>NC_060121.1:316165885-326165885 GCF_021461395.2 Schistocerca americana | reverse complement strand
CCGGGGTAACCGAGCGGTTCTAGGCGCTTCAGTCTGGAACCGCGCGACCGCTACGGTCGCAGGTTCGAATCCTGCCTCGGGCATGGATGTGTGTGATGTCCGTAGGTTAGTTAGGTTTAAGTAGTTCTAAGTTCTAGGGGACTGATGACCACAGATGTTAAGTGCCATAGACCCCAGAGCCATTTGAACCATTTTCTCCTCTGATTGCTGGGAATATTCTTTGGCGCGTACCTAAGTATTGCGAAATGACCATCATCGTAAAATAAGAGAAATCAGAACTCGCTCAGAAAAATTTAGTGCTCGTTTTCCTCGCGCGCCGTTCGAGAGTGGAAAGCTAGAGAAATATCTTGAAAGTGGTTCGATGAAACATCTGCCAAGCACTTAGTTGCGAATTTCAGCGTAATCATGTAACGTAGAAGTACTGTTTCAACGACCCTATCATACCATCCTTGTGGTACGCTGTCTTCCCCCCTGACGACATACTGGCATCTGTTTACTAGGAAGTCTTCAGTCTAATCACATATCTGTTCATATATTCCGTACGCACGTACTTAGTTTACAACGGTATGCAAAAGTATTGAAGGCTTTCTGGAAGTCAAGAAACACGGCATCAACCTGAACTGTTCTGTGGGTCTCATGAACAGAGAGAAGTGGTTTCTCGTATGATCTGTGCCACTGAAAAGTATATTGACTCCTGTAGAACAAAACACAAATATTTCAAGAAAATAAAAGTAAAACAGACAGATAATTATATAAAAAAAGAACGCGCTCGCATAATGTTAAGAATGAACTAGAAACTGCAATCACGGTTCCGCAACAGCTGTATAATACTGTATTACAGAACAAATTAAAATTTGTGCCACACTGGGACTCGAACCAGGATTTCTCGCTTTTCGGGAGAGGTTGCTTTAAATAATTCGGTTATCCGAGCACGCTCCCAGGAGCGCCCAATTCTCCATTTGTCTTGGTGTCTTCACTGCCTTGTGTTCGCACTTTATTTATGTGTTCCCACACAGAGTGAGACACCGTTTTCTCTCATCACTGCCTTGCTATACAGTGCGAGCACAAGGGAGTGAAGACACCAGCACAAACGGAGATTTAGGTCGGTCCTGGAGGTGTGCTTGGGTAGCCAAAGTGGCTGAGACGGCCGCTCGCGACAAGCGGGAAATCCGTATTCGAATCCCAGTGCCGCACAAATTTTCAGTCGTTCTGTAGTAATCTGCAGCTGGTGCGAAACCGTAATCGCAAATTGCGAGATCATTCTTAATTGAAGGGCGGTTGATCGTGAACACAGTGCCTCACACTGCACTATAGTGGTCCAAAATGTTTCGAGACTGATTCAAAAATGGTTCAAATGGCTCTGTGCACTATGGGACTTAACTTCTGAGGTCATCAGTCCACTAGAACTTAGAACTACTTAAACCTAACTAACCTAAGGACATCACACATCCATACCCGGGTCATCAGTCCCCTAGAACTTAGAACTACTTAAAGCTAACTAACCTAAGGACATCACACATCCATACCCGGGTCATCAGTCCCCTAGAACTTAGAACTACTTAAACCTAACTAACCTAAGGACATCACACACATCCATACCCGAGGCAGCATTCGAACCTGCGACCGTAGCGGTCGCGCGGTTCCAGACTGTATCGCCTAGAACCGCTCGGCCACCCCGGCCGGCTTCGAGACTGGATTAGCAAAATTAGAGAAAAGTTAACAGGTGGTTTTAAAGCCTCATTTGTGCTACATAGTTGATACAATCGCTGGAAACTGCCAGAGAAGTCCTTCTTTGGAAGTAGTTCAACCCGCGCGTCACAATGGCTTGAACGTCGGTTATGCGGTCAAAGCGTTAATCCTTCGCACGAATTTCTACACTTGGTCGTTTTGTGGTACATTCGTACTGATAGCATCACATCTTCTCACCAGTGACGATTTTTTCCAGAAAAGAACCATCCGGGTTTTGCATTTGATCGAGCGGTTGTAGGCGCCTCAGTCCGGAACCTCGCTGCTGATACGATCGCAGGTTCGAATCCTGCCTCAGGCATGGTTGTGTGTGATGCCCTCAGGTTAGTTATGTTTAAGTAGTCTATGGGACTGATGACCTCAGATGTTAAGTCTCATACTGCTTAGAGCCATTTGAACCATTTGACACTGCCTGCTCACAAATGACTAGTCGAACGCACATCTGTTGTTTACATTTGCTAGTCCAGGCTACCACTGTAGTTACTGCGCTGACTCCACGAGGTGCTGTTCTGTATCCATAAATTTTCACAACATGTACAGTTCCTTCCTCGACCTATTAATTTTCTTCATTTTTAAAGTTTTTGGTCCTGGCCGAACTGACATTTGTCAGTGACATAAGTGAGTAAGTTTCTCCAGGTGAAACGCCACATAGCTGTTAAATTTCCCATGCCACTTCCTTCCGTGATGTATACTTGAGGTGTGTTGAAACAACTTAGCAGGTAGTTTTGCAGAAAGTGTGTGTTCCGTATGACAGAGTCTTTCCTAATAGGTGGGTTAAACAGCTACTTGCTACTCACGCAACAGGAAGCAGCGTAGAGACGAGGTGAAGCATTACCAGAAATGTGACGTAACGGCCAATAAATACTGCAGCCTGAGAAGGAAAGAGATAGTCTTCCAGTTACTCCGTTATTTGTTTCACCTGTCATATCTCTGGCAATTCCTAACTCACTGCAGCAATATGTTCACGGTCAGCACATGTGAAACAGCTTGAAAATGTTTCTACATGCCGAATATTCACGTACTAATCTGTAACACTATTTACTTTACAGCTACGATAAATCAAAATCACCTCTCCGTTTATTATTACAGAAATACATTAAAAACGTTATACATATCGAGAGTACAATACTTGTGCACAAGTTGTAACAGGTGATAAGTATGTGACGAGTATCGGATCTCAAAAGAAATACAATCTAAATCTGCAGTAAGATGCTCTCTTATCAGATCTGCTAGCGAATGACATATCAATGTAAGCGATTGATATATCAATAAACAAAGTGAAGCCGCAACTGTCCCTCGGCCAGTGAAAGGCAAATGAAAATTGGTATTGAAAAATTGTCGAGATTCAAAAACGATAGAGACATTAGCACAGAACGTTAGCACATAAGCAACTGTCAGTTTGCCGCGTTCGTGATATGTTTGAAACTCCTGAGACCGTGTGGTATGCAGAGAAGGGAATATCTGACAAGGGAACCTCCCCATCGCACCCCCCCTCAGATTTAGTTATAAGTTGGCACAGTGGATAGGCCTTGAAAAACTGAACACATATCAATCGAGAAAACAGGAAGACGTTGTGTGGAACTATGAAAAAAATAAGCAAAATATACAAACTGAGTAGTCCATGTGCAAAATAGGCAACATAAAGGACAACATGAATTCGGGAGCGCCGTGGTCTCGTGGTTAGCGTGAGCAGCTGCGGGACGCGAGGTCCTTGGTTCAAATCTTCCCTGAAGTGAAAATTTAATTTTTTATTTTCAGACAATTATGTGACGCACATGCCGTCACCAGTGTCGTATAGAATATATCAGACGCGTTTTCCTGTGGAGGAATCGGTTGACTTATGACCTTGCTATCAAATGTTATCGGTTCCCATTGGAGAGGCATGTCCTTTCGTCTACTAATCGCACGGTTTTGCGGTGCGGTCGCAAACACAGACACTAAACTTATTACAGTGAACAGAGACGTCAATGAACGAACGGACAGATCATAACTTTGCGAAAAAAAGAAGTAAATATTTCACTCGAGGGAAGACTTGAACCAAGGACCTCTAGTTCCGCAGCTGCTCACGCTAACCACGGGACCACGGCGCTCCTGACCCGCCGCTGTCCATGAAGTTGCTTATCTTGCGCATGGACTACTCAGTTTGTATATTTAGCTTATTTTTTTCATAGTTCCACACAACTTCTTCCTGTTTTCTCGGTTGATCTGTGTTCAGTTTTTCAAGGCCTATCCACTGTGCCAACTTATAACTAAATCTGAGGGGGGTGCGATGAGGAGGTTCCCTTGTGAGTTACCCCAATCAGCTTCAAGCCCTGCTTCCTCGAATGTAGTTGAAAATTTTTCTGGGTCACTGCAGAAGTCTAGAAAAAGAATATGTACATTTGAGAACTTCATGCATTGTAAACACGTGGTAGAATATCATTGTACGATGAGTAAGTCACACATAGGATCAGTTATGTCATACAAGCACCTTGCAGAATCACTATGTACGAAAGGGACGAATACATTAGCTCAGGTGTAGGTAGCACAAATGGCTGGCTTTGATTTATGGGTACTGTACTGGGGAAGTACAGTTTGTTTACGAAAGAAATCGCTTAAGCATCATTTGTACGACCCACACTGGGATACCGCTCAAGTGTGTGAGACGCATATGAGATCGTAGTAAACGAGGAGGTCGATGGCATACCAGGAAGGGTTTTGCGAAGTCACAGATTTGCATGACTGACTGTTCAGTGCAACAAAATTCTTTCAGGCACCCGAAGAAAGTCTTTGTATTTCTCGCAAGCACATGCTTAAAAATCACTAAACTCGGTTCTCAAGACAAAAACGAATATTTTCATTTCTCTAAAGTTAAAGTTGGCTCACACAGAGGCCCTGATGTATGGTGATTTCAAAAGTAGCCTCTTCCACATTCTTTATGGCGATTAGCAGAACGTCAGGCTACTGGACGACCAACAATTCGATTTCGGCACGGGAAAGAGTAACACGGAAGTAATAGTGACGTTACGCTTAGTAATGAAAGAATGATTGAAGACATGAAGAAGTCTAATCTCTCTAGCATTTGTGGACCTACAGAAACAGTTGAGAACGTAGAGTGAAATCAGACGTTCACAATCCTTGGAAGATCGGGTCTAATTTGTAGAACAGACAAATAGTCTACAAGATCTACAAAAGCCAAGTGGCAGTGATGAAAGTGGGAGGTCACCAAATGAAAAGTTCACGTTAAAAAACGTGTAAAAGCAGAACTGCTGAGACTCACAGACGACATACGAGGGTGTGTTGAAAAGCGATTCCTCCAAAGTTCTCAAGTGAAAACCCTTGAAGCTTTTTAAATAAATCATCTTTATTCTCCATGCTTACATATTTATTTCTCAACTGTCACCCTGGCGACGAAAACAGTTTTCCCAAAGACAGACCAGTTTGATCATACTGTAACCGTAGAATGTTTGAGTTTGTTGACGGAGACACAGCATCACCTCAGTTTACACTGCTTTATCACTATCAAAATGAAGTTCTCGAAGGTGTTCTCTAATATTGGAAAGAATTGAAAATCGGATGGGGGCAGGGACTGTACGGAGGATGATCGATGACAGTAATTCCAAGGGGTCTGATTATTCCCGATGTCGCAGCCCTCGCTTGTGGTCTGGCCTTGTCATGCTCAAGGAGTGGGTGCTCCAAGTGTGCACGGTGTCTTACAAGGGAACCTCCCCATCGCACCCCCCTCAGATTTAGTTCTAAGTTGGCACAGTGGATAGGCCTTGAAAAACTGAACACAGATCAATCAAGAAAACAGGAAGAAGTTGTGTGGAACTATGAAAAAAATAAACAAAATATACAAACTGAGTAGTCCATGCGTAAATAGGCAACATCAAGGATAGTGTGAACTCAGGAGCGCCGTGGTCCCGTGGTTAGAGTGAGCAGCTGCGGAACGAGAGGTCCTTAGTTCAAGTCTTCCGTCGACTGCAAAGTTTAGTTTCTTGATTTTCGCAAAGTTATGATCTGTCCGTTCGTTCATTGACGTCTCTCTTCGCTGTAATAAGTTTAGTGTCTGTGTTTTGCGACCGCACCGCAAAACCGTGCGATTAGTAGACGAAAGGACGTGCCTCTCCAATGGGAACCGAAAACATTTAATCGCAAGGTCATAGGTCAACCGATTCCTCCACATGAAAACACGTCTGATATATTCTATATGACACTGGTGACGGCATGTGCGTCACATGACAGGAATATGTTGTCGAGCCACCTAACTTGTACACTTGGCGAATGGGTAAAAAGATTCTTCTACCTTGCCCGAGTTAGGTTTTCTTGTGTATGTGATAATCACTCCCAAAAAAGTGATGAAAACATAAGAGTTTGTCACGTAAACTGCAAAAAATGAATGCAACAGTTTCACAGTCGCACAGTTTTCCCTGTGCTCTGTCAAAACATATGTTTTTAATGTTTTCGTAGACCGTCAAATCCTGCATATGTCCAAGCAAATCTGAACATGTCCTGGAATTTTGGAGAGCGAAGTTGATTATGTGTGAGTGCCTCAACTTTGATAACTGTCTGAAAATAAAAAAATTAAACTTTTCACTCGAGGGACGACTTGAACCAAGGACCTCTCGTTCCGCAGTTGCACACCCTAACCACGGGACCACGGCGCTCCTGAGGTCACACTATCCTTGATGTTGCCTATCTTGCGCATGGACTACTCAGTTTGTGTATTTTGCTTATTTTTTTCATAGTTCCACACAACTTCTTCGTGTTTTCTCGGTTGATCTGTGTTCAGTTTTTCAAGGCCTATCCACTGCACCAACTTAGAACTAAATCTGAGGGGGGTGCGATGGGGAGGTTCCCTTGTTAGAATTCAAAACTCGATTACAGCACGCAGTTTGTTAAGCACCATAGTTACGTTACACATCGCCATGTTACTCGCAAGAATTCGGAGACATCTAGCGGTAGCGCCGGTGCTGCCATCTCTCGGACTTTGCAAGGACTTTTCAAAGGCCCCTCCCACTTCTGTTGATCCATTGTGCCTTCCAGAATAACGAGATTACCCAGGCAATGCCTCGAAAACATTCCCAGACCATATCGCACCCTCCTTCTTTGCTTTCAGACGTTTCACGCCGTACACGCCATTGGCCATCTGTCCGAAGGAGAATAGCACGTGCTTCAGCTGAGAAGGTCTCATGTAACCAAGCAATGGACATACAGTTGCTGCACGGCTGTGCAAATTCCGGCCTTGTCGGCGATAAACAGCAGTCGTGATGGGTACACGAACCAGGCCCCTGCTACAGAGTCCCATACGCAGCAACGTTCGCTGGGCGGGCGTTGAGAAGACGCTGTTGGTAGCCTCTTGGTTCATCTGGGCTTTTAGCTCTTCAACAGCTGCACGTCTCTTCTTCCGTACGCATCCCTGCAGCCGCCGTTCATCTCTGTCATCTATAGTCTGTAGTGAACCACAGTTGCCTCGGCGCCGGTTTTGGATAGCACCATTTTGCCAGGTACGATACACTTTGTTCCATAAAAACACGGCAGAACTGCCGGATATCAGTAACGTCCTGCTACGATATTTCGGCGCAGAGTCTTCTGGCCATCTTCAGGTGAGTGCCACTGTAGTAGTACTGGTGAGTACGCGCTGAGCTCCGCTATTTAAAGCCGTACTGAGGTGACATTGCGCATGCGCTGCTCAGAGTGCGCGTTCAAACCGGCTCCGTGCTCTGCGCCTCGCGCCCTCCACTGTGAAAGCCTGGCGTATCGGTATCAGGTAGATTTCCATCTTTATGCAGATAACTACGTCGACTACGAAGCTTCTCTATAACAGGATTCCAAGCAGAGTTTAGCTGATAACCGTTATCTTGATTGATGATGAGAGTCTCGTTGTCAGACAATCTTATTTCCACAGATTCATTGATAATCGAGCTCCAAAAGTTTGATGTATGGGCCAAAATTTTTGCCTCGTTGTAATTCATGGAATGGTCTGTAGAAATACAATGTTCGGCGATTGCGGACTTGGTGGGTTGGAGAATGCGAGTATGCCGTTGGTGTTCCACAATGCGTTCCTGCACAGTTCGTGTTGTTTGCCCTATATATGATTTGCCGCATTCACACGGAACACCTGCACAAAGTATTTTTGAAGAATGCCTTTTCACCTAGGCAAGTGAACAGAGTGATGAAGACCTACAAACGACGGAACAAGGAAGAGGAAGAGGCCTTCAGGTCGACTGTTTATCTACCATTTATTGGGAATATTTCTTCACAGAGAGGCAAAATATTGAGAAAGTATCAAGTGAGAGTCAACTTTCGCCCTCCTTCCAAAAATTTCATCACTGGTGCGATCCGTTAAAGACGACCTGGGCCTGCGTAAACTAGTTGTTTACAAAATTCCGTACGCCGGGAAAGCTTTAAAAATCACACGGTACACTTTAACTATAGCGGCAAGCGGATAGTTAAAAAACTTACCTCTTTCGGAAATACACTCCTGGAAATTGAAATAAGAACACCGTGAATTCATTGTCCCAGGAAGGGGAAACTTTATTGACACATTCCTGAGGTCAGATACATCACATGATCACACTGACAGAACCACAGGCACATAGACACAGGCAACAGAGCATGCACAATGTCGGCACTAGTACAGTGTATATCCACCTTTCGCAGCAATGCAGGCTGCTATTCTCCCATGGAGACGATCGTAGAGATGCTGGATGTAGTCCTGTGGAACGGCTTGCCATGCCATTTCCACCTGGCGCCTCAGTTGGACCAGCGTTCGTGCTGGACGTGCAGACCGCGTGAGACGACGCTTCATCCAGTCCCAAACATGCTCAATGGGGGACAGATCCGGAGATCTTGCTGGCCAGGGTGGTTGACTTACACCTTCTAGAGCACGTTGGGTGGCACGGGATACATGCGGACGTGCATTGTCCTGTTGGAACAGCAAGTTCCCTTGCCGGTCTAGGAATGGTAGAATGATGGGTTCGATGACGGTTTGGATGTACCGTGCACTATTCAGTGTCCCCTCGACGATCACCAGTGGTGTACGGCCAGTGTAGGAGATCGCTCCCCACACCTTGATGCCGAGTGTTGGCCCTGTGTGCCTCGGTCGTATGCAGTCCTGATTGTGGCGCTCACCTGCACGGCGCCAATCACGCATACGACCATCATTGGCACCAAGGCAGAAGCGACTCTCATCGCTGAAGACGACACGTCGCCATTCGTCCCTCCATTCACGCCTGTCGCGACACCACTGGAGGCGGGCTGCACGATGTTGGGGCGTGAGCGGAAGACGGCCTAACGGTGTGCGGGACCGTAGCCCAGCTTCATGGAGACGGTTGCGAATGGTCCTCGCCGATACCCCAGGAGCAACAGTGTCCCTAATTTGCTGGGAAGTGGCGGTGCGGTCCCCTACGGCACTGCGTAGGATCCTACGGTCTTGGCGTGCATCCGTGCGTCGCTGCGGTCCGGTCCCAGGTCGACGGGCACGTGCACCTTCCGCCGACCACTGGCGACAACATCGATGTACTGTGGAGACCTCACGCCCCACGTGTTGAGCAATTCGGCGGTACGTCCACCCGGCCTCCCGCATGCCCAGTATACGCCCTCACTCAAAGTCCGTCAACTGCATATACGGTTCACGTCCACGCTGTCGCGGCATGCTACCAGTGTTAAAGACTGCGATGGAGCTCCGTATGCCACGGCAAACTGGCTGACACTGACGGCGGCGGTGCACAAATGCTGCGCAGCTAGCGCCATTCGACGGCCAACACCGCGGTTCCTGGTGTGTCCGCTGTGCCGTGCGTGTGATCATTGCTTGTACAGCCCTCTCGCAGTGTCCGGAGCAAGTATGGTGCGTCTGACACACCGGTGTCAATGTGTTCTTTTTTCCATTTCCAGGAGTGTATTTCCAACTGTGATCCTAAAACCAATGATCATGCCCTTTTGGACGTCAGATACACTATGTGATCAAAAGTATCCGGAAACATACGTTTCTCATATTAGGTGCTTGTGCTGCCCCCTACTGTCAGGTACTCCACGTCAGCGACCTCAGTAGTCATTAGTCATCGTGAGAGAGCAGAATGGGGCGCTCTGGGGAACTCGCGGACATCGAACGTGGTCGGGTGATTGGGTGTCACTTGTGCCATACGTCTGCCTGTTTCCGATGTGATAGTGAAGTGGAAACGTCAAAGTTGTCTGTTGACCGACAGAGACCGCCGACAGTTTAAGAGGGTCGTAATGTGTAATAGGTAGCCATCTATCCAGACCATCACGTAGGAATTACAGACTACATCAGGATCCACTGCAAGTACTATGACAGTTAGGCGGGAGGTGAGAAAACTTGGATTTCATGGTCGAGCGGCTGCTCATAAGCCACACTTCACGCCGGTAAATGCGAAACGATCCATCGCTTGGTGTAAGGAGCGTAAACATTGGACGATTGAACAGTGTAAAAATGTTTTGTGGAGTGACGAATCACGTTACACAATGTGGCGATCCGATGGCAGGGTGTGGGTATGGCGAATAACCGGTGAACGTCATCTGTCAGCGTGTGTAGTGCCAACAGTAAATTCAGAGACGGTGGTGTTATGGTGTGGTCGTGTTTTTCATGGAAGGGGCTTATACCCCTTGTTGTTTCGCGTGGGCCGGCGAGAGTGGCCGAGCGGTTCTAGGCGCTACAGCCTGGAACCGCGAGACCGCTACGGTCGCAGGTTCGAATCCTGCCTCGGGCATGGATGTGTGCGATGTCCTTAGGTTAGTTAGGTTTAAGTAGTTCTAAGTTCTAGGGACTGATGACCTCATAAGTTAAGTCCCATAGTGCTCAGAGCCATTTGAACCATTTTTTTGTTTCGCGTGGCACTATCACAGCACAGGCCTCCACTGATGTTTTACGCACCTTCTTGCTTCCCAGTGTTGAACAGTAATTCGAGGATGCCGACTGCATCTTTCAACAAGATCGAGCAGCTGTTCATAATGCACAGCCTATGGAGGAGTAGTGGGACGTTTTTGGAACGCCGACTTGGTGCCAGGCCTTACCGACCGACATCGATACCTCTCCTCAGTGCAGCACTCCGTGAAGAATGGGCTGCCATTCCCCAAGAAAACTTCCAGCACCTTTTCGAGCTAATGCCTGCGAGAGTGGAAGCTGTCATCAAGGCTAAGGGTGAGCCAACACCACACTGAATTCCAGCATTACCGACAGAACGCGCCTTGAAATTGTAAGTCATTTTCAGCCAGGCGTCCGGATACTTTTGAAGTGTAATTCGTTCGGTTTCTGCATTACAACTACTGTACTGTTTTTCCGCATTCCACCGACACGCTTTACAGACCCTCCACCGCTAGTGGTACGGCCTGCCGTCTGTGAGTGATCACTGCAGATTGACGTCTCACATATGCGGTGGTGTCATTAATGAGATTCGACCGTCTATATGGAGATGTGTATATGCTGTAAAAAAACTTACGTATGCAAAATTTTAGAGTGTTTAGAGGAGACAAGAAGAAACACTTTTACATGTGAAAAAAATGTCGTAGGTATGTCGTTTCCCACTAGGGACCCGTGAATGCTTTGACACAATGATGTTCAGAGACGCTATTCAGTCTTCCGTGTGACCAATATTATTTTAGAGATATTGCTGACCTCCTATGTATTTTTTTGTGGTCGGAGATGAAGCATTTGGTGCACTAGACACCAAAAAATACGCCATAAGAGCTGGTTGCCCATTTGCCTGAAATTGCAGCCATCTTTAGCAAACACCAGTTTCACAACAGTAGAAAATTTTGGAAATTAGTGGTAAGATCTTAAGGGACCAAACTACTGAGGTGATCGGTCCCTAAGCTTACACACTACTTAATCTAAGGTAAACTAACTTACACTAAGGACGACACACACACCCATGCCCGACGGAGGACTCGAACCTCCGATGGCGGGAGCCGCACGGACCGTGACAAGACGTCTCATATCGCGAGGCTACATCGCGCGGCACCGTAGAAAATATTGATAATTGCAATTACATATCAGATCAGAAAATTTAATGATTTTAATTACAAGTTAGATCCTTACTAGACGCGGACACAGGCTTTCAGGCGCGTGGAACAGACAGGTGAGAAACAGGATGAGACAACGAGTCCCGAGGCAATCGAAACTTGTTTGCTTCTCAGCGGTGACCAAACACGCCAGCGAGGATTATTCTCTATGGTTCGTCAAGGCGACGAGGGTCGAGGTCACAGGCGTCAGTGGTAACCTTATGATCCATGTAATGGAGGACTTTCTAGTGGAAGTTAGAATGATAGTCAAATGTCGAGGAAAGCTTCCAAGGTAACGTTTCCGATAGATACTGCAGAAGGCCGTGTGCACCCAGAATCAATATAGGACAGGATGAAAGCTCACAGAGAGGCAGATTAAAGGAAGGCAGAAACTCAGCGAGTACTCCGAATAGCCGGAGCGCACTGATGGTCCTCAGCAGCACCTGATGGAGCAGCAGACACTTCAGCTACGAGAAGACAAAGACAGACTCTGGGGGACACATGGCGGATGGACTCTAAGAAGCAGTTTTCAGTATTCATTCGAACAGCATTGAACAGAGACTGCCTGTGTCTGCCTCAGAGAATTAAGTTGGAGAAATTTCAGTGAATAGCAGGAATAAGTCACTGATTCGTATATTTGTCTCTTGGGCTATAGGGC
The DNA here is from genome assembly GCF_021461395.2 of Schistocerca americana. Classification (NCBI taxonomy): domain Eukaryota; kingdom Metazoa; phylum Arthropoda; class Insecta; order Orthoptera; family Acrididae; genus Schistocerca; species Schistocerca americana. The sequence continues at coordinate 326,153,482 of NC_060121.1, read as the reverse complement.
AAGTGGTCGTTGATTGATAGGCAATTATTTCAAAGTGTTCTCGATTTATGGTTTAGACCAAGTGGCAGTGACCGAGTGAAGTGGCGCAGTGGTTAGCACACTGGACTCGCATTCGGGAGGATATGCAATGAATTGACGCTTGGTGCAGGGAATGGCAATGGAATCTCAATGTAGACTAGTGTAATGTGCTGCGAATACACAGAACGAAAGCCGGCCGCGGTGGTCTCACGGTTCTAGGCGCGCAGTCCGGAACCGTGCGACTGCTACGGTCGCAGGTTCGAATCCTGCCTCGGGCATGGATGTGTGTGATGTCCTTAGGTTAGTTAGGTTTAAGTAGTTCTAAGTTCTAGGGGACTGATGACCACAGCTGTTAAGTCCCATAGTGCTCAGAGCCATTTGAACCATTTGAACACAGAAAGATCCTTTATCATTTAGCTACAATATAGCAGGTCAGCAACTGGAAGCAGTTAATTCCATAAATTATCTGGGAGTAGGTATTAGGAGTGATTTAAAATGGAATGACCACATAAAATTCATCGTCGCTAAAGCAGATGCCAGACTGAGATTCATTGGAAGAGTCCTAAGGAAATGCAATCCGAAAAAAAAGGAAGTAGGTTACAGTACACTTGTTCGCCCACTGCTTGAATACTGCTTACCGGTGTGGCATCCGTACCAGATAGGGATGATAGAAGAGAGGATCCAACGGAGAGCAGCGCGCTTCATTACAGGATCATTTAGTAATCGCGAAAGTGCTACGGAGATGATAGACAAACTCCAGTGGAAGACTCTGCAAGAGAGACGCTCAGTAGCGCGGTACGGGCTTTTGTTGAAGTTTCGAGAACATACCTTCACCGAGGAGTCAAGCAGTATATTTTTCCCTCCTACGTATATCTCGTGGGGAGACCATGAGGATAAAATCAGAGAGATTAGAGCCCACACAGAGGCATACTGACAATCTTTCTTTCCACGAACAATACGAGATTCGAATAGAAGGGAGAACCGACAGAGGTGCTTTAAGTACCCTCCGCCAACACCGTCAGGTGGCTTGTGGAGTATGGATGTAGATGTAGACGTAGGACGACGGTTAAAACCCGCGTCCGGCCATCCTGAGATAGGTTTTCCGTGATTTCCCTAGATTGCTTCAGGGAAATGCACGACCGATTTCCTTCCTCATGCTTTCCTAATCAAAGCTTGTGCTCCGTCTCTAATGATCTCTTTGTCGACTTGTCGTTAAACACTAATCTCTTCCTCCTCCGAGAGGCAGTAAAAGTACTCGCCTCTGATAAAGGTCCTCCCTAGTCATTATTGAAAGCATCTTTAAACTGTATATATATTAGGTCTGACACCTGAATAAATAAATGTGTTGGTTGGAACAATAAGCGGAGTGACTAAAAATAATAACTTGCTACTTCAGCAGATCAGTCCTACTAACTTCAAGAGAATTACCAACCTGTTGTAACGAAACACCCATTCCAGCCAAGATGAGCTCCTCCCTGTCATCTCTTCTATAAAAATTGACAAACAAGCTAACTAAACGAATACTGTCGTTTACGTCCTGATTGTGCCAGGCATATAACACCAAGTAACACAAAAAAGAGAGATAGAAGATACAGGGAAACTGAACAGGGGTGCAACAAGTCGTTGTTTTGAGCTTCTCAGACAAATAGTTCACGAAGATGCCAGTTGTGCATTAATGTAAACGATTTTTTCGTTAGCAACTTTAAAACAATATTTATAGTTAACACCAATAGTCTAGCGGGTAAATGTAATATTTCTGTCACATTAAAAATGTATTTGTTTTTATTTCTTCTAAGCACTCTAAGATTTTGTATACGTATTTTTTTTAACGCTTTGTACGGAAAAGGAAGTGTAGAATGATATCAAACCAGTACAAAGGCTGCAGAAGTAGAAAAAATAAATGTAGATAACTAAAACTTGCGCCAAGATTTCATTTAGTTAAAATTTAACTCTCATTTACAAACATCATACCTGGAGAACTGAAGAGCATGTTTAATAATATCTTCCGGCTTGTCCAACCCAGCCGGCCGAAGTGGCCGAGCGGTTCTAGGCGCTTCAGTCTGGAACCGCGTGACCGCTACGGTCGCAGGTTCGAATCCTGCCTCGGGCATGGATGTGTGTGATGTCCTTAGGTTAGTTAGGTATAAGTAGTTCTAAGTTCTAGGAGACTGGTGACCTCAGCAGTTAAGTCCCATAGTGAAACATAGAGCCCTAAACTGCCTTATATGTTTTCTACGAGAACAATATAGTTACATGGACGGTCCTTTCTTTTGTCGTGAGGTCTGCTTGTACGACCGGACAAAGGGAAGAAGTATTTTTGCAAATTTTGAGCTGGTAGTCAGAAATAAATGAAAGTCTTTGCAGCTTAATTTCCGTGGAGTCGCACATCTCGTGTGCGTGCAAACGTGATCTCCTATGCACTGCAGCCCGAGGAGCCGACCTTGGGATTCCTGAGTGCGTGCTCGTCAGCCGTGTAAACTTGCGAGATCTCCGCGTACAACAGTCCAATGACGACTTGACATGTTCGTGTGAAACGCGTCGTTTACCCTCAGTGTGCTCAGTCAACACACGATCTGTCAACAAAAATTGTTTGTTATGATGCACCATAATGTTGTGTGACGGAAGACCCTCGTGAAACAGACGACGTAAGTATTAATTTTATCTCGTACTGCAAATTTTATCTGTATATATTGACTCACAGATTACACCACATCCGGTATTGATACCCTTACTGTTTAACATATCTCTGAGTTCGTTGGGGTTACGCAAGAACCACCGATACTAGAAAAAGAAAAAAAAGAGAAAGAACTTCATGTCTCGCCGATATCGAAGTTGTTAGTGGACGATGGTTATTACGGAGATACAGTAGATATCACGAAGTGGAGACCGCCATGCGAGCTAACATCCCAAACAAGTTCGGGCTCACATGCGGCTCCTCTTCGTCGAAGTCTCTTGGCTAAAACTCGTCTAGGGGCTCAACCGCACGTGCGCATTACGCGCTCTACATTAGACACTTGTGACCCTCTGGTTAAATTGTCTGGCTGATGGGAGGTTTGCGAAATACAAAGTTAACATAACATATAATAACAGTGATAATAATTAACGACCCATACATGATGTAGGCCATATAGTTGCTGTCTGGTTGGAATGGTTCAAATGGCTCTGAGCACTATGGGACTCAACTGCTGAGGTCATTAGTCCCCTAGAACTTAGAACTAGTTAAACCTAACTAACCTAAGGACATCACAAACATCCATGCCCGAGGCAGGATTCGAACCTGCGACCGTAGCGGTCTTGCGGTTCCGGACTGCAGCGCCTTTAACCGCACGGCCACTTCGGCCGGCTTGGTTGGAATAATTGTTATTCAGAAAGAAAACTAATAGTGAAAGTGGTCGCATTTAGAGTTACTGTTACACTCGAGCGCATATCCATTGACACAGTTCGATCTTTCACAATCTCATCGCGAAATACAAGTGCATCTCGTTAACTACTCGGAATGTTCACACCAGGCGCGCGGCTGCTCACCGTTCAGAGATTGTCCCGCGATACCACACGACGCGAAATTTTCTAAGTCTTTTCACTTCCTATCTGCTTAAAGACCGACTGTCCGCTTTCGTGTTTCAATCCGAACTGTACCCTTTGGTGTCTCCAGCCGAACTGTGCTCTTTGGTGTCTAGACCAAAACTGCCCTCTGCCCGTCTCCGACCGCGTTTCCGCGTGCCGAACATCTTCGATCAACTGACTAGCGCAGTTCCCTATCCTGAAGCCGTCCATCTGATTTCTTACAACTTACTCTACATTATTTTACATTTTAACATATTTAAATAATCAAAGTTTGACTGCTTTTACGTTCCCCATAAAGTAACAATAATATCCATTACATAATAAACGTCAAGTTCTTTTACATAAAACCAATACAATTTCCTTCTTAGCTTTGAATGCCACGGCTAGTAGCACCAATGTGCTTTCTGATAAATAAACAAAGAACAAAAGCAAGTATTATACACTAAACTTTACAACAAATATTCTATTACCTAATGACTCAAAAGGTGTCATGCTGTCATCGTTCAATGTGTTTTGTGTGGTGGAAATAATGATCTGGTGCTTAACTGAAAATATTGATAATTTAAATTTACTACATCTTGTAAACAAATGAAGTTACAGCGTTGATATTTACAACATTTGTCATTTTAATGATGTGTTCCTATATGAAATGTTGATCGTTACGATCGACTAAAGCGTTCAGATTTTAGCATCCAGGTCTTTGTTACAGAACTTGTGAATTTCACTTTAACAGTAAATTCTAAACTACTATAGATATGATCAATATTCAAGTTTTATTGGGATCACCATGAAAATTTATGGAGGATGGCAGATTAAAATTACTGTAGCTTGATTCCCTGTATTACTGCAGAATTAAATAGTTTTCATAAATGTTTCCCTTTATGGCCGATCTTCGGTCCGCCATATTCAACACTGCTGCGTCTCCTTGGCCACAAAAGCCTTCGACTGGGTTTCCCTATGACGTAGGTTCTCGTCTGTCTCATGCGCACACTACAGCGCTTAGGCCTCAACAGACCCCTGTGAGTTTCCATATCTGGTGGTGAAGCTGCGCCCTTTGTGGCATCAGGTCCTGGATATGCACAAGATGTCCACGATTGGGCCGCAAATTGTCGTCCATGAAAACCAATGCCTCACCAATATGCTGCCAATATGTTTGCACTATTGGTCGGAGGATGGCATTCACGTATCGTACAGCCGTTACGGCGCCTTCCATGGCTACCAGCGGCGTACGTCGGCCCCACGTAATGCCATATCAAAACAGCAGGGAACCTACACCTTGATGAACTCGCTGAACAGCGTGTCTAAGGCGTTCAGCCTTACTGGGTTGCCTCTAAATACGTCTCCAACGATTGTGTGGCTGAAGGCCTATGTGAGACTCATCGGTGAAGTGGATGTGATGCCATTCCTGAGCGGTCCATTCGGCATATGGTTGGGCCCATCTGTACCGCGTTGCATGGTGCCGTGGTTGCAAAGGTGGACGTCGGGAGTGAAGTTGAGCATCATGCAGCCTATTGCGCACAGTTTGGGTCGTAACACGACGTCCTGTGGCTGCACGAAAAGCATTATTCAACATGGTGGCGTTGCTGTCAGGGTTCCTCCGAGCCATAAGTCCGTAGGTAGCGGTCATCCACTGCATTAGTAGCCCTTGGGAGGCCTGAGTGAGGCATGCCATCCACAGTATCTCCTCCAAGTCCGAACAACGTCGCTCTGGTTCACTTCGAGATGCCTGAACACTTCCCTTGTTGAGTGCCCTTCCTGTCACAAAGTAACAATGCGGACGTGATCGAACTACATGGTTGAACTACAGACAACACGAGCCGTGTACCCCCTTCCTGGTGGAATGACTGGAACTGATCGGCTGTCGGACCCCCTCCGTCTAATAGGCGCTGCTCATGAATGGTTGTCTACATTTTCGGGCGGGTTTAGTGACATCTCTGAAAAGTCAAAGGGACTGTGTCTGTGATACAATATTTACAGTCAACGACTATCTTCAGGAGTTCTGGGAAACGGGGTGATGTGAACCTTTTTTTTTATGTGTGTATGTGACGTCCGTTCTTTCGGACTGACTTCAGCGCAGATAGTAGAAAACAGAATTATCTTGATACACTCCTGGCTTCTGGGCAGTACAGGAGTATTGCTCGCGACACAGGGAAGAAACCTTTTAGAAAAGGTTAAAATACAATCCAGGTGCAGCCGTTAAGGACGCTACGCGTAAGTATCGTTTTCCCCGCAGCCGCGCCGTTGAAGAACGGAAGGTTTAATTCCTCGTAACAGGCTTTCTCATTGGTTCATAGTGTTTACATCTCTAGAGCACGTGCTTTCTCATGTGTTTCTGTTTGTCAGCGTCAGAATTATACCATGGAGGGTAGAGGTTTTCTGATTTCCTCATCATGCCACAGCACTACTGGTTAATTATAGCAAAGTCCGAAGCAGTAGATGGTTGTTTACTCTTTTTACAAAATCATTACTAGGCAGAATTAACATTATCTGCTACCACTGGCAGACGAGACTCCTACTCTGTCAGGAACAGCCCAGTTTGAAAGCGTTAAGGTAGAAAACGCTTGCTGCTAGATGAGCGAAGAGTGACGACTTGCCGCTGGGGGACCAAAGAGTAAGCACCTGCAGCCAAACGAGACTTGTTATGTAGAAGGACTAGTTTAGAACCCGATGCTTCGTATGCATAGACTGTATGATCTGCAGAGATTTTTGCCGGCCGCGGTGGTCTCGCGGTTCTAGGCGCGCAGTCCGGAACCGTGGGACTGCTACGGTAGCAGGTTCGAATCCTGCCTAGGGCGTGGATGTGTGTGATGTCCTTAAGTTAGTTAGGTTTAAGTAGTTCTAAGTTCTAGGGGACTGATAACCACAGCAGTTGAGTCCCATAGTGCTCAGAGCCATTTGAACCATTTTTTGCAGAGATTTTTCTCCCGCGCAACAGTATCAGAACTATAAAGGGCTAGGCCTGGCGCTATGTAACCCACGCCAACAATCGTGAGTTCATATTCGGAGTGGCCGCAAGCGCAGCTTCTTGAAATTGTTCTAACAGCATTCAGGACGTTCTGTGGTTTCGAAAGTATCCACATCCGTCAAAACAACACAGCTTGAGGACTTCCTACGAGCGAACGCACGTTTGCTGACGGATGGGTTGCCTAGCGGCAGGCGCTGGCTGCCTCAAGCATGACGCTCTGTAGCTTCTCTCACTTGTTCTTCAGGACACCGCCTACAACCGCTCGAGTAGACGACAATGGAACAAACAAATAATCCTGATAAACGAATGTCCAGATACCAATGTTTTCAGGTAACACATTATAAAGGAGTCCCCAACGATCCAACCTGCAGATACGCACTTCAGGACAAACACATTACACGGTATCATTGGTGTGTCACAGGCAAGTCGGTTCCACAGACATTAGCGATGTCTCGCTCCAATCCGCAACGACGCATAGAGGACGCTCCTGAAGACACGCCCTCTCTCTTAGCACCACAGCAGCATAACACAGAGGTGAATATACAGCCGAGCATGGACTCACTCTGTCCATTTTGTGACCTCCGATGAAGCAATCACCGTCATCTAGATAGGACACCATTGCTATCCAAGCCTCTGATGGAACTTAACTTTGTAAATTTTGAAATTGTACCCGGTGATCAAAAAGTCAGTATAAATTGGAAAACTGAATAAATCACGGAATAATGTAGATAGAGAGGTACAAATTGACACACATGCTTGGAATCACACGGGGTTTTATCAGAACCAAAAAAATACAAAAGGTCAAAAAATGTCCGACAGATGGCGCTTCATCTGATCAGAATAGCAATAATTAGCATAACAAAGTAGACAAAGCAAAGATGATGTTCTTTACAGGAAATGCTCAATATGTCCACCGTCATTCCTCAAAAATAGCTGTAGTCGAGGAATAATGTTGTGAACAGCACTGTAAAGCATGTCCAGAGTTATGGCGAGGCATTGGCGTCGGATCTTGACATTCAGTATCCCTAGAGATGTCGGTCGATCAGGAAACACTTGCGACTTCAGGTAACCCCAAAGCCAATAATCGCACGGACTGAGGTGTGGGGACCTGGGAGGCCAAGCATGACGAAAGTGGCGGCTGAGCACACGATCATCACCAAACGACGCGTGCAAGAGATCTTTCACGCGTCTAGCAATATGGGGTGGAGCGCCATCCTGCATAAACATCGTACGTTCCAGCAGGTGTTTATCAGCCAGGCTGCGGATGATGCGATTCTGTAACATATCGGCGTACCTCTCGCCCGTCACGGTAGCAGTTACAAAACCAGAATCACGCATTTCCTCGAAGAAAAAAGGTCCGATAACGGTAGATGTGGTAAATCCAACACATACCGTGACTTTCTCGTCGTGCAATGGAGTTTCCACGACAGTTCTAGGATTTTCGGTAGCCCAAATTCTGCAGTTGTGAGCGTTGACAGACCCTCGGAGCGTGAAATGAGTTTCGTCGGTCCACAACACGTTACTCAACCAATCGTCATTTGCCGCCATCTTTTGAAACGCCCACACCGCAAATGTCTTCCGCTCCACTAAATAGCCAGGTAACAGTTCATGATGCCGATGGATTTTGTACGGATAGCATCGGAGGGTACGTCTCAGTGCCAACCAAACAGTAGTGTATGGAATGCCGCGCTGACTTCCGCGTGCATAGACGAACCCGCTACAGTCTCCATTTCTTCCTGAACTGTCTCAGCAGCATTACACCTTGTGCTCGGTCGGTCACTACGGGGTCTATCGTCTAAACAATCCGTGGCTTCGAACTTCGAAATCGTACTCGCCACAGCTGCATTTGTCAACGGACCTTTACCCGTTGGAATCCCCTTCCTATGGCGATAGGATCGTAACGCTGAACTAGCACATTCCCTATTCTGATAATACAGCTTCACTAAAAGCACCTTTTCGGGTAGCGTCAACAGCTGCGACTGCTGGCGCATCTGATCCTCTCTCTCATTACAGCTCCTTTTGTACACGATTGTCATGCGCAGTCACTGACGTTTTGCTGTCCAGCGCCATCTGTCGGACATTTTGTGAACTTTGTTTTATTTGTTCTAATAAAACCCCATGTCATTCCAAGCATGTGTGTCAATTTTTACCTCTCTGTCTACATTATTCCGTGGTTTATTAAGTTTTTCCGCGGGTTCGAATCCTGCCTCGGGCTTGGATGTGTGTGATTTCCTTAGGTTAGTTAGGTTTAAGTAGTTCTAAGTTCTAGGGGACTTGTGACCTCAGCAGTTAAGTCCCATAGTGTTCAGAGCCATTTGAACCATTTTTAAGTTTTCAAATTTATACTGACTTTTTGATCATCCGGTACATCAAGATAAGAGCTTAGAATTGTGTGCATAGAGTGGTGCTTTATTGTTCAGAGACACTTGTAAATATTCGACACACTCCGGTGGCAACTGATTGTATAAAGTTGAGCAAATCTTTTTATCATTATTGTAATAAAATGAACTAATGTTACATACATCATAACTCCGATCAGACACCTCCCAGAGCAATCAAGGTATCCACAGCTAAGACAGGACGATTGTAGTTTCGTCAGATCATAATGCATTACCACATGAGTTCTACACCGTTCGTGTGCTGGCAGGTTTCAGCACGTCTCCTCATCGACGGCCGCAAACGTTCCAATATCCCAGGAGTATTGTATTGCGAATACATAGAAAGAAGGATCCTTTATTTTACGATTATATGATAGCAGAACAAACACTGGTAGCAGCTACTTCTGTAAAGTATCTGGGAGTATGCGTACGAAACGATTTGAAGTGGAATGATCTTATAAAATTAATTGTTGGTAAAGCGGGTGCCAGGTTGAGATTCATTGGGAGAGTCCTTAGAAAATGTAGTCCATCAACAAAGGAGGTGGCTTACAAAACACTCGTTCGACCTATACTTGAGTATTGCTCATCAGTGTGGGATTCGTACCAGATCGAGTTGACAGAGGACATAGAGAAGGTCCAAAGAAGAGCGGTGCGTTTCGTTACTGGGTTATCTGGTAAGCGTGATAGCGTTACGGAGATGTTTAGCAAACTCAAGTGGCAGACTCTGCAAGAGAGGCGCTCTGCATCGCGGTGTAGCTTGCTGTCCAGGTTTCGAGAGGGTGCCTTTCTGGATGAAGTATCGAATATATTGCTTCCCCCTACTTATACCTCCCGAGGAGATCACGAACGTAAAATTAGAGAGATTTGAGAGCGCACAGAGGCTTTCTGACAGTCGTTCTTCCCGCGAACCATACGCGACTGGAACAGGAAAGGGAGGTAATGACAGTGGCACGTAAAGTGCCCTCAGCCACACACCGTTGGGTGGCTTGCGGAGTGTAAATGTAGATGTAGATGTAGAGTGTTCCGAATGGCACTGACAACTATCCGCAATTCGTTCTCGGAGTTTATCGACACTATCAGCAGGACTCTAATTCTTGAATGGTTTTAAATATCCCCACAGAAGAAAGTGCAGCGTGTACAAGTCGGCGAACCTGGGAAGTCAAGGTGTTGGCAAGCTACGATCGACACATTTCTTGTCGAAACGCTATTTACCAGTACTTGAGTATCCGGAATGACGATAAAATCAAACGAGGGGAGTTCAATAAGTGATGCAACACATTTTTTCTCTGCCGTATTCGGTTGAAATAAATTCGGAATTTGTTGTGGAACATTGTGGAATATTTCCTTAGTGTGTGTGAATTCCTGAGGGATCAAACAGATAAGGTCTTCGGCCCCTAGACTTAGACACTACTTAAACTAACTCACGCTAAGAACAACCCACACACCCACGCCCGAGGGAGGACTCGAACCTCCGACGGGAGGGACCGAGCAATCAGTGACATGGCGCCTCTAACCGCGGGGCTACTCCGCGCAGCTGGAATATTTCCACTCCAGCCGCTATAGTTAAATGAATTTTCGACATATGGCGGCTATATAGGTAGCTTTCAAAATGGCATCTCTAATGGAGGTACGTTCAAAGCAGAAAGCTATCACTGAGTTTCTTTTGCCGAAAAACCAAAGTATAGTAGATATTCATAGGTGCTTGCAGAATGTCTACGGAGACCTGACAGTGAACAAAAGCACGGTGAATCTTTTGGTGAGGCGTCTGTTACGGCAACAAGGTTGCGCAAACCAGTCCTATCTCCAGCGTGCTGGCTGGCCGCACACAGCTGTGACTCCTGCAATGTTGGAACGTGCGGACACTCTCATTCGAGGTGATCGACGGATCACAGTCACACACCTCGCAGCAAACCTGGACGTCTCTGTTGGTAGCGCTGACACACTCGTCCACTAGTAGGGGCACTCAGAGATGTGTTTCCAGTCGGCCTCGCCGCCTAACAGAAGACCACAAAGCAAGCAACTTCATGTCATTTGTATGAAGTTTCTTGCTCGTTACGAGGCTAATCGTGACGATACTTTGTCGAACATTGTCACAGGCGTCGAAACACGGGTTCGCCACGTCCAACCGGAAGGAAAACGTCAATTCATGGAGTGGCGCCACACCATCTCTCCTGCGAAGAAAAAGTAATGGCGACGGTCTTCTGGGTCTCTGAAGGGGTTATTGTGTTTGATGTACACCCTCATGGTGCAACGATCAGCTCTGAAGTGTATTGTACCACCGCCAGGAAACTGAAGAAACGACTTTAGCGAGTTCGTTGCCACAAAAGTGCAAACGAACTTCTCCAAATGGTTCAAATGGCTCTGAGCACTATGGGACCCAACTGCTGAGGTCATTAGTCCCCTAGAACTTAGAACTAGTTAAACCGAACGAACCTAAGGACATCACACACATCCATGCCCGAGGCAGGATTCGAACCTGCGACAGTAGCGGCCTCGCGGTTCCAGACTGCAGCGCCAGAACCGCAACGAACTTCTCCCTGTCCATGACAACATAAGGCCTCCCACAAGTCAGCGCACTCAAGAGGAGCTCACAAAACTCCATTGGACAGTTCTTCTCCATTCATCCAACAGCCTGGATCCGCGCCATCCGACTTCCACCTGTTTGGTCCAGGAAGGATGCAGTCTGCGGGAAGCAGTACATGGATGGTGAGGAGGAACCTCCATCCAGCAAGATGTTGGCTCCCCCTTTGTGAAACAGCCCCCCTCCCCCGGTAAGGTAGCGCAACGCCGTCACATTAAATGGAAATTATGGTGAGAAATAGGTTTTTGTAAGTAAAAGAGAGGGGTATGATAAGGTGTATTGAAATCCTGAGTCAAAACTACCTGCTTATAGAAAAAAGTATTGCCTTACTTATTCAATGCCCCTCATAATATGAACGTTTCTTGCAGTGTCTCGAAATAAACATAGGCATAGACATTAGCAATGTTGCAACATTGGCGTCACTGCATTTGCGTATACGTTGTGTCGGGGAAACCATTGGATTCTATTGGATTCTGAACCTATGGTTATTACGATTATTTGTTTCCTCTATCCGCCGCTTTCCTTTGTATCCGTAAAACACTGCTGAACCAGAACATTATGACCACCTACCTAACAGCCGGTAAGTCCACATTTGGCACTGGTAACAGCGGCGAGGCGTCGGCATGGAAGCAATGAGGCTCTGGTAGGGCGCTGGAGGGAGCCGGCACCACCAAACTCCCTTAAATTCCGGAGATAGGGGCGATGAGCACACTAATGCACTCTGATGGCCGTTCTACTTGTCAAATGAAATTGCAAGTGATGATTTACATGGCCTTCGATGCTGTGTATGTGTACACTGTCATTGGAGCTTGTGTTCGGGGTGGATGACTGCTTATGTCAGACAGTGGTTTATGGCAACTATGGAGAACCTACTGGAACCAATGTGACAAACTGTTCGTAAGAACTACAAGAAAGCTACGCCGTGCCACGTGGCCGTACAGTAGCGATTGCAACGTCGTTGCCGCCGGCGCCTGAGCCGCCGTGTTGCCGCAGGTCAACGCGCCCGTAGTGCGTCACTTCCCGCGAAAACAGACACGCCCGCTTACTGCTTACTGACAATGTGTAGGCGGCACACGTCCGATCGCTAACGCCGAATCCCAATGGGGACAGCTACGACGGTGTTTCGGAAAATTTCCAGCCTGACGCTGTTCGGTGAACGATCGCAAGTCCGGCGTCGCTCATTTTGTATTTGCATTATGTTTACGATGGATACGACCTTATGAACTCTATAAGATTCAAAGCAGACGCAGACACTGACGGAAATGCAAAGTCTTAACCCAATAAAATCTTGAATCCTGACCCCCACGGTGCCAAACTGACACGCCCACTTACTGTTTACTGACAATGTGTGGGCGGCACACGTCGCGTCGCTAACGCCGAATCCCAATAGGGACAGCTACGACGGTCTTTCGGAAGTATTTCCAAGCCTGTGGGATACGTTAGTTACAGTTTCATCTTTCAGGAAGGTTATTTTCAGTACAGAGAAAAGAAATAGATGAAGATTGGAGTAATTGCATGACGGCAGTTGCGTGTGTCTTAAGGCTACTGGAACTTTTCAGGTGGAGATCGCAACGCAGCATGTCCAGAGAATGTGCACGTGCAATTTATCGCCATCATGTCGAATCATTGGCATTCTACCTAAAAGCCGGTATGCCCATCTTTGGCACGTGCCGCGGAAGCAATGAGGTATTAGTAGGACGCTGGAGGGAGGTGGTACCACATCTGCACACAAAGATCACCTAATTTCCGTTAATCCCATGGGAATGTGGGGGGGAGGCTGTGACCTCTGACGCCACGTTCAACCACATGCCAGATGTGTTCGGTCGGGTTCAGATCTGTTGAGATGGGGGGGGGGGGGGTTGTGTGCAGCACATCAATTGGATTTCACCATTGTGTTTCTCGAACCACTCCAGCACACCCCTGACCTTGTGAGATGGCGCGATATCTTGTTGAAAAGTCTCACTGCCGTCTGCAAACATGATCATCATGAAGTGGTGTATGCGGTCTGCAACTAGTGTTCGATACACCTTGGCCTTCATGATGCCTTGCATGAGCTCCACTGGACCCATAGATGCCCAGGTGAATGTCCCGTAGAGCGTAATGGAGCCGCCGTCAGCTTGTCTCCGTTCCACAGTGCAGATGTCAAGGAGCTGTTCCGCTTGAAGATGACGGATTCGCTCGCTCCCATCGGCATAGTGAAGAAGGTACCGGGACTCATTAGACACATGCAACGCTCTGCCACTGCGCCATCTTGCCCATTTCACTCGCAGTTGCCGACGCTATGATGTCAACATTGGCATATGCATGGGTCGTCAGCTACGGAGGCCCATCGTTAACGATGTTCAGTGCACTGTGTATTCAGACACACTTATACTACGTCCAGCATTAAAGTCTGATTTGGTCCCACCACAGTTCGCCGCCTGTCCTGTTTTACCAGTCTACCCAGCCCACGACGTCTCGAACACCCGACAAATCGTGCAGTTTCCGACATGCTCGTGCCGAGCCTCCGGGCTATCACACTCTGCCCTCGGTCAGACTCAAATAGATAGCGCGCGTTCACTATTCTACACAGAGACAGCGTACTCACAGATACGACGTGCGCCGTGCGTGTGTCTGACTAGCAGTCATTGCTCGCCAGGTGACGCTGCTATATCCTGGATGGGTTTATATCGATAGTAGGTCGGTGATCAGAAAGTTGCAGCTGATCAGTGTATACTCTACTATCCAGCGTGAAATGCTTGATAGAGGGTACGACCCATTGTATCAGTTAGTCGGACTTTCATCTGTTCCATTTACGTTTAGATAGCGGATGGAATGTTTTCTTAGCCCCTTCGTGACCGGATTAATTGAAATTTCGCACAGTACGGTAAAGGGCTTGGAATGGATACAGAGCGAGGCCATGTTTCTAGGTAGCGTCTTTGATTAATAATGAAAACGTCCTCGGTCCCGGATTCGAACCCGGCCAATTTTGATAAGTAATCAGCATTGGTGGCCGAAGACTTCCGGCATAAGAAGCCACCCTCATTCTGCCAACGCCCTTTTCAAAGACGTCGGAGGAGCGGACAGAGGTTCAGTGCACTCTCTTGTCCTGGGTGTGGGAAAATGCGCCTAAAGGCGGAAGAATCAGCAATGACCAACGGCATGAGGATGCAGAAGGCAATGTAAACCACTGCATTAAAGACACGTAACGTGTATCCAAAGGACACGTGCCCTATAACTGAAGAAGTATCATGATGATCCCTCCAGTGGCAAAAGATTCCGGAATAGCCCCTATTCGGATCTCCAGGAGGGGACTGCCAAGAGAGAGGTGACCATGAGAAAAAGATTGAATAACCAACGAAAGGATAACGTCCTACCAACGGTGTGTGGAATGTCAGAAGCTTGAACGTGGTAGGGAAGCCAGAAAATCTAAGAAGGGAAATGCGAAGGCTCAAGTTAGATATAGTAGGGGTCAGTGAAGTGAAATGGAAAGAAGACAAGGATTTCTGGTCAGATGAGTATAGGTTAATATCAACAGCAGCAGAAAATGGTAGAACGGGAGTGGGATACGTTATGAATAGAAAGGTAGGGCAGAAAGTATGTTACTGTGAACAGTTCAGTGATGGGGTTGTTCTTATCATAATCGACAACAAACCAACATCGACAACGATAGTTCAGGTATACATGCCGACGTCGCAAGCTGAAGATGAAGAGGTAGGTAAATTATATGAGGATATTGAAAGGGTAATACAGTACGTAAATGGAGATGAAAATGTAATAGTCATGGGGACTGGGATGCAGTTGTAGGGGAAGGAGCAGAAGAAAAGGTTACAGGAGAATATGGACTTGGACAAGGAATGAGAGAGGAGAAAGACTAATTGAGTTCTGTAATAAATTTCAGCTAGTAATAGCGAATACTCTGTTCAAGACATTGAAATATGCAGCAATTTGCGGAAGGGTTGCACTTCTGTGACACTGAACAATTCTCTTCAGCCGTCGTTGGTCCCGTTGTTGCCGGAGTCCGCCATCTTGTGTTGCGTGTATAACATCGAAGCAATTTGTGCAGTGAATTACGTTGGCAATCAGTGACAAAATATAATGTGCAATAGTGTAATGTCAATCAACAGCTCCGCCATTACACCAGTGATACAAGTGAAGCAGCAAGATGATGGAATTGCTGTGATATACATTGTGAACCACAAGGAAGAAAACCATCAAAAGACATCACTGATTTAGAATTCTAGCCATACACTGCCTCCCTCCTTCTCCACAAATGCTACACCAGCAGCTACAGTAAAAAACAATGGGCAAAGAGTTCTAGATTAATCTAGTTTAAGACTGCTTATTTTTAAGTAACATTTCTCTATATGTATGTATGGATGTATAAACGCATGAAGATGAACAGAACATGTTCGAAACGCGTTGCATTATGTAAGATTAAGCATAAAATAAAAAGTGACTGGTAGAAGAAACTTGAATAAATAATTATCCCACACAGTCACGGTTCACAAACATATCCATTATCGCTGAAAATAATTGTAGTTCTGTATTCGTGAGTTTCCCGGAAAATTTTTGTACTTTCTCCTTTTATCGATCAAATGAAGTATTCCTCCTGTTACCCATGGTTTCTACACAGTTACCTTCTTCCAACTTCTATGACTGCCATTTTTAGAGATATCCATTCCTCTTCAACTGTACCGCCTACTGCGATATTCCTCAATGGCGTGTCCATAGCCTTAGAGAACTTCAAGCGTATCTCGTCATTCTTTAGCATTTCCGCATCCCACTTCTGTGCGTATTGGTTCTTCCTGACTAATGTCTTAACATTCAGCCTACTCTTAATCACTACTACATTGTGAGCTGAGTCTATATCTGCTCCTGGGTACGCCTTGCAATCCATTATCTGATTTCGGAATCTCTGTCTGACCATGATGTAATCTAACTGAAATCTTCCCGTATCACCCGCCCTTTTCCAAGTTTGTGTAGGGCCGAGACTCGAAGCCGGATCTCCTGCTTCAAGTGACGGCTGCCTTGACTGCCTCGGCCACCCTAGCTGCAGTGCCTGCTCCTTCAGAAATGCTTGCATATCAGAAAAAAGTCGTCCTAACAGGCTTGAAAGCCCAACGGTACCGACCGGCCGCCATGTCATCCGTAGGTGTGCGGATACTGTCTTCCAGCCGTTGTCAGTTTTCGTGACCGGTGCCGCTACTTCTCAGTCAAGTAGGTCCTGAACTGGCCTCACAAGGACTGAGTGCACCTCGCTTACCAACAGCACTCGGCAGACTCGGACAGTGATCCATCCAAGATGCACATGTAAGAAAAAAAAATGGCTCTGAGCACTATGGGACTTAACATCTGAGGTCATCAGTCCCCTAGAGCTTAGAACTACTTAAACCTAACTAACCTAAGGACATCACACACATCCATGCCCGAGGCAGGATTCGAACCCGCGACCGTAGTGGTCGTGCGGTTCCAGGCTGTAGCGCCTTTAACCGCTCGGCCACTCCGGCCGGCCACATGTAAGAGACATTGCAAAGTACATTAGAACAACAAAGGCACTGTGGTTTATTATTTCACGCCTAAAAAGTGGGCCTCTACTTTAATAATACGTATTTAATAATACGTACGAGTCTCACAGTATCTGCGCGTGTATAGGATGTAGATGAAAGCAGTGACGTATGGAAGTTTGGATTAGTCGGGGCAGCGTGCTCGGGAGGTTCGAGTCCCCACCTAGTACAAATTTTCATTGTCACCGGTGCACAGTGCAACCAAAGTACAGCCATATTCGCAAATGTGTATATAATTCTTGTATTTCATATGATTGTAGATGGCTGAGGTGCCTGTTCCTTTAGACGTGCATGCATTTCTAAAAGACATTGCAAGGTACATTAGAACAACACAACCACTAAAATTTGGTAGTTCGTGCCTGATAACTGGGCTTCGACATTAATCATACGTCTCTTCCTGTACGAAACTCACAGTATCCGTTCGAGTGTAGGAAATAGATGAAAGCGGTGAAGTGTGAGAGTTTGGATCGGTCTGGAGAGCGTGCACGGGTGGCTGAGGCGTTCAAGGTGACCTCTCGCTTTAAGCGGAAGTTCCGGGTTCGAGTCCCTGCCCGGAACATACTTTTGTTGTCATCAACCAGTGCAAACTGCAGTCAAAGGTTAGCCATATTCGCAAATGCGACTATGATTCTCGTATTAATACAGGACACTGGCGCAAAATCAGGAACTTTCAGCTACAACCTGTCCTTTCCTTTCCGGAATGGCAGAGGGGGAAATTGCCGACAGCACGCGACCTACTCGTACCCTAGAGGTGACTCGTCCGCGTACTGACCACGCTCGGCGTGGCTTAACTTGGTGACGTGCCAGGAAACTGCGTATTCAAGAGCCAAGGCCGTTGAGGCATGGTAACTAAATGTTTACTTTAACGCCAGTTGTAAGTTGTTGGCTCATGAGATCCCCGATAGCGGTCTTCCCGGTGCAGTTAGGTCGCTCACTCTCTGGTTCTTTCATTGTCCCATGTGCGTGGGGTCGACATGGTTCAAATGGTTCATATGGCTCTGAGCACTGTGGGACTTAACATCTGAGGTCATCAGTCCCCAAGAACTTAGAACTACTTAAACCTAACTAACCTAAGCACATCACACACATCCATGTCCGAGGCAGGGTTCGAACCTGCGACCGTAGCGGTCCCGCGGTTCCAGACTGAAGCGCCTAGAACCGCTGGGCCACAGGGGCCGTCCTGGGTCGAGATGGAGACGACACAGCAACAAATAGCGTTTTGCATTCTCCGTTTCAACAGTTGCACGTTAGTTATACATGTGCTGTGTGATTTTCATAGAGTGTACGGCACTACACTTTTACAATGTATGGGGTGTATGGGCAACGCATTGCACCATTGGTCTCCAGTGACACCTCATCTCGCGGAACGATATTGTTTTTTATTTAACAGTAATTCCTGAAACTCTCTGTCTTTGTGTTTTCCTTTCCAACGACTTCGGGTGAACTGCGGTACCGGGTAGCATTAGCAGTGTGTGCAGCAGCAACTCTAGATACACTGAAAATGAGTTACAAGTTCGTGGCGCCCTCCATCAGTAATGCTGGAATTCAGTATGGTGTTGGCCCACCCTTAGCCTTGATGACAGCTTCCACTCTCGCCAGCATACTTTTAGTCAGGTGCTGGAAGGTTTCTTGGGGAATGGCAGCCCATTCTTCACGGAGTGCTGCACTGAGAACAGGTATCGATGTCGGTCGGTGAGGCCTGGCAGGAAGTCGGCGTTCCAAAACATCCCAAAGGTGTTCTATAGGATTCAGGTCAGGAGTCTGTGCAGGCCAGTCCATTACAGGGATGTTATTGTCGTGTAACCACTCCGCTGCAGGCCGTGCATTATAAACAGGTGCTCGGTGGTGTTTAAAGATGCAATTGCCATTTCTGAATTGCTCTTCAACAGTGGGAAGCAAGAAGGTGCTTAAAACATCAATGTAGGCCTGTGCTGTGATAGTGCCATGCAAAATAACAAGGGGTGCAAGCCCCCTCCATGAAAAACACGTCACACCATAACACCACCGCTTCCGAATTTTACTGTTGGCACTACACACGCTCGCAGATGACGTTCACCGAACGTTGGCCATACCCACACCCTGCCATCGGATCGCTACATTGTCTACAGGAACATTAATCATTTGTGAAAGGTAAATGAAAACTTGAACCTTAAATGTACGGCGGATCTTCTATCGTTTGTTTTTCTAAGTGAAGGCCCACACTAACCTGGATGTAATATCAGAGGTTGAAAATACTTCTTCAGTTGTAAAGTTCATTTATTATCACTCGACCGGCTTCGGCCTCTTATACGCCCATCATCAGGCGTCGTAATTTTGTGCTGTGACCCCCGAGCGCCATGGTACACATGTACAAGGCGCGGTATGCTACCTACGAGCGAAGAGCACGCGCAGAGCATGCAAAAGAACTTTAATTTTGAACCTCTGGTATAATGCTCAATTGCGGATTTTCCTCCAACAGGATTGTTTGTGGATGTAATATGTTCCCGTAACCGACAGAGGTCAGTCCACACAATAGGGGTCTAAATTAAATCCACTTGTAATCGTTAATTGCAATAGTTAACGAGCCATGAAATATTTGGTTTGCCTGACTTCGTAATATCAGAGTAGGAATAAATTCCGGGTACCGCTATCGTTGCAAATGGCGGGTAGTACGCATTTCACAAGGCGTCCTGCAAACGTGACGTCACAGACAATATCTACAACCGCCGGAACTGCTATCGACTTTCGTTAGCGTTCGATGGAGCGTCTTTGTCATGGGTGACAGCTCACACAAGTCATTAGCGGCAGAAATATACCTGCTGGAAGTGCCTTTGGTTTGCTGGAAATCTTGTGAGATGCGTGTTAACCACGAAATATTGATGACAAGGAAGAATATGCAAGTTATTGCTCATAGTTTCCCTCACAGCAATTTAAGCTTTCCTCTTAGGCTCCTGCGTAACCACGCACTCGGAAATCATCGCATATTCGGAAATAAGGAGCCAACTATTTGTGAGGGGAATGAATATGTTTATTGCTGCTCACTTCAGAAGCAGCAATTAAAGCCGTCCTGTTAGCTTCCTACCTAACCATACACTTGGAAATCCCCACAAATTCAGATATACTTGCATACAGCGAAATATTTGTGACAAGGAAGTACTTAAATGTTATTGTTCCTCATTTCACTTGCAGCAATTTAAGCTCTCCTCTTAGGTTCCTGCCTAAACACACACTCTGAAATCGCCAAATATTCGCAAATAAACAACCAAATATTTATTTCATCCTTCGTTCTCTAGTCAGATGAAAATGATAAATAATATCAAATTTTGCAGAACGTACTTGTATCATATTCATAAGAAAATCACGGAATACATTAACAACGATAAGACGAAGGAAATAAAGATATTAGAAATTAGCTGAATGCGAACTTACATCCTTCAACTCCGTAAACGACGATATTATCCATTACTATGGGATTTAACCATGTGAATTATGTCTCATGTCTCGGTTACCACAGTGTCTCTTGAAGGCTTACATCGTTGATGCGTTATTAACTGACATTTAATGAGGAGGGTGATGCTGTGACTTGGCAAGACAGCCAAGCCACTAGGAGGTAGCCGAAAGGCACGCGTTTAAGCTCACGCAGGCTGGCGTGAGGTCTGGAACAGGTAAAGTAATTATACTAGCAAAAAAGGTACGTAGCTTCTGGAATACTTAACTTTAATCCATAATTGGTGATCATCGGTCTGACGGTACATGCATCACAAGATAAATAGCAAATGATAATGGCGCCTTGCTAGGTCGTAGCAAATGACGTAGCTGAAGGCTATGCTAACTATCGTCTCGGCAAATGAGAGCGTAATTTGTCAGTGAACCATCGCTAGCAAAGTCGGCTGTACAACTGGGGCGAGTGCTAGGAAGTCTCTCTAGACCTGCCGTGTGGCGGCGCTTGGTCTGCAATCACTGACAGTGGCGACACGCGGGTCCGACGTATACTACCACCTAGCAAGTGTGGTGTCTGGCGGTGACACCACAGGTGACGTGTTTGTGATACATTTTCGACGCGTCGCTGCCTTGAAATGGCATACTGCAAGTTATAATACAAAACATCTAAAGGTGCCAAATTAATATGACGCCTGTCGCATCGATTGTCTGTACTGCGTGTGGAAACAAAATGACGTCACGTCACGTTTGCCGGAATTCTTGTGAGTTGGTTGTCACCCAGAAATTGCAACTTCCACAGAACCCATAGCTCTTCCTAAGACCGAGCGAGGTGGCGCAGTGGTTAGCACACTGGACTCGCATTCGGGAGGACGACGGTTCAATCCCGTCTCCAGCCATCCTGATTTAGGTTTTCCGTGATTTCCCTAAATCGTTTCAGGCAAATGCCGGGATGGTTCCTTTGAAAGGGCACGGCCGATTTCCTTCCCCATCCTTCCCTAACCCGAGCTTGCGCTCCGTCTCTAATGACCTCGTTGTCGACGGGACGTTAAAACAAAACACTAACCTAACCTAACCTTCCTAAGAGGAAACAGTCACTTTCACGTACATGTTATCACACACTATAAAAGATGTAACTGACCAATATTAAACTTCAGTTCAAGTAACACATCGGCAAAATCACTTCAATAAAGTGAAACTACTGATCACAAGTGGAGCAATGCTGTAAATCAGTGGCATGTCAGTCAATCAGGGTAACTTTGTACTCCTTTCCACAAGTTTTGGAAAATATTAGACACAAAGTAAATGAAACATCAAAGCAGACATTGTAACATTTTACATCTATAGTTACTGAGTACATGGATAGGTGAAAATACATGCTAACTATGTCCTAGTTGAGTAGGAATATTTAAGTTGTAATGCTGGCACAAAGTTACATTGTAACAGGATAACTTTAGACCAGTCTTAAAAAACAAAGGAAGGAAATCAGGTATTAATAAGAAGTAAACAAACTGTATTAATTGAGTACTGCAGGTTTCCTTTGAAATATGAAGATTTTACATCGACCTGGCATTCTTCAACTTAATTCGCTGTTACCAGAATCCCTCTTCACAGCCAACGAAATTAGAAGTTTATCACAAGCCTAAAAGCCTGTAGAAAGTTGGGAAGACGTTTGAAATACTAACTAGAAATTATAGAGGTAATATGACTATTACTTTTAGCACAAAATAATGCAAGCAGGCGGAGCAGCAGACATTTGAAACAAAAATGGTAAATGGTACAAAGATACCCTGACTGGCAGAAAGATACCCTGATTGACTGTATATCCTTCTTTTTATACAGATACTGTGGCAAGGATTCCCTGGCTGTTGTTGATCAGTATTGTTTCAGTTCAGTTCCGATAAAGCAAATCTAGCTTGGCGCATGCATGTTATACACGACAGTACAAGACAAGACTTCGTATAAGACTGGTTTATAACAATATAATCACGTATTTTCGGTCTTCAGCGGGCGCAGTCGTGTCTCCCTCGTCCGCCTCTGCATTATGGCTGGTTCAAATGGCTCTGAGCACTATGGGACAGCTTCTGAGGTCATTAGTCCTCTAGAACTTAGAACTAGTTAAACCTAACTAACCTAATGACATCACACACATCCATGCCCGAGGCAGGATTCGAACCTGCGACCGTAGCGGTCTTGCGGTTCCAGACTGCAGCGCCCAGAACCGCAAGGCCACTGCGGCCGGCGCCTCTGCATTATCGCCACGCTGTCAGATAGCTCGCTGCTAATGGCCTGATGCTTTTCGTCCACCGACCACATCAGTGGCAGTGTAGTTCGAGCAACTAGAGCGTTTTGAAACAGTTATAATCCATTTAACACAAAGATGATCCCCCACACCCGTAGCTCGTTGACCTCTCAGAAGTCATATTATTGAAAAATCTGGGAACTTAATCGCGTACTCAAATGTTGTTGTGGTCTTCAGTCCAGAGACTGGTTTGATGCACCTCCCCATGCTACTCTACCCTGTGCAAATGTTTTCATCTTCGAATGACTACTGCAACCTACATCTTTCTGAATCTGTTTAGTGTATTCATCTCTTGGTCTCCCTCAACAATTTTTACCCTCCGTGCTTCTCTCTAGTACTGAATTGGTGATCCCTTGATGCCTCAGAAGTGTCCTACCAACCTATCTCTTCCTCTAGTCAAGTTGTGCCACAAATTCCTCTTCTCCCCAATTCTCTTCAGTATCTCCTCATTAGTTACGTGATCTACCCATCCAATCTTCAGCATTCGTGTGTAGCACTACATTTCGAAAGCTTCTTTTCTTGTCTAAACTGTTTGTCGTTCATGTTTCACTTCCATACATGGCTACACTCCATACAGATACTTTCAGAAAAGACTTCCTGACACTTAACTCTATACTGAATGTTAACAAATTTCTCTTCTTCCGAAACGCTTTCCTTGCCATTTCCAGTCTACATTTTATGTCCTCTCTACTCCGACCATCATCAGTTATTTTGCTCCCCAAATAGCAAAACTCACTTACTACTTTAAGTGCCTCATTTTCTAATCTAATACCCTCAGCATCATTAAAATTAAATCACGACGGTCATTAGAGGCGATCCGTCACAAACGTATTCGTAAATATTTTCCCAAGTTTTAACGTATGTAAAAGACGTACCCTCAAAAGCGGGACAGTTTTTTTTTTAAAGCTTTGTAGTCACGCGTCTAGGTAGAACATAAATATCTGTGAAGGATGAATTACTCTGAAAAATTCTATATATTTACCCTTCACTTTTTGGTCGAGGATCACATCTACGCATGTGACCCTCTCACTGAACAAATCGAGGTTTTTGTTAATTTCTTAGAATTAAGAGTATTATTTATTTGAAGAGAGTTATTTTGTAAACTGTTAATCTTGAAGTGGAATAATAACGAACTTTATCTTCGACAAGGATAGAAGTTGAAGCAATGAATTAGAATTTGTGCCACGGCTGGGACTTCAATCCGTGTGTCCTGCTTACTGCTACAGGCTAGTATGCAGGAGACCCGGCTTCAAGTTCCGGCCAAGGCAGAAATTTTATTCATTGCTTCAGCTTCTACTCTTATCGAAGGAAAAGTTGAGACTCATATGTTCCAGGAAAATGTAATTCCATCAGATCAACGACGAACTTGATTGTGTGATGGTAAGGCTCTGGAACTGTCGCGACTTCACCAGTGAAAAACCCGTGGGTAGATGCGCGGCCAAACATTAAATAGATACGTACAAGACTGCAAACAAAACTGATCATAAACAGGAACTACTTAAAAGAAAATCGTCGTACCCTCACACCACGCCGACCGCTGTGGCCGAGCGGGTCTAGGCGCTTCAGTCTGGAACCGCGCGACCGCTACGGTCGCAGGTTCGAATCCTTCGTCGGGCATGGATGTGTGTGATGTCCTTAGGTTAGTTAGGTTTAAGTAGTCCTAAGTTCTGGGGGACTGATGACCTCAGATGTTAAGTCCCATAGTGCTCGGAGCCATTTGAACCATTTGAACCTTGGACAACAAGGAACACAAAACGGTCAAATAGTAAATAACAGAACAGTACGGCACAGTTAATTTATGAATGCTGATCACGTAGGATAAACGGGTAAGCTTGCGCTCCAAACTGAATTACACTTTTGCCTTTGACAAATGTGACTCGCGCTTTATTGTACGCACAGCCTTTTGTGTTTTATGAGGCATGTGTTTCATCCAGAAATTCTCAGACGTACGACCATTTTCTGGCCCGATGCCGGCTTCCTGATGTTCTCTGTTAGTTGGACCTCTGCCAAACGTGAACGCAGCTTTCTCAGACAAGTGTTACATATAGCGTACCACGAGACCGGTCTGTCGGCTACTCGATGATCATTAATGTTCGCAACACACGTGAGGTAATTCAAGGGTACAGCAGGGTGCAGCATCTGATCACCTGATGGTTTTAGCCATCAGCGTCTACAGCGCTCCTCGGTGACTAGTGTGCTCTTCGCGAGGTGCGTTATAATCTTTTCATATTAACATGTCCCGAGGGATCAATAGCAAAAGCGACAAGAGAGAATAACAGTGGTAACAGCAAAGAGACACGGTGTGGTTTTTCGGCGTCGAAGTGCTGAGAATGACAGCGTGGTAGAGGCTAAATATTTGCGGTGATGTCGCGCTCGGAGAAAGCCAGTCACTAGACTATAATAAGGGAAAGTGAGAAATGTGGCTACGGGAACTTGGTCTAACCCGCAAACACCTCACGCAGAAGCTCTGCAGCGTATGCGGGTCTGGTGAAACAAAACTATTAAGCATTTGTATTAACGAATGATGAGACAAGATTTCCAGTATTTTGGTCTTTGTTTATTTTCGTTCAGACATCCTCGTTGTCTGAAGTGCCTGAAACGGCAAACAGAATCCACCAGTTAGATCTGAAACATATTACACATTTAATAAATCGGCTTTGTAAAAGCACAGGATTGATCTAATCGTACAGCTGAACGCGCCACGAGCTAGCTTGCGAGACAGAGAGTGGATTTAATGCGCGCGATGCCATGATGTCAATTACATCGGGCAGCTTGAGTTTGTTTGCAGGCGGTTTTCCATCCTCGCTTAGGCTAATGTTGGGCTTGTTTCCAAGAGAACACGATACCCAAGCAATTAGAAATTCTACGTATAATTTATGTGAATTGGGAAGAAAACATTACACTATAAAAATATCTATACTAAAACCCACTACGGAAAATTTCTGGTTGGATAGAAAATCCATTTTAACTTATTAAGGTAGGAACAATAGTCTGAAAAGAGACAAAGACATAGAAAAATATTCAACAAATGTCGACATATGTGTGGAAATAGGAACAAAACTTTATTTTTTTTAAGTTAGAAAAGCCAAAAAATTGGAATGGTGTAAAACAATGACAGTGCCTTTATGCCAGCGAATCCTAGAGTGGAAGAAAAACTGAGCAAAATAATTCACACAGTCAGCAGAAACGAGATTTTCAAGAAGTGTCAATGATTGCTCAAGGAGGGACCGCATAAAAAATGATGACGTTCGGGAACACTTGATAGTTTATAATTGAAATGAGATGATTGAAGAGTACAGGAAAAATGCAGACAACACCTCAAGTGGATTGATGAAGACAGAAATCCAGTCGTTGAAAACAAGTAGAAGCCCTCTGAAAGAAGAGATGTAGGAAAGCCGAGAAAAAGATGGATTGTATGAAATCGGACGGGCATATTGCCTTAATCCTTGAAGTGCAGAAGGAGAAGAAGAAAAAGAAGAAGACTCGCTTAGAATGCAGTACCTCGCACAACAAAGTTTACACGATTCAGGTGGCGACTAGGCTTCCCTCCCTCGAGTTAACAAATGGCTCTGAGCACTATGGGACTCAACTTCTGAGGTCATTAGTCCCCTAGAACTTAGAACTAGTTAAACCTAACTAACCTAAGGACAGCACACACATCCATGCCCGAGGCAGGATTCGAACCTGCGACCGTAGCTGTCTCGCGGTTCCAGACTGCAGCGCCTAGAACCGCACGGCCACTTCGGCCGGCGAGTTAACATACCACTGTAGTGACGGAACTATTTGCCATATCGTGAAAAAAGCTGGTCCCGTACAACAAGATAAACGAGAATTTTTCTTAAGGCCTAGGAAATGACAAGTTGCACAAACAACTACCCAGGCCGTCAGCAAGCTGTGGACCCATTTTCTCAAGAAATCAAACCACAATTCCTTCTAGCGAGCGAAGTAAAGTATTAGCTCCAGTACCATAACAAAATAAAATGCATTACATATTGAAAATAAAGTGACTAAGCTTTGTGCTTATTATCGAAAAGGTTGATAGTAGTATACCTAGTTATCTTCTAAAATGGCCGTAATGGAAACACAATCCTGAAGACGACATTCGGAGACTTGTTCAACTTATAATGCAATAAATAAAATTATTCCCCTCGTAATACAATCGGAACAAATCCTGTATGTAGTCCTTGGTATGTTCCTTCTCGGACTACACCGGCCGGCTAGTGTGGCCGTGCGGTTCTAGGCGCTTCAGTCTGGAACCGCGTGACCGCTACGGTCGCAGGTTCGAGTCCCGCCTCGGGCATGGATTTGTGTGATGTCCTTAGGATAGTTAGGTTTAAGTAGTTCTAAGTTCTAGGGGACTGATGACCTCAGTGCTCAGAGCCATTTTTGCAGTGTGACATTCAAACAACAGGCATAGGACGACAAAGTTCCGTTTGCTCACCCTGTATCTTCTGAAGTTGTGTCCCACTTGCAGAAGACTTCGCACGATCGTGGTTCCGTTGATGATAGGACTCTGTGCGTCTCCTCTAAGGGAACGGGCAAGTCTGTTTTCCAAAAATGAAAAAAACTAATGTTTTAAGGGATGCCAGTAATTTATTTCACATTGCAGTGTTTGACGCAACCCCTAAACATTGCTAGATATTTCCAAATTAATGATGATGAACTGTTGTACAATGTCATATGAACTATTGCAAAGTGCTATATATTCATATACACTGAGCTAACAAAAGTCATAGGGTATCTCCTAATATGGTGTTGGGCTTCCATTTAAATAGCGTACTGCAGTAATTCAAATCGATTGCAAACAACTGTGCCCTGGTGATATGGTACACTGTCATCCATAAAAATTCCATTGTTTTTTTTAGAAACATGAAGTCTATAAATGGCTGCACGTGTTCTCCAAGTATCCGAACATAACCATTTCCAGTCAATGACCGCTTCAGTTCGACCCTACGTCCCAGTCCATTTCATGTAAATACAGCCCACACCATTATGGACGAGTCACCACCAACTTGCATAGTGTCTTGTTGACAACTTTCGTCCATGGCTTCATGGGGTGTGTACCACTCTCGAGCTCTACCATCAGTATCAGCTCCTACCAACTCAAATCGGGACTTATCTGACCAGGCCAAAGTTTTACAGTCGCCTGGAGTCCAATCGGTGCAGTCGCGAACCGAGGAGAGGTGCTGGAGGCGATGTCGTGTTGTTAGGGATTTCAGTACTTATTTCACGCAGTGTTACTTGTCTGTTAGCAGTGACAACTCTGCGCAAACCCCGCTGCTCTCGGTCGTTAAATGAAGACCGTCGGCCACTGCGTTGTCCGTGATGAGATGTAATGCCTGAAATTTGGTGTTCTCGACGCACTCTTGACACTGTGGATCTCGGAATATTAAATTCCCTACCGAATTCCGAAACTGAATGTCCCATGCATCTAGCTCCATGTAACGTTCCGCGTTCAAAGTCTGTTAATTAAAGTCGTGACAGGTCCGCCAATGCACTCCCCTTTTACACCTTGTGTACGCGATACTATCGCCACGAAATCAACTGACATGGAATTGAAGTAGAATAACACTGTATTAAAAATAAATACTCCCACTAGTGACGCCACTTGTGCTCAGGCCACAAACTTACTCAGACTCTCCCCAGTGACTGTTCACTGAAGACTGCTAGTGGCGTCTTACGCCAATCAACTATTGTCTAGGTACAGCAGAGTCTCTCTCCCTTAGTTCTGGCCAATCAGAGTCCAGAAAAGGCAACGCTGTAATATAGGGCCGTGCTACAACCAACCAATGAGAGTTGAGAACACAAGTCTTCACGTGAACGCCCACACCTTAGCTCGTCATCACGACGCAGCGGGCTATGCCATAATTTAAGCCGTATTCCATAACGTTATAGTTTGCACTAGGCCAATTAGCCGTTAGTATTACAAGACTGGTACTTCGTCGTGTAAGACTTTCCATTCCAACCAGAGCATTTAGGTAATGCTAAGAATCGATGTGAAATTGAACGAATATGGAAAACGAGTTGTAGGAAAGACGAATGGGAGAGCTTCCTCACTGGGAGGAATTATGGCAAAGAGCTAAGGGTCAATCAAGGAAATTGGGGCTCTAGTGCGACCGTTTCTAGAATCGTGTTTGGAGTCATTGTCAAGTAGTCACGGCAGCAGCATCGAACGAATTCGGAAACTCGTTGCTAGGACCAGGAAAGGTCAATGTAGCCCGTATGAAAGTGCGAAAGGCGTACTGAAATGTGTACTTTGGGAGAAAGGCGACATTCCCGCTTTACTCCGTCGTACGAGGAAGAGTGTGCAACCATTGTGCTACCACTATCTCTTGTAGGTTTTACGGTAAGTAGGCATGAGAGTTCAGGGCACCGAAAGTGACATAGAGTAACTTTTTTTATAGCGCAGTGTGGATCTCAGCGCCATGCTTAAGAGTGATCCAGCCGTTCCTTTTCTGGCCATGTGAAACCCGAGCAAACCCAAGTAAGTTTTGTTGGCAATTCTTCGGGAGGTACAGGACTCAAATGATCATGCAGTCAATCTGGTTCACTTGGTTTCCGGGGTGATTCCTTCACCGAGGACATAACCGATTTCAATCCTCATCCTTGTTCGACTAAGATAGAAGTCCTTCTCGGAACGACATCGACGACGCATTGTCCGTTTTTGTTGCTGCTTCGCTATAATACAGAAGGGAAAAAGTCGAATAGACCCCATTTGGGGGTTAGACCACATTATTATGAAACACTAAAACAACCACAAAGCCCGCTTTTTTACTTTTTTTGTAGCGTTAGCAAAAACGGTCGAGACGTCAACTTCATAGTTGTTTCTGTGTTTCATAATGATGCGGCCTATCACGTAAAAGGCTTTTATTCTAATTGAACTCGTGGAAGCCTAAACACTTATAAGGGAAGAGTTGTACAACACTCACTTGTTGGCAAAAATACGCTGGTATGATCTGACAATCCGAAAAAACGTTTGTGTCTGTCGATTCGGTGGCACCTTTCCCGTGCGGATCTAGATGAGGTGCATCTTTTTAGAAGTGACGAGTGAGGTGTAGTACTGTATTTGCGTTTATGCTACTAGTAGAGAAGGAAAGGCAAGGGAAAGGGTTTAACATACAGACCTTCACATTTTACGTCTCTAGAAAAACATCAAAGATGCCGCCAACTTCCAACAGATTAATCAACGTCAACGGTATTTCGTGACAGTGTCATAAGACGCTCGGAAGTATTCGTAACTTGACTCGAAAATAGGCGCACAAGATGGTGCCCCGTCACTTGCCTTCCCTTTGTCTACAAAATTCTGATGACAAATTCTACCTCTGTGCCCTGAACCTATTTGGTACCACGTATTACTTTGGTACTACTGTGACCATAGAGGTGCGTATGCCAAAGAAGAAAATTAGAGTAAAGGAAAATGAATAAAAGGACAGCGCAGAAAAATTTGCAAATTCCTGTTCCTTTAACTTAACAAATTTGTGATATCAGTTTGCTGACCGTCTTGTTTCCTGACTAGTTTAATGCGACCCTCCACGACTTCGGTTCCTGTATCAATCTTTTCGTCTCAGATTAACACTTACACCCAACATTCTCGATTATTTGGTGAATAAATTCCAATCTCTACTTTACCGCATACTTTTTAACCTATACGTTTCCCTCTCTTAGTATAGAAGATATTCCCTGTTCCTCTTTTTTCACACATTCTAGATTCTTTTCCTTTTTAAGGTTCCTTACCTCAAACGATGGATACAGAAGAACCCTTACAGGATCTTTTTCTTGTCCGTCACTCTGTTTTCCGACTACTAAGAAATTTTTTTCTCAGGAACGGTTGGACGTATCACGCAATTTATGTCACACACTAAGAACCACGTTCTCTTGACGGTGTATAAAATTCAAGTTTCTAAGCCAACACTATCAAAAGTTAAGGCAGATTCCTTCCCATATTTTGAAACTCGCAAACTCACTCATCAAAACTGATAGGGTACTTCCCGTTGACATAGAATAATGAAATTTGCAAAGAAAGAAGGATTCACAGTACAACCAGAGGAAAAAATTCGAAAACTGTTGATTTGTAATTATCATTTGTTATCGGACTATCTGTCCGTCCGTCTGTTAAGACCCATTTTCCTCAGGTACGGGTAGTCGTATCAAGTTGAAATTTCTATCACATACTGAGGTGTATGGTCCCTTGGCGGAGTAATAAACGTTAGCATCTAAGTCAATGCAAGCAAAAGACACGGCTATTAAAAAGAGGATAATGGAATGTAGTCGAATTAAATCGGGTGATGCTGCGAGAATTAGGTTAGGAAATGATACGCTTAAAGTAGTAAAGGAGTTTTACTACTTGGGAAGCAAAATAACTGATGATGGTCGAAGTAGAAAGGATATAAAATGTAGACTGGCAATGGCAAGGAAAACGTTTCTGATGAAGAGAAATTTGTTAACATCGAGTATAGATTAAAGTGTCAGGAAGTCGTTTCTGAAAGTATTTGTATGGAGTGTAGCCATGTACGGAAGTGAAACATATTTTAGACAAGAAGAGAATAGAAACTTTCGAAATATGGTGCTACAGAAGAATGCTGAAGATTAGATGGGTAGATCACGTATCTAATGAGGAGGTACTGAACAGAATTGGGGAGAAGAGGAATTTGTGGCAAAACTTCTCTAGAAGAAGGAATCTGTTGGTAGGACATGTTCTGAGGCATCAAGGGATCACCAATTTAGTATTGGAGGGCAGCGTGGAGGATAAAAATCGTCGAGGGAGACGAAGAGATGAATACACCAAGCAGATTCAGCAGGATGTAGGGTGCAGTAGTTACTTGGAGATGAAGAAGCGTGCACGGGATAGAGTAGCATGGAGAGCTGCATCAAACCAATCCCTGGACTAAGACCACAACAACTGCATTTTGATATTCGCAAACTCACTTATCAAAACCTATAGCCCACTTCCCGTTGACAGGAAACAATGTTTCGCAGTAAAAAGAAAGGAAAAAAATCCGATAAGTGTTAGTCTGTAGTCATGTCACGCGAAAAAAAAAAAAAAAAATACTGTTTTGGTCGTTCCTTGTGCGATTGTCCGACTGTTAAGAACCCTTTTTCTCTGGAGCGGGTAGACGTATAAAGTTGAAATTTGTCACATACTGTGGTGTATGGCCCCTTGGCCGTGAAATAAACGTTAGCATCTAAGTCAATGCAGTCAAAAGATGCGGCCATTTATGTCACATATTTTATTTATTTGTTTAAAAAAATTATAAAATTAATTTTTAACTATATCACACGAAAAAAATATTTCTTTTGTCATTTGTTATTCCACTTCAAACTTGAAATTAAAACATTCTCGAACTTTCTTGGAATCCTCGGAACTATATTTTGCCAGTCTGAATTTCGATAACAGTCAAAAATCATAAAGTTTCACGATTTCCGGAATGGATGTACTGACTATATACATAATTAAGTTTGTACGGGACCCTCAGAGCGAGAATTTTACTCGCATCTGACCAGTTTTTTTATAGCCTGTGTTTCCCAAACACTCTTTTCTTCGCGTATTCTGTGGACGACCTGGTCATTTCTTTTGTCAAATAACCCTTTCCTTAAACGTACATGATAACGGTTTCTATCACAGGTAAGGCCGGCCGGTGTGGCCGTGCGGTTAAAGGCGCTTCAGTCTAGAACCGCGTGACCGCTACGGTCGCAGGTTCGAATCCTGCCTCGGGCATGGATGTGTGTCATGTCCTTAGGTTAGTTAGGTTTAATTAGTTCTAAGTTCTAGGCGACTGATGACCTCAGAAGTTGAGTCGCATAGTGCTCAGAGCCATCTATCACAGGTAACTGACGTAGCCACATAGTATTTTAATTTTCAGGCCATGAGAACCAATAACTTATCTGCATGAACGTCGTCTGGCCTTTGGATCGCCAACTACACTGAAGCGCCAAGGAAACTGGAATAGGCATGCGGGTTTAAATACAGAGATATATAAACAGGCAGAGTAAGGCGGTGCGGTCGGCAGTGCCTCTATAAGACAACGAGTATCTGGTGCAGTTGTTAGATCGGTTACTGCTGCTACAATGGCAGGTTATCAACATTTAAGTGAGTTTGAACGTGGTGTTGTAGTCGGGGCACGAGCGATGGGACACAGCGTCTCCGAGGTAGCGATGAAGTGGGGATTTTCCAGTACGACCAATTCACGAGTGTACCGTGAATATCAGGGATCCGGTAAAACATCAAATCCCCCACATCGCTGCGGCCGGAAAAAGATCCTGCAAGAACAGGACCAACGACAACTGAAGAAAATCGTTCAACGTGACAGAAGTGTAATCCTTCCGCAAATTGTTGCAGATTCCATTCTTGGGCCATCAAGTGTCAGCATGCGAGCCGTTCAACGAAACATCATCGATATGGGCTTTCGAAGCCGAAGACCCACTCGTGTACCCTTGATTACTGCACGACACTAAACTTTACGCTTCTCCTGTGCACATCAGCACGGACATTGGACTGTTGGTGACTGGAAACATGTTGCTTGGTCGGAGGAGTCTCGTTTCAAATTGTATCGAGCGGATGGATGAGTACGGGTATGGAGAAAACCTCATGAATCCATGGACCCTCCATGTCAGACGGGGACTGTTCAAGCTGATGGAGGCTTTCTAATGGTGTGGGGCGTGTGCAGCTGGAGTGATATGGGACCTCTGATACGTCTAGATACGACAGGTGATACGTACGTAAGCATCCTGTCTGATCACCTGCATCCATTCATGCCTATTGTGCATTCCGACGGACTTCGGCAATGCCAGCAGGAGACTGCAACACCTCACACGTGCAGTATTGCTACAGAGTGGCTCCAGGAACACTCTTCTGAGTTTAATCACTTCCGCTGTCCACCAAAATCCTCAGACATGAACATTATTGAGCATATCTGGGATGCCTTGCAACGTGCTTTTCAGAAGAGATCTCCACATCCTTGCACTCTTACGGATTTTGGATAGCCCTGGTGGATTCATGGTGTCAATTCCTTCCAGCACTACTTCAGACATTAGTGTAGCCTATCCACACGGCACTCGTGAGTGCTCGCGGCGATCGTACACGATAAAGGGTATTGTACCAGTTTCTTTGGCTCATCAGTATATATTAAAATGCGACTATTCCTGGAATGGGAACTCGGGCTTCGCTACCATTCGCAGGGTGCCTGTCTAACGGCTTCGAGGGAGGTGCAACTGACGGCGCGCAAATACCCTTACTTTACTCATCCAGTATTTGAGAATGAGAGCACTTAGCGACTTCCAACCAACTTTACACATAATTTCAAACGTTTACGAAACTTTTTTCTCACTTACATGTTTAATGTCAAATGTTTAACCTGTTCACCCATCTGTTAATTATTCAGGCCTTTGAAGCTGTTTTACACATGGGAGAGCGATTCTTTAAAGACTCCGAGGTTTGCTAGTAAACACTATTACCGCCAAAGCATTGATCGATTATGTCTGAGTCAGTGGCAGCAAAAAACAACATGGAATCTCAAAGACGAGTGACTTGAGATGACGGATAACCTTTCCTAACGCACCTAGCCGGTCGTAAAGTTTATGTCGCCCAGTGTTGTCTGCATGTGTTTTTAAAAACAGCAAACCACGACAAGGCACGTGGGAAGGTAAGCAAGTGTCTTCCCCGGTGGATGTCATTCTCAGCCACTCCGGTTACTCCGTTTTAAATTCATCTGTAAACTGATCTGTTACAGTTTTCTCCTTTTTTTCCCCTTCAATGTTTGCCATTATATTGTAAATTATTTAGACTTTAGTAATCTTCTGAACCTTGCCGTGTAATAAGTTAGTGGATCCCCGTTTTTCCAACCTGGGTGAATGAAATTGAAAATGAGGAATTTTAGGTAATGGATTCAGACTTTCGGAATCTTTCGGCAGTGTGTCCGTACCTGAGCGAGGCGTGTCGGAGACGTGTTTGGAGGCAAACCCGCTCAGGCTGAACGCCTTACACACATTGTCCAGCGAGTGCAGCAAGGTGGAGATTCCCTGCTGTTTTGGGGTGGCATTATGTGGTGCCGACGGACGCCACTGGTGGTATGGAAGGCGTTGTACGGCTGTAAGATAGGTGAATACCATCCTCCGACC
Organism: Schistocerca americana; assembly: GCF_021461395.2. Taxonomy (NCBI): domain Eukaryota; kingdom Metazoa; phylum Arthropoda; class Insecta; order Orthoptera; family Acrididae; genus Schistocerca; species Schistocerca americana. Next base: position 326,118,597 of record NC_060121.1, on the reverse strand, counting down.
GACAGTGCAACCATATCGGCAGCATATCGGCGAGATATTTGTCTTCATGGATGGCATTTCGGGCCCCTGCCGTGCATATCTTGTGAATGACTTCCTTCAGGATAACGACATTGCTCGACTAGAGTGACCAGCATGTTCTCTAGATATAAACCCTATCGAATATGCCTGGGATAGATTGAAAAGGACTTTTTATGGACGACGTGACCCAACAACCACTCTGAGGGATCCACGCCGAATCGTCGTTGGGGAGTGGGACAATCTGGACCAACAGCACCTTGATGCTCTCGTGGAAAGTATGTCACGACGAATACAGGCGTACATCAATGCAAGAGGACGTGCTTCAAAATGGTTCAACGCGGGCTGCTACAAGATTAACGGTCACCTACTGTGCGATCCCGAATGATGCTTTGTTAGTAATTCTAGAAATATACCCTCTGGACTTGCAAGTTAGGAAAAGGTGAGCTCTTTATTGGTTGAAGAAACCTGGAAGTGAGGCCAATACGAAAAAGTTAATACTAGATTGGATATCACAATTGTAGCAAAATGATTGGGACACTTCAGGCATAGACAGGGGAACATACGAATTTCTCCTTAACATCAGGGGAGACAGAAAGTGAGATTCCTTAACCCGTCGATGGAACTGATGTTTTACCTGACCGGTCATGGCCCGTATATTACGTATCTATACAAAATCAAAAGACAGAAAAATGATAGTTGCGCCTGTGGTGATGTGGGCACTTCAGAACACACCTTGTGAGACTGTGCGCTCTACGAAGACGCAGTGAGTAATGACCGTCAGGATTTAAGGATGTTGGATCTCAAAGTAGCAATGAATAATGAGCCAACATGGAGCACCTTGGATGGTAACGCAACTGCAGCATTCAGGAAGGCCAAGGAAGACTTAACGACCTATTCAACCACATGTCAGCATGATGGCATACCGGCTAAACAATAGTCCAACTATGCTGAAAAAACAACTGAAGCTGGCAACCACGGAATGAAATGAAGTGTTTACATTCGTTGGAGCAAGTGATCACGGAAGTGTGGATTCGGAACCTTAATACTGATTCGTGCATTTTATAGTGGAAATGCTGCTGACGCGTTGCTCTAGGCCCAAGGAATCTAGCAGACAATGGCTGTTGATCAGGGTAGTGTGAGGGCGGATCCAGTAGCGAAGACAACCGTCTGCAGTTTAACTGCATCAAAGTAGGGAATAAAAACAGAACAGAGACTATAGTATTAACCGTAGTATTAGTAGCTTGGTAACTGGTTAAGGGCTTTATTGTAGCTCTGGAGTAGTAGTAAGTAGTTGTAGTTTTATCATTTTTGAAGTATTTTCATTTTTTATTAAGCGACAGGAATAAATAATTAATTATACAGTTATTAGTATTATGCACGAAATTGTGAGTTGTAAGGTGTACTTTGTCATATAAGAGACTGAGACTATGAAGGATAAATAATAATTACTAATATACGTTTGGTCCAAATAGACAAAGAAACGTGAACCTCGGACACCCTACGGCCTACAGCTTCTATCACCTTTTAGGGACAATTAATTTCGGAATGTTAGGACCCGAAGTGGAGTTGAATCAGGTGCTAAGTAAGAGCAAATGGGATATAGTAGAAGTATCAAAGGTGTGGAGAAAAAACGAAGAACAAAAATTATTAACAGCAGACTGTGTACTTTAGCTACAGAAGAACAAAACCGGGAGGGAGGAAGGTGTAGGGTTTACTTAGATCAGAAAGTTAAAGTTTCATACATAATGAAAGTATACCAGGACTTTTTTTTGTTTTGTTTTCCCCATCAGTCTTCTTACTGGTTTGATGCGACCCGCCACGAATTCCTCTCCTGTACTATCCTCTTCATCTCAGAGTAGCACTTGTAACCTACGTCCTTCATTATTTGCTGGATGTATTCCAGTCTCCATCTTCTTCTACGTATTTTAAAAATAACCAAAAGATATCTACATCTACATGACTACTCTGCAATTCACATTTAAGTGCTTGGCAGAGGGTTCATCGAACCACAATCATACTATCTCTCTACCATTCCACTCCCGAACAGCGCGCGGGAAAAACGAACACCTAAACATTTCTGTTCGAGCTCTGATTCCTCTTATTTTATTTTGATGATCATTCCTACCTATGTAGGTTGGGCTCAACAAAATATTTTCGCATTCGGAAGAGGAAGTTGCTGACTGAAATTTCGTAAATAGATCTCGCCGCGACGAAAAACGTCTTTGCTGTAATGACTTCCATCCCAATTCACGTATCATATCTGCCACACTCTCTCCCCTATTACGTGATAATACAAAACGAGCTGCCCTTTTTTGCACCCTTTCGATGTCCTCCTTCAATCCCACCTGGTAAGGATCCCACACCGCGCAGCAATATTCTAACAGGACGAACGAGTGTAGTGTAAGCTGTCTCTTTAGTGGACTTGTTGCATCTTCTAAGTGTCCTGCCAATGAAACGCAACCTTTGGCTCGCCTTCCCCACAATATTATCTATGTGGTCTTTTCAACTGAAGTTGTTCGTAATTTTAACACCCAAATACTTAGTTGAATTGACAGCCTTGAGAATTGTACTATTTATCGAGTAATCGAATTCCAACGGATTTCTTTTGGAACTCATGTGGATCACCTCACGCTTTTCGTTATTTAGCGTCAACTGCCACTTGCCACACCATACAGCAATCTTTTCTGAATCGCTTTGCAACTGATACTGGTCTTCTGATACTGGTCTTCGGATGACCTTACTAGACGGTAAATTACAGCATCATCTGCGAAAAACCTAAGAGAACTGCTCAGATTGTCACCCAGGTCATTTATATAGATCAGGAACAGCAGAGGTCCCAGGACGCTTCCCTGGGGAACGCCTGATATCACCTCAGTTTTACTCGATGATTTGCCGTCTATTACTACGAACTGCGACCTTCTTGACAGGAAATCACGAATCCAGTCGCACAACTGAGACGATATCCCATAGGCCCGCAGCTTGGTTAGAAGTCGCTTGTGAGGAAGGGTGTCAAAAGCTTTCCGGAAATCTAGAAATACGGAATCAACTTGAGATCCCCTGTCGATAGCGGCGTTGCACAAGAACGATGTTTTCTGAAACCATGCTGATTACGTATCAATAGATCGTTCCCTTCGAGGTGATTCATAATGTTTGAATACAGTATATGCTCCAAAACCCTACTGCAAACCGACGTCAATGATATAGGTCTGTAGTTAGATGGATTACTCCTACTACCCTTCTTAAACACTGGTGCGACCTGCGTAATTTTCCAATCTGTAGGTACAGATCTATCGGTGAGCGAGCGGTTGTATATGAGTGCTAAGTAGGGAGCTATTGTATCAGCGTAATCTGAAAGGACCCTAATCGGTATACAATCTGGACCTGAAGACTTGCTCGTATCAAGCGATTTGAGTTGCTTCGCAATCCCTAAGGTATCTACTTCTAAGAAACTTATGCTAGCAGCTGTTCGTGTTTCAAATTCTGGAATATTCCATTCGTCTTCCCTGCTGAAGGAATTTCGGAAAACTGCGTTCAATAACTCCCCTTTAGCGGCACAGTCGTCGGTAGCAGTACCATCGGCACTGTGCAGCGAAGGTATTGACTGCGTCTTGCCGCTTGTGTACTTTACATACGACCAGAATTTCTTCGGATTTTCTACCAAATTTCGAGATAATGTCTTGTTGTGGAACCTATTAAAGGCATCTCGCATTGAAGTCCGTGCCAAATTTCGCGCGTCTGTAAATTCTAGCCAATCTTCAGGATTTCGCGTTCTTCTGAACTTCGCATGCTTTTTCCGTTGCCTCTGCAACAGCGTTCGGACCTGTTTTGTGTACCACGGGGGATCAGTTCCATCTCTTACCAATTTATGAAGTATTAATCTCTCAATTGCTGTTGCTACTATATCTTTGAATTTGAGCCACATCTCGTCTACATTTGCATAGTCAGTTCGGAAGGAATGGAGATTGTCTCTTAGGAAGGCTTCTAGTGACACTTTATCCACTTTTTTAAATAAAATTATTTTGCGTTTGTTTCCGGTGGATTTGGAAGAAACGGTATTGAGCCTAGCTATAACGACCTTGTGATCACTAATTCCTGTATCAGTCATGATGCTCTCTATCAGCTCTGGATTGTTTGTGGCTAAGAGGTCAAGTGTGTTTTCGCAACCATTTATAATTCGCGTGGGTTCATGGACTAACTGCTCGAAATAATTATCAGAGAAAGCATTTAGGACAATCTCAGAAGATGTTTTCTGCCTACCACCGGTTTTGAACAAGTATTTTTGCCAACATATCGAGAGAAGGTTGAAGTCCCCACCAACTATAACCGTATGAGTGGGGTATTTATTTGTTACGAGACTCAAATTTTCTCTGAACTGTTCCACAACTATATCATCGGAGTCTGGGGGTCGGTAGAAGGAGCCAATTATTAACTTATTTCGGCTGTTAAGTATAACCTCCTCCCATACCAATTCGCACGGAGTATCTACTTCGACTTCACTACAAGATAAACCACTACTGACAGACACAAACACTCCACCACCAATTCTGCCTAATCTATCTTTCCTGAACACCGTCTGATAATTCGTAAAAACTTCTGCAGAACTTATTTCAAGCTTTAGCCAGCTTTCTGTACCTATAACGATTTCAGCTTCTGTGCTTTCTATTAGCGCTTGAAGCTCAGGGACTTTCCCAGCACAACTACAACAATTTACAACTACAATTCCGACTGTTGCTTGATCCAAGCACGTCCTGTATTTGCCATGCAAATTTGTGAATAATAAAGATGGTTAGTAACTTAACGTGAGACTGCTGTAGGCGTACATTTTTTACCACACATTTTCTGCCTTTAGTGTTCTGTTTTATCTGATGCTATATAAGCAGAATCAACCAAATATTGCACCGCAAATATTGCGGAAATGGAAAGTGCCATTGATGTGCGGTTTTCACAAAATGGGCTGGTAGCCAGGAGCTCGTAGTGTTAGCCAACAGACAGATTATAATAATACTTAAAACTTAGAAATTCTATTTTCTTGCAAACAGAAACTTTTTTAAATGGAACAATGACTATTGACGTTAACAAACTAAAAGTAGGATAAATTAGAATGTCAGTGGTGTTTGTTACACGATTCTGGGTTGAGTCGTTTGCGAGATATCGTATTTTGAAAAGTTCCCACACCAACATCTGGTAGCACATACAAGAGAACAATACAGGTGAATACACCAGTTACGGTGATTCTGACCAGTGACGAGACAGTTGAACATAACAGGTTCCATTCAAAACGATCACCGGCAGCGGCAATACACGCGTCCAGTCTGGTATGGAACAACTTCTGCAAACGTGTTGGCACTCCAGCGGAGATGTCCGAGGAGGCTGCAGTAATGTGTTGTTGCATATCATGTCCTTGCAGACATCGTGTTTCAGCTTTCCCCACAGAAAAATAAATGTCTACAGGCATCAAAACCTGGGAACGGGACGGCCAAGGTACAGGTCGTATGCTACGAAACCAGCGATTTGGAAACAATTCATGAAGAGATGCTGTAGTACTTCGTGCACTATGTGCTGGACAACCATCATGTTAGTACCACAGGTTCCTCCTTGTCTGCTGAAGAAAGTCTTCTAGCTTCCGCGGAAGATGGTCTATTATGAGGCTGCGATACTTGGGCGCGTTCAGTGTTCCGTCTGTGAAAAATGGGCCCATGAGCTAATGGTTCACTATTCCATACTGACCCGTGCGCGGCTCGCGGTCATGCCGTTTATTGCTCGTCATCTTGTTTTTGTGGTTCTGTCGCCACATTTTTTTTCTTTTAATTCTATTTACTGCCGTCACTTGGTTGCTGGTTTGCTTGCCTATGAGTGGCAGCAGCAGCGCTTATCGATAAGTGGACAGTCGTAGCTTCTCTGGAGCGACCGCTAGTATTTCCGGGTCGTCGTCTGTGAGAGTTCAGTCCGGACGCAGCAGCAGTGAAGTCGGGGACAGAGCGCCAGTGAGGTGCGGACAGCGACACACATGAACTGTCCGACGGAAGGAGATTGGAGCGGGACGACCGTTGGTCGGCCGTTCAGTTGGTCGTCTCATCTGGCGACGTGTATTTGGTCTTTTGACGTTTCTCGGTCTCGTCACTTGGCCATCTTGCCTGACGTGGGTCGGTTCCTTCCTTGTGCAGAGATGTCGTGGCCAAAGGGCAAGAGTTACCTCTGCATGGATGGGTCCGAGCCAGGATGCCCGGGTCGATGTGTCTCCGAGTTCCGAACGGACATGCAGTCGGGTTGGAGCTGCAGTCAGCTTCGGACAGTCAAGATTGGCCCGACCGTCCCCGACACGTAACTTGAGTGGGAACGACCTGGGTTGGTCGTTCGGTCGGTCGTATCATCGGATGACGCGTATTTGGTCGCCGACCGCTTGTCGAAACTCTCGGTGTGTCGAATTGATTCGTCCTTGTTGTTGCACAGTGATTGCTTTTACGATTGTTCGAGTTCTTGTGCAAGTGTGTTTACGTCGAACTGTGTGTAGCCTTTGTGATTCCCGCTGAGCACATGAATGCTGTCTGCGCACTGGAATAGACAGTTGGTCGGTTCCGACAGAGGGAACTGATTAGGCTGGTTGGTTCTTCAGCCGTCCCTAGGTCGTGTAGCAAACCGATTGTTTTGTGTTACGCTTGGCTGCCTGTCTCACCTAAACTGTGGTTACAGTTTCCCTTGGAACACTTATGAGTACTACTTTGTTGTTTGTGACTGTCATTTTACGTGGTCGCAGGTACTGTGCCAGGCCTTCAGCCGCGTATTAATATTGTCTGTTTTATGTTTAGTACATGGCCTTCAGCCGAACTTCATGACAAGTATTTTAAGTTTAGGCCTTCAGCTGTGTTTTATTTAAAATTATTGATGCTCTGTTTTTAGGCCTTCAGCCGCGTTTGTTTCAGAACCTGTGACTTTAATATGTAGATCCTTGTCTGTAAGGTTTCTCGTTAATTATCTAGAATTCTTGAAACGGCCTTCAGCTGTGTTCTGTAAATGTTTATCTTAAGGTGGTCTTTAATTATTCGTAATTGTTTGGGCCTTTAGCCGACAAGATACTTCAAGCTTTCTTAAGATGTGTTTCTGTTGCACTGTGTAAAAGCTTAACTTTAAACCTCTCTTTTATTATGCAAAAATTTTTTTATTAGGCGTTCAGCCGAAGAGTACTTTTGAATTTTACTTAATATGGCCTTAGCCGAAATTTGTAATTGCTTGGCTTTTAAAGAATTTCCTTAGCTGATCTGAAATATTATTTCGGCCTGTAGCCAAGAAGATATTGCAATTTTACTTAAATAAGGCCTTCAGCCGTTACTCTAAATCCTCCTGTTTTAAAAGGAATCATTTAAACTTTTTCTGCAGAAGTTACTTGCGCCCTCAGCCGTGAATTGATCTTCGTTGTTTTAAAGAGAAAACTTTGCATTGGTTTGACGGATAAAGTGGTGTGTGTTCTTGTATAACTAACAGTAATTGACCTTAGCCCCTTTCCACAACCTGATCCGCTCTGTCATGCGAAAACAGATTCCACACACCACACGTTTACACTCCGAGGAAGCTAGCATTCTACCTGACGAAGCCAACGGGGATTGTCAACAGACCAACAGCGCATGTTTCAGCAGTTTACGTGGCCGTGATCGGTAAGTGTGGCTTCATCACTAAACGAGATACATGATACGCCTGGAGTATCCTGTCTTAATGCCCAGGTACACAAGTTAACACGATTCTCATAACAGTTACCATACAGCTCTCGATGGAGGGAGATGTGATAGTTGTGGAACCTACGTCGATGGAGACGCGCAGGACACTTGCCTGACTAATGCTACTTCCTCGAGCGATTGCAAGGGATCTAACGTGCGGAGTAACTACAACAGCAGCAAGAACACTAATTTTCCCCTCTTCTGTCGTGACTTGTTTCCTTCTATTACGTTGTCTAGGCGTTACACTACCGCTTTCACGTAACTGGTTGAAGAGGTCGATAAATAATTGACGAGATGGTTTACGCCTTTTGCGATATCTTGGCACATACACTGCACAAGAGCGAACTGTATTCTTCCTACAGTTTCCATACACCGAGAGCATGTCGGCTTTTTCTGCACTGGTAAATCCCATCATTCTCTCACAACCTTCTGCAAGGGCTGCCACACACACAAACTGCCTAACAAGTCGCATTGCGCTCGAGGAACACACAAGAACACTGTAAGCAAACATAACAACATCGTACCTAACCACTTTGCAGGCTGAATGGCACAAACAAATGTCTACGTCGAAACTTTTCACACTACGGATCTCGTAAACGACTCTCTCCAGAATACTGTAACAAAAACCACTGACATTCTAATTTATCCTACTTTTAGTTAATGTCTATAGGCATTGCTCCATTTAAAAAGGTGCATGTTTGCACAAAAATACACTTTCTAAGTGTTGTTACAGCTGTTGACTGGCTAACAAAACGAGCCCCTGACGACCAATCCATTCTTGAAAACTGCACAAGAATGGCACTTTGCAAGTTTTAGGTGATTCACCCTGTATACAGAATAAAAACTGATGGCACCTCAATGAACTTTTCAAGTTATAATTTCAGTAAAAGTGAGCCTTAGCCAATTTATAAGTTCCATTACTGCCTCACAGCAAGACCAGCTGACTCACGATCTAAGTGCTACATCTGTGGTGGGATAAGAACATCGCATGAGAACACCAAGTTTGTGGTTAGTTTACGGATTATGTGTTCTGCTTTCATATGCCAAGAAGCAGCTAGGTCTCTTACAGTCTCTACTTCAGTACTAATGGAGACAGTTGTGTTACATACAAAGTAGGGAATCACAAACTCTCTCGCTTTGATGACTGACCACTAATCAGTAGCAACGACAGTGCATATTAACTACACGTATTTAGCGAGGATCACCCTAGAGTGCATGTGATAATGGAACGAACTTGTGCTTATGAATCGCCAACTTTGAAAGCGAAAGCACAGCGCATTATCCAGTGAGCGACTGCTGTGCGGCGGGTGTTATTGACCCCTGCGAGCCTCCGGGCGGTTGCCGCCGGTCGCAGACCAATGATTTTTGCTCCGCCGCGGGAGAAATTCGTCCTTGTGCTTTCACCGTCGCCCCGGACACGGTCCCAACACTCGCCAGGTGTAGCGGTCACTGTGATATCTGGCTGTCTTAACGTGTCCCTTCAGTTGCATTGACGTTGAAATTGACAGCAACCACGAAGGATCGTTTTGACATGTAACTGGTAAATTATATTGCACTTCCTTAGCTCAGATGCTCGATCGTGTTGAAAGATGCAATCGCCATCCCCGAATTGCTCTTCAACAGTCGAAGCAAGAAGATGCTTAAAAGATCAATGTAGGCCTGTGCTGTGATAGTGCCACGCTAAAAAAAGGGTGCAAGCCCCCTCGATGAAAAACAAGACCGCACCATAACACCACTGCCTCCGAATTTTACTGTTGGCACTACACACGCCGGCAGAAGACGTTCACCGGGCATTCGCCACACCCACACCTTGCCATCGGATCGCCACATTGTGTACAGTGATTCGTCAATCCACACAACGTTTTACCATTGTTCAATCGTCCAATGTTTACGCTCCTTACACCAAGCGAGGCGTAGTTTGACATTTACCGGCGAGATGTGTGGATTATGTGCAGCCGCTCGACCATGAAATCCAAGTTTTCTCACCTCCCGGCTAGCTTTCATATGCAGTGGATCCTGATGCAGTTTGGAATTCCTGTGTGATGGTCTGGATAGATGTCTGCCTATAACACATTACGATCCTCTTCAAGTGTCGGCGGTTTGTCAGTCAACAGACCTGGTCGGCCAGTACGCTTTTGTGCTGTACGTGTCCTTTCACGTTTCAACTTCACTATCACATGCCCGCCCGGTTGGCCGTGCGGTCTAGCGCACGGCTTTCCGGGCGGGAAGGAGCGCCTGGTCCCCAGCAAGAATCCGCCCGGCGGATTTGTGTCGAGGTCCGGTGAACCGGTCAGTCTGTGGATGGCTTTTAGGCGGTTTTCCATCTGCCTCGGCGAATGCGGGCTGGTTCCCCTTATTCCACCTCAGTTACACTATTCGGCGATTGCTGCACAAACAAGTTATCCATGTACGCGCACACCACCATTACTCTACCATGCAAACATAGGGGTTACACTCGTCTGGTGTGAGACGTTCCCTGGGGGGTCCACCGGGGGCCGAACCGCACAATAACCCTGGGTTCGGTGTGGGGGTGACGGAGGGGTGACGTGGACTGCGGTAGTCGTCGTGGGGTTGTGGACCACTGCGGCTGCGGCGGAGACGGAGCCTCTCCGTCGTTTCTAGGTCCCCAGTTAACATACAATACAATACAATACACTATCACATCGGAAACAGTGGACCTAGAGATGTTTAGGAGTGTGGAAACCTCCCGTACAGGCGTATAACACAAGTGACACCCTGTCAGCTGACCACATTCGAAATCTGTGAGTTCAACGTGTAACGCCGGAAATGCATATCCTCCATTTCCATCTTTTGTACTATAAATTTGTTTCCGTATTTTGTTACCTGAAGATATGACATTTCTTTGTCTTTATATATTGTAATTGTTTTACTATTTGTATAATATATATATATATATATATATATATATGCATTTATGTCGATGTATAATAGGTTTATTTTGTAAATATTATTTGTATTTTTTACGCTGGGTCTTGCCTAGGGAAAACTATGCTATCGAACGATTACATCGATAGGTCGTGTGGAGAACCAAAGTGTTTAGGCTGTTGATATACTTTTCGGGATGTGAGGTCGTGGTCCAAGAACTTTTCTGCTCCTTACGTTTCGTCCAGGACTGCGCTGGACTTCCTCAGACGCGCTGCTCCGCTGAGTCTTGCCGACTCTGAGGAAGTCCAGCACAGTCCTGGACGAAACGTAAGGAGCAGAAAAGCTCTTGGACCACGATCTCACATCCCGGAAAGTATATCAACAGCCATGTCACCCGGTCGTGAAAGCCTTCATTCTACAATGAAAGTGTTTAGGACCTTTGGTAGCGTTAACTCTGCCGGGTGGAGCGCGGGCAGAGCAGGATGTGGCTGGAGTAGGGCGGTGGAGCAGGTGTGTTGTGTGACGCTCCCGCGAGTTGCCGCGCTTTCGGAGTTTGGTTCAAATGGCTCTGAGCACTATGGGACTCAACTGCTGAGGTCATTAGTCCCCTAGAACTTAGAACTACTTAAACCTAACTAACCTAAGGACATCACAAACATCCATGCCCGAGGCAGGATTCGAACCTGCGACCGTAGCGGTCTTGCGGTTCCAGACTGCAGCGCCTTTAACCGCACGGCCACTTCGGCCGGCCTTTCGGAGTTTGGCAGCATGTAATTGCCTGCTTTAATTTCAAAGTTCAGTTAAGGTTTTCATAGCTGGCTACAATATTTAGATTACACAAGCACAAATTAAGAGTGCGAGTTTTGTTACCATATTTTAGCTTACCTGTGACTGCAGCTCAGCTTGGTACGTACTAAACTTTACTATTGTTAATTGTTCAGAATCATTTAATTCAAGTTCAAAGTTAAATCTCTTATTTCTAAATTGAGTAGATTCAAGTTGTTTTTGAGATGATTGTTGAGGTAGCCCAAGACTAACCTTATTTTATTTAATTTCGTAGTACTTCAGAAACAAAGTTCACTATTAATTTCAGTCACTAAATTAACTTTCAATTTTCCGGTTTTATTAATTATTTTGCTAAATTAAGTCTGAGTGTAGCGAAATTTATTACTTCTGACAAACATTCAGTTTTCACACAACACGTGTCAACCTACAGTTGCTACGCTTTTAGTGCTAATTATATGTGCAATAACCTTTCTTTTTCAGTTATTATAGCAGTTGTCCCTAGGACTGGCGACCGTAATTCTCCCCAAATCTCAAATATCTAATTAACGCCAGCTAATTGTTAACGTAACAACCGCACATTTACTTTCTTTATTAACTTTACCCCTTTTCAAAATTAATTTCCACCAGTTTCATTTGCATTTTTCCTTTCATTTAGATGTAACCCTTTCTTCCCCCTTTACCGACAGATTAACTTCGGTGACGATTGCCTTTCCCAAATTTCCATTAGGTACATGCGGTTTAATTTTTACAGTCATTAAGGCCAATAAGTGAGGGGGAGGTTACACACGGAGCGCCCCATGCTGCTCTCTCACGATGTCTAATGACTACTGTGGTCGCTGATGTGGAGTACTTGGCAGTAGGTGGCAGCACAATGAAGCTAATATGAAAAACGTATCTTTTTGGGGGTGTCCGGATACTTTTGATCACATAGTGTATCAATGTAATCAGGAAAGACTATATAATATAGTGAAGTCATAAAAAATTGATTGTCCACCATTCAAAAGTACCCCATGTCGTTAAAGGTGTCGAGCGTGTCGTGTAGATCCACTTCGACCTGCAGAGGGCGTGAATGAAGCACGCTAGTAGTAAGTGTGAAGCCGCCCCTCTGCTTGGCACGCACTCAGCTGTGTCCACGTGGAATGTGTTCTGCAGCATTTGCGCAGCTCTGCTCGGGAATAAGAATGCCGGCAGTGTTCGGGGAGCGCGTGCAAGTGTGCCGGGGCGTGACATCCGCTGGCGCCGCCACGTCGACCTCACGCCGCAGCTAGCACGTGTCGCCTAGGCCGCAGAACGCGTCCACACTCGTGTCCCAGCAAGGACGCCGGCGCGCCGAGCTCTCCGGAAGGTAGCCGGCCCACTTCACCTGCCGTAGGCGCCGGCTAGACGCTACTCGGCTTGTTTTTTACCGACCGTGTGCAGCTTGTCGTACCCTGTTGTCATCTCTGTTCGTTCCATACTGCAGCCCAGCGGAACATTCAAGACGTTAATTACCACCCGACTGTGGATATCTGGCGAGTCGGTGTGGCCGAGCGGTTCTAGGCGCTACAGTCTGGAACCGCGCGACCGCTACGGTCGCAGGTTCGAATCCTGCCTCGGGCATGGATGTGTGTGATGTTCTTAGGTTGGTTAGGTTTAAGTAGTTCTAAGTTCTAGGGGACTGATGACCACAGCAGTTAAGTCCCATAGTGCTCAGAGCCATTTGAACCATTTTATTTGTGGATATCTAGGGTATTCAAATTCGTAGTTCGATACATCCACACGCTCAAGCTAAAACTGTGTTCCCGTTCCAGTAGCACCCCTTAATAGACACTATCCAGAGTCGTGCTTGGTTAGCTCAGTTGGTTGCCGGCACGGTAGCTCAGCGTGTTCGGTCAGAGGGCTAAGTTGGCCTCCGTAATAAAAAAAAAACTGAGTGAATGGATCAATAATGAACTTCAATGGGCGTCAGGGGACGTCCGCCACGAACAATTGCAACGAACTATAACGAACAAAATGAGATTAAAAAAAAAAAAAAGAAAAGAAAAAAGAAAAAGTGGTACAGCACTTGACCGCGAAAGGCAAAGGTCCCGATTTCGAGTCTCGGTCTGGCACACAATTTTAATCTGCCAGGAAGTTTCATATCAGCGCACACTCCGCTGCAGAGTGAAATCTCATTCTGGAAACATCCACTAGGCTGTCGCTAATCCAGGTCTCCGCAATATCCTTTCTTTCAGGAGTGCTAGTTCTGCAAGGTTCGCAGGAGAGCTTCTGCAAAGTCTGGAAGATAGGAGACGAGGTACTGGCGGAAGTAAAGCTGTGAGGACAGGGCGTGAGTCGTGCTTGGGTTGCTCAGTTGGTAGAGCACTTTCCCGCGAAAGGCAAAGGTCCCGAGTTCGAGTCTCGGTCCGGCACACAGTTTTAATCTGCCAGGAAGTTTCACTATCCAGATACTTAAGCTTAAATCCATGTTTCTTAGCGTGATTGAAACAGTGAAGGTAGGGACGTTCGGGCACCAGACGGAATTTATTTAGGCGAGGGGGAATTTTACGCCCTGCAGTATTGCCACCAGTCTCAGAGAGATACAAACTCTATTCATACGAGGTCTGTCCAAACACTTCAGGAACTTTCGTAATGTCGTGCCAATGGTGTGTTAGAGCGAAATCCGGTTGGCATCCCTGCACACGACTGTGTAACTGGCGGATGTTTCATTGTCGAATGTCTGTTGGTTACTGTTCAGTGGTGTATTGAGTAGAACTTAGTATTGCACAGTTCGCGAATTTCGAGATGGCAAAGTTAGAGGAGCAACGCGTCCCCTTTAAATTTTGCGTGAGACTTACGAAAATCTTTACAGAGACACGCCAAATGATGCAGGATGCGTGTCTTGAATGAACTGTGACGTAAGCCCGAACAACAGCGGACCGACGTATTAGGACCTGTATTGAAATTATGAAATAGTGCATTGATGATAGCTAGGCACTAGCCGAAATCTAGATTTGCTTTAATAAACCCTGAAAGAAAAGGATGACTGTTGGCTGTACTCCATCATTTTGAAAGTCATTGAGCCGTATGACTCGATCAGCGATATCCCGCCGCCGGTATAGCTCATGTTTCCGGTGGTGCGTGCAGAGCGCGCGGTGGCGCCACCTACCGGGCCGATCGGGGAGCGAGGGGGTGAGCTCTAGCAAGTAGCGAGGATTTTGCTTTGGGACGCCCAGCAGTAACGTCGTTTGGAAAGTCTGGCGGACAGTACAGGCGCCGTGCGAGGCAGCAGGAAGAGCACGTCTGAAAGGAGCTGTCTACCCGGGTGAAGGCGCCGTAGCAAATATCGCCGGCGTGGAAGCAGTCACGTTACTGGGAAACCATTGGTGTATTTCCCTTCCTGCATGTCTCCTGGCATTGGGATATGCGGCGGCTGGCTTCGTCGATCACGTAAGGGGAGAAGGGCCTTGCTTGTGCTGTAAATTGTGGCCGGAATCGACTACTGGGTTCAGTGCTGTTGACTTCATTTTCTTGGCCGGCCGTTGCTATTCCTACTGAGTCTGTCCTCGAATGTATTAATTTCAACTTGCTTAGTACGCAAGGTTCTAGTGAGAGCTGTATGTGATGTGATGATTAACATTTACTAGGGTCTGGAGTACTGATACATTCTGTTTGTAGATTGTTACTGTCAGTGTTAACCGCCACTGAAAACAGTTTGGCTGGTCTTTGTGTAAGTGCCGCCTGGTTATTGTATTTATATCACACGACGGAGTTAAGCTGGCCAATTGCTATAGATATACATGGATAAATTTTCCCTGGATATATTTCGCTGCGAACTGCAATAACATTACTGTTAAGTTTCTATCTGAAGTGATAGTGTGTCTGAGAGACACGTGTCTAACTCTACATGAGTAGTTTCATAAATTCTTACAAGTTCTGAGAGGCCAGTTGTTATTGTGTGTTTAAACAGTTTCAAACTGATTCTATTAATGAAAGTACAAGAATTCCTTCAATGACAGTATATGGATATGGTAATTAATTCTGATTTCATAACAAATATAAGTGTGGCTGTTTGCTGTAAGTCGCCTAATGTTTTGCGTTTTTTCGTTTTATCGGGACTCCTGCTGTTTGTCTTGGTAGCGGGTGCGAGGCCCTGGGGTGCGTCCTGCTTGTGCTGTTGTGTATTTCCCGCCCCCTTTGCCCGCGCGTGTCGGTTGGCCGTGTAACTAGTTCACTCTCAGCCTAACGTATAATTGGCCTTACACACGTAAGATAATAGATTTGTACTGCTCAGCCGATGTTCATTAATAGGTTGATTAATTCTGCAGATGATGAGCTGTAATGAATTATTGTGTTTCTAGTTACTTAAGGCAGATGTCAGTCTGTTGTAGATACCCATTAATCCTGGGATTTTTCGTGCCTATTCGTGACCGTTGCTGCTCCCATTTGGGGGTCCATTCAGAGCCTGTAATGGAAACAGCTGAGTGGGCAGGCGTCCGCTTCTGGGCACAGTTTGTTGAATTCCACGAGGTTGCTTTGTTACATGAAATTTTGTATTTTATATCCTACATTGTAGGGTGCCAGCCATTTAAGTAACGTGGTTGTGTGCCATTGTATCTGATTTGTTGTTATCTGTACTCTGAATTACTTTTGGTAATACCAGTCACTGCAGTTGATCATAGTTTTTGAGTAAATAATTCTTAACTCATTTTACTGTGTGTAATAGGCCCTAAGTGCAGTGGTTTATGAATGTTTAAATTTTGAAGTAACTTGCTCTCACCTAATTGGTAATTTTAAAACAATGTTGATGGTTTTATTTGTCATTTGTTTTGTTTAAATGTGCCAAATAAATGTTCAGTGCAACTGTCGATGGTGATTGCCTAATGTGTCACTTGGTCCAGTCCTACCACCCCCAGAGCCTATTGTGCTGAGCTTGTGACGTTGTGTAGAAGTTATTTTCCATGCCGTGCTGACACATCAGTCATATCACAGTAGTTGAGGGCGTTGCACATTCCTAATGGAAAGTAGTATGGCGTTTTATCACAGGTTATGTGCTTATATGGACCTAACAGGTATATACCGCAGAAGTGGCACCAAGCGATCATACGCCCTTCACCGTTGACCTAGCTCATGGCAGTGCGTTGTATGAAATCAGCACAGTAAGGTGGGTCGACGTAGAGACGTATCAGAATGGCAGAAACGAGCCATAATGCTTGAATGTGCCCATAACCACAACGTGAATGGAGTTGCCGATTTCTTCGTGTAGCAATCCGGACTGTCCAACAAGTTTACAAGGGATGGTGCACCGCCTATAGACACGTAACATGGCATGAAAACAGTGGCCGTAAAAGAATCCTAACCGACAAAGCCCTGAGACGAATGTCACGCCTTGACAATGACTATTAGCGTCAAGTTCGTCGGGAAATTCTAACGTCAGTGAATGCACATTGAGCTTAACCAGTTTCCGAGCGAAAATTGCCAAGGGAACTGCATTCCATGGACGTCAGAAGTCGCGTGCCTCGCAAAAGGCCATTGCTCACAGTGACAGGTAAGGCTGCACGTCTTCATTATGCCAAACGACACAGAAGCTACTAACTGAGATCTGAGTTTCTCCCAGCGTATGCTATTACTTACGTGAATGCAGCCGGTTGCCGATGATCGTCACCGGGCTGAATTCCTGTTAATAGCCTTCTATAAGTAATACAACACTGTTTTTCCTGAAAGCAGGTTGGTTTTATTCACGATTCCAAAAAAATATATTATTCCCCATTATTTTCGCTACAAAACCATATTTTTCAACTTTTGTTCTCTGTGGCGCGCAGTGCAAAACTATGTCTTTTAATGGCGTGATTATTACGAATATCAGCCAGCTTCAAGTGATTTTTATTTTATAAAGTATTCACGATGAACCCATTTCGTCATATTGCCATCATCAGGTGCTCTGCGTAAGTAAGCGATGGTCTCAATATATAAAGGCCTGTAACTATGATCATAAAAGTTGTAATACATCATTAGGTGTTTTTTACTTTACACGTAATATCGTAGCTGACATGTCCTGTATTTTTAGAATTACTCTCCTCAGATGTTCACTAGAGATGCGTATCTTATTTTAGTTGGGTTTTATGTACACAATTTTTCTTAACAGCTTGGATGACAGTGCATAAGCGATAATAGATGTTTACATAGTTACCATTACTTATAAGCGATGGGTGGAAATCCGGTTGT
The DNA here is from genome assembly GCF_021461395.2 of Schistocerca americana. NCBI lineage: Eukaryota > Metazoa > Arthropoda > Insecta > Orthoptera > Acrididae > Schistocerca > Schistocerca americana. Next base: position 326,101,015 of record NC_060121.1, on the reverse strand, counting down.
TTTTTATTATTTTTATAGATTGGGTTCTAGTTATGTCTTTGTCTGGAATTTGTTTTGGTTTTATTTGAAATTTTTATTTTATGTTTTTATTTTTTCATAACAATTTTTTATTGTCTATGATTTATGTTGGTGTTATGTCTTTGCTTTATAGTGTTTTTCAAAGCCTTGCTCAGGGGGCCGTGGTCGCAGGAGAAAGCAGTTGCAGCATGACTGGTAACTTATGTTTCATGACGATCATCTGCTGTAGTATAGTGTAAATGTCACACGGAAGTGACAAGGTTTTGTGAAAGCACGTTGCAAATTCGCTCACGTTCAGATCTGGTACTTATTTATAATAACGAGTACGAATGTAATTTAAACCTGTTGAAAGAGTTCAAATACGCCAGCACTTGCAGCAGTGACAAGGAACACGATGTCTATTGACCTCTTCCCACTTCTGAGGTATGGAACTAGGGCGGCGAGAGTCACTAAGTCTTGTACAGATAGTATTTACCTCTGAGAGGTATGCAGGGAGAGGGAAAGGACCACATGAACTTCCGGGCTGGAACGGCGGAGCAGTGGAAGCATCTTATGTATTACTGACAACTTGGTTTACATGTCAATCATCTGCTGTGATAAAAATATCACGCAGAACGAGAACAATTTATGAAAGCGCATTTAAAAGATGCTCACGTTCAAATGTGATACAAAATGGCTGCAACAGCACGCACTCGGCTCACGTGCAAGATTTGGCACCACGGTTACTAGAAGGCATTTCAGTAACAAGCTTCGAAACAAATAATAGATCACTAGGATTGGCAGCAGTGAGACAAGGCACGAAGCACAGCGGTTTCTACCGATCGGATCTAGGATGCCTGAGCTCAACTCAGACTTTAATTCACACACTGCATGTTGACGTTGTTTCTATTTTCCTAGTTCTGTGCCTTCATCGGGATTCCCACAATATCGTCGTTGGTGGTCACCTTGTTAATTTCTCATTTCCTTCGTGAACTGACCGAAAACGCGTGTCTATACCCCCGCTGACCTCTTCTCACCCCCACGCCTCTACAGCGGCAAAGAATATAATTATATCTCTGCCCGCAGAGCAATTTTCACATTGCACTTGATTTCTCGATCAGTATAGTTGTAAGGTGTCAGGCAAATCCAACACCTTCCATGAAAACCCTGACATGATAAGCAAATCCAGTAGTATGTCACATAGCTCCGAATAAATCATGAGATTAAATTAACCAAAGTAATACGAGTAACGATTGAGCAAATGGAATACCACAGACTAACACAAGAATGCCTAAATGCATGTCATACCTTCCCACCGTGAGACAGACGCAGTTCCGAGGGGAGAAACGAGAACAGAAGCCGAGAGCAGAACCGTGTTAAGCTGGAAGGCCCTACGATAACGGACGGACGGACACCCACGTAGCCAGCTAACCGCTAGGACCACACCACCCGCAAGTTTTAGCGTGAGACTTTTTCGCGTCTCTGTTACGTTGCAAACTTTAAAAAACATTGCCCCACCACGAAAAGTATAACGTTTCTCATTGGATAGACAGAATTTTTGTAGGCGAAACTTAAGGTTAACATTGAGACCCTGATTGGTCAGATGAAAACACAGCCAGATAGTTTTTTTTTAAACCAACTTCGGTAAATTGTAGTAAGGAGAAGTTAGGAGAGTTGCTTCCGAGACAGCGAGGTGAGCGGAGCTGTGCTGCTCGCCGCCCCCTGATGAACACCGACAAGGTAATGAACGCACGCGATGCCGCATAACAGCGCATAAAGCTTCACTCAGAACTGCAGAAGTCTCATCTGTTACACCCCCTTTTTGCGTAATACTAGTGTCGATTGTCAATTAAAGCTCATGGTGTTCACATTTGCCACTTGAAGTAAAAATCTGAAACGCGATGATTTTTCTGTTATATAGTTACTGAGAAGCCACATCAGCCACTGTAATTTACGACAAGTTAGATAAGTAATTAAAGATAATTGAGGGTCACTGTAGACCATTTTGATAGTTTTCTCTCTTGTGAAACTTAATTTAAACCTAGATTATAGATGTGATATGGCATAGGTCATCCTTCGATCCATTGTAGAACTTGGAAACCCACTCAGGGAATATTCGTTCACATTTTTGTTGAACGCAGTTGGTTTTTACCATCCTGTAGTAAAACATTTCCTTTTATCAATAGTGCAATTTATAAACAATGTTTTGTGAGTAGAATAAAATTTCCAATGGTAAACTTAACTGCTTTTTTGACGTTATTTTACCAGCTAACTAAAAATAGGAAAGCCTTGAACCCCTTCCACTAAATTTAGTTAGTATTAAGATTCTTTTACAGGGAGTGCAGTGGAGCTGACGCTGAAATCATTAAGTATTTGGTTATATCATCGCTAGTCTCACTGAACTCTTCTGAATTCTACATGTCATGTGTGGTCTGGCGTCTCCTTACCAGCAACAGGTCCCAGGTTCAAACTAGTCAATTCCCTAAAAAACACGCTCAGAGCGTCGTTGCACGAAAGTGGTAGGGAGACACGATATAGAACAAACAGACACCACGCAGAATGTTAGATAGTATCAATAGGAAGAAAATTAAATACGTTGCCTTTGAAATCTCTGACATACTTTTATTATGGGGGTCGCCAGAATATTTTTACTTGGAAAGGTATCACGCTCTCAAACAGGGTGAAAAACACTGCTTTATACTCTTTATGTTGTTATCGCTGTAAGGTAAAAACACCCAACGATATTATAACTTTCATGATCATAGTTATAGACCATAATATTAAGACAATCGCTTACTTATATATTTACAGAGCATCTGATTGTGGCAGCATGGCAATATGGGTTCACTGTGAGTGATTAATAAAATACCAATCACTTAGAGAGCAGTGTAGCTGGCTGATATTGGTAATAATCATGTCATTAGAAGACATATTTTTCAACATAATCTGTATTCAGAGCGACGGCCCTACGTCACCTTACTGGGGAACCTGTATGCCCATATTGTACCACTCCACTGGCCTACGTCTTTCTGCATTAATAATCTCCCCATCATCCACGTTCTGCTTCCAACGGAGTGCATCCCTCATTGGGCCAATGGACGTCGGAAGGTGCTGTTGGGTGGATGAGGAAGAACAGTCCAATGAAATTTTGTGAACTCCTGTCGGATGCATAGCCATGTGTGAGGCCTTACGTTATCATGGAGAAGTTTGCATCTTTGTGGCGAGTACCCCAACTGATGGAGCAGTATGTCAGCACTACCAACGGAGACGTCCAGATCTGCAGCGAGGTGTTTATGATCCTTCGATCACCTCGACTGAGAGTATTCGTTCGTTCCAACGTTGCAGGAGTCACAGCTGTGTGCGTTCGGCCGGCACGCGAGACATAGGACAGATCTGCGCGACTTTGTTGCGATGATGATGCACGTCTCACTCAATGACTCACCGTACTTTTGTTCGCTGCCAGGTCTCCGTAAAGATGGTGCAAGCGCCTATGAATATCTGCGATGCTTTGGTTTTCCAGTAAAATAAACTCAATGACGGCCCTCTGTTTGGAATGCACGTCTGTTATAGACGGCAGTTTGATGGCTACGTATAGCACTGCCACCTATCGGAAGCTCATGAGACTATAGGGGCTGAAGCGAGAATATCCCACAACGTCGCACAACAAATTCCGAATTTTTTTTTAAAGAAACTGTCCGAGGAAAAAATGTGTTGCATTACTTGTTAAACAACTCTCGAATTTGAACGTGCGTGCTGACTGGAGGCGTATAGAACGGTACGACAGGTCGCGATTTTGCATGTTCCCAAATGGTGTAAATGGTGCACCGACGTCGGTCCTATGAGATAATTGACCCATACAGGCGGTCCTGTGGTATTTGGGAATGTTTTTCGTACCATGACCCAACCCCACTCATTCGGTTTACCGTAAACCTGAACCAGGATGTTTCTTTCAACAATCTCAGAGACCGAAAATTGCCCTTTCTTCTAGAACTTCATGATAAGTATGTTGTGGTTGCTTCCACTCACTAGTATGGTAATATGTAATTATACAGGTGAGGACTGCTTTTGTAATTTATGTTGTGGATACTCCCAGTTACCAGTATGACCACAGGTAATAATGTAGCTGAGGCGAGCTTTTGTGAGTATGTTTTTCTCTTTTCTTTTTCTTTTCATTTTACATATATTTTCAAAAGTCTAGTTATTAGTATTATTAGAATTTGGTAATTGCAAATGTCTGTGTACTTCATATAATCCAGTACATGTATAAGCTTCTTTGTAATGAGAGTTTGCGTAGACGACGTGAAGTATCGATTGCTGCGGGCGGAAATGCGTGTGTGGTTGCTGGCGGATTTTACATAATGCGCTATCGATTCAACATGTAGACAACATTGTGAATTAATAAGTGCAGCCGGTAGACAGTGATTAACGGCAGCTACTTGATGAATAGAAACAATAAGACAATCTTTAAAGACGTCTCCGCCAATGTTATAGACGACGGGTGCCATCCCGCAGTTGAGACAATATGTACACGACACGAATGTGAATTGTGCGAGGACTGTAAATAAACTGTGAGTCACTCTGAAACACTCTGAACTGTAAGTTCAAAACCATATACCAAAACAATTACAATAACGTGCTAGTTGCGGACTGTAAAAGCGGTGTCAATCTGTAGTGAGTGAGCAACTGTGCGGTTCTTGTTAACACCATGTAAATACTGACGTTGAAACGCTGCAAGAGCTCAGTAATAATTAATAGAAGAGGATATTGTCTGGAACATCACCTAAAATTTATGAATAATTAAACTGGAATCGTAAGTTTCACTACATCAACGAACACCAGTCTCCGTCTGCCAGGTCAACGCAACACTTCGAAACTAAGACACAAAAACTGAGCCAAAACGCAGAATCTTACGTTAAACGATCGCTGACACAAAATTATGTGATAATTATTCTTCTTCGAAGCTTCTGTAATAAATCTAAAGGAACAATAATGATTGCCATTGTCATTGTACGCACTCGTTACACTTGTACGTTCTTATTTCCATCGAGATCTTCCTCATTTCCCATTATTGTTAGCTGGTACAGTTTTCTTAAATTTCCTTTCCCCTTAACTCACAATATCAGGAAACATCTACTTTGTACACCTATAAATTCTGTTGTACCTGCCACAAACAATGTAGTTACTATTGTCATTATTATTATTATTACTATAATTGCTATTAGTGGCAGCAGCAGTAGTAGAAGTACAAGTACTGCCAGTATTAACTTTGCCAGTCCGTAGTCAGAATTACCTTACATTCTCACTATGGACACTTAAATCTTTTTAATACTATTTTCGTATTAAAAATGTTGTTTCTTATGTAATTAAGATGTAGAAAAGACACTGTATGTTGTGAAAACCTGGTCCTATGTAAGAGAGGGCCTGTTGGCCCTAACCAGATCAGGTTAAATAAGCAAAGTTTTTTATCAACACACCGTCTTTTCTATGCCAGCAAAACTCAACACCTATTTAATATTTTTTTGTTCGTCGAAAGAAAGATTGTCGGTATGGCTCTGTGTGGGCTCTAATCTCTATGATTTTATCCTCATGGTCTCCCCACGAGATATACGTAGGAGAGAGCAATATACTGCTTCACTCCTCGGTGAAGGTATGTTCTCGAAACTTCAACAAAAGCCCGTACCGAGCTATTGAGCGTCTCTCCTGCAGAGTCTTCCACTGGAGTTTATCTATCATCTCCGTAGGGCATTCGCGATTACTAAATGATCCTGTAACGAAGCGCGCTGCTCTCCGTTGGATCTTCTCTATCTCTTCTATCAACCCTATCTAGTACGGATCCCACACTGGTGAGCAATATTCAAGCAGTGGGCAAACAAGTGTAATATAACCTACTTCCTCTGTTTTCGGTTTGCATTTCCTTAGGATTCTTCCAATGAATCTCAGTCTGGCATCTGCTTTACCGACTATCAACTTTATATGATCATTCTACACTCCTGGAAATTGAAATAAGAACACCGAGAATTCATTGTCCCAGGAAGGGGAAACTTTATTGACACATTCCTGGGGTCAGATACATCACATGATCACACTGACAGAACCACAGGCACATAGACACAGGCAACAGAGCATGCACAATGTCGGCACTAGTACAGTGTATATCCACCTTTCGCAGCAATGCAGGCTGCTATTCTCCCATGGAGACGATCGTAGAGATGCTGGATGTAGTCCTGTGGAACGGCTTGCCATGCCATTTCCACCTGGCGCCTCAGTTGGACCAGCGTTCGTACTGGACGTGCAGACCGCGTGAGACGACGCTTCATCCAGTCCCAAACATGCTCAATGGGGGACAGATCCGGAGATCTTGCTGGCCAGGGTAGTTGACTTACACCTTCTAGAGCACGTTGGGTGGCACGGGATACATGCGGACGTGCATTGTACTGTTGGAACAGCAAGTCCCTTGCCGGTCTAGGAATGGTAGAACGATGGGTTCGATGACGGTTTGGATGTACCGTGCACTATTCAGTGTCCCCTCGACGATCACCAGTGGTGTACGGCCAGTGAAGGAGATCGCTCCCCACACCATGATGCCGGGTGTTGGCCCTGTGTGCCTCGGTCGTATGCAGTCCTGATTGTGGCGCTCACCTGCACGGCGCCAAACACGCATACGACCATCATTGGCACCAAGGCAGAAGCGACTCTCATCGCTGAAGACGACACGTCTCCATTCGTCCTTCCATTCACGCCTGTCGCGACACCACTGGAGGCGGGCAGCACGATGTTGGGGCGTGAGCGGAAGACGGCCTAACGGTGTGCGGGACCGTAGCCCAGCTTCATGGAGACGGTTGCGAATGGTCCTCGCCGATACCCCAGGAGCAACAGTGTCCCTAATTTGCTGGGAAGTGCCGGTGCGGTCCCCTACGGCACTGCGTAGGATCCTACGGTCTTGGCGTGCATCCGTGCGTCGCTGCGATCCGGTCCCAGGTCGACGGGCACGTGCACCTTCCGCCGACCACTGGCGACAACATCGATGTACTGTGGAGACCTCACGCCCCACGTGTTGAGCAATTCGGCGGTACGTCCACCCGGCCTCCCGCATGCCCACTATAGGCCTTCGCTCAAAGTCCGTCAACGGCACATACGGTTCACGTCCACGCTGTCGCGGCATGCTACCAGTGTTAAAGACTGCGATGGAGCTCCGTATGCCACGGCAAACTGGCTGACACTGACGGCGGCGGTGCACAAATGCTGCGCAGCTAGCGCCATTCGACGGCCAACACCGCGGTTCCTGGTGTGTCCGCTGTGCCGTGCGTGTGATCATTGCTTGTACAGCCCTCTCGCAGTGTCCGGAGCAAGTATGGTGGGTCTGACACACCGGTGTCAATGTGTTCTTTTTTCCATTTCCAGGAGTGTATTTTAAATCACTTCTACACTCCTAATGCCTACTCCCAGATAATTTATGGAATTAACTGCTTCCAGCTGCTGACCTGCTATATTGTAGCTAAATGATAAAGGATCTTTCTTTCTATGTATTCGCAGCACATTTCACTTGTCTACACTGAGATTCAATTGCCATTCCCTGCACCATGCGTCAATTCGTCCCAGATCCTCCTGCATTTCAGTACAATTTTCCAATGTTACAACCTCTCGATATACCACAGCATCATCCGCAAAAAGTCTCAGTGAACTTCCGATGTTATCCACAAGGTCATTTGTGTATATTGTGAATAGCAACGGCCCTACGACCCTCCCCTGCGGCACACCTGAAATCACTCTTACTTCGGAAGACTTCTCTCCATTGAGAATGACCTGCTGCCTTCTGTTATCTTGGAACTTTCAATCCAATCACACAATACGTTGTTCATTAGACGACTGTGGGGAACTGTATTGAACGCTTTGCGGAAGTCAAGAAACACGGCATCTACCTGGGAACCCGTGTCTATGGCCCTTTGAGTCTCGTGGAGGAATAGCGCAAGCTGGGTTTCACACGATCGTCTTTTTCGAAACCCATGCTGATTCCTACAGAGTAGATTTCTAGTCTCCAGAAAAGTCATTATACGCAGGTTCGAATCCTGCCTCGAGCATGGATTTTTGTACTGTCCTTAGGTTAGTTAGGTTTACGTAGTTCTAAGTCTAGGGGACTGATGACCTCAGATGTTAAGTCCCATAGTGCTTCAAGCGATTTGAACCATTTGTTGCCGGGTTTCAATCTCCATTGCCAGTTTTTTTCGTTAAAAGAGCAAGTCGAATGTTCCTGCAACCTGCAACTAATTGAGACTATTCCCGGAAGTGATCGTAATACACTGGTATGTAAAACATGAGGACGAAAGTATCTTTTGCACGATGTGTCGCTGATAAGTAACACAGCTCGATGAAACTCGGACCATACGTAGAAAGAATTGTTACAGTGTAGTGCAGAAGATAACTGAAAGAAATACGCAGGGAAACAGAGAAAAATACTATCAAAAGACAACAATTATATTGAAGTCACTGCGATTTATGGCGATCGCTGGCTACTACAAAAGGCAGTACATGGTTCTTAGTAGGGTATATGATCAACCACGGATGGCAGTGGAATGTACTCCCACGCTGGCCAACAGTTTACTAAGGAATTTTGTGGTGGGGTCATCCATCCTCCACCAGTGCGGTTAACAACTGCTGGATTGGTGCATTTGGACGTGCTGCAATACGTCTAGCCAACGCATCCGACAATGTGCCTGGGTTCATTTCGTATTCCCACTTCTCGCCATACGACGGTACGTGCAGCATTCATGAGAGGATATTCGACGAACGGACAGACTTTCCCGTTCCTCCGACCTAAATCTCGTCGTGCACGTGTGGGATGCATACTGCAACACGTCCACATGCGTCAACTATCGTCCAGTAAGTGCCAATTGCGCTGGTGGAGGAATGAAACTCCCTAGCGCTAGAAGTCATTATCAACCTTGTGGCCAGCATGGGAGCACGCTACAGAGCAAGCGCGCCGTCCGTGGTGATCAGACAACCAGAAACAACCGTGTCCTACCTTTTGTGATGTCCAGGGGACTATCATAAACTGCAGACATTTCATTGTAATTGTTTACTTTGAATAAAAGTGTCACTTCTGTTCGTCTGATTGCGAATATCTCTGACCTACGTTGCGTGCTGTGCACTAGTGCAGCAGTTCTTTCAATGTATGGTCCAAGTTTCGTCGAGCTACGTTACTTGGCAGTAACACATCATGCCCAAGGTATTTTCGTCCTTATGTTTTGCACTCCAGTGTAATTGGTAATCACGATTCGGTTGTTAAACAAACTTACTTATTAACATTGGAATACTGATCAGCAATGTTGTCAATCGATAGTAGTAATGTTTTACCGTTGATTTCGATTGCCGTGCTGGTATCTAGTCCTTGACAGCAGGATGTAACTAGAGACTGCTACGAATACAAGCTTCTTTTTTTGTCTGAATGTGAATTGTCGTGTATTCTCCTTGGATAAATTTCATCACGTGCTACAAGCACATTCTGAGTAATCCAGATTTTGTTGTTTTTCTTTGATTTACGGAAAACTATAGCGAATCAGTCTCCATCACGATGTTTAACCTTGCCTCTACACTAAACATGTGTATAGCACAGTCTGAACTATAGTAACTGACCTAGTCTGCGCATCGTGCCTATTTTCAAGATTATTAACAACAGAGTTACAAAATTTGCGTTGAGCGAGGTCGATCAGCGTTTAAAGGCGTTCGACTCAGTGCCGCACTGTCGCTTGCTACAAAAAGTGCGCGCTTACGGTGTATCCGATGACATATGCGGTTGGATAGAAAGTTTTCTAATAGACAGGGAGCAGTATGTCGTCCTGAATGGGGTGACTTCACAGAAACAAGCGTAACTTCAGGTGTGCCCCAGGACAGCTTAATAGGTCCTCTGCTTTTTACGAAAGTTGTAAACAAATCAACGAGGATTTGCCGAAAATAAATGCGTGGTGTAATGACTGGCAGTTATCACTGAATATTAGTAAGTGTAACCTACTGCGTATAACAAGGCGTAAATCCCCTTTAATGTACGAGTACAAAATAAATGTCCAGTCTTTGGAAGCGGTAACATCCGTCAAGTATCTGGGTGTGACTATTCGAAATGATCTCAAATGGAATGATCAGATTACACAATAAACGGGCAAGGCGAACTCTAGATTGCGGTTTATTGGTAGAATCCTGAAGAGATGCAGTCCTTCAACAACGGAAATAGCATACTATACGTTAGTTCGTCCATTCTTATTGTTCGTCAGTATGGGTCCCTTACCAGTTGGGTCTGATTAAAGAGACTGAGAAGGTCCAAAGAAGAGCGGCAAGATTCTTTACTAGTACATTTAGCCATTGCGAGAGCTTTACAAATCTCATAAAAAGTTTTAAGTGGGACACACTTGCAGATAGACGGCGAGCTAAGCGGAAGGGGCTGCTCACTAAATTCAGAAATCCGATCTTCGCCGAAGATGTAGAGCATATATTATTACCACCAACTTTCAAAACGTGCAACGATCACTATTCAAATATAAGGGAAATTAGAGTTCGTACTGAGGCGTTCAGACAGTCGTTTTTCCCTCGCGCGATCCGTGAGTCGGACGAGGGGGGGGGGGGGGGGGGCAATATGACGTCGGCGCGAATTGTGCCCTCTGCCACACACCGCTTGGTGGCTAGCGGAGCATATATGTAGATGTAGATGTTCTCGAACGGAAATGGGAGAAGACAAGCAGAGGGAAGCAGTCTTGGGTTAGGTCTGTGGCTGAGCCCCTAGCCTAAAGATACAGTCGTTCGCCTTGATCGCGTGACCCACAACGCAGCAAGGCCTTCCAGCTGGAATTCGACAGCCGAACAGTAGCCACGGGGCCTACGATACCCTTTGCGGTGTCTACCCAGCATGCTGCTACTTTGCGGTACTGCGTCGTGCTAACAGCTTTCTCCAATTCCACGTTGCCTCGGTCTTTCAGCGCTACCGAAATCCAGTGCGGTGTGGCGGATATCAGACGGAAAGCCGCCCACTGGGTCGCTAAGATGGAACTCTTCCCAACACCAAGCAATGAAGCCACGAATTATAAGAGAAAACGTGATTTCTGCAGCTATCCCGACGGAATTGTTGGAAGATGCACACGGCATTGTTCTTTAGTTTCTCTCGGCATATTTGTTGACAGAACAGTCACCAGTTGCACCGCCGGTTGTCGATGTCCAACGGACACACAATTTCCGCGAGAACCGGGTCGCACTGACGAACTGGCCTCCTGTGCCATGCGTGTCACTTGTGATTTGGTTTTCCATAATAGGCATTCTTGTTGATAGAAGAGCAGACGGCACATTTGGCCAGAGATTTTATTGTAACAAGAAATACACAGTTGTAACTTCCATGTGGATAGTTGCTATGACTGTTAATATTTTTAAAAATATCAGGAATTCGATATATCGATATATGGAAACATCATGATTTGTCCTCAATTGGTCGAAAAATGTGTCGATGTACTGAAACAAAATATATCGACGTACCTGCCCATAAAAATATCAGCTGAACATTGTAAATATACTGCCGGTTTTAGAGCTACATATTTAAGTACTGATTTATAATTAGATATTCTGTAGATCAACAAGCTAGCACCCTGACTACCCCCTCAGAGCAAGAACTGAAAGGAAAACGATGCACATTCACGCTTGGCGATAACAACTTCGTTATCAATGGTAACTACGTCAAGTGGCACAATAAAAGGTGTCCGATGGGTCAATCGTTCGATTTCGTCACATATCATATTTGTCCGGAACACTTCATGTCGACTTCCCTGTTTCATTTTCTGCCATTTCTAACAACGCCAGCGACCTAGCACTTTTCGTGTCAAAATTGCGTATTGAAGCTAAACCTTGCAATTTCTGTTGGTAGCGACGAGCCCCAATTACGTCAGCATTTCCTCTCAGACTTCTCCATCCACCGCAAAGACAAATCTTGTCATTTAGATTTTTGTTCATTATTTTCAGTAACTGTTTTTGAAGAATGTCGAGGTGAAGAAATAGCACACTACTTGCCTTAAATTTTTTTTAATTTTTTTTTTTTAGAGCAGCTGGTGTGCTGTTTCTTCACATCGTGGATCTTGTTATTCCATTCAGACCACCGCCCCCCCCCCCCCCCCCCAGCTAAATCGGACTTCTTTTCTGTCACATATATTTGATTCACAAAGCTAAAAAGAAAGCTCAAAAAGTAGTACTGCTTCACACAATGAAAGTAAAGTTATGTTCTACTACAATTTCGAAAGAACTACTTCAAATAATGACTGAAAATTGTGAAAAAATCATATAAAATAAAAATATCAGCACTCGATATTGCCATTTTTATATCAATATATCGATATAGCGGGAAAAATGTCTCCGATATATTTCTATTTTTTTTTTTAGAAAATGTTGATATATCACTATTTTATCAACAGCCTTAACAGTGGCCTGTATCCGCTGCAGAGAAACGCCGATACGGAGGGCTGATACCTCATCAGACACGGAATGCCTCCCACAAGAAATGGAATATTTAAAAACAGCATGCCGGAGATACCGCTGCTCAGAATGTCAGATTCGACGAGCGTTACACTCCACGTCAGCACGACTTACAACCTGGAGGAGAACGGGTAAAGAAGTGGCTACAGCCTTTCTCCCATACATTGGCGGTTTGTCTGGGAAGATTGGACGGATCCTACGAAAACAGAAGGTTAGGAAGGTCTTCTGTCGCTGATTGCAACTAAGGCAGTACTATGGCGCGTCAAGGATTTTCTCTGCCATTGCCACTGCCATTGCAAAAAGACATTTTTCATTTCTTGCTCTGAAAGCAATTATTATTTTACTGTCAACCAAAATGTAGTTGATGTCATTCGAAAGTACTGATTAGTGTATGCTACCAAGAAACGCTAGATGAATCGTTTAGCACGCGCTACCATAGTGCGACGGGCTGCTTCATTTAACTAACATGACACCGGCGGAGCGATCCTATGCTTTGATTGTCTTCTGCAGAGCTACATATTTACCAAAACTTGTAAATTAGTTACTTATTACTTGTTAAATAAGACATCAAATGTAAATTTGAATAAGTGAAAAGATCTTTCATCAATGCAGTCATTAGACAGCACTAATGAAAATAGCCTGACAAAAACATTTGAGCCATAAGGGTAGTTTTGAACAGCCCAAAACACCTAGAGTGTTGTGTTGCCGCAAATGATGGCGCACGAGAGTGATCCACGCTGGCTTTTTCCAGTATTGCCGGCGGCCGGTGAAGTTGTATGGGGTCAATAGCGGGGCTACACGGTTACTGTTCAACTCTTGGTGGCAGCCTGTAAAGATGCATTTCATGTCTCGAGTCTGCTGGCAAGGCAGGCCAATTACATATTAGAAAAATGCACATGCATATGAAAAGTATATTAAAAACGTGTCAGAGCCATTGTGTGTGTCGGTTAGTAGATCGCCTATCGATTTGAGCACACAACTGTGTGACGACTGTGGCTCTATTTTTTTTTTTTTAAAAAAAAAGACATAACGTAGTGAATCAAAGAACTGGTATCTCTTTTGAAATTTCGACTACGTCACTCAACAGTGTGCCTGAGCCTGAATATTCAAGTGATGTTTTTTCAGCCAGCAGTATGCGATCCAGATGCGACGCCTCTTCTTTCAGCTAGTGATGGGACAAGAGGCTGATTTTAAGAACCGTCTGGTCTCTCGATTGTTTCTTGTTCAGTCGGTTTCTTTTTTCAGTCGAATGAAACAACCAAATGAGACTAGTCTCTGTGAACACATCAACGTGAATGTGTTTCACTCCCTCTCCAGGTTTGAATGAGTTCACTTAATGTGCGACATCTGACCGGTAAGTCTCTGACGGTTATATCAACTATCGCTGGGCAGCATGCGGAACCAGTATGTTCCTAAAGGCCACGCATAAAGACAAAATTTTTTCGAGTCTCATACTCTGGGTTTTGTCGGTAATAGAAAGATAAGATCAAGTGTTTTGGATAGCCTTAGGCCAGTGACCATTTCTATAAACAATACAACGATCGTCTTACTGTAATTATCATACGCTATATGCTCAAAATTTGAATATTACACAGTTCCCCAGCGTAGGCAGATGGAGCAAATCGGCTGGTTCTTTTTGCATTAGATGTGGTCTACGATGCACGTTAAGTGGTTTTTGGAGACGCCATTTAGTTCATGGAGAGTTCCTGAGAAAACTCGAAAACCTGTTTTTTACCCTGTTTTCGTGGTCAGCATCAAATTCAAAATAACTAACAGCAGCAAATTACCCGAATTTTAAGGTGTTTTCTCTAGGTATTTATCTATAAGTGCCATCGTAGAAGTGCCATCTACTCGTAGTCAAAAATTTTCATCTGTTATCGAGAAACACACCAAAGACATGCTTTTTGGGTTGCTATGCGCAACAAATGGCAGTAAATTTTTACGAGATATTCCTAAGATTTCGATCTCGAACAACCCTGAAAACTTTCTTGTTACCTTCATTCTTTTACGGGATACAGAGATTCAAAGTTACACCACTTACACACGTAAATACGCACGTAAAATCCGATACGAGCTGTAAAATTTCACGTAAGTAAACTATCAAAATTTTAATGAACCATGAAGCTCTTTTCATATGAGTCACATGCGATGCTACAGCAGGGAAAAAAGGGAACAAGTGGAAAAATGCTCCTATAAAAGGCGAAAATGTTCCTGCCTAAAAGTTTCTGACTGAAAAATGGGATAGAAGCTGCCTCATTCTGCCTTCCTCAGCACCTTTGAAAATTTTCCCAAAAATTTTTGCGTGTGATCTTGTACGCACTTTTTAGTGCTGAGAGAGAAGGAGACAGTAACAGTGGGAAAGACACGCAAACGTAAAAGATGTTGGAAGACATCAGACAGTGGATGTTGTGTAGAAAGAGCGAGGGAGATTTTGGCAGTGTGAGAGAAAGAGAGGAACACAGTAGCAGTGGAACATAGTTGACAGAGACAGACCAGTGCTAGGAAAAGAGTGAAGGAGACAGTGCCAGTAGGAATTGAATAAAGATAAGGAGAAAGTACAAGTGGATGAGAGTCAGTGATAATGAGAAACAATGACAACGAGGAAGACAGTGGCATTGAGAAAAGACGCGAGTTTTAGGAAAGAAGGAGTGAGATATTGGCAGTAAGAGAGCAAGACAGTGAGAGGAGACTGTAATAGTAGGACAGAACGATGGAGACTGTGGCTGTGAGACAGGAGACAGTGACACTCAGAGAGAGAGACAAAGAGATAACGACAGTGAGACGGGCTGAATGAGTGAGTGAAAATGGCCAAGTGTGAGTGCATGGGTATGAGCGATTTATAGCGATGGACTAGTGGGTGTAAGTGAGTTACAGTTAAAGAAGCTTTTGGGAGTGAGGTGATTTGCAACTTAAGAAAGGCGAGAATACGTCCGCATGCCAAAATGTTCGGGAAAATTATCGAAGATGTTGAAGGTGGAATGAGAAGCTGGTACCCCAATTTTCAGTCACAGTCTTTTCAAAAGGAACAGAATTGCATTTCTTGTACTCCAATACTACCGTTTTTCCGCTGGTATGAATGTTTTCACTCAGTCTGTGGGTGGGAGTGATTTCACGTACATACTTGTCCAGGCTTTACGGATGCGCGTGGGCCATGGTATAGTTCCAGTTGTCTTAGAGACAAATTACCATTTCAGCCCCATCGACACGCAAGTGGCGTCAAATCGAAAGACTTGCACCCGGCGAACGGTCTGCGCGACGGGAGGCCCGAGTCACGCGAATTTACATTTTATTTTACGTACGGTAATTCAAGAAAAAGGTAAATAAATATTTATATTCTAAAAATGTCTTATCTGACAAGGTAGCTACGGACGCGATGTTTAAAAACTGGTGATGATTCCTTTTCAAGTGGTCCCCTATATTACTGGAAATGTATTTCCCTTTTTACAATCGTACAGACAGCAACATCTCTGCCACTTCTTGCCGGCCGGTGTGGCCGTGCGGTTCTAGGCGCTACAGTCTGGAACCGCGGGACCGCTACGGTCGCAGGTTCGAATCCTGCGTCGGGCATGGATGTGTGTGATGTCCTTAGGTTAGTTAGGTTTAAGTAGTTCTAAGTTCTCGGGGACTGATGACCTAAGCAGTTAAGTCCCATAGTGCTCAGAGCCATTTGAACCATTTTTCTGCCACTTCTTGTGTGAAATTCCCACTCAATTGCGTGTTTCGGCACTAAGTTCAATATTACTTAAACGTACTATTTACAAAATGCGGACAAAAAAAAAAGAAAAACGAATTAAAAGCTACTTATTGACACTTTAAAAAATCAAATATCGGAAAGACAGTAGGAATGAGGACAGACGAAAACAAAGCGCCATCAAAATAATGATTTAACAAGAAAGTCGACTGTTTCCGCTCAGAATTAAATGCATCGGGACTCACGCGAGTCACGTTGCCGTTCCCTGCAATCCAGAGGAGGGCGAACTGTTTACAATGATGGCTAAAGATAGGCTTAACAGTGAATTTGAAGTAGCAGTGAGTGAAAGTGACCAGTAATTCTTCATACATTTGAAATATTATACGTGCTACTTTTCACGAGCCATGAAAGGTAAACAAGTTTGTGTGCATTGTTTTGATATGTACGTTCGAAGCCAGTGACGTAATTTTCTGCACAAAATACTCGTCTTCACGTACGCTCGTGGATAAGTGTACCCTCAGGAGATATGAGTGCCCTGGTTGTAAATCACTCCTTTAGATCAGCCAGTGAAAGTACTATAGACTGGTTGTACTCAGAAGAGTGAATGAATAGCTCAGCCAACTAAAACACTAAAGAACCGTTTCAGCTGAAAGAACCGACACACGTCCGCTATGACTGCTGAGTGGTGCCGGCACGGTAGCTCAGCGTTTTCGGTCAGAGGACTGCTTACTCGCTGTAATAAAAAAGAAACTGAGTAAAGGAATCAACGATCAGTTTGAACGGATGTCATCTGACGTCCCCCAGACCAAACCCAACGAACAGTACCGAACAAAAGGGAACAAAAAGTGGTCAGCGCGACGCAATGCCATGCAAAGGGGCCCCTGTTCGATTCCCGGCTGGGTCGGGGATTTTCTCCCCTCAGGAACTGGGTGTTGTGTTGTCTTCATCATCATATCATCCCCATCGACACGGAAGTCGCCGAAGTGGAGTCATCTAAAAAGACTTGCACCAGGCGACCGGCCTACCCGAAGGGAGGCCCTAGCCACACGATATTTCATTTCATTTCAACCAATAGAAGATTCGCTCGCTAGAGGGTAGAGACTGGTTTCACTTGAAAAGAAAGAATGAATAATTCATACCGCCAGCTTTCATTAGGTTGCTCTCACAGACTGGTTTCACTCCAAATAAATGATAAAGAATAATGCAGCCGGTAAGTAAAACTACATTCAAATGAATCGATTGTTTCTATTCGACTGTTCTCACAGACTGGTGTCACTCGAAAGCAGGAATGGATATTTCAACAGTTGCGTAAAACTACACCCGGAAGAATCAGTTTTTTTCAGGAACCGGCTGAATCCATTGTCTTCACTCGGTGGTTCCCGTCACTGCGCTGGCGCAGCTACTTGGACTGAAGACGCCAGGTCAGTTCAATTTACAAAATTTTGTGATATATTCCGAGGCGTTAAGATCGAATTGCGAGCCCCACACGGAATGATGTTTCAGTATAAATGTGGTCAGTTGCGTGGAACCAGTGGTAACATTGGTAGGCGGAAGGTTTTGCGTTAATAACAAAGCCATCGTTACCTACACTATGTGAGCAAAAGTATTTGGACACCCCCAAAAACATGCATTAGTTGCACTGTGCTGTCAGCTGCAGCCAGGTACTCCGTATCAGCGACCTTAGTAGTCGCAGACATCGTGAGAGAGGATTGGGTTGTTTTGGGGGAAGAGACCAACAGCGAGGTCATCGGTCTCATTGGATTAGGGAAGGACGGGGAAGGAAGTCGGCCGTGTCCTTTCAAAGGAACCATCCCGGCATTTGCCTGAAGCGATTTACGGAAATCACGGAAAACGTAAATCAGGATGGCCGGACGCGGGATTGAACCGTCGTCCTCCCAAATGCGAGTCCAGTGTGCTAGCCACTGCGCCACCTCGCTCGGTCGTGGGAGAGGAGAATGTGGCGATTCGCGGAACTCACGGAGTTCGAACGTGGTCAGGTGATTGGGTGTCACTTATGTCATACGTCTGTACGCGAGATTTTCACACTCCTAAACACACCTAGGTCCATTGTTTCCGATGTGATAGTGAAGTGGAAGCGTGAAGGGACACGTACGGCACAAAAGCGTACAGGCTGACCTCGTCTGTTGGCTGACAGAGACCGCCGAGAGTTGAAGAGGGTCGTAATGTGTAGTAGGAAGACATCTATACAGACCATCACACGGGAATTCCGAACTGCATCAGGATCGACTGCAAGTGCTATGACAGTTACGTGGGAGTTGATAAAACTTGGATTTCATGGTCGAGCGGCTGCCCATAAGCCACACATCACGCAGATAATTGCCAAACGACGCCTCGCTTGATGTAAGGAGCATAGACACTGGATGGTTGAGCAGTGGAAAGACGTTGTGTGGAGTGACGAATCACGGTACACAATGTGGCGATCCGATTGCAGTGTGAGGGTATGGCGCATGCCCGGTGAACGTCATCTGCCAGCGTGTGTAGTGCCAACAGTAAATTCAGTGGCGGTGGTGTTATGGTGTGGTAGTGTTTTTCATGGAGGGGACTTGCACACCTTTTTGTTTTGTGTGGCACTATCACAGCACAAACCTACATTGGTGTTTTAAGCACCTTCTTGCTACCCACTGTTGAAGAGCAATTCGGGGATGGTGATTGCATTTTTCAACACGATGGGGCACCTGTTCATAATAGACGGCCTGTGGCGGAGTGGTTACTCGACAATAACACCCCTGTAATGGACTGGCCTGCACAGAGTCCTGACCTGAATCCTATAGAACAACTTTGGGATGTTTTGGAACGTGCCAGCCGTCGGTGTGGCCGAACGGTTCTAGGCGCTTCAGTCTGGGACCGCACGACCACTACGGTCGCAGGTTCGAATCCTGCTTCGGGCATGGATGTGTGTGATGTCCTTAGGTTAGTTAGCTTTAAGTAGTTCTGAGTTCTAGGGGACTGATGACCTCAGATGTTAAGTCACATAATTCTCAGAGCCATTTGAACCTTTTGAACCACTTCGGGCCAGGCCTCACCGACAGACATCGATGCGTATTCTCAGTGCAGTTCTCCGTGCCGGTCGCGGTGGCCGTGCGGTTCTAGGCGCTCAGTCCGGAACCGCGTGACTGCTACGGTCGCAGGTTTGAATCCTGCCTCGGGCATGGGTGTGTATGATGACCTTAGGTTAGTTAGGTTTAAGTGGTTCTGCGTTCTAGGGGACTGATGACCACAGATGTTAAGTCCCATAGTGCTCAGAGCCATTTGAACCAGCTCTCCGTGAAGAATGGGCTGCCATTCCCCAAGAAACCTTCCAGCACCGGACTGAAAGTATGCCTGCGGAGAGTGGAAGCTGTCATCAAGGCTAAGGGTGAGCCAACACCACACTGAATTCCAACACTACCGCTGGAGGCGTCACAAACTTGTAAGGCATCTTGAGCTAAGTATCCGGATACTTTTGATCATATAGTGTATATTGGTGATACGGTGCGCACGGATTAAAAAAAAAAGTTGGAGATTGCAGAGCGCTGTTTGTCCAAAATAAAGGTGTGGCATATGATCTTACCAGGATTTTGTCACAACGATCGAAAGGTTGGGACTATTTCATCCAAATACACATCAAGGATCAAATGATGAACCGTGACTGCAGCCGGTCACTGTGGCCGAGCGGTCCTAGGCGCTACAGTCTGGGACCGCGCGACCGCTACGGTCGCAGGTTCGATCCTGCCTCGGGCATGGATGTGTGTGATGTCCTTAGGTTAGTTAGGTTTAAGTAGTCCTAAGTTCTAGGGGACTGATGACCTCGGATGTTAAGTCTCATAGTGTTCAGAGCCATTTGAAGCATTTTTTTGAACCGTGACTGCAGCTACGTTCTCAGCATGCCCTGGGATCCTGCCGTCGATGTGATTAAGAAGAATGACGAACTCAGGAAATACAACAAGACTACTTCAAAGGTTTTTGGTTCACCAACAGCTATGCTGCCTGTACCGTCTCTGTAGCGCCGGAAGATCGCCGCTCAAAACACGCGCGAGGATGCAAGGGGGGAGGGGGTGGGATATATGCACTATCCGATAAAAAGTATCCTCACATCACCTGCGCAATGTAGAACTGAAAGCTATATGTGACGACAGGCGGACACACCAGTATAAAAGAATCGTGTTGTCACCACAGAAGCAGTAACAGCAGGTGGAGTCAATCAGGAACGTCCAGTGACTTCGAACGTGTAGTAGTCATTGAATATCACCTCAGTAACAAATCTATCAGGGACATTTCAACCCCCGTAAAACGGCCTACTTCGCCTGTTCGTTATATGACTGCGAAGCGAAAAAATAACCACAGATAAACAGGGACCAGGCAGACCTCATGTACTGACGGAGCGTCAAGCACATCGATGTGTGGTTGTATAAAATCACATCAATACAGCTGAAACAAGCACTTGCGTGTTCCAGCAGTACAGGTAGCACAGTAATTGTGCACAGGTGTTAAAAATAGTGGGTTGTGGTCCGCTTCCAGCGCTCAAGAAAACGGTAAATTCGGAAGGATATGAACACATTTGAGAGCACTGTGTACTGTGTACAGTAGAGGAACAGTTCAGAGTCAGTGATTGTACAACATGACAATGCAAGCTATCATACAGCAGCGTATTTGAGGCAATGTTTTGTGGCTATTAACATTTCTGAAATGGACTGATTGTTACGAGTTCCAACCTGAATACGTTGGAACACCTTAGGGTTGAGTTAGAACGTCGACTTCGCTCCAGACCCCAGCGTCCGCCATTACTTTCTCTGGTTTCGGTTGTTGAGGAGGAATGGGCTGCCAGATATTCAGATACATCAATGAAAATATTTCCAGAAGAGTTCAACCCGTCATAAAGGCGATGGGTAGACAGACTAATAGGTGTCCAGGTACATCGTTTGTTGACACACTTGATGACGGTGGCAGCGTTCTTCGGCGAAATATCGTGTCCGTTGGGCACCGAGAACCAGCCCTATAAACTGCGTTGGGGTTCTTGCCGAAGAAGTTGTATTAATGACTTTGCTGACTTTATTAATAGTAATCTCAGACTTTTCGCGAATGATACAGTCAAATAAAATGAATTACCGTCTGATGCACAAATATTCAGTTAGATCTTGGTAAGATTTCAATACGGTACAATGACTGACAATTTGTATTAGATTTTCAGAAATGTAAAATTATGCACTTTACAAAATGAAAAAAAATGTTGAGACGTTGTACCCACATCAATGAATCGGAATTGGTAGGATACTAAGAAAATGAAAAAAAAAACACAAAACAAAAAAAAAACAAAAAACGCTTGTGCGACACATTCTAGGATACTGTCGAAATGTGTGGGAGCCGTACCCAATAGGATACTGAACGTATATACAAAGAAGGTTTGTTTGGCTCGTGGGAGAGCGTCACTGACATACTGAAGAAACTGAATTTGCAGGCAGTTGAAGACAGAAGCCAGCTACCGTATGTTAATCTACTTAAAAAAAAGTCAAGAACAATCTTAAAGTCAGTAATCCTGGTATATACTACAATCCTCTTAGTATCGCTGGCGTAGAGCTCTCAAGACAACAAACATTACACTAATTACGGCTCTCGCAGAGGTGTTTTAGCAGTCATTATCGCCACAGACAATACCTGACGGGAAAGCGAGGAAGCCCAGATAACTGGTTCAGTGGAAGTACTCTCTGCTATTGACTTCACGGTGGTTTTTAGAATACAGATCAGCCGCCCGGTGTGGCCGTGCGGTTCTAGGCGCTTCAGTCTGGAACATCGTGACTGCTACGGTCGCAGGTTCGAATCCTGCCTCGGGCATGGATATGTGTGATGTCCTTAGGTTAGTTAGGTTTAATTATTTCTAAGTTCTAGGCGACTAATGACCTCAGCATAGCGCTCAGAGCCATTTGAACCAAGCCATTTTTAGAATACAGATCTAGAAGTGCTTCTGTGGACTGATTTGTCGTCATAAACGGCGTTTCAGCGATAATTAAACAAAGATTCAGGGACAACTGAGAAAGGTGAATCTATCAAAGATAGTAATCCTGATCCGCAAACAACAGTCCCGAGGTCCACTGGTACGGGTTGCGTTTTTACACCGAGTGGCTTCCTATGTTAGACAATGATGCAATTCACATGAAAAGAAATCAAATACAAGTATCTTAAGCAATTACTGATCATTGCCGCCCACTGAATTACTTACTGGTGGCACATCACAGTTTTAAACTGGTGTTTTACAAAGGTATGTAAGTGACTATCCCGACTGTTGAGCACTCCGTCTCCGGTAGAACGCTTCTTCGAGGCAAGTGTACATGGAGTGAGGATGGACCACACTGCGCTACACCACTCGCTGGCGCAACACACCAATGTGTGATCAAACTACACTCCTGGAAATTGAAATAAGAACACCGTGAATTCATTGTCCCAGGAAGGGGAAACTTTATTGACACATTCCTGGGGTCAGATACATCACATGATCACACTGACAGAACCACAGGCACATAGACACAGGCAACAGAGAATGCACAATGTCGGCACTAGTACAGTGTATATCCACCTTTCGCAGCAATGCAGGCTGCTATTCTCCTGTGGAGACGATCGTAGAGATGCTGGATGTAGTCCTGTGGAACGGCTTGCCATGCCATTTCCACCTGGCGCCTCAGTTGGACCAGCGTTCGTGCTGGACGTGCAGACCGCGTGAGACGACGCTTCATCCAGTCCCAAACATGCTCAATGGGGGACAGATCCGGAGATCTTGCTGGCCAGGGTAGTTGACTTTCACCTTCTAGAGCACGTTGGGTGGCACGGGATACATGCGGACGTGCATTGTCCTGTTGGAACAGCAAGTTCCCTTGCCGGTCTAGGAATGGTAGAACGATGGGTTCGATGACGGTTTGGATGTACCGTGCACTATTCAGTGTCCCCTCGACGATCACCAGTGGTGTACGGCCAGTGTAGGAGATCGCTCCCCACACCATGATGCCGGGTGTTGGCCCTGTGTGCCTCGGTCGTCTGCAGTCCTGATTGTGGCGCTCACCTGCACGGCGCCAAACACGCATACGACCATCATTGGCACCAAGGCAGAAGCGACTCTCATCGCTGAAGACGACACGTCTCCATTCGTCCCTCCATTCACGCCTGTCGCGACACCACTGGAGGCGGGCTGCACGATGTTGGGGCGTGAGCGGAAGACGGCCTAACGGTGTGCGGGACCGTAGCCCAGCTTCATGGAGACGGTTGCGAATGGTCCTCGCCGATACCCCAGGAGCAACAGTGTCCCTAATTTGCTGGGAAGTGGCGGTGCGGTCCCCTACGGCACTGCGTAGGATCCTACGGTCTTGGCGTGCATCCGTGCGTCGCTGCAGTCCGGTCCCAGGTCGACGGGCACGTGCACCTTCCGCCGACCACTGGCGACAACATCGATGTACTGTGGAGACCTCACGCCCCACGTGTTGAGCAATTCGGCGGTACGTCCACCCGGCCTCCCGCATGCCCACTATACGCCCTCGCTCAAAGTCCGTCAACTGCACATACGGTTCACGTCCACGCTGTCGCGGCATGCTACCAGTGTTAAAGACTGCGATGGAGCTCCGTATGCCACGGCAAACTGGCTGACACTGACGGCGGCGGTGCACAAATGCTGCGCAGCTAGCGCCATTCGACGGCCAACACCGCGGTTCCTGGTGTGTCCGCTGTGCCGTGCGTGTGATCATTGCTTGTACAGCCCTCTCGCAGTGTCCGGAGCAAGTATGGTGGGTCAGACACACCGGTGTCAATGTGTTCTTTTTTCCATTTCCAGGAGTGTATTTGCAGTAAACTAGTGAAGATTTTCAGATTTCTGAAACAGACACGGTGCGCCATCGTCTACCACTAAACGAGGTCGATCGCATGGACCATCTTCGCAGATATATGTTGGCCTGAAGGATATTTGGTCAGTAGGAGCCAGTATGTTTTACTGTACGGCAATGATCCACAGAAATGAAAATATCGTCAGGTGTGCGACTAAATATAGTGTATTGCACCAGTGTGTGGACTCCTCAGCAGAGTCCGCAGCTCGTTGTCGTGCGGTAGCGTTCTCGCTTCCCGCGCCCGGGTTCCCGGGTTCGATTCCCGGCGGGGTCAGGGATATTTTCTGCCTCCTGATGACTGGGTGTTGTGTAATGTCCTTAGGTTAGTTAGGCTTAAGTAGTTTTAAGTTCTAGGGGACTGATGACCATAGATTTTAAGTCCCATAGTGCTCAGAGCCATTTGAACCATTTTTTTCCTCATCAGAAATTGAACGAATTCATTGACCCACTACTTGGACCGTAAGAGTTCGGTATAGCTCATATGACGCTGTAACAAACTCGTTCCGGGAACATAAACGGCAATCCTTGGACGCAGACGCAGTTCTCTTGAAGTCATGTTAGCTAATTTAGATAACCTATATTCGAAGAAGACAGTGCGGCCATTAAACTGTCAGCAACATGCACTGATGAGTCAAAACATCCATCTTAAAAGCTCGTTTGTCCGTCTTTAGAACTAAATACATCACTGATTCTGCGTATCAAGATCCGACAGTTTGTTGCTAGGTTTGTGGA
The DNA here is from genome assembly GCF_021461395.2 of Schistocerca americana. Classification (NCBI taxonomy): domain Eukaryota; kingdom Metazoa; phylum Arthropoda; class Insecta; order Orthoptera; family Acrididae; genus Schistocerca; species Schistocerca americana. The sequence goes on along the minus strand of NC_060121.1, from coordinate 326,076,241 downwards.
GGTATGCGGTGTTAATTGTCTGCGCACAGGTTATGTAACTGTCGTAAATAACGGCCCGTTGATTTACGTACATGGTGATGGCAGACGATAGCGATCCAGATGGGTTCCGTAGGATTTATATCACGCGAAGTTTTTCGCCGAGAAATCAACGTGAGTTCACTATAATGCTCCTTAAACCACTAGAGTACGGTTCTGGCGCAGAGACACGGACATTTATACTGCTGAAAGATGACGTCGTGATCGGGGAAGACATAAAGCATGGATGGATGCACGTGGCTCGCAGGTGTCAACGTGTCTTCGGTTATTATCACAGGTCCCAGGCAAACACAGGAGAATGTCTCCCGTGAAGGCAAAGGTCCCGAGTTCGAGTCTCGGCCCGGCACACAGTTTTAATCTGCGAAGACGTTTCATATCAGCGCACACTCCGCTGCAGAGTAAAAATCTCATTCTGGAGAGATCCCCTAGGCTGTGGCTAAGCCATGTCTCCACAATATCCTTTCTTTCAGGAGTGCTAGTTCTGCTAGGTTCGCAGGAGAGCTTCTGTAAAGTTTGGAAGGTAGGAGACGAGGTACTGGCAGAAGTAAAGCTGTGAGGACGGGGCGTGAGTTGTGCTCGGGTAGCTCAGTTGGAAGTGCACTTGCCAGCGAAAGGCAAAGGTCCCGGGTTCGAGTCTCGGCCCGGCGCACAGTATTAATCTGCCAGGAAGTTTCATATCAGCGCACACTCGGCTGCAGAGTGAAAATCTCATTCTGGGAATGTCTCCAAAGCTTAATACTACTGCCACCAGGCTGCGTCCGTGGCGCGCTGCACGTTTCGAGCCGCTCTTCACCTTGTTGACGGCGTCTGTGGAGACGACCAGAGACCTGCTGTAGTAAAAATGTTTTAACCCGAAGAGCCGACACGTTTCCATTGGTCGACGGTCGAATCCCGATGGTCCCGTGCCCAATGCATTGGTAATTGACGATGTCGTTGGGTCAACATGTGAACACGTAGGTGTGGTCGGCCGCGTAGCTCCATCTTCAACAATGTACGATGAACGGTGCGCTCCGAAACACTTGTGCGTGTACCAGCATTGTGCTCTTTCGGCAGAGATGCCACATATGACCATCTATCCTAATTTACAGAGCAGACAAGCCTCGGAAGACAAGCCTGTGAAGAGTCGTGGTTGACAAACCATTTAGCGTAGTCCACTCTCTGTCTACCTCTTTCCGTAGATGCTCCAGACTATTACGTGAAAATTCGACCAGCTTCGCCGTTTTCGAGATGCTGGTTCGCAGGCTCTGGATAATAATAACCTGGCCTTTGTCAAAGTCACTTATCTCAATGGATTTTCTCGTTTATAGCCGATAACTTCGCTCCGCTTACATACCTTTGTTACCGCGTCACGTGCCCGCAACGCCAGTAGGCGGCATCCGACTTCGCAGTGGGCAGAGATCATAATGGTTTGGCTTATATGTGTATATCTAGCGTAGAAACCATGAGAATAAGAGAATTTATACACGTACAGAGGCGCATTGACAGTCACGTTAGCCTTGCTCTGTGCGCGAATGGAACAGGAGAGACAATCGGTAACGCGTACTGATGCGACGTACTCTCTGCCAGACACTGTAAAGTGCTTACGGAGTTCAGAGGATGAGGTAGCTAAGATAGGGCAGAATGAATAAATATACTGAGCTGCTGTTTTCACCAAGTTACAGTGAACAATATGACGAACTTCCTGACATGAGCAGGTAATTTTTATCGATTATAGTAGAAGAATAACGACACCAGCTTTTTTCATAATGGAACTATATACTTTCCTCTGTGGCATTTGTAAGAAGCTTCTCACAGAATTTCGTCAAATAGTTCAAGATAACAGCGTCGCAAACACTGTCCCGATGGCAGAAGAATATTCAACAAACGTCTGCCCTCTTATACCAAATGCAAGCAAACACGTAACTCATGTACTTTTCATGTGTTTATTATCACGGCTGCCATACCAAGGTTTCAAATGTTGACACTGAGCATTGCTATACACTATAAAATGATTCTGCAGAAACAAAACTGCATGTTAAAATGGTTCAAATGGCTCTGAGCACTATGGGACTTAACATCTGAGGTCATCAGTCCCCTAGAACTTAGAACTACTTAAACCTAACTAACCTACGGACATCACACACATCCATGCCCGAGGCAGAATTCGAACCTGCGACCGTAGCGGTCGTACGGTTCCAGACTGAAGCGCTTAGAACCGCTAAGCCACAGCGGCCGGCCTACTGCATGTTGAATTTTGCCTGGAGTTAACAACAGCATAGGCCCGTGTTATAAACCATTTCTTGCCTTCAGCAGTCGTCAGTGTTTCGTCAGTGTTCCTTACAGACCTCTTGTTTCTTTTTTCGTATCAGATAATACGGAAGTGTTAAGTCCGGCGAGCGTGCAGACCCTTTTCCGTTTGCTGAACGACCGTTCCAGTGCTCTCCACGTGTTCTCTTAATTGTACATGTCATTACATGTGCGGAATGGGGGGGTCATCCTTCAAGTTGGTTATCACACTGACTGCCTTATACAAAGTGGGATGCCACAATAGCATATCATAAAATAAGGAACAGTGACGCGGGTCTTGAAAACCACGCACCAAACGTTGACAGACCAATAGCGTTGTTTTATACACTTCTTCGAGTCAGCGTGGATTAGCGGATACCGCGAAGATCGATTTCCCCAAAGTTTGTAGACGGTGCTTCTTCCTTAAACGAAATTTTGCATGGATAAGCCGCAGCACTTTGCACTTTTCGTAGATAACATTCGGAGAACTGTAACCAATTTTGGAAGTCATTACCATAAAGCCACAGGTGCAGCGAAATGCGAAGAGGATGAAATGCGATGGAAGTAGAGTCCGCAGAACAGTCGTCTGGTTGATTCCTGTCGTACTTCCGATATGTCTCTTAGTGATATTTGCATTATTTGTAACTGTTGCTAAAATGTTAGTTTCGGCCGGCCGCGGTGGTCTAGCGGTTCTGGCGCTGCATTCTGGAACCGCCGGACTGCTACGGTCGCAAGTTCGAATCCTGCCTCGGGCATGGGTGTGTGTGATGTCCTTAGGTTAGATAGGTTTAAGTAGTTCTAAGTTCTAGGGGATTTATGATCTACGATGTTGAGTCCCATAGTGCTCAGAGCTATTTGAATTGACACACCAGTGTCTGTTCCTTTTCCTTGACTAATTTTACTCTCAACATTTCCAGTTTCTAAACAGATCGTCAGTGTTTGGCACGATCTGGATGCTCTTTGGCATACGACCGCACAGCTGCTATAATACGTTTGGTGATGTTCGCCATAAATTATATTCACTTTTTCGAGTTTCATATACATTGTGAACGTCTCAGTAGTTTTACGAGCAAGTTACGTGACCGCCTCTACTGCATAACACAGACTGATGGGGTTCAAGCGCACACGTAAACAAAAGAACCGCACCTGAATTATACGTTTCTTTACATTTACTATGATAAGGCAGACATTTATGGAACCTCTTCTCCTCATGGCGAGGCAGCACACTTATACTGATACTGTTTGAGCAAATTCCGTACATGTTACGCCGTTGACGTTCTCTTAGAAGCTTCTTTCAAATGCGACAGAATAATTTCATCGGAAAAATAGAAACTCGATGCCGAAATTTGGAGACTATAAACGATAAAAATTGCTTGCGAACGTCAGGAAATTCGCCATATTGTCCGCTGTAACTTGGCGAAACCCGCACCTCGATATATTTATTCACCCTGGATTCTTTCGGGTGGCCTATCTTGGCTTCCTCATACTGTATATGTTGATACAGCTGTAGCAGGAAGGTTGCCCGTGTGGTGGCTCCTCTTGCCACACCGCACCAATCCAGCGAGCTCTGGCGCGTGCAGGTCGTAAACCGGTTCCGTCGCAATCAGCTGATCTGCGTAACCTGCGTGTGGGATCAACAGACCGCCAGTTGGTCTCGTGGCCCGCAGCAGTTCTCCGCCAGTCATACGTGTGGGTTCTTCGCCTGTGTTTCTCCAGACTGCGACACGGATTCGTATTTCCGTGTAGCAGGTTTCAGATCCATAGTCCATCTTCCTGATCCTGCTCCTTCTCGACCATCACACCTGATATGCTGTTCAGTTTCAGCCTTAGATCTCCCAATGATTCTGAAACTGCAGGGTAAATCCGTTTAAAGGTCGTGGGAAGGCAAGCACATACCATCTCCAATAGAACTACGCTTCGTAAAACTCTGTGCTGCTCAAATGAACGCTTATGTCGAGCACTATTTAATTTTTAAGTGGTAAAAATATTACGCCTACTGGAAAAAAGTCTATTAAATATGGGTATCACTAAAAGTCTCGATCACAGTGACCAAATCTGTAAGGTAATAGACGTATGTAGTTGTATTACAGTCTGGTAAAAAGAGTAATTCATGACGCTAATATTAATTTCCTCCTCTTACTTACTAGCCAGTATCAATAGGACAGTTCGATTTTGCCTGGTGTACGAGTGCACAAGCTGTGATAGTCTAAGATCACTCTGCGATGCATTGCACACCATATTAACTCTTTATTTAAAAGCCCTCCAGCATGTTGAAATTGTAGATTAGACGTTTCGCAAGAATAAATCAAAAAATTTCATTGGAATGTGTTTTTCTGTAGATTCTACTTATGAAGTGCTTGTTAATAGATGCATCTCTTACTTACAGCCAGGTGCATTATTCTGCTGCGACCGAAACGCTGGTCAGCCGGTTGTAAACTGCTCGCCACCGGATTTTCAGGCCGTAGCGACTGGCTCTGGCTGTTTTAGCGGTAATTTCCATCCTGCCGGAAATTTAATTGAGATTTAAGTCAGCTTCGACCGTAGAAGGCAATCACCATCGTCTCTACTTACATCGGATCACAAATAACTAGGAGACCGAAGAATTTTGAAAGGAAATTCGACGATAATAAAACAAATTTAATTATGAAAAGACAAAAAAAATGGTTCAAATGGCTCTGAGCACTATGCGACTTAACATCTGTGGTCATCAGTCCCCTAGAACTTAAAACTACTTAAACCTAACTAACCTAAGGACATCACACACATCCATGCCCGAGGCAGGATTCGAACCTGTGACCGTAGCGGTCACACGGTTCAAGACTGAAGCGCCCAGAACCGCACGGCCACATCGGCCGGCTAATGAAAAGACAGTTTTAGTCGAATTTTATCTGAGGGAATTCGTAAAAATATTGCCAACTGCAGCTTTTACTTACTTACACGGATAGAAATCTACGAATCAAGATATACATTAGTTTTGTTTACCAATAATTCTCCTACTACCAGTCACGATTTTCTTTATTTTACTTTCACACGATGCGTTTCGAGATTTGATTCCCATTTTCAAGTGCTTTTTTGTGTTTGTTATGCCATTTCTCAGTGATATCGACGTGTGAGAGTCTGCTACTTTTCGTTGACTTTACTGCAATATATAAGATTTTTAGTTGGTTGTCGATCTTTTTGTGAAGTTAGTGGCGAAATTTAGAAGAAACGGTACTTACAGTTTTCTTATGGTCCAATTGTGCAGAGTCTCACACACACTAAGCATCACACACAACTCGCTGCACACTTTAAACATTGAAAATAACTTACATAAACAAAACAGTTACAAAGATGTTCCGACAAGTAGTCAACAGAGATAACATTATAGGTCTTCCATATAGTATGATATGCTTTTGTACACTGGTTATTTATCTTAATAATTTGGATCATAATTTACTTATATTGATTTTACAATTGTGCTTATTTCTATGTTTTACTATTTTTATTTAAATAGTTGTTGTTGCTGTTGTTGTTGTTGTGGTCTTCAGTCCTCAGAGTGGTTTGATGCAGCTCTCCATGCAACTCTATCCTGTGCAAGCTTCATCTCCCAGTACCTACTGCAACCTACATCCTTCTGAATCTGCTTAGTGTATTCATCTCTTGGTCTCCCTCTACGATTTTTACCCTCCACGCTGCCCTCCAATACTAAATTGGTGATCCCTTGATGCCTCAGAACATGTCCTACCAACCGACCCCTTATTCTAGTCAAGTTGTGCCACAAACTCCTCTTCTCCCCAATTCTATTCAGTACCTCCTCATTAGTTATGTGATCTACCCATCTAATCTTAGCAATCGTCTGTAGCACCACATTTCGGAAGCTTCTATTCTCTTCTTGTCCAAACTGTTTATCGTCCATGTTTCACTTCCATAAATGGCTACACTCTATACAAATACTTTCAGAAATGACTTTCTGACACTTAAATCTATACTCGATGTACAAATTTCTCTTCTTCCGAAACGATTTCCTTGACATTGACAGTCTACGATTTTATATCCTCTCTACTTCGACCATCATCAGTTATTTTGCTCCCCAAATAGCAAAACTCCACCGAGCGAGGTGGCGCAGTGGTTAGCACACTGGACTCGCATTCGGGAGGAGGACGATTCAATCCCGTCTCCAGCCATCCTGATTTAGGTATTCCGTGATTTCCCTAAATCGTTTCAGGCAAATGCCGAGATGGTTCCTTTGAAAGGGCACGGCCGCTTTCCTTCCCAATCCTTCCCTAACCCGAGCTTGCGTTCCGTCTCTAATGACCTCGTTGTCGACGAGACGTTAAACACTAACCACCACCAAAACTCCTTTACTACTTTAAGTGTCTCATTTCCTAATCTAATTCCCTCAGCATCACCCGACTTAATTCGACTACATTCTATTATCCTCGTTTTGCTTTTGTTGATGTTCATCTTATATCCTCCTTTCAAGACACTGCCCATTCCGTTCAACTGCTCTTCCAAGTCCTTTGCTGTTTCTGACAGAATTACAATGTCATCGGCGAACCTCAAAGTTTTTATTTCTTTTCCATGGATTTTAATACCTTCTCCGAATTTTTCTTTTGTTTCCTTTACTGCTTGTTCAATATACAGATTGAATAACATCGGGGATAGGCTACAACCCTGTCTCACTCCCTTCCCAACCACTGCTTCCCTTTCATGTCCCTTTATTTAAGTATACCATCGAAACATTTAAAGAAATTCACTGGTTCACTTTCAAGTTTTTCTTTTAATATTTTATCTTCATATTTTCTGTAATGTGAATACATCTCCATTTCTTCTAGCAAATCCACTTTATGTCCTTTATTTAGTCGGTGGAGTACTTTGACATTTTGTTCAAATTTTACAAACGGGTGTCCTGTATTATGTATGTGTGTTGCTATGGCTGATGTAGCGTGTCTGTTGTGTGTATAGGCTTTAATGTGCTCTTTGTACCTGGTGTAGAAATTTCGGCCTTTTTTCCCTAGACCGTGGAGCATTCCTGGCATGTTACCTTGTATATTCCATAGTCTAGATACGGATAATTGCTACACTTTATATTACATATTAGTTTTGGTTGTAGCTTATTGGATGTAGAAAACCCAATTTTTACCTCGTGATTTTTAGAAATATTTGCAATCTTCTGTGATACGTTGACAGTGTATGGGATACTAGATATATATATATTTTTTCTTTTTCTTCTGTGGTGCAGTTTGCACCTGAGTCTTTCTTCGCTTTGTCTAGGATTGTGTCAACCATGCAAAACCTATAATGTTATCTCTGTTGACTGCTTGTAGGAACATCTTTGTAACTGTTTTGTTTATGTAAGGTATTTTCAATGTTTAAAGTGTACAGCAAGTTGTGAGTGACGTTTAGTGTGTGTGAGACTCTGCACAATTCGACCATAAGAAAAACTCCAGAAAGCAAGGGCCAGGTTCTTCAGTCGTTTCACTAAATCCGGAAGTTTCGTGTTAGGCGGAAGTGTGTCGTCAGCATCGGACATAGTACTGGGGACAGTGGTGTCGTTGTCGTCGACGGGACCTCACCTAATGCACCGTAAGTGTTAAGAGTTGTAGGTCTCACTTTCTCTCGAAAAGGCGCAACCACTACCATGGAAGATTTTATTGTTCGGGGAGGAAATCGGATTGAATCAGGCGAATAATGATGTACAGTGTGTGTCGGTCATATGAAGGGCTTATTTCAATAGTGATACAAGTCCATTTTTGTTCATCTTGAGATATACAGTCCTAAAGTTAAATGAGCGCTGAAAAATCTGCAGTTGAGCTACCAGAAATATTCAAGCATATGGCTTCTTGCTAGAGATGAACCTTTCTTTCTGTTTGTTTGGATCATTAATTTCAGAAGTATTATAGGCAGAAAAGTGGAAGTAATGGACTTGTACTACTATTGAAATAAGCTCTTCGTATGTTTCCCTACGTAGCCACTTAATGTGGATACAGTTTTGCTCATCATTTTCCATTCATCATCATCTTGCAAAGTTTCCACGCTCTGGACGAGTCTGTTTGGAACAAAAGTCTCTCCATCGTCTTCATCTCTCCATCGCCGCCTTGATCCATTCTCCTTATATACCCGCATTGCATTACGGAAAGACGCGAAAGCCATACACGTCCGCAGCTCGTGGTCTCATGGTAGCGTTCACGCTTCCCGAGCACGGAGTCCCAGGTTCGATTCTCGGCGGGGTCAGGAATTTTCACCTGCCTCGAGATGACTGGGTGTTTGTGTTGTCAGAAATGGCTCTGAGCACTATGGGACTTAAGTGCTGTAGTCATCAGTCCCCTAGAACTTAGAACTACTTAAACCTAACTAACCCAAGAACATCACACATTCCCAATCTTTGCTCAGTCCAAACTCGACACATGCATGAATGCTGTTGAAATGATGAGGACAACACAAGCGCCGGCCGGAGTGACCGAGCGGTTCTAGGTGCTACCGTCTGGAACCGCGCGACCGCTACGGTCGCAGGTTCGAATCCTGTCTCGGGCATGGATGTGTGTGATGTCCTTAGATTAGTTAGGTTTAAGTAGTTCTAAGTTCTAGGGGACTGATGGCCTCGGATTTTAAGTCCCATAGTGCTCAGAGCCATTTGAACCATTTTTTCCTCCCACTTCAGTTTGCGTAATTTCCGCATTACAATACTTGTAGAATTAATCTAATTTGGTGTCTTTCGCTATGACTCATTAAAAATATGAAAATATTGCAAATATTAAAGTACAGTCTAGTTTCTATTTTGCCACCGTGTGTGCAAGATACTCTACACACGTTTGTCCACTGCTGACCACTAAAACTGCAAACCAAGAAGGATAGCAAGTAATAAAATATTACTTATTGTGTGTAATCATTTAAGAGGGAAGATACGTGTTTAACTTCGTATGTTATTTGGGGATATACGAGGTGTTAAATATTGTGCGTCATTCTACGCTGCTCGGCTCCAGGTCCGTGCCGGAGGCCATGAGCCATAGTGGTTGGCGGATGCTGGCTTGCCAGTCTCTCGGCAACCCAGAAGCGGAGGACATGCTGGTCTGTATTTGTATCGAGGTAAGTAAGGACAGCATAAGTAACTTGCGGTCCGCTGTTATCTTGCTGAAAGATACGTAATTCATCTTAGACGAGGCACTGACGATCTTCTCACATACAAACAATTCAGATGGGACTTCTGAAAGTGAAACACGCTGCGTATTCTTCCCTTACATGCAAAATGTTGACGGCATTAGTCCTACCTACTTTGTGTGCTTGCGCCGAAATGCCAATGATTCACATATCAGGTTCGCTTATAGTGCAACCAGCGGAAAAATACTCTTATCGGGACACAAAAAATACGAATATGTTCGTGTTCATTTAAAAGACTCTGAATGAAATATGGGGCACAAGCTGCCTCATTCTACGTTATCAGTAGCTTTAAAAATTTTCCAAAAAACTTTGGCATGCGAACATATTCGCGCTTTTTTTAACATGCAACTCATCTCAAACTCCGACAAGCTCCTCTAACTGTACCTTATTCACACCCATCAGTCCATTGCTGTAAGTTGCTCATACCCATTCACTCCCACTTGGTCATTCAGCCTAACTCATTGTCATTATCTCTTTGTGTCATTGCCTCCTGTGTCACAGCCACAGTCTCCATCGTTCTCTCCTAATACTACAGTCTCTTCTCACTGTCACTGTCTCCCCCTTGCTCTCTTACTACTAATATCTCATAGCTTCCTTTCTAAAACTCTCGTCTTTTCTCAGTGTCACTGTCTACCTCGTTGTCATTATCACTGTCTCTCATTATCACTGACTCTCATCCACTTGCACATTCTACTTATCTTTATTCCTCTCCTATTGGCACTGTCTCCTTCGCTCTTTTCCTAGCAACGATCGTCTCCTTCGCTCTTTTTCTAGGAATGATCTGTCACTGTCAACCATTTTCTACTGCTACTGCGACTCTCTTCCTCTCACACTGTCGCTGTCACCTTCGCTCTTTCTGTAACACTACCACTGTCTACTATCTTCCAGTGTTTATTTCTTTTCCGTCCCTCTGCAGTGTGACTGCCATCTTCTCTCCAAGCATAAAAAAGGCGAATTTGTTCGCAAGCAAAAATTTTTGGTACAATAATTTAAATGTGCTGAAAAAGATAGAATGAGGCAGCTCGTACCCCACTTTTCAGTCAAAGTTTTTTAAATAAACAGGAACATATTCCAATTTTTTGTCCTCCTATGGAGCATGAATCCGCTGGTTCCTTTCTTTTCCCTGCTGCAGCAGGGCATGTAACTCATATGCAAAGAGATGCATTGGTCAGTAAAATTTCAATAGGTTACTCATGTGAAACTGAAATAACACAAAACTAATTTTACACCTCAGATTGGATTTAACGTACAAAAAAGTTTTGCATGTGCTTCAGTACTACAACATAGGGTTCCCAGATGCTAATGGAAACACTTCAAGGCATATTTCTCAGTGATGCGTCGCTTTATGAACTACGTTTTCGTCTCACACCGGATATTACGTGCATATTTTAAGTGTACAATTAGAGTGGCTTTGAGCCTCTGTACCTTGAAAATGGATAAAGTTAGAAACAAAATTTTCAAGTTTGTTCCAGATCGAGGTCTTAAGAATATATGGTAAAAATTTCAGCCATTTGCTGTGTATAGCCGTCCTGGGATCTTCGGCTGGTTTTTGATCCGATGGTGACGGTGAAAATAGAGTAAAAAAATCCTTTCTGTGGGGTTTTCCGAGGATCCGTCCGTGAAATGATGGCCCCATCAAGCTCACCGTAGACTACATCAAATGCGGGACATGACAGGAAGTAACAGTCCTTGAGTCTAATAGAAATGCACAAAATAAGAAACTTCTGGATGCGGACTGGGAAGCAAGTGGATATGAGCCACAATCTCAGTGCATCCATACACCATTCGTTTGTTCACTCAAAACACAAAAGAATCAGCTCCAGTGGTGGCACAGGACCTGTCAGTCCTTCACGGACTTAGTTATGGGATATTTTTGTACAGGGTTGGTTAATGAAACATTACCTCGCTTGGTGTAAGGAGCTTAAACATTGGGCGATTGAACAATGGAAAAACTGTGTGTGGAGTGACGAGTCACTGTACACAACGTGGCGATCCGATGGCAGGGCGTGGGTATGGCAAATGCTCGGTGGTCCGGTTCGTCCTATCTTAATAGGATCGTAACAGGAGTTAAATGGCTGTACTAGTTCTCATCCTCTCCATTCCTTTCATTTCCATTATCACTTGTGTGCTGGCATAAGCTCTGGCGCTACTTCCAACTGGTGGTATCCACTACGTAAATCTATCGTCGTAAAATATTTACGTTGTCCCAGATTATCCAATGTGTCCGTGATATTCGGAAACCATCAGGTTTGCTACATTTGACTAAGCAAGAGAAAGTGCATAATATTCATACTTTGACTCTGTACTGTAGGATAGTGACACTGAGACGATCTAGCCCACGGGGCTACCAAAAACTTGACCCAACCTTTCCATCACCAATAAAACCCGGGGTATGAGCGCTGGAAAATCCCATTTTTATGCGCGGTCTTTTGTAACTAATAGGTAGGACATGCTGTCGCATGCATATCGATACCTGCCAGTTTAACATTAGTTGCATGCTGCCATCATGGTGTTACAGGAGTGCAAACTGCAGTAAAGTTGCTGAAAAAACAGAACACAATTTCCATATTTCATTTTTACTTGTGACCTAGTACTTACACAGTAATCGGCTTCAAAGTTACCAGCGCTGCTGGGTGCTCCGTGGTCGGTCCTTGGGAACACTCAGGTCAATGCACTAGCACCGAGGCTATGCTCTGTGTACCTCACGACTACTTGCCGTCCTCAGCAGGTACACTCTGTGTGTCCCACTTTCTCGGTACCACCTGTTCGAAATTAAAAAAAAAAAAAACTGTGCTTAGGGTGGCGAAATAATCGTCCGCTTAGGTTCCATTCGCCGCCGAGACTTGGACCCACTAACCTCAGCTGGAGACGGTATCGGCTTGAAACTCTTCGGACCTGGCTACTGGCTGTGTGCAGACGCTGAGTTGCGAAAGTAAATATCACGCCGATCCGCCTACGTGGGGAGCTGAAGCCGCCCACCTTGACCTGAATGCAAGGTTCTCGCATCACGATGGCACTGAATAAGCGATGTCAATCGTCTGAATTACAACAGACGTTTTTATTTAATTTGCGTGTTGTTTATAGTTCCTTAGGCCGTTTCTCGCAACTTCGTATCCAAGCCTCTCGATCCTTGTATAGATAGTCCTTCAAATGTCTTCGTTGCATATATTTCTCGACTTACTTTTTTTCTAATCTGCACATCTTCTTCCTCTTCTTATCTCGTATGGATGTTTCCGCACAGTAGCCTACTTTTTTTGGCCATCGTTCATCCTTATTTTCATACCCATACAATTTTATACTCAGTTTTTCCACCTCTTTGATGTACGTGGGAGTGTTCATTCGCTTCCTGACTTCTTTATTTGGGCCTTTCCTCCATTTACGCAGTTTAAAGTCTTCTTCTATCTTATTTCGTCACTTCCCAGGACTCCACTTCATATAAACAAGTGCTCTGCATTATTAACTGATATAACATTTTTCTGTCTCTTTCGTAATTTTATCTGACCAAAGGATGGAATTAAGCTTATTGATTGCTTCTTTACCATGTCCTCTGCCTTATTTCATATTTACTGGAGCTCTGATCCGAGATTATAACTCTCATATATTTATACTTTTGACATGACCCATTAGTTTTCCCATCTACGGTTATGTAATATTGGTTACTTCCTACGAAGAGATGTTTTCAAAGAATAAAGTTAGTCAAGATCGCTGGCAATTCGTTACATTGCTATGACAGGTTGCGACAGATCTACGCTGTCATCATCGGATCTTGTAACTGCGTAATTCTGTCGGAACCGCCCATAGTAATAAAAAGAATTGTTAGCGACTTTGGCTAATTTAAATCTTCAGGAATAACATAACTTTCAGATCGCTCCCAAACTGTGTCAGACATGTATATTTTCTTCAGAAAAATTTATTATTAGTTCCGTCTTATCGCATGTTTCTAAGATTTTATTCATCAGTCATCTGCAGCCAATGTTATTTGATCATCGGCGAATAGTAATCCCCAACAACGTTAGCTCCCTTCCTTCATACTTTTTCATCCACTGTTTAAGAACTTCTTTCAGATGAAATGTAAACAGAGTACGTGTCATACAGCACCCTTTACTAAAGCTGTTAGTTGGTACTATTACTCGATAGCGTTTTTTTCCTACTTTAATTCTTGTCTTTAATCCTTCGTAAACTTTTTCACTGTAGCATCATATATCTAATTTATTGTGCTCTCGTCAAGATACGATAAAGATTCTTTATTGGTACGGTGTCACATTCCTTTTTTGAGTATATTAAAATGACATGTGTGCCTCTTTCCCTTGCTCTTCTTATTTCAGTTGTCACTTTTACACTAAATATGTTATCTAAATTGGATCGGTCTGCGGTAGGACGACTCCGTTCTTCTCCTCTTATAATTTCATTCTTTAGAAGTTCTTTTAAAATTTGAGCTTCCCACCGATGCAGTATCGATAATCCTCTGTAGTTATTGCAATGCTTCTTTTATTCCTCCTTAAGCGATACTTTTTCCCATTCTTTTGGAACTCTTTTCGTTTGATGAAGCAACTGTTAAGGAAAAGTTGAATTATTACTCAATTTCGGTAAAGTAATCAGCGATCCCTATGGGTACTGGTTTCACTAACCTATAGGAGCTCATTCCACTAAACATTTTAAAACATGCCAGTACGAATGGAACAAGTAGAAATTACCCTTTTTACCCGTCATCAGAAATACACTAAACTATTCATGAAACTACAAAATGCATTTTTTCTGCTTCTTTGCAGTAATGGAGAATTACGCAACGCTGTTTTGTAACGATGCTAATACCTACATTAATTTAGTGTTTCGGAGACATTATAGACCCACGAAGGGACCGTGTGGCAATCGGATTTTTGTATTTTTTTTAAATTTCAGAACTGAAATATCAATCGCCAAAAGCAGTTCGAAGTACTTCTCAAAAATTCTCAGAGAATCGTATTTAAAGTTTCTGGATCGTCTTTAATATGCTAAATCAAGGTCGATTTTTCTTGACAGGTATTATGGCTGTGGGGTAGACTGTTCGCCCATGACGTACGTGGCAGGGATTCGATTCCCAGCTCTGCCGAAATTTTAAGCGAAGGGGCGTGTTCCATTGGCATTCCCATGATGCGTAAAATACGTAAGGATGAAGGAGAATTTAATTTGTATTTTTTTTTTAATTTTAACTGATCAGTCGTAAAAGATCAGTAATTAAGAATTATATTTGCAATGAAAACTGTATCTTGTGTGCGATATGTCAATAGAATTTTTCATAAAATAACAATTACGTATCTATTAATTAGCGTATATTTGATCAACCTTATATTCAAATGAAGTAAGTACGAGGGTAATCCCAAAAGTAAGGTCTCCTATTTTTTTTTATAAGTACATAGACCTGTTTATTTCTGCAATGGTTTACATCTCTTTACAGCTTGAACATTTAGCTATTTTTCAACGTAATCACCATTTCAGTCGATACATTTTTATAGACGCTGTGGCAGTTTTTGTATGCCCATGTCATACCAGCTCGCCGCCATGCAGTTCAGAAAATTATGAACCTTTTCTTTCACTTCGTCGTCGGAGCTGAATCCCTTTCCGGCCAAATGTTCATTTAACCTAGGGAACAGTTGATAGTCACTGAGCGCCAAGTCAGGACTATAGGGTGGGTGGGTGATTATATTCCTCTGAAACTGCTGAAGGAGAGCAACGGTTTGCCGAACGATGTGTGGGCGAGCGTTGTCGTGGAGAATGTGTACGCCCTTGCTCAACATTGCTCTTCTCCGGTTCTGAATTGCCCGTTTGAGTTTTTTTCAGAGTCTCGCAGTACCTGTCAGCGTTAATTGTGGTCCCAGCGATTCAGCTCCGACGACGAGGTGTAAGAAGTGGTTCATATCTTTCTGAACAGCATGGCAGCGAGCTGGTATGACCTGGGCATACAAAAACTGTCGCAGCGTCTACAAAAATGCATCGACAGAAATGGTGATTGTGTCGAAAAATAGCTAAATGTTCAAGCTGTAAACTGATGTAAACCATTGTAGAAATAAACAGGTCTATGTATTTATAAAAAAATAGGACACCTTACTTTTGGGATTATCCTCGTATTCCAACTGAATGGAAAAAAACGAAAAAAAAATATAATGACCGAATCGAGACTCTAGCCAGTAATTCCCAGTCTCCAGAGCTGCTGATTTTTCCCCACCTTTACGTATTTTGAACATACGGAATAAACAGTTGAGCATACACCTCTGTTTAAAAATTTACATCACTCAGGTATAGAATCATTAACCCCTAAATGACAGGCAAGCATTCTACCAGATAGCCACGCATACTGTCGAAAAAACTCTACCTTGCTTTTGCATATTAACGACGTTCGGTAAACATCGCAGTTGATTTTCTAGAGAATCTTTCAGAGTTTCAGCGAAGTAATTTGTGGGATTGACGTTTGAGTTCTGAACTTATAAATATAAAAATTACAAAAAAATCCTATTTCCACGTGGTCCGCTTGTGTTTGGCCAAAACTCACGAAAAGACACTGGATGTGATGTTCTGCTGTAGGTTGCTGTAGCCTTTGCGGTGCATTTATCCCTGGGTCCCCGGCCCCCGACCTTCAGATTAGTGGCAGTCAGAAACACATTACTCAGTCGATCGCTCCGTATGGCTCTGCGAAGGCCGCGTGACGTCCGGTCGTCAAACTGTTGCGCTCGTCCTGTGCGGAGGCTCACGAGTGAGCAAACGTTGTCTATGTGATACTGAAGATCCACCACAAACACTTCTGACTCTGATGATGCTGCATCTGGCAACGACATTTGGGTGTCATGATGGCAGATCTTCAAACGAGACGTCAATTCCCGTGACTTTTGGTCACTTGTTAGTTTACAAAAAACTCAGTATAAGACGTCGTAGCCATTTTTGCACCTGAAACTTCACTTGTCTTAGCCACATTTTTAACTGGATGAAAATTGCCTTACAACTTTCGGCATTACATCATATTCTAAGGCTACAGAAGGTAAGTACAAGATGTCATAAACAGGTACCGTAATAGTTACATTAATTTTACAATGAACCTGCTGAAGTTTGTGGAGAAATCTTACAAAACTTTAAAAATATAAAATATCTTCATTCTAAAACACTGTTGACAATACTGACTTGACTTATGGGTGCCTCGTCTTCTGCTGTGTACCACAACCAAGTGAAAACTAATCGTAAAGCTACGTGGTCTCAATTCAAACTGGTCTCAAGAGGGAGTAGTGTAGTCATATATCTGCCAATTACCTATAGTTTTTGTTTAAAAAAACTTTAAAAATTAAAAAAAACTGAACGAAGTAACTATAAGACTAGTAAAATGTATATTACGTTTGTCCTATAAGTAATTACATTGTAAAAGAATTAAGTAATGTTACAACACAATCAGAGAGACGGTTTCGCTTATGGAAAAAAATACTAAGTACAGTTGCATCACAGACTTATAGATGGCACTGCTTATGGTGACAAAATTCAGTATGTACTTATATAGCAACTACAAAGCTCATAATCCAATTCTCTCAGTTAAATTTACAGCATGCAACAGACTGCAAATGCAAAAAATGCAGTGATGAAATGAGTAAAATAATTTCACATCGATGTAATAGCAGAGTTCTACATATGACGTACATGGGAGTAATATCGTAGTGCAGATACAAAGTTGGTGTCTTTTCTTATGAATACTATAAATATTGAGTATTATATGTGGTTCGTCATGGACAATATTATGAACCTACACGAATTATGCAAAATTCATTAATTAACAACAGAAGTCCATGCATCCCAATGGGTATGCATTTATCACTGTGTACATTTTCATATATACTACTTTTCATGTATACTAGAGAAACAGAAAGAAGAAAAGAACAGTCGTTATAGTGCGTAGGGGTAGGAGGACAAAAAAGGTACGTGAGCGGGAAAGAAGAGGTGTGAAGCGAGGGTGGGGGTGAAGTGAGAACAGCAATGGGGTATGCGAGACAGTGATGTCAACGTAGATAGCAATGAGGAAGGAGAATGAAGGGGGGGGGGGGGGGGGAGGGCTAAGAGAGACAGATTGTATTGGGAAGCGACAGCTAAATTAAAGGGTTATCGAAAGATGACAAAGTAGGCATGAGACTAGTACATTGTCAATTACATTTGTCACACAGTTAATTGCATAATCGCATTGCGGTCATAGGTAGATCACAATCCCATACAAAATATATTTCATTGCTTATGGAGACCAAATACACTGAATTAATGGATGTCATATTCATCAAAAAAACTCTGTTGCCCAGCATGCCAGCTAGCGTGAGATGAACCCACTACTACAGAAAAATTATTGTACGCTAGCGGCAGATGTGCTCGTAGTATGTTATTCGTAAAGTAATATGGACAACACAAAATGAAACAACTAATAAACATTTATGCAGAATACTCAGATTTAGTGATGACTGATTTGTGACTCTGTAGGTAAAATCCAACACTAACACTAATTTAATTTATATAACTTCATGACATAGTAGAGAGCTTGGATCTAGGAACACTAACGTGCTGAAAAAAAAAAACGCCTCCCATAATATTAATTGTCCTCAACGACATTTTAACACTGAGAAAGAAATCAGAAAGGGGTTATAACTATCACTATAACATCTTTAATAACTACGATAATGAAAATACACAACATTTACCAAACCAGTAACAGAATTAGTCTTAACAAGCTCAACAGTTTCCAAACAATAATTCACAAGTGAACTGAAAGCATGTGGTGCGTTAATATACGACTATCAGCTTGAGCTTGCTCAGATATTGTTCGGTCTCTTTCAAATTTAAAACATACGCAGATAAAACTAGACAACAGCAAATTGCACACCAGAAGACCCCCCTTACAACTTTAACCAAACAATTCAAGTTTGCATAATCTTGAACTAACGAAATTACTGCAGCAATTTATAGAAAAACAAAATATTGGAACAGCTGGCAGTTTTACCAATGGACAGTTAAAAGAAAGCACGTAATTAAAAAAAATTAATTTATTTTTAATGGAAAAAATACAAAATAAGTTTTTCATAAAAAGATCAACATCAAAATATAAAATTCTGTTAGCCGTTTACAAATAGGCTCAAAATAAAGGCTCGAACTGTTAACTAGGTAAGCTGATCCATATAAAAAACTGAGCAAATATAACCATTACTAGAGAAAGGTAAGCACCGTTATACGCGACAACCCAAAGCGAATTTCGCTCAACGAACGAGGGATTTCCCGAAAGCCAAGAGTCTTTTAGGCCTTTTAGCTACACGTAACAGTAGTGTTCACCAGTTTCTTAGTACGTATATATTTGAGTCTGAGTCCGACATCACAGTGTCCACATCCAAGACAGTATTGCCGACTCCGAAGACGCAAACCCACTACCATGATTGCTTTTAAATGGATAAAAATACAAAATAAGATTTTCTCTAAACCATCAACATTGAAGTAGCTATAAAATTCTGTTAGCCGTTTACAAGTAGGCTCAAAATAAAGGCTTGAACAGTTAGCTATTACTATTACTGTTCCTTTCCAAAGAAACGTGATTTGTTTTAGCGATTCAGATGTTTGGAGAAAGTTTTTGGGGAAAAATAGTAAGGCGTGGATGGAGTACGGGCTCACTTCTATTCTGCAGTCTTAGCCGATTGCGCTACCTTCCGTGTTTGACGGTTCTTGCTCCCGTGCAGTATTCAACAGACTCGCAGAACTATGCACCTCGGTTTCGAGAAAAATCTTGAAGACAGCATCATACTCCAGCATAATGTATACTGCAATTATGTGAAAGATGAGGAAAGTTTTTATTTTCATTTTTTCAGTTATTTAACCTGGCAAGAATTGTAATTGCTATACATCGCAATTAACGCATATATAAAACAAACATGTATTGCGGGCCACTGAAAACACTTCACAAATAAAAGAAGCGAAACGCGTATGGCACAAAAATGGCTCTGAGCACTATGGGACTCAACTGCTGAGGTCATTAGTCCCCTAGAACTTAGAACTAGTTAAACCTAACTAACCTAAGGACATCACAAACATCCATGCCCGAGGCAGGGTTCGAACCTGCGACCGTAGCGGTCTTGCGGTTCCAGACTGCAGCGCCTTTAACCGCACGGCCACTTCGGACGGCGCGTATGGCACAAAACAATCTGTTTTTCCTGAGGGTATTTTCGTTTTGTCATTGTACCTACAGGAAAATACGTGCTTTTCCTCTAGAAGCGGCATGCAATTAAAGATATTTACGATTTGATTTGTTTTTAGGATCGAAAAACAGTTAGTTAACAATATATTGCTTTTTACATTCGGCGATTTCCGCTTGGTTTCCCTCCTACATCGTGAAATGACGCCTGCTAGCACATGTTTGGAGTTTTTATACATTTTACACTGATACTCTTAGTCTAATTTGTAGTTTCACTGCAGAACTAAGCATTTATTATGTTTTATACAGAACACTTTTTCGCACACCATTGTTTTCTGTTTATTTTTTACACTCCTAAGTGTGTATTGTGGTTTGTGTTTTGTACTGTTGCCAACATAACATTGTCACATTTGTCTTTGACCTATCGGTTTTGGATTTTAGTTAATTGTATGTTTGTCATTCTGTTTATGTTGCTGTGTATTTCATTTCACTTCTTGCTCCTCAACTTCTCCTCCAACTCACACTCTGTCACAGATCACACTACTGTACACTTATGACCACTCAGAATGGCCTATCCCCCCCCCCCCCCCCCCCCTACAAAAAAAGAAAGAACAGTCCATTACTATTTCTTATTACTCTTACATAGCATATACGCAGCACCACAATTAAATAGAATTACAAACGTACAATTAACTAAAACAAAAATTATAGGTCAAATACAAACGAGTGGCAATGTTATGTTGGCAACACTACAAAACAAAACCCACAATACGCACTTAGTAATACAAAAATAAACAGAAAACAATGGTGCTGTGAAAGCATAAGAAATGGATAGTTCTACAAAGAATCCAAGCGGAAATCACCGTAAGTACAAAAGAACATATTGTTAACAAATTGTTTTTCGATCTTAAAAAACTCAAATTGCAAATATCTTTAATTACAGACCACTGGTGATACTTTACCTCAATAAAGCGAAAAGCATGAGGTGAAAAAAAACGCGTGTTATCTCGCAGTTGCAAGCTGTAGTCTAAATTTTAGTTTCTCTGCAGAACTATGAATTTCTTATGTTTTACACACCATACTTTCTCGCACACCACTGTTTTCTTTTTATTTTTGTACTTCTATGTGTGTGTTGTGGATTTTGTTTTGTAGCGTTGCCAACATAATAGTGTCAATAGTTTATCTTTGAGCTGTACTTTTTTATTTTAACTAACTTTATTTAATTATGTTGCTGTGTATTTATATACCCTCAGGAATGGTAAAGTAATTAGGACAATACGGCCACATAAATGAAGAATCTGCCTTTCATTTAGTTGCAGAGACGCAATACATCTGTATGAATGTAGAAGCAACTAAGGTACGACGGAAAGCATATAAAATGCCGATTTAGTAATAACTATAGTGCAGGAACGCAGGAATTGCGTGTTTCTTTCGCGAGCTAGGTAACTGCTGTGTCCATCGTCGCACACGATACACAGCTATAGGCACAGAGGGCGCCAGACATTATGATCAGTCGCCACACAGATGGTGCACGTGACAGGAACCTATTGATTTTCTCCAACACGACTCTCAAACAGTTCGATCCATACGCCGATAATTATGTCTGACACCACAGAGGCCGTTGATTCCAAGGATGTACTTACTGAATCCGCCAAGTAGTTCACAGACGCAACATTCTTCCACCTTTAGAGGATAAAAGTGGCCGTATCCCTTTACTCCTCAAGTTTTCCAGTTGTCTCAGTTAGCGCAGATCGGTTCTTGTCACATATCATCAGCTGCCAATCAGTTCCAGTTGCCTAAATTATAGTCGAGCAGCTATCAGTGAGTATCTGATAGTTAACGATGAGAGTCAAAGTGCATATCCTTATCAGAGGCGCTACTGTAAACTGTCTTATAGCATTCCACACTGAAAACCTATTAGATTAATCAGCCAATGTTCACTGAGTTACTTGAAACCAAGGTTCAGAACTGTTATTTTAATCCCCTTCTTATAATCAAACTATAGATGAGTATTTGTGTACATTATTTTAATAAATGCACTTAATTTGTTACTTCTGGTGTTGCTATACGTTAATTATCTGTGTTTGGCTTACTAGCGTCCTTTGATGAGTCTAGTTGCCAGCGTGTAAGCAAGCCACATAAGTGCAGTTTTCTGTGATAGGGGGTTCACTATCTGCTACCCGTCATGTTGGGTGCTAAGATAAATTGGTGTATATAACGTAAAAGTTTAATAAATCACGGCTGCAAAATACTAACACGAATTCTTTACACACGAATGGAAAAATGGTAGAAGCTGACCTTGAGGAAGATAAGTTTGGATTCCGTAGAAATGTTGAAACACTTGAGGCAATACTGACCCTACGACTTATCTTAGAAGATAGATTAACGAAAGGCAAACATACGTTTCTAGCATTTGTAGACTTAGAGAAAGCTTTTGACGATGTTGACTGGAATACTCTCTTTCAAATTCTGAAGGTGGCACGGGAAAATACAGGGAGCGAAAGGCTATTTACAATTTGTACAGAAACCAGATGGCAGTTATAAGAGTCGAGGGGCACGAAAGGGAAGCAGTGGTTGGGAAGGGAGTGAGACAGGGTTGTAGCCTCTCCCCAATGTTATTCAATCTGTATATTGAGCAAGCAGTAAAGGAAACAAAAGAAAAATTCGCAGTAGGAATTAAAATCCATGGAGAAGAAATAAAAACTTTGAGGTTCACCGATGACATTGTAATTCTGTCAGAGACAGCAAAGGACTTGGAAGAGCAGTTGAATGGAATGGACAATGTCTTAAAAAGAGGATACAAGATGAACATCAACAAAAGCAAAATGAGGTTAACAGAATGTAGTTGAATTAAATCGGGTGATGCTGAGGGAATTTGATTAGGAAATGAGACGCTTAAAGTAGTAAATGAGTTTTGCTATTTGGGAAGCAAAATAACTAATGATGGTCGAAGTAAGGAGGATATAAAATGTAGACTGGCAATGGCAAGAAAAGCGTTTCTGAAGATGAGAAATTTGTTATTATCGAGTATAGATTTAAATGTCAGGAAGGCATTTATGAAAGCATTTGTATGGTGTGTAGCCATGTATGGAAGTGAAACATGGACGATAAATAGTTGGATAAGAAGAGAATAGAAGCTTTTGAAATGTGGTGCTACAGACGAATGCTGAAGATTAGATGGGTAGATCACATAACTAATGAGGAGGTACTGAATACAATTGGGGGGAAGAGAAATTTGTGGCACAACTTGACTAGAAGAAGGGATCGGTTGGTAGGACATGTTTTGAGGCATCAAGAGATCACCAGTATTGGAGAGCAGCGTGGAAGGTAAAAATTGTAGAAGGAGACCAAGAAATGAAAACACTAAACAGATTCATAAGGATGTAGGTTGCAGTAGGTACTGGGAGATGAAGAAGCTTGCACAGGATAGAGTAGCATGGAGAGCTGCATCAAACCAGTCTCAGGACTGAAGACCACAACAACAACAACGTAAAAGTAGGACAATTGTGGTATCGTCCAGAGATCGCGATGAAACACCAAAGTCGGGAGGCATATCGACACCGCGGACGTTAGCAACGTTCCGCTGCAAACCGCAACGAGGAGTCGGCAGCGCCCTCGTACTGAGGTGAATTCAGAGCCAAACTAGGAAACGATCTGCCGCAGTTTCTGATCTGAGCTGGATCAGTCTACATCATCTAATAGGACAGTGTTAGAGAGTGTCAGTGGAATCTGTACTTGTGTTAATGTTGAGCTTTGTACTTCAAGAGAAGAGTTCGTGAGTGTATGCTTGAAGTAATGCTTTTATATGAATATGCGGTGTCTGTTCTTTCGGACGGATAACAGACACCGCACGTTTATATAACTGATTCGCCTTGATGGGCCATCTTCAGTGCGGATGCACAATTACGCTCGACCCCATGCAGGAATCTCAAAGCACCGAGCGTGGAGAACGTGGGGAGTGACTGCGGGTACATGGCGCTTGTGGATGTGTGTTGGAAGGGAGGCGTGCAGAGATGGTTCATGCAGCTACGATAAACACTTAGTTAACACAGTTGCCTAGTAAGCAGGAGATCCTGGGTTCGAGCTCGGTCTGGCACACGTTTTCACTCGTCATCGCTGATTCGGCATAAGCTCCGGATGCAGTTGACATCACTACTTCCTTCGCTTTGTTTACCTTTTTCCCTCCTCCCCTTGCAGGAAGTTATGCTTAAATTGTCATTAATACACTGAAGTGCCAGAGAAACTGGTGTATACATGCGTATTCAAGTATAGGGATATGTAAAAAGGCAAAATACGGCGCTGCGGTCGGCAACGCCTGTATAGGACAGGTGTCTGGCGCATTTGTTAGATCTGTTACTGCTGCTACAATGGGAGGTTATCAAGATATAAGTGAGTTTGAACGTCGTGGTATAGCCGGCGCACGAGCGATGGGACACAACATCTCGAGGTAGCGATGAAGTGGAGAGTTTCCTGTACGACCATTTCCCAGTGTACCATGAGTATCAGGAATCCGGTAAAAACATCAAGCTTCCGACATCTCTGAAGCCGGAAAAAGATCCTGCAAGAATGGGACCAATATCGACTGAAGAGAATCGTTCAACGTGACAGAAGTGCAACCCTTTCACAAATTGCTGCAGATTTCAATACTGGATCATCAGCACGTGTCTGCGTGTGAACCATTCAGCGAAACATCATCGATATGGGCTTTCGGAGCCGAAGGCCCACTCGTGTACCCTTGATGACTGCACGACACAAAGCTTCACGCCTCGCCTGGGCCCGTCAACATCAACACAGGATTGCTGATGACTGGAAACATGTTGCCTGGTCGGAGGGACCTGAGCCGGTATGGAGACAGCCTCATGAACCCATGGGCCCTGCATGTCAGCAGGGGACTGTTCAAGCTTTTGGAGGCTATGTAATTGCGTGGGGCATGTGCAGTTGGAGTGATATGGGACCCCTCGTATGTCTAGATACGACTCTGACAAGTGACACATGCGTAAGCATCGTGTCTGATCACCTGCGTTCACTCATGTCCATTGTGCATTCCGATGCACCTCGGCAATTCCAGCAGGGACAATGCGATACCCTACACGTCCAGAATTGCTACAGAGAGGCACCAGGAACACTTCTGAATTTGAAAACTTCCGCTGGGTACCATACTCTCCAGACATGAACATTACTGAGCACATCTGGGATGCAACGTGCTGTTCAGAAGATATTTCCACCACCTCGTACCTTATGGACAGCCCTGCAGGATTCATGCTGTCAGTTCAGCACTACTTCAGACATTAACAGAGTCCACGCCACGTCGTGTTGCGGCGCTTCTGCGTGCTCGCGGGGGCCCTACACGTTATTAGGCACGTTTACCACTTTCAAAAGAACAGTTCAAATAGCTCTGAGCACTATGGGACTTAACGTCTGAGGTCATCAGTCCCCTAGAACTCAGAACTACTTAAACCTAACTAACCTAAGGACATCACACACATCCATGCCCGAGGCTGGATTCAAACCTGCGACGGTAGCAGCAGCGCGGTTCCAGACTGAAGCACCTAGAACCGTTCGGCCACCGCGGCCGGCTTACCACTTTCAAGGCCCTTCAGTGTAGTTCTAATTATTCTGCACTCTCCTGTGACCTAGAACTGTCTCAAATCTTTGTACTCATTCAGGTAATAAAGTGAAGTAATATTTCATCTGTTGTGGTTAAAAATGAAGCATCTCCCTGAGGTTTCAGAGAACCCATAGCTGTAGTCGGACAATTGTTGTTTCGTTTGGCCACAACATAAATTACATGTGTGATAATAAAAACCGTTGTTGCCGATTAAGGCAAGTGATTCATTTAGGGGAATAAACACCGTTACAAAGTACCTGCCCCCCCCCCCCCCCCCAAATCCCTGACCGCCTCCACTGTGAGTCAATAGTGAGTTGGAGAGTGTTTACGTATGACTGGAAGGTTGTGCTCGAATGCGTTCTTGAGTGGCGTGCAAATAACAGAAACCTGGTTACAGTTAGTTGCGTGTTAGAAGTGACAGTGCTTCACGAATATCCTCTCAGTGGAAGCCAATGCTATGCTCGAGGCTAAGTGAGCAACGCTTCCGAAGCGGAGTGGACCCCAGAAGAAAGGTGGGAGCAGACGGCTGGAGAAAGTTCACCGTGGAGGCGGCGTCGTGGCGACACATCCGACGAGCGAGCAGACACACACACACACACACACACACACACACACACACACTTACGACGGCGGCTGCTGGCCAGGCAGGCATTGCGCAACTGTTACGGAGCGTAGCGTAGCGCCGGTTCTGGTGGTAGAGCGTTCGCATTCCTCGCAGCCACTACACGCACGACACGCTACGCACTCGGTAAACACAGTCGTTCACCCAGAACCGGTCTTTCCGTCGGCTACTGCCTTATACCAGTTGACGGAGCCCAAGACCTTATGCTGCAGAATTAGCATATTTCCCAGGTCATATTAATTGAGGAAAATGGAAACTGAGGATCTGTCACACGAGGAAAAGTTTGGCTTTCGGAAAGGTAAAGACAACGAAAGCATGACTTCAGAAAAATTTCAAAACGTCCACAGGATCTGTCGAGCTACAAAAATCGTTCGGAAGTGTAAAATAGTGTAAGACGTTCGAAATCCTGAGAAAAAGACATTGAAGAGCCAAAGAAATTTGTACACCTGCCTAATACCGTGTAAGGCCCGCGCGAGCACGCAGAACTGCCGCAACACGACGTGGCATCGACACGACTAATGTCTGTGGTAGTGCTGGAGGGAATTGACACCACCAATAGTTCAGGGCTGTCCATAAATCAGTAATAGTACGAGGGGGTGGAGATCTCTTCTGAATAGCACGTTGCAAGCTATCCCAGATATGCTTCAGCGGAAGTGTTTAAACTGAGAAGAGTGTTCCTGGAGCCATTCCGTTGCAATTCTGGACGTTTGCGATGTCGCATTGTCCTGCTGAAATTGTCAAAGTCCATCGGAAAGCACAATGGACATGAATGGATGCAGGTGATCAGAGAGGATGCTAAGGTATCAGGGGTTCCAAATCACTCCAATTTCACGCGTCCCACAACATTACAGAGCCTCCACCAGACCCCTGCTGGCATGCAGGGTCCATGGATTCATGAGGTTGTCTCCATACCCGTACACGTCCATCCGCTTGATAATTTGAAACGAGACTCATCCGACCAGACAACATATTTCCAGTCATCAACAGTGCAATGTCGGCTTTGACGGGCTGAGGCGAGGCGTAAAGCTTTGTGTCATGCAGTCAAGGGTACACGAGTGGGCTTTTCACTCCTGGAGCCCATATCGACGATGTTTAGTTGAATGGTTCACACGCTGATACTTGTTGATGGCCCAGCAATGAAATCTGCAGCAGTTGGCGGAAGGGTTGCACTTCTGTCAAGTTGAGTCATTCTCTTCAGTCGTCGTTGGTACCGTTCTTGCAAAATCTTTTTCCGACCGCAGCTATAAGTGAGATTTGATGTTTTACCGGATTCCTGATATTAACAGTACATTCATGAAATGGTCGTACGAGAAGATCTCTACTTCATCGCTACCTCATAGATGCTGTGTACCACCGCTCCTGCATCGACTGTAACACCACGTTCAAACTCACTTAAATCTTGATAACTTCCTATTGTAGCAGCAGTAACAGATCTAACAACTGTACCAGACACTTTTTGTCCTATATATGCGTTGCCGACAACAGCGCCGTATTCAGCCTGTTTACATATCTTTGTATTTGAATACGTGTGCCTATATCAGTTTCTTTGGCGCTTCAGTGTAGCAGTAAGCTATAGGGCAAGATAGATAATGTACATTATGTCAAAGAGCTAAAGGGACCCTAAGAAACGATGACCAAGAAAGCAGTGCTCGAATTTAAAAGGCTTAAAACAGGGACGCTGGTGAAACGATATTAATTCACGGTGAAAGGATATTAATGGTAAGATTCGCTCCACAGTGAAACTGAAGAATTACAGGATCTGTTGAATGGAATGAAAGGTCTCATGATTACAGAATATGAATTGAGTGTAAATAAAAGAAAAAGTTGGAGGTACTGAGGCGTAGTAGAAATGAAATTAGCGACAAAAGTAACATAAACTTCACTGACCACGAAGTATACGCAGTTAAGGAACTGTGCTACATTAGATGCAAAATAACACGCATGACGGACGTACCAAGGAGGACTCAAGACGAACGTTAGCACGGGTCTAAATAAGTATACTTGTATCAAACATAACCCTCAATTTGAGGAAGAAATTTCTGAGACCGTACGTTTGGAACATAGTATTGTACGGTAGAGAATTATGGGCCGTGGGAAAACCAGAAAAACAGAGTATCGAAGTGTTTGAGATGTGGTGCTATAGGAGGATGTTGAGAATCTGGTGGACTGATAAGATAAAAAATGAGGAGGTTCTGTGCAGAATCAGCGAGGAAAGGAAAATATGGAAAACGTTCACTAGAAGAAGGTACGGTGATAGATTGTGTGTTACGGCATCAGCGAATAACTTGTTCTATACGGAGCTGTGGAGGGTGTAATCTGTAGGCAAAGGCATCGGAATACATCGAACAAACAATTAAGAACGTGTGGTGCAATTGCTACTGTGATACGAAGAGACTGGCACAGGAGAGGAACTCTTGGCGGGTCGCATTCGAGCAGCTGATGACCCCCTCCCCTTCCCCCCCCCCAAAAAAAGGTAATCGAGAATCTCTTTCTTAGCGAAAAGTCTCGTGTGACTGGAATCGATCGCAGGTCACTCCTCTTTACAAAAAGGGTAAAGCGCAGTAGTATTACTGCCTGTTTCTGGGATTCTAGCAAGAACTAGGAGAGCTGACAGTGTGAAATCTGGAGCGAGAATGACTGACAACGCCTGTGGGGTGTCGGTGAACGCCGTCCACTGCACCTCCATCACGTGCGACGGCTTCTGCCAATTGACATCTCCACAAGATTTTGGTATCACATAGCCATGCAGCATGAAGGGCTCCATCTTCGGCATATCTTGGGTAATAGAATTCTGTGAATTAATCTCTGGAGGATGGTTGCAACCAACATACCCGTCAATGGGGCCAACTTGGTGGATGCTGATTACGACTCGTATTTCGAAGTTGCTCTTGTTGTGGTCTGATGCAGCTCTCCATGCTGATCTATCTTGCGCAAGCCCAAGTCTATTTGCCCTGCTTACTGTATTCAAGCCTTGATTTCCTCTGCGATTATTGCATCCTCCCCCTCTCATCACACACACACACACACACACACACACACACACACACACACACACACCACCACCACCACCTTCCATTAACAATCTTATAATATCTTGGTGTCTCAGAACGTGCCCTATCAACGGATCTCTTCATTTAGTCATATTGTGCCCCAGTTCGATTCAGCACTTCATTTTTTAATCGATCTATCCATCCAATCTTCAAAGTTCCTCTGTAGCACGATCTACCTATCTAATCTGCAACATTCCTCTATAGCATCACATTTCAAATACTTCTCTTCTTGTCTAAAGTTTCTGTCGTCGACTTTTCACTTCTAACAAGTCTCACTCCAGACAAATACCTCCATAACAGACTTCCCAACACTTAAGCGTATACTAGATGCTAATCACTTTCACTCTTTCAGAATAGCTGTAACTATTCCACAGTCTGCATTTTATATGATCCTTACTTCGGTTATCATCAGTTACTTTGCTGCCCAAATGTCAAAACTCGTCAACCACTTTTAGTGACTCTTCTCCCAGTCTAAATCCTTCAGCACCGTTACCGTTTTTTACTTTTACTGACGTCCATCTTAAGTAGTTTTTCAAGACACTATCCATTCCGTTCATCTGCTCTTCCATGCTCTTAGTTGTCTCTGACAGAGTTAAGTCACATCGGCCATAGGCAACAATCCTGTCCCACTCCTTCTCAACTACGGCTTCCTTGTCATGTCCTTCGACTCTCATAGCTGCAATCGGTTTCTGTGCAATTTGTTAGTAACCTTTCACAGCCTGCATTTTTTCTCCAATATCTTCAAAATTTCAAAGATTGTCGTCCAGTACACATTGTCAAAAGCCTTCTGTAAATCTACAAATTCCATAAACGTAGCTTTACCTCTCTTCAACATATCTTTTAATGTAAGCTGTAGCGTCACTATTGCCTCTCCTGTTCCTACACTTCTCCGGAACCCAAACTCATCTTCTACAAGGTCGGTCTCTCCCATTAATTGCGTCCTTGGTGTACAGACTTCGTGTTAGTATTTTGTGAACATGGCTTGTTAAACTAATGGTTTGATAGTATTCACATCTTTCAGCACCTACCATCTTGGAATTGGAATCATTAAACTCTTCTTGAATTCTCAGTTTATTTCGCCTGTCTCATATCTTGCACAGCAGGTTGAATAATGGTCATGATTGCCTCTCTCAAAGATCTCAATAATTCTGAGGAAATGTCTTCAACTAGAGGGTCATTGTTTCTGTTTGGGTCTTTTCGTACTCTGTGAATTCTTTTCGCTGTATATCCCACATCTCATCTGCATCTACTTCATCTGTTCTTTCAGTAACACCGTCCTCATGTTTGTTCCTCCCATAAATTCAGTCAGAGTCACTGTTCAAAAATTCAGTCATCTAGAGCACAACCTTACAACTCTAACTTCAAAACCAAAAGTCAATCGATAAGTAAATCCATAGCGACTGAAAAATTCAGTTATCTTAACTCTAGCACAACCTTACAACTCGAACTTCAAAACTAAAACGTCAGTCGACACATAAATCAACAGCAACTGGACCATCATCACGCGAAATGAAAACTTATCTTCAGAATCAATTTTCTCGTACTGGAAGCAGTAAAAATTGGCACAAGTTATATCAGATGTTTTATTCGACCTATACTGCTATCTAAAATATTTACTATTTCTCCAGAAACACCCTGTATACCAAACCTGAACTGATAAGCAGGATAGAACATGTGGTTCAGTGTTCGAAGAATAAAGGGATCTGTCAGTTGCACCATTAGCTGTCGACAATTCTGTAGGTGTAACAGAGCCTCATTCTGGATATGCTGTTTACTTGTCCGTGGAGCACTGTAAACGATAGGCGATGCGAAAACCTGTTGCTGATATGCGGAGCCAGCAGCATCTACACTGAAGAGCCAAAAAAACTGGTACAAATGCCTAATATCGTGTAGAGCCCCTGCGAGCACGCAGAAGTGCCGTAATACGACGTGGCGCGGACTCGACTAATGTCTGAAGTAGTGCTGGAGGGAATTGACACCATGAATCCTGCATGGCTGTCCATAGATCCGTAAGAGTACGAGGGGGTCGAGATCTCTTCTGAACAGCACGTTGCAAAGCATCCCAGTATGCTCAAAAATGTTCATGTCTTGAGAGTTTGGTGCCCAGCGGAAGTGTTTAAACTCAGAAGAGTGTTCCTGGAGCCACCCTGAGTTCTGGACGTGTGGGGTGTCGTATTATCCTGCTGGAACTGCCCAAGTACGTCGGAATGCACAATGGACATGAATGGATGCAGGTGATCAGGCAGGAAGCTTACTTACATGTCACCTGTAAGATATGCATCAGGGGTCCCATATCACTCCAATTGCACACGCCTCCACAAGCTTGAACAGTGCCCTGGTGACACGCAGGGTCCATGGATTCATGAGGTTGTCTGCATACCCGCACACGTCCATCCGCTCGATACAATTTGAAAGCAGATGTCGGTGCTGAAAGGCCAAGGCGAAGCGTATAGCTTTGTGTCGTGCAGTCATCAAGGGCACGCTAGTGAGCCTTCAGCTTCGAATGCCCATACCGATGATGTTTCGTTGAACGGTTAGCACGCTAACACTTGTTGATGGTCCAGCATTGAAATCTGCAGCAATTTGCGGAAGGGTTGTACCTCTGTCACGCTGAACGATTCTCTTCTGTCGTCGTTGGTCCCATTCTTGCAGGATTTTTTTCCGGCTGCAGCCATGTCGGAGATATGATGTTTTACCGGATTCCTGATATTCACGGTACATCGTGAAATGGTCGTACGGGAAAATCCCCACTTCATCACTATCTCGGAGATGCTGTGTCCCATCGCTCGTGCGCCGACTATAACACCACGTTCGAACACACTTAAATCTTGACAACCTGCAATTGTAGCAGCAATAACCGACCTAACAACTGCGCCAGACACTTGTTGTCCTGTATACGGGCGTTACCGATCGCTGCGCCGTCTTCTGCCTGTTTTCATATCTCTGTATTTGGATACACATGCCTATCCTAGCTTCTTTGGAGCTTCAGTCTTGATCTCACAGCATGGTGAGTAGGTGAGGGTAACAGGTTGAAAGGTTGACACAGAGTGCTACTGTTTCACTGGCCAACCATTGGAATATATTGAGGCCTGAGTCTAACTGAACGATGATTAAAGAAAGGTTCAGAATTGGGAATAGAATTAAGAGTGAAATGATGTCAGTGATAAGACAAGCTGATGACATCGCTATCTACAATGAAACTGAGGAAAAATTGCAGGATCTGTTGAACAGAATGAACATTCTAATGGCCACACAATATGTAAACAGAGTATACCAAGACAGACGAAAGTAATGAGGAGCATCGAAAAAGAAATTAGCGAGAAGCTTAATGTCAACTTTGGGGTCTAGGTAGTATAAGATATGAAGGAATTCTGCTGCATCGAAAGTAAAATATCGCATGACGAATGAGGCAAGATGGATATAAGTAGCACAACATCACAGACAAAGAGGGAGTTGCCTGCTGAAAGAAGTCTATTTTTATCAAACATAGGCGTTATTTTGAAGAAGAAATATCTGAGAACTTACATCTGGAACAATGAATCGTGGACAACGGGAAAATAAGAAAAAAATCGGAAGATCTGAGGTTTTGTTTTCAAGAAGGATGATGTAAATTAAGTGGATTGTTGAGGTAGGAAATCAGGACGTCCTCTGCAAAATCGGCAAGGAAATGAATATGTCGAAAATATTGATTAGGTTCAAATGGTTCAAATGACTCTGAGCACCATGGGACTTAACTTCGGAGGTCATCAGTCCCCTAGAACTTAGAACTACTTAAACCCAACTAACCCAAGGACATCACACACATCCGTGCCCGAGGCAAGATTCGAACCTGCGACCGTAGCGGTCGCGCGGTTCCAGACTGTAGCGCCTAGAACCGCTCGGCCACTCCGGCCGGCTATTGATTAGGGAAATGGACTATAGTAAGACATTAGGCAATAATTTCCATGGTACTATAGTGAGCAGCAGCAGCAAAGACTATATGGAAAGATAGGGCAGTTGACCCTGGAC
Organism: Schistocerca americana; assembly: GCF_021461395.2. Lineage (NCBI taxonomy): Eukaryota > Metazoa > Arthropoda > Insecta > Orthoptera > Acrididae > Schistocerca > Schistocerca americana. Next base: position 326,043,347 of record NC_060121.1, on the reverse strand, counting down.
GTAACTAAATGTAACATACTGTGATTATTGAGGACAGTGGTGATGACAAGCTGCTGGATACAGTATCCACGGTAAAATATCTAGGAGCAAGTATCCAGAGCGACCATAAGTGGAACGACTATATAAGACAAATAGTAGGAGAATGGGATTAATAAGAAGAATCTGAAGGAAATATAACTCTTCCACTAAGGAAATAGCTTACAAGGAGCTTGTTCGACAGATTCTTAATTACTGTTCATCAGTTTGGGACAACATATTATTTCCTACCACATACATCTCGGTCTGCCGCTGTGGCACAGCTGTTCTAGGCCCTTCAGTCTGGAACCGCGCTGCTGTTACGGTCGCAGGTTCGAATCCTGCGTCGGGCATGGATGTGTGTGATGTCCTTAGGTTAGTTAGGTTTAAGTAGTTCAAAGTCTAGGGGACTGATGACCTCCTCAGATGTTAAGTCCTATAGTGCTTAGAGCCATTTGAACCATACATCTCGCTAAATGACCACAACAGGAAAATTAGAGAAATTACAGATAATTAGAGCTAACAGAGAAGGGGGGATCAATGAGAAGTAACCCCCCCCCCCCCCCCGCTACAAATCGTTAGGTGGCTTACAACGGATAATATAGATATAGAGATTGGCTTACATCCAACAAATTCTCAAAGATGTGATGTGTGGGCGCTACAACGAGCAAGGGGAAGAAGTCGTGGCGGGCCGCATGACACCAATCAGAAGAGTGATGACGAAAAGGGTATTTTAAGGAATACATAAAAAGTTGGACAATTTTAAGCAGCTGTTGGTGAAACGTTTGCTTGTGTTACAAATGAAATGCTGCAGTTGTACATAGAGTAATAGTACGACGCAATATGATATTATACACAAGCACATATATTAAAATATGTATTGAAGAAAACGGTAGAACGATTATTACTGGAATTAACCTTATTTGCAGAACAAATCGTGGAGAAACCACGTACGGTGCCACAAAGTGGTGAAACTCATATGCATACGAAGGAAAAACTATTATTTTCTCCGGAATATTGATGTGCATAGTGGCGTTCGCTGTGTTATTCAGTTGTTTGGTATTTAACTAATTTGTAAATGAAAATGATAATCTTATTTCATTACATTGAGTAATTACTAAATAATTTTTTCTCCCGGCTGAAGATTTGGTCAAGTTGCTAAAGAAATCCAAGTTAACGTTGTGTTAAAGTGTTGTCTGTAAGCTGTGTAAGCGTCACTAAATCACAGTTCATACAACAGATTCTACACAACTGTTGATTATGATGGAAACAGTTATCTTCAGCAAAATGATCATTAAAACCACCAAATATCAGCCGCGCACAACACTGAAGTAGTTAGCTGAAACACTATTCTTCGCAACTCGTGCGTAATTAATTTCAGTTGCATACATCAGCAAGAAAAAGTTTGTTATATGGATCGTGCTATGAGCACTGTTTTTAAAGAACCAATCTGATTCGAACTATTTTCATTAAAATGAGTTCGGGACCACCGGTGCACATTTATTTTTTACACGTTTTTATTACCTTTGGCATTTATATCTGCAGAGTTGCGTAATTTGAATTTGCCGCTGAGATAATTGTTAAGATGGCGGCAGACAATTGATAGAGACTTTCAACTGTTAGATCAACTTTCCTTTTAACAGGATAAGTATTTGAAATGCTTATTAAACTATACTTTCAAATTGTGCACTATTTAGACTAATTTTCATATAGCAAAACTTGATTTTTTCCTAAGAAACACAGATAAAAACGCGGTACAAACCGCTATCACAATGACAGCGCTCCTTGCAGCGGAAAAAATAATTAACACAGATAATGCTTATTGAGAGAGGAATTAAAGTTACTAATAATTGTTCACTCATATTTATTATAATAATGAGCTGTATTCTCAAGTAATAATTAACAAATAATTACAATTTCTTAACAGACCTCAATTTGATATGCGTCTTGCGTCCGCAACCTAGAAAAGCCAACAAACAAAAGGTAAAAACAAAGGAAGACAAACGCAGATCAGAAAAGGAATTTACAATTATAATTGTCTTTGTATGATACACGTCGATATGTCCAATTGCATCATAAAATATTATATAAATAATTAATATTTATTTCACTGTTTTTTCATATGTCGGATGGATAATGTTTATAACTGTTAGAGGCATAATTTCCTCTCGTCGCACTGTAGCTAAAATTTATCTCGTGGATGTTACAGCAGATATAAGCAAACTGTGGATACAAATGCAGTTACTCGAGATGACCCTAGTGAGTTGGGCACCAGTTAGGAAATCAATGCGCCAGTCGCAGATACCTGTTTCTCTGAGCGATTTTAACATCTGTGGAAGGCTTTGTGTTTACAGCGAAACCGAATCTGGTTCCGGCGGGAGCGAGAGATAGTTTCGCTTTCGACAGAAGGCGAACAGAACACGAATATTGCCCGTTATGAGACGGCGGCACGGCCCGGGGCACTCTCGCTGCTTTCTCCGCCTATCTTACCTCATGCCCGAGACGGCTGCACAACGCCTCTGCAGAGAAGTGCTGGTCGCTGGGATCACGGGGTTTCCAATAGTATTCTGCAGCGTTCTGCTTAGTGCTTCGAGCATCCTGAGGCTGCAAGATGAAGCAACAAGCCCGTGACGCTGATGCTGTTACAGGATGGACTTTACCGGCTCTGTTTGACACACTATCTGATCAGAAGCCCGCGGACACCCCCATGTAATACAGAATTTATCACATGTCACCAGAGACGGACCCACCAGTGTAAAAAGAGAGGAACAGCAGAATGGGGTAGTCAGTAGGTTCAAAAATGGCTCTGAGCACTATGGGACTCAACTGCTGAGGTCATTAGTCCTCTAGAACTTAGAACTAGTTAAACCTAACTAACTTAAGGACATCACAAACATCCATGCACGAGGCAGGATTCGAACCTGCGGCCGTAGCGGTCTTGCGGTTCCAGGCTGCAGCGCCTTTAACCGCACGGCCACTTCGGCCGGCGTAGTCAGTAGGGCTTAGTGACTCAGAGCTTCGACTAGTCATTGGATGCCACCTGAGTAACAGATCATTAAGGAGCATTTCCAGTTGTTGAAAGCGGTCCGAGTCGACTGTTGGTGATATGACTGTGCAGTGCAAACGCTTAAACCAAGACCAGGCATACCTCATGCACTGACGGTCGGACGATGACAGCAAAAGAATCATATGGAATCAATCGAAGGAATCACTCAGAGTCCACACGGAATGGTTAATGCACTCTCAATAGTCCACTGAGTCCAAGCATTATGAAATGTAATCCATAAAATTTCGGGCGTTCAGCCGCACAAATTCGACTTCTTCTTCTAATCCACTACTGGCCATTAAAATTGCTACACCAAAAAGAAATGCAGACGATAAACGGGTATGCATTGGACAAATATATTATACTAGAACTGACATGTGATTACATTTTCATGCAATTTGGGTGCATAGATCCTGAGAAATTACTACCCAGAACAACCACCTCTGGCCGTAATAACGGCCTTGATACGCCTAGGCATTGAGTCAAACAGAGTTTGGATGGCGTGTACAGGTACAGCTGCCCATACAGCTTCAACACGATACCACGGTTCATCAAGAGTAGTGGCTGTGACGAGCCAGTTGCTCGACCACCATTGACCAGACGTTTTAAATTGCTGAGATATCTGGAGAATGTGCTGGCCAGGGCAGCAGTCGAACATTTTCTGTATCCAGAAAGGCCCGTACAGGACCTGCAACATGCGGTCGTGCGTTATCCTGCTGAAATGTACGGTTTCGCAGCGGTCGAATGAAGGGTAGAGCCACGGGTCGAAACACGTCTGAAATGTAAAGTCCACTGTTCAAAGTGTCGTCAATGCGAACAAGAGGTGACCGAGACGTGTAACCAATGGCACCCCATACCATCGCGCCGGATGATACGCCAGTATGGCGATGACGAATACACGCTTCCAATGTGCGTTCACCGCGATGTCGCCAAACAGGGATGCGACCATCATGATCTAAACAGAACCTGGATTCATCCGAAAAAATTACGTTTTGCCATTCGTGCACTCTGGTTCGTTGTTGAGTACACCATCGCAGGTGCTCCTGTCTTTGATGCAGCGTCAAGGGTAACCGTAGCCATGGTCTCCGAGCTGATAGTCCACGCTGCTGCAAACGTCGTCGAACCGTTCGTGCAGATGGTTGTTGTCTTGCAAACGCCTCCATCTGTTGACTCCGGGACCGAGACGTGGCTGCACGATCCGTTACAGCCATGCGAATGAGATGCTTGTCATCTCGACTGCTAGTGATACGAGGCCGTTGGGATCCAGCACTGCGTTCCGTATTACCCTCCTGAAGCCACCGATTCCATATTTTTCTAACAGTCATTGGATCTCGACCAATGCGAGCAGCAAATTCGCGATACGATAAACCGCAATCGCGATAGGCTATAATCCGACCTTCATCAAAGTCGGAAAATTTATGGTACGCATTTATCCTCCTTACACGAGGCCTCACAACAACGTTTCACCAGGCAACGCCGGTCAACTGCTGTTTGTGTATGAGAAATCGGCTGGAAACTTTCCTCATGTCAGCACGTTGTATGTGTCGCCACCGGCGCCAACCTTGTGTGAATGCTCTGAAAAGCTAATCATTTGCATATCACAGCATCTTCTTCCTGTCGGTTAAATTTCGCGTCTGTATCACGTCATGTTCATGGTGTAGCAATTTTAATGGCCAGTAGTGTATTTTGGTTGAATACCACCCACCAAAAAAGATGGATGCGTTCAATTTTTGCGGCGCAAAGATGACGGTACTTTGGGACACGCAGAATATCGAAAACCGACCCATACGGATTTACGTTTACGTGAAAATATCTGCCACCATCCTTCGCAGACGATGAGTGTACTCAGAACTCTGGTACACAGAGCTTTGCTGACGAGAGCAGTCTGGAGAACAAGCTTCTACACCTGAGAAGAGTTCTTGGAGCCAACGGGTACACTCCACAGCAGATACGTAAGGCGCTACAAGTGAAATCAAGTGGATATAAGAAAAGCAGAAGAAGACATGGAAAGTTTTAAATCCATGACTTTTCTGCAATTCGCCGCAAGCCTATCACCAAAAATAGGATGGATCCTCAGGAAGCACAAAGTGAAAGTGATTTTTCGCTCTCCACCAAAGACAGAAGCACTCCTGAGTTCCGTTAAAGATGATTTGGTGCTTCGGAAGCCTGGGATTTACAAGATCCCCTGTGAATGAGGCCGTTCATACTGGTTCAAGCACTATGGGACTTAACATCTGAAGTCATCAGTCCCCTAGACTTAGAACTACTTAAACTTAACTAGCCTAAGGACATCATACACATCCATGCCCGAGGCAGGATTCGAACCTGCGACCTTAGCAGCAGCGCGGTTCCGGACTGTAGCGCCTAGAACCGCTCTGTCACAGCGGCCGGCGACAAAATGGTTCAAATGGCTCTGAGCACTATGGGACTCAACTGCTGTGGTCATAAGTCCCCTAGAACTTAGAACTACTTAAACTTAACTAACCTAAGGACAGCACACAACACCCAGCCATCACGAGGCAGAGAAAATCCCTGACCCCGCCGGGAATCGAACCCGGGAACCCGGGCGTGGGAAGCGAGAACGCTACCGCACGACCACGAGATGCGGGCGGCCGGCGACACATACTGTCCAGGAGATATAGACAGAGCACCGCAGATACACTCGGCTCTTAGAACCTAATAAATCTGCGGTGGCAGGGGACTGTATTGACACTGGGCACTCTATGGTGTACGAGAACGTCAAAATTTTAGCCTCGACTTCATCTTTATGGGACACATTAGTTAAAGAAGCAATTGAAATTCGGTTGGCGATGAATTTAATTAACAGAGATAACGGCTTCAGCTTGATCAAATAATGAAATCCGGCAATTTCTGTGATAAAATAACAAAGACGTTGCAGCCTGCAGTGGTACGTCGATATCACCATGTGAATCGACTGCGAAGCCATAGATCTAATTCCATGTATATGTCATACCTCTTTGTCGCCGATCAACGTCTCTGGCGCCTTGTTACCGCAGGCGCAATGGTGCGGTCCGCGTGTTTAAAAGGACGTAGTACTGGAGCGTCACTCAGCTCGGATCACTCTGAAGATGGCTGGACGGTATTAGCCGAAGAAGTCGAATTTATGCGGCTGCACGCCCGAAATTTTATGAATCAGTCTTTGCGCCGCGAAGATATGAAGGTACACATTCTGAAAGGTACTCGACAATAGTTTATTTTACAGTTCCGTTAAAAATATAAATTTGTGGTATCGTACAGAGGTCGCAGTGCCACACCAAAATCGTCAACGCGTGTCGGTGCCACAGACATTAGTGATAGTTCGCTGCAATCCGCAAGGTACATGGAAGGCGCTCCTTAAGGCGACGCCTCTCACGCAGTATGGCAGCGCCTCAAACTGACATCAACATAGAGCTGAGCTTGGAGGAGCTTGGTCCAGTCAGAAATCTCGGCTACAGCAGTTAGAATCATCGTGTAGGACAATGACAGTTAAGGTTCTTGAAGAAATGTACTTTGCAGATGTTCCTTTTTCTACTCTAGAGAACAGTTTGTTAATCTGAGCAAAAGGTAATGCTTTCACAGTCAATGACAGTTGTAAATTATCAAGCAATCCTGTGGCAAGGAACTGTGTCAAACTGCAGTAAATCTTTTGTTTAGTAATGTAATAAAGTGAACTAATATTTCACGTGTTCTAGTTTGAGGACCTTTCTCCCAGAGTAATCGAAGAACCAACAGTTATGCCAGACGAAAGTGGTTTTGCCTGATCTCAACAAACGTAATAATCAATTTTTTTGTTGAACAAGGTTTATTATTAACCGCTTTTACTTCATTTTCGTGGAGTCGGCTACATACCGAATACCGTTTATTTCACGTAATCTGTTTCTGGTTGTATACATTTGATCATTCTTAAGTAACCTTTAGTTGTCTGGTGAATAGAAAACATAAAAAACCGGTGATAGGACTGGAAGGTTGTTTTCAGCGTGGGGTCCTCAAAATATTGATTACATCCAGTCCAACAAAACATACAGGCTCCCCATGTGGTTCCCAGAGAAGGGGACTCATCCACAAACTTTCGATATCAGTGAACCCAGCGAGGAAAATAATGTATGAAGTGGGCAATAAATCGCTCGTTTAGGCAGCCAGGGTGAAGTTCCAGTTGTCATCTGCGGTTCTTCTAGCAGCGTGACGCCTGTTTCTTATCATTGGTTGTTTTCATCTCCGCTTTTATGTTTTTGATATGTTCTGTGAACAGGCACAGGATGAGGTTCTGTGTATTCAGCAAACTTCATAAATGTCATTACTCCAATATTACTAGAAACCAGTACATATATCATCGAAGAGTGACTGCCCTCTACCGTATACACTGATCAGCCAGAACATTATGACCATCGACTTACTATCGATATAAGCCCATCCTAGCGATAGCAGCGTCACCTGACGGGGAATGACTGCTAGTCAGGCACACGCACGGTACTTGGAGTATCTGTGAACGTGGTGTCCGTGTGTTGAATCGGGAAGGTGCGCGATCTATCTGAGTTTGACCGACAGCGGATTCTGCTGGTCCGGAGGCTAGACACGAGCATTTCCGAAACTACATGACTCGTTGGGCGTTCGAGGAGTGCCGTGCTGAGTGACTTTGACATGTTGCGAAACCGAGATGAAGCCGCGTCCGCCGGCCGCGGTGGTCTCGCGGTTCTAGCCGCTCAGTCCGGAACCGCGCGAACGCTATGGTAACAGGATCGAATCCTGCCTCGGTCATGGATGTGTGTGATATTCTTAGGTTAGTTAGGTTTAAGTAGTTCTAAGTTCTAGGGGACTGATGACCACAGATGTTAATTCCCATAGTGCTCAGAGCCATTTGGACCATTTTTTGAAACCGCGTCCAGACGTCGCGGGGTTGGGCGAACAGCACTCATTGCAGGTGCCGTACGTAGTAGGCTGTGCAGACCAGTAAAACAGGGCACGCGGCGAACTTTGGTGGAACTAATATCAGACTTTAGTGCTGTGCAGAGTACAAGTGTGTCTGAACACAAGGTGCACAGAACACTTCTAACGATGGGCCTCCGCAGCCGACGACCCATGCATGTGCCAAAGTTAACACCAAGACACCGACAACTACGATTGACATGGGCATGAGAACATCGGCACTGGACGTTGTCGCAGTGTCAGAGCGTTGCGTCGACTGATGAATCCAGATACCTTCTTGATCATGGCGATGAGATGGCGCGATTCCGTCGTCTTCTAGGGGAACAGCTCCTCGACGCCTGTCTGCGGGAGCGAGACAAGCTGGCAGCGGCTCCATTATGCACTGGGAACATTCACGTGGGCATCCAAAGGTCCAGTGGAGCTCGTGCGAGGCATCATGACGCCCAAGGAGTATCGTAGAGTAGCTGTATCCTTTCATGAAGATCATGTTTCCCGACGGCTGTGGCGTTTTTCAACAAGATAATGCGCCATGTCATAAGGCCAGGAGTGTGATGGAGTGGTTCAAGGAACATAGTGGCGAGTTACAGTTGATGCGCTGGGCCCCCAACTCACCAGATTTGAGCCCGATCGAACATCTCTGGGATGTGACTGAACGTAGCGTCAGAGGTCATGGCCCTCCTCCCCGGAATTTACGGGAATTAGGTGACTAGTGTGTGCATATGTGATGCCGAATCCCTCCAACGACCTACTAAGGCCTCATTGGTTCCATTTATGTCGCTGTTGTTATCCGTGCCAAAGATGGACACACCGGCTATTAGGTGGGTGATCGTAATGTTCTGGCTGTTCAGTGGTATAACTAACATTCTATACATGTGATTGCAGGCTTTCTCGTCGTATTTTAGCTACGAAATCTTCACGGGTTATCAGCCGAGTGGCGTCGACTTCTAGTCGCAACGTTTCAATGGACTGCGTATCCATCTTCTTCGCCTGAAGATGACGGATACGCCATCCATTGAAACGTTGCCACTAGAAGACGACGCCACTCGGCTGATAACCCGTGAAGATTTCATAACAGTCTATACAGTTTCCCATTCTGTCACAGATTTTTTTATTACCCTGTGATGACTCTTGGAGTCAAAATTAATACCGAGAGGTGTGAATAGTCGTACTGCACAGTACCTCAAAATACTACGTTTCACCAGCCACGATTTATGACTTGGCAAACAACTGCCGGTAGAGTAGATGGTCTTTCGGGACTCCTAAGCGTAAATTGAACTTTAACGCGTTGCAACAATTGAAATTACAAGTTTACACTTAGCATTTACAATTTATTTTACTCCCACAACGCTTTTCAGAGGATGGTTTTATGTGAGACGAATTAACGTTACTTAATACGATATGTGGGATGTAATACCTATAAAGAAATGAAGAGAAAAGCTGAGAGACGCACAGAATGGAGACAAGCTGCCATTGTAGCTGTTGCAAACCAATCCTTGGATTGACCACTACACAAGAACAGAAGAATACGATATGTAAGTGTTAAGTAGTTGCGGTCCTTTCTCCACAGGTTACTGGCTCCTTTCTCTGTCATGTTTACAACACATACATTCACGGAGACAGTCACAAGTTTCCCTAAAGTCGACACACAACACATACAGGTCGTATTAATTCACGTATATCCATCGCACATAAATCCGACCTCTGAAACGCGTTGTGGAAATAAAATAAATCGTTACTCGTAACAGTAAACTTGTGGTTTCAGTTGATATCAGTAGCAGTTTCTATATATCCTAACGTAAAAAGTTCGCATTTGAAGTGAGACTTTTTAGTTATGTTGTGTCAGCGCTGGACACTACTTCGACTTTAGTGACGGTATTTCAGCATAGTCTTCGTGCAATTATGTTTTCTTTTTCTAAATTCACAAGCTAGTTATGCTTTATGAGGAATGCACGAAACTCTATTTTGATTGGTCGTGACCGAATGAGAACTCAGTGCTGCATGGAAAACATATATCACCGTATTGTGATGAAATAAACAATCTCTTATTCGATGGCGTAGGTTGCATTAGCTTGTTGCAGCATATTCTAAATACAATATTAATTTATAATTTATATATATAATAATTTATCGATCACATGCTGAGGCTGTGATAAACAGTCTTCTTCGTGCAGATACTGCCACCTACTAGCGACACACAAAAACAAAAGCAAGTGCGCCGCAGAAAGCACTTGGTGAAAAATATTGTCATATAACAGTCAGACACAGAATTTTATTCCATTAGATAGATAAAAATAAGTTGGATGTAGCATATGGACTACTTAAGGTCTGAGGAGGATAAGCGAACCACCTCTCCGGAACGAGGCGTCAACTAATGAAAGCTGTGAGCAGAACAACATACTTAAACAAGGCCGCAGGAAGTCGTTGAACGCGTTGTTGCCGGCAGTTAAAGCAGACTGGTTCTGATGGAGTCCTTCGCGTTTTAGCGGACCCTGACACACATTACTGGCAATGGCTGTGCTGATGCAACGAATTCTGGTTCTTTATTCGGTATTGTCAATCGATAGCGGAATTTACGTAACGCAGCCCTCCACTTACTACCTCACCATCGTCTGTAGAAAGAGGAAGGAGCAATAAACTCGGTGCTGGCACATCGCCCATCTCATTCAGACAGTACCAAGGGTACGCAGATCTCAATGTGTGGCTGTCATCAACATCACGCTCTCTCTTCATGGGACACTGCGCAGAGAGCTTTGTGACGTAACCCAGCGCGCGTTTTGGACATCATGAGCATGACTCCACCACCTCTTGTTCCTTTGCCGGCAAAACACCGGCGGTAAAAAGTTATATCACCCGCCAAAGTTCAAGGAGTCGAATTTCCCACAAGAGCATCAATGAGATAATAAATTTGAGCCATTACATGTTCTAAAAATGACGGACTGTGGCCGTAACGCTGAGTCCTAGCAGGAGTAAGAGATACAACAAAATTTTTAAGAATAATTAATACTCATGTAAAACTAGCTCAGTTTAATTATGTTACACAAGCTTATGAAACGTTGTCAAACGGGCAGATTCGACTGAGAAGTGGGATATCACTTCCACTTATATATTATGATGGAAGAAGTTGTCCTTGGCATTACCGGATGTGTAATGCCGCTACCAAGCAGTAAGCAGTACTAATGCGAGCGATTTCCATTAGCTTCGGAATGCAGCGGCCCGAGATCTGCTTTAAGATGCCCAAGTACAATTGATCATCTCTGTATACTATCGTACAACAGAAACACAATTCTCTGCATGTGGTAGGTGCACACCATCAGCAGGAATTATTAAAACGCAAACGTCGCCACCGCATTTTAAATAACAATAAATAAATAATAATAGATAATAAAGTAAACAAAGTCAAGATAAGGCTAAGTTTCATTGCTGTAATCATTCCCTATTTATAATAAAGTGCTGAAGTCCTTTCATAAAGTACAAGTAAAAAATTCTGTTTTAATAATTTACGTTAAAATATCTCTTGATAGGCACGCACAATGTCAACCGAGAAAGGTAAAGTATACGCAACATCCTACCAATATTGCACACGACTGCAGTCTATCGATAACGAGGTCTCAGCACATCGACCGATCGCAAGGACCAATTAACAAGTGTGGCTCTTGTCCGTCTCCTCTCTAGACGGGCTCGCACGACAAATGTTTTTATATTAAGTGCTGGTTTGAAAACAGTGATAAATCTCCCCAGATGACTTGATGAAAGATACACGCTCTTTGCCTAGATGTATTGACTATATCGCTTATTCCTTATAGCAACAGAACAAATAATATTCACATGCTGGCATGTTATTAAGCACGAAAGGGACACAGAGATGATCAACCAACAACAATGGCAGACGCTACAATGGAGGCGTCCTGTATCACGTTCTTAGAAGAGTCAACCGACGTGTTGTTTCCTCCGGCGCATCTCTCACGAAAAGCCCTTCAAGATAAAATTAGAGAGATTTGGCCCGCACGGAGAGATACCGGTAATCGTTCTTCGCGCAAACTCTTCGCGACTAGATTAGAAAGCGGGTGAAGCTCCGGTGCTACATAAAGCACCCTCCACGACACATCGCAAGATGGCTTACGGAGTATAGATGAAGATGCACACATATACTGAAGAGCCAAAGAAACTGGTACACCTGCCTAATATCGTGTAGGGCCCCCGCGAGCACGCAGAAGTGCCGCAACACGATGTGCCATGGACTCGACTCATGTCTGACGCCTTAAATCCTGCAGGGCTGTAAATAAATCCGTAAGAGTACGAGGGGGTGGAGATCTCTTCTCAGCAGCACGTTGCAAGCCATCCCAGTTATACTCAATAATGCTCATGTCTGGAGAGTTTGGGGGTCAGTGGAAGTGTTTAAACTCAGAAGAGTGTTCCAGGAACCACTCTGTAGCAATTCGGGAAGTTTGGGGTGTCGTATTGTCCTGCTGGATTTGCCCAAGTACGTCGGAATGCACAATGCACATGAATGGATGCAGGTGATCAGACAGGAAGCTTACGTACGTGTCACCTGTCAGAATCGCATCATTCCAACTGCACACGCCCCGCAGCATTACAGAGCCTCCATCAGCTTGAACAGTCCCCTGCTGAAATGCAGGGTCCATGGATTCATGAGGTTGTCTCCACACGCGTACACGTCCATCCGCTCCATGCAATTTGAAACGAGACTCGTCCGAACAGGCAACTTGTTTCCACTCATCAACAGTCCAATGTCGGTGTTAACGGGCCCAGGGAGACGTAAAGCTTTGTGTCGTGCAGTCATCAAGAGTACACGAATGGGCCTTCGGCTCCGAAAGTCCAAGTCGATGATGTTTCATTGAATGGTTCGCACTCTGATACTAGATGATGGCCCAGCATTGAAATCTGCAGAAATTTGCGGAAGTGTTGCAGTTCCGTCACATTGAACCATTCTCTTCAGTCGTCGTTGGTCCCGTTCTTGCAGGATCTTTTTCCGGCCACAGCGATGTCAGAGATTTGATGTTTTGCCGGATTCCTGATGCTCACGGTACACTCGTGTAATGGTCGTATGGGAAAACCCCACTTCATCGCTATCTCGAAGGTGCTGTGTCCCATCGATCCTGCGCCAACTATAACACCATAAACTCATTTAAATTATGATAAACTGCCATTGTAACAGCAGTAACCGATCTACCAACTGCGCCGGATATTTGTCTTATATAGGCGTTGCCGACCGCAGGAGCCGATCGCTTTGCGGTTCTAGGTGCTTCAGTCTGGAACCGTGCGACCACTGCGGTCGCAGGTTCGAATCCTGCCTCGGGCGTGGATGTGTGTGATATCCTTAGGCCAGTTAGGTTTAAGTAGTTCTAGGGGACTGATGACCTCAGATGTTAAGTCCCATAGTGCTCAGAGCCATTTGAACCATTTGAGCAGGCCGCAGGGCCGTATTCAGTTTACATATATCTGTATTTGAATATGCAGGCCTGTATCAGTTTCTCTGGCACTTCAGTGTAGATGCAATTCAACAATTTTGTATCCTTGCCGTTACTAACCTTCTGCGCGGCAAGTGAAAACGGTATGTTGACCACCGATGCTCTCAGCACTGCGGGCCGCCTTTAGCCCTTACCGGTACCAGGAAGTCGCCCGACGTCCGCCATTTTACACAGGATTATTCTCCCTTTTCATCTCCGCTCAGCCTGGCAGCCGTTTCCAGCAACCTCCGACTACATTCCCGTTGGAACGATGTCACAGCAGCTGGCCTTAAACAGTTTGTCTCTTGATTCATTACTTCGTTACAGTGCAACACACTTACAGCAGAAGTACATTGTGTTGATGAACGACCCGAACAGTAACATTTAAAAACGTGCTTGTTCCACTATCAGCTGCTTAGAAGCAAAACTCTGTAACTGACTGCTTAGCTCCCCACACTGTCCAGTCACATTAATATACCCCCTGCCAAAAGCCTGAATAGCCACTTCTTGCAACGCAGATTGCTGCGAGACGCGCAGCAATAGAGTCTATGCGGTTCTGAAATGTACTGACAGAGATGTGGAGCCATGCCAACTTCAGTGCTGTGACCAGTTCAGCTAGGTTTCCCGGTTGAGGATCCATTGCGCAAACAGTCTAATCGAGGCGGTCCCATAGACTGTCGACTGGTTTTAAATCTGGAAAGTTCGGTGGCCAGGGGGGTACGGTAAACTCACACGTACACCGATAGCTGTATGACGCATTGCATTGTCGTGCTGGAAACCATAGTCCCGAGGAACAACGGCTGTATATAGGGGTGGACATGGTCACAGGCATACTTGTGCTGATCCTCTGTGCCTTCCAGAATGACGAGGTCACCCAGGGAACGCCAAGAAAACATTCCCTCCTCCCTCCTTCGACTTGGACTCTTTCGACGACCGTACATACCATGGCCATCTGTTCGACGGAGCATAAAAAGTGATTCCTATCTAAAGGCCACCTGTCGCCGTTCAGTGGGCATCCAGTCGCGGACTGGTGTGCAAATTCCGGCATTCTTCGCCGATGAACAGCAGCCAGCATGGGTGTAGGAACCAACCGTCCGCTGCGGAGGGATATATGCAGCAACGTTCGCTTAACAGTCTTTGAGTAGACAATGTTGGTCACGATACAGTGTTGGTAGCCCCTTGGTTCACCTGGGCTGTCAGTTGATCAACAGTTGCACGTCTGTTCGCCGTACGCATTTCCTCAGCCGTTGTTCACCCCCTGTCCTCTATGGCCGGTGGTGCACCGCAGTTGCCTCACGCCGGTTTTGCACAGCGCCATTTTGCTATGCATGATATACTTCAACCACAGCGGCGTCGCCTCCCGGTAGCTGAGTGGTCAGCGCGACAGTATGTCAATCCTAAAGGCCCGGGTTCGATTCCCGGCTGGGTCGGAGATTTTCTCCGCTCAGGGACTGGGTGTTGTGTTGTACTAATCATCATCATTTCATCCCCATCGACGCGCAAGTAGCTGAAGTGGCGTCAAATCGAAAGACTTGCACCCAGCGAACGGTCTACCCGACGGGAGGCCCTAGTCACACGACATTCATTCATTCACCACAGTGGCACGTCAACAGTTTAGAAACGTAGCCCTTTCGGAGGTGCTTCCGCCTTTGGCCCGAAAGCCGGTGATCATGACTTTTGGACTTCATAAATAGGAGAGTTTCCGAATTACGACTTGGACTGCAATGTTTTCCGCGTCCACTGGACGCGCTTTACACACCCTCCACAGCTAGTGGCGCCACCTGCCGTCTACGATTGTTTATTGCACGTTGACGTCGAACATAGGCGGTGTGCACATTAGAGTGACAGCATCGTATACGAAGGCCGCCTTTGAGTTTTTGCACAAACAACGAAAGAAAAGTTCTTGGTGTACATCGTTTTACTAGTTCTCGAAATAATCGCTTTTCAAAAGTATTCAGAAAGCATTGGAAACGAGTTCTAGGAAAGCTTATGCCACTCTGTTGTTGGCACTTAAAAACCATTGCTTTGGAAGGACTCAACAGCTATATGAGGTACCGAACATACCTACCCACACATCATTAGTTTGACATAAAGGAACAAAAAGAAATCTTTAGCCAATTCGACATTTTCCTTTGTGTAATGACTGCTTAACGTTCTGTTTGACAGACGGCATTCTCTTGTTGAAGAGTGATGCCACGTGTTCTCTTGTTTTCCCTGATTTCTTGGGCAACATCTAACAAACACTTCATTGTATACGACTCGGCATTAACTATTCTTCTATCCTCTAAAGAAATGGTGCCATATGTCCAGTGAACCTAAAGGAACAGTGGGTAATTTTCTTGGAAGTGCTTCGCGAACGAACCACTTTCGTTGGTTTTGGTTCATTTTCGAACATCCAAACAAATGATTACTGCTTAGGTTCCGAGTCCGACGAGTAGACTACATCAAATGCGGAACTGGCCACCGGATGTGAAGAGAGGCGGACCCGTCAGTACAAAGGGAGGCTGGGAGCGCTGCGTTGTCAGTAGAGAAGCAGTGGCAGCAGAATGAGCTGGACAGGATAACTCAGTGTCCTCAAAGTTGGATTAGGCATTGGATATCATGTGAGTAACAGATCCATAAGGGACATATCAACTCTTCGAAAGCGGTCCAATCCGACTAAAGTTATTGTGAAGTGCAAACGCGAAGGAACAACCAAAGCTAAACCAAGACCACGCAGAGCGACGCAACTGGACAGCTGGTGAAACAAAACAAGTGATCTACAGTGATGAATCATACTATACCATGTGGCAATGCAGTGGAAGACTTTGGGTTTGGTAAATGCCTGGAGAATGTCACCTGCCATCACCGAGGTATAGAGGAGATGGTGTTACTGTAAAGGTGGTGTTTTTCTTAATTATTGTTTTGTGCCTATATTGGGCTTATGAAAACATCAAAAGGCGGAAGGATATGAACACATTTTACAGTATTATGTACTGTTACAGTAGAGGAATGTTTTGGAGACGATTGTTGTATCTGTGTGACAATGCAGACTGTCGTAAAGTAGCACGTGTGAGAAGCAGTGGTCTGTACACAGAAACATTCCTGAAACGCAGTGAAATGTCGAGAGTCCCGACCTGAACAAATAGAATATGTTTGGGATGAGTTAGAACGTCGACATCGCTCCAGGCACCACCATCCAACACCACTACCTTCGCTGGTTTTATCTCTTGAGGAAGAATGGGCTGCCATTCCCCCCACAGACATTCAGACATCCCATCGAAAGTGTCTCCGGCAGAGTTCGAACTGTGATACGGCAAAGGGTGTATACATCCTATGTTAATGGCCACTTTCATGTATTTGGAGTCAGTGGTCTTACCGCAGTGGTAACATCGGTTCCCGTCAGATCACTGAAGTTAAGCGCTGTCAGGCTTGGCTAGCACTTGGATGGATCACCATCCGCGCCTACCGAGTGCTGTTGGCAAGCGGGGTGCACTCAGCCCTTATGAGGCCAATTGAGGAGCTGCTTGCTTGAGAAGAAGCGGCACCGGTCACGAAAACTGACAACGGCCGGGAGAGCGGTGTGCTGACCGCATGCCCCTCCGTATTCGCATCCGGTGGCGCGTAAGGGCTGAGGATGACATGCCGGCCGGTCAGTAACGTTGGGCCTTCAAGGCCTGTTCGGGCGGTGTTCTTTCTTATTAGCTGTTCGGATACTTTTGATCAGATAGTGTATATACAAGATACGTCTCCTGTTCAGATTTTGTAAACGGACTTCGTTTCCCGCAAGTTTTTGTATGTCCATCCTTTTGACTAGATATCTTGGGGACAACGGCCGTTTACTATTGTAAGATAATGAAAAGCCTACAGCCGTCCATATGATTTTATTTATTTTGTAGCTACCAGTTTCGGCGCTTCAGAGCGCCATCTTCAAGCCGTAGTCGATGCTGAAGAGATTGATGTCACCACTCCAACCACCAACTGCGAATTAGTTGATGGTTGGAGTGCTGACACCAAAGTGTACAGATAGTTTGCGTAACCAGTTATGTTGGCCACTGACGCGGTATATGTAAGGATCGTGTCAACCCCTTCAGCATCAATTACGGCCTGAAGATGGCGCACAGAAGCGCCGAAACTGGTAGCTACAAAATAAATAAAATCATAAGGAAGGCTGTAGGCATTTCATTTTCCTACAATTTGTTTTCCTCGGTCGAATATTTTTACCATTTCCTAAGCTGCTAAGTCTCTGTTAATGATGCTCGATAGAATTATGGGGAATCCATCGGAAACAGATCATTTTTAACAAATGGATGTTCATGTAAAACTTAATGTAGAGCAGTCTTCGACATACCTAGGGAATCCTCCACCTTTCTTTAAGCCACACGCCGATGCTTTTCAATCGTGTTGAGCACAGATTGGTGTTTTTCGGGACAACTACCTATATTGGTAAACCTTCACGAAATTCATCGCGCACGATAGCACGACGGCGACAACAAAGTACTGCTGACGAACAGTATACAGTACTTTCTGAAATTGAGCAATTACGAAAAGACGTACAACGCGATTTGAGACATTGCTGCTGAGATAATGTTCACGAAAAACTGAAAAAATCATCCACCAAATATCTTCACGAGATATTACTATTTTTTCACAATCGTATTTCTCTAAACGCTTACTGTAAACAAATTATGGTGCTTGACAAAAAAATTGACGCGCTCGGAAGACATGATCGTGTGTCAATATATACTTCGTACATGTGCTCATCAGCGGCAGATGAGTAAATGATTTAGAATTGCAGTTCTCTGTGGCAGGTAGAATGGCCGCCAGAGTACAGTGGTGTTGTTCGTGTTTAGTGTAGTTACAAGCCCTGTTTTGGTATATAAGGAGCGTGAGCACCGTCCGATGTTCAGTGATCACTGTGAAGGACAATGTGACGCCGCGTACTCGTGTGAGACAGGGCCATAAGCATCTGAGAGCGTTTGAAAGAAGCGTCGTTGTGGCTCTACATGTGGCCAGCTAGTCGAACTGTGCAATATCCACATATGTGCGGCCCAATGTTGGACCCCATGGGAACGTGAGAACAGACATAATCGTCGCCAAGGATGTGACCGTACACGTCTGACCTAGGGATCGGAAAAACCGATCGGTTAAAGCCGATACCGGTATTTTAGTTCTGAATAACCGGTATTTTAAGGTATCTGTTTGGTCTCAGTTATAACAGATTTTTTAAAAAAAATTTTATTTAATTAGTCGCAGCTGCAATGCTACAACTTTTCGTTTTTAATAAAATATTTTTTTTAAAAGAAGAGTAATTTTTATTCGGAAATTTGCATTGGTTTGAGATATTGCGTTATTATAAAAATTGGAAAAAGCGATTAGCGGTATTTTTAAAACAGCACCGACAGAAACAAGCAACAAGTATAGGGCATAACAATTGGTACAGCACTGCTGAGACAATAATGTCGCTGCTGCCGTGTGTCGTGGCTTACGGTAAGCTGTACGTGCAGTGTGCAAGACTACGCTCCACTTGGTCTATACGGTAGTTTCTGAAATGGCTCTGAGCACTATGGGACTTAACACCTGAGGTCATCAGTCCCCTAGAACTTAGAACTACTTAAACCTAACTAACCTAAGGACATCACACACATCCATGCCCGAGGTAGGATTCGAACCTGCGGCCGTAGCGGTCTCGCGGTTCCGGACTGAAGCACCTAGAACCGCCTGGCCACTCCGGCCGGCGGTAGTTTCTCGTTCTTGTCGGCGGACACCTATTGTATTGCAAAATGAAACAAAACACAGCTGGAAACACTTTTACGAAGTTCAGTAGCAGTGAAGTACAATGTCCATTTGCTTTAAAAGATTACAGATTTGTCTGTCATTTCTATAAAATCATAAAAGAGGAAGGAAATTATGGTAACAGTAATAATTCAAAAGCTTTACGACAGTTCATTCGCTCTGTACAATAAAAATGGAAAATTGCAGATCTGCTGCCTGTGTCTACATACCGGGTGCTTATAATTAAACGTTCCCTATTTAACACGTTATAACACGGAAACTAATTACCGTACGAGTACCGAACGTGGTAGCATTATTGTCAAGGACATGGGGAAGAGAAATATAGCAGAACCAGTTCAATTGAAACGCTTTTAATGTGCTGCTGCGGCACGTCATACCATTACATATTGGTACCATTACTGCTACAAAAGGGGCTCAATATGGCGCCCGTCAGTGTCCAAAAGCGTCTGAGAGAGCAGGATTGCATTCTGTACAGCAGAACGAAGCGTGTTCGTAGGTATGCTGTGTACTTCTCTTGATATACTGCGTATACTGCGCTTCGGATCAGCACATGTGGGAATTTTCCCCTGGTAAACCATGTCCTTCAGGTAGCCACACAACCAGAAATCACAGGGAGTGAGATCAGGTAATCGTGCCGGCCAAACATTTGGAATCGATCGGCTGATAATTCGATCGTTTGCAAATGTGTTTCGGAGAATCAGGTGAACTTCACGAGCAATGTGCGGTGGGGCCCCATCTTGCATGAAAACTGTTTAGTTTAATGCGTTTCTCTCCTGTAGGGCGGATATGACATGCTGGCGAAGCATATCGCGGTAACGCTGGCCGGTCACACTGCACGTCTTTGGTCCTTGAGCGCCAACCTGTTCAAAAAAGGATGGGACAACGATGAACGGAGCCGTGAAGCCACGCCATACGGCGACACGTTCACCATACAGAGGAACTTCATGTACAGTAACTGGAGGTGAAGACCCCCACACTCGGCAGTTCTGTGTGTTCACCTCACCCGTCAGAGAAAAACGAGCTTTGCCTGTTGTGAGGTAGCGGGCGAGTTGTGGCGCCCTGGAAATATTCTAAGTTCGGAGTTGGCGTGGCCGCGCTGGAGCCTCTCGGCATGCCGCGGCTCGTCGGCGGCCGTTTGGTGCTGAACGTTAGCCGGGGTCCGGGGAGCGTGTGGCTGGGAATTCCTTGGTGACGGTGTGTCGATGAAAGAGGCTTGTATGCCGAGAGTGCCAAAGATGGCGGAGACATTTCACAGTTCGTCTAGAATTTAATAGTAGCCTGTTGAATCATGATACCTCAAAAAGAAACATGTACACTACCATTATTTGCACGACGATTATGATGGTGTGATCAGATTTTCAACATCTTTATTAAAGTTTAGTATGTGACAGTAAATTATACAAGTAGCACCCAGCAACAGATTTTGCAAAATCTAAACGGCTCATCCGATTTTGTCGATCGACACGTCTTTAGAAAGCTATTAGTGTAAACCTAAATTGGCATGAATTACAATCATACAACTTGAATAGTACATGAGTTATTGGCGGACAAAGTGGCTGATTACTGTCGATTGTGTCAGGCCATGAGTACTTCACAGTTACGTGAAAAAACGGTAGCAGCATGCTTGTAAATACATTTATTCATCTATGTCTTTGTTTATATCCGATATACGCCATTCATGAAGAAATGGGTTAATTGTTTACTGTTTGTTTAGAAAGCACAGAGACGTTAGGCTACTGGCCTACTTTTGCTTGCTATTCCTTTGATTTATGTCTATTTAATTTATTTATCTATTTAATAATGTGTGTTAGAGAATGTTTATGATCCAGCAGTAGGAATATTTATTTAATTTCCAATTATTTAAATGTAAATCCGGTATTTCGAATGTGTTTCATTATGTTTGTGAGTGTGCGTTGGCTTGAAGACATGGCGGGAGCGCTCTAGCCAGTCACAGCGCTCGTGAATGGGGCGACTCGATGGAGGAGATCCGGACAGGACGACAGGACACAGAAGTGCGGGAGGCGATGGCGCGAAGACGTAGTGAAGACGTAGTATGCCTTTAAATGTGAAGATCTCGCGAGCTATGTTGTCGTACATAACTAATTACTTGAAGTATGAATCTATCGTTTCCCTGTTATTCAACTTCTATTTTATTTAACTGCTGGACCATCGACACCAGTAAGTGTTTTGCAGAAATATACCACATTCTCAGAAGTACTTCTACTATCGTACTCATCATTTAAAGTCGTTAAGATAGTACCTGCAGATTTTATTTAATTGCTTCCTTTCATGTATAAATTTCTACGTTACATTCCCAATTGCCAAGTGACAGGATCCTTCGACCATTTGATTCATGTGTGTACTCGTATTGTATACTGTAGACTCAGCAGTATTTGGCTTGTAATGCACCAACTACATATCCCAGCCCCTAGACAACGAAACCAGCCAAAACTTTTAATATTCCAACTTTGAGTCTGAGGGTACGTAGTTGAGGGCCCTCACATCCTTTCATCATTTTATTTGAACGCTCGCACTGTCCATAGGATGGTCCAGGGGCAGCCTTCGTCAATTTCAATCCTTGTGAGAAAGTGGAGAGTGAAGTCAACACGACATTGTGCGTCCTGTGATGCAAGCTGCTGTTCGGTATGCATCTTGTACGAATGCCATCTAAGAATGGTTGGAAGCATCTTCCGTACAGTAGACCACAGGATGCTCAATGGCATGACAGAGCATGTGCACTGCCTGACGATCGGGAATGGCGGGCAGCGTTTTCTGCCAAAGCAACAATGATTTCATCAACCAATTGTGGTGTAACTGATCATCGGACTATTCCCAGAGCGACGCCCAGTTCTCCATTTGATTCGAACTTCATGCTCTACACAGCAGGTGGAGAAAGAGGACCCTTTCGTAATCCTTTCAGCCGTCGATATTCTCGAAGCATACCTGCAGCATTACTGTTGTTTTGACAATAGAGCTTCACCAGTAACGCCCTGCTCCTTTCGACCAAGCTCATGTTGACAAGTCAACAAGTACACTGCGACTGGTCAGATGTACGAGACTATGAATCACTATGACGATCACGGCACCTGTTGGCCATAGTTCGAAGTGGACGATGCCGCTGTGTTGTATGGAAATCATACACCCCGTACTGTGGACATTAATGCTAGCAAGTCTGGTACTCGTACGGTAATTCGTTTCCGTACCATAACGTGTTAAACGTGGAAAGTTTAATTATAACCGCTCGGTAATGTGCCTTTATCTGCTTGCAACCTCTGGAACAGGACAAATTAACACGAAAGACTGACTTTTTGAAATCTAGTTTTCGCCCTTTAGCACTGACTATTCGTAATACCCAAACAGCGATTTCAATCAACATGATTTTTGGCAGAGCTTCCAAAAATTAGAGTCAGTAGGAGAACACTGGTGATTTTTTGCAGTATTTAACCACTTATCACTTTTTAAGAAAAGCAGCGAACGGTGGATGGACTAAGATTTCTTACATTTGCCTAGTTAATTTAATATTTCGATTCGATGTATCTTGAAACTTGGACACTCAAAATTTTTGAATCTTTGTTCGATTTCTATGTTTGTTTCAGGAAATAATAGAAACAAAAATACCGAGAATCAGTTATTTCAGAAACTGGTTATTCTGAGCGATTTTAAAACTCAGGTTAGACTGGCGTGGAGAAAAATCCGATATAACCGGAAATTGGTGGTTTGAGCGATAACCGCCATCCCTAGTCAGATTACCAGACCATCTCCGACATCAGCTTCATTTAGGTGTCAGTATCCACGTTATCAAGGCCAGTTACAACAGTCGTGGGCCATTGTCCCTCAGGAGAGTATACAACAGCATCAGTACATGCATTCAGGCTTGAGTGGATGAAGTTTAATTTAGTTTCCTTTTCCCCTTCTCGTTGATTCACTTTTATGTTAGCCAGTGTGTTCAGCCAGTTTCCAAGATGCCAGTGTTTTAACAATTATAAACGAAAGTTTTGAAACAACAGTAACGCTACACTTAATAGCGCAATTTAGTGGAGCCTTGTAAAAAGTTAAAAAGACGACACTAGTGTAAATGACTAGCGCTGAGCATACAAACTTGCACCCGTGAGCCAACTTGCTGGCGCAAGTGTTTACGTTGACAGAGACTGCCGACAAGCGCAAAGAAGGAGCCGGTCTGACGTAACAACTCAGCTGACTGCTGCCGAGACGAGCAGGTGTCTGCGTGGGCGATAGAGGGAGAGTGACTTGCGCACTTCTGCTTCTGGTCGTCCGCAAAACTTTTTAATGTGTTACACGTGCCATGGCTTTTGTGTCCTGAATATTTTCAATAAAATCTTTTTGTGCTGACTATGCCACGATTAAGAACTACACCACCATTTTGACAACTATTGTAGATAGCCTTCATAAAATCGTAATATCAAAGGTATAGACTTCCCTTCGGTTGCTAATGAAAGCAAGAATGAAAAAAAATCAAGACGTGTTAATAAGATTGAAAAAGCGTTCGACTGTGTAAATGTTGCAAGATGTACGAAGTTCTGAGGAAAAAAGGGCTAAGCTATAGGGAAAGTCGGGTAATATAAAATACCAGCTTAGCGCCCGCTCGTGTAGACTGTATGGCCTGCAGAATTTTTTATTTTTTGTTTTTATTTAATCGAATTTTTTGTGTTGTTCACAAATTAAGGCTATATAGGCATGGTCTTTTCCAAATGTACGTCAGACCAAAAAGCGATTCTGGTAGCTGTACTCCATAAGTTTTGTTAATCATGCCTTTTGCGTTATTGTGGAGATATTCCTACAGCAACTTTCGTCCCCTAAAAATATTTTGTTGTATGTAACCGAGAAAAGAAATACCAAGTTTCATAAATTTAACTTTAAAATTTTTATAATGTAACTAAATATTTTCTTTAAAAAATTCATCCCCTACTGCACTCCTTTATGGGTTGAATTTCCACAAACATCGAAACACGTATTTTTTAATATTTAACCGAAAAGTGAAATACCAATTGACCTAGACGTAGTCATAAAAGTGCTTTAGTAGTTCTTTAGTAACTATATTTTCAAAAAATCTTTCACCCACTATTTTACCCCCTTAGCGATTGAATTTCCAAAAACACTGAAACGAGTATTTTCTATTTTTTAACTGAGAAACCAAATATCTGTTTTCGTAGTTCCAGCTTCAAAATTACCTTAAGGGCGACATACTTTCAAAAAGCCTTTCATCCCCTTTTTCATCCCTTGGGAGTGTAATTTCCGACAATCCCTTTTTAAACGATGCCTATAGTACACAGGTAAGCCAAAACATTACGACAGCTGCTCACCACGACCTTGGATACTTCCTGGTGGCGTTACGGGCACGTTATGCAGTAGCAAAAGTATGTAAGTAAAGAAGACACGGACAGAGGATCACCCTAGCGAAGATATGGGCTGAAAATGGGTATATGCCTTGAGATAGGCGACTTTGACAAACGGCAGATTATTGTTACGCAGAGCTTGTGAACGAGTATCTCGAAAACGGCGAAGGTGGTCGAGTGTCCACATGCTAACTTCGTTTGCATCTACGGAATGAGGTTGGACAGTGAAACTACTACTGCTGAAGGCAAGAAATGGTTTATAACACGGTCCTATGCTGCTATTAACTCCAGGCAAAATTCAACACGCAGTAGGCCGGCCGCTGATTGTACAAAAAATGAATATTAATGTTTCTTCACCCAGTGTTGTTCTTGCTTGCTGCACCGGTTTGCGTCCTACGTTATAAAATTGAATACGGTGCTGAAGTATAATTAAACATTTTCTTATGAATTTTATTATGTTGTGACAGCAAAATTATTCATACATTTAAGTGCTCGTTGCACTGGTTTGTAGCTTTGTGCTATGATACTGGACACAGTGAGAAATTTTAAACCAATAAGCTTTTTCTGTCATTGCTTTCATTTTTGCGAATATTGTATGAATGAGTGTTGGTTGGTTTTTGGGGGAAGAGACCTAACAGCGAGGTCATCGGTCTCATCGGATTAGGGAAGGAAGTCGGCCGTGCCCTTTCAGAGGAACCATCCCGGCATTTGCCTGGAGCGATTTAGGGAAATCACGGAAAACCTAAATCAGGATGGCCGGACGCGGGATTGAACCGTCGTCCTTCCGAATGCGAGTCCAGTGTGCTAACCACTGCGCCACCTCGCTCGGTGAATGAGTGTAACTTCTATTTCAGATCAAATTAAAATTGTTTTGTTGCCAGTAAGTGAATAATTGTTGTATTGTTAACTGCCTCAATCGATTCCAACCGGTTATTTTTCCTTCGTGGCAAGCTGCACCCCACGGCATATTTGACCTTCCAAGAATTAGCAGCTTTCAATGAGTTAATACTAGGTAAATATGTAAACCGCATTTGGATAGAACTTCCTTAACTTGTGCAGAAAGGCATGCAGTATTCTGCTGCATCCATTTTCAGTAAGCTACGAAAAGAATTAAAAGATCTTAGCTGTAATCCCCACACTTTCAAGTCAAAGCTGAACAGTTTCTTTATGTTTCACTATTTCTGTTCTATCAGAGAGCTCCTGGAAAAAATAAGCTAATTACTGTGTTTTATTCTTGATTATACTAATATTCACCCACCAGCTTGTCGTTGGCGTAGGATTAGTGTAACTTTTATTTTATCCATTGTTAACATCTCTGATGTTAATTTCTTGTATTGACTCGTTACATAACCATGAAGGTTTGCTCTCAAATTTCGTGCTACGGAACTAGACACGTAGAATTAAAAAAAAAATTAAAAAAAGAAGTTCGCAGTAAGAACAAGCATCTGCTATGTTTTTCCACTGCTGCCAACCTACTTTTGCAAGACATTCACAGAAATAAAAGTATTGCAGGTGTCAACCAACGACCTACCTCACTGTCAACTCAGTCTGAATTGGCTTTTGGCGTCTCTCACAAATCTACTGTATTTAGAGGCATTCCTCTCTCCATCAGTTTCAGGGGCACGACATCACTGAAATGAAGTAGGAATGTGTACTTTATAGTAGAATTAAGCTTCCTGATGGTTAGCGCTATTTTAATTTGTTTTTGTTTCTACTCAAGAGCTTTTCTTTTTATATTAAGTTAGTCGCAATGTAGTTTTTACGACACTTAAAACAACATCGAATTGATGAGTAAAGTGTCTCATCTTACACGACATTTTGTGTAGTTTCAAAATTAATCTTAGTCTTTGCGAGTCCATAATATTTGTGAAGTTATGGAAAATTTATTATTTTATTTATGTGTTATTAATATTAATTCCGCTGACGCGCTTACGTTACAGTATTCTGGGTCGATCATGATCTTTTGTCCTCTAACATTCGTTGAGTTTACGTTACTTTTGAAACCAGGCGTGAATTGAATTTCGGTACTGCACCACAACTTCTTTCGTTAATGCTTGATACACCTTTGGTATTAACCAAATGATTAGGTCCTCCATGACGCCTATTATCCAATTATGATCTTTATTTGTTATAAATGCTCAGTTCATGACAACAAAATATGGAGTGATGAATTTAACTTTTCTCAACATTGGAAATATGGATTTCTTACAGGACTCCTAAAACACTAGTTCAGAAAGATTGTGTGGTATCTGTAGAATCAGCAAGCAATAAGCAATGTTGTGCTGTTGTTGTAAACAGATGTTATGTGCAAAAAAGTCAAATTTACGAGATAAAAATTTGGTTAGAGTCAAATATTCTGTTGGAAGGTGTCGCGATTGGCTTTGTTTTAATAAACGATATTGGATATTGATTAAGTACCCTAGTATCTCTTATCTTTTTCTTTTCGTCTTCTGTGAACGAGATATATACATCGGTGACGGTGACAGGATTTTGTGCAGCCTTTCTCTAAACATATCCAACAGGGTTTCATGAGAACGACGTTACTTTTCTTCCAAGGATTCTCTTTTAAAATTCCTAAACATTCTGCTACCCTTTGGTATGTTTAATGCTGACCAAGAACGACCATAGAAGTGCGCCTCTGAATGATTCCGATTGCCGCTATCATGCCTCGTAGATATTGACGTCAAACTATGTTAAAAGTAGGCCCTTAGCAGCTAGCTCAGTTAAGACCAACCTATGCAGCAGATAGAAATATTGCAGATTGTGAGATCTTGATCTACATTTCGACTGCGTTCTTTGAGCAGTGCATATTGCCATTAGAACATCTAACAAGAGAATCACAAACACTGCATCGCATGGAACATGAGTGAGGTCTGCCCTGTAGCAAGATGTTGTATTCGGTTCAAACGCTTGGCGCTGGTCGATAACCGTTAGGTTAATGCTACATATTTTAATGTAAGAATTATTCGACATCTGTTATCAAGCATAACTTTTCCTTAATACATCCGAGTTGCTGGATACTAATTCCTTCAGATCCTTGTTTGAGTTACTCTAAAATCCAAATTAAGAAGAAAAAAAGAGAAAAAAGAAACACACACAACAAAATGAGAATGGAAATTCTAGCAGGTCAGTGATGTACAGTTCAGAAAAAAGAAAACAAGATTACGATTTGCCTTGGTACTTACCGTTTTCCCGCGTTAAGTTATCGCTGGAACAAACGATCCGAACTTCTTGTAGCTGCAATCCTGGAGCAGAAGAGAATAAATATAGTGAGAATAACGAGATTAAGTAATAGACAAGCAACACGAACGTAACTCTGCTATTTGGACATTTTTGTTCCTAAATCAGAATAAAAGTTGTAAATAATTAGCTTCCACAGCAGACAAGATGGTGAAGCCACGTACTTTTGTCCATAGTGTTTATGTCATAAACCTTCGTCGTTATCGAGGTCATGGAGAAAGGGGAAATTTCAGTTCAACTAGTATTGAAGTAATACTCGGAATGGTTCTTAATGAAGCAGCTGTCCTGCAATTCATTTGAAGTACCTGAAGGAAACCTATGGAAAATTTGAGAGCTGTCGGACGCATGAATGAACCCATCTCCCGAATAAGCGTCCGCATCTTGACTACCGCGAATCTAAATTAATGTACATCAGGTGCCGTTTTCGTTACCTCGACGAGTAGAGTACATGCAAAATGGTTCATTATATTTAGCAAGCAAGGTGGCGCAGTGGTTAGCCCACTGGACTAGCATGCGGGAGGACGACGGGTTACATCCTCTTCCAGCCATCCAGATTTGGGTTTTCCGCGATACTCCTAAATCGATTCAGTCAATGACGGGATGGTGGCTTTGAAACAGTAAGGCCGATTTCCTTCCCCATCGCTGAAACAATCCGAGCTTGTTCTCAGTCTCTAATGATCTCGATGTCGACGGGACGTTAAACCCCAATCTTCCCCTCTTCCTTCATTATTACGGAAGTGAAATAAAAATTTTGTTCCCATCGGCAATTCTCAGAAGCTGCCAATCGTAAATATGGAACTGTTGCACATGTTCTCCGGAATACAGCGCCAGATAAGACGTTTCAACTGTGGTGCAGTAGAGTAGCGACAAAAACATTTACTTTGAAGATCAACCCGTATGTAAAATCAGAAATTGGGTCAAAATCATCTCTTCATTCTCTCGGCGACCACACCAGCACCGAAACGGAAGATAACAGAGAGAAGGGCGAAATACTGAATTCGGTAAAACTGTCCCTCCTTTAAATCGTCGTATGAACGTCGAAATGGAAGATACTGAGATAACCGATCGTGGAACTGAAAAGCAGCTACAATCGCTTAGTTGAAAGGCATCAAGGCCAGATGAGATACCTATAAGATTCTATAAAGATTATGCAAAAGAACTCGTTCCCCTTTTAGCAGTAATTTATAGTAGATCGCTTGAGCAACGAAAGGTACCTAACGACTGGAAAAAAAGGCAGGTCATTCCCGTTTTTAAGAGAAGCCGTAAGACCGATTCACACAGTTATAGACCTATATCGTTGACGTCAATCTGTTGTAGAATCACAAAACTGTTTTATGCTCAATAATTATGACGGTTTTGGAAAATGAACATATCCTCTATAAAAATCAACATGGATTTCGCAAACAGAGATCCTGCGAAACTCAGCTCGCCCTGTTCCTCCATGAGATCCACAGCACAGTGGACAACGGCGCTTAGGTTGATGCAGTGTTCCTTGATTTCAGTAAGGGATTTGATACCGTCCCGCACTGCCGTTTAATGAAAAAAATACAAGCTTACGGAGTATCGGAGCAGACTTTCGATTGGGTTGCTTTCTTGCAGACAGAACTCAACACGTAGCTCTTAACGGAACAAAATCGACAGATGTATAGGTAATATCCGGAGTACGACAGGGAAGTGTGGTAGAACCGTTGCTGTTTACAATATACATAAATTATCTAGTAAAAGAGTCGGATGATCTTTAAGGCTATTCGCTGATGATGCAGTTGTCTATAACAAAGTAGCAGCGCCAGAGGATAGTAAGAATTTGCAGAATGACCTGCTGGGAATTGATGAATGGTGCAGACTCTGGCAGTTGACCCTGAACGTAAATAAATGTAACATATTGCGCATACATAGGAAAATAAATCCACTACTATACAGCTACATTATTGATGACAAACAGCTGGAGACAGCGTCTCCCGTAAAATATCTAGACGTAACTATCCAGAGCCACCGTAAGTGGAATGACCACATAAAACAGGTAGTGGGTTGGTGCAAATAGCCCTAAGCACTATGGGACTTAACATCTGAGGTCATCAGTCCCCTAGACTTAGAACTACTTACACCTTACTAACCTAAGGACATCACACACATCCATGCCCGAGGCAGGATTCGAACCTGCGACCGTAGCTGCAGCGCGGTTCCACACTGAAGCGTCTAGAACCGCTCGGCCAAAGCGGCCGGCCAGATAGTGTGAAAGGCAGATACCAGACTCAGATTCATCGTAAGAATCTTAAGGAAATGTATCTCATCCACCAAAGAAGTGGCTTATAAGGCGCTTGTTCACCCGATTCTTGAGTATTATTCATCTATCTGGAATCCCTATCAGGTACGACTGATAGAGAAGATCCAACGAAGAGCGGTGCGTTTCGTCACGGGATCGTTTAGCTGGCGAAAGAGTGTTACGGATATGTTAAACAAACTCCACTGGCAGACGTTACAAGAGAGGCGTTGTGCATCACGGAGAGATTTAGTATTGAAATTTCGGGACAGCACTTTTCAGGAGGAGTCAGACAACATATTAATTCCCCTCAAGTACGTCTTGCATATTGACCACGAGAAGAAAATTCGAGAAATTAGAGCCAATACGGAGGCTTACCGACAGTCATTGTTCCCAGGCACTATTCGCGGGTGGAACAAGATTAGAGGGATCAGATAGTGGTACGGAAAGTACCCTCCACCACACACCATTAGGTGGCTTGCTGAATATGATGTAGATGTAGATGAATGCTGCCTTATTTATTACATCTATAAATCAGATATGATATTCTTCGTAGACCACAAGAAAAGAGCCGTAAACTCACCAAGTTCGCATGTTGCACTCTAGGTATGTTCAATGAGTGTCCCTCTGGTCCTGTGTTCAAGATGTAGTCAGTTTCGTTCCATACGTTATGTCCTGTAAATGGCCGTCACAGCAGGGTCCGGAGACCGACCTGGGGAGGTGTCTAATGAAACACAGCCACATCACCTTCACCACCACACCAAATGCAGCGCTAAGGAAAGTTCGTTGTTTAGGTAGCGAAGAACAACGATGCTCCAGTTAGAGGGTGCCCCGTCTTTTTGGGAAACGAATTCTCGGCACTACCAATTAGTTGTGGAAACAACCACAACTGCAACGTATCAGGTAAGAGATACCCATTACAGTCTCCTCACAGAAGAAAAACGGCCAATACAGATTTGTCTGTGAGATTGAACAGAAAACATTAACCTCGGGGAATCTCGTTCATGAGCCACAATTTCATGAGGTTTTTCAGTGCTATGGCGACAAAGCTTTCCAGACAAACGGAAGGGGGCCTCGTCGCTGAAAGCTTTGAGCTGAAACGTTCATCCTCAAGTGCTTCCTGCCTTTTGATGCAAAACTAAAGGCACCGGGCATTAGCTTCCAGATTTAAGTGTTGCAGAATTGTAGACGGTACGGTGTGAAATATAAACCCCGTCGCAAAATCTTCCACACAGTTTGCTGCGGTATTCAAAGGTCGTGGCTTGTGTGGGCCGTTGTTTTTTTTTTTTTTTTTTTTTTTTTTTTTTTTTTTTTTTTTTTTTTTTTTTTTTTTAGGATGCTAACGAAATTTTTCCTCATCCTGTGCACGGTTACATCTGGCACACTTGTTCGACGGGTACTTTTCTGTTTACAGAGACAGCCAGTGTTCCTAAATTGTCGATAGCAAGGCACAATGCCCTGTTTACATAGCGGTTCTGTTCCATAACTCCTCCTGTAACAGATAAATATCTCGCATATTCCAATATAGAAAAAAAAATTTTTTTTGCTTTGCCGCCATTTTGCCAAGGTACCACACTCTTAACACCAGCGGGTGGGCACAATGCACACTCAACTAGTTATTCATGCATCACATACTGCTTCGGTAAACACAGTACTTTGAAAACAAATGTAACTTTTGTAGTAGTTCTACCAAACAATGTAAAACTCACGATGGAATAATGACAATTTTATGAAAAGGATAGTTGCTACTGACCATATAGAGGAAATGCTGAGTCGCAGATAGACGCATTTAAAAAGACTATCACAAAGTCTCGGCCTTCATCAGAATAGACGACAATCTCTCTCTCTCTCTCTCTCTCTCTCTCTCTCTCTCTCTCTCACAGACACACAGACACACACACACAGACACACACACACACACACACACACACACCACACGCAACTCACACGCACATGACCAGTCTCTCGCTGCCAAGACCAGACTGTGGCCTTGGTAGCCGGAGACTGCGGTCACGTGCGTGCGAGTTGCGCTGGCGTGAACGTGTGTGTTTATGTTGTCTATTCTGATGAACACCTGTTTGGGCGATAGCTATGTTTGACAGTCTTTTTGTTGTGTATCTGCGGTTTAGTATCTCCTCTATACGGTGAGTAGGAACTATCCTTTTCATAAAATTTTTTTTGTAGCTCTGTATTTTATCCCTGCTTCCTTTCGAGTATTAACGAGACTATTGCTGTCAACATTATCAAACGCTTTCTCTAAATCTAAAAGTACTATTAACGTGAATACGTCGTAGGGGTAGTGCTGCCTCGCGTATTCATAGATTTCTTCGGAATCCAAATTGTTCATCTCCAAGTCGATTTCTACTAAAAAATTTGGAAATTTGTGGTAAGGACTGTGGGACCAAACTGCTGAGGTCATGGGTCCCCAGGCTTACACACTAATTAAACTAATTTAACTAACTTACGCTAAGGACAACACACACACCCATGCCCGAGGGAGGACTCGAACCTCCGACGGGGGGAGCGGCACGAACCGTGACAGCCGGCCGGTGTGGCCGAGCGGTTCTAGGCCCTACAATCTGGAGCCGCCGCGCGACCGCTACGGACGCAGGTTCTAATCCTGCCTCGGGCATGGGTGGGTGTGATATCCTTAGGTTAGTTAGGTTTAAGTAGTTGTAAGTTCTAGGGGACTGATGACCTCAGAAGTTAAGTCCCATAGTGCTCAGATCCATTGGAACCATTTTGAACGAACCGTGACAACACGCCCTAGACCGCACGGCTACCCCACGCGGCTCGACTTCTACCAGTCCCTACAATTATCTGCAAATAATTTCCATTAATATTTTTAAACCGTCTCTCAGCGTCTGCTTCCTTTGAAATTGGTTTATTGCGTTATTCTTGGCGTCTGAGTGTATTTAGTCTGTCGCAGACGCCTTCGATACCAAATGAAAATGTTTCGTGAATGTTGACGATGTAATGCCAGATTAAAGGAGTGAATTCTTAAGGGGCAGGAACTGTAAGCTTTACACAAGCCTGTGTTCGTCTTGATGAGGTCTAAAGCTGCTACAAAGTAAAATTATCCCTGTGCAGGACAAGAAGGCATTAGAATAGAACCGAGTGAAACTTTGAAGACTATAGTGTTATTCGACATAGACATCGGACTGAATATGCACTGCCGGCAGCAGTGGCCGAGCGGTTCTGGGCGCTTCACTCCGGAACCGCGCTGCTGCTACCATCGCAGGTTCGAATCCTGCCTCGGGCATGGAACTGTGTGATGTCCATAGGTTAATTAGGTTTAAGTTGTTGTAAGTCCAGGGGACTGATGACCTCAGATGTTAAGTCCCATAGTGCATAGAGCCATTTTAACTATTTGAATGTGCACTTGCAATTACTGCAACAACATGAATGGAAACTCGCTTGAACAGAATTCCGTGGGATCGGGGATGTGCGAGCGCGCTTCGACAAGTTATGCAGCCAGTCTTGGTAGTGACTCTGTTTTGCAACGTTGGTACAACTTGCGTGCGTGTTCTGTTACGAAACGCCGTACAGCGCAAGGCGAGTCCGCTTGCCAGATAGACACGCACGTTGCTGGCGAAGGACTGGACAGTCACGAGCGAACCGGAATCCCTATCAGTGGTTTCATCTCTCCAGCAATTATCAGACAATTACAGAGTATTTTCGCACGAGAGGTCTGAGGTGTTCGTACCGGCGTTAACGAACATAAAATGTCTCGTTATTTATCAACTGCAATTATAAAACAGCACTTCATGTTCAGGCCCAGGGAACTGCGCGCGACTGATCCATTACTGGCACATGCGTTGCCTTTGGAGTGATAATACGTTGATAATACGTTGATGCGAGGTAAGTTTAGGCGCCTAATTCCGTCCTTCCTCCTAATTTCGTCCCCATAGGAGTTTCCGGTTTCCACAGTTGGTAACAAATATTTAACTGCGTGCACGTGCGTGACGTTATTCCACTGTCCTGTTGAGACAGTCTGTTGTGTCTAACACGTTTAGCTTCCGTGCACGAGGGAATTAATTTCTTAACGTTGACGTGAGTTCGCGCAGCAGTCTAAATAACAGCCTGCTATTCCTAGTGTTAGCATTTGAGTTGTTCAAATAATGCGCTTTATTTCAGTCGTAGTGAGTCGCCGAAGTTAATGTTTTCTCTGTGTCATAAACTAAGCTGCATGGGCTCTTTTTCTTCTCTAAGAATATTGTGACAGGAACCTCTTACCTTGAGAAGTTGCAGTGGTTATTTCCACAACTATAGCGGTCATTATAATAAATTGGTAGGGTTCCTAATTTTATTCCTCTGGGTGGTCTGTTATTAAAATGCTATTTTATTTGCTATTTATAACGATTACTTTCCAATTTCTCAGATAGGTTAAGCGAAACAGAGATAAATGGATTATCTCCACAAAGTGCTTGGTTTAGTAGCATATTTTTAGTTATGTTCGGCGATGCCGATTGTAGATTTCTTTTACGAGGGGTGTTCAATAAGTAATGCAACACTTTTTTTTAAAACAGGTTGGTTTATCAAATGGTTCAAATGGCTCTGAGCACTATGGGACTTAACATCTGAGGTCATCAGTCTCCCGTAACTTAGAATTACGTAAACGTAACTAACCAAAGGACATCACACACATCCGTGCCCGAGGCAGGATTCGAACCTGCGACCGTAGCAGTCGCGCTATTCCAGACTGAAGCGCCTAGAACCGCTCTGCCACCGCGGTGTTATTCAGGATTGCAGTACACCACATTATTACCCACTCTTTTGGCCACATAACTCGACTGTTGACTCGATTTCCATTCAATGGAACATCCTTATGCCACCTTACCGGCAGGGTCTGCAGCATGGTATCCATGGTACCACTCTACTGGACGACGTCGGAGTCTGCCCGAATAACGTCCTCATAATTCACGTACTACTCCCTGCAAAGTGCATCAAAAATGTTCAAATGTGTGTGAAAATCTTATGGGACGTAACTGCTATGGTCATCAGGCCCTAAGCTTACAAACTACTTAACCTAAATTATCCTAAGGACAAACACACCCACCCATGCCCGAGGGAGGACTCGAACCTCCGCCGGGACCAGCCGCGCAGCGAAGTGCATCATTCATTGGGCCAAACAGATGGAAGTCGGAAGGCGCGAGATCCGCGCCGTAGGTGGACGAGGCACCTAGCGGGCACATACATATCGGTAGCGCAGCTGGTGGACGTGTGTGTCAGCACTACCGACAGAGGCGTCCAGTTGTGCAGCGAAGTGTTTTTTTGTTATCCATCGATCATCTCGAGTGAGAGTGTCATGTGTGAGGCCGGCTGGCACGCGGGAGATCGGACAGGTTTGCGCGGCCGTGTTGCGCTGATAAGCGACGTCTCGCCCAACAACTCACCGTCCTTTCTCTCTGAGCCCATCTTTTCAGATATGGCTGCGGGACTCGACTGTTCGATACAGGATGTCAAATCACACTCAGACTCAGTTTTTACAGTTTCTAACTCACAATTCAACAAGAACCGATATTTTGATCAGACAGAATGGGCATATTATAAGCGAGACGGAACAGTTCAAGTTCCTAGGCGTTCGGATAGATAGTAAGCTGTTGTGGAAAGCCCACGTCCAGGATCTTGTTCAGAAACTAAATGCTGCTTTGTTTACCATTAGAACAGTATCTGAAATAAGTGACACTTCAACACGAAAAGTAGTCTACTTCACATATTTTCATACACTTAAGTCGTATGGTATTTTTTTTGGGGGGTAATTCTTCTGATTCAAAAAGGGGGTTTTTGGCTCAAAAACGGGCTGTTCGAGCCATATGTGGTGTAAGTTCGAGAACCTCTTGTCGACCCCTATTCAATAGTCTGGTAATTCTGACATTGCCCTCACAGTATATATTTTCTTTAATGTCGTTTGTTGTTAGCAATATTAGCCTATTCCCAAGAGTTAGCAGCTTTCACTCAGTTAATACTAGGCAGAAATCAAATCTTCATGTGGAATGCACTTCCTTGACTCTTGTGCAGAAAAGAGTGCAGTATTCTGGTGCATCCATTTTCAATAAGCTACCACAAGAACTCAAAAATCTTAGCAGTAGCCCAAACTCTTTTAAGTCCAAACTGAAGAGTTTCCTCATCGCTCACTCCTTCTATTCTGCCGAGGATCTCCTGGAAGAGCTAAAAAATTAAGCAAATTCCAGTGTTACATTGTTGATTTTCTTTATTTAAACTTCAGACTTATCGCCTGAATATGTTTTTTATATTTCATTTTATCTGCTTCTACTATCGTGTTATAATTCCATGTATTGACTCGTTCCATGACCATGGAGACTTCTCCTTAATTTGGTCCCACGGAACAATAAATAAATGAATAAATAAAATAAACATCTATCAACCGTTTCGTTTCCAAACTTATTGTATTTGGCTACCAATTTCGGCGATTTACTACGCCATCTTCAGGCCCCTGACCGACATGTAGGAAGATTCAAAACAGGGGCCATAATTCGAATACTGGTGTCTGTAGATTTCTGATCGCTTTAGCAAGCAGGAATCTACAGATATCAGCATTCGAATGCTGGCCACTGTTTTAACCAGTTGGTCAGGGGTCTGAAGACGGCTTAGTAAATCGACGAAAAGCCGAGCGGTCTAAGGCGCTGCAGTCATGGACTGTGCGGCTGGACCCGGCGGAGGTTCGAGTCCTCCATCGGGCATGGGTGTGTGTTTGTCCTTACCATAATTTAGGTTCAATAGTGTGTAAGCTTAGGGACTGATGACCTTAGCAGTTACGTCCCATAAGATTTCACACACATTTGAACAAATCGACGAAACTGGTAGCCAAATGAAATATGTTTGGAAACTGGACGACTGATAGGTGTTTTGTTTGACACCCTCACCGTTCTTTGTTTCACTGCCAAGTTTCCGTAGACATTCAGCGAGCGCCTATGAGTATTTGCGATGGTGTGCCTTCCCACCAAAAGAAAGTCAATGAAGCTTTCTGCTTGGAACGCACATCCGTTCCAGACGCCATTTTGAAGCGTACGTATAGCGCCGCCACCTATCGGACCCTCAAGAAACTGTAGGGACTGTAGCGGGGGAGTATTCCATGATGTCACACTACGAACTTCGCATTCTTTCAACGGAAATTGTCGGAGAAAATATTTTGATTTTATCCATACTGGATGAGAGATCGTGGCTGAGAATGTCAATGTTAAAAAAGATATCGGCTCAACCACTTGTTTGTAGTTAAAACACTAAGATTGACGCGTTTCGGAAGTCAAGCTTCCATCATCAGAATAATAAACAGTAAAAGAACCTGTTAAAACTCGCTAAAATGGAACATGCACCAGGCACAATAAAATTGATAATAAAATTAAATGGCTCTGAACACTATGGGACTTAACATCTGTGGTCATCAGTCCCCTAGAACTTCGAACTACTTAAACCTAACTAACCTAAGGACAGCACACACATCCATGCCCGAGGCAGCATTCGAACCTGCGACCGTCACGCATAATAAAATTAAAACATCGTGGCTACTTTCCTTGTTGCAGCCGTGTCTTCCAAGGTGCATCTCCACATAGTCGTCAAAATATAAAAAACTCTAAAATGGTGTCGCCTATGGAGTTCAACATCTAACCACATGGCTCTCTCCTCTATCGTCGTAAACCGCCCGTGCGTCTTCGTTGATACCACACACCACGCAGCCAAAGACGACACTGAAACGCGAGTGAGCTCACGCGCAAGTAAAAAAGGAAGTCTCAGAGATGTCTATACAAACAGATAACGTATACATGTTCCAAGGACCACATGAAATGATGGTATCCTGCCAATTGCTGAAAATGTAGTTACAAAAAGAAACCAGTGAAATGTTTGAAAAAGTTATTTGTATCACCAGCTAGCTGTTAATTCAGTGTGTTCTGATTAACCACGCTATATATCGTCATTTCCAGCTGTTCTAGTAGATCCAGCTTTTTGCCTTTGTTCTGTCTATGTAAAATAACGAGATCCTGATCTATTCCCAACATGGGGTGTCCCGTTTCCCAAATATGTTTATTGTGCCTGGTGCATGTTCCATTTTAGCGAGGTCTAACAGGTTCTTTTACTTTTTATTATTCTGATGATGGAAGCTTGACTTTCGAAACGCGACAATCTTAGTGTTTTACACTATAAACAAGTGGTTGAGCCGATATATTTTTTAACACGGAGAAAATATGTTTTATGTTTCTTAATGAACGTCATTCGCATGTTTCTTGACGATGGCAGTCTGGCTTATTACATTAGGTGGATCAAAACAAAATGTCCAGACACTCTGTGACCAAAATGGTACTGAAACAGAGGATGACAGACTAAAGGCCGAAATACTAAATGTCTTTTTCTAAAGCTGTTTTACAGAGGAAGACTGCACTGTAGTTCCTTCTCTAGATTGTCGTACAGATGACAAAATGGTAGATAGCGAAATAGAAGACAGAGGGATAGAGAAACAATTAAAATCGCTCAAAAGAGGAAAGGCCGCTGGACCTGATGGGATACCAGTTCGATTTTACACAGAGTACGCGAAGGAACTTGCCCCCCTTCTTGCAGCGGTGTACCGTAGGTCTCTAGAAGAGCGTAGCGGTCCAAAGAATTGGAAAAGGGCACAGGCCATCCCCGTTTTCAAGAAGGGACGTCGAACAGATGTGCAGAGCTATAGACCTATACCTCTAAAGTCGATCAGTTGCAGAATTTTGGAACACGTATTATGTTCGAGTATAATGACTTTTCTGGAGACTAGAAATCTACTCTGTAGAAATCAGCATGGGTTTCGAAAAAGACGGTCGTGTGAAACCCAGCTCGCGCTATTCGTCCACGAGACTCAGAGGGCCATAGACACGGGTTCACAGGTAGATGCCGTGTTTCTTGACTTCCGCAAGGCGTTCGATACACTTCCCCACAGTCGTTTAATGAACAAAGTAAGAGCATATGGACTATCAGACCAATTGTGTGATTGGATTGAAGAGTTCCTAGATGAACGCAGCATGTCATTCTCAATGGAGAGAAGTCTTCCGAAGTAAGAGTGATTTCAGGTGTGCCGCAGGGGAGTGTCGTAGGACCGTTGCTATTCACAATATACACAAATGACCTTGTGGATAACATCGGAAGTTCACTGAGGCTTTTTGCGGATGATGCTATGGTATATCGAGAGGTTGTAACATTGGAAAATTGTACTGAAATGCAGGAGGATCTGCAGCGAATTGACGCATGGTGCAGGGAATGGCAATTGAATCTCAATGTAGACAAGTGTAATGTGCTGCGAATACATAGAAAGAAAGATCCCTTATCATTTAGCTACAAAATAGCAGGTCAGCAACTGGAAGCAGTTAATTCCATAAATTATCTGGGAGTACGCATTAGGAGTGATTTAAAATGGAATGGTCATATAAAGTTGATCGTTGGTAAAGCAGATGCCAGACTGAGATTCATTGGAAGAATCCTAAGGAAATGCAAACCGAAAACAAAGGAAGTAGGTTACAGTACGCTTGTTCGCCCACCGCTTGAATACTGCTCACCAGTGTGGGATCCGTACCAGGTAGGGTTGATAGAAGAGATAGAGAAGATCCAACGGAGAGCAGCGCGCTTCGTTACAGGATCATTTAGTAATCGCGGAAGCGTTACGGAGATGATAGATAAACTCCAGTGGAAGACTCTGCAGGAGAGATGCTCAGTAGCTCGGTACGGACTTTTGTTAAAGTTTCGGGAACATACCTTCACCGAAGAGTCAAGCAGTATATTGGTCCCTCCTACGTATATCTCGCGAAGAGACCACGAGGATAAAATCAGCGAGATTAGAGCCCACACAGAAGCATACCGACAATCCTTCTTTCCACGAACAATACGAGACTGGAATAGAAGGGAGAACCGATAGAGTACTGAAGGTACCCTCCGCCACACACCGTCAGGTGGCTTGCGGAGTATGGATGTGGATGTAGGATACGTATATGTGAAGTTGGTCACTACGGAAATCGTTAGTCTGATGACAGTATTTGTGGTCGCAGACTGGAAAAAAAAGACACAAATACAGGCCCACCACCCTTCGTAGTGTTGCTAATTTCAGCAGCTGGCAATTCAGCGAATAACAGGTAGCCAGAGAGCGGCTTTGATCCGAGAAGATCGGTTTTTACACCAGACTACGAAAGCCTCAGCGCCGCGCGGAGGTATGCACAACAGCGCGCGGGCCCCGCTCAGCACGCAGGGCAGGTAGGCGGGGCGGCCGGCTGGCTGGCTCATCGCTAGCGGGCCAGCGCGGCGCGAGGCGTCCTGAATACGGCGGGACGGCGGGCAGCGGCCGCTGCGACGCCGACGCGACGGCTCGCCCGCGACCGCCGACCTCGTTGGCTGGCGGCGGCACTTGCCCGGCTGCGCGGCTGCAAACACTGTTTTGTTGTAACTCTAAAGTCCACAAAAACTCGTGTGAAGGCAACGAAACAGATATCTGTTTTGGTTAGCAGCCGTGTTCCACCAGTTGAGATGGTGCACCGTCCGTGCAAGAAGTCCCGAGCTTTATTTCATTCATGGCGCATAACTGACGTCAGTACGAATGGTCACAGACTTGTCTGACCGACCAGAGAGCGTCGCGAAGATACTGAACTAACTGTACTGCCAGAAGCTTTTGATGCAAACTATCCCGCGAAAACCTGGTTACAAAGTTTCAGAACCAGCTGTAAGTGTTTAATCTAGGAATGTAGGCATATTATAGTCCCCTACATATCACTCCCTTATAGATCGTGAAGACAAGATTAGGCTAATTACAGCGTACATGCCGGCAGCTGTGGCCGAGCGCTTCTAGGCGCTTCAGTCCGCAACCGCGCTGCTGCTACTGACGCAGGTTGGAATCCTATCTCGGGCATGTATGTGTGTGTTGTCCTTAGGTTAGTTAGGTTGAAGTAGTTCTAAGTGTAGGGGACTGATGACCTCAGATGTTAAGTTCCATAGTGCTCAGAGCCATTTGAAACACTTGGATTTTGCAGAGCGTAAACAGAGACATATAAACAATCATTCTTCCCACGATGCATACCTGAATGGAGCAGGAAAAAGCCCTGACAACTGTCGTGCCTTCTGACATGCAGGTCATAATAGTTTGCAGAGAGTAGAGACAGACTTGATGCATGAAGTGAATAGTCTAATGAGCACAGACTATGAACGGAGACTAACACGAAGATAGACAATATGTAATGGAGAGTAGTAGAAATGACATTAGCTGAAAACTTACCATCAAAACTGGGGACGACGAAATAAAAGTAGTTAACGAATTCCGCTACCTTTGAACGAAACTAGCACACGGTAGACGAAGCAAGGAGTACATAAAAAACAAACCAGCACTGTGAAAGAGGGCATTACTAAAAAAAAATGTATACTGCTACCACTCGTTGGCTTTAATTTGAGGAAGAAAATTCTGAGAACGTACATTTGGTGCACATTCATACAGAAGTGAATCATGTACTATGAAAAAACTGCTGAAGGAGATAACCAAAGTGTTCAAGATATTGTGCTATAAAGGAATGCTGAAAATTAGGTGGACTGATAGGGTCAGAAACGAAAGATTCTCAACAGAATCGTCAAGGCGAGAAAGCGTGGAAAATATTGAAAAGAAAGAACTTCAGGATGATAGTACTGTGTTAAGACATCAACGAATAACTACCACGGACCTCAGGAAATTATAGCGGAAGATAAAGAATGAAATACACTCCTGGAAATGGAAAAAAGAACACATTGACACCGGTGTGTCAGACCCACCATACTTGCTCCGGACACTGCGAGAGGGCTGTACAAGCAATGATCACACGCACGGCACAGCGGACACACCAGGAACCGCGGTGTTGGCTGTCGAATGGCGCTAGCTGCGCAGCATTTGTGCACCGCCGCCGTCAGTTTCAGCCAGTTTGCCGTGGCATACGGAGCTCCATCGCAGTCTTTAACACTGGTAGCATGCCGCGACAGCGTGGACGTGAACCGTATGTGCAGTTGACGGACTTTGAGCGAGGGCGTATAGTGGGCATGCGGGAGGCCGGGTGGACGTACCGCCGAATTGCTCAACACGTGGGGCGTGAGGTCTCCACAGTACATCGATGTTGTCGCCAGTGGTCGGCGGAAGGTGCACGTGCCCGTCGACCTGGGACCGGACCGCAGCGACGCACGGATGCACGCCAAGACCGTAGGATCCTACGCAGTGCCGTAGGGGACCGCACCGCCACTTCCCAGCAAATTAGGGACACTGTTGCTCCTGGGGTATCGGCGAGGACCATTCGCAACCGTCTCCATGAAGCTGGGCTACGGTCCCGCACACCGTTAGGCCGTCTTCCACTCACGCCCCAACATCGTGCAGCCCGCCTCCAGTGGTGTCGCGACAGGCGTGAATGGAGGGACGAATGGAGACGTGTCGTCTTCAGCGATGAGAGTCGCTTCTGCCTTGGTGCCAATGATGGTCGTATGCGTGTTTGGCGCCGTGCAGGTGAGCGCCACAATCAGGACTGCATACGACCGAGGCACACAGGGCCAACACCCGGCATCATGGTGTGGGGAGCGATCTCCTACACTGGCCGTACACCACTGGTGATCGTCGAGGGGACACTGAATAGTGCACGGTACATCCAAACCGTCATCGAACCCATCGTTCTACCATTCCTAGACCGGCAAGGGAACTTGCTGTTCCAACAGGACAATGCACGTCCGCATGTATCCCGTGCCACCCAACGTGCTCTAGAAGGTGTAAGTCAACCACCCTGGCCAGCAAGATCTCCGGATCTGTCCCCCATTGAGCATGTTTGGGACTGGATGAAGCGTCGTCTCACGCGGTCTGCACGTCCAGCACGAGCGCTGGTCCAACTGAGGCGCCAGGTGGAAATGGCATGGCAAGCCGTTCCACAGGACTACATCCAGCATCTCTACGATCGTCTCCATGGGAGAATAGCAGCCTGCATTGCTGCGAAAGGTGGATACACACTGTACTAGTGCCGACATTGTGCATGCTCTGTTGCCTGTGTCTATGTGCCTGTGGTTCTGTCAGTGTGATCATGTGATGTATCTGACCCCAGGAATGTGTCAATAAAGTTTCCCCTTCCTGGGACAATGAATTCACAGTGTTCTTATTTCAATTTCCAGGAGTGTATATACAACAAGTATTTGCGAGGACGTGCAGAGAAGCTTGTGGTGGGCCACATCAGATCACTCAGAAGACTGAGACGCATTTGTTTACTTTTCACTCGCTCACACTCCCCTCCCATAAAAGGCCTCAGTATTGTTCAAATGGCTCTGAGCACTATGGGATTTAACATCTGAGGTCATCAGTCCCCCAGAACGTAGAACTACTTAAACCTAAGGACATCACACACACCACGCCCAAAGCAGGATTCGAACCTGTGACCGTAGCAGTCGCGCGGTTCCGGATTGAAGCGCCTAGAACCGCTCGGCCACCACGCCGGCGGTCTCAGTATTACTTAAGAAAATCAATACTGCAATACTATTCTGTTTACATCGATAATCAGATGTTGGGCTGGCGACAAATGCGACTTTTATCTCCCTACTTTCACAAAGAATTTCTTGCATTAAAAAAATTAAAAAGAGACTACAAGACACCATTAATTGTTATTTTCTTGTGCACGATGTGATCTAGTCACAAATCCAAATTAATAATTTTAAATCTCACACGCACTTTTCCGGCTCAGTTGCACTGTTATCTGGCACTTTGATTCAAAAGTTTTCCCACTGTAACCACAAATAACTTTGAACCTCTTGTAAATGAAGTAGAGTAAAGCCCTAGCACCCCAGAACAGTCTGAGGACATTACACTGTTAAACCTTAATAAACCTCAAAAAACTAGTAGTGGTACAGGGTACACTCCGCCACGCACCATGGCTTGTGGAGTAAGGTGGTAGTTCTAGATGTAGAACTACGGCAGCAGCTTCAACAACAACCGTACAACAGACATCTATTCGACGAGTCAGTTCTGAGCAGGCAGCGTTCAGCAGAAGACGTGCTGCCGTAGGGTACGCCAAGGCTGTTATGTCCCAACCAGCAGCGGAGCAACATCTCTAAATCACGTGTTCCAGACATAATCTAGAAGTCTGAAAGGTAGTTCGGAACGGAGAAGACAAGGTACTGGCAGAATTAAAGCTGTGATGACGGGTCGTGAGCCGTGCTTGGGTAGTTCAGTCTGTAGAGTAGTTGCCCGTGAAGACGAAG
This sequence comes from Schistocerca americana, assembly GCF_021461395.2. NCBI lineage: Eukaryota > Metazoa > Arthropoda > Insecta > Orthoptera > Acrididae > Schistocerca > Schistocerca americana. Next base: position 325,999,058 of record NC_060121.1, on the reverse strand, counting down.
CTCCCTAGTCGAGTCTCGGTGCGGCACAAAGCTTTAATCTGCCAGGAAGTTTCATAATCCAGAATATTTTGAAGAATTGTAAGAAGGCTGTTTAGATTTTTATGTTGGTAACGTCACGTAGCGCCCTGTATGAAAGTCACTGGCTGTGCTGTGTGCAGTCTGTGGCTGGTTGGCATTGTTGGAATATTCGCTATTGTAGTGTTGGGCAGTTGGATGTGAACAGCGCGTAGGCCGTAGCGTTGCACAGTTGGAGGTGAGCCGCCAGCAGTGGCCGACTGTATTGCAGTAGTTCGAGTAACGAAGATTTTTGTGAGGTAAGTGATTCATGAAAGGTATAGGTTATTGTTAGTCAGGGCCATTCTTTTGTAGGGATTATTGGAAGTCAGATTGCGTTGCGCCAAAAATATTGTGTGTCAGTTTAGTGTTGATCAGAATAAGTAAAGAGAGAAATGTTTGAGTTCGTTCACTTCTGCTCAGCTGTTTGAAAATCAAACAACGTAAGGGGTTTACCAGCACAGTAATTTATAATTTTCCAAAGGGGACGTTTCAGAATAAAAAAGCGTGTGCAAAGATTGTCCCACACAACTTCACTCCCGGACAGATCGACGCGTGTGCACCTCCCGCGACTTGATTGAAATGAAAATGTGACAGGACTGCTATTATTTTCTTTATACATAACCGATCTGGCGGACAGGGTGGGCAGCGGTGTGCAGTTGTTTACTGATGGTGCTGTGGAGCCTGGGAAGGTGTCGAATATGAGTGGGTGTAGGACGATACAAGATGACTTAGACAAAATTTCTAGTTGGTGTGATGAATGGCAGATGGCTCTAAGTGTAGAAAAATGTAAGTTAATGCGGATGACTGCGAAGGACAAACTCGTGATGTTCAGATACAGTATTAGTTGTGACCTGCATGACACAGTCTTTCCGTTTAAAACTCTGGGGTAACGCTGCAAAGCGATATGAAATGGGACGAGCATGTGACGACTCTGTTAGGGGAGGGAAATGGTCGACTTCGGTGTATTGGGAGACTTCTAGGAAACTGCGGTTCATGTCTAAAGGAGACCGCGCATAGGAAACTAGTGCGACCTATTCTTGAGTACTGCTCAAGAGTTTGCAATCCGCACCAGGTCAGATTGAAGAGAGACATCGAAGCAATTCAGAGGCGGGCTATTACATTTGTTACCGGTAGATTCTAACAACAAACAAATTTTATAGAGATGCTTCGAGAACTCAAATGGGTATCCCTGGAGGGAAGGCGATGTTTCTTTCGAGGAACACTATTGCAAAAATTTAGAGAACCGCCATTTGAGGCTGACTGCAGAACGATTGTACAGCCGCTAACATACACGTAAGGACCACGAAGATAAGATACAACAAATTAGTGCTTATACGGAGGCATATAGATAGTGATTTTTCCCTCGCTCTATCTGCGAGTGGAACAGGAAAGGAAAAGACTAATAATGATACAAAATACCCTCCGACATTCATCGCACGATGGCTTGCGGTGTATGTATGTCGATGTCGATGTAGATTGCAAAATGCATATAGTTGTTTTCTGGAAAAAGTCATCACGGCCTACGAGACGAGCCTACGAGACGAACCTGCCACAGAACGACAAAGTGCAGAAATTTACGTGAAGGGTCAGCGCCTCAACGACATAAGCGACATTCAAGTAAATGTAGCGCACGAGTTGAATGACATCCCACAGAAGGACTTTTCTGACACTTTCACCAAGATCTATGTACGTTCTGCGCGTGATACTCAAGTGAAGGAAAACTATATAGAACTCCTGAAACATTAATGTCACATCTTGACTTTCCTTGTTATCTTTGTTAAACCAGTGTCGTAGTTGGAAGGACGACATTTCAATTCTCCATCCGACCACTCAGAAAATGGTTCAAATGGCTCTGAGCACTATGCGACTTAACTTCTAAGGTCATCAGTCGCCTAGAACTTAGAACTAATTAAACCTAACTAACCTAAAGACATCACACACATCCATGCCCAAGGCAGGATTCGAACCTGCGACCGTAGCGGTCGCTCGGTTCCAGACTGTAGCGCCTAGAACCGCACGGCCACTCCGGCCGGCCCGACCACTCAGAGCCGGCTGCTGTGGCCGAGTGGTTCTAGGCGCTTGAGTCCGGAACCGCGCGACCGCTACGGTCGCAGGTTCGAATCCTGCCTCGGGCATGGATGTGTGTGATGTCCTTAGGTTAGTTAGGTTTAAGCAGTTCTAAGTTCTAGGGCACTGATGACCTCAGATGTTAAGTCCCCTAGTGCACAGAGCCATTTTTTGACCACTCAGATGTAGGTTTTCCGTGGTTTCCCTAAGTCGCTCCTGGCAAATGCCTGGGTGGTTCTTTTGAAAAGGGTTCGGCCTATTTCCTTTCCCATATTTCGCAATCCGAGCTTGTGCTTTCTCTCTAATGACCGTACTATCCACAGGGGGTTAAACTCAGTCTTCCTTTCTTTCATTAACCCAATCTTGAAACTTTTTGGACCGCTAGGGCACATGGTGCAATGATTAACAACAGAGAGACAATTGTGCTAGGATTCCAAGACTAATTGGTTTCTTTTTTAGTTCAATAGATGAATCAGAAAGACAGAAATATAATTGTGGTGTCACCGCCAGACACCACACTTGCTAGGTGGTAGCCTTTAAATCGGCCGCGGTCCGTTAGTATACGTCGGACCCGCGTGTCGCCACTGTCAGTGATTGCAGAGCGAGCGCCGCCACACGGCAGGTCTAGAGAGACGTCCTAGCACTCGCCCCAGTTGTACAGCCGACTTTGCTAGCGATGCTGCACTGACAAATACGCTCTTGCCGAGACGATAGTTAGCATAGCCTTCAGCTACGTCATTTGCTACGACCTAGCAAGGCGCCATTACCAGTTAATATTGAGATTGTAAAACATGTACCGTCAAGAGCGATGTACACCAATTATGGATTAAAGTTAAGTATTCCAGCAGCAACGTACCTTATTGGCTATATTAATTACATTGTCCTGTTCCAGACCTCACGCCAGTTTGCGTGAGCTTAAACGCGTGCATTTCGTCCTCCTCTAGCAACACGGTGTTGGCTCTTCTGCCAACACATCAATAATAATGTTCAAATGTGTGTGAATTCCTAAGGGACCCAACTGCTGAGGTCATCGGTGCCTAGACTTACACGCTACTTAAACTAACTTATGCTAAGAACAACACACACCCAAGCTCGATGAAGAACTCGAACCTCCAGCGGGAGGGGCCGCGCAGTCCGCCTCAAATCGCGCGGCCAGTCCGCGCGGCATACAGGTAATAATGAAAACAATGACAGAATCCATTTCTCTCCCCTTGCGGTTTCTCATGTCAAAAAAGTAAAGCAATCTTCAGAAATAGCAAACAAAATGAGTGTTTAATAAAAATAAATGAAAAATAAAAATAAAATATGAATTCCTTCGTACCCGCAAGCTACACGTGCTCTACACAATGATTGAAGCTGGAGGCGAAATAACAAAAAATAGTAAAATTGTTTAAATAATCATATAATACAGGCTTTCACGGTCTTGATTTACATCCTTTGTGATTCCTGTTTCATGGGTACAGGGTCGCGATATGAGGGACGCTTCTGTGGATAACGTTTAATGTCATAATGTCGGTGACATTCTCAGAGACTATAAAAATGTAGATGCTTAAATTTTAGACTGCAACAAGTCAGAAGAAAGAACTATTTGTACGTAACCGCTCAATGGCTGGAAGTGTGTGACCGCTGAAAACATCGCGGGCTCGCGCCGACGTGTTGGGAAGTTGACACTGTTTTGTCAAGCAAAGGAATGAACTTGCTTTAGAAGATATCGAACCGAGCAAAAGGTACGAGTTACTACATTGTGTTACAAATAATTTTTGCGATAACTTTGTACTAGACATTAACAAAATCTGCATTGGGGTCCCAGTGAGAAATACAACAGCATTAATTCAGCTTACGTTAGCATTTTAAGTGACCTCATTTGTTCTTCATGTTGTTGTAAATATTAGACTAAAGTGTGCATGTTTCACACAGTCAGCTGAACATGACCTCTATGATCATTTTCTTGTTATTCAGCAGACTGTAAAAAAGGACCTACCTTGAATTTTTATTAGTTATAGACTTAAAATCGTTTTTTAAATCCATGACATGGTAATGGGAAATAGCACCTGAATTAAATTTTTGTTTCTAGTCTCGTCCGTCTGTAGGTTCACTTGAAAGTGGTCATAGAGGCAGACCGCAGCTGACTGTGTGACACTTATACACCTCTGCCTAGTAATTACATTCAAATAAATGAAAAATGACGCAGATTAATAAGTTTGTGTTCTATACCGAAGAAATTAGTATATTGAAAAATACACCGTAACACTAAACACTTTCTTAGCAGCCCTAGCGCAGGTTTTCTATCTGTAAACTGATACTGGAACATATCTGAAGCTCGGCTGTTTTACGGGTGACCTTCCTTCTGAGAGTGGACTACTCTACCAACCGAAAAGAGCGCCAAGAGAGAACATCAAAAGGTCCAAACTGACAATATCACCGTCCCAGACAGCTGCTGGTATATCAAAACTACGAATAAACTATACAATAGTATCGTTTGTATGGACGAAGAGCCATGCCGGGATTATGTGGAACGAGAAGGCCGACAATCTGTGCAAAATTGAACCATGTCCATCTTGGTAGTTGCACGATCAACGTGGCGGATTTCTGAGCGAAGGGGCTCGGGTTAGATTCATGGATGGGTCGGAGATTTTCTCCGCTCTGGGACTGCGTGTTGTGTTGTCCTAACTTTAGTATCGTCGTAACAGACATTACTATGATTACTGAAGGGGCACGGCCCAAGCCAATTAATTTAAACGAAGAGAAAAAAGTAATAGCAAATAATGGAATAACAGTAGGGATGCATTCCAACTGGGGATGTAATTGCTGTATTCAAAGGCATGGGACAAGAAGTGGGAAACAGGAGATCTGCACATTGGCACCTGGTACTGACAAAATATTCTTTACAGACGAATGGAAAAACTAGTAGAAGCCAACCTCGAGGAAGATCAGTTTGGATTCCGTAGAAACACTGGAACACGTGAGGCAATACTGACCTTACGACTTATCTTAGAAGAAAGATTAAGGAAAGACAAACCTACGTTTCTAGCATTTGTAGACTTAGAGAAAGCTTTTGACAATGTTGACTGGAATACTCTCTTTCAAATTCTAAAGGTGGCAGGGGTAAAATACAGGGAGCGAAAGGCTATTTACAATTTGTACAGAAACCAGATGCCAGTTATAAGAGTCGAGGGACATGAAAGGGAAGCGGTGGTTGGGAAGGGAGTAAGACAGGGTTGTAGCCTCTCCCCGATGTTGTTCAATCTGTATATTGAGCAAGCAGTAAAGGAAACAAAAGAAAAATTCGGAGTAGGTATTAAAATTCATGGAGAAGATATAAAAACTTTGAGGTTCGCCGATGACATTGTAATTCTGTCAGAGACAGCAAAGGACTTGGAAGAGCAGTTGAATGGAATGGACAGTCTCTTGAAAGGAGGGTATAAGATGAACATCAACAAAAGCAAAACAAGGATAATGGAATGTAGTCTAATTAAGTCGGGTGATGCTGAGGGAATTAGATTAGGAAATGAGGCACTTAAAGTAGTAAATGAGTTTTGCTATTTGGGGAGCAAAATAACTGATGATGGTCGAAGTAGAGAGGATATAAAATGTAGGCTGGCAATGGCAAGGAAAGGAGAGAAATTTGTTAACATCCAGTATTGATTTAAGTGTCAGGAAGTCATTTTTGAAAGTATTCGTATGGAGTGTAGCCATGTATGGAAGTGAAACGTGGACGATAAATAGTTTGGACAAGAAGAGAATAGAAGCTTTCGAAATGTGGTGCTACAGAAGAATGCTGAAGATTAGATGGGTAGATCACATAACTAATGAGGATGTATTGAATAGGATTGGGGAGAAGAGAAGTTTGTGGCACAACTTGACCAGAAGAAGGGATCGGTTGGTAGGATATGTTCTGAGGCATCAAGAGATCACCAATTTAGTATTGGAGGGCAGCGTGGAGGGTAAAAATCGTAGAGGGAGACCAAGAGATGAATACACTAAGCAGATTCAGAAGGATGTAGGTTGCAGTAGGTACTGGGAGATGAAAAAGCTTGCACAGGATAGAGTAGCATGGAGAGCTGCATCAAACCAGTCTCAGGACTGAAGACCACAACAACAACAACTGACAAAATCATCCATATATACTAAAGGTACAGTGGTACTCTTAGGTGCCACATGAAAATTAGCTCCATTGGAAAAGAGAGGACGAGGCGGTTAGTAATAACCATTACGTAAAAATAAACTCTGCTCATAGGCCCTGGCGAGCCCGTCGGTACCGATCGACCGCCGCGTCATCCTTTGCCAATGGCTTCATCGGATGCGGTATGGAGGATGGTAGGGTCAGCGCACCGCTCACCCGGACGTTGTCAGTTTTCCTGACCTGGAGCCGCTACTGCTTGGTCAAGTAGCTTTATCAACTGACCTCAAGAGGCTGAGTACATCCTATTCCAGTCCTCCCTGAAAGAAAAATCCCTAGCAGTACAGGGAATCGAACTCGGGCCCTCGACATGCTAGTCAGCCCCAAGGGATCTCTAAGCGCTGGCCACTAAACTACAGAGGTGCACTCGTAATGACCATTACCAGGCAGAAATTCACTCCAGTTTGCTACAGACAACAGAACCATAGGACTGACTCTACTGTGGTGATATCCATGTCATCAGTCACATATATTTCGGTTGGTATAGAGTTCTAGACACATCCGGCTATTCTTGATCAGGGCGATCTTAAACATTTATGAATTATTCGTGGGATTATAGTTACAAGTTGGCATTATAATATAATTGATCATTTTGGAGCGCGCGCGTTTGTATGTGTTTGTGTGTGTGTGTGTGTGTGTGTGTGTGTGTGTGTGTGTGTGTGTGTGTGTACGTGTGTATGGACGGTAAGATGGGGAAGACGCTGTATCGTGTTTAAAACGGAAAGGTACAATGAAGTACCAGTTCTGTCATATGACAGTCTTTGCAATGAACATCAATAGAAAGCTGAGGATGTCTCCGCTGTCGACGGAGAGACACATAGCTTGGAGAGTCAGGAAGACCAACAAATGAGTAAGAAATAGGCTAGAGTGGAAGATGTGCTTAGAACTGCACTGAAGATCAATCGGAGGTGGGTGGGAAATGGGTCCAAGAGAATGTATGGTCGATGGATCAAAGAACTATTTCAATGGATTGAAAGAAACGAGAGAAGACTGAGACAACGATCTAATGGAAAGCAGGTAGGTGACATAAGAAAACATACGAAGCTACACCGATGCAGCGTGTGGAGAAATCTGAGACTTTTACCTACAGTGAATGCCAATTGGCCAATGGCGATGAAATGTACACCACCAACTGAGAGATAATTTATTATACATTGCTTTCTTGCGTAAAAATTGACTTGTTCAACTTGCTGACTTTCCTACTGCGTTTAGCGATCGACAGTGTGCTGTGTGGTGGGTAACACGTGCCAGCAATTACGTTTTTATACTTTTTTAAATCCCTGATCGCAGACGCAGTACGTGTCAGACAACGCACAAGCGAAAGTTCCAAGGCCGCTCTATTGACGTAGATTACCTCTTAGCCACTGCATAAAAGCTGACCAACGACCACTTTTCTAATGTGAGTAATTCTCAGAATGCATAACTTACTGCGATAGATGGGGCATTGCTGATGCAGTGTGTTCTTTGCCTACTGTGCACTGATACATGGTAAAGCTACTCTGTATTTACGTCTCGCTTGCCCCACGTCAGAAGCTTCTCTACTGACTTAAAATTACTCAGCGTTTGTGAATGTGATAAGATATGCATTTACTTGAAGTGTGATGAAAAGCGGTATAGATTCCGAAGGTTCGGATATGTACCGTTATTTATAATTATGCTCTATAAAAATATCATCTCCGAAATCAATCCTGAAAACATTGTTTTACGACAGGCCCTTCGAAAGCCAAAATTATGACAAGAAAATGGCTCTAAGACCTTACGATGAGATGTTCTGAAAAAGAGTTTGTAAAAAGATTGGACTTCATGGAAAATTTTGTATTATGAGATGATACCTTCCCCGATGAAGAAAACAAAGGTTTTAAACATAAACTGTCTTTTATAAAGTCATAGAGAAACGATGGCTTGCCTCACACGAAGTTCAAAGTACCTTCTCAAAAATAACCACTATTGGCAACAAAGTACCATTAACTTCCATGTTGCAAAGCTCGAGTTTGTAGGCCAGCAAAGCTATTCGTAGAGTTAAGCGAACGCAGTAAAAGTCGTAAGATACAGCTAACGAGAAATTGTTTTGGAGCCACAGAATTAACGTATGCCAGTCAAAAGAAGAAGCCAGAATCTCAAAATGTGGAACGTTCCAAACGGATTTAAGATATTACTTCATCTCCTACACGAGAAGACAAATACAGACAAGCATTCGATAGGAGTTGTAGACTATTACAAGCAAAATACGACTTTCAGATACCCAAGCCTCGTCAGTCTTTTTGGAAACCTCGTTGACAAGGAAACAATACGAAATAATGCGAACAGCTGATAAGGTCTATCCCTTTTACAACATCGTTCAACAGGCTGAAAAGTAGTACATCCAATGACAGCCATATGCGTGGAGATTCAACTTCAAGCCTTGCTTAATAACACAAGTGAGCAATTAATATTATGAAACTTCCTGGCAGATTAAAACTGTGTCCCGGACCGAGACTCGAACGTGGGACCATTGCCTTTCGCTGGCAAGTGCTCTACCAATTGAGCTACCGAAGCACGACTCACGCCCCGTCCTCACAGCTTTACTTCTGCCAGTACCTCGCCTCCTACCTTCCAGACTTTTAACAGAAGCCCTCCTGCGAACCTTACAGAACTATCACTCCTGAAAGAAAGGATATTGCGGAGACATTGCTTAGCCACAGCCTGGGGGATGTTTCCAGAATGAGGTTTTCACTCTGCAGCGGAGTGTGCGCTGATATCAGAGTGAAAATCTCATTCTGGGATTAATATTATATTTGGAAGAGGTTTGAATGATCTTGCAAATGATGACATAAATGCATTGGAACTTATCTATAAATGTGATTTTGATGGCTCACAATAAATTCAGTTTAAACAAAAATTTGAAAACAACCATGATTCTGATGCGAACATGTTTCGTTCATCTTTAGCGCCTTTAAAATTTATTGATCGTATGATAAAAGACCTAACTGTTAGGAAAAACAATACACCATCATCTCCTCGCTACTGCAGATAAATAAGAATTAGATTTATTCATGAAATAGCTGAAGTTATTAAGTTAGAAACTGGTTATATCAAGACATTGAAACATTTGAATAAACAAAAACTGAAGAACATAGGGTGATTTATCCATGAAACACACATTGTTGGTGACTACGGTAGATGCAGAGGTCTGCAACGCAGCAGCAGAGGGAGCATCAACAATGCCATGCTACATTTGCCAGGCTACCACAAAAGACTTCAATGACTTGTCAAAAACCAAAGTAGTCAATACAGAAGCCCTCCAGTTAACCCTATCTGTACTCCGTAGTCAAATTAAATTTTGCGAATTTGTGTTGTATTTTTCTATAAAGTGAACATCAAGAAGTGGCCGATCCGTTCAAAAGACGAAAAGAAATTTGTTTCAGAGAGGAAAAAATCACACAAGAAATGTTTAGAAATCGATTAGGATTACCTCTGGATGTTCCCAAGCAAAACTATGGAAACAGCAATGATGGAAATACTAGCAGAAGATTTTTTTGAGAACCCCGAAACACCAGCAGAAGCAACAAGTGTAAATCTGCAACTCATCTATCAACTGAGGGTTATCGTGGACTCGTATTTCCAGTGGACATAAGATAGACATTGACAAATTTTACGCTTATATTGTCGAAAGAGCAAGACTGTATGTTGGTTTATTCCTGTGGAATCCCATGTCTACCACTGTGCACAAGATTTTTGTACATGGCCCAAATGGTATTGAACATGCCTTCATATGCATAGTCTGTGTATCAGGAGCAGCCGAGGCTCGCAATAGGCACTTTCGTCTGTACAGTCAAATGTTTTCCAAGAAAATATCACGAGAAGAATGCAGTCTGGACATAATAAACAGACTACTACTGACATGTGATCCGTTAATAACAGGTATGAGACCAAATCCAAAGAAAACCAGCAAGAAAACCAACATACCTTTCTTAAAAGGCATTTCTGCAGTGTGTATCTTTTGGTCGAGACTTACTTGTTCTTTTTACATCTTGGCGGAAGGTGCAGGGAATACTGACGATTTTTTTTCCTTTACATTCATTTATTGGTGTCAGTTTTACTTGCTATCGGTATCTGGCTTGGCATTTTCGTCTTCAGACGCCTCGATAGAACAAGTATCTGACAAGGGGTTCGACAGCCATGCCGCGTGCGTCAGGGGCCGTTTCCGTGGGGGGAAATGAAGGAGCGCAAGAGAAGTGGGGATGAAGGAGGCGAGGTAGGAGGGGAAGAAGAAAATGTAGCAGATGCAAAAGAAGGAGCAGGGAAGTGATTGAAGAGCATTAGGAAGGCCAGCCACTGTGGCCGAGCGGTTCTAGGCCCTCCAGTCCAGAACCGCGCTGCTGCTACGGTCGCAAGTTTGAATCCTGCCTTGGGCATGGATGTGTGTGATGTCCTTAGGTTTGTTAGGTTTAAGTAGTTCTAAGTCTAGGGGACTGATGACCTCAGACGTTAAGTCCCATAGTGCATAGAGCCATTTGAACCTTTTTTTGCATTAGGAAGCGAATATGTATGAAAGAAAATCATACCTCTCTCTGGAATGAAGACGCTCTTTCCCTGCTTTCGGTTCTTGTTTACCCTAAGTGAGGCAACAAAAAAAAGTTTTTACGATTGTTTGTCTGTTTGTCACGGCTTTGCATTGATCGGCAATAAAAAAGGAATCGGTAATTTTTGATAATGTTTCTCGTGGGGAAACATCAGTCTTACTAAAAGTATTTTAAAAATAGATTTAAAAATAGTCACGATCAGTGTTTGACCATCCTCAGATCCGCAATTGTCGTTTGTGGAGTTACAACACACGGTTCATTCACCGCCAACACCTACTATCATTGTATGAGGGTCTGACGATGGTAAATCACTGACCGAATCTCGGTACTACCGAAATAAAAGGTTCTGCGGTCGAGACTGTTTGTTAATCCACTTTAAAGTAATGAAAAACGAATCGCGTTATCGTTGCAACCTAGGCGACTGTGACTATTGTTGTACAAAAATAATTATTGAAATTTGTATCTTTTACCTCTCTGGAGAGCTTTTATCTCAATGAATAATTTCAGCATCGATGAGAAATATACAAAAGAAGGGGAGGCGTCGATAGGGGGTGGAGATGGGGTTTGGGGTGGGGTGGGGAGGGGGGCCTCGTGAAAGTTTGGCCTGGGTGCTATTTTCCCTAAGACAGAACCCACAAATTAATCGAGGCGACTGTGACTATTGTTGTACAAAAATAATTATTGAAATTTGTATCTTTTACCTCTCTGGAGAGCTTTTATCTCAATGAATAATTTCAGCATCGATGAGAAATATGCAAAAGAAGGGGAGGCGTCGATAGGGGGTGGAGAGGGGGTTTGGGGTGGGGTGTGGAGGGGGGCCTCGTGAAAGTTTGCCCTGGGTGCTATTTTCCCTAAGACAGAACCCACAAATTAATCGAGGCGCAATAACATGCTCTGTCTCATAGTTTTCTCATAGTTCTAAGTTATACCTATGTATACCTCGGCATTTATATGGACAGCGTACATTTAATTACACTGACAGAAAAAATCGTTATACGAAAAAAAAGCAAGAAATAAGAGTGTAGTGAAATATCTGGAATACATTTCCCTAGGTAACATATTTAAGTGATTAACATTTCAGGATCACATGTTGATGAAAGCGCGAGGAAAGCCACTGCAGATGTGAAATGCTGGTACATTCATAACCGATGTAACCGCCAGAATGTTGGATGCAAACGTACATGCATTGTGTTGCACAGACGCCAGATGTCAGTTTGTGGGGTGGACCACCATGACTGTTGTACTTGGTCGGTCAGTACAGGGACGGTTAATGCTGATTGTGGATGATACTGGAGTTGTCGTCCGATGGTGTTCCATATGTGCTCGACTGGAGACAGATCTGGTGATCGAGCAGGCCAAGGCAACATGTCGTCACTCTGCAGAGCATGTTGGGTTACAACAGCTATCTGTGCGCGAGCGTTATCCTCTTGGGAAACACCCCCTGGAATGATTTCATGAATAGCAGAACGACAGCTCGACACACCAGACTGACGTACAAATTTAAAGTCCGGGAGCGTGGGACAACCTCGAGAGTTGTCCTGCAGTCATACGAAATCGCACTCCAGAGTATAACTCCATGTGCAGGTCCAGTGTCGGCTGCAGGGCCTCAACTGGCTCCCATCTAACAACACTGGCACCAGCTTTCATCAGAAAACATAATATATATCCACCTTGTCCTCCAATGGGATATCGCTTGACACGAGAGAAGTCGCAAATGGCGGTGGTTTGGTCAGTGCAGTGCCTGTTACAGGCGGCTGCCTCTACATCTACATCTACATGGGTACTCTGCAAATTCAATTTAAGCGCCTGGCAGAGAGTTCATCGAACCACCTTCACAATTCTCTATTATTCCAATCTCGTATAACGCGCAGAAAGAATGAACACCTATATCTTTTCGTACGAGCTCTGATTTCCCTTATTTTATCGTGGTGATCGTTCCTCCCTATGTAGGTCGGTGTCAACAAAATATTTTCGCATTCGGAGGAGAAAGTTGGTAATTGGAATTCCTGAGAAGATTCCGTCGCAATGAAAAAACGTCTTTCTTTTAATCATGTCCAGCCCAAATCCTGTATCATTTCTGTGACACTCTCTCCCATATTTAGCGATAATACAAAACATGCTGCTTTCTTTCAACTTTTTCGATGAACTCCGTCAGTCCTATCTGGTAAGGATCCCACACCGCGCAGCAGTATTCTAAGAGAGGACGGACAAGCGTAGTGTAGGCAGTCTCTTTAGTAGGTCTGTTACACTTTCTAAGTGTCCTACCAATAAAACGCAGTCTTTGGTTAGCCTTCCCCACAACACTTTCTATTTGTTCCTTCCAATTTAAGTTGCTCGTAATTGTAATATCTAGGTATTTAGTTGAATTTACGGCTTTTAGATTAGACTGATTTATAGTGTAACAGAAGTTTAACGAGTTCCTTTTAGCACTCATGTGGATGGCCTCACACTTTTCGTTATTTAGGGTCAACTGCCACTTTTCGCACATTTCAGATATCTTCTCTAAATCGCTTTACAGTTTGTTCTGATGACTTTATTAGTTGATAAACGACAGCGTCATCTGCAAACAACCGAAGACGGCTCCTCAGATTATCTCCCAAATCGTTTATATAGATAAGGAACAGCAAAGGGCCTATAACACGACCTTGGGGAACGCCAGAAATTACTACTGTTTTACTCGATGACTTTCCATCAATTACTACGAACTGTGACCTCTCTGACAGGAAATCGCAAATCCAGTCACATAACTGAGACGATATTCCATAAGAACGCAATGTCACTACGAGCCCCTTGTGTGGTACAGTATCAAAAGCCTTCCTGAAATCTAGAAATACGGAGTAGATCTGAAATCCCTTGTCAGTAGCACTCAGCACTCCATGTGAATAAAGAGTTAGTTGTGTTTCACATGAACGATATTTTCTAAACCCATGTTGACTGCGTGTCAAATGGTTCAAATGGCTCTGAGCGCTATGGGACTTAACAATTATGGTCATCAGTCCCCTAGAACTTAGAACTACTTAAACCTAACTAACATAAGGTCATCACACAACACCCAGTCATCACGAGGCAGAGAAAATCCCTGAGCCCGCCGGGAATCGAACCCGGGAATCCGGGCGCGGGAAGCGAGAACGCTACCGCACGACCACGAGCTGCGGACGACTGTGTGTCAATAGACCGTTTTCTTCGAGGTAATTCATAATCTTCGAATGACTTTCCATATATGTTCCAGAGTCCTGCTGCATATCGACGTTAACGATATGGGCCTGTAATTTAGTGGATTACTCCTACTACCTTTCTTGAATATTGCAACTTTCCAGTCTTTGGGTACGGACCTTTCGTAGTGCGAACGGTTGTATATGTATAAGTATGGAGCTAATGCATCAGCATACTCCGAAAGGAACCTAATTGGTATACAGTCTGGACCAGAAGACTTGCTTTTATTCAGTGATTTCAGTTGCTTCACTTCTCCGAGGATATTTACTTCTACGTTACTCATGTTGGCAGCTGTTCTCGATTCGAATTCTGGAATATTTACTTCGTCTTCTTTTGTGACGGCATTTCGGAAGGCTGTGTTTAGTAACTCTGCTTTGGCAGCACTGTCTTCGATAGCATCTCCATTGCTATCGCGCAGAGAAGGCATTGATTTTCAAATAACTTCCGGGAATTCAGCGAGATGACACTTTCAGCGACCGCCGATATTTCGGCGGGAGAACACCCCGCCATTTTCAAGTAAACTGCAACGGACAGGCGACGTACATGCAAATTTAAAACCTCGGTTCTCGGACTGTAGCGGGAAAGATAACACACACACTGAACACTACTGCCACCAAAGATGACCAAAGTCAGAGCTATCGATAGTGAGACTACAGATTCGCAGGTGAGGTAGTATTGACTCTGCCCCTCTGTTTTTTGACAAGGTTCAAAATGGTTCAAATGGCTCTGAGCACTATGCGACTTAACTTCTGAGGTCATCAGTCGCCTAGAACTTAGAACTAATTAAACCTAACATAAGGACATTACACGCATCCATGCCCGAGGCAGGATTCATACCTGAGACCGTAGCGGTCGCTCGGCTCCAGACTGTAGCGCCTAGAACCGCACGGCCACTCCGGCCGGCTTTTGACAAGGGAGAGAGCCGGATTCCAAACAGAGTTTAAACAGAAACCTCCATCCCTGTTAACGAGGTTGCTCACTAATTTAATCTCAACTGTCTCCTTAATAACACTGTCCCAATAGCTGGACGCGCATGCCAATATCTCGGTGTTATTATATAACATGGGGTGACCAGTATCCAAGCAATGTTCGGCAATAGCACATCTGCTTGGCTGCTGTAATCGTGTGTGTCGTTTATGCTCATTACATCGGTCCCCCATGGTCCTGATAGTTTGACCAATATATGCCATGCCGTAGCTACAAGGAATACGATATACTCCCGTCTTACGCAGTCCAAGATCATCCTTAACGGAACTCAAAAGCGCTCTAATTTTAGATGGAGGTCGGAAAACACATTTGAAAGTTGTATACGCCGGGAGAAACTCAGGCCTCACAAGGCATTGATTGTTTGTTGCCGGTAACATACTTCACATAAGACCAGAATCTCTTTGGATTTTCTGCCAGGTTTCGAGATGTCCTTGAAGTTACCCATTCTTAACAGTTCGTTGTGTCACTGTGGTGCCAACTGCTACTCAAATTTCTGCTGCAGATGCAGTACGAAGCGTTAGAGCCATACGCCGAACACGATGGTCTTCCCTCTCGGTAGCGTCACGTGACCGTCCAGAGCCCGATCTTCTTGTGACTGTGCATTACCTTGACCACTGCTAATAGCAAGCATGTACAGTGGCTGTATTCCCGCCACGTCTTTCTGCAGTATCGCAGAAGAAACATCCAGCTTCTCTTAGCCCTATCACACGACCTCGTTCAAACGCAGTGAGGTGTTGATACCGGCGTCGTTGTCGCCTTTCAGGCATTCTTGACTAACATCAAATCCTCATGTCCAATCTCAAACATAGCCACGCTCACGACCGTTACAGCGTTTATTTAAACTGAACCTGATCTGCGTCTTCATTGGGGCCGCTACTAGCGTCACTCTTAAAGTTACGTTGTGCAAGACGCGACAGTTGGCTGCGACTGCGACGCTGCCCCCTCCTCTTTCCCCACCCTGGCAGACGGCGACACGGCCGCAACACGACTGGAGTCGTCGCCGTTTCCCAAGCTCCGGTCGGCGGCGGCGGATTCAAATACATAAGAAAAATAAGAATGCCGATTTTCTTGCTGTAAAAAATACTGTATGTTAATGCAACAAAGTTACATCGGCTCCCAGAGTTAGTTTTTCGATACAGATTCTCCTTTTACTGTAAAAAATTGAAAAGTATCTCTTCCGGTTTTGCGTGTTTTTTTCGCTGTATATTACTTCTCAATCAATTGTGAGGAAAGTAAAAGGCACAAAAAATTGATGTTTGCGTATCTTACAGTTTCACATCACAGCTTGATAATGAGGTGTCTATTTTTCCGATATTCGTCACGGTTATCCCGATACTTAATTTACAAGTAACCTACTGCATAAAATTTGAATTGTGTACAGGGAAAAATGTGGTCGCTGGCTACTTTACGTATGGTTCACGTTAGGTCATACATCGTTGCCGATGAAAAGAAGCTAACATATCGAAATTATTTTTTAAGTTGAGATCAGATTGATATCGATCTCCGTTTCCGAGATTTGGGCTCATATATCTCCGGGAGCGTCGCGACTAGCCGGCAGTTCTGTCGACGCGCAACGAGAATCGTGTGGTCATCACACGATAGAGAATGCATTTGTTTTGTTTCGCTGACACATTTGGACCTAATGAAACCAATTTATGTCATATTCCTCCTGTATGAGTTACTAATATTTCTCCATATGCTCTTGACAATTTCATTTAAAATGCCACGAAACGTAGGTTTCTTAAAGCCAAGTGATCAAGCAGAACCCATTTTCTTGGTTTTGCTGAGGCATCTGAACCTGTTCCAAGCTTTCTTTCTCGTTTATTTCTCTGATACGAGTCCCGAATATTCCTCCATCTGTTTTTGCACATTTCACCTAAAATTCCAATGAAAGATAAGTTTATTAACAATAAGCGCACGCTAGCTTCATTGCATTGTTTCAAGTTCTTGACAACAAGATAGGGTTACACCTTAAACATCTCTAGAATTTTGATTCTGAACGTCTACAGTTTACACTGGCAGAAATGTGGAAGAAATAATGTCCATGCTTGTTCACAAAATTTCCCCAAATTATACTTGTCAGTTTCTCCCATGCAGAAACTTTTGGAACAAGCTAAGGCAACTTTCATAGCCGACTGAATCTTTATTCCCATCGAAATGAACTTCCATATTCTTGTATTCTGACAGCATACATCGTTATGGATGACATCAACATTTAATCTTGCCAAGCTGCACTCAAAAGATGACTCCAGGATTTACAAAAGACGAATTTCAATTGTGAACTGTGTCAGACCAGAAGGGCCTTGTAAAACAGTAGTGCACTTTTGGCACAAGTTTTTTGAGCACCATCTTCTACCAATGAATTGAAGTGAATGTGACAAATTACTTATTGCAACATACTGTTTGCGCAATCTGTTGAGAAACGCCTTCCTCAAAAACGAACATCTATTGATTACAGAAAGCTGTACAACAATCTGGTGGTGGTTTTTCACAACTAGAAGGTATCATCAAGACACCAATCTACCGTTTACTTTCAAAGTGAAGGTATTGTAAAATGTAACTTTCTCGTTGTACTTTAGATTGTTCATTTTATAATGTATTTGCCGTTTTCAATTTTTATCGTCACAAAAAAGAGTAATGCGAAAATTGACCTTCAAGTTCATTTTCATCATTCTAATTCTACATCTGCATGGATTATACTGATTTTCATAACAGGCTTGAAAAATTTGCATTAATGGAAAAATATTATATATTTCACTCATCTGCCAGTTTCAACTGTGCACCAATGTCTTCCCAAATTCTGTCTCTGAACATAGTGTCTCTATATTTAGGGTTCTTCAAATCGTAAAGGCAAGGCTGTTGCGAGACCAGCTCACAGAGCATCACATCCTGTGAGTGGCTCATTTCAGTTTTCCTTGACTGGCTCGACATCTTTCTCGCAGCCGTACGTCTTTGTGTCGTGCGACTTCCGTCGCAACACTGCTCACTGGTGCAGTGCTGCGACAGCTGCCGCAACAGTCGCGCGTCGCATCCCAAACTCGAACTGCGCATGCGCCAGCGGACAACTTCTGACGTCACGTAGCGACCCGTCGCAGTCGTTAGTGTGCGTCGCGTCTTGGACAACGTACCTTAAGTTACGTTGTGCAAGACGCGACAGTTGGCTGCGACTGCGACGCTGCCCCCTCCTCTTTCCCCACCCTGGCAGACGGCGACACGGCCGCAACACGACTGGAGTCGTCGCCGTTTCCCAAGCTCCGGTCGGCGGCGGCGGATTCAAATACATAAGAAAAATAAGAATTCCGATTTTCTTGCTGTAAAAAATACTGTATGTTAATGCAACAAAGTTACATCGGCTCCCAGAGTTAGTTTTTCGATACAGATTCTCCTTTTACTTTAAAAAATTGAAAAGTATCTCTTCCGGTTTTGCGTGTTTTTTTCGCTGTATATTACTTCTCTATCAATTGTGAGGAAAGTAAAAGGCACAAAAAATTGATGTTTGCATATCTTACAGTTTCACATCACAGCTTGATAATGAGGTGTCTATTTTTCCGATATTCGTCACAGTTATCCGGATACTTAATTTACAAGTAACCTACTGCATAAAATTTGAATTGTGTACAGTGAAAAATGTGGTCGCTGGCTACTTTACGTATGGTTCACGTTAGGTCATACATCGTTGCCGATGAAAAGAAGCTAACATATCGAAATTATTTTTTAAGTTGAGATCAGATTGATATCGATCTCCGTTTCCGAGATTTGGGCTCATATATCTCCGGGAGCGTCGCGACTAGCCGCCAGTTCTGTCGACGCGCAACGAGAATCGTGTGGTCATCACACGATAGAGAATGCATTTGTTTTGTTTCGCTGACACATTTGGACCTAATGAAACCATTTTATGTCATATTCCTCCGGTATGAGTTACTAATATTTCTCCATATGCTCTTGACAATTTCATTTAAAATGCCACGAAACGTAGGTTTCTTAAAGCCAAGTGATCAAGCAGAACCCATTTTCTTGGTTTTGCTGAGGCATCTGAACCTGTTCCAAGCTTTCTTTCTCGTTTATTTCTCTGATACGAGTCCCGAATATTCCTCCATCTGTTTTTGCACATTTCACCTAAATTTCCAATGAAAGATAAGTTTATTAACAATAAGCGCACGCTAGCTTCATTGCATTGTTTCAAGTTCTTGACAACAAGATAGGGTTACACCTTAAACATCTCTAGAATTTTGATTCTGAACGTCTGCAGTATACACTGGCAGAAATGTGGAAGAAATAATGTCCGTGCTTGTTCACAAAATTTTCCCACATTATACTTGTCAGTTTCTCCCATGCAGAAACTTTTGGAACAAGCTAAGGCAACTTTCATAGCCGACTGAATCTTTATTCCCATCGAAATGAACTTCCATATTCTTGTATTCTGACAGCATACATCGTTATGGATGACATCAACATTTAATCTTGCCAAGCTGCACTCAAAAGATGACTCCAGGATTTACAAAAGACGAATTTCAATTGTGAACTGTGTCAGACCAGAAGGGCCTTGTAAAACAGTAGTGCACTTTTGGCACAAGTTTTTTGAGCACCATCTTCTACCAATGAATTGAAGTGAATGTGACAAATTACTTATTGCAGCATACTGTTTGCGCAATCTGTTGAGAAACGCCTTCCTCAAAAACGAACATCTATTGATTACAGAAAGCTGTACAACAATCTGGCGGTGGTTTTTCACAACTAGAAGGTATCATCAAGACACCAATCTACCGTTTACTTTCAAAGTGAAGGTATTGTAAAATGTAACTTTCTCGTTGTACTTTAGATTGTTCATTTTATAATGTATTTGCCGTTTTCAATTTTTATCGTCACAAAAAAGAGTAATGCGAAAATTGACCTTCAAGTTCATTTTCATCATTCTAATTCTACATCTGCATGGATTATACTGATTTTCATAACAGGCCTGAAAAATTTGCATTAATGGGAAAATATTATATATTTCACTCACCTGCCAGTTTCAACTGTGCACCAATTTCTTCCCAAATTCTGTCTCTGAACATAGTGTCTCTATATTTAGGGTTCTTCAAATCGTAAAGGCAAGGCTGTTGCGACACCAGCTTACAGAGCATCACATCCTGTGAGTGGCTCATTTCAGTTTTCCTTGACTGGCTCGACATCTTTCTCGCAGCCGTACGTCTTTGTGTCGTGCGACTTCCGTCGCAACACTGCTCACTGGTGCAGTGCTGCGACAGCTGCCGCAACAGTCGCGCGTCGCATCCCAAACTCGAACTGCGCATGCGCCAGCGGACAACTTCTGACGTCACGTAGCGACCTGTCGCAGTCGCTAGTGTGCGTCGCGTCTTGGACAACGTACCTTTAAGCGACAGGCGTGAGATCTGAAGAGATATCTTCTTTCAGATGTAGAAACACGCCTACCAACTTTCGTTTATGTCGCGCTACTTCTTCTTGGTGTTGCGGTTTTTTTTCTGTCAGCGTATATCGGTTTCCCCATGCGCCCTATCAAGGCACCTGAAGATGAAGCTATCCAGATTGGAAATTGATAGTGTGTAAAACTAAAACCTGTAAAAATAGCTGAAAGAAAACAAGTGAGGTGAGCGAGAGGAGGCCTGTCTGGGAGAGCCAGCACGCCAGAGAAAACTTTGTTGTAGCTTAAGTATTACATTGTTCAGAAAAGGAACGAACAGGCTCTTTATCACTACAAACACGGCGAGGGGATAAATAATAATGTAGTGTTGGGGGTCATAAAAATTATGCTGGCAGCCAGCCATGAACGAGAACTGACAGGCAACGCGAAAAAAAGGAGGAATTTTATTTGTCTGGAAGCAAAATTACAAAAACTCTGAGAAGCAAAACAAGCAAAGCGACGTAATCATATTAATCTTATTGCAGCAAATACATGTTAGATAGTGTTCTAGGACTGAAATACCAAACTGATTTTCTGAAAGTGGAACTTCAGAGAATAACTGACTCTGAAACTGACAGTAAGATGCATTAAGATGAACTAAACATTTAAAGTGCCTTTGCAGGTGGCAAAGTTGAAATAAATATTACAAACGGTTAAAGCGAAAAATAAACATTGCATTTTAAATTAATTGTCTCAACAAAAAATACTAAAATTACGATAATTTATCTTCGGGCACTTGGGAATGAACTTTAAATTTGCATTTAAAAGCCGGCCGCGTTGGTCTAGACGTTCTAAGCGCTCAGTCCGGAACCGCGCGACTGCTACGGTCGCAGGTTCGAATCCTGCCTCGGGCATGGATGTGTATGATGTCCTTAGGTTGGTTAGGTTTAAGTAGTTCTAAGTTCTAGGGGACTGATGGCCACCGATGTTAAGTCCCATAGTGCTCAGAGCCATTTGAACCATTTTTTTGCATTTAAAAGCCTAGTGTGAGACTCCGCAAGCACATTGACTAGCGGAAGTGAATCGATACCGCCCTATGCCACGTGGTTTTCAAATCTGACAAAGAACATTGAAGGAACCAACCATTTACTTGGAAAAAATAATAATTGTCAAGTTGTTAACACCGGAAGCATGAAGTGGTGAACAGACTGGCACAGACTAGGAAAGAATCAACGACCACGCCATATCAACCGGAAAAAAATGGTTCAAATGGCTCTGAGCACTATGCGACTTAACTTCTGAGGTCATCAGTCGCCTAGAACTTACAAGGGAACCTCCCCATCGCACCCCCCCCCCTCCCCCAGATTTAGTTAAAAGTTGGCACAGTGGACAGGCCTTGAAAAACTGAACACAGATCAATTGAGAAAACAGGAAGAAGTTGTGTGGAACTGTGAAAAAATAAGCAAAATATAGAAACTGAGTAGTCCATGGGCCACTTAAGCAACATAATGGACAATGTGAGGTTAGGAGCACCGTGGTCCCGTGGTAGCGTGAGCAGCTGCAGAACGAGAAGTCCTTGGTTCAAGTCTTCCCTCGACTGAAAATTTTACTTTCTTTATTTTTGCATAGTTATTATCTGTCCGTTCGTTCATTGACATCTCTGTTCACTGTAATAAGTTTAGTGTCTGTGTTTTGCGACCGCATCGCAAAACCGTGCGATTAGTAGACGAAAGGACGTGCCTCTCCAATGGGAACAGAAAACATTTGATCGCAAGGTCATAGGTCATAGGTCAACCGATTCCTCCACAGGAAAACACATCTGATATATTCTATACGACACTGGTGACGGCATGTGCGTCACATGACAGCAATATGTTGTCGAGCGACCTAGCTTGTACACTTGGCGAATGGGTAAAAAGATTCTTCTACCTTGCCCGATTTAGGTTTTCTTGTGGATGTGATAATCACTCCCAAAAAAATGATGAAAACATAAGAGTTTGTCACATAAACTTTTCACTCGATGGAAGATTTGAACCAAGGACCTTTCGTTCCGCAGCTGCTCACGTTACCACGAGACCACGGAGCTCCTGCGTTCCTATTGTCCTTAATGTTGCCTATCTTCCCTTGAACTACTCAGTTTGTATATTTTGCTTATTTTTTCACAGTTCCACACAACTTCTTCCTGTTTTCTCAATTGATCTGTGTTCAGTTTTTCAAGGCCTATCCACTGTGCCAACTTATAACTAAATCTGAGGGGGGTGCGATGGGGAGGTTCCCTTGTTAGAACTAATTAAACCTAACTAACCTACGGACATCATACACATCCATGCCCGAGGCAGGATTCGAACCTGCGACCGGAGCGCTCGCTCGGCTCCAGACTGTAGCGCCTAGAACCGCACGGCCACTCCGGCCGGCCAGCCGAAAAAAAGGATGACGAAATGTTTTTCCCCAATTGTCGAAGATGCGACTTTTCTACTCTGAAGCGTATCAGTTCCGCACTAATACCATGGGCAAACTATCCATCATATTTTAAATAAATAAGTGTTCTTGTACAGCGCACAAGAAACGTACACCACTGTAACAGGTACCTCCCCGCTTCACTAAACGACGCACATGTACCAACACATTCGGAGAGTGACATGCGCGAACATGGCATATGATAACAAAACTTATTGCTCTAGTACCAGATGTAGGGATCATGTTGCACAAAACTGTGCACGATCTTGGTGATCTTGAAGTTTGGTATGCATTCAACACGTCTTCCGTGATTTACGCACTAGTGTCAGCTAACAAATTATACAAAGTCATGCAGCTTCAACACGATACCACAGTTTATCAGCAGTAGTGATTGGCGTATTGTGACGAGCTAGTTGCTCGGCCACCATTAACCGGACGTTTTCAATTGGTCAGAGTTCTGGAGAACGTGCTGGCGAGGGCACCAGTCGAACAATTTCTGTATCTAGAAAGGCCCGTACAGGACCTGCAACATGCGGTCGTGCATTATTCTGCTGAAATGTAGGGTTTCGCAGGGATCGAATGAAGGGTAGAGCCACGGGTCGTAACACATCTGAAATGTAACGTCCACTGTTCAAAGTGCCGTCTATGCGATGCCAGTATGGCGATGACGAATACACGCTTCCAATGTGCTTTCACCGCGATGTCGCCAAACACGGATGCGACCATCATGATGCAGTAAACAGAACCTGGATTCATCCGAAAAAATTACGTTTTGCCATTCGTACAGCCAGGTTCGTCGTTGAGTACACCATCGCAGGCGCTCCTGTCTCTGATACAGCGTCAAGGGTAACTGCAGCCACGGTCTCCGAGCTAGTAGTTCATTCTGCTGCAAACGTCGTCGAACTGTTCATGGAGATGGTTGTTGTCTTGCAAACGTCCCCATCTGTTGACTCAGGGATCGAGACGTGTCTGCACGATCCGTTACAGCCATGCGGATAAGATGCCTGTCATCTCGACTGCTAGTGATACGAGTCCGTTGGGATCGAGCACGGCGTTCCGAATTACCCTCCTGAACCCACCGATTCCATATTCTGCTAGCAGTCATTGGATCTCGACCAACGCGAGCAGCAATGTCGCGATACGATAAACCGCAATCGCGATAGGCTACAATCCGACCTTTATTAAAGTCGGAAACGTGATGGTACGCATTTCTCCTTCTTACACGAGGCATCACAACAACGTTCCACCAGGCAACGCCGGTCAACTGCTGTTTGTGTATGAGAAATCGGTTGGAAACTTTCCTCATGTCAGCACGTTGTAGGTGTCGCCACCGGCGCCAACCTTGTGTCAATGCTCTGAAAAGCTAATCATTTGCATATCATAGCATCTTCTTCCTGTCGGTTAAGTTTCGCGTCTGTAGCACATCTTCGTGGTGTAGCAATTTTAATGGCCAGTAGTGTAGCACCGACGTTAAGAACTTGTCACGACAGTGATTGTACCGCGTGGAAGGACGTGACATTATGCATAGGTGTACGTAGACGTGTAACGCTGGCAGCGATCTGGCGTTTACACTTTGTGATGCGCGGAGAGCCGGGCGCCTGCAGCAGCCGCAGCCCTGCTACCAGCCCGACGTCACCTTCGGGCAGGTCAGGGCCGGAACTGGTGGCGGCGGCAGCGACAGCGGGGGGCGCTTCTGGGAAGCGGCGGGCTTTCTCCGCCGCTGACGTTGGGAGGCCGCGTCCGCCCAAATGAAAGGGACAGCGCCGCGCAGGTCCCGCCGGCGGCGCTCACAGCCTGACGCTGCCGCCAGGCCTCGCCGTGCTCCGCTCTTCATCTTCCCCTCATTAATCCGTATCTTAGGCTCATTCGGGTCTTTTTAGTTTCGTGCAGCCTCTCTTTAACTAGCACTGCCTACCAAGTGTTCTCAGAGGTTCTCCAAAATGATTGGAACTCTATTGAAAGTGGTGTGAACTCAAGAGCATCCTGCAGAAGCCTGTTTAGGGAACTAGGGACACTAGCTACTGCTTTCCAATATATTTATTCCTTAACGAAATTTGTCATTAAAAATACAGGGTGAAAAGTATTTAAACCGACAATCTCTGGGGGGTTGTAGAGGACATCAAAACAAATATTTTTCCCTAATGTCATTTTTTCCTGTGAGGATTATTTAAACCGGTAGAGGAAGATATCTCTGGCGACAAATTAATTAAACCAACAAAAAGTCCAGAGGGGACATATCTGGGGATCGAGCAGGCCATGGTACAGGACCACCTCTGCCAATCCACGTTTCTGGGAACCGTCGGTCCAGGAATCAACGCACACGACGACGGAAATGTGCCGGTACCCCGTCATGTTGGAACCACATGCGTTATCTTGTAGGGAGCGGGACGTCTTGCAGCAATTCTGGCAATGCTGTGGCGAGAAAATTGTAATAGTGCCTGCCATTTAATGGTCTAGATAGCAGATACGGTCCAATTAAACAGTCCCCAACAACACCGACCCACACATTAACGAAGAACCGCACTGATTGAAGGATCCCGCTGCACAGGCTGCAAGACAGCTTCCTCAAATTGCAGCGTTCTTACCGTGCGACTGCGTCTCTGTCCAGGTAATCTGCTGAATGACCCGGTCTCACGCAGACGTTGGTACACAGGAGCATACGTCGTATGATGCGGGATACGGCGATTAGGATATCGTTGTTGGTAAACCTGCAGTGCAGCTCGTCCGTTGTGGTACGCTACGTAGTACGCACCAAGCATGGCAGTGTACTCACTCCAGGTGTATGGCTCCATTAGTAGACAGAGACAATGCACAACTACACTGGTGGACAGCAGTTGCCTACAACTGAAGAGCGTAGTACGCCCTCTAACAACTGAAGATCGTAATACGGCCTCTTAACAACTGAAGAGCGCAATACTCCTCATAGGAAAAAATGACATTAGGGGAAAATATTTGTTTTGATGTCCCCTACAACCTCCCAGAGTTTGTCGGTTTAAATACTTTTCACCCTGTATATCACTTTTTCAAACCAATAGCTCAATTCATGGAATCATTACTAGAAATAAGAATAATCTTCACAAGGATTTAAAGTCACTTAGTCTTGTACAAAAAGGTGTGCATTATTCAGGAACACATATTTACTATAACTTTCCAGCAGCCATAAAAAGCTTAACAACCAATGAAATTTAGTTTACGAAGCCTATAGGATTTATTGGTGGCCAACTCCTTCTACTCCATTGATGAATTTCTCAGTAAAACCAACTGATTTGTGTCAACTTCTCCACAATTTCAGTGCAGTAATGTGTTCATTATATATATATATATATATATATATATATATATATATATATATATATATATATAATGAACACATTACTGCACTGAAATATATATATATATATATATATATATATATATATATATATATATATATATGTGTGTGTGTGTGTGTGTGTGTGTGTGTGTGTGTGTGTGTGTATGTGTGTGTGTGTGTGTGTGTGGAAGGACAATCTAACTTCTGCACCATTTCAGTGCAGTAATGTGTTCATTGTAAATAAGTATTGTAGTAGTTGTATTACACGTTTATTACCTTATAAACAAATAAAAAAAATTTATTTTAAATTCAGTGCATTAGTATTTGTAAAATGACTCTTTCATATAGCGTTCATTAAAAAATGACGATCATTCCACTTGGGACCTGTGGGATGGTGCATTAACTTATATGTTTTAGTTGTAAATATTTTTGTCATGTATTGTTGTTTTTCTGACATGTTCTACATCCTGTAGGACCTCCTCACTACGGATCAAATGGAATGAAAGTAAATCTAATATAATATAATCTAATCTAATAGACGAGAAGTAAGTGGGATTTATGAAGACTCGATCTACCGCGGATCAGATATTTGCACTGAAAGAAACCATATAAAAATATTAGGAATATTGCTCGTTCATTTTAAGAAATCAGTGCAACGAAGAACCAGCCAACGTTGCAAATTTCACTGGAAGTTCGAGTTTAAAAAAACCTATGATTGCATCAACAGAGAACAGGTTTTGTGAGAAAATACAAAAGTTTGGAATGCCAAAGAAGATTACAAATCTCGCAAACGTAACTCTGGAAGGCTCAAAACGGATATCGAATATGGATAGAGGATATTCGATAGCTTCTGACATAAAAACAGGAGTCAGGCAAGGGGATGGAATATTGAAACTTCTTTATTTAAATGAGTGTGGCTGTACGTAAATTGCTGAATGACTGAGAGCCACAATATCCTAGCGCAACGCAATCTGACTGCTCAAAAAAATTACAACCTGACTTCAAATAATTGATTCAAAAGAATGACCCTGACTAAAAAGAAATCTTAACAATAACCTATACATTTCATTAAGCACTTACCTCACAAGATCCTTAGCCTACGCTAACACTTCAAACCTCTATCCTCCATCAATGCTAACTTCTCACATTTAATATCCATCACTGCTGGATGTTCACCTCCAACTGCACAACAGTACTTCCATCACTGCTGACGACTAACTTGCAACTGCCCAACAGTACTGGCGATTAACTTCCAACAACGAGTCCGACCAGCCACAGTGTCTCTTACATAGAAAGCGCAGTCAGAGACCCAATGCAAAGCGCTACACAGCGCTGCCAACACAAAAGCAGCCCACTTACAATATCACCACTTCTGTTCAGTGTAATAATACAGGAAGCACTGGATGTACCAAGTGAAGCCGAGAAGGGAATTCGCGTAGGAATAAAAACAAATGTACTGGCGATTCCAGATAATACAGCATTAATCGCTGAACGCCTTCACGACCTGAAAATACTGGCAAGAAAGCTATTTCAAAAAGCCAAGGAAATTGGATTAGCGGTAAATGACGAGAAAACAAATTTGTTGGGGTTGAAAGAAGCGGCAAGGCAAAAAGGCGGGAAAACCATACAGATTGATAACAATGAGTTTGAATAAACAGAGGAGTTTAAATATCTTTGGGTCGGAGCAAATAACAGAAATGATGAGAAACAAGAACTAAAAGCGAGGATAAAAGCGGCATCCAGAGCATCATATTCATTTAACAAAATACAGTTACCCGAAATTTTATCAAGAGGAACCAAAATAAGAATACCTAAAACCATAACCAGACCATTATCATAATATGGAGCAGAAGTGTGGAGAGTAAATAATTATACAGAGAGAAAGATAAAAATTTTGGAAAATAAAATCTTTCGGAAAATATTTCGACCAGTTTATGAGGGAGGAAAATGGCGAAGAAGAAAAAAACGGATAGCTCGTGGAGTTGTTAAATGAACCAGATATTGCTGCGGAAGTCAACACAAGAAGGCTGAGATGGGCTGGGCACATCTATAGGGGAGACAACAAGACTGAGAAACCGTTGGAGAAGAAACCCGAAAAGCGAAGATCTTTTGCAGGCTGAAAATGAGATGGAGAGACTAAGTAGCTAGGATGTTCAGATACTGGCAGCAAGGAAAGAAGATGCCAAGGACAGAACGCTATAGAGAAGGCTGCTTGACAAGACAAAAAACCGACTGTGGTTTGGGCGGCCAGGAGGGAAAGAGTAAGCGAGCAGCGTTTGATATTCCGGTTTTCATAGCGGCAACACTGTACGACGGGAATCATTCTTTATTAATTTGCCAAACGCCATACACAGATCGTGGCAATGTGTTAGTTTAAAAGTTGCCTTTGAGCTGCACAGTCTTTTACTTCCACCGTTTTTGCGAGTCTAAAATGACATCAGAGACAAAGAAGGTGGTCGAGCTCATGGACAAAAAGTTACAGGGTTGGAGAAAAGTATGAAACACAGTGCGTAATGCATGCTGGAACATAAATGCAAGTCAAGCGGAAGTTAAGAATTAGACATATTAAGACAAGTCACCCTCGCAAACGAATTTGACTCGGACATAGTGAAAAAATATACAACAAAATTAAGAAGAATATAAGAAAAGAAATGAACGACAAGTAGAGACGGAATATGATAAGGTAAAGTACGATACATAGGCAAAACGTCAGGTAGAACTGAGCACATATTCCGGAAAATGGGACTTAAAACAGCGTTCAGATCAGCAGATAACATAAATACACGAGTGCGTTGTTATTTACCGCATAGGAGTAATAAATATGAGGGATCTGGTGTGTACAAAATATCTTGCCGTTATTGTGATAGAAGTTAAATCGGCCAGACGGGCACGTCCCTTGTTTTGACGTTCAAAGAACCCACCAACATCAGCAATAAAATCGTATTAGGCTTACATACCCAAAAGGAGGGGAATGATATTGATAGTGGTGACCATCAACTCAAAATTTTATATAATGTCGAAAAAACTAGGCGGTTAGACATTTTGGAAGAACTGGAGACTTATGCAACGAATCCCAAAGAACAGGATAAACTCCTCTATGAATAAAATGAGTTTGCAGCTAATGCACAGTTTAGTAATTACGACGATTTACTCAGCTCAGTTAGTCGCTGTTTCCTGCACACACGCTCCAGCTGATCACGCGTCGTCTTGAGATCAAGTGCCGCACTGCGCTGTTCGGGCTGTATCTGCTCTTCCTAACATCTGCCCAACTAACGTAAACACTTCGCGGTCGGAAGAAGAGTGCCAGCGAGCTGCAACAAGGAGCGGCCCTTGTCTTCCAATCCGTGTCGTCTCTCGTAAGCGTATGTGTAGTGTGTAAACATCTACCAGCCTGAAGTGTAATTCCACCGCCGGCCGGATTGGCCGAGCGGTTCTAGGCGCTTCAGTCTGGAACTGCGCGACCGCTACGGTTGCAGGTTCGAGTCCTGTCTCGGGCATGGATGTGTCTGATGTCCTTAGGTTTAAGTAGTTCTAAGTTCTAGGGGAGTGATGACCTCAGCTGTTAAGTCCCATAGTGCTCAGAGCCATTTGAACCATCTTGTAACACCACCGGGTACCAAATCAAATGGTTCAAATGGCTCTGAGCACTATGGGACTTAACATCTGAGGTCATCAGACTCCTAGACTTTAGAAGTACTTAAACCCTCCTAGAGCTTAGAACTACTTAAACCTAACTAACCTAAGGACATCACACACATCCATGCCCGAGGCAGGATTCGAACCTGCGACCGTAGCGGTCGCGCGGTTCCAGACTGAAGCACCTAGAACCGCTCGACCACACCGGCCGGCACCGGGTACCAAAAAATATGGAAGACTGCTATTCTCTCTCTTTTACTGTAAAGAACTCACTAGGTTCTAAATACATCTTACTGTTTTAACGACCTGTACTTACTTTCGTATTTGATGAATAACCTACTGAAATATTGACTATTGTATTATAGAGGATGCGCCCATCTAGCGCAAAGAGTGGGCGAAGGAAAAGTACACTTTGTTATATGTATATAATTTCCTGATTCTGATTTTATGTTTAGATGACGAGGCATGAACACTTGTTTGTCGAAAGCCGCCCATAAGTAAGAACCATACACATTGTAATGCCACTTTACTAAGCTCACAATTACATCTAATGAAAATAATTGCACTTTTATCAGGTCTTCTAAATATAAAGTCAGAAATCAGGGAATTGTATTTCATTCGAGTACAACCAACCGTAATATTCCTTCGCCAATCTTTGCGTTAGTTGCCCGCGTTCTGTATAAGAGACTCTCTCGTTAGCATTTATGACGTTCCATTTCCTTTCTCAAAAAGAGAATCCTCCGTAGTGTAGAAGAGACCGATACGAAATTGTTACACGTCTCTACACTTTTCAACACGAACTACTGACCAGCAAAGGCAATACAGGGTGAACACAAACACCATCGACAAAATTTCAGAGGTTAATAGGGTTTTTTTCCGCAAACGTGATGTTTGTAAACACCATAAACCATTTATCTTATATAACAGCCATGATCTCCAGCCATGTCTATATGACCAAATTGCATTTGTGACACGTTTTTAACTTACATTTTAATGCCTGATTCTCCCTATGTTCTTGTATTCAATTAGCATTGAAGATAGCTACAGAGTAGCTGAAAGCGATCTGTAGTAAACAGATTAAAAATTTACGACCGGTGCTGCCATTCCTTCCGTCTTGAGATTAATTACTTGCTCGATCTGCATGCTAGCACTGGTGCTAGAGCATCGTCATTTAACGCGCAATGAATGTAAAAAGATCGCCTGCAATTCCAAGTGCTGAGTTGTGGAACACATCGATACCAGGTTAAAAGTATCTTGACTAAGACATGAAGCGATGAATCCCGCTTGTCAATCGAGTTCCTGTAAGCAATGGTTAGAGGTATCTCATGTGTTAACTTGGCATTTTATTGACGTCCTGATCCATCTGTTACCGTCTCTCACCAGTGACCGATATAGAAACTTATTGTTCGCCTGTTTTATTTCCTTGTTCACAGCGAGCGTGATGGCGCAGTGGTTAGCAAACTGGTGTCGCATTCGACACGACAACGGTTCAAAGCCGTATCCGGCCATCCAGACTTAGGTTTTCAGTTATTTCCCTAAATCGCTCCAGGCAAATGCCGGGATCGTTCTTTTAAAAGGGGAAGGCCAATTTTCTTCCCCATCTTTGACACAATCCGAGCTTGTGCTCCGCCTGTAATGATCCCGATATCGACGGGACGTTAAACCCAATGTTCCTTTCTTTTCCTTGTTCGCTTACATCAGTGGTCATCAAACTGCAGCTCGAGGGCCGCAAACGGCCAGAGTAAAGTACACGAGCCGGCCGCTGTGACCGAGCGGTTCTAGGCGCTTCAGACTGGAACCGCGCGACCGCTACGGTCGCAGGTTCGAATCCTGCCTCGGGCATGGATGTGTGTGATGTCCTTAGGTTGGTTAGGTTTAAGTAGTTCTAAGTTCTGGGGGACTGATGACTTCAGAAGTTAAGTCCCATAGTGCTTAGAGCCATTTGAACCATTTGAACCAGACTGTAGCGCCTAGGTCAGTTGACCTTAAGAACTTCTTAATAGCGTAGTTTTCGTGCTCAGTAACAAACAAAGACAGTAATATCTTAGGAAGTGGTTGATTTTAATTGACATTGGTGAATTCGCCCATTAACTGATGATTAAAGCTGGCCGCTTCCTCAATGGCAGAGATATAAGTAGCACGGCCACTGTGCGATTAAAGTATGCGAGATGGCCATGTGGTGTTATTTGTCTTCCAGCATTACCTCACAAGCGTGAGCAACGCGTATTGATCAGCTGCTATGCGATAAATTTTGATACGGAAGTCACACGGATTCGTCAATGCGCATTACAAAGACGGTCGTATTCAAATGAGATACGTGTCTGTAGCAAAGAATATTAAATTGAATTAAGGCTGTTGTAATACAATGAGAAGATGAAAAATGGCATTCAAAACATTTAGTAAACATTTCTGATCGTGTCTCATATTTCATAATGAACTTAAAGATAAGTATAGTTACTGTCATTTATCAATTAACCATCCGCTCAAAAAGGCAACTCACAGCACTTCGTCAGGCAAGTGAGGCCGCTGAAGGCGGCAGCAATCTGAAACAGAGAACAGTCGACACGAAGTTCTCCGCATAGTGCCGACTTTTAATGATCAGTACCTGGTGGCCAGCGGTCAACATGCCACGCCCTTACTATAGCTTGTCCATGGTGCTCACAAAATACTAATTTATGTGGTCTACCAATTAATAACAAGATCGGCCCATATAGGCTCGAAGTGCCCCAGAGATACGAGGTGCATTCCAGTTCTAAGGCCTCCGATTTTTTTTCTAATTAACTACTCACCCGAAATCGATGAAACTGGCGTTACTTCTCGACGTAATCGCCCTGCAGACGTACACATTTTTCACAATGCTAACGCCATGATTCCATGGCAGCGGCGAAGGCTTCTTTAGGAGTCTGTTTTGACCACTGGAAAATCGCTGAGGCAATAGCAGCACGGCTGGTGAATGTGCGGCCACGGAGAGTGTCTTTCATTGTTGGAAAGTCACTAGGAGCCAGGTCAGGTTAGTAGGGAGCATGAGGAATCACTTCAAAGTTGTTATCATGAAGAAACTGATGCGTAATGTTAGCTCGATGTGCGGGTGCGTTGTCTTGGTGAAACAGCACACGTGCAGCCCTTCCCGGACGTTTTTGTTGCAGTGCCGGAAGGAATTTGTTCTTCAAAACATTTTCGTAGGATGCACCTGTTACCATAGTGCCCTTTGGAACGCAATGGGCAAGGATTACGCCCTGGCTGTCCCAGAACATGGACACCATCATTTTTTCAGCACTGGCGGTTACTCGAAATTTTTTTGGTGGCAGTGAATCTGTGTGCTTCCATTGAGCTGACTGGCGCTTTGTTTCTGGATTGCAAAATGGCATCCACGTCTCATCCATTGTCACAACCAACAAAAACAAAGTCCCATTCATGCTGTTGTTGTGCGTCAACATTGCTTGGCAACATGCCACACGGGCAGCCATATGGTCATTCGTCAGCATTCGTGGCACCCAACTGGATGACACTTTTCGCATTTTCAGGTCGTCATGCAGGATTGTGTGCACAGAACCCACAGAAATGCCAACTCTGGAGGCGATCTGTTCAACAGTCATTCGGCAATCCCCCAAAACAATTTTTTCCACTTTCTCGATCATGTCGTCAGACCGGCTTGTGCGAGCCTGAGGTTGTTTCGGTTTGTTGTCACACGATGTTCTGCCTTCATTAAACTGTCGCACCCACGAACGTACTTTCGACACATCCATAGCTCCATCACCACATGTCTCCTTCAACTGTTGATGAATTTCAATTGGTTTCACGCCACGCAAATTCAGAAAACTAATGATTGCACGCTGTTCAAGTAAGGAAAACGTCGCCATTTTAAGTATTTAAAACAGTTCTCATCCTTGCCGCTGGCGGTAAATTTCCATCTGCCGTACGGTGCTGCCATCTCTGGGACGTATTGACAATGAACGCGGCCACATTTTAAAACAATGCGCATGTTTCTATCTCTTTCCAGTCTGGAGAAAAAAAATCGGAGGCCTTAGAACTTGAATGCACCTCGTATGTCAGCACTGGCCCTTGAGCAAAAAGTCTGACAACCACTGACCCACATATTAACGCTGGTATTCTTTACATCACTTTCGAATTGTGTGGTAACGGTTTGAACTACACTCCATGGCCACGGGGATGATCGTCCACCCGCCACCCCCCACCTGCTGTCCCTCTCAAGGTCACCTTCTCTATTCCATAACAGGACATCTGGGACGGCACAGAGTGCGAAGATGTGCACAACTCGGGCCCGGATGCCGTAATGAGGGAAAAAGATGGTAGTATACAGTATATCTAGTTCAGCTGCTCGTGGCTGCAAACCTGATTAACAGAGGAGTGGACCTGATTGGATATGTATATGTCTCTACATAGGGTATGCAAAACAAATTGCTCTTCTTCTAGTAGCAGTTTACCATAGGTCGCCGGAGGAGCGAAGAGTACCTAGTGACTGGAAAAATACGCCGATCATTCCAGTTTTCAAGAAGAGTCCTCGAACACACAATCACAACCAAAGGAGTATTTCGCTGTCAGTTTCGGAGTTTTAGAACACGTTTATGCGTTCTATCACCCTCATGGTGACCGAAAACCTCCATAGGGATCAGTATGGATTGCGATATTAACGCTTTGAGTCCTCTAAACATATAAAGAAAAATTAATTTTAAAATATGTCACAAAATGGATCTTTACAGTCATAGTAAGCAACGAATACAAGAAGAAATTGGAAAAAATTGACAATAAATTGCTTTAAGGCATATTCACTTTGAAATATAATTTTAAATTTTTTTACAGAATTAACACATATCATCATATTAAGCAAGAAATACAGAATAAATTGACAAAAAGTAAACAATCAATTGTTCTAAGAAGGTGGTTTCACTTTGGAGCGTCTGAAACGTATATTTTTCAACCAGGTATCATTTCATGAGATACAGTGTGGTCAGAAACAGTCTGAAAAGCTTGAAAGGGTGTTTCTAGGTAGGCTGTACTGAGTAATAACTGTCGAGGAAAAAAATTCGATACGTTGCGTCGTCGTTTGGTTTCGTAAAACCGAACAAGAGAATGATACAAAAATTGGACATGGAACGGTAGCAAGGGGTGAATCTTAGCCAAAGGCTGAGCGGTCTCGTGAACTATCATATACCCCATGAGAACAACTAATTGTTCGTGAAGGTATGTTTCGTCCATGCAACTAATTGAAGGCAGTTTATTGCTATACACGTTTCGGTTGTTTTATTTGCGAAGCATCTTCAGTGGCTCATAATGCATGTTTTTTTTAATATAATAAATGTATTATATGGTAGTTACAATACGTTACTATGTTACATTTCGTTATGTTTTTCTCTTGTTTTTTTAGTTTAGAATCAACTTTTGTAGCACAAATTTAGTGATGTGAAATTATCGTTCGGTGTTACTAACGATTTCCGGCTGGGTCAGTATTACAAATGTATTCACTAGATGCCACTAGTTGCTTATCATGTACTCATGCATTCCGACAGTCGACAGTAATATTCTACTCTTATTGTGTGTTCAAAGGCACTGACTAATTACAACAAATAGCGCGTCTCAGTTCCTATTTACATTCTTGAGTAAAGAATTATCAGAATTCTATTTATCTTCATTCAAAGTTCCATTACAAAATCTTTCACAATTGTAACTACAATACAATATAATGATATTAACTAAATAACGAAGCGAAAAGCAGCACCAATGGGTCATATTATGTTAGCACCAGACACATGTGTTGTCGCCTTAACACTTTTACCAATCTTACGTATGCAACCGTCTGTTAATCTAAAACATCATTGAAATTGACTTATGCGTATTCGTTAATATAAGAAAAGAGATCAAGTCATCAAAATACATATATAACAGCAGCAAACGCATTAACAACTCGTTGCAAGCACTGTTTTTAAAAATACTGCTAGAAAACTAGTCAAATAAAGAGGTATTAATTATTTTAAAAGCGTAAAACGATGCACATTAATTGTGGCTACAAATGTAAAATATCTTGACAGTGAAATACCGTGTCACAGTTATTAGCTCAATGGTGATCATTGCGTCAGTCAGCATATTGCTTCCTCCTACATGTATCTCGTTGAAAGCCCATGAAAGTTAAATTACCGAGATTCGAACTGACATGGGGGCTTACAAACAATTGCTCTTCCCGCGTTCTATTCGCAGTGAGGAATAGCAAATAGGTACGTCACCGTGGTACGCAAAGTACCCTCTGACACACGTAAGGTGACACGTGGATTAATGATGTAGATGTAACGTTACTTGCCAACAGCGACGAACAAAAAGTCAAGTGATTGTTATAGAGGTAATATGAGGGGGTATGGCTGGCAGGAGGCTAGAGTATAATGTTTCTTCGACTTCAGTGTCCGTAGAGATAAGTGCCACTTAGAACGCGACACACTTTGGAGGGAATTCGACCGCGCCGTTCTTTAAGGTATCATTCTGCTTTCCCCTCACTGACTTAGAGGGAACATCAACAACCTGTCGTTTGACCCTCCTTTGAGTCACCGTTCGAACGTCGGAATGGTAGATACTTTGAAAATCGATCGCGGAATAGAAAAGCAACTACAATCGCTTAGTAATGGAAAGGCATCTGGGACAGATAAGATACCCGTAAGATTCTACCTGTAAGATGTGAAAGAACTTACTCCGCTTCTAGCAGCAGATACCGTAGCTCGCTGGAAAAAAGCACAG
The DNA here is from genome assembly GCF_021461395.2 of Schistocerca americana. Lineage (NCBI taxonomy): Eukaryota > Metazoa > Arthropoda > Insecta > Orthoptera > Acrididae > Schistocerca > Schistocerca americana. Next base: position 325,962,486 of record NC_060121.1, on the reverse strand, counting down.
GTCATTCACGTTTTCAGTAATGGTCGTAGGACAGATGGGCATAAATTATAAGCCGTTATCGCCGACCAGATTGGCGGCTGGATTCAGGAGTGTTTTTGCAGATAGAAGCCAGCAAATCGGGACAAAATCGACAGATGTAAGGGTAATTTCCGAAGTATCTCTATGAAGTGTGAAATGACCGTGACTGTTTAGAATGTATATAAATAATCTAGTAGAAAGCGTCGGAGGCTCTTTAAGACTGTTCGCAGATGATGCGGTTGCGTATAAGAAAGTAGCAACACCAGTACCTGTATCGACTTCGAAAAATTTTCTACGAAAGACTGATGAATGGTGCAGTCTCTGGCAGTTGATCCTAAATGTAAATAAATGTAACATATTTCCCATACATAGGAAAAGAAACCCACTACCGTAAACAGCTACACTACTGATTCAGGTTTCTTTCAATCTGCAGCACTATTGATAACAAAGTGCTGGAAACTGTATAAGCCGTAAAATACTAGAACTAACTATCCAGAGCGACCTTAAGTGGAATGACAAACAGTAGGAAAAGCAGACACCAGACATTCATAGGGAGAATTTTAAGGAAGTGTAGCTCACCCACGAAAGAAGTGGCTTGCTTACAAGCCGCTTGTTCGACCGACCGACCCTTATTAGGTAGGACTAACAGAAGAGGTATAGAAGATCCAACGAAGAGCGGCACGTTTTGTCGCGATGTCGTTCAGTCGGCCCGAGAGCTGTACGGAGGTGCTCAACAAATTCCAGTGACAGACGCTGGAAGAGGGACCTTGTGCATCACGGAGAGATTTACTATTGAAATTCCGAAAGAGTACTTTTGGGAAGAGTCGGACAACATAGTACTTCCTCCCACATACATCTCGCGAAATGGCCACGTCAAAAAATCAAGAAATTAGAACTAATACAGAGGCTTACCGACAATCATTCATCCCATGCTCCGTTCGAGAATGGAACAGGGAAGGGGGTACCAGAAGTACCCTCTGCCACACACCGCCTGGTGGCTTTTGGAGTACTGATGTAGATGCAGGCGTAAATGTAGTCCTCTTCCTCCTAGCCTCAGTGCTGGATTGTCATTTCCGAGACTGGTGCTGATGCGTAGCCACGGGAGAACGCCTCAGGGTCCATCGAAAGCTCCAGCACTCTCTCCAACAGTTTTAAATGCCACTGAGGCTCCGCTGCGACGCACCAAGACTAGCGCCTCCGACTGAGATGGTAGTGCAGAGAAAGGATGGTTCGCGCCGCCTAATTTCCGTTCCCGCACGGAATTTTCCACTGAGGAGCCGACAGCGGATCTCGGAGTGAGAGTTTCTGGCTGATTGACGCTTCGCATCAGCCGTGACACACGAGCGGACAGCACAGATGGTGAAGCGCTGACCGTGAAAGCCAGGCGCCTCGGCACTACGCATCTGTCATAAGGGCTGTACTGATTCGGAAGAAAGGTTTCTGACACATGAATATAGCGTCTCTGCCCGCGGGGAGTCCTTCGTTACAGAGCAAACAAATCGTTGCTGCGACATTTTACCAACACTTATTTTCGCATAATGTTGTTGTTGTTGTGGTCTTCAGTCCTGAGACTGGTTTGATGCAGCTCTCCATGCTACTCTATCCTGTGCAAGCTTTTTCATCTCCCAGTACCTACTGCAACCTACATCTTTATGAATCTGTTTAGTGTATTCATTTCTTGGTCTCCCTCTACGATTTTTACCCTCCACGCTGCCCTCCAATGCTAAATTTGTGATCCCTTGATGCCTCAGAACATGTCCTACCAACCGGTCCCTTCTTCTTGTCAAGTTGTGCCACAAACTCCTCTTCTCCCCAATTCTATTCAATACCTCCTCATTAGTTATGTGATCTACCCATCTAATCTTCAGCATTCTTCTGTAGCACCACATTTCGAAAACTTCTATTCTCTTCTTGTCCAAACTACTTATCGTCCATGTTTCACTTCCATACATGGCTACACTCCATACAAATACTTTCAGAAACGGCTTCCTGACACATCTATACTCGATGTTAACAAATTTCTCTTCTTCAGAAACGCTTTCCTTGCCATTGCAAGTCTACATTTTATATCCTCTCTACTTCGACCATCATCAGTTATTTTACTCCCCAAATAGCAAAACTCCTTTACTACTTTAAGCGCATAGTAGAAATACTTATACGAGGGGTGTTCAATATTTATTTTCACTTTACTTTTTCCTCGCCAGTCATGGTGCGCTATTTGACTCGGCGTTACAGCTGCAATTATGTACTACTTTGGTCTAACCAAAGGTGACAGGACAATCACTAAAAATTTTTATCTCTACACAATTTCCCAAGTGCTGTCGTTACTTGAGCAGACAACCTGGAGCGTTTTCATCAAGGACAGCCCTGGATGACTTGGTTTCTGTGGAAGGAAGCTGCAGATACTGCGGACATTCACAGGCGATCGGTGGCATTACTCCGCAAGCCAATGTACTTTGGCTCAAATGGCTCTGAGCACTATGGGACTTAACATCTGAGGTCATCAGTCCCCTAGACTTAGAACTAATTAAACTTAACTAACCTAAGGAAATCACACACATCCATACACGAGACAGGATTCGAACCTGCGACCGTAGCAGCAGCGCGGTTCCGGACTGAAGCGCCTATAACTGCTCGGTCACAACGGCCGGCTCCAATGTACTTTGCACGTCGGGTATTTGGAGGGGACGGGGGGATTTGATTTACCTGAATCATTCCCTCCTTCCATATTCCTGATGCTCAAGGTGGAATCTCAGTTTGATGGCCAAAATTTCTATAATTTTACCCTCGTGGTCCTTACACGTTTCTCTAGTCATACTCAAACACGGATCGAAAAGAGACAGGGAGGCAGTCTTTCGCCACTACCTTTCACGAGTGAAAAAGAATTACATAATATGTAGAACAGAATGAGCAGTGTAACGAGTACAGAACATGGATTGACAGTAAAGCGAAGAATGACAAAAGTAATGAGAAGTGGCAAAAATGAGAATACCAAGAAGTTTAACATCAAAGTTCATGATCGCGAAGTAGGCGGAGTTAAGGAATTCTGCTACTTTGAAAGCAAATTAGCCAATGACAAACGAAGCAAGTAGGACATAAAAAGCACATTAGCACATGTAAAGGTGACATTCCTGTCCAAAATAATGTCTATTAGTGCCAAACGTAGGCAAAACATTTCTGAGAGTGCGCGTCTGGAGCACATCATTGTATTGTAGTGAATCATGCACTGTTTAAAAAATCTGGAACAGAAAGGAATCTAACCGCTTGAGGTGTGGTGCTACAGAAAAAATGTTGAAAGTTAGACGGGCTGATAAGGGTAATGAAGAGGTTTTCCGCAGAATAGGTGAAGAAAGGAACAAATGGAAAACGCCGACAAGAACGACGGATGGAAAATGGGTTAAGACGTCAAGTAGTAGCTTCCGTGGTATTAGAGGGAGCTGTACACGACAAAATCTGTAGAAGGAGACAAAGATTGGAATACATCCAACCAGTAATTGAGGAAGTAGGTTCCAAGTGCTACTCAGCGATGAAAAGGTTGGTACAGGAGAGGATTTCGTAGCGGGCCACATCAGACTAGCCAGAAAAATTAACTGGAATCGGACGTTTTTAGGAAGTCTCAGAGCTTTGCACGACGGAGTCGGTTAACATTTCTGTGACGCACTGGCACTGACTAAACGTTCTGTTGCTCATGTAGCGTAGCGCGATAGCTTCCGATAAGGGAGGTGCGCGCGACCCAAAGCGAACCCGCGCGGTGGGTTAAGGACCGTGGGCTGGTACACAGGCCAACTCGGGTGTTTTTTCTAAGACGGCCTCCACGCCCGTGTAGGCAAATACTTGGCTGATCCTCAAATTCCGGCATCGAGGGTACAATACATTAACAGTTAAAATAGTATGCGATATGGAACAGACTTTACACGATTCACAGACAGATCCTGTCTTAGGTGACCTTGACTGTGGCATCAGGACAGCACTATGTTTTCGGTTACTTCGGTTTAACCGTCCAAAATAACCGGTTTCTGAATTAAGCTATTTTCATCTTTGTTCCTATTCCTTCCTGTAACAAACGTAGAAATCGAACAAAGATTACAAAACTGACTCTTTCGATTTCAAGATATATAGAATTAAAATAGTTAACTAAATAGGCAAATGACAGAAAACATAGTTCGTCCAACTTTCGGTGCTTTTCACGATAAATGATAAGTGGTTGAATACTACAAAAAATCACTAGCATTCTCCTATTGATTCTAATTTTTTGACACTCTGCTCAAAAATCATGTTGTGATCGGGCATCATATCACTATTTGAGCATTACGAATAGTCAGAGATAAAGGGTGAAAACTGAAGTTGAAAAGCTATTTTTCGGTTAATGTGTCGTTTCCGAGGATACGAACAGATAAATCCATATTATGTAGTCAAAGGCGGCAGATTACCTATTTTCTGAAATGAGATTTCCACTCTGCAGTGGAATGTGTGCTGATATGAAACTTCCTGGCAGATTACAACTGTGTGCCGGACCGATACTCGAACTCGGGACCTTTTCCATTCGCGGGCAAGTGCTCTACCAACTGAGCTACCCAAGCACGACTGACGCCCTGTCCTCACAGCTTTACTTCCGCCAGTACCTCGTCTCCTACCTTCCAAACTTTACAGAAGCTCTCCTGCGAACCTTGCAGGACTTGCACTCCTGAAAGAAAGGATATTGCGGAGACATGGCTTAGCTATATCCTGGGGGATGTTTCCAGAATGAGATTTCCACTCTGCACTTGCCCGCGAAAGGCAAAGGTCCCGAGTTCGAGTCTCGGTCCGGCACACACTTTTAATCTGCCAGGAAGTATCATATCAGCGCACACTCCGGTGCAGAGTGGAATTCTCATTCTGGAAACATCCCCCAGGTTGTGGCTAAGCCATGTCTCCGCAATATCCTTTCTTTCAGGAGTGCTAGTCCTGCAAGGTTCGCAGGAGAGCTTCTGTAAAGTTTGGAAGGTAGGAGACGAGGTACTGGAGGAAGTAAAGCTGTGAGGACGGGGCGTGAGTCGTGCTTCGTTAGCTCCGTTGCTAGAACACTTGCCCGCGAAAGGCAAAACTCCCGAGTTCGAGTCTCGGTCCGGCACACAGTTTTAATCTGCCAGGAAGTTTCAAAGGCGGTTTTATTTGCTGCGAGATCTATTTACGAAATTTCAATCACCAACTTTCTCTTCCGAATGCGAAAATATTTTGTTGACACCCACCTACGTAGGGAGAAATGATTATCATAATAAAATAAGAGAAATCAGAGCTCGAACGGAAAGATTTAGGTGTTCCTTTTTCCCACGTGCCATTCGAGAGTGGCATGGTAGAGAAGTAGTACGAAAATGGTTCGATGAACCCTCTGCCAGGCACTTAAGTGTGAATTGCAGAGTAACCATGCAGATGTAGATGTAGATCTAGATCTCAACAGCTGAATGTAAATTATGACGATACGAACGTAAGGACGACACAACACCAAGTCCTCGAACGGAGAAAATCTCCGACAGCCGTAAATAGAACCCGTGTCCCTTCGCTTATCAATTCGTCGCGAAGACCGCGCAACTACAGTGGCAGATAGTCATGTGAATGGATTCAACTGCGACAAAGGCCCACTCATTGTCTTGCAGAAGCTCAACGGCCCCACGATACTAGCGCCCGAGAGGACAGACAATTTCATATCTTGGCCGGGCTTATGCCTACAATAAGTTTCATGCCTTGAGGTGGAAATGAGACTATCTGCAGTAAGACAAGTGCACACACGAACACTGCCACGACGTCTGGAGTAGCACTGGCTGTCAATTCGACGACTTCTGTTGCGGCCTTCCATGGTGCCAACAGAGAAGTGCGCCGGGAGCGATAACACTGGACACAGAAGTGGCATCCTCTGATATTTTGTCGCGCGGGATTAGCCGTGCGGTCTTAGGCGCTGCAGTCATGGGCTGTGGGGCTGGTCCCGGCGGAGATTCGAGTGCTCCCTCGGGCATGTGTGTGTGTGTCTGTCCTTAGGATAATTTAGGTTAAGTAGTGTGTAAGCTTAGGGACTGATGACCTTAGGACTTAAGTCCCATAAGATTTCACACACATTTGAACATTTTTTTCTGATATTCTCAGTTGAGGTTCTGCGTAAATAGGACTTATCCTTGTGTAGAGGGTCCGAGGAAAACGACCAATGCCATGTAGCATTCGAATGTCGCCATACCGTCGCAGCATCTGGTGTGATGGTATGGGGTGCCATTGGTACAAAACATGAACAGCTCTGGTTCGAATAGACAGAAATTTGGAAAGCACCTGTTACATTTCTGAGGCATTATGGCCGGCGACTGTGCCTTAAATGGTTCAAATGGCTCTGAGCACTATGCGACTTAACTTCTGAGGTCATCAGTCACCTAGAACTTAGAACTAATTAAACCTAACTAACCTAAGGACATCACACACATCCACGCCCGAGGCAGGATTCGAACCTGCGACCGTAGCGGTCTCTCGGTTCCAGACTGTAGCGCCTAGAACCGCACGGCCACTCCGGCTGGTGACTATGCCTTATTTTTGAGACCTCTCAATAAGATAACATTAGACTATATGCTTCCCCATGTTGTGCTGACCTACCTTGTTCTTACCGTTACTCCAACCAGCATGTTTCACAGCTCTCTCACCCACTGAAAACATCTGATCATGGGTCTCCGAGGAATTGCCATGCCAGCACTAGCCAGCTACTACGATAGAGTTGAACCAGTATGAAATGACGTACCGTATGTATAATCCAAGCTAGGTTCGACCACATGCTCTGCCAGTTTGAGCCATTGCTGCTGCCAGATGTGGCAACTCTGAGTACTGAATTTCATACCTTGTAACAGCCTCAAATCACCTACAAATCTTATTACTTATTCTTAATATTATACTGTATACGCCCAATAAATAAAACTTAGTTGTTCTCTTTTCTTCCTGTTGCTGAAATTTTAATAGGTCTTCCAGACTGAGAAATGGAAAAGAGCAATAGCGTTTTCGAGTGACACTTCTTAGCTTTCTTTTGAAGCGATGCTAGCACACCCTGAAAAAGCTAAATAAGAAAGATCATACATGAATTTCAGTCCAGTTTCCTAGAATCCCTCGGCGCCAACTTCCTCCAAAGGGCACCATCACCATTTTATTGTGTTCGCGGTGCTGTGAGTTTTGCTCCCTATTGGTTCAAATGGCTCTGAGCACTATGGGACTCAACTGCTGAGGTCATTAGTCCCCTAGAACTTAGAACTAGTTAAACCTAACTAACCTAAGGACATCACAAACATCCATGCCCGAGGCAGGATTCGAACCTGCGACCGTAGCGGTCTTGCGGTTCCAGACTGCAGCGCCTTTAACCGCACGGCCACTTCGGCCGGCCTTGCTCCCTATTGTTCCCTCACCGGTGATTGGAAACTTCTGGTCATTTACTTCTACACAGCATGTAAATACATCTTCCTTGAAACGACACTTCCTGTCAAAATTTGCTCTTATGTTAAATCATACAGTTGGTATGGTTCCTAACAGTTAGTGTGTACGCTGCTGTACTGCAGTGTTTAGTCGCGTACATCACAACTCATATAAACTGGCGGCGTTGAAACCAAAGGTTTTGAGGCCAGGGACGAGAACCGGCACTTTCGCTAGTGTACGCCAAGATCCCTCTCTCTCCCTCTCTCTTTCACTTTATCTCTCTACCTGCACAATGCATTCATTGGCTCCTAACGCCTCCCAAATGTATACATGTAGAAACTGTGACCTCAATATGATTTTTTTTTTTTTTTTTTTTTTTTTTTTTTTGTGACGGCGCTCTCGCCGAAAAGATTGCTGTGCGCCTCAGCTTCCCGTTTCCCTTGAACCAGATAATAAGCAGACGGTCGCTTGATAAACAAAAACAAGTCTTCAAATTCTTCATGTGGAATTCCACAGCGTCGAAGTAATTTCGGAAAGATGAAACCATTTTAAATATCCAAGTCATTGACACAACTGCTTTAGAAAAGAGCTATAGGCCTAAAGTGCCCAATAATAATAATCATTTCGTGTGTCTCAGTATTACGTGATGTAATAAATAGAGTTAATCTTGCATAAAGGATATGAGAGCGGACGGTGGATATCGCTGAGAACCAACAAAACTATAAATTTACAATGACAGAAAAAAATCTCAACAAAAACGTTAATTAATGTAGAGATGCATTTGTCTAGGTAACATGTGTGAGTGACTAACATTGCAAGATCACAGGTTATTGTAAGCACGGGAAAAAATGGTTCAAATGGCTCTGAGCACTATGGGATTTAACATCTGAGGTCATCAGTGCCCTAGAACTTAGAACTACTTAAACCTAACTAATCTAAAGACATCACACACATCCATGCCCGAGGCAGGATTCGAACCTGCGACCGTAGCGGTCGCGCGGTTCCAGACTGAAGCGAATGGATGCAGGTGATCAGACAGGATGCTTAAGAACGTGTCACCAGCCAGAGTCGTATCCAGAAGTAACAAGGTACCCATATCACTCCGACTGCACACGCCCCACACCATTACAGAGCCTCCACCAGCTTCAACAGTCCCCTGCTGACATGCAGGACCCTTGGGTTCATGAGATTGTCTCCATACACTTTTGCCATCCGCTCGAAACAATGTGAAACGAGATTCGTCCGCTCAGGCAACATGTTATCTGTCATCGACACTCCAATGGCCCAGGCGAGACGTTAAGCTTTGTGTCGTGCAGTCATTAAAGGTACACGAGTGGATCTTCGGCTGTGAAAGGCGATATCGATGATGTTTCGTTGAATGGTTCGCACGCTGACACTTGTTGATGGCCCAGCATTGAAATCTGCAGCAATTTGCTGAAGGTTTGCACTTCTGTCAAGATGAAGCATTTTCGTCAGTCGTCGTCGGCCCCGTTCTTGCAGGATCTTTTTCCTGCCGCTGCGATGTCTGAGATTCGATGTTTTATCGGATTCCTTATATTCACGGTACACTCGTGAAATGGTCGTACGGGAAAATCCCCACCGCTACCTCGGAGATGCTGAGTCACATCGCTCGTGCACTGACTGTAACACAACGTTCAGACTCACTTAAATCTTGATAAGCTGCCATTGTAGCAGCACTAACCAATTTAACAACTGCGCCAGACACTTGTTGTATTATTGTATATAGGTGCTGCCGACCGCCGTATTCTGCCTGTTTATATATCTGTCTACTTCAATACGTATGCCTATACTAGTTTCTTTGGCGCTTCGGTGTAGTACCACATTACGAGTACTTTTAACCATACTCGTTTTGGATCATTATTAGTGCATTTAACTTATTTGAAAACAGACGAAATCGTTGAATTACGTTAGAAAAGTTAATACAGAGCACCAAGAAACGCGATGCACAAAGACAAAAAAATGCCATTTTGTGCCATTTCAGTGACTTCACTGACATACTCGTATCTAATGACATAGCATTTCACGACATTATATGCCTTCATGACTTGTAAGCATAACAATATGCGCGATCTGTATTGATGACAAAAGATGTAAACATATTTTGCGAACTCACATGAAAGCATCACAACAAATTCTGAACTCCATTTAATGAAGCATGAACATTACATTATGCGACTGGCTGTCCTCGGCATAGGTACTTGAAATTCATTCATAATTGAGTGGAAACCTGTCTTGTGAATAAAATTCCATGTAATATGCAAAGGTAATGTTTTCGAAGTCGCTTAATAGGCTGCAAGCACGTATTTGCATTGTGTAGCCGAGTGGATTGACATCAAATGATTAACCTGTGTGCCTTTGAAAATTTAGGGCACTTTGCGTTGTTATGGAGCCTGTCAATTGTAAATAATCTTTTCCCAATGGAAAAGCATGCTCGAAATGCCATACGAAGCAAAACTATTTAATGTTTGATACGATTCTCTCCTATTGTAGAAGACATCCAAAGGCAGTGGCAAATAAACTTTGCACAGTGGAACAACCAGTTGCTTGAAATAACGTACGAAGCAAACTATTTAACTTTTAATTTGCTTTTCTCCTATTGCAGATGACATCTGAACTGTTTCTGGAAATTCTGTTGTGTAAAAACAAATAAAACACACACCAGCTTTTGTTATCATATTGAGAAGCTACTGAGACACTTTCAGGTGCGTCTGTATCAACAAGTTGCGTCATACAGTATAGCTGTTTGATGCAAATCCTGGGATTGCGCGGACATTTTCGCCACGTGGCACCGTTTTCACTACAGGAATGGAAATACAGTACTGCACCTGTCGAAACAATGTAGCTAGTGATCTCGTAACGCGTGCCATTCATCAGTAACTTTTATTTTTGTAAATAAGAGGCTTTGAACTTTCGTCCTGACGTCATATTCTTTTAGAATTGAATAATTGTTGGCAATATGATTTTTATGAGTGATAGAAACTACATGTACTAAAATGGCGTAATAAAAACTAAATCTTGTGACGTCGCTGCAATGACTAAATCTGTGTTTTGTATGTTTCTTCAGTAGTTTCTTCTGCTAGATTTATTGAAAAATGCGTGATATGAAATGTTGTTTGGAAATTCTAGACCAAAAGATGGATATTAGCAGAACTGATGTGCTAGGGCAATAATAATAAATAAACGTAGTGCAACAAGCAAAATCTGGAATCCATATACTAGCACAAATATTTCAGGTTCGTTCTTCCATAATAATAATCTGTGGATGATAATTAAAAATACAGGAAGATTCTCCTACGAAAATTACGCTTGACGTAAATATTTCAAGCAACAGATATCTTAGTCTGTGGCTAGGTTAATGTATGATGAGCAGTTGTGTAGTTGACCTCAAGTAGCATTCGAATACCAAATTAATTTTCTCTCTGACATTATCTGAGGTTTCTTCGATAAGCACAAATCGTACATACTGTAAGCCCTTCTATTAAATATGACCTCTGTCATTTGGGCAGAACTCTGAAGAAGTTTTTAAGCACTCCTTCAGACCAGGAGTGGCCTACCGGGACCATCCGACCGCCGTCTCATTCTCGGTGGAGAATGCGGATAGGAGGGGCGTGGGGTCAGCGCACCCCTCTCCCGGTCGTAAGATGGTATTCTTGACCGAAGCCGCTACTATTTGGTCGAGTAACTCCTCAATTGGCATCACGAGGCTGAGTGCACTCCGAAGAAATGTCAACAGCGCACGGCGGCCCGGATGTTCACCCATCCAAGTGCCGACCACGCGCGACAGCGCTTAACTTCGGTGATATCACGGGAACCGGTGTACCCACGGCGGCAAGGCCGTTGTCCCTCTGAAGAGGTTACATGTGTATAAACAAAGAGGCATCAAAATATTTCAACAAATAGTCAGTAATGGTAACCATTACGCGTCACGACATTTTCAATGTGCGTTACCGTATTTTTTATATTCCTTGATGTAAAATCTGGCAATAATACTTAAACATCGCCAAAACATGTTTCGGGTAGACAACTAACAGAGTATTGTTGCATTGAGCTGGATGTACTTATTTTAATTCTACAAGACACAACGGAAATTATGTGAATGCGTGGTTTCTGTTCTTTTGGACATGCAGATAGGTGGCGCTAGGTGGGAATATGGGTCGGCCGGTAGGAGTGCTGAGGTACCCTGAAGCGCCAAAGAAACTGGTATGGGCATGCGTATTAAAATACAGAGATATATAAACAGGCAGAATACGGCACAGCGGTCGGCAACGCCCATATAAGAAAATAAGTGTCTGGCGCAGGAGTTAGATCGGTTACTGCTGCTACAATGGCAGGTTATCAAGATTTAAGTGAGTTTGAGCGCGGTGTTACAGTCAGCGCACGAGCGATGGGACACAGCATCTCCGAGGTAGACGGCCAGAGTGGCCGTGCGCTTTTGGGCGCTGCAGTCTGGAACCGAGCGACTGCTACGGTCGCAGGTTCGAATCCTGCCTCGGTCATAGATGTTTGTGATGTCCTTAGGTTAGTTAAGTTTAATTAGTTCTAAGTTCTAGGCGACTGATGACCTCAGAAGTTAAATCGCATAGTGCTCAGAGCCATTCTTCGAGGTAGCGGTGGGAAGTTTCCCATACGACCATTTCAGGAGTATACCGTGATATCAGGAATCCGTTAAAATATCAAATCTTCGACATCGCGGCGGCCGGAAAAAGATTCTGCAACAACGAGACCGACGACGACTGAAGATAATCGTTCAACGTGACTGAATTGCAACCTTTCAGCAAACTGCTGCAGATTTCAATGCTGGGCCATCATTAAGTGTCAGCGTGCGGACCATTGAGCGAGACATCATCAGTATGGGTTTTCGGAGCCGAAGACTCACTCGTGTACTCTTGATGACTTCACGACACGAAACTTTACGCCTCACCTGAGCGCGACAACACCGACATTGGACGGTTAATGACTGTAGACATGTTGTCTTGTCGGACGAATCTCGCTTCATATTGTATGAAGTGGATGAACGTCTACGGATATGGAGACTGTGGTGTCACCGCCAGACACCACACTTGCTAGGTGGTAGCCTTTAAATCGGCCGCGGTCCGTTAGTATACGGCGGACCCGCGTGTCGCCACTGTCAGTGATAGCAGACCGAGCGCCACCACACGGCAGGTCTAGAGAGACGTCCTGGCACTCGCCCCAGTTGTACAGCCGACTTTGCTAGCGAAGCTACACTGACCGATACGCTCTTATTTGCCGAGACGATAGTTAGCATAGCCTTCAGCTACGTCATTTGCTACGACCTAGCAAGGCGCCATAGCAGTTGATAATTAATATTATGAAGCATGTACCGTAACGAGAGATGTTCTACAATTGTGGATTAAAGTTAAGTATTACATCATCTACGTACTTTATTTGCAATTCTCAAGATATTGTCCTGCTCCAGACCTCACGCCATTCAGCGTGTAATTAAACGCGTGCATTTCGGCCTCCTCTAGAAACACAGTGTTGGCTCTTGTGCCAACACTACAGTGACAACCATATGAGTCCATGGACCCTGCATGTCAGCAGGGGACTGATGATGGAGGCTCTGTAATGGTGTAGGACGTGTGCCAAAAAATGGCTCTGAGCAGTGTGGGACTTAACATCTGAGGTCATCAATCCCCTAGAACTTAGAACTACTTAAACCTAACTAACCTAAGGACGACACACACATCCATGCCCGAGGCAGGTAGCGGTCGCTCGGTTCCAGACTGAAGCGTCTAGATGCGCTCGGCCACTCCGGCCGGCGGACGTGCGCAGTTTGAGTGATATGATACCACTGATACGTCTAGATATGACTCTGACAGGTGACACGTACGTAAGCATCCTGTCTGATCACCTGCATCCATTCATGTCCATTGTGCAATTCCGGCAGGAAAATGTGACACCCCACACTTTCAGAATTGTTACAGAGTGGCTCCAGGAACTCTCTTCTGAGTTTAAACTCTTCCGCTGACCACCAAACTCCCCAGGCATGAACGTTATTGAGCATATCTGTGATCTGTTGCAACGTGCTGTCCAAAAGAGGTCTCCACGCCCTCGCACTCTTATGGATTTGTGGACAGCCCTGCAGGATTCATGTCAATTCCCTCCAGCTCTACTTCAGACATTAATCGAGTCCATGTCACGTTGTGTTGCGGCACTTCTTTGACTCTTCCGTGTAGTTCACACAGGTGTGACGAACACTCTGTCCGGATGGTGCAGTGTAACAATGCAACTCTCTAGCAAGCGGGAGATCCTGAGTTCGAGTCCAGGTGTGGCGAACATTTTCACTCTTCGCCGCTAATTCCGCAAAAGTTCCGATAAAGATAAGATTAATAGTTCCTTCCCTTTCCTTTCCTTTCGCCCCCCTCTGTACACAAACAACGGAAACTAACAATTACAAACGTCTGACGAATACAAACATAAAGTGAATAGTGTGAATAAACATACCGGTACTGCTGATTTACGTGGTTTTTAATTATTACACAGTCTTGGATCACAATAATTGTGCAGCACTACCTGTTATTGCAGCCATCATCATATTTGTAACAATGCCGTGTTGCACAATATAAACACGATTTAAATCCCCGTACTATAGTATAAAACCATTTTCACAATATGGCTCCATATCTATTCAGTTCGGGCACCAATGCTCTGTCATTACGTATGGACTCTTAGAACAAATAATTGTGCAGGACTAACTGTTATTGCAACCGTCATCATATCTGTAGCAATGCCACACTGCAGAATAAAAACACGATTTAAATTCCTGTGTTATAGTGTAAAACCATTTTTCAAAAAAAAAACATTTTTACACTACGGCTCCATACCCATTCAGTTCCGAGCATCAATGCTCTGACCAGTATGTATGGACGCTTAGAACAAATTTTTCAGTCTAAGTGCCTACGAAAACGTTACATCATCTTTTTATAGACAAAAACATCCCCTCTCCTCCCGCTGTAAGGGCAGCAGTGTGCCGTCCTCAATATGACATGCATACGTTAGATAAAGCATCACTTGTCCCTTCCTTTCGTATATCCTGTTTTAAGTAAAGCGATAATGTGTGGTACCTTCCTAGTGTAGCCAACCATACACACTGCTGCAATTTAAAACTGATACATAAGTGAAGATAACTAAGGAAATTTGCTCATAGTCCATCGACAGTACAGCAGGCAGAATACATTGATGAAATGGTTCAAATGGCTCTGAGCACTATGGGACTTAACAGCTGAGGTCATCAGTCCCCTAAAACTTAGAGCTACTTAAACCTAACTAACCTAAGGACATCACACACATCCATGTCCGAAGCAGGATTCGAACCTGCGACCGTAGCGGTCGCGCGTTTCCAGACTGAAGAGCCTACAACCGCTCGGCCACCCCGGCCGGCTATATTGATGAGATTGTCGTTGATGTGGGGAAGGGGGGGGGGGGGGGGTACACAGCATGCGACTCCGTGGACCAGCAGAATGGAATAAAGTCTAATGAGCAGACGCTATGAACCGAAGAAGAAATTAGTGAGGAGTTGCAGAAATAAGATTAGTGACATAGTTGACATCAGAACTGGGAAACACGATGTAGACAAAGTTAAGGAATTGTGTTACCTTCGAAGGAAAAAATACTTGACCGACGAAGCAATGAGGACAGACAAAGAGGACATTACTCGACAAGAGAAATCCACTAGTATCAAACGTGGCCTTAATCTGGGGAAGAAATTTCTGACAATGTTCACTCGGAGGAAAACATTGTATGGTAGTGAATCATGGACTGTGGGAAAACCAGAAAAGAAGAGAATCGAAGTGTTTGAGAACAGAACAGTGGTTCCCAGATTGAGGGTAATTCTCTGAGAGGTAAATACAAAAAGGTTCAATCGGGTTTCGCTCACGAAACCAAATTTTAAAAATACCATATTTCCTTTCATCATTTCCTGAGTCTGTAGTGCTGATTAAATAAGTTACCAAAAACTGTTTCTTCCAAATATTTCCACTGACGCCAGACACAATGTCGTGGAGGCTGGTGATTACAGCTTGTGAAATGAATGTATGAATAACTTCATCCTGACTTAATCCATTCACTGCAGACGTACTTCATACACTCTACCATGGATCCATGACATGAAAATTGAGTCACATACATCACATATGCTTAAATATCTTATGCAAATGCCTCCTCTGAAAAGTAGGTAGTTTCTGAAATGGACCAGAAATTACTTCACTATTCACTTCATAACAATAAACGCACTACCTGACAACACAACAGTAGCTATGTAATGGCTACTGTTTTTACACTGAATTATTATTACTATTTTTATTATTATTACTAGCCGTACCCGGCCACGCATTGCTGTGGTTAAACGGAACAGAAAGAAAAGAGTCAAGGAATAACGTCCATGGGACTATAGGCAGCTGTAGAGGGTGATAACTGTTGGGGAAGAGAGCGATAGAACACATCCAACAAATAAATGAGAAAGTGTAGCACAGGAAATATATTCGTTGCGAACCGTATCAAATCAATCAGAAGATTAGCGACCACACAATGAAAATAAGTTATGCAAAAAAAAGTGTCAAGTTTACTACACGGAGCCGTCACACGCGACAACATCAGTGGCTCAGTTCTGACAGGCCGCAGAGTGGAACTGAGCTAGGGTGACAGATACTTATAGGTCTTCATGCTGGAATGAGATTTTCACTCTGCAGCGGAGTGTGCGCTGATATGAAACTTCCTGGCGGATTAAAACTGTGTGCCGGACCGAGACACAGTTTTAATCTGCCAGGAAGTTTCAGGTCTTCATGCTGCTTATGCCAGACTTCATCAATCGTAGTGACTGGCGAATGGTGGCGTACGAGTCTCTTGGCAGACCCAATGGACAGATGTTTTGAGCGGGTGGAAACGTTCTGGCCTGGCTAACGATCGAACACTCTTCACCGTGGTAGGTCTGGACAGCACGAGCAACACGTGGTCTTGCGTTATCTAGTTGGAAGGGGACATCAAATATAGTACACAGCCACCGGTCTTAACAGACGTGATATGTAGCGCCTGCTGTTCACGTTGCCGGCTGTGCAATGATCACGTTGTGTTCCAATGGCACACCCCATACTATTAAGCCAGATGCTGATCCCGTATTACGGCGCCGAATACAGCATCGTTCTTTCTCCTCTGAGCTTCTACACACGGATAAGTCCATCGCGATACTGTACGTAAAAGCGGAACTAATCTACAAAGACCACGTGGAGCCGCTTTTGTGTCGAGTGTTGGTGTTGGTCACATCACAGCTGGCTCGAAGCTCTCTGCGTTGGCCGCCGCGCTGGCACGACGTGGGGATCCATACACCGTAGCACAGAAAAATGATCGTGTGGCACTGGTGGCCGAGAGTCCTCCACCAGGGGAAGTTCCGCCACCGTTTTGCAAAGTCTGGGCGACTTGCGTGTCGGTGACGATTAAGTGATGACAAACAGCACCCAATCCCCGAGCGGAGGAAACCTCCGACCCGGCCGGGAATCGAAGCCAGACCCATTAGAGGGCAGTTAGATGCGCTGACCACTCAGCAAAGGAGGCGGATGTCGTAGCACTGCCCGTGTGGGCACTCGCTCATTTCCTTATTTGCTGGCTCAAAGTACGTGATGCGGCTGTTGATCCTGCAGGGCCAGTGAACAATGTGTATGCCCTTTCTGGTACCAGTCGCGTGGTACCGTTGAGGTCCTGTTTCACTTTGAGTATAATCTTCCTGAACTCATCAATTGATTATTGGCATGACAATCTTGGAATTTCGATCAACGCAAGTAGCAATATCGCGGAACGATAACCTACAGTGTAAATTGGCCACGATCCTTCAGCTGTACAGGTACAACACCTGCTGGCACAAGTTTCACTTTTTTGCACAAGGCCTAACACGATCGTCTTACAAATAACATTAAACAAGCTATTCAACTACGCTCCATGGCCTCATGCTGTGATCACCTTTGGCCGTGCGGTTCTAGGCGCTACAGTCTGGAGCCGAGTAACCGCTACGGTCGCAGGTTCGAATCCTGCCTCGGGCATGGATGTGTGTGATGTCCTTAGGTTAGTTAGGTTTAGTTAGTTCTAGGTTCTAGGAGACTGATGACCTCAGAAGTTAAGTCGCATAGTGCTCAGAGCCATTTTTTGTTATCACCATTGGATAGCTCCAGTCCCACCATTGTTGCCATTAGAAACCAATATTGCAGTTGCGTTGTAGACAATATGTAGGGCGCCGAATGCCGTAAACATAATTGGCCTTTTGCGATCTCGAACTCAAGAGGTTTGTTGGTAGTGCGGTTGCGCTGAGAGGCTAATGGTTTGCATGTTGAGACACGTGGTACACTTTATGCCATTTCGACGTCTGATCACGCCGTGTTCAAGGTTTTGCACGTATAATTTCCAGCAATGTGCGAATAAAATTATATTTCAGCCATTACAACTGGTTTAGAATTTCATACAACACAGATTCTATTAAAAATACAACCTCGTAAGAAGCTGTTTAAACGAATAAGATAAATTTAATATTAACAAGCATATTCACCATGTCACATTTTGTTGTTATGACCTGATATGTGCGGTAGCCAACTCCAGCTGGTCCAGTTTCTAATTCTCGCTACCGTGCCATAGGGATGGTGGTTATCGCTGAAACAATCGGTTTTCGGTTACATAGCTCTTTTTCCATGCCATTTTAAGCTGATTGTTAAAACAGCTCAGATAACCGGTTTCTGAATTATTACTATTTTCCTATTGTCTCCTGTAATGAATGTAGAAATCGAACAATGACTGAAAGATTTCGACTCACTTAGCTTCAAGTCACATAAAATCAAAATATTAAATTAATAAATAAATAAGGAAGATCTTAGTGCATACGCCTTTCGCCGCTCTTCTCGAAAAATGATAAGTGGTTGAATACTACCAAAACTCACCAGTATTCTCCTGTTGATTCTAATTTTTTGAAGCTCTCAAAAATCATGTTATAATCGACGATTTTACCACTATGTTGGCATCACGAAGAATATGTGCTAAAGGGTGAGAGCTGGGGTTGAAGAAGTCTGTTTCTTACGTTAATTTGTCTGTTTTCAAGGCCTACAAGCAGAAGACAAGGTAGACAAACGTAGTGAAACAGCTACTTTCTTTTTTTATACTATAAGTGAATTTTTGTTAAGTTTTTGATTTATTGCTGTTACCATAATTTCCTTTCCCTTTTTTTATTTCATAGCAATCGGAGAAAAATCTTTAATTTTGTAAAGTAAATGAAGAATTTTACTTCATTGCTATGTCACTTCGTAAAAACGTTTCCAGGCTAAGGTTGGTGCCATTCCGCAATATATCGGATGTCCAGGGACGACAGCAAGAATCTACCGTATGGGAAAGATGGGGCACGTCTTACACACTCTACGTAAAAGGGTACCTAAAGCCACGACACACGGCAAAAGGGACATTATTGTCTCAGCAGTGGAAATACCACCGATCTCGTATATGTGAGAAATTTTAGCATTGTGTTATGGCTAAATGGTATTTCCTTTTGTATGTTCGCTTATTAGTAAAAAATAAAAAAGTACCTGTTATAACCAAGACCAAACAAATATCGAAAAATACCGGTTATTCAGAACAAAAATCACGGTATCGGCTTTAACCGGTCGGTTTTTCTCATCCCTCCGTTGCATCACTCAGCGCTTCTATAATTGTGGGACAGTTAAGGTAGTTTCTCTTTCTTGATTAAGAAATGACAAATCTAACAATATTGTAAAGTTGTTTTTTTTTTCAGTCTTTGCAAAGAAATATAACTTTGCAACATTTTCATCTGTTGTGAAGAAGTGTGAAAGGTATATGAATATTTGGCGGTTGGATTCCGAGCGACCTTATGTGGAATGACCATATAAAACTAATAGTAGGAAAAGCAGAAGCCAGACAGATTTAGCCGGCCGCGGTCGTCTCGCGGTTCTGGCGCGCAGTCCGGAACCGCGCGACTGCTACGGTCGCAGGTTCGAATCCTGCCTCGGGCATGGATGTGCGTGATGTCCTTAGGTTAGTTAGGTTTAAGTAGTTCTAAGTTCTAGGGGACTGATGACCACAGCTGTTAAGTCCCATAGTGCTCAGAGCCATTTGAACCATTTTGAACCAGACAGATTTATAGGAGAAATCTTAAAAAAATGTAGCTCATCCATGAAAGAAGCAGCTTAGGAGGCGCTTATTCTACCGTTTCTTGACTATCGTTCGTCAATCTGGAATCCCTACCAGGAAGGAGTGACAGGAGAGACAGAGGAGGTCCAATCAAGAGCGGTGCGTCTCGTCACGGGATCGTTTGATCAGCTCGATAGAGCGTTACCGGAGATGCTCAACAAACTCCACTGGCAGACGCTACAAGAAAGGCGCTGTACATCACGGGTAGGTTTCCTGTTGGAATTTCGAGACAGTACTTCCTGGGAATAGTCGGACAATGTACATTACTCGCCATTAAAATTGCTACACCAAAAAGAAATGCAGATGATAAACGGGTATTCATTGGACAAATATATTATACTAGAAATGACTTGTGATTACATTTTCATGCAATTTGGGTGCACAGATCCTGAGAAATCAGTAACCAGAACAACCACCTCTGGCCGTAATAACGGCCTTGATACGCCTGGGCATTCAGTCAAACAGAGCTTGAATGGTGTGTACAGGTACAGCTGCCCATGCAGCTTCAACACGATACCACAGTTCATCAAGAGTAGTGACTAGCGTATTGTGAGGAGCCAGTTGCTCGGCCACCAATGACCAGACGTTTTCAATTGGTGTGAGAGATATGGAGAACGTGCTGGCCAGGGCAGCAGTCGAACATTTTCTGTATCCAGAAAGGCCCGTACAGGACCTGCAACATGCGGTCGTGAATTATCCTGCTGAAATGGAGGGTTTCGCAGGGATCGAATGAAGGGTAGAGCCATGGGTCGTAACACATCTGAAATGTAATGTCCACTGTTCAAAGTGCCGTCAATGCAAACAAGAGGTGAGTGAGACGTGTAACCAATGGCACCCCATACCATCACGCCGGGTGATACGCCAGTATGGCGATGACGAATACACTCATGGATCGAGACATGGCTGCACGATGCGTTACAGTCATGCGAATAAGATGCCAGTCATCTCGACTGCTAGGGATACGAGGCTATTGGGATCCAGCACGGCGTTCCGTATTACCCTCCTGAACCCACCGATTCCATATTCTGCTAACAGTCATTGGATCACGACCAACGCGAGCAGCAATGTCGCGATACGATAAACCGCAATCGCGATAGGCTACAATCCGACCTTTATCAAAGTCGCAAACGTGATGGTACGCATTTCTCCTCCTTACACGAGGCATCACAACAACGTTTCACCAGGCAACGCCGGTCAACTGCTGTTTGTGTATGAGAAATCGGCTGGAAACTTTCCTCATGTCAGCACGTTGCAGGTGTCGCCACCGGCGCCAACCTTGTGTGAATGCTCTGAAAAGCTGAATCATTTGCATATCACAACATCGTCTTCCTGTCAGTTAAATTACGCGTCTGTAGCACGTCATCTTCGTAGTGTAGCAATTTTAATGGCCAGTAGTGTATTACTCCCTCCCATATACATCTCACGAAATGACAACAACGAGAAAATTCGTGAGTGGGAGCTAATACAGAAGCTTACCGACAATCATTCTTCCTATGCGCTGTTCGCGAGTTGAACAAGGAAAGGGGTATCAGTTAGTGGCACTAAAAGTACTCTCCACCACACACCGTCAGATGGCATGCGGAGTATTGATGTAGATGTAAATGTCTGACTTTTTATTTGAAATTCTACAACTAATTTCCTTGTTCCCTAATCATTAAATCTAATATTAAGTCTTAGTATCTGCTGTCATTTCTCTGCTTGTTATTTGGTTCAGGTATTTACTGTCTTATCCAACGTTTTAGAGATAATGATGAAAATATTTTTACACGTAGCTGGCTGTTGATCTCTTCCTGTACTCGCTGCACACAGTGTAACTGACAAACATCTGAGTAGTATACAAGAATACGCTTCTTACGACCATTCTGGCGCCGCTATGTTCTGCTGCGTTCGACGCTTATAGCAGCCTGCATATCGATTCGACCTCCTGCACAGCACAAGGCCGTTAACGACCTTCTCACGTGCACTCCCACGAGTCAGGTCAGGCACAAGACCAACTCTGGCGAGGAAAAGACAGACAAAAATATACATTCGAATTTATTGCGAGTCTAGTCGGAGGTTGAATCTAGTCGGACGTTGTTTTTATGTAACCTTAATAACTGCGTTTTCTATCCGTGGCGTAGTTACCGTAATATGTATGCCAATAAAATCTTGTCATTAGCAGAGGCATCGTTCCTGAATAGTGCAGTCAGCTCCTAGCCACTGTCCCGACGTTCCGCCTTATGTAAACCAGGTACAGTTCTGTAAATGAAACTTGGGGCTGCGCGCGGCCAGCAAATATTTCTATCAGCAAGTCTCTCCAGATCCACTCTGATTTTGAAATGTCGTTCTTTTTGTATAGCGACTCACAACATGTGGATGTGATTCGTCGGAACCGACTGTTCACGCTGAAAACTTTACTTATGTTTCATAAAGAAATATGAAAAAAATTTGGCCAACAGCATCCGGAAGCTATTGTTGGAATACATACGAAAGTTACTACGCTGAGTTAAACGCCTTATGTAACTGGAGACCGCGTGACGCAGTTTATATTCTGTGTCATCAAAGCTCTCGTAAAATTATCGCAACGTAAACTTCAGGACTGATGTTGTAGTCTCTCTCGTAAAACTTACGCAACATAAAATGCAGGACTGAGGTTATAGTCTGGAATTTCTTAAGGGGACCTAGAGACAGAAAATGACAAATATTTCGTAGCACAGACTTTCCTCTTTAACATATGTATGCACTTTTATTTAGCTCAACATCATGTTTTTTTTTTTAGTTTCCTTTCTGAAAATATGCTCATACAGCCTTGTTGCAACAGGTTGCCCAAGACAATATGTCATTCAGACTTTCCCGTGATTCCACAATAATTTGTCTGTGGAACATATTCCCACAGCAGGCCAAAATGACACTGAAGTCAACTGCATCTTCTCAGACGGCAAGTCTCAAGAAAAACGTATTTTTCTTTTTTTTTTTCTTTTGAAGCTTTAGGAAATGTACTGACAGTACAGTACAAACAATCCACGATTCGGTAAAAAGAATAAACCACCCGAATGGTACGTAGGTAACAGAATAAGGATAGTCCCTTGTAAAAAATCGGACAATGCTACTAACAGCAGTCGGGTTGTGTATAAGGAGTCGTCAGCTCTGATATCCATAATGAAAGGTAATTTATTATAAGACCGTGATTTTGGCTCGAATGACATTATTCACTCCATTCTGTTCATGTGTACTACCATGTACATGCAATAGCGGGGAAAAATCGTAACGCCAAGGAGTTGTGCAACGCAAACGAAAGTTGGTGGGCGCGTTTCTACATATGAAAGATGATGTCTATTTACATTTTGCACAAGCCGTATACGAGTGGCGCTAGAAGCTCCTTATGAGGATGCAAATCCGGTTTGCTTTCAATAAACGCTGCTGAGGTTTAGTTAGCTTTGAGACTGGATGTAGTGATCTGATGTCAGTCAAGAATGCCTTTAAGGCGACAAGGACACCGTTATCAACACCTCACTAAATTTGAACGAGAATAGGGCTACGAGAAGCCAGATGTTCCTTCTACGATACTGCAGAAAAACTTAGCATTAAAGTAGCCACTGCCCATTACTGCTGGCAGCGGTGGTCACGAGAATGTACGGTAACAAGAAGACCAGGCTCGGATGGCCACTTAGCACTACCACTGAATCTGCTTAATGTATTCATCTCTTGGTTTCCCTATACGATTTTAACCCTCCACGCTGCCCTCCAATGCTAAATTCGTGATCCCTTGATGCCTTAGAACATGCCCTACCAGCCGGTCTCTTCTTCTTGTCAAGTTGTGCCACAAACTCCTCTTCTCCCCTATTCTATTCAATACCTCCTCATTAGTTACGTGATCTACCCATCTAATCTTCAGCATTCTTCTGTAGCACCACATTTCGAAAGCTTCTATTCTCTTCCTGTCCAAACTATTTATCGTTCATGTTTCACTTCCATACATGGCTACACTCCATACAAATACTTTCAGAAACGACTTCCTGACACTTAAATCTATACTCGATGTTAACAAATTCCTCTTCTTCAGAAACGCTTTCCTCGCCATTTCCAGTCTACATTTTATATCCTCTCTACTTCGACCATCATCAGTTATTTTGCTCCCCAAAGAGCAAAACTTCTTTACTACTTTAAGTGTCTCATTTCCTAATCTAATTCCCTCAGCATCATCCAATTTCATTCGACTACATTCCATGATCCTCGTTTTGCTGTTGTTGACGTTCATCTTATATCCTCCTTTCAAGACACTGTCCATTCCGATCAACTGCTCTTCCAAGTCCTTTGCTGTCTCTGACAGAATTACAATGTCATCGGCGAACCTCAAAGTTTTTATTTCTTTTCCATGGATTTTAATACCTACTCCGAATTTTTCTTTTGTTTCCTTTACTGCTTGCTCAATATACAGATTGAATAACACCGGGGAGAGGCTACAATCCTGTCTCACTCCCTTCCCAACCACTGCTTCCCTTTCATGTCCCTCGACTCTTATAACTGCCATCTGGTTTCTGTACAAATTGTAAGTAGCCTTTCGCTCCCTGTATTTTATCCCTGCCACCTTTAGAATTTGAAAGAGAGTATTCCAGTCAACATTGACAAAAGCTTTCTCTAAGTCTACAAATGCTAGAAACGTAGGTTTGCCTTTCCTTAATCTTTCTTCTAAGATAAGGCGTAATGTCAGTATTGCACTACCAATAGGGAAGGCCATTGTCTTCAGCGTATGGCTCTGGCTCATCGTACTGCATCTACAGCAGCAGTTTGACATAATGAACTGTTGCAAATCGGTTACTTGAAGGACAGCTCCGAGCCATACGCCCTGTAGCATTCCACCGCCATTTGCGACTTCACTGGTGTGAAGCCGGAGCTCATTGGAGGGTAGGATGTAGGTCTGTGTTTTCTGTTGAAAGCTTTATAGAGCCCACAAGTCTCCAAGTATGATGGGGCGTGCTGGTCCGCTATCGTTCAATCACTGTTCTTTGACGATCACGGCAGTAGCACTCAAACAGCAGACCAGCTTCGCTATTTCAGAAATGTTCATTCCCAGACGCTGGTCCGTAAGATCAACTCTTCGTCAAAGTCACTTACGTCGAAGTATTTCCCCATTTGCGGCCTGTATCTGAGCCATGCTGCGGCTCGCGTTGGTCCTATTGTAGGTGCACAACATCCTGCACCGGCAACACTTTCGCATTTATAGACAGGTGTGGAGGCAGTATGAATCAGTATTTCTGCAGACGACTTCCAGTAAGTTGTTGAGTCCATGTCACGTCTAGCTGTTGCACTAGGCCGTGCAAAAGCAGGTCCTAAACGATATTAGGCGGTATTCCATGACTTTTGTCACCTCAGTGTACTTCGCAAAGTATCAGACATCAACCGACGATGGATGCTTCATGTCTGCAGCTCTAGATCCCTTTCCCGTTAGATTCGCGTATATAGTGAGGGGAAAAAATGCAATCATCTTTACCAAGCGAGCGTCTACACTCCTATTCTAATCTCTGTTGTCGCCTAGCTTGAAAAGAACGACTGAGGCATTGTACTGGCTTCACAGTATCTGAAGCACCGATTCTCTGAAATTGTGCTGTAGCTTTTGTGGCGGTGTTCGTAGCGACAAACAATTCGCGGTAGAAACGGCTTACGAAGTCACCGCCACACTTTTAATAGCGGGCCGACCGGTCCGCTGGAACAGTGAACAGAAAGATGAAAACCCAAACACTCTGATTAAATAAAAGTCGGTACTTATCTTTATTAACGAAGATACAGCAACACAGTAGCGAACTCCGTGTCTACAGAAATCTGTCTAGTTCGAGTCGGAGCGGCTAGGTCAGCGTCGGCTGACGACAAACAACAACTCTGCTGCGATGAACACACAACTGACTAGCAAGTACACAATTCGGTGGCGAGTATACAACTGAGCGGCGAATACAGAACTGTCCAAGCGCTCGCGACTCCAGCGCTTAAGAACCCAGAAGCCAGCGGTGGCGCGCGCAGACTTGCGGCGATTTCCTGTCTCACTGGCGCTGCTTATGCGGACGGCGTCCGGACTTTGATGCTGCCAACCTTTTGGCAGCGGGCTCGGGTGGCATTACTGGCTAGGATATAACAGTAGCATTTAATGTCTTTCCGGCTTTTCTTCGTGCGAACCTCAGTTCCAGGAGGACTATGTAACACTTTTTATGGGGTTCTAACAACCCTACCACAACAAAGGTCAAAAATTAATTATGATTGTAGTATTGCTCAGGCTAGTAAATATTGCATTTTCGGGCAACAACAAAGTTATATTATGTGGCAGGTGTCATTAGAGCACAGTTAATAAAGTCATTTCATGAAATAATGGATAAACTAGGCACTCATCTTTTCGTGTTTCCCACGCTGGTCTCGTTGTACACTCATGGCTCAATCGTCGAAAATCTAGGTGGTGATGATTCAAGTTCGGATGCAAAATGGCCTAGGTGTTATTCTGCGATATTCAAAAGTTTTATAGATGTGTTTCACAAACCATTCTTGAGGATTAGACTTTTGCAAGTCAGGACAACGGTGATGTAAAAAAGTAATCAGCATTCCGAAATTAAGTTACACTTCTCTTTTTATTACTTTTGTCGCAAACATCACTTCACAATATAAAACATATTTGAAAATAATCTTCCTCACTGTTAAAGTTCATATTTCATAAACTGACTACAATATGCGTCTTTTCAACGTGACGACCAAGACTTGACACTCTAATAACCGCTTACGCTCCCAAAAATCAGAGTTACAAGTACGTCAAAGATCATAGTGACAAAAGAAAGAATACACATAGGAATAATATCACTGCAATATAAACATATCGATGTATCAAAGTACCTCTACATTAATGAAATCAAATCTGAATGTTGTCACAGAAATAAGTTAACTATTTCACAGAAACACAGTAGAATATTGCTGGTATCGAGAGGTTGAGGTGAGATGCCGTAATGGTTACGTAATTCAAGTACCATTACAGGGTCAACAGATAAGCTACTATTCTAGCTGCAGGTTTCTGAATTTCTTGTATCTTTATCTATCGGTAGACGAGACGGGGATCCTCAATGGTCGATCTGTCCTCAAAAATACTTCCTTTCATGTAGAGTTTCTTCTTGATCTCTTCCCCGACACTAAAAATCCCCATCAATTGTGTGGAAGACGAAAGTAGAAAAATTAAAAGACGTGCTCTTATGATTGTAGATGGTCTGTAGTCCAGCCGAAAGCGTTACGGGAATGATAAATGATCGGGGACTACACAATTCCAAAATTGCTGGAACTAGTCGATGGTATGTGAACGAGACTCTGCTCGGTAAATGTAGACAATACAAATTGCAAATAAATATCAATCGTACATGATGCTTCCACTGTACACTGCAAATGGGGATAGCAGTAAGGCAGATAAGTAGGATCGAACAAGATTTTGTTCTCTCATCGCAATAACAACGCTCGGTGACGCCCTGTGTGTATAAAAAATGGTGCATAAGTGTTGCAATAGTGAAAGCACAAAATACAAAAAACCACTCTGAGATGGAATAATTCTGGATAAGTATAAATTTCTCGTACTGGTAATTGCTTCATACGTGATGTGTTAGCCTCGCGTCAAGTTCTGTGACATGTCAGAACAAAATATCACTGCACCGAACGAACATATGCTACGAGGGTTCTTCAATAAATAATGCAAAACAATTTTCTCTCTGCTAATTTCGGTTGAAAAAATGTGGAATTTATTGACGTTTATCGTGGAATATTCTCGCTTCAGACCCTATAGTTTCACGAAGTTTCAGTACGTGGCGGCGCTGTACGTAAACATCAAAATGGCTTCTGGAACAGGGGTGCTTTCCATGTAGAGAACTCCCATTGCGTTTATTTTGGCAGAAACCAAAGAATCGCAGATATTCATAGACCTTTCAAAATTTATGTGGAAACCTAGCCGTGAACGAAAGAAAGGGAGTCGTTGGGCGAGACCTCTGTCATCACCGCAACAATGTTGCACAAACCTGTCCGATCTCCCGCATGCCAGCCTGCCGCACACAGCTGTGACTCCTGCAATGCTGGAACGTGCGGACACTCTCAATCGAAGTGATCGATATATCACAATCAAACACCTCGCTGCTTTACTGGTGGTCTCTTTTGTTAGTGCCGATTCAGTTGTCCAGCAGTTGTGATACTCTAAGGTGTGTGTCCACTGGTTCCTCGTCGCTAAACAGAAGACCATGACGATCAACGACGAACCATCTATGCGGATATGCTTACGAGGTTGGTCGTGACAATTTTTGTAGAATACTGTCACAGGCGATGAAACATGTGTTCACCGCCTGTGACGATATTCGAAACATGTGTTCATCATATCGAACCGGAAACAAACCGACTATCCATAGAGTAGCACCACATCACCACTCCTCAGCAAAAAAAGATCAAAGCCGCACCCTCAGCTGTTAAAGTCATGACAACGGTCTTTTGGGTCTCCGAAGCGGTTATTCTGTTTGATGTCCTCCCTCACAGTGCAACGATCAATTTTGAAGTGTATTGTGCTACCCTCAGGGAACTGAAGATGATGATAGTTTGTGGGGCGCTCAACATCGTCGTCATCAGCGCCTGTACAAGTTCCAGTCTTTCCATTTCCAGTGTCACTACTGCCCGAATGATGATGAGGACAACACAAACACCCACTCTCCGAGCAGAGAAAACCACCGACCCGGCTGGGAATCGAATCTGGGACCCCGTAATCCAGAGCACCAACGCTAGCCACTAGTCCAGGTGCTGCAGTCTCAGGAAACTCAAGACACTACTTCAGCATGTCCTTCTCCTTCTTCTTTCACTTGCGCCTTTGTCCCACAATGGTCGCAGGGTCGGTGTGGTTACAACGGAGTTAGCAAGGTTAATTTAAAGGGGTGGCCGGATGCCCTTCCTGCCGCCACCCCATACCCCCCAGGACGGAATCAGTGTACCCCAGCTGTCTGCGTATGGTGTAAACCATGAAATAGTGCGAAAATGTTACAAATGTCTGTGTGTCGTGTAACTGAGGCGGGATGTGGGGACCAGCTCAGTATTCACCTAGTGGGACGTGGAAAACCGCCTAAAAACCACACCCGCCCACGTCGTTAATCCGCCGGGCGGATTCGATCCGGGGCTGGCGCGCCTACCCAAGTCCAGGAAGCAGGGCATTAGCGCTCTCGGCTAACCTGGTGGGTAAACTACTTCAGCCTGTTCGTGACCACAAAAATGCAAACGTCCTTCTCCACGACAACGCAAGGCCTCACACAAATCGGCGCACCCGAGAGGAGCTCTCAAAACTTTCCCATCCATCCCACACCCCAGATCTCTAACCTTCCATCAGTTTGGCCTAGTGAAAGATGCACTTCGTGGGAGACAGTATGTGGATAATTTTGAGGTTATTGATGCAGCAAGACGACATGTGAAGTGGTTCCATGCGAGCATACAGCCCCTTCAAATACAGTGGCATAAGGCTGGAGCATTGAACGGAGTTTATGTTGAAAAACAGGGTCTTTTAACCAAAAGACTGGGAAATAGTATGGTGTTTCGAAATCCTGAATTCAGCTAAGCTGCTTTCAGAAAAAATGTATTGCATCACTTGCTGAACATGTGTTCAGCACCTGTGACAATGTTCCAACACGTGTTCAGCACATTGAACCGGAAACAAAACGGCAGTCGATAGAATGGCGCCAAACCACCTCTCCTCAGAAAAAAGGTTAAAGTCACACTTCTGAGCTGTCGTAATTGCCTGACTATGTAGCTTATGCCTCGAAACTTGAGGTGTAAATAAAGGCAATGTATCCACAAAATGGGGCTGATAGCTTTTATTGATATAACATTTATTAATTCGGTCTAATAGCCGCATAAGAAGAATAAGTACTATGGCTGGCGATCGCGATTTCAGACGTTTCTGGCGAATGTCCTGGTGATAAAAGCCACCACTATGCAGTTTTCAGTGCAACCACAGCGTTTATTGCCGTCCATTAGAGATCCCTATGAAGAATAACAAACGAAATCGCATCACATGTGCTGCTTCGACCTACAGCATGACGTTAGAGGTCAGAGCGCATGCGTGAGTTGCAACAAGACGGAGTGCAGCCATCCAACACAGACTATGCAGGCCGGAGCGCGGGTGGTGAGGTAAGTACATTGCGTCAAGCCAGCTGACAGCGAACGTCTGTCTCCCTGCCCCATTTCAGCATAATGCGCTTGTGCGCAACGTTAGAAACACTTATTCATGCTCTAACCACACGCAATTTGTCAGAACCGTCAGCATACCGCATGAGGTTTCTACTAAAAAAAGCAGCGTCGCATAATAATTGCGAACATCCACTATCCAGCAGTAGATGGCATTCACCTGCAGACGCTATTCAGTTCGAGCATCTTACTAGGGCTGTTTAGGATATACGCTAAATATGGAATGTCATACTGAAACTATAAGTACGACAGAATCTTTCCGTGATACGAGGGATGTTCAATAACTAATGCAACACATTTTTTTCTGGAAACAGGATAGTTGTATTGAGGATTCCAATACACCGAACCATTCCTCAATCTTTTGGTTACAACACCCGATTTTTTAATGTAATCTTCTTTCAGTGCGATGGCTTTACGTCACCTTACTCGGAGAGATAAAGAGTAGGCTGAAGTTTAAGAGATTAGTCAGCAAGAATCAATACGCAGAGAAGTGTGATATGAAAGTACTAATTAATGACGAGGTACGCTTCAAGTTCTTTAAGGCCGTAAATGAATCAATAAGGATGTATAGGCAGTACAGTTGAAGAGGAATGGACATCTCTAAAAAGGGCAATCACAGAAGTTGGAAAAGAAAACACAGGTACAAAGAAGGTAACTGAAGAAACCATGGGTAACAGAAGAAATAATTCAGTTGATCGATGAAAGAACGAAGTACAAAAACATTCAGGGAAACTCAGGAATACAGAAACACAAGTCGCTGAGGAATGAAATAAATAGAAAGTGCAGAGAAGCTAAGACGAAATGGCTGCATGAAAAATGTGAAGAAATCGGAAAAGAAATGATTGTCGGAATGACTGACTCAGCATACAGGAAAGTCAAAACAACCTTTGGTGACATTAAAAGCAAAGGTGGAAACGTTAGGACTGCAACGGGACTTCCACTGTTAAATGCAGAGGAGAGAGCCGATAGGTGGAAAGAGTACATTGATGGCCTCTATGAGGGGGAAGATCTGTCTGATGTGATAGAAGGAGAGACAGGAGTCGGTAGGAAAGAGATAGGGGATCCAGTATTAGAATCAGAATTTTAGAGAACATTGGAGGACTTAAGTTCAACTATGGCAAAAGCGATAGATAACATTCCATCACAATTTCTAAATCAGTGGGGCAGTGGCAACGAAACGACTATTCACGTTGGTGTATAGAATGTATGAGTCTGGCGACATAGCCGGCCGGTGTGGCCGTGCGGTTAAAGGCGCTTCAGTCTAGAACCGCATGACCGCTACGGTCGCAGGTTCGAATCCTGCCTCGGGCTTGGATGTGTGTGATGTCCTTAGGTTAGTTAGGTTTAATTAGTTCTAAGTTCTAGGCGACTGATGACCTCAGAAGTTAAGTCGCATAGTGCTCAGAGCCATCTGGCGACATACCATCTGACTTTCGGAAAAATATCATCAACATAATTCCGAAGACTGCAAGAGCTGACTAGAGCGAGAATTATCGCACAATAGGCTAAACAGCTCATGACTCCAATTTGCTGACAAGAACAATACACAGAAGAATGGAAAAGAAGACTGAGGATGCGCTAGATGACGATTAGTTTGGCTTTAGGAAAGGTGAAGGGACGAAAGAGGCAATTCTGACGTTGCGTTTGATAACGTAAGCAAGGTTAAAGAAAAATCAAGACACATTCATAGGATTTGTGGACCTGGAAATGGCGTTCGACGATGTATAAAGCTGTAACATGGGCGACATTCCGAGAAAATAGGGGTAAGCTATAGGGAGAGACGGATAATAAACGACGTGCACAAGAGCCAAGAGGGAACAGTAAGAGTGGACGACCAAGAACGAAGTGCTCGGATTAAAAAGGGTGTAAAACAGGGATGTAGTCTTTAGCTCCTACTGTTCAGTCTGTATATCGAAGAAGCATCCGGCTCGGTAGCGCAACGGTAGCGTTACCGCCTACCACGCAAGGGGACCCAGGTTCGATCCCCGGCAGGGGATTGGGTGTTGTGTGTCTTTCATCATCATTGACATGCAAGTCACCGAAGTGGCGTCAACTAGAAAGACTTGCAATCCGGAGGCCGTCCCACGAAGGGGATATCCCGGCCAATAAGTGCCATACGATCATTTCATTTCATCAAAGAAGCAATGATGGAAATAAAGGAAATGTTCAGGAGTGGAATTAAAATTCAAGGTGTAAGGATATCAATGATACGATTCGTTGATGGCATTGCTGTCCTGAGTGAAGAAGAATTACAAGATCTGCTGAATGGAATCGTCGAGTACAGGATATGGACTGAGATTAAATAGAAGAAAGAGGAAAGTAATGAGAAGTAGCAGAAATGAGAACAGCGAAAAAAACATCAAAATTTGGGATTACAAAGTAGATGTAGGTTCTGCTACCTAGGCGGCAAAATAACCAATGATGGGAGGAGCAATGAGGACATCAAAAGCATGCTGGCACTGGTAAAAAGTGCATTCCTGGCCAAGAGAAGTCTACTAGTATCGAATATAGGCAGTAATTTGAGGAAGAAATTTCTGAGAATGTACGTCTGGAATATAGCACTGTATGGTAGTGAAACATGGGTTGTGGGAAAACCGGAACAGAAGATAATCGAAGCAATTGAGATTTGGTGTTACAGACGAATGTTGAAAACTAGGTGGACTGGTAAGGTAAGGAATGAGGAGGTTCTGCGGAGAATCGGTGAAGAAAGGGATATGTGAAAAAAAACTGACAAGGAGAAGGATGATAGGTCATCTGTTAAGACATCAGGGAGTTACCTCCATGGTACTAGAGGGAGCTGTAGAGGGTAAAAACTGTAGAGAAAGACAGAGATTGGAATACATCAAGAAGATAATTGAAGACGTAGTTTGAAACGTCCCCTTAGAAAAATTATATACGTGACTGGGCTTAAACTGACACACAATGGTTTTAGCGCAACGCAATCTGACTTTCAATAATCACTACAAAAGAATGGCCCAGACTAACATTAACCTATACCTTTCACAAATCACTTACCTCACAAAAATCTTCGTTACTCGAACTACTGCAATATAGCGAGCGCCAGCTAAATAAAAGATTCTAACTACTGAAGGCACTAACTACTGATAGGCATAGTTAGCAAATGAAAGATTTTGATAGAGAACAAATGATGTATTTACCTTAATAGTCATAATATATATAGCAGTTCATGACATCCAGTCTTACAAATTTCAAAACTCCGCCATCTCTCTCCCCACATCCACCACTGCTGGCGGCTCACCTCCAACTGCGCAACGCTACACGCTGTTCACATCCAGCTGCCCAACACTACAAAAAAATG
Organism: Schistocerca americana; assembly: GCF_021461395.2. NCBI lineage: Eukaryota > Metazoa > Arthropoda > Insecta > Orthoptera > Acrididae > Schistocerca > Schistocerca americana. The sequence goes on along the minus strand of NC_060121.1, from coordinate 325,929,326 downwards.
GTTCAAATGGCTCTGAGCACTATGGGACTTAACATCGGTGGTCATCAGTCCCCTAGAACTTAGAACTACTTAAACCTAACTAACCTAAGGACATTACAAACATCCATGCCCGAGGCAGGATTCGAACCTGCGACCGTAGCAGTCTCCTAGAACTTAGAACTACTTAAACCTAACTAACCTAAGGACATTACAAACATCCATGCCCGAGGCAGGATTCGAACCTGCGACCGTAGCAGTCTCGCGGTTCCGGACTGCGCGCCTAGAACCGCTAGACCACCGCGGCCGGCCCCAACACTACAATGGCAGACAACAATGCAAACTAGCCACAGACTGCACACAGCACAGCCAGTGATTTTCATATAGAGCGCTACGTGGCGTTACCAATAAGAAAACATAAACAGCCTGCTTACAAGTTTGAAAGTTCTATTATGAGATGAAGAGGATGGCACAGGAGAGGATTTCGTGGCGGACCGCATCAAATCAGTCAGAAGACTGATGACATGGTTGCCGTCGTAGCCAATGTCTTTCTGCATCAATAACCTCCCCATCACCCACATACTGCTTTCCGAGGAGTGCATCCTGCATTGGGCGAAACAGATGGGAATGGGAAGATGCGAGATCCGGGCTGTAGAGTGGATGAGCAAGAACAGTTCAATTAAGTTTTGCGAGCTCTTCTTGGGCCCGCAGATTTGTATGAGGTCTTGCGTTGTCGTGGAAAAGAAGAAGTTCGTTTGCTTTTTGTGGCAACGAACACGGTAAAGTCGTTTGTTCAATTTCCTGATGTATCACAGTACAGTTCAGAGCCGATCGTTCCACCTTGATGTAAGGCATCAAACAGAATAATCCCTTCAGAGTCCCACAAGACCGTCGTCATTTTACCGGATGAGGGTGCTGCTTAGAATTTTTTGCTCGGAGGAGAGGTGGTATGGTGCCACTCCGTTCAAAAATGGCTCTAAGCACTATGGGACTATCTCAGGTCATCAGTCCCCTAGAAGTTAGAACTACTTAAATCTGAGTAACCTAAGGACATCACACACATCCATCCCCAAGGATTCGAACCTGCGACCGTAGCGGTCGCGCGGTTCCAGACAGAAGAGCTTAGAACCGCTCGGCCGCAGCGGCTGGCTGCCACTCCCTGGACGGCCGTTTTGTTTCATAGCCTGTGACGATGTTCGACAAAAAATTGTCACTATCAAGCTCGTAACGCGTAAGCAACTCCACGCACACGGTTCTTCGTTGCTGTTTGTCGTCTTCTGTTAGTTGGCGAGGAACCCAGAGGGCACTACCAACAGAGACGCCCAGCTGTGCAGCGAGGTATTTGACTGTGGTCCATCGATAACCTCGAATTGCAGTGTCCGCACGGTCTCTGTAGACATTCTGTGAGCGCCTACGGATGTCTGCGATGCTCTGGTTTTTAGCCAAAAGGAACTCATATTAATTATAAAAACAATCTTGATCACGATTTATTTATTTCTTAATAAATAAATAAATCGTGATCAAGACTGTTTTTATAATAAATATTTGTATCACATTGATCATTGTCCCTCCCATAATGTATTCAAAAGTAAAAGGAACTCAGTGACAGGTCTCTCCTTGCGACGCATCTCCGCCACAGGAACCGTTTTGATGACTACATATAGCGCTGCCACCTCTCGGAACGTCATGGCACTATAGGGGCTGATGCGGAAATGCTACACGACGTCCCGCAACAAATTCCGCACTTTTTCAACAGAAAGTGGGCGAGAAATATTGTGTTGCATTACTTACTGAGCGCCCCTAGCAATGTTCAAGAAAGGGAGACTAGAAAAAATTAAACAATAAGAACAAAAAAATAGTGAAAGAAACATTTTGCTAAGTTGTGCCACCTTGAAATAAATATTTGCCTTCTGCTACTTTGAAAATTCCATGACGAATGAAAATATGTGTCAGATCTGGATATGAAACAAGATCTGTATTTGAAACCAGAACTGCTGCTTATAGCGAGCAGATCTCTCAGTCAGTTAGCCCATCTGAGCACGCTTCGATACTGACCTAAATGTTCGATCTCATTTTTGTTTTTCCGAACAAACAACCGTAAGATCTCCCTTGGGAATAACATGACCAAAGGCTTACCCTGGCACAGTGTTCGATCACCAATGGAATGAAAGGAAAAGTCTCACTACTCTCGTCTATTGACAGCAATCACACCACTGAGATCAGCATTACCATCCAACTGAGCGACCACCAGCAGTATTGTGTGCCATCATTCTGTGATACATTGAGTGGGGGGGGGGGGGGGGGAGGGGGGGCGGGGGAGGTTCAGCTGGTGACAAGGACTTGTATATCATCACATCTCCCTCACATGTCTGTTCAAGCTCGCTTATGACATTTTTTACATTACTAGGGTACTCATATGCTACTCACGTCCCCAGTACCAACTTACAAGTGTGCCTTACGTATTACAACTGTTGAGGTGAATAAAGTAAAGGAAATAGAATTAAATTGTAATGTAGGACGCTCAGAGGTGTCAGCTGAGCTGCCCAATTGGAAAGGAACTCTTTCTTGATGCTTAATGGTTCCTTACCACCGTGAAGTATGAGGGTTGTGTAGTAGATGTGTCTGTTGAGAGGAAGTTACTCTGAAGACTTCATATGGATTTTCAGTGTTGTGTTTATGACGATAAGAGGGGAGAGCGGAAATCACACTGCATCACATAGTTCCTACCGAGCAGTAAGTACCAAGGAGGCTGAAGACCTTCATATCCCTGTCTGACAGCCAGGTCACTATCAGCTGTGTCATGCGCCTTATCTTCAAGAGACGCTAGGCACAGCTATTGCAGTTTAACTTACGACATGGGTGCGAATCGCGGTGATGGGACGTACCATCTGCCATGGACTTCATGGTGGTTTGCAGAGTATAAATGCAGCATAGTCCACGCATTATTGTAGCCAAGATAGACAAGAGTCCCATGCCTAGTATAAGTTTATACTCCAACTAGCTCCGCAGACGACGAAGAAATTGAAGAAATGTAGGATGAGATAAAAGAAATTATTCATATAGTGAAGGGAGACGAAAATTTAATAGTGATGGGGGACTGGAAGTCGATAGTAGGAAAAGGAAGAGAAGGAAAAGTTGTAGCTGAATATGGAATGGAGGTAAGGAATGAAAGAGGAAACCGCCTGGTAGAATTTTGCACAGAGCATAACTTAATCATAGCTAACACTTGGTTTAAGAATCATGAAAGAAGGTTGTATACATGGAAGAAGCCTAGAGATACTGGGAGGTTTCAGATAGATTATATAATGGTAAGACAGAGATTTAGGAACCAGGTTTTAAATTATAAGACATTTCCAGGGGCGGATGTGGACTCTGACCACAATCTATTGGTTATGAACCGTAGATTATAACTGCAAAAACTGCGAAAAGGTGGAAATTTAGGGAAGTGGGATCTGGATAAACTGAAAGAACCAGAGGTTGTGGGGTATTTCAGAGAGAGCGTTAGGGAACGATTGACAAGAACGGGGGAAAGAAATACAGTAGAAGAACGGGTAGATTTGAGAGATGAAATAGCAAAGGCAGCAGAGGATCAAGTAGGTAAAATGACGAGGGCTAGTGCAAATCCTTGGGTAACAGAAGAGATATTTAAATTAATTGATGAAAGTAGCAAAAATAAAAAGGCAAAAAGGAATGCGAACGTCTCAAAAATGAGATCGACAGGAAGTAAAATATGGCTTACCAAGGATGGCTAGAGTACAAATGTAAGGACATTAGAGGCATATATCACTAAGATAGATACTGCCTACAAAAAAATTAAAGAGACTTTTGGAGAAAAGAGAACCACTTGTATGAATATCAAAAGATCAGATGGAAACCCAGTTCTAAGCAAAGAAGGGAAAGCAGAAAGATGGAAGCAATATATAGAGGGTCTATACAAGAGCGATGTACTTGAGGGCAATATTATGGAAATGGAAGAGGACGTAGATGAAGATGAAATGGGGGATATGATACTGCGTGAAGAATTTGATAGAACAATGAAAGACCTAAATCGAAAGAAGCCCCCGGGAGTAGACAACATTCCATTAGAACTACTAATAGCCTTAGGAGAACTATACCATCTGGTGAGCAAGATGTATGAGACAGGCGAAATACCCTCAGAGTTCAAGAAGAGTATAATAATTCCAATCCCAAAGAAAGCAGGTGTTGACAGGCGTGAAAATTACCAAACTATCAGTTTAACAAGTCACAGCTGCAAAGTACTAACACGAATTCCTTACAGACAAATGGGAAAGCTGGTAGAAGCCGACCTCGGGGAAGATCAGTTTGGATTCCTTAGAAACGTTGGAACACGTGAGGCAATACTGACCCAAAAAACTTATCTTAGAAGATAGGTTAAGTGAAGGCAAACGTACGTTTCTAGCATTTGTAGACTTACAGAAAGCTTTTGGCATTGTTGACTGGAATACTCTCTTTTTCAAATTCTGAAGGTGGCAGGGGTAAAATACAGGTAGCGAAAGGCTATTTACAATTTGTACAGAAACCAGATGGCAATTAAGAGTCGAGGGGCACAAAAGCGAAGAAGTGATTGAGAAGGGAATTAGACAGGGTTGCAGCCTATCCCCGATGTTATTCAGTGTGTATATTAAGCAAGCAGTAAAGGAAACAAAAGAAAGATTTGGAGTAGGATTTAAAAGACATTGAGAAGAAATAAAAATTTTGAGGTTTGCCAACGACATCGTAATTCCGTCAGAGACAGCAAAGGACTTGGAAGAGCAATTGAATGAAATGGACAGTGTCTTGAAAGGAGGATATAAGATGAACATCAACAAAAGCAAAATGAGGATATGGGGTGTAGTCAATTAAATCAGGTGATGCTGAGGGAATTAGATTAGGAAATGAGTCACAAGTAGTAGTAGGTGAGTTTTGCTATCTGGGACACAAAATAACTGATGATGGTTGAAGTAGGGAGGATATAAAATGTAGACTGGCTATGACAAGGAAAGCGTTTCTGAAGAAGAGAAATTTGTTAACATTGAGTACAGATTTAAGTGACAGGAAGTCCTTTCTCAAGTATTTGTACGAAGTGTAGTCATGTATGAAAGTAAAACATGGACGATGAACAGTTTAGGCAAGAAGAGAATAGAAGGTTTCGAAATGCGATGCTACAGAAGAATGCTGAAGATTAGATGGGTAGTTCACGTAACTAATGAGGAGATAGTGAATAGAATTAGAGAAAAGAGGAATTTGTGCCACAACTTGACTAGAAGAAGGGATCATTTGGTAGGACATGTTCTGAGGCATCGAGGGATCACCAGTTTAGTATTGGAGGGCCGCGTGGAGGGTAAAAACCGTAGAGGGAGACCAAGAGATGAATACACTAAGCAGATTCAGAGGGATGTAGGTTGCAGTAAGTACTGGGAGATGAAGAAGCTTGCGCAGGATGGAGTAGCATGGAGGGCTGCATCAAATCAGTCTCTGGACTGAAGACCACAACAACAACAGATGTAGATGTAGATTTGTTATTCACCATCTCGTCTCCTCCCTTTGTCTGATGGTCAAATTTCGAACCATTTACCTCTGAACAGAGCGCCACCCTCTTAGCGTGTTAAAGTACGTTTCCATCAATCGCAGATGGTATACAATCGCAAAGATCTATTACAAATTACTTACTCCTAGTCACTTAATAATATCAATTTTAATGTTACATAAATTTATTTGTTAGAGCTGATGATTAAAACTTTATGAGTAACTCTCGTACGCACTGGCTATCCGAAACCTGCTGACACCTTCTCACTGTGGAAATCTGTTTTGGCTTTTGACTGGATTGAGAATCCTGAACGTATATTGAAATTTTTATAACAAATTTTGTTACACACATTAAATACACCGTTTGATTTTAGTACATCTTCACAAGAGAGGGTGTATTATGTTAGTTGTGGAAATCAAAAATATTTTTTTCCACTGCACCTCCTCCAAAAATAAGTGTGAACTTGGTAACCCAGTGCTCAAACAGCTGCATAGCTCATTTTCGATGACGGAATACATGTGACCCTGCTGAGCAAAGTATTGTGACGAGAGACGTTAGCAGAGAATGGAAAGTACATTTGAATTTGTAATTGTTATTGAAGTCATACGAATTGTGTTGTGTATCAAGGATTGACCCAGATAGGCCAAACTGCTGTAATATGACGCAAAGGTTTATTTATGTGTGACAGAACACCCTTTTTATTTTATATGCCGTCAGCTGGCAGGGTGTGTGCAAGGCCAACTACTGGCTGACAGTCTCCAGAAGAGCATACTATTTCTTCAGCATCTGCTGTCTGTGACGATGCTGACAGTTGTCAATTCTTTTATGTCTTTATAGTAGATAGAGACAGGGGGAGAGAAGGGAGGCAGGGGGATGGAGAGGGAAGAGAGATGACAAGATACACAGATAAATGTGGGAGAAGTTAATGGACAGAGAGAGGGGAAAAGAGGAAGGCATGGGATTTGGTGGTTACGGGGGGAGAAGCCTGTAACACAGCAACGCATGGTCGGCACCAGCTAGAAACATTATAAAACTTACTACATATACGTAGAAAAAATTTCAGGAAATTAGTTTTAAGAAGGGTGGGCGCAATTTTAGCAGATATTCCAAGGGCCCAGGATCACCTTAGCGAGGCTCTACATTTCTTCCCAAGGCAGTTGTTTTCCTTTCAGCTGAGGTACTCAAGGTCGCATGTGAAAAGGCAAGCGCCTGCACATCACATGTGTCGGAAACTCACGATCTGCATGCGATAAAAATGAGCTAACGTCATGCAATTTGCCCATCCGCTGCTCCACTCTCACGCTGGAGCCCAGTGCAAGGTCTAACGACTCCGTCACGTCACAGGCCGAGATATTCTATCCGTCATGAGGTAGGTTTGCTCTCCTTCCAACGGAACAATTACCTCTAATTCAGATGCCCATGAATGCAAAATTTTTGTTTAAATCAACTGCATTTGTTAGTGCTACAGAGTAGGGAAATCACCAACTTCTTGGTACATTTTCCATTCTCTAGCCGTTCGACCCATTATAGACATTTCTTCTTCTTTACTTAACCCACACAATGCCAAGAGAGGTTTTTGGAGGGGGGGGGGGTACTCTTTGAGTACATTTTGAAAATATTGTAATCTAATCAGGTATTTTATACTTAAAAATTTTGAAAAAATATTTATTGTTTTTAACGAAATCTTCTACCAGGTTACGTATATATTTTAAAATTTTTAGTTAACTTAACCCAAAAATTTAATTAGTAGGTGCGACTTTTCACAATGAATGTCATATTCAATATTTTCAGGTTCTGGACCCTACTTACACATCAGTACCTCTTTAAAAAGTACGCTGTTAATACAACTTAACAACAATTATCGAATTTTGTTTTTTTTTTTAACTTTTTTAGGCTAGGTCTGCCCCCCTTCCCTCCCCACTCCTTCACCACCAAGACCCCTGGTAATACATATCATGGACGATGCGTTGATATTGCTAGCGTTAATGGATTAGTCATTCTTGCCCTTTCCGACTTCACAGCTGTCTCTCGCGTGTCGTCGCTCATCCTCGATCCCTTAACCGCCCCCCCCCCCCCCCTTCCGGCATTCAATCCAACACTGCCTTGGGAAGACTGGTATTTTTCATTCCTTGTAAGTGGCGGTCCTTATGACACTTGTACTGGGAGGCACTACCCAACCTAAAAACAAATAACTTCTAAAAAAAAAATGGTTCAAATGGCTCTGAGCATTATGGGACTCAACATCTTAGGTCATAAGTCCCCTAGAACTTAGAACTACTTAAACCTAACTAAACTAAGGACATCACACACACCCAAGCCCGAGGCAGGATTCGAACCTGCGACCGTAGTAGTCCCGCGGTTCCGGACTGCAGCGCCAGAACCGCTAGACCACCGCGGCCGGCAAATAACTTCTAATAGCTATAATCATTAAACCGAAGATGACGTAAATACTGATGTGCTACTATTCAGTACACCGTCCTCAGTCACAAATAGAAGTATCTGCGCTTATACCAGATCCAACCTGTATTTTTCCATTCTTTATTTACATCTTCATCTGTGGGTGTTTCCATTGCAGCTACTGTAAGTATGTTTTTACAAGGAGTTCTTAAACTTTATTCTAGCAGGAGATACACCTTACACACTTCATTTTCTAGTTTGTGTTTCGGGATACTCTTCCTCCATTTTGCAATTATTATATGTTTTGAAATTACAAGATGATGGTCCGAATATATTACTACCTCTGTGTACGACAACATCCAGTACTGTGGTACTTAATTTATTATTGACTGGTACACAGTCGATTAATAATCTATACCCTCTAGTATGAATGTTTTTCCGCGCGGTTAGAGGCGCCATGACACGGATTGCACGGCCCCACCGCAAGTTCGAGTCCTTCCCCGGACATGGGTGTGTGTGTTGTTCTTAGCATGTTGTTGTTGTCTTCAGTCCCAAGACTGATTTGATGCACCTCTCCATGCTACTCTATCCTGTACAAGCTTCTTCATCTCCCAGTACCTACTGCAACCTACATCCTTCTGAATCTGTTCAGTGTATTCACCTCGTGGTCTCCCTCTAAGATTGTTACCCCACACGCTGCCCTCCAATACTAAATTGGTAATCCCTTGATGCCTCAGAACATGTCCTACCAGCCGATCCCTTCTTCTAGTCAAGTTGTGCCACCAACTCCTCTTCGCCCCAATTCTGTTCAATACCTCCTCATTAGTTATGTGATCTACTCATCTAATCTTCATCATTCTTCTGTAGCACCACATTTCGAAAGCTTCTATTCTCTTCTTGTCGAAACTATTTATCGTCCATGTTTCACTTCCATACATGGCTACACTCCATACAAATACTTTCAGAAACGGCTTCCTTACACTTAAATCTATACTCGATGTTAACAAATTTCTCTTCTTCTGAAACGCTTTCCTTGCCATTGCCAGTCTACATTATATATCCTCTCTACTTCGACCATCATCAGTTATTTTGCTCCCCAAAGAGCAAAACTCATTTACTACTTTAAGTGTCTCATTTCCTAATCTAATTCCCTCAGCATCACCCGACTTAATTCGACTACATTCCATTATCCTTGTTTTGCTTTTGTTGATGTTCATATAATATCCTCCTTTCAAGACACTGTCCATTCCGTTCAACTGCTTTTCCAAGTCCTTTGCTTTCTCTGACAGAATTACAATGTCATCGGCAAACCTCAAAGGATTTTAATACCTACTCCGAATTTTTCTTTTGTTTCCTTTACTGCTTGCTCAATATACAGATTGAATAACATCGGGGAGAGACTACAACCCTGTCTCACTCCCTTCCCAACCACAGCTTCCCTTTCATGTCCCTCGACTCTTCTAATTGCCATCTGGTTTCTATGCAAATTGTAAATAGCCTTTCGCTCCCTGTATTTTACACCTGCCACTTTCAGAATTTGAAAGATAGTATTCCAGTCAACACTGTCAAAGGCTTTCTCTAAGTCTACAAATTCTAGAAACTTAGGTTTGCCTTTCCTTAATCTAAGATCAGTCGTAGGGTCAGTATTGCCTCACATGTTCCAATATTTCGGCGGAATCCAAACTGATCTTCCCCCAGGTCGGCTTCTACCAGTTTCTCCATTCGTCTGTAAAGAATCCGCGTTAGTATTTTGCAGCCGTGACTTATTATTCTGACGGTTCGGTAATTTTCACATCTGTCAACACCTGCTTTCTTTGGGATTGGAGTTATTATATCCTTCTTGACGTCTGAGGGTATTTCGCCTGTCTCATACATCTTGCTCACAAGATGGTAGAGTTTTGTCACGAATGGTTCTCCCAAGGCTGTCAGTAGTTCTAATGGAATGTTCAAAAATTTAGTTTAAGTAACGTACAGTGTCCAGGGACCGATTAGATCAGCATTTCAAACACATTTGAAAATATGAAATCTTTCCTGTGAAGGAAGGTATTTGTTAAATTCAAGTAGTTGAAAGTTGCGAAATGCGCACGTACCTCTCCATTTTCATTTTTTGTTGCTTCTGCGAAAAACCCCAAACATTTGGAATAGATATTTCACCTTATCGAGTAATTAAATGTCCACTAACAATCAGTTGGTCGCTCTTGATGCATTGTGGAGTCAGGGACTTTTTCAGGCACATATCGGGAAAGCTGGACGGAGAGAATCCCAGATGGGAAAATTTGGCAGGCATTTGCCTTTTAACATATGAACGACTCCTGGAAACCTTGGTGAGACCCATGGAATGGGACCTCTTTAATATCCTAGAGTAGATAAAAACTGCGAGCCTAGTGTGCGCGAAAGTAGATGACGTGCTCGACCGCTGTTGTGTACCACGATTGAGAAGTTATCATTACTTTCACTTCGCAAAGTTGCATAATGAGAGCCGACCCGGACTGAGGTCGTAACTCTGAGGATGGCCGCCGGGCTGAGCCGCCGTCGCGTGTGCCGGTATGTAGGCAGGCAGCGCCAGCTCTCGGCCGCCGGCTTCCCGGAAGCACCTGCCGCTGACGTGATAATGGCTGGAGCTTCCTGCGCCCCACAGCATGCGAGCCCCATTATCTGCAACCGCGCACACAGCACACGCTCTCACGCCCGCTGCCCACCGACCGCCCTGGTCCGCTGCCTATCTCTGCGTATCATCACGCTTTTGTTTGCACCGGTGATTCGATCTTATGTTTCCTTCTGGCATCAGTCATTGTACGTTCTGGACTGTTCGACCACTCTCCCCTCGCACTTTGTTGCCAGCAGAATTCGTTCATGTGCTGCCCGGTTTCCTTCTCCTCACTCTACTACTTCTGTAGAATTGAGGTCAGTGATAAGATTGTTAGCTATTCACTCAGGGGCGGGGGGGAGGGCTAAGAGAAAAAAAACAAAAAATGGCTCTGAGCACTATGGGACTTAACATCGATGGTCATCAGTCCCCTAGAACTTAGAACTACTTAAACCTAACTAACCTAAGGACAGCACACAACACCCAGTCATCACGAGGCAGGGAAAATCCCTGATCCCGCCGGGAATCGAACCCGGGAACCCGGGCGTGGGAAGCGAGAACGCTACCGCACGACCACGAGCTGCGGACCAGGAAAAAAAAAACATGGGTGCGTGTAAGCTAATGTAACGTTTACTGTTTCACAGATTATTGTAACAAATTTTGCGCATATTATCACTATATTATTGGTTATAACCTGGATTTTTTAAAATAATTTGTTCAAACGCTGCTGGACATCTTTAGAATACGTACTGTCAAATAAGAGACATTTTGTCAAGGGTGTCTTAACATACAGCTTTCAGAACGTAGTCGATTATTCTAAGCAATGTCTGATGTTGTTCCTAGCTAGGCATACGTGACATGGCTAGAACATACTTTATTTTATTTTTGACCTGAGCATAGCTGTTGTAAAATCTGACCATTGCTTTCTCGCAATGTAATTTTACGGTTTCTCTACAGTTCATTCTAATGAAGGCACCCTTAGTAGGTGCCGAAACCTAGGTCAATGTATCAAACAGTTATTTGAAATCGGTCGACTGTATAATTCATATGTTTGAAAATTATTTACGTATGCTGAGAAACAGCCATGCTCAGAACTGAAACAAATCCGTGTACGAGTTTTCTAATATCAGCCATTCTTTTTTATTTATGTTTATTAAACATAGCAAATTTTTATTTCACATAAATAAAATTGACAGTAACGAACTTCGAAAGGCGGCCAGGGTGGCCGAGCGGTTATAGGCGCTACAGTCTGGAACCGCGCGACCGCTACGGTCGCAGGTTCGAATCCTGCCTCGGGCATGGATGTGTGTGATATCCTTAGGTTAGTTAGGTTTAAGTAGTTCTAAGTCTAGTGGGCCGATGACCTCAAATGTCCCATAGTGCTTAGAGCCATTTGAACCATTTGGACTTCGAAAAATTTTGTACCGCAGGAAGCTGTGTTATACTACTTAAAAAGTCTGTACCAAATTTCAACTTTTTATCTGCAATAGTTCAACAGAAAATTTTACTTATACACTGCAAAATGATAGCTGGTGGAAAATGCATAAGAAAGATTTTATTAGCGTTTATGTCAGAAACAAGTATCTTAATATGGGCCATAACAATATATTTGGTCTATTTGGCCTTGATGTAGCTCTTTTCTTCTACTCTAAATCTTCTGGCATGCCCTTTCGGCGATATCCTTCACTGATACTTCAGAAACAGCTTCATGAATCTTAGCCTCATAAGGATCCTGATTCTTCCAGTATTACCGTCACTGAACATCTGACCAGCATCATGAGAGGAAATTTTAACTACAGTAGATGAACATAGTGTCTTTGCGCGTCTCTTCTAGGTGAGATTATAACAGCTTTGTGTTCCACCATGTGGGCATTTCTTTAATAAATCGTAATTAATCGCATCGTAAATGGGTTCATAGCCTCATATACCCTACAGATGTCTTCTCTGATGGCAGGAAGTAATATAATATTGCTAATGACGACAATCATGTAGAAAAGGAGGCGTGTCACTGCACACTCATTGAAAAAAGATAGCGTTTGCATCATTTATACCACGGATTAACTCGGAAAATTGGAGACAATATTTCTAATATTTCCGCCGTTCGTGGTCTCTCGGTAGCGTTCTCGCTTCCCGAGCATGGTGTCCCGCTTTCGATTCCCGGCGGTGTCAGGGATTGTGATGACTGTGTGTTGTTGTGTCGTCTTCATCATAATCATTCATCCCATATCCCATGACGGTCGGAGGAAGCCAACGGAAAACCACCTCCATTAGGTCTTCTCCTAGCACGGCGATGGGGGTCTCCCGCATCGTTCCCCTACGCTCTGTCAAGAACCACGGGACTTCATTTCCATATTTCCATTTCTAACATGCTACAGAACAACTTGCTGGCATAAAATTTCAGCATTTGTCGCTAATTTTACATATATCCCTCCTTAAAAGCACACTTGGTCACTTTGGAGCGCTAGAGATGGGGTGCAACTGCTGCCAGGCACTCATGTGATCTTCCAGCACTGACTAACTCATGGTATAGAAGTGTTGTGCATGTCCCGTTCGGTTCTCTCAAATAAAAGCCGTAACATAAGTGGACGTGGAGACGTGACTGAATATCAGAAAGGAGCTCTTGAGCTTGGACGTGCCCATTACCACATCGCGAGTTGCTGATTTATTGGTGGAAGAAAAAGGATTTTCCAACGTGTGTACTAGCAATGGTGCACCACTTCCAACCATGTAACATGACGTAAGAACCGCGATCTTCAAAGCCAACTACAAGTGGCGAGTCTAGAAATATACACTGGCGTGCAGAACTTAATAGATGAAAGTAACTTTTGCGTAATGTGTCACTGCACAGTAAAATAACTGGATGAAAATTGGACCATACATAGGAAGAACTGTTACAGTATAGGACAGAGGGTAACTGAAGGAAGTATGCAACCAGACCAACAGAAATGACACTTTTACTCAAAGACAATAATTACACATGTTCGACAATGCTTGATGCACCCTTATGTCACGAGAGGTGGGACCATGTAGTACACCCAGAACATTAGCGAACGTGATCGTTTTGGTGGTCCAGATGTTATGATGTGGGCAGGCACAATGTTGCATGGTCATCTTGAACACGATACATTCAGCGGTCAACGTTATTGACACTATACTCCTTCACCACTTGCGTCTTTTCAGGGGAGCATTCGGCTCTGACTTCATTCTTATTCACGATCACGCGCGACCGCATCGAGCAATGCAGTTCCAGGGCTTCTGGAACTATAAGATATTCGGAGAATTTATTGGCCTGCCCATGAGCCCGACTTAAATCCCATCGAGATGGTGTGGGACATTTTCCAGCAGCTCCGTATGCAACAACGATTTCTAGCAGTTGTCAACCTCGCTCGTGGAAGAATGGAACGCCCTACCAAGGACTTCTTACTAACCTTGTGGCCAACTTGGGAGAACGTTGTAGAACATGCACCGCCGTCCGTTGTGATCACACGCCCTATTGAGAACCATGCACTGCCTTTTATAAAGTTCAGGGGACCATCGTGAATCGTTGTGACTTCAGTGTAGTTATTAAGCTCGAATAAAAGTGTAATTACTAACTTGGAGTGCATTGGATGGCTGTTGGCGCAGCGACCGTTTAATATTCAAATTGAAGGAAGGTCAGCAGTCATTCGAAAATCTGTAAATAATTGCAAATTTAGATTTCGATTACAAAATGGTAATTGTGCCGTGTGCTCCTGCGATTTGATTGTTCCGGTGTAGTGTGTTCGATCAATTTCGGTTCGCTTTGCGGTGCGCAGGTTGGTGCGCCCTCTGGGATTCCGTGCGGGAAGTCGAAAGGGAGTCTCGGGCAGAGAGAGAGAGAGAGAGAGACGAGCGGGCTGAGCGGAGCGACGCCGGAAGATCGGAGGTCGCGTCGGTAAGTGGTGTGTGTGGCAGTTGTATTGGGGCCGGCCGAGAAGCGGAACTGGAGGCGCTGCAGTGACTCGCTGTCGTTCGTTCTGTTTACGATTTCAACCTTCCTCACGATGTGGCTACGGGCTGGTGTTATTCTGGACATTACCTTATTAGCGGCGCTTGGATTAATATTGTTAAAGGTGAGCTGTTAGTTTGGTGCATCTTCATCTGGTGGAGTTACAGCGAGACTTCTTTCTGTCGTATTCTGGCTTGCGCTGCTGAGCAGTGAGTGTACCCACGTCGCGTGTCGAAATACTGACTTGTTTACGTATGAACTGGAGTGCCTATGTGGGCGTGTTTGCTAAAATTGTTGATGAAGTGTTTCACAATACCCTTACTTGAGTGTCTTTAAATTGCATTGCATTTTGTTACTGAACTTATGTCAGTTAAGCGACGCCCAATTTGTCACGATAGTCAAGTAAAGTTTAGGTCTAGTGTGACACCTCTGTTTACGTGTTGGATTAAAATTAATTCAATCTTAACCACAGCTAGGAATAATTCAAGGGTAATTGTAAGTGTCGTGTGTGTTTTTTTTTTTTGGTTTTCCATTACTCACTACTGTTGAGTGTTAAACTGTTTTGGAAACCCCTTTAAGTCACTTCACGGTGTGGTTTTAGAAAGAGTTCTGTGTGTACTATTGTTAACGGCTCCTGTTGCAACGGGGTTTCCGGCCCACACATCTGTCGCACGCCAGGCGTTTAGTGCCAACCGCTAACAGTGTGGTAACTTGTTATCAATCCTTTTCGAATCACCGTCTGGCCTACGACTATTGATGGATTTCTGTGGTAAAATTCAAATGGAGGCACTGCCTTGTTAACTTGTCTGCACTGAATGTGCTTGCCTTCTAAAACAGTTCATTACTGATTCTGAATAGTTTAATCAGTGGTATGGCACTCCTTATTCTTGACCAGACTGTACTTGGCATTAATTGCATTGTCTTAGTAAATCGGTGTGCCACGTAAGATTATAACGGAAGCGCCATTGTGGGTAATATTTACCATTTAACTATATGAGTTGGTTCTGTGAATCATTGTGGCACACAAGGTCACGTAAGACAACGCTGTAGTGGGCAGATATTGCTCTACGTCTGTGATATTATTTCCTGTAAGCCATTGTGCCCATTAGGTTATGTAAGGCTTAAATACAGTGACCAGTTTGGTAATTTTCTGTGTTTCGTAATAGCATTTTACAAGCATTAACATTTTGCGAAAGGTTTAAATCTCATATCTGCAGATTGTTTGATGTTAGATAACTTGTTGATGATTCATGTTAAATCAGCTGATGTACATTTAAATTGAACAAGTTATATGTCAATATGTTGTTAACAGTACCCTGCAGGAATTTTCTTGCGTAATAAATTAAATTTTATATTCTATCCTCAATTTGTTGCTCAGCCTTCCACTCCAGCAGCCCCTGTATCCTGCTCCCAACCATATCAGTAATCATCGGTGCGTTACCAAAGAATCATATAGGCGTCTACCAAGTAAAAGCTACTAACGTTTTGTCATACGTTATGCTTTGACACTTTGGGACCTATATGACCCTTTGGTAATGCACCAATGATTCTGTTATAGTCGAAATCTAGATCTGCAATAAATTACGAATTTTGCGACTGACTGCTGTCCTTCCATCAATCTAAGGTGTCATTTCTGTTCGTCTCATTGCGTTTTTTTCTTTTTTTCCGTTACCTTCTGTACTGCTTTCGTCCTCTAGTTTTGCACACCAGTGTACTACAGCCCCCTACATACCTCTCCCATAGAGATCACGATGACAACATTACACTAATTACTCCTGCTACACATTTGACAGTGGCCTTCAGAGTATGAAAACAGGCACAGTTGTAAAACATCCCAACCAATAGCGACCAGAGACGAGTATTACCCTTGGAATTGGTCAACAGTTTAAACAAAACCGACAGGAAACTGCTGACAGTGAATGCAGGTTCATCTGAACCAGTTTCCGAACGAACGTCGGAAAGGAAACGACCTGCAATGGCCATTTGGAGTCCGTAACCTCGCGAAGGCCATAGCTCAGAGCTGCACGGTAGGCTACTCCACCTTAGTGAGCCAAACGTCGGAGAAACTGGGTGATAGCTAGCTGGAGTCGACTGTTGCGTAATCTCACGATTTTGCCTCTAATCAAATGATGTGATGCATCGAGTACACCGACAGCCCCACGACGCATGTAACCCGCACTGTGTGAAGATTGTAAAATGGAGCTGGGGGAGATTCTGTGTTGTTTTTGGGGGGCGTTTTTCGTACAGTGACTTGAGCCCACAAGTCCAGTTTACCATGAACATGAACCACGATATTTATTTAATTCTCCGTGACCAAGCGTTGCCATCTTTTCTGTCGACAACACATGATGTGGACAACAGAGGGCTGCACGTGTAGTTCAATGGTTTCACTAATACTCTGGTGAACAATAACAACTTGAGGGGCCTGCTAATTCAACCCATCTTATTGTTAATTCACATTACGATATCTCGTACAGTACCGGCACGTATGAATATAAACATTTATGTCGATTTTTAAGTAAAGGCAACAAGACAAAGTCTAACATTTTGTCCTCCAAAAAATATTACTTGACTGAACACAGTATAATATTTTTTGTTTGTATGAGAGATGGTAATGATATACCAAGTAGCTTGGTAATGAGCAGTTCAACCTGAAATGGCCAGCTTAATCCGCAGGACAGGACAGATAGAATAAATTGTGGAAAGGGGCCAAAATAAGGGGCTGTCAGTTACACTAGAACATACAACTCAATTATTTGATCAAACATTATAAGAGCCCAAAAAAATTTTTTCAACACACAGCTTTTGTCTTTGGGAGTTAATTACCAGCTGAAAGCCACTTTAATTTGAAAACGGCTGAAGGCCGATAGCTTAAAACGCAAGCATAATCAGAAATTTAAAAGGCAAGCCTGATCTTAAAACAGTTCTTTAGTTAGGCTGAAGCAAACAAGTTACATTCAAATCGGCTGACATATAAAACAGAAATACTGGCATTTCAAGGGTTGGAACCCATAAGTGATAAAATTGTCATAGATGGACAAATAATTATTCAAGTAAGAGAGTTTAGATATCTAGCGCGCAATTTGAAATTCCCAAAAGTCAAATGATGTAGAGCTAAAATTGATCAGATTGAGATTTTCGTGTAGTGCCATACAACGTACATTGAAACATAGTCTAACTTGCGTAATGAAACATTAATTAAACTTTATAAGCTAGTAATAACCTTTCTTCTGCTGCTGTACGGTAAAGAATGTTGGGCCCTGCGATCAGCTTAGTTGCAAATCGAATTATCGAAATGAAGGTTGCGTTACAAATGGGAGAAACTTCAGTTCTGCACCATAAACGAAGTATCAATATTAGACAAGAACTAGATGTAATCCATTACAACTATAACTAAAAAATACAGGCCGAATGGGGAGGGTACGTCCAACGTGTGTCTAATAATAGAGTAACTAATGCTGTAATACTGTATAACCCTGTACGAAAGAGAAACGACGGAAGTCCTTTCAAGAGATGACGTGAGCAGTTCGGAAGCGGAAGAGGCTAACAATTCGAATCCTTGAAAATGATTATGTTGATGATAACTAGGGGCGTAAATGCAGTGTTACCAGAAAAAATTTTCACGCCTTGCGATTTAGCGATTTCATGCATGTATAATATTTAGAGTGCACGTCTGCCGGAATTCTCTGAATGAAATTCCTGATATTTCTTGAAACCACTCATGCTAGTGGATGCAAATGAAAGAGAAGATGAAAAGTAAATAGGGCAGCTTCCGCCGTTTCGTGAGTGTGCATTACTCGAGTCTACAAGCCGCCTTCTGGTAAATCCTCAGTGCTAGCTGAAAATATGTTCAGCATACTAAAGAGTGTGACAAGTCGAATAAACAACGACTGATAATTCTAGGTAGAACGGCAGCCGACCACCTCTCTGACATAAATGTTTCTCGTACTTACTAGTATGTACTGAAACCAGCTTAGCGCTCGCTGCTTCGCTTGCGGAGTCTGCGTACTCTCCACATACTTTTTTGTTCGTCTTTCATCTTTTTTTTTTTAATTCACAAACTGCGACACCCTCTAAACTTTTCACGCTAAGGCCACAGAAGCATGGTCTTCTCCGAATGTGCTTCTGGCCAGAAAGCGATTCTGGTACCTGGTTCAAATGGGTCGAATGGGTCTGAGCACTAAGGGACTTAACATCTGAGGTCATCAGTCCCCTAGAACTTAGAACTACTTAAACCTAACTAACCTAAGGACATCACACACATCCATGCCCAAGGCAGGATTCGAACCTGCGGCCATATCGGCCGGCTCTGGTACCTGGAGTCCAAGGATTTTGTTAGTCATGCCTTTTGCGTTCCTGTGCTGATATTTCCAGAGGAAATTTCATCCCCTAACAGATATTTCTTTAGAACTACCTAGAAATGGAATGCCAATTTTCGTAGGTTTAGCTTTGAAAATGTGTTCATAACGAAATAATTTTGTAAAACTTTTCATCCCCTCTTTCACTCTTTCAGGGTGCTGAATTTTCAAAAACACTGAAACACGTATTTTTTTATCTCTAGCCAAAAAGCCAAATTCAAATTTTTTATAGATTCAGCTTTAAAAATGCTTTCGTAATGAAATAGTTTCATAAAACATTTCACCTCCTGAGGGTTTGAATTTCCAAAAACACGTATTTATTCATTTGTAAATGAGAAGTCAAATACCAGTTTTCATGGATGTAGCTTTAAAAATATTTTAGTAATTCTTTAATAATGATTTATTTCCAAAAAAGTTTTCCCACTGTTTCACCCCCATAGGGGGAAACACGTGTTTCCTTATTTCTGACCAAGGAATCAATACCTTAACATCGACATTTTTCAAAAAACATTTCATCCCCTATGTCATCTTGTTAGGAGCAGCATTTGGAAAAATCCCTCTACAAATTTCAGGTTGCTATCCTTAGCGGTCTGGGTTCTGCCATGATGAGTTAGTGAGTCAGTCAGTAGCGACATTGCCTTTTATGTATAGAGTTTGTGTCAAAAGGAAATGAATTTGCGAAAGACACAATCTCATATTTTTATGTTTACGTCCCTTTGCTGAACAAGTGGCTTCTAGCCTGGTGCACATACGGCTTTTGGTATGGTCATCACTCTCCTGTGGCAATGGCCTCGTGTCTGTTAGGTGCGATACGGTAGTCAGGGAGTATTAAGATAAAGCTGCAGTCGGAGTGTGCTACAGGTTGCCACTTCTCAACAGCCCTCACAATTTTTCCATAGTGGAACGAGCTGTCAGATGTTGCGATGCGACTTGACTTTTTTTACCGGAACATCCATCGTACAATCTGCCATATCTTACGAATAAATCTAGTAGTCATTGGTTTGTACGTATAACTCCAGGACGTTGTTTTTATTTGAATGCAGGAAGTCCGTCAATGCGATCATTAGGCAACCTATCTGTGTTCATGTACATACATTACGCAAAGAAATTTGAAACGAACAATAAATTAATAACAGTTATATAAAAGTGTAGGAAACATTCGAAATAGAACTGGTTGCTTCTATCAGTTTGAACCTCTTTGAATACGCCAGTTAGTTCTCACTGACAGCGGCTCTTCGAGCCTAAACCCTGTCGACAAGATAAATAAACATTAGAGGACATCCGTAGCTTGTCTTGCCATTGATGAACATAAAGTTTTTATAACAATAGGTGGAGGAAGTACACATCTACCAGCAAGTGCAGGTCTTTCTCCAGAGAGTTTCTCTGGCACTAATCTGGAAACTTAACGTGTCTGATTCATCATAGTCATATTATACGGTTATGAGCCAGTGAAGACGGTACTTTGCTCACATGAAATCATTCCGCATACAACTGTGAACAACCTCTCAAGGTTTGTCTGTAGAATTGATATCCGTTCATCATATCTCGCAACAATCAACACGAAGCAGAGATTCGTCTTGTGAAAGTGGTCACTAAAGTTGCCCCACTCTATGATGGTTCATGAACAAGAGCTTGTTAACAGCTCATACATTTCTCCTTCGCAGCTTAATGAGTTGATTCTCGGTAACAGAAAATATTACTCTCCTCTTCTCTGTAATCATAATCCATGGCGAAGAAACCGGCATATCGAAATCGTGATTGTTGGTCTGTTTTTGCGAAACGGATATCTGCAGAATAGGTATCTAACATGCCACTCACTCTATCGCGATCACGGTCATGACGCTATGGGTCTAGATCAGCAGACCAGGTTCGCCGGCGTGTAACGCGGAACAGAATACTTGATCCCAGTTATTTCCGGTACTACCGTAGGAGCCTACGAGATACCGGAGACCGGCCGGAACAAGCGCTGCAGACAATGTGGCCATTTGCCGGGCAGAGACAGCGATTCGGCGCGGCTTTACCGACCGGTGCACTTCCAGAGGTTAAAAATAAAGTACAGATGATGCCGCCCATATGACTAAAAGCAGCAGACGGCGTTTCACACTGGCCTGTGGTACACTTCTAAAAAAAAAAAAAAAACCGCATCGCGAAATAATTATCCGAATAGGGCGGAAACCGCTATATGTGAAGTCAGAGAAACAAACGATTACTATTTCAGGAAGACTGGATGATTTATTCGAGATAATCAGATTCACAGAGTGAGGAAGGTCCACCACTGGCCTTTATGCGAGCAGTTATTCGTCTTGGCGTTGATTGACAGAGTTGTTGCTTGTCCTCCTGAGGGACGTCGTGCCAAATTCTGTTCAATTGGCGAGTTAGATCGTCAAAATCCCGAGTTGGTTGAAGGGCTCTGCCCATGATGCTCCAAACGTTCACATTTGGGGAGAGATCAGTCGACCTTGCTGTCCAAGGTAGGAATATGGGAAGCACAAAGACGAGCTGTAGAAATTTTCGCCGTGTGGGAGCGGGAATTATCTAGCTGAAATGTAAGCCCAGGATGGCTTGCCATGAAAGGTAGCAAAATCAGGCGTAGAATATCGTCAACTTACTGCTGTGCTGTACGGGTCCCGCGGATGACAAGCAAAGGGTTCCTGGTGTGAAATGAAATGACACCCCAGACCATCACTCCTGGTTGTCGGACTGTATAGCAGACGACAGTCAGGTTAGTATCACGCTGCTGTCTGGGGCGTCTCCAGACACGTGGTCGGCCAGGAATCTCTTTGACTGGAGTTGAATTGTCTTCAATGATGTGTCCCGATTTTGAGTCCCGACGACCAGCGAAGATGTGTGGGAACGCTGGGGTCTTAGAGCGTCTTTTATGTGTAGATAGAGGTCAGCAGTATGGCTCAGTGGTTCAAATAATATTTCATAAGCGACGGGTAGCATAAATTTATACTAAAATTGAAGGAGGACAGGCATCAGTAACCAGAACTACTAAACATTTATGAACAGTATATACTCATTATTTTTTGTGTATTTTTTTTCGTGCGTATGCCATCTGTTTAAGGGATTTTGCCTAAGTCCACGAATTATGTTATCTGGTTCATTATTTTTGCAATGCTATCTATGTCATGAGAAATTCATATAAATCCGTCGACAAATTCTTAAGGTTTTAAAACACGTACGGGGTAACCTCAAAAAGTACGTAACACGTCATCAGGGCAGGCCGAGCAGCTTTTATCGAATGCTGCAATACTCTTCAAAGTGACACACAAACATGAAACTATTTCTTAACATAGTCACCAAGTCTCTGTGAACAATTGTTAGAACTTTCTATCAATCGTTTGATTCTTCGACGATAGGACGTCCTTGGTGACGGAGCCATTCGAGAACCGCTGTCTGAACGTCCTCATCGTTGGAAAACCTGTGATTGCTGCGAATCAGTTACTCGATTGCGTGGACATGGTCTTCGATAGACTTCCTTTCCGATCAGCATTACTCACGTCCGTGAGGCCTTGGTCAAATTGTTGGTACCATTTCACTATGACTGGATGCGACATTGCATTTGGTTCATGTACCACCGGAATTAATTATATCCTTCCAAGGATTAATTGAAGGGCTTATTTCAATAGTGGTACAAGTCCATTTTCGTCATTGTGAGATACAGAGTCGTAAAGTTAAATGAGCGCTGAAAAATCTGCAGTTGAGATACTAGAAATATCCAAGCATATGGCTTCTTGCTAGAGATGAACCTTTCGTTCTGTTTGTTTGGATCATTAATTGCAGAAGCATTATAGACAGAAAAGCGGAGGTAATGGACTTGTACCACTATTGAAATAAGCCCTTCAATTGTTGTAATCACCTGTTCTGGTCTCTGTCATCCATCCATACATCTCTTACGAGATTTATCTAGTATGTCTTTCCAGTCGATCAATAATTCATGATGTATTTCTGTTTTGGCAATCTGTTTTCCGTCAGTCTATCAACGTCAGACTTCCGTTTCATTCTAGTCTCTTCTATCTTGTCATTAACTGAAAAGATTTTTAAACCTGATCTTATTGTTGCATTCCTCGATTTATCCATTTTAATACAGCGTCTAACATATGTCATAAAATTCGTCTCCGTTGCTTATATACATAATTTTTCTTTTTTGTTATACAAGAGAAGGTAGAGCTTAATTTTACAGAACTTCATTTGTGTTTCTTTCCTTGCTTCCAAGAAAGTTCTTCAATTGTGCCGCAGATTACTTGATATTTACTAACTTTCTTCTCAATGTCTTTGACATAGTTAAAACTAATTATGCTAGATAATTGAAGTGGGATAATTTTTCTAAAATTTTCTCAGTTAATATTATTTTTGATCCGACAGGATTCTTTCCTTTGAAAACTATTATGTTTATCTTATTTGCAGACATAGTTAAGTTGTAATATATTGCATTTTGGTTCAATCTATATACTGCCATTTGTAAATTATGTTCCGTTTCCTGTATAATTATCTGCTCATCAGCATATAACAGTGTATTTAACGTTACGTTACATACTATTTTAATTCATAAGTGTATTTCATCCTTCCACTTCATAACTAAATCGTCAATATATAAATTAAATGAAGTGGGTGATAAACTGCATCCTTATTGAACACCTTCGTTTATTAAAATTTCATTTGACATTTTCGAACCTGGACTTATAAGTATTTTTGTATTTACATACAGACTCTTTATGGTATTAATAAGACGTTTAGGAAAAACTTTTATTTCAAATACTCCTCACAAAAGAGGTCTTCTTACCTTATCAAAGGCTTCCTCAACATCAATAAATGCTAAATGAATTTTTAAGCCAAATTACCGACGTTTATCAGAAATTTACACGAACGTCTCTTTCTGAAGCCTGATTGCCTTCTGATATTATTGCATCGGCGATAGTTTGTTGGCTTTGATTAAGAATTTTCCCATAAATTTTATATCCTGTATTTAGTAAACTTATTCCTCTACATTTCCTGTATTTTTCCTTTTGCCTCTTTTGAATTTAGAAATTACTTTAGCTATGTTCCATTGTTCAAGTACACAACAGTTCTTCCAACACATATTTAAAAAAAAATAGGGGAAGCAAAATTCTTAAATGAACCTCCATATTTGATTTATTAGGCATTTATGCCGTCTAGGCCGGTAGCGTTTCTATTTTTTGTTACGTTTAAGATTGCTTTTAATTCTTTTATGTCTATTTGACATACAGCGTTATTATCAATTCCTTTGGAACAACTTTGTTCACTATCTTTATCATACCATAAATTTCTGTAATCTAACTACCATTGATTTTCTGTTTTGATATTAATGTTTGCAGAATCCTTCTCCGTTTTATTAATCTGCTTCATAAGTTTAAACACTATATTCTGTTTTTCGCGAATGTCATGTCCAACATTACCACTCTATCTTTCCCAGGGCCGGCCAGTGTGGCCGAGCGGTTCTAGGCGCTTCAGTCTGGAACCGCGCGACCGCTACGGTCGCAGGTTCGAATCCTGCCTCGGGCATGGATGTGTGTGATGTTCTTAGGTTAGTTAGGTTTAAGTAGTTCTAAGTTCTAGGCGACTGATGGCCTTAGCTGTTAAGTCCCATAGTGCTCAGAACCATTTGAAGCCATTTCTTTCCCAGGATTCAGCATGGAATTTTTTTTAAATCCTTTGGTTTATTTCTTATCCTTTTATATATTTCCCAGGTCTCTTTTGAGGATGAATCTGTATGCAACGGACGTTTCGCCAACAAGAATCTTACTGCCCCGCGGACTTCAACTTTGGAGTACGTTTCCTACTGCCACGCGATTTCAGTAACACTCAGTGAAGCACCTGTTGCCCTTACAAGAGGACTGTGTGTGCAGGTAACCCTGAAAATGTACTGTCCTCTGACAGTGTGCCACTCCTTTTACGCAACAGTCTCCGCGAGGGACGTCATGTGTGACTTACTGTCCGAAGTCTCCACGTAACTGGCCTCGTAAATGTCATTCTGAGGACAGCAGAACGTGAATAACCAAGTAAATAAGAAATATAGAGGAAAAAAGTTGTTGCAGTTACCACTTTCATGGGTAAAAAGCGCTGTCCATACTTAGAACTAAACTTCAACACTTATTTATTTATACGTTTATTTGATAACTACTGAGGAGACACAACAGCTGTAAATTCAGGTATTACATTCATTGAGAAAAACATCTTTCATTTTCAGTTTGGAGCATTACTTTCTTTTGTTTTCGAGGAACGGACGTTCATGTTTATGAAATAGAAAATAATTTCAAGTACGTAAAAACATCATATGTCATGTTCCTTTATTTCAGCTTGCATTTATCTGCGGCCAATAATGAGTATTTTAAGCAGAAAGAAGTAAACCAAATCACCAAAGTTTAAAAATACAAAGAAAAACTAAAAGAATGTTACGTGAGGAAGCATCACATCGACGAAGACGATTTTGGTGAGCGAAAGATGGGCTGTAAGGGGCGGAAAAAACTGGATAAGTGCCAGACTGCTAACGCATAGGTTTAGAGTTCCATCACCAGTCCATTTTGAGAACTTATCTTTTCGTGCACCTCCGGCAATGGTTCGTGAATGCGAAAAATTCCCAGTTATATCGTGCCACGCTGTCTACGTTAAAAGTGGTAAGTCATTTCCTAAAGTACACGTGCTATGTTGTGGGCAGATCGGTATGGCTAGAAAACAACACCGTAAGTCGCGATCGCAATGTAGACACTTTTATTGTTCCAACATGGCTGGTTTCAACAGTCTTATTCTGCCGTTATCTAATCTTGTGGAACTTGTTATAAAACATACATCACGTCAAAGCACAAAAAGCACACCCTGAGTGTATGCGATAGCTGCATACGAAGTGTGTTCATTACCTCGGTCAGTCATTTCGAAGGCCAAAAGAAGGCATGGCGTGCGAGTAATAGTCAGTTTTTTAAACCAATCGTCTTGATTACGACAGCTATCCTTTATTGACGTCAAACCGTAGATTACACGTGTGGAACTTGTTACAAAAACAACTGAAGTAGTTTATTTCTGCGTGGAAATGATGTTTATTTATGACTCACTGCAAGTTTAACGTTAGTAAAATATTTTCTTTTATTTTACAAGGAAAAATGTATTTTGTTGTTCTTCACTTATTTTTCCTGCTTCCTCAAGTCAAAATGAACAATATACTTGTTACTTTAAATTCAGTTGCGCTCTTCAAACCTTCTCATATCCAAGAGCTTAGTTCTCTTGGAGAGAAAAAAAGAGACCTGCTTATCCCCTACTAACCAATACTAGTTTGATGCGCAATTCACTATTAACAGAGACAATTTGAACAAAGTTTTTTTCTGTGCGTTTCCAATCTCTGTTAATCAGACATGAATTGGCTAATTCCTGAAGTTCTTTTTGTATGGAAATGAATCAACAAATAACTATATTGGAGGAGAATCAGCTCAATCCATAAATTTCTATGCTTTTTTTTCAAACGGAGCAAGTCGACATCTCCAAGTGGAAATTCGCGAATGCTCCGGTTCCAAAAACCTCCGAGTCATCACGAAGCTACAATAGTATCTGCATTCGTAGCAAACATATATCGTTATACAGTTAGTGGTTCAAATGGCTCTGAGCACTATGGGACTCAACATCTTAGGTCATAAGTCCCCTAGAACTTAGAACTACTTAAACCTAACTAACCTAAGGACATCACACACACCCATGCCCGAGGCAGGATTCGAACCTGCGACCGTAGCAGCCTCGCGGTTCCGGACTGCAGCGCCAGAACCGCACGGCCACCGCGGCCGGCTATACAGTTAGTGGCTACGGAAGACTTAAGTCAAAACAACGTGTGATAGAAGCCTCTGATAACACGCCCAAGCGGACTGACACCTTAATCTTTCTTTCCCTTTGTGGTTTACGCAGTTATATAGTGTTTCAGACTATCTCTCATTTTTTCCTAGGCTTATATTGTAAACATGCAAGTTGACAAAGCTAAGCAGCGGTTGAAATAATAGCATCAATAGATGGCTGCGCGTCTATTGCTCTCATGAGTAATATCGATTAATACCGAGGAGAAAGCATACAGTATTATGAAATACTAGAGTAGCCTACAGCCACCATCAAATCCCTTTTCATTGACCATAGAACGTGGAATACTGCCATAAACAATGGCAGTAGTAAAAATACCTTTGAGAAGCGAAAGTTGACGAGTACACGAGGGGCTTGCAGTAAGTAACGGAACACTTTTTTCTGAAAGCAGTTCGGTTTTATCCAGCATTCGAATACACGATATTATTCACCAGTCTTTTTGCTGCAAAACCCTATTTTTCAACACAATCTCCGTTCAATGCGACGGCCTTACGCCATCTTAGTGCGAGGATCTGTATGTCCGCATGGTACCGCTCTCTGGTCGACGTCGGAGCCAACGTTTTGCCGCATCAATAACCTTAACATCCAGTGCTGTGTGGTGGGTGGGGAAGAGCAGTCCAATGAAGTTTAGTGAGCTCCTCTCGGGTGAGCAGAGTTATGTGAGGCCTTGGGTTGTCATGAAGCATTTCGTTTTATTATTAACTGATGAAATTGTAAACGATGTTTTTCAGAAAATCATTAAGTGGTTCTCTGCAAATGGGCTCTCATTAAACTTTGACAAAACACAGTATATACAGTTCCACACAGTAAATGGATTGACACCATTAATAAATATAGACTTCGATCAGAAATCGGTAGCTAAGGTAGAATATTCAAAATTTCTAGGTGTATGCATTGATGAGGGAATGAACTGGAAAAAACACGCTGAAGATCTGCTGAAACGTTTGAGTTCAGCTACTTATGCCCACATACAAGTATGCACCACAAAATGTACTGGAGAATGATGAATACAAATTATACTGGACCAGAACCATTATAACAGATAAAACAACACCACACAACAAACCTGACATCATACTCACCAATAAAAAGAAGAAATTAACACAACTAATCGATATATCCATACCCAATACAACAAATATACAGAAGAAAACAGGAGAAAAGATTGAAAAATACATCCAACTGGCTGAGGAAGTCAAGGACATGTGACATCAGGATAAAGTTGACATTATACCAATTGTACTATCAACTACAGGAGTCATACCACGCAATATCCACCAGTACATCAACGCAATATAGCTACATCCAAACGTATATATACAACTACAGAAATCTGTAATTATTGATACATGTTCAATTACCCGAGAGTTTCTAAATGCAATGTAACATATACCGTACAGTTAAAAGGAAGTGACGCTTGATCAAGGTCCGCGTCACTTTCCATTTTTAACCAAACATAACGTCTGAGACAGGAAAGAATAATAATAATAATAATAAGTCTAGCTCATAATGACAAAGCAGAGGTAGTGCACTGGACTCGCATTCGGGAGGACGGAGGACGACGGTTCAAATCCCCGTCCTGCCATCCTGATTTAGGTTTTCGGTTATTTCCCTGAATCACTCCAGCCAAGTGCCGGGATGGTCCCCTTGAAATGGCACGGCCGGTTCCCTTCCCCATCCTTCCCCACGCCGAGCCTGTGCTCCGTATCTAATTACCTCGTAGTAGATGGGACTTAAAACTCTACATCTTCCTTTCTTAATCTATCTTTAAATACCTTCGGCAGATGAACCCAACATTAAGCTGTATTTATTTTAGAAGTCAAGAGAGACTTACACATAAGCGAGAAAAAAGAAGCAACACTGTTTTGTAAAAAAAGTGTTACACCTGGATGAATTCCATTGGAGATGGAAAAAAGAAACACGTTCAAAAATGGATCGAAGATACACAGTGAAAGCACGAAGAAATACAGGAGCAATACAAAAAAATAATGTAGAGAACTGTAATTGGCATGTGGACGTCAGAAATCTCAGCGAGAAAAATAAAATGATGATAATAATAAGAAAAATAATAATAACAGACTGTCAAAAAGACAGTTCACTTACTATGGTAAATTAAAAACGGGTAACACATGGTGCAAAGAAGTTTGAAGGGACATGGACGGGTCGGCCGGAGTGGCCGAGCGGTTCTAGGCGCTACAGTCTGGAACAGCGCGACCGCTACGGTCGCAGGTTCGAATCTTGCCTCGGGCATGGATGTGTGTGTTGTCCTTAGGTTACTTAGGTTTAAGTAGTTCTAAGTTCTAGGGGACTGATGACCACAGCAGTTAAGTTTCATAGTGCTCAGAGCCATTTGAACCATTTTTGGACATGGACGAACTCCACATAACTCCACAAGATACTGGGGAAGCCAAGAAGACCGGAGGTATTCGATAGAAAAAATTAGAGAGAAACCTCGACAAATGATGAGAGAAATGTGGAAGGGAATAAAGGAGAATCGGTTCAAATAACTGTAATCCACAGCGGCTCATACGCATCAGAAGCAGAAGAAGAAGAAAAGAAAGAAGAATAGAAATGAGTATAAATATGTAAGTAATGTCAGCACTATTAATACTTAACATAATTTAATTCCATAATATCAACATTTTACCAAATGGGAGTAATGAAGTGCTAACAGGGTAGATATAACGAAATACTCATATCTTTATTAGTCCAGAAAAGAGAAATAATGGAGTGACGAAGCAAGCGATGAAGAGCGAGTAAGAATCGCGCCACATATCTAGTCGCATGTATCCTAACTGAGTGCAAGATGAACTAATGTGACAAAAGAACAGAACGCTGCACAATAGCTTACGTAGACACTCAAGTATGGCTCGGATCCTCCGGATTTTTCACTATTTGCCTAATGTCTTTCTACAACATTACTACAAATTCGGCAGTAGTATTGAGATTGTGTTTACTTTAAATGAAAAAAAATTAATAGCGTGTAGAGAAGTAAGAGAGTTTACCGAATGCAGTTACAGTCTCTTAGGCTCAATTTAGTTGCGCTTTGAGGGTTATGTCCAGATGATTTTACTGTGTTTTTGATAGCGTACATGTGTACAGTAGAAACGTATGAGAAGGACTATATGACGAAAAAGATTACCTGATTAACTTGTGTTGCCATATCGGGATCGTCTGTAATTTTTAGGATTCAGTATGAGACCCAAGGCTTGTGCCCATCTGAATAGCGGTGATCCAAAACCCAAAAAAAGTGAGGTAATATGCGTGAGTAGGAGAAAATTCGCGGTACTGTTGGATTACATACTCGTCGATGATATGGTATAACCAACCATTAATATTTAGGGCTGTCTGTGGGGAAGGGACATGAATGGTTTTGTAGAATAACGCCGCGGCTTCGTAAGCGCTTAAGAAAATCTCGTCCAACAATTCTTGAGTATTGTTCGTTAATATGAGACTACATTAACCTTGGCAAATGCATTCGATTAGAAAGTTTCAGCGAAAAAATGGCTTTGTTTAGCATCCGAGGGAGCGTCACATAAATACCCAGTGAAATACAGCGACAATACAGCTGAGTCGTGTACGTGTGTAAATGTCTTCCTCTTAAATTTCCGAGAGCTTGCGTTCCGAGGAAAGGAGAGATACATACGCGGTCCAGTCACATTAACGTGACCACTTGCCAGGAGCCTGCATAATCTCTTTTTACAGCGCAGACATGTAGGGTAAAGAGTCAGTGAGTTTCTAGAAGGTACTGAAAGGATGTAGAGCCATGCCGACTCCAATGCCATGTCCAGCCACTTTCAAGGTTAAGGATTCGTGGTGCGAACAGCCCGATTGAAGTGGTCGCACGGATTCTCTATTTGGTTTAAAACAGGGGAGTTTGATGGCTAGGGGAGTACGGGAAACCCATCCTGGTGCACTTCGAACCGCGCATGTACAATGAGAGCGGTGTGACACGTTGAATTGTCCAGATAATTGATGCATCGTGCCGAGGAAACACAAACTACATATAGGGGTGGACATGGTCCCTAAGAATAGATGATGCTATTGTTCATCCATTCTGCCTACCAAAATGAAGTCATCCAGGGAATGACACGAAAACGTTCCTCAGACCATAACGTGTCCTGCTTCGGCCCGAACCCTTCTAACGATTGTTGTAGTACCGTATACGCCAACGGCCATCTCCCCGATGGACAATAAAACGTTATTCATCTGAAAAGGCCAGCTGTTACCACTCAGTGGACGTCCACTGGCGTGCAAATTCCAGCCTTCGTCGCCGATTGACAGCAGTCAGCATGGGTGCAGGGACCAGGCGCCTGCTGTGGAGGCCCATACGCAGCAACTTTCGCTGAACTGTCGTTGATGAGACACTCTTGGTAGCCCCTTGTCTGGGCCGTCAGAATCTCAGCATCTGCATGTCTATTCGCCCGTACACACCTCCCCGGCCGTCGTTCATCCCTGCCATCACACGGCACGCGAACAGTTTACAAACTTAACCATTAATGATAACATGTAAGCTTTCACGGCCGGCGACTTCATTAGGTGCTGCAGCCGGCCCAAAAAAAAAAAAAAAAAAAAAAAAAAAAAAAAAAAAAAAAAAAAAAAAAAAAAAAAAAAAAAACTTTGAAATGGTATCGATACGTGGATGACACCTTTCTGATATGGAATCATGCTGAAAAGGAACTGAGTGATTTTTTAGTGCACATAAACAGTTTCAATCCAAAGATACAACTCACCATGGAGAAAGAGAGTAATGGACAACTACATATTTTGGATGTATTGGTTATTAAACGGGCAGATGGGACTTTAGGGCACAAGGTATATAGGAATGACACACACACCGATCGTTACCTACATAAGAATTCGAATCATCATCCTAGGCAGAAGAGAGGAGTCATAAAATCTTTAGTGGACAGAGCTAATAACACCTGTGAGCCAATTTACTTGCAAGATGAATTAAGCCATTTGCGAACGGCTTTCAAGAGAAATGGGTACACTGAAAAGGAAATAGATCGAGCACTCCACCCTAGAAGAAAAGTGTCCGAAAATACACAACAACAACAACCGTCGGCTGTAAAAGCTTTTCTTCCATTTATTCATAACATCACGGACCGTATTGGTAAAGTTTTGGCCAAGTTTCGAGTGGAGACAATCTTTCGACCTACCAAGAAAATTAGTGAAAGTTTAAGATCGGTGAAAGACGCACGACACCCCTTAGCTACCCCAGGTGTGTATAAATTCCGTGTAGCTGTGGCATGGTTTATATTGGAACAACTAAAAGGAGTGTTAATACCCGCCTAACGGAACACAAAAGGAACTGTAGATTGCGACAGATTGACAAATCAGCTGTAGCGGAACACGTTTACAAAGGCGGTGATCACGAAATAAAAATTTGGTGAGACAAACGTGATAGCGAGGACCTCACATTATTATACTCGCATGTATAGAGAAGCTACAGAGATCTACAAGCAAGGAAATAATTTTAATAGAAAAGAAGAAGGATTAAAACTAGACAAGATATGGCGGTCGATTATGTACCAACGAAGTGACAATCGATTACCTGTAATCGAGAGAGATGGCACTAGCCAGAGATAGTTTTAAAATCGAGAGCACGTGACGAGTGGTGGCGCTATCTAAGCGCTCTATATAAGCGGGACCACCAACGCTTAGCAGCCAGACGCCGACTCACCTCAGATGATGTTGCCCGCAGTAGCCAACGAAACGTCAGGAAGGAGAAGAAGTTTTATATATGGATCACGGCAATTCAGCCCGGAAGTTTTAATTAATGTTAACCATTAATGCTTTCACCCTTGGCCAGAACGCTAGTGATCGTGGCCTTTTGGACGTCAGCTGATTTGCTCCGTTTCCGCATTACGACAATGACTGCACTGTTTCCCGCGTTTCCTCTACACGCTTTACATACCATCCGCTGCCAGTTCTGTCACGTGCCGTCTGTGAGTGCTTATTGTAGGTTGACATCAGATACAGAGAGTGGTCATATTAATATGATTGGTACGCGTATTACTTCCTCCAGTATAAATTTTGGGTTATGATCAAATGGTTCAAAACGACTCTGAGCACTATGGGACTCAACTTCTGAGGTCATCAGCCCCCTAGAACTTAGAACTACTTAAACCTAACTAACCTAAGGACATCCATGCCCGAGGCAGGATTCGAACCTGCGACCTAGCAGCCGCGTGCTTCCGGACCGATGCGCCTAGAACTGCTCGACCACAGCGGCCAGCGGTAATGATCATGACAATAAAAACAGAGATATTCAGGATTACACGGAAATGTGGTGTCAGTGAGTGAAGAGAGAAGGCAATGGAAGGCTACATGTACCGCGCATCATCCACAATACACTGCAGTGGTTCCCAACAGGTGGTCCGCGGACCCCCCCAGGGGTCCACGAGCTATGCCAGGGGGGTCCGCAAGATGCTATTAGAATAAAAAATATATTAAATATATTTCGTATAATAAAAGATTTTTTTTTTGTTTTGGCCGCTTCTTGCATGAGCTGAGCTTTAGCGAACGCTATCTTCTTCGTCTAGCGTCTTCCTAGAGCCAACTGACACAAGCACACACACACTCAGTTTGAACTCATCTCATTAAGAACTGAAAATTAAAACTAACTGTATACTGATGGAGTACTCTGCTGTAACCGTATTTTTTCAAATAAATAATACCTTGTATGAAATTAGTGTTTTCTTATTTTTCACACATGTCTACTCAATGCAATCTCAAGTGTAGTACACTTGAAAAACCAATACACTCAGTTTTAATTTTTTCCTGGTATTTTCAGTTCATACTCAAATTTTATTTTTTTAAGGAGTTTGTTATACTAAACACCCAGATTTGAAGACAAAAATTTTGAGCAATAATAAAAAATTTAGCAATAACAGTGATGGCAAAATTGAAAAAGTTTTAAGCTCAATATTTTTTCAATAATGAATATGTCAACGTTTTTTCTAAGTACCAAAAATATAAAACCTATAAAAAGACTCTTAATTTTGCTTTTTGGGTACTTGATAATGTGATATTGCAAGGTACCAATCATGCTCGATGAGGGGGTCCTTGAGAAAATTTTGTTGGGAGCCCCTGCACTATACTAAAGATACGTATCGTATGTGGAATCAGATCTGCTACTTTAAAGCTTAAACAGAACCTATTCTTACCCTCTTCCTTTTCCTAGACCTGTGTAATGCAGTAGTGGAAATTGTGCAAATAGATATCCGGACATAATCATATTCACTTGATCTAGAATCTTCATCTGCTGGTACAATGATCTAGGAGATAACTGTCTTATCTATGGAGACCATTATTGCCACAGATCGTGTATTTCATGTAGAGGGCAGTGAAATCAGGGTGACTCAAGTTGATATGGTGACTTATCAACTTTAGTTCTTCTGACGCTCCGCTAGTGAGTACAACAGAAAGTGAACGAAATGGTGTGGGTTCAGAAATTGCCGTCCGCCAATCTCCGTAAGGTAAATTATGGAGAACAGACGCAGCTCTCGATATTTGATTTGAACATATGGCTGTAATAAAATTGAGTTTTACATTCGCTGATCGATTTCAGAAATAGGGCTTTTATCACATTAGCTCAAAAACTAAGCATTATGCTTGAGGTTTACTTAACCATACAGCAAAAAATAGTTCGACTTTGTATACGGCCCTACCAGCCGGTAGAAAGGGGCGATGTTTTTTTTTTTTTTCATTTCTGAAAGATATCTCTGTGCAGTAGTCATCAGTCCGGAAGTATGAATGGCGTACCTTACTGGGAGCACGTACCATGTTAAGCCACGTAAAACAGGAAGTGGCTTAGCAATTCCATCTGACAGTCTTCTACATCTACATCTATATCCATACTCCGCAAGCCACCTGACGGTGTGTGGCGCAGGGTACCTTGAGTACCTCTATCGGTTCTCCCGTCTATTCCAGTCTCGTATTGTTCTTGGAAAGAAGAATTGTCGGTATGCCTCTGTGTGGGCTCTAATCTCTCTGATTTTATCCTCATGGTCTCTTCGCGAGATATACGTGGGAGGGAGCAATATACTGCTTGACTCTTCGGTGAAGGTATGTTCTCGAAACTTTAACAAAAGCCCGTACCGAGTTACTGAGCGTCTCTCCTGCAGAGTCTTCCACTGGAGTTTATCTATTTCGCGATTACTAAATGATCCTGTAACGAAGCGCGCTGCTCTCCGTTGGATCTTCTCTATCTCTTCTATCAAACCTATCTGGTACGGATCCCACACTGCTGAGCAGTATTCAAGCAGTGTGCGAACACGCGTACCGTAACCTACTTCCTTTATTTTCGGATTGCATTTCCTTAGGATTGTTCCAATGTATCTCAGTCTGGCATCTACTTTACCGACGATCAACTTTATATGATCATTCCATTTTAAATCACTCCTAATGCGTATTCCCAGATAATTTATGGAATTAACTTCTTCCAGTTGCTGACCTGCTATTTTGTAGCTAAATGATAAGGGATCTATCTTTCTATGTATTCGCAGCACATTACACTTGTCTACATTGAGATTAAATTGCCATTCCCTGCACCATGCGTCAATTCGCTGCAGATCCTCCTGCATTTCAGTACAATTTTCCGTTGTTACAACCTCTCGATACACCACAGCATCATCTGCAAAAAGCCTCAGTGAACTTCCGATGTCATCCACTAGGTAATTTATTTATATTGTGAATAGCAACGGTCCTATGACACTCCCATGCGGCACACCTGAAATCACTCTTACTTCGGAAGACTTCTCACCATTGAGAATGACATGCTGCGTTCTGTTATCTAGGAACTCCTGAATCCAATCACACAATTGGTCTGATAGTCCATAAGCTCTTACTTTGTTCATTCTTCCTGTAACTTTTCATTCATTTCTCTAAATAACTTGCTTGTAGAGTTTTTTCAACAATACTGCAGCAACGATTTTACGCACACTTGTCCAATTGGACGATAGATCAGTGTCTGATGAACTTAAGTTCGCGGTTGGAGTGATTAGTCTTCGCACGGTTCGGATGAAAATCGGAATTGTGGAAGATGATTCATACGAGAGTGGAGACGTGACATGGGGTATGTGAGAAATGGGAGCATCGTAGTGAATCATACGTATTGATCAGCGATGAATGGACACGTAAACAGAGCAGGGGCTTTCGCAACTAGTCTAGGGACTTCACCGCGCCGTAACATAACGGAAAGGACAGTGTCGTCACGGGTAAGAGTGCGCGATGTACCGTTCAGACACGCATGCAGTATTTCGTGTGCATCTGCTGTCTGTCTGTACTATGCAATGTGATCCTAATATGATGCAGGCAGTATACAGAGTTGAAGTCCTATCTCACGTCGGTTTACTGCAGAAGTATCGGCGAAGTTTTCAAAAATGGTTTAAATGGCTCTGAGCACTATGGGACTTAACTTCATTAGGTCATCAGTCCCCTAGAACTTAGAACTACTTAAACCCAACTAACCTAAGGACATCACACACATCCATGCCCGAGGCAGGATTCGAACCTGCGACCGTAGCGGTCGCGCGGTTCCAGACTGTAGCGCCTAGAACCGCTCGGCCACCCCGGACGGCGACGAAGTTTTACGGTCGCATACAATGATTTTTGTGGACACGGAACTACTCCTCTACGGGAATTGATATACGGTCAACAAGCATTGATCTCTTGAAATTCGACTTGTTCGGCTCGTTTTCGAAATACAGAGGCTATAAATAAAGACGTCCCTGTTAATTCCGTGTTTCTCTACTTGCATTAAGTAATAAACAAGATTCTTGCTTACAGAACAGTGGAACATGTATACTTTTGGATGGAATAGGCTGCTTGACAAAAACAGTGTGGCACCGGTAAGGGAACGTGGAAACTGAATGAAACTTGCCGGATTGAGACGGCATGTAATGTTATTTCAATGACTGTTATGTAGAGTGAAATTTATGAAAAAAGTTGTCAGTATGTGACCACTTCTCTCCCGAGGCAAGCTGGTCCTTTATACCCTAGTTTCTGACGATGGAGCGGAGTCAACGTTCGAGATATTGGAAAAGGCACGTAGCAAGAGTGCATGATCATTGTCCTGTTGAAAAATGGCATCACAGTACTGTCGCATGAGAACTCACACATGAGGACGCAGGATGTCCATGACGTATCATGGTGGGGTCACATTGCCCTGTATCGCTACCAGCCGTGACCTGATGTCATTTCTGAAGGCTGCCCATGCCGCAATGATAGTCGTAACATCGGTGTGCATCTCCAGAGCGTTGGAAAAAGGGACATTCTCCCAAGTTCGCCGCCAT
This sequence comes from Schistocerca americana, assembly GCF_021461395.2. NCBI lineage: Eukaryota > Metazoa > Arthropoda > Insecta > Orthoptera > Acrididae > Schistocerca > Schistocerca americana. The sequence continues at coordinate 325,892,359 of NC_060121.1, read as the reverse complement.
ACTCACCGACGATGGTCACCCGGGACAGTGGAAGACCGCCATTCATCGCTAAATGCACTCATCAGTGGTCCATTTTTCCCGCTCGCGGCACCAATGCAAACGCAGCTGTTTGTCTTCTGGTATTAACGGCAACCAACGCATCTGAAGCATGTGAAGAACTTACGGCGTTCTTGATGCACAGTATGGTGATTCTCCCTTGTTGTGGTCGACATATGGTCCCGGCGGAGGTTCGAGTCCTCCCTCGGGTTGGGTGTGTGTGTTTGGCCTTAGGATAACTTAGGTTAAGTAGTGTGTAAGCTTATGGACTGAAGACCTTAGCAGTTATGTCCCATAAGATTTCACACACATTTGAACTTTTTTTTTTGGTCGACATAGTAGAGTGGAATGTTCAGGATAAGTGTGCCCGCTCTCTCGTTTCCATGTAGTCCAACGTCGGGCTACTGTCACACCGCAAATCTGTGTATTGCGCGTTTGTACCATCAGGCGTACCCCGATAAGGTCCCTTTCAATCTCTGTCATGTGGTGAGAACACATTAGTACGTGCCGTCTCCGTGTCTGGAACCGCGCGACCGCTTCGGTCGCAGGTTCGAATCCTGCCTCGGGCATGGATGTGTGTGATGTCCTTAGGTTCGTTAGGTTTAAGTAATTCTAAGTTCTAGGGGACTGAAGACAGTCCCATAGTGCTCAGAGGCATTTGAACCTTTTTTTTTTTTTTTTTTTTTGTCCTTCAGTTACTATTCAACATAGGACGCTGTGCACGCTCCTTATATGCCATAACAGGCATGGCAACAACATTAAATACAACACTAATGCATTCTGGAGGCCGTTCTACTTCTCACAGATAATTGCAGCTCCAATCATTTACAGCCGGCCGTTGTGGCCGTGCGGTTAAAGGCGCTTCAGTCTGGAACCGCGTGACCGCTACGGTCGCAGGTTCGAATCCTGCCTCGGGCATGGATGTGTGTGATGTCCTTAGGTTAGTTAGGTTTAAGTAGTTCTAAGTTCTAGGGGACTGATGACCACAGATGTTAAGTCCCATAGTGCTCGGAGCCATTTGAACCAATCATTTACATACACGCCGATGGTGTTCACGCGTACAAAGAGCCGCCAATATCCGACAATGCCTTCTAGGTGTTTCACTGTATCTGTCAAGCAGTGTACTTCTTATTTAACAGAACGTAGTACATCGTTTTTAATTGAAACACATCGTCTGGTGCAAATCTGGTGTCAGATGTGCTTTGAGGACAGGATGGCCGTCATCGTTCACAATTAATCGAACGACCTGCGCTTGTTTCGACTTCTCTGGGTCGGTTCAGACACAACACGGTGGTATTCAGGTTGGTCATATGGTTAGAAGCTTTTAACGATACACTCTCGGTGAAGGTGAAGTTGTAAATGAATGTCATGCAACGACCGAAAATAGATGGAAAGGCTCAATATTACTTTGTGTGGCCGAAAGTCATGGGGAGTCTCTGGACGGGATGGTAATTGCGGTTTGCGCCTCTGCCAGCGTGGCCTCTACGTGTTTGAATCGTTCGGGAGGGATACTGATCCACGCATTTTACAGCGCTGCTCACAATAAGAGTACCCAGGCATCCCATAAATACTCGACTGTTGAGATCGGATGGTCTAGGGAGTCAAAGCATGGTCGTGAATTCACTGGAATGTTCATCAACGCAAACGAATAGTAGTTCTATTTGAACATTGGTGTTAGCCAGAATTTAGACCGCTGAGCCTAAGTGTTATGTTAAATTATGTGTTAATTATGATGACTTGGTATTCTACTGTGAATTTTGCATGTGAATCTTTTAATGAAAATTTTCTTTTTTAAAATTGTTGTCTTTCAACTAATGAGGTCATTGTTCACATCACATTTTTGTGAAAACGTAAGGAGCGCAAATCACCCTGTACTGTTGATATTCTGTTTGTGATTTTGAATGTGAATGCTACCAGGCTGGTGTTTATTTTCTATCCGAAAAGTTAAAACACATATTTGAGCTGTCATAGCAACATATTTAAAAAGGTATCTGCTAACTGTGGATTTTGACTACAGCGATACGTTGGATTGTTTAATGAGGTCATATTTCTGCCGCCCCTGGAAGCAGTTAGATAGGCAACCTGTAACTATGCCAGGTTGAGTTTAGCCGTTTGATAATTAATAAGACTACCTGCACGCCAGTTCTATTTGGTCACTGTTTAAAACATGTTTCGATCTGTTAATAGCGAAAAGGAGGCACCAGTTAATCTCTGTAACATATAAATACATACTATAAACAACGACAGATGAATGCACTCACGCGTCAGAGTTTCAGTATCTGCTTTGTTTGCCATCTGAAGGCTGACAAACTAAATGTGATGAAAATCATGGCTTCACCTGACTCACCAGGACAAAAAGCCGCTGCTATATTCGGGGAAGGAAAAGTACTTTTATGCATGAGGCTGTCATGACACAGTATAAATATCTTTAGCAAAACGCTTGTGTGCATTTGAACATTTTCATATACAAGGAAATTAACGATGATTTTTAAGTTATTAGCGATTCTGCTTGGCGCAAGTTCTCAAGTTCACATCTCTTTCACTCGTATTAAGTCATTACATATGTAGTTCTGTGCATCCTTGTTCGTCGAATAAATTTTTCCATCTGCGGCCATCGCCGTTAAGGATAGCACTTACATAGATTGCGTAAACGTCCATTTTGAGTGCAAAACTGCGGAGAAATTATATGCAATTTGAATTCGTAATGCTCAGATCCGTAAAGCAGTAACTGAAGACAATTACACAAGCCATTCAAAAAAGTAGCCAGCCTTTGCCGCAAATCCAAGGTCGGTGTGTAGCTGGCATCTGGGGAATACCTTCCGCAGACGAAAACAGAAACTTCCTCTTTTTCTTCTGTGTACGACTCTTAATTACTAAAACTGTCACCTTACTCTTCATACGCATATGATATTCATGGTGGAATAAATAAACAGACTCCACTCGATGTCTCTTACAAGAGCATACGTCGACCTCAGCTACGCGGCAACATTAAGTCCCTTGCAGCAGAAATATCTTGTCGAAATTAATGTGCACTAGAAGGCCGAAGTAGGAACAGACGCGAATACAATCACCACTCACAGGCGAGCTGCGAATTTATACAGCATAATTCTGCGATTTACAATCACAAGAACGAACGGAAAAAATGTCGGTCAGTGGCATTGAGACACAGAGATATGCAAAGTACAGAATTCTGGTTATCATAGGTGTGAAGATGTCTTCTGTACAGTTGAATGTGCGTATCCAAGAATGGAAACACTTTGGACAGTATAAAACTATCGGCTTTACATAATTATTCATTAGACACACTGTTTTGCTTCTGAATAACATTGTCCGCACATTCATTGGAGGCAATGTCATTTTCTCGTTTACTTCTTCGATCCACTAAAAGATGGCGACTAAATATTATTTTACATTCTGAGCTGAAGAAGAACGAAGTTCATGCGTGACATTAAATCGTCAGTTGATAGATGAGTGAACAATGTGACACAAACACATATCGTCAAGGGTCTATCAGCCTACGTGAGCAGCTTTAGAACTGCCATGTTCATTATTGGTGTCTTGCAATCACTGAGAAACTAAACTCCACGAACAAAATTTCGAAGGTTGTTCTGAATCTTTTGGCACAAGGAGTCCGTAACCACTGCTAGCTTGTTGCAAATAATGTTAACTTCGATCTTTTCAGTTTGTTACTGTGATTACCTTTCTGTAAAAATACTTAAATAACAGTGAAAAATTATGAAATATGCAATCACCAAAACGTACCACACAAAACTTGAAGCAATGATTATGTGAAAATGCAAAAGTTTACGATCTCTGCGGGAACAGCTGAGTGTAAAGTAGCGTCTTATGTGCCTCCCTGCAACTGCGTTCAGTGCCAATACACGAGGAGCTTACCGACCAACTCTACATCAGTAAAACTATACATACCGCGGTGGTACACAATTGCAACTGAAACACTGCTTGAAAAGGAAATTCGAGACAGAACCGATCAGTACAGACAGGGAGCTTGAGATAGAGGATTGTCGGGAGCAAGTGTCGTCAGCGAAAGAACCAGTTTGTTTGCAAACAAGACAGGCGGCTCATGCCGAACGCGTTTGCACTGCTGTGCAGGTATTTTCAGTACCATAAGGGTCCAAAAATAATGGGAGTAGCTAACCAAATGAAGCGTGCCTATTCTGTAACGAGCCACGGGACACAACGTACACTCGAGGTATAGTGTTCGAGTAATGGTTTCCACTGTAAAAGTAATCAAAAATCTGTAACTGTTTCTTGTACGAGAGGCGTTCAGAAAGTAAGCTCCGATCGGTCGCAAAATGGAAACGACTATGAAAATCCGATAAAGCTTTGCACAGATGTGTTGGGTAGTGTCTCTAGTATAACCCCAGTTAGCATCACGTCGCTCTTCTCATTTCTGAGCTCGCAGTGAGTGCGTAAAGATGTCTAGAAAATAGTGTCTGCCGCCAAGTACGAGGGCCTGGTGAGAAATTTCGCCTGAAGCTATGCAGCTAACATTACATAACTGTCGTGCTGTTTCGTCTTCACGACAATTCTCAGCCGCATTCTGCAGGGGCAATGAAGATGCTCCTGCATCGTTTTCAAATGGAAATGTTAGATTACCCACAATTCAGTCCGCAATTGTCTCCCCCTGAGTTTCATCTCTGGTCACATGAACCGCTGTCTTTGAAGACAACATTTTGACACAGACAACGAGGTGTAGGCCAGCGTGGAGAATTGGCGGAAAGCACTGGCGGCTGCCTTCTATGATGAGGCTATTGAAAAGTTGGTACAACGCTATGACAAAAGTCTAAGTCAGAACGGCGACTACGTAGAGAAGTAGCTGAAAGGTGTAGCTAATTGTTACAAGTAAAACATTTCTGATGTTCACTGTGGTTTCAATTTGGCAATCAATCGGAGCTTACTTTCTGAACAGGCCTCGTATTTCATGCGGTCAGTGAAGTGTCTAGCTTACCGGCCCAAGGGACATGGCGATGCCTACCATTCGTCCATCATCCTCCACCTGCTCCATCGCCGTATGGCAGCTATGGAAATTAGTGCAGTTAGCGATGCGACAACGTAACCTTCCTACGAAATTTTCGATATTCAGGATGTAAATTTTAAATTGATAAACCAGAATAATTAGAAAAATAAGCTTCACACGAAAAAACTTGTAGAATCCAAAGTTGGTTATTGTCGAGGGGGACATCTGCTGGTGCTAAAATTAGCCCGTCACCCCAGCCTCCTGGGGGTGGGGTGGGAGGCAACTTTAAAGTTTCAAATGGGAACCCCCATTTTTATTGCAGAATCAGATTCTACATAAAAAGCTACGTACATTTTGTCTTAAACATTTGTTTTGATTCTTGGTAGTTGGCGCTGTAATTCAAGAAAATCCATGTTCTCATTTTTGCGTGGAAAATGGTTACGGATAAATATTAATTTTTTCCGCAGACTCGAATAAGTTTTATTTGCTGGGTCAACATTTGTAAAACTCTAATTCCTCTCTGTCAAACCCCACCATATGGGGAGGGAGGGAGAGTTTTAGTTTTAGTAAATAAAAATTTACGAAGTAAATAAGTACTTTTTTTGTTATCCGTAACTGTTTCCCACGCAAAAATGAGAACAAGGATTTTCTTGAATTACAGCGTCAACTACCAAGAATCAAAACAAATATTTGAGACAAAATGTACGTAGTTTTTTATGTAGAATCTGTTTCTGCAATAAAAAATGGGGGTTCCCATTTGAAATTTTAAAATTGCCTCCCAACCCACTCCCAGGAGGCTGGGGTGGCGGGATAATTTTAACACCAGCAGATGTCCCCCTCGAAAATAATCAACTTTGGTTTCTACACATTTTTTCGTGTGAAGCTTATTTTTCGAATTATTCTGGTTTGTCATCCTAAAATTGACACCATGTATAATAAATTCTCCAGTAATTCAATACGTAGTTTAATGAACACCTGTGTGTGTTTAAGTAAAACCCTAAGGGGTTAAAGCAGATCGTCACCGATTTTGAGACTGTAGTATGTATGCGTTGTCCGGACGTCTGTTGATTTTGGGGTGTACAAGTTTTATCGATATCTGTAGGCTCGCACCGTACATGTGAACGTTCGTGAAAAACTGTCTCACCAATTTATCGGAAATTCATTTCCATAAGGGCCCAAAGCACCAATCATTATTATGTTACTCTGCACTGCTCAGTTGTTCGTTTGGATTTGAAAATATAATTTAGTGTCTACATCATGTAAGTAGCAGTAATGCTTCATAGTCGCAGGTGTATAGGCAGTTTTATCTGAATCTCAAACCACAGAATATGCTTACTGGCAATAAAGATAAGCGTTGGAATAGGTCATAATTGTGTGTGTGTTGCATTTAGTATCTGTGCTTTATTCGTAATTTTTGAGAAAGTTTCTCGTGGAGAATGTACTGATTCTAATTTCACATTAATTATAAACTTTACAGCAGTCAAAAGACACTACTGTCACTAACCTATAAATAGAAATTTTGTGGACTGACATTAATAATACTCGTAAATATAAACTTGAATATTAATTGATACTTCATAAAGCGGGTACATTATTTTTACAGGAACTGTAGGAAGTTGAGACTTGCTTAAAAAACAGTTTAGACTCTTGAGACTACAGGTTTCTCTACAAATTTTATTTCCACAAACATCTATTTTTCCCAAAACTTTGTTTTTGTGCTTTGGACCCTAATGGTTCTCAATGCCTCAATTAAATAGTAGACGCTGTAATAATGTGCTATGTAAGTCTTTCAACCAATTTGCTAAAAATGATCCATGTGATTTTCGTACTTAAATAGTTAGTGAATGAATTATGCTGGAAGGGAGTCAGACAATGATACTGCTTATATGCGCGCACCACTTTTAACGTAAGCGGCACGCATCGCATTGCAGGTACCAGACAGCCATGGTGCAGCTATACAGCCGGTGGAGTATCTAGATGTCGAAGTGATGGGTCCGTTGGCGTAACTGGGTAACCGACGGCCAGACAAACTTTGATATTGTGGACCCCCTTCCTCTTTTCACCTGTCCTCACCTTCCCCGCCGACATCAAGTTTTGGTTTAATCTCTACAGCTGCTTAGCCCGTTTATTCATTTAGTTATTGACATCAACACTTAAAAGAAGTAAAAGGTGGACATTTCAATAATTTATATGACGTATATGTGCAGACTGAAGCAACGAATGAAAATTTGTACTAATACCGGGATTCAAACCTGGATCTCTTGCTCACTAAATGGGTCTGAGCACTATGGGACTTAACATCTGTGGTCATCAGTCCCCTAGAACTTAGAACTACTTAAACCTAACTAACCTAAGGACATCATACACATCTATGCTCGAGGCAGGATTCGAACCTGCGACCGCAGCGGTCACGCGGTTCCAGACTGAAGCGTGTAGAACCGCACGGCCACACCGGCCGGCCTCTTGCTCACTAGGCAGATAAGCTAACCACGACTCTTAACCTGACCCAGTGGCTTTACAGAACTGCACGGACTATCTTAGCACGCATCCTGCCTCAGTCCAAACTCCCTTTACGCTTCAGCCCACATGGTATTCCCCCTAAGCACAAGCAGCATTGCAGAGGCTCTCGAACTGTATTGGAACAGCACCTCAAGCATCCCGACTGAAACACACGCATGGGTGCTTTAATCAGATGAAACTATAACGTTTCATAGACCTAGCCAAGTCTCAAATATCTATGATGTGTATATGCAGGTTGAAGCGACGAATTCGAGACTTCAAAGGGTAGCTGGAACCTTATAGTTTCATTTGATTTCAATAATTCTCATTTTTCCATGTTTATTGGCGTAACTATTTTCCGCAGTATGTGTATAAACTTTCCTTTTATAAACTGAAACGCCATTTTCTTGCTGCAATCTATATTTATTGATGTCACAAATGCGCTTCAACTATTACATGAACCATCTTAAGTGAATTTAATCAGGAATAAAGGAGTCTCATTTCTCTATGCGATACTTATATATCAGAACACAGGTCACATCATAATTTTTAAAGTAATACATCTTCACTTGTAATTATTCTTTTTCTTGATTGAAATCTGCGTTTCCTCTCATACGTCCCGCTCTAAACTATTGAAAATGCGTAGTTGCTCTTTATTAAGATGTAATTGAATTATCTTGCGGCTGCAGGTAGTAGTTGACTTTCTGATAATGACTAATAGTCAACCGCAAGATTGCAGACAAAAGTTGCGTAATAATAATTTTAGTACTGGAAAACTGAAAGTGAAATTTTACAACAGTCGCGACTCATTTCACTATCGAGTCTATTTAAATTCTTTCTTGCAAGTACAGTACTGTAGTTTCTGGTTGAAAATGGGTGTGATATGCAACAACCGAAAAAAATGTTTACATGTGAATCTGAATTGATTTTAACTTTTCTTTAGATCATTTTATTGTGGTTGCTGTTGTGAAACAGGTTGTAGTTTGCGGCCTGTACCTCATCTGTGGCCTAGGTCTGTAACGTACGCTAGTGAAATGGTGGTTAGCACTTCGAATCTTGGTTGCTAAAAAAATTTCAACACCAGTATTTGTCTGTTAAGGGGAGGAGAGACGCTGATCACCAGGGTCTACGTTTAAGTTCTGGGCAAAGTTCCAAACCTCAGAGAGTGAATAAATGAGACACTGTGGGTGGTGACCGCTCCATAGGAAAAGAACGTTTAGCTGGCAGCACCCTGGAGTCAACTGTGTACCGATATCGGGTTTCACCCTCTGCCTTGACTCTACAACATAAACGCAACACTTCGCCGCTCACACATTCACTTACGAGACGTTACATGGAAGCGGACCGAGTGAAGTCAATTTCAAAAAGCTCACATTAGCTCATGAACTACACGTATTCAGTACTGATCTTCACTGGCATTCTAACCATCGTTGTTGTACAGTGATACTAACTTCTGCAAAAGCTCCTCTTCTTTTGAGAATTGTGAGAAAGTAAATTGTGTTTTTTACGGTAACGTTTGTATCAGCAAACATATTTCTCTTTTGGAATGAATGTAAATTATAACAAACATTTACATAAACATTAACATTCTGTTCGAAAGATGAAAATCGACTGCCACAAAAACATGGTTTATACGAGGGATACACTTGAAAGTGATTTTTTCTAAACATATGACAGCTGCTTTCTAATGTTTTTCGAGCTGATTGCCGTGTAATTTGTTAGATTTGCTCTTATAAGAGCAAATTTGTTAATTGTCATCATTTAAAGAATTTGTGTGCATCGAAAAATGACTTTGATTGCAAAACTTTTGCGGGCTATGAATTTTTTTTTACGGTTTTAAATTGTAATCAACCCCTAAACAATGAGAAGATCAACATAATAATGCATTTGGAGGAAAAGGCATCTAAGGCAACAGATTATATTTTGCATATCAGATTCAAAATAGATCGGTTTTTTCTTAGTGGGAACTTTCCTCAGGTGAACTGTGGTAATTGATGAAAACATTGCCACAGCAGGAGCAATGCTTGAAGAACATTGACAGACATCTTACAGATTTATCGGAGAGACATTGGGCATTGGTTTGGATCGAAACATTGTACATCAACTTCGTCGTGGGATAGCTTTGTTGCCGTTGGATTTCACATAAACGTACTCCCAATCGAAAACAACACATTGATTGCTGCATAGAAACTGCGAAAAAAATTCCAAGGCAGCCCTTCAGATTTGCTTTGGAATATCGTTACTGGTGATAAAACTTGGATTTATTGTTATGATCCTGAAAAGAAATCTTTCGGCTTAACAGGTGTATGGAACGGAAAATAAGTCTACAAAAAGTCCGACGAATTCGTAGTGCTGTTAACAAGATAGTTTCTAGTTTTCTTTCTAAAACAGGTCATATTGCTACTATAGCATTAGAAGTTAAACGTACCGTTACTGCCAGTTGGTACACAAATGTCTGTTTACGCAAACTTTTGTAAAAGTTTGTGATAGAAACCCCAAGGGAAAAATATTTTCACATCATGACAATACATCGTCGCATACAGCAAAACAAACGGCAGAGTATCTGGATGTCCTAACAGTTCCGATGTCGGACTGACTAGCTTACATTCATAACACGAACTGATCCATTCATTTCAGCTGTCTTCATAAGAGTGAGGAAACACTGAGAATAAAACCGTCTATATAACTTAATATATTTTCATTTATTGGACATTTCTGTTATTGCCATCATTAGATCTATAATTAAGATGAATGTAAACACACAAATGAGAGGCGAAGTGTACATTAAAAGCAACGGAAGGCAACAAATTAAAACATTTACTTATCATTAGAAATCGTAAAATATCTGCATCTACATCTAATTCTACACTTCTGAATCACTCTGAAGTGCATGAAACGTCCCACGGTACCAGTTATTAGGGCTTTTTCTCGCTCCATTCGCCTATGGAGCGCAGGGAAAACTGATTGCTGAAATGCCTCTGTGGGTACTATAATTAAGCTACGTAGGCGGTTGTAGTGTATTCTAAGAATCATCATTTAAAGCCTATTACCTTTGTTAGTAGACTTTCTCGTGATGGTTTCTGTTTATCTTCGAGTGTCTTTCAGTTCTTTTCTTTCAACATCTTTGTGACACTCTCCTGTGGATCAGACATCCCTGTGAGACGATTCGTGCTGCCCTTCTCTGTATACGTTCAACATCCCCTGCTAGTCCTATTTGGTACGGGTCCCACACGCCTGAGCAGTATGTTAGGATGGATGGCGTGAGTGATCTGTAAGCAATTCCATACCATTATTGCACCAATAAAAAGAAGTCTCCACCTGTTTTACCCACGGCTGAGCCTATGTGATCGTTCCATTTGATATCCCTACTAAGTGTTACACCCAAGTATTTGTATGACTTAACCGGTGACTCACTAGTATTATATTCATAGGATACTATTTATTTATTTTCGTTCTGTGCACAATTTTACATCTTTGAACATTTAAAGGCCGGCCGCTGTGGTCGAGTGGTTCTAGGCGCTTCAGTCCGAAACTGCGCTGCTGTTACGGTCGCAGGTTCGAATCCTGCCTCGCGCATGGATGTGTGTGATGTCCTTAGGTTGGTTAGGTACAAGTAGTTCTAAGTCTAGGGGACTGATGACCTCAGATGTTAAGTCTCATAGTGCTTAGAGCCATTTAAACCATCTCAACATTTAAAGTTCAGTGTTAGATGCAATAGACATACGAGGTGTTACTGAAACTGACAATGAACTTTGTTTTAAGAGTTCTAAATATTGGTGGTTGTTATCCCTTCTGTTACTTCGTAGTTTTGTCACCTGATAATGCAAACTTAACATTTTTCAATATTATGTTATTTTAATCTTAATTACCGATCTCATTGTAGCTGCAGCCGAAACAACGTAATACATGAAAATATATTAAGCCATGCAGTCGCCTTTGTTCTCAGCAAACCACAATGATCACAGACTCATGTACGAATGAGTTAACAGTGTTACAAAGTCACGTTCATTATAATTACCCGGGCTGTTATGCCGTGGTCGGTTGATGAATTCTGTGTCAATTCCCAACGTTTCGTCCCCGTCTTCGGAGGACATCTTCAAGGGGGTCTGTAGCTCGATGGAAGGTCCAACACACTGCAATGGTACTTGAATTACGTAACCATTACGGCACCTCATCTGAATCTCTCGATACCAGTAATATTCTACTCTATTTCTGTAAAGTAGTTGACATATTTCTGAGACAACATTCAGATCTGATTTCATTAATGTAGAAGTACTTTGATTCATCGATATGTTTGTATTGCAATGATATTATTCTTGTGTGTATTCTTTCTTTTGTCACTATGATCTTTCACGTGCTTGTAACTCTTGATTTTTGGGCGCGTAAGCGGTTAGTTAGTTAGAGAGTCGGACCTTGAGAGGGTCAAGTCTTGGACGTCATGTTGAAAAGACGTATATTGTAGTCAGCTTATAAAATGTGAACTTTAACAGTGAGGAAGATGTTTTCAAGTATGTTTTGTATTGTGAAGTGATGTTTTTTGTGTTACGTGATATTGCAACAAAAGCAATAAAAAAGAAGTGTAACTTAAATTCGGAGTGCTGATTACTTTTTTACATCACCATTGTGCTAACTTTCAAAGGTTTAATCTTCAAGAATGGTTTGTGAAACGCATCTATAAAACTTTTGAATATAGCAGAATAAAACCTAGGCCTCTTTGCATCCGAGCTTGGAATCACCACCACCTAGATTTTCGACGATTGAGCCATGATTTTACAACGAGACCAGCGTGGGAAACACAAAAAGATGAGTGCCTAGTTTATTTATTATTACATGAAATGACTTTATTAACTGTGCTCTAATGACACCTGCCACGTAATAACTTTGTTGTTGCCCGAAGATGCAGTGTTTAGCAGCGTGAGCAACACCACAATCATTATTAAATTTTGACCTTTGTTGTGGTAGGGTTGTTAGAACACCCACTGGCTACTCAGTAGCGAGCCAGTGGGTGTGTTGGACCTTCCATCGAGCTACAGACCCCCTCCGCAGACGGGGACGAAACGTTGGGCATTGACACAGAATTCATCAACCGACCACGGCATAACAGCCCGGGTAATTATAATGGACCCGACATTTCCGGCCGTGAAAGTCTACATTTTACTATCAGTGTTACAAAGTTTCCACGAAGGAAAGAAAAAGCGTTTTCGATGCCGGGAATCGAACCTCGGTCTCCCGGATAGTATAGGGACACGTTGACAGCTGAGTTACAGACGTGATCGATCTCATTTAGTGGCATTTTTAAAGTCACAGACGAAATTTAGGCACAGTCACGCAGCCACGGTGGGTGTGTTGGACCTTCCATCGAGCTACAGACCCCCTTGAAGATGTCCTCCGCAGACGGGGACGAAACGTTGGGAATTGACACAGAATTCATCAACCGACCACGGCATAACAGCCCGGATAATTATAATGGACATGACATTTACGGCCGTGAAAGTCTACATTTTAGTATTAGTGTTACACAGTTTCCAAGAAAAAGCTCTGTTGTCGATGCCGGGAATCGAATCTTGGTGTCCCGGATAGTATAGGGACACGATGTCAGCTGAGTTACAGACGTGATCGATTTCATTTCGTGGCATTTTTACAGTCACAGACGAAATTTAGGCACTGTCACGCAGCCACAGGCAGACACTTTGAGCGAAGACAATTACGCTCGCCGCAGCACCCTTCGCAGAACGAAGCGCCGGCTGCACTAAGCACTTTCTATTGGCGAAGCCGGGGCGCTGCGGTTGCATATTGGACGGGGGCGACTTTCGCTGCTTGGCTTACCTGCCGTATGTGGGTCGTGAGCGGCGTTGACTGGAGAAGTTGAGACGCCGAACTGAGGTACGCACTTGTTGCGAGCTAGGACGCGCGCGGACTGCTGCCGCGGCCGGCGTGGCCAGCCGCTGTCAAATGGCGCCTGGAGGGGCGGGAACGAGGTGGGGGTAGCGACCGGCACCCAGCGAGTAGCGAAGAGCGACTAGCCGCCGCACAGAAGGGACACCTCATGTGGCGCGCACGCGCGGTGTCTCCTAGACCACAGTAGGCACGTGGCTGACGTATGACCACTTCTCGACTATAATATATAGTAAAGTAACTGTCTCTGCTTTCTGACGAAAGAGTCTGGTCTCCATTACAACGAAGTGAAGCCAACACTAGTCACCAAGGGCAACAGAGGCGGTGCTACGCATATAGAATCACGTACGCCTCTTTCGAGGGCGCTCGCAGAAAAAAAAAAAGAACAACGATGAAGCACCACGAAGGAACTACCCGAATGGGAAATAAATCGGCAGATGTGATGTGCATGTACAAACCAACAAATGATTACTTGGGTGATACAATTTAAGAGAAAGACCTTCACAAACTGTCAATAACGCGTTGGTCCACTCTGCCTGGTATCTCACTGATATGAGTAGAATCGTCTTCAGTGACACGTCCCGCTTTGAACTCAGCCACGATGACGAGTGGACACGTATCTGGAGATATCGCCAACCTATGGTCCGTCATACGACCCGACCAGCATCAGTGTCGGTCTGGTGTGCCGATTCTACATCTACACCTACATCCATACTCCGCAAGCCACCTGACGGTGCGTGGCGGAGGGTATCTTGAGTACCTCTATCGGTTCTCCCTTATATTCCAGTCTCGTATTGTTCGTGGAAAGGATTGTCGGTATGCTTCTGTGTGGGCTCTAATCTCTCTGATTTTATCCTCATGGTCTCTTCGCGACAAATGCGTAGGAGCTAGCAATATACTGCTTGACTCTTCGGTGAAGGTATGTTCTCCAAACTTCAACAAAACCCCGTACCGAGCTACTGAGTGTCTCTCCTGCAGAGTCTTCCACTGGAGGTTATCTATCATCTCCGTAAAGCTTTCGCGATTACTAAATGATCCTGTAACGAAGCGCGCTGCTCTCCGTTGGATCTTCTCTATCTCTTCTATCAACCCTATCTGGTACGGATCCCACACTGCTGAGCAGTATTCAAGCAGCGGGCGAACAAGCGTACTGTAACCTACTTCCTTTGTTTTCGGATTGCATTTCCATAGGATTCTTCCAATGAATCTCAGTCTGGCATCTGCTTTACCGACGATCAACTTTATATGATCATTCAAATGGTTCAAATGGCTCTGAGCACTATGTGACTTAACTTCAGAGGTCATCAGTCGCCTAGAACTTAGAACTAATTAAACCTAACTAACCTAAGGACATCACACAATCCATGCCCGGGACAGGATTAGAACCTGCGACCGTAGCGGTCGCTCGGCTCCAGACTGTAGCGACTAGAACCTCACGGCCACTCCGGCCGGCTATGATCATTCCATTTTAAATCACTCCTAATGCGTACTCCCAGATAATTTACGGAATTAACTGCTTCCAGTTGCTGACCTGCTATATTGTAGCTAAATGATAAGGGGTCTATCTTTCTATGTATTCGCAGCACATTACACTTGTCTACATTGAGATTCAATTGCCATTCCCTGCACCATCCGTCAATTCACTGCAGATCCTTCTGCATTTCAGTACAATTTTCCAATGTTACAATCTCTCGATATACCACAGCATCATCCGCAAAAAGCCTCAGTGAACTTCCGATGTCATCCACCAGGTCATTTATGTATATCGTGAATAGCAACGGTCCTACGACACTCCCCTGCGGCACACCTGAAATCACTCTTACTTCGGAAGACTTCTCTCCATTGAGAATGACATGCTGCGTTCTGTTATCTAGGAACTCTTCAATCCAATCAAACACTTGGTCTGATAGTCCATATGCTCTTACTTTGTTCATTAAACGACTGTGGGGAAGTGTATCGAACGCCTTGCGGAAGTCAAGAAACACGGCATCTACCTGGGAACCCGTGTCTATGGCCCTCTGAGTCTCGTGGACGAATAGCGCGAGCTGGGTTTCAAACGACCGTCTTTTTCGAAACCCATGCTGATTCCTACAGAGTAGATTTCTAGTCTCCAGAAAAGTCATTATACTCGAACATAGTACGTGTTTCCTTTCATAGCAGGACTGCTTTGGTTGGCATCTGCGGCATCTTTACAGCACAGCGGTACATCGACGATATACTAGGCCGCGGTTTGTTGCCTTTCATGGCAAGCCATCCAGGGTTGAGGTTGTTTGGGGAAGGAGACCAGACAACGAGGTCAGCGGTCTCATCGGATTAGGGAAGGACGGGTAAGGAAGTCGGCCGTGCTCTTTGAAAGGAACCAATCCGGCATTTGCCTGGAGCGATTTAGGGAAATCACGGAAAACCTAAATCAGGATGGTCGGACGCGGGAATGAACCATCGTCCTCTCGAATGCGAGTCCAGTGTACTAAACACAGCGCAACCTCGCTCGGTGCAAGCCATCCAGGCCTTACATGTCAGTAAGATAATGCCTGTTCACACACGGCTTGTCTCCGTGTTTGCCAAAACCCTGCCTTGGGCATTACGTCCCGAATCTCGCTCATTGCAGAACGTTTGGAGCCATTTGGGCAGGGCTCTCGAACCAACTCGGGATTTTGAAGACTTAACGCGCTAGTAGGCCAGAATTTAATACGCTATGCCTCAAGAGGACATCCAGAAACTTTATGAGCCAATGCTAAGCCTAGTCAACTACTGACCATTAAAATTGCTACACCAAGAAGAAATGCAGATGATAAACGGGTATTCATTGGACAAACATATTATACTAGAACTGACACGTGATGATTACATTTTCAAGCAGTTTGGGTGCATAGATCCTGAGAAATGAGTACCCAGAACAACCACCTCTGGCCGTAATAACAGCCTTGATACGCCTGGGCATTGAGTCAAACAGAGCTTGGATGGCGTGTACAGGTAGAGCTGCCCATGCAGCTTCAACACGATACCACAGTTCATCAAGAGTAGTGACTGGCGTATCGTAACGACCTAGTTGCTCGGCCATCATTGACCAGACGTTTTCAATTGGTGAGAGATCTGGAGAATGTGCTGGCCACGGCAGCAGTCGAACATTTTCTGTTTCCAGAAAGGCCCGTACAGGGCCTGCAACATGCCGTCGTGCATTATCCTGTTGAAATGTAGGGTTTCGCAGGGATCGAATGAAGGGTAGAGCCACGGGTCGTAACACATCTGAAATGTAACGTCCACTGTTCAAAGTGCCGTCAATGCGAACAAGAGGTGACCGAGACTTGTAACCTATGGCACCCCATACCATCACGCCGGGTGATACGCCAGTATGCGGATGTCGAATACACGTTTCCACTGTGCGTTCACCACGATGTCGCCAAACACGGATGCGACCATCATGATGCTGTAAACAGAACCTGGATTCATCCGAAAAAATGACGTTTTGCCATTCGTGCTCCCAGGCCCGTCGTTGAGTACACCATCGCAGGCGCTCCTGTCTGTGATGCAGCGTTAAGGATAACCGCAGCAATGGTCTCCGAGCTGATAGTCCATGCTACTGCAAACGTCGTCGAACTGTTCGTGCACATGGTTGTTGTCTTGCAAACGTCCCCATCTGTTGACTCAGGGATCGAGACGGGGCTGCACGATCCGTTACAGCCACGTGGATAAGATGCCTGTCATCTCGACTGCTAGTGATACGAGGCCGTTGAGATCCAGCACGGCGTTACGTACTACCCTCCTGAACCCACCGATTCCATATTCTGCTAACAGTCATTGGATCTCGGCCAACGCGAGCAGTAATGTCGCTATACGATAAACCGCAATCGCGATAGGCTACAATCCGACCTTTATCAAAGTCGGAAACGTGATGGTACGCATTTCGTCTCCTTACACGAGGCATCACAACAACGTTCCACCAAGCAACATCGGTCAACTGCTGTTTCTGTGTGTGAAATCGGTTGGAAACTTTCCTCAAGTCAGCACGTGGTAGGTGTCGCCACCGGCACCAACTTTGTGTGAATCCTCTGAAAAGCTAATCATTTGCATATCACAGCATCTTCTTCCTGTCGGCTAAATTTCGCGTCTGTAGCACGTCATCTTCGTGGTGTAGTAATTTTAATGGCCAGTAGTGTAACTGTTGCATAAGGGTCAGAGATGGACCAACGCTTTATTGACTTGCTGAATTAGTGAAGATCTTTCTCTTAAGTAAATCATGCGATTTTTCTGAAATTGTACGTCACATCTACCGATTTCCGCCCCATTCGGATAATTCCTTCGTAGAGTGAACTATATGAGACAGACGAAATACCCACAGATCTTAAGAAGAATATCTTCAGTTTCAAAGAAATTTGGTGTTGGTGCTGACAGGCATGAATACTTACAAAATAGTTTATAATAAGTCGTGGGTACAAAATACTAGTACTAATGATTGACAGAAAAATGAAAAAGAAAAGCCGGCCGCGGTGGCCGAGCGGTTCTAGGCGCCTCAGTCCGGAACCGCGCGACAGCTACGGTCGCAGGTTGGAATCCTGCCTCGGGCATTGATGTGTGTGATGTCCTTAGGTTAGTTAGGTTTAAGTAGTTCTAAATTCTAGGGGACTGATGATCTCAGATGTTAAGTCCCATAGTGCTCAGAGCTACTTGAACCATTTTTTTTTTTAAAAAAAAAGAAAACGTGGTACAAACCGATTCGGAGCAACTCAGTTTGGGTTCCGAAGAAATGTGGGAACTCATGAGTTAATACTGATCCTCTGACTTTCGCAGCTCGTGGTCTTGCGGAAGCGTTCTTGCTTCCCGAGCACGGGGTCCCGGGCTCGATTCCCGGCGGGATCAGGGATTTTCACCCGCCTCGAGATGACTGGGTGTTATTGTGTCTTCTTCATCATTATCGTTCATCCCCATTACGGTCGGAGGAAGGCAATGGCACACCACCTCCACTACGACCTTGCTTAGTTCGGTGGTGCGGGTCTCCCGCATCGTTCCCCTACGCTCTGGAGTATGGAAATTCATCATCATCATGACTACTCTTAGAAAAAACTTGAAGAAAGGTACACCTATGTTCACAGCATTTGTAGTTTTTGAAAAAGCTTTTGAAATGGTGAGTGGATTACAGTCATCGAAATTTTGGTGGTCGTAGGGATAAAGTAAAGGGAGCGAAAGGTGATTTACAGTCTGTGCAGAAACCAGTCTGTAGCTATAAAAAGTAAAAAGACATGAAAGGAAAGTAGTGGTTGAGAAGGGAGTCAGACAAGGTTGTAGCCCGTCCCCAGCGTTATTCAATCTGTACACCGAACGAGCAGAAAAAGAAACAAGGGAGAAATTTGGAGGGTGGTTAAAGTTAAGGGAGAAGAATAAAAAATTTCAAAGTTTGCTGAGTTAGTTAGTTTCATGTATGAATGCATGGTTTCGCGACAATATGAATTAATAAAATTTTCTCGGGCTTCCAGCCGCGTCAGGTGCTTAAGATCCCATGAGCTTTCGACCGAGCTCTCCCCGGTCATTGTCAAGTGGTAAGACTGGCTGATGTGTCGCCGTGGCAGCGTCGTTACATAGCCGCACTGCTGGCTGTGACGTCACTGGTGCTCTCTTCCTCGCCATACACGGTAATGTTTTCATCCCGAGTCAGTCGCGTCCCAGGCTGTGCTGAGCTGCAAACCGCCGTCCTTGTTGACGGTGTTTTCAGAGGTTTTTATTTCAATAGCTTATTTTATGACGCTATCCCAAAATCCCTTCGTCCTCATAACGACAGATGTCTCGTCGAATAGCATTCGGTGTCCATTTTCTAAGGCGTGTTCTGCCACGGCTGATTTTTCTGGATAGCGTAAGCGTTAGCACGTGTTCCGCCCGGCGTTGCTCCACAGTGCTTACTGTTTGGTCGACGTAGTAACAGCCTCACTGACATGGTATCTTGTACACTCCAGGCGTTCTAAGCCCTAGATTGTTCTTCACAGGCCTCATGAGCTGACGAATTTTTGCTGGGGACCTGAACACCGATGAAATGTTATATCTCTTCAGGAGGCGACTAATCTTTCCCGACACTGTACCACAGAAAGTTTCTTGTTTTCATCTTCGGTGATGTTCTCTGTTGGTGTGTTTCTTGCGTGTCACACCAGATATAGCCTGTGACACCTGTCGGTTCAAAAATGTGTGTGAAATCTTATGGGACGTAACTGCTAAGGTCATCAGTCCCTAAGCTTACACACTACTTAACCTAAATTACCCTAAGGACAAACACTCACACCCATGCCCGAGGGAGGACTCGAACCTCCGCCAGGATCCACACCTGTCTGTGCCTGTATCCGTTTTCCCGGAACACTTTTCGGAGGTGGCTGAGTTCTAGTGGCAGACTTTCAGCGTCTGAGACGACTTTAGCACGATGGACGACGATATTCAGAACGCCACGTTTTTTTTTTTTTTTTTTTTTTTTTTTTTTTTTTTTTTTTTTTTTTTTTTTTTTTTGCCGGATGGTGGTGGCTGAGAGCGTGCAGATACCGATGTGTGTGTGTCGGTCATGAAAAACTGTGAGAATTTTTAGAACACCTGAACAGCATCACGGCCACATCAAGTTTACGATGAAAGTCGAGACAGATGGTGCATTGCCCTTCCTTGACGTCCTCGTTCGACGGAAAACCTATGGGCATCTCGGCCACAGTGTTTACAGGAAACCGACACACACACAGATCGGTATCTGCATGCTCATGAGGCCTGCGAAGGACGATCTAGGGCTAAACGCCTGAAGTGTACAAGATACTATGTCAGTGTGGTTGTTACTACGCCGGCCAAATACACTCCTGGAAATGGAAAAAAGTACACATTGACACCGGTGTGTCAGACCCACCATACTTGCTCCGGACACTGCGAGAGGGCTGTACAAGCAATGATCACACGCACGGCACAGCGGACACACCGGGAACGGCGGTGTTGGCCGTCGAATGGCGCTAGCTGCGCAGCATTTGTGCACCGCCGCCGTCAGTGTCAGCCAGTTTGCCGTGGCATACGGAGCTCCATCGCAGTCTTTAACACTGGTAGCATGCCGCAACAGCGTGGACGTGAACCGTATGTGCAGTTGACGGACTTTGAGCGAGGGCGTATAGTGGGCATGCGGGAGGCCGGGTGGACGTACCGCCGAATTGCTCAACACGTGGGGCGTGAAGTCTCCACAGTACATCGATGTTGTCGCCAGTGGTCGGCGGAAGGTGCACGTGCCCGTCGACCTGGGACCGGACCGCAGCGACGCACGGATGCACGCCAAGACCGTAGGATCCTACGCAGTGCCGTAGGGGGCCGCACCGCCACTTCCCAGCAAATTAGGGACACAGTTGCTCCTGGGGTATCGGCGAGGACCATTCGCAACCGTCTCCATGCAGCTGGGCTACGGTCCCGCACACCGTTAGGCCGTCTTCCGCTCACGCCCCAACATCGTGCAGCCCGCCTCCAGTGGTGTCGCGACAGGCGTGAATGGAGGGACGAATGGAGACGTGTCGTCTTCAGCGATGAGAGTCGCTTCTGCCTTGGTGCCAATGATGGTCGTATGCGTGTTTGGCGCCGTGCGGGTGAGCGCCACAATCAGGACTGCATACGACCGAGGCACACAGGGCCAACACCCGGCATCATGGTGTGGGGAGCGATCTCCTACACTGGCCGTACACCACTGGTGATCGTCGAGGGGACACTGAATAGTGCACGGTACATCCAAACCGTCATCGAACCCATCGTTCTACCATTCCTAGACCGGCAAGGAAACTTGCTGTTCCAACAGGACAATGCACGTCCGCATGTATCCCGTGCCACCCAACGTGCTCTAGAAGGTGTAAGTCAACTACCCTGGCCAGCTAGATCTCCGGATCTGTCCCCCATTGAGCATGTTTGGGACTGGATGAAGCGTCGTCTCACGCGGTCTGCACGTCCAGCACGAACGCTGGTCCAACTGAGGCGCCAGGTGGAAATGGCATGGCAAGCCGTTCCACAGGACTACATCCAGCATCTCTACGATCGTCTCCATGGGAGAATAGCAGCCTGCATTGCTGCGAAAGGTGGATATACACTGTACTAGTGCCGACATTGTGCATGCTCTGTTGCCTGTGTCTATGTGCCTGTGGTTCTGTCAGTGTGATCATGTGATGTATCTGACCCCAGGAACGTGTCAATAAAGTTTCCCCTTCCTGGGACAATGAATTCACGGTGTTCTTATTTCAATTTCCAGGAGTGTAGTACGCACTGTGGAGTAACGCCGGACGGAACACGAGAGGTGCTTACGCCTACGCTATCGAGAAAAATCAGCCGTGGCAAAACACGCCTTAGAAAATGGACACAGAATTCTATTCTACGAAACATCTGTCGTTATGAAGACGAAGGGATTTTGGGACTGCGTCATAAAGGAAGCTATTGTAATAAAAATCTCTGAAAACACCATCAACAAGGACGGCGGTTTGCAGTTCAGCACAGCCTGGGACCCGGCTACCGCGATGTTTAAACGGGCGCAATGGACGCGGGATGCAAGCATTACCATATATGGCGAGGAAGAGAGCACTAGTGACGTCACAGCCAGCAGTACGGCTATATAACGACGCGGCCACGGCGACACAGCAGTCAGTCTTACCACTTGACAATGACGGAGGAGTGGTCGGTCGAAAGCTCGTGGGATCTTAACCACCTGACGCGGCTGGAAGCCCGAGAAAATTTTATTAATTAGTTTCATTTTTCGTGGTCCATTTTACACGATAAATAGTAATGATTTTGAACGAGTCTTTTTACATTCACATCGCAAATTAACTTCTAAATATGACAACATGCTAAACATTTATAATTTTTATTTAATTTTTGAAATATACAGGTGGGAGTTAGTGATTCATCCACACCGACTTCTATAAATTACAATAACAGAAATTCTTCTGTGGCATACAAGGAGTTCTCAGTGAGAACGATTTTGTATGTTTTCAAATTTTACTTTGTGGGCCGTCAGACTTTTGACATCACTGGGTGAGTGATCAGAAATTTTTGTTGCAGACGTCCTTAATGTGGAGTAATGAACTCTATTTTTCCTTCTGGTATTGTAACTATGTATATCACTATTTCTTGTGAAGTGTAGTGGATTATTTACAACAAAATTAATTAGGGAGTAAATATACTGTGAAGCAGAAGTCAAACTGTCCAACTCCTTAAACTTGATTATCGTGGGGGGGGGGGGGGGGGCACATGTTATTCTTACTAGATTTTCTAGATGAACAGAAAGCCGCGTAAACCGACCGGTCTGCGATCTTTTTCAAACGTTTTAAGATAAACTATTCGGTAAAAAAATCTAATTCCCGCTCATATTATAATTTAATTCGTCAACTTCATGATGAACCGGCTATCATTTCGTTAATGATCATAGTTATTGTGATATTTCGATAGTAGATAAACTACTGCAAGAAATTCTTAGTTTTCAGTGAAAAATAGGTATCGATATGAAGTAGTGTTTGGTGTGTGATAGGTTACATGTTGCTGCGTATTAAATGTAGATTATGCATTGAATTATTCTTTAAACTTGTAAGGATATCGCCGTCCAGATTTCCCGACTGTACTGAACTATAAGATTTATCATTCATTTTACCGTCTCAAATGCACACATATTTTTTTGATAAGACTAGTTTCGACCACTCGTATAAATACGTAATCTTTGCCGGCGTGCTTTAGCAAACCGCGTTCTCACCTTAAGCTGGCGGACTGATGACCGCAGAAATATCGTTTCAAAATGACGGTATGGTCCGGCAGCAGTGCCGACAAGAATATTGTCTTAATACGCTACTGGCCAATAAAATTGCTACACCAAGAAGAAATGCAGATGATAAACGGGTATTCATTCGACAAATATATTATACTAGAACTGACATGTGATTACATTTTCACGCGTTTTGCGTGCATAGATCCTGAGAAATCAGTACTCAAAACAACCACCTCTGGCCGAAATAACGGCCTTGATACGCCTCGGAATTGAGTCAAACAGAGCTTGGATGGCGTGTACAGGTACAGCTGCCCATGCAGCTTCAACACGATACCACAGTTCATCAAGAGTAGTGACTGACGTATTGTGACGAGCCAGTTGCTCGGTCACCATTGACCAGACTTTTTCAATTGGTGAGAGATCTGGAGAATGTGCTGGCCAGGGCAGCAGTCGAACATTTTCTGTACCCAGAAAAGCCAGTACAGGACCTGCAACATGGGGTCGTGCTAAAATGTAGGGTTTCACAGGGATCGAATGAAGGGTAGAGCCACGGGTCGTAACACATCTGAAATGTAACGACCACTGTTCAAAGTGCCGTCAATGCGAACGAGAGGTGACCGAGACGTGTAGCCAATGGCACCCCTTTACCATCACGCCGGGTGATACGCCAGTATGGCGTTGACGAATACACGCTTCCAATGTGCGTTCACCACGATGTCGCCAAACACGCATGCAATCATCATGATGCTGTAAACAGAACCTGGATTCATCCGAAAAAATGACGTTTTGCCATTCGTGCACCCAGGTTCGTCGTTGAGTACACCATCGCAGGTGCTCCTGTGATGCAGCGTCAAGGGTAACCGCAGCCATGGTCTCCGAGCTGAAAGTCCATACCGCTGCAAACGTCGTCGAACTGTTCGTGCACATGGTTGTTGTCTTGCAAACGTCCCCATCTGTTGACTCAGGCATCGAGACGTGGCTGCACGATCCGTTACAGTCATGCGGATAAGATGCCTGTCATCTCGACTGCTAGTGATACGAGGCCGTTGGGATGCAGCACGGCGTTCCGTATTACCCTACTGAACCCACCGATTCCATATTCTGCTAACAGTCATTGGATCTCGACCAACGCGAGCAGCAATGTCGCTATACGATAAACCGCAATCGCGATAGGCTACAATCCGACCTCTAACAAAGTCGGAAAGGTGATGGTACGCTTTTCTCCTCCTTACACGAGGCAACACAACAACGTTTCACCAGGCAACGCCAGTCAACTGCTGTTTGTGTATGAGAAATCGGTTGGAAACTTTCCTCATGTCAGGACGTTGTAGGTGTCGCCACCGGCGCCAACCTTGTGTGAATGCTCTGAAAAGCTCATCATTTGCGTATCACAGCATCTTCTTCCTGTCGGTTAAATCTCGCGTCTGTAGCACGTCATCTTCGTGGTGTAGCCATTTTAATGTCCAGTAGTGTATTTGTCATCTTCAAATCTAAACATAAAACAATCCACAGCTGCAAACATTCTAAAGTGTGGTCCTATACGGACACGACGAATAGCTCATGTAAGGAAATACAATATTGTAAAATTTTTCTGTTGTAATGTAATAGAAAACAGATACTTGCCTCTTTAACTTTTCATTGTTTTTAGATCTGAAAATGAGCAAATATTGATCGAAACTAATAGTTTCATAAAAATAAATGTGCAACAGGGAAGGTAAAAACAGGGACAAAATTTAATGTTTTGTTGATACTCCATCATTTACAGCCGCCTTTTCATTCTTCGCACCTCGAATGGTTAAATTTCAGTCTCAGTAAATATCATTTTTAGTTTGCAGTATCATGTATCCTCTGAGACTTTGTCGAACGACATTGCAGACTAATATCGTAGAAATGCAATTTCACATAAGTATGAAGCAATTGAAGTAATAGCAACGTCAACTGATGGCTGCGCTTTAATCGTCGCAATAAGAATTTTCACACATTGTTTAGTAAGTGCGTCGAGGAAACAAATAGCTTTCGGAAGGGCTATGTGCAATAACAGTCGCCACGGCTTCACCTTTCATTCACTGTCAACGGAAAGTGGCCGCGAAACTAAGCGTCTCATTATGAATGAAAGATAGATGTTTTGACAATATGTGCTAGTTCTTTATCTCTTGAACGACACAAAACGTTTAACATATTTGAGGGCCTTAAAAATTTTCTCTCCGTTCGTAGTCTTGTGCTATCTGTTATCTAAATTGATAAAATGAGTTGTCTACCTGACATGAAGCTTCGCTATATTTTCTCCATATCTTCATTGCTTTCAATCGTTTCTCTTACCACTGATGTCACGTACGAAACCTCGTTTTGCATGTAATCTACATGATTACTCTGCAATCACACTTAAGTGCCTCACAGAGGGTTCCTCGAAACACCTTCAGACTATTTCTCTACCATCCCACTCCCTAACAGCGCGTGGGAAAAATGAATACCTGAATCTCCCTGTACTACCTCTGATCCCAGTCATTTTATTACGGTGATCATTTCCCTCTATGTAGGCTGGTGACCATAAAATATTTTCACATTCAGACAGTTGGTAACTGAAATTTTGTGGAAAGATCAGACCGCAACGAAAAACGGCTGTGTTTTAATGATTTCCGTCTCAACTAGCATATAACATCGGCTACACTCTCTCCCCTATTCCGCGGTAATACAAAACGAGCTGCCCTTTTTTGAACTTCGATGTCCTCCGTCAGTCCTAGATGATGGTGGATCCCACACCGCATAGCAGAAGACGGCAGACGAGCCCGATGTTAGCAGTCTCTTTAGAATACCTGTTGCACTTTCTGTTTTGCCAATAAATCGCAGTCTTTGGTTTGCATTACCCACAATACTATCCATTAAAATTTAAGTTATGCGTGATAGTAACCGCAAAGTATGTAGATGAATTTACAACCTTCAGATTGTGTGATTTATCGTGCTATCGAAGTGTAACAATCGATTTCTTTTCATACTCGCATGGATGACCTCGCACTTTTCCTTAGTCACAGACAATTGCCACTTTTCGCAGTATACAGATGTTTTGTCTAAATCATTTTGCAACTGGTCGTGATCTTTTGAAGGCTTTACTATACGGTAAATGAAAGCAACATCTTCAAACGATCTAAGAGGGATCATCACATTGTCTCCTAAATCGTTTATAGAGATCGGAAACACCAGAGAGCTATAACATTCCCTTGGGAATTGCCGGATATCACACCTGTTTCACTAGATGATTTTCCGTCAGTTACTGCGTATTATGATCTTTCTGACGGTAAATAATGAACCAGCCGCACAACTGAAGCGGTATTCCACAGGCAAGCAGTTTGATTAGAAGTCTCTTATGCAGAACTGGTCAAAATCTTTTGGAAATATGGAATCAGTTTGAGATCCTCTACTGATAGCACTCATTACTCCGTGCGAATAAGCAGTTGTTTCACAAGAACGATATTTTCTGAATCCGTGTTGGTTATTTGTCAATAAATCGTTTTCTTCGAAGCGATTCATAATGTTCGAGACAGTACAAGTTCCAAAATCCTACTGCAAATCTACGTTAGTGATATTGAGAGTTGGCAATACTCTGTTAGGATTTAAAGGTTGGCTACAGCGCTCATACACAAGCTCTGGAATCTAAGATATTGTTGTCGCGCTTCGCAGCGCACGGATTAATTAGTGTCAGTTTGGAAGCCAGTATAGGAGCCCGCCTGCTGTGGTGCGCACGTGCGTTGGGCGAGGGGTCGTCTCCGAGCTGCCGTACTGCCGTGTCCGCCAGCAGCGACACAGGATTTGGTATTGAGTTGATATTTTTTATAATTTGCAGCGCGCTTATTAATTTAAAGAAAAGGGTTTCTGTATGTGCGTAGCAGCAGACGGTAATTTTGATAATGATAAGAGTTGAATTCTTAAGGGAAACCATTGTTAGGCGAATAGATTAAGTATTGATTTTTGTCATTGATTTCTTTTGTAATCGTCAGGGAATTGTTTCACTATGTATTTAATTGAGAAGTATTTCAGTCTGTCTCAAGAGTTTGATTAATTTGTAATATTGCTTTAATGCCACTGGAGGCAGATTTACGAAGCGATTGTTCAAAGAGCTTGTAGCGCTTTGTTAATTGAATGAGAAAGAATCGCTTTCAGAATATAGCTTTTGAAAAAAGGAATTACTTGTATGGGTTATCATTTATCGAGTTTAGATTTGACCAAACCCTTTCTCTTGAATTGTATGTATAGTTGTAGTAAGCAGCAGCAGCCGCAGCAACAGCAAGAGCCGCCATACAGAACATGCATTGCACTCAGCACGAATAATATTTTTATATGTTTTTGCTATATAATGCAATGCAGCAGATAAAGTAGTGACAGCAGAAAGACCAAGTAAGTTATTTGTTGCGCACAGGACCAATAAAAACATTTAAAAAATAAAGTTTAGGCGATCTCTGTAATAGTAAAGTTAACAAGAGTACAAGCACGAGATTTTCAGTAGAAAACACAAGAAGAAAGAGCTCGCGACATTCAATATGAATGAGTAATTGAGCGGATTACTCCTACCTCCTTCCTTTGGTGACTCTTGCAATTATCCAGGTCTTGGGTACGGATCTTTCTACAACTGAGCGGTTGTATTAAGATTGCTAAATATTGGGCTGTTGTGGAAGCATACTCTGAAAGCAACCTAGTTGACATACCATATGGACCAAACGAGTTGCCTTTATTAAGTGACTTCAGCTGCTTTACTAGACCGAAGAATCTGCTTCTAAGTTACTTATGTTGGTAGTTGTTCTGCATTCGAAATCTGGAGCATGTCCTTCGCCTCCTGTGCTTAAAACGAGGCTCAGAATGGCACTCTTGTGTCGACCGTGTCCCACATACTCCTCTCCTCTTAACTCGTATGAAACCAGTTCCCCGAACAAACAACTAATGCGCCGTCACGATCGGTTAAGGTCATGCGCAAGATACGAGAAAAAAAGCTCATTAACAAAATAAACAGCTTTCCTTTTCACGACATGGACAATGCGCTAGTACTTTTCTGTGCAGTTTATTTCCCGCTGGGGACTGCTAAACGCCAGTAATATCGATTTTTTGCGAAAAGGATACTTATATTTTCCTCTTTTTGTCTCTTGACTAAAACTGCAAGGGGAAAGTGTTTCTTGTCTTCTCCGAAGCAGCCTCCCCTCCTTCCTTTTTATTCATCAGCCTTGCTGTTTCGGGGTAAAATTGGTGCGTATTTCCTTCACTGTGTAAGGTATCCCCACCTGTTCTCTTTATCCCATGCCACACCACCGGGTCTCTCTCAAGAGAGAGAGTGCTTCAAACGGTATTCCCGCGAGCATCAGCCGATGATCATTTATAAAAATGTTCATGGCAAGTGAAAGTGATTATGCGCACTAGTCTATGTTAAAGTGGCGCTATTCGTACAAATTTTCTGTAGGCAACCACATATGTATAAAGTTTACAAGGGCAATTTTATTAGATTCTATATGAAGTGTGATTTTTTTTCTGGTTTTTAGAAAGAAGTAAATTAACACGTCACTTGTGGGAATACGTAGATAAATTAATGTTCCATATCAGTCTACCTATTTTGTTATCAAACCTTCTGTCTCTCAGAACGTAGGCGATCTCTACAGCTGATAAACGTAATTTGGGAACAAGTTAGATGCTAGTTAAATCAAACTCCCTGACATGAAATTAATGGAATCAGTGGAGATGAAATCATTGAAAAGCAAAGAGATGAAATAATATCTGAATTTAAACTAATAGTCCACGGTCCTATAGCCGCTGCCCCATCTACTCCCCCACAGCCAGTGGAAGAGTGTTCAGTTGTGTACGGAAGTAGTGGCAGGAAAAATATCACTGAAACTGCAAATCGGAGAGTTCAGCAGAGCACGCTCGGATGGCCTCACTTGTTAAAGCGACTTATCAGTGTACTTGGGTTCTGTACAAACTCTCCTTTGTCACGATATATTCAAAAGCTACGTCCCATCAAGTTCCGCCAGACAGTAGCAACATGCAGAAAAGAGGTTGATGCGAATTCTCATACCTAAACTGTGCATCAACTGGGAACTAGATATCCGTCTGATTAGAGGTGAGAAATTGGTAAATTCATATAGGCTTATATTTCATACACTCTCTTCTTTGGTCTCTAGCTGGATCAGGTCGCTATTCGTCAACAGAATTTTTCTGATGAAACTTGCTTTTATTCGCAGCTGATTACTACTGTGTCATTCGTACTCCTTACTAAGTCTTGTGTTACCTGCTCTGCAATGAAGACAATAGTTTTACTGTTGATTAATTTTCGTTAAGTGGCTATACGTTACGGCGTCGGGTGACTAAATCCTAGTCTTTCTTCCTTTCACCGCCACAGCACCTAAACACTGCGATGACGAGATGCAGCAGACTTTTCTGATAGCTATATACTAACTTGTCCCCTGACTGCTGTATTTTACAGACGTATATTTACACTACTGGCCACTAAAATTGCTACACTAAGAAGAAATGCATATGATAAACTGGTATTCATTCGACAAATATACTATACTAGAACTGACACGTGATGATTACATTTTCAAGCAGTTTGGGTGCATAGATCCTGAGAAATGAGTACCCAGAAAAACCACCTCTGGCCGTAATAACAGCCTTGATACGCCTGGGCATTGAGTCAAACAGAGCTTGGATGGCGCGTACAGGTACAGCTGCCCATGCAGCTTCAACACGATACCACAGTTCATCAAGAGTAGTGACTGGCGTATCGTAACGACCCAGTTGCTCGGCCACCATTGACCAGACGTTTTCAATTGGTGAGAGATCTGGAGAATGTGCTGGCCACGGCAGCAGTCGAACATTTTCTGTTTCCAGAAAGGCCCGTACAGGGCCTGCAACATGCCGTCGTGCATTATCCTGTTGAAATGTAGGGTTTCGCAGGGATCGAATGGAGGGTAGAGCCACGGGTCGTAACACATCTGAAATGTAACGTCCACTGTTCAAAGTGCCGTCAATGCGAACAAGAGGTGACCGAGACGTGTAACCAATGGCAACACATACCATCACGCCGGGTGATAAGCCAGTATGCGGATGTCGAATACACGTTTCCACTGTGCGTTCACCACGATGTCGCCAAACACGGATGCGACCATCATGATGCTGTAAACTGAACCTGGATTCATCCGAAAAAATTACGTTTTGCCATTCGTGCACCCAGGTTCGTCGTTGAGTTCACCATCGGAGGCGCTCCTGTCTGTGATGCAGCGTCAAGGATAACCGCAGCCATGGTATTCGAGCTGATAGTCCATGCTGCTGCAAACGTCGTCGAACTGTTCATGCAGATGGTTGTCTTGCAAACGTCCCCATCTGTTGCACTATTACAAGCGTATTTTAAGATCGGTGCCTTGTACAAGGCAAAAACTTACAACTTTATGAGAAAACGAAATTACAAAAATTGTTGAAAGTTGCCTCCATAATGCGAGTCACGTAATTGTATCAATACCAATTTTTATGTTGTTACATATACAGGGTGTCCATGTTCCAGCTTCAAAACAGTGTAGAGAGAGAACCACTGGTCAGAATGACGTCAAATTTGAAAAGAATATTATTTACACAAGGGAAACATGTAATAACAAAAAATGAAATTTTTACCAATGGATGGTGCTGTAAGCGTCATATCGTAAATGTGGTGAGCTACGAATGACAGATGAATCGCAATACGACGGCGGTGGTTTGAGATACACATTACACCACCAACACTGTTCAACGTGCGCGACTGCACATGTTTGTAGTCAACAGCTGCGTCACTGCTAGGTAAGCCCATCCAACACTCGAGGTTTTTAATTGTCCTGAAGCCAAAAACCGCATAAAAATCAAAATGAATCGCGATCTAATTTTCGCGAGACTGGCGCAAGATATGTTCAGCATGCTGTGCACAGTTTCCTGCCACAAGTTGAAATCGGGAAATAGCATGTTCCACGACATACCGCAGTGTCTCGGGGATCACGTTCAGTATGGTTTGGGCAACACGCGCCTTCGATTCAGCTACGTTCGTAACTGGATTGCTGAACACATCTTTCAGAGAACCCGTCAGCCAGAAGTCGCACGGATTAAGATCAGGTGATTTAGGCGGCCAGGTTATAGAGAAATGACGTTTGATGATTCAAACATTTCCGAAATTCGTCTGAAGAAGCTGCTTCACTCTCACTGCAATGCGCAGAGCAGCGCCATGTTGCACAAAAATGATCTTCTCCACACATCCATGCTGTTGAAGTGTTGGATTGACGATGGTGCGGAAAAGACTCTCATAACATTTACCAATGTCACAGGATCCACAGGACTTTTCTCTTCGAAAAAATACGGTCCCACGATAAACGATACCGTCGACCCGCAACACACAGTCGCCTTTTCAGAATGATTTGGTACAGGTTGATTTTCCATTGCCCATATTCTAAAGTTCTGCGTATTGACATGCCCTTGGAGATGGACTTTCTCTGTCCACAGAATGTTAATAATTGGCAACCAGTGCTGTACAATCGCAATAAAGTCATGAGATGTTCAATTGACTCTTTTATTAGAACATGTTACGCGTTTTGGGATCACACCCATCTTCAGACATCAAAAACTTCAACTCTTTCCTAACCAACTAGGCGTACAGCCTTGAAAACTAAGTGTCCAGTAACATATGACTATAACTGCAACACAAGCAATTTTGAAGCAGAGCGTATACTGATCGCAGGCTTCAGACGGGATTTTATGTCCAGTATATCACAACTGCTTCAAAACTGCTTGTGTCGCAGTTAAAAAAAATGGTTCAAATGGCTCTGAGCACTATGGGACTCTAACTGCTGAGGTCATTAGTCCCCTAGAACTTAGAACTAGTTAAACCTAACTAACCTAAGGACATCACAAACATCCATGCCCGAGGCAGGATTCGAACCTGCGACCGTAGCGGTCTTGCGGTTCCAGACTGCAGCGCCTTTAACCGCACGGCCACTTCGGCCGGCTGTGTCGCAGTTACATGTTAATGCACAGTTTCTTTGAGTTGTCAAGGCTGTACGCCTAGTTGGTTAGGAAGGAGATTAAGTATGTGATGTCTGAAGATGGGTGTAATCCCGAAACGCGTAACTTGTTCTAATAAAAGAGCCAATTGAACATCTCATGACTTTATTGCGATTGTACAGCATTGGTTGCCAATTATTAACATAAAAATGATCGCAGGCCTCATACGGGATTTTATGTCCTGTATATCATGTCCACAGAATGTTCCATCCGAATTCATTGTCCACTTCTATGCGAGCAAGAAATTCTAGAACAAGCTTTCGTCATACTTGCAGGTCAGCATGAAGCAACTTCTGATCATTGGCAATTTATATGGATGGCAATGCAGCAGGTTCGTAGAATTTTGAGTAGCGTGCTCATAGGCATGTCCAAAGTTCGGGTAATCCCCTGTGCTCTGCATATTTGCATACCACCGCTCGACTCCTCTTGCAATGCTGTGACCACATCTTCGATAAACTTCGACCAACTGTCATCCTCCCTCTGCCTCATTGCACTTCAAAAGTACCTGTGTTTTCAAATTCTGTAATCATCTCCAGACCTGTATCAGACATCTGACCAATGCCGTTTTTCATACGTTTAAGTGTCCTGAACATCTACAGGGCTACTGGCACGCAGTTGCGTTCTTGTAAAAGAGTTTTACCAGCAGCGCGCGACACTTCAGCGAGACAGTCATGTTGGGTGTCACGGATGCAAAGTGATGAATAGCCATGCGCCGCGAGTGTGTTCTGTGCATATACTGACGCTCACAGCGCCATTTATTATTCAATTTTTCTTCCACGACGTTTCCCCCCTGCGTCAATAATTTGCTGTTCAAATTTGACGCCATTCTCAGTAGAATTTCCTTTTTTACAACAGTTTGAAACTCAAATATTAATTGTGAATATCCTGTATGTTGTAACGTTTGTTCATGAATAGTAGTAATAGATTGCCCACTGTCTCTCAAAATTTCTGGAACAGTGCAACGGTAAATTTTGTATGCAGCATGCTTAAGGGATACCCTCAAGCAAAATTCATGTGTGTGCAAATCAGGAGACCGATGTCGCCACAACTCTTTCTAAGACACTTGTCCACGAAATCAGACATTGTCCTGACGAAATTACTTTTACTAGTCTTCAGATATGCTTTTTAGCAAATTCGTGCACCATCTGTTACCAGCGCTCACTGATCACAGCCCCATCAGCGACATAGACAAACATTCACCGCCCTAGATTTTACACCCACTCGTCACAGTCATCTATACTAAATAGCTATACTTCAAGCATAAGCTTCACAAATCGCGAAGATGTCAGGGAGCAATACAAAAAGAAAATCCTATTGGATGTTGATGATCGTCAGGGTTCCTCGATCAAACATATCAATAGAGTTTGCCTTACATTTAGGAGGAACGTCTGTCGGAATCGCAGATTTTTTTCTTATTTGACTTTGATTCATTTACTCACATCGCTAACACTTTGTTGCTAAGTAGAGGACATTTGCTTCGAAATATCACACTAGAAATAATTTACCCACAGCTAAAGATTCTTTACATGACATCATCTGTAGCTGGAAGAGAATATAAAATACAGAGCACAACAGAGGGTGGGGAACGTATAACAGGATATTACAGTGTTATTTTAATCATGATAATACACTAAATTTTGTTAACATATATTCTGTCTAGCAAAAAATAAAAAACAGTCTCTGTACGTAGATACCTTCATGAAACAGTAGGAGCGGTGCATTTGTTGGGCGGGAAATAGTGGGGGAATGAGATAAAGTACACTACTGGCCATCAAAATTGCTACACCACGAAGATGACGTGCAACAGACGCGAAATTTAACCGATAGGAAGAAGATGCTGTGATATGCAAATGATTAGCATTTCAGAGCATTCACACAAGGTTGGCGCCTGTGGCGACACCTACAACGTGCTGACATGAAGAAAGTTTCCAACCGATTTCTCATACACAAACAGCAGTTGACCGGCGTTGTCTGGTGAAACGTTATTGTGATGCCTCGTGTGAGGAGGAGAAATGCGTATCACCACGTTTCTGACTTTGATAAAGGTCGGATTGTAGCCTATCGCGATTGGGGTTTTTCGTATCGCGACATTGCTGCTCGCGTTGGTCGGGATCCAATGAATGTTAGCAGAATATGGAATCGGTGGGTTCAGGAGGGTAATACGGAACGCCGCGCTGGATCCCAACGGCCTCGTATCACTAGCAGTCGAGATGACAGGCATCTTATCCGCATGGCTGTAACGGATCGTGCAGCCACGTCCCGATCCCTGTGTCAACAGATGGAGACGTTTGCAAGACAACAACCATCTGCACGAACAGTTCGACGACTTTTGCAGCAGAATGGACTATCAGCTCGGAGACCATTTTTTTCGGATGAATCGAGGTTCTGTTTACAGCATCATGATGGCCGCATCCGTGTTTGGCGACATCGCGCTGAACGCACATTGGAAGTGTGTATTCGTCATCGCCATAATGGCGTATCACCCGGCGTGATGGTATGGGGTGCCATTCGTTAAACGTCTCGGTCACCTCTTGTTCGCATTGACGGCCCTTTGAACAGTGGACGTTACATTTCAGATGTGTTACGACCAGTTGCTCTACCCTTCATTCGATTTCTGCGAAACCCTACATTTCAGCAGGATAGTGCACGACCGCATGTTGCAGGTCCTGTACGGGCCTTTCTGGATACAGAAAATGTTCGACTGCTGTCCTGGCCATCACATTCTCCAGATCTCTCACCATTTGAAAACGTCTGGTCAATGGTGGCCGAGCAACTGGCTCGTCACAATACACCAGTCACTACTCTTGATAAACTGTGGCATCGTGTTAAAGTTGCCTGGGCAGCTGTACCTGTACACGCCATCCAAGCTCTGTTTGACTCAATGCCCAGGCGTATCGAGGCCGTCATTACGGCCAGAGGTGGTTGTTCTGGGTACTGATTTCTCAGGATCTATCTACCCAAATTGCGTGAAAATGTAATCACATGTCAGTTGTAGTATAATATATTTGTCCAATGAATACCCGTTTATCACCTGCATTTCTTCTTGGTGTAGCAATTTTAATGGCCAGTAGTGTATTTCCTTTTCCCTCTCCAACGAAGTCAAAATCCTTCCCTAGCCACAGAACAGTTCTGGCATAGAGAAAGGATTCCCCCACCTGTCCCCAGTATACATATGAAGTCATAATTCAGGACAGCACATTTATTTTAAGTTTAAAATAACTGATGGTAAAAAAGTCAATGATGACTCACTTGTTTGGAAGTTCTGTGCTTGGTGTCTACGTCCGACGGATGTCCTGAGCTCGGGCAATATAACTCCAGGTCACTTTGACACCCAATGGCAGCCTCCCCCCCCCCCCTCCCGGCCCTCGCCAAACCAAGCGGAGAGCGGTGGGCGGCAGCAGTTCGCTAGCATACTCTGTAAATGCATATCCTCTTGTAGAAAATAGATGTGCAATGAAAATGTGCCTGCACTTTTTATGACTTAATGCCTAATGACAAGGAGCATGAACCACTAAAAGGCAAAAATCTAGATTCTAGTGTTGTAAACCAGTGCCGGTGGCAGTGATATCAAGCAGAGATTACTTACAATTAGTTGGCAGGTACAAGCAAATTTAAAAGACATGGCCTGAGGCAACGTCATAACAAAATTACTGGAAGTCGTAACTGACTTTGGAGTATATAAGAAACCTTGACATCTGCATGTGGTCATCATTCTTGGTACCAGAAAGTGTCAACATACCTTCCCCTACAGTGCTTAAATCCCGCAAACTCTTGGGATGGAGACAAGCGACGAATTCTTTGATTTGTGGGTACTGGAGAACATGGAGAGTCTTGTTACTGATATCGGTAGTATCAAAAATGAGACGTCCCTTCGCAAGAACAATTTAAACACACATTACATAAGCGTTTTGTGGCAATATTATGGTGGATAAAATCTACGACCTAGTGTATTAGGGGAGGGACATAAGGTAATGTTAAAATATTCATGTAGTACATAAAGAAATATGAATGTTTTAGTTGGACCACTTTTTTCGCTTTGTGATAGATGGCGCTGTAATAGTCACAAATGTATAAGTACGCGGTAGCACGTAACATTCCGCCAGTGTGGACGATATTTGTTTCGTGATACATTACCCGAGTTAAAATGGACCGTTTACCAATTGCGGAAAAGGTCGATGTCGTGTTGATGTACGGCTGTTGTGATCAAAATACCCAACGGGCGTGTGCTATGTATTCTGCTCGGTATCTTGGACGACATCATTCAAATGTCCAGACCGTTCGCCAGATAGTTACGTTATTTAAGGAAACAGGAATTGTTCAGCCGCATGTGAAACGTCAACCACGACCTGCAACAAATGATGATGCACAAGTAGGTGTTTTAGCTGCTGTCGCGGCTAATCCGCACATCAGTAGCAGACAAATTGCGCGAGAATCGGGAATCGCAAAAGCGTCTTTGTTGAGAATGGTACATCAACATCTATTGCATCCGTACCATATTTCCATGCACCAGGAATTGCATGGCGACGACTTTGAACGTCGTGTATAGTTCTGCCATAGGGCAGAAGAGAAATTTCGGGACGATGACAGATTTTTTGCGCGCGTTCTATTTAGCGACGAAGCGCCATTCACCAACAGCAGTAACGTAAACCGGCATAATATGCACTATTGGGCAACGGAAAATCCACGATGGCTGCAACAAGTGGAATATCAGCGACCTTGGCGGGTTAATGTATGGTGCTGCATTATGGGAGAAAGGATAATTGCCCCCATTTTATCGATGGCAGTATGAATGGTGCAGTGTATGCTGATTTCCTACGTAATGTTCTACCGATGTTTCTACAAGATGTTTCACTGCATGACAGAATGGCGATGTACTTCCAACATGATGGATGTCCGGCACATAGCTCACGTGCTGTTGAACCCGTATTGAACTGCACATAGCCCACACGTTCACCGGGTCTGACGTCCCCGGATTTCCTGTGGGGAAAGTTGAAGGGTATTTGCTATCGTTATCCACCGACAACGCCTGACAACATGCATCAGCGCATTGTCAATGCCTATGCGAACATTACGGAAGGGAATTACTCGCTGTTGAGATGAATGTCGTTACACGTATTGCCAAATGCATTGAGGTTGACGGACATCATTTTGAGCATTTATTGCATTATTGTGGTATTTACAGGTAATCACGCTGTAACAGCATGCGTTCTCAGAAATGATAAGTTCACAAAGGTACATGTATCATATTGGAACAACCGAAATAAAATGTTCAAACGTACCTGCGTTCTGTATCTTAATTTAAAAAACCTACCTGTTACCAACTGTTCGTCTAAAATTATGAGCGATGTGTTTGTGACTATTACAGCGTCATCTATCACAAAGCGAGAAAAGTGGTCCAACTAAACCATTCATATTTCTTTACGTACTACACGAATATGTAATAAAAAATGGGGGTTCCTATTTTAAAAAACGCAGTCCGTTTGACCTATGGCAGCGCTATGTAGCGGGCCAACCATAGCGCCATCTGGTTTCCCCCTTCAAGCTAGACGAGTTTCGGGCTTTGTAGTTTTTTCGTTTGACGCTTATTTCGTGAGATATTTGGCCCGGTCACGATCAATGGACCACCCTGTATAGTTTTAATTGTTTATCTGTAAACTATGTGCTGCTTGTTAACCCAGACTCCAAAGTTAGCGTTACAGGTGATTGTTATATTAAAGCCGGAGAAACATATTTTTGTTATTTAGACTATTGTCCTGCATTATATCGTGATATATAGATGGAACAAAATCACGGTTTTTTTTGGAAGAATTATTTTATAACATAGGTTTTAAAAAAGAACCTAAATATCTAACATACTTAAAACATTCCTTATTACAGAAATTCCATCTTTAAATGCAGTTAATGTATATGTGTATGTAAAAGAAAACTTAAAATGGAAGATATCGAAGTAAAAAAAAGCAAGCAGGAGTATTTGGGAAAACAGTTGTCATTCAGGAAAAAAACATAAACAATTGTTGTGAAAAGAACAAGTCATTGCAAAATACTTGAAAGAAAAATATGGATGCAACTGGGGAATTAAAAAAATTGTAAACACCAATGGAAATTAACCACATGTTTGAGTGTTCGCAGTACATGACATACACTGAGGTGAAAGGAAGTCATGGGATAGCGGTTTGCACATATACAGATGGTGGTAGTATCGCTTATGTAAGAAATAGAAGGGCAGTGCACTGGCGGACCTCTCGTTAGTACTCAGGCGATTCTTGTGGAAAGGTTTACGACATGATTTTTGTGGCACAACGGGAATTAACAGACTTCGCACACGGTATGGTGACTGGAGCTAGACACATGGGACATTCAATTGGGAAATCTTCAGGGAATTCAGTATTCCGAGATCCACAGTGTCAAGAGTGTCCACAGAATACCATATTTCAGGCATTGTTCTCACTCAGTGCAGCGGCGTTGGTAAGAACTGATGGCAGGGCCCGAGTGTGGTGAAGACCGCACGAGGCCATGGACCCAAGATGTCAACAAGGCAATGTCCAAACTGGTGGAGGCTCAATAGTGCTGTAGACTGCGTTTATATGGAATGGGCTGGGTTCTCTGGTCCAACTGAAGCGATCATTGACTAGAAATGGCTATGTTAGGCTACTGACAGACCTTCTGCAGCCATTCATGGACTAGATGTTCCCAAAAAACGATGGAATTTTTATGGATGACAATGCGCCATGTCACCGAGCCACAGTTGTTCGCGATTGGTCTGGAGAACACTGTGGACAGTCCGAGCGAATGGTTTGGCCACCCAGATCGCCCGACATGAATCACATCGAATATTTGGGGGACCTAAATCCAGCTCCAGTGACCCTTTCGCTATTGTATAAAGCTATAGAGGCAGCATGACTCACTATCTCTGCAGGGGACTTCTAACGACTTGTTGAGTCCATGCTACGTCGAACTGCTGCACTACGCCGTGGAAAAGGAGGTCAGGCGTGATATCAAGAGGTATCCTATGACTTTTATCACCGCAGTGTATTAGACGACATGTTTTAAATCACGAAAAATTTTATTATAAACATTCATCCTCGTTGGGAACAGCTTTACATGGGTGGTGCAGGTTGCAAAACGTCCGCAAAACGTCCGCAGCCCTTAGCAGCTCGCCATCACAGTTTTCTTTATCTCAAATATCTTTGTGACTAATGCCCTTTTGGCATATTTATTATTTTATACATGACATATAAATACTGCCAGTCTTTCACGACGATTCCGTACTTATACTCTATCATACGTCTTTTAGTCATAATTCTGTGACCATGTTATATAATATACACCATTCTTTGATTTAAATTCTGACGAAGACACTCCTAGCAGTGTCGAAACCAGGTTAATTTGTTAAAAATAGTGACTGAGGGCTGATTTTCTTTCAATTGTAACTATTCACGGTCTCTGAACGCGCAGTCATGTACAAGATTTTGAATAAAAACACCTTTTGACCCTGTAAAAAAAGTTTCATACACAAAACCAAAGCAGAAGAAAAAACCCTTTTATGTAATCAAGTGTACATAACCCACAACTCACTATTCACAATAACAGAGTAAATGTTAGATTAACATCCAACAAATGATAGTCAGAATAAAGCTACGCAGCTCATTTCTCCTCATTCTTTCCTGACCCCTTCAAATAATACTTAAATCAAAAATCCAGTCGCCTGATTACTTAGAACCCTTCACTCACTCTCTGCAACCATTTTGCCAAACTGCTTAAATCGCAGTCTAGTACATAATGTTAACATATCTGCAGTATGCGTGTCACCACATTGCACTTAAAAAAGCATGCGCACACATGCAGCACGAGAGAGGGAACAGAATGGAACAGTCGTTGCGTTGGCAGTACTTACAAACTCAAATGAGCATGGAGAAGGCAAGTGAACAACGGAAATAGCTCACGGTTTTCGTACGAAAATCTTTGTTCTTACCAGATCAGTAGTGGTGTTCCTCAGCAGTTAGCTAACTAAACACAACAAAACAACAAAGAGGTCTCGACGCGAATATGTGCCTGTTCTATAACTGAGGCGACAGTGCAGCCTCTAACCTATACCGGCCGGTGTGGCCGAGCGGTTCTAGGCGCTTCACTCTGGAGCCGCGCAACCGCTACGGACGCAGGTTCGAATCCTGCCTTGGGCATGGATGTGTGTGATGTCCTTAGGTTAGTTAGGTTTAATTAGTTCTAAGTTCTAGGTGACATGACCTCAGACGTTAAGTCCCATAGTGCTCAGAGCCATTTGAACCTCTAACCTATGACCAAGTGAGAGGAAACAGATTTTGGCGGAATAAACGAAAAATAACGAAAAAGTTATGACGTGAACTGTTTGGAAACAGTAAATGTCTCACGTAAAAAAGGGGAAAAAAGCAGAGCTGTGTTATTTCAGATTAAATCTACTAAAGATACATTGATACTTAAGGTGAAACAGGAGTGGAACTTAAACATTAGATTCCATAAAAATGACGTTTGGATATGTCAAGTGGCCAGTACGTGTGTGCCATTTCTTCAGTTCCGTATAAGATATACTCAGAATTATTACAATTTAATACACTGAGAAGCGGGATTCATACACTGAGTGCCGAAGAAACTGGTATAGGCATGCTTATTCAAATACAGTGATGTGGAAACAGGCAGAATACGGTGTTGCGGTCGGCATAGCCTATATGACAGCAAGTGTCTGGCGCAGTTGTTTGATCGGTAACTGCTGCTACAACGGCGGGTTATTAAGATTTAAGTGAGCTTGAATGTGGTGTTATAGTCGGCGCACGACCGATGGGACACAGTATCTCCGAGGTAGCGATGAAGTGAGCACTTCCCAGTACGATCAATTAACTATTGCATCGTGAGTATCAGGAATCAGGTAAAACACCAAATCTCCGACATCCCTGCGGCCTGAAAAACTTCCTACAAGAACGGGACCAACGACGACTGAAGAGAATCTTTCAACGTGACAGAAGTGCAACCCTACCGCAAATTGCTGCAGATTTCACTGCT
The DNA here is from genome assembly GCF_021461395.2 of Schistocerca americana. Lineage (NCBI taxonomy): Eukaryota > Metazoa > Arthropoda > Insecta > Orthoptera > Acrididae > Schistocerca > Schistocerca americana. The sequence continues at coordinate 325,851,140 of NC_060121.1, read as the reverse complement.
GGGCCATCAACGAGTATCAGCGTATGAACCATTCAACGAAACATCGATATGGGCTTTCAGAGCCGAAGGCCCACGCATGTACCAATGCACGACACAAAGCTTTACGCTTCGCCAGGACCCATCACCTCCGACATTGGACTGTTGATGACCTGGACACATGTTGTGGGGTCAGACGACCCTCGTTTCAAATTGTATCTAGTGGATGGACGTGTACGGGTATGGGGACAACCTCATGAATCCAAGGACCCTGCATGTCAGCAGGGGACTACTGTTCAAGCTGGTGGAGGTTCTGTAATGATGTGGGGCGTGTGCTGTTGGAGTGATTTGTGATCTCTGATCCGTCTTGATACGATTGACAGTTGGAACGTACGTAAGCTTCCTGTCTGATCACCTGCATCCACTCATGTCCATTGTGCATTCCGACGGACTTGGGAAATTCCAGCAGGACAATGCTACACCCCACACGTCCAGAATTGGTACAGAGTGGCTCCAGGAACATTCTTCTGAGTTTAAGCACTTCCTCTAACCACCAAACTCCAAAGACATGAACATTATTGAGCATATCTTCGACGACTTGCAACGTGCTGGTCAGAGGAGATCTCCACCCTCTCATACTCTTACGGATTAGGGATAGTACTGCAGGATTCATGGTGTCAGTTCCCTCCAGCACTGTTACAGACATCAGTCGAGTCCATGCCATGTGTGCTCACGGGGGCCCTATACGATATTACGCAGGCGTGCCAGTTTCTTTGGCTCTTCATTGTACCTAGCTCTAGCGATTAGGTTTTCGATGGCTTTCTCAAATCATGGGAAACAAACATTGGGCTCTTTAGTCAAAAAATGGCTCTGAGCACTATGCGACTTAACTACTGAGATCATCAGTCGCCTAGAACTTAGAACTAATTAAACCTAACTAACCTAAGGACATCACACACATCCATTCCCCAGGCAGGATTCGAAACTGCAACCGTAGCGGGCGCTCGGCTCCAGACTGTAGCGGCTAGAACCGCACGGCCACTCCGGCCGGCGCTCTTTAGTCCAATCTGAGATCGTGCTTTGTGGTGATACACGGTATACCAGGCCAGAGGAATGGTTTGTATTCCTAAGTGTTCTTACCAACGAATGATAGTAGAGAACAAATATTGTGCGAATTTCTTATTTTGTTTGCATATAGCGAACAGTCCCGAGGGAGAATCTGCAGGATGGAGAGCTGATTAAGAGAGGAAACTGAAACGGCAGGGAACATGAGAGTGAGAGAGTGGATGGTGTTGGTGGTTTTACTGGACAAATCTCAATTCACCATTTATTAAATGATGAAATAAATATAAGCATTACAAATAATTGTAAAAGCGATTTCACCCTAACTGATCACAACAGTTTGATCTCCATGCCATAAGACAAGAACCTCAGTTAGGAATATACTTAAGGACATTTGACTATAAGAAGATGAATATTTTGTCTTACAACTGGTAGTAAAATTTGTGTGGCTGTAATTTCTCATGCACATTGTACAGAAAACAAAAGAACTCAGACACGCGAACTATTAAGTCACATAGCTTCACGAAAGGTGATGACAAAAATGAATGCAAATGATCAATGTGAAACCCAACACTGCTATGACAAATATTTAAATTTACTGCACATTACGACCAGTGATACTTTATGCTTGTGAATTGTGAAAAGCATTTACGAGCAATCATCAACTATAAAATAAGTGTTCACGTAAAAACTCTACAGAATAAAAGAATACGCCGTCCGGAGTGACCAAGCGGTTCTAGGCGCTACAGTCTGGAACCGCGCGACCGATACGGTAGCAGGTTCGAATCCTGCCTCGGGCATGGATGTGTGTGATGTCCTTAGGTTAGTTAGGTTTAATTAGTTCTAAGTTCTAGGGGACTGATGACCTCAGCAGTTAAGTCCCATAGTTCTCAGAGCCATTTGAACCATTTTTGAATAAAATCATACAAAGCTTATGTACGGTAGTTAGATTAAACTTAGCGCAACTAGAACACTAAACTTTACAGAATCGAGTGGTGACACATTTAAATTCCTTAAAAATAAATATCCAACATAAAATTCCGCAAAAAAGAACGTACATATCGTGTCTAGCAACGAGTTTAACACACATCGAAATATTCACACAATCCAAGCGCAATTGACACACTAAAAGTTACAGAGCTGAACAGTAAAATGGAAATGCCGTGTGGCTAGGGCCTCCCGTCGGGTAGACCGGTAGCCTGGTGCAAGTCTTTCGAGTTGACGCCACATCGGCGACGTACGTGTCGTTGGGGATGAAATGATAAGGACAATACAACACCCAGTCCCTGAGCGGAGAAAATCTCCGGGCCAGTCGGGAATCGAACTCGGGCCGTTAGGTGTGACATTCTGTCGCGCTGACCACTCAGCTACCAGGGGCGGGCAGCTAAACGGTAGGAACCAGCCATCAACAGCTTCACATATTTGGAAGCAGCTACTACACAACTACAGCGCTACAAGCGCAATACACATTTAACAGTACTGGAATGTCGGGAAGCTTCACATTTTAACGTCTCAATAAACATAGTGTCATTTGCAGTACATAACCCGCATGGACGCAGACGCTGGTAGACAACCGAGAAGCCAAGCTAATTCAACCAACAGGAGCAAACAAGAAGGAAGTTTCACATTAGAAAAAGATCATATACTTCTACTAGATCCCACACGCACTGAGATACACAGTTTAACAAGAACAGGCGGGGCAGGCAACACCAACACAACTTAATGAACTAGACAAACGGCACATCAAATGCTCTAGAAAAATACGGTGCCACACGAAGCACAGTGGAAGACAAAACAACGCTGCTTGCACACATGATCGACCTCTTGTAGCTGTAGTTAAGCACCATGTTAATTGATGCCGTCACTTAGTAATCCACACCAATAGGGATGTGACAGACATAGCATATATCAGCGTGCATTACCCCATGCGCAGCAGTGAGAAAGTGATGGTGATGTTTGATTTGTAGGGCGCTCAAATGCACGGTCATCGGCGCCAGTACAAAGTCCCAATTTTTTCAAAGACCAATTTTTATACTACCCAATCTAGCCACTGTCAGGAACGATGATGACGATGATGATGATGATAACACAAACACCCAGTCCCCGTGCAGAGAAAATCCCCAACCCGGACGGGAATCGAACCCAGGACCCCGTGATCCAGAGACAGCAACGCTAGCCACTAGACCACGAGCTGCGGACAGTGAGAAAGTGACACTCTGATAGTTTACAGCCATTGCTGCTAAGTTCACAGTACTCATCCGAGCGTCTTATTTCATACACAGCCTGCATTCAATACTGGAAATGTACGGGTGAAAACTAGGTAAACTTGACATCAAGGGCTCTAGAACAATACACACCAGCACACGAACCATTATAGGAGACAAAACAAAGCTATTTCCACACATGATCGACCTCTTGTGTCCGCCCCGTAGCTGAGTGGTCAGCGCGACGGACTGTCATACCTAACGGCCCAGGTTCGATTCCCGGCTGGGTCGGAGATTTTCTCCGCTCAGGCACTGTGTGTTGTGTCGTCCTTATCATCATCATTTCATACCCATCGACGCGCAAGTCACCGAAGTGGCGTCCACTCGAAAGACTTGCACCAGGCGAACGATCTACCCGACGGGAGGCCTTAGCCACACGGCATTTCCATCGACCTCTTGTAACTGTAGCTGAGCACCATGCTACCTGCTACCGTCACTTTAAAACCCACATCAACAGGGATGTGACAGACATAGCATACACCAGCATGCCATATCCCACACACAGCTATGAGAAAGTGGCAAGCTGACAGCCATTACTGTTAAGTTCACAGTTTCCATCTGGGCGTCTTATATCGTACACAGCACCGAAGCAATCACGGGCAGACTGCCTGCATTCAGTACTGGTTACGCTACAACATGAGAAGTGGCAGACAAACGAACGGCCTGCGCTGGCCGAACATGATCCAGCGCTGCCCTCATCACCGAAGGTCACGGCCACAGCTTACGCACACGAGCTGGCTGCTACTCAAGGTTCTCGAGTGACCACGTGTTCCCTTCCTCGTCCTTAAACCTACTCCTGACTGAGATCCCTCTCCAGCTGTCGCTGCTGCACATCCACATCGGTCAGAGATAACGATCCCCAGAGCACACTCATGGCAAGGCTCTCTGACATCTATTCCCTGAGCCTTGCCGAAACAGTTCCTGTGTGGACGCGAATTAATGCTACCCGATCAAAAGTATAAGGACACCTACTAGTGGACATCAATAGGATGTACGTCCACGCTTAGCCTTTATGACGGCTTGAACATTTCTGGGAACACTTTCAGTGATATTTCTGAATGTTAATCGAGGAATGCCTGCCAATTATTCCTCAAGATTCAACTATTGGTGGAACGTCAGTATGAATCTATCGTTCTTTGTGTAAACTTGTATGTAGTGGTCTCGAGTTGGACATTCTGATTTGACGTTTGATGTTACCTGAGCGACATTCTAAATGTTTGTGAACAATATACAGGGTGTTACAAAAAGGTACGGCCAGACTTTCAGGAAACATTCCTCACACACAAATAAAGAAAAGATGTTATTTGGACATGTGTCCGGAAACGCTTAATTTCCATGTTAGAGCTCATTATGTACTGTACTTCCTCGATCCACCGCCAGTTGGCCATTGTCCCAATTGAAGGAAGGTAATGTTGACTTCGGTGCTTGTGTTGACATGCGACTCATTGCTCTACAGTACTAGCATCAAGCACATCAGTACGTAGCATCAACAGGTTAGTGTTCATCACGAACGTGGTTTTGCAGTCAGTGCAATGTTTACAAATGCGGAGTTGGCAGATGCCCATTTGATGTATGGATTAGCACGGGGCAATAGCCGTGGCGCGGTACGTTTGTATCGAGACAATTTCCAGAACGAAGGTGTACCGACAGGAACAATTGATCGGCGTCTCAGGGAACACGGAACATTCCAGCCTACGACTCACGACTGGGAAAGATCTAGAACGACGAGGACACCTGCAATGGACGAGGCAATTCTTCGTGCAGTTGACGATAACCCTAATGTCAGCGTCAGAGAAGTTGCTGCTGTACAAGGTAACGTTGACCACGTCACAGTATGGAGAGGTCTACGCGAGAACCAGTTGTTTCCGTACCATGTACAGCGTGTGCAGGCACTATTAGCAGCTGATTGGCCTCCACGAGTACACTTCTGCGAATGGTTCATCCAACAATGTGTCAATCCTCATTTCAGTGCAAATGTTCTCTTTACGGATGAGGCTTCATTCCAACGTGACCAAATTGTAAATTTTCACAATCAGCATGTGTGGGCTGACGAGAATCCGCACGCAATTGTGCAATCACGTCATCAACACAGATTTTCTGTGAACATTTGGGCAGGCATTGTTGGTGATGTCTTGATTGGGCTCCATGTTCTTCCACCTACGCTCAATGGAGTACGTTATCATGATTTCATACGGGATAATCTACCTGTGCTGCTAGAACATGTGCCTTTACAAGTACGACACAACATGTGGTTCATGCACGATGGAGCTCCTGCACATTTCAGTCGAAGTGTTCGTACGCTTCTCAACAAGAGATTCGGTGACCGATCGATTGGTAGAGGCGGACCAATTCCATGGCCTGCACGCTCTCCTGACCTTAACCCTCTTGACTTTCATTTATGGGGGCATTTGAAAGCTCTTGTCTACGCAACCCCGGTACCAAATGTAGAGACTCTTCGTGCTCGTATTGTGGACGGCTGTGATACAACACGCCATTCTCCAGGGCTGCATCAGCGCATCAGGGATTCCATGCGACGGAGGGTGGATGCATGTATCCTCGCTAACGGAGGACATTTTGAACACTTCATGTAACAAAGTGTTTGAAGTCACGCTGGTACGTTCTGTTGCTGTGTGTTTCCATTCCATGATTAATGTGATTTGAAGAGAAGTAATAAAATGAGCTCTAACATGGAAAGTACGCGTTTCCGGACACATGTCCACATAACATATTTTCTTTCTTGTGTGAGGAATGTTTCCTGAAAGTTTGGCCGTACTTTTTTGTAACACCCTATATATCGGTCTGTTCACGACAGTTCACGGTACCATTATGTCCGAAAGAGCCCCGCGAGAAAATGCGATTTTTCAAGGGGCCACACCTCGGGCTCTGGTGACCATAGAGATAAGACGTAAAGTGTTTTGGATAGGCCTTTGCCTAGCAATCATTTCTACACCTATCGGAAGAATGGGCATACTACAGATGTCGTACAGTGCAGGGTCAAAATTAAAATGTTACACATTTCCTCCAGCCCAGGCAAACTAAATAAATAAAACGTCAAGTGAATAGGGCCTCTCGCCGGGTAGACCGTTCGACGGGAGCACGTCTTTCGATTTGACGCTACTTCGGTGACTTGCGCGTCGATAGGGATGAAATGATGATGATCAGAACAACACTACAGCCAGTCCCTGATCGGAAAAAAATCTCGGACCCAGCCGGGAATCGAACCCGGGCCCTTAGGATTGACATCCTGACGCTCTTACCATTCTTTTTTTTAATCTCATTTTGCTCGTTTTTGTTCGTTGCATCTGCTCGGGGCGGACGTCGCAAGACACCCGATTCAGTTCATCGTTGATTCATTAACTCAGTTTTTTATTACAGAGGACAGCCCACCCTCTGACCGAACACGCTGAGTTACCGTGCCGGCACCACTCAGTTACCGGGGGCGTACCCAGGCAAACTGAACAAATCACTTGTTTCATTCGCATTATGCGTGGCCTGGGGTGGGCCTTAGGCGCCATATGAAGGCACCATTTGTTCGCGGGAACCAAGTACCAAGTACCAGTTGTGCGAATGGCCACTTCTACAATTTCTGTTTATGGCAGATCTTCGAAATTTTTACCATATGTTCTTAAAATGATATTCTCGGGGAATTTCGAAACTTTTTTTGAGGTCATTATTCGTTACGGAGATCCAGAGGTTTAAAATTGCGGTACTTTGCAGAAATCCGCAAAAACTAGTTTTTAGCCGTTTTTGCACTGTGGGCCACCGTTATCAAAACAACTAACCATAGAGAATGGCTCAAATTGTAGCTCTACGTTTTTCATCATTTATCTAGAAATGCCATTTTTCCACTTTCGAAAATATGTATCCGTTAAGATACAGCCGAAAAACCATAATTCGTCGGTACCAAAAGTACTTTTTGTGGGGTGGCTACCTCTATAATTTCTATTCAAGGCAAATAGTCGACATTTTCACTTGCTTTTAAAATGATTTTCTTGGGGAAGTTCGAACGTTTCTTTTAATAGCATTATCAGGTACCGAGATTCAGAGCTTCGAAATTACCGTACTTACGAGTGTAAAATAGGCATTTAATACCCGTCTGAAATTTAAATGTAGTGTTAGCTGATCAGGTGAACACACGACAAGGTTTCTAGGGTCGTCACAAGGGTTCTGAGGTCACCATCCTACGCTTGCAGTCAGTATTTCTTCACCAATGAACTTTGACTCACTGACTGTATAATGGGCAATCCACTCCTATACAGATATAGCGAAATTGGTACTGCGATGACAAAAATTGGGCTGAAAAGAACTGAAAAAGGCTGCCAAAAATTATGTAAACCGGAAAGACAAAACTATTCAAATTCAGTAAAATACTTGTAATAACAATTTTTCTCTTTTAAGACACATCATGAGCAACACGTTTTTGATGAAATGCGATTGATTAGCTAAGTGTACAAAAAAAAAAAAAAATAAAGCAAACGATTCTGTGTTAATCTTATATTATGCGCACTTGTTTGTTGTTTATATACCGGGTGATCAAAAAGTCAGTATAAATTTGAAAACAGAATAAATCACGGAATAATGTAGATAGAGAGGTACAAATTGACACACATGCTTGGAATGACATGGGGTTTTATTAGAACCAAAAAATACAAATGTTTAAAAAATGTCCGACAGATGGCGCTTCATCTGATCAGAATAGCAATAATTAGCATAACAAAGTAAGACAAAGCAAAGATGATGTTCTTTACAGGAAATGCTCAATATGTCCACCATCATTCCTCAACAATAGCTTTAGTCGAGGAATAATGTTGTGAACAGCACTGTAAAGCATGTCCGGAGTTATGGTGAGGCATTGGCGTCGGATGTTGTCTTTCAGCATCCCTAGAGATGTCGGTCGATCACTATACACTTGCGACTTCAGGTAACCCCAAAGCCAATAATCTCACGGACTGAGGTCTGGGGACCTGGGAGGCCAAGCATGACGAAAGTAGAGGCTGAGCACACGATCATCACCAAACGACGCGCGCAAGAGATCTTTCACGCGTCTAGCAATATGGGGTGTTTTTTTTTTTTTTTTGGTTCTAATAAAACTCCATGTCATTCCAAGCATGTGTGTCAATTTTTTACCTCTCTATCTACATTATTCCGTGGTTCATTAAGTTTTCAAATTTATACTGACTTTTTCATCACCTGGTATATCAAAGTATATAAATGTGTCTACCTGTATAAACAAACTGTCAAAAATTTACTGACCTGTACAATTCATTTTGTATAAGCAGCACACCCTGCTGTATTAGGGAAAAGAAGAGAACCATCAGAAAAATGCTCCCGTCGGAGCACACAAAAGGCCAGCATGTTCCTCTTCAAAAGACACAGACAGTGAAGTGGGGAACCATCTGCCTTCATCCTCAAATCGCCTTCTCACAAAAACTATGTCATGGGAACATATTCGCGGTTTTTTTTTTGGTCCTGAAAGAAAGCAGCAGAGAGACAGTGATGACGGGTGAGAGAGGGGCCTGTGCCAGTGTGAAAGAAAGAGAAAGGAGACAGCGGAAATGAAAAATACGTGTAAGTGGAGACCATACAGAGGCTTTGGGGGTCTGGACCCTTCCAGATAGGCGAACTTTAACACTCAGGTTTAGGGAGGGCACGTTTTGGACGGAAATGGTGCAAAAATAACTTGGAGCCACCGGAATTATTAAGCTGCCGAGGTATAGTATTTAGAGACAACAGCCGCGGGAAAGAAAGACAAAAGAAAACCTATAAGTGAGAGAGGAAACATGCGGCAGTGGGACATACCGTAAATCTGTTGCAGTCATCCGTTTTTCCTGCCCCCCTCTTTCGCAGCTCCGTTACTGGTAAAATTTTCTAGCCCCCTACCGGTTCCATAAAAGTGGTGATTTATATAGTAGGGAAGTTACTTTACCTTATAAAATTTACAAAGCAGAGTTACAGCAAGTATTTTTTTTTTATCATCAGTCTTCTGACTGGTTTGATGCGGCCAGCCACGAATTTCTCTCCTGTGCCAACTTCTTCATCTCATAGTTGCATTTGCAACCTACGTCCTCAATTATCTGCTGGATGAATTCCAAGCGTCCACTAACGGGCGGTGGGGACATTGTTGAGTACCACTGCTGTAAATGTATGGGAGAAAGACTCGACATTGGGAGGTAAATATAGACCGTGGCAGTGGGTGGGGGATACTGACTATGGAGGCTTAACTACGAAGAGGGACTGGGTTAAAGGACTCAGAATGTTCTGTGGTATAAGAGTGCGAATACGTTCGCGCGCCAATGTTTTTGGTGGGTGAGGTGGACTGAGTATTGAGGCAGTTGGTTCCCCACTCTTCTGTCAGAGCCTTTTAAAGAGAAACTTATTCTACTTTTTGTGTTTCTACGGGACCATTTTTCCGCTAGTGGGAAATACGTCCGAAAATAGTCCGCATAATTATTCAGAAAATGTAGAAGTTACTGTTTTGCTTTTGCTTCCACACAGAATTCATCACCGCGTAGTCTTTATCGCTGCATCCAAGGCATTGTCTGAAGAAAGTAAGAGATTAAGAACAATGGCATTAAATCTTCCTTAGGTAATTCACATCTAACGCAACTGAAACACAAAGATTCAGTATCTAATGAACTCGTTCTCGACGTTATATGCAACACTAATCTGAGTTTTGTTGATCATCAGGTTACTTATCAGCAAGATAAACTAAAACATGGATCCCGTATAATTGTACACTAAGCCAAAGTATCGTTATAACCTCTTAACGTATTTTCTCCTTTCATCGTATCTAATTCCAATACGCGCATCAGAAACTAAGAAAAATATTTGTAACTCAATATTTCTTTTGACGTTTTATGCATTATTGCTAAGTCTTTAAGAATTTAGCGACCGACTCTTTCAATCCCGTTTTGTATACTCTGCTCCAAACAATTAATGTAACATGGAAGTAAGTATAGTGGGCAGATAGCGGATCTAAAAGAACTGAAGATTAGGGGTTTAACGTTTCATCGAGGTAGTCAAAAACGGAGTAAAGGCTCGGATTGTTTCAAGGATGGAAGGACAGGGAAGGATATCGGCCATATCTTTTCAAAGGAACCTTTCCGGCTTTTACCTGGAGCGACCAAGGCACATTACGGAAATATAAATCTGGAGGGTCGTAAGCAGATTTGAACCGCAATTCTCCCGACTGCGAGTCCATTTTACTAAATACTGCGCCACCTCGTTCGGTAACTTATTTAACCAGTATGCAGAAATATGTAATAGACTGATGCAGTTCTTTGTCAGAAAGTGTGTTCCACTTCATTAACTTATCTAGTGCGTAATAGAGACCGTCTTGTTTGTCAGGTCACATGTTTTCCACGTCCTCTGTTTCATTAAGGTTCAAAATGGCTCTGAGCACTATGGGACTTAACTTCTAAGGTCATCAGTCCCCTAGAACTTAGAACTACTTAAACCTAACTAACCTAAGGACATCACACACATCCATACCCGAGGCAGGATTTGAACCTGCGACCGTAGCGGTCACGCGGTTCCAGACTGTAGCGCCTAGAACCACACGGCCACCCAGGCCGGCGTTTCATTAAGGTCTCTTACTTGTTCGTAGACATTGTCACGTAACAGCTTTTCGTTTACTTACGCGGTTTTCCTTGACTGTGAGTGCAAGGTGTGAATAAATTGTTAGTGCCACAGCCCGACAGAATGTAATGTCACCAAACACGAGTTTACGTGTTTCGAAAAATTTACATACCGACACGTATCGTCACTTAGAGGTTAGCGTGTTTATATTTTTGCACTTAATCTTTAAACATACAGGAAATATACAAATATGAGAAACTTTTTATCTACAGAGTCACCGTGGACCACCTACATAAATTACTTACATAACTTATTTTTTGCATTAGAAGCCAAAAGGAATTGAAGCAGTAGTTAAGTCACTGAAATATGACGAATCGTGTATTTATAATCACACATCTTGCAACATATTAGCAATGTATTTTTTGCACAACAACGGATTTCATGCAGGTCATTTCACTGAGAGGCATAAAACTTACAACAAAAAGAAAACGGTGAAACACAAGAACAGCTCTATATCATTATTACCAGCTCCAGAGGTGTTCAGTTAACGTAATATTACAACAGACTTGCTTCTTATTTATGTTAATGTAACATGTTCAAACGTCGCGAATTTCGGAAAAAAATACATGTGTTCAATAAGCAATTTAATCCCTCTTGCATGAGACAATAGAAGATTTTTAATTTAAAAAACTACTGCTATTCGGTATCTTTTCTGAGATGACTGTGGCAAATGTGGTGTACTACTAAAAGAAACGCTGCGTTATGGAATGAATGGAAAGGTACAGCGTGGTCTCTTTATGTGGTAAGTAGCAAGTAGCCATGGTATGCTATCACATAACAATTTTAGAAGCATCAACTAGGGTACTCTAAATTCGGACATTTCTTAGGTACTCATATTTGAATCACTTATTTTCCTATTTAAATGCGAAAATCAAACACGTACTATTTTTCACTAATATTGGTTGTTACTGAACGGATTTACCTTTTATGCATCAGTCAAAAACCCGCTAATTTCAAGACATCACAATGCAAGAAACTGAACTTAGAAAACTGAAGATGTTTACAACTGCATGGAATAATTGGTAATGTCATGCCGCAAGAAATGTTAAGTAGCACACTTATCGCATGTGTTGTACGTGAAATATGTTACAATAGATACTAGCTTTGGTCACTATTGTGTAGTACAAATGTACAGGGAGGGAAGTGAGAGCTGATGAATTCCCTTGCAGTTAGTGGCCACTGTAGAAGAGACAGATACCAGATACAAAAACTAAGAATTTTTGTTGTTTTTTAATTTATTATTATTATTATACATGTAGTAGACTATTTGTGGATCACGCAAAGCTTCTACAGTTCTTCCTGCGATTTTTCCATGAGACCTTCATTTTCTTGCTCATGGTTTTCTTTCTTTCATCCGTTCACATTGTACTGGTTCAAAAATGGTTCAAATGGCTCTGAGTACTATGGGACTTAACTACTGTGGTCATCAGTCCCCTAGAACTTAGAACTACTTAAACCTAACTAACCTAAGGACATCACACACATCCATGCCCGAGGCAGGATTCGAACCTGCGACCGTAGCGGTCACGCGGTTCCAGACTGTAGCGCCTATAACCGCACGGCCACTCCGGCCGGCATTGTACCGGTCTTTACGGCTCTTGTCTCTGGCTGTACTTCCCACTTGTCTAATTTGCTTCTGTAGATGTTACGGTCCGCAGTGTCTTGAAAGGTGAGTTGAGCATCAGTAAGGTATCTTCGTCCTTGTTCGGCCCATGTCACAGCTTTCAGTGGCTGTCAGTATCTGGCGTGTGAGTCTATACTCAGGGAGTCTATGTGTCCATAGAATTTAAGGCGTCTTTTTCTAATGTCAGCAGCAATATTTGAAATTTCCTCTGTAGTTTTGTTGGTTTGCAGTCTATATCCAGCTTCAGTTTTTCGTGGTCCAAGGGTTTTCCTAATGATCTTTCGTTCTTTTTTTAGATTTTGTAGTAGCATCTTGTTATGGAGTGACAAGGTTTCTGCTGCGTATAGCACCTGTGCTGCAGTGCCTTATTTTTTGCATGCATGGACATGCACTTTTTGTTGTAAAGTTGGTATGTTTGACCGTAGGCTCTCTTTAGTTTCTGTGTTCGAGTTTCTTGAGATTTTTTTCTAGTCCAGTGGGTTCCAAAACTTCACATAGGTATTGAAAATATGGAACTTCGTTTACCCGTCCATATTTTGTGGTGAGATTCTGTATGTTTGAGAGTGTACATACGAATTCCGTTTTCTCAAAAGAAATTTGCAAGCCAACCTTTTCGGCGCATTCCTTGAGTATTTACATTTGATGTATTGCATTTTGTTCACTGTCTGTCAAAATTACAAGGTCATTGGCAAAGGCTAGGCAGGTGACTTCAGTTTTCTTTCCACTCTTCACTGGTTACCATCGGACACGTTTTCTAAGCTCACTCTCCCATTCCGTTATGACTTTGTCCAAAATGATATTGAACAGAATTGGAGATAGTCCATCTCCTTGTCGTAGTCCAGCTCTGATTTCAAAACATTCCTAGATTTCCCCCATGAATTTTCCTTTAGAGGCTGTGTTAGAAATTGTGTGTTCAATGAGCTTACGTGTTTTCTGGTCAAGTCCGAGTTCTGTTAGTGTGTTGACAAGGGATTTACGGTCGACTGAATCATAAGCCTTCTTGAAATCGACAAATTTACATATGACGGGCTTATGTTTAACAGCTCTGTATTTCAGCGTTGTTTAGCTCTGTATTTCAACGTTGGTTTTAGATTAAAAATTTGTTTAGGGCAGGAACGTCCGGGTCTTGTGTTCAATTTGTTCCTGTATTCTCTGTAATAGGCATGAAGAGATCATCTTGTAGATGACTGGTAACAGTGAAATGCCTCGGTAATGTTTGACATCCGTTCTGTCGCCTTTTTTGTGCAGGGGGTGGATAAATGCACAGTTCCAACGGTCAGGTCTGTTGTCCAAATTTCTTTTATAATTTCCGGAAGCTTCTCAAGTGATTTAGGGCCTACATTTTTCAGTAGTTCTGCTACTACGTTATCACCAACCCTTCTGTTGCTTTTGAGATGGTGGATGTGCTTGAGGATTCCTTCTTTTGAGCGTTGTATTGAGTCTTGGTTGGTGTGTGCGAGTTCAAAAAGTAGTAATCTTTCTGTGGGTTCTGGACAATTTAGTAGACTGGCGAAGTAAACTGCGAGTTCTTTGCAGTTTTCTTCATTAGTAAGTGCTAATTTTCCATTTTGTTTTTTTTTAAATCAGAAATTTTGTGGTGTGTATCCTCGTAGAAGTCTCTTATGTTGTAATTCCGAAAGTAACTCTCCAGTTGTTCCAGCTGTTTGTTTAGGTGTCTTCTCTTGGTTTGTCTGATGGTTCTGGCTTTTTCTTTCCATACTTTGAAGAAATTTTGTTGTGTTTCTGGCGTTTTCGTACTGTTGTATTTCTGGAAGGCCAATTTGCGTGCTTTGAGGGAGTTTTCACAGTTGTCGTTCCATCATGCATGTTTTTTTCTTTTTTCTCAGCGGTATTAGTTCCCGTGCTTCTTGTTTTTGAATTCGTCCCATGTGTTTGCTTCTTCTTTCTCCTATTCGTCCTTTGTTTGTTTTGTGGAGACTGTTTACGTCGAACCTCTCCCTGCAGCTGCGATTTCTTGGGGTTGTACTTCCGTGGACTGAACTTTACTTTGACTCGTGTAAGGTACTGCTCTGAGTTAATATTGGCATCTCTTCGGACTTGTAAATCACGAATTTCTCGTTGTTGTGTGTGGGTGATTGCTATATGGTCAATCTGGAATTCCCCAAGTTCTTGAATAGGAGAGCGCCAAGTTTGTCGCTTTCTGGGATGCTTTCGTAAATATGTCGACATTATCTTCAGGTTAAATTGTTGGCAGAGATCAACCAGTCGGCTTCCATTTCTGTTGGTAGATTTGTGCGCAGGATATCTGCCTGTAGTCTTCCTGTGTTCTTTCTCTATGCCCAGTTGTGCATTAAAGTCACCATGGAGTAAGATGGTGTCCTTCTTGGGGATCTTCGCCATAGTCTCCTCCAGTTGGTTCCAGAAATTCTCCACTTCGGTAGGGTTTTTCCTGTTGTCTGTTGGTTGGGGAGTGAGCGTTGATAAGTGTATAATTTCTGTTGGCGCAGTGTACACTTGCCGTCATAAGTCTGTTCATCACGGGAGTGACTTCCTTGATGGATTTCATGATCTTCTTGTGTGTAACTATCGCCATTCCCAGCAAGGGGGCGCCTTTGCCAACTTGTCTATGAGTTTTGCTCATGAATATGCGGTACTTACCATAATCTGTGGTATCATCGTCTGTATATCATGTTTCCTGCAGTAAGACTGAGCAGCTCTCCAGGTTGTATTAGTGTATTGCTATTTAGTGTGCCAATGAATGTTGGTGTTTTAGCGGGTAGTTTGCCAGGGAACTCCGAGTTTCTCTGAGTTCGTGGTGGCCCGGGTCCGCCAGAATCCGGATGTCCGTTTGCCGCATGCCGACAGGAGGATTGATTTTTATATATTTATCCTTTCTTTTTGCACTATGACGAACGACACACCTTCCTGCACAGAGCGTTACAACTATATGACCACCTGCCTAATAGCATGTTGGTCCATATTTGAAATGTAATAGAGAAGTGAGTCTTCGGGCATGGATTCGACAAGTCGCTAGTAGGTTTTGGAGGTTCGTGACAACAAATACCGATACACGGGTCGCGCAGTTTCCATAAAGTATGAGCCAAAGGTTTGTGGGCCAAAACTGGCATCTAATACACTACTGACCATTAAAATTGCTACACCACGAAGATGACGTGCTACAGACGCAAAATTTAAGCGACAGAAGGAAGATGCTGTGATATGCAAATGATTAGCTTTTCAGAGCATTCACACAAGGTTGGCGCCGGTGGCGATACCTACAACGTGCTGACATGAAGAAAGTTTCCAACCGATTTCTCATACACAAACAGCAGTTGACCGGCATTCCCTGGTGAAACGTTGTTGTGATGCCTCGTGTAAGGAGGAGAAATGCGTATCATCACGTTCCCGACTTTGATAAAGGTCGGATTGTAGCCTATCGTGATTGCGGTTTATCGTATCGCGACATTGCTGCTCGCGTTGGTCGACTGTTAGCAGAATATGGAATCGGTGGGTTCAGGAGGGTAATACGGAACGCCGTGCTGGATCCCAACGGCATCGTATCACTAGCAGTCGAGATGACAGGCATCTTATCCGCATGGCTTTAACGGATCGTGCAGCCACGTCTCGATCCCTGGGTCAACAGATGGGGACGTTTGCAAGACAACAACTATCTGCACCAACAGTTCGACGACGTTTGCAGCATGGAGTACCAGCTCGGAGACCATGGCTACGGTTACCCTTGACGCTGCATCAGAGACAGGAACCCCTGCGATGGTGTACTCAACGACGAACCTGGGTGCACGAATCGCGAATCATTTTTTTCGGACGAATCCAGGTTCTGTTTACAGCATCATGATGGTCGCATCCGTGTTTGCCAACATCGCGCTGAACGCACATTGGAAGCGTGTATTCGTCATCGCCGTACTGGCGTATCACCCAGCGTGGTGGTATGGGGTGCCATTGGTTACACGGCTCGGTTACCTCTTGTTCGCATTGACGGCACTTTGAACAGTGGACGTTACATTTCAGATGTGTTACGACCCGTGGCTCTACCCTTCATTCGATACCTGCGGAACCCTACATTTCAGCAGGATAATGCACGACCGCATGTTGTAGGTCCTGTACGGGCCTTTCTGGATACAGAAAATGTTCGACTGCTGCCCCGGCCAGCACGTTCTCTAGATCTCTCACCAACTGAAAACGTCTGGTCAATGGTGGCCGAGCAACTGGCTCGTCACAATACGCCAGTCACTCGTGATGAACTGTGGTATCGTGTTGAAGCTGCATGGGCAGCTGTACCTGTACACGCCATCCAAGCTCTGTTTGCCTCAATGCCCAGGCGTATCAAGGCCATTATTACGGCCAGAGGTGGTTGTTCTGGGTACTGATTTCTCAGGATCTATGCACCCAAATTGCGTGTAAATATAATCACATGTCAGTTCTAGTATAATATATTTGTCAAATGAATACCCGTTTATCATCTGCATTTATTCTTCATGTAGCAATTTTAATGGCCAGTAGTGTAGCAATTTAGATTTGTTCCATCAGGTTAAAATCAGGCGAATTCGGTGACGGTGACATCATCGTCATTTCACTATTATGCTCTTCAAACCTCTGTAATACGATTCTGGCCGTATGACATGGACATTTATCAAGTGCCATCATTGTCAGGGAAGACATCAAACATAAAGAGATTCGGGTAGTCTGCAGTAATTTTCACGTATTCTGAATAAAATATTTTTTGGTATTGTTTTAGTAGTTTACAATGATGCGTCACAATACCCAAAATTATTTAATCCAAAATGATGCCGGCTGTGGAAGCCTACAGACTTATACGAGGGTCACTCCAAAAGAAATGCACACTATTTTGTTTTTTAATTCATCTTTTATTCTACATGTTTGAAAGTTTTACAGTGCGTAGATACATCCTTTAGGAACAATATTTTCGTTTTCCCACATAATTTCCATCCCTCTCAATTGCGTTACGCCATCTTGGGACCAGCGCCTGTATACCCAGACGGTAAAACTCTGGACCAACCTGTTGGAGCCACTGTTTGACAGCGTGCACAAGGGAGTCATCATCTTCAAACCTTGTTCCACAAAGAGAGTCTTTCAGTTTCCCAAAGAGATGATAGTCACATGGAGCCAGGTCAGGGCTGTAAGGTGGGTGTTTCAGTGTTGTCTATCCGAGTTTTGTAATCACTTCCATGGTTTTTTGACTCACATGTGGCCGTGCATTGTCGTGCAACATCAAAACGTCCTGCTTTTGCCGATGTGGTCGAACACGACTCAGTCGCGCTTGAAGTTTCTTCAGTGTCATCACATATGCATCGGAATTTATGGTGGTTCCACTTGCCGTGATATCCACAAGCAAGAGTCCTTCTGAATTGAAAAACACCGTAGCCATAACTTTTCCAGCATAAGGTGTGGTTTTGAATTTTTTTTCCTTGGGTGAATTTGCATGATGCCACTCCACTGACTGCCTCTTCGTTTCTGGTGAAAAATAATGGAGCCATGTTTCATCACCTGTCAAAATTCTTCCAAGAAATTCATCTCTACCATTCTCGTACTGTTCCAAAAGTTCGCTGCATACCGTTTTTCTTGTTTCTTTGTGAGCCACTGTCAACATCCTGGGAACCCACCTGGCACAAACCTTTTTTAACGCCAACACTTTCAGTATTCTGCAAACACTTCCTTCCCCTGTCCCAACGTAGCGTGACAATTCGTTTACTGTGATGCGTCTGTCAAACTCTCTGCACATTGTCTGGAGTGTGTGCAGTACGAGGCCTGCCGCTGCGAGGACAATCCTCAATACTGCCGTGCCCGCTTTCATCACGTAACCTGCTTGCCCACCAACTAACTGTACTGCGATCGACAGCAGCATCTCTATACACCTTTGTCAACCTCTTGTGGATGTTTCGCACTGTCTCGTTTCCACAGCAGAGGAATTCTATGACAGCACGTTGCTTCTGACGAACGTCAAGTGTAGCAGCCATCTTGAAGACATGCTGTGATGGCGCCACTCACGGGAACAGGTTGAACTAAGTTTGAAAACAAGCGGAAAGGATGTTTTCACAAATGCAGAATGAAGACTGTATTTTTACAAATATAGTGTGCATTTCTTTTGGAGTGACCCTCGTATAATGTCCTCTGGAAGCCCAAGAGAATGTCGTCCCATAGCAGAATAATGCCTTGAAACACGTATGTAACGTAGCAGCGATGGTGAAGCATGATAAAATCTTTGACCAGAGAGCCATTTATCGTAGTTAGTCTGCGCTTGACCGCGCGAGTGTTGCGAGTTGTGCGCTAGTAGTCGTCGTGCAGTACGCTAGTAGTCGTCGTGGAGTACAGTTGCGAGCAGTCTGTCAGTGGGCAGTCTGTGAGCAGTCCAGTATGTCGGTAATAGCAGTCGAGTGGAGTTGTGTGTGAGGAGTCGGCGAGCGTCGACATGGCATTCTGGTCAAGAGGCTGAATGAGGTATATTGTTAATTAAGGTAATCATCAGATAATGTAAAGTTTGTTTATTGTAATTAATTTTCAACAAGTGCCCCAATAATAATTTTGATTTCAAAGCAATTTTTACAACAAAAAAATCATTTAATTACGATTTCCTTCATTTCCCTTAAAGAAAAGTTTCAGTTAAATTTAAAAAAAAAAAAAGTATTATTTGCAATGCAGTTCCTCCAAGCCGTGCGCAACAATAAGAGCAGAAATTTGACAAGCAGTTTCAATGAGGTAAGAATTTAATTCTGATTTTTTTGCACAGTGCCAAAGACCGATATTTCGGTTTAATTGAATTTTCATTGTCACTGAAGTTTCATTAGCACTGAATTGTTTTTCATCATTTTCGTGACAGCTTATACTTTCAGTCAGATTGCGATTCTCATTTTTATTGTCATTAAATTTAATTGCTAGGGAGGTTACGCTAGGCTCTCATTTCTATTAAATATTGTCATTTTAAAATTTTTGTGGGGAGGTTACACTTGGCGACACCCAGTCCAGGATCGTATTTCGTTGAGAATCTTTTGAACAACAGTCAGATATCTGCTCTTATTTGCTTAGATATAATTAGGATTTTGCGCAACGCTTTTACTAACTTTGTGACTTTCTTTCCACAGATCAACGACAATTCGTTTGCTCTGTTGTATTTGTGTGTTGTTTTTGCATTGTGCTTATTTCTTTTGCGAATAATTGTGACTACTGTAAAAATGCCGCGAAAGACTGTGAATAGTGTATCGCGAGGTATTATGAATGAATTTACCGACTTAAACAACGTGACCGATAGTAATTGTGACACGCAGTGTAATGATGACAATCCTGCGTTCACTAACAATCAGTGCGTTCCAACCATTAATAATGATGTAGACCTTAATGATGAACAAACGAACTCGATTGTGTTTGTGTTGATTTGACAACAATCGATGACGCGGGACGCTCTATTGTAATGAGCGCTGCCCAGCCTAACACAACCGGTTTACTAAATTTACATACAAATTTGTCTAATGAAAATGAACAGGATACACAAAGTACGACGGATTTATTTAATTCTGAAATAGTGTCTGACAGTGTACATCCGACTGATAAACCTTTTTGTAAATTACAGAATGACCAAATGGTCACACAAAACGCGACAATTGCAAATACACCGTCAAACAGCACAGATAATAGAGTAGAGAAAGTTACATTGGATGAAATTGTGGCAGTATTACAACTAATGACTGAAATACTGAGAAACGAGCGCAAACAACGTGAATTAATTGATGAAAGGAATAAACAATCGAATGAAGAACAAGACAACATTAATAAAAAAATCAAACAACTTAGTGAACGGAATAAACAGCTTAATGAACAGATTGAAGCCATTGCCGCGCATTATTATGATAATAGAGGACAATTACGTGTGAATACTAAGACTTGTGCTAATAACAGTAATGAAAAAGTTGGCACTGTTGCACAAGAATCAAATAGTACACGTGTAAGCACAACAGAATTACATAAAGACGAAGTTAAAGCAGTCACTGAACAACGTTCAGCAAACGCAACACAGATACACGAAGTTAATGTAGTTACTGAACAATGCCGTAAAAACGCAGTACAGATAAGCGACGAGTTTAATTTAGAGCCACTGGAAGTTTCACACACTCTGAATACGGAAATTGTTAATAAAAGTGAACGACACAACAACCAAATTGACGAAAGTATTAAAGTAACAGAAGTAACAATTATTTCAGTCACCAATACGTCACAGAACCCGCCACGTTGCGAGCATTTGTCAGTCACGCAGCGTGTATAATGTGAACAATTTACAGAAACTACGCGAATTAAAATCCGAAAAGCTACGCGACTTAAAATCTGAAAAGCTACGCAACTTGAAATCCGAAATGACACAGACAAACAGATTCACACACAAACCCGAACGTGTTTTCAAATTCAATGACGAGAACGTAGATTACGAGCAATTTTTATCCGCAAGAAAATGTAAAGAATTTAATAATGACAGAGCACAGATACACGATTTGCACTGTATAAGACAATTTATTTTTGTACTTTCACCGCTATTACCTGTAATGCAGAAGCTAGCTTTGAACCTAATGCGACAATTTGCTATTGCATTTACAACAGCATTGCCTATAATGCAGAAATTAGAATTAGCAAGAATACAGCGATTTGCTTTTGGAATTTTACCGCTATTGCCTGTAACGCAAAAGCTAAAATTTATTTGCAGCGCGTAATTGACCTCAGGGGATTCATTACGCTTTAATGAATATGTGCCGTAGCGAGCATAGGGCCCCGAGCTGTAGTAGTGCTGTTTCATCTTTAGTTTTCTGCACTGCTGCCTTCTCTTCTACTATCCTATATATCTATCAAAACAGCTCTTTAACTATTGCTCTACCTAGGATTAAGAATATGTAATGAAAACCCGATAAGACAAATTTTTACCGAATGTGACAATTTTTATTAGGCAGTCCAGAATCACGAGAATGTTAATAACAGATAAAATCGTAATCATCAGTATGTACAAAATTTTCGGCAGTCGCAACCACATTTTGGTAACAATAGACCTTTTCACCACAACAGCATGAAAGTCAGCCGCTTAGCATACGTAACCAACAATGCAGTCTACAAGGTCAACCAAACTTTAATGTTTCGCCGCGTGCACGTATAGTCCCAGCCCCAACAAATAGTAACGCATGGCAGCAAAGAAATAACTACGTACAGACAACACACTATTTCAACTCGTATCGCAATGCGCCGTATAGAAATTACTATCATGACAGACGTAAAAAAAAATAAATAATAACGAGCACAATTTTCAGCGTACATTTAATAACAGTCGATCTTATTAGCAGCAACAACATCAGCAACAACAAATAATCATGAATGAAACAGACAATAGGTGTCATCGATAGCGTAATACGTCAGTAAGAAATAACAGAGCAGTTCAAATAGTCGAAATGCCACAGCATCCTCGCGTAAATAATAGCACGTACGACAGAATTTGACCAGACACAGTACAGGTTTCATATTCCAGTAACGTAAGCAATAATTTTGACACGCAGAATCTTCTTCAAGAAAATGTTATTAATTTTGACGCCATCCGACACACGTTTGCATTAAGGACAGAATTACGACGTATGTAGACGACATTCTTATCGCAGAAGCTAACTGGTCTGAACACAATCTGATTCTTGAACAACTGTTGCAAACTTTTCATGCACAAGGACTTACAGTTAATCTTAGTAAATCGCACTTTGGCAAAACTTCCATAAAATTTCTTGGACACGTAATTTCAGCAGAAGGCATTGCACCAGATCCGGAAAAACTTCAAGCTCTACGTGACATTACTATTCCTACGACGAAGAAGCATTTACGCAGCTTTTTGGGCTTAATTAACTTTTTTCGTAAATTTATTCATCACTCCGCTTTAGACACGCCCAGATTATGCCAATTAACAGGTAAAAACAGTATTTGGTCTTGGGACAAGCAAGCACACTCTGAATTCATGAACCTGAAACATGCTCTGTTGAATGCACCACTTTTATCGCACCCAGATCTTACCAGAAATTTCTCCATTGCCACCGACAGTTCCAACACCGCTTTAGGCGTACATATTTTCCAGGAAATTGAAGAAGATGGTTCAATAGTAATTAAAAACATCGCATTTGCAAGTCGCATTCTGTCACCTGCTGAACGAAATTATTCCGTTACAGAATTGGAAACATTATGTGTTGTATGGGCTTTTACGAGATTTCGGCACTTTCTTTATGACAGACATACCACCGTTTACACAGACCATAGAGCGATACAATTTTTACTTTCGGCCAAATTCACGCACGATAGATTAAGCAGATGGAAACTATATTTACAGGAATTTAATTTTACAATAGTTCACATTCCCGGCACGCAAAATGTTATAGCAGACGCACTATCGCGTTCTCTCAGCAACAATCAGCAAGACGTAGCAACCAACTTCTGCAAAGCAAATTTCAGTGTCATGTACATTCAGCAAGTTGCATTTGAAAATTTTATTTCGTCGTCATTACAGGACATAGCACAAGAACAAAATAAAGACAACGTGTGGAAAGAAATTAAACACCTTTGGCAAGATACGAATAATGTTACGATTAGAAACCATTACACTGTACGCAATGACATTCTGTTTCGCCGCTCTCATCCTGACAGCAACAACTGGTTATTATGCATTCCTGACGAACTGGTTAACAAATTAATCTGGTACACTCATTTAAGTTACGCACATTACGGAGCAAGAAAATGTTATACTGAGACAGAACTGTTATTTTACCAACATGGAGAAACGTATACGACGAGTTTTAGCGTCTCGTAAAATTTGCCAGAAAGCTAAATCAGACACCACTTCACATATTCCTCCTTTATATCCTATTGTACCTGTTAAATTAAGACACATGGCCGCAGTAGACATTTTTGGTCCGATTCCCAGAACTAACAGAGGTTTTTGCTACATCTTTGTCGCTGTTGAGCTCACTTCAAAATTTGTTACTTTCACTCCGTTACGCAAAGCTACTGCTAAAACTGTTTCGAAAGCATTTGTAAAACATTTTCTATTTCATGTAGGGCATGTGATGAAAGTAATTTCTGACAATGGACCACAATTTCGATGTGGCATATGGACACGCATGTTACGAGCCAGAAACATTTCTCCGATCTATATATCCAAGTACCATGCTTCTTCGAACCCTTGTGAAAGATTAATGAAAGAAATTGGTAAGCTGTGCCGAATATACTGCCACAAAAGACATATTGATTGGGATACACACATACTCTCATTCCAAGATGTAATTAATTCCATTCCAAATGAATCCACTATGCTATCTCCGTCTGTTATACTGAAAAACGTTGAACCACCAAACAAAATTAAAGAATTAGTAAACTTCCCTAAACGTCGTCGACTAAGACACCACGAAATAATTGACATTGCGCTGAACAACATCAAACGTGCCGCAGAGCGCCGGAGAAGACCGCAAAAACAGGTTTGTACACGCCGCGACTTTCACGTTGGACAGAAAATATTAGTACGTACACACTATTTATCTAGCAAATTAAAAGGTAAGTGCAGTAAATTTGAACTTCTATACGCAGGTCCATATCGGATTCGCAGCATTCCTCATCCCAATGTTGTACACGTCGAAACTTTGAGAACCAGAAAATCGAAAGGCAATCACCATATCTCAAACATTAAACTGTTTATTGAATGAAACCACTTTATGATGTAACATGCTATGATGCCATTTACTTATGCAATTATATTCACATGACTAATTACTGATGATTATCGTATTTTTTCTTGGCAAGTGCCCGGCAAGGTAAGGTTAGCAGGTCGTTTTTCTTGTCGTTACACATCAGACCGTGCACATTTTCCATTTTTTTGTGTATATGATTGTACTCCAGTTTTGTTTGTATGTACTGTGAAATAGTTAAGATATAACACACACCAGTCGACTTTGACATTTTTTGCCTTATGACATCTCAACATCGTGACTGTTTTACATTTTTCTTTTGCTGCTGCATTGTGATATTCTCTGTACATTTTGGCTCTGAACACTGTCAATGTCTTTGACACATTACGTTTTCTGTCATGTTATGCTGTATGGTTAATTATGTTACCATAAACCAGTCATTATTTAGTGGGTATATGATTTAAATGCAAGACATTAATCTTTGTTCATCAATTTCAGAAAGAAATGATGCGTGTAAGAAATAAATTCAACAGAAATGGAATTTCACCTACAGCATATACGAAAGAAGATGCAATAACTTTATGGGGAAGAGTAAATGGATCAGGATTAACAAGCATTAACAAGAATATACTATACTCATCGTAGAATAGCAGTCTTAACTAATTTTTTTTTTTCAGAATACAAGGTGATTGATGCAGGCTGTCAGACAGAACTACACATCTTAGTTTTAGTGATGAAATATGCTAGAGATAAGGATTAGTTGTGTAATGAGTAATGAAGTGATTTTTTTTTGCAGATGATAATGAATGCTGATGAATAATGATGAAGAATATGCTACTATGAATAATGAAGTTTTTCTTTACAGGTGATGATAATAATGAAGTTATGATAATATGGATAATGAAGTGATGGATAATGAAGTTTTTTTCTTTACAGATGAGGATAATGTTGAAGTTATATTTAGGCTATGTAGTTATTTAAGTATTTGTTGCAGTTTGTTTTGACAGCAGGTGTTATATTGCATAGTAGAATGACGGAAAGTTTTGGAAAGGACAGCTATGGAACACATTTTTATACACATTTCACTACCTGTTAATTCGAAGTTCACTACTTTTCAGCATAGTGTGCGTTTCTTCTTTCAGGTCAATAATCCATTTTGTATTTTTTCCAGGAGAAGCTTTTCATGATACTTACTAAACCTGTTACTTATTATACCTGTTCTAGTACTTGCATTTTTATTTTTTACCCATCTGTGTCTATCATTTATAAATGTGATCACATATACTGCGTTGTTACATAACCTTGCTACAGCTGACTCATGACGAATGACGTTACCTCTCCTCATTTGCAGCAATAGGTCAAAAGCAAATAGTGTTATGCCTCAGCAATTAATTATCGATCCCAACGCAATGCATTGCTAACAAAAAAAAAATGTATTACCAGTCCCAAATAGTGATACCAGTTTGAGAAAGTTCTGAGTAATACTGATTAGCTCTGAATAGTAAGTCACTTCAGTAATGACTTCTTAATGATTAAAATATGTATATATATATATATATATATATATATATATATATATATATATATATATATATATATATATATATATATATATATATAAAATAATGCTTTGTAACTGGCCAAGGACTGCCACTGTTTATTGTAATGAGACTACTTATAATGCCCGTGATTATTAATGCTATGATTGTAATTAACTGATTTTTAATAATGACTTCGTAATGATCTGAATAATACTGAATGATGAACAATGTTTTGTTCTATTCAATACTTGCTGGCCACTGAGTGCCAATAATTAATATCACTCAATGAATTGTTATTAATTATGCCATTAATTAGCTCTTGTTTTCAATGTTGATACTTTGTAACTGGAAAAGAATGTGATTGTTTAATAATGCTTTGTAATTAGGAAAAAGCTAATGATTCTTACTATATTGAAATGACAAATAATTAATTAACTATGCCATACTTTGTAACTGGAAAAGAATGTGATTGTTTCATAATGCTTTGTAATTAGGAGAAGGCTAATAATTCTTGCTATATTCAAATGACAAATGATTAATTACGCTTTGTAACTAGGAAAAGAAGGTTACTGATTCTATGTAAAACAATTAATGAACATTTTTCTGTAATACTACATACTTGGTACAGAAATGTTCAATAACTGGGCTATGAATGCCGCAAACTACTAATGTCCTTCACCTTGTGAGCTAACTACCCTGAATTACTGCAATGTCGATTTGTCCTGTCCATCCTCATCATGGAGCACTATATTCGGTTTTGCACTAATTCTACGTTGGTGTGCCTTGTAAGAGCGTGGTGTTGACACGACATGCTGTCCACCACCGTGAGCGATGAAGACGTTATTATGGTCCCACTGTTTGGTGTACCTAGTGTACTGCCAAAATGAAAACATGGAACATTACTACGACAGTTCAGTGTCTTGGCTACGCTGATAAATTCTGATGGGAAAAGAACTTCAAATTGTGTCACTTGGTGTTGTACTTCTGTGGAAAGATATGGACTTTCAGAACAGCTGTGTGCAATCTAAAGTGCTACAACCATGATGCAATCCTTCCCTTTCCTATCCTAATTCTTGTCACATAGTGAAAATCATTTTTGCTAACATCATTTATGTTCATGGGCTATACATTTTTTTCGATTTGCTGAACTCCAGTGCGAGTACATTTATGTCACTTGTCGATATGATTTTTTGCCATTATGTTTATTTGTTGTGAAAATGCTAAAGACATTTTTCGATTTGTTCTGAAGTACAGTATATGTGCACTCTTGTCTTTTATATTGTATATACATTTTTTATTTTTTGATGATATGTTCTGAACTACAGTGCATGTGCACTTATGTTAGGTGTTAATATGTTTTCTACTGAACTTCACTGCCTGTGCACTTTTCTCATTTTTCAATATGATTTGTACTCATTCTGTATATTCAATACTTCAGTGTGTATGCACTTATGTCATTTGTTACTCATTGTATATACATTTCGTCATTTGCTGATATGTTCTCAACTCCAGTGCGAGTACACTCATGTCACTTATCAACATGATTTTCTGCCATTCTGTTTATTTGTTCTGCATATGCTAAAGAATTTTTTCAGTTTTTTGTTATCTGTCAAATAATTTGTATATACAGTTTTCTGATTTGCTACTATGTTTTGTACTCACATTTTGTCTTTGTCTGATATATTTTGTACTCGGTGCGTGTGCACCACATTTAATTTATGTACTATATTTAAATATTCTGTAAATTGTAAAAGTTCATTAATTAAAGAAAAAATTTTGCCGCTCTTGGCAAGTCCAAATGACTCACCATCGCTGCCAAATTTTTGCCCCCCCAGTGGAGGGTTATGAAACACGTATGTAACGTAGCAGCGATGGTGAAGGATGATAAAATCTTTGACCAGAGAGCCATTTATCGTAGTTAGTCTGCGCTTGACCGCGCGAGTGTTGCGAGTTGTACGCTAGTAGTCGTCGTGCAGTACGCTAGTAGTCGTCGTGGAGTACAGTTGCGAGCAGTCTGTCAGTGGGCAGTCTGTGAGCAGTCCAGTATGTCGGTAATAGCAGTCGAGTGGAGTTGTGTGTGAGGAGTCGGCGAGCGTCGACATGGCATTCTGGTCAAGAGACTGAATGAGGTATATTGTTAATTAAGGTAATCATCAGATAATGTAAAGTTTGTTTATTGTAATTAATTTTCAACAAGTTCCCCAATAATAATTTTGATTTCAAAGCAATTTTTACAACAAAAAAAAATCATTTAATTACGATTTCCTTCATTTCCCTTAAAGAAAAGTTTCAGTTAAATTAAAAAAAAAAAAATATTATTTGCAATGCAGTTCCTTCAAGCCGTGCGCAACAACAAGAGCAGAAATTTGACAAGCAGTTTCAATGAGGTAAGAATTTAATTCTGATTTTTTTGCACAGTGCCAAAGACCGATATTTCGGTTTAATTGAATTTTCATTGTCACTGAAGTTTCATTAGCACTGAATTGTTTTTCATCATTTTCGTGACAGCTTATACTTTCAGTCAGATTGCGATTCTCATTTTTATTGTCATTAAATTTAATTGCTAGGGAGGTTACGCTAGGCTCTCATTTCTATTAAATATTGTCATTTTAAAATTTCTGTGGGGAGGTTACAGCCTTCACTGACATGTATCCACGGTATGTTTCGTACAGCCATTCGCATGGATGGCGATGTATTAAAGACGACCAACGCCCTGGTGTAAGAAGAAACGTGAGTCATCCGACTAGGCAACACGTTTTGATTGATCGACGGTACAATCTTGATAATACTGTGCTCACTACACTCGTAATTGATGATGTCGTTAGGTCAAGATGGGAGTACAAAGAAGTCGTCTAATGCAGAGCCCCTTTTCGAACAATGTGTGCTGAACGCTGTGCTCCGAAACACTTGTGCCTACATCAGCACTGTGTTCTGACGTCAGACCTCTCACAGATTTCCGCCTGTTCTGCTTTACAGATAATGCCAGCCACCAATCTCTAGGTTCTATGATGAACTATGGACGTTCAACACCTGGTTACTTACTCGTTGTTTCGCCATCCTTGAAGCACTGTCTACGGATGGTCATGACAGCAGCATGCGAGCAGCCATCCGTTTCGTGGTTTCGAAGATGTCCTTTCCCATTTTCTATTTCACAACTATCTGCCCTTTGGAACAGCATGACAGCACCAGTTGGACTTCAAGTTTTATTTTAAGTTCACGACTGTTTCGGCCCCCAAAGCCATTATCCAACAGTTATTGTCAGATGTCCTCACAAAACTGCAGTTGCAGAACTTGCATCACTATGCTCCATTTGTTGGACACGAAACTAATCTGCCCTTTGTCATAGTCACTCAAGTCAGTGGATTTTCCCATCTGCGGCATGTACTGTCACTAGAATGATACCCATTTGGTCTCTACTCGGCTTATACACTTATCTTACAGCGACACCTGCCCGCATTGCCACCAGTCGGTATTCAGTCTCGCTGTGGGCAGTGGTCATAATGTTCTCATCAGTGTATGCACTACTGGCCATTAAAATTGCTACATGAAGAATAAATGCAGATGATAAACGAGTATTCATTGGACAAATATATTATACTAGAACTGACATGTGATTACATTTACATGCAATTTGCGTGCATAGATCCTGAGAAATCAGTACCCAGAACAACCACCTCTGGCCGTAATAATGGCCTTGATACGCCTGGGCATTGAAGCAAATAGAGCTTGGATGGCGTGTACAGGTACAGCTGCCCATGCAGCTTCAACACGATACCACAGTTCATCACGAGTGACTGGCGTATTGTGACGAGCCAGTTGCTCGGCCACCATTGACCAGACGTTTTCAGTTGGTGAGAGATCTGGAGAATGTGCTGGCCAGGGCAGCAGTCGAACATTTTCTGTATCCAGAAAGGCCCGTACAGGACCTACAACATGCGGTCGTGCATTATTCTGCTGAAATGTAGGGTTTCGCAGGTATCGAATGAAGGGTAGAGCCACGGGTCTTAACACATCTGAAATGTAACGTCCACTGTTCAAAGTGCCGTCAATGCGAACAAGAGGTAACCGAGCCGTGTAACCAATGGCACCCCATACCACCACGCTGGGTGATACGCCAGTATGGCGATGGCGAATACACGCTTCCAATGTGCGTTCAGCGCGATGTTGGCAAACACGGATGCGCCCATCATGATGCTGTAAACAGAACCTGGATTCGTCCGAAAAAAATGTTTCGCGATTCGTGCACCCAGGTTCGTCGTTGAGTATACCATCGCAGGTGCTCCTGTCTGTGATGCAGCGTCAAGGGTAACCGTAGCCATGGTCTCCGAGCTGGTACTCCATGCTGCTGAAAACGTCGTCGAACTGTTGGTGCAGATGGTTGTTGTCTTGCAAACGTCCCCATCTGTTGGCTCAGGGATCGAGACGTGGCTGCACGATCCGTTACAGCTATGCGGATAAGATGCCTGTCATCTCGACTGCTAGTGATACGATGCCGTTGGGATCCAGCACGGCGTTCCGTATTACCCTCCTGAACCCACCGATTCCATATTCTGCTAACAGTCGACCAACGCGAGCAGCAGTGTCGCGATACGATAAACCGCAATCGCGATAGGTTACGATCCGACCTTTATCAAAGTCGGGAACGTGATGGTACGCATTTCGCCTCCTCACACGAGGCATCACAACAATGTTTCACTAGGCAACGCCGGTCAACCGTTGTTTGTGTATGAGAAATCGGTTGGAAACTGTGGTGTCACCGCCAGACACCACACTTGCTAGGTGGTAGCTTTAAATCGGCCGCGGTCCATTAGTACATGTCGGACCCGCGTGTCACCACTTTCAGTGATAGTAGACCGAGCGCCACCACACGGCAGGTCTAGAGAGACGTACTAGCACTCGCCCCAGTTGTACGGACGACGTAGCTAGCGATGCACACTGACGAAGCCTCGGTCATTTGCAGAGCAGTAAGTTAGAATAGCCTTCAGCTAAGTCAATGGCTACGACCTAGAAAGGCGCCATTAGTAGTTTATTGCTTGTATCTAAAGAGTCTCACTTGTATCATCAAGAGCGATGTACCAAGGATGGATTAAAGTTAAGTATTCCAGAAGCTACGTACTTTTCTTTATAGCATTCATTACGTATCCTGTTACAGACCTATCTCTTGCCTGCGTGAGCTAAACGCGTGCCTTTCGGCTACTTCCGTGGCGTGGCTGTCTTGCTACGCCACAGCAGAAACTTTCTTCATGTCAGTACGTTGTAGGTGTCGCCACCGGCGCCAACCTTGTTTGAATGCTCTGAAAAGCTAATCATTTGCATCACACAGCATCTTCTTCCTGTCGGTTAAATTTCGCATCTGTAGCACGTCATCTGCGTAATGTAGGAATTTTAATGACCAGTAGCGTATTAAATGACAGTTTACGGAATGAATGCTACCAAAATAGTGTAAAATCTAAACATTGTATAGGTTGTATGGATTTAATGTAAGGAAAATCTAGATACTCCATACTTCCATCAAAGCCATAACGAAAATATTTAAAAAGAAATTTACAACATTTTTTGTGTGTAAAAGAGACTGCGCCGGTGGACATTCATTTCCAACTGTGTGAAGTCTACGGAGAAACGTGTATGAGCGTACATGACGTGTGCAAATGGTGCAGAGAAATCGAAGATGGGCATACAGACGAGTTCCGTCGTAAAGTGAAGCGCCGGCACAAGAGGCGGGAACTTCAGACAGAGAGGGCTGTGAGGCGACGTCAGTCAATTGCACGCTGACCCACCACTCTCCAGGACGATGACACGACGCCAGCGCTCTCTACACGAAGATTACGTAAGCGCCGCGGCGCCTGGCTGCGTTCTAGTTCGCCCACTCCCACACTGTCATCAAGAATAGGCACTTGTATAGCAGCGACTTAGCAACTGTATTAATTCTCTTGCATTACGAATTATACATATTAAAGAGATTGCTGATGTTGCATGTCGGCCTTTGCTTGCGAAACATCATTGTAAATTTCTCAAAGTGGAGTATTGTCATTTATTTTCTGTAAATAAAATTCATTAATACGATTTGCTTGAATTGTTGTCCAGCGATCCGAGGAAGTAGTTTTCCTAGGCACCCCATAGCGACAGGCAACGGCCTTGCCGCAGTGGATACACCGGTTCCCGTGAGAACACTGAAGTTAAGCGCCGTCGGGCGTGGTCGGATGACCATCCTGGTCGCCATGCGCCGTTGCCATTTTTCGGGGTGCACTCAGCCTCGTGATGCTAATTGAGGAGCTACTCGACCGAATAGTAGCAGGTTCAGTCAAGAATACCATCATAACGAACGGGAGAGCGGTGTGCTGACTCCACGCTCCTCCTAGCCACATCCTCATCTGAGGATGACACGGCGGTCGGGTAGTCCCGGTAGGCCACTTGGGCCTGAAGACGCAGTGCTTTTTACCCCATGGCGACGAGTAGGCAGAATGCAACAAGATGTTCATGACGAACAGCGTTCTGGACCGCCATTCGTTTCAGAGGAAGCGATTGCCAAAGTGTAAGGAGCAATGTTGAAAAATCGGTTCACGAGCTCTGCGAGATGGTCCCTGGTGTCAGCAAGACCAGCACTGACAAAATTTTGGCAGACCATTTAGGGTATGCCAAGATTTGTGCATGGTGTGTCCCGAGAATGCCCACGCAAGACGACAAACGGAAATGTGTGGAAGTGGCCCGCAAATTTCTTCAGGTCTACTCAACTGAGGTCTTCTGGGACTCTACTGTCAGTGGGGATGAGATACACAACAGCAGAAACAAAAAAAATCCTGTCAGAGTAAACATCCAATTTCCCCTTAGTCGCGGAAGTTTAAACAAACATTGTTTACCGACAACGTGATGGCGAGTGTGTTTTGGGACAGGAAGAAGTTATTGTTGAGCAAATTCCTGCCTGCCAGTACAACAATCATTGTGGACCAGTACTGTTAATCGTTGAAGAACCTTCGCTGCATGATCCAAATCAAGAGGAGAGACGTGCTCACAGATGGAGTACGTATCTATCGGGACAACGCCCATCCGCACGCCGCCCGTGTCATAACCAACCTCATCAACAAATTACTGTGGAATACCCGTCACATGCACGCCTTACAGCCCAGACATAGCCCTGATCCAAAGAAACACCTGGATGGGTTGCATTTCACAACTGGAGAGGTGCTGAAAGAAGAGGTTTTAAGCTACCTTTATGGCACAGCAGGAGAGTTCTATGATGCAGGCATGCGGAAGATAGTCCTCAGCATGCAAAAATACGTTGTCAAGGGCGATTATGTTGAAAAAATGAAAAAGTCTAAACTTTCGACACATGTATTATTCAACGCCAATAAACATGTTTTTCATTGTGAAACCCTTGTATTTAACACAGTGCCTCTCAATCTCTGTGGGCTTGCATCTACCCAAGACCCTATGCAAACAGCTGTATAACTGACATCTTCTCTGTTACTAAGCAGCATAATGCATTTTCATTGTTCGACTACACGTGTGATGAAAATACTCCTGAATCCCTTCCCTTTATTTTCTATTTAGTGTGAATGAAATTTACTGTAAATTATAAACCATCGTAATATTTCATGTAACTATAGTTGTATGTAATTTATATGTGAAAACGTTTTGGTCTCGTAGGGAAAAAGAAAACTTTAATCATTTTCTTACGAGGATATTGCAGATGACAACGGCTAGTTGATGATGCGCTGCGGTATAATGGTGGACAGAAGGGTCATGTCAGAGTGTTAGAAGAATAGGGAGACATATAGTTGGATGGACAGGTTGAAACTCGTCGGTAGAAAAAAGTGTTAATTTTACGGAAGGAGAGGCAGTTTTTATTGGAGATGATCGAAGATTGTATTCAGAAGAGAGAATTGCTTTAGAACCGGACGAAGCAGTATGGACACACACAGAAACAAACGGAACTCAGAGGTTCCAAGAAACTATCGTAACAGCATTGCTGCAGTGCCAGTCTAAGTTTGAAAAGAAGTAGGACTTGATCTTATCAACAAAGAAGAGGAATAACAAGAGGAGAAGATTTCAATCAACAAATGCAGAACAGAAGATTTATAAAGAAATCAAGGTAGAAGACAACAGGAGGTCAAGAATAACAGTACACCAGGAAGAAGAGAAGATAAGCAGTTTCATGAAAAAGCAAGGATACTGCGAAATAACTGATGCAGTGTACTACACAGTCATTAGCTTTAGTTTGTTTGAGAAGATATCATGTATTACGTCGATGCTACGGTATGTAATTATTTAGCAATGTTTTGTATTTAAAATAATTTGGACTGTTGAAGGACTATCTGTTGTAGAACTAGCTCTTGTCAGGACCAAAGTGCACATTACTAGAAAAGTGAGTATTTACAAATAAAATCTATGTTGTACTACTGAAGGCAACTGCCCTGCCGCAATGGATACACCGGTTCCCGTAAAATCACTTAAGTTAAGCGCTGTCGGGCGTGGTCGGCACTTGGATGGATGACCATCCAGGCTGCCACGCACTGTTGCCATTTTTCGGGGTGCACTCAGCCTCGTGATGCCAATTGAGGAGCTACTCGACCGAATAGTAGCGGCTTCGGTCAAGAATACCATCTGCCGGCCGCTGTGGCCGAGCCGTTCTAGGCGCTTCAGTTTGGAACAGCGCGACCGCTACGGTCGCAGGTTCGAATCCTGCCTCGGGCATGGATGTGTGTGATGTCCTTAGGTTAGTTAGGTTTAAGTAGTTCTAAGTTCTAGGGGACTGATGACCTCAGATGTTAAGTCCCATAGTGCTCAGAGCCATTTGAACCAGCCAAGAATACCATCTTACGACCGGGAGAGCGGTGTGCTGACCCCATGCCCCTCCTATCCGCATGACACGGCGGTCGGATGGTCCCGGTAGGCCACTCGTGGCCTGAAGACGGAGTTGTACTATTGAAACACCTCACTACACTATAGCCGTTGATGTGTGCCAAAACTGGTGTTCATAATTCAATCCCAAAACTTCTCAGTCCTTACCCTTTATGCAAGAATTAAACAGTTTCTGACAATGGGAGCTCCACATGTCAGCGCATCAGAACAGCGGCGGTAATTTAGTTCGTATCTTTCAAATAATTTTTTTTTTCATTAACAAGATAGCATCCACGACCTTGTTCTTTCCCATGAATCGCCGAACATCTGCCAAACGACAACGTCAGTGATGGTCAGTTATGGCAGCAACCTCCTATGTGAGCCAAGGAAACATTGCAGAGTGCAGTGACGTAGCTCTGGCCCTGAACATTGATGTGCATCTCAGTAGACATGTATCTAGTAGCAGACATTTGCGTGAAAATTGTGATGTTGTTGTTGTGGCCTTCAGTCCTGAGACCGGTTTGATGCAGCTCTCCATGCTACTCTATCCTGTGCAAGCTTCTTCATCTCCCAGTACCTACTGCAACCTACGTCCTTCTGCATCTGCTTAATGTATTCATCTCTTGGTCTTCCTCTACGATTTTTACCCTCCACGCTGCCCTCCAATACTAAATTTGTGATCCCTTGATGCCTCAGAACATGTCCTACCAACCGATCCCTTCTTCTTGTCAAGTTGTGCCATAAACTTCTCTTCTCCCCAATCCTATTCAACACCTCCTCTTTAGGTATGTGGTCTACCCATCTAATCTTCAGCATTCTTCTGTAGCACCACATTTCGAAAGCTTCTATTCTTTTCTTGTCCAAACTATTTATTGTCCACGTTTCACTTCCATACATGGCTACACTCCATACAAATACTTTCAGAAACGACTTCCTGACACTTAAATCTATACTCGATGTTAACAAATTTCTCTTCTTCAGAAACGCTTTCCTTGCCATTGCCAGTCTACATTTTATATCCTCTCTACTTCGACCATCATCAGTTATTTTGCTCCCAAAATAGCAAAACTCCTTTACTACTTTAAGTGTCTCATTTCCTAATCTAATTCCCTCAGCATCACCCGACTTAATTCGACTTCATTCCATTATCCTCGTTTTGCTTTTGTTGATGTTCATCTTATATCCTCCTTTCAAGACACTGTCCATTCCGTTCAACTGCTCTTCCAAGTCCTTTGCTGTGTCTGACAGAATTACGTCATCGGCGAACCTCAAAGTTTTTATTTCCTCTCCATGTATTTTAATACCTACTCCGAATTTTTCTTTTGTTTCCTTTACCGCTTGCTCAATATAGAGATTGAATAGCGTCGGGGAGAGGCTACAACCCTGTCTCATTCCCTTCCCAACCACTGCTTCCCTTTCATGCACCTCGACTTGTGAAAATTAGCTAAAGTTAAATGAATGTAAAGGGCAGTGAAAATCAACGACAGTTATGTAGAAGAATAATTGGCTAAGTGAATTATTTTCTGCACTCAGGCTTAAATTTTCTCGAAGCTAAAAGCTGTCTGGCTGGCTAACTGTAAAAACATGTATGCTTGATTGTAGAGTTCAGTATGATTCCAGTCCCACACTCCTCAGCCGACTGGAGAAAGCCAGGCAGGACCCGGTGATGAGAAACTGGCTACGCTCGAGTGCGTCAAGAAAATATCAGTGACAATAATAGATTTATTAGGCACTAATACGTGATTGTCTTCCAGAGCACCCCACCTTGGGTGGGCCGCCAGGACGGCGACTTCGCCAGCAGTGGGAGGCATTCATGCGCTTGCCCTCCAGCTCCACAAGTGCAGCAAAGCGTTGGATGGCGGTGGTTAAGTCACGGGCGGCTTCGACCCGTGGACGCCGGCCGCCTCCAGCTCTATGAATCGAAGATTAGCACTCAGGAGGCAATGCCGTTGGCTCTCAGCCCCTAGCGGGCCTGCAGGATGATAACGGCCTCCACACCCCATCAGGGTTGCCTCACAAGTTGGTAGTATAATTGGCAGCAGCAGTGACCTTCCAGCCAGACTCGTGGCAGCGCAGGCAGACCTTCAGCCTCCCCTCTCACTGGATAATTGCAGCTGACACAACGGCTGAGACTGTGCGCTGAGCAGTTGCCAATGAGCACTCAGAAATAACACTTGTTAAGAAGACTGTGGTATTTATGTTGGCATTTTCTGGGCGCTCTCTGGCGGTGAGGAAGGCAATCACATCATGCCTCCTGGTTTTCCCTCTCTCTCAGCTCTCCTGGTGATTTCAGACTTTCGCAACTTCACCTTTCAGAGATTCTTTTCTGCTGGTTTAGCACATGAGTACTTTTTGTTGCAAATGTACCTAGGCATCCAAAGACACTCTGCTTTCTCAGTAGCATGACGGAATCCTCTCACCTTCCATGATGTTATTACGCTTTGCTTGCAGACTTGGGCACTCGGTCGGTCCCCTATACTGCTATAGCTTCCGTGTTTGCTGTAACTGGATCCACGTTTCCCCCCAGGCTGGCAATCCCCTGGTCATTGACACTGGCAGTTCGACTTCTGACATCTGCTAAGGTAGAACTTGAACGAATTTTTAGTGTCCGTCGGCGATACTGTCCTGCGGCATAATTCACACATCAAAAAAAGTTTTGCATTACCGCGGTCCCGAGAGTTTCGGAACCTGTACAGATACTTGGAATAGAGATCAACATAAACATCATTTCCGCCCTTTTTATTGCTAATGAATACCAAACATTGCATGTTGTACCACCATACAGCGAGACCTTCCGAGGTTGTGGTCCAGACTGCTGTACACACCCGTACCTTTAATACCCAGTATCACGTCCTCTTGCATTAATGGATGCCTGTATTCGTTGTGGCATACTATCCACAAGTTCATCAAGGCACTGTTGGTCCACATTGTCCCATTCCTCAACGGTGATTCGGCGTAGATCCCTCAGAGTGGTTGGTGGGTAACTCGTCCATAAAGAGCCCTTTCCAACCTATTCCACGCATGTTCGATAGGGTTCATGTCTGGATAACATGTTGGCCACTCTAGTCGAGCGATGTCATTCACAAGATGTGCACAATGGGGGCGCGAATTGTCGTCCATGAAGACGAATGCCTCGCCAATATGCTGCCGATATGGTTGCACTATCGGTCGGAGGATGGCATTCACGTATCGTACAGCTGTTACGGCGCCTTCCATGACCACCAGCGGCGTACGTCGGCCCCACATACTGTCACCCCAGAACAGCAGAGAACATCCACCTTCCTGCACTCGCTGGAAAGTGTGCCTAAGGCGTTCAACCTGACCGGGTTGCCTCCAAACACGTCTCCGACGATTATCTAGTTGAAGGCATATGCGACACTCATCGGTGAAGAGAACGTGATACCAATCCTGAGCGGTCCATTCGGCATGTTATTCGGCCGGTGTCGTGGTTACAAAGATGGACCTCGCCATGGACGTCGGGAGTGAAGTTGCGATTCATGCAACCTATTGCGCACGGTTTAAGTAGTAACACGACGTCCTGTGGATGCGCGAAAAGCATTATTCAACATGGTGGCATTGCTGTCAGAGTTCCTCCGAACCATAATCCGTAGGTAGCGGTCATCCACTGCAGTAGTAGCCCTTGGGCGGCCTGAGCGAGGCATGTCATTGACAGTTCCCGTCTCTCTGTACCTCCTCCATGTCCGAACAACATCGCTTTGGTTCACTCCGAGACGACTGGACACTACGCTTGTTGAGAGCCCTTCCTGGCACAAAGTGACAATGCGGACGCAATCGAACCGCAGTATTGACCGTCTAGGTTTGGTTGAACCACAGACAACACCAGCCGTGTACCTGTTTCCTTATCGGCTAATAGGCGCTCCGTCTAATAGGTGCTGCTCACGCATGGTTGTTTACATCTTTGGGCGGGTTTAGTGACATCTCTGAACAGTCAAAGGGGCTGTGCCGGTGATACAACACGCAAAGTCAACGTCTATCCTCAGGAGTTCTGGGAACCAGGGTGAAAAAAAAAACTTTTTTTTAATGTGTGTAGTACCAAACTAAACAACTACTCCAATAGATAACATTGTATTTATGAAGCTTTTTAATAAACACATTCATTTGCAATAGTTCAAATTTACGTATGCTTTACGAGAACAGAGTTGAACCCATACAATCTCTTACTATACAAGTGAAGTTTATTAATGGGCATCTCAAGTAACAGTTTTTTTCGATTTATAATTTTACACAGAAGTTGTTCTGTACATTTCAGTAAATCATAGCAGTTTAAACATCAGTGACCTTATTATAGGAAAGCTGTATACATTACCAATATTTCGTAAACCAGCACATATTGCTAATGAACAATGCAGCACAGATTACTCGGTGAATGTTAATAACATTCTTTGATTTGCACACTATTAGCTTTGCACAGTAAAATTATTTTTGAATACACCAGTGAAAGAATATCTCACTCTTTCCACACAACTTTTTTACAAGGTGCTATCACTGTCATTTCATATTTGTACCTGTTTTCACGTAATTCTAGATGTGTAAAAGTGTGTGTCTTATGTTGGCAGTCATAAAAATGACAGGAGCGAGTCTAGTGGCGCACAGAATTACAAATCTTGTAGTGAATCATACAGAATTACAAATCTTGTAGTGAATCATTTTGATAAACTGTGGCGAGCGAAGAAGTAGCAGTTGAGATGATCGTTATTGACAGTCGTAAGATAGTCATTCTAGCATATATCGGAGATACTGAAGCACTTGAGGGCAAGAGTGCGGAATACTTGGGCAGCTAGACAGTCAGTAGCAGTACATTGGATTACTATATTTTTGTCACATTCTAGCCGATGTATTTGTTAACCATGATGATGGAGACAGTAACTGGTCACTCAAACGAGATTCACTAGTATTCCAGTGGCATTTACCTAGGCTTTTGTCATATTAATCGCACTTTGTGCTGTCATCATATTGCAGATAATTATTCAGCATTCATTATTACAACCGTGTTAGCTGTTTTTGTCTAGAGAGGTCCACACTACAGAAAATAACTAAGTAACTGCACTCCTCTTACAAAACCAAGGCAAAATGTAAGTCGAAGTTTGGAATTGCGCACTCACTGAACCTTCTTAAGAAAGTAAATGCCCTACCTGTCCAACTCAGTGATAAGCTAGTGTTTTTTTTTATGTTAGCAATTTATTTTAGTGTATACTAGTAAGTGAATAGCTATTGTCTCCACAAAACTATTTTACAAAGCTGGTATTATTATCGTAGAAGCAGAAAACTTTAGACTGGAGCTTAGGCCTGCTTGGAACAAAATTATTTTCAGTTCTAAGGAACTCTGTGGAAGCAGGTGGCCAGGAAATGAGTCACCAATCAGTCCTCTGTTGGCAGAAAATTTCATGGACCATTTAGAAAACTGTTTCTGGGTAAATAACTTCTCAGCGTTAATAATTAATGTTGTTTCAGAAATGTAGGTGATTTGGAATGTCTATGAGCTGACGCCACCACGCAGCTTAACACGTTGTTGAACTCTAAACTATGAATATAAAAATATTTAGTTCACCAAGGAGTTTCGTAAAAAAATCATTCTGTGAGGAAGTTTAGGGAAGATCAAACTTTACTTTTCAGTTGCCGCGTATGTTGTCTGTATCCTTTGCTACATTTGGTCATATCATTTTCCCATGACTGCCACGTATTACTCAATTTTTTCGGATCTGTCGTGATTACTTGAGAATTAACTGTGTGAGCTTGGTACATTTTGTTGGGGGTGGGAAGAAATCGATTTCTCTCAAGAAGGAGGTTGATATGGTGGACTGGGTAGTCCGACGGGTTCAGCAGATGTATTTTCACGGTGGATAAAAAAAAGAGGGGAGGAGCGCCTCCTGTGTGGCAGCCAGTTTTCGCGGAGAAGATAATATTTCCCAATATTTCGTGGCGCTAATCCACTTGCCACAGGCACGGTGTCAACAGTCGCCACAGCTTTACCCTGATGTAGCTTGACGCTATAATTTCCCTATTTGTCTGCAGGTCTGAAAGGAGCCGCCTAATGGCGCTTCCCTGGAGTGAGAAAGTTCGTTGGTTCCCTTCAAAACTACACGGACTGTCCAATCCCAAATAACGCCCCCACCTCTAGGCGCGGTGTGGAAGGTGGTCACCGATGGAGAGAGACTGTTCAGAATCAGTACCAACCTCATGAATCATAATTATACTTTTTGCATGGTTTGAGTGTTAAGTTTCTTCCGCTTTCCTTTGTTTTTGCAAATAAAAGAGAAGATATTCGTTCGCCATATTGACAGCAGCCTTCAGTCTCCCATGAAGTGGAGCTTGGGAATTGTGGGAGTTCAGGAGAGAACTGCGACTGCAGAGGATTCGCTTCGTGACTCTAGTCAGGTGCTGATGGGCATCTTCTCGCTGTACTTGAAGAATGTAAGTTCCATTCATGCAGCAGAGTAATTCCTCTTCTGAGCAGCTCACAATTAATTCATTACTTTATACACCTTGAATGCGCAGTTCAAATGGTTCAAATGGCTCTGAGCGCTATGGGACTCAACTGCTGTGGTCATAAGTCCCCTAGAACTTAGAACTACTTAAACCTAACTAACCTAAGGACATCACACACATCCATGCCCGAGGCAGGATTCGAACCTGCGACCGTAGCGCCTTTAACCGCTCGGCCACTCCGGCCCGCGAATGCACAGTTATCTATATGAAATATTTGTCTCAATTTATCATCTGGGCAGATGTGGAGTCCATTTTGAGTCCTGCAGCCTTCCAGTTAAACGTGATGCCCACCGAGTTTGCAGTCATTTCATCTTAATTTGCTACAATTTTCAGAGCATTGCTCTGCATTCGTCATCAGTTGTTTACGTTACTACAATAAATGAAAGTTTTGTATTCTCCATCTGACTGTTTGAGATCACTGATGTCCTCCAAATTCTCTGTGATTAGGTGACCCTTAAATAATAAATATAACCAGCTACATTTCTAGGATGAGTGCTTCAATGTGACTAGTTTCCATTGTGTGCAGTGTCCAAGCACTAATTTTAAAGATATGGTAGTAACGAGTGTCGAACTTTGACATGGTTTTATGGCAGTAGTAGTTGGTGCAGAAGTTGTTGATCCTTATTTCAAAATGGTTCAAATGGCTCTGAGCACTACGGGACT
The DNA here is from genome assembly GCF_021461395.2 of Schistocerca americana. Classification (NCBI taxonomy): domain Eukaryota; kingdom Metazoa; phylum Arthropoda; class Insecta; order Orthoptera; family Acrididae; genus Schistocerca; species Schistocerca americana. The sequence continues at coordinate 325,809,349 of NC_060121.1, read as the reverse complement.
CAACAACTGAGGTCATCAGTCTCCTACTACTTAGAATTACATGAACCTAACTAACCTAAGGACATCACGCACACCCATGCCCGAGGCAGGATTCGAACCTGCGAGCGTAGCGTTCGCGCGGATCCAGACTGAAGCACCTAGAACCGCTCGGCCACATCGGCCGGCGAGCCTTATTTCGATTTCTTCCTGATCTGTTCATTGTGTCACTCATTATTCATTTTAACTGTTTCATTCTACCCATGTAGGATCATTTTTAATTTAATTTCTGCATGCACTAAATCACTTTCTTACACTCTGATATTAGCCTTCTTCACAACAAGAGGTAAGTAGTGTTCACCATGTACCGCTTGTCTTTATTACACTCATTATTTCATCTGTCAGTTTACACATTATTATTTTTATTGTCATTCCTGTTACTGGTGTTCAGTGCTCTGGAAAGAGACTAAGATTTAGACATACAGGGTAGCATTGCCTGCTTTAAGCGAGCGGTCGTCTTAATCACTATGGTTATCCGTGCACCACTTGCAGCCAGACCCAAACATCCTTGTGTACGGATGTCCGAAGGAACACTGCATCGTTCTTCGGTCTGCCACGAATTTGTCTCCTTTGTCAACATCTCTTCATCTCAGAATAGCACTTGCAACCTACGTCCTCAATTATTTACCGAATGTATCTGAATATGTGTCCTCCTCTACAACAACTCCCCGTAGTACTATGGAAGTTATTCACTGATGACTTAACAGGTTTCCTATCATCCTGTCCCTTTTCGTTGTCAGTGTTTTCCACATATTCCTTTCCTTTCCGTTTCTGAGCAGAACCTCCTCATTCCTTCTCTTATCAGTCCACCAAATTTTCAATCTTCGTCAGTAGCACCACATCTCAGATGCTTCGAGTCTCTTCTGTTATGGTTTTCCCACAGTCCATGTTTCACTGTCATACAATACTGGCCATTAAAATTGCTACACCACGAGGATGACGTGCTACAGACGCGAAATTTATCCGACAGGAACGAAGATGCTGTGATATTCAAATGATTAGTTTTTCAGAGCATTCACACAAGGTTGGCGCCGGTGGCGACACCTACAGCGTGCTGACATGAGGAAAGTTTCTAACCGATTTCTCATACACAAACAGCAGTTGACCGGCGTTGCCTGGTGAAACGTTGTTGTGATGCCTCGTGTAAGTAGGAAAAATGCGTACCATCACGTTTCCGACTTTGATAAAGGTCGGATTGTAGCCTATCGCGATTGCGGTTTATCTTATCGCGACATTGCTGCTCGTGTTGGTCGAGATCCAGTGACTGTTAGCAGAATATGGAGTCGGTGGGTTCAGGAGGGTAATACGGAACGCCGTGCTGGATCCCAACGGCCTCACCAGCAGTCGAGATGACAGGCATCTTATCCGCATGGCTGTAACGGATCGTGCAGCCACCTTGAGTAGTTAAACAGAGAACCGACTCGTGGCGATAACATATTAGACCTTCTGGTGACAAACAGACCCGAACTATTTGAAACAGTTAATGCAGAACAGGGAATCAGCGATCATAAAGCGGTTACTGCATCGATGATTTCAGCCGTAAATAGAAATATTAAGAAAGGTAGGAATATTTTTCTGTTTAGCAAAAGTGGCAAAAAGCAGATTACAGAGTACCTGACGGCCCAACACAAAAGTTTTGTCTCAAGTACAGATAGTGTTGAGGATCAGTGGACAAAGTTCAAAACTATCGTACGATATGCGTTAGATGAATATGTGCCAAGCAAGATCGTAAGAGATGGAAAAGAGCCACCGTGGTACAACAACCGAGTTAGAAAACTGCTGCGGAAGCAAAGGGAACTTCACAGCAAACATAAACATAGCCAAAGCCTTGCAGACAAACAAAAATTACGCGAAGCGAAATGTAGTGTGAGGAGGGCTATGTGAGAGGCGTTCAATGAATTCGAAAGTAAAGTTCTGTGTACTGACTTGGCAGAAAATCCTAAGAAATTTTGGTCTTATGTCAAAGCGGTAGGTGGATCAAAACAAAATGTCCAGACACTCTGAGACCAAAATGGTACTGAAACAGAGGATGACAGACTAAAGGCCGAAATACTAAATGTCTTTTTTCAAAGCTGTTTCACAGAGGAAGACTGCACTGTAGTTCCTTCTCTAGATTGTCGCACAGATGACAAAATGGTAGATACCGAAATAGACTACAGAGGGATAGAAAAACAATTAAAATCGCTCAAAAGAGGAAAGGCCGCTGGACCTGATGGGATACCAGTTCGATTTTACACAGAGTACGCGAAGGAACTTGCCCCCCTTCTTGCAGCGGTGTACCGTAGGTCTCTAGAAGAGCGTAGCGTTCCAAAGGATTGGAAAAGGACACAGGTCATCCCCGTTTTCAAGAAGGGACGTCGAACAGATGTGCAGAACTATAGACCTATATCTCTAACGTCGATCAGTTGTAGAATTTTGGAACACGCATTATGTTCGAGTATAATGACTTTTCTGGAGACTAGAAATCTACTCTGTAGGAATCAGCACGGGTTTCGAAAAAGACGGTCGTGTGAAACCCAGCTCGCGCTATTCGTCCACAAGACTCAGAGGGCCATAGACACTGGTTCACAGGTAGATGCCGTGTTTCTTGACTTCCGCAAGGCGTTCCATGCAGTTCCCCACAGTCGTTTAATGAACAAAGTAAGAGCATATGGACTATCAGACCAATTGTGTGATTGGATTGAGGAGTTCCTAGATAACAGAACGCAGCATGTCATTCTCAATGGAGAGAAGTCTTCCGAAGTAAGAGTGATTTCAGGTGTGCCGCGGGGGAGTGTCGTAGGACCGTTGATATTCACAATATACATAAATGAGCTGGTGGATGACATCGGAAGTTCACTGAGGCTTTTGCAGATGATGCTGTGGTGTATCGAGAGGTTGTAACAATGGAAAATTGTACTGAAATGCAGGAGGATCTCCAGCGAATTGACGCATGGTGCAGGGAATGGCAATTGAATCTCAATGTAGACAAGTGTAATGTGCTGCGAATACATAGGAAGATAGATCCCTTATCATTTAGCTAGAAAATAGCAGGTCAGCAACTGGGAGCAGTTAATTCCATAAATTATCTGGCAGTACGCATTAGGAGTGGTTTAAAATGGAATGGTCATATAAATTTGATCGTCGGTAAAGCTGATGCCAGACTGAGATTCGTTGGAAGAATCCTAAGGAAATGCAATCCGAAAACAAAGGAAGTAGGTTACAGTACGCTTGTTCGCCCACTGCTTGAATACTGCTCAGTAGTGTGGGATCCGTACCAGACAGGGTTGATAGAAGAGATAGAGAAGATCCAATGGAGAGCAGCGCGCTTCGTTACAGGATCATTTAGTAATCGCGAAAGCGTTACGGAGATGATAGATAAATCTCCAGTGGAAGACTCTGCAGGAGAGACGCTCAGTAGCTCGGTACGTGCTTTTGTTAAAGTTTCGAGAACATACCTTCACCGAAGAGTCAAGCAGTATATTGCTCCCTCCTACGTATATCTCGCGAAGACACCATGAGGATAAAATCAGAGAGATTAGAGCCCACACAGAAGCATACCGACAATCCTTCATTCCACGAACAATACGTGACTGGAATACCCGTACACGCCATCCAAGCTCTGTCTGACTCAATGCCCAGGCGTATCATGACCGTTATTACGGCCAGAGGTGGTTGTTCTGGGAACTGATTTCTCAGGATCTATGCACCCAAATTGCGTGAAAATGTAATCACATGTTAGTTCTAGTATAATATATTTGTCCAATGAATACCCGTTTATCATCTGGATTTCTTCTTGGTGTAGCAATTTTAATGGCGAGTAGTGTACGATGCTGTGTCCCAAACGTAAATTTCTTTCTCAAATTATGTTTACACTAGTGGACTTCTTTTGGACAGGAAAGCCCTTTTTTTCAAATCTAGTCTGTCAAGGTTGCCGACAAGGATCTATGACAAGTGACATGACTGATTTCATATGCTATGTGATGTTGCAGGCGTGGCCACAACTTCGTCTTTACTTGCAGCGCTGAATCCTCGAAGGTATTTTTCAAGTATTGGAAACAGATGAAAATCGGATGGAGTCTACGTGGAGCTGTATGGAGAACGATCGATGACAGTGAACCCAAGGCGTCGCATTGTTGCAGATGTCAGGACACTTGTGTGTGGTCCGGCATTGTCAAGCTGAAAGGAAGGGTGCTCCAAGTGTGGACGTACTCTTCGAATTCAAAACTCGATTAAAGCACGGTGTTTCGCGCACACCGACATCGTTACGTTACACACTGCCATGTTACAAGCTAAAATTTGGAGACCTCTAATGACAGAGGGCAAAAAATTTGTAGACATGAAGAATTATGATGTAGAATGTTAGTGACGCCTATTTCATTTACAAAGTTTTAAGAGACATTACTTTTCAGCACGCTCTCCTCAGTGTCAATCTGACAGCTGTAAACAGAACGGAGAGTCATCGCCGAACATTACTGACACATATACTTATATGGATACGGTGTCTGTTCTTTCGGACATGTCCGAAAGAACAGACACCGTATCCATATAAGTATATAGTTCTGGCAATACCGGCCATGACCTCCTCCTTCTGTGCGGATGCACACATATTCCCCAAACTCTTACGGGACTTGGTAAGAATATCTTCCACGAGTAATGAATGTGTTGGCGTGGGAGACTACGAATTGTAATATTAGTAATTTTACGCTCAATAGTAAACGCGTGATGGCCTAAAGTTATCGAACAATTGTAAAGTAAAAGAAATGAACCATCGCATAGCAGCGACAGAGTCTATTATTCTTTATCTTTGCCGTTCTTGCGCGGTGCCTGTAAATATCTATGTACACGTATCGATTAATGGTATAAAGAATTCTGTTGTTTCAAGACAAATGAGGCTTTTGGCGCCTCACCTTTTACGGTTTGTATTCTATGAAAGGCGGACGTGGACTTGCTGCGTTCCGCAACTGTATTTTATATTTTATGTGAAAATATTGAGTGAATATGCTAACTGTTATTTTTTTTCAATCAGAAAACATGTAGTTTCTTGTAACTGGTTACGAACAGACAGCATCAAGAGGACATTTTGACTGTTATGTATAAAGTATTTAACCACAATGGTCATCTATTGTAATTTAATATGAAAAGGTACGTAGCATTAAAAAAAAGGTGTGTTACAGATAAGTGTGCTTATTTTAGTAAATTAACCTTGATGATTTCCATCTCCTCATTTACTTGAATTATAATTATTTTGTGTTACTTCATCACCAGAAATTACGATCACGCTGATGGGCCGAACGCAGCATGAGGCAGAAGGAACATTATCGTTTTCCTATTATTTCTGAACCAACTTTTTGTGCAGTGTTGCATTTCTTTTAAAGTCTATAAATCTTCTGGTCCCTTAGTGTTGATCCGGGTATGACTACATCGCGACTATAAAAATGCACAGAAATGATAATGTTTTTTCCGAACGATCTCAAATATATATATCGTGTTTAATGCTCAACGTATGTTATTATAATAGTGTAATCAATCCCTGATTCTGTTGCCAAGTGGCCCACCAAAATATTCACTTTTTCGACATTTAAAAAAAATATAAAATAACAATTCTTTTTCTTTTCGTCCCCCAAGAGCAACGCTACACTTGGCATCCGAACAGGGACTTGATCAAAAAAATCATTTCATCTATGTGTTTAAAAATTTTTCAGTGTTTGTTCTAATAATTGTTTCATTTTTTCATGTGGATGCAATTCAACCGAGAAAGAGCAGTGGGGAAACCTTTTAATTAATTCAGAAGAACGATTGATGAAATTACCAAAAAACGCGAGTATTCACCCGTACCACCATCAAGACAGCCATAGTAAGTGAAATTTTTATACGCAGTAGCCAAGCTTTCGTAGTGACGTAGCGTCTTTCGAGTTGATCAGAACGTAAACCTGTCTTTCCTTGCCTTGAAACAGCTTTATTTCAATTTGTCCATAGTCCATTCTTATGTAGTTAAATTCAGTGAAAGTGTACCATTGTTGTCAGTGCATAAAAAAAATTATAATAATTACGATATGGCGGATAATTACGCTCAAAAATGGTAAAACGTGTGATATTTCATTTGTTGGTAATTAGTAGGAACCATCTTGTCTTCTTGGCGTACATGAACGTCAGTTGTTTGAGTTAAAATTTCAGCTCAGGTCTTCGACCATAGATACTAGTTCGAAGTCTTAGGTCCCAGTAAGCCATAGCACTACGTCACAGACAAACGACTGACGGCAGTGACAAACAATATCTGTAGCATTTTGACGTTTGACAAATAATTCATGAACATGGCTGACGGTAAACAGCGGACACAAACAAAAGCAGACGACAGCAGTGATGCGAATGGACCTCACTATCCATTACGATCACGCGCGATAGGTACACGAGCGGAGGCAGAAGCAGCCTCGACCGAAGTTTTAGAAGCCGGTCCTAGTGTGCAAACTATTCCCGCTTTTGAAAAAAATGACTTGGCTGCAATGATCGAAGCAATAATGGAACGTAAGTTCGAAAGCCAAAAACAGGAAAGATTGGATGAAAAGGCCCGCGAAGAAAAAGAGAAGGCCGAAAGACGGCATAATAAAAATCAGGTCCTTACAAATCTGTGCAATTCAGTAAAAACAGAAATAAATTCAGTAAAAGCAGACATAAATTCAGTAAAAACAGATCTGCAAACGGAGATAAATGACCTAAATACACGGTTAAATTCAGTAAAGGCCGAACTAAAGGCAGACATAACAGCTGATTTAAATACCCTGTTGGGTAATGTCCAAAGCCAAATCAGTAGTCAGATCACGACCATGAGGCTAGAAATTGACACACAAGTAGAGTCAAAAATAGAGGATATTTCAAAACGGTTAGATGAAAAAATCGAAGCACCAAAGGGTGAGATAAATTCAAAAGTGATGGAATATCAAAAACAAGCTGCGACCTTAAAATAAGATTATACTGCAATCTCTGATGAGGTCAAGGGAGTTAAAACCGCAGTAGACACGATGGAGAATGTTGTTGATGATCTTTCCAAACAGATTGAGGCTCTTAATGTAGAGGATCAAATATAGAATACTGTTAAGGCACATGCTGAAGCATTGTCCGACCACTACCAAGAGTGGATTAAAAACAAAGACGGATACATAGAAAACAAGGTCAAGAACGAACTCAGGGAAACTGTCAAAAACGTGACCTTTGTAATATTGGCAGCCCCTGGAAAAACAGGAGACACGGTGATGTCAGAATTAGGCCAGATAAGACGAACGTTAGCTCAAGATTTACCTGAATGGCGTCAACAGATAGTTGATGAAGTTCGTACACTAAAATGTCAAGTTGAAAATTCCCCACCTCCCGTGTCAGGAGAGTGGAATAATTCACCACGATGTAATGAACAACAGCAGGTACATTACCGTTCACCATTTGATAACGCTCAAACTCATAGTTCTATAGAAGCACAATTTAACCAGAGTACCAGCCCACCCACTTTTGTCAGTTTGATGCAGGAGGAAAGCGTGATCAAACATCGTGTTTTTCCGACCTTTCACCCACAGAAAAGAGAAATTCATCCTATAGTGTTCCTCCGAAATTTTTCAGGAATTTTCCCGAATAGCTGGAGTGACCGCCAGCGAATTCAATTCGTTAGTGGATTTATCGTAGGCGATGCTGCCTTACGGGGAACCGAAATGGTCGACTCTTGTAAAAGTTACAAAGAGTTTGAACAGATGTTTTTAGCTACATTCTGGAGTTCTGGTGTGCAGCAGCGCCTGAGAAAAGAGGTTTACAACGCCGAATTGTTTAACAGTAAGCGCGGTAGTTTGAGAAGATATTTTGAAAAGTATTTAGCGAAAATCAAGTTCTGGGATTCGCCGATCACCGCCAAAGACGTTATTATGATTCTAAAAACTAAGCTACCGATTGCGATCAGAGAAAAGTTAGTAAACGTGTCTGAGGACGATACGGACACTTTCCTATCTGTGTTTGACTCGTTAGATCTGATTTACGAGGACGCTAGAGTTGATGTTGGCAACGCCCACTTCAGTGCAGGCCGCCAGCACAATACAGAAAACGCAGGCAACAATGGTGGCCAAGCGAAAGCGCGTCACAGCGACGGCCAGTACTAACCCCACAACGGTTTCAAAAATAAACACACTACGTACTCCAACAGTAAATACAAAAATAAGTACAATAACAGCCAGAGATACAATCCAATATATAATTCGTCACCACCTCAGTACGAAAATGCACTTTATAATACACAGCCCCAGCAATATGGAAACACGCAACCGATCAACGGTAATTATCAAAACGATCAGTCCTACGATTCAAATCGTCAGTAGAAAGGAAATAAATGGCATAATCAAGGTGGAGACCAACGTACACCTTTCAGTGACGGTTACAGTCAACACAAGCCACAGCAAAATACCTTTCAGCCACAAAATATACACTTCACGCAACAAGCGAACGGACCTTCCGGAAGTCTGAAGCCTAAACGCCCGCATAATACGCACATTTATTATGCGCAAGCGAATACGCGGGGGCAACAAGATCCATTTCCAACCGAATTCGTACCACAAAACCAACACCAGTTCCAGACGGAAGAAACTTTAAGAAATATAAATCAGCAAGAAAGTAAGCGTCGAGCGGAAAACTAAAAGCAGCACCTTTGAGCCTCCTAGAGGGTGCTGCAGGTTTGAATGGGGGCACCCTGCCCCTTAGTCCACACGAAATTAAAGCAATTAGGTATGACAAAGAGACAAACTTACGGGATGATCTAGTAGCAGACACTGAGACGAAAGACAGTGATGACGTATGGGACGAACAAGTTCACGCTTCCATAAGAGTATCAATTGCCAACATACCAGTAACAGCCATTGTAGATACAGGAGCTAATATAAATGTCTTATCTTTATGTTTATTTAAGCAAATATCCTCTGTATGCAAAGTTTTATCACTTCCAATTCAAGGTTGCACCGTTTCGGGAGCAATTGGTCTACTAACACAACGTGTAAATCTTCAGACTCAGTTTCAAATCCAGATAGAGTCTCTTTCAGTAACGTGCATTTTTCTTATTGTTAAAAACATATCAGTGCCATGTATTCTGAGTATGGAATTCTTGAGGCAGACGAAAGCTAAAATTGACATTGAGTGTGGAATCTGTACTCTAGTAGCGAGCCAACAACAAGTAACTGTAAATTTGTTATGAAGTAAGGTGAAGACAAACTTTGGGGTGCTTCAAATAGCAGTACGGCCATGGACTAAAAGACAACAGTACAGTCAGACAGAAGACACGACAGATCTTGAAAGTGTTAATGACGATGAGTATAAAGACCTAATTCCCGGTCAGAATGAATTATACGGTAAAGCTAGTGAGTCCACTGAATTATCCAAACAACAGAAGAATGAGCTTTACAATTTGTTAACAGATTACGTTCAAGTATTTTCTAAGAAACCTGGACTAATAAAAGGCTTTGAATATCGAATGGATGTCCTGCCCCATTCAACCTACTGTAGAACAAGCTATTCCATTCCATATGCGAGACGCGAAGATGTCAAGTGCGAGATCAGGAAAATGTTACGCTGGAATGTGATACAAGTATCTCATTCACCTTATTCGAGTCCTTTATTGTCTGTACTAAAATCAGATGGTAGCGTAAGGCTAGTCCTAGATGCAAGATTAATCAATAAAATTATAGTACCCATAAGAACGAGACCAGAGGCTCTTGAAGAGCATCTGCAGAAGTTTCTTGGAGTTAAGTATTTGAGCACCCTTGATTTGAAAAGCAGTTGCTGGCAAGTCAAACTTGCGGAGGAGTCTAGGAAGTACTGTACACTGCGTTTATATTTGCAGGTAGATCTTACCATTTCAAAGTTGTACCGTTTGGACTAAATATGAGTTCCGGAATTTTTATTTCTGCCCTTGACTATGTACTAGGTCCTGAACTTTTAGATGACGTAACAGTCTATGTGGATGACGTTCTTGTAGCATCGAAAAATTGGGAAGATCATGTGGCCCTTCTGCAAAAGGTATTTCAACGATTCAGAGAGTATGGTGTTACAGCAAATCTTAAGAAATCCAAGTTTGGAAAAAGTGAAATTAAATTTTTAGGACACATCATCACCCCTGAAGGAATTAAACCTGACCCGGAAAAATTGTCTGCTATAAAAAACTTTCCAACCCCTGTTACAAAAAGGCAACTGAGAGGATTTATCGGTCTTACGTCATTTTTCAGACGTTTTGTTCCCAATCAGGTATTGAACAATCCCGCTCTTCACAACCTTTTAAAAAAGAATTCACATTGGAACTGGACGCCGGAATGCCAAGACGGATTTAAGAAAATTAAAGACAGTCTGGTTAACAGTAACATTCTCCATCATCCTCAGATGGATAAGGAATTTTGCATTACTGCAGACGCTTCCTTTGTGGGTATCGGCGCTTGTCTTTTCCAGATTCAATTAGTAAATGTACACGAGCAAATCCAAATGATTAGCTCTGCAAGTCGAGTGTTATCTGAGTGTGAAAAGTCTTATTCGGTTATGGAGTTGGAGGCACTTGCCGTAATATGGGCTTTTGGGCGATTTAACTGTTATATCTATGGAAGAAAAATTAAAGTCTATTCAGACCATCAAGCCTTATCATCCATCCTTACATGCAAGTTGCAACACCCTCGTCTTACTCGATGGTGCTTATTCCTGCAGGAATATGACTTTGACATTGTATATATAAAAGGTAAAGATAATGTTATAGCAGACGCACTTTCTCGCTCACCTGAGGGCTTACCACAAACCAGCGAACTGGTGGAACAAATGTCTAATTATAAAGTTTTGTTAATGAAAGATCCAATTCACAGAAAGTATTTTCTTCAGTTATGTAGGCAGATCCCCCCCATGAACCATGGACCTTGCCGTTGGTGGGGCGGCTTGCGTGCCTCAGCGATACAGATAGCCGTACCGTAGGTGCAACCACAACGGAGGGGTATCTGTTGAGAGGCCAGACAAACGTGTGGTTCCTGAAGAGGGGCAGCAGCCTTTTCAGTAGTTGCAAGGGCAACAGTCTGGATGATTGACTGATCTGGCCTTGTAACAATAACCAAAACGGCCTTGCTGTGCTGGTACTGCGAACGGCTGAAAGCAAGGGGAAACTACAGCCGTAATTTTTCCCGAGGGCATGCAGCTTTACTGTATGATTACATGATGATGGCGTCCTCTTGGGTAAAATATTCCGGAGGTAAAACAGTCCCCCATTCGGATCTCCGGGTGGGGACTACTCAAGAGGATGTCGTTATCAGGAGAAAGAAAACTGGCGTTCTACGGATCGGAGCGTGGAATGTCAGATCCCTTAATCGGGCAGGTAGGTTAGAAAATTTGAAAAGGGAAATGGATAGGTTAAAGTTAGATATAGTGGGAATTAGTGAAGTTCGGTGGCAGGAGGAACAAGACTTCTGGTCAGGTGACTACAGGGTTATAAACACAAAATCAAATAGGGGTAATGCAGGAGTAGGTTTAATAATGAATAGGAAAATAGGAATGCGGGTAAGCTACTACAAACACCATAGTGAACGCATTATTGTGGCCAAGATAGATACGAAGCCCACGCCTACTACAGTAGTACAAGTTTATATGCCAACTAGCTCTGCAGATGACGAAGAAATTGAAGAAATGTATGATGAAATAAAAGAAATTATTCAGATTGTGAAGGGAGACGAAAATTTAATAATCTTGGGTGACTGGAATTCGAGTGTAGGAAAAGGGAGAGAAGGAAACGTAGTAGGTGAATATGGATTGGGGGACAGAAATGAAAGAGGAAGCCGCCTGGTCGAATTTTGCACAGAGCACAACATAATCATAACTAACACTTGGTTTAAGAATCATGAAAGAAGGTTGTATACATGGAAGAACCCTGGAGATACTAAAAGGTATCAGATAGATTATATAATGGTAAGACAGAGATTTAGGAACCAGGTTTTAAATTGTAAGACATTTCCAGGGGCAGATGTGGACTCTGACCACAATCTATTGGTTATGACCTGTAGATTAAAACTGAAGAAACTGCAAAAAGGTGGGAATTTAAGGAGATGGGACCTGGATAAACTAAAAGAACCAGAGGTTGTACAGAGATTCAGGGAGAGCATAAGGGAGCAATTGACAGGAATGGGGGAAATAAATACAGTAGAAGAAGAATGGGTAGCTTTGAGGGATGAAGTAGTGAAGGCAGCAGAGGATCAAGTAGGTAAAAAGACGAGGGCTAGTAGAAATCCTTGGGTAACAGAAGAAATATTGAATTTAATTGATGAAAGGAGAAAATATAAAAATGCAGTAACTGAAACAGGCAAAAAGGAATACAAACGTCTCAAAAATGAGATCGACAGGAAGTGCAAAATGGCTAAGCAGGGATGGCTAGAGGACAAATGTAAGGATGTAGAGGCCTATCTCACTAGGGGTAAGATAGATACCGCCTACAGGAAAATTAAAGAGGCCTTTGGAGATAAGAGACCGACTTGTATGAATATCAAGAGCTCAGATGGAAACCCAGTTCTAAGCAAAGAAGGGAAAGCAGAAAGGTGGAAGGAGTATATAGAGGGTCTATACAAGGGCGATGTACTTGAGGACAATATTATGGAAATGGAAGAGGATGTAGATGAAGATGAAATGGGAGATATGATACTGCGTGAAGAGTTTGACAGAGCACTGAAAGACCTGAGTCGAAACAAGGCTCCCGGAGTAGACAATATTCCATTGGAACTACTGACGGCCGTGGGAGAGCCAGTCCTGACAAAACTCTACCATCTGGTGAGCAAGATGTATGAAACAGGCGAAATACCCTCAGACTTCAAGAAGAATATAATAATTCCAATCCCAAAGAAAGCAGGTGTTGACTGATGTGAAAATTACCGAACTATCAGCTTAATAAGTCACAGCTGCAAAATACTAACGCGAATTCTTTACAGACGAATGGAAAAACTAGTAGAAGCCAACCTCGGGGAAGATCAGTTTGGATTCCGTAGAAACACTGGAACACGTGAGGCAATACTGACCTTACGACTTATCTTAGAAGAAAGATTAAGGAAAGGCAAACCTACGTTTCTAGCATTTGTAGACTTAGAGAAAGCTTTTGACAATGTTGACTGGAATACTCTCTTTCAAATTCTAAAGGTGGCAGGGGTAAAATACAGGGAGCGAAAGGCTATTTACAATTTGTACAGAAACCAGATGGCAGTTATAAGAGTCGAGGGACATGAAAGGGAAGCAGTGGTTGGGAAGGGAGTAAGACAGGGTTGTAGCCTCTCCCCGATGTTATTCAATCTGTATATTGAGCAAGCAGTAAAGGAAACAAAAGAAAAATTCGGAGTAGGTATTAAAATTCATGGAGAAGAAATAAAAACTTTGAGGTTCGCCGATGACATTGTAATTCTGTCAGAGACAGCAAAGGACTTGGAAGAGCAGTTGAATGGAATGGACAGTGTCTTGAATGGAGGATATAAGATGAACATCAACAAAAGCAAAACAAGGATAATGGAATGTAGTCTAATTAATTCGGGTGATGCTGAGGGAATTAGATTAGGAAATGAGGCACTTAAAGTAGTAAAGGAGTTTTGCTATTTGGGGAGCAAAATAACTGATGATGGTCGAAGTAGAGAGGATATAAAATGTAGGCTGGCAATGGCAAGGAAAGCGTTTCTGAAGAAGAGAAATTTGTTAACATCGAGTATAGATTTAAGTGTCAGGAAGTCATTTCTGAAAGTATTCGTATGGAGTGTAGCCATGTATGGAAGTGAAACATGGACGATAAATAGTTTGGACAAGAAGAGAATAGAAGCTTTCGAAATGTGGTGCTACAGAAGAATGCTGAAGATTAGATGGGTAGATCACATAACTAATGAGGAAGTATTGAATAGGATTGGGGAGAAGAGATGTTTGTGGCACAACTTGACCAGAAGAAGGGATCGGTTGGTAGGACATGTTCTGAGGCATGAAGGGATCACCAATTTAGTATTGGAGGGCAGCGTGGAGGGTAAAAATCGTAGAGGGAGACCAAGAGATGAATACACTAAACAGATTCAGAAGGATGTAGGTTGCAGTAGGTACTGGGAGATGAAGAAGCTTGCACAGGATAGAATAGCATGGAGAGCTGCATCAAACCAGTCTCAGGACTGAAGACCACAACAACAACAACATGTAGGCAGATTCAGATTCTTCAAAATACAGATCCAAAATGGAAAAAGGTTAGACAAATTCTTCACGAAAATCCAGCCCACAAGTTGTCCAAGTTTTATAAAGTTCATAACCAAGTGCTATTTCATAAGACGTCTGAGTCATCTGAGAGGTGGTGTGTTTGCATCCCTCGAAATTTCATTGAACATCTTCTGTGGTACACTCACATTTCATGGGGTCACTACGGACCAGAAAAATGTAAAGGAAAATCTCGACTTACTGTTATGTTCCGAATCTACATCAGAGAATCCATAAATTATTGAGAAATTGTGTCATCTGTCAAAAGGAAAAATTCTTAAACATTTCCACTTCAATCCCACTAAATCCAATAATTGCTGAAAGGCCAAACCAGCTTCTTAGTATTGATTTGGCAGGTCCACTACCCACCGGTAGGGGAGGCGCTAAATACTGAGTAGCAATCCTGGACAATTTTTCTAAGCACATAAGACTGTACGCAGTGAAATCTTCTTGTGCAAATCCAATAATTCGTCGCATTAAAAATGATTATTTCCCACGATTCGAGGTTCCAGAATCAATCTTGTCCGATAATGCTTCAAATTTCACATCACGTCCGGGGCGTGCATTTCTTGCTCGCCATGGAATCAAACAAATTTTGATATCCCTGTTTCGACCGCAATCGAATCCGACAGAAAGAATCTTCAAAGAATTTAACAGATTTATAAGGACGTACATTCCGAATAAGCAATCTAAGTGGGTAGACTTCGTAATACCTTTCGAACAGATTGTAAACCACCTTCCTCATCTGTCGACCGGATTCACGCCACATGAGTTAATGTCAAGATCAAAAGAAAGGAATGAATGGATAGACCCCTTTCCAAGGTTACAAGACAACGAATTGGACCGAGACGCAAAAATCAGGCAAGCTCTCATATCATTGACATCGTGTGCTAACCTCCGAAAAAAGGCTTTTCATAAGAAGGTAAACAGAGTTATAGATTTCAAAGAAGGAGAAAAGGTATTAGGCCTAGTCAGGACTCACTTTAAACCACCCCTGTTGTTAAAGAAGAATCGTAAGTGGCAACACATTTATGAAGGTCCCTTTGTGATAATGAGGAAACCACACATTGGTAGCTATTTGTTATCTGACCCTGCCACGAATAAAATCAAAGGATTGTTCCACCATCATGATTTAAGAAAATTTTATAACGCCAGGAATTAAGTTAATTTAAGCTGTAAGAAAATTCTAAGGTATTGGAGATCAGGATTAACCAATGAGTAACAAGAACTAAACTGAACTGACTACGGACGTTAACCGGTGCTAAAAGGAAACCTTATGTATTAAAACAACGCGTGTGGAAAATAAAATACAGAATAAGTTGTAGACAAGTATTTACATGAATAATCTTTATGTAAACAGGAGGACATGTCCTAGAGGCGATTTTCAATTTTAGTTATAAGTTAGTATGTAAGAAAAATGATGTACTCGAGAGGTATTAATTAGCCCCGAGGTACTAAAATGAGGAAAGAGGAAGGAGTGAATAATGCACTTCTCTTGCTAAATAGTAATTTGAGAATGAGCAGGAAGGAGCGAATAATGCACTTCTCTCGCTAAATAGTAATATGAAAATGATGATTATATGTGCTTAGTATTAGTAAGTGAAATTTAATTGAAGACAAATTAATGAACTGTTTTAAAAGGAAATACTTAAACGTCCAGACAAAAGAGGAAAGTTGTGTGAAAAGATTCGATTCCATGACGTTATTCCCTATTTTCAAATGCGACGTTAGTCCTGTTAGTGCAAAACAGTCGGTAGATTTAACTTGTAAGTTCCAGCACAGTGCTGTGCCAGCGATGAAATATCTCTTTGAAGTAAACAGATACCTAGGATTAAGCATGAACAGATTGATAACGCAGTGCAATTGTTCTAAAAAGGTCTGACGTTAACCTTAAGTAAAAGCGTGATGGAATAAAAAGGACGTTTATTATATAACGCAAAGTAAGGTGAGTCCAGACTATAAACAAGCTGAGTAAAAAAACATATAATTAACATGGTTTATTATGCCAACTTCACGGTACTATTGAGCATTAGCGATACTGCAAATTCACAAGCTATCAGCAAATAGAATAAGAATCTCACCCAAGCTTCACAGGTCGCCACAGCAGCAAACAACACTCTAGTGAGAGGCTTATATATAGGCCTATACAAATGATAATTAATACCCAAATGCGTAATGCATAAACTTGACTTAGTCTAAGAAATGAACAAAGAGTAGTAAGCAAGCTGCAGCAAAATACATATTAGATATACATGCATGAAGTGATAGATTTCATTTTAAGTGCGCACTGCAATATTTATTGTTTTCTCTGTGATTATGTGATTATTGAATCCCTTTCCTAAGTGTAAATCCTTTAAGATCCTTGATCCTATCCACTCCTCAGGATCAACTTGTAAAGATTCACGTGTGCTTAGGAAGTGAGGCACTACATATAAAAATGTGTAGGTTCGCGACGCGCAAATTGCTTTTGTAATGCGTAATGTAAATCAAATTTTCGACCTGGTTGAGGAGTAATTTACATTCTGTCGACGATCCGCGAGTAGGCCCGCTTTGCCCACTTTTCTTTTTCGACTGTTTGTATTTCTACACGAAATCCAGAGGCGGATTTTCTATTTTCAAATCTGTCCTCGAACTTTCTTTAAAGACAAGCACATACGAGAGAAACTTTGACATAAATGAAGCTCCCCTCACAAGTCACTAAATAAGATGAGCACTAAAAAAATGTGTTGGGCCTACAAAATGAATAAGCAAGCGTGATAAAGATTACTATGAATGAAATTAATTTGTAAAGGAGATTGGAATGAATTTGGTCAAAGAAAACGGACTTTTAGTAGCTTACCTGTGACCGTAGGCATAAATAAAAAAAAGACTAATTAAGAAACAATTGTTCTGATTCAAAGTGGTCAATTAGATTATTTCTCGATTTAAATGAACTCTTGTAAATATTAGTATGTAAATCAACTTGTAAACACCGTGTGATATTATGAAGCGAGAATTTCTTTTAATACACCGTTCACGCAGACGCTCACCACAGTGCAAGTGAAGTTTTAAAGTTCGACGATTTTCAGTGGCAGTATTCTACTGCACCATAAGTGTGAAAAATTCATTGATGTGTGCAGTGTGTAATAATCAGTGTCATTCCACACATGCAGCTGCAGCGGTAGCTACCACTTACCTGTGAATCCGTAATTGGATAGTGGACAGTAAGTGATGTGAGTAGTTTCGGTGGCAGAAGCTCCCTCCAGCAATCTAAAAAGCACAAAGCCACGATCCGCCGAACAAAAGCGACGCACGGCATCTCAAGCGCGAAATCAACGCTCAGCAAGAAAGCTCCGGTCACGTGCGCGCGCACAGACTGAATTTCAAGATTGCTCGCAACAGTGCAGGCGGACAGCCACCACGTGACGAAATAATGTAAACGTTCAACCGCCAACACAGTTGCTGTGCGCTACATTCTGTAGCAAAAACATTCACACTCAGTACTGAAAACATTTTTGTATGTATCATAAACCTTCCGAGAGACTCTAAGATAGAGAAATTAGCGTAATTATTATAATGACTGATTGTACACAGAGACAAGTCACAAGGTCACCTCTGAACACTGTTGAAAAGTAAACTTTAACGAGAGATCACGATACGAATGAAAATAAGCACACGAAAATACGTCAAAGGATCCGATCCTTCCTATATCCCATCCCACATGTATATAAAATTAGTTTTGTAAGCTATTATAAGATATTTTTTCTGTTTCATATGTGAAATAATTCGGAGAGCCACACTCGAGCCCTGAAAGTGAAAGATATGGACTTCCTTGTCGAAGCCATCACCAGTGGCCGCTCTACAATCCAAGTCTATCATAAATAGTGTATGTGCGACGAAAATAAATGTATAATTAAGTGCGACAACGGACAAGGCAATCAATCGACAAGACGATGACAATATAATGAATACAGTCAAAACAGAAAGTTGTGTACCAGTTGTGATAGTCAAATTACTTTTGCAACGATGAAAAATGAAGTGTGACTCTTATTTCCTTATAAATTTTGTAAATGTGTGTGCTCATAGCCTTAATTTTAAGAATCATCAAGAAAGACTGAATCCATGCAAACACTGATAGAAACGCAGAACAAATTCACAATGATCTACCGTCAGTAATTACAAATTGAAACGTTAATTATTTTATTATGGAATGAATGTGAAATGAAACTTTTAACAACCTGTATGTTACACCCGAAAATTACAAATATTCCAATGGGCATGAGGATGAAAGTAATACCTTCGGTATTCCTTCCCTCCTCATGGGAGGCAGTGTAATATTAGTAATTTTCGCCTCACAAACATTAATATACGCTCAATAGTAAACGCCTGATGGCCTAAAGTTATCGAACAACTGTAAAGTAAAAGAAATGAACCATCACATAGCAGCGACAGAGTCTATTATTCTTTTTCTTTGCCGTTCTTGCCAACGCCACCTAGGAACAAGGCCTCACAGCGCGACTCGTGACGTCACGACTAGGGGTCTGAAATACCGAGCGGCTTGTTAGACTTTGCGTCACGGATATGAAAATATTAAACAGTTTCCTGGTAGAGTACTCATAGTGTTTTATACATAAATCTGTAAACAAACGCTAATCCTTCTCACTGGAGAATTAAATTGTTCAAATTTCGCAAACTATAGCTCCAAAGGTGAAAATACTTTTTCGTAACTTCCGTCACTCGCGTTTTGAAAATGCGAATTTCTAGTTCCATAACTCTTCACCTTCTCCAATATGCTGATGACACCGCCTTCCTGGCTCTCTATCCTACCCTTCAACGGTCTCAACGTACCCTCCAAACCCACCTTAACCAGTTCACCACTTGGTGTAACCAGTGGCTCCTCCGTCTCAACCCCTCCAAAACCCAGGCAATCATCATAGGCCGTACCACTCGCTCCTTTCGCCTCCAAGATTTCTACCTCACCCTTTATGGTCGTCCTATCCAACTCACCCCCACCCTGAAATACCTTGGCCTCACCCTTGACTGACACCTCACCTGGACCCCTCATCTCCCGACCATCCAGCAGAAAGCCCATTCCCGCCTCCGCCTGCTGAAACTCCTGTCCGGCCGGACATGGGGATTGCATCCTTCTACCATCCTCCACACCTACAAATCCCTCATCCGTCCTATCCTCTGTTATGCCAGCGTCGCCTGGATCTCCGCCCCCACCCGCTTTTACAAGGTTCTCCAAATCCTTGAACGCCATGCGCTCCGCCTTGCCTTCCATATCCGCCTTCCTTCCCCCACACGGCTCCTGTATGAACTGATCCCCTTCCCCCACCTCCTCTTGTTCCTCCAACATCTCCGCATCCTTTACATTGTTCGCAGGGTTGATCCCCCCCACCCTCTGGTTTCCTCCTTCCTCTCCACCCCCCGCCCGTTGCCGCGCCTCTATCGCTGTATCCCTCCCTCTCTCCACCTCCACACCCTCCATCTCCTTCATCAGGGCAATTTCCAACGCCTCCCCCTCCCGGATGACGAACTTCGCCGTGACATATACCCTTCCTTCCAACTATAACCCGGCCTTGTTCCCCCCCCCCTCCCCAGGGCCCCCTTCTCCTCTTTCCTCCTTCTCCCAGAGCGGATTTTCCTCCATCCCCCCTCCCCTGAGCCCCTGCACCCCATACTTGCCTCTCTCCTTCCCACATCCCTCCCTACCTGGCCCTCTTCCGAGCGCCCCCCATTCCCCTCCCCCATCTCTTCCCCTCCCTCCCTTCTTCAGGTCTCCCTCATCTCCTTGAACCTGGCAGATCCTCTGTATTGATCATCATCAGTGTGCCATGTCAGTGTTGTGTTTCGTGCTGTTTCTCGTGTGCGTCAAGAGGTGTGATTTTAATTGTGTACTGCCTTGAGGTTCGCCGTCAGTGTTACGTTGTGTGCTATGCCATCCATCAACACCTTTATGCTCCAGTCATACTGTGCCTTGTGTTCTTTTAATCGTCGCAGTGTGTGGCTTTTTGTGTGTGCTACTTTTAAACAGTTTTTTATCTCCATTTTACAGTCACCCCGTTTTTTGTATATTGCCTTCCATGATGTTCTCCCTTTTTTATATCTATGTTCGCCTTCTTCTCTCCTTTGCTGTTTTTAAATGTCTTCTATTGTTTTGTTCTATGTCTTTCGGCTGAAGAGCAGCGCATATGCTGCTGCCAGCCCGCCCCGATGGGGAATTGAAATACAATAAAGCAAAAATTCCATAACTCTGACAGTACTATTTTCACTGTGTAAGTCGCCTTGCACAATTTAATTGAAAATGAGGTTCCGTAATTGGAAAGACTGACAATGAATCGAAGCAGGTACTCTGAGACTTGTATCTGTGTCACATTCTAGTTTCGTATGACAGATACCTCATTTGGCAGTCATCTACAGTTTTATACTAAAGAAAATATTATCGTACAGAAATTTGTGCAAACTTCACTGAACCTTCTACATACTACTTAGTTTAAGAGATTTGCCAGTAGAAGACTAGGTAATGTTAAGTTATTAGGTATTATAAATTGACATGGGAACCACACATTAGAATTATTACAAACTCTGACAAACTTGCCCACTGTAAGCCATTGTTTATCAGCTTGAAAATATTAACTGTTATAAACTTGCACATTTACACTATTCTACTGTATACAAAGACTAACTTAACAGAATACCAGTTTAGGCAGGATTTACACTCTCATGGAACTGGGGTTTAACTGAAGAATGGGACACCACCCATCAGCTTCATGCAATGACATATCTTAAGAACCTGTTATTACTTTTTACTGTACAAACTGATCCATTTATATTCACCTATCCACATACTGATCCCCATCTTTTAATTAAAATACTTGTCATTTGATACACTGATCATTGGCAATGGGTATTACAGCGTTGTAAAAATTTAAAACGTCATCTATAGGGCCATTTGTGAAAGCAGATGAGTGGTATCCCAATCTTCAGTAATGCCAGAACTAGAAATAGTAGGCATCTTCGCATACCTTTTTGCAGATTATCTAAATCATAGAACAGCAATGTAGTGAGTATGAAGCTGTTTAACAAACTGCCTCTAGAATGGGTAGAAGCTTTATTTGATTTATTCAAGCACAAATAGTACAGTTGGTTATCGGTAAATCCTCCATACTCACTTGAATGTTTGAGTGTAAATATCACAGTGCTAACTGCTCGGTGTGTGTACCATAATTTCCTTAATGATTTCAATTTAAGATGTACTACACAAATCGTTTTAGCTTGCATATTTTTCTTTATGGAAAATCTGTTGTAACATTGTTTTTTAATTTGTGTAAAGTAATTTTTGTATACATGCTGTATACTTTTTAAACATTTGTGATTTGACTGTCTCTTGCTGCAATAGCTAAATGACGACTCAATTCTTTTACTATTCACAATTTAATGTTCGCCCGCCCTTCGTGGTCTCGCGGTAGCGTTCTCGCTTCCCGAGCACGGGGTCCCGGGTTCGATACCCGGCGGGGTCAGGGATTTTTCCTGCCTCGAGATGACTGGGTGTTGGGGTGTCGTCTTCATCATCATCATTCATCCCCATTACGGTCGGAGGAAGGCAACGGCAAACCACCTCCATTAGGACCTTGCCTAGTAAGGCGGTGCGGGTCTCCCGCATCGTTCCCCTACGCTCTGTAAAAGAAGCATGGGACTTCATTTCCATTTCCAATTTAATGTTGTCCCAGAGGAAGTAAAGCACTGCTATTCCAAACTCCAAGAACATTATCAATTTCTCTCAAATGAAGAATGGCTTAAGTTATGTATTGTCCTCCCCCCCCTCCTCCCCGAAATATTGGTTGTATTGACAGACTGGACCTGTTCTGCAGATTAATTTTTACTTATGATGATGGCAGACTAACATGCTAATACTAGCAACGAATTGTTCTCCTTGTGAGAATAATTAATTTACTGACTGGACAAAAATATATACAAAAACTTGTCAACCACAGAGCAGGAGCAGCATTAATTATATACAGGGTGATTCAAAAAGAATACCACAACTTTAGGAATTTAAAACTCTGCAACGACAAAAGGCAGAGCTAAGCACTATCTGTCGGCAAATTAAGGGAGCTATAAAGTTTCATTTAATTGTACATTTGTTCGCTTGAGGCGCTGTTGACTAGGCGTCAGCGTCAGTTGATGCTAAGATGGCGACCGCTCAACAGAAAGCTTTTTGTGTTATTGAGTACGGCAGAAGTGAATCGACGACAGTTGTTCAGCGTGCATTTCGAACGAAGTATGGTGTTAAACCTCCTGATAGGTGGTGTATTAAACGTTGGTATAAACAGTTTACAGAGAATGGGTGTTTGTGCAAAGGGAGAAGTTCTGGACGGCCGAGAACAAATGATGAAAATGTAGCACGCATCCAGCAAGCATTCGTTCGCAGCCCAGGAAAATCGACTCGCAGAGCTAGCAGAGAGCTGCAAATTCCACAATTTCAGCAGGATGGAGCGCCACCACATTGGCACTTATCTGTCCGTAACTACCTGAACGTCAACTACCCGAGGCGATGGATCGGCCGCCAGGCAGCCCGTGACAGAGCACTTCATCACTGGCCTCCAAGAAGCCCTGATCTTACCCCCTGCGATTTTTTCTTATGGGGGTATGTTAAGGATATGGTGTTTCGGCCGCCTCTCCCAGCCACCATTGATGATTTGAAACTAGAAATAACAGCAGCTATCCAAACTGTTACGCCTGATATGCTACAGAGAGTGTGGAATGAGTTGGAGTATCGGGTTGATATTGCTCGTGTGTCTGGAGGGGGCCATTTTGAACATCTCTGAACTTGTCTTTGAGTGAAAAAAAACCTTTTTAAATACTCTTTGTAATGATGTATAACAGAAGGTTATATTATGTTTCTTTCATTAAATACACATTTTTAAAGTTGTGATATTCTTTTTGAATCACCCTGTATTTACCGATGAACAGAAAAGACTATTCCCCTAATTCTAGAAGATTGGGGTTTCAGAGAGAATTTGCGGTAACAAATTAATCTCTAGCAAAGCCTCATGTTTACGGCTGCACCATATCGAAGAGAGCAGAAGGGGTCCAATACATAACATTTACCAAAAAGATGTATGGGATACTGTGCATGAAATAAAAACAGAAAATAGAAATAAACATTTATTTCACATCATCTTCCCAAGCCTCAAACAGTATAATTTAACATTTTTTCAATCTTTTGTACACAGTTACTTTTTTAACAGTAGTTTTATCATTTCTCCTCTTGGTGTAATTGTTTAGCAAAAATTGGCACAGCAAAACAGTATGCAATTCATGACTGAATCAATTGAGTGTGTATTTTTACAGTGAAACCCATAAAAAAGGTTGCTGGGAATGTTGTGGGATGCTACCTTCACAAGTACATTTCTCTGATTTGCCTGTTCTAAAAATAAAATTTCCTGGTCTTTCAGGATTTTCTGTAGAGTTAAATAGACATATGTCACACACACTACTACATCATCTGCAGGATATGTCAACCCTCCTCTGTCTTTTACCATAATCAAATCATCACCACCCTGCTTCATTTCATCTATAGTAAGGAATACCTTACAATATTCACAATGGTTTTTTTTAGTAGCCTGATGTGAGCAGTAACCTGCTATGTAATGCAACAGTGGCCAAGTATTCTCATCTATTCCATCAACATCATTTTCATCTACTGCTACATTTAAAAATTCTGGTATTGATGTTTCTTTTAATCCCTGAATTGCAGTATGAGTAGAAAAAATATCAGTGGTCTTAATAACAACATCCCCAACGACTTTCGACCGAAGCACAAGGGAAAACATAGACTGTGCCCTTAGTTTTTGTTCAGTTTCAAAAACTTGTCTTAGAGGAACATGATAATTTCCTCCACATAGCTGGCGGTATTTGCCGAACCTGTCTTCTAAACTGTCTGTCTGTACTTTTCCTAACAGCAAATATGATCTGTTTTTCTCAGAAAGCCAGTAGTCACTGAAGTCGATCAAAGCAGCAGTTGTGTGTTTCAAAGCGCTATGTGTCTCTCGAGTAAGTTTTCTTTCATCACTACACTCTTCCCAAGAACATAACCATGAGATGAAGCACTGTAAGAATTCTTGTATGTGATGGGATTTATTAGTCACAGGTTCTTGGAAAATATTTCTTAACCTCTGTCCCTTGAGTAATGTTTTTACATTTACAATATCCCACCAACGATTTATTATTTTTATGAATGTTGGAGCACTTTCCCAGTTGCTAATTGCTTTCTTTGAACCAAATGTGTCCAAAGAAACAATTGTCGTATCACTGAAAATACGCAACACTAACCTGACATTTTGGCGCTCAATTGCGTTAGGAAATAGAGACTTCAAAGTTAAGGAACTGCCATATTGCAATAGTTCATCTTTTTCTATCAAATGCAATTCTTTCAGTGCTCCAACAGAAGACAAACCTCCCTTCGAACTGTCACTGAAGTCAGGAAAACACAAGATCTGCTCCTTTTGGTTAAACCAGTTATTGCGGATACACTTGAAAATATGGACAGTGTCCACAAAATAATACAATGGGCGATTTGGAGAAGACTGTACAGGGTGATCATACTTTATTTTCACATCTGGAGGAGTAGAAAACTTAGACATTGCTTTCTTATTAATTGCATTATTGTCTGCTACTATACCAACCACCTCAAATCCAACTGCTTCTAATTTAACAATGACTGCTTTAATGTAAGAGAACAGAACATCACCCTGAATAGTATGAACTGGCAGAATAGATACCACATCCTTGTAAGGTGATTCCATGCTCTGAACCATAAAAACATAGGTGCTGATTGCACACAAAAATTTTTCAGTGTTAAAGGCACATCCTACAACATTTCCAGCTTTGTAATCAAGCTGAGACTTCAGATGAATTTCATCCATCAACAGGAGCACAGTTTTATCATCTGAGGATAATGTACCTACTTTATTTGTGATGTATCTCATAAACTGATGACCCTGTTGCTCAATGACAGGATTTGTTGAGAGTTTACTACAAAGCCTTGAAAGGGTGTTAAGACTAGGGATAGAAAAACTGTCAATGTTCCTCAAAAATTTGTAAGCATGTGGGCTTATAGAATGTACTAATGACTACATTATCATAGAGTTAGTATCATAACTAAATTGAGTTGAACTTCCGCACTTCAAAAATGAAATCTGTTCCTTCAAAAATGTAATTTTAGTTTCGTTTACTGGCAACTTTTCTAATAAATTTTGCTATAACTGGTCAATTAAAGACAAAATGTTAACTACAGGAGCCTCAGAACTATGAAACAGAAGATAAATGTTCTTAAGAACATCACTTACACCTGTATGTTGTTTACTTTCATGGGAAATTTCATGTTTCCAATACATTTCACTTCAATATCATTATTGAAGACACTGAGTACAAAACCACTGCTTATACATACGTGTCAAAAAATTCTTGGGTACGGATTATGCTTTAGTAACACTAGGCTCACACTGTCAGATTTGTTTATCACTACCCAGTCACTGTGCTTTTCACATTCACTCAACTTTGTTTTCATTTGTTCTAAACTATCGAAAGATATCGCATCAATCATTTTCGCATGTGTGTCCACACTTTCTTGGATAGCAATTTGAAGAGCATGATTTTCTAAACGCCCCCTACGAATTTCTGGGTCCTCTCGTACTGCAGTTTGATGACTCGACAGGTAAGATGGGCATCCAGGCAACTTCGATGGGATAGCATCTGAAAAATTAATAACGAAGTATGAAACCGATCTCACAGCATATAAGTGAAATAAAGATAGTTCTTATGCCACTGTACTTTACTAAGAGCGTGTTTCGTAACTCACCTTTTCTCAAGCGTCGACGATCCAACGGTGCTGTCAAGAGTATACCAGTTTTCGGGTCATGCATGCTGGTACTGCTTAAAATATCGTCCTTGTTGAAATGCAGTTCACATATCTAAAAACAAGCATACAGTTCTCTTTAAAACATAACGAAAATTAATGAGGTATGAGATTATAAATACATTCTTCTGTTTACTGTATTTTGTTCAGCTGTACTACATTTCAAGTAACTACGACACACTAACAAAACAAATACGCTGATACTTACAACAGAGTGCTTACTCGGTGTCCAGTCTTCTCTGTGAACAGCCGATAACCATTTTCGTCTTAAATTCTCGTCAGATGGAAAATAAAATACACTGACTTTAGGTCCATTATCGTAATTGCCCCTGCAATTCGGCATACAACACCTTCGGTGCATCGTATCTGAGTATAGATCAAATAACCACTCACGAACAGCACAAGTACAATATGGAAACGCTACGAATCACGTGTGTCGGTACCTAGCTTCTCAGACCCCTACCCGTGACGTCACAGGCTCCTTAGACTCACGATGTGAGGCCTTGTTCCTAGGTGGCGTTGTACGAATCACGTGTGTCGGTACCTAGCTTCTCAGACCCCTACCCGTGACGTCACAGGCTCCTTACACTCACGATGTGAGGCCCTGTTCCTAGGTAGCGTTGTACGAATCACGTGTGTCGGTACCTAGCTTCTCACACTCCTACGCGTGACGTCACAGGCTCCTTAGACTCAAGATGTGGGGCCTTGTTCCTAGGTGGCGTTGTTCTTGCGCGGTGCCTGTAAATCTCTATGTACATGTATCGATTAATGGTATAAAAAAGAATTCTGTTGTTTCAAGACAAATGAGGCTTTTGGCGCCTCACCTTTTACTGTGTGTATTCTATGAAAGGCGGACGTGGTCTTGCTGCGTTCCGCAACTGTATTTTATATTTTATGTGAAAATATCGAGTGAATATGCTGCTACTTTTTTTTAAATCAGAAAACATGTAGTTTCTTGTAACTGATTACGAACAGACAGCATCAAGAGGACATTTTGACTGTTATGTATAAAGTAATTAACCACAATGGTCATCTATTGTAATTTAATATGAAAAGGTACGTAGCATAAAAAAAAGGTGTGTTACAGATAAGTGTGCTTATTTTAGTAAATTAACCTTGATGATTTCCATCTCTTCATTTACTTGAATTATAATTATTTTGTGTTACTTCATCACCAGAAATTACGATCACGCTGATGGGCCGAACGCAGCATGAGGCAGAAGGAACATTATCGTTTTCCTATTATTTCTGAACCAACTTTTTGTGCAGTGTTGCATTTCTTTTAAAGTCTGTAAATCTTCTGGTCCCTTAGTGTTGATCCGGGTATGACTACATCGCGACTATAAAAATGCACATAAATGATAATGTTTCTTCCGAACGATCTCAAGTATATATATATATATATATATATATATATATATATATATATATATGCTGCTCTTATTCAGGTATTTAATGCTCAATGTATGTTATTACACTCTTGGAAATGGAAATAAGAACACATTGACACCGGCGTGTCAGACCCACCATACTTGCTCCGGACACTGCGAGAGGGCTGTACAAGCAATGATCACACGCACGGCACAGCGGACACGCTAGGAACCGCTAGCTGCGCAGCATTTGTGCAACGCCGCCGTCAGTGTCAGCCAGTTTGCCGTGGCATACGGAGCTCCATTGCAGTCTTTAACACTGGTAGCATGCCGCGACAGCGTGGACGTGAACCGTATGTGCAGTTGACGGACTTTGAGCGAGGGCGTATAGTGGGCATGCGGGAGGCCGGGTGGACGTACCGCCGAAATGCTCAACACGTGGGGCGTGAGGTCTCCACAGTACATCGATGTTGTCGCCAGTGGTCGGCTGAAGGTGCACGTGCCCGTCGACCTGGGACCGGACCGCAGCGACGCACGGATGCACGCCAAGACCGTAGGATCCTACGCAGTGCCGTAGGGGACCGCACCGCCACTTCCCAGCAAATTAGGGACACTGTTGCTCCTGGGGTATCGGCGAGGACCATTCGCAACCGTCTCCATGAAGCTGGGCTACGGTCCCGCACACCGTTAGGCCGTCTTCCGCTCACGCCCCAACATCGTGCAGCCCGCCTCCAGTGGTGTCGCGACAGGCGTGAATGGAGGGACGAATGGAGACGTGTCGTCTTCAGCGATGAGAGTCGCTTCTGCCTTGGTGCCAATGATGGTCGTATGCGTGTTTGGCGCCGTGCAGGTGAGCGCCACAATCAGGACTGCATACGACCGAGGCACACAGGGCCAACACCCGGCATCATGGTGTGGGGAGCGATCTCCTACACTGGCCGTACACCACTGGTGATCGTCGAGGGGACACTGAATAGTGCACGGTACATCCAAACCGTCATCGAACCCATCGTTCTACCATTCCTAGACCGGCAAGGGAACTTGCTGTTCCAACAGGACAATGCACGTCCGCATGTATCCCGTGCCACCCAACGTGCTCTAGAAGGTGTAAGTCAACTACCCTGGCCAGCAAGATCTCCGGATCGGTCCCCCATTGAGCATGTTTGGGACTGGATGAAGCGTCGTCTCACGCGGTCTGCACGTCCAGCACGAACGCTGGTCCAACTGAGGCGCCAGGTGGAAATGGCATGGCACGCCGTTCCACAGGACTACATCCAGCATCTCTACGAACGTCTCCATGGGAGAATAGCAGCCTGCATTGCTGCGAAAGGTGGATATACACTGTACTAGTGCCGACATTGTGCATGCTCTGTTGCCTGTGTCTATGTGCCTGTGGTTCTGTCAGTGTAATCATGTGATGTATCTGACCCCAGGAATGTGTCAATAAAGTTTCCCCTTCCTGGGACAATGAATTCACGGTGTTCTTATTTCAATTTCCAGGAGTGTATAATAGTGTAATCAATCCCTGATTCTTTTGCCAAGTGGCCCACCAAAATATTCACTTTTTCGACATTTTAAAAAAAATATATAAAATAACAATTCTTTTTCTTTTCGTCCCGCAAGAGCAACGCTACAGAATGCAGTGTGTGGACATACAATGTGAGAATGTGGGTCTCACGGGAGGCGTGCGCGAGGTAGTCCCTGCAGTCGCACTATCCTCTGTGCCCTCGGTGGCTCAAATGGATAGAGCGTCCGCCATGTAAGCATGATATCCCGGGTTCGAGTCCCGGTCGGAGCACATATTTTCACCTGTCCCCGTTGATATATCAACGACCGTGAGCAGCTGAAGGTATTTATATAATTCTAATTAAAGAACCTTCAACATCGCAGAGCGTCAGCAATCGTTGGTTAATATATTAAAAAACTAAAAACCCGCCTCGATTGCGAAAAATGCACCTAGTGTTGAGTGTTAACCCAGGTTTCGGCATAATAACAACAATAAAACCCACAAGTGCCTAAGAAGACCTTTGTCAATGATTAAAAGAACACCATTCTATACATTTATAAACAGAAAAGAAAAGGAAAACACAACCAGTACATATGTAGAAAGTCAAAACCACTACTTAACTTAATGGTGTACGCTCCACCTCACACCGGCCGATGTTCGATGGGCCATGACCCCCCATAAACTGCAGCTACAAATGGTCGCTCACTTGCAAGTCTGGCTCTGAGCACTATGGGACTCAACTGCTGAGGTCATTAGTCCCCTAGAACTTAGAACTAGTTAAACCTAACTAACCTAAGGGCATCACAAACATCCATGCCCGAGACAGGATTCGAACCTGCGACCGTAGCGGTCTTGCGGTTCTAGACTGCAGCGCCTTTAACCGCACGGCCACTTCGGCCGACACTTGCAAGTCTGACCCGCTATCTATGCACATGCGCAAGACAAGGGAAGTTACTTGAATGCGCATGCGCATACGAATACGAAAGTCTGTACATGGGTCGGGGCTAAATAGCCCATATATTCCCAACCGTGGATCAACGTATATCAAAAAATGGAATGGATAGAACAAGAGACGAGCTAAATCGGAGATGAAACCTAAAAAGAACCGCACACGGATGCTTATGCTAGTAAGGAAACTTATATATGAAGCTACCTATGACAATAGGAGGAACTCTTAAAAACTATACCTAAAGCCAGTAGTTAGCCTGGGGGGGGGGGGGGGGGGGCTGAGGGGACGTAATCTATAGACGCCGTGGTAATAAAGATATAGGGATAGATAAAACGTGAGGTGTTCAACGGGCTAAAATCACCTTCATCGTAAAAGGAAAATGAGGATAAAAAGAAAGAAGATGAACAGCTTGACCAACCGCGCTCGCCAATCAGCGGGCGCATGTGATAATCCCCAGATCATCAGACTTACAAGTATGAAGAACAAAGCACAGGCGCGAAACCTTCAAAAAAATTTCTATTTCTTAGTAGGAGTTGGTCGTTAAGGAGCGTACACCATTAAGTTAAGTAGTGGTTTTGACTTTGTATATATGTACTGGTTGTGTTTTCCTTTCCTTTTTCGTTTATAAATGTATAGCTATGGTGTTATTTTAATCATTGACAAAGTTCTTCTTAGGCACTTGTGAGTTTCATTGTTGTTCTGAAGAATGTGTAGTTATCTACGCCGAAACCTGGGTTAACACTTAACACCACGTGCTTTTTTCGCAATCGAGGCGGGTTTTTAGTTTTATAATATAATTCTAATTACTGACCCAATCTCCCATTTGACTCTGTCTGTTCACCGTGAAAACTTTTGTTGTCTGTGACATGGCGTCAGGAGTAAACGACGCATGGCGTATCCTCAACCCAGCTCTTGTAATCCGTTCCCGGCGATTCGTGGTGACACTCTGCCTATGGGTTACGCCTGGATTCATTTGAGTCCGTCAGTCTGTTGGTCAGAGCCAGTCCAACTCTCCTTGCTACACTGTTGTGTCATATCCACTTTTTTACGTTGTGGCAGAAGATTCTTTCACGTCTCACATGCAGACGTTTCTCAAAAAGATAGAGAAAAACTGCAAGTGCGCGTTCGCTGGATGTGCTGTGTTGTGATCTCCACAATAAAAGGTCCAGTAACGTTAGGCACCAACAACAACCAATATATACTTACAGTATTCTACACCTTTCCTGTGCTGCAAATAAGCTTACGAACGAATGACTTTTCAATCAGCTATAGAGGGCCGACCGGAAACACACCTGCGTGAAGTCAAGATAGCTATGGCAACATGTGAAGCATCAACGATGGTAGTTTTTTATTTATTTGTTTATTCGTATGGTGATTTTATACAATATACAGTTGATTTAAGGCAAATGATTTTATACAATATACATATGATATAAGACAAGATTAAACCTTAAAGTCCGTGTTTATCAACCAGTTAATTAAGCTGAGTGTGAGAGTGAACAAGTCATCAGGAATTCCAGGGTATGAATGAAGTGGACAGCGTTGGACTAAATGTTCAGTTGTCTGCTCTTCTTGATTACATTCACACATTGGTGAACTGATCCAGCCCCATTTGTACCTAAAATAGCTACAACAATCATGTCCAGTCCTTAACCTGTTGAGGCGGCACCAAAGTTTCCTCGGTAGGTCAAAACCTTTTGGCTTCTTTGTGGGATCAAGGTGATGGGCTCTTGTTCCCAATGTTTTTGTTGACCATTCATGCTTCCAGCTTTCATTTAGATCAAAACCATCCGCGATGAGTTGTCCTGCAGTAACACTTGCTGGTCTTCTTGATCGCAATTGTTGCTGTGGCGGATGACAGAATTCCTGGTGCAGTGGTAGAGAAGGTGATGTAGAGATTTTCTTGGCCTCACTCAGCAGAGCTCGTTTCGGCCTTAAGTGAGGTGGAGGGATGTGACTCAGTAGAGGTAACCAGTGGCATGGGGTTGATTTGATGGAAACAGTAATGCAGCGCATTGTGTCGTTAAGTTTTGTGTGTACCTTCTTCACATGTACACTTTCCAACCAGACAGTTGCACAGTACTCGGCAGCAGAGTACACAAGACGATAATAGTAAAACACCATTACAATTCAGATTTTTTATTCACGATGCTGCAAGTCATCGTATTTTCGCAACAGCTTTGGCTGTGGCTCATTGAGTTGCGTGTTGGAATCTACACTGAAGAGCCAAAGAAACTGGTACACCTGCCTAATACCGTGTAGGGCCCCCGCAAGAATGCAGAAGTGCCGCAACACGTTGTGGCACGAACTCGACTAACGTCTGAAGTAGTGGTTGAAGGAATTGGCACCATGAATCCTGCAGGGCTGTCCATAAATCCGTAAGAGTACGAGGGGCTGGAGACCTCTTCTGAGCAGCACGTTGAAAGGCATCCCAGATATGCTCAATGTTCACGTCAGGGGAGTTTGGCGGCCAGCGGAAGTGTTCAAATTTAGAAGAGTGTTCCTGGAGCCACTCCATAGCAATTCTGGACATCTGGGGTGTCGCGTTGCCCAACTGGAATTGCGAATGAATGCAGGTGATCAAACAGGGCGCTTACGTACGAGTCACCTGCCAGAGTCGTATCTAGACGTATCAAGGGTCCCATATCACTCCAACTGCACACGTCCCACACTAGTATAGATCCTCCACGAGCTTGAACAGCCACTGGTGACATGCAGGGTCCATGGATTCATGAGGTTTCTCCGTACCCGTAGACGTCCATCCGCTGGATACGATTTGAAACGAGGCTCGTCTGACCAGGCAACATGTTTCCAGTCATCAACAGTCCAATGTCGGTTTTGACTGGCCCAGGCGAGACGTAAACCGTTGCCCAGTGTGAAGTGGTTCTCGCCCCGGCTACAGAGTGTAATAGGTTCTACGACGACCATTGATGACACAGCTGCGATGTATCTTGCGTCGGTAGTCATGTGATCGGTTGATATCCATCATATTCCTGAGTGTTGAACAGGAATGTGGACCCCAAGAGACCCTGTTGCTGGGTTCCACGTTGAAGTCAAGTACTGGGAGCACTCTACAATGCGATGTTGCCGTAAGACAGTTTCTCCATCAGTAGATGGTAAGTTCAAGCGCCATGAGATGCATCACGTGAAGGCCATCATCTTGAGTACATCTTCGGCTAGTTCATACACTGCACTGCATCTTCTAGGACATAGATTAACTGCAGTATCGTAAATCGTAATCATGGAATCGACGACTATTACTGTGAATGCCATCGATCCAAATGATCAATCCACAACGAGAACTGGAGTCTTTAAAGGGAGTTAGCGTGGGTCTATGACGCAAGGTTCGGTTCATAATGACCGAATGTGTCCTCCATATTCTGCAATACTCTCTTAACAGGCTCTTAATTGCTGTGTCGATCCCTCGCTATGTGCTCGTATGAAAGAAGAAGAATATCTTGCAACGTGTCACGAGCTAATAAATATGCTTGTCTCATTTCCTTTGGTTTTCTGTTGCAGTCTATTTTCTGCTGAATGCGTGTCCTTGCTCAGTAGACCGTGTCATCGACCTGACCCACTCGCTACATACTGCCACGCTTAGTGCTTCCACAACTGTCTCTGGTTTGTCTTGAAATTTACTGTGGCAATGTAAACAAGTTTTAACATATTTTTTTTGATTTCTGCCCCTACTTGCACTTCAGTCACGTTGAACGATTCTCTTTAGTCGTCATTGGTCCCGCTCTTGCAGGATCTTTTTCTGACCGCAGCGATGTCGGAGATTCGATGTTGTACCGGATTCCTGATATTCGCAGTAGACTCGTGAAGTGGTCATACGGGAAAATCCCCACTTCGTCGCTACCTCGCAGATGCTGTGTCCCACCGTTCGTGCGCCGACTATAACACCACGTTCAAACTCACTTAAATCTTGATAACCTGCAGTTGTAGCAGCTGTAACCGATCTAATTGTGCCAGACATTTGTTGTCTTATATAGGCGTTGCCGACCGCAGCGCCGTATTCTGCCTGTTTTCATATCTCTGTATTTGATTACGCATGCCTATACCAGTTTCTTTGGTACTTTAGTGTAAATGTTAGAGCTCCCAAAGGCGTTAAACTCATGGAGTGTGACGGTAACTTATTGACAAAAAAATCAGGAACTTCAGGTTTCACCGTAATTTTCTGGGGCGTAGAAGGGACATCATCAAAGAATAGTAATGTTTAAAAGAAAATTAGTTTTTCTCGTCATATTTGCTTCTCAAACGTTATAAACAGTAGTTTTACAGACTACATTATTAAACTGAAGCAACACTATTGGTACTTAAAGTAATGAAGTTATTGGTGGAACAGCTACTTTGAGCAATATTTTTTGAAATAAAATTTAAGGTTTTTATGGCTCTGAGCACTATGGGACTTAACATCTAAGGTAATCAGTCCCCTAGAACTTAGAACTACTTAAACCTAACTAACCTAAGGACATCACACATATCCATGCCCGTGGCAGGATTCGAACCTGCGACCGTAGCGGTCGCGCGGTTCCAGACTGAAGTGCCTAGAACCGCTCGGTCACACTGGCCGACAAGGTTTTTATGTGATTTTTCATTTCTTTTCCAAACGTAGTGACCGAGGGATAGCCTTTTTTATAGTTGGATCCAAATTACATGAAAATCATTATTTCTGTTATGGAACCATAGTGCACAAAAATATCAAACTTGAAAAATAAGTCGTAATATGCACCCAACCAACTGGGCGGATTTGGAGCCCAACTGGAGCCACTCCATTTTAGGGGTTCCAAAAACCTGTCGTGTTCACCACACTATGGCACAGGGTCACCAGAATCGTGCACCAAACTCGATTCGAGCCTCTTCAGTGAAAGCCAAAACCTAACTCTGGCTGAAGGCATGTTGCATGAGCGCAAGGTATATATACAAGATGCTGATCTGCCCCTTGAATAGGGAGGTCGTTTGTTTGTATAAGAAATTGAAAGATTTAGGATAATCAAAGAGTTTCTTCACAAAGACCTTTATAATTTTTCATAACACATAAATTAAAAAAAATGTGTCTTGCACTCGCCAGCTATTGAGCCTAACCATTACGCCAGACTGGGATAATAAACTGAGTTTAGAGCACCCACCATGTAAACTAAACAATATTGTTTTTTCTTGGACCCTAAAAGAATCTCAGTGGGAGGGTAGCCAGTCTTTCAGAGCGAAAATGCAATGAAAAAGTTCAACACGAAGATGATAACACCAAAAATCGGTTAACACGAAATAATAGTGCGTTCCCGACGAGAAACGATGTTGAAACTTCCCAGCAAATTAAAACTGTGTGGCGGACTGTGACTCTAACCTAGGGCCTTTGTCTCTCACGAGGACTGCGCTACCCATTCCGACAGTACGTCATTGTGGAAAATACTAGGTTAATTTCACACTTTTTTTTAACTTTAAAGAAACTCCTTTGATACTAAAATATTTCGCTTCTCGGATTAACAGATATATTAGATTTCTGTAGTCGCAACATATTCAGATTTACCGGTCTTTTTTTCGTTAGTCCGAACTAAATAAATCAACTCTTCGGATACTGCCATACTGCCATTGTAAAAAGTCTTCACATTTAGAACTTGGTAATGGGTGCGTCGGAGTCGGTTAACTGTGTGTCAGAATCAATGCATTTTGTGTTTTTTGTTTTTGAATACAATTTCTATAAATGCACTTTTTGAGTACAAAGGCAGAGAAATCAGGAAATTTTATACGTGATTAGGCTGTTCGACGCCACTGAATGAGTTTCTTACTGTCGATGACTTGTGTACTGCCATGATAACGACAAACGGAGACATTTTGGAGATCGTTTCGAGCTCAAAATAATGCGTTGATATAGACGGCTACGACTTACATTATGTGATCAGAAGTAACCAGACATCCCAAGAAACATACGTTTTTCACATTAGGTGCATTGTGCTGCCACCTACTGCCAGGTACTCCATATCAAAGAGCTCAGTAGTCATTAGACATCGTGAGAGAGGGCGCTCCGCGGAACTCGCCGACTTCGAACTTGGTCAGGTGACTGGGTGTCACTTGTGCCGTACGTCTGTATGCCAGATTTCCTCACTACTAAACATATCTAGGTCCACTGCTTCCGATGTGATAGTGAAGTGGGAACGTGAAGGGACACGTACAGCACAAAAGCGTACAGGCCGACCTCGTATGTTGACTGACAGAGACTGCCGACAGTTGAAGCGGGTCGTAATGTGTAATAGGCAGACATCTATCTAGACCATCGCACAGGAATTCCAAACTGCATCAGGATTTAATCCAAGTACTATAACAATTAGGCGGAAAGTGAGAAAACTTGGATTTCATGATCTAGCGGCAGCTCATAAGCCACACATCACGCCGGTAAATGCCGAACGACGCCGCGCTTGGTGTAAGGAGCGTAAACATTGGACGATTGAACAGTAGAAAACCGTTGTGTGGAGTGACGACTCACGGTACACAATGTGGCGATCCGATGGCAGCGTGTGGGTACGGCGAATGCCAAGTGACCGTCATCTGCCAACGTGTGTGGTGCCAACAGTAAAATTCGGAGGCGGTGATGTTATGGTGTGGTCGTGTTT
This sequence comes from Schistocerca americana, assembly GCF_021461395.2. Taxonomy (NCBI): domain Eukaryota; kingdom Metazoa; phylum Arthropoda; class Insecta; order Orthoptera; family Acrididae; genus Schistocerca; species Schistocerca americana. The sequence continues at coordinate 325,772,757 of NC_060121.1, read as the reverse complement.
TTGGCTCTGAGCACTATGGGACTTAACATCTATGGTCATCAGTCCCCTAGAACTTAGAACTACTTAAACCTAACTAACCTAAGGACATCACACAACACCCAGCCATCACGAGGCAGAGAAAATCCCTAACCCCGCCGGGAATCGAACCCGGGAACCCGGGCATGGGAAGCGAGAACGCTACCGCACGGCCACGAGATGCGGGCGGTCGTGTTTTTCATGGAGGGGGGTTGCACCCCTTGTTGTTTTGCGTTGCACTATCACGGCACAGGCCTACACTGACGTTTTAAGCACCTTCTTGCTTCCCACTGTTGAAGAGCAATTCGGGGAGACGATTGCATCTTTCAACACGATCGAGCATTTGCTCATAATGCTCGACCTGTGGCGGAGTGGTTACACGACAATAACATCCCTGTAATGGGCTGGATTGCACAGAGTCCTGATCTGAATCTACAGAACACTTTTGGGATGTTTTGGAACGCCGACTTCGTGCCAGACCTCACCGACCGACATCGATACCTCTCCTCAGTGCAGCACTCGATGAAGAATCGGCCGCCATTCCCCAAGATACCTTCGAGCACCTGATTGAACGTACGCCTGCGAGAGTGGAAGCTGTCATCAAGGCTAAGGGTGGGCCAACACCATATTGAATTCTAGCATTACCGATGGAGGGCGCCACGAATTTGTAAGTCATTTTCAACCAGGTGTCCGGATACTTTTGATCACACTATTTGACAATAAAACAACATTGCAGCTCCTATCTACGCTACATACAGATGTGGAATATCATAAGAAAACTTACTCAGCTACTTTGATGCGCATGAATAAAAGGAAGTAATGTGCTGATGTGTTGGCAGAAGAACCAACACCGTGTTGCTAGAGGAGGCCGAAATGTACACGTTAAGCTCACGCAGACTGGCGTGAGGTCTGGAACAGTTAAGGGAATTTATAGTAGCAAATAAAGTACGTAGTTGATGTAATACTTAACTTTAATCCATAATTGGAGAACATCGCTCTTGATGATACATTAATAACAATCTCAATATAAACTGGTAATGGCGCCTTGCTAGGTCGTAGCAAATGACGTAGCTGAAGGCTATGCTAACTATCGTCTCGGCAAATGAGAGCGTATTTGTCAGTGAACCATTCCTAGCAACGTCGGCTGTACAACCGGGGCGAGTGCTAGTAAGTCTTTCTAGACCTGCCGTGTGGCGGCGCTCGGTCTGCAATCACTGACAGTGGCGACACGCGGGTCCGACGTATACTAATGGACCGCGGCCGATTTAAAGGCTACCACCTAGCAAGTGTGGTGTCTGGCGGTAACACCACATGTGCCATGTCAAACAATTCGTCGCAAATCTCTTGAAAGGACAAAGCAAAAAATTACAGATCCTCCCCCCCCCCCCCCAAAAAAAAAAACATTAACACGCTGTATGTGTATTCGTAATAATACATTTCAGTAGGAAATTGGACTATGGTACTACCGTTATAGAAAACAGATTTCTTTTAATATGTAGCCATCTCATCTTTTACGCGAAAAGCTATTTCGGTCCCTCAGTTTGGTATCAGACGGTTTTAACTGCAGTTATGTCTGTTGAATAGCTGTCCATCGTTTTACTGCAGTCTAATTCAATATCCAATGTTGGCTACTCAGATATTCTGAAGGTCTGTTGTGACGCGTGCTCTTTCGCAGCTCCTACGTGCTGTTTATCGAGGGCATACAGCTTCAGTAGGTATAAATAACCCGTTAGATTACGTAGGCTGCTTTTATCCTGAGACGTATACCCTTGAGTAAAACGCATTAAAAGGTAAATCAGAAGTGGTACCACTTTTTAAAGATACTCTTTTCCTTGATTAACGCTTTGGAATGTGGAGGTTTTTCACAACTCTTGGCAACGTGGCTGTCACGCCACCATGGAATTTACTTGACGGCCTTGGTTTCCAGCTGACGTATGACGGCTTTCTAAGTGAACATACCACGTGTCACTAGCGTGTGTGGGAATTTATGTGGTATACCCTTAGCTTGACACCGTGCACGCATTCTGCAGTGTCGCGAAGACAAGTCAAGTACATCAGAATCCCAGCATCATCTCTTGTTAGCTTGTCAGTGTTGTTACTGTTGTTGTTGGTATGGTGGTTCTGTTAGTCTCCTAACCGAAGCACAAGGTGGTCCGTAGGTGTGATACCACACCACTAAAACAAAAAGAGGTGTATAAAAAAACTTTAAAGTCGCCTGTAAGAAATGAGAGAGGGGGAGAAACCAGTAAGGTTACTTAACAACATGGGCAGCTTTGTAGGATGCAACTTGTAATCTTCGTGTGGAAAAGGCATATCAAACAGCCAGTTACTCGAGAGGGACAACAGCGTCTTTCATTTGAGCACAGCTTTATTCATTCTCGATTTGTGACGCATTCTGTACAGAACAAGGCGAATGTTGGCTACAGGATGTGCTAGACGTTGTAGGGTTGCTGTCAGCTTGACCCATTTGTCATGGACTTTTACCGTGTACCTTAATCCTAGTACAAGCACCAACAATCCGCTCCCTAAGGTGTGCAAGGTTTCTGATCCTCATATGTCCCAGCAGGTAGAAATCTACTAGATTTAAATCTGAGGAACGTGGAGGCCACTCCACAGGACTTCTATGACCTATCCATCTCTGGGGAAACTGGACAAGTAGGTATGCCTGGACAACCAGCTCATAATTATGTGGGACACTATTGTCCTGAAAGACAGTTGGAAATGTCCCATGTTCATGCAGCAACGACAGTAGCAATTCTTTGTGCAACAAATGCAGCCTACGGCTGAGTGAAGAAGTATCCAAGATTACGAAGACCCAATATTCTACACCAAACCATCTCCTCCTATGTGACAACTGCAATCAGTGGATCCATTCAGTGAGGATGGATCCATCCAACCAGTATCTATGGCACCATTTATACATCTATCTATTCACATAGAAATCAATTGAGAAACAGTGGGTGTATGAGGACCAAATTCAAGGTCACAGTGCAACCTAACACCCCACTCACATCTGTCAGGCACCTGTGTGAGATACTTTCAAGGTTAGATTGTAACCTGATATGTGTCACATCCGTCCACCTCCCTCAACCCCTCCAAGGTCACCCACACATCTTGGGCAGTTGCGTGAGTAAAAGATGAGTCACCCAGCCACTGAGGCGGTACTGGCACAGATAATGATCTAAGACAACATCGTCCTTCCCCTCCCCCCTCCCCCCTCCCCTCTCTCTCTGTAGACCAATCAGGCTACTTTAAAATGGCTGGTTCCCCCTACCTCTCCCCTTTTTCTCATTTCAGCAATAAGGAGAGTTTCATCATTCAAGGTCTGTACACTGTAGTGAGAGAATCAACAGCAGCAGAGTTATACCTGTGGTGTCACCGCCAAACACCACACTTGCTAGGTGGTAGTTTTAAATCGGCCGCGGTCCATTAGTACATGTCGGACCCGCGTGTCGCCACTGTGTGATTGCAGACCGAGCGCCACCACAAGGCAGGTCTCGAGATACGGGATAGCACTCGCCCCAGTTGTACGAACGACGTAGCTAGCGACTACACTGACGAAGCCTCGCTCCTTTGCTGAGCAGATAGTTAGAAAAGCCTTCAGCTAAGTCCATGGCTACGACCTAGCAAGGCGCCATTAGTAACATTGCATGTATCTATGGAGTCTCACTTATATCGTCAATAGCGATGTACCAAGGATGGATTAAACTTAAGTATTCCAGAAGCTACGTACTTTTCTTTATAGCATTCATTACGTATCCTGTTACAGACATCTCTCTTGCCTTCGTGAACTAAACGCGTGCCTTTCGGCTACTTCCGTGGCGTGGCTGTCTTGCTACGCCACAACAATACCTAAAACGACAGTAAATATTAACGTAAATTAGACGCAAGATGCTTTGACATTACAGTATGTGAATGGAGTGCAGCTGAATTACGATGAAATAAAGGCAGCATAATTTTTCTGCAACCATCCTAATGTTTGATCACATTCCTTCATTGCCGTTTAGAATGTATTACGTTTTTGACCGTTTTTTCCCAAATAGTCACGTTTAACCAACAGTGGAAACACATATACACACAAGTGCGAACATGTGCATGCACACACAACAAGTCGCTGAATTTATATTTTAAATAATTACTGCCACTGCCACTGCCACTGGACTTCATTGTTATCGTTTCAGTGCTCACATGCCACTTACAGTGATTTAAATCTTTTTATACACTATTGCTGGTGCAAGTACCTTTAGACCTGGCATGTATTTGTAACAATGTGCTATTTGTTTAATGTGGGATATGTGCACCTCATTACATATTTTCTAAAGGACGAAGAATTAATGTTTTACTATACGTTATTCCAGCCAATACTAGCTCCACGTAAGATTTCGTTTTATTTTAGCAGAAACGAGTTTCGCATCTCGGAGGTGCTTCCCGGTCAGTGTTACTGGGCAGGAGCAGCGACTGGCACGAATATTAAGTCACTGAGCGTAATGTGCCACAGTAGTTGCACAAAAACCTCTACATAGATAGCCCGAGCTCCTTCCTAGTAGACAGACAATAGGAGGCTGCTCACTGCATCTACCAACAACACGATGGTAGGGCTCTGTCACGACATACTGATGGTTCGAAGAACCTCTATGGGATGGGAAGTGCATACTTCGATATGGGAGAGCAGGCAGATTTAAGCTTTCAAGAGCAACATCTATCACTACAGCTGACCTGATAGCAGTTCTGTAGGGAGAATTATGCAAAAGGACTCCCAAAGGACTCGTTTATAATATCACGATCAGAACTTACGGTATTAAAACACCATAGTAAAACAGCACAAACAATTATCCAGTTTACCGCATCTTAGAGGAAGCACAGTGTAAGGGGTCCATAGGCCCTTACTATAACTTTGCGCCCGCATCTCGTGGTCGTGCGGTAGCGTTCTCGCTTCCCACGCCCGGGTTCCCGGGTTCGATTCCCGGCGGGGTCAGGGATATTCTCTGCCTCGTGATGGCTGGGTGTTGTGTGCTGTCCTTAGGTTAGTTAGGTTTAATTAGTTCTAAGTTCTAGGGGACTGATGACCATAGATGTTAAGTCCCATAGTGCTCAGAGCCATTTGAACCATTTATAACTTTGCACTCGGCATAGGTCGATAGGACGAACAATCGATTGTGACGTGTTGCAAGATCGAGTGTTGAGTTGCGCCAGAGTGTGGTTGGTGGTTATATGTGTGTGAAGGCCATTGTTGAAATACAGGGCTTTAGCGGAGAAGGGTGTCGCCATCGCCGTGGTTAGACCCCTATGTAATAGATTAATACCGGGAAAGTGAAGAAGTATCATTACGAAAGTGACCACTGACGTTACTAGTGCCGTTATTTGGTTTCGCGTCTACCGCGCCGGCCTAACCTTGGATTGCAGTGTTGGATGCAGTGATGGATTAGCGTGTGACGATAATGGAAAATGAAGAAAGCCTGTGCTGAGATTAGCCGTAATTAGATTTGTATGACGAAGGCAGTGGCTATCTCCTTTTTTGTGTTTTGAGAAGAATATAAGTTCGTAATTAGTAAAACTGTGTTGGTGTTCCTTATTACCAGACATTCAGTATTATAGTATTGAACAGGACAAACTGGAAAGTAACAACTTCCGTAGCAGTCAATTCCGATTACCAGCCCCATTTGGTTCACGGTCATGTTAATAATAAATATTGGGCTGCTATTCGATCAGATCAGGTCGGGATAAAATCGGAGGTGTTACAACAGGAACTTTCAAGCCAGAATAAAACGACTAGGCGAGGAAGTAGTGTGCTCTAGATCAATAAAGTACGAGGAATTACCACTTTTCGACTTCCTGTGTACCATTAGGACTCGAATTAGGAACCACTGGAATGACAAGCTATAGCTGTCACACACGAGTTAGAGAAAAAATTATGCAGTATTGGTCTGGAATCTGCCAAAATATTCTTGGTATGACAAAAGTAATTGCAACAGAAACTTCCAAGTAACAATACGGCGCCTTTGGTTCAAATGGCTCTGAGCACTATGCGACTTAACTTCTGAGGTCATCAGTCGCCTGGAACTTAAAACTACTTAAACCTAACTAACCTAAGGACATCACACACATCCATGCCCGAGGCAGGATTCGAACCTGCGACCGTACCGGTCACGCGGTTCCAGACAAGCGCCTAGGACCGCACGGTCACACCAGCCGGCACTGCGCCTTTGATTTGCTGTTGTTGTTGTTGGGAAAAAGGGGGGGGGGGTGCAGCAGCACATGTACGGCATTAGTGCGCTCACGTCTCCCTGTAGTGACTGCGGCTCCAAAGAAGAACCACATTCCCTTCGGCTGCTCCACAAGACAGTATAAGATCATTACGTTATTACAAGAGTATTGTGTCGTCGCGAGGAACATCAAATCCTGATTGGCGACAAGGGCCACAACTATATACCAACTACAGGGTTATTACAAATGATTGAAGCGATTTCACAGCTCTACAATAACTTTATAATTTGAGATATTTTCACAATGCTTTGTACACACATACAAAAACTCAAAAAGTTTTTTTAGGCACTCACAAATGTTCGGTAAGTGCCCCTTTAGTGATTCGGCAGACATCAAGCCGATAATCAAATTCCTCCCACACTCGGCGCAGCATGTCCCCATCAATGAGTTCGAAAGCATCGGTGATGCGAGATCGCAGTTCTGGCACGTTTCTTGGTAGAGGAGGTTTAAACACTGAATCTTTCACATAACCCCACAGAAAGAAATCGCATGGGGTTAAGTCGGGAGAGCGTGGAGGCCATGACTTGAATTGCTGATCATGATCTCCACCACGATCGATCCACCGGTTTTCCAATCTCCTGTTTAAGAAATGCCGAACATCATGATGGAAGTGCGGTGGAAAAAAACGGTTCAAATGGCTCTGAGCACTATGGGACGCAACATCTTAGGTCATAAGTCCCCTAGAACTTAGAACTACTTAAACCTAACTAACCTAAGGACATCACACACACCCATGCCCGAGGCAGGATTCGAACCTGCGACCGTAGCAGCCTCGCGGTTCCGGACTGCAGCGCCAGAACCGCACGGGAAGTGCGGTGGAGCACCATCCTGTTGAAAGATGAAGTCGGCGCTGTCGGTTTCCAGTTGTGGCATGAGCCAATTTCCCAGCATGTCCAGATACACGTGTCCTGTAACGTTTTTTTCGCAGAAGAAAAAGGGGCCGTAAACTTTAAACCGGGAGATTGCACAAAACACGTTAACTTTTGGTGAATTGCGAATTTGCTGCACGAATGCGTGAGGATTCTCTACCGCCCAGATTCGCACATTGTGTCTGTTCACTTCACCATTAAGAAAAAATGTTGCTTCATCACTGAAAACAAGTTTCGCACTGAACGCATCCTCTTCCATGAGCTGTTGCAACCGCGCCGAAAATTCAAAGCGTTTGACTTTGTCATCGGGTGTCAGGGCTTCTAGCAATTGTAAACGGTAAGGCTTCTGCTTTAGCCTTTTCCGTAAGATTTTCCATACCGTCGGCTGTGGTACGTTTAGCTCCATGCTTGCTTTATCCGTCGACTTCCGCGGGCTACGCTTGAAACTTGCCCGCACGCGTTCAACCGTTTCTTCGCTCACTGCAGGCCGACCCGTTGATTTACCCTTACAGAGGAATCCAGAAGCTTTAAACTGAGCATGCCATCGCCGAATGGAGTTAGCAGTTGGTGGATCTTTGTTGAACTTCGTCCTGAAGTGTCGTTGCACTGTTATGACTGACTGATGTGAGTGCATTTCAAGCCATTTTCTCTCACTGCGCTCTCGAGCGCTCTGGCGGCAGAAACCTGAAGTGCGGTTTCAGCCGAACAAAACTTTATGAGTTTTTCTACGTGTTTGTAGTGTGTCGTGACCATATGTCAGTGAATGGAGCTACAGTTAATTTATGAAATCGCTTCAATCATTTGTAATAGCCCTGTATATACCAACTATATACCAGCAGGTATTCAGTGGGGCTCTAGTCATTCAGCAGGGCAGACCTCAGCACCAGAAGCTCGCAGTTTGTAAACAGCGTTTAGTTTAGTAGTATTCTTACGTGCTTCGTAGAAGAAGTCAGCAGTGACTAGTTACCTGTTTTTAGTTCAAAAATGGCTCTGAGCACTATAGGACTTAAATTCTGAGGTCATCAGACCTATAGAACTACTTAAACCTAACTAACCTAAGAACATCACATTCATCCATGCCCCAGGCAGGATTCGAACCTGCGGTCGCGCGGTTTCAGACTGTAGCGCCTAGAACCGCTCGGCCACTCTGGCTGGCCTGTTTTTAGTAGTGCTGTTTATTTTGTGATCAAAGTTTGAGTATTTTTCGATAGAGTTAGTTAACTTTATAGTGTAGTTTTTCACCGCCATAGGCGCAAGTGTCGCTTTATATGCATTTTGTGACTGTTGTTGTCTGCTTGTTCTTTCCCAGTTATTCCTCAACTGTCTGGTGAAGTTTTTTGTGATTTTATGTAGTTTTTACACAGTAGTAGATATAAAGAGACTGTGCTTGCTGCACGTAGACCCAAGGTGAACTGAGCGCCGTCCGGAAGCTGCTAGAAGCTGCATTGGCCAATGTCAACAGGCTTCAAGCTGCTGGCCTAGAGAGCGGCACTATTGAGGCAGCAGTGGTGAAAGCTACGACACTTCTGACGTCGCTGAAATCTCCAGGCAAACCCAATGTCACTGCTTCCGATGAGCATTTCTGCACAATTTGTCCTCAATCGAGAGTGAGTGGCGAACAAAGGTGCGTTAAACCATCTCCGGGGCGAAAGTGAGAACTGGCTTCATTGTTGCCATCTTACACCCTGGCAAAAAGTGTGAAGTGCTACCCTGTATTCATAAAACAGGATGCCTCGTTTGTCTCCATCGTAGAGCGAGGATTCGTAGAGGGTGGGTTTGTTAGTCATTGCAGCTCCAGCAGTAGACAGGTAATGCAATCGCTCAGGGACGGACAGGTTGTTTGAAGTAGCAGCAGTATGCTCTCGACCGGCCGTAGTCTGATGATATAAAAAAAATTATGACCATGGACGTGAAGTAAAGGAAATTTATTCTCGTTTCCGTTAGGCGGCTGGACTGCTAGCATCGCACACGGAGTGCAAGCGCGGCTCACCACATGCAGCATCGTACCCGGAGTCGATTGCGGTCCTCTGGTTTGGAGCCGAATGGAAGCATTGAACTATACCTTCTATGACTATCCTGACTTCCAGTTTATCAGTTACCTTTGCAATAGTGTGGAGAATTGTAGGGTCTACTGATAACGGCAGTACACTACACAAAAGAACTCGGATAGCATGATGTGAGCTGTGACGCGCACACTTTTTTTCTCTTTTTAGGCTGGTGGAAGCAATCCTTAGTTTCGTTGGTGAAATGCCTGCCGAAAAGGAAGACACCGAAGTCAGAGTCCTTTCGGCCTTGGCGATAGAAAAGATGCCAGCATTAGTACTGCTTGTTGAAGGTAATAATACCTACATAAGGTTAGGAACAGAATGGTGGCTGAACTAGAAGTGAACAATAGCGATATCCTAAATTCAGACTGGAAAATACATGGCAAAGATAGGTTAGTCACCATCGGTGGCCGCGCATTCATTACCGTAAAGAACTGTGGAGCGCCTAGTGAGGTTATTCCATATTCCGAATGTGAAATGATTTAGACGTAGCTATGCACCAAAAGCAGCTCGAACATGATGATCAGATGCTTTCATAGACCATCTGCGTCTATAATGGTCGAGCGCTTCAGAGACAGATTAGAGAATACCACGAATAAGTTTACTGATCATGCTGTTGTAATAGAGAGAGACTTCAACTTGCCAGATGTAGAACGGAGAGTCACGCAATTAAAACTGATGTTAGACAAAGGGATACGTGTCAGAATGTTTTGAAAGTTTTATCTGTTGCTTGTTGAAGGTAATAATCCCTACATAATATTAGGAACAGAATGGTGACTGAACTAGAAGTGAACAATAGCGATATCCTAAATTCAGACTGGACTGCAGAACTAGCACTCCTGAAAGAAAGGATATTGCGGAGACATGGCTTAGCACCGCCTGGGGGATGTTTCCAGAATGAGATTTTCACTCTGCAGCGGAGTGTGCGCTGATATGAAACTTCCTGGCAGATTAAAACTGTGTGCCGGACCGAGACACGAACTCGGGACCCTTGCCTTTCTGCAGGTTCACAGGAGAGCTTCTGTAAAGTTTGGAAGGTAGGAGACGAGCTACTGGATCCCCCAGGCTGTGGCTAAGCCATGTCTCCGCAATATCCTTTCTTTCAGGAGTGCTAGTTCTGCAGGTTGACAGGAGAGCTTCTGTAAAGTTTGGAAGGTAGGAGACGAGCTACTGGCAGACGTAAAGCTGTGAGGACGGGGCGTGAGTCATGCTTGCGTAGCTCAGATGGTAGAGCACTTGCCCGCGAAAGACAAGGGTCCCGAGTTCGTGTCTCGGTCCGGCACACAGATTTAATCTGCCAGGAAGTTTCAACAGTTACATTGCTTTGTTACACACACATCATTCGGTTGTAGTCATTTTCGGGAATCATTCTTATTCAGTTGAACGACATTACTAACTAATAGCATATCTACAACATGAAGACATATATTCTTTACTTACTGTAACAGGACAGAAGAAGAGAATGAAACTTGAAAGGTAAATAAAATTTCATCCATCTGGGACTGCATAGTGCTCCAAACTGTATCTGCCAAAGAATGGCAGACTCCCTACAGACTCTAGTTACTGTTGCTTTTTAATGGCTTACTTATTTATACTGAATGGTCCTTGACGACCATGCACAAACTACTTTGTTTCCGCTGTTGAGGGCTCTTTTATCAGAAATTTGATTTGCTGGCCGTACCTTAGCCTCTATTTCTTCAAGGATATAGTTCCCTTACGCATTAGCATCTTGCACATTATTACTGAATTCAGTATCTTGCTGCAAGTATCCCTGCTTCATTATTACTGCCTCTCTGTTTACCAGAAATGTGATCTGTTGTTATATTATCTATACCAACTGGTATCAAAGCCTGCTGCTGTACTGGTCTAGAAACTTTTCCTTTAGTGCCTATTATTTCTAAACCACTTCCTATCACGTCAGCTAGTCCAGTCTCATTAGGAATAGCATCAAAAACTGCTTGGGACAAGGCACTTGCTTCCCTGCCTCTATCTAGAACACAACGCTCTGTTACTTGTTGGATGTCAGTTTCTATAATATGGTGTTATTTTAGTTTAAACAGGTTCCTCGTAAAAGTGTTCTAATAAATCCTTTTCAATCTTTTCCCAGCTAAAGTAATTTTGCTCAGTTGCAAGTACGTCCACAATTAGATTCAAGGAGTCATCAATTTCTACGTTCTCAGTTGCCTTTTTCAAACAGTCCACAAATTTTAAATCAAAGCGCTTGACGACTTTCTCTTTTTTCGTTTGCTAGACATCATTTAAACTACTCTCTACCTCTGAGCAACTGGGTCCCTGCGCAACATTGCTGTCTATAATACTGTCGTCGGCTTTTACAGTTTGTGGCAAGTCAATACAGCTAATAGGTTCCTTGACCTCATTATTATTGCTATCCCTTCATTCATCAAATCCTCCTCTTCAAAATCTTACAAAACTGACTCTACGTTCTCTACTGAAACTTTTGCCGTCAGATTGCCGTTATTATCGAAGATGTAAGCCTTTAATTCACCTTCATCTTCACCAAATTCAAACCCCTTACTTTATTCCTCCCAATTACCTGTAGAGTGCACTTTCTCCTCCTTGCCCTTTTTTCTAAAGTGACCGAAATGCTGTCAATTACGCAAAGAGAGTGGTTTGGCACATCACTCGTACTGTCTGTTCCTGTTTCATCATCCCTGTTATCTGTTTGCGTGTGCTGACCAACTGTGATTTGTGTTTTTGTTACTCGTTGTGTTACTGTTTCCACCTTGTGAGCGCCATTTTTCTCATAGACGGAACTTAGTTTCCCACACGCTGCCTGTTGTGTTCATTTGATACAGAATCAGATAGGGTAGTATTTGGCTCTCCGTCTTTTCTCAGCGGAACACTTTGCATTTGCGCATTCGTCATAATAATTGTTTGAAAAAGCATGATGGTTGTCTACTCCTCTTCCTCTGCCACGGTCTTGACTAAGATAATTAGATGCTGTATTCTGAACCTCCATACTTTTAACATTCACATTCCGATTGTCATTATTTCCGTTCTTTACTTGATTGTCAGAAGGCCTATTATTATTTTGCACCTGCTCCTCAGAAACAGCTATTCTTTCTACTAGCTCCAAATATTTATTGAACCTATTCACTTTATTTCTAGGCGCGGAAATGATTCTCTTTTGCCAATACCAAGGTAACTTATTCTAGTCCCATGATAACCATTTCCGGTTTCGTCTTTTCTGTCAGATGTTACAGCCGTGAAACCCACTTCCAGACAACACTTTTACTGAATCACGATCTGGAGCAAACGTCTTACCGCTCCAAAACTCTCTGAAGACATAGTTTTGTATGACCAGTACTCATTACGAAATGCAGTTTTAAATTCAAAAAGAGTTATACATCTAATCATTACGTCAGCTGACCACCGCAAAGTATCTCCTGACAAATGACTTCTTATGAAAGAAATTTTCTGTCGCTCTGACCATGCGTTTGGCAAAACATCCTCAAAATCATTCCAGAACTCTAATTGGTGAATTTGCTTGTCTGGATCAAAAAGTAGAAATTGAAGACATCCAATGAAAGCTGCGTCAACTGAAGCAACATGCTGAACAGTAGTATTCCAAGAACTAGGAGAAGTTACTCTATTTTCCATGTTATTAATACTAGTATTTAGTACTTCTACTTGCAATTCTACTGATCCCTCCCTGTCAGAAAACTTTTTACCAGCATCTTTACAAAACTTCTCACAATCAGATTTTGCCTTCTTAATATCTTTTTGACAAGAATTTAATCTAGAAGTTACCTCTTCAAATCGATTAGAGGAAAGTTTGGATTTGTTGCCTATTCTTTCTGGCAACTTCCCTTCCATAAGCTCCTCTGCGTCTTTGAAATCTTTGCGAACTTCACCAATTTCAGTTTTGAAAATATTATGCAATTTATTTAGCTGTTGCCCTCCTTTGACTTGCAGATCAACGTGGTTAGAATCAATTTTATAATATATGTCATTCAGTTTTGAGGTCATTTCAGTCTTTAGTCCTTTATTACTATCCTTTAGTTCTTCAACAAAAGCAAAACGAGGATAATGGAATGTAGTCGAATTAAGTCGGGTGATGCTGAGGGAATTAGATTAGGAAATGAGACACTTAAAGTAGTAAAGGAGTTTTGCTATTTGGGGAGCAAAATAACTGACCATGGTCGAAATAGAGGGGATATAAAATGTAGACTGGCAATGGCAAGGAAAGCGTTTCTGAAGAAAAGAAATTTGTTAACATCGAGTATAGATTTAAATGTCAGGAAGTCGTTTCTGAAAGTATTTGTATGGAGTGTAGCCATGCATGGAAGTGAAACGTGGACGATAAATAGTTTAGACAAAAAGAGAACAGAAGCTTTCGAAATGTGGTGCTACAGAAGAATGCTGAAGATTAGATGGGTAGATCACATAACTTATGAGGAGGTATTGAATAGAATTGGGGAGAAGAGGAGTTTGTGGCACAACTTGACTAGAAGAAGGGATCGGTTAGGAGGACATGTTCTGAGACATTGAGGGATCACCAATTTAGTATTGGAGGGCAGCGTGGAGGGTAAAAATCGTAGAGGGAGACCAAGAGATGAATACACTAAGCAGATTCAGAAGAATGTAGGTTGCAGTAGGTACCGGCATATGAAGAAGCTTGCACAGGATAGAGTAGCATGGAGAGCTGCATCAAATCAGTCTCAGGACTGAAGACCACAACAACAACATAGTTCTTCATTACTAAACTCAATCTTACTGAAGTGTTTGCTATTGGATTCCATCTTATTGTTCAGTTCTTTGCAATCCAATTCAAGAATATAAAACAGTAATTGCATCCAGTGTGCCTCTACATTATCACTTAGCATTTCCAGCGATTTTAAAGAAGTTTCTAGCATTCCCTGGCTTGGCTGATTATCAGACATATTGAATTCAGTTTCATTATGGATAACTCCATTAATTCAATTTTTTTCCTTTTTTGACCTCTACTTCAATCACCTCATCATCAGAAACTGGTTCTAATTTCGCAGTAACATGTAAATTTTTCTTGAGATTCCACTTTCGACAAATCACATTCCAATTTTGGATTTCTTATTTTGACGGAACCATGCTCATCAATTTTAGTTTCTAGTTCTGAGGATTCATCGTCAGAGACTGGTTCCATCTTAATTTTCACATTATTCTTATCAATATTTTCCCTTTTTAGTAGCGTACTAGTAACAACGTACAGATTCTTTAAATAATATTATTGTCTGGCCTCGACGAACGATGTCGGTGCTGGGCACCAGCAAACGTGATGCGACGAGCCTCTGCTTTTTAGATAGCAGCACAGGCTGTGGCGGCGAGTATCGCCTGCTGCTATAGTTCCAGGGCGGGCTGGGTACAGATGAAAGCGCGCAGTAGCTTCTGGGTGGCTCAAAAATGGTTCAAATGGCTCTGAGTACTATGGGACTTAACATCTGAGGTCATGAGTCCCCTAGAACTTAGAACTACGTAAACCTAACTAACCTAAGACATCACACACGTCCATGCCCGAGGCAGGATTCGAACCTGCGACCGTAGCGGTCGCGCGGTTCCAGACTGAAGCGCCTAAACCGCTCAGCCACACCGGCCGGCTTTTGGGTGGCTTGCAAGTCCTTGATGACACGCAGTCTTCTTCTAACCTTAGCGCCGGTGGGAGCCGCTATCTAGTGTCTCCTTCCCTCCTTCCGTCACGATCAAGGTTACTGTGGCTAACATTCACAGTATACTTTCCACACTCGTGAGCAAGTCTTAACACTGTTCTCGCACTGGTTTCTGTATATTTCACTTCGGTATCCTGTTACTGTCTACCGAGTTCACTGTTTTATACTGATCACTTTCACTGCTCAATTTCCCCGCCGAGGCACCATGTATGGGGTGGCAGGATAGTAATATTATGAAATATTATATTTTTTCGTTCGTCGCCGTCTTTTAGTAGAGCCTGAAAACTATTTCTGCGGTCTGCCAGAATGCGATGGAGGACATAGTAACCATAGTTCCCAGACTGCAAGTCCACATTCTTCTTGAGCTCACTGAACCAAATGTTTCTACTCTCTATTTACTCAGCGGGATCAGCAACATGATTATAAAAGGAAGTTTTGAGTTCTAACTGATCCATATATTAAATAAAATTTTACACGCTCATTGCAGTAATATTTCTTGTGATAGTAATAATAATAATAATACAAATAAAGACATCAGACCATTCTTGCATAGACCACCAAATAACCCACAAGTCGAAACAACAGTAACAACTATCAACTCAATCGTACACAACAAAATAAATGAAAATATAACTTTGGAAGAGTTACAACTACTGGTTTATATAGGAGCACTCACTACACTAAATATACACACTAGGCAGAGACAGAACAAACCAACACACAGAAGAAACCCACAAAATCAGCATGGCAACGCAGGCTACAGATCAGAATAGAAAAGCTAAGAAAAGACATCGGACAGCTAATACAATATATAAGAAAAGAAATATCAGACAAAAAACGAAAAAGGTTAGGTAAAATCTCACAACAAGAAGCGATAGAGCAATTAGATGAAAAGAAGCAGAAATTACAAGCATTGGCCAAACGACTTAGATGATACAAAAAAAGTGAACATAGAAGGAAACAAAACCAAACATTCAACACAAACCAAAAGAAATTTTACCAGACAATAGATAACACATACATTAAAATAGACAATCCACCAAACATAACAGACATGTAACACTTCTGGAACAACATATGGTCAAACCCGGTACAACATAGCAGGCATGTACGGTGGATACAATCAGAAACAGACACATACAAGATGATACCACAAATGCCTGAAGTGATAATTTTGCAACATGAAGTCACCCGAGCAATTAATTCTACGCACAATTGGAAAGCCCCTGGAAAAGATAAAATAGCAAATTTCTGGCTAAGGAAGATCACCTCAACACATTCACATCTAACTAAATTATTTAACAGTTACATTGCTGAACCATACACAATCCCTCATACACTTACACATGGAATAACTTATCTGAAACCTAAAGATCAAGCAGACACAGCAAACCCAGCTAAATATCGCCCCGTAACATGCCTACCAACAATATACAAAATATTAACTTCAATCATTACACAGAAATTAATGACACCTACAACACAGAACAAAATTATAAATGAAGAACAAAAAGGCTGTTGCAAAGGAGCACGAGGATGTAAAGAGCAACTGATAATAGATACAGAGGTGACATATCAAGCTAAAACTAAACAAAGGTCGCTACACTACGCATACATTGATTACCGAAAACCTTTTGATAGTGTACCCCACTCATGGTTACTACAAATATTGGAAATATACAAAGTACATCCTAAATTGATACAGTTCCTAAACATAGTAATGAAAAATTGGAAAACCACACTTAATATCCAAACAAATTCAAATAATATCACATCACAGCCAATACAGATTAAGCGCCGGATATACCAAGGAGACTCATTAAGTCCTTTCTGGTTCTTCCTTGCTCTGAACCCACTATCAAACATGCTAAATAATACAAATTATGGATATAATATTACTGGAACATACCAACACAAAATCACACATTTGTTATACATAGATGATCTAAAACTACTGGCAGCAACAAATCAACAACTCAAGCAATTACTAAAGATAACAGAAGTATTCAGCAATGATATAAATATGGCTTTTGGAACAGACAAATGTAAGAAAAATAGCATAGTCAAGGGAAAACACATTAAACAAGAAGATTACGTATTGGATAACCACAGCGACTGCATACAAGCGATGGAAGAAACAGACGCCTATAAATATCTAGGATAGAGACAAAAAATAGGAATAGATAATACAAATATTAAAGAAGTACTAAAAGAAAAATATAGTCAAAGACTAACAAAAATACTGAAAATAGAATTGACAGCAAGAAACAAGACAAAAGCTATAAATACTTATGCTATACCAATATTGACCTACTCATTTGGAGTAGTGAAATGGAGTAACACAGACCTAGAAGCACTCAATACACTTACACAATCAAAATGCCACAAATATAGATACATCACATACATTCAGCAACAGAAAGATTCACATTAAGCAGAAAGGAAGGAGGAAGGGGATTTATCGACATAAAAAACCTACATTATGGACAGATAGACAATTTAAGAAAATTCTTTATAGAACGAGCAGAAACTAGCAAAATACACAAACCAATCACTCATATAAATACATCGGCTACACCATTGCAATTCCATAACCACTTCTACAACCCTTTAGATCACATAACATCAACAGATACGAAGAAAGTAAATTGGAAAAAGAAAACACTACATGGCAAGCACCCATATCATCTAACACAGCCACACATCGATCAAAACGCATCCAACACATGGCTAAGAAAAGGCAATATATACAGTGAGACGGAAGGATTCATGGTTGCAATACAGGATCAAACAATAAACACCAGATATTACAGCAAGCATATTGTTAAAGATCCCAATACCACAACAGATAAATGCAGACTTTGCAAACAACAAATAGAAACAGTAGATCACATCCTATCAATAGTAGCAAATACAGAATACCCCAGAAGACATGACAATGTAGCAAAAATAATACATCAACAACTTGCCATACAACATAAACTAATAAAACAACACGTTCCCACATACAAGTATGCACCACAAAATGTACTGGAGAATGATTAATACAAATTATACTGGAACAGAGCCATTATAACAGATAAAACAACACATCATAACCAACCTGACATCATACTCACCAATAAAAATAAGAAATTAACACAACTAATCGAAATATCCATACCCAATACAGCAAATATACAGAGGAAAACAGGAGAAAGAATTGAAAAATATATCCAACTGGCTGAGGAAGTCAAGGACATGTGTGGCATCAGTATAAAGTTGACATTATACCAATTATACTATCAACTACAGGAGTCATACCACACAATATCCACCAGTACATCAACGCAATACAGCTACATCCAAACGTATATATACAACTACAGAAATCTGTAATTATTGATACATGTTCAATTACCCAAAAGTTCCTAAATGCAATGTAACATATACCGTACAGTTAGAAGGAAGTCATGCTCGATCAAAGTCCGCGTCACTTTCCATTTTTAACCAGACATAACATCTGAGAAAGGAAAGAAATAACAATAATAATAATAACAATCATGATGTCTCTGTCACAATCAGCACCATGAGCAGTTCAGAGGTGACCTCTAAGGTAAGTTCCAATTAAATGTCTTTCGCCCTGAACAGTAATCATCAGAGTTAATTGCTCGCCACAAAAGTGGAAAATAATACCTCCACTTGCCACGCGGTTTTTGCTAACGTAACTGGCGGCGCACTTCCGTGAAATCCAAGCGATCCAGGACGGTGTACAGTCTTCGTAAGTTCACTTCCTATTTTTAGCAATACAACCATCTGGTAGCAGCCTGGTTGCGACGTCATCGGAGACATAAAGAATGCCGTCGTTTTACTGACGCGTACGGATTGATAGCCCAGTGCGAAGTGTGTATCACTGCCTCCTAGGCACTATTTATGAATTAATATGGGCGCAGCGGACGGCCAAACGGAACATCTACCGTCATCTGCTCTAAGCCATGCTAGCAGCGTCTAAATGTCCGCTTTCTCAGATACATATCGTTGTGTGTCAATTTACAATCTTCGTACTACACTCCCGGAAATTGAAATAAGAACACCGTGAATTCATTGTCCCAGGAAGGGGAAACTTTATTGACACATTCCTGGGATCAGATACATCACATGATCACACTGACAGAACCACAGGCACATAGACACAGGCAACAGAGCATGCACAATGTCGGCACTAGTACAGTGTATATCCACCTTTCGTAGCAATGCAGGCTGCTATTCTCCCATGGAGACGATCGTAGAGATGCTGGATGTAGTCCTGTGGAACGGCTTACCATGCCATTTCCACCTGGCGCCTCAGTTGGACCAGCGTTCGTGCTGGACGTGCAGACCGCGTGAGACGATGCTTCATCCCGTCCCAAACATGCTCAATGGGGGACAGATCCGGAGATCTTGCTGGCCAGGGTAGTTGACTTACACCTTCTAGAGCACGTTGGGTGGCACGGGATACATGCGGACGTGCATTGTCCTGTTGGAACAGCAAGTTCCCTTGCCGGTCTAGGAATGGTAGAACGATGGGTTCGATGACGGTTTGGATGTACCGTGCACTATTAAGTGTCCCCTCGACGATCACCAGTGGCGTATGGCCAGTGTAGGAGATCGCTCCCCACACCATGATGCCGGGTGTTGGCCCTGTGTGCCTCGGTCGTATTCAGTCCTGATTGTGGCGCTCACCTGCACGGTGCCAAACACGCATACGACCATCATTGGCACCAAGGCAGAAGCGACTCTCATCGCTGAAGACGACACGTCTCCATTCGTCCCTCCATTCACGCCTGTCGCGACATCACTGGAGGCGGGCTGCACGATGTTGGGGCGTGAGCGGAAGACGGCCTAACGGTGTGCGGGACCGTAGCCCAGCTTCATGGAGACGGTTGCGAATGGTCCTCGCCGATACCCCAGGAGCAACAGTGTCCCTAATTTGCTGGGAAGTGGCGGTGCGGTCCCCTACGGCACTGCGTAGGATCCTACGGTCTTGGCGTGCATCCGTGCGTCGCTGCGGTCCGGTCCCAGGTCGACGGGCACGTGCACCTTCCGCCGACCACTGGCGACAACATCGATGTACTGTGGAGACCTCACGCCCCACGTGTTGAGCAATTCGGCGGTACGTCCACCCGGCCTTCCGCATGCCCACTATACGCCCTCGCTCAAAGTCCGTCAAGAGTGCACATACGGTTCACGTCCACGCTGTCGCGGCATGCTACCAGTGTTAAAGACTGCGATGGAGCTCCGTATGCCACGGCAAACTGGCTGACACTGACGGCGGCGGTGCACAAATGCTGCGCAGCTAGCGCCATTCGACGGCCAACACCGCGGTTCCTGGTGTGTCCGCTGTGCCGTGCGTGTGATCATTGCTTGTACAGCCCTCTCGCAGTGTCCGGAGCAAGTATGGTGGGTCTGACACACCGGTGTCAATGTGTTCTTTTTTCCATTTCCAGGAGTGTATTTGAATGAACACAGTTAAGTTGGCTTTAATTACAGAAAAAGTTTCATCTCGACTACATCTAAAATTGCTGGCTAGAATTTTTACAACGGAACCTTGTATTGATTGATATTTGCACTAAAGTCTTGAAACTTGTCATAGCTTTACTGTTTAATGGATATAATCAAGCACTGCAATCAGAAGTATCATTAATATAACTGATACTTAATCCACTAAAAATGAGAACGTTTTTGTTCCAAACTTAGTTTTCAGTAAATTACTTAAAAACTATTAGAGTTAGCTTAATGGGGTCTCACAGTTAATGTTTTTATATCAAAATGAAGCTTCATACCAATTTTTATCTTTCTGAGTCAAATTTATAGTGCCTTCCATTTTTTGTAAAAATAGCGATTTTGATCAATATATCGCTCCGAACCAGTTTAGGCCTGTAACAGTTGATTACGACGTACATCCACACTTTCTGAACAATTTTTCGCTTTCTAGCTTCACTGTTTATCTCCAATTTTTTTTAACGATGTACTTATGGAAACATATTTGTCGGATCACTCTGAGATTTAACAGTTTAAACGTTAATATACTGAATTATATGTGGAAAAAGTTTGAAGAAGCTACTTCAATTTTTAATTTTATCCTTAGCTTATGGTGCAATACTTGTATGCTACGCACAATCGCGTTATGATGACGTGGCGCTAGTGGCAGTGAACTGGGGTAAGTCCCGAGACACTATAGTTCAATTCTTTTATCTTGGCGGCTCGCGCATGCACGCCCAGACGCGGGAGATTGTTGCGTTGCCAGTTGCACAAGACGCACGCGCCAAGAGAAGCAGCGCCATAGTATAGCATAGTTACGTTTGGGGGGGAGCGCGCAGTTCATGAAGTAAAGCCACCACGACCGCATTAACCCTTTCGCTGCTACAGAGACGTGCTCCCCGCATTCCGCGATGTGCGCGATTTTGTCACTGCACTGCTCGCCTGTGCTGACACACGGTGTTCCGACTGCTTTGACACTCTTACCATTCGATTCCACAAAAGCTATTTGGCCCAAAAATTAGATTTTTACACATCTTCTTGACTGATGCCTTCCCCCCATAAATGACTTAATTTTGTCTCGATGTTCAACGCAGTTATTATGCAGCATTAAATGTAGTAAACCATTGCACGAAATTTTGAAGAGTTTGCAGAGGTAAAAGTCCATGCGCGTTTGGCTTTGTTTTAAACAATCGAAACAAAATTAAGTCATTTGTGGGGGGAAGGTATCAGTCAAGAAGATGTGTAAAAAATCTAATTTTTGGGCCAAATAGCTTTTGTGGAATCGAATGATAAGAGTGTCAAAGCAGTCGGAACACCGTGCAGTGATGACAAAATCGCGCACAGCGCGGAATGCGGGGAGCACGTGTCTGCAGCAGCGAAAGGGTTAATGAAGAGACAAAGCACTAGAAATTTCACAAAATTGCATTCAAACGAATGAAATTCGTGAAGTAAGATACTTCGATATTGTTTTTAAATGAAGAAAATTTTAAGCACTGCCCAAGGATTGAACTCGTCACCTTCCAATTACCAGTCAAACGCCTTAACCATTACGCTGACGCAACTCGTCGTGCAATATAACTCTATGAGGCATCTAACATGTCACACAAAATACTGACAAACACTGTTGGTATGAGTATGAATTACTCACACTTCGTCGAAGTACAATAGGAAATAAACAATTACCACTGTTCTTTGTTGCGAAAAAGCGGTTCGTGAGATTGATACAAACACCTTTCCTTGCTATCGCCTGAATTAAAAGTCTTATTGCTTGTATGGTTTAATTAATTAATAGAATATGAAGCAATTGGTATAAAGAATGCTTTTTCCAAACTTTCTATAAAAGAAAGTCTGCTATCAAGACATTGCTTTTGTTCTATTACTTTATTTATGGCTGAACGTTTCTAAAACTGAAGACACTCGTCCGTGCTCTGCTCTGCAGACGAGATCTGGCGACGTCGTTCTTTGTTCATTGGCTGACTGTGTTTTGTGACGTCAGATGCGCAAAACGAACCTAAACTCGGCCGCCAACATAAATGACGCGCACTTTAGCTCACCCTGTAACTCTTAAATGATACAGCACTTGTTTCGCCACACACCCCAACAGTATGGCCTACCTAAAATTTGTAAAGAAAGGATACCATTACGGTTGTTGGTGAATAATACTGTGGCACTATATGTAATTTAGCTAAGCATCTTGTGTCATTATTGAGTCCATTTGTGGGAACATTTTCGCACCGCACATGGATCTCGGCTGACTTCGTTTAATCAGTGCTCTCTCTTTGTTCACAGATTCCCAGGTACATACCGACAATGAATTCCGGCATGTTCTTATCTCAACTTATTTTATGTTTCGTAGGACAGAAACCGACAAGCTAGTGACAGGGACTGCTCTCTCTTCATTCGTAGGCAAATCTTTTAGAAAGGATTTTGAGAATCCACTCGAGTCAGCAGAACATAAACAAATTTGCAAATTTTGGTGATAAACATATCAGTAAATTAGCCTACTACGGCTATTTTTATTCACTGTTATCATATGGCATCATATTTTGGGGCAATTCGTCATTAAGAGAGAAAGTATTCATTGCAGAAAAGCGTGTAACCAGAATACTAGCTGGTGCCCGCCCAAGATCACCTTGCAGACATTTATTTAAGGAACTCGGGATATTCACAGTACCCTCGCAATACATATCTTCACTAATGGAATTTGTGATTAATAACCCATCCCAATTCAAAAATAACATCGAAGTGCATAGCTACAACACTAGAAGAAAGGATGATATTCACTATTCTGAATTAAATCTCACTCTGGCACAGAAAGGGGTGAATTATGCTGCCATAAAAATCTTTGCCCATTTGCCAAATAGTATTAAAAGTCTGACAGATAGCCAACCAACATTTAAAAGCAAATTAAAAGAATTTCTGAATGACAGCTCCTTCTAATCAATAGATGAATTCTTAGACATAAAGTAGTAACTGTAAAAAAAAAATAATAATAAATTAATTAATTATTTTGTGTAAAGAAAACTAATGTTAAAGTGACACTTTCCACATCATTACGAAATGTCGTATTCATGATCTATGGAACATGGATTAATGTAAGTATGTATGTATGTATGTAAGCTAACTGTTTTTTAGAAGTATGGTGATGGCACTTTTATAGTATGGCACCGCTCCATTCATGAGAACATCCAGTTTACCATGAAAACAGAAAAAGATTTTAGGATTCCATTATTAAAAGCCTGTGGCAGAAAACCTTACTAACCGAAACGTACGGAATTCTATCACTTCCACGATTTTCTCCGAGCAAAGTACAGAGTGGAGCACAAGCAACGCCAGCCCGCTGGAATGCCGAGTTTCGCCTTTCCGTCACCGGGGACGCTGCCTGCTGGCAATGTGGTCAGTCCTTCAATTACGATGTTAACGCCTGAAAACTGCTGGCAGGTGCCGAGATGAAATATCGTGCTTCGGCGCAAATGACGACCGGCTGCACTCCCGAAGCGTCATCAAATAAAAAGCGCTCTATTCGTTAGCAGAGTGGCTTTACAAATATAATAAAAATGTTTATTAGTACGTATTGCCTGTTGACTTCTGTCTTGGGATCTTTGGCCGATGTTTGTGTAATAATTTTTCGGGTCACATATAAATTTGTAATGCGGGCAGCAACAGTCGTTAAATTTCATAATGAATGCAAGTAAAATGAACCGCGAGACAGTTGTATTTGGTGATTTCTTTATTATCAAAACCGGTTTCGCTGCAATAAAACAACATCCTCAACTGAACTGCATTAGGAGGAAAGGATCCCATGGAGTACATACGATCAAAATGCTCATCGTATGACAACTTTCCACGTGAGTACATACCTGACCGCCTTCCTTGCTGTAACTTTCCAACTGTCACAGGACATGTATAGATTTTCGTTTTATATGTTACTTCAAATTAACTTAGCCGCTTGCTGGCTTACTACCTTAAATTTCTGTCACGATTAAATGTCCTTTCATTTCATGTAGTCTGCCTGACAAAAATAATTTAACGTGTCAATAAATATGTCAGTATGTTGCAGTCTCGCTCAATGTCCTCCGTTTCATGGGGGTATGCTTACCGGTTTGCTGTTCAAACAGCCTTACGGTCTTGACACTTATTCATAACGATGTGAGAGTGAGTCATGGAGGGAGGGTGTGAGAAAGCGGAAAGCGTTCGGTGGGAGGAAGGGGGGGGGGAGTGTTGGTTATTATTTAAGTCGCTGGAGGCCCCAATTACTGATATTTCCTTATTTATGTCTTTCATTGTACCTTATTTTACTTCTATATTTTTTTCTTAATGTACCAAAACATTATTCGCCGCGCCCCGGTGTCCCGTTTTATTTATTCTGACGACTTCCCCCCTTCAGGGTTTGTATGATTTTTGACTACAACCTTTGGTGGCGCCTTGGTGCGTTAATGTGACGCTCTTCTAAGTACGTTTTAATTTTGATTTTATCCTACTTTTTTAAATTCTTTACAAAGGACCTACAAAAATATTTTGTTAAAATTCTGGAAAAAATTTTTAAAAGATTCTTGTAGTATTTTAATCATATGTATTGGATAGAATCCTTTCTTCCTTATGTAGTTCGCCTGAAGATGATGTTTTATTGCAGCGAAATCGGTTGTGACAATAAAGAAATCACCAATTAAGCTGTCTTGCGGTTCATTTGACTTCGATTCATTATGAATTTTCTAGCGTTTCGACAGTATGAATGGTTGGCGTTGTCATTGACTCACCTCCGTTGACGGTGATGGACTGCTGGGTGAGCCTTTGACAATGTCAGTCACTCGGGATCACGAAACGTCAGAAAAATCGTGAAAACAGCATTCGCTGAAGATTCTGAGGCAGGCAATACGCCAACAAGTGGCCGGAAAAACCTCAACAATTTTGTATTCATATCAGTTTAGTTTCAAATCTTGTCTTCATTCCGTCACGCATGTACTAAAGTGACAACATAAATTTGGCAAAGACGGTTTACCCAGCATCTCACACTAGAGACCTAGTTGCTCAGAGTACAAGATATCTAATATTCTCGCACTGCTGGTAACTGTGTTTTGCACTCAGTGGTCATTACATAAGGCAGCTGCTGTTTTCTGAAGGCTGAACAACAACCCTAACGTAGACCAACTCGGCTCACATAGACTCGGCGTCCTCGGAACTTCGTTATGACGTGGAGCAGTGTAACGGTCTCTGCCAGGGTCAGTTCTGATGCACGAACTCAGGGGGCTCTTAAGGGGACCATACCCTGCCTATCTAACCCATGTTAATTTAGGCAAGTATTTGACGCATTTCTGAATAAACTATTTGATGCAGGACCTTAATATTTTTACTGTATGTTACATGATGCTAATAGAGTCAACTGTACTAAAATTTACTTTATCCATTCTACAGTTTTTAATAAATACTTTTTTAAATTTATTAACAAAAAATATTAAGTTTTTTCTACAGAAAATATTTTTTGTGAACTTCATAATGGGGGAATATTAATGAATGTAGTACCAGAGGTGGCTTTTTATGTTACGCAGTCTCTGAAAATTTCATTCATTTATCTATGATAGTTTCTGATGGAGCATATGTACTGAAAATTTTAGTTTGCGGGAAATTGACTTTAAAGAAAAAACTTTTGAAATTTGTTACTTACAGTTAATTAAAACTGTCCTGCTGCACATCATGGCTCTTCTTTGGCCTCTAGGAGGTCTTCGAGCTTCTTTTTCACCTTCCTGGATGTTTGTCTTGCTTTCTTGGCCTCATTAGATGCAGACCTGTCTGCATCGGACATCCTCATTTTATCGCAATGTTGCAGCCCAGTGATCATATTTTCACCAGGATTAATTCCCAGCTTTTTCAGTACCCAACACTTTCCAGTATTACCACAATTGAATGTTATAACATCATTATGAACTCCTAGTTTCACTGTATGCATGCCTACAAATACAGTTTTAGGAAGGCGGTTCCAAATTATGCTGTTGAAACATTCATTTGGACTCTGTGTTTACCCATGCAGACATTTCCTTAGATGGTCAGGATGAGCCAAGTCTCTGAAAATAGGTTTAATTGCTGTAATAACAGCAGCAGGAAGAGAGTGCTGGTGAGAATAAGATTCTCCAGTTGCCTGAGCCCTATTGTATTTGCACCACGAATTTTCTCTTGATGGACACAATCCATGACATGGCTTACCGTCAGTTAAGGAAGAATATGTCCCATACATCTCTCTTCATTGCCCCCAGATTTTCTTTATTTCTCATAATTGCCTGCTCATAGTACACCTGCAAGTCTTCTATTTCAGTTTTACTTAACCGATCCTGTTCGGGCAACAATTTTCCATCTTCTAAGTTTCTTCCTCTCAAATCAACAGTTAGTTTTCTCAGCCTTGTTCCCAAACGTTGTTGAACATGTTCTACAGATTGTATCTTGCTGATAATGGCATCTCCATATGGCTAAGAGTTCACCACATTGTTGTATGCCTTACTGTCACCATCGCCCAAATATTTGATGTACCGTACGCCTCTTGTTTCTACGGAGCGATGAGATATTTGTTGTACTCCATGAACTTCCATACCACCATTTGTTCCTCTAAAATTGGCCACAGAGTTGTGTTCTTTGTTTTCATTGACTTTACAACAGTTGCAATATTTAGACATTATCTCCACATCTAACACTTTACCGGTGTCTACACCCGTGGCAGTCACTACTCCATTCAGAGAAGTATGTCCTGTTTTCTGCCAACTTCCATCAAGTGCAACTGCAATATCCGAACATCCATCATTTTCTTCCACTGCTTCTCTAGCAGCGAGTCTCATGCTTTCCTCACTGACCTCACATACAGCTTTCTCTAATATTGCAGTCAGTTTTTCAAATTTATATGGTGGTTGATGTAAGTTCATTACTGGCCCGCCCGGTTAGCCGAGCGGTCTAACGTACGGCTTTCCGGAGCGGGAAGGAGCGCCTGGTCCCTGGCACGAATCCACCCCGAGGACTTGTGTCGAGGTCCGGTGAGCCGGCCAGTCTGCGGATGGTTTTTAGGCGGTTTTCCAACAGCCTCGGCGAATGCGGGCTGGTTACCCTTATTCCGCCTCAACTACACTATGTCGGCGATTGTTGTGCAGACAGTTATCCACGTACGCTTACACCACCATTACTCTACCACGCAAACATAGGGGTTACACTCGTCTGGTGTGAGACGTTCCCTGGGGGGGGGGGGGGGGGGGGGGGTCCACCGGAGGCCGAACCACACAATAACCCTGGGCTCGGTGTGGGGCGGCGGTGGGATGAAGTGGACTGCAGCAATCGTGGTGAAGTTGTGGACCATTGCAGCTGCGGCGGGGAAGGAGCCTCTCCGACGGTTCTGTCCCCGGTTAATATACAACAAGTTCATTACTGAACAAAATGCTCTCCCTGCAGTCATGCCCTCGCCAATGGATCGTAAGGCATAAACTAATCTAGTATTGATTTCATAAGGGCCACTTGCATCTGGTTTTGAAGAACTCGTAAATGAAATCACAGCTGAGCATTTAGTGCAAATTAAATCCAAAGCAACTGCTAGGCCTTTTCTCCCACTGGCACTCTCACAAGTATTCACACCCTCTGACTCACCACACCGTCTACATTATACAAATTTAGAAATTACATCTGATAATATTCTCAAATTTATAATAATGTTACTGCACCCCTTATCACTTACAGTAAATTCGTTGTAACTCTCTTGAAATGGTGAGAACTTCCTTGATGATGCACTTGTTGAAGAATTACAATTAAAAACGTCGTTGCCAGGCGACATAACCTCTTGAACAGAAAGCTTTCTAAACTTGTTTCCTCTAAATTGTCGTTTCTTGAAAATGCCTTTACGTTTCGTCATCTTCAATAAACACAACAAAACTCAGGTAAACAAGCACTGCAAACTTAAGTATGACAACTGCTCGCAATCACACATGAACAAAACTAACCGCGTGTTTGAAAGTGTGTTGTTTACAAACAGCAGAAACAAAAGAATGCCGACCGTTGCATTCCAAGGATAGCCAATACACTCTGGAGTAAAAAAAAGAGTCCCTAACGTGCAACGTAAGGGATATAAAGATTTAAAATATATGCAGAAAAGTGGGTGACAGAAACGTGGGCGTGGCACATAAACACACGTGGTAGGAAAATGCTCATTAAATGCTCGAAAAATATTTTTTTCAGCAAAATCCTTTCCAGAGTACTTAAATTAAACATTAATCTATCGAAATATGATGAAAACCGAAAATCGATTTTTTCGACCTGTACCACTGTGTGGTCCCCTTAATCGTCAGACAACGTTTAAGTTTCCAGGATGCAGAATAAACACTGTGTACACGAGGCCATCATAGAGGGATAGGAAAATTATCAGATATCTCCGAAACAGTTAGCAGCGAACATTCAGCTTTGCGGAAAAGAATGTGAATGATTTCTGGAAGAAGAACAGCAATATGTGGCAGCTGTTACGAATGGTAACTGCCACGAATGGTGGCAGCTGTTTGGACCCAACTAGCTGGTCCAATTGAACTTATCATTGACTGGAAATACACTACTGGCCATTAAAATTGGTACACCACGAAGATGGCGTGCTACAGAAGCGAAATTTAACAGACAGGAAGAAGATGCTGTGACATGCAAATGATTAGCTTCAGAGCATTCACACGGTGGCGACACTTACAACGTGCTAACACGAGGATAGTTGCCAACCGATTTCTCACACACAAACAGCAGTTGACCGGCGTTGCCTGGTGAAACGCTGTCGATTTGGCTCGTGTAAAGAGGAGAAATGCGTACCATCACGTTTCCGAGTTTGATAAAGCTCGGATTGTAGCCTATCGCGATTGCGGTTTATCGTATCGCGACATTGCTGCTCGAGATGGTCCAGATCCAATGACTGTTAGCAGAATATGGAATCTGTGGGTTCAGGAGGGTAATACAGAACGCCGTGCTGGATCCCAACGGCCTTGTATCACTAGCAGTCGAGATGACAGGCATGGCTGTAACGAATCGTGCAGCCACGTCTCGATCCCTCAGTCAACAGATGGGGACGTTTGCAAGACAACAACCATCTCCACGAACAGTTCGACGACGTTTGCAGCAGCATGGACTATCAGCTCGGAGACCATGGCTGCGGTTACCCTTGACGCTGCATCACAGACATGAGCGCCTGCGATGGTGTACCCAACGACCAGCCTGGAGGCACGAATGGCAAAGCGTCATTTTTTCGGATGAATCCGGGTTCTGTTTATAGCATCATGATGGTCACATCCGTGCTTGGCGACATCGCGGTGAATGCACATTGGAAGCGTGTATTCGTCATCGCCATACTGGCGTATCATTCTTCGTGATGGTATGGGGTGCCATTGGTTACACGTCTCAGTCACCTCTTGTTCGCATTGACAGCACTTTGAACAGTGGACGCTACACTTCAGATGTGTTACGACCCGTGGCTCTATCCTTCATTAGATCGCTGCGAAACCCTACATTTCAGTAGGATAATATACGACCGCATGTTGCAGGTCCTGTACGGGCCTTCCGGATACAGAAAATATTCGACTGCTGCCCTGGCCAGCACAGTCTCCAGATCTCTCACCAACTGAAAACGTCTGGTCAATGGTGGCGGAGCAACTGGCTCGTCACAATACGCCAGTCACTACTCTTGATGAACTGTGGTAACGTGTTGAAGCAGCATGGGCAGCTGTACCTGTACCCGCCATCCAAGCTGTGTTTTACTCAATGCCCAGGCGTATCAAGGCCGTTATTACGGCCAGAGGTGGTTGTTCCGGGTACTGATTTCTCAGGATCTATGCACCCAAACTGCGTGAAAATGTAATCACATGTCAGTTCTAGTATAATATATTTGTCCAATGAATACACGTTTGTCATCTGCATTTGTTTTCGGTGTAGCAATTTTAATGGCCAGTAGTGTAGTTACGTTCGGGTACTTAGAGACCATTTGCAGCCATTCATTCACTGCATGTTCCCAAACAACAGCCATTCATTCACTGCATGTTCCCAAACAACGAAGCGTCACGTCATCGGGCCACAATTCTTTGCGATTGGCTTGAAGAACATTCTGGGCAGTTCGGGTGAATGGTTTGACCACCCACATCGCCCGACATGCATCCCATCGAACATTTATAGGACATAACCGAGAGGTGAGTTCGTGTACAAAATCTTGCATCGGCAACGCTTTCACAAGTATGGAGGGTTGTAGAGGCAGCATGGCTCGGTATTTCTGAAGGGGACTTCCAACGACTTGTTGAGTTCATGCCAGGTCGAACTGCTGCACAACGCCGGGAAAAAGGAGTTCGACATGATACTAGCAGGTATGTTCAAAAAAAAAAAAATGTTCAATTGTGTGTGAAATCTTATGGGACTTAACTGCTAAGGTCATCAATCCCTAAGCTTACACACTACTTAACCTAAAGTATCCTAATGACAAACACACACACCCATGCCCGAGGGAGGACTCAAACCTCCGCCAGGACCAGCCGCACAGTCCATGACTGCAGCGCCCTAGACCGCCGGTTAATCCTATTAGCAGGTATCCCATGACTTTTGTCAGCTCATTGTTTGTGGTGTTCTGTTTGTTGCTCTTCACTGTAGTCACGTTCAGGGGTGGACTCCGGTCCCCAATGGTGCAGCAATGTTCCACATCTGCCTCGTTCGGTTCTGATCCGATACAGTATGCATTAGTCCGGGTAGATAAAAGCCTGCTGGTCTCTTCCATGTAGTTTTGATTAATCGGTGCTGCTTCGTGGAAGATTGTTCCTGCCAATCACTGCCCAGATTTGTTGTGCACTGATTTACTGTCCAGCGGGATGACTGCTGTGCGTTACAATGTTTTTCTACAGATGCAACGCTGGGGTTCGGGGTTCTGAATGAATTGGTAATTCTGGGTTGTTTTTATTCTTATGCACACATATATCAATGATTGTGATCTTTGTATGGCTGGTGTAGAATGTTGCTAAGGACCGGTAGCTATGACGTGTTTTTGGGATGAATGCACACTGTAATGAGGTGCATTCCTTGATTGAGCTGTGTGTCAATTACTTCAGTGTAAGCACTGTTTAGCCTGGTGGAGCAGCAGTATCTTGCGACTGAATATCAAAGAGTATGAATATGACTGTTTCGGTGGCACCCCAGGTGGTTCGTGTTAACTTGTGGAGTATATTGTTCTGAGTTTTGACTTCAGTTACCACATTCTGGAGATAGAATTTGTATGTCAAAGACCTGTCCAAGGCCACTCCTACGTGTGGTAATATTGGAGAGTCTGTCTAAATGTGTTAGTAGTTTGCTGTTGTGGAAAGTTGATGCAAAGGTCTTTTGAGGATTCGATCAGAGAGTTATGTTTGAAGTATTCATCCAACGTCTTCAGATTTGATACTAGTGTTGCATAAGCTTCCCTGATGATGTAGCGAAAGAGGCAGCACGACCAGTGAATGTCGCTGCCTTGTGTGTAACGATGAATGCATTCTGTCATGACGTAAGTAAAGGTTTTTTGGTAGTATAGCGTAGACCAGAACGACACCTACCGGACTGTACGACGCAACGACATACTGGGGCAACTCTGAGCGTTATGGTGTAGAGAGTCATAGTATGCAACGACCGTACTCCTTTGTGTGTGTTGAGTGCATACTGATAATGCAAGACATATCCACAGTATCATCCATCATGTAATTTGGGGGTCCATCAGCATGCTGTCGACTTACCCAAGTCTATATCGATATCAAGGATGTTGAAGTGCATAGAAGAAGGTGATTTCCAATACACCACGTGGTAAGTTTTTTTGCACATTCCACGCTCATATGGAGCACGGGAAGAAAGGTTGCTAAAATTTCTCTGTGCGTGCTATAACTGAGGACTTCAAATAATAAAAGTCTCTAAGTGCCCAAATCAGGAAGTTGAAGATAACGAGTTTTAAGTATACTAGGTAATTCACGATCATAACTGAAGTGTTTATATGTTTTACCTGAAAGTTAAGCATAGCATGGATGTAGTTTCCAAAGGATATTGAAACAAAGTTTTGTAGTAGTATTAAAAACTTACTGAAAGTGGAAACGCAATGAAAAGCTCCAAGTGGCACAATTCAATACTCAGCAAAAAGATAGTAAAAGTTATCCTGCTTTTGCAAAACTGTATCTGGTCCTTATTTGTGAGGTACTACATAATTTTAATTAAATCTTTCTTATTTTGTTCTCAGACGTAGCATGTAACATCCAGGATAGGTAGTTGCATTTTCTTGACGTCCCGTACTCGCACACGTTTCCTCAAAATATGGATACTTTCCAAGGCCTCAATTGCATTTAAGCTTCTCCCGTTCTTAACTACATAAGGCTTACGTTTGTCTAGCCGTAGCCACTGTTCTTTGCATATGTTTACATTTGCTATATTCATACAACAATTCACTGCTTTCTTGAAATCTAAGATGCAGATACATTCATGTTACTGAAAACAGACGGCTTTATTTGTCTTGATTGCTGTATCATGTCGTTTACATCTTCTGGAAAAGTACATCTGGTAACTCAAGAATAAACATCCTTACAGTTACGTTGTAGATTAGCGATCCGTAATGAGACTTACCTCCCGTGCCGAACGAGCCTTTGCCGGGCAACATTTATTACTTGAACTTACGTTTTCATTCATTCCATTCTCAAGTTTTTCCTCGTTGCTACCACAGTACCTGCTCCTTTAATTTGTCGCTTCTTTCCACTCAGACTATTGCAAACATCTACATCTGCTGCCTCCGTCATTTTATCTAACACTGAATAGTAAGTGCACTGAACATAGAGCCTTTCATACGATGACAGCTGTGTCTGTTAAACAGCATGCCATCTGTTAATTACATTTGGAACTACATTTTCACTCGTGGCAGTTTGAGCCTTTTATATGTTACTGGGCTCGGCATGTAGATCCCATTTCACTCAACACTTCAAAGTCCTTATTATGGTACTTAGAGACCTTTTAATTTGAAGTCTCCCATTAACTTAATCTTGCATTCGTGATTCTTAGTGGATCGATATGTGTGGATTATACATTCCTAGAATCCTAAAAACCGATTTCTTCAAATTTTGGAAGTGGGCTTTCACGTCTGTCTTCAAATGTCTGACTGTTCAGCATCCAAGTTACGCTCTCCGATGGATCAAACGAATCAGTGTTTATTCGTGCTGCTCTCCTTCATGTGAGTTCAGTAATCACTGTTAATTATATTTGGTATGGCTTCCAAAAACTTATGAAATATTCGGAATTTGGTCATAAATGTGATTAATACAGGTGGCTACACACTTAACTGCATACTTCACAAACGTGCTTGCTATTTGTACCAGAAAATGCCGAGCCTAGGATACGATGTGCTGGCTTTGGCAGCCATTTTCCTTTACTGGATTTAGTCATGGGGGAGGCTATACCATCACATGAAAGATTAACAGCAACAATGTGATTTATTGCGACAGTGCACATCTATACTTTTACCACAGGCACAAAGTGCCATTAACACAGATTAAACATCATTAGAATTTGTGATGCAAAATGGAACTAAGGTACAGTCCTAAAGCATCGGCTGCACACCGATCAGCGCAGCGCCACGAAACGTGATCAGGAAGGCGTTGAGCCGTGCGCCACTCAAGGACGATGTCATCAGGGACGGAGCACAAGCCCGGATTAGGAAAGGATGGGGAAGGAAATCAGCCGTGTCCTTTCGAAGGAACGATCCAGGAATTTGCCTGAAGTGATGCAGAGAAATCACGGAAAAACCTAAATCTGGATGGTAGGACGTGGGTTTGAACCACCGTCCTCCCGAATGCGAGTCCAGTGCCTAACTACCGGGCCACATCACTTGCGTCACTCGTTAGAGAGCGCAGCGCCGCACCTCCAGGAAGATAGAATTAAGCGCCCCCTGTCAAGCATCGCTACTGAGTAATGCTGTTGCGGACTTCAGTCCTGAGACTGGTTTGATGCAGCTCTCCATGCTACTCTATCCTGTGCAAGCTTCTTCATCTTCCAGTACCTACTGCAACCTACGTCCTTCTCAATCTGTTTACTGTATTCATCACTTGGTCTCCCTCTACGATTTTTATCCTCCACGCTGCCCTCCAGTACTAAATTGGCGATCCCTTGATGCCTCAGAATATGTCCTACCAAGCGATCCCTTCTCCTAGTCAAGATGTGCCACAAATTTCTCGTCTCCCCAATTCTCTTCAATACCTCCTCATTAGTTATTTGATCTACCCATCTAATCTTCTGTAGCACCACATTTCGAAAGCTTGTATTCTCTTCTTGTCCAAACTATTTATCGTCCACGTTTCACCTCCATACATGGCCACACACCACACAAACACTTTCAGAAACGATTTCCCGACACTTAAATCTATACTCGATGTTAACAAATTTCTCTTCTTCAGAAACGCTTTCCTTGCCATTGCCAGCCTACATTTTATATCCTCTCTACTTCTACCATCATAGTTATTTTGCTCCCGAAATAGCAAAACTCACTGCGTACTTTAAGTGTCTCATTTCCTAATCTAATTCCCTCAGCATCGACCGATTTAATTTGACTATATTCCATTATCCTCGTTTTGCTTTTGTTGATGTTCATCTTATATCCTCCTTTCAAGACACTGTCTATTCCGTTCAGCTGCTCTTCCAGGTCCTTTGCTGTCTCTGACAAAATTACAATGTCATCGGCGAACCTCAATTCCCTTTCATGCCACTCGACCCTTACAACTGCCATCTGGTTTCTATACAAATTGTAAATAGCTTTCGCTCCCTGTATTTTACCCCTGCCACCTTCAGAATTTGAAAGAGAGTATTCCAGTCAACATTGTCAAAAGCTTTCTCTAAGTCTACAAATGCTAGAAACGTAGGTTTGCTTTCCTTAATCTATTTTCTAAGGTAAGTCGCAGGGTCAGTATTGCCTCACGTGTTCCAACATTATTACGGAATGCAAACTGATCGAGGTCGGCTTCTACCAGTTTTTCCATTCGTCTGTAAAGAATTCGTGTTAGTATTTTTCAGCCGTGGTTTCTTAAACTGTTAGTTCGGTCATTTTGACATCTGTCAACACCTGCTTTCTTTGGGATTGGAATTATTATATTCTTCTTAAAGTCTGAGGGTATTTCGCCTGTCTCATACATCTTGCTCAGCAGATGGTAGAGTTTTGTCAGGGCTGGCTCTCCCAAGGCTATCAGTGTTTCTAATGGTGTCTACTCCCAGGGCCTTGTTTCGACTTAGGCCTTTCAGTGCTCTGTCAAACTCTTCACGCACTATCATATCTCCCATTTCATCTTCTTCTACATCCTCTTCCACTTCCATAATATTGTCCTCGAGAACATCACCCTCGTATAGACCCTCTGTATACTCCTTCCGCCTTTCTGCTTTTCCTTATTTACTTAGGACTGGGTTTCTATCTGAACTCTTGATATTCATGCAAGTGGTTCTCTTTTCTCCAAAAGTCTCTTTAATTTTCCTGTAGGCAGTATCTACCTTACCCCTAGTGAGATAAGCCTCTACATCCTTACATTTGTCCTCTAGCCATCCCTGCTTAGCCATTGTGCACTTCCTGTCGATCTCATTTTTGAGACGTTTGTATTCCTTCTTGCCTGCTTCATTTACTGCATTTTTGTGTTTTCTCCTTTCATCAATTAAATTCAATATCTCTTATGTTACCCAAGGGTTTCTATTAGCCCTCATCTTTTTACCTATTTGATCCTCTGCGGCCTTCACTATTTCATCTCTCAAAGCTACCCCTTCTTCTTCTACTGTATTTCTTTCCCCCATTCTTGTCAATCGTTCCCTTATGCTCTCCCTGAAACTCTCTACAACTTCTGGGTTCTGTCAGTTTATCCAGGTTCCATCTCCTTAAATTCCCATCTTTTTGTTGTTTCTTCGGTTTTAATCTACAGTTCACAAACAATAGATTGTGGTCAGAGTCAACATCTGCCCCTGGAAATGTCTTACAATTTAAAACATGGTTCCTAAATCTCTTTCTTACCATTATATAATCTATCTGAAACTTTCCAGTATCTCCAGGCTTCTTCCATGTATACAACCCTCTCTCATGGTTCTTGAACCAAGTGTTAGCTATGATGAAGTTATGCTCTGTGCAAAATTCTACCAGGCGGCTTCCTCTTTCATTCCTTACCCCCTTTCCATATTCAGCTACTACGTTTCCTTCTCTTCCTTTTCCTGCTATCGAATTCCAGTCACCAATGACTATTAAATTTTCGTCTCCCTTCACTATCTGATAATTTCTTTTATCTCATCATACATTTCATCAATCTCTTCGTCATCTGCGCAGCTAGTTCACATATAAACTTGTACTACTGTGGTAGGCGTGGGTTTCGTATCTGTCTTAGCCACAATTATGCGTTCACTATTCTGTTTGTAGTAGCTAACCCGCATAGGTATTTTTTTATTGATTATTAAACCTACTCCTGCATTACCCCTATTTGATTTTGTATTTATAATCCTGTATTCACCTGACCACAAGTCTTGTTCCTCCTGCCACCGAACTTCACTAATTCCCACTATATCTAACTTTAACCTATCCATTTCGCTTTTTAAATTTTCTAACGTACCTGCCCGATTAAGGGATCTGACATTCCACGCTCCGATCCGCAGAACGCCAGCTTTCTTTCTCCTGATAACGACGTCCTCTTGAGTAGTCCCCGCCCGGAGATCCGTATGGGGGACTATTTCCCTCCGGAATATTTTACCCAAGAAGACGCCATCATCATTTAACCATAGAGTAAAGCTGCATGCCCTCGTGAAAAATTACGTCTGTAGTTTCCCCTTGTTTTCAGCCTTTCGCAGTACCAGTACAGCAAGGCCGTTTTGGTTAGTGTTACAAGGCCAGATCAGTCAATCATGCAGAATGTTGCCCCCTGCAACTACTGAAAAGGCTGCTGCCCCTCTTCAGGAAGCACACGTTTGTCTGGCCCTGCGTTGTGGTTGCACCTACGGT
This sequence comes from Schistocerca americana, assembly GCF_021461395.2. Taxonomy (NCBI): domain Eukaryota; kingdom Metazoa; phylum Arthropoda; class Insecta; order Orthoptera; family Acrididae; genus Schistocerca; species Schistocerca americana. The sequence goes on along the minus strand of NC_060121.1, from coordinate 325,735,424 downwards.
ACGGCTATCTGTATCGCTGAGGCACGCAAGCCTCCCCACCATTGCATTTAAGCTTCTCCCGTTCTTAACTACATAAGGCTTACGTTTGTCTAGCCGTAGCCACTGTTCTTTGCATATGTTTACATTTGCTATATTCATACAACAATTCACTGCTTTCTTGAAATCTAAGATGCAGATACATTCATGTTACTGAAAACAGACGGCTTTATTTGTCTTGATTGCTGTATCATGTCGTTTACATCTTCTGGAAAAGTACATCTGGTAACTCAAGAATAAACATCCTTACAGTTACGGTGTAGATTAGCGATCCGTAATGAGACTTACCTCCCGTGCCGAACGAGCTTTTGCCGGGCAACATTTGTTACTTGAACTTACGTTTTCATTCATTCCATTCTCAAGTTTTTCCTCGTTGCTACCACAGTACCTGCTCCTTTAATTTGTCGCTTCTTTCCACTCAGACTATTGCAAACATCTACATCTGCTGCCTCCGTCATTTTATCTAACACTGAATAGTAAGTGCACTGAACATAGAGCCTTTCATACGATGACAGCTGTGTCTGTGAAACAGCATGCCATCTGTTAATTACATTTGGAACTACATTTTCACTCGTGGCAGTTTGAGCCTTTTATGTGTTACTGGGCTTGGCATGTAGATCCCATTTCACTCAACACTTCAAAGTCCTTATTATGGTACTTATTATGGTACTCCCCATGGTTCATGGGGAGTACTGAGCAATAGGAAGCTGATACTTAGCCAGCGTTCTGAGAGTAGTAACAGTGATAAGTACTTGCACGTAGGAGTCACAACAAGTTAAGTAATGGTACTTTTCTTTTTAGAAATTAAGTGTTCATTTAATCTTCCAGTGTTTTTTGAGATGATTTTGGATTCCTGCCACCAGCCATCGTAATTTCTTGTTTGTTTGTGTCGGTGCTGGCTCCCACAGTCGGGACATAACAAGTAACTTGTGTGAGTCACATCTACCCTCAGTTTCAACTTTTTTAGCAGCAGTCACTACAAACCACATAAGATGCTGTACTAACATCACATATAGTGTGGGTGGGTTTTAATTGACCCATTTCCGACGTGAATAAAGCATGATCTTGTTTTTTCTGCCACAAGTCTTTGTTCAGCGTCAGAAATGTCTCATTTTTGCAGCAATTGATTCGCCAGAACTCCACGTTTTTCTTTCTTCTTTCCTTTATTTTGTTGAACTGACACCTAGTATGCGCTCTATGGCAGTACCACTTCTTCTTGTAGTGGGTCGTCTTTCTTTTGACGTCACTGGCATTACTTCAGGAGCTTCTCATGTACTTGTACTTGGTATACTTCCTCACATGTCTGTGATTGAATATCAACTTGAAGATCTATCTCTGGCTCTTCCATAGGCAATCTAACAGCTACTTCTGTAGCTGCATTCTGCAAATACAGGGTGTTTCAAAAATGACCAGTATATTTGAAACGGCAATAAAAACTAAACGAGCAGCGATAGAAATACACCGTTTGTTGCAATATGCTTGGGACAACAGTACATTTTCAGGCAGACAAACTTTCGAAATTACAGTAGTTACAATTTTCAACAACAGATGGCGCTGCGGTCTGGGAAACTCTATAGTACGATATTTTCCACATATCCACCATGCGTAGCAATAAAATGGCGTAGTCTCTGAATGAAATTACCCGAAACCTTTGACAACGTGTCTGGCGGAATGGCTTCACATGCAGATGAGATGTACTGCTTCAGCTGTTCAATTGTTTCTGGATTCTGGCGGTACAACTGGTCTTTCAAGTGTCCCCACAGAAAGAAGTCACAGGGGTTCATGTCTGGCGAATAGGGAGGCCAATCCACGCCACCTCCTGTATGTTTCGGATAGCCCAAAGCAATCACACGATTATCGAAATATTCATTCAGGAAATTAAAGACGTCTGTCGTGCGATGTGGCCGGGCACCATCTTGCATAAACCACGAGGTGTTCGCAGTGTCGTCTAAGGCAGTTTGTACCGCCACAAATTCACGAAGAATGTCCAGATAGCGTGATGCAGTAATCGTTTCGGATCTGAAGAATGGGCCAATGATTCCTTTGGAAGAAATGGCGGCCCAGACCAGTACTTTTTGAGGATGCAGGGACGATGGGACTGCAACATGGGGCTTTTCGGTTCCCCATATGCGCCAGTTCTGTTTATTGACGAAGCCGTCCAGATAAAAATAAGCTTCGTCAGTAAACCAAATGCTGCCCACATGCATATCGCCGTCATCAATCCTGTGCACTATATCGTTAGCGAATGTCTCTCGTGCAGCAATGGTAGCGGCGCTGAGGGGTTGCCGCGTTTGAATTTTGTATGGATAGAGGTGTAAACTCTGGCGCATGAGACGATACGTGGACGTTGGCGTCATTTGGACCGCAGCTGCAACACGGCGAACGGAAACCCGAGGCCGCTGTTGGATCACCTGCTGCAGTAGCTGCGCGTTGCCCTCTGTGGTTGCCGTAAGCGGTCGCCCTACCTTTCCAGCACGTTCATCCGTCACGTTCCCAGTCCGTTGAAATTTTTGAAACAGATCCTTTATTGTATCGCTTTTCGGTCCTTTGGTTACATTAAACCTCCGTTGAAAACTTCGTCTTGTTGCAACAACACTGTGTTCTAGGCGGTGGAATTCCAACACCAGAAAAATCCTCTGTTCTAAGGAATAAACCATGTTGTCTACAGCACACTTGCACTTTGTGAACAGCACACGCTTACAGCAGAAAGACGACGTACAGAATGGCGCACCCACAGACTGCGTTGTCTTCTATATCTTTCACATCACTTGCAGCGCCATCTGTTGTTGAAAATTGTAACTACTGTAATTTCGAAAGTTTGTCCGCCTGAAAATGTACTGTTGTCCCAAGCATATTGCAACAAACGGTGTATTTCTATCGCTGCTCTTTTAGTTTTTATTGCCGTTTCAAATATACCGGTCATTTTTGAAACACCCTGTAAGATTTAACACTCCCGAATACTGAAAATACAAACAAGTATGTAGTACAAGACACTATTTGCTTTAAACCAAACACAGTATAGATGCGTTGCGTTAAAAACATAAATACACAGATTTTCCTCATATGCAAAATAGCAAAATTCGAGAGTGATCTATTTGCCAATACAGTTTACTATGTGCTCGTGTTGACACATATATGTAATGGATGTAACACTAATATACTTTTCATTATAATGCTCGTAAGTAATTTTTCGTAACAGCTTTTACATTAGGATCTGGTGCTCGCCAAGTAAGTCCCATAGGTCCTTGATTCAGGAAACAATTTGAGCAGCCATTTTAGATTTTTTGCAGATGATGCTGTCATTTACCGTCTAGTAAAGTCATCAGAAGATCAAAACCAACTGCAAAATGACTTCAGCACGATATCCCTATGGTGCGAAAAGTGTCAATTGACACTAAACAAGCCAAAGCGTGAGATCATGAGTACTAAGAGACATCCGTTAAATTTAGTTTACACGATAAATCACACAAAACTAAAGACTGTCAGTTCAACTAAATATCTATGGATAACATGTATGAACAAATTAAAATAGAACGATCACGTAGGCGAACCAAAGGCTGCGTTTTTTTTGCCGAAACATTTAGAAGATGCTACAAATCATCACTACGCTTGTCCGTCATCTGCTAAAGTACAGCTGCGTGTTATGGGATCCTTATCAGACAGAGGTTAACGGAGGACGTCGAGAAAGTTCAAAGAAGTGCAAGAGGAGACAGTGTCAGGGACATGATACGCGAGTTGAGACGTCAGTCTTTAAAACAAAGGCGTTTTGCGTTGCTGTGACATCTTTAAACAAAATTTCAATCTCCACACTTCTCCTCTGAATGAGAATATATTTTGTTGACGCCTAACTACATAGGGAGAAATGATCATCGTAATAAAATAACGGAAATCAGAGCTCACACGGAAGGATTAAAGTTTTCATTTTTCGCGCACGCTGTTCGGGAGTGGAACGGCAGAGGAATAGAGTGCAAGTGGTTCGATGTACCCACTGCCCTGCACTTAAGTGTGAATTGCAGAGTTGTAGATGTAGGATTATTCATAGAATATTCCGCACCGTGTTGGCTGCATTGATCCAAAACATATAGAGATTTTTCCTCCAGTTCGAAGCGGTTCATTTTATTTTAATTACAAACATGCACTCAATATAGTCTCACTTGCCATACCTGACGGAAATTATAGATTCATTCTGTTCGATTACAACACAAATTAGAGAATATCGGAGGAGGTGTTTTTCAGAATATAGAATTTTTAGGACACTAAAGAGCAAGTAATTGAACGTTCCAAGATAGACAAAAGTCGCGGGCAGTTCGCGAAAACTGTCATATGCATTCTTAGAGGAAGACGCATTTCCTTTAAGGGCTGATATGTAAAAGCATTTGGACAGAGCGAATTGAAATGCACGGAAAAAAATCAACTACGAATATGCAGAGTTCGGTGCATTAGTGAGAACGTTTTTTGAGTTTTGACAGTACGCTTTAGGATTTTTTACTCGGTTGTTAATTTTGATGTAGAACTTGATGACAAGGTGATGAAAACCTCGATTCCTTTGCGTAATTATTTAATGACCACTGTAGGTCACACCGATGCCCCACATAATTCTCTCGATTGTGAGGACATAGACCATGGCATATTCCATGGTGGCTTGTTCTTTTTCTTATGCCTTTGCACCGCGTCGGTGGAAGGTTGTCATTATTATGAACGGTTTTGGTGTGCAGGTGTAATAGACAGCCAACCAGTTCCAATAAATGGTGGTTTTCAAATAACCTTTGCCATGATTTCGACGGATTTAAACCCGTCTACCTCAGATTCAAATGGTTCAAATGGCTCTGAGCACTATGCGACTTAACTTCTGAGGTCATCAGTCGCCTAGAACTTAGAGCTAATTAAACCTAACTAACCTAAGGACACCACACACATCCATGCCCGAGGCAGGATTCGAACCTGCGACCGTAGCGGTCGCTCGGATCCAGACTGTAGCGCCTAGAACCGCACGGCCACTCCGGCCGGCTACCTCAGAAAGAGAACAAACTTTACATTATCTGTCAGTCAGTAAAGCTGTCTCCACATGACATGTACCCTACTGGCCATCAAAATTGCTACACCAAGAAGAAATGCAGATGATAAACGGGTATTCATTGGACAGATATATTTTACTAGAACTGACATGTGATTACATTTTCACGCAATTTGGGTGCATAGATCCTGAGAAATCAGTACCCAGAACAACCCCTCTGGCCGTAATAACGGCCTTGATACGCCTGGCCATTGAGTCAAATACTGCTTGCATGGCGCGTACAGGTACAGCTGCCCACGCAGTTTCAACACGATACCACAGTTCATAAAGAATAGTGAGTGGCGTATTGTAACGAGCCAGTTGCTCGGCCACCATTGACCAGACGTTTTAAATTGGTGAGAGATTTTTCTGGTGAGTGTGCTGGCCAGGGCAGCAGTCGAACATTTTCTGTATCCAGAAAGGCCCGTACAGGACCTGCAACATGAGGTCGTGCATTATCCTGCTGAAATGTAGTGTTTCGCAGGGATCGAATGAAGGGTAGAGCCACGGGTCGTAACACATCTGAAATGTGATGTCCACTGTTCAAAGTGCCGTCAATGCGAACAAGAGGTAATCGAGACGTGTAACCAATGGCACCCCATACCATCACGCCAGATGATATGCCAGTAAGGCGATGACGAATACACGCTTCCAATATGCGTTCACCGCGATGTCGCAAAACACGGATGCGACCATCATGATGATGTAAACAGAACCTGGATTCATCCGAAAAAATGACGTTTTGCCATTTGTGCACCCAGGTTCGTCGTTGAGTACACCATCGCAGGCGCTCCTGTCTGTGATGCAGCGTCAAGGGTTTGCGAGCTCATAGTCCATGTTGCTGCAAACGTCGTCGAACTGTTCGTGCAGATGGTTGTTGTATTGCAAACGTCCCCATCTGTTGACTCAGGGGTCGAGACGTGGCTGCACGATCCGTTACAGCCATGCGGATAAGATGCCTGTCATCTCGACTGCTAGTGTTACGAGGCCGTAGGGATTCAGCACGGCGATCCGTATTACCCTCCTGAAGCACCGATTCCATATTCTGCTGGATCTTGACCAACGCGAGCAGCAATGTCGCGATACGATAAACTGCAATCGCGATAGGCTACAATCCGACCTTTATCAAAGTCGGAAACGTGATGGTACGCATTTCTCCTCCTTACACGAGGTACCACAACAACGTTTCACCAGGCAACGCCGGTCAACGGCTGTTTGTGTATGAGAAATCGGTTGGAAATTTTCCTCACGTCAGCACGTTTTCGGTGTCGCCACCGGCGCCAACCTCGTGTGAATGCACTGAAAAGCTAATCATTTGCATATCACAGCATCTTCTTCCTGTCGGTTAAATTTCGCGTCTGTAGCACATCTTCGTGGTGTAGCAATTTTAATGGCCAGTAGTTATAAATTATTCCAATCCATATGTAGCATACAGCAAACCAGTGCTTAACAGTATTGGTTGAAAACCGCCTTGGTTGCAAATTTAGTTTCTAAGAAATACCAAATCAAGGGAACCTGAAGATGCCTAAGTAAGGCGAAATGCGTAGTTGAAAAATAAAAAAATAAAATTGCAACCAAGACTGTTTTTATCCAACACATGATATGTGTCAGCAACGGTCTGTATGTCCATGGTCTGTTATTTTAAGGGACTGGTCTTACTGATGAGACAAGTCCTTGATTCTAGGGACCTTAACTTTTGCATTTGGACATACAGACCGTTGCCGACACATGACACGTGGTTATAGCTTTGCTGACTGATTGCTAATGTGAAGTTTGTTGACCTTCTGAGGAAGACGGGCTTAAATCCGTCGAAACCGTGGTCAAAGTTATTTGAAAACCACCATTTTTTGCTACTGGTTGGCTGTCCATTACACCCGCTGTTCTGTAACCCTTGCTGTAGCGCAGCCATGCCCAGAATATTGGATTTGGTATTTTTAATTTAAGAGATGGCCGGATACCCTTCTTGTCGGCATCCCGTAACCCCCGCCCTCCACTCCCGCCCTGAGACTGAATATGTGTACCCCCAACTGTTTGCGTGTAGTATTATTCATATGAAAGTGAGCGAATGTTTGAAGATAGTGTAATTGAGGCGGGACTTGGCTACCAGCCCGGTATTCGCCTAATCCGATATGGGAAACTGCCTAAAAACTACATTCCCGCTGGCTGGCACACCAGCAACTCCGGGATGTATTCGATCCGGAGGCGGTGCACCTGCCCGTCCCAAAAGCGGCGGTTAAACACTCACGGATATCTGGGCGGGTCATATTCCACGATGTCTTAACATCCAGTATGCCACCACTACAATGCTCTACCGCTAGAAATATGCCGCCTGGTGATAAACTTGTGAAAGAAGAGTCCGTGCTCTTTCTAACTAAAAGACAAGTTCCATGGCAAGAAAATTCTGTGTAGTAACAAAACGAAATGTTATTGTTGTTGTGGTCTTCAGTCCAGAGACTGGTTTGATGCAGCTCTCCGTGCTACTGCATCCTGTGCAAGCTTCATCATCTCCCAGTACTTACTGCAACCTACATCCTCCTGAATCTGCTTAGTGTATTCATCTCTTGGTCTCCCTCTACGATTTTTACCCTCCACGCCGCCCTCCAATGCTAAATTTGTGATCCCTTGATGCCTCAGAACATGTCCTACCAACCGATCCCTTCTTCTAGTCAAGTTGTGCCACAAACTTCTCTTCTCCCCAATCCTATTCAATACCTCCTCATTAGTTATGTGATCTACCCATCTAATCTTCAGCATTCTTCTGTAGCACCACATTCGAAAGCTTGTATTCTCTTCTTGTCCAAACTATTTATCGTCCATGTTTCACTTCCATACATGGCTGCACTCCATATAAATACTTTCAGAAACGACTTCCTGACACTTAAATCTATACTCGATGTTAACAAATTTCTCTTCTTCAGAAACACTTTCCTTGCCATTGCCAGTCTACATTTCATATCCTCTCTACTTCGACCATCATTAGTTATTTTGCACCACAAACAGCAAAACTCCTTTACTACTTTAAGTGTCTCATTTCCTAAACTAATTCCCTCAGCTCGGCACTGAGCACTATAGGACTAAACATCTGAGGTCATCAGTCCCCTAGAAATTAGAACTACTTAAACCTAACTAACCAAAGGACATCACACACGTGTATGCCCGAGGCAGGATTCGAACCTGTGACCGTAGCAGTCACACGATTCTGGACTGAAGTACCCAGAACTGCACGACCAAATTCCCTCAGCATCACCCGACTTAATTCGACTACATTCCATTATACTCGTTTTGCTTTTGTTGATGTTCATCTTATATCCTCCTTTCAAGACATTGTCCATTTCGTTCAACTACTCTTCCAAGTCCTTTGCTGTCTCTGATAGAATTATAATGTCATCGGCGAACCTCAAAGTTTTTATTTCTTCTCCATGGATTTTAATACCTACTCCGAATTTATCTTTTGTTTCCTTCACTACTTGCTCGATCTACAGATTGAATATCATCGGGGAGAGGCTACAACCCTGTCTCACTCCCTTCCCAACCACTGCTTCCCTTTCGTGCCCCTCGACTCTTATAACTGCCATCTGTTTCTGTACAAATTGTAAATAGCTTTTCGTTCCCTTTTTTTACCCTTGCCACCTTTAGAATTTGAAAGAGAGTATTCCAATCCACATTTGCAAAAGCTTTCTCTAAGTCTACAAATGCTAGAAACGTAGGTTTGCCTTTCCTTAATCTTTCTTCTAAGATAAGTCGTAAGGTCAGTATTGCCTCATGTGTTCCAATACTTCTACGGAATCCAAACTGATCTTCCCTGAGGTCGGCTTCTACCAGTTTTTCCATTCGCGTGTAAAGAATCCGTGTTAGTATTTTGCAGCTGTGACTTATTAAACTGATAGTTCGGTAATTTTCACATCTGTCAACACCTGCTTTCTTTGGGATTGGAATTATTATATTCTTCTTGAAATGTGAGGGTATTTCGCCTGTCTCATACATCTTGCTCAGCAGATGGTAGAGTTTTGTCAGGGCTGGCTCTCCCAAGGCTATCAGTATCGTATCTCCCATTTCATTTTCTTCTACATCCTCTTTCACTTCCATAATATTGCCCTCAAGAACATTGCCCTTGTATAGACCCTCTATATACCCCTTCCACCTTTCTGCTTTCCCTTCTTTGCTTAGAACTGGGTTTCCATATGAGCTCTTGATATTCATACAAGTTGTCCTCTTTTCTCCAAAGGTCTCTTTAATTTTACTGTAGGCAGTATTTATCTTACCCCTTGTAATATGCTCCTCTACATCCTTACATTCGTCCTCTAGCCATCCCTTCTTAGCAATGTAAGCAAAAGGAAACTGTATGGACTGAAGTATTGTACATTATTGTTTGTAAAAAGCGAAACACTCACTAGCAATGGTCTGCAACAAGCCATGATAAGAGGACGTCTGATACAGCGCAACCATAGTAACTGATTCAAATGGCAGAGAGGGGTAGTGCACACAGGCCCAACAGCACTCTCTTTTGTGTGACCGGACAAGTCAGTGTTACGCAACGCTCAGTCTGCGCGGAGCCGTCATATGAAGTGGAAGTATGTAACAACGTTCCACTACGCCTCGCTGACATCGAAGCAAGGAGTATCGGTGTATCATTGCATTCGACCAAGACAGAACAGTGAGGCGTGTGTGGAACCAGTGGAGAGAAGAGGGCATTACATAGCGCCGACAGGGTGCTGGACAACATAATGCTACCACGAGAGATGACGGACATCTTTTCCGCTTGGGCGTAACGGACAGAATAACTTCGTCCATAGTCTTGGTGCGACGTTGGAGCAGTGTAACAGATGTGAACATGTCTGCGTCGACAGCTCGACGCCGTCTGCTGCGGGAGCGTTTCTAGGCGCTTCAGTCCGGAACCGCGCGACTGCTCCGGTCGCAGGTTCGAATCCTGCCTCGGGCATGGATGTGTGTAATGTCGTTAGGTTAGTTATGTTTTTCTAAGTTCTAGGGGACTGATGACTTCCGATGTTAAGTCCCATAGAACTAAGAGCCATTTGAACTACACCAATTACAGCAAGTAGCAGGTTCAAATCCTGCCTCGGGCATGGATGTGTGTGATGTCCTTGGGTTGGTTAGGTTTAAGTAGTTCTAAGTTCTAGGGGACTGATGACCTCAGATGTTAAGTCCCATAGTCCTCAGAGCCATTTGAACCATTTTCTCCTGCGGGATGGACTGATGGCAAGACTGCTACTTCGTCGGCTTCCATTGACCAGAACCCAGCTACATCGCAGACTGCAACGGGCACGCGAATGCCGACACTGGCGTGCTGAGTGGCAAAATCTAGTGTTTTCAGACGACTTCCAGTTCAACCTGTGCTGCATCAATGGCTGCATACTCGTTCGAATCCGCTGTGGTGAACAAAATCGGGCAGACTGTTTTGTTGAGCGGCATAGTGGACAAACGCCAAGTGTGTTGGTTTAGGCGCCACTGTCTGTAACACGTAAACTCGCCACCTACCTCTTGAGGGCAGTGTGAACAGTTACTATTACATTAGGGAAGCCTTAATGACCGAGGCACAGTCCTTCCTGCAGGCCGTTCGACATGCGACATTTCAGCACGACAACGCCCGGCCACGTGTGGGATGTGTTCTTCGAAGAACGGCGGGTACCACTGCATCCCTGGCCTGCCCGTTCGCCTGATATGTCACCCATCGAATATGTCTGGGATTTAGTCAGTCGGCAACTTGTTCGTCAGATCCTCCTGTGGACGCGCCTACAACCCGCGTGGGAGAGTATTCACCAGCTGCATATTCAGGCGGTCTTTGATTCCATGTCACGACGTCTAGCGGGTCTGATTATAGCACATGGCTGCGCTATACATTGCTTAATTTCCACAGTCACAGTGCATATACAGTCATAGTGCATATAGGTCTGTAATGCTCATCGTCTGTGTAGTGTCATGTTCCTAATAGGTGGAACAAATTTCATTTTGACCAAGTCTCTCGGCCTTGGCGTTTCGCTTTTTCCAAACATTAGTGTATAAACAAATAAAAAAATATTGTTACCTCTAACAGTGCTATTTCAAATAAATATTACTTATAACGTATCTCACTTAATTCTATTCCTACTACATTAGATTATCGTGGGCACCAGCCCATGACTTGTAAATGTTTCTTCAGTCTCCTGCAAATCCCTTGCTGCTGTAGGACCTAATTTATTGTTCTTAGCAAGAAGTACTGTTAGTAGCCTGTTTGTATTGAAATGTCCCCTTTGAACAATTTATACACGAGACTGTGCTTAAACTGACACACAATATTTTTAGCGCAACGCAATCTGACTTTCAAAATTCCCTGCAAAAGAATGGCCCTGACTAACATTAAACTATACCTTTCACAAATCACTTACCTCACAAAAATCTTCGCTGCTCAAGCTACTGCAATACAGCGAGCGCCACTACTGCCAGCTAAATAAAAGATTCAAACTACTGAAGGCACTAACTACTGATAGGGGTAGTTAGCAAATGAAAGATATTAATAGAGAACAAACAATGTATTTACCTTGATATCATCATATATAAATATAGCAGTTCATGAAAAATTACAAAACTCCGCCATCTCTCTCCCCACATCCACCACTGCTGGCGGCTCACCTCCAACTGCGCAACGCTACGCGCTGTTCACATCCAGCTGCTGCTGCCCAACACTACAATGGCAGACAACAATGCAAACTAGCCACAGACTGCACACAGCACAGCCAGTGATTTTCATATTGAGCGCTACGTAACGTTGCCAATAAGAAAACATAAACAGCCTACTTACATAGAGAAAACATAAACAGCCTACTTACAGTATGTTGGCAGCGCTATAGACTATGTTAATATCGCTGATAGCGCTCTGCGCCCTCGGCAAGAGATCCTGTGGTTGGACGGACTAGCAGTTAGCGAGTGAATAGCGAAGTGTATTGACGTGACTTTCTTCCTGTGGTTTTCTTCCTGTGTTGGTAGGACACTCAATGTAAAGTGAGATAAAATGATGTGTTTATAAGAAAATATGCAAGGAAATGTATGACGATGGATGTTGTTGAGCCGGCCGAAGTGGCCGTGCGGTTAAAGGCGCTGCAGTCTGGAACTGCAAGACCGCTACGGTCGCAGGTTCGAATCCTGCCTCGGGCATGGATGTTTGTGATGTCCTTAGGTTAGTTAGGTTTAACTAGTTCTAAGTTCTAGGGGACTAATGACCTTAGCAGTTGAGTCCCATAGTGCTCAGAGCCATTTGAACCATTTTTTTGATGTTGTTGATAATGTTTGGGTAGTGGAATTATTGACAACTATATAAATTTTGGAACTGGATATCACATGAATAAGGTAAAGTTTTCTAAATACATTGTTTGCTCTTCAACAAAATCTTTCTTTTGCTAACAATATGCCTCCTAGTAGTTAGAGTCTATAGTAGTTAGAATCTTTTTATTTACCTGGATGTTGTTGCTACTTTCTGTAGTTCGTTTTATGAAGATTTTCTGTGAGGTAAGTGACTAATGGAAGAACATGGGCCTTCCACTATCGGCATTCGTGACTGAAATGAGTTTAAGCAATTGGCTGAGTTGGAGGTAGTTTCATATTTCATTAATTTTATATTTTTTCGATTTGTTAGGATTTCTTGCAATTCATGGCCGTTCTGTTGTGTTAATTGTTGGAATTCATGTTGTCAATGTATAGCAGTCAGATTGCCTTGGGCTTGTACATTGTAGGTAGTAAATGAATAGGTTAAGTTTGAGTTATCTTTGTGAGGAAAAATTCTGTAGGTCAGTGTTTAAAAAAAAATTAAAGAGCTTGTTTCAGTGTTTCGTATGTAGCGTCCCTCATTGGTTTGTTGGGGAATTCTTTACCTTTTATGTTCCGTAAGCATGGACGTCTTTCACAGGTATGAATTAAATACTCCAACAGTTCGTGATCGTATTTCATAGATCAGGCGTGGTATTGGAAAAACAGTGCGATGTGTGAGCTTGTCAAGCATGCAGTCATGTGCATGGTGAACGTAAATAATCTACACAGGGTGTACAAAATATGGAAACACCAAAAACTTGACACATAACCATGTCTAACATGGTGTAAGAAAATCTTTGGCATTCGAAACAGCTCCCATTCGTCTCAGAATGGATAAATAACGGCCCTGTGTGATTTCCAAGGGAGTCTTGTACCATGCTTCATGCAAAATAGTGGCAAATTCACGTAGTGATGATGGAGATAGATAACGGTCACGCACCGTTCTCTCCAAAGCAGACCACAAAGGCTTAATAATATCTGGTGACTGAGCCATGGCGCTAGTTACTGGCGCGCCAGTCTTTTGGATGTCCATTATCGATCCTTCGATGTTTCTTATCTTTGCTTGCCCTGTTGTTTTCCGCATTCGCGGGGCGAGTATAGTTCAATTCTTTTATCTTGGCGGATCGCGCATGCACACCCAGACGCGGGAGATTGCTGTGTTGCAAGTTGCACACGACGCACGCGCCAAGAGAAGCAGCGCCATAGTATAGCATAGTTACGTTTGGGGGGGGGGGGGGGAGCGCGCAGTTCATGAAGTAAAGCCACCACGACCGCATTAACCCTTTCGCTGCTACAAAGACGTGCTCCCCGCATTCCGCGATGTGCGCGATTTTGTCACTGCACTGGTCGCATGTGCTGACACAGGGTGTTCCGACTGCTTTGACACTCTTATCATTCGATTCCACAAAAGCTATTTGGCCCAAAAATTAGATTTTTACACATCTTCTTGACTGATACCTTCCCCCCATAAATGACTTAACTTTGTCTCGATGTTCATCGCAGTTATTATGCAGCATTAAATGTAGTAAACCATTGCACGACATTTTGAAGAGTTTGCAGAGGTAAAAGTCCATAGCGTATACTTTCCGTATGGTCGATTTTAGTTGCCACAATGTTGAGAATGAAATGTGGACAAGATACCCAAATTTCATATAAAATATCTCATTTAATTTAAGTACCACATAGGTGTCGTATATAATATTGAGAAATATTCCGTCTTTCGCGACTGTAATAAAAGTTTTATTTACACCGGGCGCGTTTGGCTTTGTTTTAAACAATCGAAACAAAATTAAGTCATTTATGGGGGGAAGGTATCAGTCAAGAAGATGTGTAAAAATCTAATTTTTGGGCCAAATAGCTTTTGTGGAATCGAATGATAAGAGTGTCAAAGCAGTCAGAACACAGTGTGTCTGCACAGGCGAGCAGTGCAGTGATGACAAAATCGCGCACAGCGCGGAATGCGGGGAGCACGTGTCTGCAGCAGCGAAAGGGTTAATGAAGAGACAAAGCACTAGAAATTTCACAAAATTGCATTCAAACGAATGAAATTCGTGAAGTAAGATACTTCGATATTGTTTTTAAATGACGAAAATTTTGAGCACTGCCCAAGGATTAACCATTACGCTGACGCAACTTGTCGTGCAATATAACTCTATGAGGCATCTAACATGTCACACAAAATACTGACAAACACTGTTGGTATGACTATGAATTACTCACACTTCGTCGAAGTACAATAGGAAATAAACAATTACCGCTGTTCTTTATTGCGAAAAAGCGGTTCGTGAGATTGATACAAACACCTTTCCTTGCTATCGCCTGAATTAAAAGTCTTATTGCTTGTATGGTTTAATTAATTAATAGAATATGAAGCAATTGGTATAACGAATGCTTTTTCCAAACTTTCTGTAAAAGAAAGTCTGCTATCAAGACATTGCTTTTGTTCTATTACTTTATTTATGGCTGAACGTTTCTAAAACTGAAGACACTCGTCCGTGCTCTGCTCTGCAGACGAGATCTGGCAACGTCGTTCTTTGTTCATTGGCCGACTGTGTTTTGTGACGTCAGATGCGCAAAACGAACCCAAACTCGGCCGCCAACATAAATGACGCGCACTTTAGCAGTTGATGTTTGCTTGGGCTACCTGCTGAGACGCCGCGAGGTACGAGGTGGAAGCAACCACGTATATGTGGAGTTGGTTGTACGCGGTCTGCCGATTCAGCATGGAGGATATGTGTTGGCTGCCTGCCTGTCTGCTCTCTTGATTTTGCTCGCCGTGCCTTGCGACCGCCTAGCTTGGGTTGCTGCCTGGTGTATCCTACATGAGCCATACCGGACGTCCAGCAGAAGCCAGCAGAAGTTAAGCAGCCTTGTGTTTCTTTAAAGAAAAGGAGCAAATGTATAACACCCTTTGTAACCAACTTTGGTGGCCTCTTAAGTGTGACCTTCGGGGGGAGCTAATTCTTTTAAATTTAAATAGTTGGGGTTCCCTGTCCTTTATAATCTTTTGGGGGTTTTATTTGAATTTTCTCTTTGGGGTTCCTTCCTTGTGCTTGGTTAAATGTTGACTTGTATGGCGGAAAGTGACTCCTGGTTAAAACTCGGAGAAGGTGTTTGATGTTACTGCCGCTTCCGGCATTTGTCTTTTCAATTAAGTGTTGTCATCCCTTCGAGCGACCTGGTGTCGCTCCTCGTTAATTAATGCTGGTTTATGTGTACTTAATTTTGAATTGCCCTTTTGAGTTAATATTTTGGAGCGCAGTATAGCACTAAGCAACCTCACTGTATACCACCTTGTGCCCCGGTCTAGTACCTTAATTTTCAGTGGCACGAGTTAGCTCCACTACATGTTTTACTGATGTGCTCCCTTCAAAATCTTTTCTTGTATAAGTTTGCCCCATGTGCGTCAGGGAACACAGAGATGAGCTTTAGTGTGACTTCAGTGCTAGTCAGTTAATGGAATCTTCATTTTGGCTTGGCTTCCACGGAAGAGTCTCAGTGGAGCGTAGTGTGTTTGATTTGTTATTCATTTAATTATTGTATGTTTGTTTATTTAATGGGAAGCAAGACATTTAAAGACTGTTGGTATTAACTCCCCTAGTTGCGGGGTGTTGCTAATTCGTTCCAAATGGCCTACTACTTATTCAATGGCAAGGCTGTCGATTAGTTGGTTACTGTGAGTACAAATTCACGCTATTTATTGGTTACCGAAATTGTTGAAGTGTCTGTGTCGTGATTCAATCACTAGCTACGTGTTTGAGCTAAACTGATACAAATCTTGCATTGCCTCCTTAAAATTTGTTGCCAGCAGAAACCCTTAAGACAACTAAGTTTTGTCACTGCTTATGTTAACCTTTACTGGGAGCAATATTTCATGTAGTTAAATTTTGTATTAAAATGTGTATTTCTCTGATGTAATAAACGAGTGATAAAAGTCTAAAGCAAAGGGGCCTGGTCCTTCCCATTGTATCCGGTTTGTAACACGTATCATTGACTGTTGTGACTGTTGTGGCCGGGAGAAATGCGACACTTCAACACCGTGTTCCAAAAACCAGTCCCGAACGAAGGGAGCTGTGTGAACAGAGAGCCCTGTCGTCTTGGAACACAGCATCACCATTGGGAAACGAAACACTGTACCATGGTAGGGACCTGAGCAACCGAAATGTTCACATAATCGTCGGCAGTAAAGCTGCCTTGTAGAGAAACAATGGGGCCCGAGGGAATACCACGATATGGCTGCCCAAATCATCAGCGGACCCCCGCAATGTTTCAGTCTTGACACGTAAACTCGTACAGAATTTGGAAACAGTGTAATACTGACCAAATGACATTCTTCCATAGCCCAGGTTCTATGGCTCCGACCTCACGTTTTCCTGTTACGGGCATTTCCATCACTAATGAGCGGTTCTGGAACTCCAGCCTCCTCTGCAATTCACTGCTTCTGGAGCTCACTTCGTATTGTTTCGGTGCAGAGAGGATTCACGAGCGCGATATTCAGCTGTACAGTGACTTTTTCAGCTGTCGTCCTTTTGTTTTTCGTCACAATCGTCTTCAATGACTGCCCGTCAGGTTTGCTCAACACAGACTTTCGTCGCCGACGATGTTTTCGCCGGCCGCTGTGACCGAGCGGTTATAGGCGCTTCAGTCTGGAACCGCGCTGCTGCTACGGTGGCAGGTTCGAATTCTGCCTCGGGCATAGCTGTGTGTGACGTCCTTAGGTTAGTTAGGTTTAAGCAGTTCTGAGTCTAGGGGACTGATGACCTCAGATGTTAGTCCCATAGAGGTCTGCGAGGATGCGGATATCCGCGCATATATCCGCGGATATCCGCGGTATTTTTTTACTTGGCAGATAAAATCGCGAACGGCGCGGATATCCGCGGCTCATCTGCGGATAATGAGCAAGGTATCTGCCCAGTACGTATGTTGCAATGTTAGTTGAAAACTTCATGTCTGTTGACATTCTTGGAATCTTGCTGGGCCGGATGTCTGTTGTCCTCAGCCCCTGGCTAAGACCGATGTAGCTGTACCCAAGAGACCTGCGCCTAATCCGTTTCCGCGACCGTGTCTTTTGTGTGGCCTATGAAGTGCTCTCTGGGTGGCAAACCCGCCCACTGTCTACCAGACAGGTGCCCGTTGCAATTTTCCGCTGCCTTCGGTTAGTGCTTTGTTGTGACCGAGTAACAACGTGCATCGTAGCAAATATCAGTGAGAGTTCTTTCTTCAAATGAACATATCGATGGATATAATTTCGTGTAAGGTGAAAAAAACAAATTGAAATCACCAATTTGGAAAAAATTCGCATACTTATTTGATGGCAAGGAAAAGATAAAAGATATAGTGGCTTGTTTTGCATGTAAAAAAGTATATTCCTACACTGGACACAAAAGTGGAACTTCAAATTTGCTAAAACATTCGTGTGAGGCTCGACAAAGTAGCATAATTACTTATTTAAATACCAAGAGAGACGTGAAAGTTCCTGAAGTTCCGCCAAATTTCAAGACAGCCGCGACAGAAAAACTTATCAATCTTGTCAGCAAAGACATTTTACCATTCGAAGTTGCGTGTGGATCTGGGTTTCTCGAGACGGCACAGTTTCTTATTGATGTGCGGGCCAAGTACGGTGCAGTGAGTGCTAAGGAACTGCTACCTCATCCAACCACTCATAATTTCTATAACCACTGATTTTGTTGTCACTCTTCGGAAGACGAGTTATTTCTTCCAGACAACGTCAATTATTGCTGGCAGTTTAACTTTTTCACAGGTGCGCCGGCGTTTTGCAGTGTAGGCCTAATACTGCAAATATTTTCACCTGGAAATGACGAGGACTGAACGCGTAAGCTATAATATAATCATCAGCTGACATGAATGGCTTCAAAATTTGACACATCCATGCAGTGAGTACAAAAAAAGTGTCGTTAAATTATGCAATGTGCTAGTAACAGTTTAAAACCACCGTCATTTTCAGCTGCCTTGGCACAAGAGCAGCGAAATATAATTGTTTTTATACACGTATTTTCATCATTTAATACTATTACATTGAATTTTATTTTTTTAAATAGCGTTTCCAATCTCACGAGATCCGAGCCGCTACTGTGTGTGCTCCGGAGCGCCAATGCTTTCCTGTTTGGAATGGTCTGCTTCAGAGTAGGTATAGAGCATTTCCTGTGATTTAAGAAGTCAAAAGTAGTTATGTTGTCGCAGAAATGGCACCCTAACAATAACTATGTCATTACATACCATAATTCTACGTACTACTGTCTATTACTATTAATTACTCATTCAAAACTTAAATATATGCGGATACGGATAAGGAACTTGCGGATGCGGATTAATTGCTGCGGATGTGGATGCGGTTGCGGATTAGGACCTTGCGGATGCGGTGCCGATGCGGATTGCACTTTTCTTATCCGCGCAGTCCTCCTCTACCCATAGTACTTGGAGCCATTTTTGAACCAGGATATACAGGGTGGTCCATTGATCGTGGCCGGGCCAAATATCAGCGACAAACGAACGACACTCGTCTAGCTTGAAGGGGGAAACAAGATGGCGCTATGGTTGGCGCGCTAGATGGCGCTGCCATAGGACAAATGGATATCAACTGAGTTTTTTTAAATAGGAACCCCCATTTTTTATTACATATTCGTGTAGTACGTAAGTAAATATGAATGTTTTAGTTGGACCACATTTTTGGCTTTGTGATAGATGGCGCTGTAATAGTCACAAACATATGGCTCACAATTTTAGACGAACAGTTGGTAACAGGCAGATTTTTTTAAATTAAAATACAATACATGTAACGACATTCCTCTCAACAGCGAGTAGTTTGCCTTCCGTAATGTTCGCACATGCATTCACAATGCGCTGACGCATGTTGTCAGGCGTTGTCGGTGGATCACGATAGCAAATATCCTTCAACTTTCCCCGTAGAAAGAAATCCGGGGACGTCAGATGCGGTGAACGTGCGGGCTATGGTATGGTGCTTCGACGACCAATCCACCTGTCATGAGATATGCTATTCAATACCGCTTCAACCGAACGCGAGCTATGTGCCGCACATCCATCATGTTGGAAGCACATCGCCATTCTGTCATGCAGTGAAACATCTTGTAGTAACATCGGTAGAACATAACGTAGGAAATCAGCATACATTGCACCATTTAGATTGTCATTGATAAAATGGGGACCAATTATCCTTCCTCCCATAATGAATGTTGGCAGCACTGTAGAATGTATTAATATCGCTGACAGCACTCTGCGTTCTCGGCAAGAGATTCTGTGGATGGACGGACTAGCAGTTAGCGAGCGGATAGAGAAAGGTTTCGACATGATTTTCTGAGTGGTCACTCAGTGTTGGTAGGACGTACATTGTGAAATGAGGATGGATGTACGTAGTTGGTAATGTTTGGATATTGGAATTATTGACATATTGGAACTGGATGTCACATGAATAAATTAAAATCTTCTAAAGAATTGTTTGTTCTTCAACAAAATCTTTCTTTTGCTAACCATATGCCTCGTAGTAGACAGAGTCTATATTAGTTAGAATCTTTTTATTTAGCTGTCTGTAGTTGCTGCTTGCTGTAGTTTGTGTTATGAAGATTTTCTGTGAGGTAAGCGACTGGAAAAAAGCGCAGGTGACGCCTGTATATAGAAGGGTAGAAGGACGGATCCTCAGAATTACAGACCAATATCCTTAACATCGGTTTGTTGCAGGATTCTCGAACATATTCTCAGTTGGAATATAATGAATTTCCTTGAGACAGAGAAGTTGCTTTCCATGCATCAACACGGCTTTAGAAAGCATCGCTCCTGCGAAACGCACTCGCCCTTTTTCACATGATATCTTGCGAACTATGGATGAAGGGTATCAGAAGGATGCCATATTCCTTGACTTCCGGAAAGCGTTTCACTCGGTGCCCCACTGCAGACTCATAAATAAGGTACGAGTATATGGGATTGGTTCCCAAGTATGTGAGTGGCTCGAAGACTTCTTAAGTAATAGAACCCAGTACGTTGTCCTCGATAGTCAGTGTTCATCGGAGGTGAGGGTATCATCTGGAGTACCCCAGGAAAGTGTGGTAGGTCCGCTGTTGTTTTCTATCTACATAAATGATCTTTTGGGTAGGGTGTATAACAATGTGCGGCTGTTTGCTGATGATGCTGTGGTGTACGGGAAGGTGTCGTCGTTCAGTGACTGGAGGAGGATTCAAGATGACTTGGACAGGATTTGTGATTGGTGTAAAGAATGGCAGATAACTCTAAATATAGATAAGTGTAAATTAATGCAGATGAATAGGAAAAAGAATCCTGTAATGTTTGAATACTCCATTAGTAGTATGGCGCTTGACAGAGTCATGCCGATTAAATATTTGGGCGTAACGTTGCAGAGCGATATGAAGTGGGACAAGCATGTAATGGCAGTTGTGGGGAAGGCGGATAGTCGTCTTCGGTTCATTGGTAGAATTTTGGGAAGATGTGGTTCATCTGTAAAGGAGACCGCTTATAAAACACTAATACGACCTATTCTTGAGTACTGCTCGAGCGTTTGGGATCCCTATCAAGTCGGATTGAGGGAGGACATAGAAGCAATTCAGAGGCGGGCTGCTAGGTTTGTTACTGGTAGGTTTGATCATCACTCGAGTTTTACGGAAATGCTTCAGGAACTCGGGTGGGAGTCTCTAGAGGAAAAGAGGCGTTCTTTTCGTGAATCGCTACTGAGGAAATTTAGAGAACCAGCATTTGAGGCTGATTGCAGTACAATTTTACTGCCACCAACTTACAGTTCGCGGAAGGACCACAAAGATAAGATAAAAGAGATTAGGGGGCGTACAGAGGTATATAGGCAGTCATTTTTCCCTCGTTCTGTTTGGGAGTGGAACAGGGAGAGAAGATGCTAGTTGTGGTACGAGGTACCCTCCGCCACGCACCGTATGGTGGATTGCGGAGTATGTATGTAGATGTAGATGTAAGTGACTTATGAAAAAGTATGGGCTATTTTTAGGATTTCTTGCAATTCAGGGCTATTCTTTTGTTTAATTATTTGAAGCCATGTTATCACTGTATATCAGTCAGATAGAATTATGCTTGTATATTGAGGGTAATAGATGAATAGGTTAGTTTCGAGTTATCTTTGTCAGGGAAAATTCTGTAGGTCAGTGTTTTACATGATAAAAAGAAGTAAAGAGACCAGTAGTTTCACCGACTCAGTAGTTTCACCTAGAATTTGTAACGTGTTGTTCCACCTATGGGTCTTGTGCAAGCAGTTCTTTGTGTTGGAATTGACTGACGGAGTTGTTGGATGTACTCCTGGGGGATATCGTGCCAAATTCTGTCCAATTGGTCCGTTAGATCGTCAAAATCACGAGATCGTTGGAGAGCCCTGCCCATAACGTTCCAAACATTCTCAGTAGTAGATCCGGCTAACTTTCTGGTAAGATAGGATTTGGCAAGATGAAGACAAGCAGTAGCAACTCTCGTCCTGTCCGGGCGGGCATTAATTTGCTGAAATGTGAGCCGGTACATTTGCCATGAATGGCAACAAAACGGGGATTAGAATATCATTGACAATCCACTCTGCTGTAAGGGTGCCACGGATGACAAAAGCAAAGACCTGCTATGAAATGAACAGGTACCCCAGACCATCATTCCCGATTCTCGGGCTGTATGGCGGGCGACAATCACGGGCCTCCCAGACGTGTCTTCGGGCCTCAGTTCGAAACGGGGCTCGTCACTGAAGACAGTTCTACTGCATTTGATGAGAATCTAGGCCTAAGACGTGGCTGGAGACGCCCCAAACAGTGGTGGAATGCCAAACTGACTACCGCCCGCTGTATGGCCCGACAACCTGCAGTGATGGTCTGGGATACCACTCGTTTTCATGGCAGGATACCTTTAGTGGACATCCTCGGTGACCTTACAGCACAGCGATACGTCGACGATACTCTATGCCTCGCTTTTTTCCATCCTTTGATTGCATTTCAGCAAGATAATGCCTGCCCGCACTCTGCGAGAGTTCCTACTACTTGTCTTCGTGCTTGCCAAATCCCACCTTGGCCAGCAATGTCGCCGGAGCTCTCCGCAGTTGAGAATGTTTGGAGCTTTATGAGCAGGGCTCTCCAACGACATTGCGACTTTGACGATCAAAAGCACCTGCCGGGCAGAATTTGGTACGACAGCCTTCAGGAAGGCCGGCCTATGTGACCGAGCGGTTCTAGGCGCTTCAGTCTGCAACCGCGCCTCCGCTACGGACGCAGGTTCGGGTCCTGCCTCGGGCATAGATGTGTGTCATGTCCTTAGGTTAGTTAGGTTTAAGTAGTTCTAAGTTCTAGGGGACTGATGACCTCAGATGTTAAGTCCAACAGTGCTCAGAGCCATTTGAACCTTCAGGAAGTCATCCAAAAACAATCAGCTAATACCGAGCCGATTAACTGCTTGCATAAGAGTCTGAGGTGGACCAACTCGTTATTGACTTGCTCAATTTGTGAAGCTCTTCCTTTTGAATAAACATCCATTTTTTCTGTAATCGTAACCATTTGTTCATGTCCATCACTTCTACCGCTTTCCGTCCCATTCGGATAATGGCTCCTTGGTACGTCATTTTTTTCTTAGAGTGAAAAAACAGTGCTAGTGAAGGCTGTGGTCTAACGCATCAGTATCGATATAATTAATGTCTTCAAATATTTGACGTAAGTCTTTAATGGGATGAGTGGCAATAAAAGTATTTTCCATCTGTCAAGGAAAATCTGTTTGGAGGGATGGGAGTATATGCCGCTCCCAGAAAGCCACTTGAACGTCAGAACTAAGCGTCTGCGTCACAACAACTATAAAACTGCAACCTTGGTCTTTTTTTACTCCATGCATTTTAACGATTGTGTAGTAAACGTCTTTAATTTATGAAGAATCCTTATCGTCTTCAAAGTCTTTATTCCAAGAACTGTCAGCTTCTTCTAACTCTACTTGACATTTTTTTTTCTTTCATTCTCTGGCAGAGACTTCTTCAAGGAAGGCCTTTACAGGTAAACTTGTGAGAATAAGAGATTCTCCTTTCTTTCGGCCAAGACTGTCTCTTTTTCGGTGACCACATTGAGGGAATTGAAGTAACGCTTCAGGAAGCGAAATAAATCAGCATGGAATTATTATCCATTAAAACATGGAGGAATGATATTATTCGTGGAAGTACTAGAAGTTAAAGGAACTGGATCAGTAGCAGAATCAGGAAAAAATGGACAAACTGGATCTGTAGTAGAAACATTATTTTCTAAAATTACTCTTTCAGTTCCAGATGGCTCAAGAGCATGGTCTGTCACAGATGAATACAGTAAACCTGCTTCACAAAATACTTCATCGTTATTGCCAATAGTCTGACTGAAACGATTTTTTTTAAAAAAATTAGAAAGATATGTAAATTACAAATGTAAATAACAACAAAATAGTTGACTGTACCGACCCGCATAATCTAACTGCCTTGGTGTTCAGTTAATCTAACAACTAAAACAATTGCAAAGGAGAGTTAATCAAAAACAAAACAAACTGCTGTAAAGAATAAACAATGACAATTATTACGATGCATTTGTTTCCCCCCTCACCCTAACTCTTCTTGAAGTAACAAACAAACAGTAAACAAAATAACAGGGAAAAACATTCTGAACTCAGGGGAAAAAAAGACACTGAAAACAGTTGCTTGTTGCTTTTCGACTGCTCCTAATAGCTTGTTAGACCTGTGGAGTTTCTTGGGCCATCTGGTGGATGTTATTGGATACAACTCGTGCTAGAATTTAAAAGCAAGTACCTGTTGACCTGACATGACCAGCTAACCTAGCTCTCCCTTTCATTTAATCTCTTAGCAGCTAATACTGTTGTCTATTGTAATTTTTTTACGGATCTGCATTGATGAATTCATTCAGAAACTTCTACAAGATAAAAACCTAAATCGTTCGGTAGTCGAACCTTGCAATCGATTCACAACCGATTGTAATTAATATTCTCTGAATTGAGTGCTTACGTGATACCTTAGAATTTCAGTTTTACACCGTGTTTTATATGACGAAGAGTTTGTGTTTTTCATAAAATACCAGTTTTGTTATGCACGCTCGCCCCACAATGCCGCAGTGGCACGATATTCCCCTGTGCACCATGAAGCTACAACGGTATTATAGCTTTTCTGATATGCTGTTTGATGCAATTTTTGCATAATAACAAGCAGGAAATTTTTTATTCATGTCTCACTTTCCACAGCGACTTAATATGCTGCGTATGTGTCTTCAAACAGCACTTAACCAAATGACTAGGCAACGAGTACTGATGATGGTAGCTGAACACAACTAAATAAATGCTTACAGAAGTAATGATTTCCTTCTTTTTCCTGCTGCAGCAGCATGTCAGTCATATGAAAAGAACTTTAAGGGTCACTAAAATTTTGATAGTTTACTTATGTGAAATTGAAATAACTCAAAACTAATTTTATACCTCAGACAGGATGCTACGTGCACAAAAGTTTTGTATCTGGAAGGTATAAATTAAAAAACGGCTTCAGTCACAACTTTTCGTATTTTATTAAATACACATGCTTTATTTTTTCCCTTGAATGCGGTGAAACGCATATTCCTGTCAGGAAAAGGTTTGATGTTAGGTTATGAATTTCGTAAGTCAAATGTGGAAAATATGTGCGAGAAAGTGGAAAAATGAACAGTGTAAACTAACCCAACAAACGCGTTTTTAACGTTTTAACGCCAGCAGGCATTCTTTTCTCCTTCGTTTCCGTACATATCACTTCATTCACGAGTCACATTTGCATTCACATGTTTATAAACACCTCACAGATGTTTTTGTACGTGGTGTGGACAAACATGAATATCTTTAGCACTACGAATAAATTCATCTTGACCACATCATGTACAGAAACATCTGAGAAGTGTCTACAAACATGTGTTTGCAAATGTGACTCTTGAATGAAGTGATATGTACGAAAACGAAGGAGAAAAGAATGTATTCTGGCGTTAAAACGTTTGTAGGATTATGTGGCAAGCTTTCAGCCTATCACGATAATTCGGCAGTTCCTATTTTGCAAATCTATTTTCTGCAAACTGTGATCAAGTGTAATAAAGCACTGTGCAAGAAACTCATCGCAGTTACTCCAAAATTCAGAAAATGAGCAGAGAGATTAGGAGTAAAGTATGGCACAAATTGTTTTATCTGTTCTCTTCGTTCGTATTACATGTGTGGAAGTTTTCCTCAGTGAGGCATCTAGCGATCTTGGAATTTGTGGGCGAGCGTGGTTGCGTGTTTCGACTTTATTTTGCTCATTGTTTTTGTAGTGTTGGCAGAAGAGCCAACACTGTGTTGTTAGAGAAGGCCGAAATGCACGCGTTTAAACTCACGCAGGCTGGCGTGAGGTCTGAAACAGGATACATAATGAATGCTATAAAGAAAAGTACGTAGCTGCTGAAATACTTAACTTTAATCCATAATTGGTGTACATCGCTCTTGTACAGATATAATCTCCATTTTAATATAACTTGGTGATGGCGCCTTGCTAGGTCGTAGCAAATAACTTAGCTGAAGGCTATGCTAACTATAGTCTCGGCAAATGAGAGCTTATTTGTCAGTGAACTGTTACTAGCTACGTCGGCTGTACAACTGGGACGAGTGCTAGTAAGTCTCTCTAGACCTGCCGTGTGGTGGCGCTCGGTCTGCAATTACTGACAGTGGCGACACGCGGGTCCAGCGTATACTAATGGACCGCGGCCGATTTAAAGGCTACCACCTAGCAAGTGTGGTGTCTGTCGGTGACACCACATTCCTCCCCCGCAAATCGGCGTACGGTTGTGTTATAAGGCTTCCGCCCGCCGTGGGGAGGACCCCGTGTTGACGTATGCGACGAGGTGGGGAGCCTAACAACAGGCGAGGCTGTGCCACCCGCACCCGGCCATTCGGTCCGAGGGGAGCTAGGAAACGCCTGAAAACCTAGTCCAGGGTGTACGCCAACATGCGGTGTATGCGCCCGTAGAGAGACAGGAGGGGCCGAAGGGTCGACCTCCATCGCGTCGGGGTACCCGACGGGTGAAGACGCTATCTGGTCCTGAGCGGGCAAGAGTTCCCTGTCGGAGGACAGCTGGTTACAGGAAGCGAGCGGCGGCGCGTGACCCAGGGAGGCGCCCGGCGGTGGCAGCGACGCGTCCACTGCGGGCGGCGCCGGCGGGAGAACAGGCGGCGGCGGCGGCGGCGGCGGCGCGTCGCCATGGGGCAAAATGGAAGGCAGCGTCGGTAACACCTGGGGATGAGGCGAGCCAGTAGATGGGTCCCCAAGGCGCTGACCGGACGGCACCGTCGCTGAAAGCAGACGGGGAGCGGCAGAACCCGTGCGACGACAAAGGCGCAGCTGATTGAGATGCCGACGCACCTCACCAGAGGCCCCCAAAACCAGATACATAGCGCTGCCGAGGCAGCGAAGAATGCTCCCTGCGAGCCAACGCCGTGAACCTCGATAGTTGCGATAGTATACAACGTCGCCTGGAGCAAAAGCAGGTGGCTGCCGGTGCACCGGAACCTGATGCGGCGGATGTAGCAAAGACATCAAGGTTCGATTAGGACGACCGTGGAGCAACTCAGCCGGCGAGCGACCATCTCGGGGCTGAGAGCGATACGAGGACAAAAAGAGCAACAACGCGTCCTCCCGAGAATGCGACTCTTTCAACTTCAACATCTGCGACTTGAAAGTCCGGACCAATCGTTCAGCGGCACCGTTTGACTGAGGCGAAAACGGCGCGGATGTCAGATGTTGAATACCATTGGCCTTGCAGAATGACTGAAATTCTGCGGACATGAATTGTGTGCCATTGTCGGAAACAATAGTCTGTGGAAGACCTTCAATGCAAAAGATAGCAGATAACGCTTGGATGGTGGCAGATGACGTCATGGTAGACATCCGGACAACAAAAGGAAAATTACTGAATGAATCGACTACTACCAACCATCGAGCATTCCAGAATGGACCAGCAAAATCGATGTGTAAGCGTTGCCAAGGGGAAGAGGCTTTCGGCCATGCAAATAATTTCCGCGGTGGTGCGGATTGTTGTTCGGCACACGCCATGCAAGAAGAGCACATATTCGTAATCGCAGCATCGATTCCGAACCAAGTACAGTGCTGATGAGCAAGTTGTTTCGTTCGCACTATACCCCAATGTCCTTGGTGGAGAAGCTGTAAGACAGAGGACTGTAACGAACGTGGTACCACGACTCTGGACTGATCATTATCAGAACGCAACAACAAAACACCACGTCGAACAAAAAGTCTCTCCTTGTGAGCAAAAAATCGGCGAACCAACGGATCCTCGATCCGTGACTGACAAGGGCCATTGAGTAGCAACAAAACGCAAAACGGTAGCAAGGACAGGGTCAGCAGCTGTGGCTGTAGCTACACGACGAAAATCAATCGGAAACGATTCGACCACGTCATCGGTTTCCGCATCAATGAACATGCAAGCAAGTTCGGAAAAATTGAATGCTCTATCCTCAGCAACAGGCAAACGGGACAACGCATCGGCGTTTCCGTGCTTAGCAGTGGACCGATACAAGATATCGTAGCGGTACTGCGAGAGGAAAATTGACCAGCGAATAAATTTCTGCGCTGTACGTGGAGGTACAGGCTTGTTCGGATGAAAAAGCGACGTCAGAGGTTTGTGGTCTGTGATGATGGTAAAGTGACGACCATACAAGAAATCATGGAACTTAGTAACACCAAAGACGAGAGCCAAAGCTTCTTTCTCTATCTGTGAATAATTTCTTTGCGCAGACGAGAGCAATTTGGACGCAAAGGCAATAGGGCGATCATGCGATCCATCTTTGTGCGCAAGCACAGCACCGATCCCGAAATCCGATGCATCTACCATCTACAAAAGGGGTTTCTGGGGATCGAATGGCGTAAGGCAAGTATTGGACAGCAACGCCGATTTCAACTGGCGAAAGGCGCGTTCGCATTCCGTCGTCCAGACAAACGGAACACCTTTACGGCGTAAGCGATGAAGCGGAGCTGAAATGGAAGAGGCATTGCGCACATGGTAGAAATTTATTTTATCCAGCACACTCTGTAGCTGCTTCAAATTCTTCGGCGAAGGCAAGTCTTGTATGGCACGGAGGTGCTAGGGATTGGGATGTATGCCTTGGGCATTGATTACATGTCCCAAATATGGTAAGTCACGAGCAAAAAACACACATTTGTCCTTCCGCAAGCGAAGACCATTTTGTCGCAAGACCTGAAATAATGTTCGGAGGTTGGCTAAATTTTCTTCTTCTGTCTTTCCGAAGATCACAATATCGTCCAGATAGTTTGCTGCAGTAGGGACCGAGGCACAAACAGTTTGCAGATATTGCTGAAACAACGCAGGGGCAGATGCACACCCGAATGGCAGTCTTTTGAATCGGTACAAACCAAGATGCGTGTTGACCACCAAGACGCGCTGGGATTCGTCGCCCACTGGTATTTGCAAGTACGCATCTGCTAGGTCCAACTTCGAAAAATATTTACCCGGGCACAGTTTGTCAAAAAGATCTTCCGGGCAGGGTAAAAGAAAAGTTGCAATCACTAGTTGTGGATTCACTGTAGCTTTGAAGTCCACACAAAGTCTCAGTTTTCCGGAAGGTTTCGGCAAAATTACTAAGGGTGATGCCCAGAGAGAAGCCTGCACACGTTCAATCACACCTTGTGATTCTAAATCGTTTAATGTTCTTGCGACCTCATCACGCAATGCGTGGGGAACATTGCGCGCTCTGAAAAATTTCGGTTGCTCGTTTACTTTCAGTTCCAAATGTGCTTCATAGTTCTTAGCGCAACCAAGGCCCGGTGCAAAAATGTCTGCAAACACTTGTAACCTCCCCACCGAAATTTTAAAAACAATATTTAATAGAAATGGGACCAAAGCGTAACCTCTCTAGCAATTACATCTACTGACAATGACAATTAAACAAAAATTAGCAATCTGACCCAAGTATAAGTTCCTCACAAAAATAATGAAAAACAATTCAGTGCTAATGAAACTTCAGTGACAATGAAAATTCAATTAAACCGAAATATCGGTCTTTGGCCCTTGTGTAAAAATCAGAATTAATTTCTTACCTCATTGAAACTGCTTGTCAAATTTCTGCTCTTATTGTTGCGCACGGCTTGGAGGAACTGCATTGCAAATAATTTTTTTTTTTAATTTTTAAATTTAACTGAAACTTTTCTTTAAGGGAAATAAAGGAAATCGTAATTAAATGATTTTTTTTTGTGTTAAAAATTGCTTTGAAATAAAAATTATTATTGGGGCATTTGTTGGAAATTAATTACAATAAATAAACTTTACATTATCTGATGATTACCTTAATTAACAATATACCTCATTCAGCATCTTGACCAGAATGCCATGTCGACGCTCGCCGACTGCGTCCCGCTCGCGACCGTGACAGGACTAGACCACTACTGCCGACAGACTACATCACACAACCACACTGGGCTGCTACTACTGACCGACTGCCCTGCTCACAGACTGCCCACTGACAGACTGCTTGCAACTGTACTGCACGACTACTACTAGCGTACTGCTCGCAACACTCGCGCGGTCAAGCGCAGACTAACCACGATAATAGGCTCTCTGGTCAAAGATTTTAACGTGCCTCACCATCGCTGCTACGTTACATACGTGTTTCATAACCCTCCACTGGGGGGGCAAAAATTTGGCAGCGATGGTGAGTCATTTGGACTTGCCATCGCAAGAAATTTTTACAATTTACAGAATATTCAAATTTAGTACATAAATTAAATGTGGTGCACACACACCAAGTACAAAATATATCAGACAAAGACAAAATGTGAGTACAAAACATAGTAGCAAATCAGAAAAATGTATATACAAATTATTTGACAGATAACAGAGTGCACACGCACTGAAAAAATTCTTTAGCATTTTCAGAACAAATAAACAGAATGTCAGAAAATCATGTTGATAAGTGACATGAGTGTACTCGCACTGGAGTTGAGAACATATCAGCAAATGACGAAATGTATATACAATGAGTAACAAATGACATAAGTGCATACGCACTGTAGTATTGAACATACGGAATGAGTACAAATCATATTGAAAAATGAGAAAAGTGCACAGGCACTGAAGTTCAGTAGAAAACATATTAATACATAACATAAGTGCACATGCACTGTAGTTCAGAACATATAATCAAAATAAAAATGTATATACAATATAAAAGACAAGAGTGCACATATACTGTACTTCAGAACAAATCGAAAAAATGTCTTTAGCATTTTCACAACAAATAAACATAATGGCAAAAAAAAACATGTCGACAAGTGCCATAAGTGTACTCACGCTGGAGTTCAGCGAATCGAAAAAAATGTATGACCCATGAACATAAAAGATGTTAGCAAAAAAATTATTTTCACTATGTGACAAGAATTAGGATAGGAAAGGGAAGGATTGCATCATGGTTGTAGCACTTTAGATTGCACACAGCTGTTCTGAAAGTCCATATCTTTCCACAGAAGTACAACACCAAGTGACACAATTTGAAGTTCTTTTCCCATCAGAATTTATCAGTGTAGCCAAGACACTGAACTGTCGTAGTAATGTTCCATGTTCTCATTTTGGCATTACACTAGGTACACCAAACAGTGGGACCATAATAACGTCTTCATCGCTCACGGTGGTGGACAGCATGTCGTATCAACACCATGCTCTTACAAGGCACACCAACGTAGAATTAGTGCAAAACCAAAGATAGTGCTCCATGATCACTAGGATAGACAGGACAAATGGACATTGCAGTAATTCAGGGTAGTTAGCTCATAAGGTGAAGGACATTAAGTCACATACCATTCTTCATTAGTAGTTTGCGGCATTCATAGCCCAGTTGTTGAACATTTCTGTACCATGTATGTAGTATTACAGAAA
This sequence comes from Schistocerca americana, assembly GCF_021461395.2. Taxonomy (NCBI): domain Eukaryota; kingdom Metazoa; phylum Arthropoda; class Insecta; order Orthoptera; family Acrididae; genus Schistocerca; species Schistocerca americana. Next base: position 325,704,095 of record NC_060121.1, on the reverse strand, counting down.
AATGTTCATTAATTGTTTTACATAGAATCAGTAACCTTCTTTTCCTAGTTACAAAGCATTATTAAATAATTGCATTCTTTTCCAGTTACAAAGTATAGCATAGTTAATTAATCATTTGTCATTCCAATATAGTATTAATCATTAGCCTTCTCCTAATTAGAAGCATTATTAAACAATCACATTCCTTTCCAGTTACAAAGTATGGCATAGTTAATTAATCATTTGTCATTTCAATATAGTAAGAATCATTAGCTTTTTCCTAATTACAAAGCATTATTAAACAATCACATTCTTTTCCAGTTACAAAGTATCAACATTGAAAACAAGAGCTAATTAATGGCATAATTAATAACATAATTCATTGAGTGACATTAATTATTGACACTCAGTGGCCAGCAAGTATTGAATAGAATAAAACATTGTTCATCATTCAGTATTATTCAGATCATTACGAAGTCATTATTAAAAATCAGTTAATTACAGTCATAGCATTAATAATCATGGGCATTTTAAGTAGTCTCATTACAATAAACAGTGGTAGTTATTAGCCAGTTACAAAGCATTATTTTATATATATATTTTTTTTACTTTTAAGAAGTCATTACTGAAGTGACATACTATTCAGAGCTGATCAGCATTGCTCAGAACTTTCTCAAACTGGTATCACTATTTGGGACTGGTAATACATTTTTTGTTAGCAATTCATTGCGTTGGGATCGATAATTAATTGCTGAGGCATAACAATATTTGCTTTTGACCTATTGCTGCAAATGAGGATAGGTAACGTCATTCGTCATGAGTCAGCTGTAGCAAGGTTATGTAACAAGGCAGTATATGTGATCACATTTATAAATGATAAACACAAATGGGTAAAAAATAAAAATGCAAGTACTAGAACAGGTATAATAAGTAACAGGTTTAGTAAGTATCATGAAAAACTTCTCCTGAAAAAAAATACAAAATGGATTATTGAGCTGAAAGAAGAAACGCACACTATGCTAAAAAGTAGTGAACTTCAAATTAACAAGTAGTGAAATGTGTATAAAATGTGTTCCATAGCTGTCCTTTCCAAAACTTTCCGTCATCCTACTATGCAATATAACACCTGCTGTCAAAACAAACTGCAACAAATACTTAAATAACTACATAGCATAAATATATAACTTCAACATTATCCTCATCTGTAAAGAAAAAACTTCATTATTCATTATCCATATTATCATAACTTCATTATTATCATCACCTGTAAAGAAAAACTTCATTATTCATAATAGCATATTCTTCATCATTATTCATCAGCATTCATTATCATCTACAAAAAAATCACTTCATTACTCATTATACAACTATTCCTTATCTCTAGCATATTTCATCACTAAAACTAAGATGTGTAGTTCTGTCTGACAGCCTGCATCAATCACCTTGTATTCTGAAAGAAAAAATTAGTTAAGACTGCTATTCTACGATGAGTATAGTATATTCTTGTTAATGCTTGTTAATCCTGATCCATTTACTCTTCCTCATAAAGTTATTGCATCTTCTTTCGTTTATTCCGTAGGTGAAATTCCCATTTCTGTTGAATTTATATCTTACACGCATCATTTCTTTCTGAAATTGATGGACAGAGATTAATGTCTTGCATTTAAATCATATATCCACTAAATAATGACTGGTTTATGGTAACATAATTAACCATACAGCATAACATGACAGAAAACGTAATATGTCAAAGACATTGACAGCGTTCAGATGCAAAAATGTACACAGAATAATACAATGCAGCAGCAAAAAATGTAAAACAGTCATGATCTTGAGATGGCATAAGGCAAAAAATGTCAAAGTCGACTGGTGTGTGTTATATCTTAACTATTTCACAGTGCATACAAACAAAACTGGAATACAATCATACACACAAAAAAAATGGAAAATGTGCACGGTCTGATGTGTAACGACAAGAAAAGCGACCTGCTAACCTTACCTTGCCGGGCACTTGCCAAGAAAAAATACGATAATCATCAGTAATTAGTCAGGTGAAATAATTGCATTAGTAAATGACATCATAGTGTGTTGAATCATACAGTGTCTTCATTCAATAAAGGGTTTAATATTTGACCAATGGTGGTTGCCTTTCGATTTTCTGGTTCTCAAAGTTTCGATGTGTACAACATTGGGGTGAGGGATCCTGCGAATCCGATATGGGCCTGCGTATAGAAGTTCAAATTTACTGCACTTACCTTTTAATTTGCTGGATAAATAGTGTGTACGTACTAATATTTTCTGTCCAACGTGAAAGTCGCGGCGTGTACAAACCTGTTTTTGTAGTCTTCTCCGGCGCTCTGCGGCACGTTTGATGTTGTTCAGCGCAATGTCAATTATTTCATGGTGTCGTAGGCGACGACATTTAGGGAAGTTCACTAATTCTTTAATTTTATTTGGTGGTTCAACGTTTTTCAGTATAACAGACGGAGATAGCATAGTGGATTCATTTGGAATGGAATTAATTACATCTTGGAATGAGAGTATGTGTGTATCCCAATCAATATGTCTTTTGTGGCAGTATATTCGGCACAGCTTACCAATTTCTTTCATTAATCTTTCACAAGGGTTCGAAGAAGCATGGTACGTGGATATATAAATCGGAGAAATGTTTCTAGCTCGTAACATACGTGTCCATGTACCAGAACGAAATTGAGATCCATTGTCAGAAATTACTCTCATCACATGCCCTACATGAAATAGAAAATGTTTTACAAATGCTTTCGAAACAGTTTTAGCAGTAGCTTTGCGTAACGGAGTGAAAGTAACAAATTTTGAAGTGAGTTCAACAGCGACAAAGATGTAGCAAAAACCTCTGTTAGTTCTCGGAATAGGACCAAAAATGTCTACTGCGGCCATATGTCTTAATTTAACAGGTATAATGGGATATAAAGGAGGAATATGTGAAGTGGTGTCTGATTTAGCTTTCTGGCAAATTTTACAAGACGCTAAAACTCGTCGTATACGTTTCTCCATGTTGGTAAAATAACAGTTCTGTCTCAGTATAAGAAAACATTTTCGTGCTCCGTAATGTGCGTAACTTAAATGAGTGTACCAGATTAATTTGTTAACCAGTTCGTCAGGAATGCATAATAACCAATTGTTGCTGTCAGGATGAGAGCGGCGAAACAGAATGTCATTGCGTACAGTGTAATGGTTTCTAATCGTAACATTATTCCTATCTTGCCAAAGGTGTTTAATTTCTTTCCACACGTTGTCTTTATTTTGTTCTTGTGCTATGTCCTGTAATGACGATGAAATAAAGTTTTCAAATGCAACTTGCTGAATGTACATGACACTGAAATTTGTTTTGCAGAAGTTGGTCGCTACGTCTTGCTGATTGTTGCTCAGAGAACGGGATAGTGCGTCTGCTATAACATTTTGTGTGCCGGGAATGTGAACTATTGTAAAATTAAATTCCTGTAAATAAAGTTTCCATCTGCTTAATCTGTCGTGAGTGAATTTAGCCGAAAGTAAAAATTGTATCGCTCTGTGGTCTGTGTAGACGGTGGTATGTCTGCCATAAAGAAAGTGCCTAAATCTCGTGAAAGCCCATACAACACATAATGTTTCAAGTTCTGTAACAGAATAATTTCGTTCAGCAGGTGACAGAATGCGGCTTGCAAATGCGATGTTTTTAATTACTGTTGAGCCATCTTCTTCAATTTCCTGGAAAATGTGTACGCCTAAAGCCGTGTTAGAACTGTCGGTGGCAATGGAGAAATTTCTGGTAAGATCTGGATGCGATAACAGTGGAGCATTCAACAAAGCATGTTTCAAATAACATTCTCGTGAACAAAATTCTGCGTGTCAAAAGTAATGTTTGCGTTACTGTAATATGCAATCTGTGCTGTATCTGGTTAAAATCTATCGTATGTGTTATTATTTACGGGAGAATGTTGTGGCATATCCACTATATGAACTGTTCTGTTATTTCTTACTGACGTGTTACGCTATGGATGACACCTATTGTCTGTTTCATTCATGATTATTTGTTGTTGCTGATGTTGTTGCTGCTCATAAGATCGACTGTTATTAAATGTACGCTGAAAATTGTGCTCATCATTTTTTTTACGTCTGTCATGATAGTAATTTCTATACGGCGCATTGCGATACGAGTTGAAATAGTGTGTTATCTGTACGTAGTTATTTCTTTGCTGCCATGCGTTACTATTTGTTGGAGCTGGGACTATACGTGCACGCAGCAAAACATTAAAGTTTGGTTGACCTTGTAGACTGCATTGTTGGTTACGTATGCTAAGCGGCTGACTTTCATGCTATTGTGGTGGAAAACGTCTATTGTTACCAAAAAATGCGTTTGCTGTTAATTTTACACATACTGATGATTACGATTTTTATCTGTTATTTAAGTTCTCGTGATTCTGGAGTGCCTAATGAAAATCGTCACATTCGCTAAAAATTTGTCACATCGAGTTTTCTTTACATATTCTTAATCCTAGATAGAGCAATAGTTAAAGAGCTATTTTGATAGATATAAAGGATAGTAGAAGAAAAGGCAGCAGTGCAGAAAACTAAAGATGAAACAGCACTACTACAGCTCGGGGCCCTATGCTCGCTTCGGCACATATTCATTAAAGCGTAATGAATCCCCTGAGGTCTATTACGCGCTGCAAATAAATTTTGGCTTTTGCGTTACAGGCAATTGCGGTATAAATTCAAAAGCAAATAGTTGTATCCATGCTAATTCCAGTTTCTGCATAATACGTAATGCTGTTGAAAATACAATAGCAAATTGTCGCCTCTGGTTCAAAGCTAGTTTCTGCATTACAGGTAATAGCGGTGAATGTGCAAAGATAAATTGTCGTATACAGTGCAAAGCGTGTACCTGTACGCTGTCATTATTAAATTCCTTACATTTTCTGGCGGATAAAAATTGCTCGTAATCTACGTTCTCGTCATTGAATTTGAAAACACGTTCGGGTTTGTGTGTGAATCTGTTTGTCTGTGTCATTTCGGATTTCAAGTTGCGTAGCTTTTCAGATTTTAAGTCGCGTAGCTTTTCGGATTTTAATTCGCGTAGTCTCTGTAAATTGTTCACATTATACACGCTGCGTGACTCTGACAAATGCTCGCAACGTGGCGGGTTCTGTGACGTATTGGTGACTGAAATAATTGTTAATTCTGTTACTTTAATACTTTCGTCAATTTGGTTGTTGTGTCGTTCACTTTTATTAACAATTTCCGTATTCAGAGTGTGTGAAACTTCCAGTGGCTCTAAATTAAACTCGTCGCTTATCTGTACTGCGTTTTTACGGCATTGTTCAGTAACTACATTAACTTCGTGTATCTGTGTTGCGTTTGCTGAACGTTGTTCAGTGACTGCTTTAACTTCGTCTTTATGTAATTCTGTTGTGCTTACACGTGTACTATTTAATTCTTGTGCAACAGTGCCAACTTTTTCATTACTGTTATTAGCACAAGTCTTAGTATTCACACGTAATTGTCCTCTATTATCATAATAATGCGCGGCAATGGCTTCAATCTGTTCATTAAGCTGTTTATTCCGTTCACTAAGTTGTTTCATTTTTTTGTTAATGTTATCTTGTTCTTCATTCGATTGTTTATTCCTTTCATCAATTAATTCACGTTGTTTGCGCTCGTTTCTCAGTATTTCAGTCATTAGTTGTAATACGGCCACAATTTGATCCAATGTAACTTTCTCTACTCTATTATCTGTGCTGTTTGACGGTGTATTTGCAATTGTCGCGTCTTGTGTGACCATTTGGTCATTCTGTAATTTACAAAAAGGTTTATCAGTCGGATGTACACTGTCAGACACTATTTCAGAATTAAATAAATCCGTTGTACTTTGTGTATCCTGTTCATTTTCATTAGACAAATTTGTATGTAAATTTAGTAAACCGGTTGTGTTAGGCTGGGCAGCGCTCATTACAATAGAGCGTTCTGCGTCATCAATTGTCGTCAAATTAACAGAGGAGACAATTGAGTTCGTTTGTTCATTATCAAGGTAAAAGTCATCACTAGTGGTTGGAATGCACTGATTGTTAGTGAACGCAGGATTGTCATCATTACACTGCGTGTCACATGTCCTATCTGTAAAGTTGTTTGGGTCGGTAATTTCATTCATAATACCTCGCGATACACTATTCACAGTCTTTCGCGGCATTTTTACAATAGTCAAAATTTTTCACAAAATAAATAAGCACAATGCAAAAACAACACACAAATACAACAGAGCAACGAATTGCCGTTGACCTGTAGAAAGAAAGTCACAATATTAGTAAAAGCGTTGCGCCAAATCCTAATTATATCTAAGCAAATAAGAGCAGATATCTGACTGTTTTTCAAAAGATTCCCAACGAAATACGATCCTGGACTGGGTGTCGCCAAGTGTAACCTCCACACAAAAATTTAAAAAGACAGAAATATAAAATGAATAGGAGCCAAGAAGCAATATTGTCCCCACAAAAATATTTAAATAAAAAATATAATAATAAATGGGAGCCAAGTGTAACCTCCCCACCGAAATTTTAAAAACAATATTTAATAGAAATGGGACCAAAGCGTAACCTCTCTAGCAATTACATCTACTGACAATGACAATTAAACAAAAATTAGCAATCTGACCCAAGTATAAGTTCCTCGCTAAAATAATGAAAAACAATTCAGTGCTAATGAAACTTCAGTGACAATGAAAATTCAATTAAACCGAAATATCGGTCTTTGGCCCTTGTGTAAAAATCAGAATTAATTTCTTACCTCATTGAAACTGCTTGTCAAATTTCTGCTCTTATTGTTGCGCACGGCTTGGAGGAACTGCATTGCAAATAATATTTTTTTTTATTTTTAAATTTAACTGAAACTTTTCTTTAAGGGAAATAAAGGAAATCGTAATTAAATGATTTTTTTTGTGTTAGAAATTGCTTTGAAATCAAAATTATTATTGGGGCATTTGTTGGAAATTAATTACAATAAATAAACTTTACATTATCTGATGATTACCTTAATTAACAATATACCTCATTCAGCATCTTGACCAGAATGCCATGTCGACGCTCGCCGACTGCGTCCCGCTCGCGACCGTGACAGGACTAGACCACTACTGCCGACAGACTACATCACACAACCGCACTGGGCTGCTACTACTGACCGACTGCCCTGCTCACAGACTGCCCACTGACAGACTGCTTGCAACTGTACTGCACGACTACTACTAGCGTACTGCTCGCAACACTTGCGCGGTCAAGCGCAGACTAACCACGATAATAGGCTCTCTGGTCAAAGATTTTAACGTGCCTCACCATCGCTGCTACGTTACATACGTGTTTCACTCTTCACATAGACGAGAAACACTGTCTGAAGGCACAGTCTGGTTCACTGATAGGACCTGATTGACTATAGACAAGTTAAACAACTGAAATAAATCTAAACCAAACAAGTTCACTGCAGAAGAAGAACGAAGAACGTAAAATGACACAAGTTTTGTTTGTCCCTTGTATGTGGCAAGAAGGCTGCACTGTCCTAACATAGGGATATTCTGACCGGAATAGCTATTTAACTTAACATTTGCGGCACGCAACGGAGGTGTGCCCAGTTGTTTGTACATGGCTTTATTGATCAATGAAACTGCAGCTCCGGTATCGAGCTGGAATGGGACCACGTTGCCATTAATGACCAAGTCTACAAAAAGTTTATTGTCCTGCTGAAGACAAGAGCGACTGTCTCGTGCAATTTGAACTGACACTGGTACAGAATCACTTGCGACTTTACGTGATTTCCATCGATGTCGATGCACACTATTGGTGGGATGAACACAGTCACTGTTAGAGAGAGTGGCACTGGGCAGAGTGGAATGAACTACATGAATGTCCATGGGCGAAGGTTCACGAGCCTGAGTATTCTTGGTTCGATTCCGGCGCAAAGCAAAGGGCCTGGAATGGTTGTGAGTGTCCGATCTGAGCTTTTTCTGGCAAACACTCTGAACATGTCCTTTTTTATTACAGAAAAAGCAAATAGCGTGGCGTGACGGGCAATTCTCACGCGAATGTCTAGTAGCACACCGCGGGCATGATTTCACTGCATTTGCTTGCTGCCGCGGGACACGTGGTTGAGATCGTGGCGGCAGCTGCGCAGACGGGCGCGAGGGCTGTTTACAGTTCCGTGCAGCTCGCCCGGCAGGCCGGTTAATATGACACACGGCTGGCGAAGTTGCAAATGATTCCTGAGCAAAGTCAAGTGTGTCTTGCCTATCCAATATGTCTATCACTTGTTGAAGGGAGGGATTGACTAGTTTCAAAATTTGCTCCCATATACGAACATCAGAAACGTTCTGTGCAATTGCATCACGCACCATTGTATCTGAATAAGGGAGTCCACATTCACACTCAAAAGCACAATCCCTAGTAAGGCCTTGCAAAGTTGCAACCCACTCCCTATTAGTCTGACCGGCCGTACGTTTTGTACGAAAGAAGGTATACCTTTTTGCAACTACATTGACTGTTTCTTTGAAATATGCATCTAATGCAGACAAAATTTCGTCGTAGGACAGAGTTGCTACGTCGCGTCGGGGAAACAATTTCACTATCACACGGTAGGTGGACACACCTACACATGCCAACAAAAAAGGCTGCCGCTCGTTACCTTGAATTCTGTAGGCGGCGAGATGGAATCCAAATTGGCGTGACCACTCCGTCCAGCCTTCCAGTGCCGCATCAAACGGACGAAAAGGTGGTGCAATAGCATGTTGTGGCTGCGGGAACAGTAGAGCGGCAGCGGCCGCATCGGTTTGCATTGCACGTTGACCCTGGACGAGCTGTCCAAGGGCATCCAATAAGGCCTGCGTCTGCTGATACTGCAAGCGATAAAATTCGGACAGTACATCTGGAGATTGTGGCGAAGACATGACACAATGAAATCAGTCTATCAACAAACACAAAATCCTCGGAGCCAAGTGCTGTGTTGGCAGAAGAGCCAACACTGTGTTGCTAGAGGAGGCCGAAATGCACGCTTTTAGCTCACGCAGATTGGCGTGAGGTCTGGAACAAGGTAAAGTAATTATCCTATAAAGAAAAGAACGTAGTTCTTGGAATACTTAACTTTAATCCACAATTGGAGAAGATCGCTCTTGTTTAGACATTATTACACTGAATAGTAACTGGTAATGGCGCCTTGCTAGGTCGTAGCAAATGGCGTAGCTGAAGGCTAAGCTAACTATCGTCTCGGCAAATGAGAGCGTATTGGTCAGTGTAGCTTCGCTAGCAAAGTCGGCTGTACAACTGGGGCGAGTGCTAGGAAGTCTCTCTAGACCTGCCGTGTGGCGGCGCTCGGTCTGCAATCACTGACAGTGGCGACACGCGGGTCCGACGTATACTAATGGACCGCGGCCAATTTAAAGGCTACCACCTAGCAAGTGTGGTGTCTGGCGGTGACACCACAGTTTTAGTGTGAGGAACTTTGAAAACGTTCAGTTGACAGTTGTTACTGCAGAATTAAAAGAATTTTGCGACAGCCAAGTTTGTCTCTCTGAACAGAAGTAACTCGTCGGAAAGGTATGTTCCATGATGAGCAGTAATAACTTATAAAGAAAATTTGTAAAATTCCATGTATGGAATTTGATCGATTTGTAGTTCATTGTTCTAAAACGGAGAACACTTTGTAATAATCATAACATATTTGCATACTCACAATATTAAAGTTAAATTAAGATCCCGGATTTAATATTGTACCACCATGAGGAGCAGAATCTGTAGTTAAATTCAGCCTTTGTATTAGCGAGAAATATATCCAGACAACCAAGTATACAATGATGAGCCAAAACATTGTAACCACTTGCTTAATAGCTTGATAGTCCGTCTTTGGATCGAAATACATCACTGAGTCTGCGTATCAGGGACTCCAAAGTTTGTTGGCAAGTCTGGAGAGGTATGTGGCATTAGATGTCTATACGCGCAAGTCATGTAATTCGCGTAAATAACGAGCAGCTGATATACGTACACGATAACTGCGCTCTGTAGCAACCTAGGTGGGTTCCATAGGATTTACATCAGGCGAATTTGGTACCCGAGACATCTACGTGTAGTCACTACAATGCTCCTGAAACCACCGTAGCACGGTTCTTGCTCCGGCCACGGGCACTTACACTGCTGAAAGGTAACATCGCCGTCGAAGAAGACATCAAGCATGAAGGGGAGCAGGTGGTTCGCAGCTGTCGGTGTTTCTTCGATTACTACCACTAGTCCCAGGGGAATGTCTCCCATAACGTAATACTGCTCCCATCAGCCTGCGTCCGTAGCACGCTGCAGCTCTCGAGTCGCCGTTCACCTCGATGACAGCGTTTGTGGAGACGACCTGGTTTAGCAAGAATGTGGTTCACCCAAGGAGCCGACACATTTCCACTGATCGATGGTGTAATCCCACTAGTTCCCCGTCCACTGCAATCGTAATTCACGATGTCGTCGGGTCAACATGTGAACACGTAGGGAGGGACTGCTGGGGAGCTGAATGTTCAACAAATCTGGACGAACTATGTGCTCCGAAACAGTTGAGCGTGCACCAGCATTGTGCTCTTTCCGCAGGTATGCCACAAATCACCATGTATCCTATTTTGCAGAGCAGAAAATCCTCAGAACCCAACGTTCTGTGAAGACTCGTTGACGTCCAACCGTTTAGCACCTAGTGGTACTTTCACTGTCGTTCTACTTATTTCACGACAGTAGCACGCGAACATTCGACCAGCTTCGCCATTTTAGGGATACTCGTTCACAGACCTGCATAATAATAATCTGGCGTTTATCAAAGTAGCTTATCTCAATGGATTTCCCCACTAGAAGCCCATATCTTCGCTAGGGTGATCCCCCTTCCGGGTCTGATCCGTTTACATACTTTTGTTTCAGCGTCACGTGCTCTCAACGCCACCAGCCGGCATCCAACGTCACGGTGAGCAATGGTCATAACGTTTTGGCTTGTCTGTGTATGTGGCAGAGCGCATCCTAAGTCGAGTAAGTGTGTATCCAGCCTCGTGTAAGGAGGAGAAATGCGTACCATCACGTTACCGACTTTGACAAAGGTCGGATTGTAGCCTATCGAGACTGCGGTTTATTGTATCGCGACATTGCTGCTCGCATTGGTCGAGATCCAATGACTGTTAGCAGAATATGGAATCGGTGGGTTCAGGAGGGTAATACGGAACACCGTGCTGGATCCCAACGGCCTCGTATCACTAGCAGTCGAGATGACAGGCATGTTATCCGCATGGCTGTAACGGATCGTGCAGTTACGTCTCGATCCCTGAGTCAACAGATGGGGACGTTTGCAAGACAACAACCATCTGCACGAACAGTTCGACGACGTTTGCAGCAGCATGGACTATCAGACCATGGCTGCGGTTACCCTTGACGCTGCATCACAGACAGAAGCGCCTGCGATGATGTACTCAACGACGAACCTGGGTGCACGAATGGCAAAACGTTATTTTTTCGGATGAATCCAGGTTCTGTTTACAGCATCGTGATGGTCGCATCCGTGTTTGGCGACATCGCGGTGAAGGCACATTGGAAGCGTGCATTCGTCATCGGCATACTGGCGTATCACCCGGCGTGATGGTATGGGGTGCCATTGGTTACACTCTCGGTCACCTCTTGTTCGCATTGGCGGCACTTTGAACAGTGGAAGTTACATTTCAGATGTGTTACGATCCGTGGCTCTACCCTTCATTCGATCCCTGCAAAACCCTACATTTCAGCAGGATAATTCACGACCGCATGTTGCAGGTCCTGTGCGGGCCTTTCTGGATACAGAAAATGTTCGACTGCTGCCCTGGCCATCACATTCTCCAGATCTCTCACCAATTGAAAACGTCTGTTCAATGGTGCCTCGTCACAATACGCCAGTCACTGCTCTTGATGGACTGTGGTATCGTGTTGAAGCTGCATGGGCAGCTGTACCTGTACACGCCATCCAAGCTCTGTTTGACTGAATTCCCAGGCGTATGAAGACCGTTATTACGGCCAGAGGTGGTTGTTCTGGGTACTGATTTATCAGGATCTATGCACCCAAATTGCGTGAAAATGTAATCATATGTCAGTTCTAGTATACTATATTTGTCCAATGAATACCCGTTTATCGTCTCCATTTCTTCTCGGTGTAGCAATTTTAATGGCCAGCAGTGTACTATCATTTTGTCATTTGGAGTAGTGAGTGGAGCTATGGATGCTAGAAAATCGAGTGGAAAGAGGAGAAATAGGATCATCCCCTATATTTTGTTGTGTTTGAGTTTAACAGAGAGACGACAGCAGCGGAGGCACTCAGAAACATTTCTGTCGTGTATCGGTATAATGCCATTGGAGGTATAATGTCACTGGTCAGAGCATGGCAAGGAAATGGTTTTCTTGTTTCAAAGAGGATCGCTTTGACAGTAGTGGCTCTCCGTGTTCAGGAATATCTTCCGAGTTTGATGAAGATCGTTTAACAGCATTAAACCACAGTCATCCACATTGGTGTACCGAGAACTGGCAAATGTGATGAACTACGATCATTTCACCATCGCGCGACATTTGTATGCAATAGGGAAGATTCACAAATAGTGTGTGTGGGTACCGTATGCTCTAAGCTAAAATCACAAAAATCAGCAGGTGGTTTTATGTGGAATTCTGCTTGCTCGTCATCAATTGGCTCGTTAACAACACCGACCATTCCTATCCTATATTGTTACTGGTGGCTATAAATGGCGTATTTATGCTAATTTCAGGAAAATAAAGGAATGGCTGAACCCAAAAAAGCAAAAACTCCCTGTACGGATCCACAAAAGATAATGTTATGCATCTGGTCGAACAGCGACGGTGTGGTGCACTACGAATAGCTTCCGCGAGATGTGACCATCACAGTTGACGTTTATTGTCAACAAGTAAGGCGACTTGTAGACATAGTCCAAGGACAACGACCAGGAAGACTGCGTTAAGTGACGCCACTCCACCATCAAACCTGTCCACATACTGCTAGACTGGTAAGAAGCATTATACAGTAGTTGCGCTGGGAAGTCATTTCGCATCCACCTTATCTTGCACCCACAGATCTTCACCTTTTCTGCTCTCTATCAAACAAACTTAAAGGAATTTCCTTTCCCGATGAAAATGTGCTCCGATCTTTCGCCTCAAAGCCACGTCATTTCTACAGTTGCGGAACCGAAAAGTCACCGGAGCGTTGGCAGACGGTTGAAAATTGCTAAGGAGAATATATTGATGATTAAAGTCCCTGTTATGTGTATCTGTTGTGTTTAGTAAAGTTACGGAAAAACGCTTCGAACCTATTCGCATCTCAATAAATTGAAAATTTCAATGTTCCCGATATTGAATGCTATACAATGCGCTATCCAATCAGCTTATCTCGATTATCGGCTGTTGGGGCATATAGCGCTTCCGTGTTTGTACCCTTGATGGGAAAGTGATATGGGTTTAGTAAAACGCAATAGCCTGAAGTCGTTATCAGATGAGACGATTATAACAAGCTCGATATTTACCAACATGCGAAGCGGCCGTAAAATTCTTTAATCCTCTGGGATCGGCACTGGACGTGAATAATTTAGGAGCTACCGGCACAGGTCGTATTGCTGCTGAACTGAGCGCCGTAGTTGCTGAGGGACCCGCAAGGAGCCACTGTCGACGAGCAACAAGGCGAAGGTACAGTGCACGCACGTTTTCTTTCATGTTATAAAACAGAAGGGCGATAGTTATTCTTTGCGTTTGGCTCTAATTCCAAACTGAACAAGGGGTAGTCATAAAATTTTCATTGCGATTTCGAAGACAGTCCATCATTCCGCCTTAATCACGGGTGAGTGACATGGAAAGCACAGAAAACAAGAATAACCAACATATTTATTTAGGGCCTAATGAAAAGTTATCAAACAAGACCTTAGCAAAAATACAGTTGCATCAGACCTAGTGTGAAAATATCAGAAACTCAAAACCTAAGCAGCAAAAGACGTTAGAGCTTTGTAAAACTGACCTCTGCCTTTGAAGATATCATCAGTGTTGTGTTTGGTATTGCTGCATCCAGTCAACGGAATTTCTTCCAAACGTTCATCAGTCAATTTCGTTCGATGAGCTGACTTAACGTACCTCATTTACGAAAACGTTTGCTCACAGACATAACTTGTTCCAGACACTGATGCCATTTTTTGAGTCATGAGTCTACAGACGTTGCCGTTAGTAGTGAAAGCAAGGCCATCGAAAAATCGAGACACATTCATGGGATCTGTCCACCTGAAAGAAGTGTTGAGCATATCGAATAGTGCAAGATAATCGAAATTCTGGGTAGAATAGGGGTAAGCTACAGAGAAAGACGGGTAACATACAAAATGAGAAAGCAGTGACAGTGTAAGACCAAGAACGCTCGGATTAAGAAGGGTGTAAAACAGGAATGTAGTCTTTCTCCCCTACTCATCAATCTATACATCGAAGAAGCAATGACGGAAATAAAGAAAGATGATATCAGTGATAAGATTCGCTGATGACATTGTTATCTTCAGTGGAAGTGAAGAAGAAGTACAGGATCTGCTAAACGGAATGAACAGTCTAACGAGTACAGAACATGAGTTGAGAATAAATCGAAGTAAGACGAAGGCAATGAGAAGTAGCTGAAATGAAAACAGCGAGAAACTTAACACCAGGATTTATGGTCTCGAATTGAATTATATTAAGGAATTCTGCTACCTAGGCAGCAAAACATCCCGTGACGGACGGAGCAAAGACACAAAAAGCAGACTAGCACTGGCAAAAAGGCCATTCTTGGTCATGAGAAGTCTACTAGTGCCAAACATAGGCCTTAATTTCAGAAAGAAATTTCTGGGAATGTACGTTCGGAGCACAACATTGTATGGTAGGGAAACGTGAACTGTGAGAAAAACGGAGCAGAATCGAAGCATTTGAGGTGTGGTGCAAAAGAAGAACGTTGAAAATTAGGTGGCTTTGATAAGGTAAGGAATGAGGATATTCTCTGGGGAATCAGTGAGGAGAGGAATATGCGGAAAACACTGACAAGAAGAGGGTACAGAAAGGCAGAACATCTGTTAAGACATCACGGAATAATTTCCGTGGTACTAGAGGGAGTTCAAGAGAGAAAAAACTGTAGAGGAAGACTCAGACTGGAATACACCCAGCAAATAAACTGACGACATATGTTGCAGCTGCTACTCTGAGATGAAGAGATTGGCACAGCAGAGGAATTCGTGGCGGGCCGCATCAAACGAGTCAGAAGACTGATGAATCAACAGAAAAAGATAACGATTAGTTTAGCTTTAGGAAAGTTAAAGACACCACATACCTCTTTACAATGGAAGAAAGGCTTAACTGATGCCATAACAGCAACAAATTCCTTCAGTTTCGTAACCTCAACTTACGGAATTTTTATTTATTTATTTATTTGAGTCACCAGTCATCTGACTGGTACGACGCGACCCAACACGAATTCCTCTCCTGTGCCAACATTTTCATCTCAGAATAGCTCTTACAACCTACGTCCTCAAGTATCTGCTGATTTGCTGGATGTATTCCAATCACTTTCTTCCTCTACAGTTTTTACCTTCTACAGCTCCCTCTAGTTCCATGGAAGTTATTCCGTGATGTCTTAACAGACGTCCTATCATGTTGTCCCTTCTTGTCAGTGTTTTTCACATATTCCTTTCCTCTCAGATTCTGCGCAGAACCTCCTCATTCCTTGCCTTATCACTCCACGTAATTTTGAACATTCGCCTGTAGCACCACATCTACTAAGGAGACTGCTTGCACTACGCTTGTCCGTCCTCTTTTAGAATACTGCTGGGCGGTGTGGGATCCTTACCAGATAGGACTGACGGGCTACATCGAAAAAGTTCTAAGAAAGGCAGCACGTTTTGTTTATCGCGAAATAGGGGGGAGAGTGTCACAGAAATGATACAGGATTTGGGGTGGATATCATTAAAAGAAAGGCGTTTTTCGGTGCGACGGAATCTTCTCACGAAATTCCAATCACCAAATTTCTCCTCCGAATGCGAAAATATTTTGTTGACACCGACCTACATGGGGGGGGGGGGGGGGGGGGGACAACACCACGATGAATGAAATAAGGCCGGCCGGAGTGGCTGAGCGTTTCTAGGCGCTACAGTCTGGAACCGTGCGACCGTTACAGTCGCAGGCTCGAATCCTGCCTCGGGCATGGGTGTGTGTGATGTCCTTAGGTTAGTTAGGTTTAAGTAGTTCTAAGTTCTAGGGGACCGATGACCTCAGAAGTTAACTCCCATAGTGCTCAGAGCCATTTGAACCATAAAATAAGGAAAATCAGAGCTCGTACGGAAAGATATAGGTTTTCATAGTTTCCGCATGCTATACGAGATTGGAATAATAGAGAATTGTGGAGGTGGTCCGATGAACCATCTGTCAGGCATTTAAATGTGATTTGCAGAGTATCCACGTAGATGTAGATGTAGATGTAAATCTCAGATGCTTGGATTCTCTTTTGTTTTGGTTTTCCCACAGTCCATGTTTCTCTACCATACATGGCTTTGCTCCAAACGTACATTCTCAGAAATTTCTTCCTCAAATTAAGGCCAATGTTTGACACTAGCAGACTTCTCTTGGCTAGGAATGCCGTTTTTGCCAGTGCTAGTTTATTTAGCCGTATTCCTTGCTCCGTCCGTCAGTCGTTATTTTGTTGCCGAGGTGGTATAACTCCTTAAATTCACCTACTTCGTGACCATCAATCCTGATGTTAAGTCTCTCACTGTTTTCATTTCTGCTACTTCTCATTTCTTTCGTCTTTCTTCACTTTAATCTCAGTCCACATTCTCCACTCGTTGGACTGTTTATTCCCTTCGACGGATCCTGTAATTCTTCTTCCCTTTCACTCAGGATAGCGATGTCATTTGCTAATATTGAGTCTGATATCGTATCTCCTTGAACTTTAATCCCAATCTTGAACGTTTCTTTTTTTTCCCTCATTGCTTTTTCGATGTGCAGATAGAAGAGCAGAGGCGCATGAGCACATTTCAGTCTTACACCCTTTTTAATCCTTGCACTTCGTTCTTGGTCTTTCAGCCTTATTGTTCCCTCCTGGTTCTTGTACATATTGTATATTACACGTCTTCCCTATAGCTTACCCCTATTTTGCTCTGAATTTCGAACATCTTGCACCATTATGACATTTCCGAACGCTTTTTTCAGGTCGACAAATTCTATGAACGTGTCTTGATTTTTCTTCAGTCTTGCTTCCATTATCAACAGGAACGTCAGAACTGTCTCTCTGGTGCCTTTACCCTTCATAAAAGCGAACCGATCGTCTTATAACAGGTCTTCAATCTTCTATCCCATTCTTCTGAATTCAATACCTGGTAAGCAGCGGCAAAATTTGTAAGGGGGCAGGGTATCACCTGATGTGTTGTGCTCCAAAACACGCCGATTGATGTGGCACATCCCACACTTTGAAAGTAATTAGCTTAACTTGCCTAATGAGGAGTGCAATGAGCAATGGGTACACACATGGCTTTCGTGTACACAGTATTAACAGTCTCTTCCTAATTTGCATGCAGATAAATGAGTAAATTTTTATAGCAACGTGAACCGGAATGAAAGGGGCCACCACTCAAGTTAAGAGGCAGAAACATGAAAATCCACTCTAGGAAACATCAGCGAAGGACAGCAAACCTGCTCTCACCAATTTAAGAGACATTCCTAAGGCAGGTGGAAAAAATTCTCGGTGTGTCAGTTTTAGTTAACACTCGAATAACGCGATCCTGTCTTGAATATCCCGGGGGCTTCTAATGTAAAGACACTTGTCCTGCCGAAACTTAGACGCAGTAATAAAACCTCGGATGCCGCTTGACCGAAAGGAAGACGAGGAGGGAGAAGGACACGTTATTGCGATGATTGGCTCGAACAAACAAGTACGGATTGTACTGAGCGCTTCCATGTGGCAGTGTTGGCGTGAGGCAAAGCCGCTGCACACTGTCGGAAGTTCACGATAGTGTAATTAATTGCAGGTGGATAATTGAGGCTCTTCTCTCTTAACGCCCTATTGTGACGCAGAGAGAGAGGTTTTTCTGTGTACATTTTTGGTTCTCTAGCCTCTGTCTCAGCCATATTTGTGCTGAGTCCCTTGTAGATCTCCGACGAGACGAGACGTTCTAGTTAAAGTTCTTGTGAGAATCTTGGGGGCAATATTCTGACATCGCGAGTGTACAGAGCCATTTTGTCTTAGCCGGTCACCGTCATCGCTGCCGCTGCACACTTTGAAAGGTAAATGACACATTGCTGAGGCACTAAATGTTGAAGTCACAAGTGTGCTTTGACTTCAGAACTGCCTAAGCTTGGAGTAGCAGCTAGAATTCGCTTGTGTTCTTGATAGCTACGTAATCCTGAGGTTTAAATTCTGATAGGTCATACAGTAGCTTAGTTTATGTTGGCAGAGTGAATATTTACGATGGAAATTTCAGTTGGGATTTCTACCTGAACTTGTGTCATATTTTTTCGTATTAAGTTTTGTTAAATTTGATGAGTATACTTTTCTTGCCTTATATTTTTGACACAAGATCTTCCAAGACTGTGTAGGATTTTTCTGGGATTACCATTTTCGCATCCTGAATCCTAATGTTTATGGTAATTCATGTAATGAAGAATTTCTGTATATAGTATGTAGACTGTTTTTTTTGTCCTAAAATAGAGACCCCCTTCCTCGTTACCATACTTTAGGTACACCGACAATAGCTGTTCTTCTGATGTCTAACAGTGGGCGGTACTGGGATCTCCCTACTGGGCAGGGTGTGGGTTCACAGGTTCAATATTTCTCTTTTCAGAGCACTCCGTGCGCGCTAAGTGGTGGGGTGGATTCCACAAAAACCAGAGCGCTCCGCGCATTAGAAATTCAACAAGTTTGCCTTCTCTGTTGTTTTCTTTCAACAAGTCATTTTGTCTGCAGATCATTGAGCTCCAACTGTAGTTCAACTGTCACACCATCAAGTTACAATGAAAAGAATTCTGTGACGGAAGAACGTCAGGCTCACGACTGTCCAGATCTGAAAATCTCTCCAAAACACGTTTCTTAAAGTCACGAATAACTTTTTTCGGAAAATCAATTTTGACGTCTTCGAGGATTCTAGTACATTAATAAAAGTTTTCTCATTCCAGTTGTGCTTCAAACAATGACAACTTTCTCTGAAATCCTTTGATGATTTTGTAGAGATCTCAGACGAGATTATCTTTTCCCCAAAGTTTCATGTTCTGTTCATTCACGTGGGATGTAATTACTTTTGAATACATTGTGGGAGTGAACAGTGATCAATGTTGTTACAAATATTTACTGTCAAAAACAGTCTTGTTCGCAGTTTATTTATTCCGGTGACCGGTCTCGACCACTACTGTGGTCATCTTCAGACCTACAACTTGTATACAAAGCTTTAATTAGAGGGCTACGTACATTAAAGAAAATACATACAGCTACAAAGCTATACAACTATGAATTACCAATGAGTAAGAACCTCCTTCTGGTGGTAAATCACTACTGGAGAAACCAGATAGAGCGTCTATCGTTTCAATAAAGACGTGTTGCTGCTCAGTAGTACATCGACTGACGAGACAGTCTTTGCCATTCCACTTTCGCAACAACGTCGTTAGAAAGAAGCCTGCTGCCACATATTTGGATTAGCGTCTATCCTCACCATGGCAACCACTAGTTTGCCTATCGACTTAACAACAACTTCAGTGGAAAGAAGCCTGCTGCGACATCTTTGGAACGGCGTCCAACTTCACCATGGCAACCAGTGGTTCAAAATGGTTCACTAATAGGCCTTGAGAGGGCAATTCATGTACTGTCAAAACGAAGTTCATGTATCCTACATGTTTATATATTTTTAACGCTTCTTAATTGACAATAGCTGTTGAACAAGCTAAGTTTTGTGTGTGTTTATTTTCCTTTTTTGTCAATGTTCTTTTAACTAAGAAATTTTACATTGCTATTCGACCTATAACCCATTGGTTAGCAATGACATCATTCCGTCAGAAGTGGACGGAGCCTCCAGTATATATAGTACGAGGCACTGGTTTCTCCAGTAGTGATTTACCACCAGAAGGAGGTTCTTACTCATTGGTAATTCATCGTTTTATAGCTTTGTAGCTTTATGTATTTCCTTTAATGTATGTAGCCCTCTAATTAAAGCTTTATATACGACTTGTAGGTCTGAAGATGACCACAGTAGTGTTTGAAACCGGTCACCGGAATAAATAAATTGTGATCAAGACTGTTTTTTGTTGGTAAACACGTGGGATGTAATGTCGACCAATAATGACAACAGTGACAGCCAGGCAGGGCCTCACAGCTGTGGATCAGCGCTATCGTTTTCAGTGAGAAATACGTCTGTTTCTTTTCGGAGCTTGTAAAAACAAGACTTTACCGCACCTGAGCCACCTCACTGGTGTGTTATAAAGCAAAACCCAGAATACAGAACCAGTTTCTTCAAGAAAATCATGGAACCGACGCTGACTGAGGTGGCCGAGCGGTTCTAGGCGCTACAGTCTGGAACCGCGCGACCGCACCGGTCGCAGGTTCGAATCCTGCCTCGGGCATGGGTGTGTGTGCTGTCCTTAGGTTAGTTAGGTTTAAGTAGTTCTAAGTTCTAGTGGACTGGTGACCTCAGATGTTAAGACCCATAGTGCTCAGATCCATTTGAAACGTTTTTTGACGCTGACTGAGTGCATGTCTTCGAATGAAACTCGCAGCAGGAAAGACTGGTTTCAGTACACAGGAAATATCTATCACACAAGTGCTTTCTCATGTATCGCGTGGTGTATGAACAGAGCACTCGGAATTTGCAAAGCTTCCACCTGAGTTCCGATCATCGAACATAATAAATTTAAGGCACGTGGCACCCAGAACGTTTTCGGAAGTCTGAAAATCTCCTAGTATTCTAAATATAGTATCTAAATGTACATTACATCATATCGTCTCTTGTTCCTCATGTTTTATCAAGCAATGAAGCAAATTCAAGTACCCTCGGAGGGCCAGATGAACTGGCGTCGTGGGCGTGTTAGTGCATCATGGCAAACTCAGAAAACAAGCAGTATCACCTCAACTGATGATGGTTAAGCATCCACATATCTCGCCGGCGATGACTCCCCTTATTCCTACTGCTTGCTTTGCTACTTTGTACCGGTGTCATAATGACACGCCGTGCATTCATGCATGGGGATTTGGAGGCTATGGAAACCATCTGGAGCAGTATGACACAGTTGCTACCTTTCCACCGCTACTTCGGTTCCGCCGGTCTTTTTAATGTCTGCAAGCAGTGGAGAAACGCTGTGGGCGGTTACCTTCGTCATACTCAAAATATTGAAAACTGATCAGTGACTGATTTTCACTTTTTCCACTATCGCTTCTCTGTAGATATTCCGCTCTAAGAGTACCAGCGCTTCCACTTTTCTGCAGCTACCGGTTTTTCACAGATAGATGGCTTACCACATCGTTCGTCATTATTCAGAACTGTTTGACCAAACTGTAAGTGGTTGCGCTACCTAACCAGTCAATTATTTGAAGAGTCGAAGTGCCAAATCTCAGGTGTGTATAGATAATCAAAAAACAATGTAGTTCTTTTTGTACATAGCTTACTTTTATCCAAAAAAATTGAGATTTCCCAATACCACAGAAGGATTTTTTCCGCCTCATTACTGTAAAAAATTATGGAATAAATTAGAAAATAAAAGGAAAATACTAAAAAAACTGACTGATTCTAGCCACCAATATGAAATTTTTTGTTCCAGGATCCATTAGTACTGAGGCACTGCGTTTTTCTTCTGATAATACTCGTACAAAAAAAAAGAAATGCAGCTGTAATATATTAACTAGTAGAACAGTAATTAACAAAAAACGTTTCTCATTTCTTTTACTTTTTCTTACAAAGGAATAATAAAATTAAATTCGTGAAAAAACCCTCAATATTCACTTTTATTTCTTACACAAAACTCCATTCTTCGAATAAGATATTGAAAAGTTTACTGTAAAACCCCTCGTACTGTTGATGGAGAATTGGCAGCATCGTAACAACTCTTTCTATTTTGGAACTGATAAACACGGATGGGCTTTCATATAAATTACAGCAAGGCTAACTTCTCCCGCAGTCTTTCCTCTTTTTGAATACATTCTCAGACTAAGAATTTTTAGGAGCAATTTGAGATGGGTGAGTATGAGGTACTTTGATCATACGGTTTTCTGATATCTTACGCACCTGCACTGACAACAATGTTTGAGCAGCATCTTTAAAATCAAAGAAATCAGCTGGATGTTTTGGAATTACATGGAATGCGTTCATTGCCTTAGCTGTCGGAACTCCTGAGGGAAGTTCTGCTTGACACAAAGACCATACACCGTCTAGTGTTGAAAGTTTGAAACATTTTCCCTGTGATTTGGCACTTGGAACAAGTCTAGGGACATGCCACAGAGCACACAATAGCACTGAAAACGCATTTATGAAAAAATTGGTCCTTAGAACGTTTTTCTTTCCCATTCTTCATATAATGTTGCATTGTTGCTACATAATTCTACCAACTAAGCGTGGATTTTTTGAAGCGTTGTACTCCTTCAAATGCAGAAAACAAATTACCGCACAATAGTAGACTTTATGAATGGGCTGAGCCACAATGTTTTGACTTCTCTGGCGGCGTACTGCGATACTGCGGCGTGCTAATTAAAGTGATTGGAAGTTAATGATTATCCCTCATATTCATCAGCATTACCTGAAAATTTGCTGATTACGTCTGATGACAGAAACATGTGCAGAATCTCCCTTGATTTAGACATTTTTCTAATAGTACAGTTAAATGCATCATATGAAATCAGCAATAAATTCAGAACATCTTCATTTGTGTCGCTTAGAACTGTTAATTCACAATTTCCTTCTTCACCTTGCGAAGTTCCTGATAAATTCGTCATATGGGCATCAATTCCTTATGAATTTAGTTTTCGCTCATGGGTTAATACTGTATTATGTGTACAATGCGAAACAACTTCTTGCTTTTGCTTTTGTACTAACACTGTTGTTGCTGATACCCTTCTCTATTGCCTTCTTTCGTCAGTCATCTGGTTTTTGTTGGTTTCAAATATTTGGTTGCCCGCGTAACTAATGAGACATTCCTTCCAGTACTTTTGTTGGCTCGGATAGAGTCGAGAACTGCAAACATATTGGAGCAGAGGTCCTTAGAACAGCGCATACTGGACTTCCTTCCCCATGCTTCAAAAAGAGAGTAAGTACTCTGTCTCAAATTACCATACAGCTGACAGTAGTGAGGTGGGGAACGGTATATATCTGGAACAATGGACCCTTTCTCTTGCCTATGCAAACAAACCGGCCACTTGGCCTAACTTCCTTATGTAAATAAACCACTCACTTGGCTGAGGCCCTAATGAAAACAAAATTTGCGCCATCCCCTCTCCCTTCTCCCTCTTCCACTCGTTTAGGTTAATTGGTTGATGTACAAATGACTGAGCATACTTAACTATTATAACCTATGGCTCAAAATTGACGTCATAGCTTCCAAGACACTTTGGAACTCCAACGTATAATCACCTTCCATTGCTATTTACAGGTTTGGGGCAATTTATTACAGTTTCAGAGTAACTTTTTACAATTTTTGCTGTGAACTTGCCTACTTACTCATTCCAGATACCCACATTAAGCTAATTTTCAAAATCGTCATCCAAATACTTAAATAGATTATTGTAAATATGCGACTTTTAATGTTAAACAATTACCAATTGCATTTGAATACACTCTCACTACAAACAAATTACACTGATATCCTGTGGTTCCATCTTTAACAATAACCACACTGCATTATTTAAACAAATACAGTCTCATTACATAGAACATCTATTTATGTAGGTTCCGCCACAATGAACTCGTACTTGCTTTATTACTATGTTAAAAACAATGGTTAACACACAGTGATGTCACTGTCAGCAGAGCAGCGGACTCTTAAAAAAATCCGCTCGGCCCAAATTTAAAACTGTATAGCTCACTGCTGCATCCTCAAACACACCTCTGCTGTGTATAGTAGTAGTAGTAGTAGTAGTAGTAAGATTGGAAGGGAAGGGTATACACTATATTTGAAATCAACAAAAAGCGTGAGGAGGAGTCCCACACGTCACCATATCCAAGGTTACATGCGCCTCTCCCAATATCCACTGCAGGGTCAACAGCCACTGCACTGCCACCATCATGACACACTGCTGTTTTCTCAGGATGGCTGCCGCTTCATGTCTGAGGATGAGATGCCGCCTAAGCCAACAGCCACTTGCATGCCAAGCCAGCGGTGGCCACATCTGAAATACCAAAATACCACGCACTGCAGCTGTGGTTCATGGTGGCATATAGGCAGTGCATTCATTGTTCAATAGGTTTTTGCTTATCTGTGCAGCAAGTTCAAAATGTTCAAATGTGTGTGAAATCCTATGGGACTCAACTGCTAAGGCCATCAGTCCCTAAGTTTACACACTACTTAACCTAAATTGTCCTAAGGACAAACACACACACCCAAGCCCGAGGGAGGACTCGAACCTCCGCCGGGACCAGCCGCACAGTCCATGACTGCAGCTGTGCAGCAAGTACTTTGCATAGATGAAGGTGCAGCCGGCTGAAGAGGCCGAGCGATTGTAGGCGCTTCAGTCTGGAACCGCACGACCGCTACGGTCGCAGGTTCGAATCGTGCCTCGGGCATGGATGTGTGTCATGTCCTTAGGTTAGTTAGGTTTCAGTAGTTCTAAGTTCTAGGGGACTGATGACCTAAGATGTTAAGTCCCATAGCGCTCAGAGCCATTTGAACCATTTTTTGAAGGCGCACACAGGGAGAGATTGCCTGCCAATATAGAGAGTTGTAAACACACACTAATAATATTTTTATAATTTGCTTATTACTCGTTGGGGATAAAGTGAGACATTATTAACATTCAATCACCTTTAATTATTTTACCTTGGCAAGGTTTGTACATTAATCACTTTTATGTCAGCTGTACTATACATTAGGCCGCCTCAGTAGTTGAGTGGTCTGCGTAGATGGCTGCTATGTGGAGGACATGGATTCAATTCCCAATACTACCAAGGATTTTTCCTTGGTAGGAGGACTGGTACAGGATGCACTCAGCATTGTGATGCAAGTTGAGGAGCTACTTGACTGACTAGTAGCGACTCCATGGTGTGGGAAGTCTGCAAAACAGTCGGGAGAGTGGTGTGCTGAGCACATGCCCCTGCTTACCACATCTACATGACGCCGCAACGCTGAGAATGACATGGTGGTCCATAGACGTATCTTGCTCCTACAAGGCCCAGCAAGCAGCTTGTATACTGTAACTCATCATTTTCTGATGGCATATCACTTGTTTGTGGTTGTGCACCACCATGTATAAGCCATCCCATCCTCTTTTTATACTTCGTGTGTGTACATAAATAGGATGTCTACACATCGTTTAAACACAGTAACGTTTATAGCGTTTGACACACAACGCTAGACATAACAACTAGTGCTTCCACCTCATCTTCTTTAATGTAGAGACTTATACAGAATTGAAACTTCCTGTCAAATTAAAACTGTGCGCCGGACGGAGACTCGAACTCGGGACTTTTGCATTTCGCGGGTACTGGCGGAAGTGGAGCTGTGAGGACGGGTAGTGAGTTACGCTTGGGTAGCTCAGTCGGTCGAAGCTGTGTCAACAGAGCGCTATCCTATCTAGTGCGTTCGAGTCCAACCTCACCTTGGGAAATCAATTTTTGAAGGCTAATGAGCCATAAAAAGGTCAGTCGGCCTTAGGCTGTGGAGCGCTGCGGTACGTCCCGGCCGCTCCGTGTCGCGTTTCCGGGTGTGTTGTTTACCGCGCCACCGCGCTAGTATTTAACGTTATGTTCCTGACATCCGATGGCTCTTTCGTATCGGAAAGCCACGATCAAGCTGCAGTTCGACGCTACGTACTTTGGACCCAAGGCCCACGAAATAGAGAGATTTTTACCCGACGTGATAAATGTTGACCCGAAAGAGCTGCTAGGTATCCACTTATCTAAAGTTCACTGATGATGGAGCCTGTGACGAACTTCTCAGATCCTCGACGGAAGGTTATAGGTTCTGTCACTCTGACAAATGTGGGTGTGGTAACGCTTGAATGTGCTGGACTGGGAAAACAAAATGTGCGCGTGTTTGTGCTACCATTTGAAGTTCCAGCGGATTTGGCCACCCTTTCTCTTCAACCCTATGGCACAGTCCTTGACCATACAGCCGAAAAAAAGACCTTCAAAACTTACCCTGTCCTTAAAGAGGTGCGATAGGTCCGTATTGAATTGCACCGCCATATACCTTCGTATCTCACGAGCTCTGGATGCAGGGCGATAATTATTTACGACGGTCAGCCGAGGACCTGCTCCGGATGTGGACAGTTAGGACACATGCGTACTGACTGCCTGCAAAGCCGTCTCGTGCAGACCCCCTCAGCCGATCAGATTCGACCGTCGATAGCGACCTCTATGCCGAAAACATATGTAGCGGCGGCGAGACGGGAGACGACAGCTGTCTATGACGACCCTTGTGTATTGGTGCAAGCCTTGGCGGCCCCTGCAACAGTTCCTGAGAAGCCCCCAGCGTCTTCCAGCGCCGATGCCTGTGTTGCCCTCTCGTAGAGCCCAAGCGCACCGCCACAACGAGATGCCGACTGTGCGGTGGAAGGTAAAGAACAGGAGCCGCGTCCACCCCCTCTCCTGCGCCGGACACAGAGGCGAGACAGCGTAAACACAAATCGCCAAAACGAAATAAGAAACGGCACACATCGACCGATTCAGTAGAACAGCCCGAGGCAGCAACGACACAGATGATGAGGTGCGTCAGCCGATAAACCGATCTGACACGGGCGATCCTAACGTACCACACGGCTCGACGTCTTCTCCCGCTACCGGTGGGTCTGCGCACTGTGGGGATATGCGGGAGATCACTTATCGCTCCTTGTAGAACAAACTGGAGAATAACAGCTGTTTTTTTTTAAGCTATCTAATAATTTACGCCACATGGATCTGATTGACACAGAGTACAGCATAGCATACATAAAAATAAGTACTGTTCTGGAGCATTCAGATAGTCCTCCACAGGGTCAAACATGCACAATCTATTCCATCTTATATAGGGCATAAAGCTGTGTATGTGTATTTCCAAGATCTCCTCCCAAACTCCTAGATCGATTTCAGTGAAACGTGACACAGAAACAGCAGTATCACAAGTATCAGCACAAAGTGGTTTCTAACTTCCTAGCTCCAATAGGAGCAGAGATATTGGCAAAAACATGTTTTTCCTGCCCCTGGCGGCTAGGATGCCCTTGCATGACAGGTATATTATGTGGGAACAGTATTGGCGTGCCAAATCAACCTGCTTTGTAGGGTAACCTACATGTCAGGGGTAAGACTGTTTTCTGGGAACTGACATGCAGGCTGTTCTGCATGACAGGTGAGATGTAGGATAGCTGGGAAAGTTTGAGATGGATAGAGGAGAGGATGGACAGAGTAAGGAGGAGGAGCAAATGGACAGAGAGGGGGGAGAAGTGGGAGATGTATGAGGCACATAGAAGGTATAGAGGGTTACGAGTAGGTGGATAAAGAGGAAGGGAAAGTGGAGATGGAAGGAGAGGGTGGAAAAGGATATTGTCAGATGAATGGGGAAGGTGGCAAGGTCAAAGAGACGGGGTGGAGAAAATGGACAAAGCAAGGGGAGGAGGGGGATGAAGAGACAGATAGGGGGAGGAGGAGATAGAGAGACAGAGATAGAGGGATGAGCTGTACAGACAGATGAAAGAAGAGGATGACTAAGAGATGGGGAAAGGGAGGTGTCCCAAATATTTCTGTCGAACGCATAATTTGTATGTTGAATGTATATGCAGGCAAAGCTGCAGGGAAAAGGCTAGCAGTTATTAATCATAGCTTGTAGTTCGATGACACAATTCCTTTAGCCAGGGAAGCTGCAGAAGTTTCTGCTAGATGTGCTTTATAAAAACTGATTATATGGTTACCAATAACTTCATGCACTCCTGGGTTTGTGATTTGACATATAAATTTGTTGTATACAGTCACTGTATGTCCATCTTTTCAGAGATGGTTGCGGGACTCGGCTGTTCGCTACAGGATGTAAAATCAAACACCTTTCAGCCGTCTGATTTCTAAACTTATTTGTTTCGCTACCAGTTTCGGCGCCTTACTACGCGATCTTCAGGCTCCTGACCGATGTATAGGAAGATTCCATCTCAGTTCTGGTCAAACCACAGGCGAGCTTTCAAATACTGGTAACTGTAGATTACTGCTTGTTATAGTGATCACTTCAACCATCATCTGCCGACTGGACATTGGATGGTTATCTAACAGTCGGCAGATGATGGTTGAAGTGATCTCTATAACAAGCAGTAATCTACAGTTACCTGTATTTGAATGCTCGCTCCTGTTGTGACCTTCCTATACATTGGTCAGGGGCCTGAATATGGCGTAATAAACCGCCGAAATTGACAACCAAATAAAATAACTTTGGAAATCAGGCGGCTGATAGGTGTTTGACTTGACGTCTTGTTACATACAGGGTGATTTTTTCCATCGTGTACAAACTCTAGGGGTTGACTCATGAGAGAATACGGAACAAAAAAGGTCTGATGAACTCATATGCAGAAATGCATGGTTTGCATGCTAGAGACCATTTATTTTTATTTACGCTGACATGCTCTTCATGTATGTAAATGCGAATGGCAGTGCCTTTGAGCCTGCATGATTGTGTGAAAAAGATTTTCCTCTCTGCAGGCGGCCCGACAAATGTACATCAGCGCCTTAGGGAAACCAGGAGTTTCACACACTATGTACGAGAAGGTCGACCCAGATCCATGAAAATCAGTGTTGAGGAAAGAGTGTGACACATTGTACACGAACATCCGAGTACTTCAACAAGGAGGATTGCCACTCAAGAGCATGTCAAAGTCATAGCAGTTTGTGGCGGATTTTACATCGGCAAGTACTCATCTATATCACCTCCAGCGAGTGCAAGTCCGCAAAAATCCATACTTCCCTCCTAGAGAGAATTTCTGCCAATGGGTGCAACAACAGTGTATCGTCAGTACCCAGTTTGTAAGCAGTATTCTGTTCATGGATGAGGCTGGGTTCAACCGTGACGGTATTTTTAACTACCGTAGCTGTCACAGTTGGGCGGATGTCGGTCTTAATGCAACACACATGTTACATCAGTAGCGTTATTCTTTGAACGTCTGGGCAGGACTGTTTGGAGACTGCAGCACATTCTCATCTACGAGTGCGCCAGCTTATAACTCAGATGTACGGGCAACATCGGATAGGTAGAGGAGGGCCTGTGCTATGGCCTCCAAGGTCTCCAGATGTAAATCCCATGGATTTCTCGAGTGTTGGATCATGTCAAAAGCTTGGTCTACGCTACCGAGGTCAACTCTCTTGAGGAATTACGCTTGCGGATTAGAAGCACTCTTCCAGGATTTACAGAATTCCCCAGGACTGACTGAGAGGATTCGCAACTCGTTTCGGAGACGAGATCAATGTCGCATTCAGACACGTAGACAACATTTAGAACATCTACTTTAACGTTTAGAAATGCCATCTGTTCCTATACACTGACGAACGGCAACAGAAAAGTTTTGCATCTCGACAACGGTTAATTTGTGGACCCACGTGTATTGGAGCTTTTTAGCTACTTTTGGCCTGTACATTCTGTGTGTGAATTACTGGCCATCACTTCAAAAACATCCTGCACACACTAGGGCTACTCTATATTGTATAAGCTCCGGAAATTACATTATTGAACTTCAGTGATTTATATATATATATATATATATATATATATATATATATATATATATATATATATATAGCTACCCAAGAGCATGTCCTAAGTCATAGCAGTGTGTGGCGGATTTTACATCTGCCTATATATATATATATATATATATATATATATATATCACTGAAGTTCTTCAATAATGTAATTTCCAGAGCTTATACAACATAGAGTAGCCCTAGTATGAAGCTACTGTCAACTGGCTAAACTCTAATGATTGTGCTTTTTTGTGGGGGTTTTAATAAAAAAGCACACATAATACATTGAAAAATTTATTTTATTTGCCCCATTTTATATCCTTCACGGAACTATTTGAAATAGTTAACTCATCGATACTGGATATTGCATCAGAAATGCTCACACTATTAATGAAACAGATTTCCAGCATACAGCTCAGAAGGAGAGGAGAGCTGGTAATTTGACACAAGCAGCAATACGTCTGCATGGAAGGAATAACACTCTCACCTATTCCTGTCAGCAAATTTTACACTGGGAGCATTGTCGAAAACTCTCACAGTCACGTCCTGTCCTGGTGAAAGCTTAATATTAGTTGTATTAGTCACATCCTTTTCAGTGATTGTTGTGACTTTGTTCTGATAAATTATTATTTTAAAAAATCTTTATCCTTCGCACGAATCACAACATAAACTTATAAAACCACAAAACTTGTTCAGCCCATGGACTGCTCACTTCTCCCCACCTCAATGTAAACATACAGTTTGATCTCTGTTACCTATATAGAAAAATCCAGCTTCACACAATTTGTCTGCATATTGCTTAACAACTAACAATCAGCCATCAGAGGATGCTAGCCTCGCCTCTTAAGTTCTATAAGGGTGAGCTAACCTAGTGTCTCGTACATCATACACTGATCTGAACTACAATGATGATTCAGGAGACTATCGTACAAAAAACAGTTTGAGGTGTAACATCTGACTCATCACAGACCTGCTTTCACAAATTTATCTCCCCAACACTCCCCATCTCTACTATGTTACACAGACTTGGTTTCAAAGTTTCTTATACACTCTAAAGACCCAAGATGATGACACTTCCGGTCACATGATGATGATATTACTTTGGTCACATCCTCTACATTTGCCTACAGATCCAATCCAGTTGTAAACATCCAGCCAAACTACACTGTTTTGTGCACTGGTTTGTTATGGAGAAGTCTCAGGATGTGTAAGAGGTCTGGAATATTTCTCAGTGGTCGATCCGCCTGCATTATGTATGTGGTGGCATGCAGAGGTGAAGCCACCAGAACTAGATGTCAAGTCGCATCTGGAGGTGGATCCATCTGCATTACATCTGGAATAGTATTTTCATGTGAATCCACCCACGTTACAGGGGGACAGGTTTGGGAGGTGGATCCACCCCTGTTATATACAGAACAGTATTCAGAGAGGGAGCTGAACGCATTTTTGGGGCTGGGTTACATTCAGAATAGTGTTCAGAGGTGGGTCTGTTCCACTCACGATTTAAGGCAGCAAGGATCTTGGGTAGATCCACCTGTATTGTGTCTAGAATAGTGTTCAGAGTTGGATCTACTGGCGTTAGGTCTGGGAGGCCCCCATGACAAATTGGGATATACACATATAGGTATGTAGAGTAATGGGAGAAAATAGGCAAGGTTTCAGAAAAAATTGTAACAAATTACCCCAAAAATATAACAAATTTCCCCAAAACTGTAAATATTAATGAATGTGCAGTGTCAATTCAAAGTGTCTAGACAGTCAAGTTGTCGTTTTTGAGCCATACAATGAATTCAAGCTGATCAGTCACTCCAGTCATTTATACATCACCCAGTTGATCAAGAGAAGTGGGGGAGGGGGGGGGGAAGGGTATGGACGCCATTTTGGTTATAAAAGGGCCCAGCCCACTGACTGGTTTGTTTGCAGTAGGATGATAAATTGTACTTATAAAAATACAACTTAAGGGTACAAGCTATTAGTTTGTTTACCGAAGGATACCAGGTGAAGTGGATGGTTTATATGAAAAGAACAATGGGCCCATTGTTCCAGAACACGTCCAGCTCTTCTACTGCCGACAGGACCTCAAGTTTTAATCTTCCCATCTACTGTTATGACATACACACACCTTCTGTCAACTGTATGTCAAAAAAAAGAAAAAAAAATGGCTCCAAGCACTATGGGACTTTACATCTGAGGTCACCAGTCCTCTAGACTTAGAACTACTTAAACCTAACTAATCTAAGGACATCACACACATTCATGCCCGAGGCAGGATTCGAACCTGCGACCGTAGCGGACTGAAGTGCCTAGAATCGTCGGTCACAGCGGCCGGCCAACTGAATGTCAGCTTCGTCAGTATGTAGTGTACGAGCATTGGTGGAATGACAACTGATAGAACAGAGACAAATGGAATGACGAGTATGAAAAGAGACAAACAATTTCAAGCAAATTTATTCTGTAATCGAAAGTGTCTGTTACATTTTATCAAAACGAATTTGATTTCATTAAAATTTAGATTATGATGAGTATAGAACATTTATTGGGAAACAATCGATTAGATTTCGATCGATGCTTGTAATCAATCTTAGATTTGTAGAGATGTGCTCGATACAACGGAATTACCACAGTTTCCACATTCCTGAGAAAAGTTTGGGTATTCACAGTCCATGTTAGTCATTTGTTCTATATAATCTACAGATATCGTAGCTGATAGTCGCTTGTAATCCCTTATGAGAAGCTGACGTATACACTCAGACAAAAGGCACTCCACGAAGGCATACTCCGAATGGGGGGTAAATCGGTAGATACTGACAAAAAAATGATTACAACTTCAGAAAAATCGGATGATTTATTCAAGAGAAAGAGTTTCACAGATTGAAAAAGTCAATAACGTATTAGTCCACCTCTGGTCCTTATTCAAGCACTTTGGTTTGACATTGATTGATAGAGCTGTTGAATTTCCTCCTGAGGGATTTCGTGCCAAATTCTGTCCAAGTGGCGCGTTATGTCGTTAAAATCCAGTGATGGTTGGAGGGCCCTGCGCACGACGGTCCATAGCTTCTCAGTTGGGGAGATATCCGGTGACCTTGTTGGCCAGGGTGGTGTTTGACTTGCACGAAGACAATCAGATTCGAATAGTTCCTTCGAGGTGCACCGTTTCTTATTTTTTATTTCTATTTTTTTTATTTATGAAGGGTGTATCTTTGTTGTAAGAACGCTTGCTTTGCAGAGCCTGCCTTTGATTTACTATCTTTTGTGGATTTATCTGTACTTCATTTGGTATCTTTTTCATCATGGTTCTCTTAAACACAAGCCACTCATCCCTTGTTTGCTCCACGAATTTATTCACCCGGTTGTCTCAAATTTCCTCTCTTAAAGGCTCCTTTTTTTTAATTCTAATTCGTATATCCGTCGTTCGTGTGTAGGATCTCGAAGAGTTGTTATTTACTCCTGCGTCTTGGTTCTTGGTGCATCATTTCTTCGTGAGTATGAGACATCTCAGATTTTGGCTGTAGAAGCTGATTTTACGGTAACATTTTCCGATTTCTGTTGTTTCGCTTTGCTTCATTGTGCTGTCAAAGTGTTTAACCTGCAGTGAAATGTCAATCCAACAGATTGTTACCATCTTGTAATATTATTCTTAGCGCATTTGGCTTATTACTTGTGAAGTATGCTGTCAATACCTTTCATGGATTTATTTTTACCTTATCTATTTCTTCTCACAGGAAAACGGTGTAGACAAAACAAGAGCTAGTGCGGAGGTAATTGCGATCGAAAACGCAAAGTGTCAACCATCAGTGCCTGCTGGCACTTAAGGTAGGCTTGAAGGCTGGGAGAAGCAAAAAGCAAGGGAGTGGAGGTTTAATGATTGCACTTAGGATAATAGTGTAATGAGTATATTTTTTGCACATAATTACAAGAGTATATTCACGGTATGAAACAACGAGCAAGCGTGATGGTGTGTGTGTGTGTGTGTGTGTGTGTGTGTGTGTGTGTGTGTGTGTGTGTGTGTGTATGTATTTGTGTGTGTGTGTGTGTGTGTGAGAGAGAGAGAGAGAGGGAGAGAGAGAGAGAGAGAGAAAGAGTGTCGAGGTGACTAATGGTCAAGTAACAGGTGACTAGTGACAAATGACAAGCACCAGGCATCGCTTTTTCATTATTGCCGGTGATCAATACAGCGGTTTCACATCGTGTCCACTCTTGCAATTGGCAATAATTCATCACCGCTTCTGGCACTGTGTGATAACTCCGGTTTTTCTTAATGACGCTCGGCAGCACCGCACCCTTGGAGTCTCTTGGTATTAGTTGTTGACAGCCTTCTTTTGTCCTTCAATACTGAGTGTTTTAAAAGATTTTGGGTCCCCTCTGGCCACCGTGAGAGGTGCTGTAGACGTTAAGCCGCTATACTCGGATTCATATCTCCATCAATGCAGGTATTTTATGGTTCCTCTATCAAATCCGAGCTTTTGTACTATCTTATTTCCAGGTCGGTGACCATCGTCTAGTGCTGATCCCTACTACGAAGGGCAGCGCCGGCTTTCCAGTTTCCACAAAACTGGGAACATTCTCCAGCCTGGAACTAAAGCTCAGGCTTCCCATAATCCGGCTAAGCTGAGGTGGTCTAGCCCGAGTCGGCTGTTTTCAAATGCCAGTGCTTTCCACAGTATGCCTAGTGTCTGTCAATGTCCTATGGGAACAAACTTTTGAAGCTGTCAGGAGGCAACAGAACCTTGTAGCAGTACCATGAGAAGAAATGGCCAGTAACAGTGCCCAAATTCTGCTATGGCAACTGATTCGCCAAAAGGCCTACATGTTAAACTGATATGGTGTGGCGGTTCGGAGCGCGTGAAGTCGAGAAGGCGGCCGACAACCCACGTACGGTACAGTTGGCTAGTATTGTGCCCTCTGGAGCGGAGGTGGTGTGGTAGTGTACATTTCGGAAGTCAGTAGTCAGGAATCAGTAAAGATGTTCTCTCTGTGTGAAAATTTTAGAAAGTGTTCGGAGGTCCTTTCCCGTGCGCTGCCGTGCGAACCGGCTTAATCAATTGGACGTTTTCAACGAAGGTGTTGCTGTTTAGTGACTGTACACTGGCGGTTTAGGAGAGGCCGCGTAACAGAGCATGGAGCATATAGGTTGTTGTCTAACAAGTTCTCTGACTAAAGACTGTGACCTACTTTTTTTGGAGAGAAGGTGGTAGAAACTGGTTTGGTTATTGTAAAGTAACTGATTGCAGCGCTCTTTTTCAGTCCAATAGTCGGATTTGGGAGTTTTTTGTACATGTGCCTCTACATACATATTTCGCAAGCCACGGTGCGGTGCGTGGTGGAGGGTACCTTGTACCACTACTAGTCGTTTTCGCCCCTGTTCCACTCGCAAATAGAACGAGGCAAAAACGACTGTCTGTATGCATCCGATGAGCTCTAATTTCTCGTACATTACCTTCGTGATCCTTACCCGAAATGCATGATGGCGGCAGTAGGATCGTTCTGCCGTCAGCTTCAGATGTCGGTTCTCTACATTTTCTCAGTAGTGTTCCTCAAAAGGAACGTCGACTTCCCTCCATGAATTCCTATTTGAGTTCCCAATGCATCTCAACCACACTTGCGTATTGTTCGAACCTACCGGTAAAAAATCTAGCGGGCCGTCTCTGAACTGATTCAATGTCTGCCTTTACTCCGAACTGATGAGGATCTCAAACACATTAGCAGATGAACCACACTTCCATAAAATTTTCCCAATAAATAGAAGTCGACCATTCGCCCTCCCTACCAGAATCCTCATTTGCTCAGTCCACTTGATACGGCTTTGTAACGTTACGCCTAGATTTTTAAACAACGTGATTGTGTCAAACAGGACACCACTAATGTTGTATCCGAACATTACTGGTTTGTTTTTCCTACTCATCCGCATTAACTCACATTTTTCTATATTTAGAGCTACCTACCATTCATGGCACCAATTAGAAATTTTGTCTAAGTCATCCTGTATTCTCCTACAGTCACTCAAATGTGACACCTTCCCGTACACCTCAGCATCACCAGCATACAACCGCAGCTTGATGCTCACCCTCTCCACCAAATCATTTATGTATTCAGAAAATAATAGCGGTCCTACGACACGTCGCTGGTGCACTCCTGGAGATCCCCTTGTCTCTGATGAACATTCGCTGTCGACGACAACATATTGGGTTCTATTACTTAAGAAATGTCGAGCCACTCATGTATCTGGGAACCTATTACGCATACTCATATCTTTGTTAACAGTCGGTTGTTTTAAAGTAGTTGGATTACTACATGACACTGTTCAGAGGTATCAAAGAATTGACTGTTTTAACTCGGTCTCGCCAGTCAAAGCGGTTCTGGCAAATGCCGGTTCTCTAAATTTTCTCACTAGCTTTCCTCGAAAGGAACTGAGATGCCCTGCTAAACCCGCAGAACAGGACAGGTAGTTGGAATTGTGGAAAGGGGCCAAAATGAGCGGCTGTCAGTTACACTCGAACACATATAACTTTATTTATTGGACCAAACATTATAGTTCAAATTCTTGAACTTAGCTGAATACGCCACTCTATCTTATGCCTCAAGGCACAACCACTTTAATGTAAAAAAAAAAAGGCTAAAAGCCGTTAACTCAAAAAAAAAATGGTTCAAATGGCTCTGAGCACTATGGGACTCAACTTCTGAGGTCATTAGTCCCCTAGAACTTAGAACTAGTTAAACCTAACTAACCTAAGGACATCACAAACATCCATGCCCGAGGCAGGATTCGAACCTGCGACCGTAGCGGTCTTGCGGTTCCAGACTGCAGCGCCTTTAACCGCACGGCCACTTCGGCCGGCGTTAACTCAAAATTCAGACGCCAAAAGGAATATTTCGAAGGCAGTAGGCCTCACGTTAAGTAAGTTCTATAATTTGGCTGAAGGCCCAAAAATCTAACACCTGAAAAGCAACAAGCTTAATTTAAAGACAGCTGAAGGCCGATGATTTAAGACTCAAGGTAAAATTAAATAAAAGAACACAAGGCAGAAGTCCTTATCTTCAATTAGGCTGAACGCCCGAAACAGTCTGATGCTCGAAAGACAAGGATCCTTAATTTAAAAACGGCTGAAGGCCCCAAGACTTAAAACTCAAGGTAAAATAAATTTAAACAACAAGGCCTTATCTTAAATTAAGCTGAAGGCCCCAAACAATCTAACACTTGACAAGCAAGGAACTTTAATTTTAAAACGGCTGAAGGCCCATGCCTTAAACACCACTAAAAACAATTCAACTTTAATTCAAAACCATCGGCTATGAGCCATACAAATACACACTACAGAAAATAAGAAAAGGCAGTACAGCTAACGGCGCTCAGAAGTTTCGGGGGTCGGTCAGCACTTGAAATACTAACGTTCACTTAGATGAGACAGGCAGTCGGCCCAACCATTCTCGATCCGACGACAACCCAACCAACAGACAGTCAACGGACCCACCTACTAGGTAACTTGCTCTCCACTCGACCAGCACACAACCGGGAGTTCAATGCAAACATAAAAGGCATGGACGCCCAAAACCAAGCATACTTTAAGTTGTCGAACTACTCACTGTGCTGGGCAGCGACAACACGGTGAGGACCCCCCAGGGGGTCCACAACTCTTTTGTGGATACGTGCGTGGCGAGCACAGGGCCCCGAGCCATTGCAGCCTTCTTTCTCTCCAGGGCTGCATTTCCTTAATCATCTCCTCCTTTTGGAATTTTTTGGTCCCCCTCTGGTGTTTGACCTCCATTACAAAATTTCTCCTCCGTAGTGTGAGCCATTTGGGGAAGAGCACCTTACCTAGTGTCTCCGACATGCGCCCTCCTAGTACATTCCACCTTTTCTTTCACTTCGTTGTCTGATACTAGGGTGCATAGCCAGCACGGTAGCCAGCCTGTGTGGTGGGGTCGCTATGTACCCTTTTGGTTGAGCCCCCTGAACGCACAGGGATCACACCTCTGATACCTGAGCTGTGACCTCCTCATGCATGCCTTGGAGTGGTTGCTCGTCATCCTGGAGCATCGGTACTCTCGGCAATGGTCGCCGTGCCAGACGGCCCTTGCTGTAGCTGGGTGGCGCCCGTGAGAAGAGCCCCTGATCGGAGGGTGGTATCAGGGTGGACGCTATGCAAATGAAACGCATACGGGTCCAGAACTCTGGCCGTTCTTCTGCGGCCGTCTCTCTGCTGGAACTGATTCCTCAAGTGCTGCTTCTCTTGCCCCTTCGGCCTTCCCTTCCATGGCTACCCCCTGGGAAGAGGGTCAGGCCCGTCGGCTAGGGGCAATACCTTTCCCCTGTTATCTAGTTTGCACCAGGACTGATGGAGATACTTTCACCAATACTAAACCTTTATTCTTTGTGGAACACATTGAAGACAAGTTTGGCGAAGTGGACTCCCTGAGCAAGATGCGGTCGGGTTCGTTGCTGATAAAAACTGCTTCAGCTGCCCAATTTGCGGCCCTTCGTGCCTGTACCCATCTTGGCACAATTTCTGTGTCCATTACCCCCCAACAGTCTCTAAATATGGTACAAGGTGTGATTTTTCACAGGGACCTCCTTCAAACTGATGAGGAACTTCGGGACAATCTCGGACGGCGGGGTGTTCACTTTGTTCGGCGTGTTCAGAAGGGTCATAAAAACAATCGTATTGATACTGGTGCCTTTATCCTGGCCTTTGAAGGGGATACCCTCCCTGAGAAAGTTAAGATTATGGCCTATCGCTGTGATGTGAAGCTGTACATCCCACCTCCTATAAGGTGTTTTAAGTGCTTGCGTTTTGGACACGTCTTCCCGCTATTTACAGGCCCCTCTCTGTGGTGACTGTGGACGTCCATTCCATGAGGGGAGTCCCTGTGCTCCCCCTCCTGTGTGTGTAAATTGTCATGGTAGTCGTTCTCCACGTTATCCAGATTACCCAGTATATAAGGAAAAAAAGATACAGGAGTATAAGTCCCTCGATCGTTTAACCTACACAGTGGCCCGTAAGAAATATACACGACTTCACCCTGTGTCCATGACATCTAGTTATGCCTTGGTTACATCTACACCCCTTCCTCCCCCTTCCTTACCCCTATCCCGGACCCCTCTCCTCCCCCCCCCCCCCCCCCCACCCCTGCGGCTCCCGCACCTTCTCCTTTGGGCGCTGCTCCCCCTCCCCAGCTGGAGAAGTGTCCCACTCCTTCGGCGTCTGCCGGTCAAGGGCGCCTCTCCCGGGATGCCCCTTCCCAGCACCTTCCAGCCAAAGGTCTGCTGCCGCGCGACGACCGCGAGAGCCGCGGTCTGTCGGCCCCCAGGTTGCCCGGTCTCTTTCTGTTCCTGATCTTGCTGCAGCTGGCTCCTTTATGCCACACAGCCCTCCTCGATCTCAGCCTGAAAAGAAGAAGAAACATAAGTCCCGGGACAAGGAGCCTCTGGTGTCACCGGAGGTCCCTTCACCGACTTCACAACCGGATTCTGACCTGTCGTTCATGGATGTCGCCCCCTCCTTGTCGGTGACGGGTGGGGACCCGGCGGTATGGCTGGATTTAGCGTGTTCAGCCCCCGTTTAAACCATCGTTCTGTGGTTCTACAATGGAACTGTAATGGATACTATCGTCACCTTCCGAAATTGAAATCCCTTCTTTCGTCCTACTCTGCAGCTTGTGTGGTTCTCCAGGAATCTCATTTTACTGATGCTCACTCACCGATCCTCCGTGAGTTCCGTGTTTTCTGTCGAAATCGGGTCGGACCCCTGCGGGCTTCTGGTGGCGTTTGTACGTTGGTCTGTACAGACATTGCTAGCACGTGGATTCCTCTTCAAACTACATTGGAAGTGGTTGCTGTTAGGGTCCACTTAGACTCTGCGGTCACAGTTTGCAATCTTTATCTCCCTCCTGACAGGACTCATACACCTGCTGCCTTAACTGCCCTTCTTCAGCAACTTTCTCCTCCCTTCCTCCTCCTTGGGGATTTTAATGCTCATCATCCCTTGTGGGGCAGTGCCTTTCCATCTAGACGAGGTCTTCTTATAGACCAATTTATTGCAGACCACGACCTGTGCCTTCTTAATGATGGCTCCCCTACTCATTTCAGTGCCGGTCATGGTACCTTTTCTGCCATTGATCTTTCTCTTTCTTCTCCCTCTCTCCTCCCTTCATTACACTGGTCGCCACACGACGACCTTTGTGATAGTGACCATTTCCCGTTGATTATCACGCTCCCTTCCCGCTCCCCGGTGGACAGGTTATCTCGTTGATCTTCCCAACGCGCCGATTGGCCTCTATACACTGCACAGGTCGTGTTTTCTCCCTGTTCGTTGGGTTGTATTGATGACGTCCTACGTGACGTGTCTGACGCGATTGTTCGCGCTGCTAGCCTTGCTGTCCCGCGCTCATCTGGACCATTTCGTCGCCGGCAAGTCCCATGGTGGAGTACGGCCATTGCCATTGCCGTCCGTGTTCGCCGTCGAGCTTTGCAACACTTTAAGAGGCACCCATCCATAGCCAGCCTTACTACCTTTAAACGCCTCCGCGCTAAAGCCCGTTATTTAATCAAACAGAGCAAGCGGATATGTTGGGAACGATTCGTTTCTTACCTTGGTTCTACTGTCCCTCTGTCACGGGTCTGGGCTACACTTCGCTCTCTCCAAGGTTGCCATCGGCAGTCCACCCTCCCAGGCCTTCACCTCCCAGATGGCATTTGTACAGACCCATTAGTTCTTGCAGAACATCTTGCGACCCATTTTGCAGTGGCATCAGCGTCAGCCTCCTATCCAGCTGCTTTCCTTCACCAAAAACAGCGGGCTGAAGCTTCCACCTTATGTTTCACCCCTTGTGAGTCAGAATCTTACAAAGAACTTTTTACTGAATGGGAATTTCTTTCTGCTCTATCTTCTTCTCATTCCATTCATAACCAACTGCTTCAACACCTCAGTGCTCCACAATGGCAACATATTCTTCGGGTGTTTAGCCGTATCTGGCTCCAGGGTGACTTCCCTTCTCAGTGGAGGGATAGCATTGTGGTTCCTGTCCTTAAGCCTGGTAAGAACCCCCTATCTGTTGACAGCTATCGGCCAACTAGTTTGACCAATGTTGTTTGTAAGTTACTTGAACGGATGGTAGCCCATCGGCTCAATTGGGTCCTCGAATCTCAGGATCTATTGTCCCCTTACCAGTGTGGCTTTCGAGAGGGACGGTCTCCAATCGATCATTTACTTCGCTTGGAATCCGCAGTTCGACAGGCTTTTTCCCAGCGCCGCCATTTGGTTCCAGTGTTTTTCGACATTCGCAGGGCCTATGACACGGCCTGGCGCCATCACATCTTACTTACCCTTCATCAGTGGGGTCTTCGGGGCCCACTCCCGATTTTTATCCGCCAGTTCCTGATCCATCGGTCATTCAGAGTTCGAGTTGGTACTGCTTTTAGTTCTCCACAGACCCAGGAGGCGGGCATCCCACAGGGTTCCGTCTTGAGTGTCCTTCTTTTCCTCAATGCTATCGATGGCCTTGTGGCCTCTGTCGGTCCCTTGGTCGCCCCTGCCCTGTATGTGGATGATTTCCACATTTGGGTTAGTTCCTCCTCGATGGCATCTGCAGAACGGAAGCTCCAGGTAGCTATATGGCGTGCCTCTGCATGGACCCTCTCACACGGGTTTCAATTGTCTCCTTTAAAATCGCGGGTGGTCCACTTCTGTCGCCGTACTACGATCCACCCTAATCCAGAGCTTTATCTTGCTGCTCAACGATTGCCTGTGGTCCCACAGTTTCGTTTCCTGGATCTTCTTTTCGACAACAAGCTCACTTGGCTGCCCCATATCAGATTCCTGAAGGTAGGATGTTTCCGTAAACTCAATGTCCTTCGCTTCCTTGCCCACTCTTGGGGTGCGGACCGTTCCCTCCTTCTCCGTCTTTATAGTGCTCTCGTTCTGTCTTGCTTGGACTATGGTTGTCAAGTTTATGGTTCAGCTGCTCCTTCCACACTGCACGTGCTGGATCCAGTCCACCATCGTGGTATCCGTTTGGCCACCGGTGCCTTCCCTACTAGCCCTGTTGATAGTCTCCTGGTTGAAGCTGGGATCCCCCCCCCCCCTTTCTGTTCGGCGGTCCCAGCTTCTGGTGTCTTATGCACTCACTATCAGTTCCTCTCCCATTCATCCTTCCTATTCTATCCTGTTCCCAGACTATGGACGTCGCCCACCCGACTCCCGCCCTCGGGCGGGTTTACCGGTTGGGCTCCCCCTTGCGTCTCTTTGCCGTGATTTTCAGCTTCCTTCTTTGTCCTGTCTTCCTCGCTCCCTCCCCTCCACCCCTCCTTGGTTAGTTCCTCGGCCTCGAATTCGGATGGATCTCCACCGAGGTCCGAAAGATTCCATCCCCCCGCTGGTGTTCCGTTCCTTTTTCCGCCAAATTTTATGAGAGTTTCGGGATGCTGTTGTTTTTTACACTGATGGCTCTAAATCAGCTGATCATGTTGGGTATGCCTTCACGTCTTCTGTTGGAGCGGAAAATCATCTGCTGCCACCTACATGTGGGGTGTTTACTGCGGAATTGGTGGCCATTTCCCAGGCCCTTACCTTTATTAAACAGTCCCAACACAACCGCGTTTTGTTATGTATGGACTCGATGAGTGGCCTTCTTGCTATTGACCGGTGTTTTTCGCGCCATCCCTTGGTCTCTGCCATCCATGACCATCTCACTGACATTCACCGTGCTGCTTGTTCCATTGACTTCCTTTGGGTCCCTGTCCATGTGGGTATCCCGGGTAAAGAGCTCGCTGATCGTTTGGCTGGGGGAGCAGTTACTTACCCCCCATTTTCTTTAACCCCTCCTGCAGCGGATTTACGGCTTCACATCAAATCCCACTTCGCACAGTCATGGGCCAATTCTTGGGAGGCTACTCGCCTGTCTAATAAACTTCGAGCGATTAAGGTGACACCCGGCCTGTGGCGTTCTTCCTTTCGCCTCTCCCGAAAGGACTCGACCACACTGTGTCGTCTCCGCATTGGCCACACCAGGCTGACCCATGGTTTTCTTTTGCGTGATGAGCCACCCCCACTTTGTGGTTGTGGAGCCTTCCAGTCAGTAGCCCACATTTTGGTTGAATGCCCCCTTCTTTTGGCTCTGCGTGCTAAATACAGACTCCCCCACACTTTACCTTTGATGCTGGCTGACGATTCCCGGATGGTCTTTCTGGTTCTCGGTTTCCTCCGCAAAAGTGGTTTTTATTCTCAGTTTTAAGCTTTTTAATCTCTCTCTGGTGTTGGGGCTGGACGGTGAGTGTTTGGGTGTCTCCCACTGTAAGCTGTGTTTGGAGATTCCCGATTCACCTCCCTGACCGAGATCCTCTTTTCTTCCCCATTTACTCTGTTTTTACCTTTTTTTTAAAGGATTGGTTAGTCTCCTTTTCCCATACGTATTTCTACATTCTAGCGGTTGCACCTTTTGAGTCACAGGTGGTCTTGCCTATGCTGCTTCAGCATAGCGTTGGGTTCGTTCTCTTGCCGACTTCCCTCATTTTGTTTTTACCAATGACAACATGACTGCCGTTTTACATTTTTACCTTTTTCGTTTTTATTGTTCTGACTTTCCTCAGATGTCTCATTAGCGGAATCGAGCATATTTGAAACAAGGGACTGATGACCTCGCTGTTTGGTCCCTTAAACCTCAAACAACCAACCAACCAACCAACCAACACGGTGAGGAAAGGACACTGCCCAAATTTACGTGAACGGCCAGGGCAGGTAAACAGAACGTTAACGGCCACAAGACAGGAAATTCCGCTGGTGCACTTGCAAATAACCAAATACAGGTAGACTCCACCGGACAGTGGTTAA
Organism: Schistocerca americana; assembly: GCF_021461395.2. Taxonomy (NCBI): domain Eukaryota; kingdom Metazoa; phylum Arthropoda; class Insecta; order Orthoptera; family Acrididae; genus Schistocerca; species Schistocerca americana. The sequence goes on along the minus strand of NC_060121.1, from coordinate 325,660,406 downwards.
ACCTTCAGCAACTCGAACACACATGTTGTTGCTCGCGGGAATGTCCCAACAGCCAACAACGAGAACCAAACGGCACAATGTGAACAGTCTTGAGTTTCTGTTAAATTAAATCCAAACTCAACTTTCGTGTGCAGGGTCGGTGAGCCACGGACATCGTAGCAATGGGAACTGCCCCACACAGTCCGACACTGCGTAGAGACTGACAGCGGGCCCGGCCAAACTACGCCCCGCGGATATTTCCTCGCTGCTCCACGCCAACCGACCGACTGCTCGCACACAGCACAGCCGTAAACTACACTCCTGGAAATGGAAAAAAGAACACATTGACACCGATGTGTCAGACCCACCATACTTGCTCCGGACACTGCGAGAGGGCTGTACAAGCAATGATCACACGCACGGCACAGCGACCACACCAGGAACCGCGGTGTTGGCCGTCGAATGGCGCTAGCTGCGCAGCATTTGTGCACCGCCGCCGTCAGTGTCAGCCAGTTTGCCGTGGCATACGGAGCTCCATCGCAGTCTTTAACACTGGTAGCATGCCGCGACAGTGTGGACGTGAACCGTACGTGCAGTTGACGGACTTTGAGCGAGGGCTTATAGTGGGCATGCGGGAGGCCGGGTGCACGTACCGCCGAATTGCTCAACACGTGGGGCGTGAGGTCTCCACAGTACATCGATGTTGTCGCCAGTGGTCGGCGGAAGGTGCACGTGCCCGTCGACCTGGGACCGGACCGCAGCGACGCACGGATGCACGCCAAGACCGTAGGATCCTACGCAGTGCCGTAGGGGACAGCACCGCCACTTCCCAGCAAATTAGGGACACTGTTGCTCCTGGGGTATCGGCGAGGACCATTCGCAACCGTCTCCATGAAGCTGGGCTACGGTCCCGCACACCGTTAGGCCGTCTTCCGCTCACGCCCCAACATCGTGCAGCCCGCCTCCAGTGGTGTCGCGACAGGCGTGAATGGAGGGACGAATGGAGACGTGTCGTCTTCAGCGATGAGAGTCGCTTCTGCCTTGGTGCCAATGATGGTCGTATGCGTGTTTGGCGCCGTGCAGGTGAGCGCCACAATCAGGACTGCATACGACCGAGGCACACAGGGCCAACACCCGGCATCGTGGTGTGGGGAGCGATCTCCTACACTGGCCGTACACCACTGGTGAACGTCGAGGGGACACTGAATAGTGCACGGTACATCCAAACCGTCATCGAACCCATCGTTCTACCATTCCTAGACCGGCAAGGGAACTTGCTGTTCCAACAGGACAATGCACGTCCGCATGTATCCCGTGCCACCCAACGTGCTCTAGAAGGTGTAAGTCAACTACCCTGGCCAGCAAGATCTCCGGATCTGTCCCCCATTGAACATGTTTGGGACTGGATGAAGCGTCGTCTCACGCGGTCTGCACGTCCAGCACGAACGCTGGTCCAACTGAGGGGTCAGGTGGAAATGGCATGGCAAGCCGTTCCACAGGACTACATCCAGCATCTCTACGATCGTCTCCATGGGAGAATAGCAGCCTGCATTGCTGCGAAAGGTGGATATACACTGTACTAGTGCCAACATTGTGCATGCTCTGTTGCCTGTGTCTATGTGCCTGTGGTTCTGTCAGTGTGATCATGTGATGTATCTGACCCCAGGAATGTGTCAATAAAGTTTCCCCTTCCTGGGACAATGACTTCACGGTGTTCTTATTTCAATTTCCAGGAGTGTATAAGCACCAGACCAAAGATAGCACAAGGTGCGAATATCGATACACACCGCTGCTGCCTCTCACGGAAAGAGCGAACAACAGCATAATCTCAATAACCGCGGGAAATCAAACACAGAATAGGAACCAAGGTTTAAACCAATGCATAGCTGAGCCCAACACGACTTAGGAACGTTGCCTTCCCTCCAGAGATTCCTATTTGAATTCCCACAGCATCTGCAGAACACTTGACAGTGAATATATAGGCCGGGCAGGAAACGTTTCGAAACAAGCGAGCAATACGTCGCGTGATTGGTCTCGCGTAGCGCACGGTGCTGTGTATATGTGGCCTCTGACGGCGGTCTTTAATTAACAGTACAGAAGACTGATTTTTCTTTTCCCTCTTACCGACTGGCTAAGGTATTCTTCTGGGTAATTTATACCCTCAGTCTTCGGCTTGAGACACTGATCTCAAAGTTCGTGGACTTTTTTTTTAGGTAGGGGTGGCTTTTGTTGACATTGTCTGTCTTCGTTGCGTGGCGCAGGTCTAGGAATCCATAGCCAATCTCGTCACAGACCCTCCACTCGGCTGTAAACCAAGAGACCTTTCGGATGAGATTAGCCGTCTTCACCACGTCCACCAGTCTCCGGATAGAACTCGGAATGATTTAAAAATATAGACGTCGTTCGTGCCGACGTGAACGACGGTCTGTATGTGACTGCAGCCTGTGCTCTACATTGCACCATGGATGGCCTCATCCACCTGGAGGACATTTCCTCCCGGTACTCACACTGAGTAAAAAAAAAGTTCGTACTTCTCTACCCTTGCCGCTATTTCCCTAAGAGTGGCCATAACGCCCCTAATATTAAAATTGCGTAAAAGCAATAGACCATTCTTTTCCCCTGAGACGGTTGCCCGGACATCGTCAGAGGAGAGGTCGCTACTCGACCAGGAGATGCAACAACCAACTGCTACGTCTCAGTATGAGCACGCGGCAGTGCTTCAAACCTCTTTGTTACAGATCTGAGGCTTGCCTTTAGGCTATTGGCAACATACAATCTATAATGATCCTAACTCTACTCCGTCTGCTGACTGATTTACGAACACGACTGTTTCCAGAAAGGTTACGACAGTTATATGAAAGTTTGTGGATGCTGTAAGTCTTAATGTGCTCTACAAACGCTCCCATTGTAACTGCTCTACGCCACTGGCCCCTTACGTAGCGTGCATTTATCGTGAATCTCTCGCCCAGTACAAAGTCCCAAGCAACTGCAAAAAAGCGCAGGTGACTCCTGCATACAAAAAGGGTAAAATAATGGACAACAAAACTACAGACCAATATCCCTAACTTTTGTTTGCTTCTGAACCCTTGAACATATTCTCAGTTCGAATATAATACATTTTCTTGTCACCGAGAAGCTAATGTCCACGAAAGCATTGCTCGTGCGTGCGAAACTCAACTTGCCCTTATCTCACATGACATACTGCGGACTGTGGATGAAAAGCAAGAGGCAGATTCCATATTTCTAGATTTCTGGAAAGCATTTGACACGGTGTCCTGTTGCAGGCTGTTAACTCCCATAAAGGACTAAGTGGAAAGACTGGACCTTAGGGAGGGAGAACTTCATTCACCTTTTATTAAACACAATGTTTTATTTGTGTAAACGATTAATTAAGATAACAATTATAATATAAAATTTTACCAAATGGCTCGTTACCAGACATCTAAACAGAAATAAGTTTGCCCTTGAGACAATAATTCTGATACAGATACAATCAGTAAAAGCAACAAACTAGGGTTAAATAACAATTCCCTAGACAGCTTGTCGTTATTGTGATCACGAGTTACACATCAGACGGCAGCAGCCAATTTACATTAATGCAACTTCCATGAGATAACTGTACCATGGTTAACAGTAGAATAATAGGAATCAATCATTACAGATCAAACGGGAGAAGCCAATCTATGTTAATACAAATTCCATGGGATTATAGTAACGCTATCATAATAAACTGCTTTCGGTGTTAAGCATCTCGAGGACTAAAGTGAAAGCAAACTCAACAGTGACAAGACTGACTTACACACAGTAAATGACATGCTTGGCAAATGCATTCGTAACTAAATAAATACAATAAGCAACTTTAAACATACAAATCTTTCATCTGAAACACAAATTACCCAACGGCTGAAAGAGACAGGCAATAATTGTATATACAGAAATTCGTTTCAAGTTTGTGAATCTTGGACCAGTAAACGACACTTATCTTACAAATTACAGAAAATATTAGATACAGGCTCCCAGGTAGATGCTATTTTTCTTGACTTCCGGAAGGCGTTCGATACAGTTCCGCACTGTCGCCTGATAAACAAAGTAAGAGCCTACGGAATATCAGACCAGCTGTGTGGCTGGATTGAAGAGTTTTTAGCAAACAGAACACAGCATGTTGCTATCAATAAGGTAACCTCTGGCGTGCCACAGGGGAGTGTTATGGGACCATTGCTTTTCACAATATATATAAATGACCTAGTAGATAGTGTCGGAAGTTCCATGCGGCTTTTCGCGGATGATGCTGTAGTATACAGAGAAGTTGCAGCATTAGAAAATTGTAGCGAAATGCAGGAAGATCTGCAGCGGATAGGCACTTGATGCAGGGAGTGGCAACTGACCCTTAACATAGATAAATATAATGTATTGCGAATACATAGAAAGAAGGATCCTTTATTGTATGATTATATGATAGCGGAACAAACACTGGTAGCAGTTACTTCTGTAAAATATCTGGGAATATGCGTGCGGAACGATTTGAAGTGGAATGATAACATAAAATTAATTTTTGGTAAGGCGGGTACCAGGTTGAGATTCATTGGCAGAGTCCTTAGAAAATGTAGTCCATCAACAAAGGAAGTGGCTTACAAAACACTAGTTCGACCTATACTTGACTATTGCTCATCAGTGTGGGATCCGTACCAGATCGGGTTGACGGAGGAGATAGAGAAGATCCAAAGAAGAGCGGCGCGTTTCGTGACAGGGTTATTTGGTAACCGTGATAGCATTATGGAGATGTTTAATAAACTCAAGTGGCAGACTCTGCAAGAGAGGCGCTCTGCATCGCGGTGTAGCTTGCTGTCCAGGTTTCGAGAGGAAGCGTTTCTGGATGAGGTATCGAATATATTGCTTCCCCCTACTTATACCTCCCGAGGAGATCACGAACGTAAAATTAGAGAGATTCGAGCGCGCACGGAGGCTTTCTGACAGTCGTTCTTCCCGCGAACCATACGCGACTGGAACAGAAAAGGGAGGTAATGACAGTGGCACGTAAAGTGCCCTCCGCCACACACCGTTGGGTGGCTTGCGGAGTATAAATGTAGATGTAGATGTAGATATACCTGAGCCCCAGACGCCAACCACGTACAAAAATGGTTCTGAGCACTATTGGACTCAACTGCTGAGGTCATTAGTCCCCTCGAACTTAGAACTAGTTAAACCTAACTAACCTAAGGACATCACAAACATCCATGCCCGAGGCAGGATTCGAACCTGCGACCGTAGCGGTCTTGCGGTTCCAGACTGCAGCGCCTTTAACCGCACGGCCACTTCGGCCACCCAACCACGTACAGACACGAACGCTGTACACAACAGACAGCATGGATAACAGCCTGTTGTCATGCTCGACCACTAATTGTTGGCCCGACCGATAGTGCGATGTACGAGGTGCGACAATAAAGCAATGATATTGATTTTCTTTGTAAGATGGGGCAACCCTGAGGGCTTGCGTAGGCACAATATCTTTGACCTTAGTCTATAAGCTGCTTCTAGTCCAAGCGGCACATCGATGCTACTGCTCAGTCGTGAGTAGTGCTGCAATAAGTTAACACGTGTTTGTGTCTCTCGTCATGGAAATGGAACCGCATAATATTGCGCAACGGTATGTATTTCTTTTGCGTTAAATTGGGTGAAAACGCGACGACAACTTACGGTAAGCTTCAGAAGGCTTTTGGAGAGGAGACTATGTCAAGAGCTCAAGTTTTTCGATGGCATAAAATGTTTAGTGAAGGCAGAACGAAAGTTGAAGATGAAGACCGCAGTGGACGACCATCAACTTCACGGACGGGTGTCAACTTGGCCAGGGTGAGTGAACTCGTACGATCTTATCGAAGATTATCTGTGAAAATGATTGCAGAAGAACTGAACAACAATCGAGAAACGTTTCGTCAAATAATAACTGAAGATCTCGGTATGAGAAAGATTTGTGCGAAAATGATCCCCAAAAATCTCACACCACAACAGCGAGAAACACGGAAAAATGTGGCAGCCGATCTGTTAGAGCAAACGGAAGTCAACCCAGAATTGTTGAGCCGTGTTATCACTGGTGATGAAGGTTGGTTGTTTCAGTACGATCCAGAGACAAAACGCCAAATTTCGCAATGGTGCTGAAAGGGATCAGCCAGACCAAAAAAAGCTCGCATGTCAAAGTCCAAAGTGAAATGCATGCTTGTGTGCTTCATTGATTCCAAGGGAACTGTTCATAAATAGTGGGTGCCTCCTGGACAAACCGTTAACCAATATTACTATAAAGAAATTTTAGAAAGATCTGATAAAAGAGTTCTTCGTGTCCGTGCCAACATTGCTGATGATTGGATTCTGCAACACGATAATGCGCCATCCCATACTGCTCTGTAGGTGCAGCAATTTTTAACCTCAAAAGAAATTTTAGTACTACCACAGCGACCTTATTCACTAGATATCGCTCTGTGCCACTTTTTTCTATTTCCAAGAGTGAAAACGGCGGTCGAGGTACACCATTTTCCAACAACACAAGATGTCCATAAAGCTGTGACGAGGGTCTTGGAGGATATTACAGAAGATGAGTTCCAGAAATGTTACCATCAATGGCAGAAGCACTGGAAAAAATGTGTGCAATCAGAAGGGAACTACTTTGAAGGAGACAACATTAAACGTGATTAAAACGGTAAGCAACGGTTTTTTTCACGTCAGTCTCATAACTTTACTGTTGCATCTCGTATACAAGCCACAGAACCACTTTGTTTCACGTATACTCCCTCAAACAGTATAACTTCGAAACAGGCATCTGTTATTAGGTGTACCTGCAGCATAAACAGTGTTTGCTAAATAAGAAAGACACGCAAGGGGCCAAAGGCATAGGTCAAACCCACAGCCTAGGCTCAGAGATACAACAAATTGTAAGAAATTATTATCCAATAAATACCGCGTCCCAAATGCGAGAATGGTCATGCTACAACTTAAACTCCTTAACCCAAGGCAGTGCACTTAGAACAACATTAGTAAAAACATCAAATTACTACCAAACCCATTAAATAATTTGTCACTCCCTCCAAGCAGTAACCAAATCACATTCAAATCCCAGGTATTTTAAACAAGCAATTCGAATCACACTAAAATAAGCTTACCTAAAGGAAAGGCATAAAATGATAAATTAGCCTGACAATAGTTACAAGTACTCGATGGACCCAAACATTCAAGACTCCGCAGAAAAATGTGGCGGAATGACCATACATTGGTGCTTCGGTCTGTTCGGTGATACACAGTGCTTTCTGAAACAGACTAAACGCTAAGATTAATAAGTAATACACAGTAAGCCCCAAGTTTTAAATGGTAAACCAGAATATCGAAGTCCGCAGCTCGTGGTCGTGCGGTAGCGTTCTCGCTTCCCGCACCCGGGTTCCCGGGTTCGATTCCCGGCGGGGTCAGGGATTTTCTCTGCCTCGTGATGACTGGGTGTGATGTCCTTACGTTAGTTAGGTTTAAGTAGTTCTAAGTTCTAGGGGACTGATGACCATAGATGTTAAGTCCCATAGTGCTCAGAGCCATTTTGAACCAGAATATCGAAGCAATCAGATGCCAACACGAATTAACAAGTTTCGTAGCGGCTAACCACAAGATAAATCGTGCACAGAGCTTCGTGATTGAGAATCAACCACTAATCTGCCTCAGGTTCATCATACTTGCAACACGGAGGGCAGAAAATGTGTCTCCGACGAATGACGTAAATACAACGATATCACCTTGTTACGTCAGTTGAAGTCCGTGTCCAACAGCATGAGAAAGACAATTCACGAGTTAACACGCACAGCAACATATAATGTGCTAGCGATCACCAAACTTCTTCGCTACGCAGTCCGTCCCAAAACGCGCCCAATACAGCCGGCCCCGACCCGAATGGACGTGTTCATAGCGATAGTATTCGCCGCCAATGTTGCCTCTCGTGCCCACTATCAACCACACGCAAGTTCGTTCGGCCGATCATCTCTCACACACGCCACCTCGCGACAGCATCATGAGCGCCGAAAGAGCACGATCTATGGAGGAGAATCGATAGGACGAAAGCCTCCACGCCTCACGAGCCTGTGGAATAAGTTCGCAGATATGTGAGTGGCTCGAAGACTTTTCAAATAATAAAATCCAGCACGTTTTCCTCCACAGCGAGTGTTCAGAGACAAGGGTATCATCAGGAAGTTGTTCTCTATATACAAAAATTCTTTGGCGGACGGGATGGCCAGCAATATGCGGTTGTCTGCTGATGCTGTGGTGTACGGTTAAGTGTCGAAGTTGAGTGACTCTAGGAAGCGTCGGTGACGATGTACTAGGCAAGGTCCTAGTGGAGGTGGGTTGCCGTTGCCTTCCTCCGACCATAATGGGGATAATAATGAGCGTATGGCATTGGTGGCCGGGAGACCCCTCGCGGGGCGGTTCGGCCGCCGTTCCACAAGTTCTTTAACGCTACTACGGGACTTGCGAGTGAATGAGGATGAAATTATGATGAAAGACACGCAATACCCAGTCATCTCGAGGCAGAGAAAATCCCTGACCCCGCCGGGACCCCGTACGCGGGAAACGAGATCGCTACCGCAAGACCACGAGCCGCGGACGTAATGATGATGATAAAGACGACACAACAACACTCAGTCATCTCGAGGCAGGAAAAATCCCTGACTCCGCCGGGAATCGAACCCGGGACCCTGTGCGCTGGAAGCGAGAACGCTACCGCAAGACCAAGAGTTGCGGACAGATATTACATGACTTAGACAAAATTTCTAGTTGATGTGATGAATGGCAGCTAGTTCTAAATGTAAAAATGTAAGTTACTGCGGATGAGTAGAAAAAACAAACCTTTAATGCTCGAATACACAGTCAATCGTTTAAATATCTAGGCGTAACGTTGCAAAGTGATATGAAGTGGAACGAGCCTCTGAGGATTGTGGTAGGGAAGACGAATGGCCGACTTCGGTTTATTGGGAGAATGTTGGGGAAGTGTGATTCATCTGTAGATGGGACCGCGTATATGGTGCTGGTGCGACCTATTCTTGAATACTGCTCGAGTGTTTGGGGTCCGTACCAGATCGGATTGAAGGACGACGTCGAAGCAGTTCAGAGGCGTGCTGCTAATTTTGTTACCGGTAGGTTCGAACAACACGTAAGTGATAGGGAGATGCTTGGGGAACTCAAATGGGAAACCCTGTAGGGAAGGCGACGTTCTTTTCGAGGAACACTATTGAGAAAATTTAGAGAACCGGCATTTGAAGGTGACTGCAGAATGATTCTACTGCCGCCAACATACATTTCGGGTAAGGACCACGAAGATACGAGAAATCAGGGCTCTTACGGAGGCATATACACAGTCGTTTCTCCGTCACTCTAAGTGAAACAAGAAAGAAAATGACTAATGGTGGTACAGAGGACCATGAGCCACGCACCGTACAGTGGCTTATGAAGTATCTATGTGGATGTAGATGTAGAACAAACATGAGAAAAATCAGTATCCTCCATATGCCCTATCACGAATTCCTCTCCTGCACCAATCTTGTCGTCTCAGAGTAGCAACTGCACCCAACGTTTTCCATCATTTGGTGGTTGTATGCCAGTCTCTGTCTTTCTCTAGTACCCTGATGGTTATTGCCTGATGTCTTAACAAGTCTTGTCAGTGTCTTCCATAATTATGTTCCTTTCTTCGTCGATTCTGCGTATAATCGCCTCATTCCTTATTTTGCGAGACTACCTACTTTTCAACCCTCTTCTGTGGCACCATATCTCAAACGTTTCGAGTCTGTTCTGTTCCAGTTTTTCCAATATCCTCATCCACTACCGTACAATGCTGTGCTCCAAACGTTAATTCTCAGAATTTACTTCCTCAAATTAAGACCTTTGTCTGACAAAAGTAGATTTATCTTGGCCGGGAATGCCCCCTTTACCTGTGCAAGTCTGTTTTTTATGCCCACCTTACTTCGTTTGTCACGGGTTAATTCCCCCCCCCCCCCCCCCCCCCCCCGAGGTATCAAAATTCATCTCATTCGTGATCACCAATGTTGATAGTAAGTTTCTCGCTATTCTCATTTTTGTTACTTCTCAAAAATTTTTTATATTTTCCGGTTTGCTGTCAGTTTATATGCTGTACTCTTTACACTGTTCATTCCATTTCCTGCAAGTCTTCCTCATTTTTACTGAGGATAGCACTGTCATCAGCGAATGTTGTCGTTTTGATATACTTTCACCCTTCATTTCAGCTCTACTGTTGAACATTTATTTCCTCATTGCTTCTTCGATGTATATATTGAACAGCAGGGGAAAAGATTGAACTCCCTATTTTACACCATTTGTAATCCAACCACTTCGTTCTAGGCCTACCAGTCTTATTGTTCCCTTTTTACTCTGTACATATTGTGTATTACCCGTCTTTCCCTGCAGCCTCCTCATATTTTCTCAAAAGTTCGAACACCTAGCGTTATCGTACACTGTCGAACATTTTTCTATGTCGACAAATTTAAAGCGCGCGACTTTCTTTTCACGCTTGCTTTCATTATCAAGCACAAACCCAAAACTGCCGCTCTGCAGCCTTTACGTTTCCTAAAGCCAAACGTTATCTAACAGATTATCGAATTTCTTTTCCATTCTTCTTTATATTATTAGTTTTCTTCCCTTGCTATCTCCGGGATTATGTGGATTATATTTTTTGGAAAGTCTGATGGTACGTCGGCAGTCTCATAGATTCTGTGGTGTCACCGCCAGACACCACACTTGCTAGGTGGTAGCTTTTAAATCGGCCGCGGTCCATTAGTATACGTCGGACCCGCGTGTCGCCACTGTCAGTGATAGCAGACCGAGCGCCACCACACGGCAGGTCTAGAGAGACGTACTAGCACTCGCCCCAGTTGTACAGCCGAATTTGCAAGGAACAGTTCACTGACAAATATGCTCTCATTTGCCGAGACGATAGTTAGCATAGCCTTCAGCTACATTTGCTACGACCTAGCAAGGCGCCATAGCTTTAATAGTGTGAAGCATGTATCATCAAGAGCGATGTTCTACAAATGTGGATTAAAGTTAAGTATTCCAGAAGCTACGTAATTTTCTTTATAGCATTCATTACGTATCCTGTTTCAGACCTCACGCCAGCCTGCGTGAGTTTAAGCGCGTGCCTTTCGGCTTCCTCTCATTGTGTCTAGGCTGTCTTGTCTAGACACAACAGATTCTACACACTATCATGAATAGTCGTGTGATTGCAGCTTACCCCAAATTCAGATATAATATTTTCTACCGCTTCTGACTTATTTGATCTCAAGTCTTCCAGAGCTCTTTTAAAATCTTACTCTAGCACTGGATCACCTATGTCTTCCATATCAACTCCAATTTCTTTTTCTACCATGTCATCGGACGCGTCCTCCCCCTCACAACGGTCTTAAATGTTCCATCTGTCTGCTCTCTCTGCGTATAACAGTGGGAATGTCACTGCACTCTTTATGTTACAACCTGTGCTTTAGTTTCACTGAAGTTTTCTACGTGCTTCTTTGTTCCTATGTTTGTCGGTCCAACATCTTTGACTGCCTGTTTTAGAGATGTCCACTCCTCTTCAAATTAACTGCCTACTCTGGTATTTCTTACCGCAGTATCCACATTCTTAGCTAGTTTCAAATGCATCTCATCATTCCTCAGTACTTCAGTACCTTAATTCCCTCCATACTGATTCTTCCGGACGATTCTCATAAACTTCAGTCTACTCTTCATCATTGCTAATTTGTGATCGGAGCCTGTATCTGCTCCTGGGTACGCCTTACAACCTAATGCCTGATTTCGGAATCTGGGATGTAATCCAGCTGGAGTCTTCCAGTGTCTCTGAGCCTCTTCAAGTATACCTCCTCCTATTGTGATTCTTGAACAGAGTATTCCCCATTACTATCTGAACTTTATTCAGAACTCAATTAGTCTTTCCACTCTGTGATTTCTACTGGCAAGCTAATAACTTCCCTTAGCTCTGTCTTCTGTTCCTTCCCCGACTAACACGTTCCAGTTTCCCATGATTATTAGATTTTCATCTCGCTTTACAGACTGAATTGCCCATTCAGTATATCCACATACTTTTTTTCTCTCTCTTCCTCTTCTGTTTGCAACGTCGGCGAGTATGTTTGAACTAGCGTTCCAAGTGTCCCTATCTTGGTCGTAGGATAAATATTTAGTCATATCACGCATACAGTGAATAGTAATTAAGTTTATCCACAACAATAAGCCTTGGATTTTACAATCGTCATAAATTAATATGGCAAGTGAGTGAATTTATAGCGCTCTTAATTTCATGGTCAAACACTAGAATAGTAGTGTCCATTACATCGAACTTACAAAATAGCGCATAAATATGTATTAGCATCGCTTGAGAATTACTCGAGAAAAACTAAAAACTCGTATGTACTGCACATCATTCAGTGGCGCACATAAATTCGTCTATCTGGGCAGCTTTGAGATTACGAATATACGGGGTGTTCAAAAAGTCTCTCCGCAGTGCCGTATGATTGTTAGCCGCGGCCGGCCGCTGTGACCAAGCGGTTCTAGACGCTTCAGTCCGGAACCACGTGGCTGCTACGGTCACAGATTCGAATCCTGCCTCGGATGTGTGCGATGTCCTTTGGTTAGTTAGGTTTGCGTAGTCTAGGGAACTGATGACCTCAGATGTTAAGTCCCATAGTGCTTAGAGCCATATGAACCATTTTTGTTAGCCGCGCGTGCCATGTTTGTTCTCCTGCCTGGGTTACTTCCCTTCAAGTGGACTCTCCCAACATTCCACTGTTTCGTTTATCTCAGCCAGCGTCAGTAGTATCGGTGGTGTGTGTCGTTACGTGTTGAAGTGAACGTTTTACTTCTTTTGTTAGCTTGTTTCGTTTTTGTCACAGTTAAAATGCTAACCATGGAAGAACGTGTGTTTCTAGTGGAACAAGTGTTCAAAGCTGGCGGTAAATACACAGTTTCAGTTCAAAATGGCTCCGAGCACTATGGGACTCAACTTCTGAGGTCATCAGTCCCCTAGAACTTAGAACTACTTAAACCTAACTAACCTAAGGACATCACAAACATCCACGCCCGAGGCAGGATTCGAACCTGCGACCGTAGCGGTCGCGCGGTTCCAGACTGTAGCGCCTAGAACCGCTCGGCCACCCCGGCCGGCAGTTTCAGTTCGTCAAACATTTAATTCAGTTTTCCCGGAGACAATACTCCCACATCGCGATACTGTGTGAGATTTGATTTACAAATTTCGAAGTACGGGTTCAGTGATAGATGCACCGAGAAGTGGTCGTCCTAGCGTTTTGTCTGAGGATAAAATACTCGATATTTCAGATAAAATGTCCATGAGTCCGAACAAGTCAGTAAGAAAACTCACCCAGGAAATCGATGCTAGTGTCGGATCGGCCCACACAGCTGTTAGGAAAAAATTAGAACTTTTCCCATACAAAGTGATAGTCGTGCAAGAACTGAAAAATACTGATCATGGCAAGAGGCTGCATTATTGACAATGGTTCAAAAATTTCGTTCAGCAAAATTGAAGGGATATTCTTAATGAAACGTTTTTAACAGACGAGGCGTGGTTTTAGTTATCTGGGCACATGAACTCGCAAAATTCTCGTATGTGTAGTACTGCAAATCCATTGTGTATTCATGAGGAACCACTTCAGTCTGTGAAAATCGGACTTTGGATTGTAATTTCTAGACGTCGGATTGTGGGTCACATATTTTTCAACGAAACAATAAACGCGCAACGATACTGCAGTGATATTCTGTACCCATTCATAGGAGAACTTGTGTTAAGTGAAATACTGAACGGTTAATTTCAACATGATGGCGCAACCGTGCGTACAGCTCGCGTTTCAATGTCACTGCTTGCTGGTGTCTTTGGTGATCGCATAATCTCACAGGGACTTTGGCCTGCACGATCGCCTGACCTAACAGCACCTTACTTTATCTTCTGAGGTGCAGCGAAAGCAACTGTCTATAAAAACCGTCCAAAATCCATCGATGAATTGAAAACTGCTTCTGTTGCAGAAGACATGTTACAGCTTGTGTTTGGGAACATGATTAGACGAACTGAATTGTGTATTCAACAACAGGGGGACACTTTCAACATTTAATGTGAAAATTTGTAAGTAAAAATGAATATTCAATAAATTAATAATTTGTATTTCATTGAGTTTCATTTAGAGAGAGTAGGTTCCTTGAAATGGCAGTGGGCTGGCCACGTTGCAAGAAGAAAAGACAATAGATGGATGAAGCTAGTACTGGAGTGAAGTCCGAGAGAGCACCGGAGGCCTAGAGGAAGACCACCAGACACATGGGACAAAGACATCAAGAAGATCGCTGGTAACACCTGGCAGAGAACTGCCCAAGACCGTCCCACTTGGATAAAACTTCTAAAAGCCTACCTGAATCCACGACTCGAAGAGGCCACATCATCTAATGATTGAATTGGCTGATGATGATGATGATGATGATGATGATGATGAAGATGATGATATTCACTGCGGCATACGGCACGCGCGGCTATCAATCATACGGCACTGCGGAGGGACTTTTTGAACACCCCGTATTTTTTTCGGCTGCCTCGGACTGGATGCTTTGTGTTTATTTGATTGGCCTTGGTCTGGCATTCGTCCTTGTTCCAGCGCAAATATGGGAAGAAAGTTCCAGTCTGTCCCTAGACAGACACAAAAATTCTTTCTTCCACTTCGAGCTGGAGTACATACACCAGCCGGCCGCGGTGGTCTCGCGGTTAAGGCGCTCAGTCCGGAACCGCGCGACTGCTACGGTCGCAGGTTCGAATCCTGCCTCGGGCATGGATGTGTGTGATGTCTTTAGGTTAGTTAGGTTTAAGTAGTTCTAAGTTCTAGGGGACCGATGACCACAGAAGTTAAGTCCCATAGTGCTCAGAGCCATTTGAACCATTTACATACACCAGGCACGTTCCACGAAATGTATCGGTCAGCTATACAGAGGTGGGATAGTATGGCCCTGTATCAAAGGCAAGAAAGCATTCTGATCATACAACAAACAAAAATCGTTTCAAAAGGCATTAGACAAATAGAAGAGAATGTTTTTCCTGTAATAAGATTCTTCGTTAGCTTTACGGAAAGAATTAGCTGCAGAAGTGGTCAAAATTAATCTAGATACCACATTTGTGTTTAATCATGGTCCTTGTTTATGCGGTGCAATCTGTTTGTTATCAAGTAGATAAATTTTGTAGTTTGTAGCACACAGCGTGTTAAAACGTATTCTTTATATATGTTATTGCGCTCAGGGCACGTTTAATCGTTCCTGTTTTTGCTGCAGAAAAACAATGTTCGTAGCTGAATGGGTCCCTGACATCTGTGAAGTGAGTAAACGCATGTGTTCGTCAAAGGGTTGTAATGGCACAAGCCATGAGTTTGCTTCTTGACCGCTTCGACAGCCCAGTGGTTTTATATCGTTACTAAAACATGGCGGCAGCTGCAGGACTGGGCTTGTAGTTTATTTACTGCCCACTGTAAACAAGGCGCTGGCGTTGCTGTAGCGTTGGAGTTTGAATAGTCGACAATGTACCTTAGTATCCAACAGTAACCTTAAAGCGTTGAGTACACATCGCGTGTTTATCGTGTTCGTTCGTGCGAACTGTGTGACGCAACAGTTTCTGGAAGTGTCCACTGTTTGCAACTTCACCGCTCGAGACACATGCAGTTTCCCTGGCATCGCAGGTTGCAGAATATGAGTAAGTACAAGCAACTGTTTTATACTGTGCAGCATATTTTGGCGCCTTGGGTACCTGAAGAGCAGGGAGACTTATTTCAACTCTGGCGATACTGCGCACGGTAACTTGTTGTCATTGTATCTTGTAACTCGCCCGTCGGAAGAGTAGACTCAGCAATGTTAAGCGCAGGCGATACTCAACAGGGAAAAAAAGTTGCCTCTTCACCCAATTGTACTTCCGTCATTGGTTCGTCACTAATGTTTACAGGTAAATGGCTGCCTAAGATAAAACTTCAGTAGTGCTTTTCATATATATACACAAATAGATTGTATCTATCTAGCTGACTGAGTTATGCATATAGCTCACACACGTAACCTGGCTAGTAAACAATATGCAATTTTCCCTTCCAACAACACGCAGAACCCTGCACAGAAGCAATTGACAGTGCACTACTGGACTAAGGAATAGGGATAATCCGTGGAGCTCAAAACAGGAGAGCATACGTATAGACCATGCGTCATCGAATCATCTTCCTTGTTTGAATAAAACAACGAACTAAATTCCAGTAACATACATACACAAGATATCATTGTAACCATATTAGCAATAAAGTAAATCCCTTGCATAGAAAATGCATGTTATTTTACGTTAATTCTGTGACTGCATTATACACGTATTAGTTAGCATATTACCTAAAGACATATTTACACACAATGAAAAGTAGACATGTAAGTAACTATCACGTAGACACTAATAATCAACTGTAACTAGTATACACACAGCTGTATGAATAAACAGCTAAAACTCACACTTCTTTTGAAATCTGGGTAGGCATACAGCCTTCACCCTGCCAGACTCAAGATAGGCCAGCGGATAACTGCCTAGATATGGGTACCTGGATTTACGTATGGTTATATTCCCATAGTGACAAATATAGAAGTACATACAAAGAACTTTACGGTACTGTATTCTCTTGCACAACTGCTGGTCGCTTGGGCCCAGCGAACTCTGTGGGGAGAATGGCAGAATGTTGTGTACACACACGTAGAGTTTGCATTCTTACTGGTAGTTAACATCAGGTCGTTCTTCCAAAATAACGGCGTAGACATTTATTAGTTGCTCTAAGTTGACTTTCTGTGACGCAGCATGTGAAGGTTGCTGACTGTGGACAGGTTACTCCTGTAACCGAAATTGCAGATCTGAAGATGGTTCTAGAGGAACCGAAACCGGTCATATGAATAAAAAAATTTTTGCAATCAAGACGGATTATAAGTAACAGTGTTTAAAAAGCGACTGCGGTATCCCTGCAGACGTTACGTCTGTTTTTGCAAAATATAATAATTATAATCATTGTTCTGTTGAAATCGATAACACAGACTCCAACATAAAAGTGTTAACAATACACTCCATTCCTTCCAACTCTGCAGAAGCGGGTTCAACTGTAAGGAAGCGGGTGAGGGTGTTATGACTTTGTCATCGTCCTACCCCTTTTAAATACAAACACTTCTCTCTGACAAACTTCCGTCAACGCAGTGGTAGCTAACAAAGCGAAATCTTCTTGTAGTCAAACACATGGAGTTCTATTTTAGACACAGAATGGATGGATTATGGTAGAATGAATGATGCGCTTTTTGCCCACCCTTATCACCTTACCATCCACTTCCTACTATAGGTGAGAGCTGTTGGATCCTGATCAATTTACTGTACTATGTGACTATGTTATCAGATCGTCAGATTCTTCACTGGGTGTGTGTCCAAGCGACGATCTGAGCAGAACGGGTTCCAGAGAATCCTCTATATACAGGGCAGGTTACATTTTTGCAAGTCTGCGCTACCAGGATATTAAATTCTCAGACATCTATGGAACTGCTCTTTTTCCAGCGTGCACCTGGAAGCTGGAAAGCAGTTTGCCGAGTTTAAACCAAAGGAATTACTGTACTTAACAGCCATTCGTTTGCTAAAAGTAGTTAATCTGCATGTAAACTAAGTGCGTTCTTACATAATCTCACTTCCCAGCCACCAAAACTATCACTCTGGCACGATCTCCACCTTACAAAGGTAATACTCATTTTACTTATCTGTATGTTGGTTAATGTATCATGAGCGAGTATGTATGTGTATACTTTTGTGTGGATATCCTGTGCTATTTTTCGTTTGTTGACCGTGTGTAATTAATTTAAAATTGTCATGTATGGGATAAAATGTGATCTTTTCCTATCCTGATCACATCCTCCTATAAATGACAACTGCTGCATTTCAGCGTAGTGTTACTCTACACACCAAAACACGTACTTAGGTAGCAAAGCCCAATGTCTGATTACTTTGAATAGCTACTTACAGTGACTGTGGACATCTTGTATTCCCTCTATTTTTCCGTACATAGTGTTTAAAGTAAATTGTAAGCCTTTCTACCATTGGTGTACATTAATGTTAAGCAGTCTTATGTTACCTGCAATAACATTATCGTCTCCCTTCGCGAAGAAGTTGTGGCCCAGTGTTGGGCAGTCACACATTCCTATTTCATAATTCGCTAATATTCCTATATTCGACGCTACTGTGGCGAACAACACTATGGACTGAGAAAAACAGACATGTTTCTTTGGCTTTAATATAATACATTTACAAAGGCTTTCACACTGTCTAACCCATAATCCATTCCACAGCCAAAATCATAGCTTCTACTGCGGTAATATTATGATCTTTAGCCAAGGAAGATGTAGTAGTCTTACAGCTGTTTACAGAAACATTACCGTCTCCCCTGATAGTATTCCTCATGTACACAGATGTCATGGTTTGATCTTATGTAGTCACATTTTCTCAAGAAACTCCCAACAGTCTCACGTAATAAACACCTCCACAAGATGACGACCGTCTACACAAAGCTGAGACTATACTCCAGGCTGTTGATCCATTAGAACATGTTATTTAACGTCGACCAACCCCTCTACATCAAATAGCCATAGGCTTTTTATATTTCCTCGAAATGATTTCCAGTGTTTTCCTCCTTCTTTTTCCGCAGTATATCTGTTGCTGATGCAGTTTGCAGTATTGCAGTTCGTCTTGACACCAGGTCTCTAGAATTTCGCATCCTTCCACTGTTAATACACACACTTGTATCATTCCCCTCCTATATGCGACGCATACATTAGTCCTACAGCTTACGACACAAATTGCCATTACTCCCTCTGTACAATCCATTTTAAAATTAGCGTGCATGTAGTAGTTACCCTTAAAAGCATAATTTTTTGTGGAAGTATATCAACGTATGACTAATTTCTAAATTTGGTTCTTGTGAGTTACTTTTACATTAAAATATGTGTATGAATCAATTACATCATGATTCACCTGCAAATGGTGGTAAATTTTAACGTAATATACTTTGACTTGACGTTGTGTATAAATTAATGACATCATGGCATATTCTGCCAAATTGCGAACATTTGTCCAGTAAGGACGAAGACTACAAAATATCCATTACAAGCATATCATCGCTTCTAAATTTGGTTCTTGTGAGCTGATGTTTTCTTTTTTTTTCATTCGAGATTCTACAAAACGGCAGAAAATATTAGTCCAGTGGCATCAGATCCGGAAACCGGTAGTATTGGCTGTAAAACTGGCAAAGTGGTTGGATAGGTCGTAAAACTAGCCATAAAACTGGCAAACCGGTAGGAAACCAAATACTGAAACTGGCAAATTGACAGAATAGGTCGTAAAATTGTGTGTAAACGTGGCAAATTGTTGAGAAGTCAAATCCATAAATTGGTATATTGGTAGGATAGCTCGTAAAATTGGTAAATTGATGGGATAGACCGTAAAAATAGTAGGTACTAGACCCAACTCTTACATATGCTGAAACACACACCATGCAGTGCCGACTTAAGATGTCTTAAATACAGCTTTAAGCCTACATATTCTTATAAAAATATCGCTTCGTGATCACCTACCAGTGATGCCATCCACGAGTCCTTTCTCGCATGTTAATAACACAGAATACAGTCCAACCACTACTGGAAAAGCTAGCAGATGAGATTATTTCTATCTGCTGATAGGGAAACTTCCATAGGCAGTACATCTCCGATGCATGTAACGAATAATTATGTAGAATCTCCACAATGAAAGATGTTAGTTGAAACAAGGACAATGAAGTAGATGACATTGCAGTTTATGTCGTTCTGAGAGCCACCATGACAAAACTATTTGACCCAGTGTACAGTATGTATGAGACAGACGAAACACCCATATCCATCAAGAGGAATGTAATAATTTCAGTTCCAAAGAAATCAGGTACTGAGGGGTGTGACTATTACCGCGCCATCGAAATCATGGTTGCAAAATACTGACACGAACTATTTACAAAATAGCAGACAAACTGGATGAAGCCGACCTCGGGGAAGATCACTCCGGGTTCCGGAGAAATCTAGAAACACGGGAGGCAATACTGACCATGCTCCTAATCTTAAAATCTAGGTTAAATAAAAACAAACCTACGTTTATTACTTTGTAGATTTAGGGAAAGCTTTGGATAGTGTTGACTGGAACACACTCTTTGAAATTCTAAAGGTAGCAGGGAACGAAACGTTACTTACAAGTTGTACAGAAACTAGACGGCAGTTGTAAGAGTTGAAGAACATGAAAAGCAGGCAGTAGTTGACAAGGGAGTGAGACATGGTTGTAGCCTGTCGACGAGTTTATTCAGTCTGTACATTAAACAAGGAATGAAGGAATCAAAGAAAAATTTGGAGAAGGAATTAAAGTTCAGGGAGAAGAATGAAAAACTTTGAGGTTTCTCGATGACATCGTAATTTTGACGGAAACAGCAAAGGACTCGCAACAACGCTTGAACGTAATGGACAGTGTCTTTGCATAGGATCTGCAAGCCTATGGGATTTTTCGCTGACGACGCTGTTGTTTATTAGAAAGTATCGTCGTTAGATGACCATAAGAAAATTAAGAAAGAGTTGGACAGAATTTTCACTGCATATGATGAGTGGCAGCTGTCTTCTAATGCAGATAAATCTAACAAGGGGAGGCCGCCAATTGTGAAATTCAGATTCGATTCATACTGCGCATAATAAAAGCTCATAGCCAGAGGTGTAATGTGGCACAGCACCAAGATGCACTTCTCAGCCGTTGTCCAGGAAATCGACAGTTAAAAGAAACCGTTGCGGTGAAATACTCTCTACGATTAATAATCCTCTACAGCGTCGTGGCGCAGCGGTAAGCGCTCGGGTTCGGAATGCGAAGGTTGCCGGATCGAATCTCGCGCTATGCCACCCTTTTTTTTTAGTATTTGTTTTTTATAATTCATATATATATATATATATATATATATATATATATATATATATATATATATATATATATATATATATATATATTCCCGGCATACAGCGTCGTGGCGCAGCGGTAAGCGCTCGGGTTCGGAATCCGAAGGTTGCCGGATCGAATCTCGCGCTATGCCACCCTTTTTTTTTTTTTTGGATTTGTTTTTTATAATTCAAATATGCATATATATATATATATATATATATATATATATATATATATATATATATAAATTCCCGGCAATCAGTTGCAACAATTATGTATATAATAAGTTGTTGAAAGTCGTTTGTCGTGGAAAAACTGGCGACTTCGAACATCATTATGTTTTCCGCAAACAAAGTTGTATTTCACAAATGTTATTAATTGTCTTCATAATGTTAACCACGTATAGTTAACGGAAGACGTAGAAACGATATTCCGAAACGAATACGTATAGCGTAAGTCAAACGTTCTAATTAGAATAGAGACCCCACGAACACAAATTTGCTGTTGCAGGTATGAAATATAGACTCCGTTACTCGCTCGTTACACTTGAATGACAGATGTTGAATGGGCCGAAACGAGCCGCCGCATAACAGCGTAGTTGCCTGCTAACTTCGAAAGAAGGTAGATGCGGTCCCTAGCGCAACTTATAACATTGTCGAAAATCAGTGCGGACGGGAGAGCTTTGGTACACCCTGTTAAAAAAAACGGAAAAATGGAGGCGGTACAATTGGAGAGCGATCCGCCTTCACCAACATGCATAACCAATTCATTAACACTTTATACATATATATTTGAATTACAAAAAACTAATAATAAAAAAAATTGCAGGGCGCGAGATTCGATCCGGCGACCTTCGGATTACGAACCCGAGCGCTTACCGCTGCGCCACGACGCTGTAAAGAGTTATTAATCGTAGAGAGTATTTCACCGCAACGGTTTCTTTTAACTGTCTATTTTCTGGACAACGGCTGAGAAGTGCATCTTGGTGCTTTGCCACATTACACCTCTGGCCATGAGCTTTTATTATGCGCAGTATGAATCGAATCTGAATTTCACAATTGGCGGCCTCCCCTTGTAAGATAATTTCTACAGCAAAGCCAAAGAACCTAGTGGTATGAGATTACAAGATTAATGGTGAACATGTGCGGCACACCACATCGTGTATGTTCTTGAGGCTCACTCAGATGAAAGTTTCTTTAAAAATTATTGATTTTACTGGTTATTTTTATTTATTGATTTTATATCGGCAATTGCCTTGCCTGAATTGTCTGAAAGGTTGTTTGAGAAGTTGCGTCAAATGCAAACAATGAATCTAAACAGATGTTAATCTGACAGCGTGATTTCCAGGAAAGTGTACTGAGTCGCCTAATAAAGAAAACCATATCCTACCTAAGTTCCCTTTAAAAATCGTAACGCCATGTTTCATACTACTTTACTTTCCTGTCATGACTGTTTTATACGCGTATGAAAGGAAATCCTTTCAAATCTGAGAAGTAATTTTTTAAATGTATGATGAAATAAATGAAATTATTCAGATAGTGAAGGGCGTTGAAAATTTAATAGTCATGGATGACTGGAATTCTTTAGTAGGAAAAGGGAGAGAAGGAAACGTAGTAGGTGAATATGGATTGGGGGTAAGAAACGAAAGAGGAAGCCGCACAGAGCACAACGTAATCATAGCTAACACTTGGTTTAAGAATCATAAAAGAAGATTGTATAAATGGAAGAAGACTGGAGATACTGACAGGTTTCAGATAGATTATATAATGGTAAGACAGAGATTTAGGAACCAGGTTTTAAATTGTAAGACATTTCCAGGGGCAGATGTGGACTCTGACCACAATCTGTTGGTTATGAACTGTAGATTAAAATTGAAGAAACTGCAAAAAGGTGGGAATTTAAGGGGATGGGACCTGGATAAAGTGAAAGAACCAGAGGTCGTACAGAGTTTCAGGGAGAGCATAAGGGAACAATTGACAAGAATGGGGGAAAGAAATACAGTAGAAGAAGAATGGGTAGCTTTGAGAGATGAAGTGGTGAAGGCAGCAGAGGATCAAGTAGGTAAAAAGACGAGGGCTAGTAGAAATCCTTGGGTAACAGAAGAAATATTGAATTTAATTGATGAAAGTAGAAAATAAAAAAATGCAGTAAATGAAGCAGGCAAAAAGGAATACAAACGTCTCAAAAATGAGATCGACAGGAAGTGCAAAATGGCTAAGCAGGGATGGCTAGAGGACAAATGTAACGATGTAGAGGCGTATATCACTAGGGGTAAGATGGATACTGCCTACAGGAAAATTAAAGAGACTTTTGGAGAAAAGAGAACCACTTGCATGAATATCAAGAGTTCAGATGGAAACCCAGTCCTAAGTAAAGAAGGGAAAGCAGAAAGGCGGAAGGAGTATAGTCTATACAAGGGCGATGTTCTTGAGGACAATATTATGGAAGTGGAAGAGGATGTAGAAAAAGATGAAATGGGAGATATGATACTGCGTGAAGAGTTTGACAGAGCACTGAAAGACCTAAGTCGAAACAAGGCCCTGGGAGTAGACAACATTCCATTAGAACCACTGATACCCTTGGGAGAGTCAGCCCTGACAAAACTCTACCATCTGGTGAGCAAGATGTATGAGACAGGCGAAATACCCTCAGACTTTAAGAAGAATATAATAATTCCAATACCAAAGAAAGCAGGTGTTGACAGATGTCAAAATGACCGAACTATTAGTTTAAGAAACCACGGCTGCAAAATACTAACACGAATTCTTTACAGACGAATGGAAAAACTGGTAGAAGCCGACCTCGATCAGTTTGCATTCCGTAATAATGTTGGAACACGTGAGGCAATACTGACCCTGCGACTTATCTTAGAAAATAGATTAAGGAAAGCAAACCTACGTTTCTAGCGTTTGTAGACTTAGAGAAAGCTTTTGACAATGTTGACTGGAATACTCTCTTTCAAATTCTGAAGGTGGCAGGGGTAAAATACAGGGCGCGAAAGGCTACTTACAATTTGTACAGAAACCAGATGGCAATTATAAGAGTCAAGGGACATGAAAGAGAAGCAGTGGTTGGGAAGGGAGTGAGACAGTGTTGTAGCCTCTCCCCGGTGTTATTCAATCTGCATATTGAGCAAGAAGTAAAGGAAACAAAAGAAAAATTCGGAGTAGGTATTAAAATCCATGGAGAAGAAATAAAAACTTTAAGGTTCGCCGATGACATTGTAATTCTGTCAGAGACAGCAAAGGACTTGGAAGAGCAGTTGAACGGAATGGATAGTGTCTTGAAAGGAGGATATGAGATGAACATCAACAAGAGCAAAACGAGAATAATGGAATGTAGTCGAATTAATTCGGGTGATGCTGAGGGAATTAGTAGTAAAGGAGGTCTGCTATTTGGGGAGCAAAATAACTGATGATGGTCTAAGTAGAGAGGATATAAAATGTAGACTGGTAATGGCAAGGAAAGCATTTCTGAAGAAGAGAAATTTGTTAACATCGAGTATAGGATTAAGAGTCAGGAAGTCATTTCTGAAAGTATTTGTATGGAGTGTAGCCATGTATGGATGTGAAACATGGACGATAAATAGTTTGGACAAGAAGAGAATAGAAGCTTTCGAAATGTGGTGCTACAGAAGAATGCTGAAGATTAGATGCGTAGATCACATAACTAATGAGAAAGTATTGAATAGGAGTTGGGAGAAGAGAAGTTTGTGGCACAACTTGACTAGAAGAAGGGATCGGTTGGTAGGACATGTTCTGAGGCCCAAAGGGATCACCAATTTAATACTGGAGGGCAGCGTGGAGGGTAAAAATCGTAGAGGGAGACCAAGTGATGAATACACTAAGCAGGTTCAGAAGGACGTAGGTTGCAGTAGGTACTGGGAGATGAAGAAGCTTGCTCAGGATAGAGTATCATGGAGAGCTGCGTCAAACCAGTCTTAGGACTGAAGACCACAACAACGTCTCTTTTCGCTTACTTGCGCTGCTGCTATTGAAAACTACTAAAAAGGCGCGTCTCATTTACTGAGCGGCAAACTAACGACAGTTGAATTCCGTGTGCAATGAGTCCATATAATGTGTTTGCATTTTCAATTGGAAATGTGAAACTTTATATAGCGATGACAAAGACTGGGAAGTGGATGATGTAGCAAATTACGTTAATGCTCATTCCTTTTAAAGGTGTATTGGCAAATTCAGAAAAGTCACTTTACATAAGTATTCTTCCTTATAATCCACAACTGCAATGAAATGACAAACTCTGAAAATACTTTATAGCTGTCTGATCAACGGTATCCGTTCGAAGAATTATTACAAAATTTATATGTTCATTGTAGACTACAAAAGGTTCAGTTAATCTTTCCTGAATCGTCGCTAATGTTATCTTACTAACAACAGGGGAAAGTTCTGTGTTGGATACTAAATTGTTATAATGCTGTGCAGGCAGCAGCTCGCGCGCAATTAAAGCAAAGAAAATTAATTATCACGTTATTACGAAGTCTTCATAAAATCAAATGACTACAAACTTAAAAACAGGAAGGGCACAATAAGAAAAAAGTCTAAAAAGCGTAATTATTTGTGGGCTAACATGCACTAATTTTTCTTGTTACAGATTACCTGATATTATATGTTAAAATTTCTCTGTTATTTCCCTCCTGTAAGAAAAAGATTTAAGTTACCTTCGGCCGCATTATCTCATGTTATTTATCTTGCCTTACCATTTTGTCTTACGTTCTTGTTCCCATGCTATAATTACCAAGGAGAGAAAGAGTGTAAGAACAAATAG
This sequence comes from Schistocerca americana, assembly GCF_021461395.2. NCBI lineage: Eukaryota > Metazoa > Arthropoda > Insecta > Orthoptera > Acrididae > Schistocerca > Schistocerca americana. Next base: position 325,634,599 of record NC_060121.1, on the reverse strand, counting down.
ATAAAATCAGAAGAAAAGTTATCACCTCAGGCAAACCAGACTACTCAATCTGTGAGAGTCTACTAGAAACCTTTCTTGCACAGAAATAAATTACCTATTACTGGTATACAAGACCAAAGTATATTATCCCTCAATTCATTTACAGAAAGTTACACATCGACTAAGCAAACAACATGGCTGAGAAAAGAACGTCATTTTATAACTGTGGAAACTCCCCTATGCCTATAAAGAGTATTGCTTCATTGTGTTGCAAATTATTTACTACAAATCAATCACCATAACGTCCCTATAGTCCCTAACTCAACTACATACCTCTTATCATCAACAACAGGAACATATCATAACTTCATATTCGTATACAACTTTCGTGGCAAAATCTTCAATCATGGAATCCTCATAATCATTATCAGTGTCTCTAATCACAACATATATATTTCAGCATCATCATCTCTGCTTAGTAAAGAAATTCCTTAAGACTGTCAGCCCGTAGTGTCGACGCCGTCCTTCATCGAATGGAAAATTAGCCCCTTCAGTCATTCATCTGCAGTTCTAAAGCAGACACTGTACATCCACACAGACTCATGTGACAGAGAAAGCTGTGATTCTTCCCGACTCTGTCAAATATTAGATTTTGTCTCTTCTTGTAAGGAAATCACCGAGCGAGGTTAGCACACTGGACTCGCATTTGGGAGGACGATGGTTCAAACCCGTCTCCGGCCATCCTGATTTAGGTTTTCTGTGATTTCCCTAAATCGTTTCAGGCAAATGCCGGGATGGTTCCTTTGAAAGGGCACGGCCGATTTCCTTCCCTAACCCGAGCTTGTGCTCCGTTTCTAATCCCCTCGTCGTCGACGGGACGTTAAACACTAATCTAATGTACATTGTTAGCAAAAATACGATCATTTTCTGCAACAGTAAAAGTACATACATATGAATAGTTGAAGTGAAAAAGAGTACGAAGTCTAACGTTCTGTCATACTCCACCGAAACTATGCCTAAGCCTAACACATAAATATCATTAAATTTTGTTCACAAAAATGCAAGTAAAGATATTTTCTTACAAATCATGTCTGAGAACACACAATTCCTCCATAGTAACAAAATTGAATGGCATGTGTTAATGTGGCAAAACACGTATAAAACCTTCTGCCAACCTCAATAAATTTTCCTCGTCTGACACGCCTCTAAAAATCTTGTGTCAATCGATAAAAGCCTTAACGTTGGACATGTGGAGCGGGGCTCTGGTTTTCTTGGTTCGCGCCGTTTCTGTGTGAACAGCATTGGAATTGGCGATCTGTCAAATGTGAGAAGGTCCATCGCGCAAGAGAAAGAAATTCTGACACCATTACCTTTGTAATATACACGATGCAAGCGAAGTAGAGCATTTTGACCTATGTGAATTCCTTTATTGCTTATTTTTTATCTTTGAGTGCGTTTCCTCTTCTCTGCTGCTTGTTTTGTATTTTTCATGCAAATCTCAATGGTTTCATGATGTCATAAACATCGTTCTAATGCGGTCCGATGGCAGTTTGTTTTTGAGTTCAGCTACTTATGCAATAAGGGTCATTGCAAATTTTGGTGATAAACATCTTAGTAAATTAGCTTACTACGCATATTTTCACTCATTACTTTCATATGGCATCATATTTTGGGGTAATTCGTCACTGAGGGATAAAGTATTTATTGCACAAAAGCGTGTAATCAGAATAATATCATCCTGCAGACATTTATTTAAGGATCTAGGGATGTTCACAGTAGCTCCTCAGTATATATACTCTCTTATGAAATTTGTTATTAACAACCAAACCCAATTCAAAAGTAATAGCAGTGTGCATAACTACAATACTAGGAGAAAGGATGATCTTCACTATTCAAGATTAAATCTAATTTTGGCACAGTAAGGGGTGAATTATACTGCCACTAAAGTCTTTGGTCACTTACCAAATAGTACCAAAAGTCTGACAGATAACCAACAAGTATTTAAGAAGAAATTAAAAGAATTTCTGAATGACAACTCCTTCTACTCCATAGAGGAATTTTTAGATATAAATTAAGAAAAAAAGAAAAAAAAAAACAAACAAAAAAGTTATAAAAAATAAAAAAACACGAAAAGATAAAAAAGTTGTTATATTAACTTAAGTATGTTGTTAAATTAACTTAATTATGTCATGTACTGGAAAATTTGACTCGTTCCACATCATTACGAAATATCGTATTTATGATCCGTGGAACTAGTATTAATCTAATCTAATCTAAGCAACACTAAATGAGGAAAAAGTAGTGTGGAGTCGATTGATAGTAAATTTATGATTTCCTGAAAAGTTTGTAAATATTTGTCCCATTCAGTATACTTCCTGTGACTGTACAATCTACATAATTTATTTAATTCCTTCATTAGACGTTGATTGTGCATGGTACTGGAAAATAAAGATAGGTTAAATTTTTCTACTTTTCCAAATGCAAATCCAAAAACTAGATCGAAATTATGTTCATTGTGAGAAATTACTTAGTTCACATGACCTATTTCTCGTAAGAAATGCTTAACAAAGGCTGCAGATACCGTTTTGACTGTTGCTTTCCGTAAAGGTATGAAGGAAACAAATTTAGCAGTTAGCTCATCTGTTTTGTCGTTGGGACTGCACCGCAGAGACCAACTGCGGCTAGATAACGTAATCTGACTGGAATAACAAAAAAGTGATCGAAGTGTGAGATCGTGGATGAAAAACTGCATTTAGCAACACACCGAATATGTTTTCCCGTGTTGAAGAAATAAGAAGTCTGGTTTAGCATGCGGAAACATTTTCTTGCACCATAATGAACATAACTGAGATTAATATACCACACATGTTTGTTTATTAGGCCTTCTGGAATGCATACGAGCCAAGTAGATCTGTCTGGGTTCTATCGTTTGAAAAGAATTTTGTTTCTCACAAAGGGGTAGTTTCTCGCAGTCGAATTGTTCTTGTTGTAGCATAGTAGTTTGACGTCTTTCCATAACGGATCTTTGTCTCGCTCTTTCGCATTGTTGCTCAGAGCGAATGAGACGAAATTTTCAAAAGTTACCTTTTATATGTATAAAAGACTAAAGTTGCTTTTGCAGAATTCCTCTGCTGTATCATATTTTGTTCCACCAATCAGCTATGAAGAGCGTCAGCAATTATGTTCTGTGTGCCAGGAACGTGTGTTACAGAAAACCGAATTCTCCCGGGTTCAGCGCTCAGCGAGCCAAACGTCTGTGGGAGAGTTTTGCGGTTATTAAAAATTGCAGTGCACGGTGGTCAGTATAGACTGTTTTCCAGTTTTTAGAGTGTTTCCAAATAAAAAGTATCGAAATTTTGTAAAGCCCAAACGACTGCTAGCGCATTAAATTCGGTGGCTGAATAATTACACAGGTAGAAGAAGCAATACTCTTTTGTACTATAACGTTGTTCTCTTCAAGTCCAGTCTTAGAAGAATATGTGACAGTGTAAACATCACAAGAACCGTCAGGATGGAAAAGTAATAGCGCGTTAATTAATGTATGTTTTAAAGTACGAAAATCTGCTTGGGCTTGTTTATCCCAGTACCGTTCTTAGCCATTAATTGGCATAACCGTGGAGTAATAAGAGCTTTGCAATCAGTGAAGCGACAAAAAACGTTATGAGACCAAGAAAGCTTCTAACTTCACTTTTTGTGGTAGAAGTTTGAATATCACGAATTACCTGTAATTCCTCTGGATCTGGTAGAATGCCTCTGCCCGAAATAATACATCCTGAAAATAAATGTGAGATTTTTCCAAAATCAGACTTGCCAAGATTGACAGTAATGTCATGATTTGCATAAGTTTCTAACAATAATTTCAGAGTAGAATTGTGGTCATACCAAATTTTCTCTGCAACGAGAATATCATTGACGTAAGATGTGAGTCTGTCTTTCAAATATCTAATGAATGCAGCTGAAGAAGTATTTAAACCAAAAAGTAGTTTGCGAAATTGGCAGCAATTTTCAAAAAGTATTTACGAGAGTTTGCGTGCAACTTAACCTGCAAAAAACTCGATTTTAGATCAAGGGGGGATAATGCGGTGATACTTTGTAGTAATACGTTCAATGTTTGATGTCTGTCAGTATCTGTAACATTAATTGCATTTATTTATCGGGAATCTAACACTAGTCTGACCTAACTGTTAAACTCTTTTTTTTTAGTGCACTGGAGGAATATTTTATGGTGGGACTGTAAAGTCTCTGTTGTGTACATAGTTCCGCATAGTCAGCGCGTACACAACTTTCCCACTAGAGCGCGCCCCGCTAAGCACAACAGCGCAGGCGCAGCGCTCGTCCGTCTCCGCACTACGAGATGGCGCTGCCATAAAGACGGACCAAATTCTGCTTCCGCCGATCCGCGTGTTAATATGTAACGCAGCCAATGAGATTGCTGCTAACGTAGAACCTTTTGTCCTCGCGGATCACACTCGCGCAGTGATACCTGAACGCGCGAGGTATTATAACGAGTGTACAGACCTCCGATTAGTCAGTCTGCATTAGTCTGCATTAGTCCGCATTTATCTGCACCTGTCTGTACCAGTCTACATTAGTCTGTACCAGTCTATAGTCAAGTTTCAATCTGCACCTAATAAGATTATCATATTCCTGTACATAGCCATGAAGAGAAATGTATAGACACTTTGTCAAGTACCAGAGATATGTGCGAATAAGATTAACGTACCAAGACCAAACGTACTTCAGATTGTCAATTGTAAACAGCATCCAGAATCAAGTTAAGTAATTTCTATGCTTTTTATTATTTTAATAAATGTGTGTGAAAATTAATCAAGTTCTGTTTAAAGTTGGTCACCGTCAATCTGCTACTCTAAGCGTGCAAGTGGCATTTCTATCGTCTGACCTACGGCAGGAGATAAACACGCCACGTTAAGACCACGAGACATATTGCTGACACTCGCCTACTTCGTTAGAGCGACAAGCCAAATAATCTGACGGTGTGGGTACCGAAGGTCTTAACAGTACGCTCACCACAGTCTCTATGTTGTTTTACCTGAAATTCATACACAAATCGACGAATTGTACCTGGAATGTTATCAAAAATTTGAGAGTGAGACGGTAATATGCGATGTAATTGTTGCTTTTCAATCTCTGTCGTAGCTTCAACTTTATCTACTTTGTTCTGAATTATCTGAACAAGATCTGTGTTCGATTCGTCTTCTTCGCTGATGTGGAACATTTCTACGTTAGTGTAAAGAGATGAACACCAATTTATATTTATGTGTGAAGTCAGAAACTGAGGTCTGTTAAGATCTTGTTCTTCTTTCGTCGTGCATCGATCGAACTATAACGTAACCGCAGTGTCGTTATTTCGTACAGAAATGTAAGAAGTATTGAAATCAAGAATAGCTTTGTGTCTACTCAAGAAATTCATGCCAAGAGGAACTTCGTTGTAAGTAGCGAAACGATTAAGAAACTTGCAAAAAATGTGTACCCCAGTGCAGTGAATTCTAAATATACACTACTGGCCATTAAAATTGCTATACCATGAAGATGATGTGCGAGAGACGCGAAATTTAACCAACGGGAAGAAGATGCTGTGATGTGCAAATGATTAGCTTTTCAGAATATTCATACAAGGTTGGCGCTGGTGGCGACACCTATAACGTGCTGACATGAGGAAAGTTTCCAACCGATTTCTCATACACAAACAGCAGTTGACCGGCGTTGCCTGGTGAAACGTTGTTGTGATGCCTCGTGTAAGGAGGAGAAATGCGTACCAACACGTTTCCGACTTTGATAAAGGTCGGATTGTAGCCCATCGCGATTGCGGTTTATCGTATCGCGACACTGCTGCTCGCGTTGGTCGAGATCCAATGACTGTTAGCAGAATATGGAATCGGTGGGTTGAGGAGGGTAATACGGAACGCCGTGGTGGATCCCAACGGCCTCGTATCACTAGCAGTCGACATGACAGGCATCTTATGCGCATGGATGTAACATATCGTGCAGCCACGTCTCGATCCCTGAGTCAACAGATGGGGACGTTTGCAAGACAACAACCATCTGCACGAACAGTTCGACGACGTTTGCAGCAGCATGCACTATCAGCTCGGAGACCATGGCTGCGATTACCCTTGACGCTGCATCACGGACAGGAGCGCCTGCGATGGTGTACTCAACGACGAACCTGCGTGCACGAATGGCAAAACGTCATTTCTTCGGATGAATCTAGGTTCTGTTTACAGTATCATGATGGTCGCATCCGTGTTTGGCGACATCGCGGTGAACGCACATTGGAAGCGTGTATTCGTCATCGCCATACTGGCGTATCAGCCTGCGTGATGATATGGGATGCTATTGGTGAACGTCTCGGTCACCTCTTGTGCGCATTGACGGCACTTTGAACAGGGGACGTTACATTTCAGATGTGTTATGACCCGTGGGTCTACCCTTCATTCGATCCCTTCGAAACCCTACATTTCAGCAGGATAATGCACGACCACATGTTGCAGGTCCTGTACCGGCCTTTCTGGATACAGGAAATGTTCGACTGCTGCCCTGACCAGCAACTTCTCCAGATCTCTCACCAATTGGAAACGTCTGGTCAATGGTGGCAGAGCAAGTGGCTCGCCACAATACGCCAGTCACTACTCTTGATGAACTGTGGTATCGTGTTGAAGCTGCATGGGCAGCTGTACCTGTACACGCCATCCAAACTCTGACTCAATGCACAGGCGTATCAAGGCCGTTATTACGGCCAGAGGTGGTTGTTCTGGGTACTGATATCTCAGGATCTATGCACCCAAATTGCGTGAAAATGTAATCACATGTCAGTTCTAGTATAATATATTTGTCCAATGAATACCCGTTTATCATCTGCTTTTCTTCTTGGTGTAGCAATTTTAATGGCCAGTAGTGTATTTGTATACTAACATCTGCTCCCAGGGGCGTAACTATCGCCGTATCAGCCGTATCAATGATACGATGCCCCACCGCGCTACAGCGTCCCCGAGATACGTTACCAAAAATTCGTAAAATATTCTTCACAATCTCACTCAAGGTGAGCGCTTAAGTCTTAGGCCGTACCATGAACGCTTAATTAACCAGACGTCCAAATGTTGGCAGCACTCAATGACCCAGATTATCCGCGGCGCTCGTCAGCAGATTTCTCCTTTCCATTTGAATGGGAGTACTCTGTACGCCTTTATTTCAATCTCTGAACGCGGTTCATGACGTTCAAACGTTGTAAATCTAATGGCTATTTGTTCGTTAGTAAGTTTAACTGTGAAAGATGAGTGAAAGAAAGATAACCCCAGTGCAGTTAAGAAAAAGAAATAAACAGGAGGAGGATTTTGTATCCCGCCTGGAAGGCGGCGCGTGGATCTGCTCCTGAAAACTGAAAGGTTGGCCGAATGCAGGAAGCGAGTAGGAGCAGGAAAAGGTGAAAATGTCTCGGTACTGCCGTGTAAATTATAGATGTTTACTATAGGCAAAAACAAGTTAATAAATGGTTACATAACTTTGCAATGATGAGCAAAGCCTTAGAGCCGTCGTAAGTAGTGCATAGTCTCAACAGCAAGCCAACACCCTTTGAGGTTGAAGCGATGTTTCCAGGCCGTCTGCTCTTGATGAAACTGGAGCGGCGCTCGTAGAGACGGACAGCGCCGGCTAGAGGGCTCTATCGTCGGTGTCGGTGTCGGTGTCGTAGTGCCAACCCAAAGAATCTGCACCTACGGCGTGGCATCGTAGCTACCGATACCACAGACCAAGTTATAAAGAAATTGTTCAAAATTTCTTCCTTTTTCCGGCAATCAAATTCTGTGAGCGATTTACTTTGCAATGGTAAGTACTGAAAACTTATCTATCTCCACGGAAAGAAATATTCTTGTTTGTAATTTAGGTCACGTTATGTAGCGTTCGACGCTGTGTAACGTAGGATTCATAGGTATCATTACACGTCGTCGCGGAAATGTACAACATACATAATTTTATTTGAATTATGGTAACAAACCATAAGGTTAGATTAAGAGTGCGCATGCGATGCATGTCGCTCGAGAGCAGCGGCGTGTGAAAAGTTGCATCTACGTCTATCGTCTAGTCGAACAAGCTGCACTAAGTAAATACATGCGAGCAGCGCATCCATTAGATTTGTACACACGCAGTACGCACCTTTAGAAGAAAATACATTCCATAATTTTATATACACAAGTTTTCCCACATTACGTCTATGTACATGGATGACTAATTGTAGGCGCTTCGTGCAGTGTGCATTAATTAAATAAATTTGTTATCGTACACAATTAACAAGACGGTGATACATTAAATTTGTTTACAATGGTGACCTTACATCGGGAAGGGATCTCTTTCAGCCTACACATCTAGTGTGGAAGTGGCGATGAAAAATAAAATCAGTCAATGTAGGTTTTATTAAGTACACATTTAATAAAACAAAAATTTTAATCAAAATAGTACGGCATTACTGTTTAACCTGGTTAACGCGAAAAAGAACTTGGTCCAGGTGGGAAGAAATTAGTTCTAATAGTAAATTTTATGGGTTAACACGAATTTCGGTTAGGGCGAATTACGAATTCTTTTTCAGTCACATGCGTAATTAAATTTTATTTTAACACAAACTTCCAATGTTACAGTAATTTTTTTTCCGAAATGAATGCAAGAAACGTAACTACAGATCTAACTAACTATGGTTGACTCGTTTCTAAGTATTGTGGGTCGGGAGCCACGATTATCAAAGTATGTTTTACAGATATTTACGCTTTGTCACACATAACGAAAACAAAATAAGAGCTGATACCTCCAATAGCAAAAAAAAAAAAAAAAATAGTTCCTTGGGAGAACTGGCCCGATGGAAAATTCGTTACAAGGACGAAATCAAATTTTTCGAGTAAGATCGATAAATTTATGAATGTAGGTTAGATGAAAACGTATGTAACAGCGATATAAATTCCAGGATGGTATGTTCGATGTGTTGATTTTGCTGGTTACATATTCCCCAAAACCATTAATTTCGTCTTACAGCAGCTACAAATATTTGTTTCTAATCTTGAAGCGCCTTGGAAGAAATCATAGGTCAATATGCTTACATAGTATTTCTTACAACATTCACTTGCCACGAATGCAGAGTATGAAAAAACAGCTCACCAGAGAAAAGAACAGGAATACTACAGTATGCGTACATAAGTAACAGTTTGCAAAAGTGTAACGTGAATGAACAGAAATATCTCTCGATATACACCAAACTCACCGAGGATTACAAATGGGAAGAGCACAAATACAGAGAGGTCAGTCAACGCACATTGCATCAGTTTTCGCAAACTGATACTCGTGTGGAATGTTTTTAGCAAACAAATCGCTAACACTCTTTCGCAGCTCATAGCCAAACACTGTTACGTTCACCGTGAAATAAATTGGGTCGGCCGGGCCTGGTTTAAAGATTAATTTTAAAAAATTAAATATCTGTTTAATATTTTTCAACATACAGTTTTGAATAATTTCCAGAAATTCCCAGTATTAGTTTTACTTTATTTTTAGATTCATCTGGAAATCATTGTCTGCCAGAGGTTTGGGAAATAGAATAAATCCATACCAAAGATCTTAATAAGTTTGAGGAATTTCATAATATATCTCGTCAGCTGGAGTTACTTTTGGTGACAGCCTTACTGAGTGCGAACGAAAAATCACAGGGACCGTTTCCAAAGGATCCAGAAACAAAGCGATATTTTTCAGACTATCGTTACTCACATTTAAATTAGGCTGGTATAAAAATTTCAAGGTCATGGCTATGTTATCCTAATATTTTAAACATACCATATTGACACTTCTGTTGATTATTTGGAGATGGTCAAAGCAAATCATACTCCGCCGCACAGGTTAACGGTGTTTCAGTTCGAAGCAATTTTGCACAAGGTATATCTGACCATGAAAACTCACAGCAACATATTAACGTGGCTCTATCTTTTAAGAATTGATTGCAAGGTAATACTGGAAAGTGAAGTCAATAAAACTACTTTCTGGTGAGATTTATTGCGTCATGTTGTTAATGCCACAATTACTTTAGCTTCATGAAATTTACCTTTAGGTGGCCATAATTCTGAATCTGGAAATTTCATACCAATTTTACGTTTACTCTCGAATTATTATCCTATTTTAAAAGAACTTCTTTTAAAGCCAAAATGTGAAATGAATTACTTAAGCACCACGATTAAAAATGAGATTGTCGATTTACTTGCTGCCGCAATTAGAGAAAATATTGTCTTAAAAATTTGAAAAGCTCCATTTCTGGCGATTATTTTAAATACAACTCATGACCTGTCAGAAACTGACCAACTTTCGGTAGTTTTTCGATACGTCTCGATACCAGAAAATTATGATCGTGTGCCCAAAGAAATAAAAATCTGCGAGTACTTTTTCGGATTTATATCAGCAGCTGATTGTAGTGCAGAAGTGCTTAAAACTGGAATTTTTAGTGCTGTAAAAGAATAAGGAATTGATTTATCCAAATGTAGAGGGCAGGGTTACGATGAAGCAAATGTTATGTATGGAGGTTTACAAGCCCTTATAAAAGAATATGCGCCGATTATATTCATTGTGCGGCACACGAATTAATTTTAACTTTAAATGATGCTGAGAAAGGAGTTCGATAATTTGTAAAAAATATGTACCTTTTTTGGAAATAATATAAAACGATGGTCAGTACTGAGGAACGATAAATATTTAAAATATAAAATTACCCTTAAGAGGGTATGCCTTACTAGAAAGTCTTCAAGACAAAATGCTTTATAGACTATAAAGAAAAATTGTTCATTAATAACGAAAACTTTGTACCAGATAAATTTAATTTCCACTGAAAAATACGAGCGTGACGAATGTAAAAGAGAACTACAGTCTTATAGTGCTTGTCGCGTTTTTAATTCATTATTTGAAATCATTAATACAGTGTCTAGGGATCTATAGAATAAAAATAATGATTTACGGAAAGTTAGTATTTTACTAAGTAATGTTTTGAATAGACTGAGAACAATAAATCAAAATTCATTTCATAGTTTGCTAAACTAGTCCAGAGATCTAGCAAAAGAGGGGGGGGGGGGACAAGTAACAACTGTTTTCGAAAATAAAAGACGGAAGATGACGAAGCGATATTTTGATGAGTTGTCAGATGATGAGAGAACTTCTGACCCGGAATCGTACTTCAAAAGTCAATACTGTTTAGATATCATCCCATGTAGGCTTTCACGGCCGGCGTCTTTATCAGTAAACACTTCCGGGATAAGTTGCCGTGATCGATCTGTAGAAATTCTTCTACCTGACGTTTCGTTCTCAACTACGGAGAACATCTTCCGAGGTGAGTCGACGACTGGCTGCTAGGAGCTGAGGCCGCCGCTTATATGGAGATCGTAGAGGGCGCCACCACACGTCACAGGTAATAAGCAGCATGTTTCCTGTCTTTGACCCTTCATGTAACAACTGAAAGAAGGTTTCTAAACGAAAACTGATTAAAAACTATCTGTTTAGATATATTAATTTCTCAAACTGAACAGAGATTTCAAAGCCTCTGTGAGCTTAGTAATACATCCGAAGTGTTACAACCGGAGAAAATTAAATAACACAAAAGGAAGCTGGAAAACTGACTGCTAAATACAGTAAAGACAGGTCATTTGATCTGTATGGACAATTAATTCCTTTGAAAATGTGCTTAAAAACTGAAATACAGAAAATCCATTGCATTAAGAAAGATACGGAATTATTACTGATAAATGCAATAGCCCTGCATCCAGTTTTCCGAAGGTAATAGCAGCATGTTTCCTGTCTTTGACCCTTCATGTAACAACTGAAAGAAGTTTTTCTAAACGAAAACTGATTAAAAACTATCACACGACTTCTATGAGCCAATAACGGCTTTAAGACTTGTCAGTGCTGTCTATAAAGACAGAACATCTCGGAAAACTAAAATCTTCAGCTATGGATAATTTAATAAGTAAGTTTCCCAAAAAAAGGTGAGAAAAGAATTCTTTGGCTAACTTACCTCCTAGGAGCATTAATTGTAAATACTACTTACTGTGTAACCTATATTTAATCAATAAATATTTATTTTATTAAAAATGAGAGTTTTTGTTTCTTTTGTGAAAAATCTTTACCCCCAATTGAGCTTCGCCACAGTCGGTTGGAAGGGCCCCGCGACAAATTTTTATACAGTGCCCGTCTGAGACAAGCTATGCTACTGTCTGCTCCTTTTCCTGAAATAGCACCTTTTACTTTCGTACTCTGTAAAGGTAGTATTGGGCAAGTTTCGTCTTCATTACATGTGCTGAAAGCAGTTTCACTGATTACTGAGATGGGAGAGCCTGTATTCAAAACTAAATATAAAGATTGTTTTCCTACGTGTATTTTAATAACAGGGTAAGCAATGTTTTCTTTAGTTTCTTCTTCCTCATATAGTAATGTGTCCCTGATGTCTTCCAGATTAATCGTGTTTGAAATGATGTTGTGGAAAGAGTAGTATTCTGTGTTGATAGTCCGAATACATCTTCCGGAGGCTGTGTTTCTGGTCATTGTTGTCCCAAGCTGTCGCGTCTCTGTTACCATACCGCGGATCCGGTGGACGAACTTCAACAATTTGAACTAAGTGATGTGGTGGCGAATTGTCTAAGTTATCTTGTATTGGATGAACTCTCCTGTCAGAATTGTTTAAAGAAAAATATTTTTTATTCTCGTAATCTGATCCATTCCAGTTTTCCTGCCCTCTGTTTATATTCCTGTCGTGCTGTATGTAATTGGAATGATCTGATGCTATGGCTGCTGTCGGCATTCGTGCAGATAGTTATTCCTCTTTACGTAATTGTTCCCTGTGTGGTGTGGATGACAGTACGTTTGCTGATGTGATTATCCATTTTCCTCATTATTCATGTTTCCGTCTGAGATAAATGGTGACCGATTATGTCGTTGGTAATTTGATTCGGGTTGAAAATGATGGTGTGGTTGTCTGTGATCGTCGTAGCGATAGGCTGCTTGATTAAAGTGTCGCGTCTGTTGTCGTCTGTATTATCTGTCACAGTAATTATGTTCATTGTCTGTAGAGTGTCTGCCGCTGTAGGAACAGTCTACGTTGTCTAATTCCAGTAATTTTAATACATCACAGAAAGCATCGCCGTTGTCTTTCCTATGTCCTGTTAGCAATGATATTCGTTGCTATCTGAGTAATTTCGAAATGCAAAACTGTATTAAAGCAGAAGGGGTGTATGGTTCTGTCAGATGCCAACGTTGTTGTACCATATGTTCGAAAAATTGAGTTGGTGTCGCAAAGTGAGAATTTTCAAAATTGGGTAAGCTGATTAGTTTATCTTTTACTTCTGTTCGAAACGCAGGGAGAATTACGTTTTGAAATTCTTCTAGTAACCCCCTCTAGCGATCGGTCGCATTTTCGTGGCAGGTTTACCTAAAAAAAAACTGCAAACGAATTCAAGTCATTGTGTGTCCTACCAGCTTCGTGGTAGAGAGAAGCTAAACTGCTGAACCCAGTCTACTGGATACAACTCATTCGTATCTTTCCGGAAAACCATGAACTTTCGAACAGAGAGGAAGTATTTGTCATGAAAACTTTCGTGTTTTTGTGTCCCATAATTGTCACGCTTGCCGAAGAAAATGTTTGCGAATTCAGTTCTGTTTGCGTAATCTTTTTCTGTAGCAAGTATGCCAGGATGATCTTTGTATAATTGTTCCTGTACACAACTGTGATATTGTCTGTCAGAGTCTTCCACTGTTAGTCTTTTTAGTATATGAAAGCTGAGCACGTGGTCTGTTAACTTCACGTTTTTGTTTATCATTTGTAGCCACCCGCCCTTCTTTGCATTGTTCAAGTAATTGGTAGGCTTCCATATCGGTTAAATGTATCGGATGTTTATCGTCAGTGTTAGTGCCGTAGTTTAAATTAATTTGTGAAACTGTCTCCTAGAGATCATCTAGCTGTCCCTTTAAAATATGGTAGTGTTCTTTAGTGTTCAAGTCCTTGTGTTTTTGTTGTATTTTGTTAGTGTGTGTAGTGATTTTGTGTCATCTCCTAATTCTTGTATCTGTTCTGCCTGTAATTGTGACTGTTCTTGTCATTTTGTAACTTGTGCACTAAGTATTACTTTGTTGATTTTTGTCATGATCTGTTCGTTATCCTTGATGTACTTGTTGGTGAGGTCCTTGAATCTACCGTCTACTAATTTGTATCTCTGCGTGATGTGTTCGTCTAAGCGTATCCGGGTAGTGGAAATTTCCTCGATTCAGGTTGCTAAATTTATTAGTTTTGGTTTAATGTCATTACTTATTTGTTCTGCGATTTCTCCTGCCGTTATCTGAACTGCGACAGAAATTTCCTCCATGTTCATTTCAAAAGTTAATGCGTTCCTCCTCTTTCTTGGTAAATTGGTCAAACTGAGCAGTGAAATGTACTTTTAATGCTTCTCTTTGTTTTAAGATCTGTTGAAACACTTGCGTAAGGTCAATGTTATATAAGGACTGTGTGGCATTCGTGGGTGGTGAAACTGATTGTGTTCTCCGTGGCGCAGTTAGTCACAGTAAAGTTTAGCATCATCTGATTAGAGTTGGTGTCCATTAGAATGGAATCCTCGTTTTTCACTCTAGAATCGAGACAGCTGCCTGGGAATGAAATGTTAAAGTTGGAAATTATGGTGCATTCACTACAGTGTAAGATGTTTGTGTTGAGCGGAAACTGTCTGTTCACGTGGGATGCAGCCGAGTCTTCCATTGTTACGTCCGATGAGTTAACAGATAATTACAGTGTATGCGAACTGTAATTATCTGCTGACTCATCGGAAGACATATTTGCGGTGGGAATTGAAGAAGTCTGATTCTGGGATTGCTTGTTGTTCCTGCTTGTGTACTTAGCTTTTCTCTTAGCATTAGGCATATCTGTGAGACATATTTTTACAAAGTACAGGAAACTGGAAAATTAAAACTAGTCCTACTAGGCTGAAAAAAGAATACACAAAGGTTAGTAAATAGCGCAGCGATACTACAAATACTAGTGCAGCAGAAACTTACTAAAAAAAAACGGAAACGCTAACAGTGCAATTAGATCATACTACAAAATTCACAAGAAATCCACGAAACCCGTCCTTCGAAGAGGACCTGTTAAGGCGGAGAGATTGGGCGGTATACAAACGCGTCAAAGCTCCAGACGCAAAGAGGAAAAACACAACAGTTAGGTCAATCAGACACACATAGAGGGGATACAAATGGTTCAAATGGCTCTGAGCACTATGCGACTTAACTTCTGAGGTCATGAGTCGCCTAGAACTTAGAACTAATTAAACCTAACGAACCTAAGGACATCACACACATTCATGCCCGAAGCAGGACTCGAACCTGCGACCGTAGCGGTCGCTCGGCTTCAGACTGTAGCGCCTGGAACCGCACGGCCACTCCGGCCGGGATAAAGGAAAAGTTACACAAAACATAGGCTGTACAAAAACAGACTGTAAGGGCTGTCCATTTAGGAAAAAGAGCGGGTGTCCAATGAAGATATGTCACTAACTAAAAGTTTAAGAAAATTATTAGTTTTTCTGACAGTTTCTTATTTCTTGTCTTTGCCTTGCCACTTGCTTTGATTGGATTGTCTGAAAGGTTGCTTGACAAGTTGCTTCTGTTGCAAACAACAAATCGAAACAAAAGTTGACCAGACTGCGTCATTTCCAGGAGTCGCCTAATAAAGAAGATCAGATTTTACCTAAGTTCCCTTCAAAAATCGAAACACCTGTTTCATAATTCTTTATTTCTCTGACGTAACTGATCTTTGGTCGAATGAAAGGAAATCCCCTGAAATCTGAAATGTAATTTTTTTCTGTCTCTCTTTTGGATTACGCTCGGGCAGCTGCTCTCTGGAAACCGCTGCTGCTGCTGCTATTGAAAGCTACCAAAAAAACGAGTCTCATTTTCTGAGCGGCAAAATAACTACAGGTGAACCCATGTGCAGTGAGTCCACGTAATGTGCCTGTATTTTAAATTTCAATTGTGAAACTTTATCTATCGATGACGAAGTCTGGGAAATGGATGATATCATAGTAAATTACGTTAGTGCTCATACCTTGGAAAAGTGTGTTGGCCAATTTAGAAAAGTCACTTTACAAAAGTTTTCTTCATTATAATCAAGAATTGCAAAGAAATGACAAACTCTGAAAATACTTAAAGTTGTTTGTTCAACAGCGCCATGTTCAAAGAATTATTACAAAATACACATGCATCAAAAAAGTTTTGCATCACCTCGATTCAGTGAGTCCCGGAATCTGTACAGAAAATTGGGATAGAGATCAGCATAAACCTCATTTCCGCCATTTTTATTGCTCATGAAAACCACACATTGCATTTTGTACCACCATACAGCGAGACCTTCAGAGATGGTGGTCCGGACTGCTGTACACACCGGTACCTCCAATACCCAGTAGCACGTTAGCACGTCCTCTTGCATTGATGCATGCCTGTATTCGTCGTGGCATACTATCCACATGTTCATCAAGGCACTGTTGGTCCATTTGTCCCACTTTTCAACGGCTATTCGGCGTACATCACTCAGAGTGGTTGTTGGGTCACGTCGTCCGTAAACATCCCTTTTCAATCCATCCCAGGCATGTTCGATAGGGTTCATGTCTGGAGAACATGCTGGCCACTCTAGTCGAGCGATGTCGTTACTATGAAGGAAGTCATTCACAAGATGTGCACGATGGGGGCGCGAACTGTCGTCCATGAACACAAATGCCTCGCCAATATGCTGCCGATATGGTTGTACTATCGGTCTGAGGATAGCATTCACGTATCGTACAGCCGTTACGGCGCCTTCCATGACCACCAGAGGCGCACATCGGCCCCACAAACGCCACCCCAAAACAGCAGGGAATCTCCACCTTGCTGCACTCTCTGGACAGTGTGTCTAAGGCGTTCAGCCTGACCGGGTTGCCTCCAAACACATCTCCGACTCTCATCGGTGAAGAGAACGTGATGCCAATCGTGAACGGCCCATTCATCATGTTGTTGGGACCATCTGTACCGCGCTGCATGGTGTCGTGGTCGCAAAGATTGACCTCGTCATGGACGTCGAGAGTGAAGTTGCGCATCATGCAGCCTATTGTGCACAGTGTGCGTCTTAACACGATTCCTGTGGCTGCACGAAAAACTGGTGGCGTTGCTGTCAGGGTTCCTCCGAGCCAAAATCCGTAGGCAACGGTCATCCACTGCAGTAGTAGTCCTTGGGCGGCCTGAGCGAGGTATGTTATCGACAGTTCCTGTCTCTCTGTATCTTCTCCATGTCCGAACAACATCGCTTTGGTTCACTCCGAGACGCCTGGACACTTCCCTTGTTGAGAGACCTTCCTGGCACAAAGTAACAATGCGGACGCGATAGAACCGCGGTATTGACCATCTAGGCATGGTTGAACTACAGACAACACGAGCCATGTACCTCCTTCCTGGTGGAATCACTGGAACTGAACGGCTGCCGGACCCGTGTGCGTGTAATAGGCGCTGCTCATGCATGGTTATTTACGCCTTTGGGCGGGTTTCGTGACATCTCTGAACACTCAAAAGACTGTGTTTGTCATAAAATATCCACAGTCTACGTCTGTCTTCAGGAGTTTTTGATGTGTTTATATGTTCATCGTAGATTACAAAAGGTTGTATTAACTAACCTAATCTTTCCTGAATCGTCGCTAATGCTACCTAATGAAAAAAGAGGGGGAAAGCTCTGTGTTGGATACTATATTGTTATAATGGCGTGCAGGCAGCAGCTCGCGTGCAATTAAATCAAAGAAAATTAATTATTACCTTTTTATGAAGTTCTCATCAAATCAATCAAAATGTTTCTCTCTCGCAGTAAAAATATCAAAAACAATATTATGAAATTAGTTTCCTCAGTTAAGATGAGTTTTTCATCGTTCTTGTCATGCCGCTTTCTCGGCCGTGACTTACTCCACGATTACACGACGCGGACTGACAGACCATCGTCACTAAGAAGCGGCCGATGCAGAGATGTTATCGCGGAGGCAGATGACAAAAAAATGGTTCAAATGGCTCTAAGCACTAAGGGACTTAACATCTGAGGTCATCAGTCCCCTAGACTTAGAACTACTTAAACCTAACTAACCTAAGGACATCACACACATCCATGCCCGAGGCAGGATTCGAACCTGCGTCCGTAGGAACAGCGCGGCTCCGGACTGAAGCGCCTGGAATCGCTCGGCCACAACGGCTGGCGTGTCACAGATGACATTGCGCGCTGTCTCACAAACAGGGTGGACGCGACTGCTGTCTGTGTATCCAAGTTGCAAGGAATCCTGATTGAGAACAAATATCAACAACACTTTCACGAAGAAGCGATATTAAATGGTACGATCATGTAAAACCAATGTTACGAAGGCAGAATGGAGGATAAGGTTTGCTGGCAGGTTTCTGGTATTGCACAGCGCATCTTTAAAGGAACTAGCACACAAGACGCTAATACGACCAATTATGTAATGTTTCTCCAGACATTCGTGTTCTTGTGGAGCAGGCATGAAAGTGTTGTAGTAAGACCTGGGGACTTAAATGGGAATGCTTAGGTGTGAGATGGTGTATTTCTCGCAAAACCATGTTGAATCCTGTTAGATAACCAGTATTCGAAGAAGAGTACACGACTATTATGCTTCTACCATCGTATATCTCCAGAGCGGATCATGAGAATAAGGTAAGTGACATCAGGGCACAGAATAAGACATGTCCATTATTTCCTCGCCTGATACACGAATGGACTAGGACAGAAAATATTTTTACGAAGTATCGTGCGCCATACACTGTATGTTGGCTTACGGTACTGTAATTTCAATAATTCTTGCATTTCTCTACGAAATAACCACACTGTGGTTACATCGCATTTCGATCGCTCCATGAGAGACCAGACACTGTTGCCAGTTTCGACTTCACTCTACTGATGTGTGACTAGTACTATCAAACATCTTCTATAACTTTCAGCGTTAGCATATTCTGACGCCCTCTTGGCACTATAGTGCGGAGCACGCTATGTGCTAACGGTGGGTTTCATCCGTCCCTTGCTTTATCATAAGAATAAACTGAAATATGACACTTCACCCCTCTAGCTCTCATCACAGTCATGGCCGTTATGCAGTTACGCACTTGACACGTCGTAAACGCAAATGCTGTGCAAATTCTAGCATCTGGAATTAATATAAGTAATTTCGCAGAAACTGATTTACTTCCCTTTCCCTGTTGTGTGAAGGAAGAAGTCAGCGCAGCAGCCTGCCTAACGCATAATTAACAAACCATAAAGCTTGACTATCAACTGGCGAGAAATCGGAGAGGTATCAGTGCAACAAAAACTGCGGGGCGTTCAAAAAGTCTCTTCGCAGTGCCGTGTGATAGCCGCGCGTGCCGTATGATTGTTCGCCAGCCTGGGTTACTTCCCTTAAGTGGACTCTCCCAACATTCCACTGTTTCGTTTATCTCAGCCAGCGTCAGTAGTATCGTTGGTGTGTGTCGTTACGTGTTGACGTGAACGTTTAAAGTTAGTTCCTTTGTTCGTTTGTTTCGTTTTCGTCACTATTAAAACGCTAACCATTGAAAAACGTGTGTTTTTAGTCGAACAAGTGTTCAAATCTGGCGGTATATACACAGTTTCAGTTCGTCAAACATTTAATTCAGTTTTCCCGGAGACAACACTCCCACATTGCGATACAGTGCGAGATTTGAGTAACAAATTTCGAAGTACGGGTTCAGTGACAGATGCACCGAGAAGTGGTCGTCCTAGCGTTTTGTCTGAGGATAAACTACTCGATATTTTCAATAAAATGTCCATGAGTCCGAATAGTCCGCCTCCAGTAGCTGAGTGGTCAGACAGACTGTCAATCCTAAGGGCCCGGGTTCCATTCCCGGGTGGGTCGGAGATTTTCTCTGCTCAGTGACTGGGTGTTGTGTTGTACTAATCATCATCATTTCATCCCCATCGACGTGCAAGTCGCCGAAGTGGCGTCAAATCGAAAGACTTGCACCAGGCGAACGGCCTACCCGACGGGAGGCCCTCGTTATACGATTATTTTTTTTTTTAGTCCGAACAAGTCAGCAAGAAAATGCGCCCAGGAAATCGATGTTAGTGGCGGAATGGCCCACACAGCTGTAAGGAAAAAATTAGAACTTTTCCCATACAAAGTGACAGTCGTGCAAGAACTAAAAAATACTGATCATGGCAAGAGGCTGCATTATTGTCAATGGTTCAAAAATTTCGTTCAACAAAATGGTAGGGATATTCTAAATGAAACGTTTTTAACAGACGAGGCGTGGTTTCAGTTATCCGGGCACATGAACTCGCAAAATTCTCGTATGGGGAGTAGTGCAAATCCATTGTGTATTCATGAGGAACCATTTCATTCTGTGAAAATAGGAGTTTGGATTATAATTTCTAGACGTCGGATTGTGGGTCCCATATTTTTCAACGAAACAATAAACGCACAATGATACTGCAGTGATATTCTGTAACCATTCATATGAGAACTGAACGATCAATTTCAACAAGATGGTGCAACCGCGCATACAGCTCGCGTTTCAGTGTAACTGCTTGCTGATGTTTTTGGTGATCGCATACTTTCACAGGGACTGGCCTCCACGATCGCCTAACACTATCTGACTTTTTCTTCTGGGGTGCAGCGAAACCAACTGTCTATAAAAACCGTCCAAAATCCATCGATGAATTGAAAACTGCAATAACCACTTTCACTGCTGTTACAGAAAAAATGTTACAGCTTGTGTTTGGAAACATGATTAGACGAATTTAATTATGCTTTCAACAACAGGGGGGACACTTTCAACATTTAATGTGAAAATTTGTAAGTAAAAATGAATATTCAATAAATTAATGACTTGTATTTCACTTAGTTTCATATCGGTATATTACTGCGGCATACGGCACGCGCGGCCAACCATCACACGGCACTGTGGAGAGACTTTTTGAACACCCCATAGTCTGAAGCGATTAGGGCAACGTCACTTCATCGTAGCGGGAATTTCACCTGCGTGAGATCCCCCACATTTCTGTATAGTTCCACACAGGTGTACTTGACTTCCCATGTTGGTCGTATGAGGGTCACAAAGTCTGTAAGTATGTGGTATGTCGCAAGTGAGGATACACCCCTTGGCTGTCCGATAAAAGGCTTTGGATTTGGCAAATGCCTGGAAAACGATACACGGTACCACCCGACTCTGATGGCCACACAGGCTTGTAATATGCCTTGCAAACGATCATACAGATGTCGAATGTCATCCTACGATTGATTGTTCCGAGTATCTTATATCATTTGTTGCAATTTGGAAGTCGTCGTTGCAGGCCCTGGAGGACGAAATAAGTTCCCGCGTGAATACATACCGTATGTGATCAATATGCGAGATATCTGGTGATTATGCTGATTACGACAGTAGCTCGAAAACTTTTTTATTTTCATTCCTGCTCCTAATGGGAGGAGGCGGGCACATGGAGAACCTAGTATTCTTTGGTGCCTTAGCTTATCTTATGTACTGCTGTTGGGGCACAATTTATTATTTCAGTTGAGATTTTTCCTGTATGATCTTATATTTTCTTGGCTAGTGAGAGGATGTTAAGACCCTGGCATTCGCCCAAGTGCAGGAGGGAAACCTCTCGAAAACCTCCGCAAGGGTCATTGTGTTGATGTTGTTTGATGTGCTTCTGCCTTTGTTGATTAATTGTGGCTTTCGTCTTCTGTCAGATGCTATAGTATTTCAGTTGCGATGTTTTGAGTGGATCCGTCTTCTATTGCCATGCACTCTTTGATTATTTTCTGTGGGAATGGATGTTTATGCTGTGGGTAATTAAACTCTGTGGGCACGTAGTTTAAGAGATCTGTTGTTAGAGTTTTGTTCATTGTCCTGTTGTTGCCAATTCTTGCTGTCAGCGTGATTCATCTGCGTTTTATGGGGATAACTTTGGTGGTTTGGTATACAGTTTCGTTTCTTGTTCGTCTGTTGAGCCGTCCTGCTATTCTTAAGACTTTTCTCTCTAGCGCTATTAGCCTCTGGGTGTTATTTTTGCTAGCTAACCAGACTGGGGCAACGTATTCTAGTACTGGTCTTACAAATGCTTTGTACGTGTGAAGTAGGATCTCGTTGCTTGCCCCGTTTGCCCTGCCTCTTATTAGTTTAATTAGGTTGCATCAGTTGTTCGCTTTGTTTATTGTTTTTTGTATGTGGGGTGTCCATGTCAGGGTTTTGTCTATGATTGTTCCTAGGTAGGTGGCTGTATTTTTTGGTTTTATTGCTTCTCCCCATAGTCGTATATTCGTTTGTGGTAGTGCTCAATTTGTTGTTTGTGACAAATGCTTATGGTTGCAGATGATCAGCTGGGTTTTCTGCGCATTTGGTTTGATTCTCCATTTTCGCAGCCACAGCTCCAGTTTGTTGATGTAAGTGTTTGTCTTCCTGTTTATTTCGTTGATATCGTGCGCGTGACACCAATAGGCCGTGTCGTTCCAGCCTGTGGGGTGCGGGATGTCGGAAGGGTGTAGGCTATAGAGGAGGGGCGAGAGAATCGCTCCCTGCGGTACTCCTGCCTCTGGGTGGAAGGGTTCTGAGCGGCTTCTGTTGACATAGACTCTGGATGGTCTGTTATCGAGTATGTTTGACAGAAGTGTGGTCAGTTGGGTCGGTATTCCCAGCTCATGTGGTTTATAGTACAGTCCTTTGTGCCCCTTCTATATCGAGGAGGAGACCTGCAGCGTGGTTGGGCAAGTTTACTCCTGTTAGTCCACTGCAGGACCTTAGAATGGGGTCGATCGTGGCATGGTGTTTGCGGAGGCCAGCGTGTGTTCTGGGCATTAATTGTGTCTTTTCAGCGAAGGTTAGTATTCTTGTATTTACGACCGATTCGAAAGTCATTCCGATTACGGATAGTGGTGTTATTGCTCCGTAAGATTATGGGTAATTCCTGCTCCTGAAGGGAGGAGGCGGGCACATGGAGAACCTAATGATCTTTGGGTACGAAAAGGCGGCCACTGGTTTATTTATACCGCAGAAACCCTAAATGTGACTGCGAGTCCTAACTGTTAACACCCCTCCTCTCCCGTAACCGTGGAGCCTGGGGTGGGACCTAAGGGTCGTGGGCGAATGTGCTCTGGGATAGGCAGTTCACAAAGTCTACGCCACATACGTGTACGCTCATCACTCGCGCACAGACAGAACCTTCTCTCATCACTGAAGACAACAGAGCGTCATTTCCTCTCCAGTAGCCATGACTAGCGGTGCCGTAGAGTCAGTGGTAGCCTGCTCAAAGACACGCATGATCTTAATACTACTGACTGTACTACGCAGAAGTGCGTCTGTGTGACGCAGACGTCCAGAACCCGCCCTGCAGATGTGGGAATGTCCCACAGACCACTGTTGAATACACCGACACACCACTGATACACGGTGCCTAACACGTGCAACAGTCCGAAACGTCAATCCAGTTCCCAGTAGGTGGATGCGACGCCGTTCAGATGGCTGAAGTTGTTTAGCAAAATGATGTACTCGTTGCAGGGCCATGTTTGTGCCCTAAAATGAATGTTGGAAGTGCTGTTCACCTCTAAATTCAGCACCGTTACCACTTCCAGAGTCATAATAGACAGGGGTCCTGTGACGGTACAAACCCCCGTTACTAGATGGATGTTTCTAGTATGCAAGGATTGCTTTGTGGAGAGCGAGCGCGCTACACGGCGCGCGATTCGCGGAAGCGTGTGCCGCGCCCGCTTGAGATTTGCAACGGTCGGGCGACCACGTGGCCTGCAGTTTGGGGCATTGTTTGGTTTTTCGCGCATTGCGCGAAAACTATGCACTTACGGTGAAGAGCGATGTGGCAGTGGGTTGTGGTCAGCAATATGAACCTTCTGAAACATCGATCTTTATTTCAAGTCACGAAACGCGAAAGTTAATGGTAGCCTCAAAATCGGTTAATAACGCGAATACTGAAAGATCAATAAAAATAGTAAATAACAACTTACAGGAATGAGCGAGCACTCATTAAAAACGTCTCGTCATAGCGGATCGAGTGCCGTAGTCATATGTTAAGATTCATAAATAATTAAGCCCGTAAAGAGCAATAAACAAAGTTTGAGGGGAAATTGCTTACAAAATTCAATAGAAAATTCATGACGTAAAGAACGGCACTATATAATATTTTGGGTGGCATCACACGTATTTTAAACTACACTCCTGGAAATGGAAAAAAGAACACATTGACACCGGTGTGTCAGACCCACCATACTTGCTCCGGACACTGCGAGAGGGCTGTACAAGCAATGATCACACGCACGGCACAGCGGACACACCAGGAACCGCGGTGTTGGCCGTCGAATGGCGCTAGCTGCGCAGCATTTGTGCACCGCCGCCGTCAGTGTCAGCCAGTTTGCCGTGGCATACGGAGCTCCATCGCAGTCTTTAACACTGGTAGCATGCCGCGACAGCGTGGACGTGAACCGTATGTGCAGTTGACGGACTTTGAGCGAGGGCGTATAGTGGGCATGCGGGAGGCCGGGTGGACGTACCGCCGAATTGCTCAACACGTGGGGTGTGAGGTCTCCACAGTACATCGATGTTGTCGCCAGTGGTCGGCGGAAGGTGCATGTGCCCGTCGACCTGGGACCGGACCGCAGCGACGCACGGATGCACGCCAAGACCGTAGGATCCTACGCAGTGCCGTAGGGGACCGCACCGCCACTTCCCAGCAAATTAGGAACACTGTTGCTCCTGGGGTATCGGCGAGGACCATTCGCAACCGTCTCCATGAAGCTGGGCTACGGTCCCGCACACCGTTAGGCCGTCTTCCGCTCACGCCCCAACATCGTGCAGCCCGCCTCCAGTGGTGTCGCGACAGGCGTGAATGGAGGGACGAATGGAGACGTGTCGTCTTCAGCGATGAGAATCGCTTCTGCCTTGGTGCCAATGATGGTCGTATGCGTGTTTGGCGCCGTGCAGGTGAGCGCCACAATCAGGACTGCATACGACCGAGGCACACAGGGCCAACACCCGGCATCATGGTGTGGGGAGCGATCTCCTACACTGGCCGTACACCACTGGTGATCGTCGAGGGGACACTGAATAGTGCACGGTACATCCAAACCGTCATCGAACCCATCGTTCTACCATTCCTAGACCGGCAAGGGAACTTGCTGTTCCAACAGGACAATGCACGTCCGCATGTATCCCGTGCCACCCAATGTGCTCTAGAAGGTGTAAGTCAACTACCCTGGCCAGCAAGATCTCCGGATCTGTCCCCCATTGAGCATGTTTGGGACTGAATGAAGCGTCGTCTCACGCGGTCTGCACGTCCAGCACGAACGCTGGTCCAACTGAGGCGCCAGGTGGAAATGGCATGGCAAGCCGTTCCACAGGACTACATCCAGCATCTCTACGATCGTCTCCATGGGAGAATAGCAGCCTGCATTGCTGCGAAAGGTGGATATACACTGTACTTGTACCGACATTGTGCATGCTCTGTTGCCTGTGTCTATGTGCCTGTGGTTCTGTCAGTGTGATCATGTGATGTATCTGACCCCAGGAATGTGTCAATAAAGTTTCCCCTTCCTGGGACAATGAATTCACGGTGTTCTTATTTCAATTTCCAGGAGTGTAGTTAAGCTATACTATACACTTAACTTGCAATAGTTTCCATTGTTTGTAAATTATTATTAACATTTATCGTCCATAATTAATTAATATAGATATTAAGATTTTGAGTAGTGCAATGTGTAGATCGCTATAGATAACGTCTAAAAACGGTGCTATATGCAGTTCTATGTTAAAACTTTGCAGCACAGATGTCAACAAACAAATTTGCGCTAAGTGCCGAAATTTTGCAAAAACTAAAACTTGATTTACGGGCGATAGAATAATCCTAGGTGCAACACAGTAAATGAGATGTACTTTTTAGCGCAATTCCGATGGTGTACTTATTTCTGTCGAGGGATGTATGTATCAAAATTTGTAGCCTTAACTGGTGAGATTGGTACTTGCATAACCGGGGGGTTGACGTCCGAGCCTATATAAGCGAGCAGCCATCTTGGCCAGGGGTCAGTCGTTGGTCAGTCGTTTTGGAGGGTGTGTGGCGAGTATGCCCCACTTGAGGGTGGCCCATGTGGTCGTTTGAGAATTCTTTTTCGCGTCTATTTATTTCGACAAAGAGTATTGTATAATAGTGCAAGCATTTATTTGGTGAACAGGAAGTGCTACGATTATTTGTGTGAGTACGATTTAAGAGGTATACATCGTCGTAAGTGAACATGTGGCGAACTGCGATTTCGCGCCAAAACTGCTAGAACAAGGAGGACAGTGGGACCTGTGGTTCTGTTCGAATTGAGTGAGTAATTTTCGTTTATAGCAGTCTACATTACTTCTATTGGGGGCTCGGAGTCAAATTATTATTAAAGTAAAACTGTAAACCGTCTCACCAGTGCTAATTTCATTGTGTGAAAGAAAAGGACAACGCCAATAAATGGTGCTTGAACTGTGTCGTGAAAAACTGATTTTGCTACAATAATCGCCTAGTTTTTGTTCCCTAGCATAAACTGTACTCATGTCTGAGTGAATAATTAATTA
Source organism: Schistocerca americana (assembly GCF_021461395.2). NCBI lineage: Eukaryota > Metazoa > Arthropoda > Insecta > Orthoptera > Acrididae > Schistocerca > Schistocerca americana. Next base: position 325,607,986 of record NC_060121.1, on the reverse strand, counting down.
AAAAACTATAACAAATGCGCGGGTGAGGAAGTGTACTAATGCACCAAGTGTGGAAACCATCCCCTGAGACTTACGTGGGAGCCAAAACTTGCAAAAACATTTTTTAACAAATATTTGTATATGCACATTCGTGTGAACTCTCTGCAACCGCACTTCTTTATTTACCGCCCCGTCGCAGTCCTGAACGCCATCTGATCGCCTATAACCATGACAAATGAAACGTCAACACTATAACCCCTCAGTACACACATACAAGGAGCGTTTCATAAGAAATGCAACATATTTATTTCTGAAAACAAGTTGCTTTTATTCATGCTTCCAATACACAATATTACTCCCCACTTTTGGCCGCAAAACTCTATCATTATAATCTTCGTTCAATGTGACAGTCTTAAGCCACGTTACTAGGAGGGGATGTATACCCACATGACACCTCTCTAGTGGTGTGCGTCGAAGCCAACATTTTGCTGCATATACAACCACACCATTATCCAGTGCATTCTTAATTAGGCCAAACAGATGGATGTCGGAAGATGAGAGGTCCGGGCTGTAGAGTGGATAAGGAAGAAGAGTCCAGTGAAGTTTTGTGAGCTTGTTTCGGTTAGTCTGACATGTGTCAAGCCCCGCATTTTCGTGGAGAAAGAGAAGTTAGTTTGCATTTTTGTGGCGACGAACACGCTGAGTCTTTTCCTTAAGTTTTCTGTGGGGAGCACAATACACATCGAATTTGATCGTTGCACCACGACGGCGGACGTCAAGGAGAATAACCTCTACAGAGTCTCAAAAGACTGTCGCCATGACTTTACCGGTTGAGGGTGCAACTCTTTCTTCGGAGGTGACGTGGTCCGGCGCCACTCCATGGATTGCAGTTTTGTTTCCGGTGGATTGCAGTTTTATTTCCGATTCGAAGTGATGAACCCATATTCGACAAAAAGTAACATTGATCAGCTTCGTATCGCACAGATGGTCCTTCGTTACTTTTTATAGTCTTCTGTTAGGCAGCAAGTAACGCAGAAGGCACACATCAACTGGTGTATGAGTGTGTCATCACTACCAACGAAGACGTCCAATTGTGCAGCGAGGTGTTTGATTGTGATCCGTCGATCACCTCGAATCAGTGTCCGCACGTTCCAACACTGCAGGAGTCACAGTTGAATAGGGCCAGCCGGCACGCGGGGCATACGACAGGTTTGCACGACCTTTTTGTAGTGATGACGGACCCCTCGGCCAACGACTCATCGTGCTTTTGTTCAGTGCCAGTTATCCGTGGACACACTATAAGCGCCTGTGAGTGTCTGGAATGCATTGGTTTTCCTCCAAAAGAAACTCAATGACAGCTCTCTGTTATAGGTACCATTTTGAAGGCTACGTGTAGCGCCACCACCTACCGGGACTCCATGAAACTATGGGGTCTGAGGCGGGAGTATTCCTCGATGTTCCACAACAAATGTGTTACACTACTTATCGAAACCTCTTGTGCTATACCTTGTTTCCGTTGAATGCAGTTCTTAAGGGCACTGCATCTTTCACCAGCACTGCACACACGAAAGACTAATTATTTGTCCCTTTCATATTTACCTGTATCATTAGTTGGTTCGTCACATGATCCATAGTTGTTTCTAACTAGGAATTTCCTCTTTGCTTACCCAGTCAGTTTAAGCACATAGCTGTCTGTTTACATTACTTATGGATGTAATCCTTGTGTTGCCTCAGGTATTTCTTAGATGTATGCGCATCTGAATCTGCATGCACAGTCCACTAGACACTGTATGGTATATGACGGAAGGTACTGTGTACCACTACTAGTCATTTTCTATTCTATTCGGAAATGGATTGCCTATGTGTCTCCCTACGAGCCCTAATTTCTGTTATCTTGCCTTCGCGGTCCTTACTCGAAATGTTCATTGGTGACAGCAGAATCGTTCTGCAGTCATCTCCAATTCCTATCCTCGAAACTCAACAGTTTGTCGCAAGAAGAACGTCGTTGGCCTTCCAGGAATTTCCATTTCAGTTCACAACTCATAAATAAAAATCACTTAAATTTGCTCTTTCTTTCTCATCTGCTGCCATGCAGTGACATGGACTAGCCAAAAGACATACATAAAATACGAGTTAAGGTAACACACCCAATAATGCTGTTATAATCCTCAAAAGGGTGTTGTGGAAAGTATAATATAATAAATGAGACTAGCTACTCCGTTTCCTGTTTTCAACTTATATTCATAACCGTCACGGTCACGCCTAACCTAAATTGTTTGTATTTAATGTTAAAAATAACTTTATATCCTTACTGAAGAATACATTATGACTGTTACTTCATTTTTATAGTCAAGTTGTCCTTAGTTAATACTGTTTTCGTGTAATACTGACTTTGTCATTATTTTTAATTCACCCAAAAGTCAAGTTTTTGATTGCATACAATTACACACGCATTTTAGTTTGCTATTAATTAACTGATAAACATTTTAATGTGCATTTCCTGTGCATTTATTGTGTATTATACACACATCAAAAAAAGTTTTGCAGCACTACGGTTCCCATAGACGTTGACTGTGGATACTGTATCACAGACACAGTCCCTTTGACTGTTCAGAAATGTCACTAAACCCGTCCAAAAATGTAAACAACCATGCATGAGCAGCGCCTGTTAGACGCAGGGGGTCAGACAGCCGATCAGTTCCTGTCATTCCACCAAGAAGGAGTACACGGCTCGCGTTGACTGTAGTTCAACCATGCCTAGATGGTCAGTACCGCCGTTCGGTCGCGTCCGCATTGTTAGTTTGTGCCAGGAAGGGCTCTCAACAAGGGAAGTGTCCAGGCGTCTCGGAGTGAACCAGAGCGATGTTGTTCGGACATGGAGGAGATACAAAGAGACAGGAACTGTCGATGAAACGCCTCGCTCAGGCCGCCCAAGGGCTACTACTGCAGTGGACGACCGCTACCTACGGATTATGGCTCGGAGGAGCCCTGACAGCAACGCCACCATGTTGAATAATGGTTTTCGTGTTACGACTCAAACTGTGCGCAATAGGCTGCATGATGCGTAACTTCACACCCGTCGTCCATAGCGAGATCCATCTTTGCAACTACGACACCATGCAACGTGATACAGACGGGCCCAACAAAATGCCAAATAGACCGCTCAGGATTGGCATCATGTTGTCTTCACCGATGGGTGTCGCATACGGCTTCAACCAGACAATCGTCGGAGACGTGTTTGGAGGCAACCCGGTCAAGCTGAACGCCTTAGACACACTGTCCAGCGAGTGCAGCAAGGTGGAGGTTCCCTGCTGTTTTGGGGTGGCATGATGTGTGGCCGACGTACGCCGCTGGTGGCCATGGAATGCGCCGTAACGGCTGTACGATACGTGAGTTCCATCCTCCGACCGTTAGTGCAACCATATCGCCAGCATATTGGCGAGGCACTTGTCTTCATGGACGACAATTCGCGCCCCCATCGTGCACACCTTGTGAACGACTTCCTTCAGGATAACGACATCGCTCGACTAAAGTGGCAAGCATGTTCCCCAGACGTGAACCCTATCGAACGTGTCTGGAATAGATTGAAAAGGACTGTTTATGGACGACGTGGTCCACCAACCAGTCTGCGGGATCTACGCCGAATCGCCGTTGAGAATTGGGATAATATGGTCCAACAGTGCCGTGATGAACTTGTTGATAGTATGCCACGCCGAATACAGGCATGCATCAATGCAAGAAGACGTGCTGCTGGGTATTAGAGGTACCGGTGTGCACACCAATCTGCACTATCACCTCTGAAGGTCTCGCTGTATGGTGGTACAACCTGCAATGTGTGGTTTTCATGAGCAGTAAAAAGGGTGGAAATGGTGTTTATGTTGATCTCTATTCCAATTTTGTTTACAGGTTCCAGAACTCTAGGAACCGAGGTGATTCAAAACTTTTTTTGATGTGTGTGTATTAAAGAGGTTTCAAATCTGCTCATCCGTGATATAGATGTAGTGTCTTTAATTAATAACCAAGACGTTCTGGGTCTGGTGTACAATCTACCACTGCTTGGATTTTGTATAACACTCATCAGCAATGGCCTCCCCTTGTAAGGAGTCACCTTCTTTCGGCCAACGGCCTTGCAAAGAGGGCGGAGGAGCGGAGCGATGTACGGGGCACTCTCTTGTGCTTGGAGTGGGAAATTGCCCCGAAATGTCATAAAAATCAGCAATGATCAACGCTATGTGGACTCAGAAGGCAATAGAAAACACTGCATTAAAGACACGTGACGTGTAACCTCAGGACATGTGGACTGTAATTGGTTAAGTGTAATGACGCTCTCTACATTGGCAAAAGATTCCCGATTACTTCCACATGTGATCTCCTGCAAATGATTGCCAAGGGAGCGATGACCATGAGAAAAAGATACAATGACCGACGACGGGACATTGTACGAGTTGGGGGACGGAATGTCAGAACTTTGAAAATAGGAGAAAGGTAGAAAGTTTCAAAAAGGAAACACAAAGAGTAAGTCTGTATACTGGGGGGTCAGTGAAATGAAAGGGTCAGGAAACAATGATTTCTGGTCCGACGAAAATAGGGTAATAACAGCAGAAAATCGTACAACGGGAGTAGGATTCGTTATGAAAAGGAAAGTAGGGCGTAGTGTGGGCAACCGTGAATAGTTCAGTGGTAATGTTGTTCTCATCAGATTCGACAGCAAACCAAAGCTGACAACGACAGTTCAGGTATACATGCCAATGTCCCAAACATAAGATGAAGAGATAGAGAAAATATATGAGAATATTGAAGGGGTAATTGAATGTGTAAACGGAGTTAAAAATCTAAAAATTATGGGGATTTAGAACGTCATTGTTGGGGAAGGAACAGAAAGAAGAGAATATGGGCTTGGCAGTTAGTACGAGAGAGGAGAAAGACTAATTGAGGTCCGCGATAAATTTCAGATGGCAAGGTGGGTACTCTCCCCAAAAACCATAAAAGGAAGAGGTATGCCTGGAAAAGACGTGGAGACAAAGGAGGATGCCAGCTGGAGTATATCATGGTCGGACAGACATTCTGAAATCGGATATAGGAATGTAAGGCGTACGAAGCGGCAGGTATAGACTCAAATCACAGATTAGTAATGATCAAGGGTAAACTGAAATTTCAGAGACTCGTCAGTGTGGAAGAAAGTGGGATACTGAAATACTGAGGAATGATGAGAGGCTTTTGCATTTCGCTAAAGATGTGGGTAATACTATAAGGAATACCAACAGAAACCAATTCAGTTGAAGAGAACATCTATAGAAAGAACAATAAAATATGTTGAAGAGTCAAACGTAGGTTCAAGGAAGGTAACTGTGAAGAAACCTTAAGTAACAGTAGAAACAATTGATCGACGGAAGAAGGAAGTACAAAAATTTCCAGGGAAAGAGAGGGGTACAGCAATATAAATCACAGTCCGGGTCAGCAGCTAGGCAGCGCGCACGTGTAGTGTTTTTCGGCCTACAGTGCAAGCATGCTCGCCTTGCTTAAGCCGTCGGCGCACGGATCGTGCATCCGAACGTTGAGAATTGAGCGCGCCGAGTTTCTGACGTCATAGCGTGGAATAGCACGTTCGGGAGTCTTTCCGAACGTGCAGAGCAATATCTAGCATGTCAGATATTCTGAGCGTTGACCAATCAGATGACACAACGCCACCTACGTCACATGCACGCCATCTCCGTTTAGCACAGAGTTGTGAGGCGCCATATTGGCATTCATTTCAAGCCTATACGTATATATGCCGTTTCTGAGCACCAGAAAATTGAGAATCACTGGGAAACCCGTGGTTAATTGTGTGATTCGTTCCAATAAAATAATGAGAAACAACATATTCGTGGCAAAAGAATTGTTTATAACTTGCGTATTATGAGAGTACGCTATTTGAAGGCAGCGACAGACTGAAGATCCACCCAAAACGCATTGTTCTTGGTACAATTTTTTATAATTAGATTTCAATTATTACCATATCTACGATTAAGGTTTTCAGTAAGTGGTAAGATATTATGACTGTACACAAATACCGTATTGGTTTAAATGAGCAGCGTCACCGATCCGTGTCGTAGTTGCTTGTTATGGCGATGGTTCGCGTCTAGACATTTCTGGATTTTTTTTCATAACATTAGAGTTTTTATTAGGTTCTGATACTTTGTTATTTGTTTAATATACGTATTTACTATGAAACGTCCCCTTAGAAAAATTATAAATGTCTGTGCTGATAAACCTCTTACGTTATTTGATTTTCAAACAGATGAGCGAAACTGAACGTACTCAGACATTTCTCTCTTTACTTATTCTAATCATCACTAAGCTGACACACAATATTGTTAGCGCAACGCAATCTGACTTTCAGTGATTCCTACAAAAAAATGGTCCTGACTAACAATAACCTATACCTTTCATGAATCACTTACCTCACAAAAATCTTCGTTACTCGAACTACTGCAACACAGCGACGCCAATACTGCCAGCTAAATATAAGATTCTGACTACTGAAGGCACTAACTACTGATAGGCATACTTACCAAATGAAAGATTTTGCTAGAGAACAAACAATGTATTTACCTTAATAGTGTTCATTATTATCATTATTTTGAGCTTTTCCTCATGAACCCCGGGCTTAGAAATTTACTCTTTCTGATGGACACACGTGCAGATCATCCGCTCTCAAAACTCCGCCATCTCTCTCCCCACGTCCACCACTGCTGGCGGCTCACCTCCAACTGCGCAACGCTACGCGTTGTTCACACCCAACTGCCCAACACTACAATAGCAAATATTCCAGCAATGCAAACCAGCCACAGACTGCACACAGCACAGTCAGTGATTTTCATACAGAGCGCTACGTGGCGTTACCAACATAAAAAGCTAAACAGCCTACTTACAATTATAATATTTTATGTTATGTAAATATAAGTTCACCTTTTTTTTGAGGGGTGACTTTGTTCAGTTGGCTTAATCTACAGGACAGCTTGCGCTACTTGTATAAATATATTTTCCTCCTTTTTCTTTTGCGCTTCGTAATTCACATGTTGCAAAGTTTCTACTACTGCTTAGGAACAGTGATCAAGTTAGACTGACTTTGGGCCTTTACGAAAACGTGGGAATGATGAAATAATGTTTCTCTTATGCGGAGAAGTACTCCAAATTGGTACCGCGCTGTTTGTAATAGAACATCTATGAGCCTGTGTCCTTATTGATTGGAGATGGTACATTCCTTTTAGTGAACGATGGAGAAAATTTGCGTTTTAATCGAGCTAACGTGGGAATTTTACGCGCGCCCGTGTGATTTACGAACTAGAAACACCCCGCAACTGCCGATTGAGTGCGTTGTGATCGCGTATACCACGTTGGGGCTCACGTACCGTATGCGCAAGTCGCATCATTTCTGGGTGATCATCAGCACGTTGAACTCAGCACGCTCAACGTTGACGTTGCACAGCACGGTCCGTCTGCCGACGGCTTTACTTCCTACGTCCGACACTAACGTGACACGGCGAATCAATACAGGAAATCAGCTATGAAATTCACGTTTCGAAACGGCTTTGCTTTCCCAAAATCCTTCGAAGTCGAGCGCTTTTCAAAGGAAGAGGCCAAAATCCCGGTTGCCGCCATCGTCTATCATCCGCTTTTCGATCGTAAGTAGTAAGGTCTATGTGAAACTTACTAACAACGCTGAAGGTGACAAGGTTCTTCGAGTGATGAAACAAAAACTCCGCTTCTGGGATGCAGAGGGAAATGTTGGCAACGTCGAGGTTGACCATGCCGGACTGGGACTGCAGAATATACGCATATTCGAACTCTACCCTTTGAACTCCGGCAGCAGACGTGGCGTTGCTCCACCCCTACGACACGCCACAAGAAAACGAGGGCGAAAATTAGACCCAATTTAGGACCCAATTTTGTGCTCAGTGGAGCACGCCAAATCCACGTTTAACTCCGACGACACGTACCATCATACCTACAGACAGGAGGCTGCCGAGACATAATTATTTATGACGGCCAGCCTAAAATGTGTTTCGGTTGCGGTAAGGAAAGTCACCTACGTTCTCAGTGCCTCCAGTGTCGGATCACACAACTTCAATCGACGCCGGCGACCCTTCCAGTGACTTACACAGCGGCACTTACAACGTCTACGTGTGCCCAGACCTAACAGATCGACGTTGCGTACCAACATCAGACCAATCAGTCAGCCTGATCACTGGGAAAAATCCGTACGACGCCATCAATAACACCAAACACTACAAGCACCGCTGACAGCAGGATAGCAATCGATTCACTTACTGTACCAACCAAAGCCTTTCTTCCAGCGAGGCGCGGGTAAGTGACATCGCCCGACGAGGAAGGCCACGCACGAACAGAGCGTTCACCGAAACGCCGAAAGTGACGTGGCAGGACCGTGTGGGAACACGGCACCTCCCACTCGCCGGAGGAAACGAACTCACGCCTCGGGACCTCAATTAAGAAGCTGAAACCATTGATACCGGCTCCACCCCTGTGGAACGCATGGCAAAATTGGCGGCGTCCATCTGCCAATCCTGTATAGTGAACAGAGATCAGCAGGAAGGCTCTAGTGCAGGCTGCGAAGCCACTCGGTCTCTTCCTATCAACCTCCACGATCTTACGGAACATGAACAGACTTCCTCGCTCACGTCGAGACGGGCCAGGACCTGATCCGGGGCCCACTGACGTCTGAACAACACCGGGTGGGTCGCATACGCTCGGGTGTAACGTCACTTGTGACGTCTATTCACTGCACCATCACCATGGATGACCTTGCCTTACCGCTTGGCCACGATGAATATCAGAATGGTTAGCGCCCCTGCCAAGATCCAAATCGTCACAGGAGTCGACTTTACGTGTCCCACAGACATCGCCTTGGCGATTTTAGTGCGTGACGGCATCGAAGCCACTGATATCACATATCTCCCCCTCTGCTCAAAGATTATTAATATTTATGCACCGACAGGCACCACCAAATGTCGTGATTAGACCAGGTTCTACTCTAAGGACATCTCTCCAGTTTTCCATAGTACGGTACGAACACAGCGTCTTCGCTGGCGATTTTAATAGCATCTTTCACCCCAAGGATGAAATCCTGCAGGAATACCTTGTTCGGAATTGGGTATGGTCATTCACAAGGTTCACTTGCGTGACATTTGGTTCAAACGGTACAAATGGCTCTGAGCACTATGGGACTTAACATCTGAGGTCATCAGTCCCCAAGAACTTAGAACTACTTAAACCTAACTAACCTAAGGACATCACACACATCTACGTCCGAAGCAGGATTCGAACCTGCGACCGTAGCGGTCGCGCGGTTCCAGACTGAAGCACCTAGAACCGCTCGTCCACTGCGGCCAGCTGCGACATTTAGGAAAAGGTACAAGGCAACAGCTTTGGACACACGGATCTTACCATTCAGCGAGCGGACTGAATCATGTAGATTTATCACGAGATATTACACAGGGAGCAGGGGCCACTGGATGATGGCCTCTGGCCTTCTTCGATACAGCGCCTATATCTGCACGATGCATCTCCACCCACAACAAGTCCTGCATATTAATGGCTTTTGGATAATGAACGTAACTCATCTCTAGGACCCGGACTGCCGTCCACAATGTGGACCAACCGTGGTAAACGTCAATCCCGACATCCCTCGACTTTGGCGTGCCGGCTCCTCTGCAACAAACCGGCAGTTTGCAAGACACTTATGCAGTTTGGCAAGAACACTGCCGTGTGGCTGAAAAGGTGGAGGGACGCGTTGGACGAGGGTGCGATCAAGAAGTTTCCAGGGCTTGATGGATTATCAATTGAGTTTATCGGATCTTCCGTGGCTTCATAGTGCCCTACAGTGTTACAATGTTCCGTGAATCATATGTCAGAACTGCACTGTAACATCTACTTTTGTCGAAGGACTTCTCATAGCACTGCACAAGCCAGAGGAAGGACAAGTGGTCGAAGATGATCGGCCAGTTGCAATGCTGAACGCTGAGTACACGGTGATCGCCAGGATTTATGCAGGTCGCCCTACGACGACGTTGCCAAGACGTCGCAGGGGAGATGCCAGCATACAAATGTCCACCAGCGACTGCAGGAACTTAATAGGAACCGCCTCAGCATAACGCCCTAGAGCGGAGGTCGACTATCGATTTCGATTGGGCCTTCGACTAAGAGCACCATAGCTTCTCTTCTAGGTAATGGACCCCAAAGCCTCATCGCAACCCTGCAGCGCCTTTTGGCATTAGACAGCTTTAATATCCAGGTCAATGGATGGACGGTCTCCACAACAAGGCTGTCCCCTCTCTTCCTGCATTTATGCCTCACCCTCGCCCTCGAACCACTGCTCAGGGATCTCAAACACAGGCTATCCGTCATCACAATGCAGGACATGACCTGCCGACATAAGACATATGTCGACGACCTGTTATTGCTGGTTCGTTTCACCAGTGCAGGAGCGCCATACCAAACTCGACCAAGCAATACAGACAGGCCGCGGGCAGTCTCCGGAACATCAATACGTGGGTGGTATTGGATATCGCACGTGGTCTCGGGCACTATCATCCCCCTACCACCAGTTACTGAACAGAGATATTTTGAAGTCACCTTTACGAAGGACAAGCCAGGAACGGCAGCGGAAAACTATCGATGGTTGCTACATACTGTACGCGAGATGGTGAGCCAAAACCTGCTCCAGGGCTTGAACTACCTGCAACATGTGGAATACCTGAACCCAATGCGTGGTATCAGAACTCAGCCACATGGCACAGATCCTCCTCTACTGGCAGTGATAGGGCGCAGACTTCAGGCGGCCCTCATTTATTACACTATTGGCCATTACAAATGCTACATCAAGAAGAAATGCAGATGATAAACGGGTATTCATTGGACAAATATATTTTACTAGAACTGAGATGTGATTACATTTTCACGCCATTTGGGTGCATAGATCCTGAGAAATCATCACCCAGAACAACCACCTCTGGCCGTAATAACGGCGTTGACGCCTGGGCATTGAGTCAAACAGAGCTTGGACGGCGTGTACAGGGACAGCTGCCCATGCAGCTTCAACACGATACCCCAGTTCATCAAGACTAGTGGCTGTGACGAGCCAGTTGCTCGGCCACCATTGACCAGACGTTTTCAATTGGTTAGAGATCTGGAGAATGTGCCGGCCAGGGCAACAGTCGAACATTTTCTGTATCCAGAAAGGCCCGTACAGGACCTGCAACATGCGGTCGTGCATTATCCTGCTGAAATGTAGGGTTTCGCAGGGATCGAATGAAGGGTAGAGCCACGGGTCGTAACACATCCGAAATGTAACGTACACTGTTCAAAGTGCCGCCAATGCGAACAAGAGGTGACCGAGACGTGTAACGAATGGCACCCCATACAATCACATCAGGTGATACGCCAGTATGGTGATGACGAATACACACTTCCAATGTGCGTTCACCGCGATGTCGCCAATCACGCATGCGACCATCATGATGCTGTAAACAGAACCCAGATTCATCCGAAAAAATGACGTTTTGCCATTCGTGCACCCAGGTTCGTCGTTGAGTACACCATCGCAGGCGCTCCTGTCTGTGATGCAGCGTCAAGGGTAACCGCAGCAATGGTCTCCGAGCTGATAGTCCACGCTGCTGCAAACGTCGTCGAACTGCAGATGGTTGTTGTCTTGCAAATGTGGCTGCACGATCGGTTACAGCCATGCGGATAATATGCCTGACATCTCGACTGCTAGTGATACGAGGCCATTGGGATCCAGCACGGCGTTCCGTATTACCCTCCTGAACCCACCGATTCCATATTCTGCCAACAGTCGTTGGATCTCGACCAACGCAAGGAGCAATGTCGCGATACGATAAACTGCAATCGCGATAGGCTGCAATCCGACCTTTATCAAAGTCGGAAGCGTGATGGTACGCATTTCTCCTCCTTACATTAGGCATCACAACAATGTTTCATCAGGCAACGCCGGTCAACTGCTGTTTGTGTATGAGAAATCAGTTGGAAACTTTCCTCATGTCAGCACGTTGTAGTTGTCGCCACCAGCGCCAGCCTTGTGTGAATGCTCTGAAAAGCTAATCATTTGCATATCACAGCATCTTCTTCCTGTCGGTTAAGCTTCGCGTCTGTAGCACGTCATCTTCGTGGTGTAGCAATTTTAATGGCCAGTAGTGTATTCATTACAGGACGCGTACACTGAGCATCCAGAACACTACGACTACCTTTCTAATAGCCGGTATGATCACCTTTGGCGCGGATAACAGCGGCTACACATCACGGCATGGAAGCAATGAGGCCTTGGTAAGTCGTTGGAGGGACTTGACACCACATCTCCACACACAAGTCACCTAATATCCGTTAAATTCTGGCGAGGTGTGATTAGCTCTGACATCTCAAATAGTTCAAATGGCTCTGAGCACTATGCGACTTAACTTCCGAGGTCATCAGAACTTAGAACTAATTAAACCTAACTAACCTAAGGACATCACACACATCCATGCCCGAGGCAGGATTCGAACCTGCGACCGTAGCGGTCGCTCGGTTCCAGGCTGTAACGAATAGAACCGCAAGGCCACTCCGGCCGGCTCTGACATCTCATTCAATCATATCCCGGACATGTTGAATAGGGTTCAGACCTGGTGATTTGAGGGGCCTTAACTTCAACTGGAACTCGCCACTGTGTTCCCCAAACCACCCCCATCACACTCCTGGACTTCTAACATGGCGAATTATCTTGTTAAAAATGCCACTGCCTTCAGGTAACATGATCGACATGAAGGCATATACATGGTCTGCGACCAGTGTACGATACTCGTTGGCCGCCATGATGCCTTCCACGAGCTCCACTGGACCCATGGTTACCTACGTGAATGTTCCCCAGAGCATAATGAAGCCGCCGCTAGCAAGTCTCCGTCCCGCAGTACAGGTGCAAGGAGCTGTTCCCCTGGAAGACGACGGATTCGCGCCCCTCTCGTCGGCACGATGAAGAAAGTATCGGGAATCATTGGACCATGCAACGCTGTACCATTGCGCCAACGTCCAGTGGCGTCAGTCACGTGCCCATTTCAGTCGTAGTTGCCAGTGTGGTGGTGTTAACATTGACACATGCACGGGTCGTCACCTGTGGAAGCCCATCGTGTTCGGTGCACTGTGTGTTCAGACACACTTGTACTCTGTGAAGCATTGAAGTGTGATGTTAGTTCCGGCACAGTTCACTGCCTGTCCTGTTTTACCTATCTGCCCATCCTACAACATCCGACATCTGTAATGAGGGGTAGCCGCCCAACACCATGACGTCCGGACGTGCTTTAACGTTGGTTTCGCCGATTCTTGAAAACACTCACCTCAGCAGTCCTCGAATACCCGACATGTCTTGCTGTTTCCAAAATGTACATGGCAAGCCTTCAGGCCATCACAAAAAAAAAGTTCAAATGTGTGTGAAATCGTATGGGACTTAACTGCTAAGGTCATCAGTCCCTAAGCTTACACACTACTTAACCTAAATTATCCTAGGGACAAACACACACACACCCATGCCCGAGGGAGGACTCGAACCTCCGCCGGGACCTGCCGCACAGTCCAGGACTGCAGCGCCAGGCCATCACAATCTGCCCTCCGTCAGACAAAGGTAGACCACGCCATCCCATTCTACACACTAACAGCACGCTGATCAATGTATTAGAGTACGCTACGACATGGTCACCCTCTCCCTGCGCAATAAAGGGCTGCGACTGCTTAGCTCTCCCATGTATCGACATTCATTCTCGAATGATCTATGTGATCTCGGATCCCACAACACGCCCGACGAAGGCATAAGACGCTTACACTGCCTTCCTACAAGCGTTTCCGCATAATTTGATAGAACTAAGTATCCAGCTCTCCATGTGCCGCAACTGTGGAAAACGATACACCACCACTTTCTACCCACCAACGTGCGGATGATGTGGTATCAAGCCACCACCAAAAAGTATTCGATTAGACACCTGCTCCATACTATCGAATTAACGTCGCTGAGCCGTGTATCGCCTCGTGCTACACCTTGTGTTTGGATTGCATTGGTTTTCCTTTTCTTCCCCTGTCATGTTTGTTTGATATGTTGTCTGTCATTAAGTGGCTGCTTGGTTGTCTTTTCCCTCTGCTATCGATATCTGCGTTTTTGCTTCCGGGAAACTGCTATGGAGGAAGTGAGGTCTTTGACCGGATGTAACCTCGTGTGGTGGCGCGGAAGGAGGGGGTGGCGCGGAGTGAGTGTGGTGGACACGGGAGGGCAGTGTGGCTCTCCAGTGCGAAGCAGGCGTAGTCGGTTGCACCGAGTCGCCAGGTGATGTGTGTCGGTTGTGTGTATCGGGCGGATCGAGTTGACAGAAGAGCTCCCCGCGTGTTGCTTGTATACAGAATCGCCCCACGAGTAGTTGCTGTTCATTTCGCCTTGGTGGGACGTTAACAAGCTTCTTTAAATCCTCCGTTTCAACACTGGGCTTTAAAAGGAGACACCTAACATGAAGGATACCCGTCAACGTTGCAGAGAAGACGTGAACTCCGGTGACAGAGCGTGTTGTCGCATGACCGTCGCGTGTTGGGTACGGTGGCGACGCGTGCGCGGTCCGATGTGTGGATCCTTGTTATCGGAGGTCGTGTACTGCCTGTTCGAGCATAATTACAAGCTAAGTTAGTGGAAGGTTTAATCATTAAGTAATAATTTTGTGTAAACAGCGTCTCTTCTGCCTTGTGGCCTCCAGCGACCGGGTTTCCTGTCTCTAGCACCGGCGTAATTGAAGGCAGTGATCTTTCCTCCTCCTCTCGTTACTGTCTTATGGGAGATGTAGTTTTGGCAGTTTAATTGTTTTTCTATTCTGTCGTGGGTTATGAGTAAATTCATGCTTCTTGTTGGTTGATCATGTGGTCGCTCATTCAGGACTGTGTGATGTAATGTTTCCTTGCACGAGGTTAGCTGTAATTCTGTCAGCAAATTAAGCCACCTTATAACAAGTTTTCGCTGGCTAAAAGTCGGTGCAGTAACCAGCCTGAGAGTGGCAATTGTGTTTACGGGCGTATTTAAATTGGTCAGTATTCTGTCTAGCCTGAGCATCCCTGAGTGGGTGATTTGTGGCCGCCTTACACGGGTCCGTCATATCTGTTATGTTCTAATGATATTCCAGGACACTTCTGTTTAAAAATTTTTTAAATTCCTCCAAGTTTGTAAATTCCTTTTATTGCCATTAATCGTGTGTTTCCTGAGACCTGTTTAATTTTTTTAATGGCGGTGTTGGTAACTTCACTACCTCACTGTACCTTATTAACAAAGTTCTGTATTTACTTTAGTAGCCTGTTTACTAATGTTCTTTAATTTTTTTTAATTGTTGTGTTGCTGTAAATTACTTGATTGCCGTTAGCGGCGTGTTTAAAAGGCTATTTATTCACGTACTGCTAGTTTCTGTAAGATACGAATAAAACATTTGTGAAAATCTCAACTCGACAGTAAACTACTAGAAATTTGGCCCCGTTTCCCAACTTGTGGTGTGGCTTGTGGTAGCCGTAACAACTGAGTGCGTCAGTCGCCTTGTGGACGCTGGTGAGCGTCACTTCACGCGCGTGTCATCGTCCAGTGTTCGGCGACTGACACAGAAGGCCTTAGCTTCTTACCTTCGTGTCACACCTAATGTAACCGAATCTCGGACTCTGTCTGGATGATGAATATTACTATCCCCCCGCAAAATACCATGCAGTTACATGGATCAAGGAGATGACCACCTACTGTCTTCGGTGAAGGAGAGGAAGTGGAACTTGACTACCGATAGTAACCGCAAAATTCTCGCAACGCGTTCAAATCCACACCGAGGTACCGTAAGCTCCTCGCAAAGTATTTATGCAGCGTTTTCCTTAACCCCTACCCGCCCCCTCCCCCGCTTTGAGGGTGTCCGGCTCAGTCTGAAATTCCGTGCAGCATCACATTGCAAACAGAAAGTCCTGAATTGTATGTAGTGAGAAAGAAAAGAGACTGCCTGATTTTTGGGAAGCTACATTCATCGAGGCTTTAACAAAGCAGAATGAGTCAATTGTAAATTTTTACATGGCATTGTTGGAAATAGAAAACCCTGATTTCAGTGTGCAAGGTACATCCAATTGCTTTCTAGAAGAAACATTCTTTTACCTGAAGCTGTACGAACAATCTACTAACAATGTTTTCATTTTGTTTTGAATTTATGTTTCATAGTATTTACATTTGTACACATTAACTATTAAACCATGTAAAAGAAAATTATGGAACTCTGGATATGGTCACCTTGGAAGAATTTTTGGAAGTGCTTAGACGCAACGACTGAAGATGGATAGTTCATTTTTTAATGGTAGGCTAAATGTGGCAGTAGCTAATAGAGGTACTTTTCAAAAAAAGGGGCGGGGGCTTAAGTCCCGGGTTCCATCCCAGCCACTGCTTAAATTTTGGATGAAGACCATGAGCAATGGTGGCCGAAGACTTCCCGTACAAGACATCACGCTCGTTCTGCCAAAGGCCTTGTCAAACAAGGAGGAGGAGTGGACACAGGTTCAAGGCACTTTCTTACCCTTGAGGTGGAAAATGGTGGAAGAATCAGAAATGATCAGTGGTATGAGGATTCATAAGGCAATGGAAACCACAGCATTAAAGACACATGACGTGTATCCGAAGGACATGTGAACATTAATTGAAAAAGTGTCATGGTCTCACCATTAGCAAAAGATTTTCGATTGGTTCCACATTTCATCTCCTCAAGGAGACTGCCCCAGGTGGGAGATGACCATGAGAAAAAGATACAATAACCAACGACGGGACAACATTCTACGAGTCGGAGCATGGAATGTCAGCAGTTTGAACGTAGTAGAAAAGGTAGACAATCTCGAAAAGGAAGTTCAAATGGTTCAAATGGCTCTGAGCACTATGCGACTTAACTTCTGAGGTCATTAGTCGCCTAGAACTTAGAACTAATTAAACCTAACTAACCTAAGGACATCACACACATCCATGCCCGAGGCAGGATTCGAACCTGCGACCGTAGCGGTCACGCGGTTCCAGACTGAAGCGCCTTTAACCGCACGGCCACACCGGCCGGCGAAAAGGAAGTACAAAGGCTCATTCTAGGTATAGTGGAAGTCAGAGAAGCGAAAGAGAGGAAGAAAGGATTTTTGGGCAGACAAATACAGGGTAATATCAACAGCAGCAGCAAATAGTATAACGAAAGTAGGATTCGTTGGAAACAGGAAAGTAGGGCAGAGAATGAGCTAATGCGAACAGTTCTGGGGTAGTGTTGTTCTCATCAGATCCGACAGCAAGCCAACGACAAAAACGATAGTTCAACTGTACATGCCAACGTCGCAAATAGAAGCTGGAGAGATAGAGGAAGTATATTGCAATACTGAACGGGTAATTCAATATGTAAACGGAGATAAAAATATAATAAGCAGTGGCTGGGATGGAATCCGGGACTTAAGACGTTTTGGTTACTAGTGAACGACTCTACCCCCGCCGCTTTTTTTGAAACGTACCTCTACTAGATACTGCCACATTTAGCCTACCATTAAAAAATGAACTATCAATCTTCAGTTGTTGCCTCTAGACACTCCCAAAAATACTCCCAAGGCGATCGTATCCAGGGTTACATAATTTTCTTTTACCTGTTTTAATAGTTAAAGTGTACAAATGTAAACCCTATGAAACATAATTTCAAAACAAAACGAAAACAATGTTGGTAGATTGTTCGTACAGCTTCAGGTAAAAGAATGTTTCTTCTAGAAAGCAATTGGACAGGTACGAGTAAAACTGTGAGGGACGGGAAAAACCCACCGTGGTTCAACAACAAAGTTAGGAAACTACTGCGAAAGCAAGGAGAGCTTCACTCCAAGTTTAAACGCAGCCAAAACCTCTCAGACAAACAGAAGCTAAACGATGCCAAAGTTAGCGTAAGGAGGGCTATGCGTGAAGCGTTCAGTGAATTCGAAAGTAAAATTCTATGTACCGACTTGACAGAAAATCCTAGAAAGTTCTGGTCTTACGTTAAATCAGTAAGTGGCTCGAAACAGCATATCCAGACACTCCGGGATGATGATGGCATTGAAACAGAGGATTACACGCGTAAAGCTGAAATACTAAACACCTTTTTCCAAAGCTGTTTCACAGAGGAAGACCGCACTGCAGTTCCTTCTCTAAATCCTCGCACGAACGAAGAAATGCCTGACATCGATATAAGTGTTCAAGGAATAGAACAGCAACTGAAATCACTCAACAGAGGAAAGTCCACTGGACCTGACGGGATACCAATTCGATTCTACACAGAGTACGCGAAAGAACTTGTCCCCCTTCTAACAGCCGTGTACCGCAAGTCTCTAGAGGAACGGAAGGTTCCAAATGATTGGAAAAGAGCACAGGTAGTCCCAGTCTTCAAGAAGGGTCGTTGAGCAGATGCGCAAAACTATAGACCTACCTCCTTGACGTCGATCTGTTGTAGAATTTTAGAACATGTTTTTTGCTCGAGTATCATGTCGTTTTTGGAAACCCAGAATCTACTCTGTAGGAATCAACATGGATTCCGGAAACAGCGATCGTGTGAGACCCAACTCGCTTTATTTGTTCATGAGACCCAGAAAATATTAGATACCGGCTCCCAGGTAGATGCTATTTTCCCTGACTTCCGGAAGGCGTTCGATACAGTTCCGCACTGTCGCCTGATAAACAAAGTAAGAGCCTACGGAATATCAGACCAGCTGTGTGGCTGGATTGAAGAGTTTTTAGCAAACAGAACACAGCATTTTGTTATCAATGGAGAGACGTCTACAGACGTTAAAGTAACCTCTGGCGTGCCACAGGGGAGTGTTATGGGACCATTGCTTTTCACAATATATATAAATGACCTAGTAGATAGTGTCGGAAGTTCCATGCGGCTTTTCGCGGATGATGCTGTAGTATACAGAGAAGTTGCAGCATTAGAAAATTGTAGCGAAATGCAGGAAGATCTGCAGCGGATAGGCACTTGGTGCAGGGAGTGGCAACTGACCCTTAACATAGACAAATGTAATATATTGCGAATACATAGAAAGAAGGATCCTTTGTATGATTATATGATAGCGGAACAAACACCGGTTGCAGTTACTTCTGTAAAATATCTGGGAGTGTGCGTGCGGAACGATTTCAACTGGAATGAGCATATAAAATTAATTGTTGGTAAGGCGGGTACCAGGTTGAGATTCATTGGGAGAGTCCTTAGAAAATGTAGTCCATCAACAAAGGAGGTGGCTTACAAAACACTCGTTCGACCTATACTTGAGTATTGCTCATCAGTGTGGGATCCGTACCAGATCGGGTTGACGGAGGAGACAGAGAAGATCGAAAGAAGAGCGGCGCGTTTCGTCACAGGGTTATTTGGTAACCGTGATAGCGTTACGGAGATGTTTAGCAAACTCAAGTGGCAGACTCTGCAAGAGAGGCGCTCTGCATCGCGGTGTAGCTTGCTCGCCAGGTTTCGAGAGGGTGCGTTTCTGGATGGGGTATCGAATATATTGCTTCCCCCTACTTATACCTCCCGAGGAGACCACGAATGTAAAATTAGAGAGATTCGAGCGCGCACGGAGGCTTTCAGACAGTCGTTCTTCCCGCGAACCATACGCGACTGGAACAGAAAAGGGAGGTAATGACAGTGGCACGTAAAGTGCCCTCCGCCACACACCGTTGGGTGGCTTGCGGAGTATAAATGTAGATGTAGATGTAGATCTTGTACGCTGCCATCAGGGTTTTCTGTTCCAACAATTACATGTAAAAATTTACAGTTGACTCATTCTGCTTTGTTAAAGCCTCGATGAATGTAGCTCCCCAAAAATCAGGCAGTCTCTTTTCTTTCTCACTACATACAATTCAGGACTTTCTGTTTGCAATGTGATGCTGGACGGAACGTCAGACTGAGCCTGACAAACGCAAATAGGGGGGGGGGGGGAGGCTGGCGGGGAGGGGTTAAGGAAAACGCTGCATAAATACTTTGCGAGGAGCTTACGGTATCTCGGTGTGGATATGAGCACGTTGCGAGCATTTTGCAGTCACCATCCGTAGTAAAGTTCCATTTCCTCCCCTTCACCGAAAACATAGTCGACGGTCATCTCCTTCATCCATGGAGGTTTGGATCTCGGCTATAGGGGACGGAAGAAAGAGTTGTGGGAGAATATGGACTTGACAATAGGTACGAGAGAAGGGAAACACTAATTGATTTTCGCTGTGAATCTCAGATGGTATTAGCGAGTACTCTCTTCAAGAATCACAAGAGGAGGACGTGTACTTGGGAAAAGACTTGGAGACACGAGAAGATTCCAGATGGAGTACATCTTGGTCGGACAGAGATTCCGAAACCACATATAGGAATGTAAGGCGTACCCAGTGGCAGATATAGACTCAGGTCACAAATCAGGAGCGATGAAGAGTAGACTGAAATTTAAGAGAATCGTCAGTGCGGAAGATAATGGGATACTGAAGAATTGAGAGATGATGAGAGGCCTTTGAATCTCGCTAAAGATGTGGATACTACAATAATAAATAGGACAGTATGCAATTCAGCTGAGGAGGAGTGGACATCTCTAAAATCATACCGAGGTTCAAAGAAGGTAACTGCGAAGAAACCTTCGATAACAGAACAAATACTTCAACTGATCGACGATTAGTTTGACTTTAGGAAAGATCAGGACACCAGAGAGGTAGTTGTACGTTCGCTTGATAATGGAACAAAGACTGAAGAAAAATGAGGACACGTTCATTGGTTATGACGACCTAAAGAACCTTTCTACAACATGAAATGGTGGAAGGTGTTCGAAATTCTGAAAAAAAGACAGGAGAGCCTATAGGGAAAGACAAGTAATATACAATATCTACAAGAATCTAGGGAGAACAATAAGATCGGAAGACCAAGAATAAAGTGATCGTATCAATGATGGTGTAAGATAAGGAGGCAGTCCTCTTACCCTGCTGTTCAACTATGCATCGCAGAAGCAATGACGGAAATAAAAGAGCAATGACGGAAATAAAAGGAAGTGTGACGTAGCAATGGAGTGGTGGTGCTGGATTTTACAGGCATTCGTAATGACATTCCAATGAACTAAGTTCATTCTTTTATTACATACAAATATGTAAACAGAAAACTCAAGAGGTGAACCTCCAGTTAGCCTTACAAGAGGATCGATGTTTTTTTTTTTGTAAATACAACTATTAAGACCTCTAAGAAACAATTAACATTAAGACTTCAACTAATGAACCAGCATTATACAAACGTACTTGGAATCAACCAAAACTACAGTCAAATTATATACTGGATTCACTTTTTTGCATTTAGGTTAAACAATTTTAAAGCACCCACAGATAATCTTTGCATAAGGAATAAATCCCATTAACAAACACTGCAGACAGAAATCGCATAGGTCTCACCAGGAACCAAAAATAAAGTTTTGAGTTTACTCACTGAGTTTACTGTCCTGCATTTCAGAATAAATAACATTAAAACGACCACAGCTAAACCTTACACAGTAGACAAGTCCGTTACTACTTTGAACAGATAGCTCACACATTAACATTACCAATATACAGGTCTCCTCCCAAAATGTGAACGACACGTTTTTCAACAATAATCAAATGAATAACAGGGTACACAGTACTCAACACAACGCAATAAATATGGTTCTTGTCAAGACAAACACGTGCATCCAAAATCACGTCGACTCAGTACAATAGCCACGATGCGCACCAGTAATGTACTTCACTCAATCGTGTGAGCAGTAAATGCCCTCTTACAAGCTCCCAGAGGCCATGTGAATGCACATACGCTAACAGCTGCAAACGGCCATCTCGGCCAACAACAACTTTTTTTTATGTGGCTGTTTAACGTCACTCAGAGCCCACAATTCGGCGAATAGCTGTATGCAGCAGTTCCAGAGGGCCCCTTCATACAATTCTTAATGCCCACTTGATCCCACAACGGCTTGGAACTTCCGGTGACCGACCATGTGCCTTGACCAGTCCACCGGATCACCAAGGCCAAGGCTGCAGCCCTCTTCATCAGCAGTCTCTGAGGCAGCGAGAAGTTTTTGTCGTCCCACTCCGGACTCCAGAAGGTTTTGCCCGCACGCTGCCAGCAGCACACACGGGACCGATCCCGAGCGCCCTCTAAGACACTGCGAATGCCGGAGGCGCCACCCGGCGGGAATTCAAAGTGGCGGCCGCTGGCAGCGGAATCACTCACAGACAGCCTCAAGAGTGCGATTAAAACTCAGTGTCAAAGGGTATCAATGATAAGTCCTTCTGGTGACAATGCTATCCTCAGCAAAAGTGAAGAGAAGTTTTACAGTATCTGTTGAATGTGTACAGAATGTGAATTGAGAAGAAACCGGGAAGAGACAAAAGTAGAGAGAATGTAAGTAGCGAGGAGCTTAAGATCAAAACTGGTGATCACGACGGACGAAACAAGGTGGACATAAGAAGCAGACTAGCACAGGCAAAGAGGACATTCTTGAGCAACTGAAGTTTACTGGTGCCAAAAATACGTCTTCATTTTAGGAAGAAATGTTTGAGAATATACATTTTGAGTACAGGATTTTATGGTAGTGACTCATGGACATTAGGAAAACCGGAACAGAGGAGAATCGAAGCGTCTGGGATGTGGTGCTACAGAAGAAAGTTGACAATTAGATGAACTGATAACGAATGAGGAGGTTCTACACAACATCGATGCCGAACGAATATATGGAAAACACCGACAAGAAGACGGGAGAGGATGATAGGACATATGTTGAGTCATCAGGAAATAACCCCCGTGATACTAGAGAGATGACGATGATGATGATGGTTGGTTTGTGGGGCGCTCAACTGCGCGGTTATCAGCGCCCGTTCGAATTCGCAAACTTTGATCAGTCCAAACTCGCCACTTCCATGAATGATGATGAAATGATGAGTACAACACAAACACCCAGTCATCTCGAGGCAGGTGAAAATCTCTGACCCTGTCGGGAATCGAACCCAGGACCCCGTGCTCGGGAAGCGAGACTACTAAAGATAACTGTAGAGGGTAAAAACTTCCTGGAAGTCAGAGATCGGAATACATCCAAGAAATATGTGAAGACGTAGATTGCAACTGCTGCTCTGAAATGTAGAGGATAGCTTAGGTCAGGAATTTGCGGTGGGCTTCGTCAACCCTATCAGAACACTAATGACTCAAAAATAATCCGTTCTGTTTCGTACGGAGTAACGTTGGATATTTATTTAAATACCATTTTAGGTCTTTCCCACTAACCTTCTCAATAGAGTTCCAGTTTTCTTAAATGCTTCTACAGTTGCACTTATATTTGACTATCGCTATCGTTGGTCAGAAAATGACAAATTAACATGTGCACATTAATAAACCGTTAACCAGTACATTGTCAAGATGCTGATAACTTGTTAGTCAGTGTGCTATAAGGTCATCAATCTGTTACATGACATTTGACAATGTCTTCAAAGGAGGATGTGATATGAAAATAAACAAAAGCAAAACGAGGATAAAAGAATGCAGCCGAATTAAATCAGATGGTGCTGAGGGAATTAGATTACGAAGTGCCACACTCAAAGCAGTAGATGAGTTCTGCTATTTCGCAATCAAAATAACTGATGATGGTCGAAATAGAGAGGATATAAAATGTAGACTGGCGATGACAAAAAAAATCATTTCTGATGAAGAGAAGTTTGTTAACATGGACTATAGATTTAAGTGTCCGGAAGTTTTTTCTGAAAGTATTTGTATGGAGTGTAGCCATGCATGAATGTGAAACATGGACGATAAACAGTTTACACTAGAAGAGAATAGAAACTTCTGAACTCTGCTGTTACAGAATAATGCTGAAAATTAGAGGGTTAGATCACGTAACTAATGAGGTGGTACTGAGAGGAATTAGGAGAAGAGGAATTTGTGGCACAACTTGACTAGAAGAAGGTATCGGTTGGTAGGACACGTTCTGAGGCATCAAGGGATCGCCACTTTAGTACTGGAGGGAAGCGTGGAGGCTAAAAATCGTAGAGGGAGACCAAGAGATGAATACACTAAGCAGATTCAGAACGATGTAGGTTGCAGTAGTTACTCGGAGATGAAGAGGCTTGCACAGCATAGAGTTACATGGAGAGCTGCGTCAAACCAGTCTTCGGACTGAAGATCACAACAACAACATGGCATACAACTTGATTTGGAATTGTGAGGTGTACTGATTGTACATTCTGCTTTTTTGTGATGTAAGAAATTTATTGCAGTGTAGTTTATTAGTATACGATAACTGTTGAATTGGAATATGCACGCTATTAATAAAATAACTTGCTTATTTAACGAATTGCAAGTCACATATGACCATGCACATAATACCTTTATAAAGTTAGTATGAAAGATGATACGAAAAACAAAAGGACCTAAATCACAAGGGGCACAAACAAACAGCCATCTATATTTTTTTCGGTGATTCGGAGAAGGCCATAGGCACATATTGGCGAAGATTACTGTTTCTGCCACTTTAAAATTGTCAGCAAATACAGTATCTGATAAAAAATATCGGGACGTCTATTAGAGGAGATTAACATAGGTTGTGTTCGCCCTTTGCCTTCATGATGTGTGAACATTCGTGTCTGCATGTCTGTGGAGGAAAGGCAGTTCATTCTTCCTCAAGAGCCGAAACCAGGAAAGGTAGTGATCAGAATGAGATTTTCACTCTGCAGCGGAGTGTGCGCTGATATGAAACTTCCTGGCAGATTAAAACTGTGTGCCGGGCCGAGACTCGAACTCGGGACCTTTACCTTTCGCGGGCAAGAGTTCGAGTTTTAATCTGCCAGGAATTTCAAAGGTAGTGATGTTGGATGCTGGGGTTTGGAGCGCAGTCGACATTCTGAGCAATCCCAAAGGTGTTCAAGTTGGGACTTTGAGACTTTGAGCAGGTCAGTCCATTTCAGGAACGTTATTGTCCACAAACCATTGCCTCACATACTGCTTTATGACAGTGTGTGTTGCCATGCTGACACAGTCATTGTCGTTAACTGTCACTCTACTGTATGCTGTACATAATGCTGCCAAATGTATGCATATCGTTTCGTATTTAGTGTTTTCTTAAGTGTTATAAAGGGACCATACACAAAAAACAAAAAACGTCGGCATAACGTAATACCATCTCCTCTGTACGTCACTGTTCGTACTACATGTGATAGCATGGAGCGTTCAGTGTGCGTTCGTCGCACCTAAGTCCTTCCATTGGACTGCCGCAGGGAGTGGCGTCATTCATCACGCAAATCACTAGTTTCCAGTCATCCACTGTGCACCCACCTCAAGCACCGCTTATGATTGTCTACAAAAATGTTTGGCTTATGTGGAGCATCGACATTGGCAAAACCTCAAGCCTCGCTTATCATTGACTACAGAAATTTGCTGCTGATGTGTAGCATGGGCCGTGGGAAACCGGAACAGAAGAGAATCGAAGCATTTGAGATGTGGTGCTACAGGAGAATGTTGAAAATTAGGAGGACTGACAAGGTAGGGAATGAGGAGGTTGTCCATAGAGTCAGAGAGGAAAGGAATATGTGGAAAACACCGACAAAAAGAAGGTACAGGATGGTAGGACATCTTTAAAGACATCACAGAATAACTTCCAAGTTACTAGAGGAATCTGTAGAGGGAACTAATTGCAGAGGAAAGAAGAGGTTTTTATGCATCCAGCAAATAATCGAGGACTCAGGTTGCACGTGTTGCTCTGAGACGAAGAAGGAAAGGAATTTGTGGCAGGCCACATCAACCCAGTCAGAAGACTGATGACACAAAAAAAAAGTGGAGCTACTCAGTAACTGTATTTTCTTTAAACTTCCTACGCACAGTCTGTACTGACGGTAGCACTTTGGGACTCATGAGTGATACCCTCCACTAATTTCAAACGATGGAAAATCCAGGATGGAGTATAATGAGAAGGAAATTTCCCACTCACCATGTAGCGGAGATGCTGAGTCGCAGATCAGCACAACAAAAAGACTTTTACAATCAAAACTTTCGGCCATTGGCCTTCGTCAACAGTAGATACACACACACACACACACACACACACACACACACATGCAAATGCAGCTCACACACAACTCTATTATCTCCTTTTCCACTATTTCTCCTCTCCCCGTCCCCACCTTTCCCCTGCTCACCGTCAAATCTGCAGCACTTCACCGTCTGCCACCTCCACCATACTGACTCTCCCCCTCCCCGCCCCCGCCTCCTCCTTGCCCCCACCCATTCGCCACACCCATCATGCACTGGTGCTGCTGCTCACAGTGTGGTTTCAGTTGCCTGAGACTGCAGTCGTGTATGTGAGTTTGTTTGCGTGAGTGTGTGCTTGTGTGTGTGTGTGTGTGTGTGTGTGTGTGTGTGTCTGTGGATGAAGGCAAATAGCTGAAAGCTTTAATTGTGAAAGTCTTTTTGTTGTGCCTATCTGCGACTCAGCATATCCGCTATATGATTAGTAGCAACTTTTCCTTTCATAATATTGCTAACCTCTACTAATTTCATGCGATATTTTACAACCACCCTCCGCAATGCTCAGCAGTCCCTGTCCATCAGTGCTTGAGGTCTTCGTATTGCTGTGATTGTTCCATCGCATTTCTATTTCACAAAATCATCATCAACATTCGACTTTGGGAACTTTAGAAGGGCTGCAATGTCCCTGACGGATTTGTTGCTCGGGTGACATCCAATGAGCAGTCGACATTCCAAGTCATTGAGCTCTCCTGACTCACCAATTCTGCTGTTGCTGTGTCTCTACTAACAACACAATACTCTCCATCTATCGTGACACCTGCCCATCGATCTCGCATTACACAGGGGTGTCCAAATACTTGAGGAAATTAGTCAATTACCACACCTTCTGGGCAGTAGGTGGGAGTGAAGGATTAGATTGCGTTTTAATGTTATCTCACAATAGCATAGTCTTGTTGCACTCGGTATAAGTGAATATGGCTGAGCGTAACAAGCAATAGATATTATTCTAGGTACTATTGGCAAGCTACGGTGTAGAACCTTCACTGTCTTGGCACCCACAGTTGAAACACTGAGAGTAGAGGGCGACGATCTGCATGTGTTACTATATAATTTTTCCAGAAGGTTTTTCCTGGTTCAGTGCTTCGCGGCAGTGTTTGCTTGATGTTTCGTGTAGCTTGAAGTTCTGTCCAGCGTCACGTCAAGGTTTTTTGAAGCTTCATTGCGGGTGCGAACGATGTTCTCAAGATTAATTGTCGGTTTCTACTTGGCCAATCTGTTGTTCAGGTGGAAACACTTGACCTTGTTTTGATTGGAGTAAGTTGAACCGTTCACAAGTATTGTGCAAGAGTGTTTGAATGATACGACAATACTTCCTCTGCAGTTTCCATGACCTTGCAATAGACAACTGTTGCCCATCTTGGCTGTACTCGAGTTTTATATAATCAACTTAAGACATGGTGGCTGTATACAGACTAAAACGAAGTGGGATCCTAGAGGAAGATTATTGTTAAGTTTCAGTAGTTTTCTCCTTTCATTTCTGATGTTGTCTTCAAAAGATCTTCTGCTGAGCGCTTACTTCAGTATGTGGACTATTTTTCGGCAGGGTATAATGCGCAAACACTTACGAGTTCAATCCTATATCCAGATTGCGTCATATGCTGCTGTCAGGTTGAGCACGAAACAGAAGTCTCTATATGCTTCTGAAGTTGTAACTGTTTACAGGCGGTCATCACTAGTACTTAGTCTGTGCAGCTTCTTTTTTGATGGAAACCATCTTGCTAGAAACCTTTTTTATTTAATATGTGTGTCGTATACCATTTAAATGACCCTCTCCAATAGTTTGCAGTGAGTATAGTGACAGAGAGTAATCGTGTGGCATCTGTTTGATATATTATTTGACTTATCTGATTTAAATACGTCAACTGATTGTGCTCTCTTGAATAGGTTCGATTTATTTCCAGATTTCACCACATCAGTGACAAATCTTGACAGCGACTTTATTGCATATTTCCTGCAATGAAACAGAAGCTCCAAATGGATACTACCGAAATACACTACTGGCCATTAAGATTGCTACACCAAGAAGAAATGCCGATGATAAACGGGTATTCATTGGACAAATATATTATACTAGAACTGACATGTGATTGCATTTACACGCAATTTGGGTGCATAGATCCAGAGAAATCAGAAACTAGAACAACCACCTCTGGCCGTAATAACGGCCTTGATACGCCAGGGTATCGAGTCAAACAGAGCTTGGATGCCGAATACAGGTACAGCTGCCCATGCAGCTTCAACACGATACCTTAGTTCGTCAAGAGTAGTGACTGACGTATTGTGACGAGCCAGTTGCTCGGCCACCATTGACCAAACGTTCTCAATTGGTGAGAGATCTGGAGAATGTGCTGGCCAGGGCAGCAGTCGAACATTTTCTGTATCCAGAAACGCCCGTACAGGACCTGCAACATGCGGTCGTGCATTACCCTGCTGAAATGTAGGGTTTCGCAGGGATCGAATGAACGGTAGAGCCACGGGTCGTAATACATCTGAAATGTAATGTCCACTGTTCAAAGCGCCGTCAGTGCGAACAAGAGATGACCGTGACGTGTAACCAATGGCACCCCATACCATCACGCCGGGTGATACGCCAGTATGGCGATGATGAATACACGCTTCCAATGTGCGTTCACCGCGATGTCGCCAAACACAGATGCGACGATCATGATGCTGTAAACAGAACCTGGATTCGTCCGAAAAAATGACGTTTTGCCATTCGTGCACGCAGGTTCGTCGTTGAGTACACCATCGCAGGCGCTCCTGTCCGTGATGCAGCGTCAAGGGTAACCGCATCCATGGTCTCCGAGCTGATAGTCCATGCTGCCGCAAACGTCGTCGAACTGTTCGTGCAAATGGTTGTCATCTTGCATACGTCCCCATCTGTTGAGTAAGGGATCGAGACGTGGCCGCACGATCCGTTACAGCCATGCAGATAAGATGCCTGTCATCTCGACTGTTAGTGATACGAGGCCGTTGGGATCCAGCACGGCGTTCCGTATCACCCTCCTGCACCCACCGATTCCATATTCTGCTAACAGTCATTGGATGTCGACCAATGCGAGCAGCAATGTCACGATACGATAAACCGCAATCGCGATAGGCTACAATCCGACCTTTATCAAAGTCGGAATCGTAATGGTACGCATTTCTTCTCCTTACACGAGGCATCACAACAACGTTTCACCAGGCAACGCCGGTCAACTGCTGTTTGTGTGTGAGAAATCGGTTGGAAACTTTCCTCGTGTCAGCACGTTGAAGGTGTCGCCACCGGCGCTAACCATGTCTGAATGCTCTGAAAAGCTGATCATTTGCATATCACAGCATCTTCTTCCTGTCGGTTAAATTTCGCGTCTGTAGCACATCTTAGTGGTGTAGCAATTTTAATGGCCAGTAGTGTATGAGCTATATTTTTTTCCATTCGGCCGGTTGGCAACAACACAAGTTCTCCTCAGGTAATGTATGACGGTTTCATAGTGTGATTTACAACTCTGTTTGTTAACATGTATTTAGTTTCATAAAAGTTATTTTTGTAACCGTCGAACCTAGATTGTAGAGAATAGGTATTGCTGGTGTTCCATGGTTTCCAACCTCTGACACGCCTCACTGCGTCCAGACTTAGTAGACATTCAACCTCAATATCCTTGCCTCCACATTCAACGGTCTGATTATATGGTTTTGTGATATCTCAGCCTGGGATGAATTCCACAGGAATACTGTCTTTCACAAGGTGTGTTACAGCACTGACAAAGCTTTTGTAGTTCTGGTAAGTTGGAGGAATGCACCCAAGTCCCTTAAAGAGTCTTTATGCTGACTGATATCAGTTAGACTTGCTGAAATTCCCTGTGGAATGGGCGGAATGATCTTACAGTTTCAGTACTACTGGACGACGTAGAGATTGAGAAAAACTACTGTGTAAACCA
Organism: Schistocerca americana; assembly: GCF_021461395.2. NCBI lineage: Eukaryota > Metazoa > Arthropoda > Insecta > Orthoptera > Acrididae > Schistocerca > Schistocerca americana. Next base: position 325,577,967 of record NC_060121.1, on the reverse strand, counting down.
TGGAATGTTTGCAGCGGTTGAGTATTGTAATTTGTAATGCCAACCAAGCATGAGGATTGCTGTTAGATGTCCAAGGTGTTTACTGAAAGGTGGTTTGGTGTTGGTATCACAATCAAGGTGAATGAACGTTTTCTTCAGCCCAGTTTATCAGATCCTCCCCAAACCTCGTTCGCTACTATGTATTTCCATTGTTCAATGTGGCTGTTAAAGCCTATGTGGTTTGCAGAATGAGGTGAAAGTCACATGCTTGGATTTGACCAGTTATTGGGGGCAGGCTTATAGATGTTATTAATCGTGGTGTCACTAACTTTTATGGTGACCCCATAAACATCTGCAGACATTCTCTTAAATAAAGCGTTTCAAATGTAGCTTCATACATAGGATGCTACACCATATGTTTTGTGGCATGTGGCACCTAAACAAATAATACCCAGGAACTTATCGTCTTCCCATAAATTGAATTTCGCTTTTAGTGTGGTTTGCTTGGACTAGGATCACATAAATCCTGTTATATGTTAAAATCGTATGTAGGAGAAATCGTTTTGCTTCTGCTTATGGGTTCAGTGCTGAGTTGGCAAATTTGGATCATAGTGCCAAGACTATGGTCCTTACAAAAACAACTTGATGTGCTTTCTGGACCCATAGTGCTGTGTCACCAGGAGTCGAAGTCATCAGTATTGTGCTAGATCACTTCATTCACAACAAATGTTGATGAGGATGCACCATGACGAGTTGAAGTAGAACTGCACTTCATGCTCACGTTTATGATGGACATTAGTTTCAAATAGAACGAAAGTTTAATCATTTCATACCTGTTTTGCATTTGTCAAAAAGTTTGATAAATATTTCATGCATCTTCATGTTGTAATACTTTCTGTTTGTCAGTGTTCATTATGAGGCACTAACGTCGAATAACGCGAAAGTTCAAGGAGTCCATGAAGTCAACGATGTACGGCTGCCATAGGATGCCGTCTGCATGGACCAAAATGGATTGGACATGTGACTAGGCCTCCAGTCGGTGTGACCAAAATCAATTGTTTGCTAACATCCTTTCATTACACGTAATGTTTTTACATGAATAGTTTAAAATAAAAATAAATGGAGTTGAATTGCACAGTATGAACACATAGATATATAAATAACTACGTTCATTATCTTGATTATTAAATTTTATTCTGATCCAGATGTGAATTTCACATTGATCATTCACTTCTAGTAGAATCATTTGTGAGAAGTACCCAAGGAGCTCGTCTCCCTACAGTTGTTATTCTATGTGAATAATTTTGTTCTTCCCAATGATTTCCTTAAGATTTAACTTTTCAGAGCAGTATATTACGGTCAGTGGGGAGAACTGGACCATTGGCCCATTTGGTTGTGGATGGTAGGCTTGCCATCAGCTTGATCCTTACCAGATAGTGATGGTGACACAAGATGTGAGGTGTGCAATGGTCCCTGTTTCCATTTAAATGCCCTGTATTTGTTATTTCATTTGAACAGCTTAGTTCTTCCTAATGTCCTCCTTGTAATGTACTTTTTTGTACAGCAGTACGTTAACATCAGTGGGGGAGCCTCGATCAATGTCCCATTTGGCTGTGGATGGTAGTCTTGCGGCCAGCTCTGGCGTGAGCAGCTGGTGGCAGCGACAGGAGATGCAAGACGTGCAGTGGTCCCTGTGCCCACTGCTGTTGTTGTGCCGCGCTGTTGGCCTGTGGCCTCACGAGGTTGGCCCTCCTGGCGAGGCCCCCATGGTACTCGGGCGTGGAGCCACCTCACGGACGGCGCTGTCGCTTCTCGCGATGCTGTTGGCAGGGGGCTGCCAACTGCTGTGGATCTATCAGCGCAGCAATACGACTTCCACCGCGACTTTGGTGGCCGTGGCCACGGTGCTACTCGAAGCGGCCACCTCGACTGTAGCACTGCTGCAGGACAGGTTGTGCAGCCGCGGGCGCTACCTGCGCCTGCTGCGACACCTAGCGCTGGCAGGCAGAGTGGTGTTCGTGGACCGGCGCGCAGCACACGTTGCCACACGTAGGGCGCTTGCAGCGGCCACGGTAGGGGCCGGGGCACTGGTGGCAGCGCTGTACGGCCACTGGATCTGGTCCTTTGGCGGGTTGTCCGACCTTTACCCCATACTGGCGGCCGTCAAGGCGCCCATGCTGCTGGCCCAGGGTGTGCGTCTCGCGGTGCTGCCTGCACTCGCCTACTACCGCATCCGTGCTGCTAACCACCGGCTCGTACTGCTGCTGCACACTGGCGGCTCTGTCAGGTAATCCAACAGTCGGTATGCAAAAACTACACTGATCAGCCAGAACATTATAACCAGCAACCGGTATGTCAACCTTTGGCATAGATAACAGTAGTGACGCATCATGGAAAGGAAGCAATGAGGCCCTGGCATGCAACTAGAGGAGCTGGCACCACACGTCACCTTATTCCCACACATTCTGAGCAGGGAGACATGAGCTCTGGTGCCTCGTTCAAACACATCCCAGGGGTGTTCGAACGAATTCAGACCTGGCGAGTTTGGGGGGGGGGGGCAACTTATCAACTGGAACTCACTGCTGTGTTCCTCAAACCACTCAAACACATTCCTGGCTTTGTGACTGGTGCATTATCTTGCTGAAAAATGCCGCTAGCATCGGGTTCAAATGGCTCTGAGCACTATGCGACTTAAAGTCTGAGGTCATCAGTCGCCTGGAACTTAGAACTAATTAAACCTAACTAAACTAAGGACATCACACACATCCATGCCCGAGGCAGGATTCGAACCTGCGACTGTAGCGGTCGCTCGGTTCCAGACTGTAGCGCCTAGAACCACATGGTCACTCCGGCTGGCCTAGCATTGGGAAATGTGATCATCATGAAGTGGTGTATGATATTCTTAGCCATCACGGTGCCTCGCACAAGCTCCACTGGACTCATGTATGTCCATGTGAATGTTCCCCAGAGTATAATGGAGCTGCCACCAGCTTGTCTCTGCCTGACAGAACAGGTGTCAGGGAGCCGTTCCCCTGGCAGACGATGGGCTTGCATACTCCCATCAGCATGCTGAAGAAGGTATTGAAATTCATCAGACCATGCAATGCTCTGCCACTGTGCCAGAGTCCGGGGATAGTGGTCATGTGCCCATTTCAGTCATAGTTACTGATGTGGTGTTAACATTGGCACATGCATGGGTTGTCGGTCTGTGTGTCCTACTTTACCAGTCTGGCCAACTTGTGATGTCTGGCATCTGTGATGAGTGGTGGCTGCCCTACCCCACAATGTGTGGGTGAGGTTTCATCTTGGTTTTGCAGCAACTTCAAGACATTCATCACAGCACTCCTTGACCACCTGACAAGTCGTGCAGTTTCTGAAGTGTTCATACTGGGCCCCCAGAGAATCACAATCTGCCCTTAGTCATATTTAGATCGCATGCCTTCCCCATTCTACACATGGACTGCTGATACTACATGCACTGTGCATGAGTCTGACTAGCAATCACGTCTTGCCAGGCTTATGTCGATACTAGGTCGGTGGTCATAATGTTCTGGCTGATCAATGTATGAGATAGAAGGCATCTAAGCACCCTTATAAAATTGTACATTGTCGAACGCTTTTACCAAGTCGACAAATCCTATGAACGTGTCTTGATTTTTCTTTAGTCTTGCTTCCATTTTAAGCCGCAACGTCATAATTGGCTCTCTCGTGCTTTTACCTTTTCTAAAGCCGAACTGAACGTCATCTAACACATCCTCAATTTTCTTTTTCATGCTTCTGTATTTTCTTCTTGTCGGCAACTTGGAAGCATGAGCTGTTAAACTGATTGTGCGATAATTCTCACACTTGTCAGTTCTTTCAGTCTTCGGAATCGTGTGGATGATATTTTACCGGCACCAGATGGTATGACGCCAGACTCAACGTGAATAGTCGTTTTGTTACCACTTCCCCCAATGATTTTAGAAATTCTGATAGAATGTTATCTATCCCTTCTTACTTATTTGAGTCATCCAAAGCTCGTTTAAATTCTGGTTTTAATACTGGGTCTACTATCCCTTCTAAATCTACTCCTGTTTCTTCTTCTATCACATTAGACAGATCTTCCCCCTCATAGAAACCTTCAATGTATTCTTTCCCCACCCGCTCTGTCTTCTGCATTTAACAGTGGAATTCCCGTTGCACTGTTAATGTTACCGCCCTTGATTTTAATTTCACCGAAGATTGTTTTGACTTTCCTGTATGCTGAGCCTGTCCTTCCGACAATCATTTCCTTTCCGACTTCTTCGTATTTTTCATGCAGCCATTTGGTCTTAGCTTCCCTCCAATTGCTATTTATTTCATTCCTCAGCGACTTGTATTTCTGTATGCCTCAGTTTCCCGGAGTATTTTTGTACTTCCTCCTTTCATCGATCAACTGAAGTATTTCTTGTGTTGTCCATGATTTCTCCGCAGTACCTTCTTTGTACCTATATTTTTCTTCCCAACATCTGTCATGGCCGTTTTTAGAGATGTCCATTTCTCTTCAACTGCACTGCCTACTGAGCTATTCCTTATTGTTGTATCTATAACCTTAGAGAACTTCAGGTGTATCTCGTCATTCCTTAATACTTCCGTATCCCACTTCTTTGCATATTGATTCTTCCTGACTAATGTCTTAAACTTCAGCCTACTCTTCATCACTACTGTATTGTAATCTTAGTCTGTGTCAGCTCCTGGGTATGCCTTAGAATCCAGTATCTGAATTCGGAATCTCTGTCTGATCACGATGTAATCTAGCTGAAATGTTCCCCTATCACCCGGCCTTTTCCAAGTATATCTCCTCCTCTTGCGATTCTTGAACAGAGTATTCCCTATTACTATCTGAAATCTGTTACAGAACTCAATTAGTCTTTCTCCTCCCTCATTCCTTGTCCCAAGCCCATATTCTGCTGTAACCTTTTCTTCTAGTCCTTCCCCTACTACTGCTTTCCAGTCGCCCACGACTATTAGACTTTTATCACCCGTTACGTACTGTATTACCCTTTCAATATCTTCATATACTTTCTCTAGCTCTTCATGCCCTGCGACGTCGGTGAGTATACTTGAACTATCGTTGTCGATGTTGCTTTGCTGTCGCTTGTTATAAGAACAACCAGATCAGTGAACTGGTAACATGGTAAAGGCCTCTCTGTCCTACCTTCCTATTCACAACGAATGCTACTCCAGTTATATCATTTTCTGCTGCTGTAGATATTACCCTGTATTCATCTGACCAGAAATCCTTGTCTTCTTTCCATTTCACTTCACTGACGTCTACTATATCTAGAATGAGCCTTTGCATTTCCCTTTTCAGATTTTCTAGTTTCCCTACAACGTTCAAGTTTCTGACATCGCACGCCCCGACTCGTAGAACGTTATCCTTTCGTTGATTATTCAATTTTTTTCTCATGGTCAAAATGGTTCAAATGGCTCTGAGCACTATGGGACTTAACTTCTGAGGTCATCAGTCCCCTGGAACTTAGAACTACTCAAACCGAACTAACCTAAGGACATCACATACATCCATGCCCGAGAAAGGATTCGAATCTGCGACCGTAGCGGTCGCGTGGTTACCTCCACCTTGGCACTACCCTCCCAGAGATCCGAATGGGGGACTATTCCGGAATCAATGGAGAGATCATCATGACACTTTTTCAATTACAGGCCACTTGTGCTGTGGATACACATTATGCGTCATTAATGCAGTGGTTTCGACTGCCTTTTGCATCTTCATGCCCTTGATCACTTGCTGATTCTTCTTCCTTTTACGGCAGTTTCCCACTCCAAGGGCAAGAGAGCGCCCTGAACCTCCGTCCGCTCCTCCGTCCTTTTTCGACAAGGCCGTTGACCGAATGTGGGTGACCTCTTACGCCATTGCTAATTATTTATAATCAAAATTTAAGCAGTCACATTGTAGGAAGCTGGGACCGGCGACGTTTTGATTACTAATCAAATTAACTACTCCTTTTTTATGTGTGTTCACGGATTTCCCGCTTTGCGTGAGCGTTCGCCTTAATAGTTTTCTTAAAAAAAAGAAAAATAGGTCGGGGGCCAAAGTGGCCGTAGTAAAGGCCTGGCAACGGTGTCCCCGTCTGCTGATAGTGTAATGGAGAGGCAGCTCGAAGGAAACTTTGTACCTTTATATAAATTCTTTTTATTTATTTTCCATTTTAATTTTTATAACCAAAGAAAAAAAGGAAAACTAAAGCACCTGAAAAAGGAACGAAAAAAATTCAGGGGGCAAGTGACATTCGCGTCACTCCACTGGGAGGAATATCTTAGCCTGTGAAACTGCACCAATCTGGGACTTCCCACCGCTCCGGGTGGCCATGAAACATGCTGCCTAGAAAGTTCGCTAAGTGCGTTTGGTATTGAGAGTGACGTCGGATGATCTCATGTTGTTCTAGTAGATAGAGCCAATAACTCGCGCCCAATTTCATGGTCCGCAAGAGCACGTAGTCCGATCCGTGCCCTGCAATCCAGTGGATTTCCGAGGGGCGAAAGACTGCGTCTGGGAAGAGCAAAACGTCCGTCGTGATTGCGGAGTCCTCGGTGCCTTTGAGGAGCGCCATGATGCGTTGCGTCAGCTGCCCAACATCCTCCGCATCATCGCACTGCAGGCAGTGTTCGTCAGTGTCCTGCATGCCACATACGAGGCGTGTTTTTTTACATAAGTACCGTTTTGAAATTTAAAAAAAAAGACGTGCTAAGATATCTCAATAATTTTATTTTTACATGAAAGCCTGTACCTTAATCTACTTTTGTAGATGAGGCACTTGTCATAACGTTGTACCAGTTTTTGAATACCCTCCTCATAGAAGTCTGCCGCCTGACTTGTTAAGCACTGCATAACCACTGTTTTGACTTCGTCATCATCTTGAAGACGCTGACCAACTAGGTGTTTCTTCAAGTGCAGGAACAGATGGTAGTCACTGGGCGCAAGATCGGGGCTGTACGGAGGATGATCTCGAGTTTCCCATCGAAAAGATGTGATGAGATATTTGGTCTGCCCTTTAGCAACTTCCATGGACTGTTGCTTTGATTCTGGTGTAACGTAGACCACCCATGTTTCTTCGCCCGTAACAATTGGCTTAAGAAATAATACCGTCATTGTGGTACCGCTCGAGGAAACTCAATGCACTGTCTAAACGTTTGGTTTTGTGCCCATCCGTCAACATATTCAGTACTCAATGTGCGCACAATTTTCGGTAATTCAAGTACTCGGTCACAAGGCCATACAAAACACTACGAGAAACATTACGAAAGTCATCCCGCAAGGAGGAAATCGTAAAGCGTCTGTTTTCTCTCACCTTATTGTCCACTTCCTGCACCAAACTTTCATTAACGGCCGAAGGACGCCCACTCCGTTGTTCATCATGCAGATTTGTGCGGCCATCTTTAAATGCTCTCACCCACTTTCTTACCATTCCATCACTCATCATGTTTTCTCCGTAAACTGCACAGATCTGACGATGAATATCGGTCACTTTTAGGCCTTTAGCACTAAGAAATCGTATAACAGCCCGTACTTCACAGTCGGCGGGACTCACGATTATCGGGGGCATCTTAAACACTCAATACACGTCGTAAACGAGGAAGAATCAGACTGTAATGACGTCAGTGCGTAGATTATGGTACAGGCATTCATGTAAAAATAAAATTATTGAGATATTTAAACACGCCTTTTTTTTATTTCAAAAAGGTACTTATTTAAAAAAAACACACCTCGTATAAGGCACAGTGGGGAATCGACCATGTGAATGTCGTACAGGTGACGGCGTGTCACTGTCTTGCGGTTGTAAAATTTGTACCAAGAGGGGAGGAGAGGGGAGGAGAGGCACATGGACAGCACGCCAGATCAGTCGCCAATCCCTCGTTGCGTATTTAAGTTCGACAACACTGCTATTATGTTGACGCATCAAATGTCGATATATCTTACAGGTGGTGAGGAAGGTATTTATAGATGAACATAAGAAAATCAACAAAGAATGGCGCGACGTGGGAAAAAGATGGTGATAGTGTGCCTGCCGCCACCGGCGTTTCAAAGGCGGGGGAAGAAGAACGTCTAGAATTGCCAACGTGATGGCGTGTTGCCGTTGATTCCAGATCCGTACCGCCGCTCGTAGATATAGGGCGAGAGCCTTGTTCCGCACATTCGTGAGACTAGGTTCTCCACAGTGGTGCGGGAAATTTAAAGTCTCGTATTTGACCTTAAACAGCGACCCTTGGCTGATATACACTACTGGCCATTAAAATTGCTACACCAAGAACAAATGTAGATGGTAAACGGGTATTCATTGGACAAATATATTATACTAGAACTGACATGAGATTACATTTTCACGCAATTTGGGTGCATAGATCCTGAGAAATCAGTACCCAAAACAACCACCTCTGGCCGTAATAACGGCCTTGATACGCCTGGGCATTGAGTCAAACAGAGCTTGGATGGCGTGTACAGGTACAGCTGCCCATGCACCTTCAACACGATACCACAGTTCATCAAGAGTAGTGACTGGCGTATTGTGACGAGCCAGTTGCTTCAGCACCATTGACCAGACGTTTTCAATTGGTGAGAGATCTGGATAACGTGCTGGTCAGGGCAGCAGTCAAACATTTTCTGTATCCAGAAACGCCCGTACAGGACCTGCAACATGCGGTCGTGCATTATCCAGCTGAAATGTAGGGTTTCGCAGGGATCGAATGAACGGTAGAGCCACGGGTCGTAACACATCTGAAATGTAACGTCCACTCTTCGAAGTGCCGTCAATGCGAGCAAGAGGTGACCGAGACGTGTAACCAATGGCACCCCATACCATCACGCCGGGTGATAGGCCAGTATGGCGATGACGAATACTCGCTTCCAATGTTCGTTCACCGCGATGTTGCCAAACACGGATGCGACCATCGTGATGTTGTAAAACGAACCTGGATTCATCCGAAAAAATGACGTTTTACTATTCGTGCACCCAGGTTCGTCGTTGAGTACACCATCGCAGGCGCTCCTGTCTGTGATGCAGCGTCAAGGGTAGCCGCAGCCAAGGTCTCCGTGCTGATAGTCCAAGCTGCCGCAAACGTCGTCGAACTGTTCGTGCAAACGGTTGTTGTCTTGCAAACGTCCCTATCTGTTGACTCAGGGATCGAGACGTAGCTGCACGATCCGTTACAGTCATGCGGATAAGATGCCTGTCATGTCGACTGCTAGTGATACGAGGCCGTTGGGATGCAGCACGGCGTTCCGTATTACCCTATTGAACCCACCGATTCCATATTCTGCTAACAGCCATAGGATCTCGACCAACGCGAGCAGCAATGTCGCGATACGATAAACCGCAGTCGTGATAGGCTTCAATCCGACCTTTATCAAAGTCGGAAATGTAATGGTACGCATTTCTCCTTCTTACAAGAGGCATCACAACAACGTTACACCAGGCAACGCCATTCAACTGCTGTTTGTGTGTGAGGAATCGGCTGGAAACTTTCCTCATGTCAGCACGTTGTAGGTGTCGCCACCGGCCCCAACCTTGTGTGAATGCTCTGAAAAGCTAATCATTTGCATATCACAGCATGTTCTTCCTGTCGGTTTAAATTTCGCGTCTGTAGCACGTCATCTTCGTGGTGTAGCAATTTTAACGGCCAGTAGTGTAGTATCCAAAGGCCGCCATTAACTTGTCAGCAACACCATATGCCATTGGCAGGACCTCTGCCAAGTGTTGCATCCTGAGGCAAGATGAACATTAGTATATTCCAGCCTATGGAGGTGGTCGTGTGTTCGGAGCGAATTGTTGCGTATGAGCAGTTGGACCAGCTGGAGCAGTCACCGGTAGCTCGTCGCCGCTGATTGCCGTAGCGATCGAGTGAGCAAAACCGTTAAGCATCGCCGTGAACGGAATGTGCAGAGCGTCCAGCCTCCGTTCCTGCCCCCGTCTGATGTGCATGATCTTGGTTTCATTCATGCTTGCCCTTCTCCCCGCCGTATGTAGTAAGAAGGGCAACCACCTTATGTACTTCGTTCTCCTATCGGATGATTACCATCAACACGTCGGAGTATGCGCGACGCGTGAAGGAACTCGCATGGAACCGGATGCCTGCAAGAGTCTGTCTAAGAGTCTGCATCGATGACTCGAACACAATTGCAAACAGCACCATCCACAAAGGAATCCTTGCCTAACTGAGCTGTAAACAGGAAGTGTACCTGCCTCCCTGCCATTGACCCTCACCTTCGAATGAGTGCCGCGAAAAATGTGTATGAGGACGGTAGTGAAATCCTGGGGTAATTCCACGCGTCGCATGATCGACTCAAGGAAATCTTGATTGATCCTGTGAAAGGCACCATCAGAATTCACTAATACAGTATGAACGCCGCTCACGTGCGACATGCTTCCATCTAGGCAATGATGTCACGGTATTCACCTAGATCAGAGTGGATGTTGCTGTGAACTCCTAGACAAGCCTGGTCTGGTGGTAATGTCTTGAATATGACAGTCTTAAACCCTGCCGCCAACATTCTCGCAAAGACTTTGTAGTCACTATTGAGCATTGTGAGCGGTCGGAACTGATGGGCACTGACACTCCCTGCCGATTTCGGTACCGGTATAAGCGTTCCCGCCATGAACAGCGATGGGACGTAAGTGTCAGGGCACAATAGCTCATTACACATCAACACCTATTGGGACGTCATCAGATCCGCAAATTCGCGATAAAATTCGTCAACCCATAAGGCCCAGGGGATTTATGGACCGCACCTTTCTTGAGTGTCATCGTTGTGTCATCTTCTCTTAGGGGTTTCAATAACGCCGCTGCATCCGAATCATCCACCCCCGTGTCTTCTCCCATCCGATCGTCCGTCGGCAACCTGGCAAAAAGGAGGCGGTAATGTTCCAGAAACCCAGGAGCAATGTCTTGTTGTGACGTCAAGGGCCGATCGCCCCCATCATGGAGCACTGTGATCAACTATTGTCGATTACGAGTATAGCCTCTCGACACATGATGACGTTGTCCAAGCCCCGAACACGGATCGAAAGTCTCTCCAATCGACGCCGGGTGATCGATAAAATGCAGGCCTGAATGCGATCGACGCCCCGGCGATTGAGCCCTGGAGGACAGGTCACGAAGCACCATGTAGTTATGTTCAAGTGTATCTCGGAGTCATCTTGCTTTTTCCTTGCCATAAGTTATTAGAGCCCTTCCTATCGCCGGTTTTGCACATTGTAGCCACCGTGAAAGAACCTTACGGTGCATCGGAAGACGGCAGGTGCATGTTGGCCACGCTTCTTCGATCCACAGGCGACATTCCCAATAAGGATGAATTATATTTCCACGAACTACGACTCCCAGACCCGCTGTCCTGGAAGGATTAACGTGCATAAATATGCAAGGTGATCCGTAAAAGCTGCGGGCCAAAGTTCAGCAGCCAACACGTCATCTCGCAATCCATCAGAAACATAAATCCGATCCAGTCTACTCGCCGAGTGGCTAGGAAAAGATGTACAGGTCTCACGCTGCCCATGGATCCTTTCCCATGCGTCCATTAGTGTCTCGTCTTGGCAGATCGAACGCAGTGCGTAGCAATAGTCAAAATTCGGGGTTTGGTCCTTCGGCTTGAGAACACAATTATAATTCCCTCCTACCAAGATGTGATCGTATCTGACACGGAATATGGCGCAATATCCTCCGAGTAGAACTGCACTGTCAGATAGGGAGGGTGGATAGATCTTGACAATACGAATGCCGTTCATGGTCATCCCCAAACCCCGAGCCGAAGGAATCCCTTCCCGGATCAAGATCCCCCTGCCACGTCCTACGCATGGGAGCGGCGCTAGACAGGTGTTATAACAACGCACGCCTGGAAGGACAGCACTGCAGGTGTCCTGCACCAACTGGAAATCCATGTCCGTGGTGTAGATCATGTCCCAGAATAAATCAGGCGCTCGTACGGTATTACTGTTCACTGTTATCACTTTATATGCTTAGTTCGTTTTCGTCATCATGTTCGTGTCATCTCATTGTGGACCCCAAAAGCTACAGGCCGCTGCTCGTGCTCAGAGGGCTGCCCGCCATCGGGCTTACCTCCATTGTTTTCGTCCTGTGTGTGCGTCCTGTATGTGAGCCGTCATAAAGTTGGGATGCCAAATCCGGTATCTCTTCGAATTGTTCTGCCCAGTCACATTTGGTCACCTACCCCAGAAACGCCCTCTGCCACATTTCGATGTTATTGCCAGGACGCTGTCTTGACTCATCCATTGACATTAACAGGTCAATTGGCGTCAATGAAGAGGGACCGTCTGAAAGGAAGCATATCCGGTCACGATCTGAAGGAATCTTTCGACGTCGTTTAAAGGCACGTGCTCCATGTCAGATGTCTCTTCAGCTCGAAGATTTTCCTCGTTCCCTAGGCTCTGATGGCATACATGTGAAGCTGTGGAAGGTTACTCCCTCACATGCCGGGAGGAGAGTGTAGGGGCATCCTCCCTGCGTCCCTAACTCGGTCCGCTCTTGCATCAAAACATCCGTATCACGGTCCGAACTCGGCATCACGTCCCTGGGGGCCACCAGCATGTACGGCAACGTAAGTTGCGTAGGAACTTCTCGCAGTGAGGCTACCTTCGGAGAAAGTTACATGATGCGGCGTTGTATGCACTACGAGCGGATATGTCATTCTCCACCGCAGACAGAACATGTCCGCGGCTGGCCATCGTAAATCAAAATAGCTCGACATCCTCCAGTATATGAGTATGAAGGGATATGTTTGTTAAGGACGACCCGCAGACGTCGGACGCCGATTAGCATGCGGTAGGTGCTAAAATTCCCAGCGTTCAGGAATATAGCTTAGTACCGTCCCATTTGGTGTCAGCATTTCCATAACCATCGATTCTGGTACCTCAAACGGCAATTCAAAGACCCTCACTCCCAAGCCGGAAACAGTCACCATTACATAGCTGATATGGCCATCATAGTGTCGAAATTTAAATCCACTTTGAGCAGCAGACAAGAACATGCGCGAGTATCGGCGGTGTAAACACTTTCTCTTCCACAGACACACGCAGCTGGGACAACAGGTCCGAGCCACACCACTGCCTAGTGCAGACTGGTAGACCACGAGTAGTCCATAATATTAGACTCATAATACAGAGAATGCGTCCTACATCACTATCATCTTGTCATAATCATTTTCAACTTTTTAAAATGTTTTTACTGTTGTGGTCTTCATTCTGAAGCTCTCCGTGCTATTGTGTTCTGTCCAGTGCATGCCTCTTCTTCTGTGCATAACTACCACAACCTACATCCATGTGAAGCCTCTACAATCCCTCCCCCCCCCCCCTCCCCCGCCACCCGTTGCCAAACTGACTATTCCACGATGCCTCACGACGTGTCCTATCGGCCAATCCCTTCTTTTGGTCAAGTTATGCAATAAGCTTTTCCCCAAGTCGATTTAGTATTCCGTACTTTGTTATTCGATGTGCCCCTCTAATTATCAGCATTCTTCTATCCCACCACATTTCACAAACTTCTATTCTCTTCTTGTCTGAATTGGTTACTGTCCACATTTCACTTCTGTACAGCTTCTTACACTTAAATTTGTATTGAATGTTAAAAAACTCCTGTTTTTCAGAAATGCTTTTCTTGTTATTTGCCAGTGTGCATTTTGTATCCTCTCTATTTCGCCCATCGCCAGTTATTCTACTGCACAAACAGCAAAATTCGTCTATTACAGTTAACTTCTCATTTCCCAGTCTAATTCCATCAGAATCGCCTGATTTTATTTGGTAACATTCTTTATTTGATCATATTAAATTACAGAATGTCTATATAAATAATGTACGAATAAAGTTTTTCCTCAAGAACTGTGGAATATAGATCCACCAAACAACTTTTTGAAGGCTTATGATGCTTTCCGTGATTTTAAGAAAGTAAGACAATCCAATGATGATGTTAACTTGAGTCCATTCAGTTAAACAGGGTGTATAAAGTCCGGGAACACTATCAATTATTCATTGCACAAGAACCAAACACTGTACAATTATCATACATACGTCATTTTGAAGAGAAACCCTGAACTTTTTTTTTTCATGTACATCATTTTCATGTATACCACTACAGCGTAGTTGGATGATTTGCCGATAGTCAGCGCTAGTTGCAAACATGGCTAGTTCAGGCGTGGAGCAAGCTTTTGCTGAAGTTCGACAAAAACAAGTATGCTACAGCTGTTCAACGGATGTTTAGAGCCAAGTATGGTAAGAATCCACCAACAAGGAAGGCCATTTACCACTGGCACAACAAATTCGTTATGATGTGTTGCTTGCGCCCGGCAAAGAGAAGCGGACGTCCCAGTGTGAGTGAAGTGAATGTGGAGCACATACGAGAGACATTCATAAGGAGTCCAAAGAAACGTTGCAGCAACGGCTGATGCTTAAAATGCAACAAGACTCTCCGTTCATCTTTCAGCAGGATGGGACTCCAACCGGTTTTCATCGTGAAGTTCGAGGGTATCTGAACATGGAGCTGCCATATCGATGGATCAATCATGCTGCAGAAGAGGACGATGTTTCATGAAATGGCCTCCTCGATCACCATCTCTCACTCTGTGTGACTTTTTTCTGTGTGGACGCATTAAAGATCTGGTGTATGTATTGCCTCTACCACGTGATGTAGCAGAGCTCCGGGAGAGAATATGGGAAGCGACTGCCACAGTCGATGATGCCATGCTGGGATGGGTATGGCAAGAATTCGATTATCGTATTGACGCCTGCCAGGTCACTCATGGTTCGCATATCGAATGTTGTTAAAAAGACTTTCAGAGTTCCTCTATGTATGACGTCTGTACAATGTTTAGTTCTTGTGCAATAAATAAAGTATTCCCATACTTTATGTACACCCTGTATTGAAAATTATACTCTTTTTATTATAAATGTGACTCAACGAATGAACGTTTTAAGTACACAAAAACAACAATGAAATTACATGCAACAATTAATGATAAAATTCCGAAAGAGACATTAGTCTATACAGTCATGCTCGGCAAGAAAAATTTTATGTCCTTTATAATTATCCGGGCTGTTATGCCGTGGTCGGTTGATGAATTCTGTGGTGATTCCCAGCCCGGATAATTATAATGGACATGATATTTCCGGCCGTGAAAGTTTACATTTTAGTATAAGAAAAATTTTACATATTATGTATAACACAGGCTTCAAATTGAAAATTTTTTATAATTCTTTTATGATAAATTTCATTATTTATTTATATATGCTTTTTTGTATTTTTCGATGACAATTTATACCAGTTTCGATGTTTGTCTGATGGAAATGACTGTTCCATTTCACGATCGCATGCAGCTCCTAGTTATCAAACTGCAATCTTCCTGTTGCAATATTTATCTGTTCAGAACGCATATTTGTGTTTAAGTGCTCGAGAAATTTGCCTTGTTTTGTTATGCGCACTTGGGGATGGTGTGGAGCCATCTCATTTTTACTTATGGACTGTCCATATAATGTGTTCGTCTAGTATTCAAAAATTTGCCATGTGACGAGGATCCTTTATTTTTTACTACAGAATGATTTTTGCTAAATTTATATATTTTTTGTGAGCTGTGCCAGAAACCCCCTTAGGCAACTACTCTTGGCGTTATTTGATAGACTTGTTGGATGTCCTCCTGAGCGATGTCATGCCAAATTCTGTCCACTTGGCGCCTTAGATAATCAAAATCCCTGCTGGTTGGAGGGTCCTGCCCATAACGCTGAAAAGATTCTCAATTTGGGAGATATTCGGCGAGCTTTCTGACCATGGTAGGATTTGGCAAGCGTGAAGACAAGCAGTAGAATCTCTCGGCGTGTGAATACGGGCATTGTCTTGTTGATATGTAAGACCAGGACCGCTTGCCTTGAAGGGAAACAGCCGGCCGCTGTGGCCGAGCGGTTCTAGGCGCTTCAGTCCGGAACCGCGCGACTACTACGGTCGCAGGTTCGAATTCTGCATCGGGCGTGGATGTGTGTGATGTCTTTAGGTTAGTTAGGTTTAAGTAGTTCTACATTCCAGGGGACTGATGACCTCAGATGTTAAGTCCCATAGTGCAAAATTGGACGTAGAACATCGTCGACGCACCGCTGTTGTGCAAGGTTGCTATGGATGAGAGTCAAAGGGGTCCAGTTGTGAAAAGAAGTGGCACCCCAGACCGTCACCCCTCGTTGTTGGGCTGTATAGCGGACAACAATCATTTGGATATTTACTATCAAAAACAGTCTTGATCACAATTTATTTATTCCGGTGAGCGGTTTCCACCACTACTGTGGTCATCTTCAGACTTACAAGTCGAATACAAAGCTTTAATTAGAGGGCTACATACATTAAAGAAAATACATAAAGTTACAAAGCTATAAAACGATGAATTACCAATGAGTAATAACCTCCTTCTGGTGGTAAATCACTACTGGAGAAGCCAGTGCCTCGTACTATATATACTGGAGGCTCCGTCCACTTCTGACGGAATGATGTCATTGCTAACCAATGGGTTATAGGTCGAATAACAATGTAAAATTTCTTAGTTAAAAGAACATTGACAAAAAAGTAAAATAAACACACACAAAAATTAGCTTGTTCAACAGCTATTGTCAATTAAGAAGCGTTAAAAATATTTACACATGTAGGATAAACGAACTTCGTTTTGACAGTACATGGATTTACATTACATACTGCGTCATAAGGACTACTGCTAAATTCTTTAGAAGAAATTGAAATCTATTCACTCCACAAAAGTAAACCTTTATCTGTTGTAAATGAGCAACTTTAAGTCAAAGAGAAACATTTCTTTGAGCGTTTTGACGATCTGCTTTAGAATATTCAGTCGTCTGTCCCCCATTTTTAAAATTATTAAGATATTTAGAAAATATTTTATTTTTACTTTGTAATTTTATTCAAGAAATGTTTCTCTTTGACTGTAGGACACATCACCGAAGACAATTCTACTGTAGTCAATGAAATTCCAGGCTCATGACGTATCTGGAGACGCCCCAGACAGCGCTGCAATCCTAGACAGACTGTCGTCCGTCATGTGGCACAACAACCAGGAGTGAATGTCTGAGGTGGCACTTCTTTTCACAGAAGGACACCTTTGCTTAACACCTGAGGCACCCTAACAGCACAGCAGTACGTCGACGATATTCTGTGGTCCATTTTGTTGCCCTGCATGGCAAGCCATCTTGAGCTTAAATTTCAGCAAGTTGATGGTTCAAATGGCCCTAAGCACTATGGGATTTAACATCTGAGGTAATCAGTCCTCTAGACTTAGAACTAGTTAAACCTAACTGACCTAAGGACATCACACTCATCCATGCCCGAGACAGGACTCGAACCTGCGACCGTAGCAGGAGCGCGGTTCCAGACGGAAGCGCCTAGAACCGCTCGGCCACACCAGCCGGCTCAGTATGGCTCAATGAACGGGGTGATGTCAGCAGAGGGACGAGGTGCAAAGTCGATGATTGGAATGGGTATCCCAATTTCTCTGTGTCCTAATTCGTCAGTGCTCGTCTCTTTCTTATATCATCTTTCTTTTATCCGTCATGCAATACGAGAGCCATTCAACAAGTAATGCAACTTATTTGGTGAAAACAGGTTAGTTTTATTCAGGATTCCATTTCTCCATACCATTCCCTACTCCTCGGGCTACAATACCTCATTTTCAACATAATTTGCGTTATATGAGATGACCTCACACCACCCTCCTCGGAGGCCTGTATGCCCACATGGTATCACCCCACTGACTGACATAAGAGTGAACGTCTCGTTGCTTCAGTAACACTCCCATCAACCACATAGTGTCCGTCCCAATAGCTGAATGGCCAGCGTGACGGACTGCCATCCTAAGGGGATGGGTCGGGGATTTTCTCCACTCGGGGAAAGGGTGTTGTGGATCATCATTTCATCCCCATCCGGCGCGCAGGTCGCCCAATGTGGTGTCGAATGTAATAAGACCTGCACCAAGGCGGCCGGACGTGCCCCGTAAGGGTCCTCCCAGCCAATGACGCCAAACGCTCACTTCCTTTTCAACCACATAGTGCTTCCCGCGGAGTGCGTCGGCGTTCATTGGACAAATGGATGGAAGGTGAAGGATCTACTCTAGGGTGGATGAGGAAGAACAGTCCAATGGAGTTTTGTGAGCTTCTCTCAGGTGCCTTGTGATGTCACGGAGAAGGAGATGTTCGTTCACATTTTTGTGGCGACGAACAGTCTGAAGTCGTTTCTTGAATCATGAGGGAGTACATCAAACTGAATAACCGCTCCTGAGTCGCTGAAAACTTTCGCTGTAACTTTACTGGCTGAGGGTGTGGCTTTTGATCTTTTCCTTTGGAGGAGAGCCATTTTCTTTCTGGTTCAAAGTGGTGAACCCACGTTTCATCACCTGCTACGATGTACGACAAAAATTGTAATGCAAGCCATTCCGGGCAGGTGGTCCTTTATTCCTATTTACGTCCTTCTATTTGGCGACAAGGAACTGAATGGGCACACCTGTTTGAATACCCCAACTGGTGGACAAGTTTGCCAATAATACCAACAGAGATGTCCAGTTGAGAAGTAAGGTGTTTGACTGTGACTTGTCAGTCACCTCCAATGAGAGTGTCCAGACGTTCCAACATTGCAGGAGTCACAGCTGTGTGTGGTCAGCAAGCATGCAGGAGAATGGACAAGTTCGCATGACTTTGTTGCAATGAGGATAGATGCCTCGCCCATCAACTCAGCATGCTTTATATTCACTCCAGGCCTCCTCAGACATTCTGCAATTGCCTATGAGTATATGCGCCAAAAGCAACTTATTGATAGCTCTCTACTCGTAACACACGACCGTTTTGTAGGCTGTGTATAGCGCCGCCACCTATTGAAGCTTCATGAAATCGTAGACCTGCAGTGGGAATTTTGCACGATGTTCCACAACAAATTTCACATGTCTTTCAACCGAAACTGGCAAAGGACAAAATAATACACTACTGGCCGTTAAAATTGCTACAGCAAGAAGAAATGCAGATGATAAAAGGGTATTCATTGGGGAAATATATTACACTAAAACTGACATGTGATTACATTTTCACGCATTTTGGGTGCTTAGATACTGAGAAATCAGTATGCAGAACAACCACCTCTGGCCGTAATAACGGCCTTGATACGCCTGGGCATTGAGTCAAACAGAGCTTGGATGGCGTGTATAGGTACAGCTGCCTATGCAGCTTCAACACGATACCACAGTTCATCAAGAGTAGTGACTGGCGTATTGCGCCGAGGCGGTTGCTCAGCCACCATTGACCAGATGTTTTCAATTGGTGAGAGATCTGGAGAATGTGTGGGCCAGGGCATCAGTCGAACATTATCTGTATCCAGAAAGGCCCATACAGGACCTGCAACATGCGGTCGTGCCTTATCCTGCTGAAATGTAGGGTATCACAGGGATAAAAAAAAATGGTTCAAATGGCTCTGAGCACTATGGGACTTAACTTCTGAGGTCATCAGTCCCCTAGAACTTAGAACTACTTAAACCTAACTAACCTAACGACATCACACACATCCATGAGCGAGGCAGGATTCGAACCTGCGACCGTAGCGGTCGGGCGGTTCCAGACTGTAGCACCTAGAACCGCTCGGCCACCCTGGCCGGCTCGCAGGGATCGAATGAAGGGTAGAGCCACGGGTCATAACACATCTGAAATGTAACGTCCACTGTTCAAAGTGCCATCTACGCGAACAAGAGGTGACCGAGACGTGTAACCAAAGGTACCCCATACCATCACGCTGGGTAATACGACAGTATGACGATGACGAATACAGGATTCCAATGTGCGTTCATCGCGATGACGCCAAACATGGATGCGACCATCACGATGCTGTAAACAGAACCTGGATTCATCCGAAAAAATAACGTTTTGCCATTCGTGCACCCAGGTTCGTCGTTGAGTACACCATCGCAGGCGCTCATGTCCGTGATGCAGCGTCAAGGGTAACCGCAGCCATGGTCTCCGAACTGATAGTCCATGCTGTTGCAAACGTCGTCGAACTGTTCGTGCCGAAAATTGTTGTCTTGCAAAAGTCCCCATCTGTTGACTCAGGGATCGAGACGTGGCTGCAAGACCCGTTACAGCCATGCGGATAAGATTCCTGTCATCTCGACTGCTAGTGATACGAGACTGTTGGGATCCAGCACGGCGGTCGGTATTACCCTCCTGAACCCACCGATTCCATATTTTGCTAACAGTCATTGGATCTCGACCAACGCGAGCAGCAATGTCGCGATACGATAAACCGAAATCGCGATAAGCTACAGTACGACTTTTATCAAAGTCGGAAACTTGATGGTGCGCATTTCTCCTCCTTACTCGAGGCATCACAACAACGTTTCACCAGGCAACGCCGGTCAACTGCTGTTTATGTATGAGAAATCGGTTGGAAACTGTCCTCATGTCAGCACGTTGTAGGTGTCGCCACCGGTGCCAACCATGTGTGAATGCTCTGAAAAGCTAATCATTTGCATATCACAGCATATTCTTCCTGTCGGTTAAATTTCGCGTCTGTAGCACGTCACCTTCGTGGTGTAGCAATTTTAGTGGCCAGTAGTGTATATTGCTCATCTTATTTTGCTTCCAAGCTCTCAAATTCCTTCAATTCTCACAATATGTGACGCCCATTTAGATCGTAGGCCGGCCACGTTGGTGCAGCAGGTGTTTGGACTTGCAGCAGTAGGGAGGTGCGCGCGCTGCGTCTGTCCCTGGAGGCGTGCTGCGGCGCCACGGAGGAGGCGGCGGCGGCGCACGGCCCGGCGGCGCTGCCGCTGCTGTCGCTGGCGGCGTCGCAGTCGCTGTTCGCGGCCTACCACCTGGCGGCGGGCGGGCTGCGGCAGCGCAGCAGCGCGCAGTACCTCATGACGCTGGCCGCCAATTGCGGCGGCGTCGCGGCGCTCGTGCTGCCGGCGCACCTGGCGCGCGCCGAGTGGCGGCGGGCCGCGATGCTGGCGTCGCGCCTCCTGCTGCTGCTGTCGCCGCCCCACGCGCGCCGCGCCAGGCCGGAGCCGCAGCTGCAGCTGCAGCTGCTGCTCAGGGTGGTCGCGGCTCGCGCACCTGCTCCACCGCTCTGCGGAGTAGTGGCGCTCGACGCCGGCCTCCTCGCAGGTTTCGCCGCCTCTCTCGCCACCTACACAGTCCTGCTGCTCACCTTCCCCTCCCTCTGAGCCCGTTGCCCGCGTGGCTTTCAACGCTCAACGTGCTGACGTGACCTCCACTGTGCTGCAGAACACTCTGAAGGTTCCAGTTTGTCTGTCCAATTCGTATACCACGACGGGATCGTATGCGACCCTAGCAGACTCCAGTGATAATTATTGGCTATTGGGGATGCCAATGGGCTACGCACGAGTTCTCAAAATAGTTAAACGTAAATTACACTGAAGCTACAGAAGTCATGGGATAGTGATATGCACCATCATATGGCAGTGGGCTGGCCACGTCGCAAGAAGAAAAGACAACAGATGGACGAAGCTAGTACTGAAGTGGAGTCCGAGAGAGCACCGGAGGCCTAGAGGAAGACCACCAGACAGATGGGACAAAGACATCAAGAAGATCGCTGGTAACACCTGGCAGAGAACTGCCCAAGACCGTCCCACTTGGAGAAGACTGCTGAAAGCCTACCTGAATCCACGACTCGTAGAGGCCACATGAAAAATGGTTCAAATGGCTCTGAGCACTATGGGACTTAACTTCTGACGTCATCAGTACCCTAGAACTTAGAACTACTTAAACCTAACTAACCTAAGGACATCACACACATCCATGCCCGAGGCACGATTCCAACCTGCGACCGTTGCGGTCGCGCGGTTCTAGACTGTAGCGCCTAGAACCGCTCGGCCACTCCGGCCGGCGAGGCCAAATCATTTAATGATTGAATTGGCTGATGATGATGATGATGATGATGATGGCGGTAGTATTACGTGCACAAGGTATAAAAGGGCCATGCATTGAACGACCTCTCATTTGTGCTCAGGTGATTCATATGAAAAGGTTTCCAACCTGGTTATGGCAAAAAAAATGTTCAAATGTGAGTGAAATCTTATGGGACTTAACTGCTAAGGTCATCTGTCCCTTATCTTACACACTACTTAACCTAAATTATCCTAAGGACAAACACACACACCCATGCCGGAGGGAGGACTCGAACCTCCGCCGGGACCAGCCGCACAGTCCTCGACTGCAGCGCCCAAGACCGCTCGGCTAATCCCGCGCGGCCTGGTTATGGCCACACAGTGACAATTAACAGGCTATGAACGAGAAATGGTAGTTGGAGCTAGACGCATGGGACATTCCATTTTGGAACTCCTTAGGGAATTCAGTATTCCGAGGTCCACAGCGTGAAGAGTGCGCCCGAGAGTACAAAATATCAGCCATTACCTCGCACCACCGACAACGCAGTGGCCAACTGCCTTCACCAATGACCGAGAAGAGTGGCGTTCGTGTAGAGTTGGTAGTACTAAGAAACAAGCAACAGCGCGTGAAATAACCGCTACGGCAGCAGACGACTTACGGGAGTGTCTTTGCTAACAGCAAGACATCGCCAGCAGCAACTCTCCTGGGCTCGTGACCATATCAGTTGGACCCTAGCCAACTAGAAAACCGTGGCCTGGTCAGATGAGGCCCGATTTCAGTTGGTAAGAGCAATTGGTAGGGTTCGAATGCATTACAGACCCCACAAAACCATGGACCCGAGCTGGTGGTTGTTCCATAATGGTGTGGGCTGTATTTACACTGAATGAACATGATCCTCTGGTAGAACTGGAGTGATCTTTGAGTGGAAACGGTTATGATTGGCTACGTGGAGACCATTTGCTGTCATTCACAGACTTCTAATACTAAAATGTAGACTTTCACGGCCGTATATGTCATTTTGATTATCCGGGCTGTTATGCCGTGGTCGGTTGATGAATTTTGTCTCAATTTCCAACGTTTCGTCCCCGTCTGCGGGAGACATCTTCAATCGAGCTACAGACCCCCTTGAAGATGTCTCCCACATACGGGGACGAAACGTTGGGAATTCAGACAAAATTCATCAACCGACCACGGCATAACAGCCCGGATAATCATAATGGACATTCACAGACTTCTTGTTCCCGAACAACGATGTCATGTCACTGGGCAACAGTCGTTCGTGATTGGTTTGAAGAACATTCCAGACATTCAAGCGAATTGCTTGACCACTCAGATAATCTGAAATGATCTCATCGAACATGACGTAATCGAGAGGTCAGTTCGTGCACAACATCCTGCATTGGCAACACTTTTCCCATGACGGATAGCTATAGAAACAGCACGGCTCAATATTTCTTCATGGGACTTCCGACGACTTGTTGAGTCCATACCACATTGAGTTGCTGCACTGTGCAAAAGTAGTTCTGAGACGATATTAGGAGGTACCCATGACTTTTGTCACTTCAGCGTGTATCTGGAACAAAATGACAAAGTGACTGACAGTTGAGGTTGCCAGAAGAGTTACACTGTCGTTTCACCATTATACACAACTGCAATTTGGCTCAAACAGCAGCAGCAGTGCAGTTTCTTCCTCAGTACATTGATGTGGGGTAAGTCAATAAGTAAGCCACAACCTGGGATATAAACATAAGAGGCACGAATACTATCCTGAAATTTATTTTCCTTTTCAGGATACTCGACCTGTAAACTTAAACACTAGTCCTACCATTCGACAAGAAGTTGAAAATCTGCAGTACTGAGTTCTTGTTACAGCATTAGCATCTAACGAGCGATGTTTCGGGATAGAACAAGTTTATTTGTTTCCTTAAGTTGCTACAACCCACAAGACCGATGTGCTCTGATGTTAGCGAAACACCTCTAGGTGCGGGAACAATGTGCCGTCACTAGATAACAAGAGCTGCCAGGACGTTACTTCTTTGTGACAGCTTTTGTCCTTTTTTGAATTCCTGTAATCAACTAAACACAAATTTCCATGAAAAGCAGTTTTAACCACACGCATGACGAATTTCGCTATGGACGTGCTCTACAGGCAGTCCTTTGGCTCACAAGAATCGTTTATTCTAGTTAGGTACACGCTTCACTCATAGCGTACCAGCACACCTGGTCTGACAGCAGATCATTAAAAGTTGGCTGTGGAATACTGTGAATCAGCTGCCTTCCACGCAACATGTTCTGCCTCCTTCTGTATACATATGCGCGCGAAATGTAAAACGATACATCTACATCTACATGATTACTCTGCAATTCACACTTAAGTGCTTGGCAGAGGGTTCATCGAACCACAATCATACTATCTCTCTAGCATTCCACTCCCGAACAGCGCGCGGGAAAAACGATCACCTAAACCTTTCTGTTCGAGCTCTGATTTCTCTTATTTTATTTTGATGATGATTCCTACCTATGTAGGTTGGGCTCAACAAAATATTTTCGCATTCGGAAGAGAAAGTTGGTGACTGAAATTTCGTAAATAGATCTCGCCGCGACGAAAAACGTCTTTGCTTTAATGACTTCCATCCTAACTCGCGTATAATATCTGCCACACTCTCTCCCCTATTACGTGATAATACAAAACGAGCTGCCCTTTTTTGCACCCTTTCAATGTCTTCCGTCCATCCCATCTGGTAAGGATCCCACACCGCGCAGCAATATTCTAACAGAGGACGAACGAATGTTGTGTAAGCTGTCTCTTTATTGGGCTTGTTGCATCTTCTAAGTGTCCTGCCAATGAAACGCAACCTTTGGCTCGCCTTCCCCACAATATTATCTATGTGGTCTTTCCAACTGAAGTTGTTCGTAATTTTTACACCCAGGTACTTAGTTGAATTGACAGCCTTGAGAAATGTACTATTTAGCGAGTAATCGAATTCCAACGGATTTCTTTCGGAACTCATGTGGATCACCTCACACTTTTTGTTATTTAGCGTCAACTGCCACCTGACACACCATACAGAAATCTTTTCTAAATCGCTTTGCAACTGATACTTGTCTTCGGATGACCTTACTAGACGGTAAATTACAGCATCATCTGCGAACAACCTAAGATAACTGCTCGGTTTGTCACCCAGGTCATTTATATAGATCAGGAACAGCAGAGGTCCCAGGACGCTTCCCTGGGGAACACCTGATATCACTTCAGTTTTACTCGATGATTTGCCGTCTATTACTACGAACTGCGATCTTCCTGACAGGAAATCACGAATCCAGTCGCACAACTGAGACGATACCCCATAGGCCCGCAGCTTGATTAGAAGTCGCTTGTGAGGAACGGTGTCAAAAGCTTTCCGGAAATCTAGAAATACGATAAGCTGTATTTTGGCGTTTACGACTTATTTGTTGACTTACCCTAGCATGTTCCTCGTGAATGTGCAGCAGTAATTTCGCTTTGCATGTCCGTACTAGTCTCATCACTTTCCTCAGCAACTTTACAGCCAGTCTCAAACATTCAGTGGAAGAAACATACCGTTCTGAGAAACAAAACGTTTAAGAATAAGTCACGATAGATATGTTATAGACTGCAGTTGTCACCTGCAGCGTATTGGTAACCAGCAGATTAGTTTTTGCTGTGGTAGCTGTCCTGTAAACAACTAACTGTCAGTCGCACTGTGATTCTGATCCGGGTAAAGTTTCTCATTTTTTCAAAGATGTGAGATAGAGCCTCCGGACAACAGTGTTTATTGTGGTAATTTGTACTTTTTACTGTTCTTCTTTAAATGTACCGGTACCTGTAAGTTGGGGGACTGATGACCTTAGCTGTTTAGTCCCCCTTAAACATCCCAACAACCACCACCACCACCACCACCACCTATAAGTACGCACAATTCGTCCTGTTTCAAAGTTGCCATGATGCTCTCTCTGTGTTGGTGTCAAAAGCGACTTGTATATTATCGTACATGGCGTTCTTCCATTTCACTGCTCCTCATTACAATGCCCATACAGAGTAGCTGACATGCTTAACATTTCTCTGGTCGGAATCACTCCAAATTCTGAGATCAGATAATTATGTAGCTCATTGAGTTTCGAGTTCGTGGACCCTTTGAGACTGTCTTGGTATCTCACAGGAAGCTACTACGGTGATCTGTGTAATATGTATAAACCCGAGCATCACTTCTGTGTGTACGCCTGCTGAACAACAGCGTTTGCCCTGCAGCAAACTACAGACCCAAAAGGAGCAACACAGGCTCAGCCTTAGCCAGTTCGGCTTCAGAAAGGGCAGATCTATTACCTGTACTATTATCATTGTGAATAGCTGCAGTGGCAAGCGTGTCGTAGGTGCCATGGTTGACATTGCAGGCACATTCAGCAATCGGTGGTGACCCTCGTGTTCGCTATCTTGAGACAACAAAACATTCCAAAATGTTTGTATCAGATCTCTCTAGATGTTCGTGGAAGGTGCACTGTGGACTGAAGCACGACATCCAGTTAAGTATCAAAGCAGATTATTAGTGGTTGTTCACATGAATCTACATGTGTATCAGTTTTCTGGAGACATAGCCATGAGTCATTGCTAATAACTGAAAGAAAATGCGCAAGTGTCATGAGTCATACCCTATGCCGAAGATATACAGGTTCTGGTGACAGAGGACTCAAGAGCCAGGCTGGAAATGAAAGCGAGTGATGTGTTTATCCAGATGAAAAACTGGTGCTCAGATAACAAATTATATATTGCAGCAAACAAGACTGTCTACCTACAGCTCACAGGCAGCCTCTCGCACTCACGGCATCCAGTTCTGGGAATCTGGGGAGACTCATGGCACCGATACTTGGATGAGAAGCGTGACTGTACCTCTGGTACAGGTTATCCACAAATTGGCAACAGTGGGCACCATTACCTTTAAGGTTCCCCCGCAGCCGCTTAGAATCTAACACGATGCAAACCTCAGTGCTATCGTAGTACCTGTAGCCAGTGCCTGTGCACACAGATGCAAACCTCAGTGCTGTCGTAGGATTTGTAGCCAGTGTCTGGGCACGCAAACTGCGGTACAGTTGATATAATTCAATACCAAGGCGCATACAGAGCAGTGCGCTACTAAGGCTCACAAGAGTCTTTGGAACAGCACCGCTGAAGGCACTATTAGTCACGCGAGGTGTGTGCCCAACAGATATTACTGTAAGTTACAGAGGTACTCTTTACTGGCTTTGCAAAGGAAATCCTCCAAGGTGACAAAAATAACTGAACATGAAATAACAACCAGACTAGAGCTAAAATTATGGAAACTGCGTGAGTGGCAAAGAGACTGGGACAGTATCACAACAGTTCGCAGAGTATATGACATACTTACAAACATCAAGGAGAGAATGCTTATGAGCCACGTCTATCCATCTATAGGCATGATAGGCCATGGGCTCTACCCTCACTATATGCAGGGTCTAACTAAATTCCTTTTAGAGATTTTGAGGACAAATTGCTTACACCAAAACAAGAAAAAATGTCTAGTCAATATGGGCTCAAAAATGGATACATGAGCTGTGAGCAACTGTTCATGTTCAAATGGTTCAAATGGCTCTGAGCACTATGGGACTTAACATCTGAGGTCATCAGTCCCCTAGAACTTAGAACTACTTGAACCTAACTAACCTAAGGACAACACACACATCCATGCCCGAGGCAGGATTCGAACCTGCGACCGTAGCGGTCGCGCGGTCCCAGACTGAAGCGCCTAGAACCGCTCGGCCACCCCGGCCAGCTGTTCATGTTCGATTCCGTGGAATACAACTTGTCTACTGCAAGCTCTTTGCTTTCCGTGTTTTGGAAGGAGGAAGTATGGACCAAACCAAGACAAAATTGTCTAGTAACCATGGGCCTAAAATGCATACCTTACGAGCTATAAGAACTTGTTACTAGAAGAGAAATGCTTCACTGTAGCAAAGATGAACGAATGCACATAGCTCTTAAGGTGTACATCTTAAGACCCATGTCTACTAGACCTTTTTGTTGTTTTTATGTTAGGAACGTGTCCTCAAAGTCTGTACAGGGAATTTAGTTACACCTTGTGTGTAGAGGATAAAGAAAAATCTGATATTGGTACACCAGATCATACTGTACCAGATTCCTTTTCCTGTGAAGAACTATTTCGCGATAATACAAAACGAGTTGCCGCTTCTTTGAACATTTGCGATGTCCCCCGTCGATTCTATTTGATGCGAATCCCACACCAAAAAACGGTATTCCAGAAGAGGACGTACAAGTGTAGTATAGGTAGTGTCTGTAGTATGTCTGTTGCATTTTCTCAGTTTCTGCCAATAAATCGTAGTTTTTGGCCTGCTTTACCCAACAACATGAGCTATGTGATCGTACCAACTAAAGTTATTCGTAATTGTAATCTCTAAGTATTCAGTTGAATTTATAGCCTTTAGATTTGTGTGGTTTACCGTGTAACCGAAATTTAGCGGATTCCCTTTGGTACTCAAGTGGATGACTTCACGATTTTCGTTTATTTGCCACTTTCCGCAACATACATATAACATTAATAATAATAATGATGAGTAATTCTTTTGTTAGTAATTGTTTTGTCTTATTTTGTAGAGGCTGAGATGGTGCAATTTCAGTATTCAAAAAATACTATTGAAGTGGGGAATTGTATGGATAATGATGAAGAAAAACAAATATAGGATACTATGATTTCGTTCAGTAATGAACTGATAAAATAGGAATGAAGATATTAAATTGCTTACTGCCTTGTTAAACTGTGATTTTACAATACATGACGGAGAGTTAACTGTGATACTGTGCTTAATTTTTAATTGTTCCCTGCGTGTCATGTGAATGTGGTAAGAAAAAAAAAGTATGTTCATGGTAGATGAAGCACATTCAACAGCCACAAAATATTTGTGATTGAAGCGAACATTTTTATTTAGCTCATTTCGAACTTTTACAATTAATA
This sequence comes from Schistocerca americana, assembly GCF_021461395.2. Classification (NCBI taxonomy): domain Eukaryota; kingdom Metazoa; phylum Arthropoda; class Insecta; order Orthoptera; family Acrididae; genus Schistocerca; species Schistocerca americana. The sequence continues at coordinate 325,549,082 of NC_060121.1, read as the reverse complement.
GGAGGCATTTGAGTATCATTATTATCATTGACTGTCCATTCTTGCCACCAACGTGTAGGTAAGTAAAGTACCATATGCACTGCTATTTTGCAATCTGTGATTCACTGACGCTGTCTTCTGTTTTTTCCTCGTACAATAACACGTCTGAAAGTGCAACGAGCCTCCAGCAGGTTTGGTATTGTTATGATGTTGTGCTGATCTATCATCCTGCCAGACCTCACAGATCTCCAATGATTGCAAACTGTTGACGGTGACTTGGAGTATTTTTGAAACCAGTCACAAATCTGCTAGGTGTATCTAGAACTGCTGTATCGTGGTAGCAAATGGAGTTTATGGCAAAACATCATCTGATAACCATAACAGAAGGAAAGCTTAACTTGTTAATGGATACAGAGATGCTTTAAAAAAGATCAATGAGCAACCATGCCAATGTCACAGGATAAAACAAAATTAACATCTGTAGCCTGTCATTACCAACTGGGAGTCCCTGGATTCTGCTTTATTAGGCATTCTGGAATGGAAACCGTATTAATAAATTAGAATATGCCACTCAGAGTCTGCAGTAATATCCAGTTTCGATGACAAAGAAGGACTAAAATTTATTCTAAGGTGACGTCAAGTGTCACAAGCAACGAAGAGAAAAAAAAATAAACCAGCTCACGTGTGGCCTTATCTCAGGGCTGATGTGTGGTGGGTTCAGGATTGTTTGGTGGTAATATGGGTTTTCAGAAGCTCCAGTTATAGAGCTTCAGTATATTGTACGCAGCAGCGGGGGTCTCACTTGCATAGAAGTAAGTAAAGTTAGCATGAACGTAGAATTCCCAAATAGGGGCTTCCCAAACAATGTAACATCCTTAATCCTGAGGTCTCCCAGTGGTTAAGGTTAGGAGCTGCCAGTATGCCATTTGTTTCATTTTGATAAAAGAATCGTTCGACTGATATACGGAAGATGTGACTACTAACTGCAAAAACCGAACCCTGATAACAAGCAGTGAATCAATAAAAATCGTGCTGTTTTGTACACTCAGACGTCGGTAAATAAAACCTGTAGATGAAGAAACGCTCCTCGGATTGCGATATTTGATATTTGTACTCATAGAACTGCGTAATATTCACTTTATGGTCTCACATATTTAAAAAGAAAGAATGATTTCTGAATCATAGAATTGGTTCAAATGGCTCTAAGCACTATGGGACTTAACATCTGAGGTCATCAGTCCCCTAGGCTTAGATATACTTAAATCTAACTAACCTAAGGAAATCACCCACATCCATGCCCGAGGCAGTATCCGAACCCGCGACTGTAGCAGCAGCGCGGTTCCGGACTGAAGCGCCTAGAACCGCTCGGCCACAACGGCCGGCGAAGCATAGGAATTACAAACATGTTTGAGAGCACTTACACAAAAAATGGTTCAAATGGCTATGAGCACTATGCGACTCAACTGCTGAGGTCATTAGTCGCCTAGAACTTAGAACTAATTAAACCTAACTAACCTAAGGACAGCACACAACACCCAGCCATCACGAGGCAGAGAAAATCCCTGACCCCGCCGGGAATCGAACCCGGGAACCCGGGCGTGGGAAGCGAGAACGCTACCGCACGACCACGAGATGCGGGCAGCACTTACACATACAAGGATACCTTATGTGATCAAAGTATCCGGACACCTGGCTGAAAATGACGTACAAGTTCGTGGCGACCTCCGTCGGTAACGCTGGAATTCAATATGGTGTTGGCCCATCGTTAGCCTTGATGGCAGCTTCCACTCTCGCAGGCATACGTTCAATCAGGTGCTGGAAGGTTTCTTGGGGAATGGCAGCCCATTCTTTACGGAGTGCTGCACTGAGGAGACGTATCGATTTCGGTCGGTGAGGCCTGGCACGAAGTCGGCGTTCCAAAACATCCCAAAAGTGTTCTATAGGATTCAGGTCAGAACTCATAGGATTCAGGTCAGGACTCCCCCACATGCCGTGCATTATGAACAGGTGCTCGATCATGTTGAAAAATGCAATCGCCATCCTCGAATTGCTCTTTAGTTGTGGTGTGGGAAGCAAGAAGGTGCTTAAAACGTCAATGTCGACCTGTACTGTGATAGTGTCACGCAAAACAATAAGGGTTGCACGTCTCCTCCGTGAAAACCACGACCACGACATTACACCACCACCTCCGAATTTTACTGTTGGCACTACATAAGCTGGCAGATGACGTTCACAGCGCATTCGCCATACTGACACCCTGCCATCAGATTGCCACATTGTGTGCCGTGATTCGTCACTCCACACAACGTTTTTCCACTGTTCAATCGTCCAATGTTTACGCTCCTTACACCAAGCGAGACGTCGTTTGGCATTTACTGGCATGATGTGTGGCTTATGAGCAGCCGCTCGACTATGAAATCCAAGTTTTCTCACCTCCCGCCAAACTGTCATAGTACTTGCGGTGGATCCTGATGAAGTTCGGAATTTCTTTGTGATGGTCTGGATAGATGTCTGCCTACTATACCTTACGACCCTCTTCAACTGTCAGCGGTCTGTGTCAGTCAACAGACGAGGTCAGCCTGTACGCTTTTGTGCTGTACGTGTCCCTTCACGTTTCCACTTCATTATCACATCCGAAACAGTGTAGCTAGGGATGTCTAGGAGTGTTGAAATCTAGAGTACAGACGTATGACGCAAGTGACATCCAGTCACCTGACCACGGTCGAAGTCCGTGAGTTCCGAGGAACGCCCAGTTCTGCTCTCTCACGATGTCTAATGACTACTGAGGTCGCTTATATGGAGTACCTGGCAGTAGGTGGCAGCACAATGCACCTAAAAAGAAAAACGTATGTTTTAGGGGAGGGGGGGATCCGAATACTTTTGATCACATAGTGTAATATCAATAGAAGCAGTTTAATTGTGGATAATATTTCATGTACTTCGACAATTACCACGTTATCTATAAAATAGCATAAATTCTAGCTAATAAATATGGAATACAATTTGATACATAATTTCAGCTTCAAAATTTACGTATTTCTAAAAATATATCACCTTTTGATAATTCTTATCTCACTTAAAAGTTCAGGTACAGAGAAAACAGTATGCACTTTAGATCATTCAACAACTTTTCACCTGGGTTAAAATTCAAGTACTAAATATGCAAATTTCAAGTCAAATTTAATTTTAGAAACACAGTTACTTCACGCAAATACTGACACCAATGTGATCTTTGGATTATTGTAACACTGAAACAATGTTTAAAGCTTGAAAAGTCATGTTCAGAAAAAAGACCACATTAATCTACAATGTCGTCTTTAAGGGTATCAACAATAACTACCCCCATGAAACCACGTGAGCTTTTAGAAATAGGAATGTTTCATTGTATTTCTATATAATGTAATCATTATACACAAGTAAAGATATTTCTTTAAAAATACCAACATCTGTTTCACGTTTCATCTACATCTGAGCAATTATCATTGAGCTTCATAAATCAATCCATGTGCAAAATCTGTCTTGACTTTGGAAACGGCCGCCATGTTTGGCACAGAGAAACTGATAAGGGAGTTGCTTATCAGTTGTATTATGGGAAAGGCGTGTTTTGTAATTTCAACATGTGTCAAAGCATTGCTCATTGTTATCACCCATATTTAAACTTAATTGTGTGATTTATAAGTGGAGCCAGAAGCAACAACAAGACAATGAAGACCACTGTAACAGCCAACTTTTCCTTAATCTTCTTCAATTAATTTAAAAAATACATTACATAACATTTCTGCAGAGGGTTTATTTCTAATCAGGAGATATAAACTAGGCATTTGAGGCTTCAGCGAGATTATCAAGAAAGATAAGTAAAGAAGGAGCTAAGTATTTTGTGCCCCCTAGTTTTCTAGTGCATAAAGGAATCCGTAGTGTCTAGTTCACGAGACGCATGATGGCACGTGCAAATTCCACCGATGCTTCGGGGTGAGGCCTCAACGTATAGTTACTACCTTCATTCAAATTCTGCGACTTAGATGGATATCAGACTTTTAATATTTATACTTCCGTATTACATATAAAATGTTTACACTATATTTTGTTTTCTTTAAACTGATGCATCTGTATGCCTATTGTTAATAAAGTGTGAAAGCAGTTGAAATGTTTAAACATTAATTTCTTGAGCATAGGTTGTATAATGGAGTAGACACAGTAAGTAAAAGCAGTGGAAAGAAAGCATGTGTTTCTTAAGTGTCAATTAACTTCTAAACATACTGGTTTTTACAGAAAGTATATACACAGGGTGCTCAAAAAAAGTGTCAAATACTTTGACAGGTAGTAGTATTCAAGGAAAGAAGAAAAGTAATTCCATTAAACAAGTCCGGAAACGCATATTTTCCGAAATAAGCACGTGTTTTAGGAAGGACTTCGCGACGCTTGGTTGCGGATATTAGCTCAGTCATTGCATTGGCGCTCCGTCAAATGTGTCGACAGTGTATTAAAAAAATCGTTCAAATAGTTCTAAGCACTATGGGACTCAACGTCTGAGGTCATCAGTCCCCTGGACTTAGAACTACTTCAGCCTAACTAACCTAAGGACATCACATACTTCCATACTCGAGGCAGAATTCGAATCTGCGACAGTAGCAGCAGTGGGGTTCCGGACTGAAGCGCCTAGAACAGCTCGGCCACAGCGGCCGGCGACAGTGTATCATACTGTCTTACTCATAGTATTCTACCTACCATGAGGTGGTCTCCATTCAGTTGTGTGGTTCGAGTCGTGATGTAGACTACGTTAGTTTTCGTTGTGTTCGTGCGTGTTATTGTACGGTACTGTCAACCGTGGGTGCGTATCATGGTGTTTTACCTTCTTCCAAATGCTGGTTCACTTACTTGTTTACTGTTATTGCGCTGTTTGTCCGCACAAATGGTGTAGTACATTTCCTTCTTTCTATTCCATCACTTTTCAGCACTCGACAAGTGAAATGGCGGATATAATATTCTGCTATGGTTTAGCAAATGGACGTAGCCTGCGAGACCGCGCCCTCTACACTGAAAAATATCCACAGCGCAGAGTTCCTCTGATTTCGCCAGACATTTCCAGCCTCTGAGGGACACAGGTACCCTTGTATCTCGGAAGACTGACAGTGGAAGGTCCAACGCAGTCCGCACGCCTGACATGGAGGAGCGTGTGCTACGTTCGGTGGAAGAAACCCCTAGGACCAGTGTGCGACGATTAGCAGCAACAGAAGGCCTGTCTCACAGACCTTGGGGCTACTTTATGAACAATTGCTGTACCCATATAATTTACAGCGCCTTAAGGCTCTAAGGCCACAGGTTCATCATGGCAGATGGCGGTTCTGTCAATGGCTGTTGGAGAAGTCTGCCGCAGATCCACTGTTCACATCCAAGGTTTTATTTACCGATGACGCAAGGTTCACAAGAGAGTGTCGTGAATTTCGATAACCAGCATGTATGGGTAGATGTAAACCCCCATGCATTTCAGGAAAGACCAACGCCGATTCTCAGTCAACGTATGGGCAGGCGTACATAGTGATAGATTAACAGGGCCATACGTGTAACCATGAAGGTTAACTTGGTTGCATTATCTGGACTTTCTCATTAACGTATTTCCTACCTTGCTGGAGGCGGTGCGACTGCAGCAACTATTTCAAATGTGGTTCACGCATGATGGCGCACCAGCACAGTTTCGTCAAAACGTGCGCGACATCTGACCCAGACATTTCAGGACCGTTCGATTGACCGGGGGTCCCCACACCTTGGTCTGCTCGTTCGTCAGAGCTCAGTTCCCAAGACTTCTGGTTATTGGTCTACGCCACGCCCATCAACGATATGCGCACAGTACAGGGTCGCGTCTTCAATGCGTGGCAGCAGATACAACAACAACCGGATGTACTTCGAAGGGTGCGTCATTCCTTACGCTAGAGGGCAGAGCGATGCATTGTCGTGAATGGACGCCACGTTGAACACCTGCTGTGAACACGTGTTTATCGCAGAAAGTATGCATTTCCGGACCCATGTTTACAGGACTTATTTTTCTTGTTTCATTGAGTACTACCACCTCTCAAAGTGTTCGACACTTGTGCAAACATGCAATTTTTAAATGTAACAATGCCTGTTAATATTGACGAACTAAAAGGAGGGTAAGTTAGAACGTCAGTGACGTTTCTTGCAGGAGCCTCGCGCTGGGCGTTTACGAGGTATCGTTTTTTCAAAAGTTTCCACACCAACACTTGTACGACACCTGTGGTAGCAAACACTAAAGACCAAGTGCATACACAAGTTGCGAGGATTCTGACCAGTAGCGATACAACTGTCCATCACAGGTTGTGTTCGAAGCGGCCACCAGCAGTGCTTCCAGTCTGGTGTGGAACGACTGTTGCACATGTGCTAGCATTTCAGCTAAGATGTCGGAACAGGCTCTAGTAATACGTCGTTGCATATCATCGGGTGTTGTTGATATGTCCTTGTAGGCAGCATCTTTCAGGTTTCGTCATAGAAAAAAGTCTACAGCTGTCAAATGCCGGGAATGAGCCGGCCAAGATATAGGTCCTCCGTGTCCGATCCGACGATTTGGGAACAATTCGTGAAGACGTGCTACAGTACTTCGTGCACTATGCGCTGAATAGCCATCATGTTGTCCTCGATGGTGAGTGTTCATCGGAGGTGAGGGTATCATCTGGAGTGCCCCAGGGAAGTGCGGTAGGTCCGCTGTTATTTTCTATCTACATAAATGATCTTTTGGATAGGGTGGATAGCAATGTGCGGCTGTTTGCTGATGATGCTGTGGTGTACGGGAAGGTGTCGTCGTTGAGTGACTGTAGGAGGATACAAGATGACTTGGACAGGATTGGTGTAAAGAATGGCAGCTAACTCTAAATATAGATAAATGTAAATTAATGCAGATGAATAGGACAAAGAATCCCGTAATGTTTGAATACTCCATTAGTAGAGTAGCGCTTGACACAGTCACATCGATTAAATATTTGGGCGTAACATTGCAGAGCGATATGAAGTGGGACAAGCATGTAATGGCAGTTGTGGGGAAGGCGGATAGTCGTCTTCGGTTCATTGGTAGAATTTTGGGAAGATGTGGTTCATCTGTAAAGGAGACCGCTTATAAAACACCTATTCTTGAGTACTGCTCGAGCGGTTGGGATCCCTATCAGGTCGGATTGAGGGAGGACATAGAAGCAATTCAGAGGCGGGCTGCTAGATTTGTTACGTAGGTTTGATCATCACGCGAGTGTTACGGAAATGCTTCAGGAACTCGGGTGGGAGTCTCTGGAGGAAAGGAGGCGTTCTTTTCGTGAATCGCTACTGAGAAAATTAAGAGAACCAGCATTTGAGGCTGACTGCAGTACAATTTTACTGCCGCCAACTTATATTTCGCGGAAAGACCACAAAGATAAGATAAGAGAGATTAGGCCTCGTACAGAGGCATATAGGCAATCATTTTTCCCTCGTTCTGTTAGGGATTGGAACAGGGAGAGAAGGTGCTAGTGTGGTACGAGGTACCCTCCGCCACGCACCGTATGGTGGATTGCGGAGTATGTATGTAGAGGAGCATCTTCTACCTTCCGTGGAAGACGGTCTGTTAGGAGGCTGCGGCACTTGTGCGCGCTCGGTGTACCATCTATGAAAAACGGGCCTGTGAGCTGATGATTCACTATCCCACACCACATGTTTACACTCCATGGACGCTGACGTCCCACCTGCCGAAGCTAACGGGAATTGTCAACAGACCAGTAGTGTACATTTCGGCAGTTTACGTGGCCATGATCGGTAAATGCGGCTTCGTCAGTAAACAAGATACATGATACGTCTGAAGTATCCTGTCTTAATGCTCATGTACAGAATTTAACACAATTCTCACAATAGTTTCCATGTAGCTCTCGATGCAGAGAGATATGTGACAGTGATGGAAACTACGAAGATAGAGAATGCGTAGGACAATTACCTGACTCATGCTGCTTCTTCGTTTGATTGCGCAGGAGCTAACGCGCTAATCAACTGCAACAGCAGCAAGGATTTTAATTTCCGCCGGCCGGGGTGGCCGAGCGGTTCTAGGCGCTACAGTCTGGAACCGCGCGACCGCTACGGTCGCAGGTTCGAATCTTGCCTCGGGCATGGATGTGTGTGATGTCCTAGGTTAGTTAGGTTTAAGTAGTTCTAAGTTCTAGGGGACTGATGTCCCCTGAAGTTAAGTCCCATTGTGCTCAGAGCCATTTGAGCCATTTTTAATTTCCCCCTCTTCTGTCACTGCGTGTTTCCTTTTGTTACGTTGTCTAGGAGTCCGCCTGCGTATCTGAGTGCGCCGGCACGGTAGCTCAGCGTGTTCGGTCAGAGAGGCGCTGGCCCTTTGTAATAAGAAAACTGAGCAAAGGAATCAACGATCAACTTGAACGGATGTCCTGTGACGTCCACCCAGACCAAATGCAACGAACATTACTGCACAAAATGAAAAAAAAAGTGGTGACGTCTTTGTCTACCCTGCAGTGGGCCCATGTTCGATTCCTGGTGGGATTGGAGATTTTTGTCCGCTTGTGGACCGGATGTTGTATTGTCGCCATCGTCACCAGCACGCAAGCCGCCCAATGTGGCGTCACCTGAAATGAGACTTGCAGCCGGCTGGAGTGGCCGTGTGGTTCTAGGCGCTACAGTCTGGAGCCGTGTGACCGCTACGGTCGCAGGTTCGAATCCTGCCTCGGGTATGGATGTGTGTGTGATGTCCTTAGGTTAGTTAGGTTTAAGTAGTTCTAAGTTCTAGGGGACTGATGACCGCAGCAGTTAAGTCCCATAGTGCTCAGAGCCATTTGAACCATTTTTTTGAGACTTGCAACCCAGTGGCCAAACTTCCCCATTTGGAGCCTCCCGGCAAACAATTCCACACGGTCATTTCAATTTTAGATTGTCTAGGTGTTACACAACCATTCTCACCTAACTAGTTGAAGACACTGATAAATAATTGCCGAGGTGGTTGGGATATCTTGCCGCAGATATAGTTCAAGAATGAATTGCATTCTTCCTAAACTCTCCATGTACCATAAGCATGTTGGCTGTTGCTGCATTGGTAAACCTCATAGTCCACTCACGAGCTACTGCTTGAACTGATTAGCAAGTCGCAGTGTACTCAAGAAACACACAACCTCACTGTAAGCAAATATAACAACACCGTACCTACCAACTACGCAAGCTGAATGGCAGAAGCAAGTGTCGATATGAAAACTTCTCAAAATACGATACCTCACAAACGACTTGCACTAGAATCCTGCAACAAACACCACAGAGGTTCTAATATACACTATTTTAATTTGTTGATGTCAAAAAGCATTGTTCCATTTTTAAAAAAATGTATGTTTGAATAAAAAATAAATTTTCTAAGATTTATTGCAAGCTGTGTATTTGACTAACATCCGAGCCCATGACTACCATTTCATTCTGTGAAAACCGCCCATCAATAGCACATTCCATTTTTGCAATATTTTCGGTGCAAGATTTTATATAGAGTGTGTCCCATTTATCTTGACCACCGTAAATAACTGTTTGTCCAGACGCAAATTACAAAACGTTTCAAGCAAATGTTCTTTAGCCGTCAGGGGGACATGAATCAGCATGATTGCCTTCGTTGTAGCTTTGTTTTTTTTACAAAGATTTGAACAGCGGCATGAATTTTTAAATGGCACCCTGTATTTTTATTTGGTAATAAATTTCCTGTCCTAAAGACCTATTCAAAAATGTATCACAGTGTAAAGAAACCTACGGTTTCCGTACTACAAACATTTGAAAACATTTTGGCAATGCGACCGCTTTTGCAAGTAATTAATCAGACCCTATACATCATTTGTTTTACAATAACACTCATTCATAGCCCGCATCTCGTGGTCGTGCGGTAGCGTTCTCGCTTCCCACGCCCGGGTTCCCGGGTTCGATTCCCGGCGGGGTCAGGGATTTTCTCTGCCTCGTGATGGCTGGGTGTTGTGTGCTGTCCTTAGGTTAGTTAGGTTTAAGTAGTTCTAAGTTCTAGGGGACTGATGACCATAGATGTTAAGTCCCATAGTGCTCAGAGCCATTTGAACCATTTGAACTCATTCATAACCAAAGAAATGACTGTGAACTCGTTGACGTGTTCTCTTCAGCGTGATGCAGTACGAGTGCTTCCGATTCGGGTGAGCGGCGTCTCCTTGGAGCACCGCAGTCACGTCTGCTGACGGTCAATATACACTTTCTCGCTGCCGTTGCGCAATTACGGCGAAAAGGATATGCAGTGGTCCTCGTGAAGATCGATCTTGATAAAAGCGACGAGCAATTCTTCCATAAACGTAAGCTTTGCCGTTCAGAAGGATCATGTCGGTGTATTCGCAAAAGTGCACTCAGCCATGTCGTTCCAACATTCACAGACATATGAATGAGGCTCGAACCCAGTCAGCGAAGTAGGATGGACGTGAAATAACATCAGCCAGTCCGACGTAACCACCCATACCATGACTTCACTGTTGCGCACCTACCTAGCAAACGTATTTTGAGAATACTGATGTGCTATAAGAGTTTAAAGAGTAAGTGAACTTGAAGAAGTGTGGCTTGGTTGAAGTAATGGTCTTGTTACATTACGATGTAGGCTTCTGCGGCTGGTGCTACGATAATTAAAACTCTTTTGGGATTTGTACCGCGTCACTGCATAAAATACTTTAATTATAAACTTAAAACCAACGTTGCGACCGTATTACCGCCTTGCCCAGGGAAAGAGTTGTATTTTATACAATAATGCGGTACAACACCCAGAAGAATTTTAATCATCAATGGTCTTATTAGCATCTATGGCAAGATGTGCAGTGACAAAGAAAATGGACTGCTGTATCAGAAGGCTAATTATGTAATTATTACACGATATTATTACCACCCAAAAAAGATTTTCTGTGTCTTGCTAAATTACGTCCTTTTCTAGTTCTTTTTGTGAATTACTAAACAACGTCTTATATACATAAGGAGCTGCACAAGAAATGTTTGTTTGTCAAAACCGGTTTTCGTGTTTATAACCCAACCTAAGTGGCATACTATGTACCTCTACGGCAGTGACAAGCGCGTCAGTTGACATGACAGGACGCTAAATCTGTCATATCACATAGTATAAAGGTTCTCATTGAAAGGTGTCCTTGGCAGGGGACGCAAAAATGTAAGTAACCCGTTTGGGGACTGTATAAAAAAATGATTGATTGAGAACCTGGCAGGGTCGTACACATCGAAAGATGACCCTTGGGGTGACTATATAAAAGTGGTGACTGAGAAGGTAAGAAAAATTTAGTTTACTGACAACACTTATTTTTACCAAAAATACAATGGCAGACATAATCAAAGTTAAATAAATTATGTTAGAATATCGTAAACAACTAAGAAGCGGTTTAAGCCCACAATGGACAAGGATCCTGGGTGGCAAAATTGAGTCAAGTACTTTGGCCCTAAAAATGTGTATGACGCGATTTGAATTGTTCTGACGCTGAGCAGGCTTTGATTGATGCTCTGCAGAAGTCTATATGGGTGCAGCTGGGAGCAAGTGGCGATTGGGATTTGTACACCCAGACAAGGCCGGAGCAGCAGTACGTTACCCTGTTTGCTTCATGCAGTGATGTAATTTGCTGCTAGTGGGACGTGTGTGGCAGAGACGAGACGTACGGTGGCACCTATGAATCGATAGCGGCCACGAAAGAAATGCAAAATCTCACGATCTAGCGATCAGGCAGACGGATCGCAATTTACTCTCCACCAGAGCCCTGAAATCACGGTAGATTTCAGTGTGCGACACACCCGTTCGCTGGTCGTCCCAAGGACCAGTCTAGCTCACTTATACGACAGAGTGCACAAGGATGTCAAACATCAAGACTGATAAACCAAAAACGAATAGTCTGGGACTTTTGAAGTCACAATGTCGGTACAGTAAGAACTTCATCACAGGCTCCTCAGTCCAATTACTCGCAAGTGAAGTCGGTCTTAGGACAGGTCCAAAGTACTAGTCACATAGGCCAGAGCTTCGACCAGAAGTTGCTTCCAGACCGAAGTCCAGAACCAGAATGCCTCGCACCTCTCCAGATAGAAACAATTCCCGTTTTTTCGCAAAAAAAACCGCCAATTACTGACGTTTTTAAGTTTTTTGCAGTAGGAGAAGATGTTTTTCTCCGAAGTCGCGTCGTTTCAAAAAATGGCTCTGAGCACTATGTGACTTAACATCTATGGTCATCAGTCCACTAGAACTTAGAACTACTTAAACCTAACTAACCTAAGGACAGCACACAACACCCAGTCATCACGAGGCAGAGAAGATCCCTGACCCCGCCGGGAATCGAACCCGGGAACCCGGGCGTGGGAAGCGAGAACGCTACCGCACGACCACGAGCTGCGGACTCGCGTCGTTTCCCATGGCAACAAGTGAACAGCTACAATCTTACAGATCTTTATCTAAATTGCCTATGCCTTGGAGCAAGTTAGTCCTAGCTGTGAGGTGTAATAAAGATTCTATCTGTAAACGTTTCTCAGACACCAGAGTTTCTCTTTACAACCAATGCGGCCGGTGGAAGTGGGTCACAGGCCTATTTGCAGTTTTCGGCGAACACAAAAACTTTTAAATTTTTATTAGGCGTGGCGCAACCCACATTGCCCGGTTTACGACTCCACTGTGTAGACGCATCCCTTCAGTCCGTCGGCCTCAACCCAGCTTTCAGCTGGCGCCGATTCAGGTATATCGGGCATTGTCCTGCTGGAGACCCGTCTCGACTAGGGGGTGCTCTGTCATCCCTATATAGCCGTGGGCCTGTCCGGCAGGATTTACTGAGGGATGGGCTCACCGCCACTTGCTTTCAACTTCCAAACGTGCCGTTTCTACGAACTCAGAACCATCGAAATACCTCATGCTTTTAGCACCATACCAGGCTCCATCATCGCCCGCTCAGGTCGTTAACTTTCTGGAGTCTCGCACAAGTTGCGTAACGTTGTAACAAAATCTTTATGAAAAATAGATGAGAGAGTAACTTGTTCTCTCTCATCATGTATTTTCTGCTGTCAAATCTTAGGAGTGACGATTCTTGATAACTTTTAACATAGCTCTCATATAATGTAACCTAAATGAATGCTGACAGAAACCTGTAAGACATTGACACATAGCAAAGTTTAGTACTTTCATGCTATGTCGATGGATTTTCCTCACTTCAGTCTTCCATACTGACGCTGGTAAGTCTGTAAGTTCAGTGAATACTGTGGGACAAAGCTCTGAATTGCAGCTGCTGGAAAAGACGCGCCGACCAATCAGTTTGCAGGCAGTGACGTCACGTGAGTTCAGCGTCCTCTGCTGCCGTGTAGATGTGGCGCCACCCATCGGAGAATATAGCGAGCGATGGAAGACCGGCTCGCCTGCAGCGCTTTGGTGGTAGGCTTGAACGTACTGTCTCCCGTGTAGCTGCGAGCAGCGCGAGGTGCGAAGGGTGCGGTCGACGAAGATGCCGTCGATATCGGATTTGAATAGCTGCTATGAAATTTCTTTGCTTACTGATTTCTTTCAAAACACCTTCATCGATTTTTCTTTCTGTGCAGGTGGTCCCCGTTTGCCTTCTCCAAAGCCACGCTTACATCTCTAGTAAAACGCTTTCTGCTTCTCTTCGACTGTGTCCAGCTTAAAAGCTAACCAGAGCATTGTGATATTACTATTGACGATTAGGAAATATGTGCTCCTGAATTTTCACCGGGATAACAAGCAGAGGAGTCGCACTCTTCGAAGAACGCGGTCACCATGTCGCAGAGAAAACACACATAAAGAAAAGGAAGATTAAGGTTTAACGTCCCATAAACAATGAGGTTATTGGAGAGAGAGCTCTTGCTCGATCTGGGCATGGAAATCTTCTGCGCCCTTTCAAAGCATCCGTCCCGATAATTGCTTTAAGCGATTTAGGGAAATCTTTGTTCCGGACTGGAACTTGAACCCAGGACCTTGCCTTTTGAGGGCCATACTCTTATTGACCGAGCTGTCCGGACATGTGCACGATCCGCCGTCACAGTTTTGCTTTTACCAGTACCTTTCACCTATTTTCCCCAACTTAACAGAGGTTCTGCAACGTATGTTGCTTTCCGTAGCACATTTCTCATGCTCTTTGAGAGTTGCTTTCCAACAGAACGTTCTAAACGGGGTACTAGCAGTAATAGGCAACCTGGGTGGCTGACTGGTGGGATAAGGATATGATTTAGAACAAAGTGGGCATTGTATCAAAACGTTAGAAGTAGTTGCAATCAAGCTACAGTACCCCATTACAAAACCTGAGGTTTTAATTTCACAGAACGGGCATATGATAAGTGAAGCTGAACAGTTCAGATTTCTAGGTGTTCAGATAGATAGTAAACTGTCGTTGAAAGCTCACGTTCAGGATCTTGTTCAAAGACTTAATGCTGCCATTTTTACTAATGGAACGGTATCTGAAGTAAGTGATCGTTCGATACGAAAATTAGTCTACTTTGCTTATTTTCATTCGCTTATGTCGTATGATATTATATTTTGGGGTAAGTCTTCCCATTCTAAAAGGATATTTTTGGCTCAGAAACGGGCGGTTCGGGCAATAACTGGTGTAAGTTCACGAATCTCTTGTCGACCTATGTTCACGAGTCTGGATATTTTGACATTGGTCTCTAAATATATACATTCCTTGCTGTCATTTCTTGTTAACAATATTAGCTTATTCCAAAGAATAAATCAAAAATGCATTTTGATCGGAATTCCTGAACTCTTGTGCAGAAAGGTGTGCAGTATAATGCTGTATCCATTTTCAATAAGCTACCACTCGAATTCAAAAATCTTAGTAGTAATTCACGCGCTTTCAAATCGAAACTGAAGAGTTTCCTCAGGTCAATCCTATCCTGTCAAGGAGTTCCCTGAAAAATTAAGGTGATGCTTGTTGTATCGTTGATAGCGTTTACTTAAACTTATGAATTGACTTTTTTCGGGTTCATAAACATTTTATTTTTGTCTGTTGTTACTTTCACGTTGTAATTCCATGTACTGACACGTTCCGTGACCTTGGAGATTTGCTCCTCAATTTGGTTCTACGGGACTTGACGTGTAAATAATTAAACAAAATTAGCGTTTTTGGAATAAAGGATGTTGCGGAGAAACGGCTCAGCCACAGCGTAGTGGACTGTTTTCAGATTGAATCATTCTTTCTGCAGCAGACAGCGCGCAATATTTAGAAATCTCTTGAAATCTTAGAATTTTGTACCAGACTATGAATCGAACCTGGCACACTTTGCTGCTTAGTGAAAGATTCATTCTGGAAGTCTAGATATGAGGCGCTGAACAGACATTTGAACCATAGAAGACGAGGCCGGCCAGTGTCTCATTACTGTAACATCTCACCTAGTTAGGCGAGGAGGAAGCTGAGGGAAAGCTTACGGGAAACGGCGAATTTCCAACTGTTGACGTCATACAGTATTTTCTTGAAAGCTCTGTCGTTGCATGTCTAATTAACTAATTGTACAGATCATCTACTTAAAAATTCAGTCGTGAGACGAAATCTCAGATGTTGACGGGTAGGTCCCCGATAATAAGAATAATAATAAGGTATTCAGACCGCTGCATTTCCTTGGTTCGCAAGATATATTGCGTGCAGTCCGCAACGAAAGTTTTAACTTTCATGTCTTTGCACGTAAATGTTTGGGTAGACCTATGATAATCAGCTGCAAATTTAGTTATATATTTTATAAAATTTTTGTCTTTCCATTTAACACTTCAGTCATTTACGTAAGAGAGTGGTTTGGAAGGGACTCAAAAATAAATGCGGCGTCCTCCTACTAGATGTAGCTACAAGTTACTGTTCACTGTTTCGAATCAGGTAATCAACAGCCGTACATGCAAGTGTCACGTCGAAACGATTGCTTTCATAATGGACATTTCGCATGTTCGGGGATTTCTTACTCGCCTGTTCCATCTTCTTCTTCACTTCTCTTTTAGGTAGCTTTTCATCCTACGGCAGGTTAATCAAGATGTCTCGAGGAGCAAATTCATTATGTACTCGTATTATCGTGTCCACTATGGGAAGAAGTTAAATTTTTTTCTCACGATTACGGTTTTAGATTTTTCGGTCGTGGTGATGAAATTTACCACCATTGGTTCGATTGTTGCTGGAATTCTCGGTAATACCCATCGCGTCACTCTCGTCACACGCAATAATTATTGACAAAATTTAACATGTTGTTCTGTGATGTACACAGCTGATAATCTTCGTCTTTTGATGCAGAATTTACGAACAGAAACACTCCGAGCTAACAGACGCTTCTACAAGGACGGCAGTTAGTAGCTCACCCAACACCGTAGTTAGTAGAGGTAACTGCACTTTCAAACTTTAGGTCTCCCCACCGCCCCGACGTAAGTTTATGCGAGACTACAGAATACAGAATTTCTCAGTGAACTTCGTTGATGAAGATTTCTTTGGTTAACAACCATCTTCTTGGAACACCATTCCAGTTAATTTTCTACTCGGCATCTCCGAGCAAAGAGACGATTACATGTGGAATGTGTCGCCAAAGAAGCATTGGATATACGACTAAATGACGGTTTTCTCGACCGCGACAGCAATTTTCATCTAAGTCCCGGATTGTACGCGTTATTGGAGTAGAATCGTTAACAACATCCCCGTCTGAGACTGACGCAGGCAGCAAATGAAATGAACAATCTCTCCACCCTCCCGCCATTTCTATAAGCTGGGCACTCTCTTTCAGAGGCACGATATGGCCCTCTCGACACTCCATTTGCA
Source organism: Schistocerca americana (assembly GCF_021461395.2). Taxonomy (NCBI): domain Eukaryota; kingdom Metazoa; phylum Arthropoda; class Insecta; order Orthoptera; family Acrididae; genus Schistocerca; species Schistocerca americana. Next base: position 325,532,319 of record NC_060121.1, on the reverse strand, counting down.
GATGTTTCTCAGTCTAATATCCATGATACCCATTTTTCACTCACCGTGAGACAGATCACGGACTTCAATGGAAGATGTTTTGTGTGAAACTAAGATGGATGCACTTGTGGTTCTGTGTGCACTGTACTTCGCCTAAAGATGAATTGATTTTTTTTGCGCTTTAGGGCGCAAAACTGCTAAGATCATAAGTGGCCGTAGTTGTAAGAATCGTGTTGAAACGTTGCTCCGAGTTGCCACGACCACTCGGCTGTTAATCACAGAAGGCTTCAGCTGTAAACTTGATATTATGATCATCATCATGACTACGATGAGAATGAAAGGTGAAGAAATGAATTAAAATTTGTACCACAGCCGGGTTCTCCTTGTTTACTGAGCATAAATGCTGACCATTACATCAGCGCAGCACAGCAGTCAACATTGCTGCATGGACTACCGAAGTCCAGCGCCCTCCCCAACACAAACTTCAGTTTATATCTTCAGCTTATTTTCCACTTAAATTGTCACTATTGAGAAAGGGCAGTAGACTTGGTCAGTCCACGCAGCACTGTAGGCAATAGTGCTGTGATGGTGTAATAGTCAGCATTTCTGCCCAGTAAGCAAAGAGACCTGGATTTGAGTCCCGGCGGTGGCACAAATTTTAATACATTTCTTCAGGTTTCATCCTTATCGTAGATAAAGTTGAGACTTAAATGTCTTGGGGAAAATTTAATTATAAGATTTATTCGTCGTGACACCCATTTTCCACACACCATGGGACTGATCACGGGCTTCAATGGAAGATGTTTTGTGTGAAACTAAGATGGATGCTCTTGTGGTTGTGTGTGCTTACAGATGGGTCCTCTGGTGAGTGGTCTGCAGTCCCGGCTGCGAGCAGTTTCTCTGTGCTGCCGTATGGTGGGCCTGGCGCCATACGACACAGATGCGTCTGGCCACCTCTACACGACGACACAGGGCGCTGTCGTAGCCGCTGGTTTTCTGCTGCTGGGTGGAGCTGCCTCCTGCGCTCAGGTCCGTGGCGTGCACGCTGGTCTAGAAGTAAGAGTTACCTTTCAGTTCGCCGGACACTTCATGTTGATATCATGTAAGATGGACCTCTAGTTTAGATCGGGCAAGGACGAGAAAGTCTTGTTGGTGAAATTTCCCAGCATTCTCCACAGGTGGTTTATGGAAATGACAAAAAAGTAATATTTGGGGCCCTATTCCTCCGACATACGAATTTGGTATCACAGCAGCACCCCAATTGTTGAAAAACTGTACACGAACAAGTCGTGTACACGTCCGCGTTCAACAGCTGTTCGTTATTTAGTGAGGAGTTATTGCTACAAGAAACATGTTCCTGAACTATGCACTTGGAATCTTGATTTAGAGCTGATCGAAAACTTACTGTGTGTCACCCTTACTTCATATTTTGTTGCTAGGGTTTAAATGATAGAAGTGCTGCCTGTGTATAGGTTTGGTAGGGCTACAGTGAAGTTAGGATGTCCATTAGTCATCCTCGGCAATGCACTGTTTTTGAAACAGGATGCCCGGTAATTTGGTTCTTGCAGTGATGGAACCATTTTCGTGACAGTGCAAAACTGAGCTGGTCTTTCTTAACAGAAGAACTTCACTCCAAGCAGAAAAGAACCGTGGAAGCCAGCCCCAGTTGTACACGAATGGTATGCAGGGCACAAGGCAAGGCGACTGATAGGCAGCTACAGCACATCCCTAACAGTTGTAATGTGTTAAGGGAGCATTGTGGTATTTAATAATACACGTATGGTAAAATCACCAAAATTGTCGACGGGTGGGAAGAACAAATCTGCATAGCTGATTTTTTTTCCATGGTGAGGAACACCACTGCAATTAGACATTAGCCAAGCACTACCGAAGTGATCAAAATATCTTAATTTCATTCGTCATCTGATCCATTCTCTTACGTAACGGTGTCCCAACGTCACTTCAGTCTTGCTCCTGCTGTAACACTGGTTTGTTTCACTGTGCTGTTATGACCCTCACAGCTCACAGTCGCTCAAATCTGTTCCACTACAATTGCAGTGCAAGCCACATCTAATTTTATTTATGGTCACTAAGCCTGGTAATGGTGGATTGCCAAGGTGAACTGTGCCCCCCTCTCGAAGACTGAATGGATTTATTGTTGATTTATGTACTTTTCGCCTAATTGATGAGTAGTCACTCCAGTTGCTTGATGAGGATTCTATTAAGTCCACACAACCTATTTGTGCCTTTATATTATCCCATTATCAACTGTATCTGAAAGTATGCAGACACAATAGCGCCTTTCTTAGCAATCATATACAACCGCTCACTTGACGAAAGCTCTGTTCCTAAAGACTGGAAAATAACACAGGTCTCACCAATATTCAAGAAAGGAAATAGGAGTAACCCATTTAATTACAGACCCATATCACGGACCTCGATTTGCAGTAGGATTTTGGAACATGCTGTACTCGAACATTATGAATCACCTTGAAGAAAACGACTTATTGATACATAACCAACATGGATTCAGAAAATATTGTTCTTGTGCAATACTTTATTCCCATGAAGTAATGAGTGCTGTCGACAAGGGATCTCAGATCGATTCCATATTCCTAGATTTCCAGAAGGCCTTTGATACCGTTCCTCACAAGCGACTATTAATCAAATTGCGTTCATATGGAGTATCGTCTCAGTTCAGAGACTGGATTCGTGATTTCCTGTCAGAGAGGTCACAGTTCATAGTGATGGACGATAAATCATACAGTAGAATAGAAGTGATATCTGGCGTTCTGCAAGGTAGTGTCATAGGCCCTCTGCTGTTCCTGATTTACATAAATGATCTAGTTGATAATCGGAGCAGCCCCCTTAGATTGTTTGCAGATGATGCTGTAATTTACCGTCTAGTAAAATCATCAGATGATCAATTCCAATTACAAAATGATCTAGAGAGAATTTCTGTATGGTGCGAAAAGTGGCAATTGACAGTAAACAAAGAAAAGAGCGAGGTCATCCACATGGGTACTACAGTAAATCCGATAAATCGCACAGATCTAAGGGCTGTCAATTCGACTAAATACCTAGGAATTACAATTACGAGCAACTTAAATTGGAAAGACCACATAGATAATATTGTGGGGAAGGCGAAACAAAGACTGCGCCTCGTTGGCAGAACACTTAGAAGATGTGACAAACCCACTACATTACACTTGTCCTTCCTCTGCTGGAAAATTGCTGAGCGGTGTGGAATCCTTACCAGGTAGGATTGACGGAGGACATCGAAAAAGTGCAAAGAAGGGCAGCCCGTTTCGTGTTGTTGCGCAAAAGGGGTGAGTGTGTCACTGATATGATGCGCGACTTGGGGTGGCAGTCACTGAAACAAAGGCGGTTTTCTTAGCGGCGAGATCTATTTACGAAATTTCAATCACCAACTTTATCTTCAGAATGCGAAAATATTTTGTTGACGCTAACCTACGTAGGGAGAAATGATCATCGTAATAAAATAAGAGAAATGAGAGCTCGAACGGAAAGATTTAGGTGTTCCTTTTTCCCACGCGCCATGGTAAAGAAGTAGTATGAAAATTGTTCGAAGAACCTTCTGCCAGGCACTTAAGTGTGAATTGCAGAGTAACCATGTAGATGTAGATGTAGATGTTATGCTGAAGAGAAATAACGTCAAATAAAAAAAACTTTTTATTTGATAGTCTGTTAGATATTAACAAAGTATGTATGGCCTTAGCCATAGACACACTTAGCTAGCAGCTTCAGGTTACTGTCCGAGTTACGTGAAAGTTTACTGAGGTGATGATGCAGTGTACGTACCCTGCTCGGAACAATGTATTTATATAATTTTCAAACGATAGAAGGAAGAGAACACAGCGCAGGTGGGTAAAATCTCTCACCCTGAATGTGAGCATCCCTGCAAGAAATGTTGCTGAAGCTTCTACCAAATTGAGGATGATGCTATGCTGGACAGTTCCAAGAGTAAATACTGATATTTTCAGTTTGAGTTGTTACTCGGAGACCTTTGGTCAAAAAGCAAAGGTTCTTCTATGGTCTATAGCATTCAAACAATTTTGTAAATAATGATTCTTCTCAGGTTATCAGCTGAGTAACATCATTGTCTTGGAGCATTATTTTTTGTTAGACTCCATACACAAAGAGTTATTTGTCTGTTGGTAATCAGTTTATGGATCACCACAGCCAGCATCACACGCCTCCTTGGAAACCAGTCGACAATGGACCCATTCAGAGATGAACCAGTTCAACAACTAGCCAGCAGAAATATGACTACACATCAGTGAACACAGCAAGCCGTACAGAAGTAGTGCTGCTCATACTTCCGAGTAGTTTGTTAATCCCAAGGTCCACATTCTCAAGCGTACTGTCGATCTGCATTATCCTAGGCTTCCAGCCAGCACACATGGATCCTTGTCACTCTTTCTGCATGTCTGATGAACTGTCACCAAGAACACATTATTTCCGCGTCACATCACTGTTACCAACGTATACCTGATATACTGCTCTGCAAGACCTAGAGACGAGACAGATGAAGTGACGCAACACATTAAATGTGCAGCTGGAATTATCATGTTGCCAGAGTCATGAGCAGAACGTTGGAAATTACAATGCGTGAAGTGAGCGTGGCTATAGCGCAACACAAGGAAACTGAAGGAACGGAAAAAGACAGTATGTGTCAGACAACGAGCAGTAACGGTGCATTGTGGTGGTATTCTTCGTGACGGCATGGTCTGGGGACAACATCTGGACGACTTTGAATAGATAATAATCGTCGCAAAGCCCAAGAGGTTGGTATTGCTCACAGAATTGTTTCACGTGCATAGGGAGCGTTTCGAACCAGAGGTACTGCAGCATGTAGGAGAGAACGTGGTCGACCATGGACAGCTATAGTAGCCGATGACCGCTGAACTGTGTGCAGCAGGCAAGGAAGAACCCACGTCAGATAGCGGGTGAAATTTCAGGACTGCGAGTCACGCAATCTCATGCTCCACAGTGGCACGGCGAATGGGTAAGGATGGTCTCTCAGACGGAGGATCAGTGCGTTGTGTTCAGCTGACATCTACGTATCGGCGGCGCCGCTTGCGATGATGCCGAGAGCATAGTGGCTGGTCCAACGAGGAGTGGGAGTCTCGTATTCGTCTTGGATGAGAGCGGATTCTGTCTGAGTAGTGATTCTGGATGTCATACCCTCATACGGCGTGACGTGGGAACGCGTAATGCACCCGGAACATTGTCAAACGCGATCGTTTTGGTGACCCACGTGTTACAATGTGTAAAGTTGCATAGGTATACTGACCTCTAAATCTTTGAACACAGTACACTCACCTCCTCCCCCATCTGCGTCTTTTCAGAGATGCATTCAGGCCTGACTTCATTTTTGTGGATGACAATGCGCGACGGCATCGGGCTTCATAGGTGGAGGAGTTGTTGGAACGAGAGGCTATTCAGCGACTGGACTGGTCTGTCCATTCCCCAACTTAAATCTCATTGATCACATGTTGGATGCGTTGGGAAGACGTTTGGTAGCACGTCCACTGCACCAATGACCATCAAGTAATTTTCAACTGCACTGCTGGAGGAATGGAACATGCTACCACAAGAACTCACGAGGGAGCAGTAACTGCTGCGCAGAAGCAAACCCATTTCTGACGTTCTGCGCATGACGTCACTGAGGAACAGCTCTTGGCGGGCGCGAAGTGTACGTCTGAGCTTTGTGTTGTCGTGGTTCGTCCGTGTTGTGTTTCGTGCGTGTTGTCGTTTCCGTTTGGTTATCTTTGTAGACGTTTTTATGATCATCCATCGCCATTCGAGGTAATGAGCCGGATAAGACTGTTATTGTTGGGAGCAAACGCATCGTCTGTTGAGCCAGATGAAGAAGGAAGATTCGTGACTGTAATTGTTTTTGGCAATATCCTGCCTGATGTGTCTGAGGCGTTGGCAATGGTTGAAGGAGATAGAAGATTTAGATTTTGGAGTAGGAGAATCCGATGTGCCTCCAATGTCACTGGCTTCTGATTGTAGCACTGAAGGATTTAAATATCTTGCTGGATATGTAGCTTATCGATGCAGACAGTACGACAGATCACTGGCCACACCCACTGGGGAGTTACTGACACTGCCTGAGGAGACATCGAGAGGATGGCTGGGCATGGTTTCTCGTGGCGGTTTGCTTGTGCCTTCAGAAACGTGGCTCGAAACAATTAGCTAATTTGAATTAATTTTTGCCCAGATCCATGGACACGACAGTTTGTCCAGGGAAAGTGGTGTCATCAAGAACCTGTGCGCTATACTTACCGAGCGATTCCCCACTATTCACCCAGAAATCATTAAGATTTACGCTAGGACGAGAACATTTATCCGACTGCGTTGGCTGTCTGCAAAGGACAAGTCGAAGAAAGCAGTTGCCGCTCAGCAACGGAAAGCAAGGAAGTGGTATTTGTCATCGCTTTAGAATGTAAATAAACAATATTTGCGAAAGTTAAATAATCTATAAACTTAGTGATAGAAGTGAAGGTCCTCTGACTGTATTTGTTTCACAACTAGCAAGACTCTACACTGACAGTGCCAAGGATTGGCTTATTGTTTCCCACACTACACACCAACTTTGCTGAACGGTGGACTCGGTAAGTTAATTTACCACTATTTCCTGTAAATCGTATTTTGCAGCACTTTTTTTGATTCAATGCCCTTTTATATAAGTGAATTTTAACAACTAGGGCAAACATTATACATTCACCTTGATAAAAATATAAGCCAAAAATTTGAGGTGTGAGAAAATTAAGAATGTGTGTCTGTGTGTGTGTCAGTTCAGGTAGGTAATTCAAATGCTTCCTACAAATAAGGTAATTGCATAATTTCTTGAGTGAAAACGACAGTGTTTTTGTAGACACGATGTAAACAGAATATAAATGAGCGTTACATAGAGCTTGTCTACAAGCTAACACTTTTCCCAGAGCCAAAGTTAGATAATTGAATGCTTATTTCGAACGTTTACTTCGTAGAGTACTGCAAAACAGACTGTACTTTGCACTTATTTTTGTATAGTTTGATCTATAGACGCTTGATTTCATTAAAGTCAGCACTCAGCAGTGTCTGTTTAAAGCTGGACAAGCTACAGAATATAGCAGTAAGTTTCTAGAAATAGCAGAATAACAATTTACCTTTTACTATTTCTGTAGAAACTGAAACATTTCACAAATACATCGGTTAAATGCGCGGGCTGCGTATTGTAGCGCTGTTCCTTCGTGACGTCACAGCCTCAGCCAATGGCAGGACAGAACGCTTACTGCTCAACCTTATTTTTTTTACCGACCTTGACAAGAACTCCTTACCTACTTTGTACCCAGCATGGGGGCACAGTACAGAGCATGGATTGCTGTCCATGGTGATTACACGTCCTGTTAAGAACAAATTCCCGCCTTCTTTAATGTCTAGGCGACCATCATAAAAGTGGTGACTTCACTGTAATTGGGACTGTGTAGTTCACAGACATATTTTGTGGTAAATGCCATCCCGTCCAACTTCGGCCTTTCTGGTAACTCTGAAGTGCCTTTACATGCTTTTGATGCCTTGATGTTAGTTGCTTGACACGTCAAAGGCCTTCCCTTGAAGATGATGAATAGGAGTCCAGTCGATGCTGGTTCTCAGCTGACAGCCCCAGAAGAAATTCGCTGAGCAAACGTGGAACATAAATTCTGAAGTACACTATCTGGTCGAAAGTATCCTAACTTCTATTAATGGGCATTATTATGAGCGGTGTCCACTCTTTGCCTTTCTGACAGCTTGAACTCTGCTGGGGCCGTTTCATTGAGGTATCTGAATATCTGTAGAGCAATGGCACCTCACACTTCCTCAAGAGCTGAAAAAGGTTGTGATGTGGGACGCTCGGGTCTGGCGCAGGTCTATGTTGTCACTTATTCCAAAAGCGTTCCATTCGGTTCAGGAGGCGACTCTGGGTGGTTCACTCCGTTTCAAGAATGTGTGCTACATGCTGATACAAACACGTATCATCTCTGAACTGTTCCTATACCACACACAGTAGATAATGCTGTAAAATGTGTTCATAGCCTTTTGCAGTTAGCATGTTATTAAGTGCGGTAATGCTACCACACCATAACCACGAAAGACACCCCCCACATTGTAACACAGTCTCCTCTGTTTTTCTGTTGGACCTACACATGATGGGAGGCAACATTCTCCAGGTGTTCGCTTTCCACCAGATTACAGCAGGGTGAACCGTGATTCGTCATTTCAAATCACTCGTTTCCAGCCACCCACTGTCCAGTGGTGTCATTCTTTAACCACCTAAAGCGTTAAATCTCAAACTACAGAAATGTGTGACTCATGAGGAGGAGCTTGACCAATGTTTTCCTATTCTTTTTCTAAGCCCACGTGTGAAGAGTCATTGTACTAGCTGGACCGCTGGTAGTACTTTGAAACACTTGGTTGAATTCTACCACTGATTTCATTTTTACAACCACTCTCTGCAACGCTCAACGGTCCCTGTGTCTCAGTACATTCGCGTTTCCACTCCACAACCATGTGAGCGACAGTCGGCTTGGACAGCTCTAGAAGGATCAAAACATCCCTGCTTGATCTGCTACTCAAACGACTTCCAATGACTAGCCCACGTTTGAAGTCACCAAGCTTTCCTGACGTAACTGCTTCTCCAGGAAAATACCCCACCTCGTTTTATACTAATGGGTCCTCCTCCACATTAAGGAGTGTCCAAAAGAACAGACACCTCACGTGATCCACAACTGTAATACATATTACGTAAGATGAGGAAGGAAAGGGGAGGATCTAATATCAGCTGCATCGAGACTTTATGCGAATCAGCGGTGGCAAGTGAAAATGTATGCTAGATTGGCACTCTAACCCAGAATCTCCTGCTTACAATGTTGTTGCATTAACCACTGTGCCATCCGGACACAGTGTTTATACAAATGCACAGCTATCTTGGCACGCTCCCCGAACAACTCACATTCCCATCTAACACCACCTATTCGCAGTCCGCACGCATGTCCTCCATGCTCGCAAAATTTTGGATTTTTGCTGGAGGTCGAACAACATTGTGCTTCCACACTGAAGGTTTTGGATTCATTCCCCATCAAGGCGAATCAATTATATGATTGCTTGGTGTCTGTTCATTCAGCTGGGGAGGCGTGCAGAGGTAGTCCATGCATTTGTGATAAACATCGTGCCTGGATCGCGTAATGGTTAACACAACTACCCCTAGCAAGCAGGAGATCGCAGGTTCGAGTCCAGGTCTGACACAGATTTTCACACATCGCCACTGATTCCATATAAAGTCCCAAAACAGCTAATATCATCAGTTCCTTCCCTCTCCTTTCCTTTCACCTCCATCCACTTTCAATTCACACTACTGGCCATTAAAATTGCTACACCAAGAAAAAATGCTGATCATAAACGGGTATTCATAGGACAAATATATTATACTAGAACTGACATGTGATTACATTTTCTCGCAATTTGGGTGCATACATCCTGCGAAATCAGTACCCAGAACAACCACCTCTGGCCGTAATAACGGCCTTGATACGCCTGGGCATTGAGTCAAACAGAGCTTGGATGGCGTTATAAGTACAGCTGCCCATGCAGCTTCAACGTGATACCACAGTTCATCAAGAGTAGTGACTGGCGTATTGTGACGAGGCTGTTGCTCGGCCACCATTGACCAGACGTTTTCAGTTGCTGAGAGATCTGGAGAATGTGGTGGGCAGGGCAGCAGTCAAACATTTTGTGTATCCTGAAAGGCCCGTACAGAACCTGCAACATGCAGTCGTGGATTATCATGCTGAAATGTAGGGTTTCGCAGGGATCAAATGAAGGGTAGAGCCACAGGTCGTAACACATCTGAAATGTAACGTCCACTGTTCAAAGTGCCGTCAATGTGAACAAGAGGTGACCGAGACGTGTAACCAATGGCACCCCATACCATCACGCCGGGTGATACGCTATTGTGGCGATGACGAATACACGCTTCCAATGTGCATTCACCTCGATGTCGCCAAACACGGATGCGACCATCAAGATGCTGTAAACAGAACTTGGAATCATCCGAAAAAATGACGTTTTGCCATTCGTGCACCCAGGTTCGTCGTTGAGTACCTCATCACAGACGCTCCTGTCTGTGATACAGCGTCAGTGGTAACCACCGCCATGGTCTCCAAGCTGATAGTCCATGCTGCTGCAAACGTCGTCGAACTGTTCGTGCAGATGCTTGTTGTCTTGCAAATGTCCTCATCTGTTGACTCAGGGATCGAGACGTGGCTGCACCATCCGTTACAGCCGTGAGGATAAGATGCCTGTCATCTCGACTGCTAGTGATACGAGGCCGTTGGGATCCAGCACGGTATTCCGTATTACTCTCCTGAACTCACCGATTCCAGATTCTGCCAACAGCCATTGGATCTCGACCAACGCGAGCAGCAATGTCGCGATAGGATAAACCGCAATCGCGATAGGCTAGACCTTTATCAAAGTCGGAAACGTGATGGTACGCATTTCTCCTCCTTACACGAGGCATCACAACAATATTTCACCAGACAACGCCGGTCAACTGCTGTTTGTGTATGAGATATCGGTTGGAAACTTTCCTCACGTCAGCACTTTGTAGGTGTTGCCACCGGCGCCAACCAGCCCTGAAAAGCTAATCATTTGCATATCACAGCATCTTCTTCCTGCCAGCTAAATTTCGCGTCTGTAGCACGTCATCTTCGTGCTGTAGCAATTTTAATGGCCAGTAGTGTACATATCTTTAATAATGTTTCTGAGCCACACACAATTTTAGACATGAACCTTGGAACAGGTGTACTTGCTGGTGTCCGGGCCCTTCTCGCTGGGCACAGCGTTTCGCCTGTTCCACGTGGTCGTCCACAGTGCTGGCTTCTTTGCCGCTGTGCTTGGCGATGTGCTGTGCAACGCTGAAGTGTACGCGGGCATCCTGAGTGACCTTGATGCGGTGGACGCGGTGCTACGGCAACAGTCTCAGGCGATGCGTGTGCGCAGCCGCTGCGCCAACTTGCTTCGCTGGTGGCCTGCTTTGTGGGCGATCCTGACGCTGACTGCGCATGCAGTGTGGGCGTTTTGGGAGTTCCCCGGGGGTGACCCGGTGCCCCTGCTCGCTCTCGTCACAGCTCCCACCACCTGCGTCGACGTCGCCAGGTCGGCTGGCCTGTTCGCTGCCTTGGCTGAGCGCCTACGCGCTATCAACCGACAACTGTCACAAACGCAGGGGGCGCTTAGAGGTACTTCTCACTAAATGCTCTTTGTAGTGGTTTTCTTGCATTTTCCATCCTTTAATACCCATTTACACGTTCCTTAAAGCACGCTGAGCCGTGCTGGCTCGTATCGATCGACCGATCGGGTCGGCATGGTTTGTTCTTTGGGCTCGGCCGTTGGACGTGGCTTTTGGCCGCGACGGGCTTGTGGCGCTAGAGAGGTACAGCCGGAGAGCCGAGCGGCGCTGGGGAATCAGGGGGAGCATGGTTGAGCAGGCCGGGGCACGACGTAGAGATTGTGCCGTGTTTGACACGTTTGCAAGACCGAACCTTGCTTGTAGTGTGGGAACTGGACTCTGCCGCATTACCCAAATCGAGTCGTGCGGCCCTGATTTGAATCTGTAAAGGATTTCATAAAAGATTTGGTGAGAACTGCTTGTCATGTTTTTGGTGCGCATATTATACGAGGTGCATTCAAGTTCTACGGCCTCCGATTTTTTTTCTCCGGACTGGAAAGAGATAGAAACATGGGCATTGTTTTAAAATGAGGCCGCATTCATTGTCAATACGTCCCAGAGATGGCAGCACCGTACGGCAGATGGAATTTTACCGCCAGCGGCGAGAATGAGAACTGTTTTAAATACTTAAAATGGCGACGTTTTCCTTACTTGAACAGCGTGCAATCATTCGTTTTCTGAATTTGTGTGGTGTGAAACCAATTGAAATTCATCGACAGTTGAAGGAGACATGTGGTGATGGAGTTATGGATGTGTCGAATGTGCGTTCGTGGGTGCGACAGTTTAATGAAGGCAGAACATCGTGTGACAACAAACCGAAACAACCTCGGGCTCGCACAAGCCAGTCTGACGACATGATCGAGAAAGTGGAGATAGTTGTTTTGGGGGATTGCCGAATGACTGTTGAGCAGATCGCCTCCAGAGTTGGCATTTCTTTGGGTTCTGTGCACACAATCCTGCATGACGACCTGAAAATGCGAAAAGTGTCATCCAGGTTGGAGCCACGAATGCTGACGGACGACTACATGGCTGCCCGTGTGCCATGTTGCCAAGCAATGTTGACGCGCAACGACAGCATGAATGGGACTTTCTTTTCGTCGGTTGTGACAATGGATGAGACGTGGATGCCATTTTTCAATCCAGAAACATAGCGCCAGTCATCTCAATGGAAACACACAGATTCACCACCACCAAAAAAATTTCGGGTAACCGCCAGTGCTGAAAAAATGATGGTGTCCATGTTGTGGGACAGCGAGGGCGTAATCCTTACCCATTGCGTTCCAAAGGGCACTACGGTAACAGGAGCATCCTACGAAAATGTTTTGAAGAACAAATTCCTTCCTGCACTGCAACAAAAACGTCCGCGAAGGGCTGCGCATGTGCTGTTTCACCAAGACAACGCACCCGCACATCGAGCTAACGTTACGCAACAGTTTCTTCGTGATAACAACTTTGAAGTGATTCCTCATGCTCCCTACTCACCTGACCTGGCTCCTAGTGACTTTCCAACAATGAAAGACACTCTCCGTGGCCGCACATTCACCAGCCGTGCTGCTATAGCCTCAGCGATTTTCCAGTGGTCAAAACAGACTCCTAAAGAAGTCTTCGCCGCTGCCATGGAATCATGGCGCAGCGTTGTGAAAAATGTGTACGTCTGCAGGGCGATTACGTCGAGAAGTAACGCCAGTTTCATCGATTTCGGGTGAATAGTTAATTAGAAAAAAAATCGGAGGCCTTAGAACTTGAATGCACCTCGTACTGATCCTTGCTTCCCAAGTATCGGCTCCATGACTGGAAACTGTTGTCTTGCCAACCAAAAAGTCCCCTCTATTTAGTGCTATTTAAGTAAACACGTGTTATTGTCTTTGGCTAAAGCTGTGTATGGCTTTTGTGATGTGATACAGTCCGAGTAAGCGCGGTGTATTAATCGGTACTATTGCTGTTCGGAGTGACGGACGGCATAAGCCAGTATGGTGAAACTGTAATATTTTTCCTTGTACACTGAGGTGTGTGGACGTTGTTATAATTGGTTCAAAGCACAGGCTTAACATTGAATCTGTACGTTCTGTGTTATCTAATTGCATTACTTGTTCACTTGTAAACAGTGAAATGGTAGTCTTACTTGACTGTTTAAGTTTATCAGTATCCTGTTAACTGGTAATTTAAATGAGCTCCCCAGTTTCAGTGAGCATATGTTAACCTACTAGTGTAGTTTAAATTTCTAAGCTGACGTGGTATTTCGCTATTCACCCTCGTCCTTTAAGGTTACGTCAAGGGCATTATTTACTGATTCACCCTTGACTATTTTATTTTAATGTTCATGAAATAGACTATTATACATCGTAGTTATTTTACGTTTGAGGAATTAATGTTTGCCATTTTCTCCCCCCCCCCCCCCCTTTCTCTGAAACTATGTAGTAGCGAGCCTCTAAGACCTTTTATTCAGTGTGTTATAGTGTACTGTGTGCGGCACCCTGTCCAGCTCGCCCGCTTGCCGTGGGTTCTGGGTCTAAACCGCCTCTGGTCTGGGTCCAGTCCCCCCCCTCCCCCCTTCTGCCACTTGAATAAGCCAGTGCTTATGTGACGTCGCCTGTTTCGAAAATCTGTCACGAAGGGGTGTATCTGTTTGTATTTTATTTTTAAAAAAATTGTGATATCCATGATTGGTTAAACTTTATCTCATTATTGTAGTCTCCTTTTGCGAGCTTTACTGTGTGCAGAATTTAATTAACTTGCGAATCACTTAATGCCTGACACTTCCTGGCAGATTAAAACTGTGTGCCGGACGGAGACTGGAGCTTGGGACCTTTGCCTTTCGCGGGCAAGTGCTCTGCCAACTGAGCTACCCAAGCACGACTCACGCCCCGTCCTTACAGCTTTACTTCTGCCAGTTCCTCGTCCTCTACCTTCCAAACTTTACAGAAGCTCCCCTGCGAACCTTGCAGAACTAGCACTTCTGAAAGAAAGGATATTGCGGAGACCTGGCTTAGCCACAGCCTGGGGGATGTTCCCAGAATGAGATTTTCACTCTGCATCGGAGTGTGCGCTCATATGAAACTTCCTGGCAGATTAAAACTGTGTGCCGGACCTAAGCCATGTCTGAGCAATATCCTTTCTTTCAGGAATGCTAGTTCTGCAAGGTTCGTAGGAGAGCTTCTGTAAAGTTTGGAAGGTAGGGGACGAGGTACTGGCAGAAGTAAAGCTGTGAGGACGGGGCGTGAGTCATGCTTGGGTAGCTCAGTGGCAGTCAGCCTTCGGCGGCGCAGCGGTTCGGACGGTGTTTACGTCCCTGCCGCACGTCTGCGCGAGAGGTGTTTACGTTACGTGTGTAGCGGTGTGTGGCGGTATACATAGAACGAATCATGGCTTTGTCGTTCCGCAAATCGACACTGAAATTTAGTTTTGCTACCGAATATGCTCGACCGAAGGCTTACGAGATCGAACGTTATTTACGGGACGAGGTGAAAATCGAACCTGACGTTCTAGTTGGAATACACTTATCTATAGTCAGCAGCGTGGTCTATGTCAAGCTCATAAATGAAGCGGCATGTGACGAACTACTACTTCGACACCGACAAGGACTTCGTTTCTGTCATTCGGACGGGAATGTTGGAGCGGTAACTGTTGAACACGCCGGCATGGGCCTCCGAACGATCCGCGTATTTTAGCTTCCATTCGAAGTGCCAGAAGAATTGGTGACAGACGCCCTGCGTCCTTACGGAACGGTCCTATCCCACGTGGCTGAAAAATGGGCGAGTTTCAAGACGTATCTTGTCCTCAATGGCGTCAGACAAATACGGATCGAACTCCGAAAACACGTCCCGTCATACTTGTACATCGCCGGTTGTCGGGCGATTGTCATTTACGACGGACAACCAAGGACGTGCTCTGGATGTGGGAAGGAGGGACACATACGTTCTGAGTGTGCTCAACGAAGGTTATTACAGCTGCCACGGGATGATCCACCCCTCACGCCGCATCCGACTGTGCTCCCCATGACTTACGTCGCCGCATTACGCGATGACGTAGGCCGCGAGACAGACACGTACCAGAACACACAGACAGCGACGGATCGTGGCGAGCCACAGAAAGACGACGTTGCGGTGGACCACCTGCAGCAGTCACAGGACGTCCTCTCTTCGGTTCCGCTTGCGGCCCTTTCAGATAACGCACTTGGAGACGTCGATCATACGACGGCGCATGATTCCGACGTCCCCCACGAACAACTGGAGACCATGCTGACCTCTGATTCCGAGGCCCGGCAACGTAAACAGCGATCACCAAAACGCCGGAAGAAGCGCCGCCTCACGGTGGAGAACGACCACTCTGATCTAACAGACAATTCTGAGAAGTTTACGGGTACAGAACAGACGACCATGGATACAGAAGAACTGCCTAGGGTGGATGCAACGGTGGCCAGCGGGACGGCGGCACGACCTACAGCGAAGGCGCTCGATCGACGGCAACAGGCTACTGAGGAGGCTACGGCGCCTGCACCGCAGGACACCGATGGGACACTAGGGGACTGGTCAGAAGACCCACCCCCGTGGGGAACTGATGATGCTAGAGGAACTGCTCCCACGCACTCTCCCGGTGTAAGACCGGAAGGGTGCACGGAATAACGGCAGACCATATGAGGGTACGGCGGGGGACGTTAGTACGACAGCAGCCTATGTACGGAAGAATTAGCGACCGTACGGTGCCCTATCTACGTTGACAGCCATGCAACAAGCTTATCGGATAGGGTCTGTTAACATCAATAGCATTGGGACGCCGGTAAAAATCAAGATGCTCAGTGACATGATAAAGGCTGCGGATTTAGACATAGCACTATTACAAGAAGTTCGGGTACTTCCCCCCTCGGACTTTTACGGTTACGACATTTACTGTTCCCCGTGTGACGAGAGGGGCGTTGGCACAGCTATTCTATTAAAGGAAGGGATACGTGCAGACGAAGTGGAATATTTGCCTTCTGCCCGTGGTACGGCCGTGACCATAGGTGGTATACGTTTGATCAACATATACGCACCGTCAGGCTAGGATAAGAGAAGGGACAGAGCAGATTTTTACGCCCATGAGGTTACACCGTTGTTCCAGGGACGATACGATGGTTGCATACTCGGCGGAGATTTTAATTGTGTGCTCGATAGAAAGGACCAACAACCTAACTATACTACTAGCCAAGAACATAGGGAGCTGGTCAACGGAATGGAATTAGTCGATACATGGGACCTGAAGTATCGAAACCAACCAGGTTATACATTTTTTACTAGCCACTCCGCGGGCCGTTTGGACCGTATCTACGTTTCAAGGGCGTTAGCAACGTCGACGGTGGACGCAGAAATATGGCCGACGGCATTTACAGACCACGAGGCACATATTTGTACGGTTAACCTTAATAGACAGCAGGTGTGGAGACGGAGGGGTAATTGGAAGATGAACGTCTCCCACCTGCGAGATGCAGAATGCCGACGCATGGTGGAGGACGCGTGGCATGGCTGCCTCCGTCGACGAAATTCTTTCGGTTCTGTCCTGCAGTGGTGGATCGAGTGCGCGAAGCCGGCTTTACGGAGGACGTTAATAGGTTACGGGAAGGAAGTTTCTCAATGGCAGCGCACGACCACTGAGTTTTACTTTACGGCTCTCCGGGAACTGTTAGCACAACCACCTACACCAGAACGCCAGACGGCCGTCCATCGAGTTAAAGCGAAGCTGGTACAACTTGCGAAGCAGAGGTTGGCAGGTACGATGATACGCGCGAGGTCGCAGGATTTCCTGCCCAACGAGGTTCCCTCGATGCATTATGTGATAAAGGAAAGACGAAGAAGACGCAGGAATTTAATACATGAGATCGATCTCGGCGATGGTCGTCGTTTTACAACACAGAGGGGCATAGCACAGGCGTTCACGGATCATTTTAGCAGATTCTATGAGAGCAACGGGGAGGGTCAGAGGGAGCTGGGGAACGTCCTGGAAGAGATCCCAGACGCGACGAGTGTGAACGGGGAAGCGGACGGGTTATCTGAAATTACGAGTGAAGAGCTGGAGGAAGCGATTACACGAGGTGCTTGCAACAAGTCCCCAGGTCCAGACGGATTCCCGTTGGAATTTTACCGTGCCTTTGTGACCATTATGACACCGACGTGGCTATGTATGTATAATGAGCTTCTGCAGCAAGAAGTACCGATTCACATTCAATTCACGGAAGGGCTCATGATACCAATACCGAAGCCCCGTGGTGGCAAACGGCCTTGTGATTATCGCTCCTTGACCCTCCTTAATAGTGACTACAAGATCTTCATGCGCATCCTGGGAAGTCGTATCAAAAAGTCGCTGGAGAATCGAATACATGCCGATCAGACTTGTCTTGGCGGCATCAGTAATATCCACACAGCCTTGGGAGACTATCGTGACGTCGTCGCCCTCGCGGCTGCATGCCGCCTCCGGGGGGCGATGGTTGCAGTAGATTTCGATCATGCTTTTGATCGCGTGGATCATGTGTACCTCGCGGCGGTGATGAATAGGATGGGTGTCTCGCCATTATTGACCAATGCTGTGATGCGTTTGTTGCACGGCGCCAGATCAGCGATGGTGGTCAACGGAGGGAGAACTGAGTATTTTAAGATCTTAAGATCAGTGAGACAGGGTTGCCCCTCGTCGATCCTCCTTTATGCAATCGCCTTAGAACCGTGCCTCGCAGGCCTTCGCCGCCGTCTTAGCGGGATCTCCCTACGGCAATTATCATTCAAATGCAGAGCATACGCGGATGATATTGTGTTCCTCGTACGGAATGAGAGGGAGACTCAAACAGCACTGGATTGGCTACAGACGTATGGGATGGCAGCTGGAAGTGTGGTCAACTACCGAAAATCACAATTCATGCATGTGGGGCGTGGACTAGAACCAGGAACGGAAGGACCCTTACCTGCGGTGGAAACCCTCCGCTGTTTGGGTATCACCTTTCATAAAGAGACAGCGAGAACGGCTGCGGACAACTACCGAAGATTGTTACTCAGAGTCCGCACGGCAGTACGACTAAACGCCCTACGGTCGATGGATATGCTGCAGCGAGTGTTACTCGTCAACCTTTATCTCGTGCCCATGATGTGCCACCTGACGCACCTTCTTCCGTTGACACGCACGATGGCTATGAGGATTCAGGCGGCTTTTGGGTACTATGTGTGCCTGGGACAACTCTTTAAGGTACAGTACAACACGCTTACCCTCCCAGGGCGAGAGGGGGGCGTTGGTTTAGTGAACGTGCACGAGAAGGCGCGTGCCATGTATATTAATACTATGCTCAAACGGTGGCGCAACAGGAATCACTCGCTTACGGGGACGATCATCGAAGATCTCGTACCCACATCGCATCTTCCTCCAGTCAGTGTCGGCCATATATCACCCCCTTTAACGTATGTGCGCACGTTCCTCGTGGAACACAGTTACGTTCGAGAGCGTTTACCGACGACCCGACAGTCGACATCGAAGGACGTGTACCATCTGCTTCTTCGACAGATCGCCCGGAATAGGGTGGAACGCAAACATCCAGCTGTTAATTGGCACGTGGTGTGGCGCACGGCCCACCACCCCCACCTACCTACATCTGTCAGGTCAACATGGTACATTATCGTCAACAGAAAATACCCTACAAATGATAAAAAGTACGCAATACATTTGGCGGATTCGCCCTTGTGTCAGCAATGCGGCGTGCTGGATACGGACGACCATCGACTGGTCTGCGGCGAGGCATTGGCTGTCTGGACTCTCGCAAGGAAGATAATAGCGTTCATGCGGCGCACTATCTATACAGCAGTCTGTTCTGACATAGTATTTTTTCCAGAGGAAAACAGGTATGACGGTCCATTACATCTATGGAGACACACGTACGAACTTACTGAACGTCCTGGATTACTGGCAATACTTGCAAGATGGACACACGAAACTATTACGGCTACAAAAGTACAAGGATTGGTATGCCAATTTCCTGGTAACGGTATTTGCGGACCCGCCATATATTTGGGGTGTGCCGGGTGCGCAAAGATGAGCGGCGGTGCATTCGTTGTGAAACCGACCAAGTAATGTGATCGACTAAGAACACTATGCGAGTATGCGATCTACGAAAAACTCACGCTTGAGCAGTTAGCAAATGGATGTACTTCAAATTTTGTTTTCATATCCATAAATACATTTCTTTAGGGTGCCGGAAGTGGCCCCATTTTGATTTTGTTGTTATTTCATGCTGCATGGTAGGACGGCAGCGGGGTTCCTTCCAGGACAGTTATCATGTGTCAGGACGCACTATGTTTATTTTGTGAATAATAAAGGTTTCTGTTTCTCCTTTCTCTTACCTTCCTTCATATATATATATAAAAAAAAGTAGAAGCTTCTAAGTTGTTGCAGTCACCAAGGAAGGAACACAGCAAGTCAAGTGTTAGTTTTTGAAAAAAAAAAAAAAAAAAAAAAAAGAAAAAAGTGGTAGAGCACTTGCCCGCGAAAGGCAAAGGTCCCAAGTTCGAATCTCGGTCCGGTACACAGTTTTAATCTGCTAGGAAGTTTCATATCAGCGCACACTCCGCTGCAGAGTGAAAATCTCATTCACTTAATGCCTGTTTGAAGATTAATGTTATTGTTTGAATAGGGCGCTTGCCCGTGCTTGTAAGGATTCTTTGTTAACTTACCTTATCACAAAATTTTACAGATAAAATTTTATTACCTAAAGAAAAGTTTAATAAAAGTGTTGTTGTTATAAACTGTGAACGTTGCTTATGTGACCCGGCCCTCCCGCTCAACAGCAATTGCCTGATTAGGGTGGATTGACCACCACACACGCAACAAAACTGTACTGAAGCAAATGGGAAAAGTAGCAAGTGACTAGACGTGCCACAAAGTGGATATCGAGCATGGTGGTCCACAAGTAAGTGCTATTGAATCACTGTCGGACTACAAATTTTCCAGCCTGCCTTTTAACCTAGCACTCACCTCTTAAAAATGCAGAGATTCGTCAGATATGGCACGTGGTTCGCATTCCACACTAAATTACATGTCCTCTTTGCCCTGTTGGATAACTGAAGTGGGTTCGGGAATTACAAGGTGTCAAAGTGACACCAGCCCATTTACCCATACGAAATTATTATTAAAGTACTACATACACAGACAACAGGCTATTACTGCGTCCAGTGCTAAAAGGAAATTAACAGTTCTCACTTTCTCTGCATCTGCTGAGTTATAAGCGGTGGTGCTGAACTACACGAAAATAAGAAAACGATCATTGTGTATGAAAAAAAAAAAAAGATGAGCACTCGGGAGGTTTAGAAAAGCTTGACATTTCTTCAAAAGTAGCAGCTTTCGAAAATAATTGAGTATGATTCACAGTAATTCTCGATTGCTACTGGCCTATGGGCAACAGAAATTAACGAAGCAGGGAAATGTCATAAGAAATCCATTTACTTGTTCCAATAATTTATTTCTTAAGGTTCAATGTCACTGTGAATCAAAGTCTGTCAAAAAGAACTACATCGCCAGCACTACTTCTCTTCGTGGTCTCAGAGATGTGAAGCCAGTGCCGTGAACTCAGAATTTTTATTTTCATTTGAATGTTCGCCTCTGTTATTGCGCCACGGGAGCTGTGAAGTGTGAAACTACAGATGTCATGAGTGCTTGAAAGAACGCATGTGAGTGAACTTTTCAGCTTCTGCAGGCAGGTTTCGTGTAACACCGTACGGGCTTTAGCGTACAGATAGAGAATTTCCTTCGTTTCCGTGGTACATGCAAGAACACGATGCGGATGGTGAGCTAGGCAACCCGCACAACTCCACGGACTCTGTTTTGTGTTCTGAAAGGAACGTGTAAATAGGCATTTATTTGTGAAATATATGAGTGATTGTATCTGAGGGAGGTTATATAACAGCAACAGCACCGATGTTGTGCAGGGCATGCTGAAAACTAGTGCCTCCGAATTTTTTATGTGAAAACTCTTAAAGCTTTTTAAATGAAACAAACGTTATTAACATTCTACATCTTTATTCTTTGTGTACTCATTTATTTCTCAACGTAGTCACTTTGGCGGCGAACACATTTTTCCCAACGAGAGACCAGGACAGGGATTAATTTAAGGAAAACATGTGGAAGGGTGGCCCAACCTGATGCGTCGTTTACCGTTTCCAAACAAATACTTTTTATTAATAACAATTCTGTCTTAACTAATAGTTACCAAGATTCTTGCCAAACTCATTCAAATATTCATGGTTCTTAAATTAATATCACAATGCGTAAGGACAGTTGCATTAGACATAAAATTACAAATGGTGCTCGAAGGCAGTGGTGCAATACAATGGTGGCCCGATTAAGCACTCCGTCTTGAGGCCACAAGTGGCCCATGGGGACCATCCGACAGCGGTGTCATCCTCCGGTGAGGATGCGGATAGGAGGGGCGTGTGGTCAGCACACAGCTCTCCCGATCGTTATGATGGTTTTCTTTGACCGGAGTCGCTACTGTTCGGTCAAGTAGCTCCTCAATTAGCATCACGAGGCTGAGTGCACCCAGAAAAATGGCAACAGCGCATGGCGGCCTGGATGGTCACCCATCCAAGTGCCCGCCACGCCCGACAGCGCTTAACTTCTGTGATCTCACGGGAATCGGTGTATCCACTGCGGCCCGATTACAGACAGTTAACTGACTGAATAAACCTGCGGCGGTACTCTGTCCGCGCGACCAGCATCACAGCTGTGTGCTGATCCCACAAGAGGTCTTGAATACAATTTCAACGAATTTTAAATAAAGACACTAAAATGCATACATCTGCACAGCAACAGTAAGCTCCAGGCCTACTCCAAGGCAGGAAATTAGACATTAGCACATGTAACGTTCGTATCCAAAGTCCATTAGCCACCTCATCAGTGGGAGGTACACAATCGCGTCAAATTTTCCTTTTACTAACAGTACTAGGGAGCGTAAGGCAAATGACGACACTTCGGTGTCACAAGACAATGTTATTCTGGTCCCACAAACACAAGATACGGCCAAGCTGGCCAAACGCTACCCACGTGTAAAAACCAAAGCAAACAGTAATATTTCACTGATCAGGCTGTTACACATAAGTCACGTTAAGTACTTAAATAAACTACTGGGCCCCTAAATCACTATTAAAATTATAATGACAATTAAACCATTATTTTTTTTAAGAAAGCAAGAGACTCAGTGCTCAGTTTCCCCAAAGGTGCAACTCCTCAGCCGCTGCTTTTACAAGGCTGTCAACATATGACAAACAACAAACAGCAAAGAAGTTTGATAGAAATTAACACACAGCAACACTTAAACGGGTAATTAAAGGTAATTTTCGAGGAAACCAACTACTAAAACTTTAGTATAGGAGCGACCTGCTCATAGACATTGCAAGTTAACCTTCCTAGCAATAACAAGAAGCAATGTACAAAGTCATTTAAAACAATAATCACATAACAATCAAACAACATTAAATAAGTCAAGATATACCTTTACTCTGGCCTCTTAGGGACTAATTTGGATGCACACTAAATGGCAGATGGACGGTTAAAATGTACACCTATACACCCAGAGCTCCTTTACACGGAATAAGATAGTGCGCAAATACAAGCACGCACACACACATGACCCACATGTGCATACCTTTAGGTCGAGCACACACAACTTTAATTACAGGTCAAATCCAGTAACTGGCCCCAGGAAGGTCCATAAGGTCTACAACAAACGGAAATTCCAATCAGTAATATCAAATGCTCAATGATAACGAACAACGATTTCATATACTAGATTAACATTGCGCTTATAGAAACCTCGATATTGACACACACAGCTCCAAAACGCATAAGGCATAAAGGAACCGGATTCCTGGCCAGCTCACACAGGCGCAGAATTAACAACCTTTAAGTACAATACTTACTGAACAGCCTTCATACATAATTTCAAATAAGTTCCAACGAGGCCAGTAGCTTCAGGACTTGGGGTAGGCAACGGGGTAGCTTCAACAGAAACAAGAGTAACTTCAGGTGTGCCCCAGGGCAGCGTAATAGGTCCTCTGCTTTTTACGATTTACATAAACGATCTGATTGATGGTACTGAAGGCGGCCTTAGACTGTTTGCCGATATTGCTATAGTCTACATAAAAGTAGTGTCACACGAAAGTTGTGAACAAATCAATGAAGATTCGCAGAAAATAAATGCCTGGTGTAATGACTGGCAGTTATCTCTCAATATCAGCATGTGTAACCTACTACGTATAACAAGGCGAAAATCCCCATTAATGTATGAGTACAAAATAAATGATCAGTCTTTGGAAGCGATAACATCAGTCAAGTATCTGGGTGTGACTATTCGGAATGATCTCAAATGGAATGATCAGATTACACAAGTAACGGGTAAGGCGAACTCTAGATTGCGGTTTATTGGCAGAATCCCGAAGCGATGCAGTCCTTCAACATAGGAAATAGCTTACAATACGTTAGTTCGTCCAGTCTTAGAGTATTGTTCGTCTGTATGGGACCCTTACCAGTTGGGTCTGATTCAAGAGATTGAGAAGGTCCAAAGAAGAGCGGCAAGGTTTGTGACTGGTACATTTAGCCATCGCGAGAGCGTTACAAATCTCATAGAAAGTTTGAAGTGGGACACACTTGCAGATAGACGACGCGCTAAACAGAAGGGGCTGCTCACCAAATTCCGAAATCCAGTCTTCACCGAGGATGTAGAGTATATATTATTACCACCAACTTCCAAATCGCGTAATGATCATCATTCAAAGATAAGGGAAATAAGAGCTCGTACTGAGGCGTTCAGGCAGTCGTTTTTCCCTCGCGCTATCCGTGAGTGGAACAGAGGGGGGGAATATGACTTTGGCGCGAATTGTGCCCTCCGTCACACTCCGCTTGGTGGCTAGCGGAGTATATATGTAGATGTAGATGCCCTCCTGCTCGTAGCTGCTAACAAGTTCTTCAGTACATCTCAGCGTATTTAGCACATCAAAACTGACTGATGCACTTCGTAACCATATCGCACCCGACGAGAGTCGCTCCTTGCGCGCTAAATGGTTCAAATGCCTCTGAGCACTATGCGACTTAACTTCTGAGGTCGTCAGTCGCCTAGAACTTAGAACTAATTAAACCTAACTAACCTAAGGACATCACACACATCCATGCCAGAGGCAGGATTCGAACCTGCGACCGTAGCGGTCACGCGGTTCCAGACTGAAGCGCCTAGAACCGCACGGCCACATCGGCCGGCCCTTGCGCGCTAACTCGCCGGTAGCAACGGTCAATGCTGCAGGAAAACGCGGGGCCCATAGTCCAACGGTCAACGGTTTCAACTCGATGCAATTGCCAGGACGCTGAATACCCAGGCACATCCGTCTAGCTCCGTGTCCCACACACCACTTGCTACTACACAGCCCCAGAGGGAATACATAACCAAGCGCAGTTGACACTACGAGGGCCAGAATCCACTGAACGCACTCACAAGTGGCGCCAGTAGGATCGCGCGAGGCCCTCACAGAAGTCGTCATGGCATTTTGTTGCTACCATCGCTATAGAATGGCTTTCTTGGCGGACCTACAATCTCTACAATCTCACCTCTGCTTGCACCACATCACCACTATCAAAGTCATGTCTTCGAAAGTGTTCTTTGAGTTTCGGAAACAGATAAAAATCGATTCGGGACTCTGACGAGGACGATCGACGACAGTGAGCCCAAGGGGTCGGGTTCTTGTAGATATTGCAGCGCTCGTGCGTGGTTTGGCATTGTCATGTTGAAGAAGACGGTGTTCCATGTGCAGACCAATTCTATGAATTCGAAATATGATTACGGTACGCCAGTTCTCATGCACGGATGTAGTTACATTACACACTGCCAAGTAATACGCTGTAATTCGGAGCTCTCTACCGACAGAGGGCTGAATAACAAAGATGCACATTATTAATAACGATTGTTTTATTTAGAAAGCTCTGAGAACTTTACATAAAAAATTCGAAGGCGTTACCTTTCAAACACTCTCCCATATACACTACTGGCCATTAAAGTTGCTACACCAAGAAGAAATGCAGATGATAAACGGATATTTGTTGGACAAATATATTATACTAGAACTGACATGTGATTACATTTTCACGCAATTTGGGAGCATAGATCCTGAGAAATCACTACCCAGAACAACCACCTCTGGCCATAATAACAGCCTTGATACTCCTGGGCATTGAGTCAAACAGAATTTGTATGGCGTGTACAGGTACAGCTGCCCATGCAGCTTCAACCCGATACCACAGTTCATCAAGAGTAGTGACGAGCCAGTTGCTTGGCCACCATTGACCAGACGTTTTCAATTGGTGAGAGATCTGGAGAATGTGCTGACCAGGGCAGCAGTCGAACATTGTCTATATCCAAAAGGCCCGTACAGGGCTTGCAACATGCGGTCGTATATTATCCTGCTGAAATGTAGGGTTTCGTAGGGATCGAATGAACGGTAGAGCCACGGGTCGTAACACATCTGAAATGTAACGTCCACTGTTCAAACTGCCGTCAATGCGAACAAGAGGTGACCGAGACGTGTAACGGATGGCACCCCATACCATCACGCCGGGTGATACGCCAGTATGGCGATGACGAATACACGCTTCCAATGTGCGTTCACCGCGATGTCGCCAAACACGGATGCGACCATCATAATGCTGTAAACAGAAACTGGATTCATCCGAAAAAATAATGTTTTACCATTCGTGCACCCAGTTGCGTCGTTGAGTACACCATCGCAGGCGCTCCTGTCTGTGATGCAGCGTCAAGGGTAACCGCAGCCATGGTCTCCGAGCTGATAGCCCATGCTGCTGCAAACGTCGTCGAACTGTTCGTGCAGATGGTTGTTGTCTTGCAAACGTCCCCATCTGTTGACTCAGGGATCCAGACGTGGCTGCACGATCCGTTACAGCCATGCGGATAAGACGCCTATCATCTCGACTGCTAGTGATACGAGGCCGTTGGTACACAGCACGGCGTTCCGTATTACCCTCCTGAACCCACCGATTCCATATTCTGGTAACAGTCATTGGATCTCGACCAACGCGAGCAGCAATGTCGCGATACGATAAACCGCAATCGCGATAGGCTACAATCGTACCTTTATCAAAGTCGGAAACGTGATGGTACGTATTTCTCCTCCTTACACGAAGCATCACAACGACGTTTCACCAGGCAACGCCGTTCAACTGCTGTTTGTGTATGAGAAATCGGTTGGAAACTTTCCTCATGTCAGCATGTTGTAGGTGCCGCCACCGGCGCCAACCTTGTGTGAATGCTCTGTAAAGCTAATCATTTGCATATCACAGCATCTTCTTCCTGTCGGCTAAATTTCGCGTCTGTAGCACGTCATCTTCGTGTTGCAGCAATTTTAATGGCCAGTAGTGTATCATGTGAAGAAATCATCTGAAAATCTCAACGAGGAAAATTCTTAGCGTAACGGTTAATAACAAAGAGATGGAATCTCACAGAAGTAACACTTTCTTTTCCATCTTAGTAACATGGTTTATTTCATATCTGAAAATATTCCCAGGTTCTTTCTCTCACTGGAAATCTTTCTTAGCTTCATACCAAAGAGTAATTTCCGGTTCATATTCCATACTGGGCCAAATGCAACAGCTAAAAGAGAAACACTGCCGCTCTCATAGCTGTGCATCACACCAATTACTTGCGTCATTCCCCCTTAAACCCAACATTGCTTTCCCAATAAACCCACTAACGTTTGTAAAAAGTAAATTAAAATTTAATCCAAACTATCATTTTTACGATCATAAGCAATTTGTTTCAAACCAATTCAGGGTCCTGAATGAATTTTTCACTCTGTAGGAGAGTGTGTGATGATATGAAACTTCCTGGCAGAGTCGTGCGTGGGGTAGCTCCCGAAAGGCAAAGGTCCTGTGTTCGAGTGCCAGTTTGACACACAGTTTTAATCTGCCAGGAAGTTTCAAACCCAGGATCATCTAATTTCATACTTGTACACCTAACTTCAACGTTTTGACTATTATTTTTATGTGTTGCTAACTAAAATTATTTTAATATTGTTTGAAATGATACTATTAAATGATTTTTTGTAGCTTGTCAACTAATAGTCATATTTTGCATCCTACTATTATTTAATTATTGTATCTTGGTAACAAATCTTTGTTTTATTTTTGAAGAGCAAGAAATAATATTAAAAGCACAAGACAATTGCACTTACCTCAAACTAATAAAGAAAATACCAAATCTATTAAGGAATGCAATAGTAGTTTGGCTGTGAAGGGCATATGGTAAGCGCTAAATAGCCACTTTCCCCCTTTCCCACCCCCCCACCCCCCCCCTCTGCCCCGCTTCCCCCTTGTCCCCTGCCCCCCCTGACCCCTAACCCCCTGTCCCCTTCGCCTCCTGCTTCCCTGCCAAAGAGACAGGAATGAAAGTGCAAAGAATAAAATAAAATAAAATGAAAAAAATCTCAGAGCTTCGCTAGATTTGTGATAGCATAATTGGAAGAAAAAGCAATCAGTTCAGTTGTAATCACAAAAAAGGATAATGTTTTATTGACGGTGACCATTTTCAGTCTTTACAGACCATCTTGGAACGATAAAGCATCTCCGAAAATTTACATTTACTCAGAGAGAGATCAGGAACTTTTAAACACATTAACAGTAGGTTAAGGTCAGATATGAGTACGCATCTGTTAGGAGTTTGCAGAGGCATTTTCTTTACATTGGCAACATTGACCGACAACGAAAAACAACATTCAACTGTTGCTTCTGTAGCGACGCCGTCACATATAATCTTGAAGAGCTCCGTCAGATTTGTTGGTTATTGCAGGTAAATATAAGTTTTTGTTTCAAATTATGCAATCCTTAAGATATACATCGTAAGCAGTAAGCACGATCTAGATATGCTATAGAAAATAAAATTATTTGTCTAAAGGATCACCGTTCTGCGAGGAACAAACCATGGCGTGACAAACAGCGAAACCAAGCAGTGATTGCCATCTGTAATACTTTTTTGAATTGTGGCGCTGCAGCTAAGAGTACGCTGTAAGATAGCAGGACAGACTACACGTGTACTCTTAATCTCTCCCTCTTCATTTATATCGGATCCTATTCCAGGAAGGTCAATTAGGAAGACAGATCTGAGTGCTTTGTTTCGAGCTGCATGTTTTAGAGTAGCTGTAATCCAAACAACTGAGGAACCCTTCGAGTCAATGGAAATATTATCGTTCAATCCGGATGCCTTCACAGCAGAAGACTGCTACATCAGAAATCACTGAGAGAGCCGAATTTCCAACAACAGAAGAAGGCAAAAGAGTTCCACAGGAGCCCACGGATAAGTATAGCTCCTCAGTATAGATGATTTGTCTGTGCAGTCACCAGGAAAAAACCAAGACCCTGACGCAAATGAAGTTCAGAGTGCTGATGTACGAGCAGATGTAGAATATCCCGTATTTATAAACTGTCGATCGACCCACAACAAAGAAGAAAATAGCAAAAAGAATCCGTAATTTTTTGTGCCTCTCTCTACAAAAATGCATTGTTAGAAAAACAAGCTATGCCAGACACAACCAAGATTAGGCAAAATACCAGCAATGAACAAGGCAGAATCTCTAGGTCTAATCTGGACTTAACTGCGCCGTCGTCTTCAGGAACAGCCACGTCCAAATCCAAGGAGGTATCTGATGTTCTGAATTACTCAGGGTGTGGTAAGGTCTACAAGGAGCCTATTACCAAAGAATGGATTGTGATAATTGCTCCCTATGGTGGCATGAAAAATGCACAGGTTATGATGATATGGCGAATATTCTTGTCATTTATCTTAGTGCTTAACCTTTGACTAGATGTTGTGCACTCTTACCAGGTGATGCAGCTAAGAATATGAACGAGCAGTGTCTTACATACATTATGTTCACATTTAATATTTGTGTTAAAAGTTAGGCAGCTGTACCTGATGTATGTAGTTCCTAAATAAACCAGCAATAATTTTTTATAAGAAAACTTCGGTTTAACGTTCTTATCTACTAGATATGAGTGATTACGTACTAAGTATGTACTCTTTTCCAACTTTTCCCCATACTGAAAATAATGTAAATCACAATAAAATACAAAGTATTTATTCGTCTCAGTGATCCAAGGATGTTCTGAACAGAGCTGAACTAATCGCACAATTGTCAGCTACTGAAATGTGAAAAAGCGCTATAAGTTACAAAGGCGGAGTTTCATCTTTGTAACTCATAGAGATTTTGCACTTTTAAGCAGTTTGTGCCTTCCAGCATGCAGTTCACCTGCACTCAGCAGCCCTCCGGATCACCGAAGGGTATAAATATTTTGTATTTTATTATAGGTTACATTATCTTCTGTATACTGTTAACGTGTTTAAAAATTCCTGATCTCCCCGTAAGTAAATGTGTGGTGTCATATATTGATACTACTCCTCGGGCGTCAAAGCAACAGAATTCCAATTTTCTGTGAGATACCGATAGTGGCTATACAGGATCTGGAAGACCAATGGTGCGTGCCCGCTGAGACACACCTCCAGCAGCTCTGTGCTTCGAGCCCCCTCTGACAGCAATATAGGATGACTGCAGCTACTCATCCCCACTCACTCTCCGAGCAACATCGCTAAATAAAGCCGGGCAGACGCCAACTAATTGAGGATACATCTTCATCGTCCATGCTTTAGTACTAGAGAGATGTTTCCTTCCGGACACTGTGACAGCTGAAGTCTGTTTCTTGCTACAGTAGTTGTATTGTATGTTCGTTCGTATGAAGAAATACAAGTTGTATTTTTGTGTTAACTCGTCAGCTAATTATTTCTGCTCTTGCCCAGCTATATTACGATGACAGTTGCCACACCACTCTGTAACCCACCTCTCCTTAAAATTGGGTAGGAAGTGGTACACAATAAAATGTACACTACTGGCCATTGAAATTGCTACACCAAGACGAAATTCAGATGATTAACGGGTATTCATTGGACAAATATATTATACTAGAACTGACATGTGATTACATATTCACGCAATTTGAGTGCATAGATCCTGAGAGGTCAGTACCCAGAACAACCACCTCTGGCCGTAATAACGGCCTTGATACGCCTGGGCATTGTGTCAAACGGAGCTAAGATGGCGTGTACAGGTACAGCTGCCCATGCAGCTTCAACACAATACCACAGTTCATCAAGACTAGTGACGGGCGTATTGTGACGAGCCAGTTGCTCGGCCACCATTGACCAGACGTTTTCAATTGGTGAGAGATCTGGAGAATGTGCTGGCCAGGCCAGCAGATGAACATTTTCTGTATCCAGAAAGGACCGTACAGGACCTGCGACATGCGGTCGTGCATTATCCTGCCGAAATGTAGGGTTTCGCAGAGATCGAATGAAGGGTAGAGCCACGGGTCGTAACACATCTGAAATGTAACGTCCACTGTTCAAAGTGCCATCTATGCGAACAAGAGGTGACCGAGACGTGTAACCAATGGCACCCCATACCATCACGCCGGGCTATACGCCAGTGTGGCGATGACGAATACACGCTTCCAATGTGCGTTCACCGCGATGTCGCCAAACACGGATGTGACCGTCACGATGCTGTAAACAGAACCTGGATTCATCTGAAAAAACTACGTTTTGCCATTCGTGCACCCAGGTTCGTCGTTAAGTACACCATCGCAGGCGCTCATGTCTGTGATGCAGCGTCAAGGGAAACCGCAGCCACAGTTTCCGAGCTGATAGTCCATTCTGCTTCAAACGTCGTCGAACTGTTCGTGCAGATGGTTGTTGTCTTGCAAACGTCCCCATCTGTTGACTCAGGGATCGAGACGTGGCTGCACGGTCCGTTAAACCCATGCGGATAAGACGCCTGTCATCTCGACTGCTAGTGATACAAGGCCGTTGGGATCCAGCACGGCGTTCCGTATTACCCTCCTGAACCCACCGATTCCATATTCTGCTAACAGTCATTGGATCTCGACCAACGCGACCAGCGATGTGGCGATACGATAAACCGCAATCGCGATAGGCTCCAATGCGACCTTTATCAAAGTCGGAAACGTGACGGTACGCATTTCTCCTCCTCACACGAGGCATCACAACAACGTTTCACCAGGCAACGCCGGTCAACTGCCGTTTGTGTATGAGAAATCGGTCGGAAACATTTGTCATGTCAGCACGTTGTAGGTGTCGCCACCGACGCCAACCTTGTGTGAATGTTCTGAAAAGCTAATCATTCGCATATCATAGCATCTTCTTCGTGTCGACTAAATTTCGCGTCTGTAGCTCGTCATCTTCGTGGTCTAGCAATTCTAATGGCCAGTAGTGTATTTAACTTTTCAGAGATATTTTATAGTCTCAGAATGATCTGCGTATAATGAAAAACAGTCGAGTCGCCATCAATAAAACATCATCGTTTGTGAGATGAAGACTTACTATTAATTACTTCACTAGATGATGGTGTACAGTAGTCTTCAGATCGTCCCAGTATCTCACTATTGCCAGCCAATTGGGAACCTGAGATTTTTTCGCAGCCAAATTACAATGTAACAAAGGTATTCTGTGTGTGGACAGATCAGTGGCCATCAGACCAGCTACAAGCGCACCGTGTGTACGAACTACGGCGGGCACTGGAGGCGGCAGCAGGGGCGGCGGCAGAAGCTAGCCGCGGGGGCCTGCTGGGGACAGCGCTGTCGGCGCAGCTGCTGTCGCCGCTGCTGGCCGTCGTCTGCGAGACGTCGCACGCGGCGCTGACGGCGGGCGCCGCCCTCGGCCACTGGCTGTGGGCGGCGCGCTGGGCGCTGCAGCTGCTGGTGCTGGCCACGCCGGCGCACGCGGCGCGCGCCGCGCTGGCGGAGGCGGCGGTGCTGGCCTGCGGGCAGCTGGCGCGCGACCCGCCCGGCGAGCACCTGCAGGCGGAGCTGGCCGCGCTGCTCGACCAGCTGCGGCTCGGCGCCGCCCCCGACGCCCTCCGCCTCCTGGGCGTCTTCAACATCGACCTGCTCCTCGCCAGCTCCATCTTTGTCACCTGCACCACATACTTCATGCTACTGCTTTCCTTCACGTAGTAGTCCACTTTCTGGTCACACTGGAAGTATATTTGTTCTATAGCTTGAGTCAATAAGGACTTTACAACTTTGGAATGATACATAAATTTATTGAGACAACTTACAGTGTCGGTTGTTGTTGTTGTGGTCTCCAGTCCTGGGACTGGTTTGATGCAGCTCTCCATGCTAGCCGGCCGCGGTGGTCTAGCGGTTCAGGCGCTCAGTCCGGAACCGCACGACTCCTACGGTCGCAGGTTCGAATCCTGCCTCGGGCGTGGATGTGTGTGATGTCCTTAGGTTAGTTAGGTTTAAGTAGTTCTACGTTCTAGGGGACTGATGACCTCAGAAGTTAAGTCCCATAGTGCTCAGAGCCATTTGAACCATTTTTTTAATATCTCCAGATACAGTTACATTTTCAGCAAGTACATGTGTGGATGAAAGGACTTGGTTCACTCGCTGAAAATGTAACTGTAACTGAGATATTACTTTGTACTATAATTATTAATAAAGTGTGATCCTTGACTTCTGTAACCTGTAAGTGTACATCTGGTGAACGGGGGCTCCAGGATGTTTCGCCGCTAACGCATTCCTGGCTACAAACACATAATTAGTCTCGAGAATAAACTTGAAGGAAATGGAACTTCCCAAGCAGTGATATTGAATGCACCTATTTTCTTTCGTGGCTGCAGGGTTAATTTTACCCTCGATGTCGCTACCGGAAATTGTGGTAGTGGGTGGTTTACCCTAGCCATTGTCCGTTGTGAAAACGCCTCCCTTCCTGGACTTGAAACGTTCGCCGATCGAGATGTCATCGCCTACAAGACCTGGCATTGTATAATAGATCCCAAGACCCAAATTTGACCTAGTTATGTATATAGTAATATGCCATTTACATTGTATACACACTCTTGTAGAAAAGTTAGTAATGATGAAAAAATACATATATGGATGAAAGGACTTGGTGTACTTGCTGAAAATGTAACTGTAACTGGAGATATTACTTTGTACTATAATTATTAATAAAGTGTGGTCCTTGACTTCTGTAACCTGTAAGTGTACATCTGGTACAGTCCAGAAAAATCAGCACGAATTGTTCTTGCGAGTCTGACATTCCGCAAAAGACTGGCGAGCACTGCACAGAGGTTTACACTTGAAACCATACAGATTCACAATGGCACAGCACGTTAATGATACAGATAAGGTTACTCGTGAGGAATTCTGTGAGGAAGTATTGCATCAGGTAGAGGAAGACGAGGCATTCATGAACACAATAGTCTTCAGCAATGACTCAACATTTCATATCAGTGGCATGGCAAACACACAACACTGCAGAGTATGGTGCGGCGAAGTTCCACATGCAACCCTGCAACAGTTTTGTGACAGTCCAGAAGTTAGTGTGTTTTACAGCCGTAACAAATTGAAGGTGTACGCCTTTTCTTCTTCGTGGAGAAAACTGTCAGTGGTATTATGTATGTGGATATGCTTGAAAACTATTTAATTCCACAGATGGATGAAGATGACCGAGATGGGATGCCTTACTATTAGCAAGACGGTGTACCACCTCATTTTCGCACGTAAGCTCCAGGTTTCCTTGATAATTGTTTCACAATTCGGTGGGTTGGCCTTGAAGGGCCAGTCTCATGACCACCTCGCTCCGAAGACTTGACACCAATGGATTTCTTTCTTTGGGGTTTCATTAAAGACCCTGTATGTTCCTCCCCTACTAAACAATTTAGCCGATCTGAAAAATCGAATCTACGTTGCTGTTGCACAAGTTACGCCCCATTTGCTGCAACGAGCGTGGAAATAAATTCATTTCCGATGGGATGTTTGCCACATCACAAATGGTAGTGACATCGCATCAGAATGACACTTGGCATTTGTAACTGAAACTTGAGGCTGTTTGCTACAAAATGACACTTCTACCAATTATGTAAGTTATCTCAATAAATTTCGATATCATTCCAAAGTTGTCAAGTCCTTTTTAACTCACCCTGTAATTGCGTAAGTGATAAAGTGTGGAAAGATTTGTAGTGAGCTAGTAGACAAGACTGCTTTAGCATATCTGAGTGATCTCATGTTGGCAAACTGCTGTGACAAGGACATTCCTCTAGTCGCTTAAAGGGAGAATGTATGGTCCCAAAATGTCATTTTTCTACTTTTATCTCTTAATATTTGATTTCAATTGAACGGTTTGATGTATTATTTGTCAAATAATTCCAATCTGAAGTTTACTTTTGATCATTTAAAAAATAATAACGCAAACTTAATAAAATCCAGACTTTCTGATTGACTTAACCAACTCAATCTCTGGAAATACTCTACCTATAAGGCTGTGGTTTTCAGAAATTTATTCCTTGAAATTCACTATCATGTTAAGAGGTTGGATGCATGGCGGTATTCCACATGCATCCAGTCCTTTGTAAGTATTGAATCATACAGTTAACAGACTCGAAATGGTAAAGGAAGACTTACAGATAAAAATATTTATGAACTCCAGCATTTTTACGGAATGGCAATAAAATATAACCCATATGACCTACAAGAAATGAGAAGCGAAGTATGGGCCACATTCTTCCACAAATCATCCACTGATGATATTCCCATACGTCACCTTTGTCCACCAAGTGTTGATTTACAGTGTAAGTACTGCGAAGCTCAGGCCCATCGGGCACAGACGATGGAAGCTATTAAACCAAACCAAATGGCTCCATGGTCGAATGTGAAACCAGAATGAGTCTCTCAGTAACATCACCTGTACCCGCGTACCGAAAAATATGTTTGCAGGAATGAATAATCTGGATATTTGCGATACAGTGACAAGGTTTAATGATGATAACAACCGATGAATTAGGGTAACAGAGCAATATGATAGTATTCCCAGGGT
Source organism: Schistocerca americana (assembly GCF_021461395.2). Classification (NCBI taxonomy): domain Eukaryota; kingdom Metazoa; phylum Arthropoda; class Insecta; order Orthoptera; family Acrididae; genus Schistocerca; species Schistocerca americana. Next base: position 325,497,118 of record NC_060121.1, on the reverse strand, counting down.
ATGGATCGATTTAGAATCATGAAAACCGGGTGCGCAGCGGAAGAAATGACTAAAGAAGCACCAAGCAGGGAAAGAAGGAAGCGTAAAGGCATGCTGAGAGATCAAGTAAAGGATACAGTCAATGCTGATTATACGTCTGGCTGTTTCTAGGAACTACCATGCCTCCGCATGTAAAAAAGTTGATACCCATTATGTCACGATATATATATATATATATATATATATATATATATATATATATATATATATACTCCTGGAAATTGAAATAAGAACACCGTGAATTCATTGTCCCAGGAAGGGGAAACTTTATTGACACATTCCTGGGGTCAGATACATCACATGATCACACTGACAGAACCACAGGCACATAGACACAGGCAACAGAGCATGCACAATGTCGGCACTAGTACAGTGTATATCCACCTTTCGCAGCAATGCAGGCTGCTATTCTCCCATGGAGACGATCGTAGAGATGCTGGATGTAGTCCTGTGGAACGGCTTGCCATGCCATTTCCACCTGGCGCCTCAGTTGGACCAGCGTTCGTGCTGGACGTGCAGACCGCGTGAGACGACGCTTCATCCAGTCCCAAACATGCTCAATGGGGGACAGATCCGGAGATCTTGCTGGCCAGGGTAGTTGACTTACACCTTCTAGAGCACGTTGGGTGGCACGGGATACATGCGGACGTGCATTGTCCTGTTGGAACAGCAAGTTCCCTTGCCGGTCTAGGAATGGTAGAACGATGGGTTCGATGACGGTTTGGATGTACCGTGCACTATTCAGTGTCCCCTCGACGATCACCAGTGGTGTACGGCCAGTGTAGGAGATCGCTCCCCACACCATGATGCCGGGTGTTGGCCCTGTGTGCCTCGGTCGTATGCAGTCCTGATTGTGGCGCTCACCTGCACGGCGCCAAACACGCATACGACCATCATTGGCACCAAGGCAGAAGCGACTCTCATCGCTGAAGACGACACGTCTCCATTCGTCCCTCCATTCACGCCTGTCGCGACACCACTGGAGGCGGGCTGCACGATGTTGGGGCGTGAGCGGAAGACGGCCTAACGGTGTGCGGGACCGTAGCCCAGCTTCATGGAGACGGTTGCGAATGGTCCTCGCCGATACCCCAGGAGCAACAGTGTCCCTAATTTGCTGGCAAGTGGCGGTGCGGTCCCCTACGGCACTGCGTAGGATCCTACGGTCTTGGCGTGCATCCGTGCGTCGCTGCGGTCCGGTCCCAGGTCGACGGGCACGTGCACCTTCCGCCGACCACTGGCGACAACATCGATGTACTGTGGAGACCTCACGCCCCACGTGTTGAGCAATTCGGCGGTACGTCCACCCGGCCTCCCGCATGCCCACTATACGCCCTCGCTCAAAGTCCGTCAACTGCACATACGGTTCACGTCCACGCTGTCGCGGCATGCTACCAGTGTTAAAGACTGCGATGGAGCTCCGTATGCCACGGCAAACTGGCTGACACCGACGGCGGCGGTGCACAAATGCTGCGCAGCTAGCGCCATTCGACGGCCAACACCGCGGTTCCTGGTGTGTCCGCTGTGCCGTGCGTGTGATCATTGCTTATATATATATATAATGATTCGTGACACTATGTCATGATATACCGGACTAGTAAAGTACCAAAATACACGTAACTGTAACAGTTTTTTTCCCTTAGAGAGGAAAAAAGCGAAGTTTTTAAACAAAAAATTCATAACCAATTACCTGTTTGTCTGTGAGTTCTGAATGTGGTTCAGTAACCACATAGGGAGTTGTACAATACTTCCTAAAGTTTCAGGTTTCTATCAGTTAAACTTTATGAGATAATGGGTCGTCAATATTGCAGTTTTAACAATGTAGGTATAGGGCATATGTACCCCTTAATGAAGGATGAGCGGCTCCAATGTGTGGCAGAAGATCCCTGCATTGGAGGGCAGAGCACAAGGCTCTCAAATTTAGTCTTCATCTGGGGCCACTCCAGAAATGCATCCTGGAAGTCTGTCTTTGTTAGGATGTTTAGTAGTCTGTGATTCCACTTGAATCCCCTTCACTCTATCAGATTTTCACCACTTAAAATTTATTTCATCACGGATAAGAGGCTGAAGTCACATAGAGCTAAGTCTGGTAAATACTTTGGGTGAGGAACATCTGTCAACTTTTGTTTAGCCAAAAATTTCTCAGTAATGTAGGGCATATGTGATAGAATATTGTCATGATGGAATACCCAATCGTTCATATATCACTTCTGTGGACATTTACTTCTCATGTCTTCCCTCAAATGCCCCATAAAACCATGACAGAACCCTTCACTGATCGTCCGACTAGCAGATGTGTACACTTTATGGACAATCTCATCGTCATAAAAAAAAAAAAGAAAGACAGATCAACGAGGACTTATTTTAAAGCTTATTTGCCGAACTTTTTTGGTTGAGGTAAATGACTGTTAAATTGCAACGGTTTCTACTTTGTTTCGGGACCATAGCCATAAAACTAGTTACCATCACCAGTGACAACTTCTGAAATAAAGTTTATATCATCTTGAAACAGGTGTTTAAGGGAAGCTGGAACGCCCTATCGCGACAATGTTAAATTTAGTGACTTGGCTTCCCTGTATTTCAGGAACCACTGTGACCATTAACATGAAACTTTTATAGTCATTACAATGTATGTTCTGAATCTACTGAAGTACAATAATTGCATTCCAGCCTGTGCTTTCGGAAATACAATTTTTTAGTTACACTGATAAAATTTTGTGTGCTTCTTCGTATGGTATCCTAAATAATTTTAATTACACATAACATTATGTTCTTCTTTTAGTTCAGTAGACGCAGGATATGTATGTTATTACTTCCTGAAAATTTGAATACTCTACTTGAAGTGGCTTCTGAGATTTATGGAAAAAAGCAACAGAAAATGTAAATTTTCTTGGACGGCTTCTGAAGTTTCAAAAGACTGTAACTCACTTAATATACGCTTGATTTTTTAAATTTTTAGTCACTCAGAAGCACTCTGAGCCATACTGTATATCATTCTCTGGATCTTTTTGCAAGTTTCTCTTCTTTTCTTCTTTCTGGACTCCTTAATGGCCAAATGTATTGCATACTCTGCTTTATCAAAGCGAACCTTGTCCATCCGTTCAAGTTGTCCGTTACAGTTTACTCCAGTATTAATTCCAGTACCGTGCATCACTTTCACCTACCAATGTTGCCATCATTAAAAGCAATAACAGCATCACTGACCCCCCCCCCCCCCCCCCCCCCACTTTAGTATCTTCATTCCTACAAAAACATTTTTTGGTACGCGAGTCCATATAAGATTATTGAACGGCTCATTGGGATATTGAGTCTGAGCATACAGACAATTCTTAAGTAATTCGGGATTTACCAGGTCTCTGTAAATTGGTTTTATGATATCCATGAGTGATGCTGGGATGGAATGTTTGTGGCTGTATGAACTGTCTCAGTACTGTATTTTGCAGTAATTGCACCATGAATCAGGTCCAGGAGGGCAAAGTTGGTGTACTGGTTTTTCTTTAGTTGACAGTCTGTGGAAGAAGGTAGCCCATACTGCCTGTTTCATTTTCAACAAATCCTCATTATTATTTCTAATGACCATCCCATAATACTGCTGGAGTTCATCAATCATTTTGGGTGTCAGCCTGTCTCTTGTGGTTTTACCATCAGAAAGTTTCTTGTCTCTCAAACTTTGTTTCAACTTCCTCAACATGGTGTCCATCCTCTTCTGGACATGACCTTTATAATATAGCAGTCCACACCCTTCTATATAAAAAATTACCGATTTTATTAGATCTTGAAGTAATGCAAGTAAAAGTTTTAACATTTTCAACCGGTGTAGATAATATTTTAAAAAATAAAATAAAATACTTCCCATGTGGGTTTATAAGTGATTATATATATATATATATCATTTTATTCACAAAATTGCAAATTTTATAATGAGATAAAAATCCGAAAATGTGAAAAAAAATTTCCATTCTAACTCCGCTTAAGTTTCTTCCAGACCTCCATGCAATCTTATATCAAATAATCTTAAAGCAGTCATGACGCCAAAATTGGCACAATACTTCCCTCGTAATCCATATGGGATGCAACATACTCACTTTGGAGGGTGACGTGAGGTTTTAAGTCATCATCTGTCTTTGACATGTGTGCAAGGCTGCAACAATGACAGCCGAGGTTTTTTCAGGTCTCTGTGGTTGGAGACAGTACAAATTGTCTCGGACCTCAATAAATGGTTCGAATGGCTTTGAGCACTATGGGACTTAACTACTTAAACCTAACTAACCTAAGGACATCACACACATCCATGCCCGAGGCAGGATTCGAACCTGCGACCGTAGCGGTCGTGCGGTTCCAGACTGTAGCGCCTAGAACCGCTCGGCCACATTGGCCGACTGACTCGGACCTCAGTTTGTGGACGTAGATAGCAGTAATGGAAATGAGACGCCGGTCTGGCTTTTGATGTGCTTTTGATGCTTCTTCACGTGTTAACACTAACGTGCTAAAGATTACAGACACTGATTTATAAACTGAGTTCTGTGGTCCACTTAACGCAAGTTTAAAACATAGGTGAGGCTTACAATCTCAACATATTACCATATGCTGCAACCAGTTACCACACGGCCCTCTCACTCTATTATGATTACGGTACATACAGTATCGTCTAAAACTCATATTCAAACCATGAATCTTAAAACGAGTCAGTTAATATTGCTGTTACATGTTACAATGAAAGTCACAACCAATTATGGGAACATACAGACAAATTTCTGAAGTAGAAGTCTAGAATTACATCAGGCAAGTTCTAACAGGTCTTTCAGCTTTCAAGGTGAACTGAGTATAAGTGTTCTCACCCACATAGCTTCTGTTGTTGGCTGGTAGACATCCGAGGCGCTGGTCTCGACGTGGGTTGAGGTCAAAATTTGCGGCCGGTTGGAAATCCGCGCCGGCCGAAGTGGCCGTGCGGTTAAAGGCGCTGCAGTCTGGAACCGCAAGACCGCTACGGTCGCAGGTTCGAATCCTGCCTCGGGCATGGATGTTTGTGATGTCCTTAGGTTAGTTAGGTTTAACTAGTTCTAAGTTCTAGGGGACTAATGACCTCAGCAGTTGAGTCCCATAGTGCTCAGAGCCATTTGAACCATTTTTGGAAATCACCTCGCTGCTTGTCGATCTATGGCCTCTATAAATTTCGTTTGTATATGTTTTTTTTACAGTTGGCGCGTGTCTGGTTCGTCTATTGAGTCCGATACGCAATTAGTGAGCGCGACATCAGCGGTTCTTCGATGCATATGGCCGCATACTGAACTGGCGAAAGCGAGTTGCGTCGTCTCCTGGAGCTGTATATCTCAACCTAAGTTACCCGGCTCTGTGCAAATGTTCGTACTTATTCTTTATTTTTCTGGCAGTCCTTCCTGATTGTCATTACGCTTGTCTTTTTCAGTTCTGAGAGCTATATCTTCACACGTACCGTAGGCGTTGCAGGTATCTTAAATATATGTTAACGCTCTTGAATAACGTTTTCTAGTGTCGTGCCAGCTGAGGGCTGACTGCAACGGTCGGCATCACAAATCGCCGTTCGCCCGTTTTTTAATTACACTACTGGCCATTAAAATTGCTACACCACGAAGATGACGTGCTACAGACGCGAAATTTAACCGACAGGAAGAAAATGCTGTGATATGCAAATTATTAGCTTTTCAGAGCACTCACACAAGGTTGGCGCCGGTGGCGGCACCTACAACGTGCCGACATGAGGAAAGTTTCCAACCGATTTCTCATACACAAACAGCAGTTGACCGGCGTTGCCTGGTGAAATATTGTTGTGATGCCTCGTGTAAGGAGGAGAAATGCGTACCATCACGTTTCCGACTTTGATAAAGGTCGGATTGTAGCCTATCGCGATTGCGGTTTATCGCATCGCGACGGTGCTGCTCGCGTTGGTCGTGATCCAATGAATCTTAGCGGAATATAGAATCGATGAGTTCAGGAGGGTAATATGGATCGTCGTGCTGGATCCCAACGGCCTCGTATCACTAGCAGTCGAGATGACAGGCATCCGCATGGCTGTAACGGATCGTGCAGCCACGTCTGGATCCCTGAGTCAACAGATGGGGACGTTTGCAAGACAACAACCATCTGCACGAACAGTTCCACCACGCTTGCAGCAGCATGGACTAGCAGATCGGAGACCGTGGCTGCGGTTACCCTTGACGCTGCATCACAGACAGGAGCGCCTGCGATGGTGTACTCAACGACAAACCTGGGTGCGCGAAGGGCAAAACGTCTTTTTTTTTTTGATGTTTACAGCATCATGATGGTCCCATCCGTGTTTGGCGACATCGCGGTGAACGCACATTGGGAGCGTGTATTCGTCATCGCCATACTGGCGTATCACCCGGCGTGATGGTATGAGGTGCCATTGGTTACACGTCTCGGTCACCTTTTGTTCGCACTGACGTGGACGTTACATTTCAGATGTGTTACGACCCATGGCTCTACCCTTCATTCGATCCCTGCGAAACCCTACGTTTCAGCAGGATAATGCACGACCGCATGTTGCAGGTCCTGTCCGGTCCTTTCTGGATACAGAAAATGTTCGACTGCTGCCCTGGCCAGCACATTCTCCAGATCTCTCTCCAATTGAAAACTTCTGGTCAATGACGGCCGAGAAACTGGCTCGTCACAATGCGCCAGTCACTACACTTGATGAACTGTGGTATCGTGTTGAAGCTGTATGGGCAGCTGTACCTGTACACGCCATCCAAGCTCTGTTTGACTCAATGTCCAGGCGTATCAAGGCCGTTATTAGGGCCAGAGGTGGTTGTTCTGGGTACCGATTTCTCACTATGTATGCACCCAAATTGCGTGAAAATGTAATCACATGTCAGTTCTATTATAATGTATTTGTCCAATAAATACCCGTTTATCATCTGCATTTTCTTCTTGGTGTAGCAATTTTAATGGCCAGTAGTGTATTTACACCAGTTACGAGTCTGTGCATAACCTAGACTGTTGTCTTCAAAATCGTTCTTCAGCACTTCGTGCTTTCTCAAATTTTAAACAAAAGTTTCCACAGACACACTGTTCTTTCAGGTCAGTCGGCGCAAAACCACAAACTCACGAAGACACGACAATGGAACCACAATCACCAATAACTAACCAGACCACTCTGCCTGCAGCCATTTGTCAACGAATTTAAGAGGCACTTGCCGGTATCTCATTGTACTCGACACGTAATCGGCTCAAAATTCCCATTTCGGGAACTTTTGCTAACCACCTCGTAGTATCAGACTCAGCAAGCACTTTTAAATCTCTGGAAAACTCCAAATGGGAGACTAGACATGAAATAATTGAACCTATACGAGAATCATTCGAAAATATATGAATCAGTATAGGAATCTCCTCTCTATATGTTCTCAGATCATGTAGGATTGGCTTACAATGACAGGTTGACCAGCTGACGAATGAAAGCTGAGTTTCTGGCCCTGTAACTAACGGTAGTGTACCACACTTATTTATAGCACAAAATAATTTATCAAGATATGGATACGGAATCTGACCGAGGAAGAATAGACAGAGGATTTCAGCCTTTCAATCCACCTCGAAAGTTAGTATTTTACTTCGACTGAACCAGTAACGGCAAACTCTCTCTGGTTCCAAAATTTTTAGATGAGCGCTATCCTGGTACGAACGTGTACTAGCTAAGGTTCAACACCCACCTGTATTGGATAGGTATCAAGAAAACTCTTTCTGCCACTTTCGGAAGAATGTACACGGAGATGCTAACCACATGCTGTTTTCCTGCAGTTTTTACGAAGAAGAGCAAAACGCTTAGTGCAAATCGATGTAAAAGTTAAGTACCTCTTCCAAAAAGCGCATTTGTTTTATTGCACAAAATCATTTCTTATGATATAATAACATATTTTGGTGTACCATCAGCTTTTACATAAATACTCTAATCGCCAGGAGTATTATTCCTAATCCCCACTCCTTTTTAATTCTGCTTTGTCTGCAGCTGATATCGTGTCAAGCTTCTTTGGCTGTAAGTAATATGCCTACATGCATACTGTAAGAAATCTCAATCCATTGTTCAAACTTTTTGAATTGTGATTTCGCTGTATGCATATTTTTGTGCATATTTTTGTAGACAAGTTTTACCAGTATAGTTCTATGAACCCAAGCCAAAACAATTGCATAGAGATACCGTAACTTTTAAACTTTAAATCAGTGAAATACTTGTAATAAGAAGCTACAGAAAAACAATAAAGTTACATAACAACGATCGACTTATCTGGATATATTTATTGTTATAATACATTACAAATACAGTAGACTTGTTAATTTATTCAAAAACTGATGATCACGATCCAGTGACTATCAAACTATTATTTGAGAACTTACAAAAGTGTATGAGGGTGGACTTGTCTTCCTGCAACATCCCAAACTGCAGTTTGAGCCCACCTTTGTATCTCCATGCACTGGCCAAAGATTGTATTAAACTGATTTATTGACACAGACATGGAGTTTCAGAAGTGATGGTCAATATTCAGGGATATGACAAAAATGACCATTCGAAACAAGAAAGTCAAGTAAACAGGGGCTCTAAAACGCATACCTTAAGGGCTATGAGCAATTCTTGATCTTTGATACAGTGAAACAAATCTCTTCTACTGCAAACTCTTTGCTTTCCGTATTTTGGGAGGAACTAGTATGGACCAAAACAACAACAAAAATGTCCAGTAAACATGTGCTCTAAAATGCATACCTTAAGAGCTATGAGCATTTTGCTATTTTCAAATACACCTCTTCTAATGAACAAGTGCTCATAACTTAAGGTATGCATTTTAGAGTACATGTTTACCGGAAATTTTTTTCTTGTTTCGGTCCATACTTTTGTGGCGGTGTTCGTAGCGACAAACAATTCGCTGTAGAAACGGCTTACGAAGTCACCGCCACCCTTTTAATAGCGGGCCGACCGGTCCGCTGGAACAGTGAACAGAAAGATGAAAACCCAAACACTCTGATTAAATAAAAGTCGGTACTTATCTTTATTATCGAAGATACAGAAACACAGTAGTGAACTCCCTGTCTACAGAAATCTGTCTAGTTCGAGTCGGAGCGGCTAGGTCAGCGTCGGCTGACGACAAACAACAACTCTGCTGCGATGAACACACAACTGACTAGCAAGTACACAATTCGGTGGCGAGTATACAACTGAGCGGCGAATACAGAACTGTCCTAGCGCTCGCGACTCCAGCGCTTAAGAAGCCAGAAGCCAGCGGTGGCGCGCGCAGACTTGCGGCGATTTCCTGTCTCGCTGGCGCTGCTTATACGGACGGCGTCCGGACTTTGATGCTGCCAACCTTTTGGCAGCGGGCTCGGGTGGCATTACTGGCTAGGATATAACACTCCTCCCCCCCAAATCGCCGCACCGTCGTTGAGTAATGACGTGGCGAGCGCCGACGGCGGGGGAGGGGTCTGGCCACAGGCGTAGCAGAAGAGACCGGGGCGGAGACTGTTGTCGGTGGCAGTCCCCGGTCCGCACCCCAGCATTGGCTGCGCGGGACCTCGGGAAACACCGACTGAAAACCGAGGTCAGGGTGCACGCCTGTGACCACGGGCGCAGCTTCTGGTACTGGACGCGACGGGGCGTCGGGACCCACGAAGAGAGGCAGCGTCTCCTGACGCTGCGTCGACGGCTGCTGAGTGGGCGCCGGACAAGGCGCTGCGGTGTCAGACTCCTTGGGGGTGCCCAAGGAAAGCGGCTGCAGGACAGGCTGCACAGCCACCGCTTGGGAAGGCGGCCCGGCTGAGGGGTCGACGTCCATCAGCTCCGAAGGCGGTGGCGACTGAAGAGGGACCGCAGGCGCCGGAGCGACCACCTGGGGCGCTCCCGGATGAAGCTGCGCGGGAGGCATCAACGGGACGGGCTGTCGGCGTGGTAGCGGCGACGGCTGCTGCTGCTGCCCTGGGGGCGGCAGCGAAGTCGGAAGGCGCGGCTGGAACCCGCCGCGGGCCAAATCTGTGGACAAAGAACGAGCGGCAGAATCCGGGCGGCCAGCGCGGCGCAACTGGTTCTGATGCCTCCTGTGCACCCCAGTAGCACCTTGAACAGTATAAAAACCGCGACCCTGGACACTTATCACGGTACCACGTTCCCAACGACGGCGACCGTGATAAACTCTGAAAAAAAACGGCGTCGTTGCGCTGAAAACGCGTGCGATGCTCAGAAGCGGCGGGTCGATCCGGGGGGTGCAACAACCGTAGTAGGGTGCGATGACGACGGCCGTGGAGAAGCTCCGCAGGCGAAGGGCCGTCGCGTGGCGTGGTCCGGTACGACGACAGGAACGTGATGAGGGCCTGCTGACGAGAGTGCGTAGCACGAAGGCGGTCCATATGATCCTTGAATGTGCGTACAAAACGTTCCGCTGCACCATTCGATTGAGGGTGGAACGGCGGAGTAAGAACATGGCGAATGCCATTGGCAGAACAAAAACTTTCAAATTCAGCAGAGGTAAATTGTGGACCATTGTCAGACACTAAAACTTCTGGAAGACCCTCAATACAAAAAATTGAAGTCAACGCCTGTATAGTTTGTGCAGACGTTGTAGACTGCATGGGCACAACAAACGGAAAATTACTAAATGCATCTATCACGATGAGCCAACGAGAAGTCCAATATGGACCAGCGAAATCAATATGTACTCGCTGCCAGGGACCGGCAGGGCGTGCCCACTCAAAATAGCGTTGAGGCGGAGCAGCTTGGTGTTCGGCACACGTCGAACAATCTGTAGACATCTGCGTAATCTGCTTATCAATGCCGATCCATGTACAATGACGGCGGGCAAGCTGCTTGGTGCGGACCACTCCCCAATGACCTTGATGCAACAAGTCGAGGACCTTGGATTGGAGCACTTGGGGAACCACTACACGAAGCTGGTCATTCTCGGTGCGTAACAGCAAAACTCCGTGCGAAACAGACAACAGATGACGTTGCGGATAATAGCGACGAACCACAGGATCCGATATGTCCTTTGCCTTGGACGGCCAACCACGTTGAACAAAACGTAATAGTAAACTCAGATGAGGATCCGTAGCTGTCTCACGTGCCACCTGACGATAATCAATCGGAAAATCCCGGAGGGATTGATGCTCATCGGCGTCAATCTGATGGCAAGAGTCGTCAGAGGAATCGAAGACATCATCCGCAGCAATTGGCATTCTAGAAAGCGCGTCAGCGTTTGCATGCTGAGCTGTAGGGCGATACAGTATCTCATACTGGTATTGTGATAACAAAAGAGCCCAACGTTGTAGTCTCTGAGCAGTTCGCTGAGGAACTGGTTTAGACGGATGAAACAGTGACGTCAGAGGCTTGTGATCTGTTACTAAATAGAATGGTCTACCATAGAGGTAGTGATGGAATTTTGTGACACCTAACGCAATAGCCAACGCTTCCTTGTCCAATTGGCTATAATTACACTGAGCTTTGTTTAGCAATTTAGATGCGAACGCAATAGGACGTTCGGTGTTACCGACTCGGTGAGACAACACAGCACCGAGGCCGAAAGAAGAGGCATCACAAGCTAACACCAGAGGCTTGTTAGGGTCGTAATGGACCAGACAACGATCATTCAATAAAGCCTCTTTAAGCTGCTGAAAGGCTGATTGGCAATCAGCTGACCACACAAACGGAACATTCTTACGGCGGAGACGATGCAACGGTGCAGCAATCTGTGATGCATTAGGTATAAACCTAATATAATATGTCAATTTGCCAAGAACTGCTTGCAATTCATGCAGATTGCGAGGGGAGGGCAAATCACGAATAGCTGCTAAATGTGACTGGGAGGGATGAATGCCTTGAGCATTAATAACATGTCCCAGATACTCCATCTCCGTAAGGAAAAATGAACATTTATCGATGTTGCAACGTAGGCCTGCCTGAGACAACACTGTAAACAAACACTCCAAATTACGGAAATGTTCAGCAGGCGTCCGACCGGACACAACAATATCGTCTAAATAGTTGCAACACGATGGCACATTAGCCAGAAGTTGTGACAAAAAACGCTGAAAAACAGCTGGAGCTGACGCACAACCAAAAGGCAAACGCAGAAAACGGAACAACCCCAACGACGTGTTTATGACAAAATACTGTTGTGATGGCTCGTCGAGGGGTAATTGCAAATATGCTTCACGGAGATCAATTTTGGAAAAGAAACGAACTTTCCCTAACTTGTCCATCAGCTCGTCCGGTCTAGGCAAAGGAAAAGAATCAATGACAGTCTGAGGATTAACTGTCGACTTAAAATCAGCACACAAACGTAACTTGCCAGACGGTTTCTTTATAATAACTAAGGGAGAAGCCCACTGGCTTGCTGAAACGGGTTGAATAATACCGTTGTTTTGCCAACGACGAAGTTCATCTTCTACAGGTGCCCGGAGGGCGTGAGACACTGGACGAGCACGACCAAATCGAGGCTGAGCATTATCTTTTAACGTAATATGAGCGGCAAAGTTCGCAGCACAACCTAGTTCGTCTTTAAATATGTCACTGTATCGTTGACACAAATCGGTTATGCTGTCTTGAGGAACAACAACAGAATTAATTTGCAACACATTGTCTTGGATAGACAGGCCAAACAAGTCAAAACAGTCTAATCCGAAAATGTTTACACTGTCTGTAGCGCGGAGCACTGTGAATGAAACTGTTTTTGTATTGCCACGGAATGTGGCTGGCACGCTACATACACCTAACACAGGAATTTGTTCTCCACTATAAGTAGCCAAAGAATGTTTTGCCGCTGAAAGTTTAGGGCGGCCGATAGCCGCATACGTAGCACTATTTATGAGAGTCACAGACGCACCAGTGTCTAATTGAAATTTGAAGGTCTTATCCTGGATGCGTAGCTTCACAAATAGTTTATTACACTGTCTCTGGATCGGTGCAGTGGAGGCGGAAGACACAAAATCAGCGCGTTTAGCTCGTGTTCGCTGCTTACGACAACTCGTGGGTTGGGCGGGTGGAACAACAACTCCCGTTTCACTTGCAGTCTGTACATTACTTTTTACAGCGTTGGAATTACGCTTGGGTCGCATAGCAGAGGGCTGGGTGGGTGGCTTATTGCGAACAAGTTTATTACCCACACGAACCGTGGAAGAGTCTTTAAACGCGACCTTCTGGGCGGGCTGGCTTTGAAGAACATGAATATCCATGGGCTGGGCAGCACTAGAATTGTTCTTGCGTTTACGCAAACAAACAGTCTGGATGTGTCCTTTCCTTTGACAAAAGTGACAAACCGCGTTTCTTAACGGGCAACGTTCACGAGGATGAGCAAGAACACACTAAGGGCAAGACTTAACTCTTGCATTTTGCACACGCGGCTGACGAATGTGTTTAACACGACGCGGCCGGCTAGTGTTTACAGTCTGACTCTGCCGGTGGGGCCGCGGGCGTGACGTAACTTGCTTAGCACAGGCAATTTGAGAAATACATGGCTGATCTAACTCACACTCAGCATAGTCAAAAGTATCTTGGGCTTCAATGATGTTCATCACAGTCTCTAATGACGGGTCAGGCAACTTTAAGATAGCAGCACGAATACGAGAATCTGCAATGTTTTGAGTAATAGCGTCTCGTAACATGACATCACTGTAGGAAGCTCCACACACACAATTAAATCGGCACTGACGGGTGTGGCCCCGTAAATCCGTTAACCACTGTTTATTAGATTGATGTGGCAGTTTCTTTAATCTGAAGAACTTGAATCTGGCTGCTGCCACATGAACTCGCGACTCGAAATACTCAGCAAGCTTGTTAACAACAACGTCATAGTCTAAAGCTTCTGGCTGGGATTCTGGGAACAACTTACAAAGTAGTCGATAGACTTCCACGCCTGCAGTGGAAATTAAATAAAGCTGCCGCTCAGTACCTGTGATTTTGTAGACTGTCATGTGCGCCTGCAACTGCGCGACATATTCTCGCCATTCTTCTCTTGATGCATCAAAAGCACGGAAAGGTGGTGCTGCCTGTGCTTGTTCCTTTTGTGTTGGAGGATTAGCCGCTTGTTTGGCGATTGCTTCCACCAGACTTTGTATTTGCTGACTCCGTAACAAGATCAACTGTTGTAATTCGGCAGACATAGTGAACACAAATTAAACCAGCCCCCAAAATTTTATCACTATAATTAGTAGAACCAGCCCTGAACACGAGTTCGGAAGTCCTCGTCGCCAGTTTTGTGGCGGTGTTCGTAGCGACAAACAATTCGCTGTAGAAACGGCTTACGAAGTCACCGCCACCCTTTTAATAGCGGGCCGACCGGTCCGCTGGAACAGTGAACAGAAAGATGAAAACCCAAACACTCTGATTAAATAAAAGTCGGTACTTATCTTTATTAGCGAAGATACAGAAACACAGTAGTGAACTCCGTGTCTACAGAAATCTGTCTAGTTCGAGTCGGAGCGGCTAGGTCAGCGTCGGCTGACGACAAACAACAACTCTGCTGCGATGAACACACAACTGACTAGCAAGTACACAATTCGGTGGCGAGTATACAACTGAGCGGCGAATACAGAACTGTCCTAGCGCTCGCGACTCCAGCGCTTAAGAAGCCAGAAGCCAGCGGTGGCGCGCGCAGACTTGCGGCGATTTCCTGTCTCGCTGGCGCTGCTTATGCGGACGGCGTCCGGACTTTGATGCTGCCAACCTTTTGGCAGCGGGCTCGGGTGGCATTACTGGGTAGGATATAACACATACTAGTGCCTCCCAAATTATGGAAAGCAAAGAACTTGCAGTAAAAGAGATTTGTTTCACAGTATCGAAGATGGATTGCTCATGGCTCTTAAGGTATGCGTTTTAGAGCCCCTGTTTACTTGACTTTCTTGTTTCGAATGGTCATTTCTTCATATCCCTGAATATTGATTATCACTTCTGAAACACCTTGTATACAGCAGCAAAATCTGTGTATTTTGTAAATTCAATTATTGAATTTAACAAATTCGCTCATCCATTAAATTTCTGAAGCGGCATTCTGGTCTTTCATAAGTCAGCTATTTATATTTTGATTTTCAATTAACATGTCTATTTGTAGAGTCAAAGAAAAGAAAAGGTAGGTACGGAGACGACTTAAACCTGTCCAATGTGAACTTTCAGGTAACGCTCACAGACACGTGTTATCCACATTCAACGCTCCATGTTACAAGTCCGCTAGGTAGGTATACCGTTAAAGTAACCATGGCCTAGAACTATGTGTGATTGTTTGTATAAGGATAGCTCCAAAGTGGAAGTTTTCAATTATCCAAAGCAATCAACATTTCTTCTCAATAACGTTCTTATATGACGTAGATCACCAGCAGCAAAATACGAGTTCTTTTCTACGATGGATCATTCATAACACCTCCATGACCATCACATGCCAAAAGTTGCAAGAATCGACGTTAAATAAGCAGTACAGTGAAAGATCATAGATACACCTTAACCAAACGTTTTAGCTCATCGTTTCTGTAGCTGCCGCAATTTAATTTTTGAAATTATAGAGCTTACCTTCGTTCGACGCGGTTGCTGTACGTAGTGACATGTGACATACTGTTACTTTCCGAATTTATTTTCAGCTACCCTTACTTGAATAGAAGCTTTCGAAATGTGGTGCTACAGAAGAATGCTGAAGATTAGATGGGTAGATCACATAACTAATGAGGAAGTATTGAATAGGATTGGGAAGAAGAGAAGTTTGTGGCACAATTTGACCAGAAGAAGGGATCGGTTGGTAGAACATGCTCTGAGGCATCGAGGGATCACCAATTTAGTATTAGAGGGCAGCGTGGAGGGTAAAAATCGTAGAGGGAGACCAAGAGATGAATACACTAAGCAGATTCAGAAGGATGTAGGTTGCAGTACGTACTGGGAGATGAAGACGCTTGCACAGGATAGAGTAGCATGGAGAGCTGCATGAAACCAGTCTCAGGACTGAAGACCACAACAACAACAACAACAACAACAACCCTTACCTCGGGAATAGACGATGTTTACAGCTGACCTTGAATGGAGAACAGGCCTAGCTTGTCCTTAAACGCTAGAATAAGGAAAGGCATTCCTAAATGTTTTCTCCTAAGAGTGTGTAATTACACTTACCGATGTACTGGGCTCCAGGAAAAGCAGAAGGCGGCAGCTGGAAGTGACTGAAGAGTTGAAATGGAAGAGAGACCTCATTGAAACACAAACTCAGAAAGATTCAAGTTCGAAGTCAGATACCCTAAATCGACACACAGCAAACTACTAAAACTTTAATAATTTTTGAAAGCTCATTATGAACAGAAGCGATCTACATCTTATTTCATTGATAATGATAAGTAGTAACAGCAACGCTGTCTTATTTCATTACTGGTAGTCGGTTTTTAGTAGACTACCTTCGCACACAGGGTGACATTGAAATTTTACAAAATTTCCACGAGGGAGGTCAGGAATAACACAACTATACACCTTGTACAGCAGTCCAAATACAATAAAGCAACAAAAATAAAATACAAAATTATTATACCAATTGGTGACCTGTGTACGAAGAGCAGACATGTGGTACATGCCATAAAGCACCAGTCGTCAAATGCTGAGCGGCTTCAGAATGCTATGCGTTCTGAAGGAGAATGTCTGCCCATAGACCAACACCTGATCAATGATGAAACCAATGAGAACTGCAACACGATAAATAACGTAAGTATAACATGAAAGATCGCATAATACAAATGTGAAACCATAGATATCAGTCGTAAATGTCAAATACATTTTAAGAGCATTTATAATATTTAAAAAGGGAAAGATAAAAACGGAAAAGCCACAAAAAAGGACTAGGATAAGAGGAACTACTATCTTCTATAGTAGTACATAAAACTAACTGACCACACATGTTTTGTCTAAGATTACTGTGCTGGCAATATAAACGTCAGTGCATAAATGTATCGAACATGATGCTGCCAGTTGCCATTTGGCGAATGGCTTGATGTCCAGCGAAGATATGCACCTGTCGAAAAGTAGATGTCCATCCAAAGATGTTTATTACAGGGATGCCGCCGCTTACCGTGGAGACAGACGCTATCCAAGCCTGTCGTCACGGCATAAGCAAGCGTCCTTGCTCATCTAACAAAACAGCGTCTGCATCGCCATATGCCCGTCATATGTTTAAAACGTTGCATTTTCGAAAAAAGAAAAAATCTAAACTTATAAGACAGGGCTGATCATTTTAGCAACGGATGCCACCATTAATGCAAAGTCGTGTCGAATATATAAATATATAAGTATTCTTTACTTATATATTTCAAAGAATGCTACGAATACTCTTTGGGCATAACGAAATTAAAAAAGAAATGTCTCTCTTAAAACAAATACCTACAGCGAACGATTATTGTACTAATAGGGTTGACGCAATTTTTAATAAGGTAAAAATGGTTCAAATGGCTTTGAGTACTATGGGACGTAACTTCTGAGGTCATCAGTCCCCTAGAACTTAGAACTACTTAAACCTAACTAACCTAAGACATCACACACATCCATGCCCGAGGCAGGATTCGAACCTGCGACAGCAGCGGTCACGCGGTTCCAGACTGTAGCGCCTAGAACCGCTCGGCCACCCCGGCCGGCAATAAGGTAAAAAAGATACAACACTTCATCTACAGTAAGACCAAATTTTGTCAGGATGAGCAACATGGACTATGTTTCAGTTTTAAAAAATGTAGACTACTAGAGAATAAAGATGTAAATATAGTTCGTAATACTAGTGATCCCCTTCAGAAAAATACTCATACATTCTTGGCAGTCAACAAAACAGATTTTACGTTTCCGGTACCTATAAAATTACATACAATGATTGCAATAAACAGTATATATTTCAGACGAGTCATAATTTTACGATTCACTTCAAAGAACATAATTTGCACTACATTTGTTACAAAGGAAACATTGACAAGATTCATCCAACGATAATCTTAGGATTCTACGTAATGCCTCTAAAGGTTTTTCATTAGACGTACTTGAAGTTTCACATTTTTTGACGTGTCAGACTCTCATTTGTCTTACTTTTTTTTACGGAATTTTATGATGTTTAGCCATATTGTTAACGATTTAGTAGGCATTTTTACAATATATCATTTGCAGTACATCTTTGAATTTTTACGTAAAGGACTTTCCTCTTTCGTAGGCAACATAGCTATCTCAGGACTTGTGGGTACATTTGAGGAAGAACACATCAACAAAGGTGGTGAAGATCTGAAGCAGTCTGCATACTTCAGCCAGGTTAAGATCACTAATAGATATCTTTTAGGGAAAATAAGATACATAAGATTTACGTGTGGTGCTAGAGGCTACAGATGTTCAATAGATAATATAGTCGTAAATGTTAGGATATGCAATCATGTTCAAGATGTACCTATATATCGAGGAAGTGATTCCTATTCTGATCACTATTTAGTCATCACAATAGTTATAATGACGGCTAAGTAGAAGAAACTTAGGGCAAGAAGACAACCAAAGCTTGAAGATGTATTTAAGATGTATCTTCTGGAACAACAAAATAGTAGAACATTTTAACAAAATCGACTAAAGAAATATCTATTACACACACCATCTGTTCAGGGTATAAAGAAAGAATTACAAAATATTAAACAATAAATGTGAGGTATAACGAAAAAAGTGAGAATTAAGGGTTTTGTATGCAAATATCGCAAAGGGCTCGAAGAAAAAAACAGAGCCCTCAAAAATCTCATGCACAATAAAGCACTAGAAACCGAAGGGAAGTACAATCAAAAACACAACCGTTCCAGCCAAATAATTCCAAGAGTCGTGGTATGATTTTATAACTAAAGAAGAACAGTATATACAAGAAAGGCAAACTGTTGCCTACAAACCACTAGAACCCTTAAACAGAGCAGAGAAAGATACTGCAGAAATAACTAGCGAATATCAATGGAAATAATATTATTAAAAAAAACTGTGGCAGATAGATCCAGAAATGAAAGGGGAGGAGATCACGTTACATAATTGTACTGTCGGTTCAATCAGAAAAGCATAACCGCAACTACTTTTTAAAAGTATGAAAAACAGGGAAGCATGTGGATCGGATGATATTATTATACAACCTTTAAAATATGTCACCCTTTTTTGATTTTACGCATTTACATTTATTCTTGGAAAGTACCGCAATTGGTTACAGTTTTTAAAAAGGTCAGTGAGACAGTTATGAATATTCGTATTATAGAGGAATTAGCCTCCAAAACTCAGCCTATAAAATACTTGCAAAAATAATCAACCACCGTATAATAATCATAACGGAGACTAAGTGGTTTCCGGAAAGGCCGTTCATGCGATGATAATACATTGACCTCAAAAAGAATTCTGGAGAAACGACGAGAACTCAATGAAGAGACACATTTCGCTTCTGTTGACTTCGAAACAGCTTTTGACAGTGTGAACGGAAAGAGACTACGAGACATAATGACTAAAGCTGGATAATATAGACATGTTATTGAAGCAAAAAAAAAACTTAGTTTTGAACACAAAACCGAGACTCATGAACTGCTGGTGAACGAAGCCGCACTGTGTTCAGCGATAAATCGCCGTTCTGCACTATCCCGACGATCGTCGTCGGCGAGCATGGCGGCGGTCTGGGAAGAAGTCACATATAACCATTGCTTTGGAGAGGTGCCGTGGTTCTACTCGTGGCATCATGGCGTCATGGTGTGGAGAGCCACGAGGTATGATTTCATGCCACGGCCGGTAATGAGTAAGTGTATCGTCACGGCCATACTGCGTCCTCATGTGTTATCACTGATGCGTGTTGTCATTTTTCTACAGAGCGCTGTTTGTCCACTTATGGCATGTGTTTCAGTGAACTGTCTGTCTGATGGTGAAGTACTCCCGCAGCCAACACGATCCTCAGATCTGTCCCCGATAGAACACGTGCGGGACCAACTCGGACTTCAATACCGTGCCATTGCCAATATCCAGGATATCAAGGACCAGTTAATACAACTGTGGGCCATCGTCCCTCAGGAGAGGATGCAACGACTTTATGAAATCCGCCCCAGCCGAATTAGTACAATGTCATACTGGTACTAAAAGCTTGACTCATACTACCAAGCTCTCGATTTTGTAATAACTGAAAACGTGGAGTTTCATTTATATTCCTCCTCCCCTTTTGAACGATTCAATTTTTTTGTCAGAAAGTACATAATTGGAGTTACATTAGAAATCTGAATTAAAATATCTAAGGAATGACAAATGTTAAAATAATTACGTAAATTTTTTCACGCTTTGTGTTTCGTTATCTTATTAACTTCTTCATCAGAATAAATAATGAAACCTATCATACATGCCCGGGTCGCCAGTCGATAAATCCCCCTCTGCGTGTGGGTTTCTGGCACTCCATATACTTTTATGGCGGAGATTGAAAACCCCATTATGGATGAAAAAAACCTCATCGGTGATCAACTGCAGGGACAACAGCACTGCAGTACGAGGTGCATTCAAGTTCTAAGGCCTCCGATTTTTTTTCAAATTAACTACTCACCCGAAATCGATGAAACTGGCGTTACTTCTCAACGTAATCACCCTGCAGACGTACACATTTTTCACAACGCTGACGCCATGATTCCATGGCAGCGGCGAAGGCTTCTTTAGGAGTCTGTTTTGACCACTGGAAAATCGCTGAGGCAATAGCAGCACGGCTGGTGAATGTGCGGCTACGGAGAGTGTCTTTCATTGTTGGAAAAAGCCAAAAGTCACTAGGAGCCAAGTCAGGTGAGTAGGGAGCATGAGGAATCACTTCAAAGTTGTTAGCACGAAGAAACTGTTGCTTAACGTTAGCTCGATGTGCGGGTGCGTTGGCTTGGTGAAACAGCACACGCGCAGCCCTTCCCGGACGTTTTCGTTGCAGTGTAGGAAGGAATTGGTTCTTCAAAACACTTTCGTAGGATGCACCTGTTACCGCAGTGCCCTTTGGAACGCAATGGGTAAGGATTACGCCCTCGCTGTCCCAGAACATGGACGCCATCATTTTTTCAGCACTGGCGGTTACCCGAAATTTTTTTGGTGGCGGTGAATCCGTGTGCTTCTATTGAGGTGACTGGCGCTTTGTTTCTGGATTGAAAAATGGCATCCACGTCTCATCCATTGTCACAACCGACGAAAAGAAAGTCCCATTCATGCTGTCGTTGCGCATCAACATTGCTTGGCAACATTCCACACGGGCAGCCATGTGGTCATCTGTTAGCATTCGTGACACCCATCTGGATGACACTTTTCGCATTTTCAGGTCATCATGCAGCATTGTGTGCACAGAACCCACAGAAATGCCAACTCTGGAGGCGATCTGTTCAACAGTCATTCCGCGATCCCTCAAAACAATTCTCTCCACTTTCTCGATCATGTCGTCAGACCGGCTTGTGCGAGCCCAAGGTTGTTTCGGTTTGTTGTCACACGATGTTCTGCCTTCATTAAACTGTCGCACCCATGAACGCACTTTTGACACATCCATAACTCCATCACCACATGTCTCCTTCAACTGTCGATGAATTTCAATTGGTTTCACACCACGCAAATTCAGAAAACGAATGATTGCACGCTGTTCAAGTAAGGGAAACGTCGCCATTTTAAGTATTTAAAACAGTTCTCATTCTCGCCATTGGCGGTAAAATTCCATCTGCCGTACGGTGCTGCCATCTCTGGGACGTATTGACAATGAACGCGGCCTCATTTTAAAACAATGCGCATGTTTCTATCTCTTTCCAGTCCGGAGAAAAAAAATCAGAGGCCTTAGAACTTGAATGCACCTCGTACTACGCTGGATATTCCATTGACAGATTTGACGCCTAGATTCATCCGTGTGCACACGCTGTTTATGATAGGAGTACGTGAGGTCAACTGTCACATGACTTTTTAAATTATTTTCGCACTTTTATTATCTGCTCATATGGATTGTGCAATACTTGGGTCTTTAAATATAGTCTACGACCACAAGAATGAGCCACCGGTAAGCACTGTGGTAATATCCAGAGTGGAATTTTCACTCTGCATTGCGGAGTGTACACTGATATGAAACTTCCTGGCACATTAAAACTGTGTGCCGGACCGAAACTCGAACTAGGGACCTATGCCTTTCGCAGGCAAAACTACCCAAGCACGACTGATGGCCCCTCCTCACAATTTTACTTCTGCCAGTATCTTGTCTCCTGCCTTCCAAACTTCACAGAAGCTCTCCTGCGATGCTGCAGAACTAGCACTCCTGGAAGAAAGGATATTGCGGAGACATAGCACAGTGAAAATTTCATTGTGGAAAAATCCCCAGGCTGTGGCATAACATGTCTCCGCAATATCCTTTCTTCCAGGAGTGTTAGTACTGCAAGGTTTGCAGAAGAGCTTCTGTGAAGTTTGGAAGGTAGGAGACGAGGCACTGGCGGAAGTAAAGCTGTGGGGACGAGGCGTGAGTCGTGCATGGGTAGCTCCGACGGTAGAGCACTTGCACGGTAAAGGCAAAAGTCCCGAGTTCGACTCTCGGTCTGGCACACAGTTTTAATCTGCCAGGAAGTTTCAGTGTGGTAGTAGCTGTTGACATTACTTCTCATCCTCTGCCAACGCTCTCAAAATAGAATTTGGAACTATGAAGTGCAGTCAGTTTCCGATTTATCATACTTTCAAATCTTTTTCACAGATGCAATCCATACGTTTTTAACTTGTTGGTGCAATATTAGCTCATTAATCATTCTCGACATCATAGGTACTCATCGTAGGTAATCAGCTTTAAATAAATACTGTGGTTTGAAAATCAATATAATCTGGAGGAAGTGATTCGAATTGTCATATATAATTGTTATCTGCAGCTAAGAATTGCTCGAAATGTGTGCATCAACGTATTCACTCCCAAATTTATCTAGACACCACTCTTACAAACGGTAGAGAAATTTGCAGAGCACATGCCCCTCCGTACCGCATCGGATGACGCCATTGATGGAGCATTGACACTTTGCTCGGTCGGGCCCGAGTGGCCCGTCAAGGGGCATAACGTGGTCTTTTACTACAATAAATTTCCTTTACTTTACGTCTGTGGTCACAAACTTTTTGTCAACAGATTACCGGTTTTTATGTGTGCAGGCCATCACGACATTGCTTTGATCAAACAGTTCTGAAGATGGTCATTATAGACCGAAACCGGTAATCTGTTGACAAAAAGTTTGTGACCATAGACGTAAAGTAAAGGAAATTTATTCTATATTCAGGTCACTGTTTTATTCGCGACTATGTCGCAGCTTGTGGGACTTTTACTACTTTTGCCTGTACTTGTCTTGCAAATGAATGATCACGCATTCAGATACGTTAGCTCCACGGTATTAACTCTTGGTCTCGACATTTCTCAACACGTAGAACAGTAATCATACATTTTTGATACGTATGTTCCGATGGAACTTTTCCTTCTTTGACATATTTCGGTTTTATTCATTGCTGCTACCAATAAATAAATCTGTAATTCCTCTCCTGTGCCAATCTTTTCATCTCAGAGAAACATTTGCCTCCAATTATTTGCTGGATGTGTTCCAATATCAACCTTCCTCTACAGTTTTTGCACTCTGCAGCTCCCTCTAGTACCATGGAGGCTGTTTCTTGATGTCTTAACAGATGTTCTATAACCCTGTCCTTTCTTCCTGTCAGTGTTTTCCACATATTCCTTTCCTCGCCGATTCCGTGCAGAACCTCCTCACTCCTTATCTTACCAGGATGCGCGGAGTGGCCGCGCGGTTTGAGGCGCAATGTAACGAATTGCACGGCCTCTCCCGCGGGAGGTTCGAGTCCTCACTGGGGCATGGATGTGTGTGTTGTTGTTAGCATAAGTTAGTTTAAGTAGTGTCTAAGTCTAGTGACCGATGACCTCGGCAGTTTGGTCCCTTAGGAATTCACACACATTTCAACATTTTATCTTACCAGTCTACCTAATTTTCAACATTCTTCTTAGTACTGCATTTTAAATGCTTCGATTCTCTTCTGTTCTGGTTTTCCCACAGTCCTGTTCATTGTCATACAATGCCGTACTCCAAACGTAAATTCTCCGTTAACTTCTTCCTCAAATTAATGCCTATATTTGATGCTAGTAGACTTTCCTTGGCCAACAATGCCCTTTTTGCCAGTGCTAGTCTGCTTTTGTCCTCCCTGCTTCCTCCATCAAGAGTCAATTCTTGGCTAGGCAGCAGAATACCTTAACTTCATCTACTTCATGATCCCCAATTCTGATGTTAAATTTCTTGCAGTTGTCATTTCTGATACTTCTCACTGCTTTCGCAATTCTTGGATTTACTTCCAATATTCTTTGCTTACTAGACACTTCATTCCGTTTAACATATCTTTTAATTCTACTTCACTTTCATTAGGCTCGCAATGTCATCAGCGAATTTTATCACTAACATCCTTTCACTTCGAATTTTAATCCTCATTCTGAACTTTTCTTTTATTTCCATCATTGTTTCTCCCCATGGACAAGCACCTTAATTTTGGTGGGGAGGTTTGTGGATCCCAATGATCCACTGCGCTATGCTGGTATGCTCCTGGTAGGGTCGTCCATGCCAGACTGAGCAGTTGCTGAGGTTCCAGATTAAGTGTAGTCCCCACCGAGCGAGGTGGCGCAGTGGTAAGCAGATTTGTGTTTCCGTCATTTCCCTAAATCGCTTCAGGCAAATACCGGAATGGTTCCTTTGAAAGGGCGCGGCCGATTTCCATCCCCATCCTTCCCTAATCTGAGCTTGTGCTCTGTCTCTGATGACGTCGTTATCGACAGGACGTTAAACACTAATCTCCACCTTCTCCAAAGCGTAGTCCCTCTATGGGGCTCCCTTCTTGGAAGCAGGTGGATAGTAACCACGTGGGCCCTTAACTAAGTCTGACATTACTCCCACTGACTTGTGTCAGGCTTCTTCTTTTTCTTTCCTGTCTGCCTCTCTTGGCCAAATTTTTTTTTTTTTTTTTTTTATTCTGACCCTAACGTTATGACGTTTTGAGGCCCGAGGGTATCTTTTATTTTCCTTTGCTATCTCCAACGCCGGCGCCAATGGAGAGGATGGACTTCGGTACAGTGGACTCGTCTGGACGGATTCTTAAGAGAACATCTAATAAAGCGTCCTACGAGTCAGAGTGTAATTAAAACACAAGGTGGACCGAGTCCTTAAATCCAGAACGGCAGTTGGTATAAAGACACAAAACCTTGATTAAAAATTACCTGGTACTTCAGACTGGGGATTGAGGCGTTGGGGTTGCTCTATATCATTCGGAAAAATCCAACCTGCAAAGAGCTCAGGAAGCAAAGCGTCGGAACTAGATCGAAATTAAGCGGAACTGACCCAGGAAACGAAAACGGTATATGAATTTTGGAACGCTCAGGGCCCCACAACTACGAGGGTGAGTCAAATGAAAATCTTAAATTTGTAATAAATCGAAATTTCGCGCCGTTATCCTGTAAGTTGGTAAGCGTGCTACAAACAGCGAGCAGAATGGCCTGTAGGTGGCAGCACAGTGCAGATGCACACATACCGTCGCAGCATCAGTTTAAAGATGGTCGCCCCACTTGCGACGTGCACCAGGGATGAACAGCGTTCTGCTATTCGGTTTCTGCGTAGTGAAGGTGTGAAATTCATCGACGAATGAAGGTTCAGTACGGTGATGCATGTTTGTCACAGCAGCAAGTGTTCGAATGGAGTAGGAAGTTCGCAAATGGTGTGACTTCAGTGGAAGATGCTCCTCGTCCAGGTCGGGCACAACGAGTTGTGACTCCACAGAACATTGGAACAGTTGAAGCCATAGTGAAGGAAAACCGCCGAGTGACTCTGAATGACATTGCAGCATGTTTACAGATTAGTCATTGGTCAACACACCACATTGTGCGTGATGTGCTCCAGTTTCACAAAGTGTGTGGAAGATGGGTGCCACGGCAGCTGACTCCTGAAACGAGAGAACGACGTGTTGATGCTTGTGAAGAACTACTTCGGTGCTTTGAACGAAAAGGTGATGGCTTCCTTGCAAGAATCGTTACTGGGGACGAAACCTGGGTTCACTTCCACCAACAAGAAACGAAGAAAGCGGGCAAGGAATGGCGCCATTCCTCATCACCAAGTGATTTCCATATGTTTGGACCACTCAAAGACGCAATTGGAGGAAAGAAGTTCCATTCTGATGAAGAGGTACGCCAAGCGGTACATGAGTGGTTGCGCGGACTACCAAAAGAATTTTTTTCTAAAGGAATTTATGCACTTTGAAAGCGCTGGAGGACTTGCATTGAGCGTGGGGGAGATTATGTTGAAAAGTCATACAGCTTTGTACCACTTCTGCACAATAAATAATATTAAAAATATATTTAAGGTTTTCTTTTGACTCACCCTCGTAAGAAAACAGAAGTATTCGAAGAAATCAGTCGGAACAATGTAGACTTAATAGCAGGAACAGTAACAAAATAGAAAGGGAAAAGAGAAGAAAAAATAGGAATTATGTTCACATTTATTGTGGAGTGAACAAAGAGTGTGTGGAAAGAAGTGAATACCTGTTGTGGTATATAAAAGAAAGAAACACTGCATTAAGAAATGGAATCGTGTGAATGAATGTCTGGTGCATGTGGCCATGAAGCGAAAATGATGCGATGTAGCGATCATTGCAGCACATGCACCCACAAATAATGCTACCGACGCTGAGAAGAATAATTTACTTAACGATTCGATATATCTCCTAAATGGCATTAGCAGTAGGAGGCATCTGTATCTTTTAGTAGATTTTAATGGATGAAAGGGTAAGCAGAATGCTAGAAACGTTTTGGGAAAATTTGGGAAGGATAAGGTAAATGATAATAATGGAAAGAGGCTAGTATAAATGTTTGGACAGTACAAAAATATGCAGTGACTTTAATAAAAAAAGATATCCATAAATATACATGTATACAGGCAAAGAGGAAGTTACAATCTATAATTTATTATGCTATAGATAAAGAAAGTAATTTTACCAAGGGAGCAGAATGTTGATCTGACTATTTCCTGCTTCGGTGAACAATTTGGTTCCCCTTTTAAAAAATAGTATGTGCCAGAACAGTTGTAATGAGAATGGAGAGAGACTGGACCAACCACCGTATAAGTTAAGTTTACAGTAGAATCCTTCAGTTGCCTTCATATACAAGCTTCGATTGAGCTGGAAGCTTCATCAGACTGATGATACGACAGTGGAAGTACCGTACAAGACAACTGTGAGAGCTATTAACGAAACTGCTTTGAAAGTCTCGGAGCAGTTGAGAACACGTCTGACAAATTTAAAATTTATTGGTGGCATGATGATATTGCTGCAAATGTGGAGGAGAAAAAGGAGGCCTAAAACAGATGGCTTATGAGCAATAAGACTGATGGTAGAAGTAGGTATGTAAGACAGAGGGGAGAGGCAAAGAAAACGGTACTTAGAGGAAAAAATTGTAAGTATAACTTTAAATGTGAAAAAATTAATGACTGCGTAGGGAGCTCAAACTCCGAAGAAGCACTGGTGATAAAACAGTTAAAAACAAATGACAGAAGTAGTAGAAACTTACCCATAAATGTATGGAAAACGTACTATGAACAACTGTTTAAAGAAGATCGATCCAAATTTGTAGATATATGCTCCTTCGCAGGCAACGAGATAACAACAGCGGAGGTACAGAATACAGTTAAAAAACTCAAAAATAGTAAAACACCAGCTGGAGCTGTATATACGTAGTTGTTAAAGGCCGGGCCAAACGTGTTTACTGAACATATCGCAAAGCTATTTAAGTTACGTTGTGCAAGACGCGACAGTTGGCTGCGACTGCGACACTGCCCCTCCTCTTTTCCCACCCTGGCAGACGGCGACACGGCCGCAACGCGACAGGAGTCGTCGCTGTTTCCCAAGCTCCGGTCGGCGGCGGCGGATTCAAATACATAAGAAAAATAAGAATTCCGATTTTCTTCCTGTAAAAAATACTGTATGTTAATGCAACAAAGTTACATCGGCTCCCAGAGTTAGTTTTTCGATACAGATTCTCCTTTTACTTTAAAAAATTCAAAAGTATCTCTTCCGGTTTTGCGTGTTCTTTTCGCTGTATATTACTTCTCTATCAATTGTGAGGAAAGTAAAAGGCACAAAAAATTGATGTTTGCGTATCTTACTGTTTCTCATCACAGCTTGATAATGAGGTGTCTATTTTTCCGATATTCGTCACAGTTATTCCGATACTTAATTTACAAGCGACCTACTGCATAAAATTGGAATTGTGTACAGTGAAAAATGTGGTCGCTGGCTACTTTACGTATGGTTCACGTTAGGTCATACATCGTTGCCGATGAAAAGAAGCTAACATATCGAAATTATTTTTAAAGTTAAGATCAGAATGATATCGATCTCCGTTTCCGAGATTTGGGCACATATATCTCCGGGAGCGTCGCGACTAGCCGCCAGTTCTGTCGACGCGCAACTAGAATCGTGTGGTCATCACACGATAGAGAATGCATTTGTTTTGTTTCACTGACACATTTGGACCTAATGAAACCGTTTTATGTCATATATTTCTCCGGTATGAGTTACTAATATTTCTCCATATGCTCTTGACAATTTCATTTAAAATGCCACGAAATGTAGGTTTCTTAAAGCCAAGTGATCAAGCAGAACCCATTTTCTTGGTTTTGCTGAGGCATCTGAACCTGTTCCAAGCTTTCTTTCTCGTTTATTTCTCTGATACGAGTCCCGAATATTCCTCCATCTGTTTTAGCACATTTCACCAAAAATTCCAATGAAAGATAAGTTTATTAACAATAAGCGCACGATAGCGTCATTGCATTGTTTCAAGTTCTTGACAATAAGATACGGTTACACCTTAAACATCTCTAGAATTTTCATTCTGAACGTCTACAGTATACACTGGCAGAAATGTGGAAGAAATAATGTCCGTACTTGTTCACAAAATTTCCCCAAATTATACTTGTCAGTTTCTCCCATGCAGAAATTTTTGGAACAAGCTAAGGCAACTTTCATAGCCGACTGACTCTTTATTCTCATCCAAATGAACTTCCACATTCTTATAATCTGACAGCATACATCGTTATGGATGACATGAACATTTAATCTTGCCAAGCTTCACTCAAAAGATGACTCCAGGATTTACAGAAGACGAATTTCAATTGTGAACTGTGTCAGACCAGAAGGGCCTTGTAAAACAGTAGTGCATTTTTGGCACAAGTTTTTTGAGCACCATCTTCTACCAATGAATTGAAGTGAATGTGACAAATTACTTATTGCAGCATACTGTTTGCGCAATCTGTTGAGAAACGCCTTCCTCAAAAACGAACATCTATTGATTACAGAAAGCTGTACAACAATCTGGTGGTGGTTTTTTACAACTAGAAGGTATCATCAAGACACCAATCTACCGTTTACTTTCAAAGTGAAGGTATTGTAAAATGTAACTTTCTCGTTGTACTTTACATTGTTCATTTTATAATGTACTTGCCGTTTTCAATTTTTATCGTCACAAAAAAGAGTAATGCGAAAATTGACCTTCAAGTTCATTTTCATCATTCTAATTCTACATGTGCATGGATTATACTGATTTTCATAACAGGCCTGAAACATTTGCATTAATGGGAAAATATTATATATTTCACTCACTTGCCAGTTTCATCTGTGCACGAATTTCTTTCCAAATTCTGTCTCTGAACATAGTGTCTCTATATTTAGGGTTCTTCAAATCGTAAATGCAAGGATGTTGCGAGACCAGCTCACAGAGCATCACATCCTGTGAGTGGCTCATTTCGGTTTTCCTTGACTGGCTCGACATCTTTCTGGCAGCCGTAGGTCTTTCCAGTTTCAACTGTGCACCAATTTCTTCCCAAATTCTGTCTCTGAACATAGTGTCTCTATATTTAGGGTTCTTCAAATCGTAAAGGCAAGGATGTTGCGAGACCAGCTCACAGAGCATCACATCCTGTGAGTGGCTCATTTCAGTTTTCCTTGACTGGATCGACATCTTTCTGGCAGCCGTACATCTTTGTGTCGTGCGACTTCCGTCGCAACACTGCTCACTGGTGCAGTGCTGCGACAGCTGCCGCAACAGTCGCGCGTCGCATCCCAAACTCGAACTGCGCATGCGCCAGCAGGCAGCTTCTGACGTCACGTAGTGACCCGTCGCAGTCGCTAGTGTGCGTCGCGTCTTGGACAACGTACCTTTAATCTATGCCTTAGTGGACAGGGAATAACTGTCGAGTTTAAAGAAGGGTTCCTCATAAACACATTTAGAAAGGGAAGCAAGGATGACTGCTGACTGCGCATATTATCGAGGCTCATCGCGGCTATACGGTAAGATACTTAAAGTTAGATTTTGAGGAAGTAGAAGAACAGAGCTGCTTTCGGGCATGAAGGTTTTGTATCGACCATAACTGCAACATTAGACAGGTGACTGACAAGGAAATGGCACATAACATGGAGATACACACGGTTTTTATAGACTTGCAGAAGGCCTCTGACAGTGTACCACTCTCTAGGATCTGAGAAGCAATGAATAACCACAATATTCATAAATGTTATGTACAAGTCGTTAATAAGCTATATTCAGATAACGTCGTGTTAAAGTTGGAAAGTTACTATTACAAAAACGTACGTTTACCAAAGGATTGAGACAAGGACGCTGCGTATCACCTACCCTCTTTAAAACATCTTTTAACAAAGTACCAGAAAATTGGAAAAGAAAGTGCAAAAACATGGGAAATAGAGTAGATGATGGCATCCTATTCTCCGCAAATTTCGCCGATGATAAGGTCATTTTCGCCGAGGAAGAAGAGGACGAGTCTTACTTGTTAAGAAAGCTTGAAGAAGAATTTGAGTAATGGGGTATGAAGATTAAGCTTACAAAGACTGTGTAGTTGGTTGTCGGAGGTATAGGAAGGGGTATTGTTATGGATGATGAATCTATAATAAAGTGCAGTCTATCGTACAAATATTTAAGGACAACCACTTTTGATAAAGGTGGAAGCAAGGAAGAAATAAAGGACAGAACAGGAAAGGGAAATTTGGCAATTAAGCAGTTATACTCCATTATTTGAAATAAAACTACGACAAATAATTTGAAAAGGAGAATATAGAAAACTATAGTTAAGAGCATTGTTCTGTTTGGTGTTGAACTCTGGGAAGTCTCCAGGGTCAATGAGGAGAAATTAAAGGCAATGGAAATGTAATTTTTGGAGAGGAAGTTGTGACGTAACAAGAAGAGACGAAATAAGAAATGAAGTGCTCCGAGAACAGATGGGAGTTTCCAAGGACATTGTAGACACAACTGAAAATAAATGGCTAACGTGATAGGGACATCTTAAAAGAATACCAGACGAAAGATGGCCTTTTAAAATGTGACGCTGGAGACCTCCATGACACATAAAAAGAGGGAGACGATGGATATATTGCAACAATGGACTGAGGCGTGCGATGCAGGGCAGTTCCTTGCTAATAGAGGGCTGGCAAGACAGAGAGAGATTGGAACTTGGCCTCGAGAGACGCCGCATGATGCAGAAAACTCGCAGAGAGAAGAAGCTTTCTCGATGTACACATTGACCAATGGAGGCGAAAGGCTGCGCACTAGTCTTACATCCTTTTCAGTCCGAGCACGTCGTGTTTGGTCATGCAGTCTTATCGTTCCCTCTTGGTTCTTGTACATATTATACAAGCAGTCCTCAACATTAGCAAGAAAAGCAAAAAGTTCAAATGTGTGTGCGTGTGTGAATTCCTAAGGGACCAAACTGCTGAGGTCATTGATCCCTAGACTTACACAGTACTTAAACTAACTCATGCTAAGAACGACACACACACCCATGCCCGAGGGAGGACTCCAACCTCCGGCGGGAGGGGCCACGCAATCCGTTACATGGCGCCTCGAACCGCGTGACCACTCCGAGCGGCAAAAGCAAAAAGTATGTGAGCCTGTATGGCTAATGTCAGTACCCGTCACATACAAAATCGAATGGTGATATGAGCCGTACCGGTTAATATACTTTTCAGCTTTCTTTTGTAATAACGTTGACGACTACCGTCTTCTCAGCAACTCACCCTCTTGAAAATGACATATGCTGAAACTGCAGCTGTGGAAATTATAATAAATAATGTAGTCCATGGCGAACATGACACACAGTGTTTAACGAAAAACAAGTTAAGCACCTAGACAGGAAGTAAGAAAACTTCAAGGGTTATTTCAATTACTACAAAATCGAGGCAATTTTGCAAATAACTTGGCAGTATGTCACCACTTATCAGTATGACGTTCCATTCGTTGTGGTCTGGATGCATGCACTAATGTGTCATACAGCCATTGTACCCTCTTCTGAAGCAAGCTGGCATGGTTCAAATGGTTCCAAAGGCTCTGAGCACTATAGGACTTAACATCTGAGGTCATCAGTCCCCTAGAACTTAGAACTACTTAAACCTAACTAATCTAAGGACATCACACACATCCATGCCCGAGGCAGGATTCGAACCCGCGACCGTAGCGGTCGCGCGGTTCCAGACTGTAGCGCCTAGAACCGCTCGGCCACACCGGCCGGCCAACTGTTGTAACTGGTCCCTAACATCTTGGATACTGACACTGCGACGAATTTGACACATTTTCTGTCGAGGTCAGACTTGGGCATCTTGCCATTTAGATACAGACAGTTCATAGCGACATGGGTCATATATGCACGATGATTGTCCTGTTGGAAAGTGGCACCACGATACTGTCGCAAGGGGTGTAATACATGAGGACCGATCAATGGTGCAGGAAAGCACAGTATGTTGCAGTGCAAAAAGCCCGTGCTTCAGATTGCAGGAAGGGGCAACTGCCCCCTCTCGCACCGCCACTCTCCTCACGGTCTCCCACCCCTTGCCCTTTTAGACGCCAACGGCCCGCAGGTTTGGAGAAGAGGAATTCCCGTTAAGAAGACTGTTGTCAGTCTACACCCAACGGATTTCTTGGTCGTGAATGTATTGTGGTGTAGGGTGGTCCACAGATATATCTCACGAAATAAGCGTCAAACGAAAAAACTACAAAGTTTAAAAAAACGCAGTTGATGTCCGTTTGACCTATGGCAGCGCCATCTGGTTTCCCCCTTCATGCTAGACGAGTTTCGTTCTTTGTAGTTTTTTTCGTTTGATGCTTATGTCGTGAGATATTTGGCTCGGTCACCATCAATGGACCACCCTGTATACGCTGAGGTGACAAGTCATGGGACAGCGATATACACCTATACAGATGGCGGTAAATGGAAATGTCGTGTGGCTAGGGCCTCCCGTCGGGTAGACCGTTCGCCTGGTGCAGGTCTTTCGAGTTGACGCCACTTCGGCGACCTGCGCGTCGATGGGGATGAAATGATGATGATTAGGACAACACAACACCCAGTCCCTGAGCGGAGAAAAGTTTCCGACCCAGCCGGGAAGCGAACCCGGGCCCTTAGGATTGACAGTCTGTCACGCTGACCACTCAGCTACCAGGGCGGACAGATGGCGGTGGTATCTAGTACACAAGTTATAAAAAGGCAGTGAATTGGCGACGCTGTAATTTGTGCTCAGATGATTCATGTGAAAAGATTACCGACATAATTATGGCCACAAGACGGGAATTAAAAGGCTTTGAACGCGGAATGGTAGTTGAAGCTAGACGCATGGGACATGCCATTTCGGAGATGGTTAGGGAATACAATATTCCGGGATCTACAGTGTCAAGAAGTGCCAACGGTATCACATTTCAGGCATTACCTCTCACCACTGACAACGCAGTGGCCGACGGCCTTCCCTTAACGAGCGACAGCAGGGGCATTTGCGTAGAGTTGTCAGTGCTAACATACAAGCACGCTGCGTGAAGTAAACGCAGAAATGAATGTGGCACGTACGGTAAACGTATCTGTTAGTACAATGTGGCGAAATTTGGCGTTACTGGTCTATGGCAGCAGACGACAGACGAGAGTGCCTCTGCTGAGAACACGACAACGCCTGCAGCGCCTCTCCTGGGCTCGTGACGATATTGGTTGGACCCTATACGACTGGAAACCGTGGCCTGGTCAGGTGAGTTCCAATTCCGGTTGGTAACTCCTGATGGTAGGGCTGTAGTGTAGCGCAGACCTCATGAGGCATGGACCCTGTTGTCAACAATGTACTGTACAAGCATGTGACGGCTCCATAATGATGTGGACTGTATTTGAATGGACAGGGTCCTCTGGCCCAACTGAACGGATCATTGACTGTAAATGGTTATGGTTCAAATGGCTCTGAGCACTATGGGACTCAACTGCTGAGGTCATTAGTCCCCTAGAACTTAGAACTAGTTAAACCTAACTAACCTAAGGACATCACAAACATCCATGCCCGAGGCAGGATTCGAACCTGCGACCGTAGCGGTCTTGCGGTTCCAGACTGCAGCGCCTTTAACCGCACGGCCACTTCGGCCGGCGTAAATGGTTATGTTCGACCACATGGAGACCATCTGCAGCCATTCAATGACCTCTACATCTACATCCTTACTCCGCAAGCCACCTGACGGTGTGTGGCGGAGGGTACTTTGAGTACCTCTGTCGGTTCTCCCTTCTATTCCAGTCTCGTATTGCTCGTAAAAAGAAGGATTGTCGGTATGCCTCTGTATGGGCTCTAATCTCTCTGATTTTATCCTCATAGTCTCTTCGCGAGATATACGTAGGAGGGAGCAATATACCGCTTGACTCCTCGGTGAAGGTATGTTCCTGAAACTTCAACAAAAGCCCGTACCGAGCTACTGAGCGCATCTCCTGCAGAGTTTTCCACTGGAGTTTACCTATCATCGCCGTAACGCTTTCGCGATTACTAAATGATCCTGTAACGAAGCACGCTGCTCTCCGTTGGATCTTCTCTATCTCTTCTATCAACCCTATCTGGTAAGGATCCCACACTGGTGAGCAATATTCAATTTCAGAAGTCACAATATTCAAGCAGTGGGCGAAAAGTGTACTGTAACCTACTTCATTTGTTTTCGGATTGCATTTCCTTAGGATGCTTCCAATGAATCTCAGTCTGGCATCTGCTTCACCGACGATCAGTTTTATATGATCATTCCATTTTAAATCACTCCTAATGCCTACTCCCAGATAATTTATGGAATTAACTGCTTCCAGTTGCTGACCTGCTATATTGTAGCTAAGTGATAAAGGCTCTTTGTTTCTATGTATTCGCAGCACATTACCACTAGCCTACATTGAGATTCAATTGCCATTCCCTGCACCATGCGTCAATTCGTTGCAGATCCTCCTGCACTTCAGTACAATTTTCCATTGTCACAACCTCTCGATGTACCACAGCATCATCCGCAAAAAGCCTCAGTGAACTTCCGATCTTATCCACATGGTCATTTATGTATATTGTGAATAGCAAGGGTCCTACGACACTCCCCTGCGGCACACCTGAAATCACTCTTACTTCGGAAGACTTCTCTCCATTGAGGATGACATGCTGCTTTCTGTTATCAAGGAACTCCTCAATCCAATCACACAATTGGTCTGATAGTCTACATGCTCTTACTTTGTTCATTAAACGACTGTGGGGAACTGTATCGAACGCCTTGCGGAAGTCAAGAAACACGGCATCTACCTGGGAACCCGTGTCTATGGCCCTCTGAGTCGCGTGGACGAATAGCGCGAGCTGGGTTTCACACGATCGTCTTTTTCGAAACCCATGCAGATTCCTACAGAGTAGATTTCTAGTTTCCAGAAAAGTCATTATACTCGAACATAATACGTGTTCCAAAATTCTACAACTGATCGACGTTAGAGATATAGGTCTATAGTACTGCACATCTGTTCGACGTCCCTTCTTGAAAACGGGGATGACCTGTGCCCTTTTCCAATCCTTTGGAACGCTACGCTCTTCTAGAGACCTACGGTACACCGCTGCAAGAAGTGGGGCAAGTTCCTTCGCGTACTCTGTGTAAAATCGAACTGATATCCCTTCAGGTCCAGCGGCCTTTCCTCTTTTGAGCAATTTTAATTGTTTCTCTATCCCTCTGTCGTCTATTTCGATATCTACCATTTTGTCATCTGTGCGACAATCTAGAGAAGGAGCTACAGTGCAGTCTTCCTCTGAGAAACAGCTTCGGAAAAAGACATTTAGTATTTCGGCCTTTAGTCTGTCATCCTCTGTTTCAGTACCATTTTGGTCACAGAGTGTCTGGACATTTTGTTTTGATCCACCTACCGCTTTGACATAAGACCAAAATTTCTTAGGATTTTCTGCAAAAGTCAGTACATATAACTTTACTTTCGAATTTATTGAACGCCTCTCGCATGGCCCTCCTCACATTACATTTCGCTTCGCGTAATTTTTGTTTGTCTGCAAGGCGTTGGGTATGTTTATGTTTGCTGTGAAGTTTCCTTTGCTTTCCCAGCAGTTTTCTAACTCGGTTGTTGTACCACGGTGGCTCTTTTCGATCTCTTACGATCTTGCTTGGCACATACTCATCTAACGCATATTGTACGATGGTTTTGAACTTTGTCCAATGATCCTCAACACTATCTGTACTTAAAACAAAACTTTTGTGTTGAGCCGTCAGGTACTCTGAAATCTGCTTGTTGTCACTTTTGCTAAACAGAAAAATCTTCCTACCTTTTTTACATCTACATCTACATCTACATCTATACTCCGCGAGCCACCTTACGGTGTGTGGCGGAGGGTACTTATTGTACCACTATCTGATCCCCCCTTCCCTGTTCCATTCACGAATTGTGCGTGGAAAGAACGACTGCTTGTAAGTCTCCGTATTTGCTCTAATTTCTCGGATCTTTTCGTTGTGATCATTACGCGAGATATTCCTATTTACGGCTGAAATCATCGATTCAGTAACCACTTTATGATCGCTGATTTCCTGTTCTGCGTTAACTGTTTCAAATTGTTCGGGTCTGTTTGTCACCAGAAGGTCTAATATGTTATCGCCACGAATCGGTTCTCTGTTTAACTGCTGAAGGTAGTTTTCAGATAAAGCACTTAAAAAAATTTCACTGGATTCTTTGTCCCTGGCACCCGTTATGAACGTTTGAGTCTCCCAGTCTATATCCGGCAAATTAAAATCGCCACCCAGAACTATAACATGGTGGGGAAATCTACTCGAAATATTTTCCAAATTATCCTTCCTGGACAAGGAACCCTACCTGGGAACCCGTGTCTATGGCCCTCTGAGTCTCGTGGACGAATAGCGCGAGCTGGGTTTCACACGATCGTCCCTTTCGAAACCCATGCTGATTCCTACAGAGTAGGACGTCATGTAACCAGGCCACAGTTGTTCGCGACTGGTTTGGGGAACATTCTGGACAATTCGAGCGAATGATTTGGCCAGCCAGATCCCAAAACATGAATCGCATCAGACAACTATGGGCCATAATCGAGACGTCAGTTCCTGCGCAACAACCTACGCTGGCAACACTTTCGCACTTGCGGACGGCTATAGGCGCAGCATGGCTCAATATTTCTGCAGGGGATTTCCAACGACTTGTTGAGTACCTGCGCCGTCGAGTTGCTGCAGTACGCCGTGCAGATCCAATACGATATTAGTAGATTTCCCCACGACTTTTATTACCTTAGTGTAGACACAAGTGCCCAGCCCACTCTGCTAATCAAACGGTGCTGGTTCCGCGCTGCGGCGCGCAACGTTTTCCCAAGCGCAGCCACGGCCTTCCTCCCACACACGGGACGCCCTGCCCTACCGCCTGGCGGGGCGGCTGGACGCGTATCGACGCCTCGCCGCGGTGCCAGGCGGTGCGAGGTAACCACAGTAGCCGGGCGCCCCAGTGCTGCCAGCGAAGAGGCACGGTGCAGTCTGGCCAGGTACACGTGTCCGTCTGCAGTCTCACCAAGCCTCTGCAGCTACGTCTACTGCACGCTTGTCACAATGCGCTCCTCAAACTACAGAACACGCGCAAATCTGCACCATTTCCTCTTTCTTTCACCACAAGACACCAGCTTCGCACGCACCTTGCCCTCTGCAGCAATTCCTTTTATTTGCAAGCCACGCTCGCTGGTATTTCATATAAGTCAGCAAGGCCCGTATTGTACTGAACAACTTACAGCTATTATCCGAAAAAAGTTTTTTTGCTACATTATACATCTTTATTGTTATTATTATTCAATATTTTATGTTGAGAACATTATCATTGCTTTTGACGATACTGACCATGAGTTACAGCTTCTCTTCAATACTTTCAATGGTTTACATGAAAAATTTCCTTCACAAAAGAATTTCAGAATGAAAAAGTTGAACTTAACTTTCTTGATTTAACAATTTCTATACAGAATAGTTCCTTCAATTTCAACATTTTCCGTAAGGAAACGTATTCAGATAATGTCATCCCTGCTGAATCAACTCATCCAGAAGCTCATAAATGGGCGTTTTTTCATTCTGCCACTCACCGTATGGTAACTACTCCATTATCAACTGCCGATCAACAAAAGAATTGAATGTTATCAAAGCGATTGCGGTTAATAATGGGTACAATCAGAATATGGTTGATTACATGTTCAGTAACAAAACTTCCCAAAACTGTTCGACTTTGAGCAACAACCTCCCCACTGATAGCAAAGAAGCTAAAAAAAGAAAAATATTTCTATTCCTTTCTTGGGCAATGTATCATATAGGATAAAACGTCTTCTAATGAAAAAATATAACTGTGACGTCTCCTTCTCTAAAGATAACAGTTTAAAGAGAAATCTTGTACATTCAATAGAGATCGCTGGCGATTGGTTTTCCAATTCAAGGCTTTACAAACTAACCTGTAACAACTGTCCTTCATATTATATTGGTCAAACAGGCAGAGCTGTGAAAACAAGATATAAAGAACACCTATTAGGTAAAAAAGGAGCGAATATACACAATTCTACTTTTGCTGAACACCTCCTGATAGCCAGTCATACGCCAAAACATTTCGAAGACACTGTTATCCTACACAGAGAAGAGAAAGGGCGTAGATTAGATCTGTGGCAAGAGTTACAAACTTTCAAACATCTTGAGCTCAAGGACGGTAATATACTGAACGACCAGTTGAACCTTGCTTGTAGACAATTTTTCGAAGGCTTTAAACCTGTACTGTTTACGGTATAACATTAAAGCTGGTAACCTTAGCGGTTTATTTCCTCAGGAAGCTATGATGCACCTTCAGTGCTTTAAGCTCACTACCGCTTATGTAATGGTGGTTTTGTCACAATGTATGTTTGCTTCTACATCGGCCCTTATGTGTTTCTTCCTGACTATAAAATTTTGTTTTTTCTGTGAATGTGTATTAACAGGATCGTGTACCAGTGTTCGTAATTCGTTCTTGACAAGAGCCATTATTGTCAATTTTGAAGTTCTGACATGTATACCGTTTGTGGGCTTCACTAATATAGTAATGTAGTTTTTTATATTTTTGCTGTATACGTCACTGGGCGTAAGTTTCTCGGCGTAAGCGCCACCTGCCATTTTGATGTATAACTACATTATTTGTTCCAATGCTCCCATACTGTTATAACGGGAGTGTTAATTTCCTTCCTTTTTTTATTGTTACTCTACATAAGGACGTTATTAATACTGATAACTCATACGTTGCCTTTGTACGCCGATTGGCACGTTTCTCGGCACGAGCGCCACCTGCCCTGTTTCCAGAGTAACTACGCTCGCCGATTACACTCAGTCGGTTGTGAGCTCTGTAAGATCCATCAGCTATTTATATTAACGTGACAAACCCTAATTCTAGGGCTATATTTTATTTTTGACACATGGATCTATGCCGACAATTGTAAAAGCGACGATGGTACATTAGTCCTTACTATTGTAAAATTGTAAGTATCAGTCATCGTTATCGTACTTCTGTAATGCAACAGTTCTCTAATTTGTCTTAAAATTTATTCTTGACTTATAAGCTTCATACTTTTCTAATGTAAGCTATGATGTTGGTTGTCCTTAGGTTACCTTCTGAAGAACACAAATTTACATTTGTCGAAACCTAGGTAAAGAATTTCTTTATCCATTGCAACTGGTCGTCTGTTTA
Source organism: Schistocerca americana (assembly GCF_021461395.2). Lineage (NCBI taxonomy): Eukaryota > Metazoa > Arthropoda > Insecta > Orthoptera > Acrididae > Schistocerca > Schistocerca americana. The sequence continues at coordinate 325,457,047 of NC_060121.1, read as the reverse complement.
TAATTTTATTATTTATTGTTATTATTATTATTACAATATATCGATGTTTTACGTGGAGGAGGGAGGAGAGTAATGTTTAACGTCCCGTCGACAACGAGGTCATTAGAGACGGAGCGTAAGCTCGGGTGAGGGAAGGATGGAGAAGGAAATCGGACGTGCCCTTTCAAAGGAACCATCCCGGCATTTGCCTGAAGCGATTTAGGGAAATCACGTAAAACCTAAATCAGGATGGCCGGAGACGGGATTGAACCATCGTCTTCCCGAATGCGAGTCCAGTGTGCTAACCACTGCGCCACCTCGCTCGGTATGTTTTACGTAATAGAACACAACAATGCGAGTCGCGAATGTAAACTACGTAAAACTCTTGGAAACAGTAACACTAGATGATGAGAAAATTACTCGGCAACTCCTTCCACATTATCTCGCACGTCTCAGCCAGCGCCCCATCTCTGATGATCTAGATGTCGACGACATGTCAAATCGGTCTTCCTTCCTTCTCAGTCCTTAACCACCTAGAGTAATGGATGTAGACAGGTTTTTTTATTCATAAGACTCCACCTCAAATTTATTTTCTAGAGGAAGTGATTTTCCCTTATCAAGTGTTTTTTTTATTTTAAAACAAACATTCTATTTGAGGAAAATAGTTAATATCGCTCCGCTGGGCATTATCAAGCATTCTGATTGCAAAAGTAATAACAAAAGTTACGGGCAGCTTCAAACAAACAAGAAATAACAAAACACATGTCCCAGTTGTCGAAAACGCACAAAAAGTGTGTTACATGTGCGATATTGTATTTGTCTGGATTTTGGGACGCCCTTAAACAGGGTGACCCAAAAGTCTGTTAGCATTTGTAAATTCAATACTTCACGCAGTAATTTAGGTAGAAAGGTAAAAATTAACACGCATGCTTGACATGACTGTGGGATTTTATTGAAACCAAAAAATGTGCACAAAGTGGACAACAAATGATGCTTCACATGATACTAAATTAACAAATAGCGTAACAGTTGATTTTCAGCAAAGACAAATGCTCAGCACGTTGTCCATTATTCATCAACAATATCTCTAGTCGACGGACTATATTGTGAACACCACTGTACAGAATATCAGTATGTATGGTAAGAAACTACCGTCTGATGTTATCTTTTACCATCCCTAATGAGGTCGGACGATCGCCGTAGACTTGCGATTACAGGTAATCCCAGAACCAAACGGTGTGCGCAAGAGACCTTCCATTCGTGTATCAATATGGAACGGAGTGCCATCCTACATGAAAGCTGTACCTTCCAGCAGATGTTTATCAGCCACGCTAAAGATGTTCTGACTCCCTAATTGCAGCTCCTTGTACACACACTTGTCATGCGGCGTCACTGACATGTTGCTGTCCAACGCCATGTTTTGGCCAGTTTTTGCACTCCGTTTGGTTTTAATAAAAATCCTTGTCATTTGAGGCACGTGTGTGAATTTTTACCTCTCCACCTACATTATTCCGTGAATCAGTACACTTTCAAATGTTAACGGAGTTTTGGGTCACCTTGTGTATTGATCTTTTCCACATTGCTATATGAACCATAACACACTGAAAAATCGAAGCACATAACATATTATTTTTGTGATGTATAACTGGGTCAAATATTTTTTTAATTCTTGTTAGTTCGAAGAGTCCCATAATTTTTGTAATTGTTTTTATCCACCAATTTTCTTGTTAATGTGAAACTGGGCGAAATTAGCCAAGTGTCAATTTAAAAAATGTTCAACTACAAAAGGCCTGACAAAGAAAAACCACTTTATGTTTTTACCCCCACACTTCACTCAAGAGCCAAATTAACTATTCTTTGATACTTCAAAGTGTGTCCTATCAACCTATCGCTTCTTTTAGTCAAGCTGTACCTCAAATTTATGTTCTCCCCAGTTCGATTCAGTACCTCTTGATTAATTACCCGATCAACTCATACAGTTTCCAACATTCTTTTGTAGCATTACATTTCAAAAGTTTCTATGCTCTTCTTGTCTGAACTACTCATCTTCCACGTTTCACACTCTGCATAAATTCATTCAGAAACAGATTTCCTAACATTTATACTTAAAGTAACGAACAAGGCATTATTCCAGACAGATTCCCCTGGAAAGGAGTTCCAAACTCTTACATTTAAAAATGGTTCAAATGGCTCTGAGCACCATGGGACTTAACTTCTGAGGTCATCAGTCCCCTAGAACTTAGAACTTCTTAAACCTAACTAACCTAAGGACATCACTCACATCCATGCCCGAGGCAGGATTCGAACCTGCGACCGTAGCGGTCGCGCGGTTCCACACTGTAGCGCCTAGAACCGCTCGGCCACTCCGGCCGGCTTTACATTTACATTTGAGGTTAATAAATTCTTTTTTTAGTAACGCATTTCTTCCTATTACCAGACTGCATTTTATATCCTCCCTACTTTCGGCATAATCAGTTAGTTTGCTGCTCAGATAGCAAAACTCATCTACTACTTTTAGTGTCGCTACTTTGCATCGCCTGTTTTTATTCGACTGCATGTCATTATCAGTGTTTTACTTTTGTTGATATTCATCTTATAACCAATTTTCAAGACACTGCATATTCCGTTCAATTGTTCTTCCACGTTCTTTGTCATCTCTTGTCGCTGGGAAAACCATGATGTTTTTATATCTTTTTCCTGAACGTTAACTTCCTTTCAAGATTTCTCCTTGTTTTCCTTTCCTGAATGTTCAGCCAATTGTTGGAATAATATTGCGGATGAGCAACAACCCTATCTCGGTCCCTTCTTAACTGCTGTTTCCTTTTCATGTTCTCCAACTCTTATAACCGCTGTCTAGTTTCTGTACAACTTGTAGATAACCTTTTATCCCCTATATTTTAACACTGCTACCTTCAGAATGTCAAAGTGAGTATTGAAGTCAACACTGTCAAAACCTTTCGTAGTCTTCTTCTTGCTTTCTATCTTCTAAGGGAATCCGTAGGGACAATAGTGCCTCACGTACTCCTACATTTCTCCGGAACCCGAACTAGTCTTCAACAAGATCGTCTTTTAGCAGTCTTTAAATTATTTTGTAAACAATTGGTGTCGGTATTTTGCAGCCATGGCTTATTAAACTAGCGATTCTGTAATGTTCACGTCTGTCAGCACGAACCTTCACTGGAATCGGAATTATTGCTTCTTTCTTTATTATGAGATATTTAACAGTTCGTATTTGTTTCTTATCAGGTGGAATGGTATGTTTCCCAAACGATCTCTAGAAGTGTGGGACAATGTCGTCTACTCCAGGTGCTTATTTCGACTTAGGCTTTCAGTGCTCTGTCAGATTCTTCACTCAAGTCTTTACCAGCTTCCTGTTCCTGTCCCATAATACTATCTTCAAGTTTGTTTCCTTCGTATAGTCCCTCTTACATTCCTGTGAAAAGAACTTATTCGTGTGAGGCCAATGACACCATTTTTCATATTCCACAAGGGATTTGGGCAGCAGAATCATACAAACTACCCCCTCACGTATGCTTTAATTTGATGCTGATCAGTTCATCCACTGTAAACAAATCATATAATGTAACCGTTATCACAAATTACCGTTGATTTAAGTAAACATTAGAACATCATATAAACGGAACTTACGGGCTTCTATAGAGAGAACGATGAGCCAAAATAAGAGATTCTTTTCGTCAAGTTAGTGGAAGACATGTTAAGTGGTCACGTTCACATGGAAGGGATCCAGCTCTTTATGTAAGAACGTTCGCTAAGATCCTACAGGTGAATATTTCTGCAACTCAGCATTGCGTTTGGCTCCACATACAGTCTTACGAGCGGTTCCGCATTCTAATGAGATGTATTCAGCTCAACAGTCATACAATGTACTTTAAGATACTGTGAAAGCAAGCCGGCCGTGGTGGCCGTGCGGTTCTAGGTGCTCCAGTCCGGAACCGCGCTGCTGCTACGGTCGCAGGTTCGAATCCTGCCTCGGGCATGGGTGGGTGTGATGTCCTTAGGTTAGTTAGGTTTAAGTAGTTCTAAGTTCTGGGGGACTGATGACCACAGCAGTTGAGTCCCATAGTGCTCAGAGCCATTTTTTTTTGTGAAAGCCATAAGTAATGGAGCGGATGAGGATGGACAGTCGGCTGCTGTTGATATTTCATTACACTATTTCTCTCACATACTAAAGACATCGGGCCACAAATATAAACCACACGCTCAAGAACTCCTACGCTGGAAAATTTCGAGACAAGCAGGTGCCACACAGTTAGTTAGACAACGACCCTTTAAAATTTATAGCACACAACACTTTGATTATCTTCTATTGCACCTGCCGGTTTCGGTTTACACAATCATCATGGTATAAAATATTAATCACATGTCGTAGCATATCATAACAATATGGCAAACCACATCAGTACTGTCTCATCTGAACTGCTAAGCATCTATAGAACCGAACAGGTATCTTTACACACGAAGTGATGTGTCCAATATGAAATAATATAACTGAAAACAGCAGTTACAATAAGGCAGTTAAACAGTTGCATGTCATGCATTTTAAAAAGTACGAAACAGCTGTTGGCAGCCGTATTCAAAATATGTTAAGCAATGGTCATTTACTACACTCATGCTCATAAATTAGGGATAATTGCAGAATGTGGTGTCACACAATGTGGTACTACACAAAACTGGCGCTAATAGCGTAGGCACATAGGTAACGCACATGACACAGATCTGTAAGTCCACGGTATTGGTGATAAGTTGAGAAAACTGTCCCGAAACACATGTGCTACAAACCGCCACTGTTTCCTGCGTATGTATCCCGACATCAATATGAGATATGATCACTATGCACACGTACACAGGCCGCACAACGGGTTGGCATACTCTGGATGAGGTGGTCGAGCAGCTGCTGCGGTATCGCCTCCCATTCTTGCACCAGTGCCTGTCGGAGCTCCTGAAGTGTCGTAGGGGTTTGAAGATGAGCAGCGATACGTCGACCGAGAGCATCCCAGACGTGCTCGATGGGGTTTAGGTCTGAAGAACAGGCAGGCCACTCCATTCGTCTGATATCTTCTGTTTCAACGTACTCCTCCACGATGGCAGCTCGGTGGGGCAGTGCGTTATCGTCCATCAGGAGGAAGGTGGGACCCACTACACCCCTGAAAAGGCGGACACACTGGTGCAAAATGACGTCCCGATACACCTGACCTGTCACAGTTCCTCTGTGAAAGACATGCAGGTGTGTACGTGCACCAATCCCACCCCACACCATCAAACCACGACCTCCATACAGGTCCCTTTCAAGGACATTAAGGGGTTAGATCTGGTTCCTGGTTCACGTCAGATGAAAATCCGGCGAGAATCACTGTTCAGACTATATCTGGACTCGTCTGTGAACATAACCTGGGACCACGGTTCCAATGACCGTGTACTGTGTTCTTGACACCAGGCTTTAGGGGCTCTCCTGTGACCAGGGGTCGGTGGAATGCACCTTGCAGGTCTCCGGGCGAATAAACGATGTCTGTTCAGTCGTCTGTAGACTGTGTCTCTGCAGACAACTGATCCAGTGGCTGCGGTAAGGTTCCGAGCAAGGCTACCTCCAGTACTCCGTGGCCATCTGCGGGCGCTGGTGGAGAGATATCGGTCTTCTTGTGGTGTTGTACACTGTGGACGTCCCGTACTGTAGCGCCTGGACATGTTTCCCGTCTGCTGGAATCGCTGTCATAATCTTGAGATCACACTCTGTAGCACACGGAGGGCCCGTGCTACAACCTGCTGTGTTTGACCAGCCTCCAGTCGCCCTAGTATTCTACCTCTCATAACGTCATCAATATGTGTTCATTGAGCCATTTTCAACACACAGTCACCATTAGTGCGTCTGAAAACTTCTGCACACTTACTCGCTGCACCGTACTCTGACATGCACCAACACACCTCTGCATATGTGGACTGCTGCCAGCGCCACCGTGCGACGACCGCAGATCAGATGCACCGCATGGTCATACCCAGAAGTGATTTAAATTCGCAAACTGCCCACCAGAGCGTTGCTCCACCATGTATCAGCATTATCCTTAATTTATGAGCATGAGTGTACATGAAAATGGAGATGTGGCTTACTCCGTCATGTGGATCGATAATTTTTCTGCGTCCTTAAGGATCACTTCGGCAAATATATGAAAGCGAAATTAATAAACCATACTGCCCGACTCACTGAGGTAGCAAAAGTCATGGGACAGCAATATACAGATGGCGGTACTATCGAGTACACAAGGTACAAAGAGCAATGCATTAGCGGAGCGGTCATTTGTACTCAGGTGATTCATGTTAAACGTAACAGACATGATTACGGCCACAAGATGGGAATTGACAGGCTTTGAACGCGGACTGATAGTTGAAGCTAGACGCATGGGACAGTCCATTTCCGAGGTCGCTAGGAAATTCAATATCCCGAGATGACCGAGAGTAGCGGCGTTTGCGTAGAGTTGTCAGTGGTAACAGACAAGCAACACTGCTTGAAGTAATCGCAGAAATCAGCGAGGGACGTCCGACGAACGTATTCGTTAGTACAACGAAATCTGGCGCTAATGGGCTGTGGCACCAGACTACCGACGCAAGTGCCTTTGCTAACAGCATGACATCGCCTGCAGCGCGTCTCCTGGGCTCGAGACCACATCGGTTTGACCCTTGGACGACTGGAAAACCGTGGCCTGGTCAGATGAGTCCCGGTTTCAGCTGGTAAGACCTGGTGGTAGGATTCGTGTGTGGAGCAGATCCCACAAAGCCATCGACCCAGGTTGTCAACAAGACACTGTGCAAGCCTTTGGTGGCGCCGTAATGGTGGCTCCATAATCGTGTGGGCTCTGTTCACAATCAATGGACTATGTCGTCTTGTCCACATGAACCGATCATTGACTGGAATGGATTATGTTCGGCTTCTTGGAGACCATTTGCAGTCATTCATGGACTTCATGTTCCCAAACAACGATGGATTTTTTTTAGTGAATGACAATGCACCATGTCACCGGACCACAATTGTTCGCGACTGATTTAGGGAAGATTCTGGAAATTCGAGTGAATGATATGGCCACCCAGATCGCCCGACGTGGGACATAATCGAGAGATCAGTTCGTGCACAAAATCCTGTCCTGGAAATACTTTCGCTATTATGGATGGCTGTGGAAGCAGCATGGCTCAATATTTCTACAGGGGACTTCCAGAGACTTGTTGAGTCCATGTCTCGTCGAGATGCTGCAGTACACCAGGCGTAGGGGGGGGGGGGGGGGGGGTCCGACGCGACGTTAGGAGGTATCCCATGGATTTTGTTACCTCAGTGTATAAATTATTGTTATACTGCTATTAGTAATATCATTTAGGGTAATTTGGATTTGACTGATGGCTGAAAAATATATAGAATGAAACAGACTTGCCATCAACGAAAGACTGATGCTCAGAAAAACAAAGTTAGTATCTTATATGCAATGAAAAATATCACCAGTAATTGCTTTGCACTGGATGAGATGAGGTTGTTGCAGCTTAAACCGTTTTGGATGTATCCTGTTTGCGAGCGAGCGTGAGCTATAAAGACAATTGTTTCAAAAGTATATGTAACAAACTACGTTTTATATAGTTTCCGCACATTGATGAGCCAAACACTGTGACCACTGATCATTGCAGGGTTGAGTGCCACCTGATGGCGTGGCTGGTAAGTGCCACGGTACAGGAAGCAGAGCAGATATGAATGAATAATGGTAATTCTAGCAATAACAGGGGCCGTAAATGGGGAACGCCAGTTACGTAAGCGTCTTTGACAAACGGCAGATTGTTAAGGCCCAGGACCTGAGAAGGAGCACCTCAGAAACTCCCATGAGCATCTATGAAAGTTGCTGAAGGACGGTGAAAACACGAGTGATGACAAGGTGCTATATGTCCGTGCTACATCACAGAATGTGGAGGTCTGACACTTGTCCACTCTCTAAAGCAGGATAGGTGGCGATAGATTGTGTGAATCATGATACCCCCTTAGACCAACTCAAGTTTTCTGGAATTCATTGCTTTACACAGAGCTGGTTTGAATCATACTTAACAAAAAGAATGCAAAACATTGTGCTGAATAATTCAGACAGTATCGGAGAAGAAGGAAATTTTAGTGATTGAGGAAAAAAGAAATCACAAAGGGAGTCCCATGAGGTTCAATTTTCGGTCCACTGCTGTTGCTTATATATGTGAATGACCTTCCACTTAACACTCAACAAGCAAAATTGGTACTTTTTGCAGATACTAGTGTTATAAGTCATCCTGTTAGAGAGAAAGCAATATAAGAGTTGGTAAACGATATTTTCCAAAGAGTTATTAAATGGTTCTATTGAAAGGTCCCCTTTGAAAAATTATACATGACTGTGCTTAAACTGACACACAATATGTTTTAGCGCAACGCAATCTGACTTTCAATAATTCCTACAAGAGAATGGCCCTGACTAAATTAACCTATACGTTTCACACATCACTTACCTCACAAAAATCTTCGTTACTCAAACTACTGCAATACAGCGAGCGCCACTACTGCCAGCTAAATAAAAGATTCAAACTACTGAAGGCACTAACTACTGATAGGCATAGTTAGCAAATGAAAGATTTTGATAGAGAACAAACAATGTATTTACCTTAATAGTGTTCAAAAGTCATAATATATATATCAGTTCATGACATCCATTCTTACAAATGGACTGTTTCTGATAGACTCACGTCCAGATCATCCGCTCTCAAAACACTGCCATTTCTCTCCCCACATCCACCACTGCTGGCGGCTCACCTCCAACTGCGCAATGCTACGCGCAGTTAACAGCCAACTGCCCAACACTACAATAGCCAACAACAATGCAAACCAGCCACAGACTGCACGCAGCACAGCCAGTGATTTTCATACAGAGCGCTACGTAGCGGTGGCGTTACAAATATAAGAACCTAAACAGCCTACTTGCACTATGAAAACGGAATCCTAAACATACCAACAGTCATTTCTGTACAACAAATGGAGCCATATCAACAACAGATGAAGCACATGAGCAGGAGTCAGTAAATAGGGTAGAATGATCGAAATTTTAGGGCGCACATATTGATGAGAACTTGAACTGGAAGAAATATAGAGCGTGCCAGAGATAAGTCCCTGCAGTCGCACTATCCTCTGTGTCCTCGATGGCTCAGTCGGATAGAGCGTCTGCCGTGTAAGCAGGAGATCTCAGCCGGGGCACACATTTTCAACTGTCCTTGTTGATATTTATCAGCGTCTGTATGCAGCTAATGATCTGGATTTCATTGTAATGTCATTCTTCGAGAGCTGCGGATATGTCTGAAAGAACAGACACCATCTTCATATTCATACATATTACTAAGGTTCTCAAACAATTAAATTCAGCTACTTTTACTTTTGTAATGCTAATCTTGGTGACAAACTATCAACCTCCTGACCTATTCTGCATATTTCCATTCGATAATGTTGTTTAGAATATTTTTTCTGGGGTAACCCATCGCTTAGAAAGAAAGTATCGATTGAACAAAAGCGAGCAAAAGAATAATATGTGGTGTCATCCATGGACGTCATGCAGGTACGTCTTCAAAGAGCTAGGCATTTTAACTGCGGCGTCACAAGACATATTTTCGCTAGTGAAATTCGTCGTATATAATGCATCACAAATTGAGAAGAACAGTGATGTACATACCTATGGCACTAGAGGGAAAAATAACCTTTATTATACACTGTTAAAGCTGTCGTTGGCTTAGAAGAGAGTTCAATATGCAGCAACATAAATTTTTGATCGCTTGCTCAGTAACATAAAATGTCTGTCAGGTAGCAAAGCAAACCATAAATCTAATTTTAAATCATTTCTCCAAAACAGCTCCTTCTATTTCATTGACGAATTTCTACCTTTCTACCTAAGAAATGGTAGCCAGAAAAAAAATGTAGTTACATGAATAGGATTAAAAACAATATGATGCTCATTTATGTTACCCATCATTACGAGAAAATAATCGCACAAATGGTCTATGGTACTTGTAACTAACCAACTAAACTAACTTGATGTCTTCCCAAACAGCGACGATATCTTGCAGCAGGATAGCGATCCATGTCGGAAGGCCATTGTGTTACGGTGGACTGAGATGCATGATAGCGAACTGGCGCTGATGTCTTAGCCACTATATTCGTCTGATATGAATCTCATGTAATATATCTAGGACGCTGCCGTGTACCACCTTTGCGTCCTCAAACCAATGACCCGTACTTTATGGGAATTGCGTGACCAGACCGTAGCCTTCTAGTGCCACATACCTACCAAGGACTTGTCGAACGCATGCCACACAGAATCGCTACTGCATTACGTTCCAACACGCTATTTGGCAGCTGGTCATATTGTTTTGGTCCGCCTCTGAGAGTGGTCAGCACGGCTGGCTGGCGTTTCTGGGACTCTGGTTCGATTCCCGATACTGCCAGGGATTTTTCCTTTGTGGGAGGATTGGAATGGGATGCACTTGGATTGTGATTCCAATTCAGAAGTCAATTGACCAAGTAGTAGTGCCACTAACCCGACGATTGGCGAGAGAGCGGTGTGCTCACCACACGCCAGATTTTCGTAACGACTTGACATTATGTTTCCAGCGCTGAATTACAGTATTTCATACATTAATTGGGATACTGTCTAGAAATATGAGTCACCCGACACATTTGCTTAACACCAGATTAAAATTTCGACACAGTACTACAGTAGCTTTGTTTCTAATATAAGAATCATACATGGAGGCATTACCCCAGTTCAAATGTCAATTTCATGTATCTGAGAACAGGAAGTTGTGTGATTGAGACGGGTAGTTCCAATAAATAGTAGTCATATAGCAGCGTGAATGGTATATTTAGGTTAACGACTAATTTCTGGAAACTGGACACTCTTCAAAACAATGATTGTCTTTTCACAGGACCAATACGGAGTGAATCCACATCGCCATGGGAAATACGGAGAGCGGTGTGACCAGCGGGGAGAAGGCTCAGGCCGGCACCTCCACGCAGAAGCTCTACAAGCTGGTCGACCTCAAAGGTGAGGCACGCAGAAGCTATACAAACTGGTAGACTACATTCAAAAGTGACTCATGCAGTAAGTGTACACACTGGTCGAGGTCAAAGGAAAAATACAGAGGCTACCGAAGCTTCTCAGCCTCATCCGCCGGATAAACATATATTACAAGTTATCAGGCATAACGTGTGTGGTAGGGTATCAATACAGGAAACAGATTGATGTGAACATTTCTGTACCTTGTGTTATGGATAGCGCCCTCTTGTTGTTTGCCCTTAGAGTCTATAGTCACGCAGTATGTGTATGTACCCCATGCTGATGACACCTAACGCTGACATAAAGCGTGTTCCCATGGTAGTGATACAAATTTTGACGGATAATGGAGAAGGGCAAATGTATCAATCTGAGATAGGGAACCTGGTCGGGAAACTACTGAGATGACTTTAAGTGGCCCAACACACTGAGGGGGAGGGTTTCCCAGACTTTTTGTCACTGCATACCACTTGACTTTTTTAAAAAATTAGATGTACCGCTATACATTGTACACTTTGAAACGAACCCTGATGTTGAGGAGCGTGAAGGGTGCGGAAGATTGGGCGACGACTGCCGTCGTGATCGGCATGCCAGAATTGACGATGATGAGGATAAATTGAATCTTACAAGCAACCCGTTGAGTCGATGTCTCAATCTTTAGTAAGGTTCATTTGAAAGCGTGCTGATAACAGTTATGACACGAAAAACATGAGCTGATAATGACTCACCATGTGCATGAGGAGGGGGACAGAAAATGATTGCCAGTGGGGTGCTGATATGAACCTATTATGGGATGTATGTATTATACTTCACCAAATGGACATCCTTGACATTCAAGAAATGTTCAAAACAAACCATTAACTTGCACCATGAACACGGAATGGATAATGTCGCGCTACAGTGATCATAAAAGTTCTCACCATCGGGATCGAAGGCGAATTTCTTGGGAGTTACTCGTACAAACCGTGCAGAACGTCCACCTAGGTATCGACTCTTACAGAATTCGTACAGAATCACATTGGTGTAATGAGAGCTGATAGAATATATGGCACGCAACCGAATGCTAAACAGTCTGTCGTAGAGCTGATCGGGAAGCAGGCTATCCTTTAAGGTGTAGCTGCAGATAGTGCGATAGATAGATGTTATACAGGCACGAAAAAACAAATATTCAGAGGCTGAACTTGTTCGGTGGTTCCAGATGACATGAATTGCAAAATCACTTACTTTTCGAGCCGGTCGAGGTGGCCGAGCGGTTCTAGGCGCTACAGTCTGGAACCGCGTGACCGCTAAGGTCGCAGGTTCGAATCCTGCCTCGGGCGTGGATGTGCGTGATGTCCTTAGGTTAGTTAGGTTCTAGGGGACTGATGATCTCAGACGTTAAGTCCCATAGTGCTCAGAGCGATTTGAACCATTTTTCTTTTACTTTTCGGGAGGGATAGTTTGCTCTAAAGGAGTAAAATTTTTATACGCAGACCGAGAATCAAGCAAAATGAAGTTATTTTGACCAGTTATTGGGCAAAACCAATGCTATAACATAGTTGTAGTTCTCTTACGGTACTTTCCAACTCGACGTAAACATTCCCCATTTCCCTTGCCAGATTAGGCACACGAGAAAGAATCGTAGAAATCAGAGCATCTTAAACTTCTCGCAGCACAATAAATAAATTCCCAGCCAAGTTACCACCCAGATTAACAGTCGTCATGAATGTGTACGAATGCGTTAAGGCGCTGATGTTACTTGATGTTGATACAACTCTCATGGTACCTCTAATTTCCAGGGTTCCTTTCATACGCATTTCCTCTTCAAATCCTGATGGTCAGAACTGAAAACAAATTCCTTACTAAACGATGGAATAAGTTTGTTTATCTCATCCACAAATTTTAGGGGCGATTCCGCTGTTTGCTATGCATCGTCAAGTTGACGCTTTGTTTGAAATTTCATTGTCTTACGCCTTCCAATTCAGCAGCTCTATTTGAAGTTATGCAGTCATCCACTGCATGTCGCACGCCGTTAGATGTGCATGACGGAGTATGTTACCACCATGCATATCTTGTAAATTGCATTGAGCATCCTTGAAACGCGCAAACACCAATTTTTGTAACAAGTGTGTCTTGTCCTCCATTGAATGCACGTAGTTTTTCTTACGCATTACACGGTCCTATTGCTGCGTATTTATTGTAAATTTGTTCATATTTTTTTCTACTATCCTGCGGATAATCTTTAATTTATGTAATTATGTTTAGTAACTGCTCCTTGGACAAAGATTGTCCTTTATTACGTTCCACTGGAGACAGGATTTGTGGCTCCTGTCCGACAAGGATTATGAACTACATGTCTCGACACCTTTCAGGACCACTTTCACTTCTTAAGCACGTATCGTCATCATTGTACTCCTGTATTGTCCGCACAGTCGAGCGTATACGACACCACACATTCCACTGCCTCATCTTACAAAGTACTAATATTTCATCTGTCACATCTTTCTCACTCTGTAAAATTCCTTGGGTTCCTTTCTGACGAAATGTCAACTTCGGCAACTGTTGTAAATATAGCACAATGTTTGCTTTGTTTATAATTCTCATTGCTCCGCTTTGCATCAACACCACTATCACTGTAACAGTGTTGTGAATTACTCGTCGACTAAGCAGTTCAGCTACGCTCTGTAGCCTGAAGCTGTGCTCACAACTGGATACCTCCAACCCCCTCCTTTAGCAGCCAATGTTGTGGTTGTGTGGTAGACAATGTGTGGGGCGTCCAACGCCGTAAACCGACCTCAGAGGTTCAATGTCAGCCACAAGTCAACTTTTTCCATCGTCCATAGCATGAATCACGAAACATTGCAAGATTTGTGATCGTTAGGTTCCATTTCATCTGACGACTGTCTCCAGTGCAAGACTGAATGCAAATGATGCCACAGAACGTCTTTGACGACGTAATTAAGAAGCCTGTCAAGTGATAGGACAAGTGCCTAGGGGCTGATGGAGGTTATGTTGAGAAACGGTGTTACTTCCAAAGTTGTTTTCCCAAGAAAAAGATTTGGTTTTTAAAAAACACCTTTCCTTTTTGATTTGCCGTCGTATGTAGCTGCTAGCATTGTAGGCTAGGTAAGCCCGATCAGGAAGTAAGCATACACTCCAAGAGGTGGAAAAAATGAACTTCATGAATGAACTACAGATGCTTTGATCTTTGCGCAGTACGCGGTTCCAACAGGATGACCCCATTTGAATTACATCATTTTTCTCGAGAATACCCGTGTCTCAATTTCCCCAAAATGTGACGAGGAAGAGGAAGTCCTTTAGTTCGTTCAGCTCGTGTGGATTAGATCTGACATCATCTTGAGGGACGAGGGGAGGCATTGAAAATTCTTGTGTGTGAGGCCCTTGACGAAGCTGAAGGGAATTTTCGCTGCCAGTGACATTGTTTGAACAACACTGGGACTTTTAGAACAGGTAAGCTCGTCGTGGATGATGTGATGGGCGGAGCCATGGCTGATGTTCAAAGCGGATGCTGCCTCATCGACAGTTATTAGCCTATTCGCCAGAACCATCTCTCGAGCTTGCTGAATGTTGTCATAGGTAGTGTAGGTTGATGGCCGTTCCGCTCCCTCTTCGTGCGTTATACTTGTTCGACCACTTTTAAACTTCTCGATCAACAAAACCACAGTTTTACGTGATAGTGCACTTCTCCCATATTGTGATGATAGTCTGCGATGAATGTCTGCCCCTTTGACAATCTCCGACCAGAGGAATCGAATCACCGCCGGCCGCGGTGGTCTAGCGGTTCTAGGCGCTACAGTGTGGAACCGCGCGACCGCTACGGTCGCAGGTTCGAATGCTGCCTCGGGCGTGGATGTGTGTGATGTCCTTAGGTTAGTTAGGTTTAAGTAGTTCTAAGTTCTAGGGGACTGATGACCACAGCAGTTAAGTCCCATAGTGCTCAGAGCCATTTTTTTCGAATCACCGCCCGTTTTTCCTCTTTGGTGCACACTTCTAATGGAGCTGCCATGTATAACGGTCAGTAAGGAAGAACAATGGCGGAAATAAGATCAAACTGTCACAGCATTACCACAACAGTATAAAAATGACCTGTGCGAGGACAGACGACAAAGTGAGCAATGTGACAAACGTTATGGCAAAAGTTTAGATAATGTTTGACGAGCCCTCGTATTAACAAAACTGTTGCATCCTTGAGCCTCGATGTACGCCCACCATACTCTGTGATACAAAGTCATATCATCAACAAAATCAAATTGAACATCAATTGCACGACCATGAATATAAATAGATAGCTAATCGTCTTTTGATAATTTACACATACGTCTAGTACGAACAGACATTGGATTATCAATGTAAAAATTGGCAGCATTTCGCTCCTGGTTACAGCACACGATTGATTAAGCATAAATATCCTGTAGGCGATGACGTATCGAGGTGGGAAATTCTCCAAACTCGTCGCCAGGCAACGGAGATCAGAATCAATTCGCACAATAGCTACAATAAGCCATGCTTGTCCAACAATTTCCTGAAGTGCATAGTCGACTCTGCCACCACAGAACGCAGCAGGCCCATGAAGAGTATCGATGATTTTAGCGATGTCCATAAGTAGTCTCGACATCGAGAATAGTTTTTTGTGTTGTAGGATGCCAACGATACACACTACGCACACAACGACAAGGGATTGTCGACATGCTAATCACATGTCCCAAGATTATAAATTTATACTCTGTTCAAGTGTTCAAATGTGTGTGAAATCTTATGGGACTTAACTGCTAAGGTCATCAGTCCCTAAGCTTACACACTACTTAACCTAAATTATCCTCAGGACAAACCCACACACGCATGCCCGAGGGAGGACTCGAACCTCCGCCAGCACCAGCGGCACGGTCCATGACTGCAGCGCCTGAGACCGCTCGGCTGATTTGTACTCGCACTGCCTTGTAGGCAGCAGTCGGAACAGGTGGAGGGGCTAATACTTGAATACTGTTTGTGTTTTACTTGTAATAGCAAGAAAAACTTTTCTGAAAAAGAGAAATATAAATAGACACTTTTTGTTGAAATTGTTTGTTTGGATTGTAGCCCCACACAGAAAGGAAACGTACTGATGTACTGACAAAAAGAGAATGTACTGACAACAAGAGAATATACTGACAATGAGAGAATATAAACTTTTTGAAATGGCGCTCCAGAAGAATGTGAGGTATAGATGGGTAGGCAAAGTTCTGAAGCGAGACAGGGAGAAAAACATTTATGGTACAACTTTACAACAAAGAAGGGATCCCTTGATAGGACGCTTCTGGACGCTTCAAGGAAACTTCTGTGTGGTAATGGAGAGAAGTGCATGTGTGTGTGTGTGGGGGGGGGGGGGGGGGAGGGGTGAAACTGAAGAAGGAGACGCAGGTTTGACTACAGTGTAAGTAGGTTTACGTGGATGTAGGTTCTAGTAGTTGTATGGAAATGAGGACACACAGATTAGTGTTGTGCCATGAGTTGCGGCACTTTCAAATTCCGGCTAATTTGCTGGACGTTTGGAATGATATATGGCGATGCAGTGGCCTAGGGTGTACAGTTAGATTGTTGCGACCTACGGACAGCGCCGCTTCGGGTCGAGCTGGAGTCCACATGGGGAGTGAAGGGGGTCTCGGGCTGACCAGCAACGAGCAGCACGTGGCTTGGATTGAGCACCAGACTAGTCGGTTGGGGGAGTCGGGCCTTGGACGGCGATCGACGGCGTGCTGTGTAGTTAATGGCGGTGGTGGCAAGGGGTGGCCACCCAGAACAGGGGCTGTTCCTGCTTCCGTGCACCCTTTAAGCAGGGCAGACGACACAGTCTGGTGTCTGCACTCAGAGCAGCTGGAAGATGGCAGTCAGTGCAATGGAGAGCCAGCAAGGAAGTAAGTGAGCAGGGAAAGCAGTTGCGGCGGTTGTGTGCACGTATGGAGCTAAAAGTTGAGTAACCATCAGTGGTGCAGCTTGGTGGAGAGGCCGGGGCTCAAGTTACGGGCTAGCAGCAAACGCGCACACATCGGGTCCTGACCCGAGCGGGCAGACGGTGCTGGCGTCGTGGTTCAAGTGAAGGCTGGTCTTGCTGTAAGCAAATCAATTCTAACGATTTTGTGGGACACTGCAAGGCAGTATACTGAGATAGAGGTTCCAGTGGTGTTCGGCAGGCGCTTGGTCTGTAGTTCTGTTTAATGTTGTCCCAACAAGTGTACCATTCAGTGTCGTTGTGTGTGTGATTGGCTTTGGGGCAGTGCCACTGCAAGTTCAAGTTGTCTTGAAATATGCTCCTGTCCTGTAGTGTTCTATGTTGAAGTAGCCACTTAGGAGTATGTTACAATATTGCTAAGCTTGTGTTAAGTGGTTTGATTTCTTATATTTAGTCTTTAGCGTTTCTGCAGCTATTGAATGTGAAGTGAGAAACTAAGATCTGTCCTGTCAGGACGGTGTGTGGGTTCTGAGGCAGAAATCAAAAGAACGAAAGAACACAGTCACTGAGAGAAATATTGTATCACACTCAACTTTGGTACAAATGCTTCTTCGGTGAAATCCTATAAAAGTCCTTGGCTAAGCCGGAGCAAGTTAAGCACTTTACCAGTTCACAGCATGTCTTGAGGCCAGATCTGATATACTACTTTCGTAGAGAAAACTGCGACTGTCTCTCCTCGACTGCTGCTAAGTGGCGCTATTCGACAGATGGGCGAGAACTCGTCAAGAACTGATCTAGAGCTGCAGCGAGGCTGTCTCTTGTCCACGAGATCCGTGGTGGCAGTGGCGCCTCCGCTCAGGGGGGGTGGTGGCACTTGTGCGCCCAACCTCTGCACACGGAACGATTGCCCCTGTGTGTTATCGACTGACTACGATACCACACAAACCTTTCTTGTCCCCATATTCCAGCAACGTGTGACCTTTCCGCACTACATGTAATTATTGTTGTATTTAATACTTTAGCTTAGAGATAGTATGCCTGAGCAGAAATCAAAAGAACGAAAGAACACAGTCACTGAGAGAAATATTGTATCACACTCAACTTTCTTATTATTGTTGTTCCTTACAGTGTTTTATTAATTAGTTATAGGTTGCTAATTGACTGTGTGTGCTCATTTTATTTTGAGGCAACTTTCATTTTGTTTATAAAGTTCTTGCCAAGAGGGCATATAGTGTAAGACACCCTGTCTCCATAGAAAAGCATTTTTTATGCGTATGAAGTTTTCCCGGCGTCTTTCCAATTTGAACAGTTCTCGAGTATCCAACCAGGTAGCGTCGTAATTTCTGCCGAAATATTGTGGAGAAATTACGACGCTACCCGGTCGGATGCCCGAGAACTGTTGAAAAAAGCATTTTTTGTTTCTGATCTTGCTGAGTGATGTTTGTGGATTCTGAGGGCAAGTAGTTTTCTGTGTTATTGCTTCTGAGGACCTGTGATGACATGTATGAATATTTACGCCCCCCAAAACCACCAGCCACTTACACTCCTTTCCCACGCTACAGTTTGGAGAGCTCCATCAAAACAATGGTATCCCAGCCTTAGGCTTCCTTATCGAGGTAAATGACGCTTGGGATTGGAGTTGCTGGACCAGTTGGTACACACATCTGTTCTGCAGGTGGCGGCCTGCTCGTGGACATGATGAAGCGCGCCATCCAGACGAAGCAGTACGCGGAGCTGGACCACGCCATAAAGACCAAGGTGGAGCCTTTCCTATACAACAAGGGCAAGGGGAAACTCTTTCCCATTTCGCACGTCGTCCTGCTGCGTAACAAGGAACGCCCACGTCACAAACTGGTGCGTACAACGCGTCTGGATCACTAACTGTGCCAATGAGTCTCTTGCTACTCTCCGTAATATTACCGAGTATGTTAAAGATCACCGACAGCAGTTACTAAGAGTATGAGTACACTCCTGCTTTTGCATTGAATCACCCACTACAATAAAGTATATACCTATTTCAAGCCGTCCGGGGTGGCCGAGCGATTATAGGCGCTACAGTCTGGAACCGCGCGACCGCTACGGTCGCAGGTTCGAGTCCTGCCTCGGGCATGGATGTGTGTGATGTGCTTAGGTTAGTTAGGTTTAAGTAGTTCTAAGTTCTAGGGGACTGATGACCTCAGAACTTGAGTCCCATAGTGCTCAGAGCCATTTGAACCATTTGAACCTATTTCAAAACACTGTTTTGTACTGTCTTCCCATATTGGTTTAATTTCTGGAATGTTCTAGTTCTATTTTCCAAAGTAAAATGGAGAGTTTAATTGTTTCCAAATCATTTTCTACTTTATCACCTGTATATACCTTCTTGTTCTGAGCAGAATTTTATAATGCCATTGACAGTGAAACATGAGAACTAATTAGTCAGTACACTCCTAAAAATCAGAATTGTGTAAGGAGCAGTCAGTAAGTAAAGCAGCACTTCGTTTTTCTGCAATCAGATTAGTTTCATTCAGGATTCCAATTCACCACATTATTCCGCACTCTTTTGGCTACAAAACCAGATTTTTCTGCATAATGTAAGGGCCTTACGCCAACTTGGTGGGAGGGCCTGTATGGCCACACGAAACCACTCTACTGGACGACGTTGGAACCAGCTACTTGCTGCATCAGTAACCTCACCATCGCCCACACACAGCTTCCCGCTGAATGTGTCCTTCATTGGAACAAACAGATAGAAGTCGGAAAGTGCGAGATCCGATCTGTAGGGTGGATGAGGAAGAACAGTCCATTGAAGTTTTGCGAGCTTCTCTCGTGTGCGCAGACTTGTGTGGGACCTTGCGTTGTCACGGAGAGAGAGACGTTCGTTAGAATTTTTGTTGGGACGAATACGCTGAAGTCGTTTCTTCAGTTTCCTAAGGATAGCATAATACACTTCTAAGTTGATCCTTGCACCATGAGGGAGGACTACAAACAGAATAACCCCTTCATGGGCCCAGAAGGCCACTGAAATGACTTTACCGACTGTTGCGGGGTCGGGGTGTCGAACCCGGAACCCCAGATAGCAGAGCTGAGGCCAGGACCCACCGTGCTGTATTTTGTCAGGAGGCCGTGCAATTTCAAGAGCGTCAAGGGGCAGTGCAAAGTGATACAGCGGCATTCGGTAACATTCGTTTATTCCGATAATTTACACAGTACTGTAGTGTTGGCGTGCCGTCCGTGCGCTGTTCCGCGAGTCCAGCCAGCTCAGCAGACTGCTGGTATGCTGACGCCACTGCTGCCGTCATCAAGGTCGCCCTGCTGGAAGCCGGCTGCCGCTCTCCCGGTCGCTGAACGCCGATGCGTTTCGACTTGTGCCGCGCTGCTGCCCGGAGGCTGCTACAGTCCCTGGTCCTCGCCACCCTCCGCCTCCTTTGGCCTGCTCTGCCCGACCGTGGGACGAAGGTGGATGTACTGGTCACTTGTGGCCCTCAGGCCGCCGCTGCTCCCAGGACAGGGCCGGACTCGAACCTGCGCACTCCTGGATGCTGTGCCGCAACTTGCCGCTAGTGGTGCTTGCCGGATGGCAACACCCACCGCCGTCTCTGGCGCTGTTGCAGCGCTGCTGCGCCTCCTGCAGTGTACGCACCTGGACTCCGGTATGCCAGGTGGGCAGCGAACATGGCCAGTAGACTCGAGTGGAACCGAGCCCCTCTTGAACCTGCTGCAAACCGCTATCACTGCCCTCTTTCAGGCAGACCGTGCTATCTCAAGTTCCAGGCTGTCATTCCGTCCCGCCCCGGTGTTGTGTCCCCGAAGGCGGAATATAGCCTGAACAAGTACATAGAAAACAGAATATAAGCTTATGTAGAATGCTTATAACACTGCTCCCAGGCTGGCCCCTATAAGCGTAGACAGGCACAGGTCTGTCCCGAAGCTCGTCTCACCTGACAAACTCTGTCCCAAGCTAAAATTGCCTATCTGTTTATATTGGTTTCTCCCTCACTTCTGACGTAGTGCCAGAGAGAGACAGAAACTATGGCAGGGATAAATTCAAAACGTCAACCACTTACAAATTGCCACTCTTGGCTCCGGCCTAGTGCCCCGCCTCATACGTCGCAATAACTTATAGTAACACTGCAGTTTTCTGCCTCGTTGTTGCTCCACTCAAAACAAATCATGCGTGCAATACCGCCGTCGTAGCTCTGCTCCCGCGAGTGCCATGTTTACCTTGCCTGGCCCACTGGCTGTCGACTGTTACCACACTCTGCCAGCGGCCCCACATTTCATCGCCCAACCGCGCCTTCATTGAATTTTGATAAAATTTCCCTTTCTCTCGACTAGGACAGACACTAGCGCAGCACGGCAAAGGGTGCAGCTTTGAACTTTTTCTTTGGAGAAGTCTGTGTCGCCTGGCCACCAAGAACTGTTGCATGGCGATTTGATTCACGGATCCAGTTATACGGCTCCCTCCGTGTTAGCGATTTTACGACTGTGACGTATGGGGCCTGAAGATGGCACCAATGTAATGCAGAAACTGGTAGCACATAAGAAGTTCATAAAATAAATTTCTACAAGCTGTTGCTAAATTATTGCATCAAGAAATACATACCATCCGTTGTCCCACGATCCACAACGGATAAACAAAGATCGAATGAGAGTGTCCGCAGGTTCCAGCGTTGCTGCTGTCACAACTGTGTGCCGCTAGCAGGCACGCGGAAGATCGGACAGATTTGTGTGACCTTGTTGCGATGATGACAGAACCCAAGCCCAACGATTCACCGCGCCTTTACTCACTGCCAGGTCACCGTAGACATTCTGCAAATGCCTATGAATATATGCGAAGCTCTGGATTTTCGCCAAAAAGCTCAATGAGAGCTCTCTGCTTGGAACATCCGTTACAGATACCATTTTGAAGGCTACGTAAAGCTACGTATAGCTCCGTTACAGACGCTATTTTGAAGATTACATATATAGCCGACACCTATCGGAACTTCATGAAGCTATAGGGGCTGAAGTGACAATATTCTACGATGTCCCACAAACTGGTTTGATGCGGCCCGCCACGAATTCCTTTCCTGTGCTAACCTCTTCATCTCAGAGTAGCACTTGCAACCTACGTACTCAATTATTTGCTTGACGTATCCCAATCTCTGTCTTCCTCTACAGTTTTTGCCCTCTACAGCTCCCTCTAGTACCATGTCTTAGCAGATGTCCTATCATCCTGTCCCTTCTCCTTATCAGTGTTTTCCACATATTCCTCTCCTCTCCGATTCTGCGTAGAACCTCATCATTCCTTACCTTATCAGTCCACCTAATTTTCAACATTCGTCTATAGCACCACATCTCAAATGCTTCGATTCTCTTCTGTTCCGGTTTTCCTGCAGTCCATGTTTCACTACCATACAATGCTGTACTCCAGACGTACATTCTCAGAAATTTCTTCCTCAAATTAAGGCCGGTATTTGATATTAGTAGACTCCTCTTGGCCAGAAATGCCTTTTTTGCCATAGCGAGTCTGCTTTTGATGTCCTCCTTGCTCCGTCCGTCATTGGTTATTTTACTGCCTAGGTAGCAGAATTCCTTAACTTCATTGACTTCGTGACCATCAATCCTGATGTTAAGTTTCTCGCTGTTCTCATTTCTACTACTTCTCATTACCTTCGTCTTTCTGCGATTTATTCTCAAACCATACTGTGTACTCATTAGACTGTTCATTCCGTTCAGCAGATCATTTAATTCTTCTTCACTTTCACTCAGGATAGCAATGTCATCAGCGAATCGTATCATTGATATCCTTTCACCTTGTATTTTAACTCCACTCCTGAACCTTTCTTTTATTTCCATCATTGCTTCCTCGACGTGCAGATTGAAGAGTAGGGGCGAAAGGCCACAGCCTTGTCTTACACCCTTCTTAATACGAGCACTTCGTTCTTGATCGTCCACTCTTATTATTCCCTCTTGGTTGTTGTACATATTGTATATGACCCGTCTCTCCCTATAGCTTACCCCTACTTCTTTCAGAATCTCGAACAGCTTG
Organism: Schistocerca americana; assembly: GCF_021461395.2. Lineage (NCBI taxonomy): Eukaryota > Metazoa > Arthropoda > Insecta > Orthoptera > Acrididae > Schistocerca > Schistocerca americana. The sequence continues at coordinate 325,434,030 of NC_060121.1, read as the reverse complement.
CACCATTTTATATTGTCGAACGCTTTTTCCAGGTCGACAAATCCTATGAAAGTGTCTTGATTTTTCTTTAGCCTTGCTTCCATTATTAGCCGTAACGTCAGAATTGCCTCTCTCGTCCCTTTACTTTTCCTAAAGCCAAACTGATCGTCACCTAGCGCATTCTCAATTTTCTTTTCCATTCTTCTGTATATTATTCTTGTAAGCAGCTTCGATGCATGAGCTGTTAAGCTGATTGTGCGATAATTCTCGCACTTGTCAGCTCTTGCCGTCTTCGGAATTGTGTGGATGATGCTCTTCCGAAAGTCAGATGGTATGTCGCCAGACTCATATATTCTACACACCAACGTGTATAGTCGTTTTGTTGCCACTTCTCCCAACGATTTTAGAAATTCTGATGGAATATTATCTATCCCTTCTGCCTTATTTGACCGTAAGTCCTTCAAAGCTCTTTTAAATTCCGATTCTAATATTGGATCCCCTATCTCTTCTAAATCGATTCCTGTTTCTTCTTCTATCACATCAGACAAATCTTCACCCTCATAGAGGCTTTCAATGTATTCTTTCCACCTATCTGCTCTCTCCTCTGCATTTAACAGTGGGATTCCCGTTGCACTCTTAATGTTACCACCGTTGCTTTTAGTGTCACCAAAGGTTGTTTTGACTTTCCTGTATGCTGAGTCTGTCCTTCCGACAGTTATATCTTTTTCGATGTCTTCACATTTTTCCTGCAGCCATTTCGTCTTAGCTTCCCTGCACTTCCTATTTATTTCATTCCTCAGCGACTTGTATTTCTGTATTCCTGATTTTCCCGGAACATGTTTGTACTTCCTCCTTTCATCAATCAACTGAAGTATTTCTTCTGTTACCCATGGTTTCTTCGCAGCTACCTTCTTTGTACCTATGTTTTTCTTCCCAACTTCTGTGATGGCCCTTTTTAGAGATGTCCATTCCTCTTCAACTGTACTGCCTACTGTGCTATTCCTTATTGCTGTATCTATAGCGTAAGAGATCTTCAAACGTATCTCGTCATTCCTTAGTACTTCCGTATCCCACTTCTTTGCGTATTGATTCTTCCTGACTAATGTCTTGAACTTCAGCCTACTCTTCATCACTACTATATTGTGATCTGAGTCTATATCTGCTCCTGGGTACGCCTTACAATCCAGTATCTGATTTCGGAATCTCTGTCTGACCATGATGTAATCTAATTGAAATCTTCCCGTATCTCCCGGCCTTTTCCAAGTATACCTCCTCCTCTTGTGATTCTTGAACAGGGTATTCGCTATTACTAGGTGAAACTTGTTACAGAACTCAATTAGTCTTTCTCCTCTTTCATTCCTCGTCCCAAGCCCATATTCTCCTGTAACCTTTTCTTCTACTCCTTCCCCTACAACTGCATTCCAGTCGCCCATGACTATTAGATTTTCGTCCCCCTTTACATACTGCATTACCCATTTAATATCCTCATACACTTTCTCTATCTGTTCATCTTCAGCTTGCGACGTCGGCATGTATACCTGAACTATCCTTGTCGGTGTTGGTCTGCTGTCGATTCTGATTAGAACAACCCGGTCACAGTAACACACCCTCTGCCCTACCTTCCTATTCATAACGAATCTTACACCTGTTATACCATTTTATGCTGCTGTTGATATTACCCGATACTCATCTCAACAGAAATCCTTGTCTTCTTTCCACTTCACTTCACTGACCCCTACTATATCTAGATTGAGCCTATGCATTTCCCTTTTCAGATTTTCTAGTTTCCCTACCACGTCCAAGCTTCTGACATTCCACGCCCCGACTCGTAGAACGTTATCCTTTCGTTGATTATTCAATCTTTTTCTCATGGTAACCTCCCCCTTGGCAGTCCCCTCCCGGAGATCCGAATGGGGGACTATTCCGGAATCTTATGCCAATGGACAGATCATCATGACACTTCTTCAATTACAGGCCACAAGTCCTGTGGATACATGTTACGTGTCTTTAATGCAGTGGTTTCCATTGCCTTCTGCATCCTCATGTCGTTGATCATTGCTGATTCTTCCGCCTTTAGGGGCAATTTCCCACCCCTCGGACAAGAGAGTGCCCTGAACCTCTATCCGCTCCTCCGCCCTCTTTGACAAGGCCGTTGGCAGATTGAGGCTGACTTCTTATGCCGGAAGTCTTCGGCCGCCAATGCAGATTATTTATCAAAATTTAGACAGTGGCGGGGACCGAAGACGTTTTTGAGTATGAATCAAAGACGCTACCCCTAGACCACGGGTCGCTAGACAACTACTCCCCATAAAAAATCTCCTTTTTCCCTTTCAAGTTCTCCGGGATTTGGCGGTAAATGATCGTGGTCTTTCACAGTCCCGGTAACAAATGGCCTGTAGTCTGCCCAAGGAATGGAGTTTATACAATTTCGAAAATGTAATGTAATCCGTGCTTGTCACCCACTTATATAGTAATGAGACGAGTAATAAATCACAGTTTGGATTTCAAAAGGGCAATTCTACTGAGTCAACTGTGTATCGATATACTGGACACCTAAAAAAGTCTTGAAATTATAAAATATCACCAGTTAGATATTCTGTAACTTATCGAAGGCATTTGATCGTGTGAATCGTAATATTCTAATAAAGAAGTTAAGGTTTTATGAAATATGTATCTCAGTACATGCCTGGTTTGGTTCTTATTTAAGAAGCGGAATGTAGACAGTTAACCTAGGCTGTTCGAGTAACACAAAGAGGGACACCACATAATTTGCAAAGGGAGAATTTACTATGGGAATCCCACAGGGTTCGATCATTGGCCCATTACATTCTTGTTTTGTGTTAATGTTCTACCATTTTGTTTGATCAGGAGGCAAATTTAGTCCGGTGTGCGGGTGATGCAAGCATAGTTGTGCAACAGAGAAAAGAATAATCCACAGAGTATGTAGTAGCTGTGATTAACAATCTATCTGAGTTTGAGAGTAACAAAGAAATTCACAAGTACAACACTAGAAGCAAAAATGATTTGTATAACCCTTTAATGGATGCAACTTGTGTACAGAAAAAGGTAAAATATGCAGCTATAAAACACTTCGGCAGTCTGTCTTACGAAATAAAGTTGGACAGACTGTAGAATTGATTTCAAATGTAGATTTAAAATGTTTCTCCTTAGCATCTCCTCCTGTACCATGGAGGAACCCTTGAAAACGCATTAATTAGTCATTTGCACAAGAAAACCACCTGAAAATGGGTAACATGTAGCCATTTAAATATATCCTTCATTTTTTAAAATATGTGCTCCAGTTTGTTCAATTCCGACATTTCACACATAACGCTTTTATTGAATGTGAACTATGGAGCATATAACTAACTAAGTACCGATAGGCTATTTCGCCTGTAGTTCCATTTTATGCAATTTCCGGGCATGAGTTCATGTGCCCAATTTGTTCCTCAGCATATCCTCAACAACCCCTCGAAGTTTGTCGGTATCGTTTGTTGTATATACGGCATATGCCCAGATTTACATGAATTTCTACCCGGATATTCATGACCTTTGTTATCTGTTCTGGCCAAACGCAGCTAGAAACCCTTGTTATGTTTAATCTGATTTGATCCATTATAAATGGTTCTGAAATCCTGCGACTGTGAAAACAATAGGTTTGTTTACAAATCACTCATCTGCTACCAGTCACGATTTTCTTAATTTTATTTTTCGCACGACGCGTTCCGGGAAATGATTCCCATTTGTAAGTGCGTTTTTTGTGTTTGTTATGTCATTCCTATGTGATGTTGTCGATGTGTGAGATTCTGCTTCATTGAATTTTATAGGTGATATGTAGATGACACACTATTGTTAGTGAAAGGGGATACCAAAAACATTACAGACATTCTAAATTACTTCAATAACCTGCATGAGGAAACCAAATTTACAGTGGAACATGAGCAAAATAAAAGCATCAACTTTCTAGACCCAAATATTACAAGACACAGCAACACATGCACATTCAAAATTCATAGGAAAAACACAATGACTGACACCACAGTCCCTGCAACTTCATGTCACCCAAATATCCAGAAACAGGCAGCATACAGGTCAATGCTACATAGGGGAACTAAAATACCTTTGAACCAAGAAAACATGCAACAAGAAATAAACACAGTGAAAAAGATTGCAGTTGCCAATGGGTACAATGCTTCCATGGTTGACACAATCCTAGACTAAGTGAAGAAAGACCCAGGTGCAAACGGCACCACAGAAGAAAAAGAGAAAAACATATGTATATCTAGTATCCCATACATTGGCAATGTATCACAGAAGCTTGCAAATATTTTCTGAAATCACAAAGTAAAAGTTGGTTTTTCTACATCTAATATAAGTAAATTATGATCCAAATTGTTAAGGTAAATAACCTCTGTGCAAAAGCACATCACACTTTGTGGAGGACCTATAAAGTCATCTCTGTTGACTACTTGTAGGAAAATCTGTGTAACTGTTTTGTTTGTGCAAAATGTTATCGAGGTTTAATAGTGTACAACAAGTTGTGTGTGACGTTGTGTGTGCGTGAGACTCAAATGGACCATAAGGAAGCTGAAGTGCAAATTCTTCTAAATTTCGCCACTAACTTCACAAAAAAAGATTCACAACCGATTAAAAATCGCGTGTTTTCTTATATATTGCAGTAGAGTCAACGAAATGAAGCAGAATCGCACACATCGGCAACATCACATAGGAATGACATAACAAACACAAAAAACGCACTTGAAAATGGGTATCATTTCCCGAAACGCGTCGTGCGAAAAATAAAATTAAAAAAATCGTGACTGGTAGCAGATGAGTTATTTATAAACAAACCTATTATTTAATCTGGTTATCGTGTATATCAAAAAATACGCACTTTCATGTTCCCTCTTCCAGTAATGATTAACTGAAAAAACTGGTATTTCAGTTACCACCACTTCGTTCACTGGAGAACCCAGACGATTTTGACATCGATGATCTGCCAATTCCTGACGAGAGTAAGCTAGGTGAGTTTACGAGAACAGGGTGAGTACAATTATCGTTAGCATTCTCTTGTCTTCCCAATTAGAAATCGTTTTCTCAATCACTAGAAATATCATTTTAGTCATTTTTCGTATGTGTTTCAATGATCTTTGACCATTCCATGATATATCCTTCATACAATACTTGCTTTTCGTAACTTCATAAAGGCATCAGCTACAAACACCATTCTGTTGCCTCTATAAGGCATCGCAAAATTGTTTCCCATCTCTGTAGAGGCGATTAAATGGCGCAGTTATTTTTTTTTATGCTCAGAAATCAATTATCTCCCTAGTTTTCATCATAGTCATTGATACAGTGTACTTATAGATTGAAGCTAAGAGTAATCACTCTCTTCAACATTACTACCACCATTAGATAGCGATTCAGCAAAGTAAATAAGGAAGATTGAGCACATGTTAGATACCTAAACATTCAATATAATGTTAATCAGTACCTCAAAAAAATTATAAAAGGTCTTGATGAAATTGTCTTAAATGTTCAAATATTAAATATATTTGTATTTCATAAAATAGTTTAAATTGTCAACTCTTATATGAATATTTCGCATTTTGTTCTAACTGCAAAACAATAATTTCATTTTCATTAAACAGTTCCAGTAGTTCACAATAATGTTCATCAAAATAAATCATTTCTCTTTCAAACCTGTTTTATAGTTTCCACAGTACTCATTTTCATGCTCATTATGTTTTCAAAGGAATTAAGGCAGCCATTAATAAGTTGCTTATTATTTCTTTAAAATGCTACTATTCCACAAAACTCCAAGCAAAGCAAATCTGAATATTTGTCTGTCGCATAAAAAAATAAGTTTTGTGACCCCAAACATGATATTCAAAATAGTCAATATCAAATTAATAACAATGACATTAAGTAAACATCTACTTTAACTGGATCTACAGCCGGCCGATGTGACCGAGCGGTTCTAGGCGCTTCAGTACGGAACAGCGCTGTTACTACGGTCGCAGGTTCGAATCCTGCCTCGGGCATTGATGTGTCTGATGTCCTTAGGTTAGTTAGATTTAAGTAGTTCTAAGTCTAGGCGACTGATGACCTCAGATGTTAAGTCCCATAGAGCTCAGTGCTCAGAGCCATTTGAACCATTTGAACTGAATCTACTGTTCACAAAACGCTTATCGTGACCTAATGCTAAACATCAAAACTCTTGGACAACTTGATGTAAAATGAAGATATACAGCTCTCATTCTATTGTGCATATATATACAGCGTGAGTCTCCTAACGTTACCGCTGGATATATTTCGTAAACCACATCAAATAATGACGAACCGATTCCACAGACCGAACGTGAGGAGAGATGTAATTGTTTAATACAAACCATACAAAAATGCACGGAAGTATGTTTTTAACACAAACCTACGTTTTTTAAAATGGAACCACGTTAGTTTTGTTTGCACATCTGAACATATAAACAAATACGTAATCAGTGCCGTTTGTTGCATTGTAAAATGTTAATTACATCCGGTGATATTGTAACCTAAAGTTGACGCTTGAAACCTCCGACGTTCAGTTGCGTGTTGTAACAAACACGGGCCACGGTCTGCGAGCAGCATCTGCAGGGACATGTTTACGATGACGACCGTGTTTACGAGTGTGGCTGTAGTGCACTGTTGTGGTTTGGTCTAGCTGTCGCAGTGTCCGCATGTAGCGCTTGCTGCTATTGTTATTCTGCATTCGTCTCCGCACGCAGACCAACTGTAGTACACCGTGTTACCAGACATCTGTGATAGTGTAGTGTTGTAGGAATTGTGACCATGGTGTATTCGAACTCTGAAAAGGCGGAGATGATACACATCTATGGCGAGTGTCGACGAAATGCAGCTGAAGCCTGCAGGGTGTATGCAGAACGGTACCCGGACAGAGAGCATCCAACGTGCCGCACATTGCAAAACATCTACCGCCAACTGTATGCAACAGGTATGGTCGTAGCACGCAAACGGGTCCGTAACAGGCCCCTCACAGGAGAAGTGGGTGCAGTTGGTGTGTTAGCTGCTGTTGCCATGAATCCACACATGAGTACACGGGACATTGCGACAGCCGGTGTCATGCGCATACTGCATCGTCACCGCTTTCATCCGTTTCATGTGTCGCTACATCAGCAATTACATGGTGATGACTTTAATCATCGAGTGCAATTCTGTCAATGGGCATTAACAGAGAATGCGTTGCAGTTCTACCTGTTTACCGATGAAGTGGGATTCACAAACCATGGAACATGCATTACTGGTCCGTGGACAATCCTCGCTGGCTCAGACAGGTAGGGCGACAGCGACCGTGGATTGTAAATGTATGGTGCGGAATCATTGGCGACCACCTCATTGGTCCTCACTTCATTGCAGGGGCCCAAACAGCTGCAACATACATCGCGTTGCTACAGAATGATCTGCCAACGTTGCTCAAAAATGTCCCATTGGAACGCGTCGACGTATGTGGTATCAGCATGATGGTGCACCTGCACATTCCGCAATTAACACTAGGCTGACCCTTGACAGGATGTTCGACGGGCGTTTCATAGAACGTGAAGGACGCATAAATTGGCCAGCCCGTTCTCCTGATCTTACACCTCTGGACTTCTTTCTGTGGGGTACGTTAAAGGAGAATGTGTACCGTGATGTGCCTACAACCCCAGAGGATATGAAACAACGTATTTTGGCACCCTGCGGCGACATTACACCAGATGTACTGCGGCGTGTACGACATTCATTACGCCAGAGATTACAATTGTGTGCAACAAATGATGGCCACCACATTTAACATCTATTGGCCTGACATGTCGGGACACACTCTATTCCACTCTGTAATTGAAAACGGAAACCACGTGTGTACGTGTACCTCACCCCTCATGGTAATGTACATGTGCGTCAGTGAAAAAGACCAATAAAAAGGTGTTAGCATGTGGACGTAATGTGCTGTTCCAGTCTCTTCTGTACCTAAGGTCCATCACCGTTCCCTTTGGATCCCTACGTAATTCGGTGCTCTCCGATACACACGATCGAACAGCGGAGGAGTGGTACTCAAGCGTCAACTTTAGGTTACAATATCTCCGGATGTAATTAACATTTTACAATGCAACAAACGGCACTGATTACGTATTTGTTTATATGTTCAGATGTGCTAACAAAACTAACGGGGTTCCATTTAAAAAAACGTAGGTTTGTGTTAAAAAACATACTTCCGTGCATTTTTTTATGGTTTGTATTAACCAATTACACTAGCCCCTCTCCTCGCGTTCGGTCTGTGGAATCGATTCGTCAGTATTTGATGTGGTTTACGAAATATATCCAGCGGTAATGTTAGGTGACTCACCCTGTATATGGTGACAGACCTTGGAATCCTGCACAAGGTTCAAGATATGGTAGGCGTTTATCCTTCTTACGCAAGGTATAACTCGGTCTCCTCACAAACAACGAACGTTCAAATGCTATTACTCAGTGAGAAACCCGCTACATAATCATTTCTTATAGACAGAATACACTTCGTGCGGTTGCGCTGAAATGCTAACTATTTGCGTATCCAAGGATGTTGACGCCTGCTGCTTGCCACCTTCGTGACGTTGCAACTGAGCAGCGGTACAAGTTACATTGTATACTGAAATACGTATAACCTACAAATGTTACTACTGTGTCCACAGTACCTGCCTCGTTTCTACTGAGGCTGCAGTCTGTGTGGGAGTCGAAGTTGGATTTTAGCGTGTCGGCAAAAAAACACAGTTCTGTAAATTGTATTGAACTGGCGGATACACTCCAAATAGTGAGATCTTCACTCTGCAGCGGAGTGTGCGCTGATATGAAACTTCCTGGCAGATTAAAACTGTGTGCCGGACCGAGACTCGAACTCGGGACCTTTGCCTATAGCGGGCAAGTGCTCTGCAGTATGAGCTCTTGCCCGCGAAAGGTCCGGCACACAATTTTAATCTGCCAGGAAGTTTCGCTCCAAGCCATGGTTGCAACGCAGTGAAAGGAGGCCTCGGATCTCCACCAGCTAAAGGAAAGTACCCTAAAACGGACTTCTCTAAAGCAGACCCCTAGCCTCTTGGCTTTACACTCTCCTGAACTCTCGTGGGACCAAGTTTAAATAGCAGTTTACGCTTATTTTAACTGAGTGCACGTGACGCCCTCTTCAGTTGTTACTTGTCAGTTCATCATTACACGTTTTGATTATGAAGAAAGTTTCAACATTGTGTTACATTTATCGTTATTTCTCCTAGATTTCGGCAGGATAGTCTTTCAGCCTGTATCTATTTTTCAGTAGTAAGGTTTAAGGTTGACCAGGCGATCCTGGTGAAACTTTCGCAGTTTTATAGTTTTAAATAATGACAGTATTTGGAATAATTGTAGTCGTTCGGGTAAGGGTAGTTGTGGCGATAAAGAGAAAACCTGTTTACAAATGAGCCGAACGATGTGACATAACAATCATCACTGTGTACACATGTCCATTGTGTTTTGAATTCGAAATGTTTGTCCCAGCTTGTACAACGGGTAGACATCAGAGACTATAAGTAGAAACACATAACTTACAGCTTTAACTCGACAATCATTTTCGATTACGGTGAGCACGTCATGCTTAATAACAAGAGGTAAATCACAATTCAAGACGACAATGACAAATATGTTTGTCGTTGCGGAAATTACGTTCGTTTATACACTGAAGCTCGAAAGAAACTGTTATAGGCATATGTATTCAAATACAGAGATATGTAAACAGGCAGAATACGGCGCTGCGGTCGTCAACGCCTATATAAGACAAGTGCCTAGCGCAGATATTAGATCGGTTAGTGCTGCTACAATGGCAGTTATCAAGATTTAAGTGAGTTAGTCGGCGCACGAGCGATGGGACACAGCATCTCCAAGGTAGCGATGAGGTGGGGATTTTTCCGTACGATCATTTCGCGAGTGTACCGGTAAATACGGTAAAACATCAAATCCCCGACATCGCTGCGGCCAGAAAAAGATCCTGCAACAACGGGACCAACGACGACTGAAGACAATCGCTCTACGTGGTAGAAGTGCAACCCTTCCGCAAATTGTTGCAGATTTCAATGCTGGGCCGTCAACGAGTGTCAGCGTGCGAATCATTCAACGAAAGACCATCATATGGACTTTCGGAGCCGAAAGTGATGACTTCACAACACAAAGCATTAGGTCTCGCCTGGGCCCATCAACACCGACGTTGGACTGTTGGTAACTAGGAACATGTTGACTGATCTGACGAGTCTCGTTTCTAATTGTATCGAGCAGATGGACATGTACGGGTATGGAGACAACCACATGAATACATGAACCCTACATGTGAACTGTTCAGACTGGTGGAGGCTCTGTAATAGTGTGGGACGTGTGCAGTTGGAGTGATACGGGACCCCTGATACGTGTACATACGACTCGGACAGATGACACGTGCCTAAGTATCCTGTCTGATCACCTGCATCCATTCATGTCCATTGTACATTCCGAGGGACTTGGGCAGTTCCAGCAAGGCAATGCGACACCCCACACGCCCAGAATTGCTACAGAGGGAAATTAGAATTATATATTAATACCTTCAGCTACTGATGGGAATTGATATACACTCCTGGAAATTGAAATAAGAACACCGTGAATTCATTGTCCCAGGAAGGGGAAACTTTATTGACACATTCCTGGGGTCAGATACATCACATGATCACACTGACAGAACCACAGGCACATAGACACAGGCAACACAGCATGCACAATGTCGGCACTAGTACAGTGTATATCCACCTTTCGCAGCAATGCAGGCTGCTATTCTCCCATGGAGACGATCGTAGAGATGCTGGATGTAGTCCTGTGGAACGGCTTGCCATGCCATTTCCACCTGGCGCCTCAGTTGGACCAGCGTTCGTGCTGGACGTGCAGACCGCGTGAGACGACGCTTCATCCAGTCCCAAACATGCTCAATGGGGGACAGATCCGGAGATCTTGCTGGCCAGGGTAGTTGACTTACACATTCTAGAGCACGTTGGGTGGCACGGGATACATGCGGACGTGCATTGTCCTGTTGGAACAGCAAGTTCCCTTGCCGGTCTAGGAATGGTAGAACGATGGGTTCGATGACGGTTTGGATGTACCGTGCACTATTCAGTGTCCCCTCGACGATCACCAGTGGTGTACGGCCAGTGTAGGAGATCGCTCCCCACACCATGATGCCGGGTGTTGGCCCTGTGTGCCTTGGTCGTATGCAGTCCTGATTGTGGCGCTCACCTGCACGGCGCCAAACACGCATACGACCATCATTGGCACCAAGGCAGAAGCGACTCTCATCGCTGAAGACGACACGTCTCCATTCGTCCCTCCATTCACGCCTGTCGCGACACCACTGGAGGCGGGCTGCACGATGTTGGGGCGTGAGCGGAAGACGGCCTAACGGTGTGCGGGACCGTAGCCCAGCTTCATGGAGACGGTTGCGAATGGTCCTCGCCGATACCCCAGGAGCAACAGTGTCCCTAATTTGCTGGCAAGTGGCGGTGCGGTCCCCTACGGCACTGCGTAGGATCCTACGGTCTTGGCGTGCATCCGTGCGTCGCTGCGGTCCGGTCCCAGGTCGACGGGCACGTGCACCTTCCGCCGACCACTGGCGACGACATCGATGTACTGTGGAGACCTCACGCCCCACGTGTTGAGCAATTCGGCGGTACGTCCACCCGGCCTCCCGCATGCCCACTACACGCCCTCGCTCAAAGTCCGTCAACTGCGCATACGGTTCACGTCCACGCTGTCGCGGCATGCTACCAGTGTTAAAGACTGCGATGGAGCTCCGTATGCCACGGCAAACTGGCTGACACTGACGGCGGCGGTGCACAAATGCTGCGCAGCTAGCGCCATTCGACGGCCAACACCGCGGTTCCTGGTGTGTCCGCTGTGCCGTGCGTGTGATCATTGCTTGTACAGCCCTCTCGCAGTGTCCGGAGCAAGTATGGTGGGTCTGACACACCGGTGTCAATGTGTTCTTTTTTCCATTTCCAGGAGTTTATATCAACGGGGACAGGTGAAAATGTGTGCCCCGACCGGAACCCGGGATCTCCTGCTTACATGGCAGACGCTCTATCCATCTGAGCCACGGAGGGCACATAGGATAGTGCGACTGCAGTGACTATCTCGCGCACGCCTCCCGCGAGACCCACATTCTCACCTTGTATGTTCACACACTACATTCGCAGTGTCCCACCGCAACACACTCATTACTCGTGGAAGACATTCTTACCAAGTCCCGTAAGAGTTCGCGGAATATGTGTGCATCTGCACAGAAGAAGAAGGTCATGGTCGGTATTGCCAGAACTATATGCTTATATGGATATAGTGTCTGTTCTTTCGGACATGTCCGAAATACATTACTACAAACTGTCAACCAAATCTGAAATCTCACTGCCTATCCCGTCAATACTCCACTGGCTCCCGGAAAGGCTTGGACTCTGTGCCGTGAGTAAAAGCACCTTCATTCCCGCCCTCTACAACGAGCAAGTCCAGCCATTGCTTGTCGCTGGAATCGCAGAGGTCTTCTGGAGTGCGGCGGTCTGTCGGCAGCTCCGCCGCACACTGTGGATACGTTGGCAAGAGACGAGAGTTAATCTGCGGACAGCTACCGAGACTGGACAACAAGGGAACAACAGTGATGGATGTGAGCGGTACGGGACAGCTACAAACAAGTTCGCGTGGGCAGTGCGGCTGTCACGTGGAGTCCAGGTCTGAACTAGCAGCTAACAGATGTCAACCCCCGGACACAGCGTTCTGTTCCGAGGCGGCGGATTGTAACTGTTGTCTTGGCGGTGCTTGATGAAAGCGTCTGTTGGGCAGTCCCTTACATCCTAGTCCTGATTCACGTTCATGCTGCGCTAGCAATTAGAGAGTTCAGCGTTTCCCTGTCCTCTATTGTCCTAAAGGTAGTACTGCTGGAAGGCCTAAGTGGTTTGCCTGAAATACAGTGTGACTCAAAAGAACGGGAAATTTTGGAATGGAGATTGATGGATGAGCGCAGTTAGTTTGCATATATTTATCTGTGTTTATAGCACAAGTTATGTCATTATTGAATGTCACAAGCATTTTTATTTCTTAAATATCACATCCGATAGATGAGCTGACCCTCGGCGCATATCTTCCTACAGCCTGAGGGGAGCGTTTTGCATGGCTCGACCTAACAGTTCAATGGTAATCTTGAAGACTTCCGCTCGTATTCTTGCTTTGAGTTCTTCGGTGGTAGCAGGTCGAGTACGATAAACCGCGCTCGTAAGGTGGCTCCGCAAGAAAAAAATCACACGCTGTCAGGTAATGCGATAATGGGGGCCGTGCAAAGTCATGATTACCAAACAATCGTCGCACAGTCCCCGTCGTATGAGCCGTTTTTGCTGCGTCGTGTTGAAACCAACTGTTGTCAGTAAAATGGGGCAGCCGCGCGCGATTAGCCGAGCGGTCTGAGGCGCTGCAGTCATGGACTGTGCGGCTGGTCCCGGCGGAGGTTCGAGTCCACCCTCGGGCATGGGTGTGTGTCTTTGTCATTAGGATAATTTAGGTTAAGGTAGTGTGTAAGCTTAGGGACTGATTACCTTAGCAGTTAAGTCCCATAAGATTTCACACACATTTGAAAATTTAAAATGGGGCAGTTCCGCGCTACTAAATTTTCCACCATGGAAACATACCGAACAGACGTTGCAGTGGTTGCGCACTCATCATCCTGAATAAAGCAAGGTCCTCTAACGCCACTCGATGACATGGTACACCATACAGTAATCTTGTTGCTGTGCAATGGACACTCGTGTAGCTGACAAAGCCGCTGAGGTGGAAGTGAACTTCGTTCGATATCTACAGATTATTAATGAAATTGTCGTCACTTTTGCTAACATGCGTTCAGCATATTGTCTATGCATTAGCATATCGTTAGGTTAAGGACTCTGCGTTACGTCGAAGAGAGCGCTGTGGTCTTCTTACGAAAGCAGTTCACACAGCCTCGATATTGTCTGCCGTACGATTGGTTCGGGGTCTCCCTGCAGATTGCTTTTACAGTGCAGGGCCAGTTGTTTCAAAATTGCTGACACAAGCGCAAACCGCATGCACTGAGGGAACACGACCGTCCTGTCCGATGTTGAAATGACACCACAGACGGGCGGGGTAACCGTGCGGTCACAGGCATCTCGTCACGGTCCAAGCAGTTCCTCCCGTCGGAGGTTCGAGTCCTCCCTCGGGCATGGGTGTGTGTGTGTCGTCCTTAGCGTAAGTTATTTTAAGTTAGATTAAATAATGTGTAAGCTTAGGGACCGATGACCTTAGCAGTTTGGTCCCGTAATACCTTACCACAAATTTCCAAAAAAAAATTTTGACACCGAAACTGCCGACGCGCGACCTCCACCTTCCCATTCTTGTAAAAGGCTTTTACCGCAGAGGCTGCACCGCCGCACAACGTTCCATTGCCCCGTGTTTACTGTTTACTAAATAGCAAGACAGTGAGAGCAGAATTCTATGTCATTCGCCGCCACCTACCCCGCAGCGTTACAACAGGTTCCAAAATTTCACATTCTTTTGCGTCACCCTGTGTATTTTAGCTTTTGAAAATTTGTGTCAATTACACCCTAGAGGTGTGCGCTTATACGTTGTGTTTAAATGGGTGGTCTTCTTATATGTAATCATTTCGCCTAATGTTTGATTTTAATGGAGCTGCATAACTTGTCTATATTCCAGCATAGTGTAGGCCTTTTTCTGTGTTTTTTAAGTTGTTTGTTTTGTGCTGCCTTAGTCTGATTAGAACATTAGCTTTAGGTGCTTCTTGTCTCAGTTCTTATTTAAGTCTTGTTTGTGAATTGTATCCTAACCTTATGGTCAACTACGCCATTCCATTATTGTTATTTCCAGCCTGTATAGTTAGTTAGTTGTAGGCTTGCTGATTTACTTTATGCTCTTCTCTTATCTTACAGTTTATTTAACTTTAGAACCAGGAATTTTGAGAGTTGCCGTTTTATGTTACATATTAAGCTGATGTGTATTTGTTCGAGTACAAGTAATATTTCCTGATGTGTTTATTATGCTCATGTGCACTGTTTTGTTGAACTATGTTATTAATTAATATTTTTATACTTGGTAAGTATTTATGCACACACAGCCACCTACCATTTCCCACTCCCATCGAATTCCTGCGGCACAACCCTACTCTTTGACCGTACATATCATGCCAGTCTTTTGTAATAATTGACACTATATTAAGTGATTCATAACTTTATTTTTAAATGTTACCATCCTATTATTTTCATTTTCATTACTACATCCTTACGATAAGACACCATTTATGCTTATACAAATTCCTGTTTAACAATTTATTTATCAAAAAATATATAACGAAGTTGTAAATCAGAGTGTAGGATTGCTCCACCAGTGCCACGTCAGGTAAATAAAGACGCCCACCAAACTGTGGTGCCGTGTGCAAACGACACTCAAGCTTTATTGTCATAGGCACCAATCAACACTTTCTACCGACGGCATCTGCCTGCTATGGCACGCAATATGCTTTCATTGATAACGAACTGTTGTTGGTTGCAAGCTCGAGAACTGTTACAAAGTTAAATGCTACCTAATACTACAGTCCGTTTATTCTGTACAGGAGTCCCTTGCACTAGTTGACGGCCTTCCACTGTAACATGGCATCTACTTTTACAATATCACCCCCCACCCCAAGAAATAATCGCACACAGTCAGGTCCGGTGACCTTGGAGGCTAGTAATGTAAGGCGAAATCATTTGGTCCAGTGCGACCGATCCATCGTTCAATAACTCTTTGATTTAAAAATTCCCGCACTTCCAGATGCCAGTGTGGCGGTGTCCCATCCTGTTGGTAAATGAAGTCGTTCGAATCAGTCTCCAGCCTCCAGTCTGAGCTGCACGGCGAACGAATTTCTGCCGATTTGCCTCTAAACAAACAACCTGTTTCTCGGAACTGTTCATGCCATCATCTAATGCTCTGTGCTGTAGGGGGATCCACGCCATACCTAGTAGAAAGTCACGTTGAACAGTTATTACTGACCTGCACTGCGCAAAACGTAGAACAAGAAACGCTTTCTGTTGTCCCGACATCATTTTTACTAGAACTGAAATAGGCGCACGCTGCTGCTACCTAGTGTGCACCACGTAAAACTCGACAGCTTGCTCTTTCCAACAGCACGTTTGTTGTTCACGCACATATCTCAAATAACATAATAGTTATGATTTTTTTTTTTAAATCAGATGATTCTTTTTGATACACCGTGTATTTGTAGTCTTCCTTTTACTTATTTTGACTGACACAGTGTCTGATGAAGCAGACGTAACTACTGAACACGATGTTGCTGTGCCGTGGTGTAGACCCCAGCAAGTGCCGCGAGGTGTGCTGGGACCTGAAGGAGCGCGGCGCGGTGGGCGAGACGGTGCTGCACCTCTGTCTGCTCAACGCCACCTCCACCCACGCCGAGCTGGCCAAGCGCCTCCTGCGCTTCTACCCCAAGCTCGTCAACGACATCTACATGGGCGACCAGTACTACGGTACGTCGCGCGCGCTCTGCTCTTGGCGTTTAGCTCGCTCGAAACGCGATGGCTCTCGTACGTAACTAAAGCCACCTTAAGGACTGTGCTGGATATTAATCCTGTATCACTATTATATCACCAAGTGTTTCTCACAAGGGAACCTCCCCATCGCACCCCCCTCAGATTTAGTTATAAGTTGGCACATTGGATAGGCCTTGAAAAACTGAACACAGATCAATTGAGAAAACAGGAAGAAGTTGTGTGGAACTGTGAAAAAAATAAGCAAAATATACAAACTGAGTAGTTTATGACAGGATAGGCAACATCAAGGTCGCTGGGATTGCAGGAGCGCCGTGGTCTCGTGGTAACGTGAGCAGCTGCGGAACGAAAGGTCCTTGGTTCAAATCTTCCATCGAGTGAAAACTTTAATTTTTTATTTTCAGTTTATGTGACAAACTCTTATGTTTTCATCACTTTTTTGGGAGTGATTATCACATCCACAAGAAAACCTAAATCGGGCAAGGTAGAAGAATCTTTTTACCCATTCGCCAAGTGTACAAGTTAGGTGGGTCGACAACATATTCCTGTCATGGGACGCACATGCCGTCACCAGTGTCGTATAGAATATATCAGATGTGTTTTCCTGTGGAGGAATCGGTTGACCTATGACCTTTCGATCAAATGTTTTCGGTTCCGATTGGAAAGGCACGTCCTTTCGTCTACTAATCGCACGGTTTTGCGATGCGGTCGCAAAACACAAGACACTAAACTTATTACAGTGAACAGAGACGTCAATGAACGAACGGACAGATAATAACTATGCAAAAATAAAGAAAGTAAAATTTTCACTTGTGCGAAGACTTGAACTAAGGACCTCTCCTCCACGCTACCACGAGACCACGGCGTTCCTCAGCTCACGTGCTCCTAGATGTTGGCTATGTCGCCCATGGACTACTCAGTTTGTATATTTTGCTTATTTTTTCACGGTTTCACACAACTTCTTCCTGTTTTCTCAATTGATCTGTGTTCGGTTTATCAAGGCCTATCCACTGTGCCAAGTTATAACTAAATCTGAGGGGGGTGCGATGGGGAGGTTCCCTTGTCAGAGCCAGTAACAACCACACTGAACAAAAAAGTCAGTCAACCCCAACAGACATCGCGCTAATACCATCTACTATTTGATCAAATGTTTGAGCGGAGCGGAAACGTGACTCCCTAGAAATTATTCAGTGGATTTTTGTCCAAATTATCGTAGCCAAAAGAAGAGTAGTGAAATGACAAATGGGGAATCAAATTGATAGATCCATGAGAAAGGTTTGTGTATACAGGGTGGTCCATTGATCATTACCGGGCCAAATATCTCACGCAATAAGTGTCAAACAAAAAACTGCAAAGAACGAAACTCGTCTAGCTTGAAGGGGAAACCAGATGGCGCTACGGTTGGACCGCTAGATGGCTTTGCCACAGGTCAAACGGATATCAGCTGCATTTTTTTAAAGTAGGAACCCCCATTTTTATTACATATTCGTGTAGTACGTAAAGAAATATGAATGTTTTAGTTGGATCACTTTTTTCGCTTTGTGATAGATGGCGCTGTAATAGCCACAAACATATGTCTCACAATTTTAGACGTACAGTTGGTAACAGGTAGGTTTTTTAAATTAAAATACAGAACGTAGGTACGTTTGAACGTTTTATTTATGTTGTTCCAATGTGATACATGTACCTTTGTGAACTTATCATTTCTGAGAGCTCATGCTGTTACAGCGTGATTACCTATAAATACCACATTAATGCAATAAATGCTCAAAATGATGTCCGTCAACCTCAATGCATTTGGCAATACGTGTAACGACATTCCTCTCAACAGCGAGTAGTTCGCCTTCCGTAATGTTCGCATATGCATTGACAATGCGCTGACGCATGTTGTCAGGCGTTGTCGGTGGATCACGATAGCAAATATCCTTCAACTTTCCCCACAGAAAGAAATCCGGGGACGTCAGATCCGGTGAACGTGCGGGCCATGGTATGGTGCTTCGACGACCAATCCACCTGTCATGAAATATGCTGTTCAATACCGCTTCAACCGCACGCGAGCTATGTGCCGGACATCCATCATGTTGGAAGTACATCGCCATTCTGTCATGCAGTGAAACATCTTGTAGTAACATCGGTAGAACATTACGTGCGAAATCAGCATACATTGCACCATTTAGATCGCTATCGATAAAATGGGGGCCAATTATCGTTCCTCCCAAGATGCCGCACCATACATTAACCCGCCAAGGTCGCTGATAACGTAACTATCTGGTGAACGGTCCGGACACTTGGATGATGTTGCCCAGGATACCAAGCAGCATACATAGCACACGCCCGTTGGGCAATTTGATCCCAATAGCCATACATAAACACGATATCGACCTTTTCCGCAATTGATAAACGGTCATGTTAACACGGGTAATGTATCACGAAGCAAATACCGTCCGCACCGGCGGAATGTTACATGATACCACGTACTTATACGTTTGTGACTATTACAGCGCCATCTATCATAAAGCGAAAAACGTGGTCCAACTAAAACATTCGTACTTCTTTACGTACTACACGAATATGTAATAAAAAATGGGGGTTCCCATTTAAAAAAAAAAACGCAGTTCATATCCGTTTGATCTATGGCAGCGCTATCTAGCGGGCCAACCATAGTGCCATCCGGTATCCCCCTTCAAGCTAGACGAGTTTCGTTCTTTGTAGTTTTTTCGTTTGATGCTTATTTCATGAGATATTTGGCCCTGTCACTATCAACGGACCACCCTGTATAATGTATCGGCGCTACAGCAAACAACTCGTCCGACCATAGATACTAAGCGCTACCCATTAGAAACTGGGACAGCTCACTAGCATTCTATACATTCTGTTTTTCTTTCAGTACGACACTGTCTATAAAATATTAAACCTCTACAGCGATATTAACAGAAAAATATAGAAATGAAAGGAATCAAGAACAGGGCACTACGTCTCTATTCTGTTGCAATGATAGCCAGCAATCCTGGAGTTTCCGAACCTGCAATTCTTTACGTCTGTGTTTGCATTTACAAAAAAGTTTTGTAAAATTGTGATGTGTGACTCAGCACCACTCGAGCCTTCACATTACCATTGGAATTCCTATGATTAAAATTTTGTTGGTGTAGTATTCATTTAACAGTTGCATTCAAAGATATGGTTTCTTTCTCTAATTAAATACAGTATCCTCAAAGCGTATTGTAGAACATCCCTTTGAAATCAGTGTAGAAAATACTGCAACTAGCCACAATGTTTTTTTAATGATTTTGTTGTACCGTTACCAGTTTCGGGTATGAGCCCATTGTCAGATGGTAGCGTTAACTTATTTGTGAAGTTAACATTTGATTTCTAAAATATAACAAAGCTTTTGTGATAACATAGTTTTACACTTACATATGCGCTTTACATTGTTATTACTTCACGAAAAGCTCTCCTTTACGTATTGTAAGACAACGGTTTGATTTTCTTTAACAATCATTGCTGATTAATTATCTAAATCAAGTACAATATGGCGGATACATTTGTTTACATTCGTTGCTGGTTTTGCGAAAATTCATGATATGTGTACTTCTGGAGTTACTGCAAAGATACTTCTTCATAGTACAGATAATTTTATACTCTTACACATTTAATTATTTACGTTTGAAATATGCTGGTAATGGACAATGAAGAATTTTCTCCCTGCCAGTTCATTATTATTTCTTGTGGTGTCACCGCCAGACACCACACTTGCTAGGTGGTAGCCTTTAAATCGGCCGCGGTCCATTAGTATACGTCGGACCCGCGTGTCGCCACTGTCAGTGATTGCAGACCGAGCGCCACCACACGGCAGGTCTAGTGAGACGTCCTAGCACTCGCCCCAGTTGTACAGCCGACTTTGCTAGGAAAGGTTCACTGACAACTACGCTCTCATTTGCCGAGACGATAGTTAGCATAGCCTTCAGCTACGTCATTTGCTACGACCTAGCAAGGCGCCATTACCAGTTATATTGAGATTATATTAATGTCTAAACAAGAGCGATGTTCTCCAATTGTGGATTAAAGTTAAGTATTCCAAGAACTACGTTCTTTTCTTTATAGGATAATTACTTTACCTTGTTCCAGACCTCACGCCAATTTGCGTGAGCTTAAAAGCGTGCATTTCGGCGTCCTCTAGCAACACGGTGTTGGCTCTTCCGCCAACACTTCATTTCTACTATTTCAAATTTTAGGAGTTGTATGAAATTTTGTAGGTACCTTTGACATTTTAATTCTAGCTGATCATTCAAGGTGTAGTTTTCTTTTTCGACAAAATGTAATACACCTAAGATTCTTCGATGTTTATCTCTTTGTTATTATGTTAGCCCAAGTGAATAGCAGAAGATTATTTATGTAGGTTGTTGAGGCTGAAACATCCATGTGTTCACGGTACTGTTCATTGAAACTCCTGCCAGTTTGGCCAGTATAAAATTTAGGGTACACAGAACAATTTGGTATATAAATGCCAGACCTGTTGTGTACCTAATTTTCTTAAATTTGAGTTGTGAACAATTTTGGCTTTCATTTTATTGTTTGTGGAAAAACTGATTATGATATTTTTGGCATGGAATAAGTTGGCACTCTGATATGACACTTTGCCAATGAATGGTATGCAGAAATTTTTCATAGAGTTTTTAGGAGGTATTTGTGCTGAAGTGCTGTTTGATTTACTTAAAGCTATCTTTGTTACTGTATTTGTTTTTAATCATATTCTCAAGTTTAGTGATGGTGTCAGAGGTGTAACAATTTATTTTTAGTTCTTGTAGTTTATCTTCAGTGTCCAAAGGGATTTTTTCCATTTTGTTGACCATTGCCCTACATTATATCATTTTGTGTTGCTCAGGGAAAGCTCTTGTTTGGAACATACGCTTTATTGGGTCTTCTGTATATTTTAAATTTATATTTATTACTGTATTCACCAACTTTTAGACCCAAGAAATTTATACCGTTGTCACTTTCATGTTCCGATAAGTGTGTCATCCACATAGCGATTGTGATAATTGACTTTTTTCTTTATTGTCGAATTGGCATTGAAACAACATATTTCTAAATGATTTTTGTAAGTATTGGCAAGGAAGCTAGCAAGACAATTGCACATTGAAAGACCAGCTTCCGATTTATAAAATAAATTATTAAAGCTGAAGTAGTTATGTGATAGTACAAAGGCTAGAAGTTCCACAAACTCATAAATTTCAAGGCGACTGATCTTTTTATATCCAATCAAGCTATTTTTAATTAGTAAGATTGTTTCTTGTGTACAAATATACTAGTAAAAGAAGCAATTTCGTAATTAAAAATAACTTGCTTAAGAATAAAGTGATCAGCCTACCTGAAATTTATGAACTTGTTGAACCTTTATGCTATCACATAACTACTTCAGATTTAGTAACAAATTTTATGAACAGGAAGATGGCCTTGCAATGGGCAGTTGCGTAGTTAGCCTGCTAATCAATACTTAATAATAAATCACTAAGAAACATCCTTTTTCGATGCCAATGTGACAGGCAGCGCACTTTGGTAGGTTCTTTCGGTAACTGATTGAAATTGGCCTGCATTCACTGACAGGTAGGGTTTCACGTTGGATTAGAAACCGATTGCAACTGACAAAATGTTAACTGGTCTTCTGTCCTCGCCAGTTGGAATTTAACAAGATCCAGTCTCACCATTGTAGCCACCGCCTATGTTCGATGTCAACGTGGAATAACCACTCACAGACGGCAGGTAGCAGCCGTAGCAGTGGAGGGTATATAAACATCTACATCTACACGGTTACTCTGCAATTCTCACTTAATTGCCTGAGAGGGGGTTCATCGAACCATTTTCATACTACCTCTCTACCATTCCACACTGGAATGGCGCGTGGAAAAAAGGTACACCTAAATCTTTCCGTTCGAGCTCTGATTTCTCTTATTTTATTATGATGATCATTTCTCCCTACGTAGGTGGGTATCAACAAAATATTTACACATTCGGAAGATAAAGTTGGTGATTGAAATTTCGTAAATAGATCTCGCCGCTAAGAAAACCGCCTTTGTTTCAGTGACTGCCACCTCAACTCGCGTATCATATCAGTGACACTCTCACCCCTACTGCGCGATAACACGAAACGAGCTGCCCTTCTTTGCACTTTTTCGATGTCCTCTGTCAACCCTACCCGGTAAGGATCCCATACCGCGCAGCAATATTCCAGCAGAGGACGGACAAGTGTAATGTAGGCTGTCTCTTTAGTGGGTTTGTCGCATTTTCTAAGTGCTCTGCCAACAAAGCGCAGTCTTCATTTCGCCTTCCCCACAATATTATCTACGTGGTCTTTCCAGTTTAAGTTGCTCGTTATTGTAATTCCTAGGTATTTAGTCGAACTGACAGCCCTTAGATTTGTGCGATTTATCGTATACCAAAAATTTATCGGATTTCTTTTAGTACCCATGTGAATGACCTCGCTCTTTTCTTTGTTTAGCGTTAATTGCCACGTTTCGCAACATACAGAAATTCTCTGTAGATCATTTTGTAATTGGAATTGACCGTCTGATGATTTTACTAGACGTTAAAATATAGCGTCATCTGCAAACTATCTAAGGGGGCTGCTCAAATTATCACCTAGATTATTTATATACATCAGGGACAGCAGAGGGCCTATGAGACTACCTTGCGGAACACCAGATATCACTTCTGTTCTATTCGGTGATTTACCGTCTATCACTACGAACTATTACCTCTCTGAGAGGAAATCACGAATCCAGCCACACAACTGAGACGATACTCCATATGAACGCAATTTGATTAATAGTCGCTTGTGAGGAAAGGTATCAAAAGCCTTCTGCAAATCGATCTGAGATCCCTTGTCGACAGCACTCATTACTTCATGGGAATAAAGAACTAGCTGTGTTGCACAAGAACGATATTTTCTGAATCCGTGTTGGTTATGTATCAATAAGTCATTTTCTTCAAAGTGATTCATAATGTTCGAGTACAGTATATGCTCCAAAATCCTACTGCAAATTGAGTTCAGTGATATGGGTCTATAATTCAATGGGTTACTCCTATTTCCTTTCTTGAATATTGGTGTGACGTGTGCTACTTTCCAGTCTTTAGGAGCAGACCTTTTGTCAAGTGAGCGGTTGTATATGATTGCTAAGAATGGCGCTATTGTGTCTGCATACTCTGAGAGGAACCTGATTGGTATGCGAACTGGACCGGAAGGCTTGCCTTTCTTAAGTGATTTGAGTTGTTTCGCGACACCTAAGATATCCACTTTTATGTCACTCATGCTAACAGCTGTTCTGGTTTCGAATTCTGGAATATTTACTTCGTCTTCTTTCGTGAAGGAATTGCGGTAAACTATATTTAGTAACTCCGCTTTAGTGGCACCACCATCGGTAAAGTGTCGGAAGGACACGGAAAACTGTGCGGTCGTTGTAATGCGGAAACGGAGCGATTTATCTGTCGTCGAAATGGTCACTGGCTTTCGGGCCAAGACCAGCATAGCACACAGCTCGCAGTGTACTTGCGTGCTTCGAAGAGGATCGGAATGAGTTTATCGTTCTCCATATGCCATCCAGTCTCGATTTAAACCGCGTAGAGAGCCTGTGGAACCTCCTCGGTCGGGCTGATCGCACCACAGATCCCCAAGCAAGAAACCTATCGGAGCTGCCAACGGCACTGGACTCGTCCGGCTCCACATCAAGGCGCTGCAAAAGATGGTTCTTCGGGCTTTTGACTGGTGGTTCCATTTAAACTTGGCGACTTCATTCACGGTGTCGTCGTCGACACGTCCGAACAAGACATCTCCTTTCTGCCACTCTGTCGTGTCCCCAAGTCCGGTCCATCTTACTGCAGGACTCACGCGGCAACATAGTACCAGTTCTACACCATGTACTATGCTCCAAAGCGATCACTGTGCTTTTTTTTTTCAGGAGTTGATTCTTATTTTGTGACAATATGAACCTGTGCCTGACTGACATATTCCAAATATTGAAGTTGTGTAAAATTTGTACTGTCACCTGAGGAGGAACGTTTGAAATTAGATTCCACTAGTGCTTCCATCTCCCCCCATGAACCATGGACCTTGCAGTTGGTGGGGGGGGGGGGGGGGGGGGGCTTGCGTGCCTCAGCGATACAGATGGCCGTACCGTAGGTGCAACCACAACGGAGGGGTATCTGTTGAGAGGCCAGACAAACATGTGGTTCCTGACGAGGGGCAGCAGCCTTTTCAGTAGTTGCAAGGGCAACAGTCTGGATGATTGACTGATCTGGCCTTGTAACATTAACCAAAACGGCCTTGCTGTGCTGGTACTGCGAACGGCTGAAAGCAAGGGGAAACTACAGCCGTAATTTTTCCCGAGGACATGCAGCTTTACTGTATGATTAAATGATGATGGCGTCCTCTTGGGTAAAATATTCAGGAGTTAAAATAGTCCCCCATTCGGATCTCCGGGCGGGGACTACTCAGGAGGACGTCGTTATCAGGAGAAAGAAAACTGATGTTCTACGGTTCGGAGCGTGGAATGTCAGATCCCTTAATCGGGCAGGTAGGTTACAACATTTAAAAAGGGAAATGGATAGGTTAAAGTTAGATATAGTGGGAATTAGTGACGTTTGGTGGCACGAGGAACAAGACTTTTGGTCAGGTGAATACAGGGTTATAAATACAATATCAAATAGGGGTAATGCAGGAGTAGGTTTAATAATCAATCAAAAAATAGGAGTGCGTGTTAGCTACTACAAACAGCATAGTGAACGCATTATTGTGGCCAAGATAGACACAAAGCCAATGCCTACTACAGTAGTACAAGTTTATATGCCAACTAGCTCCGCAGATCATGAAGAAATAGATGTAATGTATGACGAGATAAAAGAAATTATTCAGGTAGTGAAGCGAGACGAAAATTTAATAGTCATGGGTGACTGGAATTCGTCAGTAGGAAAAGGGAGAGAAGGAAACATAGTAGGTGAATATGGATTGGGGGGAAGGAATGAAAGAGGAAGCCGCCTTGTAGAATTTTGCACAGTGCATAACTTAATCATAGCTAACACTTGGTTCAAGAATCATAAAAGAAGGTTGTATACCTGGAAGAATCCTGGAGATACTAAAAGGTATCAGATAGATTATATAATGGTAAGACAGAGATTTAGGAACCAGGTTTTAAATTGTAAGACATTTCCTGGGGCAGATGTGGATTCTGACCACAATCTATTGGTTATGAACTGCAGATTGAAACTGAAGAAACTGCAAAAAGGTGGGAATTTAAGGAGATGGGACCTGGATAAACTGAAAGAACCAGAGGTTGTAGAGAGTTTCAGGGAGAGCATAAGGGCACAATTGACACGAATGGGGGAAAGAAATACAGTAGAAGAAGAATGGGTAGCTCTGAGGGATGAAGTAGTGAAGGCAGCAGACGATCAAGTAGGTAAAAAGACGAGGGCTAATAGAAATCCTTGGGTAACAGAAGAAATATTGAATTTAATTGATGAAAGCAGAAAATATAAAAATGCAGTAAATGAAGTAGGCAAAAAGGAATACAAACGTCTCAAAAATGATATCGACAGGAAGTGCAAAATGGCTAAGCAGGGATGGCTAGAGGACAAATGTAAGGATGTAGAGGCTTGTCTCACTAGGGGTAAGATAGATACTGCCTACAATGAAATCAAAGAGACCTTTGGAGAGAAGAGAACCACTTTTATGAATATCAAGAGCTCAGATGGCAACCCAGTTCTAAGCAAAGAAGGGAAGGCAGAAAGGTGGAAGGAGTATATAGAGGGTTTATACAAGGGCGATGTACTTGAGGACAATATTATAGAAATGGAAGAGGATGTAGATGAAGACGAAATTGGAGATAAGATACTGCGTGAAGGGTTTGACAGAGCACTGAAAGACCTGAGTCGAAACAAGGCCCCGGGAGTAGACAACATTCCATTAGAACTACTGATGGCCTCGGGAGAGCCAGTCATGACAAAACTCTACCATCTGGTGAGCACGATGTATGAGACAGGCGAAATACCCTCAGACTTCAAGAAGAATATAATAATTCCAATCCCAAAGAAAGCAGGTGTTGACAGATGTGAAAATTACCGAACTATCAGTTTAATAAGTCACAGCTGCAAAATACTAACGCGAATTCTTTACAGACGAATGGAAAAACTGGTAGAAGCGGACCTCGGGGAAGATCAGTTTGGATTCCGTAGAAATGTTGGAACACGTGAGGCAATACTAACCTTACGACTTATCTTAGAAGAAAGATTAAGAAAAGGCAAACCTACGTTTCTAGCATTTGTAGACTTAGAGAAAGCTTTTGACAATGTTAACTGGAGTACTCTCTTTTAAATTCTGAAGGTGGCAGCTGTAAAATACAGGGAGCGAAAGGCTATTTACAATTTGTACAGAAACCAGATGGCAGTCATAAGAGTCGAGGGGCATGAAAGGGAAGCAGTGGCTGGGAAAGGAGTGAGACAGGGTTGTAGCCTCTCCCCGATGTTATTCAATCTGTATATTGAGCAAGCAGTAAAGGAAACAAAAGAAAAATTCGGAGTAGGTATTAAAATTCATGGAGAAGCAGTAAAAACTTTGAGGTTCGCCGATGACATTGTAATTCTGTCAGAGACAGCAAAGGACTTGGAAGAGCAGTTGAACGGAATGGACAATGTCTTGAAAGGAGGATATAAGATGAACATCAACAAAAGCAAAACGAGGATATTGGAATGTAGTCGAATTAAGTCGGGTGATGCTGAGGGAATTAGATTAGTAAATGAGACACTTAAGGTAGTAAAGGAGTTTTGCTATTTAGGGAGTAAAATAACTGATGATGGTCGAAGTAGAGAGGATATAAAATGTAGACTGGCAATGGCAAGGAAAGCGTTTCTCAAGAAGAGAAATTTGTTAACATCGAGTATAGATTTAAGTGTCAGGAAGTCGTTTCTGAAAGTATTTGTATGGAGTGTAGCCATGTATGGAAGTGAAACATGAACGATAACTAGTTTGGACAAGAAGTGAATAGAAGCTTTCGAAATGTGGTGCTACAGAAGAATGCTGAAGATAAGGTGGGTAGATCACGTAACTAATGAGGAGGTATTGAGTAGGATTGGGGAGAAGAGAAGTTTGTGGCACAACTTGTCTAGAAGAAGGGATCGGTTGGTAGGACATGTTTTGAGGCATCAAGGGATCACAAATTTAGCATTGGAGGGCACCGTGGAGGGTAAAAATCGTAGAGGGAGACCAAGAGATGAATACACTAAGCAGATTCAGAAGGATGTAGGTTGCAGTAGGTACTGGGAGATGAAGAAGCTTGCACAGGATAGAGTAGCATGGAGAGCTGCATCAAACCAGTCTCAGGACTGAAGACCACAACAACAACAGTGCTTCCATTTCCCAATACAAACAGAGTAAACATTTTTGCGTAATTCTATATCTACATCTACACCTACATGGATACTCTGCAAATCACATTTAAGTGCCTGGCAGAGGGTTTATTGAACCACCTTCACAATTCTCTATTATTCCAGTCTCGTATAACGCGCAGAAAGAATTAACACCTATATCTTTCCGTACGAGCTCTGATTTCCCTTATTTTATCGTGCTGATCGTTCCTCCCTATGTAGTTCGGTGCCAACAAAATATTTTTGCATTCGGAGAAGAAAGTTGGTGATTGGAATTTCGTGAGAAGATTCCGTCGCAACGAAAAACGCCTTTCTTTTAATGATTTCCAGCCCAAATCCTGTATTATTTCTGTGACACTCTGTCCCATATTTCACGATAATACAAAACGTGCTGCCTTTCTTTGAACTTCTTCGATGTACTCCGTCAGTCCTATCTGGTAAGGATCCCACACAGCGCAACAGTATTCTAAAAGAGGACGGACAAGGGTAGTGTATGCAGTCTTCTTATTAGGTCTGTTAAATTTTCCAAGTGTCCTGCCAGTTAAACGCAGTCTTTGGTTAGCCTTCCGCACGACATTTTCTGTGTGTTCCTTCCAATTTAAGTTGTTCGTAATTGTAATACCTAGGCATTTAGTTGAATTTACGGCTATTAGGTTGGACTGATTTATCGTGTAACTGAAGTTTAATGAGTTCCTTTTAGCACTCATGTGATGACCTTACACTTTTCGTTATTTAGGGTAAACTGCCACTTTTCGCACCATGCAGATATCTTTTCTAAATCGTTTTGCAGTTTGTTTTGGTCTTCTGATGACTTTATTAGTCGATAAACGACAGCGTCATCTGCAAACAACTGAAGACGGCTGCTCAGATTGTCTCCCAAATCGTTTATATAGATGAGGAACAGCAAAGGGCCTATAACACTACCTTGGCGAACGCCTTAAATCACTTATGTTTTACTCGACGACTTTTCGTCAATTACTACGAACTATGACCTCCCTGACAGGAAATTACAAATCCAGTCACATAACAGAGACGATATTCCATAAGTACGCAATTTCACTAAGAGCCGCTTGTGTTGTACAGTGTCAAAAGCCTTCCGGAAATCCAGAAGTGCATAATCGATCTGAAATCCCTTGTCAATAGCACTCAACACTTCACGTGAATAAAGCACTAGTTGTGTTTCACAGGAACGATGTTTTCTAACCCCACGTTGACTGTGTGCCAATAGACCGTTTTCTTCGAGGTAATTCATAATGTTCGAACACAATATATCCTGCTGAATATCGACGTTAAAGATATGGGCCTGTAATTTAGCGGATTACTCCTACTACCTTTCTTGAATAGCCGGCCGGAGTGGCCGTGCGGTTCTAGGCGCTGCAGTCTGGAACCGAGCGATCGCTACGGTCGCAGGTTCGAATCCTGCCTCGGGCATGGATGTGTGTGATGTCCTTAGGTTAGTTAGGTTTAATTAGTTCTAAGTTCTAGGGGACTGGTGATCTCAGAAGTTAAGTCGCATAGTGCTCAGAGCCATTTGAACCATTTTTTTTCTTGAATATTGGTGTGACCTGTGCAATTTTCCAGTCTTTGGGTACGGATCTTTCGTCGAGCGAACGGTTGTATATGATTGTTAAGTATGGAGCTAATGCATCAGCATACTCCGAAAGGAACCTAATTGGTATACAGTCTGGACCAGAAGACTTGCTTTTATTAAGTGATTTAACTTGCTTCACTACTCCGAGGATATTTACTACGACGTTACTCATGTTGGCAGCTGTTCTATATTCGAATTCTGGAATATTTTATTCGTCTTCTTTTGTGAAGGCATTTCGGAAGGCTGTGTTTAGTAACTCTGCTTTGGCAGCACTGTCTTCGGTAGTATCTCCATTGCTATCGCGCAGAGAAGGCATTGATTGCTTCTTGCGGCTAACATACTTCACATGCGACCAGAATATCTCTGGATTTTCTGCCAGATTTCGAGACAAAGTTTCGTTGTGGAAACGGTTACAAGCATCTCGCATTGAAGTCCGCGCTAAATTTCGAGCTTCTGTAAAAGATCGCTAATGTTGGGGATTTTGCATCTGTTTAAATTTGGCATGTTTGTTTCGTTGTTTCTGCAACAGTGTTCTAACCTTTTTGTATACCAATTGTTGGTTTTAAATAAAAGTAGCTAACTTGTGTTCACAACAGAGTCATAATACTCCACTCAGTGTACTGAGTGAGAGCATCGTCATCATCTTAGTAACTGAGTATTTTGTTGCCAGGTGAAAGTGTGCTGCACATAGCGATCGTGAACGAGGACCCGGCCATGGTGAAGTTCCTGCTGGACAGTGGTGCCAACGTGCACGAGCGCTGCTTCGGCACGTTCATGAGCCCGGAGGACCAGAAGGCCCAGCGCTCAGACTCCCTGGACCACGAGTGGGTCAACGTCAACTCGGACACAAACTATGAAGGGTATGTCGCTATTGCTCTACAAATGACATTACTTTGCCCCGATAGTAGCAACAGTAGATATAATTAAAACCATGAAATGATAGAAAGTCTCATCCCAAATGTAGAAAGCTGAACATGCGTTCGTCATCAACTTCTTCAATTTCAGACGGAATAAGTACTGATGTTGCCTCACTTGCTTGCTACGATTGCTCATTGTAGTCCCTTCGAATTACCTTTAGTATCAAAATACATGCACAAAGGACCGCGAGTCACTGCACGTCTAAAATACCAAGAACAAGCCACTAGAGACAACTGGTTTCTTATATCACACCTTTCGGCAAACATCCCTGAACAAGTTTCGGGTGTGCAGCCGCAAGAATTCTTGTGGGTGCACACCCGAAACTTAATGGAGCAGTCTTTGCGCCACCAAAGCCTGAAGATTCACATCCATGAACAATCGTTGAAATAAGCCTGAAGATTCACATCCATGAACAAGCTTTGAAATATAATCGATAGGCACCATATCTCTTGATTATATGTGACGGAGGGTCTATTGTCATCCAACACAGCAAGGCAGCACTGTGATTAGGATACTGGACTCACGAAGGTTCAAATCCCCGTCCGGCCATCCTAAATCGCTCCAGACAAATGCAGAGGTGGTTCCAAAGCCGACTTCCTTCCCCATTCTTCCTTAATTAGAGATTCTGCTCCCTCTCTAATGACCTCGTTGCCAACGGGAACCGAGCGAGGTGGCGCAGTGGTTAACACACCGGACTCGCATTCGGGAGGACGACGGTTCAACCCCGCCTCCGGCCATCCTCATTTAGGTTTTCCGTGATTTCCCTAAATCGTTTCAGGCAAATGCCGGGATGGTTCCTTTGAAAGGGCACGGCCGATTTCCTTCCAAATCCTTCCCTAACCCGAGCTTGCGCTCCGTCTCTAATGACCTCGTTGTCGACGGGACGTTAAACACTAACCACCACCACCACCGCCAACGGGACGTTAATTATTTCCTTCCTTTTTGTCCGTTTGCGGCGCGCCCGCATAGCATCGGGTGGAGTTTCCGCGAACCTTCGTAAGCTAGTTGTCTCGCTCAGTCTGCTGGATGGGGCTGATAGGGTGGATTTCAAGTCATCAGCATTTCGTCTGGTTCTATGATAACTATCTCCTATCTTGTGCTGATCTTTTTATCTCTATGCAACTATTACACTCAACATCTTATATAATCTGTTTACCATATTCTAGCCCCTACTACTTTTCCGCTTTATTGCACGCTCAAGCTCAGGGTTTACAACCGATGGACGCCGTGACGTATGTCCCACTAATCTGTCCCTTCTTCTGGTAAGATTTCACTAATCCACCCAAAATGAGCTGTAGGGCAAATTCCCACTGCACGCTAAATGTTCTGGTCCGACTCTGGTAGGGTCGCTTAAGAATTATACAAGATGCGGGAAGTGCTGGAAAGGTGCAGCGCTGTACACAGACTCGCTATTTTGCTGTTCTGAAAGGTCTGAATATTTAAATATTTACTGGAGCTGATTTTAGATCATCGAATCTAGAGTCAGCCATCAGGCCTCCAGGTTGCAGGAGGCTGGTGCAGGGCTCTATGGGGCGAAGTTATGTTAAAAAGCGTTGTATACACGGTGTGGCGAGAAGTATCCGGGCCCCCCTATGTAATGCAGAGTCGAACATGACAGTCGGACCTACTTTTACACAAAAGTACTGTATTGGCCTCAGTGACTTCGAACGTGGACTAGTCATCGGTTGCCACTTGAGTACGAGTAATAAATCCATCAGCGACATTTCAACCCTTCTAAAGCTGCCCATGTCAACTGTCGAAGTGGAAATCAAAGCTAAAAAATGTCAAGCAGACCTAATGTACTGACAGGGAGCATCGAGCACTGCGAATATCGGGGTCGCCGCTATTGGCTGCTGGAACCACGTGTTCCACTGTGGCGCCCTCACAATAAATGCAGGCCAGTACGCGTGCGCCGCCATGGCTTACGTCCATGACGTCTGGCGGGGATTCAAATTCCGCGGCGCGCGGTACCAGAAAGGAGGTAAAAAGAAATGGGATAATAGTCGACCAGCTCCTCAAAAGTAACGCATTTCTGTGGTCATGCGCAAATGATGTTTTATTTAGCGCAAACAGTGACGCCATTGGACAGTGGACGACTAGAAATACGTGAATCAGAGTGATAATTCACCCTTTGCCCTGTGGCAGTGGGATGGATGGGTTTGAGTTTGGTGAATGCCTGAAGAACGTTACCAGCCATCATGTGTAGTGCCATCAGTGACATACCGGTAGATGTAATGTTACGGTACGAGAATGTTCCTCGTGGTTACGGCGTAATCCCCTTATTGTGCTTAAGAAAACGCTGAACGCGGAAGCATATGAAAGCATTTTACAGAACACTGTTCTGCGAAGGGTAGTGGGCAATTCGGAGACGCTGATTATTTTCATCAACATGACAGTGCATTACCTCATAAAGCAGCATCAGGGAGACAATGCTTCGTGGTCAATAACAGTCCTGAAATTGACTGACCTACCTCGAGTCCCAGCCTGAATTCAGTGGATCACCTTCGCAATGGCTTAGAACGCTGACTTCGCCCCAGATCTCAGCGTCCAAATCACTACCTTCTGTGGTTTGAGCTGTTAAGCAAGAACAGGCTTCCACTCCTTCAACGGCATTCAGACACCTCATTGAGAGTCCCCAGCAGAGTTGAAGCTGTCGTAAAGTCGAAGGATGGACACACCCGACATTAATGTTGAAGAACAGGTGTATGTATCCTCTTGAGGACCAGATGGTACATTTCAAGTCTACACCTAGCGATACTCGTGATCAACGAAGTTATTCAGCCAGTACTAAAATACTTTAAAGGAAATCACGTTCCCATGAGCCGATGCTATTCTAATTAATTGTTCCCCATTTTATAGATATATTTCGTAGTTTTAGTGCGTGGGAGTGTGATCTGCAGAAACAGGTCTCGTATCAAACAGTAAATCTATTAATAATATTCTTCTCGGGTGTGCTGCCGGATCATAACGTCATCTTGACACAATATTTCCGCGGTCCGGAACCGGCGAGATCGTGTACCAGCACTCTCACCTGAAGATGGCGGCCAGTTGGACCGCGGAAATATTGTCAAGATGACGTTATGATCTGGCTGCACACCCGAGAAGAGTATTATCAATTATTACGCCGGGAATGCCTTTGTAATCACAGTAAATCTGTTAGCTTGCTGGAGATGATGTCTGCCGGCAGAGATGGACTTGGTGAGGTTTAATCAAAGCCAATAAATGACATTTGTCTCCGTTTGTACATGAAGTGTTGAGAATTCGTTGTGACTTTCGGTGACGTAGTTTTGAACACTAACTCGATTTTGTCAACATGGAATTTTCTGGGGATGTTGCAAGACATTACTTTGGGGGTGATTTATTGACTTCAGCAGTCCAGCGGTCGCATCTCGGATCACTCTGAAAACTGGTAAGCTGCTACCGGGCATTCGCTTAGGTGTAGAGTGGTAACGATTTTAACCCCATCTCGGGAATCTAAATTAGTATGGCGATCCTAATTAAAACTATTTTACAAATGTAGTATTACAGATAATTGTTCCTGGTCTGCCGATAGACGTTTTGCTACGATTCAGCAGTGCAACACATTGGTAAATAGTCCCGCACGTCGCTAAGAGCGCAAAGATTCTGGCTGCGGGCGTGAGTGTATTCCCACGCTGCAGTACAGTATCTCCGAGGACGAGTGTAAAAGCGGAAACACTACATGTTTGACAAGCACGCATTTTCAATCATTTTGTGCAAGCAGGCACAAAGTCATTTCACATCCACAAACTTGATTGGTTGGTTTATGAGAGGGGACCAAACAGCGAGGTCATCGGTTCCATCGGATTAGGGAAGGATGGGGAAGGAAGTCGACCGTGTCTTTCAAAGGAACCACCACCAGCATTTGCCTGAAGCAATTTGGGGAAATAATGGCAAACCTAAATCAGGATGGCCGGAAGCGGATCTGAACCGCTCTCCTAGCGAATCCGAATCCAGTGTGCACATCCACGCAGTCAAGGTATGTTTGTACAACTGTTAGTTTCTACTTAGAATACGTGGAGCTTCGATGAAGACGATTTGCCCATTTTGGTCAGCATTGCTGCTTCGATTCGAAAAAATTAAAAATAAAATTGCGAGAAAATAAAAGTGATGTATGGTATAAAGACAGATTATTAAGATGAAAACCTTTGTCTCACATAAGGTTATACGATAAGTTGAAAATATACTCACACGATTGCTCCAATTATTTCGTGCTTAGTGAAGCGATACTCACTGAAGCACCAAAGAAACTGGTATAGGCATCCGTATTCAAAAATGTTCAAATGTGTGTGGAATCTTATGGGACTTAACTGCTAAGGTCATCAGTCGTTAACCTTACACACTACTTAACCTAAATTACCCTAAGGACAAACACACACACCCATGCCCGAGGGAGGACTCGAACCTCCACCGGGATCAGCCCCACAGTCCATGACTGCAGCGCCCTAGACCGCTCGGCTAATCCCATGCGGCCATCCGTATACAAATACAGAGATATGTAAACAGGCAGAATAGGGCGTTGCGGTCGGCAGCGCCTATATAAGACAGCAAGTGTCTGGCGCAGTTGCTAGATCGGTTACTGCTGCTACAATGGCAGGTTGTCAAGATTTAAGAGAGTTTGAACGTGGTGTTATAGTCGGCGCACGAGCCGTGGGACACAGCGTCTCCGAGGTAACGATGAAGCGGGGATTTGTCCGTACGACCATTTCACGAGTGTACCGTGAATATCAGGAATCCGGTAAAACACCAAATCTCCGACATCGCTGCGGCCGGAAAAAGATCCTGCAAGAACGGGATCCACGACGACTAAAGAGAATCGTTCTACGTGACAAAAGGGCAACCCTTCAGCAAATTGCTGCAGATTTCAACGTTAGGCCATTAACAAGCGTCAGTGTGCGAACCATTCAACGAAACATCATCGCTATGGGCTTTCGGAACTGAAGGCCCACTCTTATACCCTTGAAGACTGCACGACACAAAGCTTTACGCCTCGCCTGGGCCCGTCATCACCGACATTGGACTCTTGATGACTGGAAACTTGTTGCCTGATCGGACGAGTCTCGTTTCAAATTGCATCTAGCAGATGGACGTTTACGGATATGGCGTTAGCGTCATGAATGCATGGACCCTACATGTCAGCAGGTGTGGGGCGTGTGCTGGCGTGGAGCGTGTGCAGTTGGAGTGATAGAGGACCACTGATACATCTAGGCACGACTCTGACAGGTGATATGTACCTAAGCACCCTGTCTGATCACCTGAATCCAGTCATGTCCGTTGTGCATTCCTACGTATTTGGGCAATTCCAGCAGGACAATGCGACGACACTCCACACGTCCAGAATTGCAACAGAGTGGCTTCAGAAACACTCTTCTGTGTTTAAACACTTCCACTGGCCACCAAACTCCCCAGACATGAACATTATTGAGCAATCCTGGGATGCTTTGCTACGTGCTGTTCAGAAGAGATCTCCACCCCTCGCACTCTTATCGATTTATGGAGAGCCCTGCAGGATTCATGGAGTCAAGCATTACTTCAGACATTAGTCGAGTTCATGCCACATCGTGTTGCGGCACTTCTGCGTGTCCGCGGGGCCCTACACGATATTAGGCAGGTGTACAAGTTTCTTTTTAAGTGTATTTAAATCACCTCTCACTCGTGACATCTTATATTAAGAAGTAGGATCCAACCTTGAGAAATGTTATAACACCACACGATAGACTGACAGCAACACTGTAATTTCTAGCGAGGTGAAAGGGTTATGAAACTTCAAATACACTCCTGAAATATGCGAGTGTTGACTAAAGTACTTCACATCTCCTTGTCCTAGATTAAAATGTCCCTTCATTTTTCCTCTTCTTGTACTGTGTTATGAGAGAACTTATCTTTTTAGTAACGACATAACTGGCTGTGACTGAGTAATTGTTTCACCTCTCACTCGTGACACATCTCTATTTACCTTAACGTGATAAGCTTTCGATTTAAGGCTTCTGAAACAAGGCTGACGTTCATACATTGCAATAAGCGTTTCCAAAAGCCTGCAATTGAATTTCTTCACATCGCTCGACATAGCACCGCTACGAACTTGATCTCACAGCCGACGTTTGTTTGTTTAAGCCTGAACATTGCCGTTATACACGCTCAAGAATGTGGACTTGGCTGCACTACTGAAATTCAGTTAACCGTCAAGCTGCTTTAACAGTCAGAATATTTGCGTAAAATTATCCCACAGAAGGTCAAGCACAATTGCAAATACATGATGAAGCATGCTTGTCTAGTTTTCAGTTATGTGTGTGGATACCTTAAGGAACGTTTCATGTTCTTCTGCATTGCTCTCTATCCGGTCACAGTCTTCAAACACTTTACATACATTTAGCAACTGAATCTATGAACCCACGGTTAATTTGTAGTCTTTTCTTTTGATATGTTGATTATACGTTATTTTATGTTCAAATGTGTGTGAATTCCTAGGGACCAAACTGCTGAGGTCGTCGGTCCCTACACTTAAACACTACTTAAACTAACTTATGCTAAGAACAACACATAGACCCATGCCCGAGGGAGGACTCGAACCTCCGTCGGGAGGGGTATGTTATTTTAGTCCTATTGTAAACAATACTATGTCATCAGCAAAATAATCGTGATTCAGGTATGTTCTATGAACACGTTTAAGTAATTTCTTCCAGTTTCGGCATCCATAAATACACTCTAGGGCTTCTGAGAGCCGTGATGGTGATCCAGTATCCCCTATTTGACACTTTGAAAAGCTCTATCCGCCTGTTCCTCGGAGCTTCCGTCTTTTCGCGGCATGTACTACACGGGTCGCTCACTCTTAACTAATTTAGCAAGTAAGTAGGCCCCAGCCACAATCTTTTAAGAAATAACACTGAGACACTCACCCTTCATCTCCAGGTTTGACAAAACCCCGTTCCCCGAATGCTGGAAACTGGCTTGGCGTCCGCTATAGCCACACAGATGAGTCCCTATGTGCGGTGAGGAACGATATGTTACATTCCCTTTGAATCCTGAATAGCACGCTATTGTCAGTTAAGCTTAACAGAATCTGTAGCATTGATATATATACCCATAAGCATTGCCGCTCCAAGACCTAGTCTGGAGCAATGAACTGCACTACACTACTGGCCATTAAAATTGCTACACCAAGAAGAAATGCAGATGATATACGGGTATTCGTTGGATAAATATAATAGAACTGACATGTGTTTACATTTTCACGCAATTTGGGCACATAGATCCTGAGAAATCAGTACCCAGAACAACCAAATCTGGCCGTAATAACGGCCTTGATACGACTGGGCATTGAGTCAAACAGAGCTTGGATACCGCGTACAGGTACAGATGCCCATGCAGCTTCAACACGATACCACAGTTCATCAAGAGTAGTGACTGGCGTATTGAGACGAGCCAGTTGCTCGGCCACCATTGACCAGACGTTTTCAATTGGTGAGACATCTGGAGAATGTGCTGACCAGGGCAGCAGTCGATTATTTTCTGTATCCAGAAAGGCCCGTACAGGACCTGCAACATGCGGTCATGCATTGAATGAAAAAGCGCATTATCCTGCTGAAATGTAGGGTTCCGCAGGGATCGAATGAAGGGTAGAGCCACGGATCGTGACACATCTGAATTGTAACGTCCACTGTTCAAAGTGCCGTGAATGCTCACAAGAGGTGACCGAGACGTGTAACCAATGGCACCCCATACCAACACGCCGGATGATACGGTAATACGCCGATGACGAACACACGCATCCAATGTGCGTTCAAAGCGATGTCGCCACACACGGATGCGAACATTATGATGCTGTGAACAGAACCTGGATTCATCCGAAAGAATGACGTTTTGCCATTCGTGCACCCAGGTTCGTCGTTGAGTACACCATCGCAGGCGTTCCTTTCTGTGATGCAGCGTCAAGGGTAACCGCAGTCATGGTCTCCGAGCTGATAGTCCATGCTGCTGCAAACGTCGTCGAACTGTTCGTGCACATGGTTGTTGTCTTGCAAACGTCCCCACCTGCTGACTCAGGGATCGAGACGTGGCTGCACGATCCGTTACAGCCATGCGGATAAGATGCCTGTCATCTCGACTGCTAGTGATACGAGGCCGTTGGGATCCAGCACGGCGTTCCGTATTACCCTTCTGAACCCACCGATTCCATATTCTGCTAACAGTCATTGGATCTCGACCAACGCGAGCAGCAATGTCGCGATACGATAAACCGCAATCGCGATAGGCTAGAATCCGACCTTTATTAAAGTCGAAAACGTGATGGTACGCGTTTCTCCTCCTCACACGAGGCATCACAACAACGTTTCACCAGGCAACGCCGGTCAACTGCTGTTTGTGTATAAGAAATCGGTTGGAAACTTTCCTCATGTCAACACGTTGTAGGTGTCGCCACCGACGCCAACCTTGTGTGAATGCTCTGAAAAGCTAATCATTTGCATATCACAGCATCTTCTTCCTGTCGGTTAAATTTCGCGTCTGTAGCACGTCATCTTCGTGGTGTAGCAATTTTAATGGCCAGTAGTGTACTTGCGAGATGCTGTCATTATGGTGACCACGCACCATACTAAGAAGACATATTCAGAGCGTAAGAGTACTTATCCAGTACGCTGACGCTGCAAATTACGACCGCCACCGCTTCTGAAAAGCGAATCTGAGACACCTTTCAGCTACAGGACGTCCAGACAAGCTGATCGGACGAGAAAATTTTTTACTTCACATTGGCGAGCAAGCACGATAACTTGTTTTGGTTTACGGCGGAAAGTGCTGGCGAGAGGAAAGTACTATCCAGCCTGGTTCGCAAAAATAGCGCTTGAATCAGACACTCTCTCTCAGACAGTATCCACAAATTTACGTGATGCCGAGCTTCGTCGCCAGTGACAGTTTCTAACTTGGAGATGACGACCATTTTCAGTCACCCTGGTCTGTACTTAGGCTCAAGAAGCTACAGGCATGCGCCTGAGCAAAAGGCTGTACACATGCCACCTGGCTCTTTCACACTGCTGTGTGACTTTACTTCCCACGGGCGTCCACCTCCCTAGTAAGACGTGTCCTCCAGTCCGGACTGGTTGTTGCCTGGGTTGCCTGTCGCTGCACTTCCGTCCTTGTACACACTACTCAGGGTGGACACATGCCTTCAGCGTCTATCGTGCTGAGGGCTACGTTTCGAGTACCATTCTTCCCTGAGCTGTAACCCAAGGCCCAAGGTGGGCAAGCAGCCTGGACGTGGCTGTCATTCATCGGCCGTGGCGCGTGGAACCTGACAGCTGCTGCCGTTCTGCTGACATCAGAGGATTATGCTGCCTGTGTGCATGCTGCCCATACGGTCCCACTGATGACAGTTCGCTGAGCTCCTGCAGCTACGTCACCCCAGGGCCAACAACCTCCACTCCAACAGTGACCACATCTCTATACCTAATAGGAATAAAAGTCTAATATATTCAGGGATGTCTTATTAACAGTCCCATGCTGAATTCCAGTCACCACCTTTACTCTCACCCATGTCCAGACGAAGGAAGCGGTGCCTCACCCTGACCTTCTTACATCCTCTTCCCTCAACACTATTGGCGTCACCTCCTGGCCTGAAAAGTATACTAACATTTACTGATCACCCAAAACATTATATCCGCGTGCATAATAGCATAACAGCATGTAGGTGCACAAGTCGTCCTGCATGGTCCATCAGTGTTCTGTGCTGGAGTTCTCAACTTTACTGTTAGCAACAGTGGTACCTTTCAGCATGGTAACGGCTGGGTAACCGTAGCGCTCGTCCGTGGATCTAAAGTCGACAAAGTTCCAGGGCTAGAAAGTTTTAACAGCCGGAACGTCATCGCTTATCAGACATATCACATCGCAGAGGTCTACAATAGAGATATGGGTAAATCATATTACCTGTCGACCATGTCTTTCGTTCTCAGGACCAGGAATCATCGTAAAATAAATGAATCTGAATCTGTGTCAGTGTGGGTTAAAGGTGTCGACAACTGTAAAAAAATTAAACTCGTTGGTGATCTCACCCATTACTAAGAAATTAAATAAAATATTTCCTTTCCCTTATCCTTACCAAACAAAATATATTAAACAAACAAAAATAATTAATTAGCCTATTGCATCAGCCACATGGGATATACTCTGTGTGAGCGTTGACCTTGCTCATTACGCAGCCGCTTATTTTTCCTTGTTTACAAACATGACAAGCCAAATGAGACGCGTATCGATTATAAATTTCCTTGGGTGATTTCTGGAGGTACCAGATGTTTATGTACGGGTCACTCCGTAAATTACGAAATCCGTGAAGACAGAGCTGCCGCCTAATAGAGTCCCAAAAGAGTTCCAGTGGCTCCACATCAGGTGAATTTGGTGGCCAAGACATCAAAGTAACTCCACCTTTATGCTACAGATAGGAAATTAGCTAAATTCTGGCCGTATGACACAGGACAGTTGTCCTGCTGAAAGACGCAATCGCTATCAGCTGCCACGATACCTTCGATTACTACCACAGGTCCCAGAGATGTCAAGCTGTACGTCCCCCATAGCATCGTATTGTACCCACCGACTTGCGTCTGTAGCGAAGTGCATGTCTGGACCAAGCATTTCATGAGTGTGCTCCCTGCCGCCGTTGGATAAGCGGCTGCAGCAGCAAGTCGTATACTCCTAGCTCACTCATTTGTTACATAGTTTAATTCTTAATTTCTTTGCGTGTTTTTGGTACTTGCATTGTTTAATTCATAACTTTCGGGCGTATTATAGTATTTGAGAGTTGTAGCATCGCGTTTTAGTACCTGAATAGTGTAAATTCGCGTAGTCGTCTGTCTTCTGTTTTTGTTTTGAACGGCCAGTGTCGGTTGGTCACAGTCAGTGTGCTCCCTGCCGCCGTTGGATAAGCAGCTGCAGCAGCAAGTCGTATACTCCTAGCTCACTCATTTGTTACATAGTTTCATTCTTAATTTCTTTGCTTGTTTTTGGTACTTGCATTGTTTAATTCATAAATTTCGGGAGTATTATAGTATTTGAGAGTTGTAGCGTCGCGTTTTAGTACCTGAATAGTGTAAAATCGCGTAGTCTCCTTTCACCGCCTAGCAGTGTGTCAACAGTGCGCAAGTAGCAGCATTACTGCATTTACTAGGCAATCTTGTATTTCAATAACCGTTTAAATTTTGTGTCGATTTGTTTGCGCTCTCTGTAGATTAGTTCAGACGCTCTTTGCACAACAGTTTTTAGCATGGATAGGGACTGCAACTGCTGTGTTCGGATGCAGGCTGAGTTGGCATCCCTTCGCGCCCAGCTTCAGGCAGTATTGGCTTCGGTCACACAGCTTGAGGCTGTTGCCAATGGGCATCACTGTGGGGGTCCGGATGGGGGTTTGTCGGGGACGGCCAGCTCGTCCCAAGCATTCCCCAATCGGACTACAACTGTGGTTGCCCGGGATACTGCCCGCATTGAGACTGATCCCTCACCTGTGGTAGAGTGGGAGATCGTCTCAAGGTATGGCAGGGGGCGAAAGACATTCCGGAGGGCTGAACGGAAGGCCTCTCCAGTTTGTCTGACGAACCGATTTCAGGCTCTGTCTCAGGCTGATACTCATCTTCGGCCTGACATGGCTGCTTGTCCTGTTCCAGAGGTTGCCCCTCAGTCTGCAAGATCCGGGCGGTCGCAGAGGGTGGGCTTACTGGTAGTTGGGAGCTCCAACGTCAGGCGCGTAATGGGGCCCCTTAGGGATATGGCAGCAAGAGAAGGGAAGAAAACCAATGTGCACTCCGTGTGCATACCGGGGGGAGTCATTCTAGATGTGGAAAGGGTCCTTCCGGATGCCATGAAGGGTACAGGGTGCACCCATCTGCAGGTGGTCGCTCATGTCGGCAACAATGATGTGTGTCTCTATGGATCGGAGGAAATCCTCTCAGGCTTCCGGCGGCTATCTGATTTGGTGAAGACTGCCAGTCTCGCTAACGGGATGAAAGCAGAGCTCACCATCTGCAGCATCGTCGACAGGACTGACTGCGGACCTTTGGTACAGAGCCGAGTGGAGGGTCTGAATCAGAGGCTGAGACGGTTCTGCGACCGTGTGGGCTGCAGATTCCTCGACTTGCGCCATAGGGTGGTGGGGTTTCGGGTTCCGCTGGATAGGTCAGGAGTCCACTACACGCAACAAGCGGCTACACGGGTAGCAGGGGTTGTGTGGCGTGGGCTGGGCG
The DNA here is from genome assembly GCF_021461395.2 of Schistocerca americana. Lineage (NCBI taxonomy): Eukaryota > Metazoa > Arthropoda > Insecta > Orthoptera > Acrididae > Schistocerca > Schistocerca americana. The sequence continues at coordinate 325,391,293 of NC_060121.1, read as the reverse complement.
GTTTTTTAGGTTAGATGGCCTTGGGCAAGTACAGAAAGGGCAACAGCCTCAACGGGGGCGGGGCAAAGTCAGGACATGCGGGGACCAAGCAGCAATCGGTATTGTAATTGTAAACTGTCGAAGCTGCGCTGGTAAAGTACTGGAACTTCAAGCGCTGATAGAAAGCACCGAAGCTGAAATCGTTATAGGTACAGAAAGCTGGCTGAAGCCAGAGATAAATTCTGCCGAAATTTTTACAGAGGTACAGACGGTGTTTAGAAAGAATAGATTGCATGCAACCGGTGGTGGAGTGTTCGTCGCTGTTAGTAATAGTTTATCCTGTAGTGGAGTAGAAGTGGATAGTTCCTGTGGATTATTATGGGTGGAGGCTACACTCAACAACCGAGCTAGGTTAATAATTGGCTCCTTTTACCGACCTCTCGACTCAGCAGGATTAGTGGCAGAACAACTGAGAGAAAATTTGGAATACATTTCACATAAATTTTCTCAGCATGGTGATGATTTCAATTTACCAGATATAGACTGGGACACTCAAATGTTTAGGACGGGTGGTAGGGACAGAGCATCGAGTGACATTATACTGAGTGCACTATCCGAAAATTACCTCGAGCAATTAAACAGAGAACCGACTCGTGGAGATAACATCTTGGACCTACTGATAACAAACAGACCCGAACTTTTCGACTCTGTATGTGCAGAACAGGGAATCAGTGATCATAAGGCCGTTGCAGCACCCCTGAATATGGAAGTTAATAGGAATATAAAAAAAGGGAGGAAGGTTTATCTGTTTAGCAAGAGTAATAGAAAGCAGATTTCAGACTACCTAACAGATCAAAGCGAAAATTTCTGTTCCGACACTGACAATCTTGAATGTTTATGGAAAAAGTTCAAGGCAATCGTAAAATGCGTTTTAGACAGGTACGTACCGAGTAAAACTGTGAGGGACGGGAAAAACCCACCGTGGTACAACAACAAAGTTAGGAAACTACTGCGAAAGCAAAGAGAGCTTCACTCCAAGTTTAAACGAGGCCAAAACCTCTCAGACAAACAGAAGCTAATCAATGTCAAAGTTAGCGTAAGGGGGGCTATGCGTGAAGCGTTCAGTGAATTCGAAAGTAAAATTCTATGTACCGACTTGACAGAAAATCCTCGGAAGTTCTGGTCTTACGTTAAATCAGTAAGTGGCTCGAAACAGCTTATCCAGACACTCCGGGATGATGATGGCATTGAAACAGAGGATGACTCGCGTAAAGCTGAAATACTAAACACCTTTTTCCAAAGCTGTTTCACAGAGGAAGACCGCACTGCAGTTCCTTCTCTAAATCCTCGCACAAACGAAAAAATGGCTGACATCGAAATAAGTGTCCAAGGAATAGAAAAGCAACTGGAATCACTCAACAGAGGAAAGTCCACTGGACCTGACGGGATACCAATTCGATTCTACACAGAGTACGTGAAAGAACTTGCCCCCCTTCTAACAGCCGTGTACCGCAAGTCTCTAGAGGAACGGAAGGTTCCAAATGATTGGAAAAGAGCACAGGTAGTCCCAGTCTTCAAGAAGGGTCGTCGAGCAGATGCGCAAAACTATAGGCCTATATTCTGACGTCGATCTGTTGTAGAATTTCAGAACATGTTTTTTGCTCGCGTATCATGTCGTTTTTGGAAACCCAGAATCTACTATGTAGGAATCAACATGGATTCCGGAAACAGCGATCGTGTGAGACCCAACTCGCTTTATTTGTTCATGAGACCCAGAATATATTAGATACAGGCTCCCAGGTAGATGCTATTTTTCTTGACTTCCGGAAAGCGTTCGATACAGTTCCGCACTGTCGCCTGATAAACAAAGTAAGATCCTACGGAATATCAGACCAGCTGTGTGGCTGGATTGAAGAGTTTTTAGCTAACAGAACACAGCATGTTGTCATCAATGGAGAGACGTCTACAGACGTTAAAGTAACCTCTGGCGTGCCACAGGGGAGTGTTATGGGACCATTGCTTTTCACAATATATATAAATGACCTAGTAGATAGTGTCGGAAGTTCCATGCGGCATTTCGCGGATGATGCTGTAGTAGTAGAGAAGTTGCAGCATTAGAAAATTGTAGCGAAATGCAGGAAGATCTGCAGCGGATAGGCACTTGGTGCAGGGAGTGGCAACTGACCCTTAACATAGACAAATGTAATATATTGCGAGTACATAGAAAGAAGGATCCTTTATTGTATGATTATATGATAGCGGAACAAACACTGGTAGCAGTTACTTCTGTAAAATATCTGGGCGTATGCGTGCGGAACGATTTGAAGTGGAAATGAGCATATAAAATTAATTGTTGGTAAGGCGGGTACCAGGTTGAGATTCATTGGGAGAGTCCTTAGAAAATGTAGTCCATCAACAAAGGAGGTGGCTTTCAAAACACTCGTTCGACCTATACTTGAGTATTGCTCGTCAGTGTGGGATCCGTACCAGATCGGGTTGACGGAAGAGATAGAGAAGATCCAAAGAAGAGCGGCGCGTTTCGTCACAGGGTTATTTGGTAACCGTGATAGCGTTACGGAGATGTTTAACAAACTCAAGTGGCAGACTCTGCAAGAGAGGCGCTCTGCATCGCGGTGTAGCTTGCTCGCCAGGTTTCAAGAGGGTACGTTTCTGGATGAGGTATCGAGTATATTGCTTCCCCCTACTTATACCTCCCGAGGAGATCACGAATGTAAAATTAGAGAGATTAGAGCGCGCACGGAGGCTTTCAGACGGTCGTTCTTCCCGCGAACAATACGCGACTGGAACAGGAAAGGGAGGTAATGACAGTGGCACGTAAAGTGCCCTCCGCCACACACCGTTGGGTGGCTTGCGGAGTATAAATGTAGATGTAGATGTAGATGATACGACCATTGTCATAGTGTAGCAATAAATGTTTCATCTGGCCATATGACACATTTCCATTTATCCACTGCTGAATCCCGATTATCTCATGCCACTGTCGATGTCGTTTTCGTCGGGTTAACATTGGAACACATATGGGTCCTCTGCCGTGGAGACACACATTTGTCAATGTGGACTGAATGGTGTGCTCCTGAACACCTGTTCCTCCACCACCATTGCACTCTGTCATCAAATCTGACACAGGTCACCGCCTATCCTCCTTCACAGCACGGTCAAGCCTCTGACGTCAAAGTTCTGTGGTGAGGCATGAACGTCCAACAACTTGTCGCCTACTCCTTGTTTCATTGTCCTTCATTCAACTATCACAGATGATTACGACTATAGCTGCGATCAGTTTCTGCGTTTCCAAGATACTCGTTCGCAGGCGCTGCGCTACAACAATCTGCTCTTTGCCAGAGTTGCTTATATCAGCAAACTTTCCCACTTGCAGGCCGTATCGTCGGTAGAATTGTTCCTCTTTCATCTCTGATCGTCTTATTTGCCTTGACTATAGTGTCACGTGTCGAATCGCCACCAGACGACATTCAGTCTCGCGATGGGCATAGGCCATAATGGTTTGGCTCATCAGTGTTGGTTGAATGGAAGTATTGTTTCTCAAGGATTGTTAATACAGATTAAGACGCCCAGCTTAACCCGCAGGACAGGACAGATAGAATAAATTGTGGAAAAAGGGCCAAAATAAGGGGCTGTCAGTGACACTCGAACATGCAACTTTATCATTTGATCAAACATTACAAGAGCCCAAAAAAACTTCTTAAACAGACAGCGTTAATCTTTGGGACTTAATTACCGGCTGAAAGCCACTTTAATTTAAAAACGGCTGAAGGCCAATAATTTAAACGCAAGTATAATCAGAAATTTAAAAGGAGAGCCTTATCTTAAAACAGTTCTTCAGTTAGGCTGAAGTAAGCAAATTAAATTCAGATCGGCTGAAGGCCGAACACTTAAAACTCCAAAACATTATTTTTTCTAAAAATACCAAAGTACTTACGTGAAACAGTTGTTTAATTTAGGCTGAAGAGCTTAAGAACAAACAACTGAAAATCAAGCCGGCTGAAGGCCGAAGACTGAAACATTCAATAGATTGAAGTAAACAAGTTAAATTCAAATCGGCTGAAGGCCGAAGACTTAAAAATTCAAAAAAAAAATTTTAAATGCCAAAGGGCTTACGTGAAACAGTGCCTTAAACTAGGCTGAAGGCCTTAAGAGTAAAACAACTCTAATTTAAAACACAAAACCGGCTGGAAGCCATACAAGTACCAACAACAATAACAAATTTTTAAAAAAGGCAGTCCACACAAGGGCACCCAGATGTTCGAGGGTCGGCCTGTAATTCAAACACTAACGCTCGCTTAGGTGAGACAGGCAGACGGGCCAACCATTCACGATCCGACGACAACCCAACCGACCGACAGTCAGCGGACCCACCGACAAGATAACTTCCACTTCACCCCACCAGGACACAACAGGGAGTTCAACGGAACAAGTAGAAGATATTGGCGCCCACAACCAATCACACACGGAGCTATCAAACTACACAGCGCCCTGGACAGCAACAACACGATGAGGAAACTACACTGCCTGAAATTTACGTCAGTGCCCAGGGCAGGTAAACGGAACGTTAACGGCCACAAGGCAGAAGATTTCGCTGGTGCACTTCAGTTCAAATAACCAAATACAGTGAAACTCCACCGGAGAGTGGCTATAATTTTCCAACTTGAAAACCACATTGTTGCTCGAGGGGAATATCCCAGCTGCCGACAACGAGCTCCTAACAACACAATGTGAACAGTCTTGACTTGCTGGTGGGTTAAATCAAAACTCAACTTTCGTGTCCAAGGGCGGTGAGCCACGGACCTCGTAGCAATGGGAACAGCGCCACACTCTCCGACACCGCGTAGAGACCGCCAGCGGGCACCGGACAAACTACGCCCCGCCGACGAGAATTCCTCGCTGCTCCAAGCCAACCGACCGACTGCTCAGAACCAGTACGCCGACAACATTTAAAATACTTGTTAGTCAAAATCACACAAACTACACACAGTTTCACTAACATTTGCACGAAGAACTAGACAGTGCTAACGGCAGTGACTGTACAATAACAGGGACGAATCACGAGTCGGCACACACCGCCAACCCATAAGCAATCGCCAGCCAAATACACGTCGTCCGGCAAGACGACCGACCGACGACCAACCAGAGTCGTCCCCACTCCAATCATGTGTGTCGGAAACCGTCATGGCGGTCCGGACTTCATTGCTGCCGCGCCCCGACTGAACTTGTGCCGCGTGCCAGCTCTACACTGCCAGGTCCGAACCAACTTGCTGGCACGTTCAAACTGACTGGTCGACACACGACGACCGGGAAGTAATAGCAGTCCAGCAAAAATAACACGGCAGGGCTTATATCGATAAGAGCTGCTGCTGCCGCTCACGGGCTGGCAAAGCAGCAACTCAGTGACACAAGTAACTGAAACTAACATAACGAGGTGGCAGTACGGCAAAAACAGGATGTTAAATAAGAGATGGCACGAACACGAGCCACGCACGGCTCACCTATGCTATCACCCAAGGCTCAAGGTGGGCAAGCAGCCTGGACGTGGCTGTCATTCATCGGCCGTGCCGCGTGGAACCTGTCAGCTGCTGGCGTTCTGCTAACGTCAGACGCTTATGCTGCCTGTGAGATGCTGCCCAGACGGTCCCACTGATGACAGTTTACTGAGCGCCTCCACTCCAACAGTGACCACATCTCTATACCCAACAAGAATAAAAGTCTAATATTAGCAGTCCCGCACTGAATTCCAGTCACCACCATTAACTCTCACCCCATGCCCAGACGACGGAAGCGGTGCTTCATCCTGACCTTACATCCTCTTCCCTCAACACTATTGGCGTCACCTACCGGCCTGAAAAGTATACTAACATATACTGATCACACAAAACATTATATCCGCGTGCATAATAGCATGTTGGTCCAAATTTGGAACAAAATTCTGCGTGGTATCGATTAGAAATTTCCTTGGGTGATTTCCGGGGGTACCAGATATTTATGTACGGGTCACTCCGTAAATTACGGAATCTGTGAAGAGAGAGCTGCCGCCTAATAGCGTCCCATAAGAGTTCCAGTGGCTTCAGATCAGGTGAATTTGGTGGCCAAGACATCAACATAACTCCACTTTTATGCTACAGATACGACCTTAGCAAAATTCTGGCCTTATGACACAGGACAGTTGTCCTGCTGAAAGATGCAATCAGGGAAGACATCAATCATGTAAGTACGCACTTCACCTGCAATAACTTTCACGTGGTCCACAGCGGTCACGGTACCTTCAATCACTACCACAGGTCCCAAAGAAGTCAAGCTGTACGTACCCCATAGCATGAAATTGCACCCACCGACTTGCATCTGTAGCGAAGTGCATGTTTGGAGCAAGCATCTCATGAAACGACCATTGTCATAGTGTAGTAATAAATGTTTCATCCGGCCGTATGACACATTTCCATTTATCCACTGCTCAATCTCGTTTATCCCATGCCACTGTCGATGTCGATGTCGCTGTCGTCAGGTCAACATTGGAACACATATGGCTCCTCTGCCGTGGAGACACTCATCAATGTGGACTGAATGGTGTGCTCCACCACCACCATTATACTCTCTCGTCAAATCTGACAAGTCGCCGCCTATCCTCCTTCACAGCACGGTCAAGCCTCTGACGTCAAAGTTCTGTGATGAGGCATGAACGTCCAACAACTTGTCGCCTACTACTGGTTTCTTTGGCCTTCAGTCACCTGTCACAGATGATTACGACAACAGCTGAGATCAGTCTCTGCGTTTCCCAGATACTCGTTCATAGGCGCCGGGCCATAACAATCTGCTCTTTGCCAGAGTTGCTTATATCAGCAAACTTCCCCATTTGCAGCCCGTATCGTCGCTAGAATTGTTCTCCTTTCGTCTCTAATCGTCTTATTTACTTTCCCTACAGTGCCACGAGCCGAATCGCCACCAGACGACATTCAGTCTCGCGATGGGCATAGGCCATAATGGTTTGGCTCATCAGTGTTGGTTGAATGAATGTATTGTGTCTCAAGGATTGTTAATACAGATTTTGTTGAAATAAAAGCTTCGTCAAAGTCTATGAACCCCTGACAACTAATAACTCACTGCCCCGCACCTCAGTCTCATTGCCGACTTGCAAATGGTCCATTGTGCTATTTCCACTTTTAAAGCTATTCTATACCTCAAAAGTCGCTAATGTCACACAAACCTTTAATTTCACAAAGTAAGCTTCACATGCATGCAACATAAAAAGTAGACGATTTTAATTGCCGGTTTACAGATTTTTGTTATGACCATATTTTAGGTGGCTGTATGTGGATTTTTCTGAATAAAATTACAGTTTGAAAGGAATTTGCTAAGGTCTGATCGGGGTATATCCAGAAAATAAAGTCGATAGTTCTCAACCGCAAGCTAACTGCAAGGCAGAATGAGTATAATATCTTTGCGTAGGAGGATCTTTGATGGTTAAGAGAGCCGGGCACGCACAGTAAAAAACTCGGTCGTCGCAGCTAGGTGCCCGGAGGAAGCAGACGTGTGGTGACAGCTTTAAGGTAGGATTCGCACTACGCAATTTTCAGGTTACACACTGAGCAAACTTCAGCACATCAATGGGAGAAGCTATAAAAGGATTTCAAAATAGTTTTTGTTATATAATGCTCAGAGTTAAGATTTGTATGTCCAAGTTTTTACGCAGTAAGCGTTTTGTAAAATTTTTTGTAAGAGAGATTCATGCTGCAAAAATGTTGAAAATGGTAGTTTTTGTATATGACCCAAATTTTTAACAATATATATATATATATATATATATATATATATATATATATATATATATATATATATATATATATATTGAGATCAACATTGTGTTTAAATCTAATAGCCTGAATCATAATCCACATCCTTTGCTTGTACTGAATATGAAAATGAGAAGTAAAGTAAAGTTACCCATCAAATGAAAGAAGGTAAAGAAAATGAGGCCTCTATGCAATATACATGTGCAGTTCGTGGTTTGAAATCGATTTTGGTATAACTAAAGCTATCAGAGCAAAGTTATTTCAAATAACTAATTTTATGCCATTGCACAACTGGCATTATTCAAGTCAAGATACAATTTCATTAAGTAAACATAAGGGCCAAAAGTTAATTTTTCAGTACAATCTTAATGCCATTGCACAAATGGCATTATTCTCTTAAACTTGATTGCTGAGTCAAATACATGTTTCATTACTGGCAAAATGGAGGAATGAACGAGACAATTTGGCAGATGCAGTCAGATGCAGATTAGTTGAATAATTATTTTGGAACAATTTTATATTTGATACTTTCACTAATTAAAAAGGAAACAATTTTGAGTTAGATACTTTCACTTTTAAAGATAATTTTGGACATGATACTTTCAAGTTCTCACAGATATTATTGACTATTACTCAATTATCAATGTTCAGCAGTCAGGATCTCGCCTGCCGACACATTAAAAGTAAAGCAAAATTTTTGGCGTGGCGTGTTGGCAGCTACGTGTACTGGGGGGAATACCCGCTGAGCTTCGCTGCCTGCCTGGGACAGGAGGAGTGCTACCGGCTGGTGCTCGCCAAGGGTGCCAACCCAGATAGCCAAGACACCAACGGAAACACCACGCTGCACATGCTCGTCATCCACAAGAAGATGGCAAGTAACACGCACCATACGTCCTCCATTAACGAGACAGCTGCCGCTGTGTGCTGTTACTCTTCTACACTGTAGAAATGTGTGGTTTTAGTTACTGTATACGTATATTTTATTACGAACTACAGTTTCAAATATTGAAATTTATAGCTGAACTTCAGCTGTAAGAGGTATACATGTAATACTTAAAACGACATATGAAAATTTGTGCCGGACCAGCACCAGAAACCGGATTTCCCATTTACTGCGAACTTAAGCTATCCGAGCACACTCTTCAGACCGACCCAAACTTCCTGTATGTCACGCACTTATCTATCTCTATTCATAGATTATTAATTCATTTATTCACAATCTTACATCTTGTGATTGCCGTGCAGGTTTTAGAATCAAGACAACAAGAAGTCATAGCTTATCGTAGTCGCCTTCATCACAGGCCCATCTTCGCCTTACATATTTATATATTTGTGTTTGATGGCGAATTCGTAGACGGTGGGTGTTACCCACTTACTTGAATGGTTTTTTCTCTTCAGTCAGAACGACATTTTTCTTCGCGAAGTGTGAGAGTTGTGTCACAAGAACACAGGGTCAATCACCTAAAACTTGAACCGCAAATATTGCAAAATTGGTAAGTGATGTAGATGTGCGATTTTCACAGAATTGACTGGCAAATAAGGGCTCGTACTGCCAGCCAGTAAACAGATTGTAATAACATAAAGTGTATTCTTTGTGCAAACATACACTTTTTTAAGTGCAACAGTGTCTATTGCTAGTAACAGACTAAAAATAGGGTAAATGACAGTGGTGTTTCTCCAAGGATTCTAAAGTGAATCGTTTACGAGATATCATATTTTGAAAAGCTTCCACATCGACAGATGTCTGTGCAATTCAACCTGCGTAGTTGCTAGGTACGAAGTTGTTATGTTTGCCCTCGGTGCGCTTGTAAGTTCTTTAAGTGCACTGCGATTGCTAGTCACTTAGTACGTAACAGTCCAAGAAGTAGGTCGCGAGTGGACGATGGGATTTTCCAATGCAGAAAAAGCTGACATGCTCATGCTGTATGGAGAGTGAAGGAAGAATAATGCAGTTCGCTCTTGTACAGTGTATGCGACAAGATGTCTCAATAGACGTTAACTACCTCGGCAGTAATTTATCAACCTCTTCAACCAGTTACGTGAAAGTGGTAGTACGACACCTAGAAGGTAACAAAAGGACACAAGTGACGACAGAATAGCGGGAAATTTATATTCGTGCTGCTGCTGCAGTTGATCCGTACGTTAGCCCCCGAGCAAACGCTCGAGGAAATGGCATGAGTCAGTCAAGCGTCCTATGCATTCGCCCTTGACATAGGTTCCATCCCTATCACATCTCCTTCGATCAAGAGCTGTATGGAAACGGCTATGAGAAGTATGTTAGTTTCTATAGATGGACATTAAGACAGGATGCTCCAGATGTACACTGAAGCGCCAAAGAAACTGGTATATGCATGCGAATTCAAATACAAAGGCATGCAAGGAGGCAGAATACGGCGCTGCGATCGGCAACGCCTATATAGGACAACAAGTGTGTGGTGCAGTTGTTAGATCGGTTACTGCTGCTACAATGGCAGGTCATCAAGATTTAAGTGAGTTTGAACGTGGTGTTATAGTTGGTGCACGATCGATGGGACACGGGATCTCCGAGATAGCAATGAAGTGGGGATTTTCCCGTACGATCATTTCACGAGTATACCGTGAATATCAGGAATCTGGTAAAACATCAGATTTCCGACTTCGCTGCGACCGGGAAGATCCTGCAAGAACGGGTCCAACGACGACTGAAGAGAATCGTTCTACGTGACAAAAGTGCAACACTTCCGCAAATTGCTGCAGATGTCAACGCTAAGCCATTAACAAGCATCAGTGTACGAACCATTCAACGAAACATCATCGCTATAGGCTTTCGGAGCTGAAGGCCCACTCGTGTGTGCCCTTGAAGCCTGCAAGACACAAAGGATTATGCCTCACCTGGGCCCGTCAACACCGACATTGGACTGTTGATGACCGGAAATATGTATCCTGGTCAGATGAGTCTTGTTTCAAGTTGTATCGAGCGGATGGATGTCCAAGGGTATGGAGACAACCTCATGAATCCTTAGACCCTTCATGTCAGTAGCGGACTGTTCAAGCTGATGGAGGCTCTGTAACGGTGTGAGGCGTGTGCATTAGGAGTGATACGGCACCTCTGATGCGTGCAGTAAGACTCAGCCAGGTGACACGTACGTAAGCATCATGTCTGATCCCCTGCATCCATTCATGTCCATTGTGCATTCCGACTAACTTGGGCAATTCCAGCAGGACAATGCGACACCCCATATGTCCAGAATTGCTACAGATTGGCTCCAGGAACATTCTTCTGGTTTTAAACACTTCCGCTGACCACCAAACTCCCCATACATGAGCATTATTGAGCATATCTGGGATGCTTTTCAACGTGCTGTTCAGCTCTACAGAATTCATGGCCTCAATTCCCTCCAGCACTACTTCAGACATCAGTCGAGTGCATGCCACGTGTTGAGGCAGTTCTGCGTGCTCGCGGGGGTCCTATATGATATTAGGCGACCGGCCATGGTGGCCGAGCGGTTCTAGGCGCTACAGTCTGGAACCGCGCGACCGCTACGGTCGCAGGTTCGAATCCTGCCTCTGGCATGGATGTGTGTGATGTCCTTAGGTTAGTTAGGCTTAAGTAGTTCTAAGTTCTAGGGGACTGATGACCTCAGAAGTTAAGTCCCATAGTGCTCAGAGCCATTTGAACCATTTGATATTAGGCCAGGTGTACCAGTTTCTTTGGCTCTTCAATATATCATGTATCTTGTTCAGTGATGCCGCCACATTTATCAATCATGGCCAGACAAACCGCCGAACGACGCCATATTGGTTTGTTGACAATCTCCATTGTCTTCAGCTGGTGGAACGTCAGAGTCCAAGGAATGTAAACGAGTGATGTGGGTTTCAACGGATACTGCAAAACGGATACTGCAAAATGTTCCACTGGAGATTAAGAGGAACCTGTGGTACCAGCATGGTGGCTGTCCAGCCCGTAGTGCACGAATTACTAGAGCGTGTTTTCAAGAATTGTTTACAAATTGATGCATTGGAAGCAAAGGACCTGTACTTTGGCCGTCCCATTCCCTGGATTTGACGGATATAGACTTTGTCTGTGGGGAAAGCTGAAAGACGCTGTCTTCAAGGACATGCCAACTACACCCGATGATACGCAACGACGTATTACCGCTCGCGCATCTCCGATGAAACGCCAGCACGTATGCAGCAGTTGTTCCATACCAGTCTGGAAGCATGTACAACGCTGCCGGTGGTCATTTTGAATACAATATGAAGTGTCGGCAGAAGTGCCAACACCGTGTTGTTTGAGGAAGCCGAAATGCACGCTATAAGCTCACGCAGGCTGGCGTGAGGTCTGAAACAGGATACGTAATTAATGCTATAAAGAAAAGTACGTAGCTGCTGGAATACTTAACTTTAATCCACAACTGGTGAACATTGGTCTTGTTACTGTACATGCTTCATTAGATACATAGCAAAGGATAAATGGCGCCTTGCTAGGTCGTAGCAATTGACTTAGCTGAAGGCTATGCTAACTATCGTCTCGGCAAATGGGAGCGTAATTCTCAGTGAACCTTTCCTAGCAACGGCGGCTGTACAGCTGGGGCGAGTGCTAGTAAGTCTCTCTAGACCTGCCGTGTGGCGGCGCTCGGTCTGCAATCACTGATAGTGGCGACACGCGGATCCGTCGTATACTAGCGGACCGCGGCCGATTTAAAAGGCTACCACCTAGCAAGTGTGGTGTCTGGCGGTGACACCACACAACCCCTGATGTTCAACGGTCTCGTTACTGATCAGAATCTACATAACTAGTGTAAGCACTTGAGTTGTACTTTAGTGTCTGTTGCCACAGGTATTGCACTAGTATCGGTATGGGAACTATTCAAAATGGATGTCCCGTAAGCGACTCGCACTAGAATCTTATAACAAACACCACTGAGATTCTAATTTATCTTACTTTCGGTTTGTTAATATAAACAGGCACGGTTCAATCTAAAAAGTGTATGTCTGCACAAAAAATACACTTTCTAAATATTATTAAAAATCTGTTGATTGACTAGCAATACGAGCTCGCGACTACCAATCCATTCTGCGAAAACTGCACATCAATAGTACTTGCTATTTCCGCAATATCTGCTGCGCAAGTTTTAGATGTTCACCCTGTATATGTCAATTTCGTTTGACAGTGATGAGTGTATGCGATATTTGAGAGCTGTGTTCACGACAATAAATCGGAGACAAGGAATAGAGAGAAGCCCTAGTCGCCATACAGCATATTTCTCTTTAACAGTACCACGGGGTTCGCCGAGCTTAGCCTACTCATTCGATAGACGGACACACTGTGCAGAAGGACATCATCTTTACGCCAGTGGCTGTTATAAGTTTTTATTACACTATTGCAATTTCGGCCTTAGGCCATTATCAAGTACTGATTTTATGGCTTTAAGCCATGTCAACGTAATGTAAGCTGACACATTCGTGTGTCGTTGTCAATCCTGTTACAAACATTCGTGTCGTTGTTACACAGTGCGAGCACACGTATACAAACATCGTAAAACAGCTTAATCTGTAAATGCACATGTTCATTAACCCGTCACTAGTGACACATGCATTAGACCACAGATGTGGTCTAATGCATGACCAAAGTGTAGCTATCTGAAACTGTACTTCACAATCCCTGCTCCCCGTGTGTCAAATGTTGGTAGTGAAAACTACTTGCAAAATGGTTACCACACAGTCGAACGCCACTACAGAAGCATGCATTAGCGGTCTTGACACCGGGTACAACTTCGGCGATCAGACATTCAATATTAAACAGCGTAACAGTTCATTTCTCGATTCATTTCAAGAACAACTGGGCGTAGCAAAATAACACAAACTAGATTTTCAGCAAGAAAAACTGATCTTTCCTCTTTACTGCTATGTAAACCGATGTCTAATAATAAATAAAAATGGGAAACCTTATGAATCTAAGGCGAGCGTTGTCAAACAGTTGTCCGTACTGTTTCGTTCGGTATTAATGTGTCTCTTGATGATATCCTTTTTGGTTTCATGTTTTGCAGACCCAGTTCGACATGGCTTATGAAGTTGGCTCTTCACTCGACATTAAGAATAACCTCAACCTCACACCGCTCACGTTAGCCGCTAAGCTGGCTCGAATAGAGATGTTTTTCCATATCTTAAACATAGAAAGAGAGATCTACTGGCAAATAGGTAAGTAGATTTGTAGATTGGTCATTTAGTCAGCCTTCGACAACTATTCAGGCGTCATGTGACGCTAGAATTAGCACAGTGCGAAGAGCGGAGAAAGGACTTTTACTCTTCTGGTTATTTCTTTCCCTGACCACCTAGTCGTCGTCTTCAACTGTTCTCAATGCAAGATCTCACAAAATAGTAACTGCACTGCAAATACACTGTTCGGGTTTGCCGCCGGATTGTATTGGGTAAATTCCGCAGTATTTCATCGCTGCAACTGCTCGACTACTCTAACGCCCAGGGCAGGTAACTGGAACGTTAGCGGCCACAAGGCAGAAGATACCGTTGGTGCACTTCACTAATAAGTTACAATCATTTCAATAGTTAAGCACCATACAGAAAGACGGCTGCAAAATTTGCAGAGTCCAGCACACCATACATTGCTGCTTGCTGCTGTCACTGCTGCAAGACGTGACTGATGATAATCGCGGGGCAGCGTCGACATTTATCACACCACTAGCAGGCAATATGTGTGGTAGGGAAGACGCTAGCAGTTGGAGGAAAGCGGCGCTCCTAGTGACCCCTGCTGGGTGCTACAGAAAGGCCTTCAGCGCGTGCCCTATGGGCAATGACTGTGCTTCTGGACACTCCTGTGGTTAAAAGCTAAATTAAATCTCAGCTGTGCGTTGCATCGAGTCATGGATCGGAAGTTCTTGTTTAACTGTGAAATATGGTTTCGCAGGACAGAGCGGATCAGATTGTGGAAAGGGGCCCAAATCAGTTGCTGCTAGTTGCACAAACATACAAACTTTATTTGTCCAAAACACTTAATCACACATGCCCTTAAAAGAACTCAGAAACAATATGGCTGAAGGCCAGAACACAAATTATTAAAATTGCGTTAAGGAATACACATGGCTGAAGGCCTTAGTTACAAAATAGAAGAACTGAGGGCTTAAGGCCTGGATAACAAGAACTCCAGTAAGGAAATTTTAAATGGTTTTAGACAAAGATCTTCCAAATTTTAATTTAAGTAGACTGAAGGCCTAATCTTAAAATATTTGACATAAGGTTCGGCAGAAGGCCATACACTGAACATAGAACAACTCAAGTCTTATGGCCTGGATAACAAATTAAGATAGAGAGGAAAATTTTGAAATTTCAAATGATTTTTTCTTTGACAGCTGAAGGCCGTATCCCAAAATACTTCACATTAAGTTCGTCTGAAGGCCATATACTGAACATAGAACAACTCAAGGCTTAAGGCCTGGATAAAAATTTTATATAGGGAGAAAATTATCAAATGATTATTTTTCCTTTTTTTGCTTCAGACGGCTGAAGGCCATATCTTAAAATATTTCACTTAAGGTTCCGCTGAGGGCCAAATACTGAACATTAAAACAAACTTATTTAATACATGGCTGAAGGCCTCGCACCGTACTTGAAACAAAAGAAAATCCAAGCCCAAACAACAGAACAGTGGTGTTCAGAAGTGTTCCAAGAGCCGGCCTGGGGAGGAAACTCTAACAACAGGTTAGGCGAGACAGGCAGCCAAGCGTAACACTAAATAATCGGGTGGCAGCACGACTTAGGACGGCTGAAGAACCAACCAACAACCTAATCACTTCCCTTCCACCCAACCAACGGCACGACAAGCGAAAATATCAGCAAGGACGAAGATCGCAGCAGCACTATGTCTTCATAATTGGAAGCTAAACAGAGTCAAGTAACAATAACCACTCAAAGAGAAGAAAAAGGAGAACAACATCAAGCTGTCGAACTACACGCCATGCTGGACAGCATCAACACGGCGAGGAAAGCACACTGGCACAAAACTACTCTAACGACCAGGGCAGGTAACCGGAACGTTAGCGGTCACAAGGCAGAAGATACCATTGGTGCACTTCACTAATAAGTTACAATCATTTCAATAGTTATACACCATACAGGGAGATGGCAGCAAAATTTGCCAACTCCAGCACACCATACATTGCTGCTTGCGGGAATGGCCCAGGAAGCAACAACCAGAAATGAACGAAGAGATGTCACAGCAGTTGAGGTTTTGTAACAGGCAAACTGATTACTCAACTCCAGTATCCAGGTTCGATGGGCGACGAACTTTGCAGCTCTTGCAGCTAGTGCCTCACAGCTCTGACTGTGTGTGCATGTTGCCAGCGGCCCCGGTCTGACCGCCCACCACTGACTACCCGCACACACCACACTACATGGAAAATATAGCGGTCACACCAAAGATGGTTCAGCAGTACTAGTATCGATAAACGCTGCTGCTGTTACTGACAGAGGCAAGAGAGCAACTCGTTCAGGTAGTAACTGAGGGAGCAATAAGGCGCCACTCTATGATGAGAAAATGCCAAAAAGAAAAAACGGCATCAACGCGAGCCGGCCACAGCTCACCCTGTTTTGATTTACTGGCAGCTGGTGCTGGATTCTAGACAGCGCTTAATTGAAAACCTGCATCCCTGTTGATAAGATTGTCCACCATACGGATACATATGGCCTCCTTAATAATACAGTCCTAGAAAGATGACTCTGGGGATAAAATTTCAGTCTTTTCGAAAAAATGCGATGGCCCGTGTCCAGGCAATGCTCCGCCACCGCTGATTTATCAGGTTACACCAGGCGAGTATGACGATGGTGTTCGACGCAATGTTCTTGCACGGTTCGGCATGTCTGCCCAATATAACTTTTTCTATTATTGGCGTATGATATTATGCACGCCACGTTTCCTTAGACCAAGGTCGTCTTTGACCGAGCACAATAAATTCATGAATTTAGCTGGTGGCAGGAAAACACACTTGATGTCGTGGCTTTTGAGGATTCTTTCTATTCTTGAAGACATGCCGCCAAAATAGGGCAAGAACGCCGTTGCAGTGGGTGCTCCGCATCTTCATTTACATCCCTGCTTTGAATTTTCTCAGAACGGAATGCATGACATAGCTGTCTATCGGAACAGTTATTCTGTTAGAATACTGCCCTTACGTGTTCTAGCTCACCAGACAGACTGCTGGCATCTGAGACCACATGTGCTCTATGCACCAAACAGCGCAAGACTACCGCCTTGTGCAGTGTGATGACAACTTGTGGCCTGAAAATATAGCTCTGTGTCCCTGTGGGCTATCGGCTTTTCTCCTCACCATGACATCCAGGAATGGTAAAATGCCATCTTTTTTCCACTTCCACTGTAAACTGGAAATTTCGAACGGGAGGTTCCAACAGCGAAGTAAGATGTTTGGGCAGAAAATAGGTAGGAGTTCCAATGTTGCTCACTATTGGTCAGAGAGGAGACCTATCCTTATGTGTCTTCCGTAGCCCATGCGGTCTTGGAAGAACTGCAGCGTGTTGGTGCAGGCTCTTAATGACTTTATAAGGAATAGAACTCTTTTTGAGAAGGTCTAACCATGCAAGAACGTTGTGTCGAACACCATCGTCATACACGCCAGCGGCAACCTGGTAAATCAGCGGTGGCGCAACACTGCCTGGACACAGGGCATCGCACGTTTTAAGAAAAGACTGCAATTTTATCCCCACCGTCATCTTTCTGGGACTGTGTTGTCTAGTAGGCCATACATATCCGTGCTGTGGACAATCTTATCAAAAGCGATGAAAGTTTTCAATTAAGTGGAGCATGGAATCCAGCACTGGCTGCCATTAAATCAGAACAGGGGAAACAAGAACTTCCGATTCATCACGTGACGCAACGTACTACTGAAATTTAATTCAGCCTTTAACCACAGGAGTGTCCGGCAGCACAGTCATTGCCCATAGAGCATGTATGGATGGCCTTTCCTCCAGCTGCGAAAGGTCTTCCTGTGCATGTGTATTACCTGCTCCTGGCCTGAGAAATTTCGACGCCACGGCGCAATTACTTCCCATCTTCTCCTTTTCCTTGAACACATCCGCACCCTTTATATTGCCTGCCGCCTCAATCCCGCTCACCCCCTGGCGTCTCCCTTCCTCTCCACCCCCAGCCTGTTGCCGCACCTTTACTATTGTGTCCAACACTCTCTCCATCTCCACACCCTCCGCCTCCTTTCCCAATGCAACTTGCAGCATGTAACCCTCCCAGATGATGAGCTTCGCCCTGACGTCTACCCTTCCTACCAACTCTAACCCCACCTTCCCCTGCCTCCTTCTCAGGCCTTCCTCTCCTCCCCCTCCCAAGTGCTTTTCCCCTCCAATGCCCCCTCCCTCTCCTGTGCTCCCCTTCAGTGTCCCTGCGCTCCCTCCTGCATTGTCTTCCCCTCTTCATCTCCTGCCCCACCTGTCTCCTGCCTCTTAGTGCACCCTCTGACGCCCCTACTCTTTTCATCCTGCCCCCTCCCCTGCTGCACCTTGCTCTCCCCTCCTTTTCTATCCTCTCAGGCATCTCCCTCGGCAGGTCCCTCCTGGCAGTTTTATTCTTCGTCATGTAGGCTTCATCTCTCCAAGTGGGTTTAAAGTGTCTTGTTCTGGAGTGTATTTAGTATTGTGGCCATCTTTTAACCTGTGCGTGTGACTTCAGTGTCTTTTTTGTGCCCTACAAATCGCGAATTGTATCTTTCTTTTTAACTTTATGTCGACTTTTTTAATTATCCCCTAATGAACGTCTCCATGTCAGTGCATTTTTACCTTCATTACCTCCTGTTACACTGTTTTTATGTCCCCCTTTTTATCGCTTTTATTTGTATAATTTTCTTCTTGTATTAGCTGTTATGTCACTCGGCTGAAGAGCGGCGGATTGTGCCGCTGACAGCCGCCCCCCCACCCCCTGCCTGGAGCAGGGGAATGAAATCACACCAAAGAGAAGAAAACGAAATTACCATCAGTCAAGTCTTGCAGCAGTGGCAGCAGCAACTCCCGCCACCTGAAGATGTCGAGCAGTTGCACCAATGAAATATTGCAGCAAACCCGAGCAGTATATTCGCAACAGTCAGTCGGGAAAGAGTGAAAAGTCACAGTAACTATATTGTTAAATTGTGCAAGTTTGTTTTCGATGAGTTCCATACACATTATTGTAGTCTTACTGTAAATTATCTTTAATCCTACTTTCCCACATGCTCTACAAAGTTCTTTCATTCCACTGAAATTTATCTTTTCTAAAGGTGTACAATACTGTCTCGTTAACAGAATGAAGATGGTTCAGAAATGTTCCACTAACGTGCATTCCCTTTAACATTTTCCATTTAAACCATCTGGAAACTTCCCTTAGGACTGCTGAGAATAATTGTGGTGATACAGTAATTCCTTGCCTGTCTTGTCTTTGTTTTAGTATTTTATTATCCTGATGCAGCCTAATGGTAGCTGTAACTCTGATGTACCATTCCTTACCACAGGTGGGGTTGAAAGTGAGTCGAAATTTTCTCAAAATATTCATGATTTAGTATTCCCAGTACCTGTAGGAAAGTAAACACCATTAACAACAAATTAACTTGCGTTTGCATTACAGCTAATTTTTTAGAACAGTGCAGCATCCCACATGAGAGTCAGATTTTATATATAATGTAATAACACTTATTTCAGAAACACAATTGAGTCTTACGTAATTTAGGTAGATATAAATCATGCCTGGCAGCAGAAAATATTTCCTCAGTAAAATTATTGTTTTTTCAGTCCCAAACTTACAATGGGAAAACACAAATTGTAGAAGTATGACAAATTCAACTCCCAGTGAAATTCATATCACCACTTTTTTTTAAAATTTTGTAGCTGTATCATCAAAACCTTCAAATCTATGAACGTACAACCGCTTTACTTCATTGCAAAACTTAGCATCAGCTACGAATGAAGGAAGGATAATTCTATATTCGACACAAAAGTCATAGGAAGACGAAGCATGTGCCCTGAGAGTAAAGGCGGTGGCGTTGTCGAAGCAACCGTCCTGACATTCGATGGAAGTGGTCGGATCTTTTCCTTCCAGAGCTCGACAGCCGGACCTTATATTTCAATCTCAGACACAAAACTTTTCTGCCCGAAAGAAGGATTATTGTCAACCATTTTCCGTTGTTGGAGATATCTTCGAAGAGGTATTAGATATGTCGAATTCAAAATAACCCTGAATAAGAAAACTGACAGTTACTTTCCAATCTGCTAGCATTTTCAACACAAGTGCCTGTAGTAGAATAGTCTTGATCTTTTTGGCACAGATAATATTTAAGTAGCAATGGTAGTGAGTCACATTCCGAAAATTACTGACAACTTAGAGGTTGCAAACGTTTACGTGGTCTCACAAGGAACGCCTTGAGTGCGAGGTCGCAAAATGTCAATGATGTTTATGGCATTCGCCGCCCCACATATTTTCTACCATGCAACCACAATACTGTCTGCTAATGGCAATAGTGGGGCGGGACTGGAGGTATCCAATGCTGACCACAGCATGAGGCTACGGAGTGTAGCTGAATGCCTGGTCGACGAGTAACTCAGAACAATGCTACAGTGCTGGAGGTGTTGACACAAAGCAGAGCAACGACAACGATAAACAAACCAAACGTTGCATTATATCTACGACGACAATTGCCGAAGTTGACATTTCGTCAGAAAGAGAGCCAAGGAATTTCGCAGAGTGAAAAAGAAGTCGCACCTGAAATATTAAGGTTTCTGCTAAATGAGTTAGTGGACTGTGCGGACAATGTACGTGAGCAGTGCAATGATGACGATACGTATTTAACAAGTGACAATGATATTGAAACGGGTGTCGAGCCATGTAATTCAGGGAGCCATAAATCCCGTCTCCAGTGAAACGTAGTAAAGGATAGTCGTTGTCAAGGACCGGGTACTAAACATAATTATGTACATAGGAGATCTTAAGGGAGGGCAAGGCGCACTTGTTACAAAAACTGTGTTCATGCGTTTCAAGGACGCTCGCTACAATTTACAGGGTGTGCGTGATAATATACGTTACGCACTTCAAACTGCGCTTGACATGGATTACAGTGATTTCTAGGGAAGCAGTGGATGGCTGCGTAACTTCAGTGCTACAGAACTGGAAGACGTAAGACAACGAAATTTTAAAAAAGCGAATCTTTGTGATCACTGTAGCGCGCCTTTTTTTATTCGGTGTTCATGCTGCAACTTAATGGTTTGTTTTGACATTTCTTGACTGTCGACGATGTCCATTTTGTGAGCTGCAATACATACATCCCATAGAAGTTTGATCTCTGCACCTCCAGGGCACTCATGCCGCTCTCCTGACACACATGGTGAGTCATTAGCGGTTAATATTTTTCAAATAAGCCTTGCTGAATACTGATCTTGCGACCTCGTGCTCAAAGGGACCGTTTAAGTCATGCGACTGAATGAGGCTACTATTACCTATCAAAGATCAGTGCAAAAGAGCGTTTCTTCTTTTTTATGAACAGTGTGAAAATGCAACCAAATACTTGTATTAACTAGATGGCTGATACATAAATTGACGGACTTGACACATTTAACAACAGAAAGCTCACAGTGAAATTATATGAGTGGTATTTGACTTCCCTACTTGATCAGGAAGCATCACGTGCGCAGCCTACCCGCTCTCGCAGATCGATACCATCGATATCGAAACAGGGAACATCAGCAAGAACTCAGCCTTGAATCTGGTAGTATTTGGGGTAAGTCTCTTCACAACTTCGTGAGTTTATTCAGCATAGTTATTCTTTCCATAACTATTTTTTTCCTTTTGCCGTTCTATTTTCAGGAGAAAGACGACCATCTAGAGCTGATGGACGGCGTTCTGGTCGACCTGCTGCACGCTAAGTGGAACGCCTTTGTAAAATTCAAGTATGTACCTGTCGGTGGACTTGAGTACACAACTGAGACAAATTGTTTAAATGTTTAGTTCCCACCTGCAACTGCTAATGTTGCTATATTTGTTGTACCGTTTGTAACGACCACGTTTACTGGAATGTCAAATGTATCGTACTTCTTTTTATTTAACCTTTCTTTTATATGCTTTCACCCGTTACTTACTGAATGTCATAACGCCTCTGTTAACTTCCGTGACCGTACCGATAAGTGAAAAACAATTTTTCTTTAAGAAATTAAATGATCACTTTTTCTGTCCGCCCCTGGTAGCTTAGTAGTCAGCGCGACGGAATGTCATACCTAACGACCCGGGTTCGATTCCCGGCTGGGTCGGAGATTTTCTCCGCTCAGGGACTGGGTGTAGTGTTGTCCTTATCATTTCATCCCCATCGACACGCAAGTCACCGAAGTGGCAACTCGAAAGACTTGGACCAGGAGAACAGTCTTCCCGACGGGAGACCCTAGCCACACGGCATTTCCATCACTTCTTCTGTTAACTGCACATTAACATTACTGCACAAACAATTATACTGACTGTAACTAATCTTTGATTAACAATGTCGCCTTGGAAAATGTCCCGGGGGGGGGGGGGGGGGGGGGTAGGGGGGCCGGAGGGAAGGGAAATAATAAGCATTCAAGTGATACTATCACACATTATTATAAATCATGAAACTTTATTGGTCAAAATAACTCATAAAAAACGTTTTCTAACATAACTGTCTCTCATACAATGAAGGCTTTTACGACCGGATGTTTCAGCACCCTACAATTCTTCCGGATTGTATGGCCGTGGTCCATGGAACTCTTCTATCCCTGACGTTTCGTCCAAGGCTACGCTGGACATCTTCGGAGGTGCTCCGACTGTCGGCAAGACTCATTACAACCAGGAGCACCTCCGAAGATGTCCAGCGTAGCTTTGGACGAAACGTCAGGGATAGAAGAGTTCCATGGACCACGGCCATACAACTCGGAAAAATTCTCAGCAGCTGATAACTATCTGTGCTATTACAATTCTACAAGTAACATGAAAACGCACTTGCCTTCCAACTGAAGCACGGACTTGTCAACGGTGAGCAGTAAATATTTTTCCTTATCTTTATGTCTCCTAACAAACATTTAGATACTGCACACCATTACAACCTTGACCGCAGTGCTTGTTCGACTTGTTGTGCGAGCAATTACGATATAGCTTTAGCATCAAAATTACAATACATAATTTCATGTAAAATATAGTTTCTGTTAACCCAGTTACTGAGCACATATTGTGTTGCACCGTACGAAAATTCACTCGCCAGCACAACAGCAAATAGTTCAAATGGCTCTGAGCACTATGGGACTTAACATCTAAGGTCATCAGTCTCCTAGAACTTAGAACTACTTAAACCTAACTAACCTCAGGACATCACACACATCGATGCCCGAGGCAGGATTCGGACCTGCGACCGTAGTGGTGGCACGGTTCCAGACTGAAGCTCCTAGAACCGCTCGGCCACAGCGGCCGGCTACAACAGTAGAACTATAACATGCACTGATCATCCAGAACGTTATGACCACCGGCCTACTATCGATATAAACCCTGTCCAGGCGATAGCAGCGTCATCTGGCGAGGAATGACTGCTAGTCCGACACACGCACGTTGCATGTAGTAGTATCAGTGTGTGAAATCTTATGGGACTTACCTGCTAAGGTCATCAGTCCCTAAGCTTACACACTACTTAACCTAAATTATCCTAAGGACAAACACACACACACCCATGCCGAGGAAGGACTCGTACCTCCGCCGGGACCAGCCGCACAGTCCATGACTGCAGCGCCTGAGACCGCTCGGCTAATCCCGCGCGGCTGTAGTATCAATGAGCGTGCTGTCCATGTGTAGAATAGCGTAGGCGCGCAATCTATCTGTGTTTGACAGACGGCAGATTGTGATGGCCCGGATGCTCGGCACGAGCGTTTTGGAAACTGCGCGACTCGTCGGGTGTTAGAGGAGTTCTATGGCGAGTATCTGAACCACGTGGCGGAACCAAGGTGAAACCACGTCCAGACGTGGTAGGGTCAGGAGGTGACCCTCATTACAGATGTCAGACGTCGTAGGCTGGGCAGACTGGTAAAACAAGACAGGCACCGAATTGTGGCCGAACTAACATCTGACTTTAATGCTGGGCAGAGTACAAGTGTGTCTGCACACACGGTGCAGCGAACGCCCCCATCGATAGGCCCCCGTATGCATGTGGCAATGTTAACACCACTACATCGGCAACTACGGCTGAAATGTCCACATGACCATCGGTACTGGACGTTGGTGCAATGGCAGAGCGTTGCATTATCCGATACCTTCTTCATCAAGCCGATGATAAGGCGCGAATCCGTCGTCTTCCAGGGGAACAGGTCTTGACATCTGTCTTGGGGAGCGGCTCCATTATCCTGTGGGGAACATTGCATCCATGGGTACAGTGGAGCTCGTGCAAGGCACCATTACGGCCAAGGAGTACCGTACACTGGTTGCAGACCACGTACACCCAGTCATAACAAACATGTTTCAGGACGGCAATGGCATATTTCAACAAGATCTTGCGCCATATTACAAGGCCAGGAGAGTGATGGAGTGGTTGGAGGATCACAGTGGCGAGCTCCAATTGAAATTCTGGTCCCCCAACTCGCCATAACTGAAATCGATCGAACACATCTGGGATGAGATGGAACGTCGCATCAGAGCACATCGCTCCCATCCCCGAAATTTTCGGGAATTAGGTGACTTGTGTGTGGAGATGTGGTGCCAGATCGCTCAATAGACCTACCAAGGCCTCATTGCTTCCTTGTTGCCGCTGTTATCCGTGCCAAAGGTGAACATCCCCGCTATTAGGTAGGTCGTCCTAGTGTTCTGGCTGATCAGTGTATAAAATACTAGTCCGCTTGTTTACGGTATAGATATGAAAATTTACTTGATTTTGTACAATCCATTTCCACAGGAGTATTCTGAGTATTTACAATAGTCTCTGAATATTAAAGTACCTCTTGATGCAGACAAATTTACAAGACTCTTCATTTGCAGAATACTGACAATGTTCGCGTAAAGTTGTGCATAAGATTTTTAATAGACTGGTGCCCTATCTAAGACGATGCTGTCGTCTTCATCGCTGACTGCGAACTCGGACGAGCGTTTCTCTTCTCAGTCGAAAGTAGAGGAGTCGTTGCCACTCATCCACAGACATTCAGAATTCTCACTGAAAGGGTCCTCGGCAGAACTGCAGATGCCATGAAGGTGAAGGATGGACATATCCCACATTAATGTCCGCTAATAGTGTCCAGATACTTTTTTTATAGATAGTGTATTTTATATTAATTAGTAATAGGCTGCACACGCCAGTAATACAGCTAAGTTATATAGTCTGTTCAAAAATTTATTGGCAAGACTACCAGGGATGATATAGAAGAGAAAAACGGAGGTCAGGAGGTGTGGCCGAGCGGTTCTAGGCGCTACAGTCTGGAACCGCGCGACCGCTAGGGTAGCAGTTTCGAATCCTGCCTCGGGCATGGAAGTGTGTGATGTCCTTAAGTTAGTTATGTTTAAGTAGTTCTAAGTTCTAGGGGACTGATGACCTCAGATGTTAAGTCCCATAATGCTCAGAGCCATTTGAACCATTTTGAACAAAAACAGACATATTTCGTAAAGCAATCATTTGTTTGAAACCCATATTGCGTGAGCACTGAGCATTCTTATGTAATACACTATGGAGCAGTCGATGTGTCTTTTGTACCGCCCTGGAAGGCAGCGCGTGGGTCTGCTCCTGTGATATGCAAAATAGGCCGAATGACGGAAGCGAGTAGCAGGAGAAGTAAAGCACTTCGGTACCACGTGTAAAATTAAAGATGTTTACTATAGGCAAAAACAAGTTAATAAATGGTTGCATAACTTTGCGATGATGAGCAGGTAGCTGCGAAGCTGTATTCCCGTCGTAAGTAGTATAAAGTCTCAATAGCAAGCCAACACTGCATCTGAAACTGAAGCGATGTTTCCAGGCCGTCTGCTCCTGATGAAATGGGCAGAAAGTGCACCTACACTGTGGCATTGGAACTATCGATACCACAGTGTCTAACGTTGCTACACCAAATGTTAGTTTGAGAGCCATAGTACACGTGGAAAGAACTGGGAGATATGCACTTTACTGGAGGAGCTAAACCTTAATATCAGAAGGAGGATGTGATTTCACCATGATGGGGCTCCATCACACTTTGCAGTCCAGATAAGCTTAAGTATTGTGGTATGAGTAGGACACTGCACTAATGGTTTAATTCATCTTTAGCTGGAAGAAAGCAAAAGGTTGTAATTAGCAGTACAGATAGCCTGCAAAAATCAGCAGAGTCCTTTAAATGGCGATGTGTCAAGAATGATGTCCCACATGGTTCAGCCTTGGGTCTCTTATTCTTCTTAATATATATTAATGACTTGTCACTCTATACTCATGAAGATGCAAAGCTAGTTCTTTTTGATGGTGATGCAAGTATAGTAATCTCACCCCCAAAAAAATAAGTGGTTCTCTGCAAATGAATTCAGACTAAATTTTCAGAAAACACAGAGTATATAGTTCTGTACAGTAAACGGCATAATACCGTTGATAAATAAAGACTGTGAACACAACTCTGCTGCTAAGGCAGAATATTCCAAATTTGTGGGGGTATGCACTGATGAGAAATTCAATTCGAAGAAATACAACGGTGATCTGGTGAAACGTTTAGGTTCATCTACTTATGCTATTAGGGTTATTGCAAATTTCGGTGATAAACATATCATTAAATTAGCCCACTACGCCTATTTGCATTCACTGCTTTCATATGGCATCATTTTTGGGCTAATTAATCATTAAGAGAAAAAATATTGATTGCACAAAAGCGTGTAATCAGAATAATAGCTGGAGTTGTTTAACGAACTTGGGAAATTCACAATACCTTCTCAATACATATTGTCTCTTATGAAATTTGTTATTAATAGCCCATCCCTATTCAAAAATAACAGCAAAGTGCATAACTACCACACTAAAAGAAAGGATGATATTCGCCATTCTGAGTTAAATCTGACTTCGGCATAGAAAGGGGTGAATTATGCAGCCACAAAAATCTTTAGCTTTAAAAGTATA
The DNA here is from genome assembly GCF_021461395.2 of Schistocerca americana. Classification (NCBI taxonomy): domain Eukaryota; kingdom Metazoa; phylum Arthropoda; class Insecta; order Orthoptera; family Acrididae; genus Schistocerca; species Schistocerca americana. Next base: position 325,364,424 of record NC_060121.1, on the reverse strand, counting down.
ACAGACAGCATTTAAAGACAAATTTAAAAATTTCTGAATGACAACTCCTTCTACTTTGAATTTTTAGAAATTAAGTAGTAATTGTAAAAACAAGAATTGTGTTTTTAGACATCAAATACGAAAAAAATTATAATGTGTAAAGAAAACTTATGTGTAGCTGACACGTTCCACAACATTACGAAATGTCGTATTCATGATCTATGCAACAAGTATTACTGTAACATGAGTGCACGCAGTTTCGATCGTTCTGTGAGCTCAAGAACGACCGCAGAGCCGTCCATGAGTATTTGGCGGGGGTGCCAGCGAATTTTTCGTGCCTAAAAGCCGCCTGATGAACGGAGCGCTATTTCCTTACGACGACGCACAAAACGCAGCTCAGGCGTATCCAATAAAGCCTCGACGAGCAATGTGAGCGAACTGCCTCCGGCCAGAACACATACGTTATATATACAGTTACAGAACATTCCAGTACAATGATTCTTGATATTTGTGGATACTTCTAGAATGTCCTCGAACCGAATGTTGTTGTTGTGGTCTTCAGTCCTGAGACTGGTTTGATGCAGCTCTCCATGCTACTCTATCCTGTGCAAGCCTCTTCATCTCCCAGTACCTACTGCAACCTACATCCTTCTGAATCTGCTTAGTGTATTCATCTCTTGGTCTCCCTCTACGATTTTTACCCTCCACGCTGCCCTCCAATACTAAATTGGAGATCCCTTGATGCCTCAGAACATGTCCTACCAACCGATCCCTTCTTCTGGTCAAGTTGTGCCACAAACTTCTCTTCTCCCCAATCCTATTCAATACTTCCTCATTAGTTATGTGATCTACCCATCTAATCTTCAGCATACTTCTGTAGCACCACATTTCAAAAGCTTCTATTCTCTTCTTGTCCAAACTATTTATCGTCCATGTTTCACTTCCATACATGGCTACACTCCATACAAATACTTCCAGAAATGACTTCCTGACACTTAAATCTATACTCGATGTCAACAAATTTCTCTTCTTCAGAACACTTTCCTTGCCATTGCCAGTCTACATTTTATATCCTCTCTACTTCGACCATCATCAGTTATTTTGCTCCGCAAATAACAAAACTCCTTTACTACTTTAAGTGTCTCATTTCCTAATCTAATTCCCTCAGCATCACCCGACTTAATTCGACTACATTCCATTATCCTCATTTTGCTTTTCTTGATGTTCATCTTATATCCTCCTTTCAATACACTGTCCATTCCATTCAACTGCTCTTCCAAGTCCTTTGCTGTCTCTGACAGAATTGCAATGTCATCGGCGAACCTCAAAGTTTTTATTTCTTCTCCATGGATTTTAATACCTACTCCGAATTTTTCTTTTCTTTCCTTTACTGCTTGCTCAATATACAGATTGAATAACATCGGGGAGAGGCTAAAACCCTGTCTCACTCCCTTCCCAACCACTGCTTCCCTTTCATGTCCCTCGACTCTTATAACTGCCATCTGGTTTCTGTACAAATTGTAAATAGCCTTTCACTCCCTGTATTTTACCCCTGCCACCTTTAGAATTTGAAAGAGAGTATTCCAGTCAACATTGTCAAAAGCTTTCTCTAAGTCTACAAATGCTAGAAACGTAGGTTTGCCTTTCCTTAATCTTTCTTCTAAGATACGTCGTAAGGTCAGTATTGCCTCACGTGTTCCAGTGTTTCTACGGAATCCAAACTGATCTTCCCCGAGGTCGGCTTCTACTAGTTTTTCCATTCGTCTGTAAAGAATTCGTGTTAGTATTTTGCAGCTGTGACTTATTAAACTGATTGTTCGGTAATTTTCACATCTGTCAACACCTGCTTTCTTTGGGATTGGAATTATTATATTCTTCTTTAAGTCTAAGGGTATTTCGCCTGTTTCATACATCTTGCTGACCAGATGGTAGAGTTTTGTCAGGACTGGCTCTCCCAAGGCCGTCAGTAGTTCCAATGGAATGTTGTCTACTCCCGGGGCCTTGTTTCGACTCAGGTCTTTCAGAGCTCTGTCAGACTCTTCACGCAGCATCGTATCTCGCATTTCATCTTCATCTACATCCTCTTCCATTTCCATAATATTGTCCTCAAGTACATTGCCCGTGTATAGACCCTCTATATACTCCTTCCACCTTTCTGCTTTCCCTTCTTTGCTTAGAACTGGGTTTCCATCTGAGCTCTTGATGTTCATACAAGTCGTTCTCTTATCTCCAAAGGTCTCTTTAATTTTCCTGTAGGCAGTATCTATCTTACCCCTAGTGAGATAAGCCTCTACATCCTTACATTTGTCCTCTAGCCATCCCTGCTTAGCCATTTTGCGCTTCCTGTCGATCTCATTTTTGAGACGTTTGTATTCCTTTTTCCCTGCTTCATTTACTGCATTTTTATATTTTCTCCTTTCATCAATTAAATTCAATATTTCTTCTGTTACCCAAGGATTTCTACTAGCCCTCGTCTTTTTACCTACTTGGTCCTCTGCTGCCTTCACTACTTCATCCCTCAAAGCTACCCATTCTTCTTCTACTGTATTTCTTTCCCCCATTCCTGTCAATTGTTCCCTTATGCTCTCCCTGAAACTCTGTACAACCTCTGGTTCTTTCAGTTTATCCAGGTCCCATCTCCTTAAATTCCCACCTTTTTGCAGTTTCTTCATTTCAAATCTACAGGTCATAACCAATAGATTGTGGTCAGAGTCCACATCTGCCCCTGGAAATGTCTTACAATTTAAAACCTGGTTCCTAAATCTCTGTCTTACCATTATATAATCTATCTGATACCTTTTAGTATCTCCAGGGTTCTTCCATGCATACAACCTTCTTTCATGATTCTTAAACCAAGTGTTAGCTATGATTATGTTGTGCTCTGTGCAAAATTCTACCAGGCGGCTTCCTCTTTCATTTCTTAGCCCCAATCCATATTCACCTACTACGTTTCCTTCTCTCCCTTTTCCTACACTCGAATTCCAGTCACCCATGACTATCAAATTTTCGTCTCCCTTCACTATCTGAATAATTTCTTTTATTTCATCATACATTTCTTCAATTTCTTCGTCATCTGCAGAGCTAGTTGGCATATAAACTTGTACTACTGTAGTAGGTGTGGGCTTCGTATCTATCTTGGCCACAATAATGCGTTCACTATGCTGTTTGTAGTAGCTTACCCGCATTCCTATTTTCCTATTCATTACTAAACCTACTCCTGCTTTACCCCTATTTGATTTTGTGTTTATAACCCTGTAGTCACCTGACCAGAAGTCCTGTTCCTCCTGCCACCGAACATCACTAATTCCCACTATATCTAACTTTAACCTATCCATTTCCCTTTTTAAATTTTCTAACCTACATGCCCGATTAAGGGATCTGACATTCCACGCTCCGAACCGTAGAACACCAGTTTCCTTTCTCCTGATAACGACGTCCTCCTGAGTAGTCCCCGCCCGGAGATCCGAATGGGGGACTATTTTACCTCCTGAATATTTTACCCAAGAGGACGCCATCATCATTTAATCATACAGTAAAGCTGCATGTCCTCGGGAAAAATTACGGCTGTAGTTTCCCCTTGCTTTCAGCCGTTCGCAGTACCAGCACAGCAAGGCCGTTTTGGTTATTGTTACATGGCCAGATCAGTCAATCATCCAGACTGTTGCCCTTGCAACGACTGAAAAGGCTGCTGCCCCTCTTCAGGAACCACACGTTTGTCTGGCCTCTCAACAGATACTCCTCCGTTGTGGTTGCACATACGGTACGGCTATCTGTATCGCTGAGGCACGCAAGCCTCCCCACCAACGGCAAGGTCCATGGTTCATAGAGTTCTGAACTCATGACCTTCAGTTCAACAACCTAGTATCATAAACGCTACACCACGGTGACGATGCTACTGAGCTTCTTGTGCGACATTGTTGCAGCAGCCAGGGAGGACCTGTACATTGGCCTGCAGGATCCCCAGACCTCATGGAACTACATGAAATCCGACGTGTATTCTACCCCTGTTAACTCGGAGGGGCTTATTGCAAAGAATTCTTGCAGCACCACACAAATACCGAACACACCACGCATTTTCCAGCATGCGACTACCTGCTACGGCGACACCTGCTCTGTGCAGAGGTTAATGGTGCTCGTTTTGAACATTTATTATAATGTAATAGTAATCAGAACAACAAATCAATGAAAAACATTTAACACCGTTTTATTCTCAATCACACATAATAACCTCCTGTATACTCAATACTCAAACTATGTGCGTTTCCGACACATGTTTGCATTACAAAATATCTCCATCATCATCCCTGCTAGTTTGGGCACTGAGTTTTTGAACTCTGTATATATAAATTGTATTATAGTATTGTCAAGAATGAAAAACAGCCCACAGTTGCACTAAATTATGTTTGGTTCAAATGGCTCTGAGCACTATGGGACTTAACTTCTGAGGTCATCAGTCCCTAGAACTTAGAACTACTGAAACCTAACTAACCTAAGAACATCACACACATCCATGCTCGAGGCAGGATTCGAACCTACGACCGTAGTGGTCGCGCAGTTCCAGACTGAAGCGCCTAGAACCGCTCGGCCACTCCGGCCGGCTAAATTATGTTTATTTTAAACCTTGACCATGGTTTCTGCTATAATACAGCCTTCTTCAGAAGTCACACTAATAAATGAAAAATGTCTTAGCCCAGCGGCTGCGTCAGACCCAATAAAATAACTTCGACATAAGCCTGTTCCGAACATAAGTAAAATTTTGGTGCCATATTTAATTTTATTTATTTATATATAATAGAGAAGTTGTTGTGGTCATACGGGGGTTCGTTTCTTTTTTTTGTTAATGTTTGTGATTTTTTCTTTTTTTTCTTTAAATATTTGAATCTTTTATTTTTTCTTAATTTTATAAATTTTAAAATTTCTTATTTTTTTTCTTAAAAGTTTTATTCTTGCTTGTTTATTCACTTTTTCTTTGTATTATATGTAAGTTTTGTTAAACTAAATGTTATTTTATTGGGTCTGACGCAGCCGCTGGGCTAAAACACTTTTCATTCATTAGTGCGACTTCTGAAGAAGGCTATATTATTATAGCAGAAACCGTGGTCAAGGTTTGAAATAAATATAATTTAGTGCAACTGTGGGCTGATTTCATTCGAGACAATTTTTGCCGGTTGCTGTTGTCGCTGCCATGATGAATATAATGTATTATAGTACTATAAAACCACATGCATCTATGAGCTGCAATTTAATGCTGTAAAGTTCTTGCAGAAAATAAATAATAATAAGATATGTCGTTACTTTGGACAGACATACTTAATGATATGACACCCTCATTTCGCAAATTGGCGTTTGCTACGTGATTTTACTTGTTTTAGTGAGGCTACAGCAGTGCGTTGTGCACTGATTGCAGGTTCTACCGGCAGTTCTTCCTGTTCTGCTTCTACTTCATGTTCTCGCTGGTGTGCTTCACACTGCGGCCGGGCCCGCCCCCCACCAGCCTCAAGGCGACGGCGAGTCCTGCCATCAACGCCACCATCGCCACCAACGCCACCATCGCCACCAACGCCACCACCTCGCTGTCGCCAGCCAACGGGACGACTGCCACCCTCGCCTTGCTCGCCTCCAACGGATCACTGCACACGCTTAACCAGTCTCTCGTCAAGAGCGAGAAGAGATTCCAGCGTCTAGCACCAAAGGCAGCTGGAATTGTCCGTGCAAATCGAATCAATAAAACTTCTCCTATGACAAGTGTGGTTCCAGACACGACAGACCCAAGTCCGCTGCACAGACTGAATGCTTCTCGCAGTCGCCAACATCGCGGGAACAACTACGGCGCAAGTGCGGTAACAATAGTTTCGCACAATGTCTCGAAAAGAGAAATTATTGAAGGCGATCTGAATCACACAAGGATGGAGGAAGGTGCCACATTCGCTACGGTGACGCCAGTCACACCCACCACAACACCACAAACAACGGTCAGTGTTATCTTATTTTTTGTTATTATTATTATTATTATTATTATTATGTGTGATTAGACCCTGTTGGATCACTCAGGTTCTTGATTCTTTTTCCTTTTTTTTTCCACACTGCTCTCATTTTTTCTGCATGGGCTCTCTTCCTTTCCTCTTTCCATGTGAAACTTTCACTTTGTGTGTAAAGAATGAAAGTGCTGGAAAAACTCTTACGTTATTTGATTTGCAAACAGCTGAGCAAAACTGAACGTACTCAGAGAGTTCTCTCTTTACTTATTCTGATCATCACTAAACTTACACACAATATTTTTAGCGCAACGCAATCTTTCAATAATCCCTACAAAAGAATAGGCCTGACTAACAATAACCCATACCCTTCATGAATCACTTACCTCACAAAAATCTTCGTTACTCCAAGCACTGTGAACAGCGGGCGCCAATACTGCCAGCTAAATAAAGGAGTCTAACTACTGAAGGCACTAACTGCTGATAGGCATATAGTTTGCAAATGAAAGGTTTTGATAGAGAACAAACAATGTATTTACCTTAATAGTGTTCAAAAGTCATTATATATTTATATCAGTTCATGACATCCAGTCTTACAAATTTCCTTTTTCTTACGGACACACGTCCAGATCGTCCGCTCATAGTAACCTCTCAAAACTCTGGCATCTCTCTCCCAACTCTACGCGCTGTACACATTCAACTGCCCAACACTACACTAGCGAATATTCCATCAATGAGTCCAACCAGCCACAGACTGCACATAGCGCAGTCGGCGATTTTCATACACAGCACTATGTGGTGTTACCAACGAAAAACCTAAACAGCCTACTCACACATTTTATTCCCGATTTCTTCGGAGCTTCGCTCTCTGATTTAACTTCCCATCTGTCAACTTTCTGCTTAAATACCTTTCTGTCCAAAATATCTGAATAATTTGTCTGAGCTTTTTGTAGGTCCTTTTTGACCTCTTCTATCCAGGGTATAGTTTTAAGTCCTCCTATGTATTTAGGAATTTTGTGCGTAAGTCTTGTTTTCGGAAGCCTAGAGACGTGCCCATAAAATTTTAATCGCCTTTTTTCTAATGTCCGCTGCAAGGTTGGACAATTTCTCAGTTGTTTGACGAGATTGTAGTCTATAGCCCTCTTCTGTCTTCTTTGGCCCTAATATATTTCTGATGATTTTACATTCTTCCTTTAATAAGTTTTCTAGGTCATCTTTTATGTGGACTGTCAGGGTTTCACTGGCATACAGGACTTCAGGTTTTAATACTGCATTATGGTGCCTAATTTTAGTGTTTTTGTACACCTTATGGGTTCTTCCATAGGTCCTCTTTACTTTTTGGAGGCGATTGTTTTGTGCTATTTTGTCTCGCCCCGTAGGTTCAAGGACTTCACCTAAGTATTTAAAGGATGGGCCTCTATTGATATGACAGTATTTTGTAGTCAAGTTTTGGGTGTCTGTTTTTGTGGCGATGAACTCAGACGTTAGGAGAGAGACTTGCAGACCAACTTTCTCTGCACGTTCTTTAAGGGTTTCAACCTGTTCGATTGCTGTTATCCCATAATCCGCTAGTAAAGCTAAGTCGTCAGCAAAAGCTAAACATAAAATTCTTATGTCATCCTTGACTCGCCCATCTGTATAGGTTTCCAGCAGTTTTTATTCTTCAGTTCCTTTTCGCATTCGCGGATGGCCTTGTCCAGCACAAGGTTGAATAGGAGAGGAACAGGCCATCACCTTGTCGGAGCCAATTTTGATCAGGAAGGGATCGGATATTTCACCCATGAATTTCACCTTGGAGGTGAAATTCTTTGATGAGGTTAAGGATTTTTGGATCCAACCCTTGTTCTTCAAGGATATCAAAAAGTGCTTGTCGGTCAATTGAGTCGTATGCCTTTTTAATGTCAACAAACGTGCAAATTATTTGGCTGTTTCTGACTGGTTTGTAGTGTAGCACGGCCTTTAGATTGTTCTGCGCAGGATCTATTGGGGCGAAAGCCACCTTGGTATTCACCAATTTTGTTTTCCAGTTTCTTTTGTGCTTTTTGAAAAAGACAGGCTGATAGAACTTTGTATGCGACCTGAAATAGGGATATGCCTTGATAGTTTGTCTCCTTTTTTGTGTAATGGATGAATAAGCGCACATTTCCCTTCCTGGGATATTTTTTCTGTCTCCCAAATATCTGCAATGATTTGGATAAACTCTCTGATAGAATTTGGTCCTAGAGATTCCAGTAGCTCAGCAATAATCTCATCTTCACCAGATGCTCTATTGTTTTTTATAATTTAACAATGTGTCTGTGAATTTCTTCTTGTGTTGGTGGGGATGATTCAGGTTGCGTGTAAGTAGGTCTTTCTGTAGGGAATCTCGAAAGTGATTTCGGGAAATTAAGGAGTGTTGAAAAATAATGTGCCAGTTCCTTATAGTTTTCCTGGTTAGTCAGTGTACGTTTTACGTCAGATTTCTTGAAACATAAATTTTGTGCGCTGTATCCGCGCATTTTTTTCTGCAAAAGTTCTCTGAAAATCTTGTGTATTGTTGGGAAGTTTTCTTCGATTAGGTTCCGTTGATTTTTCAGGTATTTTCTTTTGGTCTGTCAAATGATTTTCGCCACTTGTTTCTTAAAAATATTGAAGATTTTCCACTGTTTTCTTTCTGTTGTAGTTAAGAAAAGCCTTTTTTCGCTTTTCCCAAGCTGTCACACGCTGTGTCCCACCATGGATATTTTGTGTTTTTTTTCAGGGGGACTAAATCTTTAGCCTTCTGGATTACTTTACTGTGTAATTTTTCCCAAGTATCAGCCCGGACTTTTTCCACTTCTTCACAAAGCTAAGTTTCTTTGATCCTTCTGGTGTCAAATTTATGCTGGCGTACTTTCTTGTGGTGGACTCTCTTTGCAGTAAATTTCATTTTTGTCCGTGTTCAGTAGTGCTCTGAATCTATGTTTTTATCTCTACAGACTTGTATGCCATGACTTCCCTCTGTAGAGGATACGAGATGGCAACATGATCAATCTGATATTCACCGAGCTCTTTTATTAGGGATCTCCCGGTGAGTGTGCTCCCTGCCGCCGTTGGATCAGCAGCTGCCAGCAGCAAGTCGTATACTCCTAGGTTACTTATTTGTTACATAGTTTAATTCTTAATTTCTTTGTGTGTTTTTGGGTACTTGCATTGTTTAATTCATAAATTTCGGGCGTATTATAGTATTTGAGAGTTGTAGCATCGCGCTTTAGTACCTGATTGTAGTGCAGTCGTTAGGCATTTGTACAGGTTACTTCATACATTCTTTGCGTGTTTCCCTTGCATTATCTAGGCATGGACTCGTGTTTCAGTAACAGTTGTTCAACATCGATTAGAATGGACAGGGACTGTGAGTGCTGTGTTCGGATGAGGGCTTAGTTGGCATCCCTTCGCTCACAGCTGCAGGCGGCACTGACTTCGGTCGCACAGCTTGAGGCTGTTGCCAATGGGCACCACTGTGGGGAGCCAGACTTGGGTATCACGGGGATGTCAACCTCGTCCCGTCCATCCCCAGATCGGTCCGCCGCTGTGGTTGCCCCGGTTGCTGCCTGCAGTGGGGCTGAGCCCTCGCCTGTGGTTGATTGGGAGGTCGTTCCAAGGCATGGCAGGCAGCGAAAGACGTCCCCAGAGGCTGGTCAGAAAGCCTCCCCGGTGCGTCTGACGAACAGGTTTCAATTACTGTCTCTGGCTGAGCCAGATGCAGCTGCCTGCCCTGTTTCAGAGGATGATTCTCAGCCTTCAAGGTCTGGACAACTGCAGAGGGTGGGCTTATTGGTAGTTGGGAGCTCCAATGTTAGGCACGTAATTGGGCCCCTTAGGGACATGGCGGCTAAGGAGGGGAAGAAATCCAGTGTTCACTCCGTGTGCATTCCGGGTGGAGTCATTTCTGATGTGGAAAGGGTCCTTCCGGCTGCCATGAAGAGCACAGGGTGCAGCCAGCTGCAGGTGGTGGCACATGTCGGCACTAATAACGTGTGGCGCTTTGGATCTGAGGAAATTCTCTCTGGATTCCAGCGGCTATCTGATTTGGTGAGGGCTGCCGGTATTGCATATGAGATGATGGCAGAGCTCACCATCTGCAGCATCGTTCACAGAACCGACTGCGGACCTTTGGTGCAGAGCCGGGTGGAGGGTCTGAATCAGAGGCTCAGACGGTTTTGCGACCGAGTTGCCTGCAGATTCCTTGACTTGCGCCATAGGGTGGTGGAGTTTCGGATTCCGCTGAATAGTTCAGGAGTTCACTACACTCAGCTGGCGGGTAGCGGGTAGCGGAGGCTGTGTGGCGTGGACTGGGCGGTTTTTTAGGTTAGAAGGCTTCGGGAAAGTACGGGGTGGGCTGCAATCTCAAAGGGTGCATGGCAAATACAGGACGTGCTTGGATCGAGAAACAGTCGGAATTTTAGTTGTAAATTGTTGTAGTTGTGCTGGGAAAGTCCCTGAGTTTCAAGCGCTAATAGAAAGCACAGAAGCTGAAATCGTTATAGGTACAGAAAGCTGGCTAAAGCCTGAAACAAGTTCTGCAGAAATTTTTACGAAGTCTCAGACGGTGTTCAGGAAAGATAGATTAGGCAGAATTGGTGGTGGAGTGTTTGTGTCTGTCAGTAGTGGTTTATTTTATAGTGAAGTCAAGGTAGACACTCCGTGCGAATTGGTATGGGTGGAGGTTATACTTAACAGCCGAACTAAGTTAATAATTGGCTCCTTCTACCGACCCCCAGACTCCGATGATATAGTTGCTGAACAGTTCAGAGAAAATTTGAGTCTCGTAACAAATAAATACCCCACTCATACGGTTATAGTTGGTGGGGACTTCAACCTTCCCTCGATATGTTGGCAAAAATACTTGTTCAAAACCGGTGGTAGGCAGAAAACATCTTCCGAGATTGTCCTAAATGCTTTCTCCGAAAATTATTTCGAGCAGTTAGTCCACGAACCCACGCGAATTGTAAATGGTTGCGAAACCACACTTGACCTCTTAGCCACAAACAATCCAGAGCTAATAGAGAGCATCATGGCTGAAACAGGGATTAGTGATCACAAGGTCGCTGTAGCTAGGCGCAATACCGTTTCTTCCAAATCCACCGGACACAAACGCAAAATAATTTTATTTAAAAAAGCGGATAAAGTGTCACTAGAAGCCTTCCTAAGAGACAATCTCCATTCCTTCCGAACTGACTATGCAAATGTAGACGATGTGTGGCTCAAATTCAAAGATATAGTAGCAACAGCAATTGAGAGATTCATACCTCATAAATTGGTAAGAGATGGAACTGATCCCCCATGGTACACAAAACAGGTCCAAGTGCTGTTTCAGAGACAACGGAAAAAGCATGCGAAGTTCAGAAGAACGCGAAATCCCGAAGATTGGCTAAAATTTACAGACGCGCGAAATTTGGCACGGTCTTCAATGCGAGATGCCTTTAATAGGTTCCACAACGAAACATTGTCTCGAAATTTGGTAGAAAATCCGAAGAAATTCTGGTCGTATGTAAAGTACACAAGCTGCAAGACGCAGTCAATACCTTCGCTGCACAGTGCCGATGGTACTGCTACCGATGACTGTGCCGCTAAAGGGGATGTTATTGAACGCAGTTTTCCGAAATTCCTTCACCAGGGAAGACGAATGGAATATTCCAGAATTTGAAACACGAACAGCTGCTAGCATAAGTTTCTTAGAAGTAGATACCTTAGGGGTTGCGAAGCAACTCAAATCGCTTGATACGAGCAAGTCTTCAGGTCCAGATTGTATACCGATTAGGTTCCTTTCATATTACGCTGATACAATAGCTGCCTACTTAGCAATCATATACAACCGCTCGCTCACCGATAGATCTGTACCTACAGATTGGAAAATTGCGCAGGTCGCACCAGTGTTTAAGAAGGGTAGTAGGAGTAATCCATCGAACTACAGACCTATATCATTAACGTCGGTTTGCAGCAAGGTTTTGGAGCATATACTGTATTCAAACATTATGAATCACCTCGAAGGAAACGATCTATTGATACGTAATCAGCATGGTTTCAGAAAACATCGTTCTTGTGCAACACAGCTAGCTCTTTATTCGCACGAAGTAATGGCCGCTATCGACAGGGGATCTCAGGTTGATTCCGTATTTCTAGATTTCCGGAAAGCTTTTGACACCGTTCCTCACAAGCGACTTCTAATCAAGCTGCGGGCCTATGCGGTATCGTCTCTGTTGTGCGACTGGATTCGTGATTTCCTGTCAGGAAGGTCGCAGTTCGTAGCAATGGACGGCAAATCATCGAGTAAAACTGAGGTGATATCAGGTGTTCCTCAGGGAAGCGTCCTGGGACCTCTGCTGTTCCTGATCTGCATAAATGACCTGGGTGACAATCTGAGCAGTTCTCTTAGGTTGTTCGCAGATGATGCTGTAATTTACCGTCTAGTAAGGTCATCCGAAGACCAGTATCAGTTGCAAAGCGATTTAGAAAAGATTGCTGTATGGTGTGGCAGGTGGCAGTTGACGCTAAATAACGAGGTGATTCACATGAGTTCCACAAGAAATCCGTTGGAATTCGATTACTCGATAAACAGTACAATTCTCAAGGCTGTCAATTCAACTAAGTACCTCGGTGTTAAAATAACGAACAACTTCAGTTGGAAAGACCATATAGATAATATTGTGGGGAAGGAGAACCAAAGGTTGCGTTTCATTGGCAGGACACTTAGAAGATGCAACAAGTCCACTAAAGAGACAGCTTACACTACACTCGTTCGTCCTCTGTTAGAATATTGCTGCGCGGTGTGGGATCCTTACCAGCTGGGATTGACAGAGGGCATCGAAAGGGTGCAAAAAAGGGCAGCTCGTTTTGTATTATCACGTAATAGGGGAGAGAGTGTGGTAGATATGATACGCGAGTTGGGATGGAAGTCATTAAAGCAAAGACGTTTTTCGTCGCGGCGAGATCTATTTACGAAATTTCAGTCACCAACTTTCTGTTCCGAATGCGAAAATATTTTGTTGAGCCCAGCCTACATAGGTAGGAATGATCATCAAAATAAAACAAGAGAAATCAGAGCTCGAACAGAAAGGTTTAGGTGTTCGGGAGTGGAATGGTAGAGAGATAGTATTATTGTGGTTCGATGAACACTCTGCCAAGCACTTAAATGTGAATTGCAGTGTAATCATGTAGATGTAGATGTTGACATGATTTTAATGTTGTTTTGTTGGCATACTTCGATAAGCCTTTTTCCGTTTTTATTGGTAAATTTATGGGCGGGATATTTTCCTGCGATTTTCCAGTATTGTTTTTCTTTGCCTATCTGAGCATTGAAATCACCCAGTAAGTTTCTGATGTCCTGCTTTGGAATTTTAGCCATTACTTTCTCAAAATCGGTCCAGAATTTCTCCACAGTCTGTGGATCCTTTCTGTTAGCAATGTTGATGAGGGCATGAACATTAATGAAGGTATATTTCTTGTTAGCGCACTGCATGTGCATTGTCATCAGGCGGTTTCTTATGGGGTACACATCTCTTATGGAGTCTGTTATATTTTTATATATGACAAAAGCCATTCCCAGAAGAGGAGCACCTTCAGCAATACGTTTTTCCGTTTTACACTTAAAGATGCGATAATTTCCATAATCAACTGTGGCTTCATCTGTGAATCGTGTTTCTTGAAGGACTAAACTCTGAATTTTTTGTCAGTCTAGTTCCTGTACTAGGTTGTGTAATTTTCCCAGTTGAATTAGAGTGTTGATATTAAATGTGACCATATAAGTGATAGTTTTGGATGGAAGTCTGCCAGAGAACTCCGACTTTCTCTGTGTTCATGACTGCCCAGGTCCCCTAGACTCCGAAGATCCGGTTGCCGCCTGTTGGCAACATTGTTATTACTTTCACGAATCATGATGGCTTATTATATTATTGTTTGTCCAATGTTTCCACTGGGTTATCAGAACCAGGGATTGTTAGTACCTGGAGTAATTATTGCAGTCGACCCTAACATGGGGAACAGACACTGACCAGAAAGCCGCCCATTATGGGTTCTGACGCGTCTAGGTTTTCTATCGTTAGCTTTTAGATTAACCCTAAAAGCAGGACCGCCTCTTCCGACAGCTCTGTCGAACTGATGATCTTCATCTCCTTCTTCAATGTCGTTGAGGTCTGGCAAGGGACCTCACAGGGAACCACACCCGGGCCAGGTGAACCAAGGTTTCTTTTTACCAGGTGTGACTCCTCTCTCTCCTCCTTTTCAACTGTGCTTGGGATCGGCTATGGCGTAATTTATCTTATTTATATATTTATGTGCTTATACGGGGTGTCTCATTTATCTTGCTCACCCAAAATAACTTTTTTCTGAAAGTTAAGTGAAAAATTGCTTCACCCAATATCTCCTAACATCATTGGGTAGTTCTTGCTGAGGCTATACGTTTTACGTATCCCCACAGATGTAGGAGATAGCGGTGGATGTTAATTTTTTTAAATGGAGCCATGTAAATTTTATTCAATAATACACCTACCCTCCCAAAGAGCTATTCAAAAATGTCTCATACTGTACCATTTTTTTTTTTCAATGAAACGTAGACGTGGGAACTATAACGAGTACACAGGCTTTCAAAAAAAAAAAAAACGAGCTGTTTACAGCCTTGATGTATACATTGTGTACCCAGTGTAGTGCTGTAGTAGAGATGTGGGTTTTGTTTATGATTTCCGACTCATTTAAACACAGGCATTCGTCTCCCTCACCCCCCCCCCCCCCCCCCCCACACCCTCACACACCTCATTTGTTGTTGCTTTAGCGCAAAGTACACTGCATACCAGTGTAGTCGTGCTTAAGAGTAACTTAGTTAACTGCATGGCGGTAGTACACGTTGTGAATACAATTTTTGTTGAGTAAAGGTGTACGATGTACGTGAAATAATTTAGTAGCTTGCAATTTTATGTTCAGTACTATTAGATAACATTATGATTATTATGTTATTATGCCCATCTTGTAGTCTACTGTGCATACCCGTACTGTAATTTGCTGCAGATGGACCAAACTCTGTTCAGGCACAACTACTGTACGATTCCTTGACAAGCCATCGCCTTCGTTGGATGTTTCGTTGTCTCATTTTTGGTCTGCGTGAAACGGGAAGTTTAAATGCAAGACCTAGAAATCGTCGTAGAACAGACAAAGCTTCTGAGGATGCTGTGCTCGCCGCCGTAGCCGTGAATCATCAAGTCAGCACACAACGAATTGAACATGAAGTCAATGTCTCAAGAACAAGTGCACATTGAATTCTGCAACGTCATACATTCCATCCTTATCGTGTTCGTTTACACAAGAACTTGATGGAAATGACTTGAACAATAGAGTTCAGTTTTGTCAGTGGGCTCACCGACGGCTTCTGACTACTCCTAATTTCTTCTCAGATATTCTTTTTACTGACGATTCACCACGCTCCAACGAAGGAATTGTCAATATGAGAAATATGCATTATTGGCCCTTGAACAATCCACAGTGGCTCAGACAGGTAGAGCATCAACGTCTATGGAACATTAATGTTTGGTGCGGAATTACTGGAGATACTGTTATCGGACTTTTCTTTGCAAACGGCAACCAAAATGGCAGACAATATGCCCAATTTTTAAGACAAACTCTTCCTTTTCTCTTGGGCGCCGTACTTCTGAATCAGATGATAGTCAAGTGGTATCAGCATGATTGATGCGGCCGGCCGGGGTGGCCGAGCGGTTCTAGGCGCTACAGTCTGGAACTGCGAGACCGCTACGGTCGCAGGTTCGAATCCTGTCTCGAGAATGGATGTGCGTGATGTCCTTAGGTTAGTTAGGTTTAAGTAGTTCTAAGTTCTAGGGGACTGATGACCTCAGCAGTTAAGTCCCATAGTGCTCAGAGCGATTTGAACCATGATGGATGGCCTGCACATAACGCCGTACGAACACGACGGATTCTGGACCGTAAATACCCTGGTATGTGGATTGGACATTGTGGGCCAGTTAGTTGGCCTGCCCGATCTCCGGATCTTACACCGCTGAATTTTTTTCTGTGGGGAGCAGTCGAGGATGCTGTCAACTGAAATGTTCCAACAACACCAGAGGACATGCAGCAACGCGTTATTAATGCTTGTACAGCCATCACAGAGGAAGTAGCAGCACGATGTGGGCGCCCTTCATCCACAGAGTGAACCTGTGTATGAATGCCACTGGTCATCATATTGAGCATGTGGTGTAAACACTCTGTTTCTCATGTAGTATCGCAGTAAAAGTTACTGCAAAGGGCCATGTCACTTCTGCATTGTCACAAGTACTCCAATACGATACTGTACAATAACAAGATCAAATTACTGTACAGCGCCATAATACTGTATTACATTCCGTGTTTATCGGTAATCTGTAAAATATTCAAAAGCACTTTGAAGAGGTAAAATTATTTAGGTAATGAAATGCTTTGAAGTGATATTTATATTAGAAAAGTTATGTATTATTTATTACTTCCTTAGCTACTAGTTTCGTGGATAAACTGGTACAGTGTGATACATTTTTTAATAACTCTTGGAGAGAATGAGTGTATTCTTAAATAAATTGTACATGGTTGCATTTAAAAAATTTAACCTCTAACCCGTATCTCCTACATCTGGGGGGGGGGGGGGGGGTTACATAAAACATATAACATAAGCAAGAATTATCCAGTGATGTTAAAAAACATCGGTTGAAGCAATTTTTCGTTAAACGCACCAGAAAAAAGGTATTTTGGGTGATCACGATAAATGGGACACCCTGTAGAGTTTACTCTGTGAATCCCTATGACGGGTGAAACCGAACTCCACCTACATTTTCCTTGTATTTTGGTGTAACTGATCCGTGCTCTCCAGTGGCCACAAGAGTAATAACATGACTATGATTCATTTGGTCAGTTATCACAGTTACCCTTTTTCTGTGAAAATGCTTTCACTGCAGCGAAAATGACTGTAAAATGCAGTCTCAAAACCGCAAAAGACAAAACGCTGATCCCAGGTACCAAAATACTCAGACTACATCCCTGAACAACTTCAGAAATGTTGTCATAGGAGTTCGCTTTCGCACTTTTTCGTGCATGGAGGACGCTATTTTTCAATTTGTCACATGTTGGAGCCTATACCCATAACGTTCACGGGCTATTTCTTGTCTTCAGTAATAATTATCCCATACTGACTTCAGTGAGTGTTTTCATAGATATCATTTACTTGTATCAATTATGGTGTCAGCCCAAATTAGTTTTGTCCTATTCAAAACTAGCATCTTTTTCAGTACAGCTGTCGGCATAGACGAGATCGCCCAGATACTGTTGCATGTAGCCACTTCGAACCAATATGATGTGTGTTGGGGCAGTCGTTTAAGAAGTCGGGCCACAGACGCTGTGGGAGTCAATAGAGTCTGTCCGCCCCGATAGCTGAATGGCGCCGGCACGGTAACTCAGCGTGTTCGGTCAGAGAGCTGATGAGCCTCTGTAATAAAAGAAAACTGACTGGAAGGATCAACAAACGAACTTTAACGGATGTCTTGTGACGTCCGCAACGACCAAACCCAACGATTAAAAAAAAAAAAAAGTTTGCGTGACGGACTGCCGTCCTAAGCCGCCCCGGTTCGATTCTCGGCTGGTTCAGGGATTTTCTCCGCTCAGGGACTGGGTGTTGTGTTGTCTTCATCATCATTTCATCCCCATCCGGGCGAATGTAATAAGACCTGCACCAAGGTGGCCAGACCTGCCACCCGGCCAATGGCGCCAAACGCTCATTTCCATTTTTCCAATAGAGTCTAAGAGCCTTCTAGAGTCATGCCCTGGGCTAACCCCGTAGCACTTAATCTTACAGCTGCCAATGGACTACTCTCTCTCTCTCTCTCTCTCTCTCTCTCTCTCTCTTTCTCTCTCTCTCTCTTATGATAGTAAAAGGCGTACGCAGAAATCGCAGTTGTGTAGTACATGTAACCGTCCGTTTACGAAAAGGCATCTTCCTGAGCCTATGTTCGACCTATTCCTGAACTATGTGCATCTAGTGGTTTATCCTGAATGTGTAATGCAGATTTGGCCTGATGAGTGGGACGCGTACTAGTCCACGCACTCTGACTGCAAATGTTTGCGTCTGATGAACCGGCCTGATGTGCTGCCATTCACGAACAGTACTCAGAATGGCTCTAAGCACTATGGGACTATCTGAGGTCATCAGTCTCCTAGACCTAGAACTACAAGAGAAGTATCGGTGTCATCCAGAAGTCGTTTTAGCAGGTACAGCGCAACGGCAGATGTGCAGATATCTTTGTCCAGGGGCAATTCTCAACCAGTGTAGGAATGTCTATCATATTGTGGCGACTCCCTTTATTAAAAATGATGCTTCAACTTAATTTTCATTCAATCCCGATCGTTAAGTTCAGTAAAAAATAAATTATTATAGTTTGATGAGCGCTCAGAAAGCTGCTGAAGTTCCGGCTCCTATCGAGATCCACGAAGATTAAGATCTACATGACAGTAATTCGACCTGTAGTCCCTTACGGGGCAGAGAGCTGGACTATAACAGAAAAGATAGAGAGAAAACTGACATTTGAAAATACTGTTCTGAAACAGTTTTGGACCAGTGAAGGATGGAGACGACTGGAAGAAAAAGGAAAACCCGCGAATTGCGGGAATTGTACAGATCGCTGGACTTTGTGGCTGTGATTAGAAGCAGAGACTGACGTGATATGGGCATGTAACGCGGCGAGAAGGCCAGATCACAAGGCAGGTGGTGGAAGAAGACATCGGAGGTAACAGACCGAGAGGATGACCATGGGTGATGCAGTGACGGGATCAGAGAGGACATGAGTACGACGGGACTACATACAAAAGGGGAAATGGAAGACGATGACTAGTGACGCCAAAGATCGATTGCCATTTGTGTGCCCACCCTAGTAAGTAAGTATTGTCTCAGGTGAACCACCGCAATAGTGGTCCTAAAATCATATCCTCTGGAAAATTAAAGATACCAGTACAAGAATCACAACTGCGGCTCCAGACTTAGCATCTGACTGCAATAACAAATGTCGTGCAGCTACAGGCGACTCTCACAGGACAGCTGAATATAAAATGATAAATGAAAGAGTAAAAGTCTCTCTCACCTTCATGCAGCGATTAAAAAATAAATGAATAAATTAACTGCACACAGTGCAAAATTTCTTGGAATAAAATAAGAATACTTCCATATCATTTCACTACGTAAAATAAATCGTTGATCACTGAGCTAAAAATCTCCATATATTCTTCAAATAACGTTACAGACATTGCCCCTCGTATAAATAACTGCCTAAAAGTCTTTGAAAAATATGAATGTTAACTGTAAAAGCCTTCGTACAATCACACACTAAAGGGAAAAAAAATCTCAGCACAAAGAAGTAGTTGTGAAACATGAACGAAAGCTGGTAGGCGTGTTTCTGCATCTGAAAGATGATGTCTGTTCAAATTTCGCTCCCTCATACGGAAATGGAAATGCCGTGCGGCTGGGGCCTTCCGTCGGGTAGACCATTCGCCTGGTGCAAGTCTTTCGAGTTGACGCCACTTCGGCTACTTGCGTGTCGATGGGGATGAAATGATGATGATAAAGACAACACAACACCCAGTACCTGAGCGGAGAAAATCTCCGACCCACCCGGGAATCAAACCCAAGCCGTTAGGTGTGACATTCCGTCGCACTGACCATTCAGCTACCAGGGGCGGACCCCAGTCACATGAGAGTGGCGCTGTTGCAAATCGGCTACTTCAAAGACACCTCCAAGTCAGAAGCTTTGCAGCTTACGTTTTCCGATGAAAGCTGATTCTGCCTCTGTGTCAGTGATGGCCGTGTGTTAGTTAGATGGAGGCCAGCTGAGGCCCTGCAACCAGCCAGTCTGCGTACTAGACACAACGGACCTATACTTGGAGCTATGATCTGGGGTGCGATTTCGTGCGACAGCAGGAGCACTCTCTTGGTTATCCCACGCACACTGTCTGCAAATGTTTACGTCTGATGATTCAACCTGTTGTGCTGCCATTCACGAACAGCGCTCCTGGGGGTGTTTTCCAACAGGATAACACTCGTCCACATACCACTGTTGTAACCCAAGATGTTCTGCAGAGTGTCGACATGTTGCCTTGTCCTGCTCGGTCACCAGCTGTGTCTCCAATCGAGCACACTTGGGGCATCGTCGGACAGCAACTCCAGCGTCATCCACAACCAGCACTAACCGTCCCTGTACTGACCGACCAAGTGCAACAGGTTCAGAACTCCATCCCACAAACTGACATCTGGCACCTCTAAAACGCAATGTATCCACGTTCGCATGCTTGCATTCAACATTCTGGCGGTTACACTGGTTATTACTGTACCAGCATTTCACATTTGCAATGGATTATCTCGTCCTTATTAACCTGTGTTCTTGCAAGTTGATCGCTTAAATATGTTACCTAAACCGACGTATTCCCAACATTTCATTAGTCTACATTGGTCATTCTTGGTGTTGCGATTTTTCTTTCCGTCAGTGTATATCTACCATTCCAGAATCTACGCACATCAAAAAAAAGTTTTGCATTACCCCAGTTCCCAGAAATCGTGAAGATAGACGTTGACTGTGGATATTGTATCACAGACACAGTCCTTTTGACTGTTCAGAGATGTCACTAAACCCGCCCAGAGATGTAAACAACCATGCATGAGCAGCGCCTATTAGACGCCGGGAGTCCGACAGCCGATCAGTTCCAGGAAGGAAGTACACGTCTCGTGTTGTCTCTAGTTAACCATGCGTAGACGGTCAATACCACGGTTCGATCGCGTCCGCATTGTTACATTGTACTAGGAAGGCCTCTCAACAAGGGAACTGTCCAGGCGTCTCGGAGTGAACCAAAGAGATGTTGTTCGGACATGGAGGAGATACAGAAAGACAGGAACTGTCGATGAAGTGACTCCCTCAGGCCGCCCAAGGGCTACTACTGCAGTGGATGACCGCTACCTACGGATTATGGCTCGGAGGAACCCTGACAGCAACGCCACCATGTTGAATAATGCTTTTCGTGCAGCCACAGGACGTCGTGTTACGACTCAAACTGTGAGCAATAGGCTGCATGACGCGCAACTTCACTCCCGGCGTCTATGGCGAGATCCATCTTTGCAACCACTACACCATGCAGCCCGGTACAGATGGGCTCAAAAACATGCCGAATGGACCGCTCTTCACCGATGAGTGTCGCATATGCCTTCAACTACACAATAGTCGGAGTCGTGTTTGGAGGCAACCCCGACAGGCTGAACGCCTTAGACACACTGTCCAGCGAGTGCAGCAAGGTGGAGGTTCCCTGCTGTTTTGGGGTAGCAGTACGTAGGGCCGACGTACGCAGCTGGTGGTAATGGAAGGCGCCGTAACGGCAGTACGATACGTGAATGCCATCCTCCGACCGACAGTGCAACTATATCGGCAGCATATTGGCGAGGCACTCGTCTTCATGGACGACAATTCGCGCCCCCATTGTGCACATCTTGTGAAGGAATTCCTTCAGTATAACTACATCGTTCGACTAGAGTGGCCAGCACGTTCTCCAGTCAAGACCCTATCGAAAATGCCTGGGATTGATTGAAAAGGGTTGTTTATGGACGACGTGACCCACCAACCACTCTGAGGGATCTACGCCGAATTGCCGTTGAGGAGTGGGACAATCTGGACCAACAGTGCCTTGATGAACTTGTGGATAGTATGCCACGACGAATACAGGTATGCATCAATGCAACAGGACGTGCTGCTGGATATTAGAGGTACCTGTGTGTACAGTAATCTGGACCACCACTTCTGAAGGTCTCGCTGTATGGTGATACAACATACAATGTGTGGCTTTCATGAGCAATAAAAAGGAGGGACATGATGTTTATGTTGATCTCTATTCCAATTTTCTGTACAGGTTCCGGAACTCTCGGAACCGATGTGATGCAAAACTTTTTTTGATGTGTGTGTATGATACAACAATGACTACTACGTTGTCCAAATTTGTTTTGCTTTACATAAATAATTGCCAGTGGTGGATACCATGCCTCTTAGACCATTGCTCTGCACTTCTACAGCACTCACTCACGTCATATTCCTGCTTACTTTCTTCAGATAAAAGTGAAGCTGGGTGGTGGCTCGAAGGTTCTCAGCAGTGAGTAACAAACAACTTCTGGCCAAAACTGTTTATAAGAGGATTTTTTCCCACTTGTCACCCCGCCCCATAACTCAGCAACAGTTCCATGCTCACTATCCTAACTTGAAATTGATATTTTAGAAGGGAGTAAATAAAACGTATGTAACTGGATCACTGCAAGTTTCTTGTCATTTTCAGACGAAGAACAGCACAAACAGCAGCGGGGGCGGCGGCAGTGAGGACAAGGAGGAGGAAACGTGGTGGGAGGAGCTGCAGGGCGAGTGCCGGCTGATGCAGTTCCACAGCCTCGAGGCGAAGGTGCGGCTGGGCGCCGAGCTCGCCATGCTGGCCGGCTCCTTCCTCTACATCCTGTCCGCGCTGCGCGAGGCACACTTTTTGGGCCTCAACATGTTCATCGAGAACCTCGTGAGTACCCACTCTCCGGCAGCCGCAAGTATCCTAGACGTGTTGTGGGCGTAGTCCTGCTCGAGCCTTCAAAAGGGCTGAAAAATTTGGGATTTCAGACATTTCACTGCATATTTAAGCTTGCTTTGCCTGTCAGTGACGCAGTTCTATCGGGCCTTTACACAGGCGTGAGAAAATAGAATTAAGCAGGGTATACGAGAGTGGTCTGAAAAGTTCTCGAAATGGAATAAAAAGTGTTGTATCGTACTTTTAATACAACCACATAAGGAAATTTTTACTCGTTGCCACCGTCAACTATTTATAGTGCGCTGAGGGAAACACTACAAGAGGAGAATGAGGAGAATAGTGAAACACTGATAATGATTGTGACAAGAAAACCAACATTTATTGGCAAATACTCAACTTTGTACATGTCGGCTCAGGCAGCAGATCCTTAAGTTCAACTAGTATTCCAGAAGCTAAAGCTGCATAGTAAATAGTTTTTGTCCCACTAGAATGTTCGCTGAAGACGGGCTGATGTGGACACTGTGGCGGAAACGGTTTATAGTATTTCGTGACTTTAATTACTTATAAATGATATTTCAGGTATATCAAAAAATACATAAAACCAGTTACCTATTGTCAGCGTAACAATTCATTTGATCTCAAAAATGATTATCCCGACTAATATTTGTCACTCTGCTAAAGAAATCTCCACTTGACGTTGTGTAGAAATGTTGTCTGTAAAGTTGTGTGAGTGGCACTAAATTGCATATCATTTATCAGATTTTACACAACTGTTACTTAACATGGAAGCAATTTTCTCTAGCAAAAGGAACATTTAGTCACAAAATACTACCCGCGCACAACACTGACGTATGTCTCCTATTAAAATGCTTCATGTAAATCGTCCGAAATAATTAGGCTTCATACATCAGCAAATAAGAAATTGATATTACGTAACTTGCTGTGAGCACTATTTTTAAAGATTCAATCTAAGTTGAATTCTGTCTTTTAAAGAAGATTCGAGACCACCGGTGCACATTTATTTACATACATTTATTTCTAACAACATTTATGTTTGTTAAAATTCTCGATTCAAAACTGCCGCGGGGATATTTTTGCTAAGATGGCGGCAGACGCACGATAGTCAATTTGTCTACTGTTATTCTCGATTTATGTTATCAAGGTAATATATTTAGATAAAACTCTTTAAGCCTTTTATCTCTAATCTTTAGTATTTAAAATCATTTTCAATGATAAATACCGACATATTTTTTATACCAGCTACTAGTAAACTCCGCTGTAAGTTACTAGCCCTAATGGCTGCGCTCCTAATTGCGGAGCTGAAAATTAACACTTAAAAACATTAATTAGATTCGATTACAATTGAAATAAATACCAATCCACGTCTAGACAATAGCGACTCTATTTTTCAAATAATAATTAACAATATATAGTTAAAGGCTTTCTCTTTACAGACCTCACACGTCTCGCGTCCGAACAGTTCATCCGTTAGCACAGGAAGAACAACTGAACCACAATTATCACAGATAATAAAAAAGATTATAACTGTCGTTGTCTATGAATGTAGTTCTCTAATAGTAGTTTTAATTGACACAGAAATTAAATTATTACAGAAATAATGAAATATTTATCGTCATTTTTACACGATACAGTCTTTTTATGCATAGTGTCGATAATATTGCTTGAAGTTTGTTCACTTAGTTCATTTTAAAATCTCGTGGCTAGAACATATTGTTGTGGATATTACAACACGCTAGAAGCAGATGCTGCGGCGTGAAGTACACAAGCAGAAGGCGACCTTCTCGGTAGTCGAGTTGACTTGGAACAGACCGCTCTGCTGTAGCGCCGGCGCCTATCACTTCTCTGGCCGCGCCACCGCTGCGACTTTTTGGTATGGCAATCGCTGGGCTATATAGGCCGTCTTTTGAGTGCATTGTCGACCTATCAACGCACGTGGTGCTGCCGGTGTGCGTGCTGTGCTTACGACACCACAAAAAAAAACTGCTCACCTCAGTACTATTTTTTATTTTTATTTTCGTAGTCTCTCTGTACACTAATGTTCTTGGTACAGCGACGTTCCAATACCTTGATGCCATCTCACAGTTAGATTCCCACAGGCTTCCAAATTACCAGTCAACCTCAGTGTCAGTTCTTCGTTGAAGAGAATCTCCACTCAGGAAAATGTTAAGAGTCTCCGGAAGACGATGAAGTCTGATTAAGCCAAATCAGGCGAATAAGGTGGGTACGATAAGAAAAAACTGGTTCAAATGGCTCTGAGCACTAAGGGAATTAACTTCTGGGTTCATCAGTCCCCTAGAACTTAGAACTACTTAAACCTAACTAACCAAAGGACATCCCAAACATCTATGCCCGAAGCAGGATTCGATCCTGCGACCGTAGCGGTCGCTCGGTTCGAGACTGTAGCGCCTTGAACCGCTCGGCCCACCCGGCTGGCGGTATGATAACAATTCGTATATTAGTTTGTGGATTTTTGCCATGACAACGACACCTGTCTGTGTGGGCGCGCATTGTCTTGATGGAAGATGACTTTCTTCTTTGCTTTTTTTCGCGTATCTGTTGTTATAACTGGTCCAGGCAGTTAGCGTAGTACCGTCCCGTAAATGTTTGACCAGTGGTAAGATAATCTATCAGCAGAATCCCTCTCACATCTCAGAAAACTGACGCAAAGACCTTTCCGGCCGACCGTATTGCCTTTTTCTTTTCTTTTTTCTTGGTGGGGTTGAATCAACGTGTTTCTACTTCTTTCGCTGTTGCTTGTCTCTCGGGTATCGTAGTCGATCCAAGTTGCGTTTGTGCTCATAAACCGACACAAGAAATCTTATTGCTACCTCTGAAAACGGTTCAAACTTCGCACAGACATTTGCATTCTGATGCGTTTCTGATCCTATGTAAAGAGTCGCGACACTCATCTAGCAGATAATTTTTTCATATCCAATTCCACTGTTAAAATGTGATATGCCAGTTCAGATGACACCCTTACAGCTCCAGTAATTTCTCGTACTTTCAGTCTGCGATCCTGCATGACCATTTTATGCACTTTTGCAATAATTTTGGGTGTAGTGGCACACTTTAGCCAACCAGTAAGTGACTCATCTAAAGCTGTCTCGACCATATTTAAGGTTGTTTGTCCACTCGGCAAAAAAATGGTTCAAATGGCTCTGAGCACTATGGGACTCAACTGCTGAGGTCATTAGTCCCCTAGAACTTAGAACTAGTTAAACCTAAGGACATCACAAACATCCATGCCTGAGGCAGGATTCGAACCTGCGACCGTAGCGGTCTTGCGGTTCCAGACTGCAGCGCCTTTAACCGCACGGCCACTTCGGCCGGCCTGCCCACTCGGCAACGGTTGAGTATAAAGGAGCAGAGTCCCTCAGCCATTTCTGAAAATTGGCATGTATTTCCTTTGCTTTCATACCTTTCTTTACGAAGCACTTAATCACTGTTCCCATCTTGGTTTGTTTTTCTTCCATCTTCACAAGTCACTAGACGGAAACAACAACGGAGAGGCGTCCGCACCATAAATATCTACTCAGAGCACTGACACGTCAGGTATTTACAATTAAAAGATAATCTGTCATTACGCATGATGCGCGAAAGTCAAAGAAATTTATTTTTGGTTAAAGTCCATGTTTATCCATTTATTATTGGGCTTAAGTGTGAATATCCATCGTAGTGAATCATATCAAATAAACTGTGATAAATGAACCCTGCAACTCTTGAAGGAATTAAGTCGTTGTCATGTACTACGCAAAAATCAAATATATCAATTCATTCTGAAACACGAATCGGGCGCCCAGTATGTGTTAAATGAGCATCTTTGGCGGCAACCGCTAAACAACGCAGCTAACTGATGGTAACAACTTGAATTTACACTTACTGATCAACAAATATTGACTGCAGTGACAGATAGTGTGTGTCGCCTCGCTTTCACGTACCTCGACGAAGCGTAGAACGCTGGCTGGGCGCAGGAAAAGGACATTACAACTTCGCTGATCGTGGAAGTGCCAGTAGGCAGCAATAGGAGGCGTCACAAAATGCACTATTCTTTCATAGTGTGTTTCGTGCTTTATACCATCGTTGGATGACTTTCCCAGACAAAGGTTCCTGTCTTCAGTTTCTTCCTCAAGACACACTTTTCAACCCTTGGATGTTTTTCGGTATTTCTTACGACCTGTGTAATCCATCGTGATTCTGCTAGTTTCCTGACGTCGTCTACCCACTTTTCATTAGCAGGCCATTATCTTGGGCTTACTTGTCTGTTGGAACCTGGCGAAGAACTTCCCTAGTCTATCTGCGACCCATTCACCTCGCTACATGTCTCACCCACGTCAATTTAATTTTTATTACTGCCATAATTACAAACATCAAAAAAAGTTTTGCATCACCTCGGTTCCGAGAGTTCCGGAACCTGTACAGAAAATTGGAATAGAGATCAACATAAACATCATTTTCCTCCTTTTTATTGCTCATGAAAACCACACATTGTATGTTGTACCACCATACAGCGAGACCTTCAGAGGTGGTGGTCCAGATTGCTGTACACACCGGTACCTCTAATACCCAGCAGCACGTCCTCTTGCATTGATGCATGCCTGTATTCATCGTGGCATACAATCCACAAGTTCATCAAGCCACTTTTGAACCAGATTGTTCCCCTCCTCAACGGCGATTCGGCGTAGATCCCTCAGAGTGGTTGGTGGGTCACGTCGTCCTTTTCAATCTATCTCAGGCATGTTCGATAGGGTTCATGTTTGGAGGACATGCTGGCCACTCTAGTCGAGCGATGTTGTTATCCTGAAGGAAATCATTCACAGGATGTGCATGATGGGGGCGTGAATTATCGTCCATGAAGACGAATGTTTCGCCAATAGGCTGCCAATATGGTTGCACTATCAGAGGATGGAATTCATTTATCGTACAGCCGTTACGGCGCCTTCCGTGACCACCGGCAGCGTACATTGACCCCACATAAAGCTACCCCAAAACAGCAGGGAACCTCCACCTTGCTGCACTAGCTGGACAGTGTGCCTCCGACGATTATCTGGTTGAAGGCATATGCGACACTCATCGGTGAAGTGAACGAGATGCCAATCCTGAGCGGTTCATTCAACATGTTGTTGGGCCCATCTGTACTGCGTTGCATGGTGTCGTGGTTGCAAAAATGGACCTCACTATGGACGTTGGGAGAGAAGTTGCGCATCATGCAGCCTACTGCGCACGGTTTGGGTCGTAACACGACGTCCTGTGGCTGCACGAAAAGCATTATTCAACGTGGTGGCGATGCTGTCAGGGTTCCTCCGAGCCATAGTCCATAGGTAGTGTTCCCCATTGCGGTAGCCCTTGGGCGGCCCGAGCGAGACATGTCATCGACAGTTCCTGTCTCTCTGTATCTCCTCCATGTCCGAACAACATCGCTTTGGTTCACTCCGAGACCCCTGGACAGTTCCCTTGTTGAGAGCCCTTCCTGGCACAAAGTAACAATGTGGAAGCAATCGAACCGTGGTATTGACCGTCTAGGCATGGTTGAACTACAGCCAACACAAGTCGTATACCCCCTTCCTGGTGGAATGACCGATCAGCTGTCGGATCCCCTCCGTCCAATAGGCGCTGCGGTCGCGCGGTTCCAGACTGAAGCGCTGCTCATGCATGGTTGTTTACATCTTTGGGCGGGTTTAGTAACATCTCTGAACAGTCAAAGGAACTGGGTCTGTGATACAAGGGATGTTCGGAAAGTAAGTTCCGATCGGCCGCTAAGTGGAAACCACTGTGAAAGTCAAAAATGTTTTAGTTGCAAGAGTTAGCTGCACCTTCTTCAAAGTAATCCGCATAGTTGCCGCTCCGACTTGGACATTGGTAATAGCGTTGTACCAAGTTTCAATATTATCGTCATAGAAGGCTGCCGCCAGTGCTTGCTGCCAATTCTCCACACTGGTCTAAAGTTCGCAGTCTGTACCAAAATGTTGTCTTCACAGCCACTAATTCATGTGAAGAGAGATGAAACTCAGAGGGAGACAATTACGGGCTGTATTGTGGGTGATCAAACATTTCCCATCGAAAACGCCGCAGGAGCATCTCCATTGCCCCTGCAGAATGCGGCTGAGAATTGTTTTGAAAGGGGATATGCATGACTGTTATGTTATGTGGGCTGCATAGCTTCGGGGTAAATTTCTCACCGGCGCCTCGTACTTGGCGGGAGACACTGTTTTCTATGCTCACACCTTAGAAGAGCGATGTGACGCGATCGACGGGCGTACTAGAGAAACTGCCCAACACGTCCATGCAAAGCTTCATCCGATTTTCACAGTGGTTTCCATTTCGCCACCGATCGGAACTTACTTCCGAATAGCTCTCGTACAATATCCACCGTCAATGTCTATCTCCAGGAGTTCTAGGAAGCGGGGTGATGCAAAACTTTTTTTTATGTGTGTATATCTTTTTCTCCAGTTCATTTCTCGTCTAGTCTTGTGGTTTTCAACAGCCGTATACGCATTTCTCGCTAAATAACCCGCAATTTTTGAATAGTTTGCACACTAAAAGTCTATGTCCTTCCGTCAGAACTGGTAATACACACTGATTGTAAACTGTAAATTTTCTTTCCAACATTAGAACTGCAGGCAGTTGTTTGTTTTGAAAGATAAGTACTTTACAATCACGTGCCTCCCACGCAAGCTCTCTAAGTATCTTCTGTCGTCTGAAATATTTATTGCTAATCATTGTTCCCTCGTCTGTGAATAATTAGCTTAGGACCACGCCAGATAACAAGGAAGCAGAGTATTGCACCTCTGTGATACCGGTTTAAAAGGTACTCAGAGGAACTGTAGCTCCGCTCACGTTTGAGGAGTGTTGGTTAGTTAGAAAAAATAAGTGGCTTTCCCAAACCAAGAGAAACTAGACATGCCGCTTCGTTAGGAACAATGCAGAAGAAACAGGAAGAGAACACTAAAGTTACGCGCGTAGCGGTATCCTGACAGACGGTGTCCAACAAGAATTACATTTCAACAAAAGCACTAGAATACGAGGTCTGATCAAAAAAATTGCGGAATATTCGTAATTTTGCGCCAGTAGTGTGATGCAGCTGGCATCCCTGAACAGGACTGTGTTTAGGAAGTTTTATTGTTGTATAGCTGTTAGTGATTGTTCAGTGCCGTAGAGAGTAGAACGTTGCGTCGCACAGTTTGCGTATTTCGAGATGGAGTAATGCATCTGCGTTAAATTTTGCGTGAAACTCAAGGCAAGCTTTGCAGAGGTGCACCAAATGATGCCGGAGGCCTACAGTGATGAGTGCTTAAGCCGTACTCGGTGTTACGAATGGTTCAAACGGTTTAAAAATGGCCGGACGGAAGTTAAAGATGACCCTCGTTCAGGACGCTCTTCGACGTCTACCGACGACGCTCATGTCAGGAAGATCAACGAAATTGTGCGTGACAGTCGAAGACTGACTCTCCGAGAGATTGCAGAGGGATCCAACATTTCAGTTGGATCATGTCAAGAAGTCTCGCCACAGTTTCTTGGAATGCTTTGTATTGCCGCCAAATTCGTCCCACGAAGATTTGCAGCGATAGATGAGATAAAAGAAAATTCGCAGACAGCGCTTCGCGCGATCTAGCAAGAGGCGTACCAAGACTGCTTCCAGAAGTGGAAACGGCGTTCGGAACGGTGTATCAGATATGGAGGAGAGTATTTCGAAGGAGACGATGCACAATAAGTGAGAGGTAAGCGTAGAAAACTTTTGTTGACAAAGTTCCGGAATTTTTTGAACAGACCTCGTACAACAGAGAGGGTATGAAGCAAGCCTTCAAAGAGCGGAGGTAACCAAACAGCTGCTCTGGCAGTTGTTGCTCGTAATCCATACGCCAGCTCCAGGGAAACTGCGGGTACCTCTGGAATAGGTGAGCTCAGCAATGTTCGCATTTTGCGTGCAAATAGCTTCTACCCGTACCACGTGGTCACTTCATCCACCCAGCAGATTAAGCAGCGAGGTTCCAGAAGACGCCTTGAATTCTGTCGCTCACTTCTCAAGTAACATCAGGATTATAGGTTCTTTTTTCGAAGAATTGTCTTCACCAATGAAGCTACCGTAACAAAAAGTGGAAAGCTGAATGTAAGAAACTGGACTATTTGGCTGCCGAGAATCCTCACTGGCTGAGACAGTTTGAACATCGGAGGCAACGGTGTGTGAACGTTTGGTGCGAAATTATTGGAAGACTACATGATTGGCCATCATTTCGTTGAAAAAACCTTAACGGGTAAAATATACGCACAATATGTTACCGAAGCGCTACCGGGGCTCCAAGAGGAACGACCGCTTGAAATACGTATTTGTATGCTATGTGGCACCAGCATGATACGCACCAGGCCCACTAATCACTCACGCACCTTTTTCTGGTAGCTAGATAGAACCTGAACGCTTTATCAGTTGGCCTGCACGTTCGCCAGACTGGACTTTTTTTCGTCCTGGGTAAACTCCAAGATGAAGACAATGCACACTTTCCGACGATCCAACGAGTACTTAAAACATCACATTGTTACTACATGTGCAATGACGTCGAAGTAGTCTCCTCACTCTGTCCAGAAATCCTTACACCAGCGACTGAAAGCATGTACTGCAGAAAACTGTGGATATTTCGAGCACGTTATGGAATAATGGAATTTTAGAGAAATGTTTATTCTTTTGCATTTGCTTTTTTTGTTTCTGATGTTATTTTGCTTGTTGCTGTTGCTAATGTAATTTTGCTGCGTAACTGTGTATCTTGACAGTAAACTCAGTTCTCTGTCTTACAAACCCTTTCAATTTTTATATACTCCTTTCTTTCAAGACTCTGGCAGAAACAGGAGCAGAACGATTACCATAGATAGCTGTTGGTTCATCCTTAGATGCCACGTCCCATGCCTTCGTTGATGTGTCGCTCTCACCACAGGTAGCCAAGTGTGACTCTGTCAATTTTAAATTAAACTTTTCTCCATTGTCCACATTTGAAAGCACACTCTTAGCTGCGTCAAGCTTTTGGAAAGCGAAACGCCGTTGGACTGGTCTCTGAAATCTACGACACTAGCAGCGGAAATTACTGTAGTTCCATTTGAGGAAGCGGAAGTCCATGCCGATATATCTGTAGTTAATATACCTATTAAAAGGCACTATACGTCATTTTAGTGTCGACCTGTTCACGATTCATTTTTGTGAAAACAGAATTACAGAATCTTAAACGGCTCAGGAAAGCTAGACTGGTTATATAGCTGCGTAGCGAAAACCCAATTACTGCTTAGTTCCACACCAATAAATCCTGAATCTTCAAGGAATTGAACCCCCACGTATAAAACAGCCTCAGACGTCTTATTACTTTACAAATGAGTTAAAGTGTGCCGGCCGTGGTGGCCGAGCGGTTCTAGACGCTACAGTCTGGAACCGCGAAATCGCTACGGTCGCAGGTTCGAATCCTGCCTCGGGCATGGATGTGTGTGATGTCCTTAGGTTAGTTCGGTTTAAGTAGTTGTAAGTTCTAGGGGACTGATGACCTCAGAAGTTAAGTCCCATAGTGCTCAGAGCCATTTTTTTGAGTTAAAGTGTTAAATATTTGGCCTTAAGCATTTAAGTGAAAAGACGTTTAGGGAAGGTGCTCTCGCTGTGAAATACTAGATGAAACAGTCTGGATAATTTGGTGTATTTTAAGCAAAAAGTACTGGGTCTACAACTTTGCTTCCGACGTTTTTTCTCGAAGTTCAGGGCTTTATTGTGAAAAACTTACAAAAAAATTATGATTCATGATATTACCCATCGCTGGCCTCTACAATCTCTCATCTTTCGGATAGCATACGAATCACTTGGCGGAAGAACTGGGCGTCTTTTGAAGGGATCCATGAATCGATTCAAATTTGCACTTGTTCATATGATCGGAAGTGCTGGTCAGTTTTGTAGTTTATGCAGATTAACGCAGCTAAATGACAGGTAACAACTATTTAAGGGACTAAATAAACTTATGCTTTATTCGCACAACACATATGAATATATTTGACTACCAAAAATATATTACGTTGCCCCATCCACAAACAGGAACATGTGTATTCCACAGAGTCTAATGCACTCTGCACATCATATCTTGTGCGCCACTATGCACGCTGGAAAATGTTTCTTCACATATCCCCAACAGTCACCCAGACTGTATGCCTCTGATCGTAAACGGTGGTAGTCAGAGACAGCGATGTATGGAGAATACGGCGAGAGGGATAGGACTTCTCATTTCAATGTTTCCATGTACATTTTGACGGGTTTTGCGACATGCGGTCGGGCACTGACCTGCTGCAAAATTACCTTAACGTGTCTATCACTATATTGTGGCTGTTTGTGTTTCAGTGCTGGGCTCGAACGGATCAATTGCTTTCGATAATGATGTCCTGTGACTGTCTTCGTCTGTTTCAGTAGCTACGGAAACGTTCTGTCTTCCACCGGAATGCCAGTCTTCGACATCTAAATCACCGTTCTTAAGGCGTTGAAAACATTCTCTGCACGTTCTTCCACTAATAGGTCCCACATCATTGGTCTTACCCAGTATTTTAAGAGCCACAGTCGCAGATTTCTTCATGTTAAAGCAGAAAATTAAAACTTCCAGCAAATGGCGAGAAATGGGTACGTAAGTCGACGTACTTAATCGACAATAACCTTACGATGCAATCACAAATCTACTAATATTTTTATGGCATTGTGTTTACAGATGCCTAAGCTTATTGTATGACACCTATGATCAACCACCCGAACCCCACTTGCCGCTACTGTCGTCTACTGCAAAACAGCGGAAGCAAAGTTGCAGACCTATATAACGTTCTATGGGTTGTATTTACTCATCTGTCGCAGCGGAAGTGCTAAATTCTCAGTCACTGTAAAAATTCCAACATCAGAAAAGTTAAAATTAAAAATCGATCTCGTATTGCGTCAGCTGAATATTTATTGCAGTTTCAAAGTAATTAAAAGCATATTGGCAAATCTGAAATAAGTTGTAACACACAATAATGAAATAAATCATGGTCAACAAGCTACATGCTTTCTGCCCGACATCACGCAAAGTACTGACGTACATTGCCAACATAGCTGTAACTATTTATACTTTCTTAACAATCCCGAACAAACCTCGGTATTGTTTAGAAACATTTTTAATTAATTAACAATTAAAACTCTCATCCTAAAACAAATGACACATTTCAGTGATTACCTTGACTCTTATACATTAAACACATGAGTGAATTCTAGTGTCTATATAAACTGAAGCGTGTATAAACGCTTAGGTATCAAATGTTAACAATACACTTGTTATATTTACTAATTACAGAAGATTCATATCATATAAAATGTTCCTGCCAATTAACGGACTTCTACACATTAGTGGAATTAAGGTTCCGTAATTATTTTCTTCGTAACTTTTCCACACGTGCATATTTCCATACACCTCTATGTCAGAAATTACTGTTAATGGTTAAAATTTATGTGTTTAAATAGGTTTCAGTTAGACTGTTAGGTTTCACCTACTAGGTTTTTTACGCTTCTCAGTGTATATGACGAGATACGAGGTCTGTTCAAAAAATTCCAGAACTTTCTCTACAAAATTTTTCTACACTTACCTTTCACTTATTGTGCACGATCTTCTTCGAAATAATCTCCTCGACAATTCATACAAAGCTCCCGACGCCTTTTCCACTTCCGGGACCAGTCGTGGTACGCCTCTTGCTGCATCTCGCGAAGTAGCGTCTACAAATTTTCTTCAATGTCGTTTCTCGTTGCAAATTTTCGTCCTTTCAACGGCGATCTCCGCAGGGACCAAGTCTGGAGAGTACAGAGGATGACCCAGCACAGTTACTTCGTTTTTTGTGCAATAGTCAGGCACCAACAAGGATGAATCTGCGGATGCGTTATCGTGATGGACGGGCCATGAACTGTTTCTTCACATTTCAGGCCGTTTCCTTCTAAGATTTTCTCGCAGGTGTCGCAACACTTCCCGATAGTACCATCGATTAACAGCTTGTCCCTGTTGCAAGAATTCATGACGAACTAATCCTTCAAAGTCAAAGAAAACTATCAGCATGGTTCTGACATTTAACCTGACCTGATGAGTTCTTTTTCGTCATGGAGAACCTTTCCCAACGCATTGTGAAGATTGAATCTTGGTCTCAACAACATAACCGAAGACCCACGTCTCGGCACCAACTATGATTCTCTTCACGAACATCTCGTTCTCATTCGCGGGATCCAAAAGCTCTTCACAGATTGCGAGCCGAAGGTCTTTCTGGTCTTGACTCATGAGCCGTGGGACGAACTTGACAGCAACACGATGCATTCTAAGACGCTGTGTCAGGTTTTCAAGATATGTTCCAACTTAAATGTTACGTTCTTCTGCAATCTCTCGGATAGTCAGTCTTCGATTGGCACGCACAGTTTCGTTGAAGTTCCTGACATGAGCGTCGTCGATAGACGTCGAAGGGCGTCCTGAACATGTGTCATTTTTAACTTCCGTCCGGCCATTCTTAAATTATGTGAGCCCATCGAAACACCGAGTACGGCTTAAGCGCTCATCACTGTAGGGTTCCTGCATCATTTGGCGGGTCTCTGTAAAGGTTTTCTCGAGTTTCACGCAAAATTTAATGCAGACGCATTGTTCTTCTAATTCTGCCATCTCTAAATTCACAAACTGTGCTACACAACGCTCTGTTCAGTACAGCGCTGAACAGTAACTAACAGACATACATAACAGAAACTTCCGACAGTTACACATTAAACACAGGCGTGTACAGGGACGTCAACGCATTTCGCTTCAACACACCATTGGCGCAAAATTACGAATGTTCTAGTATTTTTTGAACAGACCTCGTATCTTCTAAACTATGTGTCGTACGGGTGGTGTAATTTTGCAGTTACGTTCAGTGATATATGTAGATACTGTCTGCAAAGTGTATTGCGAATAGAGCTAATAGTAATGGAGTAATAAATTAAAACGTCATGTCTGATGTTGAAATTTTACTGCATGAACAAGAAAAAGGTAATAAGCAATACTTTTTTCCTTTCATCATTTTGTAGGAAATGTTAGCGAGAAAAAGTTTCTTAAAGGTTTTAAGTTATGTGTTAGGTTTGCTGGAAATCGCTAAGTGCTCTAATTCTCAAATGTTGTTGTTAGTTGTAGTCTTCAGTCCTGAGACTGGTTTGATGCAGCTCTCCATGCTACTCTATCCTGTGCAAGCTGCTTCATCTCCCAGTACGGACTGCAGCCTACATCCTTCTGAATCTGCTGAGTGTATTCATCTTTTGGTCTCCCTCTACGATTTTTACCCTCCACGCTGCCCTCCAATACTAAATTGGTGATCCCTTGATGCCTCAGAACATGTCCTACCAACCGATCCCTTCTTCTAGTCAAGTTGCGCCACAAACTCCTCTTCTCCCCAATTCTATTCAATACCTCCACATTAGTTATGTGATCCACCCATCTAATCTTCAGCATTCTTCTGTAGCACCACATTTCGATAGCTTCTATTCTCTTCTTGTCCGAAATATTTATCGTCCATGTTTCACTTCCATACATGGCTACACTCCATATAAATACTCTCAGAAACGACTTCGTGACACTTAAATCTATACTCGATTTTAGCAAATTTCTCTGATTCAGAAACGCTTTCCTTGACATTGCCGCCCGCATCTCGTGGTCGTGCGGTAGCGTTCTCGCTTCCCACGCCCGGGTTCCCGGGTTCGATTCCCGGCGGGGTCAGGGATTTTCTCTGCCTCGTGATGGCTGGGTGTTGTGTGCTGTCCTTAGGTTAGTTAGGTTTAAGTAGTTCTAAGTTCTAGGGGACTGATGACCATAGCTGTTAAGTCCCATAGTGCTCAGAGCCATTTTGACATTGCCAGTCTACATTTTATTTCCTCTCTACTTCGATCATCATCAGTTATTTTGCTCCCCAAATAGCAAAACTCCTTTACTACTTTAAGTGTCTCATTTCCTAATCTAATTCCTTCAGCATCACCCGATTTATTTCGAATACACTCCATTATCCTCGTTTTGCTTTTGTTGATGTTCATCTTATATCCTCCTTTCCAGACACTGTCCATTCCGTTCACCTGCTCTTCCAAGTCCTTTGCTGTCTGTGACAGAATTACAATGTCACCGGCGAACCTCAAAGTTTTTATTTCTTCTCCATGGATTTTAAAACCTACTCCGAACTTTTCTTTTGTTTCCTTCACTGCTTGCTCAATATATAGATTGAATAACATCGGGGACAGGCTACAACCCTGTCTCACTCCCTTCCCAACCACTGCTTCCCTTTCATGTCCCTCGACTCTTATAACTGCCATCTGGTTTCTGTACAAATTGTAAATAGCCTTTCGCTCCCTGTATTTTACCCCTGCCACCTTGAGAATTTGAAAGAGAGTATTCCAGTCAACATTGTCAAAAGCTTTCTGTAAGTCTACAAATGCTAGGAATGTAGGTTTGCCTTTCTTTAATCTAGCTTCTAAGATAAGTCGTAGGGTCAGTGCTGCCTCACTTGTTCCAGTATTTCTACGGAATCCAAACTGATCTTCCCCGAGGTCGGCTTCTACCAGTTTTTCCGTTCGTCTGTAAATAATTCGCGTTAGTATTTTGCAGCCGTGACTTATTAAACTGATAGTTCGGTAAATTTCACATCTGTCAACACCTGCTTTCTTTGGGATTGGAATTATTATATTCTTCTTGAAGTCTGAGGGTATTTCGCCTGTCTCATACATTTTGCTCACCAGATGGTAGAGTTTTCCGAGGACTGGCTCTCCCAAGGCTGTCAGTAGTTCTAATGGAACGTTGTCTACTCCCGGGGCCTTGTTTCGACTCAGGTCTTTCAGTGCTCTGTCAAACTCTTCATGCAGTATCAAATCTCCCATTTCATCTTCGTCTACATCCTCTTCCATTTCCGTAATATTGCCCTCAAGTACCTCGCCCTTGTATAGACCCTCTATATACTGCTTCCACCTTTTGCTTTCCCTTCTTTGCTTGGAACTGAGTTTCCATCTGAGCTCTTGATATTCATACAAGTGGTTCTCTTTCCTCCAAAGGTCTCTTAATTTTCCTGTAGGCAGTATCTATCTTACACCTAGTCAGATAAGCCTCTGCGTCCTTACTTTTGTTCTCTAGCCGTGCCTGCTTAGCCACTTTGCACTTCCTGTTGATCTCATTTTTAAGACGTTTGTATTCCTTTTTGCCTGCTTCATTTACAGCATTGTCAAATACTGGATGAATATAGTCCGGGTATTTGTGCGCCGTCAGTTGCGCTGCCTGAACACAATCACAGAGTTCCTAACCGTAATACTTGCCTTGCTGTGTAAAACTTATAACGTAAGATTATATCTCTTAATGAGTAGATTACAACAGTATTTTAAATTTTTAAATTCAATCAATAGTTAGGGGAAATACTGGAAATCATATTATTTTTGCACCTGGAAACTATTACATAGGCAACCTGCAACTGGTACCTGTTTCCGGGAAAGTGGTTTTAGTAATACAGGTGGGCTGTTGTTCTATAACAACACTTACTGCTTACTAATACAGACTGCTCTTGCTTTGCCTGTAGATGACGGCGCCGTCGCGCGTCATGTTCCTGTGCTCGTGCCTGTTCATGCTGGGGATGCCCTTCCTGCGCCTGTCGTGCCACACGGAGGCCGAAGACGTGGTCGCCGTCTTCATCATGCTCACCACCGCTCCCTACTTCCTCTTCTTCTGCAGGTGAGCAAGCATGCGAGCTGGAACGCCAGTCTATTCTCGACGACCACTCTTCTGTCACTGAAAGCTAATCCTACAAACCTTGACTTCATGGAATGCATAAGGTCGGATGACGGCAACGTAAGACTTTTGAAACAGGTCGTCTTACAGAACAAACGTGTCTATGCGGCATACGGATTGTGTTCGCCATTTCCAACCGTACCGATCAATCCCACAGCACATCGTGTGTACCTTACATAATCCTACAATATTGTAAGGTACCCCTTATTAGCAGATAAGAGTGCATTTTACTTTATTTCGAGTTTTGCTGTTTCACATACGTGAATGTATCAGCGCCGCAATAAGTTCGGAATCAGGAGCGAGCGGTAGGTTCTCACGCTGACTAGCAGAGGCCGTTGGCCGGTGCGTTGAGGTACTGATGCGGAAATCGTTCGTAACGGCAGCAAAGAGATACGCATGGAAAGTACATTTATTCTGGCTCGAATCAATTAATTGGTATTACTTCATATTTGCTAACAAAAGTTACCTTTTACCACTCATGTATTGTCCGTCCCCTGTAGCTGAGTGGTTGCCGACACGGTACCGCAGCGTGTTCGGTCAGAGAGCCGGTTGGCGTCTGTAATAAAAAACACTGAGTGGAAGGATCAACAAACGAACTTGAACGGATGTCATGTGAAGTCCGCAACGACCAAACACAACGATCGAAAAAAAAGTGGTCAGCGCGACAGAATGCCAATCCTAAGGGTCCGGGTTCGATTCCCGGCTGGGACGGAGATTTTCTCCGCTCAAGGACTGGGTGTTGTGTTGTCCTAATCATCATCATTTCATCCCCATCGACACGCAAGTCGCCGAAGTGGCGTCAAATCGAAAGACTTGCACCCGGCGAACGGTCTACCCGACGGAAGGCCCTAGTCACACGACATTTACATTTACTCATACATTAGGAGGAGTCCAGTGGCCATAAATACAATACTATCTTTCAGTAATTTTACAATGCCAGTAAACGTTGATATTAATAAATAAATGAATAACTTTGGCATAACCGAAGATGTACGATCTTATACGAACTGTACCGACTGTACGCTGAAGTTACAGACTGTGCGCCATAGTCGGCAGTCAGCGATAGGATGCCTTTCGATCTGGTCATATGGTAGACCATGTTCTCGTACTGGTAAAAGTTTATAATTAGCGTGAACAAGTTGACTTTACGGTGTTACTCAAATAAATGTACCGTAATGGCATCCTGTATAAAACTTATTTGCCCATACGTAAAACATAGACAGTAGTATCATACTTTCAGAATCCGACATAAAGGGACATAAAACTACGAGAGCATCTTCACATAATAAGTAGAAAGAATTCCTATGCGGCGGCTCACTAAGTCATTCAAGGACGGACTGGCTGAATTATCGCAAAACTTGGGTGGGAAAGTGTGGCCAGTTATGCCTTCTGCCTATAATACCACCATCTACAGACTCACCAGCTAAACTGGGGATTTATACTAACACTGCAATAAATAGTAAATCAAACATAAATTTAGGAAGGGCA
This sequence comes from Schistocerca americana, assembly GCF_021461395.2. Taxonomy (NCBI): domain Eukaryota; kingdom Metazoa; phylum Arthropoda; class Insecta; order Orthoptera; family Acrididae; genus Schistocerca; species Schistocerca americana. Next base: position 325,324,610 of record NC_060121.1, on the reverse strand, counting down.
GCTAATCAAATTTTTACAGACATTAATAAGGGCTCATAGCCAATTCACTGTCATTAAACTTTGAAAAGACCCACTATATGCAGTTCAAAACTTCCAAGAGATTTCCTTCTAGTGTGTGTATAAAATATGATGACATGGAAATAGGAGAAGTTGAGAGTGTAAAATTCTTGGGATTACAACTTGATAATAAATTCAGTTGGGAGCGACATACTAACGAACTGCTAAAGCACCTAAACAAGTCTGTGTTTGCAATGCGAATGATGTCAGACATAGGAGATATAAATATAAAAAAACTGGCATATTTTGCTTATTTTCACTCCATTATGTCACATGGTATCATATTTTGGGGTAACTTCAAAAACCGAGAAAAATTTTTAGAGTACAGAAGCGTTTAACAAGAGTAATGTGTAGTGTAAATCCAAGAACATCATGTCGAACCCTATTCAAAGAATTGGGCATACTAACCACAGCTTCTTAGTATATTTGAAGTTTGTTGTAAGTAATACATCTCTTTTTCCAACTAACTGCTTAGTACACAGTATCAATACTAGGAATAAGAACAATATAAATAAAGATTTAAAATCACATACTCTTGCCCAGAAAGGAGTCCAGTATTCAGCAACGCATATTTTCAAAAGTTACCAGCGACCATTAAGAGTTTAGTTCCAGACAAGGCACAATTTAAACATAATTTAAAAGAATTTTTGGTTGCTAACCCCTTCTATTCCATCCATGAATTTCTCAACAAGTTCAGTAGGCCATTTTAATGAAAATTTATTATACTTTAATTTTTGACAATCTTGGTTGTAGCAGCCAAGTAACTACTTACTGTGCGAATTATGGATGTATGGAAAGAAGATATAAGTCTTAAGTCTGTAAATAGTGGAAGTTTAATTTTAAATCTCGTACATAATTTGACTGTTCTTTACTGAGGGTCATTGAGTGAATAATTTACTTTAATTTTTGACAGTACTTGGTTATAATAGCCAAGTAACTAGCTACTGTGTGAATGATGGATTTAATGAAATCAGATATAAGTATTAAACCTGTAAATATTATAAGTTTAATTTTAATTCTAAATATACTTTACTTATGAAAACTGAAAGTAATTTCATTTTCAGGGGCTTTAAGACAGTGGGACCCTTCGTGGTAATGATCTACAGGATGGTAATGGGTGACCTTCTTCGCTTTGTGTCGATTTACCTCGTTTTTGTCATGGGATTCTCTCAAGGTAATTTCAGATATCTACTTAATAAAATTAACGGGCATTCAGTAATTTGATCGTTTGATTATTAAGCCTACTAACATACTATTCTTTCAGCTTTCTAGAAACACACTATAATTAACATTTTTTGTATGGTTTACTTGCACAAATGATTTAGCCATGTGATGAAAGATACATAAGCATTGTTTTCGTATGTAACTTACTTCGTTGAGCTGGAAGCTAATTCTAAACAATATTAAAAGTCTGCATTTTTATGAAAACATACTGTCCGGCCGCAGTTTTACAATCTGACACAATAACATTCACGTTATTTTCATCTAGGAATTGAATCTCAATGTTTTGCAGCGTACTACATAATATTCCTGTCATTCGACAACCCGAACACCCCGGAAGGCGTGGACGACTCTGTCACCAACCCAATGCCCAGCCCGACGGAATCCATCATGGCGATGTTTCTCATGTCGCTAACGAATTTCGGCGATTACTTCGGCGCATTCGAGCGCACTGATCATGAACTGGAAGCTAAGGTGAGTGTTATGGAGCTTAAAATGTTGAACAGTTTGTAACATAAGTTTACTCCAAAAATGCATGTTGAACATGCACATGATGCTGAACGCTCAGCAACCAAGTGGAATTGTGCATACGGGACGCGTGCCTCAACGTGGTATAAGGCCGTGTCCTAAGTGAGCGACAGAAGCGAGCGACAGCGCACGACAGCTTCAGGTGACAAAACACAACCGCAGGTGTAGTTATGGAAGTGTCCTACGCGAGCGACATCTGTGTCGCTGCCTGTCTCCCGCTGCAACTGGCGACGTTTGAATTCAAACGTGTTTGAATCTTGTCGCTGCAGCACGCGCAAACAAAGAGCGACAGCCACGTGTCTTCTCGGCAAAGCAGGGTAGACGACGCTACGGTAGCTATGAATTACTTAACATCCGATTTTAAGAAAACTATTCGGTGAAAAATTTACTTCTTCCGTAACCTATAGCCTTAGTCCTCGCAGCGCGCTCCAGCGGCAGTTGGCTGTATCCGGATTGCAAATCAGACTGTTTACGGAATGAACGGGTGTAAAACTCCTGTGTCACCTCTACTAAAACGCAAATTTTCTCCCGTATCCATATGCCAGTCTTGTTGTTCTGTTTTGCGGTATACATAAACAGTTCCTGAAATTATTTGTATTGGAAGCGAAACATGGTTGATAAGCAGTTTAGACAAGAATGTGGTGCTTCAGAAGATTGCTGAAGATTATATGGGTAGATGACATAACTAATTAGAAGGTACGAAATAGAATTGGGGAGAAAAGAAACATGTGGCAAAAGAGATCGGTTGGTAGGACATATTCTGAGATATCAAGGAATCACCACTTTAGTATTGGAGGGAGATACTGGGAGAGGGGGGGTTTACAAGTCGCAGAAGGAGGCCTAGAGATGAATACTGTTAGTAGATTCGAAGGATTTAGGTTGCAGTTAGTTATTCGGAGATGAGGCTTGCACAGAATAAAGTAACATGCAGAGCTGCATCAAACCAGTCTTCGGACTGAAGAGCACAACAACAACACAAGTCTTGTACTACGTTGATGTAGGGAGGAGTAGCGTGTGACAGCGCTCCAGTCAGAATATTGGGATGTTACTTACACTATTCTCCTCCCTTCAGCCCGGGTCTTAACACGACAGTGTAGCTACTCTAACCAGGTGTCTTCAGCCAGGCGTTCAGTTCGCACTTTCGGGCTACATATGTGGGCGAGAGGCATGAAAGGGAAGCAGTGGTTGGGAAGGGAGTGAGACAGCGTTGTAGCCTATCCCCGATGGTATTCAATCTGCATATTGAGCAAGCAGTAAAGGAAACAAAAGAAAAATTCGGAGTAGCAATTAAAATCCACGGAGAAGAAATAAAAACTTTGAAGTTCGCCGATGACATTGTAATTCTGTCAGAGACAGCAAAGGACCTGGAAGAGCAGCTGAACGGAATGGACAGTGTCTTGAAAGGAGGATATAAGATGAACATCAACAAACGCAAAACGAGGATAATGGAGTGTAGTCGAAATAAATCGGGTGATGCTGAGGGAATTAGATTAGGAAATGAGAAGCTTAAATGCTATTTGGGGAGCAAAATAACTGATGATGGTCGAAGTAGAGAGGATATAAAATGTAGACTGGCAATGGCAAGGAAAGCGTTTCTGAAGAAGAAAAATTTGTTAACATCGAGTATAGATTTAAGTGTCAAGAAGTCGTTTCTGAAAGTATTTGTATGGAGTGTAGCCATGTATGGAAGTGAAACGTGGACGATAAATAGTTTAGACAAGAAGAGAATAGAAGCTTACGGAATGTGGTGCTACAGAAGAATGCTGAAGATGGGTACATCACATAACTAATGAGAATAGAATTGGGGAGAGAAGAGAAATTTGTGGCACAACTTGACTAGAAAAAGGGGTCGGTTGGTAGGACATGTTCTGAGGCATCAAGGGATCACCAATTTAGTATTGGAGGGCAGGAGGGTAAAAACCGTAGAGGGAGACCAAGAGATGAATACACTAAACAGATTCAGAAAGATATAGGTTGAAGTAGGTACTGGGAGATGAAGAAGCTTGCACAGGATGCCACAAATGTTGTCATTATAAAGAAGCACGAAATATGGAAAAGAAAGAATTGATGCTACTCAGTGAGTATTTCTCGATTAAGATTTTGGATTTGGATTGATGTGTGGAAAGAGACCAAACAGCGAGGTCATCGGACTCATTGGATTAGGGAAGGATGGGGAAGGAAGTCGGCCGTACCCTATCAAAGGAACCATCCCGACATTTGCCTGAAGCGATTTAGGGAAATCACGGAACACCTAAATCAGGATGGCCGGACGCGGGATTGAACCGTCGTCCTCCCGAATGCGAGTCCAGTGTGCTAACCACTGCGCCACCTCGTTCGGTCTCGATTAAGACGTCATCTCTAGCACGTAGTACTGAAACCATTCTTCAAGATGTGGACACCAACACGACAGATCACGACCGTGGTAGGCGATTCACACGTGAATATAAAATAAAATTTCTGCTGTAAAACAGCCACCGTTTCGTCCATCGTGAAACATGAACAGAAGACCTTTCCAATATTCTAGACAAGTACTACAAGGTAGCTGACTCGGAGATGTGCACCGATACTGCTCGTGAATTACTTCATTTATTGTCTTTCGCAACGGGCCCACACAGCCGTCTCAACACTACAAATGTTATACCACAGTTTGTTTTGACAGTACAGAGTACATGTTAGTTTAAGTCGTGCTCTCGTCCGAGTTTACATAGGCTTATAACAAAGCTCCGATTCCGACATAAAACAAATTTTACATCCGCAGCATACTGAAACGAGTAAATAAGACGAAAACGTAACACAGGATATACGGGATACCGAGAGGCAGCATGCTGTAAAAATCCTACTGATAACATAACAGGAAATGATGTATCGCCATTGGTACACATCTTGGATATTCCCAGTTCAGTCGACATTAGTGACTGTATAGGGAAAAGGGTCCAAAAGGGCAGAGAAGGGTACAATGTCATAGAGGCTTGCTTTTTTAAAAAAATTTGGCAGCTGACAGGACCGCAGTCTTTGGTTACCGTGATTGTTTGTAGTGGCTACACTTTGCCCACAACCAATTAGTCTTTCCCTGCTTCTATTTGGTGAGCTGCAATGCAGGAAACCATTTTCGAAGTCAACGGAACCAATATTTCTGTTAGAAATCTTCTAAAACTGTGCAGTGTTCGTTATTTGTGTGGAAGATTTACTGTTAGCGGGAGATCTTATAAAGAATAGTTTTTAACTCTGTAGCAATGTTTAAAATTGTGTGTATGTTACCTTTTAAGATTTCGACCAAAGAGGGCAAAAGACACAGGACTACGTTGGTTTTGCACTGCTGCGTCACATACCTCATCGATTACTGAAACGCAGTGTAACTGTTTATAGAAAAACCTATTAGAAATTAAAAATAGTAACTAACACACCAAATATTAGTTTTTACAACTCAGGTTTTAAGATTCTACGTTGCTGGAAATAACTGACCATAAATTTTGGTACATTTTACTAAAATGTGTAGTTAATTTGTTACGATTGCAGTTCTAACATTTACTTAATCTACAATATGTATTTGTGCTATATTTTATGCTTATACTAACAATTTAATAGCAGAAATAAAGGAATAACTCTGCTACGAGAAAATGTGTGTATTTTGCCCTGCCGAGTAGCCCAAAATGACAAACAAACTACTGAAATTGTGTATTCATAACGAAACTAATTATTTTATGTTGAATTCTTTATGCATGTTTTACTCTAGAAAAGTCAGTCTAATGTGAAATTGCATTTATATAATTGTAATTGGCATACATGAGCTGTGAAAGACAATTAACTTTTTAGTATGTCATTTTAGGTCACTCCCTATCTAAATTAACAATAAAATGTTGTTTTATCTTTCCTATAAGAATTGTTTCAAAAGGGTGCGTAAAGTTCAATGTGAAGTGCGTCACTTCAGCTTACTGTGTTTGAATGCGCGGCCTCTTGCGCGAAAAAGGCCCTCAGTTTATGGTCTTAAGGCGCGTTTACATTGAGCTCAGAACATGTTTTTGTTCGGAACATTGTGTGCAACTTGTACCCTCAGCATGGCAACATTGTTCGTTGTTCGTATTCCCGTTTACATTAGCGACCAACATTTCTACGTATTCGCATAGTCTGCTGGAGTGAACTGATAGGTTGCTTTGTGTATTCACGTCAAGAGATACGCTATGTCAAGTGAAGAGGAAGAATTAATGACATTTGGTGCTGCATTAATAATACTTAACGAAATAAACAGACGAAGAAAACGATGTAGTCGTCGTCGGTGGACCAAAACATACTATAGAAGACGTGGCGGGAATGACATGCTTTGTGAGCTGAATTTGGAAGCGGGTCTGACTTTCGCAACTTCAGTAGGATGTCACCGTCAGATTTTGAAATGTTGTTGAATATTATAGGACCAGTTGTTTCAAAGGAAGTCACAAATTTCAGAAATGCAATCCCTGTGAACCAAAGACTTGCCGTTACTCTTCGTTTTCTGGCATCAGGAGACTCCTATCAAAGCCAGCCATATCTCAAATAGTTCCATATCATCCAGGAAACGTAGATATTTAAATCCAAACCACTTCGTTTCGTAAAGTGTGTCAGTACTACATCCAGATTTTTTTACTTTCCTCTATTATTCTTTTCTCTCGTCAGTACTGAGACAAGAGAGATTTAATTTTTTTTGTCCACGTCACTGCTGCTGCTGCCAAGCGCCGCAGCAACTTTTTGTAATGAATCATGTTTGATTTTAGTATTTTTGTAACCTGCACAACGTACATTCCACAGGCACTCCTCTGCCTCATAGAGCGACATCAGCTGGAAAGTTTTGTCTCGTGACCACTCCATTTCAAATAAAAATGAAGGGACGTAAAATAAACGCACCACTACACTCCAGCAAAACAAACACCAAAACACTCACTGAGAGCAAACGAACAGTAGCGCTGCGTAGCGGAATTTAGTGGTAGCAGGCCACGAACAATGTTTCTTTGATCTCTGCCGACACAGCTGTGGAATACTGATTTTGTGTTGAGAACATGTTGCCAACATCGGTAGTCCATTACTAGCCACGAACAATGTTGCGAACTCAGTGTAAACGCGCCTTTAGAGAACTCATGAACGGTGTTTGATTACAATCCGCCTGCACACACAGCTGCTGTTCGTGATCTACATGGCGATCGTGGCCATCCTACTAGTGAACATGCTGATCGCCATGATGGGGAACACATACCAGAAGATCGCAGAGACGCGCAACGAGTGGCAGCGACAGGTAGGGCCAGCGCTGTCCGCTCTTCTGCTGTCGCCAGAGGAAGCAAATGTTCCCCCCGTTGTGACGTCACTTTGTGTTGCAGTGGGCGCGCATCGTGCTGGTCGTGGAGCGAGGCGTCAGTCCGGCGGAGCGACTCAAGAAGCTCATGTGGTACTCGCAGCCCATGTCCGACGGCCGGCGCGCTCTCGTACTGAGGCTACACCAGACGGTATGTAACCAGCAGAAGTTGCATGTCATCTGGCATCAATGTTCCAGCGTGACTACCGGCATCACCCACTTACCAAACTGCCAATGAGATGGCTCATGTTTGTTACTCGTGTTGCACACACACACACACACACACACACACACACACACACACACACTGTGCCCTTCCCCCTCTCACAGCAGACATCTCATGCCACGACTGTACAGGGTGTCTATAAAGTCCCGCTATTGTTTCAACTGAATCTCAATGTAGACAAGTGTAATGTGTTGCAGATACATAGAAAGAAAGTTCCCTTATCCTTTAGCTACAATATATCAGGTCAGCAACTGGAAGCAGTTAATTCCATTAGGAGTGATTTAAAATGGAATGATCATATAAAGTTGATCGTCGGTAAAGCAGATGCCAGACTGAGATTCATAGGAAGAATCCTAAGGAAATGCAATCCGAAAACAAAGGAAGTAGGTTACAGTACGCTTGTTCGCCCACTGCTTGAGTACTGCTCAGCAGTGTGGGATCCGTACCAGATAGGGTTGATAGAAGAGAGAGAGAAGATCCAACGGAGAGCAGCTCACTTTGTTACAGGATCATTTAGTAATCGCGAAAGTGTCAAGGAGATGATAGATAAACTCCAGTGGAAGACTCTGCAGGAGAGACGCTCAGTAGCCCAGTACGGGCTTTGTTGAAGTTTTGAGAACATACCTTCACCGAGGAGTCAAGCAGTATATTGCTCGCTCCTACGTATATCTTGCGAGGAGACCATGAGGATAAAATCAGAGAGATTAGAGTCTACACAGAAGCATACCGATAATCCTTTCCACGAACAATACGAGACTGGAATAGAAGGGAGAACCGATAGAAGTACTCAAGGTACCCTCCGCCACACACCGTCAGGTGGCTTGCAGAGTATGGATGTAGATGTAGATGTAGATGTAGGAGTCATAACATGGAGACAGATAATTGTGGTTTTTTCCATTTGTCCATTGTTGTGGATTTGACTTGGGAGTGCATCAAAATGGCGATAGGCCAGGAGAAGGCAGAATGTGGCGTCTGGTGTGAAGAGACCAAATCTGTGAAAACAATACTGTGGAACTATCACCGCTATTATGGGAGTGCACCACAGGCAAAAACAAGCATAATAAGGAAGTTCAAAAATCACTTGAAGCAGACAGGCAGTGTTCAAATGGTTCAAATGGCTCTGAGCACTATGGGACTTAACTTCTGAGGTCATCAGTCCCCGAGAACTTAGAGCTACTTAAACCTAACTAACCTAAGGACATCACACACATCCATGCCCGAGGCAGGATTCAAACCTGCGACCGGAGTGGTCGCGCGGTTCCAAACTGTAGCGCCTAGAACTGCTCGGCCACCCCAGCCGGCTACAGGCAGTGTCAAAGACCTTTGCCAAAGTGGATGTTCCCCTGTGTCTCAAGAACATCTTGACAGAGTGCATTCTTGATTTCAGTACAGTCCCCAGAAATTAATTCCTCATTCATCATGCACAGTATAGGAAGCAAGATCATCTGTCCATAAAGTGTTACATAAACAGCTATACCTTCATCCTTATGCAGTGCAGGTGGTCGAAGCATTGCAGATAAACAATAGTCCTCTGTAGTATGCATTCACTTGTTCCATGCTGGCCTCTTAGACACTGACGATGACTATGTGCAGCAAAATTAGCGTTTGGGGCTCCAAAATCCCACAGAACATACATGAATACATTCACGATAGGCTGAAGCTTCATGTTCGGTGTGGCCTAATGCACTGTAAGACTCTTCACATAGAAAACCATAACAGGAAAGGTCTAGCTGGAAACACTTGAACAGTTCTTTCTACCACAGATCAAAGGTCTGCAACTACCCATCACCTTTCAGCATGATGGAGTACCTTATCATTGAAATTTGAACATGTGGGATGTGCTGAATGACATATTTGCTGAGAGATGGTTTGGTCATAATGGTTTTATCCCATGACCCCAAGTACTCATAATGTCACAACGTTATCCTTTTTGTGTGACTTACATAAAGATTCATGAATAAATAACTCTAGACAACCTCACTGCTACCCTTTGTGCACAAATCAATGAATTAGTAAGGACTGTTGATGCTGCAGTGCTGACTTGTACCCTAATATCTCCATGATGTTCATCAGCAATAAGTGGTGCACACATGGAAATTCTGGTATAACAAAAAAAAAAAAAAAAAAAAAAAAAAAAAAAAAAAAAAAAAAAAAAAAAAAAAAAAAAAAAACTTTAAGATCTGTTATACAATTTTACTACACACTATGCTGCTCTACCTCTATTTTTTCTATTATTTTCTGATGTGAAAATGGGACTTTATGGGCACCCTATAGTATTGTTCTGAAGATTAACTACATCGGAAACCAGAATGAATTTTCACCCTTTAGCAGAGTGTCCACTGATTTGAAAATGAAGAGTGTATGCTAGAGTGTGACTCGAACCTGCGACCTTTGACAATCATGAACAAGTGCTCTTACAGACTGAGCTATCCAAGCCTGACTGACAGCTAACCCTCACAGATTTACTTACACCAGTACCTCTCTCCTACATACCTCGAAGGACTCCAGATCACGTCTTATGTGATCTGGGGCACGACTAGCACCCCTGGAAGAAAGAATATCACATATGACAAGAGGGAGTTTCTGACAGAAGCAAAGTTATGAGGGCAAGCCATGAGTCGTGCTTGGATAGTTCAGTATACAAGAAACTTTTATTGGTGAACCAAGATCAATTTGTGGCAGTGCTACACTGAAGAAGGGTCACCAATCTCTGTGTGCAGAAACCTTACCTTGTGGTACCATGTTAAGTACCCTCTGCCATGCACTTCACAGTGGTTTGCAGAATATGCACTTATAAATTGATGCATATGTAGATCTGAAGAGCAATACAGTTTAAATGTATCAGTGCTCCAAAACCAATATTTACACCTTGATTTCACAAAGATTCCAAGATTTGACAACTGGGATAAAAAATGTGTATTGCTAAAGGTCAACACATTCTCTCCAGCTGCTGGAGGCCAGGAAACTTCACAGAGACAAAACAGGATAACAGTTTAATGTCAGTAGGTCAAAAGTTACACAAAAACCCAACATTATCGTATGTGACAAAAACAGTTTTTGCAGCAAAAGTCTCTGTCACAATTTCGCAAGTCAGAACTGATATTACACATTGATTATATATTGTTAATCTCAAATACATTAGAGATTGATCTTGAAAACTGCTAAGAGTAGCCATTAAGTTTTAATTATGGTGTGTAAAAAGTAAAGGTATGTAACTGCAGTTTTTTTAGTGTTACCAGATAATGCACATAAAAAGCAAATTATAACAGAAGCATATCGTCAACATTTCCTACAAAGTTATGGAAAGCTGTCAATATGAAGTGTCAGTGGAAGCTGTCAAAAGTGGTATTTTTTCTCCACAAGGACTCCCCAACCCTTTCTGCACAGGACTCACATGCTGCCTCTTTAGGCTATCAAATTTTTCATTAGCATCTGTATTCTCCTGCCATAGACCCAGTGAATTCTTCCACTTTCCTCAGATGAAGGAACAGTTGTTTGGGATGCATTTCCAGGATGATAACGAGGTGGTTTTTGAGATATAAATATTTCCTGAACAGCGAGAACGCATACATCTACAGCCAAGGTCTTCAATTTATCCATCAGTTGCAAAAATGTGTCACATTGAAGAGTGAATATACAGTACTAAAACCATTACCAGTTTCTATGGTCTTAGCTTGAATTTTTCCTAGATGATAATTAAAACTTAATGATCATCTCTCGTATGTACATGTCATAAAATCTAATGTGCAGCCACGCTGATATCCCTTGGCATGATAGGCAGTGCATAGTTATTGGTGTGCTCATGTCTGGTGCCACATTGATTGTTATGAAGGCTATTTGACAGTTGGCAATGATTTTTCAACTAATGATTTAAGATACCATAATAATTTTTTACTAAGTGTGACAGTACCCGTATATGATTAAAACAATTCACATACATTGTGACTACTTATGTCATAAGAGTAACTGAAAATTTCATAGAAGGCTATACGGTATTGTTACACCATATATAAATACTCCTATGTATAATAATCCGCAGGATATGTGATGTGTTTGTTGTAGTGGCCTCAAGCTATTTTTATCCACAAATGGAGACAAAGAAATGTGTTGTTACTGTATAAGACAATATCATGCCTCTCACCATACTGCAACTCAATGAAAGTTTTTTCTACCAACACCTCAGCCAATGCCTATAATACTGCATTTTAAGAAAGCCTACCCCTGAAACATCTTGATTGCTCTAGTTCAAATGTATAGGATTTTTCAGTTATGAATGTTACACTGCATGCACTGTTTTCTAGTTAGCTGGTTTTCCCACTTTGCTACATCTCATTATGCCACTTTACAGCCTCACTTTTAAATGACAATAAATTCCTTATAAACTATGCATCCTATCTATAATTCATTTGAGCTTTTATATTATGATGCAGAAGACCATAACAGTTTGTCAGTAGGCACCAAGCAGGTAACTGGAAATCTCCAGATAGTGAAAAACAAAGTTTATGTATAACTTAATTCATTAGAAAGTCGCAATTCCACTAATACTTATCACTGCACTTCAGCAATCCAATTTACTGAAAATGCGAGATTTGACAACTGGACTGTACACATATAATGCTACAAATCTCAATTTAACCTCCGACTCACTCTTTCATATGTAGTCAAACGTTTGTTGATATCTAATAAGCCTCGGGTTCAAGGCTAACACTACACAACTGAAAATCTGAAAAAGATGCAGTATCACCTTATTTGTAATCTGAGACTGCATTCACATTGTTCTTCTTGCCTTTGAAGACACTATAAGAAGATCATAATGGAGGCCATCATCCTTGTACTCATATTTAACTAAATGAGATAGAAAATTACTAAAAAAGAAAGAAACAATAGCTCTGGCAGAAATGGCAACAGTTTAAAATCACTGGCCACCAAATTCAGTGATTACTTCCTTAGAGTGGCAGTGAACACAATACATAGTAATAAACAACCAAATGCAGATGCATTGGATTTGCTTGTGCAGACTGACACTGCGAACACCATCTGTGGACATAAGTTTCAAAAATACAGTTCCAAAGGAGATTATAGAATTCGTCAAGCCACTAAATTATCATAATTCTGCCAGCTATGATGGTGTTTCCAGTAGAAAATTTCTGCTAACTTAGTAGCATTACCCTTAAGCTATCTTTGTAACCTATCAATCACTTGAGGTATATTTCCTAATAGACTTAAATATGTTGCAGTGATGCCCATCCACAAAATTGGATATAAGCAAAACAACTCTAGTTACATATCTACATCATTGCTTCCAACCTTTCAAAAGCAAAAAGGGGCCTATGATAGAATGCTGGCTCAGTTAAGTCAGCAACGTTTGTTGACTATCTCTCAGTTATGTTTTCATTGAGAATTGTCAACAGAGGAACACAAATGATGTGATAGCCAATTTGAGCAACACAAATTATCCTGTTGGTGTATTCTACTTGCCTGCTTCTCTGAGGTTATGTACTCTGGTCAGAAGATATTAAACAGTCTCCCATCTAACATACAGCAAGAAACTGGAAAACCCTACCAGACAATAAAAAAAATTGAAAAGCTGCCTCATTAGCTGTTCTATCAACAGAATATTTGAATATCTAGATTCAACAGTTCTAATGTTCTGTTAGCTATAAGGCAAATATCAGTGTACATTGTAAAGCTGCATGAAAAGAAGTGATGTTCTGTAAATAGTACTAGTATTTTCGTATGAAGTTATAAGCAGCAGTTATTTAATAAAACTGAGAAGGTAGGAGCATTTAAAAAACAAGAGAAAAAAGAAAAATAGTAGCACCTCTCTTTCTAATTTATTGAACTAAATTTAGATTGCATGAGCATGGATAGTATTAAGTTGTATAGTGTTGTTGTTGTTGTTGTTGTTGTTGTGGTCTTCAGTCTTGAGACTGGTTTGATTCAGCTCTCCATGCTGCTCTATTCTGTGCAGGCTTCTTCATCTCCCAGTGCTTACTGCAACCTACATCCTTCTGAATCTGCTTAGCGTATTCATCTCTTGATCTCCCTCTATGATTTTTACCCTCCAATGCTAAATTTGTGATCCCTTGATGCCTCAGAACATGTCCTACCAACCGGTCCCTTCTTCTTGTCAAGTTGGGCCATAAACTCCTCTTCTCCATGATTCTATTCAATACCTCCTCATTAGTTATGTGATCTACCCATCTAATCTTCAGCATTCTTCTGTAGCACCACATTTCGAAAGCTTCTATTCTCTTCTTGTCCAGAATATTTATCGTCCATGTTTCACTTCCATACATGGCTACACTCCATACAAATACTTTCAGAAATGACTTCTTGACACTTAAATCTATACTCGATGTTAACAAATTTCTCTTCTTCAGAAACGCTTTCCTTGCCATTGCCAGTCTACATTTTATATCCTCTCTACTTAGACCATCATCAGTTATTTTGCTCCCCAAATAGCAAAACTCCTTTACTACTTTAAGTGTCTCATTTCCTAATCTAATTCCCTCAGCATCACCCGACTTAATTCGACTACATTCCATTATCCTCGTTTTGCTTTTGCTGATGTTCATCCTATATCCTCCTTTCAAGACACTGTCCATTCCGTTCAACTGTTCTTCCAAGTCCCTTGCTGTCTGTGACAGAATTACAATGTCATTGGCGAACCTCAAAGTTTTTATTTCTTCTCCATGGATTTTAATACCAACTCCGAATTTTTCTTTTGTTTCCTTTACTGCTTGCTCAATATACAGATTGAATAACATCGGGGAGAGGCTACAACCCTGTCTCACTCCCTTCCCAACCACTGCTTCCCTTTCATGTCCCTCGACTCTTATAATTGCCATCTGGTTTCTGTACAAATTGTAAATAGCCATTCGCTCCCTGTATTTTACCCCTGCCACCTTTAGAATTTGAAAGAGAGTATTCCAGTCAACATTGTCAAAAGCTTTCTCTAAGTCTACAAATGCTAGAAACATAGGTTTGCCTTTCCTTAATCTTTCTTCTAAGATAAGTCGTAAGGTCAGTATTCCAATATTTCTATGGAATCCAAACTGATCTTCCCCAAGGTCGGCTTCTACTAGTTTTTCCATTCGTCTGTAAAGAATTTTAGTTAGTATTTTGCAGCTGTGGCTTATTAAGCTGATTGTTTGGTAATTTTCACATCTGTCAACACCTGCTTTCTTTGGGATTGGAATTATTATATTCTTCTTGAAGTTTGAGGGTATTTCGCCTGTCTCATACATCTTGCTCACCAGATAGTAGAGTTTTGTCAGGACTGGCTCTCCCAAGGCTGTCAGTAGTTCTAATGGAATGTTGTGTACTCCCGGGGCCTTGTTTCAACTCAGGTCTTTCAGTGCTCTGTCAAACTCTTCATGCAGTATTGTATCTCCCATTTCATCTTCATCTACATTCTCTTCCATTTCCAGAATATTGTCCTCAAGTATGTCGCCCTTGTATAGACCCTCTATATACTCCTTCCACCTTTCTGCTTTCCCTTCTTTGCTTAGAACTGGGTTTTCATCTGAGCTCTTGATATTCATACAAGTGGTTCTCTTTCCTCCAAAGGTCTCTTTAATTTTCCTGTAGGCAGTATCTATCTTACCCCTAGTGAGATAAGCCTCTACATCCTTACATTTGTCCTCTAGCCATCCCTGCTTGGCCATTTTGCATTTCCTGTCGATCTCATTTTTGAGACGTTTGTATTCCTTTTTGCCTGCTTCATTTACTGCATTTTTATTTTTTCTCCTTTCATCAATTAAATTCAATATTTCTTCTGTTATCCAAGGATTTCTACTAGCCCTCATCTTTTTACCTACTTGATCCTCTGCTGCCTTCACTACTTCATCCCTCAGAGCTACCCATTCTTCTTCTACTGTATTTCTTTCCCCCATTTGTGACAATTGTTGCCTTATGCTCTCCCTGAATCTCTGTACAACCTCTGGTTTAATCAGTTTGTCCAGGTACCATCTCCTTAAATTCCCACCTTTCTGCAGTTTCTTCAGTTTTAATCTATAGCTCATAACCAATAGATTGTGGTCAGAGTCCACATCTGCCCCTGGAAATGTCTTACAATTTAAAACCTAGTTCCTAAATTTCTGTCTTACCATTATATAATCTGTCTGATACCTTCTAGTATTTCCAGGATTCTTCCATGTGTACAACCTTCTTTTATGATTCTTGAACCAAGTGTTAGCTATGATTAAGTTATGCTCTGTGCAAAATTCTACAAGGTGGGTTCCTCTTTCATTTCTTTCCCCCAATCCATATTCACCTACTATGTTTCTTTCTCTCCCTTTCCAGTCACCCATGACTATTAAATTTTCGTCTCCCTTCACTACCTGAATAATTTCTTTTATCTCATCATACATTTCATCAATTTCTTCATCATCTGCAGAGCTAGTTGGCAAATAAACTTGTACTACTGTAGAAGGTGTGGGCTTCGTGTCTATCTTGGCCACAATAATGCGTTCACTATGCTGTTTGTAGTAGCTTACCTGCACTCCTATTTTTTTATTCATTATTAAACCTACTCCTGCTTTACCTCTATTTGATTTTGTATTTATAACCCTGTATTCACCTGACCAAAAGTCTTGTTCCTCCTGCCACCGAACGTCACTAATTCCCACTATATCTAACTTTAACCTATCCATTTCCCTTTTTAAATTTTCTAACCTACCTGCCCGATTAAGGGATCTGACATTCCAAGCTCCGATCCATAGAATGCCAGTTTTCTTTCTCTGATAACGACGTCCTCTTGAGTAGTCCCCACCCAGAGATCCAAATGGGGGACTATTTTACCTCCTGAATATTTTACCCAAGAGGGCGCCATCATCATTTAACCATACAGTAAAGCTGCATGCCCTCAGGAAAAATTAAGGCTGTAGTTTCCCCTTGCTTTTAGCCATTCACAGTACCAGCACAGCAGGACCGTTTTGGTTCGTGTTACAAAGCCAGATCAGTCAATCATCCAGACTGTTGCCCCTGCAACTACTGAAAAGGCTGCTGCCCCTCTTCAGGAACCACACATTTGTCTGGCCTCTCAACAGATACCCCTCTGTTGTGGTTGCACCTACGGTACGGCCATCTGTATCGCTGAAGCACGCAAGCCTCCCCACCAACGGCAAGGTCCATGGCATAGTGATAGTTTATTGTTAACACAGTATGTCAGTTAAGATGGAATGATTTCCTTGCCTTTTGTTACTGTATGCCTTAACTTGTTCCACATCCGTGAAAGTTCTTCTTCTTGATGGGGTCTAGAGAATGTGATGAATGAATTAATGACTGAATGAACAGATAGATTTTTAATCTCTTTTCAACTAGGTTTAAAATTGCCAGGGGCTCACAAAACAAAAACTAAACAATGGAAAATCCAGGATGGAATGTAACAACATAATGAAAAGGATAGTTGCTACTCACCATATAGCAGAGATGCTCAGTCACAGAAAGGCACAACGAAAGACTCTCGGAAAGTTGATTTCGGTCAACAAGACCTTTGTCAAAAATAGACAACATACGCACATGCACACACTCACACAAACTCAACTCACACACACATGACCACAGTCTCTGGCAGCTGCCATCTCAGCTATGCAGTGAGTAGCAACTGTCTTTTCATTATATTATTTAAAAAACTAACATTTTTCACAATTCCATTGATTACAAAAATACGGGTATCATATCTGAAATAAATGATACATGGAACCTATACTGGGAAAATATTTATTGACACAATTATGTTGAATGTGTATACTTCTGAGCCTTTATCTAAATAAACAACACAAAAAATATGCTTCTTGGACTGTCTCCCAAGACTAATCAATTAACACCACAGAAATTATATATTTTTTGAGACAAATTACTTTGGCAAGGTAGAAAAATGAAACAGTCTTGCAAATTGTCAATAACTGGAAAAAAAATTATCATGTACCCTGCTGGAGGATATAACAACAAAACATAGAAGAAAAGTAAAAGTTCCAACAAGCCACTATGGAGCACACTCCTCATGAACACTAAGTCTGTGTCAAGCATGAGTGATGTTCCTAGCTACAATCACCAAAACAATGACAGCCCAGATGAACTGAGTTGGTAGAGTCTGGCCCAGGGCATGCAACATCTTGGTTGAAGAGTGCAGTGGACACAGATGGGACAGTGACTGTGGTGGTGGCTCTGGTGAATTTCATCAGCACTGGGCTGCAATGTCACCACCTTGTGCTGTCCCAGCATGAGCTTAAATCCTTGATGTGTGGAATACTATGCCTTTCTAATTGGCTGCTCAGGTGAGTCATGGAAGCACAACACAGTCTTGAGCAGCCCACACTGATGCTAACTGCGCGCAATGATTGAAATTTTGGTGTGGCCACTGGCATTGTCCTCTGACAATGTATTTGCTGACTTCTTGGCCTTGCCACAGTTTGAGTGGTGCCATGGGTGTTTGAATTGTACAGCCAGAAAACATTCACTCATGAGTGCTCCACAGTAGGTGTGTCACAGCAACAAGCACAAATTTTCTTATTTCAGATAGAATTATGTTTTTCTTTCTTTTCCCAGAACAGCAGTTCTGCATGAGACAAATCCTGTAACATAACCCTTTTATAAGTCCGGCAAGAAATTCTGAAGTAAAAATACAATGAGTATGGGGATTTTTGTGCTGTTTTTGTGGATAGTTAATTAAAGTGCCACGTAGCAGTTTACTCTACTCTCCATCAAAAATGATGTGATCATAATGTATTACTTGTCTTGATGGTGCTATTTTACTTGGAAGTTATTTGAAGAGAAAAAGGTATATGTACCACCATGTACTGTCACTCTTTGCTTAGTACAATTTGCCTAAAAGCCAGGATTGAATCTGTCTCATGTACAATAATTCCCAGATCTCTTTCATTATGTGATTATCCAAGTTCAATTGATTTTAAACACTGCCCTATACTGTTTATTTTGAATTAATACTTTGAAAGCTATGAAAGTAAATAACAATAAAAGTGCACACACACTTGAACTAGATACTTCACAAGTGAATTACAAAATCTCATGGGATTGCAGTCACTGCAGCTCTATGCTCACCATACCAGCTAGGTTAACAGCTACAGGAATGGGTGTGCAAGAGTAGTGAGAAACATCATTATGTTGAGCTTGTACTCCATGGTATGAAACTGAGAGTCTCTGCTACACCAAAGTGGCATGAAACTTCAGCTGTTGAACACAAATATAAAAATGGTGGAAACTAACATATTGAACACTGAAAGGGATCAAATTGAAAATATAGTTGCTTAAGCTTTGGAGGTTTCAATTTTAGAATTAATATAATAATTATATGGGGAGTGGGCTGCACCCTACAATACACCTGTGGGGACTGATGACCTCAGATGTTAAGTCCCATAGTGCTTAGAGTCGTTTGAACCAAATACACCCCCCACCCCTCCCTCCACACTAGCTGTCTGTGCAAGAACTTAAGATGGCAGCTATACTTTTCAAATTGGTTACAGTTGTTTCATAAAGAAAGACATGTACTATGAGTCTCTTGTGAAAACGCCTAGTTGCTTAAAAGGTTGCCTACAAATAGTTCTACATGGTAGGCTTGTTGTTGATGTTTGTTTAATGAACAGGCAGGTGTAATTCTTATCAAAGTGTTGGCCTCAAATAATAAAGTGCAAAATCAGAGACTTTCCAACAATTTCATCACATAAATCAACAATAATACCTAGCATAAAAGGTTCTGAACTTTAATCAGTAATATGTGAATTAGAACTGAAGCTATTTAGTAGAACCCTTTTGAATGTTTCTGTTTTACTTTTGCCTTTTTCTCATTTATTTTGCCAATTTACAGGAGGAAGACAAAGAAGAAATGAAGGAGATCCTGGAGATGAAGCGTACACATGATCGCATGGTTAAAAAACGTCAGCGTGGTATTCATAAAGGATTGTCAGCCACTCCCAGCCCAAAGAGGCTCGTCCTTTAGTGTGATGGGTAGAAAACTCTGCACCAGCACCACATGTGACATACAGTGAGAGAAAAAAGTTTGTGAATATTCCTCACGCAAGTAATAAAACTGTATATTGTATAATCAAACATAATAAGAAACCTGGAATTTTATGTCCAGTCATATTTCTGTTAACTAACTAACAAAATGTTTCTGTTGACTAACTAACAGCATGTTTACGGTGTTAAACTTGACTATAAATATTTCTAGCACAGATTGTAGTCAACAACCAACCAAGAACAGGGAGTGTTTACTTTAAACTAAGAGATAATAGGTGTAATATCCAAGATAGTGCATTTATAAATGTTTAAATCAGGTAATTACATGATGTCTGACTTTATGATTTTATGCCTACAAATCATTTGTTGTTTCACTATAATAAATTTATCAAGTCCTGTGCAATAAAAACTGAATGTACATAACCAAATCTATGTGCTGTAGTTGATGGGCTACTGACCACTTTCCTGGCTGTTGTCAGTTTCCCAGACCTTGGAGTCAAACTTCTCACTCAAGTAGCTCCTCAGTCAGCATCATGAGATGAGTGCACCCATTATAGTCCATCAACCAAAGAAAAATCCCTGTCAGTACCAGGAATTGAACCTACATGCTCCTCACTCTGATCACTTAGTTTTGGAGACCAATTTGTATGCATGTAGAATACAATTAAAGAAAGTTGCACATTCAGTCTGGTGCAGTACGCCAATGCTCTATGTTGAAATTGGTGGTGGGCAGGGGAAGGGGGAAGGGGAGGAGGAGGGGGAAGCGAGTGGACATTGTCTTAGGACAGGTTTGCGCTACGGTCGCTGGTTCGAATCCTGCCTCGGGCATGGATGTGTGTGATGTCCTTAGGTTAGTTAGGTTTAACTAGTTCTAAGTTCTAGGGGACTAATGACCTCAGCAGTTGAGTCCCATAGTGCTCAGAGCCATTTTTTTAGGACAGGTTTGAAGCAGCCCACCATGATTCCTTCCCTGTGGCAACTTCTTTCTCTCAGAGTAGCACTTGCACTTTGTTGAATATATTCTAATCTCTGTCTTCCCCTACAGTTTTTATCGTCCACATCTCTATCAAGTCCCATATTATTAACAATTGTCCTATTATCTTGCTTCCATTCTAGAGCAAAATGTTGGAACTTCCTGTCTGGTGTCTTTACCTTTCTGAAGGCTAAACTGATCATCAGCTAATAGGTCCAAACATTTCTTTTACTTTTTTCTGCTTGTTATTCTTGTCAGCAACCTGAATGACTGTGCAATAGTTCTTGCATTTATTTGCCCTTGCTATCTTTGAGAGTATCTAGATCATATTTTGCCGTAAATCTGATGGTATGTCTCCAGATTAATGAATCCTGTAAATCAGTTTGTATAGTCATGTGACTGTCACTCCTCCCAACAACTTTAGAAATTCCAAAGAAATATTATCTATGCCTTTTGCCTTGTTTCATGGCAACACTTCCAAAGCTCTGTTAAACTGTAATACCAAATGCTGTATGTCTTCCATGTTGACTCCCATTTCTGCCTCTATCAAGTTATCAGACAGATCGTGCCCTGCACAGAAGCCTTCAATGTACTTTTTCCACATACCATTCTCTCCTCTGGGCTTAACAGTGGAATTCCTCTTGTACTCTTAATAGTGACATCTCTGCTTTTTAATTTGACCAAAGATTACTTTCACCTTTCTTTGGGCTGAATCAACCCTTCCCTTTGATTTTAAATTCACTGAAGGCTGTTTACACTTTTCTATATGCCAAACCAGTCCTTCCAATGACCATCTCATTTTGATTTCTTTGTCTTTTCCCTGCAGCCACTTTATCGTGGTTTTCTTTCGTTGCTAATTGACTTATATTGCTATATTCACGTCTCTTCTTGGCCACTTTTGTACTTTCTTCTCACTCTGATCAGTTGAAGTATTGTGATCTCTCACATTTTCTCTACACAGTTGATTAATAGTGTGATTCCAGATGTTTTGCACAGTACCCACCTACATCTGTATCTACATTGTACTCTGCAAACCAGTGTGAGGTACATGGCAGAGGGTAGGTTATCATTGTCTCAGTTATTAGTGTTTCTTCCTGTTCCATTCATGTATGGAGCATGCGAACAATGATCACTTGAATGCCTCTTTGCATGTAGTAATTATTCTAATCTTATCTTCACAATCCCTATGTGAGTGATATGTAAGGATTGTAGAATACTCATACAGTAATCATTTAAAGCCAGTTCTTGAAACTTTGTTAATAGATTTTCTCAGGATAATTTGCATCTATCTTCAAGTGTCTTCCAGTTCAGCTCCTTCAATATCTCTGTGACACTCTCCCACAGATTAAACAAACCTGTGACCATTCATGCTACCCTTCTCTGTATACATTCAATATCCGCTGTTAGGCCTATCTGGTACAGGTTCGACACACTTGAGCGATATTCTAGATCCAGTTGCATGTGTGGTTTGTGTGCAATCTCCTTTGTAGATTGATTGTGTTTCGCCAGTATTCCACCAATACACTGAAGTCTACCACCTGCTTTACCCATTACTGAACCTATGTAATTATTCCATTTCATATTCCTACAAAGTTTTACACCCAGGTTTTGTATGACTTAGCCAATTCCAACAATAACTCATTGATATTATAGTCTTAGGATACTACATTTTTTCGTTTTGTGAAGTGCAAAATTACATTTCTGAACATTTAAACCAATTTTTGAATCTCTGCACCACTTTGAAATCTCATCAACATCTGACTGAATGTTTATGCAGCTTCTTTCAGATAGTACTTCATTATAGATAACTGCTTCACCATCACACACTGTCAGATGCCTTGCAGAGTATGGATGTAGATGTAGATGTAGAAAATTAGGCCATAGCTCAAGACAGACTCAAACATGGCATGGTACACCATCTTCAAGATATCTATTCTGGCTGTGTCTTTTGATGATCTTTGTAGATAACAGGTTTTATTAAGCTTTTGTGACAGTGCCTCAATATGTGGTTTCCAATTTAGAGTGTTACTGATGGTAAGTCCAAGAAATTTGGTGTCCTGCATGTTTGTAATGTCATCTTTGCCAATAACTATAATTGCATTGAAGGGAGTAAGATTTTGTCTAGTGTGGAAGTTCATACTCATGGTTTTTTGAGTCTTTATGAGTAGTCTATTTGCATCAAACCATGATTGTAATTGACATGTAGTTTCATTGACTGGATCTTGCAATGTGTCACCTCTATTGGTTATCAGGATATTTGTGTCATCAGCATACAGGAAGGAGCTTGTATTTGGTATGTGTTCTGGGAGATCATTTTTTGAACAATATGAAAAGAACAGGGTCAAGAACAGATCCCTGAAGGATGCCATTTGTTGTATGTGGTGTATCTGACCTGCAGTGCCTGGATGTCTTCAATTTTCTTATTTCTGCATATTGCTTTCTTTCACTAAGGTAGCTGCACCTCTAATCCCATACTTCTGGAGTTTCATAAGAAGCAGCTTGTGTTCAACCATGTCAAATGCCTTGGAGTGATCAAGAAATATACCAACAGCACGTTGTTTATGGTCAACAAAACTTGAGCACTTTTCTAGAAATGCGTACAAAACGTGTGTGGTGGACCTAGTTTTCTGAAATCCGTACTAGGAAGATGTGATTATGTTGTTAGAATTTCAAAATATTTCTAATCTAATTGACCTACAGTACTCAAATTTTTTGAGAAGGCAGATAGTATAGCAATTGGCTTATAGTTTGCTACATCCGTTTTCTCTCCCTTCTTATAGAGAGGTATAATTTTAGCAAGTTTTAGCTGGTTTGAAAATGTTCCCTCTAGAAGTAAGGTATTTATGATATTTGACAGGGGTCCACTGATGTAATTTGAACACTTATGAAGAAAGTAGCAGGGTATCATATCATGCCCTGCAGAATAAATCTTTTTAAACCTTTTTTTTTAATAATATCTTAAATTTCATATGGTGCTGTAGGAGATAGGAAAAAGGAGTTCATAGGAGTACTGTTTTAGAGAAGAGAGTGTACAGTGTTTGGAGAGTTAGTCAGGAGATTAGTGGGAAGAGAGTGTACAGTATTTGAAGAGTTGGTTAGGAGATTTGTGGAAATTTCTGAAAAATAACTGATGAATTCACCGTCAATTTTATGCGCATTTTCAGTCTTTTCTCCTTCTTTATTTAGTGTGATTTTGTCCTCTATCCTTAACTTTATACCAGTCTGTTCATTTAGTATGTCCCAGATGGTCTTACATTTGTTGGAAGAGCACGTAATTGTTTTATCATTATGGCCTTTTTAGCCCATTTGATAACTCTCATGTATGTTGTTTTGTAATTTTTATAGTACACCTTGAACTCTTTGGATTTTCCACTGTCCAGTTTGCTAAGTCTGTGCAGCAGCCTCATCTAATAAAGTTTTAGTACCTTTTGTGAGCCATGCATTCTGTTTTTTGCTAGTGATGGTCTTTGTTTTCTCTGGGAAATGGGATTTAAAGTAATATTCAAATATCTGCAGAAACTTATCATATTTTTCATTTGTAATTGAAGAAGTAAATACATTTTGCCAGTCTACTTTCTTCAAGCTAAGTACAAAGTTAATTATGTTACTGTCACTACAACTTCTACATTTAACCCATTACTGACCAAAACTCTATCGGATCATTCTTTGCAAACTTTTATACATAAATACGTTACATTGAGTGATTAATTGAATAAAAAGTTGTTTTGAAAATTTTCAGTTTATTAGATCAAAAACTACAGACCATTCCATTTTTAGGACATTGGCCAAATGCGCTATCCAAATTCACAACGTTATTCTCCATGCATAATATTGTAAGAAACAAAACAAACAATAAATAAAGAATGATTTAATATTATTGAATGTCTATTCAGTATGAAATGAAGCAAAATACTTGTCATGTACACCAACATTACACCTATCACAAATTTTTGTTGTTTTTTTTCTTGCAGTAAGCACACCTCTTCTGCATTTTCTTGGCACAATGAAATGATTTCCTGGATCTAGTCATACATCTGTGCTCACCCGTCCTCCCATCAATTTGCTTCCTTGTGGTCCTCTGCAGTGTGGTACTGATCCTGTTTTCTTTGATAGGTAAAAAGTCACTATTCTCTGTCGGACATCCTAAAGTGAGAGCTTCTCATTAGAGTTAGCAATTTGGTATGCACGCCATGTGTTTTCTATGCAGATATCTATCATCTGTGTGAATAATGGCCACCACCATTTCTTTGACCATATCCTCATCCTATAAAGTGATATCTGCTTGTCCAGTAGATCTACGCCATCCATATGGACATTGTATTCTTGAATGAGATGTGGCATTGTAACAGATATTTCCTTATTCTTTGCCTGTGAGTATCTTTTAGTAGAACTCAGAGGAGTAATAGTACTGTAATTTGTCGCTACACATACTGGTTTGTTGTCACTCCATTTCACAACCAGAACTTCGTTCTCTTTGTCAAACATGTAGTCATAGAATCCTCATTCCTTTTCTTTTGCCATTCTTTTCAAGGCAATCAAAGGACATGCACTAGTTCGGGTCTCTCTTATTGGTCCTGTAGCTTTCATTTTACTCTTTCCGAGTGTGATCAGTGTGTCAACACTGGTGAAAAAGTTGTCAAAAAAAGCTTATAATTCGGATACTCTGATTCTGGAATCATGCTGGTTAGTTCATTTGTTACCCTTGCGCCTAAAGGCTCCTGTTTATTGTCAGTCTTGCCACAATATGGCGAAAAATTATAAAGAAAGCCATTGGAACTTGTAAGACGCCAAATTTTATATCCAAATTTGATAGGCTTTCCCTTCAGAAACATTTTACCTGAATGTTTGCCATAATAATGTACCATCATTTCATCAATTGAGAGTTCTGAATGAAATACATCAAATTTACCAAATTCCTTTTTCAGCATTTCAAAGTACAACCTCAGTTTGGACATCTTGTCGTGCCATGGATTGTGCAAATATGAGACTACTGGATCCTTGGCCTGCACATTTACTCAATGTGTCATTGATTGAACACATCTGAGATTTGGTTGCTAGATTGATAACTTGTTTATCATGGTGCAGATGCAGTTGATGGATTTAGGACTCCCATTAAACCATGTGGAGAGATATTGTTCTGGAACATAGCTAGTCCCTGTATGATTCAAAACCATGATCTGTAGAGGTTGTGATTTTGCATGTGCGAGTTTCAGAACATACCAACTACTCAGTCAGAGATCATGAGCAGTTCTGTAATCTTAATCATTTGTGGATTACCATACATGACTGTGGTATAAAATTCAGTTCAGTCCTTCTTGGTGCTGCAAGTTTCACAAATGTTAGCACACACCTCAAGCACACATGACCGCCAACACCAGCATCTCAAGCCGGAATGCAACCATCATGTGGGACGCAATCAGCAATCTCGAGTGGGCAGGGACGGAGAAGGGATAGTAGTGTACAGGTGGGGAGAGAGACGAACATTGTCTGGAGTATGCAGGGACTAGAATTCCAACAAGTGCAGCATCAGCAGGTTGTGGGACAGGGAGGTGTGGAAAAAAGGAGCGAAAAAGGAGAGGAGTGGAGGAAGATGGGTGGGTGCATTGTGTAATGGATCTGGGAGATGTGTTATTTTCTACTGGATTTGTCGATACCAAATTGTAAATGTTTTCTTATATTTTTGTCAGAATTTTTTTTATTGTAATTTGCCTTATCTTATGTTAATTTACTTATATTTTTGAGAGTGACAGCATATTGTTTACTATTAGTAGATGTGACGAAGAATATCAAAGAGACTGGTTACAAGTGAAAGCTTGTGAGTTGTGTAAAATGTCTTTGACGCTGGAGTCGTCTTTGACTGTAGTCAGTCGGCAGTTAACTCTTGGTGTGTGTTGACGGTAGAACAATGTGCAGGTCGCTGTCATAAATAATTTGCTAGTGAACAGAAAAAAATGAATTATGTTACTATTTTTTTATATAAACTTTAAGAAGAAACCACATTTGAAGAAATGGTATTTGAAGCACCAAAAATGAGGCAAACGCATTGAACCAGGTCATTTCTGCAGCCAACAAAACTGCATTGTGGAATCATACTTCCACTAGACAACTGAAGCCAAGACAAATATCATCTTGTAACCATTTCACAGAAAAGGTACTGCCACAAAATATGCCAAATTTAAGTAAATAAAAATAGTGAGCATATTTCAATTGGCAGAGGGCAGCAAATAAACAGGATGGGAGACAAAAATGGGAAGGAGGTGATAGGACAGAGGGGGTGTTAACTGTTGGGTGGAGGGTGTGGTGACAGCATGTTACTGTAGGTTGAGGCCGGGGTAATTAGGGGAGAATGTGTTGTAATGATAACTCCCATCTGCACAGCACAGAAACGCCGGTGATGGAGGGAAGGATCCGGATGCCTCAGGGTAGTGAAGCAATCATTGAAATCAAGTATGTTATGTTCAGCTGCGTGTTGTGCCATATGGTGGTCTATTTTGCTCTTGGTCACAGTTTGGCAGTGCCATTCATCCTGGTGGACAGCTGGTTGGTAGTAATACCAATATAAAAAGCTGTACAATGATTGCAGCAGAGCTGGTAAATGACATGGAACCTTTCACAGGTAGCCCAGCCCCTCGTGGGGTAGGATAAACCTGTGACAGGGCTGGAATAGGAAGTGCTGGGTGGGTGGATTGGGCATGTTTTGCACCTGGGTCTTCCACAGGGAAATGAACGTTGTGGCAAGGGGTTGGGATTAGGAGTAGCATAGGGATGGACTAGGATTTGTGGAGGTTGTATGGATGATGGAAGACCACTTTAGGTGGGGTTAGAATTATCTCAGGAAGGATGTCCCTCATTTCAGGGCATGATGATAGATAATTAAAGCCCTGGCAAATGATGTGGTTCAGTTGTTTGAGTCTGAAGTGGTACTGAGTGATGAAGGGGATACTCGCTTGTGGCTGATTCTTGGGGACGGTAGGAGAATTGGGGATGTGAGGGGAAATGGCATGGGAGATCTGTTTGCAGGCTAGGTCTGATTTTGCTTTATATTAGCTCACATGAAAAGTTCAGGCCTGTTTGTAACCAAGACTTCTAAGATGTTACCTTACCAATTCAGATTTATGATTAACTGCTTAAGGTAATTTTCAGATAAGATATTTAAAGAGTTTCACATGGTTCACTGTTCAATTATGAGTTTGTTAAATTTTAGCAATTTCATTTGTTTCTAATGCCATTATATAATGATCTTTGCAGTGGTGTGAAAATTAAACTGGGATGATTTGTGAGGTGTTTTTACATGATTCTGTGCCACTAGTCATTGAAAGAATCACAAATTACCTCTTTGAAAGCCAAATATATTTTATTCAGCATTTCTTTATCTGCAGCACCACAGTTGGGATTACACCTATTGTGCCATAGTCTATGTTTCTTTACAAATTTGTTTACAGAAACTGTATACCAAGGAGGGACTGACTGTCACATAATAATTTGTTCTTTTAGAGATGTATGTATTCAGTGCTTATCTAGTTTACTGACATGTAAAAATTTCTACTTGTTTTAGCTGCACATCGTACTTTAGTAATCATTGTTGTTACTACTGCCTCATGGTCACTGATGCTGCATTCTCAAAGATGTTAAGTCTATTAATTGCTGTTAGCTCTAATATATTTTTGTCCTGGGTAGGCTTCTGACTATTTCTTCTAAGTAGTTTTTGGCAAACGTACTTAGTATTACTTCTCAGAGTATTTTGTAATCTAATGACAGTTCGAATGGGGAAAATACCTATAAACTAGCTGAATTTTGTATCAAGTTTACAATTTTACCTGGTGAGTGATAGTTGGACCCCTATAACATGATTATGCTCATTCTTAAATTTGACTCTTGCAGCTTCAATTTCTATATTGATGGATTTTAATTTCTTTTCTACTGCTATGAATTCACCACTTCCATTTCACATTAGCCTACCCTTTTACTATACACTTATATTTAGCCCAAAAATCTAACTGTTGTCAATTCCAGGTTTTAGAGAGCTCTCTGTAGAGCTCACACAAAATAATGCAGCCCCTGAATAAATATGCATTCTCGTTCTCACCATTGGGTGATTCCAGGCCTCTTTTTATAAGGAGCAGCCACTTCAGTTGACTGTTGTCTGCAGATTTGTGCACTTCATTCATCAGGATCTACCATCTCAGTTATCATGTACTGATTTCTTATTGAGTGCTCTGTTCAGGAACTACTGTTGGCAGTGCTACTGGCTTATCAGAACACTGGCCGTACTAGCATACACTGTTAAGACGATCATTTGCAGACTTGCTAGCTGTAGCTTTCAAGTACTGTTTGTGATCAGGCTTCACCTATTGAACTGTATTGCCCCACCTAGGTGGTAGCCACTAGCAAGACAATCAGCCAGCACTACCACTGTCATCTCTCCTGCCCTGCTGTCTGCACAGGTACAGGTCAAATTTTTTGTGCGCCTTCTACCTATGTGGAGACCACTGCTTTTTAGGAGTGTTCATACTCCAGGATTTTGTTGTGAATGTTATAGTAATTTGTGACATTTGCCTGCTTTATTTCCTCATCGATTGTCCTTGGTGTCAAAATACTGTGTTGCTATACTGGCTGAAAAATGGGGTGTGGAAGTTCAACACTAACTACTTTTACCTTCATTGTTCACCCCCCCCCCCCCCCCCCCCCCCAATAATACACAGTTATATGGCCAGTTCACTATTGGTTAACTTTGATAAGCCTCATTAATAGGTTGCATGCAAACATCAACACATTGCAACAATAGTCTACTGTTGAATATCTATGAACAGTAAAAACCTCACCACACAGTTCACAGTTCTTGCAGAATAATATGGTACGTATTGAAGAGACACTGTCATTGTTTTAACACACAACCTATTTGTGTTACACTTATTTCATAGTTAAGTTGATGCACTGTTGTTGATCTAACCATTACGGGTTCCTCATCTGAAACTAGGCCATGCACTGACTGACTCGGGACCAAAACTTGGCGTTTTATATATCAACCCAATAAAAGGCACTGAAACTATAAAATGGTCAATGTTTATGTTGCAAAAATTACAATTGAAGTGTACTTCATTCAGTTAACTGAATATATAGATAAATTCCATCTAATTAACAGTTTCTTCTAGTAGAAGGGTTAAGCCACATTATTTGTTTAAATCATGAAATTAACACATATAGTCACACAAACATTACTTCTGACAAAACTGGTAATTACTTTGGAATTAATTAAGGGCTGGCTTTGCTAACATGTTTTCGAATAGAGCCAAATAAATACTTAAAGAATGTTACTACTTGTTCCCCCAAATATTTATAATTATTATAGAATTTATAATCCAACAATAGAATTTAAGTTATGCAGCAATTACTGATTTCACCCTATAACAAAAGTATTAACTAGGAATAGTCGAAATAGATTAGGAAATTGATGACATACACAAAACTAAGCACAAAACTAGATCTGCTGTTATATTCTTTAAAACTGAGGGCCAATTTTTCTCTTTTATGAAAATGCAGTTTATACTCATGTATGTTAATATTAATTAGTCAAAAATGAAAAAATTAATTTTAAGGAGGCAGATGGCAAAACAAGAGAGGAAGTAAAAAGGTCTCAGCTTGCTTCGTCATATTAGCCCCTCATTGGATTGATCAGATAGATATAGCAAATATGTAGCTGAGCAATTCAATGACAACAAGTGACCCCAGACAGTGGGTTAAACATTCTACACATGAAAGGATACTACATAACAGATCTCCTCATTGAAAACTGCAGTAAATATGTTTTTCAAACTCCTACTTATATGAACTGGCCATATGAAAATCCCCATACCAAATATTTACTTACAGTGTATTGTACAATGTCAAAAAATATCTACAAATTATATTTTTAATAAAAATTAAGTATCTTCATAATAAGTGATGTCCTTTTTGAGTAAACAAGGATTACATTCTAATATGTGTGTATATATATATATATATATATATATATATATATATATATATATATATATATATATATATAGTTATAATAGAGGGAAACATTCCACGTAGGGAATATATATCTAAAAACAAAGATGATTTGACTTACCAAATGAAAGTGCTGGCAGGTCGACAGACACACAAACAACCACAAACATACACACAAAATTCAAGCTTTTGCAACAAACTGTTGCCTCATCAGGAAAGAGGGAAGGAGAGGGAAAGACGAAAGGAAGTGGGTTTTAAGGGAGAGGGTAAGGAGTCATTCCAATCCCGGGAGCGGAAAGACTTACCTAAGGGGGAAAAAAGGACGGGTATACACTCGCGCGCGCGCACACACACACACATATCCATCCACACATATACAGACACAAGCAGACATACTTAAAGACAAAGAGTTTGGACAGAGATGTCAGTCGAGGCAGAAGTGCAGAGGCAAAGATGTTGTTGAATGACAGGTGAGGTATGAGTGGCGGCAACTTGAAATTAGTGGAGATTGAGGCCTGGTGGATAACGGGAAGAGAGGATATATTGAAGGGCGAGTTCCCATCTCCGGAGTTCGGATAGGTTGGTGTTAGTGGGAAGTATCCAGATAACCCAGACGGTGTAACACTGTGCCAAGATGTGCTGGCCGTGCACCAAGGCATGTTTAGCCACAGGGTGATCCTCATTACCAACAAACACTGTCTGCCTGTGTCCATTCATGTGAATGGACAGTTTGTTGCTGGTCATTCCCACATAGAATGCGTTACAATGTAGGCAGGTCAGTTGGTAGATCACGTGGGTGCTTTCACATGTGGCTCTGCCTTTGATCGTGTACACCCTCCGGGTTACAGGACTGGAGTAGGTGGTGGTGGGAAGGTGCATGGGACAGGTTTTACACCGGGGGCGGTTACAAGGATAGGAGCCAGAGGGTAGGGAAGGTGGTTTGGGGATTTCATAGGGATGAACTAACAGGTTAAGAAGGTTAGGTAGATGGTGGAAAGACACTCTTGGTGGAGTGGGGAGGATTTCATGAAGGATGGATCTCATTTCAGGGCAGGATTTGAGGAAGTCATATCCCTGCTGGAGAGCCACATTCAGAGTCTGGTCCAGTCCCGGAAAGTATCTTGTCACAAGTGGGGCACTTTTGTGGTTCTTCTGTGGGGGATTCTGGGTATGAGGGGATGAGGAAGTGGCTCTGGTTACTTGCTTCTGTACTAGGTCGGGAGGGTAGTTGTGGGATGCGAAACCTGTTGTCAGGTTGTTGGTGTAATGGTTCAGGGATTCCGGACTGGAGCAGATTCGTTTGCCACGAAGACCTAGGCTGTAGGGAAGGGACCGTTTGATGTGGAATGGGTGGTAGCTGTCATAATGGAGGTACTGTTGCTTGTGTGGATGGATACGTGTGTGTGCGCCCGAGTGTATACCCGCCTTTTTTTCCCCTAAGGTAAGTCTTTCCACTCCCGGGATTGGAATGACTCCTTACCCTCTCCCTTAAAACCCACTTCCTTTCGTCTTTCCCTCTCCTTCCCTCTTTCCTGATGAGGCAACAGTTTGTTGCGAAAGCTTGAATTTTGTGTGTATGTTTGTGGTTGTTCGTGTGTCTGTCGACCTGCCAGCACTTTCATTTGGTAAGTCAAATCATCTTTGTTTTTATATAATGGAAGGAAACATTCCACGTGGGAAAAATTATATATAAAAACAAAGATGAGATGACTTACCGAACAAAAGCGCTGGCAGGTCGATAGACACACAAACAAACACAAACATACACACAAAATTCAAGCTTTCGCAACAAACTGTTGCCTCATCAGGAAAGAGGGAAGGAGAGGGGAAGACGAAAGGAAGTGGGTTTTAAGGGAGAGGGTAAGGAGTCATTCCAATCCCGGGAGCGGAAAGACTTACCTTAGGGGGAAAAAAGGACAGGTATACACTCGCACACACGCACATATCCATCCATACATACAGACACAAGCAGACATATTTAAAGACAAAGAGTCTGGGCAGAGATGTCAGTCGAGGCAGAAGTGTAGAGGCAAAGAAGTTGTTGAAAGACAGGTGAGGTATGAGTGGCGGCAACTTGAAATTAGCGGAGATTGAGGCCTGGCGGATGACGAGAAGAGAGGATATACTGAAGGGCAAGTTCCCATCTCCGGAGTTCGGATAGGTTGGTGTTGGTGGGAAGTATCCAGATAACCCGGACGGTGTAACACTGTGCCAAGATGTGCTGGCTGTGCACCAAGGCATGTTTAGCCACAGGGTGATCCTCATTACCAACAAACACTGTCTGCCTGTGTCCATTCATGCGAATGGACAGTTTGTTGCTGGTCATTCCCACATAGAATGCATCACAGTGTAGGCAGGTCAGTTGGTAAATCACGTGGGTGCTTTCACACGTGGCTCTGCCTCTGATCGTGTACACCTTCCGGGTTACAGGACTGGAGTAGATGGTGGTGGGAGGGTGCATGGGACAGGTTTTGCATCGGGGGCGGTTACAAGGATAGGAGCCAGAGGGTAGGGAAGGTGGTTTGGGGATTTCATAGGGATGAACTAACAGGTTACGAAGGTTAGGTGGACGGCGGAAAGACACTCTTGGCGGAGTGGGGAGGATTTCATGAAGGATGGATCTCATTTCAGGGCAGGATTTGAGGAAGTCGTATCCCTGCTGGAGAGCCACATTCAGAGTCTGGTCCAGTCCCGGAAAGTATCCTGTCACAAGTGGGGCACTTTTGTGGTTCTTCTGTGGGGGATTCTGGGTTTGAGGGGACGAGGAAGTGGCTCTGGTTATTTGCTTTTGTACCAGGTCGGGAGGGTAGTTGCGGGATGCGAAAGCTGTTTTCAGGTTGTTGGTGTAATGATTCAGGGATTCTGGACTGGAGCAGATTCGTTTGCCACGAAGACCTAGGCTGTAGGGAAGGGACCGTTTGATGTGGAATGGGTGGCAGCTGTCATAATGGAGGTACTGTTGCTTGTTGGTGGGTTTGATGTGGACGGACGTGTGAAGTTGGCCATTGGACAGGTGGAGGTCAACGTCAAGGAAAGTGGCATGGGATTTGGAGTAGGACCAGGTGAAACTGATGGAACCAAAGGAGTTGAGGTTGGAGAGGAAATTCTGGAGTTCTTCTTCACTGTGAGTCCAGATCATGAAGATGTCATCAATAAATCTGTACCAAACTTTGGGTTGGCAGACTTGGGTAACCAAGAAGGCTTCCTCTAAGCAACCCATGAATAGGTTGGCGTACGAGGGGGCCATCCTGGTGCCCATGGCTGTTCCCTTTAATTGTTGGTATGTCTGGCCCTCAAAAGTGAAGAAGTTGTGGGTCAGGATGAAGCTGGCTAAGGTGATGAGGAAAGAGGTTTTAGGTAGGGTGGCAGGTGATCGGCGTGAAAGGAAATGCTCCATCGCAGTGAGGCCCTGGACGTGCGGAATATTTGTGTATAAGGACGTGGCATCAATGGTTACAAGGATGGTTTCCGGGGGTAACAGATTGGGTAAGGATTCCAGGCGTTCAAGGAAGTGGTTGGTGTCCTTGATGAAGGATGGGAGACTGCATGTAATGGGTTTGAAGGTGTTGATCTACGTAGGCAGAGATACGCTCTGTGGGGGCTTGGTAACCAGCTACAATGGGGCGGCCGGGATGATTGGGTTTGTGGATTTTAGGAAGAAGGTAGAAGGTAGGGGTGCGGGGTGTCGGTGGGGTCAGGAGGTTGATGGAGTCAGGTGAAAGGTTTTGCAGGGGGCCTAAGTTTCTGAGGATTCCTTGAAGCTCCGCCTGGACATCGGGAATGGGGTTACCTTGGAAAACTTTGTATGTGGTGTTGTCTGAAAGCTGACGCAGTCCCTCAGCCACATACTCCCGACGATCAAGTACCACGGTCGTGGAACCCTTGTCCGCCGGAAGAATGACGATGGATCGGTCAGCCTTCAGATCACGGATAGCCTGGGCTTCAGCAGTGGTGATGTTGGGTGTAGGATTAAGGTTTTTTAAGAAGGATTGAGATGCAAGGCTGGAAGTCAGAAATTCCTGGAAGGTTTGGAGAGGGTGATTTTGAGGAAGAGGAGGTGGGTCCTGCTGTGAAGGAGGACGGAACTGTTCCAGGCAGGGTTCAATTTGGATGGTGTCTTGAGGAGTCGGATCATTAGGAGTAGGATTAGGATCATTTTTCTTCGTGGCAAAGTGATACTTCCAGCAGAGAGTACGAGTGTAGGACAGTAAATCTTTGACGAGGGCTGTTTGGTTGAATCTGGGAGTGGGGCTGAAGGTGAGGCCTTTGGATAGGACAGAGGTTTCGGATTGGGAGAGAGGTTTGGAGGAAAGGTTAACTACTGAATTAGGGTGTTGTGGTTCCAGATTGTGTTGATCGGAATTTTGAGGTTTTGGAGGGAGTGGAGCTGGAAGTGGGAGATTGAGTAGATGGGAGAGACTGGGTTTGTGTGCAATGAGAGGAGGTTGAGGTTTGCTGGAAAGGTTGTGAAGGGTGAGTGAGTTGCCTTTCCGGAGGTGGGAAACCAGGAGATTGGATAGTTTTTTGAGGTGGAGGGTGGCATGCTGTTCTAATTTACGGTTGGCCTGTAGGAGGATGCTCTGAACAGCCAGTGTGGATGTGGGAGAGGAAAGATTAAGGACTTTTATTAAGGATAGGAGTTGACGGGTGTGTTCATTGGCTGAGTTGATGTGTAGGTGAAGGATTAGGTGAGTGAGGGCAATGGATTGTTCAGTTTGGAACTGGTATAGGGACTGATGGAAGGAAGGGTTGCAGCCAGAGACGGGAACTTTGAGTGTGAGGCCTTTGGGGGTAATGCCAAATGTCAGACAAGCCTGAGAAAATAAAATATGCGAGCGTAATCTGGCTAGGGCGAAGGCATGTTTGCGGAGGGAATGTAAATAAAACTTAATGGGGTCATTGTGGGGGTGTTGTGAGGGTGACATGGTATTAGAAGGTGGAAAGTGTAACATGAGGTGAAATGAAAATGAAAATAAAAATATATGGGGAGAGATAAAGATGAACCGGAAAGAAACTGGAGATCTGGAATGAAAAAAGGCGAAAAGGTGTTGGTTACAGCTGGGCTATGTTGAACTTCGGTTGGTAGACAACGATGTGCATAAAGGTTAGGTGGTTTTGTTGCCCCCAAAACACGTTAAAGGACGGAGAAATTCAGGAAAATTTCGAAAAAACTGCGTGTAGTATATTAAAAGGAGTGGTATTGTGGTGGCAGATTATGAAAATGAGGCTAACAATTGTCTGACGAAGAAATAATGGCGTTAAAACCTGTGGGAAGCGGCTAAAAATGATCAGTGATGTGGGAAAAACGGAAATGGAAATAAAGCGAAAGTTATTAGAACTGGCCGAAATGGTTGTTTAAAAGGTGAAAGGAGCTGTTTGTGAACTAGAAACGGTGGATATTATAGCGGCGGTAGTGCTGAAAGCGGCAAAAAAAAAAAAAAAATATTTTTTTGGTTATGGTTTGGAAGTGGGTTACGTATTATTGAGTATATACATAGGCGGGATAAAATAGTATAGCAGATTACGGTAAAAAGGAGAAGGTGAATACAAAGTGAAACTACTGGCAAAAACAGAAAGAGGAAAATAGGATGACAGAAAAGATTTCGAAATGCAACAGTGACAATAACAAAGGTAATTGTTGGATTCAAATTAATGATATCAATATAATGGAAGGAAACATTCCACGTGGGAAAAATTATATATAAAAACAAAGATGAGATGACTTACCGAACAAAAGCGCTGGCAGGTCGATAGACACACAAACAAACACAAACATACGCACAAAATTCAAGCTTTCGCAACAAACTGTTGCCTCATCAGGAAAGAGGGAAGGAGAGGGGAAGACGAAAGGAAGTGGATTTTAAGGGAGAGGGTAAGGAGTCATTCCAATCCCGGGAGCGGAAAGACTTACCTTAGGGGGAAAAAAGGACAGGTATACACTCGCACACACGCACATATCCATCCATACATACAGACACAAGCAGACATATTTAAAGACAAAGAGTTTGGGCAGAGATGTCAGTCGAGGCAGAAGTGTAGAGGCAAAGAAGTTGTTGAAAGACAGGTGAGGTATGAGTGGCGGCAACTTGAAATTAGCGGAGATTGAGGCCTGGCAGATGACGAGAAGAGAGGATATACTGAAGGGCAAGTTCCCATCTCCGGAGTTCGGATAGGTTGGTGTTGGTGGGAAGTATCCAGATAACCCGGACGGTGTAACACTGTGCCAAGATGTGCTGGCTGTGCACCAAGGCATGTTTAGCCACAGGGTGATCCTCATTACCAACAAACACTGTCTGCCTGTGTCCATTCATGCGAATGGACAGTTTGTTGCTGGCTTCCTTTCCGCCGTCCACCTAACCTTCGTAACCTGTTAGTTCATCCCTATGAAATCCCCAAACCACCTTCCCTACCCTCTGGCTCC
The DNA here is from genome assembly GCF_021461395.2 of Schistocerca americana. Taxonomy (NCBI): domain Eukaryota; kingdom Metazoa; phylum Arthropoda; class Insecta; order Orthoptera; family Acrididae; genus Schistocerca; species Schistocerca americana. Next base: position 325,287,895 of record NC_060121.1, on the reverse strand, counting down.
TATCCTTGTAACCTCCCCCGATGCAAAACCTGTCCCATGCACCCTCCCACCACCACCTACTCCAGTCCTGTAACCCGGAAGGTGTACACGATCAGAGGCAGAGCCACGTGTGAAAGCACCCACGTGATTTACCAACTGACCTGCCTACACTGTGATGCATTCTATGTGGGAATGACCAGCAACAAACTGTCCATTCGCATGAATGGACACAGGCAGACAGTGTTTGTTGGTAATGAGGATCACCCTGTGGCTAAACATGCCTTGGTGCACAGCCAGCACATCTTGGCACAGTGTTACACCGTCCGGGTTATCTGGATACTTCCCACCAACACCAACCTATCCGAACTCCGTAGATGGGAACTTGCCCTTCAGTATATCCTCTCTTCTCGTCATCCGCCAGGCCTCAATCTCCGCTAATTTCAAGTTGCCGCCACTCATACCTCACCTGTCTTTCAACAACTTCTTTGCCTCTACACTTCTGCCTCGACTGACATCTCTGCCCAAACTCTTTGTCTTTAAATATGTCTGCTTGTGTCTGTATGTGTGGATGGATATGTGCGTGTGTGCGAGTGTATACCTGTCCTTTTTTCCCCCTAAGGTAAGTCTTTCCGCTCCCGGGATTGGAATGACTCCTTACCCTCTCCCTTAAAATCCACTTCCTTTCGTCTTCCCCTCTCCTTCCCTCTTTCCTGATGAGGCAACAGTTTGTTGCGAAAGCTTGAATTTTGTGTGTATGTTTGTGTTTGTTTGTGTGTCTATCGACCTGCCAGCGCTTTTGTTCGGTAAGTCATCTCATCTTTGTTTTTATATATAATTTTTCCCACGTGGAATGTTTCCTTCCATTATATTGATATCATTAATTTGAATCCAACAATTACCTTTGTTATTGTCACTGTTGCATTTCGAAATCTTTTCTGTCGTCTTATTTTCCTCTTTCTGTTTTTGCCAGTAGTTTCACTTTGTATTCACCTTCTCCTTTTTACCGTAATCTGCTATACTATTTTATTCCGCCTATGTATATACTCAATAATACGTAACCCACTTCCAAACCATAACCAAAAAAATATTTTTTTTTTTTTTGCCGCTTTCAGCACTACCGCCGCTATAATATCCACCGTTTCTAGTTCACAAACAGCTCCTTTCACCTCTTAAACAACCATTTCGGCCAGTTCTAATAACTTTCGCTTTATTTCCATTTCCGTTTTTCCCACATCACTGATCATTTTTAGCCGCTTCCCACAGGTTTTAACGCCATTATTTCTTCGTCAGACAATTGTTAGCCTCATTTTCATAATCTGCCACCACAATACCACTCCTTTTAATATACTACACGCAGTTTTTCCGAAATTTTCCCGAATTTCTCCGTCCTTTAACGTGTTTTGGCGGCAACAAAACCACCTAACCTTTATGCACATCGTTGTCTACCAACCGAAGTTCAACATAGCCCAGCTGTAACCAACACCTTTTCGCCTTTTTTCATTCCAGATCTCCAGTTTCTTTCCGGTTCATCTTTATCTCTCCCCATATATTTTTATTTTCATTTTCATTTCACCTCATGTTACACTTTCCACCTTCTAATACCATGTCACCCTCACAACACCCCCACAATGACCCCATTAAGTTTTATTTACATTCCCTCCGCAAACATGCCTTCGCCCTAGCCAGATTACGCTTGCATACTTTATTTTCTCAGGCTTGTCTGACATTTGGCATTGCCCCCAAAGGCCTCACACTCAAAGTTCCCGTCTCTGGCTGCAACCCTTCCTTCCATCAGTCCCTATACCAGTTCCAAACTGAACAATCCATTGCCCTCACTCACCTAATCCTTCACCTACACATCAACTCAGCCAATGAACACACCCGTCAACTCCTATCCTTAATAAAAGTCCTTAATCTTTCCTCTCCCACATCCACACCGGCTGTTCAGAGCATCCTCCTACAGGCCAACCGTAAATTAGAACAGCATGCCACCCTCCACCTCAAAAAACTATCCAATCTCCTGGTTTCCCACCTCCGGAAAGGCAACTCACTCACCCTTCACAACCTTTCCAGCAAACCTCAACCTCCTCTCATTGCACACAAACCCAGTCTCTCCCATCTACTCAATCTCCCACTTCCAGCTCCACTCCCTCCAAAACCTCAAAATTCCGATCAACACAATCTGGAACCACAACACCCTAATTCAGTAGTTAACCTTTCCTCCAAACCTCTCTCCCAATCCGAAACCTCTGTCCTATCCAAAGGCCTCACCTTCAGCCCCACTCCCAGATTCAACCAAACAGCCCTCGTCAAAGATTTACTGTCCTACACTCGTACTCTCTGCTGGAAGTATCACTTTGCCACGAAGAAAAATGATCCTAATCCTACTCCTAATGATCCGACTCCTCAAGACACCATCCAAATTGAACCCTGCCTGGAACAGTTCCGTCCTCCGTCACAGCGGGACCCACCTCCTCTTCCTCAAAATCACCCTCTCCAAACCTTCCAGGAATTTCTGACTTCCAGCCTTGCATCTCAATCCTTCTTAAAAAACCTTAATCCTACACCCAACATCACCACTGCTGAAGCCCAGGCTATCCGTGATCTGAAGGCTGACCGATCCATCGTCATTCTTCCGGCGGACAAGGGTTCCACGACCGTGGTACTTGATCGTCGGGAGTATGTGGCTGAGGGACTGCGTCAGCTTTCAGACAACACCACATACAAAGTTTGCCAAGGTAACCCCATTCCCGATGTCCAGGCGGAGCTTCAAGGAATCCTCAGAAACTTAGGCCCCCTGCAAAACCTTTCACCTGACTCCATCAACCTCCTGACCCCACCGACACCCCGCACCCCTACCTTCTACCTTCTTCCTAAAATCCACAAACCCAATCATCCCGGCCGCCCCATTGTAGCTGGTTACCAAGCCCCCACAGAGCGTATCTCTGCCTACGTAGATCAACACCTTCAACCCATTACATGCAGTCTCCCATCCTTCATCAAGGACACCAACCACTTCCTTGAACGCCTGGAATCCTTACCCAATCTGTTACCCCGGAAACCATCCATGTAACCTTTGATGCCACGTCCTTATACACAAATATTCCGCACGTCCAGGGCCTCACTGCGATGGAGCATTTCCTTTCACGCCGATCACCTGCCACCCTACCTAAAACCTCTTTCCTCATCACCTTAGCCAGCTTCATCCTGACCCACAACTTCTTCACTTTTGAGGGCCAGACATACCAACAATTAAAGGGAACAGCCATGGGCACCAGGATGGCCCCCTCGTACGCCAACCTATTCATGGGTCGCTTAGAGGAAGCCTTCTTGGTTACCCAAGTCTGCCAACCCAAAGTTTGGTACAGATTTATTGATGACATCTTCATGATCTGGACTCACAGTGAAGAAGAACTCCAGAATTTCCTCTCCAACCTCAACTCCTTTGGTTCCATCAGTTTCACCTGGTCCTACTCCAAATCCCATGCCACTTTCCTTGACGTTGACCTCCACCTGTCCAATGGCCAACTTCACACGTCCGTCCACATCAAACCCACCAACATGCAACAGTACCTCCATTATGACAGCTGCCACCCATTCCACATCAAACGGTCCCTTCCCTACAGCCTAGGTCTTCGTGGCAAACGAATCTGCTCCAGTCCAGAATCCCTGAATCATTACACCAACAACCTGAAAACAGCTTTCGCATCCCGCAACTACCCTCCCGACCTGGTACAAAAGCAAATAACCAGAGCCACTTCCTCGTCCCCTCAAACCCAGAATCCCCCACAGAAGAACCACAAAAGTGCCCCACTTGTGACAGGATACTTTCCGGGACTGGACCAGACTCTGAATGTGGCTCTCCAGCAGGGATACGACTTCCTCAAATCCTGCCCTGAAATGAGATCCATCCTTCATGAAATCCTCCCCACTCCGCCAAGAGTGTCTTTCCGCCGTCCACCTAACCTTCGTAACCTGTTAGTTCATCCCTATGAAATCCCCAAACCACCTTCCCTACCCTCTGGCTCCTATCCTTGTAACCGCCCCCGATGCAAAACCTGTCCCATGCACCCTCCCACCACCACCTACTCCAGTCCTGTAACCCGGAAGGTGTACACGATCAGAGGCAGAGCCACGTGTGAAAGCACCCACGTGATTTACCAACTGACCTGCCTACACTGTGATGCATTCTATGTGGGAATGACCAGCAACAAACTGTCCATTCGCATGAATGGACACAGGCAGACAGTGTTTGTTGGTAATGAGGATCACCCTGTGGCTAAACATGCCTTGGTGCACAGCCAGCACATCTTGGCACAGTGTTACACCGTCCGGGTTATCTGGATACTTCCCACCAACACCAACCTATCCGAACTCCGGAGATGGGAACTTGCCCTTCAGTATATCCTCTCTTCTCGTCATCCGCCAGGCCTCAATCTCCGCTAATTTCAAGTTGCCGCCACTCATACCTCACCTGTCTTTCAACAACTTCTTTGCCTCTAAACTTCTGCCTCGACTGACATCTCTGCCCAGACTCTTTGTCTTTAAATATGTCTGCTTGTGTCTGTATGTATGGATGGATATGTGCGTGTGTGCGAGTGTATACCTGTCCTTTTTTCCCCCTAAGGTAAGTCTTTCCGCTCCCGGGATTGGAATGACTCCTTACCCTCTCCCTTAAAACCCACTTCCTTTCGTCTTCCCCTCTCCTTCCCTCTTTCCTGATGAGGCAACAGTTTGTTGCGAAAGCTTGAATTTTGGGTGTATGTTTGTGTTTGTTTGTGTGTCTATCGACCTGCCAGCGCTTTTGTTCGGTAAGTCATCTCATCTTTGTTTTTTTATATATATATATATATATATATATATATATATATATATATATATATATATATATATAAAATAGAGGGAAACATTCCACGTGGGAAAAATATATCTAAAAACAAAGATGATGTGACTTACTGAACGAAAGCGCTGGCAGGTCGATAGACACACAAACATACACACAAAATTCTAGCTTTCGCAATTAACAGTTGCTTCGTCAGGAAAGAGGGAAGGAGAGGGAAAGACGAAAGGAAGTGGGTTTTAAGGGAGAGGTTAAGGAGTCATTCCATCTCGAGAGTGGAAATACTTACCTTAGGGGAAAAAAAGGCGGGTATACACTCGCGCACACACACACATATCCATCCACACAAGCAACAGTACCTCCATTATGACAGCTGCCACCCATTCCACATCAAACGGTCCCTTCCCTACAGCCTAGGTCTTCGTGGCAAACAAATCTGCTCCAGTCCGGAATCCCTGAACCATTACACCAACAACCTGACAACAGCTTTCGCATCCCGCAGCTACCCTCCCGACCTGGTACAGAAGCAAATAACCAGAGCCACTTCCTCATCCCCTCAAACCCAGAATCCCCCATAGAAGAACCACAAAAGTGCCCCACTTGTGACAGGATACTTTCCGGGACTGGACCAGACTCTGAATGTGGCTCTCCAGCAGGGATATGACTTCCTCAAATCCTGCCCTGAAATGAGATCCATCCTTCATGAAATCCTCCCCACTCCACCAAGAGTGTCTTTCCGCCGTCCACCTAACCTTCGTAACCTGTTAGTTCATCCCTATGAAATCCCCAAACCACCTTCCCTACCCTCTGGCTCCTATCCTTGTAACCGCCCCCGGTGTAAAACCTGTCCCATGCACCCTCCCACCACCACCTACTCCAGTCCTGTAACCCGGAAGGTGTACACGATCAAAGGCAGAGCCACATGTGAAAGCACCCACGTGATTTACCAACTGACCTGCCTACACTGTGATGCATTCTATGTGGGAATGACCAGCAACAAACTGTCCATTCGCATGAATGAACACAGGCAGACAGTGTTTGTTGGTAATGAGGATCACCCTGTGGCTAAACATGCCTTGGTGCACGGCCAGCACATCTTGGCACAGTGTTACACCGTCCGGGTTATCTGGATACTTCCCACCAACACCAACCTATCCGAACTCCGGAGATGGGAACTTGCTCTTCAATATATCCTCTCTTCCCGTTACCCACCAGGCCTCAATCTCCGCTAATTTCAAGTTGCCGCCACTCATACCTCACCTGTCATTCAACATCATCTTTGCCTCTGCACTTCCGCCTCAACTGACATCTCTGCCCAAACTCTTTGTCTTTAAATATGTCTGCTTGTGTCTGTATGTATGGATGGATATGTGCTTGTGTGCGAGTGTATACCTGTCCTTTTTTCCCCCTAAGGTAAGTCTTTCCGCTCCCGGGATTGGAATGACTCCTTACCCTCTCCCTTAAAACCCACTTCCTTTCGTCTTTCCCTCTCCTTCCCTCTTTCCTGACGAAGCAACTGTTTGTTGCGAAAGCTAGAATTTTGTGTGTATGTTTGTGTTTGTTTGTGTGTCTATCGACCTGCCAGCGCTTTCGTTTGGTAATTCACATCATCTTTAGGAAATTTCCCTTGCTCAGTGTTTCTTATTTTTCACAAGCACTTCCACTTTTTCAATGAGCTTTAACACACTTTCTCACCAAGTTGTCTATGCCTTCAGCAGGTCCAAGTGGCAGTTAGTAAGGAGATGCATTGCTGTCAGTTCCCTTGGAGGTGGTTCTCCTCTGTCACAGTACATGAAAAAGTTAGATAGAATACCCTACTTTAGTACACTTATTTTTACTTCTAAATACAAGAAAAAAATATTTAACACTAATGGCAAATAATTGTCATTATTTCATTAAACTTGAAAGGTTTAGGTCTCTTTCTCATTTGCAAAATAGCAAAAATTCAAGATGTGCAGGAGCATAGATTTACTAATCATTACGTTATGGAAAAAATTAGTCAAATCACATAACATAATTACTATTCAAATCAAGATTAAGGGGATAGAAGTTATACCAAAATCATTGCCCTATTTATCCACTCTGAGCACTACTCTCATTCAAACAGAAAATCAAACCCTCACAAAATGTTACCAAATAGTTGACCTCTCAGAATATTTGCATCAGCCTAACACCACAGTTATCAGTTAATCAGCGAATTTACTTTTCTTCATTCCAGTATTACCACTTTAAGCTCATAATTCCTCAGAGCACAAATAGAAGTTTCCAGATAACCTATAGACCCATTATATGACTTGTACCTCACTAAAATATTGCTCTTTTTGTTATGCTCTCATTCCCAGCTGCAGTGACATGAATTGCACAATGTAAACAGTACCCAATGTTGCCTAGTTCAAAATTAGATCATCAATAGAGTTACATCGCATTTGTTTGTATACAGTCATCTTTTTCAGTAATCAATCATGTCTGTCAGCTCCATTATTTTACTTACTTTTATTTCCTCGTTAACTAGTGAAGTGCTTTCTCAAAAAATATCCCTACTGCAGAGACTCCCTAACCAATAAGACCCTAACATTATTCATTATTTTATTATTTCATTATTGCTTCATTATCTAATAAATAAACACCTGCTCTGCTTATCTAATGCAAAATTGATTCTACTGAAAAACACTCCACAGTAATAGATCTTTATGTTAAGGCAAACTTAAGTCTTGTTACTGATCAGAGAAAATTATCACTCAGAAAGCCATTATTTCACTGTATTCCATCAAATTGCTTAAGATTCCAGCCTGAAGGCTGATATACATACAAATCTTGCTTACTCTTTCCGCACATTACTCTGGGCAACTATGTTTAAAGTTGTAATTCCTAAATGTTAGAAAAGGCTGTACAACGACACATTTCTATGGGTAGATAGTTATCTCCATATACCAATTTCACTAAATCTAAACACTTCTACAATACCACAATTAATATCAAGAATTAGTATTCAAGATGGTTTTTTACTGCATATTGCCTCTGATGCTGCACCAAATTATACAAATTTCACATGAGCTGATTACTTCAGATGTTGTCTATTTACCTTACCTCTTTGTTTGACAGAAATTCTTTAACCATAGTACCAATTTACTTTCTTCCATCCTCTTCTGATTTCATTACTTATAACTAACACAACAATATATATTTTTATATATATAAACCTTTTCTAAAATATTTCTATACTGAAGTGTCCTGCTGTACAAAATCAAATGAAAGTCAAAGATAAAATGCTTCTGACTCACATGTAAACTACAGATAGGATAGGAGAAGAGAGTGACTGCCTCATGAAACATGAAAAATGAGACAGACAGCTGGGGTAAGCATTATCACCACATAATGGATCCAACAAAGAATGTTGAACTTCCTATTTGTTTGTAGGTCTTATTTCTGGTTCAATGCACATTAGAGTAAGTTCCTCCTCTCATTTTATGGGATAAACACCATCATTCAACATCTCACTAGAATTACAAATAACACTTAGCTTACTATATCATTTACATTACCCTTATCTGTGATTGCAGCACATTTATACACATATGGCTCTTCATCACTAGGTGCTCTAGTGCGAGCCAAAACTGGAGCATTATCTAGTTTAAATCATTTGGTCCAGAATTAAAATCATCTCTGCCATTTCTTTTACTTGAATTTCTCCTACCATTTCAGTGCCCATTCTGGCTATCCTCCACCCAACCATTCCTTGAATTTCTATTATAATTAGTCCTGTTCATCTCATTTAAATGAAATTCTCTGCCTGACTGATTATTGTCATCAAAATTCCTCCTACACTCTTCCACTGAGGGCTTCACCCTCTCCACTTTATCAACATAATTCAAGAAATCACTACTACTACCCCTAGGGACAGGTACAAGCAATTCTCTAACATTCTGAGGCAACTTAGTTTCCAAACCCATCATTATTGATTCACTCATTTCTTTGTCCAAATATTTCAGTTTGTTTATCCAAAGCTGACACAAACCTTTCATAGTACCCTTCCTAGAGTCAAATCTCTCTCCTCCCCAAAATTCACTCAAATTTCTCGGCTGCTTTTCTTTGGACCAATATTTGTCTAAAAATGCTTTCTCAAAGCTATGCCACAAAGTACAGCTATCAGCTACCTGAGCAGCCCATCCATAAGCATCCTCTTTCAAAAAACCTCTCACAAATGACATTCCATGTTTCAGGGAAATTATTAAATTCCCTAATGAAATCCAGTGGATTCACTTCCATATATGGTTCATTATTATTAAATTTCTTGCAACTAACAAATGAAGGACTACTGGTGACACTACAGACTCTATGCTTTAGATTTTGTACCTCTTCCACCTTTTCCTCCATTTCAGCCAATTTTGAATGTATGTTTTTATTTACTTTTACCAGTTTTTCCTCTTCCATTACTGCACACTTGGTTTCTACCTCCATTTCATAATCATTTTTAATCTGATCTATTTTGTTCTCAAGTTTAACCCTATTTTCAGCACATAATTTCCTGGCTGCTTTGACTTCATCTTTACACTGTTTTTCAGAAGCTTCCACCTTCCTACTATAGTCATCACAAAGTTTCTTCCTCTCTTCTACACATTTGCTGCTCAATAATGTTGATTTCTCATCAGTATTCTTCTCTTCTTTCTTTATCTTTTCATCATAGTCTTTAACTACCACCTCAACCTTTTTATTTAATTCTGAAACATTAGAGCTGACTACCTTAATCTCCTTTTTAATTTCTTTCTCCAGTTAATCCCTAAAGCTAACCATGTCAGTTCTAATGCTACCAGTTTTCTTTTCCACACTGCCAATGTCTTTTTTCGTACTACTAATGACTTCTTTCATACACATACACTTATACCTTGTCTTAACATTGCCATAAACTGTTGCCCTTGCTGACTTTGGCTACTAGATTCCTCCCCCTTAACCTTAATGATTTCATCTGCTTCAGTACTGTTTTCGTCCATTTTGCTCACCTCACCATACACTGTAGATGACGCTTTTATCATTTCATCTACAATAGGACTTTCATCCCCCTCATTCAAAGTTACATTCATGTCTGATTTCTAACTACTATCATCTACAGAACCAATCCCGTTTTCCCTTCTCTCCTATCACTCTGTCTTGTTCGTTAAGGCCAGTCATTATGTATCACTGAATATGAAATGGCTTTTGCTAAGAAATTACCTTATTCTTATTCACTCGCCTCCTGCTGCTGCTGCAGTTGTCATCTCAATTCGTCATCTACACGGCTCCTGCAAGTTGTAAGATTCACGGCGAGGCATCTTGTTTATCCCAGTCACCTGTGCTGATTGGCTGCTCCTGTGCTCAATGGCTGCTTCCATAGAACCCACTTGCTCATTGGCTGCTGTCCTACTGTGGCAATGAAACCCAAGCACTGATTGGCTGTTGCATCTCCTTCGTTAACCGCTCTTGACTTCACTGTTCAAAGTTCGTGAGTCCTAGTTTATTGCGCCCAGCTACAATAATCCTCACTCACACAGGCACCATATGTGACATTCACCTGCCTTATTTCTAAACTGATTGTTCTCAGTATCAACGTACTGTGTTGCTATACTGGCTGAAAAATGGGGGGTGGAAGTTGAACACTGACTACTTTAAATAATGTAGCCGACAGGTGCACATTTGCGTCTCAGTTCTTTACTTGCACTGTTCACACCATCCCCCCCCCCCCCCCCCCCCCCAATAATACACAATTATATGGCCAGTCCACTATTGGTTAACTTTGATAAGCCAGATTAATAGATTGCAAGCAAACATCAACATACTGCTACAATAGTTTACTGTTGAAAATCTATGAGCAGTAAAAACCTAACCACACAGTTCACAGTTCTTGCAGAATAATATGGTATGTACTGAACAGACATGTCCTGTTTGTGTTACACCTATTTCACAGTTTAGTTGATGCACTGTTGTTGATCTAACCAATATGGGTTCCTCGTCTGAAACTCGGCTGTGGACTGACTGACTCGGGACCAAAATTCGGGCCTTTATATTTCATCACAATAATAGGCACTGAAACTATAAATTGTTCAATGTTTAAGTTACAGAAATTACAATTGGAATGTACTTCTTTCAATTGACTGAATATATAGAAATAATCTGTCTTTTTAAGAGTTTCTTCTACTACAGGGTTAAGCTACATTATTTGTTTAAATCATGAAATTAACACTTATAGTTATGTAAACAATACTTCTGACAAAACTGGTAATTACTTTGGAATTAATTAAGGGCTGGCTTTGTTAACATGTTTTCGAATAGAGCCAAATAAATATTTAAAGAATGCTACTACTTGTTCCCCCAAATGTTTATAATTACCATAGAATTTATAGGTCAACAATAGAATTTAGGTTATGCAACAATTACTGACTTCACCCTATAAAAAAATATTAACTATGAATAGTTGAAATAAGTTAGGAAATTGATGACATACACAAAGCTAAGTATAAAACTGGATCTTGTGTTATATTCTTTAAAACTGAGGGCCAACCTTTCTCTTTTACAAAAATGCAGATTATACTCACGTATGTTAATAGTAATTAGTCAAAAATGAAAAAAATGAATTTGAAGCAGGCAGATGGCAAAACAAGAGAGCAAGTAAAAAGATCCCAGCTGCTTCATCACAGATTTATCACTAGGATTTTAGTAATCTGTTCTATGGATGGCATTTACATTCATAATTAGGGACACCCTACAGCTACGAAGGTTGTCTGTAAAGTGAGGTCTCCAATGAGCTCCCTTCAGGACAGAGCAAGCTAGCTTAAATCTGACAACATTGCTGTGTTCCTTGCTTCCCACACCATTATTCTTGCCAGTCCCCACCTCCTTGTGACACTTATTCTTGGCATAGTTGCCTGCCAGTTTCTTCTCAATTACCAGGAAGAGGATGAGGAATTTCTGGATTCAGTTGTAACCAGAGATGAGACTTGGATCCACTACTTCACATCAGAGGCTAAGGAACAATCAAAACAATGGTGTCATTCCGGTTCTCCAAATGTCAAGAAGTTCAAGCAAACACTGTCAGCAGGGAAAGTTATGGCTTCAGTATTCTAGGATAAGAAAGGCATTCTGCTGGTCGACTACCTGGAAAGAGGTACAACAATCAATGTGGCTAGGTGCTGCAAGACATTAACAAAGCTACACTGGGCTATACAGAACAAAAGGAAGGGTCAGATGACAAAGGGAGTTCGATTGTACCATGACAATGCCCGCCCTCACATCACCCATACCACGATAGATCTCATCACCAAATTTGGGTGGGAAATCATCGACCATCCTCCACACAGTTCTTAATTGGCTCCCAGTGACTACGATTTGTTCCCCAACTTCAAGCAATACTTCGGGGGCAGAATGAAATTCTCAAGCAATGAAGAGCTGAAGGCAGCTGTCCATTCCATCCTGCATGAGTCGGTGGAAGAGTGGTACAATGCAAGTATGAAAAAGTTTCTGGAGCATCTCCAAAAATGCTCTAGCAATAAAGACCTCTTATTCTGCCTTTTTTCCCCACTTTCTCCACATTAATCATATGGACGACAAAATATGGGATCAACTTTCTGAAACCACTTATAGTGTTTTGTAGGTTAAGGCCCCAGATATCACACTATGCAACAACAATTAATTGAATAAATGTGATAACAACAGTTGTTTCTATAAAAAATTGACATGTGACAGGACTCTTACCCACTATCTTCAGCATACCAGCCAACTAACTTAACCACAATGTTATTAGATTTAACCCTCGAGTGGGCATGCCAATTTCCATAACACAAATGGGTGCATGGCATACTTTATGCACATGTAAAGAACTGCTGTCTTTATGTTACGAAGGTAAAATGCATGAGCAAAAGCACAGTGTAATCTTAGTTTAATTAAACAATGATAAAATAAATGTTCACTGAATAACTCTATTGCCACGTACATGTGCAACCCCACAGTAACTATCTGCTCGGAGCATAGTTGCATCATCACCGAGCGAGGTGGCGCAGTGGTTAGCACACTGGACTCGCATTCAGGAGGACGACGGTTCAATCCCGTCTCCAGCCATCCTGATTTAGGTTTTCCGTGATTTCCCTAAATTGTTTCAGGCAAATGCCAGGATGGTTCCTTTGAAAGGGCACGGCCGATTTCCTTCCCCATCCTTCACTACCCCGAGCTTGCGCTCCGTCTCTAATGACCTCGTTGTCGACGGGACGTTAAAACGACACTAACCTAACCTAACCATAGTTGCATCAGATCTCAGCCAAATACTTATCTGATTACTAATTATCTTGTACACAACTGCCTTGTTGTGGGATTGTGTTGTTAGCTTGGAATGTGGTCATTTTCTTGCACAGATCATAAATTTTTTCTCACCTGGCTCGTTGTTTATAAAATATTACTACTGTTCACTTGGCCATATGACAATATAGCTTGTCACTGTCTTAGCTGAAGCAATAAAGAAGGAGTAGATATGGGCTCACAATTGTAAAACAGCAATGAAACTGTAAAAGACAATGTTCATTGTGTACTTTACATACAGTCAAACCCACTCAAGATTCAATAACTGAAGTTGTCATTGCAGCTTTCTTCTTTGTTATCCTCAATGGCCAGAGACAGTGGCCATGTGTGCGTTGGTTGTGCTTTTGTGAATATGTGTGTGTCTAATTTGGAAGAATGTTTACCAGTCTTTTTGTTGCATCTGTAATGACTCAAAATCTCCTCTATGGTGAGTAATAATCTATCCTTTTTATAATATTGTCACTAGGAAGAAAGAGCTTTTTCTCATGTGTAACACTAGCCCCAATCAAAATTTTAAAATGCGGAAAAGTGGTGTTAACAGGAACAAAGCAAGGACAATTTGAAATACCATTACGGATGAAATGAATAAGCTTGGCATAGCAAATGACACTGTTTGATAAAAATGACGCTGTTTAATATGAAATTCAAATCACTGGCTACTAAATTCAATGAATTATTCCTAACAGTAGCTGAAAACAATATAGTTCATCCTTAAAACTTACTTAGATACGTAGTGCATATGCGACCATGAAAGATCAATTTGTCAAGTCATCAGTTAGAGAGGTCAAAAAAGCCGCTAGTCACTAAAAACCAATATATTTTGTGACTTAATGTTATCTCACCCAAAGTACTAAAATCACGTGCTGATTTGGCAGTACCAGCCTTGAGTTACTTTGTAGCCAATCTGGAGAGACAAGGTGTATTTCCCAAAAGACTGAAGTATGATGTAGCAACACCAATTTAAAAAGAGGAGGTAAGTGGCTGACTTATCATTATAGGCCAATCTCCCTCTTTGCTCTTCTGAGAAAATTTTTGAGAAAGTAGCTTACCACAGAACAGTGAACCATGTTTTCAAGAATTGTCTCTTAAAAACAGCTCTGTTTGGCTCCTGTATATGCTTCACTACTGAAAATGCCACATATGATCTCATGAACTCAATTCTAGTAGAACTAAACAACAGAAATTACCCTATTGGCATTTTCTTTTACCTTTTAAGGCTTTTGTTGGTGTAGATCATAAATTTGATTAGGGAAACTAATATGTGTTGTCATTAAAGGTATTCCCCTTGCATGGACGGATTCATATCTTAATAATAGAAAACAGGGGGTCATATCAGCAAGTGATATACTTACCCCCACCCCACCGTCGCCACTCCCATCATGCACTGGTGCTGCTGCTCACAGTGTGGTTTCAGTTACCTGAGACTGCGGTCGTGTGTGCGAGTTACCTTTGCGTGTGTGTGTGTGTGGGGGGGGGGGGGGGGGGGGGAGGAGGGCACACGTATGTCTGTCTATTGTTGACAAAGGCTTTAACGGCCGAAAGCTATAATTGTGATATTCTTTTTGTTGTGCCTACCTGTGACTCAGCATCCGCACTATATGGTGAGTAGCAACTTTCCTTCTCATAATATTATTAATGATACACTTGTCCCACTCTTGTTCTTGGTCTATATAAATAATTTACCTGAGACATTGGAGGAGTCTTCAAAAATTGTAACGTTTGTTGACGATGTGTGTATATTTATAAATGGCTCAAAAACATCCATAGTAAACACATCCTGGAGAATAATGGAACATGCTTACAACTGGATCACAGCCAACTGTAGCTAATGTGAAAAACATTTAAACTACAGAAGCATGCAGTAAGAATATTGTGTAAAGTTGACAATCAAACATCTTGTGGAAGCCTCTTTGTGGAACAAGGAGTCCTTAATGTTTCATTCATGTATATTTCATATCATTCAGGACATAGTATTTGATTTCTATAAGAAAGACACAAAGAGCACATATAACTCAGAAAACTCATCACAAGAAAACATTAAAATCTTGACACATACGTCAGATGGCTTACGCTATAATCAATTTGAGGTACATCAAAAGCAGCTATCAAGCTTAGTTTATCAGAAATGATCTGGACTTTATATTAAGAAATTATGACAGGGATCCATGCTTGCACTATCTTTTCATCTTATTAAGGAATCCTTACTTTAAAGACACAAAACATAAAGAAATTCGTATTCACACGACAAGTCCTGTATAACCAGTTTCTTTTTCTTCTTTTTCAGCTGGGGAATGCCAACACTGCATTTCATGTCACTAATATACATTTTTTACACTGAAATTGTTTTTAATCTCTTGTGAGTGGGTACAAAACAGTTAAATTAAGGTAGGCTTTTATCAATAGCCTCATATTCCTGTGCCAGCATGTTATGAAGTCAGATTAATGGCCAGGCTTACTCAGCATGGTAATATGGTTATTAAAAGGTGCTGTACGTGATTCATATCATCCTAGACTAAATTTTTTCCACTAACAGAAGCCAAATAAGCTACCCTGGGTTAGGTGCCACTACATACGTATCACATTCTGATAGACAAATTATACACAAAAACTCAGATAAAATGTTGTCATTCACATTTGATTTATTCTCAGAAGGTCTAACTGTGTACAAATAGCCTCCTCTTATATAAACAGATACTGTTAAAAATATTCTCCATGGGAGACTTTGTGTAAGTCTAGGTACTGTAATTTATTAAATTTTGTTTGATAGCCCGTGATTTGTTTTAAACCTATGGTAGAAACAGATGTAAGACTGTAACTAAATAAAACAGTTCTGACACAACTTTACAAATATTCTAAAAATTAAATCAGAAAATAATTTTATAATCTATCATTTATATTCATCTACATATGAAAGGAAATACCATACCTAATGAATATTCTCCAGTACATACAAGTTCATTAATAGCAGTAATCTGAATGCATTTTCAAAATACATGATATCCACAAATAAATAACATAATTGTGTCTTCACATATAGTTTTAAGGTGGGTTTACATTTTCCACTTACTGTTTCAGTCATTGTTGATTTTAATACTGAGAAATGTATCACATAAACAAATCTCTCAATGAAGTATTGCCTTTTTGTTCAAGTAACTACTTTGTACATTGCCGCAGGATTCTAACTTAATAACAACTTTATTTCTCAAAATATATTATTTAATTACACAGTGAAATTACTGTTATTTTATGTATAATGAATGGATTTCACATTATGTAATAACTACAGACAACAGAACTTGAGCATACTTTTGCTTTTTAAGAACAAAATATTGCAGTAGTAGTATTTATACAGAGTTATCACAGTTACTGACAATTTTTTACAATATTACAGTATTCACAGTCATCCCATATAAAATAATGTCCAGGAATTAACTGTGTAAATGATATAACAAAACTCAAATCATGAAGTATACAGCTGACAAGCCACTTTGGCATGTGACTAGGAGCCGAACATCACTTCTAGAATCTTCATGAACTTCTTCTTGGGGAATTAGTAAGCAGTACCTTGCCTGCTCTTTCCCCCGCACTGTACAGCACAAGTTTTTCAGACTGGTAATTGGTAACCATTTCTTCAATGGAGTCAAAGCTCTGAAAACAAGAGGAAAATCTAAATATATTTAACCTAAAAAAAATTACCCAAAATTCCAATCATAAAGGCTTAAAGCACATGGCTGTCAATTGTGAGAGTGTAGCATTCATTCATGCTACTGAAATCTGTTGATCTTATGGTGAGTCAGGTTTATCTGTGTGCTGCAGGCCTACATTGTATTTATGAAAATTGACAAAAAGCTGCATCACTGGTTTCTCAACTTTCATGTGCAGTGTAAAGATGAACTATGTTGAATCTCTTTTAAATGCTAACAGGAAAGTAAAGCTGTGAGGATGGGTCATGAGTCGTGCTTGGGTAGCTTGCTCAGCAGAGCACTTGCCCACGAAAGGGAAAGGTCTCGAGTTCGAATCTCAGTCTGGTATACAGTTTTAATCTGCCAGGAAGTTTCATATCAGCACCCAGCCCACTGCAGAGTGAAAACCTTATTCAGGGAACAGAGAAGTAAATTACCAGGAAAAGTTAGCTGCAAAGGAACTAGGGCATCTGTGATCTGATTGAGAGAGTGACACAATCAAATAAGTGTCACTACAAGCAAACATTTAACAAGGAAGTGTACAGTTAGCACAAGTGTGGGTGCAGCATAAGAATATCTGATTTTCAGTTCAGAAGCAAATTTGTGAACTAATACATCTGTTAGGGATCTTGTACATTTGTCCCAAAAAATGGAAAAGCATGAAAACTCTAATTTCACACAAAAATGCAAAATGGAGAGTTGCTGAAGCTTACACATTATTTATTTGTCGCCCTACACTGTACTTAATTAAATACAAAACAACAAAATTCCACAAAAAATTCTTTCATCAGATAAGTTATTCATCTTATTATTATTATTATTATTAATATTATTATTATTATTATTATTATCACTGTTGTTATTATTGGCAGTGGCTGTCGATGTATAAACTTGTTGATAAGCATAACTGTTGTTCAGCAGGTGCTATTAATTTCATGCTCTCAAATTATCAGAATCTAAAAATTTATGAACACCCAAAACGTATACTCACAAGACGCCACTGATATTAATGCATCAAATGAATTCCCAATTTCTGCAAAACAAAGGCTTTTTATAAAAAAAGAATCTAATATTAAACTACTTATTGGTCTTCCATGACCAGCAAAATTCCACAAGTTTCCATATTAGTAACATTGCTTTCTCTTGTGCATATTAATGAAGTTTAATTAATGACATTAATAGATGCTAAGTTTGTTTTGTTTTCAAATGACACAAATAATGTGGTAAATAAAAAGGATTATGAAACTTCCTAATAAAAAGGATTGTTACCAAAATTTCCATGGACATAGATAAATGGTCAATTCACTGTCATCAAACTTAAAAATGCCAGTTTGCGATACATAAGATGCAGGAAATGTCCATACAGCATTAGTGTAAAATGTGAGACATGCAGATAGAGTAGGTTGACAGCATTAAAGTTTTAGTATTATGATTTGGCAACAAAAATTGTTGGAAAAATATGCCACAGAACTGATGAACTGTCCAAACAAAATTTTAATTGCAGTGCAGATGATGATGATGATGATGATGATGTATAAATGAAAAAGCTGGCATAATTTATTTACTTTTATTCTACATTGCCTTGTAGCATCATATTCTCTTCAAACCAAGTTATAACTTTTGAGTACAAGTGTGTACATTTCAAATCAACAAAAACAATCAATTTTTTAAAATATAATGTAAGTGTATAGATGAAAAATCTACTCACCAAGGGGCAGTTGGAGAGCACTCATATAAGAGGTATTAAAGTTTCCAAGCTTTCAGAGCTGGCTCCTTCTTCTGGCAGAAGAGTTGAAGGGAAAGAAAGAAGGGTGAAGAAAAAGGAAGGTAAGGTTTAGGAAAAGAGGTAGAGTTTGGAAAAGTCACCCAGAATCTCGGGTCAAGGAAGACTTACCAAATCGGATGAGAAGGAAAGACCATCCCTCTGGTAAGTCTCCCCTGACCCAGGGTTCTGGGTGACTTTTTCAAACTCTAGCCCTTTTTCTAAACCTCACCAGTCCTTTTCCTTCACTCCTCTTCCTTCCTCCTCAGCCTTCTGTCATAAGAAGGAACACCTGGTTCCAAAAGCTTGCAAACTTTAATACCTTTTATAAGTGTGTTCTCCTGCCACTGCTTGGTGAGTAGATTTTTACTGATCCACTTACATTACAACTTATGCTATGAATTATACATGGTGTGAATTCAAGAAAATTCCTAGTTTGTTCAAGTACCTGGATATACTAATTAATTTTTTTCAGTATATTTATCCCTCTATGGAACTTTTCAGAAGTAATATATGTGTATTACTATCTTGTACTATGGGTCCACAGCTTTTACACATTTTTTGAATGATGTTATGTTTCTTTAGCTTTTATTGACATTATTGACATTATTAAAAGGCACAACCACCTAAATTGTATAGTAATATACAATTTAGGTGGTTGTGCCTTTTCCAAGCATCTACCAACAGGTGTAGAAGTAAGAAACTGGAATTTCCCTATATATTGTGCTAGCCGTCAGTGTAGAGCCCATGAAACTGCATCTGCAGCACCATCTGCTTCCTGCAATGGCTGACGATGAATGTTAACACACAGCAACCCAAGTTCCATACATCGGTATCTGTTTCAAACCCATAAACATGTCGACTTTTGTGCCTACGAACTACAGTTTGCAGACAGAATTGGTTTTCTGTTGTCATTTGAAGAAAACTGCTGCAAAATCACATTGAATGCTGCTCAAAGCTTTTGGCGAACATGCTGTTGTGAAAACACAGTGTTTTGAGTGGTTCAAAAAATTCAAAAGTGGTGATTTTGACATGAGAAATGATGATCACGGGAAACCACTGAAGAAGTTTGGAAACAATGAATTGCTGGCCTTATTGGATGAAGATGATACTGAAACTCAACAGGAACTCATGGAACAATTGAATGTGATGCAGAAAGCCATTTCTCTTTGGCTGAAAGCTATGGGAAAGGCGTAGAAAGTGGGAAAATGGCTTCCACATGAACTGAATGAAAGACAGCAACCAGATCAAAAAACCACTTGTGAAATGCTGCTTGCCAGATACAAAAGAAAGTCGTTTCTACATCAAATAGTGACAGGTGATGAAAACTGGATATATTTTGAGAATCCTAAGCATCACAAATCGTGGGTGAATCCAGGCAAACGTCAACATCCACAGCACGACCAAATTGCTTTGGAAAGAAGACAATGCTCTGTGTTTAGTGGGATCAGAAGGCTGTCATCTATTATGAGCTGCTAAAACCTGGTGAAACCGTTAACACTGATTGCTACCAACAGCAAATAATCGATTTAAATTGAGCATTATGTAAAAAATGACCAGAATATGCAAAAGGCAACACACAGTCTTATTGCTCCATGATAATGCCCCATCACACACAGCAAAATGGGTCAGGGAAACAATCGAGGCATTCAGTTGGGAAATACTACAGCATGCAGATTATTCTCTAGGCTTGGCTCCTTCTGATTATCATCTATTTGCATCACTGGGACACATTCTCAGTGAATAATGGTTCAATTCATATGAAAATTTACGAAAATGGCTCACTGACTGGTTCTCTTCAAAGGAAGAACTGTTTTTCTGGCATGACATTCATAGCCTGCCAGAGATGTGGGAGAAATTTATAAATAGCAATGGATGTTATTGTGGATAAAATATTGTTTATCAGTTTCAAAATACAGACATGTAATTATTGCAATCAAATTCCAGTTTCATACTTCTACACCTGGTACTAGACATAATACAATGTATTGACAACAATGTGATGTGGGATTAACAGTCTGTACAGCCAAGTTTGCAGTTTGCTGATGTGCATACATTCAAAATAGTTTTGACATGCAGGTTGATATTGGGCAAAAATAACAATGTAATTGTTATAACTTCAAGTTGAACAAATATATTTCAAGGAAGACGCAATACATGAAGGTCACAGATCAAGTAAACAGAGTAAGACGTGTGTGCACTTTAACAGTCAAATCATAACTGAATCCAAGTCTAGCGACCACTGGCTGGCTGGCCGCTTAGGTGGTGCTGCTGCTGCATGGCTGGCAGACAACGCCGCATGTAGAGGATGCGCGTAACTGTGCGGCGGCACTTTGAAAGGTCGGCGAGTCACAACAGTAATATATACACGTGTCAAAGAAGTATTGCTAAATGGTTGCTCTTTGATATGCATGCATATTATGTTGTAATCTCTACCCAATCTGCAGGCCAGGAATCTTCTAATTGTATGAATGTCAACAAACTGCAAAATTGGTTTATGTACTGTTAGTCCCATATTACACTGTTCTTAGTACATTGTAGTATGTTTTGTAGATGCTTGAAAATGGCAAAAATGCTGAAATTGCAAGAGTAAAATTAAAACAACAACAGCTAAAAGCAACTTGGCATCATTTAATATGTGAGTGTCTTTGATACCAACACCTGAGTACAAAAAATCAATACTAGGAATAAGAACAATCTTCAAAATGAGTAAAAGTCACTGGAATTGGTCCAAAAAGGTCTCCATTATTGAGAAATACATATACTCAATGATCTTCCAGCAGTCAGAAAACATTTTGCTTTCAATAAACTATAGTTTAAGAGAAGATTATGGGATTCATTGATGATAAACATCTTCTACTGCACTGAAAAATTGTATATGCATATCTTATTACATAATCACATAATGTGAGTTCATGCAGAAGCTGACTTATGCTTTCCTTCAGTGCAGTAATGTGATCTGTGTAAGCAAGCATTATAAAGTATTTTCTTTCGATGACACATGACTACAATAGTTTAAAATAATCTGATGCACTTTAATGAATATATATTTACATATTTGTGATACACGAGTATTTTATATTAATTTATAAACAAATAAATTGGTAAGAGGTTTCTGGTACATTTCATACACTTGTGGGCCATATCACTTACGATCTGTTCACAAACTATTAGCATTTTATTTCTTTTGTAAACTGGTATGATGTATTTTTGTTTTTCCAACATGTTTTACATCCATGTGGATTCTTCACTATGAGTCTGTGAGACTAGAAGTGTACTTCGGTTAATCTTATGCAATCAAAAGTTAAGAGAGGGATGAATGATTGTGCATTAAAGAACGGTATTTATTTCCCTCATGGTATGTTGTCTCAGCACCATAACCATATTTGAAAAACGGAAAATAGAAAACACATTTGGGTAGGGGAAAGTGTGTTTCCCTAAGTTTTTGGAAAGTGTCAGAAAAAATATAGTTGTTAATGGCACATTGTCTTCTTCCAACATTACAACACTTCTTCATTCATGCACAGCCATAAAATGAGCATATTCTTTATTCAGATATTTGTCCGTTTACTTTACACTCCATACATGTCCCCCTGCCTCCCTCTGGGGTTTATTTATCTTTCCAAAGTCACAAAGTAATATAATCCATAGCCATTGTTTCAGATTTCCAGAAGTGTCTTTGCCCACATAACATTCCCATGCAGTGAAGTGAAGCCTTCAGTAAGTGAGTTTGAGAAACTGCCATGAATCGTACATTTAGAAGAGGGTTTCTTATAGTAGATTTAAAGGTAACTGTTTGCAAATGCAAAAATTTAGTTAAATTTCTCAGTACTTTTAGTGTGAGCTATATAGAAACAAGAAAGATAAGTCAACTTTTAGCAAAGAAGACACAATGAAAATGGCAGTCTCAGCTATATACTTCATCACTGAAACAAGAAAATACTGAAATTCTATTCATACTCCTTCATTATACAAAAGTACAGAAAGTGGCTTATTTTCCCACCAGCAGCAGGATGAGAGACAATTACAAAAGCTATCAGATCCACTAACTTTTGGAAAACCATGGTTAAATCTACTGACAAACACAAGAGAAAAGAGCTGGGGAACATGACTTGATATGGATTACACTGAAATATTATCTAGAATGTAGGGGCAATGGATACACAGCATTGCTATACAACAAAGAGATCAACAAATGACAGTCACATTATTCCCTGATAAGCAATACATGTACCCCTTGCAAACTTCTGTTGAGTGATACATGTTGCAGTAGAAAAGAAAAACATAACTTTTTTAAATGATTATATACACAACTCCCTCCATGAACCATGGACCTTGCCATTGGTTGAGAGGCTTGCGTGCCTCAGCGATACAGATAGCGGTACCATAGGTGCAATCACAACGGAGGGGTATCTGTTGAGAGGCCTGACAAACGTGTGGTTCCTGAAGAGGGGCAGCAGCCTTTTTAGTAGCTGCAGGGGCAACAGTCTGGATGATTGACTGATCTGGCCTTGTATCATAACCAAAACGGCCTTGCTGTGCTGGTACTGCGAACAGCTGAAAGCAAGGGGAAACTACGGCCGTAATTTTTCCTGAGGGCATGCAGCTTTACTGTATGGTTAAATGATGATGGCATCCTCTTGGGTAAAATATTCCGGGGGTAAAATAGGCGGGGACTACTCAGGAGGACGTCATTATCAGGAGAAAGAAAACTGGCGTTCTACGGATCGGAGTGTGGAATGTCAGATCCCTTAATCGGGCAGGTAGGTTAGAAAATTTAAAAAGGGAAATGGATAGGTTAAAGTTAGATATAGTGGGAATTAGTGAAGTTCGGTGGCAGGAGGAACAAGACTTTTGGTCAGGCGCATACAGGGTTATAAACACAAAATCAAATAGGGGTAATGCAGGAGTAGGTTTAAAAAGGAATAAAAAAAATAGGAGTGCAGGTAAGCTACTACAAACAGCATAGTGAACACATTATTGTGGCAAAGATAGACACAAAGCCCACGTCTACCACAGTAGTACAAGTTTAAATGCCAACTAGCTCTGCAGATGAAGAAATTGAAGAAACGTATGATGAAATAAAAGAAATTATTCAGATAGTGAAGGGAGAAGAAAATTTAATAGTCATGGGCAACTGGAATTCGGTAGTAGGAAAAGGGAGAGAAGGAAACGTAGTAGGTGAATATGGATTGGGGGGAAGAAATGAAAGAGGAAGCCACCTAGTAGAATTTTGCACAGAGCACAACTTAATCATAGCTAACACTTGGTTCAAGAATCATAAAAGAAGGTTGTATACATGGAAGAAGCCTGGAGATACTGACAGGTTTCAGATAGATTATATAATGGTAAGAGGGAATTTAGGAACCAGGTTTTAAATTGTAAGACATCTCCAGGGGCAGATGTGGACTCTGACCACAATCTATTGGTTATGAGCTATAGATTAAAACTGAAGAAACTGCAGAAAGGTGGGAATTTAAGGAGATGGGACCTGGACAAACTGATTAAACCAGAGGTTGTACAGAGTTTCAGGGAGAGCATAAGGCAACAATTGTCACAAATGGGGGAAAGAAATACAGTAGAAGAAGAATGGATAGCTTTGAGGGATGAAGTAGTGAAGACAGCAGAGGATAAAGTAGATAAAAAGATGAGGGCTGCTAGAAATCCTTGGGTAACAGAAGAAATATTGAACTTAATTGATGAAAGGAGCAAATATAAAAATGCAGTAAATGAAGCAGGCAAGAAGGAATACAAACGTCTCAAAAATGAGATCGACAGGAAGTGCAAAATGGTTAAGCAGGGATGGCTAGAGGGCAAATGTAAGGATGTAGAGGCTTTTCTCACCAGGGGTAAGATAGATACTGCCTACAGGAAGATTAAAGAGACCTTTGGAGAAAAGAGAACCACTTGTATGAATATCAAGAGCTCAGATGGAAACCCAGTTCTAAGCAAAGAAGGGAAAGCAGAAAGGTGGAAGGAGTATATAGAGGGTCTATACAAGGGCGATGTACTTGAGGATAATATTATGGAAATGGAAGAGGATGTAGATGAAGATGAAATGGGAGATATGATACTGCATGCAGAGTTTGACAGAGCACTGAAAGACCTGAGTCGAAACAAGGCCCAGGAGTAGACAACATTCCATTAGAACTACTGACAGCCTTGGTAGAGCCAGTCCTGACAAAACTCTACCATCTGGTGAGCAAGATATATGAGACAGGCGAAATACCCTTAGACTTCAAGAACAATATAATAATTCCAATCCCAAAGAAAGCAGGTGTTGCCAGATGTGAAAATTACTGAACTTTCAGTTTAATAAGTCACGGCTGCAAAATACTAACGCGAATTCTTTACAGACGAATGGAAAAACTAGTAGAAGCCAACCTCGGGGAAGATCAGTTTGGATTCCATAGAAATATTGGAACATGTGAAGCAATACTGACCCTACAACTTATCTTAGAAGAAAGATTAAGGAAAGGCAAACCTATGTTTCTAGCATTTGTAGACTTAGAGAAAGCTTTCGACAATGTTGACTGGAATACTCTCTTCCAAATTCTGAAGGTGGCAGGGGCAAAATACAGGGAGCGAATGGCTATTTACAATTTGTACAGAAACCAGATGGCAGTTATAAGAGTCGAGGGACACGAAAGGGAAGCAGTGGTTGGGAAGGGAGTGAGACAGGGTTGTAGCCTCTCCCCGATGTTATTCAATCTGTATATTGAGCAAGCAGTGAAGGAAACAAAAGAAAATTCGGAGTAGGTATTAAAATCCATGGAGAAGAAATAAAAACTTTGAGGTTTGCCGATGACATTGTAATTCTGTTAGAGACAGCAAAGGACTTGGAAGAGCAGTTGAACGGAATGGACAGTGTCTTGAAAGGAGGATATAAGATGAACATCAACAAAAGCAAAATGAGGATAATGATATGTAGTCGAATTATGTCGGGTTATGCTGAGGGAATTAGATTAGGAAATGAAACACTTAAAGTAGCAAAGGAGTTTTGCTATTTGGGGAGCAAAATAACTGATGATGGTTGAAGTAAAGAGGATACAAAATGTAGACTCGCAATGGCAAGGAAAGCGTTTCTGAAGAAGAGAAATTTGTTAACATAGAGTATAGAATTAAGTGTCAGGAAGTCGTTTCTGAAAGTATTTGTATGGAGTGTAGCCATGTATGGAAGTGAAACATGGACGATAAATAGTTTGGACAAGAAGAGAATAGAAGCTTTTGAAATGTGGTGCTACAGAAGAATGTTGAAGATTAGATGGGTAGATCACATAACTAATGAGGAGGTATTGAATAGGATCGGGGAGAAGAGAAATTTGTGGCACAACTTGACTAGAAGAAGGGATCAGTTGGTAGGACATGTTCTGAGGCATCAAGGGATCACCAATTTAGTATTGGAGGGCAACATGGAGGGTAAAAATCGTAGAGGGAGACCAAGAGATGAATACACTAAGCAGATTCAGAAGGATGTAGGTTGCAGTAGTTACTGGGAGATGAAGAAGCTTGCACAGGATAGAGTAGCATGGAGAGCTGCATCAAAACAGTCTCAGGACTGAAGACCACAACAACAACAACAACAACATATACACAACTTTCCTTCGTCCGAATCCTGTATCCACATAGTTTCAAATCAGGTGGCTGAGAGGACCAATCAGTGTTACATTGTAAAAGTATCAGAGAATTGGGAAGCAGTTTTCTAAATCAATGGGAGTACAAGGCTAATCTTCCCACCATGAGGAAATCTGAGATGATCATTAGAAATTTAACCTATTTCTTCTCCACTAACTACCAAAGCAGTGTCATTAGATAATAAAATACGTGATGCAACTGATATTAAGATGTTCTCAATGCTTTAAGAGTCACTCAAGCTAGAGTACACAAAACAGACACACACACACACACACACACACACACACACACACACTCACACACACACACACACACACTCTGAGCCAGCTGGATGCACAATGCAAAGAGTGCAGTTCAGCATGTGGAATAGGTTGATGTGAGGTTAAGCTGGCTGGGTGGGTCAGAGGGAGAGAGAGTGGCAGGAGGCAAGAAGGTGGTTGGGGGTTAGTAGTTAGCAGCTTGGAGGGAGACAGGCTAAGATCAGTGTCCAATGATTCAACACTGAATGAAATTAAGCTCAATGAGAAGCTCAGATAGGCAGGTACTACAGATTTTAAAATATCACAAGATTCTCAAAAAGTACAGTGAAAAATAATGGTAGTATATTGCATCAGAATATCAGGGGATTAAAAAACAAAGCAGATGAACTTCTTGTATGTTTAGAAGATTTAGAAACTGAGGGTGGAATACATCCATTATGCCTGTCTGAACATTGTATAGTCACAGATATGGAAAAGGTAAATGTAGTAGGATATAAGCTGTCAGCACATCTAGGTAGAGACAGTATGGAGAGAGGAAGAGTTGCCATATACACTCCTGGAAATTGAAATAAGAACACCGTGAATTCATTGTCCCAGGAAGGGGAAACTTTATTGACACATTCCTGGGGTCAGATACATCTCATGATCACACTGACAGAACCACAGGCACATAGACACAGGCAACAGAGCATGCACAATGTCAGCACTAGTACAGTGTATATCCACCTTTCGCAGCAATGCAGGCTGCTATTCTCCCATGGAGACGATCGTAGAGATGCTGGATGTAGTCCTGTGGAACGGCTTGCCATGCCATTTCCACCTGGCGCCTCAGTTGGACCAGCGTTCGTGCTGGACGTGCAGACCGAGTGAGACGACGCTTCATCCAGTCCCAAACATGCTCAATGGGGGACAGATCCGGAGATCTTGCTGGCCAGGGTAGTTGACTTACACCTTCTAGAGCACGTTGGGTGGCACGGGATACATGCGGACGTGCATTGTCCTGTTGGAACAGCAAGTTCCCTTGCCGGTCTAGGAATGGTAGAACGATGGGTTCGATGACGGCTTGGATGTACCGTGCACTATTCAGTGTCCCCTCGACGATCACCAGTGGTGTACGGCCAGTGTAGGAGATCGCTCCCCACACCATGATGCCGGGTGTTGGCCCTGTGTGCCTCGGTCGTATGCAGTCCTGATTGTGGCGCTCACCTGCACGGCGCCAAACACGCATACGACCATCATTGGCACCAAGGCAGAAGCGACTCTCATCGCTGAAGACGACACGTCTCCATTCGTCCCTCCATTCACGCCTGTCGCGACACCACTGGAGGCGGGCTGCACGATGTTGGGGCGTGAGCGGAAGACGGCCTAACGGTGTGCGGGACCGTAGCCCAGCTTCATGGAGATGGTTGCGAATGGTCCTCGCCGATACCCCAGGAGCAACAGTGTCCCTAATTTGCTGGGAAGTGGCGGTGCAGTCCCCTACGGCACTGCGTAGGATCCTACGGTCTTGGCGTGCATCCGTGCGTCGCTGCGGTCCGGTCCCAGGTCGACGGGCACGTGCACCTTCCGCCGACCACTGGCGACAACATCGATGTACTGTGGAGACCTCACGCCCCACGTGTTGAGCAATTCGGCGGTACGTCCACCCGGCCTCCCGCATGCCCACTATACGCCCTCCCTCAAAGTCCGTCAACTGCACATACGGTTCATGTCCACGCTGTCGCGGCATGCTACCAGTGTTAAAGACTGCGATGGAGCTCCGTCTGCCACGGCAAACTGGCTGACACTGACGGCGGCGGTGCACAAATGCTGTGCAGCTAGCGCCATTCGACGGCCAACACCGCGGTTCCTGGTGTGTCCGCTGTGCCGTGCGTGTGATCATTGCTTGTACAGCCCTCTCGCAGTGTCCGGAGCAAGTATGGTGGGTCTGACACACCGGTGTCAATGTGTTCTTTTTTCCATTTCCAGGAGTGTACATTAAAATTTATGATAGTGCCATATATGTTAAAATTTATCATAGTGTGAATAATTTAGAAACTAAAAATTTTTGTGTAGAGCAACATACAGTAGCATGTGGTTGGTTGTTTTGGGGAAGGAGACCAGACAGCGAGGTCATCGGTCTCATCGGATTAGGGAAGGACGGGGAAGGAAGTCAGCCATGCCCTTTGAAAGGGACCATCCCGGCATTTGCCTGGAGCGATTTAGGGAAATCATGGAAAACCTAAATCAGGACGGCCGCACGCGGGATTGAACCATCCTCCCGAATGTGACTCCAGTGTCTAACCACTGTGCCACCTCGCTCGGTTAGTAGCATGTGCATGTGAGCTTTAACTAAATAATGGTACTTCAATATTTGTAGCTGTGTATAGATTCCCACTGGGAAATTTTCAGTTATTTTTGTAGAATGTAGATTCTCTGTTGTGCTGTCTGTCAGACTGAGGGACAGACGTTATTGTTTGTGGTGATTTCAATGCAGATTTTCTGAAAGAGTCCAACAGAAAGCTTGAATTTGAAGTATTACTTGGTTCTTTCAATTTGACATGAGTTACTGATTTTTCTACTTGGGTGGTACAGGAAAGTAGGACACTGATAGATAACGTTTCTATAGACCATGATAAATTTAATGAAATAAAAACTTTTCCTGAAAAGAATGGTCTGTCTGACCTTGATGCACAGCTAGTTACAGTATATGACATATACCTCCGTACAATAATGCAAAAGAGTCCTCCACAATAGGGCATTCAATTAACAATTTAACAACTGCAAATTTTAGGGAAAGCTTGCAACACTTAGACTGGGATCAGGTGTGCAGAGAACCTGATGTTAATTTCATAATACCTTTGTGAGTATATTTGAGAACAGTTTCCCTAAGAAAACAGTGCAACACAATTGTAATAAACCATGTGTAAAGCCAAGGCTTACTGAAGGGATAGAAATATCTTGTAAACAGAAAAGGGAAATATGTCTCACAGCCAGAAGAAGTAATGATCCAGAAAACATTATAAAATCTATTGCACTGTGTTAAGAAAAATAATTTAAAAGTACAAAAGTATGTACATTATATCTGATATTAGCACCTCTATAATAAAATTAAATCAATTTGGGATGTTGTTAAAAGGGAAACAGAGGGCACAGGAAGACTGTATTTCTATCAAACTCAATGAAAAGCTTATTAACAAAAAGTCAGAAGTAGAAAATATGTTTAATAATCATTTTCAAGTGTTGTAGCGAAATGGATCCAGCTATTCATTAGAAGACACCAGGCTCTATATGGAAAAAGCAATACCTATGCAACTTGATAAAACTGCAATCCAATCCACCTTTCCTACTGAAATTAGGAAAATAATAAATTCATTCAAAAGTAAAAGCTTGCACGGAACTGATGGCATTTCAAAAGAGTGCTACAAGCTTGTTCGCAGCAGGTAAGTAGGATTCTCAGCCACATATGTAGTAGCTCACTGAAACAGGGCATTTTTACAAAATGGAGATAGGTCTGATGCAACAACTATCAGCCAATCTCATTTCTGACAGCTTTATCTAAAATTCTTGAAAAAGTTATGTATTCAAGATTAGCTTCACATATTTGTAAAAATGAATCATTAACAAAATGTCACTTTGCTTCTCAGAAAGTCTTTTCTGCAGAAGATGTTATTTATGCTTTTGCTGATCAAATATTAAATGCTCTGAATAACCGAACATTACCCATTGGGATATTTTGTGATCTCTCAAAGGCTTTTGACTGTATGACTCGTGAAATTCTTCTAGATAAGTGTAAGTATTGCAATACGAGTAGGACAGTGCACCATATTTTAATTCATATTTAACTGGAAGAATGAAGAAGGTTGAAATTAACAGTAAAGACAGCATGCAAAAATCAGCAGAGTCCTCTGACTGGGGAGGTATCAAGAATGGTGTCCCATGGGGTTAAGACTTTTGGTCCCCTGTTGTTCTCAATATATATTAATAGCTTGCCACTCTGTATCCATGAAGATGCAACATTAGTTCCATTTTCTTATGGTAAAAGTATAGTAACCACACCTAACAAACAACAATTAGCTGAGGAAATTGTAAATAACATCTTTCAGAAAATTAAGTGGTTCTCTGTGAATGGACTCTCACTAAATTTTAAGAAAACTCACTATATACAATTCCTTACAATAAATGGCATAACACCATTGATAAATATAGACTTTAAACAGAAGTCTGTTGCTAAGGGAGAATATTCCAAATTTCTGGGTGTGTGCACTGACGAGAATTTGAACTGCAAGAAACACATTGATCAAATGCTGAAATAGGTTCAACTACTTATGCTGTTAGAGTTATTGCAAATTTTGGTGATACACATATCAGTAAATTAGCCTATTATGCCTATTTTCATTCAATGCTTTCACATGGCATCATATTTTGGGGCAATTCATCATTAAGATAAAAAGTATTCACTGCACAAAAGAGTGTAATCAGAATGATAGATGGAGCTCAGCCAAGATCACCTTGCAGACGTTTATTTAAGGAACATGGGATATTCGTAGTACCTTTGCAATACAGATATTCACTTATGAAATTTTTATTAATAACTCATTCCAATTCAAAGACAATAGCAAATTGTATAGTTACAAAACCAGAAGAATGGATGATCTTCACTATTCTGGGATAAATCTGACTTTGGCATGGAAAGGGGCGAATTGTGCTGACACAAAAATCTTTGATCATTTTCCAAATAGTCTGACTGATAGCCAAGCAACATTTAAAAAAAAAATTAAAAGAATTTCTGAATGACAGCTCCATCTACTCAATAGATGAATTTTTAGTTATGAAGTAGAAACTGAAAAAAAAGAGGGAGAGCTATATATATGTATATAATTGTCTTGTGTGTTGAAAACTTGTGTTATACTGACATGTTCCACATCATTAGAAAATATTGTATTCATGATCTATGGAACAAGTATTAATCTAAAGTAATTTAATATAAAAATCAGTTTGCAGGTTATGACTGCAGGAGGGAGGGATGGTATGTGCACAGATTAGATGTGTGACGCACAGGTGTCAGACCAAGTAGGAGCTGTGCACTATGAAGGTGACGTAGAGAGGAGAATTAGGAGACAGTATGACAACCTGAATTTACATTTATGAAGTGTTATTGGTGAAACACATGGCAGTGGAAAGAAAAAGAACAAACAAAGCTGATAGTCCATTAAGGAGTGCCTGTCAAAATTTTCAACCTGATTAAAGCTCTAGGACTCACATATAGCTTCTCCACTTTAATGTTGCAAACAGTTGAAAATTACTGGATTACTGGTGCCAAAATGTCCTCTCTCTCTTGCTCAGGCTCAATTCTTTGTGACTTTGTGTAGCTAGCTAATGCTAATAACATGCAAAAAATGGCACACTTTTCTAATTAAAAGGATCCCCTAAAAACATATATCAACTGTGTGTCCAGACCCTCAACAGATCTGTATGAAGTTGATACAAATGCAAAAGTGCGCAAAGTTGCTGGAAAGCATTTTGACACATGATGAAATGTACAGCTTGTTGCAAAACTTCCCCAATGACCATTATAAATTGTAAAAGCTGTACTTGAGTGGAAAAAGCAGCTATCCCCAACTAGTTTGATAGACAATTCACTAGATATTTCTTGTCTTGGTACAATATAGTTTGTTTTGTGTAATTTCCTAATTTAACAAATTAAGAACAACACATTAACCTAAAATTTCTTGTAGAGAAAAGTGTAGGACATATGGCCCCCTAAACATAGTGGGGCTTATATATTTTATTTAATACCAACCTGTTCATTTATTTTCTCAGTGCCAAGAGCATATTTTCCATCTTTTCTATGTCTGATACAAATGTTGAAAATACGGTTTTTGTACCACAGAGTCAGTGTTAAAGGGTTTGATGTCTGAGTTGATGGCCTTACAACAAAACATCCATCCTCACCTAAAAAGAATAGAAGTTCATCAATAAAAATCAACATTTATGACAATAATCATAAGACTATGATTGTATTCTTGTCACAATTTTGATGCCTAAGTACAGATACAAAGTACCAAAAAATGATTTTTTATCCTTTCTCTATAACACCAACTTCAATTGTAAATTTATACCACATTAGTACTATCTGTGTTGTGATTTTAAATACAAAGGAGAAATGCCAAAACTCATTTACAATTCAAAGACTCCAAAGTAGGCATATTGTCATGAATGTTTCAAACTGACTGAGAGTAACCATGAGAAATAGCACCTGAAAAGACAAAACTCCTGTTTCTGCCAAAATTGTTACAATTATTACAGTGTTTTCTTCTTTCTTTGTACAAAACTCACAGAGTAAAAAATGTAATACAATACTCACTGCATTTACACTTAGGACTACAGCTAACCTGCAACAGCACTCATTTGGAATTTCGGAATCATTAGGAGAAAATAGGCAACACTAATTCAGAGGAAGAAAGCAGAATTTAGAAAAGAGGGAACAAACACAGGCTTAGTCATGAGGCAAATCAAGATTTTGTGGTCATTACTCATTCAGGCACACATTATATTCCATAACTTCCATCAAGGAAGAGAGCCTTCATCAGTTGCTTCCATGAGAGTTATCTGGAAAGTAACCTCCACTGGACTACAAATAAAATACTGTATAGATAAAGGAAACCTGTTAGGGGAATCTTAAAATTATACTTTTGTATTACTTCTGTATCTAATCGTTACTCAGATTTTGGCATTTATAATATGTCTTAACAAGTTGACAAATTCTTTCTGCATAAAATTTGGCCAGCCTGTAAGAGCATCTTGAAGTTCTTCATTGGAGTCAGTATGTTGGGAGCTGTGTGGTAGATGTTCAAAAATGTCTGTGTTTGCAGGACAGAATGTGGTAAGCGCTGTCAGGAAAAACCACAACACTGGCAGTCAAGAGATAGCTTTATTAGTTTTTCAATAGTTCTCCTCAGTTTTAGTGTTAATAGTGGGAAGTTTTTGGTTGAAGCTGAACATTACTAATGAGGGCAGTGTAATACAAAGGATTATTAATCTTTGCATAAGCAATGGTGAACATAGCAGAACAATAGTAATACTTTCTAAACTCAGTGGTAAATTAGGTCAACAGTGAGTTGTTGATAAAGTAAAACTGCAAATAAGACCCATGCTCAATGAGTTTCAAAATGACTGCCTTAAGTTCAAAATTGGTGACATATCGGATAGAAGCTACAAGATAACTCACTGTCAATCAATATAATTCTGAGGTATTAGTCACAATGTGTAATAATGTTTGGGGACACTCACTGGATACGAAGGAAGTATCATGAATAAAGCCAAAGCTTTATAAAAGTTGCAGTCAGTCAGTGAATGAATTACTAAGAACTTCAGGCTATAAGAAGCATTTGTGAATATTTTAATCTTGATATAAGACACAAAAATGCTACTTAACTTCCTAGAGTGGTATTAACCACATATCAAAAATATGGAAAGGGTAGATTGCTACTCATCACATAGAGGAGGTGTGAAGTTGGTAGACAAGAGGAACGAAAAAGAATACTGAAACATTTAAACTTTTGGATTATGTCCTTCCTCAGAAGTAGAACTCAGACACATTCACACAACACCTCACACACAGATGGCTACTACCTCCAGATGTTAAAATGTCTGTCTGCAACTCAGTGCCTCCTCTATGCAGTGAGTAGCAATCTCTCCTTTCCATATTGTTGTATTTCATCATGGACTTTCCATTACTTTATTAACCACATATTTTAGGCTACACTTCCACCATGTAAATGTGACTCGTAAATAAAAGAACAAAGGCCAGCAACAACTAAAAGGTTTGTTCATTTAACTCTGTGCCTGATATGTGCGTGATACTACTCCACCTCTGGTAAAATTTGCAATTTCAATTTGTCATACAGTTTTCTCATAGCATATATCATCATGGGAATAAGCAGTATATATCTGTTTGGAAATAGCCACATTTTGTAGACTATAGTCAACACAGAGGAGGATTCAGACTGAGATACAAAGGCACAGTAAAATTTGGCCCTGAATAAAGAAAAGAAGGATGAGACTTTATAGAAACAGAATAGGTAAAAAGCAACTAATGTTAGTGAATCATTTCCATCATGTTACTGGTGTAAGAATGGATAAACTACTGCTACTACTTTAGCTAATAACAATCTCATGTTAACAATAATGTACTCTAGAAAAGCTCCTGTTATGTAAAAGACATTGCGCTAAAATTAACAAGTCATCTTCAGAGATAAATAGTTTTTCTAGAAAAATAGAGAGGATGATAAATCTTGGCTCACCATTGCGTAACAGCTCTTCTGCTCTCTGTCTGTCAATGTTATGGAACCATGGCATTTGCCTGAATGATACTGGTGTTGTTTGATGAGGTGTGATATCTGAAAAATGATAAACATATCATTATAAACAGTGAAATTAGTGTAAACAGCTACCATAACATCTTGGTAAATTCTTATACTGAAACAAACATGAATATGAAACTTGCTCAAAGGTTAAAACTCTGGGACAGGCAGACTTGAATCACCTTGCCCTTTGCAGGCTCCAGCCCAGAACACAAACTTAATATGCCAAAATGTTCCATAACAACACATACTCTGCTACAGAGAAACTATCATTCTGAAATTAGTGACTGTCAAATATTTGAACAGCTGTTATTTCTTAAGCATGACCTATTGATTCCCCTATAACGTCTTCAACATTATAGCACCAACATACTAACTAGCAACATATCAGGCTTCTACTTGGAGCCCTCTGGTAGTAAAATGTGAATACCACATTCAAAATTCTGTAGACTTTGTGTGGTGAGTCAAGAATTTGTACCTCAAACCAAGTGAAATATTAGTGAGTTTTGATGTGGTCTCTTTGTTCACATGAATACCTTGGTGGATTTGTTGTAACAGACAAGAACTAAACTGGAAGAGGACAATCATACATGTCTTAAAACATGTGCTCAACATGTGCTCAACTTTCTATTCAATAACTAATATTTTGAAAAAACTGATGGTGTTGATATGGGGAGTCTTCTGTCTCATGTAGTAGTTGACCTTTTTATGGAAGACTTTGAGGACAAAGCTCTTCAATATGCAGTTCTCAAATCAATGTGCTTTTGAAGATATGTAGATGATGCCTCTGTAGTATGGCACATGAGAACAAACCATAACTTCATTTTTAGAACATCTAAACTCTATCCATTCTAGTATTTGTTTCACTATGGAAGTGGATAAAAATGGACACCTCCTTTTTCTGGATGTCATGGTTTGTAGAAAAGAATATCGTTCCTTGGTCATAATGTGTTCCATAAATCAACAGGCACTGAACTGTATTTATGAGCTACTAATATTGTGGCCCACCCCAACACAGCAGTATATTGTTAGGCAATTCATAGTTTGAGCTATCTCACATCCAGAGACACTATCAGCAGAACTTAGTAATCTCCACTCTGTGTTTGTCCATAATGGACACTCTGAGAAGCAGATTCACAATGCATTTCATCAGAATGTATTAAACATTAAGAACACCCAGAAGTTGTTAAGAACTCTACTACGAGGGCTATCCACAAAGTACATTACGTTTTGGAATTAAAAATAAATAAGGTATTGGAAATTTTTTTTATTATATACAGATGAAAGCCACACTTAAATACTATTTTTCTACATAGTTGCCATTTAAATTAAGGCACTTATTGTAGCGATGAACGAGCTTGGAAATTCCTTCGTCGTAAAATTCGGCCGCCTGCGCCTTCAGCCATGTGGTTAATCAGTAACCCGGTAGAAATACGATTTTTGTGGATTTCCTGGAAAGAGGCACTACAATAAACTCTCAAAGGTATTGCCAAACTCTGCACAACCTCGGAAGAGCAATACAAAACAAGCGCAGGGGAAAGTTGGGCTCAAAGATCTTGCTGATTCACGACAATGCCCGGGCCCACACGGCAAATGCCACTTGTGAAGTTCTCGAATCTTTTAAGTGGGATTTGTTTCCTCATCCGCTGTACAGTCCCGACCTGGCACTGAGCGACTTCCACTTATTCCCAGCAATGAAGAAGTGGTTGGCTATGCAGCATTTTGATGACAACGCACAGCTTCAAGAAAAGGTAACCACGTGGTTGAAGGCGCAGGCGGCCGAATTTTACGACGAAGGAATTTCCAAGCTCGTCCATTGCTACGATAAGTGCCTTAATTTAAATGGCAACTACGTAGAAAAGTAGTATTGAAGTGTGGCTTCCATCTGCATATAATAAAAAATTTTCCAATAGTTTATTTATTTTTAATTCCAAAACGTAATGTACTTTGTGGATAGCCCTCGTAGAGTGGTTTTCCTGTCTTATGTTGGCAGTATGTCCTTTGAGATTGGCAAGCTCTTCAACAAACATGGAAAATGTGTCTTCTGACCTCTGAAATGAATGCAAACAGTGTTGGGTTCCATAGACAACATGGGTCTAAGGAGACCAAGAATATACAAGACACATTGTCATACCATCACATAAAGGAATACTTGGTCTTATCTATCATAACCAATTCCTCTATTCTGTGAGGCCACTTTACAGTAAGTAAGTTTTATTCTTAGCCAATAGCACGTATGTCAACAGGAGGTTTCATAGCGTATCGAGTGTTGTGGTGCCAATAAAATCTAAAAAGTAACAAAAAAAAAGTATTTAAGTTAATAAATCCTCACAGTGACAAGTATAGTCAAATCCAATGAAAACTGCATTTATTACTGTGATGCTGCAATCTAGTGACATAATTTAAAATTGACATTTAAAGATGAATGTTCACATTCTGCAATTCAAAAGTCTCTGTCTGCCAAGTAATGAGTAGAGGCTGTTTTCTACATGGTATGTGGCAGTGTTGGAAAAAGTTACAGAGGCATTTAAACTGGTCCTTGGTAAAACAAGACTCAACAGATGTGTTGAATTGGCTGAAAGAATGGTGAATTTTTGTGGTTGAAGAACTCCTGTTAGATGTCAATAGAATGCAGATTCTTGCTTGTTGGGTGTGATTACTGTACTTGTATCATCAGCAAATAGAACTAACTCTGCATCTTCATGATGCAAGTCGTTAATATACATTAATAACAACAAGAGACCCAGGACTGAACCCTGTAGGACACTATTCTTGATACTTCCCCAGTTAGAGGACTCTACTGGCTTTTGCAGACTATCGTCACTGTTAATTTTAGCCTTCTGCATTCTTCCAATTAAGTATTAGTTAAACCATTTGTGCACTGTCCCACTCATACCACAATGCTCAAGATTATCTAGAAGAATTTCATGAATCGCACAATCAAAAGCCTTTGAGAGATCACAAAATATCCCAATGGGTGAAGTTCAGTTATTGAAAGCATTTAATGTTTGATTAATGAAAGCATATATAGCATTTTCTGTTGTAAAGCCTTTCTGAAAACCAAATTTACATTTTGTTAGTACTTCATTTTTACAAATACGTGATGCTACTCTTGAATACATTACTTTGTCAAGAATTTTAGATAAATCTGTCAGAAGTGAGATTGGGCAGTAGTTGTTAGCATCAGACCTATCCCCTATTGTATGCAATGGTTTAACAATAGTGTATTTCAGTCTATCTGGAAAAAATGCCCTGTTTCAGTGAGCTACTACATATGTGGCTGAGAATCCTACTTATCTGTTGGGAACAAGCTTTTAATGCTCTGGAAAAGCCATCAATTCCATGTGAGCTTTTACTTTTAATGAATTTATTATTTTCCTAATTTCAATAGGAAAGGTGGATTGAATTTCAGTTTTATCAAGTTGCATAGGTATTGCCTCTTCCATATCATCGATGAAGAAACAATACCGCGTAATTGCCGATTTTTGTTTTTCAGTCAGATGATGTCGTTGACCGTAGGTGCATCTGCTCTTAATGCCATAACGCCGAATGTTTTATTATTTACCATGGAAAAATTATCTAAAACAATGCCGTGTATGTAACACAGCAAATAAATAGATGGCAATACCGTGGAACTGTGGAGAATTAAATGCCGTGTATCTATGGATACTATAAACAATATCGTGTAAATGCAAAAGCGCGTGCATCCACAGCACATCGTTACTGCCTTATTACGTATTTAACAGTGCTCGATAGTGGTTCCATGCTTGTAGCTTCATTCATGATAATGGACAGTGATATAGATGACGATCTTTTTACTGAAGACGAAATTGTTTCTCAGCTGAAATCAGCTTATGAGAGCGGAGAATCATTCCTGAGAGTGACTGGCAGCAGTAAGAAAATTGTTTTATTATTCACCTTTGTATGTTAGTAGCACCACAAGTGTCTTATTGTGATATAAATCAGAATGCCCCCACTTCACTCATTCTGTGCTTTTTTCATTCCTGCCACAGATTTCTAGACTGTCCACTTTCTTGTAGCATCTCCCATAAATGCAGAACAAACAACAGGTGAGAAAAGTCATAATGTTGAAGTTACATTTACAGAAGAAGAATTAATTTTGTATGTGGGGTTCTCAGTTACTGCAACATCTAATGACGCAGGTAAATTTTCTTAGGATTATTGTTAATAGTATTACTGATGCCATTGTTCTCATAAATACATGAATTTGACCTTCATCTTTGTCTGCTTAAATTAATTTGCAAATATTTTTCCATCTAGAAACTTCAGTGGCTGTATCCAACAATGCTCAAAATCAAACCACAGTCACAGTTTCCACTAGAGACGACAGTACTTCACACTCATTGCTATGTGATGGTGCTCATTTTTTGCCAAACACTCTGGACAAATTATCAGAAGATCACGGGAGCAATAATGACGCTGACAGTGAAGGCCAAGAATTTTATGGTGACTTAAGCAGTGACAGGAAAAGGAAGTCCAAACCACATCCTGAAGTTTGGAAGAAAAATGCCAATAAAATTCTGAGAATGCATGGACAGGCATATATTGGATACAAAAGAAGTCGAATTGGTAAAGTCATTCATGATACTCCAAGAGAGGCACGAAAATTAGGTCCAACATGTACTTCGAAGATGTGCCAGAAATAGGTTCAAAGGAAGTGTCATCAGTTTTCTGCTGATGATAGGCAGGCAGTATTTAACAGATTTTGGGAAATGATGTCATGGGATCAGAGGAATGTTTACGTTATCAACCTTGAGGACTTAATCCCAACCAAACGTCCAGTGAAGAACACTGGCAAATCCAGGAGAAAAGGGATGCTCATTTATCATTTGAAAAATGAGCTGGGGAAACATAAAGTACGCAAAAAGATGTTTCTCAATACTCTTGGGATTAAAGAATGGACTGTCCAATATTTTCTGGGTAACTCCACACATGGGATGAGTCCTGTTACAGAATCGTCATTACCTAGAATCAAACAGACGAAAAAGAAAGATGAGAGAACCTTCATGAAAGAATTCCTGGACTCTCTTCTGAAACTTCCATCGCATTACTGCAGGAAATCCTCCTCAAAGTTGTACCTTGAGCTTATTCTACAATCCAAACAACAGCTGTATGGACTCTATGTGGAAAAATGTCATGCAAAGAAGGTTTCACCATTAAGTTGGGCTACCTTTAACTTGATTTTAGAAGATAGTATTATTAGTTTATTTTCCCCCAAGAGAGACCAGTGTGACTTGTGTTGTAGTTGCAGGCTTGGTAACTTGAGTGAAGACATGTGGAAGCAACACAGAACGGAGAGAGCAGGCAAGGATGCACAAAGATGCTGACAAGAAAGAAGCCCAGCAGAAGCTCTGCTCAGTGTACACCATGGACTTACACGCCTTGAGAGTAGCTCCATTTTTAAGTGCAAGTGCAGTTTATTATGAAACAAAGGTGGCTGTTCATAACTTTACATTGCATAATTTAGAAAGTCGTGATGCAGTATGTTACTGGTTCAATGAAACGCAAGGCGATTTGGTTGCATCATGTTTTGCCTCATGCATCGTGGACACCCTATCCAGAACGATTAGAAAAATCCCATTCAAGTCATTCTGTATTCTGACGGCTCCACATACCAGAACAGAAATGTGATATTATCAAATGCTCTTTTAAGATTAGCAGTTGATACTGGAGTATTGATTACACAAAAGTTTTTGGAGAAAAGCCATACTCAGATGGAATGTGACTCAGTTCACAGTTCCATTGAGTGCAAGCTTAAAGGACATGAAGTTACACATCCTAGCCAATACTCTATGATATCTAAAGAAGCGAGAAAAAAGCCACAGCCATACGAAGTTCATTACCTAGATTACTCATTTTTCAACAACTATGCAGAGAAAAGTTTGTGGCTATACGACTCAATTAGGACTGGAAGAACTGCAAAAATTAGCCTACAGTTACCGATCTGAGGGCACTACAGTACCACCCAAATGGTATTATTTACTACAAGTGCTCTTTCAACGAGGTGTGGCAGAAATTACCAAGGCATCCAAGGAAAATTCTTGGAGATGTATGCTTCCCGAAACTATACAAGGAAAGACTGAAAATCAAGAAATCCAAATGGGATCATTTATAACAACTTAAATCTGTTCTTCCTAAAGATTGTCATAGTTATTATGACAACATTCCTTTTGAATGAAAATTATCGTGGAGGTAACCGTGTGACGAGTGTCAGTGCAGTGTAATTCTCTGATACTGCTTTGAGTGATGTTTAGGATTTTTCTCGACGAAATGTGCAGACATTATCGGAACTATGTAAACAGTATATTTATTTAAAATGTTTCTATGAAATCTTTCAATAAAAAATGATTAATACTCCAAAACATGTTCCTACTAGCTTTCTCAGCACCAAATACCAATGTAAATGTGAAGTCATGCCGGGAGACTGACAAACAAATACCGCGTAAGTAACAGATCATGGCATAAATACCAAGACAATTTCGTGTATGTGCCGTAATTAAGCTTTCCAAAGCTTTTTTTTTTTTTAAACATTTTTATTTGATCCAATATTTCCTTGTAGTGCTACGATGCAAATTTAGGGCCGCTGTGAAATGTATTAGGAATTTTAGACATTTTTTTGTCTCTCGTGTTAAATTCTTATTT
Source organism: Schistocerca americana (assembly GCF_021461395.2). Taxonomy (NCBI): domain Eukaryota; kingdom Metazoa; phylum Arthropoda; class Insecta; order Orthoptera; family Acrididae; genus Schistocerca; species Schistocerca americana. Next base: position 325,246,409 of record NC_060121.1, on the reverse strand, counting down.
TGCTACTTATGTGGTATTGTTTCTTCACCAACGATATACAGCCTTGTATTTTCTAATGGATAGCTGGATACTATTTTCTCTACAACAGTCAAAAATTGTTATTAAAAATGTTTTCTACTTCTGGCTTTTTGTTGACACACTTTTCATTGAGTGTCACTTTTAACAATATTCCAAATTGTTTTAATTTTATTTTCAGATGTGCTAATCTCAGACATAATGCACATACTTATGGACTTTTTAATTAATTTTCTTAATAGAGTGCAGTAGTTTTTATACTGTTTCACTGTTTTGAGATTGTTGCTCCTGCTAGCTATAAGATACATGCCCCTTTTCTGTTTAAAAGATATTTTTATCTCTTTAGTAATCCATGGCTTTTTACATGGTTTCTTACAATTATATTTCACCATTTCCTTAGGGAAACTGTTTTCAAATATACTCACTAAGATATCATGAAACAGATTAAATTTTAAATTAGCTTCATATTCCCTGTAAACCTCGTCCCAGTCTAACTGTTGCAAGCTTTCCCTAAAATTTTGAATTGTTAAATCATTAATTGAATGCCCTATTCTGGAGGACTGTTTTGCGTTATTATATGGAGCTATGTCACATACTGTAACTAGCTGTGCATTTTGATCAGACAGACCATTCTTAACAGGAAAAGTTTTTATTTGATTAAATTTATCTTGGGGTTCGAAAACATTATCTATCAGTGTGCTGCTTTCCTGTACCACCCAAGCATGAAAATCAATAACTGATGTCAAGTTGAACGAACCAAATAACACTTCAAAGTCAAGCTTTCTATTGGACTCTTTCTTAAAATCTACACGGAAATCCCCACAAACAATAATTTGTGTCCCTCTGTCTAACAGATAGCACAACAAAGAATCCAAGTTTTTCAAAAATAGTTGAAAATTTCCCAATGGGGACTTATACAAAGCTACAATTATAAAAGTGCCATTCTTTAGTTTAAGCTCACACGCACATGCTTCTGTATGTTACTCTACACAAAATTTTTTAGTCTCCAAATTTTTCACACTATGACAGATTTTAACATATATGGCAACTCCTCCTCTCTCCATAGTGTCTCTACTTACATGTGCTGAAAGCTTGTATCCACCTACCATTCCATACCTGTGACTACATGATGTTCAGACAGGCATAGTACATCTATTCAACCCTAAGTTTCTAAATCTTCCAAACAAACAAGAAGCTCATCTACTTTGTTTTTTTATCTGCTGATATTCTGATGCAATATACTAACATTATTTTTCACTGTGCCTTTATGTGAATCTTGTGACATACTAACATTATTTTTCACTGTACTGTTATGATAATCTTGTGATATTTTAACATCTCTAGTACCTGCCTGTGTGAACTTCTCATTAGACTTAATTTCAATCAATGTAGGATGATTGGACATTGATCTTAGTCTAAAAAAAGTACTCCCAAGAGTTTCAGTGCCCCCCCCCCCCCCCCCAACCCTTTCATGCCGGCACCGTGATTGTTGCGACGTGTGCTGTGGATGAGCAGCAGGCCCGCCCGGCCATGCTCACTGTATGGCGCATTTTTTGCGCTCCCTGTGGCGCTACTCTGTACTGCATTCACACTCACAGTGTTTTCACAATTATTGGACTTCATACTATATATTTATTTGGGAAAATATTTATACAAATCACACATGTTTTTGATATTGTGTCTGTGCACAAATCAAAGTCTGCAATGTCAATGGAACAGCTACAGTAGCGTGATGTAGAAGCAGTTAAGGTAGGTGTTACATGTTCATTGTTAGATTCGGAAGATGATTCGCTTTCATCTTCGAAGTCACTATCCAGTATGAGAGAAAGAGCTTCCTCCACGTCAGATTCTAAACAAGGCAGGAAATGATCAGTGCAACTCAAACAAAACCAATGCTTTGAAACTATATACTTTGAACAAATCTGCTAGATAATGCATAGGTCAAGTTTCCACACAAGTCGAGCATAGTGAAGCTGAGAAATATGATGTGAGGTGGAACTGCTACAGCAGTCCACCGGCTGAGCGGCACATTTGCTCCCGACTTCTACAGAAGTCCACCGTAGTGAAAGGGTTAAAGATTTTGCTATCATTCCAGCTAGTTTACCCTTCCCTTTCCTATTGAGATGCAGGCCATGTCTTGTGAAGTCCCACCTAACAATACCGTCAACAGGAACCAAACCTATGCCTGACAAAGTAGCTCCTGGAAGCAGCTGATCTAGCTCCATATTGATGCTCCTGACAGAGCTGTTCAATTGGGGCCGATCAAACCACATGAAATCTGGAACCAAGCCAACATTTATATGGTTCATTGCAGGTGCTGTTTTTACCAGTTTACACTCAATATTGAAGCCCTGATCCCTATCAATACTGTTTCCCACTCCACCTACTACCGCAACAAGATCCTGCTTTGCAAAACCCTTGCATAATCTCCTACATCCTCTATCACTTGGCTAAGACATGCACTGGGCTTGAAAATACTTGTGACCTGGTACCTGTCACCTAATTTTTCCTGCAACATCTGACCCACACCTTTCCATGGCTACTACCTAACAGCAAAACTTTCCTCCTACTTTCTACTTTTTTTGCAACAGTTGGTTTCCTAGTGAAAGTCTGTTGAGTCTCTTCCTTAGTTGACTGAGGTAGTAAGGCAAATCTGTTGTTTGAGCCAATGATGCAACTGTCAGATACTATTCTCTTTCTGTGGCCCCTGTTCCTTGCTACCACTTTCCGCCTGTCTTCACCCTTCTCTCCCCCCCCCCCCCTCCCCCCCTTAACCTCATCTGTTCCTCTCTAGCACTATCCAGTTCAGCACGAAGGGCTCTAGTCTTCCCTTCCTATCCCTTGAACATAATCTGCAATACCATGGAAGAGGCTCATTTACTTCCTAGATTCCCATGCTATTTAAATCATGAAAATGACTGTACACCCAGTAATAGGTGTTCTGTCTGATCGTGAGACACAGTAAGGACAAACAAGATAGTGCTTTACAGTATAGACCTTCTCAGTGGAAATCAGTTAGAATAGTTAAGGAATGCAGGACAAACATTTTTTAAGACTATTTTGCAACAGACAGCCTGGGATGAAATTTATAATGATACAAATGCCAGCATAAAATATAATCTATTCCATGATAGATTCATATCATTATTTGAAAATAGCTTTCCTCTTAACTAATCAGAAATGACATTAAACAGCCTTGTAAGAAACCACAGATCACTAGAGGTATTAAAATGTCTTGTGAAAGGAAAAGAAAATGTATATGTTGGAAGGAACAATTAAAGACCCTGCAGTAATCATGTACTTCAAAAGTTACTCAAAGTTATTTAAAAAAAGACAGAAAGAAATGAACTGCACATTGCATTAGAAAACAGTAATCACGATGACAGTGCTGGAGAATCAAAGTCAGTTTTGTGTTACATTTTTAATAGCATTATGTTTATGTGAATGATACTCTGTGAGTGATATATTTCCAAACAGGTCTTGAGGAGAGGAAGTAATTACTGGGAAAAAATATATGGTGTTATTTACAAAACATATACTGCTGCTCACACCTTCATAATGAACAAAGTTACAAGTAAGACAATAATGCTGGTTAATATCCCCATGGTAGATAAACAACATTTGCTTGATGCCTTTTTATTTTGCTTCCGGAAAAAAAAAGTTACTTTGCATTGTCAAGATTAATAGTGCACCATGTATATGTCAATCAAATTGTAAATGGTCAGTATGAGAATGTGTAATATGGATATAAAGTAACTCATGCCATATCATCGTAATTAATCATACTAATAATCTATGGAACATAAAAGTGACAATGTTATCCCAGTCCCTGGCTCTGACTGGGCCAGTCAGGCTACAATGCCAGGATAATCAAAGTACAATCAGTCCCTCTACAACCATCACTGGCATCAGGAAGATGCTGCGTTTCTGATGACAAACCCCCCTTATTGTAATGATTGGTAAACTGGCTACAACTTTGTACAAATGTTAAATCTGGTACCTGTGGTCTCTTCTAGTTAGTCAACTGCCTCTCCCCCACCCCCACCTCTCTTCCTCAATCCACTGATATGTGTTACCTTATCTGTTGTTGCCACTACGAAGCCAAATGCATCTTATCCCAGATTAGAGAGAGAGGGGAGCGCAATTTTTTTTTGCACAATAGTACTAACAAACAAAACATGGCTATGAATCCAGGTATATGGACAGTTTTTGCAATATTCTGTAGTAGTAATATAAATTTCAGAATGTAATGACACTAAAAGCCTTCATGGTCTTGTAGCAACTTGCCAGCAGCCATAAAAAGCTTAACAACCAATGAAATTCAGTTTAAGAGAAGCCTAAAGGATTTATTGGTGGCCAACTCCTTCTACTCCATTGAAGAATTTCTGAGGAAAACCAACTGATTTGTATATAAGTACAACATAACTTCTGCACAATTTCAGTGCAGTAATGTGTTCACTGAAAATTTGTGTGTGTGTGTGTGTGTGTGTGTGTGTGTAAGTATAATCTAACTTCTGCACCATTTCAGTGCAGTAATGTGTTCATTGTAAATAAGTATTACAGTAGTTGTATTACATGTTTCTTACCTTATAAATAAATATAAAACTTTTTTTTTTTAAATTCAGTGCAATAGTATTTGTAAAATGACTCTTAGTGTTCATTAAAAAATGACGATCATTCCACTTGGGACCTGTGGAATGGTACATTAGCTTATTTGTTTTAGTTTAAATATTTGTCATGTATTGTTGTTTTTCTGACATGTTCCACATCCTGGAGGACCTCCTCACTACGGATCAATTGGAATGAAAGTAAATCTAATCTAATCTAATCTAATGAGTGGAACTGGTGAGAACTATACATTTGAAATAGATATAAGTTCACTCCTTTCCTGAGTAATTTGCTTGTTGTATTTTCATCATTAATATCTTCTACCTATATAATGTATGTCAAAATATTACTATGTTTACATAATATTTATTCAGATTCAAATTATTTTGTTTAACACAAAAATACAGCTTCTTGAACAGAGAAAATGAAAATGCATTAATATTTTTTGACTGTCATTTTCCTGCTTATACACACATTCATAGATGTGCACGTCGATTGTAAATGACTCAGTGGAGTTCTTTCACGAATTCTAACAGGTAATAAAGAGGGTTAAGACAGCAGCCTAATAAAAGATGGTAGATGACATTAGAAATCATGCAGGGACAACTCACATTTTCTAATTTCATCTCCCCACTTTTCATCAGGCACTCCAGTAACTGCCCCCCCCCCCCCCCCCACACACACACACATATATATATATATATATATATATATATATATATATATAGTTATAATAGAGGGAAACATTCCACGTAGGAAATATATATCTAAAGACAAAGATGATGTGACTTACCAAATGAAAGTGCTGGCAGGTCGACAGACACACAAACAAACACAAACATACACACAAAATTCAAGCTTTCGCAACAAACTGTTGCCTCATCAGGAAAGAGGGAAGGAGAGGGGAAGACGAAAGGAAGTGGGTTTTAAAGGAGAGGGTAAGGAGTCATTCCAATCCCGGGAGCGGAAAGACTTACCTTAGGGGGAAAAAAGGACAGGTATACACTCGCACACACGCACATATCCATCCACACATACAGACACAAGCAGACATATTTAAAGACAAAGAGTTTGGGCAGAGATGTCAGTCGAGGCAGAAGTGTAGAGGCAAAGAAGTTGTTGAAAGACAGGTGAGGTATGAGTGGCGGCAACTTGAAATTAGCGGAGATTGAGGCCTGGCGGATGACGAGAAGAGAGGATATACTGAAGGGCAAGTTCCCATCTCCGGAGTTCGGATAGGTTGGTGTTGGTGGGAAGTATCCAGATAACCCGGACGGTGTAACACTGTGCCAAGATGTGCTGGCCGTGCACCAAGGCATGTTTAGCCACAGGGTGATCCTCATTACCAACAAACACTGTCTGCCTGTGTCCATTCATGCGAATGGACAGTTTGTTGCTGGTCATTCCCACATAGAATGCGTCACAGTGTAGGCAGGTCAGTTGGTAGATCACGTGGGTGCTTTCACACGTGGCTCTGCCTTTGATCGTGTACACCTTCCGGGTTACAGGACTGGAGTAGGTGGTGGTGGGAGGGTGCATGGGACAGGTTTTACACCGGGGGCGGTTACAAGGGTAGGAGCCAGAGGGTAGGGAAGGTGGTTTGGGGATTTCATAGGGATGAACTAAGAGGTTACGAAGGTTAGGTGGACGGCGGAAAGACACTCTTGGTGGAGTGGGGAGGATTTCATGAAGGATGGATCTCATTTCTGGGCAGGATTTTAGGAAGTCGTATCCCTGCTGGAGAGCCACATTCAAAATCTGATCCAGTCCCGGAAAGTATCCTGTCACAAGTGGGGCACTTTTGTGGTTCTTCTGTGGGAGGTTCTGGGTTTGAGAGGATGAGGAAGTTGCTCTGGTTATTTGCTTCTGTACCAGGTCGGGAGGGTAGTTGCGGGATGCGAAAGCTGTTGTCAGGTTGTTGGTGTAATGCTTCAGGGATTCCGGACTGGAGCAGATTCGTTTGCCACGAAGACCTAGGCTGTAGGGAAGGGACCGTTTGATGTGGAATGGGTGGCAGCTGTCGTAATGGAGGTACTGTTGCTTGTTGGTGGGTTTGATGTGGACGGACGTGTGAAGCTGGCCATTGGACAGGTGGAGGTCAACATCAAGGAAAGTGGCATGGGATTTGGAGTAGGACCAGGTGAATCTGATGGAACCAAAGGAGTTGAGGTTGGAGAGGAAATTCTGGAGTTCTTCTTCACTGTGAGTCCAGATCATGAAGATGTCATCAATAAATCTGTACCAAACTTTGGGTTGGCAGGCCTGGGTAACCAAGAAGGCTTCCTCTAAGCGACCCATGAATAGGTTGGCGTACGAAGGGGCCATCCTGGTACCCATGGCTGTTCCCTTTAATTGCTGGTATGTCTGGCCTTCAAAAGTGAAGAAGTTGTGGGTCAGGATGAAGCTGGCTAAGGTAATGAGGAAAGAGGTTTTGGGTAGGGTGGCAGGTGATCGGCGTGAAAGGAAGTGCTCCATTGCAGCGAGGCCCTGGACGTGCGGGATATTTGTGTATAAGGAAGTGGCATCAATGGTTACAAGGATGGTTTCTGGGGGTAACGGATTGGGTAAGGATTCCAGGCGTTCGAGAAAGTGGTTGGTGTCTTTGATGAAGGATGGGAGACTGCACGTAATGGGTTGAAGGTGTTGATCTACGTAGGCAGAGATACGTTCTGTGGGGGCTTGGTAACCAGCTACAATGGGACGGCCAGGATGATTGGGTTTGTGAATTTTAGGAAGAAGGTAGAAGGTAGGGGTGCGGGGTGTCGGTGGGGTCAGGAGGTTGATGGAGTCAGGTGAAAGGTTTTGTAGGGGGCCTAAGGTTCTGAGGATTCCCTGAAGCTCCGCCTGGACATCAGGAATGGGATTACCTTGGCAAACTTTGTATGTGGTGTTGTCTGAAAGCTGACGCAGTCCCTCAGCCACATACTCCCGACGATCAAGTACCACGGTCGTGGAACCCTTGTCCGCCGGAAGAATGATGATGGACCGGTCAGCCTTCAGATCACGGATAGCCTGGGCTTCAGCAGTGGTGATGTTGGTAGTAGGATTAAGGTTTTTTAAGAAGGATTGGGAGGCAAGGCTGGAAGTCAGAAATTCCTGGAAGGTTTGGAGAGGGTGATTTTGAGGAAGAGGAGGTGGGTCCCGCTGTGACGGAGGACGGAACTGTTCCAGGCAGGGTTCAATTTGGATAGTGTCTTGGGGAGTTGGATCATTAGGGGTAGGATTAGGATCATTTTTCTTCGTGGCAAAGTGATACTTCCAGCAGAGAGTACGAGTGTAGGACAGTAAATCTTTGACGAGGGCTGTTTGGTTGAATCTGGGAGTGGGGCTGAAGGTGAGGCCTTTGGATAGGACAGAGGTTTCAGATTGGGAGAGAGGTTTGGAGGAAAGGTTAACTACTGAATTAGGGTGTTGTGGTGCCAGATTGTGTTGCTTGGAATTTTGAAGTTTTGGAGGGAGTGGAGCTGGAAGTGGGAGACTGAGTAGATGGGAGAGACTGGGTTTGTGTGCAATGAGAGGTGGTTGAGGTTTGCTGGAAAGGTTGTGAAGGGTGAGTGAGTTGCCTTTCCGGAGGTGGGAAACCAGGAGATTGGATAGTTTTTTGAGGTGAAGGGTGGCATGCTGCTCTAATTTGCGGTTGGCCTGTAGGAGGATGCTCTGAATAGCCGGTGTGGATGTGGGAGAGGAAAGATTGAGGACTTTTATTAAGGATAGGAGTTGACGGGTGTGTTCATTGGCTGAGTTGATGTGTAGGTGAAGGATTAGGTGGGTGAGGGCAGTGGATTGTTCAGTTTGGAACTGGTATAGGGACTGATGGAAAGAAGGGTTGCAGCCAGAGATGGGAACTTTAAGTGTGAGGCCTTTGGGGGTTATGCCAAATGTCAGACAAGCCTGAGAAAATAAAATATGCGAGCGTAATCTGGCTAGGGTGAAGGCATGTTTGCGGAGGGAATGTAAATAAAACTTAATGGGGTCGTTGTGGGGGTGTTGTGAGGGTGACATGGTATTAGAAGGCGGAAAGTGTAAGATGAGGTTGAAATGAAAATGAAGGATAAAAATATATGGGGAGAGATAAGGGTGAACTAGAAAATAACTGGAGATCTGGTATGAAAAAATGCGAAAAAGTGTTGGTTAAGTTGATCCTGTGGTGAACTTGGGTTGGTAGACAGCGATGTGCATGAAGGTTAGGTGGTTGTGTTGCCGCTAAAACACGTTAAAGGACGGAGAAATTCGGGAAAATTTCGAAAAAACGTGTAAATGTATTAAAAGGCGTGGTGTTGTGGTGAAAGATTACGAAAATGGGGCTAACAATTGTAAATAATGACGTTAAAACCTGTGGAGAGCGGCTAAAAATGATCAGTGATGTACGAAAAACGGAAGTGGAAATAAAGTAAAAGTTATTAGAACTAGCCTCTGGCTCCTACCCTTGTAACCGCCCCCAGTGTAAAACCTGTCCCATGCACCCTCCCACCACCACCTACTCCAGTCCTGTAACCCGGAAGGTGTACACGATCAAAGGCAGAGCCACGTTTGAAAGCACCCACGTGATCTACCAACTGACCTGCCTACACTGTGACGCATTCTATGTGGGAATGACCAGCAACAAACTGTCCATTCGCATGAATGGACACAGGCAGACAGTGTTTGTTGGTAATGAGGATCACCCTATGGCTAAACATGCCTTGGTGCACGGCCAGCACATCTTGGCACAGTGTTACACCGTCCGGGTTATCTGGATACTTCCCACCAACACCAACCTATCCGAACTCCGGAGATGGGAACTTGCCCTTCAGTATATCCTCTCTTCTCGTCATCCGCCAGGCCTCAATCTCCGCTAATTTCAAGTTGCCGCCACTCATACCTCACCTGTCTTTCAACAACTTCTTTGCCTCTACACTTCTGCCTCGACTGACATCTCTGCCCAAACTCTTTGTCTTTAAATATGTCTGCTTGTGTCTGTATGTGTGGATGGATATGTGTGTGTGTGCGAGTGTATACCTGTCCTTTTTTCCCCCTAAGGTAAGTCTTTCCGCTCCCGGGATTGGAATGACTCCTTACCCTCTCCTTTAAAACCCACTTCCTTTCGTCTTCCCCTCTCCTTCCCTCTTTCCTGATGAGGCAACAGTTTGTTGCGAAAGCTTGAATTTTGTGTGTATGTTTGTGTTTGTTTGTGTGTCTGTCGACCTGCCAGCACTTTCATTTGGTAAGTCACATCATCTTTGTCTTTAGATATATATTTCCTACGTGGAATGTTTCCCTCTATTATAACCATATCATTAATTTGAACCCAACAATTACGTTTGTTATTGTCGCTGTTGCATCTCGAAATCTTTCCTGTCGTCTTATTTTCTCTTTATTTTCTCTTTCTGCGTTTACCAGTAGTCTCACTTTCTATTCACCTTCCCTTTTTACCGTAATACAAATTTATCCCGCCTATATATACTCTATAATACGTAACCCACTTCCAAACCATAACCAAAAAATTTTTATTTTGCGCTTTCAACAATACCGCTAACCGTTTCTAGTTCAATAACAGCTGCCTTCACGTATTAAATAACCATTTCGGCTAGTTCTAATAACTTTTACTTTATTTCCACTTCCGTTTTTCGTACATCACTGATCATTTTTAGCCGCTCTCCACAGGTTTTAACGTCATTATTTACAATTGTTAGCCCCATTTTCGTAATCTTTCACCACAACACCACGCCTTTTAATACATTTACACGTTTTTTCGAAATTTTCCCGAATTTCTCCGTCCTTTAACGTGTTTTAGCGGCAACACAACCACCTAACCTTCATGCACATCGCTGTCTACCAACCCAAGTTCACCACAGGATCAACTTAACCAACACTTTTTCGCATTTTTTCATACCAGATCTCCAGTTATTTTCTAGTTCACCCTTATCTCTCCCCATATATTTTCATCCTTCATTTTCATTTCAACCTCATCTTACACTTTCCACCTTCTAATACCATGTCACCCTCACAACACCCCCACAACGACCCCATTAAGTTTTATTTACATTCCCTCCGCAAACATGCCTTCACCCTAGCCAGATTACGCTCGCATATTTTATTTTCTCAGGCTTGTCTGACATTTGGCATAACCCCCAAAGGCCTCACACTTAAAGTTCCCATCTCTGGCTGCAACCCTTCTTTCCATCAGTCCCTATACCAGTTCCAAACTGAACAATCCACTGCCCTCACCCACCTAATCCTTCACCTACACATCAACTCAGCCAATGAACACACCCGTCAACTCCTATCCTTAATAAAAGTCCTCAATCTTTCCTCTCCCACATCCACACCGGCTATTCAGAGCATCCTCCTACAGGCCAACCGCAAATTAGAGCAGCATGCCACCCTTCACCTCAAAAAACTATCCAATCTCCTGGTTTCCCACCTCCGGAAAGGCAACTCACTCACCCTTCACAACCTTTCCAGCAAACCTCAACCACCTCTCATTGCACACAAACCCAGTCTCTCCCATCTACTCAGTCTCCCACTTCCAGCTCCACTCCCTCCAAAACTTCAAAATTCCAAGCAACACAATCTGGCACCACAACACCCTAATTCAGTAGTTAACCTTTCCTCCAAACCTCTCTCCCAATCTGAAACCTCTGTCCTATCCAAAGGCCTCACCTTCAGCCCCACTCCCAGATTCAACCAAACAGCCCTCGTCAAAGATTTACTGTCCTACACTCGTACTCTCTGCTGGAAGTATCACTTTGCCACGAAGAAAAATGATCCTAATCCTACCCCTAATGATCCAACTCCCCAAGACACTATCCAAATTGAACCCTGCCTGGAACAGTTCCGTCCTCCGTCACAGCGGGACCCACCTCCTCTTCCTCAAAATCACCCTCTCCAAACCTTCCAGGAATTTCTGACTTCCAGCCTTGCCTCCCAATCCTTCTTAAAAAACCTTAATCCTACTCCCAACATCACCACTGCTGAAGCCCAGGCTATCCGTGATCTGAAGGCTGACCGGTCCATCATCATTCTTCCGGCGGACAAGGGTTCCACGACCGTGGTACTTGATCGTCGGGAGTATGTGGCTGAGGGACTGCGTCAGCTTTCAGACAACACCACATACAAAGTTTGCCAAGGTAATCCCATTCCTGATGTCCAGGCGGAGCTTCAGGGAATCCTCAGAACCTTAGGCCCCCTACAAAACCTTTCACCTGACTCCATCAACCTCCTGACCCCACCGACACCCCGCACCCCTACCTTCTACCTTCTTCCTAAAATTCACAAACCCAATCATCCTGGCCGTCCCATTGTAGCTGGTTACCAAGCCCCCACAGAACGTATCTCTGCCTACGTAGATCAACACCTTCAACCCATTACGTGCAGTCTCCCATCCTTCATCAAAGACACCAACCACTTTCTCGAACGCCTGGAATCCTTACCCAATCCGTTACCCCCAGAAACCATCCTTGTAACCATTGATGCCACTTCCTTATACACAAATATCCCGCACGTCCAGGGCCTCGCTGCAATGGAGCACTTCCTTTCACGCCGATCACCTGCCACCCTACCCAAAACCTCTTTCCTCATTACCTTAGCCAGCTTCATCCTGACCCACAACTTCTTCACTTTTGAAGGCCAGACATACCAGCAATTAAAGGGAACAGCCATGGGTACCAGGATGGCCCCTTCGTACGCCAACCTATTCATGGGTCGCTTAGAGGAAGCCTTCTTGGTTACCCAGGCCTGCCAACCCAAAGTTTGGTACAGATTTATTGATGACATCTTCATGATCTGGACTCACAGTGAAGAAGAACTCCAGAATTTCCTCTCCAACCTCAACTCCTTTGGTTCCATCAGATTCACCTGGTCCTACTCCAAATCCCATGCCACTTTCCTTGATGTTGACCTCCACCTGTCCAATGGCCAGCTTCACACGTCCGTCCACATCAAACCCACCAACAAGCAACAGTACCTCCATTACGACAGCTGCCACCCATTCCACATCAAACGGTCCCTTCCCTACAGCCTAGGTCTTCGTGGCAAACGAATCTGCTCCAGTCCGGAATCCCTGAAGCATTACACCAACAACCTGACAACAGCTTTCGCATCCCGCAACTACCCTCCCGACCTGGTACAGAAGCAAATAACCAGAGCAACTTCCTCATCCTCTCAAACCCAGAACCTCCCACAGAAGAACCACAAAAGTGCCCCACTTGTGACAGGATACTTTCCGGGACTGGATCAGATTTTGAATGTGGCTCTCCAGCAGGGATACGACTTCCTAAAATCCTGCCCAGAAATGAGATCCATCCTTCATGAAATCCTCCCCACTCCACCAAGAGTGTCTTTCCGCCGTCCACCTAACCTTCGTAACCTCTTAGTTCATCCCTATGAAATCCCCAAACCACCTTCCCTACCCTCTGGCTCCTACCCTTGTAACCGCCCCCGGTGTAAAACCTGTCCCATGCACCCTCCCACCACCACCTACTCCAGTCCTGTAACCCGGAAGGTGTACACGATCAAAGGCAGAGCCACGTGTGAAAGCACCCACGTGATCTACCAACTGACCTGCCTACACTGTGACGCATTCTATGTGGGAATGACCAGCAACAAACTGTCCATTCGCATGAATGGACACAGGCAGACAGTGTTTGTTGGTAATGAGGATCACCCTGTGGCTAAACATGCCTTGGTGCACGGCCAGCACATCTTGGCACAGTGTTACACCGTCCGGGTTATCTGGATACTTCCCACCAACACCAACCTATCCGAACTCCGGAGATGGGAACTTGCCCTTCAGTATATCCTCTCTTCTCGTCATCCGCCAGGCCTCAATCTCCGCTAATTTCAAGTTGCCGCCACTCATACCTCACCTGTCTTTCAACAACTTCTTTGCCTCTACACTTCTGCCTCGACTGACATCTCTGCCCAAACTCTTTGTCTTTAAATATGTCTGCTTGTGTCTGTATGTGTGGATGGATATGTGCGTGTGTGCGAGTGTATACCTGTCCTTTTTTCCCCCTAAGGTAAGTCTTTCCGCTCCCGGGATTGGAATGACTCCTTACCCTCTCCTTTAAAACCCACTTCCTTTCGTCTTCCCCTCTCCTTCCCTCTTTCCTGATGAGGCAACAGTTTGTTGCGAAAGCTTGAATTTTGTGTGTATGTTTGTGTTTGTTTGTGTGTCTGTCGACCTGCCAGCACTTTCATTTGGTAAGTCACATCATCTTTGTCTTTAGATATATATATATATATAATGGAAGGAAACATTCCACATTGGAAAAATTATATATATATATATATATATATATATATATATATATATATATATATATATATAAGGCCAATGAAGAGGAGAGGTCTCATGATATTTCAGTGCTTTTACACATCAGTGACACCAAGAATTGTTCACTATTTCAGTTAATACATTTTTCTCCAATTCCTCATTCTTAACGCATATTTTGATTAACTTTTCCTTCCTTACAATACCTTTACACACCTGTGTAATAATATTTTGGTCCTTGAAACTCAAACTCAGATATCACATTCCAGTTCTTTTATCAGTTCAACTACAAACAGCAAAAACCGAGATAAAAATGGCATATCAACAATCTTATTCTCTTTCACAGAATGAAAAAAAAATAAGTTTAATTAAAATATGTGACTATGATATAATAGCACCAACACAATAACTCACTGTGACTTTTGTCAGGACTGGGTAGCTGAAATTTCTTTCCCTCAGGTGTGGGAGGCAAAGGTCTCTGGAATGCTGATGAACGTTGTTCCACAGGTGGTGGTGGCCTAGTTGTGGGAGGTGGCAAGCTACAAGGTTTCTTCACTTCTGGGGTGGCTGATGATGCTTTCTCTGAAAGCATAAAGGTCAAATTTAACTTTCGAACCACACACATGTTTCTAACCAATTAAAAAAAAAAAAAACAACAAACCAGAATTGCAAAGTGAAGCTATTATTCATATTTCGATTTGTATTCTTCACACAAATGCTTGTGTCAATGCAGTGCCATAGATATCATCACATTTATCATCAATGCTACAGCTGATAATAATTCATAATGCTCTACATTGCCCTAGGTACAGCGGTCCTGGTCAACTTCTTAAAACTACTTGCTCCAAATACACTTTGGCATTTAGCTAATTTTTATGCAGGTGCTTCAACAAATATTTGAAACTCTTATAATAACCATGCACTGATATTCATCCCTGTCACTGTGTCTCATCTGATAATAAATGCATACAGATTATTCTTATTGGTAGGACTGAACTTTGAATTAAAGGACATAAAGAGCATTTTCCAATCTTATTTTGAAAGTTGAAAAATGTATAATTTTGGTGTTCACAATCAATTTTAAAAGCGTTATGCCAACATACTTAGCATCCCCTCAAAGATGGCACATTCAGGCTCCTAAGATAGTGTAAATTGGAACTTGCAGTTCCCCCTCTTCCCAATTACATATAAAGAGCTCGTCAGGAAACTCATTTTAAAAATTAAATCTTGATATTTGCCAGCTAATAAAAGATAGCATTACAACAACTACTACTATTACTACTGCTACTACTAATACTAATATTATTTATGTCTTACTTATTCACACTTGTACTGAACCGCGCACCATACAGTTCATTGTAAATTCAATTGCAGACATTCACTCTAAAGTAGCTATAATTCCCCTTAGAGCTAGAACTAGAAGAATTATTCTCATCTGCAGAGTTTTCAGTAGAAGAAATAAATACCACCATGTCAACATGCAAAAATAAAATTTTAAAATTGAGAAATGTATTTGAAAATTTTAAATTAATGGCTAAGCTCTGCTGCTTTATGAAATGAAATTCAATCCATTAAAAAGCATTGCATTTGACAATGGAAAAAATTAAGTAGTATTATGTTAGATGAAGTAGTTAAGGAAACAAAAAGAACATCCAAATGGTTAAAATTTGCACAATAACTATTATTACAGTTAGATAATTACAGGTTGTTAACAGGCATTGTCAGCATTGTAGTACGATTTCTTAATGTACATCAAAAAATATAAAGAATTTATCAACTCACTACATCTTGAATGTTCAAGTATTGGCATTAAAGACTGCTTCTGAAAATGAATGCTTGAGAACATGTCGACATTCAGTTGTCATATATTTGATATTATTTGCAAACAGGGTTATCAGCTACACGTACTTCCACAGCCAGAGGCATCCTAGCCAATGACAGCATCTTCTGCAATGACTACTTCTATCAAAGCAGTGCTGACGTAACAGACAAAAACTCTTAGCAGTTCCTGAAACGTAATAAGGCAACCCAGCTGCCACAAAAAAAGGTTCAGATGCAAGCTGTCACAAAGTCAACAGATGCAACAAGACCATTCTGTCTCAGTTAGAAACAGCATTATAGTCCAACAAGCTGATATTCATAACAACTCAAAATTACATTTTTTTTCATTTTGAGTAGTCTTGTCCTAACAACTGCACTTCCAGCAATTATTACATGTTCTTGCACTGCTTATGGAGATATTTATGGCATTTACTTTATTTTAAAATGTAAAATGAAAAGTAAGAGCAAGATGAAAGACTGAACTATATTTGAGGTCAATGAAAAAGCTCTACTGCATTCTATGAAACACCAACAAACAAAGAAGTATTTTTAGCTGCTTTCTCTTCATCACATGTCATTTGTTAAATTAAATATTTTGTTAATCTATGTTAAATATTTTGTTGACCTATAATAAAGTTCATACTGTTAATTTTGAGTACATATGCCAGAAAACTGTAGCAAAATGTAGGAAGATCTGCAGATGAGACTGCCTCTTTACAGTCAGTCTAAATAAATGAAACATAATGTGCATAAAAAACAAGAAAGGACTAATAATTGCTAGATAATAACACTGGTAATGACAGCAATAACTGTAAAATATATGGGAGTAACTGTCGAAATTGGCCTACAGTGGACCAACCATGTGAAACTATTTTTAGAAAGACCAGATACTGGACTGAGCCCAATTAGAAAAGTTCTAAGGTAACATAATTCATTCGTGAAGGAAGAAACTTATAAAAATCTTCAGTGCGCAATTCTTGAGTCTTGGTTGTCAGTCTGACATCCTTATTTGGTAAGATTAATAGAGTAAATAAAGAACATCCAGGAATACGTTGTATGATTCATCAGAGACATGTTTAGTAAGTCCAGGAGTGTTATGGATATATTTCTCAAACACTACAAGAGAAGTGTAGTGCACCACAGAGAGGTTTACTGCTAAAAAAAGTCCAAGAACAGACTACCTACAAAAGTCAGGCAACACATTGCTCTCTCCCCTACATCTCACAAAATGACCATGATAGGGAATCTGGAAAATTATAGATCATATGATGGCTTACTGAAAGTCATCCCTTCTATGCAGTATTCACAAATGAAGTAAGAAATGGGTGAAATTATAGTGGTACTAAAAGTACCCACCATCACTCACCTTAAGGTGGCTTTTTGAGTGTGAATTTAGATGTATAGCATTCTTAGTTCAAGTGAATTCACTTGTACACACATTGCATTCAATAGATCTCATTGTGATGGGTAATCCTCAGGGAACTGGGATGAGTGAAAAATATACATTACCATACAGATGCTAAAGACTACACTGTTGAGTGCCCATAACACCATATCCATCCATCCATCCACATACAGATGCAGCTATAATGAACATGCTTCTGCAGTGTGCGTCGACAACTTATTGTCATTGAAGTTACGTGTATGCACTAGTTCCCACATATTAGGAAAAAATCATGAAGAGCATCACTAATAGAGGAAAACAAAGCACACAATATAGAACCACAATATGTTAAAAAATCAGTACTACAATTGGAGTGCAGCTGAGAGAGAATCAGAATCAGGTATCTTTTATCACATTATGTACACACATAAATCATTGATTTAATGTAAAAGATACTCAACAAATGAATAACATAATTGAGAGACATACACAGAGCAAGAAAACTAAACTAATATCACTTTACAACCATGAGCACAAGTTAATTACTCTTCTCTACAATGATAGGTCTATTGTTATCATCTAAAGATTCTGTGACCGAATAACAACATTTTTGCACAAGTTTGGGAGTGGACTTACAAGCTGATCTTCCTATCAACCACTAGGCTCAATGCCAGATGTAACTGACAACTTTAAAGAAAACATCAGTTTGTTAATACCTACGTCCTGTTAGCATTGGAGGAGATGTTAATCACCCAACAATCACCTGGGATATTTACAGATCTGTCAGTGATGGGCAGGACACTTGTGGAACAATACTAAATGTCTTCTCTGAAAATCATCTAGAACAGGAAGTTCAGAACCACACTTATGATGGAGATATATTGGATACAGTGGCAACAAACAGACCTGACCACTTTGAGAATGTCCATACCGGAACTGTTATCAGTGACCATGAGGCAGTTGTAGCAACAATGATTACTAAAGGATGAAGAATAGCTAAACAAAGTAGAAAGGTTTATAACTTTAGCAAACTGGATAAAGAAGGTGTAGTGTCATAACTCACTGAAAAATTTGAAACACTTAGCTGTTGACAGGAGCATGTAGAAGGACCATGGCTCAACATTAAAAGAATAGTTGATCTTGCAGTGGATAGATATGCAACTAGTAGAACAGTTCATGATGGGAGGGACCTTAAATGGTATACACTAACTATAATAAATTTCTAAAGCTACTTAGACCAATATGTAATCAATGCGAAACAAAGCAAAAAGCTATAGATAAGAGAGATGTTGAATGAAACATGTTTGGCAGTCAAGTGGGCAATGCATGAAGCCTTCAACAACTACCACAACAGAATATTATCAAAAGATCTCTCAAAAATCCCCAAGGAAATTCTGGCCATGTGTAAAGGCTGTTAGTGGCATGCACATTAGTGTCCAGACACTAGTGAATGACACAGGAACTGAAACTGAGGTTAGCAAAGTAAAGGCAGAAATACTGAACTCTGTTTTTAAATGTTCTTTTATAAAGCAAAATAAAGGAGTATTGACCCAATTTAGCTGTCACACCACTGTATAAATGAGTAAAATAGATATTAGTGTTAACAATACTGAGAAACAGATGAGATTATAAACCTAAACAAAGCTCCCATGTCTGGTGGATTCCTGTCAGATTCTACGCAAAATTTACTGTTAAGTTAGCCAGTCTTTCAACCATAACATACTGTAGATCCACAAACAAAAACCTGTGCCCAGTAGTTGGAAGGAAACAGAGAGAACATCTGTCTACAAGAATGTGAGCAGTTATGATCTATAAAATTACCGTCCAATATCCTTGATGTCTATCTTGGGACACATTCTGAGCTCAAATGTAATGAGGTATCTCAAAAAAATGACTTCTTTCATATCAACCAGCATGATTCCAAAAACACTGGTCATGTGAAACCCAATTTACACTTCCTTCACATACCATCCTGAAAGTGTTGGATCTAGGCAGTCATGAAGAGACAGGATATGTTGACTACTGAAAAGGATGTGATTCACAAGGGAACATTCTTCAGAGTTAATAAACAATCTTGATTGAAACTTGGCAGATGTGCAGAGGGTACAAAATAGTGCAATATGTATTTTTTTGCCTAATTTCACTTTTAAAGGGTAAAACACACCCTGAAAAGAAATTTGGCATTTTAGATTTAGAGGCAATATCTTCAAATTGATGATATATAAAAAATGTTTTTCATATAAAAGTTGATATGTAATTAATGTTCTTGAAAACTGTATAACCAACATTTGTAATAATTTGAAATTTTGCAAAATATACCACCACCATTAACTCAATTGAAAAATGAAAACTTTTGTTACAACATAAATTAAAGAAGCTTTCAAGCTACACACATCCCTGTGTAATAAAGCTGGTATATGAAATACCATTTTTGGAAATTAAAATAAAATCAAACAATAGAGACTCTAGGTTGAATATCAGCAATATAAGGAAGAGATAGATTGCTACTTACTGTAGAGATGACACAGTAAGTTGCAGACAGCACAACTGAAAAGCATTAGGTCACAGCCTTCATCAGAAAAGGAAACACACACTCATTCATTCACACAACCGAGTACACACATCACACACATGTGACCACCATCTCCAGCAGCTCAGACTTGAAGGAAAATAAGCTGTACACAATGCACTGTGAGAGTATTTTCAACATATCTAATTAAAATATCCAAACATTCATTACTATTCTCATTACTTATTTTACTTATATTTGTTTAATGTTTTAAATTGTTGTTTTATGTTTTACATTCATGGGTTTTTCTGTTTTTTAGTTTATCGTTTCACATATGTATATTTTGTTGGTTAAAACTCATTATTATGTTAAAAATAGCTATAATACAGATAATCTGTAAGGAAATGTTTAAAAAATGACTTTTTTTTGCACCTTGCACATAAAATGAACAAAATTTCTTCACATAATATACATGACACAGAAGACAATGACAAACAAAATTTAGTAGGATTTCAAATTGTCATGGGTGATCCTCTAAATATCCTGATTTGTATCAGGAATATTTCAGTAAACTGGTATGCCTTGACAAAGAGGATTGATCATGTACTAGTAACTGCAGCTTGATCATATTGTTTCTCAAGTGGAGATTGAAATCATAGTCATACAACAGAACTAGATCTGAAGGTCTTCTCACAAAGTTCTTTCAACATTGAAAGCTGTATACATTCCTTGGCTGTACCTGTGCCATCAAGCCCTTTGTGATTACCAGATGTTTCATGAAAGATATTTGGAAGATGCTTTCTTTCCCAGTGAGGGAATATATCTGTATTATTGTTAGATTCCTGCAGCGGTCAGTGTGAAAGAACCATTTAGAGCATCATACACCCACCAAGTTTCACCAACATACTTTACTGACACTTTGGAATGTTCCCTTGTCAGGATCACACCTACACTTATTATAAAAAGTATGATATTATGGGATATCAAGCAAAATTTGTGGCTGAATGAGGATTTCTTGGTAGAGAAGATTTATCTCGTTGTCTTGGATAGAGAATCATCGACAGATCTAGGAGTAACTTCACATGTGCCCGAGGGTTGCGTTGGGACCATTGCTGTACATGCCGCATACTAACAACCTGGTTGATAATATTAACAGTAACCTCAGACTTTTTGCAGGTGATGCAGTTATCTATAACGAAATTCTGCCTGAAAAAATCTGCACCAATATTCAGTCAGCTGTTATAATAGTTCAGAGTGATGTCAAGACTGGAAACTTGTTTCAAATGCTCAAAAATATAAAACTGTGGACCTCACAAAACAAAAAATGCATTTGCCTATGAGTACAATATCAGTGAGACACAAACATAATTAGTCTATTCATACTTGCACCTGGGTGTAACAACTTGTATGTATATAAAATGGAATGATCATGCAGGCTCAATCATAGGTAAAGTAAGTGGCAGACTTCAGTTCATTGGCAGGATACTAAGAAAATTCAGTCAGTCTACTAAGGAGATTGCTTACAGAAGACTTGTACAACCATCCCAGAATACTGCTCCAGTGTGTGGGACCAGAATGAAATAAGACTACCAATGAATACTTAGGGTATTCAAAAAAGGAAAGAACAAATGGTCTCAGGTTTGTTTGAACGATGAGAGAGCGTCATGGAGATGCTGTAAAAATTGAACTGGCAGATACCTGAAGATAGTTGCAAATTATCCCATGAAAGTCTACTTAAAAAGTTTCAAGAACCATCTTCAAGTGTGACATTTAAGATTATATTACAATTCCCTACATATTGCTCCCAAAGGAATTGTGAATCAAAGCACAGACTTATTACAGCATGCACAGACGTATTTATGCAGTTATTCTTCCCATGTTCCATTAGTAATCAAATGGAAAGAAGCCCTAGCACCTGTTCCATTGGGAAGAGCCTTCTACAATGGTCTTCACAGGGACTTGCAGAATAAACATGTAGAAATAATTTTCTTTTTAGCAAACCTAGTTCCACAATGAGAGAGCTTTTTTTTAAATTAATATAAATTTTCATAACAATATACTGAGGAGTATGGGAACAGAGTTTTGATCTGAGAGAGGAGGAATATGATTTTTTTCTTTTTTTCTACTATCATATTAATGTTGAAAGTGGTTTTCCATAAATAATTCTGAAAATTTATGCATAAAGATATATGGTTCAGTGACATAAATATGCAGAATAGATAAAATATTTAGACTCCCAAATAGTGATCAGCACAAATGCCTAGGTTTAATATGACATATATTGCCAATAATAGTATTTTGTATTAATACCATTGTATTTGCATTATTTCCATTCCTCCAAAAGATTATTCCTTAAAATAGCCTCAAAGTAGCAGTGGAAAGAAATTTTCTAGTGCCTATCTCACTTGCATAGGATAGTAATGCCATTATGAATGCAAGGCCGTTTAATGTGTTTGCCAAGAAGTTTATATGCGAGGTCGACGATAAGATGTTTATCTAGAAATATTTCCACGATTTTGATATACTTTGAATCCTTAAGATCATCATTTTTACAGGTAATTTGAAAGTTATTTTATTTTGATTGTTTAGTTTTCAACTGTGTTAGTTGTGTCTCTGCCATGTTTAATTTTAACCCATATAAATCAAACCAATGTTTTGAGCTGTTTAGTACAGTGGAGAATTCATTCCGTGGTATCACTTAGAATGTACATATGAATCATTTACAAATAAAATTAATTGGCAAATTACATTTAAAGGTAGATCATTTACACAAAACAAAAACAGAAAAATAGGATTACACCTAAAATGGAAACTTAAAGATCTCCTTGCTCTAAGTACACACACACACACACGCAATTTTTTTTCTGAGCAGTTTAATGTGTGTCACACGTGCCACCCATCAATTATTTGCAGGTAAGTAACTGTTTTTCCTCATTTTTATCACGAAATTTCCATTACTATAGTAAATTTATAGTTTGATTTTTTCCCTCAGACTGCTATATGAACAAATAATTCTGAGTTTATATACATTCCAGATCACTCTTGCTGCAGTACTCGGAAGAATAACATCTCACTGAGCAGTCTGCTTCAAAATGAGGAACATCAAACAATGGAAAGGAAAGGATAGATTGCTATTCACCAGACAGAGGAGGGATTGAGATGCAACAGTTACAGTGAAAAAGGCTGCTAAAATATTTGAACTTTTGGACAAAGTCCTCCTTTTGAAGTAGAAAACACACACACATTTACACTAGCACAGTTCCCACACACATGTCCACTGTCTCCCAGTGCTGGGGCCCACCTCAGATGTGTGTGAGTTTTCTACTTTGGAGGAATAATTTTATCTTAAAGCTTAAATATTTCAACCTTTTTCATTGTTCCTGTATGCAATTCAACACCTCCTTTAAGAAGGGCAACCCATTTTTCTGCTAGTCATAAATTACATTTTGTATAATGGGAGAAAATTTAAAGAACAGTAAAGAATGAAGCCTAACTATTTTTCTAACTTATATGGAAATTCACAACTACTGCCCTTATAAAATTGGTGTGTTGGGTAAAGTTAAAATGAAGTCATAAAGTGAAACTCTGGTTTTGTTTTATGTGTTGTTTTATTAGAAGATGCAGAACAATTTGGGAAAGAAAAGACAGGCAATTCATAATATTAGATCACATGAGAAAGAATGGAAACAGAAAACATCATATGAGTTTCTACAAATGTCTCCTTTGATGGTCAATTTTGTATATTACTTTTGAATGTATTATGGGAGTAGCACTGATCAATTATTTACTATTAAAAACAGTCTTGACCACGATTTATTTATTAAGGTGACCGGTTTCGACCACTACTGTAGTCATCTTCAGACCATTGAGTAGGAACCTCTTTCTGCTGGAGAATCACTACTAAAAAAAATTGTATATGCGTATCTATGGCTCCAAGTGACTTAACAACTCAATTGTTCAAAGGATCAATGATAAATTTATCGTGACTTCTAGGACATATTTCTGGCTCCTATTTGGATTTTTATATCAGGCTATATTTTGTGTCCATGAAAATAACCAAATTACAACAACGTGGATTTGATTCTATTTTAAACTGTATGCCTCCTAACAACTTGTTGTGTAAGGTGAGCTCAGTCGAGAAAATGTAAATTTCATGCAACTGTCAATAGGACTGTGTCTTATTGAAGAACCT
Source organism: Schistocerca americana (assembly GCF_021461395.2). NCBI lineage: Eukaryota > Metazoa > Arthropoda > Insecta > Orthoptera > Acrididae > Schistocerca > Schistocerca americana. Next base: position 325,222,627 of record NC_060121.1, on the reverse strand, counting down.
TAGTGTTGAAATTTAGCTTTCACTGCAAGACTATTTCATTTTTACAAATAACGCAAAGATTCTGTCTTCTGTGTGGAAATGGACACCAAAATTAAGATAGTAACACAAGAAATCATACTGATGATAGCATGTCACATAGCTACACTCTTTTGTTAATGTGGAATCAACATACAGCATAATTATGAGTGCAGAAAATTGAATTGCTAATGACACATGTATGTCAGTCACATATATTCTTATCACATTTCTCTATTTTTTTTCAATTATATAGAGATTTGAGAACTATCACATTTTCAGGCTAATATATTTATAGATTTTCTTGCACTAAGAAAAGAAGTAAAAATAATAACTCACATGAATTTTGAATAACAGTAGTACTAGTACCAATAACAAATAAGACATAAATGACTAGAATCTGCCCAAAGTAACTTCTAATTTTTGTTTATTGCATACAGAATGAGAAAATTCTCTTTATGAGTTATATTAGCAACTACAGACACAAAATATGGAAAGAAATAACTAAAGATGCTCATTAAACCTAACTGCTGTGATGAAACCAATTAGGATGGTTCATAGATACAGATAAACTCATCAAACTTGCAGCACTGAACTTCCAGAACTGAATAAAAGATGGTTAGAAAAACCTTTAGAAAAGAAAGGAAAAAAAGCAGTATAAAAGCTCTAAAAATACTATGAAACATTTTTTTTTATTTCATCAAATTACCTTCTTTTTTATTTACCATATTTCCCTTAACAAAAAGCCTATTAATTCTTGATAGCAAGAGCTTAATACACTTCTTGCCTGTATCATTACTACACCTGAATCCAGTCATGAAAATGATAGATACATGCTTTTCTCCTGTCCTGTAGGGTGGATTGTTAATATTGAGTTACATTTAGCTGTCACAGTTTCATTATGGGCATTTTACTTACACTACCTTTGAAATTATTTAAAATACTGATGAAACAATATACCCTCTTTCAGTCTACAACACTGGACAAATTAATTGTGAAATGAAGTCACAGAAATATTTCCTTCATTTTGGGACACAATTTTTTCCATATTTACTTACTAGTATAAGTCCGGAGATAGTGTGATGGAGCAGATGGAGAATATGTAATAGTTGCTGCTGAGAAGCTCTTCTCTTTGCGAGCTGAAACACTCAGTGAGATAGCACGACGGATAGATGGTGTCCCAAATCTTCCCGGCATTCCTTGTGAATGTGAAAAACCGCTTTTATCTTCAGATGAAATATTTACGTGGTCTGGTGATACAACTTCACTTTTCATTTCTCTGGATGTAAAACTGTCTAATTACAACTCGGCTTATTCTTTCCTCTTTTCTTTCTGTGTTAATTTTCTGTGTTACAAAGTACTTTCTCCTTCGAGGTGACTGTGTTATTTCTACTAAGCAGGTCAACTTTAATACCTATTTTCCTCAAATGTTCAAACTTACCTGCACTCTGGTCTTTTACTTTGCAATTAATCAAATATCACTAGCTAAATATAGATAAAATAATGTTTAAATAGTAGAATATAATCAGATCTGTTTATTCTACTAAGAGTAGGTAAAGTTTCACATGAAAATTATCACACACAAAATACCACAGATGTGGACATCAAGTTCACTTCTCTATGTAGCAGTGAATGTATAGACCAACTAGTCAGCTCCTCTTGCTGGAGCACAAGATGTAGCAGACACAAGAGCTTCTCCCACCCTCCCAGTCAACTGCCTCAGCAGGAGGCCAGTGGTCCATTAATAAACAAGGCAGTCCCTTTAAGGAACTAAAATAGGTGGATTTCTTTCATGTAAGACTATAATGTTTACATGCTATTCAGACTGGCAGAAGCCTATCTGCCAGTCTGATGTGGTGAACAATGAAAACTATAAAACGTATGTAGAGATGTATTTCCAAGTATTATTCACATATTTTCTTGTTGTGATATGCATTTTTAAGCACAGCACATTTTACATGCAGGTGCAGTGGTTTTTGGGTGGAATGATTTAAGATATTTTGTAACCAATATTTTTTGTATGAGAAGCTGCCAAATGGGTTATAAAATTAAAAAAAATAGAAATGCCAGTAGCACTTGGTACTGAGATATTTTCAGTCAGAAACAATATGTACAGACCCAGTAGGGTCTCAGTTTATGAAAACAGTGTAGCATCACTCTTTGAGTTTTTAATTATGTCAAATTAATAATGTTCAGCACTGCATAGACATTTCAGTACATGTCTTCATGCTATGAGCATTAAACTTGAACTTAAACTAGTTCAAGAATGGAACCTATTTATTTGACTGTAAATGATGATAAAACTACATTTTTGTCAACAATCAGCTAATAACCAATCTGTACACTCACAACATATCTCACACAGAGAAACATAAAAAAGTCATGGGAAACAAAGTTACCTGATTCTGAACAATCCTCTGGTGGCAGCACATCATCATAACGAGATAACAACCTCCTGATTGGATAAAGTAAACGTCTTTTCATTGTAACAGCTACGTCAGCCATCTCTGAGCAGAGGCGTGAGCCCAGATTGTGCAGTAGGGGCCCCACCAGTCTCACATAGAAGCACATGCTCATATTTGCCCTGCTCACGCCCACATACACTTGTTCCTCAAGTGGACGTAATTTACATCACTCTAACAGGGTCACACAGCTCCGCACAATGGGAGACACATTCCCACAAGTAATTGTAAGCTATCTAATATTGTTCAAGGTGTATTCATATACTTCTTGTTTAAATCATTATTTCACAAAGCAGCAACAGACCAAACGACTGGTGAAACATCTATTAATTGTAAATGGGCTACTCTACTTACTCCAAAAGAAAAAAAGTAATGTAAAGTCCATATAGTTGTAGGTCAAGATACAACCAATTTAAGTTCTGACACTAATTCTAACTAAAAAAATCTTAAATGTAAAGTTCAAAAACCACAGTAAGTGCTGAAAACAGAAAACCAATACCTATGCTGCAAGAATAATTATAATTATACAAATACATAAGTGTCTTTAGAGAAATAAAGTGCGCAAGATATAAACTCAGTGTGTAATAAGAAAATTCTGTAACAAGATACAATATTATGCTGAGACAAAAGACAATTAAAAACTATTAGTGCTTCATTTTATGCCATTTTTGTGGCAACTTAAATATCTGAAATGACTTACAACATATTTCTGTTGCATTACAGTTACAGAACATTGGACTTGTACCTCTGAAGCTGACAAGTTGCAAGTTCCTCACATGCTTGCTACGTATGCCAAGTGTACTTAATTGAAAAGATCAATGAGGTCAACAAGGTTCACCTTACAGCCTTCACTCTTGACTACAGACATTAAAGGCCCAAAGTGTGAAAGATTCAGGACATAGATCTCAAACGAAGACACGTAAAGTAGTAAAATTAATAAAATACTTTCCTCTAACAAGTTTTACACAGTACACTACCAGAAAAATTATTTTTCTGTGGCTTTTAGGCAACTTCATATGCTGTATGAGTTGTAATAATTGTGTTTTAGTGAAGAAACAATCTAATAAATAAGTAGGCCCAGTCTGAAGTGGTCCCATTCTACAAAGAACTTTAAGATACTAAACCTTTCTGCAGTAGTTCCATACTTTTTTCCCAGAAATCACTTTTCACAACACATACTAAGCTTCCATAATTTAAGCACACTTTTTATACTTTTAGTTAATGTTACAAACCAACATTCACTGTGTACAGTAACCCATTCCTAGTAAAATAAATTATCTAATAGAAGATGCAACTATACAAACAATAACAGAATACATTTTCTAATTATTATTGTCACAACACTAGTGTTTTACTATTCATTTTGTCTACTTCAGGAGAAAACAATGACACAATTACACATGAAACATCTTTATGCAGAGGAGTGGCACTACTTGCATTTGAAAGTCACCTCATTGAAGATACGAGTCTTTGTTATTGGCCTAAGATGGAACTCTTTGCTAACACAGCCAGATGGAAGACAAAAACACCTTCACAGCCAACAAAAACTTGTGTGAAATGTAATACCATTGTAGACGAAACTTTCTGGGCTGTAACATAAGCAGTGTCAGAAGTTAAAAAAAGGAACAGTGTGCCCAGAAAGTTACTGCTCTCTCTTTATTTCATCATGGAATGGAAAGCAAATATGTATTCCAGCTCTATGACAGATTTAAGAGCATTATTTACCATTATTATTGCTGCTTCATACATCTTTGAAATCTATTTTCCTTATTTTTCCAGTCTTCTGTCATACCTATTTTATTTTTATTTTAAATACTTTTCAGAAGATGAGCACATATACTTGTTTCTTAAAATTGGTATGCCTAACTGTAAAGATTGAGAGCTTGGTGGTGGGTGATTTGCGGGAGGGGGGGGGGGGGGGGTTTGTAAGAGTCAGAGTATGAGGACTGATATGTTTAATCATGAAATATAAATCAAATCTGATTTCTGTAATTATGTGATAAAACAATCAATTTAAAAAAAATATTTTTCCATTAATTTCAAATTAACTTAAGGCCTTCATGTACTACACTTTAACAGCAACTATCAACTACCATTTATACTTCCAGGTACAGGAAAACATGATTAATTGGAAGTAACAGAAATATTATGTTCATGTTCAGTTTATTTAGTCCAAGTTAAAAAAGAAAATAGTGATGCTACAGAAACAAAACAGATACTGACAACATAATCTAATCAATCATATGCCTTAGGTAAACAGTGGTTGCATACCACTATAAATCAAAAGGAAGAAAAAGTTCCAATTACTATAATAAACAGTAAGCATTAAAACCATAAAATATCTCATATCAGTCCTATGAAATTAAAATTATGCTGATTATACCAAAATTTTTAAGTATTTAGTAATAGATAAATGTCCAAAGAGGTGGTCTTGTTTTGCTATTTTAGCCACAAATTCAAGAATTCTAATGAGCTGTAGTGCAGAGACAGCTAAGTGCCAGATGCTCTGCTACAGTCTGGGCTGCTACTGTGGTGGGGTATGAGACAGAAAAAAAAGGTCAGATGCAGGCAGAGGGGAGTACAGAAACAGGAGCAACAGGCCACAAAAAACACACCAACTCAGATGGGCAGGGAGGGAGATTCTTGCAGTGCACCAAGCTTCTATATTTGAACAAGGATAGTGAAATATTCTACAGGTTATCATCATCAATGTTAAAAAGTGACTACATGTCTGTGTGTGTTTAGAACAAATTCTGATTTTCATATCATTTGACAGAAATATCAGGTTTGTGTTACTACTATTACATTGACAAATGTTAATTAAAAATTAGATTCATAATCAAGCTTACATTACAAATGCAAAAGACAAGACATGACTGATCAACTGGAAAGCCTGAGAATACAGATGTTAAGAGAAATTTACAACAGTGAATGAATATTAGTTCACTGGAAGATAATCTGTTGATTATGCTTACAATATGAAACCAACATTAAGTCTCAATATTATGAATAATGCAACACACATCTATATTAAAATGTAACAGAAACTAGCCATTAATATTCGAATGTTAGTTCCATTTCACTATTTCCTTCTTCTCCTTCAATGTATTCCCATATTTTGAATTATTATTACTATTACTATTATTAATTATTTGTTATCATTGCAGTTTTATATTTGTTGTCTTAAAAATTTAATTTCCTTCTTTTCAGTGACAACTGTTTTTATGATTGTAATTTTTATAACAGTAATTTATTACTGCAATATTTATTCGTGTCTTTCTCATAAAACATGATTTTTTAATTGTCTTCTTGGTATGCTTACTGTCCAACACATTGTTCATTTACTCCTTTTAGGAGCCTGTACAGTTTGAGTTCAACAAGGAAGTAATAATTCCAGCTTAGACACCACTACACCATACAGCAATTCTTTTATAATGTGGTAAAATAATATCCTATTACGAAGTCAAACTTCACTGTAGATGAACATGTCATAGGACTGTTATTATAACCATAAGACCACATTGTAACAAGTTGTAAATAAACATAAGAGTTAAAAAGCTGAAGATTGTGATGAAGTTTTTAATCAAATGAGGAAATGCATTGGCAGGGTGATAAGAAGATGAGAGGGAACACTGTATTTGCAAGGAAAATATCAGCCAGAGCAAAAGAAAAGAAAGGTGCAGGCTATTAACAATAATAGTTGAACAAATAAAGGTAGTAATAAGGCAGTTAGGGATACGCAAACACATGAAAAGGATCTAAGTTATGTTAAAACTGGTAACACGAAAAACTTTTGTCATCATTGTGAGGATTGTTCCATTCACCTCATAAACATGAAAGGTCATCCTGCTAAAATTATGAGAACTGATTCAGTAAGTATACAAACCCAGCTTCTTGTGAAGGATACATCAGTTTATTGTAAGATAATTAGGTTGATGGAATAATTTTCAATGAAGTGTTCTGTATTCCCATTTCAAACATAAACCTTTTTTTGTATAGGATGGGTTCCTTTGACACTGTTTGCAGTTGAGAACCCTCTTACAGTTTTAGTTGTGTAGCTCATTGGATACTGTAATTTATTTTGGCATTCTGTGTCAGAAATTTTTTTAATCTTCTGTCTACAATCAGCAAGTACAGCACACTGTGTAGTCTCTTTGTATTCTTAACATTATTATATGCAACTCCTAGTAACCCCATCAATTTAACAGCCTGTACCCCCAACACTTTTTCCTTATTATTCATCATGAAGTTGAGTATATTTATGAATTAATAGTCATTTCGCTTAACAATTTATAAGAGTGTTTGGACTCATGGATGTAAACTCAACATAACTTTTATGTTTATATTAGACAGATCTTGACTTTGGTAGTATATCTGCACAAGTCATGAAAAAGCTTTGCATGAGGTATTAAATAAATAAATACAGAAGCTAAGCCACCAGTAGCTCATCCTCCACCCCCCGCCCCCCACCCCTCACCCCCCCACCCCCCCCACCCCCTCCCATTTCCCCAACCCACATGCACAAAGGAACTGCTTTTCACCTAACAGTAATGCCCATAATATATGGTTTGATGCCATCTCATCTGTAGGAAACAAGCACTGAAATTTTGGAGAGAAACTTCTATGCCATTAACACTGTTAATACCTTATTCTGCAGTTTCATATTTGGTACTAGTAAATATCACTGTAAATTGTATTACTTACACTGTATAAAAGTTCTCTAGCACTTGGTTTAGTTAAATCATTTTACAATTTCTGTTCTTGAATTGAATTAATTTCAGTGCCTGCAAAATATGTCTGCTTTTGGTGTTTGAGGCAATACAGTAATATACTACTTGTATAATTAAAATTTGTGCATGTTACACATTTCACTCTTATAATGTTTACAATGATATGAAGAGAAACAACATTAGTTAATGCTATATGTTACAGTATTTGAAGGCTTTTTCCACATAAAATCAGCACTGTGTGTATCAGTTCATAGTAGATAAGATGAAAGAACTCTCTGAAACTCAAATAAAATGTGATTTTTCATGCAGTAATGTTAGTCATCACCAATTTCATCTGGGTTGTACACAGTCTCTCCAGCAGTTTGGTAACACATTCTGTTACAATTTCCTTTCCTGTCAATATACAAAGGTTGTTAACAACTGTATGCCTTTCATTTTTCTGCATGTAGTTTTAATGATATCATGTGAATGGGTTGCAAGTCATGATTCATCAGGTGTTTGTCTCTTTTTGTTAGATTTAATATCTTGAACACCTTTTGTGGACTGAAGGAAAATTTATAGTATCTGTTTTCATGTGAATTAGGGCCTATATTGCAAGCTTTTACCTTTACCCAAGGAACTGACTCTCCCACGACCTTTCCTTTTCTATTAACGTAACATCAATGAAGGAGTACAGTGAAACTAAGTAAATCTTTCCACTCAAGTTAAACAAAATTTATTGGTGGTTTCCTAGGAATTAATATGATCAAATTAGTGCTAGATGTTTCCCTTTCAGCAGTTGTATTCTTTTTTGTTTTTCAAAACTATGTGAATGGAGTCAGCCTCCATTTGTAAGTGACCAGGTTCAATGAACTTAAGATTAATAACATTCAACTTACTACCACTAGGGTTTGGGGCTGAAAGCTCAATGTGTAACAGTTTTTTTGATTGTGGCTGAATGCACATCAACTTGTCATCTTTACAGTGAGTAGCAATTTCTCTTTTTCACAATATTGTTGATATTCCAACCTGGACTTTCCATCCTTTGTTTTTACTACTACGAGTGCTTTCCTCCTGGAATATACTCATGAGCAAGACAGTGAAATTAATATTCCTATTCTGCAAACTGCAGGAGTTACTAAACATACTGATCTCAAAGACTTCATCATGCCTGCTTGCAAATAGAAAAAGCTGTTTCATTTCTTCTGCGGCCAGCAATAGTTTCATCGTTTCGTTTACAGAGTGCACTGTTAAACTGAGAGTCCACAGCGATTGTTTATACAAAGCTATCCCACTGTATTAAAGGGGATGTTGGTAAAAAAACTTTTGCAAAGTGAATCATATGAAATAAATGCTTTGATTTTCCCTCCTTTTCTTTTTGTTGATCTTCTGCTCATAGCTAGAATGTGCTACATTTAAATGAACTATCTTTTCTTTTTCTGTTTTAGCTTTTTCTTCTTCATTATTGACATTGGCTGTTATAGAAGTGAAAACCATGGAAGAGCCTTCATCAGAATGTACATTGGTTAATGTTTCCTGAAGTACTTCCATGTTTATGGTATGGCATTGGTTTACCAGAAGCCATGTTCTGTCATTCTACATATAACACATTCTACATATGTAACATTCTTAGCTGGCTACATAATGTCATTCAAATTCATTAAAGATTGACATTGGTTGTCCTTGTAATAAGTCACAGAATTATCCGTAGAAATCAATTATCTCTAGCACAGTGTTCTGTTTCAAGTGAAGAGGTAGAACAGTGACTTTTTTCAAACTAGCTGTGCAAAGAATTAATAAAGAGAGTCTGTGCCAAGTGCAATATCTGCTATTCATTACTACCATATGACACCTTTTTATTTTTCCTCCATCTTTATTATCTATATGCTAATGGTATTTAAATCCATCGCAAGAAATTTATTACAAACAGCTAGTGCAGTTTGTTACTCATCGCTCAAAATACAACTATGTACACTATGGTTTCTGTTGAGCGACACCTTTGTTAAGTTCATTAGTAGTAGTTGAAATCTGAAGTAGTTACTCAGCAGCGTTGGTATCAATAATTTCTGTAGGTCAAATATGTTGTGTTATAATATCACAGTTTTGTTCCATGTACCCCATCACAATACAGAATTGGAAAATACTCAGCAACATGTGGCATTTCTAACACTCATTTTCATGGTAGCTCCAAAACCCATCTGGCACTATGAGAAGCAGCCTGGTACATCTGAAACCACTACATTTGCCTAAAATGTAATCTAATAAACTGCCATACTGCAGCACATGTGTATGTCCAAGTTAATTGTCGAGACAATCATTGACACTGTTGCTGTATCAATATTCAAGAAGGCTATTAAAAAAACTGTTGACCTAAATGTAAGTGTTAAAACACTCCACATTCCCTATTTGCTTTATTGTCTATTCAGTTTCTGCAGATCTTCTCAGTCGTTTTAACACTCTTATCAGATGACAACAGGAATAAAGAATAAGTGTATTTCCATTGTGGTATACATCCGTTTCTCTCAAATATTTTTGTACTGGGCCCATGACTCTGGAATGACGATGATGTACCTCAGAATTTCATTTGCTACTACAACAGTACCCCCCCCCCCTTCCCCTTGCCATGGACTTTGCTGTCAGTGGGATGGCTTGCATGCCTCAGTGATTCAGATAGCCATACCATAGGTGCAATCATAATGGAGGGGTATCTGTTGAGAGGCCAGAGAAATGTGTGGTTCCTGAAGAGGGGCAGCAGACTTTTCAGTAGTTGCTGGGCCAACAGTCTGGATGATTGACTGATCTGGCCTTGTAACCCAACCAAAACAGCCTTGCTGTGCTGATACTGTGAACGGCTTAAAGCAAGGGGAAACTACACCCATAATTTTTCTTTCCCGAGGGCATGCAGCACTACTGTATGGTTAACTGATGATGGTGTCCTCTTGGGTAAAATATTTTTGAGATAAAAGAGTCCCCCATTCAGATCTCCAGACCAGGACTACTCAGGAGGATGTCATCATCAGGAGGAATAAAACACTTTCTATGGATTGGAGCATGGAATGTTAGATCCCTTAATTGGGCAGGTAGGTTAGAAAATTTAAAAAGAGAAATGGATAGTTGAAGTTAGATATAGTGGGAATTAATGATATTCAGTGGTAGGGGAATCAGGACTTCTGGTCCAGAGAATACAGGGTTATAAATACAAAATCAGATAAGGGTAATGCAGGAGTAGCTTTAATAATGAATAAGAAAATAGGAATGTGAGTAAGCTACTATGAACATCATAGTGAATGCATTATTGTAGCCAATGTTGTGGGTTGGCAGGAGAGCCAACACCTTAATAATAGAGGAAGCTGAAAGGCACACGTTTTAGCTCATGCAGGCTGGCGTGAGGTCTGGAACAGGACAAGGAAATTAGAATTTAGAAAAACGGACGTAGCTGGTGGAATACTTAACTTTAATCCATTAATGGTGAACATCGGTCTGACGGTACATGAATTACAAGATCAATAGCAACTGATAATGGCGCCTTGCTAGGTCACAGCAAATGACGTAGCTGAAGGCTATGCTAACTATTGTCTCAGCAAATGAGAGCGTATTTCGTCAGTGAACTATCGCTAGCAAAGTCGGTTGTACAACTGGGTGAGTGCTAGGAAGTCTCTCTAGACCTGCCGTGTGGCGGCACTCGGTCTGCAATCACTAATAGTGCCGACACGCGGGTCCGACGTATACTAACGGACCGCGGCCGATTTAAAGGCTACCACCTAGCAAGAGTGGTGTCTGGCGGTAACACCACAGCAAAGATAGACACAAAGCCCACACCCACCACAGTAGTAAAAGTTGGTATGCCAACTAGCTCTGCAGATAATGAAGAGATTGAAGAAAAGTATGATGAGGTAAAAGAAATTATTCAGATAGTTAAGAGTGCCAAAAATTTAATAGTGAAGGGGGGACTGGGATTCGATAGTATGAAAAGGAAGAGAAGGAAAAATAGTAGGTGAGTATGGACTAAGGAAAAGGAATGAAAGAGGAAGCCACCTGGTAGAGTTTTGCACAGAACATAAATTAATCATCACTAACTTATGGTTTAAGAATCAGAAAAGAAAGTTGTATACATAGAAGAGACCTGGTGATGACAGAAGATACCAGATTGATTATATAATGGTAAGACAGGTATTTAGAAACCAGGTTTTAAATTGTAAAACATTTCCAGAAGCAGATGTGGACTCTAACCACAATATATTGGTCATGTACAGTAGGTTGCTGAGAGTTTCAGAAGGAGCATTAGGCAATGGTTGACTAAAACAAGGGAAAGGAATACAGTAGAAAATGAATGGATAGCTTTAAGAGATGAGATAGTGAAGGCAGCAGAGGATCAAATAGGTAAAAAGACAAGACCTAGTAGAAATCCTTGGATAACACAAGAGATATTGAATTTAATTGATGAAAAAAGAAAATATAAATTTGCAGCTAATGAAGCAGGCAAAAGGGAAGATAAATGTTTAAAAAATGAGATTGATAGGAGATGCAAAATGGCTAAGCAGCAATGGCTAGAGGACAAATGTGAGGATTTAGAAGCATATTTCATAAGGGAAAGATAGGTACCACCCACAGGAAAGTTAGAGGCCTTTGGGGAAAAGAGGAGCAAACTGTATAAATATCAAGAGCTCACATGGGAAACCAGTCCTAAACTAAGAAGGAAAAACTGCAAGGTGGAAGGGCATGTAGTCTATACAATATTGTATAAAGGGAAGTGGCTCTCCCGATATGATACTGGGAGAAGAAGTTGACAGAGCTCTGAAAGACTCAGGGAGTAGAAGATATTCTGTCAGAACCACTGAGAACACTGGGAAAGGCAGCTATGGCAAAACTTTTTCATCTGGTATACAACATGTGTGAGATGGATGAAATAATCTAAGATTTCAAGAAGAATGTAATAATTGCAATTCCAAAGAAAGCAGTTGTTGATAGATGTGAAAATCACTGAACTACCAGTTTCAAAATACTAACATGAATTCCTCACAGAACACCAGAAAAACTGTTAGAAGCCAACCTCGGGGAAGATCAGTTTGGGTTCTGGAGAAATGTAGGAACACGAGAGACAGTACTGATCCTGTGACTTGTCATAGAAGATAGATTAAGGGGAAAAAAACTATGTTTATAACATTTGTAGACTTTGAGAAAGCTTTTGACAGTGTTGACTGGAATACTCTCTTCGAAATTCTGAAGATAGCAGAGGTAAAATACAGGTTGAGTGAAAGGCTATTTACAACTTGTACAGAAACCAGACAGCAGTAATAAGAGTCGAGGGGCATGAAAGGGAAGCAGTGGTTGGCAAGGGAGTGAGAGAAGGTTGCAGCCTATCCCCAATGTTATTCAATCTGTACATTAAACAAGCAGTAAAGGAAACCAAAGAAAAATTTGGAGCAAGAATTAAAGTTCAGGGAAAATTGATAATAACTTTGGGATTTGCTCATGACACTGTAATTCTGTCAGTTACAGCAAAGGACTTGGAGAGCAGTTAAGTGGAATGAACTTTGTCTTGAAAGGAGGATATAATATGAACATCAATAAAAGCAAAACAAGGGTAATGGAATGTAGCTGAGATAAATCTGGTGATACTGAAGGAATTAGATTAGGAAATGAGGCACTTAAAACAGTAGATGGGTTTTGCTTTTTGTGCAGCAAAATAACTGATGATGGCTGAAGTAGAGAGGGCATAAAATGTAGACTTGCAATGCCAAGAAAAGAATTTCTGAAGAAGAGAAATTTGTTAAGTGTTAGGAAGTCTTTTCTGAAAGCATATGTCTGGAGTGTAGCCCTGTATGGAAATGAAACATGGACGACCAACAGTTTAGACAAAACGAGAATAGAAGCTTTCAAAATGCAGTGTTACAATAGAATGATTAGATGGGTAGATCACAAAATAATGAGGAGGTACTGAATGGAATTGGAGAGACAAGAAAATTGTGGCATAATTTGACCAAAAGAAGGGATCGGTTGATAGGACACATTCTGAGACATCAAGGAACCAACAATTTAGCATTGGAGGAAAGTGTGTGTGAGTTTGGGGAGGGGGGGGGGGGGGGTAATAATTGTAGAGTGAGACCAGAAGATGAATAAAGTAAGCAGATTCAGAAGGATGTAGGCTGCAATAGTAATTCAGAGATGAAGTGGCTCACACAGGGTAAAGCAGCATGGAGAGCTGTATCAAACCAGTCTTCAGAATGAAGATCACAACAACAGCAGCAAAGCAATACATAACTAACTCCACTTTGACCACCCTTTCAGTTCATAGAACCCTCCACTGAAACCATTTTTCTTACTTTATTGACATTCACTATTGTTCATGATACGATATTAATTCATAAGTTGCATTTCCTCTTGATCATGACCTGATATCACTGCTTTAACTTGTTGGCTACCAAGGATAAATTACATCATACAAGACAACCTAAGTACACTTTTTTAGAGATATAAGGAGTTTGTATTATGTAGATGTGTTTCCTTAACATGTACAACAATCTAGTTTCTTGCAGAAATAATTCATATGAAAGCATTTTATCAGATTGATCAAGAACAGAAATGCCTTTCTTTTAGTATCTGACTGCATTATGGTTCCAGGATATTTCAGTTACAAAGTTTGCATCTTTCAGTATAATGGACATTACAAATGCTGAGGATATCTCTCTAGTTTTTTTTTTCCATTTTATCTCCTTTAGTGTCACAGAAACTAATAACTGAATTATCCTTTCTATTTACATTTTTGAGAAAGTGCCTGAAAAATTGACGACTATGTCTCAAAAATACTGACTCAACAATGCAACGTGGATTGTCTGGAATCTAATAATTACCCATTATGCTACAGAAATGGTCTGAAAGTTGTCTAATTTTCTGGAATCTGTTACTGGTCTCTACGGAATTACCTGAAAAATGAAAATACCTCAGCAAAGGGCATTTATAACTGACTGGCAAGATTTGGCAATGCATGAATTTCTATTGATGAAACAAAACAAGTGTTAATCTGCAGCGAAAGTCCCAGACACATTTTCATTTTATCTACAGAGCTTGTGCGACATTTTCTGCCTCATTTTTCTGTTTCCTAGTAAGTGTATACACTACTGTCCAAAACTTGAGCACAATGAAGAAATAAGAGCACATATATTGAACAGGATATTAGAAGGTTTACAGTCCACTCTAAGATGAGTTGTAATTTTAATAAATCTAAGACTGATGGCACATACTTTAAAAAAATGCCAAAACAGTACAAATGTTTCTACAAAAACACTGCCATACATGTTTAGTAGTGGCATGTAATACACTTTATGAGACAGCTAAACAACTCTTATTGACAGTCAATGTATTCCTAAGACACTGCTGTTTGAAGGTCTGGAAGATTCCTTGGTGATACCTTACAGTCTAAACTCTAGAGATGCTTGATACGAATCAGATCTGGAGATCATGCTGATCAATTCATTTGGTGCATGTCTTCATCTATGATAAATTAATCCCACAGAGCAGTGAGATGTATATTGGCATTAGAATGAAATTTGCACTCCGCAACAGAGTATGCTGGTATGAAACTTCTTGGCAGATTAAAACTGTGTATCAGACTGAGACTCAAACCCAGGACATTTGTCTTTCACGGGCAAGTGCTCTACCAATTGAGCTACCCCAGCATACCTCATGACCCATCCTCACAGCTTCACTTCTCCCAGTACTTCATCTCATACCTTCCAAACTTCACAGAAGCTTTCCTGTGAAACTTGCAGAACTAGCACACCTGCAAGAAAGGATACTGCAGAGACATGGCTTAACCACAGCCTGGGTGTTGTTTTGAGAATGAAATTTTCACTCTGCAGCAGAGATGCACTGATGTGAAACTTCCTGGAAGATTAAAACTGTGTTCTGGACTGAGACTCGAACTTGAGACCTTGATTCTTGGTCCAGAACACAGCTTTAATCTGCGAGGAAGTTTTATATTGGCATTGTTGTCACTGAAGAAAGTCTGAACCAACAGTATCTCTGAAAAGTTCCAAGTGTTTCCCGAACTTTAAAACCTTTAGGACATGATAGCATTCTTCGATACACCAGTATGATGCCTCTTGACACTAAGTTCCCATCATCATTGTACCAACTAGCATATTCCCTCCAGACAAATGTGTGAGGAGAATCATCAATAAATGGAACTTATTGTTGTGGACTGGCAAGACAGCCAATCCACTAGGACGGGAGGCCGAAGGGCACGCGTTTAAGCTCACGCAGGATGGCGTGAGGTCTGGAACAGGACAAGGTCTTTATAGTAGCAAAAATAGTACATAGCTTCTGGAATACTTAACTTTAATCCATAATTGGTGAACATCAGTCTGACGGTACATGCATCACAAGATAAATAGCAATTGATAATGGCGCCTTGCTAGGTCGTAGCAAATGACGTAGCTGAAGGTTATGCTAACTATCGTCTCGGCAAATGAGAGCGTAATTTGCCAGTGAACCATCTCTAGCAAAGTCGGCTGTACAACTGGGGTGAGTGCTAGGAAGTCTCTCTAGACCTGTCGTGTGGCGGCGCTTGGTCTGCAATCACTGATAGTGGCGACACGCAGGTCCAACGTATACTACCGGACTGCAGCCGATTTAAAGGCTACCACCTAGCAAGTGTGGTGTCTGGCGGTGACACCACACTTATCTATCAAGAACACAGTTTTAAGTTCAGACGTCTTGTTGCTGATTCTGCAATAAATGCATTTATCTCTACATGACCACAAATGGGCAGATTTTGTAGTGAGTGTGGCATATTCCCCTGCCTTTGATACACAGACTGTGGGAAAACTTTAAGACCTGAGGCAGCTGTAAATTGTGCAGACAATTGTTTTAAAGATGTCTTGCAGTTAAGGCAAGCTATTGGTCCTGATGTAAAGTGGTTACACTCAAATTTATATTGGCCTACAATAAGCAGTTCCTATGAACTATTTGCAAAGCCTCAAGATAACAGTCTGCGACACATTCACTGCTGCAGTTTCAGTGTGCCCTACTTCATGCTGTCAAGAAGTGTATCCAACAAGGGGCAGACAGGTGCCCCTCTCCCACCCAACCCCCATCCCTTACCCTGTCCAGTGGTAAAAGTGCTCTTTGCAAAGTAAACTTACATCCTCCTTCACCACATAGACAGCTGTTTTAATTCAGTATCAGGTAAGGGATGCTGCCAAGTGGCAAGTGAACCAGAGGCATTTTTTATGAAATTTCAAAACTATTTTGCTGTGCACTGTTATTCTCCTTGCAACTGAAAATGACAAATGGCTTTAGGTTCTAGAAGCTTCCAATAGCATTGCACCTTCAATTTATGGTAATTTTCCTCATTTTACCAGCTAAAATCAAAAACTACTAAAAATGTGAATGCAGAAACTATTTATATATACCACAACAGCATAAAAATTGGGTAAGAATTTATACAAACTGTACTCTCTCAGTTATGTACATAACTGCTAATAGGTACCTAATTGTTCAGTAGTAGTTTTCTTTAAAAAAAAAAAAAGCACTTCGCATTGTTTCCTTCATTCATTCCATTTCTACAAAATTAATATGAGTTACCCTACCCTCCCTGCTCCCGTAGCTCACATCCTAAGTATGTCCTTCATGCTGTCAGTAAAACAAGTACAAATGGTATCTTTGTGGAATTATGTTGCAAACTTCATAAAGAGACTGCATTCTGCTCACAGTAAAAATGTAAATATGACTGGGATGATACAGGTCTAATGCATTACATTTTGTTGTCATTGAATCTCTGTGCTACATCACTCAACTTCCCAAAATTAACAGCAACAACAAAACAAAAATTAATAGATGAATATAATGAGACTGAATAATTATAATTCCAGATTCAACACACATATTGATGCTGTAACACATTCTGTAAAATACGAATTCTGTGGACAGACATATGACTACTATGTACACCATGATATAACCAGTTATTCATACAGTCTCCTAAAAATAAATAAATACATTCAGTGATATAACTGGACAACACAACCAATAAAATTGTATGGACCATCTAACATGGCGTCTGGAGGAAATTCTCTCATTGTTCTCATTGGAATCCACATGCTAAAATTATTGAGGTTATTGAGATTTTTGTTATTGCTACAGCTATTATTGTTGAAGTTGTTGTTGTTGTTGGTGGTGGTGGTGATGGTGGTGGTGACATTATTGGCAATGTTCCAGTTACTCTTAATAACACCTTTTGACCTACTCTTGATATTATTATTGCTACTGTTATACAGATTATAATAGCTATTGCCTGCACTGTTGCCATGATGCTTACAGACATTAAGGGCATTTATTAAAAATTAAAAGTTGGAAAAGTACGTTAAGCTATGATATGATAACTTTTGCCCCAATGGAAGAGAATTTTGACAGTCATAATCAACAAATAAATAACAACAAATTACATTATTTCTGACATATCATTAAGTGCAAGGATGTTTCTATGTAAAACAAAAGGCACAAACACAAAGTTATGGTTAAAGCACCAAGTTGTGATGGATAATACAAAAGCAGAATGCAGTGCAATATTACAAAATAGCACAAGAAATATCTAAGAGCCAAACAGGCTTCCACTTATTACAGTAACAGTGCCAGCACCATCAACAAAATAATAGTGATAGTTTCAACTATGGTAGACTTGTAATTTCTACATCACAAAGTCTATAGTCTATAGATATAGTTCTTACCTGAGTGATCTGGCAACAACGGTTGTGGCCGAGAAATGACCTTCCTGAAGAGGCCTCCCAGACGACCACTCATGCTATCCCCGGAACCACTTGTAGTTGAACTGGAACTGTCCTCCTAAAAATGGAAGTTTAGCTATGTTTCAGAGAATTTCACATGTATGTGCACACACAGGATATAACGTAATATTTCCCATTTGATGGCAATATCTAACTGGCAAGCCTGTCAATACCACATTTTATGATGAATATGGAAGAAAAATTAATATGAGAAAATTAATTTCCAAATGCGTAATATGAGTATGAAAGGTATATTTTCTGGCAATACTAAAGGTAATGTCAGCATCTTTACAAATCTATATCTGATCGCTTATTATCTTCTTTAGTCATGGGTTCATAATGGTCTGCGAGAACCACCCAGTCCCTGCCTTCATTGCGAGGTCTGGTCTGATGAAACTCTTCACACTAGTCTATCCTGTGCAAGGCTCTTCATTTCTGCATAACTACTGCAACCTATATCAATTAAAACAAGCTTATTGTACTCAAGTTTTGATCTCCCTCTACAATTTTTACTCTCCCTCTGCCTCTTTATGCACATTTCCTTTCACTATCACACTAACAATTCCTTGGTGCCTCAGGATGTGTCCTATTGACCAATCCCTTTTTTTAGTCAAATTGAACTGCAAATTTCTTTTTCCTCCAATTCTATTCGGTACTTCCTCATTACATATTTCATCTACCCTTCTAATTTTCAGCATTCTTGTGTAGCACCACAATTCAAAAGCTACTATTTGCTTCTTGTCTAAACTGTTTATCATGCATGTTCCACCTCCAAATAAAGGCTGCACTCCTGACTATTACTTTATGAAAAGATTCCCTAACACTCAAATTTATATTTGATGTTAAAAAAGTTTCTGTTTTTCACAAAATCTTTTCTTCCTATTGCTAGTCTGTATTTTATACCCTCTCTACTTGTTGTGGTCATGTGTATCACTACATCTAGTTACTTCAGTTTTCTGTGAGACAAAAAAAGTAACTAATTTGTAAAGATACAAAGAGTATATGGTGAAGTACTTGTGTTGTCTGAAAACATCATAGCAAGAGGCTTTATAGCCCAAACAATGTATAATCCCTAACCCTCTTTTTTGTAGCAATAGTACTCTGTTAAGGTGAATGTCTGCAGTACAACCCCGTATTTCTATACAGTAGCTACGATGGGGTTAGCTTGTCGCATAATACACAGTTTTAAGCATGTGAGTGGGCACCATTTTGGACAGTTGGCTAAGAAGATACAGCCCATTGCAGACTTTTTTATATACAGTGTTAATGTGGCTAATACACCGGAGGTTTGAGTCCAGATGGACCCCTACAAATTTACACTCGTTTGCTTCCTCTGCCACTACGCCGCGTACCTCATTCATGCACGAGTGGTGTGAGCTGCCAGTTGTAAATATTAGCATCTGGGATTTATTTACGTTGATCTTTAATCCTTGCGCATGAAAATATGAACTTAATTCTAGTATCCCATTACTTGCTGAAAATTTCAGTTCCTCACAATCTTTACCATGAAATAAAACTGAGCTGTCATCAGCATAACTTACAATGTGTGAGTTAATGGGGTGTACAATGTCATCAATATATGCTAAAAAGATGAAACATCCAAGAATTGAGCCTTGAGGGACTCCCTATGTCACTGTTTCACTTGTGGATTTAAAAGTTAAGATTTTATTGTCAATTTTATGTGTAAATTTGGTACACTGTTACCGATTCACCAGATAGGTGGATAGAAGTTTCATTGATGAATCACTAATACTGTATGCCTGCAGTTTTTTTTAAGAGATGCTCATGGTTTACTGAGTCATAGGCTTTGCTCAGGTCAAGGAATACTCCATCTGTGTGCATACCCCATTCTATATTGCTACAGGGTGTTTCAAAAATGACCGGTATATTTGAAACGTCAATAAAAACTAAACGAGCAGCGATAGAAATACACCGTTTGTTGCAATATGTACATTTTCAGGCAGACAAACTTTCGAAATTACAGTAGTTACAATTTTCAACAACAGATGGCACTGCAAGTGATGTGAAAGATATAGAAGACAACGCAGTCTGTGGGTGCACCATTCTGTACGTCGTCTTTCTGCTGTAAGCGTGTGCTGTTCACAACATGCAAGTGTGCTGTAGACAACATGGTTTATTCCTTAGAACAGAGGATTTTTCTGGTGTTGGAATTCCACCGCCTAGAACACAGTGTTGTTGCAACAAGACGAAGTTTTCAACGGAGTTTTAATGTAACCAAAGGACCGAAAAGCGATACAATAAAGGATCTGTTTGAAAAATTTCAACGGATTGGGAACATGACGGATGAACGTGCTGGAATGGAAGGGCGACCGCGTACAGCAACCACAGAGGGCAACGCGCAGCTAGTTCAGCAGGTGATCCAACAGCGGCCTCGGGTTTCCGTTCACCGTGTTGCAGCTGCGGTCCAAATGACGCCAACGTCCACGTATCGTCTCATGCGCCAGAGTTTACACCTCTATCCACACAAAATTCAAACGCGGCAACCCCTCAGCACCAATACCATTGCTGCACGAGAGACATTTGCTAACGATATAGTGCACAGGATTGATGACGGCGATATGCATGTGGGCAGCATTTGGTTTACTGACGAAGCTTATTTTTACCTGGACAGCTTCGTCAATAAACAGAACTGGCGCATATGGGGATCCGAAAAGCCCCATGTTGCAGTCCCATCGTCCCTGCATCCTCAAAAAGTACTGGTCTGGGCCGCCATTTCTTCCAAAGGAATCATTGGCCCATTTTTCAGATCTGAAACGATTACTGCATCACGCTATCTGGACATTCTTCGTGAATTTGTGGCGGTGCAAACTGCCTTAGATGACACTGCGAACACCTCGTGGTTTATGCAAGATGGTGCCCGGCCACATCGCACGGCCGACGTCTTTAATTTCCTGAATGAATATTTCGATGATCGTGTGATTGCTTTGGGCTATCCGAAACATACAGGAGGCGGCGTGGATTGGCCTCCCTATTTGCCAGACATGAACCCCTGTGACTTCTTTCTGTGGGGACACGTGAAAGAGCAGGTGTACCGCCAGAATCCAGAAACAATTGAACAGCTGAAGCAGTACATCTCATCTGCATGTGAAGCCATTCCGCCAGACACGTTGTCAAAGGTTTCGGGTAATTTCATTCAGAGACTATGCCATATTATTGCTACGCATGGTGGATATGTGGAAAATATCGTACTATAGAGTTTCCCAGACCGCAGCGCCATCTGTTGTTGAAAATTGTAACTACTGTAATTTCGAAAGTTTGTCTGCCTGAAAATGTACTGTTGTCCCAAGCATATTGCAACAAACGGTGTATTTCTATCGCTGCTCATTTAGTTTTTATTGCCATTTCAAATATACTGGTCATTTTTGAAACACCCTGTATATACTTCATGGAAGAAACTGGTAACAGCAGTGGCCGTGCTTAGGTCTTAAGATTCTCTCAGCAGAGCCTGATTTTATGACTATATTACATTACCTGTGTTTTAACTGTGTTAATATTCATCTTATACACTTTTTTGTGGTACTGTCCATTCTGTTCAACTGCTCTTCCAAATCCTTTGCTGTCTGTGAGAAAACTGCAATATCATAGCCAAACTTCAAAGTTTTCATTTTTTGTCCATGAACTTTAACAAATTTTTCAAATTTCTCATTCATTTCCTTCACTGTTTCATCACTATATGGACTGAATAACATTGGGGAAAAGTTACAACCCTGTCCAGTCTTGTTTCTACTGCTCCTTCTCTTTCATGCCCTTCAGCTCATGATCTATAACCTGGTTGCTGTACACATTGTAAGTAATATTTTGCTCCCCGTATTTCACCCAAAAACCTTAAGAATTTTAAGAAGTGTTTTTGAGTTAACATTGTCAAAAGCTGTCTCTAAATCTGCAAGCAATATAAATGTAGCTTTGTGTTTTCTCAGTCTCTCTGGAAGCTGTAACATCAGTATTGTCTCACATATTTCTATACCTCTCCAGAAATGATAATGATCTTCTACAAGGTTGGCTTCTACAAGTTTTTTCATTCTTCAGTAAAAAATTCATATCAGTATTTTGCAACCATAGCTTCATAAACCAATAGTTCACTAATATTCACATCTATCAGCACCTGCCTTTTTTGAAATTGGAATTATTACATTCTTCTTGAAGTCTTAGAGTATTTCACCTGTTCATATATCTTGTGTATCAGCTGAAATAGCATTGTCATGGGTCTGCCAAAGATCTCAATAATTCTGAGGGAATGTTGTCTACTCTAGGGACCTTGTTTCGACCTAGGTCTTTCAACACCTGTCTAATTCTGTTTATAGTCTCATCACTAATACAGGCATTTGTGTTGTGTTTGGGTGTCTGTGTGGTTGAATGTGGGGATGTGTGTGTATGTGAACATGTGTGTGTGTGTGTGTGTGTGTGTGTGTGTGTGTGTGTTTGTAGACAACTTCTATCAAAATGAGACACTGTGTACTCAGAGAATGAAACAGCAGACAACTAACTACATAATAAATGCAAAAGCTGAGGCCTATTGTAACTACTCATCATGTAGTGGGTGCATTGAATAGTGGATAGGCACATAGAGGAGAAGCTTAACAACAGTCACTTTCTGACTTTGAATTTTTCTTCAGCACTCTGAAGTTCAAAAACTAAGGTACAGTGTTCAATTCTTGTTCATATGACTAACTAATACTCACCATTCCATTGTTTAACAGGTAGCTGTCTTTACTAATTCCATTGTTTGCTTTCCAAACAGGATTTTTCATTATCATATTCAGTAAATGGTAATGTTCATATGAAACTCACCGATTTTTTCCTTGGTGGTGAAGGTGGCGGTGCCGATGGAAGCACAACATCCGGCAACGTTGCTTTGGATTTGGGTGGCAGAGGCAAATGTCGAGAATCATCTGATGAACTTTCATCATTCTTTGATGGTAGTCTGGGATCTGGTTGGAGATAGTATCCATCTTCATCCACTCCATTTCTAGGTCCCTTAGAATATAAATTAAAGTTGTAAGAATCTCAGTCTAAAAAATTTTATGAACCATATTGTGCTTAACTAGGTGTGGTCCAATGGAGATGGTGAGCTAAGGCTTCATACTTTTGCATTTTGGGAACAATTTATCTTTGCCATAGTGCTAATCTGACACTAAACCAACTATTCCTGCAACCATACAGCCATAACCTCAGACCCTTCAAAAAATGCTTTCTATCTCATAATCAGCTACAGTAATCTATGCATTTATAACAACCAAAAGGTGTTCATAAATAATAATATTAAGAAAGCAACATCAAAAAGAAATTTTTCCATGATTAACCATTGTGAATGTCTGCTTTGGACTTAGACTACAGTTTCTGATTTATTTCAGTTTCTATAGTTGAGATGTTTTGAATAGCCTAGTGGGAAAATAATAAAGATTGGTATAGTTAAAGAAAAGAGGCATATTGCAAGAGAGCAAGCACTCATCATGAATTGAATAGTAAGCTAAACTGCCAGTAAATAGTGTAAAATGCATCATTTACCATCATGAATACATTTCAAGTCAATCATATAGAAATCATGACATTAATAATTTATACTGCAAAAGGTAATAAATTAATCCTGTTTTGCACAGTTTAATGCCTTAGCTTCTTATCTGGAAGAAACTACATTATATCTTACAGGTAACAGCATGATATCAAAATTTGAAATACGGGCTGAGTATAATTAAAGCTCCAGTTTCAAAATGCTGTAAAAAAAGAACCACTGGACAGAATGACATCAAACTTGAATGTAATATTATTGAAGAAGGGGGAAACATTGCAAAAACAAAAATGTTTAGTGAAAATTCTACCACTATTTGGCACTGCTCATGGGGAGCATGCCGGCAATAAGTTCCTGCAGTCGCAGTATCCTCTGTGCCCTTGGTGGCTCAGATGGAAGAGCGTCTGCCATGCAACCAGGAAAGCCCAAGTTCGAGTCCCAGTTGGGGCACACATTTTCAACTGTCCCCCTTGATCTATATCAACACCTGCCAGCAGCTAATGGAATTGATTTAATTGTAATTTCATTCTAGAGAGCTGCATGGTCACCAATGGCATCTGTTCTTTCGGCCAAGTCCGAAAGAACAGATGCCATCTTCATATTGTTAAGGGTAACTGGCTGATGACCTTCTTCAGTGCAGATGCACATTAATTGCCTGAACTCTTACGGGACTCGGTGGATTGTCTGTCGTGAGTGATGAGCATAATGGCAGGAGCACTACAAATGTAGTGTGTGGACTATAAGGTACGAATGTGGGTCTCATGGGGAGTGTGCCGGTGGTAAGTCACTACAGTCGCACTATCGTCTGTGCCCTCAGTGGCTCAGATGCACAGAGCATCTGCTATGTAGGCAGTAGATCCCAGGTTCGAGTCCCAGTTGGGGCACACATTCTAAACTGTCCTCGTTGATGTATATCAATGCCTATCAGCAGCTAATTGTATTGATTTAATTGTAATTTCATTCTAGAGAGCTGCACAGTCACCAATGGCATCTGAAAGAACAGATGCCATCTTCATAAAATTACCCACGTTCAGGAGTTGCTTCATGCTTACCTGTTAGTGAGACAAACATATGTTCTAGAATTTCTTGCTGACATGGAAGTGGACAATGAATGGTTGTGGAACTTTCTCTGGATGGACAAAGTCCTTTTCCATCTCCAAGGATATGACAGTACAGAGAGTTGCAGAATATGGGCAATGGAAAATCAGCTCGTATGTCAACTGCTACAATTTCATTCTGCTAAGGTAACTGTGTGCTGCAAATTGATGGTATCGCTTATCATAGGGCCATTTTTTTTTTTTTTCAAGGAGATGGATCCTGCAGGTCCTGTTACATGTATAATCACTGATAAATGCTACGGGAGTGTTTTGTGCACCAATGTCATTCCAATCCTTCAACAGTGTAGACGTGTGGGTAGGGCATTTTTATGCAAGTTTGCACTGCTCCACACATTGAAATCCAGTGAAGCAGCTGCTACAGAGGCATTTTGGAAATGCTAGAATTATCGGCCATCACTTCCCTACAGTCTGGCCATGCAGCTCACCTGATCTTAATTCATGCGACTTCTGGCTGTGGTGCTATATAAAAGATTGCAAATGTAGCTGAAGTGAAGGCATGCATTGTGTAACACATTCTGGATGTGACCCATGGCACACAACATTCACACATGCTGTTTTTTCATTTCACTTTGAGACAGAAAACAGTGAATAGCACAACGAACATATCTTGCGCCAGTCTCATGATAATTAATAACCAATTTCATTATTGCTTTTTATATGGTTGCCTCAGGACAATTAAAAACCAATTTCATTGTTGCTTTTTATACGGTTTTTGGCCTCAGGACAATTATAAACTGATTTTTCCCATCTGATGTGTAACCTTATCATGGTGGATGGGCTTACCTAACTAACAGTGTTATAACTGCTGAATGCCAAACTTGTGCATTCGACAGTAGAGCTGGTTTAATGTGAAACTCAAACAGTAGCCATTGTATTGCAATTTGTCTGTCATATGTAGCCAAAATCATTTTTACTTCTTCTTCTTCCCATTCTTCAGTAACATTCCATTCAAATTTGAAGTCTTCTGGGCAGCAGTTCCTTTTTTGCAACATTTTACAGCTGGAACTTTAATCACCCTGTGCATGCCACAAAATAGTTTATTTTCTTATAGCTACAATAACTCCCCATTTAACCAACACAGATCTTATCAAATTATGTGACATCAGTCATAATGTGGTACCTTCATTCTTCAACACCAAATAGTGATTATGCCCAGGAAATGGGTCTATGAATGTTGAAACAGAAGTTGTGCTCTTATTTATGCTTTGGTTCATTACATTATAAACTCCATTATCCACTGTTGTTGGGGAATGAACAGCTTCAGAAAACTCTAAAATTTAATAACTGGAAGGTAACAATAAACAAGAGGACAATATTCTGTAGATACACTTGTAACAATGTAGTAAAAGACAGATTGCTACTGACTGTAAAGAAGACACGTCAGTTGCAGACAGGCACAATTAAAAGTCACTCACACACAACTTTCAGTCACAGCCTTCATCAGTAAAGAGAGACACAACTACAACATTGCCGGCCGCGGTGGTCTAGCGGTTCAGGCGCTCAGTCCAGAACCACGCGACTACTACGGTCGCAGGTTCGAATCCTGCCTCAGGCATGGATGTGTGTGATGTCCTTAGGTTAGTTAGGTTTAAGTAGTTCTAAGTTCTAGGGGACTGATGACCACAGATATTAAGTCCCATAGTGCACAGAGCCATTTTTTGAACTACAACATTCACACACACACACACACACACACACACACACACACACACACACACACACACAAGCAATCACACCTTACACACACAAAACCACCAGCTCCAGCATCACGGGCCAGAATGCAGCCTGAGATGCCAGAGTTGGCAGTCGTGTGTGCATGAGGTGTGCTTGCTTTTGTGTGTGTGTGTGTGTGTGTGTGTGTGTGTGTGTGTGTGTGTGTGTGTGTTTGTGTGTGTGTTTGTGTATGTGCACGCACATGCATGTATGTGTGTGTATGTGTCTCTTTATTGATGGAGTCTGTGGCCGAAAGCTATATGTACGTGTCTTTTAATCATGCCTGCCTGACTTGACATGTCTTCTTTACAGTAAGTAGCAATCTATCTTTTCCTACGTTGTTGATACTCCCACCTGGAGTTTCCATTGTTTCACTGTAAATATATTTTTGAAACTCAAAACACTTAATTGTGTGAAAGAATTGATGTGTATGTATGCAATGTCCAACTGTTAAATTATGAGGTCAACAATACATTCAAACATAAATTCATACAGCATTATAAACACAAGACTTGAAAATTTGGTAGGATAAAAAAACAAAATTATTGTGGATTGGGACAGAGCTGCTCCTCCACAGATTTCAAGGCTGTTCCAAGCCCTTCAAAACTAAATCCTCTGCAGTACTTTTGTCATCTCTATGTCCTTGGTTTACTGATAAGAACTTTGTTAGTCATTTCTTTTACATTGTCTGCCTATTCCGAAAGTGTTGATGTTTTTCTCAATAATATCTTCAAGTTTGGTAATATTGTTTGCTTTACCTTAAAGAAATAAGTCTGTTAATGCCAGATGCTCTCCTTATAATTCAGTAGGTTATTCCACAGTGATTTTTGGGTATCTTCTTGAAATGTATCTCAAGCTTCAGCTGCCTACTATATAGCATGCTTGAGGTATGCTGGTCCACATCTGTTTCTGTAAAGGTGGATTATCACTATAGTTTATGAACAGCTTTTGAAGCAGCAGTTTCCAATAACATCATTTGAAGGTTTCAATCACACCTTTTTCCATGAACTGAAATTATCTTCTAACATTGTATGGAAAAACTTCACAGTTATTTCCCTATGTTTCAGCAGCATTTGCACTGGATGAAATATAATGTGACCCAAGTAAAGAGGAAATTTCTTTGCCAATTCCTTAGACATTGGGTAATGTTCAACTTTTAGGACAAATTCATCATGAATCTAACCATAAAAAGAGGCCTGCAGTCACCCTTCTATGATTCTTTTTGTTTTTGCACCAGCACTCACTCTTTATTATTTTCAGCAACTTTTTCCACTCACATATTTTCATTGTGTGTTTTAGTGGAAAGTCCGAGATGGAATAACAACAATATGAAAAGGATAAGTTGTTATTCACCACATACAGTCAGTTCCACAAGAAAGTGTATGCCATCATCTGTATGAAATAAAAGACACTATTATGAATATACGTTTACATGAAAAATACATGTTATTACTAATTGCATAATTACCTAATAGTTAATCCAATCGCCACCATTATTGATTATAGCTGGCACCTTTATGGCATGCTTTTCATGAGATTTTCTGCATATTCTCTCAATAATGATTTCCATATCATTCTGACTTTATGTGACAGCTGCTTCAGAGTATATATTGGCTTTCCTTTAAGCTTCATCTTAATAAACAACCAAACATATTAAATCTGATTTGCATCCAGAGACATTGCAGGCCAATCCATCGTGGACACACCATTGTCTTGTTCCCATGCCGTACACGGCTGGCTGTGATGTTTTGGATCATTATCCTTTTGAAACACCCTGTTTTCCTTGTTCAAACCAAACAGCTTCTTGATGGACCTCAGAAGGCATTTTTGATAAAATATTGCACATTTTTTCAGCGTTTAAATTGGCTGTAAATAAGTGCAAATAGCCAAAATTGCAACCGACTGAACGAAACAGTCAACTCTCACACTGTTTATGTATACACTGCGCCAAAGGGCATTGAGTATAGATTTGAGATCACTACCAGAGATGTCGCTGCAGACATTACATTTAAAGTTGTGGCATACACTTTCTTGTGGAACTGACTGTAGATGAGGTGTTGAGTTGCAGACAGGCAAAAAGAAAAAGAATGCTTGAAATATTTTCAGCTTTTGAACAAAGTCCTTCGCATCCATAGACAGTGGGAATGTGTGTGTGAGTTGTTGTTGTGTGAATGTGTGAGGGTTCAACTTCTAAAGGACTTTGTCAAAAAGCTAAAAACATTTCTAGTCTTCTTTTTCATTGTGCCTGTCTGTGACTCAGTAACCATTCTATGTGGTGAATAGTGATCTATCCTTCCCTTATTTTTGTTAACGTTTTAGTGAGTATCATCTCAAAATTTAATCCTGTTTCTTCAGCACCATACAGCTGATCAAATGTATAACTCTCTTTCTCAATCCAATCTTGAAATTCTTCACGAGAGAGTAAAGCTTTTATACCATCATCTGCTAACATATTGTCCAAAAATTCTAACTGTGTAGACTGTAACATAAGCCAATTTCACTTGCCAATGATTCTTTCTCATTGCCACAATTTCCAGAGAACACATTTGCCTTGGACATAATAGTGGGACCTAAAATGCACATATCACTACTAAATTGCTGTTGAAACCAGGAGTTGATGCCTTCATGTGTTCTCATGATAACTGTCAGCTTCATATTTTTTATCACCAAGAATAGACAAGGAATGTTCCACAAGATTTATCAAAGCTTTTTCTCTTTCATCTGCACTTTCAGCAAATGGCTACGGCTTCTAACCATTATCAGCATGTTTTATTGCTTCTAATTTCTCCTGAAGTGAAAAAACACTATGCACTTCTGGTTTAATGTTGTGTATGGTACAGCAACACTGGCAAGCAACTGAAACAGATGCAACAATTATGCTGGTGTTTTATAAGCACAAACAGCACCTGTTCACAATGCAGAATGAAAGCAGATAGTAACACTGTTAATGCAGCACAAGAGTGTTACCCCCCCTCCCCCTCTGAAACCTGGTGTCACTAAAAGTGCTTATTTGAGTACAACTGAACCATTTGAGTTAACGAGCATTTTGCTTTCATTTAAGTATATGGCCGAAAGGGTCACCCTTCAGGAATTGTGAAACAAACCCTGTCATCCAGGAGCGTGTGCCACAAAGAGGGCAGATTCGCCATGAGATGGGGAAACTCACAGACGTCTGTTGTGCTGAATGAGGCCTAAGTGCTATAGTGTGGGAGTGAGACAGGCGAGAACCTACGTCATAGGGAAACCCAGTAGAAGCCGTCTGTGGCCAGGGAGACGTAGCAGTGTTAAATATGGCAGACCTAAGATTGGCCATAAAGAGAAACACTTATGAAAACTATTTATTTCTGTATCAATTCAGAGAATGAAGCCCCAGTAATTTTAATCTACCATCCTTCATAAATTTTCATAGTGATCCCACTAAAAATTGAATATTGATCATCTCTATAATAGTTTAGGATTTGCTGTTAAAGTGAAATAAACAAATTTTGTAACAAAGACCTGAATACTAAAATCTGAACACTTCAGTCAATCTTAACAGTCAACATTTCTTATAGAAGTGCACCATTAAAATGACAAATGTTGTAAATATCAACTATGTAACTTTATTTGTTTAAAAGATATATAAATTTAAATTATCAGTATTTTCACTTACGCATCAGATCATCATTTCCTCCACACAAAACACATTGAACAATGACAGCATGACACCTCATTGAATCATTAGGTAATAGAATATTTTTTGTAAAGTTTATTGCATAATAGTTACTTTTGTTCTTTATTTATTTATCACAAAGCACATTGGTGCAAGGCTACTGGCCATGGCATTCAAAGCTAAGAAGGAAATTGTGTTGGTTTTATGTAAAAGAATTTAACATTTATTATGAAATGGATAGTATTGTTACTTTATTTAGAACTTGAAAGTGGTCAAGTTTTGCTTATTTAAATATGTTAAAATAAAGTAGAATAAGCTGTAGCCAATCAGATGGATGGCTTCAGGAAAGGGAACTGCACTAGTCAGTTGAGCAATGATGTTCAGAATGGCAGAAACGCTGCTGGGGACTGGCAGAGGGACAGTGCTGGTGGAGACACGAAAGCAGACGATCGATCTTTAGGTAGCTAGGAAGTAAAACGACTTAGAAAATTTTGCGTTGTGTGGTGTCGCAGGACTTAGTCCCTGAGCAGTGAGCAGCCACATGCCTGGTGTGAACTCTAACTTTTCACGTAGTTAAACGAGGTGGAGTATTGGACTTGTAATTCACGATGAGATTGTGAATGATCGAACTGCGTCAAATGTACATGCGCTCGAGTGCAATACTAATTCTAAATATGACTGCTTTCACTATTAGTTTGCTTTCAGAATGAGCATTATTATAACCAAATTGCTACTGTATTTCCTAGATCATTTATGGGTCATTAATTTAGCTCTCAAGATAATTATTACTATTGTTATATGTTATATTAACATTGTATGTTTCATACAGTGTCACAAACTTGGCATCAGTCAGACAATTTAACCAAAGGGTTACAAGTGTCTAACTAGAGTGTGTAATGCAATACATGTGGTTCAACCACCAGACAAGTTTGAGCCAAGACATTTTGATGAAGAGGAATCGCTTGTGGGCCCGAACATCTTTGGGATGTTAGCTGGCAACCACAACACCAATGAAAATACATCCCTTAAGGTCAATAAAACAGCCCAATTCACATAAAATTTAATAGCAGGTTGAACTTATTTGCCTCCTAGAACTCTCAGATATTACATAGGAAGGAGGGAGCTAAAAAATCCCAAAATACTCACTTTACTGGAAGACAAACAAATGCCCATTCCAGCTTCAAACAACCAAAAGCTTGGCAATTTGTTCTTAGACAATGAATTTTCTATTGGACATAAATGTGTATCAAGTTATGGAACCAATAACTGGCATTCTGTACAATATTTTTTTCACTTTACACCAACAGAAATTTTGGAATTTAGTGACATGGCATGGCATGACATCACACTTGTAAGTTTAGATACCACAAAATCATTTGTCTGTTTACTTACCTGTTCTTTAATGGATTCATAGACTTCAGAAAGTATACTATCTGCATCAGATGTGACACGTGCTCTGTTATCTAATATTTCATACTCTGCATCTGGATCTGGGTCAGAAAATGTAAGGTTGTTCTGTGAAAAGTGAAGGTATGAATTCCTTGTTGATCCTGTGTTCAGATTGTTAAGTGAAGTCATTGATGACTGGTGTGAAGTGGCTGCACTGCCTGTTTCTGGCGAATGAACAAAGTGGTTTCTTTGACGAAGAGATTCTTCCCGTAATGAACTTGATGAAGAATGCAATCTGTTCATAACTGCATCAGCCTCATTGAGTTTCATTGTTGGATTTCTAGGAGGTGGTGTAGGAGGTGACTCAGATCGAACTGCCTCATGATTTTCTCTTATATCATTAATGGGAGGCAATGAAGCTCTTTTGGCACAAGTTGTAGTCACACTGTCCGTACAAGAAATACCATTTTGATGGTTATTTTCTGCTCTGATTTTATCGGTCTGCATTGGACTTGATACATTTTTCCTTCCAGATTTTTTTTCATTACTTTGGTTCAGCACAGCTGCCCTTAGTGCTGCAACATCAGCAATATTTTCTCCATCGAGGCTTTCATAAAATTCTTCATCCAGCTGCAAAACAAGAAAATCCGAAATAAATAAAAACAATTGTCAGCATTCACAGAACCATAATTATATCAGACATACAATTAGAACAGTGCATTGTAATCACAACTTTTTTTCCCCTACAGCCGAAATGGCCTAGGATCCAGCTCATGAACCATGCCCTGGCATGAGGGCCACAGCACTCAGCCCAGCTGCACACTTTCCCCATCACCATGGCACACTGTCTGTGCATGAGGAAGGGAGAACTGTGAATTCACCACATTTAAATGGCTATACAGTTGACTGCATATGACTTGGTTATATATTTCACATTTCTCAACAATTCAGATCACAAAGAAAACAAATTTTCAGTACTACTTAATTATTTTTGGCATGCTGAAGACACATTATAAATTTTATCCAGTATAAAATGTCAGTATATGGACATAGGAGAACAATTTCACAGATTTTTACTCTCAGTTTGCCACATAATCATGACTTATTTAGTTTCATAACCAAAAAATGACTTTCACAGACCTATGTTAATCAACATGTTGAAGCACTTTTGTAACCTCTTTATGAAGACATGGAAACTCTACCCCTTTCTCAATTACCGAATTGAACTATGGGGCTGTGCAGCTGATGTACATTTAAAAAGAATACTACTACAACAACAAAGAGCAATAAGACATATACATGGGATGGGACATAGAGATTAATGTCTTGAAGTGTTTGTGCAGCACAAATATCTGACAATTTATTCTCTGTACATCCTCAAAGTAGGTATATTTTTTATAAGTCAACCAACAGAAGCTATCACAGGCAGTGATGTACATGATCACAACTCTAGAACAAAGTGTAACTATTTCCGTAACAGAACAACGTTAAAAATGACTGATAGAAGTCCATATATCAGTGGTTTGATTTGGTATAACAGGCTACCAAACTCTCTAAGAACGTACATGGGAAATGTTTTTATAACAAAATTAAAATCTTTTCTAATAGAGAAATGTTTATATTCTTTCAACGAATTTTAAGATAGTGATTGTACCATGAGGCATTAGCATATCAGTTGTAATGTGATAAATGTAAAAAATAGACATAAGAAGCAACAGCTACAGAATATAGTGTATTTTATAAGTGTAAATATAACCACAGTATTAAGTCTGACATTTGCAAAAGCCTTCATTACAGTGGCTCCACGCAAAGAAAATGGAAATAAATAAATAAATGTAGATACCTTGGACAATTTTAATATAAAAGGATTTGTTTTTAATACATGAAATACATTTCAAATCAATCAAATACATCTCCTTGTGGATAGGGACACTTTCAACTTAAATCGTAAATGGTGTCAGAAACAGCTCAAAAACAAATGTAGCGTTCTCGCTTCCCACGCCCGGGTTCCCGGGTTCGATTCCCGGCGGGGTCAGGGATTTTCTCTGCCTCGTGATGGCTGGGTGTTGTGTGCTGTCCTTAGGTTAGTTAGGTTTAAGTAGTTCTAAGTTCTAGGGGACTGATGACCATAGATGTTAAGTCCAGTAGTGCTCAGAGCCAAAAAACCAATGTAAGATTCACAGTGTCCTCAAAACTTTCAGAAAACTGCAGTCAGGCACAGTAAATGAAGCTCAATAATAGTCTGTATTGACAGATTTTATTTAAATATGTAATAGCTTAAGCTGAATGCCAGATAAAGTAATGCACATAGATGGTAACAAAAAAAAATAAGTGTCTGAACAATAAAAGTTAACACAAACCAAAAGAAAACCAGTGTTGCCACCTTAAAATAACATTAAAATTTTATCACTAACACACTCCCTCAACGTTAATTGATGGTGTTACAAAAACTAAATTACAAGCTTTAAGTAAGTCCTAGTAAGGCTCTAAATTTTTCAAATTTTATTTTACTTAGGGCTTTGTCAGAATATCCGCTTGTTGTTCATTTGTGCTAATGTGCTTTAACAGAACTTTCTTAACAAAAACTTTCTCCCTCACAAATTTTAACATCTATATGCTTAAGTTCATGATCAAACTGTGGGTTTTTGCTAAAGCTCATTACTGACATCTTCATAAAGTACAACAGCTCTTTGACTGTTAGAAAAATTACTGAGCCAATGGGTTCACTAGTTGCTGAACTTAAGGCTACAAATTCTGATTCTGTTGATGAAAGAGACACTGTGGATTACGACTTAGATGCCCATGATATACTATAAACTGAAACTTGAAACTCTGAGCTACCTCCACTCAAAAAGTGCATAATTTTAGAGATCACGCAGCCATACAGTCCACAGTCACACTTATAGAGGCCACCAGGGTTGGTCCCCTGGCAAACTCTGATGAGCCACTGAAGAAACAATATTATTTATGCAATCAGAAATGAATGCTTGGCCTATTCTGTAGCCTGTATTACTGTTGTCCAGTCAATGTGTTCAGTGTTATGCACAACCTGTACTTCATTGTATCTTACGTGTTTCTCTATGAAGTACTACGTTCCATAAATTGTGTTTGTTCTTGCTGCAGAAAACTTAGCAACAGTGAGAATTACATTTTCACCATGTGTCAGTGTCAAGTCACCCAACGAATGTCTCTATGGAAGAAATACTCCAACATCTCATTGCCCAGCAGCAAGCTTTCACAGAACAACAGCCAGCTCTCGCTGCCACTCTAAATCAAGTGGCCGCTGCATGTTCACAGCAGGTTATGCAGGTTACTCTCCCATCAGAGCAACTGTTGAACTTTCTGGCATATGATGAATCGGCTGAAGATTGCGACTCCTACAAGACATGGTTACACCAACAATGTCACGTTTTTTGAGTGGATGATGCAAATCTGTGTAGGCGTTTCTTTCTTTCTTTCTTTCTTTCTTGGCTTTTGCCATGCATTTATCAGCTCTTGTGCCAACTCATGCCTTCACAAGAACCAGCCATTTTATCATTTGATGAAATGTGCAAACTTCTCTCAACCTATTACTGTCACAAACCACATGTCATTGCAATGCGTGTAGAATTTTATCGTTGTGAGAAATGTCCAAACCAATCTTGTAGAGCCTGGGCTGCAGAATTACATGGGTTGAGCCATTGTCATAAACTTGACACTAGTATCCATCATGAATCCTACACTGATCACTTCAATATGAGAATCTGATGCTTACAGATGTGCTCAATATACCACAGTTCTTTGGAATGTCACAGGCTGCAGGTGATCAGTACAACCTTTGACTCAGTGTCTCATGTGACAGCACTGATTACGGCCACAGCAACAATAGGACATGTCACAGCAGCAGCTATATGCCCCCCATCTGTCTTGCCCATATTGCTTCATCCAACATGAGCATGCTGCATGCCCTAAGCATTGGGTGGTTTCCAACAAGTGCCAAAAGAAAGGCTGCATTGCATCAGTGTGTAACTCCTCTACAGATGTGGTAGACACAGTAGACCAATAGACATTAACTGTACCTCTATCATGACTGTTTCACCAAACAAATTGTTTATTGGCTTGTGTGTATTTAAGTAAACTGCTAAAAATGCAAGTGGACACAGGAGCTGCATGGATTTTAGTAAATGCACAAACATACATGGACTTGAGCTCCCCTCCCCTTCACACAAGTTTCACGGAAGTTGTTTAGCTACAATGAACAGCAGATTCCAATCCTAGGATGGTTCTCCACTCCTGTCTCTTATAAATCTGCTGTTCGCCCTTTCACCTTTCTTGTTGTGGATCATTCCCATCCCGCAGACTTGTTCGAGTTAGATATATTTAACACTTTCAGTTTCCCCATTGCCAATGAGATAAATTTAGTCTCAGATAAAGTTCCACATCAGCAGCTGGAGTCCTTCTGCTCTGAGTTTTTGTCTCTGTTTTCCCCTGGGCTCAGTTGTATTACTGGTTTTATGGCCCACATTACCACGAAAGAGTCCACATGCCCTCATTTTTTTAAAGAGCAACAGGCTGAAGTAGACCATTTGATGTCGCTTGATGTCATTCGGTCTATTTCTTCCAATGAATACGGTAGACCACTGGTCATCATAAACAAGCCGACAGCTAAGCTTCATCTTTGCAGCAACTTGGTGTCACAATTAATTCACAGTCCATGATAAAAACTTACATTTTGCGCCACCCTGACAAGTTGTTTGCAAAAGTAGCAGGCAGCCACTTCTTTTCCAAGACTGATTTGTCGTTTGTCGGAAGCATACCTCCAGCTCCCCTTGGATGAATTCACTATGGCGCCTTCTTGTTGCCAATTCCCTTTTTGGCCTATACCAATAACAACACTTGCCTTTTGGTGTTACTTGTGTGCCTGCAAGTATTCAGCATTTTTTAGAACAGCTGACAGCCTCTGTACCCGGCTGCATCAGTTACCTTGATGATATCATCATTTTGTGTTCTTCCACTAAAGACTACTTTAGCAATCTTAGATTGCTGTTTTCTGCTTTGCAGTCTAAAGGTCTCAAGTGCAGTGTTACCAAATCTCAATTTTTTCAGCCAGGCATAGCTGGGGACACTATGCAGCTAATAGCTGCTTGCACTCACTGCGTTCAGCAAGAGGTGGCTCTGCAGGCGTATTTTTCCACCTGGCCAATGCTGCAGCACCCATGGGAGCATCTACATGTCCGTTTTACTGGGCCCTTCCTAAATCAGTATTGGCTCACTGTAGTGGATGCCTATACCAAGTTTCCCTATGTGGTGCATTGTCTCTCCACATCTGTGGTGGCCATTATTTTCACCATCTAAGATTTTTACAGTTGAGTGACTTCCATATACCATGGTTATCAATAATGGCCCCCAGTTTGTTTCCTGAGAATTTGCATCTTTTTGTCAGGCTAGTGGTGTTCACAATCTCACAGCTAACCCGTTTAATCCTCAATCTAATGATGAGGCCAAGCACACGGTTCGAATGTTTAAAACTCTGATGTGGAAGCACGTATCCGGCAGGCCCCCTGAAGCTGCTTTAGACCTTTTCTTGAATTTGTACCATTTCACTTCAGTGGGGGACAAGAGTGCAACACATGTGCTACATAGACACCAACCACAGACCCTCCTTCACCTGATGCATCCAACACTGTGTCTGCTGGCACTGCCACAATGGTTCTGGCCAGGTGCACCAGTCTGGGCTCAAGGTTTTGGCCGCCAGCTGAACTGGGTTCCTGCCATTGTCAAGCATTGCTGGAACTGGCACCTCTGCACACTCCTGATGGAAGGATGTCCTGTTACTTTGACCAGCTGCAGCCATGCACAGTAAGGTCTGCTCCAGAGGGCCCACTGCTGATGCCTTTTCCTGCATTGCAGACAGTCCAGTTCACGCCACAGCACAAGTCGCTGCCTGGCAGATCGCTGCCTGGGGTTCCTGCCTCTGCCCCAACTCCTTGAGTGTTGTTGATGATGCAGTCCCCACTGTGCCTGAGGATGTAGCCAGCACAGCCACCGCTGCCACCAACACCGTCACCTCTGTTGCTGGGTCCTGTGTAGCCATCGTCTCCAACACTCCCACTGGTGCCTCTGGTGCCAACTGCTGACCTTGACATGGACATCATTATGGAGATGCTGACCCTGGTCCTGCTCCACGGCCTCTCAAAAGAAGGCAGGATGGCACACCAAATCACCTCATCACCTCTTCCATCCCTATTCCCTGGTGTCTGCCCATCGCATGCTGCACCAGCCACCATCATTGGGCAATGAAATGGATGTCAGGGCAGTCATTGGTATTTTCTGTGACTTGTAATATCAGTGCTTTGTGAGATCAGTGCTCTTTTTTATGGTACCAGTGCTTATTTTCTGTACCAGTGCTTTTTTTCTGTACCATGCATTTTCTGTACCTAGTGAATTTATTTATGTGGTTTTCCCAACCCTGGAAGGGAAGAGTAATGTACCTTCACTCATGACCCATATGATATCAGAGATCGTGCGTCCATACAGCTCATAGGCCTGCTTACAGGGGCCACCTGGGACAGCTCCCTGGCATGCTCTGGTGAGCCGCCAAAAGAAACAATATAACAATATTATTTAAGTAACCACAAATGAGTGCTCAACCTATTCTGTAACCATTATTACTGTAGTCCAGCCAATGTGTTCAGTGCTGTGCACAACTTGTACTTCATTGCAACTTCTGTGTTTCTCTATAAAGTACTACATTCCATAAATCACATTTGTTTTTGCTATAGCAATAACCACCTGTAGACTTTCTACACACCCTGTCACCAGCTCAATCAGAGGCAACATAATGAATTACAGTATGAGTACAATTCTTATCCCCTGCATATAACAGGTTAGCTATAGGGTTCTCTTAACATAATGCAATACATGTTTTAAAGCATTCCATAAATCCAGACTTGTACATGGTTGGTAGCTGCTTAGAATAATTACTGCTACACAAATATCTAGTCTAGGACCTAACATAGCATACACCAATGACCTATCAATTTTGTACAACTTTTCTCAATAGCTTCATTTTCACATTGTTCTCTTCTTAACACATTGTGTTCAAATTGGGAATTGAAACAGAATTCCATTCAAACATATCAAAAACTTTTTGCACTTTTTCAGACAGGCACTTTGACAATTAATAATAGTACCCTCCCTTACATTTTGAACAATATTCATACCTACAAAGGGCCTAGTCATACCAAATTCGTTCATTTTAAAGTTATCATTTTATAACAGCTTTAAATTGTAACTTTCATTCTGAGAAGTTGAAGTTTTCAACAGATCATGAATGTAAACACATAAGTTGGTTTTCTTGTTACTTTCTGTCT
Organism: Schistocerca americana; assembly: GCF_021461395.2. Taxonomy (NCBI): domain Eukaryota; kingdom Metazoa; phylum Arthropoda; class Insecta; order Orthoptera; family Acrididae; genus Schistocerca; species Schistocerca americana. The sequence goes on along the minus strand of NC_060121.1, from coordinate 325,183,906 downwards.
TTATATACAAGTAACACTTAAAATCGCATCTTACAAATCCTAAGCCAGTTATTACTTTCTGGAATCTAACATTCCAATTTTTATGTGAGTCCATTAAACCATACAGAGCCATTCTAAGTTTACAAACTTTATGATTCATTTTACTGGAGCATCCACTAGGTAACTTAATGTTAAATTCTCCAACTATCTCTTGACAAAGAAACCAACTAAAAGTATCTAGTTGATTGGTGGGGTAGTTATTCTCAATAAAAATAGTCAGGAAAAGTCTCACTGAAGTTAATTTTGCTACCCATCTGTATATCTCTCTATAAGACAATCTTTGTTGGAAACCTTTAGCCACAAGACAAGCTTTACAAGAAACAACATTAGCTTTCTCATGTCTTTTTGGCTAAACACCCACTTTGTGACAATAGCACTACAATCATTTGGCTTACATACACAGTTCCATGTATTATTTTCTTAGAGGGCTTGCAGCTCTCCAGTTATGACACCCTTCCAGTTTTCAGCATCAGTGCAAGACATCATTTAGTGCAGGTGCTGGGGTCATCATCACTCACTGCAGTCAAGAGGCCAAAGTCATAATCCTCTACGTAATTCAGGCATTGAATATTCCTCCCGTGTCTCAGATTGTATCTCCTCTCATTCTTATCATCTACATTTTCCACTGCATCCTCATAAGAATTTTCTCTATTTTCAATGATCTCTTGTTCTTCTCTAAGCTAACTTCTATTTTCTTCCACAATCTCAATCCTCATTTCTTCTTTATGCCCTTCTCATTCTGAAATTTTATCTATGTTCTCTTCATCACAACAAATGGTATCTGTTTCTATAACAGGAACATCAGTTTCCTTCTCCCTTGTAGATACTGCTGGCAGCAAGAAAACTATATCTCCGTGCACCCTAATTTTCTTTGTGGAAGGTATAAATATTCTTCACCTCTTCACAACCATAAGCAAACCTATCTTGTTTCTGGGGTCTAGTTTCAAACTCTTTTGTCTGAATGCAAGGACAGGCACATGAACATCACATATTTTCAAATCTTCTCAGGGCTATTCTTTACCATAAATGGCGTCAATAGAAGTTTTGCCTCTGACGGGATTGGACCAGTTCAATTTAGTACATAAGCCACCATGTTAACTGTTTCAGCCCAGAAATGTTTGGGCATTCCTCAAATCACTGAAAGAGCAGCTTCAACAAGGTGTGCTTTTTTTTCAGCTTTTCCATTTTGTTGCAGTGTGTACATGGTGCTTCTTTGATGGGTTAAGCCATTTTCACTCAAAAATGTACCTAAGTCAGTAGTCATAACTCCTGTCCATTATCACTTCATATAACTTTAATTTTCAGATCTATTTTTCTCTCAGATTTTGCAATAAAATTCTTGATCAAACCTTTCACTTCATCCTTCTGTTTCATAAAGGATACTTTGTGATAACTTCAGTAGTCATCCTGCAAAAGCAAAAAATATATCACTCCTCCAAGCAAATGCATCTCCATAGGACTGCAGACATCTGCCTGAACCAGTTCAGGTGTGACATTAGCTCTTAAAAAAGTGAAGCGGAAAGGCAAGCAGTGTTGTTTACCTGCCAAACACTTTTTACAAGAGACAAAGTTGGCCATGAAGTCCACTCCTTTATGTGACAAGAGCTCTCTCACATGTGTGATGCTCTGGTGGCTCAATTTTTATGCCAGACACTCAAGTTTTCAATATTTTTAGACAAATTTACCAGACCACTATCAATATTGACTGATGAAAAACCGCTAGTGTCATTACTGTCGAGCAATAGAGTGCATTTTGTTTGCACACATCAAAGTAACCATTGACAGTTCTGATTGTGACTGCTTAGGGAACACAACATTCAATACATTTTACTGACACATCTGGATAATGGATAGACTTCACTTTCACAGTTCAAGAATTGACATTGTTTCTTGTCTGACACTAAACACATACACTGTCCAACACAGTTCCCACCAAAAACAGATCGGCTTTCAATTCCATCACAAAAAGCACTCCAAGAAGTACTGTTTTGATAAATTTAAGCCAATTCCCTACATACGGTTGTTCCACAGTACTGCATTCAATCACATCAAGAAGACAACCACCACCCACAATAACTTTTACTGAGCTTCACAAACTGTCCAGTTTCTTAAACAATTCTCTTTCACTGTACATATTCTCACTAGTATTTGCATCCATGAACCAATAATCTGCTAGGTCAACTTCTTGACTCATACACATAAAGGCATTTACATACTGAGCCTTTTTGACTTTCTTGGACTTCAGCAACCTGCAATCTACTCCAAACGACCTCTTTTCTTACAGTGATTGTAGTTCCTCATTTCTCTCTCCACTTTATTTTTACCTCCTTAGCATGAGCATGACAGGTAATTTTTTTCTGCCTGCTTACACTGGCCAAAACTACCTCAAGCTGATCAGACTGATTGTTTCTGTCCTCGTCAATAAGCAATCTTGAAGTTAACTCATTAAGTGTTTGCTTCTCAAAGGGGACAGATTCTCATGCTGAATGGAAATGTTTATATCTCTCTGGAAATGACATCAACAACTTGGTTTTTATCATTTTCTCTGAAAGTGGTTCAACTGCTTGATTCAGTTTACTGTTGATTTCTTTTATTTTCAATGTAACTGTAACCACTGAGTCGTCACCAAATTGGAATGAGAAAATTTTTTGCTGAAGTAGGCGACTGCTCACTGCAGACTCTTTCTCATACAAAGTCTTCAGTTTTGTCCACACGCCAGCTGATGTGGAACACAAAAGTAGGTGCATAAGTGGCGCTACCTCCATCCATGTTATAGCATCTTTCTGTGCTTTTGCATCCTTTTCTGGCCATACTTTTCCCCTCAGCTTCTTTCTCCTTCAGAGGCTTAATAGCGATGCCATTGACAATTTCTAAAAAGTCTTTTCCCCTAAATATCACTTCCATTTGGAATTTCTGCACTGCCTAGGGGTCCCCTCCAGATGACTCCGAACACTGATGTGTAAACTATTCTATAGTGCCATGCCAACACTTCGCTGGTAATATCAAATTTCCTGTTACTCATGATGCCACCAAAAAACTCTACCACTACACTGAAAAACAGACTTATACACCTGGGCCCATAACTTGTAATCAGCCACAGTAAATGCAGCTCGATAATAAGTCTGTTTGGACAGAGTTTATTTACATATGTAATTACTTATAGCTTACACTCAATGGTGGATGACAATTAATTCACACAGAGAATACAGAAGAAACAGAAGTGCCTGAAAAATGGAAGTTAACACAAACAAATAGAGAAACCGTGTTGCCACATTAAAACAACATTAACACTGTACCACTAATAGAAACTATCCTTGCAATCCTTTTATGGCCACAATGAATTCTTCAAATCTCATGTTTCCTGTAATGCCAGTGGCTCAGGGAAATGGATGGTGTTTTTTTGTCAGACTTTGTCCCTTCCACAATGTGATTTTCTTTTTAAATGCATCCCCATCATATAAGAAATTAGGCGTCTCTCACCTTGCAGTGACACTGTGGGCAGTGTACAGTCAAGTCCATTTCTAATGTGACATCTGCAATCCATTCCAGATGTTTTAATTTTTGTTCCTACACTACTCTTTCCTTCATAATTTCTATAACAGCAGTTTTTAAATCAAAAAATTATTCCAGACCTGCCTCTTGATTTAACCACATACGTTGAAGTATTATACACATTGTGTCTCCATGCATTTCATTCAGTTTCATCAAAAACCATTGGAAATGACACAAGAATAATGCATGCGACTTCAGAAAGAAACCACCAATATTTTCAAGTGCTCCATGCATGAAAATTCAGCACAAAGTGCTTCCCGACGTACAGAACAATGAATCTGGTCTACTGACCACTGTAATTTTTTGTTCTTTTGTTGTCTACTAAATTTTGAAATTCTTTCTGTCATTTCATAACAAATTTGCTGTACCCATCAATGAAGGAACTGTATAATACATAATGAGAGTTCTCATCCCTCCCATCTGTCATCCTCATTCAGTTTTATGAGCTTATGATGATAGAGTACTAGACTGCCTCTTTGTGTGCAAACTGTCAGTGGACTTGTGAACATACTTCATACCACAAACCAATAGTGAAGTATTAACAGTGCTGACACCACGATTCTGCTGAACTGAACAGAGTTGCGCTGACCAAAACATGCCACACCACAATAGTAAATGAAATGTCATGGTGTATTGAGTACTTCTGAGAAGGACAGTGCAAAGCCAAGATAGGCTGAGCCTTGGCCTGCACACTGCCTGCACACCCGTCTCGTGAACCGTATGATGCACCATGATCAGCCCTGCTCTACGATGCCCCCACCCATTTCTGCAAACTTAACAATTATTTACTGTCAATTGTTAATATTCCCTGAAAACTACTGAGTGGAATACAAATAATGAAAGGAGTTAAGGTGTTATGTAGTCAAGTGCCATACAAACAAAATAAGGTGTCATGTAGATGAAAGCCACACGAACAAGAATGAAATTATTGCTAAGCTTTTTGTATAATGTCCTCCCACAGTGCATGTGCACACACACACACACACACACACACACACACACACACACTAGTGCTACCAGTATGTCACAGACTGGAATACTGGCACAAATGCAATTGATTCATTCATTCATCATCTTCCACAGATCCCATCTTAAAACAGAACCTTCAGGGATGTCGAATGAGTCAAGATATACATTAACAAAATAAAAGCAAATCATAAATATTTAACCTGTACAATGCATTGACAACAAGCTATACTAATTTCTTAATACTATTTGTTATTACACTGGCTAAATGTAACCTGATAAATTAGAGAGAAATCCATCACTTACAAAAATAATCTGTTGCTTTCTCAGGTGTATTAAATATTTGCTATTTCTCAGGCAAGACATTGTATGTCATTGTGAAAGCTCCACAAGATTTCAGAGACACAGCTGATTGATATCTTCAGGTGTGACACACAATTTGCTGAACTATAGCTGAAGCTTCAGTCATGTTTCAGCAATGTGTTTGTCACACCTGAAGACGTCAGTTAGTTGCACCAGTGAAATACTGTGATATCTTCCTATGTCTCAAATGAGAACTATTTCTACAACTAGTCTACCAGAAAAGCCTTAAGCAACATATAATACTTCTTTGATTACAATGGTATATTTTTCCAAGAAAACAGCTGTCTACATTTGTAACAATGAAGGCCCTTTTAAATACATTACTACTTTTCATGCAGCTTCACAATGAACACTGCTACTTTCCCAGACCTTGGATCTAAATAGAGAATTTGAACAAGTAGCTAATGAGACACACTTCTTTATTTTCTCTGGAACTGGTCATGAATTTTGAATTGGTCATCATTCCCAATTTCTTGCTTTATGTTAGATGGGAGCTTGTTGAATACCTCTGTATTGAAGTACATACCTGTGTTCTAAAACCTACATGAGGAGATAAAGTTTACTTTTGTATTGTGGTTGTGTAGGTCACCTGAAACTATTGTTTTATTTTTAAAAAACTCCCTTGCAGATTAAAACTGTGCACTAGAACAAGCATTGAAATTGAAACCTTTGCCTTCTGTTGGCAATTGCTCTATCAACTAACCTACCAGAGCAGAATTCATGACCCGTCCTCACAGATTTACTTCTGCCAGCACCTCATCTTCTACCTTCCAAACTTCACAGAAGTTGTCCTGTATTTTAATGTACTGTAAGAATTCCAAGGTCCTTAACGAAACCTCTGCATGACGTGTGGTTATGAACTTTACTCAGTACTCTTATTGCTCAGTTGTGCTGAATAAATACATCATTTATTTTAGGCGCACTGGCTTAGAAGATTTTTCCATAAATCAGGGACTGAAAATCTGTAAAATAAGCCAACTCTCTATGTTGAGTCAACACAGTGAGAACTGAGCACCTTGATTAGTTTATCTATGTGTTGACTCTGTTTTAAGTTGTTATCCAGTTGTACCCCCATGGAACTTTATACAAAGTGTTTCATTTAATGTATGACCTTTAACATCTATTTCTGGTGCTAATAGGTCTTTTTTGGCTTGTTTGAAACAGCACAATCTTCATGTGATTAAAACTTAAATGCGTTCTTTGAACTAGTTGTAGGCTTGTTCAGCTATCATCTGAGCTGTGTCTGGGAAGATTGAGTTGGGACGCTTGATTAGTAGTCCCCCATTCCAGGGTTAGTTCCATTTCTTTGACCTTACTGTTACGAAAATACCATCAGTGCATGAGGAAAGGTATGAATGCTTTACCATTTTAGTTTGCAAGTAGAATTTTGCAGTCCACACATTTGAAGGCTTTGGCAAAGTCATAAAGTATACCAGTGGGATAATTTTTCTTTTTTAGCTCTGAAACGACTTCATTTGTGAGGTCTTGTATGACTTTCTCTGACCGAGCGAGGTGGCGCAGTGGTAGCACACTGGACTCGTATTCAGGAGGACGACGGTTCAATCCTGCGTCCGGCCATCCTGATTTAGGTTTTCCGTGATTTCCCTAAATCGCTCCAGGCAAATGCTGGGATGGTTCCTTTGAAAGGGCACAGTCGACTTCCTTCCCCATCCTTCCCTAATCCGATGAGACCGATGACCTCGCTGTTTGGTCTCTTCCCCCAAACAATCCATCCAATCCTCCTGCCACCAAACTTCACTTCACTATGACTTTCTCTTTGGAGAACCTGTTACAAAAGCCCAACTGAGGGGCAGTTAGGAAGTACTGCTCTGTAAAAAATGAGCCTGTATTCTACCACAGGCCACTTTCAATTGCTTCTTCATTGATACCTGGCAGATACTTAAAATCTTATAATAGATTTATAAGTAAAAGGAGGTCTCATTTATTCCATTACCTGTTCTGCCCAGATTTTAGCTTCAATGGCACCAATGTTGACAGTGCTTATAATTTCACTCCTGAAAAAGATATGCAACTAAGTTCACAAGGTAATGGAAGTCTTATATCAAGTACAGAACACCATGCTGCAACAATAATATTATACTTAGGAATAATTGTTAACAAGACAAGAGTAGGGGAGTCAGGGAACTGTAGCTAGCAATTTGGAGGAAGGCAGCAAGTGTGCAGGGTAGGAATGTGGGGGGAAGGGGGAGGGGCAGTTCATGGGCTAAGCATGTGACACACACACACACACACACACACACACACACAATGGAGCTGTTGAGGTGCAGTACACGATGACCATGGTGTGGAGGTATGGACTTGAGCTGATGACAGGGCAGAGGAAAGGCTAACTGTTGGCTAGAGGATGTGGGGACAGTGGGTTAGTGGATTTTGAGGCCAGGATTACAGGAGTGAACGATAAGTTTATATGAAACTGAGACTGCATACGAATTTTCATCTTTCTGGGTCTACTATTTAGCACCTTCAGTTTATCATAAAAATGCTTATTTTGACCAAAATATTGCCCTGATAGAGCTGAGACTAGTAACTTTCAACTGTGACATACATTTGCACATTCTGAACGATTTTTAGCTTTCTACCCTCATTATTTAGCACCACTTACTTTTCTTAAAATACGATCAAGTTTCATATAGAAATATTAACTATGTGACTCCATTAAACAACCTCTATTAGTTTTCAAGTTACTTACTAAAAATCAAATTTGGAATGAAAACATCCTTATTCATAATAGATAAAGCATCATTTGTATTTGTTGTAGGAAGTTCTAATTACAGTACTCGATTGCATTGATGAAATAATACAGCTGTACCAAGTTTCAAGACTTTATTATAAATAAAAATCATTACAAGGAAACTTAAAGAGGCACTCCTGAGATCATGTTCTACTGTCAGTTCCATTCTAAAAATTCTAGCCAGCAAAGTTTAAATGCACCTGAGAGAAAACTTTTCAATAACTACAGCAAACTCAACTTTATTTATATAAAAATTAAGAAGATTATAAATTGTTAAACAACAGAGATATTAATTAATACATGCATGAGAAATGGGCCATTTAGATGCCTAGAATGGTTGATGGCAGATGTTCTGTTCGGAGGTCCACTGTGCCATATACAAATAGCACTAGTGAAATGGTAAGAAGAGACACTTCACACCAAGATGTCAATCTGTTCACATCAGTCAAATGCCTGCAAGCACTGTGCCTTGGATGGTCTCACAGCCATGTAGCTACCAAACACATTTCGGTAAAAGTAGCAACTGAACTTACGAGGGGTGTACACCATCCTGGATCACTTACATTTCATGGAAGTAACTTTTTGTGTGCTGCATGGCAAGTGGCGAGATTATTTTCCACTTTTATGGCAAGCAATTAACTTCGATTATTAGAAGTCAGGATGATAGACCATTGTACTTGGAATTTTCTGTAGAGGTCACCTCTGAACTGTTCATAGTGATGTTTCGAATAGGGACATTATTATTATTATTATCAGGAGTATTATTATATTTTGTGCATGAACATTTACAGAACACATTGATAAGTTATAACTCAAAACTTCTACTTATGGTCACTGTTCCTGATCCTGCTGAGTAAATAACAGGTAGGAATATTTTCTTTCAGTGAGTACAAAGAATAATGTGGACTTGCAGGCTGGAAATGGTCAGTATGTTCTCCATCACTTTCTGGCTGACCACAAAAATAGTTTCCAGGCTCTTGTAAATGGGGAATATTAATTATTTATTTACCCGCTGCCCCACATATGGTGCATCAGCCAGGAAACTGAACCGTGAAAGTGATCGGTACAAAACAGGGACCTCAGTAGGCACTAACACGATATCAAAATGAATGCGACAACAGTCTCAAGACTTGCTCATGAGTGTGAAAAGTGAATTGTGAATATCAGCCTCACTAATCTTGAACGTGATGGAAGGAGGTCAGAAGATGACACTACAGCATGGCTACCACTGGTGCTAAGGTCAGAAAAAGATGGTGTATCATCATGGAGCTGTGTGGATCTGCAATATATCTGCAACCTACTGTGCATGCTCACCAGTGCCCAGCTCCCCTTGGAGCTGCTGCAATAGGTGATAGTCACTGCCATCCTCATCACTACAGCTGCTGCTGCTGCCTGCATTATGTCGCAATGTGCCACACTGCATTTGCTGGTACACTGGGAAGCCATCGCTCATCAAGGTCAAGCAATTAAGTCAAGTCAAGAATATTTACAGCCTTTGTTAATTGTTTCTAACAGGCTATTAAAAATGCAATCTAATGATAAGGATGATGTGAAAGTTAAGATGGAACCAGTACTTGAATTCTTAGGTGATGTTAGACCAGTTTCTGATGATGAAGACGAAAAAGTTATCAGACAATGAAACTGAGTTCAATATTTCTGAAATTCAGGCAAGTCAGTGAATGCTAGAAACTCCTTTAAAACTGGTTGAACTGCCGAGTGGCAAGGTGGAGGCACCGAACTGGATGCAGTTACTGTTTTCTAAACCTTAATTACATCACAAATAACTGTACAATAAGATGGAATCCAATGTAAACACTTAAGTAAGACTGAATCTAGTAACAAAGAAGATTTCAAAGATGCAAATATTCTTACAGAAGTGAGATTGTCGGAAAGAATTGGCAATGATTACAAAGTTTGCTCTAATCGATTTGAGGAAGTAAATAAAGTCTCCGCAATATCCTTTCTTTCAGGAGTGCTAGTTCTGCTAGGTTCGCAGGAGAGCTTCTGTAAAGTTTGGAAGGTAGGAGATGAGGTACTGGCAGAAGTAAAGCTGTGAGTACCGGGCGTGAGTCGTGCTTCGGTAGCTCAGTTGGTAGAGCACTTGCCCGCGAAAGGCAAAGGTCCCGAGTTCGAGTCTCGGTCGGGCACACAGTTTTAATCTGCCAGGAAGTTTCATATCAGCGCACACTCCGCTGCAGAGTGAAAATCTCATTCTGGAAACATCCCCCAGGCTGTGGCTAAGCCATGTCTCCGCAATATCCTTTCTTTCAGGAGTGCTAGTTCTGCTAGGTTCGCAGGAGAGCTTCTGTAAAGTTTGGAAGGTAGGAGACGAGGTACTGGCAGAAGTAAAGCTGTGAGTACTGGGCGTGAGTCGTGCTTCGGTAGCTCAGTTGGTAGAGCACTTGCCCGCGAAAGGCAAAGGTCCCGAGTTCGAGTCTCGGTCGGGCACACAGTTTTAATCTGCCAGGAAGTTTCAATAAAGTAAATGCTTGTCAAAAGGATATGAATAAAGTGAAATCTGACTGAAATTATGTAAGGCTGTTGATAAAAAATTTTCTGACAGCATGGAGGCATTAGAACTACAAGTAGAGGAGCAAAATACTAGTATTACTAACAGAGAAAACAGAGTAACCTCTGTTAGCTCTTGTAATAATACTGAGCAGCATGTTGCTTCAGTTGACAGTGCTTTCATCAGATATCATCAATTTTTATGTTTTAGGCTAGACAAACCTTAGAGTTCTAGAATGATTTTGACAATGCTTTGTCAAATGGATAGTCAGAACATGAGAAAATTTCTTTCATAAGAAATCATTTATCAGGAGATGCTTTGCAATGGTCAGCTGATAGAATGATTAAATGCAAAAGGCTTTCTGAATTTAAAACTGCATTTCTTAATGAGTACTTGTCATACAACAAGCAAAATGATGTTCTGAGGGAATTTTGGAGTTGTAAAACGTTTACTCCAGGTTGTGAATCAGTTAAAGAGTTTTCTAGAAGGTGGGTTCCATGGCTGTCACAGTGGAAAGAGCTCCTGTTGAGGAGCAGGTGCACAATAATAATAGGTCCTCTAACAGTCCATTAAACAACTGAAATAATGACCGTGAAAATGTGAATGTTAGAATACGGGTTCAGAATACACAACCTAATTATTGTCGTCAATCCCATGGTAGAGGAAAATGGGGTAGAGAGCCACTGTGCTTTCACAGTAATTACTGTGACGAAGGCAGAAATATGTACTGTTGAGACAAGACGGAGAGTGAATGCCACCTGATCTGATTCTGAATTGAATGATCATAACAGGGCGCATGTGGGAAACTAAGTTCTGTCTATGAGGAAACTAGCACTCACCAGGCAGAAACAGTGTCACAGCCAATAACAAAAACACAAACTACAGTTAGTCAGCATGCAGAAACTGATAACATGGATGATGAAATAGAAACACGCAGCACCAGTGATGTGCTAAACCACTCTCATCACATAATTGACAGCATTTTGGACACATTAGAAAAATGGGACAAGAAGGAGCAAGAAAACACTAAAGATAATAGAAAAGCACAAATTAACAGGTTTGATTCAGATAAGGACAAAGATGAAGTAAAGGTTTATATCTTTGACCATAATGGCGATCTGAAGGCTTAAGTTTCAGTAGAAGAAGTAGAATCAGTTTTATAAGGTTCTGAAAAGGAGGAGTGTTAGATGAAGGGAGTTGCAATAACAATGAGGTCAAGGAATCTATTATCTGTATTGACTTACTACAAACTGTAAAAACAGATGACTGTATTATAGATAGCAATGTTGTACAGGGACACAGTTGCTCAGAGGCAGAGAATAATTTAGCTGATTTGCATCAAACAAAACTAGAAGAAGTCATCCAGTGCTTGATTTAAAATTGGTGGACAGATTGGAAAAGCCAGCTGTGGATGTAGAGGTTAATGACCCTATGCATCTGAGTATAAATGTACTTGCAACTGAACAACATTACTTTAGCTGGAAACAGATTGAAAAGGATTTAATAGAAGACTTTTATGAGGAACCTGTTCAAACCAGGATAACTTACCCTATTATAAAAACTAACATCTCTAGAGTAGCAGTGCATTGTCTTCTTGATAGTGGCAGTGAAGCAAATGCTTTGTCCCAAACATTCTTTAATTCTATTCTTAATAAGAATGAGTTAAACGTTATGAAAATAAGTGGTTTAAGAATAACGGGTGCAACTGGAAAAGTTTCTTGACCAGTATAGCATGAAGCGTTCATACCAACTGGTATAGGTAACATAATAATAGATCATCCTTGTCTAATCCTGCTCAGTTTAAGTGTTAAAATATTAATTGGTACAGATCTTTTAACAATATATCAAGGAAAGACTGACTTTGAGCAGAGCCACTTAGTATTAACTTTACCAGATTCTCAAGTGGTTAAAGAGTCTCACATTGGAAATTATGTAGCCAGTAATAATGAAGCATGGGAACTGTCTATTAGAGTAATGAGGAATAAGGGATACTTGCAGCAAGATACTGAATTTGGGAATAATATGCAAGATGCTAATGCAGAAAAGAATTATATCCTGGAAGAAATAAAAGCTAAGGTACAGTGAATAAATCAAATTTCTGATAAACAGAGAGCAGAATTAAGGGAAGTATTAACCACTAATCACAATGTATTCTCGAATATTCCTGCTGAAATTAAGGGATATGAATGCCATTTGAAAGTAAAGCCTGGGCAGTTATTTTTCAAAAAACTTATCGTATACATGTTTTGAGCAAGCAAGATGTTAAGAAATAAATTCAACATTTGTTGGCATGGGATGTTATTGAGCAAGCAATTAGTGTATACAGTAATCTTGTTGTCATGCCTAAGCATGACACAAGCATCAGATTAGTACTGGACACACACTGGCTAAATAAAATTTTAATAAGAGTGAGTGACCATCCTCAAAATAAGGATGAAGGATGAACAGATACAAAAGTTCTGAGGAGTTATGTATCTTACATCAATGCATATATACAAAAAATAGAGGGAAACATTCCACGTGGGATAAATATATCTAAAAACAAAGATGATGTGACTTACCAAACGAAAGCACTGGTAGGCTGATAGACACACAAATAAACACAAACATACACACAAAATTCAATTTCAACTCCTTTGGTTCCATCAGATTCACCTGGTCCTACTCCAAATCCCATGCCACTTTCCTTGACGTTGACCTCCATCTGTCCAATGGCCAGCTTCACACATCCGTCCACATCAAACCCACCAACAAGCAACAGTACCTCCATTATGACAGCTGCCACCCATTCCACATCAAACGGTTCCTTCCCTACAGCCTAGGTCTTCATGGCAAACGAATCTGCTCCAGTCCGGAATCCCTGAACCATTACACCAACAACCTGAAAACAGCTTTCGCATCCCTCAACTACCCTCCCGACCTGGTACAGAAGCAAATAACCAGAGCCACTTCCTCATCCCCTCAAGCCCAAAACCTCCCACAGAAGAACCCCAAAAGTGCCCCACTTGTGACAGGATACTATCTGGGACTGGAACAGACTCAGAATGTGGCTCTCCAGCAGGGATACGACTTCCTCAAATCCTGCCCGGAAATGAGATCCATCCTTCATGAAATCCTCCCCACTCCACCAAGAGTGTCTTTCCGCCATCCACCTAACCTTCGTAACCTCTTAGTTCATCCCTATGAAATCCCCAAACCACCTTCCCTACCCTCTGGCTCCTACCCTTGTAACCGCCCCGGTGTAAAACCTGTCCCATGCACCCTCCCACCACCACCTACTCCAGTCCTGTAACCCGGAAGGTGTACACGATCAAAGGCAGAGCCACGTGTGAAAGCACCCACGTGATTTACCAACTGACCTGCCTACACTGTGAAGCTTTCTATGTGGGAATGACCAGCAACAAACTGTCCATTCGCATGAATGGACACAGGCAGACAGTGTTTGTTGGTAATAAGGATCACCCTGTGGCTAAACATGCCTTGGTGCATGGCCAGCACATCCTCGCACAGTGTTACACCGTCCGGGTTATCTGGATACTTCCCACTAACACCAACCTGTCAGAACTCCAGAGATGGGAACTTGCCCTTCAGTATATCCTCTCTTCTCGTTATCCGCCAGGCCTCAATCTCTGCTAATTTCAATTTGCCGCCGCTCATACCTCACCTGTCTTTCAACAACATCTTTGCCTCTGTACTCCTGCCTCGACTGACATCTCTGCCCAAACTCTTTGCCTTTACAAATGTCTGCTTGTGTCTGTGTATGTGTGGATAGATATGTGTGTGTGTGTGTGTGCGAGTGTATACCTGTCCTTTTTTCCCCCTACGGTAAGTCTTTCCGCTCCCGGGATTGGAATGACTCCTTACCCTCTCCCTCAAAACCCACATCCTTTCGTCTTTCCCTCTCCTTCCCTCTTTCCTGATAAAGCAACCGTTTGTTACGAAAGCTTGAATTTTGTGTGTAAGTTTGTGTGTCTATCCACCTGCCAGCACTTTTGTTTGTGGGTCTAGTTAACCAAAAATTTTGTTCCATATTTCTATGTTATTTATGTACACAATTTGTAAGAACCCACTAAATCAAGTTTAGATTATGTAACTTACCATATGTGTGGATGGATATGTGTGTGTGTGCGAGTGTATACCCGTCCTTTTTTCCCCCAAGGTAAGTCTTTCCGCTCCCGGGATTGGAATGACTCCTTACCCTCTCCCTTAAAACCCACATCCTTTCGTCTTTCCCTCTCCTTCCCTCTTTCCTGATGAGGCAACAGTTTGTTGCGAAAGCTTGAATTTTGTGTGTATGTTTGTGTTTGTTTGTGTGTCTATCGACCTGCCAGCACTTTCGTTTGGTAAGTCACATCATCTTTGTTTTTAGATATATTTTTCCCCACGTGGAATGTTTCCCTCATACACACAAAATTCAAGCTTTCGCAACAAACTGTTGCCTCATCAGGAAAGAGGGAAGGAGAGGGAAAGGCGAAAGGATGTGGGTTTTGAGGGAGAGGGTAAGGAGTCATTCCAATCCCGGGAGCGGAAAGACTTACCTTAGGGGGAAAAATGGACAGGTATACACCCGCACACACACACATATCCATCCACACATACAGACACAAGCAGCCATATTTAAATATGTCTGCTTGTGTCTGTATGTGTGGATGGATATGTGTGTGTGTGCGAGTGTATACCTGTCCATTTTTCCCCCTACGGTAGGTCTTTCCGCTCCCGGGATTGGAATGACTCCTTACCCTCTCCCTTAAAACCCACTTCCTTTCGTCTTTCCCTCTCCTTCCCTCTTTCCTGATGAGGCAACAGTTCGTTGCAAAAGCTTGAATTTTGTGTGTATGTTTGTGTTTGTTTGTGTGTCTATCGACTTGCCAGCGCTTTCGTTCGGTAAGTCACCTCATCTTTGTTTTTATATATAATTTTTCCCACGTGGAATGTTTCCCTATATATATATATTTCTTAAAGTAATACACATAGTGAAACATATTGATTTGATTATTGTAAGATTTCATAATGTTAACATTAATATACTGAACCATACACTCTTAAATTATGTTGCAATTCTTTGTATTATAAGCACGGGTGTGATATGATGAAGTGGCACTGGTAGTAGTGAAATGGGGTCAGTTCTGGCACACTCACTCACCTCTGTCTCTCTCATGGTGATCCAGTGCTGGTTTTGCCACATCACCCCCTATTTATTTTTGAACAAAATTAAATATTAGGAACATGTGATATTACTATATCTGACCTCTTTTAAATGAAACTGATTTAAGTTAAATTTCTCTTAATACTAACTCTCAATAAAAATATATATATATATATATATATATATATATATATATATATATATATATATTTTTTTGAGAGTTAGTATTAAGAGAAATTTAACTTAAATCATTTAAAAGAGGTCAGATATAGTAATATCACATGTTCCTAATATTTAATTTTGTTCAAAAATAAATAGGGGGTGATGTGGCAAAACCAGCACTGGATCACCATGAGAGAGACAGAGGTGAGTGAGTGTGCCAGAACTGACCCCATTTCACTACTACCAGTGCCACTTCATCATATCACACCCGTGCTTATAATACAAAGAATTGCAACATAATTTAAGAGTGTATGGTTCAGTATATTAATGTTAACATTGTGAAATCTTACAATAATCAAATCAATATGTTTCACTATGTGTATTACTTTAAGAAAAAAAGTGGCACTAAATAATGAAGCTGGAAAGCTAAAAATTGTTCAGAATGTGCGAATGTATGTCACAATCGAAAGTTACAAGTGTCAATTTGATTGGGACAATATTTTGGTCAAAATTGGCCTTTTTACAAAAAATTGGAGGCACTGAATATTAGACTCAGGAAGATGAAAATTCATATGTATTCTCATTTTTATATAAAAACATTAACTATATGAGTCCATTAAGCTGCCTCTATTAGTTTTCAAGTTATTTGTCAAAAATCAATTTTGGAATGAAAATATCCATAGTCATATTAGATAAAGTATCATTTGTATTTGTTATAGGAAGTTCTAATTACAGCACTTAATTGTAATGATGAAATAATACAGCTGCACCAAGTTTCAAGACTTTATTATAAATGACAATCATTACAATAAATCTTAAAGAGGCAATTCAGAGTTAATGTTCTAATGTTGATTCCATTCTAAAAATTCCAGCGAGCAAAGTTTAAATGCAATTGAGCTAAAACTTTTTCAGTAACTAAAGCAAACTGAAAAAGGGGCCATTTAGATGCTGCTACCTGTGCCTAGAGTAGTTGATGGCAGATGTTCCTTTCGGATGTCAACTGTGCCAACATACAAACACCACCAGTGAGACACTTCGCACCAAGATATCAAGCTGTCCACATCAGTCAAACAACACGTGCGAGCATTGTGCCTTGGATGTTCTAACAGCCAGGCAGCTACAAAACGAATTTTTGGTAAAAGTAGGAAGGGAACTCACAAGGACTTTACACCAACCTGGATCGCTTAGATTTCATGGAAGTAACTTTTTTTGTGTTGCCCGTAATGTTAACAAAACTGCATGGCATGTGGCAAGATTATTTTCCACTTTTAAGGTGAGCAATTAACTTCGATGATTAGAAGTCAGGATGATAGACCATTGTACTTGTAACTTCCTGTAGAGGTCACCATTCAACTGTTCATAGTGCTGTTTCCAGCAAGGACATTATTATTATTATTTCTTTCTTGTCTCAGACGTTATGTCTGGTTAAAAATGGAAGGTGACGCGGACCTTGATCAAGCGTGACTTCCTTTTAACTGTACGGTATATGTTACATTGCATTTAGGAACTTTTGGGTAATTGAACAAGTGTCAATAATTACAGATTTCTGTAGTTGT
This sequence comes from Schistocerca americana, assembly GCF_021461395.2. Taxonomy (NCBI): domain Eukaryota; kingdom Metazoa; phylum Arthropoda; class Insecta; order Orthoptera; family Acrididae; genus Schistocerca; species Schistocerca americana. The sequence goes on along the minus strand of NC_060121.1, from coordinate 325,166,861 downwards.
ATATATAAGTTTGGATGTAGCTGTATTGCATTGATGTACTGGTGGATATTGTGTGGTATGACTCCTGTAGTTGATAATATAATTGGTACAATGTCAACTTTATCCTGATGCCACATGTCCTTGACTTCCTCAGCCAGTTGGATGTATTTTTCAATTTTTTCTCCTATTTTCTTTTGTATATTTGTTGTATTGGGTATGGATATTTCGATTAGTTGTGTTAATTTCTTCTTTTTATTGGTGGGTATGATGTCAGGTTTGTTATGTGGTGTTGTTTTATCTGTTATAATGGTTCTGTTCCAGCATAATTTGTATTCATCATTCTCCAGTACATTTTGTGGTGCATACTTGTATGTGGGAACATGTTGTTTTATAAGTTTATCTTGTAAGGTAAGCTGTTGATGTATTATTTTTGCTACATTGTCATGTCTTCTGGGGCATTCCGTATTTGCTAGTATTGTACATCTACTTGTGATGTGATCTACTGTTTCTATTTGTTGTTTGCAAAGTCTGCATTTATCTGTTGTGGTATTGGGATCTTTAATAATATGCTTGCTGTAATATCTGGTGTTTATTGTTTGATCCTATATTGCAATCATGAATCCTTCTGTCTCACTGTATATATTGCCTTTTCTTAGCCATGTGCTGGATGCGTCTTGATCGATGTGTGGCTGTGTTAGATGATACGGGTACTTGCCATGTAGTGTTTTCTTTTTCCAATTTATTTTCTTCATATCTGTTGATGTTATGTGATCTAAAGGGTTGTAGAAGTGGTTATGAAATTGCAGTGGTGTAGCCGACGTATTTATATGAGTGATTGCTTTGTGTATTTTGCTAGTTCCTGCTCGTTCTAGAAAGAATTTTCTTAAATTGTCTACCTGTCCATAATGTAGGTTTTTTATGTCAATAAATCCCCTTCCTCCTTCCTTTCTGCTTAATGTGAATCTTTCTGTTGCTGCATGTATGTGATGTATTCTAAATTTGTGGCATTGTGATCGTGTAAGTGTATTGAGTGCTTCTAGGTCTGTGTTACTCCATTTCACTACTCCAAATGAGTAGGTCAATATTGGTATAGCATAAGTATTTATAGGTTTTGTCTTGTTTCTTGCTGCCAATTCTGTTTTCAGTATTTTTGTTAGTCTTTGTCTATATTTTTCTTTTAGTTCTTCTTTAATATTTGTATTATCTATTACAATTTTTTATCTGTATCCTATATATTTATAGGCATCTGTTTTTTCCATCGCTTCTATGCAGTCACTGTGGTTATCCAATATGTAATCTTCTTGTTTAGTGTGTTTTCCCTTGACTATGCTATTTTTCTTACATTTGTCTGCTCCAAAAGCCATATTTATATCATTGCTGAATACTTCTGTTATCTTTAGTAATTGGTTGGGTTGTTGATTTGCTGCTGCCAGTAGTTTTAGATCATCCATGTATAGCAGATGTGTGATTTTGTGTGGGTGTGTTCCAGTAATATTGTACCCATAATTTGTATTATTTAGCATGTTGGATAGTGGGTTCAGAGCAAGGCAGAACCAGAAAGGACTTAATGAGTCTCCTTGATATATTCCACGCTTAATCTGTATTGGCTGTGATGTGATATTATTTGAATTTGTTTGGATATTAAGTGTGGTTTTCCAATTTTTCATTACTATGTTTAGGAACTGTATCAATTTAGGATCTACTTTGTATATTTCCAATATTTGTAGTAACCATGAGCGGGGTACACTATCAAAAGCTTTTTGGTAATCAATGTATGCATAGTGTAGCGACCTTTGTTTAGTTTTAGCTTGATATGTCACCTCTGCATCTATTATCAGTTGCTCTTTACATCCTCGTGCTCCTTTGCAACAGCCTTTTTTGTTCTTCATTTATAATTTTGTTCTGTGTTGTATGTGTCATTAATTTCTGTGTAATGACTGAAGTTAATATTTTGTATATTGTTGGTAGGCATGTTATGGGGCGATATTTAGCTGGGTTTGCTGTGTCTGCTTGATCTTTAGGTTTCAGATAAGTTATTCCATGTGTAAGTGTATCAGGGAATGTGTATGGGTCTGCAATGTAACTGTTAAATAATTTAGTTAGATGTGAATGTGTTGAGGTGAATTTCTTTAGCCAGAAATTTGCTATTTTATCTTTTCCAGGGGCTTTCCAGTTGTGAGTAGGACTAATTGCTTGGGTGACTTCATGTTGCAAAATTATCACTTCAGGCATTTGTGGTATCATCTTGTACGTATCTGTTTCTGCTTGTATCCACCGTGCATGCCTGTTATGTTGTACCGGGTTTGACTATATGTTGCTCCAGAAGTGTTCCATGTCTGTTATGTTTGGTGGATTGTCTATTTATTGTGTGTGTTATCTATTGTCTGGTAAAATTTCTTTTGGTTTGTGTTGAATGTTTGGTTTTGTTTCCTTCTATTTTCACTTTTTTTGTATCTTCTAAGTCGTTTGGCCAATGCTCGAAATTTCTGCTTCTTTTCATCTAATTGCTCTATCACTTCTTGTTGTGAGATTTTACCTAACCTTTTTCATTTTTTTTCTGACATTTCATTTCTTATAAATTGTGTTAGCTGTCCGATGTCTTTTCTCAGTTTTTCTATTCTGATCTGTAGCCTGTGTTGCCATGCTGGTTTTGTGGGTTTCTTCTGTGTGTTGGTTGGTTCTGATCTCTGCCTAGTGTGTATATTTGGTGTAGTGAGTGCTCCTATATAAACCAGTAGTTGTAACTCCTCCATAGTTGTGTTTTCATTTATTTTGTTGTGTATGACTGTGTTGATAGTTTTCATTGTTGTTTTGACTTGTGGGTTATTTGGCGGTCTATGCAAGAATGGTCTAATATCTGTATTTGTGTCTTTGTATTCTATATATGTCAGCTGAAATTTTTCTTCTATATCTAACATGTGTGTCAATTCGTGTTCTGTTTGTGCTTGTGCTTATTATTATTATTATTATTATTATTATCAGGAATATTATTATATTTTGTGCATGTGAACGTTTGCAGAATATATTAATCAGTTATAACTCAAAACTTTTATTTATAGTCACAGTTCCTGAGCCCGTTGAGTAAATAGTGGATTTGCAGACTGGAAATTATGGTCAGCATGTTTTCCATCATTTGCTGGTTGACCAAAAAAATAGGATTAGGCTCTTGTAAACAGTGAATATTAATTATTTATTTGTCTGCTGCCCACAAGCTGGTGATCATGCCTACATGAAATGCTGTGCATAAATTGTAGCAGAGCTGGTGTATGATGTGGCTTCTTTCACAGGTGGCCCCACTTGTGATGAGGTAGAATAAACATGTGACAGGACTAGAGTAGAATGTGCTGGGTGAGTCAATTGGGCAGGTCTTGGACCTGGGTCTTCCGCAGGGATATGACCCTTGTGGCAAGAGTTGGGATTGGGAGTGGCATAGGGATGGACCAGGATGTTGTGTAAGTTGGATGACAACAGAATACCACTTTAGGAGGGGCGAGTAGGCTCATGAGTAGGATGTTGCTCCTTTATGCCTACCTACAATCCTTCCCATCTCTCCTAAAGTGGTGTTCTGTTTCCCACCCAACCGACACTACATCCTGATCCACTCCCAATCCCTTGACTCTGTTACAAGACTTCCCTGATTTCCCCACCCAGCACAACCTGCTCTCATTCTGTAAGAGTGACTTAATGATTTTTGTGGGCTCTATGACAGTTGCTTTGGCAAACATGGTGCCCAATGGCATAGTCTGCAATGCCTGTTTAAGTAAATCTAATGGTTCATTTTTTGTTCCTATGGTTTCTGCCACTGTTAGGAAAATCTCACTGACTTTTTATGGCCAGTTAGGTCAATTTAATAGCACATGACTTGTCACCACTGTCATCTCACTATTTATCAATCAAGTCACTTCTCAATTGGTTTCACAAAGGTTGAGTGTACCCCACTTGCCAACAGCACTCAGCAGACCCATACAGTCGCCTTACCAAGTCCTTAACTTTGGTGATATAATGAGAACCTGTGTCGCCTCTGCAGCAAATCTGTTGGCAATTCTGTCTTCAGGGAGTGGAAAAATCATCTGCCTTGCCAATTTTACTCATTCCATGCCTAAATAATGCCCCGACTGTCATTGTTCTTGGAATTCTGATTTTTTTACTTACTGTAGTGTATGATGCAGTAAAGAATTCTGCAGTTTTCTAGCAGTGTACCTTCATTAATTTATTAGGGTTAGTGCTCTGTAATAAAAAAGTTCTCTCTTCTTGGCATAAAATACTTTGGTCCTAAATACTACCCAGTTTTTCTTTTGGCTTTCACTGTTATTTCCCATAGCCTGCTGTAGAGAAAAACTTGATTTAGTGTGTTGTAAGAATTATTTTAGGAAAAAATTAAATTTCTTATCTACTGTGTGCCATTGACAAACTTCTTCCCATTGTTCATCTTGTAAGTTCTCTCTCAATAGTGTGATTGAGTCAGCATTCACGTTTCTGTAAATGTTAATTTTTCTCGACTGTACTAAAACTGTCTGATGGTGATGCTTTAATGTTGCTATTTGACCATCATGAACAGACAATGTATTTACTTTGGGGAAAGTATATATATCATGAAAGATGACTGGATTTAAAAACGAGTTGTCAATGGCTGTTGTGCTTTGTCCTTCTATTCTTGTCAAAATGCTACTTTGGAGAAATAGATCAAAACTGGACATCACTGACTCAGTCAGAAGTATCCAAGATGAAATCAGTATTGAAATATAGTATGATTTTGCAATTATTTTTATTATATATTATTAGTACTCTCTCTAATTACCTTATGAAATATAAAACATTTCCTGTTTGAGGATAGTAAACTCTCAGAAATGTTGTCTTGTATGTTCCCATGTTTATCACTGAAGCACAGCATTCCAGCAACTGTTCAATGCAAAGTTTATCTGAATCTGTGACTTTAATCCAGTGTTTGTATATATCAGGGATTCCATTTTTCATTACATTTTGCCTACAATTATGTGATGTTACCTTATATTGTTCCAGGTGCATCTGCTTAATTTCTATGACTTTCAAATGATTATCAGTTATATTTAACTCAAGGTAAAAACACCTTCCAATTTTTCAATTCCTTGTGTGATGTGAGAAGCTTATCTTTCTCATTTAACAATCTTCTTATGTTTTGACGAAAAAGCCTAAACGTACTTTGAATCTTACACTAAGTTGCTCTTACTGTATATGTCGTTATTCAGCAGCTCTGTCCTTCAGGAAAGTTTAGATTAGAAAACATTCAAATTTATATTACACTCCTGGAAATTGAAATAAGAACACCGTGAATTCATTGTCCCAGGAAGGGGAAACTTTATTGACACATTCCTGGGGTCAGATACATCACATGATCACACTGACAGAACCACAGGCACATAGACACAGGCAACAGAGCATGCACAATGTCGGCACTAGTACAGTGTATATCCACCTTTCGCAGCAATGCAGGCTGCTATTCTCCCATGGAGACGATCGTAGAGATGCTGGATGTAGTCCTGTGGAACGGCTTGCTATGCCATTTCCACCTGGCGCCTCAGTTGGACCAGCGTTCGTGCTGCACGTGCAGACCGCGTGAGACGACGCTTCATCCAGTCCCAAACATGGTCAATGGGGGACAGATCCGGAGATCTTGCTGGCCAGGGTAGTTGACGTACACCTTCTAGAGCACGTTGGGTGGCATGGGATACATGCGGACGTGCATTGTCCTGTTGGAACAGCAAGTTCCCTTGCCGGTCTAGGAATGGTAGAACGATGGGTTCGATGACGGTTTGGATGTACCGTGCACTATTCAGTGTCCCCTCGACGATCAGCAGTGGTGTACGGCCAGTGTAGGAGATCGCTCCCCACACCATGATGCCGGGTGTTGGCCCTGTGTGCCTCGGTCGTATGCAGTCCTGATTGTGGCGCTCACCTGCACGGCGCCAAACACGCATACGACCATCATTGGCACCAAGGCAGAAGCGACTCTCATCGCTGAAGATGACTCGTCTCCATTCGTCCCTCCATTCACGCCTGTCGCGACACCACTGGAGGCGGGCTGCACGATGTTTGGGCGTGAGCGGAAGACGGCCTAACGGTGTGCGGGACCGTAGCCCAGCTTCATGGAGACGGTTGCGACTGGTCCTCGCCGATACCCCAGGAGCAACAGTGTCCCTAATTTGCTGGGAAGTGGCGGTGCGGTCCCCTGCGGCACTGCATAGGATCCTACGGTCTTGGCGTGCATCCGTGCGTCGCTGCGGTCCGGTCCCAGGTCGACGGGCACGTGCACCTTCCGCCAACCACTGGCGACAACATCGATGTACTGTGGAGACCTCACGCCCCACGTGTTGAGCAATTCGGCGGTACGTCCACCCGGCCTCCCGCATGCCCACTATATGCCCTCGCTCAAAGTCCGTCAACTGCACATACGGTTCACGTCCACGCTGTCGCGGCATGCTACCAGTGTTAAAGACTGCGATGGAGCTCCGTATGCCACGGCAAACTGGCTGACACTGACGGCGGCGGTGCACAAATGCTGCGCAGCTAGCGCCATTCGACGGCCAACACCGCGGTTCCTGGTGTGTCCGCTGTGCCGTGCGTGTGATCATTGCTTGTACAGCCCTCTCGCAGTGTCCGGAGCAAGTATGGTGGGTCTGACACACCGGTGTCAATGTGTTCTTTTTTCCATTTCCAGGAGTGTATTTCAAAAAATTTTACTTTAGGAAAAATTCAGATTTATGTCACACTTTGTGTGGAGTGACTACATGAGGGATGATGCATCAATCACACCATTATCTGATTGCCACATTTTGTTGAATGACTACTAAAGTTCTGCATTTGCACATCAAAAGAATGCGTCAGCCAGGTATTATCATATCACTCAAAGAGTGACACCATATCATATTAATATAAGGGCAATTCTCAGTGATGTGTAATGGGCTATGGTCCAAACTGTTATTGGATCAGCCAATTATCATTATATGATATTCTTTAACATTATTCAGTACACATTCCACATGGATCACAGACACAAGATTTCTGTTTTATGATGTAAGATTGTTTTCAATTACCAATTAAATCATTTAACAAAAGTAAGGACTAATTTTTTTTTATTTTAATCTGGTGCAATGAAATTTGAAAATATATTCTCAGTTTTCACCATTGCTCACATTTGAAATGAAAACTAGTATTTCATTTTTACATAAGTGTCCTCATGTTCTTTGGTTTTGGAACTTTTGCTTCTCAAATACTTCAGTAGTCTGTTATGTTCACTAATAAAAGAAGCAAACAGGTCTTGAAGTCAGTGATATGCCAATATACAGGTAACAAGATTAACATAAATGACCACAGAATTAACTTCCTAAAGAAATGATTGCAGTAAATTGTACTATATGACACTGAAATTACTGTATAGGATTACATCATGAAACTCAGTGCCTGGTGGAAAGAGATAAAAAAAAGAAAGATATCTTCAAGGATAATGAAGAGATGAAGACTACTACAACATAATTTTACAGCACACAAATTCTATAAAAGTATCTTCTTACGATTGACTTGGTGGCTTTGGCAGAAGCATTTCATCAGAAGGTGAACTTGTAACATCAGCTTGAACATCAGCTTGACTGCAAAGTGGTGATTTCTCAAGAGATGTCACTTCACCTGGATGTCCTACATCTCCTTCGCTGCTGCTAACTGCTTCATATTGTGACATTCTTTTTGAGCATACAGATGCAATGTCCTATAAGATGACACAGAACAAAAATGAGAAAACAATTAATGATCTAGATTTCACAAAATCGTGAAAACCTAGTTAACAATAAAAGGTAAAAATTAAATGAGGAGAAACAATTCGGCAATAAATCATAAGCTATGACAATTACTGATAGCCACATAAAAATTTCAGCACCAAAATTCCTGTCATTATATTTTGCTATCTAAGGGGGAATTGGAATAGGGAAAAGATATAATGATGTCAAATAGGTAGTAAATATGACACTGAATCAATTGAGAATATCATGCCAAGTACTATTTGCTAGAAAGTCATCAGTCCAGCCACAAGGCTAGTCCAGTATCCCAAAATTTCTCATTTTTCTCACTTAAGTCCAGAATGGTATTTAAAGCCTCTCAGAAGTCAAGAAACAAGGCATCAACATAGACAATGCAGTCTCCTTTCCCTGGGGAAATTGTGGACAAATGAAGTGAACCGAGTTTCCAAGACTGTGACTCACTTGATACTTACTGAATTCTACACAGGAAATTTTTTACCTCAAAATAGGTCATAAGACACAGGAATAAAATGTGTTCCATAATTCTGTAACAGAGTGAAACCAGGAGTATAGGCCTATAATTATGTGCATCTGTGTGATGAACATTCTTTGAAAGAGGAGCCACCTACACATTTTCATCGCCATTTAAAATGCTCCACTGTTCCAGCAATATACACTAACTTGTTAAATGATGCTAAGTCAGAAACTGATGTTCAGAAATTAATTGTAGTGGACGTGGTTTGTACTCTTCATTCTAGGTTGGCATATGTCAGCATATTAATTCATACTGTTACAGAAATGAAAGCGAGAGTCATCAAAAATATAATTAGATCACATAGCAAAATTACCTCGACACTGATGAAAGTTCAACATTCACACATTCTGAGACATCAAGGAATCACCAGTTCACTATTGGAGAAAGTGTGGGAGGCAGAACCTATAGAGGCAGATCTAGGCATGAACAAGTGAACAGATTCAAATAGGACGTATGTAGCAGTTGTTATTCAGAGGTGAAGACATGTGCACAGGATAGAGTAGTGTGGAGAGCTGAATCAAACCTGTTTTCAGAAGGAAGACCACAATAACAGCAATACAAAAATCAGAAGCCTGTTGCTTGTCTGATGAATTATGCTGTCTGCATTGTCCTTTTAGTCAGTGGTATACATAGCTATGTACATTCTTCTCACTGCCATTAATATTTTCATTTATTTTGTCATTTATTTACCAGTTGTACCTGCTCCTCATCCTATTCCACGTAAGATTTTTACTTTTGCTGTGTCACTTGTCTCTCACTTCCATATGAAACTTTCTGTCACCTTGTTTTTCTCATGCAATCTTTATTCTATTTTTCATTTTCTTCATGTTTTATCACTTCCTTCAGCAAGGAGAGTGGGCAATATTAGGCTTTTCTTATATACCCCTCTTCAGATACAGGGTAAGAGTGGCTTGTTCTGTGTTGAACATCCATTATTTTTGAGTATGATGCCAGAATGGGGGGAGGTTCTTTTATCTCACAACTAGGAAGGTATTTGGAGGGTAGTTTCAGGGACTGTTCTGGTATTCACCTTACAGTCAGGGAAAACAGTGTAAAGCCCTGATGACAATGTATTTTGCCAAAGTGAGCACAGCCGCTTCTTATCCAGTTGCCTACCTTCAAGCTTATCATAAAGCTGGGACACAGTCACATTAACCATCGCCTCAATCAACTCTCTGGGAGGTTTCCAGTTCTCATGCTGTGCATGTTGTGGTTGGTCTTCTCTCTTCAGTGAGTAGTTGTAATTCTCATGATTGCCTGCGCATTTGACACATATGGTCTCACTGTGGTAATATTTTGTCTCATGACTCTCTTGTTAACACTTTGTGTGAAGTACAATTGGGAGAGATTCCCCCTTAATTCAGAAGCCTAAGAGCTTGTGCAGCTCAAAGACATGGTCAAAGTTCTTTCTCCCCCCATTTGTTCTCAGCTGTATCACGTACTGGGGTAAATAGCTGAGGCCTCATCTTATTAATCTGGTTGTGTACATCCCCAAACCCAGCACATAACAGTCCCTTCTGGACTGTCTGTTCTTTGTACAGCCACAGCAGCCCCCGAAGGAGTGCCTTGGCTGTTGACTTCTGTTACACCACATTCTCTGGTGTAGTGACGATTTAATTTTTGAGATAAGGCTTCAGAGCCTTATAATTGTACAAGCAACCTGCCTGGACTTCTAGCATGGAGTCATTGTCAAGCTTGTTGACATTGATCTCAAGTGATGCAATGTCCTACAGATCATCATGAAACTCAATCCAGTCTACTAGGTGCATAAGGAAGGAGATGTAGCCTTTAGGTGATGGTTATTCTGTGCAATGACCCAACGGTCATTTATTAACTTTAATGTGCCATCTGTAGTGCATCTATAGCAGGATAAAACACTCTTACTCAACTCATAGTTCTCAGCAGGTCTGCCCAGCTCTTATTCCAAGTTTCATCAAGCATAATCAATTGATCACAGTTCATTGTGTCATTTAGTAGCTCAGGTGCTTTGGTGAGCAGGACTGCTGAAGGTCCTTTTGTCTCCTTATGTGGTTTCATCCCTCCCCATGGTGCGACCAAACAACAACAATTTTCTTTCACTGTAATACAGCAGGTACGAAAATGTTGCCGAGATACACCCACTCCACATATACCTGCTTACCCTCTCCAGTGTCTCATTCAGTTTTCTTGGTAGGCTAACAGTATTTTCTGGCATATTCTTTACACCAGCTCTTCCTCTATCTTCTGTCACAACTGTATCACATTTTCCTTCGCCTCCTTTACTTCTGATGTACCCATCCTATTTCCAGTTATACATCACGTAACACTAATCTCTGTTATTCCACTTCCCTTCCTTGAACATTGCTTCATCTTTGCCATTCTCCTACATATATCTTAAGACAATCATAGTGCACTCAGTACAGTAATTGAAAGTACTTGCTAAAAAGCAAATAATGGTTGGTATAGAGGTAACAACTCACTGTATAGTTGAGGCTTTGGGTGCTAGGTAGCTTAAGTGTGAAGTTGTACCACATTCTGTAGTGAAACATAGGTACAGGAAACCATGCAAAGCAGTGAGAACCAGATTTTATTTAATGTCTTTGGGGAGACTTTAGAAAAAAAAATGTTGCTAATGTTACAGTAGATTTCAGGAAAAGCGTCTCAGTTTATAAGAGTCTCTGTGTCAAGTGTATTATGCACACAGAAAGAAAAATGTAACAAAAGTAAACTGTCTACTCTTGGTAAGACAAAAAGAAACCAATCATGTGTGTTAGGAAAATTTGATGATTTTGTGAAAAGTGCTTCACAGTTGAAGGTGTATATATGGATACTGGATGGCTTCATGGATGCTGTTCTTATCGGCTCCTCATCAATGTAGCAGATGACAGCTCCAGTTGTAACTGGATCCCTCAAATTCCAGTAAGGAAGGAGTCGAGAGATTATCAGCTGATTGACTGTAAGTACAGCCTTCAGGAGCTCAGTACTTGGTTTTATGGTGAAATCTCAAGAATATATTTTTACATTACACATGGCTCACACATATTTTTACACTGCAGCTGCAGATTAAATGCACCAGTAAGGTGCTGTGTTAGTTATGAGGCTGCAGTATAAAAATATCACAATAATCATACTATTCAACAGGACATGATTTATTAACAACTGGAAGGAGACTCTATAAAGTAACAATGAACGCAGTGGAATACAAAGGATGACATTTACTTCTATGTTAAACTTACGCAGTGTATGAGCCCCTCTTCAAATTTCCATGTGAGGACTGCTCAGAGAGAGGTTATCAGGAGGAGGATGAAAAAGGCAAATGTCAATGAATCAGAGTGTGAAACATTAGAAACATGAACATTGTAGGAAAACTGGAAAATCTAAAAAGAGACAATGTCAGATTAAAGTTAAGCTTGGTAAGTATTAGTGAGGTAAAATTGAAAGAGGACAGAGATTTCTAATTAGATAGTTTGAGGGTCTGAAACTAATCCAACATATTTACTTCTACATCTACATGACTGCTCTGCAATTCACACTTAAGTGCTTAGGAGAGGGTTCATAGAACCACTTCCAAATTATTTTTCAATCGTTTCACTTTTGAATAGCACATGGTAAGAATGAACACCTAAATTTTTTCGTGCTAGCATTGACTTCTCTTATTTTATCATGATAGTCATTTCTTCCTAAGTAGGTGGAAGTCAATAAAATATTTTTACATTCAGGTGAGAAAGTTGATGACTGAAATTTTGTGAAAAGATCACATCACAACACAAAACACCTTTGTTTTAATGACTGCTACCCCAACTCACCTATCATATTTGTGACACTCTTCACCTATTTCCAAATAATACAAATTCATCTAATTGAAATTTAACATAAATTTTTAGTACTCATGTGGCAAACCTTATACTTTTATTGTTCAGGGTCAACTGTCACTTTCAGCGCCAACAGATAACTTGTACACACCATTTTGTAATTTGTATTGATCTTTTGATGAGTTTACTGGATGCTAAGCAACAGCTTCACCCTCATTTGGAGATGTCCTGTCAATCAAATGTTATGTAAACCTGTGAACAATCTAAGAGGGCTGTTCAGATTGTCCCCTAAACCATTTATAAGTACATTAAGGACAGCATAGCATCTATAACACTTCCTTGGGGAACCCCAAATATCAATTCTGTTTCAGCTCATGACTTCCTATCAATTACTACGAACAGCAATCTTTCTGACAGGAAATTATACGCTAGCTGCACAACTGAGATGAAACTCCACAGGAACACAATTTTATTACAAAAATCTTATGAGGAATAGTGTCAAAAACCTTCTGAATATCTATAAATATGGATTCAACCTGAAATCCCCTGGCAACAGCATTCAGTACTTCATGTGAATAAAGAGCATGTTGAGTTTTACAAGAAAAATATTTTCTGAATCTGTGCTATCTATGTGTCAATAGATAATTTTATTTTGAGTATTTCATAATGTTTGAATGTTGTAAAATCCTCCTGCAAATTGATATAAGTGATTTGAGTGTATAATTCAGTGAATTACTTCTGTTTCTATTCTTGTGTACTGGTGTAAAGTGTGCAACTTTAGAGTCTTTAGGTCTGGATCTTTCATACACAAACCACAATTGTTGAGGTCTATGAGGACATGGAGAGAATATATGAGGAAATAAGCTCACCAGACAAAAAATTAATTGCCCATAAAGAAATCATTACAAGCATCATTTAATACTGCATAATTCCACTCCTAGAGTTGATAACTGCATGGATTTGGTTAGTAAGAGTCCACAAGTTTGTGCACATATGTCAAATCTAGTTAAGCCATTCACTGACTATCTGATCATGCAGTTCCATCACATTTTGGGGCTGCATGTGTTGGTGTTTTACACCATCTTCCAGCAGATTTTCTATGTGGTTCAAGTCAGGTGAATTTGCAGGCCAATCAGTTGTTAAAGGATGTGGTAGCATTCAGAAAACCAGTCACATATTCTTTCAGCCCAATGAATATTGCTGTTGTCATCATTATGTGCCTGTGTGAGCAATGGCCTCTTGCGCCTCAAAGCTGCATCTAAGCCATTGATATCCATTAGAAAAAGGTGCACACTCAATAAAAAGCCCCCTGGGAGTAATGTGGGATGCATCTACTTGAACCTGGAATGTATAGTGTGATAAGTTGGCAGAAATAGAGTGTGAGCCCTGGTAACCCCATTCACATATGGTAATGAGGCTGTGACGGTGTCACAAGTCTTTTACAACTCAAGGAAGTCAGTGATAAGGTCCCTGAAACAAGGGCAGACAGATCCTCACAAATATCAGAATCATCCAAGGAGAAGAGGAACAAAAAAGATCTCCAAAATAGAGGAAGTTCCAGTGGCCTCATGCCATTGGACTTTGCATGTTCCAACTCTATACCTGAGGCAGAGGTCCTGGTGGCTCTTGTGGCAACGGATTCCTCCCTCCCTCAGTGGACATAGGAGGAACATGAGCCCTATGACCAGCAACCTGTTTGTCCTCCAGTGACTGGCTGATATCCAGTTACAGACCAGCAGAATCCTGGGAGGGGGCACTCCACAGGACCCTGGTGATAGATGCCAGAGGAGGGTGTCACTTCTCCAGCTGCAGACTGGGGATCAACAACCCTGGTGGGTTGGGAATCAACACTCCCAAAGTGGATGTGGAGGAAAGTAGGAGGTGAGCCCTCAACCATTAGCAGAGCATGTGTAGTTGAGAGGCCCTGAAGGGCAAGGGTGCTCTTACTAGAGACAATGACATCACTGTAGATATAGCAAATGTCATTGTCACATGTACAGGACATGAATGATCATGTTTCTCCTTAGCCTCCTGAAATGTGTGTCGGTCAAGTATCTTGTATTCTTGGATTTTCTTTTCTCTTTGGAAGAGAGCAGGGGAAATGGTTCTCCCTGAAATGTGCATAGGCAGGCAGGGGGAGGGGCACAAGGAGTGTTAGTGTGGATCTGACACCCACAATCCCCACAGACAGGTCTGGTGTTACAATGTGAAGACATGTGGCTGAATCTCATACATTTGAAGCACTGCATAGGAAGAGGAATGTAGGGTTTCACATGGAATCGATACACCATCAACTTGACGTTTTAAAGCAACAGGTCACCTATAAAGGCCACAATGAAGGCCCCATTACCAACCCTGTTGTCCTTTCATCCCCACCGGACGTGATGGACAAAATGCACACCATGTCACTCCAAACTGGCACGTAACTCATCATTGGTCTATAAAAGGAGATCACTGTGTAAGATAATACCCTGTACCCAGGATCACTTAACCCCTTTCCATTTTCAAAATTGCTGCTAGGTCCCCAAACCTATCTTCAAGATGTTCAACAAGGAATACTGGCTTTGTAGTCACAAGAGAATCCCCATTGGTCCTAGAACAAATTAAGTATTATGGAGAGTGTTTCTCCTCCCATTTATTAGCTCTACATTCTTCCCACAGCATTGCAAGGGAAGGAAAGATTGTGGGATCATCTCTCTTCACATTGCAGTAATACCTTCCTTCAGAAGAGACTGCAGGAACTATGCGACCATCAGTGGAAGAAAGTTTGAGCCACTTCATGTGTGAGTTATGCACCTTGGTCTCACCCAATCTGAAAGGGAGCTCTCTCCATGGAAACCATCCAGCCACAGCAATGGCTAGCCAGCCAGGTAACCTTTGCTAGCTGTCCCTGTGACCTGTCCATGATGGACACAACTCCTTGGCATATGTGGGATGTTGACGGCACAGGCACCAAGGGTGTGACCCCTATGAGGTCAAAGGACTGCCTCCATATAGGTACTTGACAACCCCCCCCCCCCCCCCCCCCCCCCATTGGGACGGCTACCATGTCGGGGTCGGGTTTTGGGTTATTACTTTTGCCAGAAAGAAACGATGCAAAGACTGAGAGGCACATAAGGTGGAACGCACACTGTGGTGGGTGATCCTCCTCACATGATCAGCATTTCTACAAAACTTGGAAGAGGAAAGCTATGTCAAGCCCAACAATAGGGAACATGTGGTGAAGGATGTAAAGTTGTATAAAGAACCAGAAGAGAAAAAATTAGTGTTAAAAATCATAAACCAAATCCACGTATGTCTGGCACCAAGAAGACCATGGAATGGAAAAGCAGAGGGGAAAATAATATAGTAGAAGGATGGACTTGAAGCATGGAAAGATGGAAAGGAAACAGTGCTGTAAGGGCTAGTACCACATGTGGGCCAAGCATGTACTCACAAGAGAGATGTGAGCCCCCAGGGGAGGGACTTTAACAACCTGTATAAATCTTTTGACAGACAAACCACTATAGACGAGGTCAGAATAGACAAGAATATTTGAGAACTAGTCTACCGCACTCTCAGACACATCATCTCAAGTAAAGTTTCTTGGTGAAATATCAGAGCCTTTCAAAGAATGTGCAGGAGCTTGACAAGGAGATGGCCCTTTCCCACTTCTGTTGAACACAGTGTTAGATGAAGTCATCAAAGAATGAGGGAAAGGAATTGAGGGTATAAGCATTGGGGCCTCAAGAGAGAGAATCAACTGAAGTGCCTAGCTTTAGCTCACAAGTGGAAAAACCAAGTATGCCTAAAAAGAACTTACATGATATAGCATCACAGACAGACCCCCAAATATTATATGAAAGAACTCATTTGATGGACAATTTATGTCAAAATAAGTGACATCCCATAATGAAAAACTTTGGAGTTACAAGACAACTGTTTTGCCTGAAGCACTGTATGCCTCAGAAACTAAACTCTTGGAAGCTACTCAAAAATTGATAAAGTTGAAAAGGAAGAGCAAAAAATTCTCAAAAAACATTCAGGATCCCAAAGATGGCATATGGATTAATGAAAAACTACACAGCTATACACAGCAATAGACAACTTCACTGATTCAACATGTAGAAGGCAATCAAAATTCTATGATCACATCTGTAGAATGGACAACATTGGTTAACTAAAACACTACTCATTATGATAAAGTCAAAAAAGATACAAATCACACAAAGCAACACAGGGAAACAGAAGACAGAGGAATGCAAGAAACAACAAAGTGAAATGCTAAAGAGGTTTTGGGAAAAGAAGATGGAGCTAACAAGATCAAGTGTCCTCTTTAAAGGGGCATGATGAAGAAAGATGAAGAATAATGATATCTGAATTTTTTCTTTGTTAATCACCTGTGATTCTATTGTCACAAAAGTGTCTCATACATAAAAGAGAATATTATCCTAATATCCATATATTAACAGTTACATACTTCACTCACCTCTGGTGGTTCAGCATCTTCAAAATCTGTATCCCATGAAGCGGTATCACTACCAGAAGAGCTGGATAGGACGCCCCTCAGTGGTAAATTCCTACAAAGCAAGTACTTGAGTCACAAGAATTAAGATAATGATACTTGTTAAAATGCTGAGAAGCATGACATATATGGAAGCTTTCAATGAAACTGTAATGTGGATACAGAATTTTACCTATTGCATCCTTGGCAGTGAAAGCATTAATACAAGCAGTTCCTAAACAGCCACTGTTTAGCACTGGACAGTGTAACACTGGATCCTATAATCTAGTTTGTACAAAGAGAAAATATATGTACTGTTTGACATTACAATTGCAGTACTTGAGTATTTGTATATAAAAGCAAAATAAC
This sequence comes from Schistocerca americana, assembly GCF_021461395.2. Classification (NCBI taxonomy): domain Eukaryota; kingdom Metazoa; phylum Arthropoda; class Insecta; order Orthoptera; family Acrididae; genus Schistocerca; species Schistocerca americana. The sequence goes on along the minus strand of NC_060121.1, from coordinate 325,149,938 downwards.
AACAAGATAAAGAGCAAAATGAGAATTGTTGATAATATAAGCCTTCTCTGTGGGAATGACCAGCAATAAACTGTCCATTCGCATGAACGGACACAGGCAGACAGTGTTTGTTGGTAATGAGGATCACCCTGTGGCTAAACATGCCTTGGTGCATGGCCAGCACATCTTCGCACAGTGTTACACCATCCGGTTTATCTGGATACTTCCGACTGACCCCAACCTATCAGAACTCCGGAGATGGGAACTTGCCCTTCAATATATTCTCTCTTCCCGTTACCCACAAGGCCTCAACCTCCGCTAATTTCAAATTGCCGCCCATCGTACCTCACCTGTCATTCAACAACATCTTTGCCTCTGTACTTCTGTCTCGACTGACATCTCTGCCCAACCTCTGCATTTACATATGTCTGCCTGTGTCTGTATGTGTGCGGATGGATATGTGTGTGTGTGTGCAAGTGTATACCTGTCCTTTTTTCTCCCTAAGGTAAGTCTTTCCGCTCCCGGGATTGGAATGACTCCTTACCCTCTCCCTTAAAACCCACATCCTTTCGTCTTTCCCTCCCCTTCCCTCTTTCCTGATGAAGCAACTGTGGGTTGCGAAAGCTTGAAATTTGTTACAGTATCTTTGTTTTTATATATATTATTATTTTATATATATTATTTTATATATTTATATTGCATATATTTTTTATATATATAATTGGATAGGTAAAAAATCTACTCACCAAGCTGTGGCAGGAGAACACACAGATAAAAAAGGTATGGAAGCTTTTAGAGTCAGTTGGTCCATATTGTGACATAAGGGTTGAAGTGGAAGAAAGAGGGATGGAGGAAAAGGACTGGAGAGGTTTAGGAAAAGGATTAAAGTTCAAAATAGTCATCCAGAACCCCAGGTCAGGAGAGGCTTATCGGACTTCTCATACCATATGAGGATTCTGGGTGACTTTTCTGAATTCTACCCCTTTTCCTAAATCTCTCCAGTCCTTTCCCTTCACCCCCTTTCCCCTTCAACCCTTCTCCCAGAAGAAGGAGCCACTGGATCCGAAAGCTCGCATATTTAAAACCTATTTTATATGTGTGTTCTCCTGCTGTCACTTGGTGGGTGTATTTTATCTACCCAGTTACATTAAAGTGAGAATTCTACCTGCTTCAAGTGACAGGTTGGAAGGAAGATGTCAAATATATTCTTAAAGTAGTACCAATGCACTGGATTTCATGCACCTATGTCCGCTTTGTGTAAGGATCTGCAATAGGTACTATATTTGTGAACAAAGAGTTCACAATGATGTAAAGGTGCCTGTGATTATTAATGAAGCCTAGGCTAAATTAATCAGGCAAGGAAAACACTGATGACAACATCTGCAGCTTATACACAATGGTAAAACATCGACATTGTTTCTGAGGCTGCTTTCCCACATATTACATCATACAAGTCTGTGGCAGTTTCAGCACCCCACACTTCCACACCAGGGCAGGTATTTAAAAGTTGCTACGGCAGACTACATTTAGTAAGAATGCCAGTCCGCGCCTAGCTCATGGCCCCAGCAGTTCTTTTTTTGTATCCAATTATGCAAATAAAACTAAGAGCTTCTCATTCAAAGAGAGAACATCAACTGTTAGCTAAAAGTCCACATTTCAAAACTTCAGACTAAATACAGGAGTGATTATTGCATCAAAAGGAGAATTGACTCAAGGGAATTGTAAAATTGGGAGGACACAGAATGCCTCTCCAGTGTCTTACTTGGTGATAAAATCTGATTTTGAAAACATCTGCAACTGAGGATCATGTTGACTGAATTAAAAATCCACTGCAGTAGTAAAAATGCATCTTTTTATTGGATGACTAGTGCCACACATCCATGAATTTAATAAATTACTTGGTGATATCTGATGATGGGGCTATAAACTTCTAAAATGAGTTGTGCAATGAATAAACAAATGTTTACAACTGCAGCATATTTTTAATTCAACCACCATTCCCTTGATGAAATGAAGTTCCAGCACTCCCATTAACACACTCAATCATATATATTTACTTCTCTCTCTCTCTCTCTCTCTCTCTCTCTCTCTCTCTCATTATCTTTGGTTTCTTTCTCGTCTCCTTTTCTGTTTCCAACTTAACTCTTAATGGCACTAATCATTCCCCTTCTCATTTCTCTTTCACTTAACCCAACTTTACTTTTCACTCTGACCTTATAGTGTCTCTGGCCTGAAGCTAGTACAGTGCTTACCGTTATACTATCTATGACCTAATGCTCTCTGATAGCTCCCACCTCATCTTTCTACATTTACATCTACATCTATATTCTGCAAACCACCAAGAGGTGTATGGCGGGTGGTACATCCCATTGTACCCATTATTAGGGTTTCTTCCTGTTCGATTCACATGTGGAGCACAGAAAGAGAGATTGTTTGGGTGCCTCTGCGTTTGCAGTAATTATTCCAATCTTATTCTCATAATCCCTATGTGAGTGATATGTAGGTGGGTTGTAGTATATTGCTAGAGTAATCATTTAAAGCTGGTTCTTGAAAATTTGTTAATAGACTTTCTCAGGATAGTTTACATCTATCTTCAAGAGTCTTCCACTTCTGTTCCTTCAGTATCTCTGTCTTCCCTCATTCTCACAACAGATGGGTTCCTACCAACCTGGGCTCTGAGCGACCTGTCACTCCTTCCCAACCTTCCCCAATGTATCACTCCTTTCTCCCTCAGGAAGAAACTAATAGTTTCAAAAGCTAGGAATAGTGTTTTCACTTTTAAGTTTGTTCATTGGCAATATTGGAAGTTTACCTTCTGCAAATTGGTGCTGACCACTTATTCAGTCTCCTTGTAATTTTGAAGTTTTCCTATACTTACGTTTTCTTGAGTTTCACTTAATATCTCATACCACTATATTATACAACTATAAGCTAATACAATTCAAGAAAAACTGTCAACATTTACTTCAAATGCTCTGAAAACAAAAAACTGTATTAAAATAAGGTGATCATGTGTTAATATTTAATCATGTTTGAACGAGAAGACAACAAGATGACTGATTATTGAGGAGAAGATTACTCTTGATATGAAAAAGAGTTTCTGATGAGATCACAGAAAGATGATAAACTAAAAAACATATTAAAACATTATTTTCTTACGGGTGGCTTGGTGGTTTAGGAAGAAGTTCTTTCTTGTGTGTTGTATCTGCTTGATCAGCTTTTGTTTCCTTCAGATACCTCAAGGCAGGTGATTTCTCAGGTGATTTGAGTCGATCTGGAGGAAGCGAATCCATTTGGCTACTGACACCAGTTGCTTCAGACTGTGACATGTTTCCTAAAGTTACTGGCGCAGCCTCCTACAAAATGTGAAAAAAAGGTGCTTAGTGCTGTTTCAACACATCTTGGGATTAACTTTTTCATTTTTTAATTGCACCATCTGAGTTAAAATGAAGGAAATATATAATTTAAAGGTAAAGGAGACTACTTATCAAGTTGCAGAAGCACTGAGTCATCCACAGGCACACAAAAAAGCTTTCATACACACACTCACTCTCTCTCTCTCTCTCTCTCTCTCTCTCTCTCTCTCTCTCTCTCTACCTTTTCATTCTTGGCCATAGTCTGGCTCTGGCAATTCATTCTGGTGGTAGTTGGTTGATGGTCATACCCACATACAGTTCTGTACAGAAATTGCAACAGAGCTGGTATATGACATGGCTGCCTTTATAGGTGGCTCTACTTCTGATGGGATAGGGTAACCTGTGGCAGAACCGAAATGGGATGTGCTAGTTGGGTGAATTGAGCAGGTCTTGCTCTTGGGTCTTCCATAGGGATGACTCTTGTGGCAATGGGTTGGGAGAGGAAGTGGCATAGGAACAGACCAGGATGTTGTACATGTTGGGTGAGTGATAAAAAACTACTTGATGAGGTGGGAAGGATTATGAATAACAAGTGCCTGAATGGAGTGTCCCTTTATCACCCAGTAGCACTCCAAACAGGAGCAACTGAACACAAGGGCTGTGATTATTTGTTATCATGCCTGGAAATAAGTGAGCTCTTCTCTTGATCCTTCCCACTCCTTTTAATCTGGAAGTCCACTGCCCGTCCAACCACCATGAACATCCCAGTCCATTCCTATACCACTCCCATTCCCAATACCTTGCCAGAAGGGTCATATGCCTATGGAAGACCCAGATACAAGAGCTGTCTGATCCATCCACCTGTCCATCCTACTCCAATCCTCTCACCGGCCTATCCTACCCTGTCTCAGCAGAGGCAGAGCCACATGGGGAATCAGGTATTTCATACACCAGCTCTGCTACAGCTTCTACATAGCATTTTATGTGAGCATGACCACCAACCAGCTGTCCACCAGAATGAATAGCCACTGCCAAACTGTGGCCAAGAACATATTTGACCACACAGGGGCACAACATACTGCTGAGAACAACATGTTCAAGTTCAATGACTGCTGCTTCACAACCCCTACTATGTGATTCCTTCCCTCCAGCACCAGTTTTCCTGAACTACGCAGATAGGAGTTATTCTTAAAAACATCCTTTGCTCACGTAATCCTCCTGGCCCCAATCTCCACTAACCCACTGCCCCCATGACCTCTCCCCAACAGTTTCCCCTTCCTCTGTCCTGTCATCCCCTCCCAATCCATGCCTCTACATAACTGCCATTGTCACTGTGCACTGCAGCTTACAGCTCCAATGCCCATGTGTCACATGGCTAGCCTGTGATCCTGCCACCTCTCTCACCCAAAGTCCCATCCCACCCAACATAACCCCTACCCTAGCCCACCTGCTGAGGTGCAATCCCGGCATTGTGAGACCACCCAGCAAAATGTTGGTCCACAGGTGTGTGTGTGTGTGTGTGTGTGTGTGTGTGTGTGTGTGTGTGCGCCCAATATTTTACTCCCAACTATGGTCTGCTTATGGGATGAGCATGAGCAGTGCAAACCCATGTTGTTGTTTAGATCTGGTTTGATACAACTCCCCATGCTACTCTATCTTGTGCAAGTCTCTTCATCTCTGAATAACTACTGCAACCTACATTATTTTGAATCTGCTTACTGTATTCATCCCTTGATCTCCCTTTACAATTTTTAACCCGACACATCCCTCCAGTACTAAATCAGTGATCTCTTGATGTCTCGGAATGTACCCTACCAACCAATACCTTCTTTTACTCAGGTTGTGCCACAAATTTCTTTTCTCCCCAATTCTATTCAGTCCTTCTCCATTCGGTAAATGATCTACCCATCTAATCTTCAGCATTCTTCTGATGCACAACATTTCAAAAGCTTATATTCTCTTCTTATCTAAACTGTTTATCATCTGTGTTTCACTGTCATGCAAATAGATATTATGCATACATATACATACCACACTGTCCATGACAAATCTCATTTAATGTTACTCAGATCACCTAATAAATATATACACAGCATGTTTTTCAGTATCAGACAATTTAGCATTAGTTTTCAAAGTAACGTCTTTTTTATTAATTTTCATCTCCCTTTCTAAAAAGAACACACTTCAGGCAAAGCTGTTACAGGCCAAACTCTCTTGCAATATAGCCAGAGATGTAGGGGATCATGTTAAGTGTGACCTAATAACCAATGTTGGTATCTTCCAGATTGACCACTAAAGCAAACTAAAAGTCACACCTGTGGCTTCTTAATATCAGTTAATTCTGTTATTACATTGAAAATATTCTCAGCAATTTTTTTAAAGTGCCCAACATGATATAGTCACAGCAGTTTGGCTTAGTGGCTTTATGAGTGTCAGACTAAGAAACCAAATGTCTGGGGCTCAATCCAAAGTTGGTCCTAAAATTTTCCTTCTCACTTGCTTCTTTCACCTCTGGCAAGGATTTGTTAACATCAGATACACCAGTCTGTGCTGTGGTTGGGAGTCCATATTAAATTGTCGTCCCCTCGTAGCTGGCAGGGTAAATCAATTCAAAGGTCAGAGGGAGATGAGGGCATACCACTTTAAACAGGACCATCTCTAGTAAAGCATTCTGGTGTCCAAAGTAACCTTCAAGTTGAGAACAGCTTTCAGTCACAGTGATGCAGTTTGAATGATTTTCTGTAATTATATACCTGACTATTATGCTGCAAATGAAGATTCCATCATGACTGTATGAGGTGGAATCCAAACTTTTCGGGACTGGTGCTGCTATCTGGAAAGTAGGAGTAGTACATCTTTGCACCGCTAGGTGGTGAGAGCTGCATATCTGATGAGCCAGTGAGCGGAGTGGCATACAGCTGGGAGTATGTGTTGCGTGTCCACAGTGATTTCCGTAATACACTGGGTTTGGTGTGTGGCAATTTTATGATGGATCCGCGAACAGAACAGCGCATGTGTATCAAATTCTGTGTGAATCTCAGGAAAAGTGCTATGGAGACCCTTGCAATGACTCAACAAGTGACCCACAGACAAAGCAACAATCGTCCCAGTGAAAGAGCCCAGGCTCCCGAAGACCCAAAAAAGCAAGACAGGTGAAGAGCAAAGTGAAGAGCATATTCACCATTTTCTTTGATACCATGGGAATTGTGCACAAAGAATTCATCCAACCAACCAAACAGTGAATTCCAAGTACTACTGTGACATTTTGTGACGGCTCCATGAAAACGTGCGGCAACAATTAGCTGAACTTTCACATCAAGGGAACTGGCTGCTGCATCATGACAACGTGCCCAGTCACACGCCCTTGCTCACCAGGACTTTTTGGGCAAAAAACATGGCCGTTGTACCTCACCCACCCTACTAGCTAGATTTGGCACCTTGCGACTTCGTGCTATTCCCAAAACTGAAACTCAAGTTGATAGGTCATTGGTTTGACATTCTAGAGAGGATTCATGTAGCACACCCTCAAAGAACAGGACTTCCAGAAAACATTCGACCAGTGGCAGAAGCGATGGGACCGGTGTGTACGTGCGGATGGGAACTACTTTGAGGGTGATGGTGACCATTAGTCCAAAGGTAAGGTTCTCAACAAATGGCAGCACCATTCTTGAAAATTTTGGATAGCTCCTCATATGAACCGCATACACTGGTAGGAAACATAGATTCACATGACATGTAAAATGTTTTTAGAACACAAAATACTTTTCAAGCTTAGTGTCAATGGGCTACAAAATGTACTGTTCTACATTGATTTATCCATAGCTACAGCTGATAGCTCAAAAGTACTCCAGTTGTATCTAAAATATTGTAATGGGAAGCCCTAGTGGAATGTATATAGTTTCAGATTCGTGAAAAGTGCTGAGACACCAAATAATATATTGTTTATGTTGTAATTCATCAGTACAAGATCACATAATTTTGTGCATTGTTCTTCATTTTGGAAGTAGATGTTGCATACCAGATTATATGAATGAACATATCACACTTAATAGTGTTATTTAGTCATACAATGCGGGCTTCAACAGTTGCTGTTTCCTTCCAGGCTCAGACGTCATGATTGTTAAATAAAACTATTCCCTGACATCTACTGTTCTCCCTCCTAACATGTCTCACAGAGCCAAAGACAAAACATCAGAAAATAGTATTATATATCAACCACGGCCTCTCAACACACAGTTTTAACTGAAGTGATATACAGCATTACAAGTTATTATTTCCTTTTTCTCCCAATTTTTCTCAACTAAGGCCTGAGTGGAATTTAATGCATTCTTACAAAAATCTTTTTCTCTTCATAGGACTTCTACTTTTTTCACTCGCATTCCTTTGCTCCTTGATTAGTAAAATATCAGTTCTACTTCCAGGTAGTTTCTACTGGAAAGTACTGATGGTTTTCATATAGCTCCTGTACTCACTTTCATCACATATTATCTCTCACATAATACCAATCTCTTCTCTCTTTCTTGACCTCCTGTAACCATTTGCTGATCATTTTCAATCTAATAATGTACAGGGCAAATAATTTTACTTAATATGTGCAGGTCCATTCTCAAAAGAGTCTACAGAATGTAAAGCTCTGTTCCTGTATTGTTCCTCTAATCTTTCCAGTATGTTTGTGTAAGCCACCATTTCTCCTGTTCTTTTATGTCCCATGTGTGGTTGTCCATTATCTTAAAATTTCCACCAAGAACCATCTTTTACGTATGTAATTTCTCAGTTGCTTTCCCAGAGTATATGATACACCAAAAATTTTGCCTGAGTGTTGTGGCAGACATGCACAATATTTAGACCACAGGCTGAATTTTAATTATTAGGTGAGCTCATGGACTGATGCCAGTAGACTGGTGTGGTCTCACTTTAGACCTGTGGGCATACCCCACCACCAGTGGCATTTTGTTCGAGATTCACATCCCAATACTGCACTCAGCTTTCTGCTTCAGTTTCAATTATTTCTTTCATAATTAAGTCCCATAAGTTAGGGTTCCAGACCACCATACATATTTGGTGTAAATCTATGGGGTTTCCATCCAGTAATCAGTGTTCTGTAACTGTTGGCTTGCCAGGCTGTTCCAAATATTTGTGCCACCGGTGTTCAGTACCGCATTTTCCATAATTCTGATAATTTGGCTGATGCATAACAGAGCACATTGGCAAGACTTCTGATTCAGCCTTGATTTACAGATGCCTACATACTGACCAAGAAAAATTTAATTTTGGTGAGTGGGCAGAATATAGTTCACATTTGTTGCTTCTCCATGATGAATACGATTCTACACAAAACAGCACCAGTACATGGAAGAAACATAGTTGCTTGTAGTTTGTCTGCCTCCTCCTTGGTCGAGTATTAGTATATGTCAGAGAGTACAATGAATTTACTGCATGGTAAACCCATTGCTGGTGAATATAATTTCCAGAGGCTCTAATTTGGGCATCAAATTTTAAGTCTTATGTGCCACTGGTTTGCAAACACCCGAACACCAATCTACTGTGTAGGACAGTGTCAATGGACTGCTTGTGCATATAGTTTCATGTGAATAGTTTTATGGTAAACATTATGCTTTAATGTTCATCACTTTTCCTCCCAACCAACACATTCAAAACTGGCAGTTTCCCCACCTTTTCAAGTTCTGTAGTGAGTGTTATGTTGAAACATACTGAGTTCAGATACTGTAGGAACCCTTTCAATTCAAACATGGGCAAACAAATTATTGGTGCTCATATGATGGGTGCTTCAAAAATCAAAGAAGTCAAAATGCTGAAGACAGCGGTTGTCACTGACTATGGAATAGTGTAACATCAGACAGTTGGTCCACAATGCAGCAAGTGACCAACCAGTTCAGTACTAATACAAGTGAGTGGCCATAACAACCAGCCTCATTATGAGATACAGAAGCCACTACTCAAAACATCGATCTCTGTTCACTACATCACAGGCATAGAGATTAGAAGAGCTGCAGGACCCCTGTTGCTAGATGCTCAAAGCATTCAGAAAGGTGACCCAAATTCATGAGTCATAGTACTTATTGGTTCATGCCAATGATAGGGCATGAGGCCTCATTCACGTGGGTGGTGAGATATTCTCATTTGGGAGATATTTACATAGATTGATGAAAGGTCTTTGATATGAGGGTAGTAATGAAGTTTTAACTATCACTAGAAAAAAGTAAAGTTACATACTCAATTTTTTGTTTGTTTTCAGTTAAGTCTGCAGTCCTGTTACAGATTGAAATCCCCACACCCCAATACCACAGACCCTGTAAGAGGAGACAAAATGAAATAGAACACACCACTGAAAAGGCAGAGGGTCTGCATCATTTTCTTCAGGTTCTTCTACTAGCAAGCTATGTTACTGTGGTGCAGTTTTGCGTTTTGAACTGCAATTAATACTTTAATATCCACAAGCCCCTGTAGTGTTGGTAAGTATAGTTTGCTGGAGATCTCAGACTTGGGCAAAGCTTGGCCAAGGGAAATGTGTGAACAGACTTAGAAAGGGACTACCACAGCACCAGAAAAGCATCAGTACTGAGACTGCTGAAATTGAGTGTTCATTATAGTGAGTTGCGTCTATAGTCAGTGGTGAATAATGAAATCCTGTAGTGTCTAGTCAGAGGCATAATCAGTGTGTTTTGAAAGCACATTTTCTCAAAATATCTGAGAAAAATGTGCCATCAATATGCTTATCAATACTTTAAATACAGATGCATTCCTTCACCTACAAGTGGACAACTACCACTGTGAAAGAAAAGGTCTTCAAATGAAGTTCAAAAAATCTTTGAGAGTAAGTAGAGGACTGCACAGCAAGAGGTGCTGATCTGAAAAACATTGAAAATTACTGACCAAAAACACTCAGCAGGTGAATTTTCAATTCTACAAGACAATCTATGAATTGTCAGGATGTTTTGAGGAACACTCCACAGGTGTGTGTGTGTGTGTGTGTGTGTGTGTGTGTGTGCATGTCGTGACCTTCATAAATTGCTGTTAAATACTCAAAGACAGAAAAATATCTTGTAAGGAAGTTCCAATGTTCAATTTTCCAGTTTGTGCTTATGTATTCCAATGAGTTTTATTAGTTTCCAATCTGCACGTAAGTAGTTCCTTCCCCCCCCACCCCCCCACCCCCCTCCCCACCCCCCCCTTCTCTCTCTCTCTCTCTCTCTCTCTCTCTCTCTCTCTCACCTGAACAGTTTGCTCTTGCTTATTTCCTGGAGCCACGTTCTGTGACACTGCATCACTGCTTGAGGAACTAGAAGTTGTGTCACTGGGCTGAACATGTCTGGCAGGAAAATTCTTGGGTTTACTATTGCTGAAACCAGGAAGATAAATATTGAGAAATCTATTACTGTTACAAAAATTGCCACATTTAATTAATTTTTACTCCACAATGTCTTGACAGGTCTGCAAAAGTGATATATCACTGAATTTGTCTCACACAGCCCCACTTTCTACTGCAAAAATTTATAATAGTCCAATTTAAAAAATACTAGAGACAGCTGTATTTTAGATCATGTCATTCAAGTGATTTTAGGTAGTGTACAACTTTGGAAACCAAATAAACTTGGTCTGAACAATTTTCTTGTCATGTCAAAATTAGCATAGTTCTTACTGATGGCAGAGTTGGTTTGCAGCACCCTATATATAAATGCACCTCATGGATGAAATTGGAACTGTTCATGAGTTGATGCTATTCTATACAGGAAAATTACAACACTAAAAACTGAAGTGAAACACAAGAAGATGTGCAGAGATTTGCCTAATGGTGCAGGAACTGACAGCTGACCTTCACAATAAACAAACAGTGGAAATCAGGGATACAATGACATGGACAGATTACCACTCACCACATAGAGCAGGCATTGAGTGGTGGACAGACAGCATGTAAATGACTGTCAGATATTATTCAGCTCTTGGTCTAAGTCTTTCATTAGGTGTAGACAACAAAACTCAAATATATTTACAGAACCACATCTCACACACATGTAGCCACTGTTGTCTCCAGGCATTAATGCTTGATTGCTACTGCATTGGAGGTGAGCAGTGATCTTTGTTGGGATGGGTAGTGGGGATACAGAAGAGGCATGGAGCAGGGAGGGGGAGGGATAGAGGGTAGGGGTGGGGGAAGAAGCTAGGTGAGGGGGTTTGGGATTCTGGCGGTTAGGAACGATACTCTAGATGGCCCATGAATTGTTTAGCATACAGTAGTGTCATGTTGGTGCCCATTGCCATATCACAGATTTATTTGTAGGTGATGCCTTCCAAGGAGGGGTATGAGGGTGAATCACATACAAACTGGAATTTTTTATATAAGTTTATTTAAGCTTCAGAATAACTTATTTTTCTATCAAGTCTCCTCAATGGAAAACACATTCTTCCCAGTGAACAGGCAGTGTCATGATGCCATTTCTGTAAAATGAATGTGGCTGTGACATCAGCCAGTTGTGCATGAACACTTTGACAACATCATCAAAATCAAATCAGTATCCTCCAACTGCTTCCTTTAGTGGTCCAAACAAATGGAAATTGCATGGTTATAAATCCAGACTGTAGGGAGGATGTTCTAGTGTGGCCCAGAACGACTCCTGAATTTTTTGTTGAGTTCAGGCAGCTGTGTGGGTTCGAGTGTTATCATGGAGCATGAGCACATCTTGGATTGGAAATACACACCATTTCTGATTATATGCATGTTTTGTTTGGTCCAAAAGTTGGAAATAGTATACATCATTTGCAATCCAACATTCATGGATAAAACTGATGAGAAGAACTCCTTTAAAATAAAAATAAAAGACTATTGCAAGAACCTTGCCTGTCGAGAGTGAGTCTTTGGCTTTGCCAGGGGCAGATTCGTCATTTTTGTGCAATTACATGCTGTTTTTTTTTTTTTTCGATTCCAGGGTGTAGTGGTGCACTCACATTTCATCACAGGTGCAAAAAATGTTCCCCTTCAGTTTCATAGTGTCAGTAGCTTTTGACACCTTGATAAAATTAAATTTGAGCTCTGCAGTGAGAAGACACAGCACCCACCTTGCGGGAAATTTCAAAAATCTGAGGATGTCAGTAATGATCACTTGAGCACTACTATGGCTTATTTAACCTGAATGCTAATTTTGGCAACTGTTACTTGGCAATCATCTTCAGTAATCTGGTTAATAATGTGAATATTCTCCTAAATCATACTGCTTCTTGAGCATTGGTGAGCCGTATTATCATCTGTTTCTTGACCTGTTTGTGCCATGTGTACACTTGAGTCTTTCTCAGGGTGCTGTTGCTGAACTGTGTTGCAGGTCTTTTCAACATTTCAGATGGCTTTATGCCCTCTGTCGTAAGAAACTTGATTATAACATGTTGTGCAGCAGTTGACAGTACCTCTTGCTCTCACATTGCAATTCTGACTAAATAAATGGTAGAACAACTTTCTAGGTATGAAGAACATTTGTTGAAAATGAAAGAAACAATGCTAAGAGATTTCACTGCTCACCATTTACAACAATGGCATAAAACAAAAATTCCAGTTTATATTTGATTCACCCCTGTAACTGTAAGGAAATTGTGTTACAGCAATTAGCACCCATATGAGACCTTCCTATGCAAAACTATTCATGGGCCATCTACAGTATCCTTCCTAACTGCCAAGAATCCCAAACCCCTTCACCTGGTTCAGATTCATTGATGACATCTTCATGTCCCAGATCAAGAGTGAGGACACTCTCTCCAAGGACACCCTTTCCACATTCCTCCAGAACCTCAACACCTTCTCCCCCATTCACTTTGTCTGGTCCTCCTCAGCCCACTAAGCCACTTTCCTCAGTATCAACCTCCATCTCAAGGATGGCTACATAAGCACCTCCATCCACATCAAACCTACCAACCACATACAATATCTCCAGTTTGAACTGTCACTCATTCCAAACGACGAAGTCCCTTCCATACACCCTAGCCACCCATGGTCATTGCATCTGCAGTGATGAGCAGTCCCTCTCCAAATGCACCAAGGGTCTTGCTGCAGCCTTCAAAGACTGAAATTAGCCTCCAAAATTTGTCCAGAAACAGAGCTCTCATGTACTATCTCACCAGTCACCTACCACCCCCACACACCCTCTGTCCAGCAACAAAGGAGCTCTCCCCTCATGACCCAGTAGCATCCAAGATTGGAGCAGCTGACTCTCCTTCTCCAGCAAAGTTTCGACTATCTCTCTTCACACCTGAAATGAGAATTATCCTCCCCGCTATCCATCCCACCCTTCCCACAGTGGTATTCCCCGCACACACAACCTATGTAATATCCATGCTCATCCCCACTCCACTCCTGCTCCTAACCACTTTCCTAATTACTCGCATCCTTGTGGGAGGCCTAGATGCAAAACCTGTCCTATACATCTTCCCACTACCATCTACTCCAGTTCTGTTACAGGTGTCTCCTACTCCATCAAAGGCAGGGCCACCTGTGAAAGTAGCCATGTGACCTACCAACTTAGCTACAACCACTGTTCCACTTTCAACATGGGCATGGGTGCTAACAAGCTGACTTTTTGCATGAATGGCCACCGCCAAACTGTGATCAAGAAACAGACAGTCCACACAGTTGCAAAACATGCCACTCAATATGACATGCTTCACTTTAATCGTTATTTCACAGCCTTGCCACCTGGTTTCTTCCCCAAATTTTCTGAAATGCACAGATGAAATTGTCCTTACAACATGTTCATCATTTGCAAAATTCCCTCTGGCCTCTATCTTTGCTAGTCAGTATATTCCACCTGCCTATCACCTTCCCTGCTCCCATTCCAGTGCTACACATGACTTTTATTCCAACAATGCACAAACATACCCCTTTTCCTTTCTTTCTTTTCACCTCTCCCTTCCTCCCCAATTCCCCCCCTCAAAAAAAAAAAAAAAAAAAAAAGGCTCAAGTCTCCTGATGCTGCGCCTAACGACTCTATCCTATCTCCGACATGTTACCGCACACTCCCACAGGCAGCACTAGCATCTTCTCTCAACCTTACCCTCTTTACCCTTCCCCTCCCTGCCCCACACCTCTTCCTTATCCCCAAAACCCACCCCCCTACACTGCTGTTCAAGAAGAAGAAAGAATATTATAGTTTAAAGTTCCATCAACATCGAGACAATTGGGGGGCAGAGCACAAACTTGGATTGTTTCTTAAGGGTGAGGAAGGAAATCAGTTGTGCCCTTTCAGAGGAATGATCCCACCATTTCCCTGAAGTGGTTTAGGGAAATCATGGGAAACCTAAATCAGGATGGTTGGACATGGAATTTGCACTATTGCCTTCCCAAATGTGAATCCAGTGAGTTAACCACTGTACCATCTCACTTGTTGATTGCTGCTTATGTTGCATACAGATGCATTCAGGCCTTAGCATCCAGAGATGATAGTGACTATGTGTATGTGAGTTGTTCTTGTAAAAATGTGTGTGAGTTTTCTACGTCTGGAAAAATGACGTTGTACAAATGCTGAAAATAAGCTCTAAGACCAAAAAAACTGATGCACCACCAGGGAATTATCTGAATGGGACATAAATCAGTAGATTTGTTGTATGTGTACAAACAAATGATTACAATTTCAGAAAAATTGGATGATATATTCCAGAGAAAGAACTTCACAAATTGAGCAAGCCAATAACACTTTGGTCCACCTCTGGCCCATATGCAAGCAGTTAATGGCCTTGTCATTGATAGAGTTCCTGTATGTTCTCTTGAGGGATCTCATGGCAAATTTGGTCCAATTGGTATGTTAGATTGTCCACGTCCCAAGATGGTCGGATGGCCTTGCCCATAACACTCCAAATGTTATCAATTAGGAAGAAATTTGGATATCTTGTGGGCCAAGGTAAATTATGCCAAGCATGAAGACAAGCAGTAGAAACCCTCTCTGTGTATGGAAGGGCATTATCTTCCTTAAATGGAAGTCCACGATGGTTTCCTATGAAGAACAACAAAACAGGGCGTAGAAACCACAATGTACCACTGTGCTCTAAGGGCGTCGTGGATGACAACCAAAGGCATCCTGGTAAGAAAATAAATGGCACCCCACATCATCACTCCTGGTTGTTGGGTCATATGGCAAGCAACAGTCAGACTGATATCCCACCACTGTCTGGGGCATCTTCAGATATCTCTTTGCTGGACATCAGGGCTCAGTTCAAAGTGGAATTCATCACTGAAGACAATTTTACTCCAGGCAATGAGATTTCAGGCTGAAAACATGTCTGGAGATGCCCCAGACAGCAGCGGGATACCAACCTGACTTTCACCCACTATACAGCCCAATACCCAGGAGTGATGTTCTGAAGTGCCATTTCTTTTCATACCAATACACCTTTTGTTGTCATCTGCAGCACTCTTACAGCACAGCAGTACATCTGCAATATTCTATGCCCTAGTTTGTTACCCTTCATGGCAAGCCATCCTGGGCTTACATTTCCACAAGATAATGACTGCCCACACACAGAGAGAGTTCTGTTGCTTGTCTTCATGCTTGCCAAATCCTATCTTGGCCAGGAAGGTCCTCAGATCTCTCCCAAATTGACAATGTTTGTAGCATTATGGGCAGGGCCCTCCACTAGCTCAGGATTTTGACACTCTTACATTGCCAGCTGGGCAGAATTCAGCCATTCAACTTGCTCATGATTCTGACACTCTAACATGCCAGTTGGACAGAATTTAGCACACTATCCCGCAGGAGGACATCCACAAACTCTATCAATCAATGACAAGATAAGTAACTGCTTGCATATGGACCAGAGGTGGACCAACACATTATTGACTTGCCCAGTTTGTGAAGTTCATTCTCTTGAATAAATCATCCAACTTTTCTGAAATTATAACCATTTGTTTGTCTGTACATGTATGTCACATTTACAGATTTCCAACCCATTCAGCTAATTCCTTCATGGTATACCATTTTGTCTTACAGTGCAATATTAGCATTCTTTCTCCTTGTGCCTGTCTTTGATTCAGTGTCTCCTCCATGTGACGAGTAGCAATCTATCCCGTCCATGCTGCTGTTCCTGATACAAAATTTAGATCTATACAAAACCTATCAATATACTTGGTTAAATAAGAATTTGTAATTAGTGATAACTTTTTTGGTCTTTCCTTTTCTTGTTAATCTCTTTTCCAACATCACAAATCTATTTTTTACAGAACTGAAGAAAAATATTCAAGTACACAATCAAGGGGTGGAAAAAGGGCCATTAAACCAATGGATTTGAGAAAATAAATTATCACATTATAGCATCGCAAATATAGTTTTCTTCTGAAGATACACAATTTCTTAACATAGGCCCGCCTTTCTGTTATGCCTCTTGTCTGACAACAGAATGACAAATATTATGGGCACAATTATATTTAAAAAGGTCTCTTTAATTTTTTTTACTTCAAATACTGTCATGTTTAGCAAAAATTTATAGTGTTTCATTAAAGTAGGATAGCCTTGATCAATAAACAGAATTTAAATCAAATGAAAGAAAAAAAATTAATATATCATAAATGTTCTCTTACTGTTTATCTTGCGACTTTAGATGAGATACTTTGTCATGCAGTGCACTTGCATTTGGTCTGAAATTAACTGGCTTCCTGAGAAGTGCTGGTTTATTAGGACACTTCACTCCGTCTTGAAGTAATGAATCTGCATGGCTCCTATTGGCATACGCTTCCAATTGTGAAATACTTCTTGTAGATGGTGATGTAGCTCTCTAAAGAAATTGTAAAAGAAGAAAATAGATACAAAAAGCTGTGCTATTGTTTGACAGGTATAATCTATTTCAGTAAATATTGATAAAGGTTTCCAAGGCTCCTGGGTATTGTCAAGGGTGGCAGTCTTAAGATTTTGCATTATTTCAACCGATCATCAGCTTGCCATCTTAACCCCTTACCTGGAACATCCACCTGTCTGAAATGAAGGCAAGTTTTCAATGGTGAATTGATACAAAGAAGCATGTGACCTTCGCTGCACTATGAAAAAAGTACCGAATAAGTCTCATGACCAGCTAGAACCATAGGGCTATTTTCAACACCTCTAGCAAAACAAAAATATCTGCCTCTCAGATGAATGTTCCATTCTAAGCGCTATGGCAATGATATTGACAGTAAAAAAATCATTATGCACAGCTGTTCCATCAATATAACTTGAAGATTTAACATAACCATCCAACACAGCATCCAAGAGCCTCAACAAGATATACTACATTGCGTAATCTTTAAACAGCAGAAATATTAATAAATTTCAATGATAAGTCAGCAGTTGATGAGCAGGTAGTGCTCCATTACCTAATCTACTTTGTTGATATAGGGTTTAAAGCATCTGTGAGGCTGACTGATAAACTACTGTCTTTTCACAAGGTTAAAGCACTACTGTGAACTACATGCTGTGTAAAACACCTAGCATGCATGTATACATCTGGGACTAATAAGTGACTTCTTTCGTCTGACTGATGTATTACAAGAATATTTTGCCTTCCCCTGTACAACTGAAGGTCAGAAAGCAAGTTTTATGTACCATACTACATCACTGTGTCTCAGATATGAGAAGCAGGGAAAAAATGAAGTTTAATTGTTAGCTTATGACTAACTTATTTTTAACTTATAGTTACATAGACATGTGTGTGTGTGTGTGTGTGTGTGTGTGTGTGTGTGTGTGTGTGTGTGTGTGCGTGTGTTGGCTTGAAGACCACTTTCTGTTGTCTATTTACTTTTTATCCACAGCAAATACAGTCATATTTAGCTCTTAATAATGATTACTTGCAGGCTCCAATATTTCTAGTATGGTTTCATATCCAAACTATGCCAAGTATGCAGTTCGGATAGGACAGACAATTGTTCATCCTTCTTCAGCTTCCAATCATGGCAAATGAATGTTAATGCATCAGCATAGAGCTGTGTTCATATTAAGTGGTACTGTCGTGTCATCATGCTGGAACCATAATTCATGCCAAATGTCCAATGGCACATCTTCCAAAAACTCAGCCAGCACTTGTTGCAGGAATATCAAGTACCTGGCACCTATTATGTGCACATAGTTGGCCACACATTGATGTCAAAGGTATGCTGAAATCTTCATGCAAACATGGCTTTGAGGTTTTCTTGATCTAAACTGTGTCAATTTTGAGCATTCAAAATACCTTCCCACTCGAAATGTGCTTCATTGGTGAACAAAATTTACCTTGGACACTGAGGAAAATCCACACAATGGTGTAAAAACCAAGGACAGAACACACTAGACAGATGAGTGGGACACATGCAAGTCACATGCAAAGGCTTGAGTACTTGATGTATTCTCTTCAACTTGATGAAGCAATTCCTCTTCCAATATGACAGTGCACTGCCTTCTTGGAGCACCATAGTTTGCTCTATCATTTTTGAATTTCCCTCTTTCTCACAGCTGTTGTTCAACTCTGGCAAACATGGGATGAGACAGAGTCACACAATTTGGAAAGTACTCATCATACAGACCTTGAACTTCTCTTCCATTATGGAAAGCTTCATTCCAAATTAACATCATATTGGTGCACTCTGTGAACATGTACTCATGCATACTGTTACTGCAGTACTAGTTGCTATAATGTCAATTCACCCATCACCACAAATCTTGAAAAAAAGGCAGATGGAAACACAGGACATCATGTCACATCATGTCATCATACCATTCATGAATTAGGGTGGGCTACCACAACAGGCGAACTGCAAATGAAAGATCTAACACATGATTGAGTAGTCCTTGTTTTCCTTGCAACATGGAAATGAGCCATTTATGGACTTGGGTTCTTACATAAAATTTGATTTATAAGTCCCGTCTACAACCTCTAGAAGTATGTAACACGAATTGTGAAACACCCTGTGTAGTGAGAACAGCTCTACAGAAACTATTCAGGCATGTATGACACTTTCCAGGTTTCAAAAGGGGGCATCTTTCAATAAAGTGAGACACTGTCCTGTCAGTCAGATAACATTAAAAAGCACAAAAAGTATTTATTTACAAGGGTAAGTACCCATTGTCATGCAATTCACAGTGATTTGCAGAGCATGGATGTAGATGTCATATGAGCATTAAATTCCCATACAATGACTAATCTCATAATGGAAAAAAGAGTTGGTATTTTGCTTTCTCTACACTCATTCATGTTCCTATATATGAAGTTATTTTGAGGGGGATTTAATTTACTGTTGACATATCATGTATAGTAAAATTAACAAATGAGCAGAGGAAAAGAAGGACTCATATACTGCATGAAAGCAAAAGCTAGAGTGGTCAAAGCTGCACTTTCATAATTTAATTATATATTACTCTTTTCCACAAATATTTTGTTAACTGCCTAGCGCAGCACAGTCGCTAGCCACCTTCAAAAGGACATGAAATGGACTGAAACGAATTAGCATACAATTTGTACTGACAGTATAGAATGAGGGGCCAGATTGTGCCAGAAACAACATATAATTAAATTATAGAAATATGTGCAGAACACACACATGATGGAGCAGCATCCAAACATGACGACGATAATGATATCAGTGGTGACCAAAACATTCGTTAGTGAAAGAAAATCGGATTTAGTAAACAGCTGATACTATACTAATAAACACCAGTGTTAATGTGTGTTTAATAACACTTGTTGATTGCAAAAGAGTAGCATCATATAGTAAAATATCACTCATTTGTACAGTACCTTCATAATTTTCTCCTTATCTGCTTCAGATTTGGGATCCTGTGAGACAGTGTTACTCTCTGAGATATCAGTAGGCACATTACTTGTCCCACAATCTCTAGCAGGAAAATGTGTTGTTTCATAAGGTCTGAAATACAAATAAAAATAAAAACTTTGAGAACCATGTGATACCTGTGTTAATGAGAAGCACAGATTGTGCAACATCATAGATAATTAACATCTGATGTGGCAGACAATATATGAAAAGATGAGTCAGAAGAACACAGTAATCATAAGTATTACAAAAGACTGTTTTCAATCGACCATTTTAACTTAAAATTCCAAGAGGTGATTACGTCTATTGACAGTTTTTATAAAAATTACTTTTCAAAAAATTACATTCTTTTCTAGTTTAACTACAAAACAGCAATTTTTAGCCAGTAGCTATTCACATAGTTGCTGTCATGATACAGTTAATTAACTATTTCTAGCTAAATGAGAAGTGAGCCTGTTTCTTACAACAGCCATCAAAATTAAAAAATTACATAAAAGAGACTCTTTGATTACATCTCTCTGTGTTTTTTACTAGTTGATGAGTCAAAAAGACTATCATGTAAGAGTTCCACTTCAGTCAATAACAATAGGAAAATTTTTATTAACAGTTACAAACAAAGCGAAAAGCAATACTTAACAATAATGGAGATCCATGTATGGAAACATACATAAACTAAGGAAAAGGCACCACTGATGTCTAAAGGAGTGGTGTACATCACGCAGAAAGGTGTAACAGAAAAAAGTTAATACTAGCTTTCAGGCTCTTGGTCTTTCTCTAGTAAGAGTACACACATCCACACACACGACGACACTTACGCCCATACACATCCATGGTAGAAGCAAGACTGGTTATTGAACACTGATTGTTGAAAGCAGTTGCCTGGGTAGATGGAGGTGGGGACGGCATAGAAAAGGACACAGGAGACAAGGAGGGGGTAGCAGGTTAGTGTGGGGCAGATCTTTCAGAAAAGATGGCTCAAATGGTTCAAATAGCTCTGAGCACTATGGGACTTAACTTCTGAGGTCATCAGTCCCCTAGAACTCAGAACTACTTAAACCTAACTAACCTAAGGATATCACACACATCCATGCCCGAGGCAGGATTCAAACCTGCGACCGTAGCAGTCGCGCGGTTCCGGACTGAAGCACCTAGAACCGCTCGGCCACTCCGGCCGGCTCAGAAAAGATGCTGCACAACAAGAGGAAAGGAGTTCAAAGGGTAGAGCAAATATGGGGTAGAGAGGGAGGGGAGGAAAGGATAGGAAGATTGTAATGAAAAAGGAGGAGATAGAGGAGAGAGTAAGGGATATGGATGGGAAAAAGATGAAAGAGGAAGGAAGGGGGAGGGAGGGAGAAAGAAGGGGAGAGGGAGAGAGAGGGAGAGAGAGAGAGAGAGAGAGAGAGAGAGAGAGAAGGGGAGGGAGAGTGGAAGGAGAATGCAATACACAATACGGATGGGGAAGAGTGGTGGGAGAAGGCAATACGCAATCTGGATGGGGAAGGAGTGGTGTAGACAGAAGTAGTTGAGGTTTAGGCCAGGGGGACTGTGAGAGCACAGGATATACTGGAGAGACAATTCCCACCTGCAGTTCAGAGAAAATAGCGCTGGAAGGGAATATCAAAATGGCTTGCACAGTGAAGCAGCTGCTGAAGTCATTTGTGCTGTGGTGCACACCATTTTCGGTAAATGGATAGTCAAGTTCATGGTTTGCCACAGTTTGGCAGTGCCATTCGTGCAAGTGGACAGTTGGTTACCTGCCATGCCCGCATAGAATGTTTCACAGTAACAACAGCATAGCTGATATATAAACATGGGTGCTTTCAATAAACGATATTCAATAATAAGTCCCACCCCTACCATGAGCATGTACGTTTGGGTGGTTGTGTGTGTGAATGTGTGTACTTTTACTAGAAAAAGAGCAAGAGCTCAAAAACTAGTGTTAACTGTTCTCCACAATGTGATTCTGTTCACATGTATCAATCCTCTCTTGGTAAGTGAAAAACAATATATTTCCTAGCCTGAGATTCCTCCCTGTGCAAGTGTGCACATGCCAAACACAGAGATCTGCAACAGATAAATGAATGTGCAGAAGTTCTAGTTCACGTAATATCTTTTCAGTGAAATACTACAAACAGAAGGTATAATGAGTTAATCTTGGCTGTCTCAATTACTCTTATCAATTTGGGACAAACATTATGTGAATGAAAAATATTCTCCCAAAGTAACTAAAAAATAAATTAATGGCATATCAGCTTCAGCAAGGCTTTGTGAACTTTTGAAAATCTGGTGTCATGAAACTCATCCCGAGGAAAATAAGCAAGATTCATTTCTGCAACCTTCAGATACAAAAATCTATACATCAGTGGAAATAAGCAGACTTCAGATATATGAATCCATACAAACACTTATTTGTAATTATTTGGGAACATGATTTAACCTGAATTTTGCTGTTGTTGTTGTTGTTCTTATTCTTGTTGTAGTTAACGACTAGTCTCCATGCCTGTCTATCCTGTGAACACTGCTACATCTCTGCATAACTACTGTAATGTAGACCTACCAGAACCTGCTTAGTGTAGTCAATCCTTGGTCTCTGTCTTACACTTCTCCTTGCATAAGAAGATTGACTATTCCTTGATGGCTTCAGAAATGTGGCTCAATTAACCCATCTTTTAGTTGATTTGTGCCATAACACTCTTTTCTCTCCAAATTCAATTCAGTATTGCTTCAGTAATTATTTTATCCATTCATCTGATTGTCAGCATTATTCTGCATCACCACATTTCAAAAATTCCTCTTCTCTTCTTGTCTGCATTGGTTAACATCCACATTTCACTTTTTATACTCCAGACAAATACTTTCAGAAAAGATGTTCTAACACAAATTTACATGAGATATTAAATATTTCTTCTTACCGGAAACATTTTTCTTGCTTTGTATCGGTGGTATGATGTATAATAGTACTTGATACAGTAACAGTTCAGTAACAAAACTGAGTAAGGAAAGTTATTCCAAGCAGGTACTAACAAACCAATCTAGTTTTAAATGTGCAGACAGATACAAATCTGTCTCCAAATCATAATTTATTTCAGGTCTTGATAATTGTAGTGTCAGATTTACATACAAATTATAAAATACAATCAGGTCTAGAAGTTGAAATATTCAGACACATCACCAAGTTACATATAATACATAACATAGTCAACTTTTAATCATTATTTTGAATGGTTATTATTAATAATTACGTTTTTAGGCAAGAATTTGGGAATATAAATATCACTTACTTTAACTTCAAATAATTTGGTCTATTCTAAAGATGAAAAGTGCTACAGTCATCCTTAATGCAACACATTTTCACGGCAAACTGTCACTGTTGCTCAAGAACCTACATTGCGAGTTACTGAAGAATTTTGGTCTACTTTATAATGCCATGAAGAACCTTACAGACTGAGCTTCTAGACCTCTGACATTGTACAAATAGCCTAAAAGCCATAACAAAGGTATTCTACTGAGAACTATCATTAGAGCTACTGGTTATTTCAAAAATCTAGCCAAGTTAATGACTTCCATAGTTGGTCATTGCAAACCTCACTCTTAAAACTCTCTTATGTTTGTTGGCATAATTAAACAAACAAGAGTTGGCTGAAATTATATTATGTTTAGGCTGGACATATTCTTTGTTTACAAAACTCCTTGTTGGCATATCATCTTCCATAACAGACAATAACAATGTTTCGTCATGTTTTGATGACTAACTTCTTTCTGTATGGTGGAGCATTTTATGTAAAATTTTTATAGAATGACTATGGGTTCTCCAGAATCTCCTGTGGCTGTCAAGTTATTTATGAAGCATTTTGAGGAATGTTGAACTTGTTTCCCATTTGCATCTTTTCATTCCATCCTTACACTTATGACACATTTATTATCGGCCACATGGCACCAATGCTCTTCAGTACATTCTCGATAATATGAATAGCATGTACCCTAACATCCAGTTCACAGTCAAAACGGAGACACAATGGAAGTTAGTATTTTTAGATGTTTTA
Organism: Schistocerca americana; assembly: GCF_021461395.2. Taxonomy (NCBI): domain Eukaryota; kingdom Metazoa; phylum Arthropoda; class Insecta; order Orthoptera; family Acrididae; genus Schistocerca; species Schistocerca americana. The sequence continues at coordinate 325,125,795 of NC_060121.1, read as the reverse complement.
GTTGAACAAGAATAACATGCGCTGCTTGCAAATGTTTTTAACTGCCCTGTCCTCATCAACTGGTTCCATACTTTCACTGTTAATTTGTACGACATTCTTTTCAATTATTAGTTACTATTTTAGCATTATTATAATTGATTTTCAGGACTAACTTTCAAACCTGCTGTATTAAATCATTCAAATTGATCTGCACTAGATCTGAGTAGGACAAAGTCATCAGCAAAGCAAGGTTGGTCTAAATATGTTCCATTAACACACTTTACACCTTTATTTTTCAAGTTTAAGAATCTGAAAATTTGCTCCAGAACTGTAGAGATGAGCTTTAGTGAAATGGTATCTCCTTGATCTGGCTCCTCTTTCAACTCTTACTGACTTTCCTTCTTTGTATCTCTCTCTCTTTCTTTCTCTTCTCGTGAAGTCTACTGGAAACTGTAGCACTGATATATTTGAACTGAACTGAAAGCTTCCTCAAAATCTAGGGAACCCTGAAAACTTTGTTCAAGCCCATCAACTGGCTTATGCATTATATGTTCTAAAGCCAGATTGTTGCTTTTCCTAATTAAAATTAAATATTATTTTTTATGCCCTGATGATTATTTAGTGAATAACTTGCACATTATAAACAGGATGCTGATAAGTCTATAATTATCATTTCTTGCCTGTCCCCTTTCCTGAAAAGTGCAACAATTACAAAATGGTTCTAATTTTGAGGTACTGTCTTACTTCACAAATCTAGTGTAAATTCTTCTAAATATTCCTTTGGTATTATATTGCATCCAACTACATGCATTTTTATTGAAACATCATCTTCTCCAACAATGTCATTTCTGTTCAACATATGCTTTTGTTATGTTTTCATCATACTTGTTTTAGTAATTGCATCTTACCAAATTTTCACTGCATTTTCTTATAAGCCCTTAAAATCACATCTAAATAGTTTTTTTTTTGTAATTCAGCACATTCTATCATGTTCCTGCTGTCAGTTGCATGCAGTTTTAGCCTTCTCTTTAATTTCTTCCTTATTTTTTGTTTCCTTCATGCCTACAATATCTGTCCTTGTTTTGTCTAAATTCCTTTGCTTAAGTAATTGACCTGTTCCATTTACTTCTATGTAGCCTTCATTTTATTATAAGTTTAACTTGTTACTTAATTTAATCTAATAAATGATCTTACTCTTAAATAAATTTTTATACTCTATATTTCTGACTTTCTGCCTGTTATTTTTTTCTCTCTCTTCATCTTGCAATTAAAATTTAAAAGTATTTTATGGCCATCACATAATGTAAAATGTATTTATCATTTACCATAGTAGTTTCATTATGAGTTCAACTTTATTCTAGTTAAGTCCTCTCCCCATCAACCATGGACCTTGCCGTTGGCGGGGAGGCTTGCGTGCCTCAGCGATACAGATGGCCGTACCGTAGGTGCAACCACAGCGGAAGGATATCTGTTGAGAGGCCAGACAAATGTGTGGTTCCTGAAGAGGGGCAGCAGCGTTCTCAGTAGTTTCAGGGGCAACAGTCTGGATGATTGACTGATATGGCCTTGTAACACTAACCAAAACGGCCTTGCTGTGCTGGTACTGCGAACAGCTGAAAGCAAGGGGAAACTACAGCCGTAATTTTTCCCAAGGGCATGCAGCTTTACTATACAGTTAAATGACGATAGCGTCCTCTTGGGTAAACTATTCCAGAGGTGAAATAGTCTCCCATTCGGATCTCCGGGCGGGAACTACTCAGGAGGACGTCGTTATCAGGAGAAAGAAAACTGGCGTTCTACAGATCGGAGCATGGAATGTCAGATCCCTTAATCGGGCAGGTAGGTTAGAAAATTTAAAACTGGAAATGGATAGGTTAAAGTTAGATATAGTGGGAATTAGTGAAGTTCGGTGGCAGGAGGAACAAGACTTTTGGTCAGGTGAATACAGGGTTATAAATACAAAATCAAATAGGGGTAATGCAGGAGTAGGTTTGATAATGAATAAAAAAAATAGGAGTGCGGGCAAGCCACTACAAACAGCATAGTGAACGCATTATTGTGGCTAAGATTGACATGAAGCCAATGCCTACTACAGTAGTAAAAGTTTATATGCCAACTAGCTCTGCAGATGGTGAAGAAATTGATGAAATGTATGATGAGATAAAAGAAATTATTCAGGTAGTGAAGGGAAACGAAAATTTAATAGTCATGGGTGACTGGAATTCGTCAGTAGGAAAAGGGAGAGACGGAAACATAGTAGGTGAATATGGATTGGGGGGAAGAAATGAAAGAGGAACCCACCTTGTAGAATTTTGCACAGAGCATAAATTAATCATAGCTAACACTTGGTTCAAGAATCATAAAAGAAGGTTGTATACATGGAAGAATCCTGGAGATACTAGTAGGTATCAGATAGATTATATAATGGTAAGACAGAGATTTAGGAACCAGGTTTCAAATTGTAAGACATTTTCAAGGGCAGATGTGGACTCTGACCACAATCTATTGGTTATGAACTGTAGATTAAAACTGAAGAGACTGCAAAAAGGTGGGAATTTAAGGAGATGAGACCTGGATAAACTGACTAAACCAGAGGTTGTACAGAGTTTCAGGCAGAGCATAAGGGAACAATTGACAGAAATGGGGGAAAGAAATAAAGTAGAAGAAGAATGGGTAGCTCTGAGGGATGAAGTAGTGAAGGCAGCAGAGGATCAAGTAGTTAAAAAGATGAGAGCTAGAAGAAATCCTTGGGTAACAGAAGAAATATTGAATTTAATTGATGAAAGGAGAAAATATAAAAATGCAGTAAATGAAACAGGCAAAAAGGAATATTAACGTCTCAAAAATGAGATCGACAGGAAGTGCAAAATGGCTAAGCAGGGATGGCTAGAGGACAAATGTAAGGATGTAGAGGCTTATCTCACTAGGGATAAGTAGATCCTACCTACAGGAAAATTAAAGAGACCTTTGGAGAAAAGAGAACCTCTTGTATGAATATCAAGAGCTCAGATGGAAACCCAGTTTTAAGCAAAGAAGGGAAAGCAGAAAGATGGAAGGAGTATATAGAGGATCTATACAAGGTCGAGGTGCTTGAGGACAATATTATAGAAATGGAAGAGGATGTAGATGAAGATGAAATGGGAGATACAATATTGCATGAAGAGTTTGACAGAGCACTGAAAGACCTGAGTCGAAACAAGGCCCCAGGAGTAGACAACATTCCATTAGAACTACTGACGGCCTTGGGAGAGCCAGTCCTGACAACACTCTACCATCTGGTGAGCAAAATATATGAGACAGGCGAAATACCCTCAGACATCAAGAAGAATATAATAATTCCAATCCCAAAGAAAGCAGGTGTTGACAGATGTGAAAATTACTGAACTATCAGTTTAATAAGTCACAGCTGCAAAATACTAACGTGAATTCTTTACAGACGAATGGAAAAACTGGTAGAAGCCGACCTCGGGGAAGATCAGTTTGGATTCCGTAGAAATGTTGGAACACGTGAGGCAATACTAACCTTACAACTTATCTTAGAAGAAAGATTAAGGAAAGGCAAACCTACGTTTCTAGCATTTGTGGACTTAGAGAAAGCTTTTGACAATGTTGACTGGCATACTCTCTTTCCAATTCTAAAGGTGGCAAGGGTAAAATACAGGGAGCGAAAGGCTATTCACAATTTGTACAGAAACCAGAGGGCAGTTATCAGAGTTGAGCAGCATGAAAGGGAAGCAGTGGTTGGGAAGGGAGTGAGACAGGGTTGTAGCCTCTCCCCGGTGTTACTCAATCTGTATATTGAGCAAGCAGTAAAGGAAACAAAAGAAAAGTTCAGAGTAGGTATTAAAATCCATGGAGAAGAAATAAAAACTTTGAGGTTCGCCGATGATATTGTAATTGTCAGAGACAGCAAAGGACTTGGAAGAGCAGTTGAACGGAATGGACAGTGTCTTGAAAGGAGGATATAAGATGAACATCAACAAAAGCAAAATGAGGATAATGGAATGCAGTCTAATTAAGTCTGGTGATGCTGAGGGAATTGGATTAGAAAATGAGACACTTAAAGTAGTAAATGAGTTTTGCTATTTGGGGAGCAAAATAACTGATGATGGTCGAAGTAGAGAGGATATAAAATGTAGACTGGCAATGGCAAGGAAAGCGTTTCTGAAGAAGAAAAATTTGTTAACATCAAGTATTGATTTAAGTGTCAGGAAGTCATTTCTGAAAGTATTTGTATGGAGTGTAGCCATGTATGGAAGTGAAACATGGATGATAAATAGTTTGGACAAGGAGAAAATAGAAGCTTTCGAAATGTGGTGCTACAGAAGAATGCTGAAGATTAGATGGATAGATCACATAACTAATGAGGAGGTATTGAATAGAATTGGGGAGAAGAGGAGTTTGTGGCACAACTTGACTAGAAGAAGGGATCGGTTGGTAGGACATATTCTGAGGCATCAGGGGATCACTAATTTAGCATTGGAGGGCAGTGTGGAGGGTAAAAATCATAGAGGGAGACCAAGAGATGAATACACTAAGCAGATTCAGAAGGATGTAGGTTGCAGTAAGTACTGGGAGATGAAGAAGCTTGCACAGGGTAGAGTAGCACGGAGAGTGGCATCAAACCAGTCTCAGGACTGAAGACCACAACAACAACAACTGGTTAAGTCCATTTTCTATTTCTTTGCCTCTTGAGGTCTGTGTTAACAACAAACATTTTGTTCATCTGGGCAAATTCTACACATGTATCATCTCTGTTTTTTCTGGTAGCATACCCAAAGTATCTCACTGAAGGATCACATTAGTTTTTGTCCTAATTTTCTATTAAAATTCCCATTATCATATTGCACAGGTGTTTGCTTTTGTTTGACAGTTTTTGTAACAATGGCCATGTTGAAGCATTTTTGCTGGGAAGCTGATTCACTACAAATTTTGCCATTCCAATAAGGCATGACACAGTACTTTACTTTGTTTGTTTAACAAATACTTAATTATGTTATTATGTGCAACATCTTTTACACACATTGCAAAATGTGCATTTTCATTTTGTTTCATGTTCAACACAGGGACTTGTGGGGGGGGGGCGGAGGGGAGGGGGGGAGGTTTAAGAGAGATCTTGTGGCACTGTTTCGCTCAAGAAGGTATGCCAGCCTGGTCTGTTGTCAGATTTATAGCCAGACTTTTCAAGAAGGTACCCTCAACCATGTCAAGGCTCCGTTTAGTATTGTAGCCAGAAAGGATGATTAATCTATATCCTGATAATAAAACATTTTATCAGTTCTCACCTAGCCACAATTACCTACAAACACATACTCAATAACATAATATTTTCATCACAGGGCTATGCAGTTTTGTATTGCTCTGTGAAATAAATCTGTTGAAAGTACTGAGGAGAATGTAAATGTGTTGATGTGGTGATTTATTTCTGAAATTACCTAACTGAAGCTGTTTTGAAAACTGTCTACAGTAAATCTATTTCAATGAAGTGATATTACTAACTAGCAACTGGAAATCAATTATGACGTTCAAATGAAGCAGTTTGTTAATACCTGGTTTTGAAATATTACAACCTCACAGATTTTAACTGTGAATACTGAAATATTTTGAAAGAATAGGGGCAAAACACTGTGTATGTGTAGAAGGTGCAAGACCTGATTATTCAAAAAATGCCCACAATATGTCAGAACTTTAAAAAAGTAACAGTTGGCATTTAATTGTAAATGGGTATTTGACATCTAAGTAATTACTGTCCAGTTTGAAGCTGCAGTTGGAAGTTGTCTCTGGTTAACAGAGCAACCAGCACAGCTGCACTACAGATATGTAATATTTTTAATTAATCCATTTGCATTGTGTCATGACAAAAAGAAAAGACTTTGTGTCCATAATTAAACTGCAAAAGTTGTATAAATCTGTAGTTTCAGTTACACAATTCTTCACATGACAGTGTAGGTGTCTTAAATGAAGTAGTGATGCTTATTGAGAAGTAACTATACATAACACACATACATAGCAAAAACTAATTACACTACTTTGTCCACATTGAAGAAAGATAAATCACTGTAACTGTGTCAGCACTAGATTTATGGGCATAAATTATGAAATAGTAAAAAATTTTCCAAAAAATATGTAAATCTGGAAGAGAGAAGATACATGTGGAAAAGAAAAGATATGACTGGAAGAAACAAGAGGCAAGCAAAAAGAAGAAAAAGATCAAGTTAACTATGAAGGCACAAGAAAAGAAGAGAAGGCCATTTGGGGAGAAGGGGAATTTCTCTGTCCAGGTGGCAATAATAGTACGAATGGGTGAGCTTTTGAGATGTCCAGCCACAACCAAAGCTTTGAGTCAGGGCTACCACAGATCATGGTGCTGATCCAACCAACCAGCCGCATCAAGGTAGCTATTGTCCCTCCCTGAAGCATTCCAACTACAGCCTTTACATGTGAGCTGAGAGGTATAGAATTAAGAAAGATAGCAGAAAGTTAACTACAGCCTTTACATGTGAGCTGAGAGGTACAGAATTAAGAAAGATAGCAGAAAGTTAATATCAAGATTACTGAATAGTTAATTAACAGTAATTAAATTTGTTGTTTGGACAGTTGTTAAATTATGGAATGAAGTTATTGTTGCAGTCACACAAAATGGAAACCAGGGGATCCCTCTTTGACTATGCACATACTCTGAAAGAAATTAAGGAAAGGTTAGATATGTGCAGGGCAGCACTGGAGGCAGAACTGTCACCTAAAATAGAAGAAGTGACAGGCAAAATAGAAGGCAGGATAGTAAAATGGAAGAAATGGCTAACAGGCAGAATGAAGACAGGGAACAAGCCTTAGCTTTTAGAAGTTTAAAAATAGCAAATGAAATGAAAGAAGGAGTGGAGTCATTCGTGAATAAGCAAAACATTAAGACAGATAAAAGAAGGCAAGGGATTAATGATAAAATGGAACAGGTTAGTCAATATCTTTGTACAGAAGTTATACCAAAGATAGCAGGGGTACAAGGAGAAATCACCAATGCATTGAACCACTTAGGCATTCATATTAAAGATTCTCAGTTAGAAAAGGAATCCATTAAAGCACATGACAGCTCTTGGAAAAGACTGATAACAACATAACAATATTGGATGCATACATTCAGAAGTCTAAATCAGAGAAAGAGTTAATGAATCATATAATAGATGAGTTGTCTGAAGAGCTTAGTAATTTTAAAGCAGACCTGGGGAAAATCTTGAGGAGACACTGAAGGACGTCCAACAATGCATGGATGAGAAAGTAAAGACCTTGAGGGAGAGTTAATAGAACATTTAGATACATTAATGTCCAACAATGGCATATTACATGGAGAGGACTTTAAAAGGATAGAAAATATGGTAGAGTGCTTAAAAGTTCAAGCAAAAAATATTAAAATGCAAAGGAGAAATGACAGAATAGATAATTGATAACATTAAAGTACAATTTAGAAATCTGTACTTATCCCAGGAACAAGGAGGTTCAAAGTTATATAAATAGGGATGAAGAATTGTAGTAGAAATGCAGGCAGATCAATTACTGATATGACATACTTACAGGTATAAGAAGACAGTCAAATCAGTAGTCATCTTGAAATGAGCATAGATAGTACTAGTGAGAGGTGCAAAGAAAGAGGAATAAGAAAGGGAAGAAATTAGAGATTGTTGTGAGGAGTTGTGATTTGAAAGCAGCAATGAAATGTCAAAAAAGATGCTGATTTTTAAACTAGGCAAGGGAATACAGCCCATTGTATTTTTAAGGTTATTTAGAGGTGCATTTTCTAAATCATGGAATACAGAAAGGAGGATACAATTTGCTGAAGATCAGCTAAATGGGCAACATTTAATAAAGATAAGTTTAACACCTGGAAGATTTCAGTAAGTAGTTTACCGATAATTATTGGTCTCACAGAGATTAAAGAGAATTATTCATCTCAAGCAGAGCAGTGAATACTCAAGCTACAACTGACTGATCCCAGACTGTACAGGAGAAGATTGGGGGGAGGGGGGAGGGGGGGGATATTGACTTTAACTGAAATGGCGCATGATTAAAGCTCAGCTTATTGAAGTATTAATTAACAGGATGCCTATTCAGGTAGAAGAACAGATGACTGGCAAAGACTTGAAATAATATCAGTGTTCTTCAGAGTTACTTAGATGAGTTGGATATTTAGGGCCTGGAAGAGAGAATATGATTGGGCTCATAGGAATAACTGTGGGTCCAAATGGAAATGGAAATCTAAAAATGGACTCAAGGGTAGTAAATAGTCAATACTGTGAAACAAAAAAAATTTAGTAGTCATGGAAACTGTACACAATATAACTATAACCATCAAGTACAATATCACCAAAAATCTTCTAAAATTGACATCACGTAGGGACAGTGGTTACCAAAAATTTGACAAGTGGATTGGTTGGCTGGTTGGCTTGAGGGAGGGGAGCAAACAGCAAGGTCATTAGTCCCATTGGATTAGGGAAGGATAAGGAAGGAAATCTGCATGGCCTTTCAAAGGAACCATCCCAGTATTTTCCTGAAGCGATTAGGGAAATCATGGAAAACCTATTCAGGATGGTCAAACAAGGGTTTAAACCTTTGTCCTCCCACATGCAAATCCAGTGTAACAAGTGGATTGTAAAAAACTTGTATAGTCAAGGGTACCCATGTGATAGTCTGTAAGGGGTGAGGGGAGCAAACTGGGGGGATATGATGTATTTTTAATATTTTGGAAGACAGATGACGACTCATAAGAGGCCATAAAAATGTTCCAGTTCCAAACCTTTTGAAAACCTGCACAATACTGACTTTTAAATCATTTTCTTGAAAAGAAAACCACCTGATTAGGAGTGGGTCACAGTCCCCCATTGCCCCAGGAATGGGCGCCATTATCTGTAGAGGTGAACACTGGTCTGGACTCAGGTAGTGACACTGGCGTTTTGAAAAGGATTTTTTCATATTAAACAGAAAATAACTACTCTACTTTCTCCATAATGTGGGTGTACATAGTTCATACAGTTGAGTGTAAAGGAAAGCCCCTTACAGAGGAAGTTTTGTTAACCTTCTTAATCACACCCATAGCATGTGATCACAGTATCCTAGTCATTCCTAATTTGAACATTTCTATACTGCTGGAAGTAAACTGTCTGGAAAAATATCAAGCCTTACTAGATTTTGCACATAAAAAGTTAGTTTGGTCTTACCTCAACCCAGTAGTTGACACTCCTTTTATCAGGAATATGCAGGATAAAGTAACAAAAGCAAACCAATTAATGATTTGCATCAGTGCTAATACCACAGGTTTTTAGATAAGAATAATATTGAGAAAGACTACCATGTTGAAGTTATTGAGGACAAAAATAAAATTTTGGAAAGATTTCAAGCTAGTGATGTATTAAATAGTAATAAGAAGAATGAATTACTGAACATCATAATGAAATGTAGAAAGGTAGTTTAGAATCTATTAGGAACTATTCAGGGTTATGAAGGTAAGTTCATATGGTTGGGAGATTAGCAAAATGCTTGACCAGATAATTACGGGGCATTTTAAAATCAATGTACGGGATTTAAGGCTTTGTAGCATTTAAGTCAATCAACTTACAATTATAAATAATACATCAAATGAATGAGCAACTGAAACAGTTTTGTTTGTACGAGTATACCAGTGTGCAAAGGAAAGAGTATGAAATGACCAAGACTGCCTCAAGAACATGCTGAACAAGTGAGAGTCTTTCACGCATAGCCCCAAGAAGTCAGTTCGGAAGGTTTGTTGTGAGCTGACAAGTCCAATTATGCCTGTGTGGAGACTTTTAAGGAGACACTTACAACTATGCCCTTACCGTTTGCAGTTTTACAAGCCCTAAAGCCTATAGACTATGGTTTACTTGCCAACTTTACAAACAAAATGTTGGATGACAAAGATTTTTGGGTCGAGTTGCTTTCTATGATGAATCAACATTCAACTTAAGTGGAAATGTCAACACACACAAAGTGCACATTTAGGGATCAGCAAATCCCCGTGAGATGATACAGTTGCAAGGAGACTCCCATAAATTGAATGTTTTTTGTGCCATATCCCAATGGAAATTTTACTGGCCTTTTTTTTCCAGTGAAGCTGCTGTAAATGGTATTTCTTATCTTGATGTGCTAGAACTATGGTTCTTTCCTTAATTGGAAGAACTGAACCACGGAACTACATTTGGCAGCAAGATGGTGCGCCATCTCACTGGCATTAACTCAACATGCAATTGGTTAAATGACATTGTGCTGGATTAGCTGCAAGGGGCCTGACGAACTCCACATTCACACACGCTTTAAGATTTTTACCTCTGAGGGTTCACAAGGGATCATGTCTATGTGCCTCCACTACCAGCTGATCTACTTAAATCCAGAAACAGCATTGCTGCAACAATTACTCGAGAGACACTAATCCAGGTTTGGGAAGAACTCGTCTATGGACTCAATGTGTGATGAATGGTGTTCATCTTGAACACTTGTAAGAAAAACTGTTTGAGATGCTCTTTCATTTGATGTATTATTTACAATCGTAAATTGGATGTAATAAATGTTACAAAGCCTTAAAAACCATCAAGTCCAGATAACAATCCTTTGCTTTTATTTGAAAAACCACGCAGAGATGTTTGTCAGGTACTCAGTGCCCATACTCTTAATCAACATACTGAAACAGAAAAAAATTGCCCTGCTCCTATTGATGAAATTCAAATAAAACTAGAAGATATCAGGCATATGAGTTGCATGGATTCAACCACTGGATACTCGCAAGTCACTTTACATCCTAGTCCCAGGCCAGCTTCGATTTTTTTTATTTTTTTATTTATTTTTTTTATGGCAGGTCTTATCAAATTACAGATTTATCATTTGGATTAAATGTATCAATAAGCATGTTTATGAAGGCCCTGGACAAACATTCAGGCCCCAGTCTGTTACAGAAGATACTGTTATATATTGATGATGTCATGATTATTTCAAAAATGTGGTCTGACCATAAGGAGATATTTGAGATGTGGCAAAAATTTTCAGAGAAAGGAATCTCAATAAAATTGAGCAGCTTGTCTTTTGGTGTTCAAGTATTTGGGGCCAGTGCATGGTCAAGTATTTTTTCTTTCAAGAAAATGATTTAAAAGTCAGTATTAAGCAAAATTTTAACTGGGTTAGAACTGGAACTATTTTATGGCTTCCTACAAGTCACCATTCATCTTCCAAAATATTAAAAATATCTCACATCCCCAATTAGCCCCCACCTACAAACCATCATACGGGTGCCCTTGTTTAGGGCTTAACATTAATGCAGAGGATATAAGACTGGATCCATGTAAAATAGAGGCCATTGTAGAATCCCCTTATCCATGAGATATGAAGCAAACACAGTTCTTTGGATGACAGTGGAGTGTAATCTTCAGTGGAGTAGGTGAGTACTATTAAGAAGCAGCTATAGATATAGTATTTATATAGCAAAAATTGATTATGCTACTTTGTCCACATTGGAGAAGGTCAAATCGATTGGTTATTTATTTCTAAAAAAAATCTTCCCAGTCTGTATGAATCTTTAATATTGTTTCTGATTGTCATGTTTACAATAAAATCTGAGTCTGATTTTCATTCCTGCTCTGTTCCTCACAGCAAAAACATAAGTCTCATTTTAATTTGATCTTCATTTCTTTTTCATTCTTTTGCTAAAATTACATTACCCCTATTCATCTTATATAACTTCTCTTCCAACTGCACTAATGTATCTTTGGATTCTAATGCTCTGGAATTTATTGGCCTTAAATAAAGAGTAACAAAAGCAACTGAGTTTGTTTCATCACTATTAAGCTTATACATTATTATTGTTATTATTAATATTATTATTATTATATGAATTAATATGTCCACTGAGTGATGTATTGTTATGTTTACTGATTCACAGTATTTGATGCAGGTTACAGAAACATTTTTTACAAAAGTACGATCGTAAATAACATACTTGCTGTGGATTTTACAAAACTTAATCTCTAGTCATTCAGGCAATAGAAAAACCATTTCCATTTGTTTCTTTTGCATCATTAATCCAAAAACTTTTTCTTACGAATGGTTTGGTGGCTTTGGTGGGAACACTTTGCTGGCTGTCACCTTCACTACTCCTGCTTGAAAATTCTTTGGCCGAGAGAGGGACGGTGGTTTATCAGGTGGTTTTAATCTGTGTGAAGGCAATGGATCACCATGGGCCTTATCAGCAACCATTCCAGACTGAGAAATCACCTCTGAAAGAAATGCTGCAGCAACCTACAACAAACAATTCATATGAGCATAAGTTAACTACATAATTTCAAAGTGCTGAATTTTACATCACACTGTTTAATTACAAGTGCAACTTATCAGTAAAACTATAAAATACTAACAGTACCTGTTCACAAGCACTTCTCTTGAAGTGCTGAAAACGTGAACTAGGTTCTTTTACTATAATGATACTACCTACACAAGATCCACACTCTTGCCATTAAAATTGTAATTCCAGGAAGGACAGCAAATAACAAAATTTTACTGACTGTTACACAGCTTAAGTTTGCAGGTAATTTGGTGTTATAAGTGGTGCACAATCTAGTACACAGTTCTATCACTTTCAAACAACTCTAACCTGGGTGGGCACTGAGTTGAACTGGGCTTAGAAGAAAGATACAAGCATATCATTCCATTCTGTTTCAACTCTACAATGGAGTTCATCAGCTGCAGTGGTTGCTAAATGGTGACATTCCAGTCTCTTGGCAAACCATGACTACATGTTTTCAGTGGGTGAAAGAGCTGGAGAACATGCTGGCCACTGCAGTAGTCGAATACTGTCTGTATTGATGCAGGTCAGGACAGCAGAAACAAACTGAGGTCTTGCATTATCTTGTTGAAAGACAATGTAATAGAGACCTCAGAGACAGGGCACTCCCATTGACATTATGTGTCAGTAACATAATGGCTGCTGTCCAAATTACACAAACCAGAGGTGATAATGTTGTGAACCCAATGGCACCCCACATCATCACACTAGGTTCTGGGCCCATATGATGACGATGAATGCAATCTGCCAATGTTCATTCTGCTCATAGCCTCCACAAATGGATACATCCATTGTGATACTGTATATGGAACCAGAACTCAACTGAAAAGGCAACGCAGGGCCACTCTTGTGTCCAGTGTTGTCATTGGGTGCACCACTGTCACCATACCTCTTTGTGTCACCATGTGAAGGGAAGCCAAAACAATAGTTAATGGTGCTCCAGACAATGTTGCACTGTCCATATGGATACTCCCCTTGCTCTAAATACACTAATTTTATGACTCAAGGCACTCAATTTGGCTTTATGGTCCTGCATAGCTGGGCACACAATATGTCTGACTTTCAGGCCTCTAGTTGTGTGGGATCATGGAGATCCTGGATGACTTTCAGTATGGCCCTCTCAAAACCATCTATGTCATACAATGAAGTGACAAAAGTCATGGTATACTTCCTAATATCATGTTGGACCTCCTTTTACTTGGCATAGTGCAGCACCTCAATGTAGCATGGACTCAACAAGTCACTAGATGTCCCCTGCAGATATATTGAGCCATGCTGCCTCTATTGCCATTCACAATTGTGAAAGTGTTGTCAGTGCTGTATTTTGTGCATGAACTGATCTCTCAATTTGTACCATAAATGTTTGATGAGATTCATGTTGGGTTATCTGGATGGCCAAATCAATCGCTTGAACAGTCCAGCCCATGAATGGCTGCAAATGATCTCCAAGTAGCTGAACATATCCATTTTCAGTCAATGATTGGTTCAGTTGTACCAAAGGAACCAGTCCATTCAATGCAAATACAGCTCATACCATTATGAAGCCACCACCAGCTTGCACAGTGCCTTGTTGTCAGTTTAGGTCCATGGCTTCGTGGGGTCTTCACCATACTCGAACACTACCAATAGCCCTTAGCAACTGAAGTCAGATATCATCTGACCAGGCCATGATTTTCCAATCATCTAGGGTCCAACTGATATAGTCAAGAGCCCAGGAGGCACTGCAGGTGATGTTGTGCCATTAGCAAAGGCACTCGCATCGGTCATCTGTTGCCATAGCCCATTAACAACTAATTTCGGCACACCAGTGTTGCTTGTCTGTCAGCACTGACAACTCTATGCAAATGCCACTGCTCTTGGTCATTAAGTGAAGGCCGTCAGCCACCGATATCACCCATGGTGATAGGTAATGCCTGTACTCTCACCACATTCTTGTCACTGGACCTCAGAGTATTGAATTCCCTAATGATTTCCAAAATGGAATGCTCCATGCATCTAGCTCCAACCACCATTCTATGTTCAAAGTCTGTTAATTCCAGTTGTGTGGCCATACTAATGTCAGAAAGCTTTTTACGTGAATCATCTGAGTACACATGACAGCTCCACCAATGCATTGTCCTTTTGTACCTGGTGAATGTGAAACTACCAGCTGTATATGTGCATATTGCTATACCATGAATTCTGTCATCTCGATGTACATGCATGGTAGTTGTGGGATCCCAAACAAAGCAAGCAGCAATATCCCGGGAGGATAGACCAAAGCTTTGATAGGCCATGATCCTGTAGCTGTCAAATTCCAGCACATACTAGTAGGTGCTTCTCGTTCTTACATGAGGCATAACACCACTTTCTCACAGACATTGAAGTGCAATTTTTAAAGGTAAAACTCACCGTGTATTCTTTCTTTGTATACAGAATACAGATGGCATCAATCCTTTCTGTTTTGTGTATCTGTGCTGAAATGCTAATCATTTGTGTATTCACGCATGTAGTACACTTCATGACAATGTTTGTTGCATGCCATCTTCATCATGTTGAATTTTAATGGCTGGCAGTGTATAATGTTTTTTATATAATTATGGAAATATGATTCCGCCTGAGCACACACAAATTCTTCTTGTGTTCACTAAAGACAGAATCTTATTCCAAAATTATATATTAGGAAGCAAACAGACAAAAGGTTAGTCTCAACATAAGACAAGAATTGTTTTTATATTTCACCCTGTAGAAAGATACGCATTGCATAAATCTATGCATGTTAAATGCTAGAACACAAATGTGTTTAAAGAGAAATTTTCTGGGCCCTACTCGCTTGTACAGATAACGAGTTTTCAGTGCTGGGATGTAGATATTAAAAATCTGTTGCCTAGAGCACAATTTTAAGAAAAAAATAACAGTTATCTTTATGACACTAGCATGCAACATATTATCTTCATAAGCAATCACGTTATCTGTCAGCAATGTGCTTCCCTCATGGCTGTGACCCCTCTTTTCATAGTGAAAACAACAGAAAGCAAGACTAAATAATGTTTCTGTCCATTTTCAATTCACTGTATAACATAAATTACGATGCAATAAATTAGTGTGGGTGGTGCATGAAAATACCTGTTTCTGTTAGCAGTTGGACACAGTAAACAATGTGTTTGGTGAAATGCAAACACAAAACCTTCTACTTATCATCTCTTCATCCAGTGAGGGATATTAGAGAATACACAAAAGTAAATGTCATATGCTCTCTCTTCACTGCTCTAGTGACAATGAAGTATTGGTAATGGGAAGTGATAGTTTACTGTGTACTTAACAGCATATTAGCATACACTGTAACAATAACAGGTACCATTACCACTGTCTCTACTAATATTACTGCTATGAACAACAGTGCCTGAGTTAAAATGCTTTCCTTGTTTACTAACCAGTCCAATATGCATCTGACCTATCAGATGGGATGTATGAGGAATTTAATTATACTTCATCATCTGTACGCATCCACACCCTTAAAACATTTTATTATCCCAGGGAAATTGACAATTTGATAGCTGCCTTTAGCTTCTATAAAACCACATAAAAGAGAAAGCTGAACAGAATTTTGTGATTCAGGATGATATTATGGCTAATATGGTCAGATGGTAGTATTTTACATTCAAATTGGCCTCATTATCCTCAGAAAATAAGAAAACAAAGCATCCAGAAGTAACACTGCTTACATGGAACATGTAGTATCTAGACTCTCTTGGATTATTGATTAATCAAATAGAATAGAATACAATACAATCAAATGACATGTGCCCTGATAGCCTGGTACATTAAAGCGTCCACTTCTGGGATGCGGTGAAATCCACCAGCCCCGGATTAAGCCTATCTCATACATTTACGAGGCACCAATGTGTCAACCAGCCTGGATGTGCATTTTAGGCAGCTTTCCACATCCTCCTAGGTAAATATGAGGCTGGTCCCGATGCCCTGCCTCAGTTACATGAAGCATAAATACTTTGAAGCACAATGTCACATTTGAGCTTGCAATTAAACTAGATGCAAACAAAGGGATACACATATTCCTCCTGGATGGTGGTGGGAAGGGAGGGGGAGGGGAGGGATGAGGCTGGCAATAACCTTAATATGCCTTTGGGAGTGGCAACCCATCATAATAATAATAGCCTATATATGTGTGTGATTGGCACTCTGTAAAACTGGACAGGGTCCATAACAGTTCTGGCCCAGCAGTAGCTGGATAAAGGGCACTGGACAGGAAGGAAGGAAGGGAGGAAGACTCAAAAGGAAAGAGAAATAGCTCTGGAGCACAATAACATATCTTCAAATTCAAGTCATCACAGCAATATCACTTTAAATTCAACATAATAGATTAATAAACTGAGGGTTTAAAAAAAAAAAGGAATAACAACAATAATGCAGGGGACAAGTAAAATTCTGTCTCTTAATTTCTTTGTGTATGTGTCTTTTTTCATTGTAACTAGATTTTTAAATGATTTCTTGTTGCTTTGTATTTTGCCCAAGTAATTGAATAACATTCAAACAACTGCTGATGCAAAAACAAATACTCATCCATTACCTTAAGCTTTTGTTCTTTATCATGTACCCATGACGTTGTGTTGCTTCCTGCTGAGTTACAGTGGACATGACTTGGTGAGACATCTCTCTCAGGAAAATGCTCAGAATCACAAGAACTGGAAGGAAAAAAAAGACAAGTCATGAACAATATTATTTGATTCATACTCTCTCCAAGCAAAAGCAATACAACATTAGTGTAACAATCTGTTTCATGACATGAAGCGAAACAAGTCAAATACACCAATGTATGGCATGGCAAATACTTAATCATAGAAATAATTATAACCAGATGAATATCAATGAACAGCTTTGATCACATGTTAAACATCACTCATTGTTTAAATTTAAAAAGCAAACATTAGTTTTTAAAACATTTTATCTATGATAAATCACAAATAAATTAGTTTTGCTATACATGCTTGGTAGAAAATAAAAGCTTTTTTGAAAAATAATTGTCTTCTTAGTATCAATCTTTGACATATCTGTGTAATAAATTATGCATAACATGTTTCTCATCTGACAAAAAAGAAAATATTTTATATGAAGCAGCCAGAGTGGGCTTGGACCATTTTATGTTCCAAAATTTCCTGATGTTATTCATTATGTATGTTATGAGACTAATAAACCACAATTCACAATTCAGTGTTTTCCTCACAAGTGCCAGGAACGTATCTCGGAAAGTGATGCTGTAGTTTAGAACAATTGGTACTTTTTCAGCATCACCAACTACAAAGAGAAATCTAAAATATGTACATGTGTAACTAGAATGTTTACTGTCCACAAGTATGACACATCATGCTCCAACAGAATTAATATTTATTTCAGGATGCTTATAATTTATTTTAAGGCATTTTTTCTGCAATATCATAACACATGAAAAATGAGGTTATTATATGTAAATAAATTAAATGGAACATCCTGCCTGGCACTGCGTGTTGGCCTTGCAACACATTCTATGACTGATTGTGTAATCTTCTTGACGTCAATTTCTGATAGCCTGTATCTCCTTTATTTTGCAAACATTTACAAAGGATGGACAACAAAAATTTCCAAACCAAATGGCCCAAGTTTAACCCTGTAATAAAGAATATGATGATGATGATACCAGTTTCAGGGCACTAAATGGCATGGTTATTAGTGTCTTTGCAGAATATGAACTAAATTCTTAGTGAGTATACATCTGATACGTTCATATCAATATAGCACCACCCAGCATCGCTGGTGTGGCAGTTGTGCTTCCGACTGTTGTGGTGAGAGGGCGATGAGGCTGTTGTAAGCCTCGAAGGTAATGGTGCAGGGAAGAAAGTACCACATTCACAATCCATGATGGCAGCCTTCATCCTGTCACTCTGTTTGGATAAATGGTGAGCTTCCCTTTCTAACTGTATTCAATGGAGCTCTGTTGTGCTAAGCTCAAAAGGGACTCATTAATCATGTATCAGATTAGTGGCCACTATTCGTGGAAACTGGTTCTATAGCTGATATGCTCAATTGTACTGTTTGAGCCTTGGCATTGCCTTGTAGAATTATACATCAATGTCTGCCCTCCAAATGTACCAGTATGTGGGTTTAAATACATGTACAGCAATATTTGAATTGTAGGCATGTGTCCAGTCACTTTTGTGCTTTAGTATGAGCAGGCCATGACAGTCTCGTTTTCTGTTACGGGTTTAACATTCTAAAGTCAGTTGCTAGCAGGTTTATGTACAGTAAATTGTCACAAGGAGGCACCTTTGTCTCAAGCATGATTGTTTTTTGGTGGGATGGTGTGTGTATTGATGCTTTTTTTGTGTAGAGTTCTGAGCTGTTAATTGTGTACTAAGTGACGCTGACAAGGGACGTTTGTGGACCAGTGGATTTTGCACCAGCTGCTGTTCCTGAATATGTTGTTTCTGTCAGGCACTGCTGGTCTGGCACTGGTACTGAAACAACTTGTCATGAAATATTTTGCCTTTACCAGTTGTTAGAAGTCTGTTAGTGTACGAAATGATTTTAAACCAAAATTTTAATATTTAGGTCAAGTTTTGATTGCAATGTTCTGGTAACAGACTGGTGTTGCAGAGTTTAGTACAACTTGGAAACCTGGCCAGATTTAGTTTAAGTAACATAGGCCACTGGCCATGTAGTATTGTTCTTTAATAGTACATTGGGTGGCATACTAAGTATTGCTCAAATAAATTTGTATAATTCAGTAATATGTGACAATCTCCTTGTCTGCTGTAAATTTTCATGGGGCTTTTGCCCTATTCAATTTGTTTAATTAAATGAATCATGCTACTTGTAAACACCTGTGGATGCCATACATTTTCAAGTTGTTGCAGTAACTAATGCTTTTTTTCCCTTTTTTCCCTTTTGGGTAAGTGGGATTTTAAGAGACTTTGCCTGTTGTTCAATATCCTTTGTTTTATAGCTCAGTGAATGTATAAAAGCTGTCAGTCATTGTTGAAATTGTACCTTTACAGCTGGGTTTTTATTTGTGGTAAAATTTTTAAGGCCAGTGACTATTGCTGTCTTGAATATTTTAATTATAAAATATCGGTTGACATTGTTTGGTTCTGCACTCAAAGCACCAACATGTGTCGTATGTGGAATGTTGCTAGTAAATAAAATTGTTTAATGTTAATTCACATGTCTCCCCACTGCCTTTCCACATCCAGATGCTTGAGGACCTGTATGTACATTTGAAAAGGTTGCATCACTGTTTGACCAAGATATCTTGCATATGTCGGTACTGAGCACATAGTGTTTTGTTGTAACTATATCCTGCTACATGTTTTCAGAGAGTATCACCATGGGAGCAAGAAGTGAGATGGGGCTGAATCATATGAAAAAAAAAGTCTGTAGTATGAATTAAGAAACCATAGTGAGCAGGAGGAGGGCAGCATCGCTAAATTATGTCAGCAGCTGTGGATAGCTTTAAGTTGACCAGTAAACATAACTGTGGAAACAGTTGGAGAGGTGTCACCTGCCCCACTTGTAGCTTTGTACTCTCCCACATGCAAAAGAGTATTGCAGTGTTAGTTGGTGGCTCCCCATTTCTGGACATAAATTTTCCATTTGCAAGCAATTTTAGCACATGTTGCTAATAGGGTCCATGATGTGCACTTTATTAATGCAGATCCCAAACTTTTGTTGAGCATTCAGGCATTAAGGGAGGAAATTTTGTTGTTGCAACAATGCATTTCTTTCCTTAATTGGCACAAGGGGAATGAAGTGAATGAGACCTATGGTGAGCAGAATTTAAGTGATGTTGAGGGGGTGAAGTACGCAGGTAGCTGTGTGGAAAGAGTTTGTAAACTTTGGAATCCTCTCATTCTGGTTACTCAGAATGTCCAAAGGTTGTGGATTAATAACATTAGACAAATTTTGGAGTTATTGAGGATAATGGTCAGCTGCAAAATCAAATTGTGGTAATTACAGATTCCTGATATTGCTTTTCAAGTAATTTAGCATTGGCCACTTGGTTGGTAGAGTAGGCTAACTGCTGAAGATTTGCAGGATGAAGGATCTCTTGGTGACCACTGTAAGAAAATTCTCTTTGGAAACCTGGGGACCTGCAGGCATATGGAACTTTTCCACCAAAATTTATATAGGGTGCAAGCAGCATTAGGAGATTATATTGATTGTGTGGGGCCAGCAGTGGTAGCACTCCAAATAGATATTCCACAAAATGAGGCAGGAGAGCATGTGGCCAGTCAAGGGTGTTGTTTGATCATAAGCCACACTCATTTTCTGTTTTAGAGAAGATGGTGGTTAATATCAAATACATCTGATACAGCAATATGAAATGGGAAAGTAAGGAGCAGTGGTGCAAAGTGAGGTTAGCTCTTGAGGTTGGTGCTACATCTACATCTACATCCATACTCCGCAAGCCAACTGATGGTGTGTGGCGGAGACAGGCTGAGACAGAACATGCAGCATGTCTGAGAGTGCATGCTGCCATTGCAGTAGGCAGGGACACTTGGTTAAAGAGTGCAAGATCGGTGCCCGAATAGCTGGTGGCAACAATTGGTGGTGGGGTGGGGTGGTAGTCTTTCACAGTGTGGCTGTCATAAGGTATCTGCTGCACAACACATTTGCATTTTGCGCGTGTCGCCCTTGCTTTTGAGCCAGTGTGTGTATCTATTGATTTCGGGAGTAGTGTCTCTGTAATTGATTATTCCTGGTACTGTAGGTATAGACAAATTGCTAAATTACACAGGCTGCAGCCTGTTTGTGAGAACTGCCAAAATGTTTCAGTAAAATTGTTAAGGGTTACGAGGCAGTCTCACTGTAAACAGAGGTTACGGGATCTCATGTAGCCTTTGAAATTTGTGGTAGCCAAGCGCTTACTACAAAAGTATTGTTAGGCTGTGATTTCTTCAGTTCCACACATTGCATGTTGGATTTTGTTGGAAAAGGGTTGCACTTCAAGGTTGGTTGCTTGGTTGGATGGAGAAAGGACCAAACTGTGTGGTCATCAATCCCTCTGACCTTGGAGTAACTAAAACCAATAAAATCCCATATTAGAAGAGGGGGCTACTATGTCCATAAAATGATAAACTATTGACAGCGGAGGAAGGAAAAGGGCAGAAGAATAGGTGAGGGAAAGAAAATGACTAATGACAGGGGTGTGAAGGAAGAAGCACAGAAGACAAGAGAGACGCTCAAGACATAACAGATCCCATAAGGAAAGGAGTGGGAAGGCAGAGGGCTGGGGTGAACCACCAAGCCCAGTTGAAGCCAATCCAATCAGGGCGAAGGGGGGAGCAAGAGAGCCTGCCATCTCCTCCACTCAGCAATAAGGTGTAAGGTCCCTCCCTTAAGTAAAGCAATGAAAACCCCCATCATGAATAAAATGTAAAGCAAGATCTGCCGCAGAGGCAGTGTCAGCCAACACCAGGGGTAGTGAGTCTGGAAAGCTAAAAGTCCATCGCAGGGCGGTTAAGTTAGGAAAGCCCAATAAGATGCGAGCCACAATCAAAATCAATCCACAATGACAGAGAGGGGGGTCCTCACGATGGAGGAGATAACTGTGAGTCAGCCAAGTACGGCCGATGCGGAGCCGGCATAGGACAACAGAGGCTTTATGAGAGGCCCGTAAGAAGGACCGCCACTGAGTTGTAGAATCCTTAATTGCCCTGAGCTGGTTGTGCTTCAAGTTTAGTCCTGAAAAGAAGTATAGTATTTGCACTCATAATGGTATTCTTAATACGTGTACTGTCCAAACCACTAACACTGAGTTTGATGTGGGGTACTTGCCTGAATCTGAGGGCACACAATTGTATATTTGCTACGACAATTTCCAGAGGTATTGACTGATAAGATGACAGTCACTAACAGAATTCAGTACCAAATCAGACTAACTGACCAGACAGCGGTAATGCAAGATCCGTATCAGCTTTCATCACCAAAGATGAAGAAGCTGCATAAAAGTGTTAATCAGCTGTTAAAGGATGGTGTGATTAGACCTTCTGTTTCACCTTACACAGTCACAAAGTTCTTGTTGCCAAAGCTGAATAATGCTAAATATAGACCAGTGGTTGATTACCAAGCATTGAATCAAAAGGTGTTGGAGTCTCCTGTCCTTCCTGACTTAAATGATGCTTTACTTGATTTGTGGTGGCTGGATTTTAATGGGGCTTGATCTTAATCAAGCCTACTACCACATACCCTTTACCAAAGAATCTAAGCCATTAACTTCCTTTTGCACTAACTACAATCTCAGTGAGTTTAATAATGTCCCTTCTGCCCTGTCTACAGGTGCAGTGGTGCTTCCTCATGTGCTAGGTTTGGTCCTGGGGGAGAGATTTCAGAGGGGAGACTCCAAACAGGTCGCTTTTGATACTTTGAAGCATGCACTTAGCATTGCTCTGGTGCTGGGGATTCTCAATTTCAAACTCCCATTTGTGGTTCAAACTGATATGTTTAGTTCGGGCACTGGTGCAGTGTTTTTGCAGGAAGAGGATTGGGAGAACAGGCCTTTAGCCTAAGCTTTGAGAGCCTTTCAGGTGCAGAAGTGAATTATTTAGTTTATGATTTAGAAGCCCTAGTGGTTCTGTTTGCAGTTGGGGCATTTGAGTTCTCCCTAGAGCAAAAAAAGTTTCAAACTGAAGATTAATAATCATGCTTTGAGCTGGGTTCTGGCCAGGCCTTACAAGACCAGCAGAATTGCGCGATTTCAGTTTGAAGTAGTCCAGGTCACAGATGCACTCATCTGTATTTTTCAGCAGGAAGGACAGGAGATGGCAAAAGAAGGCATGAGGCGCCATATCCAGAGGGGCAGAGGTGCCAGATTTCATCATAACCACCCCTGTTTTAGATGTGATTCCTTCATTGCTCATTGCCCTCAAGGAAAAGCAACAACAGGACAGGGAGCTGGGTGGGATCTGGTGGGAGCTGGAGGAGTGTAACTTAGTGAAGAGTTACTCCTTGGAGAACAGTTTACTGTGTTACTGCACACATTATGACGTGAAACTAAAAATCTGTCTCCCAAAAGTTTAGTTTCTACTGTATTAAGCTATTATCATTGGTTGTTGTGTGGTGGCCATCTGCAGCTGCATAAAACTGAGATGAAGATTAGGGAACATCTTACCTGGAAGGGCAAGAAAGCAAATATCAAAAAATTACTAGGCCAATATCAGGGATGCAACCTTACTAAACTGAATACAAACACTAGGAAAAGTTTTCTGCTTTCCACTAGGTAACTTCAATCTATGGTTAAGTTCTTCATCAATTATTTAGGCCCCCTTCCCCACACTACAAATGGCAATATGTTTATTTTTGTGATGGTCGATGCCTTCAGCAAGTTCATGTGCCTGGTGACCAGTAAGGAAACAATGACTGCCATTTGTATCCAAGCACTTATCTATGATCTTCTCCAGCATTGCACATTGGCCAGCAATAATGCTCCCATGTTCATGTCCCGTGAATTTAGGAAGTTTTGTTTTAATAATGGTGTTACGCATGTGACAATTACGCCATGCTAAGTACAACCATCTTTTGTGGAACAAATTAGTAGACTTTTAAAATCCATCCTTCTAATTTATCACTCTCATCCCCAGCTATTCCCAGCAGAAGTGGAATAGTTCTTTATACTGAGTCTTTCTCTCAATGCCATTTGCCATGTGGCATGTAAGACACTGGTTCACCTTCTCCCTTGACTCCTCATTGAGCAACTTATTGTCATTAAATGATTTGTTACTTTAGAGGATCGACCCTGAAAATATAAAGGCTAAATGGGATCCTGCCAAAAGAAACATCTCTCTTGCACATCAATGAGAAGCTCACAGGTATAACCAGGTAAGCGTGCAGCATTGGTAGCAGTGGGAGATATTGCCTACATAAAGAAATTACGGAACCAAAAAAAAGGAGCACAGGGGATCATGGAGAAGACGTTGCCATTTTTTATTGAACCATGTAAGGTCATGAAGGTTCTGTCCCCGCTGCCAGCTTCTTGTTCCAGGACATCAGAACACACAGACAGATTAGGGGATGTCGAAGCTGATATGTAATGTAGTCGAGAAGCTGGGTTATCCACTCCTGCATTCACCTTACGAAGGAGGAGACTGGTACGTTGGTATTGATAAGGAACTGCCCAACACTGCTGGTGTGGCAGTTGTGCTTCCAGATGTTGTGGTGAGAGGGCAAGCACCTCAGCAAGAGGTGATCTGAAGGTGGTGGACCAGTGTAAAAGAGGTAGTTGGCTCTTGGAGGATGTCGGGCAAGGAAGTGTGAGAGCACCCGTGGTCACATGAGTGCTGCCACACCCATGTTGACATTGATGGGTACGCACAGACAGCGATGCAAACAGTCTGGAACCAACTGGAGATGAGTACCAGTTACACAGGAGGATGTGCCATGTTGTTGCTGACCTGGAAGGTCGTAGTGCGGGGGAGAAAGCACCATACTGTGACATAAATCTTTGGCAGCTCAGCTAATTAGCCATTAAAAGGATTAAAATAATTCTGGGTGTTGTAGCACATCATTGTACAAAACACTTTCATCATAAACTTCAGGAAAAAAAAAACATTTTGACCATATTACAATGGCCTTCCTCAGAATAACACTGGTTCTGGTGGAGGAAAGGTGGCCCCATTTATTGCAGACAATGGAAGTCAATATGTCACTTTTTCTGAAATTTTGATGGCCCTAAAATATAACAGGCTAGTCATGATGGAAGGGGGAGGCTAGGAAAGAAGCTTTTTGTGGCTAGCCAGCTAATCAGTGATTGGCGACAGTCTGCCAATCAGTACTCGGCTTCCCCATGCATGCAGAAATGCACTGACAATTTCCCAATAGCTGTTTGCTTAGGCTGTCATATCCATGTCTGGTAAAGCTTCTGTCCCACAACTGCTCATGGCCCATTGGACTGGGACAGCTGGTAGCCAGGTCGCCAGAGGTTTGTAGCTGTTCTCTCTGTTGTTGTTGCCTGGCTGCTTAATAATTTCAGTCACCTGGAACAAAATAGGCTGTCCACAGCCATAGTGG
Source organism: Schistocerca americana (assembly GCF_021461395.2). Lineage (NCBI taxonomy): Eukaryota > Metazoa > Arthropoda > Insecta > Orthoptera > Acrididae > Schistocerca > Schistocerca americana. The sequence continues at coordinate 325,100,450 of NC_060121.1, read as the reverse complement.
TGTTCCACTATCATTGTTTTATTATGCTGTGCTAATCACACATAGTGTTCATGTTCTGCTTCTCATGTGCTAACTAGTCTCCCTGTCTCCCCTACGCAGGCAGCTCGACATTCACAACATAGTTCATATACTCCTGCAGTATTTAGTTTGCTGACTGCATCCTTGAAGGAACCTATCATGTTGTGGACCCTGTGGCTGCTGCAGAAAATTGGTTGCAAACCTAGTTCCCGGAGGACATTGCCTAGCAGTTCACCGATGCCCTTCACATGCAGCAAATGTACTAGCAGAAGCTCTTCTTCATTACCCTCTTCTCTTGTTTTGTTTCTGTTGGCCTGAGTAGGCTTTCTTATAATGTTACTGTCATAACCTCTGGCAAAAAACGTGTGGTGCAGCTCCCTCAATTCCTCTTTGATGTTGTTAGTGTAATTTCTCTGGTAGGCATGGGTAGTCACTGTATGCAGAACTGAATACTTCTGAGCTGAGGGATGGTGGCGCTCTATGTGCAGGTACCAATTTGTGTGGGTTGGCTTCTGGCACACTTTGTGTTCCAGTGTACCTTATGCAGTTCTATTTACTTGTATGTCTAAAAGTGGTAACACACCGTCATTTTCATTTTCACATGTGAACTGTATGTTCTCATGCAAGCTGTTCAAATGCTGAAGGGAGTTTCTCAACTCCATCTCCCTGTGTTGCCAGATAACAAATGTGTTGTCTACATATCATAGCCAGCAACAGGGGCATAACAGTGCAGAAGCTAGGGCCATTTGCTGAAAAGTTTCCATGATGTCCACAGCGACTAGGGAGCCCTTTGCCACTCGTCCTAATTGCTCATATTCCCCCCCTGGTAATGTACCAGTGTGTCAGTTTAAATACATGGAATGTGAATATTGAACTGTAGGCATACATCTGTCACATTTGGGCTTTAGTGTGAGCAGGCCAAGATGGCCATATTTTCTCTTAAGGGATTCTACAGTCAGTTGAGTGGAGTTCATGAACAAGTCAGTTACTAGCATGTTCATGTGCAGTAAATTGTCGCATGGATGTACCTCTGTTACAGGCATGATTGTTTTCCCATGGGATAGCATGTGGTTTGATACTTGTTACTTTTGTTGTAGAGTTCTAAGCTGTTATCTGTGCATTATAAGTCCAGCTGGAAAGGGACCTGTGTGAAAACTGAATTTTGTACAAACTGTTGTTCCTGAATATGTCGTATCCATCAGGTGCTTGCTACTGGTCAGGCACTGGTATCGTAAACAACTTACTGTGATACAATTTGCCTTCACTAGCTGTTAATAGGTTGCTAGTGTACGAAATGACTTGAAACTAAAATTTTAATGTTTAGGTCATGTTTTGATTGCAATGTTCCAGTAGTTGACTGCTGTGAGAATTTTGTTTATAATGTCTTGGTTGTATTTAAATTGTGAAGTGTTGTAGAGTTTAATAAAATCTGGCTGGGTTTAGCTAAGTAACTCAAGTCATTGGCCATGCACTATTGTTCTTGAATATTACATACAATGGCATACTGTTGCTCAAGTAAATTCAGCAATACATGATGATCTCTTTGTTTGCTGTAAATTTTAATGGGCCAATTGCTGTCACCCATTTTAAAGTTGCTTAAATAGCTCATGCTTTTTTTTCCTTTTTTTTCCCCTTTGGGGTAAATAAGATTTTAAGAGCCTTTGCCTGTTGTTCAAAACCCTTTACTTTATAGCTCAGTGAATGTGTAAAAGCTGTCAGTATTGTTTAAATTTGCCTTTATGGCTGGGCTTTTATTCGGGGTAAAATTTTAAAGGCCAGAGGCCACTGCTATCTTTAATATTTTAATCACAAAATATCAGTTGACATTTTTTGGTTCTGTGCTCAAAGTATCATCATGCATTGTACGTGGAATTGCTGTTAGTAAATAAAACTGTTTATTGTTATTTGACAAGTCTGGCCCAGTGGCTATGTATACCCATATGCCCTTTATCCCACTTGTGTGTACCACTGAAAAGGGTCAAATATTTCAGAATTCTTTCGTCAAAAGTAATCTTCTTTGGTCAATGGACATATTACAGATTTGAGAGACTGTCTGACAAGAAGAACACAGAAAGTGGTCGTTTTTCAGTATATTAAAACGGATACTAAAAATCACACATAACAGCATGCATGTTTACATACACATCATTTTTTTTTCGAACTTTCATAAAATTATATAATACAGTCATGATATAAAATAATAAATAACATAAGAATTAACTGAAAAAATGCTAAAAGTTAATCCTGGTACAAGTGGCTGGCACTAAAAAAGAGAGGAAGAGAGCCAGCCACTCTGATGACGAGTAAATGTTGGTTTGCAGTTGTACACTTGCATGCAAAGAAGTGCTTAAACAAATACCTGAACCACAGTTTGAAAATATTAAAAGAGAGATGAACGCACAGTCAAAATTGTAAAACTATAATTCAGAAAATTGTGGGTGGTGTGATCATTGACTAAAAAGGAATGAACCAGCCACTCTGAGATACGTTAAATTAACCTACTCAGTAATCTGAGTGAGTCTAGCCAATACAGAAACCCTTAAAATATTGATGGGTCCTCCTGCCAGAGTAGGTGCCCAAGTGCCAGAAGACATAATCTTAGTAGTGTTAAGGACACTTCTTGCTGTCTGTATGAGTGGAATGATGTTTGTCATATTAAAACTGTAGGTTTCACCAGCCTTAATTTGTTGTTTTGTAGCTCCAGCCACAGACACGTAGCTGTCCTTCATAACAATAAGGTGACAGCATCCACTGGTGCCACGTCAGCTTCCCCAGTTCTTAGGTTACCCACTTGGCCTGGTACTCAGTAAAACTAATACTTACTTCCTGGGCAGTTTTATGTTTTAGACCACTCGGCCTGTAAGGTATGTGTGCTGAATAGTCTGTAGCTCACTTAACAACTCATAAAGACTTGTCTGAAAATAGAATCTGGTGTACAAGATTTCTTCTACTTTGCCAAATTTAAAAATACCCTTGCCCAAGAAATAGTTACTTAGTGCTTGCATATTATAACCTTTTTGGAGACAAAATTTCAATCATTCCTGATGTTTCGTACAGCCCATTATGAAAGGGAATCTTCAGGGATGTAGAACAAGTCAAAAGTATCCATCAATAAAGTGAAGCAACTGCTAAAAACTGTATTAATTATTGTTAAACTATTTGAAATTATGTGTGTTTATTCAAAGTAAAATTTAACATAGTAAAATTAAGAGGCAAGCTGTTACATATTACAAACATAATGCTTCCTCAATTGCATTAAACATCTGCTGCATATCTTCTATTTAGCATAAAATCAACATGATCACATTTATATTTACCCTGTGTAGGAATCAACGCACACTGCCTGACAAAAAAAGTGAAGCACCAAGAACACATGGTCAGACGTCAATGTAATTTCATGAACATACACATCACCGATGGGTAAGTAAATGATTAGAGCTGCAATTCTATGTGACAGCTGGAACAGCCACCATAGTGCATTAGTGTTATTTGTGTTTAGCGCTGTTACTAAGCCTAGTAGAATATTTAAAAAATATATTTAAAAAATAACTACCAGGTGGAAACATCATAATTCATTAACATTCAGTATGTCATCACCGTAAATCTCATAGGTTCATGATTCTCCTCTTGGGTTGGCTGTTCATCATTTCACGTGTATTGGGCTGAACGTAACTAGAAGGACTTGTTATTGTCTGGTTACTTCATTGATGGTCAGCCATAAGTGTTGTAACTGTTTCTTGAAACAACATGTATTCCACAATACTACAGCAATTTGATATCAATGATATAACTCTATAATTATGTCCATGCCAGACGCCTCTATACAAAATGAAAAGGACCTGTATCTGTATCCCTGCACTGATAACGCCCATTAGCTCCAGTAATCTACAATAAACTGTCACTGTAAGGACCAAATGTTGTTCTGTGTATTCTGTATAGAATCAGATCAACATCCTAACATGTCCAGTAGCTATTCTCTTCTCTACCGTCCATTTTGAATTGATTTCCCGCCCTATACCTCAAGAGAAAAAATTTTTGCAATACTTACCTTCATGCTTTCATAATAATAAGGATACTATATACTGTATTTTTATGCTTGGTTATTTTCTATAGAATGGTTAATTCATTTTATTAGTTTTGGAAAATCTAACTGAAATTAATTTATTTTCAGATTACATGCATTTATCCACGCAATACTAATTATCATTCTCAAAATACTTTAAACAAGAAGTCCATTCTGTTCCAAAATCTATATTTTCTGAAAAACCTTCAGCATCATTCTCTACAGCAGAATCTCCTATTACATCAATACAAATACCTCCTACACCTCCAGAAAATAAGTTCATTATGTAAAGCTCAAGATTCAAATCAATATGGCTTTTCTGTTATATTTTCACAAAACTTTGTACTTGGCTGGCTGGTTTGTTACTTCTTAATGTCAATCTCAATAAACTCTCCCTCTAAAATTTCTCTCACAAAAAGTGCTTTGTCAAGCATAATTTCCTGTATTTACAAATAGGAAACCTTTTCTTCATTCACATCTGTTTTTCATCATCAACTCCAGTTCTCTTGCCCTACAAAAACCATCTATTTATACTACTTCCATGGGATTATGGGATTCTTCTTTCAGAATATTTTCATAATTTGGGCTAACATCAAGTCAATAAAGCTACTGCTGATGCTTCAATAGTTATTTTTATAACTATTGAAATAACCCATCTAGTTACTTTTATAACTATTGAAGTATCAGCAGTAGCTTTAGTGACTTGATGTTAGACCAAAATTATGAAAATATTCTGAAAGAAGAATCCCATAATCCCATCGCAGTACTATAAATAGATGGTTTTTGTAGGCAATAGCTTTTTCTTTTGGCTGTTTCTAATTTTTATTACAAACAGCCGAAAGAAAAAGCTATTGCCTACAAAAACACAAACTTAAATTCCACACAGTGATGGATATGCTTATAACCAACTTTAGACTGAAAGCTTTCCCTCCCACCCCTCCTTCCCCCACCCCCTCCTTTAGTGTATGTGTCTTAGGACAGAAATCAAATTGACGCTCTTCACTCTTGTCTGTCCTGTGCCTCCACAGACATCTGAGCACAAAATCAGCTCCTTTAATTCTTTTCCAGTGTCATTTTCTATGCTAAAGAGGGCATAACAACTAACTTATTGAGTTCCCTGACCAACCATCTTTTTCTTCCACACACATCATTACTTGTTATTTTTCTTCCCCTTCTTCACAGCGTGTGCCATCTGGATCCTTCTCACTGACACCAGCTTTTCTGAAATGCACAGGTGCGAACTTTCTCTGCAATACATCCTATGTTCCCGTAACCCTCCAGGCCTCAGCCTCCATTAGTCATTTTCCTTACCCATCTAGCACCTTCCCTGTTCCCATTCCAGTTCTACACAGTCCTCTATTCCACCAATGTACCAGGCTTCTTCCTTTTCCACTACCCCCACTCTCCCCTCCCTCCATCTAACCTCCCAACTGCACTTAGCTGCCTTACCCTCTCTCCACATTGACCCTGCTGAATCCCACAAGCAGCCCTTTACCATCCCCCACCCCTACCTTGATATCCCTCCCCCACCCTGCCCCAATCTCCCCCTTACCACCATCACTTGGTTGCCTCTCCCGTCATATGCTAACACAAGCTTCAGTCATATGCTAACACAAGTTAGCCAATCTTCTGAAAGGAGCCAAGTCATTTCAGTCCTTCCTGAAGAAACAAAAACTGTATGTTAACTATCAACATCTCCTTAAATGCCACAAAGATAACATCTACTTGCCTAAATGATTTGGTTAATTGTTGCAGAATATAGACTGGCATTTAGGTAATCACAGAGGAAGGCACACTCCATTTCTTGAAATATGGGAGACAGTTTCTTTCTGCAGAATGTGGTCAAATTCCATGATTGCTAATCTCTAGATTTACTATTTTAGTGTCTGTGTGAGGACATTAACAAGGAACTGTGGTGCAATCTCTCTAAGTGCAACAGTTCTGGAAGACACGAATAAGTATTTCAGCATTCTCTTTGTTAAGCTACATTTCAGTACCAGTTAGCTCAAGTACATCCCTAGTTTATAAACTGACTTAGTAAGACCTAAACTTATTATGGTCCTTCGCCAGTTCAGCAGATAAAATTTTGTTTCCAATTCAATGAACGCTTCTCACATTGCTTGTCTTACACTAATTCTATATATGTGGTGTCTGTTCTTTCAGATACTATGAATCAAGTCACAATGGTGTTACAGACATTGGCTGTGAGTGGACATTGATTTAAATCAATGGGCAAAGTTGAAAAGTTGTGCCAGACCAGGTTTCAAACCCAGGTTTCCTGCTTACTAGGCAGATGCGCTGACCAATGCACCATCCAAACGCAGTGGTCATCGGAACTGCATGCAGTACCCTCATTACTCAGGCTTTTTGTCAATTCTCGTAAGAGTTCAAGCCTGGTGTGCATCTGCACCAAGGAGATCATTGGCCATCCTCACTTTAATTATATATATGAGGTGTCTGTTCATTAGGACATGCCCGAAAGAACAGCCACCACATATATATAATTAAAGTGAGGATGGTCAATGATCTCTTCAGTCTAGATGCATACCAGTTTAGAACTCTTACGGGAATCAGTGAAATGCCACATATAATGAGGATAATAGGCAAGGAGCACTATATTAGTAGTGTGTGGTTAAGTTGGGAGTTTGGGTCTGATGGGAGGCATGCTACGGTAGTCCCTGCCAGTTGTGGTGATCAATGTGTCCGGATGGCACATTAGTCAGTGCATCTGCCTAGTAAGCAGGATGCCTGGTTTTAAATCCTGGTCCGGCACAAATTTTCAACTTTCCCCATTGATTTAAATCAGTGCACACTCACAGCCAATGCCTGCCATTCCTTTGTGTCTTACAGTCATTTTGACTTTGCTCATTTTTTTAACTAAGGCTTTCATTTTGTTTAAACATGTGATTAAATTCTCTCTGTATTTATAGCAACTTTTCAACACACCTACTCAACCACAGTAACTCTCACAACCCTACTCTGTATATAATTGCCTAAATTGTCAATACAGTGGACAAACAGTCAAAATTGCAAATTTCACTTTTCACTTTGGTGTTTTTCTGATGTATTGATTAACACAAGCTCCTGCCCTGCAATTACTCCAGCACGCTGAAGTTCATGTTTAAATTGTATTGGACAGATCCAAATGTTTGATATTTGCCACTCACGTAAACAGCTATCTCTTTTTTACTCACATCTGCTAATCAAAAATATTGTATTACCTTCCTTAACACTCAGTCATCATCTGAAGTCACTACTGCTATAGCAGCCTTCAGCCTTATGATCACCAACACTCTCCTCTCACAAATGGAAAAAGACAATGGGCGGGGGAACTATACAAAGGGCAATAATGTAGTAGTTGTGTTCAGAGAAAGGTTATAATTATTACATTCAAGTTAGTAGGCACGAAATGGCTAGTTATTCATGTACAGCCCTTTCTGAGGATGATATTGTAGAGCTTTTAGAGGTATGTCTAAGTAAAAATGAGAGAGACAATTATTTTGGTGATGACAATGATTCATTTGTAAGGAATTTGAGTGAAATGGTGATTGAAACCGTACACCCGAAAGAGTTTCAAAAAATATCAAAAAATTTAAAACTGTTTATTGTAATACTTCTGCAAATATGTTTGAATGGAAGCTCACTTTTTCACTTTAATATATGCCCTAATTATTGGTCAATGACGTTAGTGTTTCCACAGACTTGCGCATTTCTCTGTAGCATGTTCACTGCCTGGGTTGCTACTAATAAATAAGAGTGCATGGAGCTGCCCTGTGTCTGCATTACAGAGTGCAAAGGATTAAGTATTTAGATGGGATAGTAGTATGATATAGTAGGAAAAAACTGGTTAGTGATTCTATGTGGAAATTTAAACATATATTTCATCTTGGAAAGTTCTGATGAAGGGCACCTAATGTTATTCATGTCCAGCATTGCTCTGACCCCGATAATAAAATTTCTAACAAGAATTGGTATATATAGTGCAACAGCAATTGATAATTTACTTCTAAATTAAACTGTGTTTAATGAAACAGATGTGAGGCTTATAATAAATGGTTTATCTGATCTGATGGTCAAGTGGCAACAATAACATCCCCATTGATCAGGTCTAATCAAGAAAAGGAAAATTTCAAAGAGTTGTAAATGCTGACTCAGTTATATTATTCAGACAGAATTTATATCATGAAACATGGGAAGAAGTTCACCAAGGACACACAATAGTTTGGAAATTTAATTATTTCCTAACAATATTCTTCCAACTTTTTCCTTTATATAACAGGGACATTAAAAGTGGAACTTACAAAATGTTGGCTAATATCTGAGATCAGAATATTTCTATTAGGAAGAGAAAGAGCTTTGTTTTAACACGAAGGGCTATCTCTAAACCAAGGCTTAAAAATGCACTACAAACAGTACTGCAAAATTCTTCAGTGTGTCATCAGTGGGACAAAAACTATGTGCAAAAAAATCAAAATTACAAGACTGTGGCAAAGACAATCTGGAGCATTATTGGGCATGAAACAAATCAACTCAGCAATGCAAAAGATATTGAACTCCCTGATAACAGTAGCAATAAAACAGATGACACAAAGTTCAAATCATTGATTAGTCAGCTCTACAAATATTTTCAAATGGTAACTGAAAACATGGGACAAAAAATGGTTCATTGATAACAGATACACTCTGACATACAACACATCCATCACAAGATGTCAATTTTGTCAGTCCCTCTATTAAAAAGGTCACAAAAAACATTATGAAGCTAAAAAGAGGTACCTCTTCTTGCTGTGACTGTATCTCAGCCAAAGTCCTAAAATCCCATATTGGACTGATACTGCCACCTTTGTGTTCCCTTTGTATCCAATCAACATGTCAAGGTGCATTTCCCAAAAGACTGAAATATGCAAAATTAATACCTATATACCGAAGTGGAGATAAGCAACTGACCTCTCATTATACACCAGTCTATCTCCCTTTTTAGAGAAATCTGCTTACCGCAGAATATTGAACCTGTTATTTTTTAAGAATAATCTCTTAAGAACAGTTCAGTTTGGTTTCTGACAAGGCTTTGCTACAGAGAAAGCAATACATAAACTAAACTCAATTCTAGTAAGACTGAACAATAAAAATTAACCTGTTGACATTTTCTGCAATCTTTCCAAGGTGTTTGACTGTGTAAACCATACAATTTTGTTAGGTAACCTGAAATGGTATGGCAGGAAAGGTCTTGCCCTTGCATGGGTGGTGTTATACCTTAACAATAGAAAAAATTGGGTCACTTCACCAAATGACAAGAGAAGAATAAGATTAAAGCCAGAGTCACAAAATATTAAAAATTGTACACCCCCAAGGTTTGGTACTTGGTCCACTACTTTCCTGTCGATGTGAATGACTTGGTCAAGATAAAGGAGGACACTTCAAAAACTGTAAAGGCCCCAATACACAATCAAATAACTTGTCAAACTTTATTATGTTTGCCAAATATTTGACTGTGTATCATGCTGTTTGATGTGTTTGAGAGGAATTTTGAGTGACAGAAAGTATGACAAGCTGGCAGACATTTTTTGGGTTGATGTTTCACTGTGTGTTTCGGGAAAAAGAGTTATTACAATTTATCCCGCTGTATTGTGAGCTTCCACAACTATGGAAACTACAATTGAAGATAAAACAAACTAGCAGTGGTAATTACCAAAATAGTAGAGGTGTCGCATCCTCCCCAGACATGTATTCCACAGGAAGAGATTAAATCAATATTCTGTGCAAAACATACATGCTGAACTGCAATAAAATAAAAAAAAAACTTTTAATTCTTTGGTTTTGCCATGGATGATGTAGGCTATATGTCCATATTTAATGAACTATCATTACAGTTCCAAAAAGAAGAGAATAAATGTTTGCCTACAGGTGTCTTCCTTTTCAATGTGAAGGCAAACTAAGTTATAAAAACTTTCACTGTGCATTGAGAGCACATTGATGTAATCATTCAGATTACAAAAGTAAAATTTCCTGTAACAGTTTTTCATGTGTATATTTCTCATTTTAAACCATTCCCCGGACTCACATCTAGTCTTATTATTATTATTATTATTATTAGTAGTAGTAGTAGTAGTAGTAGTAATCTTCTTTTACTAGAACTACAAACACAGTGCCAGAGACAATGCGAGAAATGCTTTATCTGCATGTGTAGACATTCCTACTTATCTCAAAATACAGCACACATGAACAGCATCTGCTTCAAAAGTGAAGTTAAACTGACAAACTTGTTGGATTGTGTACAGGCTTTTTTGACAAGTCTGTGGATAGATAATCTGACAAAAAAAGTTTGATCATGTATGGAGACCTTAATGCTAGCTGATGACAGAAATATATTGATGAAGGGCCCAAACAAATCCATAGCAGCAACAGTCAGGAGAATAATGTACCATACTAGCAACTACTTCGTACCCAACAGCATTACCCTTACAGAAATTCATGTTGCGCAATTCCAAACAAATAACAATGACTTACAGGTACCAGAGGAAGAGGTCAAAGGACATATACTGGATGAAGCTCCATGTGTGAAGATACTGGGCACCCAGATGGAAAATATACTGAAGTAGCACCAGCATCTGGATAACATACACAAAACTTAGTTATGCTGGCTTTGCGCTCGGAAATCTGTCACTGTGTTGACCTGCAACAGGTCTGCTAACACATTTTTCATACTTTCACTCAGTTCTATCCTATGGCATAATCTTCTGGAGCATCGCAGTTAAAGTGAAAAAAAGTATTTATTCTTCACAAATGTTCAATAAGAATATTATGTGAAGTTGTTAACTGAATATCTTGCAGAAGCATATCATGGACCTAGGGATTCATACAATGTTACTTCCTACTGCAAAGGCTGTTGAAAAAATATCTAACTTTCTTTTTCATTGTTGACAGCAATAATACTATCGGGACATACATGTTCTCTACATTTGTAGGCATATATAGTTCGCATGTCTGATATTTTTTTCACAACTGCAAAAAATACCAGTTGCTGGCTAGCTGTGGACAAGTGAACACACGTAAGTGGTAGTCATCAGATTTCGTGTTGTGGGTAAAATGACAGAAAGAAATGGAACAACACTGTTGCATCAAATTTTGTTTTATGCCTGGCGATTCTCAAGTTAAAACAAACCACAACATTCGATACGTGTTTGGGGACAAAGCAATGGGTACCAAAAAGTTAAAAGAGCAGTACAACTGCTTCAAAGATGTCCACTCACTGCACCAGTGAATAGAGAACCAAGTCCAATTAGGCCCTCAACATCTACAAATAAGGTTGTTATTTATCATGTAAGGACTCTGCCGATGCTGGCTAAACGAGTCACAATCAGAGGTCTTGCAGGGAAACTAGACCTACTCAGTCCATTTTAACAGAACATTTGGACTTCAGGATGAACTCATCAAAATTTCTGCCAAAGTTGCTAATAATTGAGCAGAAGCAACTTCATTTGGAGATCACACAGCACATGATGGATACTGTGAATAGTAATCCCAAATTTCGCAACACTGTGATCACTTGTGATGAGTCTTGGGTTTATGGGAACAACCCACAAACAAAGTTCCAATTATCACAATGGAAGCATCCCTAATCCCCGAGATCAAAATTGAGCCGTGTGGCTCGATCAGCGATATTCCCACTGTACCAGATTTTGGTAAGCATTTTGTTGATCAGACGGATGCGTCTAATTCTGGGGTGGCAGCAGTGCTGCTTCAGGAGGATGAAGGTGAACGTTGTCCGATAGCATATGCATCCAGGACACTCTCACCTGCCGAGTTAAAATATTCTGTGTACGAATGGTTTCGTTTCTACCTAGAACATAGACATTTCGACTTGGAGACCGACAACCGGGCATTAAGCTGGGTACTGGCCCACCCCAGGAAAACTGGGCATATCGGGGGCAGTCATTACATCTGCCTTCAAATTCAGCGTTAAGCATATACGGGGCCAGAAAATTCTATAGCGGATGCGCTGAGTTGGATGTTTGAGCAGAGACAGGAAGGAGACCAGGATACTACTGGGGTAGGGAATGCAAGTTTGGTTATGAGTGTTCAAACTGAAGTTCCGGAGAATAGCAAGGCATGGATCCTAAACACAAAACATCAGCTCCTAGAAGGGAAGCAGGTACCGGGCTATAGCATAAAAAAGGGCATTGTATGATACCAAACTAAGAGCGATGGAAGGGTTAAGATTTGTCTGCCGAGTGAACTAGTTCCAGCGATTTTCCATTATTACCATATTTCTGTGGTGGGAGGCCATTTGGGAGTCGCCAAGACTATTGCTAAGATTCGGGAGCATCTAACCTGGGCGAGATTGTATAAGGACATTCGTAGATTAGTAGATAAATGCCATGTTTGTAAGGAATCCAAGCCCAACTCTAATGCGAAGAGAGGGTTGCTGCAATCTACCAGGAAGAATGCACCAATGGACTAGGTGTTCATTGATTATATCGGACCACTGCCGAGAACGCGGAATGGCAATAGATATATATTAGTAATGGTGGAAGCATTCACACGCTTTGTGTGGCTCATTTCCAGTAGTGGAATAACAGAGGGCTTAAGCCTTTGTCATCTGACTAACATTTTTTCGATCTTTGGTCTGCCAAGGTTGCTTGTTAGTGATAATGCCCCTGCTTTCATGTCGCAGCAGTTTACAAGATTTTGTTTCGAAAGTGCTTTACATCATGTCACTACTATTCCCTACTACCCGCAACCTTCATTTGCGGAGAGAGTGAATCGCAATCTTAAGGCTGCTCTCATAGCCTCACACCAGAAGTCGCAGAGAAGATGGGACGAGACAATCCCTTGGCTGAACTTAGCCTTCAACCCCGGACGCCATGAAGTGAGGAAGGCTGCCCCTCTCTCTCTGATGTTTAGTTATCCTGTGAACTCCCCACTCGCCAATTTGTGGTCCATCAATGATTTACTCCCTGAGGACGTGACCAGCAACCTCATTCAGTAGAATTGGAAACGTGCCAGGAAAAATATCAAGCTTGCACACTGGAAATTAGCGCAGTGCTACAATGATGGGTGCCGTCCCATTAAGGTCCAGCCAGGGGGGACAGTTTTCATCCACAATTTTGAGGCTGGGGGCAAGAGAAAGACAAAATCTCGAGCAACTTATCACCACATTTTGTTCGACCCTGCCAGGTGTTATGGGTCTTGAACCCAGTCAGTTTGCTGGTTCGGAATAGTCACACAAGGAAAACCTCACAGGTCCACATCTGTCAGGTCAAGGGAGGGAGCTAACTCTTGTCTTGAACTAATGGGGGATGGTTTCCAGGTTTCTGAGGGGAAGGATGAGCCAGTGGTGTGTGCAGAGCGTGCGGGGACGCCACCTACCGGGTCGATCGGGGAGCGAGGGGGTAAGCTCTAGCAAGTAGCGAGGTTTTTGCTTTGGGACGCCTAGCAGTAACTTTGTTTGGGACATCTGGCGGACAGTACAGGCACCGCACGAGGCAGCAGGAAGAGCACATCTAAAAGAGGCTGTTTACCCGGGTGACAGCGCCGTAGCAAATATCGCCGACGTGGAACCAGTCATGTTACTGGGAAGTCATTGGTGTATTTCGCTTCCTGCATGTCTTCTGGCACCAGGATCTGCGATGGCTGGCTTTGTCAAACAAGCAAGAGGGTAAGGGCCTTGCTTGTGCTGTAAATTGTGACCAGAACCTACTATTGGGTTCAGTGCTGTTGACTTCATTTTCTTGGTCGGCCATTGCTACTCCTACTGAGTCTGTCCTTGAATGTGTTAATTTCAACTTGCTTAGTTCGGAAGGTTCTAGTGAGAGCTGTATGTGATGTGATGACTAACATTTATGGGGGCCTGGAGTGCTGGTACTTTCTGTTGATAGATTGTTACTGTCAGTGTTAACCACTATTGAAAACAGTTTGGCTGGTCCTTGTCTAAGCGCCGCCTGATTATTGTATTTATATCACACAACGGAGTTAAGCTGGCCAGTTGCTATAGATATACACGGATAAAATTTTCCCTGGATATATTCTGCTGCCAATTGCTATAACATTACTGTTACGTTTCTATCTGAAGTGATACTGTGTCCGAGAGACACGTGTCTAATTCTAAATGAGTAGTTTCATAAATTCTTAACAGTTACTGAGAGGCCAGTCATTATTGTGTGTTTAAATAGTTTGAAACTGATTCTATTAATGAAACTACAAGAATTCCTTCAATGACAGTAGGTGAATATGGTAATTAATTCTGATTTAAACATAAATTTAAGTGTGGCTATTTGCTGCAAGTCGCCTTATGTTTTGCATCGAGCGGAGGGGTCTCGATATACCATTAGCCTGCACGCTAGTTACTTGCATTTAATTTCGTTTTACTGGGACTTCTGCTGTTTGTCTTGGTAGTGGGTGCGGGGTCGTGGGTTGTGTCCTGCTTGTGCTCTTGTGTATTTTCCGCCCCCTTTGCCCCCGTATGCGGCTGGCCATGTATCTAGTTCGCTCACGGCTTAATGTATAGTTGGCATTACACATATAAGATAATAGATTTTTACTGCTTAGCTGATATTCATTAATAGGTTGATTAATTCTACAGATGATGTACTGTAATTAATTATTGTTTTTCTAGTTACTTATGGCAGATGTCAGTCTGTTCTAGGTACCTACTAGTTCTGGGATTTTTCATGCCTATTCGTGACCATTGTTGCTCCCATTTGGAGTCCATGCTGAGCCTGTATTGGAAAAAGCTGAGTGGATGGGCGTCCACTTCTGGGCATAGTTTGTTGAATCTCACGAGGTTGCTTGGTCACATGAAATTTTGGATTTTATATCCTACATTGTAGGGTGCCTACCATTTAAGTAACGTGATTGTGTGCCATGGTATCTGATTTGTCATTGCCTGTACTCTGAATTACTTTGGTAATACCAATCACTGCAGCAATGAAAGACTACATTTCCTCGTTAAATTTTAGTAAATTGTTCTTCAAGTTGATGATAGTTTTTGAGTAAATAATTTTTAACTCATTTCACTACATGTGTAATAGGCCATAAGTACCGTGGTTTATGGTAATTTTAAAAATGTGTTGATGGTTTTATTTGTCTTGTTTAAATGTGCCAAATAAATCTTCAGTGCAAATGTCGATGGTGATTGCCTGATGACTCACTTGGTCCAGTCCTACCACCCCATAGCCTATTGTGCTGAGCTTGTGTCGTGTAAAAGTTGAATTCCATGCTGTGCTGTCACATAAAAAATAAGCGAGGCAGATCCGCAGCAATGTGAAAGACGTGTTGATCTCCTTTTCTAACTCCAATGGTGTGGTCCATCACGAGTATGCCCCACAAGGTACTAATTTCAATAAGGAGTACTACCAAGAGTTCTACAATGCCTTCGCGAAGCAGTAAGATGCAAACAACCAGACTTGTGGGCAGTGGACGGCTGGCACCTTCACCAAGGTAGCACACCCACTCATTGTTCTCAATTAATTCAGAGTTTTTTTTGGCCAAACACAACAGCAGTTGCACACCATACAAAAAGAGGCTTTCCAGCAAACAATACCATAATTAGAAATAGTTTCCATATAACTAATGCATCCCTCTCTATGGTTCTGAATGGATATTTATAGTTGTCGCAAAAGCTTGTGACAGATTGCTAGTGGACATCAGTCTGGAAATTGAGAATCCCAAAATATTTAAACATAAAGCAAAAGAATTTAAACACAGATCAAAAGAATATCTCCTTAGCCACTTCTACAATTTACACAGTATTTGTACTGAAGTATGTAAATTCCATGTAACTAATAGTGTTGGAGAAATCCTGCAACAGCAACAAGGTTTTCAATAAGTTATGTGCAAAAATATTAGCTGGGAAGCATTACAGATTCTAAAAAAAATTACCTGAAAATTATCAGCTGGGTTGCCTTCATACAGATTATTTATGAAAATAAGATACGCTTGAAATTGAAGAATAGTTATGGTTAGTTGATGGTAGTTTGTAGCCTATCCTGGCTTATAACATCAGAATAATCCTCAGTGCAAAGTATCACTTTTACTTCAGAGTCATCACATTTTACTATTCTAAATGCTCTCTGGGAAGATCAGTTTTAACAGTATCTCAGTGACACCAAGTGATATCTGACTGCTTAAATTTTATAAAATGCTGCTTTCAGTAATGGACAAAACTTGTCATAAAATAGTTTCATTGGTAAGAAAAAGATCTTATGGTAATAGCATTTCCCTACATACTATCAAGTTTTTATGTTTATGTTATTGGTACCAAAATTTTATAGCATACGATTGGATTTGCTGTCATCTCAACACTGGCTGTTAAATGTTTATGTCATTTCACTCCATTTTCTTAGCATGTGGGGTTAGTGTTCAATATATAACAAAACAGAAGGCCACATATCACTTGCTGTGATCTTAGTGGCTAAGTGTCAAATGAATGAATAATGAAAATCTTTGGTTATCACTCAAATGCACTCACACAGTAAATATGATTAATGCCATCCTTTTTTCCCAATCTGCCAGATAAGCTGCCACCTTGATGAGGGGTAGGCAAGGACATACATCTAAAGTGATATGGTTGAAAAAACAGTCTTGTATTTCAACCCGCCTCTGGAATGATCAGACACTGAATGAAATGTCATAACACATGACATAGACAAAAATGCAATGATCTGCTAAGCAGTTATGTGAAGGATGGGGATACAGTTTTAGACAAGAACTCCTCAAACTTTGTTTATTCCCCACACTGAACAAGTTCCTGCAGACACTAACTTTAATTTCCACGAATTGCTTCCACTGGTATTAACTAAACTATGCATAAATAAGTTGAACTCAAGAACAGCACAGTAAATCTAACAAAATAGTACAGGGTGAGGTTAATACGAATATTACAAACAAATAAACCTCAAACTGTTACACCTGAATTGAATCTCTCTCAACAATAGTAAGGACAAAGACACTCGTGGGTGCTGTTGATTTCATAAGGGGATAACAATGAACAAATGGTAAACATCACCACCAAGAAAAGGTTCAAAGAAACAATCAATTCTTCCAGTACTCAGACCTCTTTTTCCCAATTTCAAATTCACACTTTGGAGATCGAGACACAAGGACAGCCTGTAGAAAAGTAGTCAGAATTGTTTCACTTTAGAATTGGCTATCGGCAGCAATTATATTGTGACTCCCATGACCTAAATCCTGAAATGATCAACATAAGATGACAATTTTCATTTCTGTACTGATTTTATCATGCATCTCAAAAGGCGTATTGGCTGTAGGTATATACAGTGATGTGGCATTTCCTAATTTTTTTATATCTTACAATAATACAATTCAGTCTAAGGTTTCTGTTGTACTGTGTTTTAACTAATATTGCATAGAATTTTTTTTATTTTTTAGAAAGATACATGAAGCTGCCATTTTCAATAAGAGGATAATTTTAATGCATGATTGATTAAAATGTGAATGAATTGTCATTGAAGGAATATTAAATTATACTGTATTAGATAGGTCAGATACTAATATTTTACGTAAGAAGTAGCAAAGGGAATGCAAGAGGGTTTACTGGGTAAACCATAAAGCAAATGATGATTACTGTGGGATACAAGTAATGTACAACTGAACCTGAATGTGTCACCAAACTTTGATAGCTCTTGTGACAATAGTATAAAATTTCCACACTCGCATCCATTCATTCACTGTGTTCTACAGACACCATCAAATCAAGTTTCAAAGGAATGAATAAAGTTCTACACCAGTCAAGTTACATTGCTTCCAGAAAATAAGTGTGAGTGTGTGTGTGTGTGTGTGTGTGTGTGTATGTGTGTTTTTTTACAATAATGTTACTGCGTTTAAATATTCACATCACCTCAGCTGAAGCCACAAAGTAGGTAACCTTGACAGAAGATTACTTCTTTGGCACCATTTCTCATTGTACAGTGCACTGAACACTCTTAATGGACTATGCATTAAACTGCTTGAAAACAGTTAACTTCTACAGTGGCTGCATAGCTATATATGAGAAATGGCAGTCATCAGACTGCAACATATGTAACATTTTATACAATTGTGTTCATTTCTGTAATTCAAGATCACACATTAGTGCTTCAGAAATGTACGCATGCATGCATATTACCATCAGAAACAGCAAATCACTTTATTCACACCATATGTTACCTATATTTATGTTCATGTCTTGATTAAATGTCAAAATCTATAATGTTTCCAAAAATTATGGTCAGAGTTCTTCTTCAGCTTTAATGTATCATTAGTGAATATATATTTGGTGATTCAGTGATAAATATATGCCTCATAAAACACTTCTCTTTCAAAAATTAAACAAAGGGTTCTGAACCCTTGTTGCCATCTCTTGAAATTGACTATAACTAGCAAATAATTTGAAACAGTGCCCAAGATGGGTTCTGTTTAAAATACACCAATTAGCAACAACATACCTTATTACAAATGTTGATTTATCACTGAACTGTCTTAAGGTGTCTTAAGATGTTTCTGTTGTGTGTAAAAATGAAGTACATATAATATGAAAATAAATCACTATTTATTGCTTTCAATGTATTCTCTACAACAGTAGAACAAAAACAGATGCAGTGAGTCCAATAAAAATAAACATTATGAAATCTTAACAAGATTTATAAAATATTAGAAACATCATCATCTATGTGTCGCTATTGTTTTAAATTCAC
This sequence comes from Schistocerca americana, assembly GCF_021461395.2. Taxonomy (NCBI): domain Eukaryota; kingdom Metazoa; phylum Arthropoda; class Insecta; order Orthoptera; family Acrididae; genus Schistocerca; species Schistocerca americana. Next base: position 325,081,676 of record NC_060121.1, on the reverse strand, counting down.
AAGATAATCTCCAAAATTACTACTACTAGTTACTACTAATTATGGCAAGACAACTTTTGGCTCAGTTTATATTGAAAATGGCATAAATATGTCTCACAATCCAGATCTAAGTTAGCAACAAGAAAATATTTTCAAAAATTTACAGTTCATCACACATTTTGACCAACAAAATATACCAAAACTACTTAAGATTTCTTGCTTTTGCAAACAATCACAAAGCAATTCAGATAATGAATCACAGCAAAACTCTTGCTTTTGCAAACAATCACAAAGCAATTCAGATAATGAATCACAGCAAAACTATCACAGTCATTAGGTTGAAAAAGAATAATATTGCAAACAACATACATAACAGAGTAAACAATCAGCAGAATCAGTTTCGCATCTGAGAGATTCCATAACATCAGAATAAAATTTTTTCAAGAAACCCAAGTAACTTTGCAGTTACATCATTAATGCAATTAGTCATACTAGTTCACCTTACACAATTTAGAGAGAAGCAGAATTGCTATCTGAAGGTGCAAAATACATCTCACTGAAATATGGGCTAAACTGAAAGTTACAGAAGCTTTGAAATTGATAAGCCGTAGTACTAAGCCTTCTTTTAAAAAAAAAGACGAAAAACCTGCTGCTTTCCATGTGTAAAAAATAACAGGCAGTTAGGCTCATAAAACATCTATTGTTTACAAACTTCACTCCAATTTTAACGAGAGATTTCTTCTATGTCATAATGTTATCAGACAGGCCAAGATTCGACTGCATTTTATACGTGAATATGTCATGTTGTATAAAATACTGGTACTAAATATCTATTTCTGATATCCACATTCACCGGAAGATACAGGTACATGGCAGTGGAATGCGAGTCTTCGGCGATGTTCCACGTTATAAGCATTTGATACTTTTTATTGAGAAACAAGTTACTTATCACAATAAATACCTGATTCTGAACTTTAAGTTCTTTGAGCAAACGCTTGAGTCACTCTACTAGAACTAGTAGGGGAATTAAATTTGGAAATTAACACTTCAGCAACAAGCGTGCAATACTCGACTGCATGGAGATAAGTTTGACGGCTCGCGGTTCTTACAAATACCCCCAAGTAGCAAAGTAATACAATTGCTACTTCGGAAATATGGGAATTTCGCCGTTTCAAATAAGTTCTTCCCACAAATTTGGAAGAATTAGCAGATCTCTGTCATGCGTAAGTTATCTTCCCCTCCACATCATTAGTGAAACTGCTGTGCTTATGGTAAACGAAACGTACAAAAGTGATACAAACATATCTCACCAAACCGTTAAAAGCAATAAAACCGCTTATTAAACTAAAATAAATATTTCATGATACATCTAAATCCATGTTTTGTGTGTGGAATTACAGCGCATCTTCTGAAGACTACATGAGAAGTATCACTGGCTCTGTATAGTTAAAATTACTTTCTACGGCATCAAAGAATTCTACATTGCATATACTACGGTACATCCTCAGCTCTGCTGCGGAACTTCACTATTTTTATTTTTAAGACTTAGCTGATAGTTAACAGCCCGTGACAGTGAATACAGACCAGTGGCTGCAACAAATACATTCACACTAAAAAGGCTCCAGTTCTTCGGTATGATTACTAATGAATACCGAGACCATATTAATCCCGTGGCTGTTAGAGCTCCAGACTGTGAAATACTTATTTTATCCGCTGGTCTCTTCAGGTCTCCAAGGCCAGCAATGACAAGCCCCCATTTGAAGACAGGGGACCAAAAAAAAATTGTCTTGGGTCCAGCAGGATGATTCCAAAGCGGCTGAAGACTGGGCGGGACAAACTTGTCGGCAAATGCAATGGTTTTTCTGTATATCACAGACATACTTCACATCACCTTCGTCTCTCGCAGCAGAACAACCCACAAACCTTCACCACACAACTACAACTGTCAACTACACTAGCGCGACCTTCGCGCTGTGAGGTAACATGTGAAAAGCGTCTGGCGTTCGCAAATGCCTACATAGTCACGTGACGTTGCTGAACGCGGAACAGCTGATTCACGTGATCATCGCCATTGTGAAACGTGTTGTAGAACAGGAAATTAATTGCAATTCGACACGGAACATTTATGCAGCACAGTAGCAAAAATATAAAACCTTCAGATTCAGAGAAGTTTCACGTACGTAATAATAATAAGATCTTATAAACTCGAATCACTTTAACCAAGAAATACCGTACCGTTGGTTTTAGATTGACTGAGAGAGAATTGATTTTAATTCACTTTACCAAATTTGCAAATAGTTTAGGTACTACCCCCTTAATATATTTCCTGAATGATTATTAGCAGATATACAATACAAATATAGTAGTGGGCATCGGCAAAAATGGAACTAACTTTTCCATGTTATGTATGTAATGGTAAATCGTTTACAAATAGTAGAAAAAACAATCAGTCCAATACAATGGCAAACGATACACAGTTTGAAGATACATGGCCACCATGCGTTCTTTCCATTATAACTGTTTGCTTTTTACCACACATACGATTCATGCCTCTAGTCTACTACACCACTCATTCCTAAGGTCTTTTATTCAACAGCAAGTGCTAACTCTGTCAAAAGCTTTTGACAGGTCACAAAATAATCCAACTGTCGTTTAATTGTCAATAAATGCATATATATCATCGTCTGTTGATACACTCTTCCAAAACCAAAAAAAGCTGTTGCTGAGGATGTTGTACTTACTAAGAAGCTCAACTATTCTGCTGTGCATAAATTTATTTGGTACATTAGAAAAACTGAGAGAATTGAAATTGGTTCATGGGTTGCAGCATTTGTCTTTTCTCCATTTTTATGAGTTGGTCGGATTTGCCCTTCCTCAAGTGACTTATTAAAAATATGGCAGAGGCCTTTCCTTATTTCTCTACAGTTTTATTTCAGTAATTTACTGGTAATGTTAACAACTTCAGCAAAATTGTGCTGTTTAAAGGCGGAATTATTTTTTTCTATTTCAATCACTGTCTTTTACAGAGCACGCATATCACCTGTTACGTTAATTAGAGTGTTATGTAAGAACTCCATAGCTTTATTTAAAGACTTCAGACACCATGCTGGGTTTGTAATGTTAAAAAATGATTGTTGAAAGTATGTACTGGTCACCATTTTAGGATCATATATATATTGCAGACATTTCTTAAACTGATCATTTCGTTGGCAGCTGAACTATTCCTAGCCTTATTTTTCACATATTTCCATATGACTTTCGTTTTGTTACTAGATTCATCAACTGCTTCTTTTAAGTACCTACATACTTTCAAATTGTTGTACCATCTTCCGTAATACTGTAGAGTACACTTTAGATTGTCTCATCACTCCAGAATTGTTAGGCAGTCTGGCTGACGCATACAAATCCATTTTTACGCAAAATCTTTATGCCCTGAGTAATCTATGGCTTAAACACAGTGTTACAACAGTTTTCTCTAACTCTTTACTTTGGTTACACTTCCTCAAACAGACTTGTAGTTTAAGTAATAAAAAGGCACATTAAGTTTTAAGTTAACATCTGTATCATATACATCAGACCAATTTACTGACTGTAGCTTCTGCCTCTGTCTCTCCATTGTTTCTTTATTTGTTACTCTCACAGCTTTCTAGACAGGTTGTGGTTTTATCTTAAGATGGAACTAAGGGATAGTAAGAATTATAGCCTAACAGCCTATCTAAGACTTGACTGTCAAGCTGCTGTGTCTATATCAGTTAAAGTACTAGAATGACCCGTTACATTAGTGGAAAATTCTGGTACTGGCACTAAATTGTAAGAGCTCATCTGTTGCTTCAGTTCTACTCTTATTACTTTCAACCAAGAAATTTACATTAAAGTCACCTAGTAATATGATTAACTTTTTCTACAATTTTGACAAGACTGCTTCACTTTGTTTGAGAAAGATTCCCAAATTCCCTACAGGTGTCCTGTTAATTGATAATATGGCAACTGATTGGTGTTTTTTTTTTAAATGTCAGTTCTATGCTACACACTCCAAAGTGTTGCTAAACACAAAAATACCTAAAGTTTAGGGCTCAAAGTAGTACATTATTTCTACCGTAAAGCACTACTACGCCTTTCTCCATGGTAGATCTACAATAATGAGATGAGATGCTAAGCTGAATCTGTCAATGCACAACTTGTGAATTCCACTATGACGTAGTGTTCTGTGAAATATAATGTGTCAGGTTGCTTTCCACATTCAGTAAAATTTAGCTTCATTACAACTGGACTATTTTATTTTTAAGTCCTCTTATCTTCTGGTAGAAAATTTCTAGATATTTAGATTTGTTTAAATATGCACTATTTTTAGAATTATCAGTATTGTGTTTCAGGGTAATTTCACTAAGGATACGTATTGGTGGCTTGGGCTTCTGATCTTCTGCTATATGCTCTTCCCCTGCAGTGGTGGATTCCAAAAATCCTCCTGTATTGTGGAAGTCTTCTTTCTTCTCAGCTTTATTACTCTTGGGGATTCCAATAAATCTGGCTGTCTAATGTGTTATGTCACTAGTGCAAGATACTGTCAAATGAGTTGCCAATAATCCTCCTATTCTTACAACCAGATTTTGTACCTCTGTAATGGAACCTTTCACTGAATACAATATTTCTGCATGTAATTTTTGCATGATTCTTTGTTTTGGTATTGGCAATAGCATTTAAGATCTGTCTGTATCCTAGTTCTCTCTTATCTTTAGAATTTGTACACAGCCTATGTCTTGCGGAGGTTCCTTAAGTGAGCTGTCAGCCTCAGTAAATTTAACATGCGTAAATTTGTCACATACTTCCCTTAATTTTTTATTTGCTAAATTTATTTCCTGTTTTACAAATGTGCTTTCTATTAAGTCATACTTATGAGGAATGTTAACTTCAAAAGTGTCCACATGAGATTTTTTAAGCACTTGCATTAGAGCCCTTTTTGCTACGTTGCTTTCTTTTCTATATGCATAGTTCTTTAATAGATTTTCACAACTTTTCAGCACTTCAAAGAGAAGAGCTCTGGGTTCAGTAATGTCTTATTTTAAATTGTTTTTGCATGCTAGACATAATTCCAGCTGCGCCTCTCCTGTAGCTCTCAGATAATATGCACATTTCGTGCCTCTTCATTCCTCTGTTTAAGTTATCATTAGTTTTTGTTTTGTTCACATTTCAAAGCTTTTTATTGTTTACGTTTTGTGGCTTTTCAGTGTTCACATTTTGGTGTCTTTGCTATGGGACTGAAAAAGAAGTTTGGCATCATTGGTACAATATTCATTGTACTTACCGTCTTCATTTTTAAGGTATGAAAGCTTTTTGTTGTTTCTTGTTTGTTTTTGGGCTCTAGAAATTTGGATTGAAGAAAACTGTTTGACATAACATGCATCATGCCATGCTGGTAATTCATTTCCTGTTTATTGAAAGTATGAATAAGTCTTTCAAGATTCCTGACGTATCTTTTGGCCAGTTCCAGACCATTTGACAAGTGAGGGTCCATTTGACCTGTTCCATGTCAAAGAAAATACACAGATACACAAAACACGACATACAGGTTTCAAGAATAAGAGTAGGCCTATATCATTTTCCTACAACAGTGACTAAAGTGGTGTGTGGCTCTGTGGTTAAGTGTGAGACTACGGAGAGAAAAACATACCAATAATGGTTTTTAACCCGTTTTGTGTGCCCCGTATCACTTATTTCAACTTGGGCCATGTTTATTAATGTGAAAAGTGTGGATTGATTCTAGTTTGAAGTCCACATTAAATTGTAGATTACCCTTTGACTGCTAGGTAGACCAGTTCAGATGATGTTAAAAAAGGCATGGCTTGTAATGGGGTCCAATAGCACCATGTCTAGGAATACAGTAGAATTTTCAAACCAACCTTTGGATTGATGGTGGCTTTACCTTTTGTAGAATTACAGTGAAGGTTGGAAGGACTTTTGTTTCCACTGAGCCTAGGGATTTATGTACTCATATGCCCTTATGGTATTTGTAGTTAATAAAAATAGAATGAACTCAGCAACTCAAGGCCATAACACGACAAGTATAAATAATTTCCATGTAGACTATGTATCTCCCTCTAGGGTTCAAACTGGAGTTTTATATCTGGTGCAAAAGTACGTAAAAGGTTGCAAAATCCCCAACTATTTAAAAACAAAGTAAAAGATTATCTCATTAGCAACTCTTTCTACAATTTATCTAAATACTTAAAGTAATAGGTGTCCGTGAAAAGAGGGTACTTGCCCCTCACCCTGCTGCTGCAATCTATTGAGTTTTTATTTATTGCAAAATTCTCATACACTTCCTAATTTATTGCCTGTTATCATGCTAAACATCTCATGTAGCAAATTGTAGCACAATGTGGCCGATCTTTGAGAGACAATACTATGTCTCGAAACTTTCCAATTCATTCATACAAAAAATAAAATTTTAGTGTATCCTCACAGCCTAGTAAATTTCTGCAGACACCCATGGTTTGACTCAAAATTATAAATTCTGTGTATTAGATAAATCCTGCCTTTGCCTGTATATGGACAGCTGAAAGTAAATATGTATGGCACGATTGGCTGCTGAACTTTCCTCAAGAGGTATGTGACCTGTTCGCAAATTCTTTCAATTGGACGCTACTTCAGCAACTTGCGCACTCTTAACCTACACCAGTAATCCTGTCATGGAAGGGAAACCTACAGTTTAACATGACTTACAGAAGCAGCCTTGACCTCACATAATACCAAATTTTAAGAGGTGCAAAGCCCATGTTAAGGTTCAAAAACAGAAAATGACAATAGCCCTCCTAGTGTCCTGGCAGTGAACTTTGAATACGAGAAAAATCTGGTGCAAACATCCGTATTCTTGCTTTATGAAAGATGGTTATCAGATGATGATGATTTTTTCATTTATACATTATGGGTGGGCCTGATAGTCTGGTGGTTGAGCATGTACCTGGAAAGGTTTTTGTTACCATGCAAAGTAATATATTCGAGAACACCCAATAAAAAACTAAAGATTAACTTTTCATAGTGGGAGTTCAGTAATGTAAAATTATGTATATGATATAGTGGTCACCTTTTGGCTGTATTTTTATTTGTAAAACCCAATATTGCAATTTTGACCATAAGCCCATCATCAATTGGAAAGAATCACACTTTAGCAGTATCAAAACGTAAGTCATCCAATGTGATATGTCACAGTAGCTGGTTTCATGGCACTGTTCCTGATTACGACCTTCTTGTGTATATTGCGCACTTGTAAGTATGTTGCTCGTGTACTGCTTCCCATCCATAATACTGGCTGGGGTAATTGATTCCATATTTGTTTTTGTTTCAATTGAAACTGAAGCTGATTTCGTCGCATGGTATTCTGTGGACCCGTGTCTATTTGTTACTGCTTATGAATCTGTGGATGAACTGCTCGATTTAGATGCATTGTAACCATGTTCCTCGTATTCTACGTTATTTTTGTTCACATCCATTTTTAGTATTTTCTCACACTGAATGGATTCTGAGAAGAATGATTCTACCACACTGATTTCCGTTAAAATCTATTGTTTGTAGTACCGGTACATGTTAATAACAAGTGAATATATTTGCATAACTACTGCTGCCTTTGGTAGCGTTTGCAAGGAAGTATGCTCTACTCATTAACACTACAAAGCGTATCCATCAACATCTACTTCCATACTCTGCAAGCCACTGTGAAATGTGCGAAACTCTCAATCATTGGCAAGAATCAACAACATTCAAAGCAGAATTACATAGGTACTCATTCTGGACAAAATGTAATGCAGTTGAATACTGTACTAAGTCTGCCAAAAGCTGCTAAAATGGAGTTCCATGTATGGAAAACGGATGCAACAAAATAAATTAAAATAACAGACATACATTTACAATGCCTTTATATCAAACAGTTTACACACAGATTTACAGCAGCAAATACTCAATCATGAGCCCACAGAACACGATGTGACAAAATCAGCTTCTATTTATAGTGCACACAAGAAATTGTAATCATAAGTACAATGCTATGGAACTATGTAGTTTCAGTTTTGAAAGAAACCAAAACAAATATGATAGACTTTATTTAAATGATCCAATAAGATACCAATAAGATACCCTGATGATGGACAGATAAAATTGCAGCACTCTAAGTGGCTGGGCGTTGAACCAAGGTCGTGTTACTGGAAGTCCCTGCATGAGTTTCACCCCCAAGTTTGAATCATTAGACCAATAAGACTGACTGACTGACTGGACAACTGATAGTGGTCTGTGCAAAGATATTACAGAAACACTTTGTTTGAAGTGTTAGATAAAGATAGCAGCTAAATAGTACAGGAGCAGGAATAGTGGCTAATTTCAATGAAGCTACTTCTCAATTAATACACATATGTTAAAAAAAAAGTGTCAAATACTTGAGAGGTGACAGTACTCAACGAAACAAGAAAAATGGGTCCAATGAACATGGGTCTGGAAACGCATAAACATGGGTTTATGGGAAGAGCTGCGCGACACTTGGTTGTGGATATTAGCACAGTCATTGCATTGGTGTTCCGTAAGATGTGCCGGCAGGGTATTACGATGTGTTACTCACAGTACTCTATCTACCATTAGCTGGTCTGCAGTCAATTGTGTCTTCAAGTTGACATGTAGTCTATGTTAGTTTTCATCATGTTTATGTGCATTATTGTACTATTCTGTCAACTCTGGGTAATATCATGTTTCACCTTCTTTCAAATGCCGAATTCACTTATGTGTTTACTGTTACTGCACTGTTTGTACGTACAAATGGTGTAGTACGTTTACTTTTTCTCTCTTCTGCCACTTGTTAGCAATGGAAGTCTACTACCCAACAAGTGAAATGGCGGATAGGATATTGTGCTATGGTTTAGCAAATGGACGTAGCCTGCGAGCCCGTGCTGTCTATGTTGAAAAATATCCACAGCACAGATAAGCTGTTTGGCACTTTTCCTGTGTCTGAGGAGCACAGGTACCCTTGCATCTTGGAAGACAGACATTGGAAGGTCCCACGCAGTCCGCACACCTGACATGGATGAGCGTATGCTATGTTCGAGGAAGAAACCCCTGGGACCAGTGTGCAATGATTAGCAGCAACAGAAGACATGTCTCATTCTCTTATCTGGGGAGGTACTTCATGAACAGTTGCTGTACCCATATCAACAGTGCATTCAAGGCCCTAAGGCCACAGGATCAGATGGCAGATGGCGGTTTGTCAGTTGCTGTTGCAGAAGTGTGCTGCACATCCACTGTTCACATCCAAGAGTTTATTTACTGATGTGGCAGGGTTCACAAGAGATGGTCATGTGAATTTCCATAACCAGCATGTATGGGCAGATATCGTCAAGCAATTCAGGAAAGAGAGCATCAACACCATTTCTCAATTAACATATGGGCAGGCTTACTTGGCAATTGATTAATAGGGCCATACATGATACCACAAAGGTTAACTGGGGTACATTATCTGGACTTTCTCATTAATGTATTGTCTATCTTTCTGGAGACTGTGCCATTGCAGCAACCAATACAAATGTGATTCATGCATGACTTTTGTCACAACGTGCATGAACATCACATCTAATGCAGACATTTCAGGACCACTGGATTCGTTGGTGGTGGAGGGGGAGAGGGGAGGGGGCAGCTTGTTCATCCCCCAGACGTCAATCCTCTAGATTTTTTGTTATGGAGACACTTGAATGAATTGGCCTACACCATGCCAATCAATGATGTGCTGACACTACAAGGTCGTATCTTCAATTCGTGCCAGCAGGTACAACAACAACCGGCTATATTTCAAAGGGTGGATCATTCCTTACACCGGAGGGCAGAGGAGTGCTCTAATGGCTCTGAGCACTATGGGACTTAACATCTATGGTCATCAGTCCCCTAGAACTTAGAACTACTTAGACCTAACTAACCTAAGGACAGCACACAACACCCAGTCATCACGAGGCAGAGAAAATCCCTGACCCCGCCGGGAATCGAACCCGGGAACCCGGGCAGAGGAGTGCACTGTCATGAATAAACACCATGTTGATTACCTCTTGTAAACAGGCCTTTATCGCAGAAAGTATACATTTCTGGACCCATGTTTATTGGACTTGTTTTTCTTGTTTTAATGAGTACTACCAACTCTCAAAATATTCTACATGTTATTTTGAACACTCTGTGTAAAGTAATTTTGTAGCTATTACCATAATAATTAGTTTAAGTAGATAAGCACTAGGTGCAATTTGTTGTTAGTATAAATTACAGAAGTAGCCAGGAATGGTTGCTCAGAATGAGATTTATGGAACACGAGTTGTTAATGAATGAATGAAGTAATTGAATGCTGTTTGCTGTTATTCTTCCAACTGAAAAGTGCCGGACTTCTTTGGGTTCTAAAAGATACCAGTACCATTGTACCTTCAATGCATGATATTTTCTCTCTTGTTGCAAGACAATGTCAAAAACTGCTAAAAATGTGAATGTAGAAAGTATTCAAACAACATCAAAATAAAATTTATGAGACTTATTACAAATACAGGTACTACCGGAGGAAAGGTACTCAGAGATTAATGTGGATTCTGAACCACATGTTGTTGCTCATATATCTTCACATAACTGAGAAGTGAAGGCTAGCTGTTAAACACATGTTTAATGTGCTTCTCTAGTGTATAGGGTTCTTAAGATTGAGAACACATAAGCTTGTATTATTGCAACTGCTGATTCAATAAGCAATGCAACAGATTTTTCCTTGGCCAGTGTTGGTTGAAAAAATGTTGAATTTGTTGTGGGACAACATGGGATATTCCCACTTTAGCCCCTATAGTTTCATGAAGTTCCAATTGGTGGAGGCGCTATACGTAGCCTTCAAAATTGTCTGGAATGGAGGTGCATTCCAAGCAGAGATCTGTAATTGAGTTTTGTTTAGCAGAAAACCAGAGCATCACAAATTTTCATAGGCTCTTGCAGAATGTCTGTGGAGACCTGATAATGAAGAAAAGCATGGTGAGTCATTGGGTAAGGCATCTGTAATCATCGTAACATCACACAAACCATCCGTACTCCTGTGTCTCGTCTGGCTGCACACAGATGTGACTCGTACAATGTTGGGACATGCAGAGACACACTCTTGCTATGAGCGACCAATCACAATCAAATACCTTGCTGCACAACTGGTTGTCTCTGTTGGTGGTGCTGGCACACTTGTTCATTAGTTGGGGTACTCAAAGGTGTGTGTCTGCTGTGCTCCTCGCTGCCTAAGAGAAGACCATCAACAAAAGACAATCTGTGCGGAATTGCTTGTGTGTTAGGAGGCTAGTCGTTAGAACTTTTTGTAGAACATCATCCCAGGCAGTGAGACATGGGTTTGTCACTTTGAACTGAAAACAAAACAGCAATACATGAAGTGGTGCCACATCATCTCTTCTCTGAAAATTGACTTCAGCATGTTTGTCACCACAAAACTACTTCTTCATCAAAACACAAGGCCTCACACAAGTCTCTGACCTGAGAAGAGCTCTGAAAACGTCACTGGACTGTCCTTCCTCATCCATCCTCCAGGCCAGTCCTTCTGACTTCAATTTGTTTGACCCTATAAAGGATGCACTATCAGGAGGTTGTTGATGTAGCACAAAATTGGTTCCAACATCGACCAGTAGAGTGGTACCATGCAGGCATACAGGTCCTCCCAGGAAGATGGAGTAAGGCCATCAGATTGAAAGAGAGTAATGTTAAAAAATAAGGTTTTATAGCCAAAAGAGTGGTGTACTGCAATGCTGAATAAAACCAAATCTGCTTGCAGAAAAAAATATGTTGCATTACTTATTGAACACCTCTCATAATATTTGTCCAATAATTAATAGTGAGATTAAATTTATTGCTGTTAACAGTCCTGTATTTCCAAATAGTGTAAGTTGCTATAATACATGTCTTGACTACTGCTAAGGAACATAGAGGTTGTTCGACAGGAGTAATCATAGGCAGTGGTGGTTGACATGAAACACAATACATATGTAATAGAGGTGGAGTGGTATATTTATAATGAAAAATGGTACAGATTTTACCATATGGGAAAGCAAGGCAACAGGCATAAGTAACGTTAATGTTTGTCACGCACTCCCAACATAAAGGTCAGTATCAGATTCTCAGTAAGAAATATGCCCTCCTCAGGCACTAGTGTATACTTGGGATATTGTCCCACTCCTATCTCAAGGCAGTTTTCAGTTCCTGCATGGTTTGGGGAGAATATGTTCACTGAGAAACATCTGCCAAGAGCATTCCAGGCACGCTTCATGGGTTCACATCAAGGGCATATGCAGGCAATTCCATACCTTCAGTATAGTCTCTCACCAGTGTGCCCGACATATCAGCAGTTCTGAGTGGATGGATACTGTGGTTCATAACCAAAAAGTCAGGTCCTGCAACACCCCTAAACAGGTGGACATGATCCAGCATAATCTCCTTGCAATAATGCTGTGCTGTAAGGGTACTTTCACACAAAAATATGAAGTGATGTTTGGCTACGTATCGATTCTGTTGCGAAGCGGTGGTCCATCTACCACCACCAGCATGCTTTCACATAGTGTTTCCACCTTTAGTGGCCTTTATTAATTCTGAGATGACACTTTTGGACACATCCATTAATGTGGCCTATTTAGTGACACTACGACCAGCTTTGAGCAGTCCAGCTGCTCGTCCACGATCATAAGGACTCAAATGATGTCTTGCAGACATGTTGCCATACCACTCGGAATGTCAAACTAATCAGTTCTGAAACAATCTTCAACAGACGCCATACGACATGAAGTGTCGAATCCACACAGAACGTTCATGCAATCTTCACTACAGTTAAAACGTTCCGCCCTCTACATTTTTTTACTATCATTGATTGGTTGTTCCTTTGCACGTGGTAATTATTCCTTAGCAATTGTCAAGGAGTGTATATGTTGCACTATAATCTTCTTTACTCACAGATGTCTGTACCACAGTTGGTAGATATGTCCTTAAATTATCTTTAAGATAAAGATCTTAAGACTTTAATAACTTTAAAACTATGCTAGACAATAACAAATGGTTTTTAGCATGTAATATGATAACTCTTAAAGTTTTTTGTATCTTCCAGGTGATGTAATTTTGATGCAGAATTGAACCTGAAAGCTTGATAAAATGTGGTCGCCATGGGAGAAAGCTCAGTCTGTGGGTTGGTTCATACTGATGACATCCAATACCCAGTATGCAAGCCAGCTGCCAGCCTGGCCGAAATTACTTCATTGTAGGAACTCACCGTATGCCAATAATGGTATTTCCACATTCAAAGCACCCAAAATGTTTAACTTATGGAATAAAAATTAATGTATGTCTTTGTTATATCATGTAATCACAGTTCAAACATTAAAATTGCTTTTTCTTGAGTTCCATAAAAATTGATTTACTTGGTTCTTTCCCATCACCCTTCAGGTAACAATGGTAAACTGTGTTTTTGTTATGTTGAGATTTTGTTGTTATTTGCCACCTGTGAGAGAGCAGCTCCAGTTGGCCTACACGCTCAAAACTGTAAGATAACCTTAACTTCGTATGAATAACCAATTTCTGATCAAGACTCACGTAACACTGCAATATCAGCATCTCATGAAATAACTATGCTCTGTACTGATCTGGTATTATACTTTCAAGTCGATTGATTTTTCTGTATATCGAATGCTGAAACTTCCATCTAAGGTATAGTTTGATGTGTTGCTCACACAAGAAGGAAGCTGTGTTCCTTATGTATAAGTGCTGTACAGTCTACAAAATTCATGGCCTGAGTTTATACCTGTTATTGAGATGGGATTCAGTAAACTTCTATTTATTGAAAGAAATGGTGCAAAAAAGTGGTTAAGTGCCAGACTACAAATTCTACAAAAATTACAAATAAATCCAAGCCTAGGGTTCGATCTGTAGCAAGTCCTAGGATTTTTACCTGTCACTGTGTTATCTCTGGCAATGTTTGTTATTGTGAAAAGTACCGAGTTGCACCGTGGTTTCAAGCCCACATTAACCTGTACGTCTCCCTATAACTGGCTGTGTAAGTCAGCTAAAAGTTCGGAAGAACGAAAAAATATACCATTTCCAGCAGGACATGTCCAGGAAAGCAGTGTGGAGTTCAAGCCAACCTTCTGGTTGTTTCCATTACGTTGCACTTGTATAATAATGCAAGTCAAGTGTGTTGTGTGATGTCCTTAGGTTAGTTAGGTTTAAGTAGTTCTAAGTTCTAGAGGACTGATGACCATAGATGTTAAGTCCCATAGTGCTCAGAGCCAATTGAGCCAAGTCAAGTGTTCAATTATTCTCAGGAATAGTTTATAGAACTTTTAAAGCAGATGCATTGAATGTTTCACTGAAATGGGTGACCAGGGATACTGTACAATCATAAAATTTTATGTTATTGATGGATTATATCCAACAGAAATTATTCTAAAAATGGTGAAGGTATTTAAGTAGTCTGCTCCCTCTTTAAGGACTGCAAGGGGGGGGGGGGGGTGCAAATTCAAACCTTGCCATACTTCTCTTGGTGGTGCTGATCCTAGAGAAGGGTGCCCATAAACCGCAAACACAGATGAAACCACAGAGGATGCACATAGTATGCTACTTCCCTTTCGACTTAGGGTCTGTTAATAGTTGACACCACAGGTAAAGCGGACGAAAGAAAGTGTAGCAGAAAAAAAAATTGCGGAATTGTCACTGTTCGTACAACACTTGTCTGTCACCTCACACCAGAAAGAAACTAAAATCAGTGGGTGTCAACTGCTGTCCCTCTACCAGAAAGGTTGAAGTGAATTTCATCCACTGAAAGAATTATTGATAGTGTTTTCTGAGATGCGGAAAGTATTATAAATATTGGTTGCGTTGTGAAGTGTATAACAGTAACTGTGAAATGAAGTGCAAATATTTTGGACCAATGGATGTAAAAGTACGAGGGAAAAGGCATGTTCTCCAAAAGAGTCGAAACTTTTCGCTAGTCCTAAATACTTGTCCACAAAGGTGCTTTCACTATGACGAAACTGACAGATTTTAAATATGAATTGTTAAAACATTCTGCGTAGTCACAAGAATGTGAAGTCTCTGACTTGAAGTTTTTTCATACTGTTCATGCATTCCGCAAAGACAGCACAGTGACTTCTCAGGTAAGCATTTTTAACCCAACAGTCACTGCAGCTTAATTTATGACTGTATCTGTTAACTCTATATGGTGTAGCTCTCTTGTCTGCACGGTAGCAAGTGTCTTCCATGTAAAATCTAACGATACACTTGTCAACTATTAATTTTGCGAGAGGAGTACACACTACATGCACATACAATCCTAATGTTTATTCTGTGCCCCCTTCACGTATAATAGCAAGAGATAAAACAGCAGTTCAACTAATCGAGTATAACACACTGACGGAAAAATATCGCAACAACAAGGAGTTATGCGACATGATGAAAGATGGTATGGGTGTTTCTATGTCTGAAAGATGGTATCAATTCTAAATCACACCAGATGCGTAAGAGTACGGCTAGTAGTGCCACTATGAGGACGCTTTACCTATGCCCGATGAAATGGTCATGAGCATTAGTTACCTTTGAGAATGGACGTGGTGAGATAATGTTGGTTAAGAATGCCCTTTAAGGTGACAAAGATGCCATTATCAACATCTCACTGATTTGAACGAAGTCGTGTAACAGGGCTATGAGAAGTTGGATGTTCTTTCTGCAATCTTGCAGAAGAACTTGGCAGGAATGTAGCCACCGTATATGATTGCTGCCAGCGACGTTCATGAGAATTTACCGTCGCAAGAAGACGGGCTCCGGGCGGTCACGTGGCGCTACCGAGAGGGAAGACCATCATGTTCAGTGTATGATTATGGTGCATCATACTGCATCTGCAGCAGCAATTGGCACCACAGTGACACAACAAACTGTTACAAATCAGTTATTTCAAGGACAGCTACAAGACAGACACCCCTTTGCGTTCAATCTGACCCCAAACCATCGCCATTTTTTACTTCAGTGGTGTCAAGCAAGAGCTCACTTGAGAGCGGGCTGGAGTCTGTTACGTTTTCTGATAAAAGTTGGTTCTGCCTCGGTGTCAGTATGGCCATAGGTTTGTTAGAAAGAGGCAGTTGAGGGCCTGCAACCAACCTGTATGCGGCCTAAATGCACTGTACTGCACCTGGTGTTATGGTCTGGGGTGCGTATTCGTATGTCAGCATGAGCACTCTCGTAGTTATCCCATGCACCCTGACAGCAAAATTGTATGTCAGTCTGGTAATTCGACCTGTTGTGAAGCCATTCATGAACAGCATCCTAGGGGGAGTTTTCCAACAGGATAACGTTCGCCCACATACCCTTATTGTAACACAACATGCTCTACAGGGTATTGCCATGGCGCATGAGCTTGCTCAATCAGTAGACCTGTCTCCAATCGAGAACATAAGGGACATCATCGGACGACAACTGCAGCGTCATCCACGAACAGCATTAACCATAGCTGAATTGACTGACGAAATACAACAGGCATGGAATTTCATCACACAGACAGTCATCTGATACCTGTACCACACAATGCATGCATGTTTGCATGCCTGCATTCCACATTCTGTCATTTACACCATTTATTAATGTAGCGGCATTTCACAATCGCAGTGGCTTATCTCTACTTACGTTAACCTGTGATCTTGCAATGTTAAGCACCTAAATATGTTACATAGACAAACGTATTTCCAAAATTTCATTACTCTACATTAATTATTTTTTGGTGTAGCGATTTTTTTATGTCAGTGTATTACGACTGGATAAAGTGATCCAGCAAAGGGAAGCCAACCAGGAACTTACATGGGAATGACAGAACTGAGTTCCGCAAGCGAACATGTACATTTCTGACTGTCGTCAGCCAAAATAGACGCTGATTGACAGAAAGAAACAGAAGAACGAAAAATCGAATATCCTCATCAACAGCAAATAATTCTCTCAAACAGAAACAGAAGGAAAATCGAAAGTAAGAAAAAAACAGTATCTTCTGGAACACAAAAAAAAAACTCGTCTGCAAAGTGTCTCCAAACAAATTAATTGCACAGAAATGCAGATGTGACTTTGATGATAATGGGATACACAGTGATGAATGTAAAGAATGGTGGTGTGACGACTGTATGGATTGTGAATTGTGAAGGTATATGAGATTTGTGTGACAACTCTGAAGAATTTCATGTGCAAACTCTTGCTCGTCTGAAAACGCACTCTTGTGCTCCTTTGCGGGTAAGAATGCATGCTGAATGCTTTTTAGTCCCATTCTGACGATGTCTGTCTTAAGAATAAAAATGCATTTATTTTCACGAGGATTAAAATGTTGGAGCGTAAACGACGGGTTGATGTATATATATAGTTAGAATACAGTACAACATTAAGTAGCCAGCTGCATTTTTTTTCTTCAACTCTGTACTCTGACGCAAACCTCCCGTATACTATAATGATAACCACATTTCACGTCATATACGGGTAAAGGATATGTTATAATATACATCGGTATTAAGGAATCAAACTTTAATGTGAAAAATAAAAATTACCACTTGCCGGTCTAGCAGCAATACTTACCAATTTTCCTTCAGTAAGTATTTCTCTGGATGCATTTTCAGATCATCTACAAACGCTGCCAGTGCTCTGGAAAAGAAATAAAACGATTTGAAAAAAAAGTTCTGATTCGACAGGAGTGTGAACAGAAGAGCGAATTCAGTAAATTGGAAAGTACATCCTCGGTGGCCCACTATGTTCACATCCATTCAGGACGGAAGGGAGATTGTTGTTTAACACCCTGTCGACAGTGAGGGAACCATCCCAGCACTTGCCTTTGCGGGATTAGAGAAACCAAGGTGAACTTCAACCTGGAGGACAAAATAGTGGTCTGAATCTGGGTCCTTCTGAATCAAAGTCCAGAGCTTTATTTTTTTATACAAAATTGTCAGCGCCGCATATGTTCATCAACCCTTCTTATGACGCGTTCCAGCATCAGGCATCATCAGAGGTGAGACGTCAAAAGCGGGAAGGACGTATCGTATAATGTCCGACGGGTAGACGAAGTTTCTGCATTTGGTGATAATAAGAAGAATTTGTTGTTCGAATAGCCACACGCACACTAAAACATACGACATTTCGGATACAAGGTACCTCTGATGTAAAACCCTATTTAGTTACGAAGTTTTTGTTGTATACGGTTTGGTGTTAACCAGTTTGCCCTCTGTTTCGGTACCAGTCAGCGTGCAGAGCTGCAGAATACGCCAGAACATTTATCAGTAGAGTGTGATGGGGATTTATCTGGAAACAGATGGATTTTGGTGGTGCCTCAGTATTGCAAGTGCTTACACTTTTTAGAAGTTCGAATGCTACCTTAGGCAATCTACATCTACACGCATACTCCGTATGGTGCGTGGCGGAGGATAACCTTTCCTGTTCCACTCGCAAATAGCACTAGGGAACAATGACTAATTGGTCGAGGCGTGCCACTATAGTTAAAAGACGAACCAGTGGTGTTGGTCTACAACTCTAGGAGTTTGACTATCGCAGCAAGCTTCGGAATCGGTGACACACAAGCGCCTTCTCTGGAGAATGGTGGAACAGATAACAGGTAATCTTAGTCTATATCAACACTTATTTTGATTCTTTGCCCGCCCAGAAGCCTCCATTTTAATTTTATCAAAATTTGGTGTTTTTTCACACATCGCATGTAAAAAAAGTGGAAGAACTGAATCATTCGGATCACTAGGTATAATTTAAGCTATACTATCGATTGGATTAATAGGACTTATCATACGAGCACACCACATATTTACAGTTGGAATGGATGTTGATATAAGAGCATATTTCACATCAGCAACAATAATTATTGCTGTACCAACGGATGTTAAGGTATTCAGATGATTGGCAACAGAAAGTACATCGGTACCCATCTCGACCATATGCTGCCTATGAGCACTTGCAATTAGAACAGGGGTTAACAACTCTCTAATTCTGAGCGTGAGCATTCGAATCTGTTGAGGCACTTGCTTGGGGAGCACTTGGGCCGTGATAAGGAGTGAGAGAAATGGTCGCAACTACACTGGAAAAGCGCACTCTGTGAAATAGGGGATGGTCAGTTTTGACTGTGGTGCCGCATAAAAGCAGCAGAGACGAGTCATTTTTGTGTAACACCGATTGTTACGGCGTAAAGCCAAGGGCCGGCACGCCATTCGGGAAAGACAGAGCAGAGAGGGCTGTGAGAAGAGGTCAGCCAATCGCTCACTGACCGACACGTCTCCAGGACGACGACGACGCAGTAGCGCCATCTACACGAACAGCAGCCTCAAGACTAGCGACTTGCATCGATGAGTCGAAGTTCATTACTTCGCTTGAACCCTCTATGTATATAAGACTTTGGGATTGTTATACTGAAAAAACTTGATTATTTTACATATTGCCATTTGCCTGCAAAACATCTGTATAATATTCAAAGTTAATTATTGCAGTTTACTTTTTTGTAATAAAACTCATTAATACGATTTCTTTGAATGTTGTCTAGCGATCCGAGAAAGCGGGTTTCCTAGACACCCCATATTCAACAACTAGGTGATCAAAAGTATCCAGACACCTAGCTGAAGATGACTTACAAGTTCCTGGCGCCCTCCATCGGTAATGCTGAAATTCAATATGGTTTTGGCCCACTCTTAGCCCTGATGACAGCTTCCACTCTCGCAGGCACACGTTCAGTCAGGTGCTGGAAGGCTTCTTGAGGAATGGCAGCCCATTCTTCACGGAGTGCTGCATTGAGGAGAGGTATCGATGTCGGTCAGTGAGGCCTGGCACGAAGTCGGCGTTCCAAAACATCCCAAAGGTGTTCTATGGGATTCAGGGCAGGACTCTGTCCAGGCCAATCCATTACAGGGATGTTATTGTCGTGTAACCACTACGCCACAGGCCGTGCATTATGAACAGGTGCTCGATCGTGTTGAAAGATACAATCGTCATCCTGGGATTTCTCTACAAACAGTGGGAATCAAGAAGGTGCTTAAAGCATCCATGTAAGCCCGTGCTGTGATAGTGCCACGCAAAACAACAAGGGGTGCAAGCCCCCTCAATGAAAAAATACGACCTAGCAATAACACCACCGCCTCCGAATTTTACTGTTGGCACCACACACGCTGGCAGATGACGTTCACCGGGCATCCGCCATACCCACACCCTGCCATCGGATCGCCACATTGTGTACCGTAATTCGTCACTCCACACAACGTTTTTCCACTGTTCAATCGTACAGTGTTTACGCTCCTTACACCAAGCGAGGCGTCGTTTGGCGGTTACCGGCTTATGAGCAGCCGATCGACCATGTAACCCAAGTTTTCTCATCTCCCGCCTAACTGTCATAGTACTTGCAGTGGA
Source organism: Schistocerca americana (assembly GCF_021461395.2). Classification (NCBI taxonomy): domain Eukaryota; kingdom Metazoa; phylum Arthropoda; class Insecta; order Orthoptera; family Acrididae; genus Schistocerca; species Schistocerca americana. The sequence continues at coordinate 325,061,264 of NC_060121.1, read as the reverse complement.
TCCTGATGCAGTTTGGAATTTCTGTGTGATGGTCGGGATAGGTTTCTGCCTATTACACATTACGAGCCTCTGCAACTGTCGGCAGTCTCTGTTAGTCAACAGACGAGGTCGGCCTGTGTGCTTTTGTGCTGTACGTGTCCCTTCACGTTTCCACTTCACTATCACATCGAAAACAGTGGACCTAGGGATGTTCAGGAGTGTGGAAATCTCGCGAACAGACGTATGACCCAAGGGACACCCAATCACCTGAATGTTCGAAGTCCGTGAGTCCCGCGGAGCGCCCCATGCTGCTCTCTCACGATGTCTAATTACCACTAAGGTCGCCGATATTGAGTACCTGGCCGTAGGTGGCAGCACAATGTACCTAATATGAAAAAAGTATGTTTTTGGGGGTGTCCGGATACTTTTGATCACATAGTGTAACATCAATAATGTACTCACATTTCAAACGATCTAGGATGTATCCAAACAAATTATTGATTTTCCCACTGTTTCCCCAAATACTAAAAGGACCCAAAGACTCAGACTCGCAGAACTAAATCGAGCAGTTAAAGTCTGAGGAACCTACGGTTTTAGGAGAACACTCTTATGATTTGTCCAGCGTACCATTTGATCCATCAAACTGACTGACGGACATGGGAAGAGTTACACCATGAACACACTGAGAGAACGTTACCAAGTAGATACTCCAATATTTGCATAGCTGTTTATTAGTTCATAGTATTATTGACGCACATTGTCAGTACTGACACTCAAATCGTTTTAATACTCTTTGCCGTATTAAAATTGTTAGTTCTTAGATAACGACGATATAAGAAGTGATAGTTTATGCGTGAAACCCTGGTCCTATATAAGAGAAGGTCTGATGACCCTAATCAGATCATGTTCGATAGGCAAATAAATAGATGATCCCTTGATGTCTCAGAATGTGTCCTACCAACCGATCGCTTCTTCTAGTCAGGCTGTGCCACAAGTTTATTTTCTCCTTAATTCTATTCTCCTCATTAGTTACGTCATCTACCCACGTAATATTCAGCACTCTTCTGTAACACATTTCAAAAGCTTCTATTCTCTTCTTGAATAAATTGTTTATCGCTCATGTTTCACTTACGCAAGGCTACACCCCAGACAAATACCTTCACTAAAGACCTCCTAACACTAAAATCTATGTCAACAAATTTCTCTTGTTCAGAAACGCTTTTTTTGTCATTGCCAGTCTGCATTTGATACCCTGTCTACTTCGGCCATCATTAGTTATTTTGCTGTCCGAATGGCAAAACTGATCTACTACTTTAAGTGCCACGTTCCCCATTGTAATTCCCTTTAATTCGATTAACTTCCATTACCATTGTTTTGCTTTTGTTGATATTCGTCTTATATCCTCCTTTCAAGAGACTGTCCATTCCGTCCAACTGCCCTTCCTAGTCCTTTGCTATCTCTGATAGAATTGTAGTGTCATTGGTACACCTCAAAGTTTTTAATTATTATCCCTGAACTTTAATTCTTTCTACGGATTTTTCTTTGGTTTTATTTACTGCTTGCTCAATTTACAGATTGAATGACGTCGGCGACAGGCTGTAACTCCGTCTCAATCACTTCTCAACCACTGCTTCCGTTTTATGTCCCTCGGTTCGTATAACTACCGATTGGCTTCTGTACACGCAGTAAATAACATTTCGCTCCCTGTATTTTACTATTGCTACCTTCCTAGTTTCAAAAGATTGTGCTGTAGTTAGCACTGTCGAAAGCTTCCGCTAAATCTACAAATTCTATAAATGTAGGTTTGCCTTTGCTTAACGTATCACCTGAGAGGTGTAGCGACAGTACTGAATCGGGTGTTGCTACATATTTCCGGAAGCAAAATGATAATCCCCGCGGTCGCCTTCTATCAATTTTTCCATTCTTCTGTAAACAATCCGTGTCAGTATTTTGCAATCGTAACTTTAAATTGATAGTTCGAGCATATGTGTATTAAAATTTCATCCTTATGAAAGATTATTTTCAGTGCTAAGTGCATGAAGAGCCATTATTAGAGATGAAAAATGGTGTGAGACAAATTATTGTTATTATTTCGACGTGTCTAACGTTACTGGATCTTCTGAGGTGGATATCGCAACACTGCTTCTCCAGAGGACGTGCACATGGATCTTATCGCCATCTTTCAGGCTTTGAGAAAGGGCGAATCACTGGCATGAGAAACATGGGGGACGTCATATCACATATTGCACAGACAATTGGCCTTAGTGCAACTAGTGCAGAACGAGTGATGACGAGGTGGTCTCGAGACAGAAGTGGGGCAAGAAGAGCAGGCGTGGGTCCCTCCAGAAGGACTGTACCATGCTCGACGAGAAGATCATAGGATTGTTTGACTGGCTACGACGAATACACGAATGACAACAGCTGAAATCCAGGCAGAGGTTAGAGGCATTGCCATGCGTCGTTCGCCGCTGACACGACGCCATAGACAACAGGGACTTGCTTGGTGCAGAGCCAGAGTCGACTGAGGCACTGAGAGGCATTCCGAAGGTGTTCAGTGATGGATCTAGCTCCTGTCGGAGGCGGTTAGATCGACGCCAGTGTGTCGATAGACAACCTCCTGGAAGGTCGCAGGGGGCAGCGATACCCATAGCACTCCAACTCCAGGAGCCTTGGGCGTGGGGAGCTATTGGATATGGCAACAGTACTGATTTGATAATTGTGGCATGTAAGTAAATAACGGGTCAAGCGCCAAAAAAAAGACAATTTGAGTTATCGGTGAAATTCCGCTGTAAATGCCGAGGCCAATAACATGCAGGGTGGTCCATCTGAAGTTTCGGATGAGATTATCTCGAAAACTATACATCAATTAAAAATAGTGGGTAAGGCAATTTCGTAAACTCAAAGGGGGACATCAAATGATAGTACACGTGATCCCCAGCCCCCGCCCTCTTGGGTGGGGCGGGGAGCAACTTGTAAATCTTAAATGGAAACAACCATTTTTTATTGCAGATTCGGATTCTCCATAAAAAAAGTAATCAAGTTTTGTCTGAAACATTTTTTAAACCGTTGACAGAAGGCACTGAAATCGAGAAAAATTAAAATTCTGATAGGTAGCTAATAACAGCCACAAGATGTTAGCTGAACTTATTTATTGCATCACGCGTTTCGAGCGTATCCCATTATCATATGATCAAAGATACAAAGTTGATGAACAATATTTGACGAAAACAATTTCACACAGAAAAATCCGCATTGATAAGATAGCAATGCCAAGTCATCAACATCAATACACGAGTGGAATAATGTACGGATTTTTGACTGCCGTGCCCGTCTCTCGGGCAGCCTGGTACCGTGATTTGTCAACCTTGGAGCATCTCTGGGATGCGATAGGAAGACGTAGACATTCATATAACCCTCCATGAAATACAGTTTATGTTTCAGTTATGGGAAGAAAAAAAGATGAGTATTCGTGCCCGTGGGGGTCACTGATGTTGATATTGGAGATGTAATGAAAGTTTATTCATTATCTGGCGCTAAAATTCCACAAAGTCTAAGAAATATCTGACTGGTACATCATGGTGTAGCACTTTCTATTTCTGTCATTGTATACTAATGCATTGTGGCGTACGTTTCCTGAATTTCTCAAGGTACAAAAAATAAATGAAGAAACCGAATTTCACCATTTAAAATTCTTCGATAATAAGTAAGTTCCCAAATTATTTTGTTGTGTAATTCCTATGGTTTCTCTGTAATACTGTTGTGCCGAGAACAGCCGCTAAATCATTGACTTAGTAGACAGACGTGATAAGGATGTCCACTTACCGAATTTTGCTTTGATTTATATCTCGTTTCCAGAGTGCCAGCTTCCCCTCAGTTAGTTGCTGCAACGAAAAGAAAATGCGACACAATTAATAAACGTAGAATCCTAAAATTTTTGCTCCAAGTGCCTAAATTTAAATGAAATTTAGCAAAAAATTAAATGCTAGCTGAAACCAAGAGATACAGGAAACCATTCAGCAATTTGTAGCACTCTTGTTGTTACTTGTGTTTGATTAACAATAATCATTTTATAGTTAGGTGATCATCAACAACAATACATAATATCTTCTCCTTTTATCGCAAAGACTGATGTTTATGTAATTCAATTACTTTTAGTTATTATATTTTTATTATGTTTATTATGCTACTTCTCCTCAAGCTATACAAAGATGTTGGTGAGATAACACAATGGTTAAACCAGGACACTCGCATTTGGGATGATTGGTGATCAAGCTCCCGTCCGGCAATCCAGATTTAGGTCTTCCATGATTCGTCTTTGAGAAGGACGCGGCCAATTTCTTTCCCCATCCTGAACGCATCCGAGTTTGTGCTCCGTTTGCATCTACAACTTGCAATTCATGACTTGGTCATCAGCTATTTCAGGTGAGGCTCGAACTACGTAAAAACTGTAAAAATGGAATCATTTAGTCTTCGAAATTCCAGATAACATTTTACACGCAAACACTACACCTCTCCTGAATTGAAATCGTATTACATGCAAATAACTGAAAAAATCGATGTTAGAAAAATCTGGTGCTTATTCAGTTATATTATACAGGTGTCATTTATCTACAACTACTAGTTTAGTATCTATATCGACTCACTGATCGTTGTCAAAGAACAACAGAAGCCTATTCACACTTCTTCTTTTTCCCGTGTGGAACAAGACTCTTTCATCCTCGAATCCAGATAGTCAAATAATTTGTGAAAGGAGTAATGGAAGCTAATAAGGTTTTTTTAAATATCTGGCATTACCGAATTTATTATTTTATGGCTGTTGGGAACTTGTTGAAATTCTTGCCGTCAGAATAAATAATTCAAATCTGATCGTTATACAAGACAGCACATTCTGAGTGTGGAAGCTGATATTTATACACCGACAAACGCCGTTGTGGAGGAAATATACTGGAAAGCTAACGCAAGGGGTCTTTGATACATGGGGAGACCTACATAAGGTGAGTAGTTACCTACTTGTGAGATGCTGAATTCACTTTAAATATATTGACCCAGAAATCAATTTCATCCGACGGCAGAAAGGGAACATATGAAAAGTAAGTTAGCACGTTGCTCTTCGAATCATCACAATGAGTCATATCGTTAATGTTTGTCATGACGAACAGAGCTCTTGACCAGCCCGTTAGTGCGCCATAGTCACATCTTAGTTTGTTATCCGACTGGATACTAAAATATCTGATACATAATGTTTGCTTTAGTGATGAGCGTTAGTGTCTACTTCTGTATTCCTCTAACTTGTTTGTACGGGAGTTCATGAAATGAAGTTGCAGACCTGTTCTGCCGTCACCTGACATGTATTGTCTATGGTCACGTTTGGATTCTCGATTAAATTACTTGTTTTACCAGCCATCATTACATGTGTTGAACAGTTTGTTAATGAATTTGAATGATTATTTATGTAGACTAAAATCAGGAATATACCCATTAGGAAACCTCGATGTACACTATATTTCAAGTGCCGTCATTAAAAGGTTACTTTTATGCCTTTAATCCAGTGTATGGCATTCCACCTTTTTATGAGGGAAAAGTACCCACATACACAATAAAAAGCCTATAATATAAAACTTTAATTTCTCAAGTAAATTTTCATTATAACAAACAAAGGCTTCAACAAGATTGTTTTTCTTCCTTATTTCTCCCTTCAAAAAGCACCAAGTGGAAGGGTTAGGTGAAAGCATCTTTACGACACCACGTATAATGTGTCATTCGTCCTCTCTCGACATAAAATATTACGGACAAGTTTGAAACGTAGCCCACGACATGGCAGATAATTTGGTAACTAAATGAAGAATGTAGAATGGCATTTCTCACAAGAAACGTCGTTGTTAGCAATGAAACATGAGTAATGACATGAACATTCTTTTAAAAGAACGTCATATTGAACTTTTACTCAGTACCCCACATGCATCTAGTAGAGAAAGTATCATCGTTTGGGGTAGCAAGCGAAGTTTGTCATTAATTTGAGGTTTTTTTGGTATGGAGGACGTAGCATGTTATCTTGAAAGTCACCGACAAACGTAGAAGTTAGTTCAGGTGAGAGCCAGGCAAGTGTGCTGGGACTCCTGCTGTTCATGTTGTGTGTTAACGACTCTAGGGGCAATATTGATACCAAACTCAGATCCACTGCGAATGATGCAGTTGTTAACAATGAATTGTTGTACAAAAAAAATATTCAATCATATCTTGATAAGATAAAGTGGTGCAAAGACTGGCAACTTGCTTTAAATGTCCATAAATGTAAAGTTTTGACATCCCAAAAAGAGAAAACACAGTGTCCTATGACTACAACATCAATGAACCAGCTGGACTCCGTCAACTCATACACTACTTGGAAGTAACTATTGTATGCATTGTATTGTATGTTAACCAGGGACCAAAACCGACGCAGAGGCTCCGTCCGCGCAGTGGTCCACAACCCCACAACGACTACCGCAGTCCACTTCACCCCTCAGCCGCCCCACACCGAACACAGGGTTATTGTGCGGTTCGGCCCCCGGTCCCCCCCCCCCCCCCCCGGGGACCTCTCACACCAGACGAGTGTAACCCCTGCGTTTCTACGTTTGCGTGTTACAGTAATGGTAGAGTACGCGTACGCGGAGAACTTGTTTGCGCAGCAATCGCCGACATAGTGTAGCTGAAGCGGAATAAGGGGAACCAGCCCGCATTCGCCGAGGCAGATGGAAAACCGCCTAAAAACCATCCACAGACTGGCCGGCTTACCGGACCTCGACACAAGTCCTCCGGGCGGATTCGTGCCGGGGACCGGGTATTCCTTCCCAATCTGGAAAGCCGTGCGTTAGACTGCTCGGCTAACCGGGCGAGCCCAAGTAACTATTTGTATGGGTATAAAATAGAATGACCGCACAGGATCAGTCGTATGTAAAGCAGGTGGCAAACTTCAGTTCATTGATAACATACTGGGGAAATGAAATCAGTCAACAAAGGAGATTGCTTGCAACACACTCCTGCGACCCATTCTAGAATATTACTCAAGTGTGTGGGCTCCATACCATGTACGAGAAACAGCAGATATTGAACATACAGAAACGAAGCCAGCATGAATGGTTACAGGTTTGCTTGAGCCTTGGGAGAGTGACACAGAGATGCTCAAAGAGCTGAACCGGCAAACGCTTGGAGATTGATGCAAACTATCACGTGAAAGCCTAAACTGAGGCGACAAAAGTCATGAGATACCTCCTGATATCATGTCGGACCCACTTTTTCCCGGAGTAGTGCAGCAACTCGACGTGGCATGGACTCAACAAGTCGTTGGAAGTCTCCTGCACAAATATTGAGCCATGCTGCCCCTATAGCCATCCATAAGTGCGAAGGTGTTACCGGCGCAGGATTTTGTGCCTGAACTGACCTCTCAATTATGTCCTATAAACGTTCGATGGGATTCATGTCGGACGATCTGGGTGACCAAATCATTCGCTCGATTTGTCAAGAGTATTCTTCAAACCAATCGTGAACAATTGTGGCCCATAACATTTCTGTCACTGCTTGGTCTCCAAGTAACCAAACGTAACCATTTCCAGCCAATGATCGGTTCAGTTGGACCAGAGGACCCAGTCCATTCCCTGTAAACACAACCACAACATTAGGAAGCCACCACCAGTTTTCACAGCCCCTTGTTGACAACTTGTGCCCAGAGCTTTGTGGGCTCGACGCCACACTCGTACGCTACAAATCAGCTTTTACCAACTGAAATAAGGACTCACCTGACGAGGCCACGGTTTTCCAGTTGTTTAGGATCCAACTGGTATGTGAGCACAGGAGAGGTGATGTCGTGCTGGTAGCAAAGGCACTCGCGTCGGTCACCTGCTACCATAGATTATTAACGCCAGATTTCGCCGCACTGTCCTAAGCAATACGTTCGTCGTTCGTCCCACATTGACTTCTGTGGCTATTTCACGCAGAGTTGCTTGTCTGTTAGCACTGACAACTCTACGCAAACGGCACTGCTCTCGCCCATTAAACCGCCCGCAGTGGCCGAGCGGTTTAGGCGCTACAGTCTGGAACCGCGCGACCGCTATGGTCGTAGGTTCGAATTCTGCCTCGGGCATGGACGTGTGTGATGTCCTTAGGTTAGTTAGGTTTAAGTAGTTCTAAGTTCTAGGCGACTGATGACCTCAGAAGTTAAGTCCCATAGTGCTCAGAGCCATTTGAAGCATTTTTTTCGCCCATTAAGTGAAAGCCGTCGGCCGCTGCATTGTCCTTGGTGAGAGACAGTGACTGAAATTTGGTATTCTCGGCAAACTCTTGACACTGTGGATCTCGGAATATTGACTTCCCTAACGATTTCCGAAATGTAATCTGCCACGCGTCTAGCTCTAACTACCATTCCGCCTTGTTAGTCTGTTAATTCCCGTCGTACGGCTATAATCACGTCGGAAACCGTTTCTCATGAATCATCTGAGTACAAATAACAGTTCTGGAAATGCACGGCCCTTTTACATCTTGTGTACGCCAAACTACCGCCATTTGTATACCTCCATATCGGTGTCCCATGACTTTTGTCACCCCAGTGTATTTAGTAAGTTTCTGGAAGCAACTGTAAGTGATGAATCTAGGAATATCCTATACAGCCTGCTACGTATCGCCCACGTAGGCACCTCGAACGTGAGAGTAAACGAATTACGGAGTGCGCAGAAGCGTTTAGCAGTCATTCTTCCCGCACTCCATACGTGAATGGAACGGGAGGAAGCCATAATGGTGCAATGGAAAGTACCCTTTGTCATGCACTTCACAGTCGCTTGCAGAGCATGGGAGTGGACGTTGGTACAGATATTTCAGGTTCTCTTGGAGAAAAGAAAGGCGGCTTTAGCTAGTGATACACTGCTAACTATGTGAGAACAAGCTCGCCGAGAATATTATCGAAAACGGTATTAACACAAAATGAAAACATGTTATTTCTTGAATGAGATTTTCACTCTGAAGCGGAGTCTGCGCTCATATGAAACTTCCTGGCAGATTAAAACTGTGTGCCGGATCGAAACTCGAACTCGGGACCTTTGCATTTCTCGTGCAAGGGCTCTACCAGTTGAGCTACCCAAGCACGATTCACGACGCGTCCTCACAGCTTCAGTTCTGCCAGTACCTCGTCTCCTACCTTCTAGACTTCACAGAAGCTCTTCTGCGAACCAGTAGAACTAGCACTCCTGGAAGAAAGGATATAGTGGAGACATGGCTTAGCCACAGCCTGGGGGATGTTTCCAGAATGAGATTTTCACTCTGCAGCGGAGTGCGCGCTGATATGAAACCTCCTGGCCGATTAAAACTGTGTGCCGGACCGAGACTCGAACTCGGGACCTTTGCCTTTCGCGGGCAAGTGCTCTACCAAGTGCTTGGTTCGCAGAAGAGCTTCTGTGAAGTTTGGAAGGTGGGAGACGATGTACTGGCAGAACTGAAGCTGTGAGGACGGGTCGTGAGTCGTGCTTGGGTAGCTCAGTTGGTAGAGCGCTTGCCCGCGAAAGGTCCCTAGTTCGAGTCTCGGTCCGGCACATTGTTTTAATCTGCCAGGAAGTTTCATGTTATTTCTTGATTTTAAAAGGAGTAGTTGGCGAGACATCCCCTTAGTTACATTTTTTTGTCAACTGCTGTCTCAAAACACACAGTTGTTTTTTCCCCTTCTAAGCTACTTTATCTTGTTCACTTTAACAAAGTTGCTTCACCCTATATTCATTGCCACCTTTAAGAAATGATCATTGAAGATGTTCGCTACCTGTAAATTATGAGCCATGATCGCTAACGTTGCTTTTACGCTACCAGAGGTAAGTAAGCCTCTGTCATCGACTATGTTTGCATAGGCACCATGCGACGTTTGGCCAACTGCCTCACAATCAGCAGCAGGTTTAATTAAGAGAACTCGCCGTCCTACTGTAGCACCGACGCACGTGTTAGCAGTTTATTCTCGCCCGCGTAAGATTAAAAGAAAACATGCCTAGCCTAAACGAAATCCGGACGGGGATCCGAGAATACCTGTGGCGAAACCAAAAATATCCATTTTATGCTATTCTATTTATATCCCGAAACATTCTGTACACAAACTTCGCTGCCCTTGGAGCTGTAGCTGCGCCTGTTCAGAAATAACTTCTCCTTCATCTAGGTCAAATAAAATTCTTTTTCTGATACATGTTATTACATATCATTTTCTTCCTTTGCGCTTTGCAGCTCCATTTCAGCAACTGCCCCTTATTTGCCTTGGAAATGGCAGTTGTAACTGTGGCCACGCGCACGTTATAGGGTGACAATGAAGTGTAAAGATTAGACTAAAACGCCGCTGGGTGTCTGATCACCCAATCTGGATCTCCAAACTTTGCGCCGATGTCCTATATTAAACCAGAAAACTCTCCACAGTCTCTTCTGAAGTTTGGGCTTGTGATACTGCTGATGCCGATCTACTAGCCAGATGAGAATGTTAAGCTCGTCGGTTCCAGTCGTACTATTCGAAAGCAGTAGGCTATGTTTCTACCATCTCCCCTTATCTCTCGTCGTTATCAACAACGGCATCATCTCACTAAACTCCGTTAACAAAGAAAATAACACACGGTGTCGGGTACAGACTCCTGAGCTAGGCTACATGTTCTGATAAAGAAGGTCTCTACAATAAATGCTCCAAGGAAACTTGACTGGAATACTCTCTTTCAAATTCTAAAGGTGGAAGGGGTACAATACAGGGAGCGAAAGGCTATTTACAATTTGTACAGAAAACAGATGGCAGTTATAAGAGTCGAGGGACATGAAAGGGAAGCAGTGGTTGGGAAGGGAGTGAGACAGGGTTGTAGCCTCTCCCCGATGTTATTCAATCTGCATATTGAGCAAGCAGTAAAGGAAACAAAAGAAAAATTCGGTGTAGGTATTAAAATCCATGGAGAATAAATTAAAACTTTGAGGTTCGCCGATGACATTGTAATTCTCACAGAGACAGCAAAGGACTTGGAAGAGCAGTTGAACGGAATGGACAGTGTCTTGAAAGGAGGATGTAAGATGAACATCAACAAAAGCAAAACGAGGGTAATGGAATGTAGTCGAAATAAGTCGGATGATGCTGAGGGAATTAGATCAGGAAATGAGACACTTAAAGTAGTAAAGGAGTTTTGCTATTTGGGGAGCAAAATAACTGATGATGATAGAAGTAGAGAGGATATAAAATGTAGACTGGCAATGGCAAGGAAAGCGTTTCTGAACAAGAGAAATTTGTTAACATCGAGTTTAGATTTGTGTGTCAGGAAGTCATTTCTGAAAGTATTTGTATGGAGTGTAGCCATGTATGGAAGTGAAACAGTCACAGGTTCGAGTCCTGCCACGGGAATGGATATGTGTGATGTCCTTAGGTTAGTTAGGTTTAAGTAGTTCTAGGGGACTGATGACCTCAGATGTTAAGTCCCATAGTGCTCACAGCCATTTGAACCATTTGAAGTGAAACATGGACGATAAATAGTTTGGACAAGAGGAGAATAGAGGCTTTCGAAATGTGGTGCTCAGAAGAATGCTGAAGATTAGATGGGTAGATCAGATAACTAATGAGTAGGTACTGAATAGAATTGGGGAGGAATTTGTGGCACTACTCGAGAAGTAGAAGGGACCGGTTGGTAGGACATCTTGTGAGGCATCAGGGGATCACAAATTTAGCATTGGAGCGCAGCGTGGAGGGTAAAAATCGTAGAGGGAGACCAAGAGATGAATAAACTAAGCAGATTCAGAACGATGCAGGCTGCAGTAGGTACTGAGGATAGAGTAGCATGGAGAGCTGCATCAAACCAGTCTCAGGACTGAAGACCACCACAACAAGGAAACTTAATACTCTTTTGGCAGTGATGGAGCATGGGGATGGTGGTAATGTGCCGCCGACACTAGTCGTGAGAAGCAAGAAAGACATTCTCAAGTCACAGCTGTGGTGGTACTTTTTCTCATATATTATAAGCTGAAGTTCCTGGTCCATGCAATGGGATGGACATCCATAAAAAATAAATTTCCCGTACGTGTCCGTACTCATAGTGAATAAAACCGTCTAGATTGCTTATTAAAATTTATTTATTTATTATGTCGTTTCGGCTACTGCCATCATAAGAAATCAAATAGCTTAAAATCTGCATAACATGTTTCAGTATCATAGGAGACGGACATTGAAGCTTATTTTGCAAGTTCTGAGTCTTTGTTATCTGTTGATGGCAATAGCCGAAATAAATAATTTATAAAAAGATGTAGACAGTTTTATTCGCAAAACGAAACTCAACAAACATTCACCACAGGTCCACACTGTCTCACAAATAGCGAAGGAAAGGGCCATTGCACACAGGGAAGAAAGCCTTTCCAATTGGGCGGCTGAATAATCCCTCTGAGATATTCCAGCGGACACTACCAACGAACGTAACTTGCTCAAAATTTTCGATATGCGGCACAACTGACGAGGGGTGACACTGAACAGCAGCAACCAGGAAACTCAGCCGGTGCTAGCGGCAACTGCTATGGGCAGTTCTGCATTGATGACAGGCGTCGCAGACCGCTATAGCGGATTGAAATGACATGTAGACGAGCCATGGTACAGCAAACCACTCGTCGGTTCATTGTTGAACAACAAAACCAGATGAGCAGCGATGACAACCCGGGCCACTTCATCACTAAAGGGCACATACACCACACGCGGTCGACTGCCGACTGCGAGTTACTGGCTATTGAATATTCTAAGCACGAGGAGAAAAGTCGCCTCCATTGAAGAGATCCAATACATAGTACACGACTGTGGACAGTATGGTCTGAATCCATTCAAAATCACATATGCAAGAACTAAAGAATTCTAATTAGCAGTAAATTATCACGTAGGCGTAGAGGAATGAAAGGATGGTGTATGACATATCCCTTCAAGTGACAGAATTTAATAAAAATAATACGTTATTCGATTTCCAAATTTCAATCGGCTCAGCCAATTAAACGTGATTATTGTAACATACGGGGCGTGTTTTTTAAGTAAGTACCGTTTTGAAATTAAAAAAAGAGACGCAAAGATCTCAAAAATTTATTTTTACATGAAAGCTTGTACCTTAATCTAGTTTTCTACATAATTTCCGTCAATATTAAGGCACTTGTCATAATGTTGTACCTGTTTTTGAATACTCCGCTCATAGATGTCTGCCGCCTGACTTGTTAACCACTGCATCACCACTGTTTTGACTTCGTCATCGTCTTGAAGACGCTGACCGCCCAGGTGTTTCTTCAAGTGCAGGAACGGATGGTAGTCACTGGGCGCAAGATCGGGGCTGTACGAACGATGATCTAGAGTTTATCACCGAAAAGATGTGATGAGATCTTTGGTGTGATTCGCCGCCGGCCGGCGTGGCCGAGCGGTTCTAGGCGCGTCAGTCTGGAACCGCGCGACCGCTATGGTCGCAGGTTCGAATCCTGCCTCGGGCATGGATGTGTGTGGTGTCCTTAGGTTAGTTAGGTTTAAGTAGTTCTAAGTTCTAGGGGACTGATGACCTCAGATGTTAAGTCCCATAGTGCTCAGAGCCATCTGAACCATCATCATCTGATTCGCCACATGCGGACGGGCATTGTCTTGCAGCAAAACGATGCCCTTGCTCAACTTCCATGTACTGTTGCTTTGATTCTGGTGTGACGTAGGCCAGCCATGTTTCATCGCCCGTAACAATTTGGCTTAAGAAATCATCACCGTCGTTTTGGTACCGCTCAAGGAAAGTCAATGCACGGTCTAAACGTTTGGTTTTGTGCACATCCGTCAACATTTTCGGTACCAAACTTGGGCACAATTTTCGGTAATTCAAGTGCTCGGTCACAATGCCATACAAAACACTACGAAAAACATTGAGAAAGTCATCCCGCAAGGAGGAAATCGTAAAGCGACTGTTTTCTCTCACTTTATTGTCCACTTCCTGCGCCAAACTTTCATTGACGACCGAAGGACGCCCACTCCTTCATGCACATTTGTGCGGCCATCTTCAAAAGCTCTCACCCACTTTCTTACCATTCCATCACTCATAATGTTTTCTCCGTAAACTGCACATATCTCACAATGAATATCGATCGCTTTTAGGCCTTTAGCACTAAGAAACCTTATAACAGCCCGTACTTCACAGTCGGCGGGACTCACGATCATCGGAGGCATCTTAAACGCTTAGTACACAACGTAAACAAGGAAGAATCAGACTGTAATGGCGTCAGTGCGCAGATTAAGGTACAGCGTTCCATGTAAAAATAAAATTATTGAAATATCTTAGCACGACTTTTTTTAATTTCAAAACGGTACTTACTTAAAAAACACGCCTCGTATTTCCAGAACAGTTAAGCAGTTCCCTAAATTATCCCCTACTGCTACTTTCATTCCGTTAAAGTTGACACTGCAGAGCTATTGAAGTCACTGGTAATTTTGCAGAGAAGTATGGAATTATTTGCTGTGCAAGACCTTGTGCGAAAATACGGGCAACAGTCTTGGCCGTTAGTCGTATGAATGCACCGTAGTGTGCGTATTTGCAGTCAGCGTGCTGTCATCCCACCTTATACAATACCTGTATTTGAACAGTTAAGTAGCGCGCGGGCGCTTGTAATTTGATTTGAGGCATTGTCAGCACCGGAGCCAGCAGGGACACGAAGCATTTAGCGTCTGTCGGGATTCGCGTAAGCACCCAGAGATAGTGCCGTATCGTACATTGTGTCATGCGGAAAGTGGTAATATTTTGTAATAACGTTTTATTGCATTCAGTATGGTGAAGAATCGGACGAATGTATTTTTATAGAAGTGTACAGTATTCGCTAACAAGCAGAAAGTGTTACACGCGAACGTATGTTTTCATCAATACATTTGTGAATGTATCGCTCAGAAACTTCAGTAACATTACTAAAATGAAGTGACCTCCTGATGTATGAACGTACCGACAGTACTTGCAAACTTCACTGCAGTACTAAGTCACAAAAATTTCTGAACTCATTCGTACAATAATGAACAATCGTAACGTATCATTTCCTGGCCACCTCAGGTGTTCTAGACCTGTGTCGGTACTATAGTCGCTTCAGCTAGTTTCCGGCATCAGGGGTAATCGGCATTTCATTCGACCTGAAGAGTATGGGCTGGATTTTCCCTAATGCTTCTAAATGGGTGCCGGGTGGAGCCGACTTGGCTGAGAGGAGTTTCCCCATGACAAGTGGTGCAGAAGGGGTTCTTAATTTCCTGCAGCAGTGCGGCAAGCAGGAGGAGGGAGTGGTCAATAATAGTGCCTAAATTCTACTTCAGATTCTGATTGGATGAAAGCCCTATGAGTCAAACAATTTCGTGGAGCAGTTGGGAGCTCACAAAATCGAGGAGTCTGGTAACAAACGTTGTGGGGTTGAAATGGCAAGTCGTGGGCCCTCTGGGGCGGAGTTCGCGTTTTAACGTACAGGTGTTCGGCAAAAACACGGAAACACCGCGACAAATGCATTCATGAACATAGACGCTAGAAGCCTGTAGGTTGCGCTGTTGTATTTGATCAGGAGCGGCACCTGTGCAATGTCGTCAATACGTTGCAAGTGGAACTCGTGTTTACAACAGTGTTCTGTGTAGTTGGAAGTGCATTATGTCGGAGCTCAGTGCATTCGAACGTGCGCACATTGTTGGTGTTCGTATGGTGGGCGCTTCCATAACCAAGGTAGCCGTAGTGTTTGGTGCTTCAACGGGCACCTATCGAAATTACCGCATACAGAGAAAACGGAAAACATTGTACGGTGAGTCACAAGGAGGACGAAAGTATCTGTTTAGTGATAGTGACAGTCACTGAAGAGTATTGCGAAGAAAAATAAGAGGACGACAGCTGCAAAAGTTACCGCAGAACAGAATGTCACATTCGCGAACCCTGTCAGCAACAAAACAACACGATGGGAGCTCCAGAAAGAGGGAACTGCAGGGCAAGCTGGATTTCCAAAACCACTCACCAGAAATACAGACGTATGAAACAAGAAAAAGTGGTCCCGATGCCACAAAATCTGGACTATGCAACAACGGAAGAGTAATTTGGTTGGATGAGCCTTGTTTCACACTGTCTCCAACTTTCGGCTGAGCTTACGCTCCACGAGTGAAACATGGCAGAACTTATGTGATGATTTGGGCAGCCATATAGTGATATTCCTTGAGCCCATGGTTAAAGAGCAAGCTTGTATTAATGCCAAGGATTCAAATGGCTCAAATGGCTCTGAGCACTATGGGACTTAACTTCTGAGGTCATCAGTCCCCTAGAAGTTAGAACTACTTAAACCTAACTAACCGAAGGACATCACACACATCCATGCCTGAGGCAGGATTCGAACCTGCGACCGTAGCGATTGCGCGGCTCCAGACTGAATCGCCTAGAACCACACGGCCATTCCGGCATTGCCAAAGATTACGTGATCATTTTTGTTGATCAGGTCCACCTCACCGTACGATGTTTGCTCCCCAATGACGATGTTCCAAGACGACAGAGCCTCCATTCATACAATTCACATCGTCCAGAATTGGTTTTGTGAGCAAGAAGCTGAATTGTCGCATCTCTCCTTGGCACCACTGTCACCAGATCTCAACATTATCGAGGCTTTGTGGTCCACTTTGGAGACAAGGGTGCGTAATCGGTATCCACATCCATCAATGTTGTTATCTGGACTTGCCACTGTTTCGCAGGAAGAATGGTATAAAATTCCCTTGAAAACTATACAGGACCTGCATTTATCCATTCCGAGACGGCTGGCGCCTTTTTCGAATACCAACAGTTTGCCTATATCGTATTAGGCACGGTAATGTGTCGTGTTGTAGGCGTTTCCATACTTTTATTCACAGCCTGTGATTTGGGGACTGGAGTTAGTGAACCTTTGGGATCTTAGTGAACCTTTGGGATCAATAGAGTTACATTTCCGGTACGGAAAGCCTAGAAAGTATTCGAAAGTGCATTCTCATGCGTAGGCGTCGATTTTTGTTCAGACGGTTTCCTGTAGTTCTCTGTGGGTGTTGCGGAGTAATTAGTGTGAACGTGTTCAGTAAGATAAGAGCTCAGAGGAAAATTGGAGACATTAGATAGCTGGAAGTGGTATTAGGCAAAAAGTGATGCAATTTTGAAGGGTTATTTGATACCAACAAACTTCATTTGTTTTTGTGCAAATCTGAGAGTGAAGTATTCAGAGGGACGTTCTCCCTGTTGACAATGTTCCTGTTTGTTGTTAGAGTAATTATCAACAGCAGTTGCTAATAGCCATTTGAAGCTGATTTACTGAACTGTAGCAGTCCTTCCAGTCCCGTAGTAGGATATCGGAATCTTACCTGAAAGTATGTAGATAGCTCCAGGTCTTTTAATTATTGATTTTTGAGTTGGGAAGAATAATTCTGTCTCGTAGGTCAAAGCGAGACTGATCTTACACGTTTAGCAGTGTCTGCCAAAAACATTTCCTATTAAATCAGTGAAGCAGTAAATTGCGCGATTTGTCTCAAGCGTTGCACACCACCAAGAATACTTCGATTCTGGCTGCGGCCATGAGTGTGATTTGACCCGACGCTACGAAAGATTCGAGGATGGACGAAAGATACATTTCATAATCAATAATTACACTACTGGCCATTAAAACTGCTACACCACGAAGATGACGTGACACAGACGCGAAATTTAACCGACAGGAAGAAGATGCTGTGATATGCAAATGATTAGCTTTTCAGAGCATTCACACGGTTGGAGCCGGTGGCGACACCTACAACGTGCTGACATGAGGTACGTTTCCAACCGATTTCTCATACACAAACAGCAGTTGACCGGCGTTGCCTGGTGAAACGTTGATGTGATGCCTCGTGTAAGGAGGAGAAATGCGTACCATCACGTTTCCTACTTTGATAAAGGTCGGATTGTAGCCTATCGCGATTGCGGTTTATCGTATTGCGACATTGCTGGCTCGCGTTGGTCGAGATCCAATGACTGTTAGCAGAATATGGAATCGGTGGGTTCAGGAGGGTAATACGGAACGCCGTGCTGGATCCCAACGGCCTCGTATCACTAGCAGTCGAGATGACAGGCATCTTATCCGCATGGCTGTAATGGATCGTGCAGCCACGTCTCGATCCCTGAGTCATCAGATGGGGACGTTTGGAAGATAACAACCATCTGCACGAACAGTTCAACGACGTTTACAGCAGCATGGACTATCAGCTCGGAGACCATGGATGCGGTTACCCTTGACGCTGCAACACATACAGGAGCGCCTGCGATGGTGTATTCAACGACGAACCTGGGTGCACGAATGGCAAAACGTCATTTTTTCGGATGAATCCAGGTTCTGTTCACAGCATCATGATGGTCGCATCCGTGTTTGGCGACATCGCGGCGAACGCACATTGGAAGCGTGTATTCGTCATCGCCATACTGGCGTAATCACCCGGCGTGATGGTATGGGGTGCCACTGGTTACACGTCTCGGTGCCGGCCGCGGTGGTCTAGCGGTTCTAGGCGCGGAGTCCGGAACCGCGCGACTGCTACGGTCGCAGGTTCGAATCCTGCCTCGGGCATGGATGTGTGTGATGTCCTTAGGTTAGTTAGGTTTAATTAGTTCTAAGTTCTAGGCGACTGATGACCACAGAAGTTTAGTCGCATAGTGCTCAGAGCCATTTTTTGAACACGTCTCGGTCACCTTTTGTTCACATGTCAGTTCTAGTATAATATATTTGTCCAATAAATACCCGTTTATCATCTGCATTTCTTCTTGGTGTAGCAATTTTAATGGGCAGTAGTGTAGTTTTAGCCACACACATCAAATTAACAGTTATCAAATTAAAGTACAATTGGTTATATGCACTGAAGAATTTTCAGCATATACGCAAGTGCGTTTTCAAGTTTGTGGTACGTTATTTGGAACTCGCCTTGCTAGATAGGTGGTTAACACTTTCAGGTCAGTGTGAACGGTGAGGGGTTTCAGACTATGTACCACCGGTGGCTGAGTGACTGATGTAAGCTGCGTCGTGCTCTGGTTGGACGTAAGTGAATGTACAAATGCACCACGCACGTTTTACTTCGCAATGCGCCATGTACAGGTGCAATCAATGCTGTCAAATATCATAATAAAAAACAGTACTATACAGTCGCGTCTTGTCAAAAGTGTAAGGTGCTTGGCTTTGGCTTGTGCAATGCGGGTGGCTCCTTCGGGACACCTTTGCATGAGTTGGTACCCAGCACCAGGAGACAGGACCGCCTCACAGTGGACGAATTCAGATGGAGAAACTATGAAGCCATTAGGGTCCCGATGTGTGAGAAGGTTGTTCATTCGATCAGTCTCGTCTCGGCCAGTGCCGCTAGCTTCCTGCAAGAATCGCGCCAAAGGAGGTGAACCCATTACATCATTAGTATCCCTGTCGCATACTTTACTCTCTCAATTCAAGTAGCTCCCCACCACATAACGCCCTTCTTACAACAGTTCCACACATAGTGTGCAGTTGAAATGGAATGAAAATGAACTGAAAATGTTTGTGTAATTGAAATTGGACCACCATTCCTATACTAATAATTCTGCAATTAATTTAGATTGATTGCCTTTAAACATTCTTTGTTTAAATTGTGAGTATTTCTTTATTTAAATATGCTTTAATGTTTTAATTAAAAATATTGTTTTATGGAATCAATTATTTCTGCAATTAATTTAGATTGATTGCCTTTAAACATTCCTTGTTTAAAGGGCGAGTATTTCTTTATTTAAATCTGCTTCAATGTTTTAATTGAAAATATTGTTTTGTGGAATCAATGATATGAAGTTTTTCATCTTAAGCCGTGTATTTATTTTCTGTTTGTTCATTAAGCTTTTCCTTTATTTTTTTCCTTGAACTATAATTTTTATTCTGGATATTTATTATTTAATGATTGATTTAGAATTTTTGTTGAATGAGAACTTTTTAATTTAAATGGTTCTATAATTGTAATAACTTTAATTTTAGACTGAATATCTCTCATTTTTATGTCTTTTGTTATACATACTATAATTTGATACAATGTCCAGGGACACTAATTACTGTTTCTTTAAGTGTGGATGTATAGTTTACAAAGACTAAGATGTACGTTTATCGCACTTTCAGTCACATACTGTCGACAAGGTTAATATGTTAAATTAATCTGATATATTAATAACTACGTATCGCATCATTTATAAGCATATGTGTGGCGTACTTTCTGATATGACAATAACCGCTTATCGTCAAAGTATATTTAATAATATGTAATTTGCGTTGTTACTCGTGATAATGCCTCTCGGTGTGGCCGTGCCGTTCTAGGCGCTTCAGTCTGGAACCGCGTGACCGCTACGGTCGCAGGTTCGAATCCTGCCTTGGCCATGGATGTGTGTGGTGTCCTTAGGTTAGTTAGGTTTAAGTAGTTCTAAGTTCTAGGGGACTGATGACCACAGATGTTAAGTCCCATAGTGCTCAGAGCCATTTTTGAACTCGTGATAATGACTACTGTGCAACGACATTGTCCGAAATTATGTCCACCTCGCAAGACAGCCTTGTTTGTTATTTATAGTGTGTACACACTTACAGTGTAGAATCTAGTTAAGCCTGCAATTACAGTTGGTGCTTGTGTACGTACCATTGCATTTCTTGGACTCACGTGTCACCCTTACGCTTGCTGCATCTGTATTCCTTGCCTCATCCTAAATTATTAGTGTGTTCGTTCTGTTCAGAGTCTTCGTATTCCCAAATAACACTTAGCTTCAGACATCTGCAGCTGTTACCGGCCCTCTCAGCTCTTACCTGTAAGAGCCTACCACTTAAGGCCAGACACTCACTCCTGTTAATCCCTCCTTTGTCCGTAGACCCTCATAATGCCCACCTGGGTGGAACCTGTTACTGTGTGCTCAGCCTCCATTCGTATACACACAGCACAGTAAACAGTTCGCTATAGCAATTCCGTGTAGGATTCTTTCCCGAAACGGAACCATCCTTTGCGTTCTTCAACAGCTTAAACTACAAATAACTCCCAATGGCAGTCTGAGACTTCCTCTCCAGCCCTACACGCTACAAATTATTCTTCACACTTGTGAATTAATTTCAAATTCACAAAAACGTCTCAAGGAAGTCCTTACCTGTTGCTTTTCCACGCTATAAACGATAAAGGGACCTACCGTCAAGTCATGAAAATCTTCCTTCTCATTTACGATACCTGCAGGCGACTTCTACTTTCAACAGCACAATCCACCATTTCATCATTTCTAAATTTTACCAGTATTATGTAAGTCTGCATGCTTTCGTGGCTGTTGGCACTGACGGTAAAATCTTCTGAGTCGTCAGAACGCAACATTTTCCTATTACAACTTCTAAATATCCGACTTTCGATCCTTCAGCTGGGAACTTCTTTAGGGTTCCACTGATGACTCTGTATGGGTGAATATGCCATTCACGGTCACTAGTGGAATCCTGACATCGAGCATTGAAAAAGTGTGAAGAGGAATATGACGTTGCCTAACAACTCAAATCATTTTACCATCAACGTGTCGTAACTGTCAAACGCCCTAGGCTGCTGAATCAGTCCTACAGAGCATATCTGATACATCATCCAATGAAATCTGCGTGATTTATTCATCCCCAATGAATCTCTGAACGCTATGGGTGGCAACTGAGTTATTAAAATGGTTCAGCAACGCTATCAATGTTTCGTGCTCTGTCATGACGCGTAGCCATTGACGTCAGAGCGAAAAGGAGTGCTACATGCTATTACCTATGGATCTGCAATTCAACTGCTCATGAGTGTAAATCCTCCTCGTAATGTGGTTGTTAACGAATTGTTACTTTTAGTCTTGTAAATGTCTCAAAGTTCTTAACAGTATTTGTTTCGACGCCTACTTCCCATGGACCATCTGCCAGTCAACAGTCTCTTCAAAAATTATTTCCAGACCCCAGTATCAGCACTCCTCTTCAGAAGTAACAGTCGCATGAATCAGATACTCATGACTTCTACGGGTACGATTAAGTTTACTGCCACGTTAACAGATCTAGACAAGCCCATTCTCTAGATCAAATGCCATCTCCGGTTTGCTCTTAGCAATGTAATATGCACAGGGCTGTCAATGTAGAGTAATATACCTACGTCATATTGTCATGTGAAAAATTCGTTGCTCTTTGCCGACAAAGTAATTCCCTTCTTGGCTGAACTCCAACCGATCAGCTTCACAATTTCTGTATCCAAACATTGCCTCTAGATCACACTTCTGAAACCGTACGATGCTCTTTCAGTGCCCCACAGGTACTGCTACTCCTGTCTCCATAACGCCACAATGTTCCACGACAGACTGCGTTTTCCCTCAATATCAAATTTTCTTCCTTTGCGGTTATATTTTGTATAAGATCAAGATACAAGGTATACGGGTTAAGCATATTGTAAGGTGGGCATGTCATTCTGATTTTTGTAAATGATCGATGTGCAAGTCAGATGGAGAGCAAGTTATGTTACTGTTAAACAATCATCAGCCTTGTTGTGGCATAGTCTTTGCCTCTGCGCTGTCTGATACATTCTTAGTTCAATTGCGGTAGGTGATGGACATATTCAGTAGTATTGTGTTGAATTGTGATTGTATCTGTTAGATGAAGAAAGATTTACTGTAAAAAACAGCAAGGATGAATATGATGTATACATTGAAAGGCGATAAGGATATAAACTTTGAACTATCTTTTTTTTGTTTTTTGTTTTTATTGAAATTCTCTGTTAACATTACACTTTTTTAAAAAATCATTGTTTTCTTTGTTAAGCATAGCACTGTTCAGACCAGTGTTATGTGTGAAGATCACGCGAAGTTGTAGTCCGACTTTTCGACGACATACTTCATTCTAAAATCGTTGTCTTGGAATAGCATTTCATAGGAATAGTTATTCTCCCCATCCCACTGTTTGAAGAAGGTTTATCATTGCGCTTTACCGCATTGTACCATATGGTACGCACTACCTTTTGTACATTCTATTTAAAAAACAGAAATCTAGCTTAGCCACTGCCTGCTTGCTGTTTGCTGTTGTGTTTTCGAGAAATCTGCAACAATGTTATCAAGACGCGAGGTAAGTGGAAATTTTAATTATGGCCAGATAACTATTTTAATTAAATTGTGCATTTAATACAAGTTGTATGGACACCAGTTACAGTTAAATTCAAATTAGATTCTGTTCAGTCAAAATTTAGCATACGAGTTTAAGTCAGATAATAGTTTTTTGGTACATAGTTTTGATAATAAGTAGTCTTTTTATAGAGTGAGATGTAAATTTGGGCCCAGATTCATACAGAAACACACAGTGACGGACTTACAATATAATAATATTGAGAAGTAATTGAGATATTTATGTTTGAGAAGTTTATGTATGTTGAAGAGACTGTGTACTGTATGTCTTTGTGTATGAAATGCATTTTCCCCTCACTGCCAAACACGATATTTTTCAATAGTCTCCTGAGTCCACAATCATAATGACATTTGTGAATATTTACATGAAGTTTTTGTAATGCGTTATGTGTTTTGACATTTGTTGTTTCCACGCACAGACTTAGATCTTCTTGAGTGGGGTTCGGTGTAGCACACAATAACTTTCTTAGTTGACCCAGTTGCTGAATACACAGTTAATTATACAACGTGAGTGTTATATAAAACCTGATCTCTGAGCCTTTTCATCGTAGTAATGCAATCAGTGTAAGTTAAGTGTTGTCAGCTACTTTCTGTTCGACCATTCCATGACATTTGGCTCCAACAGCCCAAGAATTATCCTATGTAGGCTACTTAAGATTACGTAAAATAAATTGAAAATACGTTTCAGATTTTTTATACCCATTTCACATACTTGAGGACAATTTCACCTAGGATTGGTGAAAGGAATATAAGCAAATATCTGTTTTTCTAAGTATGTATTATGCCTTTATGTTTTTAATACATGTTCTACATCGTTCAGAATCTCCCCACTATAGACTCCTGGAATCGAAGGTTTATCTAAGTTGAAGATATATACATATATTTTTGTCACCACTTGTTACTCAGAAAACCCTGTCGAAATTTCTAGAAATTGTAAAGACAGTACATATCTCATTGTTCAACACCATTTATTCTGGTACATAATCTTGCGTAAAAGTACTATCATGTCTTGGGAATGAATGGAACATACATAGGTTTACAAAGTGTATGAACCGCAACTCCCGCCGTACAAGGTTTATTGTATTTTCTATCCAAGCATGACTACACACACCTCTTGGTGTACTGTACATTCTCCGTCCACAATCGCACTTTAGACGAGCACGTTTTATTTAGGTGTCTAGAGACTTGTAGATTCATCTTGTTAGTCCGTAACTACGCTCTTTCTTCCTTTCAGTGAGATTCAGTAAAGCCTAGAATGCAACGAAGACGAATGACCACGTTCGCAATATTTTATTCAGAAGCAGCTTATTGACTGACGAGAAATTAGTGGGCTCACGTTATGATCAATAACCGCTGGAAGCATTACTCGGTGGCTACTGGCACAACTTTCGTCTTTCTAAAACAAAAGTAGAAAGAAGTGTCACCACGATCGTAACTAGCACACCGGGTTTAAAATAACACACTTGATGCTTTGAAAATTGTTACCATCTCACTGTGACGGAGATTATCCTCCATAGTAAATATTAGTACAGCAACTTTTAAGTTATGGATGATGATTTTAATGCAGAATTCAGTGTAATACATAGTATATCTTTTATATACATATCCTAAATAGCAGCATAAACATAAAAGAGTCCAATTAATCTGTAAATGGGGGTTTGTTGAGTTTCATCTAAAGTTAATATCAATTTTATATAGTATTAACGTAATACAAAATGCTATGACCAGATACGTTAACATTTATCCTTTTAATAAACACTGAGGAGAGAACAGTTGAAGGTAGACAGAGTGAGAAGTACGTTTTTGTGACGATGTTGTGTTCGCGGAAGCTTTAGCGTTCGGTAATTACGGAAGGAGTAAGTTATGTTGATCCAAATTCGGATAGTGACGAGAGGATTGGAGACAGAAAGAGCGACGATTTAAAGAGGCGATTCGACTGAAACAGTTCTCAGAAGATCGGAATGAGAGTAATGAAGAATTTGTCAAAAACTCATCATGGCGTCGTTGTTGGACGTTTGATTACAATTTTAGTATTTGTTTTTCCGTGCATAAATTTTTCAAATCCTGAATGAGGGGAACAAGCGTCGATCAAGTTGAGACGGAAGAGAAGGAAGACTGAGCTAACACTTATCGACACAGAAGGCTTATCAAGAGAGAAGATATGTAATCAAGAAACAGGAAATGTGAAATGGTTTGGACTTACGTAAAAGGAAGTGTGAATGGACGATGCAACAGTGTACATAGCGTGAGAAGACAAATTATTTGACTGACAGAAGATATGAGCCAATGGGCTATAGCGCAAGACTGGGCTTTGTGAATAGAAAGTAACAATTACACGAACTTTTGTGCTATGGAAATTAAACTTGGAACGGTGCAATTATTATCAGAGTCATTTACTGTGAGGCCTAGCATTGATTAGCTTTGTGAGTGAAAATATTTAAATAAATAGACACTACGCCACTTACATGAATTATTACTTAGGAGTTGATTGTTCCAGTTAAAAAAAAACTGTGTGTGTTTACGAAATAACAAAGAGAATCCCACGTCAATACCTCATCTGAAATAATCTCTCACTTTTATGTCGCCGTATTATCTTTTGAAGAAGATATTTGGAGGATTTTTTTTTTATAATTTTCAGTATTTGAACTGACGACACATCGCCTTATTATCAGATTCCTGAACCAGCGGAAAAATCTGACGCACTAGGAATTCAGCAGTGCTCTGCAGCTGCCGCCATTTCTACAGTCTCAGATAGGAAAAACGTCTTGTACCTTTGGGCGGCCACATTCATAACAAAAACAGCCCACCGTGTGTACGTGAAAGTAATAATTTGAGCATGACGCATCAAACCAGTCAGGAGACGGAAGACATAGAAAAAAAATCGCATTCGAAAATGTTTTGGCTCGAATTACGGCGAACAGAACTTGACGTTATTGTATAAGCATATCACGCCTGTCTGCAAAAAGTCATGCCTTTTATTTGCTAATAGTTTCTCGTCTGTAAGTCACACAGAGAATCGCATCCAAATAGTCCAGTAATGTCATATTTCATACCTTTCAAGGATCTTAGAAAAACGTAAAAAATGACAACTTCACTGTCTTCTTTTTGTTATTGCTAAAATTTATTACTCACTTTCGTAAAAGTGTTACAAATCAATATACGTGGCGTGTATCAGTGATCGTATACAGCTGTGTAGCTCACTAGCCGTTTGAAGTGTTGTTGTCGAAGTGCATAACAAAAATGAACGGAAGTTCCACGAGTATATCCGTATCATTTATGCCAAGAGTTATAATACAAATTCACTTACCAGTAACATCTCGCCAACAACTTCTCTCTTTCTGATTACATCAGCGCAGTCCCCCAGGCCATTCTGAAAACGCAGAAGTACAAAATTAAATCCACTTTAAGCATTTTCAATTTTTTTGTTATAGGTAACATAAATTAGCATGCATGAGTCTTGGTATAATACGGTAAAAAATTCTGTTGATTCATACAGTCTTTCCACTGAAATGAATTTTTTGACACGTAACGAAGCGCGCTGCTCTCCGTTGGATCTTCTCTATCTCTTCTATCAACCCTATATGGTAAGGATCCCACACTGGTGAGCAATATTCAAGCAGTGGGCAAACAAGTGTACTGTAACCTACTTCCTTTCTTTTCGGATTCCATTTCCTTAGGATTCTTCCAATGAATCTCAGTCTGGCATCTGCTTTACAGTCTAAGAGAACAGGATGAAATGGAGGCATAAGAGCTGAGAATGGAAGAAATTCGGTTAACGAATTAATAAAACAAAAGTGAATAAAAGGACTAGAACAGATCGAAACGATGGCAGAAGGAAAAGCAATAAAACAATAACTGAATTACAAACCACAAGGAAAACGAGATGTCAGAAGACAGCAGAATAGATGGCTAGAGTGAGATCGGAACAGGCGGGACACCACGTCTTTGAACTGAAGAAGAACGAGAGGAAGATATTATTACTACATCTACATCTACATCCATACTCCGCAAGCCACCTGACGGTGTGTGGCGGAGGGTACTTTGAGTACCTCTGTCGGTTCTCCCTTCTATTCCAGTCTCGTATTGTTCGTGGAAAGAAAGATTGTCGGTATGCCTCTGTGTGGGCTCTAATCTCTCTGATTTTATCTTCATGGTCTCTTCGCGAGATATACGTAAGAGGGAGCAATATACTGCTTGACTCCTCGGTGGAGGTATGTTCTTGAAACTTCAACAAAAGCCCGTACCGAGCTACTGAGCGTCTCTCCTGCAAAGTCTTCCGCTGCAGTTTATCTATCATCTCCGTAACTAAATGATCCTGTAACGAAGCACGCTGCTCTCCGTTGGATCTTCTCTATCTCTTCTATCAACCCTATCTGGTAAGGATCCCACACTGGTGAGCAATATCGAAGCAGTGCGCGAACAAGTGTACTGTAACCTGCTTCCTTTGTTTTCGGATTGCATTTCCTTAGGATTCTTCCAATGAATCTCAGTCTGGCATCTGCTTTACCGACGATCAGTTTTATATGATCATTCCATTTTAAATCACTCCTAATGCCTACTCCCAGATAATTTATGGAATTAACTGCTTCCAGTTGCTGACCTGCTATATTCTAGCTAAATGATAAAGGACATTTCTTTCTATGTATTCGCAGCACATTACACTTGTATACATTGAGATTCAATTGCCATTCCCTGCACCATGCGTCAATTCGTTGCAGATCCTCCTGCATTTCAGTACAATTTTCCAGTGTTACAACCTCTCGATATACCACAGCATCATCCGCAAAAAGCCTCAGTGAACTTCCGATGTAATCCACAAGGCCATTTATGTATATTTTGAATAGCAACGGTCCTACGACACTACCCTGCGGCACATCTGAAATCACTCTTAATTCGGAAGACTTCTCTCCATTGAGAATGACATGCTGCGTTCTGTTGTCTAGGAACTCTTCAATCCAATCACACAATAGGTCTGATAGTCCATGTGCTCTTACTTTGTTCATTAAACGACTGTGGGGAACTGTATCGAACGCCTTACGGAAGTCAAGAAACACAGCAGCTACCTGGGAACCCGTGTCTATGGCCCTCTGAGTCTCGTGGACGAATAGCGCGAGCTGTGTTTCACACGATCGTCCTTTTTGACACCCATGCTGATTCCTACAGACTAGATTTTTAGTCTCCAGAAAAGTCATTATACTCGAACATAATACGTGTTCCAAAAATCTACGACTGATCGACGTTAGAGATATAGGTCTATAGTTCTGCACATCTGTTCGACGTCCCTTCTTAAAAACGGGGATGACCTGTGCCCTTTTCCAATCCTTTGGAACGCTACGCTCTTCTAGAGACCTACGGTACACCGTTGCAAGAAGGGGGGCAAGTTCCTTCGCGTACTCTGTGTAAAATCGAACTGGTATCCCATCAGGTCCAGCGGCCTTTCCTCTTTGGAGCGATTTTAATTGTTTCTCTATCCCTTTGTCGTCTATTTCGTTATCTACCACTTTGTCATCTGTGCGACAATCTATAGGAGGAACTACAGTGCAGTCTTCCTCTGTGAAACAGCTTTGGAAAAAGACATTTAGTATTTCGGCCTTTAGTCTGTCATCCTCTGTTTCAGTACCATTTTGGTCACAGAGTGCCTGGACATTTTGTTTTGATCCACCTACCGCTTTGACATAAGACCAAAATTTCTTAGGATTTTCTGCCAAGTCAGCAGATAGAACTTTACTTTCGAATTCATTGAACGCCTCTCGCATAGCCCTCCTCACACTACATTTCGCTTCGCGTACTTTTTGTTTGTCTGCAAGGCTTTGGCTATGTTTATGTTTGCTGTGAAGTTCCCTTTGCTTCCGCAGCAGTTTTCTAACTCAGTTGTCGTACCACGGTGGCTCTTTTCCATCTCTTACGATCTTGCTTGGCACATACTCATCTACTGCATATTGTAAAATGGTTTTGAACTTTGTCCACTGATCCTCAACACTATCTCTACTTGAGACAAAACTTTTGTGTTGAGCCGTCAAGTACTCTGAAATCTGCTGTTTGTCACTTTTGTTAAACAGAAAAATCTTCCTACCTTTTTTAATATTCCTATTTACGGCTGAAATCATCGATGCAGTAACCGCTTTATGATCGCTGATTCCCTGTTCTGCGTTAACTGTTTCAAATAGTTCGGGTCTGTTTGTCACCAGAAGGTCTAATATGTTATCACCACGAGTCGGTTCTCTGTTTAACTGCTCAAGGTAGTTTTCAGACAATACACTTAAAAAGATTTCACTGGATTCTTTGTCCCTGCCACCCGTTCCTTTCCTAAGCTGGAGAACTGCTTCCAGACATTCCAGCAAGCGCTGTTCACACAGTATGTAAGTCTTACAGCATTTAGGAAAAACACCCTCCGAGCACGAATTTCTTAATCGTCTGTAAATTTTATGTGACCTATGAGTCGAAGATACTTAAGCGTATACCGTAACATTTACATCTCGAGTCTGGACCACAGGAAAGGCATTAAGAATAAAGATTTTGCTTCAGATCCCATCACATAGGAGTTGTTGGAAGCTCGTACCGGAAGGGACAGACAGCTTCCTCGAGAGCGATAGTGACGATGCGGAAGTGGTGACACCCGATAGCAGGCGATGCGCTTGTTCCGACAGCGAGCAGGCGAGAGGATGGGGGCGGAGGGACACCATAGCAGCGTGTCAGTCATGTGCACGACCCGAAAAAACTAGATGTCACTTGTCTGGCTCGCCACATACATCCATCCACTATATCAAATACTACATTGGCGGAAATGGGAAATGTTGCATCATGAGCTCTTAAACTTAATGCTTTTTTATTTTTATTTTAGTCATCAGTCTTCTGACTGGTTGGTTTCAGCCCGCCACGAAGTTCTCTCCTATGCCAGCCTTTTCATATCAGAGCACACACTTGCAACCTACCTCCTCAATTATTTGTTTAAGGTATTCCAATCTCTTGTCTTCCTCCGACATTCTCTCATATCATGGAAGTTATTACTGATGTCTTAATAGATGTCCTAGCATCGTTCCTTCTTGTTTTCAGTGTTTTTCATATATTCTTCATTCCTTACCTTATCAGTCCACCTAATCTTCAACATTCTTCTGTAGCTCAACGTCTCAAATGCTTCGATTCTCTTCTGTTCTGGTTTTCCTACATTTCGTGTTTCACTACCACACGAAGCTGAGTTCCAAACGTACATTCTCAGAAATTTCTTACTCGACTTATGGCCTGTATTTGATACTAGTAGACAACTCTTGGTCAGGAATGCCCTTTTTTGCCGGTGCTAGTCTACTTTTTATGTCCTCCTTCCTCCGTCAATTAGTTATTTTGCTGCCTAGATAGCAGAATTTCTTAATTTACTTCATGATCACCGATTTTGATGTTAAATTTCTCGCTGTTCTCATTACTGCTACTTCTCATTACTTCCGTCTTCCTTCGATTTACTCTCAGTCCATATTCTGTAGTCATTAGACTGTTCATTCCATTCAGCAAATCATGAAATTCTTCTTCAGTTTCACCGACGATAGCAATGTCATCAGCAAATCATATCAGTTGATATCTTTTCACCTTGAATTTTAATTCCACCCCTGAACCTTTCATTTATTTCCATCATTGCTTCTTCGATGTATAGATTGAACAGTAGAGGCGAAAGATACATCTCTCTCTTACACCCTTTTTAATTCGAGTAGACCTACTTCGTTGTTGATCTTCCAATCTTATAGTTCCCTCTCGATTCCTGTACATATTGTATATCACCCGTCTTTCCATATAGCTTAATACTATTTTTCTGAGAATTTCAAACATCTTGCACCATTTCACACTGTCGAAGGCTTTGCTTCAGATGGACAAATCCACTGAACAGATTCTACGAACGTGTCTTGATTTTTCTTCACTCTTGTTTTCACTGACAACCGCAAAGTCAGAACTGCGTCTCTGGTGCCTTTACCTTTCCTAAGCCCAAGCTGTCCACCATCTAACAGATCCTCAACGCTACCAAACAGATACCAAAGTATTTCCAAGAACGTGCGATATATTGATTTAAATGTCGTCCCTATGCCAGTTTATTTTCAATACAGAAAAAAAGCCTACTGCTATACAATATGGTGTGAGTACTTTACTGAAACTTTCGCTCCACAGCATGCCCAGAGGACATGCACTTGCAGCTTATGGCTATATTTCAGACTTTTGGAAGGGGCGAAATATTGATATGAGGAACATGAGGCCATCATATCGGCAGATCGCACATGGTTGACTTTAATGCAATGATTACAGAACGAGTGGTGACGAGATGGACTCAGGACTACAGTGTTGGTTGGTTGATTGATTGGGGAAGGTCATCGATCCCATAGCCTTTGGAAAGGATGGGGAAGGGTCGGCCGTGCTTTCTCAAAGGAACCATCCCGGCGTCTGCCTGAAGCTATTTTAGGGAACTCACGGTAAACCCAAATCAGAATGGCCGGACGCGGGTTTGAACCGTTGTCCTCCCGAATGAGAGTCCAGTGTGCTAATCACTGCGCTACCTCGCTCGGTGGAGTACAGTGTAGCAACAACAGTGAGCACGGATGCTGCCAGGAATTCCACACCACGAGAGTATCGTAGGATTGTTCCAGTGGCTCTGATCAATAAACAGATGACAACAGCTGAAATATGGGCAGAGGTTACAGGTTGAGTTTCACCAAGAACTGTCTGGAAAAAGATTACCGGAAGCTAGGCTGAGATCTCGAGCAGTCATGCTTTGTGACACCATACCACAGAGTCTTGCTTGGTTTAGAGCTGGAGTCAACTGGAATATTGAATGGCTGTATGTGGTTCCAGTGAAGAATCTCGTTTCTGTTGGTGACAGTAACATATCATAGACGACCTGGTGACAGGTTACGGGGAGCAATGATGCTCAAGATCCATAATTCTGCAACTCATGGTGTTGGAAACCGTTTTATATAACAACAGGGCTGATCTGGTAACTGTTGAAGGGAGGCTGAATGCTCTTCGGTATGCAGTCACGCCCACTGTCGTACCCAGCATGAGCAGGGTACTAAATCGCGTATGCCTGCAGGATAATCCAAGACCCCACACTGCAGTTCACAACTTCAAATCAAATCGCCTTGAGGGTTGTACGGACCCTTGAATGGCCTACCCATTGTCCTGATTGGCCACCAATAAAGCATGTCCGAGATGCGGTGGGAAGACTTCGACGGGACATTAAACATTAAAATCTAGCAGTAGAAAGGCATATACCTTCATTCCAGTCTCACCCCAACGCTCTTTGTGTGTTTCAGGTATTTCTAGAAATTCCTCGACGTGACATTCGGAGGCTGTTTGCTTCCATACCACAACGAATACAACAGTATTCGTGCCGTTGGGTGACATACTCATGTTGGTAATGGACAACAGTTCCGAATGGAATGAAAGTCCGATCATCTTATACTAGTTACATGATGAACATTGTCCCATCCCTGCCGCAAACTTTTTCTCATAAGTGACGGAATAAAGACAGAAAATAAGTTAAACAGAGTGTCAAAGACAGTAATGTCAAACAAACATTGAAATATAAGCGTGGTGAAAACATACTGCCATTAAAAGAACCAACGTGTTTATATGTAACTGAAATAAAATCACTGACGGTGTAAAATTATTATCATTGTTATTGTTCGTTTGATGAAGAAGGACACCTCTCTTTTGTCTCGTTTCATGGAAGTACGTCCCAATCGCCGCCATTGGTGACGAAATCTGTAAAAAAAGTTGCCTGTCTGCTCTCGTGTGAAAATGTAAGTGTAATTCTGCGGAATATAGATTCTAAAAAGGGAAAGCAGAAAGGTGGAAGGAGTATATAGAGGGCCTATACAAGGGCGATGTACTTGAGGACAATATTATGGAAATGGAAGAGGATGTAGATGAAGATGAAATGGGAGATATGATATTGCGTGAAGAGTTTGACAGAGCACTGAAAGACCTGAGTCGAAACAAGGCCCACGGAGTAGACAACATTCCATTAGAACTACTGACAACCTTGGGAGAGCCAGTCATGACAAAACTCTACCATCTGGTGAGCAAGATGTATGAGACAGGCGAAATACCCTCAGACTTCAAGAAGAATATAATAATTCCAATCCCAAAGAAAGCAGGTGTTGACAGATGTGAAAATTACCGAATTATCAGTTTAATAAGTCACACAAATTCGGAGTAGGTATTAAAATCCATGGAGAAGAATAAAAACTTTGAGGTTCGCCGATGACATTGTAATTCTGTCAGAGACAGCAAAGGACATGGAAGAGCAGTTGAATGGAATGGACAGTGTTTTGAAAGGAGGGTATAAGATGAACATCAACAAAAGCAAAACGAGGATAATGGAATGTAGTCGAATTAAGTCGGGTGATGCTGAGGGAATTAGATTAGGAAATGAGACACTTAAAGTAGTAAAGAAGTTTTGCTATTTGGGGAGCAAAATAACTGATGATGGTCGAAGTAGAGAGGATATAAAATGTAGACTGGCAATAGCAAGGAAAGCGTTTCTTAAGAAGAGAAATTTGTTAACATCGAGTATTGATTTAAGTGTCAGGAAGTCGTTTCTCAAAGTATTTGTATGGAGTGTAGCCATGTATGGAAGTGAAACGTGGGCGATAAATAGCTTGGACAAGAATAGAAGCTTTCGAAATGTGGTGCTACAGAAGAATGCTGAAGATTAGATGGGTTGATCACATAACTAATGAGGAGGTATTGAATAGAACTGGGGAGAGGAGGAGCTTGTGGCACAACTTGACTAGAAGAAGGGATCGGTTGGTAGGACATGTTCTGAGACATCGAGGGATCACCAATTTAGTATTGGAGGGCAGCGTGGAGGGTAAAAATCGTAGAGGGAGACCAAGAGATAAATACACTAAGCAGATTCAGAAGGATGTAGGTTGCAGTAGGTACTGGGAGATGAAGAAGCTTGCACAGGATAGAGTAGCATGGAGAGCTGCATCAAACCAGTCTCAGGACTGAAGACCACAACAACAACAACAACAACATGTGTTACCTTTCATTTATCCAAAAAGTCATTTTCCGCCTCCCCATCCCATCCTATCAATTAATTATCGGATTGGCCGTTTGCTGCAGTATTGATTAGTCAGTGTTAGTAAATATAAATTGATATTAAACGGCCGTATTAACCTTGAGAGCTGAATATAAATATTATTTATATCCGCAAAATTAAAGTGTACGTAATTAAAAGTATTTTCTTGTTCAGAGAGAGGAAACTAGAGCATTGCTCAAAGTTACTGGAAAAAATTAACTTTCTTGGTCGCATTTCCATTCATTACGTAAAAGTTATTAATATCAAATTCAAATTGGTGAGTGTGAATGTTTATATCAGCTACTGCCAAAGATATGTTCAAATAGCCGGGACACAAAAATTAATATCATATGCACGTGTGCTTGCTTGTGATTTGCGAAAGGTTATTTAAACGGCAACCACAGCCACACAATTTATCTTTTCGCTTCGTAAGAAGCCAGTTCGGGCTCACGGTCGATTATTGCCCGATCGCAAGCGCAGCGACTACCAAATTAGCAGCAATAACAATTTCTATCGCGATCGCCATTATTTGAAGCGAGTGCGAATTTCAGTTCAGCTAATGCGCTACACGCACACAAAATCAAACAAAAGGTAGGCAGGGGCTGGTGTAACATCCCCACAAAGTTTGATGGTGTAAATTTATGGAAACTAAGGAAAATCCTATTCTGGATGGCCAGACGGTGATTTGAACCCCAGATCCTCCCGAATGAGCGCCCAGAGCCTTGACGACTGCATCGTCCTGATCAGTAACATCCAGAAGGAGCTGAGAAGAACAAGTTCTCAGCAGATAGCGGAAGAATTTTGCCAAGAAATGGCGCCGTGACGAATGAATCGGGAAACAAAGAACAACGGATTGGGAACTGACAGAAAAAGAGTTAGCGCGTGCAGGAATGTCAGCCGCTCACGAGGTTTATACAGCCAGGCGCGGCATGTTTGCACGAGAGAAATCTCGAGGTCTTTCCCACCCGTTAGCAAGATGATTCCAAGGGCAGCACTCAGGAAAGTGATACTGCCTCTTTACACATTCATGTTCTATTTTCTTGAGGTTCTAGAAGTTAGCGGCTACATACAGTACTCCATAAGCCACTGTGCAGAGGCGGATGGTGTATGGTACCAGTTTTATCGTTTTTCTGCCCTATTCCATTCGCGTATTGAGCAATGCAAAAATGACTGTCTGCTTCTGTTTGTGCCCTAAACATTCTTATGTTATTTTCATGGGTAGTAGTATACTAAGTACGCTTCCGTAGTTGAGTGGTGAGCGTACATGGTGGGCATGGCGATGATCCTATTTCGGTTCCCGGTGAAGGCAAGGATTTTTTCTTATTCGGAGGACTGATACGGCTGCGTGCAGCCTTTTGATGCCAAGTGAGGGGCTACTTAAATGAGAAGTAGCGGCTACACGGTCTGAAAAGTCGGTAAAATGGTCGGGAGAGCGGCGTGCTGCTCATACGCCCCTCCATGCTGCATCCGTAAGACGCCGCATGGCAGAGGATGACGCGGCGGCCGGTCGGCGTCCCTTGGGCTTTCAAAGCCTGGACGAGGAGCTCTTTTTTAGAGTTTCGTATCTCAATCGGTACAAACGAACATTTATAGGATCACTTCGTTGTCTGCCTGTCTGTCCGACTGTTAAAATCCTTTTTCTGAGGAAGAGGTAGACGTATCAAATTTAAATTTATACCACGTACTAAGGTATACATTCCCTTGGCGGTGTAAAGAAATTAAAGCTTCCACATCAATTCAATCAAAAGGTACAGCCATTTATGTCACGATACTTCCTCTTGACCTAGATTCATGAAATTTGGCAAGAAGCAAAGTTTCACAGTACAACTAAAGGACAACATCCTAACGCTGTTAATTTGTAATCATAACACACGAAAAAAATTTGTTTGTCATTTGTTATCCGTCTGTTTGTCTGTTAAGATCTATTTTTCTCGGCAAAGGATAAACGTATTACGTTGAAATTTATGTATGACTCCACGGTCTAAGGTTCCTTAGTGGTGTGTGAATGATCATATAAAACTAATTGTTGGTAAGGCGGGTACCAGGTTGAGATTCATTGGGAGAGTGCTTAGAAAATGTAGTCCATCAACAAAGGAGGTGGCTTACAAAACACTCGTTCGACCTATACTTGAGTATTGCTCATCAGTGTGGGATCCGTACCAGGTCGGGTTGACGGAGGAGATAGAGAAGATCCAAAGAAGAGCGGCGCGTTTCGTCACTGGGTTATTTGGTAACCGTGATAGCGTTACGGAGATGTTTAATAAACTCAAGTGGCAGACTCTGCAAGAGAGGCGCTCTGCATCGCGGTGTAGCTTGCTCGCCAGGTTTCGAGAGGGTGCGTTTCTGGATGAGGTATCGAATATATTGCTTCCCCCTACTTATACTTCCCGAGGAGATCACGAATGTAAAATTAGAGAGATTAGAGCGCGCACGGAGGCTTTCGGACAGTCGTTCTTCCCGCGAACCATACGCGACTGGAACAGGAAAGGGAGGTAATGACAGTGGCACGTAAAGTGCCCTCCGCCACACACCGTTGGGTGGCTTGCGGAGTATCAATGTAGATGTAGATGTAGATGTAGAATAAGTTCATGCTTCTAAGTCAATGCAATCAAAATACACGGCCATTTACGTCACATAGTTTGATACTCGAAAACACACTCATCAAAACCTACAGGACGCTTCCTATCGACCGAATCACGAAATTTGGCAAGAAGCAAGGTGTCACAGTACAAGTAAATGAAAAAAATCGAAGAATTGTTAACTGTAATTTTGACATTTATTATCTGACTTCAAAAATTAAAACATTCTCAAAAGTCTTGGAATTTCCGGGACCGATACAATGCCGGTATGAACGTCGATAACAGGCAGAAATCGTAGAAATTCTCGATTCCAGGGATGCTTGAACTGCTTATATACGTAATTAAGTTTGTTTGGAACCCGCAGAGCGCGAGTCCAATTCGCACATGGACAGTTTTTATTTAAAAAATATATATATTGCAATATTAGCACCTGTGCTAAACTAATCAACTGGTGAATAAAGGACTCGGTGTCTCAGTATGGTTCAGTAAAATAAATAAATAACTTTGACGGGAGTGTACGTTCCTGTACGCAATACTTTCGAATGCTATTCGTACATCGTTGGCATGGTCAGGACGGGTTGCTCGAGAGAAATCACCTCGTTAAATGTCCCTGAAGCTCTCTTAAACCGATCGACTCTTTCGCCGCTGCTGAGCAAACTGTGCTAACGCGTTAAGGCATTGTGGCTGAACGGCCATCGCATTTCTTGTGCTGCGTCCTCTTAATGCCTTTCCTGTCGTGACCTTCAGCGGTGACGAGTTATGTTCGTTATCTGTTCGCTTTAGCAAGCGATGGCTGTCCACTAATCAGGAACGGAGAGGGTCGCTGGCAGGCTTTGCGAAATAGCAAACTGCTCCGACCAGCTAATTAATGCTCCTGTGACTAGCTTGAAGTACTGTACACTGAATATAGGCAGAGCTTCATTTGGTGTTGGGCTGTTGCGTTTTTGTTGTAACAGCGCAACACACGAGAAACTAAGGGGGCGGGTATTAACAATTATTTTCTTTCCTGGCCGTGCGAATAACACTGTTGATAAATTACATTCAATGTTTCACTCCTTCAGTAACGCAAAGCTCATACCAACTGAACTATCCGAGGACGCATCAAGGCCCGACACACATGAGACGTGGAAGTGAATTTGTTTCGCTCAGAAACGACTACGTGGTACGTGCTAGGCAGTAAGATCTACTACTGAAGCACTTTCTACCTGCCGTTGTCAGCTGGATTAGTGGTGCCAACCACACAGCTTTTAGTTCGGAAATGGAAAAGCGTGAAAACGCTGCATTAACTTAATTACGCATTTTTGAGAATTGGCTTAGTAAAGAAAGATGAGTCGACCTCAATGAATTCAAGGACGCTTAACATACTGAAAACGGAGCTTTAAAAATAAGCCATTTCCTCCTGAACAAATGATCGCTGCCAACGGATTTGAACAAACAAACGAATTTTCAAAGGGTTATAAAGAGTGAAAA
The DNA here is from genome assembly GCF_021461395.2 of Schistocerca americana. Classification (NCBI taxonomy): domain Eukaryota; kingdom Metazoa; phylum Arthropoda; class Insecta; order Orthoptera; family Acrididae; genus Schistocerca; species Schistocerca americana. The sequence goes on along the minus strand of NC_060121.1, from coordinate 325,023,039 downwards.
TTACATACACTGCGAGTAGTAGAACACGCATCACGATATTTCGAAAGGTGTATGCTACCAAACAATCAATTCATCCACGTTTTACTAATTTCTCAAAGCTTGTATTTCTGTCTTGTATGCTTCCACAGTTTCCACGTTTTTCTCGAACAAAATTTTCACATTTATACAATTCACAAACAGCCATTCCTTACGAAAACTAGTATATAACGTCATAATCGTCAAGGTAAGCTTCTGACTGAAAAAATAGGTACTACTAGCTTCTATCACCAGGTCATCACCAGTATCAGAAAATGTCCAACCAGCAAACTTAACACAGATATAATACTATGTCGTCAAAAATTAAATATAACATGTAAAATTCAATGTCCTTCATAATGACTGGCAAAATATGTATACACTGAAGCGCCACAGAAACTGGTACAGGCATGCGTATTCAAATACAGACATACGTAAACAGGCAGAATACGGCGCTGCTGTCGGCAACGCCTATATAAAACAACAAGTGTCTGACGCGGTTGTTAGATCCTTTACTGCTGCTACAATGACAGGTTATCAAGATTTAAGTGAGTTTGAAAGTGGTGTTATAGTCGGCGCACAAGCGATGGGACACCGCATCTCCAAGGTACCAATGAAGTGGGGATTTTCCCGTACCACCATTTCACGAGTGTGCCGTGAAATCAGGAATCAAGTAAAACATCAAATTTTCGACATAGCTGCGGCCGGAAAAAGATCTTACTAGAACGCGACCAACGACGATTGAAGAGAATCGTTCAACGTGACAGAAGACAACCATTTCGCATATTGCTGCAGATTTAAATGCTGGGCCAACAACAAGTGTCAGCGTGCGAACCATTCAGCGAAACTTCGTCGATATGGGCTTTCGGAGCCGAAGGCCCACTCGTGTACCCTTGATGAATGCACGACACAAGGCATTACGCCTTGCCCGGGACCCATCGACACCGACATTGGACTATTGATGAAAGGAAACATGTTACCTGGTCGGACGAGTCTCGTTTCAAATTGTATCGAGCGGATGGACGTGTACGGGTATGGAGACAACCTCATGAATCCATTGACCTTGCATGTCAGCAGGGGATTGTTCAAACTGGTTAAGGCTCTTCAGTGGTGTTGGGCGTGTGCAGTTGGAGTGCTATGGGCCCCCTGATGTGTCTAGATACGACTCTAACAGGTACGTCAGAATCGTGTCTGATCACCTGCACCCCCTCAAGTCCATTGTGCATCCCGACGGACTTGGGCAATCCCAGCAGGACAATGCTACACCCCACACGTCCAGAATCGCTACAGAGTGGCTCCAGAACACTCTTCTGAGTTTAAACTCTTCCGCTGGCCACCAAACTCCCCCGACATGGACATTATTGGGAATATCTGGGATATCTTGCAGCGTGCTGTTCAGAAGGGATCTCCATTCCGTCGTACTCTTATGGATTTATGGACAGCCCTGCAGGGTTCATGGTGTCAGTTCCCTCCAGCACTACTTGAGAAATTAGTCGAGTCCATGCCACGTCGTGTTGCGGCATTTCTGCGTTCTCGCGGGGGCCCTGTACGATATTAGACAGATGTGCCAGTTTCTTTGGCTCTTCAGTATATATATATATATGGCATCGGTGATAAATTACGAAGAGTGGTGCTCATCAGAAACAGCGCCTACTACTATCGTCAAAGAAAAATTTTGTATCCGAAAAATGTACAGGTATTTCACAAATTACGAACACAGCTGTCAATATTGTGTGGGCATTCTGCTTATGTGAGTAAATCTTCAGGAAAGTTTTTTATTTCTATTCGTACCTTTTGCACTTGCAGGTACAACAACACTTTTAACCACTAAGTACCATTCCCCGAAATTTTATTATAATACATTGTGCCACAAAAGAATCGTTTTTTTATCAATCTCTAACGGTCAAATAACATCAAACAGCAGATTATCGTAATACAAAAGTTATAATGCGAAAACACCAAATACTGCATTTAAGCTTTAGAAAGACTTTTTGCAATATGGTGTCTCTCGGTTCTGGCTTCGGAAGTCGAAAGCAACCTTTAATAGCATTAATTCGGGTTACAGTGTGCGCTGAGAAAATCCGACGCGCACTATTCTGTTATTCGCGTGCGGAAATGCTCCAGTTACGCAAAAATAGTTGAGTTGCACTTCCCAGGCAAAAATAAGCGGAAGAACCGTTATATGATTACATGGTCACTAGATAATCATTGGAAGCAGTCACATCTTTAAACATGGGTGTAAGTGTACACAGCGATTAAGAGTGGAAGGATCAAGTGTACCTAAAAGGAAGGGCAGATTGTAGACTGAAATTCATTGGGAGATTCCTCAGGGAGTGTAGTCCACCCACGAAGGATGTAGGGTACAAAAACCTTGTTCGGCCGATACTATTCGAAGAGTACTCGTCAATCCGGCAGCCTTAGCAGATAGGATTGATAAAGGAAATAGTAATATCCAAAGGAGAGCAGCACGTTTCGTCACTGGCTGTTTTAGTAAGCGCTAAAGCGTCACGGAGATGCTCAGCCAACTTCCATTGCAGGCGATATAAGAGAGGAGTTGGGCATCACGATGTGGTTTACCGTTAAAGATTCCAGAGCTTATGTTTCCGCAATTAATAAACTTTAAACACAACGAATGAGGAAATGCAAACCAAAAAACAGGAGGCGCAAAGCAAAAACATTTGTGAGTGACGGTGATCCAAGCAAAAGACACTGCGAAATACCTAGAAGTCACTCTAGATAAACACATCTCGTGAATCACCACGCAGAAGTTGTCACAGCCAGAGAGGAAGTGTGGTTAAAACTTCTACGAATACTAACGTAAGAGCCAGAACAACGGTGCAAAGAAAGACAACATTGTTTACACATACAAAGCTTTTTCTCGTTCCTTCTTAGAATATGCCGCTCCAATTACACGGCAAACACAACTAACTTCAAAAAATAAAAGTTACAGGAAGGAGAACCGTAACAACAGCAACGAAAACTAATCACAGGACTACCAAAGAAACGGTTTACAGAAACACAAAATGAAACGAATTAGGATAATATGGCTCGAAGTAGAAGCGAAAATAGGCGCCAGCAGATAACACAAAAAGACAGCCACAACTACACTACTCAAAGTACAACATACAGAATTTAGATACCATAAAATGAAACACTTTTATATGCCGAAAAACATCAAACTGTGCGTCAAAACAACAGACAGGTTATAGCCATGTAAAACCCCGCAAACATAAACCTGGGCACCTAACAGAACACGGAACACGAGACGAAGACAGTAACTAAAACTAATTAGCAAATACAACAAAGATTAAACAAGTTAACGAAAATGACGAAAAATAGCATAGAAAACAACAACAGAACTAAGAGATCCATGTTGCGTATTTAGGGAGGTTTCCAGAAGCACTAGGGCAAATGCTAGAATCAGCAACCACCATCTCACGCGAAAAGAAGCGATCAATAAAGAATAGAAACTCAAAAAAGGAATAGGAAACGCCACTAATGAAATATGTCTCCGTCAGTACATCATGTAAGGGGCAATCAAAAAGTTTCCGTTCGAAGGCCGTACAGTCCAGAATCGGTATGCCAGTGAGGCAAAACACCGTGAGCACTGAGGCAGACGCACCAGGCTGAAGATGCCAGTTTGGTAAAACACTGTGTTCTGCTGAGTGCACAAGTCTGTAACTGCCTGTGGCATGTCCTCGTCCGACGGGAACAGTCAACTCTTAAAGGCCTTTTTCACGTGATCGGAGGTGAAATACTCGCCTGGGGAGAAATCAGGATTACAGGGTGGGTGCTCGAGTGACTCCCATTTGAGTTTGCGTAAGTTCTACACGACATTCGCGATTTGGAGTCGTGCGTAATCATGAAGCAGGAGCAGCACCCCTTGGCGCACCACTGCACAACGGTGGTTTTCGAGAGACGTGCTACCCGATACACATTCTTCATTCTCCGATGGGTGGTTGTCCTTCGGCAGCAAAGAGAAGAATAACAGACATATTGGCCCTGTTTGAAAGCATTTGGTATTAACGTCGCCCTAGTTTACACCCCCCATTCACCGCACGCACGTCGGAGAGACAGGAATGTAACGCGAATCCCTTGTCCACATGTTGGTGCTTATACTGTGTACTCGCATGGGAGTTGGGCTGTGTTGCATATACGCCGCAGCAACATTCTTCTATAAAGCACCAAAGAGCAACACACCAAGGCGACAAAAGTAATGGAATAGCGATATTCACATATACAGACGGCGGTAGTAAAGCATGCATAAGGTATAAAAGGGTAGTGCATTGGCGGAGACGTCATTTGTACTCAGGCGATTCACATGAAGAGGTTTCCACAGTGATCTAGCCACACGACTGGAATAAACGGACATTGATTGCTAAATGCTAGTTGGAGCTAGACGCATGGGACATTCCAGTTCGGAAATCGTTAGGGAATTCGATATTCCGAGATCCACAGTGACAAAAGGTGCTGAGAATACCAGATTTCAGGCACTACATCTCACCACGTACAACACAGTGGCCGATGGCCTTCATTTAACGACCGACAGCAGCAGCAGCATTTGCACAGAGTTGTCAGCGCTAACAGACAAACATGACTGCGTCAAATAACCGCAGAAAACAATGTGAAGCGCACGATGAACGCATCTACTAGAACAACGCGGCAAAATTTGCAGTTAATGGGCTATGGCAGCAGATGATCGTGGCGAGCGCCGTTACTAACAACATGACATTGCCAGTAGACCGTCTCATGGTGTCGTGACCATGTCAGTTGGACACTAGACGACTGGAAAACTATTGACTGGTCAGATGAGTCTCAATTTCAGTTGGTAAGAGCTGATGGTACGGTTCGAGTCTGATGCAGACCCCACGGAACCATTGACCCAAGTTGTTAACAAGGCACTATGCAAGCCCTAATGGTGTGGGCTGTGATTCCATGGAATGGACTGTGTCCTCTCGTCCAACTGAATCGATCATTGACTGGAAATGAGACCATTTGCAACCGTTTCTGGATTATGACAATGCGCCTTGTCACCAGGCCACAGTTGTTTGCAATTGGTTTGATGAACATTCTAGACAATTCCAGCGAATGATTTGCCCACCAAGATCGCTCGACATGAATCCCATCGAACATTTATGGGACGTAATCGAGAGGTCAATTCATCCACAAAAAACTTCACCTGCAACACTTTCGCAATCTACATCTACATCCATAGTCCACAAGCCACCAGGCGGTGTGTTCCGGAGGGTACTTTGAGTACCTCTATCGGTCTCTCTTCTATTCCAGTCTCGTATTGTTCGTGGAAAGAAGGATTGTCGGTATGCCTCTGTGTGGGCTCTAATCTCTCTGATTTTATCCTCGTGGTCTCTTCGCGAGATATACGTAGGAGGGAGCAATATACTGCTTGACTCCTCGGTGAAGGTATGTTCTCGAAACTTCAACAAAAGCCCATACCGAGCTACTGAGCGTCTCTCTTGCAGAGTCTTCCACTGGAGTTTATCATCTCCGTAACGCTTTCGCGATAAGTAAATGATCCTGTTACGAAGCGCGCTGCTCTCCGTTGGATCTTCTCTATCTCTTCTATCAACCCTATCTGGTACAGATCCCACACTGGTGAGCAATATTCAAGCAGTGGGCGAACAAGTGCACTGTAACCTACTTCCTTTGTTTTCGGACTGCATTTCCTTAGGATTCTTCCAATGAATCTCAGTCTGGCATCTGCTTTACCGACGATCAACTTTATATGATCATTCCATTTTAAATCACTCTTAATGCCTACTCCCAGATAATTTATGGAATTAACTGCTTCCAGTTGCTGACCTGCTATATTGTAGCTAAATGATAAAGGACATTTCTTTCTATGTATTCGCAGCACATTACACTTGTTTACATTGAGATTCAATTGCCATTCCCTGCACCATGCGTCAATTCGTTGCAGATCCTCCTGCATTTCAGTACAATTTTCCATTGTTACAACCTCTCGATATACTACAGCATCATCCGCAAAAAGCCTCAGTGAACTTCCTATGTTATCCACAAGGTCATTTATGTATATTGTGAATAGCAACGGTCCTACGACACTCCCTTGCGGCACACCTGAAATCACTCTTACTTCGAAAGGCTTCTCTCCATTGAGAATGACATGCTGCGTTCTGTTATCTAGGAACTCTTCAATCCAATCACACAATTGGTCTGATAGTCCATGTGCTCTTACTTTGTGCATTAAACGACTGTGGGGAACTGTATCGAACGCCTTGCGGAAGTCAGGAAACACGGCCTCTACCTGGGAACCCGTGTCTATGGCCCTCTGAGTCTCGTGGACGAATAGCGCGAGCTGTGTTTCACACGATCGTCTTTTTCGAAACCCATGCAGAACGGCTATAGAGGCAGCATGGCTCAATATTCTGCCGGGTACTTCCAACGACTTGTTGAGTCCATGCCATGTCGAGTAGCCGCACTAAGTCGGGCAAAAGGAGGTCTGCCACGATGTTGAAGGTATCCCATGACGTCACCTCGGTGTATATACCCGCATCAGAATATCACTACGTTGTATATAGACTGCAGCAACTTCCTCAAACGGAAACGTGTTGATCGCCAAAGAGCAACAGGCTCTCCATGTGCCCGCCTCCAATCATTCGAGGGAGGAGAAAAAACAAACAAAAAAAGATTCAGTCAATATATTGCTTCTTCCTACGCCTACCTCGTGAAAGGAACACGAAGGTACGGAGACTGCACTCATAGCGAGGCTGGCCAAAGGACGTTATTCCCACACACCATTCGTGACTGGAAGAGGCAAGGGCGAAGAGGCAGCGGCACAGAAAGCACTGTGTATCACGCACAAAAATTTTGCTTGCTGAGTAAATATAGAAGCAACCATAGAGGACCAAGCGACGGCTGGAGACATTGTCACAGACCGCTACTTTCTGCTGTGAACTTCTAGTGACAGTCTAGCTGCACAAGAGGTTGGCGAATACGCGGATAGACAGCTGGGAGAGGCAGTTGCGGCCAGCTGGCCACCGCCGCTGCCTCCGCCTGTGCTTCAGTTGTTGAGGCGCTGTCCTCGCGCCGTGGGCCTCAGGCCAAAGGCGGAGCCCACCTTTTGGCAGGCGGAGCCTCTTCCCAGCTTATCGCAGCCCTGGCCGCATTCCTGGAATACCAGAGGGCCGCGGCTGCAGGCGGGCTGCATCCATAGCTGGAAGGGCGACCGTAGCAGAGGTCGCAGAAGACGCCTGTCCAGCGGTGCCTTTTCCTTTTAATGTTCAACCATTTACAAAGAACAGTGGTGGATCCACCGTGAGGCGGGGGGGGGGGGGGGGGGGGGGGGATATGACTGTCTCCAACATTCGTCCAAAGAGCTTTTTACGAAAAGCATTTCTTTCTTTAGGTACATCAATTACCAAACCCTCAGCTAACTTTCAGAGAACAAAACGGAGTGAAAACAAAGATTCTCTAAAACGACAAGAAAACTTACAGTTGTTGCTTTGGTCTCCTGACTGAAAACTGGTTTAACGTAGGTCTCCTAGCTATTCTGTCCGATGACCTCTTCATCTTCGAATAACTACACCAAGTTATGGAATAGTTGTAAATAAGTTAAGATGGCGAGCAGCTAAGGGCTGCTCGTACCTGAGTAAACAAGTATTGCAACAAAACGGAGGTGCCCACATTAGAAAGTGTGGCACCTCAATTTTGTTGCAACCCTTGTTTACTCAGGTACGAGCAGCCCTTAACGGCTCGCAATCTTATTTCGCGTTCTGACCCTATATGGGTCAATCGCGACCGACCAACCGCCACCATGTCACCTATGTCAGTTCCATAATTCGATGCGGCATGGAGGGATATGTGGTCAGTACACTGTTCTCTCGGTCGTTGTCGGGTTTCTTGACCTTGGAACCGGCATTAATCGGTCGAGTTCCTCCTCAGTTGGCCTCGGGAAGCTGAGTGCACCCCATACGAGTTCTCCCACCAGGAAAAAACCCATGGCAGTACCGGGAATCGAAACTGGGTCCTCTACAGGACTGTCGGCCGCGCTGGCCATTTAGCTGTTGAGGCGGTCACTGCAGCCTACAAGGGGAAGTCAAAGGAAAACGAGACAGATGGGTAAGAAGTAAGTAAACTTCAAATACATCATCTCACTGTGAGACAACACCGTGAGTGCCTCGATGATGGTTTTACTCAGGCGTTCACCTTTTCGTCCGCAGCAAACCGATGACCACGAATGTCTTTCCTCAGGAATGGGGAGAGATCGAGACTATATGGAGGATGTGTAAGGACTTCCCAGCGAAGATTCTGCAGCGTTCTCGAAACAACTTTGGCAGCATGTTGGCGGGCCGTAGAATGTCCGTCGACAGCCCCGGGCTTTTGGACTTGATGGCGTTCTTCAAATTTTGCAAAGTCTCCACATGCCGCTGTCCGCTAATTGTGGCGCCGTGTTCCAAAGTCAATGAGCAGCGAGTTGACCGACTGCATGTACATGATTCTGTTGCAGGATAACGCCTGCCTACCGTGTTACCAAGGTTGTTTCGACTAAAATGTAGAAGTTTCGCTGGGAAGGTCTTGCACATACTCAGTTCAAATGCTTCAAATGGCTCTGAGCACTATGGGACTTTACATCTGAGGTCATCAGTCCCCTAGAACTTAGAACTACTTAAACCTAACTAACCTAAGGACATCACACACATACATGCCCGAGGCAGGATTCGAACTTGCGACCGTAGCTGTCGCGCGGTTCCGGACTGAAGCGCCTAGAACCGCTCGGCCACCGTGGCCGGTACACATACTCAGTGCGGTCCCGATCTCTACCCATTACATTTCGATGCTTTTGGAGACCTAAAGAAAGATTTTCTTCGGACACCTGGATACAAACATGGTTCCGTAGACAACAGCAAACACCTTTCCACGGACGCTTTAATCGACTTGTCTCACAATGGGATAAATGTGTTAATAGTTATGGTGATTACTCTTTCAATAATAAACAGGTGACTTACCTTTTTTTCCGTTTTTGATGTGGAAAACAGCCAAAGTTACGAAATTCAGTTCTTTTTATTTAGTTGATGACCGGTTTCGCGTATCAAAACCCATTCTCAAATCATCAAAACAGAAAAAAATGATGTATTCCGTGACAGCAAGCAAATCATGTTAATAACATTGTACATAATTGTGCGTCATTCAAGCTTTTTAGTGACCATTGGCAGGACAGACATACAAGTGTCTCGATTTTATTTGACTACTCCATGCACATCCAACTGAACCTGCTTACAGTGTTCATCCCTTTGTCTCTTTATACAGTTTTACCCACTTCTCTCCAATACCACGCTGATAATTCCTTGTTGCGTCAGAGTATGTATATCACTCGATCCATTCTTTTAGGCCGCGCAGGGTAGCCGCACGGTGTAGGGTGTCTTGTCACGGTCCGTGCGGCTCCCTCGCGTCAGAGGTTCGAGTCCTCCCTCGAGCATGGGTGTGTGTGTCGTCCTTAGCGTAATTTAGTTTAAGTTAGTGTGTAAGCTTAGGGACCGATGACCTCACCAGTTTGGTCCCATAAGACTTTACCACAAATTTACAATTTTCTATTCTTTTAGCCAAGCCTCAAATTTCTTTTCTCCACAGTTTTATTCGGTACCTCCTCATTGCTTATCCCTTCTATTCATGTAATCTCCAGCATCCTTCTATAGCTCCATATTTCAAAAGCTTGTATTCTCTTCTTGTCTGAACTGTTTATTGTCCATATTTCACTTCTGTACAAAGCTACACTCCTGAGAAAGCTGCATTACTAAGCGATTATCCCGAAACCAAGAACCAGTTGCACATTGCCTATCTGACGGCTTCCAGGGGCAAGAAAAACTTTATTTTCAATATTTCGCTTCATTATTGATTGAATTTAAAATTTTCAGATACTGTCCGAATATGTTCTTATGTTATAAGTTTGACACAGTAAAACAAGTATTATAGTACTGCTGATAGCATCTGTCTTTGTGTAGGTTCCAGCGTTTCATAGTAATATGGATCCAACTAATTTTTTTCAGCTCCACAAAAATAAAATAAAAAGAAGGTGGTATGCAATCGAAATCATCTACTTCTCCTGAAGACCTACATATTTGTGATTTGTTAGTTAATTTCTTGAACATTCATTCTAGTGATGTCAAAGATTCGTCAGAAATTGTGGAAACATTAGAAGAAAGAGAAAGTAACTCTGACGATTCTGTGAATTGTGGTTCGAACGATGATTGTTGTGCAAATTAAACTCCAGAGCAAAAATACAGTATCTTCATAGGCTAAAGAAAACATGGACAGTAATAGCTTTCAGTGACGAAGAAAAGGCTGTAAATTTTTTTGTTAAACGGTGGGGGAAGAAAAGTTAACTTTTAAGCTGTCTGCAACGCCAGGTTTGTTTCGAAAATCTGAACATGAATCGCAACAACAGAAAAAAGATTTACACGCAGTTCTTTACATGAGACAAAATGAATCTCACGAAACAGTAAAAGAAAAACTATTCGAAAGATTTAGAACTGCTTTTGAGAGTCATTGCTCCGCTATCGAGGGAAATCTACAGGACTAGCTCCTCTGAATTGCAAGTGGATGAACAATACTGATTTCCAGGCTTCTTCGAACTGATTAAACGGATTCAGAAAAGTTACATGCAAAAGGAATTCGTAAAATTACTAAGTTTACTTCAAGTAAACGTGTAGAGGATATATCATTAATAGGTAGTCCCATAGGCAAATTCATAGCTTCTTGTTATCCCATAAAATGCTGTGTACGAAACCAGTCAGTCACGTTACGTGCAAGAACTGCGTGCAAACTGCACTATATCATTTCGAGCGAAACGACAGTCGCTTGTACAGTCGACGCTATGACACATTCGTAAACAATAATGCTAGTGACTGTATTGTATACTGTATTGAACCGGGGACTTAAAAACGACGGAGAGGCTTCGTCCCGCCGTACCCCTCAGTAGTTTGCAACCCCACAACAGGCCACAGTAGTCCACCCACCCCACACCGAACCCAGGGTTATTGTGCGGTCGGCCTCGAGCAGAGTTCTTTGCAGTGGCTTGCACGTGTAGACAAGGAAGCTATCCACACACTCAACCGACATGTTCCACTGACGTTTGTTCACGGTCAAGGGGAATGTTGATATGGCCACGAAGTCCAGAATTTCTTTGTTCCTCTTCCGGGACATGACCTCACATCCGGCCCGCTGTTCCCAGAAGCCGAACAACACGGCATTCAAATGCCGAGAAGTTTGCATTTCCTTCATGAGCGTCGGCGGCGTCTACTGTTCCCACCAAGCTGTCTTCCTAATCGTTGTCTGTCGGCATAGGAGAAGCATATGCTTCGAGATCATAGTTCCTAACAGTGGATTCACTTGCACACTCTCTGATCAAAAGTATCCGGACACCAGTGGACATTAATATGGACTGTGTCCATCCTTCGCCTATATGACCGGTTCTACGCTGCTGGGGACACTTCGGGGCCAACGAGAAATACGGGCGCTGCGACGAACTTGTGACGTCGCACTAGTCGACTTGCCTACCACTAAGACTCCTATAACCTGAGCTGAACTGACCGCCATGTTTTCTCCAAAGTACAGAATATTCATACTTGTTTACATACTAGTCCTCATGCGAATGGTGATTTCTCATTACATGTACTGGTTGGTTGGTTGGTTGGGGGAAGAGACCAAACAGCGAGGTTATCGGTCTCATAGTATTAGGTAAGGATGGGGAAGGAAGTCGGCCGTGCCCTTTCAAAGGAACCATCCCGGCATTTGTCTGGAGCGATTTAGGGAAATCACGGAAAACCTAAATCAGGATGGCCGGACGCGGGATTGAACCGTCGTCCTTCCGAATGCGAGTCCAGTGTGCTAACCACTGCGCCACCTCGCTCGGTCATATTACATGTACTGAAGAATTCGTTGTAAACATGGGAGACTGCTCAACTGTGAACGGCACTAACTATTGCAAAAATGGTTTTCACATGTTTAGATTTCCTAGTGACCCTGAATGAAGAAAATGATGGGCCATAGACTGCTGGAGAGACAATCTGGAACCATCCGGCACTCAGTTGTACATGGTAAATATACGTTAATGAAAGTAGTTATAAACAAGAAACCAGTTGTATGCAGTTGCGTTTCTTCCGAGTCGAAAACTGTACTGAAGCAGTTCATCTTAAAAATTTCTCGGTTCCTGAGAGATTTCGCAATTGGAAAAGAGGGGTGGAATATTTGTCCGTCTTATCATAAACAAACATACACAAACTGAGTAATACTTAACCCCATTTCTTATATAGTCACAACAGAAAGAGTGATAATTCAGATATTGTTATACCGAATTGATCATTGTGAGGGAACCCGCGCGAGTAACATAACTTTCAAAGAATAAAGTTTTTGACACAACTCAACAAGCAACAAATCTATCATGAAGTAAATAAAATGAATACTGGTTAAATGATAGATGAAACTATTAATAAAAATTCGTTTCACTGTAAGATAGAACTATACTTTCCCCCAACTCTGTACAAAGAAAATGTAGCTTTTCTTAAGTGCCTCCTTCTGAATAAAAAATAAACATCTCTTTTACAAGTGGCTCTATACATGTAAAACTAATAAATAGCCACAGGTTGTTACTGCATGACACCCATATTTTAAGAAATTGGTACCGAGTTGTTAACTCATTACATTTAATATTTACAAACTTTCACTCAGTTTCCGAGCCTACGTTTCTACAGCCGTCTAATATTACATTTAAATTTTTCTTTGATATGAGAAGAGCATTCTAAATATCTCTATGAACATTAATTAGAGTTTGGTTCATTTTATAATGCAGTGTCAAATATTTCATAAGAAATACTATAAAAAGTTGCGTGAATAGGTTAACCACCCACAAGGTAAACACTGCTGAATCCTCAGAGATGGGGAAAGCGTTGCGGGCGATTCAGCCTGTCAAATAGGAGTCCTACCCGTCACACTTCGCGAACGCTGCGTTCCGTGCAGCGCCCACGAGAAACCTATACTTAATTGAAAAGGAACCGACTAAAGAATTTAATTTTCTCGCATGTTATCGAGAACATGCATGCATTTAAACAAGCAATCAAGAATTATTAAACTCGTCTGAAATAGTTACTCGCTCCCCGCCTGGACACATTCAGTCACGTGTCTTAATGGTTCAAAATTCAAATGGCTCTGAGCACTATGGGACTTAACATCTATGGTCATCAGTCCCCTAGAACTTAGAACTACTTAAACCTAACTAACCTAAGGACATCACACAACACCCAGTCATCACGAGGCAGAGGTGTCTTAATGTCCGTGAAGTAATGTCAGCCTATACTTCCTCATGAGCCGAAACCAGAGAAGGTAGTTATGCTGGACGCTGGTGTCTGGAGCACAGTCGACGTTCTAAATCATTCCAAAGATGTGGCGTTAGGTTCTTGTCGCGAATCTGGGCAGACCAGTCCATTTCAGGAACGTTATTGAACACATGACTTTGGCTCATAAATGCTGCTTTGTGACAGAGTGTATTGTCTTGCTGATACGATCATCGTCTCTGAATCGTTCCTCTACTGTGTGCAGTACACGATACTGTAAAGTGTGTTCATATCCTTCCACGTTATTCGAAGCACAGTAAGGGGACCACAAAGTAGCCATGAAAAATACCTCCATATCTTAATACCACCTCCTTCATTCTTCGCTATTGGCACGACACATAAGAGCAGATAACGTTCTCCAAGCATTCGAGAAACGCAAACCCTTCCATCGGACTGCCACAGTCATGCGCGACGAGTACGTTGCAGCGCCGGGCTCGAGCAGCCACGTACATAACCTTGTGGATGCGCCGCACCCACAAAATGTTTAGTTTCATAAAAACAAAATAAAGAAAATATTTCTCACTTGCGTTTATCAAAAAAATGGTTCAAATGGCTCTGAGCACTATAGGACTTAATATCTGAGGTCATCAGTCCCCTAGACTACTTAAACCTAACTAACCTAAGGACATAACACACATCCATGCCCGAGGCAGGATTCGGACCTGCGACCGTAGCAACAGCGCGGTTCCGGACTGAAGCGCCTACAACCGCTCGGCCACAGTGGCCGGCGCTTGCGTTTATCAAAAGGTAATGAACTATTAAAGCATTGAGATGGGAGTTAAAATTTCTGACCTCTAAAACATATCTGTTTGTTTCAGATGTCTTTGTGCAAAGGAACGAAACAAGACACTCTCCCGTTCCTTGCCTTTCTCTGGTCAAGTCAAAGGCACTCCCCAGAATAACAGTCGCACTATACTGTGAACGGAATCCCGTGTTTTCGGGATGCTTTCATGTTTCCTTACAAGTGACACGCTATAACACGCCCACCCCATTGGTCAGCAGTTGCTTTAAAATATCTGCTTGCCATACTGAGCAATAATAAAGAACAATCCGAGATACAAGGAAGTCAACTGTTACAGTCTACATCAATAATTATTTTTCTTTAACATAACAGTGAAATTGTTTTCATGTGATCTGGATTGTTATTGTTTTGTTTCTTGAGACAATGGCTTTGAAGGATGTGACAGCTTATATTGTAGACTGAAAGGGTGTTACCTCATTAATAGCTGCTACAATGAAGAAAGTTTACTGATGGGATGAATGGAGCAAAAGCTTTTTTCCAGGCAAAAGTTTTCGCAGCTTCCAAAAGATTAACAAGTACTTCGAGTCCCCTTGTATGAAAATACGTAGATCATCAAACTGACGTCATTCATGTTCATATTTATCTCCTACACTTCATCTTTCAAAAATGTTCAAATGTGTGTGAAGTCTTATGGGTCCTAACTGCTAAGGTCATCAGTCCCTAAGCTTACACACTTCTTAACCTAAATTATCCTAAGGACATACACACACACCCATGCCCGAGGGAGGACTCGAACCTCCGCCGGGACCAGCTGCACAGTCCATGACTGCAGCGCCCCAGACCGCTCGGCTAATACCGCGCGGCCTCCATCTTTCAGCTCGTTGTATTTTCTAGACGTGCAAGTCCACGATTTCTATCCGGTTTTTTGTTTCTTGGTCACGTTGCTAAACAATAAAGGAGACTGAAACTTCCTGGCAGATTAAAACTGTGTGCCCGACCGAGACTCGAACTCGGGACCTTTGCCTTTCGCGGGCAAGTGCTCCACCAACTGAGCTACCGAAGCACGACTCACGCCCGGTACTCACAGCTTTACTTCTGCCAGTACCTCGTCTCCTACCTTCCAAACTTTACAGAAGCTCTCCTGCGAAACTTGCAGAACTAGCACTCCTGAAAGAAAGGATATTGCGGAGACATGGCTTAGCCACAGCCTGGGGGATGTTTCCAGAATGAGATTTTCACTCTGCAGCGGAGTGTGCGCTGATATGAAACTTCCTGGCAGATTAAAACTGTGTGCCCGACCGAGACTCGAACTCGGGACCTTTGCCTTTCGCGGGCAAGTGCTCCACCAACTGAGCTACCGAAGCACGACTCACGCCCGGTACTCACAGCTTTACTTCTGCCAGTACCTCGTCTCCTACCTTCCAAACTTTACAGAAGCTCTCCTGCGAAACTTGCAGAACTAGCACTCCTGAAAGAAAGGATATTGCGGAGACATGGCTTAGCCACAGCCTGGGGGATGTTTCCAGAATGAGATTTTCACTCTGCAGCGGAGTGTGCGCTGATATGAAACTTCCTGGCAGATTAAAACTGTGTGCCCGACCGAGACTCGAACTCGGGACCTTTGCCTTTCGCGGGCAAGTGCTCCACCAACTGAGCTACCGAAGCACGACTCACGCCCGGTACTCACAGCTTTACTTCTGCCAGTACCTCGTCTCCTACCTTCCAAACTTTACAGAAGCTCTCCTGCGCGAAAGGCAAAGGTCCCGAGTTCGAGTCTCGGTCGGGCACACAGTTTTAATCTGCCAGGAAGTTTCATATCAGCGCACACTCCGCTGCAGAGTGAAAATCTCATTCTGGAAACATCCCCCAGGCTGTGGCTAAGCCATGTCTCCGCAATATCCTTTCTTTCAGGAGTGCTAGTTCTGCAAGTTTCGCAGGAGAGCTTCTGTAAAGTTTGGAAGGTAGGAGACGAGGTACTGGCAGAAGTAAAGCTGTGAGTACCGGGCGTGAGTCGTGCTTCGGTAGCTCAGTTGGTGGAGCACTTGCCCGCGAAAGGCAAAGGTCCCGAGTTCGAGTCTCGGTCGGGCACACAGTTTTAATCTGCCAGGAAGTTTCATATCAGCGCACACTCCGCTGCAGAGTGAAAATCTCATTCTGGAATAAGGGAGACTGTTGTGGCATTGTTGAGAGGGAGACCCCAAAGGGTTTGTACAACCGCCTAAGTAGAAATGGTATTCTCCCTTCGCGCACAATGGTCCTCTGCATACACTGCACCAGGGTAATGTCTTCGTCGAGTATAGGTGACTAAAGTGTGTGTGTGTGTGTGTTTGTGTGTGTGTGTGTGTGTGTGTGTGTGTCTCAAAAAGCGCGTCCCCATCCTACGGACGGATCACCATCAACAGTATCACATGCCTTCACTGCCATGGGACACTGCGAAGAGGTTTGGAATTTAATTGAAGACATTAGCGCAAAGTCTAGTTACAACGAACTTCTTTCTACGACCTCTCCTTTCCCTTCCAACAAAAAACTGAAATACACGAACAGCTACTCGTGTAACTCCTGCGGCACACATCGTGTGACAACCTGTCTTTGTCAGAAGCTGCCCTATTTGAGCACAGGAAGCTTCTTTCTAGCCAACGACTAGTAACGCCGTTCTTAGAATATCAGGCTCATAATGAGGACATGACTTTTGATTCAATCGATGTTTTTTGCAATCCTCTGTAACAGGCAGAATGGCCACCAGAGTTCATTAGTGTTGTTACTTGACCATGTAGGATATAGGGGCCTGAACAGCTTCAGGTGTTGATTGATCCCTGTGAAGGACACGGAGATGCCACGCACTCACGTGAGACAGAGTATGGAATGGGCAGCTGGTCGAATAGTGCAGTATCCGTATTTGTGGGGTATTCGGACGTGACAGCGACTTAGTGTTGGACTGCGTGTGAACACGAGGGCAGGCATACTTATGTCAGGGTTCCGCTAGACCACGTCTGTCCATCACAAAGGAGGTGCGTCGAATGTGCACCAAGCTCATCGTAGCTCCTTCACATCTGCGTCTGCTATTTGGGAACAAGTAATGGTCTGCCTGCAATATCTTGTGTCATCTCGCACCTTTGGCCGGAATTTAGCAGCAGCAGACTAAGGAATTATGATTCCATATGCAGGCTGCTATTAACACCGGAACAAAATGGCTCTGAGCACTATGTGACTTAACTTCTGAGGTCATCAGTCACCTAGAACTTAGAACTACTTAAACCTAACTACCCTAAGGACACCACACACATAGATGCCCGAGCGAGGATTCGAAACTGCGACCGTAGCGGTCGCGCGGTTCCAGACTGTAGCGCCTAGAACCGCTCGTCCACACCGTCCGGCCAACACCGGAACACCAGCGGCTGCAATTAGATCGGTGTCGTGACCAGGAAGCAGGTAATGTTAATGGCGTCACTTTGTCTTCGGCTGGAATCGCAGTTACGCACTACCCCAGATCACCATCGTTGGTGAGTAATGCGGAGACCTGGGGAGAACCGGCAAGAGTGACCGAACGGTTCTAGGCGCTGCAGTCTGGAACCGCGCGACCGCAACGGTCGCAGCTTCGAATCCTGCCTCGGGTATGGATGTGTGTGATATCCTTAGGTTAGTTAGGTGTAAGTAGTTCTAAGTTCTAGGGGACTGATGACCTCAGCAGTTAAGTCCCATAGTGCTCAGAGCCATTTTTGAACCTCAGGAGAGGTCACATACTTCAAATGTTTTGGAGAGGCGGTGAGTTGTTGCTCCTAACATAATGGTGTGATGAGCCGTCGGGTGTGACTTCAGGTCATAACTGGTAGTGGCTGAGGGAACCCTGACGGCACAATGGTATGTCACGGACACCCAACATCTTCATGTGTTACCTCTCATGGTTGCCATTATGCAAGAAACAATTCCTGTCCATAAGTCACTTGTCTGCATGAAAGGTCTGCGTGATGATGATGCACTGACGTGGCCAGCAAGATCCCCAGATCTGTCCCCCATTGGGGACAGGGGACCATCTCGGCCGTCCACTCGGACATGGCGCCAGTGTCCAGGACATGAAGGCCACGTTACTACAGTTGTTGTCCAGCTCATCTCGGAAGAGAATCCAATGGCTTTACGCATCCTTCCCAACCTAATCAGTGCCTGCACCAGAAGGTGTGCAACGTCATACTGATAAGTGGGCTCATAGTGCGAAGATCATTGTAAATCTGGCTCGAGTTTTTAATCACTGAAGCAAAACTACATGCCTTCTCAGTCTTTGAAGCCCGATTTCCTTTCCTCGTTCACTTTTTTGTCAGGCTTCGTATAATGCAGGTTTTCCCAAAGTTTAGCGGCTGTTTTTAGACTGAATCATAACTACGTTCCGCAGAGTTTGAGGATTATGACTCGAGAAATATTTCTCGTTATTCTGTAGCGGCTGCCCACAGACGGCGTTAGTCTCGGAGAGCTGATTCCAGACGGAGATCAGTGCACTGAGGATGCAGCGGCTGCGCCTGGCAGACGACGTATTGTGTGTCCGCATAGCGCGCTCGAGGACCGGCCTTAACTCGCGGTCAAGGACCTCTCGGCGACATCCGAGCCTCCGGCACGGTTGTAGTTAACCTCCCGGCAGACGCTCACATAACGGAGCCGCTCTGCTCGCCTGGCGCTGCGCTCACAGATCAGACATCAGGGGCTGCTGTTGGCAAGTCAACATCGCTGCAATACTACGGAGCTGCGCAAAAGGTTTCAGCTCTAAAATACGTAACTACTAGGGACAGTCATTAAGACTAATCCTATCTCGAAGAAATAAAATTACGTTATCAGTATCTTGTTTGCTTGCAGGGACATGTTGGTATTCCTTGTACACTTGAAGCCCCGCGGCACAGTACCGTACTTTATCAATGGACTGCGACATTTTGTTTTGGAACCACTAGCTGCGTGCTGCGGTACTGTGACGCGGGGTTTCATTCTGTACCAGGACTACGGACATGTCCCTGCAAGCAAACAAAATTTAATTACGGTAACTTCATTTGTTCGAGGTGGTAATTAGAGATTTATGACTGCCTCTTGTATTCTGCTGATCTTTGGGTAAAGCAAGGAAAGAAACAACAAATTTATGCAATCTACATAAAAGTCATCTCCGCAATTACTTTAGTTCAATTCTGAGCGAATACGCTGTTGTATAAGTCTATAGGCTCTCATGGCTGGCCGGCCGGAGTGGCCGTGCGGTTCTAGGCGCTACAGTCTGGAGCCCAGCGACCGCTACGGTCGCAGGTTCGAATCCTGCCTCGGGCATGGATGTGTGTGATGTCCTTAGGTTAGTTAGGTTTAATTAGTTCTAAGTTCTAGGCGACCGATGACCCCAGAAGTTAAGTCGCAGTGCCATTTGAACCATCTCATGGCTGTCTTCAATGGAAGTTAAATCTTCTCGGTGACTACACGACTTGAATATCCACTTCTAACAGATAAGTCGGAACGTGGAGATTGTTAAACAAGTAGAAGAGGAGGGTGACGCCGTCTAACCACGCAGGAAATTTTACTTTGGCTACGCTTCTCATTTGTAGGTTGCACGGCGAGAATCGCTAGCGTAGTTAATCCGGACACGAAATAATAATTCAGACGTTCGGTATTCGATCTTTAGCAGTGTCTTGAATTATTCGTACCGCATCGTGTGACTGTCGTACTTAGCAATACTTTGTGTATGAGAATATTTCGAAGATGAGACACGGTTGGGTCTATACGTTCAAAGTGGGAACCCTGTAACTGGCTGATTTTGAATAATTCTAAGGTCGGTGGGTGACCAGGTGTACTATCTCCAGTGAATCCGTTTTATGGAGAAATTAAGTCCTTGTTTACAAAAAAGGTACAAGATTGAATGCGTAGAACTATAGACTAATATCGCTGACGTCTGACTGTTGCAGGATCCTATACTTCATTAGAAGCTCAAACAATATGGAAGCTCAATCAATACGATATTGCCAAAGAAAGATATGAGTAAGCTTCTCTCAAAGAATCAAGACGTATTTAGCATAAACCACTGTTATGAAACAAAGCATATTTTATTCATATACAACATATGGAGAAAAACAGATGCAAGTGAACAGGCAGGCGTCGTCTTCCTGGTTCCCACAACACCAAAAGGAGTGCGACAGTGTACCACGTGTACGAACATACAGAATATCTTCGCAGATACGTGAGTGTATTGGTGAGTATTGGACTAACAGAATACACTGTGTTATACTGGAATGTTCAACAGAAAACTAAGTAACATCGGATGAGGCCCGAGAAAGCGGACTGGGATCTCTAATGTTCTCAGTATACAAAAACGATTTATAACAAAGGGTCACCAGCACTAATAGTTTGTTCGCTGTCGATGTACAGTGGACAACTGCAAGGAAACCAAGAAATACTTGGACAAAATTTACACTTGGTGTAATGAATGGCAGCTCTCTTTAAACGTGGATAAATGTAGGATAAGGGCTATAACAAAGAGAAAGAACCGTATATTATCTGATTACAAGATAAGTGGTGAACATCTTAAGTTCGTCACATCGTGTAAGTCTTTAGCGGTAATAGTAAGAAGCGATACCAACTAGGACGTATACATCAAATCAGTGGTACATAAGGTGAACAGAAGACTTTAGATCAGATATACTGCTCGTTCCATAGATCCATGTCGAGGAGATCCTCATTGATGTAAAACATGTAACACAACAAGTATACTTGATATGTATTTACATAATAAAGGATACGCTTAAGTCCCTTCCACACAGCCTAAATGAAATGCTCCTCATGGAAGTGGAATAAGTGAAAAAATCTGAAATATATATAGTGAAGGAAATTGCATACAAGACGCTAGTGCGACTAATTGTAAGAGCACAGTTCATGTTTTGAGTGGTTATCAAGTAGGCATGGCTACAGAGATCTACTGAGTCCAGAGACGCGTTGCGAAAATCGTAACACAGATATCCGAGGAAGTAAAATTGGAATTGTTGACGGAACGGCAACCTAATTCTCGCGAAACCATGTTTGGTAAAGTTAGTGAACCTGCATTCCACGAAGACTGACAATTCTGCTGCTGCCGTAGTTTATCAAAAGAGGCATTTTGCGGAATTAAAGTTGAAATGTTCCTGTAGGACTTGTTACTCAGTTGACTACCAATGACTAGTCCACGTTCGAAGACACTGAGCTCACATGAATGACCCATTCTGCTGTTACTGCTTTTCTACCGACAACACACTCTCTCTTCATCTTTTACTTTTCTCTAAATGAGAAAAACACTGTGGGGCAGTTTGTTGTCATGAGGCATTTATGCCGCGTTTTTGGTGACTGGTTCGGTTTGTTTTGCTCTTTGCTGTTTTGTTTGTCTTAACGTATTGATGCAGTGTTTGCTGGTTTACTTGAACTGCTTGTGACGCGGAATGTTTGTGTGACAAAAATGAAGATGAAGTTTGTCAAGATGAAGGAAGTGAGGAAGGATTTTGTATATAGGTTTAATCTGTGGAAATGGAGAGTGGGCGTTTGTGCCTGTCTCCGTTCTGGTTCAAAATGGCTCTGAGCACTATGGGACTCAACTGCTGTGGTTATCAGTCCCCTAGAACTTAGAACTACTTAAACCTAACTAACCTAAGGACATCACACACATCCATGCCCGAGGCAGGATTCGAACCTGCGACCGTAGCGATCGCACGGTTCCGGACTGCGCGCCTAGAACCGCGAGACCACCGCGGCCGGCTCTCCGTTCTGGTTGTAGCTGCCTAGATTTTTTTATGAGATCGTTCTGAAACATGGCTCCGTTTTCGTAGAAAGCTCTAGCCAGGTTCCGAAACCGCCCTTTAAGCGGGACGACTAATGTGTGAGTGTTGTCCGTGGGGAATTGTGCAGGGAAGTGAAGCGCTCGCCGTAGAATCCTATTTTGCACTCTCTGCAGTTTGCTTAGGTGACATTTTGCTTTGTATCCCCACACTGGGCATGTATACTCCATTGTGGAGCAGATTAATGCTTGGTAAATGTCGACTGACACTGATAATGAGCTGCCAGTTTTCAGCACTGGGTAGAGCGTAGTCATCCTGGCACTCCCTCGCCTACGCACGTCGTTAATGTGTGCTTTCCAGGTGAGTCTATGGTCTAAAGCGACCCCTAGGTATTTGTCCGTCTGTCGCCAGGGCAGCTGACGTCCATTTAGTCTGAGGTGTGGATGGGGTCGTCTGCGGGGTCCTCTTTTGCTGAGTGTCTTGGTGATTAGCACGGCTTGTGTTTTATGGCGGGGCCACTTTTTGCACCAGCGTTTGGTTCCGTTAAGAACGGAGTGAAGGCGTCTTGTTAGCATTCCTTGCATAGAAGGCGGTATCATCTGCATACTGTGCGGTGTGCACCAGAGGAGCGACGGATGTGTCTACCATGTACAGACTGCACAGGACGTGTAGTAGCACCGATCCCTGGGGCACGCCCGAGCGTATACGCCATATTGTACGGCGTGTTCAAAAAGTCTCTCCGCAGTGCCATATGATTGTTAGCCGCGCGTGCCATATGCCGCAGTGAATATACCGAAAAGAAAGTGAGGGAAATACAAGTTATTAATTCATTGAATATTCGTTTTTACTTACAAATTTTCACATTAAATGTTGAAAGTGTCCCCCCTGTTGATAAATACACAATTCAATTCGTATAATCATGTTTCCAAACACAAGCTGTAACATTTCTTCTCTAACAAAAAAATGGCTCTGAACACTATGGGACTTAACATCTGTGGTCATCAGTCCCCTAGAACTCAGAACTACTTAAACCTAACTAACCTAAGGACATCACACAACACCCAGTCATCACGAGGCAGAGAAAATCCCTGACCCCGCCGGGAATCGAACCCGGGAACCCGGGCGCGGGAAGCGAGAATGCTACCGCACGACCACGAGCTGCGGACTCTTCTCTAACAGAAGCAGTGAAAGTGGATATTGCAGTTTTCAATTCATCGATGGATTTTGGCCGGTTTTTATAGACAGTTGCTTTCGCTGCACTCCAGAAGAAAAAGTCAGGTGGAGTTAGGTCAGGCGATCGTGGAGGCCAAGGTCCCTGATCACCAAACACGTCAGCGAGCAGTGACATTGAAACGCGAGCTGTAAGTGCGATTGCACCATCTTGTCGAAAATAACCGTTCAGTATTACACTTAACACAAGTTCTCCTACGAATAGGTACAGAATATCACTGCAGTATCGTCGTGCGTTTATTGTTTCGTTGAAAAATATGGGACCCACAATCCGACGTCTAGAAATTGCAATCCAAACTCCTATTTTCACAGGATGAAGTGGTTCCTCATGAATACACAATGGATTTGCGGTAGTCGACATACGCGAATTTTGCGAGTTTACGTACCCAGATAAACGAAACCACGCCCATACGAATATCCCTTCCATTTTGTTGAACGAAATTTTTGAACCATTGACAATAATGCCGTCTCTTGCCATGATCAGTATTTTTCAGATCTTGCACACTTTGTATGGGAAAAGTTCTAATTTTTTCCTTACAGCTGTGTGGGCCATTCCGACACTAACATTGATTTCCCGGGCGAGTTTTCTTACTGACTTGTTCGGACTCATGGACATTTTACCGGAAATATTGAATAGTTTATCCTCAGACAAAACGCTAGGACGACCACTTCTCGGTGCATCTCTCACTGAATCCGTACTTCGAAATTTGTTAGTCAAATCTCACACAGCATAGCGCTGCGAGAGTATTGTCGCCGAGAAAACTGAATTAAATGTTTGAAGAACTGAAACTGTGTATTTACCGCCAGCTTTGAACACTTGTTCGACTAAAAACACACGTTCTTCAATGGTTAGCATTTTAACAGTGACAAAAACGAAACAAAGGAACGAAAACGTTCACGTTAAGTCGTAAAGACACACACCAACGATACTACTAACGCTGGCTGAGATAAACGAAACAGTGGAATGTTGGGAGAGTCCAGTTGAAGGGAAGTAACCCAGGCAGGCGAATAATCATACGGCACCCGCGGCTAACAATCATACAGAACTGCGGAGAGACTTTTTGAACACCCCGTAGATGTTGCTGTTTCTACTCTGACGGAAAATGTCCTATTCGAGAAATAGCTTTTTAGGAGCTTTATTATCGCCCCGGGGAAGCGTGTAGTGTACAGTTTGTATTTAACCCTTTGTGCCATACAGAGTCGAACGCTTTGTGTGAGTGTCGTCCGCGGGGAATTGTGCAGGGAGATGAAGCGCTCGCCGTAGAGTCCTATTTCGTTTCTCTGCAGTTTGTTTAGGTAGGCGTGCGGTTTGAATGCCTGGCTGGCTGCCAATACAACACTCCCCACCTCCTTTTATACTGGTGGGTCCACCTCTCGTTTCTTCTAGAGGCCAATTCCGCTTTAGATAAGAGGTGTCTCGATGCTTTTGATCGGATAGTACAGACGTGTACGTAGCAGCGCTCCACTTGCAAGAACAGTGAAGTGCCCGCTGTTATTACATCTCCTCTGTTTCTCGGGAGTAAACACGATGGTGCTGCCATCATGGTGGGGTCTGCACTTGTTTTGGCTGGTAATAAATTAATATATTACGAAGCTTAGGTAAAGTACATTAGTACATTCCTGTTATTCGCAGACGTGTGTGTTACAGTGTTCTGCTCCGGATAAGTGTTTCGTGTACGTGACATTCATTGTGACTGTCCATGCGGTATTAGGTCTGCCGGGCAAAGGTGTCAGGCGGACAAAGACACGAGGCTGACGTCGGCAGGAGCACGCCCGCAGCTAAACTTGGCGCCGGTCGTGCGTACTGCGAACCCCTGCTTCGTGAGTCAGCTCTGCTGCGTGTCGTACGGTCAATTGGCAGTTGCTAGAGTGCGACCCAGGCATCGTGTCTGCATCAGTGCGTCAGCAGGCGCTGACACAAGTCTATGTATGTCGCGCTTTAAACATTGGTCGCTGGGGTTGATCCTTGATTATCTCGCAACACAGGAGTTCAATCATAATGGCCTGTTGTTGCTGTTGTGGTCTCCAGTACGAAAACTGGTTTAATGCAGTTCTCCACCCTAGTTCTTCCTCTGCAAGCTTCTTCACCTCTGCATAAATACAACAAAATTCAAATGGCTCTAAGCACTATGGGACTTAACATCTGAGGTCATCAGTCCCCTAGACTTAGAACTACTTAAACCTAAATAACCTAACGACATCACGCACACCCATGCCCGAGGCCGGATTCGAACCTCCGATCGTAGCAGCAGCTCGATTCCGGACTGAAGCGCCTAGAACCGCTCGGCCACAGCAGCTAAATACAACAACTTACATCCATCTAACCCTGAATAGCTATAATCAAACCATTGTCTCCTTCTATCATTTTTACCGCACACGTCCCTCCATCGCCAAATTGACGGTTCCCTGAAGTCTCAAGACGTACCCCATCAATCGATCCCTACTTTTAGTCAAGTTGTGTCATAAATTTCTTTTTTGCCCAATTCGATTTTGTAACTTCATTATTTACCCTATATACACACTACTCATTGTCACATTTCAGAAAGTTCAAGTCTCTTCTTGTCTGAAATGTTTATCGTCGACTTTTCGCTTGCTTACTAGGCCACACTCCAGACAAATATTAGGTTGGTGCATAAGTTCGTAGCGTTTTCCCACAAGTTTAATAAACACAACAGATACACATAATAGAGACTCCAATCACGAATAATATATTCTCCTTTACTATTTACAACAATCTGCCAACGCTGGGGTAACTTTTCGATCCAGCGACTGAAGAAATCACGTGGTTTGGAGGCGAAGAACTCGTCGAGCCACGTTCGAAGGGCATTTTCATCCGGAAAAGGAGTTTCTTGAAGTTTGATAGAGAGTGGAAAAGTTGAAAACCTATGGTTGCAAGCTCAGGTGAATAAGGTGGGTGAGGGATGGCTTCTCAAACCAGCTCCTGTGTTGTGTCTTTTGTCAGTTTAACAGAATGTGGGTGGGCATTATCGCGGAATTGCATCACTTCACGCAGTCATTCTGGTCTTTATTCTTGTTTTGCACCTGCAAGACGTCTCAGTTGTTGACAATAACTGTCAGCAGCCATACGTACACCTCGGGGAAGCAATTCGTAGAACATCACACTGTCGCTGTTCCCCCAGATGGGTAATGTTATATTTGAGGATGCGCGCAGGTCTTTGCACGGGCAATTGCTGCTGTGTTTGGTCTCAACCATTCCTTCCTTTTCGTTATGTTAGCATAAAGATACCATTTCTCGCCGCCAGTAACAATACAGGATAGGAATGGTCTGTGTAGTTCACCAGCCAATCCACGATGAGCAAGCGGAGATGCACAAACGGCCACATCCCTATTTTTGCGATATTGGCTTAGAGCCGGCGGTACGAATAAATGCATGAACACGATTTTGACAAAATTTTCCAACTGCATGAAAACGTCGCACGATGATGGAATAATTACAGTTCATCACATTTGCCGGCCGCCCTCGGTAGCTGACTGAAAAAAAAAAGTGGCCAGCGCGACATAACGTCAATCCCAAGGGCTCGGGTTCGATTCCCGGCTGGGTCGGTGATTTTCTCCGCTCAGGGACTAGGTGTTGTCTTGTCCTAATCATCATCATTTCATACCCATCGACGCGCAAGTCGCCGAAGTGGCGTCAAATCGAAAGACTTGCACCCGGCGAACGGTCTACCCGACGGGAGGCCCTAGTCACACGACATTTATTTTATTTTTTATCACATTTGCCAGTTCTCGAGTACAATGACTTGGATCATTGTGGATTAATGCGTTTAAAGCCCCGAAAGTCTTCCTGAACGTGGAGAGTCACTATGTCAAAACTATCCTCCTTAAAATGAGAAAACCATTCTCTTGGCGTGCTGTGTCCAGTGGCATTATCCCCACACACAGAGCAAATGTTTCTGGTTGCCTCCGCTGTTGTCACTCCCCTACTGAACTCAAACAGGTGAATATGTCGGAAATGTTCCGATTTCTGCACCTGGCACTCAATTTTCTGGCGTCCACAGCTCCACTCACTATCTCCAAATGATAATATGTTAACTCAAATAGCAGCAGTTAACCACCAATAAAAAATTAAAATCGATAAATAAACCCATAGCACCCGGAATACCAACATGCAAAACAAAAACGCTACGAACATAAGCGCCAACCTAATACATTCAGAAGAGACTTCTCAAAGCTTAAATTTATATTAGATAATAAAAGATTTCTCTTCTTTCACAAATGGTTTTCTTGCTATTCTATCCCACTCTACTTCAACTATCGTCAGTTATTTTGTTGACCAAAGAACATAATTCATTTACGGCATTCTTTGTCTCATATCATAAGCTAATTCATCGGCATCGACCGATTTAACCCCTGCGCTTGTTTTACTATTGTTAATGCTCGTCTTACAAAATTTTTCAAGATTCTATCTATTCTATACAACAACTTTTCCAAGTCCATAGCCATCTCTACCAGAATTGCAACGTCTTCGACTAACCTCAAAGTTTTGGTTCTTTTTTCTGAATTTTAATTCCCTTTCAAAATTTCTCTTTGGTTTCCTTTGCTTCTTGCTCAATATACAGACTGAATAACCCTCTCTCACTCTCTTCTGAACTACCGCTTCCTTTCACGTTCGTCGACTGTTATAAGAGAAGTCTAGATTCTGTACAAGTTGTAAATAACCCTTTGCTTCCTGTTTATTGTTTCTGCTACCTTCAAAATTTCAAAGAGAGTATTCCAGTCCACATTGTCAAAAGCTTTCTCCAAACTTACAAATTTTACATATGTAGATTTGCCTTTCCTCATTTCATTTTCTATGATACAAAATGAGCAAAATAAACTCTGCTAGTAAATTAGCATGAGTTTCGAAACAATGGACCATAGGAGTGAAGATCGTGCTATCCTCCACACACAGTGCCATGAACTGAAGAAACCAAGTTGATTTGGCGTTTGTATATGTTCAAAAACCTTCGATCCAGTGCGACAACGACGCCTTCTTAAGCAAATACGTTCCCACGGGATATCTAAACAAGTTTGCGACTGGATTGGCAATCTCCTAACAGCCAGGAGCTGTCCTGAATGGAGATCCACCTAAGGCACTGAAGTAATATCTCCTGTATCTCAGCAAAGTCTAACACAATTAATTTTGTTTATGTAATTCGTGAATGGCTTAACAGATAATATTAGTTACTGTGTCCTTCATGTACAGGAATAGGGAAGTTGTGCCCTTTATGAAACGTAAAGTGATGTGGTGCAAACAGCCACTGAGTTGTTAAGCTTGGCCGGCCGCTGTGGCCGATCGGTTCTAGGCGCTTCAGTCCGGAACCGCGCTGCTGGTACTGTTGCAGGTTCGAATCCTGCCTCGGGCATGGATGTGTGTGATGTCCTTAGGTTAGTTAGGTTTAAGTAGTTCTAAGTTCTAGGGGACTGATGACCTCGGATGTTAAGTTCCATAGTGCTTAGAGCCAATTGAACCATTTGTTAAGCTTGGAACAAAAATGTTAGTTGGGAGACACTCGCAGTAAGACGCCGTAAATCTCGCGAGAGCTTCCTTACAAAGCTGCAAGAACTGGTTTTTAATGGCCCAAACTACGAGAATTCTTCAGTGCCTCACAAAAAAATCATTTATAGATCATGTAGATACCATAGAAATGATAGAAAAACTTTTTTTTCCGTCTCCTGATCATCCTGAGCAAGGCGAGTGGAATGGAAGGGCCGCACATAATGAAAAAAAGATGTTTCGCTTGTTGGTGACTTTGACTTGGTGTGCTTGTTATGTCATCGGGCAGGAAAGCAGCACGGAAACTTCGGCACGCAAGGTGTGCGTCACCCTGTTCACGACAGGGGAGCTGACTCAGAGGCGTCGCGCCGGTCGATCGGTGAACACCTGCGACGCCCCAGTCTCGTGAAAGAAAACGAGAGTGACGCTTCTTTTTCCAAACTCTGCAACTAGGTCCGGTGATAATCCAACGCAGCTACAACGCAGCACGAACTGATAGCAAGTATCATGGTTAAACTGCTAAAGACATTCCATAAGGTTTAATATTCGGTCCAAAACTAATTTGTTTATTTTATTTTATTTGTTTTATTAATTAATTTATTTATTTTGAACAAGGATGCAGAATTAGCTACGACAGTTGATGATAGAAGTGGTATAATTAACCCTTTGTTTGCCATTTCTTACTGCGCGAAACGATTATTTTCAGGTCGACTACCAACTGTACATTACTAGGGGTTTGAAGCGGGAAAATGATGTTTACTGATAGCTACTGACCTCTACCGGCTATCTCCAGCACTCCGTTGTGGAGCAGAACAGATTTCACCTGCAGTTCATCCTCCCTCCGTGCTCCGCTGTCAGTAAACTGTTTCTTGTTTGTGATAATATAGTTGCGAAAACTTCTGTTGTTGATGGTAAGCGTTGATGTATGTCTTTAAATTTACGTTCTATGTGCCGCAAGCCATTACTACGATCCAGATTTCGCACTTAACATGATAATCATGTATGTTTTAGGTCAGTAGATCAGATGGTTCAGATGGCTCTGAGCACTATGGGACTTAACTTCTGATGTTATCAGTCCCCTAGAACTTAGAACTACTTAAACCTAACTAACCTAAGGACATCACAAACATCCATGCCCGAGGGAGCGCGGTCGCGCCGTTCCAGACTGCAGCGCCTAGAACAGCTCGGCCACCCCGGCCGGCTTAGGTCAGTAACCATTGGCAAGTAAGGGTCGAAACACCCGCTGTCCTCAGCAGTGGAATTATGGGGTCAGTAACCCTCCACAGAGACAGTGAAAGTGAAATGGTTGCACTGCATAATGTAGCATTTCCTCGATGTTGGTGTAGTTAATTCCAGAATAATCTGCGAAATAAATGTAGAAGATAGAATGAGTTTAAGGTTGCTGTCACTGTAGCGCTTACGGAACGCCAACGTGTACGCCAAGTCACTACGCATCGTCTATGTGTTACAAACCATACGTTCCACAAGCTCAACTGGGAGTGAGGGGGGTGGGGGGTGGGGGGAAGACCTCTCCCGCTAAATGCTGCGTCTGACCCACGAGGCTTCTCTATCTTCCCTCTTTTACTCTGTTTAGATCGCTTTTGCCTTCTTTTTGCCGCACCTAATTTTCTGTTCTGGTTGTCGCAATTTGTTGAGTAGTGGTCGCTCTTGACTGTAATGAATCAGGGACAGCTGTGGGCGGGACGTTCCCTGTCGCATGCAGAACCCCAGGGACGCCCATTTCCTTCATCACGCTTAAGTGAGGTACAAAAGATGTCCATTACGTTTTTATTCTTCTCGCTCTTAGTGTTGGCTCTCCCTAATGGATGAGAAAACGTTCTCTGTGGACTTGTCTACTTCCGGATGCACCACTCTTGGGGGGAGGGACTGAGGATATCGTTGTTTGGCCCCTTACCCCCCCCCCCTTTTCCCCGAAATCCAACAACCAACCAACAAGCACGCTCAACGGGTAAAGGATACAGCACCTATGTCTGCAATGGGAACATCATGAGAGTGTGCCTTGCGTAGCTCAGTTAATTCCCTAATGTACCACTTCTCTGGTGCCATCCTCTTCACCTCAGAGTAGCAATTACAGACAACGTCCTCAATAATTGGTTGATTATTTCAGTCTCCGTCTTCGTCTACAGTTTTTACCTTCTACTACTCCATGTAGTACCATGTCTTAACGTATGTCGCATCATCCTGACCCTTCTTCTTGACAGTGTTTTCCATATGTTCCTTTCCTCGCCGATTCAACGGAAAACTCCCTCACTTACTAACTTTTCAACATTGCTCTTTAACACCACATCTCAAATGCTTATATTCTCTTCTTTTCCGGTTTTCCTACACTCCATGTTTCACTTTTATACACTGCTGTGCGCCAGACGACATTCACAGAAATTTCTTCCACAAGTAAATGCCAACATAGCAACAACACTGTTTTTGGTCAGGAATGCCCTCTTTACCTGTGCTAGTCCACTTCTTATGTCCATCTTGCTTCGTCCGTATGAGTTATTTTGCTTCCAAGGTAGTAGAATTCCTTAATTTCGTCTGTTTGCTGGTCCCCAAATTTGATGTTAAGTTTCTTTCATTTCCGCCACTCATTATTTTATTTTTCTTCAGTTTACTCACAACCCACACTCTGTGCACAGCAGACTGTTCATTCCATTCGAAAAGTCTTGTAATTTTTCTTCACTTTCACTGAGAATACCAATTTTATCAGCGAATGTTAACATTGATATTCTCTCAATGTTTCCGACATTGCTCTTTCGATGTTCACATTTAACAAGAGGGGAGAAATAATGTATCCCTGCCTTACACCTAGGTTTTTGTTCTTGGTCTACTATTCTTATATATGTTCTTGGTCTACTATTCTTATATACTCGGTTCTTATGCGTATTTTACATCGTCTGTATCATTTGCACATTTTTTGACATGGGTCGAACAAACCTCTAATCATTCGTGCTGCCCTTTCTCGTATCCGTTCAATACCCCAATTTAATTCTATATGGTACGGGTGTCAGACACTTGAGAAATATTCCAGGATGGGTCGAACAAGTCTGCTTTGTAGTCAGACAGTCAGACTGCATTTCCGTAGTATTCTACCGATGAACCGAAGTCTGCCACCTGCTTTACCTACAACTGAGTCTATGTAATTGTTCCACTTCATATCCTTACACATCGTTACACACAAGTACCAATTCCAACTGCGACTAGCTGATATCAGAATCACAGGATACTACCTATTTTCGTTTTGTGACGTGCACAGTTTTTCATATATGAACATTTAGAGAAAATTGCCAGTACTTTCACCACTTTGAAATCTTATCAAGAACTGACTGAATATTTGTTCAGCTTCTTTCACAGAGTACTTCATCATAGAGAACTGCATCATCTGCGAAAAGTCTGAGGTTATTGTTGTTATCGTCCAGCAGGTCATTGATACACAACATGAACCGCTAGGGTCCCAACTACTTCTCTGGGGCACATCCGAAGTTACTTCTACACCTACCGATGACTCTGCGTCCAAGATAACTCGCTCCGTCCTCACTACCAAAAAATGCTCAATGCAGTCACAAATTTCGTTTGACACCCTATGACGCTACTTTTGATAATAAGCGTAGATGTGCACTGAATCAAACACATTTCGGAACTCAAGAAATTTTGCATCTAGTTAACTTTTTCATCCACAGTTTTGAGTATGATACGTGAGAAAAGTGCAAAAAAAATGGTCAAATGGCTCTGAGTACTATGGGACTTAACTTCTGAGGCCATCAGTACCCTAGAACTTATAACTACTTAAACCTAACCAACCTAAGGACATCACACACATCCATGCCCGAGGCAGGATTCGAACCTGCGATCGTAGCGGTGTCGCGGTTCCAGACTGTAGCGCCTAGAACCGCTCGGTCACCCCGGCCGGCGGGAAAAGTGCAGGTTGGGTTGCACATGATCGATGTTTTCAGTGTCCTTGCTGGTTGTCATAGATGAAGTCATTCTGTTCGAGATACCTCATTATGTTCGGGTTCGGAATATGTTCTAAGATTCCTTGAGGATCCCACTACAAACGCTATACCGCAGTAAACGCAAGTATTATTTTCGCTGTATGTGTGGCTTTCAGTCGCCCCTGACACAACCACCTCTTCTATCCCGTCCACAACCCATTTGATGCCATGTACATATCATCCAGTGCTCGAATGCCGGCACGCCGTTCTATCGGAAGACTCTGTCCCTGACCCGATTCCTCGCGAATACCACGGTACGTCCTGTTTTTTCAACCAGGGCATTTCCACCACCTTGGCGCCCCGTCGTGCCAAATCTCGTGCCAAATCCCACCGAGTGTGGCGTTTGTAACGAATGCTGCGCTGATGGGGCACTGACCCAACGAATGTTTGTCAGCGAGTTGCTAGGACCGGGGTCGGCGGCACGAGCGCATGAATAAACAACAGTCTGAGTCGTCCCCGACACAAAAGCGTCTGACTTCCGAGAACGCCGACGCCCGCCACACGTGCGCCGCGACGTGAAGAACTGCGGACGCTCCATTCTGCAGCCCGCGCACGCCACCAGCCACCTTACCGGGAGCTGTCGCCCGTGCCATCTCCGTATGCTAACAATCTGCCGACACGCACCCACGACAGGTGCCACTCCCAACTCACCCAATAATGTCCCATTTCCTCTCCATCCTTCTCCACCACCTCAGCATACATAATGATTACGTTATCACTTCAAAAAATAAAAAAATGAAGTTGTGCTTTTAACTTTTTGTTCGTTTCGAAGTGCACGACTACAGTTCTGGTATACTTGAAATCTGTGAGTTGCAGTATCGTAGGAAGCCACTAGATGAGCCAAAATACACTGAAGCGCCAAAGAAACTGGTATAGGCATGCGTATTCAAATACAGAGATATGTAAACAAGCAGAATACGGCGCTGCGGTCGGCAACGCCTATATAAGAGAACAAGTGTCTGGTGCAGTTGTTAGATCGGTTACTGCTGCTACAATAACAGGTTGTCAAGATTTAAGTGAGTTTGAACGTAGTGTACAAAATGTTCAAATGTGTGTGAAATCTTATGCGACTTAACTACTAAGGTCACCAGTCCCTAAGCTTACACACTACTTAACCTAGCCGGCCGAAGTGGCCGCGCGGTTCTGGCGCTGCGGTCTGGAACCGCGAGACCGCTACGGTCGCAGGTTCGAATCCTGCCTCGGGCATGGATGTGTGTGATGTCCTTAGGTTAGTTAGGTTTACCTAGTTCTAAGTTCTAGGGGACTAATGACCTCAGCAGTTGAGTCCCATAGTGCTCAGAGCCATTTTTTTTTAACTCCATTTGATGAAGATTATCGTAATTTATGTGAGTTACGGTACGTTAAAAGTGTGTACTGTGCTCAGTAAAAACTAAACGAAAAAATAAGCACTTCGACGATGACAATGGCAATTGGTACTGACACAACAAGTGCACCAACAGAAGTAAAATTGTGGATGAGCGTTCTGCTTACCTCAAACCAGATCCAGTGATCATCGAAGCTTCAGCTTCCGTAATTGCGAATATGGACAGGCCTCAGCTGTATAACGGAAAAATGACAATGAAAATTTGTGCCGGAGCGGGATCCGAACCCAAATTTCCCGCTTTACGCGAGCAGTCGCCTTAACCGCTTCGGTTATCCGTGCACGAATCACGGCGAGTTCTAAACTTCCGAGTTCTAAACTTCCATATGACGTCGTCCATGTGTCACAACCTGCACTAGTATATTCCCGTCCAGGAAGGACACTTATTGAGAGTCGAAGGCCTGGTATTGGCGAAGAAATAGGAAGCAGCAGTGTCTTTGTTATTAAGAAGTACAGTGCTATGTTCCTTCGGACACGCATGCATATCCGCTGAAATAGGCACTGTAGCGACTACAGCCGTGAAGAAATATGCAATATACAGCCGATGTTGGTTCACATCCACACTTGCAAATACATTTCCTGTATTTCTTAATGGCTGTGGTCGCTGCAGTGCCCGTTCCTTCGGATATGCAACGCATGTATGAAGGAACATTGCATCGTAGTACTTAATAACAAAGGCAATGCTATTACCTGGTCAGAAGTCGACCGGAACAGTAAACGACGAGTATCCTTCACGTTCTCATGTAGTCCAACACTGGGCCATTGTCACGTCCAAATACCTCAAAAATCTGCACATTGCACGATTCGACCAGCTGGTCAAATGGAGACCTCCGTTTCAAATTCTTTCAGGGCCTGATAACGCTGTGCCACACGAGTACTCGGCATCTCTGTATCCTTCACAGTGATCACTCAACATCTGACGCTGTTCATGCCCCCTTGCTTGTACCCTATCAATCATACAGGGTGTTTCAAAAATGACCGGTATATTTGAAACGGCAATAAAAACTAAACGAGCAGCGATAGAAATACACCGTTTGTTGCAATATGCTTGGGACAACATTACATTTTCAGGCGGACAAACTTTCGAAATTACAGTAGTTACAATTTTCAACAACAGATGGCGCTGCAAGTGATGTGAAAGATATAGAAGACAACGCAGTCTGTGGGTGCGCCATTCTGTACGTCGTCTTTCTGCTGTAAGCGTGTGCTGTTCACAACGTGCAAGTGTGCTGTAGACAACATGGTTTATTCCTTAGAACAGAGGATTTTTCTGGTGTTGGAATTTCACCGCCTAGAACACAGTGTTGTTGCAACACGACGAAGTTTTCAACGGAGGTTTAATGTAACCAAAGGACCGAAAAGCAATACAATAAAGGATCTGTTTGAAAAATTTCAACGGACTGGGAACGTGACGGATGAACGTGCTGGAAAGGTAGGGCGACCGCGTACGGCAACCACAGAGGGCAACGTGCAGCTAGTGCAGCAGGTGATCCAACAGCGGCCTCGGGTTTCCGTTCGCCGTGTTGCAGCTGCGGTCCAAATGACGCCAACGTCCACGTATCGTCTCATGCGCCAGAGTTTACACCTCTATCCATACAAAATTCAAACGCGGCAACCCCTCAGCGCCGCTACCATTCGCTAACGATATAGTGCACAGGATTGATGACGGCGATATGCATGTGGGCAGCATTTGGTTTACTGACGAAGCTTATTTTTACCTGGACGGCTTCGTCAATAAGCAGAACTGGCGCATATGGGGAACCGAAAAGCCCCATGTCGCAGTCCCATCATCCCTGCATCCTCAAAAAGTACTGGTCTGGGCCGCCATTTCTTCCAAAGGAATCATTGGCCCATTTTTTCAGATCCGAAACGATTACTGCATCACGCTATCTGGACATTCTTCGTGAATTTGTGGCGGTACAAACTGCCTTAGACGACACTGCGAACACCTCATGGTTTATGCAAGATGGCGCCCGGCCACATCGCACGGCCGACGTCTTTAATTTCCTGAATGAATATTTCGATGATCGTGTGATTGCTTTGGGCTATCCGAAACATACAGGAGGCGGCGTGGATTGGCCTCCCTATTCGCCAGACATGAACCCCTGTGACTTCTTTCTGTGGGGACACTTGAAAGACCAGGTGTACCGCCAGAATCCAGAAACAATTGAACAGCTGAAGCAGTACATCTCATCTGCATGTGAAGCCATTCCGCCAGACACGTTGTCAAAGGTTTCGGGTAATTTGATTCAGACACTACGCCATATTATTGCTACGCATGGTGGATATGTGGAAAATATCGTACTATAGAGTTTCCCAGACCGCAGCGCCATCTGTTGTTGAAAATTGTAACTACTGTAATTTCGAAAGTTTGTCCGCCTGAAAATGTACTGTTGTCCCAAGCATATTGCAACAAACGGTGTATTTCTATCGCTGCTCGTTTAGTTTTTATTGCCGTTTCAAATATACCGGTCATTTTTGAAACACCCTGTAGTAACAACAGTAATGCACTCCAGTGGCTGTTCCACCTATCACAGAGAATTGCAACACTGATCATTTATATGTATGCTGATTATGTGACAGAAGTGATGAGACGGCGATGTGCACTTCTACAAATGGCGGTAGTATCGGGTACGCAAGGTACAAAACGGCAGTGCATTGGTGGAGCTCTCATTTGTACTCAGGTGAATCATGTGAAAAGGTTTCCCATGTGATTAAGGTCGTAAGTTGGAAATTAAAAGAATTTGAACGCGGAATGGTAGTGGATCTAGAAGCACGTAACATTTCGTTTCACAAATTGTTAGGGAATTCCATATTCCAAGCTTCTCAGGGTAAAGAGTGTACCGAGGATACCAAATTTCATGCATTACCTCTCACCACGTACAACGCAGTGGCCGACGGTCTTCACGTCCTAAGCAGACAAGCAATACTACGAGGGTGAGTCAAATGAAAACCTTAAATATTTTTTAAAATATTATTTATTGTGTAGAAGTGGTACAAAGCTGTATCACTTTTCAACATAATCTCCCCCACGCTCAATGCAAGTCCTCCAGCGCTTACAAAGTGCATAAATTTCTTTAGAAAAAAATTCTTTTGGTAGTCTGCGCAACCACTCATGCACCGCGTGGCGTACCTCCTCATCGAAACGGAACTTCTTTCCTCCCATTGCGTCTTTGAGTGGTCGAAACATATGGAAATCATTTGGGGCAAGGTCTGGTGAGTATGGTGGATGAGGAAGACACTCAAAATGCAAGTCTGTGATGGTTGCAACTGTTGTACGGGCAGTGTGGGACCTTGCATTGTCATGTTGCAAAAGGACACCTGATGACAGCAATCCACGTCGCTTTGATTTGATTGCAGGCCGCAGATGATTTTTTAGTAGATTTGTGTATGATGCACTGGTGACAGTGGTCCCTCTAGGCATGTAATGCTCCAAAATGACGCCTTTTTCGTCGCAAAAGAGAGTCAGCATAACCTCCCCTGCTGATGGTTCTGTTCGAAACTTGTTTGGTTTTGATGATGAGAAATGGCGCCATCCCTTGCTCGCTCTCTTCGTTTCCGGTTGGTGGAAGTAAACCCAGGTTTCATCTCCAGTAACGATTCTTGCAAGGAAACCATCACCTTCTCGTTCAAAGCGCCGAAGAAGTTCTTCACAAGCATCAACATGTCGTTCTCTCATTTCAGGAGTCAGCTGCCGTCTCACCCATCTTGCAGACACTTTGTGAAATTGGAGCACACCATGCACAATGTGGTGTGCTGACCCATGCAATGTCATTCAGTGTCACTCGGCAGTTTTCCTTCACTATGGCATCAACTGCTGCAATGTTCTGTGGAGTCACAACTCGTTGTGCCAGACCTGGACGAGGAGCATCTTCCACTGAAGTCACACCATTTGCGAACTTCCTACTCCATTCGTAGATTTGCTGCTGTGACAAATATGCATAACCGTACTGAACCTTCATTCGTCGATGAATTTCAATAGGCTTTACACCTTCACTACGCAAAAACCGAATAACAGAACGCTGTTCTTCCCTGGTGCAAATTGCAAGTCGGGCGGCCATCTTTATACTCATACTGCGACGGTATGTGTGCATCTGCACGATGCTCCCACCTATAGGCCATTCTGCACGCTGTTTGTAGGACGCTTACAAACTTACAGGATAACGCCGCGAAGTTTCGATGTGTTATTACAAATTTAAGGTTTTCATTTGACTCACTCTCGTATGTGAAATACCTGCAGAAATCAATGTGGGACATACCCTCAACGTATCCTTTAAGACGGAGTAGTTAAATACAGCATTAATGTGCTATGGCAGCAGACGACGACGCGAGAGCCTTTGCTAACAGCAAGTCATCGCCTGCAGCGCCTCTCCTAGACTCGTGACCATAAGATGAAAGGTGGCTACACTGAGCCACAGCGCCAGAGATCGCGCCAAAGAGTTTTGTTCAGCCGCCTCCACTAGCAGTGCTTGTTGAGAACTCGTAGTAGTCAGTGCTCGCTGAGATGTCGTAGTGAAAAGTTCTTGTCGAGAAGCCGTAGTGGAGAGTGCTTGTTCCATGCTTTATGCAGTAGTTTGATGGGATAGACAGCAGATGTTGTTCTAATGGAGATATTGTAGTGATCAGAGTGCTTTTCGTCAATATATATGAAGGTAAAAGAAAAAAAAAATTTCCTTTTCTTTTTATTATCTCAATGTCTTAAATAATGCGTCGTTACAGGTTCAGTCAACAAAGCATCTGGCTTGTGTTCTTGTATTAGAGTGTAATTCTGGTTTTCTTGCGCAATTATAGTATTTCTAATTTTTTTATCACTTCAGTATAAATGGTATTTGAAATTTCTTGTCTTATTGAAGAAGAACCGTGCTGGATGTGTACGTTGAGTCATACTTCCACACACAGAACAGTTATACTTGTGCTTTGGTTTCGTAGGTTTTATAGTTGCTGGGGACTCCTCCACTGGCAGTGCTTGTTGAGAACTCGTGGTAGGCAGTGTTTGTTGAGAAGTAGCGGAGTGCAGTGCTTGTCGAGATGTGGCAGTAGTCAGTTCTGGTCGAGATGTGGTAGTAGTGAGTGCTTGCTGAGATGTCGTAGTGAAAAGTTCTTGTCGAGAAGTCGTAGTGGAGAGTGATTGTTCCATGTTTTATGCAGTTGTTTGATGGGCTAGACAGCAGATGTTGTTATAATGGAGATATTGTAATGATTAGAGTGCTTATCAATATGTATGAAGGTAACAAAACTCGCTTTTTTTTTTTAGTCGCTGTATGTCCGATTACGCTGTTACGTAAACGGTTGGCCCTGACTAGTATTTGTACGCAATCTGACTGCATAGAACAACAACAAAGAATAAAATGAAATTTCCTTTAACACAATTAATTAATTAAGTCCACAGCAACTATAAAACCTACGAAACCAAAGCACAAGTATAACTGTTCTGTGTGTGGAAGTATGACTCAACGTACACATCTAGCACGGTTCTTCTTCAATAAGACAAGAAATTTCAAATACCATTTATACTGAAGTGATAAAAAAAATTAGAAATACTATAATTGCGCAAGAAAACCAGAATTACACGCTAATACAAGAACACAAGCCAGATGCTTTGTTGACTGAACCTGTAATGACGCATTATTTAAGACATTGAGATAATAAAAAGAAAAGGAAAATTTTTTTTCTTTTACCTTCATATATATTGATGAAAAGCACTCTGATCATTACAATATCTCCATTAGAACAACATCTGCTGTCTATCCCATCAAACTACTGCATAAAACATGGAACAAGCACTCTCCACTACGACTTCTCGACAAGAACTTTTCACTACGACATCTCAGCGAGCACTGACTACTACGAGTTCTCAACAAGCACTGCCAGTGGAGGCGGCTGAACAAAACTCTCTGTCGCGATCTCTGGCGCTGTGGCTCAGTGTAGCCACCTTTCAAAGGTTGGACCCTAGACGACTGGAAAGCCGTGCGCTGGTCAGATGAGTCCCGATTTCAGTTGGTAAGAGCTGATCGTAGGGTCCAAGTGTGACGCAGACCCCACGAAGCCATGGAGCGATGTTGTCAACAAGGCACTGTGCAAACTGGTTGTGGCTCGATTTTCGGGTTGTTTACATGAAATGAACTAGGTCCTCTGGTTCAATTGAACAGATCATTGCCTGGAAAGGGTTACGTTCGGCTGCTTGGAGACCATTTGCAGCCATTCATGGACTTCATGTTCCAAAACAAAGATGGAACTTTTATAGACCTCAATGTGCGATGTCACTGGGCCACAGTTGTTCGCAGTTGGTTTGAAGAACATTCTGGACAGTTCGAGCGAAATACGAGGGTAATCCCTTTTAAGTAAGGTCTCGTATTTTTTTATAAGTACATAGACCCGTTTATTTCTACAATGGTTTACAACAGTTTACAGATGGCTCTGAGCACTATAGGACTTAACTTCTTAGGTCATCAGTCCCCTAGAACTTAGAACTACTTAACCTAACTAACCTAAGGACATCACACACATCCATGCCCGAGGCAGGATTCGAACCTGCGACCGTAGCAGTCCCGCGGTTCCGGACTGCAGCGCCTAGAACCGCACGGCCACCGCGGCCGGCACAACAGTTTACAGCGTGTACATTTAGCTATTTTTCGACATAATCACCATTTCTGTCGATGCATTTTTGTAGACGCTGTGGCAGTTTTTGTATGCCCATATCATACCAGCTCGCCGCCATGCTGTTCAGAGAGTTACGAACATCTTCTTTCACCTCGTCATCGGAGCTGAATCGCTGGGACAACAATTAACGCTGACGGGCACTCTGAGACTGAATAAACTCAAACGGGCAATTCAGAACCGGAGAAGAGGAATGTTGAGCAAGGGCATACACATTCTCCATGACAACGCTCGCCCACACATCGCTCGGCAAACCGTTGCTCTCCTGCAACAGTTTCAGTGGAACATGATCATCCACCCATCATATACTGCCGCGGCTCGTGGTCTCGCGGTAGCGTTCTCGCTTCCCGCGCACTGGGACCTGGGTTCGATTCCCGGCGGAGTCAGGAATTTTCTCTGCCTCAAGATGACTGGGTGTTGTGTGTCTTTCATCATCATTTCATCCTCATTCACTCGCAAGTCGCCGTAGTGGCGTTAAGGGGCTCCGGTACGCCCTATACTTGCAATGTTAAAATAACGCTTATAAATTACATCTTTCCTTACAAAGTATTTGAGGTAGGAAGTTGAACTTTTTACAGATTATTTATTGGAAATTGGGCTACAACTTAACACAGGGATTTTACAAAATTTTAGTTCAATTATTAAAGATGATTTTTTTTCAATTGTAATGAAAATTCACAACATTTTTTTGCAATTTTTTATTTATATATTCAAAAATATACAGTTTTTTTGGAAAAAGTCTGTGTTAAATTATGCAGAAGGTACTGTGTAACATTTACTGAAAGTTTGAAACAAATATGTTTGGAAGATCCTTAGAAAACATGTAATTAGTATGAGAAAATAAAAGTTTTGGGAATCGAGCGACAAAGATTGGATTAACTTTTTACTGCATTCCAGGTCCATAGGATGGATTATCTTCATCCTCTGCAAACTCCTCCTCCAGCTTCCTCTTGTTCCTCCTCCTGCTTACTCTTGCTTGTATTTCTAGACTCTTAACAGCCCTGTCTGCAGCCCGAAGGCGTTCCTTGTCTAAAGCAAGCATCGCTCGTTGTTGTGTTCGTAGATTTTGCTACCATTTTCTTCAGTTGCAGTTACTGCAACACTGTTCCAAAAGGTGGTCATGTATGAACACTTATCACATTTCAGTTGTATTTCACTAGCAAGTCCTACGTGCTTTATTATGGAGAGTTCCAGACCAACTTCACTACAATGAATACATCTTACACAGTTTGAAAAAATTCCTTTGAGAACCGACATATCAAATATTTCATTCACATCCGATTCGCCCATAAAACATTCATAGTTTTCACTCATTGAACCAAGCTTCTTCTGTGAAGTATTTTCTTTCCCACTTTGACTGCTATGGGCAGGTGTACTTGAGAGGTTAGGTTCACTCACTTGGTTATCGTCTTTATTGTTTACAGTAATAACACATACCTTTGGCTTTCCAACATTTCTCCTTTTCTTAAAAGGCTTCAGAAGATTTCTAATAACTTTACTTTTACTCATTATTATACTTCAACAAAACAGAGACTCAAGAAACAGAATTAATTACGAATATTTTCGAGATAACGACAGAGTAAATAAACATGAAACAATCGACAATCACACCAGCGATATATATTGAACC
The DNA here is from genome assembly GCF_021461395.2 of Schistocerca americana. Taxonomy (NCBI): domain Eukaryota; kingdom Metazoa; phylum Arthropoda; class Insecta; order Orthoptera; family Acrididae; genus Schistocerca; species Schistocerca americana. Next base: position 324,980,768 of record NC_060121.1, on the reverse strand, counting down.
ATCACAGGTTAGCCACAACACATACTTTATCTCACATCACTAAAATGTACCTGATGAACACGGACGTTAATAATAACACCATTTGACAGCAGTTTAACAGCGCCACAGTGGGTCACGCCCATGTAGAACACATTTCAAAAAAAAATTTAAAAATAGTTGTAGTCTTCGGAATTGAATAAATTATTAGTCTGCAGATTCAGAAAACGCAAAAAAGTAAAAATTGAACTTTTCATGATTTTTGAGCCTTTCCGGAGCCCCTTAAAGAACTTGTGGAGCGGCGGCCGAACCACCTTGCGAGGAGTCTCCTGGCCACCAATGCCAAACGCTCATTATTATTATCGTTTAGTCCGGACTTGGCGCCCAGTGACTATCGCCTGTTCCCTAGGTTAAGAACATTTGGCCGGAAAGCGATTCAGCTCCGACGACGAGGTGAAGGAAGAGGTTCATAACTTTCTGAAAAGCATGGCGGCGAGCTGGTATGACATGGGCATACAAAAACTGCCACAGCGTCTACAAAAATGCATCCACAGAAATGATGATTATGTCGAAAAATAGCTAAATGTTCAAGCTGTAAACTGATGTAAACCATTGTAGAAATAAACAGGTCTATGTACTTACAAAAAAATATATGACCTTTCTTTTGGGATTACCCTCGTATTTAGCCGCGCAGATCGACCGTCATGTATCCCATCGAACATTTGTCGGACATAATCAAGAAGTCAGTTCGCGCACTAATTCTGCACCGGCGACACTTTCACAATTATGGACGGCTGTAGAGGCAATATGCCTCAATATTTCTGCACCGGATTTCCAACGACTTGAGTCCGTGCTCCGTCGAGTTGTAATACGTCGGGCAAAAGGAGGTCCGACACGATATTAGGTAGTCCATAATTTTTGTCATCTCAGTTTACACGGTCTTACATTGAAATCAGACCATTTCTTCTGGGTGCTTTACTGTCTTTGTCAGACAGTGTATCACGAAAACGGAACCAAAATAAGCAAGCCACAAGGTAGCTCAGAGCTCAAATGTCGACGACTCGGTATTGCTCATTCCCACACAAGGATCTGATCTACTTCCCTGGACCATGAGAACAAGTTGCTCCTCTCCAGATACAGTCGTCGCCGCCGGCACCCGTCGCCGCTCCTGGCTTTGCCCGCGCTGTGCGCAGCTTCCCTTGCGACCAACAGCTGCCTGCAGTCCCCAGATGCGTCCAGTGAAAGCCGGCTGACAGGGCAGTTAGCGCGTGTTCGCTTTCCAGCAGGCGCGTCCACTTAATGGCGCCAACGAACTCAATTTGGAGACGCGTGAATGCCGCAGGGCCGGCACCTGCTGGCGGCCGCTCGCACAAACAAAACGCAGCGAGCTGCTCGTCTGGGGCTTGGTGCGACGTCTCGGAGATTTTCACACGGAGGCTGATCGGATCCTAGAATGGGGTGAAATGCGCAGGTACTCGAGGTTTGTTTTGCTGCTGTTGTTTTTATTGTGGTCTTCAGCCTAAAGCCTGGTTTAATACAGTTTGATTTACACTACTGGCCATTAAAATTACACCACGAAGATAACAACCTACATACGCGAAATTTAACCCACAGGAAGAAGATGCTGTGATATGCAAATGATTAGCTTTCCAGAGCATTCACACAAGGCTAGCGCCGGTGGCGACACTTACAACGCGCTGACATGAGGAAAGTTTCCAACCGATTTCTCATACACAAACAGCAGTTGATCGGCGTTGCCTGGTGAAACGTTGTTGTGAGGCATCGTGTAAGGAGGAGAAATGCGTACCATCACGTTTCCGACTTTGATAAAGGTCGGATTGTAGCCTATCGCGATTGCGGTTTATCGTATCGCGACATTGCTGCTCGCGTTGATCGAGATCCAATGACTGTTAGGAGAATATGGAATCGGTGGGTTCAGGAGGGTAATTCGGAACGCCGTGCTGGATCCCAACGGCCTCGTATCACTAGCAGTCGAGATGACAGGCATCTTATCCGCATGGCTGTAACGCATCGTGCAGCCACGTCTCCATCCCTGAGTCAACAGATGGGGACGTTTGCAAGACAACAGCCATCTGCACGAACAGTTCGACGACGTTTGCAGCAGCATGGACTATCAGCTCGGAGACCATGGCTGCGGTTACCCTTGACGCTGCATCACTGATAGGAGGGCCTGCGATGGTGTACTCAACGACGAACCTGGGTGCACGAATGGCAAAACGTCGATTTTTCAGATGAACCCAGGTTCTGTTTACAGCATCATGATGGTCGCATCCGTATTTAGCGACATAGCGGTGAACGCACATTGGAAGCGTGTATTCGTCATCGCCATACTGGCGTATTACCCGGCGTGATGGTATGGGGTAAGCCCACAGCTCGTGGTCGTGCGGTAGCGTTCTCGCTTCCCACGCCCGGGTTCCCGGGTTCGATTCCCGGCGGGGTCAGGGATTTTCTCTGCCTCGTGATGGCTGGGTGTTGTGTGATGTCCTTAGGTTAGTTAGGTTTAAGTAGTTCTAAGTTCTAGGGGACTGATGACCATAGATGTTAAGTCCCATAGTGCTCAGAGCCATTTGAACCACCGTGGTATGGGGTACTATTGGTTACACGTCTCGGTCACCTCTTGTTCGCATTGACGGCACTTTGAACAGTGGACGTTACATCTCAGATGTGTTACGACCCGTGGCTCTACCCTTCATTCGATCCCTGCGAAGCCCCACATTTCAGCAGGATAATGCACGACCGCATGCTGCAGGTCCTTTACGGGCCTTTCTGGATACAGAAAATGTTCGACTGCTACCCTGGCCAGCACATTCTCCAGATCTCTCACCAATTGAAAACGTCTGCTCAATGGTGGCCGAGCAACTGGCTCGTCACAATACGCCAGTCACTACTCTTGATGAACTGTGGTATCGTGTTGAAGCTGCATGGGCAGCTGTCCAAGCACTGTTTGACTCAATGCCCAGGCGTATCGGGGTCGTTATTAGTCAGAGGAAGGTGGTCTGGGTACTGTTTTCTCAGGATTTATGTACCCAAACTGCGTGAAAATGTAAGCACATGTCAGTTCTAGTTTGTCCAATGAATACCCGTTTACTTTCTTCTTTGTGTAACAATTTTAATGGCAAGTAGTGTAGAAAACTGCCAGTGTTTCAAGATTCATTTTTTTATGTCATTGATGACTAGTTTCGGGTCACCTGAACCCAATTTCAGTTCATCCAAAGAGAGAAAATAGTATATTTCGTAATAAATGGAAACCTTGTTAAGATTGAACATACACGTATATCAGAGTCCTGTTTTTTCTATGTACTTTGGCAGGACAAACAGCATACAGAGTACTTTTGCCCAGGAGTTTGTTTGATCTTTAATGTCATTTTAGAGTCGCCTCCCAGACATAAGCCAACAGCAAGCAACACGGATTGCATTTTTTCACCGCTGATGGTTTGGCGTGCTTTTCCTGCCTCTCGTCACTGCAGTAATGAAAACAAGAGGAGACAAAACTCCACTTTGCCTTAACATAGACTTCATGGCAAAGATTTTAGTCATTGCTACAGGTATTTTGACTTAACTGCGGCTATCTTCGCAGAAATTCGTGACCCTGTGTACGTTGTCGTTCTGTACTTCAATTTTCTTTAGTGTTCCCCACACATTTCTCTGTTCACAGCATCAAGCGCTTTCCTTACATCCACTAAAAATAATCACAGAACATGGTTGTGTTTATACAGTTTCCCCATAAACTGGCAGAGAGAAAAAAAATTAATAAGTTGTTGCTCCTACATTCTGAATCCACACTGTTCTTCCAACACACTTTCTTCAATTAGGGGTCTGATACTATGCTCTATTATTCTTTCATAAAGTCCACCCACTTGAGACGTTAAAGTGATACCTCTGTAGTTAAAACATTGTTTTTCGCCATATTTCTTCAAAATAGGGATTATGATACACATTTTTCAATCATCAGGTACCGTCGCTTCTTTCCACTTCTTACAGAAGAAACGGCACAGTCGTTGTTTTCCAGTAACTACAGTGGGTTTGATCATACACACTTCCTAGCATTAACAAACTGACGATTTTTTCATAGCTCAAGATGTGTCCTATCAACCAAGCCCTTCTTTCACTCAAATTATAGAGTAAATTTCTTCTTTCGCAATTCGATTCAGTACATCCTCATTAGTAGTTGCATCTATCCATCTGATCTTCAGGATGTTTCTACATCATCACATTTTAAAAAAATTATTTTCTATTCTTGTCTTCTTCCTTGCATTTAAATTTATATTCGACGTTAACAAATCTGACTTCTTCAGAAACGCTTTTCTTCCTATTGCCAGTCTGTACCTCATCCTCTCTTCTTTAGCCGTTGTCATTATTTAGCTTCCCCAACAGCAAAAATCCTCAACTACTTTTAGTGTTTCACTTCCTAACCTAATTCAATCAGCATCGCCTGATTCAGTTCGACTACATTCCATTAGCCTTATTTTGATTTAGTCAGTGACAGTGTTCATGGTTTTTTTTTTTTTTTTTACAACCGAGGGAGGTGGCACAGTGGTTAGCATACTGGACTCGCATTCCAGATTTAGGTTTTCCGTGATTTCCCTGAATCGCTCCAGTCATGTTTTTAACCTACTTTCCACGCATTGAGCACTCCATTCAACAGTTCCTCTAAATCCTTGTCGTCTTTGATAGAATTACATTGTCATTGGCAAATCTCAAAATGTTTATTTCGCCTACCTGAACTTTAATTCCGTTTCCAAATTTTTCCTTAGTTGTCATTTACTGCTTGCTCATTGTACAGATTAAATAACATTGAGTATAGTCTCACTCCCTTCCCACCTTTCCTTTCAGATCCTTCGACTCTTAAAAAATTGCGGCCTGGTCTCTGTACAAGTTTTGGACAGGTTATTGATCCCTATATTTTTAACCTTGCTACCTTCAGAATTTCAAACAATATACTCCAGTCTACATCGTCAAAAGCTTTCTCTAAATCAACAAATTCTATAAACGCAAGTTTTACTTTCTTTAACCTATCTTCTAAACTTTAACCTATCTTTTAAGATAAGTCGTAGAATCAGCATAATCTTCCGCGTTCGTACATTTCTCCAAAACCCAAACTGATTTTCCCGATGTGGGCTTTCACTTTGTATGGTCTCCAGTTTCTCTGATTTCGCTGACATATTAAATTTGCGACGTTTATTTGAAAGAAGGTAACTTTATTCACTGAGTCTGGGCTGTATTTTAACATTAAACCACTCCGTGATGTGGCCACCTTTCTTGTACTGTCAGCAAAAGGAGTTTGGAGACCACTGCTTCCACGCTCTTGCGCCACTCTTCTATATCTCCCCTATTAATCCCACCCGGTAACGCCCTAAAAGTGGCGAGTGCTGATAGAGATATGGTCGAACCAAAGGTTCTTTCGTGAGGTAAATTACACAAGGACTCTTGCAGTGAGTGTCAGTGGGGCATCCGTTGCCCTTACAGCTGCTTTTATGTGATCGTACCATTCCATTAACAAAAGAAATAAATTACTCATACGAGTACGCAAATCGTTATGAAACGTTTGGGGAGAACACAATCTAGATCGATTTATGTATTTTTTGTATTCCATTACTGATATGTTTCGGTTCCAGTGACCAACAGATTCTGTAATTAAGGTAAAATGTAACATAAAGCTGAGATGCGTCAATAGAAGTAAAAAACTCACGCAACACAAGTTTGACATTGTGAAAATAGTTCAGTGTCACTTACAATGCCGAATTTTGCAAGTGTCAGTGGGAGAATTTTTACTTGCGTTGACCGGTAATGTATGTATAATGCTTATGATTCTTATGTTAGCCGCACGGGGTAGTCGTGCGGTCTAAGGACGTCGAAGGTTCCGAGTCCTCTCTCGGGAATGGGAATGGGTGTGTGTGTGTGTGTGTGTGTGTGTGTGTGTGTGTGTGTGTGTGTGTTGTCCTTAGCGTGAGTTAGTTTCAGTTACATTGAGTTAGATTAAGTAGTGCGTAAGCCTAGGGACCGATGACCGCAGCAGTTTGGTCCCATAGTCCTTACCACAAATTTCCAAAATGCTTATGTTACTTTTGGTCTTACAAGTTCTGATGGCAGCAGCCAAAACATATTACCAACGTACTGCATTAAAAAAAAAAAAAAAAAAAAACATTAAACGATCTAGAAAGCTTTGTGAATGAAGCGGTCCACATAGCTTAATGTATTTCTTTTTTTATAATATCCTGTCGGCCCCTGCTATAATTGATACTAACACTGAATTACCTTTTACTACCTCTAAGTTTTGATCTGATGATATTACGCAATGTACACGGCTTTATTCACAAAATATCCACAGGGTTCGCAGGCTCATCAGGAAATTTATTTCTTCTATTAATAGGATGTAGACAGTACAATAGCCCACACACATAATCTCATTTGTTTTACTGTTTTTACTGTTTGCGATGGTTTACTGACAATTTTCTCTGAATTTTATTTGCTATTTCTGCAAAATACGCTACGTTAATTTATGTTGCGGGTGAACTGCCAGCAGTCCCTGAGCCAACCGTCGACTCTCTAAGATCTCACAGTATTTTGCTAAAACTCTGTAGCACCTGGACGTTCCTATAACGACATTTTCCGCCAGATTATTTATGTTAAGCTGTATCGGGTCATAATATCAAAAAGTGTATGTCTGTGATATACATATATAAGTAGTTTTATGTTACAAATAATGTGTACTGTGTGTTGTTTACTTCTGTTACGTGGATGTGATAACGCTGGACCAACGGCGGCGGACTTGCTGCAACAAGATATGGCGTCGTTGAATGCTGCTTACCATGCGCGAAAAGCCGATGGCCGTGCCAGGCTGAAAAACGTCTTTCATTAATATTAAAAAAGTGTCGGAGAAAGAAAAATAAAAGATGAACAACTTTGTTTGATGTTAATTCATGTATCACTTGTTGCCTGGTTGTCTTCACACTATTATCTCGCATTCAAACGTGTGAGCAACTAGAATTTCCGTTATTACATTGAAAATACAAACGTATTATGAAGAACGAATAAAAACTGAACAGAAGACGCTATTGGTGAAAATTTAAAACTTGTGTCAAGAAATTATTTCTTGCAAGAGGGTTTGTGCTAGATGCTCGTCGTGTTAAATCTTATCCAGATCATGTTAGTGGACAGAAGCCGAATCATTTCTTGATTGAGGCTGAGAAAAAGGGAAGGTGACTATCTTCGACACCGATAATTTTCTGTGAAGTGATTTTGGGATTTGGAGGCAGTCTTAAAATTCACGATCGGTTTTGAATGACTATTACATGCTCTTTACGAGATTCAGAGTTTCAAAAGTGAAAACGTGCCGTAATTTTTGACATTGACGTAATATTACCTCGAAGATATGAATTACATAGTTGCACACGTGACATTAGTTGCTTGTGCTAATATCGCTGGTAGTCTTAGGAACGGACGACAGTAACTATACAGTACGTCGGACTGTACATTATTGCTTGATATTATGAGCAGCCGGCTGGTGTGGCCGTGCGGTTCTAAGCGCTTCAGTCTGGAACCGCGTGACCGCTATGGTCGCAGGTTCGAATCCTGCCTTGGGCATGGATGTGTGTGATGTCCTTAGGTTAGTTAGGTTTAAGTAGTTCTAAATTCTAAGGTTTTAGCAGAATAATTTCATTAGTCAGTGTGAAGAGTAGTTAGATGCTAAGGGCACTGAATGACCGAACCGCTCAACATATAGCAGCAGAGTTTCTAATATCGTTGGAAACGTTATTAACGAATTACACGGTCAGATTGATTGACGGACACGGTGAAGAAATGGTAAGTGCACGTTGACCCGCCGGAAACTGCACTTCAACATCCCTTGGGGTACCTCCGAAACTACGCCTGACGACGGTGCTCCCCTCCCTCCCTCCCCTCCCTCGCCACAACCCCTAACGGAATCTGGAATTACAATTAAAATATCCTTTCACATTACTGCTACAGGAGAGAAGGACTCAATGGGTTGACCTGTTATGCATCTAATACGGATGAAAACAGTATTTTCCGATTACTGCTGCAAAATTTGTACGTGTATGTGTAAATGTCAAATAAAGAGTATCGGCCGTTCAAATCAAAAGAATGGCGCGCACTGGAAATCCTGTTGGCAAGAGCAATTCTGAGGGAAATGTGAGGTCGTGCGCCGTTGGAATTTCAAGTGACTCTCTCTGTCGTAAATCTCTCTCGCCTCTCCCGCTCTGCTCTCACACACAGCCTCCAACCGGCATCATTTCAGAGCACTTATAGTCCAAGTACTAGGCTGATACTAATTGTCTTTCATGGCGATCTTTCTGGAACCACGCCAACCAGCATAGATGCTAGACTTCTTGCTGGGTAGGTACGGTTTTTGAATGCCTACGCTTATCTGGAAAGTTCCTGAATATGTAGGCTTCTTGAATGCCTACGCTTATCTGGAAAGCTCTTTTTTTCGTCCTTCGTTCCTGAATTTGTAGAATGCATAAATTCAGTAGAAAAGTCCAAAAGATCATATCTGAAACCTCGTTGTCAAATTGTGCTGTGACTGCGTTCATTGTTTTTTTTTTCACGTTGAAGTGTAAACAATAGCAGGAAGGTAGGGTTACTAAGAAAGGATCTACATTGTTTGCTCTGGAAATACTTTCCTAAAGTTAAGCGATGTATGCTGTATTATGTCTGCACAATGGATTCGACCTTCGTATCTTTCACAGTAACTGATATTCATCTGAACTTGATGGTGATACACGTGGGAATGTCTTTCATTTACGTATGTTTCGTTTCTTGGCCTCTCGTAGCGCTACCATTTGCACCCGTAACAGCCAGAGTCACGGAGTGTACACCACGTATTCGATGCATTTTGAAGTTTTTTGATAGCTGCTGACTACCAAGAAAAGTCCATAAAAATACTCAGTCACGTTTCAGTTACAATGCAAATGAGGTGATAAAAATTAAACTGTAGTACAAATGTTTCAAACATGTGCTCTTGTCATTGGACGGTAAATAACGATTCTGAACAAGCCCAAAAAGATGAAATATTTCTCTTTTGGAGAAGGTTCGGAGTATTGTCATGAATAATCGTGTTAACTGCTTCATCACTGAAGATTGCAGTCTGATTAGAGCGGCTGCAAAATTCCCGGCTAAAATGCTTTAGGAAATAGTATTCCCTACATGTTGATGTCAAAACGGAAATGAAATTACACAGCAGTAGGAGTCTTCATTCCCGCAAATTTTAGTTACTGATCCGAATCCCAGTTTCCGCGAAAAATACGGATGTTCATTGAGAACCGAAAGCACTCGATGGTGAGTTATGACGTCCATTACATTTGCAATTGCTAGAGCTTTGTACTCGCCCTTTGGAACTACGCTCAAGAAGCTTAGACTGTGAACCAGAAATATTATTTGGAGGAACCCCCAGATTTTTTGACGCAGTTCTTATCTATCAGAAATGTGTTGCCCGAAGGAACTGGTAGCTGCTCTACGAAATGTGCGTGCACCACATTTGATGCAAGAATTTCAAACAATTGGATAGAATCCACTGAAATGAAAGCAATCAGAGGGGATGCAGCCCTTGAAATGATATCAGAGAATTTAATTAATTCTGTCTATATCTCTACAGCAGGTTAAGACACGATCCGCATCCAATTTCCACGTACCCTGACGTGGAACTTCTAGTTGCAATATTCCGTACTAAAAGTAGGAAACATCAGTGACAATGCATATTCGAGGCAAATCAGAAGGCGTGATCAGGCAGGGTAATGGATTACGCAGAAGCAATATTTTAGGCTTTTTTTTTTTTAAAGAAAAAGGCATTTTTTTTAAGAAGCATGATTTAACTACGATCTTAAGAAGCAGAAAGACTGAAGATGCTTACATGAAATAAAAAAATAACTCATTTTCATGGTATCTCAAATTGAACAAATTTTGTTTGAGAGGAAAAAGCCATTGAAGGCAGAGACTGCCAGTTGCGGATGGTCATCATCGCTGAAACAACCTGTATTTAGTTATATCTTTTTTTTTCATGCATCTTTTAACCTAGCTATTAAATCCACTCAATATAACCGATTTATGAAATAATCAGTTTTCTCATTCCTATTATTTCCCACAACAAACGTAGAAAACGAACAAAGACTCTCAGTTTAGAGATAGATAGAATCAAAATATTAAATTAAATAGACAAATAAAAGGAAACTTAGTGCGTCCACAATTCACCGCTTTTCTTGAAAAGTGATAAATGGTTGAATACTATAAAAATCGCCAGTATTCTCCCACTGATTCTAAATTCTTGAAACTCTGCTCAAAATTCATATTGTATCGGGGATCATACTATTATTTGCGCATCACGAACAGTTAATGCTAAAGGGTAAAAATTGAAGTTGAAGAACTCTGTTTTTCATGTTAACTTGTCCGTTTTCAAGGGCTACAAGCAGCCAAATTATGTAACACAGGCAGCATATCACCTATTTTCTATTTTTATTGTACACTATGGATGAATCATTGTTAAGTTTTGAATTTATTACTGTTACCGTAATTCCCTTCCTCGTTTATTATTTCATAGAAATGATAGAAAACCTGTAATCTTATAAAACTAATGAAGGACTGTACTTCATTGCTACGTCATTTCTTAAAAATATTTTCAGCCTTCGGTTGGCGCCATTCTGCAATACAACGATGTCCGGCGATGACAGCGAGAAACTTGCATATAGTCCAGCGCGTACTTTAAACTACGGCACACGGCAACTGGGGCATTATTGTCTCACCACCAATGTTGTACCAGGTCTTTGTTGTTCGTTTCTGTCGGTATTGTAATTAAAATAGCACTGATCGCTATTCACATTTTCTGAAATAACGCCATATTTCAAACTAGTGCAAATTTTAAGCATAAAAATTATACTTTTTTTAAAAAAAGGTTTATTTAAAAACGCAAAAAGTTAGCATTGTTGCTATTCCTAATCGATATTTCGTTTTTCTACTCTTTATTAGTAAAAAATACGTTTTTCTGATGAAGACACCCTTAGAGGTGACGAAACCTGTTCAAGGTATATAGAAAACCTATGCAAGCGGTTGGTTGAGTTTTACATATTTTTCAAAAAAAAAAAAAATACGTGTTATAATAGAGACTAAACAAACAGCGAAAAATACGGATAAGTCAGAACTAAATTACCGGTATCGATTTTAATCGGTCAGTTTCTCCCATCACTGCTGCCAGTCTGTCAACATCGCTGAAGGCGAATTTGGTGAGCGAAATGACAGGTGATGGACCATCCACACTTCTTCACCAAAAAAAACAGTTAATGAACACTGGAATTAAGCATGCTTTTATGACAAGGTTTGCATTTCGGAGTTTTGTACTGACCTTATATGGCTCATCGCGAATTATAACTAACTGTGATGGTGGAGCTGATCTTAGAAATACTGTTTTGAGGGTACAAAAGTGAAATCGCGTAGTAGCTCGGCGTCTCAATAGTATCTATAGAAGGACAGCGAAGTAAGTGTGCGAAATCACAAGAGGTTTACGCTGAAAGAGGCAAGTCATTGAAGTAAGTTAGCGATCCTTTCTTTCCTGATTTGGTATACATATACTGATGCTTACCTCAGTTACGTTTTCTCGACGTAGCTGGTGAATGATGTGGTTCCGGGTTTTCTGCCGAGTTGTTTCCATTTCACGCACAATATTTCGACGAGGGATCCAGCCGTCTCGCTTAGATGCTGCGAGTTTTGCTGTTATATGTACTCGCTGCCTGGGCTCCAACGAGAGTGGGTTGCTTGGAGAAGACGAATTGGGTCTCTTCGAAATATTGTGCGTAAAACGGAAGCACCAATTCCGTAGAAAACCTGGAAGCACATAATTAATGGCTTTCCTCTAGTATGCAGACATATGAAGGCTATAAACATTATACCGCACTTAAAGCATATTGACAGGGGTGAAGGAAGATAGTAGTCAGTCGAGTAAGAGCAAGCAATGTTGTTAATTACAGCTCAGTGTCGACATGTATAGTTCGATCAACGGAAATACGATCATATGCCAATAGGTGTGTGTAGAGGAAGAGGAATAATAAATGGTTCAAATGGTTCAAATGGCTCTGAGCACTATGGGACTTAACATCTGTGGTCATCAGTCCCCTAGAACTTAGAACTATTTAAACCTAACTAACCTAAGGACATTTATTTATTTATTTATTGCCAAATTATAGACCTGTTACCTGATGTTTAAAACAGGTCGTACATCTTACAATTTTCGTTTTTCATCTTTTTACAGTTTTCTTTCCTTTTGTTTTATCTACAAAATTTACAAAGAATGATTCAAAATAACAATAATTTGAGGTTGAAATATAAATAAAATTTTGTTGTTTTTAAGAAGAATATAAAAAGAAGATAGGATAGATGAGAGATTTGTTAGTACCATCACCGAGTGTGACTGATGGTGAATACCTCGGAATGGTTTCATCGAGCCGTTGACCGCCAGTCACACACACACACACACACACACACACACACACACACACACATACACACACACACACAAATGGTTATTAGTAGAGAAATGTTTCTTATCCTATTTGTTACTAATCCTATGTATTAACTACATTAGGTGCGCATCCATGTACAGCATTTGGTGTTTTCTTGGCTAGATTGCCAGCAATTTGCTTATTTACTGTCACATCTCAGCTTCCTCCTCCTGTTCCTCCTCATTGTCACTATTTTCGCAGTCACTGTGGGTATCGCTGTCCATTCTCTGGAGATTTCTGTTACGCTGCACATAGGCATGTCTGTGACGTCGTGTCCGCATATACTCTTCATGTGTTGTTTTTGAAATACTGTTTGTCAGTGCGTTTAATTGCGCCCATTGTTCTTCGTTTCTTATTGCTGTGTATATATCTATGTCTGTATCTGTGTAATCTAGGTGTAGTGTATATCTATTGTTCGCGTATTGCCCGCAGAAAAAGACAGTGTGTTCTGGGGAACCTTCTTCCCCGCATGTGCATGTACGTGTCTGCCTCAGACTCACGCGGTTTAAGTGCGTGGGATAAGGTCCGTGCCCGGTTAAGAAATGTACCATACCGCGGCTGGGATCGATATATCTCATTCTCAACCGCTCCCTTATGTCACGGAGGAAGCTGTGCAGTCTACGTCCCTATCACATACATCCCACTCACCTTGCCATGTATCCAAACGCCAACTTTTAAGGTGACGTATCGTCTCTATGGGCACACCGGTTATTGTGTGTACCTTATCTAGTCTCCCCACCTTTAACCAGTACCTTGCAGCTCTGTATTTGATCGTGGTATCTATGGGGCATATTCCGAGCACCACACACAGTGCATCTGCTGAGGTGGTACCGAAGGCTCCAGATAGCCTAAGTAGGACACTTCTCTGCCCTCGTCTGACGGATGCTTTGTTGGTGACCACGTTCAGTCTATGTGCCCACGTGCTAGCTGCAAAGCTGTGTACTGATTCGAAGAGCGCACAGTGGTATGTACGTATGACTGGTAGAGGTAGTCTGTACTGTTTTGAATTTAGCCTCACCAGTTTGTGGAGTATTTTTTCTGCTTTGTCTGTTGTTAGCCTTATGTGTTCGTGGAAATTCAATTTTTCATCTATGTGTACCCCAAGATAGCGCGTAATGCGTGCTCGTTTGATGTTTGTGTCCCCAATTTTAACCGAAGGATTCCTTTGGAGTGATCCTTTCAGTAAAGTGTATGTTGTTTTGTTTTCGGCTATCCTGAGTTTGTTGTTGTGACACCACTGAGTAATTGTTTGTAGTAATCCACTGGCTTTCTCTTCTAACTGGGCTCTGCTGTTTGCAGTGACTACAACTAATAGGTCATCTGCGTGGGCGACAATTCCGTCTGACCTGTCATCCCCATCCAGAAGTTGTAGGAGGGGTTCGATTGTTATGTCCCAGAAGATGCGGCCGCAGATCGACCCTTGAGGACAGCCTTTGGTAATTCTTTTAATTACTTTCCGGCTGTCCATCTGCCATTCGACTACTCGGTCTTTACAGTAGTCCAAAAAACTGTTGTACAGTGATTGCGGTGCCTCCAGATGTCTTAGCCTCTGAAACAGTGCTGGCCACCAAAGATTATCAAATGCTCCGGCAATGTCAATTATTATTGCCATGGCGTATTTCTGTTTTGTGGTGTTAACTATGTGCAGGGCCTGGTTGATGGCATCATCTATTGATCTGCCCGCTCTGAAGCCGAACTGGTGTTGGCTCATACCCCTGAGAGCTCTGTGTGTTTGCAGGCGCTTACACAGTAGCTTCTCCTGAATCTTTGCTAGGGTGTTTATTAGGACAGCACACACACCCATGCCCGAGGCAGGATTCGAACCTGCGACCGTAGCAGTCGCGCGGTTCCGGACTGAGCGCCTAGAACCGCATGGCCACCGCGGCCGGCGAGGAATAATACACACATTTATATGTGACATATTGTCTTTTGGTTTCTGTCTCTTATTCTTCAGCCGACGTTCATTTGACTATTTTCCTGACGTTTCACCAGTACGAGTGGCTGGCATTATCAGAGGTTCAGCGTCTAATGCTGGTGGCGGACTGAATTCGAGCCCGCTGCCGGAGGTTGTCGCGCCAACATCTGAGGGCTTTTCCGCGGTCATTCCCTTGCTACCTGCAACCTTCGTAATCGGCATACACGAATTAAAAAATTAATTAACTACTGAAATGAAATGATCGTATGGCATTGTTTGCCGGGAGGCTCCATGCGGGGAACTTCGGCCGCGTATTGCAAGTTCTTTTTAGTTGACGCCACTTCGGCGACTTGCGAGTCAATGATGATGAACACCACACAACACCCAGTCGTCACGAGGCAGAGAAAATCCCTGACCCCGTGCGCCGGAAGCGAGAACGCTACCGCAAGACCACGAGCTACGGACAAATAAATACTATTTTGACAGGTTAATTTGTTAAATTTAGAATTAATTTATGACGATTTTTTCTGCAAATAGTATTTCATACATTAAGATTTTAAGTTTTCTTCTTTTATTTATTTGTGTTTTAATTAGTGTCGCTTTTATAATCTTATTAGAGCGACAGGTTGCAAGTTATATTCAAATTCGTAACGGTACTAAAAAGATACGTTTCTTCAAACTTTTAGTGATGCAAGTAATTTGCATGGAAGGAAGGAAGATTGGATTTAACGACCCGTCGACAGCGAGGTCATTAGAGGCGGAGCACAAGCACAGGTTACACCAGGGATGGGGAAGGAAATCGGCCGTCACCTTCTATAGGAACCATCCCGGCATTTGCCCGGAACGATTTAGGGAAATCATGGAAAAGCCGAATCTGGATGGCCAGACGCGGTTTTGAAGCGTCGTCCTCCCGAATGCAAGTCCAGTGTGCTAACTACTGCGCCACCTCGCTCGATGCAGTTAATTTCGTTTGAAAGGAAGACTGTAGAGAATGAGAGTGAAATGATTTTCATTTGACGTTGTTACGCTACAGCACAATTTTCAGATCTTGTTGAAAATGGCCTGATGTAAAGGCCAAAACCGGTAGTGCACTTAACAAAGTTCTGATAAAGAGGTGAATGGGATTTTCATCAACTGTCGGAGAACTGCCAGAATCACTCATTTATACAACAACCAGCCTCTATCAATGACGTCATGAAGCATTGTTCTGCACTGACTTCCTGAAGAAAGTCTTAGGGTTGGAACTTAAGTAGTGGCAACTATTTATTCACAACCGATACAAAAGAGTTACATGTTTGCACTTGTTGCTGTCCTTCAGAGTAGTCACCAGCGTTGTATAGATCCCGTTGCCAGCGATGTGGAAGGCGTAGTTCTGTTGGTGCAAATGGAGCGGTCTACTGCCTGTCGAATCTCTGGAACAGTTCTGAAGCGAATACCACGAAGTGGTTCCTTCATCTTCCGAATCAAATCAAAGTCACAAGGACTTAAGTCCTGGAAGTATGGTGAATGGTACAGTACTTCCCAGACCCATCGACCGAACAGAACATCCACAGCTTGCGCTGTATGCGCCCGCGCATTGTCGTGCAAAATGATGTGTGGGTTGCGCAGGAAGTGTTGCCGCTTCTTTCGCAAAGTTGGTCGTTTTTGGAGCATCACCTCCACCAGAACGTGGCACCACATTCTGCAATTATCCTTAATTTATGAGCATGAGTGTATTTACATCAGGTCAAAACAATCAGAACACATCTGGGGAAACTAACTGGCACCAACTCCGTGCCCACAATCCACGATCCTGTAATTTACAGGAATTGCGTGACCTTCGCGTAGACAGCCGGCGCCACATACCTCCGGAAACTAACCAAGCACTTTTTGAATTCCAGTCGCAATGTTTTGCCCCATCAGTGTATATTCGGGACGAATGTGGTTCAAGTTTCCATCCTGCTAACCTAATTTCGTTTCCCACAATTTCCGTAAATTTCCTCATGCCAATTTCGGGTTTATTTTCTTAAGAAGGCCAGTGTCGACTCCCTCTGCTCTTCGTTTCCAACTTTGTATTCCGCCTCTAACGACATCGACATCGACGGGACGCCGAGTTCCTGCGCTCCTTCTCTGTTCGCTGTTGCAGCATTGTTGGTAGCAAGTACAATGTACCTGCGTGGAAAACGTTTCAGCCAATCAGTCTTGATCAGTAAGACAAAGACTTATGCTAACGTGTAGTTACCGCCTGAATGTTGTTAGCTCTTTTATACACAATGGGAAGACGTGAAGCACATGAAGATAGATGAAAGCTCTCTGAACAAGTCATTACATGCATGAGTTACAACGATTTCACTTGAGCGGCGCGCATTGTATGGTCGCTCGGGAGCGACCTTTCATCGAATGAAAGTTCTAATTGCGCACCTGACCGCACTACCTGACTCGCCATACGCTTTCTCCACAACATACTTTCCGTCTATCGTCTAGCATGTCACTGAGCTCGTGTCCATAATCCATTAACACCACAACTGTTTAGAAAAACAAAAATTGCTTAGGGTGCGATGAGATAGTTGCGAAAATATGTCTATATGCCAAAAAGGTCCGTATTTTAGGCGCGAAAGTGAAGAGAAAACTTTGTATGATAACGAGGAGAAAAAGTTAATCGGAAGGAATCCAGGACAGCGGCTCTCACCAAAGCCAAAAGGATGGCCGTTCATTAGTGTCACGTTGAAGAAATGAGCGAGAGCGCCTGCGAACACAGCACGAGCAAACAGCTGTCGTCTGCGAAGAATATAAAAAGTCTGACAAAACATAACTTACACACTGCTACCAGTACGAAGACAGTCTAAGCCGTGGCCTGTTATTTCGCGACTGGTTTTAGACCTTGAGTCGCGTCCTTCCGCAGTGACATGTTGTGTCAAAATAGATGGATTTACAGTGACGCAGAGAAACAGCTTAAGTCGCTAAAATTGAAGAAAGCTACTGGGGTGGAATCCCAGTCAGATTCTACGCAGAATTTGCGTCTGAGTAAACGCTACTGGGGTGGAATCCCAGTCAGATTCTATACAGAATTTGCGTCTGAGTAAACACACCATTCAATCATAAAATACTGTAGATACTTCAGAAAAAAACAACTTTTCCCAGCAGTACGAAGAAAGCACAAGTCACTATTGCCTACAAGAATGGTAATAGAAGTCATCCGCAAAATTAACCTCCAATATCACTGAATTCCATCTGTAGTATAATCGTAGAACAAATTCTGAACTTATTTATGGGGTTCCAGGAGGGATGGTCAATATTCACTTGGAGCAAAACACTTTATATGGACATATGCCGTGTTCCAAATGGTTTCCGAGACAGAACACATTTAATGTACATTTGTTTTTCGGTTAGTGACGCGCACTTATGTGTCTTAGCCACCCAGACATTTTATCGTAGCTCAGCCGACCTCATTGCTTTCAGCCTCTTTCCTCAGGATGTCTTTCGGCCGTTAAGCCCGTTGAAGGAGCAGTTGTCCATCATGTGTTGTGAGTCAAGTAGTGCGCAGAATTGAGAGTCTATCAGCGAGAAGCATCTGTTAATTGTTTGTACACGCGCTGGCTAAAATGCTAAACATTTACACTAATGAAGAATATGCAGATATCGTGTATGTTTGCGGCTTCTGTGATGGTGGCGCATTCCGACACGTCGAATTCCTGGTAGTAGAGCGTTTACCAGAGTTTTCACCACATTGCGTGAAACTCGTATTCTTCCAACTTCCAATTTTCCTTCTGAACTTGCAGTTAAACAGCCTGTGCAGGAAGAGCAATATATTGTTGAAATGGTGCAGCATAGTTGTACGACCAACACACGATGACTTTCTGCACGTGTCGAAGTCCTGCGAATACAAATGTTAAAAATACATTTTTCAACTGTTATGTTGTAAAACGTATGTTGTAATGTTTACTGGCTGTTGTATACGCTTCCGGGTGTAAATCTGACAATTTATTGAATAATAGACTACAGAAAATAAACATAACGTACGTTACATGTGTTTTGTGTCGGAAACTATTCGGAATATAGCCCTATGTCCATATGAAGCTTTTTGCATCAAATGATCGTTCCTGTCATATCAATGTTATGTGAAGCACAGTTCGTGGAAAACGCGTGCGGAACTTCTTGCGCCAGACTGGAAGCATAATTGTGCAGCGCAAAAGTTAGTGGCAAAATGGCGTGAAACGGGATCTGCAGCGAATAAAAACCGTAACTATCCGAAAACAACTGCACACCAGAAAACATTGGTCGACTGAACGAAAGTCTGGAACAAAGTCTGCAGAAATCTGAACGCTGTTTATCGATACAAGTGAGAATTATGAGATCGTCGTATCGAAATACACTCCTGGAAATGGAAAAAAGAACACATTGACACCGGTTTGTCAGACCCAACATACTTGCTCCGGACACTGCGAGAGGGCTGTACAAGCAATGATCACACGCAAGGCACAGCGGACACACCAGGAACCGCGGTGTTGGCCGTCGAATGGCGCTAGCTGCGCAGCATTTGTGCACCGCCGCCGTCAGTGTCAGCCAGTTTGCCGTGGCATACGGAGCTCCATCGCAGTCTTTAACACTGGTAGCATGCCGCGACAGCGTGGACGTGAACCGTATGTGCAGTTGACGGACTTTGAGCGAGGGCGTATAGTGGGCATGCGGGAGGCCGGGTGGACGTACCGCCGAATTGCTCAACACGTGGGGCGTGAGGTCTCCACAGTACATCGATGTTGTCGCCAGTGGTCGGCGGAAGGTGCACGTGCCCGTCGACCTGGTACCGGACCGCAGCGACGCACGGATGCACGCCAAGACCGTAGGATCCTACGCAGTGCCGTAGGGGACCGCACCGCCACTTCCCAGCAAATTAGGGACACTGTTGCTCCTGGGGTATCGGCGAGGACCATTCGCAACCGTCTCCATGAAGCTGGGCTACGGTCCCGCACACCGTTAGGCCGTCTTCCGCTCACGCCCCAACATCGTGCAGCCCGCCTCCAGTGGTGTCGCGACAGGCGTGAATGGAGGGACGAATGGAGACGTGTCGTCTTCAGCGATGAGAGTCGCTTCTGCCTTGGTGCCAATGATGGTCGTATGCGTGTTTGGCGCCGTGCAGGTGAGCGCCACAATCAGGACTGCATACGACCGAGGCACACAGGGCCAACACCCGGCATCATGGTGTGGGGAGCGATCTCCTACACTGGCCGTACACCACTGGTGATCGTCGAGGGGACACTGAATAGTGCACGGTACATCCAAACCGTCATCGAACCCATCGTTCTACCATTCCTAGACCGGCAAGGGAACTTGCTGTTCCAACAGGACAATGCACGTCCGCATGTATCCCGTGCCACCCAACGTGCTCTAGAAGGTGTACGTCAACTACCCTGGCCAGCAAGATCTCCGGATCTGTCCCCCATTGAGCATCTTTGGGACTGGATGAAGCGTCGTCTCACGCGGTCTGCACGTCCAGCACGAACGCTGGTCCAACTGAGGCGCCAGGTGGAAATGGCATGGCAAGCCGTTCCACAGGACTACATCGAGCATCTCTACGATCGTCTCCATGGGAGAATAGCAGCCTGCATTGCTGCGAAAGGTGGATATACACTGTACTAGTGCCAACATTGTGCATGCTCTGTTGCCTGTGTCTATGTGCCTGTGGTTCTGTCAGTGTGATCATGTGATGTATCTGACCCCAGGAATGTGTCAATAAAGTTTCCCCTTCCTGGGACAATGAATTCACGGTGTTCTTATTTCAATTTCCAGGAGTGTATTATTAGAAAGGACCTGAATTTGTATACTTACAGATTTACTATTGCGCCTGAGTGAAAACGTCCAGACGAATTTTCGTGTTTTGGGTTCTGTCGGTGGTTTGTGAGCGAAATGAAGTCAACCCTTATGGCTTCTTAGTTTCTTATTCTGCAGATGATGCTCGGTTCAGGCTCTCAAGGTATGTGGAATGTGAACTTGTGTCATTATGCATCAAAAAATATCCATCATCACTTTGAAGACCCATTTCGCAACATCAAGATTACTGTTTGATCCTCAATGCCTAGTGTCTGCACACAATTCTTTCACCACACTGTCAATGCCAAGTGGTATGTAGAGAAACCGTGCACGTGCCCGTCGACCTGGGACCGGACCGCAGCGACGCACGGATGCACGCCAAGACCGTAGGATCCTACGCAGTGCCGTAGGGGACCGCACCGCCACTTCCCAGCAAATTAGGGACACTGTTGCTCCTGGGGTATCGGCGAGGACCATTCGCAACCGTCTCCATGAAGCTGGGCTACGGTCCCGCACACCGTTAGGCCGTCTTCCGCTCACGCCCCAACATCGTGCAGCCCGCCTCCAGTGGTGTCGCGACAGGCGTGAATGGAGGGACGAATGGAGACGTGTCGTCTTCAGCGATGAGAGTCGCTTCTGCCTTGGTGCCAATGATGGTCGTATGCGTGTTTGGCGCCGTGCAGGTGAGCGCCACAATCAGGACTGCATACGACCGAGGCACACAGGGCCAACACCCGGCATCATGGTGTGGGGAGCGATCTCCTACACTGGCCGTACACCACTGGTGATCGTCGAGGGGACACTGAATAGTGCACGGTACATCCAAACCGTCATCGAACCCATCGTTCTACCATTCCTAGACCGGCAAGGGAACTTGCTGTTCCAACAGGACAATGCACGTCCGCATGTATCCCGTGCCACCCAACGTGCTCTAGAAGGTGTACGTCAACTACCCTGGCCAGCAAGATCTCCGGATCTGTCCCCCATTGAGCATCTTTGGGACTGGATGAAGCGTCGTCTCACGCGGTCTGCACGTCCAGCACGAACGCTGGTCCAACTGAGGCGCCAGGTGGAAATGGCATGGCAAGCCGTTCCACAGGACTACATCGAGCATCTCTACGATCGTCTCCATGGGAGAATAGCAGCCTGCATTGCTGCGAAAGGTGGATATACACTGTACTAGTGCCAACATTGTGCATGCTCTGTTGCCTGTGTCTATGTGCCTGTGGTTCTGTCAGTGTGATCATGTGATGTATCTGACCCCAGGAATGTGTCAATAAAGTTTCCCCTTCCTGGGACAATGAATTCACGGTGTTCTTATTTCAATTTCCAGGAGTGTATTATTAGAAAGGACCTGAATTTGTATACTTACAGATTTACTATTGCGCCTGAGTGAAAACGTCCAGACGAATTTTCGTGTTTTGGGTTCTGTCGGTGGTTTGTGAGCGAAATGAAGTCAACCCTTATGGCTTCTTAGTTTCTTATTCTGCAGATGATGCTCGGTTCAGGCTCTCAAGGTATGTGGAATGTGAACTTGTGTCATTATGCATCAAAAAATATCCATCATCACTTTGAAGACCCATTTCGCAACATCAAGATTACTGTTTGATCCTCAATGCCTAGTGTCTGCACACAATTCTTTCACCACACTGTCAATGCCAAGTGGTATGTAGAGAAACCGTTTAATCCCTGTGCAGGAAGAGGAGATTAGTGTTTAACGTCCCGTCGATAACGAGGTCATTAGAGACGGAGCACAAGCTCAGATTAGAGAAGGATGGGGAAGGAAATCGGTCGTGCCCTTTCAAAGGAATCATGCCGGCTTTCGCCAGAAGCGATGTAGGGAAATCACGGAAAACCTAAATCAGGATGGTCTGACATGGGTTTCAACCGTTGTCATCCCGAATGCGAGTTCAGTGCGCTAACCACTCTTCCACCCCACTCGGTTTGATCCCAGTGGATCACCTAACAGAACAAGAACGACTCTAAATATATTTACATCAAAACGGAACAACAGTACACACCGGCTTGACAACCTCCTCCGAATGTAATAGGTATTCGGTAAGGAGAGGACAAACGACAGAGGTAGTGCAATCTCCTGGCCACACCCTATGCCTTTCCTCTCTCCCTGTGATATTTATCTGTGGGGAAAATTAAAGGATCAGGTGTACTCAAATAATTGTCATGATCCGGAAGAGCTACACCAGAACACAGCCATCGTTATTGCCGCTATCCCTCAGGCAGAGCTGCTACACGTGTATCGCAACTGGATAAATCAAGCACATAGCTAAACCGACGTTCACAGTGACCATTTGCAGCATCTTCCGTTATGTTCATTAACAATAAATCTCGCGCCAGTCTTATTGTTGCCGTAAACTCTAATGGCCCCCTACAAAAACTCCTAGGGTATTCTCGAAATTACATTTACATATGTCGATTTACTCCTGATAAGAAACATGTGTTGAGTTCTACATGATCAGTAGTCCCTGAATGCAGTCACAGATCCGGTCCGATATTCATATTTTGTTCACTATTAATACCATTATCTGGAGTTTGAAAGGTGACTGGCAGTCCTTGTCTTATAGACTGACGAAATATGTCATTTTTGGCTATCTATCTATCTATCTATATGATCTCCTTCTTACATGGCAGACGCTCTGTCCATCTGAGCCACCGAGGGCACAGAGCACAGAGCACCTGCAGAGACTTAGCCCTTGCATGCTCCCCGTGAGACCCACATTCCCAACATGTCCACACCACTACATTCGTAATGCGCCTAATAGATATTTGCCGATCACACTGACTACTCGTGGCAGATTAATGTACCACGTCCCGCACGAGTTGGGGCGTAACATGTGCGTCAATGGTCGGGTAGCCATATTTGTGATCAGCACAAAGAGGAAAGAATGGGTAATCCACGACAGTTTTTGGAGCGTTATAGACGAGATGGAGATGATTCGTTATCACACATTGTTGCGGACGACGAGACGTGGATATTGTACACGCAGAATAGAAACCAAAAATTTTAAGCAATCTCATTTCTCGAACCGAAAAATGATGGCTACCGTTTTTCGGGACAAAAAGGGCGTCCTTTCGATTAATTTTATGGACCGTGGGTGAACGGTTACAAGCTGACGTGTGCTGTGAAACGATAGCCAAGCTGAGACGTGCGATACAAAATCAACGGCAAGAGAAACTGTAGTCTGGCATAATCCTCTTTCACGACAATGCACGCCCTCACACTGCTGTCAAAACCAAGGAGAAGATTCAAGATTTTCGTTGGGAACTTTTTGATCACCCTCCGTCAGTCCCGACCTTTCACCAAGTGACTATTTTCTCTTCTTGCATTTGAAATGTGGGTGAGTGGACAACGATTTCAAAACGACGATGAACTCGAGACTGGTTCTATTCCCAGGCGGCATATTCTATACAGAGGGGTTAAAGATGCTGGTGCAGCGTTACAGAAAATGTACAGATGTGAACAGCGATTGTGTGGAAAAATAAAGTAGATACGTAGAAAAATATCACTGTCAATAAAAACCTTTTCCCATAACATTTTTTACGACCAAACAGAAAATGGATTTAGAATACAATTCGTAGATTCAAACGTGGATAGTAAAATCACGACAGATGGAAAAGAGTTTGATTGGTGACCTTCAAATTTAACTTATTTTGCGTTCACCCAGTCCTCCATGGAATAATATGACTAGCGCAAATGACTCCAAGGCGGAGTACCTCGGCTGACTAATGAGTACGGTATCCTGATGGATGGAAAGAAAAAGCGCGCGCTGTTGTGTGGTAAATGCTCCTCACGACTGCACGAAGTCATCCGCTGTTCTCGCGAGGTCGGAATTTAGGCCAAATTGGGTCGCGTTTCTGTCGCTTTCGTTTTGCTCACTTGATTCCGTCAAATCGAAGAGTTGTTAGAGGTTATTCTTACGCCTTATGATGATCAGATGCAACAAAGGGAGTCCGTTCCGCTCCCAGCCGCAATTTTCCCCACTCTGCCACGGTCAGTAGTTAGCAGAGAAGCACGCTTCTCAGAAATGTCTTTAAGATATGCGTAAGAGCAATAATTTTTCCTCGTCTTAAGTAACAATTTCCTTATTTTGCTCCCACACAGGAGTGTATTACCGCTGTACAGGATGTTGTGTTGTGGAGGGACGAATGAGAAAATAAGCGGGTACATATTTACTGCTTGAAAGATAACTTAACCAAACTTTGTGCATGTTATCATTATGTTATTGGCTGTAATCTGGACTTTTTTCATTTTCTTTGGACAAATAATTTTATAAGGACGTTGCCGGATACTTTTACAATACACGCAATAACATGAGGAATATTTTCTCAAAGGTTACTTTACTTATCACTTTTAAAATGTGATAAGTTATTCTTACCAATTAGATAAACATATCTGTGTACTAGTTTTTTTTAATATCAGTCTTCGAGATCTCGCAATATCTTTTTTTTTAATTTGTGTGTACGATAAATATCAATTTTTGTTTCACAAAAATTTAAATAAACTTGACGGAAATGCACTTTGAAAAATTTTGTACCACAGGAAGCTTTGTTATGGCACGTACAAAGTCTGTAGGAGAAAATGTTCCTTATACTGTGAAAAACAAAAGTTGCGGGAAATGCACACTAAAAATTTTTATGAGCAGTTGTGTCAGAAACAAGTACCTTAATGTCGGCCATTATCATACATTTGGCCGTTTTGGTCTTCATGTAGCCCTTTTCTTCTAGTATGATTCTTCTCGCATGCCGTTTTGGCAATATTCTCGACTGATATATCAAAACTAGCGACACGCACATCATCAGTCTTCTTCAATAGGTGTTCAGTGATCAACCTGCACCAAATTCTCGTTTCATAAGAGTCCTTTTTCTTCCAGTTATAAACTCCAGACAAGAATCACATGAGGGAATTTTAACAATAGTAGACGAGCAGAATGTCGTCTTGGGGGGCTCTTCTAAGCGAAGTTACTTAAGCTTTCGTTAGGGTTTTGTATTCCACCATGTGTGCATTTCTTTGATAAATCGTAATTCAACGCATCGTAAATGCGCTCACAATCTTCTGTACTCTGCAGGTACAGTAGCTTCTCTGACGGCAGGAAATCACAAAATCTCGCAAACACTGACAATCGGGTAGACAAGGGGGCGTGGCTCTGCGCATTGGTTGAAATAAGATGAATTTTATATCGTTTATAGCACGAATTAAACTCTGAACATTGGAGACAATATTTCTAACATTCTACAGAAATATCTAACGGCAAAAAAAAGCTTCATCAGTTTTGATCAATTTAACATTGTGTAACTTATCGGTAATCCTTAATTGTTTACGACCGTGTCCTGGAGTTATTCGTGTATTTTCGATGAGCTGGTCATGTCTTGAGGAATGAGGATCATTGGTGACCGCTAAAGCAATCTACCGGTCTCCTCCAAGCTAACTTCCCCCCTTCGCCCGTTAGAATTCGTTACCATAGCGCGACGTCCGAAGATCACTATTTGGGAAACGATTTAATCGCTTATCCTAACTACTAAAGTGGCAGGGAAGAAAGTAGAGTTGGAGGTACATGCAGGAGTTTAATACTCAAATTACGCTATTCTACTGGAAACTATTTTAAACAAGCTAAATACTCGACAGACGTACTTTTCAATTAACTTTTCCTATTAGGAGGAATATTAGAACAGTAAGCTTTCAGTGGTGGAGGAAACAGACGTCTAACTGAGAATATCGTCACCTGCTGTAACAACGTCTCTTGTCTTTACTGCGCCGCGACAGTCCGCGTCGCTGCCCCCCAAATGTAGCGGCGCCGATGCCTTTGCAACCCAAGCGGCACGACGTCAGACGTCCGCTTCCGCCGGCAACAACAAAGAAGGTGGCGCACCACGGCGGCAAAAACTGAACGCTGCTCGGGGACTGTGATTCTTTAACAGTATAGACCGCCGGTAATACCGTAACATTTGCTCTTAGTCTTTCTATTGACGCACAAACGTGAGGCTGACGCCTGCTGGTAGTCTTCTATATTGTTCGACTCCGAATAAAGCGGGAGCGGTTTTTCAATAGATTTTCAATAATATTCCTCCTAATAGGAAAAGTTAATTGAAAAGTACGTCTGTCGAGTATCTAGCTTGTTTAAAATAGCTTCCAGTGGAATAGCGTAATTTGAGTATTAAACTTCTGCATGTACCTCCAACCACAGTCCTCAGCCTAAAAGTTTCTCTTCAGTAAAATCTTTTTTTAGTCATTCCGTTTCCCATCAGGTGGACAGTATTCAAAGCTTCTCAAAACAGTTCTGTTGAGAACTGCAGACTGGCTTGCGTCAATTAGCAGTGCTGTACACCGAGGGTAGCCCACATAACGTTTCCACAATCACAGTCACAACAATGAGAGGAGCGCAAAAGTTACTCATTAACTAACATGTACTCTACACTACTAGCCATTAAAATTGCTACACTGCCCGCATCTCGTGGTCGTGCGGTAGCGTTCTCGCTTCCCACGCCCGGGTTCCCGGGTTCGATTCCCGGCGGGGTCAGGGATTTTCTCTGCCTCGTGATGGCTGGGTGTTGTGTGCTGTCCTTAGGTTAGTTAGGTTTAATTAGTTCTAAGTTCTAGGGGACTGATGACCATAGATGTTAAGTCCCATAGTGCTCAGAGCCATTTGAACCATTTGAAAATTGCTACACCACGAAGATGAAGTGCTAAAGACGCGAAATTTAACCGACAGGAAGAAGATGCTGTGATATGCAAATGATTAGCTTTTCAGAGCATTCACACAAGGTTGGCGCCGGTGGCGACACCTATAACGTGCTGACATTAGGAAAGTTTCCAACCGATTTCTCATACACAAACAGCAGTTGACCGGCGTTGCCTGGTGAAACGTTGTTGTGATGCCTCGTGTAGGGAGGAGAAATGCGTACCATCACGTTTCCGACTTTGATAAAGGTCGGATTGTAGCCTATCGCAATTACAGTTTATCGTATCGCGACATTGCTGCTCGCGTTGGTCGAGATCCAATGATTGTTGGCAGAATATGGAATCGGTGGTGTCAGGAGGGTAATACGGAACGCCGTGCTGATCCCAACGGCCTCGTATCACTAGCAGTCGAGATGACAGGCATCTTATCCGCATGACTGTAACGGATCGTACAGCCACGTCTCATCCCTGAGTCAACAGATGGGGACGTTTGCAAGACAACAACCATCTAAACGAACAGTTCGACGACGTTTGCAGCAGCTTGGACTACCAGCTCGGAGACCATGGCTGTGGTTACCTTTGACGCTGCATCACAGACAGGAGCGCCTGCGATGGTGTACTCAACGACGAACCTGGGTGCACGAATGGCAAAACGTCGATTTTTCGGATGAATCCAGGTTCTGTTTACAGCATCATGATGTTCGCATCCGTGTTCGGCGACATCGCAGTGAACACCCATCGGAAACGTGTATTCGTCATCGCCATACTGGAATATTACCCGGCGTGATGGTATGGGGTGCCATTGGTTACACGTCTCGGTCACCTCTTGTTCGCATTGACGGCACTTTGAACAGTGGAAGTTACATTTCAGATGTGTTACGACCCGTGGCTCTACCCTTCATTCGATCCCTGCGAAACCCTACATTTCAGCAGGATAATGCACGGCCGCATGTTGTAGGTCCTGTTGGGCCTTTCTCGATACAGAAAATATTCGACTGCTGCCCTGGCCAGCACATTATCCAGATCTCCTCTTGATGAACTGTGGTAACGTGTTGAAGCTGCATGGGCAGCTGTACCTGTAGACGCCATCCAAGCTCTGTTTGACTCAATGCCCAGGCGTATCAAGGCTGTTATTACGGCCAGAGGTGGTTGTTCTGGGTACTGATTTCTCAGGATCTAGGCACCCAATTTACGTGAAAATGTAATCACATGTCAGTACTAGTATAATATATTTGTCCAATGAATACCCGTTTATCATCTCCATTTCTTCTTGATGTAGCAGTTTTAATGGTCAGTAGTGTACGTTTAAGATTTACACCGAAAAACGAGCTTAGGCGCTGAAATCGGGCTGATGGAGTGCACTTTCATATGTGATAATCAGCAATTAAAAATAAAGTTAGAAAATGATATCAAGGAAGCCACTAAGGAATTGAGACAAGAGTCAGAGAAACAACGAGCACCAGTAGAGCATTCTGGAGTGATGCCTAGCCAGTAAGCCGTAGCATCTGGTCGTATTATGCCGGAGTTTCCCTTCCGACTGCGAAAATCACGTAAATCATTTACGCCTTATAAATAGTAAACATCATACGGTACTTGATTTTCAAAGGTTCTCACTACTGCTGTAAGGGTGTGAGGCATTAGAGCCAGACTTTCGCTAGCATGATACCTACTATGAGTTCCTCTGTGACTGATACTGACTACGTCGACACTACGTGTCGAATGCTCCTGATTACTGACAAATATGAGGCTGATTGACCCTGCTGGATCCTATACTAACTGATCAAATGTATCCGAATACCTCTATGTAATGCGGAATTGATCACTGGATGTCACGAGAGGCGGACCAGCCGGTATACAAGGAGGCGCTGAGTATTCTATTGTCATTAGAGAAAGAAGCAAACCAGCAGAATGGGTCTGGATTGCTCATTGGCTCCGAACGTCGACAAATAAATGGACATCACTTGGTTAACAAATACATCAGGGATATTTAAACCCTTCTAAAGCTGCCCAAGTCGACTTCTGGTGATGTGAGTGTGAAGTGGTAACGCGAAGGAACAACCAGAGCTAAACCGAGACCAGGCAGCACTGATGTACTGACGGACGGCGACCATCGAGCATTGCGGAGGAAGGCTGCAAAGACTCG
Organism: Schistocerca americana; assembly: GCF_021461395.2. NCBI lineage: Eukaryota > Metazoa > Arthropoda > Insecta > Orthoptera > Acrididae > Schistocerca > Schistocerca americana. The sequence continues at coordinate 324,951,729 of NC_060121.1, read as the reverse complement.
CGCGAAATCAACGCAAGAAATGTCTCACAAGTTCCAAATTGCTCCAGCAGTACAGCTTGTACAAAGAGTCTACGTACGGAGTAGGGTGCAATGGTCAAGCAGCTCCTCATAAACCACACATTTCCGTAGTGAGTGCTAAGTGACACAGGAGGTGGTGCAAAGAGCGATCCCACTGAACTGTGGATGGCAGAACACTAGTGATTTGTAGTGACGAATCACGCTATACCCTGCGGAAATCCGATGGAATAATTTGGGTTTGGCGAATGAATGGAGAACGTTATCTGCCCTCACGTCCCGTGCCAATAGCGAAGAATGAAGGCGGTGATGTTACGGTATTCGATTATTGTTATTGGTTGGGGTGCTGTTCCCTTACTGCTCTTAAGGAAACGTTAAATGTGGAAGGTTATGAACACAGTTTACACCATCGTATACTGTGTACAATAGAGGTTCAGCTCGGAGACGATGATTGTTTGTATGAGCTTGACGATCCACCCTGTGATAAAGCAGCCTCTGTGAGATAATGGTTTGTGAACAATAACGTACCTATAATGGACTGGCATCGCTGAGTCATTACCTGCACCTAGTGGAACCCAAAAATGGCTCTAAGTACCACAGGGCTTAACACCTGAGGTCATCAGTCCCCTAGACTTAGAACAACTTAAACCTAACACATCCATGCCCGAGGCAAGATTCGAACTTGAAACTGTAGCAGCCGCGTGGTTCCGGACTGAAGCGCCTACAACCGCTCGACCACAGTGGCCGGCCTAAAAACACCTCTGGGATGAGATAGAACGTGAATTCGCTCCGGACGCCATGAGTCCTACATCACTAGCTTCTCTGATCTCGGCTCTTGGGGAAGAATGAGCTGCCATTCTTCCACAGAGTTTCAGACACCTCATCGAAAATGTCCCCAAAGAGTTCCTGCATTTCTAAAGGCGGAGACTGGATACGCGCTATATTAATGTCCACTAATTGTTGGGTACTTTTGATCCGATAGTGTACATAAAGAAGAAGTATGTACAGTAACAAACTGTAAGTATAATTGTGATTACGTGAAAATACAATTTCTTTTGGAAAATAATGTAAATTTGTAACCAGCTGCAGTAAGAATGTTAATAAGTCCAAAGTATACACGAAATTGCAGGCATATTTGTGTTTCAATAAAGTACCGAGGATGTGCACTCAATTTAACAAAAGCTAACTTTAGAACCAGTTGGCTTGTGATGATACTCAAGAAATTATATATATTCCTACAGTGCCGGGGACGGCACAAACAACTTGTTTCTCGGAATTGTTCATGTCATCGTCTAATGTTCTTTACTGCACGAAGATCCACACTATATCTTGTACGTAAGCCACGCCGAACAGCTATTACTGACCCTCACTGAGCAAAACGTAGAACGCAAAACGCTTTCTGCTGTCCCGACACCATTTTTACTAGAACCGAAGTGGGCGCACACTGAAGCTACCTAGTGGGAACCATGTACAAGTCGAGAGTTTGCTCTTTCCAGCCGTATGTTGTTCATGCACGTATCTCAAATAACATAATATTTATAATTTTTTTTAAATCGGATAATTCTTTTTGTCAAACCCTGTATTTAGAAGGAGACCATGCACAATAAGTAAAACGTATGTTGTTGTTGTTGTGGTCTTCAGTCCTGAGACTGGTTTGATGCAGCTGTCCATGCTACTCTATCCTGTGCAAGCTTCTTCATCTCCCAGTACTTACTGCAACCTACATCCTTCTGAATCTACTTAGTGTATTCATCTCTTGGTCTCCCTCTACGGTTTTTACCCCCCAAGCTGCCCTCCAGTGCTAAATTTGTGATCCCTTGATGCCTCAGAACATGTCCTACCAACCGGTCACTTCTTCTTGTCAAGTTGTGCCACAAACTCCTCTTCTCCCCAATTCTATTCAGCACCTCCTCATTAGTTATGTGATCTACCCATCTAATCTTCAGCATTCTTCTGCAGCACCACATTTCGAAAGCTTCTATTCTCTTCTTGTCCAAACTATTTATCGTCCATGTTTCACTTCCATACATGGATACACTCCATACAAATACTTTCAGAAATGACTTCCTCGCACTTAAATCTATACTCGATGTTAACAAATTTGTCTTCTTCAGAAACGCTTTCCTTGCCTTTGCCAGTCTACATTTTATATCCTCTCTACTGCAAACTACATCCTTTTGAATCTGCTTAGTGTATTCATCTCTTGGTCTCCCTCTACGATTTTTACCCCCCACGCTGCCCTCCAGTGCTAAATTTGTGATCCTACGTAATTAAAGAAATATTTTGTGGACAAAGTTAAGGAATTTTTTGAACAGACCTCGTATAAACAAGTGGAAACGCAGAGGCTGTCTGCTGACAGGAATGCTCGTATACGAATCAGCTTATCTTGTTTGGCAGTCCACGTTCCTGGGAACTTTGCTGACGGAGGAAGCTGGAATTGGATGCACCGTTTCCCACTGCCGGTGCTGGCATGTACGATTCTCAGAGCCTAAGGACGACCGGCTTCTGTAAGCGTTGCAGCAATACGGCCGGCGGGAAGTGGGCGTCCGCCTTTCCCATGCCTCTATGGGGCCCGGAAGGTCGGGGAAGCACAATGAGCAACAGCAGGCCTGCGGGAAGTGCGTCGCAGCCGGCCAACGTTCGGCATCCTACGCGCCTTAGGGCAGAGCTAAGTTCAGGATGTTGCCCACCCTTCCTGTCACGAGGAGTAGTAAGCCGAAATCGACAGTCATACGTCGGTAGCGATGGACGGAAGTGACAATGTAATATGTGGGTGGAGTATCCAGAAATAGCGATTACATAATTCACCAGGGTGGAATGACAACACTGACGAATACAACTGCCTACTAACAGAAGTTTTTCAGCGCTTGTTTACATTAGTTGTCGGTAAAAAAAGAGCCAATAAATAATGTAAACAACAATAAGCGTAGTATAAATATGAGTAGCCGTCTGAAGATGAACCTGTCGGTTCGAAACCGGTGACGGTGCTATTTCTACAGACATAAAGCATTATTAATAGTGGCCGATTTCTGTTTTCTTCTTTTCAAAAATCATCTTGTACCGGCCCTCCATAAAAAGTGTTCCTATTTCAATGGTTCATTATGCCACTTTAACCCTTTCGTGAGCCGTGGGAAACATGCTTCCCACTACAATGAACTCGCTCCTAGTCCCGTGGGATTCACAGTTCCCACCTCTGTATGGTGCCACTACCTAGTGAACAGTATAGGGTACTACTTCCAATCGGAAGTTCCCGCCGGTTTTGCTGTACCTTCGCGCAGAGGCATTGTATAGCTAAGTGTTGCTCTGTAGAGGAGCCTTTCAGTGCTGTTTGCGTGACATTTTGTGATTTTTTTCCTCTAAATACTTTTGATTTACTCAAATTTATGAAGGAAAACGTAAAATTGGAACGAGAAGAATTCCAGTTTGAAACAAAAGGAGCAATTTCTGCAGTAAAATGGATGGATAACCGTCCAGTCACTTTCCTGTCCTCAATTCGTGACCCATGAGAAACAGCCACAGTGAAAAGGAAAAACAAGAATGATCGTAGTACAGAGATTTCTTGTCCTGAAGCAAAATAATGGGTGGTGTCGATGAGTTTGATCAATTACGAGAAAGGTATGCTATTGGCAGACGTTCTGTAAAATTGTGGCACAGAATATTTTATTTCCTGGTGGACGTTGCTGCAGTGAACAGTTTTATCCTGTGGAAAATAAGTAAAAGAGAAAGTGGACGTCATGATCAGCTCACATACAAGATCCATCTAGCCAGACAATTGACCGCTGGCTTCTCATCCAAATAAGGCGTGGACAAAAACCTGTCCTTCTGGCAAAAAGGGGTAAAGTACCTGAAGATTTTCGTCATGTGGCTGTAGGGGAGCGTCAACCCATTTTAGGAGAAACCTAGTGGACGTGCCGTCATTGTAGTACAAAAGCTGCGGAAAAGAGCACTCGCTGTGTCTGTATATATTGTCAAATACCACTTTGCATAGACCCATGTTTCAGAAAATTTCGTGGCAAGTAAAAGTAAACAATCATTGTAACAAGAGAAGTAAATTTATCAAATAAATATGACATATATTGAAAAAGTTGTTTTTGTCATTCAACTCCAAGGAAGGGCAGTGGGAAGAATACTTCCCACCTTGTTGTGTGACCTCACATTCACAGTTGGAGCAAATTTGATATTCTGTATGATAAATATTTAACTACTATTTGCTCTCCATTCATTAAAAAAAACTGCTCGATAATTTTGCCCGCGAAAGGGTTAATTTAGACTATTTGCAACAGATCATACGTCCAATGAAGGTACACTAACCTAGTTTTTCTTATGAATATTTAATACAGGATATATGCACTTTTAATTACACAGCACACAACCATCCTAAAAGCCAATCCTTCCCACACTTTGGTTAACACGTCAGGAATAATGGAAGCAATAGTCTCTTCAATTCTGTGTCTCAACTCTGGCAAACCTTTAGGTACTGGCAGACTGTAGACACGATTTTTTATACACCCCCAAAAGAAAAAGGCGTATGGCGTGAGGTCAGGTGAACATGCAGGCCAGGGAAAAAGAGCTCTGTCGTATTGACAATTACGACCAGTCGAATGGTCAGGGACTTCGACGTTCACCCACTTTCGTACGAAGAGGTGCCAGTGCGGAAGGGCTCCATAAGTTTTCAGGTTCACCTTCTAATTGGGAAAAATGTCATCTTGCAACATGACCAAATGAGCAGTCCATGATACGTTGCTTCAGCGAGAAAAATGGCTGGTATCCTTGATTTCGGGACACAGGACAAAAAAGTTTAATTCTTGGGAATCTCCTTGATGCTGTACAAGTTCATGAGGATGTTATGACCCCCAGATAAGAGCATTATGGGTATTTACTTTCCCACTTAGATGAAACGTCCGACGATCAAGAAAGTCATCTTCCCGCTGCAACATTTATCTTGCAAAGTTATAACGTACATGATACTCTTCTGGGCTTAAAGCGTGTATTAACTGTAACCGGTGTGGGAAGCAAGTGTAAACGTTTTCTTAAAAATACATTCATCCAGTCGTTTCGAATTTACTGTACCTTTGGCGGATGTTATTGCCCCGTCGGGGACCACAATTAAACTTTAAATCGACGCACGTTGAACTGAAATTACAGGTTTACTGATAGCGAGCGGCAAAACATAAAACACTTTACGTACAGAAGTCGACCTTTTGCGTATGTGGCGCTACAAGCTGGAAAACAACAAAGCACTACTCGCGCATGTGCTTACTAAAACTGAGTTACTCTTTGTGGCCTTGAACCAAGACTGTACAACGCTTACCGTTGATACTATGTAAATTTCTATAATGGACACCCTGTATTTTGTACACCGCTACCAACAATACTGAAGGTATAGGTTTTATTTGTGTTAATACAAGTACAGAAATACAGCATTAGGTTGTTAACTGGTTGAACTGTATTCAATAAAAAACACTTTTCATATCCTTTAAATTTTGGAACTCTAGAGAGAAACGCAGCTTGGTACAAAGACCATGCACCCTCTACTAACCGATGTTTGAAAGACTTTCTCCGTGACTGGGCACCTGGATCAAGTCTAAGGACATGGAACAGAGTATCGAAACACAGTAGGACTGAAAACACGTTTTGCGAAAAAATCTCCACTCTTCAGTAACTGAATGCAAGTTTTATGGTGTGTTTTTATGAGGCACTTAATAACTGGGGTTTACATTTTGTTTGAATTCCAGCATGAAAGCGAAATTAGGTCCATGGAATCAGGAAGATTAGAGGGCTGAGGTGTTCTGCTCTGTCTCGCTGGACAGATGCAGTATTAAATCAGTACAGCAGTAGTTGATACATTTAATGTATTCGGAGTTGCTAATACGAGCAGCCATTAGCTGTATAAGGGAATGACGACACTGAAAATTTGTAACTGACCGGGACGCGAAGCGCCGCATTTTGCTAGCGATCGCTTAACCGTCTGGCTATCCGTGCACAACTGACGGCCACACCTAAACTACTAACAGGCGTTGATATATATCAACGGGGACACGTGAAAATGTGTGCCCCGACCGAGACTCGAACCCGGGATCTCCTGCTTATATGGCACACCGTGGGCACAGAGGATAGCGCGACTGCAAGGACTTTTTCGCGCACGCCTCCCGCAAGACCCACATTCTCACCTTGTATGTTCACACACTACATTCGTAGTGTTCCACCCCAACACACTCATTACTCGTGGAAGACATACTTACCAAGTCCCGTAAGAGTTCGGGGAATATGTGTGCACCCGCACAGAAGAAGAAGGTCATGGCCGGTGTTGCCAGAACTATATACTTATATGTATACACACCTTAACTTCCGTGTGTCATCGTTCCTGCGTCACAGCCTGTACTCGCACACACATTGTGTAGTTCCATACAGGGGACGACATTTTAATTGAAAGTCGTTGCCTGATATCGGCGGATAAATACAACATTGCAGTGCCTGTGTTGTTAAGAACAACGATCAATGACCGAAAAAACACTGTACCGTTCTTCGTAATAACAAAGGCACTGCTGTATAATAGTTCTTGAGTTATGAAAAGGTCCAGCGATTATGTAAACGCTGCTTAATACGTTCCAGCAGCGCTGCCAACCTTTTTTTCTGAGTCATCGAACCGCCATCACAGCCTCGCCACCCTATCCCGAGCGCAGTAACCCAGCTGGCGACCGTGACAGGAAGTTGGCGCCACCTGGCGGGCAGCGGACGCTGGCAGTGCGACCTGCGAGCTGTAGCTGTTTATTTATAAGCAGCCGTTCTGCGGCATAGCCAAGCGATGCACCGTTACTGGCTGCCCGAGGGCCAGGCCCCGCTCATCTACCTGCTCGTCCTCTCGTACACGCCAGTGCAACGATCAGACGAAGATGGAGATGAGTTGCTGTCACCTGACCGTTCTTCTCAGTTTTTAACAAAATTACGGAGACATCTGCTGAATGCTACGGACAGTCTAATGAGTACACAATACAGATTGAGAGTAAATCGAAGAAAGATGGAAGTAATGAGAAGTTGTAGAAATGAGAACAGCGAGAAACTTAGCATCAGGACTGATGGTTACGAAGTAGGCGAAGTTAAGGAATTCTGCTACCTAGGCAGCAGAATAACCGATGACGGACGGAGCAAGGCGGACATCGAAAGCAGAATGGCACTGGCAAAATGGGCATTCCTGTCCAAGACTATTAGTATCAAACACAGGCCTTAATTTCAGGAAGAAATTTCTAAGAATATACGTCTGGAGCACACCATCGTATAGTAGTGTAACGTGGACTGTGGGAAAACCGTAACAGAAGAGAATCGAAGCGTTTGAGATGTGGTGCTACAGATGAATGTTAAAAATTAGGTGGACAGATAAGGTAAGGAATGAAGAGGTTCTGCACAGATCGATGAGGAAAGGAATATGTGGAAAACACTGACAAGAAGAAGGGACAGGATGATAGGACATCTGTTAAGACATTAGGGACTGACTTCCACGGTACTAGAGGGAGCTGTAGAGGGCAAAAACTGTAGGGGAAGACAGATATTGGAATACATCCAGCAGATAACTGAGGACATAGGTTGCAAGTGATACTCTGAGATGGAGAGATTGGCACAGGAGAGAAGTTAGTGGCGGGCCGCATCAAACCAGTCGAAAGACTAATGACCCAACTAAAAAAAAAATCATCAGGCAGAAATCTACGAACGTAGCTCGATGCTATTGCTATTCCAGCTGCTAGGGAGTAGTGATAACCAGTAATAGAGGAACAGGGAGTCTGCAGAGAGACTACGTACTAGAAAGTTACGTACGCTTTACACTGGATACATTATAAATAAATACATTTATGTTTAAGAATTACACAGTGTTCGATGTCTTCTAGAGTATTCGCCCACCTCATTACACCGATGGACACAACAGTGATGCGTCACACCTGGCTAGTTGACCCTGCTGCTTCGGCGAAATCGCGTCGTCCCTAACCCGGTGAATTCAATAAAAAGACGCCTTGCGTCGGCGTCAGCCAACATTCTTGTCAGCAACAAAAGTGGTTGTTCATGACGTGGGCAGTCACCCCTTGACGTAGGATGCAAATACTTCCAAGCTCTTGTATCGTGTGCACATTAGTGGGCTTATAAAAGTCTCTTGGGATGCGCCCGAAAATACTTTTACAGCTGAAGATTTCTCTCCGTTAAGAGTGACATGCTGTATGCTATTCGCTACGAACCAATCAATCCAATCACAAAGGTAGTCTGATATTCCCCTCCGGTAGACTGCACCAACTTGTGCGTCGACCTCTACTGCCTTCTGGATGTCGCGGAATTAAAATGAAATGGTAATAGCCGCGCTATCCCTAGCTGAAGCTACACGATTCATATAAAACTGAATGGCTTAACAGCGACACGCGCACCAGCTGTTCCCAAGTCGCTCTGACGGAAGAAAATCTGCTTTGTCGAATATACCATTGCTTTTAAGAAAGGAAGAAAGATTGTGGTTTAACGTGCCGTCGAGATGGAGATCATTGGAGAGGGAACACAAGCTCGAATCGTTTCAAGGCTGGGGAAGGAAATCAGCCGCGCCATTTCTAAGGAACCATACCGCCCTTTGCCTGGAGCGATTTAGAGGAATTACGAAACCTTATATCTACATCTACCTCTATCAACATACTCCGCAAACCACCATACGGTGCGTGGCTTGGGGTACCACGTCATTTCCCTTCCTATTTCACGCGCAGATAGAGCAAGGGTAAAACGACTGCCTATATACCTCTGTACAAACCCTTATGTCTCGTATCTTATCTTCGTGGCCCTTACGCAAAATGGATGTTGGCGGCATTAGAATCGTTCTGCAGTCAACCTCAAATGCTGGTTCTCTAAACATTCTCAATAGTGTTCCTCCAAAACAACGTCGTCTCCCCTCCAGCGATTCCCATTTGATTTCCCAAACCATCTCCGTAACGACTGCATGTTGTTCGAAACTACTAGTGACAAATCTAGCAGCCCGCTTCTGAATTGCTTCGATGTCTTCCTTTAAAGAACAGCTCGCACTAGTGTCCTACATGCTGTCTCCTTTACAGATGAACCACACATTCCCAAAATTCTCCCAATAAGCCGAAGCCGACCGTCCGACTTCCCTATCACAATCCTCACATGTTCCTTCTATTGCATATCGCTTTACAGCGTTACTAATTTGTTGATCCCTTCCGAATAATAGGAATTGACCAAGTCTGTAAAATAGGTATTAGTTGCTGCAATCACCTCCTCGTTTGAATAAACTCTTTGTCGCGCCAGCCATTTCTTCAAATTGGAAAATAGGGGGGATGTGAAACGAGTTGGAATCCTATTTCCATTAATTTTGCGACCACGACTGCTGAGGTGTGTGCTGGTGCATTGTCGTGATGGAAAAGGACATTTTTGCGGTCCAATCCCCGGCGTTTTTCTTGCAGCTCGGTTTTAAAACGGTCCAATAACGATGAATAGTATGCACCTATAACATTTTTACCCTTCCCCAGATAGTCGATGAGGATTATCCCTTGCGAATCCCAAAAGACAGTCGCCATAACCTTTCCGGCCGAAGGACTGGTCTTCGCCTTTTTTAGTGCAGATTCTCCCTTGGTAACCCATTGTTTAGATTTTTGTTTGGTCTCAGGAGTATAGTAAAGTACCTATGTTTCATCCACAGTGACGACACGACGCTTAAAGTCCTGCGGATTCTTCCTGAACAGCTGCAAACATCCTTGCAACACTTCACACGGTTCCGTTTTTGGTCAAGCGTGAGCAATCGCGGAACCCATCTTGCGGATAACTTTCTCATGTCCAAATGTTTATGGACGATATTATGTACCCCTTCATTCGAGATGCCCACAGCTCTAGTAATCTCATGCACCCTAACTCTCCTGCCATCCATCAACATATCATGGATTTTATCAATGACTTGTGGAGTCATATCCTCTACAGGGCGTCCAGAACGTTCAGCATCACCTGTGCCCATATGGCCACTCCGAAAATTTTGAAACCACTTATAAACTGTTCTAATCGAAGGTGCAGAGTGACCGTAATGTTTATCAAGCTGTAATCTCCTTAGGCGTTTTGCCTTTCATAAAGTAATGTTTAGTCACCACACGAAATTCTTCTTCGTCCGTTTTTAGACAATCACTCAACTTCCTTGATTCAGACGAATGCCAAGCACAAAGAAATAGACCAATATGACTGAAACTTGATGTGCGTTCTTTCCAAAGATGCTACTAACTAAACATGATCTCGATACGCGCTGGTGGTACCATCTCTCGGACTTTGCACGGACTTTTCAAACGCCCCTCTTACGTCCAGATATTAAACCGACGTGACTGTGTCAAGCAAAACACTACTAATGCTGTATCCGCACATTACAGGTTTATTTTTCCCACTCATCCACATTAACTTACACTTGTTCTACGTTTAGAGCTAGCTGCCATTCATCAATGCAACTAAAGTTTTGTCTAAGTCACCTTGGATCCTCCTAGTCAACCAGGTTCGACACCTTCCCGTACAGCATAGCATCATGAGGAAACAACCGCAGATTGCTGTCGACCGTCTCTGCCAGGCCATTTATGTATATAGAAAATAATAGCGGTCCTATCACACTTCCCTGGCGCACTCCTAATGGTAGCCTTGTCTCTGATGAACAGCCCATCGAGGACAACACACTGGGATACATTATTTAAAAAGTCTTCGAGCCATTCACATACCAGGGAACTTATTTCATATGCTGGTACCTTCGTTAACGTTCGCCCCCGGTAGCTGAGTGGTTAGCGCGACAGAATGTCAATCCTAAGGGTCCGGGTTCGATTCCCGGAGAATTTCTCCACTCAGGGACTGGGTGTTGGGTTGTCCCAATCATCATCATTTCATCCCCATCGACGCGCAGGTCGCCGAAGTGGCGTCAAAATGAAAGACTTGCACCCGGCGAACGGTCTACGCGACGTTCACATTTATTTACCTTCGTTAACAGTCTGCTATGGGATACCGTGCCAGCCGGCCGAAGTGGCCGAGCGGTTCTAGGCGCTACAGTCTGGAACAGCGCGACCGCTACGGTCGCAGGTTCGAATCCTGCCTCGGGCCTGGATGTGTGTGATGTCCTGAGGTTAGTTAGGTTTAAGTAGTTCTAAGTTCTAGAGGACTGATGACCTGAGAAGTTAAGTCCCATAGTGCTCAGAGCCATTTGAACCATTTTTGGTACCGTGCCAAATGCTTTCCGGAAATCTAGAAATATGGAATCTTCCTGCTGCCCTCCATCCATGGTTCGTAGTATATTATGTGACAAAAGAGCAGGCTGCGCGTTGCACGAGCGATGTGGAGGATATCCGGACGTGGATATGCTAAACACTGCGCACTGCTGCCCTGAATTTCTTACAGAGCTACTTCTACACGCCGCACTAATTCCACACAGTGAAAAAACAAAAGATGAGAGTCGTCAAGACTGAGTCGCGCCTAACAGGCTGTAACTTTTTATGGCGTCCGTGCCGGACAGTGAAGAGAGGGTCGGCCCCTGCACGACAGGCGACTACGGAAGGCCCGCTGCGACTACCGACAGGGTTTTTGTGGAGAGAGGGCGGCCGACGGGCGGCGAGCTGAGTAACGAGTGACACGAGGCGATGTACAGTGCTGCTGCCCGTGTAACAGCTGGGAGCGCTCCGCTCGCGGCCTTGGCTCACTTTCTCACCGGCGACGTCGGCCCGCCTACTCAGTTTGCAATGGTGGCGGTGTCTGTGTGTTCCTCAGCGGCTGTTTACACGTCCCTTTTAGTGCACAACAGTTCGCGGAGTTGCGCAGGCGGTCTGACTCGTTATCCCAACCCTGACGTTGCATGTTGCACGGAATCGATGGCAAGTCTTTACATACTAGTAACACACCTTATCCTCCCCCCCCCCCCCCCCCCCACACACAAACACCTTCACAACCCAACAACCTCTCACCCTTGATTCCTAATGTATCGTACAACGATATAATTTTCCATGTACATTGAACATGTGGTGTCACCGCCAGACACCACACTTGCTAGGTGGTAGCCTTTAAATCGGCCGCGGTCCTTTAGTATACGTCGGACCCGCGTGTCGCCACTATCAGTGATTGCAGACCGAGCGCCGCCACACGGCAGGTCTAGCCTAGAGAGACTCCCTAGCACTCCCCCAGTTGTACAGCTGACTTTGCTAGCGATGGTTCACTGTCTACATACGCTCTCATTTGCAGAGACGACAGTTTAGCATAGCCTTCAGCTACGTCATTTGCTACGACCTAGCAAGACGCCATATTCAGTTACTTTGAATGTGTTCTGAACAGATAATATTGTGAATCATGTACCGTCAAGAGCGACGTTCATTATTAATGGATTAAAGTTAAGTATCAAACTAATTACGTCCGCTTTCTGAATTCTAATTTCTGTCATGTTCCAGTCCTCACGTCAGTATAGTTCTTCCCTCCTCACGCCAGCCTGCGTGAGCTAAAACGCGTGCATTTCGGCCTCCACTAGTAACACGGTGTTGGCTCTTCTGCCAACACAACAGAATATAACATAAACTAGGACAACTTGGCCACATTTTTTTCTTTATTACGTAATACTGCAGAAATGTTTTTGAAACCATCCCACAACATGAGTCTTGTTCTCTACATACATAGTATGTGGACAGATGACAACTAATTTATGTACTTATACGTTAAAAAATTAAAAAAACACTTTTAGCAAACGGAAACTTCGGCAATGAGCCGTAATTGTGCCCGGCTCTTCGAAAAGCGCGCCAGGAGGAGTGCTTTCGCTTCGCGTCTAGTGTTTGCGGTGGCGCTTTCGGTTTGGCGCGCTGTTTGGATCGCTACCGCCCTCTGGCGCCAAGTCTATTATTCATTGTTGGCCGTGTGCAATGAAAGCTTGCCGCCTCTATTGGATGATTAAAGAACTTATTAGTACGGCGCCAAATATAATCTCATTCAAAAAGTGGCGAAGTTGACCCGGTTTACGGAACATGGATAATGTTTGCAAAACGTGTTGCGAAAAGAATTAGTAGTAAAGAAGTAATATAGTTTTGGTAATTTGAGCGCCGTTACACTGTCTCGAGACATATACTCAGTTTTTAACTTTCATACTGTCAAGAACCGTGCCGCGCACGATATGCCGGTTTCAGTTAGGCAGCGTCAGTCGTGGTCAGTACGTGGATGGGTGACCGAGCGCTGTTGATGATTTTCCGTTTGCCTTTAAGGCAGACTGAACAGCAGGGCCGGTGGTGTGAAGTTCCTCATTACCAATTTAAGCGCCTGGGGGATCAAATTCCCGACCTCTCCGAAGTGTCTCGTGAAGTGAAATTCGACTCTGTTGATGGTGATCCGTCCGTCGGATGGGGACGTAAACCTCGGCGTCCCCCTTGGTGCTACACGCGAATAGTAGGCTACATGCCGGCACTGGGTTTCACCCTCTCCCTTTTCTGATCATCATATAACGCGTAGATCACACCACACCACACACGCGGCAATTATAGTCGCCTACACACAACGCTCACATTTCGCGAAAGATAGAAAACACTTTTCCAGTCAGGCAGCTGAACTTGCCCTTCGGGGTCTCTCAATCAGTCATGCCACACGATTTTGCTTTAATTCTTGACCTATTGTGTCAAACATTCAGCATAATATATACCTCTTAATGAGTAGATTATGACCAAATATTAAATTTTCGGCCCGTCATTGTATGAAATATTACAGATCTGGAAACCGTTAGACAAGCAAGCTGCAACTGTACCGTTTTAGCCGTTTAGGAATACGGATTCTTGAAAGCGCATCCGACAATACACGTATGTTGTCGGTAAAACCCGAAGAGTTCATTCACATCCGTGGTTTTAAGCGGGGAACACAGTCTGCACCTGTGCATTTGACAACTTCCGCGTCACACTGTTATAGCGATTTCAAGGCATAAAGGCAGAATATGGCAACTTGATGCAAAGATTATGTGAGTGCTTCAATTGAACACCTTAAACCGAAGCCGTATCTTTTTCACACCAGAAATCAAGATTATCACAACAGAGCAAATGTGATATATCACTAAACGAGATATACTGTATGTCGAAAGACTGTAGGCTGCAGATAGCAGTGGAGGAAACTCAAAGAAAACAGAACGCATTTGCCCTACTGCCCACAAAGATTTATCACTGAGGCCTCAAAGAGAAGTGGTGCTGACAGTATCCGAGTGCATGACATATTCTGATGCACCGGGATAAAATTTTGAGGCTGCCTGATGAAATGATTAAATAACAACAATTGTTAGTATTTTTTACTGTCACGGCACACACTGGTAAGCCGGCCGCGGTGGCCGAGTGGTTCTAGGCGCTTCAGTCCGGAACCGCGCGACTGCTACGGTCGCAGGTTCGAATCCTGCCTCGGGCATGAATGTGTGTGATGTCCTTAGGTTAGTTAGGTTTAAGTAGTTCTAAGTTCTATGGGACTGATGACCTCAGATGTTAAGTCTCATAGTGCTCAGAGCCATTTGAACCAACACAGTGGCACTCCGTGACGATGTTGCAAACTTTCAGGGATGACGGAGAAGGGTAAAGTATCAATTTCAGGTAAGGGACCCTGGACCGGGAACGACCGAGTCGAAAGTTGTAAGCGAAAATCGTTCTGATGCTTCTGACAGTGGAATGCACGTACTGGTACTGTTGTTACTAAGATTATAGGATAGCCAACTTTCAGGGGTTGTGTTAAGGACCGAAACCAAGAAAAAAGTGTCTGTTAAACATGGGCTCTGAAATGCATACCTTACGATCTATGAGCACGTGTTGACCTTCGATACTATGAAACACATCTCTTCTTCTGAACAAATGCTCGCTCATAGCTCTTAAGGTACATATTTTATAGCCCATATTTACTTGACCTTTTCCCTCGTTTTTGGTCCATACCACTCCTCCAAAACTATGGAAACAGCTCGCCGTAGAAGAGATGTGGTTCACAGTATCGAAGACGAACACGTGCCCATAGCTTTTCAGGTATGCAGTTTAGAGCCCATGTTTAACAGACACTTTTTTCTTGGTTTTGATCCTTTTTGTGTTGGTTTGGTCCATACTACAACCTCCGAAAGTTGCCTATCCTACAATCTTAACAACAAGAATGCTGGTACATGTATATCACAGTCAGAGGTATCAGAACGATTTTCATTTATAACTTTGAGGTTGGTTGTTGCTGTTGTTGTAAAGTGGTGCAAATGGCTCTGAGCACTATGGGACTCAACTGCTGTGGTCATAAGTCCTCTAGAACTTAGAACTACTTAAACCTAACTAACCTAAGGACAGCACACAACACCCAGCCATCACGAGGCAGAGAAAATCTCTGACCCCGCCGGGAATCGAACCCGGGAACCCGGGCGTGGGAAGCGAGAACGCTACCGCACGACCACGAGATGCGGGCACTGTTGTTGTACGAGGGTCCCTTACCTCAAATTTATACATTTACCCACCGCCACAATCCCTGAAAGTTCTGAACACCATCATGGAACCACGCTGTATAATGCACCTGCCGCAAAGTAAGCAAAAACTGCTGATTTCCGTTTAGCAATCGACGCCATAACGCCTTGCTTTCTGGGCGAGTAGTATTGATGTACACTTTGTGGTGCGCGTAACAACAGGAGACTCTTGCCGTTCCCTTTAGCAAGTGCGCTGTTGCGCGGTTTACGGAAATGGTCGCCTAATGCGCGTACAGGGCCTCATTTAGTGATGGTGGTGCCCTAGACCAACAAAATCCCCCCCGCTCCCCTCGCCCACCTCTCGTTTGTTTTCGTCTTTCCGCCGTTTCATTTTTCACACACTTTTGTTTCCCTACAAAATTAAGGTTCCACATAACAAAAAAATGTACTCAATAACGGAAATCATACAATGAAGGATTTTGCAACCGGATGTCTTGGCGGCTGATAAATCTTCCAGGTTGTATGGCCGTGATCCATGAAAATTTCCCATTACTAACGTTTCGACTTGAGTTGCGCTGAACATTACCCGAAGTGCTCTTGGTTTATCTAAGTCTTGTGAGATGTATCCCAGTCTCCATCTTTACTCACTATATTGTTTTTACTCTCATAGCTCCCTCTAATATCACGGGAGTCATTTTTTTTTGTTTTGACACACGTCACATCATATTGTCCCTTCTTCTTATAATGTTTTTCATATATTATTTATCTGGCTAATTCTGCTGAGAACCATCTCATTATTTATCAGTCCACCTTATTTTCAACATCTTTGTATAGCTCCACTCCAATTATCTTGTTTTCCAGTTTTGTCACAGTCCGTTATCCACTTGCATACAATTCTGTGCTCCAAATATACTTTCTCAGAAATTCCTTCCTCAAATTTGAGACTAGCAGACTTCTTTTCGCCACGAATGCTCTCTTTGCCTGTGCTAGTGTACTCTTTATGACCCCCTGGCTTCGTCCATCGTGTTTCATTGTGTATCCAAGGTAGCAGAATTCCTCCATTGCTTCTAGGTCTCCAGTTATCTCATTTCTGCTACTCCTCACTACTTTCGTGTTTCTTTGGTTTCCATATTCTGTGCTCACTAGACTGTTCGCTAAATTCAGTATGTTCCGCAATTCACCGTCACTTTCACTGAGGATATCAGTGTTATCAGCGAATATTATCACTGATATCTTTTCAACTTGAATTTTGATCACAGCGCTGATTCTTTTATTTTCCATGCTTGCAACCTTGGATGTAGAGATTGAACGACAGGGGAGAAAGACTATCCTTGTCTTAAATCCTTTTTAATTCAAGCTGTTCCCTATTGATCTTCCATTCTTATTTTTCCCCTCTTGGTTCTTGTACATATTACCCATCTTTCGCTATAGCTTGCTCCAATTTTCACGAGAAATTCGAACATCTTGCGCCGTTTTACATTTATATTTACAGCCGTGTATAGCTCGATTCTTTTTAAGTGCTCGCACAACGTATCGAATAGCACACTAGCTGGCGAGGCATGAATGTGAACCAGACCCGTATCGATTCTGCGTGGTGGAGTAACGACCCTGGCCAGTGCACTGGCCAGCCTGACTGTGGGTTTAAGGCGGTTTCCGAAGTCCTTTTGTGCAAATACTCTGCTGCTTCCATCTTTTAATAGCAAAAGCAGCACAGCCGCGCTCGTCTCCTAACACGGAGGCATCGTAGTATCCATCCCGTCCATGGAGATTAAAGTATAACCCGCTTCATACATAAAATAGATTCTAACCTAACTTCCTCTATCCCGTCAGAAACTGACAAATGGGATAGGACGCACAGTGAGCAAGGTGTCGGCCGATATCGGGCCATTTTTGGCGACGGCGTTTGACGACCGTTGGTGCCACCGTGAACGCAGCCTTAAAACTAGTGATGGGGAGCTCGTGAATGAGTCGTTTAAATGAACGCTTCACTCCAGTGAAGTGTGAACTAACCACTCAATTTCAATGAACTGATACTTCAAACACTCCACTGATAGTACACTCCACACTTTTTTTCTAGTTCGTTCACTCACTCTCTTCCCCTCTCCGTCTCCCACTACATTGGCGCTACGTCACTTCAATCCTCCCTGTACTGCCTGTCGACGAATCGCGCGGTGAAATACACTTAGAACAACAGTTGCACTTTGCTTTCACATAACCTAAATCGGTGAAGAAACCCCAAATTTCACTACTTTTACGCGATCGCGTGTTGCTAGCCATTGTATAAGCGTGAATAGACACAAAAACTGCTTTCGATTAAAATAAAGAGAGATTTTACCTGAAATCGTACCAATGACTACAGGTGACAGTTTACGTTTTGAATTTAGAGGGTTATTATTCTCAATAAAAATAAAATCTCCAGGAAAACTTCTGAATAATTACTTAACGTAGGTATATAGACTTTGTGACAGTGGTAAACATACTCATTCTATTTTGGATTAAATTTTAAAAGGAACATAAACTTGGACTGCATTTCGTTGGTAGCCCTAGTTTTCAGTCCATAAATACAACAAATAAGGTTTCACTTGGCAGATGAAGACTCTTTTTGGCGCTTCATGAGAAAATGTCGAGCAAGATTAAACGTAATACCTTCTTTATATGTGACAGGCTTCTCTGTTTATCTTTCCTTTGTCCCCTTCGACCATCCTGTATTTAAATTAACTCAGACGCTGTAAGACGCAAAACGTTGCGTGCACGTTACTGCATAGTTCGGCCATCTGTTGGTAAAAATATGAAGTATTACGAAGCTTTATTGTACGAGCGAGGCGAAGCGAGCGTAGCCGCTGCTCAACGGCGAACTGGGAAACTTCGCCAGGCTTCCGTACTTCATGAATGAACTACTTCATTTGAACGCTTCACGGCAAAGAGTGAAATGAATGAAGTACTTCACGGGAATGAGCTTAAAACTCGCGGGCCGCGGCACCTGTCGGCACGACCGAAAGGCCGCCGGCGCACTCTGCCGGAATGCGCAGAGGCAGTGCGCAGTGCACAAAGCGGCGGCGGCGGCCTCGCATTCCCTCGGCAGGTCTCGCACGCGCGACGGCGACTTCCTGCGGCCGGATCGCTGCCTCCGCCGCTCTCGGGTTTCCGGAGTGCCGGCGTGGGCGCGCCCTGCGCGGGATACAGTGTCCGTCTCGCAGGCGCTGCAGCTGCAGCCGCTGCCTGGTGTCCGTTACGGGGTCATCAGCTCCCAGCTGGGCTCGCCTCGGTAGGCGCACAGCTCCCCGCGAGCCAGGCAGTTAACGTTACAACGGGACCCCCCCCCCCCCCCCCGTAACACTACAATTTCACCCAACACAACTTGGCTGCGTCACAGTTTCTATGAAACATTTCAAACAGTTCTACACCTACATACGTACTCCCCAAACCACCATACGGTGCATGGCGGAGGGTACCTTGCCTTCTGATGTGCAAATCTGAAGACCGGCATGTTGTGTCGCTGCCAAGTAACATGGGCCGGACTAGTAACAGCATCACAGGTGCTGTTAAACATTCCAATCTCTTCCACACCTACGTAAGCACTCCGCAAACCACCATGCAGTGCATGGCGAAGGGTACGTTGTACACTGGTGTGCAAAGCTGAAGACGAACACGGTGCGTCACTGCCAAGTAACGTAGCTCGATTAAACTTGGACCACACACAGGCAGAACAGCTAGACATAATGCAGAAAGCAACTGAAAACAATAGGCAATGATACGAAGAGAAATGACACTCTTACTCAAAGTTAGTAATTGAATGGGAATATTGAGAAATCTCAGACGTCCAAAAACCTAAACTTTTCAGGCGAGACAAAAAGCATTCTAGATCTTAAAGTTATGCTGAAATCTCATTTTGCTTCTCATTTCTTATTAAAATGAACGTAGAGGGAAGAATACCAATGCACTGTAGACAATCTTGATACAAAAAATGGTTCAAATGGCTCTGAGCACCATGGGACTTAACTGCTGAGGTCATCAGTCCCCTAGAACTTACAACTACTTAAACCTAACTAACCTAAGGACATCACACACATCCATGCCCGAGGCAGGATTCAAACCTGCGACCGTAGCAGCAGCGCGGTTGTGGACTGAAGCGCCTAGAACCGCTCGGCCACAGCTCCCTTATTGGCACTCAGTACCAATACACTCTTGACAGCCTGTACCTCTTCTTTGTTCAGGTTGCAAGCCGTTGGGTTTCCTCGGCGGAGTGTGGCTATCACCCCGAGTACTACAGCTATGTAGGACATCATTGTTAACACCGTTGCGGCCATTCGGACCCTTCCCGGTGAAAAAGCTGGCCGGCCGCGGTGTTCGTGCGGTTCTAGCGCTGCATTCCGGAACCGCGGGACTGCTACGGTCGCAGGTTCGAATCCTGCCTCGGGCATGGATGTGTGTGATGTCCTTAGGTTAGTTAGGTTTAAGCAGTTCTAAGTTCTAGGGGACTGATGACCTAAGATGTTAAGTCCCATAGTGCTCAGAGCCATTTGAAAAAGCTGAGGAAATATGCAATGAAACAGCCAGGATACTTCTATGCTCTGTGATCATGCATCCAGGAACACTGTCAAACATGATCGTTTTTGTGGTTTAACATGCAGGTCTTTGGACCAATCAGCCTCCTGGACAGACTGTAAGCACTAAGATTGATCATTTACTTGTTTACTGTTTATTGTTCTGCTGTAAGGCCCAGCTGTCTGTCGACACTTTCAATAGTTTGTTCGCCTTTCAAAACAGGTGGGTCGGCCCAGACCATTTCATTATAGCCCGATTAGGGGAAACCAGCCCTTTATCTCCAGGCTGGGGAATAGCCAGAGTCCCGCGGGAACTGGAAACCCGGCTCTGCCGTTCACAATAGCGACCAGCTTAGCCAACTGACAGGCACGGCCCGGAAATGATGCGTTATGCGGAAACGAAATCAGCCGTGTCCATTTCTAAGGCCCTTGTTACACTAAAAAAGATCTTTGTCAAAGGATTCCTCAAACATCTTTGATCAAGCTACTTCATTGTATCTATTACGCAATCGTAAATTTTTTTGTCATTGTTGCTCGGGAATGTGCCTGTATAACACCGTATGTCGATTGCGAGCGCATTGCTTGAAAAGAAACACATATGGAAACGATTGTGGGTGATACAGTGAACAGTCAGAAGAGATCCTCTGCGTAATGACCAGAACGAAAATTTGTCCTTATGAAAGTAGCCCCTCATATTTGTATACAAGATACTCATTTAAGAAATGCCATTTCTTAATTTCTTTTGTCATAAATGATGTTTTTGGAAAGCCTGCAACTGAGACATTCATTATTTAAATCATGAGACACTACACTAGTTACGTACTTTTTCATGTTTAACGTGACGCGTTTAGAGAGTTTATTCTCGTTATCAAGCGCAAATGTAGATGTAAAGGAAATATTTGCATAATTATTTTATGTGGTGTTTGTATGTGTGTTTTTATGGTTTACAGCAATCGGACAGATTTGTTTTTTCCAAGTTTCCGAAACATCACATAAAATGTAACTATTTGTACTTGATAACGAGAATAAATTCTCGCAAAGTATCATGCTAAGCGTGAAAAAATGAACAATTGGTGCAGTGTTACATTATTTAAATCATAAATGTCGTAAAGATCTTCGCATGCTTAGGTCGAGATTTTCAGCAACTGGTGAAAGGTATTCCAGCTTGCCATACAATACTTGAGTCTCACAGTGTACCATTTCGGCCATCATTATTTAGCTTTCCCATGATTTCCCTATATCGCTTCATGCAAATAATGGGATGGACCCTTTGAAAGGGCATGGCCGATTTCCTTCTTCCTTTCCTCATCCGATGGGACCGATGACCCTATCAATGGCGCAAATGGCTCTGAGCACTATGGGACTTAACATCTATGGTCATCAGTCCCCTAGAACTTAGAACTACTTAAACCTAACTAACCTAAGGACAACACAGAACACCCAGTCATCACGAGGCAGAGAAAATCCCTGTCCCCGCCGGGAATCGAACCCGGGAACCCGGGCGCGGGAAGCGAGAACGCTACCGCACGACCACGAGCTCCGGACGATGACTCTATCAGATAGGGTTGATAGAAGAGATAGAAAAGATCCAACGGAGAGCAGCGCGCTTCGTTACAGGATCATTTAGTAACCCGAAAGCGTTACAGAGATGACAGATAAACTCCAGTGGAAGACTCTGCAAGAGAGACGCTCAGTAGCTCGGTACGTGTTTTTGTTGAAGTTTCGAGAACATACCTTCACCGATGAGTCAAGCAGTATATTGCTCCCTCCTATGTATATCTCGCGAAGAGACCATGAGGATAAAATCAGAGAGATTAGAGCCCACACAGAGGCATACCGACAATCTTTGTTTCCACGAACAATACGAGACTGGAATAGAAGGGAGAACCGATAGAGGTACTCAAAGTACCCTCCGCCATACACCGTCAGGTGGCTTGCGGAGTATGGATGTAGATATAGATTTGGTCCCCTCTTCCTCCCCCCCCCCCCCCCAAAAAAAAAAAATCAACTGCACAACAGTGCACCATATTTCAGAACACGTGACCCAATACATAATCCACTAAAGGAGAAATTAACGGAGGTCAGATTAGGTTACTAACAGTATAAATACATTTATTTTACTTATGCACATTTTGACAACACTTGCCTTTCCACGTCTCCATCTCCTTCCACTTCCTCTCCTTCTACGTGTAAGCTTAACATCATCTACTGTGCAAATACTTCGAATCCAGCTGACTGCTGCAGATATTTCTTTTTGTAGTCATCGTTGTCTGTGTTGATGAAGAATTTCGTGTCCTTCTTATTTTCCAATAATTACAGTGGCGGAAGCCATGCAACAAATATACTTCGACTGCATTTTATACGTTGAAGGCACCGAAACAAGTGAAGCGACATGTATGCATTGGCGAACTTTAATCAAATCTAAGCTCTCACTCTTTTATCAAAGATCCTTAATGAAAAATATCTCTGATAATAGCTTCCCTGGTGCACTGTCAAAGATTTGACCAAAAGGCTTTCATAAAAGATCTTCGCCAAAGATGTTTTACAGTATAGTACGGCTCTAAGATTCCATCCTGAAATTTTGTTCTAAGCAATTATGGAAAACCACGGAAAAACCTAAATGAGGTTGAATGGATGGAAATTTGGACCTCTAGTCTTCCCAATGCCAGTTCAAAAAAATGTGCGACGTCTTGTGATCGCGTAGAGCTGAGTTACAGGTTTGCGACCTCGTCTGGTATGTGGTTTCTATCTGTTAGAAAGATCCGTCACAGCGCTCGTTCTACTACAGAGAGAAAAATTCATTTTGTATAAGTTGTTGAATTCGAAAGCGCAATAAAATACCGAATAAAAAATTAAAAAAAAACATTCAACACTTAATAACCATTTAAATTATCACAAACATAACAATTAAAAAAGTCAATACTGATGAAGTGTTTCCAGAGATGGCATAACTGTATGAAGTTGCTTTACTCGCAGCTACCAGTTTCACGTCAGCATAGACGCATCTTCAGGCTTATAATGATTATATTTTCATAATGCAGAAGGACAATTACGGAGTCCTAGCACTCGGGGAGATATCGAGGTTCAGCGTCAAACCACATTGGCGGATTGTGTACACCCAAAGGATATTTGTCAAAAGTGTACAAAACTTTAGCACTGAAAGAGCCAGGCCCGAGTGAAATGCTAGCCTCCAACGGCTGCTTTCACCACATCGGCCTGTTAGCAATTCGTAGCATGTACGCACATGATAAAGATTTATTTATTTATTTATTTATTTATTTATTTATTTTTTTTTTTTTGCTAACATCGGTTTTATACGGCTGGTGTCTACCTAATTCTGTAATATATCTTTCGGCGTGTCCGGCCTGGCTAACTCAGTAATCGTGCTTCGTACACCTCTGACACACTGCTTTTGGTTGAACTCAGTTTCGTTGTGGCATCCCGACAATGTGGTTTGACTCTTGAAGTGGATAGCTTACCGAATACTGGGACTCCTTAATCGTCCATCTACATTATGGGAGTATAACCATTACGCACCTGAAGTTGCGTCTATACTGGCATGAAACAGGTAGCTGCGAGTAGAGCACCTTCATAATGCTATGTGACCTTTGTAAACACCTCATCATTCTTGACTTTTTTGTTATAATTTTTATTATAATTTAAATGATTGTTTAGTGTTTTTTATTGTTATTGATAATGACTCTGCACTATAGTTTTCCTCCGCCGAAGGTTGTTTGTATCAAGAAGATAATGTTGGATGAGTGGAGTTATGAATTAGTGCGTCAGACGTCTTCGGGCAGCATGTCTGGATGGTAATATCTGTGAAGGACAGAATTCCCACACCAGCAGGCTAACGCTTCTCCAAGTACAGGCGCCGGCCGAGGTGGCCGAGCGGTTCTAGGCGCTACAATCTGGAACCGCGCTACCGCTACGGTCGCAGGTTCGAATCCTGCCTCGGGCATGGATGTGTGTGATGTCCTTAGGCTAGTTAGGTTTAAGTAGTTCTAAGTTCTAGGGGACTGATGACCTTAGAAGTTAAGTCCCATAGTGCTCAGAGCCATTTGAACCAAGTACAGGCAGTTACTGTCAATTATACTTGAACATTCTTCTATGACAAGGACAAATGGCTACTGCCCCCAAAACGCTGTCTTCCGCCACATGTTCGCTAAAACGTGCTTCCGCGCACGTCTGTCTACTGACAGTCGTGTGCTAGCTTCCGTGCGGGGAATTCCAACTGGCGCACGCGACATTTTAGTGACGCTTCTGTTCCTCGAACAGATCGCGCGTTGTGCTGTCAGCTGGAAGTATGATGACGTGTAACTGCAGCGCTGAACACTTGCGGAGTGAAATGGGGGCAGAATCCAGAGACGGTCACAAGGTTTCTCCTTAGTCCCATAATTTTTTTGTTCAACCAAGGTGATCCAATCTCTCAGGCTTTTCTCTGCGTGATTGATTAATGGCGTGTTTTCGGATGCTCAGCCGAACTTTCTACCATAGTTTCTAGACGACAACAATGAACCGTTACATACACACCGAGGAGATAAGTCATGGATTGCATCCTAATATCGCGTCGGGCCTCCTTTTGCCCAGCGTAGTGCAGCAGTTTGACGTGTCGTGGACTCAACAAGTCGTTGGAAGTACCGTGCAAAATACTGAACCATGCTGCCTCTATAACCCCCATAACTGCGAAAGTGTTGCTGGCGTAGGATTTTGTGCACGAACTGATCTCTTGATTATGTCCCATAAATGTTCTATGGGATTCATGTCAGGTAGTCTGCATAGCCAAATCATTCGTCCAAACTGCCCAAAATGTTCTCCAAGCCGATAGCGAGCAATTGTGGTCCGGTGACATAGCACACTGACATCCATAAAAATTTCATCATTGTTTAGGAACATAAATTACATGAATTTTTTGCAGTTGGTCAATGATCGGTACAGTTGGACCAGGGGACCCAGTCCATTCCATGTAAACATAGTCCACACCATTCTGAAGCCACCATCAGCTTGTGCAGTGCGTTGTTGACAGTTTGGGTCCATGGCTTCGCAGGGTTTGAGCCACACTCGAACCCTACCATCACCTATTACCAACTGAAATCAGGGCTCGTGTGATCAGGTCACGCTTTTCCAGTTGTCTATGGCTCAATCGATATTGTCACGGGTCCAGGAGAGACGCTGCAGGCGATGTCGTGCTGTTAGTATAGGCACTCGCGTCTGTCGTGTGTTGCCATAGCCCATTAATAACAAATTTCGCCCCACTGGTCTAAGGATACGTCCATCATGCGTCCCACATTGATTTCTGCGGTTATTTCACACAGTGTTGCTTGTCTGTTAGCACTGACGACCATACGCAAACGCCGCTGCTCTCGGTCGTTGAGTGAACGTCGTCGGCCACTGCGTTGTCCGTGGTGAGAGGTAATTCCGGAAATTTGGTATTCTCGGCACAGTCTTGACACTCTGGATCATGGAACATTAAATTCATTTGTGAGGCTACATTAAAAGCAAGGTGTGCAGCAATAACCCCAAAACCATTGCTGAGCTGAAAACAGCCATTCATGACGTCATCGACAGCATCGATGTTCCGACACTTCAGCGGGTCATGCAGAATTTCGCTATTCATCTGCGCCACATCATCGCCAATGATGGCAGGCATTTCAAATATGACAAAACCTAAATCCGAATATTTGTAAGGACTTCACATGAACAAAGCGTGTGCACGCCATAGTTTGTAGCTAATTTACCTTTTTTTCATATAGTTCAATAGTTGTCACCCTGTAGGATGGTTTCAGTTTCAAGGTAAAACCACTGATGTTAGAGGGTCATAGACAGTATCACCAATAAAAAAAATCTGGATGTCGGTTTAGATGGGGGTGACGAGAAGGAATTTCAAAGCAAAGGACATACATTAGGCTGTACGTAAGAGACAAAATATCACAATTTCTCAAAATATTGCAGAAAATACAGCCTTAATCCATCTAAAATAGAAAAAGACAGGAAAATCTTAAGCATAAACAACCGCAATGGGAACCTCAGCAAGAAATAAAAAGCTACGGTACCCGTAACGCCCTTGGACTGAAAAATATGTATACCATCCAGTAAACGTAGTAATAAATCACAAATAACGCCAGGAAAATTAATGATACAGCAAACCGAATACCAGACGCTGTCGAACATCCAAATTCATTTGTTTCTCGGTTTACTTACAGTCTCAGGGACGCAGAAAAACTCGTTAGTTTGTGATAACAGTGGTACGGTGATAACGGTTAGAAGCATTTATAATTGTGAAAGTGTAACCGGTTCGAGCTTTGCATTCCATGTCTCTTTTCCTTCTTCAGATTATCTGTTTTTCGACTTATCTTAAGTGAAAACCTGAAAATGTGACTGACGACGCGCTCTGAAGTGGTGCTGTACTATTCACAATAATCGGGAAAATAAACATTATATTGCATTACACCGTACGATCACGTTGGAATCCTCAAATCGGTCATACATTTATACAGTGTAAGTGATAGAACATACGGCCTGTTTTGCACATATAAAACTAGTTCAGTTCGAATTTGGCATACAAGAAGAAAAACGATCAAAGATAACGAATAAAGAACTATATAATACTGTATTTACTCAATAATTTTTAATAGTTATTAGGAGTTTCCAATATTTTGAATTATCACCATCTTATTTCGTTCACCTATCTCGCTTCGTTTCATAATAATTAATATTGGTTTGTGTGTTAAAGAAAAAATTATCTTTTACGTCGACTGTTACTGCTCTGATTGGACATTATCATTAAACTACATAATATTGAGATACACAGACATCGAATTTCTAATTTCTTCTGTACTGCTTCTATCAAGACACTTCTCTGATATTTCCAGTGAACAGCAGCTTCATTTCATAGTGACGAACCTCACAGATTTAAGTATGTCAGTAGTTACCGTATTTATCTACACTGTATATTTACCCATACTGCATATTTACCCACACTGTACTTGGCTTTGCAAAACGTGCGAGCCGAAATCGCAAAAGATGCATTACGGACATCAACTGTAGCCATCCGTCTCCTAACAATGGAATCGAAGTGGTGATAACATCGCGTGGCCTCTTCACGTGCGCGCTATTTACGATTCAAGTATCGACTCGCGCGCAGAATGCGACATCGCTGAGCACCTTATTAGCGATACATGCCGCAAGAAGGCAAGATAAAAAGCGCAGTTTCCTCGTTCGTGACTAGAGCGGACGGCGAGACAATAATTCTCGCTCCTACGTCATAGCCGAGGCACGCGACTTGCATTCCAAGCGGCTCATTCCGCCGTGACATTCTAGATGCATGCCGCGAGGGGCAGCGAAAGTTGCGCCGTTGCCTAACCACTAACAGCTTTGCAGTGTCCCTACGCGCGTTTCTCGTCAGGCAGCAGACAAGTTCTGCTCCACTCTGTCCCGCCTTAAGTACCGTTCCTCTCTTTTGTTGCATCTCCTTATTTTTCTCTTCAACCCGAAAGTTGGTGGGCTCGCTCATACTTTCTCCCGTCTTCATACTAGTCCCTGGCTCTCGTAACATCTACCAGCTTTAATTTCATCCACCACGTCCTGTTTCGGTCGAACTCTCTTCATTTGACAGGGAAGTCAAAGACAGAGGACACAAACAAACCTCTCACGACTGCACACACATGGAATGGCAAATTTTATATTCAAATTGACCTCTGAGATGACGACTTGATTTGTTATAGGTACCCGACGCTGCAGCTGGCTGAGGAGTTATCGTGCGAGACCAGCTACAACGCTAACACCTCTCCACCAACACTTCGTAGCAGCCACGCATGAACTGTCTATAGCGGCACAAATCCGCCAATAGCCCTACTACCCGCCCACACTGTCGCGGAGGTTTTCTTCCCATGGCACTTTTTTCTCCTTTGCCCTAAAGCTGCTACACTTCAACTGCTTTCTGTTTGCTCTCTCCTTGGTGTCCGCCTCCGGTAGCTGAGTGGTCAGCGTGAGAGAATGTCAATCCTAAGGGCCCGAGTTCGATTCCCGGCTAGGTCGGAGATTTTCTCCGCTCAGGGACTGGGTGTTGTGTTGTCCTAATCATCATCATTTCATTCCCATCGACGCGCAAGTCGCCGAAGTGGCGTCAATTCGGAAGACTTCACCAGGCGAACGGTCTACCCGTCGGGAGGCCCTAGCCACACGACATTTCCATCTTTTTGGTGGTCCGTATTAGTGGGTGATCGCATCCAGATGTACGGACGGACAACATCACATACCCGCATCCCGTGACTCCTCAATTTCAGTAGTATTTTTTTTTTTTTTTTTTTTTTTTTTTCGCAGAGGTGACAGTGTAACTTTTTGTGCTGGTCAGCATGCTAGTGTGGGAGTGGAGAGAATCCAATTCTTGTTTAAGAAAAGACTAATGGGCTGTACCGAGGGCTAAACTAAACTGTGGTCCCGGGGTCAATGATCAACCCGATACTGGAATCAAAATAAACCAAAAAAGAGATGCAACCGT
Source organism: Schistocerca americana (assembly GCF_021461395.2). Classification (NCBI taxonomy): domain Eukaryota; kingdom Metazoa; phylum Arthropoda; class Insecta; order Orthoptera; family Acrididae; genus Schistocerca; species Schistocerca americana. Next base: position 324,923,261 of record NC_060121.1, on the reverse strand, counting down.
AGTAGGAATAGAGCATTAGTATTAATAGCGTTAATAGTGCTTGATATGACACAGTCAGTAATGATAGTAGTAGTAGTAGTAGTAGTAGTAGTAGTAGTAGTTGCAGTTGCAAAACTACGAATAGCTGTAGTTATTAATCCTATAACAGCGACAGTTGTAAGATGTGAGAAACCAAAATGTAAATGAAATAATAATAGAATAGTCCGAAAATCGATGGCTCTTTTTCTATGACGGGTTAGAGACACTTGATTGGGAACGGAAAATTATGTTGCAGAAAGCAGTATGCAGAACAGTGTGTAGGAAGTATCTAAATAGCAAACTGGTAGTAATCAGAATAAAAGAAATATACCACAATTAATATGAAAACTACTTCAAACAGAGTTTATGATTTACTGTCGAAAACGAAACTAGATGTAGCATACACTCTAAGACAAAAAGGGTCGCGCCACGAAGGAATTATACGAATGGGACGAAATCGGTAGACTTGGTGTACATGTACGGACAAACAAATTATTATAATTTCAGAAAAATGCGGTAATTTATTCAAGAGAAAGAGCTCCACAAATTGAGCAAGTAAAAAACGCGTTGGTCCACCTCTGGCCCTTATGCAAGCAAATATTCAGCTTGGCATTGATTGATAGAGTTGTTGGATGTCCTCCTTAGCGATATCGTGCCAAATTCTGTCCAATTGGCGAATTAAATCGTGAAAATCCCGAACTGGTTGGAGCGCCGAGCCAATAAGGCTCCAAACGTTCTCAATTGCGGAGTGTTTCGGCAACCTTGCTGGCCAAGGTATGGTTTGGTAAGCACGAAGACAAGCAGTAGAAACTTTCGCCGTATGCGCGCGGGCAAACAAAACGAGACACAGAATATCGTCGACGTACCGCTGTGCTGTAAGGGTGCCGCGAATGACAACCAAATGGGACTCACTATGAAATGAAATGGCGTCCCATAATATGACTCCTGGATGTAGGGCCTTACGGCTGGCCGGAGTCAGGTTGGTATCCCATCGATGCCCGCGGGGTCTCCAGACAGGTCTTCGGGCTGGAATCACACTGACTGGAGTAGAATTACCTTCAGTGACGAATCCCACTTCGAACTGATCACCGATGATCAGCGAAGACGTGTCTGGAGACACCCCGGATATTGGTGGAACACAAACCTGACCGTCGCCCGCTATACCGCCCGCCGTCCGGGAGTGATGATCTGGGGTGTCACTTCTCTCCGTAGCAGGACCCTTTTGACTGTCAACCGCGGCATCCTTACAGCACAGAGGTTCGTCGACGACATTCTACTCCGCGTTTTTTTGCCCTTCATGGGAAGCCACCCAGGACTTACATCTCAGCCGCACACTGCGAGAGTTTCTGCTGCTTGCCTTCGTGCCTGCCAAACTCTGCCTTGGCCAGCAAGTTTGTCGGATCCCTCCCCAGGCTAGAACGTCTGCAGCATCATGGGCCGGGCAGCCTAACCACATCGGGATTTTGACGATCTAAGGCGCCATCTGGACAGAACTTGGCACAATATCCCTCAGAAGGACATCCAACAAATTTACACCCAACAGATCTATCAATCAGTGGCACTGGACCAATGCATTATTGACTTTCTCAGTTTGCTGAACTCTTTCTCTTGAACAATTCATCCAGTTTTTCTAAAATTGTCATTATTTGTTTGTCTGTACAGGTATATCACATCTAGCGGATTGCGTCCCACTCAGATTATTCCTTCGTGGTGCTTTTTTTGTCTTTTTATGTCTTAGGATGTACTAAATTACTGCATAACCGTAAACCTGGAATGTAACGTTACGTTTTTACTCATGAGAAGCTGACTGTAATGCATGAGTAAACAAATAATTTCTCGTTACTCGACATGTGACATAAAATGTGTGTTGTGCTTCGGCGTTAGAATAGCCTGTCCACACACGCAGCACACGGGCGTGAGCCAGGGAGCTTTCAGGAGAGATCGATGTGCAGCAGTGAGTCACCAGTGGCCTTGGACAGAGCAAAAGTAAAAAGCACACACACTGTGACAGCCAGCCCACCTTGCCGTCACAGCTGATGCCGGCCGTCCACTGGCTGTCGCCATAAGCAGCGGAAGCTCAAAGGGTCATCTGTCAACGAATGTGGCTTGTCCTACAACGGCAAGGACACTTGACATCGTTAATTTATGCAGCAAGTAGACGCTAGAGTTATGGTGATCAAACTGCACCACGCAGGCTGCATGCGGCCCGAATTAAGTATTCGTGCTGCCTGCGGTTCTCAGTCGTATTTTGCATTTGGTATTTTACCCGTACAATAATATACATCTAGCAATTAACAGCCGGAACCAAAAACGTCAAGAGCTTACTTAGCGTCCTGTTTCCCTACTCAGTAACGAACAAAGTAATAAAAAAACCTACAGAGGCAGTAATATTTTACGACGTGCTTAATTTCAACGGACGCTGGTGATTTCGGCCATGAGGTAAGTAATGTTGGCCGGTTACCTCAGAGGCAGGGAGTTAATGAGTACGACCACTGAGGTGTTACAGGATGTGAGAGAGGGGATTGTATTCCAGTACTTACATCTTGCCGACCGGAGTGGCCGAGCGGTTCTAGGCTCTGCAATCTGGAACTGCGGGACTACTACGGTCGCAGGTTCGATTCCTGCCTCGGGCATGGATGTGTGTGATGTCCTTAGGTTAGTTGGGTTTAAGTAGTCCTAAGTTCTAGGGGACAGATGACCTCAGAAGTTAAGTTCAAAATGGCTCTGTGCACTATGGGACTTAACTTCTGGGGTCATCAGTCCCCTAGAAGTTAGAACTACTTAAACCTAACTAACCTAAGGACATCACAAACATGCATCCCCGGTGCAGGATTCTAACCTGCGAGCGTAGCGGTCGCGCGATTCCAGACTGTAGCGCCTAGAACCGCTCGGCCACTCCGGCCGGCAGAAGTTAAGTCACATAGTGCTCAGAGCCATTCGAACCATTTTTCGATATGCCCATGCTACTGCTGTTTCTTGGACAGGAAGGCGATGTACTTTTCCAGCAGGACAATGCACGTCTTCGTACGGTTGCTGAGACGCAACGTGCTTTTCGTGGTGTACAACAACTGCACTGGCCAGCAAGATCACCATATCCCCCGTAAATTGCATACGTATGGGGCACGATCAAGCTGGAACTTACTCGTTCTCCAGGACCTACAAGACAGAGTACTGAATTGCAAGAAAAGCCACAAGCTGCTTGGGACAATCTATCGCAATATGCCACTCGGCCCATTTGTGATTGTTTGCATGCTAGGATACAAGTCTGCTTTGCCGCCACATGGGGGGTACACTTGGTACTGAAGCAACTGTTTGGCCACCTTTCACTGTGATATGTGTGTTTCATTTGGTCTGATTCTGTTACGGTGCACCACTACATTGACGGACTACCTGTCCCCTCACTTGTGAATAAAATTACCTTTTTCATGAGGATGTTGCATTTTTTTACCGCCAGTGTTTGTTCCAAAACTCTACAAACTGTATGAGCGATATAGGTCTGTAGATGTGACCATTATCTTCTGTCCTGTGCCAATGAAGCATGAATACTCACGTCACAGCTTAATTCGCGGAGTACATTGGACTTGGCTGATTCGTGTACGTGAGGCGTAAATTTCTGATACCTCATTTACAGTGCGCTCGGTCTCAGACAGTGTATTTTAGATGCAGATGCAGACAACTACCTCCGGTCTGCGCCTGTTTCAGAAAGAGGTCGCAGATGCAGACGCGGGCGGCAGCAGGCGAGCGCGCCGGCGCGGGTCAGCAATTCCCGTCGCGTAGTGCTGCGGCGGTCTTCCCCCTGGGCGCCTGCCAAACTCCGGGGCCAGCTGCGGTCTCCGAAATCTTGAGCAGAACTCGCCGCTACGGAGCTCCGCGCCAGGGTAGCCCACAAGTTAGAGCAAGGAAGATTACATAACATTATTTTTATTTTTTAGGGTCTTGTGCCATACTCTTCGACTCACGGTAGCACTTCTACCCTCCGACCTCAGTTATTTGTTGGATGTATTCCAGTCCCTGTATTCCACTGCAGTTCAAAAAAATGGTTCAAATGGCTCTGAGCGCTATGGGACTTAACATCTGAGGCCATCAGTCTCCTAGACCTTAAACCTAACTTACATAAGGACACCACATACATCCATGCCCGAGGCAGGATTCGAACCTGCGACCGTAGCTGTCGCGCGGTTCCAGACTGTAGCGCCTAGAACCGCTCGGCTACTCCGGCCGGCCCACTGCAGTTTTTAACCCCTACAGCTCGCTGCAAGTTACTCCCTGATGCCTTATCACACGTCCCTTCTTCTTGTCAGTGTTTTCCATACGTTCCTTTTTCGATGATTCTGCGGAGAGCTCCTCATTCCTTATCAGTTCACCTAATACGATGGAAGTTATTCCCTTATTTCCTAACAGATGTGCTTCCTTCTTCTTGTTAGTGTTGTCTGTAAGTTCTTTTCCTCGCCGATCCTGCGGAGAACGTTCTCATTTCTTATCAGTTCAACTAATTTTCAACTACTTTTTGTAGCACCACGACCGAAACGCTTCCCTTATCCTGTCCTCCTGTTTTCCACAGTTCATGATTCACTACCATGCAATACTGTGCTCCAGACGAACATCTTCAGAAATTTCTTCCACAAATTATGGCCGATACTTGCCACTTGTAGACTTCTTCCGGCTAGCAATGCTGTCTCTGCCTCTGATAGTCTTTTTTTTGTGTCCTCTTGCTTCGTCCGTCATGTACATTGGAGAGTCAAAGAAACTTTTACACCTGTCTAACATCGTGTAGTGCTGCAAACGACGTGGCACGGACTCGACTAATGTCTGCAGTAGTGCCGGAGGGAACTGATAGTGTGAATCCTGTAGGGCTGCCCATAAATCCGTAAGAGTATGAGGGGGTGGAGATCTCTTCTGAAGAACACGCTGCAAGGCATCCCAGATATTCTCAATAACGTTCATGTCTGGAGAGTTTTGTGGCCAGCTCAAGTGTTTAAACTCAGAAGAGTGTTCCTTTAGCAATTCAGGACTGTGGGGTATCGCATTGTCCTGTTGTAATTGCCGAAGTCCGTCTAAATTCTCGATAGATATGAATGGATGGATGCCGGCCGAAGTGGCCGCGCGGTCCTGGCGCTGCAGTCTGGAACCGCGAGACCGCTACGGTCGCAGGTTCGAATCCTGCCTCGGGCATGGATGTGTGTGATGTCCTTAGGTTACTTAGGTTTAACTAGTTCTAAGTTCTAGGGGACTAATGACCTCAGAGCCATTTGAACCATTTATAAATGGATGCAGGTGATCAGACAGGATGCTTACGTACGTGTCACCTGTCAGAGTCGTATCTAGATGTATCAGGAGTCCCATATTACTCCAACTGCACACACCCCACAGCATTACAGAGCCTCCACCAGCTTACATGCCGGGTCCATGGATTCAATAACTGCTACAATAACAGGTTGTCAAGATTTAAGTGAGTTTGAACGTAGTGTACAAAATGTTCAAATGTGTGCGAAATCTTATGGGACTGCTAAGGTCATCAGTCCCTAACCTTAAAAACAACTTAAATTATCCTAAGGACAAACACACACATCCATGCCCGAGGGAGGACTCGAACCTCCGCCGAGACCAGCCGCTCAGAAGGTTGTTTCCATATCCGTAGACGTCCATCTGCTCGATACAATTTGAATCGAGGCTCGTCCGACCAGGCAACGTGTTTCCAGTCGTCAACAGTGCAACGTCGGTGTTGACGGGCACAGGCGAGGAGTAAAGCCTTGTATCGTGCAGTCATCAAGGGTACACGAGTGGGCCTTCGGCTCCGAAAGCCCATGTCGATGATGTTTCGTTGAATGGTTCGCACGCTGACACGTTGACGGCCCAGCTTTGAAATCTGCAGCAATTTGCGGAAGGGTTGCACTTCTGTCACGTTGGACTATTCTCTTCAGTTGTCGTTGGTCCCGTTCTTGCAGGATCTTTGTCCAGCCGCAGCGATGTCGAAGATCTACTATAAAACCACGTTCAAACTTGCTTAACTCTTGATACGCTGCTATTATAGCAGCGGTAAGCGATCTAACAACTGCGCCAGACACTTGTTGTCTTATATAGACATTGCCCACCGCAGCGCCGTATTCTGCCTGTTTACATATCTCTGCATTTGGATATGCATGTCTATAACAGTTTCATTGGCGGTTCGGAGCATTATCTAGCTTCCAAGGCAGCACAATTGCTTCACTTCATCTATTTCCTGGTCCCCAGTTTTGATGTAAAATTTACCGCTAATCTCATTTCTGCTACTCCTAATCACCTTTGTGTTCCTTCCGTTTACCGTCATTCCATCTTCCGCACTCATTACAGTGCTCATTCAGTTCAAGAGCGCCCTTAATTCTTCACGTCGTTTCCTAAGGATACGAAAATCAAAAGTGAATTTTATTATAGATGTCCTTTTACCCTGAGTTTCAATTCCACTCCTTTTATTTCCATCATTGATTTCTCAATGTACAGATTGAAGAGCAGGGACCGAAGACTGCATCGTTGTCTTACACACTTTTTATCCGAGCTTCGTTCTTGGTTTTCTATTCTTATTCTTCGTTTTAGGTTTTTTGTGCATATCGCATATTATACGCCATTTCCTACAGCTTACACTCACTTTTCTGAGAATTTCGAACACGCACGATCTTATTTCGTCGGCGGCCTTTTCTTGGCCGACAGATCCTATAATCGGGTTTTGATTTTTCTGAACTGTTGCTTCCATCATGAAGTGCAACGTCAGAATGCCCCCTCTGGATCCTGCTAATAAACTGATCTTCATGTAACAGATCCTCGATTATATTTTCCATTCTTATGTGTATCATTCCCATCAGCAACTTACTTGCATGAGCTGTTAAGCTGATTGAGGCTTATCTCCCCTTGCTTTATTCGGGACTATTTAGATGAGACTTTTCCGAAAGTTGGTATGTCTCCGGTCGCATAGATTCTACACACCGATTTGAATAGTTGTTTGGTTGCCACTTCCCCTATTGATTTCAGAAATACCGAAGGAATGTTATCAGTCTACAGTATAACGACCAGAAATCAACAGCAGCTGTACTTTGGCTCTGAGCTCTATGGGGCTTAACACCTATGGTCATCAGTCCCCTAGAACTTAGAACTACTTAAACCAAACTAACCTAAGGACATCACACAACACCCAGCCATCACGAGGCAGAGAAAATCCCTGACCCCGCCGGGAATCGAACCCGGGAACCCGGGCGCGGGAAGCGAGAACGCTACCGCACGACCACGAGCTGCGGACTAGCTGAACTTTGATTATACTTGTAATCATGATCTCATGTACGAACAGAAAAGTATCCTACGGCCGATACGAGTTACTCTTGTCACGAATATCAACTCGTTTCAACTGCCACTTTCCTATTTACCGCCAAATTTCTGCCTTTGCACTCCCCTTCCCTTCTTCTCGCCCATCCGTCTGTATGGATTTATTCCCTCTTTGTGTCTCGTCTGAGTAGTCTTTTCCACGTGTCCCTTTGTGTGCAGACAATAGCTCTTACTGTGTTCCCATCCTTCAGCCATAAGATGCTGGCGCATTTGCGTTGATGCTGTCGCCCCCGCATCGTCCCTGAGCCCACACGCGCAGAATGCAATTTCCTGCCTTCTCTTCCAGCATATCTGCACATCCTGCACTTTGCTGTTGCTCCTCACAATTACTGTGGTAGCACTGAAATCCTATCCGGGTGCGTTTTTCGTGTTTTTGTGCCTCTGTGTGGCTCACAGCCTTTCCAGGAGTTGAGCACTGATTTTTTTTTATTAAAATTGTAGTGCTGGCACAAGTCGCATGTAACTTTTTCTATATTTCACATATTTCACTCGACCAGCTGTGGAAATATAATGTGTTACAGCGCCATAAAATTAGCTAAATTAGCAAATTCAATTTAAGACGTGATAACTTACGTTACACGGCCGAGGACCACTCATTACAAATAACGGGCTCTGTATAGCGCTGCCGTTATATATAAAATGGACTCAGTTGGTTGCGTAAAGTTGAAGTAAACTCTCTTGTCACGTGTGGTCTAAGATTAACAGCAAAAGATTTGATTTGTTGCTGAGCGACTCAAAGTCGTATCGATGTCCGCTATCGTCAAAACTACCTCATAAAGTCTTATGTAAACTTATGTAATAAAAAAAAACAATAGTATCACTAAGCTATGGCAAATATGGGCTGCTTTTTCTGGCGTCCACACATACAAATCTAAAAAAAAAAAAAAAATATATATATATATATATATATATATATATATATATATATATATATATATATATAGCTTTTTATTAGAATAATTTTAAAGCGGCATAGTAAAATTACAAACCAAAATTATTATTGCCACTTTTACAGGCGTTAATACACATGTCATGTATATAACAGCTTATTAATGGTTTTAAAATTGGCCTTTATTGACGTAGATTAAACATACCATTCATACGTGGTGGCACCATTCCTCTTACTTCTACAACTATTAGAGCGCAGTGTGTGGAGAGGAATGTGTTTACAACATACGTATTTATTTACAAAGAATAAATTGGGTACATAACATTTACATGCGAACTGTGCCGTCTCTACAATTTTACGTTCTGACAGTTACGGTTCCGCTGCAGGCAAATGCCTGCGCTCGGTTAATTTTTTAATTCCTCGCGTAGGCCGCTATTTTATTTTTTAAATTATTAATGCTTTTTTGTTCATTACAAGACATGTACAGGGTGTATCATAATTAAGAACGAAAGTTAACACGTAGAAGCATAAAAGTTCTCATAAACACGGTTGGACATGGCTGCGAGCACGATGCATCAAATCCTACAAAAAATCTTGCACTGCTATCCATACAAAATCACCAACGTTTAGTAGTTGCTTCCTGCTGACCTGCCAGCAAAACAAAAGTTCGCTCTTGAAGTTCTTGTTCTCATGGAAGTGGACAACGAATGGCCATGGAATATTCTACGGACAGACGAAGCCCATTTCCACCTCCAAGGACACGTCAATACGCAGAATTGCTGAGTGTGGTCACCGGAAAAGCTGCAGTCACATCAACCGTTACCACTTCATTCTGCTAAGCAGACTGTGTGGTGCGGGTCGACGCCATCGTTCATCGTACGGCCGTATTTTTTCGAGGAAATGAGTCCTGCCGGTCTTGTTACTTCTACCGCCACTGGTAAACGCAATGAGAGTCTTTCACGTACCAATATCATTCCAACCCTTCAGCAGCGTCGGATGTGTGAATAGGATCATTTTTATGCAAGATGGCACTGCTCTGCGCATTGCACAGCCAGTGAAGTGGCTGCTGCAGAAGCATTTCAGAAATTCTAAAATGGTCGGCCGTCATTTCCCTACAGCCTGTCTGTCCAGATCGTCTAATCTTAATCCGTGAGACTTCTGGCTGTGGCGTTATCGGAAAGATGTTGTTTTGAGAGCTCCAATTACAAACGTAGCTGAAGTGCAGGCACGCATTGTGCAACGCGTTCTGAACGTGACCTCCGAGACACTACCATCTGCTGTGGAACATGCTGTTTCTCGATTTCGGTTTGTGGCAGAAAATGGTAGACAGCATGTAGAACATGTCTAGCGCCAATGTCACGACAGTTAGACACAGATGTCAATTTGCTTTTTATGCGGTCTTTGGCCTCAGGGCAGTTAAAAATCGATCTCATTTTGCTATTTATGCAGTTTTTGGCCCCAAGACAATTAAAAACCAATGTCGTTTTGCTTTTTAAGCGGTTTTTGGCTTCAGGACAATTATAAATCGATTTTTCCCACCCGATGTGGTACAACCTTGCCGTGGTGGATGGGCTTACCTAATTAACAGTGCCACGACTGTTGACTGCCGAACTTGTGCAGTCATGCACAGCGGATGGTGTAAGATGCAACTCAAACCATAGCCGTCGTATTACGATTCATCTGTTATTAGTAGCCGACCCCATTGACTTTAAGACGCTTACAGCACCACCTATTTTGTAAAATTTTCGTTAATTTTCTTTTGTTCCATGTCGTTTCCCCTGCGTCAATAATATGCTGTTCAAATCTGACGTCATTGTGAACAATGACTCTCTTTCTACAGCGATTTGAAACTGGAATTTCAATTATGGACACCATGTATAATATAAATAAAATAAGTATTTACTGATTGCAGTAAGACACCGATGAATATGTTTGGGTACGTTTAAAGTATATATATACATATATGTGTGCGTGTGTGTGTGTGTTGTCTTAGAAGGAAATAGTTGTGCCGGCCGCGGTGGTCTAGCGATTCAGGTGCTCAGTCCGGAACCGCGCGACTGCTACGGTCGCAGGTTCGAATCCTGCCTCGGGCATGGATGTGTGTGATGTCCTTAGGTTAGTTAGGTTTAAGTAGTTCTAAGTTCTAGGGGACTGATGACCAGAGATGTTAAGTCCCATAGTGCTCAGAGCCATTTGAACCATTTTTTTGAAATAGTTGTATGCGAAAAGTCCACTTATAAGCCAGCATCATTCGAGAGGAACAGCACATAACCACGCCTACGTTACGGTTCAAGTGTGCTTGTATATAAAACAAACCGCATCATCACGCAGAGATAAAATAATCGGAAACCGACTGCTGTTGTCGTAAGATCCGGGAAGACTTGGTGTCGTTTCCGGAGCTTCGCGTTCGAGGAAGATGCGGCGGGTCACTTCCGCTTACTGATAGTGCAAAGAGCCTCTTCCTCAAAAAGTTTCAATTTTCCGCGAGTGCGCACAATTCCAATATGATGTGACACAAACAGCAATTAAGGAAAAGTCTTGGCGATCAAGTATTTTTCCATCATTGCAACTTGTGTCACCTCTGAATGGTCGCCTACCTCTACTTTGGAAGAATTCCTGGATCAAGTAATGGAAAAAATGAGTTGAAAAACGGAGGTAAAAAGCTGGAGGCAAATTACTAAATTCGGACAATTGGGTCTTCTATCCGTCCTCCCAACTTATTTTACAAATGTGTTCATTCCAGTTCGTATGAATTTTTAATATCACCCTAAACATTCCACCATTTCCACGAAATCCGAAGACATACTACTCTCCAGTCAGATATACAAAATAAAGGGTGTTACAAAATTATACTGAAAAATTTCGTTGGGTTATAGAGGGTGTCTGGAGGAATAATCCATCATAGTAATTCTCTTCTGACTACTTATCCAGAGATGGAACACATGTAATACAATATGCAAAATGTTGAAACTAATTGGTGCAACATCCGAACAGAAATTTTCTTCGAGTTCGCCAGAACATAGGCAGCAATGAGTCAAGATCTATACAAGTTCGGAGAACAATTTTCTGTAAATTACAGGAAAGGAAATATAAATGTCAACATATAATAAAAACTACGCAACTTACAGACTGTAATCGGCAAAACACGTAAAATAAGTTATTCAGGCTGATGCTAAAAGACAGGAAAAACAAGTGTTTCACGTCCCTGTCTTTTTTACAGCACATCTGCGAGCTGTGTACCGTCGTCTGGCGCACTCTCTCAAACACGCCTTTAGTGAATCGAATCTTAGACATGTTAGTTGACTGCCATACACAGTGTAAGCAGGCTGTTTAGGTTTTTATGTTGGTAACGTCACGTAGCGCTCTGTATGAAAATCACTGGCTGTGCTGTGTGCAGTCTGTGGCAGGTTGGCATTTTTGGAATATTCGCTATTGTAGTGTTGGGCAGTTGGATGTGAACAGCGCGTAACGTTGTGCAGTTGGAGGTGAGCCGCTAGCAGTGGTTCAAATGGCTCTGAGCACTATGGGACTTAACAGCTCTGGTAATCAGTCCCCTAGAACTTATAACTACTTAAACCTAACTAGCCTAAGGACATCACACACATCCATGCCCGACGCAGGATTCGAACCTGCGACCGCAGCGGTCGCGCGGTTCCAGACTGAAGCGCCTAGAACCGCTCGGCCACTCTGGCCGGCCAGCAATGGTGGATTGAGGAGTGAGATGGCGGAGTTTTGAGAGCGAATCATCTGGATGTGTGTCCATCAGAAAGAGTAAATTTGTAAGACTCGATGTCATGAACTGATATATATATGATGACTTTTGAATATTATTAAGGTAAATGCGTTTGTTCTCTATCAAAATCTTTCATTTGCTAACTATGCCTATCAGTAGTTAGTGCCTTCAGTAGTTTGAATCCTTTATTTAGCTGTCAGTATTGGCGCTCTCTGAATTGCAGTAGTTCGAGTAACAAAGATTTTTGTGAGGTAAGTGATTCATGAAAGGTATAGGTTAGTGTTAGTCAGGGCCATTCTTTTGTAGGGATTATTGAAAGTAAGACTGCGTTGCGCTACAAATATTGTGTGTCAGTTTAGTGATGATCAGAATAAGTAAAGAGAGAAATGTCTGAGTACGTTCAGTTTTGCTCAGCTGTTTGAAAAACTTTGTAAGTGGTTTACCAGCACAGTCATTTATAAATTCTTCAAAGGGGATGTTTCAACAGGCTCTTTGAGAAGTGACGACAGAAAATTGTGGCATCCTTTTGAAACGCAGTTTATGGGAAAAAAAATAGCGAGGAAAGTTTCGGTAGGCGAATGGAGTCTGATAGTCGCCTAAACCAGAGAACGACTTTGGCGTCAATCCTGTGTCGAGAGGTCGGATGGTGTTTCACGTAAGCTTCGAAGTAGCCTGTCAAAACATGAGGAGTTAGTATAAAGACAACCTCACTGTTAAATTTCAAAATACAGACCACCAAGAAGGCTGTGGTTTGCAGGAAGCCAGGCTCATCCGTCCATCTCCATTGACATACGACGGATAGTGACATCTATGTAGAGATGCTGGAGAAAACGCCTGTTCATGTGCCGTTGATCGACTTTCAGCACTGACGGAGAGGTGCTTCACTTCGTTCTTGCACGTATGAGTAAAGAGCCAGTCTCTTAACTACTGGATGGACCGAGATGGACTCGGTGAATAGTTCACTTTGTCGATAGACCTCACGACCTTAAACATTTACCTTAAGACCCTGACACTGGGGGAGCCGAACTGCGTCGTGCAATACATAGAGTGTAACGAAGAGCCGCGCCTAACCTTAACAAGGCACATTTCTCACACGCAGAGGAAGAAAGTACACTATCTTACCAAAAGTATCCAGGCACCCATGCGTAACGCGAAATTGGTCACTAGATGTCACGAGAGGCGGACCCGTGCCCATAGATGGTCTGTTGAAGTCTCATGAGAAGTTGAGATTCTCGAAGCCCATACCTTTCCAACTCGTAGAATCATGGTGTGGGACCGAACGAGGTGGTGCAGTGGTTAGCACACTGGATTCGCATTCGGCAGGCTGACGGTTCAAACCCGCGTCTGGCCATCCTGATTTGTTTTCCGTGATTTCCCTAAATCGCTTCAGGAAAATGCCGGGAGAAATTTTTCGAAGGGCGTTCAATAAGCAAGGCAACGCTTTTTTTCTTGGCCGATTTCGGTTGAGAAAAGACGAAATTTGTTGTGCGACATCGTGGAATACACCCGCTTCACCCCGTATAGTTTCATGAAGTTCCGATGGTGGCGGCGCTATTACGTAGCCTTCAAAATTGCGTCTGTAATGGAGGTGCATTCCAAGTAGAGAGCTTTCATTGAGTTTCTTTTGGTGTAAAATCAGAGAATCGCAGATATTCGTAGGTGCTTGCAGAATGTCCACGGAGACCTGGCAGTGAACAAAAGCACGGTGGCGTCTGTCATCATCGCAGCAAGATCGCGCAAACCTGTCCGATGTTGCTCGTGGCGGAGAGCCGCACACAGCTGTGACTCCTGCAACGTTGGAACGTGCGGACACTCTCATTCGAGATGATCGACGGATCACAATCAAACACCTCGCTGCTCAACTCGATGTCTCTGTTGGGAATGCTAACACACTCGTCTACTAGTTGGGGTACTTACATGTGTGTGTCCGCTGGGTTTGTCGCCACCTAACAGACCATTAAGAGGAACGAAGGACCATCTGTATGGTATTGCTACCCGCCCGGTTGGCCTTGCGGTCTAACGTACGGCTTTCCGGTCGGGAAGGAGCGCCTGGTCCCTGGTACGAATCCGCCCGGCGGACTTGTGTCGAGGTCCGGTGAGCCGGCCAGTCTGTTGATGGTTTTTAGGTGGTTTTCCATCTGCCACGGCGAATGCGTGCTGCGTCCTCTTATTCCGCCTCAGCTACACTATGTCGGCGATTGCTGGGTAACAAGTTCTCCACGTATGCATAAACCACCATTACTCTACCACGCAAACAACCTCTGGCGTGCCACAGGGGAGTGTTATGGGACCATTGCTTTTCACAATATAAATAAATGACCTAGTAGATAGTGTCGGAAGTTCCATGCGGCTTTTCGCGGATGGTGCTGTAGTATACAGAGAAGTTGCAGCATTAGAAAATTGCAGCGAAGTGCAGGAAGATCTGCAGCGGATAGGCACTTGGTGCAAGGAGTGGCAACTGACCCTTAACATAGACAAATGTAATGTATTGCAAATACATAGAAACAAGGATCCTTTATTGTATGATTATATGATAGCGGAGCAAACACTGGTAGCAGTTACTTCTGTAAAATATCTGGGAGTATGCGTACGGAACGATTCGAAGTGGAATGATCACATAAAATTAATTGTTGGTAAGGCGGGTGCCAGGTTGAGATTCATTGGGAGAGTCCTTAGAAAATGTAGTCCATCAACGAAGGAGGTGGCTTACAAAACACTCGTTCGACCTATACTTGAGTATTGCTCATCAGTGTGGGATCCGTACCAGGTCGGGTTGACAGAGGAGATAGAGAAGATCCAAAGAAGAGCGGCGCGCTTCGTCACAGGGTTATTTGCTAAGCGTGACAGCGTTACGGAGATGTTTAGCAAACTCAAGTGGCAGACTCTGCAAGAGAGGCGCTCTTCATCGCGGTGTAGCTTGCTGTCCATGTTTCGAGAGGGTGCGTTTCTGGATGGGATATCGAATATATTGCTCCCCCCTACTTATACCTCCTGAGGACATCACGAATGGAAAATTAGAGAGATTCGAGCGCGCACGGAGGCTTTCCGGCAGTCGTTCTTCCCGCGAACCATACGCGACTGGAACAGGAAAGGGAGCTAATGACAGTGGGACGTAAAGTGCCCTCCGCCACACACCGTTGGGTGGCTTGCGGAGTATAAATGTAGATGTAGATGAAACATAGGGGATACACTTGTCTGGTGTGGGACGTTCCCTGGGGGGTCCACCGGGGGCCGAACCGCACAATAACCCTGGGTTCGGTGTGGGGCAGCGGAGGGGTGAAGTGGACTGCGGTAGTCGTCGTGGGGTTGTGGACCACTGCGGCTGCGGCGGGGATGGAGCCTCTCCGTCGTTTCTAGGTCCCCGATTGACATACAATACAATACATACAATGGTATTGCTTGTGTGTTACGACGCTGATCGTGACAATTTTTTGTGACTGTCACAGGCGATGAAACATGGGTTCATCGCTTCGAACCGGAAACGAAACGACCATCCATGGAGTGTCGGTACATCACTTTTTCTCCTATGTAGTAGTTCAAAGCCGCAGCCTCAGCCGGCAAAGTCTTGGCGACTGTCTTTTGGGACACTGAAGGGGTTATTCTCTTTGATATCTTCCCTCGTGGTGCAACGATCAATTCTGAAGAATAATGTGCTACTCTCAGGAAATTGAAAAAACGACTTCAGCGTGTTCGTCGCCACAAAAATGAAAACGAACTTCTCCTTCTCGATGACAACACAAGGAGACATACAAATCTGCGCACCCAAAACGAGCTCATAAAACTTCATTGTACTGTTCTTCCTTATCCATCCTACAGCCCGGATCTCGCACCTTTCGATTTCCTACTGTTTGGCTCAACGAAGGTTGCTCTCCTTGGGAAACAGTACGTGTTGAACGGGGATGTCATTAATGCAGCAAGAAAGTGGCTCCGACGTCGACGAGTAGAATGGTACCATACGAGCACCCAGGTCCTCCCAATCGCACTGAACGAAAGTTATGTTGAAAAATAGTGTTTTGTAGCCAAAAGAGTGGGGAAAATGGTGTATTGAAATCCTGAATAAAACCAACCAGCTTTCAGAAAAAAATGTGTTGCATTACTTACTGAGAACCCCTCGTGTATTATTGACTGGTGAGGCACCATCGGTAAATGGCAGCTACGGGTAAATGGTAACTATGGGTAAATGGTAACGATGCTATATTATCAGACGTGCGTACTCGAAGGAGGCAACGAACAGGGAGCAAAAAGAACGCAGTAAGCGACACAGAAATGAATATACCGCAGGTTGAATGCCGACAGTAATGGCTGCAGTTGCAGGGAGAAGCTGTGCGGTCCCAGTTCATTTACATGTCGCGCTCGTTACATCACAGTCTGCGGTGCATTCAGCTGACAGACCTGGAGCCGCAGTCCACTTGCATAATGCCAGGCGCCGGTCTGGCCGGGCAACCCTGTTGCGCCCGTATCTACCACACTAGTAGACTAACAGACGTCACTACATGGAGTAGCACACCAACGGTCACCGACATGTTAATTTCCTGAAAAAATGTTGCGACATTCTGGAGCAAAATACAGCCAAATTACGCTGACACCAGGGAAAGAGTCAACTCTCATACACTACCAGACGATTTTCAGACCAGCGGACAGCGTCAGATTTGCCGACAGATCTGTCCTCTTTTTTAAGTGATGTTCAGACGAGTATGGTTAGAGTTTAAACGTTTTGTGTTCTGTCCAACCAACATATGTCCTAAAATTTTAGGGAGATATTCTTAATGTGTTAATAGGATGACTGACTCAGCAATGTGTTTTGTAAGTGGTCAGCCAGACATATTTCAAAAAAATGTTCAAATGTGTGTGAAATCTTATGGGACTTAACTGCTAAGGTCATCAGTCCCTAAGCTTACACACTACTTAACCTAAATTATCCTAAGGACAAGCACACACACCCATGCCCGGGGGAGGACTCGAACCTCCACTGGGACCAGCTGCACAATCCAGGACTGCAGCGCCATAGACCGCTCGGCTAATCCCGCGCGGCATATATTTCACGGCGCTGTTAGTTTAGCTCCTCGGTCGTTTTACTTATGTTTTAATCCCAAGTATAGCACCTACGAGTATTACCCTTTGTCTGTTCTCTTAAGGTGTGTGACATAAAGTGACTGTGTGGGTGAACACGAGCGACGTGGGAGTGAAAGAGCGTCATTTTGTAGATTTACTCCTCCCTGGGCGATAACATTTTCAGCCATTTTATCCACATTCGTTTCTTTTAATATCTGTAAGGGCGTTGATAAACTCGCCGTTGAGCACCCATAAACTTCACACACACAAACTACCAGACGAGAAGGAGACTAATCAGCGAAAATCTTAATGCAACATGATCAGCGAAAATCTTAATAGAATAGTGACTTTCGGATGTACAAGAAAATCACACTGTTTCGTTTTTGACAACTAAACTCAACCTGTCATCACAACCCGAATTCCGCAGTACTTTACTATTCATTCTCTTGTTGGCATTGGTATCACCTCGCTTACCTCCTATCTGTGAATTGATTTTACTCAGCCAGTTACAGGGCGGCCAACCGTTTAATGTGGACGCCAAAACACCGTACAACTTCACCTTTTCAGACATATACATATATAATTAATTCCGAATTTTGGCATTAAGGAATTAGGCAGGCTCTCATATACCGGCTGGTTATACACTGAAGAGCCAAAGAAACTGGTACATTTGCCTAATATCGTGTAGGGCCCTCTCGATCACCCAAAAGTGCCGCAATACGACGTGACATGGACTCGACTACTGTCTGAAGTAGTGCTGAAGGGAACTGACACCATGAATCCTGCCGGACTGTCCATAAATCCATAAGAGTACGATGGGGTCTCCCTCTTCTGAACAGCACGCTGCAAGGCATCCCAGATATGCTCAATAATGTTCATGTCTGGGAAGTTAGGTGGCCAGCGTAAGTGTTTAAACTCAGAAGAGTGTTCTAGGAGCTACTCTGTAGCAATTCTGGACGTGTGGGGTGTCGCATTATCCTGCTGGAATTGCTCAAGTCCGTCGGAATGCACAATGGACTTGCATGGATGGAGGTGATCAGACACGGTGCTTACGTACGTGGCACCTGACATATCTAGACGTATCAGGTGTCCAATATTACTCCAACTGCACACGCCCCACACAATTACAGAGCCTCCACCAGCTTGAACAGTCCCCTGTTGACATGCAGGGTCCATGCATTCATAAGGTTGTCTCCATACCCGTAGACGTTCCTCCGCTCGATACACTTTGAAACAAGACTCGTCCGACCAGGAAACATGTTTCCAGTCTTCCATAGTCCAATGTCGATGTTGATGGTGTCCTGTAGTCATCAAGGGTATATGAGTGGCCTTCGGCTCCGAAAGCCTATATCGATTATGTTTCGTTGAATGGTTCGCACGCTGACCCTTTTTGATGGCCCAGCACTGAAATCTGCAGCAATTTGCGAAAGAGCTGCACTTCTGTCACGCTGAACGATTCTCTTCAGTCGCCGTTGGGCCCGTTCTTGCCGGATCTTTTTCCGGCCGCAGCGATGTCGGAGATTTGAAGTTTTGCTGGGTTCCTGATATTCACGGTACACTCGTGAAATCATAGTACGGAAAAATCTCCACTTCATCGCTAACTGTGTCCCATCGCTCGTGCACCGACTGTAACACCACGTTCAAACTCACTCAAATCTCGATAACCTGCAATTATAGCAGTAGTAACAGATTTAAGAACTGCGCCAGACACTTGTTGTCTTATATAGGCGTTGCCGACCGCAGCGCCGTATTCTGCCTGTTTACATATTTCTGTATTTTAATACGCATACCTATACCAGTTTCTTTGGCACTTCAATGTAATTCAAGTGCAGTTACTCACGAAGGTCCAGCGTGTGCTGTACATATCGTACTGCGGCGAAACTTGGTAGATATGCTATTACGTTATTGCGGAACCGATTTACGCTGGAAAAAATTAGTTACAGTTTCGGCCACCAGGTGCAAATCTGGCGCTGTACGCTACATATCTTGTTGACTGAAAGGTCTGAGAAGAGGCTCGTTGTCATTAGATGGTTTAAAATTGATAATGAAATTCGATAACACGGGTGCGCTTTGTGTGGCACCTGGAAGACAGAGGCGTCCCATCCCAGTGGAAGTTTTTTGCGGTGTTTTTGTTGCTGTATCTGACCATGCAACACCAGCTCCTGGTAGTGCTAGTGCTCGCGCATTTCACGAGAATCGTCCACCCCACGGTCAACAGCATGACAAGTGCTGCCGTCTATTTTACACTGCTACCCATACAAGATTTAGATGGTGCAGGAACTGAAACTTCATGACCCGCAGCAACGTTCTGAATTTGCTCTTCGGTTTCTGGCACGGATCGAATTTGACGACATGTGCCCAGGCAGTATTCTATGGAATGACGAGGCACATTTTACAGTACAGAGTGCGGTGAATACATAGAACTGCCGCTTTTGGCGTACTGTTAAACCACGAAGAGCCATTGCACTCGCCGTATGTGACTGTATTGTGTGAATTCATAAGCACCTTTATTCGTCGTTCGTTCTTCTTTGAAGATAATAAACTCAGAGTGCTGTAAGGTTTTGTTGTGATGTCTGCACGTTATCGAGACCTCCTTGTGCAGCATATGATTCATGCTCTGGAAGAGCGCAGTTCTGCGGAAACCACGATTTACATGCAAGATGGGGCAACAGCTCATGTCGCTCGCCCAGTGGAAGAGGTGCGTAATACAACTTCCATCAACGTGGTATTTCCAGAGGTTTTTGAGATGCATGGCCTGCAACATCACCTGGTCTGAATCCATGTGACATTTGCTCTGGAGGTATCTAAAAGTGCGAGATTACCAAGTACACGTTCGGTCTCTAACTGATCTGAAGGCCAGTATACAGGAACACGTCGCTCACATCTCACCGGAACTGCTGCGAGCGAATACTGACACCTCGTTTTACGGATGCAGCATCTCATCGACGTCTCCGGTGGTCATACAGAACAAATTGTGTAAGCAGAAGTTAATACTGAAATAAACATTATGCGCTTATCACTTGTTTGACCACTACTGCCCACGTCCCGTTCCTAATCCATTACATTTCTACACGTCTTTGTTTCATTCACAGCGCCAGATTTGCACCTGATGTCCAAAATAGGAACTAATTTTTTTCCAATGTTAGTCGATTCTGCACTAATGTACTAACATATGTACAAAGTTTCGGTGCCATACGATAATTACAGCCTGCACTGACCTATGTGAGTAGCTGCACTTTCCTTGTAACCTCCTCATACACTATGTGATCAAAAGTATCCGGACACCCCCAAAAGCATACGTTTCTCATATAAGGTGCATTGTGCTGCCACCTACTGCCAGGTACTCCATATCAGCGACCTCAGTAGTCATCAGACATCACGAGAGAGCAGAATGGGGCGCTCCGCGGAACTCGCGGACTTCGAACGTGGTCAGGTGATTGGGTGTCACTTGTGCCGTACCGTACGTCTGTATGCCAGAATTCCACACTACTAAACATATCTAGGTCCACTGCTTCCGATGTGAAAGTGAAGTGGAAACGTGAAGGGACACGTACCGCACAAAAGCGTACAGGCCGACCTCGTATCTTGACTGACAGAGACCGCCGACAGTTGAAGAGGGTCGTAATGTGTAATAGGCAGACATCTATCCAGACCGTCACACAGGAATTCCAAACTGCATCAGGATCCACGGCAAGCACTACGACAGTTAGGCGGGAGATGAGAAAACTTGGATTTCATGGTCGAGCGGCTGCTCATAAGCCACACAGTACCCCTGTAAATGCCAAATGATGCCTCGCTTGGTGTAAGAAGCGTAAACATTGGGTGATTGAACAGTGGAAAAACGTTGTGTGGAGTGACGAATCGAGGTACATAATGTGGCGATCCGATGGGAGGGTGTGGGTATGGCGAATGCCCAGTGAACGTCATCTGCCAGCGTGTGTGGTGTCAACAGTAAAATTCGGAGGCGGTGGTGTTATTGCGAGGTCGTATTTTTGTTATTGAGGGGGCTTGCACCCCTTGTTGTTTTGCGTGGCACTATCACAGCACAGGCCTACAATGATGTTTTAAGCACCTTCTTACTTCCCACTGTTGAAGAGCAATTCGGGGATGGCGATTGCATCTTTCAACACAATCGAGCACCTGTTCATAATGCACGGCCTGTGACGGAGTGGTTACGCGACAATAACATCCTTATAATGGACTGGCCTGCACAGTGTCCTGACCTGAATCCTACAGAACACCTTTGGGATGTTTTGGAACGCCGACTTCGTGCCAGGCCACACCGACCGATATCGTTATCTCTCCTCAGTGCAGCACTCCGCGATGAATGGGCTGCCATTTCCCAAGAAATCTTCCGGCACCTGACTGAACGTATGCCTGCGATAGTGGAAGCTGTCATCAAGGCTAAGGGTGGGCCAACGCCACATTGAATTTCAGCAGTACCAACGGAGGGCGCCGCGAACTTGTAAGTCATTTTCAGCTACGTGTCCGGATACTTTTGATCACATAATGTCACTTCTGGATACAGGCCGGCCGAAGTGGCCGTGCGGTTAAAGGCGCTGCAGTCTGGAACCGCAAGACCGCTACGGTCGCAGGTTCGAATCCTGCCTCGGGCATGGATGTTTGTGATGTCCTTAGGTTAGTTAGGTTTAACTAGTTCTAAGTTCTAGGGGACTAATGACCTCAGCAGTTGAGTCCCATAGTGCTCAGAGCCATTTGAACCATTTTTTTTTTCTGGATACAAACATGCATATGTCACCTTGCTGCCCATTAAAACTGGGACACGACGAAGGGTAGCAAATAACAAAATATTAATGAAAAATCATGGCTGCACGCAGCTGTATGAATCAGTTTATTAGACGACCAGTTTCAGCCCTAAACGGACCGTCTTTATGTATATTGTGAAATCACACGGCCGATTACGTTTTCACACTCCACCTGAAGGTCTGTTTATGGCTTAAGCTCGTCATCTAATAAATTGCTTAATACAGCTGTGTGGAGCCGTGGTTTTTCGACAATTTTTGAAGTTGTAAATCATCGTCTAAAAAAAAATTACTTATAGTGCATATGCAGTATAGTACGAAGAATTCGTGATAAAATTTGTAGAGTAAACGGAGAGATTATGTCACAAGGATGAATGAAAATCGAATGCTTAAAATGATGATGAATTATCGAGCAACAGGGAAAAGATCAGTACACATGTATTTAGACCAAGAAAGAGTTGGAGGGACCAAATAGCAACTAACCACAGACAACAGAGGCAGCGAATGAGAGGACGTAACAGGCAAATGCCTATCTCTTGAAGGAAGAAGAAGAAGAAGAAAATGATGACGATGTTCGTTAAATTTGTAAGTGATGGGGTGGTATATTAGGCGCGAACTTCAGTACACAGAGTTGCCAACTCTGTCGGAAACATTGACTGAAACCCAGCTGGCGTTGAGTCAAACTGATCGTGGATGACAGATGTGGATACGTCATTCTAAGTACTTCGGCTGTATGCCAGAGATCACTAACCGTAGTGGTTGATGAGAAGTGGCATGCCAGTACCTCGGAAACACATACCGGATGTTTTCAGTGGGTTAAAGATAAGTTGACCGTGGTGGCCGGGGCAACAGTCGAACACTCTTTTTATCGAGTTAAATCAGGACACCCACAGGGAACATGCGGTCTTATTTTATTTTGCTGAAAGACACCGTAATAGAGACCTCGAACATAGGGACACCAAACATATTAACAAGTCAGAAATGTGGTAACAAATCACCTACTATGTGAAATAGAGGTTATATAGTTGTATAGCCAGTGGCAACCTATACAATCACGCCAGATGGTGGGCCTGTATGAGGATGAGAAATGCAGTCTGGAGCCTCGCCACAAATATGTCGATTATGATGCTGTACGTATAACCGGTACTCGTCTACAAAAATAACACAGCGAAGTTCCTTCGTCCAGCATTGTGGCTGGGCGCACCACAGTCGACACGCCTCCTCCTGCCGCTGCAAGAACTGGCGCCGCACTGACAGTCAGTACTCTTCCTGATCTCACTTGATTTGATGTGAACAAGCCCATTTCCTGATTCAAGGTACGCCACGTCGCTGTTCGATACTGGACAGACGAGCAAACAATACGTCGTTCCTCTCGAGCGCTAGTCATACAGAACTCCAGAATGGCATTGAATATGGCCCTCCCAAGCTCATCGATCGCATATTCTACTGACACATGTGGGAGGCTGATCCACATGAGGAGCAATGTCGCGGAACAATGAACTACTGGCTTAGTGGGCTACTATCCTGCTGCCGTCTGCTACCGAAAGTCGCTGGCGGAAATCTCTTCTTCTTAGACGAGGCATACCATGAATTTCTCATAAACAACCAATATTCATATATGATTTCTGAATGTGATATCTGCTGCGTAGTTTTTCCTTATGCAGATTAGATTAGATTAGATTAGTACTTGTTCCATAGATCATGAATGCGACACTTCGTAATGATGTGGAACGTGTCAGGTTAATAAAAGGTGTCTACACAAGATATTACATTAGACAAAATATTACATGACACTCAATAATTTTTTTGTGGAGGTTGGGAAATTACCCACTTACTATATCCAAAAATTCATCTAATGAGTAGAAGGAGTTGCCATTAAGAAATTCTTTTAATTTCCTTTTAAATGCTATATGGCTAACTGTCAGACTTTTGATGCTATTAGGTAAGTGACCAAAGACTTCTGAGTCAAAGTTAGGTTTAACCCTGAGTAGTGAAGATCATCCTTTCTCCTAGTGTTGTAGCCATGTACACTGCTATTACTTTTGAATTCGTTCGGATTGTTAATAACAAATTTCATAAGTGAATATATATATTGTGAGGCTACAGTGAAGATTTCTAGCTCTTTAAATAAGTGTCTGCAGGATGATCTTGGATGAGCTCCAGCAATTATTCTGATTACACGCTTTTGTGCAATGAACACTCTTTTACTCAATGATAAGTTACCCCAGAATATGATGCCACACGAAAGCAGAGAATCAAAATAGGCGTGGTAAGCTAATTTAGTCAGATGTATATCGCCAAAATTTGCAATGACCCTAATTGCATAAGTAGCTGAATCCAAACGTTTCAGCAGATCCTCAGTGTGTTTTTTCCGGTTCAACCCCTCATCAATGTATACACCTAGAAATTTTGAATATTCTACCTTAGCTACCGATTTCTGATCGAAGTCTATATTTATTAATGGGGTCATTCCATTTACTGTGTGGAACTGTATATACTGTGTTTTGTCAAAGGTTAATGAGAGCCCATTTGCAGAGAACCACTTAATGATTTTCTGAAAAACATCGTTACAATTTCACCAGATCGTAGACAGCTTTACTCCCACCTACTTTATGCTAATTGGTTCAAATGGCTCTGAGCACTATGGGACTTAACTTCTGAGGTCATCACTCCCCTAGAACTTAGAACTACTTAAACCTAACTAACCTAAGGACATCACACACATCCGTGCCTGAGGCAGGATTGGAACCTGCGACCGTAGCGGTCGCGCGGGTCCAGACTGTAGCGCCTAGAACCGCTCGGCCACTCTGGCCGGCTGTGCTAATTGGTTGTGTGTCCAAGTAAGTACTACACTGTATGCGAATTTTCACGTTAATAGTCATGGGCGTATAATAATTTACGAGACAGTTTCTCGCCAGTCATGCGTGTATGGGTCGAATAATGTAGGGAAGAGAACTGAACCCTGCGGCAAGCAATTTTTCGGTTTGTGGAATTTACTCTACACTTTTATTTAACATATTGCCCAATAAGGGGATGATCTTCATAACTGCCTTGATAAATTACATTAACAGCACTTCTTTCCAAACTGCGTCGCACACTCCGGAGTAGCCCGGGAAAGGAATGACAGTTTATTCTGAAAACCAGTTTGCAAATAGATGGTTAAGGAGAGAATGTGGTTGTTTCGCTCACTACTGGGACAGAACCGAGCTTGTTTTGCTGACATTAGCGCTTCAGTTGTTATGTCTATCCTCTTCTAATGAAGGCAGTGAACATCAGACGCTAAATGGAACGGAGAAATCGCTTGCTGTTATTCCCGTCGTTACGCCTGCTTCATTCAGAACTTTGGTGACTTCAGTCACGAGGTTTCTACAGATAATCAGTCGTTCATGTAGCCGTCCCACAGCTCCATATAACATAATAGAAAGAAAACGGAGAAGCTCAAGAGTGTGTGACTAGCGCTGTAACGTGTATTTGACGCGTGACAATATATTTAGTATGTTACCGACAACCAAGGATTGTGTGTCTTTCAATTATTTGTGTTTCCCGCGGATTTTGATGATAGTTTTATTCTATCATACGTGGATTATCATGTGCTGCCCGGGCTCGTCTTTTGACGGTGTTTTGGAGATGTATTAGTCATCATGCATGGTTCGAATCAGAATCAGATGTCCATCTGCTGTTTCAGCGAATGTTTTACCGAGGAGTGACGTATTTTTACACGCTCCTTGCACCTTAGAGTTCGTGACACATGAAATACTACTTCCATATTGAAGATATACCAACTGGGTATGAAGCTGGTCGTCATACAGCGAAAACACAATAAACAGCTATTGCGGATTTGGACTTTTTCTCAATTTTAATATAGGCTATGTGACCATCTCTCAATTTAAAATCTTTGATTGTCTTTCGCATTATGTAAACCGACGGTGTTCAGTTCCATATGCTGACAGCCAGGCAGCAATGAATTTAGACAGACTGCTCCTCCACACTGTAGATGTTCAAATGGTAGCATTATTTTTCATTAATTCAAAACTCACGTTGTTTGTTCCAGGAAGTAGACAGAAATAGGCTAAAATTCATTCGGACTCAGAAATAAGTTTCAAAGCTCACGTTTTTATTGCGTGAAGTAGACAGAACTGGTCTAAAGCTGATTCGAATTCAGGAATAAACTTCCAGTATAGCAGATTACGCAGCGAGCGATCACTCATCTTGGAATGCGTAAGCAACCACAATGACGCCAGTTCCACTACATCGATCGTTTAGTCATCACCACCTACTGCAAAACTTTACACAGCACATTTAATATCCATACAAAGCTAATTACTAACGATAAAACGTAACAAAAACAGACTATCTTGTAATTTAGAGCACCAGCGCGGTTTCGTGTGTACGAATGGAAGCACTAATCGTCGATTCTGGAAGCTAGACACTCTGGCAAAATGTGAGTTTACCAAAGGCTGTTTCGGCCTCCAGCCATAAAAATGAGGACGATCTACGAACGAATTAGTCGTTCGGAGAGACATGGCGTACGAAACTGCACCCAGCACTTGGCCGTCATTGGTCGGTGAAAACAATAACAACAAGCAGTCACTATACCACATAAACCGCCTGCAACGTATGAGGCTGGAGGTCGTATTTGCGGCTCTCCAAACATGACGCACGTGCATTTGTATGAGTGGTGAATATTCCTACGTGAACTTCCTGCGTAAACAATGAATGCATTTTCCTCATTTACAAAACATTCTCGGATGTCAGTATGTTTCCGACAGTTTGCACCCACGATCTCTTCCCATACGCCAATTCTGCCGATTGCAACGGAAGGACTGTGTTCTAGCACCAGCCACCGTCCTTACACAGAACATACCTGCATGTCATGGAGGCGGTGCCACCACCTCGCCAATATGGTAATGCTTCTGACCCGTTTAAGCATTGTCATAGCTACCTTCCATATTTTTTTTAACTTTATTTCATCGCCCTTGTTTCGACTTATCGCGTCTCCGAAAGGAATGTAGTATAAAATACAATTCCATCTATTATTAGCAGTGACTGCCTACGATTTTACTAATTTGAGGGGTTAGCATTGACAATTAAGTGGGGAAACCGTGCTTTTTTAAGTTTATTTTTGTTTCTCCACTCTGAGAAGTATTAATTCGGTAATTTTTCCTGATTATTTTTGTGGCTATTCATAAGGACTTTCTCAATCACTCTCATTTGTATTATATTTCAGATTTTTAATTTTCAATACCAACTTAACATTAGTGGTATGTGAATTTTTTTATTGTGAGTGACTCGTTGAATACTTTTTAAAAAAAAAACATAAGCTGGATACAATTTAAGGTCGTTGAATCTTTTGGCAGAATTCATATACACTCCTGTTTTAATAATGTAAAAATATGTATTTAGCTAATAGTAATGAAACATGCTTACCATTTCGGTATCAAAGTAATCCACATAAAAAATAGTACATTGAGTGAATACCTATCAATCGGCTGAAATACAATAACTGTGTGTTGTTCCTATCAAATTTAGTTCTTAGGACAGTATAAGTCTTCAGACTCGCCCAATTAATTATACAGTGGTGTGCAAAACTTAAGGATGAAAATACCTTTCGCATGATATGTCACTACCAAGTACATAACTCAGTGAAACATGGAGCACACATAGAACGAACTGGGACAGTATAGTACAGGGAGGTAACTGATATGAGACGAACAAAAATGATACTGTTATCGGCCGGCCGTTGTGGCCGAGCGGTTCTATGCGCTTCATTCTGGAACCGCGCGACCGCTACGGTCGCAGGTTCGAATCCTACCTCGGGCATGGATGTGTGTGATGTCCTTAGGTTAGTTAGGTTTAAGTAGTTCTAAGTTCTAGGGGACTGATGACCTCAGATATTAAGTCCCATAGTTCTCAGAGCCATTTGAACCATTTGACACTTTTATTCAAAGACAATAATTACACTGAAGTTACCGCGATTTGTGGTGGTCCTCTAGACGTTATAAAAGGCGGGACATGATTCTTTATGAAGTATGTGATCACGTAGACGGCAATGTATGCTGTGCAACGTGCTCCCATATTGGCCACAAGATTAGTAAGGAATTGATGTGGTAGGGCGTTCCATTCCACCAACAGAGCGACTGACAAATGCCGGATGGTCGCTGGTGCCTGTTGACGTCGTGTAATACGTCTCCCAAAGGCATTACATACGTGCTCGATAGGATTTAAGCCGAGGGACCGGGCAGACCAGTCTGTTCACCGAATATGCTCTCATTCCAACAGCTCCCCCGCCTGCACAGTTCGATTCGGTCGGCGTTATCGTCCATAATAATGAAGTCAGAGCCGAATTCAGACTTGAAAAGACTCCCTTGGGGAAGGAATAGAGCGTTACTATAACCTTGACCGGCCAGTGCACGGTGTTCAAAGATTTAGAGGTCAGTACACCCAAGCAATATTATGCCTCCCCACATCATAACACCTGGACTATCAAAACGATCATGTTCAACAACGTTTCTGGGTGCATTACGTGTTCCCACCTCTCCCCGTACGAGGATATGTTCAGCTCTGACAATGGCAGTTAGCCGTGCAAGCGAAACGTCAGAAAGTTCGTCAAATCAAACGTCGGCCGAAGAAGCCAACAGGCTATTTTTCAGTAGAAGAGAAACTTGCTTTAAGAACATAATGAAGTGGAGCACTCTATAACCACTTTTCAACTATACTTTTGCGAATCTTCCATGAATAAAACATGCAGCCCACCACTGGTGATGAAACTTGAGTAGATGGGTATGGAGTCGAAACTACGACCTAACAGTTCCAGTGGGATGCGAAAGCTGTACTCTTTGGTTTGACGGCATACTGTACCATGAGTTCTTTGTCAGCACGCCATAAGTCAATAACATGGTATACCTGGACGCCCGACGCCTTTACCATGAAACAGTCCGAAGAAAATGCTCGAATTTGGGGCAAAATAATCTTTTGAGGAGAGTTTCGGTTCTGTGTACAGGTCCACGGTGAATGTATGTAAGCCGTGTTGCGGCTCGATTTGATTCTGGCGCTGATTAGAGATACTTGCTGTCATTGCTGCAAGTATGTTTTCTCCGGTCGCTGTGTGGACACCGGGGGCGTGGCAGTGAGTCTGAAGTTAATGCCTGCCGCGTCTGCGCTGAGAGAGAGTCGGGCGCTTCCCGTTTAGGACACAGGGCGACAGCTGATGGACGGAAACATGGCTGGACATCAACGCGGAACTACCAGCGCCACTTCCTTGATGTGGGACGGACTACTCCTTGGAAGATTAAATGGAAGTCTTCGGTCAAAGTCGCTCCCGAGTGCTGTGTACGATAAGTGACTGCTCATCCATTGGGTCTACCAAGAGGGTCCTTTGGACTATTACATGTTGGGTTTGTGACGCCGTAATTGAAACTGTAGAGCATCTGTCTCTGGAAAAGGTCTTGTGATTGGATTCAGTCCCGCATATTCTTTAATGCCCCTGGCTATGCTCAAACGTTTATTTCCTCCATGCTAGTCTGCTTCCCGAGTGAAACAGTGTACACCGTTGAAGGCTGGCAAGCAATTAATTGTTACTTTTTATTTGACTGCTTTATGGTAATACCTACAACCGTCAGGTTCTAAATTCGTGTTCTGCTTCAGCTACATTTTAATGTCAATTGTACAGAATAATGATAAAACTACGCTGTCTGTTTTGCTTCCGCAGTACCTATTGTGAGCTGTGGCTGCCGTTCTGGTAATCTGTTTTTTTTTTCTCTCTCTCTACGTTATAGTAAGCCGGCTGTTACGTGATTCCTTGTCTGTATTAAGCTGGGTCCAATTAACGGCTTGTCGAGCGTCTTAGGTGCAAGCAGCACGACGCCATTTTGTTCCTCCAGTTCATTCATCAGTTTGATCGATATTTTTATTATTGTTAAATATTTTCACTGTGTAATGGATGTATGTCCTGTTAAGCTATCAGAAACTTGTATAATTAATTAGAAGTAATGCTTTCAGAGTCTTAAGTTTTATCTAGTTAATTGTGATTTATGTAAATTCATATTGAATATTCAATTAAATTTATCTGCGTTAAAACACACTAGATTTTCTTTTTCTATCTTTTGTTTTAACAGAAACCACTTATTCCAATTAAGATAACAGCAGTAACAACTGAGTTCAGTACAGTGGTCTGGTGATTTAACTATTGTTAATGAAGAGTTAATTTCATGTGAAGGTTATTATTGTACCAAATTTCGTTTCTGAATAGTAGTAGAGAAGAAACAAAACGACTGTGGGAAATAAATGTGTTACAGTTCACCACAAATATTACCAGCCCTTGCCCCTTCCACATCCATGCCTTTGCTAACCAGGACCATTTGAGTATTCTTGTACTAAGGCTCAAAGGGAACAGTCATTGCCAGATTGCATTCCTCAACTTCACATCGGCTCAAAACCTGGCGTGATGGTATGGTGTGCAATCAGGTACAGAACATGAACACCTCTCTTTCGCGTAGCTGGTAATCTGGACAGCACCATTACATTTCTGACATGTTAAGGCCGGTCGCTATGCCCTATCTCAGAGGTCTTCCTGACGTTATCTTTCCACAGGATAACGCAAGACCACATACGACCTGCGCTGCCCTGGTCCACTTCGAATCAGAGGGTGTCCGACTCCTTCGCTAGCACGTACTCTCATCCACCGAAAATATCTGGTCATGGGTTAAGGAGAGACAGGCACGCCACAACTGGCCAGCCGCTAAAATTGACGAACTCTTGTATAGAGTCGAAGCAAAGTGGAATGACGTCACTGTATCTGTCATCCAAGCTCAGCTCGACTCAATTCCCACCCGGGTAAGAGCCAAGGGTAGTAATCTATATAAAAAATTTCGCACCCTGCATAACCCCAAATCACCTATAAATTTGATCATGCATTTTTTCCTGATAGACTAAGTAAAATTTCGTTGTTTGCTATACTTTTTGGTGTTACAGTTTTAATGGCCAGCAGTGTATGTAAATAGGGGGAGGGAGACAAAATTTAGAAACATGAAAAAGCCTAAAATATTACCCTGCCTAATACGTTGTAGGAAAACCGTTGGCATTCAAAACAGCTTCCAGTCGTCTCTCAGTCGATTAATATAGCTCCTGTATTGTTTTCAAGGGAATCCCATACTATTTTTCCAGCAAAACAGAGGCAATTTCAGGTAACGATGATGGAAGTGGATAGTGAATCACGGACCCTTCTCTCCGAAGTAGACCACAAAGGCTTAATAACATTGTGGTTGTGATGGCCAGGGGAGATGCGACAATTCATCCTCGTGTTCAGAGAACCAGTCCTCTCGTCTTGAAACACAGGATCACCATTTTGGAACAAACACCTTACCATGGGATGGACCTGCTCAGCCCAAATGGTCACATAATCCTTGGCAGTAATGCCAGCTCGCAAAGTAACCATTGCACCATTGGAACCGCGATATGACAGCCCAAATCATCATTGAACACACGCCATGTTTCACTCTTGCGGCCGGCCGGTGTGGCGTGCGGTTCTAGGCGCTTCAGTCTGGAACCGCGTGACCGCTACGGTCGCAGGTTCGAATCCTGCCTCGAGCATGGATGTGTGTGATGTCCTTAGGTTAGTTAGGTTTAAGTAGTTCTAAGTTGTAGGGGACTGATGAGCACAGAAGTTAAGTCCTGTAGTGCTCAGAGTCATTTGAACCATCACTCTTGCGACGTGAACTCGGCTGATAGTTGAAAACAGTGTGAATCAAGACTCATCCGACCAAATGACATTCTCCCATTGCTCCACAGCTCAGGTGCTAAGGCAACGGCACCACATTTTTCTGTTACGGCCATTTGCATCTCTGATGAGTGGTGGGAATTGCAATTCGTACTGCAATTCCCTGTCTATGAGGCTCCCTTCGTGTTGTTTAGGCGCCGACAGAGTTCGTGACAGCGGTATTGAGTCCTGCAGTGACTTTTACTGCTGTCGTTCTCTAATTTTCCGTCACAGTCCTCTTCAGTGACTGTCTGTCAAGGTCACTCAACACACACTTCCCTCGGCAATGTAACTTAGCGGGTGATGTTTTACCGCTTTTCCTGTACGCGATATAAATCTTCGATGAGGTGTCTCTTGAAATACCTACCACTTCGGCTCTCTTGGTTACGGAAGATCCCGCTATACGAGCACCAACAATGTGCCCACGTTCGACTGCATTGAGGGCCGACATAATGTACTCACAACTACACACTATTCTGACTACAACAGACACTTGCAGTGTATTGAGGACTTTGTACAGGTATCGTACGTGGTCAAGTACAACAGCGCAACTTGCCGATTTGACTAGCATCTGCTTAAGAGTCCAAGCATGCGTTTTTCACGGTGTTTCTGTCCAACCTCTGAATGTTTGTATTTCGTGAAGTTATAAGCAAAATATAGACAGAAGTGCTGCTGTCGCTTGCTCATTGCACTACGAGGCGTGTTTTCTAAGTAAGTATTGTTTTGAAATTAAAAAAAAGACATGCTAAGATATCTCAATAATTTTATTTTTACATGAAAGCCTGTACCTTAATCTACTTTTCTGCATAATTTCCGTCAATATTGAGGGACTTGTCATAACGTTGAACCAGTTTTTGAATACCCTCCTCATAGAAGTCTGCCGTCTGACTTGTTAACCACTGCATCACCACTGTTCTGACTTCGTCATGAAGACGCTGACCGCCCAGGTGTTTCTTCAAGTACAGGAACAGTTGGTAGTCACTGGGCGCAAGATCGGGGCTGTACGGAAGATGGTCTAGATCTAGAGTTTCCCATCGAAAAGATGTGATGAGATCTTTGGTCTGATTCGCCACATGCGGACGGGCATTGTCTTGCAGCAAAACGATGCCCTTGAGCAACTTGCCCCGTCTTTTGTTTTGAATTGAACGGCGCAGATTGCGCAATGTCTTACAGTAATCTGCCGCGTTGATTGTCTAATTACGAGGCACATATTCCACAACCAATACTGCTTTTCTGTCCCAAAAAAAAACTGTGCACATGATTTTCCGGGCAGAAATTGTTCGCTTAAACTTCACTTTTCTGGGTGAATCTGAATGCCGCCATTCCATGGGCTGTTGCTTTGATTCTGGTGTGACGTAGGCCACCCATGTTTCATCTTGAAGAAACACCTGGTCGGTCAGCGTCTTCAAGACGATGAGGAAGTCAAAACAGTGGTGATGCAGTGGTTAACAAGTCAGGCGGCAGACTTCTATGAGGAGGATATTCAAAAACTGGTACAACGTTATGACAGGTGCCTCAATGCGAGACCTGAGTTTCTCCTGGCGTATACAACTTTCAAATAACTTCCGGAAATTCAGCCACCGCCGATATTTCTGTGGGAGAACACCCCGCCATTTTCAAGGCAAACTGCAACGGACAGGCGACGTACATGCAAATTTAAAACCTCGGTTCTTGGACTGAAGCAGGAAAGATAAAACACACACTCTGAACACCAGTGCCACCAAAGATGACCAAAGTCAGAGCTATCGATAGTGAGACTACGAATTCACAGGTGAGGTAGCATTGACTCTGTCTCTCTGTTTCTTGACAAGGGAGAGAGCCGGATTCCAAACAGAGTTTAAACAGAAACCTCCATCCCTGTTAACGAGGTTGCTCGCTAATTTAATCTCAACTGCCTCCTTAATAACACTGTCCCAATAGCTGGACGTGCATGCCAACATCTCGGTGTTATTATATAACATGGGGTGACCAGTATACAAGCAATGTTCGGCAATAGCAGATCTACTTGGCTGCTGTAAACGTGTGTGCCGTTTATGCTCAGTACATCGGTCCTCCACGGTCCTGATGGTTTGACCAATATATGCCATGCCGCAGCTACAAGGAATACGATATACACCCGCCTTACGCAGTCCAAGATCATCCTTAACGGAACTCAAAAGCGCTCTAATTTTAGATGGAGGTCGGAAAACACATTTCACATCGTATTTCCGTAAAATACGACCGATCTTGTTGGAGGTGTTTGCTACGCAAGGC
Source organism: Schistocerca americana (assembly GCF_021461395.2). Taxonomy (NCBI): domain Eukaryota; kingdom Metazoa; phylum Arthropoda; class Insecta; order Orthoptera; family Acrididae; genus Schistocerca; species Schistocerca americana. The sequence continues at coordinate 324,889,449 of NC_060121.1, read as the reverse complement.
AAAAAGGCAGTAGACTTAGGTGTTGATTCAGAACTATCATCGATCACCCGATGTACAGTTGGTCGATAGCGCAACGCAATTTCAATCTGTCTATACTATAACCATTTTGACGAAATGTAACTTCAAGATGGGACAGCTCAGCTGGCAAAGTCTCAGCGTCAGAAACATGTGCCCTGTGTACCAAGGTACGAAGTACCCCTCCACGCTGAGCCGGATGGTGACAACTATTAGCCTGTAAGTACAAGTCGGTGTGAGTTCGTTTCCTGTAGACTGCATGTCCCAATGATCCATCATCCTTTCTCCTAACCAACACGTCAAGAAAGAGAAGGCAACCATCCTCTTCCACCTCCATCGTAAAACGAATGTTCGGGTGGATCGAGTTCAGATGTTCTAGAAAGGCATTCTAATTCTCCCTACCATGAGGCCAAACAACGAAGGTATCGTCGACGTATCTAAAGAAACAGGCGGGTTTCAAAGGCGCCGACTCCAATGCACGTTCCTCGAAGTCTTCCACAAACAAATTTGCGATCACAGGAGACAACGGACTACCCATCGCAACTCCATCTGTCTGCTCGTAATACTGGCTGAATTCCCGGAAGTTATTTGAAAGTGCCTCAATATTGACGCAAGTTATGTAGAAAAGTAGATTAAGGTACATGCTTTCATGTAAAAATAAAATTATTGAGATATCTTAGCACGTCTTTTTTTTTAATTTCAAAACGGTACTTACTTAAAAAAACACGCCTCGTGTCATTCCCAGATACTAACCGAAACTAAGAACGTTTCATAAACACACGTATGCTTCTTGTTCTCGGGTGCGGTGTGTGGAGCACAGCGACTGTATAGAGTTCGGTGACACCGCGCAGGCACTGGCTGCTTCGGCCACAAAGGAGCCGTGGCGTGTCTGACGGCCACAAAAGCGGCGGGCGCCGGCCGGCCGGCCGCAGCGTGCGGTGGGCGGGGCCCCTTGTGTAGGCGGACCGAGTCGGCCGGAACAAGGACGGAGCGGGGGACGCGGCCGGGTCGCTACTCGCTGGTACTGCTGCCTCACGCGACCGCCGCGAGACGCCTGCTGCTTACGTTTGGTGGCGACCGTTGTTAACTGTGGATTCTCACTGAGGTGACAAACGTCGTGGGATACCTCCTAATAACGAGCAATAGTATCTTAACTTCAATAGTGGGATACGGATCAGGGGTCTGGGCACACAGACTCACGAGGGTCATGCCTGCTATGGCCGTAAGAAGAGTGCAGCGGAACATGCTCCTACGTTCAGCAGGGGCATACAGGACAACATCTGGAGGGGCGCTTCTTGTGCTAATGGGGATCTGTCCATTGGACATTAAAATCCGTGAGCAGGCCGCCTGGTACTGGGCGAAGAAGGAGAATAGGGACAAGATTAGGGAGATAATTGGGGTTTACGCTGGGGATAAAAACGCGATTAAAAAGAGAGGGATCGAACTATGGCAGAAACAGTGGAACAACGAGGATACAGGACGCAGAACCTATTAGCTGTTACCGAACATAGAGGAACGAGCAAAACTTACATAATTCATGCCTACGAGAGGAATGCTGCACTTTCTTACTGGACATGGACCCTACCCAACATATCTATGTCGGTTTGGGAAGCAGGCTACACCCGCGTGTGACTGTGGTGCCGTGCAAGGAACCCCAGAACATGTGGTGTATGAGTGTCACCTCTTCCATGACGTAGCCAACGACCTACGAGAGCAGCTTCCGAATAACGACACGTACCACCTACTAAGGCATGACAACACCTTCAATGTCTTGAACAATCTAACAGACGAAATCTCGAAAAAAGTCCTTAAGAACTTTCTAAGGGACAACCATTAATTATTAAAAAATTACACCACCTCAGACTCCGTGCACCTTTCCTGTTCCGCCGAGCCGGGACTTGGCCAGCCGCTTCACGGCTGGAATCCACCTTGCTCTGGACTAAGGGGGGGGGGGGGAGGGTGTACAAAAACCGGACAGGACCACGCACCAATTATGACACTAGATGTAAAATTAGGTTGGACGTAGAAGGTAGGATAAGGCTTTTAGGATAGACTGCAGCGAAACCAAGTTACTGGCCAGCCCTGTGCCAGGGGCATGCCCACTGGGATTAGCTCAGTGGGCCAGGACAACATCTATCGGGTTTATAGAGCACTGGCGCACCTGTAACGCTGCAGGTAGCGTAACTTTCTTCGTAGATTAAGTAGAACATGGAACCACATAGCGGTAAGAACGCAATTAAGATTACCTGTAGTGTAGAATAGAGAGCTGCATTTTGTCTGTATGACAATAGGACCCACTAATGTAGTTCGGTAGTGGGTTAATATGTATAATGTAATGAATTTGAATAAAGATAAAAAAAATAACGAGCCGGACCTCCTCCTGCCCGATGTACTGCAACGGCTCGACGTGGCATGGACTCAACAAGTCGCTGGAAGTCTCCTGCGGAAATATTGAGCCATGTTGCCTCTATAGGCGTCCATAATTGCGAAAGTGTTTCCGGAGCAGGATTTTGTGCACGAACTGACCGCCCAATTGCGTCTTATAAATGTTCGATGGACTTCATGTCGGGCCATCTTCGTAACCAAATCATTCGCAAGAACTGTCCAGAATGTTCTTCAAACCAATGATGAACAATTGCGGCCTAGTGCCCTCTTTGGGAAGATGAAGTCCTTTTATTTAATTTAATCGTATGGCTAGGGCCCCCCGTCAGGTAGACCGTTCGCCGGGTGCTGGTCTTTCAATTTGACGTCACTTCTGCGACGTGCAGTCTACGAGGATTAAAGGATGATGATGAGGACAGCACAATACCCAGTCCCTGGGCGGAGAAAATTCCAGACCCATCCGGGAATCGAATCCGGGCCCAGAGGATTCACAATCCGTCACATTTACCATTTATTTATTTGTTTATTTATTTGCATTTCTGTGCGTTCTTGATCGTTGGGTTTGGTCGTTGCGGACGTCATATGACATCCGTAAAAGTTCGTTTGTTGATCCTTCCACTCAGTTTTTTTTTATTACAGAGGCCAACCAGCTCTCTGACTGAACACGCTGAGCTACCCTGCCGGCATTATTCAGCTAGCGGGGGTGGGATGAAGTCCATGAATGGCTGCAAGTAGTCTCAAAGTAGCCGAACATAACCATTTCCAGTCAATAAATGGTTCATTCCATGTAAACACAGCCCATACCATCACGGAGCCATAACCAGCTTGCATAGTGTCTTGTTGACTATATGGGTCCATGGCTTTGTGGGATCTGCACCACACTCGAACCCTACGAGCAGTTCTTACCAACTGAAATCGGGACTCATCCGACCAGGCCAAGGTTTTCCAGTCGTCTAGGGTCTAAACGATATGGTCATAACGATCATAGAAGAGCCGCTGCAGGCGATGTCGTGCTGTTAGCGAAGGCACTCGCATCGGTCGTCTGCTGCCATAGCCCATTAACGCCAAATTCCGCCGCGCTGTTCTAACGGATACGTTCGTCGTGCGTCACATTTGATTTCTGTGGTTATTTCTCGCAGTGTTGCTTGTCTGTTAGCACTGAAAAATATAGGCAAACGCCCCTGCTCTTAGTCATTGAGTGAATGCCATCGGCCAATGCATTGTCCGTGGTGAGAGGTAATGCCTGAAATTTGGTGTTTTTGGTACACTCTTGACATTGTCTATCTCGGAATGTTGAATTCCCCAACGATTTAAGAAATCTAGCTCCAGCTACCGTTCTGCATCCAGTTTGTTAATTCTCGTCGTGCGACCATAATCACGTCGGAAACCTTTTCACATGAATCACGCGAGTACAAATGAGACTTCCGCCACTGCTCTGCCCTTTTATACCTTGTGTACGCGATACTACCGCCATCTGTATATGTGGATGTCGCTATCCCATGACTTTAGTCGCCGGCCTGGGTGGCCGAGCGGTTCTAGGCGCTACAGTTTGGAACCGCGCGGCCGCTACGGATGCAGGTTCGAATCCTGCCTCGGACATGGATGTGTGTGATGTCCTTAGGTTAGTTAGGTTTAGGTAGTTCTAAGTCTAGGGGACTGATGACCTCAGATGTTAAGTCCCATAGTGCTCAGAGCCATTTGAACTATGGCTTTAGTCATCTCAATATACACTCCTGGAAATGGAAAAAAGAACACATTGACACCGGTGTGTCAGACCCACCATACTTGCTCCGGACACTGCGAGAGGGCTGTACAAGCAATGATCACACGCACGGCACAGCGGACACACCAGGAACCGCGGTGTTGGCCGTCGAATGGCGCTAGCTGCGCAGCATTTGTGCACCGCCGCCGTCAGTGTCAGCCAGTTGTTTGCCGTGGCATACAGAGCTCCATCGCAGTCTTTAACACTGGTAGCATGCCGCGACAGCGTGGAAGTGAACCGTATGTGCAGTTGACGGACTTTGAGCGAGGGCGTATAGTGGGCATGCGGGAGGCCGGGTGGACGTACCGCCGAATTGCTCAACACGTGGGGCGTGAGGTCTCCACAATACATCGATGTTGTCGCCAGTGGTCGGCGGAAGGTGCATGTGCCCGTCGACCTGGGACCGGACCGCAGCAACGCACGGATGCACGCCAAGACCGTAGGATCCTACGCAGTGCCGTAGGGGACCGCACCGCCACTTCCCAGCAAATTATGGACACTGTTGTTCCTGGGGTATCGGCGAGGACCATTCGCAACCGTCTCCATGAAGCTGGGCTACGGTCCCGCACACCGTTAGGCCGTCTTCCGCTCACGCCCCAACATCGTGCAGCCCGCCTCCAGTGGTGTCGCGACAGGCGTGAATGGAGGGACGAGTGGAGACGTGTCGTCTTCAGCGATGAGAGTCGCTTCTGCCTTGGTGCCAATGATGGTCGTATGCGTGTTTGGCGCCGTGCAGGTGAGCGCCACAATCAGGACTGCATACGACCGAGGCACACAGGGCCAACACCCGGCATCATGGTGTGGGGAGCGATCTCCTACACTGGCCGTACACCACTGGTGATCGTCGAGGGGACACTGAATAGTGCACGGTACATCCAAACCGTCATCGAACCCATCGTTCTACCATTCCTAGACCGGCAAGGGAACTTGCTGTTCCAACAGGACAATGCACGTCCACATGTATCCCGTGCCACCCAACGTGCTCTAGAAGGTGTAAGTCAACTACCCTGGCCAGCAAGATCTCCGGATCTGTCCCCCATTGAGCATGTTTGGGACTGGATGAAGCGTCGTCTCACGCGGTCTGCACGTCCAGCACGAACGCTGGTCCAACTGAGGCGCCAGGTGGAAATGGCATGGCAAGCCGTTCCACAGGACTACCTCCAGCATCTCTACGATCGTCTCCATGGGAGAATAGCAGCCTGCATTGCTGCGAAAGGTGGATATACACTGTACTAGTGCCGACATTGTGCATGCTCTGTTGCCTGTGTCTATGTGCCTGTGGTTCTGTCAGTGTGATCATGTGATGTATCTGACCCCAGGAATGTGTCAATAAAGTTTCCCCTTCCTGGGACAATGAATTCACGGTGTTCTTATTTCAATTTCCAGGAGTGTATGTTAGTGGATGAGTACAGTTGACGTTGTTTGCACAATGGAAGAAGAATTAACTCAGTTTATTAGAACATCTCGCCTGTTTCTGCGTTGGATGTAGAACAACAGGTCATTTGCAGCCTCGACTAAGTCGACTGGTGTTGGTGAGACTGGTAAGAACTCCTTGTTCAAGCTCTTCCCGAGCTCATGGGCATGGCATCCTCAGCTCAATCCCTTACAGATTTTCCTGTTTCGTGAGGAATGATCAGCCACTCTGCCTCAAGTATAAAGAAACAATTAGTTTGTTGTAACCTTACTGTACACTTGGACAGAAGACCATAAGAAAGCCTAGTTTTTCTCCTTTCAGTATAATTTATTCTCAAGTCCATCAGTGCGAAGGTTGGTTGGTACACAGCCGCCCTTCAGTCGAGACCGTTTCTATAGTGAAAACTGTCGCGGGTGAAAATATGCGTAAACAGAAGCAAAAACATTCTCGAAAACACGGGTTCGCAAATGAACCGTTCGCGAGATATTATCTAATGGGTGGTTATGAGGTGTAACTGATTTCAGCATGGAATATTGTCCTAGGTAGTGTAAATGCATTTGAGATGCAAATTTTACGATTAATTCTCCATCCGATTCCGCTCAAATGTCACCCATTGCCAAACACAAGAAATACATAAATGATAATTAATTGAAACCCTCAGCTACCGATAGATGTTGTTGATATACCTCAATGGAGACAGCTGAAAATGTGTGCCCCGACTGGGACTCGGCCCCGGATCTTCTGCTTACATGGCAGACGCTCTATCCATCTGAGCCACCGGGCACACAGATGAATAGCGCGACTACGGGGAATTATCCCTTGCGCGCATCCCGTGAGACCCACATTCCCAACTGTCCACAAACTACATTCGTAATGTTCCTAATATTTGCCCATCCACTCATTACTCGCGCCAACTAAGGTGACGATTCCCATGAGAGTTTGGGCAACCTGTGCGCATTCGCACAGACGATAGTTAAAGGGTACCCGGCTCAAGATCTATTTTTGTGCAGAGAGAAGGCCATTAAAGCTGCCGAGTTTTGAAAGAAGAGATTTTAAATGTTCTTGCCCGGACACGGAAGGTAAGGTAAGTACCAACGAAAATAAGGTAGGAATGCTATCACTATGGAAAATGTTAAATTAGCCGAACATTGATTGCAACAGTGTTTCCTTATTTACAATATGGGCGCTTTTATTTATTTAACACGCGTAGTTCCGTAGGATCAAATTGAGGAGCAAATCCCGATGGTCATGGAACGTTTCAGCACATGACATTATAACAGAAAAGTAATAACAGATAAAATAAAATGTTTATGAGTCCTAAAAAGACGACAAGCCGTAAGTTTATATAAACACAAGCAACAGTGTAACACATGAATTAGCTTAATTTTTTCGGGAGATCTCGACAGAATAGGAGTGATTCACAAGGAAACTCTTCAGTTTGGATATGAAAGTGCGTGGTTTACTGATAAATCTTTTTAATTCTTGTGGTAGCTTATTGAAAATGGATGCAGCAGAATCCGCACCGCCTTTCTGCACAAGAGTCAAGGAGGTGCGATCCAAAAGCAGATTGGATTTCTGCTTAGCATTAACTGAGTGACAGCTGCTAATTCTTGGGAAGAAGCTGATATTGTTAACAATATATATATATATATATATATATATATATGTATATGATAATTGAAACCCTCAGCTACCGATAGGTATTCTCGATATACCTCAATGGAGACAGCTGAAAATGTGTGCCGCGACTGGGACTCGACCCCGGATCTTCTGCTTACATGGCAAACGCTCTATCCATCTGACCGGTATATTTGAAACGGCAATAAAAACTAAACGAGCAGCGATAGAAATACACCGTTTGTTGCAATATGCTTGGGACAACAGTACATTTTCAGGCAGACAAACTTTCGAAATTACAGTAGTTACAATTTTCAACAACAGATGGCGCTGCAAGTGATGTGAAAGATATAGAAGACAACGCAGTCTGTGGGTGCGCCATTCTGTACGTCATCTTTCTGCTGTAAGCGTGTGCTGTTCACAACGTGCAAGTGTGCTGTAGACAACTTGGTTTATTCCTTAGAACAGAGGATTTTTCTGGTGTTGGAATTCCACCGCCTAGAACACAGTGTTGTTGCAACAAGACGAAGTTTTCAACGGAGGTTTAATGTAACCAAAGGACCGAAAAGCGATACAATAAAGGATCTGTTTGAAAAATTTCAACGGACTGGGAACGTGACGGATGAACGTGCTGGAAAGGTAGGGCGACCGCGTACGGCAACCACAGAGGGCAACGCGCAGCTAGTGCAGCAGGTGATCCAACAGCGGCCTCGGGTTTCCGTTCGCCGTGTTGCAGCTGCGGTCCAAATGACGCCAACGTCCACGTATCGTCTCATGCGCCAGAGTTTACACCTCTATCCACACAAAATTCAAACGCGGCAACCCCTCAGCGCCGCTACCATTGCTGCACGAGAGACATTCGCTAACGATATAGTGCACAGGATTGATGACAGCGATATGCATGTGGACAGCATTTGGTTTACTGACGAAGCTTATTTTTACCTGGACGGCTTCGTCAATAAACAGAACTGGGGCATATGGGGAACCGAAAAGCCCCATGTTGCAGTCCCATCGTCCCTGCATCCTCAAAATGTACTGGTCTGGGCCGCCATTTCTTCCAAAGGAATCATTGGCCCATTTTTCAGATCCGAAACGATTACTGCATCACGCTATCTGGACATTCTTCGTCAATTTTTGGCGGTACAAACTGCCTTAGACGACACTGCGAACACCTCGTGGTTTATGCAAGATGGTGCCCGGCCACATCGCACGGGCGACGTCTTTAATTTCCTGAATGAATATTTCGATGATCGTGTGATTGCTTTGGGCTATCCGAAACATACAGGAGGCGGCGTGGATTGGCCTCCCTATTCGCCAGACATGAACCCCTGTGACTTCTTTCTGTGGGGACACTTGAAAGACCAGGTGTACCGCCAGAATCCAGAAACAACTGAACAGCTGAAGCAGTACATCTCATCTGCATGTGAAGCCATTCCGCCAGACACGTTGTCAAAGGTTTCGGATAATTTCATTCAGAGACTACGCCATATTATTGCTGCGCATGGTGGATATGTGGAAAATATCGTACTATAGAGTTTCCCAGACCGCAGCGCCATCTGTTGTTGAAAATTGTAACTACTGTAATTTCGAAAGTTTGTCTGCCTGAAAATGTACTGTTGTCCCAAGCATATTGCAACAAACGGTGTATTTCTATCGCTGCTCGTTTAGTTTTTATTGCCGTTTCAAATATACCGGTCATTTTTGAAACACCCTGTATATATATATATATATATATATATATATATATTGAGAGGCCTTGTAAGAATACCCAGACTAATGAACAGTGGTCGTAAGGGGTACGCGAACTAACACTATATATTGACCGAACCGCCGTTTCTGAGCCAAAAATACCCTATGAGGACTGGAAGAGTTACTGCAAAATATGATAATACCACAGGTCATAAAACTAAACTCCGTCCGAACAGGCCTTGAAGCCCCAACGATAGCGACCGACCGCCGCGTCATCTTCAACCCACACGCATGACTGGATGCGGATATGGTGGGTCAGCACGCCGCTCTTCTTGCCGTTGTCAGTTTTTGTGACCGGGGCCGCTACTTCCCAGCCAAGTACCTTCTAAATTGGCCTCACAAGAGCTGACTGCATCCCGCTTGCCAACAGCGCTCGGGCGACCGGACGGCCACCCATCCAAGTGCTAGCCATGCCCGATATTGCTTAGTTTCGGTGATCTGAAGGGAACCGGTGTTACCACGGTGGCAAGTGCAATTGGCAACACTTCGTAAGCGAATGAAAATAAGCCAAGTAGACTACATTTCGCGGCTGGTCCCGGCGGAGGTTCGGGTCCTCCTTCGGGCATGGATGTGTGTGTTTGTCCTTAGGATAATTTAGGTTAAGTAGTGTGTAAGCTTAGGGACAGATGGCCTTAGCAGTTAAGTCCCATAACATTTCACACACATTTGAACATTTTTGAACTACATTTCGTGTCGAACTCTTCACTTACTTCAGATAATGTTCTGGTACTAAAAATGACAGCATTAAGTCTCTGAACATTATCCTGAGCATGGGCTTTTCACGGCAGTTTACTATCTATCTGAACATCTAGAAATTTGAACTGTTCAGTATCATGCCCATCACTGCTGCAGTACAGGACTGTAATACTTTTAAGCATTTATGGAATATTCCGTCGGTATGAATGCAAGGTACATATGTTCCAAAATAATATTTATTTGTACCTAATAATCCTTCATGAACCGGCTTTCTGTTTTCTAGCATTAAGTTATGTAACGGCGGTCTAGAAAGCCGAAAGCCGGTTCATAACGAACTATTAAATAAATGTTATTATGGAATATCAGAACCGTGTATTCCAGTTTTTAACAGTACATTTAAGCGTTATGTAGCATTTCTATCTTTGCTTCGTTGATGTACGCCGTGCGCACACAAACCTTCAACTGAAAACGGTTGACTGAGTGACCAGTGTGCATTTTCCTGCTTTTTACATTTGTTTACTGCCAATTCCAGCAAGTGGACGAGCTATGTTACCTGGATACCTTCACTGTGCCGGTGAAGGAATGTCAAACTCAATTTTGTGTTACGATTTTAATAACGCCGAGTGTACGTCACTAATACACTTTTTCAACAGGTCTTGAAGAGAGAAAGTGTATCCAGATGCTATTTAAAAAAGATGTAAGATAGGTGGTAGTAAAAGTATACCTTTTTTTGTTTCACTAACTATTTTTAAAATACTTGGCAGCAACATTATCTCAATTACGCGTCCAACACCTAATTGCATTGTGTAAAAGCTTCATTGTCATCCAATTATTATTAGAGGAGTAATAAAAGCTTTCCTAACAAATAATTTTCCGTACTCTTACCCCACGCCAGGGGATAAGAGGACGCTGGCCTGGGGCAAGAGTATGCAGTGTGTACGTCTATCCGCGGCCAAAGAAAAAAAAAATGATTACAAATAAATACGTGGAAAAACAAATTAGGAACACTTTATTTTCCGGTGAATACAAAAGGCAAACGTCGTAATGATCTGAGAATAAGGTCGAAGAAACATTTATAGAGGGTAAATGCAGTGCTGCACAAGTGCTTCTTCTTGCTCCAGTTTTTGAGACTCGGTCGAGTTGCTCACTACCTTTGCAGGTTTTAAGACAGTTTCTTTAGGCAGCCTCTGAAAACCCGACAGCTTTGGATGCTTGCCGTATTGAAATCCCATTTTCAATAACGTCGAAACCTTGATGGTAGAGCGGTCCTGTTAAAGGCTGGCGAGTTGATCTGCTCGATCGGTTTAGAGAGAGAGAGAGAGAGAGAGAGAGAGAGAGAGAGAGAGAAAGTCGGCTATGTTTTTGAGAGGTAGGCATATTTGAAAAAAAAAGCACTTCTCAACTAAAGAAAAACTACAGAAAGATAAATTAATACGGTGAATAATGAGGTTCTAAGTTAAGTAAACACCAACAAAAAATGCTTGATTATGTTATAAGCGACTACATAATTCGGAGTGCAGATTACGGGATAAAAGTTCGCAAATAGTTTCTTGATGGGGTAAAAGAACCCCCTGCGAACTTCTACCTAATGAGACCCGCGTACTTTTACCCCATTTCGCTATTTTCTTTTTCGGCAGTCTACAGATGACACACAGAACTAAGTCGTGAAGATGAAGGAGGATACTGGAAGCTTATAGCAGCCAGTTCCGGAACTATATTTATTTAATTTTTAAATAGATTTAGGTTCATCTAACACTGTACCAAAACTACACGGATTGTACTTCGACTGCCACGAGGATCCAGAATAGAACGGAGAAGATGATAATGTAATCGCTGCCTGGTGGGAGAATGGTGGACTTCTGCTTCAGAGACCTGAAAACTTCAAGTGTACTCTTACCCCACACCTTCTTTTACCCCCAGGGACCCTATTATTATTCTTATCTTCGTAACGAACAAAGCTACTAACATTCTGGTTAATGCCATGATAGCTAAGCAACATTTGCTTGATACAATTTTTATTTTACTTCCGGACAAAACGCTGCTTGGTGTGGTCAAGGTAAGTGGACTGTGTAACGACATTATACTGGGCGATTATAATTAAAGTACAGAGGTGGGTTGTAATTATCGTATGGCGATGGAACTTGGTAGATATTCTTATTCGTTAATGCGGAACCGATTTACTATGAAAAAAAAATTAGTTCCAGTGTTGGCCATCAGGTGCAAATATGGCGCTTACAGCATCCCGTCGACGTCTCCGGTGCTCACACTGGACACACTGTGTAAGCGACGGTTAACTATCAACATTGTGCTTTTCTCACTAGTTTGACTTTTTCTGCCCACATCCTGTTCCTAATGCATTACATATGGAAACATTTCTATACGACTTGCTTGCATCTCTTGCCGCACCGGTAACACCGGCTCCCGTCAGATCACCGAAATTAAACGCTGTCGGGCTTCGCTAAGATTTGGATGGTTGACCGTCAGGGACTGTCGAGCGAGGTTGGCAAGTGGGGTGCACTGAGTCCTTGTGAGGTCAATTGAGGAACTACTTGTTTGAGAAGTAGCGGCTCCAGTCAAGAAAACTAACAACAGCCGGGAGTGCGGTCTGCTGACCACGTGCCCCTCCATGCCCGCAACCAGCAACGTATATGGTCTGAGGATGACACGGCGGTCGGTCGGCATGGTTGGGCCTTCGGAGGGGTGTTCGGACGGAGCTTTTCCTAGCATTCACAGCATCAGATTTGCACCTGGTAGCCAAAATTGGAGCTAATTTTGTTTCAGCGTATATCGGTTTCGCATTAACGCATTCAGCATATCCACCAAGTTTCGCTGCCACACGATAAGTGCAGCCCACACTGAACCTCTGTGAGCAACAGCACTTTAATTACACTACTGGCCATTAAAATTGCTACACCACGAAGATGACGTGCTACAAACGCGAAATTTAACCGACAGGAAGAAGATGCTGTGATATGCAAATGATTAGCTTTTCAGAACATTCACACAAGGTTGGCGCCGGTGGCGACACCTACAACGTACTGACATGAGGAAAGTTTCCAACCGATTTCTCATACACAAACAGCTGTTGACCAGCGTTGCCTGGTGAAACGTTGTTGTGACACCTCTTTAAGGACGAGAAATGCGTACCATCACGTTTCCGACTTTGATAAAGGTCGGATTGTAGCCTGTCGCGATTGCGGTTTATCGTATCGCGACATTGCTGCTCGCGTTGGTCGAGATCCAATGACTGTTAGCAGAATATGGAATCGGTGGTTTCAGGAGGGTAATACGGAAAGCCATGCTGGATCCCAACGGCCTCGTATCAGTAGCAGTCGAGATAACAGGCATCTTATCCACATGGCTGTAACGGGTCGTGCAGCCACGTCTCGATCCCTGAGTCAAAAGATGGGAACGTTTGCAAGACAACAGCCATCTGCACGAACAGTTCGACGACGTTTGCAGCAGCATGGACTATCAGCTCGGAGACCATGGCTGCGGTTACCCTTGACGCTGCATCACAGACAGGAGCGTCTACAATGGTGTACTCAACGACGAACCTGGGTGCACAAATGGCAAAACGTCATTTTTTCGGATGAATCCTGGTTCTGTTTACAGCATCACGATGGTCGCATCCGTGTTTGGCGATATCGCGGTGAACGCACATTGGAAGCGTGTATTCGTCATCGCCATACTGGGTTATCACCCGGCGTGATGGTGTGGGGTGCCATTAGTTACACGTCTCGGTCACCTCTTGTTCGCATTGACGGCACTTTGAACAGTGGACGTTACATTTCAGATATGTTACGATCCGTGGTTCTACCATTCACTCGAGCACTGCGAAACCCTACATTTCAACAGGATAATGCACGACTGCATGTTGCAGGTCCTGTACGGGCCTTTCTGGATACAGAAAATGTTTAAAAAATGTTCAAATGTGTGTGAAATCTTATGGGACACACCCATGCCCGAAGGAGGACTCGAACCTCCGCCGGGACCAGCCGCACAGTCCATGACTGCTGCGCCCCAGACCGCTCGGCTAATCCCGCGCGGCAGAAAATGTTCGACTGCTGCCCTGGCCAGCACATTCTCCAGATCTCTCACCAATTGAAAACGTCTAGTCAAAGGTGCCCGAGCAACTGGCTCGTCACAATACGCCAGTTACTACTCTTGATGAACTGTGGTATCGTGTTGAAGTTGCATGGGCAGCTGTACCTGTACACGCCATCCAAGCTCTGTTTGACTCAATGCCCAGGCGTATCAACGCCGTTATTACGGGCAGAGGTGGTTGTTCTGGGTACTGATTTCTCAGGATCTATGCACCCAAATTGCGTGAAAATGTAATCACATCTCAGTTCTAGTATAATATATTTGTTCAATGAATATCCGTTAATCATCTGCATTTCTTCTTGGTGTAGCAATTTTAATGGCCAGTAGTGTATAACCATCCGGTACAAGAAAGGCAAAGGATGAGGGAAGTGATAAGGGTTAAGAAACTGCTACTCCAAATTTCTCGCTAATATGAGCGAAGAACCTTGACCACCACGCCGCATACATTTATACCACTCTTCTCTTCATACATATTTTTTTCAGAATTATGAAGAAACGATTTCAAGTACCGTGTACAACGGAAAACTTCAGTGCGCATTGAAACACAGTGCCGGCGAGTTGTTTGTGCGGACAGAGTAGCAGCGTTAGAAGGCCAGCTGTTTCGTAAACTGCCGACTCGTCTCGCCATTAGCTCCGTTAGCGGCCTCGATGCGGAGGAATGCAAGGCGAATAAACTGGAAGCGCAGCCTCCTGCGGAATCTAATGATAGTCCTGAGCAGCCGCCAGCTCTCCATCAGCGCGCAGACAGGACGCAGGCGACCACGCGTGGGCAGTACCACGAGAACAGCGTCCACCTTGAACACGCCAGACGTCTACACTCATTCTCAGACGTCGGTATTCCTTTCACTCCAGAAGCAGCCTCTGTTCTCTAGGAGGTAGTATAAATTTCCTACGCGGCGAACGACTCTGGAGCAAAGTGACCTTATTTCTTAGTCAATATGCTCGAACGTATTATCCACAAACCGTTGAAGACACTATCGACCCTGCATTAGTCAATAAGCGTTGAATGCCACTTGAGAACCTCACATTGCTCACAAACGCAAGGTCCTAGTGGATATGGTTTGCACGCTGATTTGAGGCGAATATCGATTTTTCTTTGTCCATCTAAATTAAAGCTTCTTGGTTTCGGTAACACCTTAAAGTAAAATCTACCTTTCTTCAGTCGAACAGGCGAACTCCTTATCAAGTACCACCAAATAGCGTAATTACTGATCTCGCCTGCGGAGGGCGCTGTGAGGCGAACGCGAGGAAATTGTGTTCTAATCCCGGTCAGGCAAACAAAATTTTAACTTACCAATTTAACGATACATAGATTTAGCATAAAGCAGGAGAATTCACTCCCGTGGGCAAATTAATGTGAGACGGAAACAGGACAACAGAGCATTCGGTGGTATCGTTCACAATGCCTGTCCTGCAGAAAGTTTTATATCTAACAGAAGCCTCGAAAGTCATATCCAATGTTTTCTCGATTGGAGGGCTCATCTCGTTGACAGATTTCTGGAATCAAGGTTATAGGGTAACTGAAAAGTATTAAATGCTTCATATAATTATCGTCCACTTAAGGTAACTGAACTGCAGTATTAAGAGTCGCAAATTTTTGATCAATCACACATTGATATAAAATTTCTGACAGACAGCAAAGTAAAATTTATTATAAAATGAGAAAGTTTCTCCTTGACAATTCCTTCCATTCCGTAGAAGAATTTCTGTTATTGTAATGTGCAAAAAGGTCGGGGGTACGAGTTACTAACTCACACCTGCTTATATTTTTTTTCTTAAAAAAACTGAAATCTTCAGAATGCAGCCGTATGTACAAATTAATCTGAAACGTGAATGTGTAATGTCTCGTTCCACATCATTACAATGTATCGTGCAAAATGATCCATGGAAGATGTTACTAACTAACCAACCATGAGATCATTACACCAGACTTATAGCCATTCGAGCTGTTACTCCCGCTTTAGCAGGCTTCTGAGTTGCCCTCATAAATACTCTGCCGGGAGAAAAATGCAACACCCTAAAGGACAAGATCATTTTATTGAAAAGTGAGGTGACAGGTGGTTCATTACTATAGGACTATATCATAACAAATACAGACCAAATAAAACACGCGTATCACAGTAGAGCGTGCCCCAACAATCGCATCAGTACACAGTCTTCCCTCTCTGGAGGCAATGCAGGCATGTATTCTCGCATGCAAACGAAACCGAGGTGCCGAATGGCTTCCAGCGATGGACTGTCCCAAGCATCTTGCTGCTTTTGTAGCAATTCGGCAATGATTCTTGTAGGCGCTGGAGAACGGTTAGGCTTCCTCTTCATCATGTCCCCTACTATATTTCAGTTGGCGAAATATATGGTGATCTTGCCGCACAGGGCAGTTGTACACCACGAAGAGCATTCTACGTCGCAGCAGCCGTATGTGGATGTGCATTACTCTGTTGATACAGCACATCACCTTCCAGTCGAAGAAATGCCAGTAGCACGGTAAAAAACAGCCTGTGCCATGTAGCGCACCCTGCTTACTTTACCTTGCAGAAAAACCAAACATGATCCCCCCCCCCCACATACCATGAAGCCTGTGTGTCGTGGCTGAATATACTCTGGAATAGGCAGCTCATCAGCTCACGCGTGTACGTCGATCACTCACATGCAGACAGAACCTACTCTAATCAGTGACGGCAACAGAGCGCTATTCCACTCTTCAGTCAATTCCTTCACGACACTACATGCTTGGCGGTGTCGTGGTGCCGGTGGCAGAAGCACACGTGATCGTAATCTTGCTGCAAGCAGACGGTTCCCAATGACTCTTGGTGACATATCTAGCGAAAATGTGCCAGTTTTCTTCCCTGAACGATGTTCCGTCGGCCTACGCTGCCCGCACGATGTGTCGATCTTGATTTGCGTATGTACGACGCGGACCTCTAGAACCTGGCCTACGGGTGAGGGAATGTTCCACAGACCACTGCTAAAAGCAACGACATCCCAGCGATACACTGTGCCTAACATGCGCAGTAACCCGTCGACATGTCCATTCAGCTTTCCACGGGCCCATAATGCGACCACGTTCAAATGGCTGAGGTTCGGGAGTATGTACTCGTCGTCGGGCCGTGGTTGTACCCTAGAACAATATTCCAAACACTGTTCACCTCTAAACTTACAGATACTCCGTGTAGAGTCAAAACAGAGGATGCACAGACAGGCCTCCTCAGTGCCATCTGACCGCCAGTGTCTGTGAAAAATGAATCACTATCACCAAAACCCCTGAGAACGCTCCTATTATACCCTCGTGCCATTGAACAAAGTTCTGGGTGTTGTTGCATTTTTTTCGTTATTATATTAATGAATACCTTTTCAGTTCGTGGTCAAGAAAAATTCCTCGTTAATACAGGCAAAAATTCTCATGGATGCTGTTTGTTGAACAGAGGTCCTGCATTTAAGTCAGAGAAACTGACCGGTCGGCTATGGGAACGGGTGCGGGATGATATGTCAAGCATGTTTATCAGCAGTGTTCTGGCTGTCAAATCTCAACGGCACAGAAAGCTGTTAACACTAAGAAGACTATTGCCTCTTGCATAAAGGCAGAAACATTGTGGCTGTCATATACTGCATGACCCATGTTAGACCCGCAGATCTAGCTTCGAACGATGAATGTTTTTTTCCAGCTGCGTGGTAGAAGTTTCGTTCAAACAATGACTTCATTAGGGAGGGGGGGGGGGGGGGGAGGGGGGACGGGAATAATTACAGGAACACATTACTCTGTATTAAATAAAGATTTAGGAAAATAGCAAAGTGATAGGTATGTAGTACTTGGATCAAAAATGGATGAAAAATGCTGGAAGGAATACCTTGTTACCGCTACTGGAAATAGGTCAGGACTTGATATTACTTTACACTGGTAGTAAAACGACAGGTTAGACTGCAAATTTGGCCGTGTACTGCAAAGCGGGAAATGTGCAGGCTGCAGTGGAATAAATGTCTAGCTACCCAGATGTCTCTCTGTCACCGCCGTGTGAGTCCGCCTTCGTCACCACTTCACATAATTACGCGAGACAGATGCTGACAGAACGCAGCACCTGCGGAAACCTACGGACACCTGCGCAACGGACTCCCCCGCCTGACTCAGAGCTGCGCCGGTTAAGCAACAAGTTGATAACGACACCGTCTTTCGTCGAAACAAACTCTTCAGTTCCTAAAAGTCTAACATTGTTAATTATTTGACCCCAGATTCCACTTTCCGCCAGTACCCTAAATAAAATGAATTACTGAAGGAACTTTGTCTCTTGTGAGAACATTGACAGCCTTCTTGAGTCACTTCGCTAAACTTGGTGACGCGATTTTATCCGAAATGGATTAGGGAGTCAGAATTCTGATAATGCAGCGCAGTTTAGATGCCAACTAGTTTTGTGAGAAAGTGTTCGTTTATACTTCAGACAACTAACTTTACACATATGAGTAGAGTGAAGATTGTACAGGCATAGATGAAATGGAAAACTATTTAACAAAGATACTTACTGCAAACTGCAAAATATAATACATCTATGAAGAAAGTGGAAGAAAATAATGTCTTAGTGTAACGAGGTGTTATTAAAGAGTAGAGGAGAGTTTCAAGGAAATGGTAATAGAAACCTGATATAGCATGGGGAATTAAACTGAAGTATTCGGAAATGTTTTTCAAAGGATGCTGGACAATAAATGAAAAAAGTGACAAGCGAAACAACCTAAAACAAAAAGTATGAAGACGAAAAAATAATAACTTATGTTGGTTTGATGCCATATTTCGTATGTTAAGATGACGGGTGCTTAGGTAGCAAGCAACAGACAGAAATTAGTACTAGCACTCCAGAATTTCTTTAAATGTTTGTATAATTCCAAAGATGAATCAGAAACACAGATAGCTATCAATAAAAAATAATGACATTCCGATGAGTCGTATAAAGCAATTCGAAGGACGGGAAGGTTCTACAGTTTCAGTAGATATGAGTGAAGTCGGAGGAAAATTTATAAGAGGGAAATTTGTGTAGCTCTTTACAGATCGTCTGTAGTGGAAAACAGTTTCCAAAAACGGGATCTATGCTTAAATATATTACTTCACAAGAAACGAGGCACGCAGCAAATAATGAAGTTTCCTTTTTACAGCCTCCTATCCAGATAGTGTAAGATACTTATTAAAATTAAAACCAACTGCACAGAAATATATTAGATTTTAATCATGCTGTCCTTGGAGATGTATATAGTACAATGGATTATTTGCATGTAGTGAAGAAATTTGTAGGTCGCAGCTATGTAAATAAGTTGTGGATAGACCTTTCGTTATGTACTGAACAACAAACGTAGCATTTCTACAACTTTTTTAAAATTTGATCATGATAGTGGGACTTTCACAGAGTTTAAAGCGGATTTAGGTAAGGAGTTTCCTTATCTCCAAACCTATTCTTAGCAGTCAAAGTGGATGTTTTGAGATATCTGAACTGGGAAAATAAACAGAATACTTGTCAACGCATCATATCTGCACTGCCTTTGGTTAGATGATGACCTTGCATAGTTCTGCACAAGTGCAAAGTATGGATAGTCTTCTTGCTTCTCTCCTTCCTCCAACCCGCACCCTAGACACGCTACGAACTTATCTGCAAGAATAATCACTTTTATTTCCTATAGCTATCATAGACACTATGACCAACAACGTCATACATTTTATGTTAGTGGTATATTACTGGTCGAGGTAATCAGAGCGTATCCACCATTCCTCCTCTTTACCAAACTGACATTCTTTTAGTAAATTCCAAACTAGTTTTTAGTTAGTTGCGCATTTTGGAGGTCACCAAATTCGACAGACAGCCCTTATGTTGCCGTTATTTTATTCATTATTCCATGAAACTAGCAGGGTTAAAATTAACTTACAGAGACCTCTCCATGCGTTTAAACTGTAAAACCAACCGTTCGCCGTTTAGCGAGATTCATATCATTAGTGAACCATAACGGTACGTGACGTCATCTGGCATTCAGCTGGCCTGCTGAACAGTTAGCGCATCTCATTGGCCACTGATGCAGTTAGTGTGCGAGTATATATATAGACGCGCGCTTTTCAGTAAACACGGCCCTACAAATGGGCCATTTGCAAGATAATTACGACTGTGTGGATTAGAGCAGCCACTGACTTCAACATAAAAAATTGTCCTACTCGGTATTAACGTATCTGAAATGTAAACTTTTACAGTCCCCCGCCAAACTGAAATCCATTCCAGCCGCTCCAAGAGTTTTTTATGTCACTTATCACTTCCTTCACCTCTGACAATGATTTTTAAATGTGAAAATTGGCAAGATGCAGTATGGTTCGGGGTCCACGCCAAACCGTAGTTGCACCTATAATTGTTTAGGTAAGTCAGTTCAAAGGTCAGAGAAAGGTACGGGTGTACCACCGCCTTGTAAAGCACTGCAGCTTTCAAACCGTAGGGCTGAAGACAGCTTTACTTATCCGCTGAGCGTTTCATCATCATCATCATCAACAACAACAATATCAAGATTACTCTTGTTAAGACGTTCCTGCAGCAGCAGCAGCATGCATCTAGCTTCATTTTGCACTTAAGGAACTAGTCCCGGCGGTTTCACAAAAAAACCGAAATTTAATTTCGACAATTTATTTAGTCCCTACGCGAGATTAACATATGTCACCGAACACAGAAACGTATAGTGATGTTCACAGCTGAATAATGGTACTGGAGAGCAAATAATATTCGCATTAAATTCTGTATTAGGGAGTCTCGGTCGGAAGTTGTTCAGTTTACCTAAAGAACGTTGATTTTCGGATTACAAATGTCCACACAAACTCATTATGTTTACATTTCTACAATCTATTTTTAAATTCTTCAGTATATCCAATGTTAATCCCACGGATTGCAGTAGAGAGCTGTGCTGATGGGACGCAGAGCACACCTGGAGTTACTATCAACCCTTTTCAACAAGTAAGTGATCAAGATGGTTATGTATCAACACTCTGATACAAAACAATCTAGCAACAGTCTTATGACACGCAACAAGTCTGGACCCAGCTTTACATGTTTATTACTACGTCACAATTTACGGCCGTAGCTCTGTGGAGTTCGAGCCTCTAGGCGTCCAGATCACGAAACTATTAGAGAAAGGACGCCCCTAATTCCGTGAAGGCTTATTCTGTAATTAATTCCAATGAAATACTTATAAATATATTGCTACAGCCCACTAATTATTCTAATGAATAGATAGCGACGGTTAACTACACCACATAACGAATGTGCGAGCAACAGTTTTCCATCATTATGTTCTCGTGTGGAGGTTATGCCTACAGCTTCAGCAGTGTTCAATAGAAATTCTAAACCAAACAGAATTGTTGTAATGTGTAACGAGCATTCATCGTTGGGCCAGATAATACACTGATGATTTGGCCTCCCGCCAGCAACGCGAGGAAGAATGAGAGGCAACAGCCGTCAAAAGCTCACTTTCTGTGAAATGCTTTCTGTTCCAAGATTTTGCACAACTATAAATAAGGTTCTTCTTGCCTTTTTGTTTGTCGAGTACGTGGTCTTTCTAAACTAAAGGCGGAAACTGCTGTCGTGAACCATTATTGCAGACGATCTGTAGAAAAGTTTTTTATTGACAGAGGGAACCATTAACGCTGGATCAACTGTAGCAGAAACTATTTGCGCATGAACGTTTACATCTTAGTCAGAGAAACAGAAAGCGGTTGGGAGGTACTCAGGAAATATACGACATACTGTTGCACTCGTATGAACTTCTAGCCAAAAGACGATCTGTTTGGAGTTTCTCCTTTCTGTGCCATCCACCAAAGTGAAAAAGCATGGCACATGTGAGATGAAAGTAGTTGCTTCGCCCATCTGAAAAGGTAGTGTTTCTGCTAGCTAAGCAGTTATTACTACCTCACTTAGATAGTGTGCTGACATCACTTAGTTCCAGTAAGATGGATGTAGAGGAATTATGGGCAACGTCTAAGCAGACTGTAAATAGTGGTCTGGAGTATTAAGTGCCTAGTAAGTGGATACAGGATGAAAAAGACCCACCGTGGTTTAATAACGAAATTCGGAAGATGCTGGGGAAGCAGAGGCTGTTGCACTCTAGAATCAAAAGAGAATGATGACAAGTGAAGGTTAGTAGGGATTCGTGCGTCTGTGAAAAGGTCTATGCGCGAAGCATACAACTACCACCGTCATACCATAGCAGAAGATCTAGCAGGGAACCCGAGAAAATTCTGGTCGTATGTAAAATCGCTAAGCGGGACTAAGGCTTCCATTTAGTCCCTTGATGACCAGTCTGGCGTAGCAGTCGAAAACAGCGAAGCGAAAGCCGAAGTTTTAAATTTCACGTTCAAGAAATCATTCACTTAGAGAATCGTACAAATATACCGTCATTTGACCATCCGACAGACTCCCGTATGGACGACATAGCAATAATCATCCCAGAGAAACAACTCCAAGATCTGAAAGCAAATATGTCACCAGGTCCGGATGGAGCCCCACTCAGTTTTACAAAGAGTACTCTACGCCCCTGGCCCATTACCTAGCTTGCATTCATCGCGAATCTCTCGCCCGGTACAAAGTCCCAAGCGACTGGAAAGAAGCGCTGGTGACTCCCGTCTATAAGAAGGGTAAAAGAACGCAAAGCTACAGACCAATATCCCTAACTTACGTCTGCTGCAGAATCCTTTAACATATTCTCAGATCGAACATGATAAACTTTCTTGAGACTGACAAGCTTATGTCCACGAATCAGCATGTTTTTAGAAAGCATCGCTCGTGCTAAACTCAGCTTACCCTTTTCTCACATGTTGTCCTGCGAACTATGTATGAAGGGCAACAGGCAGGTTCCGTATTCCTAGATTTCCGGGAAACATTTGACGTGGTACCCCATTAACGAAGGTACGAGCATATAGGATACGTTCACAAATATGTGAGTGGCTCGAAGAGCTCTTAAGTAATAGAACTCAGTTCCAGAACGAAATTTTCACTCTGCAGCGGAGTGTGCGCTGATACGAAACTTCCTAGCAGATTAAAACTGTGTGTCGGACCGAGACTCGAACTCGGGAGGTCACGAGTTCGAGTCTCTGTCAGTCACACAATTTTAATCTGCCAGGAAGTTTCAGAAAATATGTCATCCTCAACGCTGAGTGTTAATCAGAGGCAAGGGTATCGTCAGGAGTGCTCCAGGGAAGTGTGATGGGACCGCTATTGTTCTCCATATACATAAACGATATGATATGATGGACAGGGTCGGCAGCCATCTGCGGTTGTTTGCTGTGATGGCGTGGTGTGCGGTAAGGCGTCGAAGTTGATTGACTGTAGGAAGGTACAAGACGTCTTAGGCAAAATTTCCGGTTGGTGTGATGATTTTCAGATAGCTCTAAACGTGGAAAAACGCGAGTTAAAGCGGGTGAGTAGGAAGAACACACCTGTAATGTTCGGATACAGTATTACTAGTGTCCTGCTTGACCCAGTCACGCCGGTTAAATCTCTGGGCGTAACGTTGCAAAGCGATATGAAATGGAATGAGAATGTGAGAACTGTGACAGGTTTATTGGGACAGTTGTAGGAAAGTGTTGTTCATCTGTAAAGGAGACTGTATAATGACGCTTGCGCGACCTTTTCTTAAGTATTGCTCGAGTGTTTGGGATCCGTACCAGGTCGGATTGAAGGAAGATATCGAAGCAGTTCAGAGGCAGGCTGCTAGATTTGTTACCGGTAGGTTCGAACAACACAAGTGTTACGGAGATGCTTCGGGAATTCAAATGGAAATCCCTGAAGAGATGGCGACGTTCTTTACGAGAAACACTATTGAGAAAGTTTAGAGAACCGACGCTTAAACCTGACTGCCGAATTATTCTACGACCGCCATCATACACTGTGTGTAAGGACCACGAAGATAAGATACGAGAAATTGGCCTCATACGGAGGCATATAGATAGTCGTTTTTCCTTCGCTCTATTTGCGAATGGAACAGGAAAGGAAATGACTAGTAGTGGTAAAAGGTACCCTTTGCCACGCACCGTACGGTGACTTGCGGAGTATCTATGCAGATGTAGGTGTAGGTGTAGAAACATTCGAAGTCAGACAAGTCTCCTTTTGCATCAACACAATCCCCAGCTTAAACAGCACGGAAAAGTATTTTTTGCAAATTGAATGGCACCCAAAAAGTGGAAAGCTAACACATTTCCTAGGTAGTTCCAAGTAATGAAATAAATGTGTATGAGTTCATGTGGTGTATGGTGAAAGAAGTGATTTGAAAATTGTTGAATAAACGAGTTACAATCCGCCAATCCAAAATACTTCCAGTGTCGCTCTCATGAAATGAAAATAACATTCCCTTTCGTCCATTACGAATATTTATGAAAAATGCGATTCTGACTATCAATTTCCTCAACTCTCGTTACCCATATCATATGCTAGAGATGTGATTCGCTATTTCTTTCGGAATCCCTTATTTGCTCTCGAAAGTGTCAGACGAGCAAGGATGCATCTGGAATTATCCAAGTATGATGTGTTGATGCTTCTACCATAACTTAGCCGGTAAGGTGTGAGAAATGAAGTGAAAGTCGGCAACTGCGAAGTGATCAGCAAGTGTGCGCAAATTGAACGGAAAGTCTTCCTCAAACTTTCTACGCCCAGATGGCCCGAGAACATTCTCTCAAACCGAATAAACTCTACTGTACTATATCATAAATTTATGTGTGT
This sequence comes from Schistocerca americana, assembly GCF_021461395.2. Lineage (NCBI taxonomy): Eukaryota > Metazoa > Arthropoda > Insecta > Orthoptera > Acrididae > Schistocerca > Schistocerca americana. The sequence continues at coordinate 324,864,992 of NC_060121.1, read as the reverse complement.
GAGAAAGAATAAAAGAATCTCGCCAACTGCTATGTGACCATGATGGGTGGCGAACTGGTTAAGTCAGTGGACTCTACAGAAGTGGGATTCAAACAGCAGCCCGACCATTGTGATTTACGTTCCTCGTGATTTCCCTACATGAGGCCAGGCGAATGTCAGGAGGGTTCCTTCAGCAAATTCGTGATCATTTTTCTCCCCTTATACTCGCCCAGTCGTAGAAAATGTTCCTAGTCTAATAACATCGAAGTAAGTGGGATGTCATAGTAGCCTTCGTCCCTTTTACAATGTACATCGAACATTACAGTCCACATAATTATAACAAGCCAACCCTCAAGATGGTTCACCTTTAATCCATGAAAAGTCACCATAAATGTCGCTAGCAAACGATGACGGCATAGTCTCCAAACTGCGGATGTGTTTAACGTTTATTCGAGTACATACATTCTGTGGCGCACAATATGAAATCGTTGATTTTGTTAAGCGTGAAGATATCTGAGACGAATCTGCTTTTGGAAGGAGAGAGATTTCGAACTGGCGTAAACTTTGGCAACTTGCTCTAAAAATAGCATCAAGTAATTCTTGTCTCAACGACGCTTGTTTCCTTGGAGTGTGTCGTAAATTTCGGGCCGAAGTGCCATTGACGCTTGTTTCCTTGGAGTGTGTCGTAAATTTCGGGCCGAAGTGCCATTCAAATAGCGGCAACAACACAAAAATACCAATATCAACATCTTTTACTCCATAACTTGTCAGATATACAAAAGAGCTATATCGCTGAATATAGTTTAAATAAAAAATTAAAAAAGAGCATATAATGGCTGATGATGTTTGTGAAAACGCATTGGTCTTTATTTCATGTTACCATAGTCACTAGCCGACTTGGTGAAAGAGACTACAAATATATTTAGTGAGTCAAAAGTTATTTGAGGTAAGAAAGGTACGCGTCGCATCCTGTATACTAATGAGCTAACGTGTACCTTCTGGGTACGGTGTAATAGTAATCCACATACAAAAAAATATTAAGAAGCTAGCCATCACTCCTTAGGATATAATAGGTTTTGTGATTCTCCCGCAAAATTTAATTCTAGAGCATGACACGTCTTCGATGCTCGACTCTTAATGTAAAAAATATCGGTGTGAAAATCTTGCCTTACTCCTCCCCATAGTTAAAATACTGTGGACATCCATTTAAATCACAACACTTTATACAGCATTAGCGACACGTGTAAACAAGATAAGCTACGACTGTATTTCACTGTCGGTACAGCAGTCGAAGCAACACTCTAGTATACGACCATGAAACATTACGAATTGTTCACGAAAATAATGTTTTACAAACTCGTTTGAGGAATTACTGCCGGCCGCTGTAGCCAAGCGCTTCTAGGCGCTTCAGTCCGGAACCGCGCTGCTGCTACGGTCGCAGGTTCGATCGAATCCTGCTTCGGGCATGGATGTCTGTGATGTTCTTACATCATCAGTTACGTTTAAGTAGTTCTAAGTCTAGGGGACTGATGATCTCATATGTTAAGTCCAATAGTGCTTAGAGCCATTTGAACCATTTTTTTGAGGAATTACTCTGAAATGATCGCCTAGGGTGTGGCGCACGTTGCAGTAACAGAAAATGCTGAACACGTGTAGACAACTGTACCGCACAGATTGTCTTTCTCTGTAGTACATTTGAATATGTGACAAAAGTATTGACTTATTCAACTTGTCGAACACACAAAGAATGGTTGGAATTGTCTCATAACAGATTATTTACAAATGTTTTACGAAGCCGTTTCCAGGAATAGTTCGTTTCGCACCCGGTGGTACTCTAACTTGAGGTACCTTGTTGAATCTTGATGGTGGAAGAGATTTTCAACACCTTCATTTGGATGGCAAGGAAAGCAGAGGTGATAAAGCACTGTTTTGTCTAGTCAGTATAATGGTGGAAGAGATTTTCAGCATCATTTGGTTGGCAAGAGAAGGTGGTGGTACAACAATGTTTTTTCCTTATCATGTCACTTTTCAGATCTTTCAGAAACGTCAGACGGAAAGAGGACGTTTGACACTATGGGTGATGTAAGGAGGACGTTATGCTTGGCGGTCCTCTTGGCGATATTAAAGACAGGCACCAACACGATACGGCACTTAACATTTACATAGCACAGTCACATAAACAGTTATACTTACACACTTGACACAGAAACAGTATCGAACTTCGATGGTGTGAGAAGAAGCATTATGATCACTGCTCACCGTGAGATTGAATGCCGCCTGGTGGCGTTGTTGGCACGTTACGCTCCAACGAAAGTACTGTGTATAAGCAGAGCAGAGACAAATGGGGGAATCATTCTAGCGCTGATGATTGGTTGGTTGGTTGTTTTGGGGAAGGAGACCAGACAGCGTGGTCATCGGTCTCATTGGATTAGGGAAGGATGGGGAGGGAAGTCGGCCGTGCCCTTTCAGAGGAACCATCCCGGCATTTGCCTGGAGTGATTTAGGGAAATCACGGAAAACCTAAATCAGCATGGCCGGACGCGGGATTGAACCGTCGTCCTCCCGAATGCGAGTCCAGTGTCTAACCACTGCGCCACCTCGCTCGGTTCTAGCGCCGATCTGGGCCACAGATGGGGAAATCCAGTGCCATAAGCGTCCAGTGCCATGACGAAGGGCAGATTGTTATGGCCCGCCGCCTGGGAACGAGTGTTTCGAATAAGCTAAGATAAGCGACTGTTCGCGTGCTACTGCCGTGAGCGTCTGTGGAAGGTGGTTGAAAGGCGGTAAAACCAAGAATAGGCGATAAGGTGCTGGACGACCACACCCACCAGAACATAGAGATCGTGGGCTTTCCCGCTCTGTAAAGTTGGATAGTCGGCGATTTGGAGTAGAACTTACGACAGAGTACAATGCTGGTGTAGGAACGAGTATTTTGGAGGACATCGTGCAGCACACTTTGTTCAACATGGGGCTCGCAGCTGACGACTCTTGTGTGTTCCCTTGATGAACCAACTACATCGTGTGGGCGCGGAATCATCGAGATAAGACGATGGATATATGGAAAAGTGTCGGAGGAATCACGTTTCTTGATACACCAGGTCGATGATCGTCTCCGGATACTCCACCATCCAGGCTACTCGAGACATGCAACTCGCCACTGAAGCAAGTTGGTGGGGCTAGTATTATACTATGGGGGTCACTCATCTGGGCTTTCATGGGACCTGAAGTAGTAATCGAAGGCACTATGACAGCCGTGGACTGCATGAACACGGACCATCTGCATCCCTTCATGCTGTGTTCACTGCGGCCATCTCGTGTTGCAGCAGGATAACTGTCCATGTCACGAGGCCAGAATTGTGCTACAGAGATTTAATGAGAATGACAGTGAACTCCGGTTGATGTCTTGTCGATGAAATTCGCTTGAGCCCGATGCAACACATCTGGGACGCCAACTAGGAGACCACAAACCACCGCCCCGTAATTTACAAGAACTGCTTGATCTGTGTGTAGACATCTGATGCCACATATCTCCGGAAACCTACCAAGTACTTGGAGTGTCCATGACACGCATAATCGCAGCTGTATTGCGTTCCGAACGTAGACCAACACGCCATAAGGCAGGGGTGTCCAATTCGCGGGCGGGCCGCATGCGACCGGAAGCAAATATCCCCCAAGAAGTGAGCATCTATAACAGGATCGGTAAAAAAGTCTTCTTACTACGTGGCCCAGGTACGCTAAAAGGTTGGACATCCCTGCTTTAAAGGATGTGGTCATAAAGTTTCGGGTTGTCATATAGGCAGCGTAGTATTTAAGGTTTCAGAAGGATGTAGGTTGCAGTAGGTACTGGGAGATGAAGAAGCTTGCACAAGATAGAGTAGCATGAAGAGCTGCATCAAACCAGTGTCTGGACTGAAGACCACAACAACAACTCTCATTCGGGAGGACGGAGTTTCATATTGGTGATCAGCCATCCAGAATTACTTTGTCTTTCGTTTCCCCAAATCACTCAAGGCAAATGCCTAGTTTCTTCCTATGAAAAGTACTAGACCGATTTCCTTTTCCAGCATTTCCAATCCGAGCGTGTGTTTCGTCTCCAACGGCCTCGTTACCGATAGGACGTTAAGCCCTACGCTTTCTTCGCAAGCATCCTAAGTACAGCCACTACCAATTTTATAGAGGTTTTGTTGACTTTTTTTTCTCTGCTGCATTAACAAATGCAATGGCAAGAATGCCTAGTTTGGTGCCGTAAAAAGTGCGCTATGTGATGCATTATACCATGATGATTTGCAGTTCGACAGAAACTGTGTGACGGTCAAGTATCACATACTTTTCTTAAAGATGAAGGGGAGGCAAATACCAGGGAGTGCATTAATGGAATCAGACATTTTAAAAGTAATTTGGTGCAGTATCTACAGTTGCAAAAATTCTCAAATCCTATGCCATTTTTTTGCGGTTATATGAAGTATTACTGAATGAGGTCACGCTGTAGTTAAGACGTTAAAATCTCATTCAAGGGGAGCGGACTTCAAATTTTTGTGGAGGCACCCCTGCTGTTTCCCTCTTCCTCTCAAAGCAAATTACAGGACAGGTTTTTCGAAAATGCCGATTTAGTTCTCCCTGCTTCTTCATTCCGAGCTTGTCCCGTCTCCAACTACTACTAGCTTTCAAAGAAAGCAAAAGCCATGGTACAGTTAGGTGTTTTACTTCCAAGAAAATTATTTAAAAGTCGGTGTTACGCAGGTTTCCAACAGGGTCGGAAGTAGAACTTTTTATGGCCTCTTAAAAGTCGCCATTCGTCTTCCGAAATATTAAAAATACTCCATACCCCCAGGTCTAGCCCCGGCCTCCTACAAACTATCGTATTTGTGATCTTACTCTGTTTGTTTATATTTAATCTCCAACAGAAAAGTTCGCAATTACATGAATTTACGAAAAATCTTTAGTTAAAACTTCGTTAGTTCTGCGCTACCCTCTATCACTAAACAACTAATTTGATGTGGCTTCTAGGGGTCTCCTGGAACTTATTCCTAGCATGGTTTGACGCAGCCATCGGCTAATAAGTGTTTACGGGCTACTGATCACGACTTGTCAGCTGAAACCGATATTGACAACTTTTTTGTGGGGATTGGCTGAAATAAACTTCACGAAACTAACAGTCCAGTTGCTATTCTTGTTTCTGAAGTATACTTAATATTTAGTTAAACGTTCGGTCGACGTTTTAAGAGAGGACACTGACGCAAGTATCGCAGCTAAATGTCCAGCAAATAACACAATTATCGCAGCAAAACTTTCAGCAGACAATGCGTAATTGTCACGGGCACTGATAACACGTGTGTAAAGTAAAGCGCTGGTTGGTATAATGACGTCGACAACATTACGTATCTCGCAGTGCACTGTGCGGGTTTATTCTGAACTGCTGCGTCTCGATTCCTCTGAAGAGACATGTATTCCTACAGGAGAATATATTATGATCCAAGTGCTCCACACCTGTGAGACGGCAGGAGTATTGTCGAAAGCTGTTCGCATTTCATATACTATGGATTCCATTCAAGACGTGTTATCAGTGGGAAGCCCCGTGATGGATAGCGTGGTATCGTTGAGAGTACGTTTGATGCCTATGGTAGATGTAGCGCTGGTTTACTTCGTTCCTCTTCATCGTATAATACTGGTCGGCATATCGCAGTCCGAACCTATGATATACAGTTCAGTTACTTAAAAACTTCTCCATTTTCGACAGCAGCCGCGTGGTCACGGCCAGGAAACTAACCGCCTTCTTCAAAAACATTTTCTCTCTTCATTTGTTAGACACTGGACTCGCATTCGGGAGGACGACGGTTCAATCCCGCGTCCGGCAATCCTGATTTAGGTTTTCCGTGATTTCCCTAAATCACTCCAGGCAAATGCCGGGATGATTCCTCTGAAAGGGCACGGCCGACATCCTTCCCCATCCTTCCCTAATCCGATGAGACCGATGACCACGCTGTCTGGTCTCCTTCCCCAAACAACCAACCAACCATCTCTTCATTTCTAAGCAAAGTATTAATTTCACACACGCCAAATAACGACAGTTATGTTGTATTACTCGTATTAGTAGAAAAATGTTTCAGAATGGTGCTCTGCATAATGTCGAACTTCGAAAATGGAGATGATCTGAAAACGTATATTGCAATAAGCATCATTCTCGCAGGCCATGCAGAGATAAGAAGGTTGTGGTTTATAGCCCCCAGGACTAGATCATTTAGAGACGGAAACACGGTTTCTGTTGGGAGAAGGAAATCGGCCGAGTCCTTTTCAAAACAACCATACATGTAGTCAACTCAAGCGATTTACGCAACATGGAAAATCTAAAGCTAGATGACGAAAGGGGAATTTCAATGCCCCTCAGCGCGCCACTGCGGAGGTGAAAGAGCTTAAGGTTCTTTCGGCACCCCATTTGTTAAAAGAAGAAAATTGGCTCGGGTAAATATGTATAGCGAGGCAAGTGGCCGTGACCTTGAATGCCTGCACTAACTGAAATGACCCAAAGATTTAAATCCCACTCATTACGAAGAAGACTGCGATATTTAACCACTCTGTCACTTCTCTCGGTTTGCAGGCTAGGCCATTCCCAGATGTGTTCAGGTTAGCTAGAACTTTTGACGGTGGGATAAAGTCGGTAAACGCAACAAACCGTCAATAGGCCACTTGTAATTGCTTGTCATCATACCGCGCATCTGTGACTATTTTTTCGACAATGTAAGATTTTTTGCTCTTTATTTTTCAATGTGAAGAGGACATGTGCTACCTGTTTACAATCTTGGTGTATGAGAAGTTACGTATACATGTATTTGCAAACCTATAGCTTGAACAGTGCCAGTTTCTAGCGATAGCTGATGATAAAGCCAAGGAGCGTAACAATTACGGTGGTCTGCGTGTAGTTTCGCAACCGAGGTGGTAGCCTCAAACCTGCTGCCGCTCTTGTCCACTAGTCCACACAAAGTCCGCTGGATCACATAGAACGATTCTACATTTCAAACACCTTTTTACCAAAGTACGAAGAAGAGACTCTACCTCCACAGTGCAAAGTCGGATCCTTCGATGGTTGTACTATTGAGAGGGACAATTCGTTTTTCTTTATCATATTTTTTATAGGCAATGTATTTGGAGTAATTATCCAGCGATAATCTGTCTCTTTACACAGAGGGAATTAATAAGATACGAAAGTTTATCTGTCTGTCTAGCAATCGATATCGCGATCACCACTATGAGATATTGATCCGTTCATTGTAAGCGCTACTATAGACCACGGTACAGGTAAAGTAAACACACTCGTTATCAATCTGCAAAACGAAGAGCAAAATTAGCTGAACTGTTTTATTGTATTCCACTCATACTTTGGGTTGGCTTACGCGCTTTTACGAAGGCAGACAAACAAAAACTATGAATTCGTAGGAAATAGATTTCGTCTCTAAGAAACTATGTTGTTTTTTGTGAGATCAGCTCTTTACTCTCCGTAACACGTATTTAAACTGACGGTGTCACGTTACCAAAGGCAAAATGTTCTTCCTATTTGCTTAAATTTTCAATTACCTTCGTTTTATTGTAGGCTGCAAACAGAAAGTGTTCACACTGTCCCAGAAAGATGCTTCGCACCTGTTTTCAGGTCAGTGACCAAACATTTAGTCCGCTAAGTAGGACGTCACAACTGTCAAACAAATGATTCCGATAATTTAATTTTTTATTTTATGCTGTCCTAGGTCCCTTACGTCTTCAATCCTTTCCCAGTGACGTTTTTTTAATTTTTTTTATATAACTAAACTCAGCTGTGCCTCCTAGGTCCCTTACTTCTTCAATCCTTCCCCAGTGATGTGTGACTTTACCATTTATGATGCATGTTACGTGCGCGACAAAGCTTAAAAAACAAGTTTAGAAGCTTACCTTCTCTAGTACTGCTAGGACGTCTTCTATGGTCCACCTGCGGATTTCTTGGAGCGCAGCTTGTTTGCTTCTCGTAAGCATGTCTCAAAAGCTGACACAGAATTTCAGATTGTCGTGTATTGTAGACCGTGTCGGCGACCAAAAGCCTGGTTAACAGTTTGAACGGTACGCGCCAAAGCTCTCAGCTGTTGGCCGCCACCCGCCACACAAAAACACGAATAAATGACCACGCTGTCAACAAGCGAAGCTGAAGCGACGGCTGCGGTGAGGGACGCACCCTGTCGAACACAAAACAACTCGTGGCCGGCAGTGCGGCGACGGATTCCGCGGCACTTCTTACGGCAAGCTTTGGCACACGCAGCTGTTTTTGCTCTGGGGCGCGGTACCGGCTGCACTGTCACGACGATTTCTTGCGTCTTCGAGCTTATGATATCACGTTTCCTGTGGAGACACGGAGAGGGGAAGCGCAGCGCATCGCGCCCAGCGGAAGACCCGGCAGTTGTGGTGGCAACCGTTCGACGACTCACCGGCGCGGCACTCGCTTCTTACATTGCCTCACAGGTGGCACCACGTTGCTCGTATAGCGTCGCCAGGCCGCGTCTGTTGTCAGACGAGAGGCTCGCACGTGGAGGCGAAAGCGGCTGAGGGCTACCAAAAAAAAATCGTGTTTTACGTCAGCTGACATCGACGGGCGTCAGTTCCTGTTCTGTTGTAATGGAGCAAACAGAGAATCCATCAAAACATTGCTCCACTTGCACTTCTCTGTAGTCATGCTCATTGTACCAGCATTGCGCATTAATCGATGATTCGATATGTACTTAAAGTAACGATTTTAAAATCTAGGCTCGATGAACAAACACTATTGCTGAGCTGGTACTGAAAACTGCGTATAACCTATATTGGCTGTTGTATTTATACCACATAACATTTTTTGAATCCAAGGTCGAGCATTTGAACTTATTGCCACCAATTATCAGATTCACAAAGAGCAATGCTTTTTGAACGTATAAAATGCAGAACTGCCCAGTGGCTTCGATACGTCATTAAACTGCTCTTGACTTACCTGTATCCGGTGTACTAATAACGTATATAATGGATCAAAACGGAACGATAAATGATGATGGTGTACTAATAACGTATATAATGGATCAAAACGGAACGGTAAATGATGATGGTTAATAGATAGCTGGCAGATCTCTTACAGTGATGTGTTGAAATTAACATGACTGCTCTATATTTTATCATATATATATTTGACATAAATTAATGTTACTGACCTTATCATCAGATGCAGTTCACAGATGTGATGTGTGTCAAATGCTCACATACATGATAATGAAAATAAGGTCCAATTACGAAAGCTCTCAAAATTAACTATCACATCATCAAATATTGATGCAAAAAATAGCTGTTGACAGTTGGTTCAAATGGCTCTGAGCACTATGTGACTTAACTTCTGAGGTCATCAGTCGCCTAGAACTTAGCACTAATTAAACCTAACCAACCAAAGGACATCACACACATCCATGCCAGAGGCAGGATTCGAACCTGCAACCGTAGCGATCGCTCGGTTCAGACTGTAGCGCCTAGAACCACACGGCCACTCCGGCCAGCTGTTGACAGTTGGAAAGTGGTCTTTAACTACAAGTTAAGAAAGATGAGAGAGATTACCCAAGTAGATACCTGTGTACAACCAAGATGTTTACACCATGCAGCTGCTAGTATCCATAAAGAAACAAAATTGATGGGTCATTTTACAGGAAACAAATATGCATGGATTAATCATAACCAGAACTGCATACAGTGTGTTCATTCCAAGTCTACTATCTTTTGCACTAAATTTATTAAGGATGTCATTAAGTTGACTAACTGCCACGTGACATTATTGCCTGGAGATATGAGGATCCCGAGTCTGCAATCTGCTATTTACTTGCCTGCTCCATGCTAAATGGAGATTAGCTAAATGGACAGTAACTGTTGCTGTCTGTCTTTTGAGACTAATTATAATACTAGTGTGTCTGCAAAAATAACTGAGTCTGATTGATGTGCATTAAATACACAAGAAACAACAGAGTACCCACTATTAAACTTTGTGGAAGTCCATTAATGATTTTTCTCCCTCCCAAAAAGATAAATAAATAAACAAATAGTGAGTGTACAGTTGATGAATTATTAGAACTTCCTACGGACATACAATACAGCTACTGCAAGTTTGCTCTTAGATACTCATCAACAAAATAAAAAGTGTTTTTGATTAGATTCCAAGAGGTATTGATTTTTTATAACGGATAGGAGTATAGTGTTAAAGTGCAGCTGACCCTACATCTTTCCACATCATGACTTGTTTTCTATCTTTTACTCGACAGATAAATGTTTTGCTTGATTCATGTGTCATGGTTATGTATTTTCCCATGTACTGCTGACAGATCAAGAGTTTTTTGACTAAAGAGACTGTAAATACAGGGCATTATTTGAATGTTGATTTGATGGTTGATCATATGGCTACTCCTTCACAAAAGTCTGATTTTTCTCCATGTAGGCCCCCCCCCCCCCCCCCGAAGGGGATGCCATATGCTATTGCTGAATATGAATGTCCAAGATAAACAGGCTGTTGGAGTGTTTATATAATGTGTGGTTGCCTGAGAGCTCTGAATGTATTGCAAATCCCCTGGCTTTTTTAGCAGTTCCTTTCTATGGCAGTCCCACTGAAAAAGAAAATGATTGTATGGCACTACTGACTGGGAGGCCCACCTGGAGCAAGTCTTTTTATTTCATGCCACTTCAGCAACTTGCACAACTTTGAGATGAAGAAGAGACAAAAAGATTAGGACAACACAAGCACCCAGTCAACTGAAGGGTACCATCATCCCACATTTCCAAAAGTGTTGTTACTTGTTCTAGTACGGTATCCTCAGTTTTTATAGGTTCCATGTTTTGGATGGAAAAAAAAGGTGCATGTACTGTGTCACTTGCACTTAGTAGCAGCCTGAGCAAGAGTCTACTGGTTATGTTATTAATCTTTCTCTTGCAGTACAGAGCTGAGAGAAGATTGTGCCATTAACAAATACAGCAGGAGAATTATTTGATATGTTTAACAGTGTTTATTGATAAAAGGTAAGAACAGAAGATGTTCCAGTACTGAGCCTTGTGGAATTCCACAGATTTCCAGAGATTTGCCAGAGTAAATTTCTTCAGACTCTACACTTATGATTTCTACCATTTGCTGTACCTTGGATGTCATATGAAGCACAGTGAATAATTTATAATATCAAAAGCCCTGCTTAGATCATGTATGTCTATGTAAATACTGTACAGTGCATGAAAGAAGATTCATCATAACAATGTTATCAATTTTCTTTGCTATTCTGTTTGTGTGTTGATCGAGGGAAAGATGATTATCTGTATGCCACTGTATGCAACCAAATCTCTCTTACTTTTTTCTCATGATCTGTACATGAGATATACATTACTGGTGCATAATGTTCTCACAGTCATCTCTGAATACAGGTTCTCTAAAGTTATCCAGTAGGGTTTTGTGAGAAATACGTCATCTTTCTGCCAAGAATACCCATTTAAGTTTCCCCAGCATTTCTGTTACTCCTTTGTATGGGCTCTACTGACTTGTTATAATCCTGGCTGTGCATCTCTGAATTTGATGTCAATTATCATGCTGACCAAATACTGGGACAATATTGTAGAACTGGACGCAGAAGTTTTGTGTACCCATTTTCCTTTACAGATGCATCACACTTTCATTGAATTATTCCAAAAAATAAGTCTTCCATTCACCTTCCCCCACACTGATTTCCTGTGATAATTCCAGTTCATATCACTTCAGTAGAAAGTCCAGAAGGTTAAGTCCTTCCAGATGAAGAATTTAAGAATATGGATGACAGTGAAACTAACCAATAGACTGTTGATTGTCCTACTTCTAATAATTCCAAAGTGATGTTTGATAATTGACCCCATTTTGTTAAGGAATGATGTTACTCAATTGTAGAGGATTTTCTCAGCTATCTTAGATACAGTTGGAAGTACGGAAACAGAACAGTAATTCTTTACATCGTGATTGTCCTTCTTGTTTTGAAGAGCAGTGTTTCCTTTGTAGTCTTCTTTTAAGGAACACTCTCTATTTATAGAACTGAGTATCACATTACATAGATGTGTAACAGTTTTCACAGAGATATGTTTTATAAGCAATGTAGGATACCATCAACTTCACAAGGCTAAGACAAGTTCACAGCTCTTAGGATTTTTAATACTTGTTCTTAGGTTACAGAGAGCAGGGAACTTGACCTCTCTGACATTGTTATTGCTCTACTCATACACTGATTTATGATATGAGATTATTGTGAATCTTAGAAAATGCTGGATCAGTAATTCACCCAAAATTTTTGCTGAATTGAGCTAGAAGTATTCAGGTGTGTCTCACTTGGCTTTGGGAATTACATGAATTTGCAATTATGGTTTGAGATCTGCTTTGCCTCTGATATGACTTCATTGAGCCACTTGTTACACATTTTAAAGTATTTTTGAAAACCTTGTCACTATTTATTTTACAATCTAGCTATGTAAAGTGGTCTTTTGATTTCATAAGAGATGATTATTTCCTTGGTGATCCATCCTTTGTTTTGTATCCATTGCTTCTTGAGGACCTTTTTGTTTGCCTTGTGTGAGGAAAGTCTACGTTCAAATAATGACACAGTAGCAAAAACATTGTTTGCTTTCCTGCCAGTGTTGTCCTCCTGAAATCATTTTTCCGACATCTTCAGCAGGTACTTAAAATTAATATTAAAAAATCTTGTATGTGCTTTCTGTGGACAATCTTATGTAATTATGGTCCAAATTCACCAAAAAAGCCTGTAATCTTGTCATAGTTCAATCAGCAGGTATGTAAACAGTCCAAAGAAATAGCCAGAAAGGGTGTCCAAGACCACAGTCAAGTGCAGCAAAGCATGGTGACAGTAAAGAGTGTGTCTCAAAGTGATTGTGCTCTGCTGGATGGCGAGTTATACTGTCCATGTGTTACCACCATTTCTGCCCATGTGACTACCTTCATATGCTGTCTTGTGGTGGTTGCTGCAATCCGTGCGAACAATGATCTCAAGGTATCAATTTTATTGTCTTATGACATGAATACAAAACTTATTCCAGTGATTTGCAGTCTTCCTTGCCAGTAGTTCCTCTCTCTTGGGTTCAAATCAAGGACTGCATTCATCCACTTTCCATTAATTTGTCTTGTAAGATTTCCAACCTATTTCCAGTGACTTACCCTATTGTATTACATCACTTATTACTTTGCTCACTGCATGAATATCAACCATCAGCCCTTTTACAAGCAAAGGAAAACAGTGTCCAACTCTAAAACTGGGGAAATTTGTTCTATCTTCGCGACTTAGAAAACTATTATCATGTGATATCTAATGCCTCTCATGTATACTTCATTCCCTGGCACATTTTTACGGATGCTTCTACAGTTAATGACATTTATCCTGTACTCTAGACAATGATACTTAATCCATATGGAAATTATGTTTTTATCTTGTATTAGTTGTGGTATTTACTTATTTATTACTAAAAAGTAAATGTACTAACATGTAATTATAAGATTTTTGGTGTCCTCAAAGGGGCTTCTGTAAGGTGTTTATCAGTTCTGTAAAATATTCCTATTACTCCATCATCCACTATCAACATATTCCCTACTACTCAATGTTGATGTTATCCACTTACACATTAAGATTTCTCAAGGATGACCCTTCTGTATGACTAGTGAACTTTGTGACTAATGCCTTATACCTTGTACAGATACAAAACTACTTTTCCTGTGAACAACAGATATGCAAATAAATCCATGGCACAGCCATGGCCATTTGTTTGGCACCTTCACATCTTAAATGATTTATAGGTCATCCAAGGTACATTCCTAGAGAAACAAAACCTTATACTCTACAGCTGGTTCAGGTTCATTAAGTAGTTGAATACATCAAGACATCTTGCATCAATCTGAATAATGTCAGACTGTTTATACTTGTATAATTACTGATAAGTCTGGATATTAAACGTTCATAGAGATATTAAAGGTTCATAGAGAAACACTGTAACGGTGAATCTAACAGAAAGTTCCATGTCTTGAAAAACCATGATTCAGATGGCTGTCACAATCAGAGAAAAGTCTAAGGCTGTTTAATATCAGGTACTAGCATGGAAGTCTGTGAGGCCAAGGTTACAGAATTTGCTTATATTTGACAGCTAGCAACTAGTGCAGGCTCTGGAGGCAATTATACAGGATGGTGTGTTAGCTTTGACTGGCTCATCTGTGGCTTTGTGGCACCCTTTATAGTCATGGTGGAAGGATATGGTCTGGACTGCTTGTTGCCACTTGACATCGCAAATGCAAGTACAGCTACAATAGCTGCATCTGCTAATGGTGATGGGGACAATGACTGTAGGTGAAGCGGGTGCCTCGGATCATAGTGCCAGCTATCGGAGATCCAAATTACAACAAACCATTCTTGTTATCATTGTTTGGAACTGTCTGTTTTTGGAATGTGATACAATGGCATGTAGACGGCAGTGCTTCGGTCACCTGCCTCACTATCCTGTTACACTGGTGGACTGCAAGTCCTGACGCAGCCTGTAGCATTTGCTGGTGAGCCACTTTGGTATTGGAAATCTACCTCTTTTGTGGCTCCATAAGAATCCGGAATCAGTACAGTTTCTGGTGGTCTCATCAGAGTTTCTGCTGGCACCTGCACTGGGTGCAGTCAGCACAGTGATGTCTGTCATGGGTTTAGATGTCATATTTGGTTCCTTTTGGTAGCTGCAATGTCGAATAACAGGTACTGATTTGTACCTTCGTGGAAGACTTTGCGATGAAGCAGGCTGAGATATTTTTACTTCCCCTCTTGTTTTGCCATTTGCCTCCTAAAAATTCATTTTTTTCATGTCTGACTAATTACCATTAACATACGTGAGTATAATCTGCATTTCCATAAAAGAGAAACGTCGGCCCTCAGCTTTAAATAATATAGCACCAGATCTAATTTTGTGCTTAGTTTTATGTATGTAATTGATTTTCTATTTTATTTTGATTATTCCTAGGTATCTTTTGTTATAGGGTGAAATCAGTAATTGTTTCGTAATTTAAATTCTGTTGTTGACTTATAAACAAATATAAATTCTGTACTAATTATAAACATTTGGAGGAACAGCTAATAGTATTCCTAAAGGATCGATTTGGCTCTATGTGAAAAAAAAAAGTTAGCATAGCCAGCCCTTAATTAATTCCAAAGTAATTAACAGTTTTGTCAAAAGTATTGTTTGTGTAATGAAATCTGTGAATTTCATCATTCATACAAATAATTCAGCCTAACTCTTTCAGTAGAAGAAACTGTTAAAAAGATGAAGTTTTTTGATGTATTCAATTATTTTAATGAGTTAAGTTTTAATTGTAATTTATGTAAATTAAACATCAAACAATGTGTAGTTTCAGTGTCTATTATTGTGATGATATATAAGGGCTCAAATTTGGTCCCAAGTCAGTCAGTCCACAGCTGATTTTCAAACAAGAAACCTGTACCGGTATTGGGCGCAAAACAATGGCAGTATCTGTTCAATACTCACCGTATTATGCAGCAAGAACTGTGTGGTTAGGGTTTTACTGCCTCTAGATGTTCAACAGTAAACTATTGTAGCAGTATGTGGGCGTTTGCCTGCAACCTATTAATGAGTCATATTGAAAGTTAAACAATAGTTAACTGGCCATATTAACTATGTATATTGTGGGTTAGTGAACAGTGAAAGTAAAGAACTGTGAAGCGCAAATGTGCGCCTGTCAGATACATCATTTAAAGTAGTCAGTGCTGAGCTTCCACCCCCATTTTTCAGCCAGTGTAGAAACGCGGTACGTCGACAGCGAGGACAATCAACGAGGAAATAAAGCAGGCGAATGTTACAACATAAACCAGGACCTCAATTCTGTTATGGTCTTGACTGCAAATTTCTTGATATGCTATTGAGTGGAGGATTATAGATCAATTACTCTGATACCAGAGGCCATGTAATATATTTGCAGGGGTACTTTAGGTTATAGAATTAAGAGAACCGATAACACCAATATGTGTTATGGAATGGTATATATATCACTGCAGGCCATTAAGATAAAATTTAAACGTAATTGGTTAACTGTAGCAGCATTCAGGGCAAGATCCTTCCATTACTCTTAACAATTAAGGATAACAACAGGTATGTAATAATTGGAACTGAAAGATCTGAAGCCAAAAATAAATAGCAGTGGAATAGTGAATTATAAATGGAAATATAACAGAAGGGCAGGCTAGATACCAATGGTAATTGTCCCATAAAAAGGTAATATCTAAAGAAATAATAGAAAAGCTGAAAATATTCTGAATACATTTTCTGATCATGACAAAGAGATGGAGTGAGATTTCAATATGACACCCTCCCCCCTTTTCCCAACCTCCACACACATTTTAGATCTGTTGGCAATAAACAGCCTTGAAATTTCTGACTCAATGAGACAGAAATCAGTGACAAAAGGCTGTTATAGTATCACTGATCACTGGTCCTGAATGACTCATCCATTCACACACTGTTTTACATAAATAACATCATGATGGGAAGACTTTAAGGGATGTGGTACAAGCCAAGCTGTACATTAAGAGGCAGAAGTATACAGTGTAGGCTACTTCTGTATAATAAATTACTCCAAAAAATAGCCATTGCTCTGTCTACTTGGCTGCTTTTATTGTCTAATACTTCAAACAAAGGGTTTATTTAACTTTAGACAGAACACTGCTAGCTGTCTATATGTTGGTAAAGTCAAGGTCTGTTTTACACAAACATTCTTTCTAACTTAAGTGAAATTTACATCCCTGAGTGCCGATATTCTGAAAAATTCTGGTAGTGGTTAGTAAGATGTTAATTTACTTTGTTTTTTAGTATCTCAAGATTTTAAATTTCTTGCTTGATGTCAACTAGTGACATGTTATAGACTTTTGTATAAGAATGTAAGCCTCCAGTTGGAACCCTAGAGAAGGACACAAAGTCTACATTGAAATTACTTTTACTTCTAGTAGTTTGGAAGTGAATTTCACAGTTCATCCTAAATTCTTATTATAAGCCACAAATACCATTAGGGAATAAATGAATGGTTTGTAAGTGTAAGAATTCCTAGGTCCATGAAGAACCTTCTGGAAAATGTTCAATTGTCAACTTTACACACTGTCAATAAACTTGCTCCAAACATTGCTCCAAACAACAGTACCTTAGAACAGAATCAAGTGAAAGCGTGCAAATTATATTTACTTCAGTCTTTTAGAAAATACCCCTCAACTCATCAACTGAGTATATTGGTACCTTTAAGAGGGTGCTACTGAGCCAGCACATGATTTTAGTACCTTGGCTGAAAATGTACAACCAAAAGAGTTACTGATTAATGATAATGTACCAAAGACTGTTTGCTGATGAAGTGCCCCCATATCTCACAGACATGCTTTGAGTTGCACACTTTTGGTCTAATAATGAAAAACCCAGGATGGAATGTAGCAATATCATGAAAAGGGTAGTTGCTACTCACTATATAACAGAGATGTTGAGTTGCAGATAGGCATAACTAATAGACTGTCGGAAAGTAAGATTTCGACCAGCACCCCCCTTGTCAAAAATAGACAAAACACACACACACACACACACACACACACACACACACACACACACACACACATAAACACAAACACAGATTCTGGCAGTCTTTTGTTGTGTCTACCAGTGACTCAGCATCTCTGATATTTGGTAAGTAGCAATTACCCTTTTTATAATACTGTTACACTTTTGGTCTGTGTGTTTGCAGCTACAGTTAGAAGAATTCACTGAATTTAGTGACCAGTGATTTGAATTTAATATAATATGTTAAGCTGCAATGTCATCAAGAAGTTTAATATAATTTATAAATAAAAATCTAATCACCAGTGGCAGCAGGACGACACACATATAAAAGGTATTATGTATGCAAGCTTTCAGAGTCAGTGGTTCCTTCTTCTGGCAGAAAGGTTGAAGGGGAAGGAGGAGGGGTGAAGGAAAAGGTCTGGTGAGATTTAGGAAAAGGGGTAGAAATCAGAAAATCCCGAGTCAGGGGAGACTTACCGGACAGTCTTCTAGCACACTCTGCAGTACCTATGCCACATAGGAGCCAAACAAAATGGTCCACCCATCTTCATCCAAGGGCAGTGTCATTTTGTTCGAGTCCCCTTGCAGCATTTATAGTACTGTGGCACAGATACTATAATGTGTATAAGGACTGCAGACCTTTACCTGGAAACAAATGCAAAACTAATAACGCAATTTTTTTTTTTTTTCAAAGTGATAACAAAAATTTCATAGCAATAGATTTTTAGGTATCACAGAGATATGAGAAGCTCATCTTCTTATTTAACAGACTTCTTGTGACTTGATAGAATGGTCCAAATCTATTATGATTATTCCCCTTTGTGTTGTTGAAGCTGCCTTACTTGTTTCTCTAATTATTGTTCCAACTACATCTGGAACTGTTTGGTCAGCTCTGTCCTTTGCAAATATTTACCCTAAATGGCTTGTGAAAATATTCAAAATCAAAGAGATTAGTACACTGACTGCATCTGGAAATTAGTTGCGCAAGTGAGCTGTTACTGGAAACATTCAGATGTAGCCCGTATGCAGCATAATGATATATGACACATTAGTGACACCCGTGTATAGTCACCCCCCTCAGCTGAGCTCTGCATTTTCTGAATCAACATAACACTTCAACATTTCATCCAGGGCTTGTCACATCACTCAAAGAGTGACACAATGCTCACTGTATTGTTATTTTTAGGAGCTCTACTGCGTAGCTGAGGTTATGGTCCATACCTAGATCCCTCCCCCCACTCCCACACCAATCACCTATCACCAATTACCACTGAATAATCTTGTTTACTGGCATCATTCCCCAGGGAACCTAAAACACGGGTGACATAATTGAGCCCTGCACTTGGCTTAAAAACGTTAGTTACTTGATATTCACCACACAGGGTTCCCTTCCAAAGAATACTGCTTAACAAAAGGACCTTCTTGTCCTTTTTGAGCCTCTGACTACTGCCTGTTAAGGTGGACTTCCTTTTCTGTCTAGTCACACTGTTCCTGAACTCCTTGCGTTGTCTGCACACTTTTGTCCACAGTCTCTGAGCAGTGGAGCAGTTGGAAACGTCTTAACTAAAGTAAGAGTTTACTCAGCACAAATAATACCAGCCCAACATAGAATACCTATCAATTCCCCAACATATATATATTTTTTTTTTAATTTGCAAAGATTTTGCAGGAAGAATCCAAAGCTACATAGATTTAGTCCAAAACTAACTAAAACTCTAAGTAAGGTGTGTTTTATCAAATTATATTAGGACTTATCAACTAAAATAAATCTTATAAAAGCAACCATGTAGCTCTCAGATAATGATGAGTGATAGAAAAGTCTAAAAATTCTACAAAAGTCATGATGTATTATTATTATTATTATTATTATTATTAGGTCGGTACCTGCAACTGCTAGGTGTATTTCAAGCAGATAACTTTTAAGTAGAAATAATTATAAGTAACTTTCAAAACTATTAGTATTAAGGAAAGATGAAAGGGAAGGTTGGAAAAGGGGGCAAGTCACTCAGATCCCAGGTTGAGAGGAACCCACCTGTTATGAAAATGAAGATAGAGAAAGGTGAAGGAGGTGATGTGAGAGAAAGTAGGAGATTAAAGATAGTGCATTGGTAAATGCTGTCCCACCTTCAATCCAGAGATGAAAGAATGGCAGAGTGTGTAGCAAGAATGGATTAGAGAAAGAGAAATGAGTAGTGGAATGAATAGTGCAGTGAAGAACTAGGCGGAAAACAAAAAAGGAGATGAAGAAAAACCAAAAGAAAGGGAGAAAAAGGAGGAGTGAAGACAAAAAGTATTGGAATAAATGACTGAGTAAATAATGAAATTTTGCAAAAAAAAAAAAAAAAAAAAAAAAAAAAAAAGAGGGGGGGGGGGGTGGTGTCAAAAGATATGAATACCAACAGAGTGGCAGTATGCAAGAATAGTCACACCTTTTTCTCTCTCTCACTCACTTCCTGTTGTTTCTCTTTGTTTCCTTTTCTGCTCTTCTCCAAATTTTGAATTGTATTCTTCATTCTACTTCTCTTCCTCTACTCTGTTCTTACTCCTCGGTCCGTCCTTCCATCCCTGGATTGAAGCTGCCACAATGCTTACCAATGTATTAGTTTTGATCTCCTACTCTCTAGCACACCCTACCCTTTTCTCCTCTTTGTTTCCCTTTGTTCTCACATCAGATGGGACCCCCTGAACCCGATGTCTGAGTGATGTGCCTCTCCTATACAACCTTCCCCAGTCTCAATCATCAATGATAAAAACTGCTACAGTTGTAACAATTATTTATTTCTAAAAAGGAAAGCACTACCTGATTCAGGACAATGTCCCATCTACAGGTGCATCTCAGAATTTTTAAAAGACCAATAATACTTATCCATACGATTAAGCTAATCAATGCTAAACAGTACTAAAAGAAATTCCTAGCAAAAATCCGCTATACATACAATAAAATGTGAGTCCACAAAGGATGCATAATACGTACACTAAAATGTGAGTCCTCAAAGGATGAAAACTAACGTATGTACAAGGGTTTTTTCCTAAGAATTTCTGTTGGTTCTGGTTAGCTTCAATTAACTTAACCATGTGGATAGGTATTGTTATTCTTTTAAAAATTTTGCAGATACACCAGAAGATGGAACATATGTCCTGAAACTGGGTAGTGCTTCTCTTTTTAGAACTAAATAATTTTTACAACTGTAGTGTATTTTATCATTGACAATAACCTATACTTGTTTCCATTCTGATGAAAAAACTAACAGTTCTGAAAGCTAAGTATATTTTTTCCTACTTTCAAATGTGCCTGCCAGCAGCACTTTCATTTTCACTTTCTGCAGGTAATTAGTGGTCAGCCATTTTGTTCTTGTTTTACAATATTCTCGAGTGACTTTTCCTTTTGATACATGTCATTATTATACCTCCAATTGTATTTGTTTTTACTTTATTGATCCCTGTCTATACAATGTTATGGGATTTTATCCTTTTATTGTAGTAATTATTCTTTAAATTATGTAAAACTCTTCTGCAAGGGTCAACACTATTGACAGCATGTGTTGCATTTAACACTTGTGACTTGTGCAGATGGCACTGGCTGTTGTTGGACGGATGGGTGAACTAGCATGCAACTTCCTGTTATACCTACAGATCACTGAATACCACTTTGGATTTGTTTGTTTGCGTCAGCTGCCACACAAGGTAGGTTTATCATTATAGCACTCTGTCCCTTCTGTTGGTGCATACATAATTTCGTACTAAATGTTTCCCTTCTTTGTTGGCTATTTGATGTGGATCACACTATAATCAACAAGGGTATACATACATCATTACACACATTGTGTTATATCTGTTGGTAGATATCACTGACATTCCCACTATTTTCTCTTCCTCTTTTCAACATTACTCATCTTTACGCGTTTAACACTTTATCTGATTTTTTTGTCATTTTAACTGTGCATCTTACAAATTTTCTCCATGCTTCAATTGACATTCAGACATCTTTTCTTCCGGTAGCATTACCTTCCTTTTTTAAATTGTGACATAGTATTTTAGGATCCTTGAGCCTTTAAAACATTTTTTTCATCATCTGGATCACAAAGGTTCTGTTTATTTATTATAACCAGCTTCAATTCTTACCAGATCTTGTAGCCCCTGTATCATGTATGTAACTTTGCACAATAAACAATTCACAAAATCTGAAGATGGTTTTTGAAGAGAACTGAAACCATTCATAAATAAATAAAATTTTCATTCCTTTGTCATAGCTGAACCTTTTTAAGTGAGTTTCTCTGCTTACAGCCACACCTACTCCAGCCTGTTTTCATATCTGTTGCCTTGCTTCCAGTAAATGTCTCAGCTTTTTTTGCCTCTGATCTCAGTAAAATTGGTTGTCTATTTCAGTTTAAGTTCTGCCCTGCTCGTATCTCCAATCTATTTCATTCATCTGGCTGAAAACACGCAACTCAACAGTTAAAAATTTGATACTTTCTTCTGCCAGACTTGTTTGTATCTTCTATGGTGATTGCTGGCTTCAAATTTTTACCAGTGAATCTTCCTGGAAGTTTAATTACAGGACTGCCTCATTTTCATTGCTTTTTGAAAAATCCCCTCAGTGTACATTCTTTCTAGTGATATATAGGCTGCTGACTGACATATGAAATTCTGTTTATTCTTTCAAACAATTTAAGGAGTAAAAAAGAAAAAAAAAGTAACCACCCACTATATAGCTGAGGCATTGAGAGGCCAACAGATACCATCCATGTTGTGACGTATAAATTTTCAGTGCCTACAGTGTCATGTCTTTCAGTGTCACACAAATTTTTATTTTTACAGGGGATCCATGGGTTCGCCCCTCAAATTCCTCCCTCATATCACAAAATTGTCGTCTGATGTAGTACGAACTGAAAAAATAAATTCCTTTTAAAGCACAGTTTCATATATAATTTATATTCAAAACCTTACACCTGTGTCACCTAACAAATTCTACATCGAGAATACTTTACACAAGTTTAAGGGAAGAAATGCTTCCGATTATTATTACAGTATTTAAAGAACATCAAAATATGAACAGGCTGAAATGAACAAACAGTACATGAGACTATGTTAATCAATGAAAAGTGAAATGCCAAAATGAGCACTTCTCAATTGTAAGTAAATCAAAACAATCAGAATGGCTGAAAGAGAGCACAATAACACTAGCCATAAACGAATAAGAGCTAAGCAACTAAGCAAATAAGCGAATAGGCAAAAATGAGATGTTAACAAAATGAGACATGGCCGAACTTCGTCGGCACTTATATACGGTTGCGCTCGTGGCGGCACCTCGCGACCCATAAGCAACACGCGTGCCTGCTATCGCAATGCACTGTTAGCGCTCGCAGCGGCTTCTAGCGGCCCAAACGCAAGTTGTGCAATTGCTGTTGCAGGTCGACCCTTAATCTATGATGTTACAATGTGCAGTGTAGGATATCTTCAGAACATCATAGTGATGCCACTACATGCGAACTTCCTCATAGACTACCTTTTTAAAATTGTCATTAAGCAACAAATTCTATTGGCTGTGCATATGTGCATTTTGTATTACTCTCACAGTCACTTAATTTGTCTAGATGCATTCCTTCTTATCCCAGACACACTCAGTGAATACCAATTTTAACTTGTGATTGTGATTTTTATTGGTCCCAAATTACCTTTTGTACAGATACGTACTTGTAACATAGGACAGGTCATTAGGCATACAATTTAGATAATATGAAATATAAAAGTATATAAAATAGCTTACACATTAAATATACACAGAAGCTTTCACAGTATATATATTATATATAATATGTAATATTATATTACATTGTACACAATGACTTATGATGCAGTATATTCATAATAATACACAGTACAAAATGACTTATAGTCCATGATACATACAAAAAAATAATAATTTTGTGAGATATAATTAGCTTATATTATACATCAGTGGTTCCTTATTATATAGTTAATTCCTTTAACACTGATTTCTGTTGCTAGTTCTTTTTATGATGCATGATATTTATCACTCACAGGATGAACTTTTGATCACTGTTGCTAATGTAGTCAGTTACACTATAAAATTCTCATTGTATCAGAAACTTTTTTAGAGTTGTGGGGAATGTTTTCTCTGTTTTGAGGTCTTGTAATTCCCTTAGCATTGCTTGTATTAACTTGATGCCAGAGTATTTGGGTCCTTTTCGAAAATCTTAAGTCTATGTGGAATGCACCGCAGTTGTTTTCTGTTCCTTGTGTTGTGTGTATGAACAGTCTCATTAGTCACCAGTTTTGTGTGATCACATAATGCAGTCACAATGGTCTTGAATATATACAATGATGGAAATGTTAGAATGTTTAGATCTTTGAAACAACTTTTACACGATTCTTTTTGCTTCTTTTTCAATATAATTCAAATGGCTTGCTTCTGTAATGTGAATATTCTCTTCATTCCTGTGATAGTTGAGTGCCCTCATATTGTGATTCCATATCACATGTATGGTTCAAAAAGTCCATGATAGACAGTGCACAAGAGTTCTTGGTGAGTATACTGTGCCAGTTGTTTCATTATAAATATCACTGAGCTTAGCTTACTGGAAACAATATTTATCTGCTGTTTCCAATTTAGCTCACTGTCTATTGTAATGCCCAAATCTTAACTGAAGCTACTTCTTCCAGTCCTTTTTCATCTAAGAAAACATTCATATGTTCTTCTTTTTGTTTATTTTTGAATACCATGTATATGGTTTTCTTCAGATTAATAATTAGCTCATTTTCAGAGAGCCATTGTGCTGTACTACTGACTGATATCAATGTATTTTGTTCAAGTGCCTCCAAATTGTTGGAAACATTTAGCACAGTCATATCATCTGCATAAAGTATTTTGATTTCATTTTCACATGTTTGTATATTATTCACAAACAGATTGAAGAGAACAGGTCGCATCACAGATCCTTGAGGTACACCATACTTAATGCTTCTAACTTCTGATCTGTGTAAGTTATTAATGGCTACATATTGTCTTCTGTTACTTAGATATTATGTTATCCAGTTTGCTGCATGTCCACAAATACCAGTATTCTCTAGTTCCTTCACTAGGACTGTATGATCAACTGTGTCAAATGCCTTGGATGGATCAAGAAAAACTTCAGACACTACCATCTTGTTGTCCAAGGCGTGTACAGTTGATTCTGTTAATGATTCAATTGCTGTTTCCATTGATTTCCCTTGTGCTGTGCTGGAGTTAGTACATTATGTTTTTCCAAATAAGCAGTTAGACTGTTTAGCATGAGAATTTATGATATTTTGGAGAAGCCTGAAACTAAAGATACTGGCCTGTAGTTGTTGGGGTCGTCGTGCTTTCCCTTTGTGTATACATGTTCTCTATCTATCTTATCTATATCCGAATCCCGCTCCAGCTACTGCCGGGTCTGGGCGCTGATGAGTCCTCTCCATTTGGCTCGGTCCTCCCACCACTTTTCTTCCTCCACTTGCTGCCAGGTCACACCTCTCCTTTCTATAGATATTCTCACTCCCATTTTCCACCGTGTTCTTGGGCACCCACTAGGTCTTTTCCCATCCATCTTTAGTTCTTCCATAATTTTGGGGAGTCTCTTCCCATGCATCCTCTTAACATGCCCACATCATCTTAATCTCTTTCTTTCAATTTCCTCTCTCATACTTTCTTGTTTGAGGTCCTTTCTAATCTCTACATTCCTTACTCTGTCCATTCTTGTTTTTCCCTTAACTGCTCTGAGAAATTTCATTTCCCCTGCTTGCAGTCTTCTCCAGTCCCTTGCTGTCATTGTCCATGTTTCTCCACCATAGGTGACAATAGGGAAGTAATAATTCTTATACATAAGGAGTTTTGCTCTTTATTCCAAATCAGGTGTTTTAATGTTTGGTAGAAAATGCCTCCCTTCTGTAATCTCCTATTAATTTCGTTAGTTATTCTTCTATCCCTAGATATTTCACTCCCTAAATAAGTAAAACTTTCTACCACTTTGAGGGGTTCTACTTTAACTAATTTGAGTTTATCTGGAAATACTCCTTCTTGGAATGAGCAGTTGGCAATATCCAGTAATTATTTCTGCTGCCACCTGCTTGATTAGGTAGTTTAACACTTCATCATGTCCAGCAGATGTTTTTGCTTTTAGCTTTTTCATAATATTTGTCAGTTCCTTTTCAGACACTGGTTTCAGGAACATTGAGTGGCTTGGCTTGTCTGCCACAATACTTTGGTGAATTCCTTGGCTATTATATCCATGCTTTAGTTTTTCTGTTGCATCTGTGTAGTTATTATTAAGGATGTTGGTAATTTTTGTTGCATCTGTAATGATTTTGTTATTTACTGTCATAGTTTCTGTTTCATTTGTTTTCTGTGGGTATTTTTTCATGCCCCTCTCAGAGTTAATTATGTTCCAAGCTGCTCTCACTTTATTTGTTGATTTTTAAGTAGTCTCAATTGATTTTGCTTTTTCTTGTCTTATCAACTGCCTATGTTTCTACTGGTGCTGCCTATAGATTTCAGTATTTTCTCTCTGTTTCATTTCTCTTAAGGTAGCTCTATGTTCTATTATTTCCTTCGTGATCCACTGCTTATTTTCGAGATTTTTTTCTTTTCTTCTTGGTTTTTGGATATGCTAAACTGAAGAAATGTGTTACGGTGTCTTGGAAAGCATTGTATTTTTCATCTGTTCCCTGGGCTTGAGTGTGTCTGTTCACTGTTCTTTTCTTAACATCACTTTGAAGATGTTGATATTTTGTTGGCTGATAAGTCTAACATGTCTTTCTACACTTTTATCTTCCTTTTGTGAGTTCAGATTTCCATATACATCACATAGCTGCCCAAAATGATCAGAAATTCCTGTTTGTAGAACCTTTGTTGTGTGTGGATTGCTATCTATATTAGTGATAATATTGTCAATAATTGACTCAGTTTCCAAAGTCACTCTTGTTGGTTCCATAACAGATGCCTTCATGTTGTATTGTGCTAGCAGCTCCTCAAATTTTTGCTTCCTTCGTGTCTCTCTTCCCATATCAATGTTAAAATAACCATATATTACACAATCTTTCATTTATATTTAAAAACAAAGATGATGTGACTTACCAAATGAAAGGTGCTGGCAGGTCGACAGACACACAAAATTCTAGCTTTCGCAACCAACGGTTGCTTCGTCAGGAAAGAGGGAAGGAGAGGGAAAGATGAAAGGATATGGGTTTTAAGGGAGAGGGTAAGGAGTCATTCCAATCCCGGAAGCAGAAAGACTTACCTTGGGGGAAAAAAGGACAGGTATACACTCGCACACACACACATATCCATCCGCACATACACAGACATGAGCAGACATTTGTAAAGCCTTTACAAGCGGATGGATATGTGTGTGTGCGCGAGTGTATACCTGTCCTTTTTTCCCCCAAGGTAAGTCCTTGGGGGAGTTTAGTATTATTCTTGTGGTGCTGTTCAGTGGCATAACCATCTGCCCCCCCCCCCCTTTTTTTTGTTTTTAGAAAGGTAAGACAATAAAAGGTACCAGAATTCATCAACATTTTTTTTCCTAGCTCTGTCAAGACTTTACTGTCAGGTTATTTAAGGATTTCTCTGTAGGGAATCCTCTTTGAGAAAAATGAGTCAATTCTCTTTTGAAAGTCACTTATGCTAAGTTTTAATCAGGTGGAGGGGCTCACTGATCTTCATTTTCATAGATGAGCAACTTTACTACATATTTAAAACTGTCAGGAAATATGCCTTAGTCAATGACATTACAAAGGCAATTCAATTCAGGCTTTTACAAGATCTAAATATCATATTAGGAAGGCATAACAAAAGAAACTCTGCAATGTTGACCACTCACTGTGTATCCTCTGCAACATGACACGATCTGTGTCCAGTATGAGGGGGCATGGAGGTCATCACACTAAACTCGAAGGAGTTCTCAGCTTTCCAGACCTTGCATTTCCTGTTTCTCATTGAAGAAGCTCCTCAATTAGCCTTGTGAAGCTGGGTGCACCCTGTTCCTTCCACCAACAAAATTTCCCTGGAAATACAAGGAATTGATTTGGAAAATCTGCTCGACTATATACGCAGATTGCTAGAAAGGCACAGCAAGGATAATTACAATTTTTTAAAGGCATTCTTTTTGTAAGTTGCACATCTATCAGTGGAATAGACTAAACTAGCTATACTGATCATTCTAGAGATGCATAGCAAGGAGTAAGCTCTTGGAAGCCCAATAAAAAAAACCATAATACAATTCATACAAGAATTGATTTGCTAATGGTCCTTCCAGATCACAAGGGAAATGTTTTTCAAGGATATTATGAAAATTTGCCACTCACCATATAGTGGAGATACTGAGTCACAGCTTTCCCCTCATAACTCATTACCACCCAGGACAGGAGAAACTGAATTTTACATTCTCTTCCGGGTTTCGGCTACCTCTCATCATGCTCTGAAATGAGAAATGTCCTGTCCACAATCCTTCTCACCACTTCCACAGTGGTATTCCACTGAACCTACTTGTCCATCCCTACACAACCCCTGCTCCCAACCCCTTACCTTATGGCTCATACCCCTGTAATAGACCTAGATGCAAGACCTGTCCATGCATCCTCCCACCACCACCTACTCCAATCCGGTCACAAACTTCATATATCCCATCAAAGACAGGGCTACCTGTGAAACCAGTCATGTGATCTACAAGCTAAGCTGCAACCACTATGCTGTGCATTCTATGTTGGCATGACAACCAACAAGCTGTCTGTCCGCATGGATGGCCACTGGCAAACTGTGGCCAAGAAACAAGTGGACCACCCTGTTGTTGAACATGCTGCCAAATATGACATCCTTCATTTCATTGACTACCATAGTTACTCAAATCTAAGCCGCACCTGAAAAATGAGACTCGAAATCAAGGAAAAAAAATTTCCCGAATCTAAGCCGCACCTGATGTTTGAGACTCTAAATACAAGGGGAGAGGAAAGTTTTAGACCACACCTCCAAATCGAAACAAAGTTGGTCCATTGTAACATGGGACACAATTTAGGTCGAATGGGTGAAGATACAGTTACAGTAGTTTGGTTCGAGTTGTAATCTTTAACAGTTAAGCTTTACAAATTAGCCATTGCTATGTGTTGGGCGTTCCGTCCGTATTTATACGGGTACCCTTCCTTTTTCAGATGTTTCGTCTGGTTTGAATGGATTACTTTTTTTGCTTTGATCTGTTACGTGCCGTTCTCTTTCTTATAGGTGTTTACGTTACTCTAAACTGAAAATGCATTATTGTACTGTGTCATGCATTGTTTGTCGCATTCTGATAATGAGTGTTTACAACCTGTCGCTGCTTGCCGCATGGCTTGCTTTTGTGGGCGCTACCACCTCTCTCTCTCTCTCTTTTTTTTTTTTCTTTTTTTTTAAAAAAAAAAAAGAGGAACTGTGGAACTGTCTCATAAGTGGAACAATGGCAAGAGACTGCTATTTGTTGTTACTTACACTGCTGCTTTCTTTGATAATGATCAACAAGAACCAAGTAATAGACTGCGTATAACAGATGATGTTCTGAGAGTTCAGCGAAAATTTTTCTCTGTTTGAAAATCTCTTTAGTACATTACATTCTGCACAGAAATTAGAGTTGTCTTAGATTTAAAAATCTAGTCAGTTGCTGTGCTACATTTCTGACTGTAGCACTATTCAGCATAAGAATAATACGAATATAAACGTGACATGATATGTATATTCTTCCGCGTTTGTGGTTGTCTCAATCTAGTTTCGTAGTTTATTAGGCAGACAGGATTTAAATGACATAGCAGCAAACACAAAAGAGTACATGGCATAATGTTTACATTCTTTTACCTTTTCTTTTAATTTATTTACTCACGCACAGGTTGCCTGTGTAGCACTACATAATATTCGATGGCAGAAGTTAGTTGTGGTGGCACCTATCAATATTTTTCAGAACTTCCGCTTACTTTGCACTCGATTCTAAGCCGCAGGCAGTTTTTTGTATTACAATAAAAGGAAAAAAGTGAGGCTTAGATTCGAGTAAATACGGTACTTCACAGCCTGTGCCATATGGATCCTTCCCACCAACACCAGCTTTTCTGAACTGCATAGGTGGGAACTTTCCCTGTAATACATCCTACATTCCCGTAACCCTCCTCACCTCAACCTTCATTAGTCACTGTCCTCACCCATCCAGCCCCTTTCCTGTTCCCATTCCAGCACTACACAGACGTCACTCCACCGTCACACCCAGTCTTTTTACATTCTGAAAGCTTTATTTGTGACTGCCTTTTTGTCAAGCCTATCTGCAACTCAGTAACTCTGGTATATGGTGAGTGGTAACTTTCCTATTCATAATACTGTTACATTCCATACCGGATTTCCCATTGTCTGATTTTTGTCAAGGATATAGAACACAGCAAAAATTTTAAACAATTAATATAAAACTTATTACATAAATGCAAAAATATACCTATTAATGGATAGATAAAAAAATCTACTCACCAAGTGGCAGCAGAGGAACACACATGCAAAAAGGTTTAATTTATGCATGCTTTTGGAGCCAGTGGCTCCTTCTTCTGGCAGAATAGTTGTAGGGGAAGAAAGAGGGGTGAAGGAAAAGAACTGGAGAGATTTAGGAAAAGGGGTACAGTTTGGAGAAGTCACCCATAATCCCATGTCAGGGGATACTTACTGTCTGGTAGGTCTCCCCGGCCCGTGGTACTGGGTGACTTCTCCAAACTGTACTCTGTACTCCTGATGTAAAAGATGACTATTTTGTCCAAAACACACATAAAGCCAATAGAAAATAGTAGTGGGTACAATAACATCATTTGAAATCAATGAGGTACAAAAAACACAACAGGTAGCTACACTATACCGCACATTATGCTACCCACAATAATTCATTTCTGCATGTTTGATGTCCAGGCTTATCTTCCTAGAGCTGGTACATTAACCTACGCACAATGTTCACTAGAGAAAATGTTCAAAGCAACCACATCGCATTTGCAAACACTTCATGACTCACTGGATCATACTTTGCTGGACCCTACCTAACACACTTACACGCACCAAAACCAAAGCGGCATGCACACAAGCTATTAGATGATGTTCATCCATGGGTGGAGCACTATAAACTTTTTTTTTATGGTGTTAAGCCACAGTCATGCTATATATATATTTTTTTAAGAGTAAACCACCATTTGACTGTGTATTACCATATTTATCTTCCGTACTATCTGCATTTTGGTGTTTATGCCATTCTCAAATACAATGCTAAAAGAAATAAAAATGTGACATAATAATAATCCAACAACTTTTAGGATTGTACTTGA
Organism: Schistocerca americana; assembly: GCF_021461395.2. Taxonomy (NCBI): domain Eukaryota; kingdom Metazoa; phylum Arthropoda; class Insecta; order Orthoptera; family Acrididae; genus Schistocerca; species Schistocerca americana. Next base: position 324,834,065 of record NC_060121.1, on the reverse strand, counting down.
TAAGGGCAGAATATCTAGATCGTACAGCAAATAAATGTAGTAATACACAATCAAATGGAAGTTTACTCTTTTAAAAAGTACTATTTGTTCAAGTGTCCCCACAAATAAAAATCTTGTAGACTAAGGTCTGGAGAACTTGGAGGCCAGAACACAGGACCTTCACAATCAATCCATTTCCCTGGAAAACATTGTTTAAATAATTACACACATTCACTCCAAAATGTGGCAGTGGACCATTATTCTGAAACCATAGCTGTCACTGAAAACAAAGTGGAACATTTTTTAATGTGTCAGACAAAGTATTGCAAAGAAATGTATGATACACAGACACATTTAACTTGTCTAGCAATAGGTAAGGACCTCCTACAAACACAGCCATAGATTTATGCCAAAGCATGCATGAAAGCCATGGTGGTTGTGGGTTGTGTTCTGACCAATAATGGCTGAGGTCTAGGTTGAAAATTCCTTCATGAGTGAAGCTAGATTCGTCAGTCCATATCACATTATTTATAAAATATTTGTTACCTTCCACTAGATGCAAAAGCCATTCACAAAACAGTACTGGTTGAATGTGGTTTCCTGCTGCTGGTGTTCAGTTAATGTGTAATAATGTGGATGCAGTTCTTTATTGTGAAAAACTTCAACAACCAGCTTTAGAGGCATCTTGAGCTGCTTTGCAATATCACTGGTACTTCACTGAGATGATTCGTGAATGGTTTCAGGAATCGTGTCCTCTGTTTGTGGGGTATGTCTAGTCTGTGGATAACCTCTGTCCGTCACTTGTGGACAAAGATTGCTGGTTTCCCAAAGGTATTGCTCCAGGTGAAGAAAAACATTCTTATTGGGATGCTGCCTTTGAGAGTACATTGCAGCATACATATGAGCAGCAGATGCACCCGATGCCAAAACCTATGAACGTTTTCATTGTTTGTTTACTCCATCGGGAAGCCACCCTACATGAACTTGGCGGGATCAGTTATGGTTGTGCATTGTGCAGTTAGCAGATCCATGCACGCAGTTTAATGGTCCCATTGTCATATGATAGGCTATTGTCATGTAAAAAAACGATTTCCTGCTTATAAATGATGAGAACTAGGGAACAGACATCTATAAAATAAAAAAGGAACCTGGTGAGGATTCAGACCATAGCTTTGTGGTGGATGTGGGTTTGACATTCTAGCAGTCTACTCAGTGGGCTACAATGGCTGGTATGATAGTGCTGGGTGATACAAGTTCTCCTGTACATTCTGATGTACTGCACAATGTGACAGTGTCACCAGCTCCTCATTTTAATATATGTGTTTTCAAAATGCACTTGATCTGATTCTGCTAGACAGACTTCCGTCTTGAATTTGGATGAGGAATCAGGTGCCAACCTCCAAGTGTGGTATTTTTTCTTTCACCATGTGTACATTAATTGGTATTCTTAAGAAATCTGTCACTGGCATGTAAGCAGTTGACCATAAATAAATCTTTTAGGCTCCTATTAAAATGCAGTTTATTGGTAGTTGAACATTCTATGGTTGCCAGCAAATTACTGAAAATATGTGTTACTGATTAATGAGCACTTTTCTGGCCAAAGCAAGTGACTAAATCTTGACACAGATTTTTCCCCATCATTGGTACTTATTCTGCAAAGTAACCAATTGTTTTTTTTTTTTTTTTTTAAAAAAAAGAGAGAAAGTTTTCTAAGGAATACATTGACTAAGAAACAGAAATTAGTATATCCAGTAGACCTGTACCAAAGTGATTTTGTGTCCCTGACAGAGCTGCCAACAATGTGAGTCCTTCGCCCCTTCCTCCCAAATCAGCTTTCTTAAAAGTTTTCTACAAAGGTTTAGCAAATTTTATAATATTTTAAGTAGGTTTAACAAAAATTATTGAAAAATAATACTTAAGTGAAATATATAGACTTTTTACTTTTACTTAAATGAAATATATAGACATAAAATATAGCATACAACAAATTAAATTAAATGTAGCCTAAATTACAGCTTGCATAAACTTTAAAAAAACTGACAGTAAAACAAAATCTAAATCTTATTTTTCATGGCAGCTGGTGTAAATTGGTTTTAATATGAATTATATCAAAGAACAGATTTTATTAGTTCTTTATGGACAGTTAATATGGTGTAAATTACATTTTACTCTGCATTTCCTTGCTTCAAGTGAAACACATTCATTCATTATGTCATTAAAGTCAATTTTAGCAGGTGGGTCACATTCTATCAAGGTAGCTGAATTTGACAGTCTGCTTACACCCATACTTGACCCCAAGTAGTATTTTTATTGTCTTTAATTTACTGAAACTCCATTCACAATGTGCTGCAATCAATGACATTGTTATAAATATCTTCAAAGTTATTTTGATGTTTGGATAAGCATCTCTAAACTCATATTTTTTTAAAAAAATTAAAAATATTCAAATGGATAGCTTTGTGAATGCTCTTCACCAGCTTTTTAATGTGGAACTTGGAGGCACCTATTTCATTAACTAGCTATTCTGTATCAATATCTCTCATCAGTGAAAGATAAGAACACATATGAAGATTATGTCACCCTGTGAGTGATTTGATAAGCCCTGGATGAAGTGTTGCATTGAATACGTAAATGCAGAGCTACGTGAGTCATTCAACAGACTGGAGAGATCACACATGAGTGTGACTGATGCGTCACCTCTCACACAGTTACACCACACGTGACATGATCTACATCAGAATGTTTCAAAGTAGAGGTTACTTACATGACTAATGTTCAGAAGCATTCAGTGCAACCAGAACACTGTTTGTCAAGTCCCTGTGATTTCCATTACCTTCACTGTACCCTCTTCATGGTAAACATTTCTGAGAGACAGAGCTGCCAAACAACTGTAGACACAGTTGCAACAATAAATGGAAATAAGGCATCTTTGGTATACAAAGGTTAACAGTCATAACACATTTGGACTCTTCCATCAAAACACAACAAGTGTTTCTCATATCAATATAGGACAATAAAACAATCTAAAGACTATGCTATAGTCATACTATGCATATTGGGACATCATTTGGATGTCACAGAAATTGAACAAATACATCTAGATGGATACTTTACTGCAGGTGTAACATGATGAAGAGGGATGTTGCTGTACACACAAAATGTGGGAAAAGTTCCAGGCCATAGACCTCAAAAATACCACACTGAGCAGTCATTTGAGTGCTGTACTTCAATAATAGATTTAGACACATACAAGATAGCAGTTCTTACAGTTTATAGGTCCCCAACAGGAAATGTCTGAAACCTCATTGAACAATTAAAGAGGGTACAGAACACACTTAGCAGAAATAAATGGGAAGTGATTTTATGTGGAGATTTAAATCTATATTTAATCTCAGATAATTCTAATTGAATGCTCCTAGAGTTACTGATGTCCAGCTTTGGTTTAAACCCCATAGTAATATTTCCTATAAGAATATACAGGTATAGTGCAAAGTGCAACAGCACTTCTAAAACAAACTATTTTTAACGAAACAGACGTGACTCCTACAATAAATAGTTTATCTGACCTTGATGGTCAAATGGCACCATTAAAGCATTCCCCTCAGTCAGGTTTAATTAAGAAAGGAAAAGAAAAATGTCACTGAATTGTAAATACTGAATCAGTTACACTATGCACAGAGAATTTATGGGATGAAAAACAGAAAGAATTTTATCAAGATCAGACAATAATTAGAAAATTTAATTATTTCCTAAAAATATTCTTACAACAATATGAATCCTATTTCCTTTACAAGAAGCCAGAGAAATTTACAGTGGAAGCCAACAAAACAAGTGGCTAACATCTGGGATCATAATGAGTTCTTTAGGAAAAGGAGCTTTATCAAATTGTAAAGGACTAACTCTAACTAAAAATTAAAAATGAACTAAAACAATGTTGCAAAATTCTTCAGTATATCACCAAAAATGTAAAAATCATGTACCATGCACAAAAAATTAGAAATTACAAGAACAAGATCAGGACAATTTGGAACATTATTAGGAATGAAACAAATAATCAAGGCAAAGGATATGACAACGAACTTCAAGATGACAGTTGCAGTGAGACAAATAATGACACATTAAAATCATTGGCTATTAAATTCAGTTAATTTTCACTAAAAGAAGATAAAAACTTACTTCAATATGCAATGAATACTCCACCATCAGACACCAGTTTTGCCAGCCCACTTGTTATAAAGATCGTAAAAATCATTAAGTCACGAACAAGAAATAACTATTTTGGTTATGATGGTATCTCAGTCAAAGTACTAAAGTCTTGTGCTGACCTAGTAGCATTGCCCTTCAGTCACCTTTGGAGCCAGTCAATGACTTTATGTGTATTCCCTGAAAGACTGATGAATGTAGCAGTAACATCAATATACAAAAGTGGAGACAATCAATTGATGCCAAATTATAGACTGAACTACTTATTGTGTTCTCAGCTTTTTTTTAGCTTACAACCATCTCTCAGAGAATAACCTCTTAACAACAGTTCAGTTTGACTTCTAAAATATGACTTTCCTACTGAGATTGCAATAGAGAACTAAACAACAAATGTTGTCCTGTTAACATTTTTGTTTGATCTTGGTAATGCCTTTGTGTAGATTATAACATTTTGCTAGGCAAACTAAAAAAGTATGGCATTAACGGACTCATATTGTACAACAGATGGTCACATTAATAATAATAAGAAGAAGAAGAAGAAAAGAATAGACCTCTGGTATGTTCTTCCAGTCGTAAAAGGCGACGAAAAGATCAAACCACTAATAGGGCTAACCCCCCCTTTAGTGTGATTAGTTGGTTCAGGACAGAACTAATGAAGCCTCGGACAAGCGCTGTCATGGTCGGGGACGACGCTTGAACCTTATGTCCGCCCACAATGGTAACGACACTGCTAGCACCTGGAAAATGATTTAAATCCAAATAGTGGTGTTTTGCAGGATATGCTTCCTGCAACCACCCTAGAAGGAAAACAAGGACAGAGGATGAGATGGTCAGATGAAATTAACCGACACCTCATATTCTGTTATTACCAAGCAACAAACTTAGGAACCAACACATCTGGATACAGATCACAAGTATACACAACATTTATTACCAGATACCCAGAATTAAAATTTTTAACAGAACAACGGCTAGCTGATCAGATCCGTGTAATAATAAAAAATAACAGGATACCCCAGTCAGAATTAGAAAACATCAAACAACAAGTACAACAAATACTGGAACAAAATAATGTGCAGTCAGAAGAAGAAGAAAATACAGTAATGGACTCAAACATCCCAGAGCAAACAAACAAAGAACAACACGCATCAATTAAACAATCAGAGGAAAACGAAATCTTAAGACAGCCACCAGAACAAGCACAAATGGAACATGAAGTGACACACATGTTAGATATAGAAGAAAAATTTCAGCTTACATATATAGAATACAAAGACACAAATACAGACATTAGACCATTCTTGCATAGACCACCAAATAACCCACAAGTCGAAACAACAATAACAACTATCAACACAATTATACAAAACAAAATACATGAAAATACAACTATGGAAGAGTTACAACTACTGGTTTATATTGGAGCACTCACTACACTAAATATACACACTAGGCAGAGATCAGAACCAACCAACACACAGAAGAATCCCACAAAACCAGCATGGCAACACAGGCTACAGATCAGAATAGAAAAACTGAGAAAAGACATCGGACAGCTAACACAATTTATAAGAAATGAAATGTCAGAAAAAAACGAAAAAGGTTAGGTAAAATCTCACAACAAGAAGTGATAGAGCAATTAGATGAGAAAAAGCAGAAATTACAAGCACTGGCCAAACGACTTAGAAGATACAAAAAAAGTGAAAATAGAAGGAAACAAAACCAAACATTCAACACAAACCAAAAGAAATTTTACCAGACAATAGATAACACACACATTAAAATAGACAATCCACCAAACATAACAGACATGGAACACTTCTGGAGCAACATATAGTCAAACCCGGTACAACATAACAGGCATGCACGGTGGATACAAGCAGAAACAGACACGTACAAGATGATACCACAAATGCCTGAAGTGATAATTTTGCAACATGAAGTCACCGAAGCAATTAATTCTACTCACAATTGGAAAGCCCCTGGAAAAGATAAAATAGCAAATTTCTGGCTAAAGAAGTTCACCTCAACACATTCACATCTAACTAATTTATTTAACAGTTACATTGCAGACCCATACACATTCCCTGATACACTTACACATGGAATAACTTATCTGAAACCTAAAGATCAAGCAGACACAGCAAACCCAGCTAAATATTGCCCCATAACATGCCTACCAACAATATACAAAATATTGACTTCAGTAATTACACAGAAATTAATGACACATACAACACAGAACAAAATTATAAATGAAGAACAAAAAGGCTGTTGCAAAGGAGCACGAGGATGTAACGAGCAACTGGTAATAGATGCAGAGGTGACATATCAAGCCAAACCTAAACAAAGGTCGCTACACTACGCATACATTGATTACCAAAGAGCTTTTGATAGTGTACCCCACTCATGGTTACTACAAATATTGGAAATATACAAAGTAGATCCTAAATTGATACAGTTCCTAAACATAGTAATGAAAAATTGGAAAACCACACTCAATATCCAAACAAATTCAAATAATATCACATCACAGCCAATACAGATTAAGCGTGGAATATACCAAGGAGACTCATTAAGTTCTTTCTGGTTCTGAACCCACTATGCAACATGCTAAATAATGCAAATTATGGATACAATATTACTGGAACATACCAACACAAAATCACACATCTGCTATACATGGATGATCTAAAACCTGGCAGCAACAAATCAACAACTCAACCAATTACTAAAGGTAACACAAGTATTCAGCAATGATATAAATATGGCTTTTTGGAAAAGACAAATGTAAGAAAAACAGCATAGTCAAGGGAAAACACACTAAACAAGAAGATTACATATTGGATAACCACAGCGACTGCATAGAAGCGATGGAAAAACAGATGCCTATAAATATCTAGGATACAGGCAAAAAATAGGAACAGATAATACAAATATTAAAGAAGAACTAAAAGAAAAATATAGACAAAGACTAACAAAAATACTGAAAACGGAATTGACAGCAAGAAACAAGACAAAAGCTATAAATACTTATGCTATACCAATATTGACCTACTCATTTGGAGTAGTGAAATGGAGTAACACAGACCTAGAAGCACTCAATACACTTACACGATCACAATGCCACAAATATAGAATACATCACATACATTCAGCAACAGAAAGATTCACATTAAGCAGAAAGGAAGGAGGAAGGGGATTTATCAACATAAAAAAACCTACATTATGGACAGGTAGACAATTTAAGAAAATTCTTTCTAGAACGAGCAGAAACTAGCAAAATACACAAAGCAATCACTCATATAAACACATCGGCTACACTACTGCAATTTCATAACCACTTCTACAACCCTTTAGATCATATAACACAGCAGGTACAAAGAAAGTAAATTGGAAAAAGAAAACACTACATGGCAAGCACCCGTATCATCTAACACAGCCACATATCAATCAAGACGCATCCAACACATGGGTAAGAAAAGGCAATATATACAGTGAGACGGACGGATTCATGATTGCAATACAGGATCAAACAATAAACACCAGATATTACAGCAAGCACATTATTAAAGATCCCAATACCACAACAGATAAATGCACACTTTGCAAACAACAAATACAAACAGTAGATCACATCACAAGCGGATGACAATACTAGCAAATACAGAATACACCAGACGACATGACAATGTAGCAAAAATAATACATCAACAACTTGCCATACAACTAAAACTAATAAAACAACACGTTCCCACACACAAGTATGCACCACAAAATGTCCTGGAGAATGATGAATACAAATTATACTGGAACAGAACAATTATAACAGATAAAACAACACCACATAACAAACCTGACATCATACTCACCAATAAAAAGAAGAAATTAACACAACTAATCGAAATATCCATACTCAGTACAGCAAATATACAGAAGAAAACAGGAGAAAAAATTGAAAAATACATCCAACTGCCTGAGAAAGTCAAAGACATGTGGCATTAGGATAAAGTTGACATTATACCAATTATACTATCAACTACAGGAGTCATACCACACAATATCCACCAGTACATCAACGCAATACAGCTACATGCAAACGTATATATACAACTACAGAAATCTGTAATTATTGATACATGTTCAATTACCCGAAAGTTCCTAAATGCAATGTAACATATACTGTACAGTTAAAAGGAAGTCACGCTTGATGAAGGTCTGCGTTACTTTCCATTTTTAACCAGACATAATGTCTGAGAAAGGAAAGAAATAATAATAATAGTAATAATAAAGATTTTATTGTCTTTAGGCCATTACAGCAATTGACAACGTCAAATGAAGATACAATTTATAATACAGTTTGATAAGGTATTGACGACTGAAATATTTTAGCTTATATTACAATAAATGTACAGTGGGTCATCTGTTGGATTACTGCATTTTACAGTTGAAGAATTCATTGATATCATAGAACGGGTGAGCAATAAACCATTCACGCAGTCTTTCTATGAATGTATGTTCAGGAAGATCCTGTATAGTATGTGGCAGCTTATTAAATAGTTTGTGCCGTGTGACTTCATAGCTATTTATTGATTTTGATAATCTGTGGTAAGGCGTGTCTATGTCTTTGATGCTTCTTGTGTTTTAACAATGTACATTTTCTCTACGTTTCCCATCTTGTAGGTTCTTCTTCGTAAAGATTAAGACATTGTATATATAGAGGTTTATTACTGTCATAATTTTTTGTTTAGTAAATAAGGGTTTGCAGTGAGCCTTATCTGAAGAATTGGTAATTATCCTAATGACTTTATTCTGCAATAATAGGATGCCATGTATATGGCTACAGTTACCCCACAAGATAATGCCATAGGATATTATACTTTGGAAAAATGCAAAATAAGATGATCTGATGTATGTTTCAGGAACACAATTTCTGAGTTGTTGTAATAAATACACTCCTGGAAATGGAAAAAAGAACACATTGACACCGGTGTGTCAGACCCACCATACTTGCTCCAGACACTGCGAGAGGGCTGTACAAGCAATGATCACACGCACGGCACAGCGGACACACCAGGAACCGCGGTGTTGGCCGTCGAATGGCGCTAGCTGCGCAGCATTTGTGCACCGCCGCCGTCAGTGTCAGCCAGTTTGCCATGGCATACGGAGCTCCATCGCAGTCTTTAACACTGGTAGCATGCCGCGACAGCATGGACGTGAACCGTATGTGCAGTTGATGGACTTTGAGCGAGGGCGTGTAGTGGGCATGCGGGAGGCCGGGTGGACGTACCGCCGAATTGCTCAACACGTGGGGCGTGAGGTCTCCACAGTACATCGATGTTGTCGCCAGTGGTCGGCGGAAGGTGCACGTGCCCGTCGACCTGGGACCGGACCGCAGCGACGCACGGATGCACGCCAAGACCGTAGGATCCTACGCAGTGCCGTAGGGGACCGCACCGCCACTTCCCAGCAAATTAGGGACACTGTTGCTCCTGGGGTATCGGCGAGGACCATTCGCAACCGTCTCCATGAAGCTGGGCTACGGTCCCGCACACCGTTAGGCCGTCTTCCGCTCACGCCCCAACATCGTGCAGCCCGCCTCCAGTGGTGTCGCGACAGGCGTGAATGGAGGGACGAATGGAGACGTGTCGTCTTCAGCGATGAGAGTCGCTTCTGCCTTGGTGCCAATGATGGTCGTATGCGTGTTTGGCGCCGTGCAGGTGAGCGCCACAATCAGGACTGCATACGACCGAGGCACACAGGGCCAACACCCGGCATCATGGTGTGGGGAGCGATCCCCTACACTGACCGTACACCACTGGTGATCGTCGAGGGGGCACTGAATAGTGCACGGTACATCCAAACCGTCATCGAACCCATCGTTCTACCATTCCTAGACCGGCAAGGGAACTTGCTGTTCCAACAGGACAATGCACGTCCGCATGTATCCCGTGCCACCCAACGTGCTCTAGAAGGTGTAAGTCAACTATCCTGGCCAGCAAGATCTCCGGATCTGTCCCCCATTGAGCATGTTTGGGACTGGATGAAGCGTCGTCTCACGCGGTCTGCACGTCCAGCACGAACGCTGGTCCAACTGAGGCGCCAGGTGGAAATGGCATGGCAAGCCGTTCCACAGGACTACATCCAGCATCTCTACGATCGTCTCCATGGGAGAATAGCAGCCTGCATTGCTGCGAAAGGTGGATATACACTGTACTAGTGCCGACATTGTGCATGCTCTGTTGCCTGTGTCTATGTGCCTGTGGTTCTGTCAGTGTGATCATGTGATGTATCTGACCCCAGGAATGTGTCAATAAAGTTTCCCCTTCCTGGGACAATGAATTCATGGTGTTCTTATTTCAATTTCCAGGAGTGTAAATTACTCTAGATAGCTTACTACTAATATAGTTTACATGTTGGCCCCAGGATAAGTTTTCGTCCAAATAAAGTCCCAGGAATTTAACAGAACTACGGTCATCAGATAGTGGCTTGTCTCTTAGAGTGAAGATTATCTGCTGAGTTTTATTTTCATTTAGCAGGAAACCATTAGCTCTGAACCAATACGCTGCGTGAGTGAGTGTATTTTCAGCACAGATTTTAAGATCATTAAGACTGTTACTGCTATGAAGAAAAGTCATATCATCTGCATACAATACAGTGGTGGGTCTAATAAACGAGGGGAGGTCATCGATCATTATCAGAAACAGGAAGGAGCCCAATACAGATCCCTGAGGCACACCTACTTTAACATTTTCTATGTTTGGCATTTCCTTACCAACACAAATTACCTGTTCATGGTTGATGAGATAAGCTTTTAACAGTCTGAGACTGTTTCCTTTGATACCATAGAATTCTAGTTTCTCTAGTAGCGGCGTGTGCTCAACACAGTCGAAGGCCTTGCTTAGGTGACAGAATGAGACCTGAGCAAAGCCTTTGTTCTCAGAAACTTTGAGGATGTAACTGACTACCGTGTGAATTAGTGAATTACATGACTGCAGTAAGATTAAATTAAGAGTGGGTAAATATTAAGTTTGCTGTGCTACAAGGTTTGATACTTGGCCTGCTCCTCTTATTGGTCTACATCAGGGTTTCCCAACGTGTGGTCCGCGGACCCCTTAGGGGTCCGCCGGTTCTTTCTAGGGGGTCCGCGGCCACCCTTCACCAAATTGTGTAAAATAATGAGTAAAATTATTGAATAAAAAGGTGAAAATCAAATCCATCACTTTTTTTCGTGTGAAAAAAATATGTACTTTTACTTCAGGTCATATTCCCAAGCAGCCTTTGCGGTTCCTAAGTGAGAACGCATACACAGTATAGTGCCGGAGAATGCGGCTTCTCTGATCAACTGTTTCGCAACAATACGGGGGTCGTTTGTGTGCTGGCTCATGGCGGTAGATGCGCTGAAACCTTTTACGTATGCGCGGAGCGAGCTTTGTCGACCAATCACAGCACTTGCTGGCACGTATGCGGCCCCAGGCATCATTTAAACTTGCTTTGTCAGTGCACTACCTATTTCATAAGTCAATTTTTGACCTTCAAGTTGTTTTCATTCATCTCTAAACCAAAGTCTATTGATACTTCTGGGGGCGGGGGGGGGGGGGGGGGGGTAATTGGAAACAGACTAGGGGTCCGCCATGGATTTTCGACTGAAGAAAGGGTCCACCAGCTGAAAAGGTTGGGAAGCCCTGGTCTACATAAATGATTTTCCTTGAAAACCTGTAATGTTAGCTGATGACATAAGTATATCAATAAAGGGCCTAAACACAGCCAGGAGAGTAATGGAACATGTTTACAACTGGTTCACAGAGAACATCTTAACCCTCAAATATAGTAATATATGATATAATGCAATTCCAAACAACCAAAACTGATTTACAGTTACCATAAGTAGACATCAATGGACATACACTGGATAAGACTCCATGCAGGAGGTTCCTGGGCATCGAGGTGGATAACAAACTGAGGTGGCACCAGCACATGGCTAAGTTAACTGAAAGTTTCTGCTCTGTCTGGTTAGCATTCAGAAATCTCTCTCACTGTGTTGAACTGCAGACAGGACTGCTAGCATACTTTCATACAATTCTGTCCTTTGGCAAATCTTATGGGGCACTGCATCTAAGGTAAAAAAATTAGTTATTTTACAGAAGTGTGCAATACGAATATTGTGCAAAGTTGATAATCAAACAGAGGGCTCTTTAGTGATTTAGGGATTCTCACACTTAAATGCCAGTGTGTGTTTATTTGCGCTTGATAACAAGTGTGAATTTAGAATGAACTCAGCAATTCACAACCACAGTACTAGAAATACAAATAATTTTCATTTAGACTATTGCAACATTTCACTACCAGTTCAACAGTAAAAATCAAAGTTCATAATTTTGTGTGGTGCTTATTAGGATGCACTTTATACAAATACTGGTAGTTTTAAGTCACAAAAATAATGAAAAATACTCAGATTGTGTCTTCATTAATATATCAACAATGAGGACTGCTATCGCTTTGCAGCAGTTTCCTCCTTCTGGTATTTTAAATACGGTAGATATCGATAGGACATTGCAACGAAAAGATGAACATATAATTTTTAACTGAAGTTTAATGAACGTTAATTACTTTTGAACAATAATGCCCCTAACATGTTCAAGTGAACTGCAGTGAACTCGTAGAGAACTGGTATTGCAGACGCAGCTGAAGAAGTATTTGTACAGTCTTAATAATTAAAAATATGGAGATATGGTTTATATTATAATTTCAATGAATTTATAATCACAAAATTAATTTTAAATCAAATTAAATGCACCATTTTGTACATAATAAAGTAAAAAAAGATGGGAAAATAGATAATAGTTAACATTTTTAACTCTGAATTTTCAACTTAATGATCAGTAGCCATCAAATCTTATTTAAACATATTACTGATGTTTTTACTTGTTTACTACAAATTACAGTATAATACAACAATCAACATTTTTATGTATTGAGCTTCTTTTCAACAGAAATTATGTATGAATAAAACATATGACAATGACACAAACTATTAGAACTTCTAAATGTTTGACAAAACATAACATATTTTGTGTTTAAGATGACATATTGTTCAGTAAGCAGCATAAATAAAATAATTAATCAAATACTTATAATCATGACAAAATGTGGCTAAGGTGGTGAACTTGTTCTGGTACCAAATGCTTCAAAATGTGCTTCTCGGTTTGTTACATTAGACACAGACACAGACACACACACACACACACACACACACACACACACACACACACACACACACTGTTACAAAATTTTAAACTTCCTGGCAGATTAAAACTGTGTGCCAGGCCTAGACTCAAACTTCCAAGTTCCAACCTTGGTCCAGCTCACAGTTTTAATCTGCCAGAAAATTTCATATCAGCACACACTTTGCTGGAGAGTAAAAATTTCATTCTGTTATAAAATTTTTTCTTAAGAGTCACTGTTTGTTTTATGTTAATGAATTTAGCAAATCTGTCTTTTGTATTACACTCCTTGCTGTATCTAGTGGAATAATTGGGAAAAAATCATAATTAGAAAATTAATTAGCATAACAATTAACATGTTTCAGAATATAGAACAAGACTGGCAAAATTATTAAACAACTCTAACATGATATTAACCCTGCCACAAAATAATTAAAACCACTGGATCACAGAAATCAGTTATCCTGTCTTCAAGGTACAGTACAAATCTTAGCATAAAATGAACAAATTCATTAAATGACCATAAAGAAGTTTTAGTATGACATACGTCCTCTAACAGAAAACATAAATAAAACAAATTATTATTAACCTGTCTTATCAGAGTATAAATTGTGAGATAAACCTCAACAGGGCACATATTGTGGCTTCATAAAGTGAGTAGAGTAAAAAGCCTTTCATATTTTTTAAATGATATGTGTACATGCATCTAATGTTGTAAATATTTTTATCCATTGTTTTGAGCTCATATTTCAATTATTACATTGCTCCATCTGACAAGTAGAATGTTCTTATTAATGTCATATCTTCTGCCTCTTTGTTTTTAATCTCACAATCCTTATGGTTGCCCACTTGACTTCACATCCACCAGGCCATTCTCTGACTGACTAGCATGATTCACCAGTCTCCATATTTGGTCACTCTCCAAAATAACGCAATTCTGTCAAAATCAAGGCAAAAAAAAAAAAACAATAAATAAAACATGAAACAGCTATGCTTGTGTGGTTAAAACATAGCAAATACAGCCTCAGTGCAAAAATCAATAGTAATTATGTAACATAAGATAATTAATTATTAATATCAGTCATATAAGCAGAATCAAATCTCTACTCTTAAGTAGCTAATTACATAAAACATCTACCCACTATTTGTACAGGTTGTGTAAAGGTAACTGTGAATGGAATGTGTGCTAAAAAGAAAACTTTTGGTCAAATATCAAGCCAAATTACCTGCAAAGCATGAAAAACTCTTGTAAAATTATATTAAAAACACATTCAATAATAAAACAATGTCTCAGTCATGATTACAGAGCTGAAAAGGACCAATAAGTTAATGCAATACATCATGTGTATCTTATCTTACAATGACAACTCACTGCTACAATATACAGAGTACGACAACTAAACTGTGAAAAATGACAACTATTATAATATTATACAGTATACATCATCTCATTTCTTTTAAAAAGATTCTCCTCATATCTAGTAATGATGGTTTTTCAGTTTCCTACTCAAATCTCTCACTATTTTTTACTTTTTTCTTATCAGGACTTGTTGCCATGTGTTTCAGTATAGCTCTTATTACAGACAGCATAAATGATTTTGCATTCTCATTAGCCATTCAGTTAAACAGTGTTAAATTCTTAGCCCTAAAACATCAGCTTCAATTTGAGTTTACGGAATGCTTCAAAAATTTCTGCAGTTTCAGTTTTGGAGAACTCAGTGAACATATTTATTGCATATCCCTTTATCTTGTCATTGTTAGATCTATAAATTACTTTCTCCATTATAAGTTGATTCGTGTATAATTCCATACACATAACACACTACATTTCATGACAATCCCTAATCATAAGGTCATAATATTTCTCACTACTTCTTCAATAACACACACAATGCTTCATATTTACCATAATATGATGGGTATGTAAATGATTAGAGTTACAATTCTCTGTGACAAGAAGAATAGCCGGCAGAGTGCTTTAGTGTTGTTCATGTTTTGTGTTGTCATCAGGCACAGTATGGCATATAAGGGATGTGAACAGTGTCAGATATTGACTGATCACTGTGAAGGACACAGAGATCCTGTGTACTCATGTGAGACAGCATTATCAGCATCTGACAGAGTTTGAAAGGGGGCCCATTGTGGGCCTCCATTTGGTCAGCTAGTCAAATTATGCAATATCCAGATTAATGAGGCATTCACATGTGGCAGAGACTCAATGTTAAAATAAACTGGAACCTGAGGTTCTGGTTAACCACCACAAGGAAGGATCACCGTATTATGCAGTAAACACATTGTAATCCTTTTACATCTGTGCCTGTCATCCAAGAACAAGTAATGGGCTCTATGCAACATTCTGTACCATGCCATACCATTGGTCAGAGACTAAGCTGCAGCCAGACAAGGGAATTACCATTTCCCGCATAAGCTGCCATTAACACTACATCACAAATGGCTGCATCTGGAGCAGTGGCATGACTGGGAAGCACGGACTACAGATGAATGGTGTTGCAATAGGTTCAGTGATGAATCACAATTCTGCACTTCCCAGATGATCATCATTGGCTAATAGGATGGGGACCCGTGGAGATGTTCCATTCTTCCAATGCTTAGAGAGGCACAGCAGTGTTACTCCTGGCATCATGGTTTGCAAATCAATCAGGTTTGACTTCAGGTCACAGCTGGTGGTGATTTAGTGATCTCTTGTGGCTCAATAGAATGTAATGGACATCCTAGATCCTCATATGTCACCTCTGATGCAACAGTATTGTGGTGACATTTTTAACAGGATAATGCTCACCCACACATAGCACATGTCTCTATGAAGTGATGTTGAAGTACTTCCATGGCCAGCAAGATTTCTAGATCTGTCCCCAGTGGAATGAGTGTGGGACAGTTTGGATGTGAACTCTATCCCAGTGCCAGTATCCAGGATATAAATGGCCAGTTACAATAGCTCTTGGGCCAGCTTAGCTCAGGAGAGGGTACAGCAGCTTTTGATGCACTAACCAACCAAATGAGTGCTTGCATTCTGGCCACAGAGGGTGCAATGTCACACTGATAAGTGGCCTCATATTGCCATGTACTTTGTAAATTTGGCTCACTTTTGTAATCACTGAAACAATATCACACACTGTCTCGACCCATGAAGTTTCATTTCATTTATTCCTTCTCTTCGAGGTGCTTCACTTTTTTCTCCAACTATGTAATACAGACATGCATTTCATCATACACAGCATATTCTGTATGGTATTAATAATAGTCTCCATGTTTACATTGCATGATCTTACCTCATATAAAGAGCTTCTCTTATTCTGCATTATGTAGAGTACCACTGTAAAGGATGAATGGGCAAGAAAGTTAAGAGTGATCAACATATCAGTTATTTCCACTAAATTAGATAATGCTTCTGTTCCACCATAAGAATATTCAGTGCATGAAGTGAAAAGAACTGATTTGACCCCTGTCCCTATCCAGAATTTCTCTCATAAGAAACATACAATAATAATTCTGCTAAGCACATCACAATAATCCATTGATAATCCCTATAGGTGGTTATAGTATCATCATAATTACAATGCATTAATCTATTGTTTGAACAATAAGTAAGGAAGGTTAGAGTTTAATGTCCTATTGCTGTCAAGATCATTAGAGATTTTCACTCTGCAGTGGTCGGGCACACAGTTTTAATCTGCCAGGAAGTTTCAAATTGGGTATGCCCTTTGAAGGAACCATCCCAGCATTTTCCCAGAGCTATCTAAGGAAATTCAAGGAAAACCTAAATCTGAATGGCCGTGCGTGGATCTGAACCATCATCCTTCTGAATGTGAGTCCAGTGTGCTAAACACTGTGTCACCTCGCTCAGTGGCATGTTTGTAGTAACATCTTCAAAGTCATGGGTTTGCTAATAAGAAAATTCAAATATGTACATTACTTGTGAATTTTAAAATTTTCCCGGCGAATTGACTGAACATGTACATTACTTTTTTAATATTATCACACACGGTGATGGTACTTAGTCAGTATCACACACAAGTTTTAGTTTATTGAACCTTTCTACGGATAAAATAATGTTTGTTTATTTAAACAGCACGGTTGTGATGCTGCAGTCAAGTAGCTTCAACAGTAGATCAAGCAATATTATAGGTTTCCTTTTCTAACATATCACATAATATGGACAAAATATTGAATAATCAAAATACATTAAGGGATAAAGGCATCTCATTTTGTTTAAATAAACAGTAATCATCAATGTAATGCAATAGTGCACATCTTGCAAGATATGTAGCATAGAGGGATTCAAAATTAAAAAAGAGTAAGTTAGCTGGTGTATAACAACAATGTAATCAGTTAATGTTACTGATAAATTGTTTTAACAGGCTGTTAGTTAATACATCAGAACAGTATATATCCAGTATGATGCTTTTCCCAAGCTAGACAATATGAGTGCATAATCAATGACATAAGTTTCAGTTTGTATGACATATGACCTAAGTAAGATTGATAGTGTATATAGTAGATAGACCAAAGAAGCAGTATATCAATAAGATAGTGTAAGTTATCTTCCCTCAGTTACACGGTTAAGTATAAGGTGTGACACAGCAATGAGATTGATCTTTTCCCTCCCCAGTGTGGCAACCTTGCAGCCCGCCATCAGAGGCAGTGTACGAAATGGTCTTTGCCCATGACAATCACAAGTGGTGTACACATATAACGGGTTCAATCAGGAGTAGCAGCTTGAGAAGTACAGTTTGAAAAGTACATTGTTTGCTCCTCATCACAACAATGGGATCTGAAAATTGTAGTTCCATCTCGTTTCACTGTTCAAAGGAATGCATCTATCAACAACACTGTCGAGAATTGCTGTAAGTTAGGAAGACCAGTGGAAGAAAGCCGGAGTACCATGAAGTGTTGAGGAAAATATCTTACTGATTTTATGCAAGAACAACACTGTTGTATTTTTCATCTTTTCCCAATAATCAGCATGCATCTTTGTTATAACCTTTAATCACCAATAATTGCATGGATATTCAAACACACTCACTTAGAAACAATAGCTGGTTACATGATAACAACTCAGTATCTCTTATTCGACTGCCGTGCTGTGACATGCGGCCGGCGCCGTTCGTAGCTAGGTGGCGCTCCCGCGCTCAGCTGAGTTGCGGAGCGCCTCTATCGCCATTTGCGCGTACTATCGTGGTGGCACTGTTAAATGTCATGGCACTGTCACAACACTTTTCCCCCTTGAAAAAAAAAAGAACACTCACTTCCTTGGAGACATGGACAGTGCGGAGACATCCATGGCCTCTTGTCAGGCCCTGAGAAGATCCCGCGGAGAGACACGAGAGTATGGTCGAAAATGTCCAGGATGAAAGCTCGTGCGTGGAACGTGCCACCTGGACGAGATGATGGGTGAAAACCCCGGAGCAGCATCCATAGGTGTCGTGGACCTGGGGGTGTGCTCCAGCAAGATGGGTCCCGGAGAAGGCGGCGTCGCGACTGGGGCCGGTTCCGGCGTACTCGGAAGCGGTAGCGACGTCGGCTGCATCAACACGTACGGTAGATCAGCAGCAGCGACAGGACTGGCTTCTCGGGCTGGTGGAGGCGAAGGAAGGGGCGGTGGCACCGGTGTGGCCACCACTCGTGGGCGCATCTGGTCGTAATGGCGAACAACCATGCCATCGTCCATACGTATTTCACAAAGCCGGCGGCCACAAAGAGCCTTGACCACCCCTGGAATCCATTTAGGATGAGATCCATACCCTCGTCCCCACACGTCAGCACCCACCGAGTATTTTCCCGCACTAGAGGACACAGCACAAGGCCTGACAGGGTGAAGCAGGTGCAGTAGAGTGCGTGGTTGGCGGCCATGCAAGAGTTCAGCAGGGCTGCGATCACCCAGAGGCGTGAAATGATAAGAACTCAGAAATTGCAGCAGACCGTCATCTGTGGAAAAATCGCTAAGGAATTTTTTCATCTGGGTTTTGAAAGTGCGGACAAGGCGCTCGACCTCCCCATTCGATTGCAGATGGAAGGACGGTGCTGTAACATGATGAATCCCGTGTCCAGAACAAAAATCATGGAAGGCCTGCAAAGAGAACTGAGAGCCATTGTCCGTGACGATCGTGGATGGAAGACCTTCTAGTGCAAAGATTTTGGACAAAGCCAGTGTTGTCGCCGCAGTGGTGGGCGATGGACATCGAACAACAAACGGAAACTTCGAGAAGGCGTCAATCAACAGTAGCCAATAAGTACCGAGGAAGGGGCCGGCAAAGTCAGCGTGCACCTGTTCCCATGGCTGTGCCAGATCAGGCCACAGAGAGGGCATTGTACGAGTTGCAGCCAGTTGTTGAGCACACTGACCACACGCAGCAACCATGTGGGCGATGTCCGAATCAATACCGGGCTAATAAACGTGCCTGCAGGCCAGGGACTTAGTCCGAGAAATACCCCAATGGCCTTCATGCAACAGTCTGAGAACATCTTTGCGAAGAGAGGTTGGCACCACGACCCGTGGAGATGCGCCATCCGTGGCCAGAAGAACAACACCATCACGAACAGACAGACGAAGGCGCAAGGCATGGTAGTTGCGAAGGGGATCCGATGCCCTGCCCTTGGTCCTGTCCGGCCAACCCCGCTGAACAAAACCGATCACCTGACGCAGGACCGGGTCCCGCGCAGTAGCCGACGCGACCTGCGAACCTGTAAGTGGAAAACCCTTGACCGCACGATGTTCTTCCTCATCAATGTGGAAACAGAGTAGTTCATCACGATCGAAAACCGGGTCGGGGCCCATCGGCAATCGCGACAATGCGTCAGCGTTGGCATGCTTGGCTGTGGGGCGATAGTGAATCTCATAGTGAAAACGAGACAAGTATAAGGCCTAACGTTGCAGGTGGTGAGCTGCCTTATCCGGAAGCGACGCCGGTGGGCTGAACAGAGAGACCAGCGGTTTGTGGTCGGTGATGAGGTGAAACTTAGAACCATACAAAAAAATGCTGAACTTTTTTAGAGCATAAATGATAGCGAGTGCATCCTTTTTGATTTGAGAGTAACGCCGTTGTGCATCGTTGAGGGTCTTGGAAGCATAGGCGATGGGTCGTTCCGACCCATCCTCATACCGATGGGCGAGAACAGCCCCTAGGCCATACTGTGACGCGCCAGTCGCCAGAACCAAGTGCTGACCCGGACGGAATGTGGCAAGACAAGGTGGCGACTGCAAATGAGCCTTCAGGCAGACAAAAGCCTGCTCACACTCGTCGGACCAACAGAAAGGGACGTTTTTGCGTAACAGCTGATGCAGAGGATGAGCTACCAACGCCGCGGATGGAATGAATTTGTGATAATAAGCAATCTTGCCTAGAAACACCTGAAGGTCTTTGACCATAGACGGCTGGGGTAGAGCGTTAATGGCCGCAACGTGCTGACGTAGAGGACGTATACCCTCACGGGACAAGTGGAAACCAAGATACACAATGGAGGGTTGGAAGAACTGTGACTTGTCCAGATTGCACCTCAACCCAGCCGAATGCAAAACCCGAAATAGTGAACACAAATTGCAAAGGTGCTCCTCAGTGGAGGCCCCCGTGACAACAATGTCATCCAGATAGTTGATGCAGCTGGGAACGGAAGCCGTGAGCTGTTCCAAAAACCGCTGAAAAATGGCCGGCACGCTAGCGACGCCAAATGGCAACCGCTGGTATTGATACAACCCACAAGGAGTGTTGATGACGAGAAATTCCTTGGAAGAAGCATCCAACGGCAACTGATGGTACGCCTCCGATAAGTCAAGTTTGGAAAAGAACTTGGTAAATAACTTGGTAAATAACTCCTCAGGACGGGGAAGAGGATAAGTGTCAATGAGGCTATGAGCATTGACAGTGGCTTTAAAATCACCATACAATCGCAGACTCCCGTTTGGTTTAGAAACCACCACGACTGGCGATGCCCATTCGCTGGAGGTAACAGGAAGGAGAATCCCTGAAGCTGTTAACCTGTCTATCTCAGCCTTGACAGGTGCACGCAACGCCACCGGAATAGGGCGTGCCCAAAAAAACTTAGGGCGAGCTGTAGGTTTAAGAGTAATGTGGGCTTCAAAATCCTTGACACGACCCAGACCATCAGAGAACATGGACGAAAATTCAGAACACAATCCATCCAGCTGTTGATACGGAATATCCTCAGATATGAGGTGCACATCATCATCAATGGAGAACCCGAACAACTGGAAAGCATCATAACCGAACAGGTTTTCAGTGCCCGCATGATCCACCACATAAAACGTGAGGGGCCTAACAACAGACTTGTAGGCAGTGGAAGCATCAAACTGGCCAATGATAGGAATTTTCTGTTTATTATAAGTTCTCAGATTTCGCGTACCTGGAGACAAGGAAGGGGAGACCAACTCCAAATACGTGTGAGAATTAATGAGAGTTACTGCAGAGCCAGTGTCCACTTGCATGCGAATGTCTTTATCCAGAACACGAACAGTAACAAACATCTTATTTGTTTGAGAAAGCACACAGTTAACATCCATGCCCGATGCCTTGTCCTCGTCGACAGGAACTTTAGGGGACTGACACACACAAGCAATGTGGCCTTTGGACGCGCCGCCCTGTCATGCTGTAGGAAACAATGTGAACAAGAAGGAAGTGCGGAGCAAACCTGCTTCTGTGGTTGCTGTTTTCGCTGCACGCGTTGCGGCCCAATGCGACGTTGTTTACGCGAGTGAACCGCCGCCACATCTTCGTTCTCCTGTGAAACAGGCAAATTGTCCATGTCGAAAGTTGACTGTACAGCGCCTACATCACACCACGCGTCAATTTGCGTGCCAGCAGCGTGAGACACTTCAAAGGATTGAGCGATGCTTAGAACTTCCGACAACGACGGGTTTGGCAGTTGTAGGGCACATTGCCGAACTTCTTTATCAGGAGCAAGCCATAGAATAGCATCCCTCACCATTGAATCAGCATAAGACTCATGATGAGTGTCCGTGACAAACTGACATTTTCTACTCAGACCGTGTAGTTCTGCCACCCAAGCCCAGTAAGATTGATGGGGCTGTTTACCACACCGGTAGAACGCCACGCGGGGGCCAATGACAATAAGTCACACATTTCTTGGAAGGACAGAGAGGCAGGTTCCCGCAGAGGGGCTAACTGAGATAGCAGCTGATAGATCCGTGGGGAAATCCAAGATAGAAATAACGACTTACACATAGGAGCGTCAACAACCTCGAAAGCCAAGAAGTGTTGCCGCAAACGCTTCTCATAATCCTTCCAGTCTTCAGCGGCCTCGTCGTAAGGAGGGAATGGAGGCGGAGAAGAGGAAGACAGACGATGAGTAAGTGACGTCGACAACGCCTGAATAGCAGCCGTCAGCTGTGTTTGTTGTGCCTGAACAGCAGCCGTCAGCTGTGTTTGTTGTTCAATGAGCACTTGCATAAGCTGTTCCATGTCTGCCTCGTCACGAACACACAAATCCACAACGCAGTGAAAATATCCGACCTCGTTGGCAAAAAGTGTTATAACCTTTAATCAACAATAATTGCGTGGATATTCAAACACACTCACTTAGAAACAATAGCTGGTTACATGATAACAACTCAGTATCTCTTACTTGACTGCCATGCCGTGACATGCGGCTGGGGCCATTCGTAGCTAGGTGGCGCTCCCGCGCTCAGCCGAGTTGCGGAGCGCCTCTATCGCCGTTTGTGCGTACTGTCGTGGCAGCACTGTTAAATGTCGTGGCACTGTCACAACAATCTTCTTACAAACATCCTTTAATTTAGCCCTGAATTCACTATTTTAGTTATTGTTAATACATTTATTCTAAACTACACCTACAATTTCATGACCTACTTTTTTCTAACACTCTTCATTATACCCCTATTGATTACTAATACTGACTGGAATAATCTGGTTCTCATCACTATCAGAAACCTGACTACCCTACTTCCATTTTTGAGTGACTATGCTCTGATATTGCATCTTTAATCTCTACATAAGTCATCCAATCATTTCCTCCAACACAGTTACCTTCACCACTATCACCAACATTCTCTTCAGTAACAAACACGTCATCGGTAATGTTACAATTTAACATTAAAATTTCTGCACCCTCACCCCCATCCTTCTCCCCCAGTATGACCATCAGACCCACCAGTTACATCAGACTCAACCAAGTTACTTTTTACTTCTAATTTCATCATTAATTTAAATATGTCAAACTCCTGATTATTGTTACTATTTGTCATTTCCTCCTCCTTTGAAATTTCATTTCCTGGCTGGTGGTAGAAAATTATCATCCCTTCTGCATCCAACTCTACCTCTTCATTGCATGTATGAGTAGAATTTCTGTTACCTGTTACAATATCCTTCATCTTTTTATAGAACTCTCTATCAAAATAGAACCTATTCACCTTTTGCCAATAATATCTTGGATTTCTTCTCTCTTTAAACCATTTTCTACAATTATTAGTCTGATTTTGGCTCATATTCTAGCCTCACACTGACGGCTCACATTAATTAATTTCCTGCGGTAGCCAGATGTCAGTGTGCATATCGGAGCTCTGGAAGAAAAGGGAGAAAGTGAGGAAGCCAGACTGCTGAGAAACAACAGACCAGCGTGCGGTAGTGTTCTCGCTTCCCACGCCCGGGTTCCCGGGTTCGATTCCCGGCGGGGTCAGGGATTTTCTCTGCCTCGTGATGGCTGGGTGTTGTGTGCTGTCCTTAGGTTAGTTAGGTTTAAGTAGTTCTAAGTTCTAGGGGACTGATGACCATCGATGTTAAGTCCCATAGTGCTCAGAGCCATTTGAACCATTTTTGAACAACAGACCAGAATAAGAACAAACAACCTAGATGACGATGACGGTGTTAAGCAAAGCCTTCACCACAGTGATGACAACAAGACCCACAGTATCAGAGAGAAAAGTCCAAGATGCAGCCAATGAAAGTAACTGGGTGATGAGGACAGTAGTTATCAAGTAGTCCTTGTACAGTGAAGATAGTTTCGACAGTATCAAGCGTGAGCACTGAACTGACCAGTTGTGTACTGGGATGATGCCTATATACCAGCCATGTGGAACACTATTGGCTGCCGTATTCACATGGCATAAAATGGTGGTGCTGTCACTGTGCAAGCATAGCACTGATGGCTGTGGTGATCCCTAAAAGTTGTCTAAGTCCATCTGTTCTGGCAGGCATTCAACCTCTGCAATGCCCAATGCCACATCCCTCTCCGCAAAAACAGGCATGTGCAGGTGGAAAAGCCTCAGACAGTGCTGTGGGGTGTGGTTAGAAGGTATGGGTGAAGGCCTGGCCCTTTCATCTGCCAATGGGGGTAGGGAGTGCATTCGGCAGTGTTCACCGGGACAGTGCTGGAAGTGAGTGCGCTGGAGGGTTCTCCCCATCTGATGGATGCAGAAGATAGTGCAAGTGTGCAGGTGGGGAACTATCAGCCATCACCAATTGTGTCGGCCCTGGAGTCTCATGGTCACCAGAAAGTGGAGTGGCAGGAGGCAATGGAATGTGTGACACCTGTGCTTGAGGCTGGAGCTAGTTGTTGTGATGGTGCTTGAGCCCCTTCTGGTTCTAGACAGATGCATCTCATTGCCTGTGGGTCTCTACTACCATTGCCTGCATCCAAGCCACAGTACCCTCATAGGAGCATAATACTGGGATGGCTGGGAGCAGGTTGCCGAAGAGGGTGGTATCAGAAAATGAAGCAGGGTCCTTGGTTGTCTCCTGTGGAGCAGCT
This sequence comes from Schistocerca americana, assembly GCF_021461395.2. Lineage (NCBI taxonomy): Eukaryota > Metazoa > Arthropoda > Insecta > Orthoptera > Acrididae > Schistocerca > Schistocerca americana. The sequence goes on along the minus strand of NC_060121.1, from coordinate 324,808,902 downwards.
CAGTGGGGCTAGGACTGGCTTTTGTCACAGTGTGGTAATGCTCAAAAACATGGTGATGGCCAATGTAGTGGCAGAGGATTCGACAACTTTCTTCATCTCCTGCTAAAATGTCTCAATGAGACGTTCCACTTCACCATTGGAGGAAGGATAGAATGGAGGGCAGAGACTATGTTTTATGCCTCTGGCCACACAGAACTCTTCAATCGCAGACGTCATGAACTGAAACCAATTATCAGAGACCAAAGTGGGAGGTGAATCTTCGACGGCCGTAACCTGGACCAAGGCAGTGAGAGTGTCACTGGTCATGCTGGATGCCAGGTATGCCCCATATGGGTACTTGGAGAAGGCATCCATGATGAGCAATGACATTGATGCCAAAAACAGGCCAGCAAAATTGAGGTGGATGTGGTTCCAGGGATGGTGGACTGTAGGCCAGGGTGCAAATGATTCTGGAGGTGCTGATTAGTGCTGGGCACACACTATGTAGCCATAGATTGTTCTTTCAATGCAACCTTTGATACCCAGCCAGTACATGTGTCGGCAAGAAAACACCTTACAAACCCCAATGCCCCGATGCAGCAGGCTCATGACTCATTGTTGCAATTTGGCTGGGATGATTACCTGATGCATTTCAGTCTCAACATCCAAACAAATGATGTCATCGACAATTGAGAGCCTGGGAGAAGTGCATTTCCAGGGTTTCTGCTTGGTCACCATCCAACGAGTGAGGTAGGTTGGCTAGCCATGATTCATGTACCAGAGGACCTGCCAAAGGGCGGTTCACGGCATCTGCAGTCGACTGCTCAGAGCCATCCTCGTTACAGTGCACCAAAACCAGCCCAATATGAAAATCAGGATTCATCTGCTGCCACAACTGATGGATGTTTGGGAGAGAAAGGTGTGAGGCAAGGAGTGAATTTCAGCGTTGTTTTTAATCAGAAAAAAGCCTGGTCACAGGCAGAGGTTCAGTTGTAGGGCACTACCTTCTTACACAAGTGATTCAGGGGTTGCATAATGTGGAATGGTTTGTGTAGGAACCTGGAGTAATAGTTGACTTTGCCCAAAAACACCTGCAGTTTGGTTAAGTTCCTTGGGCAGGAAAGGGAATCAATGGCAGTGACATTTCAATCAGTGGGCCTGATTTCTTCTTTGGTGAGCCAGTGTCCCAGATACTCCATTTCCATTTTAAAAAGTCTACACTCCTCCAAACAACAATGCAGAGCTGTGACCTGCAGGGTTGTAAAGAGGCTGCAAAGAATTAGCAAATGCTCCTGGTGAGATTGGGGGGGGGGGGGGGGGCAGGGGGTAACAATGAAATCATCCAGGTAATTCACACAAGCTAGGAGGTCCTGTGTCAGTTTTTGCTGTCATGGTCTTCAATCTGAAGACTGGTTTGATGGAGCTCTCTATGCTAGTCCATCCTGTGCAAGCCTCTTCATCTCTGAGTAACTACTGCAACCTGCACTGCTCTGAATCTGCTTACTGGATTTATCTCTTGGTCTCCCTCTACAATTTTTACCCCCTCCCCCCCATGCTTCCCTCCAACACTAAATTGGTGATACCTTGATGTCTCAGAATGTGTCCTACTAACCAATCCCTTCTTCTAGTATGATTAAGCCACAGATTTCTTTTCTCCCCAATTCTATTCGGTGCCTCCTCAGTAGTTATGTGATCTATCCATCTAATCTTCAGCATTCTATTCTTGCCTAAACTGTTTATCATCCATGTTTCACTTGCTGTTGTGAGGAGTGAGAAGGATTCAAGTGTTAGATTTTGAGATGTCGTGCTGGAGGTCAAATGGGACTTCAAAGATGGGACTGTGGTTGTAGGTTTGTATGTAGTGGTGTCCATACAAATATTTTCTGGAAAGACTTCCTGGCATTTAAATCTATATTCAATGTCAACAAATTTCTCTTCTTCAGAAATGCTTTCCTTGCCATTGCCAGTCTACATTGTATATCCTCTCTACTTTGACCATAATGAGTTATTCTGCTGCCCAAATAGCTACTTTAAGTGTCTCATTTCCTAATCCAATTCCCTCAACATCACCTGATTTACTTTGATTACTTTCCATTATCCTCATTTTGCTATTGTTAATGTTCATCTTGTATCCTCCTTTCAAGATAATGTCCATCCATTCAACTGCTCTTCCAAGTCCTTTGCTGTCTCTGACAAAATTACAATGTCATCAGCAAACCTCAAAGTTTTTTTTCCTTCTCCCTGGACTTTAATTCCTACTCTAAATTTTTCTTTGATTTCATTTACTGCTTGTTCAATGTACAGATTGAATAACACTGCAGATAGGATAAAACCAGTCTCACTCCCATCTAAACCACTGCTTCAGTTTCATGCCCCTCGACTCTTATTACTGCTGTCTGGTTTGCGTACAAGTTGTAAATAGCCTTTTGCTCCCAGTATTTTACCCCTGCCAGCTTTAGTATTTGAAAGAGAGTATTCGAGTCAACATCATCAAAAGCTTTCTATAGATCTACAAAGGCTGTAAACATTGGTTCGCCTTTCCTTAACTTATCTTCTATGAGAAGTCGTAGGGTCAGTATTGCATCGCATGTTCCTACATTTCTGTGGAATCCAAACTGATCTTCCCTGAGATCAGCTACTACCAGTTTTTCCAATCTTGTGTAAAGAATGTGTGTTAATATTTATAACAGTGGCTTATTAAACTGATAGTTTGGTAATTTTTCCACCTGTCAGAACCTGCTTTCTTTGGATCTGGAATTATTATATTCTTCTTGAAGTCTGAGGGTATTTCGCCTGTCTCAAACATCTTGCTCACCAGATGGAAGAGTCTTGTCATGGCTGGCTCTCCCAAGGCTATCAGTAGTTCTAATGGAATGTTGTTCGCTCCTGGGGCCTTGTTTCGACTTGGGTCTTTCCGTGCTCTGTCAAATTCTTCATGCAGTATCATATCTCCCATTTCATCTTTATCTATGTACTCCTCCATTTCCATAATATTGCCCTCCAGTACATCTCCCTTATATAGACCCTCTGTATACTCCTTCCACTTCCTGCTTTCCCTTCTTTGCTTAAGATGGGTTTTCCATCTGAGCTCTTGATATTCATACTGATGGTTCTCTTTTCGCCAAAGGTCTCTAATTTTCCTGAAGGTGACTCCTATCTTCCCCCTAGTGATATATGCTTCTACATCCTTACATTTGTCCTCTAGCCATCCCTGCTTAGCCATTTTGCACTTCCTGTTGAACTGATTTTTAAGATGTTTGTATTCCTTTTTGCCTACTTCATTTACTGCATTTTTATATTTTCTCCATTCATCAGTTAAATTCAATATCTCTTATGCTACCCAAGGATTTCTACTAGCCCTAATCTTTTTGCCAGCTTTATTGTCTGCTACCTTCACTATTTCATTTCTCAAAGCTACCCATTCTTCTTCTACTGTATTCCTTTCCCCTGTTCTTGTCTATCATTCCCTAATGCTCTCTCTGAAACTACCTACAATGTCTGGTTCTTTCAGAGTATCCAGGTCCCAACCTCCTTAAATTCCTACCTTTCTGCAGTTTCTTCCATTTTAATCTACAGTTCATAACCAATCAGCTGTGGTTAGAGCTGACATCTGCCCCTGGAAATGTCTTACAATTTAAAATCTGGTTCCAAAATCTCTGACTTACCATTATTCAATCAATCTGAAACATTCTGGTCCCTCCAGGTCTCTTAAATGTATACAACCTTCTTTCATGATTCTTAAGCCAAATGTTAGCTATGACTGAATTACATTCTGTACAAAATTCAACTGGACAGCTTCCTCTTTCATTTCTTTCCGCCAGTTCATATTCACCAACAATTTTTACTTCTCTTCCTTTTCCTGTCCCCCATGACTATTAAATTTTCATGTCCCTTAATTATTTGAATGACATTTCTTCAATGTCTTCATCATCTGCAGAGTTAGTTGGCATATAAACCTGTGCTACTGTGGTGGGTGCGAGCTTTGAGTCTATCTTGGCTACATTAATATGTTCACTGTACTGTTTCTTAGTAGCATATCTGAATTTCTATTTTTTTGTTCATTATTAAACCTACTCCTGCACTACCCCTGTTTGATTTTGTATTAATAACCTTGTATTCACCTGACCGGAAGACCTGTTCCTCCTGTCACCAAACTTCACTAACTCCCATTATATCTAACTTTAACCTATCCATCTCCCTTTTTAAATTTTCTAACCTACCTGCCCAATTGAGAGATCTTATATTCCACGCTCCAATCTGTAGGATGCCAGTTTTGCTTCTCCTGATTAACAACATTCTCCTGCATAGTCCCCACCTGGAGATCTGAATGGGGACCTGTTTTACCTCTGGCATATTTTATCCAAGAAGATGGCATCATCATTTAACCACACAGTAGAGCTGCATGCCCTCAGGAAAAATTACAGCTGTAGTTTCCCATTGCTTTCAGTCACTTGCAGTACCAGCACAGCAAGGCCATTTTGGTTGATGTTACAAGGCCAGATCAGTCAATCAACCAGATTGTTTTCCCTGCAGCTGTTGAAAAGGCTGCTGCCCTCTTCAGGAACCAGATGTTTGTTGTTTGTTTGGCCTCTCAATAGATATCCCTCCATTGTGGTTGCACCTATAGTACAGCTATTCTGTGCAACTGAAGCACACAAATCTCCCCACCAATGGCAGGTTCCATGGTTCATGGGTTCCAGATACCTTTGGAAAATTATGAGGGCCAAGGCAATGCCAAATTAGAACTGCTGGTACTCAAACAATCCAAAAGGTGTGTTGACAACGGCAAGTTTCTGAGATTCCTCATATAAGAGCAACTAAAGGTAAGCATTGATCTTTGAGTAGTATTCTCCCCCTCCCCAGCAAGTCTGGTAAGGAGGTCTTCTGTCCAGGGGATAAGATAAGTTTTGACCTGTAATTGAGCATTGATCATAGCTGAGAAATCCTCACATAACAGAAGAGAACCATTGGGCTTTTTGATTATGAGCAGTGGGGTGGCTCATGCACTAGATTTCACTGTCTCAGTAGCTCCAGCAGCCTGGAGATGATCACACTACATCTCCTTTGCAGTATGTAGGTCCATCGGAATGGGTCTGGCATGATACAAACAAGGCGAGGTGTGTGGCCAAAAGGTGATGTACACCTGAAAGGCTGAGACACACCCCAAGTCCAGCCTAAACTGTGATGCAGATGCTGAGCAAAGATTGTCTAGTTCCTGGAAAGGGACTGTGGCAGGTAAGACCTTGATTTTGTCAGAAATAGAAGCCCAAAGAGTGTAAAGCATTGAGGCCAAAAATGTTAGTATCCGATGAGTGGTCTATCACTAAAGCAATGAGACATGTAATATATTTGTAGGTTGCTGTCACCAAGAATGGCCCACGAAAGAGGAACAGAACTGTCCCCATAGGCCACCAAATGCTGTGAGGGCAGACACAATTCAGGTGAGCCTAGTTGTATGTATGTTGCCAGACTGATCAAGGAGATGCTGGCCCTTGTGTCCACCTGAAAATGAGCATCCTCATTATAAAAGTGGAGTGTGAGAAATAACTTCTGCATGGAAGGATCATCCAGTGGGCCTACTGATTGAAACACATGTTCAGTGTGTTGATATGGTGGGATGGGAGCAGGTTGTGCAACTGCAACACATCAACTGAAGATGCTCCTCATTGCCTCAAAGTGTGTAGGACCCACAGTCACTGGAAAAACACTGTGAGCACAAAAGGAGTGGCCACTGTGGCTTGTGATACGGTGCAACTGGAGGATCAGGAGCCATAGAGGCATCAAACAAGGATGAATCAGGATGGTGCTGCAGCCTGGAGGCTATCTTATGCCTGCAATGTGAGAGTGGAGTGCATGGAGGTGCATTGACCACCACAGTTTCCAGCCTCACCACGAGTCATTTGTCAGCTGCCTATGCAATTTTGAATGAGTGTGCACAATGTGCAAAATATCCTCCAGCAAATGATGGTTATCTATTTTCAATGTTGCAGTGATGCACAATGTGCAAAATATCCTCCAGCAAATGATGGTTATCTATTTTCATTGTTGCAGTGCATACCTCTGGATCTGGTGCAAGTTGGATCACCACGTTACAAATCAAGGGTTCTGCATATGAAGCCTTGCAACCTTGATTGGTGCAAGTGAACCTGCATATGCAGCTGAGACCATGCAAAACACAGACTCAAGAATGTTATGGCTGTCCCAGCTGCTGGTGGTAGTGATAGAGCTTGAGCCTGGAGGCAACTACATGGTATCTCAGGGAACAGTAATTAGTCAACAGAATGCATATATCCTGAAAGGAGAGTGTGGGAGGGTTCAACAAAGTTGCCAACTTTTGGAGAAGAAAGAAAGTGTCTGGTGAAGCCTAAGACGACAATAATGATTTCTGCAATGAAACATCTGTGACTTGAAATGCTCTGAAATGCTGTTTCAGATGATGCAAGTGTGTGTCCCAGTCCTCCTCACTGTCACTGAAAGGTGGAAACGACAGAGGACATATGGGGCCTCAGTAGTGAGGGTGCTGAGGCCTGGTGCAGCTGAACCTCATGTACTCTGAGTTTGGCTACCTGAAGCTGAAGTGATTTTTGTAACAAGTCTAACTGGAGTCGCTGCTGCTGCATTAACTGCTGATGTTACTCCAGCAGGTGAACCAGCTGAGTGGCCATGCTACTAAATAACTTCATCTTCCTCCCCCCCCCCTCACCCCCTCCTCCCTCCACCAATGCTATATTCGCAGCTAGATGGATATTGGTACACACGCCAGAGCTCCAGCAGAAATGGCAGAAGCCACCACATGGGAGAGCCACTTGCAGAAGAGTGGCTCAATCTAACAACAGGCAAGCGAAACACAACAGACATACTGTGAACAAAACAACAGACCCAGCCAAGAGCAAACAACATATATGACAATGAAGGCACTAAGCAAAGCTTTTGCCACAATATAACAAGGCCCAGAGCACTGGAGGGACAAATCCAAGATGTGATCAAAGACAATAGCTGGGTGACAAGCAAGGTAGTTATCAAGCAGTCCTAGTAAAGTGGAGACAGATTTGACAATGTCAGCTTGTTTGACAGACAAAGACAGGTGGGAATTTAAGGAGATGGGACCTGAATAACTGACTGAACCAGAGGTTGTAGAGAGTTTCAGGGAGAGCATTAGAAATGACTGACAAGAAAGGGGAGAAGAAATACAGAAGAAGAATTGATAGCTTTGAGAGGAGAAACAGTGAAGGCAGCAGAGGAGGGCTAGTAGAAATCCTTGGGTAACAGAAGAGATAACAAATTTAACTGATGAAAGAAGAAAATATAAAAATGCAATAAATGATGCAGGCAATTAGGAATACAAGTGTCTCAACAATGAGATCAACAGGAAGTGCAAAATCGCTAAGCAGGAATGGCTAGAGGACAAATGTAAGGATGTACAGGCATATATCACTTCGGGTAAGATAGATACTGCCTACAGGAAAATTAAACTGACCTTTGGAGAAAAGAGAACTGCTTGTATGAATATCAAGAGCTCAGATCGAAAACCAGTTCTACGCAAACAAGGGAAGGCAGAAAGGTGGACGGAGTATACAGAGGGTCTATACAAGGGCGATGTACTTGAGGGCAATATTATGGAAATGGAAAAGGGCATAGATGAAGATGAAATGGGAGATATGATACTGCGTTCAGAGTTTGACAGAGCACCGAAAGTCGAAACAAGGCCCCGGTAGTAGATAACATTCCATTAGAACTACTGACAGCCTTGAAAGAGCCAGCCATGACAAAACTCTACCATCTGGTGAGCAAGATGTATGAGACAGGCGAAATGCCCTCACATTTAAAGAGGAATATAATAATTCCATTCCCAAAGAAAGCAGGTGTTGAAGGGTGTGAAAATTACCAAACTATCAGTTTAATAAGCCATGGTTGCAAATTACTACCACGAATCATTTACAGATGAATGGAAAAACTGGTAGAAGCTGACCTCAGAGAAGATCAGTTAGGATTCCGTAGAAATGTTGGAAAATGTGAGGCAACACTGACCCAACGACTTATCTTAGAAGATAAATTAAGTAAAGGCAAACCTAAGTTTCTATCATTAGCAGACTAAGAGAAAGCTTTTCACAATGTTGACTGGAATACACTCTTTCAAATTCTGATGGTGGCAGGGATCAAAACAGTGAGCAAAAGGCTATTTACAATTTGTACAGAAACCAGATGGCAGTTGTAAGAGTCAAGGGGCATGAAAGGGAAGCAGTGGTTGGGAAGGGAGTGAGAGAGGGTTGAAGCCTATCCTCTGTGTTATTCATTCTATATATTGAGCAAGCAGTAAAGGAAACAAAAGAAAAATTTGGAATAGGAATTAAAATCCACGGAGAAGAAATAAAAACTTTGAGGTCTGCCAATGACACCGTAATTCTGTCAGAGACAGCAAAGGACCTGGAAGTGCAGTTGAACAGAATGGACAGCGTCTTGAAAGGAGGGTATAAGATGAACATCAACAAAAGGAAAATGAGGATAATGGAGTGTAGTCAAATTAAATCAGGTGATGCAGAGGGAACTGGATTAGGAAATGAGACACTTAAAGTAGCAGATGAGTTTTGCTAGTTGGGGAGCAAAATAACTGATTATGGTCAAAGTAGAGAGGGTATAAAATGTAGACTGGCAATGGTAAGGAAAGCATTTCTGAAGAAGAGGAATTTGTTAACATTGAGTGTAGATTTAAGCATCATGAAGTCTTTTCTGAAAGTATTTCTATGGAGTGTAGCCATGTATGGAAGTGAAACATGGATGGGGACAACAAGATTACTATGATTTATCATGTAACTTACTGAAAGATATTATTGACTGCATAATTGATCCCTTAACCTACTGTGTAAATAAATGTCTAGCTGAAAACAAGTTTCCTGATGTACTAAAAATACCTGGAGTGGTCCCAGTATATAAGAAAGGTGATAAGAACTGTCCTGCTAGTTACAGACCAATATCATTAACTCCTGTTTTCTCAAAAATTCTTGACACAATTATGTATAATCAAGTTAGCATGTATTTAGATAACTTAAACTTAATAAGTGACAAACAATATTGATTCATGAAAGATAAATCCACAACAGATGCTATGGATTCTCTTGTAAAATTTGTCCTGGATGTATTTGAGGCTAGGGGTTTTCTCAGGCTACATTTTGTGATCTGAGCAGAGCGTTTGACTGTGTGGACCATGATACTTTACTGAATAAGCTATCCTATTATGGTTTTGCTAATAGCAGCATAAATATGATTATATCCTTCCTTGAGAACCACCAACAAGTTGTATGCATAAACAGGGAGAAGTCAGATCTGATTAATGTTTTGTCTGGTGTGCCACAGGGCTCAGTACTTGGACCTCTATTGTTTTTAATTATGATTAACGACCTGCCATCTTTTGTAAACTCTCACACAATAATGTATGCCCATGACACAACTTTTTTAAATAAAAGCTCAGATTTAAACACACTAAAAAATATAGTCAGACAACAAGTTGACATGGGAACCACATGTCAAACATTTATCAGCCAGACTCTCAAGAGTTATCTATTTAATTAGAAACTTAAAAAGACATGTCCCTAATAATTATATAAGATCAGCATAGTTTGCTTTCTTTCAAAGTATCATATCATATGGAATCTTATTGTGGGGCAATAGCAGTCACGTAATGGGCATTCTACTTTTACAAAAAAAAAATTAGTAAGAATAATAACCAACTCAGATAAGTTAGAACACTGTAAACCCTTGTTTGTTAAATTGCAATGCCTGACAGTAATAAACTTGTACATCTATAATGTTCTATTGTATGATAGGAACAATATTTCAAATATATCATTAAGAAGGGATGCACACAGCCATAACACCAGGAACAAATCATGTTTAGATGTACCATATCAAAGACTATCCAAGTCACAGAATTCATATTTAGTTCTTGGATTTATGTTGTACAATAAGTTAAGTATAGATTTAAAAGATTTACCTGTCAATATCTTCAAAGCTAAGTTGTACAGAATTCTAGTAAATAATACTTTCTACACAGTAGACAAATTTTTTGAAACTGAAAATACTGTCTTTCAACACTGTATCTAGCGGATGGCGTTACGTAATCCAAACTAAATTGTATTTAGTAATTAATGTTAAAAATGGAAGTTATCTCGACGTTGCCTATTGCTTTATGAGCTGAACGGCAATAAAATTTGATTGATTGATTGATTGAAGAGAATAGTCTTTTGAAATGTGGTGCTATAGAAGAATGCTGAAGATTAGATTGGTAGATCATGTAACTAATGAGGAGATACTGAACAGAATTGGGGAGAAGAGGAATTTGTGGCATAACTTGACTAGAAGAAGGGATAAGTTGGTAGGACATGTTCTGAGGCATCAAGGGATCACTAATTTAGTATTGGAGGGCAGTGTGGAGGGTAAAAATCATAGAGGGAGACCAAGAGATGAATACACTAAGCAGATTCAGAAGGATGTAGGTTGCAGTAGGTACAAAAAAATAATATAGTTTGTGTTCAGTAATGATATATTGTTCAGAAAATAACATAAATAAATAAATAAAGTCATTAATCAAATTAGTTATAAACATGTTGTTCAAATAATGAACTTAATATGGTATCAAATACTTCAAAATGTGTTTCTTGGGCCATTACATTTACTATGCAAACCTTCATACGGTTCAGAATGGAGTTTTATATTTAAATACAAAAGTTTATAGTAGGTTGACAGAGAACATCAAGTAGGAAACTAAACATTCCAACTTCAAAAGTATAGAATGCCAAGTACTCTTCCTGAAATTTGTCAGAATCTCTGCACTCACAAACGTAAATTCTATGTTACTCTAATATCTGTGATAAGCAGTCCTCACTTCTCCAGGTGTAGACAGTGATAGTGATCTATGTAAAGTTAAGTAAATGGTTTGTTTGAAGTATTACATTATTAAAGAAAATTAGAGTACCGGTAGATAATGGATGTCAGTTAATAGGAAGAATGTCCAGAGCTATTTGTCCTGTAGTATCAAAATACTTCTATCAATCACCACTAAACTAATGTGAATCCTCTCCTTCTCCTCCCCCAGCTCTCTTCCTGGGTGTGCTCTTGACAAAGCATGTAAATAAAACTGTTATTCCAATTTTTAATGTTTATAATGTGGCTTAATTAAACACATTTACACTGACTGTATTTTTCAAATGTTATAAACTACAGAAATTTTATGTCACTTATCTGTTATTTCTAATGCTTCAAAAACACTGCACAATCATGCACACATTACTCCTACACAGTGTTGATATTTTCATTTCAAAATTGGTAATAGGTAATCTGTTCCAAGATAATAAACAATTCTGATCTGTGATACTGTGGGGCCTCTAGCATGTGCAACTTGGAGAAACTGTCTGTGTTTCATATTATTATTGTTTATTAGCTTATTATTTTTACACAGTATTGATAGTATTATACAAGTTCATTAACCCATAAATATTTCAGAAGAACAGTTGTGTCCATACCTACAAGAATAGTGGAAAAAACAACATTTATTACCCATTATTAAAGCTGCCGGTGACTCAGAACGTAGTTCAACATGCAACAACAAAAATTTTTGATCATTTGCCCAGTAACATAAAATATCTGACAGAAAGCAAAGCAAAAGCAAGTATAAAATATAACCTACCTAAAATCATTTCTCCTTGACAACTCCTTGTATTCCATGGACAAATTTCTAAAAAAATGTATTCATTAATGTTAATACTAACCATGTTTACATAACCTGTAAACTGACCCAATCCACATTACTTTGATAAAAAAAATCATTCAAATAATCTATTGAATACGTAACTAAGTAACAGTACATCTGCCTTCTGCAGCTATCAACAGAGCAAAATTTGCAGTATTTTGTCCTGCAGTTTCTTTAGAGGCCTTTTTGAGATAATGCCAGTGTCTAATATTAGCACAAGGATGGTGTTTATGGACTTCTGTTCCCTCTTAGATTTTAGCTCATCTTCCAAATACTTGTAGGTAATTTGCAAGTTATGGGTGCTGGGTACAGTTATGTCTTCGAGGAAGGGGACTTGCTCAGATTTATTGGTCATTGTTATGTCAGATCAACTCAACACATTGTTTTATTCGTTATCATTCTGAAGTTCCAGTAAATTTTGAGTTCTTCATTATTTACAAGGATTACTTTGGTAACCGCATCATGCCTTTTCAAATATTTTGCAGGTACCAGGTAGCAAATTTAGGCATAACGAAACATGATAGTTACTTTATAATGGAAAATTTACTTATGATTAACTTAATAAGGCATTAGGGAGTAAAAAAGGGCACCAGTATATGATGCAAATTACGTGATTGATAAAATGGAGAAGTTTTACAAACTATTCAATAAAATTTTAAACCAAACATGTCCCACAGTAAAAGAACTAAACGAAGCAGTAAAACACAAAGCTGAAAAGTTCCCTTCTGAAATCACTAAACTGAGAAAGAACATTGTTATGTATGCTTCAGGAATACTAAATTAAAATCCTTACTACCAAAATATAAACTACTAGGAAAAACTGTTGAGACTCCATACCCAAAGACTGGAAAGTTGCACAGACTGCACCAATATTCTAGAAAGGTAGTAGGAGTAATCCACAAGATTACAGGCCCATATAATTAACGTTGATAAGTAGCAGGACTTTGGAACATACATTGTGTTCGAACATTATGAATTATCTTGAAGAGAACAGACTATTGATACACAGTCAACACAGATTTAAAAAACATCATTCTTGGGAAACACAACAAGCTTTTTACACACACGAAGTGTTGAGCACTATTGACAAGATATTTCAAACTAATTCTGTATTTCTAGGTTTCCAGACATTGTACCACACAAGCAGCTTGTAGTGAAATTGAATGCTTATGTAATATCGTCTCAGTTATGTAACTGGATTCATGATTTCCTGACAGAGAGGTAGCACTTCATAGTAACTGACAGAAAGTCTCCAAGTAAAACAGAAATTATTTCTGGTGTTCCCCAAGGTAGTTTTATAGGCCCTCAGCTGTTCCCTTATTTGTGTAAATGATTTAGGAGACAATCTGAGCAGCCGTCTTAGGTTGTTTGCAGATGATGCTGTCATTTATCATCTAGTAAAGACATCAGAAGCCCAAAATAAATTGCAAAATGATTTAGAAAAGATATTTGTATGGTTCAAAAATTGGCAGTTGGCCCTAAATAACGAAAGTGTGAGGTCATCCACATGAGTGCCAAAGGGATCCATTAAATTTTGATTACACTATAAATCAGTCAAATCTCTAAAGGCTGTAAATATAGCTAAATACCTAGGAATTACAATTACAAACAACTTAAATTGTAAAGAACATACAGTAAATGTTTTGGGGAAGGCAAAGCAAAGACAGCGTTTTATTGGCAGGACACTTAGAAAATGTAACAGATCTGGTAAAGAGACTGCCTACACTATGCTTGGCCATCCTCTTTTGCAGTACTGCTGCATGGTGTGGGATCCTTACCAGTTAGGAACAATGGAGTAAATTGGGAAAGTTCAAAGAAGGGCAGTACATTTTGTATCATCGCAAAATAGGGGAGAGAGTGTCACTGACATGTTACAGGAATGGGGTGGACATCATTAAGACAAGACAGAGAGGTAGCACTTCATAGTAACTGACAGAAAGTCTTCGAGTAAAACAGAAATTATTTCTGGTGTTCCCCAAGGTAGTTTTATAGGCCCTCAGCTGTTCCTTATCTGTGTAAATGATCTAGGAGACAATCCGAGGAGCTGCCATAGGTTGTTTGCAGATGATGCTGTCATTTACCATCTAGTAGAGCCATCAGAAGACCAAAATAAACTGCAAAATGATTTAGAAAAGTCATTTCAGCGGAATCTTCTCATAAAATTTCAGTCAGCAACTTTCTCTTCCAAATGTGAAATGATCATCATAACAAAATGAGGGAAATCAGAGCTTGCACAGTAAGATATAGGTGTTCATTTTTTCCTCGCGCTGTTTGAGATTGGAATAATAGAGAATTATTGTGAATGTGGTTCTATGAACCCTCTGCCAGGTACTTATGTGTGATTTGCATAGTATACATGTAGATGTAGATGAAGCTTAACACTCAATACATGCCTGTCAGATTGGCAGCTCCAGTTGTGTTAGTAAAACAGTCTGGGGATGAGTGTGAGAAAATCCAATATTGTGAATGCAACAGAACGGTGTTAAAAGAAAACAAAGAAATAATGAATGATCCAAAAAAATTGTGCAGGAAATTCATACAAAAGTTCAGCACTTACCTCCTATATAAAAGACAAGGAACAGTGTGTTAAGCCATGAGAATGGTTTGAAAAGTTCTTGGAATCACCACGAGAGGTCAGCACTAGCGCAACGAGTTGTTCACGTGATATTCTTTGGACTGTTGCCTGTAAACACATGCCTTGTCAGTGATCTTGGAAGAGAGCTGTGGCAGCGATGTGGCTCTGTTGTTCCCACACAGTGATTTGCAAAGATAGGAAAAAAAAATTCAAGATTTGAGCAGTGATTAAGTACTTTGTAAAGAAAAGTATGAAAGCGAAGGACATTCATGCGGATTTCCAGAATACACCGGGGGACTCTGCTGCTTATATTCAACTGTTTCCAAGTGGACAAATGAATTTAAATTTGGTCAGGAGAACTTATATGATTATCTGCGCAGTGGTTGGCCAAGAAGTGTCGCTACTCCAGAAATCATTGCAAAAGTGCACAAAATGGTCATGGAAGATCACCAACTGAAAGTGCGTGAAATTGCTCACACTTGCTAGATGTCATCTGAAAGGGTATATCACATTTTAACTGAAGAATTAGAAATGAAAAAATTATCTGCAAAAAGAATACCGCAACTCTTGATGCTGGATCAAAAATGCATGAGATTGGACATATCAGAAAAATGTTTGGCCCGTTTTAGGAGAAACGGACAAGATTCTTTACACTGGTTTGTGACCACAGGTGAAACTTGGGTGCACTACTATACCCCAGAGACAAAACAACAGTCAAAGCAGTGGAAACATGTGGATTCTCTGCCACCAAAGAAAGCAAAGACAATTCCTTTGGTGGGAAAGGTCATGGCATCAGTGTTCTGGGATGCGGAAGGGTATTCTGCTTGTAGATTATATCCCCACTGGGCAAATAATTACTGGAGAATACTATGCTAACCTCCTAGACAAATTGCAACAAAATAATTGCCAAAAGGCCAGGCTTAGTAAGGAAGAACGTCATCTTCCATCAAGACAATGCATGCCCGCACACATGTACCATTGCCATGGCAAAATCACACAAACAAAGGTATGATTTTTGCCACACCCACCTTATTCACCTCAAATGGCTCTGTCAGATTTCCATCTCTTCCCAAAACTGAAAATTCACTTTGAAGATTCACTTCAAATGCAGAATTGATAGCAGGAGTTGACAACTATTTTTCAGGCCTGGAAGAAAATCATTTTCGAGATGGGATCTAGGCACTGGAACATCACTGGACCAAGTGCATTAATCTACAAGGAGATTTCATTGAAAAATAAAAATAAAGTTTCAGTGATGTAAGTGTGGTGTCACCGCCAGACACCACACTTGCTAGGTGGTAGCCTTTAAATCGGCCGCGGTCCGTTAGTATGCGTCGGACCCGCGTGTCGCCACTATCAGTGATTGTAGTTTGAGCGCCGCCACATGGCAGATCTAGAGAGACTTCCTAGCACTCGCCCCGTTGTACAACTGACTTTGCTAGCGATGGTTCACTGACAAAATACGTCCTCATTTGCCGAGACGATAGTTAGCATAACCTTCAGCTACGTCATTTGCTACGACCTAGCAAGGCGCCAGTACCAGTTACTATTGATACTGTAATCATGTACCGTCAAGAGCGACGCTCATCACTAATGGATTAAAGTTAAGTATTCCACCAGCTAAATCCGTTTTTTCTAAATTCTAATTTCCTTTCCTGTTCCAGACCTCACGCCAGCCTGCGTGAGCTAAAACGCGTGCCTTTCGGCTTCCTCTTGTAACCCGGTGTTGGCTCTCCTGCCAACCCACAACAGTAAGTACTTATTTTCTATTCCTTCTGAGAACTTTTCAAACCACCCTCAAAATTTGTAAAAGGAACGAACAGTACTGCTAACAACAAAAACGACATACAGATTACTTCAAAGTGGTGTTCCTCAAGGAAATATAGTAGGGCTATTTTTCTTGTGTATGTTAATGATTTATTGTAATATGCAGATGACACATACTTTGTCAGCTGGGCCAGTGACATAGAAACTGCTGCCACCAGCAGTGAAATCACTGATGTAAACTTCTTGGGCTTCAATCTAGGAGGCTACATTGAAATTTCACAACATTTCAGTGTGTTATATGAATGATAACAATGGGCGATTTCTGTTCTGACAGACATGTTGAAAAGAAAAGATACCACATGGAATCTGCAGCTGTGATATATTATATGTAAATTGGAGATGGAGGGGGGAGAATGGCACAGAAAGGGAAGGGATTACTTATATCAGCTGCATCAAGGCATTAGGAGGAATCAGTGGTGACAAGTGAAAATGTGTGCTGGGTCAGGATTCGAACGCGGGATCTCCTGCTTACTAGGCAGGTGAATTAACCTCAGCGCCACCCAGGACACAGCGCTCATTACAACTGTGTGGACTGTCTCGGCACACCTCATGGCCAACCCACATTCCCACTGAGCACCACCTACCCACAGTCCCTGTCCATTTCCTCCGTGCTTGCTACGCTGAGATTCCCGCAGGATGTCAGATGTACTTGTGCATTCACACTGAAGAAGTGGATCCATTGCCTATTTAGGCAAATCAATTATTCGAATGTGTGGTGTCTGTTCTTGGCGACATGTCTGGAGAGTGATAATTATATGGACACGAAATACATAAATAAAATCTGTTGAGAGATATAGTATAATGTCGTCCCATACGATGCTTGCTTCAGTATGACATAAGCTGTGGTTCCTTCATACATTCCTTCCATTCTTCTGCCAGTACTTAAATTTGCATGAGGTGTCAAACCTCATTTTGTTTACATGTAATGTAAACACTCTCATGTAGAGCGGCAGTCAATAAGTGGTGCAATGCATTTTTTTGAGCCAATTTTGGTTGAAAAAATGTGGAATTTGTTGTGGGACATCATGGAATAGTCCCACTTCAGCACCAACAGTCTCATGAAGTTCCAATAGGTAACAGACTTGTATGTATGTAGACTTCAAAATGGCATCTGTAACGGACATGCGTTCCAAGCAAAGAGCTGCCATTGAGTTTCTTTTGGCAGAAAATCAGAGCACTGCAGATACTCATGGGCACTTCCAGAAGTCTACAGGGACCTGGCAGCGAACAAAAGCCTGGTGAGCTGTTGGGCAAGGCGTCTATCATCACTGCAATGAGGTTGCACAAACCAGTCCATTCAACAAAACCGCGTGCCAGCTGGTCGCACGCCGCTGTGACTACTGCAGCGTAGGATTGTGTGGATACTCATTCAAGGTGATTGATGGATCACATCACTGCTCAGCTGGATGTCTCGGTTGGTAGTGCTTAAACACGTGGCCACTAGTTGGGGTACTCATAGGTGTGTGCCCACTGGGTCCATTGCTGCCTAATAGGAGACCATAAAGAGCTTCCATCTGTTTGGCCTAATGAAGGATGTTGTCTTCAGGAAGCTGTACATGGGTGATTAGGTGATTATTGATGCATAAAGACATTGGTTCTGATGTTAACCAGAGACACCTGGGTCAGGATCTGTAGTTGTAGAGCACTTCAGCCAGAACTTGCAGAATATCATTAGTAATTTCCCTGATCGTGCCGTTGTAATAGGGGGTGACTTCAACTTGCCTTGTATACATTGGGAGTGTTATGCTATCAAACGTGGTACCAGAGACAAGGAATCATGTGATATTGTTCTGGTTGTCTTGCCCGAAAATTACCTTGAGCAGATAGTTAGAGAAGCAGCTCATGATGGTAACATCTTAGACCTCCTGGCAACAAACACACCTGAACTTATTGAACTGGTTAACGCAGAGTAAGGTATCAGTGATCATAAGGCTGTGATAGCATCTATGATGATGGGTCCTACAAGGAATGTTAGGAAAAGTAGGAAGATATATTTGCTTAGCACGGATGAGGACTCAAATTTCACAATATCTCAGCAGCCAACATCAAATATTTGGTGATGAGGATGAAGATGTGGAGAACAAATGGAAAAAATTCAAAGGCACCATTCAATATGCCTTAGACAAGTATGTTTCGAGTAAGGTTATAAGGGATGTATCGATCCACCATGATTTAATAGCCATGTTAGAAAAGCGCTACATGAACAAAGAGCACTTCATCTCAGATTCAAGAGGAGTAAAAATCTAGCTGACAAGCAAAAGCTGAATGAAGCAAAAATTAGCATAAGGAAAGCAATGAGAGAAGTATTCAAAGATTTTGAAAGTAAGACGTTGTCAACCGACATGAGTAAAAACCCTAACAGATTTTGGTCATATGTAAAATCAGTAAATGGTCATTCATTCTCTCAGCGACCACACCGGCACCAAAACGGAAGATAACAGAGAGAAGGCTGAAATACTGAATTTGGTCTTCCGAAGTTGTTTCACCACAGAAGATCAGAACACTGTCCCTCCTTTCAATCGTCATACAAACATCAAAATGCCAGATATTGAGATAACTGATCACGGAATTGAAAAGCAGATACAATAGCTTAGTAGTGGAAAGGCCTCAGGACCAGATGAGATACATATAAGACAATATAAAGATTATGCAAAAGAACTTACGCTCCTTCTAGCAGTAATTTATGGTAGATTGCTTGATCAATGAATGATCCCTAATGACTGGAACAAAGCGCAGGTCATTCCTGTTTTTAAGAAAGGTCATAAGACAAATCCACACATTATAGACCTATATTGTTGACATCAATCAGTTGCAGAATTGTGGAACATGTTTTATGCTCAAGAATTATGACTTTTTGGAAAATGAACAGCTCCTCCATAAAAATTCAAAATGGATTCCATAAACAGAGATCCTGCAAAACTCAGTTAGCTCTGTTCCTCCACGAGATCCACAGCATAATGGACAATGATGCTAAGGTTGATGTTGTGCTCCTTGAACTCAGTAAGGCATTTGACACCGTCCCGCATTGCTGTTTAATGAAAAAAATACAAGCTTGTGGAGTATTGGAGCAGACCTGCAATTGGATTCAAGACTTTCTTGCAGATAGAACTCAGCACTCAGCACGTCACTTCTAATGGAACTAAATCGACAGATGTGAAGGTAATATCTGGTGTACCACAGGAAGGTGTGATAGGACTGTTGCTGTTTACAATATATATAAATGATCTAGTAGAAAGCGTCAGATGCTCTTTAAGGCTATTTGCAAATGATACAGTTGTCTGTACCAAATTGGCAACGCCAGAAGATAATACAAATTTGCAGAACGACCTGCAGAAAATTGATGAATGGTGCTGACTCTGGCAGTTGACCTTGAATGTAAATAAATGTAACATATTGCGCATACATAGGTAAAGAAATCCACTATTGTACAGCTACACTATTGATGACAAGCAGCTGGAGACAGCATCTGCCATGAAGTATCTAGGCATAGTTATCCAGAGCGACCGTAAGTGGAATGACTATATAAAACAGATAGTGGGCAAAGCAGACACCAGACTCCGATTCATAGGAAGAATCTTAAGCAAATGTAACTCATCCACAAAAGAAGTGGCTTATAAGGTGCTTGTTCCCCCGATTCTTGAGTGTTGTTCCTCTATCTGGGATCCCTATCTGGTAGGACTGATAGAGGACATCCAGCGAAGAGCGGCACGTTTTGTCACAGGATCGTTTAGCTGGTGAGAGAGCATTACAGAGATGCTAAACAAACTCCACTGGTTGATGTTACAAGAGAGGCATTGTGCACCACAGAGAGATTTGCTATTGAAATTTCGGGACAGCAATTTTCAGGAGTCAGAGAACTTCCCACCACATACATCTCAAGTAATGACCATGAGGAGAAAATTCAAGAAATTAGAGCCAATACAGAGGCTTATCGACTATCATTCTTCCCACACACTATTCGCGAGTGGAACTTGGAAGGATCAAATAGTGGTACGGAAAGTACTCTCCACCACACACCATTAGGTGGCTTGCAGAGTATGATGTAGATGTAGATGTAGTTGTGTCATGCAGATGCACAAGCCCTCCAAGTAATGTGGGGTAAGGCTGTTGCATTGAATTACATTGAAAAATAGGGTTTTGTAGCCAAAATAGTGGAGAATGATACGGTGTATTGGAATACTGAATAAAACCAACTTGCATTGAGAAAAAAGACATGTTACATTACTAACTGAATGCCCCTCGTATTATGCACAAGAATGTATAGGGTGATATTTGTATGCATCTGTTACAGTTCCCTCATTTGATAAGAGGTACATTACTATGTCCTGCATTAGATATTTTAAGTCAACATTTGGCTGTTCAATAAAATCATTAAAATGCTTACTGAATACAATATAATATAATATGTATAGATAAAAAATCTACTCACCACTTAGTGGTAGGAAGAAACACATATAAATAATATGGAAATGTGGCTATGAGGGATTAGCTGAACAGTCTAAGGCGCTGCAGTCATGGACTGTGCAGCCAGTCCTGGCAGAGGTTCGAGTCCTCCCTCGGGCATGGGTGTGTATGTTTGTCCTTAGGATGATTTAGGTTAAGTAGTGTGTAAGCTTAGGGACTGATGACCTTAGCAGTTAAGTGCCCTAAGATTTCACACACATTTGAACATGAAAATGTCCAAGCTTTTGGAGCCACTAGCTCCTTTTTCTGGCAGAAGGGTTGCTCTCCTTAGCCAACTTTATACTTATGAACAACCGCTTTACATTTCAGGGGCAGACACAGAGACCTCAGTGGTATGGCCATGGGAATCAGGATGGCTCCTTCTTATGCCAACTTTTCATGGGTAGTGTGGAGGGGGCTCTCCTGGGATCCATAAGCCTTCAGCCCCTGGTTTGGTTTAGATACATTGATGACATCTGTGCCATATGGACTCATGGTGATGCTAACTTGTTCTCCCGATTAAATTTCACATGGTGCTTTTCAGTATCAAGTACCTCTTTTCTTGACATTGATCGTGTCCTCACCGAAGGTCATCCTAATCCTAGGTTAAACATACAATCAAACAATAGAAATTAAGTTTTGACATTTGCCATCCTTTTCATGTCAAACATTTCCTCCCACACTTCCCTGGTATTTGAGGTAAATGTATTTGTTCAGATACAGACTCTCTGCAGCTGTAAACTACCTCTCTCATGGCCTTCACTGTACATAACCATCCCACAAGCCTAGTTAAAAAGCAGATTTCCCACGAAATGACATCCAATCCAATGACTCATCCAAAAACATATTAGATGCACACCTCTTGTAACTCAGTACTATCTGGGGCTTGAATGTATTAAACAGCTACTTCCCAAAGGCTATGACTTCCTAAAATCATGCCCTGAAATGAGATCCACTCTGTTGACATTTTGCCCACCACACAGACAGACAACAAGAAAGATCCCTTTTCAGCCTTTGTTGTTGTCTATCTTGTTCAAAATGATGTCTGTTTTTGACCTTGTCCACTAGTTTGCACATTTATTTATCTGTATCACCTATATTAACAACATTTTCCCCCTTTTCCAAACTCTTCCCATTTCCTAAACCTTGCCAATCCTTTATCTTAATCCCTCTTCCTCCCTCTTCAACCTTTTTGCTAGGAGGAGACACTGGGTCCAGCTTGCAAATTTCATTAACCTTTATATGTGTGGGTTCTCCTGCTGCTACTTAGTGAGTAGATTATTTTATCTATCTAGTTACATTACTATATATATTAATTTATTACAGTGTGCCTGCAGAAGATATGTCACAGCTGGGGGCGATACCTCTTGGTGCAGAGGAAGGTGGTCTGGCTGTCTAATCTTGGTGCTGCCTGTCTACTCCCCTCATTGTCTGCCATTATCACAGCAGAACATTCCTGGAATATTTTTTGCTAATGCCACATCCCATGCAGAGCTCAGTTGGAAATTGCTGACCTTAGTGACAAGATTGTCATGTATTTTTATTTCCATTGCCTCTTCGATGGCCAAATCCCAGAACAGGGTCCCATGGTACAGCAACTTGGTCTGCTCAAAAACAAATACATGCCCTTCATTGATGTTGTGCTCTGCCACTGCAAACTTGTTTGTTTGGCTAAGGTGAACACTCCTCACATTCTAAACAGTGCTGGGAGATGCACTACTGCATTTGGTTGATGTACTGACTGCCACATTTGCAACTGCTGCTGTAGATGCCAGGTGTTCATAACCCTAGTTGTTCTTGATTTTAACTACTAAATGGAAAGTGGTTTTTATGTCATGCTTCTCTCTTACTCTCACAATCTCAGCTGTGGATGGCCCTGCATAAGGAAGGAACACTAGGCACTTGATTTCTTCTCAACTGTTTTCTTTCTCCTCCTTGCTCAGCAAGAGAGCATGCCTTATTTGTGTCTCCAAGTAGCCATTCTTGTGAAGGGTTTTGCACAAATCTATAACTCGTAGGCAGAGTTTGTTGCATATAGCATGCATCTTGTACCACAGCGATGAGCCCATAATTGCGGTGCACTAGATGATGGCAGCTATTGGTGTTTAGGTACAAGTCTATGTGTTTCTTCTTCCTGTAGACGGAATGTTCCAGTGTAGCATCAGGCTTCTTCATCAGAATGTCAAGGAATGGTAGGCATCCATTTTCTTCCACTTCCTTGGTGGAGCTGGCACTGTCATGTATGCTGTTAAGTAGTACAGGAATTCCTGTATATTTTCTTCACAATGCAGCCAAATTATGAACATTCCACCCATGTATCTGTAGAATGTTTTTGGTTTTGGACATGTGGTTTTGAGAGTTCTGCAGGCCAGATTAGATGTAGTGTGTCACAGGTATACTAAAATGAACACATATACAATACATACAAAGAAAACTATACAATATTCACCCAGAATTCGGCAACTTTAATAGCACTGAGTGCTGCAGACGTCAAGTCATTCATGCTACAGCTGGTTGGGCAAGAGTTGCATTTGAAGAGACGCCGGGTTGTCTGCAATTCACTGCATTCACACGGTGTTGTGTTGACAGTTGGAAGTTCCATTTCAGGAGATTGTCCCCCGATCTTGCGACATTGGTCTGTAGTTTGTTCAAGGGCTTCCAGATGACCCACTTCTCCATGTGTCCAGGTGGCAGAGGTTCTTGTGGTGTCATCCAGTTTGACAGGTGTTCGCATCTTTCCACTTGGTGAGTCAGGTAGCTGCAAGTGATCCTTCTAAGGGTTGTGAAGTTGTTAGGAAACTCTTCCTGGACTTCAGTCTTGGCTTGGCAGGTTGATGTCCAAAGAGTGGATGTGAGGTCACTGTATTTGATTTATGCCTCTCGATGTTAGCGGCGACCTCTCTTCTGATGTCACATGGAGCAATCCCAGAAAGACATTGAACTTTGTCCATGGGGGTTGGCCTTACGCAGCCTGTAACAATCCCACAGCTGTCATTTAAGGCTACATCAACCTGCTTTGCATGTACTGAATTGTACCACACTGGGCTAGCATACTCTCCTGCAGAATAGCATAAGGCAAGAGGTGTTGTTCTTAATGTTTGTGGATGTTTACCCCAGCACGATCCCGCCAGTTTCTGAAGAAGGCAGTTTCTGGAGGATACTTTCTGCTTCAGCTTCAGGCAATGTTCCTTGTAGGTCAGTGTACGGTCGAGAGCATTATCAAAACAGTTTTAATCTGTCAGTAGTGAAATGACTGTCAAGTAATAACATTCAATCCTCTGGTGGTACTTATATGAAGAGAAACATGACATCAAAGCTGATTAGCTTCATGCTGAGTGTCCAGATGTATCTCTTGAGCACTTTCACAAACTTTGTCGAGTTCTTGTTGGACAGTAATACATGAGAGGTTTCAGTGGCTGTCCCAGGTGTTTCGCTGTCTCATACATTGATGAATTCATAGGGTTCAGTGTCGGATGTGGTGGAGTTACACCTTTCTGAATTTTTGGAAAAATGTAAAGCTGTGGTAGTATTGGTGCTCTGAGTTACAGCATTTGACGAATGAGATGGTCTCTCTTATCATAGCTGGTGTAGAATCGTTCTTCACTTGCTTGTATGTTGGATTCTGTGATGGCATCTCAATCTTATGCTAATAGCCATCTGACTGTTAACAGCACTGTTTTGGTCAGCTGCCAGGACAATTGTGTCACTATTCTCAAGGAGGTCTTGGGAGTTTTTAGAGTGATCAGAGCTGACAGATGTCCTTTCTTACGTGAAGTCTGTACCCTTTAAAGAAGTTCATTCAGTTTCTACAGACAGAACAGATTACAGAGTTGCAAGCTTTTTATCAGAGCAAAAGGGACTAAAGAGAAAAGTTAACAAAACAGAAACAGATCTCAAGTCATATACAGAATGGCTCTTATAACACCTTGTTCGAAGTAAAGAGACAGCCACACTCCTTGTGCGGGGGAATATATTTTCTGCTTTCATTCTCAAACATTACATGTGGATAACAAAAGTCGCCATGTAAGAATACAAGCAATGACCAGAACAGCAATAGAAACTTCAGAAATGTCTTACTAGCGAAAAGGTTCACTGTGCAAGAGAGATCAGCATTCATCAGAGCACTGGAAAGCATTAAGACAAAAACAAAGCGTACCATACACTGACATGCTGGATATTAAGAGTCATCGTCCTATTTGGATAAGATCAACCATTCACTTATCAGTTACCATAATGGCAGGAGGTGTGTAATGAACAAACTGTTGTGGAAAAATATAATGAATTCTTACAGCCTTTTATCACTTTCATAAGGAAACTAATTAAAAAAATAGGTTTAATTATAAGAAGCAATATGCATAAAGTTGTAATGAGTTCTCAAGGCCTCCATAAAAGAAAGCGTTAGTTGGTTAAGAACAATTTAATGACCAAACTTGTCTATTCCTAACATATTGTACAAATGCTGAAAAAGTGAACACAAATGTACTACACATGGCCATATGTGTGTCCGGCATATAAAATAGAGGGCAAGAGCCAATTCAAAATTATGGGCTCCATCTCATTAATAGGTGGGTCTACTGATCTGATATGTGGCATACAGTTACTCTTGCATCACAATCATGACACACCAGCGAATGCTTTCTTCTCAATGGTACAAGACCGAATCCATTTAGTGAAGTTACTGCATTTAAAAGGATTTAAAATCATGCAACAGATAGCAGCAAGAACACACTCACTAACACATTCACAAATTTGTTGCCTTAAACTCCCACGACTTAGAACCCAGCACAAAATCGCCTTTCCATCATCGTTCTAAATGAAGGAATGTTTCCTGGATGGACTGATCAAATTTCTCTACTGGGTATTTGCATTGTTTGTTTTGAAATTTAATCAGCAGAGCAGATGAGAAAAATTGGAGCACATACGCATCTCATCTGCTCCAATACCCTCAAGCTCCCCTTGCCTCAAGTGTCAAATTGTAAATTTGTTTAATAATTATATTCTGAGGATATGATCAAGGTAAAATACAGAGCAGTGTGATAAAAACAGAGCTTGTTAAAAAAGCCTGGTAAACAGATCAATACATATATAGAAATGCAGGCTATGAAATTGGACTAAATTAATGCAGTATTAATACTGGACTGGAATCTGATGCTCTTAATAAATGCTGTGACAGAGGTAATTTGAATAAATAATATCTTAGTGAAATGGGTCAGACAGATTATCTACATCATGCCATAAAATCCACTGAAGACAATCAGAGCACAAAGAAATTTAGAAAACTTATGAAGCATCAGAAAAATCTCACAAGTAGCTAAAGGCAATTTTCGTGCAAATTAGAGACTGTAAGAACAACATTGTGGTATCTTACAAAAACAATTGAAAATGCAGTGTTAAAAACTCCATAAATAGAAAACACAGGGCATTATAACCAGAGACGATGCTAATAATTCAATTTTTTCAACACACGTTCCTTTAAAAAATAAATAAAAAATGGACATTAATGATACACTCATAAACTAAACGTGACTCACGTCACTTAATGGGTTTAGTACATCATGAGTGTAAATTAATTTTTTCTTTACCAGTGTGTCATCTCTTCTTTAATAACGGCATTAAAGAAGCATAAAGCAATACTGTTTTAGTATTTTCACAGAAGATCAAGCAGTAGTCACACAAGCTGCTGACCTCTGTACAAATCCATAACCATCTAAACTTAACTTACATTAACAACAGTTTCAGAATGATATGGGAGAAATGTACGAACCACCAATT
This sequence comes from Schistocerca americana, assembly GCF_021461395.2. Classification (NCBI taxonomy): domain Eukaryota; kingdom Metazoa; phylum Arthropoda; class Insecta; order Orthoptera; family Acrididae; genus Schistocerca; species Schistocerca americana. Next base: position 324,782,563 of record NC_060121.1, on the reverse strand, counting down.
TCTCACACTTCAACTTCCTGGATGTTGTATTATTTTCCAATTTTTTTGACGTGGCGCTTCTGTATAATATCTCAGTCGCTAACATTTCTCGTCACTCATAAATAGCATGTTAACTGCAAAAGAAAATACCTAATATCACAGTAACTGCATGCTGGCAGTTCTGAAAATGAAACTTTTCTTTTGTGAAAAAATGAATGAAACTACTTCTCTTTGGCATTCAGTTAATACAACTCGTAACTGTGTACTTATTCTTTGACCTTAATGAGTCGTAATTAGTGTAGAGTAAACAGTGAGCAAAAATGAAATGTGTTTCCTCGAAATATTATTTTTAGCTTCACACAGTAAACTGGTTTAGCTTACAAAGTTATTTTGAATTAACAAGGCTTTCAAAAAACGCGCCACAAAATGTCAATACGGCGCGGTGGCAGCTGCGACAACAAATTCATGAAACAAATGCTGTGCGATTTCCGTACAGATGGCACCAGGCGCAGAGTTCATGATTTCGTTATCGTTGCACATGCTGCCACCTATGTACTCAAAATTTTGGTGTGCTACTCGGTTGGTAGTTCGTGTGCAATGTGTATGAAAATTTTGTTTGAATAAAGGGATTTTGTAGTGTTAAGCCGCTGAATCGAGATTTCACAGCGTCATCTGGAGTGATCAAGGTAATACTTCTGCTCTATGTTCGTATGCAGTTCCGTAAATATGTATAACTATCCCTTATTTATGGGTAAATGTCCCTTCTGGAGGATATTAATAATTTTTGTGGATTTTCGGTTAGCTACTTTGTGTAATCGTAGAACTTGACGAAATAAAAGCTAATGCCTTGCTTGTTGTCCTAAGATGTTGTTTACAATGATCAGTTGTTTCATTGGTAGCATCATCAGCTACGTTTGCAAACATAGTTAGTGTGGAATTAAATTAAAATGTATTATGTGATCGTTATAAGCGGCAGATAGTGGATTCGACAACACATGATGAGGCGTTAGTGTGTCCTGCCCATGTTAATGCGTGGCCAGTGTCAGCTGATAATTTAATCATATTTGGTTCAGTGAGACATCGCGTAGGACACAGTTGTTTGGTTCTCACTTGTGTAAAACTTGTTAAGTTTTCGTTACTGTTATAATAGGTATGTAATTTATCTGTCGCTATTGAAATCTCGTCACTTCATGTGAAGATACACCATGACAATGCGCGCATGGTAGAGGCATTGATTTGCTTACACAGTGTAGCGATAATCGTCCATTTGTTCGTTGAACGCTGTGTACAATTTTCTGATTCTTTTTTAATGAAAAGAGATTGCATATGCATGTTCTTTGAACCTGGAGTAAGGTATAGTGCTATAATTGCAGAAATAGGAAACTATCCAGATTTTCAGAATTTGTGGTGCCTTGCTACCCTTCCAGAAAGTCGTACAAACATCTAATAAGTCGATCCGATTAATTTGGGTGGCTGTTGCAAAATTTTGAATTCTTGTTTCTTTGTAGGTAATCATGCAGTTTATAAAGTGTTTTGAATTATTGGTTTGCGCTTTAGCAAAATTGAAGTAAATTTTCTGTAATACAAGAAATCGGTAAGGTCTCGGAAAAACGGGGGAATTCGAAGGGACCCTTACACTTGGGATGTGAGTAATGTATAGAATAAACGGCCTTCTTTTCGTTTTGCAAATTGCTCAATACCATTACAATCGATAAGAATGTTTCATTTGCATACATGTATCTTTGTATTTGTTGGTAAGACTCGATTTTCGGCATCTAGTATTTTGCATTCATGCTTGTGGAAATCGGAGGAAAGAGGTATTTCTAACTGATGCCTTGCGCCAAGCAGTAATATTAAATAATATTGGATCTTTTTGCAATCCCTACGGATCTGAATAAACATCACTTTCGTCAGGACTTCTTGTTGCTCCTGATAATCCGGTAAGATGGAATGTTGACAAACAGCATGCCGACTATTAAAGATTCATTGTTGTAGTGGTCGACAATTATTGTCTACCCCACAGCTATAACTGATGGAGCGCCAGCGATGAAAGCATTGTCGTGCTGATGTATGGACAGCTGCTAAGGCACGCGCAGGTACTTCACTTTCTGGATTCTTGCAGAGTCAGTATTAGGGGCTCCTAGGCGGCATAGTCAACGGATAATTTCTTGTAGCGTACGCAATAGTTCAGAGTAGTCAGCCATTTAAATAATAATGATGTACATCAGCCACTGATTCGTGCTCTCAATCCTTATTGAATTTAAAACAGAACACATTCTGCCATGCGCTTACCCAGTGAGGCGGGAAAAATAAAAATATTTGTAAACCGAAACCGCATCATGTCCTATGAGGCGTGCGGCACCAGTCCAATATTAGTTACAAGAAAGCAAAATAGAATGTACGTTCGCTATAAGTACACACAGAAGTTGTGAAATCACACACTACCGGTCATCCACCACGAAACTAACCTAACGTGTGGAAAACTGCAATCTAATGGAAGCGTAGTAATTTATCTTCATGATGCCATTAGCAGCCAACAAAAGCAGGCTCTTATTATTTGTATTGGTCATCTGTTTTTTCCAGTATTCGTAGTAGACATAAATATTCATCCTGGCTCTTTTCAGTTCTACAGCACTATGTATTTTTAAAAAATTACTGGTACGTTCGGTATGTCTTTCCTCCGCCCACACGTACTTCCACCACTAGCCACTCCACTATGCCCTCTAACCCGCCCCCCCCCCCCCCCCCTCTTGCTCTTGAGCCTTGTTTATTGTTATTGAAAACTAAACCTTCATTGGTAATTGAAGACGCTTAACCTTAGAGGCAGGAAATGTTAAGTTGCTGCCGTACTCCACAAGGTATTCAAAGGAAGTCATTTATAAGGTAGGCATCAATTGCAATTAGATTTCCAATCGTATGTTATGTACCAAATTAAGTACAACATGCCCTGTTCTATACCTTACTGCAATCGTAAATTTTACGAGGGTTTAGTAACCTAAGGTTAAAATGAACGGGTAAATCAGTTGTGATTATTGGTATACGCGGTATGAGACACACATCTGGAGATGCTGAATCTGTGAGGATAGCTTCAGTGGCAGTATTTCAGATAATTTTAATCTGCGAATGGGTAGAATGCAAAGTTTCGGACCATTCTGATTCCGTAGTAGTTCTCTAATCATAAGCCATAACACACCTATTTTCTGTAAAACCGACAGCAATCAAGAAAACAAAACGTTTTGTATAAGTAGAAAAAAATAAGAGATCATTTGCCTAATGGTTTACATGCCTTGCTATCGAGCTGAAATTGACTGCAAGGAAAGAAACGAAACCGCACATTTTTATAGCACAGCATTTTCTTTCTCGTTGTCCATTTGAGCAGTGAACTTCCACATTCCTATTTTTTTTAAAAAATCTATAGTTTGCCCATCTGAATGTTTGCGCACCACGTAAAAACTTGTAAATTGGTCAAGAATTTTCTGTTTTTTTAGAAGTAAATCGGTCTAGTGCGATGGAGATTTTTGGTAACGATATTAAACGACTACTTTTTCTTAGACTGTATGTGGTGTTTAACTTGAGGCAACTGCATAACTCGAAAACGACGCATCGTACGAAAAAGAAAGGGGGAAAAAAATTCTAGGTGAAAAGTTGGTAGTGCTACAAATGGACATCACCTAAGGTACCGCTCTCGTGTGATCGAGGTCAGCTTCGTATTTTCAAGTGGGAACCCTCTATTTTTACTGCATACTCGAATTCTACGCAAAAACGCTGATATTAACAAACATCAAGTGTGCCTGTTTTGGCAATTAAGGAGTGTCACATTTGATTTACGGTGTATCTACATTTCATTAATGATGTAAGTTGTAAACTTTTGTGTTCCAGTTGTTGATATGTGTTGGAAATTTACTTAAGCGTTGCACATTTGAAGGTAAAATGCAATATGGCTAACCGTTTCAATGTCTGGTTAGAAATTACGTTTAGCGTGATACAGGAACAGTGACGTGGATGTAATAGTTTCCTGTTCCCATCGAGATCATATCAGTGAGTCCCCTTATCCCTCACCATTGCGGTGAGTATCCATAGGAGCCTGTCAATATCAATTCATGGACATTGTAACTTACTGCAATGGTTGGGGTTCGTACGCATTTCGCCGGTAGCCGCGCAGCGGCCAGCGAGAGTTACCGGCGTTTGGATGGGAGACTCCACAGTCTACCCCGTAGGTAACAGTAAACTACGTTACCATACAAGTAGCGTATTTGTCAGAAATGTAAATGTCTAGCCATTATTTGTGCTTTAGTCACATTTCAACACTAAACATAAATATCAACCGTTAGGACACAAAGGATTCACATCGTAAATGAAATGTAGTCAGATGCGTCGCGCTTTAATTGCAATAACAGGCACTCTTGATATTTGTCGATTACAGTGCTATATTCAACGAATGGGAAACAATGTTTTCAGTAAACCGTACTTACTTTTTGGCGTAGAATTCTAATAAGCAATAAAAATGGGGGTTTCCATTTGAAAATACAAAGTTGACCCTGTCCCCGGATGAGGCGTGGTTAGCAGGCTGCCGGTTGTAGCATAGGCGGATCTCCTCTTTACTAATATTAACTTGTCACCTAGAACATTTTCTCGTGCGATATGTTGTTTCCCAGGTATTTAGTTGTCTCAAGTCACAACAAACACCCTGTGTAGCAGTATAGATACCAGCGCTGCTAAGAAACTACTCAAACACCAATGTGCGACGTATGACTAACATTCAGCAAATTAGGAGCGGTTACAGACGAATGGAGCACAAGCGCTATTTCATTTGAAGCCCCCATGAGATTCCGTAAGAGCTTTGGACCCGTAATATACTAGGGTGGCAGTATAGAATTTGTTTCCCGGGTGCTATTATCTGGCTGCTTCAAAGTTACGGATGTCTTCATAAGATAGATTGATCATGCCCGAACAATTACTGCTAATATTGTACGTAAACCGTAACAAGTATGTGGAAAATTCAGAACCAAAATTTCACAAAAAATTCTTTCAGCTTTGGAAAATGTTAGAATGTACTGACAGAGTATTTCAATTCATCTTAACGAAGTCTCGGACGACACGGTTTTGTTTACTTTTTCTGCTGAACTTGAAAATGTCTTCGGAAAAGGACAATTGAAAATTACCCATATAGGAAGTCCAAAATTAGTTATAGTATGCAGAGAGGAAGACAAAGGTAGATTTCATAGAACCACTTATGTTCACGCCGTAGGGGTAACTAAATACAAGAAGCACAAGGACTCTGTAAGAAATAAACAGGGGAAAGAAAGAGTCCACGTGGGAAACCGAGAAATGGGTGCGAAGTAAATGCTCAGTCTCAAGCGGAAAGCGTAACCGGTATGTGCTGTACTGCCAATTTGGAACCTATAGTCGTGAGAGGTGAATCTAAAATGCGCCAACTGCCGAACATGGGAAGTTGACCAACGGGACATGCAAATAATGAGGGAGACGGAAAACAGATGGATTACATGAAAGGTAAAAGGTGAGAATGCTGTGTCACTTGCGAAATTGAAATGGTCTTAGTTTAGTGTACTCAACTAATGAGATGAACTTACGAATTCATTCCTGAATTTACCGTGATAATCTAATGGTACGTAGGAAGACTATTATAGGGCACGGGCATAACGAACGCAGATGTTTGAAGACGGTAACGTGGAGACGATCTGAAGTAAAAAAGTCAAATGGTAGGCTATAAGGCAGCTATTAAAACAGAAGCGAAAGGGTATAGGAGATACCATTTAGACTTCGTAAGTGAAATGTTTGAAAACAATAAATGTAAAAAATAAACCTTTGCTCGGTGGATTCTACATTGCATCTGTTAAGATGGCAGGTGACGAAGTAAGTAAACGACAAAGAGAACGTTTCACGAGCGCTCTAACAATTGTTTAAATTTTTGTATAGCTGAAGGTGATAAAACAGGCAGATGAGATGTATAACGCCATTCAAGGCACGGCGGAGGGAAAGACATTTGGAGATAATCGGTGCTTCTGCCAACTGTTAACATTTCTATTGTAAAATGTTAAAAAGACGTTGTTAAAATAATTTGCAGAATACTAATACAGCCATCTTAGTATTTGCCACTGTATCACTATATTGTTTTAGATATTTACATGGTAGTTTCTTTGATACTTGTCTGATGCCCATGTGCTCTTGCGCTCTGAAGAAAATGTAATTGGAAAACTTAGTACTTCTTTTTACGACCATCCTTCTTCCGAAGCGAAATATCCGATTCTAAGACATAGCGCTGTTCGGTCGCTTGTGGTGGTTTTTAATCATTTTCTGCATACCTCCTCTACATCTCTAAGCTGCAAATCTCAGTGAGGTGCACGGCAGGGGGTTCGTCCCACTGTACCCGTTATTAGTTTCTTCCCATTCCATTCACGGATGGAGCGCATTTTGGAAGAATGATTGTCCCAATGTCTCTGCGCATGCAGTAATTTTTCTGATCTTACCCTCACAATTCCAATGTCTAAAGCCGGTTCTGGAAACTTCCAGCTCAATTCATTCAGTATCTCCAAATACTCTTCCACGGATCAAACTGATACCACTATTCGTTCCGCCCTTTTCTGTATACGTTCAGTATCCCCAGTTACTCCTATTTGGTCGCCCAAGTGGTTTGTGAGCAGTCCCCTTCATAGCTGATTGCACTTCTCCATTATTCTACCAATAAAGGGAAGTCTGCCACCTGCTTTACCCAAATGGTTCAAATGGCTCTGAGCACTATGGGACTCAACTGCTGAGGTCATTAGTCCCCTAGAACTTAGAACTAGTTAAACCTAACTAACCTAAGGACATCACAAACATCCATGCCCGAGGCAGGATTCGAACCTGCGACCGTAGCGGTCTTGCGGTTCCAGACTGCAGCGCCTTTAACCGCACGGCCACTTCGGCCGGCTGCTTTACCCAATACTGAACCTATGTGATCATACCATTTCATATCCCTACCAAGCAAGGGCGTACCCAGGACCTGGTCATACTAGTCTCAGGAAACAAGGACTCGAGACAACATACAGCACTTTTTATTAAATAGAACAGTAAACCAGCGAAAAACTGCTTTTAATAAACATTTTAAATACAAGAATGCACTTGTACAATCCGAGAAAACATGCAGCATTTCTTATTAAATAAAACAGTAAACTTGTGAAAAACTGGGAATATCTTCAGGGGGGGGGGGGCATCTGTCGCCCCCCCCCCTGCCAATCGCTGGGTACGCCCATGCTACCAAGTGTTACACCCAGGTATTTGTAGAGTTTCCCGATTCCAGCTGCGACTCATCGATATTATAGTTTTTCGTTTTTGAAGTGCGCAGTTTACATTTCTAAACATTTAAAACAAGCTGCCAATCTTTGCACCACTTTGAAATATTGTTAAGATCTGACTGAATATTTACGCTGCTTCTTTCAGAGAGTACTTCATCATAGACAACTGCATTATTTGTAAAAGTCTTGAGTTCCTGTTAATATTTTCTGCAAGGCCATTGATAAACAACGTGAACAGCAAGGGCCCCAACATTTGCCTGCGGCACAACTGAAGTTAATTCTGCAGCTGACGATGACTCTCCATCCGAAATTACATGCTGCGTCCATCCTACTAAAAAGTTCTCAATCCAGTAAAAAATTTCACTTGATGCCTCACATGATTGTACATTTGGCAATAGGTGTAGGTGTGGTACTGGGTCAAATGCTTTTCGGTAGTAAAGAAATATCGCATGTACCTGTCTGTCTTCACCAAAAAGCTTTCAGTATGTCATTTGCCCCCCCATGAACCATGGACCTTGCCGTTGGTGGGGAGGCTTGCGTGCCTCAGCGATACAGATGGCCGTACCGTAGGTGCAACCACAACGGAGGGGTATCTGTTGAGAGGCCAGACAAACATGTGGTTCCTGAAGAGGGGCAGCAGCCTTTTCAGTAGTTGCAGGGGGATGATTGACTGATCTGGCCTTGTAACATTAACCAAAACGGCCTTGCTGTGCTGGTACTGCGAACGGCTGAGAGCAAGGGGAAACTACAGCCGTAATTTTTCCCGAGGGCATGCAGCTTCACTGTATGATTAAATGATGATGGCGTCCTCTTGGGTAAAATATTCCGGAGGTAAAATAGTCCCCCTTTCGGGTCTCCGGGCGGGGACTACTCAAGGGGAAGTCGTTATCAGGAGAAAGAAAACTGGCGTTCTACGGATCGGAGCGTGGAATGTCAGATCCCTTAATCGGGCAGGTAGGTTAGAAAATTTAAAAAGGGAAATGGATAGGTTAAAGTTGTAGTGGGAATTAGTGAAGTTCGGTGGCAGGAGGAACAAGACTTTTGGTCAGGTGATTACAGGGTTATAAATACAAAATCAAATAGGGGTAATGCAGGGGTAATAGGAGTGCGGGTTAGCTACTACAAACAGCATAGTGAACGCATTATTGTGGCCAAGATAGACACAAAGCCCATGCCTACTACAGTAGTACAAGTTTATATGCCAACTAGCTCTGCAGATGGTGAAGAAATTGATGAAATGTATGACGAGATAAAAGAAATTATTCAGGTAGTGAAGGGAAACGAAAATTTAATAGTCATGGGTGACTGGAATTTGTCAGTAGGAAAAGGGAGAGACGGAAACATAGTAGGTGAATATGGATTGGGGGGAAGAAATGAAAGAGGAACCCGCCTTGTAGAATTTTGCACAGAGCATAAATTAATCATAGCTAACACTTGGTTCAAGAATCATAAAAGAAGGTTGTATACCTGGAAGAATCCTAGAGATACTAAAAGGTATCAGATTATATAATGGTAAGACAAAGATTAAGGAATCAGGTTTTAAATTGTAAGACATTTCCAGGGGCAGATGTGGATTCTGACCACAATCTATTGGTTATGAACTGCAGATTGAAACAGAAGAAACTGCAAAAAGGTGGCAATTTAAGGAGATAGGACCTGGATAAACTGAAAGAACCAGAGGTTGTACGGAGTTTCAGGGAGAGCATAAGGGAACGATTGCCAGGAATGGGGGATAGAAATACAGTAGAAGAAGAATGGGTATCTCGGAGGGATGAAGTAGTGAAGGCAGCAGACGATCAAGTAGGTAAAAAGACGAGGGCTGGTAGAAATCCTTGGGTAACAGAAGAAATATTGAATTTAATTGATGAAAGGAGAAAGTATAAAAATGCAGGCAAAAAGGAATACAAACGTCTCAAAAATGAGATAGACAGGAAGTGCAAAATAGCTAAGCAGGGATGGCTAGAGGACAAATGTAAGGATGTAGAGGCTTGTCTCACTAGGGGTAAGGTAGATACTGCCTACAGAAAAATTAAAAAGACCTTTGGAGAGAAGAGAACCACTTCTATGAATATCAAGAGCTAAGATGGCAACCCAGTTCTAAGCAAAGAAGGGAAGGCAGAAAGGTGGAAGGAGTATATAGAGGGTTTATACAAGGGCGATGTACTTGAGGACAATATTATGGAAATGGAAGATGATGTAGACGAAGATGAAATGGGAGATATGATATTGCGTGAAGAGTTTGACAGAGCATTCAAAGACCTGAGTCGAAACAAGGCCCCGGGAGTAGACAACATTCCATTAGAACTACTGATGGCCTTGGGAGAGCCAGTCCTGACAAAACTCTACCATCTGGTGAGCAAGATGTATGAGACAGGCGAAATACCCTCAGACTTCAAGAAGAATATAATAATTCCAATCCCAAAGAAAGCAGGTGTTGACAGATGTGAAAATTACCGAACTGTCAGTTTAATAAGTTACACTCTCTTTCAAATTCTGAAGGTGTCAGGGGTAAAATACAGGGAGCGAAAGGCTATTTACAATTTGTACAGAAACCAGATGGCAGTTATAAGAGTCGAGGGGCATGAAAGGGAAGCAGTGGTTGGGAAAGGAGTGAGACAGGGTTGTAGTCTCTCCCCGATGTTATTCAATCTGTATATTGAGCAAGCAGTAAAGGAAACAAGAGAAAAATTCGGAGTAGGTATTAAAATTCATGGAGAAGAAGCAAAAACTTTAAGGTTTGCCGATGACATTGTAATTCTGTCAGAGACAGCAAAGGACTTGGAAGAGCAGTTGAATGGAATGGACAGTGTCTTGAAAGGAGGATATAAGATGAACATCAACAAAAGCAAAACGAGGATAATGGAATGTAGTCAAATTAAATCGGGTGATGCTGAGGGAATTAGATTAGGAAATGAGACACTTAAAGTAGTAAAGGAGTTTTGCTATTTAGGGAGTAAAATAACTGATGATGGTCGAAGTAGAGAGGATATAAAATGTAGACTGGCAATGGCAAGGAAATCGTTTCTGAAGAAGAGAAATTTGTTAACATCGAGTATAGATTTAAGTGTCAGGAAGTCGTTTCTGAAAGTATTTGTATGGAGTGTAGCCATGTATGGAAGTGAAACATGGACGATAACTAGTTTGGACAAGAAGAGAATAGAAGCTTTGGAAATGTGGTGCTACAGAAGAATGCTGAAGATAAGGTGGGTAGATCACGTAACTAGTGAGGAGGTATTAAATAGGATTGGGGAGAAGAGAAGTTTGTGGCACAACTTGACTAGAAGAAGGGATCGGTTGGTAGGACATGCTTTGAGGCATCAAGGGATCACAAATTTAGCATTGGAGGGCAGCGTGGAGGGTAAAAATCGTAGAGGGAGACCAAGAGATGAATACACTAAGCAGATTCAGAAGGATGTAGGTTGCAGTAGGTACTGGGAGATGAAGAAGCTTGCACAGGATAGAGTAGCATGGAGAGCTGCATCAAACCAGTCTCTGGACTGAAGACCACAACAACAACAACAATGTCATTTTTAGTTTTGCTTAGCGATGTTTTCAGAATCCATGCTTTTTCGCATTGATGAGGTCATTCTGTTAAGAGATTCCTGTCCTTGCTTTTTCCCAAGAACTGGGCACAGTTTTTTGTTCGAGCAATCTACAATATAGGTAGAAGAGTGGCTAACGCACCCGCTCATTGAATATAGAATCTGACAGGGGTTCCTTCAGGCCCTGGAGCTAATCTGTAAGTAAGGTATGCTACCGCGAGAGCTTGTGGGTTGCTGCATAAGTTCGTATCGTTTTTCCATTAACTTATAATAAACAGAACATGCGTGTAACATACACTTGTTTATTTTTGTTGTTGTCCAGAGACACACTTACTCATCAATAATATATTCTCCTTATCTATTTAAAACAGTGTGCCAACTCTGGGGTAATTTTTCGATTCCGTCACAGTAGAAATCACGTGGTTTTGAGGCGAAGAACTCGTGAAGCCATGTTCGGAGCGCATTTTCATCCGGAAAGGAAGTTTCTTGAAGGTTGTTTTATTGAGAACGGAAAAGGTGACTATCGGAGGACGCAAGATCAGGTGAACAAGGTGGGTCCCGAATGACTTCCCAACCCAACTCCTGTGTAGCGTTTTTTGTCAGTCTAACTGAATGCGGGCGGGCATAACAATGCGGTAGCATCACTTACGGCAGTCTTTCGGGCTGCTGTTCCTGGGTTGCGTCTGCACGACGTCTGAGTTGTTGACAATAAATGTCAGAAGTGATTGTTGCACCTTGGGGAAGCAATTCGTAGTACATTACACCGTCTCTCTTCCTCCAGATACACATTATCTTTTGTGGATGCGCGCAGGTCTTGGCACTTGAGTTGCTCCATTGTTTGGGCTCAACCATTCCATTTTTTCCCCTTTAAGTTAGCATAAAGACACAATAACTCGCCACCAGAGTAGGTATGGGCGATGTGGACGAGCCAAAGCAGAGATGCACCCTCTGGTTTTTAATTTTGGCTTGGAGCATGCGGTACCCATTTTTGAACCTTCCCCATTGCATGAAAATGAAAATGTCGCATGCGAACGAAATGGTCACAGTTAATCACATTTTCCAGTTATCGTGTACACTGACGTGGATTATTGACGATCGAGGCCTACGAGAATGACAGGCCGCGGCGCGTACGTCACGAAGGTAGTCCTGCGCCCGCTCGCTCAAATCAACAGACAAACTACGTTTCTACACCTGTTAATTCGTAACTAGGCGTGTCCGTACACACGATAACTGAATCTTTTACTGGAATCCGCTATTATGGAATCTTACTGTTATTAATCCCATAATGATGGGAAGTCCATGGTCCTACTTATATGTTACGGCTGTACTGGCGTACAACAAAATAGTCATGCTAAAATGATTATAAATTGCATAAGGCACCACTTCCAGCATGTAATGAGTACTGTTAAGCAGAAGAGACTAAATGCTATAAACACCCCGTTATAGGCCTACCATTTAATCGAGTATTGATCTTAAATTAAATTTTGCTGTTGTACTGTTAATCAGTAAGACTTCATAATAGCAGATTCCAGTGGAAGATGCAATTCTCGTTAGTACTTACACGCCCAGCTGCGAGTTAACAGGTTTAGAAACGCATTTTATCTGCTGAGCTGAGCGAGCGCAGGACTACCTTCGTGACGTACGCGCCACGGCCTATCTTTAACGGGAGCCTCGATCACATTTTCCAGTTCTCGAGTACACTGACGTGGGTCATTGAGGATTAATGCGTTTAGACGATCATCAAACCTCGAAGATCTCCCTAAACGTTGAGTCACTAATATCGAAACGTCCTTCTTGAAACGAGGGAACCATTTTCTTCCCGTGCTCAATCCAAGGGCTGTATCACCATCCACGGTGCAAATGTTGCTGGCTGCCTCCACTTCTTTCACCCCTCTATTCAACTAAGCCAGAATAATAATAATAATAATAATAACCCCCGTGGAGGCCCGGGAAAAGAATAGGCCTCTGGTATGTTCTGCCAGTCGTAAAAGGCGACGAAAAGAACAAACCACTAATAGGGCTAACCGCCCCTTTTAGTGTGATTAGTTGGTTCAGGACAGAACTAAAGAAGCCTCGGACAAGCGCCGTCATGGTCGGGGACGACGCTTGAACCCTATGCCCGCCCACAATGGTGACGACACTGGATACAGATCACAAGTATACACAACATTTATTACCAGATACCCAGAATTAAACTTTTTAACAGAACAACGGCTAGCTGATCAGATCCGTGTAATAATCAAAAATAACAGGATACCCCAGTCAGAATTAGAAAACATCAAACAACAAGTACAACAAATACTGGAACAAAATAATGTGCAATCAGAAGAAGAAGAAGAAAATACAGTAATGGACTCAAACATCCCAGAGCAAACAAACAAAGAACAACACGCATCAATTAAACAATCAGAGGAAAACGAAATATTAAGACAGCCACCAGAACAAGCACAAATAGAACACGAAGTGACACACATGTTAGATATAGAACAAAAATTTCAGCGGACATATATAGAATACAAAGACACAAATACAGACATTAGACCATTCTTGCATAGACCACCAAATAACCCACAAGTCGAAACAACAATAACAACTATCAACACAATCATACAAAACAAAATAAATGAAAATACAACTAAGGAAGAGTTACAACTACTGGTTTATATAGGAGCACTCACTACACTAAATATACACACTAGGCAGAGATCAGAACCAACCAACACACAGAAGAAACCCACAAAACCAGCATGGCAACACAGGCTACAGATCAGAATAGAAAAACTGAGAAAAGACATCGGACAGCTAACACAATTTATAAGAAATGAAATGTCAGAAAAAAACGAAAAAAGTTAGGTAAAATCTCACAACAAGAAGCGATAGAGCAATTAGATGAGAAAAAGCAGAAATTACAAGCATTGGCCAAACGACTTAGAAGATACAAAAAAAGTGAAAATAGAAGGAAACAAAACCAAACATTCAACACAAACCAAAAGAAATTTTACCAGACAATAGATAACACACACATTAAAATAGACAATCCACCAAACATAACAGGCATGGAACACTTCTGGAGCAACATATGGTCAAACCTGGTACAACATAACAGGCATGCACGGTGGATACAAGCAGAAACAGACACGTACAAGATGATACCACAAATGCCTGAAGTGATAATTTTGCAACATGAAGTCACCGAAGCAATTAATTCTACTCACAATTGGAAAGCCCCTGGAAAAGATAAAATAGCAAATTTCTGGCTAAAGACGTTCACCTCAACACATTCACATCTAACTAAATTATTTAACAGTTACATTGCAGACCCATACACATTCCCTGATACATTTACACATGGAATAACTTATCTGAAACCTAAAGATCAAGCAGACACAGCAAACCCAGCTAAATATCGCCCCGTAACATGCTCACCAATAATACACAAACTATTAACTTCAGTCATTACACAGAAATTAGTGACACATACAACACAGAACAAAATTATAAATGAAGAACAAAAAGCCTGTTGCAAAGGAGCACGAGGATGTAAAGAGCAACTGATAATAGATGCAGAGGTGACATATCAAGCTAAAACTAAACAAAGGTCACTACACTACGCATACATTGATGACCAAAAAGCTTTTGATAGTGTACCCCACTCATGGTTACTACAAATATTGGAAATATACAAAGTAGATCCTAAATTGATACAGTTCCTAAACATAGTAATGAAAAATTGGAAAACCACACTCAATATCCAAACAAATTCAAATAATATCACATCACAGCCAATACAGATTAAGCGTGGAATATACCAAGGAGACTCATTAAGTTCTTTCTGGTTCTGAACCCACTATGCAACATGCTAAATAATGCAAATTATGGATACAATATTACTGGAACATACCCACACAAAATCACACATTTGCTATACATGGATGATCTAAAACCTGGCAGCAACAAATCAACAACTCAACCAATTACTAAACATAACAGAAATATTCAGCAATGATATACACTCCTGGAAATGGAAAAAAGAACACATTGACACCGGTGTGTCAGACCCACCATACTTGCTCCGGACACTGCGAGAGGGCTGTACAAGCAATGATCACACGCACGGCACAGAGGACACACCAGGAACCGCGGTGTTGGCCGTCGAATGGCGCTAGCTGCGCAGCATTTGTGCACCGCCGCCGTCAGTGTCAGCCAGTTTGCCGTGGCATACGGAGCTCCATCGCAGTCTTTAACACTGGTAGCATGCCGCGACAGCGTGGACGTGAACCATATGTGCAGTTGACGGACTTTGAGCGAGGGCGTATAGTGGGCATGCGGGAGACCGGGTGGACGTGCCGCTGAATTGCTCAACACGTGGGGCGTGAGGTCTCCACAGTACATCGATGTTGTCGCCAGTGGTCGGCGGAAGGTGCACGTGCCCATCGACCTGGGACCGGACCGCAGCGACGCACGGATGCACGACAAGACCGTAGGATCCTACGCAGTGCCGTAGGGGACCGCACCGCCACTTCCCAGCAGATTAGGGACACTGTTGCTCCTGGGGTATCGGCGAGGACCATTCGCAACCGTCTCCATGAAGCTGGGCTACGGTCCCGCACACAGTTAGGCCGTCTTCCGCCCACGCCCCAACATCGTGCAGCCCGCCTCCAGTGGTGTCGCGACAGGCGTGAATGGAGGGACGAATGGAGACGTGTCGTCTTCAGCGATGAGAGTCGCTTCTGCCTTGGTGCCAATGATGGTCGTATGCGTGTTTGGCGCCGTGCAGGTGAGCGCCACAATCAGGACTACATACGACCGAGGCACACAGGGCCAACACCCGGCATCATGGTGTGGGGAGCGATCTCCTACACTGGCCGTACACCACTGGTGATCGTCGAGGGGACACTGAATAGTGCACGGTACATCCAAACCGTCATCGAACCCATCGTTCTACCATTCCTAGACCGGCAAGGGAACTTGCTGTTCCAACAGGACAATGCACGTCCGCATGTATCCCGTGCCACCCAACGTGCTCTAGAAGGTGTAAGTCAACTACCCTGGCCAGCAAGATCTCCGGATCTGTCCCCCATTGAGCATGTTTGGGACTGGATGAAGCGTCGTCTCACGCGGTCTGCACGTCCAGCACGAACGCTGGTCCAACTGAGGCGCCAGGTGGAAATGGCATGGCAAGCCGTTCCACAGGACTACATCCAGCATCTTTACGATCGTCTCCATGGGAGAATAGCAGCCTGCATTGCTGCGAAAGGTGGATATACACTGTACTAGTGCCGACATTGTGCATGCTCTGTTGCCTGTGTCTATGTGCCTGTGGTTCTGTCAGTGTGATCATGTGATGTATCTGACCCCAGGAATGTGTCAATAAAGTTTCCCCTTCCTGGGACAATGAATTCACGGTGTTCTTATTTCAATTTCCAGGAGTGTAAATATGGCTTTTGGAACAGACAAATGTAAGAAAAATAGCATTGTCAAGGGAAAACCCACTAAAAAAGAAGATTACATATTGGATGACCACAGCGACTGCATAGAAGCGATGGAAAAAACAGATGCCTATAAATATCTAGGATACAGACAAAAAATAGGAATAGATAATGCAAATATTAAAGAAGAACTAAAAGAAAAATATAGACAAAGACTAACAAAAATACTGAAAACAGAATTGACAGCAAGAAACAAGACAAAAGCTATAAATACTTATGCTATACCAATATTGACCTACTCATTTGGAGTAGTGAAATGGAGTGACACAGACCTAGAAGCACTCAATACACTTACACGATCACAATGCCACAAATATAGAATACATCACATACATTTAGCAACAGAAAGATTCACATTAAGCAGAAAGGAAGGAGGAAGGGGATTTATCGATATAAAAAACCTACATTATGGACAGGTAGACAATTTAAGAAAATTCTTTCTAGATCGAGCAGAAACTAGCAAAATACACAAAGCAATCACTCATATAAATACATCGGCTACACCACTGCAATTTCATAACCACTTCTACAACCCTTTAGATCACATAACATCAACAGATACGAAGAAAGTAAATTGGAAAAAGAAAACACTACATGGCGAGCACCCGTATCATCTAACACAGCCATACATCGATCAAGATGAACACATGGCTAAGAAAAGGCAATATATACAGTGAGACGGAAGGATTCATGATTGCAATACAGGATCAAACAATAAACACCAGATATTACAGCAAGCATATTATTAAAGATCCCAATACCACGACAGATAAATGCAGACTTTGCAAACAACAAATAGAAACAGTAGATCACATCACAAGCGGATGTACAATACTAGCAAATACAGAATACCCCAGAAGACATGACAATGTAGCAAAAATAATACATCAACAGCTTGCCTTACAACATAAACTTATAAAACAACACGTTCCCATATTCAAGTATGCACCACAAAATGTATTGGAGAATGATGAATGCAAATTATACTGGAACAGAACCATTATAACAGATAAAACAACACCACATAACAAACTTGACATCATACTCACCGATAAAAAGAAGTAGTTAACACAACTAATCGAAATATCCGTACCCAATACAACAAATATACAAAGGAAAACAGGAGAAAAAATTGAAAAATATATCCAACTGGCCGAGGAAGTCAAGGACATGTGGCATCAGGATAAAGTTGACATTATACCAATTATACTATCAACTACAGGAGTCATACCACACAATATCCACCAGTACATCAATGCAATACACTACATCCAAACTTATATATACAACTACAGAAATCCGTAATTATTGATACATGTTCAATTACCCGAAAGTTCCTAAATGCAATATAATATATACCGTACAGTTAAAAGGAAGTCACGCTTGATCAAGGTCCGCGTCACTTTCCATTTTTGACCAGACATAATGTCTGAGAAAAGAAAGAAATAATAATAATGCTACGAACTTATGCACCAACCTGATATAGGTTTCAGTGTGACACGGAGAATGACATCTCAAAATTGTATGTAAATACTAGAATCTGCACTTAACGTTGTGCCAAAATTCCCATTGGTTTCCATTATAGTAAGGCAGACCCATCTGGACGTACACTTGTATTGAATACTTTGTATTCAGAAAGTAAAGAGGTGTGTAGCGAGAAAAAGGGCTTACAACTCTGCATTGCATTCAGAGAAAGTGTAGCTATACTCAGAAATTTCTTGAATTCTCACCACGTGTTCATATGTTCTTGTTGCTTAAGAAGTCTGTCATTTTAGTATAGCTATTAGGAGAGCTTGACGCGTTCACCTGACAGACGAAGTTTCTTCCAAAAGTTGATTTAACCCGAATTGTTGGTTGATTGCCCAACTTGCGTACAAGGAGTGGTGTGCCACTCGTAGCCATATTCAACGAAATAAGAAGTGGTCGAAGAAAGATTTACTACAGGGCCACGGTCGAAACTATCTCGTCCTTGGCAGACTAGACTTGTAACTATGTATGTTCTTGGATATGCAAGTTTTTGACTATAATACTATGCCATGTCCAGTACCCTTGTGAAATTGATCCACGGATGAATAAAAGGCTGCCACCACCACCACCACCACCACCACCACCACTACTACTACTACTACTACTACTACAGGTAGGTGGGTCCTTATTCGCTGACAGCAGCTAATTCCTGCCCAGTTTGAAAGTGATTGTCATTGATAAGGTGGTTTGAAACTGATTGTCATTGATAAGGTGACACTCGCCCCCGGTCACTATGCAGGTCCACCTTAACCTTTTTTCGAGCGAACGTTGCGAAGGGAAATACATGCACGGAGTCTGATAACTCACAGAACGGCTTTGCTTGTAGCGGCTACGAAACACTGTCCAATTGGGGCTAAGCATCAAGGAAAATTGGACAGTAAGAGATTGGAGGCATGTAGTGTGGCCCGACCAGTAGCTGTTATCATTATCCTAAAAATTAAAAAAAAAATGCAAGACGTCCAGTGCACCGAAGGCTCACTGATTGTGTTTAATCCGCAGTATATTCCGGCTGCAAGTGTTAATTTCAGTTTTGTCGGTGAAGACGTGTTGCCGTCTATATATCTTCAAGAAGTCTATGACGTGGAAACTCCAGTCTTCCAAGATTACAACAGACTTGTTCACAGGACTGCACGCATACATTTCTAGTTCGACAAACACTAAGGCTCCATGTCGCATTACCTCTGGTTCGCTAAATCACCCAATAATCCCGTAGTAATGTCTGGGACTATTAGATCAGGACGTGAAACGTAGCAATCATGACCGTAGTTTGATATCTCTGCGGCGCCTGATTGTAGCCTGATTTTTAATTTTAAAAGAAATGTAATGGGTTCATAGTTTTTGTACCGTAATCAAATCTTTTTACGTAACTTTCATCGTCCACAGTTGGTGAGTAATCACATTAATAACAATAGGCTTTACATTTCAGTAAATGAAAAGCGTAAAATTTACGTGAAATGGTTTTTCGACTAAACTTCAGTTGAGGAACAAATCGCTTGAGTGTTCTACAGTAGTCTGTCAACAGACTAGTTCATTTTCCGTAGTAGCGCTCTTTCACTTCAGTGAAATGCTGGTGGAAACACTTGCCATGTTTTTCACTGACGGTGCCGAGGTTCTACGGAAAGAAATCAGGATGGGAGTCCAACGTGTATTTTTATGACCTTGTAGTTCTCAATCTAGTTACCTATTAGTTCTCTGTTATGTTGGACCTGCAATTTCCTGAGAATTAGATGATAGCATTTCTAAAATAGAACCATACAATATATTCTTGCGAACAGGATTTTTTTTTTTTTACTTGACCTTCAGGAGGAGAAATGCACCCCCGTCACGATCCGTTGCGTGATGTTTAGAAAATAAATCTTCAAATTCTGTTTGACATTGAGCTGGTATTAGTCTTTCAGTAATGAATAGGGTTGAATCTACTTGGGACTTCTTGGGACACTGGGAGGGAGGTGTAGAAATGAAATAAAAAATTTAATATAATTACTCTTTATTTAGAACTCAAGCTACGTGGAACTTGTAGTGGCAGAAATAGTAGTACACATTTTTCGGAATAATTCACCTTTTTCAGCAAGTTTCTTTGACCGTTTGCATATTTGTGTAACTCCATGCAAGTCAGCCTGTAGTTAAACTGAAGCTGTATGATTGATTCCACAGTCTCTGGCAGCAATCGATTTCATCAGTCCACTCGGCCGTCATTAGCGAAAATGCACTTTCCACAGTGGCGTTGTATGTGGGAATCGAAAATAGTAACTAAAAGGCTCTTCAGATACAGACATTCCTGAAAACAATAGTCGCCTGAAACCTTAACACCAGTTTTAGTTATGTAACAGTATTTTCAGTCATCGCTGAGTCTGGGGTTTAAGATAGCGTCATGCAGTCAAGTACCTGATATTTATTAAAGGAAATAGTCCATTTCTGTAAGTAATCAAATGCTCTGATACAGAAAGCCGTTGTCTTTTCCTCACATTTCGAAATCAAGTTAACTATTTCTTGGTTAGTGTTCTCATTCTTTAATATTTTCAAATTCACCTTAGCTTGCATGCCAATAAAATTGGCAATATTGGGACAAGGAGAGTTCTGGCCCATGCTGCATTGTTGTCAGATGTATCCAAGATGGCGGCGATGACGTCACCCAAGAAGGCGGCCGTGACGTCAGCTGATGACGCAAGTACCATTATACAAGATGGCGGGAAAGTGCCACGTCCCCCCTGGTGGAAAGTTAAGCCCATCAGGACAATGCAACCACTACTAACATAAGAAAATGGCTGGAAAGAAAGGGCACTTGGGCTACCTCCACTAACCTAAGTCATCCAACTGCCACATCTTCCGAGGGGTTGGGGGGGAAAAGGACTCTACCTGTGCTGGACATAACTCTTTATTTTGTGTTCACTATTTAGTTAAACAATTGTAGGCACTACCACCATCCAGTGTAGCTGCCATATGGTCTGGACTCAAACTGACCTAGTACACAGTACCACCGTAAGAAGACACTCTCATCCGTGATGTAATCCAAGATGGCATCACGAATCAGCTGATGATGCAAGTACCGTTATCCAAGATGGCGGCAAACGATGTGTCCAAGGTCCAGTACATAGTACTACCACCAGAGAGTGCTGTTTTTCCGTTCCATGACGTAATCCAAGGTGGCGTTCTGGTGGTGGAGAGGAAGGGTCTCATAATGGGAAATTCAAGGGTATATTTTTTTATTTCTAAGAAAAATCAGTTTGTGGGGGTTGGATTTCTCTTGCTCATCATTCTTTGATGTTTGGAAACGTGTAGGTCTTGTAAGACGTAATTGCATGGAGCAAATATGTTGCATAACCTAATGTTCGGCACTGTACTCCGGGTGTCTTAACCGAATGTTCGTCCCTTTGCCGGCACTTAACCTATTGCTCTGTTAAGTGGTTTTCCATGTCACCCCCATTTCCTTAAACTATTCTACCACCTTTAATACCAAATTAAGTAATTAGTTATGCCCTCCCACCATTTTTTGCTACACTTTTCGAATTTCACATGCTTTTGAACGCCATTTCTGGCGCATTCTTCTTTGTCACCCACCCTCTGAAACTATTGCACTGTGATTTACATAAAAATTAATCTAGTGTTCTGCACTTAACCTGCCTTCTGCTCAATGTCTGTCACTCACGCCCACCCTCCCCTAAACTATTGCACTACTAACACCTGGAAATAGAAGATTTATGCAAATTATTAAATCGATGTTTTTCACGTGTATGGGTAGATTTTTTAATTCACAACATCCTATCGGTCAGTGAAATTGATGGAATACATTTTAAACAAAAGATCACTAGTAAAAAACACATCTCGCCATTTGACACTGCCGTCTTCGCCCCTGGCCCCAACCACATCCCGGGCACCACAGCATTGCTTTGGCGCCCATGGGCCGCTCTGCTCAGACTAGCGGGTTAGGGCTGCAGCAACAAGGCTGCTCACAGCGGCTTGATTCCACAGCGTCTCCTCCTCTGCCATAACGTCCTTGCCGATCACGTGAGGTACAGCGCACAGCACTGTCCAACTTGCCACAGAACTTAAAGGCGCACACACACACACCGATCCCATATGTGAAACACATCTGGGCTGCACGCGTGTGTTAGGCGTTGGTGTGTGAACCATCTCTCTCTACCTGCGGTCCAGCGATCACCTAATTGCCGAGCGACTCCCCCTCGCAGACGCCTATGAAATCATTTCCAGAATAGCACAGAGCACACTGTTCCTCGGGATCGTGACGGAACTTGTGAGCTGTGTCTAGCGTGAATGTGTAACCAGCGTGGCTAACGCTTCGTGGTGAAAAGTTCATCCTGCTGTCAATATACGTCTCAGAAACGTTAACGTTCACACCGCTAAAAAGCCTGTGCACTCATGTGAAAACACCGTTACTCATAAAAGCATTCTTGTCTAAGCACAGACTGGGAGAAATCAGTACAATTACACAAACAGAATTTGAAGCACTTTTATACAGAAAGATAAATGTCTCGAATTTACTGTATCCTACAGCGATGTGCACCAAGCACGCACAGATAGAAGAAGAAGAAATCTGTCACATATATATTTTATCCATGTACTTAAAACTAAATGTTATCATTGCGGTCTCAATTGAATGACACTCAACAATGAGCGAAGTATCGGATATACACCCTGTTGAGGCTGTGGCTCTGGAAATAGAAATATCAGTACCATTCTTATGACTTGACATACTCCTTCCTTTTCGTATCACAGTACTCGATGTCAAATCCATACCTTCCTTACAAATGGACATAGTCATTCCCTTTTGCCCATGTCGGAACTCAAATACATGCTTTATAAGCCTGGTGCTCAAGGCGAGCCTATCACATACCCCCTACTACGAAGTATAATACTTCATCAATAACTTATCGCTGGCGATACGAAATAATACTGACCGAAAATCAGCGATGGGTGGACATGTCTCATATGTTTTTCTTGCGAGTGCTACCACCGTGTCACAGAAAGAGAGATTTAATCGTCCTACAAACTGCCAGATGTTAAATAACCCTACCACAACAGCTGCAGTATGTTACTGCGACAATCGGTCCTGGTTCTACACGTGCACACTAGTATCCATGTTAAAAGCTATACCGAATTTATAAAGCTAACCCGCTAGCCTGAGGGAGAGCGGCCCATGGGCGCCAGAGCAATGCTGTGGTGCCCGGGTTTGTGGTTGGGACCAGGGGCAGAGGCGGTGATGTCGAGTGGTGGGATGTGTTTTTTTATTAGCAATCTTTTGTTAAAACTGTATTCCATAAATTTTACTGACTGATAGGATGCTTTTAAAGCATGCAAAATCCGAAAAGTGTACCAGAAAATGGTGAGAGGACATAACTAATTACTTAATTTGGCATCAAAGGCGGTAGAATAGTTTAAGGAAATGGGGGTGACATGGGAACCACTTAACAGAACCATAGGTTAAGTGCCGACAAAGAGCCAAACATGAGGTTATGCAACATATTTGCTCCATGTAATTACTTCTTACAAGACCTACATGTTTCCAAACATCAAAGAATGATGAACAAGAGAAATCCAACCCCCACAAACTGTTTTTTATAAATAAACAATATACCCTTGAATTTCCCATTATGAGACTCTTCCTCTCCACCACCAGACCGCCATCTTGGATTATGTCACAGAATAGACAATAGCGCACTGTGGTGGTAGTACTGTGTACTAGACCCGGACCTCGTGGCGAACACATGGTTTCTCGCCATCTTGGATAATATTAGTTGCGTCATCAGCTGATGTCATGACGTCATCTTGGATTATGTCACAGTTGAGAGCACCCTCTCGCGGTGATACTATGTGCCAGGTCAGTTGGAGTCCGGACCCCATGGCGCACTGGATGGTGGTAGTGCATGCAAAATAAACATTTATTTCCAGCCAATCCCTAGGAAGAGGTGGCAGTCGGATGACTTAATTGGAGGTAGCATAAGTGCCCTTTCTTTCCCACCATTCTCTTAGGTTAGTGGAGTTAGTCCAATTTGACCTATCCTCACCTTGATGTCATCGCCGCCATCTTGAATACATCTGGCAACAATGCAGAGTGGGCAAGAACTCTCCTTGTCCCAATACTATTGGCAGTCTTCCTTTCATTCAGACATATTTGAGTGTCGATTAATATACTTCTTATTTCAATTATCGACAGCTTCAAAAAAATTTGTTGGTGGAATCCAAGGCCTAAGAATTTTCTACTGCGGGCATTAACGACAGCCATCTTGTTTTTGAGTGAAATGGAAGATTCTGAGGATTGACATCAACATATAACTAGAACTCTTTCAGCTGCTGTCCTTGCAGTGTAAATTGAAAATAAATATTTTCATCGCGATTATTTCAATGTTGACAATTAAGACTCCAGCATCGCTTGATATAGTACTGTGGAGAATATCGGCAGGGCATCCAGTTCCGTCTACATTTTTTCCTAGTTTGTCTTTAATTTGGTGGAACGCATTCTGCTGGCCGCGTCGGTGAAGCTCTCCCAAGTTTGTATCGATTGATTTATCTAATGGAATTTGCAGCTGTCTCTAAGTTTTGCAATTGTCTTCGATGTTTCGTTATTGAGCGAATCAATTTCCAACAGCTTCCTTGGGATTCTGTCAGTTTGAGTAAAGTACGTAATAATTAAAGGAAACATTTTTTCAGCCTTGTGGTTCGATGCATCGGTGCTTATGCCGTGAAATGACATTTCTTGCAATTGTTTTATGCACTTGGACACGGAGTGTAGTACGAGAATACTTTTTACAATCGCTATAGCTTTGTTTCTGGCTGTAGACTGCTTTACGGCGACTTTTGAGTCAGGATACATTGCGGAATTCAGTTTTACGGACAGTCAAGAGAACTGAAGGGTTAATGATGCTTGGCTGCTGTTAGTTCTGAAGCAGCAACGAGCAATCCTCCTCTAATCTTGAATGTAGAAATAGGCTTTGATGTCGATGCTACCGCGAATCTGTTTGCATGATTCTTCGTAGAAGTGTGATGACTCACATCTGCCTTACCTCCGTGAGTTGCCGAGATGAAACAGCTACAAATCTCACAACACGCTTCCTGATCCGTACGTACTTCCTTGACAAAAAACCCTCTTTTGCGTTATCATCTGAAAAGTGACACTTTCTCTTTACATCCTTCGGCATTTTTGTAAGCTATGGTAAGTTTATTAGACGGTAAACAGTCGACAATAATACTAGTAATCAAAGTACACGTCACTACACACATCACGCCCTATAAACCCGCAGTAAACACCTGAAACGTTACGAACTTGCATTCGTTGTTCGTATTCCGTTTAGAAAGAATCATCGTATCAGATCGCTATTCAGATGGGAACCGTCCAGTCTTCTCCGTGCAGCTGCTTAAATAGTTGCAGTTCCGTACTATTGGAGAAGTCTGGTGTTTTCTCGAATGATGGCGGTAGATGTAGAAGGTGCTTGCGTCGTCGATATAGGATACGCAGCATGCAACGCCATCAGTGAGACGACCTTGTCAACATGAAATTGTTGACATCAATAAAACCGAGGCTGCATTTGTATTGTGAATTAATTTCAGATATCTCTGTCAAGTAGAAGTAGCAATGTGTTAAATGTTCCTTACGTTCCTATCATTTCATAGGAACTGCAAAAGACATATGACTGGACCCTTTTAATCAGCCAGTTAATAAACACATTTGGCACGACAGTTTCTTGTAGTCCAAAACTTATTCTGGTCTATTTTGTTGCCAAAATAGCATTTGTAAGCTCTTCAAATTCGAGAAGTCAAAATGTCGCCTGTGCGCTTGTCGTTGACGCATTTGCGAGACATATTCCTTCTCCTAAAACAGAATGAAAACACACTAGAGCTGACACTGCGCTTCTCAGTTCATAGCTGACGAACACACAGGATTAGCTTTCATTAAACAAAGCTTCTATTCATCTGGAAACTAAGCAGGATCTGTTCATGTGTAACAAATCATCTGCCTTACCTATTGTTGAGGAAACCTAGGGCGGGAAGAAAAGCCATTATTGTGAGGAAATGCTAATTGTTGAACATTGTCATTCTTGAACTCGCAGACAAGTCACCTACAGGTAGTATTTCAGTTGTTGACCCAGGCAAATAAAATGAGGTTTTTTAATCACTGCGTTTAGCTCCCTATGCTAATAAACCTGAAAACAGTTTTTGTAATATTACAAAAAATTTGTGGGCGATGGAACATTTCTGACTTCGGTTTTGAATTTGGCAGATGCCGATCGTGAGAATGAGCTGAAACTTTTTCATTGCTGCTCTGAGTCACGAATAAATGACGGCACCTGGATATGGCATACCCAAAGAAATTTTTTGACTCGTTTTGGCATCAAATTGAGGTCATTACACGGTCACAGACGGTGTTCCGCGGTATTGGCTTGATGTTCTCTGTGGCTTACTCACTTTGTCCAGTGTGCTTCCCACAGGCCGGCCTGACACTGAGTGCTCTGCTAAGTATGAACGTTAATGTAAATTATTCCACAATCTATTCTATCCTCGATTAACTGAAGCATTTGAGATTCAAATGTGGGAAAGGTCGAGTTCACTGAACCACTTCTAGAGAAAGGAACAGCGCCTCCATGCACCGCCGATTTCTCAGGGAGAAAACGCGATTACCGGGAGAAGACTAACCTGCCGAAGACAAACAGATGGGCGCTGAAGAGCCCGCATCTCCGACCTACTGTGCCACATCAGAGCCTGCCGCTACCAGCGTTGGCTGATTGACCGCTTGCACGCACAGCGCATGTGCGTGAGAGAGAAGCTGTGA
This sequence comes from Schistocerca americana, assembly GCF_021461395.2. Classification (NCBI taxonomy): domain Eukaryota; kingdom Metazoa; phylum Arthropoda; class Insecta; order Orthoptera; family Acrididae; genus Schistocerca; species Schistocerca americana. The sequence goes on along the minus strand of NC_060121.1, from coordinate 324,755,949 downwards.
GCCTGTCCTGCGAACTCCCGAGGATAGGGCCATGGCGATGTCAGCTGTAATCGTAGTGTATCGCCTTCGATACGGACTGTCGACACTCGTTAGTTCATCTAGGCATTCCTGCTTAGCCTTTAACCGCGGAGGTGAGCATTCATAACGTAACTAGGGACGTGGGGTGTTCACAGCAACCTACACAAATACGATACTGAGGTCTCGATTTGTTCGTAAGTAGTCTACCGTACAATAAATGTTACATTTAGTCTTTTATTAATTCATTTAAAAACAATTTTATCACTAAGGAACTCCAATAATTATCCGTAACTGATAAATCAATAACGTGTGAAATGGTTTCAAATAATCGTATAGAAACTATTTTTCAAATTAATCAAATAAGAAAAGCTTTAACCATTTTAAAATTATAGAGAGCTGCTAACAGACAAAGCAACCGACACATTTATATAACTTAAAACAATCATTCATGTCAAAAGTCTAGAGAAAAATCACATTTCAACACTAAACATTTTCGTCACACTGGAAGAAGATTCTGGACTGATAAATTTACTGCAGATGTTTTTCATGTGATTTCAACACAAATTGGTTACACTTGCAACAGAACAACTTGGTTTTTTGTCAACATTTCTCGGACAAAGTGTAAATCTTCCTGATGTGCCTTTATTACTTTGAGCTGCTGGAATGAGATCTTAGCTGCCTTCAGCCAGATGGATCTTGGTACACCAGTGTTTGAAGCTCTTTTTAAAACCTGAGGATGCACAAGCTCTTGTCCCACCTGTTATATAAATTGCCTTCTTTCCACAGCAAAACTGGGGATGCTGCCCTTCATTATAACTTGAGCATTAATGCAAGCAATATCTACCATCTGGAAGAACACAGCTAATGGCCGTCGTTTTGCTGTTCTTGCTACGGTGTATGTTGCACACAACTTGTCAACTGTGTCAACTCCGCCTTTTGTAAGGTTGTAGAAGGTAATGATCTCAGGTTTCTTTCTGTCATCTGTTGTTGTGTCAATACTCTTGGAATTTGGATGCATTGTTGACAGCAGTATAACATTTTTACCTTGTTTAGGTACATATGAAAGGCAAGTGATGTCCCCTTTGTAAGCAAAAATTTTACTTGCAGTTTCTCTCCCTTTTATGACAGTCAGTTCAGTAGGAACCTGAGGCTTACTTTTTCTCGTTGTGCCAACAAGTGTTAGCCGCTTTCCAGTAATTCTTCAGCAAGAAAGATACTAGTGTACCAGTTATCTGTTATATTTCGTCCAGTTCCTTGGATCCCCTCAGTAAGTCTCAAAACGACGTCTTTACCTGCATTAGAAACTTGGAAAAGCCCTTCTGCCTGTTTTCCCGCATACACTTCCATTTGAGATGTATACAAAGTCCTCACATCATATAATGTCTGCATTTTTATTCCGTATTTATCAGGTTTGCTAGGAATATATACCAAAAAGGGCCATTTACCTCCTAAGGGAACCAGTTGTCCATCAATTGCGATATAACTTCCAAGGCTGTATGCATTTCTGCAGTTTTCGTTGAACAATGTGAATACTTGCCGTGTTGCAGCTATTTTATCCAGTTCCTTACGTTGCCGCCGATCATGAATATTATCAAATCTCAAACACCTCATAAGGAACAAAAGTCTGTGACATAGTAGAGTGAAATATTTCTACTCCTAGTTCCTGCGAAGAAAACAGATCTTATAAATTCATTTTAGCTGCTCTCTAAGATTCAGCAATTATAAGTAGTCCACTTAAAGATTGTATTTCTATTACATCTGTTTTCCGGCATCTTATTTTTGTTCTGCAGAGATACGCAGCGGTGTTTGGCATTGTGCATAATGCCTGCCCACACAATAATGTCTAGGCCATACCAATGACGTTTATGAGCATTCTGTGGTTTGTAACGGTTTCCCCTATCTCGCCACACTAACTGGTGGCCAGAATTTCATGGCGTAGTGAAATGGGTTTTATCGGAGAACATCACTCTAGACCACTGTTGCTGACCCCGACCAACTTGCTCCGTACACCAAGGAACACTCGCGACGATGGCTCGATTGAAGTGAGATGCTTCTGTGCAAACAAACCAGCCTGATGTAACAGTCGCGAAGTGGTTATGGCAGTGACGGGTACCGGTAGCGGTTGCAAGGTCTGCAGCGATCTGCCAACGAGTGCAGTGTACGTTCCTTTTCGTCACAAGGACTACGTATCGATACTCCAGCGATTTGGTGGCCCGTATACGACCAACGGCATGCTTGCGCACAGCGTTTCCACCTTCGGCGGCCTTTTTGAACTGAGAGATGACACTTTTGGACGCACCCATTACTTTTGCCACGGTAGTGCCAACTATTCGTCAACGATCATAAGCACCCAAACTCTTGCAGTGATCACTGAATGTCACACTTATCGATTGCATAACACCCTTCGTCGAACTCTGTACTGCAGGAAGCGTTCGTGCACAGGTTTTACTATATTTAAGACGTTCCGACCTCTATATTTCCTTTTACATCATTGGTCGGTTGTTCCTTAGCAATTGTCAAGCAGTGTTGATTATACCGATACTAGGACACGTAAATTGCAGTAGGTGTTGCCAATGTTTAATCATTTTGTGTGCAATTTTATGAGCGCATAATATATAAATCCATCGTGTGTTTTATCGTTTAAGGCTCACCATATTCACGGTAGGTATGTCTTCGATTATGTCCGTCCGGATCTACTTATTACTGTTCGTCGCCTTTTGGGCGGTTACCAAGGGAACCTTGGTTTTAGACACCCTGTGATTATTCATCAGTATTGCACTTCATGATATGAGCTATTTTATGCCATCAGGTAAAGGCGTAGACTCCTTCAGTTCGCTGGGCAAAGAACTGGGAGACGAGACCTCTGTTTTGATTGTACAGTGGTTTCAATAAATCACTGAACCATTTAAAGTTGCACGCAAATATTCGGAAGAGTTTACTTCTCTAGTGCTTAAAGTTAACCGTACGGTATTATCAGTAAATAAAACAAGTTATCTTTGGCGCACCTCGTTCTTGTTCCGCACGATGAAAGGCCGGAGAATCCAGTAGTGTGAATTTTTGTAGCATGCCACTTTCGTGAGCTCCCTCTTATAGTTTTTTTTTAAATACTCGCAGAAGTCCAACATTGGGTCTGCCTAGATCTACTGTGTACAAGTTCAAATTTTGAGTTGAAATTTCAACTTGAGAGGGAAGCAGGGTAAAAGTGAAATGTGTTAACATGGATTTTTTCACCAAAGCAGGGACCGTTCTCTTTTACCGTGACAACTTTGCTCTTTCTGCATCGTCATTTCTCAACCTTGCTATTTTTTGCTGGCACGTCAGCCGGTGACCGTCGGATAAGCGTTTCTCTCTGCAGGAGGCAATTGTGATATTTCATCGTTGGAATAGGTTAAATTCGAGTTTTATGTGAAGCTACTGTCAAACAGTTTCTACTTTCCAGGAAACGGTCGCAGCACAAATTTGCATTATAGGCCGATATTGCCTCTTAAGTGGTTGGCGAATTATTATGCCTAAATGTATTCAGCCGATGGTGTGGACTGCAACAGGTTTTTTATCATTTCAGTTAGGGTATTCAAGGCAAATCGAGTAGTGCACACAGTTGGAAAACACGACACTGGCAGTCAGGAACAGCGAGGTTCCCGATGTAGCTTTACACCGTATCCTTAAATCAAGTCTTGGGAATGCCGACATGCAGCACGGCCGAGTACCTGTCTGATACTCTTCCCAACCCAGTTGATGTTCCGCTCCTAATAACATCTTGATGAGACTTAATTTTTTTCCTTCCTTTTCGTCGAATTATTAGAGAATGTGCTCTCAGTATTCGTTTGCAGACATTGTTGTAATCGGAAAGCTTCGGACATACTAACGTGGATTTGACAGTAGCTGCGATATCTTTCCGAGAGGTAAGAAAGTTAAACCCGTTACTATCAGCTTTCGGGAACACAGTTTCCTCTGTGCGAATGCAAGCCTTTCACGAAAACTGCTAAGGTATTCACAACCATTCATGGAAAGCAGCGCTCCTAACTGAGAGACTTCTGGATCACTGACTAAACGTCGTTCGTTTGTAGTAAACTTTTACAGTTTCTCCATGATGTAACTTGGTAGTGAGAGGCTTATTAGATTTTGCCATGATTTGCAATAGTGTAGTCTCAGAGAAAACACTTCAACAGTAGGGCTCCGACGATACGTCAGTATTTTTACGTGGTGTCTAAATAGACAAAAAGCAAACAGAAATGCAGAAAATCTGTTTTTCTTTTTTTCTTCACTTTTGCTAGGCAACACTCATGTACCATGGTATATCCTAATTTGGCCTAACGACGACCGCGACGCGTTTTGGCATGCAGTCTCATTTCATCCTATCTAAACGTTCCCCACTATAGAAATCCACCACGTATGTAATAGTGGCTTTTTGGCATTTATGATTCACACGATTGTCTAACAAAACTCTGAAACAATCACAGCCATTAAGTATATGGGAGGACGCGTACGGAGCGAATTAAAGTGGACGACTATCTTAGGAAAGGCAGTTGCCATACTGAGATTAATTTTGGAAGAATCCTCAGGGAGTTTTAATTGACCCATAGTGGAGGTAACACAAAAACCTCTTCCGACAGATACTTGAATGCTGCTCGGTAGTCTGGGACACATATCCGACAGACAGGATTGACAATAAGAAATAAAGCAGAGCCGAAGACGAGCAGCGCTTTTCGTCACTGGTTCGTTTGGTAGACGCTACATCGTTAAGAATACGCTCATCAAAATCCCAGTAGCAGACGACTCACTCCACTACACGAGAGGCGTCGTGTATCACAGTGTGGTTTACCGTGAAAACTTCGAGAGCGTGCGTTCTTAAATAAGTCAAAAAAAAAACTCAGATTTAGCGGTAAAATGGTCCAGTGGATAGCCAGCCAAAAACTGAACGCAGTTCAAGCTTTGGAGAAGAAAGCGTACTGAACTGCGAGAAAAGAAGCAAAGTAGAAACTGAACTGTTCAAGCTCAAGATACGCAACGTGGAGCGTTTCAAGAGCCACGGCGTCGTGGTTGTGTGGTCACGGTGTTGCACTGCAAAGCGGGAGATCCGTGTTGAACTTTCCCTCGTGCCCCATTTTTTTCACAAATTTATTAACTGTCATTGACGTGTCTGTTTCTGAAGTCGTGGCAGTTGTCATACTATACGTGGTTACAGAATATGAGTCATGTGGTTTACCGTTGCAATAAATGAAAACAACAAATAAACGGCTATGAATTATGTTACAACGAGGTAGTTAGCCAAAACTTTCAAAAGGGAATGCAAGAGGCATAACATGAGGTACTTGTGTAGAAAAAGAATGAGGTACGTACGTTTAGAGGTCTCTTCGTTACACGTAGCTATTGCAAACGGACACACACACACACACACACACACACACACACACACATATATATATATATGCAGCGAACGGATACGGCAGTGACCGTACGGACAGCACGTAATTATGTGAAAAAAATATGGTGAACGAGGGAGATTCGAACACAGATATCCCGATTTGCAGTCCAACACCGTGACCACATAACCACGACGCCATCGGTCTTGCAAGGCGCTCGATGTTGCAGAGCTTCAGCTTGGACCGTTCACTGTTTCTATTTTGCTTCATTTTTCACAGTTCTGTACACATTCTTGTTTCCATGCTTGATCTGTACTCGGTTTGTGACTGGTTATCCAAACGAGGGTTTACTGGTATATCGCGAAAAGAGCATGAAGTTAAATTAGAGCGCTTGGTTCACAGGGAGGATTATCAACAGTCGTTCTTCCCTCGCACAATACGTGAGTAAAGTGAGGGAAGGAAGGGACAATGATACACAAATTACCCTCTGCCACTCACCAAGTTATGGCTTACGTATTATAGACAGATGTAAGTTGCATTGCTTCCTATTGTTTTCGACGTCATTGTACCTTACCACAATTCGAACATTCCAGACGAGTTTTTCCAATAGTTAGCGTCCAATAGTGGCAAGTCGTATTAGTTTCTCGGTGAACGATGAAATAGTTTCGAGATTTCTTGACAAATGATTCTGGATGCACTTTTTACGAGTCAGTATACGTCATACGTTACATATTGAAGTTGTTACTGAATTTATGCGTGTGTCTGTCGAAGCAGACTGCGAGTTAGATGTGGGAATTATTTTCTTACAGAGAGAGAGAAGGGGGGGGGGGGGGGGAGGAAGACGACCTTTGTAACATATCTATCGAAGGAGAATTGAGTCTCAATATTTTAAATTTTACAATGCAACATTGCACTGTAGTTAAATGTTTGTATTCATTGGGTATAGTAGAGCAGACATTTGTGGGACCTCTTCTGCTGACAGCGGAACAGTGGTTCATGGCGCTGCTATCGTATTATTATTTTATGAAGATCTACACTTCCGTCGAGTGCCACAGAAAGAGTGTATAGTTATGTCGGTGTCATAATTAGGTAGATATAAACGTTAAAAATTATTCATGTATATCAGGAAACTCTGCACATTATCTGTTGTTTTATACCCAGATATACAATATTTACACGTTTTTTGCATATGAATGAGTGCCGGTCTTGGCTAGATCTCGCTGAATATTCATCAGGAACGTAAATAGAATTAATCCCTTCTTGCTCACGTGCTAATACAGATTTTGCCCAATTTTGCTAGAAGATTTCTCAAAAGTTTGAAGCTTGCGTGTGAATGAAACTTTTCCTTTTATCTATGTATGTCTAAGCTTCCACGGCCGTTGAACACTTAGGAAATATTTAGCATGTGTTACACGACGAACGATTCAGTGATCATCATGGCCACTGTGGTTGCTGTGTTCATAGACTCACATCGTAATACATTGTGTTCTTCATTATAATACACATTATGTACTTGGTGTAGTAGATTGGTCATTCAGCCGTCCATACCGAATCGCAGGCGTCGCTGCACATATTAGAATTATCAATGCAGTTTCTGAAAAATGCCTCCTTTTTTAAACACATTGCACTGTTCCGCGGAACGTTGTTTCAGAATACTACATGGTAATAATTTTTTCCCACAAGTGTTTACGTTCTGAGTGATGCTGTAACATTGAGGCAGTTCTTTGTTCTGTTTCCTAAGCTTCGTGTTAGGATTGTTCTTTTCTGACAACTGTGCTGCACGCGGCAGCTACTCATTGTGTGACCAACAAGGTGTTCTCTGCGGTAAAACAGTATTCAAAACTACTTGGGGCGTTGCGTCAAGAGTGACTCAGTCAAGAGGCAGTTGCAACGAATTCGCGCGCTGCTGTATGAAGCGGAACATCTCGTGGCACGCTGCCAGGAACGTCTTTATTGTACGACCCGCACTTCTGTTCACGACCGTTCGTGCTTTTGGTACAAAGAACCAACGGCGCTATTGTTGGTAAAGTAACAGCGACGAGACTTGCTAGCCGAATTTCTTCTGTTTATTTAGAGCTACCAGGTCGAATTTGATCCCGGATTAACTAAGATTATTGGCACTACTTTAACTTCCTTTGGTATTTATTGTTCTTATAGCATGGAGGTAGTGATAAATACGCTGTATATTCTTGATTTGCAGAGGAGCTATTTCTGGCTTTCACTGCGGTATCCCAACTGCTCATTTTACGAATGTTGACCAACCGGTACAGTGCGAATAAGGATTTGCAGTTGTTGGAGTGCATCGCTTCGTACTTGTGAAGTATCTTTTCTTGATACCACCCTGTCTTGCTATAATCTTACCAGATGTGGATTAGCTTTCTGTACAGCTTTTTGTACATCAAAAGTACGGAAGTAACTACAGGGTTTCGCTGCGTGGTGATTTCTATACCTGCTAGGTACTTTTTTCAACTTCCCATAGATTAAGCAATAATGGAGATACAAAAAAAGATGCCTATGCCTCGACGGCTGACAGTCGTGTAGCTTACAGGGGACACACCCCACCGCACCCCCCTCTGATTTAGGGGCAAGATGACCCATTGGATAGCCTGTCAAAGGCTGAACACAGATCAAGCAAGTAAACAGAAAGTGTACTGAACTGTGACGAAAGAAGCAAAATAGAAACAATGAACGGCCCAGTCTTAAGACGTGCAACATCTAACAATTCGAGTAGCCATAGCGTCGTGGTTATGTGGTCACAGCGTTGGATTCCGATGAGGGAGATCACTGTTTAAACTTCCGTCCTGCCCTATATTTTTTTCACAAAGTTATAAACTGTCCATCTTGTCTTCGTCGTGTCCGCTACATTCAGATTTTTGTCTGTCGTGGTGTAACGTCTGTTTGCAACAGCGAAAAGTAAGGAAGGGATGTCCACGTGTACATACGACTTATTTGTTCGACGCAAGTACCACATATTATGACTCTTGAATTCCTTTTTTTTAACATATTTCACATCCGTTTGGTGTTTTCCATTTCTGTGAGAAGTCTATGCGGCATCTCGCCTGCTCTCACTACTCATTACATTTACTTGCGACGGTAATACATTCTTACCACATGCCTCATATTCTATAATCAGTGTATAGTATGACAATTGCCAAGATTACAGAACAGACATGTCAATGACCAGACGGAAAGTTCATAATTTTTGAAGGAAAAAAAGGGCACAAGGGAGATTTGAACACGGTTCACGATCATGACTCCACAAACAACGCCGCGTTTCTTGCAGTTTCCTCAATGTTGCCCATCTTGAGCCTGGACCGTTCACTTTTCTATTTTGCATCTTTTTTCACAGTCCAGTACACCTTCTTCCAGTTTACATGTTTGATCTGTGGTTAGTTTGTGACGGGCTATCCTCTGGGCCATTTTACCACTAAAACTGAAAGGGGTGAGATGGGGAGTTTCCCTTATTAGCCTTCCTCGGATGTTTGAGATTTCGTAGACTTGACCACCCTTACCAGATGAGCACGAATCGCTTTCCTGAGTATCCACAGTCCAACGCATTAGCTGGATTTGTTAAAAATACTTACAGTGACAGTAATATTTTAAAATGTACTCAATTTTAATTGACGTTTGTGAATTCGAGCTGGCCGGAGTGGCCGAGCGGTTCTAGCGCTACAGTCTGCAACCGCGTGACCGCTCCAGTCGCAGTATCGATTCCTGCCTCGGGCATGGATGTGTGTGATGTCCTTAGGTTAGTTAGGTTTAAGTGGTTCTAAGTTCTAGGGGACTGGTGACCTCAGAAATTAAGTCCCTTAGTGCTCAGACCCATTTGAACCATTTTGTGAATTCGATCCTGAGCTAAGTAACGTGGCCTCTTACCTGATAGACGGGTAAGTAGCGCGGCCACTGCTGTGTTAGAGGATGTGAGAGGGGAATGTTTTATTGTCTGTCTTCCGACAACTCAAGGGCGTGCGCGACTCATACCGGTCAGCTGCGATGGTGTATATTTTGACACGAAAGTAACACTGACTCGTGAATGCGCGTTGCAGAGACGGTCATCTTCAACGTCTTCAAATGTGGCTGTTATTTGCGACAAAGAATATGAAATTAAATTAAGGCGATTGTAGTACAGCGCAGTGAGTAGAAGAAAAATAACTTTCAAAAAATTTAGTATATATTTGTGATAGTGTCCCATATTTCATAATGCATTTACATATAAATACAATTATCGTCCTCTCACACAGACAACACGACGATGATTCATGAGGCAGTCAGTGTCACAACTTTGTGGTCGGGGAGGGTGGCAGAGGTGTGAAACAGGGAACAGTCTACACGAAGTGTTCCGAATGGTGTTTATTTTTAACGATCAGTACTTGGCGCCGGCGACCAACTTAACGCGCCCTAACCCTAGCTAGTCCATTGGAGACTCATAACATACTAATTTACGTAGATTACCAATTAATAATATCAGTGCCTATGCGGCCCTAGTTCCGCCCACAGTGTCAGTATTGGCTCTTGAACAAGACTGTTTGACAACTGCTGTAGGCGCTCTCGAGGTTGCAGTTCGCGGTGTTTGATCACCAACTTGTCGTCGAGATACACCTGTAGATTCAAATAACTTACGGGTTTGCTGCCGGGTGACGTCGTCGACCACCGCCGATATTTCGACAGGAGCACACCCTGCCATTCTCAAGGCACAACTGCAAGGAGGAAGCAATGTGCAAGGGAATATCGGCGGTGGTCGACGACGTCACCCGGCAGCAAACCCGTAAGTTATTTGAACATTCAATTCGCCGGGAAAAGTTAAGGTCTCACATACCTGTAGATATTTGCATTCAACCTCCCCAGACGAGGTACAATTGCAACCGAATCTTGTAGTTGAATATTAGTGGAAAGATCACGCGTAGCAGCATGTTCATTGTCTTATTCACTGCCACTGCAAGTTCTCTGCACCACTGTGGCACCCGACGAAGGCTCGAACGTGTATTATTCTCCGAAACTTCCCAGGAGTTAACTGAAACCGCTACCAACCAATCTTCTGCGTATGCCGCCACGCCTTCAGTTAATTCATGTCCAACCGTAATATGAGGAGATGGATGCATGTATCACAAAATATCGGTTCCCAGATTGACCTTTCAGGGCACCCATTCGTAATACGTGTGATTACCTTACGATTGCCAGCATTCCACCCCACTACCCTTCCCACAAGTTTTGGCGATAAGGTATAGTGTGTCGGGAAACTGGAAGTATTGTAAGCGCGCAAGTATGGAGCATGACAGGTTGCGATCCAATGTCGATCACTATTGCAACCGCATGTTTCCGCGTCGAATTACTAAGTAAGGGGAGTGCTTGATTGCATTATCAATGGAACGGTCCTTCCTGAAGCCAAACTGGCACCGTTCAAGACCCCGAAGATCCGCGTATTCCTACAGTCCGTTACGCAAAAGGCGCTCCTGAGTCTATGCAGCGCATTGAAAGAAATAGGCTCACAGGATTTTAAATCGCGCCTCCTCTTGAATTTTTGTTGCACTCGGAAACGATTCCCATTCTTAAGCGTTGTAACTTTCCATAAGGAAGTGAGCGATCTTTAGTATTGCTTTATCGAGAACTTACGGTTGAATATCGTCAGGACTTGATCTCTATTAGGCATAAGTTTTCCCAGCGCCTGCGCAACCTCCTGTTGCTTGAATGGGGATTTACTTACAGTTGGAGTGCAACAAATTCAGATTTCTCTTAGTCTGGAATAATGTAGATCACTGTGCATTGTACATCGACAAGGAGGAGACTAATTAGTAGAAATTCGGTTTTTTATCTCCATTCCTGGGAGCCGTGTAAGCGTTGACATAACCGTTTGGTGTTTTAATCTTTTCCGACAGGAGTTTGTACGGTCTGTCCCCAAAAATCCAAATCTACCTGCAAATGAAGACAGTTCTTCCAGTGTTCCTGCCGTACCTTGAGCAGCTCTGTTTTAATTTAGTTTTTCGATGCAAATTAAGATCAAGCTGTCATGAACGCATTGGTTGGTTTGCACATCACATTGCTTTAGTAGGCAGTGCATTGTTTCTGGAGGTTGCATGCTCTTTCCTTCTTCCGACCTCTGACCTGATGTACCGAGCTAGTTACAGAGGCAAACAATTGAACGTTAATTCCAAACCACGCTACATCTCGGCATTTTCCTCATTAACAAACAGCGGTGTCTGAAAGTAAAAATTCTGTGGATAACCTGGGATCAAATCAGAGATATCTGGAGTCTAGCATTTAACCACTGTGCCACCAAGAATTTTATAAGTCCCATACCGAACTTCACCGCGTATGGGACGTAGGCAGGAGAGGCGTGATAACAGCTGGGGGACGCGGCGCTATTCCGCCAAGAGCCACCGGCTGTCAGGCAGTCTGCGCCAGTGGGCAGCCGTTACTGTGGCGTAATGAGAAGCGCGGGAAACACTCCCGCCGCGGTGTCTGGCGAGGCCGTTGTGTGTGGTCAAGGACACAGGGCGCGGTCCAGCCAACTCGTCGTCTATTTCTGAGAAACAGCCAGCGGTCCCAACACGGTCCGCTAGCCACGGCGTGGAGCACACGCGGATCGGGGCAGGGCAAGCACGCTTACAAGACCTCATAACTTTCAAAAAACATTTTGGCATAAGCGTGTTTACATTTCTAGGCTCATCAGTTACCAGATTTCCCAAGTAACTTGCGGAGAACAAAATGGCGTGTGTCTCGAAAATTGAAAGAATACCAGAAACTGAGAAACCATGCTTCACATAGTATACTTAGTTTGTTGGCCATACGGATGAGCTTGCAGCCTGACCGCCTGCAGAGAACACATTCCCACCAGGTAAAGTTCACTGACTGATCGTACCTGCTACCAGCAACAAACCCGACACAGTTCCTGATTCACTGGTAGAACCTCCGAACTGCAGGATATTAACTGTTTGGTTGACCTACCAGACCAACAAATACACTGAGGTGACGAAAGTCATGGAGTGCCTCCTAAGACTAGGCGCAAATTGAGACGCGTATAACTTGTGTGGCGCAGCGCACCGCGCATTTTTGTAACTTCACAAGTTCAAATAGGACCGCGCAAATTGCGACGCGACGCGACACGCGCTTGCGCCAGGTCACGTGGCGTTGTGGTAGTGGCAGTTTCTCGCGCCGCGCGTCATGCGAGCACTGCGGGATGGGTGTGGCGGGGAATGGGAAGACACTCCTGCCATATGCTCACTTCGGCATGGCGCATATTTTTCGCTGTTCAAGCACTCCATTTCTTTTCGTTATTAGACTATAGTTTTCAGTCACATATATCTGTATACTTTTTTGTTTTATTCTTTTGTCAAGAACAATGCACAGTTCAATAACTAATGAGCTATTAGCCATTGCTCTCCTGCGGGTCTCGGAATTAGAATAGGCCCGAGGTATTCCTGCCTGCCGTAAGAGGCGACTGAAAGACAGTCTCACAAGTTTCGGCCTTTATTTGATGGTCCCCTGTAGGGTTTGACCTCCATTTTTCAAAATTTCCACGAAGAGCGAGCAAATTGGGGAAGGACGCCTTACATGGTGCATCGTCTTGATCGTGCTTTGAGATCTTTAACCGTCACACTGCAGTCCATCTCATTCTCGTCTCTTGGGCGAAGACGCCTTCCTGGGTGCGTTTTCCACCATGCACTATGCAGTGTCGCTTTTTGCGCCGACGACGACCATGTACTTCTTTGCACCTCATATCCAGCACGGTAACCAGTCTGTTGTGGTGGGGCCGCGATGTACCCTGTTGTTTGTAGCTCCCTGACAACACAGGAATCGCTCTGCTGATGCCTGCGCCGTTAACTCCCCATGTATGCCAAGGAGTAGATGCCTGTCATCCTGGGGCATCGGGACTTCGCTGCGGTTGGTTGGCACCCGTGAGGAGGGCCCCTGGTCGGAGTGGATGGCATCAGGTCGGATGACGCGCAGTGAAGCGTACCACATCATCACTTGCTGGTGATCAAACACTAGCAGACTCTTAAGTGTTCAAAGCCTCAGTACATGGCCATACCATGGGAGGAACGCCAGGGTACCTTATTCACCCCGGTACCTCGTATGTACGAGAACCGATGGGGACTCCCTTTTTTTTCAATGAAGCCACAGTGGTTTGTAGAGCATTTAGAGGACAAGTTGGGGAGGTAGAGGGCTTGTCCAAAATGCGCCCTGGATTAGTCTTGATAAAAACAGCACCCTCTGCCCATTCACAGACTTTACTCTCTTGTAACAAGTTGGGGGATGTTTCCGCTACCATCACGCCACATAAGAGCTTAAATATGGTCCAGGGTATTATCTTCCACAGTGACCTTTGGCAGTCTGACAACGAGCTGCGTGCCAATTTAGAGCGACGAGGTGTTTATTTCGTCTGGCGCGTTCATCGGGATCGGAGGGATAATCAGATTGCTACTGGTGCCTTCATCTTGGCCTTCGAAGGTGGTACATTACCGGAGAAGTTGAAGGTGATGGTCTACCGCTGTGATGTCAAGCCCTATATCCCTCCCCCAATGCGGCCATAAGTCTTCCCACTGTACTTCCAGCATCACATGTCGAGATTGTGGACGTCCGTCACATCCCAATACTCCATGTGCCCTGCCTTCTATCTGTCTCAACTGCGGAGACCATCATTCACCTTGCTCACCAGGCTGCAGGATTTTACAGAAAGAGAGGAAAATCATGGAATACAAGACCCTGGACCGACTGACCTACACCAAGGTTAAGAGAAAATATGAGTGCCTATATCCTGTGGCTATGACCACCTCATACGCCACTGCTACGAGAACAGTTGTAGCCCCATCAGTTCTGCGAATTCCAGTCGGCTCTCAGAACGTGGGGGGCACCCCCCCCACCCCACCCCGGTTGCTCCAACACCACCTACCTCAAGAGCACTGTCCCGCTCCCCCCCCCCCCCCCCCCCCCCAACCACTGGGGACACCAGTCCTCATTTCTCATCTGGAGAAGCGCAAGTCTTCGACTCCTCTCTCCAGGAAGGGGTCCCTTGGGTCACTCCCTTCCCAGGTTTCTGCTATTGGGAAAAATGTCGCCCACCAGTGGCTGAAGTGCCCAAAAGCAGCTGGTCTTAGGGCTTCACGCTCATCCTCAGTCCCGGAGACTGTGCCAGTGAAGTCCTCCCTGCCCGGGAAACCCAAGGAGCAGCAAGAGAAATCCAAAAAGAAGACCCCTAAGACCAAGGAAATTACGGTGGCACCCACACCTCTGCTACCTACAAGCTGTGTGTCCGAGGATAAGGTGGAGATTCTGGCGTCTGCGCTGAGGACCTAGATCTCGCGAGACCCTCAGACACAATGGATATAGACTGCTTAGGCAATAAGTCGGTGGCAGCAGGTGACCCTGAAGCGTAAATTGCCTCATTGAATGTTCCGTGCCTTCCTAGTCTCACGATGTCACCCTCCAGTGGAATTGCGGCGGTTTTTTCCACCGCCTGGCTGACCTACGGCTGCTGAGCCGTCCGTCTCACCTTCTCTGTATGCAGACGACTTCTGCATTTCGTACTAGTCCACCAGTACTGGTGTTGCTGAGCGTCGCCTACAGGGAGCCATCCACAAAGCGCAGTCAAGGGCTCTATCACATGATTTCCAGTTTTCAGCTACAGAGTCGTTTGTTATGCACTTCTGTCGGCGTCGTACCGTTCATCCAAAACCAGAACTTTACCGTAATGACGATCCCCTCATCGTAATGGAGACATATCGATTCTTAGGACTGGTTTTCGACGCCTCCGTCGGCTTAAACGGAAGTGCTGGCGGCACCTCAGTGCCCTCAGCTGCCTGAGCAACACCAACTGGGGTACAGATCGCTCTACTTTGTTCAATCCCACCTTGACTATGGGAGTCTGGTTTATGGTTCGGCGGCACCCTCAGCGTTGAGTTTACTCGACCCAGTGCACCACTGTGGCGTTCGCCTAGTGACAGGAGCTTTTAGGACGAGTCCGGTGACCACCGTCCTGGTAGAGGTTGGAGCCCCTCCATTGCAGGTTAGGCATGCACAATTGCTCTTTAGTTACCTTGCACACGTTCGTAGTTCTCCTGCGCATCCGAATTACCGTCTCCTTTACCCGCCCACGGCGGTCCATCTCCCGCATCGGCGGCCCAGGTCGGGGCTTACAACTGCATTTCGTGTGCGATCCCTTCTCTCCGAACTGGAGTCCTTGCCTTGGCCACCTATATTGGAGGTTCGTTCACGAACACCTCCGTGGTGTACACCTAGGCCACGGCTTCGCCTGGACCTTTCACATGACCCTAAGGACTCAGTTAACCCTGCGACTGTTCACTGTCACTTCCTCTCGATTCTCGACATTTACCGGGGCCATGAAATGTTTTACACCGATGGCTCGATGGCTGATGGTCACGTTGGCTTTGCCTATGTTCATGCAGGACATATGGAACAGCACTCCCTGCTAGATGGCTGCAGTGTTTTCACTGCAGAGCAGGCGGCCACATCTCGTGCTCTTGAGCACTTCTGCTCATGCCCAGGCGAGTCATTTCTCCTGTGTACCGACTCCTTGAACAGCCTACGAGCTATCGGCCAGTGCTATCCTCGTCAACCTTTGGTGGCGACCATCCAGGAGTCCATCTATGCCCTGGAACGGTCCAGTCGTTCGGTGGTGTTTGGCTGGACCCCAGGTCACATCGGAATCCCAGGCAACGAACTTGCCGGCAGGCTGGCCAAACAGGCTACGCGGAAACCGCATATGGATATCGGCTTCTCTGAAACTGATCTGCGTTCGGTTTTACGCCGCAAGGTTTTGCGGCTTTGGGAGACGGAATGGCATAACCTCAGTACGCACAAGAAGCTGCGTGTCATTAAGGAAACTACGATTGTGTGGAAGACCTCCGTGCGCGATTCTCGCAGGGACTGTGTGGTCCTCTGTCGGCTCCGCGTTGGCCATACGTGGCTGACGCATGGTTACCTCCTCCGTCGTGAGGACCCACTTCGGTGTCGCTGTGGCTCACGAATGACTGTCCTCCATCTCTTGCTGGACTGCCGACTTTTAGCCGCTCTGCACCCTACCTTCGGTGTCGGGCAACAATTCCTCAGCAGTAGCTTTAGTTTTACGTTTTATTCGTGAGGGTGAGTTGTACCATTTGCTCTAAGTTTTAGCACGTGTCCTTTGTCCCTCTGTATCATCCATCCTAATGCTTTTAGGGTGGAGGTTTTACTGTGTTGCAGAGTGGCTGGCTTTTCCTTTTTATCCTCATGGTCAGCCATCCGTGGTAACCTACTTTTTTGTTTTAACCTCTTCTACCTGTTTTTTGCGTCTTTGTGGTTTTCTTGTCCCCCTTTTGTCCTTTTAAGTGTTTCTTGCCCTTCAGTCATTGTGGTTTTCCCTTTCATTCTGTTTTTTGTTGTAAGTCTCATTGTGTCATTCTTACCCTTGTGGCATTGTTTCCTTCGGAACAAGGATGACATCGTAGTTTGGTCTCTTCCCCCCCCCCCCCCCCCCCCCTCTTTTAAACAAACCAACCAACCATTAGCCTTTGGAATTGCAAGTATATATTCTGCCTCCACAATGTCTTCAGATAGAAGCAGACGATTCATGGTAAGGGTAGTGAATAAGGCAGTAAGGAATATTATAAAATCATGTGGTCTAGAAGCAGGGAAGTGAAACAAGGCTATGTGCTTGCTGCCTGTTATGCTGACACATTTCCACGATCTGTTAAAGTCGAAAATGCGTAATTTCCACATGTATGACGCCTTTGTGCTCCTGGTAAAAAGCGTCCGAGATACGGACATAAGTTTCAGTATCATTATTTGGATATGGATGTAATGAGGGACATTATACTACTTACGTATGAACATCACGTTTCGACTGCAAGCAATAAAAAGTCGAGAAGCCCTCACGAATAACAATGTTTTAATCCGATCGTCGTGACGAGAAAAAGCATTTCAGTGGTTGCATACACACTATCAGCTTTAATAAACTAATTGTACAACAGGCTACACAAATGAAGTTGTGGTCGGTATTATTTCGAGAGTATGAGTATCCTGAAAGAGTGTGGTGATTTGATGTATTTAATTTGTTGAAATTTATTGCTGATAAAGATAGTTGCTGATAAAGAGCCCTAATTACATGACAATGCCTTTCGAACGACGTGAACTCACTCTCTCACAAAGCATACTTGGCCAGCTTCGGCATTCCTATCGCGCATTATTCTCAGGTGCTGCCGATTCACTGACCATTGTGTTATGTTACATATCAATTGTTTACTGTTCTCAATAACAACCATTTTATTCGCGAATCACACGTCGTCAGTTTGGCAAGCTGTAGGTGAGTATTTAGCGTCTGGCATGCACGTGTCATATTGCCTGAAGGGTACGTCGTCATTATTTTAATACTACTCAGATGAAGAAAAGGAATAAAATCACTTTGTAAGTTTTCATTCTAGTCGCTCAGTGTTGAAAACACGATGGGTTATGGGATTCAACCAAAATTCCAACAGAATTAGCGATTTATTTTTGTGTGGATTGTTAACCTTTTCTCATTCGAAGAAGCATCACTATCCATGAGTAACGGTCACATTTCTCTTGTTGGCAGGTTTAATTGTACTTCTTTTGCCAAAACACAGCATAATTTGCACAAATTCATTTTCGCTGCAGCTACTGTGACAGAATTCTGAAACAGAGGTTCTCATTAAACAAGTAATTGGCGACCAGAGACCTTAATAGCTTACAAGAAAAACCTCGTTGTGTCGGTTTGTGGTAACATAAGAGAAGAAATTATTTTCATACTAGGAAACTCTGGTTTCACTAGCTGTCGATAACTCTTAAAGAATTACAATCACTGAAATGAAAAAAAAGTACTACTGCCGATAATATCGCCATAGATAAGAAAGTTCAGTGTGTTTACGAACTGTCCAAGGACTCTCTTCGTTGTGTGCCATCATTCGCCAAAACCTCGTTTCGACGTCTTGAGCGGTTTAGGAGATATGAGGGATGTTCTAAATATTTCATTCCCGGGAGTACACGCGCTACATAGGATCCATTTTCTCGAGAGCGAAGACAGGTAGACACATCCTCCCAAGTCTAAACAAAAATTCAAAATGTTAGCTAAATTTCATACGCAGAAACATATGGTGTAATACGCACCAAACGCAAAATCATAGCATCCTCTATTTTTCATTGCAAAGTTTTCGAATTTTGCATAGCATGTTAATAAACTGTGTATATCACAATAAGCATGACCATTAGCGAAATGATGAGCACTTCGCCACGAAGCTGATATATAACGCTACAAGTAAGACGAAAATCAAATATTTTCACTGAATGGTTTCTGTGAAATCGTTTGCGCGCGTTTCGGTTCTGTCGGCGCAGAGCGTCGCCAATAGGCGCGTGCGAAATACGTGTACGCGTCGCAATATGCGCAGGACCAGCGCGACATGTGTGGAACATGCGCGACGCGCTGTAGTGTCGTGTTATGTCACACGTGCTATACGCGTCTCAATTTGCGCGTAGCCGCGTTGGACCTCATTTTACCTGGCGTAGTGCAGGAACTTCACGTGACATGGACTCAACAAGTCGTTGAAAGTATTGAGTGAGCCATGATGCCTCTGCAGCCACCCATAAATGCTGTTCGATGGGATTCGCGTCGGGCGATCTGGGTGGCTCAACCATTCGCCCCAAATTGTCCAGAATGCTCTTCAAACCAATAGCGAAGAATAACGGAAATTTGAGGTAAGTTCCTGTGGGACCAAACTGCTGAGGTCATCCGCCCCTGGGCCCACACACACACACACACACACACACACACACACACACACAAGCGCGCACCCGAGGGAGGACTCGAACCTCCGACGGTCAGGTGACATGGCGCGTTGTCATCCATAATAATTCCATCTTCGTTTGAGAACATGAAGTGCATCAATAGCTGCAAATGGTCTCCAAGTTGCCGAATATAACCATCTCCAGTCTGATCGGTTCAGTTGAGATTGTGATCTGCACTACACTCGAACTCTACCTTCAACTCTTACCAACTGAAATCTGGACTCATTTCACCAGGTCACAGTTTTGCATTCGTGAAGAGTCCAACCGATGTGGTCACGAGCCTAACAGAGGTGCTGCAGGCGAGACGTGCTGTTAGCAAAGGCACTCGCGTCGGTCCTCTGATACTAAATTCCCTAACAATTTCCGAAATGGAATGTCCCCTGTGTCTAGCTCCAGCCACTATTCCTAGTTCAGGGTCTGTTAATTTCCGTCGTGCGGCCATAATCGCGTCGGAATCCTCACACTAATCTCCCTAGTACAAATGACAGCTCCGCCAATGGACTGCCCGTTTATACCTTGTGTACACGATACTGCTGCCATCTGTGTATTTGCACATCGCTATTCCATGGCTTTTGTCACTCTAGTGTGTTTCATATTGATGACATTTTTAGCAAACTATTGTTATATTAAAACATTTTATATAATTTCTGTTCTTCTTCTCATCATCATCATTATCAAAATCACTGACACGTTGGAAATGGTGGTGGCGACAAGCTAGGCCGTGTGGTTTAGAGGCGCCATGTCACGGATTGCGCGGCCCCTCCCACCGGAGGTTCGAGTCCTCCCTCGAGCATGGGTTAGTGTGTCGTTCTTAGCATAAGTTAGTTTAATTAGTGTGTAAGACTAGGGACCGATGAGCTCAGCAGTTTGGTAACTTAGGAAATCGCACACGTTTGTACATCTGACAAGGTAGATTTTTTTTTTGGGGGGGGGGGCTGTAAGAAACTGAGACGTCGCTAGATCTGCACCCTGGATCCGTGCCTGCCTGCGTTTGATTGATTGCTGTTTATAACCGAAACTTGTGTGTGTGAGGCAGTCCTCCGACATCGGAAATCATTCTCTTATCGACGTGCTCCTACATTGATAGTAGTGCGTTTTGTGCTGCTTTTATTTTTGTCTTAATTTCCATCATATTTGCTGTGGGTAAATAGGCTAAGTATAGCTACTGTGACTATTATGAATAAATTATCTTCTGCTGTTACCATCTACGTTTTGTTTGTTTGAATATACTACATTGCTACACATTTCAAGAATGTTTTGATTGTCATCATGTCTCGTTTTCTGCACACAAGTGAAAACACTTGTTGCTGATAATATACAAAACAAACAAAATATTTCATAAATTACAAATCATGTCGTACGTAATTTTTCCACACTGCAACTTATTGACAGAAAAGTATCTTCATCCATCCAAAACCGGCTACATTATGCCATTCAACTAGATGCAGGCCAACATCACGTCAGCAGCAGCAGCAGCAGCAGCAGCAGCAACAGCAGCTGCTTCAGCTAACACCGGTGGAAGCCACTTTCTTGGTACCACATCATCACCACCACCACCCATTTTCTGACAAGAAGCCATCGAAATAGTGGATTTTAGATTATTTAAATAAGTTTTATTTTCACACGAGAAAACCTGTTCAAAAGGCATAGCAATATATTAAAGCATTTCCACAAATGAGCCCCAGTATCTGGAAACGAAATGTTATTCGCACTTTACAGTGTCTGGACATAGATACGCTTAAACTTTTCATAAACAAAAACATAGAAATAAAAACAGTTCTCAAGGAAAATTGCTCCATCAGAGGAACAGTCAGTTCCACTGAGAGGGGAAATAGTCTTTTAGTCGTTATTTGACAATTAAAACACAACGCGCAAAGGATAGAGCAAAAAGGCGACAACTATTGCCTTCTAAATATTTGTTTACACATGTATTTACTTCCTCGAGAACGTATTTGTTGTTTTGAAATATTTGTACGATGCTTTCCTTGTTCTTTGAAATATCTACAGTGTAGAATTTACTATACGACTTTTGTGAGGTGCGCTGATTATGAATTTTGCTTTCTCAGATTATAGACGCTATTATGATTACTGCTAGTTCCTTACTGCTGGTACTCTATCCCTACTTTCTGTAAGACGGACGGTTTCTTACTAACACACTTTCATTGTGCGGTACTGGGCTGAGAAACAAGACGCTGTGGTACAGCGTTGTATGCACGTACCTTGAACGCCCAGCCGGTCTTGGAATGCAGCAGCCCTTTACCAGTACACATGCCGACCGCTTGCACGCTGTAAGCTAGTTATAGAGCTCCTCAGTTCTGAAATTCCTCGCTTCATAATGTAGGCGGAAGGCTTGTAAGCGTCAGTACCTCTACCGCTATCTCTTCCGCACATATTACGTGTATGCCGTTGGTCCGATAACTTCACTTCAACACTCCATTCCTAGCATATTGTACTCCTCCGAAGTGTTGTATGTTGACGGACGTTATACTCG
Source organism: Schistocerca americana (assembly GCF_021461395.2). NCBI lineage: Eukaryota > Metazoa > Arthropoda > Insecta > Orthoptera > Acrididae > Schistocerca > Schistocerca americana. The sequence continues at coordinate 324,734,289 of NC_060121.1, read as the reverse complement.
AAATAGGGACGCCGAGAACTTGATCACATTCTTGTGGACAGCCTGAAAATCTAGGTGAGGATTCATAGCATCAGTTTGTGGCACGACCATATAAAACTAGTGGGTGGTAAAGCAGATGACAAATTGAGATTGATTGGAAGATTCCTCAGGAAGTGTAGTCCGCCCACATAACCTTCGTACACCAATACTTCAAAATTCTTCATCAGTGTGGGATTCCCTGGAAACTGGTAGAGGAAATAGACAATCCTAAGAAGAGCAGCGCGTTTCGTTACAGGTTCATTTAGTACATGTGAGAGCGTCACGGAGATGGCCAACTAACTCCAGTGGCAGACGTTGAAAAAGAGGCGTGTAGATGTTCCCGTATGCGTCACCCCAAAAATCTACCGAGGGATGTGGCTCAGTGGTTCGGCACTCGACGCGTATTTGCTATGGCGACTGTTCCAATCTTCGACGACCATCCAGACTAATGTTTCAATCACTTTAGGAAAATGCCGCTATGCGTCCTTTGAAACGACACCGCCTATTTACTTCCCAAATCCTTGTTTGTGCTCCGTCTCTAATGGCTTCATTCATCGACCGGACTTCAAACACTAATTTTCCTTCCTCCTTCCAGAAGATCCGTCGTGTCTCTCTTGATCGTTACTTATCTCTTCTCGTTCCGCTACTCTGTATTCTGTATATTCAAATTCTTGAGGACTTCCAGTTAGTGTTGAGTCTATTTTCCCCTTTTCTCAGATACCTTTACCAAGTTAAAAGATTTTTATTTCTACCGCATTAGATCGTCAGTCGTCTCCAGTCCGTAATGGCACTCTTATAGAGTCTTCAGTTTCTTCTTATTTCTAAAGTGTCTTGAACACTCTGGCAGATTGAAACTACCCGCCTGAAATGAGCTAGATCATGGAATCCTGCGTTTCACTGGCAGCGCTGTTATCGGCTGAAGTGTCCAGGCACGGCTCGCAACCCACAATCACAGCTTCACTTGGTCAGTACCTCTACTACTTTCTGACTTTAAAGTTGCTCTCTGACAAACATAGACTAGCATTACGGGAAGAAACCATTTTATGGTGAAATGGCTTATCTACGTCCTATAGTAATGTTCCCAGAATGAATATTTCACTGTACATCGATGTATGCGCTGTTTTGAAACTCCCTGGCAGATTAAAACAGTGTGACAAGCCGGAACTCTAACTAGGGTTCTAGGCCCAGCCTGCCACACATTTTTTAATCAGCCAGGAAGCTTTAAAGCAGCGCATGCTTCGATGTGCAGCGAAACATTCATTTCGATCGGGCGTAGGATTTTCATGAAGATATATCTTGTTTCTAATTTCTCGATCAGACCATTTCTATTCATGGTAAGACAGTCTGTACCAAATAGGGCCTCTAGCGATATTATTGTGCAGAAATGTCGTATTTTGGTATAAGCGGCCGGCCGAAGTGGCCGTGCGGTTAAAGGCGCTGCAGTCTGGAACCGCAAGACCGCTACGGTCGCAGGTTCGAATCCTGCCTCGGGCATGGATGTTTGTGATGTCCTTAGGTTAGTTAGGTTTAAGTAGTTCTAAGTTCTAGGGGACTAATGACCTCAGCAGTTGAGTCCCATAGTGCTCAGAGCCATTTGAACCATTTTTTTTTTTTTTTTTTTTTTTTTGTGTTAACTGATTACTTCTTGCACACATTTTTGAGTAGTTCATTCGCTGTTTCGTTTTTTGTGATCCTTGATGCAAAGGCTTGTTTCTCAGAAGTGGTTGGCTGTATCCACTCTTGTACGGGGTGGAGCAAATAAGTGACCCGCATGAGTGGATACCATTTGTGACGGCATCAACAGAGTAGAAGACCTGCAACTAGTTCCAACAGAATAGAGGAACTGCCAATACAGCCGGCCGATCCTTGGAGCACATTTACACAATCTCCACGCCTGACAGTTGTTCGCCGAGGTTACTCTGGTCGAGATCCTAGCTGGCCACCGAGGTCACCTGATTTGTCAGTGTGCGATAAGTTTGTGTGGGGAGCCCCCACGTCTAAGTTCTATCACCGCAACCCTAATAGTCTTAGAGAATTGCAGTAGAACATTTCGGATGAGATTGCCGCAATTCGAGCTGTCCAGCTTCAATCTGCCTTCTTCAGCAGTTTACCGATTAGAGCCCAGAAATGCCTAGAGATGAATAGTGGTCACTTTCAACATCTACTGTAGTCAGGTTAGTACAGTATTTCTTTCCTGTGCTTTATTTCTTTGCACCGTGGAACTCTTCTCCGACGATTTTTTTGCCGCACCCTGTAGATATTTTAACTTCTCCGTCCGTCTGATTTCTCCTTCATCTACTCTTGCTACATTTGATTACTGGATATTTGAAATAAATTCAGTTTTATCGAAGGAGATGTAGAGTCTCGTCTTTGACGCATTTGGTTTCAATACATTGATTTGTTCTGCAGACGTGTCTAGCGATCATAAAAAGTTTCAAGATCATCTCCAAAAGCTGTTTAGTCAGCTGCCAAATTTGTTTTTGTAACCAAGCCCGATTACGTTTCCAAACCTTTGTAATTCATTTCTTTTCGTAATACATCTTCTTACGGATTTGCTACTTAAGTCACCACCGGGTTGTTGTCGTTAATTAGATATCATATGACCCTCTGAAAAATGCATCTTTTATTGGATACATATAAAAATAAATTTCTTATAATAATTGATGAATTCAGTTTCTATAGGCGCCAGATCCTGTATAGTTATTTTCGTCATTAGAATTTCTAAATACTATTCGAAACGCTCTGCGTGACGCTGCTATTGCTACACATAACATCGATCTCATCTCAGGTCATATTAAACTAAGCGCCTACAAGCATTGTTTTTGGATACAACTCAAGAAAAGGCCTCTGTGAGCACTGCTGCCACCATAGCGCAACAAGAAAGACAACTTATCTCTCTGGTTATCGTACGTGCTTCGGATTTCGCCACCGCATCCAGTTTGCTGGAATGTAAACAGTTATTCTTTTCACGTCACATCGTCGACAACCGTTACACATTTCGCTGTTCAAGGATCCGGCAACCACACAGTTTGGTCTTGCAAAACAATAATCACCACCAACATCTTCACAGATTTCGAAGTAACGTGCTTGTCACACAGATGTTTTGTAGATCATGATACACGTGATACCCTTGCATAACTACTTAACTTGTGGTCCGGATTAAAAATAGTTTCCCTTCAACACGCTGCAGAACAGTTCATTCTGTTGCGACCCGACCCTGTCAGCGAATGCTACCTGCAAGCGCCATATGTAATAGCTCGAGTAGAGTGGAAAGCTCTCATCATAATACGGATACCACCGCCAACCTATACCAGCTCTTGAACACCGATGGAGAAGTCAACCGTATGGAAGTAAATTATCTCTTTAAGGACTAGAACATAATCTGGAAGAACGTCCATAACAAGTGTTACTAACTGGTGTAAGATCAACCTGGTACAAAATAGTTAATGAAACAATACGAACGAAAGAATATTTTCGTTGTATACATCTGTCGGAAACCGACAAATGTAGAAAATGTAATTTTATTTGGAGAATAGCAAGACAGCACATCCACTGACATAGGTGATACGACCAGACGAAAACTACTACCCCACAACCAAGAAAAATACGTGAATATGGCCGTTATGACATGCTCTCTATTATTGTAAACGCTGTGTGATGGTGTGTAACTGCTGCACGTAAGATCGATCTTATGGAGGATCAGTAAGGGCGATTTTGACCAGGCTGTAAAGTTTGAGTTCAAGTGAAAAGGTGCGAGACGACGTAACAACCGACCCGGTTGATATTTGCATATCCCGGTTTGGGATAACGCAGTAAGACATGTTGCTAGGGACCCGAATGTAGTGTCGTCACCTCCCCCTAAAAAAATTCAGAGGTGTGCCCTCAGCAGCAGAGTGATGTTTGCTGCTATTTTCTACGTCCGAGGCCCGATACTCATCGAATCCCTCGAACACGGAAAAACGATTAACAGTGACGTATACTACGAAACACTCTGTAACCTACGCAAGTCCATCAAGAGCAAACAGCCTGGACTGCTCACGGAGGGCGTGATTGTGCTCCACGATATCGAGCCTCGACGCGTCGCCGAGGTCACACGCAGTGTAATGGCCAAAATCAAGTTGTAGCAGCTTGAGCATCCGCCCTACAGTCTGGACATGTCGCCCTGCGGCTTGTGTGTGTTTAGTCCGCTAAAAGAAAAGAGAAAAAAACAGAATAATACAGTTTGAGTCACAGAAATTCTCGAAACAGGGAATCTTTCGGTTCACGAATCAGTAGGCTAGGTGTGGTCAGGTCTCTGGGGATTAGTTTTGAATAAAGACTCCAATCAACCCACTGTGTTGTTTCGTACCTTTTCTTTTGACACCGTCATATATTGCAACCTAGGCGCAACTACTAATGAAAGACGCTGAATATAGGCAAAAGTACGCGAACTGTATCTGAGTACTGGAACTACTGATGAGACGGAAAAAAGAAAAAAGTAGAGGAAAATGAATGCCACTTTAACAGTCTGTCTGGTTTGCTATTGGTGGCGGGCAGCTTTCTCCAATGAATTTGATATTCTTGCCCTTGCAAATGGACACATTACCTACATAGACATGCTGCGTGGAAAATTATCTACGAAAATTTGCTGCGTGGGAAAACAGGTGAAGCATCAGAAGTGTACGACATAGTTGTGCCTGTTTCAGTTCCCTACTTTGAAGAGGAAGAGGAGGAGATGACGACGACGATGATTAGAGTACTGGTAGTGATGATACTGGAGTTTCAGCCTCTAAAAGAAAGGAATGCTAATTACTGTGATAACATAAGAAACTTACATTAATAATACCGAAAACCAGACACTTTCGTATGCTACTTGATGTGAATATGTATGTATTAATTATATTTACTATTAATAGGTTTTTAAAAAAGCTTTAGCGCATGTATGAGGCAAAACTTCGTGGATGCTAATAAACGTGACGTTTGTTGAAATTAATACGCTCTTCAAACTGTATTTCCTGTCTCACTGAAGAGGACATTGTACGAAATGTGTTGCACAAAAAAGAAGTGTTTGGTCGAAAGCATGGCGACTGCACTGATGCTCCGAATACCGTCGTAAATGTAAAACAGTGAATTGGAATACTGATTTGAAAACTACAGTGTTTTAGTAGACATTGCTCTTCTGTAGTCAGTATGCATCTGCCATTAGAACCGGTCGGCCCTGTCAGTTGTGAGGATAACAGGCATCCATTGTAGATGGCTAACGCAAGTTAGTGCGATTGCTGGTGACGGATGTAGCCGATTAGAAATCTGGTGCCATCAGACGGTTTCATCGCCAGGCTGTGGCTGGCAGAGGCAGGAGAAGTGGCCACGTAAAGTTTCTGTTTACGAGATTCTGCGTCAGTATTCTCGTTCAAATTCCGAAATGTCTCGTGGAGTGGGGGAATGTAGCTCTTGATGATCCGTCGGCGGAGAGGGGACTTTAAGTTCGAAGGCTATCTTTCAATTAGATATGAGTAGGCTGTGTTCCGACACTACAAAAGTCTTTTTTGTTGTTATTTTCAGACAAGAACATTTAAAATGGTCGTTAACTATACACATAGTAGCGTTGTAAATTCCCAGTTTTCAATAGTCTGTCCTCACCTTCAGGTGATTACTTCTGTTAAAGCTTGAATAGTCCAAGTGCCTATCGATGCCGTGTTCTGTAAAGCTGTACTTCGCAGATAGTCTCCCATGAAGCTGGCACGTCCCCCGTTACATCGAGACTCCTTCGATGGTGAAAAATGATACTAGATGTTTTGCTTATTCTTGACTCGTAAGTTACTAAATGGTTCAAATGGCTCTGAGCACTATGGGACTCAACTGCTGTGGTCATAAGTCCCCTAGAACTTAGAACTACTTAAACCTAACTAACCTAAGGACATCACTCACATCCATGCCCGAACCTGCGACCGTAGTGGTTGTGCGGTTCCAGACTGTAGCGCCTTTAACCGCTCGGCCACTCCGGCCGGCGTAAGTTACTAGAATAGTGGAGTGTTACATGGTCCTTGGCACCTTAACTTTACAACTGCTTCAACGGGTGGTGTACCTTAGTTTCTCAATACCCAGTATGCACCAAAAAACGCTCACGACCGGGAGTGTTAATTTTTGTACAAACGCTTTCCGAAACAGCCATGGTTGAATTTTTGCAGGACAATTGTATCATGAACCGTATGAGGAAGATACCTCTGCATGTTTTTTCCCCAGTTTTTTCTGCCTCCTGGTAACGAAGTTGTTTCCCACTCTTCGTTCCATCTTGTAGTCTGTTGCCTTCTGACTGCATCTGTTAGGTTGGTATGTAGGAGCGTGCTGTGTTCCTGATGGGCCATTGTTGTAGCTTCTTCTGCAAGTTTATATGCCAATTCGATAACATAATAGCCGCAGTGACCTTTTACCCATACAATCTTAATAGCTCTGTGCGTCTGCTGTGGGAGTACACACTGCTTAACTGTTTCATTCATAAAAGGTTTCACGTTTAATCATGTTTACACGATATATTTCCTCATAATATTCTAACTTTGCAGAGTCGTTCCGTCGTTTCTGATGTACTGTGTAATTAAGGTAAAAGTTCTACGATAAAACTGGTGTTCTGCGTCTAGATGTTAGACATGAAACATTAGCTCGTAATGACCACGACTAGGAGTATGCGAGGATTCGAGCTGCCCCCCCCCCCCCCCCCCAAAGTGAGAGTAGGCCTACAGTATGTGTACCATTGCACTGCGTCATACGATACTTGCGTCGTGGTATTTCCAATCCGGGAAATAAGCGAAGTAGTGAAACGGGTAAAATTTTTTGAATATTGTGTATGTTGGTCCAAAGACATTCATAGCATCTGTACATCGCGTAATTCGAACTTGCTTGCCCTTATTGCGCACCTCCTGACAGTGGTATTCCGTTTAATTTGCAAATGTGAAATTATGTTTGGTGACCCATGAGACTTACAAGAAATAAACCAGTCAGAAAAGTTACCCTGGGTCAGTACTTCCCAGTTGACGCTTCTAATTCAGAAGAATACATAATGCTTCGCAAAAGGTTCATCCGATTTCACAAGACTACATCTTCTACAAGAGAATGAAGATAACAAGTTGGGGTAACTTTTAACTTACGGATAGGACTAAAAAAATTTTATGTACAAGAGAACCACCCGATATTATTAGGGCACATATTTTACATTGTAATACGCCCTTCCAGTGCTGCGTGTGTTCAATTGCTTGCCCTCAGATCTCACGTTAGCCATTATTTTGAAGTGAATGGCATTGAAACACAACTATAAAGTTATACTTCATTGATTGTCTTGAAGTTGGCACCGTTGTCTTATTTAGAGGCATGATAACGTTCGTAGGCTTTTCTTGTACGTAGAGACTTAACTGATGACAGTATTGTGAAAATCGATTAGTTCTCAAATTACTAAAGGGAGTGAAGTATTTTAACTAGTATTGTGTTCTGAAACATTCTACGCAGAAAGATGACACAGTTTGAACTAACAACTCGAAAAAGCCTTTCTGCCGCCTCAAAGAACGACGTGACCACCATTCACAACTTGCCACAAAGTTTCCACAGAGTGGAAAATCAGGGGTACTGTCAAAGAAAATTTTTAGAAACAATCGCTGATATTTACACTACTGTTTGGAAAAAGTGACACCATTACAGAGATGTGATGACAGTGAAATTTATTCCGCCGTTTAGGATATGTCACTACAAAAATGATTAGCTTTACAGACCTGTACGCACTGTGATTGCGGAATTTCAGTACGGACTAGCGCCACACGTGTTGCAATCTGAGCCGTTATAAGTCGTGACATGGAATCAAGGGTGCCTGAATATATCGCTGGGGAATACTGTACCACGCAGTTTGTAGGCGCATCCAAAGCGTCAACTTTGACTAGGAGGACCTGAACGAACAAGTTGCCGACCGGCCGTATTCCAGACATGTTCGAGGGCGACAGTTCAGGCGAAAGGGCAGGACAGGGAAGCAGTGCTATCCGTCGTCTCCGAAGAAAGCTTGCACATTCCTCTCCACCTGCGGCCGGGCGTTGTCCTACTGAAATGTGACATGTGGAGCGGCCTGCCGAGTGGGCAATTCCTCGGGCTGTAAAACCTCCTTTATGTAGTGGTAGCTGTTCAGATTACCCTCAAGACGCAGGATCAGAGATTGTGTGTTACAGGCCATGGTGATTCAAACCATCACACTTTGCATTTGTGCAGTATGCCGCTCTGCAATATAGTCTGCCCGATAGCGTTCACCAAGGCGGCGTGGAACGCGCATGCGGCCATCACTGTAGGACAAATTGACGCGGAACTCGTCCGAAAACACTACATTCCGCCACTCAGTTCGGCATTCGCGTGCCTCCCCCCCCCCCCCCTCAAGCAATAGCATGCGTCACCAGTTCACCCCGCAGAAGAAAGCGACGAGAGGTCGACACAGACCCGTTGCAGTGCTTCAGCGTGGCACCAACACTGTGGCCGAAGCTGTTCTGTCCGTTACTGTCAAGTGGACAAAATGACTATAATCGCCTTGTCTCTCCCAGTACCCTGTCGGCAACGTGTGCGGGCCTCTACTCTCATCTGGTTCCACATATGCCTCTCTGTTGACTTGCGTGGCCTGCACGAGCCACAGTGTCATGGAACGACGTACCGGCCTTCCAGGAACCAATTCTGCCTCGTTCGAACGCGCTCACATGCCAAGGCGATATTCCACTCTGTGATATCGGTGAGGCATAATGGCACTTAAGTTACGCCTTTCCACATCATGTAACTGCTCCGCACAGACTGAACGTTGCGTAACACTGACCTGTCTGGTCACACACAAGAGGGCGCTGTTGGGCCAACGTGCATGCCACCTCTCTACTACTTAAATCACTTGTTATGGTTCCGCTGTCCTACGCGTCCTTTTATCGTGCTGTTGTTGCAGATCATTGCTTCTGTGTGTTACACTTTTTACAAGCTGTAATGTATTTAACAAAAAATATAATTGAATTTATAAAATTTTATGTTTGAACTTCAACTTTATATTAAATACACGGAATATAAAATTTTTAGGCGTGAAATAATTAATTTGTACGGACATAGTTTTTATATGCGCTTTCCCTTTTGTAAACGAAGATAATAGATATCCGCTGACATCGTAAGGTTTGCCATGTCTTGAGCTTGACTACATTACAACATGCATGCACATACAAAATTGAAAAACTTTCTAAATTTCCATTTACGATAGAAAGTTTTCATTTACTGTGCTTTTCGCGCCCCTTCCGGACGCACGACACACATCCAGAATATAGTCAAAATCGTCCCATACTTCTGCGACCATCTTTGATGGTACTACATTAACTGCTGCTCCCATTATGCGACGTCGCAGTTTGCCCAAATTTGTTGGGAGGCACACACGTGAGGTCTTTCACAAACTTATACAAAAAAGAAACCATCAGGTGACGTTGGAGAGGTTGGGTTAGCTTCCTGTGAAATACTCTTGCATGCAGGTATCAGTGCGGTTGCGCTCCGGCCAGTGGAAAAATATTTTCGAAATGTTCTCACATTACTGAAAAAGCCAGACCTGCAAGTTATCCACGTACGTGATTCCTGAGCGAGGTAGCTGCGCAAGGGAAACCTTACCGGCAACATAAAACTGATGTCAAAGTAAACCTTTAATTTCTTTGCACAATTTAAAATCAATTCCAAGTTTCTATCATTCATATAGAAGATGTAATTTTGTGATATCGGATTCATGTTGAATTTTATTTTCGCAAGCACCAAAAAGTCTTGAATATGGGACATGTGCAGACAGGCGCCTTGCAGTGTGTTTCAGCGACTGTTTCAGATATCTTTTCTGAGTGTAAAGTATCGTATATTTTGTGTATGATACCTTAAAATATTGTTCAGTTATTTTACTTGTTGACCTAGGAGAGATAATTGGTGTTTGAAAATCGCTGTGTGTTTAAAAAATGGCCAAATAAATTTTTGAGTGTTTAATTTTCCGCACCGTTTGTATGCGAACACTTGTCGCATAAATAAATGCGTGTCCAGGTCAGAACCAGAATTTATTCATAACAAACATGGGAATCTGATAACCTGCCACGTACTGCAAAAAAAGTGACCCTTATAGTCTTATACCAATCTAGAACACGAGCTGTAGCCTATACTGTTCTCTCAGGTGCCTGACATCCAAGTAATTTGTTGCCAGCAAGGCAGCTAATGGCTGCAAGATCCACCCCTGCTAGCCTGAAATACAATTTACGATCAGTGCTCCCCAGGAAAGGCTATCCAGTGTGAGGCAGATCTAATTAAAAAATAATTTGGGCCACAGAGTAGACACCGGATGTGGGCTCACAACTTTAAACGCGATTAGTACCATTTGAAGAATAATATCTTTTTTCTTGTTATTCTCCAAGGCTTGCGCAGTGTCATAGTATGCTACGTCAAATTATCACCAACCGTAATGAATTTCATATAGGTCAGCTCATTTACTCATTTATACAGTTTGATAGAATGGTGGCTATGGACCAGGGCGCAATTGAACACTTAATGGATACGTGACTTTTTCCTCTAAAGAAGGGAACACACATGATACGCAGAGGTGTGCATTTGATTCTTGTCTTTGATTAACCCTAATGTCAGATCGAAGTTACTGAATTACTACTTAACATTTTCGTGAAAAGTTAAGGTGTAATTTCTACCCATAATGGAAGGCGGAAAATGTAAAAGATATTACATGGCACTCTAAGTAACGTGGTTTTCCCTCTTGTGAAGCTCTTACGGAAGCGTTCGTATGTACACACACCGTCGCAACATAGGCCTACGCAATACAGGATATCCCACAGGAAGCTAAAGACCGGTAAATAAGTTTAGCACATCGTGCTTCTGCTTCGCTGGAATTTTCCATGCAGCTGGGCGTGTCATCGCATGGCAGGCAGAGCGTGAAGGGCGAGGGTCGCTCTATGGTCGCAAAACGGAGATGTGAACTGTACTGTGAGCAGCTTTCCACATACTTTTAATTCTAAATCGTATTTCGCGGCCAACAAATTGTTGATATCAAGGGCTATCATCGTAGATGTGGACCGAAACGTTTTCATTGTACAAGCAATCCTCCGTACTTCATAATAAACGAAATCAAATACGTTTTACCACCATAAAATATTTACGTGGTGAGCAGCATAGATACGGGCGCTGCAGGTAGGGTAACACACCCTGGCTGAGTGTAAAAACACATGGTCGTGAAGAGTTTAAGATAATTTTTTTAAAATATGATCTTAAGTGAATTTATGTCTTTATTATTACGGCATGGTGTTATGGAATATATACATATACAGTGGCCTTAAGTGTTTAAATATGACAACCACATCGCTGCACTCGGTGCCACTTCAAGCAAATCTTTCACATCTTCTCCAAAGGGGTGGAACGGGCAGTTATCCACAAAATGCCCTATTTTCTGTTCCTCTGAACCTGTCACACACAGCACTTCACAATAACACCACTTAAAAATGTGGTCGCACGCGGTTTGTTCCGCAGAATAAGATTGAGTCAACCATTGCCGACGAGGAAGATCAAATCACCATTAGTGGGTTTTGGATTGTGTGGACGTTCATTCTAGCGTTATTTACGTTTCTCGCTGTCGTGTAAAACTGTCACGACGAAGTGGAAATGCTGATCGGTGGAAATACGAGGTGATAGAGCACAGATGGTGGTAATGTGTGTTTTCTATTGCTAGAGATTATTGGACTTCGCTTCTCCTAATACACTGGTGGAAAGAAATGCAGTACCTTCAAGGACTGTGTTCAGTGGCATCTGGGTATAATGTGTGTGTTAGCGATTATTTTTGACTGTCATCAGCGATCACATGGCGCTCTGGAGGCCTGTCTGTGCACCCTCAGTTTTGACTCTGCAGGCGGTAACTGTGCTGAGTTTAGAGGTGAACAGTGTTTGCAACATTGTCTATGATAGAACCATGCCCCACCAATGAGTACGTACTCTAGTTGAGCAGCTTCAGCCGTTTAAATGGGATCACTACGGTCGTCCTCCAGTAAACTGGATGATAGTATCGGCGATTTGCAGCACATGTTAGGCGCAGTATATCAGTGGTGTGTCACTGCTTTCAACAGTGATCCGTGCAACACTTCTACACGTGTAGAGCAGGTTCTGAACGTCTGGGTAGTACAGACGTACGTAAGGCTCGAAGCATTATGCGAGCAACGGGGACTGACCGATCATCTTGGACGAGATCTCGGCACATGTTGCACCTGCTGTGTTACGAGGGAACATTAGGAACAGTCTGCTTACAGCAGGACTAAGATCACGCTTGCCTCTGGCCGGGTTACCACTGACAACTGGACACCAAGCACCATGTATACTCTGGTGTTGTGAAAGCCAGGTGAAGAGTAGCACTGCGCTCTGTTGTCGTCAGTGATGAGTATAGAGTCTATCCGTATGAGTGTGTTCGACGTAAACGTGTATGGCGTAGTCCTTGTGGGCTACCTAAAATGAAGTGCAGTAGCCCCCGACCCGTAGAACCCAGCCTCGGCTCTTTGGGCAAGGTAGGCAGTCAGTTAAAACTCTCGCGGTCTCATTTGGCGTTCCTGCGGGATAAAGTAACCTCTACATTGCACAAGCTGTTAATCCATTTCTTCGGCAGGAAGGTGATGTCCATTTTCAGCAGGACAGTGCACATCCACATAAGTCTGCGACGCAACGCGCTCTTCGTGGTGCCCTGACCAGCAGGATCACCAGAACGCTCACCAATTGAACGCGTTTGAAACATCATGAAGCGAAAACTTAATCGTTCTCCAGAGTCTGCAAGAACCATTGCCGAATTGCAACAAAAGAAGCAAAGATGCTTGGGACAGTCTGTCTCAAGATGTCATTCGGCACCTTAATGATCATTAGCGTATGAGAATACGTGCCTGCGTTGCCGCTAGAGGAGATTAAACTTTGTGTTGATCCCACTGTGTACTGTGACACGTGCTTCATTTGATCTGAAATTATCATGTAGTCCTACAATAATGAATCACCTGTCAATAAAATTACCTTATCCTTAAGGGTGCTACATTTCTTTTCCAGCAGTGTGTGCCAAAACTCTACAATGGACCGGCGTCAGTCATATAGGCCTATAGTTCTATCATTGTTTTCCGGTAGTGTATGTACGATGTTACTAATTTCATACTTTAATTGGTTGCCTTTATTAAAAATTGATAGCTGTGTGACACTGTTGTAGTCAGTTTGTCAAAATAGTAGCTGTATGCACGTACATCGTTATACGCTATACGCTTCCCGATCAATGGACCACCCAGTATATCTGTACTGCAGTATATATTTGTGCTAGTGTCTATGGAAGCCCCGACAACATTAAAGACGGAACAGAAGTTCTGATTGAGAGAAAAATGGAAAGAAACCGATCGTGCCTTTTTCTAAGGTACCATCATGACATTTGCTTTGTGGTCTTGGGAAACCAGGAAAACCTAAATCTACATGGCCGAATGGGGATTTGAACCGCCATCCACCCGAATCCGAGTCTGATTTCTTTACCGCTGTATCACTTCAGTCATTACCAGCACAGAATAATTCCCGTACGTAAGCTTTTAAAATGAGGGCTGTATGTATTTTAAGCTGGATTTTGAAATACAGTATGGTTGAAAATATCTTTTTGCCGATTGACTGTCGTGTATGCGCAGCGTGTAGTGAAGTGCCGGGCATTGTACGTTAATTACTATCCGCGTTAATTCCACATCCATATGATCAAAACAAAGTGCTTCTTGTTTTACTTTTCCAGAGAGAGGAACTGGTTACGAGTCATCGTGAATAGCCGTTTGTTTTACGGTTACATCTTTTCTACCGCTTAAGCTACTTATCCAAATTAAAATGGAAGTTGTGGCTTGAATTGTTCAGGATTTTTATTGGAGTTTGATAATGCTGTGAATTGTCCTAGTTGAGATTGTCTTGGGATGCATAGTAGGTTTTTGAGTCGTTCATTATGACAGGACTATTGTATTAATCCTCGTGTAGATATTCGTTGTAGACTTTCATTGTTGAAGCTGATTTGTTTCAGGAAGAATTTACATGTCCGCATCGAGAGTGAACATTTATAGACCACTCATCGCACTATTGTTGTAAGTGTGTAAGGTGATCAAATTATGCGTTCTTAGAGAGCTACCAGTTTGTTGTAATTGTCTTTTAATGTCAAGAGACTTATTTTAAATATTATTCATTATCTTGATTATTGACGTAGACATTATGATCACTTGGCGTCAATCCAAGAATTTTCAGTTTCGTGTAACCACATAAGCGGAAAGTAATATTGGTCTAAGATCAGTTGTGCAACAATTTAATTTTGATATGAAATAATTGTATTGTCTCTATAGTGCGTTTAAAATTAGTTGCGACTATTGATGTTCGGCTGACCGGAAGGGGACGTTACGCCATTGCCCAGGTAACACCAATGGCAAGCCGGCTTGCCACGCCCTGAGTAAACAGTACCACGTAGTGTCACGCATTAGGTGTATAAACGTCCTTCAGCTCTCCTTCAGCTCTCTTTGTATAGTAGTATTTTCTGGCGTTGAAATGTTCTGTAATCGTCAGATTTTGTGAACAAGTGTTTTGTGCTGGCATTGCATTAACAACGGTGCAGTACATCTGAATATCAGATTTTCAATAAAAGTTTCGTCCAAGAACACGTTCACCGGCTGGGAAGATAATGTTCTGCTGCAACAAATTCCTCGTAATTCGACACTAGTAATGGACGAAAAGCCATACCACTCTGTTGTGATGCATAAAGCTCCAACAGTGCAGTGGAGGGAAGCGGATAATTTTCTCTGGGTACAAAGAAATTTCCCATGAGAGAAAGCTGAACCTAGCATGTATAAGATGAAGTTAATCAAACTTAACAGTGCTGTACAAGCCAGAACTTCGCGTTACCGGTCAAAGAATTGGGCATAATTTAATCAAACTTCCTCCGTATTATGCTCATTTAAATCCGATAGAGTATATGGGCTTAGGTGAAAAGCAATGTGACAAAAAAACACAAAGTTTACTCTCACTGAGTTTGCAACGCTGACAAAAGGAACCCCACTGCAAATGTTACACTGCAGGGCTGGTCTTGAGTTGGCAGCCATACCAGGAGGGTAGTTGAGAAGACATCGATTCATGGAGGACTGTGGCAAGTTTTGAGGAATATGTAACTTCGGTTGTTGCCATGTTAAAATCTACTTCTTTTGTCAAAACACAGCAGATTTTAGAAATATTCATCTCACTGACATTCTGATGCAATTGAAATTGTAATAGAATCCTGAAATAGTGTATTATCGCCGGTCTGTGTGGCCGAGCGGTTCTAGGCGCTACAGTCTGGAACCGCGCGACCGCTACGGTCACAGGTTCGAATCCTGCCTCAGGCATGGATGTGTGTGATGTCCTTAGGTTAGTTAGGTTTAAGTAGTTCTAAGTTCTAGGGGACTGATGACCTCAGAAAGTTAAGTCCCATAGTGCTCAGAGCCGTCATGGACTGTGCGTCTCGTCCCGGCGGAGGTTCCAGTCCTCCCTCGGGCATGGGTGTGTGTGTGTTTGTCCTTAGGATAATTTAGGTTAAGTAGTGTGTAAGCTTAGGGACTGATGACCTTAGCAGTTAAGTCCCATATGATTTCACACACATTTGAACATTTTTTGCTCAGAGCCATTTAGTGTATTATCAAACTAACAACTGAGTGCAAGTCTGGTCATAGTTTATGGAATGGCCCATTCTCACAATAAAAATAAATGTATAACTTCTTCACAGCAGTTCTCGTTTCACCCGCTATCGATGCGCTCAGTAGTTACATTACTCCATTTAAAAAAAAAATTGAAGCCGCTTGAATGACGCGGTAAATATGGAAGTTTCGCATATTAATCGATAGCAAAACACTCCCGTTTTTGACCTCTATTATTTGCAAAAATGTTGTTTTGGTATCTCAAAGCATTTGATACGAGGAATTTATGAATATTTCTTTCTATTTTTTATTTTGTTTTTCTTCCACTGATTCAGAGCTGGTGACTGAGCGCTTCACATACATTCCATTTTCTCGAGATTGGAAACAGACAGCAATATCGTTTCAGATTGAAAGAGCAATTCAGCAACATGTAATCTCTCACACACCAATCGCAAATTCTTAGCAACACCCATATTTCACTGCAAACTAAGAATTTCTTGCAGTAGCTTGCCTGCTATCGAAATAGCACAATAGCTATGACCATTAACGAAATGATATGCGATTTGTCTTGAAGCTAACGAATTAAACTATGAGATGTGTGAGAATAAGAATTTATTACCAACTGGTTTGTTTAAAATCGTTTGAGAAAGATTGTAGATCGGCTGGATTGTGCCACTTGTTGACGCAGTCAAGCGAGTCTGCCGTAGGCCTGGAGTTATACTGTCGTCACCTGCTGACGCGCCCAGCACGCGCTGGCAAGTGGCAACGACACTTTCATCCACTCGCACCGTACTGAACAGTCAGAAGTCGCAAATTAGTTTAAATGCGCTGTAGACACTCAGTCCCCTTTTCCTTGTTTTGTCATAATAGTCACATTTTTGTCACTTTAGAGACGGAGTTTCAGTGCACCGTGTGTTGTATTTTAATGGAACTGGTTTGAGTAGATAAATAGCAGTTCGCCAGTAATATAGAAGTCTGCTTATTCGTATAACTCATATTTCACGAGCCTGAGATAACCTCTCGCTGAGTATTAATAGTGCGTGTGTCTTCAGTGAAGTATGGAATCCAACATACGTGTGCTATTTCAGATCACTGGTTTAGGATACCTTCCATTATGGCCACATGCCTAATAGTATGTTGGTCCATTGTGGAACGTAACACAAGAGGTGATTCCGTGCGGCGTGTATTCGATAAGTCCTTGATAGATTTCCGGAGGTATGTGGCACCAGATGTCTACGTACAGGTCCCACAATTTCTGTAAATTACGGAATGTTGGTTTGTGGAGACGGAACCGGCGTCTTACAGCGTCTTTAGACATGTTCCACTGGGTTCACTACCATAGATACCATGTAAATCCATGTAAATGTCCGTCAATACTGCCTTAGGCTAGCAGTGCATGTTTCGACCAGCCCTTCGTCTGGATAATGGTGTATCCGGATGCGACCATCGACCTAGTGTAACAAGAAACAAAGTTGAGCCAACTAAGCGACATTTTTCCATTGTCCGCGGTCCAGTCTCGATGTTCCCGTATCCTGTACTATCATCTACAAAGTGCGCCGCACAATGTACTCCGAGTAACAATTGTGCATGCACGAGCATTGTAAAATTTTGTCAGATCTGCTGCAGATTGCTCCCATCCAGATTTACGAAGGGGCAACTGTGACGCCAACGCTCTGCACTGAGACGAGGACGTGCACTTGGTCGCCTACTCGTGGTTTCACCGTCCTTCAACCCCTTTTCATAGATGGTGACGCAGTATTCTCAGTTTCCGTGATCCTCGTTCCCAGGCAGTGGGCGATAACAATCTGCTCTCGGTCAAACTCGCTTATGTCAGTGGATTACCCAATTAGTGACTCGTATCGTCGCTCGAATCATTTCCCATTCGTCTTTGTTCCGCTTCTATACTCTACAGCGCCACGTAGCCGTAGCGTCACCAGGCGGCGTTCGTCTCGGTGTGGGCACTGGTCATATTGAAACTTGCTCGGAGAATAAAACTGTACCGAACCGGGATTTTTTCGCGGGCAAGTGCTCCACCGACTGAACTAGCAAAAATCCACACTCGCAGATGATATACTGGCGGAAACAGAGCCGTGAGGGAGGGTCGTGAGCCACCCTTGCCAGCGAAAGGCAAAGCACCCAGGTTTCCGGTTCGGAACGCATTTTTAAGCTGCCAGGAAGTTTCAGATCAGCACACACACTGCAGCATCATCATTCCGGAGTGGCTACAGACCTAATGGTTCCTCTCATCGTTGAATGTCTTCTTGTTCGTCTCGAATGACAATTGAAATCGAGAGAGCAGCCAAAATACAATATCTCAATTGAATTGGTAATCGTTAAAAAGAGAACTACAAAAACACAATACATGGATTACCGCGACGCGTAGATAAGTGGATTAATACGTATCACGTGTGGGCTGGTGTAATATGACATAGGACAAGTCTCTCAACCATATGTTTCGTTCTGACGTCCGTAAGGTCTTCTGTACAATTACAAGAAAATACTTCTAAAATAAATTCCATAACTAGTGTAAAACCTAAGAGTATTGTTAATTATCCAGTCAGTTGCTGTGTCTTCAAAGTAAAAAAAAATCTATCGACGTATTGAAGACAATGTGTAGCGATAGTATAACAATTTAGTATTGAAGTTTATAAATTTGATTCTCAAAGTACTCTCTGAATATCTGAACACATCCGTTAGGTCGTGATAAAGTTCACCAAGGGGAGAGACCTCTACGTCCAGTTAATTGTCGACCAAACTTCATGTAAACATGGTCCCTAACGTCGTTTGGCCACGCCCAGTCCAAATCTACCCACATAAGCTATAAAATCAACAACAACACATTTTTCAGGAAGAGTGGTAGGGCATGTTCAAAGTTTTGTTGGTGTTTCCGCGTAACCTCTCGAAAGTGAAATTACTCGGTGTGTGAAACTCGGGATATTGTTTCCTTATAGAAATCTACTTCGCAGATACTGGAAAACAAAGAATGAACGTTAGTCAGGTCCGCCTCTGTAGCTGCACGGTCAACGTGGCGAAAAGCGAACCGAAGGAGCCCTGTTTCGATTCCCGGCCGGTTCGGAGATTTTCTGCGATCGGGGACTGGGTGGTGTTTTACCTTTACGTTAATATCATCGTAATTGACATTCCACTGTTGAGATGGCTGTGTGGACACGTCCTGAAAGCCAGTAAACAAAACGAAGTTATCATAGTTCACATCCACCTGGTATTAGAAGCAGCTTTGATGGTAAGGTCTTCATTAGTTTCGTGGGTTTTTTCTACTTGTTACGCCCTATCTTTTCTGCACCTGTGTGGTCGTGGCCATTTGTTTAGGATCGGGAGATACCACACATCATGCTGAGTAACGCAGTATCTTTTCAGTGCCTTTTACGTCGTCCAAATGGCGGCGGGCCATTAATTCTGTGTTAAATTTCGTTGCTTCCTATTAAGTAGTGCAATTGAACTAATGATTCAGTCGTATTGGGGTGGCCACACAACAAATCAAGCTACACGAGGAAGGTTTTTCTCCTATCAACTATTTGGAGCTCTGCTGAGTCACGGTCGTGCACATTGCTGTATGCAGGTGTAGGTCCGTTTATACCCGTACAACATAATTATTATGCTTCTCGCACTCATTTTAACTGCCCTGATCAAAGTGGGTCTTATTCAGGGAGCCCCCATTTCATAATTGGCATGTGTTCTCCTCATCTCGTCGAAGACGACAACGATAAGAAATACAAAGATTTATCACGTATCAGTGGCACAGAGAGAAAGTGAGTTTCGCATCTGTTCGACTCCTGACGTAGTTCCAAAGATTCCTAGCGATAGGTATCGTCCTGAGGAATTACCTTTTATCTTCTTTCAAGACTAGGAGAAGCGTGTTGCTTCATGTGGCCGCGTGCGATAAAGACTATTGTTTGCGCTTCCTGGTAGTCTTGAGATTTGTCACATAACACTGTTAGCACCTAGTGATAAAACTTTACAACACCAGGCCAGTGTGGCACAGTACGACAGTGACTCTACTAAAAGTGGCACGTATATCGCTCATAAGTTAAAGTTTTAGAGTAGATTTGTGTACACAATTCAGCATTATATATGATACAAGATTTAATTTTGCCATAAAACTGTTACTTTCAACATATGTTTAACGGCCAAAATGATAAGCTGTTACATTTTAATTTGAATTTTTAAAAGTTCGCCTTCTGCAAAGCACATTATTACTTTTTTCCTGTTCTTTATCCAAACGTGTTTCGACATCTTATGTGTCATCTTCAGTCGCTCTCGTTTCATTTCTGTAAAACTATTATATAAAGTTTGTGGTTAATATTCTGTTTTAGGCATAAAAATTATAAAACGTGTATCTTTTACACTTTGTTTTGATTGCTGACCTGGAACTATATTAGTTATGGAAATGGAACTGTACAAATTTACTTGCTTTGGCAATTTCATGGCTCGACAGAATGCCACCTACAAAGAAATTAGAAAAATTTGCTTGCTAATTTTTTTTACAGCTTTTTCTGTAATAATTCAGGAACCGGTGTTTTTGGGTAACAAAATGTTTGAATATTGTAGAATTATTAACTTTCCTGATTTTCATTTCGTGTACTGACCATGGAAATTTGCTCCTCAATTTGGTTCCACGGAACTAGACGTGTAAAATATAAAAAAAGGTTTAAAATGCTAGTCTTCTTTTAGGAAGTCTGATAATTCTTAAAATGTTGGAAACCGTTTTCTGCTGCATAACGTTGTGTATTCGTTCCTAACTTTCTCATTTTGTTTTACTGCTTTTTGTACGTGCAAGTTTTCCCCCTTTGTATGCCTTTGGTAGGGATTATCTTTCTCTGAGGACCTTGATCAGTTCCAATGTAATTTGGTTGGTTGATTTCCCTTAAGAAATGATCTGTGTAAGTGGTGTTCACTTTTTAAGGTTCTAAGGTGTTACTGTTAATATGTTCCTGTGTTCTGTGTTTATCGTATACTGGTGTTCCTGGTAATTTATCTTCGGTTTGGTCTTTCCTAATTCACATTTTTCATTCCGTTTTTTATTGTTCGTGTGTTGTACTCATTCTAACTCTTCGCCTTATTTGTGTTTAGTTACTAAGTCTTGTACTGATCATGGTATTGTTCCTGATCTGTTGAACGTTTTTCACTGAACTTAAAATAAGTAATTTTAATTTATGGTAAATGTTTTAGCTTATATATGCCCATGTCTACAGAATAGTTTGTTATGGAGTGTTTGTAACAAAACTACAAATAACATAGTCTCAGAACAGGGAGGAATTATTTGATAACGTCGAGCTTCTAAAGTACCTTTAACAGGGCATTGATTATCATGTAAAATGCCGCTTGCACTGATAGTTGATAAATCTGTCAGGTGAAACTGTGCAGACATAATAGTGTCTAAAACTCGAGTCTTGACAATTTTCATTATCGGGAATGTTTCTTTTCGAGCGTCCCTGGCAGCCTGCTTTGTAGCTGCCTGGTACACAGTTGAATTGCTTATTTCTGAAAGGTACGAAGTGCAATTTTTTTAAGTTTTGAAATACACACAACGAATATTTTTCCGCTTTTCCAATATGAGACGTAATTGTTTGTAAGTGTAAAGTGCGCCAACGCGCCGCTATAACGAAGCCAAAATAGCGTTGTTCTGTAAGTTATTAGCACTTTTACTGACAAAATACGTAACTGGACTTGATTCCTTCCAACATGGGATGAACAGAACCTGTAAGCGAGCAGAAAAATTGGCGTACTTAGTTTATTTCCATCATTTCTAAATGGAGTATATGCATACATAACATAAATGGAATAAACCTTATTATCTTCATCCAACGCACAGAATTGCTTACATCTTATGCTGTATTTTTGTACAACCCCACTATTGATAAAACAGCTACACTATACTCACAGATATTATACAACAAAACAGTTACTAAAAGAAGTCATACTGCTAGAAAAAGCAAGTAATGCTTTTTCACTGATACCGCCATTCTGTTACTTCATGAAAGAATGCTTTACTTGCCTCAGAAGTCGTGACATAACGATGAATCTTCTTAAGATCGTCCTGTTTTACTGGTTTGATTGCTATTCGTCCTTCCTCATAGGCCTTCCTTAACAGGTTCAGAAGAGGACCATTTCTTGGTCCAGGCTGAGACAAATGGAATGTATGATGGACTATGCTCCCAACGAAGGGAGGAGCAACCACTCTGCCAAAAAGATATGCTGAATACAGAAACTTGCAATACAAGAATTTGGAGAATGGCGCAGGAGCAAACAGCACCTTCGTGCATCTAGGAACGTGCTTCTCTGTTTGTTAATCACTTGAGAGTTGTGTTCCTACAATGCTTAGGCAACCACGCATCCGTATCAGTGATGTCAGTTACACCCACCATTTTTATTGTAACATGACTTTTTGCATTAGCAATGATTGTACGATATTCTTTTGGAGGGTTGATTCTGTCAAATCACTTAATTTTTTTTTCTTTTAAACACCAAAATCCCTATCGCAAGGCAGGAGGGGATGACCTATAATAGGGAAACTGTGAATTATTTCCTCGAATCGTTTATCTTTGACCAAACCCATAAACAAACAAAAAACAAATAAATGAATGATTCCTGTTTTGGCCTGGACACGTATCCGAGAACGTGTCAAATTTCTTCGTGCTTCGTTTAATCTTAGTGGTGAGCTAGTCCAGTATGAATGTGCACAGCTCATCGGGCTCATTTTGGGTCTGTCCCCTCATATAATGCATGTATACTTTGCACCTATTGTCTTGAAGGCTGTGTATAATAAATACTTGTACCCACAGCTGCCTTGGGAAGAATATTTCCTGAACAGGTATATGAGGTAGAGGGAAATTTTGTGTGTAGTAAAGGCAACGCAGACTGCATCATCGGGCTAGCAGGGTCCTGAGCGTGATTTCATGGAGAAATAAAATAAGCAACTTCAGCGCTTGTGAATACGTAGCTAGCTTGCTGCTGCTAATGTAACATTTTGTCATAAGTGCGGAGACTTCATTTTGACTTGAAGTTCTTCGCAGATATTGGACACATCTATTTGGGGTCTACCGAATCTGTAGCCAAAGTTGAAATAATTAACATAAAATGTATATTTCACTTCAAGATTAGGATGTTCCTCGTAAAATAAATCGTGCATTTTTTAAAGATTCAGCCTTGCACCCAAGTAATTTGCTTCTTTACCCCAATAATGAGATGTTTTGACACGGAACTTGAGAATGTGCTCCCGAATTTCAGTGCGGATTTCACGTAATGTAGCATGTGTCTTTCTACTGAATCCTCTCTTGTCCACTGGAGGTCCACCTTTCGCCAGCGACTTAACAAACCTGAATAAACACTTCTACGTTACTCAGCGTAAACTAATGAATGCATTCCTACATATCTGCGCGCGCGCGCGCGCGCACACACACACACACACACACACACACACACACACACACACACACACTCCTGACGTCTAATTACAAAATATTTGTATGCAGATCCAAGTTCCACTTTTGATGCTTTTCAGTTTTCATTAACAGCCAAGGTTTTCGGCGTTTAATGGGATGTTATTCAGTTATTCTATATGGGTGCACATCCTGTTCATTTTTGGTTTCATAGTCGTAAACAAGTACTAAATATCTCCAGCCTCTGTTCATCTTGCAACGTATTGAAGCAGTGGCGGCATCAAGTTTCACATTCCGTCAGCCAGCTGATGTGACCGAGCGGTTCTAGGCGCTTCAGTCCGGAACCGCGCTGCTGCTACGGTCGCAGGTTCGAATCCTGCCCCGGGCGTGGATGTATGTGATGTCCTTAGGTTAGTTAGGTTTAAGTAGTTCTAAGTCTAGGGGACTGATGACCTCAGATGTTAAGTCCAATAGTGCTCAGAGCCATTTGAACAAATTTTTTCACATTACGTCTACTCTGAGTCCAAGCGTTATGACAGTCTGCTTAATAGCATGTTAGTCCACCTTTGGAACGCAATACTGAAGCTGTTGTGCGTGGCGTGAATTCGACAAGTCATTACTAAGTTTCCAGAGGTATGTGACACCAGGTGGACCCATGGTTTGTGGACGCGGAATTGTTGCCTTACAGCTTTCCAGGTCTGTTTTGCCAAGTTCAGGTCAGGCGAATTTAATGGCTAAGACACGTCATTTCACGACCACGCTCCTCAAAACACAGTAGTACGAATGTGGCCTTGTGAACGGACAGTAAGATAACATTACCGTCGGGGACGACACCAAGCGTGAAGGGTTACTGGTGGTTTGCAATAATGATCGCGTAGTCCTGCTTTAGATTATTACCACATGCCCCTTGGAAGCTCGGAGAATGTTAAAAAAAAATTAATGGTTCGTTATTGCCGAAATACTCGTTCCGAGGTGCCGGATGTTAGCAATCTGCCCCTCATCGATGTCCCTTACGTCAGATTTCCACATCGGTATGATGTCCCATTCGTCTACGCAAAGCATATATACTTCCCTTACCGTATCATGCGCTCACGCCACCAGACGGTGGGCCGCAGTCATGTTTCGACTCGTCAATATGTTTTGTGCCTCAGCTCTAATGAAGCACATTTTCTTAAAGTCGTATTATAAATTTTCATGTAAATTATAAGTAAGAACGACGATGTCTTCATTTTTCGATTTACCCAGCAAGTAGGTATTTATTGAACGTCACAGCCTGGTTATCAAGTCCTTCACAGATCTCTCTTACATCGATTACAATTTACAAAGGAACTATATATTCCATGTTTGGCCCTCCCCTTCCAAATGTCTAGGAAGACAGGGGCCCACATTTTGTCACCTAAGTACTTCTGGACCTGCAGAAGTCCCGAAAGCTTACAGAAAAGGCTACCAATTGTTTTATATATTCCTGAATATCTGCTCCTCTCCAAGGCAAGTTACGATTAAATTGTTGTAACATATTAAAGCCAGTATTTAACACTGCAAAAACAGAAATACAAAAAAGTGTTCGTAATTTCGTCGCCATAAAAATGCTCTAAAGTGCAGTTAATTTAAATGTGCGTTTTCTTTCTAACATTGCCATGCATGTTCACTACTGTGAATCACAAGAATATCACGAATGAACAATCTTTTAAAGTTTTTTTCAGCTGTCGAAAGATGTGTACCATATGAAGTTGTGTGTCTTTGTAGATAAACAGCAATTTCGTAACAACATACTAAGCATTTGCTACAACGAGTTCATTTCTATCTCCTTGTGTTTTAAAAACACCAAATAAAGTCAGCGTTTCATAACAGATCAAAATATCGTCCCCGGTACGAAATAGGAACTGCATGGGGACGAAATTAGAAACATCTCCCAGATTTATTCTGTTGACCGCTACAGCAACATAAGCCAAACATTTGACTATAATAATTACGCACCCGAAACAACACACGACTGAAATACAGTTCAATATTTGACTACAAATCAGTGCTCCTCTCTAGGAAGTGCTGACTGTTAATTTGACTGCTACACTAACTCAGCTCAGCATAAAAAAGAATTAATTCATACACACAAGCTACACGTGCTTCACGTGCTCCTAATAGCAAACGGTCTCCAACTGTGGAACCCTAAAATTCCAAGGTGAACAAAATGAGGAGCGGGGGCGATATTATAGATGACAGCAAGGCTACACCGTAGTCCCTCATCTTGCTTGGGGTGTCTTCCAAGACTGATAAAAATTTTGGGGAGGATGTGGACTGTGAGAGATAAATGACAGCTTAAAATTACGGTAGTATACATTGAATAAGTTCAGTCTTGTCTGATTTCGTTTGGTGGCACCTGTACCTTCTCTTTGTCATTGCAGTTCGTCCAACTTGTGTTATTGACGAAATTTCCCTAGAAAACTTGTGGCTATTTTCCCTTAGACGTAATAAGAACCTCAAGCACGCCCCATTACTGCTTAAACAATTGTGGCGAAATAACAAGTAACGGAAATGAGGCATCATCGTATTAGCTTATTAGTGGGAAACATTACCGCAAGAGACAAACATCATAAGTGGCATTGGGTGATAGTGAAGCTGTTGAGGTCCCCCCCAACGCAGTCGTTAGACCAGCGCGTCTCGTTCCGAAGCTGTTTCTACGTATCAGCGACCTTCGAGGCCGCAGTCGTACTTTATGTACCGGTACCAGAATACCATTCCATGCTGTGCGAAGTTTATCCTGGGGATGCATATTCGAATCTTGACATTTCGTCTTTTGTGAAGTTAATTCGGGAGAGAGGTTAGATTTTGCGCATATACAGTTTCGTTCGCTGTGGCAGAAATGTGTAGGTGAACGCAATAGCTTCTGCTTCGTTGTAAACATTCTAACAGCCACAAATTGTGTTGACGTTGTGAGAGAGAGCAGGAGGGACTACATTGAGTTCGACGTCCCGTCGGCGACGGGGCCATTGGAGAAACAAGACACATTTGTGAAAGAGGAGGATAGGGATGGACATAGTGTCTACTTTTCTACCTCTGCATTCGCCTTCAGTGATTTCGGAGCAGTCACGAAGAGCTTAAATCGTGGACGTTGATTTTTTTAAAAAAAAAGAAGAAAGAAAAAGCTGTTCGCCTTGACGACTACGCCACTTCCCTCAGTATGGCTTCATTTTTTGATTTGGCTGTGTTAAATGAATTCTTAAAA
The DNA here is from genome assembly GCF_021461395.2 of Schistocerca americana. Classification (NCBI taxonomy): domain Eukaryota; kingdom Metazoa; phylum Arthropoda; class Insecta; order Orthoptera; family Acrididae; genus Schistocerca; species Schistocerca americana. Next base: position 324,707,974 of record NC_060121.1, on the reverse strand, counting down.
AGTGAAACTCTCTTACAGTTCTGTTTACTAGTCACGAACTGTTTTGGGGGCTGTGTCATCTCATTAGTTTAAGTTTTTACTACTTCTGCCCCAACCTGTCCTGCTGCTGGAAAAATAGTTGAAATCGCAGTCGAGCAGTGTCAGTCCAGAGAGTTTAGAGACTGGATTAATAAAAAATAGCCGGCCGCGGTGGTCTCGCGGTACTAGGCGCGCAGTCCGGAACCGCGCGACTGCTACGGTCGCAGGTTCGAATCCTGCCTCTGGCATGGATGTGTGTGATGTCCTTAGGTTAGTTAGGTTTAAGTAGTTCTAAGTTCTAGGGGACTGATGACCACAGCTGTTAAGTCCCATAGTGCTCAGAGCCATTTGAACCATTTTTTTAATAAAAATAAACTTGAAGATGATGATTTTTTAATGCTTCAGATATTCTACAAAGCCTTAGTCCACTTCAGTACAACATACAGAACGGTCTTAAAACCATGTGGAACTGTCAGATAAATTCTTCTTTGAGATGTTGTTCAACTTGGATTGATCTTTTATGTCGTAAAATGGCTTGATCTGTTACGTCGTAAAAGCGTTGAGTGTGGTAGATTCGTATGGGTGCCAGTAAGCCTCTTCACCCGTGATGATTTTTTCTAGGAAAGAATTGTCCGCATTTTGCATTTCAATCAAGTCGCAGCAGGCGTTGACGCGTCGTTTTTGTTCGGAAGTCAAGGTGTGCAGGACAAATTTCGTACATGCTTTTCTCATTTTCAAAACATTCTGGAGAAGGTATTGAACACATGGATTTGAAAGATGTTGCTCCATTGCAGTTTGTCACTCTACTACTTTGACACACCCCAACCACACGTCCACTACTTAACGCTGCCTCCTCACAACTGATAGGTCGAATGCAGTGTGTTGTTTAGAGTTGATTCCGCAGATCCCGAGCTGGCGTTCATTATACGCCAGGGACATAATCAGTCTTGGAACCTTTTGGACGGACGTTGTAGTTAAGTAAATACCGTTAATAACAGGACAGGCGTCATTGCTAAATTACTGCAGGACCGTGGACGGAAGAAACAAAGTAATAGAACAGCTGATCTAAATTGTAGCACTTCAGAAGTGTGGAAGGTGCTTGTACATACAAAGTCCACAAACTCTTTATTGCCAACTAGTAACAACAGTAGTGCAGAGTTCTGGAAGTTGCTGGAATTCTTTAGAAGTGCTTGTTCATTTTTGCATCTGAGTAGTGCTTTGGTCCTGTGGTGGAGGTGCCCTTTTTACACAACCCCTAGACCACGGGAGGGCAACCGGCGGCTTGCGGGCCGCATTCGAGTCGCAATTGGTTTCAATGTGGCCCACGGAAGAAATCTCGGATGTACATAAAATGAATGCACTCTCAGAAACGTGTTTTTTAAGTCATAATTTGTTGTACCGTATCGGGAAAGGTTTGCCGAACGTTTCGGTGCGTTACTCCAAAACCATTAGTCACGGACGCAATGGTTTAGACTTCATGATCTAGGGGCGTTGCTGTCGCGTCGTGACTAAAGCTCTGTTGTAGGGAAAGCACAGCCAACTTGCCAGTGGCCGTCATTTTGGGCCCACTGCGCTGCAGGTGATACATTGATTTCTGTAGCATATTTAGCTGTGCATATTAAAGAAGTGCACTCAACCGTCTAAAAGACTGCTAAAACTGATCATTGGCTTCAAACGGAACATGCCAGATATTTAGCAATAAAAAATCTCAACAAATTTAAGCTAAATGTGTCGAAAAGCATTTGTTGTGGCGAGCATGAAACGCAGTTTTCCCCCTGCTATCCTTTATTAATGGAGAAAGCAAATTTCGCAGTTCTTGTTGCGGTATCTAGTTTGAACACCTGTTTTCGTAATTAGCGTTAAATTGGACCTATCCAACAGTCAGCAGGACAGAAGGAATCAATATTAGTTCGCAAGTGCAAGGAAAAACCCATCGATCATTTATAGCTCTGTATCGACTTATTTGTTGTTCCTGATGCCCGATACTACGAAAATTCGCCCAACATCTCTTTTGTTATACGAAATAAAGCATTGGATTAAAATATATATGCGCGGTACCTTAGTAAATAGAATTGATAAACGTGCCTATATGATTACGCATGCTTTATATTTTTGTCAGGTCTACTCCATAAAATGTTGTCTGCAGATTGTTCTATGACATTAGGAGAATGATTACGAAGGAACAAGAGACCACAATATTTTTAAAATGTGTTCAAATAAAACTAGGCCTACGATTCAAAGTAGGCTGTAGGAAACAGTAACAACTGCATTTATGTTGATATACTGTAAATTAGCCACCAGGTGACAACTGTAATAATAGCCTCCTGGTAACATCATGCTTACTGAATATGTCGTAGGTTCGGTACATTTTTCTTTTTTGTACATTACTTTGCGTGGAACAAATAGCAATTCATTATTGTGAGCATCATAAATATAATTTTAAACCATATTGTACAGTCAGTCGGGTCAAATTATTAACCAGTCATGATAACTTTGTACGGACCACTCAGTATTTTTTCCTTTTATGTGCTGACCGTGGTAGTTTTATCTCTGAGATTTCTGTTATGTGATTAAACTACCATTTAGCCATCCTGTTCACGCTTATGACTTTATTTTTTGTTGTTCGAATGGATTGGAAACTAACAGAAACGTAAAAAAGGAGACAAAGACAAAAGGCCAGAAATGAATCAAATTAAGTTCCTGCAACTTTTCCCATTGCGACCAATATTCTCCTTCTCATTGCATCTCTTCCTTCGGAAGGAATTCTGTACAGTTTTTCTCCATTTTCACCTTGAAACGAAGAGCCAAAAGCATAGCACTGAGGCATTATTCTACTTAAAACTCCGAAGATAACGCAACTGTTCCTATGCTTCACACGTAACGCTTGGGCCGACAATGGCTGCTAATGTCACATGACGCGGTTTCAGCCAGTCCAGAAGTGTGGACGGCGGCAAACGCAGGGGAAAAGGATGGGCCAGCGGATCAGCAAAGGTTGCCCACGCCTGCCTTATATTGTGACAGTCATTTTCCGCGATTCTTTCACTAGTGCGTGGTTGACAAGGAATGCAAGAGAGCGTCTATTGCAAAGTAGGAGAGTGGTGCCACATAATTGAAGCAGTGAGGTCGGGTTGAGTGCCGCGTTTGCGAATCCCAAACTTTCGGATTCGTGTCGCGCTCGGCCACACAGCTTTACTGAGCCACGAAGTTTTAAACGTACACTACTGTACAGAGAAAAAGATTCAATCTGAAAGTTCTGTACGCTTTCAGCGTTACAAGACTACATAACGACATGCTGTAATTTCGTTTCCATTTAGACTTCACATGAAGGCCTTCATTTCCTTCCAGTTCGCTGATCTGGTTTAGATAGATTTCCATATTTCGGTATGCACAATGAAAAGCATTCCTGATTGTCTGTAGGTCATCTTATAAAATGGGTGGGACAACTGCTTATTTCGTCTACGGATTGAATCTCAATCTCCTCGTGCAACCTCTATATCCAGCCTCGCAAAATGGGTGACAGCTTCGAAGAAAGTAGTCATTGTAAATCGAAAACTCATTCTATGCAGCTCTCGAAGCTGATGTGTGCTCTGCAAGTGTCATTCCCGCTTAGCCACTGCAATCTACATCCATTTGAACGGGCGTACTGTTTTTAATCCTCGTGTCCCTCCAAAATTTTTACCTACACACGTCATCCTATAACTAAATTTAGATATTCCTTTTTGCCTCCGGATGTGTCCTGTCGTACTATTCCTCCTCCTAGTCATGCTGTGCCATAAAGCTCTTTCCTCCCAATTCGATACAGTACCTTTTCATTAGTTAACTGGTCTGCTTGTAATCGTCAGCAGTCTTTAATAGCATCAAATTTCTAAAGCTTGTATTCTCGTCTGTATTTAAATTTCATGTAAGGCTACTCTCCAAACAAATCTGGATTACTAAACGGGTAAACCGGGCCACAGTGCCAGTCGCAAGTTGCCTATGTAATGACATCAAGGTGCAACAAAAAGTTGATTTTTTTCGTGTGTGTCGTGAGGCAGCGTACTCACAGCGTCTAGATTAGTGAGACTTTATTTATCCAGTATTTGAGGATGAGAGCACTTAGCGACTTCCAACAAACTGTTCACACAATTTCAAACTTTTTCGAAACTTTTTTCTCGCTGATACACCCCTCCCCTTCCCACCCACAAACAAACAAAATGATGAAACGAGAAAATTTCATCACATACTACTTGTTCGCTGTTTATGCAGTAATACTTTAAGCATCAGGCATATTTTAATGTGTTACTTCTTTACTATCATTTCTGTTCCCAATTTATTTCGCACAGTGTCCAGAGGTGTCATTGAATGTACCTGCCAAACTGTCATCGTGTGACACGTGGTTCGGAAGATACGTTTTATGCATTGGAGTTAGATTCTTTAAAGAGCTGGTGATGATGGCCTAGTGGTAATGTTAGAAAAGACTAAGTAACACTTAAATTTATCTTGCCGTATATTTTGTTTTCAGGTAATGTTGTTCACGCTGTTGCCAGTCCGCATTGAAGCTTCACTTCTTCCATAACTTTAATTCCCTGGTCAGACTTCTGTTTAGTTTCCTTTACCGCTTGCTCAACGTACAGACAGTATAATGTGGGACATGGAATACAGCTCCGTCCTTTCTCAACCACTGTTTCCCTTTCAGGTTCTTTGACTCGTATAACTGCAGCGTGGTTTCTGTACAAGTTTAAGATAACCTTTCACTCCTTCTACTTTATCCGTGATTAGTTCGGAAATTGAAAGAATGTGTTCCAGTCAACATTGCAAATGCTCATACCTTCTAAAAAATAAAGTAATTGCTCTTATTTTTGGCTTGTACGAGGCCTTCCATATTTTTTTATGTAGATAAGTCGTGTTGGTATATAGAAACAGTGACCTTCTTTCAGTAGCTTCCTCTTTGAATCATTACGTTTTTTCTTGAAGTCTGAAGATATTTGGATTGCCACGTGTCTTGCATAGCAGGTGGAATAGCATGTCACCGTTGGCACCTCGAAGGACCTTTAGGGACATTCGTCTATTCCAGGTGGTTTGTTCCATATTAGGTATTTCTGTGGCCTTTAAACTTCACCCACATTGTCGCTTCGCTTATGTCATCTTCATGTAACTTCTCTCCCTTTTCTTAGTAGCTTCGAGTTATTTCGAAAGATCCAGAAAAAGACAGTCGGCGTTGTTGAGGTGGCTATGTTGTTGGCCGATCCTTGTCTCCTTCGCCGCTGGCCCTGCCCACGAGCATCAGCCTCGTTTTCACACAGGCACGTGTGGGTAGCCGCCGAATGCATGCAGCTGCAGCTGCAGCCACACAGCTGTCGTAACGGTACTGCCGTGGGTGGTGTTGTATAACTGGCGTTTCTCTTGTGGCGCGGTCCGGGGGCGAGATCACTCTAGCGCTAACATGCCGCCCGCGTCGCCATACCCTTTATTCTACTCCACGCTTTCGTTGGCTTTCTGTTAACATCCGATTACAGTCTTCCAGATGTCAAGCTCCGAAAAATAGGCCACTTGATTCTCTGTAGTCAGTACTTTGATCCGGCCGGTTTTAATTACACGATACAAAAGAATGGGAGTTCAATGCTTATATACTCAATCCTTCGTTATTTCATTTGAGAATTTAAAAATCATCAATTGTAAGCAACTGCTCTGGCTTTGGGGACACGGTTGACGCCGCAACATTCCATGCGACAAAGCTGGGAAGCTTGCGGCTTAACGTCCCGTCGGCTGTGATGTCATTAGATGTAGTGCACCTGATTCGTTCAGAAAAGGATATGGAGGGGGCGGGGGAAAGGGAAGGGGGCGGGGGAGAGGAATCGACCGTGTCCTGTTCAAACAAACCATTTTAACATGTGCCTTCTGCGTAGTTCATTTTAAAGTTTACACTGCCTGATCAGAAGTACCCTAACACCTTTATTTAATGCGGGATTGACCACTAGAGCTCACGATGGGCGAATCGGCCAGTAAAATGGAAGCGGGGGAGTAGTGTCGTCACTAGAGAAGCAGTAACAGGCGGGTGCTTCGGTCGAGAGAGCTCAGTGACTTCGAACGTGAGGTAGTCATTGGACATCACCTGCGTAACATAGGCCAGGCAAGGAAAGTGTTGGCGGTTGTCGGTCGTGGAGCCTTGCGGAGAGTGGCTGTAAAAAAGAGAGTTCCAAAGTGCTACCAGCAGAAAAAATGCGGTACAGTCGTCTGGCAGTTCCTCATAAGACAACACATTTCTGTACTCAGTGCTAAGCGACGCTTGAAGTGGTGTAAATAGCAACGTCACTGGGCACTAGGATATTAGAAACGAGTGATTTGGAGTAACGAGTCACGCTATCCCCTGTGGCAAACCGTTGGAAAGAGTTGGTGACTGTCTAGAGGACATTACCTGCAATAATACGTGGTGCCAACAGTAAAGTACGGAGGGGGTAGTGTTACGGTGTGGGGGCGTTTTTCATGGTTATCAAACGTTAAATGCTTAAGGATATGAACCCAGGTGGAGGAACAGTTAGGAGGCGATGACCGTATCAGCATGATAATCCACCCTGTCATAAAACAGCATCTGTGACACAGCAGTGCTTTATGAACAATAACATCTCTGTAGTGGATGCTGTTGCATGGAGCACCTTTGAGATGTATTAGAACGTCCGCTCCGCTCCAGCATCCAACATCACTACCTTCTCTGGTTTCGGCTGTTGAGGAAGAATGGACTGCCATTCCTCCACAGTCAGTCAGACACCTCATTGAAAGTGTCCCCAACATGGTTCAAGCCGTCATAAAGACGAAGAGTGAACTTACCGCATACGTGTCCAATAACAGATAACCGGGTACTTTCGATTGGATGGTTGTAATATCTGTTCCTTCTTGGACAGTGAGGTTGTGTAGAAATGGTTAAACTGTAGTGTTTTGCTCATCAGTCGAGAAAAACCATTGACCTATCAGGCATCTCTCCGTAATCTTGTTATACAGTATTCACTAAAATATCACCTACTGCATACCGGAAAAAAAACATTGAATTTGCGTCAGGCAAAAGATCAGCAGGCTTTCGTAGCGTACTTGGCACTATAAACCATATACATGTCGTCAACAAAATACGGAGAAATGAGTATGAATCGCCACTTCGTTTGGGATAAATAAATTTTTGAAAAATATTTCCAGTTTCATCAACAAGTGTAATAATAACTCTTAAGAAAGAAGCCATTGTTTCGGCGTATGTACGTGAAAGTTACAGCTGCGATTAATTTTATAAACTAAGAAATCCAAAGTCGAAAGAAAAATAGAGCAATGAATTTCCGTACCACCAAAACTGCTCTGAGGTAGTTTCCAAATCAATAAACGGGGAAAATGAAGGAATAGATGTTAATGAAACATAACATGGACCATTGCTGTCTTCCTAATGATATTGTTCTGTTTAACTCAATTTCAAATAAATTTAAGTATCGAACGAAAGCTAGTTTGTAAACAGGCCTGAAAAACCGCTTATAAGAACAGATGGATAAGAAAGTATTACAAAATATGGTTCAAATGGCTCTGAGGACTATGGGACTCAACATCTGAGGTCATCAGTCCCCTAGAACTTAGAACTACTTAAACCTAACTAAGCTAAGGACATCACACACATCCATGCCCGAAGGCAGGATTCGAACCTGCGACCGTAGCGGTCGCGCGGTTCCAGACTGAAGCGCTCGGCCACACCAGCCGGCGAAAGTATTACAAATTAACAATAAAGTCATAGAATCAGTTGTGAGTTCTCGTGTTTGTGACAGCTGTAGATAACGACGATTGCCGAAGAAATAAACATAAAAATAAAATGGCGTGGAACGTTTGGTGGAATAGATAGTTATCGAACCTAACCTTCCAATCTGCCCGAAGAGTAAAGGTAACAATGAATGTGTATGACCAGTTTTGACTTGCGGCAGCAAACAGTGGGCTGATAATGCTAAAACCATTGACAGACTCGGAAGTTTTGAACGAGTAGCGAAGAGATACATGTAGGGAATAACTGTGAGATGCAGGAAAACGTAATAAAGTGGAGGGGAAGACGTGTTTATGTCCATTGAGAAATTCATAAGAGGTTGGCGAGACACGTTTCCGGGCGAGTAGAAGGTGGATGGAACACAGCAATGAACTAAACTTAGTCCAAGGAGACGTGAAAAGACAGGACCGTCAAACTAATGAAATGGCGGCTAGATGACATTAGAAAACCTAAAGAAACAAAGTATATGCATGTAACTGAATGCCGTAATCCATGTAGTAGTCCACAGGGAAACATTTATGTAGCAGTGGCCTGTCAAATGGATGGTGGTTCATGTTGTCTCTTTCATAAATCTTTACTTAGTAAACGTTTATGTCCCGTATGTCAAAACCGTTGAACCTCATACCCAAACAGCGGAAGATTCATGATTAGTGGAGTCTTCATACCATTTTGAAGTGTGAGGACTGCGGTTACTATGGCTAGCTTTGTTTAACCGGTTGCTGGTTGCTAGAATACTTGGGGAGAACCGACGGGCGCTTATCCTTTTGTATTTTGTTAGATCTACTTTGTCGAGCCCGGAAACGTACCTCGTGGAGACGCTCTAGAGAAAGGCCGGTTGTGCAGTTGCATTCTCCACATCTACAGCACAAATCATTGAATGGAAAAGTGTGATAAAGATTCTGCCTTCAGCGAAACACAAGTTCTTGGTTTTATTCACCCACGGATCTTTCGGTGATGTCCATCCATCTCTAGTGGGATCCCTTTATTTAACAAATACTGTTCATGGCGCTGCCTGCCTTCTGTAGTACATCTGATAACTTTAGAAGAGTTCATGTGCATTTTGTGTGGTTTTCACGTTGTCAAAAACTAGCGCTCTGCCATGTATTTCAGTAATGATTTGCAGACAGTTGATGTACAGTTGTATTGACAGACATGCGCTGCGTGTTATGCGCAGTATTTCGACGAACGACCCAACCTCCTCCTCAAGCTGCCAAGAGTTTTTCTGTTGTGTTTACCTGGGCTCCAGTCTGACTGTGAAATATTGTTGGTATGACGCCACTGTTTATGGCATAGTTCCATTCCCGATGCCCATTACGCCCTCTGATCCTTTGTTCTTCAGAACTCGCACCGATATTTCGTGAAGAGCAAATTTTCTCAGCCTCTTCCAAATCTGCTGGAGTGATGGCCGGCGAAATTTTAATAAATCGAGTGTGTCGGACCCCGAGCGTTATTTAAATTAACCCGCCGCCCCTGCTTATTAGGTTTTCTGACACCTTTATATCGATAGAGACCTCATTATGATGTCCCAGAAGCTTGGCGTTTGCTACTGGTCTCGTCGTATTTCACTTCATGATTATATTCCAAGCAGTGCTCGGCGACAGCTGATTTGCTTGGTTGTTTCAGTCTTGTATGTCATTTATAATACTTGCAGCTCTCCTCAACTGTATTGATAATCTGCCCCACGTAAGATATATCACATTCGCATGGAATGCGATAAAAACTCATCTGTCGGAGATCTAGATTGCCTTTAGCATTACAAGGAATACTTTCTATATTACTTGAATGGAGCGAAATACACTGAATGCCATGTTTTCGGAGGAGTCTAACGATCTTTCCGGATACTGGGCCAGCATAAGATAGACAAGCGACTTTTGGCTTCTCTTTCTCGGTCTCAGCCTGTTCCTAAGGCGTTCTTGATGTCAATAGCATCGCCTGGTCAGTTTGCGTTTTAAGTTTAAATAACACTTAGGGGTCCGGCTCTCAGTTCATAAAATTTCGCCGGCCATCACGTTCATCAGAGCTGAAAGACGATGAGAGAATTTGTGTCTAACGGAATATCAGTGAGAGCTCTGAAAAACAAGATAGCATCAAAGGGCGCAGTGGGCGTCGGGAATCGAACCCGACTACAAATACCCGTTAGACCACAATAGTTCAGTCTAATTAGAGTCCAGTTAGCGAGCACACACAGTAGCAAAACTCGAAGCACCAGGGGAAGACAGCTGGGTCGGTCGTCAAAGTATTGTTCAGTAAATGGAAACGAATCTTCAGAACACACGAAAGCTCACTATTAATCAAACGCATCGAAAATCAGATGGATTACGTGAACATGATGTGCTGTAAGAATATGGAAACCCACTGAAGGTAGTGAAGCATCACCGAAATATGTTTAAGAAAACCTAGAAACCTTGTTTTGTTAAAGGCAGAATCTTTCAAAACATATCATCACTGCCACACTCATGACTCGAAACTCGCGCAACAGGCAGCGAAAATCATCCATCTCGCTACTTGCGCACATCAGAGACTTCGAAAAGGAATGTATGAACTCAGTCCGATAACCATAAATGCAGACACGTCAGCTGTCGCTGTCTTTTCCCTTTAAATTGCCGGTTCGTAATTAGCAATATTGTGGTAGGTCAAAGACAAACATGTCTAGACAGTACCAGGTAAAGCTCACAATTACACGTTGACATTGGGTAGAGGGGACAGTAAAACGTCCCGCTAAAGTCTGTTATTGATCGTCCGTTCCTCGCTTGTCTTCCTCCTAAAACCGCCATGGTCAAATATCTAGTTACAAGAAAGCCTTCCCTTCTTGAAGTGGACCATCACATCTTTTTCAAACAATGAGGAGGAATTCGTGTTAACACAGGTTTGTGAAAGTTGTAACCTCCCCACCGCAATTTTTTTTTAAGAAAATATAGCAATACTTAATAGAAATGTGGAGCCATGTGTAACCTCCCTACAAAAATTTTAAAAGAAAAGGACGATACTAATTAGAAATGCTGATGGACATGGCTCTATGCGTAACCTGCCCACAATCAAATGTACTGACAATGGCAACAAATGTGAAATTCGCAATCTGACTCAATTATAAATCCTTCAAAATATTAAAGTCCATTCAGTGACAAGAAAATTCAATTAAACCGAAATATCGGTCTTTTGGCCCTGAGTAAAAACAATCAGAATTAAAGTCTTACCTCAGAATAAATGGATGTCACATATCTGCTCTTGTTGTTGCGCACCACTTGGAGGAACTACATTGCAAATAATAATATTCTCCTTTTTTTTGTAATTCTAGTGAAATTTTTCTTCAAAAAGAAGTGGAATGAAATGGGAAGTGCAACGAGATCTTTAGTTCAAAAAAAATAAAGTTTTGAGAAAATGCTTTTGAAATAAAAAATTATTATTGGGAGACTTGTTGGAGAATAATTACAATAAATAAAATTTTTCATTATCTAATGATTATATTAATTAACAGTATACCTTATTCCTCATCTTGACCATTGTTGCCGACCGCCTACATCACACAACCGCACTGGGCTGCTACTACTGACCGACCGCTCTGCATGACGACTACAGACTGAGTACTGCTCTCAACTAGACAGAGCTACAGACTCGCAACGACTGACTGACTGCTACTCTGCATAGCGACAACTAACTCGCAAAGACTACTACTGACTGAGAACCGCTCGCAACACTCGCGCGGTCAAGCGCATACTCTCTGGTCACAGATGCTACAATGCCTCGCCATCGCTGCTGCGTTACATACGTGTTTCATAACCCTCCACTCGGGGGGCAAAAATTTGGCAGCGATGGTGAGTCATTTGGAGTGTAACCTCCCCACCGCAATTTTTTTTTTAAGAAAATATAGCAATACTTAATAGAAATGTGGAGCCATGTGTAACCTCCCTACAAAAATTTTAAAAGAAAAGGACGATACTAATTAGAAATGCTGATGGACATGGCTCTATGCGTAACCTGCCCACAATCAAATGTACTGACAATGGCAACAAATGTGAAATTCGCAATCTGACTCAATTATAAATCCTTCAAAATATTAAAGTCCATTCAGTGACAAGAAAATTCAATTAAACCGAAATATCGGTCTTTTGGCCCTGAGTAAAAACAATCAGAATTAAAGTCTTACCTCAGAATAAATGGATGTCACATATCTGCTCTTGTTGTTGCGCACCACTTGGAGGAACTACATTGCAAATAATAATATTCTCCTTTTTTTTGTAATTCTAGTGAAATTTTTCTTCAAAAAGAAGTGGAATGAAATGGGAAGTGCAACGAGATCTTTAGTTCAAAAAAAAATAAAGTTTTGAGAAAATGCTTTTGAAATAAAAAATTATTATTGGGAGACTTGTTGGAGAATAATTACAATAAATAAAATTTTTCATTATCTAATGATTATATTAATTAACAGTATACCTTATTCCTCATCTTGACCATTGTTGCCGACCGCCTACATCACACAACCGCACTGGGCTGCTACTACTGACCGACCGCTCTGCATGACGACTACAGACTGAGTACTGCTCTCAACTAGACAGAGCTACAGACTCGCAACGACTGACTGACTGCTACTCTGCATAGCGACAACTAACTCGCAAAGACTACTACTGACTGAGAACCGCTCGCAACACTCGCGCGGTCAAGCGCATACTCTCTGGTCACAGATGCTACAATGCCTCGCCATCGCTGCTGCGTTACATACGTGTTTCATAACCCTCCACTCGGGGGGCAAAAATTTGGCAGCGATGGTGAGTCATTTGGACTTGCCAAGCGCGGCAAAATTTTTCTTTAATTAACAAAATCCTACAACTTACAGAATATTTAAATGTTGTGCACACGCACTAAGTACAAAATATATCAGACAAGGACAAAATGTGAATACTAAACATAGTAGCAAATCAGAAAAAAGTATATACAAACTTTTTGACAGATAAAGTGCACAGGCACTGAAAAAATTCTTTAGCATATGCAGAACAAATAAACAGACTGGCAAGAATAATTAGATGTAGTACATAAAGTAAATGTTGTGCACACGCACTAAGTACAAAATATATCAGACAAAGACAAAATGTGAGTACAAAACATAGTAGCAAATCAGAAAAGTATATACAAATTATTTGACAGATAACAAAGTGCACAGGCACTGAAAAAATTCTTTAGCATATTCAGAACAAATAAACAGACTGGCAAAAAATATTATGTTGACAAGTGTACATGCACTGAAAAATGTCTTTAGCATTTTCACAACAAATAAACATAATGGCAAAAAAATTCATGTCCAAAGTGCACATGCACTGAAAAATGTCTTTAGTATTTTCACAACAAATAAACATAATGGCAAACATCATGTCGACCAGTGACATAAGTGTACTCACACTGGAGTTTAGCGAATCGAAAAATGTATAACCTATGAACATAAATGATGTTACCAAAAAAAAATTTTTTCTTTATGTGACAAGAATCAGGATAGGAAAGGGAAGGATTGCATCATGGTTGTAGCACTTTAGATTGCACACAGCTGCTCTGAAAGTCCATATCTTTCCACAGTAGTACAACACCAAGTGACACAACTTGAAGTTCTTTTCCCATCAGAATTTATCAGTGTAGCCAAGACACTGAACTGTCGTAGTAATGTTCCATGTTTTCATTTTGGCAGTACATTAGGTACACCAAACAGTGGGACCATAATAATGTCTTCATCGCTCATGGTGGTGGACAGCATGTCGTGTCAACACCACACTCTTACAAGGCACACCAACGTAGAATTAGTGCAAAACCAAATATAGTGCTCCATGATCACTGGGATAAACAGGACAAATGGACATTGTAGTAATTCAGGGTAGTCAGCTTATGAGGTGAAGGACATCAAGTCACATAATATTGACAATTACAGTCTTCATTGATAGTTCGTGGCATTCATAGCCCAGTTATTGAACATTTCTGTACCAAGTATGTAGTATTACAGAAAAATGTTCATTAATTGTTTTACACAGAATCAGTAGCCTTCTTTTCCTGGTTACAAAGCATTATGAAATAATCGCATTCTTTTCAGTTACAGAGTATAATTAAGAATCATTAGCCTTTTCCTAATTACAGTTAATTAATCATTTGTCATTAATTAATCATTTGTCTAATTACAGTTAATTAATCATTTGTCTAATTACAGTTAATTAATCATTTGTATAATTACAGTTAATTAATCATTTGTCGTTAATTAATCATTTGTCTAATTACAGTTAATTAATCATTTGTCGTTAATTAATCATTTGTCTAATTACAGTTAATTGATTAATCATTTGTAGCCTTAATTAATTACAAAGCATTATTAAACAGTACCATAGTTAATTAATTATGTGTCATTCCAATCTATTAAGAATCATTAGTTTTTTCCTAATTACAAAGCATTATGAAACAGTCACATTCATTTCAAATTACAAAGTATCAACATTGGAAACAAGAGCTAATCAATGGCATAATTAATAACAATTCGTGGAGTGACATTAATTATTGGCACTCAGTGGCCAGCAAGTATTGAATAGAATCATCATTCAGTATTATTCAGGTTATTACGAAGTCATTATTAAAAATCAGTTAATTACAGTCAAATCATTAGTAATCACAGGCATTACAATAAACAGTGGCAGTTATTAGCTAGTGACAAAGCATTATTTTGAATATAGTCTCATTAAGAGGTCATTACTCGAGTGACATGCTATTCAGAGTTGATCAGTATTATTCAGAATTATCATAAACTAGTGACATTATGTGGGACTGGTAATACATTTTTTTGGTAGCAATGCATTGCGTTGGGATCGATAATTAATTGCTGAGGCATAATACTTTTTGCTTTTGACCTATTGCTGCAAATGAGGATAGGTAACGTCATTCGTCATGAGTCAGCTGTAGCAAGATTATGTAACAAGGCAGTACATGTGATCACATTTATAAATGATAAACACAAATGGGTAAAAAATATAAAAATGCAAGTACTAGAACAGGTATAATAAGTAACAGGTTTAGTAAGTGTCATGAAAAACTTCTCCTGGAAAAAATACAGAAACGGATTATTGACCTGAAAGAAGAAACGCACACTATGCTGAAAAGTAGTGAACTTCGAATTAACAAGTAGTGAAATGTGTATAAAATGTGTTCCATAGCTGTCCTTTCCAAAACTTTCCGTCATCCTACTATGCAATGTAACACCTGCTGTCAAAGCAAACCGCAACAAATACTTAAATAACTACGTGGCATAAAGAAAAAAAAAAAACTTCATTATCCATATCATCATAACTTCACCATTATCATCACCTGTAGAGAAAAACTTCATTATTCATAACATCATATCCTTCATCATTATTCATCAGTATTCATTATCATCTGCAAAAAATCACTTCATTACTCATTACATAACTATTCCTTATCTCTAGCATATTTCATCACTAAAACTAAGATGTGTAGTTCTCTCTGACAGCCTGCATCAATCACCTTGTATTCTGAAAGAAAAAATTAGTTAAGACTGCTATTCTTCGATGAGTATAGTATATTCTTGTTAATGTTTGTTAATCCTGATCCATTTACTCTTCCTCATAAAGTTATTGCATCTCCTTTCGTTTATTCCGTAGGTGAAATTCCCATTTATGTTAAATATATTTCTTAGAATCATCATTCCTTTCTGAAATTGATGAACAAAGATTAATGTCTTGCATTTAAATCCTATACCCACTAAATAATGACTGGTTTATGGTGACACAATTAACCATACAGCATAACATGACAGAAAACGTAATATGTCCAAGACATTGACAGTGTTCGGATGCGAAAAAATGTACACAGAATAATACAATGCAGTAGCAAAAAAATGTGAAACAGTCACGATGTTGAGATGTCATAAGGCAAAAAAAAATGTCAAAGTCGACTGGTGTGTGTTATATCTTAACTATTTCATAGTGCATACAAACAAAACTGGAGTACAGTCATATACACAAAAAATGGAAAATGTGCACGGTCTGATGTGTAACGACAAGAAAAGCGACCTGCTAACCTTACCTTGCCGGGCACTTGCCAAGAAAAAAAATACGATAATCATCAATAAGTAGTCACATAAATATAATTGCAGAAATAGTCGTAAATGTGTAAATTCATCTGGAAAAATATGCACGGTCTGATGTGTAACGACAAGAAGAGCGACCTGCTAACCTTACCTTGCCGGGCACTTGCCAAGAAAAAAAATACGATAATCATCAATAATTAGTCAGGTGAATTAATTGCATTAGTAAATGGCATCATAGTGTGTTGAATCATACAGTGGTTTCACTCAATAAACGGTTTAATGTTTGAGATATGGTGATTGCCTTTCGATTTTCTGGTTCTCAAAGTTTCGACGTGTACAACATTGGGGTGAGGGATGCTGCGAATCCGATACGGACCTGCGTATAGAAGTTCAAATTTACTGCACTTACCTTTTAATTTGCTGGATAAATAGTGTGTACGTACTAATATCTTCTGTCCAACGTGAAAGTCGCGGCGTGTACAAACCTGTTTTTGCTGTCTTCTCCGGCGCTCTGCGGCACGTTTGATGTTGTTCAGCGCAATGTCAATTATTTCGTGGTGTCGTAGGCGACGATTTTTGGGGAATTCTATTAATTCTTTAATTTTGTTCGGTGGTTCAACGTTTTTCAGTATAACAGTCGGAGATAGCATAGTGGATTCATTTGGAATGGAATTAATTACATCTTGGAATGAGAGTATGTGTGTATCCCAATCAATATGTCTTTTGTGGCAGTATATTCTGCACAGCTTACCAATTTCCTTCATTAATCTTTCACAAGGGTTCGAAGAAGCGTGGTACTTGGATATATAGATTGGAGAAATGTTTCTAGCTCGTAACATGCGTGTCCATACACTACTACGAAATTGAGATCCATTATCAGAAATTACTTTCATTACATGCCCTACATGAAATAGAAAATGTTTTACAAATGCTTTCGAAACAGTTTTAGCAGTAGCTTTGCGTAACGGAGTGAAAGTAACAAATTTTGAAGTGAGCTCAACAGCGACAAAAATGTAGCAAAAACCTCTGTTAGTTCTCGGAATCGGACCAAAAATATCTACTGCGGCCATGTGTCTTAATTTCACAGGTATAATGGGATATAAAGGAGGAATATGTGAAGTGGTGTCTGATTTAGCTTTCTGGCAAATTTTACAAGACGCTAAAACTCGTCGTATACGTTTTTCCATGTTAGTAAAATAACAGTTCTGTCTCAGTATAAGAAAACATTTTCGTGCTCCGTAATGTGCGTAACTTAAATGAGTGTACCAAATTAGTTTGTTAACCAGTTCGTCAGGAATGCATAATAACCAAATGTTGCTGTCAGGATGAGAGCGGCGAAACAGAATGTCATTGCGTACAGTGTAGTGGTTCCTAATCGTAACATTTTTCCTATCTTGCCAAAGGTGTTTAATTTCTTTCCACACATTGTCCTTATTTTGTTCTTGTGCTATGTCCTGTAATGACGATGAAATAAAATTTTCAAATGCAACCTGCTGAATGTACATGACACTGAAATTTGCTTTGCAGAAGTTGGTTGCTACGTCTTGCTGATTGTTGCTGAGAGAACGCGATAGTGCGTCTGCTATAACATTTTGTGTGCCGGGAATGTGAACAATCGTAAAATTAAATTCCTGTAAATACAGCTTCCATCTACTTAATCTATCGTGAGTGAATTTGGCTGAAAGCAAAAATTGTATGGCTCTATGGTCAGTGTAAACGGTGGTGTGTCTGCCATAAAGAAAATGCCTAAATCTCGTGAAAGCCCATACAACACATAATGTTTCAAGTTCTGTAACAGAATAATTTCGCTCAGCAGGTGACAAAATGCGACTTGCAAATGCGATGTTTTTAATTACTATTGAACCATCTTCTTCAATTTCCTGGAAAATATGTACGCCTAAAGCGGTGTTAGAACTGTCGGTGGCAATGGAAAAATTTCTAGTAAGATCTGGGTGCGATAATAGTGGTGCATTCAACAAAGCATGTTTCAGGTTCATGAATTCAGAATGTGCTTGCTTATCCCAAGACCAAATAGTGTTTTTACCTGTTAATTGGCATAGTCTAGGCGTGTCTAAAGCGGAGTGATGAATAAATTTGCGAAAAAAGTTAATTAAGCCCAAAAAACTGCGTAATTGCTTTTTTGTTGTAGGAACAGTAATGTCACGTAGAGCCTGAAGTTTTTCCGGATCAGGTGCAATGCCTTCTGCTGAAATTACGTGTCCAAGAAATTTTATGGAAGTTTTGCCAAAGTGCGATTTACTAAGATTAACTGTAAGTCCTTGTGCATAAAAGGTTTGTAACAGTTGTTCAAGAACCAGATTGTGTTCAGACCAATTAGCTTCTGCTATAAGAATATCGTCTACGTACGTCGTAATTTTGTCTTTAATGCAAACGTGTGTCGGATGGCGTCAAAATTAATAACATTTTCGTGAACAAGATTCTGCGTGCCTAAATTATTGCTTACGTTATTGGAATATGCAATCTGTACTGTGTCTGGTCAAATTCTATCGTACGTGCTGTTATTTACGGGAGAATATTGTGGCATATCCACTATATGAACTGCTTTGTTATTTCTTACTGACGTGTTACGCTATGGATGACACCTATTGTCTGTTTCATTCGTGATAATATGTTGTTGCTGATGTTCTTGCTGCTGAAAGGATCGACTGTTATGAAATGTACGCTGAAAATTGTGCTCATCATTCTTTTTACGTCTGTCATGATAGTAATTTCTATACGGCGCATAGCGATGCGAGTTGAAATAGTGTGTTGTCTGTACGTAGTTATTTCTTTGCTGCCATGCGTTACTATTTGTTGGGGCTGGGACTATACGTGCACGCGGCGAAACATTAAAGTTTGGTTGACCTTGTAGACTGCATTGTTGGTTAGGTATGCTAAGCGGTTGACTTTCATGCTATTGTGGTGAAAAACATCTATTGTTACCAAAAAATGCGTTTGCTGTTACTGCTAATTTTACACATACTGATGAATACGATTTTATCTGTTATTAAAGTTACGGCGGTAGTTGTCATTACGGGAGTGCCTACTGAAAATTGTCACATTCGGTAAAAGATTTGTCATATCCGGTTTTCATTACATATTCTTAATACTACGTAGAGCAATAGTTAAAGAGCAGTTTGGATAGATATAAAGGATAGTAGAAGAAAAGGCAGCAGTGCAGAAAACTAAAGATGAAACAGCACTACTACAGCTCGGGGCCCTATGCTCGCTACGGCACATATTCATTAAAGCGTAATGAATCCCCTGAGGTCATTTACGCACTGCAAATAAATTTTAGCTTTTGTGTTACAGGCAATAGCGGTAAAATTTCAAAGGCAAATTGTTGTATTCGTGCTAATTCAAATTTCTTCATTACAGGCAATGCTGTTGTAAATACAATAGCAATTTGTCGCTTCAGGTTCAAAGCTAGTTTCTCCATTACAGATAATAGCGGTGAAAGTACAAAAATAAATTGTCGTATACAGTGCAAATCGTGTATCTGTGTTCTGCCATTATTAAATTCCTTACATTTTCTTACAAATGCAAACTGCTTATTATCAACGTTCTCGTCACTGAATTTGAGAACATGTTCGGGTTTGTGTGTGAATCTGTTCGTCTCTGTCATTTCGGTTTTCAAGTTGCGTAGCTTTTCAGATTTTAATTCGCGTGGCTTTTCGGATTTTAAGTCGCGTAGTCGCTGTAAAGTGCTCACATTATACACGCTGCGTGAGTCTGACAAATGTTCATAAAGTGGCGTCTGTTGTGGTATGTTATTAACTGAAACGTTTTTCATCTCTGTTACTTCTTGTTGTAAATTTGATAACTTCCGACGTAACGTGTTGTTAGATGAATCGATTTCATTAATTGTCAGCTGTAAATTTTGAAATTCAGGTGTTTGGATAAAAGAAACCGGTGCAGTATCGTCTGATTTATTGTCATTAGTATTTTCGATAACATCAATACGACTGGCCAATTCATCACATTTTTCAGTCAGTATTTTAACCTGATCATCGGTTTTAGAATCAGACACATTAATCTGTTTTTGCAACTTGCGCGTAGTTTCGCTCAGTTTTTTAACATCAGCTTTGATAACATCACAATCCTGTGTTAGATCTAACTGTTCGAATCTATCTGTCACTGTTTGAATATTTACTGTGTGTGTATCTGTTTTTGATTTAAGGTCAGAAATTTCATCCCGTAATTCCGCGTTCAATTGTTCTATGGTATTAATTTTGTCGGACACTGTGGTAATATTATTGTCTACATACGTCTTCGCTTTCGCGAATATTTTACGTTTGTCCTCTTGTCTTTGTGCAGTGATTGTTTCCATGACTTGTCGTTTTACTTTGTTTTGATCCTGAATAAATCTGCGGAAACGCGTATCACTGTTCTGTATGTGCTGATTAAAGCGCTCGTTAATCTGAGTGTTCTGCTGTTCGAATTTCGTGTCTATCTTTGCGTCCATAGTGCGCGAAAGTTCTACCGTCATTGCTCTAAACTCGTCCCGTAATTGTGTAGCTTTTTCAGAGCACTGTTTGGCGACTCCGCTAATTTCGTCTCTGAGTGTATTTGTTGCGGCTGTTTGCATTTCCCTTAATTCTTGCGCAACCGACTTTATTTCTTCGCTATTTTTTTGTGAACAAGCCTCAATTTCCACGCGCAACTGTTCCTTAGTGTCATGGCACTGCGCGGCAACGTCTCTAATTTGTTCACTAAGCTGTCTGTTATCTTCCCTAAGTTGTTTGAAATTTTCACTCTGTTGTTTAATATCTTTACTAAGTTGTTTGAAATTTTCGTCATTTTTGTTCTTAGACTGTAGCATTATTGTCATAAATTGTTCCAAAGTAACATTACCTACTTTATTCTCACGACTGTTTGATGGTGTATCTACAATTGTCGCGTTTTGTGTGACCATTTGGTCATTCTGTAATTTACAAAAACGTTTATCAGTCGGATGTACATTGTCAGACACTGTTCCGGAATTAAATAAATCCGTCGTACTTTGTGTATCCTGATCACTTTCTTTAGACAAATTTGCCTGTACGTTACTTGAATTTTCCAAATCGGGTGTGTTAAGCTCTGCAGCGCTCATTACCATAGAGCATTCTGCGTCATCAATTGTCGTCAAATTAACAGACGAGACAATTGAGTTCGTTTGTTCATTATCAAGGTAAAAGTCATCACTAGTTGTTGGAATGCACTGATTGTTAGTGAACGCAGGATTGTCATCATTACGTTGCGTATCACAATTACTATCGGTCACGTTGATTAAGTCGGTAATTTCATTCACAATACTTCGCGATACACTATTCACAGTCTTTCGCGGCATTTTTACAATAGTCAAAATTTTTCACAAAACAAATAAGCACAATGCAAAAGCAACACACAAATACAACAAAGCAGCAAATTGCCGTTGACCTGTAGAAAGAAAGTCACAATATTGTTAAAAGCGTTGCGCCAAATCCTAATTATCTAAGCAAATAAGAGCAGATATCTGACTGTCGCTCAAAAGACTCTCAACGAAATACGATCCTGGACTGGGTGTCGCCAAGTGTAACCTCCCCACCGCAATTTTTTTTTAAGAAAATATAGCAATACTTAATAGAAATGTGGAGCCATGTGTAACCTCCCTACAAAAATTTTAAAAGAAAAGGACGATACTAATTAGAAATGCTGATGGACATGGCTCTATGCGTAACCTGCCCACAATCAAATGTACTGACAATGGCAACAAATGTGAAATTCGCAATCTGACTCAATTATAAATCCTTCAAAATATTAAAGTCCATTCAGTGACAAGAAAATTCAATTAAACCGAAATATCGGTCTTTTGGCCCTGAGTAAAAACAATCAGAATTAAAGTCTTACCTCAGAATAAATGGATGTCACATATCTGCTCTTGTTGTTGCGCACCACTTGGAGGAACTACATTGCAAATAATAATATTCTCCTTTTTTTTGTAATTCTAGTGAAATTTTTCTTCAAAAAGAAGTGGAATGAAATGGGAAGTGCAACGAGATCTTTAGTTCAAAAAAAATAAAGTTTTGAGAAAATGCTTTTGAAATAAAAAATTATTATTGGGAGACTTGTTGGAGAATAATTACAATAAATAAAATTTTTCATTATCTAATGATTATATTAATTAACAGTATACCTTATTCCTCATCTTGACCATTGTTGCCGACCGCCTACATCACACAACCGCACTGGGCTGCTACTACTGACCGACCGCTCTGCATGACGACTACAGACTGAGTACTGCTCTCAACTAGACAGAGCTACAGACTCGCAACGACTGACTGACTGCTACTCTGCATAGCGACAACTAACTCGCAAAGACTACTACTGACTGAGAACCGCTCGCAACACTCGCGCGGTCAAGCGCATACTCTCTGGTCACAGATGCTACAATGCCTCGCCATCGCTGCTGCGTTACATACGTGTTTCAAAGTGTGGTATTTATATTGGTTGTGTGGGTGATCAGGTTCAGTTTTCTCTTTTGTCAGTCACAACCGTTTCAAATGAGCTCAAAATACTGAAACCACGTATACAAATGACTAGCGAGAATTTTTTGTGTAGTGTGTTAAACTGCAAGATGCATAGGTATTAGCGTGCTGCTCTTGCTGAATAACACTGGGCGTACCGCGAAAGTTGCACAGTGCCAGTAGCAAAGAGAAAATACAGTAGAGGCTACGGCGCCTCGTCGTTGAAAGAAATGAGGCCATAAAAACCCGCTGTCACGTTTCATTTAGACAAAACAAAGGCGCGTGACCTAGGGCAATCGGAGAGAATACGTAAACTAACTGCAAAATGTTATTTCCAAAGTACAACTGCTAACAAAAATATCCCACATGAAAGTGACTGAACCCTTGATATACGTAGTCTCATAGCAGTTTCAGTGATTATGTATGTGTAGTGTAGGACAGGATGCACAGTTGCGTGGTATTCAAAAGAAGAGGCAGTCCGGAAAATTCAGCTTAGGATCAAACTTTCTATGCAAAAGATTTTGGAAGGGAAAAAAGAGACTGTGACCTTGACTTCCACGGTCCTTCACCGACAGAACATAAAGTTATTCAGCTTTCAGTGAAGTACTGACTATGATGGTAAATGGTATCTTGGTAGCTCAGTAGGTCAGGGCATTGCTCGCGAAAACCAAGCTTTCGGACTCGAGCCACGGCGCGGCACTCAGTTTTAATGTCAGCAAGTTTCAAATCTGCGCTGCAGAGTGAAAGTTTCATTCTGGATAAAAAAGCAATCAAAGAATAATCAAAAACTTTCAGAATAGAGCACAGTGTTCCGAAAGAGACATTATTCTTTCATTTAAATCGGAAGTATCATTGGTTAACACTTACAATGCTAAGCCCTTAACTGCATGCCACTCCCTGTGTACTGGCAGATTTTTTCTATTTTCAACAGACTTTAAATAGCTGTAAAGGACGGTTAGTTAGAGAAACAAAAAAACTATAGGTATGGTTTAAAACTTCAAGGTTTCAACTTTATATGGGTTAAGTCATGTGTATGGGACTTATACTGTTTCCAAGAAGTGATGCGGATTTCTCCTCGATTTTGCGAAAATAAATTTTAGTCAAAAATTAACTTTTACTACTTTATTCAATTTAAAGAAGAAATAAATTTTGGAAAGTGATCATTTGACACTGAAAAGACATTTGTTCTACCATTTGCACATAAAGCATAGCTACATACACATAAGCTATTTTGCATAGTGAACCAGAGTGTGATAAAGCTTGAAGCACGGGGTGACACACAAACCTACATTACACTCACTGCACTCATAAGAAGTATCTTTCCTCCCAGATTTCCCAGTAATGTTCTTTTGTTTTCCACTACACACTACACAACGTCTTTGTGCTTTCTTCTTCCCTTCTGCCATTTCCACACGGTTCGGAAAATGTTTCTGCGACAATCGAGCAATCGTTGCAGATCCATGAGAATCCTCAATTCTCTCTCCTCTCTGTAACACTAACACAGTGCAGATCTCCTGTATAAACTTAGGAGTGCTCAGTTTCGTCTCATTGAAGCAATTGTGCAAAGTAAAACCATTGGAAACTGCCATAATTATACAGTGGAAGGCAAGCTTTCTCCACCACTTCACTGTTTTGTGATCAAGTGCTCCATATGAAAGACGCTGATCAAAAAGGTCTACACCAGCTTTATGTTTGTTGTAATGCAGCACTGCCACTGGTTTCAACTTCTCATTGCCTTCTCTTGTAGCAGCAGGCAACATTGAGGATGTGTGTCTGGTACTTATCATCCACACATCCCTCTTTTCTTTCCATCGCAATGCTAGCACATCGTTCTTGTTGCGAAATATTTGATCACCCTTTTTGAGTTTACCCTCTTTGAGAGCCTTGGGCAATCCTTTTCTGTTTGGCATTACAGTCCCTACAAGATCAGTGTTGGCTCTAGCCAGTTCTTCGGCTAGCTGAACACTGGTGTAAAATCTGTCAACATATACTGTGTGGCCCTTACCTTGGAGTGAGCCGAGCAATCGCTTTACCACTGCAGAAGCACTGTTGTCCAGTTTATCGTCCCTTCCGTGGTAAACTTCAAAGTTGTATGTGTACCCTGTTTTTGATTCTGCAAGAATGTATAGTTTCATGCCATATTTGTTTGGCTTATTAGCCATATAAACTTTGAAACCTACACGTCCTCTGAAAGGACACATACCTTCATCAATGGTTAGCGCTTCACCTGGGTGATAACTTTCTTTGAAATTCCTTACCAAATCATCCAGAAGAGGCCTGACCTTATGAAGGGCATCAAAGTCTACTTCACCTTTCTTTTTTTGCTTTGAATTGTCATTTATGTGGAACATAGACAAAATATTCAGAAATCTGTCCCTTGGCATAATATTGGGGCAAGAATTGCAGCTAACCACTGGATCACTACACCAGTGACTGGCCATACTTGGCCTCTCACTGATTGACATGTGGAGGATAATAGCCAGAAACGTCTTTGTTTCAGCATTTGTTAGCGTCCTCCATTGCTTGAATCTAGAATTGGGCCCTAATTTGTTTTGTGCTCTCAGTGTGGCCAGCTTCTGTCTAGCATATAGGTTTGTTTGTTCCTTCATAATTGAAATAACCCTGTCATTTATAAAATGAGAAAAAAAAACTAAATATTCACTAGACTGACAGTCCTACATTATTTAGCACACCATGAGACCCTGTAAATAACAAAATGTTTGGTGTTTGATCCACTATAGTCCAGTCATCCTGTGAAATGTCACTCAATCTTGGCCTCTTTCGATGATGAGTGGGGGGAACACAGGCGGTGGCTCACCTTCATCTAACGACAAATCTGTGTATTAAATAATACAGAACGTAACAGAACAAATCACAACATGAACTGTCTTGTTCTGCATCGATTTAGTAAGATGTTAGATTTACCTGGACTATCGTTATTTTCCGGCATTTCGTAATCACTGTCACTATCGAAATCCGAAAATTCATCATCAGTAGGTTCAGCAAGTACTTCTTCAATCATTTTTCGAAGTTTTGCATCCTCATCACTCGCCATTGTGAGTAAAAAGAAGATAGACAAGCTAAAACCAAAATATTAGCGCCAAATTCAACGGTAAACAAACGACAGGGCACCACAGAACACGTAACATACGCGTGAAAAACACATGTGAATTCGTTCGGAAATATATACGGATATATCGCAGTACCTCACTAGGTTCTGCGATCTAGCGCTAATTTGACGAACTACAAGCATTACAGGACCTACAGGTTGTAGCGGGAACGCTAACAATGCGTTTCAAACACTAAAACAATGTGGAATGCGGCAAGACGTAATATTACGGCGGCCGCATTTTCTTCGTTTCCGCCCGCGACGTAATGTTACGGCAGCCGCACGGTAAGTGTTAACATTAATTTTAATTTGAAGCTATCAAAAATAAGTACAAGGTTGTACAAACGTCAATTCCGAAACCTATGATTTGCAGTTTAAGTACCGTGTGGTTTAGTCTCCCGAACAGCCGAATGCAATGATATTTTGGGTGATCGTAAGTTAACAGAATTAATACCCATGTTTACCTTGGGCACCTACCTGAAACGTCTTTTTTTGTGGACAATATTTCATCTTCTGCGCGTGCATGTATGCACGTGTGTGCTAATGTTCAGCTTAACATTGGAATTTAATATATAGAGTACACTGTTTTAGATCTTAATGTGTTAGAGGTTAGCTAAATGAACGGTGCCCGAGGCCTGAAATGGAAATAAGTCCTGTATTATTGATAGGCTTGTTTCTGCACTCTGATAATGAAACCACCGTATGAAAAAAAAAAAAAAAAAAAAAAAAAAAAGCGGAGGAAGAATGAAATCTATTGTGTACACGTTCCCTTGTTGTCCGCAGTTCGCTATGAAACTGTGAAACACTGTATCACTTGAATATTACGATGAGTATTGGTTCCAATATGCATTGTCTTGCTGTAGTTTATTCCCATCCAGAACTTCCGCGTTGCAAGGTCCTCGAACTTTTGGCCGACCTTCGGTGCTGACCTTCGTGGTCGTAGATCGTGGAGCAGACTCGCCCGCGATGGCAGCGGTGACCTCATCCCCGAGCAGTCGTTAAATCCAATAACAGGGCCGCCTTTATGGGAGCCGCGCCGCGCAGAGGACCACCACTCTCAGCGAGACGAAACACACTCGCCGAAAAGTTTCTTTCTTAAAAGCTTATAATACATTCATGTACCGTCTCTCTGTTCTTTCAAAATGTGCCGATAGTAAGGATGTAATATGTTATCTTCTTCTTCATAAACATCATCATAAGCAGCAGCGACAGCCATCCTGTCCACTGCTGAATCGAGACTACCCCCGGCGTGCTCCACGTATTATGTTCTTCGAAGTATAAGCATTCATCCTGGTCCCTCATATTTACGATCTTACACTGCATCATCATGTCTGTCGTTTCCTGTCTCCTGAATTCACTTGGTTATATGGCCCACTTGCAAGAGTTAAGTTAAAAAATTATCTGCAATGTACCCATACTCTTCATTCTGGTACACATAGGACCCATATGGTAATATCAGTTTTCTATATAGTTCCTCTCCTTTCCAGCGCACTTGGTCCATGGTTGCACAAGGTTCCGATGCCCTCAGAAAAATACTCGGATGAGAAACGAGCCACGTGTACACTGTGTCTGTCACTTCTTAGTTCGATGGGAATCGACGCCCTTTACTGCCTCTTTGATCGGACCAAACAAGAGGTAGTCGGAAAGGGCAAGATCAGGACGGAGGATGAGCCATTATTTCAGGCTTGAGTTACCGGAGCGTTTCAACAATGTGGGCAGCGGTATGTGGAAGGGGATTGTCGTGCAGCAACACACCACCTTTCGACAGAAGTCCTCAGCATTTGCTTTGAACTACAAACTTCAACCTGTCAGAAGGCAATTCGCTATAAGGCGCACTGTTTATTGTTGTGCCTTTCGCCTGATAATGTTGCAGTACTGGGCCTTGTGTGCCCCAAAAAATAGTAAGCATCAGTTTTCCTATGGATGGTTGGAATTTCAACTTTTTCCTGCTGGGCGACTGTGGATGTTTCATTTCATACTCTGCCATTTACCCTCCAAATCCGTCAGGTTCATTACCTTAACGATACAAATATCCAAGCGCCGTTTGTTTATGCAACACCGTGAGTCGTTTCGGGACCCATCTTGCACAAACTTTGAGACCCAGGCTGATGTGGAAGATTTTTTGGCAGAACCATGATTAATTTGTGGACGATGTGCCAGTTCATCACTAGTCTCTTGTCTGCCAGAACCGAGTCACGTGCAGCGGATGATAGTCTGGCTCCCTCCTAATGCATAGCACCTGTGCGACTATTTTTGAAATTTGCAATCAATTCATAGACACTCTATTGCGGCAAGACGTGGTTCCCGTATTGTGGCGAAAGTCTTTAATTGACTGCGACCCCCCGATACACCTGCCGACCACAAAAACCGTATCACCGCTCGTTGTTCCTTTTTGGTGCAAACTTCTAATGGAGCGGTCATGATCTATCTGAAACAAAAGCAAGACAAATGAGGGACTTAAGATCAATCTTTCATAGCAAGACCTTAACAGCATAACAATAAACTGAACGAGGACAGATGTCAGTGTGAACAATGTAAGAGGAGTTATGTCAACATTGCGAATAACTATCATTTTTCGCATCCTCCAACTTCTTCCCTGGTCCATTTGTTGATTTAGAACACACAAACAAAATACTTCCTGATACTTACGTGTACGTTTCCTCTCCTGATACGTTTTAGCAGCAAAACTCTCGCAAAACTTTTCGCACACATGAATCCATGCGGCTCTTTTTTTAATAGATCGTGATACTCTTTCCCAGATATGTGCCATATTTCAACGTACTACTTCGCCTCTTTAATAAACAAATTCACATTTAAATCGGGTGCATCAATGGCAGGAGTCTGCAACTGTTGCTAGAGTTACGAATACGTGTACATTGTCCAGTATCCCACAGTGAGTGCTGCTTTGTAGCGATCGACAAGCTCATTGCTTAAGCAGCAGTGTTTGGCGAGGGCAGTTACCACGTCTTCGCGGTGGGTTCACAGCGTAACTGCGGTAGTGTGCGTGGCAACATTGTTTCACATTCACTGCTAAAATGCGCGAGGAAATGACGCTGGGACCTCGCGATACAAAAGCACTCGTATGCTTCGAAAAGAGGAAGAGTGAGGTTTAATGTCCTACCGAGAATATCATTGGGTTTAAAGGAACTATCGTGGCATTTTCTTTAGGCCATTTAGTGAGGTCATAGAAGGCATAAATCTGTATGATGGGGCGGAGATTTGAAATGTCGGCCTCCTGAATGCGATTCCGCACCCAGCCATTGTTGGACATGGAAGTCGCATGTTAGCTACACGCGGTGCAGTACGGGGAATTAATTCCTATGGGTATATTATGTTATTACACTTACCGTTTGTGGAATGCGTGTAGTTTCCAGTCATTGTTTATGGTATCCGATGGTTTGACATGAGCTAAACGCCAGGATAATTTCTAACCCTGATAATGATCACTTCGTTGACGGTTTTAATCAGTCCTGAGGTTGCAAATGTACACAGTCCATTACAGTGGGCACTCCCTGCTGGTGTTGTGTCCTACATGCATTTGCAGCCTCATCAATGTTTTAGAACGCCAGAAAAGTGACTATTAAAAGTTGTCCACTTCAGTAAAAATCGTGCAACATAGGGTTAAACAGAACCAGGGCCGATTTTCTACCACATACTTACTCAGTCCGAGCAAGTACTTTGTCTCGAATCATCTCAATACGATAGGAAGCTAAACTACTTCCTTTCCTCTGTCCAAGGAGTGGTGTAGCTCTTTGCAGTTTTACCATAATCCCATCTTGCACCTACTCCGTGTATCACCAACCATGACGAAACATGTATTCCACAAAAAAGTTCATTTCTTTACAACAGGTGCAACAGGTGACCCAAATCGTTATGCCCACGGTCACGCTGACCTCGGCGACACTTCAACGTGTGCCCGTCACCGTATACTGTGATACATTGGTGAAATGTTAAGGGTAGTTAGACAGATTGTAAGCGTAGTGGCCAAGCGGTTCTAGGCGCGTCAGTCTGGAACCGCGAGACCGCTACGGTCGCAGGTTCGACTCCTGCCTCGAGCATGGATGTGTATGATGTCCTTAGGTTAGTTAGGTTTAAGTAGTTCTAAGTTCTAGCGGACTGATGACCTCAGATGTTAAGTCCCATAGTGCTCATAGCCATTTGAACCATTTTTTTTGTAAGCGTAGTCTACACACATTGCGGTTAATATTGGCTGCACGTGGAGAGGAACACGAATTGGCTAGCAATTAATTTCGGCAATAAGTACCGGGTGATTATAGTTTAACTTTGTCATTTCAACACATTATAACACGGAAACTAATTACTGTATGAATGCCAAACTTGGTAGCATTAATGTACAGAGTATGAGGTGCATGATTCCCATGCGTTACAGTGCCACCGCCCAGTTACAGCTATGGCAACCAGGTGCCATGATCAGTCAGCGTGATTCGTAGTCTCATACACTTGACCAATCGTAGTGCACGTGTCAACATGAGCTTGGACGAAAGGAGCACGGCATTATTGATGAAGATCTGTCATCAAAACAATTGTACTGCTGCAGCTGAACTTCGAGAATATCGCCGGCTGAAAGGATTACGGTATGGTCCTCTTTCTCCACCTGCTGTACGGAGCATGAAGTTCGAATCGACTGCAGGGCTGGGCTTCGCTCCGCACTGCAGGTGGTTGGTGAAATCGCTGTTGGTATGGCAGACAACGCTGCCCGCAATTCCCGATCATCAGGCAGTGCTCGTGCTGTTACGGCAGTTGAACATCCCGTGGTGCACTGTACGGAAGGTGCTTCGAACCATTCTCAAATGCTATCCACAAATCCATATCGTACAGCAGCTTGCACCACAGGACGCACAACGATGTGTTGACTCCGCTCTCCACTTTCTCGCAAGGATTGAAGTTGGTGAGGGCTCGCCCTGGACCGTCCTAGGGACAGAAGAAGCTCTTTATCTGACGGGTGAGGTGAACACACAGAATTGCAGAGTGTGGAGATCTTCACTTCCAGTCATGTGCATGAAGTTCCCCTGTATGGTGAACTTGTCGCCGTATGGTATGGCTTCACGGCTACGTTCTTCATTGTCCCATCCTTTTTTGAACAGGTTGGCGTTCAAGGACCAAAGACGTGCAGTGTGACTGGTCAGCGTTCTGCGATATGTTTCGCCAGCATGTCATATCCGCCCTACAGGAAAGAGAATCATTGGACTCCACATATTTCGTGAGAGATAGGGCCCCTCCGCTCGTGAAGTTCACCTGCTTCTCCGAAACACTTTCGGAAACGATCGAATTATCAGCGGATCGTTTCCAAATGCTTGGCCGGCACGGTCACATGTTTTCACTCCCTGTGATTTTTTTTGTTGTGGGGTTACTTGAAGGACAGAGTTTACGAGGGGAACATTCACACACTTGCTGATACGCAGAGCAGCATATCAAGAGAGATAGCCAGCATACCTACGGACATGCTTCGTTCTGCTGTGCAGAATGCAATCCTGCTCTTTCGGACTCTTCTCGACACTAATGGGCGCCATATCGTTCCCCTTTTGTAGCAGTAATGGTACCGGTATGTATTGGTGTGATGTACGTCTAGCACCATAGCAGCACATTAAAAGTGTTTCAATTGAATTGATTCTACATTATTTCTCTTCCCCATGTCCTTCACATCAGTGCTACAAACTTTGGTAATCCTACGGTAATTAGTTTCCTTGTTGTAACGTGTTAAATAGCGGAAGTTTAATTATAACTACCCGATACTGCTGGAGCACCAGCAATGACTGTCTTCAGTGGGTTTCTTACTCTACGCGCTTTATATTTTATCACTGTTTGGATGATAATTGTTTTACTTTTTTAAGTATTTCAGTGATGAGGGTGAGTGATTCACGCGTATAGTTGATATCACTATATCTGTCCCATTTATTCGCTGGGAACTTACTTCACCTTCCAAAACATTCTGTGTAGCTACACTCAGTGATACATTAAACTTTTGCTACGAAATATTTTTGAAGATAGATTGTAACTGATCAGCTCAATAAGATTCGAAGCAAAATCTGTCGCAGAAGAGAGAATCTTAAAATGATGGTTGTGTCTTTTTATATTTTGTGATAGCGAGTAGAACGAAAATAAATAGAGCGATTTTTGATCTACGCACGTAAGCGTCTCTGGAATCCATTTCGACTATCTAGTATTACCCACCAGCAAGCTATTCGTGGTGAAATATTACATTTCCTAAACACTATAAAATATTTAAAAAAGTAGTAAACTTTATCAGAGTAGCCCGTTTCCAACTCCGTCGTTTCAAGGCATTACCCGAACCCCCTGAAATTCTAATCTCGTTCTGCGCACTGAAATACGTTGCTCAATAAAGAATAGTTTTTGGAAGATTTGTAACTGACAAAAATATCAGTGCAACACATCAAAATTTTGTTGACAAGTGCAATCTGGTGAATGATGGATGTGGAAAAAATTGATTTCAGCTAGGAGCTGCAAGAAAAAGGAAAAAAAAATACCACTGTCACTCGAACAGAAGCACTTCTTGGAAAAAGCCCAAGTCTCACCCGTCTACAAGAAGAGTAGTAGAAGTGGTCCACAAAACTATCGTCCAATATTCTTGACTTCAGTTTGTTGTAGAATTTGAACTATACTCTGAGCTCAAAACATAATGAAGCATCTTGAGCAGAATGACCACAGTGCCAACCAGCGAGGTTTCCGAAAACATCGATCATGAGAAATCCAACTCGCACTTTCCGCACATGACATACTGAAAGCTTTTTATCAGGGCAGTCAGGTAGATGCAGTATTTCTTGATTTCCGAAAGGCGTTTGACTCAGTACTACGCCTACGCGTATCGTCAAAATTACGATCATATGGGGTATCAAGGGAAATTTGTGGCTGGATTGAGGACATCTTGGTAGTGGAGGTCGCAGTATGTTATCTTGGATGGAGAGTCATTGTCAGACGTGCAGATAACTTCGGTGTACGCCAGGGAAGAATGTTGGGATCCTTGCTGTTTTGGTTGTATATTAACGAACTTGCAGACAATATTAATAGTAACCTTAGACTTCTTGCAGATGATGCAGTTACCTACAATGAAGTACTATCTGAAAGAAGCTGTAGTCTACACACATCAGATCTTGATAAGATTTCAAAGTGTCGCAAAGATTGGCAACTTGTTTTAAATGTTCACAAATGTAAAATTGTTCTCTTCAAAAAACGGGGAAAAAAACACGGAGTATCCTAGGTCTATAATATCAGTTAGCCACTGTTGGAATCGGCCAACTCCTATAAGTACGTAGGTGTAATATTTGTAGGGAAATGAAGTGGAATAATCACATAGGCTCAGTCGTGGGTGCTGTAGGTGGTAGACAATCGGTAGAAAACTGGGAAAGTGCAGTCAGTCTATAAAGGAGACTGCTTACAAATAACTCGTGCGACCGTTTCTAGACGAATGCTCATGTGTGTGGAACCCGTACCAAAAGAGGACTAACGCGTGATAGTGAACGTATACAGAGAAGGGCTGCACGAGTCGTTTCAGGTTTGTTTGATCCGTGGGAAAGTACCACAGAGATATTGAAGGAACTGAACTGGAAGACTCTTGAATAGACGTAAACTAACCCGAGAAAGTGTATTAACAAAGTTTCAAGAAGCGATTTTAAATTATTTCCCCAGGAATATAGTACAACCCCCTACGCATCGCTCAAATAGGGATCGTGAGGATAGGACGAGAATAATTACTGCACCCACAGAGTCAGTCTGTCATTCTTCCCGCGCTCCATACATGAATGGAACGGGAAGAAACCCTAATATCTGGTGCAATGGGTTGTACCGTCAGCCATGCACTTCACGGTGGTTTGCAGAGTGTAGATGCAGATGTAGTTGTAATGAAACGTTTCTCAGATATGAAGAAAGCGGCAGTGACGCTGCTATTAACTTATCATTTGTCGACTTCCAATTATTTCACGAGCGTTAGTGTGTCTGAGGCAGTGGTCATCTGTTTTGTTAGTCATTTCGGTTGCCGAGTAAATACACTCCTGGAAATTGAAATAAGAACACCGTGAATTCATTGTCCCAGGAAGGGGAAACTTTATTGACACATTCCTGGGGTCAGATACATCACATGATCACACTGACAGAACCACAGGCACATAGACACAGGCAACAGAGCATGCACAATGTCGGCACTAGTACAGTGTATATCCACCTTTCGCAGCAATGCAGGCTGCTATTCTCCCATGGAGACGATCGTAGACATGCTGGATGTAGTCCTGTGGAACGGCTTGCCATGCCATTTCCACCTGGCGCCTCAGTTGGACCAGCGTTCGTGCTGGACGTGCAGACCGCGTGAGACGACGCTTCATCCAGTCCCAAACATGCTCGATGGGGGACAGATCCGGAGATCTTGCTGGCCAGGGTAGTTGACCCTTCTAGAGCACGTTGGGTGGCACGGGATACATGCGGACGTGCATTGTCCTGTTGGAACAGCAAGTTCCCTTGCCGGTCTAGGAATGGTAGAACGATGGGTTCGATGACGGTTTGGATGTACCGTGCACTATTCAGTGTCCCCTCGACGATCACCAGTGGTGTACGGCCAGTGTAGGAGATCGCTCCCCACACCATGATGCCGGGTGTTGGCCCTGTGTGCCTCGGTCGTATGCAGTCCTGATTGTGGCGCTCACCTGCACGGCGCCAAACACGCATGCGACCATCATTGGCACCAAGGCAGAAGCGACTCTCATCGCTGAAGACGACACGTCTCCATTCGTCCCTCCATTCACGCCTGTCGCGAAACCACTGGAGGCGGGCTGCACGATGTTGGGGTGTGAGCGGAAGACGGCCTAACGGTGTGCGGGACCGTAGCCCAGCTTCATGGAGACGGTTTCGAATGGTCCTCGCCGATACCCCAGGAGCAACAGTGTCCCTAATTTGCTGGGAAGTGGCGGTGCGGTCCCCTACGGCACTGCGTAGGATCCTA
Source organism: Schistocerca americana (assembly GCF_021461395.2). NCBI lineage: Eukaryota > Metazoa > Arthropoda > Insecta > Orthoptera > Acrididae > Schistocerca > Schistocerca americana. The sequence continues at coordinate 324,673,567 of NC_060121.1, read as the reverse complement.
CGGTCTTGGCGTGCATCCGTGCGTCGCTGCGGTCCGGCCCCAGGTCGACGGGCACGTGCACCTTCCGCCGACCACTGGCGACAACATCGATGTACTGTGGAGACCTCACGCCCCACGTGTTGAGCAATTCGGCGGTACGTCCACCCGGCCTCCCGCATGCCCACTATACGCCCTCGCTCAAAGTCCGTCAACTGCACATACGGTTCACGTCCACGCTGTCGCGGCATGCTACCAGTGTTAAAGACTGCGATGGAGCTCCGTATGCCACGGCAAACTGGCTGATACTGACGGCGGCGGTGCACAAATGCTACGCAGCTAGCGCCATTCGACGGCCAACACCGCGGTTCCTGGTGTGTCCGCTGTGCCGTGCGTGTGATCATTGCTTGTACAGCCCTCTTGCAGTGTCCGGAGCAAGTATGGTGGGTCTGACACACCGGTGTCAATGTGTTCTTTTTTCCATTTGCAGGAGTGTATAAACAAATAGCTATGTACATTGCAGAATTTGCTTAGCTACGGACTGAATTTGAACTAGAAAGTTCGGAACTTCAGAACGACGCTGTACTAAAATGCAACGTATGTAATAAGACACAAATATCCGTTCTACGTAAGAAAAAAGGATTATACAAGATCATACAATTTTTTTGTTTCAGATGCTTGTATGAATCACTCATAACCTCGAGTCACAGATCTCGACTAACAGATTAAAATCTTAATGATTTCTTACGAGCAAGAATATCGTGATGCTGTACTAACTGCAAAACAGTGACCAGTGAAATGAAATGCAGTGCCGAAAATCACATTGAGATTTGAATTTCCTTTGAAGGACTTTTGTACCACGTTAACTTTTCTATACAATATTAAATAATTACTTAAAGATTATAAATATTTAGTAATTTATTTCTTCAAGATTATAAACATCAGTTTTTACATGTTGAAATCATTGTTTTGGAATAATTTTTCATAAATATTGTGTATAATTGAGCCCAACTACATAATTACCTTGAAAAATAAATGGCGCTCAGTGCCAGCCCGATATTCCAGATAGAAAGTACTCTTAGATTAAGCAAAAAAAAAAAAAAAAAATTATTGGGTACGCTACCCTACAGGTCACATAACATTTGTAAGTTAACCTCACGCTAACTGACTGCTTTTCCTCTGTTTCCACGCTTGAAGATAATTTCCATGACCCTAAGATCGCCAAAGGGCAAACTGACAAAATGCCCAAATATTTCTTTATACCATTTCTGTGCCTTCAGAAGTGTACTGAAAAGTTAGTTGGCACTGGAACTTATCGAACATCGCTCCTATTGTGGTGTAAACTTGTTTGTCTAACCCTTCACACATGCACTAATCAATGTTAAGTGGGATCGTGATCTTAACTTTCATTGAGCCATCCACGCTAGGTCACGGATACTTGGTTCAGTTTAACAGCCCTTTCTGGCGGTACTTCGTTGGATGTAATAGCTCGTTCGACCGTTAACCTTCTCGGGCGTTATTAATTGCTTGCTGTTCGCTTGTGTGGTCGGTTAACCCAGTATGCAAAAAGCCTTCTGGAAGAGAGTGCGCCGAACAGCCTGCGCAAATAATTTTTTAAAACTGTTCTATTGAAGCATTTAGCTCATATTCTCTATTGATGAACACGAGTGTCCCAAAAAAAAAAAAAGTGCCGAATACTGTGGTAGCATTAATCGAAAGTAGAAAAATAAGTCCTATAAACATTGGTTAGGAAGTGCATATTTTTGCGATAAACACGTAGTCCAGGAGGTGTTAAATCCGACGTCCATTCACGACATTGCACGCCTCTGCCATCTGGCGTAAGGAATGACGCACCCTTCGAAGTGTAACCGGTTGTTGTTGTTGTTGTACCTGCTGGTACGCATTGAAGAGGCGCCCGTGCAGTGTCAGCACATCGTTGATTGATGTGGCATAGATAAATTTCTTAAATTGTGCCCATAACCAAAAGTCTAGGGGATTGAGTATGGCGAACAAGCAGGCTAAGGTGTGTGTGTGTGTGTGTGTGTGTGTGTGTGTGTGTGTGTGTGTGTGTGTGTGTGTGTCCGATCAGAGGTCCTGAAATGTCTGCGTCAGATGTTCGCGCACATCGTGACGAAAGTGTGCTGGTGCGCCATCATGCACGAATCACGTTTGTATTCGTTGCTGCAATGGCACAGCCTCCAATAAGGTGGGGATTACATTAATGAGAAAGTTCAGATAATGCGCCTCAGTTAACCTTTGTGGTAGCACTTATGGTCCTGTTAATCTCTCGCCAAATACGCCTGCCCGTAGTTTGATTGAGAATTTGTGTTCATGCACTCTTTCTTGAATTGCTGGGGATTTACGTCTGCCCATACGTGCTGGTTATGGAAATTCACACCACACCATCCTTGTGAACCCTGCCTCATCGGTAAATAAAATCTTGAATGTGAACAGTGGATGTGCGGCACACTTCTGCAACGGCCATTGACAGAACCCAGCAGCACCTTCAACGTTGCAGATCCTCGACCCGATTCTCCATTGTGGCGTCAGACTGGCGACAGGTACCTTCCGCACTAGTCCGGTGACTAGCCTTCCTGTAGAAGCTGGAATCCCTCCCCTACGATTCCGCCGACAACAGTTGCTTGCGTCATACATCGCCCGCGTCCACGCCTTGCCCGACCACCCAAACCGCAGGCTCCTTTTTCCATCTTCTGCACTCCCCTTCCCACGACGGCGGCCTAGGTCGGGTCTCCCGATCGCGGTCCGCGTTCGTTCCCTCCTCTCGTCACTCGAGTCCTTTCCCCTTCCTCCATCCTTCCGGCCCTCTTCTTCTACCCCTCCTTGGTCCCTTCCTCGTTTGCGGCTTTGCTTGGCTTTGTCCTGCGACTCAAAGTCCTCCGTTCCACCTGCCAGTCTTCGTCAACAATTCATGGCCCTTCTTGCCTCGTTTCGCGATGCAGATGTAGTCTACACCGATGGTTCTGTGGTCGATGGACGCACTGGGTTTGCTTTCATCCACAGCGACTACGTTGAGCAGCATTCCCTGCCTTGTGGGAGCAGTGTTTTCACCGCGGAGCTGGTTGCTCTTTATCGTGCACTCGCTCACCTTTCCTCCTGCCCTGGGGAATCATTTGTCATATGCAGTGACTCCCTGAGTGGATTGCAAGCACTCGACCAGTGTTTTTCTCGGGACCCTTTGGTGCGTGGTATTCAAAATGCTATTTTTGCTCTCGTCGAGTGTGGTCGTTTAGCGGCATTCCAGGAAACGAACGTGTCGATCGGTTGGCCAAGCAGGCCACCACGTCGCCACCCCTGGAGCTTGGTCCCGTGGAAAGAGATCTCCGGTCAGCCCTACATCGCAAGGTCCGCGATGTCTGGAGCTCTGAATGGTGTCTTGAACACTCCAAATAAGCTGCGCATGGGAAAGTCGTCCACGGCCGTATGGAACTCATCCTTGATGAGCACGCGTGGGGACTCAGTTGTTCTCTGCCGTCTCCAAATTGGACATACGCGGTTGACCCACAGCTATCTCCTTCGCCGTGAGAACCCGCCCAAGGGTCGCTGTGATGCGTGGCTGACAGTGGTCCATCTTCTGATGGACTGCCCCCTTTTAGCCCCCTTGCGGCAGTCCTTTAATTTACCAGCTGCACTTCCTTTAATTCTAGGTGACGATACCTCTATAGCTGACTCAGTTTTACGTTTTATCCGTGCAACTTGGTTTTATCACTAGTGTGGGCGCTCTCGCTTGATTTCTCAGGCTACACCCACTCCAGCGACTTTTAATTGTGACTTGGATACCAAAATAGTGTCTTTTCTGGTATCAAGTTGTGTTGGTACCTCTCTCAACGCTTTCCAGCTGGAGGTTCTTCGTTTGTAGTTGAGTGGTTTACCTTTTACCTAATCCATCAACCACTGTAGTCTCTTTTATTCTAGTCAACTATTTGCTCTGCTCCTTTTAAGTGTCCTCTATTTTGTTACTGCGGTGTTCATTTTAGCTCTGTACCCCTTGGTGTTCCCTCCCTCTGAGTGCAGAGGTTACGCGTTTACTGTATAGGCCTTTCACAAGTAAGTTTGGAACAGGGGACTGATGACCTCGATGTTTAGCCCCCCATTAAACCCCAAAACCAACCAACCAACCAACCAACCATCCATTGACAGAACCACCGTCTGCCATGATGATCCTGTGGCCTTAGGGTCTGAACGTGCTCTACATGACAGGCATACAATTGTTCATAAGGTACCAACCAGGTAAGAGTGAGACACACTTTCTGCTGCTGCTAATCGTCGCACTTTGGTGCCAGGTATTTCTTCCGCCGAACGTAGCACACGCTCCTCAATGTCAGGCGTGTGGACAGTGCGGGATCATCCACTGTCAGTGTTCAGAGTTGCATGGGTACCTTTGCCTCTTAGACCCTGGAAAAGTCTGCCGAGCAGCTTATCAGAGAGCACTCCGCGCTTTGCATATTTTTGAGCTTAGGGAACACGGGCTCGCAGGGTACGTCCATTTGCTAAACCGTAACAGAATATCATATCCGTCATATCATTTTTCGAGCAGTGGGCTTCCGTTGTTGACAGGACATGGAAGAGAGAAAATGTAATATACTATCTGTACGTACAGACGTCGCAACAACAGTAAACACACAAGTGACTCGGCGTTTGGAAGAAGGTGAAACACGATGTTACGTACCCGCGGCTGAAAGTGTTGTACAATAATGCACACAAACACGACGCAAAGTGACGTGGCCTACAACACGAGTCGAACCACACCCAATGATTCCAGACTACCTAATGCTAGGTTGTGTACTGTGAGTAAGACATCATAACACCATGCCGACACATTTGGTGGAGCGCCAATGCAATGGATGTGCTAACATGCGTAACCGAGCGTCGCGCAGCCCTATCTATAAACATATATTTACCTCCGAAAGTATACGTTTCCGGACCCATGCTTATCTGACTTATTTTTCTTATTTCGGTGAGTACTACCACCACCCAAAGTATTCGCCACGTTTTTTGAACATCCTGTATTTCTTCCGTACATTAGCACTGATCATTGGACCAATCCTTCAATTCGTACATCTGAGCGATAGGAGGTGTTGTAGGTTGGTGGAACCAGACGAATGCCACCATCCCCAAGTCTTAAGAAGGCAGTTCTAGCTGCCTAATAACCATAGGAATTAATATAGGAGCAGCTTAGGTCAAGCGGGACAATCAATTCGCGCTCCAGTTAACTCACCGCGCTGATAAAATGTTGTCATCAGTGATGTCATTCCTAACTTCCTACCAGACCATTTGGAGTAGTGGCAACTATCATCGCTGAAAATACTGCCGTAAAAACCTTGGTTTAAATATTGAACGAGTGCGCTAGGTCACATTATTTTAGGAACAATCCCTTTTTCTACTCTTTCTTGTCCAGGAAGCGGGATTGTATATACACGATCAAGTGGCACCAACGTACAGCTCCTAGGTCTTGGATGACTGTCAAACTAGCTGCTCCGTCTACTTGCTGCATTGCTGAGAGAGATTTCCACGAATATCACGTATAAGAGAGCACACCGGTATCGCGAAGTGCTTGGCTAAAAATGTTGACGAATCGCTTGTAATTTTCTCGATACTTGCGTCTACTACTGCTTGCGAAGTCCTCATACGTAGAGGAAAAACAACAGTTTTAGTAGACAACAGTTTCAGAACAAAATGAAAGTACCTTAAGTAAAGGCGAAAGCATCGTAGTATTTTATTACGTTTGTAATTTAGTTCAGTTACTTTTATTCCAGTGAATTCATATATCTACGACATGTTGCCGTAAAACCTGGCCATACAAAGGGTAAACGCGATCGCCACCTACAATAGTTTAGAGATGCTATTGAGTGTTTTGATCTAAGGAACACACGACGATCGGTTGCTCTTCACGGAGTAATCGCATGTAATACAGTTGTGCAAATCTCGACTGTATGCGCTGTGTGTGTTGTTTGGAAATCGCTCGCGGAATCTACTGTTAACAGTAATACCCGCTTTACTCTTAGATCTCAAGTTGGCGTTCAGTACTACTCTATTCTGTCTCGGATTTTTTTTTCAGCAAAGTGTATTTGTTACGTTACAGTAGTACCCAGTTTCACGGCTTTACCCATGAAGAAGCGGGCCGACGACGGCTATCTGTGATTTTGATGTGTGTTTTGTGTGTACGTTTGTGTCGAATATTACATAGATTTTAAGTGTTGTGAAAGTATTTTCAAATACACATATATAACTGGAGTAACAAACATTAACATCATAGTTGCATCACTGTCATGTAACGAGCCACTGAAGACCACGCGTCCATTGTGCCTAATTACGAAGAAAATATCCCCGTTACCTTCACATAATTTCTTGAAAGAAATCTCTTTACATTCCTGTATTTTATCAGAAAATAAAATGTTCAAGTTGACATACGAACATAAAAGATAATAGTAGGTGGGGACTCATTTGTAATACATTTTTTTTAATTATTCCCAAGTGAAGATGGTTATGTACTCTTCATAAGCTCTCAAGTGATTTTACAATAAATAATACTTGGCTGGATTTTTCTCCGGAAATTGAATGCAGTTCACGTATTTGATTAGATTGTGTCATTACAATTGACGGATGGGTTATATTGACATCTGCAAATGTAAAAGTCAAAATGAACGGCTAATGGTTAGTTTTTCTGGGTCTAGTGCAGCAGCTGATACAACCCGTCGGCTTTGAACAATGACGTCATTCCTTAGTCATAGATCTTAATGTCTTCACTTCGAGGCATAGATAATAAAGCAGTTCTGTGTTCTAATAAGCTTTTGCTGTTATGTTTGAATTTCGTTTTTTTACTGATTGCTTAATAAAGTAGGATCAGTTTATTCTATCTCGTGAGATTCTTTTTTTAAAGTCAAAAAACACTTATGCTTTTGACAAGATCAATGTTTATCTCTCTCGCATTCCTTTGTTTCTCAACATTCTCCTCGGCTCTTTCATCTCTGTAATACATGCTCTCTGGCGACTTGTGACGTCGTTGTTCAAAGCCGACGGGTTGTATCCCCTGCTGCACTAGTCCCGTTTTTCTATATTGTTAAAGGCATATCGAAATAGATCATAAAAACTATAGTTTTGTAGAATGCTTTTTATGGCGTTGTCATTATGAAGCTGTGCCGATAGTGTGTTTTGAGAAAATTTGTACATAAATTCTTTTACGTAAGTATCAATCTTTACAAGCTACTACATGTACATGAGCTAAAATAATCATCCGTGACTTCGTTAAAGTATGCATCCTGACTACATACCGGCTTGAGTGGTTCATAGAACACCGTTATCTTCGATCAGGTCAGTATGCGCCTTTGAACGTGACTCCCGTGTAGTATAATTAATGCGCCGTCGAAATAAAATGGGTGTTGACTGCACCCAAAAAGGCACAACATAAAACCTCTGGTTTTGCGTTCTGGACGCATAGGAACTGACCCCCCCTCCCCCCTCTCAAATATCTACTTAGCCGAGAACACAGCAGTTGGATACTTTCTGCGATGTCTTTTTTCTTTTTTTTTCTGCTGGTGGCTTTGGAGACTTCTTCCCGCAAATAGCCCTGTGTGTTGGACTAACACTGTGAACGATTAGACTCTGACGGCTGTTGTCAGTGGAGTAGACACCACAGGAATGGGCTATAGTATTAACCGAGCGTACAAGATATAAGTACTCAGTTTTAAATCAGCTAAATTGAGGAATCATCCTTTGACGTTAGATCGTCAAGCTTTGCACAAAACGCCGTTTGTCATTCCAAAGTACTCTTGGAAAGGGGAGGCGGTTGTAGAGCGCGTCTGCATTCGGCGTATATGTGTGTTTGTGTTAACTCGCTGTATATCTCAATGATTTCAGAACTTTGCTATACCTTAAAATTTGCTACCATAAGATAGCGAGCTTCTAATCCTCATCCGAGTGGAAGTATTGCGGCCAAATATCTAGTCAGCGAATTCGCCTTCATGCGTCACTACTAGTGGTATCAAAGTACAAATAGAGATGACATGCGAATACAGCCGAATTTCTCATAATTTCTCATTCAGATCACATCTGTTCGCATCACTCGTACATTTCTGTGATACGTGTTATCGCTGAGATATATGAAACAATCGATCCAACTTGCCACAGGCGCTGTTTCCTTGTCTGCAATCCGGTTTGCTCTTTGTATCAACTACACAGGCCAACGAAAAATTTTTTGAAAAACTTTTTTTACTTTGATAGCTGATCTTTATAGATTTTTATGACCTGAATCCAAATCTAACCTTAGTTTTTTTTTCATCCCTCATAGTTTTCGAGCAATATGCTTTTTATTATATAGTATAAAAATCCTATGCTATACTGTAAATGGGGAAATCATTTGTTACAACATAAGCATGGTTTGTATGTACAGTAAGCTACTTAAAACAATGATGTGTGTTAAAGGTTTCACTTTTCAGCTGGAATTGGTTTGTATTTTCTTTCTCTTTTTTCTTTGAAGCTTCTTGTGTAGCTTTTTCCACGATGAGTCGCTTGCTGAACTTCCCGGTGAAGTGACCAACAGTAGTCCCCCATCACGTTGGTGTTCCAGCGGCCTTGGTCGCGTTTTTCCATCACTTTAAAGTCCTTGTGAAAACACTTTCCTTGCTCCTCACTAACATGTCCCATATTGTCCGGGAAGTAGTCAAGGTGACTGTTCAGAAAGTGAACTTTCAGGCTCATTAAACACCCTAAAATTTTAAACTTTGTTAATATTGTAGCTGTAATAGAAACATATTCTGGGTCTGTTTCGTGTCCTAAGAACTTTGTAACTACTTGCTTGAATGATACCCCTGCAGCTTTCTCATTTAAGGTCATTTATCTTGATCATCAAGTTTAGAACCAAAGTATGATAGATAAACCTTTTTCACAAAGTTTGTAATGATTCTTTGGTGTTTTTAATCACAAATTCACCACAAATATAACGAAAACTGTCAGCAGAGTTTTTACAACACGATTAGACATTGTACTGAGCAAACGTACAGGAAACGGGAAAGTGAGGTTAGGTTGACAGTAAACAAAACACCATCTCTTAACACAAAAATAGAATTAACGTTTTTTTTGCCAGCAAATGTTTTTCAGCAGTGCTACCAACGTCATCTACATTCCTTACACCTCCTTTTTAAATTAATTTAACTGTAAAATGTGAAGAAATGATTGGTGATAGTTTTTTAAGTATCATATTTGGATTTCCCAACCCAAAAAAATTTTTCCATCGTTGACCTGTGCTATTTATACATTTTTCTCATTGCTTCGATTTTAAGCAGTAATACTTCATCAGGTGTGTTATTCCAAAATATATTACATCTTGCCATGCGTAATCAAACTACAGATAAGTGTAGAGTTGTAAGAGGATTCCGTTAAAAAGTGATTAGTAGCAGATCGCAGTTTTCCGAACGCTTGTGAAGGATTTTCTCGTGGAGTGATATATTTTGGGTCCGTTTATCGTCCAGTGAGAATGTATAATTCACTTGAATGGATGAAAGACAAAACTGTTCATCACAAGAGAATTAAGGGCTGTTAACCTAATTTGGCCTTACTGGATTTTCCCCGATTAGCCGAGAAAAATGCGGGGATGGTTGTTACTGAATAGAAAATGTTGATGTCTGTCAGTTATGTTGCCATTCCTAAGCTTTTCATCATAACTGATCTTTCTCCATTAATTTGTAGATGTGTAATTACAAATAAATGACTCGGTGATCATTCGTTATGGACATAGTGGCCCGCGTAGCAAATGAAAATACTTACAAACGTATGCTGTGGATATACTTAATTCGTTCAAAAAACTCGTCGTAATCCGTCGAGTGATCGATAGGAGGGTTGGGAAAGGCCCCATTCCGTCGAGTTAGGACATTTCGCGATGATCAGTCGAAGTATAGGGCGTTCTACAGCAGCACTTCAGCTTCTACGGAATTTAGCGCACATCTGACCAGTATGATGATTTTACCAAAGCAACAGACTTCTGAGGTACGCGGAAATCTCGGAGTGCCTTGCAAACCGTAAAGAAGCCACATAAAGAGGAACGTCTCGTCCGTTTGAGTGACATCCATGTATACTTTGCACAAATTTTTTAATGTACCGACGACCCCCTCTCGTCCTGTGCTTATTGGAATTCTTTTTGTCTTTCAGTTTTGCGAGAAATTCACCATGTTATTTTCATTATGTTCGAAATCAGACGTTCCAGAAAAATGTTAGCTCAGTGCGTTCATGGCAAATATAACGTCTGTAGGCAGGACGCTGCTGGAAATTCACAAGTCGACGTCGCACCCACTGACAGTTGATGTTTATGTGGACTGCAGAACAGTTTCATAACTCAGGTAAACGTGTGTAAAATCGGGAAGTTTTGTTAAACAAAGTCAGTGTTGGGAAACATACGTTTTAATGCGTCTGTTGAATGTTTGAGGGATGTCTGATCTTAAGTAACTGTTCAGATGGTCAGTGTTAATAGTCACACTTCTACTCATCATGTTCTTTCGAGTGGTTGAACAGCTACCCAGATCAAAACTAAATTGGCAGTAGTTCATGCGGGTTCTGCACCAGGATTGAAGGCTATTTAAGCTGTTCCCAAAAATTTTGCTCCATCCTCACGGTTTGCAGTCTTTTTAACTTAAACCTGTTTCTTAATACTCTTTTGACGACAGGATTTTGCCACGTTCAGATACATGTGAATCGGAGCTAAAACTAAACCTGTTTTCTCTGTTCAGTTCATTAGAACGTGCAATGTCTACAATCGGGAATGAGACACTTAGTTGTGTACTTTGTGCAGGCTGTCAACATGTGTGGAAGGAGTCATATCATCAACATGTGTGGGAGGGGTCATATCAAGCGTACACGGGGGACCACACGGCAATAGGATTTTGGTACTTTTTATGATTCGTGAATTCAGAACTGAGTATACCTCTCCTAAAGCAGTTCGTTGCAACTCTCAAAAATACTCGAAAAAATCTACTTAAGTTTTCTGTACCTTTTTAATACACTAAACTATGGTGGTGGTCTTTCAAAAAGCAGCATGACTATGTGGTGGAATGCTTGCCTGACTCGAGGGGGGGGGGGGGGGGGTCGAATCCTGGCGGCATCAAATTTCTAAACAATGGTGCATGTTGTGTTAGCATTTACGTGTAGCGCAAAATACAGGAAGACAGAAAAAATTTAATTCGCAATATACCCTTGATTAACAAACTTCTATAAAAGATCGGCATTAAGAACTTTTATTTTTATTGAAAACTGGAATTTTGTGTACAGTGTATAATTAGAAGTAAGACTACTTGCATTTTTCATAAAAATGACAGATGTGTTAGCACATATTTGATAAATTTTATATTTACGGGACGTAGGCATTCGAACTGAACGGAAAAGGACGAAAAAAAAAGACTGAAACGTGACTCGATCTAGCGATTATCAGTCTCGTGCACTTCGTGTTCTGCACTTTAAGATAATGGTCGTAGAACACGTACCTTCGACTAAAAATTTGATACACATGGAATCGATCCCAAGCCCCCTACACAGCGAGCGAACAGTCGACCGCTGACTAACATAGCTCTTTGAAAAAAGTATAACTTACTTTAGCATATTAAACATGACTGGAAAATTTCTAAGTCAATTTTCTCAAGAACTTTTGAGAGCTGCAAGGCTGCTTTGGATGAGGTGTATTTGAGTTCTGATTTTCACGTACCATAAATACAAAAAATTACAAAAATTCCCAGTCGATTTGTGGTCTCCTTGTTAGACCATGCGTGCATTGGCAATTTACATCAAAAACGATTGCCAGTTTTTTAATAATAAAAGTTATCCAGCCTTTCATTATTTTGTACAGTGATGTGGACAAGTCATTGAGAAAGTGGTATGCAGTACACAGAATGTGTAAATATACACTGATAAGCCAAATCCATTATGACCATTGCCCATCTGCACGATGGATGCTGCGTGGTGGTATTGCTGGTACGTGACGCGGTAACAAAAGTATGTAAGCGGAGTAGACATGGACAGGGATTACCCTAGCGAAGATGCGGCCTGCAAATGGGAAAAGCCATTGAGATACACGACTTTGTCAAGGGGCAGATCATTATTACGCAGAGCCTGTGAACGAGTATCTCGAAAACGGCCAAGCTGGCCGAATGCTCACGTGCTGCTGTCGTGAGCATCTGCGGAAAGAGGTAGGACAGTGAAATTACCACTATGCGCCAAATGGTTGGACGTCCACGACTCTTCACAGAACGTGGGGTTCGGAGGCTTGTCTGCTCTGTAAAGTAGGATAGATGGTGATCTGTGTCATGTCTGCCGAAAGGGCACAACGCTGGTGCATGAGCAAGTGTTTCGCAGCACACCGTTCATCGTATATTGTTGAACGTGGAGCGCCGCAGCACACCACCCCTATCTGTCACATGTTGATCCAACGTCATCGTCTATTAAGATTGCAGTGGGTACGGGTCCATCGCAATTCGACCATCGATCAATAGAAACATGTCGGCTCATTGGGTAAATCACATTTTTGTTACATTAGGTCGATGGTCGTCTCCACAAATGCCGTCATCGAGGAGAATGGCGGCTCGAAACGCCCAGCGCGCCACCGACGCAGGCTGGTGGGAGCAGTATTATACTATGGGAGACATTCTCCTGCACTATCACGGGGCCTTTGGTAGTAATCGAAGACAGGCTGATAGCTGCGAACGACCTGCATTCCTTCATGTTTGATGCTTTTCCGACGGCGATGTCATCTTTCAGCAGTGTAATTGTCCGTTTCTTGGAGCTAGAACCGTGTTACAGTGGTTTGAAGAGCATTATAGTGAACTACGTTGATTTTTCAGCGACAAAATTCGCCTGATGTAAATCCTATGGAACCCGTGTGGGTCACTGTCGGGCGCTATCATTGCGTACGCAAATCAGCGGCTTTAAACGAATTACATGACCTATTCGTAGACATCTAATGCTACATATCTTCACAAACCTACTAACAAACTTCGGATCCTCGATTCACAGAATCTGTGATGTTTTTTGTTCCAAAGACTGACAGACAAGCTATTTTGACTCATCGGTGTAACCTGGAAGAAATATTTTGCGTTATTATGTGCAAAACAAGAAAAATATTACATTGTAATTCATATCTAATATATTCATACATGTAATTTCATTAATAAAATTATTATTGTTGCTCTTCGCCTAGGGCACTTCAACGGCGGGCTGGAAGTCCGATTGCCTTGATTGCTTCACTACTCCGCTGTGTTTTTGTCATATCTCGTTCAGTAAGCTCTTCTGGATTTTCTCGGTAAGCATTTAGCGTTTAAAAATATGGTCGGTTACCCTCTTCTCAAGTTCAGTGAATGGCTACTCAAAACAACCAGTGCTACTGGGTGTGCGATAGAAACACATTAACTTAGGGAAGTGACGAGGCACAGCTAAGTCGTCCATCTCGTGCTTCATTTGTTCTCCCTCATAGCACGTAGATATTGTGTCCATTAGCTAGAGCAGCATTACCAAAATCATTAGAGGAAGCCACCAGCAGCAGCCAACCACACAAACAAAAATTTTAGTGCGCAGCCTTTGCTTTCTCATTTCTGCCTCTTAATTTTTTGTCGTTTTTCCTACATTTTTTCACCTCATATAATAAATACGTCCAGTGCTGAGGTACACACGGTTCAGTCACTTCAATGTGATGACCGCGTATGTTAGACGTCAAAGTATAATAACCACTCACAGAACGGCAAGTGGCAGCACTAGCAATGGAGGGTGTATAAAGCGTGAAGGAGGAGGGGGTGGATATGTACGCGAGTAACAATGGACTTGTAATGCGGAAACTGGGCGATTTAGCTGACCTCCAAAAGGGCCTGGTTTCGGGTGAAGGGTGGAAGAATTTCCGAAACGTCTAAGTTTGTAAACTATTCACGTGCCATGGCAAAATGGCGCCATCCAAAATCGGCGCCGGGGCAACTGTAATTCACCATGGGGTATAAATGTCAGTGGTTGACGACGGCTGCGGATATTAGTAAGAGCGAACAGACTTGCAACTGTTGTGCAACTGACAGCCCATATGAACCAAGGGGCTACCAGCAGTGTCTCCGCAAAGACTGATCAGAGAAAGTGGCTGCGTATGGGCCTCTGCAGCAATCGCCTGGTTCATGCGCACATGCTGATTGCTGTTCATTGGCGAAGAATGCTGGAATTTTCACGACAGTACCATAACTGGACGTCTTCTGAGTGGCGAAAGGTGAACTTTTCGGATGAATGACGTTTTATGTTCCTTCGGGCAGATGGCCGTTGGCGTGTACGGCGTGAAACGTCTGAAAGCAAACACCCTGCAACCAGGAGGGTGCATGATCGTCTGGGAATGTTTTCGTGTAATTCCCTGGCGATCTCGTCATTCTGGAAGGCACAGTTGAGCAATCAGGGTATGCATCTCTGGGGACTTCATACAAACATGCAGTTTGTTTCTCCTCGACACGAAGGTATCTACCAGCAGGACACTGCAACGTGTCACACAGCTTGCATCGTACGTGCATAGTTTGAATAACACCAGCATCAGTTTAACGTACTCTTTGGCCACCAAACTCACCCGGTTTAAACCCAAATGAGAATCTCTGGAACCACCTAGAGGGGGCTGTTGGCGCCATTGATCCTCATCCGAGAAACCTAGAACAGCTGGCCACTGCACTGGAGTCCGAATGTCTCCACATTCCTGTCGGTACATTCCAGAATCTCATTGACCCTCTTGCTACCCATCTCGCAACGATCCCCACTGCACAAGGTTGTTATTGAGGCTTTTACAGGTGCCCACATTAATGTGACTTGAAAGTGTAGTTTGTATACTTTTGCCTATATTTAGCGTCTTCCGTTAGTAGTTGTGCTTGAGCTGCGATGTATACTGTATAGCCCGAATAAGATGGGTCTTCGTAGTCACTGGTTAAGTACGTGTCTGTGTCCTACCAACCATGTCCAGGTATTTATCTTCATGTGGAATAGTAGGCCGGCCGCTGTGGCCGAGTGGTTCTAGGCGCTTCAGTCTGACCGCTACGATCGCAGGTTCGAATCCTGCCTCGGACATGGATGTGTGTGATGTCCTTAGGTTAGTTAGGTTTAAGTAGTTCTAAGTTCTAGGGTCCTGATGACCTCATAGTGCTCAGAGCCATTTGAACCATTTGGGATAGTAGTTTTCGTATAGTTGCACGACGGACGTTGGTGAGGTGTGCTGTAGTGCTGTTCTGCAAATCGAAGCAAATTTCTTTCTACACAGATACACCACATTCCACGAACAGTACGGGACTGGAATAGAAGGGAGAACCGATAGAGGTACTCAAAGTACGCTCCACCACACACCGTCAAGGGCTTGCGGAGTAAGGATGTAGAAGTAGATTTCTGTTAGTTTCCGACGTATATATTTCGTGTATTTTTCGTATTTTTCTTTCGTTGGTATTGTTTCATTAATTGTTTTGTACTAGGTTAATCTTATAGCTGTTCTTAACACTTTGTTGTAGAGGGAAATTGCCCGCCGAACTGGCGTACACCTCAGCGACGCCATTTGAAAATTGATCCGCTATCCTGAAACCCCAATGTCCTCACCAGCACACATAAAACGAAAATATTATCCTTCAGGTCTGTTGAAATGTCTTCGACCCGTTTTTGTATTCTCATCAGAATCGTCACTTTCATTGGGAGTGTGGAGTTTCGGTGGACTGCCAGTCTACATTAGCGGCAGTGACACTTAAGGCTTCAATACTGAACTGGAAATGTGTCCAGCTATAGTTTCGTCTTGACCAATGTGTGAGGTGGATTGTGGTTACGTCAGTGGCCACTAATCTGACAATGAGCATAACTACTGTAATTTTCGTTAGTCAAAAGCCAGCAATCGCGGAATTTGGAGTCCATACAGAATTTTCAAGACCATTCTCACGTCATTTCATTGTGCTCTTTCCCTCACCAATTTACAATTGTTGTCAATGGTTCTGCGTGGGGACTTCGATTGGGTGAGTGTACTTGTAGCAACCTGTCGCTCACGAGCCCAGAAATGCACCGTGCACGTCATCGATTTGATGTCATCAAGCGCAAAGTATATATTTCCAGATGGTGTCTGAAAAGGCACTTTCGTGCAACGACGCAATGTTAACGCCCTAAAACTTTCAATGCGATACCGCCAACTGCATAATTACCTACAAGTAGCACGATTTAACTCTTTCCTTGTGATCTTTTCATGGCAATGCACATTTCCAATCGGATCAAGCGTCTGACGCATCGGATTGAAACTTACCCGTTTTTCTACCACTTGGCCCAAAGGTCTGTGATCTTAGGCTTTGCTCGCCACAACCAACAGCGTGATGGAGTGTTCTATTACTACTGCTACATGTATAACAGAACAGTTACTTAAGAGCAGGAGAGAGCTATAGTTTAGTAACACCATGTGTACCGGTAATAACGTTTGTCGCCTTGTACTGGGGAGTATTTGAACAGCTGGTGCGGTGGCAGCAGCTCCAACAGGTTCCATGTCTCAAGACGCAGGCCGGCTGAGCACTTCGCCTATGACCTTAGCGCCGGCCTCACTGTTCAGCTCACGTCTGTCGCATCGCCAGAGCAGCATTCCGGTGCACATTTTACCTACAAAATTAAGGTGGAAACTTACAATCTGTCTGGGCTTTTTATGTCATCATTAAACCCTTGGTGTTACCATAGAGAACAAAACGTCTAGGCGAAAGAATGTGTTACTGTTTATGCAGTGACGTATAATACAACTCAGGTGATTTAGATACTTAAAATATTTTTCGTGAGTTTCGTGGTTTCTCGAACTCAGTTCAAAGATGTTTCAACTTCCCACACAAGTTGGAGGGAGCAGATTCAGTGTTCTTGGAGGGCAGTGTAAGATGTTAACAAAAACGTTTTAATAAAGCACGAACAATGTCTCTCTTAACAATGATCCACTAAATATGATAGTCACTTCTATACTTCGCAAGCTACCTTACGGTGTCTATTGGAGGATGCCTCTTTTTTTTATCACTATTTTTTCTGCCCTTGTCTGTTCCATTCAGGAATAGTGTCGTAAACAGGGCGTATTTGGACTGCCAGGGTTACTTTGGCCACTCACACAACGGAAGTTCTACAGCTCTCTGCTGACTCTCAGTTGTGCGTTTAGTACATACTGTAGTGGAAAAGTTTCATTAATATATACTAGATGGTGCCATGCACGCCGATTTTCTTGGACAACAGCTGGCGAACCTGTTGAGACAACTGTATAGGAAGCAGTATTTTAAAATTTGGTTGTGCAAAATCCACTGATATCATTGAACTGCTAAGCCATCGTTGTTTCCAATTATATCGTTTGTTACTCCATTAATTGTCAAAACAGATCAGTTTTTTTTGGTTTTTTTGGTAGCACGTACATATTTGCCAGTGTGTTGAGATTTATGAGGTCGTGTGCGTGATTTCTGTTTCTCGGGGTTACTTTGACCACTGGTCATCGTTACCCAATGGTTACAGATACACAGTTTATTAAACATTTTGATATCAATGACAGTGTGGAACTATGGAACACACATATTAGTCATCAGTATAGAGGCGGCGGCTCATTTGTAATCCTTAATGTGTCTACAACTAAGAAAAACAAATTTGTCATACATTGCTCAGATTGCAAGCTATCGTGGTTCTGGCAGCGATTCAGTAATAATATAATGTCCAACATCTCTGGAAACAGTTAATAAAGTTTGTTCGGTCCTAAGTGCCAGAGATTGACTCGATAAATGAAGAACTGATAACTTTGAAACTAAATTAGGAGCTATGTGTGCGGTACTGCTTCGTAGCACCTTTCGTTATACTTTTAATTTTGATGGTGGATAACCAACTAATTTGAGTTACGTTCTGTATTCGATTTTTCTTTTATGAGGCTTAAGAAAAGCACATAAGAAAACTTAAGAGTGGTGTCTGTATTTCTGGGTGGTCGTTAAGTTTTTGAAATATTGACCACAAATGGAGTGGTAGTTGCATCTTAGAAAATTTATTATACCGTTTAGTATGTAACCCTTTCGTACAATCTCCTATGGTCACTGTTATAAGTATCACAGACGTTAAAAAAGCAGTCATAATTATCAATTCTAATCTGAAAATCGGCCAAATATACCCTGTTTCCTACATGTGGAAGGAACGAAGAGCTCTTATTTCTGATTTTCTTGTCGTCAGTATTGATTAAAATATATGTTTACCAAGATTTTAAACATGGCTGCAGCAGCAACTGTTAAAATTCTTCATAATAAAAAATTCTAGCCTGCAACTGTTTTTGGCTGCCATCCTTTATTGTGAATATATGTTTACTCCATACTGGTCGGTCTCTCTCTCTCTCTCTCTCTCTCTCTCTCTCTCTCTCTCTCTCTCTCTCTCTCTCTCACACACACACACACACACACACACACACACACACACACTCACTCACTCACTCACTCACTCACTCCATAAAGCCGTGTATGGCGTTTACCCTCTTTACTGACACTGGAGGGTAATTGTATTAGACCCCTCCTCACTCTATTAGTATTCTGTAGCCAAAGGGTTCAAAAGCCCCCATTCAACGTTCATGAATTGTTTTTAATGGTTGTTCTAAATATCTCGAGTCTGATGTTACTGTGGTTGTTATACAATACGATGACTTATGTTCTTTCCGATTCCTGTTTAACCTGACTTTGGGCTCTGCTTATAATAACTTACACGTCGACGGGAGACTGGACTACGAGACGCCTGCTTCTCTTTGAAAAAGTACAAAAACTGGGTTCATGACACACGTTGACAAAGGTATCACATTTTGTTTCCAGTCAGACCACCTTCACCAGGGGTCGTTATCACAATTAAGAACTCATGGACTTGATAGAAGCGACTAGAACGCAACGCATTGCTCACTAGTTTATTTCTAGAAATTGCTTGCCACAGGGCACTGCCATTATCTGCTTCAACATGAAAGAAGTTATTACAAATGTAGGGTGTATATTGGATTATGCCGTTGGCAGGATACGTGTACGCAGAACGTAGGGTACAGTTTGGCCTGAAATCCTCCTGTGAAATGGAATACCAAGGAAATTCTTCCAGGAGAAAGATAGGTGAAAATAAAGCCTGATTCCATACTTCCTGTTGTGCGTCAACAGTGCCCAAGTGGAGACGTGTACATTCATAAGACAACGTATCACCTCGCTGTCCCGAATTGGATGAGCGCTAACGAAAAATGCAGGTACTACCTCATCAACGGAAGTCAACAGACACAATCCTGCTGACATGTCTGGGATGCTGCCCCAGAGGGGGTGTGTGTGTGGGCATTGAGCCTCGTTCCGCCATTCTCGGCGGGTGGTAGGGTCGTAGACGAATCAGAATTCTGAAAGCTTCTGGCTGAATGTGACTTCAATGACTTCAATTAAATATAAAACAAGATAGTGACTGGTGCTAAATGGTGCATTACGCACTCAGTTAGATTTAAGGTTAAGTTGCTGCGGAGCTATCTTGTATGTGCTGTTCACTTATCTGCTAGTCGTAGTTAAAACAGTAAAGAACAGTGTCGTAATCGAATTGCTGTTATTTCTAATTCGGTATAAAAAGACACCTGACATCTCAATTCCGTAAACCACTGTATAGAGCGTAGCAGAGAGGGTACATGGTATCAATATTATCAATTTTGTGTCCTATTCTATTTGCGTGTATGGTTTCTTAGCAATATCTGTAAATGCATAGATGTGACGTGCCTAAGAGGAGTACAGTTATCTTATCCCCTGAAGAGCTACTCTTTAAACATAACATTCATACGTCGCAAAAATGGATGCCGTAATGAAAGAATTTAGTAAACCTTTCAAATGTTGATAAATTTGTGATCAAATTTAGAGAAGACTTTTGTTTATTGATTTGCTCGTTATATGTAGGCTATTCCTGTCTTTGGAATGTTATCCCGCTGTCCCGCCTCTCTTGTCCTTGGTACCTTTCGAAGTTTTATTGCGTATAAGTAGTGGAACTGCAGTTTGCCGTTGTGGACGTCACGAAGGGGGTACCAGGAAACACGGCAGCGGCATGTGCTGACGGAAGCACAACACGCCCATGAGCCGAGCATCCGTTGCGTCAGCGGGAAAAGTTTGTTCCAAGTGTGGCATTCCGTTTCCTGCTGAGGCTTTGTGTCTTACTCTAATCCCCCAAGCGCTGCCTGGAAATGAATGCGCAGAGATTAAACCTCATCACTGTGATACAGTGTAGATGACGTAGGATTCCGCCTTGAATACTACGATGGCGAATTAATCTGGCCTCACAGGCAGTCTGTCTCGATTTGGGGAGACAGTTCCTGATTTATTACATAAAAGATGTAGCGCGTCCTATAGAGTTGTAGCTGAGAATTCCACGTATTGTCGATCCACACTTTCGTAGCTCACCAGGATCTTTTAACTTCTTATTTTAAAATTCTTGACAAAAAGTTAAAATTGTTATTTATTATTTAGCCACGTGATCTGCCGTACACAATTTGTTCTAATTTCGTAAAGCTGCCGAATACGATCCTACCTCCCGTGGACAACGAGAAGTTGTGGTATTCCAGCAATAGACACCGATTTTCGGCAACACCGGGAACACACTGGAATGGAGAATGTCTCGTGTTGACCGCTCCAATTGTGTTACATGAAACCATTAACATGTTTGCATTACTAAAATCGTCTTTTCACTCCTTTTCGGTTACCATATTTCGAAACTACTGTTCAGGAAAATAGGAGCGTTGTAAAAACGACTGTTACCACAATTGGATGCCTTTCGTGTTAACTACCTTGCTTCAATGTGATAGGTGTCTTTCTGCGTGATCTTTTCATTGGCGAATGAGCATGCGATGCTTTTACAGTTACAGTATTTTTCATTAAGACCAGGACAACGATATCGCCCATAGTTCGGGTTAGCTTAAGCTCCGTTGGAAATTTGACTGTGACATATTGTTTGCCACTCTAGAAAAGTGTGTAGTTGAAGTAGCCGACTCATACTTCGTTACCACATGTAAATAATCGGTCTATCTACTTGAAACTATTGTAATGACTGGAAAACCATAGATAATGGTGTTCATTGACATTGGTTATTCCTAAAAGTATTAACTGGGTATCTGATCGAGTAATTATACAGTCATCTAATCTCGGGATAAAATAGGTGCTGTCGAAAATACGTACGTCAAGACACAATTGCCATCGTCAGATAATACCTAATTCTAGTTATTGGGAACTTCACTCTACGCAAAGCTGACCACGATGATAAACTGGGTACCCAGTTTGCAACTATGGTTGTTAAAACCCAACAAAAGTCACTTTTGCCCATTCGACCTCAATAAGTATAACTCACAGACTGTTCGCAAGCACTTCATTTTATGGAAGAACTCAGTTACCCAAAAGGACTCTCTTGAGGACGCGAGTTTCCGTATTGTACAGGTTGGCGCAAATAAAAGTAACCCAGACGTTCGGCGTGTTGCATTGCCAACATTTTGAAATCATTTGTATCAGTAGAGGAAAAGACCTACAGTTACTTCCAAGAGAATGGAGCAACTGGCCACACAGCCGGTCGAACCATGGAGTTCATTCACACATGGCAGAGTTCCCCCCAGGGGATCCACAACTCTTTTGTGGATACGTGCGTAGCGAGCACGGGGCCCCGAGCTAATGTGGCCTTCCTTCCTTTCCGGGCTGCATACCTTCCCTTTCCGCATCCTTCCCCATCCCCTGTCTTCACCCCCCCCCCCCCCCTCACCTCTTGCTCTTTCCTTCACTTTCTCCCCCTCTGGGAGTATGGTTTGCGCCTACGTCCGGAGACGGACGCTTGTAAATGTACCGCATTCTTCTTCTTCCTTGCTTGTATGTCTTCTTCCTTCCTTTGTCCATCTCCTTTCCTTACCTCTTCTCTTTACCCTTTTCTCCGCTGCGGCGTTTGAGACCCCCTCTTCTTTCCTTTCCCTTTCTCTTTCTTCCTCCCTGTGCGTGTCTGAAGGCCGACCCACGCACTTCCATGCGTAGCCGGTGACGGGGTAACGCGTAATTCCCCGCCCCGGGTAGACAGGTAGGACACGTACGTACCCCCTGGTAAAGGCCAGGCCCAGGGAGGGGTGATTACCCGAGCTGATACCTTCCGAAAGTGCCGATTGGTCCCTCCGTCCGTATGTCGGGAGGTGTGACCTGAGGTGTGAACAATCACCTAAGGCGGGTGTGCCCTCGGTGAGGGCCCCCACAAGGGAGGAGCGCGCCATCGGAGACGCCGGTAATCATGGGGGATTCTTCCGCAATGGTTTCCTCACCTTCCACTATGTCTGCTCACAAACGTAAGTTCACTGAGTCTCAGCCACAGACGGTTCTTCCATCGTTGCCACAGTTCCTTGTTGTTTCTCGGTCTGACGAAGGTCAAGACTTTTCCACGGTCAACCCTTTCATTATTCAGAAAGGTGTCGACGCAATTGCGGGTCCTGTAAAGTCTTGTTCCAGATTACGGAATGGTACCCTGTTGTTAGAAACACACAGTGCCCTCCAGGCTCAAAAATTGCTGCGTACTTCTCTGCTCCACACCTTTCCTGTCCGGGTGGAACCGCACTGTACCTTAAATTCCTCGCGTGGAGTCGTTTATACACGCTCCCTCGATGGATTGTCTGACGAAGAAATTCAGCACTACCTGTCTGACCAGGGCGTCACCGCTGTTCATCGGGTTATGAAAAGGGTTGACTCGAACATCATTCCAACCCGCACTGTCTTCTTGACTTTTGACAAAGTTCAACTCCCATCAAAAATCAAAGCAGGCTATGAGATAATTTCCGTTCGCCCTTATGTCCCAAACCCTACGCGTTGCTATCGATGTCAGCGGTTTAATCACACCAGCCAGTCCTGTTCCAATCCGGCCAAATGTGTTACGTGTGGCAGGGATGCCCATGAGGGTGCTTGTCCACCTCCATCCCCTCGCTGCATCAACTGTATGGGTGACCACGCTGCTTCCTCTCGAGATTGCCCTGTTTTTAAGGACGAAAAGCTGATCCAGGAAATAAGAGTGAAGGAAAAGGTGTCGACCTTTGCTGCTCGAAAGTTACTCGCCAGTCGACAGCCCACCGTGCCTCAGAAAGGAAAATACAGCGCTGTCCTTGCTTCTTCTCGGCCAACAAAGGAGGCGGCCACGCAGACTTGCGACCTCACATTTAGTACCACGGTCGTCAGATCGGCCAGCGCAAAGATCGCCCGTTCAACCTCACCTCTTTCGCCTGCCCACTCTATGGCTCACCCTTCGTCGGGTTCTGCTAAATCTCGAGCCCAAAAGTCAGACGCCAAGTCTACAAAAAAAGAACATTCTCGTGAAGAGTTTTTACGTACTGCAACTTCACAACCATCGGTTCCTCCTTCATCTAAACATACCTCCAAGAAGGCTACGAAGAAACACAGTTCCTCTCCTTCTCCGCCAAGGCGTGTCCCATCGACAGCACCACCTGGCGGAAATCGCCCTCGGCCATCTTCTGTGTCGCCGAGGCGCACTGTTGGTGGCCGGTCAACTGGCCGATCGTTGGTGGCAGGAGCTGCTCCTGACCAACCTATGGATCAGGATCTTCTGCCTTCGACTGAATGCCATTCCATGCTGTCGGTCGCAAGCTCTGAGCAGTCGTTGAGTTGACCGCACCCTTGGTGCCGTTCCTCCATTTTCTGTTCACCCTATGTCCATTATCCACTGGAATATCCGCGGCATTCGCGCCAATCGGGAGGAATTGTCGATCCTCTTACGATCCTACTCGCCGGTCATCTTCTGTCTTCAGGAAACAAAGCTGCGTCCCCATGACCGCTTTGTTCTCCCTCATTTTCAGTCCGTCCGATATGACCTCCCCTCAGTTGAAGGCACTCCAGCCCATGGAGGACTCATGATTCTGCTCCACGATACTCTCCATTATCACCAAATCCCCTTAAACAGTTCCTTCCCAGCTGTCGCCGTCCGTCTTTCCCTTTCTGGATACACGTTCTCTCTTTGTACGGTATACATTCCTTCGTCTACACCAATGGCACGAGCTGATCTCCTTCATCTTCTTGATCAGCTTCCACCCCCCTATTTGCTGGTTGGGGACTTCAATGCCCACCACCCGCTTTGGGGATCTCCACATCCTTGTCCACGTGGCTCACTATTGCTAGACGTCTTCCACCAAGCGGATCTAGTCTGCCTCAACACTGGGGTCCCTACATTTTTGTCTGCCTCCACGGCAAATTTATCCCATTTGGACCTTGCGGTCGGTACTGTTCCGCTAGCTCGGCGCTTCGAATGGTT
This sequence comes from Schistocerca americana, assembly GCF_021461395.2. Taxonomy (NCBI): domain Eukaryota; kingdom Metazoa; phylum Arthropoda; class Insecta; order Orthoptera; family Acrididae; genus Schistocerca; species Schistocerca americana. The sequence goes on along the minus strand of NC_060121.1, from coordinate 324,649,327 downwards.
CGCCCTTGATGATACACACTCGAGTGACCACTTTCCATGTGTTCTTCGACTGCAGCCTCAACTGCCATATATGCGCTCGCGACGCTGGAAGTTTGCCCAAGCCGATTGGACACTTTTTTCGTCTCTAGCGACATTCGATGACCGTCGCTTTCCCAGCGTCGACGATGAGGTCACACATTTTACCGACGTTATTCTCACAGCTGCGGAACGTTCAATACCACGCACCTCCGAATTGCCCCGGCGCCCTCCAGTTCCTTGGTGGAACGAGGCCTGCCGTGACGCAATACGTGAGCGGCGACGTGCTCTTCGCATTTTCCGTCACCATCCAACTTTGGCCAACTGTATCCGATATAAGCAGCTCCGTGCGCGATGCCGTCGCGTCATCCGCGATAGCAAGAAGGCAAGCTGGAAATTCTTTACTAGCTCATTTAACAACTTCACTCCCTCCTCGGAAGTTTGGAGTCGGCTTCGACGGTTCTCAGGCGCGCCTAGTTTCTCCCCGGTCTCTGGGCTCACTGTCGCGCATGATACCTTAGTGGACCCCGTCGCAATTTCTAACTCATTGGGTCAGCACTTTGCTGCGATTTCGAGCTCTTCAAATTACCCGCCAGCGTTTCTCCCGAAGAAACGTGCAGCAGAAGTGCGGCATCTTGCTTTCTCCTCTCAAAATCGCGAAAGCTACAATACTGTTTTCTCCATGCGCGAACTCCAACATGCACTCTCTACTTCTCGCTCCTCCGCCCCAGGACCGGATGGTATCCATGTCCAAATGTTGCTGCATTTATCAACCCATAGCCTGCGTCACCTCCTTCGCCTTTATAATCGAATTTGGACCGACAGTACCTTTCCCAGGCGATGGCGGGAAGCTATTGTCGTTCCCGTTCCGAAACCTGGAAAGGACAAACATCTCCCCTCTAGCTATCGCCCCATTTCTCTCACGAGTAGTGTCTGTAAGGTTTTGGAGCGTATGGTGAATTACCGTTTAGCTTGGTGGCTGGAGTCCCGCAGTCTTTTAACACCAGCCCAATGCGGATTCCGAAAGCATCGTTCTGCTGTTGACCATCTTGTTGCTCTCTCCACTTATATCATGAACAATTTTCTCCGGAAACGCCTAACGGTAGCAATATTTTTTGATCTGGAGAGAGCGTACGATACCTGTTGGAGGACAGGCATCCTCCGCACACTGTTCTCTTGGGGCTTTCGAGGCCGGCTGCCCCTTTTTCTTCGCGAATTTATGGCAGAGCGCACATTTAGGGTGCGGGTGAACACTACTCTCTCCCGTACTTTCTCCCAAGAAAACGGGGTACCCCAGGGCTCCGTGCTGAGTGTTGTACTGTTTGCCATCGCCATTAATCCAATTATGAATTGTCTCCTTCCTGATGTCTCGGGCTCCCTCTTTGTGGACGATTTTGCGATCTACTACAGTTCTCAAAGGACCAGCCTTCTTGAAAGACGTCTTCAAGGATGTCTCGATCGCCTCTACTCGTGGAGCATCGCAACCGGCTTCCGTTTCTCACCCAGTAAGACCGTTTGTGTTAATTTTTGGCGACGTAAGGAGTTTCTTCCGCCCTCCTTACATCTAGGTCCTGTCAACCTTCCGTTTTCCGACGTCGCTAAATTCTTGGGTCTTATGTTTGACAGAAAACTGTGCTGGTCCTCCCACGTTTCCTATCTTTCGGCTCGCTGTCTGCGTTCCCTCAACACCCTCCGTGTCCTGAATGGTACCTCTTGGGGAGCGGACCGGGTGGTCCTTCTCCGCCTCTATCGCGCCTTAGTGCGCTCGAAATTGGATTATGGAAGCATAGTCTACTCCTCTGCTCGGCCGTCTATTCTTCGGCGTCTCGACTCTATCCACCACCGTGGATTACGTTTAGTGTCTGGAGCTTTTTACACCAGCCCTGTGGAAAGCCTTTATGCTGAGACTGCTGAACCTCCGCTGTCCAATCGGCGGGCAGTCCTTCTGAGTCGTTATGCTAGCCATCTGTCTTCCATGCCTGCTAATCCAGCCCATAACCTTTTTTTCGACGCCTCCTTTGATGTCGGGTATGCAGGCCGCTCCTCCTCCCTACTACCCCCGGGAGTCCGCTTCCGTCAACTGCTCCATTCTCTTTCCTTCCGCTTTCCTAAAACCTTCTTGACAACTTGGGGTACAGCACCGCCTTGGCACCGTCCCCGGATCGACTTGCTCAGAGACCTATGTCAATTTCCCAAAGATGGTACCCCTACACTTGTTTACCGTCGGGCATTTGCTGCTCTATGTGCACAAATGACGGAAGCCACATTTATTTACACCGATGGCTCGAAAACATCGTTAGGTGTAGGGAGTGCCTATATTGTTGGCGACACCCCAAATCACTTTCGGCTTCCCGACCAGTGTTCGGTTTATACTGCAGAGCTTTACGCTGTTCTCCAGGCTGTCCACTACATCCGCCGCCATCAGCGGATACAGTACGTAATCTGCTCAGATTCTCTCAGCTCTCTCCTAAGTCTCCAAGCTCTTTACCCTGTGCACCCTCTGGTCCACCGGATTCAGGACTGTCTGCGCTTGCTCCACCTGGGGGGCGTCTCAGTGGCGTTCCTCTGGCTCCCGGGACACGCTGGTATCTGTGGAAATGAGGCGGCCGATATAGCGGCCAAGGCTGCAGTCTCTCTTCCTCGGCCAGCTCTTCAGTCTCTTCCGTTTACCGATCTACGGAGCGGTTTATGTCGCCAAGTTACTCATTTATGGCATGCGCATTGGTCAACACTTCCCCACAATAAATTGCGGGAAGTGAAAGCCGTTCCTTGCGCTTGGACCTCTTCCTCCCGAACGCGTCGTCGGGAGGAGGTAATTTTAGCTCGACTCCGGATAGGGCACTGTCTTTTTAGTCATCGACATCTTTTAAGCGGTGATCCTCCCCCACTCTGTCCCCACTGCTCTCAGCTGTGGACGGTCAGACACCTTTTAATTGAATGCCCCTATTTTAATCCGTTACGCTCCCGTCTACTGCTATCGCCTGATCTATCGTCGATTTTAGCAGATGACACGCGCTCAGCTGACCGCGTTCTACAGTTTATTAGTGACAGTGAAATGACGTCAGTCATTTGAAGTTTTTTTTTTTTTGTGGACAACCAACCCCTTTCTATAGTGGACTTTTAAGCATTCCTTCTGCCTTTAGTTTCTCCAATTTTCTGACTGTTTCCATTGCTGCTGATTTTAAATTTCGTTTTTTTCCTGTTTTCTACGTCACGGGCTGGGCGCTAATGACCATAGAAGTTTTGCGCCCTAAAACCACAAACAAAAAAAAAAAAAAACAAAAAAACATGGCAGAGTTGTTAGCAGAAGTCAGTCAGTTCGCGGTCCTAGCTGGCCACTCAGATCTTCTGATCTGTCAAGTGTGCGAATACTCTGTGTGGGGAAACCCTCACGATTAAGGTGCATCGCAACAACTATCGTATTCTTCAAGAAATGCATTTCGGAAGAGATTGCTGCAACTCCAGCAGTCCAGCTTCGATTTGCCCTCAGTAACTTGCCGACCAACCCTTGAAATGCCAAGAGATAAATGGTCGTCACTTTTTATATCTGCTATAGGCATATTAGTATTGTATTTCCTTTCCTCTGCTTTGTTTCTTTGTTTCCTGGAACGCTGTTCTCCGGACCACTTTTATTTGCCCCACCCTGTACAACTCACAATCTGGCGTTGGCACTATTAAAGCACCATAGTAACAATACAACCAGTTTTCCCCTGTGGCGCTTGTTACACGAAGCGGAGGAAATTTAAAGGCGGAGTAAAACTATGTTGTGGATGAAGTTTCATAGTGGATATAAGGGGCAGTGAAAAAGTTGGATACTTGGGCTAAGGAGGCAGTGTACGCCAGATTCGTGATAACGACAAATTACCTGTCCATCAGGAACAAAATTAGGAGTCAGTAGGATGTCAAGCTACACCTGTCATACCAAATTAAGGAAGATATTAAGCAGAATTGGCCCGTAATAAGTCAAAACAGCTTTGGTGTGACAGAAGAAATTGCCGTTAGTTTTTTGTTTCTTAGGTCGTTTGAACGATTCTTTCATAGAAATAATTTGGAACGATTCAGTTTACAGAATATGTATACATGTTTAGTGTTGATACTAATAAACACATACTTTTTAGTCCATTTGTCTATAAAAATTATTTTAGGTTAGAATTAAAACTTTGTTACCTGTCAGACGTTTTATGTTACACGGTAAATGATCAAAATATTTGTTGCTACATATTGAACACTTGTTTATGAGCCACTACGAGCTTGCAAGTGAAAACACCGTTCTTTAGATTCCATCACGGGAGATTCCACCAACATCTATTTAGACTTAGTATCGAAGAAGACCTCAACCATATGTTCTTTGGCTACCCGCGAAAACAGCATAAGACCAAAAAATGATAGCAAGAAGTGGTATCTTCGGGAAACGAATTGCAAACAAATGTGAGAAGTTTAGTAGCGATAGATGATAACCCCATATAGAGACATCTATGCAGCTATTTAGTACTTTAAAGATGCAGAAACATTTTGATACATAAGTCAGCAAGTGGTTTACATGTGTCAAATAATTGTACTGAAACGTGATGCTTTGTGCGTGTATGGTGTTAGGTGTTGGTGTTTGGTGTTACGCACATCCAGAGGTCCGGGTACGTATATGTTCATAAAAAAGCATGTTACGGGTTGTATAGGTAATGACCGGAGTATTAGTATTTGAAAGGAACAATCTGTAAACACAAACTTGTCTTTAGCGCGTTTGTTGCCAACAGATGTATTTCATTCACGTTTATCCATTTATTTATGCTATTTTTGCACTTAGAAATTACAAATAACTCTGACTTATTGGAATTAGCAAAAACGTCATATTGTGTATAATTCGAAAATCAGGACGACAGTATTCAAAAGAATAAAAACCATTCATAAAATGTTCAATATTTCCCAATTTTTATGCAGATCGGTGCAAAGTAGAAGTGAGGCAGTGAATTATATTCAACAAATATGTCGATGATGAGCTTGGCGGAAAAATTTCGCGCACCAAACTCGATAAAACAACAGGTCAGGAAAACTGTTTGAGACGATACTGTCCGCAGAAATCTTAAAGAACCGGTTCAGCTATACGTGATAAATGTCGTAAACGTTGTCAGTCAATACCGGCTCAAAGTAACTAATAGTTAGGTTCGTTATTTCACTCGGAATCAGTCATTAATTATTTTCGGAAGCACTGCTGCTAGTCACCCTGTTGCGCGCACTTCTACGCTGCGGAAAAATCCTGAGAATCGCGTGATCACTCGGCCTTGGCCTCGAAGAAATTCTGTGCAGGAAGTTCTCTCTGTCTTCTAATACTACGGCCACCTGGCCACTTTATTCCCTGGCCCACAGAAGTCTCATATAGCATAGTCGTATCATTTACAGTGTAATACGATTTTAAAAATGATTGACCCTGTTCAACAAGTGCTGCTTTAACTAGTCCTTTGTTCGGTAGACCTTTGCCTCGTCGGCTCGAATGCCCGGACACTGATATCGTAATCATGTATTTCCTCGTCTCTCTTGACTTCCATCTGTCAACGTATTTTCCTCTACTGATATTACACTGCTATGAGTCATCAGATGACCATGTGGAACGGGATAATAGTTTTAAAGAGGCACTGTCGTTTTAATCCTAAGGCTCATACACTGCTCGGTCCTGTTCAGTCTCCGTCGTTGTAACTGTTGACAATTCAAATTTTGAGTTGCAAGAATGATTATAAGCTCCGTATGAGTACAAAATGTGGACAGTGAGAAAAATTGAAGTGAATTGATAAGACGCTATTGAAAGTTGAAGACTACCGAAGATCAAATGGATTGATCTGATAAGAGTAGTGAGGAACGAAGACGTACAGCTACGGTTAAAAAGAAGCCTTATAACGAACAGAGAGAGAATACGGTTACGTGCCTATTAGCATATGAGTCGTTGTTAAAATCTGTTTTTGAAGAAATGGTGGAAGGAAGGAATCACAGGGTGCAGACCTGCCTAGCTATTGCACATACCGCAGATCGTTTATGCAAGGTGTAGTAGCTGTGCTGAAATTAAGTGGACAGCTGTCGAGCGACAGGAATTGAAAACTACATCAAACCGAGTTCGTGGTTGATCACCGAAACAACTGTACTTCACAGTATGGATCAAATGAAGAGAAGTTTAGGTCTTCTTTTACCTTTTAACTGTCATTGACCCACCATCACTTCTTCAATTCCGTAATCTTCAGGTATTTTCAATGTTGTAATACTACAGTAAATAACCTCACATCCGCTTCAGGCTAGTTCGAAAAGCTTGTAAATATTTTAGCTCCGAGCACCTGCTTTGTAAAAATGTAGGTCAACAGATATGCCTGCATCTACTGCCCGAAGACAAAGCAAGAGGCGAGTGAATGTTTGTATAGTGTTAACAAATGTGAAGTCATTATTGCGAGACTGGAAAGATGTTTCCGTCGGTTCCTCTATTCTGTATAGTTACCATAAAGTCTGTTCTTACTAGTCTCTCGTGACGGGCGTCTTACATAGAACTGGAGTTACCTAGTTACTTGTTTTTTTTTATTTTATTAAAAATGAAACCTTTGCTTTTTCGTCATGCTCACCATTTTAAAGTCATTTTTGGAATATACTTAATGTCGGTGTACCAGTGTAAAACCCTTATATGGCTTTGTTTTACTTGATCATCCATATGTCGTTCATTTTTTACCACTTATCATTTAAGTCTGCATTTACGAGGGATTTAAAATGTCATGTTTACGTAAGTTTCTGTTTTCAATTGCGAATGGTTTTCAGCGATGAACTTTATAACAGAGTAAATATATTAACTTGCGTTTCTTCTTTTAATATTCCAAGTTCGTTAAACAGTTGCCTATTTTAGGTTTAAAAATGTACATTGCATATTGTCCTCATTGAATCGTAACCGTAGAATTTTTCCATTCTAAAGTTGGTTTGTGATTGTTGAATGAAACTGTGGTAATGCTGTTGTCTGACAGTTTCAAACCATAATCATCGTACAAGCTTACAGATTTTAATATTTAGGCAACAAAGGAACACTTGCTGTAGCATTTTCCTTACCTACAAAGTTTCAGCCTCTATTGTAGTTAAATGTTTCGGTACGGCACTTGGTGTAGCTCTATTATTGTTACATGGAAGACGGAGTTTCACCATAGAAATCCCGCAAGGCACAAAGTTTCTTAAATTTGCTATTATGTTGTTGGTTTTCGTATGCCTGCCTGAATGGTCTGTGTATTAAATATCGTGACGTATTTGTTGGGTGATTGGCTGCAACATATACGGAATTCATGCAAGGTTTGCCACGTGGGATGGTGTCTGACGTCCCGTGGCACTTCCATATTAGCGTGCTGAGACAGCGAGAAGAAATAACGAAAACAAAAATGCTTTTGTTGTTTGAACCAGAACTAGAATGACTTAAACATTCACAGGTTTCTAGATGAGCTGAAATATTGCACTGTTTCAGACATTACGTATGCGTACTAGAATTTGGAAGAATCTTATGTGTTTCGCCTGAAGATTTGTAGAGCCTTTGGCCTAGTGACGCGGTGGGTTAATGGTTCAGTGTTACGCACGAGTCGTCCACCCTGTTTATAGCAGTTTCTTCCAGCTCATCGTCCGTCTTCTCCGCTTTGGTTGGGTGTGTGTAAACAATATTTAGAACTCTTCTCGTGAACGATACTGCCGTTAGACTTAAAACGAAAGACAGATTTATCATTTAACACGCAGATTAACCCATTTATGGACCGTTGTTCCACTTTTGTAAGTTTCTGATAAATGGTATATTTTGATAAACAGGATGTATACGACCCGGGACAACAGGGAGATCCGGGAAAAGCCTGGGAATTTTTTCATCCGGGAGAAAACCGGGAAAAACCCGGGATATTTGTAGAATTCCGGGAATTTTTCATTGTTTTAGTTTTCAGTTAAATTTTTGTAATTTTGACTGGTAAGAACCGATACTCTAACAAAGGATATTACTGTATCCCGCTATTGCAGAATAAAACTTAAACGAGAGGAAAAAAAACGAATATAACTTAAATTGCAAAGGAAATGCGCCATATACAACAACGACACACAGTGCTCAAGTCCGAAAATTATACTTGCAGAGAGAAAGATATTTATTATTACCTGTGGAAAAAAACTGGATACGGCCAGATTATTCCATTATCTGTATAGACGATAATTGCATTGACATAGGGAACACTGATAACAAGTGTACCCAAGATAGTGTCGCATAACATGTGCACCAAGATTACACACAAAAATAAATAAATTATTGAGGAGAGCATAAGTGAGTAATGAATTGGTACTCCGTATTAATAACAAAGAGGTAGATATACAACACGTGGACCTTACAACACACGTGAAAATGAAACTAATTTATAGAAATCGTATAGAAACAAGAGTTTCATATACACACCTTCCAGTAATGCATTGAATAATCGAAGTGCGGGAGAGAATGATGATAGTGAGTGCCTAATGCATTATATTTAGTAACCAAGATATGTTTCTATTATCAGCTTCCAACTCAGGAAAAGTAATCGATCTGAGCCTCTGTAATACCACACGAGTAAATGTGTGACCAACTTCGCAAGTTATCACCAATTCAGCACACGAAATGATAGCACCTTAAATATGCACATACTAATATCACCCTCCTGAAATGTAACTGTAACGGTCTAAGGAAATTGTCTGCAAGCTCCATTTCCGAACAGCCTCCAAGTCATGACTTCCACGTCCAGGCAAAAGTGTGATTTCAAAATTGAAACTCAGTCGGTCGCGTGGCCTATGCAATCGCCTAACGCGTTTTTCGCTAGAACCTAGCTGAACTCGCCGGAGGTGATACACTCCGCTACTACACTCCCTAACCAAGAAATAACTCAGAGTTTGCATGGCGTATCAATGCCGATTACAGGATATCTGTGTGAAAAATATGAAAATATAGTTTCGCGATCAAAAGAAAACAGAACTATGAATAAAATGAAAGTGCTGGTTAACAAACATCTTACAGCCTTCTCCCAAAAAAAATGCTGCTTGTACCAACCAAGACGCTCTGAAAAATGAAAGTGTGCCACGTAAAGTGTTCCTTTTTTGAGGAAGAACATATTTTCGTTTAGTCTCTGTTGGTGTACCATGGACACGGGACATCGGGTGGTTAAGTAACTGTCATGTCATGAAAGTTCACCAACAGCCCTGTGTCTTGTTATTTTATTTTGAAGGCTGCCAGTTTCAACATTTCACTGTGCCATCATCAGGCCCCATATGCATCTCGTCAAATGAACGAAAGTGTCATATAGAGCCATAATTTTCTGTATGTTGTGAATTCAATCGTTACACTAGTGCGTCATTCGAAGGCTCGATAGCAACTTGTTAGAGATTTATGGCTATATATGACACTTCTGTTTATTCGGAGAGATATGTATGGGGCCTGAAGATAGCATATTGAAATGGTGAAACAGTTAGCCTTCAAAATGAAAATTACATCTTAGGACACACGGCTGTTGGTGAACTTAATTGACATTGACAGTTATTTTTGTTTATGTTTGTTAAGAGCCGGTCTGCTTTGCTTACGTTTTTTCTTTTAATAGTGTCTGTTAATAATACACTATGGTATCCTGTGGCGCAGTAGCGAAAATTTATCGATGATCAGTGATACTGAGATGGCGTTTTACTTAAACAGGAAGGAGTAGGAAAACTTTCCTCTTGTTTTTGTATAAGAGCGGGAGCTGAGTCACTCTTACTTTCTGTCTTTTTTCATAGTCTGCCGTAGAGAGCAGACATGCTGTGTATTTTGTTTTTAAAGTTGTTTTCTGGTTTTAAGTAATTAAATGTGATATCCGTTCAGAACTTTCGTAAAGATTTTACATCTAACTAATCCCAGTGTCGATAATTAGATGATTTTTGCTATTGTATAGGGTGTTCGGCAATTACCGTTACAAACTCCTAGGGCTCATAGAGGGGAATGTGTACATAGCATTTTGAATAGGAGCGCGTGTCCGAAAACGTCATCCAACGACGCCGCAGAGCGTCAAAGTTACAGGCAGTGGGTACAGGGTGATTCCGTGATGATAAGAGCCTTCTAGGGTGATGGAGATGGATAAATGTACTAATCTGAGGCAAGGGTTCATGTACCGGAAGACAATGAGTCGCAAGTTATAAACGAAAACGGTTCTGGTACCCCTGGCAGTGGAATACATGTACTGGTGCATTGTTGGTTAGATTGTACTATGTTCAGAGGTGGTAGTATGGACCAAAACAAAGAAAAAAGTCAAGTAAACGTGGGCTCTAAAATGCATACTTTAGGAGCTATGAGCACTTATTCAATAGAGATGATGTGTTTGACACTGGCGAAGTTGACAAAGTGCTCATAGCTGCTGAACGCCTATATTTGATCTACTTTCCCACCAATATAAAGGCACTGGGGGATCGTATCGTACAATCAGCTTTGAATACCACCCTCGTAGAAATATGCCGCCTTTTGATAATTTAAACTTTGTGTATCAATTGCATAAAGCATACTTATTGACACTTACGAGCGGTGGGATGGTGCGGAAATGAACGATAGCTTTTAAAGAATGTGCTTGATGAGGAACGATGCGAGCGACCTTTAGGCGTTACTGAAGATTTGGTACAGAAAGTTTATCAGAAAGTGAGAGAGAACAAAGCTTTACAATGGCGGCAGATTTTTACGAGAATAGTATTCAAAGCTGATTGTACGATACGATAAGTGCCTTAACATTGGTGTGAATTATGTAGAAAAGTACATTAAAGTACAGGCATTCATGTAAAAATGAAATTTCCAGGAAAAGTGTACTTGTATTATTTGTATTTTAAAACGGTACTTACTTAAGCCTCCTCATAAATAATCGAAACCATGTCTTCTGTTACGCCATAAATACACAGTAAGCCGAATGAATCTCCAAAATGTTGTTGGCCGATACAAAGATGCTATGTATCGTTTTAAATTTATTTAGGATTAAAGCTGTATTGAGATCATGCGTGGACTTTACTGTCCTCGTTGTACTTAGACTGAGCTAAGTGAATCTGTGGTTAAGGAATAGGACACGTATTTGGAAAGGGGACATTAAAATCTTTGTCCAGTCACCTGAACGTATTTTTTATGTTTTCTTTGCCATTGAAGTCTTAAAATAGCATTGCGAAGATTCGTTAAAAAAAAAACTGGAGAAACCCTTGTTTCCTTCCCCAAATTTTCCATGCTATTCGTGCATGTGCTGCGTCTCTAAAAACATCACCGTCGACAGGATTAAACCGCAACCTTTCTAGTTAGCTTATACTCGGGTCCAAAAATGATTGTAATCTCTGGTGGTGATTATGTTGTGTGTAATGGAACACCAGATCACGTACTTCAAATTTGAGAACAGTGTGTAGTGTGTTGAAGTAATTTGCGTATTAACGAATAGATCAACATGGTTGTGATATTGAATCTTTAATAAATCAAGTATTATAAAACCTCAATTCAAGTGTGTCTTGACAAAATCATTTCAACTTGATATATTTAAAAAAATCAATCCTCCTTCTTCCCAACAGCATTTGCCTATCATTCTAAGGTGTCGAAGTTGCTCTAAATTTAAAAAAATAAATCTCAATGTTGTCTATTTAGTGAATGTTTGGTTCATTGTAATGAGAATAATACTACTTAATAAGAATAATAGTATTACACAAGCTCGTGGCGGAGTTTCATTCCTTCCAGATGTATGTTCAGTAGTGTAGCATGAGAATCTTAAGAGCGGTTGATTCAACTTAAGGAGGTTCATCGTGGTAGAAACATCCTTTTGCCTGAGTAAACATGGAAAACATATGAGGGCGATAATTTTTAGCAAGAGAACGCATACATATCACTTCGTGAGATGAAATGATATCGCGAAGCTATTGGTTGCTTGCTATTTAGAAAAAGTGCAGTTGTATTGAAAAGAGCCCACCTTTCTTTCTTTCCCAGCATTTATCCAGTCGTACGGCGTCCACTGTTTTCATGGTTTGGGTAATATATTTTTATTAATTCCTTGACGCATAGTCTTCCTGTCACAGAAGCAGTAATTTAACCTAAGGAGGGTTCATCTGTCTGTGAATCGTTTTAACTTCTGTTGTGTGTGTTTTCATATTTTAATTGTTTGTGCGTAGAAATTTCTGAGGCGGAAAGTAGGGACCAGCATTTGACTAAGCGGGAGTGGAAAACAAAAAATACTGCGGCTGTGACCGCTGTAGTAGACAATCGGTCGATAATCCGTGGCGCAGCTTCGATTCGGGCCTGGCTCACTACATACCCGCAAGCGAGTGCACTATGCGCAAAGCCGCCGGTACACGGATCGTGCTCTCAAACTTCAACGTTGAGTGTGTTGAGTCCTGAGCGCTCAAACGATGCGACCTTTGCATACGGTACATGTGCCTCAACTGTTTACAAAATGGACGGGTATAAATTCCAATGTTAGCGCTATTAAAACGGACATTTCTTCCCTTGCCATTATGTTTGTCACGTTGTTCTGTCTGTAATATACACTTCTGGAAATGGAAAAAAGAACACATTGACACCGGTGTGTCAGACCCACCATACTTGCTCCGGACACTGCGAGAGGGCTGTACAAGCAATGATCACACGCATGGCACAGCGGACACACCAGGAACCGCGGTGTTGGCCATGGCGCTAGCTGCGCAGCATTTGTGCACCGCCGCCGTCAGTGTCAGCCAGTTTGCCGTGGCATACGGAGCTCCATCGCAGTCTTTAACACTGGTAGCATGCCGCGACAGCGTGGACGTGAACCGTATGTGCAGTTGACGGACTTTGAGCGAGGGCGTATAGTGGGCATGCGGGAGGCCGGGTGGACGTACCGCCGAATTGCTCAACACGTGGGGCGTGAGGTCTCCACAGTACATCGATGTTGTCGCCAGTGGTCGGCGGAAGATGCACGTGCCCGTCGACCTGGGACCGGACCGCAGCGACGCACGGATGCACGCCAAGACCGTAGGATCCTACGCAGTGCCGTAGGGGACCGCACCGCCACTTCCCAGCAAATTAGGGACACTGTTGCTCCTGGGGTATCGGCGAGGACCATTCGCAACCGTCTCCATGAAGCTGGGCTACGGTCCCGCACACCGTTAGGCTGTCTTCCGGTCACGCCCCAACATCGTGCAGCCCGCCTGCAGTGGTGTCGCGACAGGCGTGAATGGAGGGACGAATGGAGACGTGTCGTCTTCAGCGATGAGAGTCGCTTCTGCCTTGGTGCCAATGATGGTCGTATGCGTGTTTGGCGCCGTGCAGGTGAGCGCCACAATCAGGACTGCATACGACCGAGGCACACAGGGCCAACACCCGGCATCATGGTGTGGGGAGCGATCTCCTACACTGGCCGTACACCACTGGTGATCGTCGAGGGGACACTGAATAGTGCACGGTACATCCAAACCGTCATCGAACCCATCGTTCTACCATTCCTAGACCGGCAAGGGAACTTGCTGTTCCAACAGGACAATGCACGTCCGCATGTATCCCGTGCCACCCAACGTGCTCTAGAAGGTGTAAGTCAACTACCCTGGCCAGCAAGATCTCCGGATCTGTCCCCCATTGAGCATGTTTGGGACTGGATGAAGCGTCGTCTCACGCGGTCTGCACGTCCAGCACGAACGCTGGTCCAACTGAGGCGCCAGGTAGAAATGGCATGGCAAGTCGTTCCACAGAACTACATCCAGCATCTATACGATCGTCTCCATGGGAGAATAGCAGCCTGCATTGCTGCGAAAGGTAGATATACACTGTACTAGTGCCGACATTGTGCATGCTCTGTTGCCTGTGTCTATGTGCCTGTGGTTCTGTCAGTGTGATCATGTGATGTATCTGACCCCAGGAATGTGTCAATAAAGTTTCCCCTTCCTGGGACAATGAATTCACGGTGTTCTTATTTCAATTTCCAGGAGTGTACATAAATAAAAACTGCAATATTCATGAACGTCTTAAGACAAAAAGGGAAGTAAGGACATCAGCTTGTAAAAATTCCATTAGAAATAGTGCAGTACAAATTTACAACAGTCTTCACGTAAAATAAGTTATTTCATCATTCTCATTTTTTAGTGAAACCTGAAGGTCATTTGTACTTGATAAGTTTTTATTGTTCTGTAGCAGAATCTTGAGCATGTAAAATACGAAACATAAAGTGCAAAATATCTTAATGCAAGTAGAGCAAGCTGCCTTGTATGGGGGCCCTTCAGTAAGTAGTGCAATTTGCGTTGAAAAATGTGAAATTTGTTGTATTATGAAGTTTCGATAGGTGCTGGCGCTATATGAAGCCTTCAAAATGGCATCTAACGGAGGTGCGTTCCAAGCAGAGAGCTGTCATTGAATTACTTTTGGTGGAAAACGATAGAATCGCAGTTGTTCATAGGCACTTGCACAATGTCTGTGGAGACTTGGCTGTGAACAAAAGCACGGTGAGTTACACGGCGAGGCGTCTGTCACCACCGCAACTAGGTGGTTCAGACCTGTCCGATGTCCCGCGTGTCAGCCGGCGGCACGCAGCTGTGACTCTTGTGTGTAGGAACGTACAGACACATTCATTCGAAGCGAAAGCCCGATCACAAACACCCCACTGCTCAGCTGGACGTTGCTGTAGGTAGCGCTGGCACATTCGTTCGCTAGTTGGGGTTCCTCGCCGCCTAACAGAAGACCATAAAGGGCATGTGTTCCGCCCAAGCGGTAAGCGGTACATGAATGATAAGGAGGTTATTTAGCAACAAGACACGTTGGCTCCGACGTCGACCAACAGTGCGTTACTATGCGAGCAGACAGGCCCCCTCAGTAACGTGGCGTAAGGCCGTCGCATTCAGCGGAGATTATGTTAAAAGAAAAGTGTTTAGTAGCGAGAAGACTGGGGAATCCTGAATAAAACCAACCTGCATTACTTATTTAACGCCCCTCGTAAATTAAGCCAATCGAACAAACTCTTCTCTCAGAAAGAGCGAACTTACATTTACGTAACACTGAGTATTATTGAATATACTTTTATTACACTAATAAAAAAGTATGAAAACTAATTTGAAAACGCGAAGCCTTAGTAAAAAAAAAAGTTTAGTTCCCGAGAGAGGCGAATCATTAATACATCAACTGATATCTCACAGTTGTGGTACTATACTCAATACTCTATACTAACCATAAGCTCTTACATGGTAGACGTAACCCAATCGAGGACCCGAGGAAGAACCTTATGTATAGTACTGCCACTGATCTCTGTACTTTTAAGATACACCTGTTGCTGATGTCTAAAAAAGAAACATTGTGCAGACACTTAGTGTTTTCGTGAATACTACCTAAGAATCATTGTTAACGACACACGTTGAATATATAGTTCAAAAAGAGCTAGCTATTGACAGTATTAAGGTTTCGGGATATGCACATATTTTAACCCTCACATGGTATCTGGGGTCTTTCCAGACTCCAAGGCTCGTTTTAACTACAGACAGAGTTTTAATGTGGACGTAGGCTTCTCATTCTCCAGATATGCTTTTTATGGACATGATACTATGCAAAAAATTTATGGTTATATCACGGTTCGTAAATGTGGAATTTTGGCAATGGAGTCAGAAAATAGCCCAGGTATATAGTATGTGATTTTCAGTGTTATATTTGAACTTTATTAAGATAATTAAAACTTGGCAACAATGCACCTTCGAAGCCGACATCTATATATCACTGTTGTAAGCAGTTCGTATAAAATAAATTGCGTTTAGTTGAAGTAAGACGTGATGTTATATTTTAATCGTCATGGATGATGATATACGTTTGGAAGAGGCTACAGTCTCGACCAGACCTTAGCAGATTTACAGATAATCGATATTCATAGTGATAGTAAAAGTTTTGGAAATGAGAATGAGTGTGATGCCGATGCAGATACAGTAGGGGAAGATACATAGGTCGGAGATGAAGTGGATACGAGTGAATGTGAAAAAGATTGTAATGGCATTCAGGAAACAAGTGCGTCTATTCTTGTATCTAGAATTAGACAGATAACATATGATATAGTGCCACCTCATGGGCGCAACAAATTTCAAAAATACACTGCATGAAGCTCTACATATTCCACGTCATGTCACCTTAGACCACAATTACGGACAGTGTTCAAAATCTGAATTGAATAATGTTTGATTCCTGTCCAAGATAGGACAGGAAAGTGAATCCACAATGTGATGAGCGTCACAAGTTTGTCTGCAAAGAACATTCTAGAGTAAGTGTTGTGTAATGAGGGTTCATCATATGACGTGGAGAGCGATTGTAAGTTAATTAGTAATACTGTTCCTTGTAAGTGATGTTCTCCACCATGTTAATTAATTACAGCATTGTTACATAGTGTGTAGTGTATGAATATTTTCTGTTAAATAGTTTTTTAACGAAGCAAACTAAACAATATATATGTTTCCCATACTTCAAACATGTGCATAATTACAACTTATAAGAACTTAATTATAGCAGCAAGCGGCTATGGAGTCGTAATTTCAACTTCGTACATGGGTCTCTCAATAAATCATTATTACTTTTGTGGAAATACTTTACATTTTATCGCCATAAAGTTACCAGAAACACTGTGGGGTCAAAAAAGACCCCAGACATGTTTCTCCAGAGCTGATACCTCGCTAGGGTTAATATTTGACATTTTGTAATCCAACAACAAATCGAGGACTGAGAAAGATGTTAAGCGAGAATTTATAGGAGTATTAACAGCTTTACAAGTGGAGTATAGCTGTATAATTTGGTGGTCTGTATTTGGACGTACGAATTTGAGCGCTTGTCCACCCCTCCCAGAGGAGAGAACTTAGCCCCGTCCGCTGCTGCTTGTATATCGACCGGCTATGAATGTTTCATAGGGTCTGAGTGGCTGCGGGTATTGGAAAGTCAGCGGTACCGACACCGGCAGATGGCGATGTGAAATGCCATTTACTCGTACTAACACGATTCATGGTATATGATAAATGACAATGCTTAAAAGTTTTTGGTTGTCTATTAACTAATTCACTTATCTGTTAACACCATTTTTCTGGATATTCAGCTTTCATTACTCGTTATTATTTGCTCTTTCTCGAACGAATCATGTCATTTTGACGAAACGCTTGTAATAATGTTTACAACAGTCCTGGAAATGTGAAATGTAGCCATATCATAACGTACAGCAATTTCCGTATTTGCAAGTCCGTCCGCCATCAGGAACCAATGTATGGCAAAAAATGTCAAGCATACGTACTACATTCTTCCCCATCTTTTCGTCGTTACACACTATCTTGTTGACCTCAGAGGACTTACTTTCTTCCCTAACATCTTTTAAGCTCGCGACAGGTGTTAGTGCAAGGAAAAGAAAAGTTGTCAACAATCTCGTAATTTGCAAAATGATAGTCGTCGTTGATTCTCATACGAACAAACTGATGAACACATTACGGTAGTTGTGGAAGAGCTGATGCACGTCTATTAGGCACTGCAAAAATTCAGCACAGTGCGTGGCCTTCTGTTGTGACGTATTTTATGGCGATATTGCTGATGGAGTAGACTGTTACGGGCAGGCAGGCAGGCAGGAAGGAAGGCAGAGGTCTTGACGGTGTTGTCCACCAAGGGCGAGATTATTTCTTATGGGCGAGCCATATATACCTCGGTTCTTGTCTGTAAGTGGTTCAATATCACTCACAGCTTTGTCGAATATTCCTCACGTCGACAGCGCTGAAGTGTCAAGTCACACCTACTGAACAATATTATTTCGCTATAATTCGAAAGACGGCGCGCGTACGTAAAGATACTCGATTTGTTCGTTGCGTGTGGGAACGTAGAAGAGGGCAGTCATGAGAATTAGTTTTCATAAACGTGACGTGACATCTACGACCAGAGGTGTGGAACATAAAAAACCACAATCCGAAAGAAATTCCTGCTGTTACCGACGTAGAAGATCGGTAGCCGTGAACCATAATTGTGTTCTGGATAGGTTCCGAAGAGTTCTAAATTTTTTTGAAGCTCTATTAAGTGTCTTTAAGTGGTCAGCAACTTGCCAACTGTCCTTTCTTATTATAGTCTTTCTATACATTAATTTCCATGTCTCATAAATTTGATCGTAGGTGTACCACATTTACGAAATTCATAGTTCTCTCTCTGTGCTGATGAAACGCAGTAAAAATCAATATAAAAATTGCGTTGCTATTACAGAGCATTTTAAGGAATTCTATGAGTCTTTGTAGCAAAGAACTTCAAATGTCTGGTACTAAGAAGCATATCTACGAATCACCAGTAGTCAAAAACTGATCGGTAACCGCCAATCTGGTTGTAATTGGTGTAGAGGCTTTCATTTTGGTATTTATTACCAGTTCTCGAACGAATTACTTGTACGATGTATTAAAAACCATGTTTAAATTTTTTTTTCTCAACGTCACACCACGAGTTAGTTTCGGAAGCAGTTCAGTTACTTGAAAAAGACCTCGTTCTCAGAGCCCGATTTGTCGTTTTCTTGTTAATATTTTCCTTGTGGGATGCAAATGCGGGAGAGGGGCATTAACTTCCATTAACTCATTTTTGTTCATTTCGCGGGTATTATTATATAATTTTCATACCACTGTTCAAGAAAGGTTCTCCTGTACGAACTATCGAACAATAGCCCTTATCTCCCTTTCCAGTGAACTTACGCTCACTAAGTTGAATGAGAGGATGAAGACCACCTTACTTCCACAGATACCAGACGAGTAAACTGGGTTTATTCGAGGCAAGGAAACCCGCGAACATATACTAAACATCCGGCAGCTCACAGAGAAGGCAAGGAAATATAATTTCAAGATGTTCGTGCGCTTCCGTATCGTGACCTCTGCATCAGAAACTTGTGCAATGCACACGGCGGATCGTCGCATGTGCTGGAAATATGGTGCCGCATAAAATGACCTCGAATACCGTGGACAGCACGTCTAACTAATTAATCTATCCAGAGGCAGCTCGACATCAGAACAAGACTGTCGACTCTTGTCAACCTAAATCAGTCGTAATGTTTCGGTCGCGGCCATTGAAAATAACGATCATAGAGGAGAGAATCGACGGCCGAAGACATAGCGCTCACCATTGCTGTGGATAGACCATATCAAAAGCATGATCGGGATGGACTTGAAGCAAGCAAGTTACCATCCCAAAGACAGAGCTTTGGTGAGATGGGCGTCAAGGGGTTGGCCATGTGATGCCAGTATACGCTTACGTAGAGCTAGACCAAAGAAAAAGCCCTCTTCTGTACACTGAGCGATATATATGAGCCATTACAGAAAGACGAGGTGTCCCAGGAGACGGTTTCACGTGTGGTTTCACGTCCTACTTCTCATCACTCGCAATTTCAATGAACTTAGTGAGTCTGATAACAGCTCCCCGTAGATATTTTGGTAATATGTGCAGTTGAGAAAAATGTAAGTAGAAAAGCCAATAACGTGGTCGGTGCCCTCCAGAGGGATGGCGTTGTAAAAGACACTGGACTCTGAAAGATGGCGACGGTTCGGATTCCTATTGGCCATCCTGATATACATTTTACGATGTTCACAAGAATTACATCAGGTGCACGTCGAGATAGTTACTTCAAAAAGAAAAGGTCGCAGTCTCTACCTGAGATAGATTACAGCCCACAGCATAATACTGAGAAATGAGATTGCAGATTCTCTTTTAAGGAGGCAGTACTGTCAGACACAGAAGTTTATTCTCATTTTTCAGCGGAAGATGTTTTACCGAAATCAAGATGATTCAACATGGGTTTGGGAAAAAGTGGCGAGCTTCGCAGGTAGCTAGGGGAAGATGCTATTGATAAATAACGCCAGTAATACCAACCAGGCCTTGATATCACGGAGTCTCGCGTACGCGAGAATTAGCAGTTACCACAGCGCGGTTGAAATTAAACCAACTATTGCCACTTCATATAGCATCTACACCTCATATGCATAACAGCATCGATGCGTGACTACGGCGTAGAGTAAGATTCAAATGAGACACTTTTTCTTACACTAACCGGTGAGGCCTCACGTCAAAGTTACAAAGGATTGTTGCGAATAAGATTCACCATTTACGCTTTAAGCAACCGCAGACTTCGCAACATATAAAAGATCTTTACACCGTCATAACGGAGGCTAAAAGAGAGATATGAAGTAACATGTGTAAATTAAAAAACGTTGTGTAATTCCTGTATGTTATTTCAGTTTTATGTCTGTTTTTATCATCGCCCACGCGCGTCTCTCTCTCTCTCCCTCTGTGTGTGTGTGTGTGTGTGTGTGTGTGTGTGTGTGTGAGAGAGAGAGAGAGAGAGAGAGAGAGAGAGAGAGAGAGAGAGAGAGAGAGAGAGAGAGACCGGGCTTGCGCTCGCGTGCGTGCTTGCATGCGTGCGTTTTGATACAAAACACACACATGGTGATGTATAAACCACCGGCCCGTAATTTGCGGTAACTGCGTGACTTGTGCTTAGACATCTGGTACCACATGCCTCGGGAAACCTACCAACGACTTTTCGAATCCCTACCACGCAGTATCGTTGCTATAACTCGTTCCAGAGAGGGACTATAGCTGTGAAGCAAGTAGCCACAATGTTTTGAGTCGTCAGCTTATAAGTAATGTTTTTGGTATTATCGACCATAGGTTTTATGATCCCGTTCTTTTGTGGAATTTTTTTACAGACTTTATATGGCGACATCCTCCAGAATGAATTACCTTGTTGATGGAGGTTCCCAGGAGTTAAAGACGAGTAATGTTCTTTGGGTATAACGGAAGTTAGAAACATTGTGTCCGTTGGTCTCCATCATCTCTCGTTCCTTATGGCCTTATGGCCTTATGTCCTTAAGGCCTGGCCAGACAGCGGCTTGGCGGCGTGGTTCACACCGATTTCAGCGGCAAAGGACGCCACACAGTTCAGACGCAGCGGCTGATAGCAGTACACGAGAAAAGAATTTTCCGAATTCCTTGCTGTAAAAAAAAATTACTGTATATAAATGAAACAAAGCTGTGCTAACTCCCAGAGTTAGATTTTGGGAGAGATTCTCCTTATCTTTCAAAAAATTAAAAACCATTTCTTTCTGTTCGTGCGTTTTCTTCACTATAAAATACTTCTCATTCCATTCTGAGGGAAATAACTGTCACAAAAAAGTTTATTTTGCACGTCTATTAGCTTCACATCATAGCTTGATAATGAATTGCCTATTTTGTCGAGATTGGTCACAGTTATTGTGACATTCATATTTCAAATATTGCAAGTACTATGTAGCATGAATTTTGAAGGGTTTGCAGTGAAAAATGTGGTCGCTGACTACTTCACGTTTCATTCGTTGTAGGCAATATTTTGCTGAAGTTGGAATAAACGCCGTATCTCACTACAGTATATAGAAAATAGTACAGTGTTTTATTCTGTACATGCTGGTACCGAGCGCGCTGCCTGAGCGCGCCACGGGCAAGTGCAGTATGCTGTAGCGCAGACGTGAACATGTGGAAATACGCGCACCTTTTTCAAATTTGTCATCGCAAATTATTATTGTACTTACTGCTGAAGTAAAATGACACTCTACTCCATCAGTTGCATAATAGAACAGTTGAAACATATCCCGTGAAGACAAAGTTCTGTGATTTCTACAGGTTAAATATTTCCCGGTTTAACTTTTCCTAGATCTGCTCAAAGAAGCTTTTGGGGAGAATTAATCAAATAGTTGTATCCAGTAACACCCGACGCGAAATTAGCCATAACACTAAAGTAAGAACAGTCAAAATACTTTGAAAACTACAGTAGCTAATTTATCATGTATTCTGTTATAAATGGCATTTTCCGCACACTGGAAAATACCAACAAAAGCAGAATAGTCACTTCAAGTAGAACATTGTACCGTTTTCAAGACAGTAAAGCAAGTTTTCATTAAAATTAGGTTCGTTATACGCAACTAGACAAGAAATTGTCTGAGCTGTGTCAACACTTAACAATCTGAATCTGTCGTAGTCACGGAGACATACTCTCTAGCATTCATAACGCAGTTAAGTACAGAGCTAGGTATGTCGCATATTTAGTACAGGGCAGTTTCGTAGACTACTACAGCATTACATCTAATATCTTTAAAGGAAGAAAAACCAAGCGACATCTTTTCGAAACTGTATCTAAGACCTATTTTTATTTTTTTGTACATCTAAACATATTTCTACATATACATCTATACTCAGCAAACCACTGTGAAGTGTGTGGCAGTGGGTATGCCCTATTGTACCAGTTGTTAGAGCTTTTCCCGTTCCTTTCACGTATGGAGCGCGGGAAGAATGATAGTTTGAATGCCTCTGTGCGTGCTGTAATTAATCTAACCTTGTCCTCACAATACCCGTGGGAACGATACGTAGGGGCTTGAGTTACATTCTTAGAGTCATCATTTAAAGCCGGTTCTTGACACTTTGTAAGTGGGCTTTCTCGGGCTAGTTTACGGTTATCTTAAAGTATCTGCCAGTTCAGTTCTTTCAACATCTCTGTGACAATCTCCCGCGGATCAAACAAACCTGTTACCATTTGTGCTGCCCTTCTCGGTATTCGTTCAGTATCCTCTGTTCTGTTTGGTATGGGTACCATCACATGAGCAGTATTGTAGTATCGATAAGACGAGTGATTTCTAATCTCCTTCGTGGACTGAGTTTTCATATCCTACAAAGTATAACGCCCAACTATTTGTATGAGTTAATCGATTCCAGCTGTGACTCGTTGATGCTGCCCTCATAGGATATTCTGTTTTCGTTTTAAGCAAGCTGCAAATCTTTGCACCACTTTGAAAAGTTATCAAGATCTGAATGAATATTTATGCAGATATTTTTCAAGTAGTACTTCATTATAGATAACTACATTATGTGCAGAAAGTCTGAGTTGCTATTAATATTGTCAGCAAGGTCATTAATACACAACGTGGAAAGCAAGGGTCCCAACACACTTCCCTGAGTCACACCCGAAGTTACTTCATCTGTCGATGATTCTCCATCTAACGTCGCTTGCTGCGTTCTTCCTAACAGAAAATCGTTAATAGAGTCAGAAATTTCGCTTTATATCCCCATACGCTCGTACTCATGATACGAAGCATAGGTGTGGTACTGAGTCTAATTCTTTTCGGAAATTGAGAAATACTACATATGGCTTTTAGTATATCATGTGAGAAAAGTTCGAGTTGGTTTGCACATAATCGATATTTTCGGAAACCATGCTGCTAGACATGGAGGTGGCCATACTCTTGGAGGAACCTCATTATGTTTCAGCTCAGAATTTATTCTAAGATTCTACAACAATTTTATGTGAAGGAATTGGAAGTTAATTTTGCCGACCACTTTTGCAACCCTTCTTGTACATGGGTATGACCTAGGCTTTCTTCCGACTGCTGGGTGCGGTTTTTTGTTCGAGCGATCTACGATAGATTATAGTTAAAAGAGCAGCTAACTCACCCCCAATATATTTGACAGGGATTCCATTTGGCACGGGGGCTTGCTTTGTTCAGTGTTAACAACTTCTTAAGCTCTTTACTGACTGCAAATATTAGCATACAATTTCTCATAATTCCGGAGATATTGCTTCAAATTATACTGGGGGAAAGGTACAGTTGTTGGCAGGGTTAAGGATCTTATCTCAGGGAAAATTTAATAGGGAATTCATTTATTTTCCAATTGAAAATCTGAAATATTTCTGTAATTCTTTGATGTTTAATATTCATATTAAGTTACTTTAGACAAAGATTTTATAGCTTTTCATATTAATTTTTGCTAAATGAATAACAAAAAAACACAGTTCGTGGCAGGTAAGGTACAGTAATTGGCACTACATTGTACAGTTCTTGGCAGGTTAGAGCAAACGAAGGTACTAATGACAAAAGAAACAAATAGGTTATTTATTCATTATCATCTGAATCTCTGTCATTCATTTTGAAACACAGGTGGCAAATGAAGTGCTCTTCAACTTCAGGTACCTGATTATTTTTTTTGCACATTTTGGTTGGAAAAATTTGTAACCCAGGGAGCACTTCAATGAATCTTCTTTATGTGACCTGATATTTCTAGCACACGTATAACTAATGCGTTCCTTATAAGATTTCATACTTTTTGCTCCAGTTTGTGAATAGTTATTTGTAGACCTAATTACTTGTGAAGATCCATCCCTTTTTTTTCTTGATATCGTATTCCTTCAGGTCCTTCTTTTCATATCCTTTCTTTTTCTCTCAAGTTTCTTCTCCTTTCTTTTTTATTACCTTTTCTTGCTTCGCTTGGTGCAACAGAAGGAAGTAGTTGTATTTGTCGCATTCCTTTCCTCTTAGGTGATTCAGGCCACGCCAAAATTTCACGGAATTGTTGAGAGTACGTATACTTTTCAGGAGTATCAAACAACTTGCGCTTCACCAGCAGAGTGCTTCGAGTTGGCGTAGAGCCAGCTCCTATTGTCTCAGAATTTACACCTCCTGGCAAAGTGGCGGCTTCTCTTCCGATTGCACTGTTCGGCGTTATGATCCTCTTCCCCTCTGTCTGTACAAGACAGAGATGGACTCTGGATTACTTCACTCGGAGCTGTATAAGGAGTCCCGAAAACGATGGTGGTTTCATTAGCAGTGCTGATAGATGGCTGCCTCTGTTGTTAAGTTGCTAGTCCATCTTGAATTGTAGCTAATACAGTTTGTGGGAAACTTTTACTAATTACTTTATTTCATATACGGAAGAGAATGTAAAATTAAATTGTGTGTTCGTCTGCACATTCATTTTATATGTTGGCAAACAGTTTTAGTACCTCATTTCCAACCATACTACTGAAAGTTTCAAAATCTGATTGGCGTATTTCGCTCATGTCATTTGCTTTTGTTGTCACACGTCCAACATATGAACTGCCAAGACATTTTGTGAAATCCAATGCGTCTCTATTCCAAGGGACTAGATGACAGATCTGACAACCACTCTTTAGGGCCGCTGGTTTCACAAGTTCGCCTAAGAAAGCTTTCAAGAGGGGACAGAACTGAACTTTGGGTCTTTTTCCTGATGATTATTCCCCTTTCAACAACTCCTCCATCCCTCTTTAACTGGCCTAAATGCTGCTACGTCTGCAGGTTGTCTAATGCGGGAGGGATTAGGATGAATAACTACAGTATCAAGCTGGGTGCACAAAACACGTGCCTCGTGAGGTGACTCTTATGACCGTCAGCATAAACTATTATTGGAGTTCTGATATTGTTGTTTTTGATAAATGGGGCAAATATGATAGAAGACTGCGACTGCCATCCAGCAACTCTCGCTACGACTAATAACTCATAAATCTGAAGCAGAACATACGCAGGAATCCTTTGATATGGAAAAGTTACTTTTGGTGGGACCGTCAGTCATGATGGAGAGAAGGAAAATTTAACTGAAGTCTTACTCTTTCCTCTTTCGGTTTCATACACATTTTTAGCCCCCCCCCCCCTTTGGTCCCAGAACTTTACTGCTTGTTGATTTATTAAAAAAGACGTCTCATCACCATTAAATAATCTCGTTGCATCCGGTAATACATCCAAATGACCTTCATCTTTAAGGCATTAAATAATTTGTGTGCACAAATACGAATATCCTTCTCATTTACCTACTAGCTGCCGTCACAGTTTCTCAAGTTGTATATGTTACCTCTGGTGTCTCTGAAGAAAGCCTGGATATCATCAGACTCAGTGTTCTGTTTTTGAAAGAATTTTTCCTCTCGTTCATTCCTACGAGCAGAATCTCCTTCGCGTTGTGGAAGATGTCTGGCGCACGTCTGGCAAAATCCTTATTGCAGCTGTCGATTATACATTTCTCTAGTGTGTCCTCTTCCTTTTCTGAAAAGATTGGCTGTGGTCCTCGCTTTGTTTTTATAACATGCCGTTTCTTATGAAACGGCATTGCCGCTCTTGGGATGTTGTACTTCTTGCCCGCAGCTTTTGTTTAAAGACCATTATTCACATCTTCATTGCCATGCCAACAACTGCAATGGTTGAAGAAAATTTAATTTCAAATATATAAAAATGCTTTTTGAGGTGAGGGAGAGCACATGCAAAAAACTTGATACAAACCATACACATCTAGTAGTTGGCATGTGTTGCTAAGAAGTAGAAAGCAGCAAAATATGATTACAGTTGTTGTCACCTAGCAGTCTGAGACTTACTAGAGGTTAAAAACTTGAGAAGGTTACAAAATTAATTGGAAAAATTCCTAGAATTAATTATAGGCCACATAAATGAATTTTATTAAATTTCATTCAGGTACTTCCCAATTAGATGATCGACTGTCCTTACGAAAACGTTTAGATATTGCTAGCTACAGCCATCAACAATATTATAATATTCACAGTTACCAATAATGGAAAATTGGAGGGAAAACGGACACAAACAGTTTAGGCAGCATTATAACAAGTACTTTCCTTAGAGCATACATTATACAATAAATTTGCCTTAAAATAAAGAAGCAAAGGATGAACGACCAACAACTGTCACATGGCCAAGAACTATACGTTGTACCCTATAAAACAAATGTACCTAATAACATATTAGGTTGATAGTATTAGAAGCAAGCATGGAAATGACATCAGCAATACCATGTGAAGCTAGACAATTTTCGTTTGAATGAGACACATAATTGGCTCATGTGAAATTCTACTTGTTGCTTTCCGTTTCGATCACATGGTGCATACATACTTTCTCCAATATCTTTCAGATGCTTCAAGATGTAATATATACTAATTGATTTCCAGTACTCAATACTGCACTGTATCTCATTTTGCGTAACATACTGCATGTGTGAACATTAAAAATGTAATATTTGCAAATTTAACCGGTTTATAAGCTGTCTCTATGCTTTGGCCTTCTTCAAAATGTTCTTGTAATCAGCATCGCCTGTGTCATACAAGTAGTTGTACTTCATCTGCTCGATACGTTTTTCTGTTTCCACCATTACCTGTGAGTGCATTGTACGTTCACCAATACGACAGATCTGCCTCCCGATGCTGCTTTTAGCCATAAATGTGAAAACGCAGCAAAAAGAAAAAAGCGCCGGGAGACGCTCTCAGCCGCCTACAGCTGCGGCGAATCTGTGTTTTGAGACACACTGGCGCTTCCCGCGGCGGCGGCGGCGGCAAGACCGCCCTCCTCTGTGTGACCGACACGATGCACAACACGCATTTTAACGACGCGACCTGCCCGACGCGTCTCGAGGTCGCAGACCGCGTTACGTGTAGGCCTTAAGCGTTGCGTGACCTCCAAGATGGTAGCCCCAACTTGTTCCATTGGATTATTTATGTATATGGATGAAAATCAAATTCTACAATGGAAAAGAAAGCTCGTTAAGAGAATCCATAATTCGCAATGGGAGTATTGTAGCTTTAATAAAAGTAGGCCAGTGCTTCGCCCGAAGTCCGACCTGTACGCAGTAAAGAGAGATAAGTGCATGAAAGTCGATGATAGTATTTTCTTTTTTAATTTAGATCCTGCAGTGTTTGCCTCTCTGAGCTATTGTTATGTCTGTAATTTTTTGTAAGCTGTGTTACATGCAATTGTGAATTTGTGAAGGTGCTGAATTGTTTCACCCTTCAAGAAATATTCTCTATAATGGTATAAAAGTTTCAAAATTCGTGCCTTAACTTTTGTAGACAAAAAGTTGTTGCTATGTTCAGTTGGTTTGCAGTCGACTAGCTGGTGCCCCTTCGATACGGTACTTGGGACCACTCGGTCGCTGGAGGCCAGCCAGGCGAATTTTAAACGGCCTTGGGTGTCGCCAGTCAGCCGCAACTGCTGGCCTCCATGATACCGACGATTCTGTATTTTCTGCTTGGCAGATGTGAAACTAACAACACCAACAAGCATGCGAAGGCACGCGCCGGTGACAGTGAATTTGTAATTGCGCAGTGAGTGCGCTTGGCATCGAGTGCCGTGTCAGCGGGCAAGATGTAGTTCAGTATTCCACTCTACAGCGGAGCGTGCACTGTTTTGAATCTTGCTGGAAGATTAAATCTAGAACTTGGATACAAAATCGGAAATCTGTCATTCGCCTCAGCGTCTGATGTATCCAGGTATGACTCAATGCCCGTCATCACATCTACAGTTTCGTGAGGGCTTCTATCTTTTAGCGTGTAGCACCATCTCTTTTCTCACCAATGATGGATCTCTGCGGAGACCCGTCGTGGCATGGTTTCCACGACCCACAGGAAGCTCGGTTATCGGCCACAAATCAGTGTTAGCACGAAGATGAGAGCAACAATGGCACGTTACGTCCACTTGCGTCCCTGATATACTCAGTAGAATTGAGGTCAGTACATCTTGAAAGTCACCCAAAATCTTCGTGTTCAGCAAGTGTTCCTCACGCCTTTGTGACGCAGTTTGAGGGACGCGTTGTGCTGGAAGTGCAGACCTCTTGTTAGATGTTGTAGGCGCTCATCAGGGGTGTAAGTAGGCGGGGGCAACCGGGACAAAACCCCGGAGCTCCCGAGTGTAAGGACACCGTGGCGCCCGAAAGAAAGAAATTAAAAACAAAAGATATCTAAAATGGGAAATTAAAGTGGAGATACAGGAAATGAGGGGGTTGTGTCGATGTAGGTCTGTCTCGATGTAATAATGCACAGAAGAGAATCGTGTCGATGTTTACTAGAAAAGCAGCACAGAGAAACTGCTTGACAGACTTTGAGTATCGGTGGAAAATGGAGAATCGAGTGTAAATTCCCAACGACCGAAGAGAAACGGCAAAACGAAAATACTACGGCGAGGCGCACAAAGGCGATACTCTGATGGCTAGTAACATACTTTCGTATCTAATGATTCACACATCTATTCGCAACTAAGTATGTGGTTTCAAGGAATGAAGTAAGTCATAAACACATGCAAAGGAATAAAACCTTTCTACTTACGTAGCTCCTGCGACACAGATCTTAAAACAAAAAACACTTATGGTAGTGACATTCCTGGACGAAATTTACCCAGTTTGCAGCACAGTTCATATGTATAATTTTAAATAAAGAACAAATATCAAAACCGTCTGATACTCAAGCATCAGCAGAGCTATTACTGTTAGTATAACATAGCTCACTGGTATAGATTTATCCTGACATGTGTGTACAGCCTTTCTGATGTGTGTAATAGCACAAAAGCTGGGCGTTTTTTAAGGATAAAACTGTTAGAAAAACTTTTATATTCTACAGTAAGCTATGAATTATTATCTACTGCGGCAGTAATGGCAAACAGAAAATGAAAGACTACGTGAAATCGATTTTTCTCAAATTATTTCCTTTCTTCTTCTTCTTCTTCTTCTTCAGGGACAAAGGGGGTGGGGGAAGCATTTTCATAAGAGTAAAATGTGGGTCTACAAGCATGTGAATTTCACAAGCAGCTTTTATTTTAACATTGGTATTCATGGTTAGCTGCTTCTTTCAAAATTACTTTTCGTTTCTGTTAAGTACGAAAAAAACTTTGTTTCTATATTTCATAAAAATTCCCTTGGGGTAGTAAGGAAGGAAAGATCAGTGCTAAACGTCCGGTCGATGACGAAGCCGGTAGACATGGGTCATAATCTCAGATTGTGTAATAACTTGGAAGGAAATCGGGCATGCCTTCTGAAATGAACCGTCCCAGCATTTGTTGTAAGCGATTTAGGAAGACCATGGAAAACGTGAAGTGGATCAGTCGACGGGGATCTGAGCCGCAGTTCTTCCGAATACGAGTCCGCAATGCCTTAACACTTTCTGAAAGCGGGAGCTCAGACCCATTGTGGAAGGTAGGGACGCCCCACTTTGAGTACATGCCTCGAGGTCCACATGATACGCGTATTCGTGCAATACCTTCATGTAACATTTGCTGTTGAGGAATAACGGTTGACATATCGAGCGTTCAGTTTCATTCCGTTTAAACGTATACGAGAAGAGCTCCACCTGCGCGAATCGTACTCCATGTGCAAGCGGGGCTCCTCGCCTCGAGTGGTTGTTGACGTAGTCGTCACTGGCGTACACCAACTCATCAGTCTAGGCGACATTTTCCCATACTAGCGTTTGTGCCCGTGACATCAGGAGAACGGATGTACTCGTGTTAGTGAGGAGGGCCTTAGTTATGTGGCTGCTTTCCGGTAGTTGTTTTTCATCATTGGATTGGTGATTGAATTGTTGGACTGTGGCGCGCCTGCTCGCGTTTCCAAGCCACGGTAGTTTACGGCTGTATGTGTTAACAACTTTTTGTTGCCCATAGCTCCTAAGTCAGGCGAAAGCGATTTTCCCTTAATCTGGGTAATCTCACTAAATTCTTTACTTTTTAGTTTCTTATTTTGTTTAGCCGTTTTGGCTTAATGTCTGGAAACTATGGTCGACCATAATCAAGAGCTGATACGGGTCAGGGAGAGTGGGGAGGAATCATGTCTCTCCCCAAAAATAGTAAAATAGCTATTATGTGTATAAATAAAAATATGAGTATACGTTTGTTCAAAAACGTGTATCTCTGGAAGTTCTTGAACGAGTACTTTGAGACTTTGACACAACGTTGAATTCTAATACGAACTTGTTTTTAGGTACCTAACTCTTTAACCTACTGTAATAAATGTTTAGACACACAGACTATATAACTTCTAATGTATAAATACATATATAAAATATACAATAGTGAAACGTTGTTAGCAACAGGGAAGTTATATTTATGGGTTATTGGTTTATGATCAGAATTCTACTATGGAATTTGTAGTTACTGTAAACAAGACTCAAGGTCAGAGAGAGAGAGAGAGAGAGAGAGAGAGAGAGAGAGAGAGAGAGAGAGAGAGAGAGCGGGGGGGGGGGGGGATATGAAAGAGGGGTGGAAGGAAATGGACAGAAACCGGGAAGGAGGAGATAGGTATACAGGGGGACCAATAGGAGGTGTAGGAAGTAGGAAACGGGGGAGGATTTGATGGATTGAGAGAGGTGTCAGAATGGGGGGGGGGGGGGGTAGAGGGGGCCGAATGAAGAGGAAATGGACAAAGGAAGAGAAAAGGGGAGGTGGGCAGAGACGGGGAGAGAAAACAAGGACGTATATCCAATTCATATTAGAAACGTGTAGATTCTCTTTCCTTTCTTTTCCGCTTCATGCAGAGTGAACCACAGCAGGGTGTGGCCGGGTACAGCTAGTTTTTACACACACTAATTTCAAAATTTCTCATCTAACTTTTGCAGGATAAAGTAACTTGAAAACCTAGCTTCTCAAAAATCGCAAGCTGTGTTTAACACGGGATAGTTTTTTAGTTGCTTTGTGTGATGGCTAGTCTACTTGTATAGGCTTGCAACCTAATTCCTGCGAAGAAGATTACTGCCAGGGGCAAGCGCACAGCCACAGGCCGACCGTTCTGGAGTCCACGGGTGGAACTGGCAAATCGTTGGGATTTAACGCAGGACAGAAAGCTAAAAAGAGCGCCCCCTCCCCCAACAGATATTCACAATACACTATTCACAATAGCCGTAGTTTGGAAACCTGAGTTGACAATCATAGTACCAAATGAAATACAGATAATGGTGAGTGCACACTAATATTTTATATTGTGCACACCATGATATCAAATTTGTGCGAGTTTATTGCTGTCAGTGTTCGTAAATCAGTTGTAGGATACATGTGCTTCGCAAATTTTAGGGCAAATGCTGTATTTCTCAAAATTGTAGTTTCTTAGGAAGTTTTACCGTTATTAAATATTTTATCTGTGGTATTCGTGACACGTTAAAAATGCTGTGACGTTAAGGAACGAGGCCAACAAACTGTTACCCAGGCCCCTATGCATCTAATTCTTCAACATTTCTCATTTTTTACAATGATACCGGAGTCATGCTTCAATCTGGAGTGCCACCCCTCCTCTTCCACCCCCCCCTCTCTCTCTCCCTCCCTCCCTCCCTCCCTCCCTCCCTCCCCCCTGCCTCTACCTCCCTCCCCCCTGCCTCTACCTCCCTCCCCCCTGCCTCTACCTCCCCCCTGCCTCTACCTCCCTCCCCCCTGCCTCTACCTCCCTCCCCCCTGCCTCTACCTCCCTCCCCCCTGCCTCTACCTCCCTCCCCCCTGCCTCTACCTCCCTCCCCCCTGCCTCTACCTCCCTCCCCCCTGCCTCTACCTCCCTCCCCCCTGCCTCTACCTCCCTCCCCCCTGCCTCTACCTCCCTCCCCCCTGCCTCTCCCTCCCCCCCCCTGCCACTCCCTCCCCCCCCTGCCACTCCCTCCACCCCCTGCCACTCCCTCCCCCCCGTTGCCTCTCCCTCCCCCCCGTTGCCTCTCCCTCCCCCCCGTTGCCTCTCCCTCCCCCCCGTTGCCTCTCCCTCCCCCCCCGTTGCCTCTCCCTCCCCCCCCGTTGCCTCTCCCTCCCCCCCCGTTGCCTCTCCCTCCCCCCCCGTTGCCTCTCCCTCCCCCCCGTTGCCTCTCCCTCCCCCCCCGTTGCCTCTCCCTCCCCCCCGTTGCCTCTCCCTCCCCCCCGTTGCCTCTCCCTCCCCCCCGTTGCCTCTCCCTCCCCCCGTTGCCTCTCCCTCCCCCCGTTGCCTCTCCCTCCCCCCGTTGCCTCTCCCTCCCCCCGTTGCCTCTCCCTCCCCCCGTTGCCTCTCCCTCCCCCCGTTGCCTCTCCCTCCCCCCCGTTGCCTCTCCCTCCCCCCCGTTGCCTCTCCCTCCCCCCCGTTGCCTCTCCCTCCCCCCGTTGCCTCTCCCTCCCCCCGTTGCCTCTCCCTCCCCCCGTTGCCTCTCCCTCCCCCCGTTGCCTCTCCCTCCCCCCGTTGCCTCTCCCTCCCCCCGTTGCCTCTCCCTCCCCCCGTTGCCTCTCCCTCCCCCCGTTGCCTCTCCCTCCCCCCGTTGCCTCTCCCTCCCCCCGTTGCCTCTCCCTCCCCCCGTTGCCTCTCCCTCCCCCCCGTTGCCTCTCCCTCCCCCCCGTTGCCTCTCCCTCCCCCCGTTGCCTCTCCCTCCCCCCGTTGCCTCTCCCTCCCCCCCTGCCTCTCCCTCTCCCTCCCCCCCTGCCTCTCCCTCTCCCTCTCCCCCCCTGCCTCTCCCTCTCCCTCTCCCCCCCTGCCTCTCCCTCTCCCTCTCCCCCCCTGCCTCTCCCTCTCCCTCTCCCCCCCTGCCTCTCCCTCTCCCTCTCCCCCCCTGCCTCTCCCTCTCCCTCCCTGCCTCTCCCTCTCCCCCCCTGCCTCTCCCTCTCCCTCTCCCCCCCTGCCTCTGCCTCTCCCTCTCCCTCTCCCCCCCTGCCTCTGCCTCTCCCTCTCCCTCTCCCCCCCTGCCTCTGCCTCTCCCTCTCCCTCTCCCCCCCTGCCTCTGCCTCTCCCTCTCCCTCTCCCCCCCTGCCTCTGCCTCTCCCTCTCCCTCTCCCCCCCTGCCTCTGCCTCTCCCTCTCCCTCTCCCCCCCTGCCTCTGCCTCTCCCTCTCCCTCTCCCCCCCTGCCTCTCCCTCTCCCTCTCCCCCCTGCCTCTGCCTCTCCCTCTCCCTCTCCCCCCCTGCCTCTGCCTCTCCCTCTCCCTCTCCCCCCCTGCCTCTGCCTCTCCCTCTCCCTCTCCCCCCCTGCCTCTGCCTCTCCCTCTCCCTCTCCCCCCCCTGCCTCTCCCTCTCCCTCTCCCCCCTGCCTCTCCCTCTCCCTCGCCCCCTGCCTCTCCCTCTCCCCCCCTGCCTCTCCCTCTCCCCCCCTGCCTCTCCCTCTCCCTCTCCCCCCTGCCTCTGCCTCTCACCCCCCCCCCCCCTGCCTCTAACCCGTGTCGCTCGATGGGAGTGTGGATCCGCCGCTAGGCGTGCCGAGATAATCTGCGCAGTTGCGATAACGCCGTAAAATTTTTTGAGAAATCCCCCTGCAATTTGAGAACATGATGGCCGGAATCGGCATTAGAGACCAAACACACACACAGGCAGAGCCCTCGTGGTACGCTGTATTGGAATGTCAACCCATTTGCCTGTTTGCTTGTGTGCACCGTAGGCCGGTCATGTCAACATTTTTTGCGTGCAGACATGTACACCAGTGAGGAGAAGATGGATATACTACTTTTATATGGTGACTGTAAAAGAAATGCCATAAAAACAGTACAGCGGTATAAGCCTATCTATCCGGATCGCCAGTGTCGGACGCGCCAGGCAGTTGAACGAATCATTAGACGCTTGTGCGGACAGGTTGCTTGAACGTCAAAAAGAGAACAAGAAAGAAGACTGAAACTGACAGAGAGGACGAAGAAGCTGTTCTGGCTACGACGCTAATGAATGCGACAGTGGTACAAGACACTTTGTGAAGGAATATGGAATCTGCCAGACGAGTGTCATTCGCATCCTGTATCGACAGAACGTCCATCCCTATCATCTGTCACTATATCAGGCACTCGACGACCGTGATTTCGAGCGTCGTAGAGAATTATGTCGGGGATGAAGCAACGGTTACTAAGCACGCTAATGTAAATTTGCATAACGTGCGCTACTGGCTAGTCGAAAATCCACTCTGGCTTCTTCAATTGTAACATCAGCGGTCGTGGAGCGTAAACGTATGATCATAGGAAATTACATTGTGAGACCTTAAAATGGGACATTCTGTCGGTTCTTCTAGATGCTGTACCACTGTATAGTCGGCAGTCCATGTGGCTGCAACACGACGGTTGTCCTGCTCCTTCTTCCCGTGGTGAAATGCAAATACTGCATGAACCTTCCTGGACGTTTTTGTATGCCGAAATTCTGTTGTCAAATGATCTGCGAGGTCCCCCAGTTTGACTCCTCTCGATTTCATTCTTCAGGGGGCACCCTAGGATGAAGTACATTAAGAAGCCCCAACTGCGTCAGACGGCACGTGTCGTCGAATCGCCAGTGCATGTTCTCAGCATCATCCGCTCTGGCTACATCAATTCATTGTTCTTTCGAACGGCGGTAAATATGCCTTTCAGTCCATGGTCAACAGTTTGAACACATGGTTAAATAAAGGATAATTTTAAGAGAAAATTTATATTATGTGATTTGGGTGGTTACAAAATCATTGTTGGTAAATTGTTTGTTTCATTTACGTGTGTACGAAATTGCATTGTAATGTCAAAGAAGTCGACAGCGTGTATTGCGCGTAGCTGGTAACACTGTCATTACGCGCTTACGTGCAGCATGAAACGACATTTCGTTAAAAAGAATATATTTATTTATTTTTTTTTTTTTTTTTTTTTTTTTTTTTTTTGGCTGTGTATGGGTGGTCCCCAAAATATTTTTAATAAAATGTTTAGCTCAATCAGCATATCCCATATGATACAGTGAAGAGCAGTGTCGATAAAAACAGTTGCCAAACAGCATATAGTTTACCCGCAAGAAGCACACAGACACGTACAGGAAAAGATAGGTCAAATCTTCCTTCTGACATATAGATATTCAGTACAGTAGTTGCTTTTTGCAGCGTATCTCACGTAAATATGGGGGGGGATACACAAATGTGTAATAGTTTTCGTAAGCCTATGGTGATCGCTAACTTCTAGCCTACGTCGTATTTCCGTATACAACATTCGTAGGTGAACCTGCATCTAGGTCGTAAGTTTATTAAAGGGCAAATAGAGACGTATTACCGTAGCGCAGACGTACCTTACGGTATACAACTACGCAGCCTGGTCCGAGACTGCTATTTGGCAGTGTCTGCATTGCAAATGCAGTTTCCGGCCACCGTGCTCTCACATTCTAGGACATTTCTCCAGTCTTGTTAACGAAAGGTTTCTCGTCAACGCTATCGGACGCTATATCACTGTAATCGTCTTCTCAAGAGCTGTCGAATGCAGTTTTAAAAAGTAAAACGTTCCTTTTTTTTAAAAATGCACTTACTTCAATATCTCAGTTGATACCAGCGCTAAAAATATTAACCGATTACTGTAACATTTGCCGAAAATCGAGTTTAGATATTTGCAAGTATTCCCGAAATAAACGAGTAGTTAGTTGACTCGGCCTATGTATGAGTGAGTGTATCTGAGTGTTACGCTTGCAGGTTAATGATTAGTTACATAGGTGACGATACATAGCCTAACACTATCATGGACGAGAGTGGTAAGTTAGAGAGAAACGATAAAATTAGTTGAAAGATACAATTTAATTAATTGTTTTTTCGGTCTTGTACGTGTTATTGCGTGTGAAGTGCGGTCGTAATATAGTTACGTTATGACTCAACGCGGAGACGTCTGTGTCTGCCGATTGTGTCGGACGATTGTGCTATATACACTCATGTTTGTGTTTCAGATCCAATTTGCTGACCCGCATCGCGGGACGTGCAGACAGCTCGTTGTGGTGAGTATCTCAACTTCGAACATGTGGCAGTGCCCTGTGTTTCTGGACGTCGTTTCCATTTGCCTCAATTTCTTCGACTAAATTACTAATTCTGCCAATCACTCGTAGTAAGTTGCGATCAGTGGCGTAATACTACTGATTTTCGATAGTTTGTTGTAACTCAGTAATTTGCACAGCAGCTATGGAGACGTGTAGTTCTGCATCGAATTTGAATCTGTCTGAGACTAAATATTACTAATCCTTTGTTTTAAACGACGAAATTATCGAAATGACTTAAAGGAGGTTTTTGAATCCTGATTAGCGTTTGGGTATGGAGCAGTGCTTCATTCGAATGGTTAGGGCTATCCTATCCTCTAACGTTGTTGCCCTGTTGCTGCCTTCCAAGGTGTACATCATCGCTGACTAAATTTGCAACAGTACTTTCGGAGCATAAACTCTTGGTGCATGGAGGAAATATACATGTTTTACAGTTATTGCGTTAAGAGAACGAAAATTGGTGATGAAATCTTCAAAAAGGCGATACATACTGTAGGCTGGTCGTGTGGCTTTGTTTCTTGGATGTATTGGGATCGTATTTACAGGTGGGAAAGGAAAATTCAGAGCGATAGGAGAAAGAAGAAAATGCTTTCGATATTGTTACAGTACCCGGAAAGGCTCCGCGGGCGTTTCTGCGGCAAGTATTGTTAGATTGTGTCCCTCTTCCATTTTCGACTACACAGTCTTACGGGCGAGTTTTCAGTAGACACACAAGAAGTAGATCTACATAAATTAATCTGGTTCGCATATAAGTAGACGAATAGATCCCCACTTAGGCTGCATATTTAAAATGCTCTTGGTCATCGTTTGAATATTTTATTCGATTACTTACTTCCAGTTCTGTTTCCTCCGCTAAATTGTGGCCGTCAAAGACTAAATTCGAGAAACAGGTATCGAAATAGTTGGCGGAACGAAATGAACGCGGGACATAGCAAGGACCTACATTTCTGTTACTTTCACAGAGAGAAAAGCAATTCCTCTATACTGCATAATTATTTTTAGCATCCGTAAAAATGCTTTCTCCAGCTTCGATCTAAAATTGACAGGTTTTCTGCATAAATGTTATGTTCCAATAGAACATGAGCGAAAATGGATACGGTAGTTGAGTATGGAGTCAAAGGACAGATGGCATTTCTGTCTTATTGAACGATTGGTAGCTGGAAACTCGATTTAAATATTGTGTGATATTTACAGCGATTTTCATGGCAGAGGATGTACCAGTTCTGCATTTATGCGGCTCTAGACCAGAATGAGGCTCGCGGTTAAACATAATAAATAAGTAAACCAACTTCAGTATCAGAATACGATGCCACAAACCATATGAAACAAAATAAAATGGTTCCCCGTATTCACCTCTGTAGAAGTCGGCGCTATTTTCAAAAATAACGGTAGCGACACTTTCTGCTTAAGATCTTTGAAGAACATTTCCTACATACTTTTAAACTCTAGAACAATATCAAAATTCGCTATAATGTGCCTGCGGCAAGAGTGTCTCAGTTAGGTAATAATTTGACTAGTATTTGATAGTTGACGCAGTTTACTTTATTTCCAGTTAGTTCGCAGTGTTCACTGCGGTATTGCATTGTAACACACTCCTCACATTAATTCCAAAATCATTCGCATTTACACCCCTGATTCACACCAATAGAAAACAAACATATGTTCTGTGTAACGCCATTTATTAAACTGGATAAGTAGAGTCTGATGCAACTCGTTCCTAGTTTTACTACGTGAGCACGACAGTAGTGACAGCTGGCTGGCATTTACACGTTGTCGCGATAATCGCTACTTCCGTATACAAGTAGAAACGTACGCCAGTTCTGTGTTTGCCATTCATGTCCACGTGGCCTACGTTGCTGGCCAGTTTGCCGTTAAGTTACTGTTGTTTCTGGTGTACAGCAAGGTTAAGTGCATAGGCGACTCCCAATTCTTTTCTACTTCAGAGGTTGCAAACATTCCGTTTTGCCGGCCGGAATGGCCTAGCGGTTCTAGGCGCTTCGGTCTGGAACCGCGCGTCCGCTACGGTCGCAGGTTCGAATCCTCCCTCGGGCATGGATGTCTGTGATGTCCTTAGGTTAGTTAGGTTTAAGTAGTTCTAAGTTCTAGGGGACTGATGACCTCAGAAAGTTAAGTCCCATAGTGCTCAGAGCCATTTGAACCATTCCGTTTTGACTGCGCATAAGCATCAGACCCAACACCTCTGTGTCAGTCAACCGAGCGAGGTGGCGCAGTGGTTAGCACACTGGACTCGCATTCGGGAGGACGACGGTTCAATCCCGTCTCCGGCCATCCTGATTTAGGTTTTCCGTGATTTCCCTAAATCGCTTCAGGCAAATGCCGGGATGGTTCCTTTGAAAGGGCACGGCCGATTTCCTTCCCCATTCTTCTCTCACCCGAGCTTGCGCTCCGTCTCTAATGACCTCGTTGTCGACGGGACGTTAAACACTAATCTCCTCCTCCCTCCTCCTCCTCCGTGTCAGTCTTCGGAAACTCGTGTGTCGTGAAGCAGCGTGTGAGACAATTCATAGGCCATTCTCAGTTTTATGTCAGATTCTGCTTGACTATGTCAGTAGAGGCCGCTTATTACTGAACAAACTTTTTGCGTGTGACAGAGTGGTAAGTCAGTGGTCTCGTATTTAGGGAGAACGTCGGTTCAAATCCCTGACCGGTCATGTAGACTTCTCGAAGTTAAATTACGGTGAATGCCGGGATAATTCCTTTCAAAGGGCACCCAATCAGAGTTAGGACTCCGTCTCTAATGACCTTGCCATCGACGTGACGTTAAACCCTATCTTCCTTGATTGATACTATAAAATGTGAGGTTCGTTTGTTCTGTCGGAAGCATTCACTCTAGACGATGATGCTCTAGACGATGACGTATTAGGTTCACTATGTATAAACCCTCTTGAAGGGAGCTAACGTCGAGTATATGTTCATATCTTCATCGACCAAGTGAGGTTGCGCGATTTGAATGGGAATTAAGTGTTCACTGATGTAGCATGAAACGTACGACTTACTACACGCCTTCATACGAACGGTTACCCAATTTTATATTCTCAGTCTGTATGGGATAGATACGTGTAGGGGAGGCTCCAGAATATGTGTTTGTACTTCGTCCTGAAAGACCGTTGTTGATGCAGTAGTTACTGATAAGCGCAATCTTTCACCTAGCGTGTGTCAGTTTAGATTCTTTCAACATTTCCTTACACTCTTTCGCCGATTCAGCAAGCCTGTGACCCTTCACATAACCCTTCTTTGTGTACATTGGCCGTCTCTCACATTTTAGTGCCACCTGATGACTGTCCCGTACACTTCAGAGGTATTAAAAGTATGGGGCATACTAACGTTTTGTATGCTCTCTCTTACGTTGACCGTGGACAAACTGCAGTTTTCTAGTATCCTACCCAACAATAGACGCTTGTACTACAGTTGCCAGTCTTCTCACCAGGCTGATATTTTATCGACTGGATATTACTAAACTTTTTACCAGGTGATGGTATATTTCCTCGTATATGCTGCCGTCTTTTGTCAAATGTTTGCATTGGCTACTAATATTATCTGTAATGTGGAACATGAATGGCAACCATATGAGGGGCACCAGATAACTATTTCAGCATCTGTAGACGACTCTCCATCCACCTTAACGTGTTGCGCCTCCTCTGCCAGAATATTTCTATCCAGTTGCTAACCTAGTTAGACATCATCGATGTGATACTGACTCAATACTTTCTCGAAAGATTAGAAATGCCACACGAACCTCATTTCCTCTTTCCTTGATACTGGGGATAAGCCTGAAGAGAGCGAAGTAAATGCTGTGCGATAGAATTTTTTTTTTTTATTTTGTTTTCGGAAGCCATACCGAGTTTATATATTTGTTGTTTATGCTGATTCCTGCGAAGAAACTTATTTTATTCTAGAGCGATGCACAAAATAGGATTGAACCATCTTCGATCAAGTGCACAAAATAAGTGCCACCATAAATTTGTTCCATTAAGAATTAAATGTGAGAAAGCCGTGTGCAATATTTTTGTTGCATCTGGCGGGACATAGTTTCGTTTATAGTTCAAAGTTTAGGACCCACTTGTCATCGATACCATATATTGGCGAACTCAGTATCAGGTGAGTTCTTTAAAAAAAAAAATTGCGAACAAGGCTGCGAAATAATGTTTTTTCATGTGTCACAATGTCAGTCTTCTCCTCCCCTCTCTCACCACCCATCTCCCCCTCCCCGCTCTGTGTCACTTCCCACTCCCTATCCAAGTCGTCCTCTTTCCTTTGTCTGTCCAACTCCTCCTTTTCCCTCTCTCTTTCCATTTTGTCCTTTCCGTTTCTCTGTCTGTCTGTCTGCCTGCCTGCCTCCCCCCTCCGTTTGTCTGCCCCCCCTCCCCCGCCCTCTCTCCGCTTTATCGCCCGTATCTGTATAGGAGATTGCTGGTTCTCACTCTCCCCTGCCCCGACACAATACTTCTTTCCAGATAGTAAGAAGTATGTGTACAAAGTTCGGTTGATGTCAATATAGGGCTTGTTACCCGTGACTTTGTCCGCAGTTTCTCATATTTGTACATGTGTTTTACTTGTATCTACAATGAATTTGCCGTACAGTTTCGTTTTCAGGCAGCTCAATGTTTATGACGTCATATCTTTTGAACTATGTGTAGTACAATAAAATTTTGTATGTAAATTCAACGATATATGTGGATATTGTCCGCGAAGTGTGTTGCGAATAGAGCTACACTGTGTGATCAAAAGTATCCAGACACCCCCAAAAACATAAGTTTTTCATATTAGGTACATTGTGCTGACAACTACTGCCAGGTACCCCATATCAGCGACCTCCGTAGACAATACACATCGTGAGAGAGCAGAATGGCGTGCTCCGCGGAACTCACGGAATTCGAACGTGGTCAGCTGATTGGGTGTCACTTGTGACATACGTCTGTACCCGAGATTTCCACACTACTAAACATCCCTAGGTACACTGTTTCCGATGTGATAGTGAAGTGGAAATGTGAAGGGACACGTACAGCACACAAGCATAAAGGCCGACCTCGTTTGTTGACAGACCGCCGACAGTGGAAGAGGGTCGTAATGTGTAATAGGCAGACATCTATCCAGACCACCACACAGGAATTCCAAACTGAATCATGATCCACTGCACGTACTATGACAGACGAGAGGTGGGAAAACTTGAACTTCATGGTCGAGCGGGTGCTCATAAGCCTCACACCACGCCGGTAGATGCCAAACGACGCCTCGCTTGGTGTACGGAGCGTAAACATTGGACAATTGAATAGTGGAAAAACGTTGTGCGGAGTAACGAATCACGGTACACAATGTGTCGAGCCGATGGCAGGGTGTGGGTATGGCGAATGCCCGGTGAACGTCATCTGCCGGTGTGTGTAGTGCCAACAGTAAAATTAGGAGGCGGTGGAGTTACGGTGTTGTCATGTTTTTCATGGAGGGGGCTTGCACGCCTTGTTGTTTTGCGCGACGCTATCACAGCACAGACCAACATTGATGTTTTGAGCATCTTCTTGCTTCCCACTGTTGAAGGACAGTTCGGAAATGGCGATTGCATCTGTCAACACGATCGAGCACTTGTTCATAATACACGGCCTGTGGCGGAGTGGTTACACGACAACATCCTTGTAAAGGAGTGGCCTGCACAGATTCCTGACCTGAATGGAAGCTGTCATCAAGGCCAATTCCATATTGAATTCCAGCATTACCGATGGAGGGCGCCACGAACTTGTAAGTCATGTTCAGCCAGGTGTCCGGGTACATACGTAGTATCAAAGAAGTAATAAATTTAAACGTCGTGCATGATGCGACAGCTGTACTGCGTAAACTGTAAAAAAGTAGTAAGCAATAAACTTCTTTCCATTCGTCGTTTTGTGGGGTTAGCGAGAACAAGTTTCGTGAAGGTTTGAAATTAGATGTAAAGTTTATTGCCTGTTGCTAAGTACTCTCATTGTCAGATACTGGATGAATAAAGTCTGGGGATTCCTGCCTCGTAAGCTACACTCCCATACCTTTGATAGGTAACTGGTCCTTACCCAAAAGCGATTTGTTACAGATAGCAAGTGATGTTTATACCAAATTTCTTTGAAATTGTTCCATTGGCTAGAATGTGTGGAACATATAAACTGACATACAGGCATACATGCGATCAATATAATATATGGCTTGTTATGATTCTTATTATTGTTATTATTTATTTATTTGAAGTCGCGGTTTTTGACATCACATGTGGCATTTGTGGGAGGAGTGTAGGACGTTAGATGGATAATCAGTAAACCGTGCAAAATGAAATATTTTATGACGACACGGTGTAGAAACAACCCAGTATTTCCCCCACCCTCACACCCAAAATATTGCAAATCAACTAACAAACCAAACACAATCATTCATACGAAGACCAGTGCAGTGTATCTCGTATAGTTTCATGTTGTGGCCGTGTAAAATTAAGACACGCAGTCATTTGACCCTCAAGAGACGGCCCTAGCCTATGCTCCACTGATGTATGAACACTACGTCGACGTTCCAGGCTCATCTTGAAGCTACGTTGATTAGCTAATCCAGCCCTTGTTATACGGAGTCATAAGACTTCTTTGATGCAGCTCGACATGCTAATGTGTTGTGTTCGAAGCTCTTTATCACAGCATAATTACTGTAACCTGCGTCAAAGCTTAGTTCCTTTTACCTCCGAAATACTTTACCCAAGAGCATGCCATCATGATTAAGCCATGCAGTAGACTGCATGCCGTCGCGAAAGGTAATGGTTGTAGGTTCCCACTTCCTTTCAGTCGTTCATAGTACCAGGATAGTAAGATAGTGTTGGCTAATGTTACAACTCCGAATCAATCACCCCGATTGTTGTCTGTGCAACTACCGAAAAGACTGAAAGTAAAGCCAGTTAAACAAGTGAGTCACTAGTCTTCAGAAGGTTGGCATATAAATAAAACAGATCTGCTCCCTATATTTATATGCAAAATACAGTAGCTGTGAGTACAAATTAATAATGAGGTCAATGATGAACCGAGCGCTCTGGCTTCGGCGTCCCTCCCCTCGAACCCCGGGGCTGGCGCCCGGATGCGTTGCACAGCTTGCGTTCCCTGTGTAGGACCGCCTCTAAGGCGCTGCTCTGTCTCGCCTCCCGTGTGACGTCACATGAACGGAGGAGAGAGGAGGTGTTCTGTGAAGTAGCAACAGAGTCTGAATGCAGAGTTCCTGGCGTGTTCTGCCAGCAGGTGGGCCCTGTTACGCGGAAGCGTGTTCGGCGTGAGAAGTATCTGCGGGCACCCGTGTGAGACGGTGCGCGACTCGGCGAGAGAGTAAGGTTACACGGCCGCACCGCCTGGCACTTTCCATGATGCTGGGCTCCACACGGCAGGTTGCTGGCCTATACCAGAAATAAGTCTATAAAACTCGGACTAAAAGAGTTACGAGGGAACAACGAGAAAGTATGAGTTTAGAGTGTTATCGGGTAATGTGTGTTACGGGATTCAGGGCTTTTTGGGAGATGGAACTCAATATGTTGTTCTTAGCGTGACGAAATCGACAGATACAGAAGTAATTTTGGGAATAACAAAGATAGAGTGCTCTATGCCTGTTAACGTTCACAGTATACACAATCAGTTTAGTGGATAACAGTGCAACCTTCATGAGACTGTTCGTGGACGATAGCATTGTGCAGTACATTGGAACACGGCGACGCCAGAAGACTAGCGAAATACAGGAAGATCTGCAGAGGATCGATGATTGATGCAGGTATCTGCAATTGACGCTGGATGTAAATAAATGAAACAGGCGAAGATACGCTCGATTTTTCGATTACTCTATTGATGAAAAATCTCTGGAAGCAGTAAGAACCTCGAGATTCCTACGAGTAATAGTCAAAAGCGACTTAAAAGTTGAATGACTACATAAAACTAATTGCAGCTAAAGCAGATGCCTGGTTAAGATTTACTGGAAGAATATTTAAAAAATAAGCGTAAGGAGAGCAATGTGGAAAGCTTTGAATGACTTAGAAAGTAAAATTTTATCAACCGATAACAGTAAAAACCCTA
Organism: Schistocerca americana; assembly: GCF_021461395.2. Classification (NCBI taxonomy): domain Eukaryota; kingdom Metazoa; phylum Arthropoda; class Insecta; order Orthoptera; family Acrididae; genus Schistocerca; species Schistocerca americana. Next base: position 324,605,007 of record NC_060121.1, on the reverse strand, counting down.
AGAAGTTTTGTGTTATGTAAAATCAGTAACCCGTTCAAAATCCTTTAATCATTCAGTCTCTGACCATATTGTCACCGAAATGGAAGATCACAGAGAGAAGACCGAAATAGTGGATTCAATCTTCCGAAATTGTTTCGCCGCAGAAGATCGTCGAAATGGCAGACATTGAGGTAATTGATCGATTAATAGAAAAGCAGCTACTATTGCTTGGTAGTGGAAAGACAACAGGATCAAATGATAAACGTATAAGATTTTACAAAATGTATGCGAAAGCACTTGCTCCTCTTCTAGTAGCAGTTTATCGTAGATCGCCGGAGTAACGAAGCCTACTCAGCAACTGGAAGAAAGTGCATGTCATTCCAGTTTCGAAGAAGGGCCGTAGGACAGATGTACACAATTATAGACCTATACATCAACCTGTTGTAGGATTACAGAATATGTTTTGTGCTCACGTATTATGACTTCTTTGAAGAACGAAAATCTCCTTTATAAAAATCAACATGTATTCCGTAAACAGAGAGCGTGCGAAGCTCGGTTCGCCCTGTTCCTCCATGAGATACATAGTACTGTGCGCTCACGTTGATGCCGTATTTCACTTCAGGAAGTCATTTGACACGGTCCCGTACTGCCATTCAGTGAAGGAGGGGGAAAACAAAAACAAAAACAAAAAAACTTACTGGGTATCGGACTTGATTCGCGACTGTATTCAGGACTTCATTGCAGATAGAACATAACACGTCGCTCCTAAAGGAACAAATTCAACAGATGTAAAGGTAATTTTCAAAGTCCTCCAAGGAAGTGTGACGAGAACATTGTTGTTATAATGCATATAAAAGATGCAGTAGAAAACGTCGGATGCTCTTTTTGTTCGCAGATTATATGATTCTTCATAAAAAAAAGTAACAACGCCAGAACGATTTGAGAATCACCTGCAGAGTTTGCTGAATGGTGCTGGCTCTGGCAGTTGACCCTGAACGTCAATAAATACAACATACTGCGTGCTCATAGGAAGAGAAATCAACTACTGGACAACTACACCATTCATGACAATCTGCTGGAAACAGTATCTACCGTAAAATATCTAGGAATAACAATCCTGAATGACCTTAAGTAGAATGACCATAAAAGTAAGGAAAAGCAGGTGCCGACTGAGATTAATCGAGTGTATTTTAAGGAAATGTAATTCATCCATGATGGAAGTGACTTACTAGGCGCTTGTTCGACCTATTCTTGAGTGTTGTTCGTCAACCTGGGATCCTTACCAGGTAGGTCTGATGGAACAGAGAAGCTCGTCTGACGAGAAACGGTGTGTTTCGTGACGGAAATGCTCACAAATTTCCAGCGGAAGAGACGCATTGTTTATCGCAGAGCTTTTACTGTAGACACTGTGAGAGTGTACGTTCGAAAAGAGTTGGGTAAGATAAAATACTTCCGCCGTCATACGTCTCGCGGAATAACGACGACGAGGAACAGAATTTTATCAACAGTCGTACATTCCACGCACCATTCACGAATAGAAAAGGTAAGGTGGAAACTGTGTGATCCCATGGGTGCTCTGCACCATCAAACGTAAGGTACCTTCCGGAGTATAGATGCAGATGAATATGTAGATGAAGAACATAATTTCAAATAACTTTCCCTTTACCTCTAACATTTTGCACAGCTATGTGTCGCACTTGTCAACAGCAGATTGTCTATCTCATTACCTGTGACATACTTCCTCCTGTATACATTATTATTCTTTTTGCGCAAAACATTGCTTTGCGTTGCGCAGAACGCTTCTGTACGTTACTTTCCGGGAGGTCTTGCATGAGCTTATTGTTTCCTTCACCCACTTTCCCGCTTGGCGGTACCTTAAATACGAAGTTTAGTATGGTCTGTCAATGCGCGTAAGCCTTCGACTGTTATTTGCGAGACTTAGCAGTTGTGCTACGGGAGATGCGTTGTCACGCCTCTTGCTATATAGTATGTACCAAAGACTTCTAACATTCTCACCGTTTTTCAGCTTTGTTAGTGTTCGCAGCCTTGGAGTACTTCTGGGATAGTTAGCCAAATTTATTTAGAATATTTACTGTAGCCTATTACAACAGTAGTCTCGCAGGAATGCTCCATTATGCAGAATTGACATAGTCCCTTAAAATTGAAACTTGAGTGCTGACGTCGAACTGACAGTCAAGTTGTGCAGCGTTAAGTGAAATGCCATGTGATTAGTTTGGAGCATGGAGGCGGAATGACAGATTTTCTCAGAAATTAAAGAAGAAAATTGTAACGAAGTTTGTTGTTCTGGAACACAGACATAATATTAAGTGAAAACCACAGGTACGTTTATTACTCTTCAGCACACTTAGTGAGAGCTATGAAATTTGAAGATATTGAAAAAATCAGGCAGCGAAATGGAGCAAAACAAAGGTTTATTAGTCCTTCGGCTAGGATTCTATATTTATAAAAATATCTATTTCAGGAGGAGTGGGTCTTGTTACATCACACATGATATGTCAGTTTTATATATGACAAGAGCCGCTCGGCTTCAGCTAATGTAATGTACCACTAAGTGATGTAACAAACCCCACTCCTTGTTGCCGCGCGAGATAGCCGCATGGTCGAGGCGCTTTGCCACGGTCCGTGGGGCTCCCCCCGTCGGAGGTTCGAGTCCTCCCTCGGGCGGGCGGGCGGGCGTGCGTGCGTGCGTGTGTGTGTGTGTGTGTGTGTGTGTGTGTGTGTGTGTGTGTTGGCCTCAGCGTAAGTTAGTTTTAGTAGTGTGTAAAGTTAGGGACCGATGACCTCGGTAGTTCGGTTCCTTAGGATCTTACCACAAGTTTTCTCACTCCTTCTGAAGAAGATATTTTTAGAACCATCGAAACCTAGTCGAAGGGCTAATAAACCATTGTTTTGCAACTGGTTGGCTGATTTTTTTTTTCCTTCTACATCTACATGACTATTCTGCAATTCACATTTAAGTGCTTGGCAGAGTGTTCATCGAACCACAATCATACTATCTCTCTACCATTCCACTCCCGGACAGCGCGCGGGAAAAACGAACACCTAACCCTTTCTGTTCGAGCTCTGATTTCTCTTATTTTATTTTGATGATCATTCCTACCTATGTAGGTTGGGCTCAACAAAATATTTTCGCATTCGGAACAAAGTTGGTGACTGATATTTCGTAAATAGATCTCGCCGCGACGAAAAACGTCTTTGCTTTAATGACTTCCATTCCAACTCGCGTATCATATCTGCCACACTCTCTCCCCTATTACGTGATAATACAAAACGAGCTGCCCTTTTTTGCACCCTTTCGATGTCCTCCGTCAATCTCACCTGGTAAGGATCCCACACCGCGCAGCAATATTCTAACAGAGGACGAACGAGTGTAGTGTAAGCTGTCTCTTTAGTGGACTTGCTGTATCGTCTATGTGTCCTGTCAATGAAACGCAACCTTTGGCTCGCCTTCCCCACAATATTATCTATGTGGTCTTTCCAACTGAAGTTGTTCGTAATTTTAACACCCAGGTACTTAGTTGAATTGACAGCCTTGAGAATTGTAGTATTTATCGAGTAATCGAATTCCAACGGATTTCTTTTGGAACTCATGTGGATCACCTCACGCTTTCCGTTATTTAGCGTCAGCTGCCACCTGCCACACCATACAGAAATCTTTTCTAAATCGCTTTGCAATTGATACTGGTCTTCGGATGACCTTACTAGACGGTAAATTACAGCATCATCTGCGAACAACCTAAGAGAACTGCTCAGATTGTCACCCAGATCATTTATATAGGTCAGGAACAGCAGAGGTCCCAGGACGCTTCCCTGGGAACACCTGAGATCACTTCAGTTTTACTCGATGATTTCCCGTCTATTACTACGAACTGCGACCTCCCTGACAGGAAATCACGAATCCAGTCGCACAACTGAGACGATACCCCATAGGCCCACAGCTTCATTAGAAGTCGCTTGTGAGGAGCGGTGTCAAAAGCTTTACGGAAATCTCGAAATACGGAATTAACCCCTGTCGATAGCGGCCATTACTTCGTGCGAATAGAGACCTAGCTGCGTTGCACAAGAACGATGTTTTCTGAAACCATGCTGATTACGTATCTATAGATAGTTCCCTTCAAGGTGATTCATAATGTTTGAATACAGTATATGCTCCAAAACCCTACTGCAAACCGACGTCAATGATATAGGTATGTAGTTCGATGGATTACTCCTACTACCCTTCTTAAACACTGGTGCGACCTGCGCAATTTTCCAATCTGTAGGTGCAGATCTATCGGTGAGCGAGCGGTTGTATGTGATTGCTAAGTAGGGAGCTATTGCATCAGCGTAATCTGAAAGGAACCTAATCGGTATACAATCTGGACCTGAAGACTTGCCCGTATCAAGCGATTTGAGTTGCTTCGCAACCCCTAAGGTATCTACTTCTAAGAAACTCATGCTAGCAGCTGTTCGTGTTTCAAATTCTGGAATATTCCATTCGTCTTCCCTGGTGAAGGAATTTCGGAAAACTGCGTTCAATAACTCCGCTTTAGCGGCACAGTCGTCGGTAACAGTACCATCGGCACTGCGCAGCGAAGGTATTGACTGCGTCTTTCCGCTTGTGTACTTTACATACGACCAGAATTTCTTCTGATTTTCTACCAAATTTCGAGACAATATTCCTTTGTGGAACCTATTAATGGTCTCTCGCATTAAAGTCCGTGCCAAATTTCGCGAGTCTGTAAATTTTAGCCAATCTTCGGGATTTCGCGTTCTTCTCAACTTCGCATGCTTTCTCCGTTGCCTCTGCAACAGCGTTCGGACCTGTTTTGTGTACCACGGGGGATCAGTTTCATCTCTTACGAATTTATGGGGTATGAATCTCTCAATTGCTGTTGCTACTATATCTTTGAATTTGAGCCACATCTCGTCTACATTTGCATAGTCAGTTCGGAAGGAATGGAGATTGTCTCTTAGGAAGGCTTCTAGTGACACTTTATCCGCTTTCCTAAATAAAATTATTTTGCGTTTGTTTCTGGTGTATTTGGAAGAAACGGCACTGAGCCCAGCTACAACGACCTTGTGATCACTAATCCCTGTATCAGTCATGATGCTCTCTATTAGCTCTGAATTGTTTGTGGCTAAGAGGTCAAGTGTGTTTTCGCAACCATTTACAATTCGCGTGGGTTCGTGGACTAACTGCTCGAAATAATTTTCGGAGAAAGCATTTAGGATAATCTCGAAAGATGTTTTCTGCCTACCACCGATTTTGAACAAGTATTTTTGCCAACATATCGTGGGAAGGTTGAAGTCCCCACCAACTATAACCGTATGAGTGGGGTATTTATTTGTTACGAGACTCAAATTTTCTCTGAACTGTTCCACAACTATATCATCGGAGTCTGGGGGTCGGTAGAAGGAGCCAATTATTAACTTAGTTCGGCTGTTAGGTAAAACCTCCACCCATACCAATTCGCACGGAGTATCTACTTCGACTTCACTACAAGATAAACCACTACTGACAGACACAAACACTCCTCCACCAATTCTGCCTAATCTATCTTTCCTGAACACCGTCTGTGACTTCGTAAAAATTTCTGCAGAACTTATTTCAGGCTTTAGCCAGCTTTCTGTACCCATAACGATTTCAGCTTCTGTGCTTTTTATTAGCGCTTGAAGCTCAGGGACTTTCCCAGCACAACTACAACAATTTACAACTACAATTCCGACTGTTCCTGGCCGAGCGGTTAAAGGCGCTACAGTCTGGAACCGCACGACCGCTACGGTCGCAGGTTCGAATCCTGCCTCGGGCATGGATGTGTGTGATGTCCTTAGGTTAGTTAGGTTTAAGTAGTTCTAAGTTCTAGGGGACTTATGACCACAGCAGTTGAGTCCCATAGTGCTCAGAGCCATTTTTTGAACCGACTGTTCCTTGATCCAAGCACGTCCTGTATTTGCCATGCACCCTTTGAGATTGCAGCCCACCCCGTACTTTCCCGAGGCCTTCTAACCTAAAAAACCGCCCAGTCCACGCCACACAGCCTCCGCTACCCGTGTAGCCGCCAGCTGAGTGTAGTGAACTCGTGACCTATTCAGCTGAACCCGAAACCCCACCACCCTATGGCGCAAGTCAAGGAATCTGCAGCCAACACGGTCGCAAAACCGTCTGAGCCTCTGATTCAGACCCTCCACCTGGCTCTGCACCAAAGGTCCGCAGTCGGTTCTGTCAACGATGCTGCAGATGGTGAGCTCTGCCTTCATCTCGTAAGCAAGACCGGCAGCCCTCACCAAATCAGATAGCCGCTGGAATCCAGAGAGAATTTCCTCAGATCCAAAGCGACACACCTCATTAGTGCCGACATGTGCCACCACCTGCAGCTGGCAGCACCCTGTGCTCTTCATGGCATCCGGAAGGACCCTTTCCACATCAGGAATGACTCCACCCGGAATGCACACGGAGTGCACACTGGATTTCTTCCCCTCCTTAGCCGCCATATCTCTTCGTATTTATACAGTTGCTGTTAAGATTTTGAAGTATGAAATTTGCTTTTTGAATCAAATATTTTCTAAAACCAGGGCTCTAACTTAGTATGTTATATGAATAAAATATCTCGTAAATGTTAGAGTTGCGACAGTCATAATAGACTTTTTGCGACGATCCGGAAAATATTTATTTTAATTCTAGTCGCGGGTCGCGGATCTATGAGGTTATTGATACCAGTCTGTGACCATCTTCAGACGTGAATTGATGCCGTTACATATTTAGAGGAGTCACAGTAATTACCAAATCAATCATCGTCGCTAAGTTATAAAGTTTGAGTACCTTAAGCACCACTGCGGCATACAGGTTGGCACTTCGAGGAAACAAGTTATTTATGTATTTAGATTCTTGAAACTCAAGCAAAGGAAACATTGGTTCACAGATGTAGGTAGTGCCAAGTACAGATAACAAACCGCCTGCAAAGTCTTTGATCTTGAGGTAGGTATTTTTTAGAAGAGTCTTGTAAAACTGAACATAGCTTTCTTCTTCAGACTTGTTCTTCATGATGTCATTGTCTTGCAAATCAGCTATTTCCTTTTGCACTTCTCAAGAAAGGTGTTCCGGAAAATGTGGATCTCCTTCGAATGAGCGTATAAATCTGTGTATCTGGAAGATAACGTTTTCTTCAGGTCACTAAGAAATTCAATTGCAAACAGGTGTGGGAAACATGAACACCGTTCAGCCTTGAGTGACCGGCAACTTGTTAAGTGTGAGAAAATTTTCTGTCTGCCGTTGTGTTTAAAAAGCAAATTTGTATCTGAAAAATTTAACATACGTTTAAAGGTCACAAATAATTATGTCTCCCCTCTAAGTTTTTATTCGAGTCATTCAAATGGAGAGCAATATCAGCCAAGAAAGCTAGTTTCCATAGCCTCTATATGTCCGAAACGACTTACAAAGGATTATCTTTCTCATTCAGAAATATTTTAATCTCTATTCTCAAGGAAAAGACACTTGACAAAATTTTGCCAAAATTTGCTCACGTTACTGCCGTGCATTGTGGAAAATTGCTTGACAAATATTATATCTTTCCTTGGAAAGACATGAATTGACGGTGTTAGAGTCCAGGACATGAAATGAAATTAACATTAGACCTGAATGGCCTCGTCACACAGAACGTAACCATAGACTTCGCTCATAATGACTCCTGGTGAAGAACGCAGTGTATTGTCAAGGATTTGGTTACACCATCGGCTTCACGTTCTTCCTACGAAACCTGCATTATTTGCCATACATCTCCCGCCATCTGTTAAACAAATTTCTACTGAGAAAGTTAGTCTCGCCTGTTGTTACACCATTCAGGGCTACTGACTGTATCAGTTACAAACAGTATCTTGAAGTCGACGGGCCGCTATTGAAAGAGTAACCAGTTATCTCAGGAAACAGTTCCTTAGTTGTGATGCACCTTTTGAAGTAATCACCGTCAGCCTAATTCGACGATTTTATCGACAATTCCTAAACTTGTTTCCGCGAAAACCTTTCGTAAATATGTTTTATTGAAAACAGCCCACGTTTCGGCGTTAAAAGTTCACGTTTACATACCTTATCCTTGAATTTATCAGACTGTGCATTACCCACTTTCGTAGTAGCGACGAGTAGTGCATTCATTTAAGAACAGCAATAACTTCGCTACAGACAATACACATAGGTTTGTTGGCTCTCTCTTTGACGAAATATTTCACGACCAACGTTGTACTGAAGATTCGACAATCACTATCCATTCTTCTCGTTTTACTTTCAGTGGACACATTGCGCGCGCGCGCGCGCGCGCGCGCGCACACACACACACACACACACACACACACACACACACACTCGAGAGAAAGAAAACTTTAAACAACAACACAGCAAAGACAGCCAGAAAGCCAGTCAGCTGCCGGCAGAACGCCCCTGGTGGCATCACTGTTGGTGAACAAGTGAAGTCAAGCGGCCTCAACGTAGAATTACACGGGCCGGAAGAACCGCGTACTACTACAAAAAAATTTCGCTCAAGCGCGGGCCGAAATATTCTTCCAGGGCCTCAACCGGCCCGCAGGCAATATTTTGCAGACCCCTGGTTTAGAGCATATGATATACGTCGAGAGTCCGCGAGTATTGCTACAATCCAGTGGATCTTGTATTCCACCACATCTAAGTGCTGTGCTAGAGAAGCGCTTGTGTCAACTACTGCAGTAGCAAGCCGCACCACGGCATGTCAACGCTGAACCGCTGTGGCAGTCACCCGCCCTCTGGGCAGTGGAAATTTAACGCAGTCAAAGCATGAGAATCGCAGTTGTAGACCAGGGCACGGCAGGTGAGGCATGACACTGCGTTCATACAGATGGTGGGAGGCATAAGACAGGTGCATACCAAAATGTAATCGAATCGTATTACTGTGCTCGTCTGACACGTCAGATACGCGCTTCACGTATTTAATGAAAAAAGTCTTCGAAAGAAATTTCATTATTTAGTTGACGAACAATGCTTACTACTGCGCAGATTTGCCGTTAATATTCACGTTTTTCTTGAAACGGGAAATACTTGACATGCCCGTCATTGATAAAATAACTTAGTGAATTTTCTGTTACGCTTATCAATAGAAAAAAACCAACTTTGTTGAGGAAATAGAGAACCCTGCAGATAATTAAAATTATCGCAGGATTAGCATAGTTCGTATATAACTTACCTGCAAGATATCGGAGTACATCTCTCACGAACTCGGCAACTTCTACCTGCTCAACTCCACAATTCCCTAATCTGCCCAAAATAGCCTTGCTGCCAGTACTCGAAATCGTAACAGAAGCAAATGTTCGATTTTTTTTGGCCACTTCCCACAAGCCAGTAAGGCAAATTGTAGTAGTGAAGCAACGTGAAGCTGAAATGTACTAATTCGTTTTTAGCACAAAATTTAAAAATGGGTTAATTATCAGCTTAAATACCCTAACTGCCAGAAGGACGACGAAAAAGTGTTCAAAGTGAAGATAGTAGAAAACATGCTTCCAGAATTAATTTTTTACTCTTCAATGGAGTATGCGCTGATAGGAAACTTCCTGACAGATTAAAAACTATGCCAGATTGCGACTCGAACTCGGGACCTTTGCCTGTCGCTGGAAAGTTCTCTAGCGACGTTTTTATTTTATTTTTTATTTTTATTTTTATTTTTTTTTTTTCCTCTGCTTGTGGTCTGGGCGGACGTCATTGAAAAATTCTCGTTCTTAATTTTTTTTTATTACAGAGAGCAACCTGCCTTCTGACCGAACTCGCTGCGCTACCGTGCCGGCCCAACTGAACTACCCAAGCACGACTAACGAATCGTGAGAGGACGACGCTCCTCTTCCTTCCAAACTTGAGTTTTCTTGCGGAACTAGCACTCATGGAAGAAAGAAAATTGCGGAGATATGGCTTACCCCCAGCGTGGGGGATGTTCCCGGCATCACTTTTTCACCCTAAATCGGAGTGTGCGCTGATACGAAAGTTCCTGGAACATTAAAACTGTGCCGAATATCAGCGGACATTAGTACGAAACACGCTTCTTTAAACGCAATCTCAGTTACACCATTTTTCCATTGCACGATTTTTTTCTGGATGTATAGTGGTCTGTTTTTGGTACACAACTAGAGGCAATACTACGTAGCCGAATGCAAGAGTCTGTTTGCACTCTCCTAAAGTTACTAACACAGTTGTAAATGTTAGTATGAGCAGATTCAAACGCAGTTAAAGCAAGTATAGAAATTAATACGCATTCGTCGTTCTCCAAACTGCAGAGGACTCATGTGCGCGCGCTCGTTTATCTGAGGGGCAAGTTGTGGAATTGGAGGGAGGGATTAGTGGATACTTGTTCGACCTTTTCCGAATTGCGGAGCTCGTGTCCGCCATCGGAAACTATCCATTGTCCACCGCGAGCGGCAGAGGCGCTGCCGACGTGCACGCATTGTCCTGGCAACAGGTTTTTGCCCGCGGCGGAACACGCGATACCCTGCCAAGGACACAGGCGCGGGTTCCTTGCACTCGGAGTTTCTGTTGTGCGTTCATTCCATTAACTGTTCTTCGTCCGTCTAATGTGCTCAGCGCAGGCGACGTGTGACTATCGCGGCGTGTAATGTAAAGTCACGTTGCAGGGGGAATTTGAAGGAATGCAGGTAGGTTGGTGTCAGTCCTTGCCAGCACGGAACAGTGCCTGTTGCACGGTCACAAAAGTGTCGAAAATCCATTGCCAGTATGCAGTTTACACTCATGAACCAAAATGTTATGACCACCTGCTTAAAAACTTGTTTCCCGTCTTTACAACGAAATACAGCACTGATCCTGCTTATCAGGTGTCAGACAGCTTGTTGGTATATTTGTGGAGGTATGTGGCATTAGATGTGTACGCACAGGTCATGTAATTCGCGTAAATAACGGCCCGCTGGTTTGCATATATGGTGACGACGCCCGATAGCGACGCAGATGGATTCCAAAGGATTTACATCGTGCGAATTTGATCGCCGAGACGTCAAGATGAGTTCACTATAATGCTCTTCAAACCACTGTAACACGGTTCTGACTCCGAGACATGGACAGCTATACTGCTGAAAAATGACATCTCTGTCAGAAAAGACATGAAACATTAAGGGATGCAGATGGTTCGCAGCTATCAACGTATCTTTGTTATCTATCACAGGCCCGCCGTTCAACTCAGCGTTTGTGGAGACGACCATCGACCTAGTGTAGCAAACATGTGATCCACCCACAGAGCCGGCACGTTTCCATTGATCAACAGTCGAATCCCGATGGTCCCGTGCCCACTCCTGTCGTAATTGGCTGCCATTGGAGCAGTATATGACAACGTAGTGGTGGTCTGCTGCAGAGCTCCATGTTGAACAAAGTACGATGAATGGTGTGCTCCGAAACACTTGCGCGAGCATCAACGTTGTGCTCTTTCGGTACATCACCATTGTCCTACATCACAGAGCAGATAGGCCTCCGAACCCCACGTTCTGTGACGAGTCGTGGACGTCCAACTACTTAGCGCCTACTGGTAATTTAACTGACCTAGCTCCTTTCGTAGATGCTCATGATAGTAGCACGTGAACATTCGACCAGCTTCGCTGTTTTCGAGATACTCGTTCACAGGCTCTGCGTAATAATAATATGTGTTTTGTCGAATTCGCTTATCTCAAAAGATTTCCCCACTTGCTGCCCATATCTTCGCTAGGGTGATTCCCGTCTGTGCCTGCTCCGCTTACATACTTCTGTTACTGCGTCACCTGCCTGTAGTGCCACCAGGCGTCATCCAGCGTCACGGTGGGCAATGGTTGTAATGTTTTGGTTTATCAGTGTCTGTTATGTCAGTAAGGTGAGAGAAATGAAGTGAAAATATCGTGAACGCGTCTGTTAACGTTACCAGTACTATACGCTGCCCTGTATCTGAGATCGGACATACACTATGTGATTAAAAGTATCCGGACATCTATCAGTGGACATTAATATGAACAATGTCCAACGTTCGCATTTATAACGGCTTTAACTCTGCTTAGGATAATGTCAATGAGGTGTTTAAATGTATGTGGAGCAATGGTATCCCATTCTTTCTCAAAAACCGAAACTGGGACCTGGAGCGAAGTCAACCTTTTAGCTCATCCCAGAGGTGTTCTATGGGTTCAGGTCTGGACTGTGGACGTGTTAGACTATTGCAGAAATGTTACTATCCACAAACCATTGCCTGCCTAGATGTTTCTTTATGGTGGGGTACAATGCCATGCAATTAAAATCAGTCATCGTGTCCGAATTGTTCTTCCGCTGTATGTAGTACAAAATGTTGTAAAATGTGTTCGTATTCTTCTGTATCTTCTTAAGCACAGTAAAGGGACTAAACCCTAAACACGAAAAACACCCCCATACCGTACTACCACTAGCTCCTCCGTATTTCCGGCCGGGGTCGTCGAGCGGTTCTAGGTGCTGCAGTCTGGAACCGCGCGACCGCCTACGGTCGCAGGTTCGAATCCTGCCTCGGGCATGGCTGCGTGTGATGTCCTTAGGTTACTTAGGTTTAAGTAGTTCTAAGTTCTAGGGGATTGATGACCTCAGAAGTTAAGTCCCATAGTGATTAGAGCCATTTGAACCATCCTCCGTAATTCACTGATGACACTACATGATGCCAGGTACGTTCTCCAGGCATTCCCCAATCCCAAACCCTTCCATCGGATTGCCGCACAGGGTGTAGCATGATTCATCATACTCGTTTCCCATCGTCCACTGTCCAGTGGTGTCGCTCTTTCAACTGCCTACACACAGCTATTGTGCTAGCTGGATGCTGGTAGCACTACCGATTTCATGAGATTCTTTTTACAACCACCCTCTGCTACACTGTACGGTCCATGTCCGTCAGTACATGTGGTATGCTTAGTTCCGTTTCAGTTTAACAGTCAGATGATCAGCAATCGACATGGGTAGGTTTTGAAGGAGTGGGAGGGCAAAGGAAGGAAAGGGGGGAGAGGGAGGAAACTCTAGGCTCGTGATAACGAGAGACTTGATTCTAATCCTGTCCTTTTTTTTGCGTTGCAGACAAAAGTTTTTTTCTTTATACTCCGAAATCAATGTGCTCGGTTTCTGTAAGATCACTTCTACTCTTGCTGTAATAAAGCGAGTCAATCGAATTGCTACGGAAACCAGGTCCTGTTATGTGGTCGTGCTATTAGAAAGCGTCTTTCAAGACTGTTATGTCATTGAAGTGAAATACAATAACCGCCTTAAAATCGTAATTCGTTTATTTTATAACGAGGCAAATAGAAGGCAACCTAATGTTTTTCATTGAACGTGATTCTTATGTTGTAAACTCCGAAACAAAGAATATAAATGTACAGTGATGTTTGCTTAAGCGCATCAGTGCAAGGCAAGATCCTTACTGCAAACCTAGTTCCGGTTTTGGCTCTGAAATACGGATGCCGTCCCACTGGAGGCAAACTGAAATTTAGAATCGTTGTAGTAAAATGTAGGTGTTTACGTTTAAAGTAAAGGGTAACAAATTCAGACGTAAGACGTAACTGCTGTCATTTTCCACTGGTTGCTTTTACGGTGTCAGTATCACAATCCTTTAACAGTGAAGTGGAAAAACTGTCACACACTGCTTGTGCCTTTGTGCGCTGAAAATGGCGCACTAGGAACTACATTTTTCAGCTACACGGAAACACTGTATTCAGAAAGTTTCAGAAGAGATCGGTACCGGTAATGAAACATCGTCCTTCGCCGACAGCGGCGTAATCTCTGGTAGCATACGTGAATTTCTTGGCCTGTACATGACATCAAACTACGTAAATTGGTAATACTTAAAATACCATTATAACATCAATTACGACAGTGTGTTCGTAACAATGACCTTTGGTCCATTTGTACCTAACGCAGTAAGTTTCGGCCAACTTGCCGTACTGGTGATTAGTGGACAGGTATATTACAATTCGTATATTTGTTTCCCTCAGTTGTAGAACGTTGTCAGCATAGTGCAAACCATGTACTAAGAGTTCTGGGTCTGACGCACGGGGCTGACTTTAAAAATAGTTCTTTGTTCTTGCATTAGTAGCTTCGTCGCTTTATTTTCTGTTTCTTTGAAAGGCTGTGATTATATACATTACTCTGGACTCTGATTCATGTATATTGAAGGTAACTGTCAGTGACTGTCAACACTGCTTCGAGTGGCATCAAATCATTTCCATGCTATGAACTGCACGCATTACATTTCGCTCCCATTCCACACCATGTATGGTGTGGTGGCAGCTGCGGTTGCGTCCAGTTACAGCATCATCGAGCTTCGTGGAGCGGACTTTTTCGGCGAGCTGCTTGCAGACCGGTTCAGAAAGGCAGACATATAGCGAGCGACCTTTGCGCTAGCCACGCGCCTTCGATCGCCCGACATACTCATTCTGTCCCACCATCTTGTTCGTCTGCCGACCAAAGAATAGTTCCGTTGTGTGTTGGGGCCGTACACTTGAAAGATATGCATTTAACATTCGCTGTTTCATCTGCACTCATGTTGAATTTTGTTTCTTCAGAGAACGTTATTCATTGAAATCCCATTTATAGCTGAGTAAATTTGCGTCTGAAAGTAGATGAAACGTTCTTGTTCATTGGTATCTAGCTATATTGCCACGGGCGAGATCACAACAGCTATTGTGTCAGTGCGGTTCTGTTTGATGTTCTTGCCTTCTACGTAGATCCAGTCCCAAGATTATCTATTTTTATGGCTTTGTACGTAGAGCATTACCGGCCCAATGTCAAATTTGAAAAGGGGCAAAAGAGCATCCTGATATGTTACATGTGGGATTTGGGCTGTAGCCTAGTTTCTGATGATGTGATTAAAGTAAACCATTAATCAAAGCAAAATTTCTTTAAATCTCGAAGCCCGCCAACATTCATGTATCTGACAAGAGTTCGACATCTTACGATACCGATTGAATTATCCATTCCGTTGCAGGTTGGTGTCTTGTTAAATTGCCTTTCATGCAGTTAGGTGCTGTGTTTCTGAAGTGTTGGTCAAATTCTCATTTCTACCAGTGTTAAAAACATACAGCATTTACATGATTATTAGTCCATTGTATATGAATTTGATATAACATAGCAACATTGTACACACTTAGCGAACTGTTATGTTTTGCACAGTGTTAATACTATGCAGTTTTTTACAGTATCAACACGTTGTTGAATTGGACTGGGTGCTATCAATGGCACGTATCTGTTATTGCTCGTAATCTTAGATGTCTACTAGACAGAGGGTCCGCTCGTGTTTTACTTAGAGTACCTCCAGTTCCTGAAAGACATACGGATTGCTTGCAACGCTCCATCGCAAAACTCGGATGTACATCGTATTAAGGGTTGGCTATTACGTGCGGCTGCACTCGCACATCAGTTGTTTTGTTATAGTGAGTGATGGGGAGTAACCAGGCTACTGTATGTGCAGTAACATCAGCTGCCATCCTCTCAGAAATTTAGGCAGGCAATGGTTTGTGGATAGTATCATTTCTGCAATAGTCTAACACGTCCACAGTCCAGACCTGAACCCATAGAACACCTCTGGGATCAGCTAAAAGGTTGACTTCGCTCCAGGTCCCAGTTTCGGTTTTTGAGAAAGAACGGGATACCATTGCTCCACATTAAACACCTCATTGACTGTATCCTCAGCAGAGTTAAAGCCGTTATAAATGCGAACGTTGGACATTGTTCATATTAATGTCCACTGATAGATGTCCGGATACTTTTAATCACGTAGTGTATGTCCGATCTCAGATACAGGGCAGCGTATAGTACTGGTAACGTTAACAGACGCGTTCACGATATTTTCACTTCATTTCTCTCACCTTACTGACATAACAGACACTGATAAACCAAAACATTACGACCATTGCCCACCATGACGCTGGATGACGCCTGGTGGCACTACAGGCACGTGACGCAGTAACAGAAGTATGTAAGCGGAGCAGGCACGGACGGGAATCACCCTAGCGAAGATATGGGCAGCAAGTGGGGAAATCTTTTGAGATAAGCGAATTCGACAAAACACACATTATTATTACGCAGAGCCTGTGACCGAGTATATTAGTATATAATGAATATTCGAATCGAATCAAAGTTCCCATATGCAATTTTCATTACTTTTTAAAGTCTGTGTTTGTAACCTGCCTGTTCCGGTAAGTTAGAGCTCGTGATGTATGCCCCCAACGCACGGTGTGTGTGTGTGTGTGTGTGTGTGTGTGTGTGTGTGTGTGTGAAATCCTAAGGGACCAAATTGCTGAGGTGATCGGTCTCTAGACTTATACACTACTTAAGCTAACAACAAAACACACACATTCCCGAAGGACGACTCGAACCTCCGGGAGGAGCGGCCGCGCAATCCTTGATAGGAGACCTCTAACCGAGTGGCCACTCCGCCCGGCTCCAATGCACGATGCGTCGGCATCGCAGCGTTGCGTACAGAGGGGCATGGGCAGGAAGCGTGCACCTATGCATCGTGCTTCTGAGGTAGCTATAGATTATACAATGTGCAACAAATAGTGCGAAATGTTGGATTAAATACATTGAAGATTGTGTAAGCATTTTACTCATTACTGTGTATCGTATCCTGTAGCACACATCAATTTTTTTTACGAATATGACAAAGATCAAAAGTCAAAGAGTAAATATTTTGATGAAATAAAGCCTATACGGTGTCCCCAAGCTGTACGTAAGTTTATCTGTGAAAATCCCATGAAAGATAAGTGTGTTTAGACAAACAGTCGGTCACAGCGTTTCACAGAGGTATCATCAGTATTGGTATACTGTTCCTTAAATGCTATTTTTATTGAAATGTGCGCCCAAAAAAAATCAATTTTGTTCCTGACAGCAGTGATTTTTCTGTAATGTGTACATCACCGACCATTTAGTTACCAAATAGTTGAAAAAACAACAAACGCAATGCAGTGACAAGCAACCCGTTCTGACGAAATTTTGCTAAACTGAACTCGTCGTCAATCGGTCTTAAACAGCTATAAACTTTGAATTTACAGTTGCTAAACATTTGCTCTGCTTCTTAACGGTGAGATCCTTTCAACTGCCGGCCCCGGTGGTCTCGCGGTTCTAGGCGCTCCGTTCGGAGCCGCGTGACTGCTACGGTCGCAGGTTCGAATCCTGCCTCGGGCATGGATGTGTGTGATGTCCTTAGGTTAGTTAGGTTTAGGTAGTTCTAAGTTCTAGGGGACTGATGACCACAGATGTTAAGTCCCATAGTGCTCAGAGCCATTTGAACCATACTTTCAACTAACTCTGCGACGACTCTGTGTGTAAAATTGGAACTCTATCAGCACGTCTTTCTGTATAGGAAAGTGGCATGTGTAACCTCCCCCTTCCTAATTGCACTACTGGATTGCGATGTAATTGATTGTTATTACGTATGCCCAATGAAATTTTACAGTGAATAAGTCCATCGTTAGCTAAGGAAAATAATACCTGTTAGGAGGAAAGTGTTCAACAGACCCTTCTGAAGGAAGAATCTATTCTAAACTAAATGCTGATTATAATTGTGAAATGGGTGAAAATTTAGTAAAATCGCTAACGAACCAAACGGAGGGAAAGGGGTACCACGTAATATTTTCAATACAGAAAGTACTGATAAGACAAACAATACTGATTAGCAAAAACGGGAATACTTAAACGGGTGCTAGTCCACTGTGGCAATGAATTTCCAGAATGTTGAGAAAGGTAATGGCAAAGAAATTCAAGCAAATAATCGCTGGCATGTCAACAGAACGTTGTTTCGCTTTCCAAGTGCACAGCAACTCAAGAGAAAACAAATTAATCAGAAAGCACTGGTTTTGTAGTTACTATGAAATACTAAATTTTGCAAGTAAAGTTGAATGAAGTTACTGGTTAAATAAATGACTGGCGCTAACTAAAATTTAGGTATGTAATGAATAGCTTTCAGCAACCTTAGTACAACGTAATGGAAAATATAGAAAGATTGATTTGAATTTACTTTAACCATTCGGTGGGCGCGCCTTTAATACTTCCAAGAGTGGGCGCGTTGCGGCTTTTGCACCGCAATTAGTTTTACATTTTTAACCCAAGGAAAAATAACCATCCCATCAGTAATAAATAGGTAAAATGCATCAATTTCTTTTTCCGTAATTTCAGCACTTGCTTTTGGACCTGGCAAAACTTTTAGGATGTTCTTGGCCTTGGTTTTAGGAGGAGGAGGAAGCGGTTCACTTATCCAAATAGTTTCTTTCTTTATCTTTTCCTGCGTAAAATGGGCAATACTCCGTTTGTTGTCTCCCCTCTTCAACCAAGTTGTCGTATGTTTCCTCTGTTGATTTTTCGGAGTCACTGCTGTGGTTTTCTTCTTCAAAAACGTGCTCTTCCGACTCAGATACACATGCATCTGACAATTCTTGTAATTCTTCTTCTGACAGTTCTCGCAGTAATTTCTCATGGTCTTCAGGACGTACAGTTAGACGGTGCCTATCAAATGCCTTCATTTCCTCCATTTCCACGCTTTTATGAGACCTAATGAAACACATGTCTTCGTAAAAGTAATATATTGCAGCAAATAAATATCCAAGACTTTAAAAAGTAATGAAAATTGCATATGGGAACTTTGATTCGATTCGAATATTCATTATATACTAATATAAAAGAAGGATTGCCTTGGCGGCAAACACACCGCAAACGCAAAACTCACGTTCCCAACAACAATAGCGACCAAACTGCTGAAAGCATGAATAGCGCAAATGCAGGAAGTGGTGACATTCGTTGAGAACAACAAATACGTATCTGGACGTGGATGCAACTGTAACGCTATCGGAGATACTAACAGAAAACTAAATTTTGCTGCTATCTGCCGCAGGCGCGCCACCCAAGGGTTAAGGAAATGAGCAACTGATATTTCTTTCAATGTAACAACAAGAAAATGCGTATCAAGACATCAAAAGTCACTCGCTAAGCTAAATGCAGAATAAATGAAATTGCCCGCTCTTAATTTGTGCTGAATGTCTCAGAACAATGACAACACAGATGACCTACCAGTTATATTAAAGTTCGGTATACTGTCTGAAAGCAATTCCACTGAATGATGCCTTTACAGTGTTAGTTGTATTTTATTACTTGATAGTCTTACGCTGTTGTAGCTGTGCGGATGACGAAGAATGTAGCCCGCGACAATGCTGAGCCGCCACCGTCGCTGCTGGTTGAGAACCACGAGTCGTTTCCAAAGCCACGGATAATTATGGGACAGGCAATAGTTAGAACTGCAGCTTCCTCCACCTGCCCACTACTACCGTGCTCTCAATGCTCAGGGGTTAACGAATTAGGTGTGCCTACGCTGGTGCAATCATAGCTGCACACAGAGTCTGCGGGAGCACCCAACAGACACTTCCGCACTCTTTCACGACTCAAGCTGCCCTGTCTCTTCACTGCTCGCAGCCCGACACACACTCTCCATACGCAATGATAAACAACGACACAGCTACTGCCATCTCGTCGTTCCTATCGATATACTTAAATAAATTTCCCTTGGCTGTTACCCAGCAATTTACAATATTTACATTAAAATTACGATACATTATATACCTTGACAAATACACTATTACATCCGTTACATATTAAAAATAGTGTCTGTAATAAAGCTTACATATTCAAAATTAGAAATACAGTACAAGTTATCAACGGATATTAAATGCCGAAAAATTTTGGATGGTGCAGAAGATATTTTATCTGCATTCTCGGTGTTAAACAAGGATCCGTCTTAAAGTGCGCTACAGTTTGTTTACCTTACTGTACGCCGTGTATCGAACCTATTCAGGTACTTAACAGTGGAGGTGGAGAAGGATGGAAAGTTACCCTTCTTAGATGTGCTGGTGGAGCGGAAATCAGATGGACGTCTCGGACATTCTGTGTTCAGAAAACCGACGCATACAGATTTATATCTAAACGCGCGTAGTTTTCACCGCCCAGCTCAGAAGAGAGCTATGCTGAATACCTTGGTACACAGAGCAAGGACTATTTCGGGCAAGGATCGTCTCGGCTCCGAGATTAACCATCTGACGACGGTATTCATAAAAAATGAATATTCCGATCGTGATATCAGATCTACTCTGGCGAAGAAACCAAGGAAGGACGCTGTTCGAACAGATCAAGAGGACCAACACATCGCGCGGCTACCATTCTGCGGTGCAACGACCAGCAAGATCGGCAGAGTCCTGAGCCGGCAGGGAATCAGATCAGTCTTCCGGCCACCCAGGAAGATTAAGGAAATACTGCGATCCGTGAAAGATAGTCTCGGCCTGAGAGTACCGGGAATTTAAAGCATTCCTTGCGAGTGTGGGAAAAATTATGTGGGCCAGTCTATAAGAACTGTTGCCTGTCGCTGTGTGGAACATCAGCGCCACCTGAAAAACAGGTATCTAGAAAAATCAACGGTGGCTGAGCACAGTTTGTTAAATAAACATAAGATTTTATTCGATGAAACAAGACTACTTGCTCACGCTTCAAATTATTGGGACTCTGTCATCAGGGAAGCAGTTGAAATTAGTCTCTGTGAAAATAATTTCAACAGAGACTCCGGTTATGCACTCAGCAATGCATGGAAGCGCGCAATTGATAAAGAAAGAGCGCAGAGGGAGACTTCTTACATTCCTCGCAGTTCTCCGCCTGTTGCGATGGATGGCGCTGCAAGCAACGCTGGATAAAGCGCGCGAACAAAATCCATGGATATAGATGCCGCCACCTCAGTACTCGCCTGTTTCACCGTGACGTCATCCAGCCAATGAGAAGCCGTCCACTGCTTATAAAAGCGGAAGCCTCACCGGTCCACGACAGTCAGCTTTACCCCTGACGAAGATGACGGCGGTAGTCATCGAAAGCTTGTGATTTTATCCAAATTTGACGCGGAAAGTAAACCGATAACTTTTTATGCAAGTATTCAGGTACTTGTTTGAAGGAGAATTCCATTTATGGAGACTTATGTCATAAGTGCATTTATAGAAAAAATTTTAAAAATGCATTCTGCGTGACAAATCGCAATTTTATTTCCCCAGAATTCGATTTTATAGCCCAGTATACTAAGACTAGAGAATTTGCAACGATGAGGTTAACTGAGATAACGCCACTAAACATGTATGGAGTATGTTACGTCCTTGTACTAATAAATTGTATCTACTTAGGTGATTTTATTAGCGAGAAGGAGGAAATGTTTTCTTGTCTTGCTGCATGTTAATGAAAAATCTTTGGACTTCAGGGTGAGAAAACTCCGTTGCAGTGTGAAGCAAACTCAAAATATTGCAGCAGATTAAGTTCACATTGGGGCTCTCAATAATGAGAGAAAGCTAATGTGACGTTGCTGATATGTCATCGCTGTAATACTGAATTCTTCAACTGTAGGTTTAGATTTATTATATTTCCAATTAGGAAAAAGACATAGAGCACTTCCTAAGTAAAATCCATCTACACCTTGGCCGAAATAATATTTAAGTCGTTTCAAGATTTTGTTATGAGCTGGACTCAGAAGTAACGTATAAATATTTATCACCAAAAAATTTCACGTCCATGAACAGAAGGAATTATGACTACCATTACGTCTAATGTGTCTACAGAGATAACATCTTAACAGAAACCCTGTGATTGCCAGCTGGTGAAGGACATTTATATCAATAACGCTAAACTCGAGCTGCATTTTGGTGTATCAGATGACACACGTCACATTCCCTTTTTCGCCTGTTGTGTGTGAAGAATGGCTGCATGAAACACTTTGTATGACACCAGTTTCCTTAGTTGTCGTGTGCCATAAAGTCATATCTATCTTGGCCAACAAGCGAAACTCACCGGTTTTCTTTTATGGTTTCCTATGGGAATTTTTTGGTCTGTCTTTGATACACTGGTGGTGACTTCAGAAACATGTCGTTGTTGGTTGAGCATTGTGTATCTCATCTGTACGTCATATTTGATAACCATTCCGTGCAAGGTTATAATATTAAACAGAGCCGGACGAGAGGTAACCTGGAAAAGTTCAGATTGAAGAAGACGAGGAGGTAATTACATATTAGCAGCAGGCATCAGAGAGGACGATGTTCTGCTGACTCCTGAGGAACGCTATAAGTCTTTTTGAAAATATCTTGCCTTCCGCGATTTGGAATTATTTTTATTTTGACAAGGAGATCTTTCCGTCGCCCCAAAAGCCAGTTATCGTAAGGAAGAGAGAATCCTGTTCTGTGCGTATTCGTATTTTAACTGTTGGTTTATTATGTTCCTGAGACGAGCATGGGGAACCATCCCGACATATGCGCAGATCATTATGAAAGAGCTCCTAAAAACCACTCAGTCTGTCTGGTGTAACAGACTCGTGGTCGTGACTGGCAATCCAAATCTGTCATGCCTCGCAAGCCAGCAAGTTGAGCACCTCGTTTTGTTTATGTCGTGCGAAACGAATAGGTGGCCAGTTCCACGCGTCTGTGACGAAAAAGGTGTATTCGATAAACTCCAACTCGGGTCCCGTGATTTAAGTTCCGTCTCAGGTATATTTGCCTAGATCTCCTGTGCTTTTCAGTTATTCACTGCAGGCGAGTTTGAGGATATTTCCTCTGACAAATCCTTCGTTGGTCATTCATATGTCTAAGAGTACACTCTGTCTCTTACGACCTTATTGATGACATGGTTAATACTATATAGTGATCGTTCTGCCATCGGAAATTTTGTTTGGAGCCACACGTCGTGCGGGAGTTTTGCAACACTATGCTGTACACGTTTGGGCGGCTTAATGTAAGTTGCGTTTCACCAGCAGACATCCTGTTTGTTTCCCACCCGTGCTACTTTTAGCGTGTAGAGTGTTAGCGGCTCGCGCTCGACAAACGGGGAGGAAAACACGAGACGAGTGCCAGGTCGTGAAGACAAAAAACTTTAGCGCGCCGCCGAAGCGGCCCAACTCGCTCAACCTACATAACAGTCGCTGCAAGGAAGGAAGAAGCGTTACCGGTCGGGGTACTGCCCTCCTACATTGTTGCCCGTATTTTATTTTGGCAGGATTCTTGTCTGCACATGATTTTCTTTGGTTGCTGCAGTCTTTCATCGCCACTGTACTTGCTGATATATAAGATGTTTCACAAAAATTTACCCACTTTCACATATCGTCGTCATTGTTGAAGATAGAAACTTAAGATATATTTTAATTAAGATGCCAGTAGAAAGTACCCGGTTCACCTGGCTTCCTGTAGGGCTGTCCCTGGTGCAACGTGCTCGTTCGTTTCCCAATGTGAGTCGAGTCGAGATGCCGATAATACAGCAACAGAATGCGTTTTTCGTTCTACGTTCCACAGGTGCAGCTCAGCTGCAACTTTGCAGTGTGCGTTTCGTCGAGAGTAAGGCACCACACCACCTACAGCGCTTGGGGAATATGGATATTGCATTGCACCATTGGCCTCAAAGGTCACCTGATCTGACAGTACGATCTATATACCTCCACATCCAACAAATGTGGGTTTGTACCCCGAGTTTTGACTGGCGTCTGATAGTCTTGTCCCATGGAAGGCACATTCGTGAAAGGTGAATGGAAACTGTAATTCTAAAAAAAATAATTACGAGTAATTGTCGATTGTATACCGTTAAGTCCAAAATATTTAGGGTCAGGATTAATAAAAATCAAGAAATTAATATGATAGTTTTAATACCTCAGGTGTTCTCCATAGATCGTCGTCTACTAACCCCCACCCCACCCCAAGACACACATTTGAGAACTGTTCAGAACGTTCGTATAATCGTATGAAACTGTCAAAAGTGATCCATACTAATATTAATGTGAAAGCAAGTTTCTCTTTTACCCTTTCACAACGTAACCGACTTCGATAAAATTTGTGTAAGAAAATGAACACCCACAGCTGGAATGAAATTTTCGCTTTGCAGTGGAGTGTGTGCTGATACGAAATTTCATGCCACACTGTTATAATCTGCCAGGAGTTTCACAGCTACAGCTGTCTTATGCTAAACGGGTTAACACTATCCGTATACGCAATACATCAGTGGCCAACGTAACTGTTTTACGCAGACTACCTGTAACTTTGATGTTCTCTCTCCAACCATCAACCAGTAAACCAGCTGTAGATGTTGGCCACTGATGCATCGTTTATGCGGATGGTGTTAACCCCTGTAGCATCAGCTAAGGCGTGAAGTTGGTGTGCTTAAGCACTGAAACTGGTAGCCATACAATAAATGACATCATAAGGACGACTGTAGGTGTTTCATTTTTTTTTTTTTTTACATAAGTGAACGGCTGAAATCCCACCAGGCCTATCACAAGGTTGGACATGCAAAAACTCTATGAAATTTGGTATGGAGATAGCTTGAAGGAAAAAAATCCTAACGGGGTGAAGTGGGGAATGTAAGCCATATGCTAAAATAGAGTGAGTGGAACATCACTTTTTACATCAGTGAACACAAACTATTATGAAAAGTACATTATACAACAAATTTAGTAATACACGTTGTGAAAGGTATAGCTACTGACATAACACAGTACATAGATGTGCGATTCTGCCCACGCCCCTCCGAACCAGTCGGCAGCGACACTTCTATAATGCATCGTCGTGCGTTTGGGCGGAAGATGGGGCGCGAGGCACATAACGAGCTATACTTACCTGAACAGCGCACACGTGAGGCCAGCTGATGTTATTGCACGTATGGTAGCTCACTTACTCAATCATTCATATTAACATAACTACTGACATGCGAGCACAGTTGTAACAGCTGATTATAAGTAAAGTAGCTTCTGCCTGCAAGGATGGTTTTAAATTTTTTAAATGCGTAATTGATTCCTGGAGTTTCGACGACATTTTAGACGCACGTTAAAATGCACATCAAGTCAATGTATGGTATTTTTCCAGAATAACAGCTGGCTATAATTATCGATCAGCAAACTTGCTGGATAGGGCAGGCATTTCCAAAATTTATTATGTGTCAGAGTAATTCTAACCATCCTTACAACCAGAGACTATTTCATTTGTAATTGCTAATCATATACGGCTTCATTCCCTCCATCCACTACTATGCGTAGTCGAGATGCGTTATAGAAGTCCTCCTGTGGGTGTTGTCCACATTGTCTTGAATGCCGGTTATATGTCGTAGAGTTCACGTGAATTTCTGCCTGTTGTAGTGGTCCTTTTTGATAACACCAAGTCGCACACACTTGTCTCATTTTCAAAAAAATTCTGGAGAATGTCTTAAACACTTTTTTAGAGACGTTGCTCCATTGGCGACGCAACAACGCTACCACACTACAGCCGTTCAACCGCTACATAACACTTCCTGCTCGTAACTGACTGGTAGAATGCACATCTTTTGTTTAAAGTTTTTAGATTAAGTCGCTTGTATGTCAGGAATAAAATTAATGTCGGAAATTTTTGGATGAAAGGTGTGTGTGCAATCATATAAATCATCATCTTTATTTGGTTATGTACTTGCGGTAGGTTTAGTTTCATAGCTCTCCGTGCTTATGTCCTCTGCTTTTCTCATCATTCTTTGGTACCCTCCTTATGGTTTACTGACGTCATCCGTGTCTGGTATATCTTCTGACCTTATCTCTCTTCTTCAGAATAAAACCTTCAGTTGCCTCTACTAGAAGGCAGTTTTGTCTGAAATTCTGTCGTAACAAGTTTAGAATCCTATTCTTCACTGTCAGCAACATCCTCCGAATGTCTCCAACTCTTCTCTGTACACCGTCATTCCGAACTATCAGTCCAGTTGATATCCATTGTTCGCCATTCCCACATTTCACAAGCTTCAATCTTCCTGTGGCCCTGCTTTCTCAGTGTCGAGGTTCTTGATTGTGTGTTAAAACCACTGTATAAGAATCTTTTCTGCTTTCGAAATGGCTCTTTCGCCAGCGCAGTTCTGAGTTTGATGTCCTACTCACAGTGCATACCTTCCCTAATCCAACTCCCCAAATACTTAAATGCTGGTCAGCTGTTCAGTGTTTTTTGGCTCTTTCTTATTCTTGACTCTTCTTTTCTTTGAGTCTATAACCATGCCTTCATTTTTCCATTTTTTTTATTTTCATACCGTCTGCTACACAGACTTCGTTTAGGTAATTTAGTATTTGGATCAGCGTCTATTCATTTTCTGCAAGAATGACCGAATGTTAAATGGTATGGGATGTAAAAGGTCTTCTAAAATATGACGTTCTTTTGAAAATAAAAACATCATTCTCCTGCCCCTGTGAACAAGTCGAAATGCACCCGAGATCTCTTATCTTCATATATGTAGAAGCCCTGTGAAATCGTATGAATCTTGTTCCCCTTTCGCAAGCGTTCTGACCCGAAAGTCCCTGTAGTATGAGGAGTGTATTTCTCTCTCTCTCTCTCTCTCTCTCTCTCTCTCTCTCTCTCTCTGTCTGTCTGGGGGGGGGGGGGGGTTGCCCTGTTTCACAGGTACAGAACTAACAATGTTTTGGCTGCTCCTTCTGGAGCAAAGCCCGTGGTTCCGCATACTGCTGGTTCTACACAAGGTAAAAAAAGACAGTACCCGTGTGACTAATTTCCTCTCCTGGCTGGTGTGGCATAATGCCAGGGTGGAACTTCACATCATGTGACGCGAGGTACACTCTCAGACCAGAAAACACTTTTCACTGTTTACCGACGAATGGCGCGAAGGCAGCTAATAGAGCCGAAGACGTGTTGTGTGAAATGTTTTCCTGGCGCGACAGACGGCAACTTCAGTGTCAGTCACGACGACTCTGAGTCTTCAAAATCGGTAAACACAGAAAAAATAAAATCTGACGATTTTTTTCTCTACTTGTAGATGGCGGGTAATACACTGCTTTCGAAGGTGTGTCCCTGTTTCAAGGACTCCTTTTTAGAATGCTTGTTAGTGTTCACAGTGTTAATCAGCTTGAGTTTTCCTGCTTAATCCGTAATCAGGAAGCCTCTCCAGTAACCTCTTTACTCGTATGCCATGGGATTACGTATACTGTTATTACTATGTTGTATATTAGAGTGACGACAGAAAATAATTTCATGATCGCCACTAGAATTTTGCGAGACAGAATGGTCTAACATTGCTTATCTCTGTAAGTATCCAGTGCAATATCTACTAAAAAAGGAGAAAAGTTGTGGCTAATTAAGACTTCACTTCCTACCGGAATTGTGATTCCCCCAACTCAAAATCTCCCTTTTCAAATGGCTCTGAGCACTATGGGACTTAACAGCTGTGGTCATCAGTCCCCTAAAACTTAGAACTACTTAAACCTAACTAACCTAAGGACATCACACACATCCATGCCCGAGGCAGGATTCGAACCTGCGACCGTAGCAGCCGCGCGGTTCCGGACTGCGCGCCTAGAACCGCGAGACCACCGCGGCCGGCAAAATCTCCCTTTTCCCAGAGGAGACCTTAACATACACAATGAAACTGTTTATTATTTAGCAGTAAGAAAATAACAAAAAAATGTAATATAATTCATCTGGAATCATTGTACAACGCGATTATCATGACAACATGTATTACTGGTTGCTGAAGATGCTTCATAAATAAAAAGAAGCGAAATCCGTATGCACAAAACAGAGATAGCATTTCATTTCGTTACGTAGACGGGCCACAACTCCAGAAATACAGAAGCAACTAAGGAACGACGGAAAACACGAAAATGACTTAATATCAAATTAGGCGTTAAGTGTTGGGGTCCTTAGTAAAGCTCCATAAACCTCTTTAATTAACGTGGCATTGTTGGAATTCTTAGGAGAAGGGTATGACTTCCTTTATAGTATGGTGCCACTCGTCCTGTGCTCTAGCTTGAGCTAGTATAAATACTCGCAATAGACTACAGTTCTGCACACGGATAGCACTTGAACCGGAAATTCTCCTTGTATACTGTCTGCGAAATGCGGAGGCCCGGATCTAAATCTTCATCCACGCATTATTTCAATTCTGATTGAAAAAAAAGTGCTTAGTTTTTTTCTGGTTCATCGGGAGACCATATAAATAGATTATTAATTACATTACGCGTAAGTCCATGGTGCTTTCTTGATCACATTGGTATCGTTCAGCTGTCCAGTATCAGAAAACGCGTGTACTTCAGTTTATCGCTGCTGTTCGTGTAATGTGCTCAACCGTCTTGTGCTTAACCTCCGTTCCGCGCACGAGCCGCAGAAGCAAAATGCAGTGTGTTTTTTAGGTAAGTGGCTTCGACTCAAACTAAAAGTTTACCGTTACCAATTACAGTTTAGTTTGCCTGTGGAGAGGTTTAAACCTCCATATTCAGGTGGATTGATATGTATGTGTAATAAATATATAAAAAGCCGTCAGCTGTAAGTTCATTTCCAGTTTATTTTATAGGCTACCTGTTTCGAGGACATAATACGCAATCAGGCCCTCTGTTCGAGACTGCGGCTAAATTTTTCAGAGACAAAATGTATGTACGTCATTTATGAAAAATAACCAGTCTCCGTACCAACTTATGTACGCATGATTGTAGCATACGTCAGCAGCTATAACATAGCTGGAAAACTGAATTTCAAGCGTTCATTTTTCCTCCTGTTCATACTGGATATCAGCTATTGTCCGACACATAATTCGTATTTAGAAGTCAGCCCAAGGGATGAACAGTTTTACAAATATGTTCATACCACTTGAGTTTTCCTGCCTCCCGAAGTAAACCTGTGACTCTCCCGCTTCTCACGCTACATGAGTTAATGGTTCGCCGCTATATGAGACTACGGCCCGCTCTCGCAACTTAACAGTCTGCATATTTGACGGATTTTTATTCCAATGAAACTCTTGTCAAGGTATTCATTCAGCTTCGTGGAGGAAGAAGGGAGCTATTTCAAGGAGTAGCAAGGAGTTAATTTCGCAGTAAATGGCGGAATAGTTCGGAGATTTCACGTCTGGTGTCTGTGACTACAGCTGCTTTTATTCTCGAAACTTAATGAATTATATGAATTGTGATCGGTCAGTTTGTCTGGCGAACCAGGATCAGAATTATGTTTGCCTAAACTTTTTTTTTTACCTAGGACGGTAAGGATGCAAACGGTATTCATTGTCAATCGCTGCGCGCCGTTCTGTTGGTCTGTATCTGAAAATATTAAGTTCTTGTTTTGGTACGGATTTCTTGTTTTGTCTTCACATTCTGTAATGTGTTGTTATACAGAACACGTCGAGTTAAACATATCCAGGAAACAATTTTTTTTCTATCCTACATTTTCATTGGTAACTTGTTGAGAACTAGAAAAAATCTTTATGGGAATAGACGTACCGCCTCCCGTAGCTAGTTCTGCACTTTCGTAGTCGCGAAGATATTACTCAAGCTTAAATCTGGGCGCAATGATAGGATCGACAAAAACTGGATAGTGCTTGCATCGTTACAAGCGGGCAGATTCCCGTAATGCAACAACGAAGGATCAATTTTTGATTAGCTCCGTGAGATGTCCGTTGCTTGAACATAGAGCAAATGTGAGGTGCCACGTACCATTCCTTTTCATTCAGCCCAGTTTAAACTGCAGCTGTGTCAACGCACCCCATGGGAAGAGAATGGAGCGACTTCATTCTTTTTTTATTGGCTCCAGGGAATCACACACGCAAACAGCCCCAGAATCCAAACTACCGATGGTCCTCGTAGGAATATCTCCACATGATGTAATTATGTTACTGTTCATATCCCGACTTACCCGCCACAGCACACCAAGTTATGTTGAAAGAAACTGCACTCCATTTGTAACTAGGAGACGTACTCTTCAGGTGCTCTCTGTGAGTCAATTGTTAATGACCGTTGCTTAGTGCTCAGTATGCACTGGTGCCACCTCTGCTGCTACTATTCTGTTCGTAACTCAGCAGGGTAATGCCTGTTTGGCACTTTCCTTGGATAGAAGCAGTGATGCGCGCATTCCATGCAACTATCTTAAATCAATCCGTAAGAGATCCGTAACATTGTTCACCCACCATCATGCCTCCCTCGATACCTGCTGAATCTCACTATGTCATGCATTCAAGGGCAGTAGCAGCCAGTGCTGTGTTCCCTGTAGTCTTACAGTTCCTTTTAGTGTGAGCAGATATTGGCAACCAGGTGCTGTGTGGTACCACTAAAGCGTAATCTACATTCTGTCTACTTTGTCATTCCTGAAACTGTCTTGGACAGTGTGTTTTCTGCGCAGTAAAATAACTGACGATATAAATGTTTCCGAAGTGAAGAGTTTGTTAACATCGAATATAAATTTAAATGCAAGGTGGAGGGTAGCCTTGTGCAGAGGTGAAACGTAGACACTAAGCATTTCAGACAAGAAGAAAAGTGGAACCACAGTAGGATGCCAAGAATTATGTCGGCAGATAGGATATCTAGTGCTGAATCGAATTGGTGAGAAGAGAAATTTATGAAGCAACTCGACAGAAATAAAAGCTCGATTGATAGAACGTATCACGAGACATCAAGGAATCATCAGTGTGATAATAGAGGGAAGTGTTGGGAACGAAGAACTGTGGATTAAAATGCCACACTTAATAGTGAGAGCAGGGAACCATTTTAATTACCACAGACGCTGAATGAGTAAATTATACAGTATCTCAAGTTCTGGCAGTTGGAAAGTGGTAATAATGGCTTCTCAATCATACCACCGGAGCAACTTAATAATTCGGGCATCCACCATTCACAAGTACGAAGACGAGTGAAACTAGAAAATTTGAATCACAGTTAATGAAAGTTCATATAATAACTTAACTGCTCCATATAATGAGATATTCAACTTCGATATCCTTGGGGTTGTTGCTTCAGAAAGTCCTCGATACTTGGCGGCGCTGCAGTACTAATTTCGAAATAAAACAGTCTGATACTTTTCTTGTCATATATTGTGACTGATTACCAAGTGCATAAGTGAAATACACATTGGGCGTCAGTCAGTCTCCTCAAGACTCTCACAGCTTCCGAAAGACAATAATGCAGACGGACCTCGTGGCTCATGCCCCACTACCTTGCGTATAAAACAAAACAATCGAATACAGTATTGAATTTGAGATTTACAGAATGACAATTAAGTCATTAGATAATTTTGGTTACATGTATCAGAAAATGGCCCACTCCACATGTTGCTCTATCAGTTCTGATATGTAATTAGGAAAATTTTCTATAGTTCCACGCGTAATTCCAAAGAATGTAAAGTACAATAATATGAATTATATTTTAGTTAATTATGACCCGTTGATTTGAATAAAATATTATTAATAGTATTTCGATTTGATCTCGAGTAGGCTATCATTCTAGATGATCGTAACGAATAAACACCGTAGCTAACGAATAAACACCGTAGCTTTTCAGAAATAAGGCAGAGGTAAATTTTCAAGAACATTTGGTGCAACATGACTGAACAGTTCGTATCATGAAATTTCAAAGTTGTATCATTAACAAACGGCTTATTGCCCTTAACTGCTAATATAAATCGAGTAGTACATTAATGTGAAATTTAATTTGAGGTGATAAACTCATTTGTACTAATTTTTAAAGGGCAGATTAGTACTGCAACTGGCTGTAGATGTAACAATATTGACTATCTTGAGCAGGATCAAATGCATTTAGGTTTCAGTAATTACACAGAGATGAAGAGGTTTTCACAGGATAGGCTTGCGTGGTTAGTTGCATCAAACCACTCTTGGGACTGAAGAAAACAAGATATGAGAGACCTGTCAACGATGAAAGGTGCCAGCACATGTGAGATCTACCTAACTGTGCAGGCAGAAGAACATTGTTCTTGCACTGGGGGAAGCAAAATTTTCAATTGACAATTACTATTTAGTCTCCTCCTCTTCCTCCTCCTCCTCCTCCTCCCCCCTCTCCCCTCCTACCATTCCACGGGTGGTGAAAAACTGTGTTATTCTGAGCAGTTGGACAAAGCTGATGAACGTTAGTCTCTTAAGGTAAAGTAAATAGTGTCGGAAATAGCATGAGGAGTTCCGTAGGAAATCGCAAACTTTTTTTTTTTCCTTCCCGTGAAGGCACTGACGGTCTTGTCTCGCGATGGGATAAATGTGTTAACAGTTATGGCGATTAAATGATAAACAGTGCACTCCTGGGTACGATCATGGTTCCGTAAACAACCGCAGACATTTTCCCATGAAGGCGTTGACCGTTTCGTCATACAGCGTGATAAATATATTAACAGCTATGTCAGTTGCTTTTGAAATAGCAAACAGTTTACCTACTTTTTTTCATCTGTCTAATTATAGTGCCCCATTATATCATAAATTTTCACCGAGACTACGTTCTACCGTTAGCGATCTACGAGAGAAATGTCACTGCATAAATGGTTTTCCATTGTAGAGTCAACAAATAAGCACCATCAACGTGATGCTTAGCAGTGTGCCCACTTCTCAACATGGAGCCGTGAAAAGTTAACCATCCCGAACGACATAGTTAATGAAATGCCTCCCAGTGGGAATATCTCTCTCTCTCTCTCTCTCTCTCTCTCTCTCTCTCTCTCTCTCTCTCTCTCTCATTCCGATGTAAGTAGAAAGAATTCAGTTATAAAGTTGCTCGAGTGGGTGACCTGCTAAGCATTCAGATCAAAATATACTTGTGGAAATAATACTAATATGTCACTTACGGCTTTCATTTCAAACCTTGTATGCACTATTTCCGTTCCTAGCTTTGCTGCTCACGATATGCGTCGTGCGCAGCTGATCTAACCAGCTAGTTGAATCGCTTCGGTGCTCACTGTCTGTCTGAGACGGCGGATTTTTGCTGTTGTCGATATCGTTACTTTCCAGGGGAATCCAGCCGTGGGACTTGGGCGCTGACGTGGACTGCCGCTGAGATGTCCCATCGAAAACCTTGCGCCAACCGTAAATACCATTTTGGGTCTTATCTCCCTTGTTGCCTCATCCGACTGCTGCCTAGCTTAGCACGTGCTGATTAGTATTTTAGTTTGCATGGGGCCTATAACGTTGAACTAAATACTACTTTCCTTCCAATGCTTTCTCACGTACTTGACGCCAGCAACGTCTCGCGATTGTGGTAACAGTGTACATGTCCACAGTTTGCGCCACCCAAAGTGGAAAAGCTCCGTCATAGGTCGTAAGTTTGTTTCGTGTTACGTGAATTTGATTCCAAGGGATTTCCATGCCTCCACTTTCATCTTCCGTTTGGCTAATAATAATAATAATAATAATAATAATAATAATAAGATACAGATGGCGACATTTTGTGACGCATGACTTAGCACCATACGGGCAGCGTCGAGTTGCAAGTTCCCAGTCACGCAGAGGAGAAACATCTGCTCCTCTTAGTTCTTAACTGGCGGTTGTCATATGACAGCTGAAAGCCATGAACTGTTCCGGACACTGTCCGTGTCAGCCTGGTTTCGCAATTTCCTAGATACAGCTGTATGAAATAGTTCAGAGTGTGCACCTATTTTTCAAGCTCTAAAGAGAAGCGTTCTTCATGGAAGTAACAGAGTAGATCGGATGTTGTTGAAGTAGCTGACTACTTCTAGGCATAACACGACCAATTAACATGGCATAGTCGTAAGGCACTGGAGTAGTAGATGGGAGGACGGTGGTTCAAATACTCGTACCACTTTCCAGATTTAGCTTTCTTGTGATTTTCCTAATTCGCTGAAGTCGAATACTACGACGGTTGCTTTGAAAGGGCACAGCGGATTTCCTTTCCTAACTTCCGTTTAGGGATGCCATTCTGGAAGAGGGACAACCATCTTACTCTCCATGCGCGAAATTCCTTTGCGTCTCTA
This sequence comes from Schistocerca americana, assembly GCF_021461395.2. Lineage (NCBI taxonomy): Eukaryota > Metazoa > Arthropoda > Insecta > Orthoptera > Acrididae > Schistocerca > Schistocerca americana. The sequence goes on along the minus strand of NC_060121.1, from coordinate 324,571,308 downwards.
GAAGAGGTTTCTCCGGTGCAAGAGGATATGTGACCGCGGGAACAGAAGCTCGTTTACTACCGTCGCGCGAAAAATTTACTGCAGTTTCGCGAGGGTCCGTTTATTTACACCGCAGCAGTCCAACATGAACGAAGGAGTTCTGCCAAGCCGTACGAAGGCGGCGGGTTTATAGATCGGCGTGTACGAAAATAACGGCTTCATTTGGCCGCGGGAACTGGCACGCACGAGATCGCTCGCGTAACTTGGTGTGGGATGAGTTATAAATGTCGTTTTTAACTCGTGGTTGCTTATCCCGGTGCAGACACCGTGTCGAAGGGAAGCCAGGCGTGACGCGGCGGGCTCGCCTTTGCCTGGAGTTTCTTTGGCGAGTGTCGGGGGCACCTGGAAAGCGGTCCCTCATTAGGCGCGCGCGTTTTTGTGGTGGTAAACGCAGCGCCGCCGCGGGATATTGGCCGGGATGGGCTGCGCATGTGCGTCGTCCCACTTCCGGCGCTGGCTACCGGATCAGGGGAGCGTTGTTCCCAGCAGGCCACGCCTTAAACGGCCTACAAACCGCCTGTCGGCTCTTTCTCCTCCTTTACGGCCGCCTCCGCTTTCCCATGGCCATCAGCCGGTCACCGACGTCGGGGCTGTGGCCTCCTCGGACGGAAGTCGCGTGGGCCCACCAGTGCCGATGTCGGCAGTATGCAGTGTTTTGTGTTGACTGTCAACGTAATGTACGTTATTGCGTTACACATCCCGTCTGCGATGTTTGACATCAGCAAAGTGTCACTGTGTGACAATTTGTGGGATTGTTAAGACGTGAAGCTAAAAAGGAATTTGGAGGCTCTTGTGAAGCAGGCAACAGGATGGAAGTTTTACTCTGCAGAATATAGTTCAGTTACTGTGATCGTATTGTGATTTATCAACATTAGCGCACTAGAAGTTACCTGTCCAAGAATATAGGTGCAATATACGTGATTTGTGCGTTCCACGGTTGCATATTAGGACGACGTGAAGTACAGTCTTCTCCAACTATTATATATTTACCGTTAGTGTAAAATGAGCATTTTTATGTCGCCTCATACTCAGTATGTCTGCGTTCCTCTGCCAAATTTTCACATGCTGAAGATATACCTATGAAGCGCTCTTAGCGGTCCTAGAGGTATCGAGGTCTTCAACGATACTTAGCAGTTTGTTTTGATAGGTGACATTGATTCTTTTTGTCGATATAAAAAAAAATAATTTGTTTCGAGCAAGCCAAGAAACTTCTGCAGAGAAAATGGGAATACAAGCTTTTCGAAAATTATTTACTGGTTGTACACAACTGTATCTATTTCAGATTCGTAATAGATTCAATCAGTACTTCAGAAGTAGTCAGATATATATCTTAAATGGTCGATTTGTAACATCTCTTTTTCCTTTATAGATATAACTAGTGCAAATTAGATTTGTTATTTAGTTAGTTGACTATATAGCTGCCAACGGCCTTGCCGCAGCGGTAACACCGGTTCTCGTCAGATCATTGAAGTTAAGCGCTGTCGGTCTTGGATGGGGTGACCATACCGTCTGCCGAGCGCTGTTGGCAAACGGGGTGCACTCAGCCCTTGTGAGGCAAACGGAGGAGCAATTTGATTGAGAAGTAGCGGGTCCGGTCTCGGAAACATACATACGGCCGGGAGAGCGGTGTGCTGACCACATGCCCCTCCATATCCGCCCAGTGACTCCCGTTGTCTGACGATGACACGGCCGCCGGTCGGTAGCGTTGGACCTTCCAAGGCCTGTTCGGACGGACGGAGAGAGAGAGAGAGAGAGAGAGAGAGAGAGAGAGAGAGAACTATGTAGCTTAGATGGCTAACCAGTAAAAAAACAAAAAACAAAACAAAACTCTTCGTTCCCAATATCATGCTAAATTCGAGGGAAGTTCCTTTACTATTCGTGCTGATAAAAATACAACTCCTCTTTCTTGTGTGTGTGTGTGTGTGTGTGTGTGTGTGTGTGTGTGTGTGTGTTTGTACGTACAATTGGGCAATATTTCCTACCTTCTTTGAAAAGTAGACAGCGTCTATTTTATGAACAAAATAAATGTTTTGCTAGGGGGTCAGCGATAAGTTGTTGCTATCGTATCACCCAAGAATTTTCGATCTGTTTGGCAACAATATTTCAGTAAAATTTCTATATGTATGCTATTGCGATGTAGCCGCTCTTAATCCTGAAGCTGGACAAAATTTGTAACATCAGTGCGTGACCAGAGAGGGGGAGGGGGGTGTAGCAACAAGAAATTATCTGTCAGTATACTGCCTCTTACTTTTAACCCTTTGTCAAACCTGTCCACAGAGTGTTACTGAGTGAAGGCAAACGGCGTGGTTCATGGTGACCCGCTATCGCATGAGAACGTTGTGCTTAGCAATATCGATGAGTGCATCAACTTGAGTATGACCTATGATTGCACTGGGTTTCATTCTCTCTGTTTCTCTCCATGAACACCCATAAGAACATACACACACTACGCTGCACTAGCACTAGTCAGTCATTAATCTATTGGCCCAGACCCATCACGCACTGCGCTGAGCAAAGTGTCTCTCTGCTCCAGGATGTTCCATGAACGTTCATGGATATTATAACTAAGTTCCCCTGTAAACTAATGGCCAGATAGCGGCCTGTGCTATTGGCAATTTTATATTTTTGTTTGTAAATATCATATAGCGGGCGTTTCTTTGTAGAATCTTTTCCATTGTTTACCGTGTGCAGTTGAGCTCCGCTGCCATGTTTGGCTGGAGCTTGGTAACTATTCACCCTAGCGTGAGTCACAGTTTCTCCGCAATGTTCCGTGCCAAAACTTAACGATCTGTGCCGAAGGGTCCAGCCGGTGCCAAACTCATGACATTGTTGTTTCTTTTAGCTCTGAACTAACGGGCAATATTACCAACTAAAGTAGCCACTAGTTTTGACAAAGGCTCATTGCACACCATAGCCTCACCCCCCCCCCTCTCCCCTCCCTCTAAATGGCTGGAGCATCGTGGAGTAGTTAGGTGAAGCTTTAGTTCTCGCTGTAATTTGTGCGGCTCTATAGTTTACGGTTTACTGAAACATTTTATTTTTTATGATCACCACCACACGAGCGACTTCAATTATCTCTCTCTCTTACTGTCACTGCAGTAATTGAGTAATTATTCATCAGTTACAAGACGTTGCGATTGTATAATAATAATAATAATAATAATAATAATAATAATCTCGTTGTCTCACGGAACCTGCTCGCAGAATGCCATCCGAAGAAAACATTTTATTCTTTTGTGCATTGTAGTAGAAGGAAGGTTGACTTCATTAGATTCGGCTAGTTAGTAAATGTGAACCGTATAAAATGTTGTGTGCTCTGTGTTTGGGGGAAAAGTACCCTCTGTAATTATTAAATTCAACACAACGCAGATATGCGGTAATTGTAGAGTGTGTAGCGTTATCGGGAAAACAGGATTCAATAATACGGCGCATGTTGCATCGAGATGCGGATTACAGAAATAGGAAATCATCACAGAATCCATCTTACCAAAGTCAGAAGATTTTTGAGTGGGATGTCTGGCTATAGAATAACACACAGGAGAAAGAACATACTAATCTAGCAGGATGAGGATTATGTTATAGAACGGTCGAAAAAACTGTGTGTCAAGGATGATAGAAAATCTAAATTAATTACTGATTATATTATTGGCAGAAAATCAGTAGGCAGACGTAAGGGAGTAAAGACCTGCAAACGAAGCATGGCGCATACAAAAGCGGACCTAACAGTAGAAAGCTTAACATGCTGATAATATTCTGGTTTATGATGTAAAATGGCGATTGTGTACTTATTGCGATATGTATCTTCTGACTTTCTTGTTTGTGCTAATATTCGGTGAGATGCCGTAACTGACTCTTCCCTGTTGGTCAAGACTACTGCGCATGAGGTGAAAGTCTTAAAGGATGGCTGAATATTAATAGCAGCATGTATTTTAATACATCGGGTTTGTTGTTCGGAATTGTGGTAACTGTAGAAACGATAGACAAGAAAAGCACCGCATTGTAAAGTAATCTAAAACGTAGGACTTCTTTTTCTTTCACTCAAAGGTAGTAGGGTGGAGACTGGAGCTCGTTCGTAGATTTTAACGGCACTGTTCCCGTCATTCGAAATGAAAGAAAACATATTCCAAGTGGGAAACGTGTCGATGTACTACTAATAAACTGGTGGCAAAAAGATAAAAGGTTGATAGTTTATTTGTTTGCTCTTTTAAGGCAGTGGTCTACCTACGTCGTCATGTAAGTTGGTATAATTAGAAGTCTCCACGCAGGTACCAATAGCTCCTTAAAAATTTTCGGCACTCTGAATAAATGAGTGTTACTGGAAATATGAAATATGGGAGGACAGTTCCGTTATACTAGATATCAGGGATTCGAGAGTAACAGAGTGAGCGAAGCAACCTAGGTAGTACTAGATTGAAAGTGCTGAGTTGTTCCGTCTGGTGTGCCCGAATCGATCATCTTATAAAGCTTAGAGAAAGGCTGGCAATTCTAATTCTTTTTTAAATTCTTGATTGTCCGTGGCTATTTATATTTCGCTAACGACCCGTCCGGATTGACACATGTAGCACTAAGTAAAGTATCCACGTCAGGACGACTTGTTTGGCGTAGCGGTAATAAATTTATATACAGACCTTACCCTAAAACAGTATCAAAATGCGGGATGTTTTAATTCCTTAATTTATAATGTGTATTGATACGTGCTGCCTGAGCCTAAACCAGGGCACTTGTATTTAGAGTACAAGACTTTTGACAAGTAGTGCCGTGTTCAGTGAATGTGAAAATCCTTGCAATTATTTTAATATGTTTAAGAGTTTCCTCTTTTTCATGCCAGTTCCGTTTCTTCTGTTCTTTCATTTTGAAAGAAATTAGATCTTAATGGCGCAGCTCAGTTCACAGGGATAAAGTAGGCGGAAGTCGCGTTTTTAAGTGTAGCTTTCATCTGCGTGAGAAGATAACGATAATCTTAGAGCAGGAATTCTACGCAAGCTTCTCAATTATTTGTTGGTTATCTCAATCTCTGTCTTTCTCTGCATATTTTACCCTCTACGGCTCCTTATACTACCACGAGTGTTATTCGCTGATGCCTTAACATGTTTGTCACCTTGTCCCTTTTGCCTGTAAGCGTTTTCACACTTTCTTCCCACGCCCGTTGTGAGAACGTTCTCATCCGTTAACTTAATCCACCTGAGTTTCAGAATTCTCAAACTCGTCGATTCTGTTCTTTTCCGAGTTCCCGAATGTCCATGATTCACTTGCATAAAATGCGGTCCAGAACATTCTCAGAAATTTCTTTCTCAAATTACGGCCACTGTTTGATACTGGTACATTTCCTTTGGTGAGGAATACTTTCTTTGCCTGTGCTAAATACAAGAACGAAACAACGGCTTAAGCACCGTTACGTGTAGTCATCGTATACAACTGCTGTGAAAAATTGCGTATAGGTAAAAAGTAATACACCTGGGTACTGCTTAATGTTGCTAGAGCCCTGTGCTGCGACACCAAAAAGGAACATCGAAGAGCAGATCATAATGTTGTTCTGGCACCGGGCCAACGCTTTCGTTCCCCGTTCCGGAAGTATGGAGGTGAGTCAACGCCGTTACCCAATTCGGAGCAATAACAGACGAGGCTTAGTCAGCACTAAGCGCCCGTGAGTTGACGCAAAGATAGTTGCGGAATCGCGCCGGCCTCGGGGCCACAGGTATCGCGCTGACGTAGCCACCTTAGCCCACCAGACAGCGTGCAGGTGCGCCGCTTGGTGAGAGCTCGCTTTCAGATAACACGTATCGAGCAGGCTGACTTACCACCGGTGGAAAGACGGTGGTGGCGGCCGCAGCGAGTGCCTGTGAGAAGGGGCCGCCGTGTTTTATTGTTTCCGGTTGGCGCGGAAGACACAGGGGGTGGCTGTCGCGCAGAGATGGCACGTGCGTCAAGCAGCGGCCGTGACGCAGGTCGCGGAGAGGTTGCAGGCGCCAGCAGCCATTGCAGGGCCGCTATTAGAGTTCGGCACGGGCGCGTATTTCCAGCCTTGGCACTGCGCCGTACAGCTGTGTGCCGATGCGCTCGCCTTCTCGCCTCCATCACAAACTCTAACCACCGTGTTGTTGTTTTGTTTCAGAGAGGGGAAGCGGCGAACTCATCTCGAGGCCGTTACGGAATTACGAGATGAACGCGGGAAAACCGTTTGGTTGTTGATGTGGTGGTTCCCCATCCCTCTTCCTCTCCCCACGCATTCCGCCTGAAATTAATTACTCGTGTCAGCAACTGTGCTGTATGACTAGTTGAAATCATTCAATAAAATACGCCTACCTGGTTAATGTTACTCAACGATTCTTCTAAAAGACACGTAAATCGAAATAGTATTCACAGAAATACCCTTGTTCAAAGGGAGTCGTTATGACGCTACTTTAAAGGCTGGACAGAAAGATGGTGACCGTTGGTAGATTCCACAGCTGCGAGATGGTCGGGGATAGCAACACAAAATTTTAGCTGGATACGCAAAAGAATGTATGAACACAGGAATTCTGGATAAAATCGGCGTATATTCTTAATGACTTTCAAAGCATAAACAATGATTAGAAGAACGTACAGAATTCAGTTGACCGTGGGAATGATCAGATAAACAATTGCGACAGGCAAACAATCCTGTCGGAGGAACATCCGCAACTCAGCATTATACCAGAGATTGAAAATACCGTATAAGAGCCCGAAACCGATCGTGTGTTAAATAAAAGAACCTTACAACTGTAGTGGTATTTTCAACAACTGGTATAGTTGTGACAGGATTTTGCTACGCATGGAGAGTTTAGTTGCATAGTGCAAATGATCTGTTAAGGTGACAGTGACCTCTCTGGCACACGGACCCGGCGTTCGCAGCAAAAGCCCCATCCTTCATGTAGACTGGCGCACGACACACTTCATAGTTAACTCATTTTCACTCTGGAAACTGTTGTAATTTTTTCGGTGGTTCACTGCTCCCGATTTGCCAACACAGTTTGTGTCTTACGTACGACAGAATAATATATCTCTGTTAACGACATTTCAAAGAGACACTCTACAGAATGAAATATTCACTCTGCATCGGAGTGTGCGCTGATCGAAACTTACTGGCAGATTAAAACTGTGTGCTAGACCGAAACTCAAAATCGGCACCTTTCTCTTTCGCGGGCAAGTGCTCTACCATCTGAGCTATCCAAGCACGACTCACGCCCCGTCCTCACAGCTTTACTTCTGCCAGTACCTCGTCCTCCTACCTTCCAAACTTCACAGAAGCTCTTCTGCGAACCTTGCAGGGCAGGCAAAGGTCCCGAGTTCGAGTATCGGTCCGGCACACAGTTTTAATCTGCCAGGACGTTTCAGACACGCTACAGTTAGAATTTTTTTATATTTAATAATTATGATACGTGAAGGACAGAATCCAAATACGTCACACAAACCAGTTCGATTTAACTTAAAAATTCCCGAGAAACTTTACATTGATGATACTGAGGAGCATAAATTTTCTTACGGCGGTTTTTCCGATAGTCCGCGTGGCTCACTCGGTAGCGTCACAAAATTGCTCATGGCCGCAATTTAAAGGATAGCATTTACCTTTACTTTTAATGTATTACGCTCCTACTTAGGAAGCGAGCATGACGATTGCGCACAAAGGGCAAGGCCATTGTGTATTTTAAGTGTGCAGTCTATACCATGCGTTCGCTATCACAGACAAAAATATTTTGTAAATGTTTATTAAAGGCTTACTTTAACTATGTGCTGTGATGGTTTGTTCATAGGATAGTCTGATAATAGTGCTTGGTAGCGAAACCGAGCCAGTTGGTAAAATAAGTGCTAGCATAGACTAAAACAATTTTTTCTAGTTGCATTGGTCGCTGTTTCAGCGGACAGTATTCCGGTAACCTAAAAGAGAGATGTGTCGCCCTATATGCACGATGCTGTTGCTTACTTGTGTTCATCGTTCCTGCCAATGACTAGTCTGATCAAAACAACATTGCCATAAGTGCGTAACAGCTCAGTACACACATCTAGCTGTAAGATGACAAAGCATTCTTATCGCAACAAGGAGTATAGTGTGTTCCAAATTATACAATTGATGGAAGATCATAGACTGGGCTCTTAATAAATGGCAAAAAAAGACTTTGGGACGAGAGCAAAGAAGGTACTTGTAGAGCTGTATGTGGCGGATCTGAGTGTTTTAACGTAGGGTTAGAGCAAGTATTCCCCAGGTGAGTAGTGAGACAAACAGTTTTTAATTTAACAAATTATAAAAAAAATGTACATCAAATTTTGGTTTAAAAAAGCCTTTTAGGGTTTTTCAGATGATCAAGAAAATTCAACATTGATTCACGCTGATAGGTCTGAACAGAACCATACTGTTTGCTGCTCATTAGTTTATTCATGATTACGCTTGCGGACGAAATTCCAGTCTCTGGCACAGAACTCCATGCAATCCTAAAGACACTTCACTTCAGCAGATAAGGTGTAATCAATGGACTTACTTTGTCGTCTGGTCTGATTACGTAAGTGTCCTTTATCCAGCATGTTTATCCAGCAGAGCAGACAAAGTAGTACAAAACATACAAGACACACTTTACACCTTAAAACATCTCAGAAAGGAAGTATAATTTTGCTGTGCATCGAGCCATGTGGCAATTCTGTAAAATAAGCAAGCTGACACTTCAGCAAAGGATGCATGCAAGTAAATAACGTATGGTGCTACCCTGTTCTGTTCCCTGAAGGGCTATTACCTCGTTGTTGTTGAGTAGAGAAATTATGCCGGAGAACGCCCGACTAACAAATTAATGCTGGTGAAAACAATTGATTCCACTCGACTTAGAATACGGCGCTCTTCTCTGAAACATAGGCACCTCGTGAGGCGGGAGAAGCCGCCAGTGTGGTGTCTTTCTGGCGTCCCACGTTTTACTTGCATTTTATATTCTGACAAGTGGGCAACAGTTTTTCTTGATAACGGTTTGTCTTGTTTGTTAAATAACAATGAGAAGAATGTAGAAAAAGTTTTTAATCTCTTGCGTGTTGTGTAGCCTCCTGGTGAAATTGCTGCCTAGGTTATTTATTTCTGAGTGGATGGTTCATCTTTTTTTTTTTATATCAGTGACGAAGATTTTTGAGCTTCCCTTATTCTTTGCAGTACGCTTCATGGAAAAATCCGTTGGTATTGCTAGGCTGGACGTATAGTCACTTTCCCAGGATGCCTAGTGTTTCCCAGTCCACGTAGTTAATATACTGTCGTAGGAAGCAGCACCTTCGATAGGAGGGTTGTTGATGGGAGTAGGAAATGGACAACGGAAATACGCACTTTCTGCTTCTGAAGTTGATTGGCTGATAGGTACGTACGCTATAAGAATTTCGTGCAGCGTTTTTACGAGCTAGCGAAATGAGGAATCGGTCGATAACTTTTGTGAGGCGAAGGGAGGCAGTTTTGGGGACCACTGGGGGGCGGACGTTGGCGTTTCCAAATGTAAATTTTTTGATGTCACGGGGCATGTCTTGAGGGTTGGAGGTCGTGAGCCGTGGACTCTGTGGCGGACGTGGTGTTTAAAGTCTGTTGAGTATCTCGCGTTGCGAGTGTGTGACCCTCAGTGATTAATACAATCGTTCTGTTTTTGCAGAAATATATAAAAGGAATTCGCAAGATTGTTTCCGCGCGCGGATATAGAATTCGTCGTGGTCATTTGCCATTTTTCGGGAGGGTGTTTCAGTTTAGTGAGCTTACACGTATTTGGTATGAAGTGGCAGCATGGCGGATAATGGAGGCATTAGCTAGGGCACGCGTCGTGTTTAATGAAAAAGGCATATTTGGCGAAGTGTAATAGTTTGTTCCAGTTGAAACTACTTATGGTGTTCGTGTCTATCCTTCTCCTTTCTGAGTTCAGTTCTGTTATCCTGTGTTGTTTATGGAGGAGACAATCGGTGTCAGTCACTGGAAATTATTTGGAGACCGTGTAGTGACTTTGCACTGCTCTTTTTACACTCTAGTGATCGGAGCTGAAAGTAATAATGTGACGCTAGTTGGATTGTTTCACGGTACGTGTGAAAAGGTGGTCCGCTTTCCCAGCTGTGTGGCTCGGAAACACAAACCCATTACACCCCTCTGTCCTGACCAGGCCTAAGGCATCGAATTCGTTTCCTGCTACAGGCGTGATTCGTTCTCGTCTACACAATCGCAGGGGAGTAGCTTGCGTATGATAGATTAAGGACACAAGGGGCTAGCACAACTTTACGGAAATAACAGCCGAAAGACGTATAATTTTGAAAGAAAAAATAACAAGTACATCAATAGTGAAATTGGTAAGTAAAATGGTTTAGTAATTAGTGGCAAAAGTGCCTAGTGGCAATATAGTGATATCAGGATCGGTAGACAACTGTCAGTCAAGAAAAACTGCACATATGAATTACTAGCGAACACTTAACAACAGGAAGAAATAAAACACTTTTGCGAGGGCGAGTGAGATACAAGGGTCTAATGACGGTACTCAGCGGCAGAGCGAGGCATATTACCTTAGCGGCGACGTGCAGTCATCAGGGTTCCGACTGCGACCGTAATTACAGTCTGTCAGATTATCGAAACTGGCGGGCAACGAGACCGTGCATTGATTCGCCGACTAATCTATGTTATGAGAGCGACCTCTTCGTGGATGTAGAATTCTACCTCCGCATAGCACCTAGCTATGTGGTCTGAAAACTGACTATACCCGGACACGCGTCTAGGCAGGAGAAGTTCGGTCTCTGAGAAAAGGACCGACTGTGCTGAAGGCTCTACTTTTCACACCCAGCGTAAAAGAGCTCCTTGGCACAGTTCTGGGCAGGTTGCAAAGTTTAGTTAGGTTGTTGTCTAGCACTCCTTCCTTTAACGGTCAGAGTTGCTTTTCTGGCGCCTCTGCGGGGTATCCCTGCACGGAAGACCGTTCAAACGACGAACTAACGGCTGCATTACAGCTGAAATCGCCATCTTGTCGAAAACTGTCAAGTTCTGAATTAGTAGCAGCCACGACCCGCGAAATTTATTAAAAGTAGTCATAAACGGTGTAATCATTACTGCATATTTGGTACCTCTCGTCCGCCCTCACAACACACACAAAATCGAAAGTAAATTAGTTAATCCTAATTGCTTGCTATAAGCTTAAGTCGTTGCTATAATTTGTAAGTTGTTTGTTTCAATAAAAAACTAAACTATCATTTTTGACCATTAGTTCCGTATCTGTAAATAAGATAGTGTGCTACTTGGAGACTCCGCATTTCGGTAGCTTCCAAAAACACTGCACGAAATTCTTATAACAACCCTTCAGAAGCAGAATGTACATACCGGTACGTCCATTGTCCATTTCCTGCTCCCTTTAACAACACCCCCATCGAAGGTGCTGTTTCCTACGAAAGTATACAGACGACATGAGCTAGAAGACACAAGCCATTCTGGGAAAGGCATTGTACCTAAACCCTACAAATTTCAACACTTTTTCCATAAAGCATACTGCAAAGGTGGGGGAGGGGGACGGGTGCAGTTTTCTCTCTCTCTCTCTCTCTCTCTCTCTCTCTCTCTCTCTCTCTCTCTCTCTCTCTCTCTGTGTGAGTTTTCTCTCTCTCTCTCTCTCTCTCTCTCTCTCTCTCTCTCTGTGTGTGTGTGTGTGTGTGTGTGTGTGTGTGTGTGTGTGTGTGTGTGTGTGTGCGCTACTACTTAAATTAACTTATGTTAAGAACAACACACACATCCATGCCCGAGGGAGGTCTCGAACCTCCGGCGGGAGGAAGGAAAACTTCTCTTTATGTGGTCATGCTCGTAGGTGATTTTCTAATGATTTTAGGTGCAAGATTTATACAAAAATATGTACCCGTTTTGAAAACCTACTTTGTACATTTGGTTTCATTTTATGGACTAGAATAACTGATTACGAAGTATTCTCTATTGCAATAAATAGGGTAATAATCATTCAATAATTACCACGCAAAATACCAGTAGCAATATTGAATTGTACAGTGGAATATATCGAACCAACCTTATCCCCATATTCTGCTACGCAGTGCTGCGCACTGCTATATTGACTTGCTTAGGGATGCCCAACAGTTCGCAGCACTTGCGCATGATGAAATGGTTGAACATTCATAAATGTGTACCTCATGTTTCCATTGTGAAATGTAATGATCGTATGGCATTTATTGGCCAGGATATCCCCTTCGGTGTTTGGCCGCCGCATTGCAAGTCTTTTTAGTTAACGCCACTTCGGCGACTTACATGTCAATGATAATGAAAATGATGATGATGATGATGATGATGATGATGATGTACACACGACACCCAGTCCCCTGCCGGAAATAGAACACGGGCCCCCGTGCATGGTAGTCGGTAACGCTACCGCTGCGCTAAGGAGCCGGACATTATGAAAAAATTAGTCTGTTGCAACTAAGACACCAGAGGGTCTGAAAGGGTTAATGCGGTGTCAAGCGGAGGCTGTTCCATTCCTGCACTGTGTTGTCAGCGAGGACGAAACTTCAGTGAAACATGAGGCGAATGAACACGAATGTCGTTTAGCCACAGAAAATACATAGTTCAGTGACATTAATGTGACCATAGCCTGTGTTCGACGTCATTGTGCAACAACCACTCACAGACGGCAGGTGGCAGCACTAGCACTAAGGGGGGTGGCGAGACGCGCGAAAAGCAGTTCGGTCGTTCACGTAATGCAGAACCGGAGCGATTTATCTGACGTCGAAAAGCACAAAATCATTGCCTTTCATGCCAAAGGTGGAAGCATTCTCGAAACGGCTAAGTTTGTAAATTGTTCGCGTGCCGCTGTGGTTAACGTATACCGTGCATCGCAAAATGGCACTATTCAAAACCGTGGCAGAGGCAGCTGTGGTGCACAACGGGCCGTAGATAAGTGTTGAATGGCAACCTGTGGCGATGTGTACGGGCGGTTAGAAGGGCAACTGTCGAGCATCTGACCGCCCAGATGAAACATGGGGTTAACAACGATGTCTCCTCAACGGCCGTTCAGCGAACGTTGCTACGTATGACCGCCTGGTTCTTGCGATGCTGACTCCTGTTCATCGGCGATGAAGGCTTAAATTTGCGCGCCAAAACCGCAATGGAAGTCCACTGAGCGGCGATAGGTGGCGTTTTCAGATGCATCACGTTTTCTGCTCCATCGGAGAAATGGCCGCTGACATCGCGTGAAACGTCAGAAAACACCCTGCAAGGATCTTCGGAAGAGTACGGGGTGGAGCACATTCCACAGCTGATCTCGTCGAAGACACAGCTGATGAACACAAGCATGCATCTATCTTTGGAGACCAAATCCACCCCTACGTGCAGTTTTTCTTCTCAGCACGATGGCATTATCAGCAGGACAATGCAACGTGTCACTGTACGTGCCTGCTTCGAAGAGCATCAGGATGAGTCTACCGTTCTTCTGTGGCCACCAACTCCCCGGATTTAAACCCAATTGAGAATCTGTGGGACCATCTCGATCGGACTGTTCGCGCCATGGATCCTCAACAGAGTAGTCTAGTGCAGCTGGGCACGACACTCAGTCGGGACGTTCCAGAACCTCATTGACACACTTCATGCACGTGTCGGAGCGATCCGCGCTGTACAAGGTGTTTATTATAGCTTTTGACAGGTGGTCAGTGACTTAACAGTGTATATATGCGTTGAATGAGTCTATGATTGAATAATACTGATGCTTTCTTCGTCTCATGTCACCTAAGTTTCGCCCTCTTATAACTACATGGTGCGGGAAATAGAACACCCTCCGCTTGATACTGCATTTACAAAGCTAGAGAGAAAAATCATCAGGCAGGAAGTCAGAAATTAGATTATGAGAGCTTATCTAAGAATATGGAAAAAGAGCATATTAAATTGACCAGCCTAGAAAATACCGATTACACAGTCGTAGACGCGAAACGTAATTCTTTAACAGAGGCGCATGTGCAAAGAACGAGAAACCAAGCAAAAGAAAATACCAATGGACGAGGCACATATTAAAGTGAAGGTGAGAGATTAAAGATAGAACAAAAACATGAAATGTTGGTAAATTTCGTAATGAATCTTGATGCTCCTGAAAGTTTCAGAACACCGCTGGCAACAGCTTCGACGGACCAAAGGTGCTGGTGGAAAGGGAGAAGGCAAGCGCTGTGCATTTACATCTGATAATACTGTTTTCTAGTTTTGAAAATGCAGTATTTTCGCGTCGTGGGTGCTGTTGTCGCCGTATGTCGATTTTTTGCCTCGTGCGCTTCCCGTCCGTTTTAAACCAAGCACGGTAGCTGTGTCGACGCCAAGCGCAAACTGTACACCGCGCGCGCCCCGCTCGCAGCCCGGACGTTAATTTGCGCAGAGGGGATGCAATTGCAGGTAGGCTGGGTTGGGGTTGCGCGCACACGCGGCAACACCGCCCACGGCGCAGTGCTAACGATCTGCAGCGCACGTCTGCCGTCTGCCGTGCCTGGACCGCAGCCATTGTCAACAGCGGCGGTCTTCCGTCTTCCAGCGCACCTCACGGGCGTCCGTTTGTTCTCCTACGCTGTCTGAAGTAAAGGCCCGAACAAAGGCGACAGTCTCCAGTGTCGCCGGGGCGGCTGGCGCTGGCGTTTTAACGCACGGCTTGTCGCCTCAGCATTCTTTCGTGAAGTATTCGTGCCGTGGTCTAAAAGTCGCCAGCATGTCGCCACGAATGCTACCAGTGCGCGTTTAATGGTAGTCAAAAGTTTTATCTAGAGTGTGATAGCGTATACGCATTTGCACTATACATTCTTGGTCCTGGTTTAGTTGGATTCCGATTATAAAGCTGCCATTGAATGAATGTGAGCACATATTGCAACTCGACCCATAGTACCAAATTAGAGGCAATATTCACACCAGTCTTAAGAGATCTTAAAAAAAGGCTGTGCCCATTATAGGCGAGAACTGCGTCTTTACGACTTCACGAGGTTGGTGTAAATCTTTTAAAGCTTTCGAAAGAATCCGCTAAAATATTCTTCAGGGTATCTCGAAATTCTTCTTGATCGTACCTTTGCCCGCAAGGTTGAGAAAGATGTTGGGACCTGTCAGTTTTATCAGTGCAATATTCAGCTATAGAAAGTGTTTACAATCGATTATACTGTTGGTACGTCCAATGAGCATCTACTCTCTAAAATAATACATCCACTCCCCATAGGCGTCAACGCAAGATAATTCAACGCAGCAAATCTCAATTCCGAGCTGCTCAAGGATGAGTTCTGGGCTACCCACGACACAGGGTTTGCACTATGGATCATGATGTGAGATATCCTCTTGTCTTCTCGCTACAAGTCGGTCACAAAAACGATCACACCCCGAAAGTGACAAGCAGTGAATCAACAGGAGAAACGGAGATTGATTTGCAACTCGAAACGCAGCGGACTACCTTTTTGCTTCCAGCACGCACTTGCGGTTATGGCATAGCAGAAGATCTGATACTCCCGACACATGAAGTACGTTGTCTGACAGAATGGTAGTCACTTTATTTGCATGTGCATAATGCAGGTTTTGTTCACGTTATATGCCCTCTAACAAACACTATCAGTTCTAAAGTATCCTTACATCACATGTGATTCAGATTTGACTCCTAGATCTCACGCACGTCGGACCCGCCATTATAGGAAGCAGAGAGTGTAGTGTTGCCAACTAGAAGAAGCAGTAATAGCAAAGTGGGTCGGTCAGGAGAACTCAGCAGATTTCGGACGTCTGCTAGTCATAGGATGTCCCGTGGGCGACAAATCCATTTGAACCCTTCCAAAACTGCCCACGTAGACTGTTCGTGTGATTGTGGAGTGGACAGGCTAGGTACCAACCAAAGCAAAATAAAGACCAAGCAGACGACATGTATTAACGGACAGGGATCGTTGAGCGTTCAATCGGCAGGAGGAATCACTCGAGTTGCAGTGTGCCACAGGCAGTCCCCTAGAACAATGATTTTGTGTGTGTGTGTGTGTGTGTGTGTGTGTGTGTGTGTGTGTGTGTGTGTGTGTGTGTGCGTGTGCGTGCGTGTGGGAGGGGGGCGCAGAGGGGGGAGCTTATCATCATCCAGATTTCTGTAGTCAGTGCAAAGCAACGCTTGAGGTGTTGTAAAGATTGACGCTACTGGACAGTGGATGAGTGGAAACGAGTGATTCGTAATCACGCTGTATTCTGGATGCAATACAACGGAAGGGTTTGAGTTTGGCGAATGTCTGGAGAACGTCACCTGCAGTCATGTATAGTGTCAGCAGAGGAATACGGAGGTAGCGGTGTTATGGACGTGAGATGTTTTTCGTGGTTACGGTGCGCTTCGGTTTGTGCACTTAAGAAAACGCTAAATGCATAAGGACAGGAACATATTTCGGAGCAGCGTGTACTGCTAACAGTAGGACAACAGTTTGGAGACGATAACTGTTTGTATCAGGTTGACATTGCACTCGACTCATAAAGAAGTACCTTTAGAGGAATGGGTTGTGGGCAGTAACATTCCTGAAATTGACTGGCCTGCGCAAAGTCGCGACATGAGCCCAGTGGGACACCTTCGGAACGAGTTGGAATATGGACTTCGCTCAAGACCCAGCGTCCAGTATTCTCTCTTCTGGTTTCGGCTCTAGAAGAAGAAGAAGAAGAAGAAGAAGAAGAACGGACTGCCTTGTTCCACATACAGGTAGACAACTCATTGGCAGTGCCCCAGCAGAGTTCAAGCCGTCATAAAGGGGAAGGGTTGACACACCACATATTAATGACCACTAGTAGGTGTCTGGATGCTTCTGATCAGATCGTACAATTTCTTGTGTTATCTGCTCAGTAGTTGTTCGTGAGAGCAATGTGATGAAGCCAGAAATTGTAGCACAAAAAACTCACAAAAACGAACAAGGTTCGTATTGCTCTTAGGTTAGAGTGCAGGCGTTTTAGGAGCCGATATCCCTCATAGATGTTGTTTGGCCGCTAACGGATCTGCAAATGCAGCTACGAGGTGGCGATCTGCGAGGGATATAGGCGTATCGGCCGTGTCAGTTGCCTGACCGCGGACTGCTCGCAGTCGCTCTCGTGCGGCCACGTGTAACGAACGGCAGCGGTTGTAATAAAGTCGGCCGTAGGACGGCGTAACGGTGTTCTGTCATGCCAGGCATACTCGGGCGATCGGTGCTTGCCAAAGCAGCGACGACAGTCTGATAGTGGGGCAGCTACGAAGGTCTCCGTCGTTCAGGTCTGAAAGTTCAGTGGTGCGGGCGCAATGCGAGAGAG
Organism: Schistocerca americana; assembly: GCF_021461395.2. Taxonomy (NCBI): domain Eukaryota; kingdom Metazoa; phylum Arthropoda; class Insecta; order Orthoptera; family Acrididae; genus Schistocerca; species Schistocerca americana. The sequence continues at coordinate 324,554,036 of NC_060121.1, read as the reverse complement.
TGAGTAGGAGTACTCACGCATGCTGATGCTACTTCTAACTCTCCTGTGGGAATGAGCCTGGTACAGATCCCGTTTAGATGTCATAACTAAACAAATTCTGTATATTTCTTAATTAACACGGTTCGAAACGATAACGTAGATGATGGTGTTTGGTGCCAAAATTATGATTCTCATGTTGCATGTTGTGCTTTATTTGCTTACTCATTTATGTTGTTGATTCGCTCACCAACCTTAATGATGGCGACCCATATGTTATCGTAGCTGACAACGGCAAACGTGTAACATGCGTTTAAAAATTTTTTGAAGCGCAGTATTCGTTCTCCTACGTAAAGTTTTGTACAGAGGAAATTTAGATCTGACTTGTGTGTATGTTGATATCCATTAAGGGCGCTGATGGCCGTACTGTTCAGCGCCTTAAATCGATCGCCTAAAGTTGATTTATGCAGTTCCCCGACGTGTTGCCTGCTAGTCATCGTATTCATGTCTGAATAACTGCAGAACCCTCCATAAACGACCTACAGTTTACAGCGTGTGGACAAAAGTCAAATATTAGGAGATATGCCCGACTTATCGAAAAAACAAAAGCGTTGAATGAATATGGGACCGGAAATCCATAATTTCAGGAAGGAGTTGTCAGAAAGACTTGGTTTGTGGAGATAAACACAGCCGTTTCATTGATTCTAAGTCTGCAGGCTCGGGGGTCTTTTAATGCTTTTCTTTACCTCAGTACTCTTAAGTTCACATCAGTCTGAGACTTGGTAGTTTGCAGTCAGTTGCTTGGTTCAGTTTGTGTTGTACTTCAGTTTCATTCGTGTTTCTGTACAATAAGTTATTCCTCGTAACTCAGGGTATGTGTCGTGGCGTGCCTTACCTACTTGCACAAATTTCTTCTCTCTATTATTGTGGTGTTTGTACGTAGGAATGGTTTCATTACATCTCTTTCTCCACCATTTTCAAGCATTGGAAGCCATCTACTTTAAAAATCGTATTGCAGTCATGATTTTCCGCCATGGTTTTTGACAGCCTGCGTCGTGTACCCATAAAAATACGCGTATCGCACAGTACTACTTGATAAGCAGTTCAGCTGAGTTTTAACGCTTACGAACACAGGTGCTCGAGGACCCAAGAAAGGTAAACAGTGGAAGACCACTTTCATTCCGTACGCGTGACAAGGAAGAACGAGTGCTACATTTTGTGCATTGAGATCCATGGAACAATTGGGTGGCGGTTTGTGCATCGGAATGGTGTGTCATCCTGTTAACTGAGCAGCGCTTGCTGCATATCAAAATAAGCGCGAATCCATGTTCCGAAGGGCGGACGGATGCATTGTCACCGATAGACTTCACATTGGCCGGCCGCGGTGGACGAGCGGTTCTAGGCCCTTCAGTCCGGAACCGCGCGACTGCTGCGGTCGCAGGTTCGAATCCTGCTTCGGGCAAGGATGTGTGTGATGTCATTAGGTTAGTTAGGTTTAAGTTGTTCTAAGTTCTAGGGGACTGGTGACCTCAGATGTTAAGTCCCATAGTGCTCAGAGCCATTTGAACCATTTGGACTTCACGTTGAGTACCTCCTTCGAATAAGTTTCAGGTTGCAGAAACTAAACGTATCCGATCCCGCGTTTATTGGACTTGGTGTTCTTGTTTCGACGAGTACTACCACATCCAAAGTATTCGACCCTTTTTAAATATCGAGTGTGTGTCTAACTTCTTACGTCGGAGGCTTCTCATCGCTGTATTTGTGTGTTCCTTATTCTTCAGCTTTCGAGGGTGTGCAGAACTATGCTTAACCATAGCTTGGCATGAATAACTTTGTAGACCCGAGGTTTATATTTATTGGCTGTTAGCACCAGTTTCTTTTTATGGAAAGCTCTTTTCGTTGTTGAACTCCTGCTATCGTTTCTTGCAACTGTCTTATTTCTCTGTTCTCCTTTGGAATCTGAAAGAGTTTCTTCGCCAAATTTGTCTAGTCGTTGAGACTTCAGGTACATTCTGATTCAGGCGAAGGGTGTGGGAAAAACAAGTGAAATACAGTCTGCGTCAACAGAATTGTATAGTGAACGTTTAAAGAATGAATGATAAATACAAGTGATTAAATAGTACGTATAAACCGTTCTGAGACCTTTAGCGGTTGGCGATGAGTATGAAACTACACTGGTGTCCAAAATTAAAGCAAAAAGTAGCTGCTATTTCTCCTTGCTGCGTCTAATTCACGATATAATCATACAAACCGTCACTAGATGCCCGTACGATCGTGTTCTGCGCGGAAGATGGCATTCCAGTCAACCGACAACCACGCCAGTGTTGACGTCAGGGCACCCATCAAACGGGGTAGTATTTGTGGGGAAGTTCCACGTCCACAATCGTTGTGTACACACGTCACAAACGGTGCAGCATGGCACAGAGAAGACGCCTACCAGACTCGCTGCTGTGGAGTGCCGTAGGAAGAATGAAAGCAGGACTGTTACAAACTGGTATGGCCCGGTGGCGCAATGAGACTCGTTCTGTTGTTTCTCGAATGTGGCGACAGTTCGTGGAGGCCGAAACTGTGTCCCTAAGACAAGAGCAGGGCGGACCACGTATAACACCAGAAGGAGAAGACCGTTATTTGGCTGTATGGGTACAACGGTACCACCTTAGTACTGCACGGCAACTGGCATCTGACCTCGCAGTATGCACTGGACGTGATGTATTGAGACAAACGGTGTACGGAAGGTTTCGGCAGAGTGGCCTTGACGCTTCTTCACAGAAGGGAATGTGTAGAATGGAGTCGTCAACGTGCCACCTGGACGGTAGAACTGTGATGAGTCCCGATTTGGTCTGGAGACTGATTCTCGAAGATTCGTCTCTGGAGGGAACATGAAACACAATTTCGGGACCCAAACATTATGGAAACAAACTGAAAATAGAGGAGGATTCCTAGTGGTGTGGGCAGAGATTATGCTGACCACTCGAACAGCTCTTCTTGAAATTGTACGGGTGAATCGGTAGGGTGTAACTGCTTTTAGGTATCGTGACGAGATCTTGGGACGTAAGGTACTGTTGTGGCGAGGTGCTGTGGGCCCAGACTTCCTATTGATGGGCAATAATGCTCGATCTCGTAGAACATGGGTGGTTGATGTTTTCTTGGAAACGGAAGATATTGCATACAAAGCGTGGCTTGCTCGCTTTTCCGATTTGGATCCCAATGAACATGTCTGAGATGCATCACGTCAGCATCCGCCAACCACTCCCGAAGAGTTAAGAGCAGCTCTGCCGGAAGAATGAGTGTTATTGCCTCAACATGAGATTGATATCATTCACAGCATGTCTCGTCGTTGTCAGACCTGTGTTGCTGCCAGAGGTAGTCACACCCCATTCTGAGCACTTCAATCAGTTGTGTGTGCACATCCGTTAAGTTGTAAAAAACGAAGAAATTTTTTGTCTACCGTTACGCATGTTAGAGTTGCTTACGTTCTGTATTCTTTAAATTGTTTCTACTGTCAACTGTTTATACTGTTTAGTGGCAAAATAAATGCAACCTTGCAAAATGACCATTGGTTTTTTTTTTTTATTTTGGACACGTTATTGAACTGCCATTGACTGAAAGGGACCGAGCGAGTTGGCGCAGTGGTTAGCACACTGGATTCTGATTCGAAAGGACGACGGACCACCCATACTTTTTCGTCATGTCCCTCAGGCAAAAACAGTTATAGATTATGCTCCGTCTCTAACGACCTAGCTGTCGACGGGCGGCGATGAGATCTGGCGAATTGAGGGGGGGGGGGGGGCGGCAGCACATTAATTGGAACTCGCCAGTGTGTTTCTCAAACCACTCCATCACGCTCCTGGCCTTGTGACATGGCGCATTATCTCGTTGAAAAGTGTCACTGTCGCCAGGAAACAGGATCTTCATGAAGGGTTGTACGTCGTCTGCAACCACTGTACTAGACTCCTTGGCCGTCGTGGTGCCTTGCATGACCTCTACTGGACCCATGGCTGCCCAAGTGAATGTTCCACGGAGCATTATGGAGCCGCCGCCAGCTTGTCCCCGTCCCGCGGTACATCTGTCGAGGAGCTGTTCCCCTAGGGGACTACGGATTCGCGCCCTCCCATTGGCATGGTGAAGAAGGTATTAGAATTCATCAGACATGCAACGATCTGCCACTGCGCCAACGCCCAGTGCCGATGGTCATCTGTCCATTTCAGTTCTAGCGGCCGATGTCGTCGTGTTAAAATTGGCACGTACACGGGTCGTCGGCTGCGGAGGCCCGTCGTTAGGAGTTGTTTGGTGCACTGTGGAGTTGTTTGGTGTACTGTGTGTTCACACAAACTTGTAATCTGTCCATAATTAAAGTCCGATGTTAGTTCCGCCAGAGCTTGCCGCCTATCCTGTTTCACCAATCTGCCCAGCCTACGACGTCCGACATCTGTATTGAGGGGTGGCCGCCCAACCCCACGAAGTCCGGACGTGATTTCACCTTGATTTTGCCAGGTATAGAAGACACTCACCACAATACTCCTCGTGTACACCTGACAAGTAGTGCAGTTTCCGAAATGTTCGTCAGGAGCCTCCGGGCCGTCACAATGCACCCCTTGGTGGAAACCAAATAGATGGCGCACCTTCTCCATTGTACACACGACAGCACACTGATACTACGTGCACCGTGCGCGTGTATGACAAGCAGTCATTCCTCGCTAGATGAAACTATCGCCTGGACGGGTTTGTAGTGATAGTAGGTCCTCCGGTTTAGGAATTCTGCCAGGGGCGCAGGATCACCTGGGTACAACTCTGCTCAAGGTTTGCCACGTTACAGCGATGGGACAGAAATGAGCGTTACACAATACACAGTTTGGTGTCTTTCAGCAAGGAATATACTGATCGGTTTGCCCATGCACTGTACCGTGACAGAATTTTAGGGATCGTGCGCAGCTGTCCTCCATATTCGGTGGACCGTTTCGCACAAAAGGGACGATGCGGCAGGCCGTCGCAGTGCCCGACGAGAGGGGCGCGCTCGCGCATTGAGGACGGACCCGCAGGCAGGATACAATAAACGAGCCGGCTCCCTGGGCCAGAGGGGAAGGGAAGGCAAGAGCCGCTCCAGCCGGTCAGTCGCGCCAGGACCTCCACAGGAGCGGGTCGGGACGCAGGAGGCAGGCGCAGCTGGGAGGGCTCCGCTATTGGTTTCGGTTCTCACGCTCCACACAGCACGCCATCGATTCGATTTCCTCCCTCGTCCGGCCACATGGGGTGACGCACTGGATGCCGTGTAGTGCCAGGGCAGTGCAGCTGAGCTTACGTCGTTCTTAGGTGAGTGTTACGAATCCGCGGTTCTGCCATTCTTGTCGTTTTCTTGCACTGATGCGTTACCAAGGAGCCTATGCATCTACGATGAATTGACAAGCCGTTGACCACTGCTGCGCGAGTGATAGCCGATCAGTAGCTGGTTCTGTGCAGAGGTCAACCAGTAATCGTTGATTTTTGCACCACGGTCTCGTAGTAGGTAACGGAAGAAAATATAAGGGTCGTGCGTAAGTTCGTAGCGTTTCTATTTTGCATGTTGGTATTCCTGTTGCTATGGGTTTATCTATTGTCAGTTTTTTGTTTGTAGTTAAAAGATAGTGTAGCTGTGGAAGCTAGTAGTGGAATGCCAAATGGAGAAATCGGAACATTTCTGACATTCTTGTGTTTTAGTTGAGTAGAAGCGTGATAGCAGCGGAGTCAGCCAGAGACATCTGCGCCGTGTGCGGGGAAAATGCCATTGGACAGAGGACGGAAGAAAATGATTTCCTCGTTTTAAGGACACCCCACATTCAGGAAGACCTTTGAAGTTCGATGAAGATCTTTTAACGTATTAATCCACAATTATTCCCGTCAAGGTTCTCGGGAGCTAGAAAATGTGATGTTTCGTCATTCCACCAACGTGCGACATTTGCGTGCAATGGGGAAGGTTCATAAACGGCGTTCATGGGTACCGCGTGTTCTAAGTCAAAATTAAGACTCAGCGATTTGCCATATGTGCATGTATGCTTGCTCGGAATAACAGTGGCCTTTTCTATATTGTATCGTTGCTGGTGACAAGCAATGCTGTCTTAATGCTTAAGGAAAACAAAGGAATGATTGATACAAAACTGCAACTCCCAGTACAAAGACCTGCGCGCATTCACAGAAGATAATGTTGTGCATCTGGTGGAACAGCGACGGTATGGTGTACTGCAAATTGCTTCCCCGATGTGTAACCATCACTGCTGATAATGAATGTCAACAGCTGCGACGTCTTGCAGACGCAGTCCGGGAACAACGACCAGGAGGACTGCGTGAAGTGATACTATTCCACTATAACGGCCGCACGCATTCAGCTAGACTGACAAGAAACGCTATGGAGGGGTTGGGTTGGGAAGTTATCCCGCACCCACCTTATTCATCTGATACGGCGCCCTCAGATTTTCACCTTTTCCGCTCTCTTTGGAACAACCCTCAAAGACCGCTGTAAATAGTGAAGGAGAGTATGTTATCGATAACTACAATCATTGTTGTCATTTTGAAGTTGTAGCTTTGAGTTCGAAGACAGAAAAGGTGCTGATCTTCACGGCAGTTTGTTTCGTATAACTCTCATGATCTCAGCAGAACTACAGCAAAATACATTCATTCGAAATTTGTTGCTCGATTGAGGATTGTTCGCAGGGATGACTTAGCATGTTGTCTTGGGTTAACAATTATTGACAGGGGTAGAAGTGACTTTCAGGAGTGCTCCACAGAAGTGTGCTGGCACCCTTGCTGTTCATGTTGTATGTTAACGACCTGGCAGATAATATTAATGGTAACCTCATACTTCTTGTAAATGATATTTTCTATAATGAACCTCTGTCTTTGCAAAAAGCCAGACGGAGACAGTGTCAGATCTTGGTAAGTTTTCATAGTGGTGTAAAGCACGACAACTTGCTTTGAATGTTCATAAAAGTAAAATTGTGTATTTCACAAAATGGAGAAAAGTAGTATCCTTTGCCTGCATTATCCGCGACACACAACTGAAATTACTCAACTCGTACATTCCGTCCCCTTAGCTGAGTGGTCAGAGCGTGACTGACATGCAGCGACCCGAGGGTCGATTCCCGGCCAGATCGCCGATTTTCTGCGCTCGGGGACTGGGTGTTGTGTTGCCCTTATCATTTCATCATCATCGACGCGCAGTTCGCCCCCCCCCCCCCCCCCCCCCCCCGTGTGGAAAAGGGTTGCGACTCGGCGGACGGACATCCCCGGGTGGGGACTCCAGGCCATCGATGCCATACGATCATTTCATTTAATTTTTCACTCATCCTGTACAAGTACCTGGGTGTCATTGTTTGTAGGAGAAGTGAAGTGGAATAACCGTATAGGCTCACTCGTTGATGAAGGTGGTGACTGACTTCGGTTCATTGGTAGGTTACTCTGAAAATACAATCGGTGTTAAAAGGAGATCACTTACAAAGCACTTGCGCGACCCGTCATTGAATATTGTTAAAGTGTTCGGCAATCTAACAAAGTAGAACTACCAGGAGTTATCGACAATATACAGTGAAAGTCAGCACCAATGATCACAGCTTTCTTTCACCCAAGGAGAGTGTCACGAAATTGATTACCTTTCAAGAGATGTCCTGCGAAAGCGTACTTAGTGTTTCAAAAAGAGTGAGGAGAGTAGTAATATACAACGTCTTATGCATCGCTTCCATAGGAATTGATCATATCAAGCTCCGAGGCGTTAACCCGTGAGAAGACGCGCCTTAGAAAGTTACACGGTTTGGCGCGAAGGAGCAAAATGCTCACACTACATAAATCGTATTTTTTTTAGAAAAAAGAAAATATAATACTATAAAATGAAAGGCACTTATCTACGTAATCACAGTAGTTATTAAGGTATAAGTAACAAAAAATGCAGTCTTAGGCGTAAATAAAGTCTTCAGAACTTCGGTTATTTACTAGCTGCGCATATTATGTACATAATATATAAACAATAAATGCTTATATTTCAATTAATCAGTCTTCCATAGTATCCGGAGAAAGTGTCTTTCATGACATCCCTTGCACATGAATGTCACATGCTCAGTGCATTGTGACACAAAGTATATGCTTTTTTAGAGCGTCTCTTCTTCCTTCTTGGACAAAGCGCACAAAAGCCACTGGGTCCTGTCTCTGTTTCCACGTTAGGAAGAGGTGCCAACCGCTTCATTCGGAACTTGAGATCCGATGAAATGTTGTGCAGTGTTATTCTTCGTGAAATATGTGGTTTCACCATCTCTAGAGCCACATCTTTCAGGAATACACGTCTTGCAATTACATTTTGTGTGGTTTCTTTGTATATAATTTGCACGTTGATACCAGTTATATTCAAAACAGTGAACAGTCTCATTGGCCACCTTGAAGAAATTCGTGCGACAGAGTAATACTCTTCTTTTGGTCAACAACGTCCACACCCCCTATAGTATTGTTATAAAATGTAACAATTTCTGGTTTAGCTTCAATACCTCTCTCTTGATCGTTATTATCGTTGTTGTGTAGTGAGGATAACATAATTACAATTTTCTTGGTTTTTTTCCGCCCCTGGTACGTAAGATAAGATGACAATTGTTTTCACCGAAACCAAAAATAGAACTCGGCATCGGCCTGTTCTTTGTTAACAAAAATAATGGAGGGATTTCTTGTTTATTTGTGCGTAATGTGCCGACAGCTGTTGTTCTGTAGACATTTTTCATTTCAATTCTTCGACTAGTGGAATGGACGTGAAATAATTGTCCAGTGTTATGTTTCTACCACTGCTGAGTACAGGAGCAGCAACACTCTTGACTACATCAGCAGCCGCGTTGCTCCAATTAAAAGTTCCTGGTGGCTGTTTTCCGGCATATATTTCCAAATTAACGTATAAAAGGTTTTCGCATCTACGAGGGCGTAGATTTTTATGCCGTATTTCGCGGGTTTATTTGAAATACACACCCGGAACTTACAGCGGCCCCTGAATGACTCCAACATTTCATCAGTAATATAGTACTCTCCGGGTCTATAGTTGTCGTTACAGTGTCCAACAAAGACCTCAAATATTTCTCGAATAGGCGCTTTCTTACTTCGCGAGTATTGATTTCATCAAAACGTAACACTCGTAACAAAAAAATAAGGGCTTTATGGCCATTGTTTCTGGGGGAAAAAAAAGTGTGTACCATCATCAGTCCACATTTCTTTCACATTCTACAGTCCCGTTCTCGTGAAAATATTTCTTTTAATTTTGTAGTATATATATATATATATATATATATATATATATGTAACTATTTTATCTATCATTCCATCATCGAAAAACCATTCTAAAGCAGTTAGTTCATTCTTAGCTGCTTGTTTGATCCCTGGCAAATGAATTACGATATTCCAAGTTCTAGTACGTATATTAGGTATGGGTTTGTGTATAAGCCATTTTGTAGACCCATCTTTTCCAGTATGAAATGGTATCCTACCTCTTGGTTTGCGTGGCGCTTCATGTGCATCTTCATCCGAAGATCGTTCCGTATCTGACTGATGGGGATTATCAATACCGAAGCAGTTGCTTTCAGGGTTATCTACACGATTGTCGTCCGTATCATCCGCATCAAATATACATTCTTCGTGCAAATCAGGATCTTCCAGCCATGCAAGTATGTATTTGTTTTGTTTGTCGGTCAGCCATAATGATTATTGTAAGCTGTATAAATAAAGAACATAATCACTAAAAATACTTATTTTAGGATTCTTAAAACGTAATAAAGCAAGAAATAAATATTTACATAACAAGAAAAAAGTACTTACACGGATAGGCGCGCGTTGAGCAAAATGCCGCACTCAACGTGCACAGCCGATTCACTGCGAGGTCACAGGCACACTGAGCGACGCAAAGTGTGGTGCACGGGGAGGGGATGAATAAGGTACTGAGACGCTCGACGCGCTATCATATTTATAACATTCACAATTGTTGTTGTTGTTATTGTTGTTGTCTTCAGTCCTGAGATTGGTTTGATGCAGCTCTCCATGCTACTCCATCCTGTGCAAGCCTCTTCATCTCCCAGTATCTACTGCAGCCTACATCCTTCTGAATCTGCTTAGTGTATTCACCTCTTGGTCTCCCTCTACGATTTTTACCCTCCACGCTGCTCTCCAATACTAAATTGCTCATCCCTCGATGTCTCAGAACATATCCTACCAACCGATCCCTCCTTCTAGTCAAGTTGTGCCACAAGCTCCTCTTCTCCCCAGTTCTATTCAATACCTCCTCATTAGTTATGTGATCTCATTCACAATTATCGAAATGAATTTTTGTGTCAGAGAAATGCTCATAGCACGCCTTCTCACGGTTTAAGGCAATCACTCTTTCCGCTCTCGCATGCAGGAATGGAAAGGAAAGAAACCCTAATGCCTTGTGTATTGATAAGTACTCTCTTCCATGCACTCCACAATGGTTTGCCAAGTGTAAATGTAAAACCTGATTTCTGTAACAATGCCGAAGTTTCCCTGCACGATGTTAATACCTGCCAACTATGTACCATTACCAAATTAACTGGTTGTTGATGCATCATGATGTATTCCATCAAACCTTATAATCAGATTGTGCCAGAACGCTCTTTTCTCCCCAATTGGTTTCATTACATGATCATTAGTAAGTACTAGCGACCCGTCCCGGTTCCGCACGGATAACACTTAAGTGGCTACGGGCGGACGACTTCTCTGGCGTAGCGGTAATGAAATACATATATTCACAAATCTTTCCCGTCAATCGGTCTATCAATCACTCAAGACCGTATTAAAATCCGTACACCAGTTCTTGAGATTAGCCTTCACATACAGATATAACGCGGCTGGTGATATTTAATTGCAGTATTAATCTAATTAGCCTCCTTATAACTAAGTGGGTCGGTCAGTCAGTTCAAAGGAATTAAAGGAAATGCCGCGTTTAGCAGATACTGAATAGTATAGCCGTGGATACAGTGGCGTTTTAATGTTATCATTTCGGCACTCAAGGAAAAAAGTAGTACAATACCATGTCCAAGAAGATAAATTTCGGTTACTGGTCTGCTTTTATTAGTATTTAAGGAGTCACCAGTTTGTTCAGCATTTTTGAGTCTGTTCTTGCGATGCGCCGTTCTGCTTGCATTGTCGAAGCCGTGATTTTTTGCGCTCACTATCCAAAGTCTCGAAATTTGCCAACAACACGCCATTCACGTAATAAGCAATGATTCTGTACTAAAACTGCAGATGACGTTCCGGTGGCTGCTGGTGTCAGCAGCGGCACAGCAGTAGCATGGTCGGATTAAGTTTTGCACCGTCGTCATCTTAGCTTTGGTGTGTTTACTATCGATACTGTAAATTGCGTAATATTGGTATACCAAACGAAACTTCAGGCACTTGTCAAAATTGAATTCCGTCTCTAATGGCCTTGTCGCCAATGAGACATGAAACCTTAATTCACCTTCATCCTTCCTTTCAGAATTAGCTACTGTGATTGAAGAGGGCAATCTAAAGTTGAAAGACGGTTGAACACAACGTAAACTGTGTCGAGAGAGGATGCTGGTTTCAGAATATAATTTAAGGGATAGACCAGACTGACGCTCGAGTTTTGAACTGATATTCATGATTTGTTTTCAATAAAATAACAAACAATTTGCAAAACTTACTTCATTTTTTAAGTAAAAAAAGTTGCACCCAGAAGACACTACATGATATCGACGAAAGGCCTTCGCGGAGTGCGAGGGCGGTTCATCATAGAACAAAATTTCAATAGCTGGTTTTATGATATTGTCCAACATAGTACGTGGAGATATTAAAAAAAATTCAACAAAATGCCGGCACTCTGAAAGAAGTCAGTATGCGAAAAGCTATAATGTAATTGCTTGTATATTTCCTGGGTTATAGCCACCGCCAATTCGAAAAATGTTATTCTGAAAAAACAAACCTTTAATTAACAATGCTACCGTACAGTTTGCCTTTTTTCGCCTATATTGAATCTCTCTCACTCATTGTGTCGAAATTAAATCCATTACCTTGCGCTTCTTGACAACATTGTTGTAGATATCTCGAAGGCACAATTGCGAAAAGCAAGGAGGCAGCGGGTAAGCTAGTTTCCTATTTCTAAATAAATATTCAAACTATGGTCTATCACATGGTGCAGTAGTAATGCGTAGTGATAAACCTTTAAACAGTAATTATTCCTATGAAATTAGACAACGATTTTAGAACGAAGTGTGTGTTAAAAGAGACAGAGTAGTACTCCGCGTGATCTTCACACACAACATTGGTGTCAACAATACTATGCGTAACAAAGTGAAAGCCTTCAGTCCCAAAAGTGAGCAATGTTTCGAAAAGGGTACAATGTTAACATAAAATTTCTATAAAACGCCAAACAGCGTAATCAGTTGATACCTTAATGCATGACTCAGGGAAGAAGGGTGATCTTTCCCTCAGCTGTGAGCAAGTTAACTAGTTGATAATAGTCTTCCTAACAAATTAGCTTCGCAGTGCTGCAGTCAGTGCCTCAAACTACTTCTCTTCAAAAATAACATTATTAAAACTTTATATTATCTTCACTTTCCAACATATGTCATATTCATCCTTGCTGTCCTTTACAATACATCTTTCTTCACCTAACAGATACAATCAGAAGTCAACACAGCACTACTGAATACGTTCAGCACCTACCACACTCTCACTAAGAATGTATTAAGACTGCACAGAGGCAAAGACTGTGCCAGAAGACCAAAGATGGTTTAAAAGTAACATAACTCTCTCTCTCTCTCTCTCTCTCTCTCTCTCTCTCCACGTGAATATCAATAACATACAAAAATCAAAATGACATGTCCACCTTTCGTTTTACTTCACGTAAAAACAAGCGGACGCGAGAAAACTACGTGCTTTGACTGTTCACCATAAGTAAACAAATCTTACTAAGAAAAACATTTCAGTTGATACTAATACCTTCTGTGATACCATTCGAAGCTAACAGAACCCCTGTTCCGTCGGTAACGATTTTAGTACTACCTAGTTTGCATTCGAGCGCTGTGATACGCCAGACCCCCAAGCAGTAAATCGCGGTTTTAACATATTTTAACATTTATGGCACACTTTATGGAATGAATCGTAAAAATACTCTCTAAGGAATGTTTAAAGTCAGTAAAGAATTAGGCTAAAAAATTTCTATTCTGACCTGCCCGCCTCCCTAAATACCCGAAGGAAGACATGGCGTTAGCTAAAAGGCGGTCAAGATTCGCTGAAAATCCTCCCGTGGTACTGGTAAGGTAGAGAAAGCATGTCGAGATTCTACAAAAACTCGTTTCGTGGCGTGGAAGAAATAGAAGCGAAAGCTATTTTAAGGATGCTATATGTACTTTCAATTGGAGAAAACAAACAAAACACACACACACACACACACACACACACACACACACACACACACACACACACACACACCAATCAGTGTGTGCAAGGACAGAGGTAGTCTCCGTCGTAATCGACGAACTAGAATGCTTCTAGATTATTCTACTTTCAAACATTATTCTTGTTACAATTCTGATTTTAGTGACAGCCGCCATTTTGTTCCTGCTGCGTTTAAGATAGACCTGTCGTTAGAGGAAAGTGCCTTTCTTCTGCCTTCTTCTAGATTTATGTGCATTTGGACGGACATTACTTACGTCTAATTCACTTATTTCTAAACGTAATGTAATTTAATTTTGGAGACCGGCTGACATTATTTTAAACATAATCGGTAAAATGTTAGAGTCCCTCTAAAATTAGGGTTGCAGTAAATGTTTGTACTAAAATCGGGACAAAATCCACAGAAATCCAATCATAAGATGAGAGTGAGGAGGAACAGATGCCTGGAAAAATTAACGTGACTACTGAGCACAATACTTGTATAAAAATATTTGAAAAGACATAAATTACTCACAGGCACAATTTTGCAAAGATTATTTTATGGACCAGTCATGCTTCTCAGTTGATGTAACAGCCTTTAGAAGATCAATTTGTTTACGTCCACAATTATAAATCTGTGCACAGCTCATTTGAACTCTATAAGTACACTGTAAGATGCGTTCAATTATCCAACCCCCAGTGGAATATAAATATTTTGTTCTCTTACTTGAAAATCGGGTTTGCCTGTTTGCGACACCGGTACAAAGAATGAAAAATTGGGAGATTCCCGATTAATTGGGACGTACGGCAACCCTATTTCAAATAGGGCACTAACATAGCATGAATGAGGCTGTAGGGAGAGTCCTTAACAGCTCTGAAACCCATTACAGCATTTAAGGAACAGTATGAAACTGTTGTTGTCATGGTACGTATCACTTCCAGTGGGAGTCGACCAAGCCAAGTTTTAATCATCTTAAAGAAAACTCCTAATACCATGTTGACAGACGTGGGTTCTTCAATTCCTCACTCCGTTGAGGAAGTAATGTTTCGTCGCCTTCAACATAGCTTTTCAGTCTGAAGCTGAACCATTTTTCTCGTATAGTGAATCGAGGTTTCAGCTTTCCGTGCTGAACAGTGCAATATTTTGCAGTTTCCATTATACCGTCGTACCAGTAACTTACTAGAAAATCCCATCCCATTTCACGTCTCGTGATATGCATGTTTTGAGAGCATATGAACATCGCAGATAAAGGAACGAATTACTCATACCCTCGTGCTGCTCTTTTATCTGTAGATAGCATATGCGTAACTAGCATTCGAGCACAGTGGTGACCACATTCTTCAATCCATCTGCTTGAAAATTCCAGTATCAGAAAAAGTCACTACTAGTGTAGTACGGTATTTCATCCTCTGCAGATCGATATTTTTTCAAGTTTAATGGCATTTTACTCTACGAACCCTCCATGTACGTAAGTGGCCTACTAATGTAAATGTATAACTGTAATTTAGTTCGGAAAGGCCGGATAATTAGTTCACACAAAACCTTCATTGCAGCCTTTGTACGTTCCCCGTAAAACTGTCTTGGTTTCCAGTAATTTGCGATCCTTTATACAGATTTCAAATACAAAGCACGCCTGTGTAAAAATTAGCTTATATACCTGTTGAAAACACTGCTTGCTGTTGTAGGGAGTGTCAAACAACATGAAGCTTTTTTTTCATCTATAGCTGCTTACCTGATCCACGACTCTCTGTACAGTGCGTGACAATGCAAGCTCAAATTTTGCATGGAATGAGTGAATATAATAAATTGTCAAAATGCTCCCAAAGAGCCCCAAGCTGTTGTCTTGTTCTGGTGGAAATGTAAAGTAGGGGCAAAATAATAGTTTTGCTGTCTTCGCACAGTGGTGATTCGCCAAATTTACCAAGCAGCCCATCACCGGAAAGTTCGTTTGCATGTCAACGAATCCATTGTAAGTTTGTCGAGTGTATGCGCAAAATTTTGTATTGGCTGAACAGGACGTGTGCAGCACGCCCATATTTCTTGAGCTTCTTGTTTCACGCCCTTATTACGATTACGTCCGCTTCCGTAGTCGAGTGGTCAGCGCTGCTGACTACCATGCGGAGGACCCGGGTTGGATTCCCAGTACTGCCAGGTATTTTTTCCTTGGTGGGAGCGGCGGCGGGACGGGATGCACTCAGCGCCGTGACGCCAAATGAGGAGCTATTATACCGAGTTGTCGCGGCTTCACCTCACGAATACTGACGACGGCCGAGAGAACGGTGAGCCGACGCGCGGTCAATCGATAACGTTGGTACCGCCAGGTTCTGTTAACGGACGGAGCTCATTGCAATTCCAAACAAAGAACAAGTCGAACTAGGGCTTTGTATTGAGTAGACGCTCTTCACTACGTCAAAAGTCTGTTGCCTAACTCTTCGCTTGTGTTATTGTTTCCACTTTATAACACTTTGTAACCTGCCATCGGTGTTTTCATTAATGTCCAAATATCTGTTTTGTAAATTATATTTTGCATTGGGCCATCGTTCACTACAAACAATGACAACTTTTATTAATGTCCTACATTTCTTCATAGCGCCTTAAGAGATGGAGCAAGCAGTGTCGCCAGCAAACTATCACTGTGTGAATTATTCTGATAAATCTCTCGGTGGGCGGCCTCTTCGTATGTTTCCTTCAGACACAGTAAATCAGTCAAGTGTCCTCGCTCTGGAATGGTAGAATGACACACCAAGTCCGACTACACGCACTTCAGCAGTGGACTCTATTCGTAATAGTCATTTATGTTCGAAACTGGGGCGGCTACACATTAACTCCGGAAGAGTGCCGTGACAAACCCCTTTGGCCGGAAAGTTTACGGCTGATGACACTCGATGGCCGACGCCGCAAAATAGAGTTATAAATTCAGTTTAGATAGGCTTAATTGGCCGCTAAGGACGGTATTCAGGGTAGCCACTTCATTGAGGAGAACGCTACCTGCGGTCGCTGCCGGGTGTTTTGTTACCGTTTATTTACGATCAGTCACGGAGAGCGTGCGTGGATGGGAGCACAGGTGGGCGACGGCCCCGTGGTTTGCGCAAGGTGTGCGGTAAGTGGTGTAAATTTAACGGGCGGGGAGCCTCCGGCCGGCGCGCGGTAGCTCCCCGAATAGCTGCTGCTATTTCGGAGCCGCCGTCCGCCATTGAACCGAATGCCGCTCCGTCTGTTCGCTCGCACCGCCTCTCGATTCACGCTGCAGACGCGCCTGTCAGTCGCTGCCACAACGTGGTCGCCCACGCCGTGTGTAAACTGCATTTAGTTCGCACAATTGCTGGGACTTTTTATCCGGTGGCCTTCCGTCTTGAATATCAGGCTCAAGGTGCGTTTGCACCTGTGCGCCCTGCACCTACTCGCCGTGCGCCTGTGTTTGCGCCTCACGCAAATCGAGGAAAACGTGTTGGTGTCTGTGTCTTTCTCAACATGTGCACATCAGTGATTCCATTCATATCTAGAGAGCAGCACGAACGCCACTCCAATGATCAGGCTGCAGTTGCAAGTTAAATGCGCTTGTGTGGCTGGCCAGTCGGCATTAGGTTTGGTTATCAGTGCCAGCCAGGTGAGCTGGCGATGTGCATCTGCAGAGGCGATGCGTATGAGGGAGGCCGCGCCATAAACGTGCCCTCTTAAGGCATCCTGAAGGCCACTCAACATCGCTTATGTGGCTTCCTCTGAGGAACAAACCACTTGCTAGATTTCAGCATTTACAATGAACAGGTCAAAATTATGCAATTACAGTTATTTACCTCGCGAAAGGTGAAATCATGGTGATGAATTCAAAGCATGAGGAAACTTAACAATCATGAAATAAACATGCTTGGAAAGTCCTTCAGTTTATATTATGAATGCATACGTTTTCGTCACTTCAAGAACCCGTTGATTGAAGCACTGGCAAGAGTCTGAGACGTCTGTACATTTTACTGCTGCTCCAATGAATTCAGTTAGCTGAGAATTGAGGTTAGTGCAGCATAGAGGAAAGCAGTTACCGCAGTGCATGGATCTGCAACACACGGGAACTGGCTGGCGGCTAATGAAGAAATATCGTAATTGACTGAAGGTCTTGGTAGAGGGGTGTGTCCATTACAATCACAAAAACTGTAAGGAATTTAAAAAAAGGTGGATGACAGCGGAAAAACAGATACTAGAGGTTTTTAGACATGTGTATTTTATTCCTCATTAGGCGTTTCGGGCTCTGCCAACCTCCAGATGACCTTAAAAAAACAAACCGCAGTAACAACGTAGTTCTTGCACATTTGCCCAACGGTTATTTTTGATACACGAATACATACCATTTTAAACATCTTCGACAAGTACTTCAAAAATCGTCAGGAAAACATGAAGTTAAACAAAATAGCGGCAATAAGTAGACACGATGAACTAACACGGAGAAAACTTAAAGTGGAATAATATGCCTGGTAGGTAAGCAATCCATCAAAAGATAAGTGATTATAGCGACACTGCTTTACAACTTCGCTTCATTGTTGTCGTTAGTTACATATTTGTGCATAATGAAAGTTAGTTAAAATAATATATGAAACGAAATATGTATTTATAAATTTAAAGAGTTCTTCGTATCAACATACGAGACAAAAAGATATATAAAAGGAAATGAATTTTTTATACAAACAGTTTAATTTCTTTATTAAAATGGGCAACAGAAGAAAACTACACATAATGTGATTAATACTAAATAGAAGGACAGGCTGTCTATAATCTCTTACAATCTTGTAAAACCAAATAGTAAAATACTTGTCACGGAGATAATTTTTTTCTTTTGTTGTTTGTCTTCATGTCTTCCCTCTTCTAAAAACAGAAAAACATCACTATTTTGTTCTTATGGGACGATAGGATATTATATTTCCTTCTATATGCCTTTTTTACCTTACAGTTTGGCAGGAACTGCTCGTAAAATTCATAAATAAGTACTTAATTTCATTTATCATTTTAAAGTCTGACTTTCAATATTATGTACAGATATGTAACTGCGGATAACGATGAAATTATGATGGAACGCGGCGCCACTATAGTCATGCCATCTGTCGCTAGATTGTCTACCCAGCAGGCAAAAAGCTGCCGCTCCTGTTATTTCACTGAAGTTTTGTTCTTGTTAGGGCGTTGTACCTAGTTACTGCGGCTATTTTGATTATCTTCATGGTTTTCCGGACAATTTTTGACGTACTTAACCGAAGTTATATATAACACTTAAAAGAAGTATTCTTCCATCAAAAATAAATGTGCAAATATCTTGCATCTACATTGCTTACTTAAGACATCGTTGTTTTGACTACACCGTGTTGACATAAAGGCGTTACTGGGTTTTTATCGAGCCATAAAAGTTGGTCAGAGCCCGAAACCCTTAATGAGAGAAATAAACGGGTCTAAAGAACATTTAGTAGCTGTTTTTCTGCGGTAATCCAGCCTTTTTTAAAGTCCTTGTAGGTTTTTAGTGAAGACATATCACAGTAGATTTTGCATTTCCGAATTGATATGCAAATCAAAAAGTGGTTTCTGGATGCGCGTTTCTGCTAGATATCTCAGTGTTCTTTTATTTACTGTCGTCGACACGAACTATTTGTGAATCAGAGCGGCTCGTAGAGGAGGAACCAGGACGGCTTCGGCACATCAAGGGACTCAGAATCAGCCTTCTTCCACATGTATTCATCAGAAGTACGGACGAAGATTTTTCTTTTTGTTTAAGTTTCCGTTTGATCCTTCCAGATTGTTCTTATTTGTGAGGAACTGTTGAAAATTATTTAGTTTCGTTCTGTGTTTATAATCTACTGAATTTACTAGTCAGAAAGAGGAGAAAATAAATTAATACTGTTCAGATTCCATGTGTTCCTCGGTAGACCACTCTGCCAAAGTGCTAACGCGAAAGTCCGTTTGAATGCGTGCGAAAAATTGAAACTTTCAACAGTGAAACGTAGTAAAACAAAAAGCGCCAAACGGAGAACAAGCGCACTACTATTGCGCATCTCTTCCCATCTGGGACGGGGAGATTCCTGCGCCTGCGCGCGGTGTCCTGTCCTCACCTCTTCGTGCAACGGTCGCTTTCTCGTAGTGGGCACATATCGTAAACGCACCTAAACGCTCGCAGTTGTAGGTGCAGCCTTTGTGTAATTTTTAATAGACACATGACAGAAACATCCACGTATAAACACGGAATTTCCCACGGCAAACTTAATGTCGAATAACTGATGTGTACGGTATTGACAGTGGGGACGATTGAACACTACAGATATCAAATTACGAGCAGAAGTTCACAACATTCCTGAGTTGCAGTTGTTAGGTCTAACTTGTCGGATGACCTTCCGTTTTTTCCAGAATGGATTTTCTCTCTTCACTGGAGTGTGCGCTGATTTGAGTCATTCTGGAAGATTTAAACTGTGTGCAGGCCCGGTACTCGAAACCAAAACGTTTCCCTTTGGCGGTCAGGTGCTCTATCCACTGAACTATTCGGGCACGACTCATTGACCCACCGTCACAGCTTTACCTCCACCAGTACCTGTCTCCTACCTTCTCAACTTCTCAGTAGTTCTCCAGTATACCTTGCGGAACTGGCGCTCCTGGAGTGCTGGGTCACTCAGGCGATAGAGCAAAATGGAGAAAGGCAAAGGTTCCGATCTGGCAAGCAATTTTAATTTACCAGCAAGTTTCACTTCAGTTTCTTCACTTTAATGTTGTAATGGCAGTGGGCTTACTGGAACCGAAATCTGAGTCGAAGGCTACCCGATTGTTCTGTCGCAGTCGGAAGTGGACGTGGTTTCAGTGGCATCATGGGGAGGATTAGACTTCTTGCGCACCTCCCCACCCCCTACCCCCACCCCCCTCGCTTAGGAGGTCACCATTTGTTTTAAACCCAATCGCTGCTTTGTACATTGATTGAAATACACTCCTGGAAATTGAAATAAGAACACCGTGAATTCATTGTCCCAGGAAGGGGAAACTTTATTGACACATTCCTGGGGTCAGATACATCACATGATCACACTGACAGAACCACAGGCACATAGACACAGGCAACAGAGCATGCACAATGTCGGCACTAGTACAGCGTATATCCACCTTTCGCAGCAATGCAGGCTGCTATTCTCCCATGGAGACGATCGTAGAGATGCTGGATGTAGCCCTGTGGAACGGCTTGCCATGCCATTTCCACCTGGCGCCTCAGTTGGACCAGCGTTCGTGCTGGACGTGCAGACCGCGTGAGACGACGCTTCATCCAGTCCCAAACATGCTCAATGGGGGACAGATCCGGAGATCTTGATGGCCAGGGTAGTTGACTTATACCTTCTAGAGCACGTTGGGTGGCACGGGATACATGCGGACGTGCATTGTCCTGTTGGAACAGCAAGTTCCCTTGCCGGTCTAGGAATGGTAGAACGATGGGTTCGATGACGGTTTGGATGTACCGTGCACTATTCAGTGTCCCCTCGACGATCACCAGTGGTGTACGGCCAGTGTAGGAGATCGCTCCCCACACCATGATGCCGTGTGTTGGCCCTGTGTGCCTCGGTCGTATGCAGTCCTGATTGTGGCGCTCACCTGCACGGCGCCAAACACGCATACAACCATCATTGGCACCAAGGCAGAAGCGACTATCATCGCTTAAGACGACACGTCTCCATTCGTCCCTCCATTCACGCCTGTCGCGACACCACTGGTGGCGGGCTGCACGATGTTGGGGCGTGAGCGGAAGACGGCCTAACGGTGTGCGGGACCGTAGCCCAGCTTCATGGAGACGGTTGCG
This sequence comes from Schistocerca americana, assembly GCF_021461395.2. Lineage (NCBI taxonomy): Eukaryota > Metazoa > Arthropoda > Insecta > Orthoptera > Acrididae > Schistocerca > Schistocerca americana. The sequence continues at coordinate 324,532,863 of NC_060121.1, read as the reverse complement.
AATGGTCCTCGCCGATACCCCAGGAGCAACAGTGTCCCTAATTTGCTGGGAAGTGGCGGTGCGGTCCCCTACGGCACTGCGTAGGATCCTACGGTCTTGGCGTGCATCCGTGCGTCGCTGCGGTCCGGTCCCAGGTCGACGGGCACGTGCACCTTCCGCCGACCACTGGCGACAACATCGATGTACTGTGGAGACCTCACGCCCCACGTGTTGAGCAATTCGGCGGTACGTCCACCCGGCCTCCCGCATGCCCACTATACGCCCTCGCTCAAAGTCCGTCAACTGCACATACGGTTCACGTCCACGCTGTCGCGGCATGCTACCAGTGTTAAAGACTGCGATGGAGCTCCGTATGCCACGGCAAACTGGCTGACACTGACGGCGGCGGTGCACAAATGCTGCGCAGCTAGCGCCATTCGACGGCCAACACCGCGGTTCCTGGTGTGTCCGCTGTGCCGTGCGTGTGATCATTGCTTGTACAGCCCTTTCGCAGTGTCCGGAGCAAGTATGGTGGGTCTGACACACCGGTGCCAATGTGTTCTTTTTTCCATTTCCAGGAGTGTATACACGACGTTATAAAATAGTAAAAGATATACATTCCAGTAATTATGTTTAATGACACAGTTCAGTACACGATTCAACACACAGTTGCTAGCAACGATGTTGCGGTTTGGAATTATAAATAAATTAACCCCTGGCTGCAATAGATGTGCAAGGTGCGTCTGTAGATGGGACTGGCAGTCCCGAAATCGATTGTGGAATAAAAATTAAGAACAACGTTGCAGCCAGAGGATAATGCGTTTATAGTTAAAAAACATCACGCAGCTGCATTCCCATGATAGAAAATAATCAAATATCGCGATTTGTTTCTCATGTTTACATTGGCGATGAACGCAAAGTCGGCGCAAACCAAACAAGAAACACAAAACATATTTTACACTTTCGCTGCTTTGGCTTACTCAGCATAGCGAGAGTATCCCAGTCTAGTAGCCGTAAACAAGAATCATCTCCATAATAGAGGAAGATGGGTCTTTTGGGGTTGTTACTCAATATAATCCAGGCCAAATCTCTCCGTCATTTCCTGTCATACATTCCCACTACTTCCCAGACCTGCGGCCTCCAGACCTTGCCCCCATTTTTCTTCTCCATCTTCCTCTTCTTTTTCGTCCTTCTAACTCGCCAACCTTCTTTCCGTTCTCTTTTGCCTTACCTAATATTTTTACCTTGTCACAAAAATGAGACCGGACGGCAATTGCATTCATTTGTTGTGGACTGGGACAGCTTTGCAGACAGCAACTTCCCTCGACCTAACCGGACTATACAGTCGGCAATGTTGTAACTGCTATGTGACTTTCTGATTTTCCCAAGTTCAAACTTGGAACCTTCATCTTGGCGCCTCAGGTTCAAAAAAATCGAACGCTCAGTTTGTCAGAAGGACGGAGCTTTCTAACTCGGAGACGAAGTTCTATTGAATCCGTTAACTCAGTACACAGTGTGTGGGCCAGTGCATTACAGGGTTATTACAAATGATTGAAGCGATTTCACAGCTCTACAATAACTTTATTATTTGAGATATTTTCACAATGCTTTGCACACGCATACAAAAACTCAAAGTTTTTTTAGGCATTCACAAATGTTCGATATGTGCCCATTTAGTGATTCGGCAGACATCAATCCGATAATCAAGTTCCTCCCACACTCGGCGCAGCATGTCCCCCATCAATGATTTCGAAAGCATCGTTGATGCGAGCTCGAAGTTCTGGCACGTTTCTTGGTAGAGGAGGTTTAAACACTGAATCTTTCACATAACCCCACAGAAAGAAATCGCATGGGGTTAAGTCGGGAGAGCGTGGAGGCCATGACATGAATTGCTGATCATGATCTCCACCACGACCGATCCATCGGTTTTCCAATCTCCTGTTTAAGAAATGCCGAACATCATGATGGAAGTGCGGTGGGGCACCATTCTGTTGAAGGATGAAGTCGGCGCTGTCGGTCTCCAGTTGTGGCATGAGCCAGCATGTCCAGATACACGTGTCCTGTAACGTTTTTTTCGCAGAAGAAAAAGGGGCCGTAAACTTGAAACCGTGAGATTGCACAAAACACGTTAACTTTTGGTGAATTGCGAATTTGCTGCATGAATGCGTGAGGATTCTCTACCGCCCAGATTCGCACATTGTGTCTGTTCACTTCACTATTAAGAAAAATTGTTGCTTCATCGCTGAAAACAAGTTTCGCGCTGAACGCATCCTCTTCCATGAGCTGTTGCAACCGCGCCGAAAATTCAAAGCGTTTGACTTTGTCATCGGGTGTCAGGGCTTGTAGCAATTGTAAACGGCAAGGCTTCTGCTTTAGCCTTCTCCGTAAGATTTTCCAAATTGTCGGCTGTGGTACGTTTAGCTCCCTGCTTGCTTTATTCGTCGACTTCCGCGGGCTACGCGTGAAACTTGCCCGCACGCGTTCAAACGTTTCTTCGCTCACTGCAGGTCGACCCGTTGATTTCCCCTTACAGAGGCATCCAGATGCTTTAAACTGCACATACCATCGCCGAATGGAGTTAGCAGTTGGTGGATCTTTGTTGGACTTCGTCCTAAAGTGTCGTTGCACTGTTATGACTGATGTGAGTGCATTTCAAGCACGACATACATTTTCTCGGCTCCTGTCGCCATTTTGTCTCACTGCGCTCTCGAGCGCTCTGGCGGCAGAAACCTGAAGTGCGGCTTCAGCGGAACAAAACTTTGAGTTTTTCTACGTATCTGTAGTGTGTCGTGGCCATATGTCAATGAATGGAGCTACAGTGAATTTATGAAATCGCTTCAATCATTTGTAATAGCCCTGTATTTGTGACACGTCAGTCCGAAACGCTGGTCGCGTTATCGTGAAGCACCTGTAAAACAGGTAAGTGCGTCACTGCGACTGTCTCGTATTTCCTTCACAGTGTACGTGACTTCGATAAACTCGGCCCGTATCACAATATGGAAAATATTTAACTTGCTCATGACTCTGCGAATGGGCGATGTGATTGTGCCGAAATTCTTGGGTCAGTATTTTCATCTCCTGATACAGCCAATGTCGCTAATGCGACCTTACGCTGCGGCATTCGATTTCGTGATATCCCGTTGGAATTCTTGGAGACATTTTCGTTGCTAGCATTTTGTTGACTAGGGAAGAAAAACGGTGACACGAAGTACTCTGTTTCCAGACTTTGTTCCATTATTCTGAATTAAGCACTAAACTTTTCCATAGTGCGACACGTAGGGGAACGGCACGTGAAATTGTAGACAGTGAGCGAACAGGAATGTTAGTTAAGCTCACTGGGCTCCTTATTCCTGTTGATGATGATGATGATGATGTCCCATACTTCGAGGAGCGTAGGGGACGATGCGAGAGACCCGCACCGCCGTACTAGGCAAGGTCCTAGTGGAGATGGTTCGCCATTGCCTTCCTCCGACCATAATGAGGATGAATGATGATGATGATGATGATGATGATGAAGACAACACAATAACACCTAGTCATCTCGAGGCGGGAAAATTCCCTGACCCCGCCCGGAATCGAACCCGGGACCCTGTGCGCGGGAAGCGAGAACGCTACCACAAGACCACGAGCTGCGGACCGGTACACTTAAAACTCTAAAATACGTTGGAGAGGGGCAACGACAGACCACCTCCATTAAAACCTTCCATGAGGAGGGCATTAATGAATTCCTGAATTGCTCCCAACACACTCTTTGAGAATTTAGTCACCGCTCGAAACGCAAGCTTCACACAAAAATGTTGTTCTTGTAGACATGGGAGTGTGACTTTGTATACTTTCGACGTCCACACAACCTGTAATAAAAAGATTAGTGATTTACTGTATGGAATGAGGCGCAGGTTGATGATTGTAAACTACTATCAGGAGAACCAAAGTTAAAATCTCTGACGGACTGTCGTGATTGTTTTCAAAGTTATTTTCAATTACGCATGTTGAATACGAACTTCAGCAAAGGTACGTCTGTTTCCTTCCACAATGCTTTGTAAACCGACAGTGGCATTCAGATGTAGATGTTACGTCAGTCACAAATGGAATGAATTTACAAAAAAGTCGTGGTCTTCCTTTGAGGGGAGCGAGAGATCCAGAAAATGGCAGATCAGATATTTGTTGACGCAGATGTGTTAGTGTGCTCTAACTGGAGTTAGAAGTTGAGATGTATGTGATAGTCGAATTAGGATGAAACTAGTGGTGGCACACGATAAGTTGTTAAAAAAGAAAATTTACAGCGAGGCACATACATACAGCTAATCTGGTTCTGGGAATAACAGATCGTTCTTCTAGGTCTGGAACTGATCCAAAATATAAAAGAGTGGAAACTTAGCTATTTCCCACACCTAAGTTGACGTAACTTCACATAAAAAAGATTTAAGCACTTCGCATAAAATAGTGCTGTTCTTGTACATTCATTCAACTCTGAGGCAAAGTAAGCAACCTGGCGCTGAGGCAGAACGAATATTTCTTTCGAACGTAATTTCTCTCTCTGGAAAGCTTCGTTGTGATTAAGTGACTTTACGTTAAGGTAGTCCTAGAATCGCTTTTTATCAGATGTAATGCGGTAATCCTCGACTTATTTAATAAGCAACATCTTCAAAGTGCCCTATCCCGTAACGATGGAAGGGCTCTAGCAAAGAAACGGAAATCTCTTTTCGTTCATGGTCGCTACAATCACTAGTAGGGTAAAGGGGAAAAATAGTTATTCCTGAGGTGTCGTTTGTTTCATCCACTAATCTGTGTTAAAATAATTACCATAGTCTACGCTGACCACGTGTCCTCTAAGGGCTTGAAGATAGTCTGTAACGCTGTAAGTTGCACTTACCACGTAATGGGCAGCTTAATCTTCTACATTGTATTTTAGTAGGAAACACTGGTTTGGGAGTTCGGGGTCACGCATGCTAAGGAGAAAGTTACATTAATCGGTTTATTTATTGGATCTAGTCTCTGGAGAATTTCGGTGTTCCTTGAGATGAGTGTGGCAACCACCTAAAATTCTCACGAGTGTCGTCGTACCAGGCCTTACGGTAGTTTTATTACATGGAAATCTCTCTCTCCGCTCTCAGGTATCGAGCAATGGATTTGCCTCTACGTCCCATAATAGTCAACTTCTAATAAACGAGGTCATTACAGAGAAAGTGAGAAATCACTATGCTGGTATTTGTGAGTATTGATGAGCTCATTGCCGGCCTTTGATCCGTCCGGCCAGTGTGTCATTCTGCGTTTGTTTAATGCTCAAGGTCTTCACTGAAGTTAGTTGATCGTATGTTACATCCACAGCCTTAACTAACATACATTTTGTTAACACTAATCATGCACCAAACCTAGTTATACGTACGGTTGAAAAACGGGTTTTACCTGTTGTTTCTGATGTATCTTTGTGAATTAAGGTCTTCTAGGTCTCAATAATTGATTACGATATGTTAAACACAAGTGTTAAGAACAGCTTTCCGTAATTAGCATAAGAGTAATCCCAAAGATGTCGCAGATATCATCTTCATAGAACTTCATTGCTCAAGGTACTATTTAATGTTGGGACTCTGATCTAGAGTGGCAAATCCGAACAGATTGTTTTCCTTTGTTTGGCTTCCCCCAGCTCCACTTGCCATAATATTTTTAAAAACTTCACAGCGCGTGCTCATTCCGCTTCTAGTTGTTCAAAGCTATCACATAGCAGTTTTGTCCTGTAATCCACTGTGAATGCAGTTTCACTGACTGAAGTTCTTACTTGTTGTGGTGTGTATGCTGAAAAATGAAATAAATTACACGAGCCTTTTGGTAAGCAAGGCAGATGGTACCAGGTACACGAGCGTGTTCTGATATAGACAGCATCCTATAGACGTCGACTGGCTTAGGATCGGGCGATCTGGAGGGGCAACCCATGGGCTTGAATTCACTGAACTGAACTGTTCACCAAGCCAACAAACATGCAACCAAAGGAAATTGATGCAGATGTTATACGAGAATGTCCACATAACACGAACCTGCCATTGGTCCTCGAAATCGGACAATGGGACATCATAGCGACCGTGTGAACACAGCTCAGACCATGACGGAGCCCGGAAGTTTCAAGACAACGCCCACTCACGCTGCAGTGTGAAATACTGCAAACGCCCTAGATACTGTTGGCCTCTGAAATCAGAGTTCTTGTGCAATCTCCGATATGGTATGACCCATGCACAATAATTATCATATCACGCTCAAAGTCCGTTAACTCGCGACGTCATGCCGTATTCAGTTCACAAATGTCAGTAACGCCACACTCAAACATCGAGCCTTCAGGTTAGGCGCACGCCGCATCTGGATGTGACATCTGGGCGTGATACATTTCGTATCTTCAAATGGCACAACCCTTTCTGTAGCTTACAGCCATTCAGTTTTAATAGTTTTGGTGGTGGTGTATTAATCCTTAGTATATCCTTTAAAAAGTTATCTGATTAATTTACTTGCACTGAGATTAATTATCCTTAAATAAAAATAAAAATAAATCGTTTAGAATTTTTAGGAAAAATAAATTAACGATATCCTCGAGGCGTTGACAGACGGAACGTTAGTTCATAGCTGCGGTGCCTGTTGATGGAGAACCATACTACAAAAACTGCGATGTTGTTTCTTCAGACGTGGCGACAGATGTGGTGATACAAAGGCTAGCACCGTTGTAATGACCGGATGTGCTTCTATTTTAGGAGACACACCTGTCACTGTGGAAAATAAGGCGCAGTTGACAGCAGGACATGTACGCATCCGCCTCCACCGGGCAGCACCTGCAACGCGAGCGGGCGTCGCACCTGCCGAACTTAACCTTTTCTGCTAGGTCACTTGTTATCTCCCTGGCACTGGGATGCTGTTTATTGTGCCAAAATGCACTTAAATTTTCGACGTCGTTACCTATTAGCACTATACACTTCCCCAGCGCTGATGCCGTAAGTAGAGAGCTATTTGGAAAGTAAGGTCCTACCGCTCGCGAAATGGGAACCACACTGAAAATCAAAAAGTTTTATTTGTAACAAGTAGCTACGTCTTACAGCTACTTCTTTACATAATCGCCGCTCCAAGTAAGAAACGTGTCTTAGTACTGTACCAACCAAGTAATATCCTCATCATCGAAGGCAACCGCTTGTACTTTCTGCCAATTCTCTACACTGACCTGCAACTTGTCTGTGGCGAAAGGTTGTCTTAATTTCCAGCGGTTCGTGTGTGCGGAGATGAAAATCAGAGGGAGCGAAGTCCGGGCTGTATGGTGGATGATCAGACGCTTCCCATCGAAAACGCTGCATTTGCGTTCTCATTGCCCCTGCAGTGTGCGGCCGAGAATTGTCATGAAGAAGGAAATGCATGACGGTTATGTAGTGTAGGCTGTACGAAGTCGGACTAAGTCTCCTACTAGACCCCTCATGCTCAACAGGCCCTCATACTTAACCGGGAGACACTATTTATGTAGGCACCTTTGTCTGCTCACTGTGCGCTCGGAACTGAAAAGAGCGACGTGACGCGATCGGCGGGTGTACTAGAGAAACTGTCCAATACATCTGTGCAAAGCTTCGTCATTTCGCGATCGATCGGACCTTGCTTTCCGAATAGCTCTCGTAGATCCCATCCCTGGAATTCGGTTCAGGGGGAGGGGGGATTAGCATGCACCCATCTACCGCTGAATGTTGTCTTCATTACACCAAAAGGATTTGCTAGGCGCAACGTTTTTTTAGGTGAACGAATATGTGGACGCGTAATTGTATCGAAACTGGTGAAAGTAGCAGATTTTCCAAAAATTTTCGCGTAAAATACATAAGTACGTAGCGTAGTTGCCAGAGCACATTCCTTATGTTTCTATTGATTTTGTTTTTGCGGTCAGTGCCTCTTACCACGTACTTTTTCATGTATATGAGCCGTAAGACATACATAGTATTCACCAGTTATAGCATAGCTGACAGAACCCTTAAAAAAGATAGCTGTGTGATGAGCCGAATGGTTGATTTGAACACCACAGTGCATGGTCACACTGAAAGTGATACACCGTTGCCATCCTCCGACCTCTGAACTGAGTTACGCATCCTGTTGGGGGGGGGGGGGGGGGGGGGACCTTCAGTTTAACGTCGACTCCAAATAACGAGTACAACCCTTTGCCAAGTAGTAAATAAATGAATCAATTTTGCATCTGAAAAACACCATTTGTAAATCTTGCGGCAAATGAATTAAATGATTCGTCATTGCCTGATGCGATACCTCTGATACCGTGTTGGACCTCCTTTGGCCCGGCGTAGTGCAGCAACTCGACGTAGCAAGGTCTCACAAAGTCGTTGCAAGTCCCCTGGAAAAATATTGAACCATACTGCCTTTATTGCCGCCCATAATTGCAGAAGTGTTGCCGGGTGCAGGATTTTGTGCACTAACCAACCTCTCGATTATGTCGATGGAATTCATGTCGAGCGATCTGGGTGACCAAATCATGCTCTCGAATCGACCACGTCCATGAACGTCTGCAGATGGTCTCCAAGTAGTCGAACATAACCATTTCCATTCAGTGACACAGTCCATTTAATGTGAACATAGCCCACACTGTTATGGGGCCACCATCAGCTTGCTTAGTGCCTGGTTGATAACCAGGGTCCATAGCTTCGTGGGGTCTGCGCCACATTCGAACCCTCATATTAACTAAAATCGGGACTCATTTGACCAGACCACGGTTTTCCAGTCGTCTACGGTCCAACGGATATGGTGACGAGACCAGGAGAGGCGCTTCAGACTATGTCGTGCAGTTAGCAAACGCTCTCGCGTCGGTCGTTGGCTGCCATAGCCCATTAACGCCAAATTTCGCCGCACTGTACTAACGCATACGTTCGTCGTAAATCCCGTATTGATTTCTACGGTTGTTTCACGCATTGCTGCTTGGCTATTGGCACTGACAGCTACGCAAATGCCACTGCTCTCGGTCGTTAAGGGAAGGCCGTCGGCCATTGCATTGTCCATGGTGAGAGGTAATGCCTGAAATTTGGTATTCTCGCCACACTCTTGACACTGTGGATCTCAGAATATTGAATTCCTTACGATTCCCGAAATGGAATGTCCCATGTTCCTAGCTGCAACTACCACTAAGCGTTCAAAGTTCGTTAATTCCCGTCGTGCAGCCATAATCACGTCTGAAGCCGTCACAAGAACCACCACCTGAGTACAAAGCACAGCTCCGCCAATGCACTGCCCTTTTATACCTTGTGTACTTGATACTACAGTCGTGTGTCCATGCGCGTATCATTACCCCATGACTTTTATCGCCTAAGTGTAGATATTGAAGTGAACACCGTCTCTGTGCCGAGTCTCGATATAACATCCTTAGCCTAATACTTGGAAAGAAACAGTGATGAAAATGGAGTCAGTTCTTGTGATAGAGAAAACCGTTGATGTCACGTCAAACGAAATAGTTGCACGGTCATTTGAACGCGATGTCATCAGAATTCGTGAGAAGTCCTCTACCTAACGCTCTACCGTGACAGGCGTGGCGCACGAAATCAGCGCATTTGATTGCGGCTAGTTAGTGTCTTCCCCACCCTTGGGACACCAACTATCTCGGAGGTAATGCAGAGGGCACTTGGCTTTTCACGTACCAGCTCGGGAATCCCGTCCGTGCCGCAACTCGGGGAAACCAGAGATGACCAAAGTAAACTGCCGAGGGCAACACCATGTTGGTGACAGAGGTCGGCGTCGGCTATTGGATACTGTAACGGGGGATAGACGCGCCGCAGTTCGCCAGTTCAGTGCTGGATAACAATCACCAAAAGCGAACACCCATTCCTTCCATACCGTCCACGTTGCTTTGGGGTATAGAAACCACGCTTCAATTATGTCTGTCTGTTCGCGTTGTGTGTCTTTAATAGCATGTGACACGGCACATTGCTTAGCATTGACCCTGGCAGCATGGAAAAAGGTCGCCTGGACTGATCAACCGCATTACACCTTAGTACACGCTAACGTCAAGGTGCTATTAATTGGTCGAAAACATACGAGGTGGTGCATCCAAGTTTTTGACGTTTGAAATCAGATAAGTATTGCAAGTATTTTCGTGTGGGTGATCTGTGGATGTGTTCTCTCGGCGACGAACAATGAAGAGTCTACTGAGCAATAAAATACCATTGTTTTTTGTCCGTAGCACTCCGCAGGCGACTGTACCATCAGTTAGTCAAGACAAGGTTCACCGTGTGAAGTGGCGCAGTGGTTAGCACACTGGACTCGCATTCGGGAGGACGACGGTTCAATCCCGCGTCCGTTCATCTTGATTTAGGTTTTCCGTGATTTCCCTAAATCACTCCAGGCAAATGCCAGGATGGTTCCTTTGAAAGGGCACGGCCGACTTCCTTCCCTAATCCGATAAGACCGATGACCTCGCAGTTTGGTCTCTTCCCCCAAACAATCCAACCCAAGACAAGGTTCGAGGGACACTTCACGAGCTTAAAGATTGTTGTGTGAATCTCAGGTCACTGGTCGTAAGCGCTGTTTAAAATATCAGGACGCCATCGAGCGAAACGTGTGCGCCCTGGACCCAGCTACGACAAGTCACTGCACTGTGGACTGCGGTTTAGCGCCTGTGGTTCATCAAGATTACCTTCCAATATTTTAGGCATTTTGTAGAGTCCATGCCACGAAGTGTCATTGCTGTTTCCAGGACGTAAGGGCGTGTTACACTCCAGCCGGTAGATGTCTTTGATTATGCACAATACACCAAAAGCAACTGAATTCATTTTCAAAGTAAACTTCTCATTATGTGCGGTTTCTTCAGAACGAGAACTGTATTAAAAGCACTGAACCCACCGTATTCCATCTAGTTCGTTTAATTCCTCTTCGTACGCTGTGGCGGTATGTCATGCATTTCGAAAAATCTAGAAAGTCTGGGGTTCTGTTCTTCACTACATTATATCTGACTCCGTAAGTAATCTGAACTATTGAAGTCGTAGAGTACAGGAAAGGGTGTAGCACTGTTTTGCAGAAGGAATACTTAGAAATCTCATCTTTAATTTGATGAAGAACGACGAGAAGTGCTACACTTTGGGTTTAAAATTGTGGCACTTTGTTTTTGTTATTTCAATACTCGTTACCACGAACAATACGCCGTAATCCACACCCACAAGAGTGTGGAATACGCCAGCAGGCAAGGAAACCATGTTTGCTACTACGAAGGACGTAGAGAGAATGCTGTTAAAGCAACGCCGTGAAAATTTTGCATTTTCGCCCACAAGCCTGCCTGGTAGTCAGCCGCCAGCTGGGGCAAATTACTGCGGCGTGAGTCCGCGTCGTGACTTGTTGAGGTCGTAACAGCGTGTTTTGCTTCCGTGCCGGTAGACCGTTGTTATGAACACAACTGTGTTTTGGAACTAAATTTCGGGCTAGGCCTTTACTTGCTTCCTCACAACTGTACCTATCTAATTATTATGAAATTAGCTGTTCATTGCGTGCCCTATCCACGTGTTCCGTTTTGTCTTCTCTCTCATTTGCGTACTCTGTTTAACTTTAGACTACTGCAGTTTCCAGATATTGCATTTGTCATTTTCCGGGTCGCGCCTGGAGATGAAATTCCACATGTTTATCTAACTTTGAATGACAACATTATGCATCAGTGTTCGAGGAGTTGCAACGTTTAGCGTCTGTCATGTGATGCTATTTATAGTGTCTGCAAGTATAATGTAGACCTTATACATTGCTGTATCTTGGAAATACTTTAAATTCCAGTGACAAAGTGCTTGTCGTCGACTGTAATTAGGGACATAGGGGTTCCGTTCGTAACGGCTTTTTAAATTCCACATTGCAAAATTTCACCACACTTTCGGGCTTCTTGAAGTGTTGCTGTTTTCCCGTACTGTCAAAGCTTTGTACAGTAATAACTACAACCAGATGCAGCAATCACTGGAAAAATATCGGAAAACAGTTCAGTCACGCCTATTAGTCAGGCTGTTAATCTCCGTCAACGATGACCATCTTCCAGGCCTGAGTAGATGCAGTCTACTACACAAATATTTTCATTCCGACTTTTCATGGTGTAGACACACACATTAATTTAACTTACAAGCACTGTTAAAGTGTTACAAATTTTGAGTACCATTAACATCATTACGCCATAAAGTGTCAACATCTCTGGCGTAATGATTTCCATGGTACTCAAATTTTGACGAAACTTGTAGGGCTAATTAATGTGATTGTACCATTAAAATGGTCAGTGACACGAATTGTGTAGTATATACTCAGGTCTGGAGATCGTTGTCGTTGACCGAAATTACCAGCCTGATTAATAAAAACAGTTTAGCACCATATTACGGAAAGTGCAGCGTCAGACGTGTTTTACATGTTTCATAGTCATTCTTCTTGACAAGCCTTTCTATATTAAAACCAATTAAAACAAATTCCGTGACTGAAGCTGTGGTGTCACCGCCAGACACCACACTTGCTAGGTGGTAGCCTTTAAATCGGCCGCGGTCCATTAGTATACGCCGGACCCGCGTGTCGCCACTGTCAGTGATAGCAGACCGAGCGCCACCATACGGCAGGTCTAGAGAGACGTCCTGGCACTCGCCCCAGTTGTACAGCCGACGTTCATAGCAATGGTTCACTGACAAATACGCTCTCATTTGCCGAGACGATAGTTAGCATAGCCTTCAGTTACATTTGCTACGACCTAGCAAGGCGCCGTATTCAATTGATAATTAATATTATGAAGCATGTACCGTAACGAGAGATGTTCTACAATTGTGGATTAAAGTTAAGTATTACATCAACTACGTACTTTATTTGCAATTCTCAAGATATTGTCATGTTCCAGACCTCCCGCCAGTCAGCGTGTAATTAAACGCGTGCATTTCGGCCTCCTCTAGAAAAACAGTGTTGGCTCTTCTGCCAACACTACAGAAACATTAAAAAAAATATGTTTATACATTTTAGTTCTATGCATTTAGTCTAACTGAAAGTACGAACGGTTTGTGACATAAAAAGTAAAACTGAAGATCGTTTGGAAGCATAAGCACATGTATTTGTAGAGCTGCTTCGCTGCTTTTCGGAAAAAACTGCAGGGTGACTGGTGGAGTTCACAGCATATACTCCATTCCGATCCTATGTAGGTGGGAAGGGTTTGATCCATTCTTGCTGTACATTCTTACGAAGATTTGTTCCACAGTTCCTCATGTTTGAAATGTTCCAAGTCAGCCATATGAGACATTGCTTCAGAAGTACGTTTGAGTTCATCATTTGTATCAGTAACACCACTTTCGGTTCCCATTCACGTGGTGGCTAACACGTCAGTGATGAAGCTGAATCACACACACGAGATAAGCTTGCCAGGACGGCGCATTCCACAGAAATTCCAACCGTGAACCCGGTATTCTTGAGTTACGGCAGTCATTATAATAGCAATATTCTCCTTCCCTTTACTTGTTCCTATTTTTCTTTTGGTATCTGTAATATGCTCACGAAAAGTACGATGACGACTAAACTTGTACAAGCTTCACTGTGCAAGATATTTTTTATCTGAAAAGTAGTTAAAATTGACATAATTCTTCATTTAACGAGATGAGATTGTTCATTCTGTTGAGGCGGATTAATATTTAACTTTGAGCTAATATTTTAGAAGTAGTGATAGTGACTATCGCTATAGCCACTCGGATATCCCCACGTGCCTGACTACCCAGTCTAGTCTCCTTGAGAGCCCTCCCGCGAACACTGCTGGGCCAGCTGCTCCATCGAGAGGAGCTGTATTCCTGACAGTGGGGATCAATGCGCTCAGCTGACGTCAGGCACCGAATGTCATTACAGTGGGCATCCTCAGATATGAAATGTATTCAGTCTTGTTGTTCATTCAGTGGAATTAAAAAAAAATCCGTTTTGCATCTCTGTTCTTTTGTACAATAACAGCTGGTGTCATGCGAAATTAAGAGCACTTGCGTAATTGTGGACATGAACAGGATATGGGCAGCTAGTGTGGTGATGGCTGAATTATAAGTTGTTCTCTGCTTTAGATTCCTTCCAACACCCTCATCCTGCTGGGAATTGCTTTCGCCATAAAAAGCTGCTTTTGCCGAGCAGCAGTTCTTAGTAATCGGCACTGACGAGGAGTCATTGCTGTCTCTAGGAGACACAATGGGGTCGAACGAGGAACGGCCGAATGGTGCTACGAGGGTGTGCTGAAAAGTAATGCCTCCGAATTTATGTGAAAACTATTAAAAGATTTGTAAGTAAAGCAAACGGTATTAACATTCTGTACCTTTATTCTTCATGTCTACATATTTGCAGCCCTCTACAGCTAGAGGGCCAAATTGTGGCTTCGGCATGGCGGTGTATAACGTAACTATGTTGGTGCTCGAGTTTTTAATACGGAGAGGATGTTCACACATGGAGCATCCTTTTCTTCGGCGTGACAGTACCAGACCACACACTTGTCGCAATTAGACACCTTGGGTTTTTTGTCATCAACCACCCTCCTAACTGTCCCGATTTGGACCCATCAAATGTAGTGCTCTAGCGGTACAAGTAGAGATGAGTTCGTAGCCCCGTCAACGAAGTAAAACATTCTACAGTGACGTTATCAAAGAACTGATCTCTCGTTGCGAGAAATATATTCGTCGCCAGGCCATGAAGAAAGAGCTTTGAGTAGACCTTACTTTTCAGCATGTGCTCGAGCGATCTTACTTCGTGAAGATAAGAATGTGCACCACCACCACTTCTTGTCAAAGAACATGAATCATCACAACGCCTGGTTGGCCAGCCATTTCTGATGCAAATTTCACGGAAAACACAAATCAGTACCAGCGAACCAGGAAGTATTATTCCCAGTCTGAGACATTCGTCCGCCTCTAACGAGCTCTTTACCAATAGAATGCCCATTTTTTAACCGTTTACGTCCCCGCTTGGGTTTGTCTTCATGTCAATTTCTTAACTCCTCTCTGTCTACTTGTTCTATAGTTTTGCCTTGTTCTGTAGTGTAGTGTTTTGACTTGGGCGCATATGACCCCAGTTGTTTTTTGCGCCGTAAAGCAAAACAAAACTATAGAAACGGGAAAAAATAGGAAGAACACACCGGCAGCAGCTCAAGTTTTAAAAATCACCCAGTAGAATGGCTACAAATAGCAGCTGGTGCAGTTTTCGTCATTGTTTTCATCTGTATCTCCCGACACAAAAATTAGTGAACGTAATTTGAGAAAAGGATAGTCAATTTGTTTTCTCCTTTCACTTTCAGTTGTTCGTTAATTGCGTCTGGAATCAACGGACGTGGTAGACCAAATCAGCGACCGTGGTACCGTATACCAACGCTTCGTCTGATACTGAAAGAAAACTATTTCGTGCTCTATGGGCTTTTTACCACGGTTGTTCCTCCCGGCTACCTCACCTCTTTCCCTCCCGACCAAGTACAATGTTGCTGTCGCATATACATTTAACTTTCCAGACATATATAAACTATTTTAATATAATTGTAATAATTTGGTTGACATCAGTTGTTAGCACAATGATTTTTTTTGTAGGGATGGGGGTGTCATGACCAGCATGAGACGGAACTGCGCCCACTTTCACTCTTAGATCCGCGCCTGTATTCCGGTTCATTACAGCATACTCTTGCGTTAGATAGAACATAGGAGTAATTTAGTGTGCCCCCCCCCCCCCCTCCCTACAGGTGGTACGCTGAACTAGTTCCAGGCGAAGCGTTCACGCAGCTGTGAGCAACGGGGCAGCCTATTAACAGTTGAGCCGCCTTTGTCTGGATACAGTGTGACCAGCTGACTTCCGGCATGCCGACGTCACAGAAGCACGTGAACCGGCCGCTTGCGTGCGCACAAGTATCGGGGTCGCTTCGCTTCCGTTCGAACATTGTCCTCTCGGCGGTGTATTTTGGAGGAGCAGTGTCGTGGCCGGTTGGTTTTCCTTTCTCTTCTAAGCATTCCGGGTTAAAATGAAATTTAAATACTTGGCGGTAGAATCTACTGTCGCTGAAGTACACAGCTATAGTGGTTATTCGATTCAATGGAACAATTGGAATAAACCTAATGAAAACCACAACCTCGTTATTCTTATTGCTTACGTTCACATTGGTAGTTCTAACCCGATTTGGCTCTTCCTCAGATGGTTAAGTCATTACAAAGGTTCAAAACGCAACAGCCTTGCTCTCGTCTTCCACTGTATTGAGGTCTAGAAAGATACGTGTACAGCTGTGTTTTCCGCATCTACGTCTGTACTCAGCAAACCACAGTTAAGTTCACGGCAGGGGACAAACCCCATTCTGCCAGTTATTAGGACTTCCTTCTATTCCTTTCACGTACTCAGGACAGGAAGAATGTTTAAATGCCTCCGTCCACGTTGTAATTAATTTAATGTTTCCCTCACAATCCCTGTGGGAGATGTATTGAGGGACGTAAATACCTAGATTCATAATTCAAAGACGATTTCTGAAACTCGATAAGTAGACTTTCTCGTGATGGTTTATGCCTTCCTTCAAGAGTCTGCCACTTCGATTCTTTCATCAGCACTGGGACACTCTCCCGGGGTCAGACAAATCTGTGACGATTCGTGCTGCTCTTCTCTGTTTACTTAGTGTCCCCCTTTAGCGGAATTTGCTACGGCTCCCACATATTTCAACAGTATTCTAGAATGGGTCTCACATGATTTGCAAGCAATCTCCTTTGTAGAGTGACTGCACTTCCTCAGTATTATACCAATAAACTGGCGTCTACCACCTTCTTTACCCACGTTTAAGTCTATTTGATTATTCCGTTTCATATCC
Source organism: Schistocerca americana (assembly GCF_021461395.2). Lineage (NCBI taxonomy): Eukaryota > Metazoa > Arthropoda > Insecta > Orthoptera > Acrididae > Schistocerca > Schistocerca americana. The sequence continues at coordinate 324,516,098 of NC_060121.1, read as the reverse complement.
GTACTAAGTGTTACACCCTTATATTTGTATGAGTTAGGCGATGCCAGCTGTGAATCATTGATACCATAATCACAGAATATAAACCTTTCCCTTTTGTGAAGCGCACAACATATTTCTGAACGTTTAAAGCTAGTTCACGATCTTTGCACCACTGTGAAAGCTTATCAAGATGTGACTGAATATTGGTGCAGCTTCTTTCAGACTGTATTTCATTATAGACAACGGCATCATCTACGAAAAGTCTGAGCTTACTACTATCATTTTCCTCAAGGTCATTACTATACTAAATGATCGGTTGAGATAACTCAAGGAGCGCAATGCAATTACTTTCATTCCTGGCGTTGGATATAGCAGCATTGTACATGATATTTTGAAACAATGTCGAGGAGCTTCGAGGTGTTGTAGACGGTTCACGGAGGAACAAATTAAGGAATCCATGCACGCAATCCGCATAACAATTACACAGACTCTGGATAATATCCATTCCTACCCTTGGCGAGACACCGAGCGAGATGGCGCAGTGGTTAGCACACTGCACACGCATTTCGGATGACGATGGTTCAAATGTGCGCCCGTCCATCCAGATCTAGGTTGTCTGTTATTACCTCAAGTCGCTCCAGCGAAACGCGAGGATGGTTCCTTTGAAAGGACACGGCCCATTTTCTTCCCCATCCCTGAAACAATCCGTGATTACGCTACGTCGGTAATGGCCTCAAAGTACGCTAATAAAACCTACAGTTGAGAGATGGAGTAATTAAACTTCAGTAGATCGAGCCATTATTGCAAAACGCGCGCGCCACACACACACACACACACACACACACACACACACACACACAGAGAGAGAGAGAGAGAGAGAGAGAGAGAGAGAGAGAGAGAGAGAGAGAACTTATTTTCTCGGAAATAGTAGCCTTATGGCTTAAAGTGAAATGGGAAAATAAGTAGTAACATGCCTTTTTTGTCTTCTTCGCCTGCACAAGTTACAGTTTGTGCCCGCCGTAATGTGTTAGTTGGTATTGCGCCATTGAAACTTACTTCCTGAATGCTCCTTTGTTCTTGTGAGCGAAGGCACTGTCAGCATCTTTATTCTCAGGCAGGTGGTTAATACTGTTTTCGGTCGTTATTAGTCAATACAGAGACCGTTGTCGCATGGCTTCTCCTATTCTCCAAAGATGCCGTTACGGTGTTATCAGGTATTTAGGTTTTGTTTACTGCGAGTAACGTTAAGCACTACGGGCATTAGAGCCATTTGTGGAACGTTTCCTCTGTCGCGCATGTCCGTGTTTTGAGAAGGGAGAGCTTTGCGGCCTTTCCATTACAAGGATTCAAGACAGCCTCTGCATTCCGATATAATTGTGCAACCCTCCCTGACTTCATAATGTCGGGTGTGATTAAAGGCGCTTTTGACGAAACAGACGACTTTAACCACGGCAGTGTGTTCCGTCATACAGAGTTCATGACAAAGGCAACTATGCTAATAACGAAGCACGTGACAGGTAAGTCACCATGGGATGTGAGGAGAAGGAAACAGAGGCGAGGGTGTGGGGTTGGATGTTGTGTAAAGCACAGGGACTGAGGAGGTGGGGATTATATGCTGCAGCTGTACTGCAGCGCCGCGTCTTCCATTCTCGGCACACTTGGCCTTCCAAGGAGTGCCTGACGTCGCCAGCTTCCGGAGCGACTGGCGAGACGTCTTAGTGCGCTGCCCGCTGCCACTGCAATTGGCCCTCGCAGACTTGGCGGTACCTTTCAGAATCTTACACGTGTTAGCACGTTCAGTCCTGGAAAAATTACAGGACTGTTTTATATTGTGGAGGCAGCCTGTGACTAAGTCAGTCAAGAGACATGGGCTGAAGATGTCGTTACTAATTCTTTGCAAGAAGAAAGCTAGTCGTTTTACGGTCGCAAGTATAACCTTCTAGAATAATTACCTAAATCTGCTGTCAACCCGAAAGTTAGTTTGAACACACATGGGTTGTGAGCTTTGTCGTTTACTGCTTTCTTCCTGAGGAGAGCGATGGGAGGGATATGTGAAGAACATGTGATTTCCCAGAAAAATTATGATTAACTAGAAAACAACACGTTTAAACTCTTACCTACATTTTGTGCACCGCTGTGAAAAAGCTGTCTATTCGAGGCATATATCACTCGATCACCAGTGTTTTACGACTTTTGAGCTTGATATACGTGTGGTTCGCTCTCGCAGGATCACACTAAAGATTCGTGGACATTGTCTGATAATTTTCTCGTAACTGGAAATTGTTTTAGTGCTAGCTTCGTGAGTGTTTCTATGCTTTCAAAAAGCGTTGGGCAGTGATCTCGATCCATGAACGCTCAGTTGCAGCCCATAACATAGCTGCGTCCAAGACACAGGAATCTCGCTCGATGACGACGTATAAACGTCCCCTTACGTAAGGGCATCACTTGTCTCAACAGTTTCGTGTTGAGAAGCGGCATTTATGGTTTCATATGGTTGTCAGCGTACTCGTAACCTGCCATTGGCGTCTACTGACGTGCACTCACTAGTGCAGACAGATACTACTATTCCAGCGTCGAGCGGTGGTGTTAAGCTCTGTCCTTTGATGAACTATGTACACCATCGCAAGATGGTGATTCTAAATGGTATGTCTGCTCACAGTTTGTTACTGTCCAGAACGTGTTGGCAAGTAATTGGCGTCCTGTGGCCCCTCTGTTCTCTGTTACTACAGTCTGCAGTATATGGCGACTCCTATCATTCGTACAATACTTGCAGGGGGGGGGGGGGGGGGCTGAATAATTAGGAGACTGGTGGAGGTGGATAGCGGTTACAGCTGGAATTTGAAGAAAAATATAATGTTGAATATTAACAATAACGTATATTCTGAAAATGGAGTTACAAAAATGTACCTTCACTGTCGTTGTGTGAAACAAAGAAACACAAGGTGCGCCAGGAGAGATCTGAACTACATGAAATCATACAGTTGTTTAAAACAAGCCTACACTGGTTCTCCGCTTGGGAGAGAATGCACCAATAATCTTCCACAAGTTGTGTGTGTGTGTGTGTGTGTGTGTGTGTGTGTGTGTGTGTGTGTGTGTGTGTACACTGAATATATGAGGTCACGACCAAAGCAACAAAGGAAGTGTTGTGATGTTTTGCTACCACGTGGTTGACACTGGCAGTGTTCGGCCGAGGCGTAACGTAGTCTGGCACACGGAGTAAGGATGGTGAACAGGCGAACTGTGACTGACTGCAGGACAGCAAATGCCAAGAGCAACGCGCTAACAGAACGAAGAGTGAACAGATATGCCGGGTGTCCTTCCTAAGAGTCGTCAGGAGCATTTTCTCTGAGGTTTCAGCAGATATTTGCAATTTCGTTTTTGCAATGTGTTGCTGGAATCAGCCCAAACAAACAATGCTCATCACGTCATTCATTGGACCCCCCAGTATTGACGGAGAGCGTCTGTTTGTTTCACGTTACAAACAAAAACGATTTTTAAAGCGGAATTTTGCGTGCTGGTTTGATAGAGCGGTCCGATATTAGTGTGATACTTGAGATTATATATGTTACATATATTGACAGGGACAGTAAAACACACTAATACTAGATACTCCAGCGCTGCTATATGGAGGTAGCAGTCATCGCGGGCCAGGGCGAAGCTGTCGTATCTGGAGTGCTAGTTGTTCTTTGTTTTACTGCCTCTGTTAATACACATCGTTAAAAGAAATCTCACGCTACGGACCACTGTATCAAACGGACGCGTGAAAACCTTTATTTGTAACGAGGAACTGACGCTTGCCGTCGACACTGGGCGTCGAAAGAGAGACGTGATGAGCAGTATTCGTTTGAGGCGACCCCACGTAGACATTTCAAAGACGAAACTGCAAATACCTGCCAAAATATTAGAGAAAATGCGCCGGACGACTCTTCGGAGGGACAATGTGTGTAGGCATTTGTTCCAACTTTGGGTAAAACTGCTTCAGGGAACGCCTGACCAACTGAACAGTAAATTCGCATACAAAAAAATCAGGATGCTCTCAAAAACATCTTAGCATGTTATAAATTTCTTAGATTTTAGACTTGATAGGCTAGCTTATCTCCTATGTTGATTCAGAAATAATATGATTGTCTGAAGAAAGTAGTGCGTACATTTTGAGACAAATTTTGTTTAATCACGTTAATGGTACTTTTTTCTTATTGTTCCTAGTGCACTGTATGATTACCCTTGTCGCGAGATTTCGTTGAGTAATAAGGTGTAGTTATTTTAAAAAAACGGGATTTAAAATTTGGTCTTTGTGTTCGCGTTGATTATAATAATACGAACGCATTTTCAATAACCTGTATTACCAAAAGGCGGCGAACGTATTTTATCCCATCCTTTAAAAAAATCCTCTTACATTAAGAACACTCGTTTTAAAGACAGAATATGATGTGTAAGCAGAGTCCTGAACCTGAAAATAAAAATATGGCGTTTGAAAAATCACGTGTACTACTAAGACATAAATTTTGGGTTATGTTTAACTGAAAAATTCGAACCATTTCTAGATTCTGATAGGCGACTATATCAAAAACAAATATTTTTCTCAGTATTTTAAAATGTACCTGACTAAATAACATTTCCAACAGGTGAGCATGAAGTAACCCCCCCCCCCCCCCTCCCCCTTATGTATTACAAGGATAAGGCGCCTCCCCCTGAGGTTATCGGTACCATTTAATTTCTTATATTCTATTATTTCTTCTTTTCTGTTACATTAGATTTTACAAATTATATTTCCTCTGTTCTATGTATAAATGGAAAACTCCCGGCAGAAAGGAAAAGGCTCTAAAGTATAAATTGTAACGAGATTCGGCTGAGCATATAGAGCTACCCTCAATCTTCCTCCAACTGAACTAGTGCTCATTTCATAATTTTGTTGCTATCGACGAGACGTTGGACACTAATTAGTTAATTATTTTGATAGTTACGTAAATACAAGCCACGCAGGCGTTTTAAGACCGATAGGCTGACCTTAATGTCTTTCGCGAGGTCTCGGTCGCCGGCGGCCAGCATTCCAACAGGTTGGTGCGGCTCCGCCAGGCGCTATCGATCGTAGGGCGGGTGCACGGAAAATTTTCCACTCGTAGCGCTCGCTGGCTTTGGGGATGAGTGCGCCGAGGGCAGGCGTTGGCCAAGCAAGGGGTGCTGGCTCGACAGCTGTGAGAGTCTGACGTCAGGCCCGGCCGGTTTGCTATTGATCAGCCTATGTGGGTCATGTGCCCGTCAACGCGATCGCCTGCTGCTGGCTGTTAGTTGCCGGGAGCACCTCCGTTCCGGCTTACGGTAGCAATTGCTGATTCGCGAGAATATTCGCGTAATTTGCGGTAGTGGAAGCAACTCGCCACCTCCCCCTAGTGTTGTGATCACGAAAGAGGTCAGATGGCGCACACATGCAAGGCACCGCCTGCCTCGCCTTAACGTAGGTCAGGTTCGCTGCTCGCAGCGCCACGGTGCGCCGGCGTAGTGAGTGAGTGTCGTAGTTCGGCTTTCGGTCGTGTACTGGAATTACAGATTTCATAAAGGAGAGAATTCCAGCAGTGGCAGTGTATCGAGGCTGTGATTAATAGCTCCAATAAGCTAGCGTGCCTGTAATGGCTTCGGGATCGAGGTAGTGGTTTTGATACTTGGATTGTTTATTAATATTTGTTTTTGATATGAAGTTAATGCTCGTGTCGCTAGTAGTTACTTTCTGCTGCTGTCATTGTGTCGGGACTGGAACTGGCATTACTCCTGCGTGCTACTCAAGTAGTTCCAGCAAAGCAACCTCTTGTCAGCTCTGGTTATGGATAAACCACCCATTGTCATGAAAGCAGAACTTTCGTGCTAAAACCGCTCAGCTGTTTCTGTGGGTTGTTCAGCATTGATGTCATCTCTGGCATCAGAATAAGTGTTGTCAACCGTCACCTTTATTTCTACAGTAACTAGATGCTTCCAGAAGATAAGTATGTAACTAGACTGCGTCGTGTGACAAATTCGTGAGCGCCGGCATCATTTTCGGTAATTTATATAGTCGATATCCGGTAAAGCCATCGCCTAGAAGGGTTCCTCTGACAATAATTTGTAGGTCGATGAACAAAAGCGGGCTGCTGTGTGTGAACAAAGACCAGTGGAGATAAACGACGACTGTTAAGGATCGAATAGGTGCAGGAAAGATGGGTAAAAATTAATATATAATCCACTTCAGGGAACAAACTTGTTGCGGCTGTTCTCGAACAGTTGCCTATTTCAAATTTTACGAATACCTCCTCACTGCAAATGTGATACTTGTTTTTATTTAGGTGTCAACGACACTTCGCACATGTTTGTTGCGTACATTCTGCATTAGAAAAATTCCTGTAGTGTTTTGTAGACTTACACGTATGACAGTATATACCAGCTGCATGTCTTCAGACGCAACAACAGGGCTCCACATTGCATTGAGCTTTCGGTCCTTATAACGATGTTATAAATTATGTGCGCATGGAATTTAACCATTTTCACTTTATAGCAAAATCTGTTACAGAAAATACACTGGTAGCCTATATATTGCGTGCTTAATCTGACAAGAAGCTGTGGAATTTTGTGTCCAGTTATTGGCTGCAGGGATGCATCTGGTTACGGAGAAGTTTTCATTTCGCATGTTCAGGGTTTGTTTATAGATTTTTTTTTGTTTCGAAAATGTTGTGCCTGAGTTAACATAATTGAGTTCCCAACTGTGATAATGATTATTTATCCAATTATAACGTATCGTTTAAGAACGCCACACGTATTTAAAAATGTTGGGGTATCGATACAGAATTTGGGTCCAGGTTTGGTAATGGAAAACGCTACTGCTGAATTTAGGGAATACTGTAGAGGAATTCCGATAAGCAAATTACCAGATTAAAGTGTGCTTTCACAGCATGAGAGTGCTTCCCTTGTTTGTCACCTAGTCTAATGGAGTTAAACTGTCCAGTTTATGGGGAACTGATAGGAATAAATAAAACTGTAAATTACAGTGACCGCAAAATAAGAGGATAATGAACAGGAGATAGCTGCAACAGGTGGCACTACCCAAAAATAGATAAAGTTTTGCTTTCTGTGTATCTGCGTCGCCACTGATAAGCAGTCGGGACATCGAAAGCGATGTCATTGAATATGTTTCGGAGATGTAACAAAATGTGTTGAAAGATGTCGAACCAATAGTTATTCTCCTGGGGAAATGAATTGATAGTCGAACAGTGGACGATTTCTAGAGTTCCTTTCGAAATTATTCAGTAGTGCTGTTAGAAAACATAAAACGAATGAAAGAACATCATTGTGGAATCCAAAAATGTCTGCAGAGCGAATGGATTTTCATACCTTGCAAAGCCGGCTTGTAGTGCAATCTCTGTAGTAAGATTTGTACCGGTTACGGTATTGGTGTTTCATGGTTCAGAAAGTATATTTTCCTCCCTCAGACATGTACAACACAATAATACATTGGAAAAAAATGTCACCCTAAACGTTCTTCAGTGTCTATACTGAAGTACTGTAAAGTTAGTGGCAGTGTGTGCTTCTCACGAGCCAGATGTTAAGATTAGTGTTCAGTATTGTCTGTGGGAGTTATGCTTAGATGGGTGAAGAACATTTCTACATACCTCACGGAAAATTGGATTTTAGAGTCCTGTAAGTCCGATACCTTATCTATAAGTCGGCGCTAGGCGTTTCAAAGACATGCCATTGTGAATGTAAACACGCAGTATCAGTCTCGCGTAAATTACGTGAGCTCAGTCTGTATAACATCAATATTTTAGCGGTCGGACGTTAGTGGTAGCGATGTCTAAATTTTGGTACAGTTGCAAATCGTGGAACCACCTAAACGGAGCTTGCAGATCGAATGGCGATATACTGAATTCTAACTTACGAAATTGTAATAAGATTGTAGTAAAGTTCCACTTCTCAGTCATCGCACGAACGCCACGAAGATAGATAATTCTATGCAAGTTAATTCAGGAAAAAAAGGAACATGATTTGAGGGGTGCCTATTGGTGATACTGAACAAAAAACTTCATATGTACATATGCCCTTTCCAAATGGTTTCTGTGATATACGTTAAGTCTGTTTTGTATGTTATTCTTGAATAACTTGAAAACTGCGACCTCTAACGAGACAGCGTCGCAGCTCAAAATCAAACTACATTAAACTACCTACAAAACTTTTTTTTATATATAATAGTTTGTGCGAGGTGGTATTGAAAATCTCGCGCGCCTTGCATGCTCTGTAGCTTAGGGAGTTTTGTAGGCCAATTTGAGGTACTTTTACGACTTGATAAACCCCAGTGTCCTGTATCATATTGTTCATCTCGAATTCCTCTATACTACTGTGGCACGTTGTAATAAAAATGACAATCTACGTTAAAAGTGTTCTATTTCCGAATCCATTCGGAATACAACATACATCCATATGAAGTATTTTGATCAGACTGTTTATGTGAAGTGACTTCCCCACCTTCTAACAGCCATTTATCGGAAATGGTAGAAGCATCGAAGTAATTCCTGATAAAAGGAGCAAGCCATTCCTAATTTCAAAAAGGGTATGTGTGACTGACAGTCTTGTAGAGTTCTGAAATTACTTCTACTTTACCGTATTATGACATCATTAGAGAAGGAAAGTTCCTTATGGAATCAGCACAGATTCCTCAATATCTTTCCTCAGTTCGTTCTGTTCAACCATGAGTTGTAGAAGGTAGTAGGTAATCATGCTCAGATTGATGCCATTTTCCATGATTTCCGGAATGTAACACAGTCCCACATATATAGTGTCCTAGTGAATAAACTGCGAAGTTATCGAATATTGGGGTCAGCTTTTCGATTTGATCCAGGAACTGCTAGCAAATAGAATCCAGAAGATTGTTCTTAATAGGACGAAATCGACATGCGTTAAAGTATATATGAGCCCATGGGATTATTACACGGCGGTTACTGTTGACTGTTTCTTATAAATAATCTAGTGGATAATACCTGAAGCTGAGAGAGGCCGTTTGCAAATAATTCGGAAGTATGTTGTAAAACACCTAACAACTACAGCGAAATACAGAGGATCATTTGGTGCAGTGATTAGCATTTAACCCTCATCGTAAACAGTTATGCTTGCTCATAAGCAAGCGAAACTCTATTATGTTATTGAATATCAGTATGTGAAGAGAATAACAGCCCTAAAATAACGAGTATCCGATCGGGTTGATATTACGTGAAACGGCGATACAAAACTAGTATTGGAAATGCAAATGCCTGGGTGAGAAACATTGGTGGGACACTGGAAATGTCAAAATACTCGTTTATTCGAGTGTTTAATATTGCTCGACAACTTAACAAATAGGAATAGGAGATAGAGATGATAAAAAGAGGGGCACATTTTATTACGGTTTCGAGAGCTTACGGATGTTCACCGAACTCTGTTGGCAGACACAAGGGACGGGTTGTTGGATCACGGAGAAGTTACTATCAAAATTCCGAGAGCGTACGTAAATAGGAGGCTCGGGCACACACATTCCTTCCTCCCACACACATCTCGCTAAATGACTACGGCGGGAAAATGCGCGTAATTAGAGCTCATGCTTTTATTTATTGATCGTCATTCATCCCATGGACCATTCGCAAATAGAAAAAGGGGGAAATGATGATGGCACCCGAAGTAATCACCTTCTTGTCTAAATATGGGTTTTGGCCCATTTTTCAACAAGCTTTATTTACGTAGTACTATGTAAGTATTAAGTGGGAATAATTTAGGACCTTGTAGTAGAACCTTCCGCTGTTACTAATACCAATATTTCCTCTTTCCGATATGCAGGAACGAATTTTGACTGTGATTAAGGTGACTTACCTGCTGCTTTCTCTGATTACAGTTCATCGTTCTGCCAAAGGGGGGTGGTCCTCTAACAAAAAAAGGGCTCCACTACCTAACGGGTCACTTCCTCTGTGTGGATGTAAAAATTGAAAAATAACATGGGTATCACTTGATGAGTCAGCCTCATAGGAATCCTCGTCGTTGGTGATGAATTTGAGGTTACTACTCCATAAGGAATAAGATGAAGAGTGGTGCATCGACCGTAGGTCTTGCAGTCCTGCTTTTCTGTTTGCTGTGGTCATCAGGACGAAGTTGGTTTGAGGCAACCCTTCACGCTAGTGGATTCTGTACAAGCCTCTCCAACTCTGCGTAACTGCTGCAACTTTTTCTCGTAGGAACATTCTGGCTGTATTCAAGCCTTGGTCTCCCTTTATATTTTTACCCGTCACACTTACATTCAGTACCAAACTGACGATTCCTTATTAACTCAGGATGTCCTGTCAGCCGATCCCTTCTTTTAGTCGGATTGAACCGTAAGTTTATCTCCTCAGTTCGATTAAGTGCCTCATTTACTATTCGACCTATCATACTTGTACAGATGCACGCATGCATAGAAACATACATTCTTTTCTTGTCTTTAGAACAGTATCGCCCATGTTTCACATTTTAATTTATATTCGATGCTAACAAATTTGTTCTTTAAAAGTGATATACTTCATATTGCTAGTGTGCAATTTGTCTTCTGTATTTAGGCAACCCTCAGTTATTTTGCTGTCCAAATAGCAAAACCCATCTACTGCTTTCAGTGTTCCAATTTTTTGGTTGATGAAGTGGTACTTCTGACGAATTGTGTACCTGGAGTGTGACTAGTATGGTTGCAGTTGCTCGTTTCCTGTTTCGGACCATTGGACGTAGGTACGGAAGATGAGCGGCCCGTGGCGTCGCTTGTTTACTATAGGCGCCGCTAAGTTGGACTCCCCACGCCTGGAATAGCCGCGGCGCCGCAAATAGCACGCGAGGGGAGGCTGCTGCTGCTGCTGCTGCGGCAGCGGCGGCACCCTGCAGCGTAGGCCGCACGGGGTGCTTCAGCGGCAGGCAGAGGAGAGGAGGGAGCAAGCCCCGGAAGCCTTCCGTCCGCAGCCAGACTGACAATGAGGCGCACGTGTAGGCTGCGGCTGCACTGCCACCGTCTCAGCGGGCTGGCGCCTTGCCCAAACCCTGATGGCGGCCAGATCTCGAGCCTGCGAGACAGATATGGACAATCTGATCAGTTGCTCCTGGTCAGAACTGAACACGTTACAAATTTCATTAAAAGTATAATAAAGTTCGTCGACTGTCTTTTAAAGGATGGCTTCAACTTTTCCAGTGTATATTTCAAACTCAAAGCTTCATCGAGAGCTCAGTTGTGTAAGGATGTCAACAATTCAGAAATGCACATATGTTACACTGCATTCTTAATACCCATTTACGGATTTGTGACGTAATTTGCAGGTGCAGATGTTATCATTGGTACGTTAACATGTACGCATTTCAGTGTTTTCCTTATTTCTGTGCGTCTAACACACTTCCCGCAAACACATTACAAAAGTTACTACGCGATGTTTCCTGCACCGTCGTAACTGCGCCATGAAGCGGACAGTGCCTGTCAGTATAGACAGTCCATTTTGCGTCCACATTTCAATTTTTCCCTGGTGCCCAGGGGAAAATAAACATTAATGCCTTGCTTGTTTCATGAGTACTTCGAGGTAGTTGTTGTTGTTTTTGTTGCCTTCAGTCCTGAGACTGGTTTGATGCAGCTCTCCATGCTACTCTATCCTGTGCAAGCTTCATCTCCCAGTACCTACTGCAGCCTACATCCTTCTGAATCTGCTTAGTGTATTCATCTCTTGGTCTCCCTCTACGATTTTTTCCCTCCACGCTGCCCTCCAATACTAAATTGCTGATCCCTCGATGTCTCAGAACATTTCCTACCAACCGATCCCTTCTTCTAGTCAAGTTGTGCCACAAGCTCCTCTTCTCCCCAATTCTATTCAGTACCTCCTCATTAGTTATGTGATTTACCCATCTAATCTTCAGAATTCTTCTGTATCACCACATTTCGAAAGCTTCTATTCTCTTCTTGTCTAAACTATTTATCGTCCATGTTTCACTTCCATACATGGCTACACTCCATACAAATACTTTCAGAAACAACTTCCTGACACTTAAATCTATACTCGATGTTAACAAATTTCTCTTCTTCAGAAACGCTTTCCTTTCCATTGCCAGTCTACATTTTATATCCTCTCTACTTCAAACATCATCAGTTATTTTGCTCCCCAAATAGCAAAACTCCTTTACTACTTTGTCTCATTTCCTAATCTAATTCCCTCAGCATCACCTGACTTAATTCGACTACATTCAACTATCCTCGTTTTGCTTTTGTTGATGTTCATCTTATACCCTCCTTTCAAGACACTGTCCATTCCGTTCAACTGTTCTTCCAAGTCCTTTGCTGTCTCTGATAGAATTACGATGTCATCGGCGAACCTAAAAGTTTTTATTTCTTCTCCATGGATTTTATTACCTACTCCGAACTTTTCTTTTGTTTCCTTTATTGCTTGTTCAATATACAGTTTGAATAAGATCGGGGATAGGCTACAACCCTGTCTCACTCCTTTCCCAACCACTGCTTCCCTTTCATGCCCCTCGACTCTTATAACTGCCATCTGGTTTCTGTACAAATTGTAAATAGCCTTTCGCTCCCTGTATTTTACCCCTGCCACCTTCAGAATTTGAAAGAGAGTATTCCAGTTAACGTTGTCAAAAGCTTTCTCTAAGTCTACAAATGCTAGAAACGTAGGTTAGCCTTTTTTAATCTTTCTTCTAAGATAAGTCGTAAGGTTAGTATTGCCTCACGTGTTCCAACATTTCTACGGAATCCAAACTGATCTTCCCCGAGGTCGACTTTTATCAGTTTTTCCATTCGTCTGTAAAGAATTCGCGTTAGTAATTTGCAGATGTGACTTATTAAACTGATAGTTCGGTAATTTTCACATCTGTCAACACCTGCTTTCTTTGGGATTGGAATTATTATATTCTTCTTGAAGTCTGAGGGTATTTCGCCTGTTTCATACATCTTGCTCACCAGATGGTAGAGTTTTGTCAGAACTGGCTCTCCCAAGGCCGTCAGTAGTTCTAACGGAATGTTTTCTACTCCCGGGGCCTTGTTTCGACTCAGATCTTTCAGTGCTCTGTCACTCTCTTCACGCAGTATCGTATCTCCCATTTCATCTTCATCTACATCCTCTTCCATTTCCATAATATTGTCCTCAAGTACATCGCCCTTGTGTAGACCCTCTATATACTCCTTCCACCTTTCTGCTTTCCCTTCTTTGCTTAGAACTGAGTTTCCATCAAAGCTCTTGATATTCATGCAAGTGGTTCTCCTTTCTCCAAAGGTCTCTTCAATTTTCGTGTAGGCAGTATCTATCTTACCCCTGGTGAGACAAGCCTCTACATCCTTACATTTGTCCTCTAGCCATACCTGCTTAGCGATTTTGCACTTCCTGTCGATATCATTTTTGAGACGTTTGTATTCCTTTTTGTCTGCTTCATTTACTGCATTTCTATATTTTCTCCTTTCATCAATTGAATTCAATATTTCTTCTGTTACCCAAGGGTTTCTACCAGCCCTCGTCTTTTTACCTATTTGATCCTCTGCTGCCTTCACTATTTCATCCCGCAAAGCTACCCATTCTTCTTCTACTGTATTTCTTTCCCCCATTCCTGTCAATTGTTCCCTTATGCTCTCCCTGAAACTCTGTACAACCTCTGGCTCTTTTAATTTATCCAGGTCCCATCTCCTTAAATTCCCACGTTTTTGCAGTTTCTTCAGTTTTAATCCACTTCGAGGTAATAACCAAGCAAAAAACATACTACTCGTAATAGAAATAGTAACTAGTCTTTAAATAAACTATAAATGCTGATGTAATGTTGTTCAGTTTGCTGTCCACAGTGACCAATAGCAACATCTCCACTTGCATCCTTAACACCCTGTACATAGAATTAGATAACAATATACTCTCTGAACTATCTGAATATATCTCTGTAATGCGGAATTAAACGCTAGATGTTACTAGGGGCGAACCTTCCACGACAAGAACGTGGGGAGTATTTTGTTGCTGGTAGAGAAGCTGTAACAGCAAAATGGGTCGGTCAGGAGAGATCGGTGACTTCGGACGCGTGGTCACAGGATGTCAAGTGAATAACAAAACCAGCAAGAGCATTTCAACTCTTCCAAATTCGCCCAAATCGACCGACTGTTGATGTGATAGTGAAGCGGAAACGTGAAGGAACAACCACAGCTAAACCGAGCCCAGGCAGACCACCTTACATATACGACGGCTCCTTGATGTTTGTTTCAATGCGCAAGAGCCAATATCGTCCGAACTCGCAAGGGGCTTAATGGACGATGCATGCTGCTTTGCAGCGCGCGATAAGCTGGAGCTACGAGTCGGTCAGGGATCGTGTCCAAACGCCGAGGCGATTTAAGGCAACCGCTCAAAATTGCTATCCATCCCTCCCCTTCCTTTCCCGATTTTCTTTCATACAGACCTCATATGCTGTCAGTGCCTGCCGTCCACCGCAGAGGTTATGCTGAAGATAACGCTAAATTTGGAAGAATATGAACACAGTTCATAGCATTGTGTACTTTACACAGTGGAGGATGACCGTTTCCCTTATCCTGACAGTGCATCCTGTCGTAAAGCAGCATCTCTGAGGCAATGGTTTGTTGACAGCAATATGGTTTGCCTAGAGCGTAGACCTGAACCCAGTCGAAAATTCTTTGGGATGAGTTAGAATAGTGGTTTTCGAACTATTTACGTCCACTGCTCCCTTGACCTAAACTTGAATACCAACAACTCCGTCGTACACGACATCCGACTCGGAAGTGAGCGACAAACTTTCGAAAAGAATAATTGAGTAGTTAATTCGTTATCAGCTGTCGACATAACGCATTGTAATAAACCTTCATTTATTACATCGTATTCTTGCAGTGAAATCAGTGGGAAGAATAAGCATGGTTCTTTATCATCAGTTCGTGAAATTTTGGCACAAGACTGGAAATTGCGACTCGCGTCTCTCTCTCTCTCTCTCTCTCTCTCTCTCTCTCTCTCCCTCCCTCCCTCTCTCTCTCTCTCTCTCCCTCCCTCCCTCCCTCCCTCCCTCCCTCCCTCCCTCCCTCCCTCCCTCTCCCTTCTTCCTTTCTTCCCCCTCTCCCTTCCATCTTTCTTTCGTCTTCCACCTCTCTCCCTACCTCCCTTCTTTTCTTCCTCCCCATCTCTCCCTACCTACCTACCTACCTACCTACCTACCATCCTTCTTTCTCCCCCCTCTCCTGTCCAGTCATTCTGGACATACACCACGTTAGTAAAAGGGTATTAAAACCCGGAGGGCATTGTTAGCTCCTTGCTGATACTCCTACGTCATAGACCTCCAAAACTCAAGCAGTGATGAGGAAACGAAGTTAAATTTCAATGTAGAGTCTAAAGAAATCTCTATAAATTGCTCGTGTTCTTCAGTGATCAGCGTTGAAGGTAGTTCTGTACTTAGATTATTGATCGACCTGGCGTTTATCAACTACTTCTGAAAAGTTTCAGAAGGTAATCATTGAGTTCAGTTAAATGATACACGAATACTGACATAAGTTGTTCGCAGCTGGAAGTGCTAAGCCGAAAGTCAATGTCCTTTAAAGCCGTGTGAAGAAAAGGAAAATCGCAGTGTCTTTATCAAACCACCGTGACGCCACTACGGTATGGCCGCGACATCCCTGGGAACAGCGCCGCACAGTTTGAAAAAACCATCAGTTGAAACGTCGTCTTCGCTCCACACCAAAGCGTCCAACATAATTACCTTCTATAGTTTAGACTCCGTGAGGCAGAATGAGCTGCCATTCCTCCACAAACATTCAGCCACCTCACTGAAAACGTCCCCAGCAAATTTCAAGTTGTCAAGAGGAGGATTGGTGGAAACATCCCATGTTCATGTTCACTAATAAGAGCCCAGATACTTTGGGCCAGATGGTGTATTTTTGTTAAAGTTGATAATATGCGTTCGAATATGGTTTCTTTTGTATAACAACGTCAAAACAGCTTATAGAAGGAACTTCGTTGTATGTCAAACAGTTTCGCAGAAGACAATTATAACACACACAGTTGTTTCTGCCAAGTTGAAATTCCAATGAGGGTTCTTAGATAATAACTGAGTCGCTGACAATGAAGCTGTGACTTGAATTGTGCATTCGAATAATAAAAACTGTAGTGAAAAGACATTATACATATTTCCCATTTAGTTCACTGTTTCGGTCTTGCCAACAATAGGCATTACCATGAAATAGAAATGTAATGTTGTTGTGATCTCTCAGCGCATAATAAACGTTGTCTTCCCAGTAATTACGCTATTGAATTAGTGTCTACAATATAATTTGTAACAATGTTATTTTTCATCATCGCGTACGAAATACTAATTTCTGATTTGTATTTCCTGTGTGTCTCAACCGTCATCAAATAATTCGAATGTCAGTTTGTACTGCATTAGATACCGTTGAGACTGCTATCTGTGTTAAATCCCAAAGGTTCTGTCAAATGTCATCTTCATTACACTACGTTGTGAACGCTACCAAGAGAGTGCACCCTGCTAACAAAGAAATTAGAGCACGAGAAAGTAGAGGACGACAGTGACACTATGGGTTTATTGCAGTGTCTTCAGTTACTTTAGAGTCATATAGCTAATCTAATACAGATAATAGTAATTCCAGTTTGTGACAGTCTTGATAGCAATTCACAATGATTGCTTACTTCTTACTTTCCTTTTTCCAGATAATGCTTAAATTTAAGACTATACGTTCAAACCAGACATCCGTAAAATATCTATCAGTAAAGGTAGTTACAAACATTGACCACATGGCAAAGCTCCGGTATTTTGAGAATTTACTTTGAGAATGTACGCTTGATGAGACATACTCACTAACGTACGGCGAAGTCTACAACTACACAAATACGCCCAAGCCACTGTAGAGTGCATGGCGGAGGATACATGTTACCAATAGTATCAATATTCTTTCCAATTATATTCGTATATTGGTCGAGGGGGAAAAATACTTTCTATATACCTCTGCTGTATGCGACCTACTCAGTCACTGATCTTTTACTCATGGTTTCTGCGCGAGATATAAATTTGTTGCAACATAATGATAGCAATCATACTTGTATGCAGGTTCTCTAAATTTAGCCAACAGGGTTTAGTGAGAACTGCGTAATCTTTCTTCCAAGGATACTCCTTCAAATTCCTTGAACATTTCCTTATTATGTTATTTTAGTGAAGATTATGATTCAGGGCCTGAGTGTTGTGCGTTTCGAGTTCTCGTACTACCTATTACATCCTTCGCGTCAAAAATTTTTACCTAGTTCGGTTCGTGACAAAATTTTGCAGAATATTTAGGAAGCGGTTTTCCTTTCAGTCTTCAAAGGAGATCGCCATTCTTCTTCCTGCGCGCACTTACGATGAAAAGAACATCTCCAGCAGCAGTGAGGCAAACGAAAAGTAATGGTGTGTGTGTGTGTGTGTGTGTGTGTGTGAGAGAGAGAGAGAGAGAGAGAGAGAGAGAGAGAGAGAGAGAGAGAGAGAAGGGAGGGGGGGGGGGCGGGGGAGGGCCTTCGGAAGATTCTAGACCCTACCTGAAGCTGATTAAGCGCCACCCAGGCGCTAACTAGTTGGATACTCGCGACATCAATTATAACCGAACAACACAGCAGCGCGGCCATGAGGCGGCCGTTTGCGCGGTAAGTGTTTCACGGCGGGTCATTCAGAGGTGGAAGACCTCAGAAGTGCGGAAATGCACTGGATGCGTGGGAAGTTTCCGATAAGAAATGTTACTGATCTCCGCACGCAAATGTTCCATATGTGCATTTGAGCCACATGGCACGTAATATAAATGACATGTGGAAATGTGGATAGCAATATTGATGATGTACTGGGGAGAATCAAGCAAAGTAGCTTAATCAATGTAATGGATACTCCCGTACGAAGAGACAAGGTCGTCCCCCCTGCGGGTCCGGGGTAAGAATAGGCCCGAAGTATTCCTGCCTGTCGTAAGAGGCGACTAAAAGGAGTTTCAACCGTTTCGGCCTTCCATGTGATGGTCCCCCTTGGGGTTTGACCTCCATTTTTCAAAATTCTACAGAAGTACGAGCCTTTTGTGGAAGGACGCCTTACGTGGTGTCTCACTGGTCCTCAATGCACTAAGACCTTGGCACTCAGCATTGTAACGGCGTTGTAACCACACCCGCTCTTCCTCAAATTGGGCCTAAACGCCTAATGGGTTGCACAATTTCCGCCCATGGTGCGTCCCCATCTGCACCTACGATCATGATGGACTTTCCATGGCACCCGAAATCCAGCACGGTAGCCAGCCCGTTTTGGTGGGGTCGTCATGTACCCTCTAGGTTGTAGCCCCCTGACAACACAGGGATCGTACTGCCGATACCTGAGCTGCACCCTCCCCACGTCGGCCAAGGAGTAGATGCCCGTCTCCTTGGGGCATCAGGACTCCCGGCAACGGTCATCATGCCAGGTGGCCCTTGCTGCGGCTGGGTGGCGCCCGTGGGGAGAGCCCCTGGTCGGAGTGGGTGGTATCGGGGCGGACGTTTCGCAGATGAAACATCAACATGTATCAGGTCGCTCTGTGGCCGAGTCTTTTAAAAAGAAAGGTACTGTCTCTGGTTCTGGTTCTCCTGCCCCTTCCCCCTTGGCCACTCCCTGGGAGCAAGGAGAGGCCCGCCGGCTTGGAACGAAGTACTTCCCCCGCTATTTAGTCTGTTCTCGGACCGATGGGGGGACGTTCGCCACCTCCAAGCCCATGTTCTTCGTCCAGCACATCGAGGACATCTTCGGGGAAATCGAGGCTCTCAGTAAAATGCGTTCGGGGTCCGTTCTTATAAAGACCACTTCCGCCACTCAGTTGGCGGCGCTCCAGGCGTGCGACCGACTAGGGGACATCCCAGTATCCATTGTCCCGCATCTGGCACTGAATAGGACGCAGGGGGTTATTTTTCATCGGGACCTCCTGCTGCAATCTGATGAGGAGCTCAGGGCCAACCTGGAGCACCGAGGCGTGCATTTCGTCCGGCGAGTCCAGCGCGGCCCCAAAGACCGTCGCATCGACACTGGGGCCTTTATCCTCGCCTTCGAGGGGGACGTTCTCCCGGAGAAGGTAAAGGTGATGTGCTACCGGTGCGACGTGCGACCTTACGTCCCGCCTCCTATGCGCTGCTTTCGGCGTTTGCGCTTTGGGCACATGTCGTCACAGTGTGAGGCTGAGCCCCTTTGTGGCGATTGTGGACGTCCTCTTCGTGAGGAACATACATGCACCCCACCACCTCGGTGCGTCAATTGTCCTGGCATCCACTCGCCTAGATCTTTAGACTGCCCCACGTATCAGATGGAGAAGAAGATCCAAGAATTAAAAACTTCGGATCGCCTCTCTTATTCTGAGGCCAGGAAAAAGTATGACCGC
Organism: Schistocerca americana; assembly: GCF_021461395.2. NCBI lineage: Eukaryota > Metazoa > Arthropoda > Insecta > Orthoptera > Acrididae > Schistocerca > Schistocerca americana. The sequence goes on along the minus strand of NC_060121.1, from coordinate 324,496,741 downwards.
CTCCATCCCGTGACGTTGACAACTTCGTTTGCCTCAGTCGTGTCCACTCCTTCCACAGTATCCTCACCCCTATCCCGTCCCCCCTCCACCTCCTCACCCCATCTGGGGTCTGTGCCTCCACCTCCCAAATCCCTCCCAAATCCCTCCCAAATCCTCCTCCCTCGCGGCCCCTGCCCCCTCTGCCCCAGGGGCCACCCTTCCTCCTCCTCCCCCTCCGCCGCCTGAGAAGCGATCCTCTTCTCAGGCGTCCATCGGGGAAGCGTTCCGGACCCCGGCTTCCGAGATCCGGCGTTCCAAAACGGACCCCGCGCGTGAGGACCACCTTCGGGTCCAGCCCACCATCCCTGTGCCTCCTCGGACTTCCAAGAAGGCCTCCAAGAATAAGTCTTTATCCCCCTCTCCACCCCGGCGCGTTTCGTCTGACGCTCCATCCGTGAGTCGCTGCTCCCGGCCGTCCTCAGTTTCGCCGGGACGCTCTGCTGCCAGGCGCTCAGCTGGCCTCTCGTCGGCAAATGATGCTGCCCCTCCTACGCAACCCGGGAAAGCGGCCGCAGCTGGCGACGACTCGATGGAACAGGATCCGCCTCCCGCTGGTTGTAGCGTTGTTCCCTCGAAACCTGGCCCTCCGCGGCCGTCGAGGTGACCAGCTTTTCACCCGTTTCGTTCCCCCTTTTTTCTGACTAGCGATGCCTTTGTTTCATTGGAACATAAGAGGTATTCGATCTAATCGGGAGGAATTACAACTGCTCCTCCGCCTGCACTGTCCGCTCGTCCTTGGTCTCCAGGAAACCAAGTTGCGCCCAACTGACCGTATTGTTTTTACCCACTATACCTCGGAGCAGTCTGACCTCACCCCTGTGGACGGTATTCCAGCTCATGGTGGGGTCATGTTGCTCGTTCGGGACGATGTCTATTGCCATCCCATCCCATTGACCACCCCACTCCAAGCAATAGCTGTCCGTATTACTCTTTCTGCCTTTACTTTTTCCGTTTGTACCGTCTACACTCAATCGTCATCCGCAGTTAGCCGGTCTGACATGATGCACCCGATTGTTCAGCTTCCTCCGCCGTTTTTATTGTTTGGCGACTTCAATGCCCATCGTCCCCTTTGGGGCTCTCCTGCATCCTGTCAGAGGCTCCCTCTTGGCGGATGCCTTCAACCATCTCAATCTTGTCTGCCTCAATACTGGCGCCCCGACTTTCCTCTCTGACTCTACTCATACCTACTCCCACTTGGACCTCTCGATCTGTTCTACCACTCTTGCCCGTCGGTTCGAGTGGTATGTTCTTTCTGACACCTATTCGAGCGACCACTTCCCCTGTGTCGTTCGTCTCCTGCCCCACACCCCATCCCCACGTCCTTCGAGCTGGAACATACCGAAAGCTGACTGGGGACTTTACTCCTCCCTGGCGACCTTTCCGGACCACGATTTTCTCAGTTGTGACAGTCAGGTCGAATACCTCACGGCTGTTATCATCGATGCTGCCGAACGTTCCATTCCTCGTACTACCTCTTCTTCACGTCGCGTTTCCGTCCCCTGGTGGAATGAGGCTTGTAGAGACGCTATCCGTGCTCGACGACGTGCTTTACGCACCTTTCGCCGCCATCCTACGTTGGCGAATTGTATTGGATACAAACGACTCCGAGCGCAATGCCGTAGAGTCATCAAAGACAGCAAAAACGCTTGTTGGGCCTCTTCCACCAGCTCCTTTAACAGTTTTACTCCCTCTTCTGTCGTCTGGGGTGGCCTGCGCCGGCTGTCGGGCATTAAGGCCCACTCCTCGGTACCTGGCCTGACTTCAGATAATGAGGTCCTTGTTGATCCTGTGGATGTCTCCAACGCCTTCGGCCGCTTTTTCGCGGAGGTTTCAAGCTCCGCCAATTACCACGCTGCCTTCCTTCCCAGGAAAGAGGCAGAAGAGGCTCGGCGATCTTCCTTCCACTCGCTGAATCTGGAAACTTATAATGCCCCCTTTACTATGCGGAACTCGAACGTGCACTTGCACTGTCCCGGTCCTCTGCTCCGGGGCCAGATGCCATTCACGTTCAGATGCTGGCCCACCTTTCTCCGGCAGGCAAAAGCTTCCTTCTTCGTACCTACAATCGCGTCTGGACCGAAGGTCAAGTCCCCATGCGTTGGCGTGACGCCGTCGTTGTTCCTATACCCAAACCTGGGAAGGATAGACACCTTCCTTCTAGTTACCGCCCCATTTCTCTTAAAAGCTGTGTCTGTAAGGTGATGGAGCGCATGGTTAACGCTCGGTTAGTTTGGATTCTTGAATCTCGACGGCTACTTACCAATGTTCAATGCGGCTTTCGTCGCCGCCGCTCCGCTGTTGACCACCTTGTGACCTTGTCGACATTCATCATGAACAACTTTTTGCGAAAGCGCCAAACGGTAGCCGTGTTCTTCGATTTGGAGAAGGCTTATGATACCTGTTGGAGAGGAGGTATCCTCCGCACTCTGCACCGGTGGGGTCTACGCGGTCGCCTGCCCCTTTTTATTGGTTCCTTTTTAACAGATCGAAAGTTTAGGGTACGTGTGGGCTCCGTATTGTCCGACGTCTTCCTCCAGGAGAACGGATTGCCTCAGGGCTCCGTCTTGAGCGTAGCCCTTTTTGCCATAGCGATCAGTCCAATTCTGGATTGCATGCCACCTAATGTCTCAGGCTCTCTTTTTGTCGATGACTTCGCGATCTACTGCAGTGCCCAGAGAACATGCCTCCTGGAGCACTGCCTTCAGCGTTGTCTAGACAGCCTATACTCATGGAGTGTGGCAAATGGCTTCCGGTTCTCTAAAGAGAAGACGGTTTGCATCAACTTTTGGCGATATAAAGCGTTCCTTCCGCCATCCTTACATCTCGGTCCCGTTGTTCTCCCATTCGTGGAAACAACTAAGTTTCTAGGGCTCACACTGGACAGGAAACTTTGTTGGTCTCCGCACGTCTCTTATTTGGCTGCCCGTTGTACACGTTCCCTTAATGTCCTCAGAGTTCTTAGTGGTTCATCTTGGGGAGCGGATCGCACTGTCCTGCTTCGCTTGTATCGGTCCATAGTCCGATCAAAGCTGGATTATGGGAGCCTCGTCTACTCGTCTGCTCGGCCATCCCTCCCCCTCCGTCTCAACTCCATCCACCATTGGGGGTTACGTCTTGCGACCGGAGCATTCTACACTAGTCCCGTCGAGAGTCTTTATGCTGAAGCTGCCGAATTACCATTGACCTACCGGCGCGACGTACTGCTTTGTCGGTATGCCTGCCGGCTGTTGTCAATGCCCGACCACCCCTCTTATCAGTCCTCCTTCGCCGATTCTCTCGACCGTCAGTATGGGTTGTATGTGTCTGTCCTGCTGCCCCCTGGTGTCCGCTTTCGTCGCCTGCTTCGACAGTTGGATTTTGCCCTCCCTACGACCTTCAGAGAGGGTGAGAGCCCGACACCACCGTGGCTTCAGGCTCCGGTTCATATTTATATCGACCTCAGCTCGCTCCCGAAGGAGGGTACTCCGGCTGCAGTGTATTGCTCACGGTTTGTCGAACTTCGTGCGCGACTTGCCAGTCACACCTTTATTTACACTGATGGCTCCAAAACTGACGATGGTGTCGGCTGTGCCTTTGTCGTCGGGGCCGGCACCTTTAAATACCGGCTCCTCGACCAGTGTTCCAGCTGTACGGCCGAGCTTTTTGCTCTCCATCAGGCCGTTCAGTATGCCCGCCGCCACCGCCATTCATCGTATGTACTCTGCTCTGATTCACTCAGTGCTCTTCAGAGCCTTGGAGCTCCATATTCGGTCCATCCCCTGGTGCAACGGATCCAGCAGTCCCTCCATTCTTCTGCTGCTGATGGCTCTCCTGTCAGCTTTCTGTGGGTTCCCGGCCATGTAGGAGTGCCTGGGAATGAGGCTGCTGATGCTGCAGCCAAGGCTGCAGTCCTCCTGCCTCGGCCAGCCTCCCATTGTGTCCCGTCATCTGACATTAGTGGGGTTGTTTGTAGGACGCTTGTGTCTTTGTGGTGGGATACTTGGTCATCACTTCAAGGAAACAAGTTCCGGGCAGTAAAACCGTTCCCAACTGCTTGGACAACCTCCTCCCGACCATCTCGGCGAGAAGAGGTCCTTCTGACCAGGTTGCGGATTGGGCATTGCCGGTTTAGCCACCGCTACCTGCTCTCCGGTGACCCAGCCCCGCAGTGCGACTGTGGTCATGCATAAACAGTGCGCCATGTTTTATCGTCGTGTCCCCGTTTTAGTCAATCTCGTGTTGTCCTGTCTCTGCCATCTACTTTACAGGATATTTTAGCTGATGACGCTCGAGCAGCTGCTCGTGTTCTTCGTTTCATTACTTTTACTGGCTTGTCCAAAGACGTCTAACTCCTTCACTTATTTTATCTGCATCTTTGTAAGAACTTTCTGGTGCCCCCCCCCCGCCTTGAGTTTTACTAGATTCTCTGTGCTCTAACAATTGTGACTGGGCGCTAATGACCTCAGTAGTTGAGCGCCCTTAAACCCCCCCCCCAAAAAAAAGGCATGGTCGTAACGTAATGACTAACAACACATCGTAGACCCGCATTCTTACCGGCTTTTCGTCGTCCTGTTCTTACTTTCGTTTCTTTCTAAAGTTATTTTTCTTCACATTTCCTTCTTTCTTTACCTTCCTGTCTCGTTTCCTCTCCCACCCCCTCCCCCAACCTCTTGCCTCATTCTTCCTCTCGCCGAGGCCGTCGGCCAGTATTCTCTCTGCTATGCCCTGTCACCTTTCTTCAAATCCTCTATGCCTCATTGTCACTTCCCCTCCCTGTCTCTTATCCTCCCTCCCTCCCATAACGCTTTTTCACCTTCCGACGTGACCAGTATAAACGTCCGGGGAAATGACCCAGTGGGTACTAAGATTTTTTCCTGTGATTTATCGCTTGTTTCACCTCTGACACTGGTTTTGTGTGTGTTAATTGGACGGACCAGTTAGTCCTCGTGTAGCAATGTACCCACTGAAGCACTTTGCTGTTTAACACAGCCTTCGGGTTAAGGATAGCTTTACTTAAAAAAAGAAATCTCGCTGTCTTGCTTCGTATAGTTTTGAATGACACAGCAGTTGAATCCTGCAGTGGTTTCCGGAGAACAAAATATCCGAACCAGTAAAAATTAGATTTCAACTGCGAGATTACCACCGAGAAAGCCTCGCAACATGGCGTAAGACAGTTTGTATCCTTGTTAAATTTATTGGAAGAACCATATTTAATTTCCGCAGTCCCGTCGCCCTCAATTGCGTATGATATTACGGCTTGCTGATAATTATTACTTTCAGACCTTCTAATCACAACTGAATCAAGCGCAATTTTTGTGCCATACGCCTTTATTGCAACGTTAAGTCCCGTCTTCCTTCCTTCCTGGAAGGTTTCGTGCATAGGGATCCTTTGTTCCTTAATTTTGGTGGTTTCTTAGTTAAAGCGCCAAGAACAGCAGATAAATTTTGATGCAGAGCATTGAATTATGCAATACGGCGAGAAATTTCGGGGAGTTCCGCGTATCATCCCTCCCACAAGACTACTGTGATTGTCAGTATACGTCGGAAAATGATCTAATACTTGGTAGTGTGATTGTACCATCCGTCACACGTACAGCTTTGGGGCTAAGATGAGATTCGTTGACGGGAATTGAGTAGTGACGAAAGATGAACCAGACTGCTCGTATTACGAGGGTCATTCAATAATTAGAGAGACAAATTGGTCTGGAGAAGAAAGCGTTTATTTTTACAAAGCAATACTTTTTTACTTTTCAACATAATCCCCTTAAACAGTTACGCACTTGTTCCAACGGGCTACAAGATTTTTTATTCCGACTGCAAAGATCTCTTTATCTTGATGTTTGGACCAATTTCCCACAAAGTTTTTCACGTCCTCGGTCTACTGGGACCTCTTCCCACGAAATGCCTCCTTCAGTGCACCAAACAAATTGAAATCACTAGGTGCTAAATCAGGTCCAGTCCATTTTGTCGATGGTTTCTCGGGTTAGTTGAGCAATATGAGGACGTGCGTTGTCTTGCTGGAGAATCACACCTCTCCTCTGAGACCCACAACGTCTCTCATGGCTGGCTTCACCTTGTTTAAAAGCAAATTCGAGTAGTAATGGCTGTTCATCGTACGCTGCTCTTCGACAAAAACACGAAAAACTGGACTTTCAGCATCCCATAACACTGTTAACGTACCTTTTCCTGCTGGTGCTTGGGTTTTGAATTTTTTTCTTGACGGGTGAGTTGGTGTGCTTCCACTCATGCTTTGTCTTTTTCATTGTGGCTCTTAATAGTGAACCCAGGTTTCATAACAAGTTAAAATTTTGTTGAGGAAGTGCTCACCTTCTCTTTCATAACTCCTTTGAGACGCATCTTGCACCTGTTCCACGTTACTTACAGCTTGTTACAGACATTATGGACTGTACCAGTACTACCTTGAACCTTATCAACTATCATTTCCACACTGACACGGCGGTCTGCACGAATAATATAATCAGTTTGACTTTCAAGTGAGGGAGTTGAAACTGCAACTGGTCGTCCAGGAGGACGGTGTTCGTCAGTCACTGAGTCGCGACCATTTTTGAACTGCTCTACCCACTTGTAAAAATTTGCACGATTCATGCAACCTTGCCCCATAAACTTCAGTCATTCTACAGTCTATAGTCACTGGTTTGTCGCCTTCAGCAAGTAAAAAACGAACAACAGAACGTTGTTCAACAAATGTGGACGTTTCAAGCGGACTCGCCATCTTCAGATGTATTTTTGAGGTTATAAACAAAACATTGTTGACACATCAGCTGATCTGGGCTCATCCCAGTGACGCCAACTTAAAGCCATGAAAGAAGCAAACTTGCGCTACTAACAGTTTCTTCCCACAGACCAATTAATTATTTTTATATAATTTAATTATTGAATGACCCTGTACTAAAGATTTGTTTGCTGTAGAATAGTAGTTGAACTCCGAGGGCTTTGTTTTAGTTAACTACTCGATTAACTGAGTGGTAGAGGACGAGCAGTTTACTAGTCGTGTTCGTGCGCTGCCCCGGAAGGGAAAAACTGCTGACGTCCAGAAGAGTGTCGTAAGTAACGGCGTGCCAAAAGGTTGTGAGCACTAGGAGCAGCCTTGTGGTCCTGTATGGACAGAAAGGGACCCTACACACATTGCGCCACCACTCGTTCAAAGTATTGAGTAAGCGCATAAATTTACAGCATCACTCTCGTTTATTTCGGATGAGACGTCGCACATTTGCCAGTGGAGCACAAGAACAAGTATGTGGTACAACAGACGCCAATGAATTGATCAGAGTTCGTGTAATTTGTCACAGCGGAAGGGCACTTTTCACGGTTCAAACAGTCATGCACCAGTGCTCTATAACAAACAGTTAATTAGTAATGCAAGCCATACAGATTTTTAATTGAAGCCGTGCAAAGGAAAGATTGCGAAGAATTAGTTGTATGTCTACTTTACATTTCAAAGGTATAACATGTTTTTCGACTAGAGAACGTAAACAAATGTAAAGGTCCAATCTGTGCAGATCTGTTTCTTTAAAGAGCATCAAAACCTAGTCTTTTGTGTTGTTCATTACATCTACATCTTTTTTCCGATAAAAGTTTTAGTAGTGAATAACAACTTGCGTATGGGATGACGGTGTTATTGACAAAATGCTTCCTTCTGAGTCTCTTGCTATAACGGCAGCCTTTTTTAAACAGTGCTTCGCTGTGCCCGCTGAGCTTTACGGTTCAAATCGCCGCGTCGCTGCTGACAAATTTATTTGCAGAGTTTAGCACGACGGCGTTGTGCAAACGCAGCCTTTCCTTCCCTTCGTGTGCGTTTATTGGACTGCTTTCTGCATGTAAACGAGACGGCAAAGGCGGAGCGCGCTAGCGTGGCCTCACGCCGCCGCCCACCGTGGCGCCACTTTCGGTGTTGCAGGTGGGAGGCGGGCGCGGCATGGCGTGCCGCCCACGCGTGCGGGTTCTGCACGACTAGCGCGGCGCTGCTCGCCGCTAGGCGCCCGTCTGTCTTGCATGGGAACCCCTGTCACAAGCTTTCAGTAACGGATTGTCAGTTGTGTGACTACGTCGTCAGGTTGTACTACAACAAGGCTACACATTCACCTTGGTTATCAGAGGCCTCCATGAAATTTCATGTTCTTTGTAGAGTGGCGAAGACAGAATAATGATCTACTACAGAGCTTTGTATTATCCCCCCAACACTTTTCAGTATGTATTCCGGCGCCCCGCCGCTACCGATCTACAGGGTGAACTTCATGTATTGTGATGACCGTGCTGCGACTATCTAGGCCAGTGCGACAGAGGCTCACGAACGCCCCAGCAAGGCTCGAACAGCACCGACTGGAATCACTTGGGATCTTAACTCATTAAAACGCATGCTTCTGTCAAGAGGACTCCAGGTGACGTGGGGAGGAACGCCGCTCCTACCTCAGTTACCTGGGCGTTACCCTGGACAGGACTCTGAATCTAAGCAGCACTGCTTAAACGCTAAAATGACTCACCTGCAAAAAATATCCTCCGCAACATTATAGTCTGTAGTTTGGGTTCATCATAAGTGACAAAACAAACAGCACTAGCAGCTTGCTATTCCGCCGTCGAATATGCCTCTCCCGTCTGGTAAAAATACGGCCACAATAAGAAAATTGATGCCACAATGAACGAAACGTGCAGACTCGCCTCCCACAACCTGGTCGAAATCGCACCACAGACAGTTCTGCAAAGTGAGAAGGAAGTGTTCCGCTTCTGAACATTTCTGCACGACATTCCACTGACTACACGAAGACTAAACTAACAAAAGCTTTCTCAGAAAAACGATGGCCTACAGATATCAAGCTCTTCCGAAAGGGAAGACGTGGCCAACTTTAAAACATAGTCGCCGTAGGGAATGTCAGCTTGTGGCCACCGCGAAATCTGGGAGGTATTCAGATTCTGTACCATACTGTGTCAGGAAGAAGAAGATCCAAAGCGAAGTTTCTAAAATAGCAGGAGCCTGTACTGTCTAACGTGTGCCGTGGTGGTAAGGTCCAGACATTCCAGCTCAGGTTGGTTTGATAGCCCCATCCATGGCAGTCTCGAAGACCTCTTGTCTGCAACTGGTACTGCAATTAACGTTTTCCGCTACCCTGCCCAAGTATCCTGTTTTGTACATACGTCCTGTGTTATACTAAAATGTGCTGGTGTACTCTATACCCATAACTTCTGCAATTTTTCTTTTAACCTGTAATATGATGCTTCGGACACGAATAAAAAGTATGGAGCAACTTTTTTGGACATTCTTGGAAGTGACCTTAATAACACTCTAAGGACTAGATATTTCTTTCTCTTTTGAAGTTGTATAATCAAACATTAAAGTGTATTTAGATGCCATACATTGAAGAGCAAGAACGCGGTTGCAAACTAGCAAATTTGTTACTGAAAGTGATAAGGGCCGTTGAGACTGCGCATCATATTAGCATGTTCATCACTATGATTTTCTATTTGATCTCGTAGTACAATCCAACAATAGTTGTTACGCGTACGGAGAGGTCTCATCGGCAGACGATAGCAAAAAGGCCATTTTTAAACGCAGTTTGTGTCGTATAGGATAAACGTAGCTGGTTCCATGACATACCTTATTTCATAACAGCAGGCATAGTCTTTGTTCAGAACTAACATAGCCGTTCTACAGTGAATTAAAACATTCTCAACATGGCAGGAATGTCTTCAGGCACGGAAGATAGTCTGTGCGGAAATGGTCGCTGAGTGCAGGACAGCTAGTTCACAGTGGTGCATGGAGGGAAACTAGTAGCTTGCTGAGCTGACACCTAATAAAAGTTCATTAAGGCATGTTGTTCAAATAAGTATTCAAACACATTTGTCCAGTTGCGTTAGCTAAGGAACATACTGATAATATGTCATTAGAGATGGATGCATCATTATTGGAACAATTCCTTAGGGAAACGACTCTTTAAGTTTCAGACACAATGGCTCCGACTCAGCATATACGTGAAGAAGGAAAGCAGCAGAAAAAAATAATTTGTGATCAAGCTTATTCCACAAATCTTAGGGCGTACTTCAGAAGGTTTGGAGGAAAAGTAGTTAATACACAAAGTTGCATTCAATAAAACGAGCATTTTTTTCCTATGAGTTGCAACTAAGTTCCCCAAGAAGTTCTCGGAACAGCTTCAAAACGTCGCGATCTCGGTGGAAGACGTATTTAGGCCTGCCATTTCAGCAACAAACGTCACACCATCCGTTGATTATCTTCTGAGGGTACCAGATTTACCTGAAAAGATAACGCCCCCATGTGGTGGTAAACAAAACGGAGGAAAATGTAAGTCAAAGAAGAAGAACAAAGAACGAGAACTACAGTTGTGGAAAGAATAAGAGAACTTGGATTTAGTGTTTCTCTCTGCGATTTATGGTTCCATGAAAGTTATGTCACCTGGTGCTACTGTATATTTGTGCATATGTTAGCAACGATGACACCAATGGTGATACTGAGTGCCAAGTCTGTTAAGTGAACTGTAACAATGCAGAGGAAAGTTAAGTCCATAGTGCCACTGAATTTGATGTGCTATGAGGAAATTAGTGTGCCCACAGCGTTCACCTCATTTTAGAACTTCCACAGTGTGGGATTTCTTTCGTATTCGTCTTGGATTAGTAGAACAATATATTGATTTCTTACATGCAATACATAAAATTTGTAGTTCAGGTATGTGTTTTGTTTCTCCATCTTTAATCGCTAATACTATGCAGTTACGTGTACCGTATATATGCAACTACTCACATCAGCATATAAGAGATGTGAACTTGAAGCTTCCTCTCGTCTACCGATAAGTGCTGTTCAGTCATCCCTAATAATACTGTACAATACAGTTTAACTTTTTGTCAACCCTCTGGATAAAATTATGATTTTTCACTTGTCATTGTTATGGGAAATAAAAAATAAAAATTTCCGCACAGTTTTCCAAAAGTAGAGGTTCTTTCACTTACGAAAAATATATAATTCGGAAACCTTGGAAGGTTCTGCAGTGTCTCGAAGGACTGACAATACTCTGCCAACATGCTGCGGTTCCACCATCCCACTAACCACTTTTTCATTACTAGTGTCATGGTGAAAACGTTCCTCGGGCTTATCACTTGTATCTCCGAAGTTCTGAGGGGGGAAAATTCAAGACAGCAATGAAGGAAATGTAACTTTGGTGATGCTTGTCGCTTCATACGTTAGAAATATCTTAGAGTGTTATCCACGAAAACTCTATAGTCACTAGATATTTTGAATTCCAAGAATGTGTGTGCGCACACACACACACACACACACACACACACACACACACTCTTAAATGCGTTCCTTGTATCTTTTTCGGTCTCACTTAACGGGTTGGTGAAATCTGTGTCTTGCATAAGATGTCATCTTTGGGGGCCAATAAATAGTCTATCTCTAACTTTTGCAACGCAGATATTGGGAACTTTGTCTTCAGGTGAGCAAAAGCTTCCCTTTCTCTGTCGAACGCTTTTACAGGTATCGTCAGTAAGCTCATCGTAGTTGGTACGGCTAATACCACACACTCATTTTACCCGGAGTGACGACGTTTCGCATAGGCCCCTGTTTACATGCGTAATGTTCTTCCTCGTTGTGGCTGTCCCACTCGCACGGAAAGCAGCACTACTTCGTGTAACCTGGTTGCATACTAGTTAGTAACCTTATTACTTTCAGATCGAAACACAGTTTCCAGTTATACATATAGTGCGAGTAAATGATCAAATCTTGCATATTTTCGTAAGTCTGTCTTGTTAATAAGAGTATCCGACGGCATCTGAGGGATATTTATTACCAGGAACACTGCCTTTGAACTTGATGACGCAACTAATGCTAATTGTGTGTGTGTGTGGGGGGGGGGGTTACGATTGTTGGCGGATAGTACAGCTCAATAGTCCTCGCCTAGTGCTTGCAACTCTTCAGATACCAATAATTAGGTCGTTAAGTTCCACTGCGTTATACGATGGGGTGATGTTGATTGTGGTGGCGAATACTCCGGATTCTGACCAGCACGTGCTGTGCTAGGTTGCTATTGCTGTCTCGGTCCCAATGCTGTCGGGTAACATCTCTAAACGTTGTTCATCAATGGTTCAATCACTTGGTGGCTTAGGATATTGAGAAGCGTCATGAGGGGGCGCATGGCTGAGGTCAAGTTTGGATATTAAATGTTTTGATGTTTCAGAATACCCGTTCACTTTGGTGAAGCAAAAGTAGCAGTCAGCTGCATCATCCTTCCGTTCGTGCGATACCATTGGTACCGTAAATGGCATTGATGGTCGAAAATCCTGCGGCCACTTTCGCACGTAACACATCGCCACGTCAAAGATGAGGAAAGGGCTTGTCTTGGACGCCCAACTCTGCAGCCAAAATACAACTAGTATGCCTTTTTAACTACATGAGTAGTAGCCTTTTATGCAGAAACACATTTTCACGTTATAAACATGTTTCGGCACCCGTCTGCCATCCTCAGTCGGTATCGTTTATTGAAAATGGTAAAAAGTGAACATATTTTAGGTTGTGACTAATCTAACGAAATGAGGCCTAAAGAAAGCTTTTGTTCGTTTTTCTTACCGTGATTTTCCGTATATTGTTTCATAGGACCATATGTGTGGTGTCCTGTACTGATAGCTTGTCATCTGCAAACCAAACGATATGTAAATTTCATCGGCAAGTTAACACATCCCTTGATTTTTTAAAAAAACTTGATTTTGGTGTGGCAAAATGTGTGTGTGTGTGTGTGTGTGTGTGTGTGTGTGTGTGTGTGTGTATATATTCGTTATTACTCACGTTTTGTTGTGACTGATACTTCTTTTTGCGCTCTGAGGACGCTGCACACACATTAATATACTTTGCCTACCCTGTATTCTATTTGAAGCCCCTGTTTCTTCAGTATGTTGCCTATTATGTGGACAGTTTTGTTATTGTGGGTGAGTATGTGCCATTTCGTTCTGTGTGTTGTTGCACTGTTGTCTTGCATGTAGTCATTGTTTGTATATTGTGTTGAATTCTGTTGTGTAAGTTTTTGTGTGTATTTTGCGAGTTCATCTGGTAAAGCAGGGAAGTGTGGGAGACTGATTTGGAGGGAGACAAGTACATGCTGTAGTAAGCAGGTGCAAAGGGATGTAATTAGTCTTAGTTCAAAACTGTTCAAATGTGTGTGAAATCTTATGGGACTTAACTGCTAAGGTCATCAGTCCCTAAGCTTACACACTACTTAACCTAAATTATCCTAAGGACAAAAAAAAAAACACACACACACACACACACACACACACACACACACACACACCTATGCCCGAGGGAGGACTCGAAACTCCACTGGGACCAGCCGAATTAATCTTAGTTATCATAGGTGAAAAGGCTTGGGCAGGATAGGCTAGCGTACAGGGCTACATCAATCCAATCTTCAGACTAAAGACATCGTAACAGTAATACGCAAGGTGACTCACTTATCGTTTATTTTACCCCTGTCGATGTTGATGCGAAAAACTCAAAATTGTTGCGTGCTTCGGAACCGACCTTAAGCTGAAGGCCCCCTCCATAAATGTCTGGGTAGACAGTTCAAAAGCCGGGCGAAGGCAAGTGCATACCACCTACAATAAGGTCGTGCCTAGTTGCCTAGTAAAGTGTTAATGATGGTAAAGGCAGCCTTCGGGTTCAGGGCAGCTGTATTTTTATTTTTTTTACTTACGACCACCACACCGGGGATAAGGCTGATCCTGACATAACAGCCGAGTGGGCCGGTGTTGCGAATCCCACGCGGCCGGCCGCGTCTAAGGTGAGTCACGTACCGGTTCTCCGGGTGACGTCGGCGGGCCGCGCTGGAAGGATCAGCGGCCTTGCAGGTCCTGGCCGCCTGTCTGCACGGGGCCTCCGGAACGGGCGGGCTCTCGCGGATCCTTCGCCATGGGCAGGTAGGTAGGGCGGCGCGCCAAGCGTCAGCGCCATCGCGTGCGTCAGCGGCCCTCGGCTGGCGCCGCTGGCCGCTCGGGCCACTCAGTAGTTCCCCGACGGCCGCCCGGCGCCCAGCAGCCCGCGCTCCGCAGCCATGAGGTACTCGGCCTGGGAGCAGGAGCGCCAGAGGCAGCACCGCCGCCTGTAAGTCACAGCTGTGGGAGCGGCCCGCGGCTATTTCGGGATCTCCAGCTGGCTCGCTACCGCCTACGCTCCGCAGTTCGGCAACAGTGATTCCGCGTTAAAAGTTTGTTGTGTTACTGTTACCGATCACGCGTGGTCACCGTGCACTATCTTTTTGACCGAGCGAGAAGTAGCAGATGTAGAAACGCTGACGTGGTAGATCTCGCGGCTATCTCAGCTGCACAGTCGCTGGAATGGGATGACTTTCTCGCACCACGAAGATAGCAGAGGACCAGTAGCGCAACACTGATTTGTGTTAGTTTCTAGCCCCCTTGTCTCCTCGAGTTATATATACGAAAATAGCCTACAGCGTTAACTCTGGTAAAAATTACCATCTAAGTTTCCTTATAAAATATGTAAATGCGTGTCGGACGCACTTAAGCTCTGTCACCTTATTGCGGATTATGAAATTGCGTAGTTAAGTGTACGGCAGTACGTTTTATGCGATTCGCAAGATTCCAAATACGACCGCAATTTAGATGAAGTGGAGAAAAAAACGCTGAAATCTTCATTTCATTCAGTTTGTGATGCGTATAATACTGGCTTCTCAGATTTCTCACTTTAGAGTGTAGAATACCTTTTCCGATGATGTGTGCTTGTTTAGTGTACTGCATCGAAGAGAACGCTAGAACAGCACCTGCAAAGTTTTTGCCAACTCTAAAAATCGATACTAATTCATCTGTTCATGCCGGGTGTAGTGTGAGACTCGAGCGTAAGTACTTGATTCCTCTCTAACATTGACTTAATGGATTTTCGACATGAAATTCATAGAAGTAAGCTATTTCGTGGTGCATTAATGATAGAGGTCCAAAAAGCCACATTAGAGATTTCGTTAAAACTGACTACTTTCAACATTTACGATACCTAATGTTTTCGGTGAAACGAGCACACAAGGAGAGAATTAAATTTTGTATCAATGTAATTTCTTCCCATCTTTCACTGTGGTGAGCCAGTATTCAGGCGTGATTCTTTCCTTTGAGTACAGATTACTGCCGCGAGGGTTGGATGTTCGAATCATTAGCTTTGTTCTTCTCAACTATTAGATCGTATCGATCCTTAATCTTTGAGCGTTCGGTAGGTAAAAATTATTTGGAAGGTGGTGAAAGTTGCAAGCTTCTGCCAAGCGCAGGGATTTATCAGTGTCTAATATACTGCATATTTTCCTGTACGGATGCTGAGGCATAATTACACTTCTTTTTAGAGAAGCCACTGTTTGCAATTTTTTGGCAAAACTACTTATGCGATTACATAAAAAATTGGGTTGAATTTTATTTCCGCTCTTGATATTTTAATGCACGAAATAACTTAAGATCTCTTTTTAGGATTTGTAAACTTCAATAGAGTTAATAGTAGTAGTTATTGTAGTTCTATTTTTGTGGGGGACTTCTTGATTGCAAGTGGAAAAGACAATTTCTTCCAGCTTTGTTCTAAGAGTCCCTGCTTTTGGAGTAAGAAAAATGAGTCTGTTGTAGACGATCATTTGTTTGAATTTCTCGTGTCATCAAAATACACATGTTCTCAAGCCTATCAGAAGTCTGTGTTCGTTGTTTCTATAACTGAATTTAGCGGAGCATCAAGTTCCGGTAACGTATGTAACACGGTTCGCTACAGTCTTAAGTCTGCTGCTGATAGCATTTCACAATTAGCTTCTGCCCCTGAAGCGTGATCACTCGTTTTCTTCTTTGCCAAATAAGTATGATAGACATTAAGGGTAAACTCTAGAAACACATTTCCTTTTTTCTAGGACGCGGCAATTTACGGAGATTATAAATCCAGTTTATACCTGCTGATGTTCACCTGGGGGAGGAGGGACATGCAGGAGTCGGTAGAGGCGCACGCAGCTGTGTAAACTGGCTTCCGTGGCCTGACAGTTTGCATACACGGAGTTCGCACGCAGTCAGTCAGATCTTCTAGAAGCGCACACATTCCTCGAGTCCTCCGGCGTCGCGAGGAGAGGCCGTTTGACGTAGGGGCTAATTCTGAACCCGCCCACCTGCCCGCGCCGTCTGCGGCCGGCCGCCTCTGCTCGCAGACACCGCCGCGCGGCGACCTGTTTTCTGGTCTCTGCAAACTCCCCAAAATCGATTCCTCTGCTTATTCCAAAACAGTTTCCAGTAGGGCGGGTGGCGCTGGCGAGAAAAAGACGTAAAAGATGCTTCATTGTCTGGGTCGGTAAAAATGAAGTACAAAAGAACATTTTTTAAACTAGAGAGCAAGAATTGCTACAATTAGCGACACTGTAGTTGCGATTTTTCCTTTCCTTTATTTCTGTATTGCGAATTGCAAGACACGAAAATTATAGCCACGGTAAAGCGGTTTTGAGGCTGATGTGTGTTCAAGTAGACGAATGTTGCCAACAGACGTTAGCTTTGGGAGCCCTCCTGCCCATAGTAGGGTACACCGTTAATTAAACGTTAATATACGGAGAACAACAGTCACGTTACTCGATACGAGTGTGAATAACAACTGCAGAGTAAGTACAGCGTTACCGAGGCGTGCAGAGCATTCCCAATTCGTCCAGAGCCACAGTAGTCACCCCCGATGTAGACGGGTATCAGTGGTATTATTATTGGACTGAAGTGACACCAGTAGTTTTATTAGACTTCCTTTGTCCAGCTGCTTCGTTTCGGAAGGACAGTTCAGGGAAGTGAAAATGGTAAAAGTACGCACCTGTTGCGCTCGAGTTCAGGAAGCGGAAGGATGTACAGATGCTTGTTTGATTGTTGGTGTGGAAAGCGAGATGTGCGCTCTGCGTGTCAAGCGCGGTCCGTGACGGGAGCAGATTAGCAGCAGCTGTGACGCTACTCGCGGCCTCGGAAGTGTTTATCGCGTCCGCTTGAGTTCCGTGCTGGCGGCCGAGGATACGCCGGCCGTGTTGCAAGCCGAGTGCGGGGTGGGGAGGTGGAGTCCAAAGTGATGGTGGGTGGCCTAAAGGGCACGCGACGGTGGACTGGCCCAACTGACGAGCAAATCTATCTCCCAACCCGTGGTTGCCGTGGGTTGCAAAGATCGCGTTCACTGCAATACGGACAGTGGCCCACTTGGCTCCAGCAGGGGTGGATCTCAACTTTCCGGTCAACTATTTTCATAAATATTTATCTGGAATTTTCGTCATCCGACAGTGTTGTGCCCTGAGGCAGAACTGTTTCATTGTGAGAGAGACAGAAAAAAGTCTATTACAGCAATAGTGCCCAAAAGTAAAGCAAATCGCGAAATGGACAGATTTCCTGAACAGGAACCTAGTTAACACATCTGGCATACAACAGTATCAAAAAGAAGTGACTGAAGTATTTCAGACAACGAAAATACACTAAATAAACCTGAAAACCTCTAAAACTACAAAATAGATAATATCGGATTTTGTTGCCTTCAACGATCACACGTTGTCAGCTAGTCTGTGACATTGTTCGAAAGTTCTGTTTCCGTCGGATCCTAGGTTTCAATTCGGGAACCACGTTCATCAATCCATATTTTCAAATCCGTCCACTAGAGCCGTTAGACGCATATCGTTTTATCGTCCACAGAGAAGACATTTGCACCAACCATTTCCTGGCTGCGTCTATACGCCGTTCCTGTACCGTATCGTCTTCGCAGTGCCCACCCCCCACTTTTTTTAATTCATAAAGTGTCGTTGAGTTTTACTCGCAACATGCTTCTTAGAGAGAGATTGACGTGTAAAGCTGACAATATGGAACGTGACATTCATTTTGAAAAGTCAGATCTACTGTAAGACATAAATTTTTAAGATACGCAATACCTGGCTAGACTACAATATTTTCAAAAGGTTGGAATGAAGTGCACTCCCCCCTCCTCCACTTCGTATTGCGAGCATTAACGCTAATAGAAACAGACAGGTCGGCACCATCAGTTACGAACAACACACGGAGCAGAAGTGCGGTAAATCTCATAAAACCTGTATATACAAAGCGTTCTTATGTTATCGGCAAAGGTATGCATACATTTGTTGTGTATCCCCTGTATCAGACGCCATAGATAAAGAGCTGTATGCCCGAATACCAGTCTGGGAAATAAACTCAGGGCTACTGGAAATGGTTCCATTGCTATCAAAGTTCAGTATTTTCCAAAATTTACAAGTACAGATACTATTGATGCGTGAACAAAGCCGTAAACTCAATTAGTTTGCTTTGTGCCCTCCAGCTGGAGTTAAGAGTGCAGTCCCTTGCAGTGCAGTTTCCATTCAGAAGGTATTATCGAAAAGATCCGTCATGTGAACAGAGCATTGTTAGTTGGCATCGACAGTTTAGGAACACTTGTTGCTTCTGTAAACAGAAAAGTACCGGTCGATCAAGTCCGCCAGATGTAACCGTAGTGTGTTTCGATAGCAGTCCAAACAAAAGTTAACGGTCCGCCCAAGCTGCGAACTATGAGTACCGTTGCAAACAGAGTGGAAGAGTTTGTGAAGGAGTTTCGAACCGTACAGCTGATGTAATAATTAAAACCGTAAGATTATGGCTGATGCCGTCAGTTTTGTAGCACAATGCAGGAAGCATTTCATAATGAACATTTCGCCTCCAAGCTGAGAGTCCGCGACGAAGCAGTGTTACATTAATCGTGAAAGATCAATTGCCACTATGTGAGAGTGTGGGACACAGAACATTGTCAAGAAGTTGTGGCGCATGAGAGACATCAGCCGAATGTTAATGCCTTTCGTGCATCCACAGACGAAGCTGTGTGTGCCATTTTTCTTCTGTGTGGAGACGGACGTGCGCCTCTTACATTGACATGTTGCAGTTGTTTCCACAACTGGGTGCTGAGTCCGAGAATTTATCTTCCAGCAAGACGGGGCAGCCCTTGGAGCGTCGATGTTCGTCGCTGCCTTAACGACGAATTTCCGCGTCGGTGGATCGGACGTGCTGGTGAAGATGATTTGGCTCTGTCCCGTTGCCCCCCAAGGTCGCCTGACATATCGACTTGGCACATTCTGTTTTGGGGGTACACTAAAGGTAGTGTTTACGTACCCCACTGCCAAAAACATTGGAACAGCTCAGAGAACAAATCAGTGCTGCTCTGACCATAGACAGGATGTTGCTACGTAAGGTATAGAACGAGCTTAACTACCGCTTGAACGTGTCACGTGTGACCAGAGCGTCACTCGATCAAGATTTTGTAGAGCGCAAATTGCAAAGTTGGCGAGTTTGCGGCTCTATTCATGCTTCAATCGTATTTGTACATGTAAATCTTTGAAAAATACAGCTTGTACTTCTGCACTTTCGTATATACAGGGTGTACATAAAGTGCGGAAACACTTTCGATTATTCATTGCACAAGAACCAAACATTGTACAGATACCATACATATGTCATTTTGAAGAGAAACCCTGAAAGTATTTTTCATGTATATCGCTACAGCGTAGTTTGGTAATTTGCCGATAGTCGGCGCTAGTCGCAACCACGGCGAGTTCAGGTGCTGAGCGAGCTTCTTGTGTGTTAAAATTCGACAAAAACAAGTGTGCTACACTCCGTGTTACTCTTTTCTGCGGAGACACATTAAAAATCTGGTGTATGTGCCTCCTCTACCACGTGATGTTGCAGAGCTCCAGGAGAGAATACGGGAAGCAACTGCCACAGTCGACGATGCCATGCTGGGTATGACAAGAATTCGATTAACGTATTGACGTTTGCCGCCTCACTCATGGTTCACATATCAAATGTTTATTAAAAAAAACGCTTTCACAGTTTCTCTTCAAAATACAATATGTATGACATCTGTACAATGTTTAGTTCTTGTGCAATAAATAATTGAAAGTGTTTCCGGACTTTATGTAGACCCTGTACATACAAACTACAGAGCACCTCAAATAAAAGATGGTGCGATGTTGAGATTTCCGAAGTTTTCAGGACTAAATGATTAAATCCATTTCAATCCCAGTCTGGCTATTTCAGTGTGTGTAATTTCACAACAGCAAGCAGAAAATCTAAACTTCGTGTGTACAGATTTTGTCAAAGTCGATCTGGTTTTCAGTGTGTAATTGCTCATGTATAAGTGAAATGTTGGAGAAAATACATTTTTTTTTTTTTTTTAACAACTTCTGTCTGGAATCGACAGCTTGAAATTCGGTACGGTCTTTTGACAACCAAGTTTCCAGCGACTAAGTAGGGGCACGGTGACCCTGACACGTCTCCGTATAGGGCATTGCTCAGTGACACACACAGCTTTCTCTTCTAACGGCAACCTTTCTGTAACGCGCTACTGCAGCACATTTTTAAACCGAAACATTTTGTTTGTTCAGTAATTTTCTAAATAAATTGTCTGTTTTATTACACTGTGTTCTTTTTTGCCCCCCTTCACCAATCATTAGCTTTCTACAATCATTAGCTTTCAGAGA
The DNA here is from genome assembly GCF_021461395.2 of Schistocerca americana. Taxonomy (NCBI): domain Eukaryota; kingdom Metazoa; phylum Arthropoda; class Insecta; order Orthoptera; family Acrididae; genus Schistocerca; species Schistocerca americana. Next base: position 324,476,219 of record NC_060121.1, on the reverse strand, counting down.
TCAAAGCGGTCCGAAACTTTGACGAAAACGACAGTATAGAAGCTGTACGCTGGAAGTGAACTAGTGCGTGTAACAGTTCAGTGAGCATCTTGGTAAAGCAGGGACAGTATACGTAATTACAATGGAATTTCGAGAAACCGACCATCAAGGCGTTTAAGAAGGGAGCATATAACCTCAAAAAAATTGGATCGTGTTAACAACTACTCCAGACTTTCGCCTGTGGTGCGCCCGTTGTAACTCGTTTTGCCTCGCTGCAAAAACGGCGATGAAAATCGTGACTCACTGGAGACGCAGGAAAAATTTAACTGCGTCCAGTTTTGCAATTCTGTTCCATTAAACAAAACCTATGCAATTATCCCATAAACACAAGAAAAAGTTTAGCGATTCTTGCGCATCTCTGTGACCGGAAACGTAAAGTCTGTAATTAGCTGCTTTCGTTTCCTTCTTCAATTTTATGAGCATTGCATAAATTACTCCAGAGAATGGTTTGGGTACGAGTAAGAGCGAACACTATTGCGTAAGGGTGGTCATCGCATCGCATCGCATCGCATTTGGTGTGCTCGTCAGTGTCGACTTGGAAAGCCACATGAAACCAAACTCGGAACGTGCTGGTATACGAGGAGAAGAGAGCGCGGCTCGCGAAGCCACCCAGCGCGTCTGGAGCTGGAGGCGGCCGTGTCGTCATAGCGACGTGGGAGCCTGGAGTGTCCGGGAGACCATATGCGGCAGGCGAGGCCCCGCCGGGTGGGCTGAACCGTGTTTCTGTTGTCTGTATGGCCGGGCCGCAGACGACAGCAGGAGAGCGATCAGCCTAGGCTCCGGAACAGAGTTATCGTCTGCCGTCATGTCCATTAGCCACGGATGTTACAAACACGTTCCTCAACGTCGGAACGAGGCGGGGAGATTTCGAGACGACTCTTGGTAATTATCTGAAGACAACGTAACAAAAAGTTCGAGAAGAAAAGCGAACGATAAGTTCGACTCGGAGAAGATAAGTTCTGGATCTGGCAATAAAGTAACGTTATTCATGTTAATAATTCCATTATTTTTCGATCTACGAATGCTGTGTAGTCCAGTTATGATGCAGTGTACTCCAGTCGTAGGTAGATGGACTTCACCGAATGTCTTTCCAGTCGGTAGATTATGTTCCTGCTGTTAATTGTACGGTTATCATTATCGTTTCAGTGTCCAGAAAAACTATTCAGCTTTTAGGTTTGTAAACAGGTGACTCAAAAGGAGCTTCGTGAGTTCCGTAACTCATTTGCCACTCCAAGTGCCATCTAGCGGCATTCTGCAAACTGGACACGTGAGTCTGTCCAGTATAATTCGCTCTCCGTCGGAAAATCTTCTAACTTTGTGTATACGGAACTGGACTGCACAGGTCTTCTGTTCAGGCAAGTACTGCCGAGCATCCGTTGAGAGCTGATGCCTCCTGGAGACACTGCAGCGGACAGACATACGTCTCGACTAGCCAAAGGACGCAGCTCTCGAGCACCTTGTAAAGTATTACCGAGTATAATCTTGCGCACCCTCTAAAGTAATAGGGAATAACCTATTCTTAAGCAGTATAACAAGCTGTGTTCAGTGTGATTGTGGAGTGGAAATAAGGGGAGGGCTGTGAATCCTCTCGTACTACACTCTCGAAACTTAAATATACCTGTGCAGGTCCAGACGCCTCCAAGTGAACTGCGTACAGTGCTAAATATTATAAACAGGATGGATAGTCGAACGTTTCGAAGTTATCTCACAGTTCCCCCATTATTTTAGTCCCATTGAAGACGTGCATTATCTACGAGGGCAGTTCAATAAGTAATGCAACACTTTTTTTTTCTGAAACAGGGGTTGTTTTATTCAGCATTGAAATACACCAGGTTATTCTCCAATCTTTTAGCTACACAACACTATTTTTCAACGTAATCTCCATTCAATGCTACGGCCTTACGCCACCTTGAAATGAGGGTCTGTATGCCTGCACGGTACCATTCCACTAGTCGATGTCGGAGCCAACGTCGTACTGCATCAATAACTTCTTCATCATCCGCGTAGTGCCTCCCACGGATTGCGTCCTTCATTGGGCCAAACATATGGAAATCCGACGGTGCGAGATCGGGGCTGTAGGGTGCATGAGGAAGAACAGTCCACTCAAGTTTTGTGAGCTCCTCTCGGGTGCGAAGACTTGTGTGAGGTCTTGCGTTGTCCTGAAGAAGGAGAAGTTCGTTCAGATTTTTGTGCCTACGAACACGCTAAAGTCGTTTCTTCAATTTCTGAAGAGTAGCACAATACACTTCAGAGTTGATCGTTTGACCATGGGGAAGGACATCGAACAGAATAACCCCTTCAGCGTCCCAGAAGACTGTAACCATGACTTTACCGGCTGAGGGTATGGCTTTAAACTTTTTCTTGGTAGGGGAGTGGGTGTGGCGCCACTCCATTGATAGCCGTTTTGTTTCAGGTTCGAAGTGATGAACCCATGTTTCATCGCCCGTAACAATCTTTGATAAGAAATTGTCACCCTCAGCCACATGACGAGCAAGCAATTCCGCACAGATGGTTCTCCTTTGCTCTTTATGGTGTTCGGTTAGACAACGAGGGACCCAGCGGGAACAAACCTTTGAATATCCCAACTGGTGAACAATTGTGACAGCACTACCAACAGAGATGTCAAGTTGAGCACTGAGTTGTTTGATGGTGATCCGTCGATCATCTCGAACGAGTGTGTTCGCACGCTCCGCCATTGCAGGAGTCACAGCTGTGCACGGCCGGCCCGCACGCGGGAGATCAGTCAGTCTTGCTTGACCTTGCGGCGATGATGACACGCTTTGCCCAACGACTCACCGTGCTTTTGTCCACTGCCAGATCACCGTAGACATTCTGCAAGCGCCTATGAATATCTGAGATGCCCTGGTTTTCCGCCAAAAGAAACTCGATCACTGCCCGTTGTTTGCAACGCACATCCGTTACAGACGCCATTTTAACAGCTCCGTACAGCGCTGCCACCTGTCGGAAGTCAATGAAACTATACGAGACGAAGCGGGAATGTTTGAAAATATTCCACAAGAAATTTCCGGTTTTTTCAACCAAAATTGGCCGAGAAAAAAAATGTGTTGCATTAGTTATTGAACTGCCCTCGTAGATTAAATATAGTTTATTTTGGAATTCTAGCCTATTTTCAGTTTATGGCTCATGTGGGGGTAGAAGACTTGTCATATTCACCATCTGTTGCGTAAAACCTCTTAAGATAACAAAAATATTTCGTATTGCGTCCCCAAAAACAATAAAACTTTCCTGGCAAATGACACTCGCTTCTCTCGTTTTGTTGTTGGAGCACCGGCTTCCACTCCGTACTTTGGTTTCTGTTTCGTTTTTAGCAAGAGGTGTTGGTCAAATTCTATTCACTAAACCAGTCGGCGGCAAAAGTTGGATTAATTTTAAAATGCTCCAAATATTGCCGAGATTCTTTTTCTAATTTACTTTCGGTCATCATTAAACACACACACATTCACTCAGCAAGGAACTTTCACATAGTTTCTCATGCAAAGTGTGTGTGTGGTTCTTTTTTTCATATGACTAGCGTTAGCCATTTCATTTATATTTAATCGACTGCTGCCAGTAGCATATGTAGAACTCAATAATGTTGCTTCCATCAGTGGTTACAGTTTTACATGAGCTATGTGCATGGGAAGCATAACTTTCGAATCCAGCCGTCCGTATCTGAAGTGTTGAGTAGCTTAGTAAAACGTTCACCGTCTCTGTTTAGGGCAAGAGATATTCATCCAAAGAATTTTGTATCACTGTGTTCCAATTTATCCATAGTACGAAGTACTACTACTTTGAGAAGTTGCGTCAAAGAAACGTATTCTGCAGGTCAAGGCTATTGCACAATATGTATCCCTAAGAGAAACAAAATGTTGTTGTCATCGTCGTCTCCGTGTGAAGCCGACAAATTTTCTCCGTGCATTCAGTCGAGCTGCCATCATTTGTTCACTGAGCAGACTCATTTGGCCCTATGTCAAGAGTGGAGCCGTTCCGATCTTCACCTGTAACTTCATCCCCAACATTGGTCCGCAACTCCAACGGCGGAGGCGTCTACAAGACCTGAAAAGTGGGTGAAGAATGAGCGACCAATCGGCGCACTTAGTTTTTCATCATATTTCGATTTTTTTAAATCCACAATGAAACATTATTTCAGCTTAACCCTAAAGTGAGGGATGTGTTCGAGCGCCATCACTATGTAACTGAAATCTGTAGAGCTCACGGAGTTTTCGCTTCGTAGGCCATCGCCAGGAGAAGCGCGAGAAATCGTATTTAAAGTTTATATCCGTGATATTAGATCAAATTGTGTTTCTTCAGTCGGGAATATAGTCACCTAAAATTTTCATAGCAATTCCTTTAAGAAGGTACCTGATTTCAGGATAAATTCTGAAACTGAAGATGATTTGTGTATCTATAACACGCACAGCCACTTCGTGTGGTAACAGGGCCTTCAACCAGGCCAACTGCGTTGGCTAGTGACTGCCGGTTTAGCGGGGGCCAACGGAAGGGAAGGCCACGCCAGGCTAGGACTCAGCAGAAAAGGCAGGCGCGAGGTTGCCGCCTGCTTGGTTTTCCCTCCAGTCTGTGCGCACTGCAAAGCAGAAGGAACTCTGTAATTTCGTAGCGCAGCCAGGGATGACTTCGCGTAAATTATGCAGACGTCGTATTTTTATGACGTAAATTGCTTAATAACGTCTGCTTGCTTCAAATACCTAACCATTAATGACATATTTGCAATTTCACCAAGGTGCATAGCACCAAATATTCAAGTAAATTATGCAGTTCAGACTTCGCTTAATTTATGTTGTAGTGACGAAACATGGATGCAATCAAAATCTTCCAGTGACATTGAAAAATCAATCACGTGCAGTGCCTGCCTCGGTTCCTTCAACCGTTACTTAATACCTGTCTAAGTAAATGTAATGTTCTTAGCTGTCCATCCTTCTCAATTACCATTGACCTTGTGCCTACTTGCGTTCTGTCCACTGCAGTTGTCAATTCATTGTTTCAACGCCTTTCTTTCTGATTTTAAACCGATGTTAAGTATTGCATAATATTGCTAGTGTGCTCTGTAGCCCATTTTGCTCTCTGGAAACCTTCACACAGTTCGGACACATAGTCTCTGCGTTAACGACATTATTAAAAGTGCGGGTACAGTAACTCGCGCGTAAGCTGTAGATATTTATCGATCATTCTGCCGAGTTCTTCGTCGTAGCTTTTATAAACACAAGAGGAAACATCTGAATGTTGGCTTAACGTCACCAGATACAAAGCAATAATTCAGGTATTTCTGTAGACTGTTCGAGGAACCTCCCACGGTTCGCATGAAGTTCGTAACTAAATCCACCGTAACCAATTGTCAAGATGTTAACTGATGTAGGATTTGACGAAAATACATCTCCCTGGTATCGGACCACAGTGGTTGATTCCCCCGTCCGCCTCACGCACCTCGTTCCATTTCTCAAGCATAGTAGAAATTTAGTTATTTCGTCAGAAAAGCTCGTGTGTACATTAAAGAGAAACTAGTAAAGAACTAATTTAGTTTTTGTTCTCGTACTAGCAATACAGCACTCTTCCCCTACATCCACATCTATAGAAATTACTCCACCAACCACTTTGAACCGAATGGCAGAGGGTTCTTACGATAACACCACGCATTAAGATTTCTTCCCGTTCCAGTCTCGTATGGAGAGTGGAAAAAAAGAACTTCAGTGCTTCAGTGCGCGCTGTCGTTAGTCAAATTTCTTCGCTTTCTCTACAGACGCGATAGTAGTGCGCTGTAATGTATTTCCACCTTACTCACTTGTGGGGTAATTGTCATGAAGTTTTATCAATTTCAAAAAAATTATAGTTACTTTTTTTTTTCTTTGGAGTGATAAAATGGAGACGAAATGCGCTATTTTGTTTAAGAGTCGTAGCCCCATGATGTGGTACTGTGGAATTTTAATGACTATCTGCAAACGAAAGATAAAAATACAAAAATTAATTACGTAGCTTTGTATTTTCGAGTAGATCGTAAAGCTTTGATTTTACCTCGTAATACTGGTCTTTCAAATTTTTTGTAAGCAGGCTTTCGGTAAATAGTTGGCGTCTATCCCGAAACGTCTGCCAGTTGAGTTTCTTCAGCATCTTCGTGACTCTCAACCCTGGATCAAAATATCTTTGAGTGTCAGTGCTACCCATCTCTGTATATGTTCAATATCTATTGTTGCTCACTTGAGCAGTATTCTAGGAAGGGTCGCACATCTCCTTAGTAGTCTGATTCCATTTTCCTACTATTCTATCAATAAACCCAAGCCTGTCACCAGCTTCTTTACCTACGACATTACGCCCCCCCCCCCCCCCCCCCCACACACACACACAAATTGTTGCACCCAGGTAATTTGTATGAGTTTACCGAGGCCTATTGTGACCTAAAGGTTTTGTATTCGAAGAATTTTGTTTTTTACGTCTTGTGAAGGGCAAAATCTTACATTTCTGGCCATCTGAAACAGGTTGTCAATATCTGCAACACTTTGAAATCTTATCATGATCTGCGCAAATATTGTGCAGGTTTTGTTTGGACATAATTTCATTATAGATAATCGGATCAATTTCGAAAGTCTGAGGGTGTTGATATTATTGTCTGGACGGCAAGGGTAACAACACACTAACCTTGGGGACACCTAAAGTTACTTCTACACGTCGAGGACTCTCCTCCGTACCAAAATGCAGCCAAAAATTTAGTTCGGTATCCGATATGGTGTAGTCTTTTGCCTATACTGTTCAGTCTGTGCATTAAAGGAGCAATGACAGAAATAAGAGATTCGAGAGTGCGAATAAAGTTCAGGATGAAAGAATGTCAGTCATAAGATTAGCTGATGACATTGGTATCCTCAGTGAAAGTGAAGAATTACGGGATCTGTTGAATGGAATGAAGTCTAATAAGCACAGAATATGGATTGAGAGTACACCGGTACCGACAAAAGACGAAAGTAATGAGGAATGACAGAAGTGAATTAGCATTATAAAAGTAGTCTAAGTTCAAGAATTCTGTTTCTTTGGAAGCAAAATAACACATGACTGACGAAGCGAGGAGGACATCAGAAGCAGATTAGCGCAGGCAAAGCGGGCATTCTGAACAGTACATTTGTTGGTATCAAACTTAGGCCATAATTTTAGGAAGAAATTGCTGAGGATGTTGTTTCGAGCACAGCATTGTCTGGCAACGAAACAAGACTACAGGAAAACGGGAGAATCGAAGCATTTGAGTTATGGAGCTATAGGAGGAGGTTGAAAGTTAGATGGAGTGGTAAGATAAGGAATGAGGAGTTTCTCCGCAGAATCTGCAAAGAAAGGAACATCCGGAAAACAGTGACAATAAGGAGGGGTGGGATGATGGAACGTGCGTTAAGGCTTCAGGAAGCTTATGTTGTGCTAGAGGGAGCTGTAGAGGGTAGATACTGTAGGGGAAGACAGAGATTGGAATACATTCGGCAAATAATTGAGCACTTCGTGAAAGTGATACTCTATGAGGAGTTCACTCGAGAGGAGAATTCATGATAGACCGCATCGAACCAGTTACAAGACTGGAGAGTTACAAAAGTGATTACATTTAAGTCATTGCTTGTTAGTGTGGTACTTACTTTTTACCTTTCAAAAACACTGCACCTGAGTGCTTCAATCCATGCATTTCAGGATACGGAATGATAAAATGGAAGTCCCTGTATCTTAGATGAAAATACACGGGAAAACTTAATGAATATGGCTTCAGAATAACTGTACAGCCAAAAGAAGAGTGTTGAACTGGGTGCTTGCGCACGCCCTCTTAGAGGAGTGTATTTTGCAGAGACGGTACCGTGCCGCCCTCGCGTCCTTGAGGTGACTCAGTAGCGAGGCGGATGGCAACGGGACCGCCGGCGCTGGCTGTGGGCGGGCTCGGCGGGCGCGGCCCACGTTTGCTCTGCCACTGCTTCCGAGACCGACCACCTGTCAACTTCGTCCCGACGTCCTTGTCACGATTTGTGCGCTAGTAGCCAGTGTGGAGAATGCTCTGCAGTTTCTACTTAGGAGCGCACGAGATCCCGTTGTCACAGTCCAGGGCAGCGATTTGCTCCAAAATTGTCAATTCCCAAGGAAACTGTATTTACTGGACAGTCAGGGATATCTCATTGAATTCGGGCTCGGGGGAATGGGGATGTAATAGTCTCTTCTCGATGGACAAGAAATGTTACGCAACGTTATATAGGAGTTAATTATTTCCTAAAACAATGGCTACCATCCTTGACCTAGCGAGATACAAGAGCGAAAATAAATTTGAAAACTGTGATGTCACTGTTACTGAGCGTAAGAAGTCGTCATTGCAAAATAGTGACAAACGACTTACTTACGGAAGAATGGAAAACAATTTTGGGTGCGCATTTCGGGTCAGCGCCGTATATTCCTCACGAAAACGCGGAGATAAAATCGTAAGTTTTACATATTAAAATGTAAGTTAATTATCAATCTCTTTAATAGTGGTCACGCAAGGAAGTATAATGATCACGGAACAAGTTCGGACAGTAGCTGGCCGCTGCATACCTGACGGGCCAGCTACATAATCACTTTGTCGTTTTTCTCATTTAAAAAAAAATGGCTCTGAACACTATGGGACTTAACTGCTATGGTCATCAGCCCCCTAGAACTTACAACTACTTGAACCTAACTAACCTAAGGACATCGCACACATCCATGCCCGAGGTAGGATTCGAACCTGCGATCATAGCGGCCGCGCGGTTCCAGACTGTAGCGCCTAGAACCGCTCGGCCACTCCTTTCTCATTTCCTTTTCGACTTTGCTGTAGGTCCCACATTCGCTTGGCAGTGCAATTTTTAGGCTTCTTGGATTCCATTTTACGCTAGCTTTCATCTGACTTTGTTTTTATATTATGTCGAGAATATTTACGGGTCATGCAAGACATTTTTGTTATGTAATGTTCGATATAATACCGATTTTCACTTACACACTGCCGCAAAAAAGAAAAAAAGATAATACACATAGAAAGACGTCAAATTTCATCCGGTGGCACTATATATGCCACGTGGTGGATAGTAGATGTACCGATAATGGTTTCAACGTCGTCCGCCAACAGATAGCGTAGTGGCATAGCAGCCGGAGCGCCATCTTAAGTCTACCCTTTAATAGGGAATGCCTAGCAGCCAGAAGGCTCAGTATGGTGCAAAGGTATGAAGCAACCATGCCACGGAGATAGTCGTGCTTCCTATAGCCAACTGAGCGAATTTGAAAGAGGTAAAAATTTAGCCTTCCGAGTGGTGGGATGCTCCTTTCGGAGAACTGCAACACAAGTTGGACGTGTTGCGTCAGTTACGCAGTGATGCTGATATGTGTTGTCACGTGAATATTCTCACACCCGTAGACGATGTTCTGGACGGCCACTCACCACAGACGCTCATCAGTATCGTCCTGTTGTAAGGGCAGCAGCGGCAAGTAGCTTGTGAACCCATATGTGGCAGCACGAACTGTTCCGAAACAGATAATAGCAGTTGGACTACAGGCACACATACCTCTAACCCGTCTTCGACCCATACCGCAGCATTAGCCTACACGGTTAGACCGGTGTCGTCATGGGATGGCTTAAGATGTAGACGTGGTCAGTGCTGTCTCGTAGAGAACATTCGTCCGACACACTCGCCCCATCGTAGGCCTTATGGTCTGAGGCGCGATAAGCTACAACTCGCTAACAAGCGCTCGGGTACGTGCAGAATGTTACTAGATCCGTTCCTTTGCCGTTCTTGCAACAGGAATGTGGCGCGTTGTTCCAACAGGTTAATACACGTCCCAAACCGCCCGTGAAACTGACTACTCTATAAGATGCGCAGCAACTTCCATGCCAGCACGATCTCTGGACTTCTCTCCAGTCGAGCACGTGTGGGCTATGATGGGACGAGATCTGACTTGCGCAACTTGTCAACCAAGAGCTCCGCGAGCTAATTCGTAACAATCACGAGCACGCCACTTCACAGTGACAGCGTATGCGCAAGAAGATATGTTGCAACAGTGGATATGGAGTACATGAAATTATTGCATTTATCACGTGCATGCCTTCACTGGTACGAGCAGGAAAGATGCTGCGTGACAAACAAGTACAGACATGATCTGTCCGTTGTACCCTCAACCAAAGTTAATGCGTTACTAGTCTCGTAGTTATTAGCCATTCAGATCTGTGTTTTGTAACGAGGAAGTTGGACTGACGAGCGAATAGACGTTTTCACGTCGACACTTGTAGAAGCTGACCTCGGCGAAGATCATTTCTGGTTCCGGAGAAATGTTGAAACATGTGAGGCACTGCTGACACCACGGCTTACCGTAGACGGATTAAAGAAAGGCAGACCTACGTCTTCGTAGGTTTTGACATTGTTGAGTGGACTACATTAGTTGAAATTTTAAAGTAGTGGGGGAAAACTACAGGGAACGAAATGTTTTATACATCTTCTGCTGTAACAAGATTGCAGTTAGGAGTCACAATGCATGAAACGGAAGCGGCTTTAAGAAGGGAGTTACGTGAGGTTGTAGCCCAATGTTGTTCAATCTGTACGTTGAGCAAGCAGTAAAAGAATCCAAAGATCAATATAGGAAGAATATTAAAGTTCAGGGAAAAGAAATACAAACTGAAGTTCGCCAGTGACATTGTAATTCTGTCAGAGATAGTAAGAGACTTCAGAAAACCAGTTGAAAAGAATAGTCATCTCTTGAAGAGAATTTGTATGTAGTATGGACATCATTAAAACTAGGGTAATGAATTGTAGTCGAATTGAATCAGCGATGCCGAGGGACGTAGTTTAAGAAATGATTTCTACTATTTAGACAACAAAGTAACATACTCAAAGTAAAGAGGGTATATCGTGTAGACTGGCTACAGCAAGAAAAGCGTTTCTGGAAAGAGGAATTTGTTAATATGTAATACAAATGTGTTAGGGAACACTTTCTGAAGGTATTTCTCGGGAATGTGGGCTTGTAGGGAAGTGAAACGTGGTCAATAAGTGTTCCAGACAAGTAGAGAACAGAATCGTTTAAAATGTGGTGTTACAGAAGATTAATGGGTGGATGTAATAACCACTGAAGGGCTATTCAATCGAATTAGGTAGTATAGAAATGTATGGCACAACTTCACTAAAAGAAAAAGGTCGATTTTAGGACACATGATGAAGATAAAAGGTTTTAAATGAATGTAGGTCGCAGAGATGAACGGGCTTACATGCAGTAGAATAGCGTGGGGAGTAGCATAAAACCAGTCTTCGGACTGAAGTAAAGAATAACACATTTCACTTTGAACAGTAAGCCATAACCATAAACTTCGTGTTTTACCAACATGATCATCCTTCAGCAACAAGTTTGGTTAATTTAAACTGGGTTGAAAACTCATGTTGTAAAGGCTTTCTTCATAATCAACACACGAGCACTACTAGTGTTCGAACGTAAGTATTTGTTGTATTCTGTGTTAACTTCGTTCATTTTGTTTGCACCTTTGACCTAAGTTCATAATTTTTTATACTTATGTAGCTAAGCTTTACCAGTCATTGACTTATATACTTTTCCATGTTTAATTATTGAGTACAACCCACTGTGCGTTGAAGAATTAAATATTAATACATATAAAAAATAATTTTTTTACATTCGGTACCGAGAACGACCACGCATAAGAAGTGCACTGAATTACAACGTTGGTTGCTCGCCAACCTCGGAAATCATCGTTATTGCCCGTGGGTTCTCTGCCTTCATTGTCAGTTTTTATGCGTGATTGTAAGTGGGATGGAGTTTAATGTGCATGTGAGAAATCGTCACGTACCTGTGAATTCGTCATTTGGACAAAAACAAAGGTATTTTTTTAAATATATTTTTAAACATATCCATACTGAACACGCATGTCTCATGCTTGGGGTTATCATACAGTGACATGCCTTGGCACGGGCTGCTGGAGGACGATTGTAAAGATGTAACTTATTGCAGTTACTGTCTTACAAATACTTCTTGAACAACAAGTCATAAATTTCGTATACATTTTGTGTTCAGTCGCAAACCGAACTAGTAATAACCACTAATAAGCGACGTGGAATCTGAAAATAATATGCAAATTTGGAATTTTAGCCTCGGATCCTCAATAGTCTTTTGATGAAAAACTACCTTCCTGTTCAGTTCTGTACAGAATATGCGGATGAAGTACCTCTTATGTCCACCATAACTTTCCACAGATGCCTTGAACGGAAATGCGTTCCCTGTAATTGGGGAAAAAAGTGCAGGCTTCACACGCAAGTATTATGGAGATGCTTCGTGAACTCATATGGGAAAATACATGGAGGGAAAACGACGTTCTTTTCGCGACGCACTGTTGAGAAAATTAGGAGAGGATTCCTGCAGAGGCATATAGATAATCGTTTTTAATTTGTTCCGTTTATGAGTGGAAAAGGAAAGGAAATGACTAACAGTGGATTGCTGTGTGTGGGTGGGTGGGCGGGTGGGGGGCGGCGGCGGTTTGAGACGGCATGTCACGAATTGCGCGGCCCCTTCCGCAGGAGGTTAGAGTCCTCCCTCGGGCGTGTGTGCGTGTGTGTGCGTGTGTGTGTGTGTGTGTGTGTGTGTGTGTGTGTGTGTTGTTCTTAGCATAAGTTTAAGTAGTTTGTAATTCTAGGGACAGATGACGTCAGCAGTTTGGTCGCTTAGGAATTCACACACATTTGAACATGTTTTGTAACGTTAATGCCAAACTCTCGTTCTGCACTTGTGATATCTTCACAGAGAAAACAAGGTAGATTCGGTGTTCCTAGTCTTTCGAAAACCTTTTTGTTCAGTAAAACACCCACGTCTTTTAAAGAAGATAATTCGCGTGCGACATCTCGCCCGGTTTACGACTGCAACGAAAATTTCCTGACCTGCAGAATGCGGGACGTAATTTTATGTGGAGTCACCTGCAAACACTGAAGTAATACCTTTCTTTCCTCAGTGGAGTTTTACATTACTAAAAGACTGTCGCCCTTCATTTTAAACGTTGACTCACCGAATAGTATTAATTGTAATATCAGGCTCTTAGCACATTCAGTATTTTAATGAACTAACATAAAAACAAGCAACTTAAGTATCATTATTGCATTTTCATAAATCTTAAGTTGAAGGGACAAAAAGTTAGTTTAGGATAGTGTTGACCACAGTGATACTACGAGGGTTAATACTGTTTTGATACCCCCACCCATTGAAGTATGTATCGCACGACGTGGAGTGTTGGTCGGAGGTACAACAGCAGACGCTTGTGACCACAAGGAAAGGCTGATCAACTTTCCTTAGGCTGCGGGGACGAACCCGCTCTCAAGGCTGTCTGCAGATAGCAGCTTCCCGCTTCCTGCAGAAACAAATGCAGCCATGGAGCGGCCTTGCCGTGTCCACGTACAGGGCCGCTCGGCTGTCTTGCGAGTCAGCTGCAGGAGGATGAGAGATGCTTGCTTAAAGTGCGTACGCGTGGTAGAACGTATCACTGCATATCTAAACACTGTGGCAAGGTTCACTTCCTGTCAAAGACATCAGTATAATGTTAAAGCTGTAAGGGGTAGTCAAATGAAAACGAGACAAGAGGGAAAAAGTAACTAAACTTCAAAACTAATCTCCGTAACTGTTAATACGTGTCGCTAGGAGACAAGACAGTCAGAGCCTTCACGGAAAAATGTTCACCGTTGCCTACGGAACCGTGACTGTACCCAGGCTTCACCCTCTACATCCGAAGCAAATCGATGGCCACGAACGTCTTTCTTCAGGGCTCCAAAAATATGGAAATTGCTCGGGGAGAGATCTGGACTGTATGAAGATTCCCCGCGGAACTTCTGCAGCGTAGTCGAAACAACTTCGGCAACATGTGGACCCGCAGCGCACTCCAAACAACTTCGGCACATGTTTGCCAAGGTTGTGTCGACTACGCTCCGCTGGGAAGCCCTTACACACCCTTCATACAATCCTGAACTCTCCACATGCGTTTTCCGTGTTTTTGGAGCCCTGAAGAGTTCGTGACAGTCGATTTGCTTCTGACGATGAGGTTCCCGCCTGTGTACAATCGTGGTTCCGTGAAGGCATTGATGGTCTTGTACACAGCGGGATGAATGTGTTAATTTATGATGACTACTCTTCAGATAATAAACAGTATAATTTCCTGACCTTTCACGTTTTTATTCGACTTCCCTATACTAGTCCATCGTGTCATACGCTGGTCACTATAGTGATACTTTAAGAAGACAGTGCAACATTTATTCAGTGAAAATTTGGCGGAAAAAGCTATATACACTTGACTAACACTTCCTGAAGCATCTCACAGAAAAGTGTGCACTATTCAGCAGACTTCATTCTACATATAGTTACAATTGAACTGAAGAAATTAAGTGATAAGCTCAGAGTATACAAATCAAATTTGAAAGCTTTCCATGTGGCACGCTGCTGCTCCGTACAGGAGTTTCGTGCAGTAGTTGAGAACGTTCTTTATACTGTGATACTTATTCTTACAATCAGTTTTCGTGTTTTATTGGTTACTTAATCGTTATTCATACATTTCCTAATCAGAGTTCGGTAAAATTTGTATGAAGTAGCTTTGGCTCTCATGATCCCACGGAACTTCATAAATAAACAACTTAAATAAATATGCTCATAAGTGTTTTGTCACCTACATCCTTATAGCTGTCGATTGGTCAGCATCATGAGATCTGTCAGTGGAATAAAGAAGAATAGCTAGCAGTTTCGCGATGCAGTTTTTCTCTGAGAGTACCAGTACGTCAACGCTTTTGGGGAGGGGGGTAACCCAATGCCCGAGAAGTATCGTCTACTTGTTGCAGTAAATGCTCACGTATAACTGAGGAACAATTGTTGTGTTTTTAAATTTAACAGGTATACTACGAATGCAGCAAGTTGCACTTTGTAATTTCAACCAGTGTAATCAGGGAACATTTTCTTCCTGAGGAGAGATCGCCTATGGGGCACCCCAAGGCTCAGTCGTACGTCCGCCATTGTTCCTCATTTATGTAAACCATTTTCAATCCAGTAAACAACAATTAGTTCTTTTTGCGGATGACACTAGTCTTGCAGTCGACGCAGGCATACGGATAGCAACAGAGGAAATGGTAAACATTGATATTAAAAGTGTCATTGTTTGGTTTTCTGCGAATGATATCTCTGTTAAAGACAGCATACACAGTTCCGCACACCTAGAGGTAGTACTCAGCGATAAGCGTAACACATGGTGAGGAAATAATAAATACGGTGGAAACTTCAAAATCTTCATGTGTCTCTATTGACACATGGTGAGGAAATAATAAATACGGTGGAAACTTCAAAATCTTCATGTGTCTCTATTGACGAGCATTTAAAATGGAAAAAAGAACATAATTGTGAAACTCATAAAACAACTTAGTTCATTCACATTTGCACATAGATCTTGTGGAGATGCAAGCAAGCTGACGTTTTGCATATTCTCATTCAGTGATGTCAAATGTTCTGACTAATGCTTCCCAGTATATTTACTTCCTCATTCAATTTTTTCAAAGTAATCCAATGTAACAATGATGAACATAATTACATCGTCAGAAGAAAAAATGACGTTCATTTTCCACATTAACGTTGTCCAGCACATAAAGGTGTGCTCAGTAATAAGAGATTGTCGGACAGGTAAAATTTGAAAACAAACTGAATAAGTTCATTCTTGAAAACTACTACTCCGTAGAAGAATTTCTATTATTGGAATCTGTAAAAGGCGGTGGGTAGGAGTTGATAACTCTAAAGTGTATTTTCTTAATACTTGACACCTACAAAAGGTCAGCATGCTGCCATATTTACGAATTCGTGAATATAAAATGACTTATTCCGAATAATCTCTTACAGTAACAAGGCAATTATTCATATCTGAGAAAGATGGGTGTGAAGACTGATACATGTTGGATGTCAGGGGAACATCACATGAAATTACTCTTTGTGGAGATAACTTCTCACAGATAAGAACTGAAAGAGTAGGATCAGTTTTTTGCAGTCATTTCAGAATGACAAAATTTATTCACTTGAAAAAATATATCAATTCAAACAGAACAATAATATTTAGAAGCAAATGCAGGTAATACAGTTTTATTTTGCATCTATTACTTTTTTCTTGGTTGCCAAGTAATGACAAATTCTCTCTCTCAAAACAGTTTCCTGTTTCACTGTTAATAACAACTTGTGATTTTTGTGTGTAGTGTTATACACTTACTCTTTTAGATGAATGTTGGGATGATTCCATTGAAAGGACACAGATGATACCTTCCACATTTCAGCATTGTACAGCATCTGTTAACTGTAATCACAGTCTCCATTTGTGTCATTGGATAAGTAGCCAATCATTTAATCAGTAGAACAATGAAACCATCTTATAAAACTGATATATCTAATATTTGCAGCCTCACTCAAAATAACAGAAATGTTAGA
The DNA here is from genome assembly GCF_021461395.2 of Schistocerca americana. Lineage (NCBI taxonomy): Eukaryota > Metazoa > Arthropoda > Insecta > Orthoptera > Acrididae > Schistocerca > Schistocerca americana. The sequence continues at coordinate 324,459,728 of NC_060121.1, read as the reverse complement.
AGAAATGCCAGAATTGTACGTCGTACCAGATTTGAGGGGATAACACAGTTTTTAAGAATAATGTAAGGTTGTTACAAATTTATCATTCTTATGTTTTGTTTCAGATCAGAAGAGAGTGGCGGTATGGTGGACTACTACCGGATCTTGGAGGTCTCCAAAACAGCCTCCACAGCAGACATAAAAAAAGCGTATGTATTTACCGTGTCTCTGACTCAACTGTTTGATGGACAAAACTGTTCCAAAGTTCTGTCCCCATTTATTTGTTTAGGACCCCTCTTGCACTTAAATCAATCAGTTAATTAATTCAGTAATAGGATCCCAGTCCTGAACTGCCAACATCCTTCATTAGGATACAACAAGGAAAATAGATTTCCATTATTCTTGCGTAATTAATCAGTTAGCTGTTATAAAATGGATCAGCGTGCCATATTAAGCAGACCTATTACTTAACATTACAAATTTCTTGAAATTGTGATCTATGAGCCACACATTTCCAAAACCCGTAATATCAATTTTTTCCAATATTAACTCTTTACTTGCTGAAAGAGTGCACTTCAGGTTGCATAGTTTAGAACATTATACAAGTTCCAGTAGCTGCTATTTCCATTATAAAAGTAACTAAAATGTTTGACTGAAGTTCCACACTCCATTATATCAATGATGGCTGCATTCGGTGCATATTTAATGATCTGAGAAAGACACATCTCTAGAACTCGTTATTTCAGTACACTTGTCATATCGTATTAAGAATGCATTTTATACGTTACATAAATATCTCTTGTGAGGAAACTGCATCTTTACTTTGTTTAGCTTTCTGTATTTTATATTTTCCATATTGGTGCACCTGTCAGGTTGGATTTTGGCTCATACACATTATTAGGCAAAAGCTGGTCATTAAGATGACGGTAACTGATTGTGAGCTTAATTTTAAAGCAGTACATTACCTAAAAAACTCTTTCTTGAACCCCAGTGATTATTATGGGATTATTGGAAACTTCAGAACTATCTGCAAACTTGGATCAGATGTACATGTTGCTACCTGGAAGACCCCTCTTAAAGCTGCCATGAAACCTCCCTTTGCATGGCAAATAAAGTTAAAGCCCTCAAGAAGTACACTGATTAAAACAAATAAGTCACAGCGCTATTACTGTTGAACGGGAGCAAAGTTATAACACTTAAGTAGGATGTGGTAAAAGTATCTGAGAGAAGGATAAATTTTCAATGAGAATAAAACCAGCAAAATGTGTAAACATATTATGGTAAACCGAGAAAAAATCAAAGATGTAACAATCATTTTATAGAAGTGCTATAGACCAGGTTGGATGGACATTAATGAACTTTTACTCTTAAAGAATGTCTCCCAACAGCGGTCTTCGGGCTGAACTTGGTGAAGAATCTAATGTTGGAGAGTTACCAGATGAGGCTGAAGAGCAGATCAGTTTGTGATGTAAAAAGAATGGTAATCTCAAAATGATGTGCTAGTTTAATATAAAGATGATAGCAACTGTTCAAAAAATTTAATTAGTAGGTATGTACTATGTTGTTCTTTCCAATGGTCAGTAATAATTTTGTCTGTTATTTTTCATTTGTACCCATCATTTTAAAACCTAAACATTTTCAGAAACAATTATATCCAGATAAGTTCAAAAAGTCATTACCTTCAAAGTAAAATATTTATTTCAAATAAAAACATAGTGGTGAGATTTATGAAAAGTATAAATATACATCCAGAATATGAAAAAATTGCGATAAATAAATAATGACAATAAAAACCAAATTACAACTGAGTGACACTTTTTTTCTCCTTTATGAAAATTGTTGTTACATGGAGGTAGCCAACTTAGGAAACTGTTGACTCATATGCAGGAATCCATTCTGACACAGCAAATTTTATTGTAACATTTGGTTTTAGATTCTGAACTTGAGAATTCCACCTACTTACTACAAGCGTCACAAAGAATGTGACATGTCAGTGGAGACTAAAATATTTGAGTCATTATGTAATGTCTACTAGTATTCCATCCAACATACGTATTGTGCCATTTGTTTACTTGTGCACAAGTGATGCACTTCAGTGAAAGTCTTCTTAGGATAGGAAAGGCAGGCCACCTATTGTGGCAGAATGTGAGAGATGCAGTGCTTGCTTCTAACTCACTCATTCCTTCATAGTCGTCCACTACTGAAAATTTGGACTCGTACTACCATTACACATTCTTCATACTGGAATCTCCAATAAATTCCTGTTGATTTTCAATACAGGTGCTCTAGATCTAAAATGTTCGAATAATCTATCCCATTTTCAGTTACAGAAGCTGCATCTTTATATTCGTATAGTTCAGTATTTCCCATTCTATATTAGAAAGAAATAAATAGAAACCTTTGCTTACTTTTAGTTTTTTGTATGTTGAATGGCCTGTCTCGCCCCCCCCCCCCCCCCACCTCTCAAATTCTCGCCCCCCCCCCTCCCCTCCCCTCAAATTCTCGCCTCCCCCTCCCACCCCTTGTGCATCCATTCCTTCTTATGTGTGATGAGTATGGATGTTAAAAAAAAATTTGGATTCTTCATACTGCTTGACCCAGTGCTAAAAATTGCCCCCCATTGGTACAAATGACTATAAACAGCTGTCATTAACCTTGTCAGATCCACTGGAGTGACTCTAACAAACGAAAGCACAGTATGGTATTGTTTACTTCGCAGTGGTAACCTTTCTACTTGTGGTCTAATTGTGCTGCAATAAGAAAGTAACTGTTCACTGTGGCAGCTTGTTGGAAACTACAATTAGCAGGGAGGACTTCTGGCAATGTGTGAAACTTTTTCTCATTTTAGTGGCTTCATTGGTTAATATGTAGTATGCAGGTGCACTACGTATCAGTACTTCAACACAATTATAGTGCATTGAGATTCCGTGCCGTACTTCTATTTTAGCATACTGTTAGGTGCTGTTCTATCTCCAGGTACTTGCACCTATGCTAATGGTTGCCGTTTCTAGTAGAAAGTTATTTCAAATGATAGAGCTCAGCAGTCAGTTGGCCTTCTCTTGCAGGCTTTATTCGGCAAATACAGATTTTGGATAGTGCCTTCTGTTACAGTTGTTTCTTCAAAGAAGAAGCCTGAACAATAGGGGACTGATGTACTAGAATGTGCATTGATACTATGAAATGATGCATTGGTAATGGCTAGGCACTAGCTGAAATCTAGATTTGCCAAATAAAACCTGCAAGAAAAGGACGACTGATTGCTGTGCTCTATCATTTGAAAGTCGTAAAACAGTTGTTGAACGCACCCACATTCCTAATGGAAGGGTAACCGGAGAAAGTATATTTTGCAAGATACTCCTTCCCCCCCCCCCCCCCCCCCCCTCTCTCTCTCTCTCTCTCTCTCTCTCTCTCTCTCTCTCTCTCTCTCTCTCTCTCTCTCTCTCTCTCTCTATGTTACACTCGCACAATGTCCTCCCTCCTCCCTCCCTTTGAATCTGTTTGTTACTCCTTCCCTGTTTTTCCTTGTGACCCAATTTTCATCCACAATCTCCCTCCTCCATTCCATCTCGTTATACACAGAGCTCAAAGTTTTCTTCTCTTGCTTATACTAAGGGTTCTTATTGTTCACAAATGTCCCTTGTCTCCTTCCCTGTAAACATTGCTTCTGTATATTATTGAAAGAAAAGGCTTCGCAACATTTTGATTTTTATCTTTTTTAATTCATATTAGAAATCATTGTTGTTCTGTAATGCTGTAGCTTGCTTTGGTTATATGATCATCAGGTACCGGAAATTGGCTTTGAAATGGCATCCGGACAAAAATCCAAACAACATGGAGGAAGCCACAAAGAGGTTTAAAGAAATATCAGAAGCCTATGAAGTTTTATCAGATGGTAAGTATCCTGTTGTTTAAAACATTGTACAAAATATTTTTGTGTAACAGTTCGCATGTTATTTCAATTTGTTAGACTTAAGGCTATGCTATAGAAGAAAGATCTATATGAGAGAGCCGGTGTGATGTTCTTTCACCTTCTAAAGCTGCAATAGATATTAGTAGTTTGTTCTCAAATTATACTAGCATGAATCATGGGATTTTTGCATGTACCGATAATAGACACATGTAACACACTTTTCGACGTAACTTTGAAGGACAGCATTTAGTCTAAATGTCAAATATTAAATTGGCAATAACTTTCTAGGTCTTCACTCTTGTGATGTAGCTTCCTTTGAACATTGGAATTTGTAATGAACTGAAAAATTTTGGAGGCACATAAAATACAAATCTTTGTTCAGTTATCATCCTCCTTCAACTGATAACATAATTTAAAGTGATTTGCTGCAAACTGCACTAGACAAATTTTATTTTTGCATGTAGAACTCCATCATCGTGATGTTCTGTAGACCTTCAGTTTCTTGACTGCCTTTAGATGGTGTACAATTACTTCTTTCTCAGTGTTAACTATATTAATTTGTCATTCTAGTACATATTTCAGACAATTTTATCCCATAGTTGTCATAAATTGTTATTTTTCTGAAAAGTGAGCTGTGGAAACACATGACAGTTTTATGGTAGCTGTGTGTCAAGGGGAGTGTGTGCACATACCTTCACCAGAAAAAGTTCTGTTTCACTACACAGAAAATGTCTTAGCGCAATTTTCTTCTGTTCGTAATACCTGATGGGGAGATATCGAAATAATAACCTTCTATCACATAACGCACAATGCTGACTTGTCTTTTCAGATACTTTTGTGAGAAGGCGTCTACAGTTGCTGTGAAGTGCCACAGATGCTCTCATAACATCCACTGACTTGTTGTGCTCTCAGGTTCAATAATAGCTATACTTGTTTCATTGAACTGATGCAGTTTTTCCCCAGATCCACAAACTGCAGAGATTCTGCATTAGTGTTTGCATCTGTACACTCAGTGCACACACATCATCAAGTAGGAATCATTTCACCAGCATATGAGTTCTCTTTAAAACAAATATATATGAAATTACGTTTGTGTCTGTTCCATTTAAGTGTTCCAAGATAAGCAGATATAGCATGGAAATGCAAGCTGTTGGTTAGGCACATGTCTTCAGTTCAAACTGTTTATCAGTCTCTTGAAAAGATCAGGAGCCATCAACTTTCACCATCATACTAACATGATCTGTTGTCATCCCTTATTCACTCAGTATAAATGTACACGACTCAGTGGTTCATTGGCTCATTGGGTAGGTGGCAGTCTTTATATCCAAAATACATGAAATGCATTAGTAGTGAACAATCATAGGCTTTATAATAGAATGACAATAATGAAAATTGGTGCCGGACTGGAACTTGAACCCAAATTTCCTGCTAACCATGAGCAGTCACCTTTCCATTAGGTTATCAAAGTACGCCTCATGGCCAGACCCAAACTTCGGTATGTTGTCAACCATATTGTCAATATTGGATCGTACTTCCGGAGAATACAGGCACTGCAATATTGTACATATCCAAAGGTCCGGGATTTGATCTCATTGAACTTATTGTCTTCTATCTTACTTCTTTTACCAGTAGTAATGATTTGTTAGTATGAAAATGCTAAGCTGCATTTGAAGTCCACATTACACTGCATATTCCTCCCTTTTGGAGGTCAGGGGTATATACCACCTTCAATAATGCCTTGTAAAGAAGTATGATGATCAAACGAACATTTGGCATGATGACAGTTTTGCCTTAATATGACAGAACAAGGTGTAATTTCCAGTTTAACGTGTCTCGTAGCAAATGTAGAATTTCTTCATTATTTTATGTTTCAAACACAGTGAGTTTTTGATACATTGTTCTGACTTAATAAAAATGTTGCTCTCTCAACCTCATCCCAGCCAAAGCTTACTCTGAAATGCTGTTTCTCATAGTGACACATTGTTTACTAGATTTAATTTGGTGTCCATAGATTCTATTTGACTGTTCTGTTAAGAGAAACAAAAGTTATGTATCATGCAAAAACGTCCAATTTACTTTTCTTGCTTCTTGGGATCTTTAACATGTCTTTATTCTTGGCATTTATGTAAGAAGACTTCAATGAAAACTTGTAACTGTATAGGAAGTTTAAGAGAAACAATAAAAACAGTCTGTTATTTTGAAATATAGTTTTAAAAAGGACTGCCAAATGGTTGTTTCCTTAAAAGTGTAGATTCAAGTAAGAAGTCTCAAGGGGAAAAATAAATTAACCTGTGTGTGTGTGTGTGTGTGTGTGTGTCTGTTTTTTCTAAAATAAAGTGTTCCTTGTAAAAAGAAGAAACTTTATCCATTTTGTATTTTTCACTGGTCACATAAATTTCCTTTGAGATATAAGGAAACTCGTCACTACCGTATGACAGGACTTGATTTTATATGTCACATATATTGCTGATAATATGGAAAAATACTTTGCAGGAAGCAGAATCTTGAAACAGGCTGTCAGGTTTTTTGTGTTAATGACAGAAACAACAATAATAATTTGAATTGTACTGCATATCAGACTTGAAGAAAAAATGTCAATTTTAATTTGGCAAATGGCAAATGAGTTACATTTTGTACTGTGCATGTCAGTTACTAAACAATCATAGCCTATTTTCAGAATATAACTGTATTGTAATCTATTAACTTGGCTGGATGCTATCAGTCTTCTATAGTGATTATTTTTAAGTGTCATTTTATGTAAAGTTACCCTACCATTTACCTTCCAGTGAAGCACAGCACTGAGATAAGTGTGTGTGTGTGTGTGTGTGTGTGTGTGTGTGTGTGTGTGTGTGTGTGTGTGTATATTTCGTTTATTCTTGGCAGACTGATATTTGTCATCTACTACGTGTGCAACAAATATTGTGCCATCGTGAGAAACCATGCGGTATGTTCAGCAGTATAGAGAACATAAAGTTCACAGAACGATACTCAGTAGATTGCCAAATGACATTACCTAATCCTTTCCTATTTTTTTATTTCTTTGCTGGAATTGTATTTCTTCCAGAATGATTTTTCACTCTTCAGTGGAGTGTGAACTGATTTGAACCTTCTTGGCAGATAAAACAGTGTGCTGGGTCAGGACTCAAACCTGGGACATTTGCCTTTAGTGGGCAAGTGCTACACAAACTGAGATATCGAAGCACGGATCATGATTTGCCCTCACGGCCTAATTTCAACCAGTGCTACATACTTTTTCTACATTTATTGCTATTTTAGCATTATAACAACATTATGAAAAGGATAGATTGCTTCACACCACACAAAAATGTTGAGTGGCAGACAGGCGCAACATACAGTACTCTCTTGTTGTGCTGCCTGTGATTTAACATACCTTCAGTACCTTGAATAACAAGATAAGCTTTTCATAATTGTTATTATTCCATCCTGGATTTTTTATTAGCATTATGAGATACTGAATCATTTCCATCAGTATAACTGAAAAAAGCCCTACTCTTTGAATTGTGCAATTATGATCAGATTGATAGTAACATGGGACACACTTCCAGGCATGTTGGAGAGATCAAACAGGCAGCCTAAGTAAAAGCTAAGGTAATCTTAATAATTGGAAGAATAATTTATGGACAAATATTAAACAGGGAGATGATGTGCTTGCCTGAAATCAGGCCAGTGAGATTTTTTATTTTTTCCACTTGCTTTGTGTTGTCAGGAGCTTGATATTTCCAGTTTTGACTACTTACATCATTAAGCAGTTGTTGCATTTGTCATACAAACAGTTTTGTTTTATGTGCATTTTTCATATAGTATCTACAATGGCTTTCTCTGCTGCTGCACATTTTCACAAGGCTTGTAGGGTAATTTATATCACAATTTTAGTAAGGTACCCACTATTTGTACTAGTGAATTCCTTTTATTTTTAAATCTGTGGCTTACAAAAATACTACAGTTGATAGAAATAATCCCACACTCCTTGATTATTTAAGTTGTTCCATTAAAATTATTTCTTCAGAATATAAAAAAAAAAAAAAAAAAAACAGCCAGTCTTGCACCTTGTAAGAGGCAGTAGAGTAAATGGCAGCAAATAATACAGTAGTAAGCCACATACTCTTGCAACTTGCATAAAGAAAAACTTGACGACTAACTAGTGTACGTGGACAGGCTTTACTTTTGAGAGGTTGATGAGATTTGTTAAAATACATATATATTGTTGCATGTACATTGCTATATTTTAACAACTTTCAACACAACTGGAATTACTTGATTGTTTTGCAACAGGCTACAATTTGAAATCTGAGAAGTGGGAGAATCTAGCATCACAATGTTTTTCTTTTTTAAAATTTTTTACAAGCCATTTCCACAATTGTTGCTGCAAATGCTAATACCTGAGGCAGTGGGAAGATGGTAACTGGAATGGCATTTACCTGTGTTAACTTTTCTCATGTGTTGCTCTGGTTTAACCTATTTTGAACATTTAACTGTTTGAATACATGTGAAACTAACCAGATTCTCAAAGCCATGGTGAGAGAGCGAATTTTTGTGTAAATGGCTTGTGAAAGTAATCTTCTTTCCTCATATTCACTGCAGAATCAAAACGGCGAGTGTACGACCAGAGACAGAAGGCATCAGCAAGGTCCCCACGAAGCTTCAATATTGGAGGGTTTTTTGAGACACCTTTCCGTCGTTTCTTCGGTATTTCTTATTTTTAAGATCTCAGAGTGCTTAAAACACCATCTCCCATTGCTAATCAATTAATATGATTTCTTTTTCAGTAGATCTGATTTCTAACCACAAAATGGTGTTTTTCCCACAGCCTAACATCTTTGAAATCCACATAAAAATATCAGGGATGGTATTGCCTTACTTTTAAATTCTAGTATATCGGAGTCCTATCCCTTTCATAGTCATCTATGCTTAAATTTGGCTTCAGTGGAGGGAATTAGTTGATAAGTGAGAAGGCACAGATAATAATTGCTTCAAGTAAGATTTTATTACTGGTAAATATGCTATTTAATTTAAACCTTTTTCTGGGATCATATGGTATCATGGCAATTAATATGTAGTACGAACACTTGTGTGTATGCTACTTAAAAAAAGCTAAATTCTTTAAATAAATGGAAAAAATTTCCCCATAGCAGAAATCAAATGTGAGCAGTTCTAACTTTCTGCCTCTTCCCTGTTATATAAACTGCTGGCAAAATCAGTTAGTGAGCAGTAAAAATGTAAAAAGTTCAGTTCATTACAGGTAGTGTGTGAAATTGTTTAAATGTGTCGGTAAGGATCGTGCCTGATACATCCCTCTATCTTTGCAAGGATTGTCTACAGTCAGAACAGCTGTTACAAAATGTTTGTGCTACATAAGCATTTGCACTATATACTACTTCTCTGTTTAAGTCTGACACACTAGGACTCTTCAGTTCTTGGCAACACTTGTAAGTTGCAGACATCCTCTTTATTACAAGCTTATAACTGAAAATTAGAAAATTTTGCATTATTGTTACACTTCTAAATTAATTATCCTATTTTGAACGTGTGGATATAAGAAGTAATTCCAATAATGAACATGTTGCTCATAAGTAATGAGAAATGTTGAACTTCACCCATGAATCACTCTTCTTAACCTGTTATTTCCTTGTCATTTGTTTTATGTACCATGAAATACCGTAACAGTTTGGTTTTGCCAGCATTTATGGCTATAATGCTGTGATGAAATGTGGAGGAGGAAGATAAATATTTTTTGTTTTACCTTGGTGTTGATGCATGTGTGTTGCTGGATATCAAACAGCTTTTACTAATCTGCTAATATTAACATCATTTTCATAATGCCTTACATAGTATTAAATTCATATTATATTGTACATCAGAGTAAAATGTAAATACCTCTTCAGTATTGATTTATCTTGGAATTACTTAGTTTAATGAGATGTCAATGAAAATACATTAAAATAAATCGCATACAAAATGCATGTATTGCGGGTATTCTAGCTTTATAATGATTAGCTGGTTTGTGTGTACTGCATTGTTCTGTCAATGTTGTTCCAGAGAAGAAACGCCGTGTGTATGATCAGTATGGTAAAGAAGGTCTTGGCCAAGGAGGAAGATCCAGAGGCCGGCATGATGATTTCTTTGATCCAAATTTTGCTTTTCCATTTACATTCCGAGATCCCGAAGACGTCTTCAGAGAATTCTTTGGCAGTTCACCGTTCCAAGATGTTTTTGGAGGCAAGTATTAAAACTTTGATGGAATGCAATTACCAACAGCTTTTTTTGTGGTATAGTGTAATATGATAGCAATAATCAAGTAAACTTATCGAAATTAGGACATGATATATGTGTAATTTTGAGGACACATTTCAAAATCATGCATAAATGCAGCTCTGGTGTAATCTCTTAATAATAATAATAATAATAATAATAATAATAATAATAGTCCATTTTCCATCTTCTATGCATAGTTTCCTTGCCTGACAATGATGACTTAAAATTTTCAAAATGCCACTTGCTGGACTAAATAATCATCCACAGCATTAATTTTTAAATTAAAATTACCTTGTGGAGGGGGAGGACAGTTTCTTTCTGTAACACAGCATCCTGGTTTTCATAATACATGACACACAGATGCATCATGTTCTTTAAATTTTCAGCAGGCCTACAAGATATGTTAAACATCACATGAGCCATGAAGAGAAGTAGTAAAGTAAAATAATAGGTAAAAGAGACAGTAACTATCATGATGTCAAAAGTTTAAAAAAATTGTGAACCGTTTGATAATGAAACGGAAGGTAAAAAAATGTGGGGATAGTCTATCCTGATGAACATCTGTTGGAAAAAAGTAATCATGATCTAAGAAAAAATGTATTGGCAGACTACATGTAATTTCTTGTGTGGTGCTAGGTCTTTCCAGATGACGTAGCAGTCCTCTCCAAAATAGAAAAGAAGTGATGAAACCCTGAGAAAAACTTCAAGAAATTGCAGACAAAACTGGACTCCAAATCTCATAACTGGAGACCCATTTAGAAGAAAAACTCAGTACCTTGGTGGATAATCCATAGTAATTCAGTCTGACAATATATCCCAGATATATAAATGTTTATATCCAGTGAAAAATATGTCAGGCTTAAATCTTAAATGAAGTAAAACAAGAACAACTCAGTATCTCTGAATGCAAAACCCAAAAACTACCACACATTAATCAAAGCACAAACATTGCGTGCTTTGGAAACATTGATAATTAGGGGCAGATCAGTAAGACAGAAATGGATTAAAGAAAAATTCTGATGAAAATATTTGCCTAATCTTCATAAGTGGAGCTCAGTGAAGTTTTGGGAAATACATTGGCCTCTTCCTTTCTCTTTTTATTTACGTGCCAGTTGGAAAGCTTTATCTTGCAGGCACAATTCTGTGAAATAAGTTCGTCTATTCATTTGTTAATGATTTCACACTAGGATATTGGGGAAAAGAATATCTGAGGCGGCCTGCATCTGATAAGCAAAGCCAATCAAGTAAATCAAATAAAACGTGTTCTGTGGCATTTGACGTGAACACGGATTACAATGGGTACTGTGTGTAGTGCAGGTGATGCCAGAGATTGGTAGTATGTATGCTACAACCAGCAGTATGTAGCGATAAGTAATTTTTTAAATATGCATAGAATTCTTCAGAAGTGGTACAACAGGCAATACCTTTGCTGTCGGGCTAGGTTCTTAACATCTCCATAATTTTCACTTCTGCCTGTCCACTAATTAGTAGTATCGTGCTATTAACAGGAGAAAGGCACAGGTGTGTCACTTCCATTAGAACCCTGTTCGGAATAACAGTAAGTGGCTTCCACAAAAATTTTCTATTTGCAAGTGTTGAGAACAGGGCTGGTTTGAGAAGATTTTTCCACAAAAGTGACTAATCATTTTGTGCCCACTCTCTCCCCTTACACACTTCCGCATGTGCCAGTTTTAGCTACTAATAGTGGTTTGCCCTGTGTACCAGTCTTGCACTTCAGCTGCTCTGGCACTCCTCTCAGTTTAGCACCCCATGTGGCCACAACTAATTGTGATACTTTGTGTGTAGAATTGTCACAGTTGTAGTGCCTTTGGAAGCCCTACCAACTTAGCGCCCCAAGTGCGGCTTGTGTCACATGGGCTTTAAACTCGCCCTGGTGGAGAATGAGAACAGATTTCCATGAAGCAGACAACATAAAAGCCTAAAATGATGATTGCCCACAGACACAAATTTTTCAGCATGTTTAAAAACAAAAATTGTCTCGTTCAGGTTTTTCTGTTAGAGGTTTTATAGCTTCATTCTTATAAATGTGGCATTTTGCATTTGCACAAGTAGAAGTAATCTGACGTTTGAGCTTGAGATAGTATAGAGAATTCATAATAGCCATCATAAACTTAATCTATTGCTTAAAGAAATTTTTTACTTCATAAAATTCTAAAGTCAGGCATGAAAATTATAAAAATATCATGCTTTATACTTTTCATAGCAACAGGTAATGATCCAAGTTTCATAGTTAGAAGGATCATGGTGGTGTATTTTTGTTATTTTCTGCATGGCATATTTGATTATGTCACTTCTAAATGCTAGAACTGTGTAACTGCAGGCATGGACCATGGTACACGCAGAGGAAATCGCAATGGTGGCAACAACAGCATAACATCGAGCTTCTTCAGCCCATTTGGACTGCAGCTGGGTGGCTTTCAGATAGATGATTTCTTTGGAATGGATGGAAATTCTGGTTTTACATCATTCACATCACTCAGCAGTTCAAATATGGGTGGTGGGGCTGGCAGTGGAGCTGCTGTCAAAAGGACATCTACCTCCACACGCTTCATAAATGGCAAAAAGATAACAACTAAAAAGTAAGTGCATTGTGTATGTAAACCACTTTCAGTACTCAGAAGTGGGTGCATACATCTAGATAAAACAATAGAGGATAAAAATAATAATTTTTATGAAGATAAAAAGAAGTGTCCTTTCTTTATGCTGCAGCACTGACAATTGAAAACTTTCGTTAGCATGAGAGCAACCCACATAGGTAAATTTCCTTAGTTCCCATTTAAGTAATGGTACCAGAAAATTTTTGTTTAGAGATCTAATTTTGATGTGTCAACAGTCTAGGAAAAAACAGACTGATTGTTACCATAAAGAAAACACACTTCATAAATCTTTCGGCCACAGCCTTCATCAGCAAAAGAGAGGCACGCACCATTCACACGCTTAAGCAAGCATACCCCATGCAACATGTGACTGCCAACTCCAGCATATCGGGCCGGAATGCGACTACTACGTGAGATGCAGGCAACCTGGAGAGGGTGGGGAAGGGGAAGGGATGGTAGTGTGGGGGTGAGGAGAGAAATGAACACTGTCTGGTAGAGTGCGCAGCTATTAGAATACCAGCAAGCGCAGTGTCGGTAGGTTGTAGGGCGGGGAGGTGCAGAAAAAAGGAGCTCCTTTTGAGAGGAGTGGGGAAAAATGGGTGGGTGCATTGGCAGAGGGTGGCAAATAAACAAGGTGGGAGAAGAGAGTGAGGAGATGATGATATAACAGGGGGTTGGAAACTGTTGGGTGGAGGGTGTTGTGACAGTATGTTACTGTAGGTTGAGCCCAAAATGAATAAGAGAGCAGAGAATGCGTTGTAATGACGACTTCCAGCTGCGCAGTTCAGTAAAGCTGGTGGTGGAGGGAAGGGTCTGGATGGCTCTGGTAGTGAAGCAGTTTGTTATGTTCAGATGCATCTTGTGCCACAGGGTGATCTACCTTGTTCTTGGTCACAGTTTTGTGGTGGCAATTTATCCTGGTGGACAGCTGGTTGGCAGTCATACCAGTATAAAGAGCTCTGCTATGATTGAGCTGGTAAATGACATGGCCACTTTCACAGATGACCCGGTCCCTGATGGGGTAGGGTAAACCTGTGACAGGAGTGGAAATGGAAGTGCTGGGTGGGTGGATTGGGCAGGTCTTGAACTTGGGATGTGATCCTTGTGGCAAAGGGTTGGGATTGGGAGTGGTATAGGGATGGACTATGATGATGATGATGATTATGATGATATGATGATGATGATGATATGATGATGATGATGATGATGATGGGGACGCTTGTTTGTGTGGCTGGTTCTTGGGGCTGGTGGGAGGATTCGGGGTGTGTGGGGTAAGTGCATGAGAGATCTGTTTGCCGACTAGGTCTGGGGGTTGTGCCTGTCTATGAAGGCTTTGGTGAGACCCTCAGCATACTGAGAAAAAGAGTTATTGTCACTGCAGATATGTGGTTCCCAACTGGCTGGGCTGTATGGGAGAGGTTTCTTGGTGTGAAGGGGATGATAGCTGTCGAAATGCAGGTACTGTCAGTGGGCTTAATGTGGCCAGAGGTGCAGATGGAGCAATCAGAGAGGAATTCGAATTATATTAATACCGTCAACTGCTCACGGTCGTTGATATACATCAACGGGGACAGGTGAAAATGTGTGCCCCGACCGGGACTCGAACCCGGGATCTCCTGCTTACATGGCAGACGCTCTATCCATCTGAGCCACCGAGGGCACAGAAGATAGTGTGACTGCAGGGACTATCTCACGCACATCTCCCGCGAGACTCACATTCTCACCTTGTATGTCCACACACTACAGTCGTAGTGTCCCACCCCAACACATACATTACTCGTGGAAGACATTCTGTCCAAGTCCCATAAGAGTTCGGGGAATAAGTGTGCATCCGCACAGGAGGAGGAGGTCATGGCCGGTATTGTCAGGATTATATATTTAAATGGATATGGTGTCTGTTCTTTTGACACAATATCCATATAAGCATAATCAGAGAGGGGGTGGTAACATCTAGGAAGGTGGCACACTGGGTTGAGGAGGACTACGTCAAACAGATGGGAGAGAAGGTGTTGAGGTTGTGAAGGAACAAAGATGGGTGTCCTGGCCCTGAGTCCAGATCATGAAGATATTGCCAGTGAACCTGAACCATACTAGCCTAGTGTTCAGGTCTTCATGAAAATTTTTGAAAGGTTATTGTTAAGTCTTACAAATTTTAGGGGAGTCAAATTTTTATTCTGATATTGAATTACTAGAAATTCCTTATATCTATCGGTACACTTATTTTGTCAATCAGAAAAGTTTGTGTAATTCATCATTCCAAGGGTAAAAGAAGACATTAAGAAGTACAAATCTTAAAGCACTTTCAATCAAATTGTCTTGTCCCACTCATGAAATATAACAAAAGTACAGAATTCAGGAAAAGTGTGTGTCTTTTCAGTTAAATGAGATGAAGACTAAGAAAACCTATTTTTAGGGGAATAAGATAATTATAATACTTAAAATCACAGTGCAAATAAGAAGTGAAACTTGAGGTTTGTTTCAGAAAATTTACTCGAGGTTTAGCTTAATGATTATACTCAACAAAAGTTTCTAATAAAAAGCAACCTTGTGTTACCATGCAGAAGACAATATATTTACCATTTATTTAGAATTGAATCTGTTCTTTGTTGTTTCAGCAATAGTCTTTGATCCAGGTTCCTTTATTCACATCTCAAAAAGCTATTTTTTGTTAAGTGGCTGCACATAATATTTCTGGACTTCATTATTCGATTTAACACATGATAATTTATATCAACTGCAATTTAATTAATTTATGATAAACACATAAATGCAGGTAATTTTGTTTTTCTTCTAGGATTGTAGAAAATGGAAGAGAGACTGTCATGGTGTATGAAAATGACACCCTAACTTCAAAGACTGTCAATGGTGTTCCTCAGGCACTCACGCAGAGTTGAAGTGGTGGAACCTGAACTGAGTGAAATGTGATGGACTGATAAATTTACAAGTTAAAATTATTTGATGGTGGTATAAGACAGATAGAACTATTGATGAGTTTATGTGAAATAAATACTTATCCATCTACACATCAATTTCTGAATAAACAAGTGACTGACATGAAACTTGCCATTTTGGAGTTTCCAAACTCACTTTTAAACAGACTCTTCTTGTTGTGGATTCTTGAGGCAAATGTGTGACATTGTATTTCTGTCTACCATTATTTTCCCCTTTGATTCATTTCTGTAGCGTAAAAGTATATGATCTTCGTACTGTTTCTAACTCTATTCAGTGGTAAGTTTCATCAGTAGTAAAAAGAATTGATGACCGATAAAAATTTTTGTTCACTTGAGTCACATTGTAGTTTTGCACATGTGCTATTATGAACAAACTGTATAAATTATTGTTGTAATCTGTGGATTCTCAAATAAGTGGTATCATTATTGTAACATTAAAGAAGCCTTGAAACTGATTCTTGTCTTTGTGATTGTGAACTGGCACAGAATATAACAAGCACACAACATTCTAATACCACCAGAAGAAAGAAAGTAGCAGAGTAAATTCTTCACAGGACATGAACAGGTGGGCTGAACTATGATTAGATTAAATATGTACAGAAAAAATGTTCGACATTTTGGATGTAAAATGGCTTATCTCAAGCTTGTTAAAGTTGTTGTTACTGTATTATAATTTCGTGTGCTGTTAAATATCCTTGTCACTGTTGATTGGCATTATAGCTATTATGTAAAGAACTTATCAGTGTTTCATAAAATGTTAGATGTACTACATTTGTGTAATCTGTGTGCATACCACACTTCTCCTCCCACTCATGCCATTGCTTGATAGTTTCTTGCAAATGACATGATAGCTGTTTTAATATTATAAAAATCTGCCAGCATTCATATTAGCATTGTAAATATCATTTGTTGTCTGAGAATGTATTAAAATAATTGGGTATTTCGTATACAACATTCCTCTGCAATCTGTGCCATTTTCTAAATTTAGGATCAACTGCTCAATTTTTGAGTGATTTCCTGAGAGGACTACACTGCTTCTCTTCATGTTTTAAGGCAAATGTGAGCCATATTGATTTACTGGAGATCACAAATGACAGTACATGAAGTAAGAAAGAATGAAGTAATATTGTCAGTGAACAAAAGACTTCTTAATTTAACTCATTGAAGCTTCAAGATATTTTCATCTAGCTTACTTAAACATAATTGTTGAATTCTGCACTCTGTGATTTAATGATTATGATCTTAGTTATAATGCAGTATGAATTGTGAGAGTGATAGTTTGAGTTCATTAACGTTATTCAGTTAAGAGAGAATGTTCCTGTTTTTTGATTGTTTACTAGAGGCAGTTCCTGAGAAACCAGGAATAGTGTTTTGTATTTTGTAAAATGAATTTTAAGTACTTAAGGTGAAACTTGGCCAGAGTGAATGTCATATTTAATGTAGAAACATTACCCTACGCTTGGGTGGATGGCGATATTTCTTTTTAATTTTGTGCGTTGTATTATGTAAGAGTAAAAATAAACAATGTTTAGTAACAATACCGGTCTCCTTTCTCCAAAAATTGTGCACTAAATGGATCTTTACAGATATATTTTTTTTTAAGTACAGATATTGCAGAATGGTGCTGTGTCCTCCATTGTAAGAATGTTTAGGAAAATGTATCCTTCTTTGTTAACAGCCAAGTTGTTAACAGCCATTACAATTCTTGCAGATTCGTAAAGAAAATTCAGAGAGCTGTTTCGAGATAGTAAATGATCACACAACAAATACTGAATAAATGTCAAAGATTATTTCTGCTTTTTTACAAAGACATACAAACTGTGGTTGACATTACAGGACCAGCCCTATATTTTCTTTTAATAGAACTTTACAAAGGTTGGATTGTCCGTGTTGACTGAACAGGGTGGAAAAATGGTAAGAAATTGTAATCTCAGAAACAATTAGGAGTAATCGATAAACTATAATTGCCATTAGCTTCTTAATACATAGTTACTGTTAGAAAAGGTGACAAATGGTGCGTAATGGCAATGTAGAGTAACATGATAGGAAGGAAGGTGTTTATGCGTGTTTTTGAAAAATCTATGCTTATTAGTCATCACACATCAAATTCATGTGTCTTTTTTATCACACATCAAATTCGTGTGTCTTTTTTCTAAGTTCCTGCTGCAAGTAGATCGCAGGCATTCATAGTGAGTTTTAATCCAAAATTTTGTAATTGGAAAGAGTATTTGCAATGTGAAATCCACCAGCAGCCCGCGGAATACGCAGACATGGTTAAACTGTGGGAGTTTGCTTAAATGACTTGAATTGCTGAAGAATAAAAGCAGAAAAGCATTCGCATCCACAGGGTTACTCTGCAATTCGCAGTTCAGTGCCTGGCAGAGAGTTCATTGAACCGAACCACCTTTATTCTGGTCTCTTATTTTATATGATGATTATTTCTCACTATATAGGTGGGTGCGAACAGAGTATTTTCTCACTCTGAGGAGAAAGTTCGTGATTAGTTTCATGAGGTCGTCCTGCTGCAGAAGGGGGGGGGGGGGGGGGAACTGCCACCCCATGATAATACAAAATGAGCTGCCTTTCTTTGAGCTCTCTCTATGTCCTCTGTCAATACTACCTGATGTGAATCCCACATTGCACAGCAGTATTCCAGAAGAGGGTGAACACACCAAACGTAAGCGGTCTCTTTGGTAAACCTGTTCCATTTTCTAAGTGTTCTGCCAAAAAATTGCAGTCTTTGGTTTGCCTTCCCCATAACATTATCTGTGTGATCGATCCAATTTAAGTTGTTCATAACTGTGATTCCTATAGCCTTCAGATTTGTGTGATTTATTGTGTAACTGAAATTTAGTAGGTTCTTCTTTAGTGCTCATGTAGATGGGCACATGATTTAGAGTCAATTGCCACCTTTTGCACCGTACGGTTGTCCTGTCTAAATCATTCTGCAATTCATTTTGATCATCTGATTGCTTTACATGACAGTAAATAACACATCATCTGCAGACAATCTGAGGACTGCTCCTAAATTGCTTATGTCGATCAGAAACAGCAAAGGCTCTACAGCACTTCCTTGAGGAATGTCATGTATTACTTTCGTTTTACTCAATAACTTTGTCAGTTATTAAGAACTTTAACCTTTCTGACAGGAAATCGCGAATCCAGTCACACTTCTAGATGGTACTCTATAGGCATGCAATTTAATTGGAAGTCTCGTGTGAAGAACAATGTCAAAAGCCTTCTGGAAATCTAGAAATATGGAATCAAGTTGATGTCCCCTGTCAATACCACTCATCAGTTCGCGAGAATTTCAATAGGTTCCACAATGACACATTGTCTCAAAATATGGTAGAAAACCCAGAGAGATTCTGGTCACATGTAAAGTACACCAGTGGCGAAAAACAGTCGATACCGTCACTGTGCGATAGCGATGGAAATGTTACTGATGATGGTGCCACTAAAGCGGAGTTACTAAACACAGTTTTCTGTAATTCCTTCATGAAAGAAGATGAAGTAAATATTCCAGAATTCGAAACCAGAACAGCTGTTAGCACGAGTGACATAAAAGTAGATATCTTAGGTGTTGCGAAACAACTCAAATCACTTAAGAAAGGCATGTCTTCCGGTCCAGATGGTCTATCAATCAGGTTCCTTTCAGAGTATACAGACACAACCGCTCACTTGACGAAAGGTCTGTTCCTAAAGACTGGAAAGTAAAACAGGTCACACCAATATTCAAGAAAGGAAATAGGAGTAACCCATTGAATTACAGACCCATATCACTGACCTCAATTTGCAGTAGGATTTTCTAACATATACTGTATTCAGACATTATGAATCACCTTGAAGAAAGTGACTTATTGATACATAATCAACACGGATTCATAAAATACCGTTCTTGTGCAACACAGCTAGCTCTTTATTCCCATGACAAGGGATCTCAGATAGATTCCTTATTCCTAGAATTCCGTTCCTCACAAGCACCTGCTAATCAAATTGCGTGTATATGGAGTATCGTCTCGATTGTGTGACTGGATTTGTGATTTCCTCTCAGAGAGGTGACAGTTTGTAGTGATGGACGGTAAATTGAGTAGAACAGAAGTGATATCTGGCGTTTCGCAAGATAGTGTCATAGGCCCTCTGCTATTACTGATTCACATAAATGATCTAGGTGATAATCTGAGTAGCCCCCTCAGATTGTTTGCTGTAATTTATCGCCTAGTAAAATCATCAGACGATCAATTCCAATTAGAAAATGATCCTGAGAGAATTTCTGTATGGTGCGAAAAGTGGCAATTGGCACAAAACAAGAAATGTGAGAGGTCATCCACATAGCTACTAAAAGAAATCCAATAAATTTTGGGTATACAATAAATCGCACAAATCTAAGGGCTGTCAATTCGACTAAATACCTAGGAATTACAGTTACAAGCAACCTAAATTGGAAAGACCACATAGATAATATTGTGGGGAAGGAGAAACGAAGACTGCGCTTTGTTGGCAGAACACTTAGAAGATGCGACAAACCCATTAAAGAGACGGCCTACATTACACTTGTCCTTCCTCTGCTGGAATATTGCTGCAGAGTGTGGGATCCTTTCCAGGCAGGATTGACAGAGGATACCGAAAAAGTGCAAAGAAGGGCAGCTCGTTTCGTGTTATCGCGCAATAGGGGTGAGTGTGTCACTGATGTAATACGTGAGTTGGAGTGGCAGTCACTGATGTAATACGTGAGTTGGAGTGGCAGTCACTGAAACAAAAGCGGTTTTCTTTGCAGCGAGATCTATTTACGAAATTTCAATCTCCAGCTTTCTCTTCCGAATGTGAAAATATTTTGTTGACACCCACCTATGTATGGAGAAATGATCATAATAATAAAATGACAGAAATCAGAGCTCGAACGGAAAGATTTAGGCGTTCCTTTTTCATAAGTGCCATTCGAGAATGGAATGGTTGAGTAGTAGTATGAAAATGGTTCGATGAATGCTCTGCCAATCACTTAAGTGTGAACTGCAGACCAGGACTTAAGTGTGAATTGCAGAGTGACCATGTAGATGTAGAATAAAGAACTAGTTGTATTTCACCAGAATGATGTTTTATGAATCCATGTTTGCTATTTGTCAATAAATCATTTCCTTCACGGTAATTCATAATGTTCATCCACAGTACATGTTCCAAAATCCTACTGCATATCGACGTTGGTGATACGGGTCTGTAATTCAGCAGATTACTCCTATTTCCTTTCTTGAGTATTGGTGTGACTTCTTCAGTTTCTAGTCTTTAGGTACGGATTTTTCTACGAGATAGCGGATGTGTGTGAGACCTAGGTGTGGAGCTGTTGTATCGGCATACTGTGAAAGGAACTTGAGTGGTGAATAATCTGGACCAGAAGTCTTGCTTTTCAGAAGTGTTTTAAGCTGCTTCACTACACAGAGGATATCTGCTTGTAAATTACTCATGTTGACAGTTGTTCTTGACTTGAATTTTGTAGTATTTACCTTATCTTCTTTTGTGAAGGAATTTTGGACAACCTTGTTTGGTAGCTTTACTTTAGTGGTGCTGTCATCAATAACATCACCATTGTTGTCCTGAAATAAATGTATTGTTTATGTCTTGCTGCTGGTGTACTTTACATATGACCAGTCTCTCTTTGGTTTTTTGCCAGATTCTGATATAGTGTTTCGTTGTGGAAATTATTAAAAGCATCTCGTATTCAAAGTAGTGCTAAATTTTGAGTGTCTGTCGAACTTCGCCAGTCTTGGGGATTCTGCTTTCTTTCAAATTTGGCATGCTTTTCTCGTTGCTTCTGCAATAGTGATCTGACCTGTTTCTTGTATCAAGGGGGACCAGTACCATCTTCTACTAATTTATTTGGTGTATATCTCTAGATCGCCATCGATACTATTTCCTTGAATTTTAGCCACCTGTGATGTACACTTACATGTCAGATCAGGAGTAATACAGATTCTGTCTTAAGATGATCAGATTTTTAACTGCTTTTTTAACTAGTTGTATTTCGTATTTAGTATTTATTTTTGGTAGGTTTGCTGGTTACGGTGTTGTGCAGCTACAACCACTTTGTGGTCACTAATCCACATATGTCATGACGCTCCTCATATAGTCAGGATTATTTGTTGCTAAGAAGTCAAGTATGTTTTCATTAACATCTACACTTAGAGTTGACTCCTGAACTAGTTAAAAATAATTTTCCGAGAAGCATTCAGTACAATTTCAGACGACATTATATGCCTACTATCAGCTTTAAACATATATTTTCTCCAACATATTGATGCTAGATTGAAGTCGCCACCAATTATAATTCTAAGGGGGGGAGGGGGGGGGAGATGCCTGTCTGAAATGACACTTCAATTTTCTTTGAACTGTTCAGCAGCTGTATCATCCGAGTCATCAGTTGGTAAAAGGAATTAATTAATTCATACTAGTTGTCGAGCATAATCTCTACCCATACTAACTCGCAGGAAGTGTCTACTTCAATTTCACTACAGGGTAAACTACTTCTGACATCAGTACACACACTACCACAACAGTATTTAATCCACCTTTCCTGAACACCGTTAGGTTATTTGTAAAAATTAACCAGCATACCATACCTTTAACAATTTGAGATTCAGTGCTTTCTGTTAGTGCCTGGAACTCCAGTTTTTTTCCATTGCAGCTATGGCAGTTTACCACTATAATATTGATTGTTCCTATACCTACCCGCTCCCTGTGTTCGTCCGGAACCTTTTGAAACTAAAGCCCTTTCTGCACTTTTCAGAGACCCCCTAACCTAACAAACCGTCCAGTTACTGCAAATCGTGCCCGCTACTCATGTATCCACTTCCTGCAAGTAGTGGACTCCTGATCTATACAGCGGAACCTAGAAACCCACAACCTATTTAGCAAGTCAAGGAATCTGCAACCTATACTGTCACAGAAACATTCTGAACCTCTGATTCAGACTTGCCATTTGGCTCTGTACCAAAGGACCACAATCGGTTCTGTTGATGCTACAGATGTTGAGCTGCCCCTTCATCTTGCAAGACTGGCACTCTGCCACTTCAGCTAGCCGCCTGAAATCAAAGAGAATCTGTTCAGATCCAAAGCTACTCGCATCGCTAGTAACAATGTGAGCCACTGTGTGCCATAAGCTGCAACCTATACTCTTTGTGGCTTCTGGAAGCACGTGTTCCATTTTTGGCATGATTCCTCCTGAGATGCGCATAGAATGCCCGTTGGATTCCTTCCTCTCCTGTGCAGCGATATCCTTAAGGAACCTCAATACATGGCTAACATAGGAGCTTCCAACTACCAATAATTCCATCCTCTGTGAGCGCCCAGACCTTGCAGGCCAAGAGGATTCCTCTAGAATAGGGTGATAGATTTTATGTGGCTCAGGGACTTTGTCAGCCACATATAGCACCCAAAGCCTTTTCATCAGATGAATTGGGGATGTTCCTCCAATTAGCACCTCGGAAAGTCTTTCACTGCCAGCCACGCCTTGAAACCACCTCCCAGTTGTCCACAGGTGAGATGTCAACCTCATTGCTGGGGCAGTGCCCAGGGCAACCACAGTAGTGGACCAGGGTGTAAACGACATGGGACAACCGGGAAATCCGGGAAAAACCTGGGAATTTTTTCATCTGGGAGAAAACCGGGAAAAACCCGAGAATTTTTCGGAATTCCAGGAATTTTTCATTGTTTTAGCTTTCTGTTAAATTTTTGTAATTTTGACTGCAGAATTGATTCTCTAGCAAAGAATGTTATTGTATCCTGGCTACTGGAGAACTGCAGCAATAAAATATAAACGAGAGGGAAAAAAATAAAACTTTAGTGGCAAAGAAAATGTGCAATTTACGGCAACAAAACACTGCGCAGGCACAAGCGTTTGCAGATAGCAAGAATATGTCAAAGGCCGTAATTCTTCGTAACAATAAACTGCTTGCTATGAACATGACGTAACAACTGTTCACATTAGGTTCGTTTGACCAGTTGCCAGCAGTCTGTTGCGCATGCGCATTGTATAAGCAGTACCTTCTCCCGCTTCCCGCTACTTGAAGTTTGGCTGTTAGCTGTATCGGTAGTAGCAGCAAGCAGCCAGATGCAAACGAGAAAATTTTTTCTCACGCGCTTTAGCTGCCAGATTCGCGCTTGCACAGAGTTGTCAGAGTTGTAGTGGGGAGGGGATTAGTCCTACGTGACCCGTGTTTACGTTAAGTGATTTCGATGCTTCTCTTCGTGTACAGCTCCCACGTCAAATGAAAACAAAATGGATTTCTGTGGCCGGAGCTATCAAGTGAATTAAAATACATTCACATAATTACGGAGGGCAAAAATATATTATTAATTTCAGTTTCTGATTTTATTTTCTTTCGAAGTTAGTAGCAGTCAAGCATTAATCGCCTTGCAGAAGAATGAAGTTATTTTTGCAAGTTTGCTAAAGAAATTCCGCTGAGGCAATCATTTTATTTGAAACGAAGTGTTTCATTCTACAGTATTGACTAGTTCCAACTGTTCGCTGAGTTTCAAGTGCACGTTATCTTCTGCCTTGTAGGGCATTACGCCATAATAAAGAACCAAACATGAGATCGTAGAGTACTGGTACTCCAAGAAAATTTACATCCCAAAAACCACACTGAAAAGCTTAATATCAGGTGGGACCTACTTCATTGTGAATCTGGAAAAAGCCAATTTGCACTTCAAGCCGAATTATGCATTTTAGTAAATTTCGATGCTCGTTGGAATATCCTCTGATGCCCTGTTTCTTTTATGGTGCAATGTAAGCTCTCTTAGTGCTTTATACACATGAACATGCGGGCTTCTTACACCACTGCAGTTGCACACGCACAATAATGCGTTTTCTGGAGCTCTCTGGCAACTGGTAAATCGAACCTCTTTCTAACAGTATTGCGAACGGTGGTTAGAAAAGCATTACTTTCAAAGGAAATTTCTTTTCATGCACGATAAATTATGTTACGTGTGAGAAAGTGGGATGGATATCTAAATCACAGCCACTTACAAAAATTTCGAGACGAGGCATTTATGTCATAATTTTAAATTTACTGGCTGATTTGTGTGATGTATCTTAAAGTATAACACACGCAAAAAAAGATCAATATTACATGTGAAAGTCTAGCTTCTATTGTAGCGTGTTAATCTTAGAGACCAATATTATATGTGAAAGCTTAGCTTTTCTTGTAGATATACGGTACTGTGTACATTAATGTAAACCGTTAACTTTTCCTCTTGTGTGTTCGCGCTCTGTAACCAGTAATCTTGCTATTGGCTGACTATAACAAGTGTCCTATGCTATGAATAGCTGCTGTTATCGGCTGGTGAGATCTCGTGGCTTGAGATATGACCCGCTTACAAAAGGACATCGCAACCTCTGTTGCAACGTTATACTTTCGTAATATGAAAATATGCAGCGTATATGTTGCTGCAAATCAAAGGTCTTTCCAAAACTTCTCTCCTCTTTTTTTTTTTTTTTTTTTTTTAAAGGTCTCTCCAAAACTTCTCTGCTCCGTCCTCTGCCCCCCCCCCCCCCCCCCCCAGGAAGTTCTACGGAAAACCTACTGTCACTTAGCACTTGCCGTTAGATTTTTTTTCTATAAAGATCACAATTGAGAATAGTTTATGCTCTGTTAGAGGATATCGTGGGGCTCTTAAGAGTAAGGGATAGTTCTGTCATTGCAGACTGTTGTGTAGTGATAAACTGTTTTTTCCTGTAGTTGCCAACTATTGCGTCATCGTCTTTGTTGTTAGCAGGGTGATAGTTGCTGTAAGACAAGGTGATCCACTCTCTCCATTGCTATTCAGCTGTTATTTTCTTTACTGCATAGACTTGATGTTAAGAAAGTGAATAATTGCTGCAGACGAGTAATTTTTATATACATTCATTAAAACATTGAAGTTTTTTAAATGCAAACAATATTTTCAATATTAAATTTCTTTGGCATGTTCACGGGAATTTTCACGGTCTGATACACTATCTCAAAATGGAAGATAAACTGGTGAGGCAGTGGCAGATATTATGTACTGTGAATTTCACAGTTTTGATGCTGCAAAGTCTCTTAGTTTTGCAGCATAATCTTTACATTTACTATTTAGTATTTCTATGTTCATGATCTAGTAGTTCCTGATGCCTTGTTTTATTTGCGCAACACGTATGCTGTTGAAATGTGTGATTTTCTAACATACACTGCTGATCCAATATGTAAATATGACTGGTGCATCTTATTTTTCCTCTACCACAGAAATGTCTCTGGCACTAGATAAATAAGAGTGCTGTGGTACCAACAGTGCTAGATGTTATCTGCAGACCCTAGCAATGAAGCGCATAACATAGGTTAAATATTGTCAACTTTGCTCTGTCCCGAATATGAATTTGAAAATAAAACAAAGTTTCTTTATGATGTACATTTTCTGCCATGTTCTGTATGGTATACAGTGTCGCCAGACTCTGTCTGAAAAGCTTGTAAGGGTGTTGCAGGGAAGCTTGTACTGTGAAATAATTGTTACGAAAAAAATTCAACATGTTGCACCATGTTGTTTTGCATTGAAGTTAGCCAAACTGGTCATTGTGAACACAAATTCAAGCACCTGCATGTGCTAAAATGCAGTAATAGGGTGACAGGGAAGATTTGTGGGTCTGTGAGTTATCACTTGCTCAGATGCTCATCGACAGTTAAAATGAGTCATTTTAGGAAGTCATAAATTTAAGCTAGTTGAGCAAAAGCAGTGTTTGTTCAGTTTGAGGAAACCAATTGAAGAATAAGTTTGGGAACACTTGTCTCTGGCAGCCTGCTTGAATTTATGCAAGCAATGACCTGATTAGCTAGCTTCAGTTATGCCGTATGGTTAGGGCCTTCCGCCGGGTAGACAGTCTGTGTGGTGCAAGTCTTTCGAGTTGATGCTACTTCGGCGACTTGTGTGTCAATGGGGATGAAATGATGATAATAAGGACAACACAACACCCAGTCCCTGAGCAGAGGAAACCTCCGACTCAGCCGGGAATCGAACCCGGGCCATTAGGTATGACATTCCGTCGCGTTGACCACTCAGCTACCAGGGGCGGACGCTTCAGTTATAAATAACTTGGAAAAGGTGCAACATATCAAATTTATTTCTTAACAATTATTTCTCAGCACAATCTCCCGTGCAACACCCTTACAAGCTTTTCAGACTGTTTCTCACCATCCTGTATAAGCAAAAGACCCTTTGGATTCTGCACTTTCTGTGTACATAACAGTATACATGAAGACATATCTGTGTCTTATTCAGGACTACCAAGATTTTACGGCAAAATTCCGTGAAGTGGAAGATGGTAACTCTGCAGTGGACAGTACTTGCGAGAAATCACTAGTTAGCAAATGCCATCTCACTTGTGACTTTTTGTATCTGATTACAATTGTTTTAGTGAGTTGTAAGCTAAGTGATCATTGACCTGATGACATTTTACAGACAGAAGTATTTCTTCATTTTCTGAAGCAGTCCATCATTGCTTGCTTTGCATGTTTCAAACAAGTGTACTTCCAGTAAAATGTCAGTCATTAATACCTTGAAATTTGTTCTGTGATGAAAGATACACACCACTTCTGATTCATTTTCACAAACATAAATAAAATACTTGTGCAGCAGAAACCTGTAAAAAAAAAAACATTGTTCTCTGACAAGTTGTACTGTTTGACTACATTTTGTATCCACATGCTGGTGAGATTCATATTTTCTAATGTTTGAGTAGTGTAACTTTCCTAATGTTGTCACATCATAACTGCACTTAAGTCCAAATCCAAACTCAGGTCATCAATGAAATAAAACATTCACCACGGAAAGTGCATTTATGAAGAACAAATACTCAAGTTTTCATGGAAACTGATAGGTCTTTGTGCATAGATATGAAGTCGTATTATGACTTTTGTTAAATGAATTATCTTTCTATCTCATGAAAATCTAATTTTGTTTTTACATATTAGGACACTGATAATGCTAAATGATTTTTGTATGTATGTGGACTGAAATTCCAGCCATCAGTTTCATCACTGTGTAGTATTGCAGTTCAGATTCCATACAAGTATCTTAAAATTCACGTTTCTATAGTTTCTCCACTATTAAAAATATTTTTTTTTTCAATTACATTCTGAGAATCAGGTTACTGATTCTACTACTGGTAGAGACCATTGTTTACACCGCTTGGAATTGCTTGTCAGCACATATGTCACATTGCCAGATACCTATATTGTAAGAAAATGACCTTTAAGTGCAGAATGAGTGGCAGCTGCAACCATTTGCATTTAAAATGTGCTGTGGTCTGTCATCTTAACCATTTTTTATTTATTTATTTATTTATTTGTTTATTGTAGATTTCTTATTACAATTTAACATGGAATAATTTTATATTTGCCAAACAGTGTCAGACAGTGAAGACAATCTTCAGGAATATTTAATGTCTGTTGAGGTGTGAGAGACCTGTCATTTCCAGGGTCATTACACAGTAATAATGTAATTATGATTATTTAGTTAGTTATCTTAATGACCGTCATTTCTGTGCAATACCTTCACAGCAGTGAAAAGGCTCTGATACGCAATTATCAAAATGTACAACACACAGTGAAGAGTAATGCAACCTATGAGATACCACAGTGGCTTCTCCTGAGTTCATAAAATGGCCACAACAGTGCGTGTCAAATTAGTTGCACTAGCTATTAATAATTTTTACACTGTATGGCTTAAATATAGTGGTATGTGATACCCCTTTGGGGCTGTGGTAATTGTAGTCAGATAATTGTTGTAAGGGACAGTCAAATGAAAATGAGACAGACCACACAACATGTGCAGTGGCAGACAAAGGTAACATAAGTAGACGAGTGTGTGTAGAAGTGTTCTCTACTAAGAGTCAGAAAGGCACAGTGTGCCATTTGTGTGTTAGCTTTACTTGACATGGTGTCAGGGAGTTCCGTGTACATCCAACATCACTAAGGAGATGGAAAAGGGCAACTGTGAGGCATCGTGCAGTTTTGACTGTGGAAGGTGTCAGAGGCTGAAATCATGCCCAAATGTCTGCCATGTATGGCAGACACAGTATGTTATGTGCACTTGGGTTTGTGCAGGCTAAACAATTTCAGGAAGTTCGATTGTCATTGAAAGTTGGCTGGCAGTCGGGAGAGGTTCATCAGGTTGTTACCACTTATGTTATTGATGCAGTCAATGGAAGACATTTGGCTCATGATGGGCATCAGTCGTCGCTCACGTTATTGTGACAGAGTAGGAAAATCTGCGCATAAGGGGATCCCCATAGCCTGACGGAGGACCAAAATTTGAACATAATGTAGACATTACTGCAGCACCTGAATAGTATCATGATGAATATTGTTTCCTGTCCTGTATTGTCATGGAAAATGAAATGGGGTGTCATCATTTTGAGCCAAAGAGCAAGCGCCAGAGCCAACAATGGAAGCACATGGATTCATGACCACTGAAAAAGTCCAAAGCTTTGAACGCCAGCTCCATGAATGTCAGGACCTTTTTCTTTGACCCCAAGGGCATGCTGCCCATTGACTCCCTGGGACATGGCACCAAAATAACGCTCACTTGTACTTGGACACTTTGCAGAAGTTTTCTGTTGAAGGCCCATGTGTTGCCAAAGCTGTTTAGACTACACTGGAGAGATGTTGCTGACAAGGTCTAACGCACCCTCCATACAGTTCCAATCTCTCCCCATGTTATTTCCATGTTTTTGGAGCCATGAAGAAAGACATTTGTTGCTGTCAATTTGGTTTGGCTGGAGATGTGCAAGCCGGAGTACAATCATGGTTCCGTAGGCAGCGGCAAACATTTTTCCATGAAGGGATTGATCACCTTGTCTCACAGCAGGATAAATGTGTTAACAGTTTAATGGTAATTACTTCTGAAATAATAAAGTTTATTCGCTTTTTTCCATCTGTCTTGTTTTTGTTTGACTGTTCCTTATATTTTTATTACAAGATGTGCTGAGTAATTGTGTTATCATTAAAAGGAATACAAACGTCTCAAAAATGAGATCGACAGGAAGTGCAAAATGGCTAAGCAGGGATGGCTAGAGGACAAATGTAAGGATGTAGAGGCTTGTCTCACTA
Organism: Schistocerca americana; assembly: GCF_021461395.2. Classification (NCBI taxonomy): domain Eukaryota; kingdom Metazoa; phylum Arthropoda; class Insecta; order Orthoptera; family Acrididae; genus Schistocerca; species Schistocerca americana. Next base: position 324,429,883 of record NC_060121.1, on the reverse strand, counting down.
GGGGTAAGATAGATACTGCCTACAGGAGAATTAAAGAGACCTTTGGAGAGAAGAGAACCACTTGTATGAATATCAAGAGCTCAGATGGCAACCCAGTTCTAAGCAAAGAAGGGAAGGCAGAAAGGTGGAAGGAGTATATAGAGGGTTTATACAAGGGCGATGTACTTGAGGACAATATTATGGAAATGGAAGAGGATGTAGATGAAGATGAAATGGGAGATAAGATACTGCGTGAAGAGTTTGACAGAGCACTGAAAGACCTGAGTCGAAACAAGGCCCCGGGAGTAGACAACATTCCATTAGAACTACTGATGGCCTTGGGAGAGCCAGTCATGACAAAACTCTACCATCTGGTGAGCAAGATGTATGAGACAGGCGAAATACCCACAGACTTCAAGAAGAATATAATAATTCCAATCCCAAAGAAAGCAGGTGTTGACAGATGTGAAAATTACCGAACTATCAGTTTAATAAGTCACAGCTGCAAAATACTAACGTGAATTCTTTACAGACGAATGGAAAAACTGGTAGAAGCGGACCTCGGGGAAGATCAGTTTGGATTCCGTAGAAATGTTGGAACACGTGAGGCAATACTAACCTTACGACTTATCTTAGAAGAAAGATTAAGAAAAGGCAAACCTACGTTTCTAGCATTTGTAGACTTAGAGAAAGCTTTTGACAACGTTAACTGGAATACTCTCTTTCAAATTCTGAAGGTGGCAGGGGTAAAATACAGGGAGCGAAAGGCTATTTACAATTTGTACAGAAACCAGATGGCAGTTATAAGAGTCGAGGGGCATGAAAGGGAAGCAGTGGTTGGGAAAGGAGTGAGACAGGGTTGTAGCCTCTCCCCGATGTTATTCAATCTGTATATTGAGCAAGCAGTAAAGGAAACAAAAGAAAAATTCGGAGTAGGTATTAAAATTCATGGAGAAGAAGTAAAAACTTTTAGGTTCGCCGATGACATTGTAATTGTGTCAGAAACAGCAAAGGACTTGGAAGAGCAGTTGAACGGAATGGAAAGTGTCTTGAAAGGAGGATATAAGATGAACATCAACAAAAGCAAAACGAGGATAATGGAATGTAGTCAAATTAAATCGGGTGATGCTGAGGGGATTAGATTAGGAAAATGAGACACTTAAAGTAGTAAAGGAGTTTTGCTATTTAGGGAGTAAAATAACTGATGATGGTCGAAGTAGAGAGGATATAAAATGAGACTGGCAATGGCAAGGAAATCGTTTCTGAAGAAGAGAAATTTGTTAACATCGAGTATAGATTTAAGTGTCAGGAAGTCGTTTCTGAAAGTATTTGTATGGAGTGTAGCCATGTATGGAAGTGAAACATGGACGATAACCAGTTTGGACAAGAAGAGATTAGAAGCTTTCGAAATGTGGTGCTACAGAAGAATGCTGAAGATAAGGTGGGTAGATCACGTAACTAATGAGGAGGTATTGAATAGGATTGGGAAGAAGAGAAGTTTGTAGCACAACTTGACTAGAAGAAGGGATCGGTTGGTAGGACATGTTTTGAGGCATCAAGGGATCACAAATTTAGCATTGGAGGGCAGCGTGGAGGGTAAAAATCGTAGAGGGAGACCAAGAGATGATTACACTAAGCAGATTCAGAAGGATGTAGGTTGCAGTAGGTACTGGGAGATGAAGAAGCTTGCACAGGATAGAGTAGCATGGAGAGCTGCATCAAACCAGTCTCAGGACTGAAGACCACAACAACAACAACAACAACATTAAAACTTTCCTTAATTTGGGATTTAGTATTATCTCTAGTTGAAGACATAATTAGTGCTATGCTCTCCTTTATTTGTTGTCTAAAACACATTAGAACAAATCACTAATTATAAATTGTTTTAGTTGGATGAAAAGATTATACTAGTTCTTTTGAAGTTAAAAAAAAAGTTATGTAGTGTTGGATAGGAACAGCTCTGTAATATGAGACTAGCTGCCCAAGTAATATCTCTGCTTCAGAGCTATCAATGCATGCTAGCAGTGCATAGTCAGTTGCACAAAAGGAATAATTTCATTATTTAAAAAATATAAAAAACTTCAAATTGTATTTTAAAATTAATATGCATCTTACACTCTTGTAATTGCCTGACCTACAACTGTTTTTGAGTCATTCAAGAATGAGAACCAGCATAGAGACATTTAAAGAGTTAATATGGTAGGTAATATTAATTACCTTTACTATGATAACTACCAGGCACAGGATAATGGAACAATGTTTTCTTTTTATTTGCCAAAAGCAGTGCACTAGTTGGCATGAGATTTAGTCAGATTAGCATCTGACTAGTCAATTTTCCAATCTAAGCTTATTCGGTGATACCCTTACTTGGCACCACCATTTTTCAACCTACTATACAAAATACACTTTTCACTCTTCATGTGTTGCCTTCCACCGATTGTCTAAAATCTCCCAATTTGAGTCTACACAACATTCTGACAATCCAGTTCGAACACCATGTCTGGCTGAATTAAAACATACTCCTTTATTGTCTTCCAGTGTATTTTATAAATATATACGATATTGTACATTACCATTCCTGTGGCTGGCTCCGACTTCATACTCTTGATAAAAACTGACATAGATCATTCTTCTAAGGACAGAAGTGTGTCCTTTGATTCTTCGCTGTTAGTGGTGGGATGTTACAGAGTGACATCTCTGGGGCTTGGCAGCGTCTGTGATCTATGTTGTCTCTTTTAGATGGCTCTGCTGTTGCTCCAGCTCTCTTGCCCAGCATATGATACGTGCAACATGATAACCACAGCTACAGCTAATATAGATCATAAGACATAAAATTGTCTTTTGCACAGTTTTTTGCAAATAAATAAACAAACTAATTAGCAGTTCAGCAATGTGAGTGGTGGACATGTGGGGAAAAAGGAACACTCACTAAAGTAAGGAGAACAAATTATTATCTAGCTGTTGTTGTTGGATAAGCCCAGCATACCATCACTGTGTCGCTCACACATTGTATCCAGTGAAACCATACACAAATACACGGGGTTGTGTTGGCCAGCTCTTAATCAGTAAACGTACCCAGACTGCTGTGTATCATTCTTAATGTGGAACTAATGCTGCCGGGTGAACAAACCTTCAAGAGAACTGAACAGTACTCAATGCAAGCATGAGGGTGAAGAGCAAAATGGTGATTACTGCTGTCAAGAGAATTGTCCTGAGTGAATGGAACAAGTTTGTTTCCAAACCGTACATACCAATGACACATTTGCACTGCTATGAAGTTATTTTCAGTGCTATACAGGAACAAAGATAATTGTGCTGTAAGCAGTTTGGATTGTGTTGTCAACAACACTTCACAGTGCTGTAATCAGTTGCAAAAGTTTTGAAATGGTCAAGTGATTAGTTGTAAATAATGTAAAAAAATAAAAAGATCTATTATGCATTTTTAAAAAGATAAATATGAGTAAGAAATTGGACCAACTACAATCACTTTGTAACAAGCCACCAAAGACTTTGGGCCCCTAATAAAAGCCTCTGAAATTTTGTCTTGTCAAGTTTGGTTTCACACTTAACATAATTTGAAGTAAAGATGCACTGCACTTGTTTCAGACCAGTGACTGAGTGTTACAGCAAAATTGAAGTTTTTGGTGCAATTACCAGATATGCCTACTTCTGGCTAAAAATGAGATTTTATTACCATTGCATAGTTCGAAAATTACTCCATGTGGTGCAAGAATGAGACCTGTCCACAGGGCCAGTTCAGAAGAACAACAAAACTTGGACTTGTCCACATCCAGTGTTTGGGTAACAGACAGAAATGTCCAGGGTTTGCTTTGTGATAGCACCAAATGTTGGTCAGATTCTGGTATGTGAATTACATCTAAGTAGTTCACTGTGATTGATGTTACATAAGATCAATATTTAGACTTATTGTTCTACCCAAAAAGATGTTTCAGCCTAACATTAATAGTGCCGATAATAAGAAGTCACCTAAGTACACTACTACAAGCAAGCATGTAGTTCTCTGCAGTGCATCACAACTTATCATGATTTCATCATTCAGAGAGCCTCAACTACATTGGCTTTTCCTGAGGGAAAGCTTTATGAAATGCCTCTGCAAGTTAAATCTGAGAAATGTGAAGATGTTGTGAAGCTTGTCGAGCAGTATGTGTTAGCCTCAGACATGGAATTTTATACTTAGGTGGTCCGCAATGGGACTGTTACGGATGCTAGATACAATTCATCAGAAAGAGAACAACAACAAACATCCACAACTGTACTTCTGTAAGTGCATTTTTTTAATTCTGAGAGACTCCTCATCATATTCAGAACTTGTAAAGTGGTAATAATTGTTGTTTCTTTAGTTACTTGGTTATTTTTTCTTTTTTGACGTCATATTCAAAAAACGAAGTTGTTTAGTGCAAGAGCAAGACAACTCTGACTTTTTAAAGTTCAATAAATATCATAATAAATCTTCGTTTGATGATGTAATATGTTCTAAATATATGTTGGTAGCCTAAATAAAGATTAGGAAAACACAAGACCAATTAACGAAGTGTTACAGTTTCTGAACAACTTTTCGCCTTGACTCGAAAGTATGTCAAGAAGTCGTATGTAAATATTACAACAGTGCCTTCAGTTGAGTATGGAACACAATGGTGACATTATTTATGTTAGAGGTGCAGTGTAGTTTTTGCAACAACAGCTGCACCATTCATGCTAATTTCATTACCACATTTCCTGTTAACTTATAATATTGACTTCACTTTACAGTGTCATAATAATCTTATCTATTTTTGCATTCTTTCACTGGTAGCTCAGCTATTCTACACTCCTGGAAATTGAAATAAGAACACCGTGAATTCATTGTCCCAGGAAGGGGAAACTTTATTGACACATTCCTGGGGTCAGATACATCACATGATCACACTGACAGAACCACAGGCACATAGACACAGGCAACAGAGCATGCACAATGTCGGCACTAGTACAGTGTATATCCACCTTTCGCAGCAATGCAGGCTGCTATTCTCCCATGGAGACGATCGTAGAGATGCTGGATGTAGTCCTGTGGAACGGCTTGCCATGCCATTTCCACCTGGCGCCTCAGTTGGACCAGCGTTCGTGCTGGACGTGCAGACCGCGTGAGACGACGCTTCATCCAGTCCCAAACATGCTCAATGGGGGACAGATCCGGAGATGTTGCTGGCCAGGGTAGTTGACTTACACCTTCTAGAGCACGTTGGGTGGCACGGGATACATGCGGACGTGCATTGTCCTGTTGGAACAGCAAGTTCCCTTGCCGGTCTAGGAATGGTAGAACGATGGGTTCGATGACGGTTTGGATGTACCGTGCACTATTCAGTGTCCCCTCGACGATCACCAGTGGTGTACGGCCAGTGTAGGAGATCGCTCCCAACACCATGATGCCGGGTGTTGGCCCTGTGTGCCTCGGTCGTATGCAGTCCTGATTGTGGCGCTCACCTGCACGGCGCCAAACACGCATACGACCATCATTGGCACCAAGCCAGAAGCGACTCTCATCGCTGAAGACGACACGTCTCCATTCGTCCCTCCATTCACGCCTGTCGCGACACCACTGGAGGAGGGCTGCACGATGTTGGGGCGTGAGCGGAAGACGGCCTAACGGTGTGCGGGACCGTAGCCCAGCTTCATGGAGACGGTTGCGAATGGTCCTCGCCGATACCCCAGGAGCAACAGTGTCCCTAATTTGCTGGGAAGTGGCGGTGCGGTCCCCTACGGCACTGCGTAGGATCCTACGGTCTTGGCGTGCATCCGTGCGTCGCTGCGGTCCGGTCCCAGGTCGACGGGCACGTGCACCTTCCGCCGACCACTGGCGACAACATCGATGTACGGTGGAGACCTCACGCCCCACGTGTTGAGCAATTCGGCGGTACGTCCACCCGGCCTCCCGCATCCCCACTATATGCCCTCGCTCAAAGTCCGTCAACTGCACATACGGTTCACATCCACTCTGTTGCGGCATGCTACCAGTGTTAAAGACTGCGATGGAGCTCCGTATGCCATTGCAAACTGGCTGACACTGACGGCGGCGGTGCACAAATGCTGCGCAGCTAGCGCCATTCGACGGCCAACACCGCGGTTCCTGGTGTGTCCACTGTGCCGTGCGTGTGATCATTGCTTGTACAGCCCTCTCGCAGTGTCCGGAGCAATTATGGTGGGTCTGACACACCGGTGTCAATGTGTTCTTTTTTCCATTTCCAGGAGTGTATATCTCCATCTACATGCATACACCAATCTTCCATACTGTGTGGGGCTAGGTGAGACAGCGTGTGAGCAACATTTAGCCACTTTTCTATTTCATTTTTTGATAACAACACAGCACGAATAACTGTTGGTACACTTCCAGACTAAATTCACCTAATTTTGACATAATGCAACCTACCTGTGAAAGGAAATAATTTGTTTGCTGACTTGTCTAGAAATGTTCACTCTGGAATTTTAAAATTAAGTTATTCACAGTGTCTTTCCTACAGGATCTCCCTCTGTAATTTTTTGACACTTATTATGCTCTCGTATTGAGTAAACAATAGTGGGATAGAGGGTATTTCTGGTAACACTATTCATGGTCAAGGATGTTGCAAGAGAAGTGTGACTGTCAGTAAGCTCCAGTTTTTCTGATTTTTCTCCATTATGGTCATTTCAGAAATATATGTGAGAGGAAATAATATGTTGCATGACACATGTCTAGTGTCTAGTAGCACCTGCCACGGGAGTTTGTTGATCATCTCCATAACTCTCTCGCACTTACTAAATGAATCCTTGACAAAACACTGCACATTGTCCATCTTTTCTATTAATACAACCAGGTAAAGGTACCAGAGTGATGCACAATACTCAAGAATTTGCTGAACGGGTGTTTTGTAAACCACTTGTTTTGTGCAAGAAATTATTCTTTCTTAAGATTCTTCCAGTGAATCTCAGTCTGTGAACTTTGTTTTTCTGCAAGTAGTTCCATAAGCTCACTCCAATTTAGGCTATTTTGCATAGTTGCTGCCAAGTGTTTTACGACTGTTAGTGTTTTCAATTATTTGTCACGGAGAGTGTAATCGAAAAGTAGTATACCTCGTTGGCTATTTGTACATGGTACAATTTATTTACCTTCAGGGTCAACTGCCTGTCCTGAAAGCAATCATCTGTCTTCTGTAGGTCTTCCTGCAATCTGCTACAGTGTTCTGACACTGCGAGCTTCCTATAGACAACAGTATTGATCACAAACAGTGTCACACAGCTTCTGAAATTTTCTCATTAATCATTTATATATAATATAATCAGCAATTATGTTTTAACTCCTCTTCCTGAGATTAGTTTCATATATATCGACTTAGCACTGTTAAGAACAAGATGTTGTATTCTACCTGCTAGGAAGTCTGAATCCAGTCACAAATCTTGTCCAATATTTAGCAAGCTCTTATTTTGTTCACTAAACGACAATGCAGAGTTGCACTGAATGTCTTGCTGAAGTCAAGGAACACAGCATCAATCAGTGCAGTTGTCTATAGCACTACGAATCTCGTGGACAAACAGGACAAGATGAGTTTCACAAGAGATGTATTTGCACAACCAATGGTGGTTTTTATAGAGGAGATTTTTGTTTCAATTGAAAAGTTGGTGTATAAGTATTAATTGTATTCCATGATTCTGCAATAGGTTGACATCAGTGACATAGTTCTGTAATTGTGTGCATCTGTTTCATTACCATTCTTGAAAACAGGAATGACTGCACTTTTTTCCAGGCCATTGCTCCAGGAACCTATGATAAACAGCTGCTAAAAGAAGAGCATGCTCTTTTGCATGATCTTTATAGAACATCACTAATATCTCATGCAGTTTAGTTGCCTTTCCACCATACTGCAGCTTTGGTCAATTATCTATTCCATGATCTCTTCTCACATTATCTGCTATTCAGTGTTCATGTGACGACTGACAAGAAGACCTACACTACCATTTTCTGGAGTGAGACAGTTTCAATCTTCTCTCTGTGGTCTTCCATTTTAGTGCAAGCATAATGATTGCTAATGCTAATGAGTAGATAATTTCGATCCATTTACTGACTGTATGTAAGACTGAAGCTTCTTAGAATTTTTGGTCAGTGTGTTCGACAACATTTTACTTTGAATTCAGTAAATACTTATGGATTTGCTGTCCTCTTGGTCATTTTGGCTTTGTTCTGTGTGGATATATATATAACCACACAGAACAAAGCCAAAATGACCAAGAGGACAGCAAATCCATAAGTATTTACTGAATTCAAAGTAAAATGTTTTTTTTTTTATTTATTTTTTTTTTTTTTTTATGAAAGTCCTTTTGATTTTGAAGTAACTTTCTAACATGACTATTGACCATGTTGGTCCTTTCTCATTACCCACAACTTCCCACACCACATAGTTGTCTATGGTGTGTTGCTTATTGCTTTTTTAATCCATTTGTGCTTCTCATCTTTGCCCACAGTCCTCAATATTTGATGTCTATTTCTCAGACATTCTGCAATTTGTTTCCTGTAAACCTTGCTAAGCAAAAATAGTTTCCTACTTTTCTCAACATTCCTCGTAATTCCTGTAGTCCTTAATGCTATACCAGATGGCTCCATATTATAGACTGTGAATATTAGATTAAATTTACTTTCATTCCAATTGATCCGTAGTGAGGAGATCCTCCAGGATGTGGAACATGTCAGAAGAACAACAGTACATGAAAAATATTTACAACTAAAACAAATAAGCTAATGTACCATTCCACAGGTCCCAAGTGGAATGATCGTCATTTTTTAATGAACACTATATGAAAGAGTCATTTTACAAATACTAATGCACTGAATTTAAAATAAAAAAGCTTTTTATTTATTTATAAGGTAATAAACATGTAATACAACTACTATAATACTTATTTACAATGAACACATTACTGCACTGAAATTGTGCAGAAGTTATATTGTACTTATATACAAATCAGTTGGTTCTACTGAGAAATTCATCATTGGATTAGAAGGAGTTGGCCACAATAAATCCTTTAGGCTTCTCTTAAACTGAATTTCAATGGTTGTTAAGCTTTTTATGGCTGCTGGCAAGTTATTGAAAATGTGTGTTCCTGAATAATGCACACCTTTTTGTATAAGACTAAGTGACTTTAAATTCTTGTGAAGATTGTTCTTATTTCTGGTATTGATTCCATGAATTGAGCTGTTGGTTTGAAAAAGTGATATATTTTTAATGACAAATTTCATTATGGCATAAATATATTGGGAAGCAGTAGTTAGTATCCCTAGTTCCCTAAACAGGCTTCTGCAAGATGTTCTTGAGTTCACACCACATATAATTCTTACTGCACATTTTTGTGCCCGGAAAACTTTAGCTTGGCTTGATGAATTACCCCAAAAAATAATCCCATATGACATTATGAAATGAAAGTAAGCATAGTACGCCAGCTTTTTCATTTTTATATCCCCTATGTCTGACAAAATTCACATTGCAAACAGAGATTTGTTAAGACGCTTCAGCAGTTCTGTGGTGTGCTCCTCCCAGTTGAATTTATTGTCAAGCTGTAATCCCAAGAATTTAACACTGTCGACTTCTTCTATCTTCTTGTCATCGTATGTTAGACATATACTCGTGGGACACCCCTTACAAGTTCTGAACAGCATGTAGTGTGTTTTTTCAAAGTTTAGTGACAAAGAATTGGCTAGGAAGCAGTGATTAATGTCCACAAATATTTTATTGGCTGATCTTTCTAAGACTACACTTGATTTGCTATTTGTTGCAATGTTTGTATCATCGGCAAACAAAACGAACTTGGCATCTGGTAATGTTACTGGTGAAAGGTCATTGATATACACAAGAAGAAGTAAGGGCCCTAAAATGGAACCTTGTGGGACCCCACATGTAATTAGTTCCCAGTTGGATGATGCCTGATAGCTTGATACATGTCTCTTTCCTAATAACACCCTTTGTTTCCTGCCAGAGATATGAGATTTGAACCATTTAGCAGCATTTCCTGTTACACTATAATATTCTAATTTACTTAAAAGGATATTGTGATTTACACAGTCAAATGCCTTTGACAGATCACAAAATATACCAGTTGCCTGCAATTTTTTGTCTAATGAATGAAGCACATTTTGACTGTAAGTGTAGATAGCCTTCTCAATATCAGAACCTTTTAGAAATCCAAACTGTGATTTTGACAGTATGTTGTTTGAGATAAGATGGTTATAAAGCCGACTGTACATTACTTTTTCGAAAATTTTTGGGAATGCTGGCAACAGTGAAATTGGAAGGAAATTTGATGCTATTTCTTTATCTCCCTTCTTAAACAGTGGCTTAACTTCAGCATATTTCAGCCATTCAGGAAATATTCCACTGATAAACGACTGGTTACACAGATAGCTTAATATGTCACTTAGCTCAGAATCACGTTCTTTAATTAACTTTGTTGATATTTCATCATACCCACTAGATGTTTTTGATTTTAAAGATTTTATGATGGACATTATTTCTGTTGGGATAGTGAGGGTCAAATTCATATAATGGAAGTTACTTGAAATGTCTGGTCTGAGGTATTCCATAGCAACATCTATCGAACCTGACAACCCTATCTTTTCAGTAACAGTTATAAAATGTTTGTTAAAAAGTTCTGCAACACTATACACATCTGTCACCAATGTATCATTTACTCTTAATGCTATTTGTTCCTCTTCATGTCTGGTTCTACCGGTCTCCTCCTTCACTATATCCCTTATTGTCTTTATTTTGTTATCTGATATCACTATTTTTCCTTGTAATACTTTTCGATCTACCAGTAGTCATAAGATCACTACACTCTTTGTGATTCTGTCATCTGTTGGATGCTTAGAATCCTGCATATTTTAATCTTTGATACATTTCCTACCCACTGGTAGGCCTCGGAAAAGATATCACTGATTCTATAACTCAGAATGCCCCTGTTGTCTACCTTGTCAATCCATGTTTCCTTTCATTGAAAGTATCTCTGGTGCACTAGTTATAACATATGTGAAATAAAATGTAAGTACACCACAGTTAAAATGAACAGGAGCTTAACTTTATCTAAGATACAAAAGAAACTTTCGGTCTTGTTGCTGGAGTACAATTATGTTAAGATAAAGGCTGTGCAGGTTATTCAAGAAAGAAACATCCTGCCAGTATCAAAAGCATACGGGAAAGGAGTGGCTGTCAGGTTCTGTCACTCACATGAAATCATTTATGGGAACCTCAACACTGAAAGTGGTTGAATAGGGGTCAAATCTACTTTCTCTTTCTTTGTGAAGGACATTTATTTTGCAGACTAACCACCACTCATCATACGTGAATGACACAGATAGAATTAGTTCTACATCTCTTCCTGATTCCTTTTATACTGGTATCACATGACATATTGCATTATTTGAATATGAAATGACAAACTGCTGCATAGGGCAGCAACTGGTTTCATGTTCAGAAAACGTAAACCCAAAGTTCTAAATACTGTGATCACTCTGAAAGTGTCAGTTGTATTTGCCGAGTGAAACACAATTGAATTACAATACCAGTAGCAGAAATTACAATAGTTCCATTTGGAAAAATGAAGTTGTTACTGATATCTCTGAAATTAATTAAGCTATGAAAAGAGACTGTATGTAATTAAATGTACAAGCACTTTCTCACCTGTCTGAATATTCACTGACAGAAATAACTGCAACACCAAAAGATAATTAATGTAGGATAGTGACATTTCGGGAATACATTTGTCCAGGGAACATATGTAAGTGATTAACACTGCAAGATCACAAGATAATGTAACCATTAGAAACACATTGCAAACGTGAAATGCTGATAGATTAATAACTGGTGTAACCACCAGAATGTTGAATGCAAGCATGCAAACATTCATGCACTGACTTGCACAGGTGCCGGATGTCAGTTTGTGGGATGGAGCTCAATGCCTGTTCCACTTGATTGGTCAATACATTGGGGGTGAGAGACAGACAAGCCGACGAGAGGGGTTGGGTTGTTTTGGGGGAGGAGACCAAACAGCAAGGTCATCGGTCTCAACCATTTCGGCATTTGCCTGGAGCGATTTAGGGAAATCACGGAAAACCTGAATTAGGATGGCCGGATGCGGGATTGAACCGTCGTTCTCCCGAATGCGAGTCCAGTGTGCTAATCACTGCGCCACCTCGCTAGGTACAGGGATGGTTATGCTGTTTGTGGATGACCCTGGAGCTGTTGTCCGATGTTGTCCCATATGTGCTCAATTGCAAACAGATCTGGTGACCAAGCAGGCCAAGGCAATATGTCAATTCTCTGTAGAGCATGTGTGGTTACAACAGCGGTATATGGGCGAGTGGTATCCTGTGGGAAAGCACTCCCTGGAATGCTGTTCATGAATGGCAGCATAAAAGGTCGAGTCACAGACTTATGAACGAAGTTGCAGTCATGGTGCATGCGATTAACACGGTATCGCTCCTGCTGTCATACAAAATCGCCCCGCAGATTACAACTCAAGGTGTAGGTCCATTGTGTCTAGCACGCAGACAGGCTATCAACTGGCCTCTTCTAACCACCGCACGGCCATCGCTGGCACCGAGATAGAGCCAGTTTTCATCAGAGAACACAATTGACCTCCACCCTGCGCTCCAATGAACTCTCGCTTGGCACCACTGAAGTCGCAAAGCCGGCCGAAGTGGCCGTGCGGTTAAAGGCGCTGCAGTCTGGAACCGCAAGACCGCTACGGTCGCAGGTTCGAATCCTGCCTCGGGCATGGATGTTTGTGATGTCCTTAGGTTAGTTAGGTTTAACTAGTTCTAAGTTCTAGGGGACTAATGACCTCAGCAGTTGAGTCCCATAGTGCTCAGAGCCATTTGAACCATTTGAAGTCGCAAATGACAGTGGTCAGTGGAATGAGGTGTCTGGCTCGGAGCTGCTCAAATTGCTGCTTCAAATGTGCCTGAGCCATACATGACCCTGTATAAAGCTAAACTGGACAGGTGCAGCCCACAGAGGTTCTGCACGTATTGTGATCCTTCGTGTACCTGCCTATATGTGGGGCTCAACAAAGTGCCCAAACAAACATTGCTACTGTGCGTCATACTATTTTGCACATAGAGTGTCACCACCACAGGCCACCTATGGGTTCGTCCTAGGGCCTCCATTCTGTGACGTAAAATATTTGAAATACCTTACAACAAAAAGCTTGGATATATTAATGATCTTGTGCTGCTAACTAAACCCATTACAATTACAAGAAAAAAGTTTGGAGCTCTGTGGAACGAGGCGAAAAAACAGTGCAGATCGAATTAACTTTCATTTGCACTACACAAGTCTACATGTAGAATGTTAGAAAGACGAAATCTGGTAATCAAGATTACTGTGATGGATCGTTTCCTGTATGATTCAGTAATAAGGACGTCAATATGTGCTTGGATGAATGACTGAATTCCTCTCCTCATACAAACGCAGCATACTCGAAAATATTGACCAAGATGAGTCATATTCTTAGTATCACACAGTAAAGGCATGGCACACCACTGACAACTGTACTTGTCTAATCACTGGTGTCCACAAATTTTCAGTCGCTTTCTTTATTCGCTTGTAGATATGCTGCTGTAATCATTATGTTTCTTATTATTAATGGAAACACAGGCATCTCCAAGACGCATGAGGGAGCAGTTGATCCCTCGTGGACTATGAAGTACAGACTTTTTTTTCCTTAAATTTAGGACCTTCCCGAGGGGTGACGAGGTAGGCCCCTGGCAATGGCGCAGTCCAGAGAGGGCGCTGAACCTAACTGAAAAAGGAAAAAACGAGGAAGGAAGATGGTTTAGTAATGAACCGAGAGAGATAAGTGAGCTCTCCTGTCTCTTGTGTTCGTTTCTTATGCTTACAAGAAGAAGCTATTTCCTCGGCTCGCGACTATAAAAGCACGCTGTTGTCAAAGTGATGGAAACAACTGAATTAAAACAGTTGATTCAGTCGGTGGATGGAAAACAACCGACCGAATGATTCGATTGCAGCTTAAGGTATCGGTTGAATTATTAATTTATTTTTTTGAGTGAAACCACACTGTGGAGAGCATCAGATTGAAAACAACCGATTAGTCTATTGCAGCTTCGCATATTGATTTGACTATTCATTCTATCTTTTGAGTGAAACAAGTTTTTGAGAGCAATGGACTAAAAATAGTCGACGCATCAGACACATTCAGCCGTAAGCGGAAGCATTCTGTAGTTTTGACATCGTTAAACCATTAGTGTTGACTGCACCCTGTTATCGCCTGTCGTCACTATTGCTGTCTTTCCAATATTTGCATTTTACTGAGTGCTAATAAGTAGCATTTAGGTCAGTTATTATTTCATTCTTGTGAATAGCGAACTTCATGCATGGATTGTGTGTAGAAAATCTCATTGGCGTGGGAATGGAATAAATCATATTAATGGATAAAAAAGTTGTCCTCAAGATAAATTCAATATGATATATGCAACTAAAATATTTCCGACAAGTGACATTATAAACTTAAAAAGCAAGTGATAATGTCATCAACCAACTAAAATCAGTTATAAAAATACAGTGATGGAAAAAATCGCAACACCAAAAAATAATTAATGTAGAGTAATGAAATTTCGGTAATACATTTGTCTAGGTAACATAATTTTGTACATGATTAACATTTCAAGATCAGGTTAAAGTAAGTGTGAGGTAAACCATTGCAAATGTGAAGCGCTGATGCATAAATAACTGGTGTTAACCGCCATAATGTTGAACGCAAGCATGCAAACATGCATGCATTGTGTTGTACAGATGCCGGATGTCATTCGTGGGGTGGAGTCTCGTACCTGTTGCACCTGATCGGTCAATACTGGGGTGGTTAATGCTGGTTGTGGATGAGGCTGAAGTCGTCGTCCGGTGATGTGCCATATGTGCTCGCTTGCAGACAGACCTAGTGATCCAGCAGGCCAACACAACATGTCGACACTCTGTAGAGCGTGTTGGGTCACAACAGCAGTGTGTGGGTGAACGTAATCCTGTTGGAAGACGTCCCCTGGAAAGATATTCACGGATGCCAGCACAAAAGGTCGAATCACCACACTGACATACAAATTTACAGTCAGGGTGAGTGGGATAACCACGAGTGCACGTCCGCTGTGGGCAATCACACCCCAGACCATAACTCCAGGTATAGGTCCAGTGTGTCTAGCACACAGACAGGTTGGTGGCCTCCTTCTAACCTCCACACTGGCACCGAGGCAGAACCAGCTGTCGTCAGAAAACGCATCAGGACTTTCCCCTGTCTTCCAATGAGCTCTCGCTTGACACCAAGGAAGTCTTATGCAACTGGCATGAAATTTGAATAGACATCATCTTTCAGATGTAGAAGCACGCCTCCCAACTTTCGTTTATGGAGCAAACTCCTTCCGCAGCTTTGGTACTACAATGATGGCATCTCCTGTAGGTTTCTCCTAAAATGGGTTGATGGTCCCTACAGCCACATGACGAACATCTTCAGGTACTTTACCCCTTTTTGCCAGAAAGACAGGTTTTTTGTCCACGCCTTTTTTTGGGATGAGAAGCCAATGATCAATTGTCTGGCTACATGGATCCTGTATGTGAGCTGATCATGCTGTTCACTTTCTCTTTTACTTATTTTCCACAGGATAAAACTGTTCACTATAGCAATGTCCACCAGGAAATAGACTATTCAGTGCCACCATTTTACAGAACGTCTGCCAATAGCATACCTTTCTCGTAATTGATCAAACTTATCGACACCACCCATTATTTTATTGTATTCTGCCACAACTTCAGGACAAGATATCTCTGTACTAGTACCATCCTTGTTTTTCCTCTTCATTGTGGCTGTTTCTCTTGGGTCATGACTTGAGAACAGGAAAGTGACTGGACAGTTATCCATCCATTTTACTGCAGAAATGTCTCCTTTTGTTTCAAACTGGAATCCTCCTCGTTCCAATTTTACATTTTCCTTCATGTTGTTGTTGTTGTCTTCAGTCCTGAGACTGGTTTGATGCAGCTCTCCATGCTACTCTATCCTGTACAAGCTTCTTCATCTCCCAGTACCTACTGCAACCTACATACTTCTGAATCTGTTTAGTGTATTCATCTCTTGGTCTCCCTGTACAATTTTTACCCTCCATACTGCCCTCCAATACTAAACTGGTGATCCCTTGATGCCTCAGAATGTGTTGTACCAAGCGATCCCTTCTTCTAGTCAACTTGTGCCACAAACTCCTCTTTTCCCCAATTCTATTCAATACCTCCTCATTAGTTACGTGATCTACCCATCTAATCTTCAGCATTCTTCTGTAGCACCACATTTCAAATGCTTCTATTATCTTCTTGTCCAAACTATTTATTGCCCATGTTTCACTTTCATACATGGCTACACTCCATACAAATACTTTCAGAAACGACTTCCTGACACTTAAATCTGTACTTGATGTTAACAAATTTCTCTTGTTCAGAAACGCTTTCCTTGCCATTGCCAGTCTACATTTTATATCCTCTCTACTTCAAACATCATCAGTTATTTTGCTCCCCAAATAGCAAAACTCCTTTACTACTTTTAGTGTCTCATTTCCTAATCTAATTCCCTCAGCATCACCCAACTTAATTCGACTACATTCCATTATCCTCGTTTTGCTTTTGTTGGCGTTCATCTTATACCCTCCTTTCAAGACACTGTCCATTCCGTTCAACTGCTCTTCCAAGTCCTTTGCTCTCTCTGACAGAATTACAATGTCATCGGCAAACCTCAAAGTTTTTATTTCTTCTCCATGGATTTTAATACCTACTCTGAATTTTTCTTTTGTTTCCTTTACTGCTTGCTCAATATACAGATTGAATAACATCAGGGAGAGGCTACAACCCTGTCTCACTCTCTTCCCAACCACTGCTTCCCTTTCATGCCCCTCGACTCTTATAACTGCCATCTCCTTCAAAAATTTGGGTAAATCTTTCCTGTTGGTCTTCACTGTTCCACATCCATATACACCCTTCTTCAAAAGTGTTGACATCAATTTCACAGTGGTGAAGAATCTGTCAAATGCAGCAACATTATTGTTATTATGTATTTCCTTTGTTAGGTGTACCACAACCCTTCCGCCAAATGTCAAGTCACTATATGCCTTACACTTGCCTGTGTAAACATCAAAGTTCATTATATGTCCAGTGAGTGAGTCTGACAAGCACCACACTTTGTAGCCTCGTTTCACCGGCTTCATTGGCATATACTGTTTCATAGATGATCGTCCTTTGAAAGGAATCATTGATTCATCCATTGACATAAATGATGAGGGATCATGGTTATTCTTACAGCTCTGCAAAAGCTTTTCAATCAATGGCCTTAATTTATGCATTTTATCATATTCTGGATGATTTCTTGGCTTTGGATTTTAGTTGTTGATACAGCTAATACAATCTTTTTAAATCTTTTACTTGTCATTACATTAGCAATTGGCTTTACCTTTAGTATAGGGTCTGAACTCCAGAAGTTACAGAGCGCAGAAAGTTGGTGAATTCCTATAAAAATAAGACATCCTATATCAGCTCTCATTTCTTGAGTAGTTGTGTCCACCCAGGTTTTTGATGGACATCTACTACCACGATTTTGTTTTGCCTACAAGTTTGTTTCATTTACAATGAGAGTGAAAACATCGTCAACGAAGAACTTTAAAAAATAAGTGAGCTCTCGAACATTGACACTACAGAGAAATTTTGGTTTTCCTTCCATTTGTGTTTCAAAGTTGTTCTTCACATTGTTGAAGAAATAACAGTCGCCGTTCCATTCTTCTTCACTTTCACTGTCCAACGATCACTACTGGCTATGGTCGGAAGCACGAATAATTCACTGTCATGTTCATCACCATAAATATCTTGTTCCACAGAAACATGCCTTGAATCACTGGTGACTGTGTTATCTAGAACATTCAGTTCATGTGCAGCACCTTCATCTCCTTCAGTTTCTGATTCACTTTCATCAGGTAATAAAAATAATATATTGTAAATTTCGTCAACACGTTTAGGATTGCTAAGGTCTTGGGAGTGAGACATCTGAAAGGAAAGCAATGCAAAGAAATAGGGATCCGGAGAGTGTAAAAAATACTCTGACAGATTCAACGGCAGCAAGCACTTGATTTGGTATGGTAAACTTGTCATTCTTTAGTAACATAATGATCTGTGCATTATTTCTGAAGCCCACTAAGTCAAAAAATGTCAAATAAATGTGGCAAAATATAGAAATATTCGTTCTAGAGACGTAAAGCAATGGGATACCAAAGAGGCTGTGGGAAGGGTACTTCCCACCAACAAAATCAAATACTACAAGTAAACTCCACAAATAATGTAAGTGAAACACATTTTACAACAAACAGGGAACACCAAATAATACGACGCCATAGCAAAAATTGAAAGTATTTACCTTATACTATAGCTTTGACGAAAAAAAAATCACAAAACGTCACGCAAACAGCACTGAAAGGCTCCTCTAACAGGGCAACACTAAGCCGTACAGTGCCTCTGCCCGAAAGTACAGCAAAAACGGCGGGAACTTCCGATTGGAAGTAGTACCCTATACTGTTCACTAGGTAGCAGCGCCATACAGAGGTGGGTACTGTGAATCCCATGGGGCTTGGAGCGAGTTCATTGTAGTGGGAAGCATGTTTCCCACCGCCCACGAAAGGGATAAGATCTGATATCTGTTTCTGTAACAGTTGTCAGCCCTAGTCATGGTAGCGTTGGGCAGAATAGTGATGAAATTCGGTACCAGTGTGCCATCATTAACTCACTTTATACGTCACATTAACTTCTTTCGCATATTACGACACCCTGCTGTCTGAAGCGTCGCCGAACCCGAGGGTGACGTCATAGGGTGCCGCCGTTACAGAGGAAGATTGTTGGTACCTTTGAGCCAAATTTCAAACTTATGTGTCGGAATGGAAGACAATTACGGGTTTTCGAAAAAGTGATCCTTTAAGTTTGCTGTGCAGCGTAATTCTACTGGTCACGCTCGTGCGGAGCGCTTTCAGAGGTGCGGCGCACATTTACCTAGAAGTGAACCCGCACAAGAGCCCGGGATGACGACGTTGTCCAGTTCGTATACAGTTGTGGCTCGCGGCCACACTAGAGCCACACCTTGCCTCCGCACATGAGCAGCGTTGAACATACACAAGACTGCAGTCCGAATGAAGTAGAGACTCCTGGGGAATGCAACAAGAGACCATAAACAGCCATCTGTGTCCCACAGGAAACAGAAAAGGCCTGCTCTCCATTAACAGATCAGATGGGCTTAATTGCCCACAAACGAGGAATTATCGATGAGGAACAAAATTCAGAACATTGCCTGGAGATGGATCAACTCGAGTTACCAAACCGGGACCGGCCGGAGTGGGCGAGCGGTTCTAGGCGCTACAGTTTGGAACCGCGCGACCGCTACAGTCGCAGGTTCGAATCCTGCCTCGGGCATGGATGTGTGTGATGTCCTTAGGTTAGTTAGGTTTAAGTAGTTCTAAGTTCTAGGGGAGTGATGACCTCAGAAGTTAAGTCCCATAGTGCTCAGAGCCATTTGAACCAAACCGGGTGAACTCTGGTTGAGGGGATTTCAAGTCAACCAGAGTTAAATTATTGCTAACTCTAGTTGTGTTCACACGGTGCGCGGCGGCCGCTGCTGCCGAAGACGGTTCCGCCAAAGAATGGAGTTTACCGCCGTCGCGCCGACCGTACCCAAGTTGAACCGAGTTAGTTCTATGCCTACAGAACGGGATGCCACTCAATGTCATCCTTAAAACTGCAGTATCCTATTACGACTTGTTTGGCCGAATTTCGTGAAGCGTTTGATAAAATGTTATTTTCAAGGGGGTTAAGATCGTCCGAGCGCCGTCCAAACTTACAGGAAATCCAAAGTGGCCCATGAATGTAATCAAATTACGGCCTGTAGTGTGGCATTCATTAACCTGAGCAACACCAACGCATTTTCCATAACACACATTGTCAGAGGATGTTGTACTTTATGTGCACCTCAAAAAAGTTAAAAAAAAACAAAACAAAATTTGTTAGTTGTTTTGACTTAGAAATGAGATAAAGAGATAGTGATGTGTAAATAAGGTCTTGAATCTGGAAATACTGAATACTAGCTTAGCACCCACTGCTTCGGTCGTGTAGACTGTACGGTTTACACAGAGTTTTTATTTTTTTATTTTTCTTTAATCGAATTTTTTGTTGTTCACAAATTGCTACACCCACTAAACTTTTCACACTAAATTAGGTCATAGAAGCATGGTGTTTGCGGAAAGGACTTTCGATCAAAAAGCAGTTCTGGTAGCTGGAGTACAAAATTTTTGTTAATGGTTCAAATGGCTCTGAGCACTATGGGACTCAACTGCTGAGGTCATTAGTCCCCTAGAACTTAGAACTAGTTAAACCTAACTAACCTAAGGACATCACAAACATCCATGCCCGAGGCAGGATTCGAACCTGCGACCGTAGCGGTCTTGCGGTTCCAGACTGCAGCGCCTTTAACCGCACGGCCACTTCGGCCGGCTTTTGTTAATCATGCCTTTTGCGTTCTTGTGATGGTATTTCCATAGAAACTTCATCCCCTAACGTATATTTCTTTACATCCAACTGAGAAGTGAAATACCAGTTTTCATAGATCGACTTTTTAAAAAAAACTAATATAACGAAATATTTTCCTAAAAATTTTCATCGCCTATTTCACCCCCTTAGTGGCTGAATTTCCAAAATTGCTGAAAAAAATATTTTTTAAAAAAAAATTTCTAACTGAGAAACCATATGCCAATTTTCGTAGTTCTAGCCTCAAAATTGTCTTAATAGCAAGACCTTTACAAAAAGCCTTACATCCCCTATTTTACCCACTTAGGAGTATATTTTCGAACGATCCCTTCGTAAACGATGTCTACAGCACAACTTCCACACCATCTCCAAATTTCAAATTCTTATCCTTAGCGGTGTAGGCTGTGTGACGATAAGTCAGTGAACCAGCCTGACTCTATTACACCACCTAAGAGATTTGAGTTCCAAAACCAGTGAAACACTTATTTTTTCATTTGTAGCTGAGAAGTCAAATACCAATAGTCATACACTACCTGATCAAAAGTACCCGGACACCTGGCTGAAAATGACTTACAAATTCGTGGCGCCCTACATTGGTAATGCTGGAATTCAATATGGTGTTGGCCCACCCTTAGCCTCGATGGCAGCTGGCAGATGCAGTCAGGTGCTGGAAGGTGTTTTGGGAATGGCAGCCCGTTCTTCACGGAGTGCTGCACTGAGGAGAAGTATGGATTTCGGTCGGTGAGGCCGGGCGCAAAGTCGGCGTTCCAAAACATCCCAAAGGTGTTCTATAGGATTCAGGTCATGACTCTGTGCAGGCCAGTCCATCACAAGGTTGTTATTGTCGTGTAACCACTCCGCCACAGGCCCTGCATTATGAACAGGTGCTCGATCGTGTTGAAAAATGCAATCGCCATCCCCGAATTGCTCTTCAACAGCGGAAGCAAGAAAGTGCTTAAAACATCAACGTAGGCCTGTGCTGTGATAGTGCCACGCAAAACAACAAGGGGTACAAGACCCCTCCAAGAAAAACACGACCATACAGCAACACCACCGCCTCCGCATTTTACGGTTGGCACCACACACGCTGGCAGATGACGTTCAAAGGGCATTCGCCATACCTATACCCTGCCATCGGATCGCCACATTGTGTACCGTGATTTGTCACTCCACACGTTTTTCCACTGTTCAATCATCCAACATTTACGCTCCTTGCACCAAGCGAGACGTCGTTTGGCATTTACCGGTGTGATGTGTGGCTTATGAGCAGCCGCTCGACCATGTAATCTAAGTTTTCTCACCCCCCCCGCCTAACTGTCATAGTACTTGCAGTGGATCCTGATGCAGTTTGGAATTCCTGTGTAATGGTCTGGATAGATGTTCAAATGGCTCTGAGCACTATGGGACTCAACTTCTGAGGTCATTAGTCCCCTAGAACTTAGAACTAGTTAAACCTAACTAACCTAAGGACATCACAAACATCCATGCCCGAGGCAGGGTTCGAACCTGCGACCGTAGCGGTCTTGCGGTTCCAGACTGCAGCGCCTTTAACCGCACGGCCACTTCGGCCGGCTCTGGATAGATGTCTGCTATTCCACATTACGACCGTCTCTGTCAGTCAACAGACGAGGTCGGGCTGCACACTTCTGTCTCTTCACGTTTCATCTTCACTATCACATCGGAAACAGTGGGTCTAGGGATGTTGAGGAGTGTCGAAAACTCGCGTACAGACGTATGAGGTAAGTGACACCCAATCACCTGACCGCGTTCGAAGTCCGTGAGTTTCGCGGAGTGCCCCATTCTGCTCTCTCACGATGTCTAATGACTACTGAGGTCGCTGATGTGGAGTAGCTGGTAATAGGTGGCAGCACAATGCACCTAATATGAAAAACGTATGTTTTTGGGGGTGTCCGGATACTTTTTATCACATAGTGTAGATACCTTTGAAAACGCTTTGGCGGTGAAGTTATTCATGAAACATTCCCCCCCCCCCCCCCCCCCCGTTTCACCCTCAGGGGATAAGTATCCAAAAACAATGAAATATGTATTTTTTTGCATCTGTCAGAGGAGCCGAACACAAATGTCAAAGATTTATCTTCAAAAATGCTTGCATAATTAAATATTTCCGTAAAAACTTACATCCTCAGTTTCATCCCCATAGGGGCTCAGTTTACGAAAATAGTGAAGATGTATCTTTTATTTCTAACGAACATGCCAAATTCAGATTTTCGTAGACTTAGCTTTAAAAATGCTTTCATAATGAACTATTTCATAAAACGCCCCCTTAGGGGTTGAGTTTCCAAAAACACTGAAACAAATTTTTTATTTAATTTTTAATCGAGACGTCAAATACCCGTCTTAATATACGTAGAATTTAAGATACTTAAGTATTTCTTTAATAATGATTTATTTTCCAAAAAACTTCCACCCACTATTTTACCCCCATAGCAGCTAAATTTCAAAAAATGCTGAAACAAGTATTTCTTTATTTCTGACCGAGAAACGACATATCGTTTTTGTAGGTCTAGCTTGAAAATTGCCTTAATGACGATATGTTTTCAAAACACCTATGATCTCGTATCTCACCCCCCTTAGCGGTGGAATTTCGAAAAATCCTTTCTTAAATGACGCCTAAAGTATAAGATCAACAGCTTCTGCAAATTTCAAGTTTCTATCCTTAGTGATTTGGGCTGGGCCATGATGAGTCTGTGAGTGAAAGAGTCAGTCGGGACATTGACCTTTACATACAGAAATTACGCTCATTGTGAAAAGGGTCATCACTATTAAGATTTAAATGTTGAAGCGCGGTAGCCATTCGTGCTCATGGCGGGGCACTTGGCTACAAAATCAGTCATGAATTGCCCTCAAGCAAAAAACTGAGTGTTACGTTAGAAGATTTACAATAACATTGAGTGCATAGCTTGTAAAAAATAAATTGCAATGGATGGAACATCAGATAATTGGATGTCAGGCACAAAAAAAAGGGTTCTCAGTTTGATCGCCGATTTAATATAAGAGACAAAATTGTTGTCAAAAAGTATGCAAACTGCGCAGACGCTAACGAGAGAAGTGAACGCTGGAAATTTTTACTACTCGCTCGATTTGGTTACCGTATTTTAAGAGAAGTTACAACGTGAGCAGACGTGAACGTGGCGAACAACGTCAATCGTTAATTTAGTTTTGCCTGCCAATTCCGTTTAAACGAGCTTAGGGTCAACTCGGTTCATGGAACCGGCAAACTTGGACTGGATTATTACTAACTCGAGTTGAACGCTTTGCACGGAGGGCGTCGCTGAGTTACGGTTTGTTTCGCGCTAGTTCGGAGCTCTCAGCCGCTTTCGCAGCGACCGAACCCGAGTTTATCGAGTCAGATATCAATACCTTCATCAACGCGCACAAACTGAACGTTATCACAAGTCTATCTTCAAAATTTCAAGCGAAAAGACCAAAAATCGCGCCCTATGCAGTGTCTATCACGCTCGGGACTACTATGTGAGTCGTAATCTGCTCAGACGCGAAAGAGAAATGGCGCTGAATGTTATCTCAAGATCCGAACTCGGTTTACGCAAAGTTTCAACTCAGTTAACTTAGTGTGGTGTAAACCTGAGTTGGCCCATCACCGATATGTTGGTGCAGACAGTGAACGTAGCTCCGCACCTTCAACATTATAAGAGAGAGAACGTAGAGCGAAGACCCGCACATTAAGGGACGGAGAAGGCACCAAAGCCACTGCGAGAGAAAGCCAACCTTGTCGGAGAAAAATCCAACACAGAGCACTCTGACAAAACTTAAATCCAAGAGAGAGTGGCGACCTCAGCAACAAACACCAAAGTAGCACCCGATAAGGTATCAAAGGAAGATAATAAAGACGAAAGAAAAGAGCAGACATAGGCAAAGGATTCTAAGGATTTAAATGAGATCTCACTTGCAACCAATTGTGCAGCAGCAGAAGAAAATTTCAATGAGAGATTGACAGAGACCTCAGCAGACTACAGAAGCACAGGACTGCCTCCAAGCAACAACGTTGGTGAAGCTTAAGGTATAGCCATGAATGTCCTGAATATATGCAAAAATGCTTTTTCGAACTGCTTCTCAATTCCTTACAAGCATACGAAATCGCCATGGTAAACATAAATAAGATCCGCAGCGGATTAAAATTGAATAATGTTCAAGATCCTTTATACGCCGAAGACACCGACATTTTGTTGCGCCAGAAGGTCACACATACATCTAGAGCAGATACCCGGATGTAATGTTGTTATAAATCCAGGGAATGACACAGAACTGGCAACTGCGCCGAGATCCTCACTAAGGAAGGCATTTATTATGAAACAAGTAAAAAGACTCGAAAATAACAGGTGTCTCTCCGCCACTAACATCACAAGGTTTCTCAACATATACGTGACGTTCGGCACAACAGATAACCACCGTCGGGACGAATTCTTTAGACAAGAGATTGTTCCTCTCTTTAGGAACCGCTGCGAACGTTTAGATCTCGTTGAAGATTTTAATTTTGTAATGAACCCCAAAGGTCAAACATCACATTTTAGTAAGTCCATAGAATTCGAACAGATCGTTGAAGAATTGCTTTTAATTCTTCTTGAGAGTACAAGGATGACGCACTGTCCAGTTTAATCCATGTCAAAACCATTTGCAAGTAGGCTCTACAGAATCTGTGTGTTCAGTAACCTTAAACAATACGTTTTATAAACCGAAAACCATAGTTTAAATATCTACGAGGGCCGTTCAGTAAGTAAGCAACACGTTTCTTTTTGCTGATATCAGGTTGGCTTTATTCAGTATTCCAATACACCATATTATTCCCCACTCTTTTGGCTACAAAACCTATTCTCTGTTCAGTGCAACGTCCTGACGTCACCTAAGAGCTGCGGTTTGAACGTTTTCTTGGGAAGAGAGGTGGTGTGGTGCCACTCCATGGATTACTGTTTTGTTTCGGGTTCGAAGTGATGAACCCATATTTATCGCCTATGACGATGTTCGACAAGACGTTGTCACGATCAGCCTCGTAATGCGTAAGTAGTACTGCACAGATGGTCCTTCGTCGCTCCTTATGGTCTTCCGTTAGGCGGCGAATACAGAAGGCACACAGCTTTGAGTACCCCAACTGCCGGACTAGTGCGTCAGTACTACCATCAGAGACGTTGGTGTTTGATTGTGATCCGTTGACCACCTCGAATGAGAGTGAATGTAACTACATCTTCTGGCTGCAGCATGGGACTACGTCTGGTCAGTATCCAATAAAACAATACCAATCGCCGTTATTTGGGTTTATTTCTAGGCTACCGGTTTCGACGATACACTATGTCATCTTCAGGCCTATACAGTGAAGGTTATAACAGAGCAATAAGTGCATATTAAAACACAGAGCATATTGTCTAAAAGATGCCAGTGTTGCATATTAATTTACGTAGTTAAAATATATACAGTGGATGTTATAACAGACCAATAATTACATATTAAAATACAGAGCGTATCGTCTAAAAGATGCAAGTGTTACATATTAATTTACGCAATTAAAGGAACTCAGTCTTAATTAAAATCTACGTGATACAACTTAATATGCACTACAAGAAATTATTTAGTTATTCGTGCATATTGTGAAATCCTCAGTAACGTAATGGAAGTATTCATAACACAGAAGTGTCACAGTAATGTAACCATCAGTTCAATATATCCATTGCTGTACATATATTTCTAACTAACTTTGTTATATAGAAGTGTTAATAGTAGTGGAATATCGTCCTATAAACTTTTCGTAAGTTTTATGCCTTGCGAATTACCTGGTACACTACTGGCCATTAAAATTGCTAATGACGTGCTACAGACGCGAAATTTAACCGACAGGAAGAAGATGCTGTGATATGCAAATGATTAGCTTTTCAGAGCATTCACACAAGCGCCGGTGGCGACACGTACAACATGCTGACATGAGGAAAGTTTCCAACCGATTTCTCATACACAAACAGCAGCAGTTGACCGGTGTTGCCTCGTGAAACGTTGTTGTGATGCCTCGTGTAAGGAGGAGAAATGCGTACCATCGCGTTTCCGACTTTGATAAATCTCGGATTGTAGCCTATCGCGATTGCGGTTCATCGTATCGCGACATTGCTGCTCGCGTTGGTCGAGATCCAATGACTGTTAGCAGAATATGGAGTCGGTGGGTTCAAGATGGTAATACGGAACGCCGTGCTGGATCCCAACGGGCTCGTATCACTGGCAGTCGAGATGACAGGCATCTTATCTTCATGGCTGTAACGGATCGTGGAGCCACGTCTAGATCCCTGAGTCAACACATGGGGACGTTTGCAACACAACAACCATCTGCACGAACAGTTCGACGACGTTGGCAGCAGCATGGACTATCAGCTCGGAGACCATGGCTGCGGTTACCCTTGACGCTGCATCACAGACAGGAGGGCCTGCGATGGTGTACTCAACGACGAACCTGGGTGCACGAATGGCAAAACGTCATTTTTTCGGATGAAATCAGGTTCTGTTGACAACATTATGATGGTAGCATCAGTTTGTGGCGACATCGTGGTGAACGCACATTGGAAGGTGTATTCGCCATACACCCGGCGTGATGGTATGGGGTGCCATTGGTTACACCTCACGGTCACCTCTTGTTCGCAAAAAAATAAAAAATAAATAAAAAAATGGCTCTGAGCACTAGGCGACTTATCTTCTGAGGCTATCAGTCGCCTAGAACTTAGAACGAATTAAACCTAACTAACCTAAGGACATCGCACACATCCCTGCCTCTTGTTCGCATTGACGGCACTTTCAACAGTGGACGCTACATTTCAGATGTGTTACGACCCGTGGCTCTACCCTTCATTCGATCCCTGCGAAACCCTATGGAAATGCCGTGTGGCTAGGGCGCTCCCGTCGGGTAGACCGTTCGCCTGGTGCAAGTCTTTCGAGTTGACGCCACTTCGGCGACTTGCCTGTCGATGGGGATGAAATGATGATGAAAGACACACAACACCCAGTCATCACGAGGCAGAGAAAATCCCTGGTCCCGACGGGAATCGGACCCGGGACCCCGTGCGCGGGAAGCGAGAACGCTACCGGAAGACCACGAGCTGCGGACGCGAAACCCTATATTTCAGCAGGATAATGCACGACCGCATGTTGCACGTCCTGTACGGGCCTTTCTGGATACAGAAAATGTTCGACTGCTGCCCTGGCCAGCACATTCTCCAGATCTCTCACCAACTGAAAACATCTGGTCAATGGTGGCCGAGCAACTGGTTCGTCACAATACGCCAGTCACTACTCTTGGTGAACTGTGGTATCGTGTTGAAGCTGCATGGTCAGCTGTACCTGTACACGCCATCCAAGCTCTGTTTGACTCAATGCCCAGGCGTATCGAGGCCATTATTACGACCAGAGGTGGTTGTTCTGGGTACAGATTTCTCAGGATCTATGCACCCAAATTGCGTGAAAATGTAATCACATATCAGTTCTAGTATAATATATTTGTCCAATGAATACCCGTTTATCATCTGCATTTCTTCTTGGTGTAGCAATTTTAATGGCCAGTAGTGTATTCGTACGTATTTTAGAGGTTGACGATACCTGATGTGTGGGTTTAGGTGGGCACTAGGTATTACTTGTCGTTCATTCATCGGCTTCCTTGTCAAGTTTGCGTCCATCTTCTGATGATATATCCTTCCTTCCTGTGTCATTAACTGAACTGCGATATATCGACTCGTCTCAAGTAGGCTCTTCCAGGCGATATGGAGCAGGTTGTGAGGTCATCTTGGCCCTCTAGTCTGAATGGATGTTTTTACAGTTGTCCAACGAGCACTCATGCCCATGCGAGTATGTTTCTGTGGGTACCAGACCTTATCTGTGATATATTTTTCGTTACTTTGTTACTCATGTTGACCTCTTTCTTCAGAATAATCGTTACGAGACCAGTTAAAGCGCTGCTGTATTTTGTAACACGAAGGTTACCCGATTGAAGCAGGTGAGTAGACACCATCTCGTGTTGATCTGTGTCTGTGGTCAGTTATGGCTGAATGTAGGTCCGACGTAACAAATAGTAGTGGATTTACATGACATGTTTGGTATAGTTAGACCATTAAGTTATGAGTACCTTAGGTTTAGTTACGTAGATGTTTTCTGTTCATTCTGTTTTACTGTACCCTAATGACGGATGTAACTGTGACATCTATGCAATTTTTATCTGCATTTAAATATTGTAACGATGGTCTATGTAGTGGCGATTATTTTCTAGTAACTGTTCCGTGGTTACATGATTAACAAGAGAGATATTCGTATATTATATGATGAATATGTATCATCCTGTACTTTGCCAATTTTGGACCCAATGTGGACTCTCATTTGATTTAACATTTCGTGATATGTACTTGAGGTTACTTCTTGGTTTTGCGTTCCCCTGCGATCTATATGGAACAGTCAATGTCCAGTTTGGTTGAGCGCTATTCGATATTTAAAATCCATAATGACGTAGTCTAATAATATATTTGTTATTTGCGCGACTTGCTATAACGAGACTACTGTTATTTTATTCATTCCATAGATAGATATTAGGAATTTCCTGCCCCAATAACTGATGGGGTTCCATTTTCCAAATAGTGTTCGTGCAAATAGAAACATAAAAACCTTGTGTTATTAATACTTGTTTTGTAAATAAAACTGCCTTTTCCTGCTGCTATTTACTTTATTTGTCCCATACGCGTTTCGCCTTCTTCTGTTCTAAGGCATCATCAGTGGGCTCTATAACGATCCGGTTTTGTTAGTTATAGATTATCAAACAGTTCACTTCGTGACTTTTTTTGTAAAAATGTATTTGCTTACGATTTGCTGATCTGCGTTTCCTCACATCTGGTCTGGAGGTCGCACTACCACTTTTATCACTGTCCTTTATTCACATCTTTGTGTTTTCTCCATCCACACAGTGTTCACCATGTTTCTCACTCTTTTTTGTGTTGGACTATCGTTCATCTGTCACTTGATACAACTATTTCGTCGTACACTTCTTTTCACAGCGTAAATATTGCGACTCCATTACGTGTTTCATCGTCTTTGGTATGTGTTGCCACCCTAACGAAGTTTATGTTCGTTACTAACTTCTGTTTATGATGTATCTACGGTGTGTGTGCGTATGAGTGAAAGAGAGAGGGGGGGATAGAGCTGATTTTTTTTTTTTGTGTGTGTCTGGGGGGGGGGGGGGGTGGGGGGAGTGGCGGTTATACTAGCTGTTAGCGAGTGGGTGAAAACTTTGGTGACAGCTGTTTTGACTTTTCGTTTCAATATTCTGGGGCTGGGGTGGAGTGAGTGTAAAGATATTGGGTTCTATTATTATTACATTGAACAGTATTATTATATTTATCCTTTTTGCGAACTTTATTCTATTATTTTATCTATTAGAGTAAATAATGAATTGCTTGGCATGTGTACTTGGTCATTCAACAGGATTTTTCCCTCTGCTTTGGTTTTATGTATGTGGTAATTTTCTTGCATGGTCAGAAGGTGCGTTTTATTGTTCATTCTAATTATTCTCATGTCATCTTCTCTAGTGGTTGGTTTGTGGTCATTTTCTCTTAGGTGTTCTGCAAATGTGGTGAGGTTTGTCCCATATGTCCATGCTCTCATGTGTTCCTTGTATCTGACATCAAATGTTCTCCCTTTTTGCCCTATGTATGTGCCTTCACAAGTGTTACACTGTAACTGGTATATACCTGCTGTCTGATGTGAGGAAACGCAGATCAGCAAATCGTAAGTAATTACATGTTTACAAAAAATCGCTAAGTGAACTGTTTGATAATCTATAACTAACAAAACTGTATCATTATAGATCTCACTGATGATGCCTTAGAAAAGGAGAAGGCGAAACGCGTATGGGATTAATAAAATAACTAGCAGCAGGAAAAGGCAGTTTGATTTGCAAAACAAGTATTTATATGCTTGCTGCGGAGGATGTCCACACAAACGAACTTGTTACCTTGTGTTATTGCTGGAAAAGATGTGTTCAAAATGTTCAAATGTGTGTGGAATCTTATGGGACTTAAGTGCTAAGGTCATCAGTCCCTAAGCTTAGACACTACTCAACCTAAATTATCCTAAGGACAAACACACACACACACACACACACACACCCATGCCCGAGGGAGGACTCGAACCTCCGCCGGGACCAGCCGCACAGCTCATGACTGCAGCCTCAGACCGCTCGGCTAATCCCGCGCGGCGGAGAAGGTGTGATTTTTGAAAAGTTACCATATGCAATATCCACTTTTCGGGTGTGGCATCCAAGGTCTTATCGCATGGGTGGACACGTTTACTTTTTTACTTTTCGGATTTTTATTTTTTACTTCTTACAGTCATCATCCTAGAGTGTTCTTTTGGTTCCTCCTTGTGGAATATTGTCTAATAACCATTGAATACAGTTATGGTGTTTCAATAGATGTAATGCCTTTTTAATGTGTCGTTCCTTTATGTAGACTTACTATAAATAGTCCCTTTGCTTGTAGCGTACCCCATTTACTTCACCTGATGTGGTCGCAGTACCTACTTTACATATGATTAGTCGCTCCCTTTACCCGTCTTTTACTTTTTGACAAAACCAATAGAGTCTGCCACTTGTAACAATACATTTTTGCAGTCAATGGATATACTGAACTGATGGTTACATTACTGTGACACTTTTGTTTTATGAATACTTCCATTACGTTACTGAGGATTTCACAATATGCACGAATAACTAAATAATTTCTGATAGTGCATATTAAGTTGTATCATGTAGATTTTAATTAAGACTGAGTTCTTTTAATGGTGTAAATTAATATGTAACACTTGCGTCTTGTAGATAATAGGCTCTGTATTTTAATATGTACTTACTGCTCTGTTATAATATTCACTGTATATATTTTAGTTACGTAAATTAATATGCAACAGTGACACCTTTTAGACAATATGCTCTGTATTTTAATATGTACTTATTGCTCTGTTATAGCCTTCACTGCATAGGCCTGAAGATGGACGTAGTGTATCGTCGAAACTGGTAGCCTAGGAATAAACCTAAATAACGGCGATTGGTATTGTTTTATTGGTCGAATGAGAGTGTCCGCACGTTCTGGCATTGCAGCAATTACAGCTGTGTGCTGCTGGCCGGCACACAGGAGATCTGAGAAGTTTGCTTGACCTTGTTACGATGATGACAGACGCCTCGCCCAACGTCTGACCGTGCTTCTATCCACTGCCAGGACTCCATAGACACTCTGCAAGCTCTTATGAATATCTGCGATGCTCTGGCTTTCCTCTAAAACAAACTCAGTGACAAATCTCTGCTTAGAACGCACCTCCGTTACAGATGCCATTTTGACTGCTCCAGATAGCGCCGCCAGCTATCGGAACTTCGTGAACCTATAGGCGCTGAAGCGGGAGTACTCCATGATTTCCTGCAACAGATTCCGAAATTTTCCAACGAAATTAGCCATGAAAAAAATGTGTTGCATTACATATTGAATGCCGCTCGGTTTTCATTTTGGATACTCTAGTCTAAATCCACATCATACGTCGCAAGCCACCTAATTGTGTGTGGCGTAGAGTACTTTTTGTACCATTAACAACCATGTTCCACTAGCAAATAGCGCGTGTGAGGATGTAAGCTTCTTTATTGGCGTTAGTTTCTCGAATTTTCTCCTCGTAGTCATTACGCGAGACGTATGTGATGGGGAGTAATATGTTGTCCGATTCTTCCCGGAAAGTCCTCTCTCGAAATGTCAATAGTAAATCTGTCCCTGATGCACGACGCCTCTCTTGTAACGTCTGCCAATGGAGCTTGTCTGAGAATCTTCGTAACACTCTCGCTTCGGCTAAATGATCCCGTGACGAGAAACTATTGACTCTGAGCTTCTATTTTGTATAATTATCGGTCGTACTGTCATAACTCACTAATACGACTGTTTGCAGACTTACTAACAGTAACTTACAAATTATGCAAGACAAAAATTTGTTCTTAGACTACAGCTGTCGAGCTGCACATCCCCTATTGAGTAGTGGTCACTTACAGCAGAGCTCTCCTCACTATCATTGTCCCCTTTACTACCACACCTTCTATGCAGTCAGGGGCGAAGGAGTTTTGTGCGCACTCTGCCTATCAGGTAATTCATTGTTACTACACATGTGAAACACTCAAGACAGATTAATCTCAAAGAGTCAAAAATATCACATTCTCAAGGCTGTTCAAAAAATTCCCGAACTTTGTCCATAAAATGTTTCTGCACTTACTTTAACTCATTCGAAATAGTCTCCTCCACAATTGATACACCGTTACCCACGCCATTTCCACTTCCGGAAACAGTCTTGGTACGCCTCTTGTTGGATTGCGCGAAGCGCCATCTGCGAATTTACTTTTATCTCGTCTATCGTTGCAAATCTTCGTCTTTTCAACGGGGTTTTCAACTCTGGAAGTAAAAAAGAAGTCCGCAAGGGCCAGGTCCAGAGACTACGGAGGATGAAGCAGCACAGTGATTTCGTTTTTCGTGCAATAGTCACGCACCTACAGGAAAGAATGTGCGGGTGTGTTACCGTGATGCAAGAGCCATGAATTGTCTCGCCTCATTTCAGGCCGTGTCCTTCTCACATTTTCGCGCAGCCGTCGCAACACGTCTCGATAGCACCACCGATTAACAGTTCGTCGCTGTGGCACGAATTCATGATGAACTAATCCTTCAAAGTCAAAGAAAACTATCAGCATGGCTTTGATATTTGACCTGACCTGACGAGCTTTTTTGGTCTTGGAGAACGTTTCACGACCCATTGTGAAGACTGAACTTTTGTCTCAACATCATAATCCTAGACCCACGTCTCGTCACCAGTTATGATTCTCTTAAGGAACATGTTCTCATTTGTGCGATCCAAAGGAAAAACTCACCACAGATTGCGAGGCAAAGATCTGTCTGGTCTTGACTCATGAGCCGTGGGACTACGCGCCTCACAGTCACTGCGTGCTCATGTGCGACTGTGTCGTAGTGCCATTTTCCAACAGGACAATGCTCGTCTGCCCACCGTGGCGCGTGTGTCTACGAACCGTCGCGTGCTACGTGTTTCCTAACAACCGAACTTCTAGTCTGTCACAGGAAAGCCAAGTATAACGCCACCGCGAAATGTAAAATGCTAAATATAACCTTGACCTGCAGTAAGCGTTACCCTCTGGGAGGAATTTTGAAGTTTGACCGTGAATTAACCTAATGGATAGAGGGTATCGAACATGAAATTCGTGTTGTGGTAATTAGTAGAAAGCAGTAAGACTATAATTTTGAAAATAATGAAAGTAGTGAAAAATTTACGTAAACGAAACAAAAAAATGGTCGCAAGCCTAATTGGGCATAATAATGTGAAAACATTAGTCTCAAAGGATTTAAATATACTCTTTTGAAAGGGACTTTCACTAATTCTTTCTAAGTAAAGAGCAATGAACACCTACAACGGCCAGACGAACGACACAGTGGGTAGCAGTAGTTATCAACAGCGTAAGTTAGCAATCACAGAAATGTAAAAGAGATTTTACCCCTGTTAACTATAATCGTTACTTCAGCCTTTAACTAATTCAACACAAAATGTTCCCAAAGACAACACGAAACTAAGTAGTACCTGACAAGAGTTAAAGTTTAACTAACACGCGTATACACATCACAAATGCAATAATATGACACTGAAATAACACATTTCATATTCATTCCACAGTGGTAATGTTTCAGATTCATGAACAAAAACCCAGATTCAAATTAACTTTATCCTGCCATTAAAGATTAAAGTGGGGGCCCTTAAACTGTTCCTTCCTTTATCATCAACTGTGCACACCGTACAGAAACACTTTTCGTTATAATAATACTGATTTCCAATCCCACTTGATATTAATTATTTCGCAATGCTTTATAACCATTAGCACTGACATACTTAATTAACTTCAAATTGATTTAACGTTAGAGTTAAATTCCAAATGGGGTCAAAATTAAGTGCCTTATAACACCACTTGTGAAGCAAGTGATTTTAACTAACCACAATTATGTTCATCAGTACTAAAACTTCGGCATTTTCAAAGGAAAAGCAGTTCGTAGCAAATTAAAGATTTTCATCAATTCAATATTATGTGCCTCTTTTACTACTTGTGAAGCAGCTCTTTAGCTGGGCCTCTCAATATGGTGCACTCTCATTGGTTTTTGAGACAGGTCTTTGATGCCAAATTGACATGGCTTCTCCATCTTCATCAACTAAAGCAGACATATTCGTCACACCTCAACGCTTTTCAATCCCTCAGCAGTACCAACTTGGTACTGCTATAGGTCTACAGAGCATTGTCCAGTCCTATCTAGATTACGAGAGTCTCACAAACAGCTCAGCATCACCTTTGACGTTACAGAAGCTGGACTCAATATACCATCGTGGGGTACGACTGACAACTGGCACATTTTGGACTAGAACTATGGTCAGCCTGCTAGCGGAGGCAGAGGTCCTACCATTGCAGGTTCTGTGCTAACAACAGTTAATAGCTTATGCATTACGCATCCACTGTTCCCAGAGCACCCAAACTACCATCTACCCTTTCCAGATACAGAGATTCATTTCCTGCAATGGCGACCCAGGTCTGGGGTTATGATCACCAACCACATCTGGTCCCTTTTTTCGAGCTACAGCTTTCTCCTCTTCCATGCTTCTCCAGGCCCACTCGTTCACATCTCTGGGGTGCATCCCCCATCCATAGCTCTGTCTTGACCTATCACAAGTTATGAAAGACTTAGCTCTGCCTGAGGCCTTTCGCCACAAATTCTTTTCCATTCTCATTGTATACTGATGGCTCGATGGTTGATGGTCACACTGGCTTTGCTTATATTCATGCGGGATGTAATGAACTCCAGCCCTTGCTGGATGGCTGCAGTGTTTTCACTTTAGGGTTGGCAGCCATCTCTTGTGCTCTTGAACGTATCTGTTTTTCCACTGGTGCATCCTTACTCATTTGGAACACGAAAGGGCATACCCTGACTTCGCCGAACACACTGTGGGCAATAAAGGAGTCTGTGAGCTTGTGAAGTCCCTTCATGTGGGCCTCTTGCAAGGATTCCACTGTCCTTTAATGACTCTGCATTAGCCATACTTGGTTGACTTGTAGTTATCTCCTCGATTATCAGGATCTGTCCCACTGTGGTTGTGGTGCCCACTTGATGATGGTCCACATTTTCCTCGACTGGCCTAACCTAGCCATCCTGTGGCGGACTCTTGATCTTCCTGACTCGCTACTCCTGGTGTTAGCAGACGATGCCTCAATGGCTGTCTTGGTTTTATGGTCTATTCCTGAGGGTTTTTTTTTATCACTCACTCTAAGGGAAGTATCCTCAATCTTGTCAGCCCATTTAGGGTTTTGTAGGACGCCTTGTTGCCTCCTGTGTCCTGACTGGGCAATGGCTACCTGAGCTTGGTGTCCTCGCCCTACCTGTTGTGTTACTCTTCTTCCCTTTCTCGCATGTCTGTCTGATGTGGTGTTCTTCCCTGATTTCTATGCTTCTCTCGTCCTGTCCATGTCGCTAGCCTCAACTGTATATTGTTGGGTAGAGGGCGTCTGGTCAGTGGTGGAGGGTATGTTCCCCTCACACTTTCTGCCATTTAGGGCCTCCAGATGCTCTCTGGATGGGGCATCTCGCCCAGATCCCGCTTCTCGCGTGCCCACTACAATCATAATTGACAATGTCCTTGGATCAACATGTGAACATGTAGGGGTGGTTTGTTGGGGAGCTCCGTGTTCAGCAATGTACGATGAATGGTGTGCTCCAAAAGACAAGTGCGAGTGCGTACACCAGCACTGTGCTCTTTCGGCAGAGATGCCACGGATTACTATCTATCCTACTATACAGAGCACACAATCCTCCGAATCCCACGTTCTGTGAAGAGTCGTGGACGTCCAGTCATTTAGCGCCTAGTGGTAGTGTCACTGTCTTTCTACCTCTTTGCGTAGATGCTCACGACAGTAGCACATGAATATAAGACTAGCTTCGCGGTTTTCGACATACTCGTTCACAGGCTCTGTATAATAAGTATAATAATAATCTGCCCTTTGTGAAAGTCGCTTATCTCAATGAATTTCCCCGTTTGATACCCATATCTTCGATAAGGTGATCCACCGTCCGTGTCTGCTCCGTTTACATATTTTTGTTACTGCGTCCAAGTGCTCGCAATACCACCAGGCGGCATCCAGCGACGTGACGGGCAGTGATCATAATGTTTTGGCTTATCGTGTAGACAGTGCCCTCACCCCCCTCCCCGTCCAGGAGCACCAAGCATTCTCTGGCGGTAATGAATGCGTTATTGCGTTATTTCGAAAACGGGCCCGTCTTTCTCATCACAGATGGAACGTAAATTGTAAAAAAAAAAAAAAAAAAAAAAAAAAAATAGTCAGTTATGCATTGCATGGAGTATCCAAACACTTTTCATGAGATGGCGTATCTGAACAGCGCATGGCCCAACACCATATGAAGCAGGTCACTCGGTGTACCACTATCATTTCTCGCTTTCCTGTTCCGTTCGCCGTTGGTGCGGTCAAAGAACGACTCTTCGTAAGCTCGCACATGAGCTCAATTTATCTGATATTCACGGTCATTTTTCTATATGTATGTGGAAGGAACTCTGTGTGTACCTGACTTTGTTAGTTCGTATATTCTAGTATATCGTACTGCGAGTCTCTTCGTAAAGTACTAAGACTCATCTCACTGACGTACTCACGCTACTAGAAGAACCCTTACCCAACGCTTCCTGATAGGAATCGAAATTATCCTTTCGCGGGCCCTATCTGGATCTGTATAGATCTTGTTGAGACCCAGTACTTCAGTTCTGCGCAGGATGGGTTGACCATGTCGCTCACGAAGTTCTACGGGATTTATAGGCAGGTTATCACACTGAAGGAACGTCCGATCTTTGTATTCGTTAGTGGGGAAGTAAACTGTTTCCCCGTAGGCGCGTTTCAAACTTGGTAAGGGAGGGGGGTGGGGGGCATGGGGACACCTCCGAAAAATTCTGGATTCGAAAACCGATGAAAAATGAGAGATATAACTACAAAAAGGAGAAATAAAGACCTCTGTCGGTAAGTGCTGAAACGTCCCGAGAAAATCTGGGAAAAAGTGCCACTTTGTTCAGACATATAAATGGAGTGGTGGAAGCGATTAACTAAACCAGTATTCTTAAAGTGGAATGGTGTGTGGCGCACAGAAACACGTAGCAGAAAACAGTTAACGCTAGTTTTCGAGTTGTTGCCCTTTTTCTAGTAAGAGTACACGATAGCATCTGCTATCGCCAAAATATAAAAATGGTTCAAATGGCTCTGAGCACTATGCGACTTAACTGCTGAGGTCATCAGTCGCCTAGAACTTAGAACTAATTAAACCTAACTAACCTAAGGACATCACACACATCCATGCCCGAGGCAGGATTCGAACCTGCGACGTAGCGGTCGCCCGGTTCCAGACTGCAGCGCCCAGAACCGCACGGCCACTCCGACCGGCGCGAAAATATACTTTTGGGTGTCTGTGTGTTTGTGTGTGTGAATATGTGCACTCTTACTATAAAAAGAGCAAGAGTTTGAATGCTAGTGTTAACGTTTGTCTATATCTTGTTTTTGTGCGTCACGCACGAGTCCTCTACAGGTAAGTGTTTGCCTTTCCCTTACTTCACGTATTTTTCCATCCACGAATATTCATTGTTGTTAAACAAATATTCCAATATTTCAACAGCGACAAGAACAAACATAACTGGACCAATGAAACTCAAAACGACTAAGACGAAATGTTTTTACAGAAAGTATCCAAAACACAAAGCATTTCAGAACCAAAAGTAAGGACTTTTGGAGGAAGAAAGATGGAAACAAATACCTTTGATAATAAGTAATAATTTGTAATTGTTGTAAATCGTTCATAATTGAGCATATTCGAGAAAAAAAGCTACAGCAGTAATTTGTGTGGCCTATTCTTCTAAAACGCCGTTCTTTCAGGCCATAAAGTTCTCGTTCTTCATAAAATAAACGACGCAACATGAATTGTGAGACTTCTTGTTGCCGAATCTTGTGGAGGTCTAAGCACATTCCGTAAGCTCAACTCTTCTGCAGTTGCTGCTACAATGAAAACCGCGACACATTACATTTCCTAGCAACTGACACCAGTTCATAAACTCTTCGTAGCTGAAGAGCTGAAGTTGGGATGTGAAGCACAAAAATCCCAAGTTATTTCCAAGTTACTTTCAAAGAGTACCGTTTCACTCCTAAAAAATTTTTTACCGTGACACTTCCCGCTATGTCTGTGGCTAAATTGGCAGCCGTCGATTCTGTGAAAACAAGCGCACACTCCACCGACAAGGTATGTCGTATTCGTAATTCAAATACGAAGCTAAGTTTTCAAGCTGTTATTCAGAAATAGTGTTACAAGAACGTCGATTCCTGGTATGTTTGTTAATTTATCGCAGGCGACACTGTTGCCATCGCATTTGAATATTAGTTTTGTTTTCCTATCCATTTTAAGTCAGTATTGCGACGTAATTTTTCTAAAAAAAATAAGATTTGGTATTTGAGCAAAAAACTTCATTGAGAGATATTCAGAGCAAGTAATTTTTTTTTCGTATTAAGCAAACTGAAATTTTTCTGTTGCGTTCAGTACGCAACTAACATTTCATGTATGGTGAGTAAGCGTACCATTCCACCAGTTGCAAAGGCAGTCCGGAACCGCGCTGCTGCTACGGTCGCTGGTTCGAATCCTGCCTCGGGCGTGGATGTGTGTGATATCCTTAAGTTAGTTAGGTCTAAGTAGTTCTAAGTCTATGGGACTGATGATCTCAGATGTTAAATTCCATAGTGCTTAGAGCCAATTGAACCATCTAACATGTACATCTACAGGGGATGAACAAAGGGAAAACACCATGAGAAATGCATGGCTGAACATAAGTACAGATGCTAGCCAAGCGTACCGGTTGAAATGAGTGCGTTACGTCGCAGCTTAGTACATTCGTACGTGGCAAATTGTTGCTGCTCGCGTGGTGTATGCTTCCGTATTCAAGGCAGCCGAATGTTCGTATTTCACAAGCCATCGTATTTAAGATCCATACCGTGTCAGCGTAAGCGTAAAAACAGCATCCGCCAAGTCACAACGCGGACGAAAGTGCATGTTGAGTGATCGAAACGGACGGTCACTGAAGACGATTTTGAGTTAGTTAGCTAGTTAATTTCATGTTCCATGGATGATTTGCACTATACGTTGTAATTATGTTGGACAAGTCATCATACTTACATTCACATCGCAACTTAATTTCTAAATATGGCTACTTGATGAACATTTGTAAAGATTCTTTTTTATTTATAGATCTAAGATGCTGTTTCCTACCCCACAACTTTTACACTTTACAATAATAGAAATTCTTCTGCAGGGAATATAAGAAACTGTCAAGGAAAACAATTTTTTTTCAAAGATAATTTTGTTATCTGTCAGACATTTTATATCACTGCAGCATTGTGCACCCCTTTAACAACAAGCTTCATGAGGGAAGCAGTAGTCAGCAGTCAGAATGCCCAACGGCTTAAAAGATGTCTACAAGATGTTCAAGGCTGAGCACCACATATTACTCTTGCAGAACATTTTTGGGCAATGAAGATTTTCTTTCTTAAAGATGAGTTACACCAGAACATTATCCCATATGCCACTATTGAATGAAAATACGTCAACATACTGATGTGTCTTTCTTCAAGATTTTCAATGATTCTAAAAGCAAGTGTGGCTGAACTAAGTTATTTTAGGAGTTCCAAAATGTGCTTTTTTTAGTTTAAATTCTCATCAATACGGACACCTAAAATTTTGAAGTTTCCACCCTATTTATTATTTCCCAACCATGCGTTACACTTACAACTGCTGTAGTACAATGATATTTTTAAGAACATTGCTTAAGATTTCTTCTGTTTCTATATGTACACTTTGATTTATTACAGTATTAGTGTCATCTCAAAAAAGAACTAATTCTGCTTTTTTATGTTAGACGAAAGATCGTTTGAACACATAAAGAACAATAGCGGATCTAAGACTGTCTTAGGGAACCCCACACGTGATTTCTCCCCAATTAGAATAATGTCCCCAGACTACACTGGTTGAATAACTAAGTACAATTTTCTACATTTTTTTGGTTAGATATGAAATTATCCACTAGTTGGCTATACCAGCAGTCCCATAGAATTGCAATTTATCTAGGAGAGCAATGCGATTCGCACAGTCAAGTGTCTTAGACAGATCGCAGAAAATACATGCCAGCGCTATTTTATTTTTTAGTGTTTGTAAAATTTAGTGAGTGAACATGTAAATGACATTCTCAGTAGAGCAGCTCTTCTGAAATCCAATATGTGATTTGCTGAGGATATTATTGTTGCTCAAGTGAGTTACTATTCTAGAATACGTAACCTTTTCAAACATTTTGGGAAATAATGTCACCAGTGAAACAGGTTGATAGTTATTTATCTCTCTC
Organism: Schistocerca americana; assembly: GCF_021461395.2. NCBI lineage: Eukaryota > Metazoa > Arthropoda > Insecta > Orthoptera > Acrididae > Schistocerca > Schistocerca americana. Next base: position 324,388,760 of record NC_060121.1, on the reverse strand, counting down.
CTTTCATCTTTCTTTTGGAGGGGTTTGACACTGGCGTATTTCAGTTTCTCTCGAAAAATGCCTCGAATGAGTGATGCATTACATGTTTCAGGTAAGACAGGGCTTATTATACTGGAAGAAAACTGTAGTACTCGATTGGCAACATTATCAAAACTAGATGACCTTTTATTTTTTAGAGAAAATATAATTCTATTAACTTCAGAATGAGAAATTGGTGATACACTCATTTGAATGAATTCTGTAAGTGTTGTTTTTCAAATTACTGCTGTAATTTTTTCTCCATATACCTTCTATTGTATTTAAGAAATGATTAGTAAATATATTTGCTACCTGTGACTCATGAATTACAGCTGATCCATTCAGGTCAATAGAGATATTATCGTTTTCTGTGGCTGGTTGACCTGCCTCTCGTTTCGCTTCATTCGATATTGTTGGAATTACTGATTTCTGACATAATGTACATGTTACTTGATTTTTTCTTGTAGTGTGCATCAACTACAGTATCTCTGCTTGTTGTTGCCAACGGACACATTTCCAATTTCCATTTACGAGACACTTTAACCACCTTAGTAGTTCATGGCTTTTACGTGGCTGTTTAATGTACTTTCTGATTACGTTTGTCGAAAGCTATTTTCAAATAATGATATGAATTTATCATGGAATAGATTAAATTTTGTGTTAGCGTTTGGTTCGCTATAAATTTCATCTCAAATCATTTCTTGTAAACTTTTCTTAAAAACATTTGCCCTGAAGTCATTAATTATTCTAGCTGATTTCTAGAGAGGAGTAGCCATACTGTAAGGCACGATTTCATTTATCCTAAGCATGCATCAACGTCAGAGAGAGCATTTTCTACTGGGTAAACAGTTATCATCTTGCTTTGAGCTTCATCAAAGAAAACACTATCAGTTAGGGTCCTACTGCCTTTATCACCCATGTTGGAAAGTTAATTACTGAGCTCAAATTATATGATTCCAATTAAGGTTTCCAGATCATTTTTCCTTTCAAAATTCTTTACAGAGTCTACACTGAAGTCACCACTACTTGCTGCTGTCTGACAGATAGCATGGTAAGGAATCCAGATTCCTCATAAGCAGTTCAGAATTTCCCAGTGGGTATCTATACACAGTTATAATTGAAAGTGGACAATTTTTCAGTATTGGTTGACACACACACACTTCTGTGTGCTAATCATTACAAAATTTAATAATCTCAGCGTTTCTGATCTTGTGTTCTGTTTAATATGTGTAACAACACCTCCTTTTCCCATACTACTTCTGCATCAGTATGCTACTAGAGTGTAATCTTTTATATGTAACCTATCTAACCCTATGGTTATGTGGTGCTCAGTGAGTCACAGGATGTCTGTCTTCCCAGGGCTCTCTAAATTTTCCAAACAGACAAGAAGCTCTTCTGCCTTATTACTCAGTTCTCTAATATTTTGATGAAATAAGCTAACCTCACTTTTCTGTGCATTCTGAAGCATTTCGTTCGGGTCTTCTGTTATTTTAACTTCTTTAAAAACAGAGTGCCTGAATGAATGAAAAATGAGAGAACGACAGCTGTAACAGTGAGTGCAGATCTGGCTGTCCCGTTCGCAAATCCTGTCAACACCAAAACAACACGAAGGGAGCTGCATATATATATGGAATTTCAAGGGACCTGGGATTCCAAAACCACTCATCAATGACGCAGATGCCTGTGACAGGAAAACATAGTGCCGAAGGCACAAAACCTTGACTATGGACCAGTGTAGGGATGTCACTTAATGGGATGAGTCTTGATTCACAATGTTTCCAACTTCTGGCCGAGTTTGTGTCCCAAGAGTGAAACATGGCGGAGTCGGTGATGGTTTAGGCAGCCATATCGTGGTGTTCCCTGAGTACCATGGTTGCTCTGCAAGGTCAAGTTAGTGCCAAGGATTATGAACCATTTTGGCTGATCATATGCCAATTTGAACCCCAATAGTGATGCTGTGTCCCAAGATGACAAGATTCCTATTCACACAGCTCACATCATGCAGGAATGGTTTCGTGAGCACAAGGATGAATTGTCGCATATCTGCTGGTCACCACAGTCAACAGATCTCAATATTACTGACAAGGGAACCCCCCACCCCCCATCGCACCCCCTCAGATTTAGTTTTAAGTTGGTGCAGTGGATAGGCCTTGAAAAACTGAACACAGATCAATCGAGAAAACAGGAAGAAGTGTAGAACTATGAAAAAACAAGCAAAATATACAAACTGAGTAGTCCATGCGAAGATAGGCAACCCAGGAGCGCCGTGGTCCCGTGGTTAGCGTGAGCAGCTGCGGAAGGAGAGGTCCTTGGTTCAAGTCTCTCCTCAAGTGAAAAGTTTTTCTTTATTTTTCCAAAGTTGTGATCTGTCCATTCGTTCATTGACGTCTCTGTTCACTGTAACAAGTTTACTGTCTGTGTTTTGCGACCGCACCGCAAAACTGTGCGATTAGTAGACGAAAGGACGTGCCTCTCCAATGGGAACCGAAAACATTTGATCGCAGGGTCATAGGTCGACCGATTCCTCCACAGGAAAACACGTCTGATATATTCTATACGACACTGGTGAGGGCATGTGCGTCATATGACAGGAATATGTTGTCGACTCACCTAACTTGTACACTTGGCGAATGGGTGAAAAGATTCTTCTACATTGCCCGATTTAGGTTTTCTTGTGGATGTGAGAATTACTCCCAAAAAAGTGATGAAAACATAAGAGTTTGTCACATAAACTGCAACAAATGAATCAAACAGTTTCACAGTCGCACACTTTTCCCTGTGCTCTGTCAAAACATATGTTTTTAACGTTTTCAAATTTTTCCGTGTGTAGACCGTCAAATCCTGCATATGTCCAAGCAAATCTGAACATGTCCTGGAATTTTGGATAGCGATGTTGATTATGTGTTAGTGCCTGAACTTTGATAATTGTCTGAAAATAAGAAATAAAATTTTACGCTCGAAGGAAGACTTGAACTAAGGACCTCTCGATCCGCAGCTGCTCACGCTAACCACGGGACCACGGCGCTACTGAACACTGACCATACTTGATGTTGCCTATCTTTGCATGGACTACTCAGTTTGTATATTTTGCTTATTTTTTTCATAGTTCCACACAACTTCTTCCTGTTTTCTCGATTGATCTGTGTTCAGTTTTTCAAGGCCTATCCACTGTGCCAACTTATAATTAAATCTGAGGGGGGTGCGATGGGGAGGTTCCCTTGTGAGGCCTCGTGATCTACTTTGGAGAGGAAGGTGCATGATTGCTTTCCATCTCCATTTTCTTTACCTGAACTTGTTACTATTTTATAGGAAGAATGCTATGATATATCCTTGAAAGCCATACAGAGCCTGTATTTATCCATTTCAAGACGACTGGAGGCTGTTTTGAATGCCAACGTTTTTCCTGCATTCTATTAGGCGTGTGATTTTTGTCAGTCCCTTCTACAGCCATGCTTTGCAAACCACAGCGGAGTGTGTGGCCCAGTATACTTCCCATTGTACGACATGGGGCGAAGTGCCGCAGTGGTTAACACTCTGGAATTCCATTCGGGAGGATGGTGATTCATTGGCGTGTCCGTCCATCCAGATTTAGGTTATCCGTGATTCCACTAAAAGAAGGGATGGTTCCTTTTACAGGACACCGCCGATTTCTTTCCCGATTCTGGAATCATTCCGAGTGTCTGCGATGACCTAATCCTATTCTTCCTTCTTTGTACGAAGTGTTAGGGTTTATTTCCATAACACCCATTTATTGAGCAGACTGCTCGAATGCGTCTGTAATTAGCTTATCTTATCTTCACGGACCGCCCTGAAGCGATAGTTAGGAGGCTGCAGTATGTTCTTCGACTCCTTTTTTTAATATTGATTCGTGAAACTTTGTTAGTAGGCGTTCTTGGTATAATATACGAGGGTCACTCCAAAACAAATGCACACTATTTCTGTAAAAAAATACAGTTTTCATTCTGCATGTGTGAAAGTTTTACAGCGTGTAGATATATCCTTCCCGCTTGTTTTCAAACTTAGTTCAACTTGTTCCCGTGAGTGGCGCCGTCACAGCATGTCTTCAAGATGGTTGCTACACTTGACGTTCGTCAAAAGCAACGTGCTGTCATAGAATTCCTGTGCTGTGAAAACGAGACAGTGGGAAACATCCACAAGAGGTTTAAAAAGGTGTATGGAGATGCTGCTGTCGATCGCAGTACAATCAGTCGGCGGGCAAGCAGTTTACGTGATGAAAGCGTGCACGGCAATATTCAGAATTTTTCTCGCAGCGGCAAGCCTCGTACCGCACACACTCCAGACAATGTGCAGAGAGTTAACGAACTGGTGACTGCTGACCGACGCATCACAGTGAACGAATTGTCACGCTACGTTGGGACAGGGGAAGGAAGTGTTTGCAGAATACTGAAAGTGTTGGCGTTAAAAAAGGTTTGTGCCAGGTGGGTTCCCAGGATGTTGACAGTGACTCACAAAGAAACAAGAAAAACGGTATGCAGCGAACTTTTGGAAGAGTACAAGAATCGTGGAGATGAATTTCTTGGAAAAGTGGTCTTGCGGTAACGTTCTCGCTTCCCGCGCAAGGGGTCCCGGATTCGATTCCCGGTGATGACTGGATGTTGTGTGTTCTTCATAATCATTTCATCATCATTGACGCGCAAGTCGCCGAAGTGGCGTCAACTAAAAAGGACTTGCAATACGGTGGCCGAACTTCCCCGCATGGGGCTCCCGGCCAAAAATGCCATACGATCATTTCATTTTTTTTTCTTGGAAAAATTGTGACAGGTGATGAAAAATGGCTCCATCATTTTTCACCAGAGACGAAGAGGCAATAAATGGAGTGGCATCATGCAAATTCACCCAAGAAAAAAATTCAAAGCCACACCTTCTGCTGTAAAAGTTATTGCTACGGTGTTTTTCGATTCCGAAGGACTCTTGCTTGTGGACGTCGTGCCAAGTGGAACCACCATAAATTCTCATGCATATGTGACAACACTGAAGAAATTTCAAGCTCGACTGAGTCGTGTTCGATCACATCGGCAATAGCAGGATGTTTTGCTGTTGCACGACATTGCACGGCCTCATGTCAGTCAAAAAACCATGGAAGCGATCACAAATCTCGGATGGACAACACTGGAACACCCACCTTACAGTCCTGACCTTGCTCCATGTGTCTATCATCTTTTTGGGAAACTGATAGACTCTCTTCGTGGAACAAGGTCTGAAGATGATGACTCCCTTTCCAACAGGTTGGTCCAGAATTTTACCATGCAAGTATACAGGCGTTGGTTCCAAGGTGGCGAAAGGCAGTTGAGAGGAATGGAAATTATGTGGAGAAATGAAAATATTGTTCCTAAAGGATGTATCTACAGGCTGTGAAGCTTTCAAACATGTAGAATAAAAGACGGATTAAAAAACCGTGGAAGCGATCACAAATCTCGGATGGACAACACTGGAACACCCACCTTACAGTCCTGACCTTGCTCCATGTGTCTATCATCTTTTTGGGAAACTGATAGACTCTCTTCGTGGAACAAGGTCTGAAGATGATGACTCCCTTTCCAACAGGTTGGTCCAGAATTTTACCATGCAAGTATACAGGCGTTGGTTCCAAGATGGCGAAAGGCAGTTGAGAGGAATGGAAATTATGTGGAGAAATGAAAATATTGTTCCTAAAGGATGTATCTACAGACTGTGAAGCTTTCAAACATGTAGAATAAAAGACGGATTAAAAAAAAAAGTGTGCATTTCTTTTGGAGTGACCCTCGTACGTCTGTCGGCATGCAGCTAACATTTCAGATTCTCCAGCATTTGGCAGACTCTCTGCCGTGGGCAAACAATCCTGTTACCAGAATCAATATTCAGTCCACAACGGAGTGTGCACTGCTTGGAAACTTCCTGGTAGATTAAAACAGTGTCCCACATAGGGATTCGATCCCAGACTCTTGCCTTTTCCTGGCAATGTTCTACCAACTGAGCTGTCCAGGCACGGCTCGTGAACTATCCGCCGCCCCTCCCCCTTCCCCCCCCCCCCTCCTCCCCCATTATGTAGCTGTTCTTCTGCCCTGTACTTCTACCAGCATCTCTTTGTAGTACCCTTTCTTCCAGCATTTCACGTCCCATGACATTTGCAGGAGAACCTCTGCGAAATTTGGAAAGCGTGGTTCAAATAGCAGTCGGCATATATTTTTAAACTACCAGGCTGTTTCAAGCCTGTGAGTATTCGTGCTGTGTTGATTGTGTACAGTCAATATCCCCCGTTGGTCTTATAAGGTACAAAAAATGGTTCAAATGGCTCTGAGGCTATGGGACTTAACATCTGAGGTCATCAGTCCCCTAGAACTTAGAACTACTTAAACCTAACTAACCTAAGGACATCACACACATCCATGCCCAAGGCAGGATTCGAACCTGCGACCGTAGCGGTCGCGCGGTTCCAGACTGAAGCGCCTACAACTGCTCGACCACACCGGCCGGCTATATGGTACAGGTCCCACACACTTGAAAGCTATTGTAGGATCTGTCGCACAAATGTTTTGTAAGCAATTTCGTTCGTGAACTGTATTCATTTTCCTAGTATCTTAATAATGAACAGAAGCCTTCCACCTTCCTTATGTACGACTGAGCCTATGTGAATATCGCACTTCATATCACTACAGATTAGTAACCCAGGTATTTGCATGAGTTGATAGATTCCATTTGTGCCTCATTGATATTACAGTTCTACGATACTATGTTTTAGCGTTTTATGAAATGGAAAATTTTACATGTTTGGACACTTGAAGAAACTGCCAGTTCTTGCAGGCTTTTGAAATGTTAAGACATGATTGAGTGTTTGTGCAGTTTCTTCCAGATTGCACTTCTTTAAATGTCACGGCATCTGCAAAAAGTCTGGGGTTAGTATTGTTCTCCAAGTACCCCTGATATTGAGCCCGCCCGGTTAGCCGATCGATCTAACACACGGCTTTCCGGAGCGGGAAGGAGCACCTGGTCCCCGGCACGAATCCGCCTGGTGGACTTATGTCGAGGTCCGGTGAGCCGGCCAGTCTGTGGATGGTTTTTAGGCGGTTTTCCATCTGCCTCTGCGAATGCAGGCAGGTTCCCCTTATTCCGCCTCAGTTACACTATGTCGGCGATTGCTGCGCAAATAAGTTCTTCACATATGCGTACACCACCATTACTCTACCACTCAAACGTAGGGGTAGGTTGGTTGGTTTGTGGGATTAAAGGGACCAGACTGCGATGGTCATCGGTCCCAAACATAGGGGTCACACTTGTCTGGTGTGAGACATTCCCTGCTGGGGGGGGGGGGGGGGGGCGGGAGGGAGGGGGTCCATAGGGGCCGAACCGCTCAATAACCCTGGGTTCGGTGTGGGGCGACGGAGGAGTGAAGTGGACTGTGGTAGTCGTCGTGGGGTTGTGGATCACTGCAGCTGCGGTGGGGACGGAACCTCTCTGTAGTTTCTAGGTCCTGGTTTACACACAACCGCTGACATTTTGTGAGTTCTGAATCTGAATATTTACAACGCTTTATCAGGTCATCAAATTAAATGAAATGGAATGTCGTGTGGTTAGGGCCTCCTGACAGGTAGAACTGATCGCCTGGTACTGGTCTTTTGAGGTGACACCACTTCGGCGACTTGAGCGTCGATGAGGGTGAAATGATGATGGTAAATGCCACACAAACACCCAGTCCCTGAGCCTGTGCGCTGTCCACTACGGTAGCGGACATCAAATTAAGTAGCATAAAGGAACAGCTTAAGTTACACAAATTATGGATCCCTGGTGTTAAAAAGGAAATACTGCCAACTGTAACGAACTTCAAAATAAAAGCAAGTGATATGAAGTCACAGTTTGCCATTTTGTTCAGTGTTTATGCATGAAAGTAAATTGATAACTTCGAGCATAATTCTCAGGTAAGGTTCCAAGAATACTAGTTCTAGCCTTGGTTCACTAGTTGACTATCTGAACAAAAGTATTCAGATACTCCTATGTAACATGGAAGTGACCAGTAGATGTCACGAAAGGCGGACCCGCCAGAATAAAAGGAGGACGAGAATACTGTTGCCAGTAGATGAGCAGTAACAGCCGAATAGGTTGGTCTGCATAGTTCAGTGGCTTCAGATGTGGACTAGTCATTTGATGTCACCTGAGTAACTGATCCATCAAGGACGTTTCACCCTTCTAAAGCTGATATAGTCGACTGTTGTTGATGCGAATGTGAAATGGAAACGCGGAGGAACAACCACAGCTAACCCAAAGGCCAGGCAGACCTCATATACTGGCGCACAGAGACAATCGAGAATTGTGCAAGACCGTTGTACCAAAATCATATGAAATTGGCAGCAAGAATCACTAGTGAGTTCCAAAGTGCAATCGGCAGTCCAGGTAGCACACTGACTGTGCTTAGGGACTTAAAAGTAATGGCGTACAACGATCGAGCAGCTTCTTGTAATCTACATACTTATGTAGTCAGTGCTACGCAACGCCAATGGACAGTGTACGACGGGGAACAAGAGATGTGGAGAGACGAATCACGCCACACTTTGTGGCAATCGGATGGAAAGGTTTTGGATTGGCGGATGCTTGGGGAATGTTACCTGACATCATGTACACTGATCAGCCAGAACATTATGACCATCGACCTACTATCGATATAAATCTGTACAGACGATAGCAGTGTCATCTGGCGAGGAATGGCTGCTACGCAGACACGCGCGTGGTGACTGTACTATCAGTTAGCGTGCTGTCCGTGTGTAGAATGGGGAAGGTGCACAATCTATCTGAGTTTGAGCGAGAGAAGATGTAATGGTCCAAAGGTTCGGCTCGAGCGTTTCAGAAACTGCACGACTTGTCAGGTGTTTGAAGAGTGCTGTGGCGAGTGTCATCAACACGTGGCTAAACCAAGATGAAACCACATCCAGACGTCGTGGGGTTGTGCGGCCACCCTCATTACAGACGTCAGACGTCGTAGGCTGGGCAAACTGGTAAAACAGGACAGGCGGCGAACTTTGGCGGAACTAACACCAGACTTTACTGCCGGGTAGACTACAAGTGTGTCTGAACACACAGTGTACCAAACACTCCTAATAATGGGCCTTGGCAGCTGACGATCCATGTGTGTGCCAATGTTAACACAACGACATCGGCAACTAAGACTGAAATGGGCACATGACCATCGGCGGTGGACGTTGGCGGAATGGCAGAGCCTTGCATGGCCCGATGAAACCCGATGCCTTCCTCATCATATCGATGGGCTAGCGCGAATACGTCGTCTTCCAGGGGAACAGCTCCTTGATACCTATACTGCAGTTCAGAGACAATCTGACAGCAGCTCCATTATGATCTGGGGCACATTCATGTGAGATCCATGCGTCCAGTGGAACTCGTGCAAGGCACCATGACGGCCAAGGAGTATCGTACACTGATTGCAGACCACATACGCTCCTTGATCACGATCGTGTTTCCCGACAGCAGTGGAATTTTTCAAAAAGATTATCCACCATCTCACGATGTCAGGAGTGGAGGAGGGACTGGTTCGACGTATACAGTGGCGACTTCCAATTGATATGCTGGCCCCACAATTGGCCAGAGCTGAACCCGATCGAACACATCTGGGATGTGATTGAATGAGACTTCAGAGCTCATCACCCCCCTCCACGGAATTTACAGAAATTAGGTGACTTGTGTGTGGAGATATGGTGCCAACTCCCTCCAGAGACCTACCAAGGCCTTACTGCTTTCATGCCAGGATGTATCGTCACTGTAATTTGTACCAAAGGTGGACACACTGGCTATTAGATAGGTGGTTAATGTTCTGGCTGATCAGTTTATAGTACTACAGTGAAGTATGATGGAGGTGATGTTACATATAGGATGTGGTCCCACTATTGTGCTTAAGAAAACGCTAAATGCAGAAGGATATGAGCATGTATTCTCCATACAGTAGAGGAGTAGTTAGGAGATGATGATTCCATTAGCTTGGCAATATACCTTGCCATAAAGCAGCATCTGTGATGCATTGGTCTGTGGACGATAACATTACTGAAATAGGCTGATCAGTGTCTCGATCTGAACCCAATGGAACGCCTTTGGGATGAATTAGAGCATTGGCTTCGCTCCGGTTCGTAGCACCCAATTTCACTACCTTCTCTGGTTTCGGATCTTGAGGAAGAGTGGACTGCCGTTTCTGCAAAGGCATTTAGACGTCTCATTAAGAATGTCCCCAGAACAGTTCAAGCCGTTATAAAGGCAAAGGATGGACATACCCCATATTAATGTTTACTAATAGGTGTCTGGATGCTCTTCATCAGACAGTGTATGTACAACTCAGTGAGGTGATGCAGTGGTTAACAGACACACTGTACTCGCATTCTATAGAACGTGGTTCAAATCTCTATTCGACTAAGGTTGCTCTGACCTGCTTCATGCAAATGCTATGATGGATCGTTTGAACGGCACACCACTGTTTTCCTTACCATCCTTGTCCTATCTGAACACGTGCTTTATCTCTGATGACCTCAATATCGACGACAGGTTATGATATGAACTTCCTTCCTTCCATGTCTTTCTATATTTCTATTCCGCAAAAAATATTTGACACGACATTATAAATTACTTATTAATCCTGTAGTCAAAAGACACCAACCTTTTACATTTCATGCAGTACACTTCTCTACATTAAGATCAAGTCGCCAGTCTTAGCACTATGCTGATATTTCGTCAAGATCTAACTGGTTTTTACTTCAGTTTTTATCGCGCAGAATTTCCTCATAAATAACTACATCATTTGCAAAAACCTTGAGATTCAGTTGTTCGTTAATGTGTGATATGAACAGCAATGGTCGTATTTCACTACTTTGTGACAGACAAGATATTACTCTAGTGTCTGTAAAAGACTCTCGATCTACGAAAATGTGCTGCATCCATTCTGTAGAAATTTTCGATCCAGTTGCAAACCCGCTAAGACATCACAGGAAAAAATATTTTTTAGGTGTTAGTATGGTATTGAATCAAAAGCCTTTGGACGTCTAGAAATACCGAAGATTCTCATACATCAACATGTTCACTTTGCAAGCAATATGATGCTTTGTGGAGGGTACTTTGTGTACTACTGTCAGTAGGTAGACAGTGCTGATTCGGCAACAAAGAATGCCATCACCCCCTCCCCTTCTCCCGTTTATTGTTGTAGAAGAAAGGGCTATTGCTCTTTAATCCCCTATTTTTCTCTAATCCCCCTGGAACAAAGGGCTGCTCTTCTCTAATACCCCTATTGTTCTGTTAAATGGCTTTTCATATTCTCCCCTTCCCCCTCCCCTCCCTTCCCCCATCTCCTCCCTCCCTCCTCCCCCAAACGTTTCCCAGTTCTGGAAAGGTAGTGTCTCACTTGGTCACACCTCTGACATAGGCCAATTGTCCTACATATGAAATGGCAGAAAATTAAAAAATCCAAAATGCTGCATAGTCACGTTGGAACTCTGGATGCCTGGCCAGGGATACTGGCCCTGCCCACATTGTAGTCAGATTTCCTGGGTTTTCCCCCTGAGGCAAAGAGTGTTAGTTTCCCCTGCTCGATAGACAAAAATTTGTTTTTCTCCTGCCAGTCTGAGACTATGCTTCTTGGACAAAGGGCACTGTCACCAAAGGACCCCCTCCCTCCCTTCCTCTGTACCAGTTTTAGCAAAAGGGCAATGTCTCATATGAGACAAAGGAATCCAAGATGGTGCATTGTCATGTTAGAATTCAAGATTGCCACTGGGTTTTGCCCCCTTAGATAAATGATATTTGTTTCCCTCATGCATATCCAAGTCTGCCTACTATTCAAAGCCACTCACTAACAGATTTCCTGTGCCATATCCACACACACCATCAATACTCCCACCAACTCCAAGAACTAGCTACAGAGCAGAGCTCACTTTGTAACCAGTGTCACCTGGGAATGAAACAATTGAACCACATTCTTCATTAGGGCTTTGATTGCGTATCAGCATACCCTGAAATGGGGGATGTGCTACCCTAGATCCTTTCCACCCCTCTTAAAGCTCTGTCGCCCCCCCCCAACTTCCACAGCATCCTAGTGCACCCCTATGCCACTCGCAATCCCAGCCCCTTGCAACAGAGATCAGATTCCTGTAGAAGAACCACGTGCAAGGCCTGCCCAATTCACTCTCCAACACTTTCTATTTCAGTCCTGTCACAGACTTATCCTATCCCATCAGAGGCTGGACCACCTGTAAAATCAGCTATGTCATATACCACCTGCTGCAATCCTTGCAGAGATTTTTATATTGGCATGACTACCAACCAGCTGTCCACCAGGATGAATGTACACTGCCAAACTGGGGCCAAGAGCAAAGTGGACCACCCTTTGGGACAACATGCAACTGAACATAACATGCTTGATTTCAATGGCTGCTTCACAAATCTGGATCACCCCCTCCACCACTAGCTTTTCTGAGCTGTGCAGATGGGAGTTATCCTTACATCACATTCCTTGCTCCCAAAATTGTCCTGGCCTCAGCCTACAGTAACCTACTGTCTCAGACCCTCCACCAAACAGTTTTCTTCCCTCTATGTCCTATCATCTCCTCTCACTTCACATCCCCTTACCGTTATTGTGCGCCACTCCCTGCCAATGCACCCTCTGATCTATACTCCAGTTGACTCATCTCCTTTTCCACTCCCTGTTCCATCCCCCTGACTCCATCTCCCACAGCCTCCCAATGCAGTGCCTGCCAGCTTTGTCCTGTTGTTGCCTGCCAGCCTTGTCCCGCTGCCATCTAGTCGCTGCACACCCTGCCACACCCTGGTTTAGCCTGCTATCCCTCCTCCCCTTCCCTGTCCCACTGTGAATAGTTGCTTTCATTCAACATGAGAGTTGCATTGTGGCTGTAGTGGCTGGACTCTGGAGATAGTAGTCATGCGTGCATGATGTGTGTCTCCTTGTGTGCATGAGTGAGTGTTTTCGTCTATAAAGAATTCTTTGTCCAAAAGCTCAATGTGCGAGGTGAAGAAGTGCAAAGTTCGCCTAATTTCGGAATAAACTATATCAGAATACTGATGAACACTACCCCCCTTGAGTTGCCACTTTTCCTATCACGCAGTAGGTAAAAACTAACTCAGAAAACTATTTTTTCCTGCTGGTTCATACTCTTGTTGTCAATAAAATGAATAATTAATATCTGTCAACAGTACCTGATAAAGGACTACATATTGAATATGGGTGTTGTAAAAATAGAAATGATGGAGGAATTTAGTATAACAATTATACGGGGTGGGTCACCTAACATTACTGCTGGATATATTTCGTAAACCACATCAAATACTGACGAATCGATTCCACAGACCGAACGCGAGGAGAGGGGCTAGTGTAACTGGTTAATACAAACCATAAAAAAAATGCACGGAAGTATGTTTTTTAACACAAACCTACGTTTTTTTTATATTTAACCACGTTAGTTTTGTTAGCACATCTGAACATATAAACAAATACGTAATCAGTGCCGTTTGTTGCATTGTAAAATGTTAATTACATCCGGAGATATTGTAACCTAAAGTTGACGCTTGAGTACCACTCCTCCGCTGTTCGATCGTGTGTATCGGAGAGCACCGAATTACGTAGGGTTCCAAAGGGAACGGTGATGGACCTTAGGTACAGAAGAGACTGGAACAGCACATTACGTCCACATGCTAACACCTTTTTATTGATCTCCTTCACTGACGCACATGTACATTACCATGAGGGGTGAGGTACACGTACACACGTGGTTTCCGTTTTCAATTACAGAGTGGAATAGAGTGTGTCCCGACATGTCAGGCCAATAGATGTTAAATGTGGTGGCCATCATTTGTTGCACACAATTGCAATCTCTGGCGTAATGAATGTCGTATACGCCGCAGTACATCTGGTGTAATGTCGCCGCAGGCTGCCACAATACGTTGCTTCATATCCTCTGGGGTTGTAGGCACATCACGGTACACATTCTCCTTTAACGTACCCCACAGAAAGAAGTCCAGACGTGTAAGATCAGGAGAACGGGCTGGCCTGTCAAGGGTCAGCCTAGTGTTAATTGCGGGATGTGTAGGTGCACCACCATGCTGATACCACATACGTCGACGCGTTTACAATGGGACATTTTCGAGCAACGTTGGCAGATCATTCTGAAGAAACGCGATGTATGTTGCAGCTGTTTGGGCCCCTGCAATGAAGTGAGGACCAATGAGGTGATCGCCAATGATTCCGCACCATAGATTTACAGCCCACGGTCGCTGTCTCTACCTGTCTGAGCCAGCGAGGATTGTCCATGGATCAGTAATGCATGTTCCGTAGATTCACTGCCCCGTGGTTTGTGAAATCCGCTTCATCGGTAAACAGGTATAACTGCAACGCATTCTCTGTTAATTCCCATTGACAGAATTGCACTCGATGGTTAAAGTCATCACCATGTAATTGCTGATGTAGTGACACATAAAACGAGTGAAAGCGGTGACGATGCAGTATGCGGATGACACTACTTTGACTCAGTCCACCGGCTCTCGCAATGTCCCGTGTACTCATGTGTGGGTTCATGGCAACAGCAGCTAACACACCAACTGCAACCGCTTCTCCTGTGAGGGACCTGTTACGGACCCGTTTGCGTGCCACGACCATACCTGTTGCATACAGTTGGCGGTAGATGTTTTGCAATGTGCGGCACATTGGATGCTCTCTGTCCGGGTACCGTTCTGCATACACCCTGCAGGTTTCAGCTGCATTTCGTCGACTCTCACCATAGATGAGTATCATCTCCGCCTTTTCAGAGTTCGAATACACCATGGTCACAGTTCCTACAACACTACACTATCACAGACGTCTGGGAACACGGTGTACTACAGTTGGTCTGCGTGCGGAGACGAATGCAGACTAACAATAGCAGCAAGCGCTACATGCGGACACTGCGACAGCTAGACCAAACCACAACAGTGCACTACAGCCACGCTCGTAAACACGGTCATCATCGTAAACATGTCCCTGCAGATGCTGCTCGCCGGCCGTAGCCCGTGTTTGTTACAACACACAACTGAACGTCGGAGGTTTCAAGTGTCAACTTTAGGTTACAATATCTCCGGATGTAATTAACATTTTACAATGCAACAAACGGCACTGATTACGTATTTGTTTATATGTTCAGATGTGCTAACGAAACTAATGTGGTTCCATTTAAAAAAAACGTAGATTTGTGTTAAAAAAACATACTTCCGTGCATTTTTGTATGGTTTGTATTAAACAATTACACTAGCCCCTCTCCTCACGTTCGGTCTGTGGAATCGGTTCGTCAGTATTTGATGTGGTTTACGAATTATATCCAGCGGTAACGTTAGGTGACTAATCCTGTATTTATTCACATGAGTATTTTAAAATACTTCAACAGTCGCGAGATCAGATGGAGCTCTCTGCTCCCTCCGTCTAATCTCCCGACTGCACATAAGTCATGTGTGTGTGAGTTGTGTTTGCATGAACGTGTATGTGTGTGTTTGTTGTCTAATTCTGACGAAGGCCTTCTGGCCGAAAGTTATTTGTGACAATCTTTTTGTTGTGCCTATCTGCGACTCAGCATCTCCGCTGTATGGTGAGTAGCAACTGTCCTTTTCATAATATTGTAGGAATTTTTGGAATTTCAACATGAAGAAACATCGGAATTTCAGAAAAGTGTTTTGATGAAACAAAGTCGCCAGCCTGGTACAGCTTCTGAACACGGGTGGGTGTCCTCAGGAACTGCAGAAGGTGCTGCAGCAGCGCGGCTTCCGGCTGGGCCGCACCATCGGCGGCGGGTCGTACAGCAAGGTGCGCACCGCTTGGTTCCGCAGGCCCAGGGGCAGACCCCTGCGGTGCGCCTGCAAGCAGCTCGACTGTCGCCAGGTACGTCTCTCTGCCGGCGATGATTTAAACTGCGGGGGTGAGTCAGTTACTATCTACACTTTTGCTCTATTCGTCTTTAGGCTGCCAGTACGGCTTATTGTTCTCATCACCTGCTAGATAGCACCGTTCTCTTCGCCTGTGGCAAGTTTCAGAGTTGTCACTCCGTTCGCTTCGTGCTTTTCTGAAGTGAACATAGTTGCTCCACTCTCCGTTAGGACCAGTGATGAGCGAAGTTCAGCGATCCGTTTTTTTTTTGTGGTCCGAAGGTGTGCTAGTAGATGCAATCCGCAGAAGACTTCCAGCACAGAAGACTGGGAGGGGAGAGGGAAGTGTGAAGAAGAAATCAAAAGCAGTCAGATAGGCTTGAGAGACGAGGCAAAGGACATGACATCCAGTCATATCCAATGCTAATGATAGCACTGAGCAACTCTATGATCTTCTTTTGAAAAGCCAACGAGTGACTTTTTGATGGAATGGCAAACCTTATGTGAATTATAGTGATGGTTCTGCTTATGGACATCATCCATAACAGACTCAACTTTCGTTCAGTCTGTGCAACATGAATCCCGAAACTATTCAATGAAGAGCAAAGGTGCAATCGCAAGAAAATCTGTCAGTCGTGCTAATGAAAGTGAAATGTTTTTTAAGCGAATCATCACTGGAGATGAAACATGGGTTCATCATCTTGAACTAGAGACAAAATGCCAGGGCATGGGATTGAAATATCCCGGATGTCCAGTTAAAAATAAATTAAGAATCAGCTCGCTACAGGAAAAGTGATGTTCACAGATTTTTTAGGTCCGCAGCGGCCAGTTCTGGAACATTACCTGGAAAAGGGATCAACTTTAAACAGTCAGTGCTATGCCACGAATCGAAGCCTTCATTTTGAAGCAACTGCCAAGATCTATTGACAAATGGCGTCCACATATGACTATCCATATCTTTCAAAAGCTGCAGAATAAGCATTTCGAGGAGCCGAAGCTTCATGCATACAGTGCTGGTTTCTCCCTATCGAGTTTCCATGTGTCTGCTCCAACTTAAATGGTATCAGAGACCGTCGACTGAGCTCCGCTAAAGGTTATCAGTTGAAGACATTAAGTTTGTAAATGAATCCGCGATCATGTTATGGCACTGTATTTGTAAAGGTCTATCTTAATCACAAAGGGTGTATAATTCACAATTACCGGTTTCGGCTACAGCCATATTCAGGACTGTTACAAACAGAAAAACAACAGCGTAATAAACCAACTGCCGCGCGGGGTTAGCCGAGCGGTCTCAGGCGCTGCAGTCATGGACTGTGCGGCTGGTCCCGGCGGAGGTTCGAGTCCTCCCTCGGACATGGGTGTGTGTGTTTGTCCTTAGGATAATTTAGGTTAAGTAGTGTGTAAGCTTAGGGACTGATGACCTTAGCAGTTAAGTCCCATAAGATTTCACACACATTTGAACATTTTGTTGTTGTTGGCAAACCAGCTTCAATTAGCTGAAGCTAAATGTACAAAAGGCCTAGGAATACAGAAGAAATAACAGTAAAAACAATAACGTGTCTAACAGCCATGCAAATCAGTCATACTTTCCACAAAAAATTCTGATGCATTAAAGTCAGTACACCTAGGTACATAGTAAGTGCTGGTGATGGCCTGGGGACATTCTGCATTTATAGAAATAACTGTAGCCAATAGAGGGCAGTAATGCCAGAGAACTGTATGCCCAATATTTAAAATGAGATATGCACAGTTATTCATTAAAAATATTTCATATAGCAAAATAAGCGTCTGACAATAAAACATAAACTGACGTGCAACACGTGGAAATAAAATCCATACTTTTTTCCTAGGGTATTGGAAAGTTTGTGCAATGATGGATCAAACGCATTGAAAATGAGGGTAACTATAATGACAAATGATATAATTGTAACTGTTGTACAATTGTTGTAATAAATTAGGAAAAAAAATGCTTGTTCAATCGCTCTCTGGCTTACCTTCATACCAGGCTTCAGCATCTAACTGCGCAGTAATTTTTGGTAATGTGTGGTAAGGAACCAAACTGCTGAGGTCATTGGTCCCTAGGTTTACACACTACTTAAACTAACTCACGCTAAGGACGACACACACGCCCATGCCCGAGGGAGGACTCGAACCTCCACCCTAGGGAGCCGCGCGAACCGTGGCAAGGGCGCCTCAGACCACTCGCCTAACCTAACTACATAGCATTCTCACGCTCCTACAAAAGAGAACACTGGTCATGTTGGAGAGCTCTATGTGGTGTAGCACTGGTAGGATGTGGTCATGTCTCTGCCATAGGTGACGTACGTCTTGGCAGTGTGAATCGTTTATTGCAGAAACAGAACTTCTCTACTTATTGATACTACACTCCTGGAAATTGAAATAAGAACACCGTGAATTCATTGTCCCAGGAAGGGGAAACTTTATTGACACATTCCTGGGGTCAGATACATGACATGATCACACTGACAGAACCACAGGCACATAGACACAGGCAACAGAGCATGCACAATGTCGGCACTAGTACAGTGTATATCCACCTTTCGCAGCAATGCAGGCTGCTATTCTCCGATGGAGACGATCGTAGAGGTGCTGGATGTAGTCCTGTGGAACGGCTTGCCATGCCATTTCCACCTGGCGCCTCAGTTGGACCAGCGTTCGTGCTGGACGTGCAGACCGCGTGAGACGACGCTTCATCCTGTCCCAAACATGCTCAATGGGGGACAGATCCGGAGATCTTGCTGGCCAGGGTAGTTGACTTACACCTTCTAGAGCACGTTGGGTGGCACGTGATACATGCGGACGTGGATTGTCCTGTTGGAACAGCAAGTTCCCTTGCCGGTCTAGGAATGGTAGAACGATGGGTTCGATGACGGTTTGGATGTACCGTGCACTATTCAGTGTCCCCTCGACGATCAGCAGTGGTGTACGGCCAGTGTAGGAGATCGCTCCCCACACCATGATGCCGGGTGTTGGCCCTGTGTGCCTCGGTCGTATGCAGTCCTGATTGTGGCGCTCACCTGCACGGCGCCAAACACGCATACGACCATCATTGGCACCAAGGCAGAAGCGACTCTCATCGCTGAAGACGACACGTCTCCATTCGTCCCTCCATTCACGCCTGTCGCGACACCACTGGAGGCGGGCTGCACGATGTTGGGGCGTGAGCGGAAGACGGCCTAACGGTGTGCGGGACCTTATCCCAGCTTCATGGAGACGGTTGCGAATGGTCCTCGCCGATACCCCAGGAGCAACAGTGTCCCTAATTTGCTGGGAAGTGGCGGTGCGGTCCCCTACGGCACTGCGTAGGATCCTAAGGTCTTGGCGTGCATCCGTGCGTCGCTGCGGTCCGGTCCCAGGTGCACCTTCCACCGACCACTGGCGACAACATCGATGTACTGTGGAGACCTCACGCCCCACGTGTTGAACAATTCGGCGGTACGTCCACCTGGCCTCCCGCATGCCCACTATACGCCCTCGCTCAAAGTCCGTCAACTGCACATACGGTTCACGTCCACGCTGTCGCGGCATGCTACCAGTGTTAAAGACTGCAATGGAGCTCCGTATGCCACGGCAAACTGGCTGACACTGACGGCGGCGGTGCACAGATGCTGCGCAGCTAGCGCCATTCGACGGCCAACACCGCGATTCCTGGTGTGTCCGCTGTGCCGTCCGTGTGATCATTGCTTGTACAGCCCTCTCGCAGTGTCTGGAGCAAGTATGGTGGGTCTGACACACCGGTGTCAATGTGTTCTTTTTTCCATTTCCAGGAGTGTATATGAGTTACTTATATTTTCTCATAGAAGCAATGCCTACAGTTTTATGTAGAAAGAACATGTTTACCATATATCTCTGGCTTACAGACTGGATATAAAACTTCAGTTCAGCGTGGAAACGACACTTGCAACGGAGAGGTGCTGTTTCTACCCTAAATGTGAGCGTGAGATATCAGCAGAGGAAGCGTTCTATGCAGGCATCTCACCAGTAATGTAGCTAAATTCACAACATGAGAGGCAATACCGCAAAATTTTAGATATATCATGCGAGGGAGACTAAGAAAAGTCTGGATTAAGTTTGCTCTTTTACCTTAGACGACATTAACAGTGAGTTAGCAAGTTCTACCAAGTGCCTACGCATACACACATCAAAAGAAGTTTTGCATCACCTCGGTTCCGAGAGTTCCGGAACGTGTACGGAAAATTGGAATAGATGTCAGCATAAACATCAATCCGCCCTTTTTATTGCTCATGAAAACCACACATTGCATGTTGTACCACCATACAACAAGACCTTCAGTGGTGGTGGTCCAGATTGCTGTACACACCGGTACTTCTAATACCCGATGGCACATCCTCTTGCATTGATACATGCCTGTATTCGTCGTGGTATGCTATGCACAAGTTCATCAAGGCGCTGTTGGTCCAGATTGTTCCACTCCTCAACAAAGGTTCGACATAGATCCCTCAGAGTCGTTGGTGGGTAACATCGTCCATAAACAGCCCTTTTCAATCTATACCAGGCATGTTCGATATGGTTCATGTCTGGAGAACATGCAGGCCACTCTAGTCGAGCGATATCGTTATCCTGAACGAAGTCATTCACAAGATGTGCACGATGGGGGCGCGAATTGTCGTCCATGAAGACGAATACCTCGCCAATATGCAGCCGATATGATTGCACTGTCGGTCGGAGGATGGCATTCACGTACCGTACAACCGTTCCGGCGCTTTCCATGACCACCAGCGGCGTACGTCGGCCCCACATAATGCCGCCCCAAAACAGCAGGGAACCCCCACCTTGCTGCACTCGCTGGACGGTGTGTCTAGGGCGTTCAGCCTGGCCGGGTTGCCTCCAAACACGTCTCCAACGAATATACTGAAGTAATTTCTATGTATTGAAGTAAATATAATTAATAATAATAAGTTGAAAATACATAATGGAATTGAAGTGTAATGCAATATGTGAGTCTCGGTCTGTTGATTACACAGGCACCAAAGGACTTCGTAGCTCGCTTCCTCCCTCGAGAATTGGAAGTACTGCGCGCTGTGACGCATCCGCACATAGTCCAGATCTTCGACGTTGTAGGTTTCGGCTCGCAGATCTTCATCTTCATGGAACTGTGTGAGAAGGGGGATTTGCTGGAGCACATTCGTGCTCGTCGCGGTCCTCTGTCGGAGCAAAAGGCGCGCCTCTACTTCAGGTAACAAACCACTCTAAATCCCTCTCTGTCTCGAGTATGCAATAGTAACAATAATTTTATACAGTTGAAAGATATCGCTGTAGCACGTGCCTCCGTAGCCGGTCCAGCGCGGCCAAGATCCCCGCTCCGATCTGCGTATTTTTTACGGGGACAAATTACCCACTAGCAATTTTAAATCCAAAACAGTAAACCTTTGCGTGCGTGATGGTGCAGTGATTTTAAAGCATTGGAAATAATAATAATAATAACACTAAAAATGCGATCACATAAAATAATTGTATGTATATCTGTAATTTTTCCCGAGGGCGTGCAGCTTTACTGTATGGTTAAATGATGATGGCGTCCTCTTGGGTAAAATATTCGGGAGGTAAAATAGTCCCCCATTCGGATCGTTATCAGGAGAAAGAAAATTGGCGTTCTACGGATCGGAGCGTGGAATGTCAGATCCCTTAATCGAGCAGGTAGGTTAGAAAATTTAAAAAGGGAAATGGATAGGTTAAAGTTAGATATAGTAGGAATTAGTGAAGTTCGGTGTCGGGAGGAACAACACTTTTGGTCAGGTGAATACAGGGTTATAAATACAAAATCAAATAGGGGTAATGCAGGAGTAGGTTTAATAATGAATAAAACATAGGAGGGCAGGTAAGCTACTACCAACAGCATAGTGAACGCATTATTGTGGCCAAGATAGACACGAAGCCCACACCTACTACAATAGTACAAGTTCATATGCCAACTAGCTCTGCAGATGATGAAGAAATTGATGAAATGTATGATGAGATAAAAGAAATTATTCAGGTAGTGAAGGGAGACGAAAATTTATTAGTCATGGGTGACTGGAATTCGAGAGTAGGGAAAGGGAGAGAAGGAAACATAGTAGGTGAATATAGACTGGGGGAAAGAACTGAAAGAGGAAGCCGTCTGGTAGAATTTTGCACAAAGCACGACTTAATCATAGCTAACACTTGGTTCAAGAATCATAAAAGAAGGTTGTATACATGGAAGAAGCCTGGAGATACTGACAGGTTTCAGATAGATTATATAATGGCAAGGCAGAAATTTAGGAACCAGGTTTTAAATTGTAAGACATTTCCAGGGGCAGATGTGGACTCTGACCACAATATATTGGTTATGAACTGTAGATTAAAACTGAAGAAACTGCAAAAAGGTGGGAATTTAAGGAGATGGGACCTGGATAAACTGACTAAACCAGAGGTTGTACAGAGTTTCAGGGAGAGCATAAGGGAACAATTGACAGGAATGGGGGAAAGAAATACAGTAGAAGAAGAATGGGTAACTTTGAGAGATGAAGTAGTGAAGGCAGCAGAGGATCAAGTAGGTAAAAAGACGAGGGCTAGTAGAAATCCTTGGGTAACAGAAGAAATATTCCATTTAATTGATGAAAGGAGAAAATATAAAAATGCAGTAAATGAAGCAGGCAAAAAGGAATACAAACGTCTCAAAAATGAGATCGACAGGAAGTACAAAATGGCTAAGCAGGGATGGCTAGAGGACAAATGTAAGGATGTAGAGGCTTATCTCACTAGGGGTAAGATAGATACTGCCTACAGGAAAATTAAAGAGACCGTTGGAGAAAAGAGAACCACTTGAATGAATATCAAGAGCTCAGATGGAAACCCAGTTCCAAGCAAAGAAGGGAAAGCAGAAAGGTGGAAGGAGTATATAGAGGGTCTACGCAAGGGCGAGGTACTTGAGAACAATATTATGGAAAAGGAAGAGGATGTAGATGAAAATGAAATGGGAGATATGATACTGCGTGAAGAATTTGACAGAGCACTGAAAGACCTGAGTCGAAACAAGGCCCTTTAATAAGTCACGGATGCAAAATACGAACACGAATTCTTTACAGACGAATGGAAAAACTGGTAGAAGCTGACCTTGCGAAAGATCAGTTTGGATTCCATAGAAATATTGGAACACATGAGGCAATACTGACCCTATGGCTTATCTTAGAAGCTAGATTAAGGAAAGGTAAACCTACGTTTCTAGCATTTGTAGACTTAGAGAAAGCTTATTACAGTGTTGACTGGAATACTCTCCTTCAAATTCTGAAGGTGGCAGGGGTAAAATACAGGGAGCGAAAGGCTATTTACAATTTGTACAGTAACCAGATGGCAGTTATATTAGTCGAGGGATATGAAAGGGAAGCAGTGGATGGGTAGGAAGTGAAACAGGGTTGTAGCCTCTCCCCAATGTTATTCAAACTGTATGTTGAGCAAGCAGTGAAGGAAACAAAAGAAAAATTCGGAGCAGGTATTAAAATCCATGGAGAAGAAATAAAAACTTTGAGGTTCGCTGATGACATTGTAATTCTGTCAGAGACAGCAAAGGACTTAGAAGAGCAGTTGAACGGAATGGATAGTGTCTTGAAAGGAAGATATAAGATGAGCATCAACAAAAGCAAAACGAGGATAATGGAATTAAGTCGGGTGGTGCTGAAGGAATTAGATTAGGAAATGAGACACTTAAAGTAGTAAAGGAGTTTTGCTATTTCGGGAGCAAAATAAATGATGATGGTCGAGGTAGAGAGGATATAAAATGTAGACTGGCAATGGCAAGGAAAACGTTTCTGAAGAAGAGAGATTTGTTAACATCGAGGATAGTTTTCAGTGCCAGGAAGTCGTTTCTGAAAGTATTTGTATGAAGTGTAGCCATGTATGGATGTGAAACATGGACGATAACTAGTTTGGACAAGAAGAGAATAGAAACTTTCGAAATGTGGTGCTACAGAAGAATGTTGAAGATTAGATGGGTAGATCACATAACTAATGAGGAGGTATTGAATAGGATTGGGGAGAAGAGAAGTTTGTGGCACAACTTGACTAGAGGAAGGGATCGCTTTGTAGGACACATTCTGAGACATCAAGGGATCACCAATTTAGTATTTGAGGACAGCGTAGAGGGTAAAAATCGTTGATGGAGACCAAGAGATGAATACACTAAACAGGTACAAAAGGATGTAGGTTGCAGTAAGTCCTGGAAGATGAAGAAGCTTGCACGGGATAGAGTAGCATGGAGAGCTGCATCAAACCAATCTCAGGACTGAAGACCACAACAACAACAAGAACAACATCTGAACATTTGAAGAACACATTTGACGTAATTCAATTTTTAATTTGTCTATTAGAAATGGTTCGTGAAAGCCTGCAATTGTAAAAGCAATGAGTTTGTTTACAAAATAACTTTCGCTGCTGCTAGGCGCAAATTTTTAATTTATTTCTTGTACGATGCATTTTGGACATTAATTCTCATTTTCAAGTGCATTTTTCGTGTATGATGGCACACGTTGAAAACATCATGCATAAATGCTGTAATACACAAAAAAGGCGCTTAAGAATGGTAATCATTTCCCGTAAAGCGTAGTGAAGGAGATGAATAACAAAACAAATTAAAATAAGAATGTGGCTGACTGCAGCGGCGGAATACTCATGAAGTCCAATAGTTATTTGTGAGTATTAAGGTTAGTAATAATCTAGCTCACTTAGTGCTGTTTCTGTGATTCTGTTTTATATCAGTTTCACTAACTTTGATTTGAATAACAGTGCCTATTTACGGTATTTTTGTCTCAGGGGGAGTTATGTTAACTGCACCGCAGTTTTTAAAACTGGTCTGCATTAAATTTCATGGGAATGCTGGATTAAAAGTTGTCTTTACAATGAGGTTCTCAAAGGCTCTGTATTATATTCAGTTATTGTGAAATCTGAACTAATTAACTCATTTGCAAAGTAATCATTTAACCTAACTTGTGAAGTTGACTACTCTGAGTAGCAAAATCAGTAAAATTGAGTTAGAGTAACGTAATTTTATCTTCAAAACATTGTAAAAGTGGATTGCAATAGCATTTAGTTGTTAGCCCTTGATACACCAAATATAACTGATTGAAGTTTTGAGTAAAATCAGTCTTAGCAAAGGCTGTGTTCATACAAATCAAAATTGATATAAATTACGTCTTCAAATCTTTGATGTAAGCCTTTAAAGGAAATTTTATAATAATATCAGCAGACATATTAGATCTTGAAGGAACTAGTCCAATAGCAGACGCAGAAGAAACAGACAGAATAGACTTGGAGCTGTAGTAGAACCCTTATTTCCTGGAACTAATCATTCATTCTCAGATGCCTCAAAAGGCTTGTCTGTCACAGGTGAACACAGAAAATCTGCTTCTCCAAATGTTTCATCGTTGTTGCTAATAGTATGTTGGAATTTTTTAAATTAAAAAGGTCTGCAAATTAAAATAGTAAATAATTATAATGTGGTTAACTGCACCAGCCCACATAACCTAACTGACTTCATGTCCACTTAACCTAACCACACATTTTTTCTTTATAAACCACTAAAACAAGTGCTCAACTAGGCGTACTCAGAAACAAATGAAACTGCTGTAAAGAGTTAACACTTACAATTGTTATGGTGTATTTGGCATCTACAAACTCTTGTTAAAGTAACAAGCAATAAATGAAATGGGTAGGAAAAAAAAGTCTGACCTTAGCAAAGAAACAGAGCCACTCAAAACAGTTTCTTATTGCTTGCCAACTGCCTAAATTGTTAGACCTAATGAATTTTTTGACTCATTTAGTGGAGGACTCGGAAAACAACTTACGCTAGAATTGCAAAGCAAAAACCAGTTGACCTGACCTGTCCAGTTAACCTAACTCTCCCCTACTATGTTTCAATGCATTTCCATCTAGTTTTCTTGCAGGCTTTAATGTTCAGCTGAAGACTATGGTAATCACTGTTCCAGTTCTTTACCATTGCACAAATGCTAATGAGTAGAACTGCTAAAGTGCTTTGTGTAGCAGGTGCAGACTTGTTCAAACTTTCCGAAATTGTCAATAAGTTATTACAGTTTAAGTTAAAAAGTAATAGATATTGTGTGATAAACTTACAGGGCTAAGACCACTGGACAAAATTTTGTGACCACACACACACACACACACACACATACATACACGTATATACAGGGTGTTTGAGGAAGAAAGGTCAATATTTTAAATAGTGATAGTATAAGTAACTCTGAACAAAAACTGTTATATGAACATGGGTCGGCAAATAATTCATTAGGGAGGTATAGGTATTGAAAGGAACTTTAATTCTGCAAAATTGATGGGCACAACATGAACGTATACGCAATACCGGTACAGCTGAAACATAACGTGATTTTCTTGCAAACAATGCACAGGTACATGCCATGTTTACGCTGTGCAACCTACCACGTATCATGGTCATGTGACGTACATAGTACAATCACCCGTTGTTTGCGCAGCTGTGCCGTGTAAGCCGCATTGTGTAGTGTACTGGCAACGGATCTGTTAGCTGTGTAGTGTATGTTGTTAACTGTATTCGCACTTGCACTGCTAAAAATGTCATATGTCTACAGTAATGAGGAATACGCGTATATAGTGTATATTTATGGCTTCTGCGATGGTAGTGCTACCGCTGCAAGAGAAGAATACCACAGGCACTTTCTGACTCGACGATTACCTGATCTCAGAGTGTTTACCAAAGTGTGTATCACTTTGCGTGCGACTGGCTCTCTTCCAAGTAGACATTTTTCGTCTGAGCATGCATGTCAACAAACTTTGCAAGAACAGGAAAGAAATTATCGCAAGTGTTGAGCGAGACCCGGTACAAGCATACGAAGAATGTCCCTGCATATGAATGTCCCACGGTTACATGCGTGCCGCGTGGGGAACACTACTTGCGGAAAACCTGTATCCATTTTCCATACAGTGTGTCCAAAATCTCCACGTTGGCAACAATTCCCAACGACTTCAATTCTGTCACTGGGTAATTGGGAATAGTCATTTACTTCCATACATACTATTCACTGACGAAGCCCAGTTTTCACGACATGGAATAAACAACACACGCGATAATCATTGATGTTCACGGGAAAATACACAAACTTCAGTGGGTGGCAATTTCCAAGTTCATTTTGCCATAAATGTTTGGTGCGGCACGATCGGTAATGTTTTGATTTTTTGGAAAATTCATTAGTGGAACTATTGGAAGACGTTACTTTAGCCAAGCGAACTGGAATGTACTTTCAGCATGACGGTGTCCCTCCCCGTGTTACCTTACGATTGAGGTACCATCTCTAACTGCACCTGCCCTAATCGCTGGATTGGCCATGGCAGTGCTAACTGGCCTGCAAGATCGCCTGACCTTACACCTGTAGATTTATGTTTAAAGGGTTGGATGAAATCAGAGGTGCAAAAAGTGAAGGTAAATACACGAGATGAACTGCTTCGTCGCATCATGGACGCTGCTGAAATAGGCCTAATTAGGAACCAACCACAGACAGTTGAACAAGCAACACATGTTATCGTTAGAGCGCAAAAGTGCATTGATGTTCATGGTGGGATATTTGAACCTGTTCTGTGAACCGTACAACATCTGCACAATAAGTGTTAAAGCCGTTTGTAAAAGACGTCGTGCGTCTTTTTCAACTGATTACATGTAACATGCGTGTTGTAATGCATTATGTACTAAATGAAAAGTAAATAAACATTATGTAAAAAATGTGTAACATAATTGGACTTCTCTGTAACATTGTTTTCGTGAAAATCACGTTACGATCCAGTTGTATTGCGTATACGTTCTCGTTGTGAACATCAATTTTGCAGAATTGAAGTTTCCTTCAATACCCATACCTCCCTAACGAAGCATTTACAGACCTATGTTCATATAACACTTTTTGTTCAGGATTACTTATACTGTCACTGTGTAAAATGTTGACCTTTCCTCCCCAAAGACCCTGTATATACACTGCAAAGGAGTACACTACACAATAATAATTGTAACACACCATTTGCGAAATCCTCATCTATATTGTGTTTAGTGATGGAAACTGGAAGGATACTCAGGGGAGAGAAGAAGCATACTAGTGTATTTGAATTGGTTAATCATTAAAACATACATGAAAATTTTATTGAAATGCATTAAAAGTGCTAGGCAAACGTACTGTAAAGGCACAATGGTTGAAGATAAAATTAATGATGTAAACACCATTGCAAAACAGCAGTAAGTGAGCTAGATTATCACAAACCTCAATCCAAACAAATTTTGCAATCATGCTATTTTTCTTAGCAGCCAACTTCATTTGGTGTATGTTATATCAAGAAATGATATTCAGGCCATTGTTCTTAACTGTGTGAAGCAGACAGTCTATTGTGAGTATTGGAACAGAACATGTAAGTACCTTTCTGTGTTGAAAGAACCGCATGGTGGAAGATAAAGAATCACCAACTCATGACTTGAGAAATGTTAACACTTTTAACAACTCCTTGGATACAGAGGGCCCATGTCTTGTCCCCAACACTTAGGAGAGCTGTAGGCTACTCCTGGATCCTGCTTATCAGCAAAATTCAGGAACAATATTTAAACACTTGGGCCTTTCAGCCAGTCAACCTTGGGAGCAGAATGCAGACATTCTCATTGGTCATTTCCTGCAGCTGTTAAAGTGCTGTCCATTTTTAAGGCTGCTTCCTGCCACAACTTTTCTCAAATTTATTTCCAGCGGATGGTTGGGAAACACCTACCATCACCAGAAAGTCACCAACTCTCAAACGAGATAAGTAAGTCCCTGGCCACAGACCACTAGATCAGGTTGGAGCGAGTCCCACTGGATGCTGGCTCTTGTGTCCTTAATAGCCATAAGGATGGTCCCACAGCATGCCTGGAATGACATGTAATAGGGTCACCAAACCTTCAAAAGAAAAAAAAAATTGTGTTTCCTCAGGATAGTGAAAGGTGTTTTCTGTAATGCTAAAACATTCTGAATGCGGCAATGGCAGGAGAATGGCAGCTAGTGAAGTATATCAGATAACATCCCAAGGCCAATAATAGCAATGGGTGGAAGTAGTGTTGAATACTTACCTCCAAAGATAAGTAGGTGTAGCTAAAAGAGGCTTTACAGTATATTTTCCAAGAGAGAAGAATGTGAGTCTTTGATTTTCATGTTATACAGTGTACAACTTACATAATTTGTGAATGCAACTTAATTGATTTTTTACTATTGCATCATTTCCACAAGCAAACATACATAAAAGGAATTTGCAGTTCGTTCAAGAAAGCTTCACTTATCTAGTTCAGCATTGGGAGAAGCGATACTGAGCGGGCAGTTGACCATGCCGAAACATAGGTCTATGAATTTAAAGAGGACATATTGAAACTTTTGTTTCATTTACCAAAGTATTTCCATGAGTTACATGCGGTGCTGAATAATATATTGCTTATACTTGGACCCTCAATTTCTTGGGAGTTCCTGTCAGTTTAATTTAATTTTTTGAGAATTGTTCCAAATTTAAAGTTTATTTAAAATCTATTTGTTGGTCCATAGTATCCATAATAACCACATTAAGTATTTTGTAAGTGGAGTTAAATTAAACTCATTAAACAATTGTGAGATTTGTGGAACAATCATTAAACACTTTATTTTACTTTTATTATCATGCATAATTTTTACATATGATGAGTTCTTTTGACTTCTTGTTGGAAAGTTATTGACTAGACTGCTGTTGTGTACAGCCAGATTGTTTCTGCAGTGGACTACCTCCACTCCCAGGACATCAGTCACCGTGATGTCAAGTGTGAGAACATTCTACTCGCATCTAATGAGTGTGTAAAACTCACAGACTTTGGATTCGCTCGGTGCTGCACAGATGAGAACAACCGACGAGTGCTCAGCCGAACCTTCTGTGGTAGTGCAGCATATGCAGCTCCAGAGATCCTGCAGGTGATACAAAATGCTAGTTGCATAAAATGTATGTTAGAAAGTTAGTAACTATAATTTTCACATGGTTGGAAATCTTGGGAAAGAAAACCAAGTGATGCCGACTGCGAAATACTGATGAACAATTTAGTAATAAATAGTGGAAAGAATATAGGAAAGCACTCATTGTGTATCTGAGGCATTAAGCAGTTTGCCCAATCCCTGTCATTTCCAGTACTTTCACAATGCCTTATTCAGCATTAATACTTTCGAACAACGAATAAATATACACATAGTTGCAGCAGTCAAGGAAGGAACAAAAAACAGCAGCATGGACAATTCAGTGTATGACAGTCATACAAAATTTAGACTTTACAGTAAAAACATAATAAGCTTGTCAAATGAGAAAGATGAGCATCTTAAGTTGTTACAGTAAATTAAAAAATCTAAATTTATTTCTACAGATTTGCTATGAATAATTGAACGTCACTTGCAAGTTACAGAAATGGAATAGATTGACAAAGATAGATATAAAGTTGTTGGTATTACATCACTATAGGCATGATGAAAGGAAAGGTGAAATGATGATACATACGAAAGATAGAATAAAGCCCAGGCCATAGACCTAAATGAGTAGTGCACTGAACGGTTGTCTCAGATGTACACTTCAGTAATAAACTTGGAAAACATTTCTGGCATTGTGCATACATCAATAGTAAATGTTTTAAACTTCATCAGGCAGCTGAAGATAACACTAATAAGACGTTGCACAGATTACTGGAAAGTCACTGTATATGCAGATTTTAACAGTAATTCATCTTGTATCAATCAAGGGCATGTAGAAGTGCTGATACCCAGTTTTAGTTCACTGCTCATAGCAACATACCCAACAAATACAGAGCTAATACAACAGCAATTGATAATTTATTTGTAATCAAACTTTTTCTCAGCAAACAGATGTTAGCCTGATAATAAACTGTTTATCCCACCATATGGCCAAATGGCAACATTAAATCATTCAAGTCAATAAGATTTAGCTAGGGAGGGGAAAAGTAGTTACTATTTAGTAGCATCTCAAATGCTTATCTGTTCATAACATTCAGAGAGAATTTATAGAATGAACTATGGCAAATAATGTACCAAGAAATGACAAGTAGTTGAAGCCCTGGAGGAGAATTTGATTCAGTTGCTCCAGTCCCAGGTGATAGTGAGTCATGAGGCAGGCTACCAGTCATGTAATTTACAAGCTAAGCTTCAACAACTGTGCTGCATTCTATGTGGGCATGATAAACAACAAGCTGTCTGTCTGCATGAACAGCTACCAACAAGCTGTGGCCAAGTTGGACTGACCAGTTGCTGAGCGTGCTGCCTAACACAATGTTCTTTATTTCAAATACTGCTTCACAGTGTGTGCCATCTGGATCCTTCCTATCAACAAGAGCTTTCCTGAATTCTGCAGGTGAGAACTCTCCCTGCAATATATCCTATGTTCCTCTAACTCTTTTGGCCTCAACCTTTGTTAGTCACTGTCCTTCACCCACATATCCCCTTCCCTGTTACCACTCCAGCACTACACAGCTTTCTGTTCCACCAATGCACTCAACAGTCTTTTTACTTGTCTCCTTTACCACTCTCTCCTTTCCCCTCCCTCAATCCAACGTCCTGACAGCAACTGGCTGTCCTATCCTCACCCCATCTCATCCCTGTACACTCACCCTTACCCACTGTCCCTTGCCCTCCCTATCTCAGCCCTCTCCTTACCCCACCACTCGGTTTTTCTTCTCCCATCATGCACTGCTACTCACTGTGTGTCCTTGTCTCTCACAGACAGTGGCCACTTGTTTAGCAATCTTTTTGTTCTGCCTGTCTGCGACTCAGAACTTCCACTATAATGAGTAGCAAATCAAGTGTAGTCTTAGAAAGGTCAGCTAATAAAATGTTTGTGGACTTTAATCACTGGTTCCTAGCCAATTATTTGTCACTAAACTTTGAGAGAAAAAAAAACAAAAAAAACTACATGCAGATCAGAACTTATAAAGGGTGTCCCATGAATATATGCCTAACATACGATGACAAGCAGATAGAATAAGTGGACAGTGTTCAATTCTTGGGATTACATCTTGATAATAAATTCAACTGGGAGGAGCACACCACAGAACTGCTGAAGCATCTTAACAAATCTCTATTTGCAATGCGAATTGTCAGACATAGGGGATATAAAAATGAAAAATCTGGTATACTATGCTTATTTTCATTCCATAGTGTCATATGGGATTATTTTTTGGGGCAATTCATCAAGCCAAGCTAAAGTTTTCCGGTCACAAAACTGTGCAGTAAGAGTTATATGCCATGTGAACTAAACAACATCTTGCAGAAGCCTGTTTAGGGAACTAGGGATACTAACTACTGCTTCCCAATATATTTATGCCATAATGAAATTTGTCATTAAAAATATATCACTTTTTCAAACCAACAGCACAATTCATGGAATCAATACCAGAAATAAGAACAATCTTCACAAGAATTTAAAGTCACTTAGTCTTATACAAAAAGGTGTGCATTATTCAGGAACACACATTTTCAATAACTTGCCAGCAGCCATAAAAAGCTTAACAACCATTGAAATTCAGTTTAAGAGAAGCCTAAAGGATTTATTGTGGCCAACTCCTTGTAATCCAACGATGAATTTCTCAGTAGAAACAACTGATTTGTGTGTGTATATATATATATATATATATATATATATATATATATATATATATATAAGTGCTGGCAGGTCAACAGACACACAAACAAACACAAACATACACACAAAATTCAAGCTTTCGCAACAAACTGTTGCCTCATCAGGAAAGAAGGAAGGAGAGGGAAAGACGAAAGGATGTGGGTTTTAAGGGAGAGGGTAAGGAGTCATTCCAATCCCGGGAGCGGAAAGACTTACCTTATGGGGAAAAAAGGATGGGTATACACTCGCACACACACACATATCCATCCACACATATACAGACACAAGCAGACATATTTAAAGACAAAGAGTTTGGGCAGAGATGTCAGTCGAGGCAGAAGTGCAGGGGCAAAGATGTTGTTGAATGACAGGCGAGGTATGAGTGGCGGCAACTTGAAATTAGCGGAGATTGAGGCCTGGTGGATAACGGGAAGAGAGGATATATTGAAGAGTAAGTTCCCATCTCTGGAGTTCGGATAGGTTGGTGTTAGTGGGAAGTATCCAGATAACCTGGACGGTGTAACACTGTGCCAAGATGTGCTGGCCATGTACCAAGGCATGTTTAGCCACAGGGTGATCCTCATTACCAACAAACATTGTCTGCCTGTGTCCATTCATGCAAATGGACAGTTTGTTGCTGGTCATTCCCACATAGAATGCGTCACAGTGTAGGCAGGTCAATTGGTAGATCACGTGGGTGCTTTCACACGTGGCTCTGCCTTTGATCGTGTACACCTTCCGGGTTACAGCACTGGAGTAGGTGGTGGTAGGAGGGTGCATGGGACAGGTTTTACACCGGGGGCGGTTACAAGGGTAGGAGCCAGAGGGTAGGGAAGGTGGTTTGGGGATTTAATAGGGACGAACTAAGAGGTTACGAAGGTTAGGTGGACGGCGGAAAGACACTCTTGGTGGAGTGGGGAGGATTTCGTGAAGGATGGATCTTATTTCAGGGCAGGATTTGAGGAAGTCGTATCCCTGCTGGGGAGCCACATTCAGAATCTGATCCAGTCCCGGAAAGTATCCTGTCACATGTGGGGCACTCATGTGGTTCTTCTGTGGAAGGTTCTGGGTTTGAGAGGATGAGGAAGTGGCTCTGGTTATTTGCTTCTGTACCAGGTTGGGAGGGTAGTTGCGGGATGCAAAAGCTGTTGTCAGGTTGTTGGTGTAATGCTTCAGGGATTCCGGACTGGAGCAGATTCGTTTGCCACGAAGACCTAGGCTGTAGGGAAGGGGGCGTTTGATGTGGAATGGGTGGCAGCTGTCGTAATGGAGGTACTGTTGCTTGTTGGTGGGTTTGATGTGGACGGACGTGTGAAGCTGGCCATTGGACAGGTGGAGGTCAACATCAAGGAAAGTGGCATGGGATTTGGAGTAGGACCAGGTGAATCTGATGGAACCAAAGGAGTTGAGGTTGGAGAGGAAATTCTGGAGTTCTTCTTCACTGTGAGTCCAGATCATGAAGATGTCATCAATAAATCTGTACCAAACTTTGGGTTGGCAGGCCTGGGTAACCAAGAAGGCTTCCTCTAAGCAACCCATGAATAGGTTGGCGTACGAAGGGGCCATCCTGGTACCCATGGCTGTTCCCTTTAATTGTTGGTATGTCTGGCCTCCAAAAGTGATGAAGTTGTGGGTCAGGATGAAGCTGGCTAAGGTAATGAGGAAAGAGGTTTTAGGTAGGGTGGCAGGTGATCAGCGTGAAAGGAAGTGCTCCATCGCAGCGAGGCCCTGGACGTGCGGGATATTTGTGTATAAGGAAGTGGCATCAATGGTTACAAGGATGGTTTCTGGGGGTAATGGATTGGGTAAGGATTCCAGGCGTTCGAGAAAGTAGTTGGTGTCTTTGATGAAGCATGGGAGGCTGCACGTAATGGGTTGAAGGTGTTGATCTACGTAGGCAGAGATACGTTCTATGGGGGCTTGGTAACCAGCTACAATGTGGCGGCCGAGATGATTGGGTTTGTGAATTTTAGGAAGAAGGTAGAAGGTAGGGGTGCGGGGTGTCGGTGGGGTCAGGAGGTTGATGGAGTCAGGTGAAAGGTTTTGTAGGGGGCCTAAGGTTCTGAGGATTCCTTGAAGCTCCGCCTGGACATCAGGAATGGGATTACCTTGGCAAACTTTGTATATGGTGTTGTCTGAAAGCTGACGCAGTGCCTCAGCCACATACTCTCGACGATCAAGTGCCACGGTCGTGGAACTCTTGTCCGCCGGAAGAATATCATTAATTAAGAATATCATTAATTTGAACCCAACAATTACGTTTGTTATTATCGCTGTTGCATTTCAAAATCTTTCCTGTCGTCTTATTTTCTCTTTCTGTTTTTACCAGTAGTCTCACTTTGTATTCACCTTCCCCTTTTTACCGTAATACAATTTTATCCCGCCTATATATACTCAATAATACCTAACCCACTTCCAAACCATAACCAAAAAAAATTTTATTTTCCGCTTTCAACACTACCGCTGCTATAAAATCCACCATTTCTAGTTCAATAACAGCTGTTTTCACATATTAAACAACCATTTCGGCTTGTTCTAATAACTTTCACTTTCCTTCCATTTCCGTTTTTCGCACATCACTGATCGTTTTTAGCCGCTCCCCACAGGTTTTAACGTCATTATTTCTTCGTCAGACAATTGTTAGCCCCATTTTCGTAATCTTTCACCATAACACCACTCCTGTTAATACATTTACACGTTTTTTCGAAATTTTCCCGAATTTATCCGTCCTTTAACGTGTTTCAGCGGCAACACAACCACCTAACCTTCATGCACATCGCTGTCTACCAACCCAAGTTCACCACAGGATCAACTTAACCAACACTTTTTCGCCTTTTTTCATACCAGATCTGCAGTTACTTTCTAGTTCACCCTTGTCTCTCCCCATATATTTTTATCTTTCATTTTCATTTCAACCTCATGTTACACTTTCCACCTTCTAATAGCATGTCACCCTCACAACACCCCCACAACGACCCCATTAAGTTTGATTTACATTCCCTCCACAAACATGCCTTCACCCTAGCCAGATTACGCTCGCATATTTTATTTTCTCAGGCTTGTCTGACATTTGGCATAACCCCCAAAGACCTGACACTTAAAGTTCCCATCTCTGGCTGCAACCCTTCTTTCCATCAGTCCCTATACCAGTTCCAAACTGAACAATCCATTGCCCTCACCCACCTAATCCTTCACCTACACATCCACTCAGTCAATGAACACACCCGTCAACTCCTATTCTTAATAAAAGTCCTCAATCTTTCCTCTCCCACATCCACACCGGCTATTCAGAGCATCCTCCTGCAGGCCAACCGCAAATTAGAACAGCATGCCACCCTTAACCTCAAAAAACTATCCAATCTCCTGGTTTCCCACCTCCGGAAAGGCAACTCACTCACCCTTCACAACCTTTCCAGCAAACCTCAACCACCTCTCATTGCACACAAACCCAGTCTCTCCCATCTACTCAGTCTCCCACTTCCAGCTCCACTACCTCCAAAACCTCAAAATTCCAATCAACACAATCTGACACCACAACACCCTAATTCAGTAGTTAACCTTTCCTCCAAACCTCTCTCCCAATCCGAAACCTCTGTCCTATCCAAAGGCCTCACCTTCAGCCCCACTCCCAAGTTCAACCAAACAGCCCTCATCAAAGATTTACTGTCCTACACTCGTACTCTCTGCTGGAGGTATCACTTTGCCACGAAGAAAAATGATCCTAATCCTACCCCTAATGATCCAACTCCCCAAGACACTATCCAAATTGAACCCTGCCTGGAACAGTTCCGTCCTCCGTCGCAGCGGGACCCACCTCCTCTTCCTCAAAATCACCCTCTCCAAACCTTCCAGGAATTTCTGACTTCCAGCCTTGCCTCTCAATCCTTCTTAAAAAACATTAATCCTACTCCCAACATCACCACTGCCGAAGCCCAAGCTATCTGTGATCTGAAGGCTGACCGGTCCATCGTCCATTCTTCCGGCAGACAAGGGTTCCACGACCGTGGTACTTGATCGTCGAGAGTATGTGGCTGAGAGACTGCGTCAGCTTTCAGACAACACCACATACAACGTTTGCCAAGGTAATCCCATTCCTGATGTCCAGGCGGAGCTTCAAGGAATCCTCAGAACCTTAGGCCCCCTACAAAACCTTTCACCTGACTCCATCAACCTCCTGACCCCACCGACACCCCGCACCCCTACCTTCTACCTTCTTCCTAAAATTCACAAACCCAATCATCCCGGCCGCCCCATTGTAGCTGGTTACCAAGCCCCCACAGAACGTATCTCTGCCTACGTAGATCAACACCTTCAACCCATTATGTGCAGTCTCCCATGCTTCATCAAAGACACCAACTACTTTCTCGAACGCCTGGAATCCTTACCCAATCCGTTACCCCCAGAAACCATCCTTGTAACCATTGATGCCACTTCCTTATACACAAATATCCCGCACGTCCAGGGCCTCGCTGCGATGGAGCACTTCCTTTCACGCTGATCACCTGCCACCCTACCTAAAACCTCTTTCCTCATTACCTTAGCCAGCTTCATCCTGACCCACAACTTCTTCACTTTTGGAGGCCAGACATACCAACAATTAAAGGGAACAGCCATGGGTACCAGGATGGCCCCTTCGTACGCCAGCCTATTCATGGGTCGCTTAGAGGAAGCCTTCTTGGTTACCCAGGCCTGCCAACCCAAAGTTTGGTACAGATTTATTGATGACATCTTCATGATCTGGACTCACAGTGAAGAAGAAC
This sequence comes from Schistocerca americana, assembly GCF_021461395.2. Lineage (NCBI taxonomy): Eukaryota > Metazoa > Arthropoda > Insecta > Orthoptera > Acrididae > Schistocerca > Schistocerca americana. Next base: position 324,351,426 of record NC_060121.1, on the reverse strand, counting down.
TCCAGAATTTCCTCTCCAACCTCAACTCCTTTGGTTCCAACAGATTCACCTGGTCCTACTCCAAATCCCATGCCACTTTCCTTGATGTTGACCTCCACCTGTCCAATGGCCAGCTTCACACGTCCGTCCACATCAAACCCACCAACAAGCAACAGTACCTCTATTACGACAGCTGCCACCCATTCCACATCAAACGCCCTCTTCCCTACAGCCTAGGTCTTCGTGGCAAACGAATCTGCTCCAGTCCGGAATCCCTGAACCATTACACCAACAACCTGACAACAGCTTTTTCATCCCGCAACTACCCTCCCAACCTGGTACAGAAGCAAATAACCAGAGCCACTTCCTCATCCTCTCAAACCCAGAACCTCCCACAGAAGAACCACATGAGTGCCCCACTTGTGACAGGATACTTTCCGGGACTGGATCAGATTCTGAATGTGGCTCTCCAGCAGGGATACGACTCCCTCAAATCCTGCCCTGAAATGAGATCCATCCTTCATGAAATCCTCCCCACTCCACCAAGAGTGTCTTTCCGCCGTCCACCTAACCTTCGTAACCTCTTAGTTCATCCCTATTAAATCCCCAAACCACCTTCCCTACCCTCTGGCTCCTACCCTTGTAACCGCCCCCGGTGTAAAACCTGTCCCATGCACCCTCCCACCACCACCTACTACAGTCCTGTAACCCGGAAGGTGTACACGATCAAAGGCAGAGCCACGTGTGAAAGCACCCACGTGATCTACCAACTGACCTGCCTATGCTGTGACGCATTCTATGTGGGAATGACCAGCAACAAACTGTCCATTTGCATGAATGGACACAGGCAGGCAGTGTTTGTTGGTAATGAGGATCACCCTGTGGCTAAACATGCCTTGGTGCACGGCCAGCACATCTTGGCACAGTGTTACACCGTCCAGGTTATCTGGATACTTCCCACTAACACCAACCTATCCGAATTCCGGAGATGGGAACTTGCTCTTCAATATATCCTCTCTTCCCGTTATCCACCAGGCCTCAATCTCCGCTAATTTCAAGTTGCCGCCACTCATACCTCGCCTGTCATTCAACAACATCTTTGCCCCTGCACTTCTGCCTCGACTGACATCTCTGCCCAAACTCTTTGTCTTTAAATATGTCTGCTTGTGTCTGTATATGTGTGGATGGATATGTGTGTGTGTGCGAGTGTATACCCGTCCTTTTTTCCCCATAAGGTAAGTCTTTCCGCTCCCGGGATTGGAATGACTCCTTACCCTCTCCCTTAAAACCCACATCCTTTCGTCTATCCCTCTCCTTCCCTCTTTCCTGACGAAGCAACCGATGGTTGCGTAAGCTAGAATTTTGTGTGTATGTTTGTGTTTGTTTGTGTTTCTATCGACCTGCCAGCGCTTTTGTTTGGTAAGTCTCATCATCTTGGTTTTTAGATATATTTTTACCACGTGGAATGTTTCCATCTATTTTATATATATATATATATATATATAAAGTACAATATAACTTCTGCACCAGTTCAGTGCAATAATGTGTTCATTGTATTTAGTAGTTGTATTACACGTTTATTACCTTATAAATAAATAAAAAACTTTTTTATTTTATAATCAATGCATTAGTATTTGTAAAATGATTCTTTCAAATAGCGTTCATTAGAAAATGACAACTGTGCCACTTGGGACCTGTGGGATGGTACATTAGCTTATTTGTTTGAGTTGTAAATATTTGTCATGTATTGTTGTTTTTGTGACATGTTCTACATCGTGGAGGACCTCCTCACTACGGATCAATTGGAATGAAAGTAAATCTAATCTAATCTACCCTTTTCATAATATTGTCATTATTCCATTATGGATTTTTCTTTGTTAGATACCTTCTCGTATGAAGTACATACATCCATCTTTTGTGTCCCTTCAGTTGAGAAACTGACAAATTAGATTAGATTAGATTAATACTAGTTCCATGGATCATGAATACGATATTTTGTAATGATGTGGAACGAGTCAGATTTTCCAATACATGACATAATTAAGTTAATTTAACAACATAATTAAGTTAATATAACAACTTTTTTATTTGAAAAAAATTTTTTTAACAATTTTTTTTGTTTGGTTTTTTCCTTTTTTTTTAAATTTATATCTAAAAATTCCTCTATGGAGTAGACGGAGTTGTCATTCAGAAATTCTTTTAATTTCTTTTTAAATACTTGTTGGTTATCTGTCAGACTTTTGATACTATTTGGTAAGTGACCAAAGACTTTAGCGGCAATATAATTCACCCCTTTCTGTGCCAAAGTTAGATTTAATCTTGAATAGTGAAGATTATCCTTTCTCCTAGTATTGTAGTTATTCACACTGCTATTACTTCTGAATTGGGTTTGGTTGTTAATAACAAATTTCATAAGGGAGTATATATACTGAGAAGCTACTGTGAATATCCCTAGATCCTTAAATATATGTCTGCAGGATGATCTTGGGTGGACTACAGCTATTATTCTGATTACATCCTTTTGTACAATAAATACTTTATTCCTCAGTGATGAATTACCCAAAAATATGACGCCATATGCAAGCAATGAGTGAAAATAGGCGTAGTAAGCTAATTTACTTAGATGTTTATCACCAAAATTTGCAATGGCCCTTATTGCATAAGTAGCTGAACTCAAACGTTTCAGCAGATCATCAATGTGTTTCTTCCAATTTAATCTCTCATCAATGGACACACCTAAAAATTTTGAATATTCTACCCTAGCTATATGCTTCTGATTAAGGTCTATATTTATTAATGGCATCATACCATTTACTGCACGGAACTGTAGGTACTGTGTCTTATCAAAATTCAGTGAGAGTCCATTTACAAGGAACCACTTAGTAATTTTCTGAAAGACATTATTGACAATTCATCAGTTAATTCTTGTTTGTCAGGTGTGATTACTATACTTGTATCATCAGCAAACAGAACTAACTTTGCCTCTTCGTGAATATAGAATGTCAAGTCATTAATATATATTAAGAACAACAAAGGATCTAAGACCGACCCTTGTGGAACCCCATCCTTGATAGTCCCCCAGTTTGAGGAATGTGCTGATCTTTGCATATTATGAGAACTGCTTATTTCAACTTTCTGCGCTCTTCCAGTTAGGTACGAATTAAACTGTTCCACTCATGCCACAATACTTGAGCTTTTCTAGCAGAATTTCATGATTTACACAATTAAAAGCCTTTGAGAGATCACAAAAAATACCAATGGGTGGTGTTTGGTTATTCAGATCATTCAAAATTTGATTGGTGAAAGCATGTATGGCATTTTCTGCTGAAAAACCTTTCTGGAAACCAAATTGACATTTTGTTAGTACTTTATTTTTACAGATATGTGAAGCTACTCTTGAATACATTACTTTCTCAAAAATTTTGGATAAAGCTGTTAGAAGGGTGATTGGACGGTAATTGTTGACATCAGATCTATCCCCTTTTTTATGCAAAGGTATAACAATAGCATATTTCACTCATAGCATATTTCAGTCAAACATTGAAAGCAGCTTCAATTCTGTTTAACTAAGAATGATTTCACTATCATTTCTTCATTTCAAAAACACCTTGAAAATGCAGTCTATCAGTTTGTGTTTTTATTAAGAAGCTGAAATTTAGATACAGTGCTGCCTGAAATTTCTAAGTCTACTAATTTTAAATGTAACATATCTACATTAATCACAATATAGTTCCTTAATTTAGTATGCTCTGGCTGTGAATAATATAGTATAATGTTTATGTACAACATTTTATAATGACTAACTGTGAGTGCATTTATATTGCCTACCTTTTTCATCATAATATGCAGCATACCCAATGGCACAGGACTGTGCACATGACTGGTTCAGTGCCACTATTGAACTGGTAATAAATTACTCTATGAAGCAAAACTTGCCATGATAGCTGTTATAATGACATTATAAAAACTGTGGAATGTGACTTGGGGAAATGTTGATGGTACCTTTTTCAGTGTAATTATTTACCATCATTAGCCACCTTTCACACTGTATATAATGGCAACAAAGTGATGTAGGCCAGAAAATTATTTTACACAAAAAAATAAAAATGATATAACAGTAAATGCAAATGGACTGCCTCTAACATTAAAAATATGAAACTTCCTGGCAGATTAAAACTGTGTGCCCGACCGAGACTCGAACTCGTTACCTTTGCCTTTCGCGGGCAAGTGCTCTACCACTGAGCTACCGAAGCACGACTCACGTCCAGTACCCACAGCCCCACTTCTGCCAGTATCTCGTCTCCTACCTTCCAAACTTTACAGAAGCTCTTCTGCGAACCATGCAGAACTAGCACTCCTGAAAGAAAGGATATAGCGGAGACATGGCTTAGCCACAGCCTGGGGGCTTCGGTAGCTCAGTGGTAGAGCACTTGCCCGCGAAAGGCAAAGGTAACGAGTTCGAGTCTCGGTCGGGCACACAGTTTTAATCTGCCAGGAAGTTTCATATCAGCGCACACTCCGCTGCAGAGTGAAAATCTCATTCTGGAAACATCCCCCAGGCTGTGGCTAAGCCAAGTCTCCGCTATATCCTTTCTTTCAGGAGTGCTAGTTCTGCATGGTTCGCAGAAGAGCTTCTGTAAAGTTTGGAAGGTAGGAGACGAGATACTGGCAGAAGTGGGGCTGTGGGTACCGCACGTGAGTCGTGCTTCGGTAGCTCAGTGGTAGAGCACTTGCCCACGAAAGGCAAAGGTAACGAGTTCGAGTCTCGGTCGGGCACACAGTTTTGATCTGCCAGGAAGTTTCATATCAGCGCACACTCCGCTGCAGAGTGAAAATCTCATTCTGGAAACATCCCCCAGGCTGTGGCTAAGCCATGTCTCCGCTATATCCTTTCTTTCAGGAGTGCTAGTTCTGCATGGTTCGCAGAAGAGCTTCTGTAAAGTTTGGAAGGTAGGAGACGAGATACTGGCAGAAGTGGGGCTGTGGGTACCGGACGTGAGTCGTGCTTCGGTAGCTCAGTGGTAGAGCACTTGCCCGCGAAAGGCAAAGGTAACGAGTTCGAGTCTCGGTCGGGCACACAGTTTTAATCTGCCAGGAAGTTTCATATCAGCGCACACTCCGCTGCAGAGTGAAAATCTCATCATGGAAACATCCCCCAGGCTGTGGCTAAGCCATGTCTCCACTATATCCTTTCTTTCAGGAGTGCTAGTTCTGCATGGTTCGCAGAAGAGCTTCTGTAAAGTTTGGAAGGTAGGAGACGAGATACTGGCAGAAGTGGGGCTGTGGGTACCGGACGTGAGTCGTGCTTCGGTAGCTCAGTGGTAGAGCACTTGCCCGCAAAAGGCAAAGGTAACGAGTTCGAGTCTCGGTCGGGCACACAGTTTTAATCTGCCAGGAAGTTTCATATCAGCGCACACTCCGCTGCAGAGTGAAAATCTCATTCTCATTAAAAATATGCTTAATTTCCATAGTTAAACTTAGGTTCATTTCATGCATTATTTAACATGTCTTCTTGTTTTTAAATAACAACTCCTATACATGTCTTCTAGCATGTCTTCTAGCTTTTAAATAACAGCTCCTATACATAACCTTACTTTGTTTCAGGGAAAACCATACAATCCTAAACTGTATGATGCCTGGTCACTTGGAGTTGTATTGTTTGTTATGCTGACAGCAAGTATGCCCTTTGATGATACAAATTCAAAAGCCATGCTATACGCACAGCTGTGTCGAGTCATCAATTTCCCAAAACACTGTGAACACTCTGTGTCAATGAATGCAAGGGAAATTGTAAGGTAAGAATGGACACACAAATGTGCAAAAGCCATGCAGTAGGTCTATAGTTAAGTATGGGTATTAGTATCTGTTGACTTACTCTTCAAGATCAAGCCAAAACAATTTAAAAATACAGGAACTCTATTCTGTATTAACTATTGATTGGAGCAGCAACACCAGTGCACAAGAATATGCACTGAAGTTCCTGCTTTACAAGGAAGAAAGTAAAGTGAACTATACATTGCATTACATTACATTACTTGTATTTTACGGATTCTGTGGACAGGGGTCTGTAAGATGTGAAAAGAACTCCAGGATTTACATTTTATTTAGATGCAATACAACAATATGTCTTAACAGTATGAAGTCTTATTTTATTACTGTGATAATATTAATTACAGATTAACCCTGAAATTTAACTTCAGGGATTTCTGAGAAAAATATCCTACAGTGGACTAGAAACAGTTCCCTTAAATGAAGTTCTTTAATTCACTCTTAAACACCACAACATTACCCATAAGATATTTAACATGCTCTGCCAGGTTATTGAATACTCCCATCCCGGGAGTGGAAAGACTTACCTTAGGGGGGAAAAAAAGGAAAAAAGGACGGGTATACACTCGCACACACACACATATGTGTGGATGGATATGTGTGTGTGTGCGAGTGTATACCCGTCCTTTTTTCCTTTTTCCCCCCCCTAAGGTAAGTCTTTCCACTCCCGGGATTGGAATGACTCCTTACCCTCTCCCTTAAATCCCACATCCTTTCGTCTTTCCCTCTCCTTCCCTCTTTCCTGATGAGGCAACAGTTTGTTGCGAAAGCTTGAATTTTGTGTATATGTTTGTGTTTGTTTGTGTGTCTGTCGATCTGCCAGCACTTTCATTTGGTAAGTCACATCATCTTTGTTTTTAGATATATAGCTATAATAGATTACACATAGGACACTATCTTTGTTATCATGTAACTACAAAATTTGAATTTAATATCCTGCTCAAATGGTGAAATCTTCATAAAAAAATTCCTCAACAGAGTAATCGCATTTCTATACCAGTGTCTACTGTATCTTGTGGCAACCTCAAAGTAGCTTTGGTACACTATTTTTTTTGTGTCTGTGTCGGTTATATTGGCTATGATTGACGTAACAAATGGCAGCCTGTTTGATTTACTTCTCAGGTAGCCTATGTGTGACAACCATGACAGACTTCTATCCAATTCCATTACTAAGAATTTAACATATTCTGCTCTGTTTAGTTCCTGGCTTCTGTGCGTATTCTGAATACAGTTTATTTTTTGCCTTAAATTGCTGTTTTTGAAATATTTAGTTTTAGACTACTTAGATGGAATGACATTTTCAGGAATTTACTCTTAATTTTATTTTCTGTCGGTACTGGTGTGTCATTAGCAAATAGAACTGAATGATAATTTAAATTTAAGACTAAATTATTTATGTAAAAAGAAAAATTGTAGGGCCTAGGGCTGAGCATTATGGTACTCCCTGTGAGATAGTTCTCCACTTTGTTTGGTGTTAGGACAACCCTTTACTTTTCTCTGTCAGATTGATGTACACCATTGTAAGGCACTACCCATAATTAAATTTCTTCCTTTTTTATAAGAATAAGGAGTGGTCTATATAATGTTTCTTTGGTGAAGTTTACTTATTAAAGAATGGCATTAATAATAAAAGCTGTTGACTGAAATTCGAAGGCAGGGTTTACTGAAAATTCAAGGAACAAATATAAATAAAATGGCCATATGTGACTAATATTTTCATCCTCTCCCCTATTATTGAAACTGCAACAAACACTTGAACTAGCAGGTGAACAGTCACAGAAGACACATAGCCCTTGTGACTTACAAGTTATTCCTTCATTATAAGTAATGAAAGAAAAAGGAGAAAAACTGAGCAAGATAAGTTATTTTAAACATCATGATAAGAGATACAAAATCAGCCACAGAGAAGATGGATACAACTTTGAATGTAACAGCAGGAGCCAATCAGTAGGTTAAAGATAACAGCTACAAACTTCTATGAAACAAAGAGTGCAAATGGAAAAAAAATCTTGAATGTTACATACATAGTTTCTGATGTTTCTGACAGGTTTCTTTTCTCTCTGCTGTCTTGCAGTTCAGTGTGATCAACCCTTCCCTTCTTTAATGGATTATGTTTCATAGTTCCTTTTTCCCACCTCATGCCTGACTCTCTAAGCAATTATTTTCGAGTTTGGAAAGCTTGAAATTTGATGGTGTGATCATTGTTGATGTGCCTCCTAACCTTCCCCAGCTGCTCCATCTCACTCATGCAACGTAGCTGATATAAACATCAAATTAAATTTTGCTATTTGAGTATAAATAAAAATAAGTTAAGTCATCTAAGAGAGAAAAATAAAGATACAAGAATGTAGAGAGACAAATGGCTTACAAGAGTTTTGAGAATTTGGGAGGTGGATAATATCTTAGGTAATGGCCTAAGTTAAGGTGAAGTTGGTAGTAAAATCAAAGAAATATTTTGATATGTAACCTCATGTTCTGGATAACAAAGCACAGAGACTGGATGTGGATTTTAATGACTAAAACTGTGTATGAAGTGTTTATCATGCTGTTGTTGTACTAAGGAGCAGTTTCAACTAGGCCTATGTGATGTTTATTGATTTTTTTTTTATTCTGGCAAATTTTGTAATACTTGTCTTGTCTCAGTGGGTTGAGGTAAAGCTGCTGCTGTGGCACGAATTTTGCTATTCATGGGTAATCAAGCATTGTACTGAAGCTGACACAGATGAAAACTGTATGAAAGGGACCAATTAAACTGCAATGTGTTAAAATGCAAAACAAGACTATGAGAGATTTGAATGACATGTAACAGCTGTCTTATGATGATTTCATACCCAGGAACACAGTGTTTGAATTAGGTTTTAGCCATACCGATTTTTAATTCCCTGTACCGGTATATTCCCCAATTCTAACTAATGGATGCTGAGATTCTATTTAGAGGTGCTCACAGGACATTTCTATGTAAACCATTATCCTTTGTGAATAGTGTCCTATATATAGTTTATTATTTAAAGATATTACCTTGCATGGCTGATGTTAATTATGTGTATTGAACATGTTGTCTTTATAAGCTATAGAAAAAAATAAATTCACATATTACTGGTCCAAATTAAATAAAATTCTGCTCAGTTCCTTTAATGGGGACATTTTTTGTGACATAAATTAATTTTGGGAATTAAATTGAAATGAATGTCCATTTGGTAAAAAGCTTTTGGTTTTCCACTTCTACATCTACATCTACATCCATACTCCGCAAGCCACCTAACGATGTGTGGCGGAGGGTACCCTGAGTACCTCTATCGGTTCTCCCTTCTATTCCAGTCTCGTATTGTTCGTGGAAAGAAGGATTGTCGGTATTCTTCTGTGTGGGCTCCAATCTCTCTGATTTTATCCTCATGGTCTCTTCGCGAGATATACGTAGGTGGGAGCAGTAAACTGCTTGACTCTTCGGTGAAGGTATGTTCTTGAAACAAAAGCCCGTACCGAGCTACTGAGCGTCTCTCCTGCAGAGTCTTCCACTGGAGTTTATCTATCATCTCCGTAACGCTTTTGCGATTATTAAATGATCCTGTAACGAAGCGCGCTGCTCTCCGTTGGATCTTCTCTGTCTCTTCTATCAATCCTATCTGGTACGGATCCCACACTGTTGAGCAATATTCAAGCAGTGGGCGAACAAGCGTACTGTAACCTACTTCCTTTGTTTTCGGATTGCATTTCCTTAGGATTCTTCCAATGAATCTCAGTCTGGCATCTGCTTTACCGACGATCAACTTTATATGATCATTCCATTTTAAATCACTCCTAATGCGTACTCCCAGATAATTTATGGAATTAACTGCTTCCAGTTGCTGACCTGCTATTTTGTAGTTAAATGATAAGGGAACTATCTTTCTGTGTATTCGCAGCACATTACACTTCTCTACATTGAGACTCAATTGCCACTCCCTGCACCATGCGTCTATTCGCTGCAGATCCTCCTGCATTTCAGTACAATTTTCCATTGTTACAACCTCTCGATACACCACAGCATCATCTGCAAAAAGCCTCAGTGAACTTCCGATGTCATCCACAAGGTCATTTATGTATATTGTGAATAGCAACGGTCCTATGACACTCCCCTGCGGCACACCTGAAGTCACTCTTACTTCGGAAGACTTCTCTCAATTGAGAATGACATGCTGCGTTCTGTTATATAGGAACTCTTCAATCCGATCACACAATTGGTCTGATAGTCCATATGCTCTTACTTTGTCAGTTAAACGACTGTGGGCAACTGTGTCGAACGCCTTGCGGAAGTCAAGAAACACGGCATCTGCCTGTGAACCCGTGTCTATGGCTCTCTGACTCTCGTGGACGAATAGCGCGAGCTGGGTTTCACACGACCGTCTTTTTCAAAACCCATGCTGATTCCTACAGAGTAGATTTCTAGTCTCCAGAAAAGTCATTATACTTGAACATAATACGTGTTCCAAAATTCTACAACTGATCAACTTTAGAGATATAGGTCTATAGTTCTGCCCATCTGTTCGACGTCCCTTCTTGAAAACGGGGATGACCTGTGCCCTTTTCCAATCCTTTGGAACGCTACACTCTTCTAGAGACCTACGGTACACCGCTGCAAGAAGAGGGGCAAGTTCCTTTGCGTACTCTGTGTAAAATCGAACTGGTATCCCATCAGGTCCAGCGGCCTTTCCTCTTTTGAGCAATTTTAATTGTTTCTCTATCCCTCTGTCATCTATTTCGATATCTACCATCTTGTCATCTGTGCGACAATCTAGAGAAGGAACTACAGTGCAGTCTTCCTCTGGGAAACAGCTTTGGAAAAAGACATTAAGTATTTCGGCCTTTAGTCTGTCATCCTCTGTTTCAGAACCATTTTGTCACAGAGTGTCTGGACATTTTGTTTTGAGCCACCTACCGCTTTGACATAAGACCAAAATTTCTTAAGATTTTCTGCCAAGTCAGTACATAGAACTTTACTTTCGAATTCATTGAACGCCTCTCGCATAGCTCTCTTCACACTACATTTCACTTTGCGTAATTTTTGTTTGTCTGCAAGGCTTTGGCTATATTTATGTTTGCTGTGAAGTTCCCTTTGCTTCCGCAGCAGTTTCCTAACCCGGTTGTTGTACCACGGTGGCTCTTGGCACTTGGCACTTGGGTAGTAGTGTTGAAATGCTGATGTTTCAAGGATTGTTATACTGAAAGTATTCTGATTGAAAAATCCATGTCAAACAGTCTGTACTAATAGGTATGTAACAATTGCTGGTGATGGCCTGGGATGTCCTATACTTACACAAACATAGCTATAGTTAGTAGCAGGCATTAGTGCCAAAGTAGATAAGTGATCAACATAATAAATTCAGCAGTTTGAAATAGAACATACATAGTCTCTAATTAAAATGATTTCATATGCCAAAATTTGTGTCTAACAATAAAACATCAAATGAAATAAAATATGCAGAAATAAAATCCATACTTAAAGTCCAAATGAAAAGTGTAAAAATTAATAAAACCACCCATCATGACAAAGTAAATAACACAATATTTTGTGAAAGTCAGAATAAAAGGTATAAAAAGTAATATAGAATATATTAATAGAAATTCTTTCAGTGTGACAAAGCAAGTGAAACACTGTCTTGTGTGAAAAAGATGAATGAAACAGTAATGATATAATAATAAGTCTTGATGGTTGATACAGCATTCAGAGGAGAATCCAGTTAGCACCATCTTGTGGCCACTTGTATGATGTTTTTGTTTCCCTTTGGTGGTATTTGTAGAAGGAGACGCAGTCATTATGCTCTTGGTGGCCAGTGTACATGGCCACATGCTGAGTCATTGCAGTGTGCGACACCAGTGAGACTAGTAAGTTCCTGAATACATTTAAACAGCCATTCAAGTTAAACACATTCTGTTTGTTAAGCAATAACCCTGTATGTGCATAGATATCCATTTCCTCCAGTAGGTTCAATAATTGTCCTTTCAGTGTCCTGTGCAACACTTTGAAATTATTCTGCATATTTCGTGCCTCATGGTTTTCATTATCAAAATGTGTACTGAATGCACTCCCATTTTGGCTGTAGGTCTGTTCTTTGATGCGAGTCTTAAAATTCTTCCCCATCTGACCAATATAAAATCTTTCCTAGTTCTGGCAGTTGATCTTGTAGACCCTACATTCAAAATATTTATTAATGCTGTTGGCAACTTTGTGACATAATCTAGAATCAATTGTACCTTTTGTCTGAAATCCAGTTTTAACTTCAGTTTTTCTGAAAATTTCCACAATTGTCTCTGAAAGTACACCATTGTATAACATAGTAACAAATCTCTTGTTCTCTGGATCTACTGAGTCCTTGTCATGTTTGTTTGTCGTTAAGTATGGATTTTATTTCTGCACATCACACAGCATTTTATCTTTTATTGTAAGATACACATTTTGCCATATGACTATGCAAATTCTGCTTTAAGCTATCGAATTATGATGCTGACCACTTATATAGCTCAGCACTAGCAGTGTCTTCTAGCTATACTTATGTTTGTATAAGTGTAGGACACTCCCAGCCCATCATCAGCACTTATGTGCCTATGTGTACATAGTGTTTGACATTGTTATTTGTATCAGAATACTTTTACTGGTATGTAGGGCTGGTTTGTACGTTTAGTAGAAGTGTTATCTTTCTTATGTTTTCCTGAAATTTTTGTCACATTAGAGTTTTTCTACTTGTAACAGATTTGATAATGGCAGTAAGTTGAAACCAGTCCTTGTGAACTGTATAGCATATGTTACCAAGACAGACATTTATAAATAAAGTGCCAACATGGTCATAGATCTGTTACAGACTTTATGTCTTCAATTGATAAAAATGTACATTCACATGTGTTTAGGTGTTTAAGTATTTATAGAGTGCTGTTGGTGAAGTTAAATAATAAAATGCTGGGCTTCCAAAAAACCTATCTTTGTCCCATAAAAGGTAATTAGTGAGTAACGATAAAAATATTTGCCTCAAGAGAAAACTTATGTACTAGGAATTTCTCTGAGATTTCCATCTTGGGATAAATATTTCAATTGTTGTGAAAATTCTGATATTCAGCACTTCCAGTAAATGGATACTTTCAGAGAAACTAAAGAAATTATTATGCCAATAAAAATTAGGAAAAAATCTGTCAGATTCTAATCTCAAAAACACTTACGATATATTTCAAACTTAGTGAAAAGATGAGTAATGAATTGCATATAACAGTACCAATGTGTCACGAGGAAACGTTTTCTGAAGTACTTCTGTTGACAAAAAGAGGGAGCAACTAAAGCCATTAATGATTAATGTGATGGGTGACCATCCAGCCGCCATGCGCTGTTGCCATTTTTCAGGGTGCACTCAGCCTCGTGATGCAAACTGAGGAGCTGCTCGACCGAATAGTAGCAGCTCCGGTCAAAGAAAACCATCACAACGACCGGGAGAGCGGTGTGCTGACCACACGCCCCTCCTATCTGCATCCTCGGCTGAGGATGATATGGCAGTCGGATGGTTCCGATGGGCCACTTGTGGCCTGAAGACGGCGTGCTTAATGTGCACAGAATGTGGAATTGCCTCATGATTATTTTTAACATGACTACTATATCAAAATATTTTTCTCAGTGTAATTTAATTGGATAGATAAAAATATGTAAGCTTTCAGAGCCAGTGGCTCCTTCTTCCAGCAGAAGACTTGAAAGGAAAGGAAGAACGGTGAAGGAAAAGGACTGGAGATGTTTAGGAAAAGGGATAGAGTTCAGAAAAATCACCAGAACTGCAGGTCAGCGGACACTACTGGATGGGATGAGAAGGAAAGACTCATCATGTATTGCACCTAATTTCAACTGGTTATTTAAATACAGCAAATGAATTACTTTTTAGAAAGCACAATAATCAGTATAGATGCATTAACTGTTTCCTTTTCTCTTGATGTCTCCTACAGGGACAAATTTGCGGTATGCCAGTTTATTTATTAGATGGCAATTGTGTATTTGAAAGTAATTAAATATTTCATACACAATTTTCATTAATCTCAGCATCTCACTAAAAAAACTCATTTTTTGAAAATTAAGCAAACCCTGTTTTTATGGAATAAGTCCCAATTTTGGCAAAATAATCAAATTTAGAAACCTATAATTACCATTATTCATTGAACACTGAACAAATTTATTTAGTACCAAAGAGCACTGCAACAGCTTAGGAGCTGTATTTAAGGATCCTAATACATTCTTAAGCCATTAATGTGTGGTAAAATATGTTTGACATCATAATAGATTGGGCTCCAAAACACACAGGAAAATGTTCACTCATACTTTCTGTGCCATGAGAAATAAGGGAAACTAATAAGAGTTGATGGGGATGTTAAAGAATCTAAACAACTTTCAGCCAATAGTAAACATAAAATTATACACTGAGCTGCCGAGGAAACTGGTGAAGGCATGCATATTTAAATACAGGTATATGTAAACAGGCAGAATGCGGCATTGCGGTCGGCAATGCCTGTATAAGAAAACAAGTGTCTGCCACAGTTGTTAGATCGGTTACTGCTGCTACAATGGCAGATTATCAAGATTTAAATGAGTTTGCATGTGGTGTTATAGTTGGCACATGAGCGATGGGACACAGCATCTCTGAGGTAGCGATGAAGTGGGGATTTTCCCGTATGAGCATTTCACTAGTGTATCCTGAATATCAGGAATCCAGTAAAACATAAAATCTCTGACATTGCTGCAGCTATAAAAAGACACCGCAAGAACGGGACCAATGGTAACTGAAGAGATGTGTTCAATGTGACAGAAGTGCAACTCTTCTGCAGATTGCTGCATATTTCAGTGCTGGGTCATCAACAAGCATCAGCCTGCGAACCATTCAATGAAACATCACTGATATGGGCTTTTGTAGCTGAAGGCCCACTCATTTACCCTTGATGACTGCACGATACAAAACTTTACGCCTCTCCTGTGCCCATCAACACTGACATTGGACTGTTGATGACTGGAAACATGTTTCCTGGTCGGACAAGTCTCATTTCAAATTGTATTGTGTGGATGGAACTGTATGGGTATGGAGACCTCCTCATGAATTCGTGGACCCTGCATGTTAGCAGAGGACTGTTCAAGCTTGTGGAGGCTCTGTAATGGTGTGGGTCATGTGCAGTTGGAGTGATACGGGACCCCCTGAAACGTCTTGATATGACTCTGCCATGTGACACATACATAATCATCCTGTCTGGTCACCTGCACCCATTCATGTCCACTGTGCATTCCGCCAGACTTGGGCAATTCCAGCAGGACAATGCGATGACACACATGTCCAGAATTGCTTCAGAGTGGCTCTTTTGAGTTTAAACATTTACGCTGGCCACCAAACTCCACAGACATGAACATCCCAGACATGAACATCATTGAGCATATCTGGGCTGCCTTGCAACATGTTGTTGCGAATAGAACTCCACCCACTCACACTTTTACTGATTTATCAGATTTATGGACAGCTCTGTAGGATTCATGGCGTCAGTTCCCTCCAGCATTACTTCAGACATTAGTCGAGTCTATCACACGTCATGTTGTTCGCGGGGGCCCTATGTAATATTAGGCAGGTGTACCAGTTTCTTTGGCTCTTCAGTGTAAATACAACAGGGAGTACATATATCATGCACTGGAATGTAACTGAATTAAATGCTGAATACTGAAATGACAAATGTTCTAAAATTTCAATTTTTGGTCTGAGTTTGAAAATATTAAAGTAATTTATTTAAATGAATACTGGCTTAGTGACGGTGCAATAAAAATCTTAAATAAGTTTGAAAACTTTAAGTTAGCTACCAGCTTTTGTAGGAGTTCATGCCCACTTATGTATTCACATTTCGATTACTGTGAAAGAAGTGACTTTAACTGTTTAAATGAAGAGTGATTTTTGAGGGTTGCTGTTGTGGTGTTCATCTGCTTTCTTTCTTCATTTGTTGTCCTTTGTGTCAATGTACTAAGTTGTGATACTGGCTGAAAAAATTGGGGGTGGAAGTTTAACACTGACTACTTTACATGATGTCACCGACAGGTGCACATTTGTGTTTCACAGTTCTTTACTATCACTGTTCACAACCTCCCAATAATACACAGTTATATGGTCAGTGCACTATTGTTTAACTTTCGGTAAGCCTCATTAATAGTTTGCAGGCAAACATCAACATGCTGCTACAATAGTTTACTGTTGAATATCTAAGAGCAGTAAAAACCTAACCATACATTTCACAGTCTTTCAGATTAATTGAACAGACACTGTCATTGCTTTAACACATGGCCTCTTGGTGTAACACTTATTTCACGGTTAAGTTGATGCATTGTTGTTGTTCTAACCAACACAGATTTCTTGTCTGAAACTCGGCTGTGGACTGAGTGTCTCGGGACCAAAAATCAGACTCTTGCATGTCAGCACAATAATAGGCACTGAAACTACACATTGTTTGATGTTTAATTTACAGAAATTACAATTAAAATTTAACTCATTAAATTAACTGAATACATCGAAAAATTCCATCCTTTTAATAGTTTCTTCTACTACAAGAGTTAGGCTGACTTATTTGTTTAAATTATGAAATTAACAGATATCATTATACAAAAAATACTTCTGACAAAACTGTTAATTACTTTGGAATTAATTAAGGACTGGCTTTGCTAACATGTTTTCAAATAGATCCTTTAAGAATAGTACTAGTTGTTCCTCCTAATGTTCATAATTAGTATAGAACTGGTATTTGTTTATAAGTCAACAATAGAATTTAAGTTACGAAACGATTACTGATTTCACGCTATAACAAAAGATACTAACTAGGCATAGTCAAAATAAATTAGGAAATTGCTGACATACACAAAACTAAGCATAAAATTAGATTTGGTGCTATATTTAGAACTGATGGCCAACTTTTCGCTTTTACAAAAATGCAGCTTATACTCATGTATGTTAACAATAAGTAGTCAAAAATGAAAAAAATGAATTTTAAGGAGGTGGATGGCAAAACATGAGGGGAAGTAAAAATCATCCCAGCTTGCTTTGACACACTGTTTCAAATTAAGGAACCTAAATGTTGCTATAATGTCAATTTATAGAATCCCAGGAAAAGTTACAACTAAGCAATTCCTGTGTAAATTTCAATTTTTGCTAGAAAACCTCAGTAAAGAGAAAAAGGAAAAAACGTAATTACTGCCAATTTCAAGATCAATGTGTTGAGTGAAAATGATGAAGCATCAAAATTTATTGACATAATAGAAAAATATAGTTTAAAATTAAATTTTTTGTTATCAACTAGAGAAAATGCTCAGCTGCATGTATAGACAATATTTCAACTAATTACGTTTTTGAAGATGCACATAAATTTTTTTCAGGTTTAAGAGTTTCTGATCATTCAGCTGTATTTATTGAGTTGAGATAAAGTAAGGAAGTTCTGTTTTAAAAAATCTGCATGAAATGGAACTTTAATCAGGAAAACATGAGTTCATTTCATGACAAGCTGGGCAAGACAGAATGGCACTTTGACCAAAATATTTCAAGCAGTGCAAATTTTGCAGTATTCGTGAGTAGTTTTTTAAATGTTTTCAATGAAATGTTTCCACCTTAAACTTGTCTAAATAAAGCGACAGTAAAGTTGAAATGGATCACTCAAGGTACACAGATCATTAGTACTAATAAAAGACAACTAAATAATGAACTAATATATAATAAAAATACTGAATTTGTTGAATATGTTAGACAATACAAAATTACGTTTTAGAAAGTTGCCAAGGCAGCAAAGCAAATGGCAAATAATAGTTTAATTTTAAGACATGAGAATAAATAAAAGCCTCACAAAATTTAAAACAGTGTAAGCAATTAAGTAAAAAATATTATATTAACACTGAAAAAGAAAAGCTCTGCAGGTTGGGATGGGATACCCACAAAAGTTACCAAATTTTGTGTAAAATAATAGAAAATGCACTGTTTGAAATAATAAACCCATCTTTTGAGCATGGATGCTTCCCAGAGGCGATAAAGTATACAGAGGCAAAAATGCTGTTAAAAAAAAGAGTAAAGAAAGGATTTGGGAAATTATATCGGATATCTTTTCTTCCAGTCCTCTCAAAAGTATTTGAAAAAGTAGCTGCCATCCAGATTCAGATTTTTATTGGAAAATATGAGATTATTTTGAAAAATCAATTTGGCATGGAAAAATCACTATAGATGCAAATCACAAGTTTGTTGACAAGATTAGCACATCATTAAACAATAAAAATAAGGTTTCAGGGATCTTCCGTGACCTCACAAAAACCTTTGACTCAGTAAGCCACGCACTTCTTACTCATAAACTTGACATGTATGGAATTAGGAATGCTGTTCCACACTTGCTTACTTCATATCTATCCAATAGGAAACAAAGAATTGTTGTCTCTACAAATGCAGCAAATTGCTCCTCCAAATGGAAGACAATAACACAAAGTGTCCTCAAGTTTCTATCCTAGGGCCTATTTTGTCTTTATTCTTCATTAATGATCTATCAATCAATAGAAATGCCCACTCAGTTTTATTTGACAATGACACATCTGTACTAATTGAGTGTGAGCCAGAAACTATCTCTGTCTGCATCATCAATACAATAGGTCATTTAGAAACATGGTTTCATCTCAATGGATTAACCCTGAACATCCTGAAAACCCATGTGATCCAGTTCAGAATAAAGCAGTCAATACACCAGAAAATTAAAATAAACCATAAAAACCAAACTCTAGAAGATGTGGATTGTGCAAAATTTCTAGGATTAAACCAAGACAAGAATTTAAATTGGAACAAACGTGTGGAATAACTAGTAAACAAACTATGTAGCTTTGCATTTGCAATGCAAATATGGCAAATGGCACCTACATGGACACAAGGAAAACTGCATACCACAGCTACTTACAGTCATTTACAAGGCATGGTATCGTTTCTTGGGGAAATCTGAGTAACTTAATGCCCATACTGAAATTACAGAAAAGAATTATTAGAAACACATTGCTCTGCATCCACGGAGATCATATTGCCCATTGTCTAAAAACCTGAAATCATTAACAGTAGCTTCCTTGAATATCTATGATATTATCATGTTTTTGCATGCCGGTTTAGAATTATGTGAAGAGAACTACTTTGAGTGCACTTATAATTATACAAGAAATAAAGAAAACTTTATGGTCCCTGCTCACTCTTTGAACTTATATGCTCAGACTCTCCATTACATGGGAATGAAAATTTATAAAAAATTATAAACCCAAGAACATTTTGAGTATGAACCTAGAGTCACTGAAAATAAAGCTGCATGATACTCTGCTTGAATGGTGCTACTACTCAGTTGAAGGTTTCATGATTTATGAAGTGAATATTTGAGCAGGAGGTAGTTTATAAATTGTCTTGTTATGTGAATAAGTAAAGGTATCTTTTCACAAAAAAGTTGCATTTATGTTTAAATACAACTCCATCTTATTAACTATAGCTTTATATCAGTGAAACTGTATTAACTATATTTTGACCTGTCTCCTGCACTCTAGTCAAATAATTAGAATCTGTATGTTATGAGACAAATCACAATTTCTCATCAAATAAATTTCCTATTTGGATTGTAATCATACTTGCATTTAGCAGTACAGATTATTACTGTTACTACGAGTGATAGAAAAGGTTAGACAGTTGCATGAGGAGAGCCAGCATAATTGCAAACTATAGTTTGCAGCAATATTGGTTCAGCAGAATGACTAATTATGGTCAATCCTCCAAAATCAGCAAGAATATTCAACAGATGGTGCAAGTCTGGTAATTTTGATTTATATGTCCAAAAAATACAGTGCATCAAAGTCTATGAACCAAAATGTGCAGATGTCCCAACAAGTTAAAGAGTAATCTGACAAGATAGGTGCAAGGCAAAGAATTAGGAAATAAGTCTTAATGCTAGGGAGTCACCATGGGATGGGAAAGTTGAATCAGGTAAACATGTGTAGATTACTTTGTATAACAGAATTTTTAGGCCAAATACTGGGCATTGATTAAGTTTCTCTGCGGCTAGATGTTGATAGAAAAGATTATATGCCGAAACTTCATTATGGACTGAAACAGTCTTAACCTATCAGGAAAACGAGGTCACAATCAACTGCAGAGTGAAGCATTGATTCTGGGAACAATCTGTTGACTGTAGCTAAGCTTTTTCTCTGTAAAATCCTTCCTTCCAAAATTGCTGCTCTTGTAAGGTATTCAGGAGAACTCCTGTAAAGTTTGGAGTGTAGGAGACGGTTGTAGGTAGAATTAAAGCTGTGAGGATAGGGTTGGTGGAATTGAAGCTGTGAGGATAGGTCATGAGTTGTACCTGGACAGTTAAGTTATTCAGAGCATTGCTCATGAAAAGCAAGGCTCTGGGCTTGAGTTCTGGCCTGGAATGCAACTTAAACTTGTCAGGAAGCTTCAAAATAGTACATTTTTGGCTACAGAGTGAAAGGTATGTTTTGAAATATAACATCATAGTAATTGGCGTTATAGACAAAAGCTTTGGCTACAACTTCAGTTACATAAGTACGAATGATGATAGGTACATTGCAGGGAATGGTTCTTGCAGTAGTGTGCAGGTAATCTCACTCTTCAAGCATTACAAAAACCCATATCAAAAATGCAGAACCTACTTTCTCTGGAGGGAAGGGTGCTGACACATGGATGTAGCCACTGCTTTGTTCCTCACTTGGTTGCATCACAAATTGCATGACATGCTTCTGTCGAGAGTCTACTTAAATGGGTAATTGCCTATATGTAAGAACATATAAGATGTGAAACAAATACTAACAAAGAGATAGAGGGGCTGGCCAGTACTTACCTCAGCTCAGTACAGCCGATAGATACACATAAAACAGAACTGAAAATTTACATTCCTAGCTTTCGGAACTTTGTTCCTTCATCAGGGAGGAGAGAGGGGAAAAAAGGGAAGAAGGGAAAGTGGTTTCAGTTACTCACAACCCAGGTTATGAAGCAACAGGGAAAGGTAAACAGGGAGGGTAGCAAGGATGGAGGCATGGTTGTCAGAGGGAAGCCAAAGATATCCTACTGTAAGTACTGTGCCAGCTTCAACCAAAGAGGATGCATACAGAAGTAAAGAGGTATATAGTATAAAGATAAACACAACTATGTAGGATGAAAAGATGCGTGAATGGCTAAAGAGGAAAGGGAAAGAGGAGAAGACTGAAGAGTGAATGGGAGTGAGGTTGTTTAACGTAGGTTCAGTCCAGGGGGATGGCGGGATGAAAGGATGTGTTGGAGTGCAAGTTCCCATCTCCGCAGTTCAGAGGGACTGGTGTTGGGTGGGAGAAGCCAAATGGCACATACGGTGTAGCAGGTTCCTAGGTCCCTAGAATTATGCTGGAGGGCATGCTCCGCTACTGGGTATTGGGCATCTCCTAGGCGGACAGTTCGTCTGTGTCCGTTCATGCGCTCAGCCAGTTTGGTTGTTGTCATGCCGATGTAAAAGGCTGTGCAGTGCAGACATGTCAGTTGATAAATGACATGTGTAGTTTCACACGTAGCCCTGCCTTGAATTGTGTATGTTTTACCAGTAGCGGGGCTGGAGTAGGTGGTTGTGGGCGGATGCATGGGGCAGGTTTTGCAGCGGGGTCGGTTACAGGGGTAGGAACCGCTGCAAAACCTGCCCCATGCATCCGCCCACAACCACCTACTCCAGCCCCGCTACTGGTAAAACATACACAATTCAAGGCAGGGCTACGTGTGAAACTACACATGTCATTTATCAACTGACATGTCTGCACTGCACAGCCTTTTACATCGGCATGACAACAACCAAACTGGCTGAGCGCATGAACGGACACAGACGAACTGTCCGCCTAGGAGATGCCCAATACCCAGTAGCGGAGCATGCCCTCCAGCATAATTCTAGGGACCTAGGAACCTGCTACACCGTATGTGCCATTTGGCTTCTCCCACCCAACACCAGTCCCTCTGAACTGCGGAGATGGGAACTTGCACTCCAACACATCCTTTCATCCCGCCATCCCCCTGGACTGAACCTACGTTAAACAACCTCACTCCCATTCACTCTTCAGTCTTCTCCTCTTTCCCTTTCCTCTTTAGCCATTCACGCATCTTTTCATCCTACATAGTTGTGTTTATCTTTATACTATATACCTCTTTACTTCTGTATGCGTCCTCTTTGGTTGAAGCTGGCACAGTACTTACAGTAGAATATCTTTGGCTTCCCTCTGACAACCATGCCTCCATCCTTGCTACCCTCCCTGTTTACCTTTCCCTGTTGCTTCATAACCTGGGTTGTGAGTAACTGAAACCACTTTCCCTTCTTCCCTTTTTTCCCCTCTCTCCTCCCTGATGAAGGAACAAAGTTCCGAAAGCTAGGAATGTAAATTTTCAGTTCTGTTTTATGTGTATCTATCGGCTGTACTGAGCTGAGGTAAGTACTGGCCAGCCCCTCTATCTCTTTGTTAGTATTTATATGTAAGAACACTCAGTCTTTTAGGATTTACCATAAAAACACAAATTATCTTATAAATAAAAAAGATTAACTTTTAAACAGGAATTTCAGCAGATGATTGTCATAACATCACACTAACATAATGGAAACAAACTAGAAAAAGTAGATGAATGAAAGCTAATATGTCATTGAAAAAACAGTAAAAGGAAAATAATGGCTATATACGAAACCTGCAGTTAGGTCTTTAGCCTCAGAGATTAGTGATTGTAGTACTGAACAGTGTTTGATTTCTGTGCCTCGGCAGAGGACCTGGAAACATGTATAAATGCCCCTACTAGTAGTGTTGATGGTGTACAAACAATAAGCAGTTAATACCATCAATTTCATCAAGCATTTAAAAGAAATATTAATATTGTTTTGTAAAATGAATAGAAGAGTTACTATTATTGACACTTTAATGTTAATTTCCTGTCAGATAATAGTGATCAAGGACTTCCACTGTTATAATGACAAGCTTTAGCTTCTTCTCCAAACTGAAGTTCCTAATCAGTGTAATGATTTCATTGGACATGTGTTTTATTTAATGAAGATTAAGTATTGTGTCTTCTTTACCTGTTTTTGCTTGACTGTGATATTGTGTATGGCTATGACACACTTCCTGTTCACATAGCATAGTTACTGCTGTAAGAAAATTCAGTGTTGCTATTCTAATTTATCTGGAATGATATACTAAGACCTTAAGTAATTATAATCCATACATCACCTATAAACATATACATCATCAACTGGATACATTAAACCCCTATCAAAACATAATGTCCAACTTCTAACCTCTACATAGACGTCTATTCAAAGAATGAATGTGAGTAATCTCAAGCACATTTCATTTGCCTCACCAATATCGTAACTTTGTTAAAAATATATATATTCTCTGAGGACTCTGCATGTCTCCAAAGTAGGCTAGTGATACTATGATCTATATTTGCATCCACACAAGTACTTAGTCTCATGAAGTTACTGCCAACCCATGCTGAAGATCTGCGTCATTCCCTGCCATGATTCTCCACATGCAAATAAAAATAACAAATCTACATAATATCCATGCTCTCTCCTGCAATAACTTGTATTATGGCATTGATTCATGAGTCTCATAATCAGCAAGAATACATAGGGGGTTCATGTCACTCCTCTGGAGTGATATGTAACACCACATCATGGATAAATGATTTTGGCAACTTGAAAATGACTGTCTGTCCTGTTCTTGGAACAAGTTGTTTCTTTGCAGATTTTCACAATTTTTTGATGTAATAATGTACTACTTCCTTATAGGCTACCAAGAACTGAAAGTACCCCTTCGTACTGAAATGTCTGATAAATTATTGATGTAAATGTGAGATACTGTGCTCAAGAGCTCTACAGACCCAGGGTTTTGAGTGATATTTCAAAGCCACTATTAACTGTTCTACTTTCCACAAACATTCATTTCCTGTTAATTTGTTTGTGTCTCTTGAGATAGCAGTCCAATAGAAATGTGTTATCCTGTATTTGTGCCATCACTGTTCCAATGGTCTCCTTTCCAGCACTGGTGGTTGTGTGTTTTTCCTTTGTTTGGATGCTTTGAATATCGTTCATAAATTTCATTTTTTAGCCTCTTATTTAGAAGCCATATAACTAAATCTATTAGTTATTTTCATCTTCTGGGAATGACATTTGTGACAGCTCATAGTAATTTTGCATGCATCAGTATGTTTATGAATAAGTTGCATTTTTGGTGAAAATACCATATTATTACCAGTTGGCAATTTACATAACTAGATTTCTACTTGAATCATTATCTACAGTAAAATTTAATGGATAGAGGATGGGGCAAATAAAGGTGGCCCAGAGAACAGAGTTCCAGGGTACAAAGAAACAAAGCAGAGGAAAGGAAATACAATACTAACTTGACTATATCAGATCTTGAAAGTGATCACCATTCATCTCTTGGCATTTTTGGGCCCTGGTCAGCTAGTTAATAAAGGTGGATCAAAGCTGGACTGCTGGGATTGTTGCAGTCTCATCTGTAATGTTCTGCTGCACTTCTTGAAGACTATGAGGGTTGTTGCAATTTGCACCTTTGATTTGAGGGCTTCCCACACAAGGTAATTGTATAGTGACAGATCAGGTGGCCTGGGTGACCAGCTTGAGCCATGATCAGACTTACCTCTGCTAACAACACTTTCAGGCATGAAGATTGTGTGAATGTGCTCCAACATTTGGCTGACTGTATGGGCAGTTGCTCCATCCTGTTGGAAGTAACTGTAAGTCTTTTCCTCCTCTGTTAATGCATAAATTCATGTACAATGATATCCATCTTGTACAGGCCACTTGTCTTTACCGCACCCTGTATAACCCAACACGAAATATTTCGAAATCTGTGTGTGGAGAAAAAGCTGTCAAGCAGAAATGGTTTCCATTTATTTTTAAAACTGTTTTAATTGTCTGCCAGCACCTATAATTCAAATGGCGCATGGCCAAACATAATTATGGTGGCTTGCTTTGCTCCTTTTGGTGCAAGGGAAAGATTAAATTGTTTATAATGGAGGATGTTTTTGGTCTTAGTACAATATTTATAAATGTTGCTATAACTTCATATCTAGACTAATTCTTCACAAAAAACTTCATGAAACCATTTTCAGTATACACATGTGCATTAAACAGTTGCCTACATAATGCTTAATTATGCACATCAGATATTATCGGTACAACATTTTTCTATGCCATGAATATTTCCTGTCTAGTTGTGGAATTATCCTAGAAAGTTATCCCATAAGATGTTCACAAAAGGAAGTATACAAATTGCAAAATATGCCAGCTTTATGATGATTTCATCATCAAAATCGGCAATTGGGTGTATCGCAAACATTGCTGAACTCATGCATATTGGAAGATTTAAACTGTGATTTCCATTTCTAGTTCTGATCAATATGCACACTCAGGAAATTTCAAAATATTTTGTTTCCCTTGTGCTCCATTGTTAATGATGATTACATATCTGAACTATGTTTTATCTAAGATAAGTGATAGATCATATATTAAGAACTACTCACAATCAGTAATTGTTCTGAATATATCTGTTATTGCACTTTTTATTGCTGCATCCATATTCAGCTTGATTACCATGCCTATATTATCAGCAAAGAGCATTGCTTCTGTTTTATCACTGTAAGATGGAAGGTTATTTATTTATGACAAGAAGAGTATTAGTCTCAGTATTGAATACCATGGAATGCCTATAGTAGTTAGCCCCAACCAAAAGAAGATTCATCATGAAGAATGTATGAACTGTCTGTCATGATCACTTGCTGGTTATCAGTTAAATATGAAGTGAACCAGTTACTCTTTGTACTTTGAAAGCTATAAACTTACATTTTTCTACAAGATTGTTGTAATTTGCATAATAGAAACACCTTAGACACATTACAGAAAATTCTTAGGTGATTAAGATTTTGTAATATATGGATAGAGAGATGGTAGGTGGCATGTTCAGTGGTGGTGCCCTTCTATAATCATTGATCTGAAGTGTCAAATTTTATGATCCAACAGCAAGTCCTGGTTATTATATATTTTTTTATTGTTGTATGGACAGGCCATAAGTTAATTCATCGATCTTGTCATTTTCTGGTATAATACAGTTAATTTTTTTTAATGTCTGTGTGCTCATATTTCAATAAATATTCAGAATTTCTATTGTATAGGCATCAATATTTTTTTGGCCGGCCGGCCGGGGTGGCCAAGCGGTTCTAGGCACTACAGTCTGGAACCGCGCGACCACTACGGTCGCAGGTTCGAATCCTGCCTCGGGCATGGATGTGTGTGCTGTCCTTAGGTTAGTTAGGTTTAAGTAGTTCTAGGTTCTAGGGGACTGGTGAGCTCAGGAGTTAAGTCCCATAGTGCTCAGAGCCATTTGAAACATTTGTTTCGGACAGTTCAGTTTCTAATGGCTCTCAGTGGTTCTATATTTTGTGTTTTATTGTTGACAGAAAAATGTCTGATATTTGCAAAATACCTTTTTAGTAACCATCCCAAAAACTTATACACCCACCAAAACTTACTGTTTTATCAGCAACTATATAAACAGTTTGTGTAGGACCACACACATCAATTGGCTGAAGCCCGTTTTGTGAATGAGACTTAATTACTGCTTTTCTGTCTTGGCCATGTTTATTAATATTTAAGGTATTTCTATACATTGTTACTTACAGATGATCTGGACTTCTTATGTATACACAAACTGTATTTGCATTTTCAGGCGACTTCTGGAACCAGATGTTACCCGACGAGCTACTGTTAAACACATCAAACAAAATGCATGGCTGAAAAATGAATTGTAATGAAAATGTATACGAAAACCTAGTGTGCTCCAGTGGAGTGTGTGTGTGTCACTGTCCTGTGCAATATTTTTGTTTTCAGTGAGTCGTCCACAAGTCTTTCTTTTTTTTGTGACAAACCACGTGACAATTAAAGTTATTTTTTAAAAGTGCTTTTATGTTACTAAATAATAAATATGTTAAAATATGCAATAAAATCAATGAATATGTATTTTTGCAAAGAGAAATAGCTTATGAAGGTATTTCTACCAATGATTTCATTCTTTGTGTGCATCATTTGCAAATGCATAAGATATTTTTCGTGGGGGTGGGGGTGGGGCGAGGGGGGAAGTAATAGTAGTACATGATGTCTCAACAACAGTGCACCATAAGGAGTCTTAAGAAGTATGAATGTAAATAGTTTAAATGTAAAATAATTTTTATTGTATGGACAAGTAATTCCGACAAGCAAAACAACCATAATTACCAACTACAGAATTTTTGCTAGGAAACAATATACATATGGTTGTAAATATCACATTAATGAAAGTCAATAACCCTTTTGTAATGATGAAAGAAGAAGCATGAGAGAAGAAAATCATGGCAAAGTAATAGATATAGCAAATACATGATACCCAAGAACATGTGATTATATCCATTTGTTTGAAATTGCTGAAAATTCATGCCCATATAGCACTAATATATTTTATCTTTCCCCATTACATACCCCCAAGGTGTGGCTATTTATTGATTTATCCTTGTTAACTAGTGGTTGACTACTTCCATCCCCCACCCCTGCTAGTAATTTATGATCATTCAACATGATCAAAACGATAGTAGATTCATTGTCTATAAAAACAGTAGAAAACACTATTCTAATTCTATGTTTGTACTTTAGATGTCAGCTTAATATGTGTTTGAAGATGCCTGCTGTACTACAGTCATTTTGTTCCCATTATGTTTCATCTGTGACAGGTGCAGGGAAAGAATGACTGTTGAGAAGTCTCTTAAATAAATTCTATTTCTGTGATTTAACTATCAAGGTTATTTTACAGTTACATAATGGAGGAAGTAATATTTTTTTAATGTGTCTACTAGGAATTTTGACGAGAAACCTCTCCATAATGCACACTGTCTTAATCGCAGCAGCTGCTGTTGTACGTAGATGAATGTTTCTGTGACACCCCATGCTGGATCATACTCGTATTTCCTTAGGGTTCTTTCCATGAATCACAATGTGTCATCTGTGTTTTCCTACAACTAATCACGTGCAGCATTTTACTTTGAATTGTTTCAGACGTGCTCCTAGATAATTTATGATTTCCATTGATTGTTAATAATGGGGCATTCCAGCTACTTCTCTTTAATACATTACTTTTATTTATCTTAAGGGTGGCAATTGTTGCATGAGGAGAAGAACTTCTGCAGGTCATTCTGTATTTTCATGGGTTTTCACATTTACATCTTTGGACATCCTCTTAGCCACCCAATTGCAGTCAGTAAACTCGTAAATTGTTGTGTTCTCTTGCATAATTATTTGTATCTCAGTTAAGACTTTCCTTTCATGTCAACTAATGTGCAAGAATAATAATTTCAGTGGACTGCATGAGTATGAAAGCCTCAAAGCTCTCAGTAACAATGAATCATCGAACAATATATGATAATACACAATATTAAATGAAGAGAATACTATGCCACATAACAAGAACCTGGTTTGGCTAAAATAAATTTTGTTGCTATTTTTCACATGGCATTCAGTTTCATCAGTTTGTTCTTTCTAATTTTCCTTTTTTTTTTATTTCACTCTTATTTTCTGTTTCAGCAACTTCTTATTGCAACCCAATCTTGTCTCGACTCTTTACCATTCAGAATACACCTTTTCTTTCTCTCACCTCCCCCCCCCCCCCCTCCCTTCTTCCCAACCCCTTATGTACACTAATGTATGTTACTCTCCTTCAACTCTTTTTTCTTAAATAATTCCATATATATCTTTCTCAACCTCCTCCTTTTTTCTTAAATAATTCCATATATATCTTTCTCAACCTCCTCAGTTTTGCCCCTGTTTACTTCTTTCTTTGCTTCATTATTTTTACCCTTATGGTCTATGTCTCACTTGTCACAAACACCAGATAAATCTGTTGTTATTAATCACTAGGTTGATTGTTACTTTCAAAACTACATGAGATAATTTGGAAATCAGCTATTACAATTATTTTTCTTCTTTTTGTTGCATATCTTTCAAGGTTTGATTTTGAATGGTGTTCAGGCATATTATTTTGGTCACTGTTAATGTAATAATACAATACTGACAAACTTGGAGGGACTCTTAGAGGGTGGTGTTGAGAGAAAAATTGAATATAAGAGCCCATATCTGGAAACATCTTCTGTACAGATAATGGTTAATTATTTTTATCTCAGGTCTTCTTAGAATCTTTCAAACTGTAAAAATGTTAACAGAGACTTAGTACACCCAACACTTCACTGTGCTAAATAATTGATTATAATTATTTCCTTTATTTGAAGTTACATTATTATGCAGATGCATTACTGCACACCAAAGCAAAAACAATATGTGAACATGATACCTGTGTGTCTCAGGGCTTGAAACCTTAGGGTTGAAATGTATGTATAGTCATTAGTAGCACACTGGTTTGTTAATGTTAATTGTGTGAGGTATATTTAGTTATAGCTAACTCTGTAAAGGTGCTTACATGAAAAAAATAGCGTACTCGACATGAGTGGTCCAGTACAGCAAAATTTACATCATAAAATGAAAGTAATGTAGATGCTTTAATATTTTCATAAATTTATAAATTGAATAAGTTATCTTAATAATATCTATGCTAGATGAGCCATGGTTACCAAAAATAGTTGTACCAATCATAATGGTGGACAACAATAGGGTAAGATGATAACTAATAAAACTTTCAATAACTGCAGGAAAGGACACAATTCTTATATAAATAAAAGATGGATTCAATAGCAACAAATAACATTTTGTATTCTGGAAACAATTTATATATGTTAACAATCATTACACTTATTACAGACCTCTTAATGTGGAATGTAGGAAGAGTGCATCTTGCTAAGTCAGCAGTACAACTCAAAAAGGTACAATGTCTTCTCTTTTATAAGAGAAAATTAACAGTCTTCTTTAGTCACTGTCTATGCAGATAATAAATTGTGCTTTTTGCCTTTATTCTTTTCACTTGATGCACTTCACATCAAAATATGTCAATGCTTTTCACATATTACGGAAAAAATTTTAAGTCCTTTTTTTCAAGTATATTCACAGGGACAAGAGCCAGGAGATGGCACATCTGCTGTCTTGGCGTATACTGCATTTGTGGTATCTCCATCTCTCTCTCTCTTTTTGCCAGTACTATATAAAACACTTCATTCAACAGCAGCTTGCAAACGTCCAACATTCTCATTTGTTTCTATATTTAGGTGTTAATAGGGAGTAATCTTATGAGTGTCTTAGTGTAGTATTTCTTTAACTTTTGATTTATTGAAATGATGCCATATTTCAAAACTCATTTCCCTGTGTCACGTGTCATCTGTTTCAGGAGTAGAAGACTGTTTGCTCCCATTGGTCCTGAGATTTGTGAGTGATGTAGTGAATTTAATGTACATGTCACTGTAACAGATGATACATCTTTGAACTTGATTAGAAGTTCTTCACCCTCTCAACTGCCATATATACTTCTGTGCTGAACTCCAGTCTCTTATTTCTGTACTTTTATTATTTCCATCTCCACATGTTATAATACATTAATATTATAAGGTGAGTTGGGTGCAATGTGTCGTGAAGACAAATGAAAGTCTTGGTAAAAATCACATGTAATAATTTATTATATTTCAGTGATAGTCCATAAGACTAAGGTGTTGATACAGAACGTATCTCTGCCTACGTAGATCAACACCTTCAACCCATTACATGCAGTCTCCCATCCTTCATCAAAGACACCAACCACTTTCTCGAACGCCTGGAATCCTTACCCAATGTGTTACCCCCGGAAACCATCCTTGTAACCATTGATGCCACTTCCTTATACACAAATATTCCGCATGTCCAGGGCCTCGCTGCGATGGAGCATTTCCTTTCACGCCGATCACCTGCCACCCTACCTAA
The DNA here is from genome assembly GCF_021461395.2 of Schistocerca americana. Classification (NCBI taxonomy): domain Eukaryota; kingdom Metazoa; phylum Arthropoda; class Insecta; order Orthoptera; family Acrididae; genus Schistocerca; species Schistocerca americana. The sequence continues at coordinate 324,320,646 of NC_060121.1, read as the reverse complement.
AACCTCTTTCCTCATCACCTTAGCCAGCTTCATCCTGACCCACAACTTCTTCACTTTTGAAGGCCAGACATACCAACAATTAAAGGGAACAGCCATGGGTACCAGGATGGCCCCCACATACGCCAACCTATTCATGGGTCGCTTAGAGGAAGCCTTCTTGGTTACCCAGGCCTGCCAACCCAAAGTTTGGTACAGATTTATTGATGACATCTTCATGATCTGGACTCATAGTGAAGAAGAACTCCAGAATTTCCTCTCCAACCTCAACTCCTTTGGTTCCATCAGATTCACCTGGTCCTACTCCAAATCCCATGCCACTTTCCTTGACGTTGACCTCCACCTGTCCAATGGCCAGCTTCACACGTCCGTCCACATCAAACCCACCAACAAGCAACAGTACCTCCATTATGACAGCTGCCACCCATTCCACATCAAACGGTCCCTTCCCTACAGCCTAGGTCTTCGTGGCAAACGAATCTGCTCCAGTCCGGAATCCCTGAACCATTACACCAACAACCTGACAACAGCTTTTGCATCCCGCAACTACCCTTCTGACCTGGTACAGAAGCAAATAACCAGAGCCACTTTCTCATCCCCTCAAACCCACAATCCCCCACAGAAGAACCACAAAAGTGCCCCACTTGTGACAGGATACTTTCTGGGACTGGACCAGACTCTGAATGTGGCTCTCCAGCAGGGATACGACTTCCTCAAATCCTGCCCTGAAATGAGATCCATCCTTCATGAAATCCTCCCCACTCCACCGACAGTGTCTTTCCGCCGTCCACCTAACCTTCGTAACCTCTTAGTTCATCCCTATGAAATCCCCAAACCTCCTATCCTTGTAACGGCCCCGGTGTAACACCTGTCCCATGCACCCTCCTACCACCACCTACTCCAGTCCTGTAACCCGGAAGGTGTACACGATCAAAGGCAGAGCCACATGTGAAAGCACCCACGTGATCTACCAACTGACCTGCCTACACTGTGACGCATTCTATGTGGGAATGACCAGCAACAAACTGTCCATTCGCATGAATGGACACAGGCAGACAGTGTTTCCTGGTAATGAGGATCACCCTGTGGCTAAACATACCTTGGTGCACGGCCAGCACATCTTGGCACAGTGTTACACCATCCGGGTTATCTGGATACTTCCCACCAACACCAACCTATCCGAACTCTGGAGATAGGAACTTGCGCTTCAATATATCCTCTCTTCCCGTTACCCACCAGGCCTCAATCTCCGCTAATTTCAGGTTGCCGCCACTCACACCTCACCTGTCATTCAACATCATCTTTGCCTCTGCACTTCCGCCTCGACTGACATCTCTGCCCAAACTCTTTGTCTTTAAATATGTCTGCTTGTGTCTGTATATGTGTGTATGGATATGTGTGTGTGTGCGAGTGTATACCCGTCCTTTTTTCCCCCTAAGGTAAGTCTTTCCGCTCCCGGGATTGGAATGACTCCTTACACTCTCCCTTAAAACCCACTTCCTTTCGTCTTTCCCTCTCCTTCCTTCTTTCCTGATGAGGCAACAGTTTGTTGCGAGAGCTTGAATTTTGTGTGTATGTATGTGTCTGTTTGTGTTTCTATCGATCTGCCAGCGCTTTCGTATGGTAAGTTACATCATCTTTGTTTTTAAATATATTTTTCCCGCGTGGAATGTTTCCCTCTATTATATTGATATCATTAATTTGAACCCAACAATCACGTTTTTTATTTTTTATTTACTTTAAAGCACTGAATTTACTCCAGGCCGCTGTTACACTTATACATAAACCACATGAGCACTCTAATGTTCACTGTTGCACCAAAAGTAAGAGTGTCCCACTACAACAGGAAAATGGTACAACAGGAAAGAAATCACTTATAGACATTAGTTAAATGATAGAAAATCTGTTAAGGTAATCACAAGATGTGGGATCCATTTTAATAATGTCCATTTTATGGGTTTTTCTGTGGTGTAAGCTGTTAAATCAACTGCATTATTTATTTAGCACACAACAAAGAAACTTTAACACAGTGTTTTACTGTATGCTGAATGCCAAATAAAAATAACAATACATGATACAGTTTAATGACAAATGAGAGATGATATCAGAGTGAAGGAAAATACTGTGATGTAATCAGACAGCAGTGACTAAAAAGTAAGTAAGACATATGACAGACAGAAGTAAGAAGTGATGCAATAACAAGAGAAATTGGGGATGGAAAAATGCATGTGAAAATGTAAATAATGGATAAAAAATGCAATGTAGTGGGGATTGCAAACAATACACCAACACATAAGAAGATTAATTATAAATGTGTGCATGAAGAGAGTTGCAATAAGGAGGAGAGAAAGTGTTAGGGAGATATTAAATATAAGCTAATACATGGCAAGGGACTGAGAATTGGAACACTTCACAGAAACTTATAAAAATTATGCAAAAGTTTCTTAGTGTGTCTGGGATGTGAAATACTATTTATTGATTTATCATATCCCAGAGGTACAATCAGGAAGGAGAACCTTTGTTTGTCTACTTGACTTAAAAGACGTCTTACATATCGCCTGTTCATGAAGAGACCTAAAGTCTTCTCTTCCTGAAAAAATGAATGTGGATTCAGGTATACAAAATAAGAACAGCTTTATTATTTATAAATCATGAAAGTATTCTAATTCGATGTTCCACTATACAAAATTACTTTGGTCTTTCTAAAAATATATTCCACTTGTTACTATACAATACTTCCTACTTCTTAATAGGGAATTCTCAGAATTGCAATACTGATTCAGCAATTTTGTAAAATAATTATTATGTTTAATACTATAAACAAGAATTAGCAGTAATGTCTCATAAAGATGTTTCTGTTGCCTCTATGTCCACAAAAATGTAAAAAGTTCATGTCTACTATAGTTCATCACACTCTTGCTCAGTCTCATTGCAAACTTGTATTTACATTTTCTCCATTGTTCATCCGTAAACTATTTAATCACAAAACACTAAGTAATGGTCAAATCTTCACTGTAGTTTCACAGATTTCCATTCTGTTTGTGTCACATGTATCCTGCACAGTTTCCACTGAAGTAATGAAAAATATTAAAACACTTCAGATGTATCCGGTAACAAAATTCCTGAAGAATGTCAAAACAAATTCAGTACAACATTATTGCACCACTGTTCTTCATTTCCATCATAGGCTGGGGAACATCCTTATGCCTTGAGCGGCGAGTGCCCACGTAGATTGCCACCATATTAAGAGCATGTACTATGGCACCTCCAACAACAAACCTGGAACAATGGTTTCAAGTTTCTTTAACACCCATATTCTGTATTATGCACTGGCTGTAATTTCTACAGTATTCAACTGCAATTACTGTCACCCACTAAGTGCGAAAAGCAATTGCAGTTGTTTTTTCACACTAAAACAGTGCCACTGAAAAATTGATACTGTCATAATTGTTTTTATTAATAATTAGAGCTCTGAAGTACATACATGTGGAATACATGACCTTTTATTTCTGCTTTTGCAGATGTCTCAAATAATTCACAATAGTTTTCAAATGAAATGACATACCAGAAAGAATAACCTAGATGTGCCATGCCAGCTGACGTCCACATGTTGTCCAGATCTTCGATGCTCATCACATTGTCCTGAAGTTTCTGATAGTATTGGACAGTCCACAGACTGATAGCTGCCAGGTCAAACAACACTGCAAAGCAAAACAAAGTATTTATGTATCACTTCCTATCTACTGGTAATGAAAATAGCTTTTCACTGGCCTAACGCTAACATCATTTTTTGCGCCACCTTTATTGTTGATTTTATAGTTACAAAATACTGGTCCTTATGAAGGTACAATAGTGAAAACCAAAAGTAGCAAATATTACCGTAAAATACTATTAAAGAATGAGAGCATTTTCTTGCACAGTAATTTTCTAATTGCTTACTTCACTTTTGTATGCTCTGGGAAATTGTTAAGTATATTTTCTTAGGAAACTACCATCAATATTTCACAGATATATTCATGTCTAGTGACAATGATCTAGTAACTCCAACAATGATTTTAGATTTTTCATCCCACTAATATGGTATTTATTCAAAATTGGTTTCTAACCCATTGTCCCAGAGCTGCAGTCCAACTCTGGAGCTGCAGCTGGTTGATAGATGGTGTATATAAACAGAAACAGAACAAAAAATTGCACTAGCTTACGTGCTATAACTCCTTTTCTCTCTCTCTCCCTCTCCCTCTCTCTCTCCCCTCTCCTTCTTCCTCTCCAACAAGGGGGGGAGGGAGAGAGAGGGAGAGGGAGAGAGAGAGAGAGAGAGAGGGAGGGAGAGAGAGAGAGAGAAAAAGAGAGAGGGGGGGGGAGGAAGATATGAGCACCCTAGAAGATAGCTGTGTTAGTTGGGAGGAAACAGATGAAGCAGACTGGCAAGTAGATGTTGAGGTTCATGGAGAAAGATCAGAGGCTGTTCTGACCATGGGTCTAGATCAGGAAGATGTCTTCAGTGAATCTGGAACATATAAGGGGGTTAATGCTGCAAATGCTTGGAGATATAAGAAAGATATATTGAGACACTATTTTTGCAAACCCATTGGATCATCTGATGGAATTATTCATGCACCCGGCAAGTTCATTAGACACATCTGCCAACACCAAGCCACATGGAAAAATATTCAGACCTAATTTGTTCCTAGTACTCTTAAGCCCTGTACTCACTAGACCAATGAAGGCCAATGGACAAACAGCCAATGAATTCAGCCAACTGTTGGTTGCCAGTGTACTGTTGTTAGGCCTGTCATCCTCACCAAACCAAAGGCTTGAGGCCAGAGATTCGGTCATGTGGAATCACACAGTTGGCTCTGATAACTTGTTGAGTTTGCTCCCATTTTGTTATTGCTTTAAAATAGTGTTTTAATTATAATTTTGCTGGTTGATATTATGAGGGAGCAAGAGGATTTAGCAGCTGTCTCATGTGCATCATTTATTTTACTGCCAGAAGCTGATCATCAAAACAAGGAAAAGAAGCTCTTTTAAAAAGTGGGGACCAGTGTGGACAGAATTAATGTCTGACCTTAGAGCTGAATTGTAATATGGGCTATTTCACAATTATTTCTTGAATAAAAGCTACAGATTTCAAATTGTCGTTGAGTTGAATAGACCCTAAAATTTCCAAAGATGACACCTCCTTCAGGAGAGCTGTACCTGTAGCAGGAAGATTAATAGTCATTCTGAGATATTTAGCTACTGAGGATTCTGATTCCAGTTAATGTATATCTTTAAAATACCCAAACAGCTCATATACAAGAGTATACTTGACATTTATAACCACAATTATAAACATTCCCATTCATGATAAACTCTGTCAGCTTTGATGCTGTCTCCATTCCACTGCATACTCCATTAAGCTCACCATATCAAAGATTAATCACCCCTAGAGATACATTACAAGAATCATTTAATACTGTGTAATTCTGCCCCTGAATTTAATAATCACCTGGAACTTGTTGAGGAAATGAGTTCACAAGGTGCAGGTATGTCGCATGCATGTTAAGCCACTCATTTAGGATTCCATGGCATAATTCCACCAAATTGCGGGGACGCTGATGTTAGTGTTTTATCTGCTGTTTCAACATACCCCATAGATTTTCTGTGGGGTTCAAATCAAATGATTTTACACCAGTGGGAAGATAATATGTTGGAGGAGTGTTCAGAATACCAGCCCAAACAACTTTGCTGTTGTCATCTTACTGTGCCTGTGTGAGCAATGGCCGCTTGTGTGGTGACCGACTCCAAATATTCATTGCATGCAGTTCCTGTCACAACATTCTTCCAATAACAGGTTTGGAAGCAATTTTGATTCACAATCCGTGAAATGCATCTCTGGTCCTTCTCAATCAGGATCGTTTCTGATTACAATTCTGATGACATGTTTCATGGCCACATGTGTTATACCACTGCTTGTAGATACATTGAACAGTCCACCATGAAACACCAACAAATCTACCACCTTCACACACAGTATGGCCCTTTTTGCCACTCTGTCACACACTTATATTTATCCATGTTTACATACAATGTTCACTTGAAACACAAACGTCCCACTGATCACTACTGCCTTATGCTTACACAGATGCAATGCATGTGGGGTTCAGCATGTGACTCAATCTGTAAATGCTTAATGATACTTCTCTGCATGCGTACTGGGATGACAAACTTTTTTTGTACAGTGAACTTATTTAAACACCATAAATACACACCATACCAACAGACATAGCAAATTGCTACTGAACGTATGAACATTTGACCCAGTGTCCACACTAGGAAAGTGGTTCCAAGGCCAGTGCTTTGATGTTACCACTTACATTCCAAACCATAACCAAGCCCAACTGCTTCATTGGCTTCAATTTGTCATCTGTACACACTAAGAAAATTTTGGCCGATGATGTGGTTTTTCATTTGTTGGCCTTTATTGATCTAATGTGTTCATGTCTTCAAGATTCATCTCCCACTGTCTACCCACATTGTTGAAAACTATTCTGTAGATGAAGAGTTGGATGATAATTTACTTCCACTACTTCACTTCACCACAAAGCTATGACACAGTGCAATTACGAGCAGCAACTAGTAATTTGCTCTTCAATAATTCATGTTTTCTACTCAAGATGGAGATACTGCAGGGTTGTGCAAGTTAAGGTATACATTAACAAAAGACACGGTAATCATAAAAACTGAATTTACACACTATATTAACATAAACTATCACTATACTGCTTAGTGCTTTCCATGGTTATATCATCTAAATTTAAACAAGTAAATTAAAAGGAAAGCTGCAACATGGAAAAAACCTTTTGTCTTTTTAGTTATACTAAATGTCTGATGTTTATATCCTTTTAGCAGCTTAATATTAACTCGATTATATTTGTAATTTTAAAATAGTTACCCACATCTGTAAATACTGAGCTTTGTTTGCAATACATTACAAGTTGTAATGCAGCTTTACAATGATTACTTCTACTTGCCTTGCAGCTACACTGTGATCAAAAGTATCTGGACACCTCCAAAAACATATTTTTTTCATATTTGGTGCATTGTGCTGCCACCTACTGCCAGGTACTCCATATCAGCGGCCTCAGTAGTCATTAGGCATTGTGAAAGAGCAGAATGGGGTGCTCCGCGGAACTCACGGACTTCGAACGTGATCGGGTGATTGGGTGTCACTTGTATCATATGTCTGTATGTGAGATTTCCACACTCCTAAACATCTTTAGGTCCACTGTCTTTGATGTGATAGTGGAGTGGATGTGATAGTGAAGTGGATTTCATGGTCGAGCTGCTGCTCATAAGCCACAAATCACGCCAGTAAATGCCAAGCGACACCTTGCTTGGTGTAAGGAGCATAAACATTGGACAATTGAACAGTGTGAAAACATTGTGTGGAGTGACAAATCACGGTACACATGTGGAGATCCGATGGCAGGTTGTGGGTATGGCGAATGCCCGGTGAACATCATCTGCCAGCATGTGTAGTGACAACAGTAAAATGCGGAGGTGGTGGTGTTATGGTGTGGTCATGTTTTTCATGTAGGGGGCTTGCACCTCTTGCTGTTTTGCATGGCACAATCGCAGCACAGACCTACATTAATGTTTTAAGCACCTTCTTGGTTCCCACTGTTGGAGAACAGTTCGGGGATGGTGATTGCATCTTTTCACATGATTGAGCACCTATTCGTGATGCATGGCCTATGGCAGATTGGTTACATGACAATAACATCCCTGTAATATACTCGCCTGCACAGATTCCTGACCTGAATCCTATTGAACAACTTAAGGATGTTTAGGAACGCCAACTTTGTGCTGCGCCTCACCGACCGACATCGATACTTCTCCTCAGTGCAGCACTCTGTGAAGAATGGGCTGCCATTCCCCAAGAAACCTTACAGCACCTGATTGAACGTATGCCTGCGAGAGTGGAAGCTGTTATCAAGGCTAAGGGTGGGCCAACCCCATATTGAATTCCAGCATTACTGATGGAGGTTCGCCACAAACTTGTAAGTCATTTTAGGTCAGGTGTCCAGATACTTTTGATCACATAATGTAACTGAACTAAACATTGTCCGAAGAGGCCTTGAAGGCCCAACAGTACCAACCAACCTCTGTGTTCCTCAGCCCACAGCACGCCGCTGTCCTGGCCGTTGTCAGTTTTCACAACCGAAGCCACTACTTCCCAATCAAGTAGCTCCTCTGTGGGCGTCACAAGTGCTGAGTGCACCCCGCTTGGCGACAGTACTTGGCAAACCAGATAGTTACCCATCCAAATACTAGCCAAGCCCAACAGAGCTTAATTTCAGTGATCTTATGGGAATCGGTGTAATCACTGTGGCAAGGCAGTTGGCACCATGTAGCTGACAGAACTTTTAAATCCTTAAATCTAATTATTCAGGTAATTTGAAGCAACAGTTTTTTTTTCACATACCATGGACTAGCTTCTGATATTAGACTTAACTGTAATATTCATTATCTCCTAGTGTGGAAATTCCTATATGTGACAAACACCCACAAGTTGACATCCTGCTGGTGCTTTCGGAATAGGATATCACTGATACAAGCCATTGATGACATGGCTGTCCTCAGAATTACAGGGCCTATGCAATGGAATGAGCAGTTTAATGCACGCAGAATGTGGACTACAGATAAATGAAAGAAATTCAAAAACAAGAAGTAATAGCAGGAATGAGATTTCTGATGAACTTAACATTAAAACTGACCACTTAGTAACAAAGTGAAGGAATTGTACTATCTTGGAAGCAAAATAATGCTGATGGCTAAAGCAAGGAGGTTATAAGAAGTCGACTATCACAGGTGAAGAGAGTGTTCTTCATGAAAAGAAGTCCACCAGTATCAAACATAGGCACTGATTTGAGGATGAAATTTTTGAAAACGTACCTGTGGAGCACAGTACTGTAGTGAAGTGAATCATGGATTGTGAGAAATCTTGAAATGAAGAGTATCAAAGTGTTTGTGATGTGATGATATAGAAGGATGCAGAGATTACATGGACTTATATGATAAAAAAGAGGAAGTCCTCCATGGGACTGGTGAGGTAATGAATATGTGGAAAAGACATATGAGATGAAGCGATAGGATAAGGCCTGTGTTATGACAGCCTTGTTTCTACAGGGAACTGTTGAGAGTACGAACTGCGGGGGAAGACTGATTGGGATATATCCAACAAATAATTGAGGCTGCTGTGTCTAAGTGATACAATAGGTTGAACAGGTTGGCACAGGGAAAGAGTTCATAACGGACTCCATCAAACCAATTAGGTGACTACTGACCAAAACGAAAAAAAGAGCCCTTTCTTTCCTTCAAGTTTTGTGCTGATTTATCCTGATTATTGTAGGAAGACGAACAGTTAATGTGGATTCAGAACCATTGGGCAGTTCGGCATTTTATATATATGAATATGCTGAACATATGTATCACCAGCAACAAATTCGACACAGTTCTTGTGTTCATACATACAGCTGTCAAACCATAGCAAGTTGTGTAAGGCAAGATAGAAAGGATAGGAACCTCCACTAAAGAAAATGTAACAGAAAGGATGTGTTCCCAAATGTAAGCAGAAACTGCTGGAAGAAAGAACAAGCCTCTCATAGCTATAATTTGCAGACCAGTATTCACAATCATAGTTCTTAATGAAAGACTGATAATCATAAGAGCACATTTTGATTTTATATTACACTGACGAAAAAAAAAAAAAAAATCGCAACACCAAGGAGTTATAAGTTGGTAGGTGTGTTTCTACTTCTGGAAGATTATGTCTATCCAAATTTTGTTCCAGTCACAGAGTGCCACAATGAGGAAGCAAATCAAGTTTGCTTTAAATACACAGTGTAATGGCTGTGAGCACTAGTTACCTTACAGATTGGACAATTTGATTTGATGTTGGTCAAGAATGAGTTTCAACAATGCCGTGTAATAGTGCAATGAGAAGCTGGATGCTCCTTTTGTGGTACTGCAGAAAACCTCAGCAGGAACATAGTCATTGTACATGATTGATGACAGCTGTGGTAATGATAATGAACGGTCTCAAGATGACTGGGCTCCAGATGGCCTAGAGGGAAGATAATTGTGTTCAGTGCATGGCTCTGGTGCAGCATACTCCATCTGCAGCAGCAATCTGAGCAGCAGCTGGCACCACTGTGACACAATGATCTGTTACAAATCAGTTACTTCAAGGACAGCTCCAAGACAGATGCTCTGTTGTGTACATTCCAATGAGTCCAAACTATCGACATTTGCAAATTCGGTGGTGTCAAACAAGAGCTCACTGGAGGGTAGGGTGGAGGTCTGTTGCATTTTATGATAAAAGCTGGGTCTGCCTCAGTGCCAGTGATGGCAGCATGTTGATTAGAAAGAGGCCAGTTGAGAGCCTGCAACCAACATGTATGTGTGCTAGACACACTAGACCTACATCAGGAATTATGGTATGAGAAGCAATTTCATATGGTTATCCCATGCATCCTGACTTCAAATACATACATCAGTTCTGTGATTCGACTTATTTGGTGCCTTTCATGTACAGCATTCCAGGTGGTGTTTGCCAACAAGGTAACGCTCGCCCACATTCTGCTGTTGTAACCCAACATGAACTACAGATTGTCAACATTGTTGCCTTGGCTTTCTCGATCACAAAATCTGTCTCTAATCAGGAACATATTGGAAATGATTGGTCAGCGTATCCAGCATCATCCGTAACCAGCAATAATTGTTCCTGTATCGACCAATCAAGTGCAACAGAAATGGAAGAAATGGAACTCCACCCCACAGACTAACATACAGCATACTTGCATTCAATATTCTTGTGGTTACACCAGTTATTAATGTACCAGCATTTCACATTTGTAATACCTTATCTCATTTTTACATTAACCTGAGATCTTGCAACATTAATCACTTAAATATGTTCCCTACACAAATGTATTTCCAAAATTTTATTACCTACATCAATTATTGTTTGGTGTTGTGATTCTTTTTGTCAGTGTATTTAATTTATGACATTATCAAAGGTGACAACTTCATGCTGTTATAGTTCATAAATTAATTGTGTGACACATGCTCTTCTCAATTTTTCAGACGTGTACTTTTCAGAGGCTACATTTTTCTGAATTTCAATTTCTTTGACATTATGCTAAAGCAATTATTCACCAATGTAAACAAATCATTCCTGCCTCTTTAGCCGTGGTCACTAATGCAAGCAAGTCTGGTAGTGGTTGACTTGGAGGTCCTGTCAGTGCAAACTTTTCACTATCAGTGTTTGTCTGGCAAAGGGATTAGAGGTGTCAGTGTAAAATTCTTAATCATAAGTCTTTACACCAGTGTTCTAGATTACTACACTGTACAAGAATTTATCACAGGTCATCCACATGACACAGGTGCACATTTGCCACTTCATAACAGGTTGGAGGAAGGTAAGGAACAACGACGTCTGTTAAGACCTTGCCTAGAACAGTGATGCAGGATTCCTCCATCTGCTTTCCTGTGCTCCTTCTCTGAGTATGGGACTGCTCGAACTTTGTGAAACAAATTATTATTACAATAAAATAATTGAAACATTTTATTGTAGTAAAAGCATTTGTTACTGTTATCATATTATAGCACTTTATGTATATCACATTTAGAATTAAACTTGTAGTGGGGGTGATGCAAGCTACATGATCTGCTCAAAATTATCCAGACACATGTTAGTGGACATTAATATGGCTTGTATCCACCCTAAGCCTTTATGATGACTTGAACTCTGCTGGGGACACTTTTAATGAGGTATATAAGTGTCTGTGGAGAAATGGCGGCCCATTCTTCCTCAAGAGCTGAAATCAGAGAAGGTAGTGATGTTAGACACTGGGTTCTGGAATGAAGTTGATGTAAATCATCCCAAACATGTTCCAGTGGGCTGACCAGCCTATTTCAGTTATGTTATAGTCCACAAACCATTGCCTCACAGATGCTGGTTAATTACAAGGTGCACTGTCCTACTGATATGATCAGTTATTGTCCCCAAACTGTTCCTCTACTATCCTCAGTATACAGTGGTGTTCATATTCTTCCACACTTGGCATTTTCTTAAGAGCAAGAAGGGGACCACAACCAAACCATGAAAAAGACCCTCATACTGTAACACCACCTCTTTGACACTTCACCATTGGCACTGCAAGTGATGGCAAGTTATGTTGAATTGCCACAGGGTATAGCATGATTCATCACTCCCAATCACTCATTTCCAATCATACACTCTCCAGTGATGCGTCTCTTCACACCAACTTGAGCTTTTTTGGCACTGCCTACAGAAATGTGTAGCTTATGTGGAGCTGCTCAACCCTTGTGCTCCATTCCTTTTAAATCGCTACAGACAGTTATGGTGCTAGCTGGACTGCTGGCAGCACTTTGGAACTCATGATTGACTCCTTCCGCTCCTTTCATGTGATTTCTTACAACAAACTTCAACAATGCTTGACGATCCACATGTGCCAATACATGAGATCTGATTGGTCTTGACTGAGCTGTGGTTGTTCCTTCGCATCTCCATTTGACAGTTCCATCACAAAAAATGGACTTGGGCAGTGTCAGAAGAGTTGAAATGTCCTTGGTACATTTTTTTCTCTGGTGATGTCCAGTGACTAGTCCATATTTGGTGTCACTGATCTCTTCCGAGTGACCTGTCCTGCTGTTACTAATTCTCTACTGACAACACACTACCCCCCACCCCTTTTATATATTTTCAGGTCCATCTCTCTTGATGCCTAGTGGTCGACTCTGCATTACATAGGGGAGATGAGAGAAATTAGGCTCTTTGGAGGTATTCAGGTCCTAAGTTATGCACCGTCTTTCAATTTCCATCGAAATGGTTACCAGCAGAAATATATTGCTACCGGAGCACAAAAAGGCAAATACGCTCCTCTTTTAATAAAGACTCTAACTGAAAAGTGGGGTACAAGCTACCTCATTCTATCTTCCTCAGCACCTTTAAAATTTTTTGCAAATATATTGGCATGCAAACATGTTTGTGCTCTTTTTAACTTGCAACTCACCTCTCATTCTCACAAGCTGCCCCAACTGTAACTCACTCACAACTATCAGTCCATTGTTGTAAGTCTCTTGTTCCTCTCCACTCCAAATTGCCCATTCTCACTTACTCATTCAGCCCAACTCATTGTCGTTGTCTCCTTGTGTCTCTCTGTCACTGTATCCTGTCTCACAGTGACAGTCGCCTTCATTCCGTCCCACTACTAATGCCTCCTCTCACTGTCTCTCTCTCCTTCTCTCTTACTGCTACACTCTCGTTCATTCCTTCCCATTGCTGCTGTCTCTTCTCACTGTCACTATCTCTCTCTTCCTCGTTGTCAGTCACTATCTCTCTCTTCCTTGTTGTCATTGTCACAGACTCTGTCTCTCATTATCACTGTCTCTCACCTACTTCCCCTTTCCACTTATCTTTATTTCTCTCCTGCTGGGACTTCTCCTTCACTCTTTTCCTAGCACTGCTCTCTCACTGTCTGCTATGTTGCAGTGTCACTGTGTTCCTCTCTCTCTTTCACATGGCCATTGTCTCCCTCGCTCATTCTATACCACAACCACTACCTACTAATACCTTTCAGTATTTATTACTTCTCTGTCTCTTTCCCACTGCCACTGCCTGCTTCTCTCACAGCAAAAAAAAAGTGCGAATATGTTCGCATGCCAATGTTTCTTTTTAATTTTTTAAAGGTGCTGAGGAAGGTAGAATGAGGCTGCTGGTAACCCAGTCGGTCTTTTAATATTCGCCTTTTCTGTTTTCTGATAGCAGCTTTTTTCCGCTGGTATCATTCTTTTCCCTGTCATCCCAGTTACTGATATGTCAATCATATGAAAATAAATTGATGAGTCAGTAAAATTTTGAAAGTTTACTTACTTGAAATTGAAATAACGCGAAACTAATTTTAGACCTCATGTCGAATTTTACATGCACAAAAATTTTGCATGTGCTTCAGAACCCTTCTGATAACAACGGAGACACTTTACAGCATATTTCTCCATGCTATGTCACTTTATAAACTACTTTTTCGCCTCACAACGTAATGTAAAGTGCGTATTTTACGTGCGGAAGTACGTTAAATTTGAACGTCTGTTACTTAGAAACGGATAATGATATCTAGAAAATTTTCAAGGTTATTCGGAACAGGAATCTTAGGGACACAATTATATCGTAAAAATTACAGCAATTTGCTGTGCACATTTATCTTGGAATTCTGGGCTGAGTTTTGGTCCGCTGATGACAGAGAAAATATAATAAAAAAACCGTTTTGTAGGTTTTCCGAGAAACCGCCCATGAACTAATAGCGCCTCCATAAGTCTCATCAAGTCCACCGTAGACTACATCAAATGTAAAAAGAACCAACCGATATGCTCCATTTGCCTAAGCAGGAGGAAGTGTGCAATATTCATACTTTGACCCTGTACTGTAGGACAGAGACACGAAGACCATCCGTCTGTTGAGTATACAATTAGTTCATAACCCAAGGGCTATCCAAAAAACTTTGCCCTATCTTTTTACCACCAACAGAACCCGAGGCATGAGCACCGGAAGACGCCGTTTTTATACGCGACGTTTTGAGATACCTCATGTCTCAGAAAAGTTACAGGGCAGGTTCTTTTTAGTGTGCAGTACCAAAAAGGAACAAATGTTATTTTTGTGTTCCCTTTTTATGTGTGCGTCCTTGAAATGACCATGGGCATGTTTCCGGGCAATCTCACTAGGTGGCAGGTCTGCGCTTAGCAACACACTGCGTTCTTGGCGCATTAGTTACGGTGACACGATGGATGCTAATTGTGAGCAAGGAGTGAACATTAAGTTCTGTTAAGCTCGAGAAAACTCCAAGTGAAACGTGGACAGTGATTAAGTAAGTATATGCAGGCGAGGCACTTTCAAGAAGTCGTGTTTTCGAGTGGCGGAAAAGGTTTTGTGAAGGCAGGGATTCAGTGCAAGACAATGTCAGAGCTGGTCGCCCATCTGCAGCACATACCGATGCAGATATGGAGCGTGCAAAGCAGTTATTACGAGAAGACTGTTATGCCTCTGTGCGTGCGTTATCAGAAGAACTTAATTTGAATCGTGATGTGTCACATAAGATTTTATGCTAAGATTTAGGGAAACGGAAACTTAATGCAAAACTCATCGCTCAAACACTAACAGATGAAAAGAAAGAGGAAAAAATGAAGAATTTCTGCTGAACTACTGGACAGAGCCAAACGTGATTCCTCGTTTCTGTCAAAGATTGTTGCTGGGCATGATAGCTGGTGGTACGAACATGACCCTCACACGAATCATTAAATTGCTGAATGGAGGAGTCCTGGATCGCTAGCCTCCAAAAAGTCAAATAACAACCTTCAAGAACAAAGACAACGTTGATTGCATTTTTTGATAGTAGAGGATTGGTTCACCATGGGTATGTTTCTCGAGATCAAATAGTTACCGAAACTCTTTACAGTAAAGCCTTGAAATGTTTGCGATAAGCAATTCGTCATCACTGTCCTGATTGGTGGCATTCTCAAGACTAGTTCTTACTGCTAGATATAGACCCCAGACTGCTTTATCTGTTACCGAGTATCTGGCTAGACATTCTATTATTGCCATCCCACATCCCACACCTGTGAGTGAAAAGACGACTGAAAGGAAAGGTTTATAAGAATGTCACAGACATCCAGTGGGTTGTGACACATGACCTTACAAGAATTACAGCTGAAAATTTCCCTGCTTGCGTCCAGGAACTCCAGAAACGCTGGCTGGCAGCATGTATACATTGATCAGCCAGAACATTATCACCATAGATCTGTTATTGATATAAACTCGTCCAGGCGACAGCAGCGTCACCTGGCAAGGAATGGCTGTTAGTCAATTTATTTACACGTCGAGTTCTGTAGGACCAAACTGAGGAGCAAATCATGGAACGTGTCAGTACATGAAATTACAACATAAAAGTAATAACAGATAAAAATAAAATGTTTATGAACCCGAAAAAAGTCAAACCATAAGTTTAAGTAAACGCAATCAACAATACAACACGAATAAGCTTAATTTCTGAAGGAACTCCTCGACAGAATAGAAGGAGTGATCCATGAGGTAACACTTCAACTTCGATTTGAAGGCGCGTGGATTATTGCTAAGATTTTTGAGTTCTGGTGGTAGCTTATTGAAAATGGATGCAGCAGTATACAGCACACCTTTCTGTACAGGAGCTAAGGAAGTCCGATCCAAATACAGGTTTGATTTCTGCCGAGTATTAACTGAGTGAAAGCTGCTTATTCTTGGGAATAAGCTAATATCGTTAACAAGAAATGACAGTAAGGAATATACATATTGAGAGACCAATGTCAAAATATCCAGACTCGTGAACAGGGGTCGACAAGAGGTACGTGAACTTAACACTACTTATTGCCCGAACAACCCGTTTCTGAGCCAAAAATATCCGTTTAGAATGGGAACAGTTACCCCAAAATATAATACCATACGTCATAAGCGAATGAAAATATGCAAAGTAGACTAATTTTCGTGTCGAACGATCACTCACTTCAGATACCGTTCGAATAGTGAAAATGGCCGCATTAAGTCATTGAACAAGGTCCTGAACGTGGGCTTTTCACGACAGTTTATTATCTATCTGAACACCTAGAAATATGAACTATTCAGTTTCACTAATCATGTGTCCATTCTATGATCAGGTTTTGTTGAATTGTGTGTTAGAAACTGTAAAACTGAGTCTTACTGTAATTTAGCGTTAGTTTATTTTCTACAAGCCATGAACTTTTGTCGTGAACTGCACTATTTGAAACTGAGCCAATGTTGGACACAACATCCTTTACTACCAAACTAGAGTCACCAGCAAACAGAAATATTTTAGAGTTACCCGTAATAATAGGGGGAGTATCATTTATATAAATAAGGAACAGGGTTGGCCCCAACATTGATCCGTGGGGTACGTCCCACTTGACAGTACCCCACATTTCGGAAACTGCACAACTTGTCAGGAGTTCGAGGAATGCTGTGGTGAGCGATTTCAACACGTGGCGAAACCAAGGTGAAACCATGTCCCGACGTTGTGGGGCTGGGTGGCCACTCCTCTTTACAGATGTTGAACGTCGTAGGCTGGGCAGACTTGTAAAACAGGGCAGCTGGCAACCTGTGGCGGAACTAACATCACACCTTAATGCTAGGCAGAGTGTAAGTGTGTCTGAACTCACAGCGCACCAAACACATTTAACGATGGGCCTCCACAGCCGACGACCCATGCATGTGCCAATGTTAATACCACGACATCGGCAGCTATGACAAACTGGCATGCGATGATTGGCACTGGATGTTGACGCTGTGGTAGAGCGTCGCATGGTCTAATGAATCCCGATACCTTCTTCATCATGCTGATGGGAGGGTGCGAATCCGTCGTCTTCCATATGGTTCAAATGGCTCTAAGCACTATACATCTGAGGTCATCAGCTCCTACACTTACAACTACTTAAATCTAACTAACCTTAGGACATCACACACATCCATGCCCGAGATAGGATTCGAACCTATGACTGTAGCAGCAGTGCAGATCCGAACTGAAGCGCCTAGAACCGCTCAGCCACAGCGGCCGGTGTCGTATTCCAGGGCAACAGCTCCTTGACTACTATACTGTGGAATGTAGACAAGCTGGTGGTGGCTCCATTATGGTCTGCGAAACGTTCATGTCGCCACCCATGGCTCCAGTGGAGCTTGTGCAAAGCACCATGATGACCAAGGAGTATCGTACACCAGTTGCAGACGACGAACAGCCCTTCACGATCATTATGTTTCCTTATAGTTGTGGCATTTTTCAACCAGATAATGCGGCATGTCACAAGGCTAGGAGTGTGACGGAGCTGTTTGAGGAACGCAGTGCCGAGTCCCAATTGATGTGCTGGCCTCCACCAACCCACCAGATCTGAACCTGATTGAACAGCAGAACAAACACTGGTAGCAGTTACTTCTGTAAAATATCTGGGAGTATGCGTGCGGAACGATTTGAAGTGGAATGATCATATAAAATTAACTGTTGGTAAGGCGGGTACCAGGTTGAGATTCATTGGGAGAGTCCTTAGAAAATGTAGTCCATCAACAAAGAAGGTGCCTTACAAAACACTCGGTCGACCTATGCTTGAGTATTGCTCATCAGTGTGGGATCCGTACCAGATCGGGTTGACGGAGGAGATAGAGAAGATCCAAAGAAGAGCGGCGCGTTTCGTCACAGGGTTATCTGGTAAGCGCGATAGCGTTACGGAGATGTTTAGCAAACTCAAGTGGCAGACTCTGCATGAGAGGCGCTCTGCATCGCGGTGTAGCTTGCTGTCCAGGTTTCGAGAGGGTGCGTTTCTGGATGAGGTATCGAATATATTGCCTGCCCCGACTTATACCTCCTGAGGCGATCACGAATGTAAAATTAGAGAGATTCAAGCGCCAGCGGAGGCTTTCCGGCAGTCGTTCTTCCCGCGAACCATACGCGACTGGAACAGGAAAGGGAGGTAGTGACAGTGGCACGTAAAGTGCCCTCCGCCACACACCGTTGGGTGGCTTGCGGAGTATAAATGTAGATGTAGACGCAGCGGTAGAGCGTTGCATGGTCTGATGAATCCCGATACCTTCTAGATCATGGTGATGGGAGGGCGCGAATCCGTCGTCTTTCAGCGGAACAGTTCCTTGACACCTATACTGTGGGATGTAGACAAGCTGGTGGCGACTCCATTCTGGTCGGGGAAACGTTCATGCGGCCAACCATGGCTCCGGTGGAGCATGTGCAAGGCACCATGACGACCAAGGAGTATCATTCACTGGTTGCAGACCACGTACACCCCTTCATGATGATTATGTTTCCCGACAGCTGTGGCATTTTTCAACAAGATAATGCGGCATGTCACAAGGCCAGGAGTGTGACGGAGCTGATCGAGGAACTCAGTGCCGAGTTCCAATCGATGTGCTGGCCCCCACCAACTCACCAGATCTGAACCTGATTGAACAGGTCTGGGATGTGATTGAAAGTGGCACCAGAGCTCATTGTCCCACTCCGCAGAATTTACGAGAATTAGACGACTTGTGTGTGCAGATGTGGTGCCGGTTCCCTCCAGTGACCTACCAAGACCTCATTGCTTCCTTGCCACGACGCGTTATCCGTGCCAAGGGTGGATGTACCGGCTATTGGATTGGTGGTCATAACCTTCTGGCTGATTAGTGTAGATAGCCAAGGGGACTACTTCGATAGGAGCTAAGATCATTACTTGGCAAGTACAATTTTCAATTTTTTTTAAATACCTGCCCTGGAAGTTTTCTGACAAAGGGAGTATGCATGCGGCGGCATGCGTATTGATTCTTGTTAGCCATGATGCCGAGCGCTGGGAGTGTAGGATCGATACTCACTGGCGACGGAGTTCCAGAGGTAGAGTCCCGGCACGGCGGTGATGGGCCCCGGCGGCGTGGCCGCCGTGTTGACGACGGCGAAGAGGGCGGCGAGCGCAGCGAACAGCAAGCCGCAACCCACCGACGCCACCGTGGCCAGCCACAGGCCCCACGTCAGCAGCTGCCGCGGCGGACGCATCTCCGACACGACTGTGGGCAGAGTGGAGACGTTCTGGTAAGCTACCCGTGTAATGGCTGCACGCAGCGCTGCCGCAAACAACACTTATTCAACATAGTCTACATCTACATCACTACTCTGCAATTCACATTTAAGTGCTTGGCAGAGGGTTCATCGAACCACAATCATACTATCTCTCTTACCATTCCACTCCCGAACAGCGCGCGGGAAAAACGAACACCTAAACCTTTATGTTTCAGCTCTGATTTCTCTTATTTTATTTTGATGATCATTCCTACCTATGTAGGTTAGGCTCAACAAAATATTTTCGCATTCGGAAGAGAAAGTTGGTGACTGAAATTTCGTAAATAGATCTCGCCGCGACGAAAAACGTCTTTGCTGTAATGACTTCCATCCCAACTCGCGTACCATATCTGCCACACTCTCTCCCCTATTACGTGATAATACAAAACGAGCTGCCCTTTTTTGCACCCTTTCGATGTCCTCCGTCAGTCCCACCTCGTAAGGATCCCACACCGCGCAGCAATATTCTAACAGAGGACGAACGAGTGTAGTGTGAGCTGTCTCTTTAGTGGACTTGTTGCATCTTCTAAGTGTCCTGCCAATGAAACGCAACCTTTGGCTCGCCTTCCCCACAATATTATCTATGTGGTCTTTCCAACTGAGGTTGTTCGTAATTTTAACACCCAGGTACATAGTTTAATTGACAGCCTTGAGAATTGTAAAATTTATCGAGTAATCGAATTCTAACGGATTTCTTTTGGAACTCATGTGGATCACCTCACACTGTTCGTTATTTAGCGTCAACTGCCACCCGGCCACACCATACAGCAATTTTTCTAAATAGCTTTGCAACTGATACTGGTCTTCGGATGACCTTACTAGACGGCAAATTACAGCATCATCTGCGAACAACCTAAGAGAACTGCTCAGATTGTCACCCAGGTCATTTATATAGATCAGGAACAGCAGAGGTTCCAGGACGCTTCCCTGGGGAACACCTGATATCACTTCAGTTTTACTCGATGATTTGCTGTCTATTACTACGAACTGCGACCTTCCTGACAGGAAATCACGAATCCAGTCGCACAACTGAGACGATACCCCATAGGCCCGCAGCTTGATTAGAAGTCGCTTGTGAGGAACGGTGTCAAAAGCTTTCCGGAAATCTAGAAATACGGAATCACCTTGAGATCTACATCTACATCCATACTCCGCAAGCCAACTGACGGTGTGTGGCGGAGGGTACCTTGAGTACCTCTATCAGTTCTCCCTTCTATTCCAGTCTCGTATTGTTCGTGGAAAGAAGGATTGTCGGTATGCCTCTGTGTGGGTTCTAATCTCTCTGATTTGATCCCCATGGTCTCTTCGCGAGATATACGTAGGAGGGAGCAATATACTGCTTGACTCCTCGGTGAAGGTATGTTCTCGAATCTTCAACAACAAAAGCCCGTACCGAGCTACTGAGCGTCTCTGCTGCAGTCTTCCACTGGAGTTTATCCATCATCTCCGTAACGCTTTCGCCATTACTAAATCATCCTGTAACGAAGCGCGCTGCTCTCCGTTGGATCTTCTCTATCTCTTCTATCAACCCTATCTGGTACGGATCCCACACTGCTGAGCAGTATTCAAGCAGTGGGCGAACAAGCGTACCGTAACCTACTTCCCTTGTTTTCGGACTGCATTTCCTTAGGATTCTTCCAATGAATCTCAGTCTGGCATCTGCTTTACCGACGATCAACTTTATATGATCATTCCATTTTAAATCACTCCTAATGCGTACTCCCAGATAATTTATGGAATTAACTGCTTCCAGTTGCTGACCTGCTATATTGTAGCTAAATGATAAGGGATCTTTCTTTCTATGTATTCGCAGCACATTACACTTGTCTACATTGAGATTCAATTGCCATTCCCTGCACCATGCGTCAATTCGCTGCAGATCCTCCTGCATTTCAGTACAATTTTCCATTGTTACAAACTCTCGATATACCGCAGCATCATCCGCAAAAAGCCTCAGTGAACTTTCGATGTCATCCACAAGGTCATCTATGTACGAGGGCTATCCACAAGTACATTAGGTTTTGGAATTAAAAATAAATAAAGTATTGGAAATTTTTTTTATTATATACAGATGAAAGCCACACTTAAATACTACTTTTCTACATAGTTGCCATTTAAATTAAGGCACTCATCGTAGCGATGGACGAGCTTGGAAATTCCTTCGTCGTAAAATTCGGCCGCCTGCGCCTTCAACCACGTGGTTACCTCTTTTGGGATAGAAAAGGTGTGATTTTTGTGGATTTCCTGGAAAGAGGCACTACAATAAACTCTCAAAGGTATTGCCAAACTCTGCACAACCTCAGAAGAGCAATACAAAACAAGCGCAGGGGAAAGTTGGGCTCAAAGATCTTGCTGATTCACGACAACGCCCGGGCCCACACGGCAAATGCCACTCATGAAGTTCTCGAATCTTTTAAGTGGGAGTTGTTTCCTCATCCGCCGTACAGTCCCGACCTGGCACCGAGCAACTTCCACTTATTCCCAGCAATGAAGAAGTGGCTGGCTATGCAGCGTTTTGATGACGACGCACAGCTTCAGGAAGAGGTAACCACGTAGTTGAAGGCGCAGACGGCCGAATTTTACGACGAAGGAATTTCCAAGCTCGTCCATCGCTACGATAAGTGCCTTAATTTAAATGGCAACTATGCAGAAAAGTAGTATTTAAGTGTGGCTTTCATCTGTATATAATTAAAAAAAATTCCAATACTTTATTTATTTTTAATTCCAAAACGTAATGTACTTTGTGGATAGCCCTCGTATATTGTGAATAGCAACGGTCCTACGATACTCCCCTGCGGCACACCTGAAATCACTCTTACTTCGGAAGACTTCTCTCCATTGAGAACGACATACTGTGTTCTGTTATCTAGGAACTCTTCAATCCAATCACACAATTGGTCTGATAGTCCATATGCTCTTACTTTGTTCATTAAACGACTGTGGGGAACTGTATCGAAGGCCTTGCCGAACGTGTTTCTATACTAGGCTATGCTCAGGCAACGAAGAAGTTATAAGCTTTGTTGATGAACAATGCAACCAGCCACAAACACGAAGGCTATTTTGTTTTCCGAGGTACGATCGGTCGCGAAATTAAAACAGCGGTGAAAATTTGATGAAGCTTTGCGCAAATGGATTGCACAGTGTTTCTAGCATAACCATCGATGGCGACTCGTCACACTTTTCAGTTCCGAGCGCAGAGTGAGCACTTACAGATGCAAGAACAATAGAGTCTCCCGCCAACTGTGAAAGCGCGTGGTGTCCTTTGATTTCTTCATGCTGAGGCGTTCCGCCTGATTTAATGCAACCCACATTACAAAACCAGCATGTGTGATACAGCCGGCCGTGGTGACCGAGCAGTTGTAGGCGCTTCAGTCCGGAACCGCGCTGCAACTATGGTCGCAGGTTCGAGTCCTGCCTCGGGCATGGATGTGTGTGATGTCCTTAGGTTAGTTAGGTTTAAATAGTTCTAAGTTCTAGGGGACTGATGACTTCAGATGTTAAGTCCCATAGTGCTTAGAGCCATTTGAACCACGTGTGATAGCAAAATGCGGCAGTGGTGTGGGAACTCTGAATCAGGACATAGATGGCGTTTCTAGCGCAGGCGGTCAGGGAAGGAAGCGAATATCTACCGGCGATCTTGTTCACCGAGTGGATCAGGTGATTCTACAAAATAGTCTGTGAAGGGCAATTCAGAACAAGTGAAGAGTAATGTTGTCATGACGCATTGTCCTTGTTCACGACAATGCCCGGTTGCAGACTGCAGCTGCAACAAAAAACGCATCTGCCCGGACTTTGCTCCCTCTTATTTTCGTCTCTTTGCTCACATGAAACGCAGGCTATAGTGACAGCATTTGTCGCAGTCAACTACCTGCAGACCAGCGTAGAGAATCGGTGAAAAGCACGGGCGGCTGCCTTCTATGACGTACCATGCTATGACGCGGTGACTGTACTGAAGTATCGAAAGGTGTAGCTAAATGTTGCAAATAATTTTTTTTTATTTTCACTGTGGTTTCCATTTCGCTACCCATCGAATCTTGAAAAAAAAAAGCCTTAGTACTTTTGAAAAGGTTTTTTCAGTCCTATAACCGGTTTCGAGCTGTCACGCCAATCTTCAGAGGGCTAATGTGTTACCAAATAGGTGGCCATGGAAATTACATTCAAGTTTTAATCAGTAGCGTTTCGCCCAATCCTGCACTGCACAAGAATGTTTGAATATTCATATTAAGCGATGGTAAATATTCAAAGATTCTTCTGCAGTACAGCAGCAGACGGCATGCTGCTTACGAAAATTTTATGTAACAGCAAACTTTAGCCATCTGGCGATGTACGTGACAGCCCAAAACCGGTTAATAGAGTTGAAATAAAGCATTTGAAAATTATTTGTGGCTGGTTGCGTTATTCGCCAACAGTTCTTAACGGCCAAGGTGTTCACGAGATTCAGCGTGGATGAAATGATTTTAAGTTTGTTGATCCTGTCAGAATCCGCTGACAAGCCAGTATGAAACGTACTAAAGTGGAATAGATGTACTTATTACAATCCCACTGCTTAAATACTTATTTTTTTCTTTACTGTTTTCTATTCAACACACAAAACGTTCACTTTGAATATAGCTAATGTCCAAAATTCCTACTAAGCTGTGGTTTTTTTTTCAAAAGTTTATTATTCGATGTGTAATTTGCAATCTGCTAATAACAACAGCGTAGACAATTCAGGCAGAAAAGCTTTACTTAGAAAATTTTCTAAATATACGATTCGCAAAAACCATGTGCACTTCAAAATTCTCCGGCGCTAATATTTCTTTAATTTGGGACGGACACACTTGTTTAAAAGCCCTCTTCCTGTCTTTCTAAAGAACATACCAGCTTTTCCCAAAATTCTGTAATTCAAAGGCCATTCCCATTCAGAACTGTTGTACTGTAGAGTGTTCAAATCTTAAAACGTAATCCTTTCCAAAATACCATGGTGCAGTTTTAAAGCCATAATTTTTATGATTCCAAAAATGTACATCTTTCCTATACTGCAATGTCTGTTTGTGAAATATTTCAGAACAGGGCACAGCACAGCTGCACCCTAAGATAAATCACAAGAGTTGCAAGGTTGGATCTCTACACCAGTCTAATAAGGAAGTGTTGAGGAGGTACTGTTAGGTGTAGCTGCATGGAGTAGTAGATCTAGAACAGACGTTGTTCAAGCAGTCAAAACATCGCTACACAAGCTAAATACAGCAGTCATCAGCCATTAAAAAACCCTCCATGTATGGACGTACAACATTGTCAGGTACCAGTGGTTTCAGCGTCCTTCAACGACTGTCCGTAGGTGCTCACGGAAGTAAGAAGGGAATACACCTGTTGTTTCTATAATTGCGCTTGTCAGTTTCTCTTTTCCACCTCAGTTGTTCGAAACGCTGGATTCT
This sequence comes from Schistocerca americana, assembly GCF_021461395.2. Classification (NCBI taxonomy): domain Eukaryota; kingdom Metazoa; phylum Arthropoda; class Insecta; order Orthoptera; family Acrididae; genus Schistocerca; species Schistocerca americana. Next base: position 324,295,535 of record NC_060121.1, on the reverse strand, counting down.
TTCCCACGCATTAGACGCCATGTAACGTCCCCACAGAAAATACCCTCTACCACGCACCAATTAATCATTGTCAATCAAACCATCCACATTCATTCACTTTGGAAAAGTATCTGATCTGATTTTCTCGTAACATATGCGGCGACAGCTTGACGACGCCAAAGTATTTTCTAGCGCGTTTATTCTTTGAAATAACAGAATGCATATATGCATTCTCCATGGTTGTTAGGGTGGTAACGAGGACAGCTTCTGGAGTAGGGATTGAGGGATTGACGTATTTCTGAGAGATACATATTCTGATTTTCTTCTCGCTAAATCGAGCGAATTAACTTGTGTGCCACTAGCGGTTTGTTTGAATAGAAAGAGATTGTAAACGGAAAATAATTAAGACTTGGAATCACCGGAGATCTGGTCATGTAATGGAGATGGATTTAATACACAATTTCCTTCATAAATAAGGTTTGTGACTTTTTGTTCCGGAGTGAATGAACGAATGAGTTTCTTTCTGAACCATTTGATGATCACGTTGGCCCTGTAATTAGTGGGGAGGCTTCAGCTTTGTCGAAGAGAGCGTGCAATCACTGAGTCTGTGTTAAATCGTCCAAAAAGGCTTCGTACACATCTGGAATTCGCAATCTTTCGTAAAAGGAACAAATTGTCCACACGATTGATTCTCCCGACTGAATACAGTGTTTAACAGTAATAATAAATGTAAAGATCTTTTACAGCAAGCCAGCCGCTGATTACCAAGACGAAGGACTCCACCAAAGATCCTATTTGGCTGATTTCACGCAATGAAATATTATAATAAAAACTGTACATAGATAAAGGAGAGAAAGAGAGAGAACGAATGAAAATAGGGATAATATTAATAATCCTCCATTAGTATAACTTTTCGCCTGTCGTATCACGGATCAGCCAAGACAGGGGAGGCCCTTACATTACTGTATAGATTTATGTGTGAAGGTGAAAGGGTCTTAAAGACAACAGATACGCGTCTATACAGACAAGACATTACACAAAGTTAGCGGCTAGCTGCATTCATCATCTATTCATAGAGGAAGCGACAACTTAATATTATCCTGTTAAAGCCATTGTGGCCGATTAAGTGCAGTAGCTTCCCAGTTACCAGTTTCAGTTTGTCATCTTTTCATATTGTTTTTTAATACATCTTTGTATCGTTTTTGTGGTCTTGTTAGTTTTCTATGGCCATTCTTTACTTGGGAATACGTAATTGGTATTGGTAGACGGCATGCAGGCCTACGAACAATATGGCCCGTGCAACCGAGTTGATGCTTGATGATGGTGGCTTCAGTGCTAGCAGCGTTTGCTTCTTTCCAAACACTGATATTAGAGCTCCGATCTTGCCATTTGACTCTTAAGATCTTTCTCAGGAAGCGCTGATGGCCCTTTTCCAGAGGCCGCTTGTACCTTCTGTAAGTAGTCCATGCTTCGCATACGTATGTAATAAATGGTATAACATTTGCTTGGTACATACAGAGCTTTTTGCTTATAGAAGTTGAGTGGTGCTTGTAGTGGATACTAGTCTTCGTCCATAGCCTACTGATAATCAACAAACCACCATCAGTCCTGAATTCCATTTCTATGCCTTATTGTAGTTTCCTGCAGGCAAGACGAAGTATAGTTCCAAAAAATAGTGAAAACAAAGTGGGAGGTATCACACAACCTTGCTTCGCAGTCGTTGTTATTTCGAAATTCTCTCCAGGGCTATTGTTAACAAGAACCAAGCCATTAATGTTATCGTGCAGCAGTATAAAAATGTTAATGTACGTCACGGGATAGCCTCTTTTACCTATGATCTCTTACGAAGCATCTCTATCGACTGAGGTCACAGCCTTGTCAAGATCTACGAATGCCATGTAGAGGATGTTGCTTTCTGTACTTCCCTTGCATTTGTCTGACACAAAAAATCATATATGTAGTACTGTGATTATGTCGAAGTAGAAACCGTGTTTCACGCAAATAATCTTCAGCGGGAAGTATCAAGCGGTTGGACAGAATCGGAGCAAGTATTTTTCCAGCAGCAGATAGGAGGGATATTCCACGGTAGTTACCACAGTCAATTCTGTCGCCTGCTTTGAAGATACTAACTATCAATACACTTCTGAAATCAAGAGGAATGGTTTCAGTGCCCCATATTTTGAACTGAGCATTAGTGTATGTTCAGCGAGGATTCGTCCATCTACCTGGAAAAACTCAGCAGTAATTCCATGTGGCCCGGCGGCTTTGTCGTTTTCGAGATGCCTAACAACTTCCTCAGTTTCTTGTAAAGAAAGAAGTACGCCAAAATGAGGGTTTGTAGGTTTTTGCGGAATTGTGGAAAGTGCGTCATTGTTCAACAGTTCGTGGAAATGGTCCTTCCACTGTGTCTTAATGACATTGCTGTCCTTCATGAGGCCGGAGCCATCCGTAGATTTAACTGGGTTTAGGCCTTGAGTTACTGGACTGTATGATTATAGTTTACATCATGCCGAAGAAAGCTTGAATGTTGTTTGTTTCTTTCAGATATTGCATTTCTTGAGATATCATCGTCAACCATTTGTTTTATAGGGCACGAGTTTTCTTCTGCATTTCCGCTTCGCTACTTGATGTTCTCTTTTGTTGCTAATTGACTTAGGATTGCTCTGCCAAGCCTGGTGTGCCTTTCTCTTTTTGTTTAGTAGTGCATGAACTTCGTGGTCGTTTTCATCAAACCAGTCTTCTTATTTGGTTTTCCAGTATCTATCTGATTCTTCAGCAGCTAATATTATTGCAGCAGCCTTCAGTGTCGCCTCATTTTCTTCAGTGCGTTCGGGATATTTATGCGTAACCTTTTATCCAAAAGCTGCTGGATTTTTTTTTATTGGTACTATCCTTAACACAGTCTATGTTCACTTTAGATATTGCAAGTTTTCTGTTTCCTATGTCGTAAGTGAGGGTGAGGCTTCATCACAGAGGGAGGTCTCAAGACTCCAAAATTGCTATTGTTTGACGGAAATGAGTTGGTGAGTTTCAACTGGTGGCATGTCGCAGGCCACTTAAGGGGACATTGTAGGCGTACGTGAAATTTGTTGAAATTTGACATTTTCTGTTTTTTACTCCATAATGTACTTTGGACTTTCTTGAACATTTTGGTGTACAATATTCTGAATGTTGACGAGTGACTGTCAAATTTCGCGGCTACGCGTACACTGCCACAGTGGAGCAGTCATATCTTGGGAACTAAACAGTCTAGAAGGCTGTGAATTGCTTTGTTTTGTGCCTACTGCTACGTCTCAGAAGTTGGCATTACGAATAAACAAATCAGTCCTTTGTTTCTGATACCAGTTTTCGTTGAAAGAAGTGTGACTATCGACTATTTTTGTAGTAAGCTAACTTCTATTGCTTTTCGTACGTAAATAAACTGACTAAGCGTAAAAGTAACTTCACGAAACGCAAATTTGCGGGTAACAGATATGTGAGACCTGCATTTTCTTCTGAAGTACTTGAAAACATGTGTGCTAGTAGTGAAAGAAACCACGATAATGTTTCTGCAGTGACCACTCCCCTTAGTGCATTGAAAAGGAAAGTAACTCTAGAAACTGGTGACAGTGGTAAAAGTACTGATATTAAGGCAATCAAACATATTTACAGAGATTTGGCAAATCCTGAGCTACTAAAGAAGTGTTTACATGGGAAGACCCAGAATGTGAATGAGTCATTTAATAATTTTGTGTGGTGCCATGTGCCTAAAAATGTATTGTTAGCAGTTTATGATGCTGTAATAACTTTTAATGGTGGGAACTATGAAAGACTTAAGATTCTGGAGAAGTTAGGGGTAAGATTTGGACAGAACACAGCTAAAGGACTGCGGGAACTGGTTGAGCTTCGTGTACGTGAAGCAGAGTTAGCTGCTCAGCAAATGACAAAAAAAGCAAGAAAGAAAAGGAGGAGGCAAGCAGTGTGCTGTTGTGACACTGAAGAAGACACAGACTATGGGCCAAGGCAATTCTAGTGCATAAAAGACGTAGAAATGTCTGTATACGAATTTATAATAAAAAAAAGTTTTAAACCTGAATATCTCTGAAGTACATTTTTTGCAATAGATGACCCGTTTTCTAAAAAAGTACTGATGGTAGAGACATGAAACTTTCACAGCATGCCAGGTGTGAGCTTCAACACATGTGGAACTAGAATAATTAAAATATCCTGAGTTGTTTTGTTTTTATGTTCATGTATTTACAAAATTATGTCAAAAATTGAGTGTTTGAAAAAAAAAAAGAAGATAACATGCCCCACAATACAATTTTAGTAATAATTCTAGTTCAGTGTATCTAGAAAGGTGCATTCAACAATTATGGAAAATTGTAAGTTGGTGTCTTAAAAAGTTTCCAAGATAATGGGTCACAAAACTCGATAATTTAACATTGGCGGCATAGGACATACAATGTCCCCTTAATGGAACAATTAACAAAACAGGAGGTGTGGCGGAGTCACGGGAAATCATTTGTAGAAGTGCCTGAGAATATTAGTTCTGTATTTCAGTTTCCTGGAAGAGAGGGATGAGGGCACGTGCCTCCTCTTGCCCTCCTCCAACTCCACTCCCCTCCCCCGGTGCTCACCGCTTATAGCTGCAGAGCCACTCATCGTGACGTTGCGGCGCCGGCACCTGTTGTCCTTGGCTCAGTAAGGCGCGAACAAGACGGCTGCACAGCTGCAGGTGAACCTACGACGATTATAGTCCGCGTTACGTAGAAAGACCGCTAAATTCTAAGTAAGCTTCCGGCGGAAGACTAAATCAAACGGCTGCAAAATGTCACAATTTCTTCAAAATTTATCTCTGTCGGAATCCAATGTTACTTATCACACTATATTATCTTCACTTACTGTGAAGATAATATTTTTCACAAACGTGTTACTTTTAAGTGAAACACAGTTTGTCCAAGATCAATCTGATAATGGTTTTTGCGTTTCTGGTTCGACAATGCTGGCCTGTAAAGTACTTCATCAATAAACTATCCGCCATCCGTACTCGATACCAGCGAAGAAAATGATAGCACGCAAATGTCGACGCTCTTATCGCTGCACAGCTACGAAGTTCAGACCTATTCGTATCCAAAGACTGGAAGGTTGCACAGGTCACACCAATATTCAAGAAAGGTAGTAGGAGTAATCCACTAAATTACAGGCCCATATCGTTAATGTCGATATGCAGCAAGATTTTGGAACATATATTATGTTCGAACATTATGAATTATCTCGAAGAAAACGGTCTATTGACACACAGTCAACATGGATTTAGAAAGCAACGTTCTTGTGAAACACAACTGCCTCTTTACTCGCATGAAGTGTTGAGTGCTATTGACAAGGGATTTCAGATCGATTCCGTATTTCTGGATTTCCAGAAGGCTTTTGACACGGTACCACGCAAGCGGCTCGTAGTGAAATTGCGTGCTTATGGAATATCTTCTCAGTTATGTGACTGGATTTGTGATTTCCTGTCAGAGAGGTCACAGCTCGTAGTAATTAACGGAGAGCCATCTAGTAAAACAGAAGTGATTTCTGGCGTTCCCCAAGGCCGTGTTATAGGCCCTTTGCTGTTCCTTATCTATATAAACGATTTGGGAGACAATCTGAGCAGCCGTCTTCGGTTGTCTGTAGATGACGCTGTCGTTTATCGACTAACAAGATCATCAGAAGATCAAAAGAAACTGCAAAACGATTTAAAAAAGATATCTGAATGTTGCGAAAAGTGGCAGTTGGCCCTAAATAACGAAAAGTGTGCGGTCATACACATGAGTCCTAAAAGGAACTCGTTAAACTTCGGTTACACGATAAGTCAGTCTAATCTAAAAGCCGGAAATTTATCTAAATACCTAGGCATTACAATTACGAACAACTTAAATTGGAAGGAACACATAGAAAATGTTGTGGGGAAGGCTAACCAAAGACTGCGTTTTATTCGCAGGACACTTAAAAAATGTAACAGACCTACTAAGGAAACTGCCTACACTACGCTTGTCCGTCCTCTTTTAGAATACTGCTGCGCGGTGTGGGATCCTTACTAGATAGAACTGACAGAGTGCATCGAAAAAGTTCAAAGACAGGTAGCACGTTTTGTATTACCGCGAAATATGGGAGAGAGTGTCACAGAAATTAAAAAGGGGTGGTGGCTGGACATCATTAAAAGAAAGGCGTTTTTCGTTGCGGCAGAATCTTCTCACGAAATTCCAATCTTCAACTTTCTCCTCCGAATGTGAAAATTTTGTTGACACCGACCTACATAAGGAGAAACGATTACCACGATAAAATAAGGGAAATCAGAGCTCGCACGGAAAGATATAGGTGTTCATTCTTCCCGCGCGTTGTACGAGATTGGAATAATAGAGAATTGTGAAGATGGTTCGATGAACCCTCTGCAGGCACTTAAATATGATTTGCAGAGTATCCATGAAGATGTAGATGAATATGTATGCTCCAACATAACACTGCGTCTAAACTAGTACCATCGCTCTAATCTTTTTCGCAGCACCAACACGAAAGTACTCTGATATATAGTTGCAACCGCGTAGTAAGGATATCTGCAGAGAGGGCATACTATCATATGGCTCCTAAAGAGTGGCAGCACCATTTTCGGTAGCTGCAGAAATAACAGTCTGGACAAGTGACTAATCTGGCCTTGTATCATTAATTAACACTGCCTTGCGATGTTGTTTCTGTGAACGGCTAAATGCAAGAGCAAACTGCAGGAACATGCAGCTCTGCTATATCGTTTAACGACGATAGCATCCTCTTGGAAAAACCCACTCTTAAAAAAATAAAAACGACACACCACGAAGGAATTATCCAAATGGGACGGAAATCAGTAGATGTGACATACACGTACAGACACACAAGTGAATACAATTACAGAAAAAACTAGATGATTTATTCATTTCCAAGCGGGACTCATCACTGGATACAATTCCACTCCATTCAATGAGATCCCAGGCCCGATGTCCAGCGAAGATGTGTCTGGAGCGCTTCGGGCAACGCTGGGCTAAAAACGTAACTGTCACCCGCCATATGGCGTGACAACCAGCAGTGATTGTCTGGGATGTCATTTCATTTCATAGCAGGATCACTTTGGTTGTCATCCACGGCACCATTACAGCATAGCGAGACGTCGGCGATATTCTACGCCCCGTTTCATTACCCTTGATGGCAAGCCATCATGGGCTTACATTTCAGCAATATAATGGCCTCCCGCATACGTCTAGAGTTTCTACTGCTTCTCTTCGTGCTTCCCAAATCCAAACTTGGTGAGCAAGGTCACCAGATCTTTCCCCAGTTGAGAAAATTTGGAGCAATATGGGCAGGACCCTCCAACCAGCTCGGGATTTTAATTATCTGATGCACCATTTGGACAGAATTTGGTACGCCATCCCTCAGAAGGATATCCAAGAACTCTATCAATCAATTCCAAGCCAAATAACTGCTTGCATAAGGGGAACGTGCTGAGTTTTTGGAGGTCGTTCTCTAGAGTAAATCAACCAATTTTTCTGAAATTATAATCATTTTTGTTTGTACACGTAAGTCACATCTACCATTCTCACCCCATTCGGATAATTCCTTCGTAGTGCACAGTTGGTTTTTTTTTTGTCTTAGGGTGTACTATGGAGGTACAATAGTCTTCCATTCGCATCTCTGGGCGTGGACTACTCAGGAGGATGTTGTCATTACGAGAAACGAAACTGGCATCTACTGATCAGAGAAAAGAATATTAGGTCTCTTAATCGAGTAGACAGGCAAGAGAATTTGAAAGGTATAATGGACAGATTGAAGTTAGATGTAGAGGAAATGAGTGAAATCCGGCGGCAAGAAGAACAGGACTTCTGGTCAAGTGAGTACGGGGTCTCCAACAAAAAATCAATCAAGGATAATGTAGAAGTAAGTTTAATAATGAACAAGAAAACAGGAATGCTGGAAAGCTACGATTAACAGCACAGCGAACGCATTATCGTATCCAAGACAGATCAGAAGCCAACAACGACCAAAGTAGTATAAGTTTTTCTATTTATTTATTTATTTATTATTGGCTTCTAGCATACATACTTTTTAGCCATCACAAATTAAAAGAAATGACAAATATAGCAAGGTAACATTTGACCTTCATTACACTTACATTTTAGGGCATTTGTAAATTTGCCTTCAGCTCGAAAATGTTGTGTTTTATTCGCTTAGACTACTAGATACAGTTAATAGCTAACTACTCGTTCGTATTACAACAGTTCATTCAGTTCGTGAATTAAGTTCAGTAGCCGCCATTCCTTTTAGATTTTGATATCTTCTTGTGCTATAAGCCTGGTTATGACATGATATGCACTCCTGGTTGCATCTTCAAGAATTGGGTAGAGCGAAGTAGCTGGCTGTGACCAAGTCTCGAGAGCTCCTTAAAAATTTGACTCTGCCTTTCTCTAATCTCTTGCACTGAAATAGGATGTGATTTAGATTACCAGTTTTTCATCTCACTAACAGAAGAACGTCTCCAATACGCCGGTTCTATGTAAGTAGTCGGGGAAAGATCCATGATTGAGACGCATTCTCACAATGGACGCTATTATTTCCTTGAACGTCTGGAATCTGAAGACCATTGCTGTCTTGGTATGAATAGCTGTATACCTGGATAGCTTTTGACTATCTCTCCATTCTTCCTACCACGAAAGAAACGCTTGTTTTTTCTTTGATTTGGTTATGGGAGTTTTATAGCCATATGACTTCCACTGCAGCTTACATCTGCCGGTAGTCGATATGCTGTATCATTGTTTTTAATACCGCAATGAAATATAACCTATACACATTCTATAATGTGACGAATTTTCTTGGCTTGACGATAGTGATCTACTGGTCGAGGGTGTATTTGTCCTAGTTGCTGTAACTAAGGTTTCAGAACGCTTTGTGGGTCTGTGATCATTACTGCCTTGGGGATTTTGAGAGATTATATGGGTAGACCGAATAACTAAAGAGGGGGTGCAGAACCTAAATGGGGGAGAAAAATAATTTAGGCTCAACTTGACTAAAAGAAGGGCTCGGAAAATAGGAAACACCATGAGGTATTAGGGAGCAGTTACTTTGGTAATGAAGGAAAGTGTGAGGATAAAAATTTTAGAGTGAACCCAAGATTTGAATGCATTAATCTAGTTTGCAGTAGCTATGCAGAGATAAAGAGCCTTCGACAGAGCAGACTAGCGTGGCTGGTTGCATCAGACCCGTCTTCGGGCTGAAGACAACAACAACAACCACAATACGGGGTACGGTCCTTCGTTGATCCTCTGGGCTCTTAGAGAGTCTTGCAGTGAAGCGTCTGCTGCAACTGCGCGCACCGGAGATTCTGCGGCCGTCCTATTTCCCATACTTGTCGAACGCAACGACGGAATCCGCGAGCGGCCGGAACAGGCTCACGCGTAGACGAGACGGCGACGGCGAGTGACGTCACGCAGCGCAGGAAGGAAGAGAGCGCATCTGGGCCAGCGGAGCCGCCGGCTGAGCAAGTAGGCGCGGCGCGCCTCGCCTGCTGCGCTCTGGTGGCCGCGGGCGTAACCAGCGTGGCCCGGGCCACACGCACTGGCCTACTGTGCCGGACCGGACAGTGGCCTCTGGTTGACCCTTTGAACTGTAGGGCCGGCTCTGCAGTATAGTGCATCAGAGTCCAGAAAACTTCAACAAACTTGTTTCCTGGCCGCTTTCATTATCGGTTTAACCTTCTGCCAGCATAATACACCGTAGCGCCAAAGAAACTGGTACAGCCATGCGTATTCAAATAAAGAGCTATGTAAACAGGTAGAATAAGGCACTGCAGTTGGCAAGCCTATGTACAACAGCAAGTGTCTGTCGCAGTTGTTAGATTGGTTATTGCTGCTACAATGGCAGGTTATCAAGATTTAAGTGAATTTGACCGTGGTGTTATAGTCGGCGCACGAGCGATGGGTCATAGCATCTCTGAGGTAGCGATGAAGTGGGGGATTTTCCCGTTTGACCATTTCACGAGTGTACGGTGAATATCAGGAATCCGATAAAACATCAGATCCACGACATCGCCACGACCGAGGAAAAAAAAAAAAAAAACCTGCAAGAACGGGAGCCACAACGACTGAAGGGAATCGTTCAATGTGACTGATAGCAACCCTTCTGCAAATTGCTGCAGATTTCAATGCTGGGCCATCAGCAAGTGTTCCTGCCTCTGGATCACGGTGTCCCGGGTTCGATTACCGACCGGGTTGGGCATTTTCTCTGCCCAGGGACTGGGTGTTTGTGTTGTCTTCATCATTTCGTCATCATCATCATCATCATCATCATCATCACATCATCATAATCATCATCATCATCACATCATCATAATCATCATCATCATCATTTGTGGCAGTGGCTAGAGTGGACTGTGAAAATATTGGACTGTGTAACAGTTGGGACTTTGTACGGGCGCTCATGACCGCGCAGTTGAGCGCCCCAAACATCATCATCATCAGCAGCAAGTGTCAGCGTGCGGGCCATTCAACGAAACATCATCGATAAGGGCTTTCGGAGCTGGAGACCCACTCGTGTACCCTTGCACGACACAAAGCTTTACACCTCGCCTGGACCCGTGAACACCGACATTGCACTGTTGATGGTTCAAATAGCTCTGAGCACTATGGGAGTCAACATCTGAGGTCATCAGTCCCCTAGAACTTAGAACTACTTAAACCTAACTAACTTAAGGACTTCAAACCCATCCAAGCCCGAGGCAGGATTCGAACCTGCGACCGTAGCAGTCGCGCGGTTCCAGAATGAAGCGCCTAGAACCGTTCGGCCACCACCGCCGGCGGACTGTTGATGACTGAAAACATGTTGCCTGGTCGGACGAGTCGCGTTTCAAGTTGTGTCGAGCGGCTGCAGGTGTATGGGTATGGAGACAACCTCATGAATCCATGGACCCTGTATGTCAGCAGCGGACTGTTCAAGCTGTAGTGGTGTGAGACGTGTGCAGTTGGAGTGATATGGGACCTACGATACGTCTAGATACGACTCTGACAGGTGACAAGTACCTATGCATCCTGTCTTATCACCTGCATCCATTGATGTCCATTGTGCAATCCGACGGACTTCGGTAGTTCCAGCAGGACACTGCGACACCCCACACGTCCAGAATTGCTACAGAGTGGCTTCAGGAACACTCTTCTGAGTTAAAACACTTCCGCTGGCCACCAAACTTCCGAGACACGAACAGCATTGAGCATAACTGGGACGCCTTGGAACGTGCTGTTCAGAAGAGATCTCCACCCCGTCGTACTCTTACGATGTATGGACAGCCCTATAAGGTTCATGGTGTCAGTTCACTCCAACACTACTTCAGACATTAGTTGAGTCCATGTCAGGTCGTGTTCTGCGTGCTCGCGGGGTCCTGCACGATATTAGCCTGGTGCACCAGTTTCTTTGGCTCTTCAGTGTATAAAAGCACTAGCGTTGAGTGATCTCGCACGCACCGGCCACCTCAGGAGATGACACACGCCGGACAGAGAGGTTTACTAATAACTGAGGGGAGGGGGGAGGGGAGGGGGTGCTATCTACATCTGTATGTACCGGGTGATCAAAAAGTCAGTATAAATTTGAAAACTGAATAAATCACGGAATAATGTAAATAGAGAGGTACAAATTGACACACATGTTTAGAATGACATGGGGTTTTATTAGAACAAAAAAAAAAAAAAAAAAATACAAAAATACAAAAGTTCAAAAAATGTCCGACAGATGGCGCTTCATCTGATCAGAATAGCAATAATTATCATAACAAAGTAAAACAAAGCAAAGATGATGTTCTTTACGGGAAACGCTCAATATGTCCACCATTATTCCTCAACAATAGCTGTAGTCGAGGAATAATGTTGTGAACAGCACTGTAAAGCATGTCCGGCGTTATGGTGAGGCATTGGCGTCGGATGTTGTCTTTCAGCATCCCTAGAGATGTCGGTCGATCACGATACACTTGAGACTTTACGTAACCCCAAAGCCAATAATCACACGGACTGATGTCTGGGGACCTGGGAGGCCAAGCATAACGAAAGTGGCGGCAGAGTACACGATCATCACCAAACGACGTGCGCAAGAGATCTTTCACGCGTCTAGCAATATGGGGTGGTTCTAATAAAACCCCATGTCATTCCAAGCAATTGCGTCAATTTTTACCTCTCTATCTGCATTATTCCGTGGTTTATTAAGTTTTCAAATTTATAGTGACTATTTGATCACCCGGTACTACTTGATCGTAAATATCTGGGCAGTCCAGTGTAATGGGGAAATGACCACTAGGAGACACGAGAGGAGGACTCGCCGGTATAAAAGGAAGCGCGGAGTATTTTGCTGTCAGTAGAGAAGCAGTAACAGCAGACTGGATCGAACAGGAGAGGTCAGTGACTCGGGACGTCGACTAGTCATTGAATGTCACCTGAGTAACAAATCCATCAGAAACGTTTCAATCCTTCTAAAGCTGCCCAAGTCGACTGGTGGTGACGTGACCGTACAGTGGAAACGGGAAGGAAGAACCACAGCTAAATCAATACCAAGCGGGCCTCATGCATTGACTGACAGGCACTGTCGAATATCGCGGTAATATCGGTTGTAAAAAATTGCATGATATCAGCGAAGGAATAGCCATGAGTTCCAGAGTGCTACGAGCAGTCCAACTAGTTGACTGACATGCGCAGAGAGATAAAATGAATGAGGAACAGTGGTCGAGTAAGCTCCTCACAAGCGACATATTGGTGTAATCAGTATTGAGCGACGCCTGAGGTGGAGTAAAAAACAACGCCACTGGAGAGTGGATGACTGGAAACGAGTGGTTTGGACTGATGAATCAGGCTATATCCTATGGCAGTCCGATGGCAGGATTGGGCCTGGTGAACGTCTGGAGAGCGTTATATAAGTTACCATCATGTGTGGTGTCGGCACGGAAGTACGAAGGAGGTGCCGTAACTGAATAGGGATATTTTTCGGGATTAGTGTGGTCCCTTACTGCGCTTCAGAAAACGCTAAACGCGCAAGGATACGAACAAATTTTACAGCATTATGTTCTGCGTACATTGGAGAACAGTTCGGACACGATGATTCTATCAGTGCACTCGTCGTAGAGCAGCACCTGTAAGGCAATGGTTTATGGACAACAATATTCCCGAAATACACTGGTTTGCCCAGCATCGCGCCCTGAACCCAATGAAACGCCCTTGTGATGAGTTAGAACAGTGATTACCAACCTTTGTTAAACCATTACTCCTGATTGCAATCAGATATTAGCTAGAACTCCCCCCTCCCCCCCCCCCCCACATCATCATCAATTTTAGCACATAACTAAACTGTAGAATGAAGGACTTTTCTTGGAACACTTTTGTGTTTAAAATGACGAAAAATGAATGATATTTAATTTGCGTGCGTGCTCGCTCGCGCATGTATGTGTGTGTGTGTGTGTGTGTGTGTGTGTGTGTGTGTGTGTGTGTGTGTGTGTGTATGTGTGTGTGTGTTGGTTTAAATGGCTTTGAACACAATGGGACTTAACTTAGAACTACTTAAACCTAACTAACCTAAGGACATCACACACATCCATGCCCGAGGCAGGATTCGAACCTGCGGCCGTAGCGGTCGCTCCGTACCAGACTGAAGCGCCTAGAACCGCTCGGCCACACCGGGTGGCATGTGTGTTGGAATGAAAAACGAAGGAATTCCTGGCGCATCGCAGGTGCTACGCACAGCGCCTTCTCAGAAAAGAAAGATAACCATCCACAGTCAGGGCATACACTTGTTGCGAAACATGCTTCCCCTGCATTCTCCGTTGCGGCACATGCTTGACCTGCGCTCTGCAACCCCATTTAAAACCAAACAAGCTCAGATGTGTGCACTGAACTTACTGTTCGTAAATCACTTCGTTGTCACCCCATACTACTGAACTGGCAGAAATTGGACGACTTCAGATTGTTAATGGTGGTGGTGGTGGTTAGTGTTTAACGTCCCGTCGACAACGAGGTGATTAGAGACGGAGCGCAAGCTCGCGTTAGGGAAGGATGGGGAAGGAAATCGGCCGTGCCCTTTGAAAGGAACCATCCCGGCATTTGCCTGAAACGATTTAGGGAAATCACGGAAAACCTAAATCAGGATGGCTGGAGACGGGATTGAACCGTCGTCCTCCCGAATGCGAGTCCAGTGTGCTAACCACTGCGCCACCTCGCTCGGTAGATTGTTAATGCTTTGTATCTAACCACTCTAATAATAATAATAATAATAATAATAATAATAATAATAATAACAATGATGATGATAAACCATTGTATAGCACTATAGTAGCCCTTATGTAGTTACTGCCGTGTCATGCTGTCAATTAATTCATTTGTCTGTTTCGAAGCGGGTAATGAAGCAATTTCTGGCCTACTTCTAGTACTATCTACAATCTGGAGAAAATATTTTCTTGAGGTATTTAGCATTTGTTGCGTATTATTCTCACTTTTATCTACATCTACATGCATACTCCGCAATCCACCATACGGTGCGTGGCGGAGGGTACCTCGTACCACAACTAGAATCTTCTCTCCCTGTTCCACTCCCAAAGAGAACGAGGGAAAAATGACTGCCTATATGCCTCTGTACGAGCGTAATCTCTCTTATCTTATCTTTGTGGTCTTTCCGCGAAATGTAAGTTGGCGGCAGTAAAATTGTACTGCAGTCAGCGATGCACGGGACAAAGCCCAACATACGTTTGTGGTGGGTGTACTATGTGAGGAACTTGTAACCTCCATCGTTTTAATGCTACTAATTGAGGAAAAGGCGTTATTGATAACTTACGTAATCAATATTACAGTCTTACCAAATTGTGATAATAGTAATGATCTTTTGAAAATAATTTAGCTCCGTGAATGAAACAGAAACGAATCGTTTAGTTTTTACTCCTCAGAAAATTTCGTTTTACCCCTCAGGGAGTAATTACCCCTAGGTTGGGAACCACTGAGTTAGAACGTCGACTGCGCTGCTCCCCATAGTCCATAATCACTAACTTGTCTGGTTTCACTTGTTCACAAAGAATGTGCCGCCATTACTCCCCAGACAGACTCAGAGGCGAAGGGTGGACATTAATAAACACTAATATACTTTTGATCAGATAGCGTATGTGCTCCAGAAGCCACAGTATACTACTTGGCGGAGTGTACCTCGTACTAGTATTAGCAGTTTACTGTACTATGCAGTTCGCGTATTGAGGGAGAGAAAAGAATGACTATAGGTGTTACAGTGTTTTAATTATAGCCTCGACAAAATAAAGTTGCGTTTTTTTTTTTGTTTGCAGCTACATGTCTGTAGTCCTGGTACGCACATATTGCCAGCCGCTGTGGCCGAGCGGTTCAAGGCGCTTCAGTACGGAACCGCGCTGCTGCTACGGTCGCAGGTTCGAATCCTGTCTCGGGCATGGATGTGTGTGATGTCCTTAGGTTAGTTAGGTTTAAGTAGTTCTAAGTTCTAGGGGACTGATGACCTCAGATGTTAAGTCCCATAGTGCTTAGAGCCATTTGAACCATTTGAACGTACATATCGAAAACCCTACACGTCAGTACCGTAGCACACCGCTAGAGGTGGCACAACAAATTGGCGCAGTAGATAACGTGGAGTATCGTGTGGAAATTCGTTTTCAATAGCAGCGGAAATGTTGCAGATGGCTAAAGACCTCATGTGGATTGGTCTGGCGCCTCGCTGTGCTCCTGGTTTTTGTTTGATATTCTCTTTGGAGTCTAGCTTCCTGTTGTTGGCAGAGTTTGCTCTGTTTACGGAACTGTTGCCTCGCAAATTCTCCTGGAAGTCATTGGTCGCCATCTTCGGGCACGAACGAACTTTGATCAAACATCTCTGCATCTTCGTTGTCTTCAGGTGAGAGCGCAACACACAGGAGACACCGCACTAATATACCGTGTAACGTCGTCTCTAGCCTCGGCAATGGCTCCAGTCCATCGAGGAAGAGAGTGCTCAAGTTACTTCAGGTCGACCATAACCAGCTGAAGACAATCACTGTTGTTTAGCTACCACACAGCTACTAAGTTACGAGGCTGTTAATTATTAGGTAATAGATTTACTTTATTTCATGTGTTGATCCGCAGACTCGATATAATTTCTGAACGCTAAAACCATTTTAAATATCCACCTTAGGCGGATAATTTTTTTTTATACAGATGAAATTATTTGCATAGTGTATTATATTACTGAACTGTTACTGCCCGTAGCATTTTTCTTATGCAGTTGCGTCCGTGAAATACGATACACATTTCGACGACACAACTGCATTTCAAAACACGTAGCTATAGGCTGAAACTGGCCAGTAATGTAGTACACGACGCAATGAAATTCATCCGTATAAAAAATTTCTAACAACCTACCATGGATATTTAAAATTTTTTGTTTTCTAAAGTCTCCGACATTAAGATCGGTCGACTTACCGTGCCAGCTGGATATTGTGGCAGATCCGTCGCGCAGAAATCCACTAAATTACAGGCCCATATTGTTAACCTCGATATGCAGCAGGATTTTTGAACATATATTGTGTTCCAACATTATGAATTACCTCGAAGAAAACGGTCTATAGATACACAGTCAACATGGATTTAGAAACCATCGTTCTTGTGAAACACAACTATCTCTTTACTCGCATGAAGTGCTGAGTGCTATTGACAAGGGATTCAGATTGATTCCGTATTTCTGGATTTCCGGAAAGCTTTTGACACTATACCACACAAGCGGCTTGTAGTGAAATTGTGTTCTTGTGTAATATCGTCTCAGTTGTGTGACTGGATTCCTGATTTCCTGTCAGAGAGGTCACAATTCGTAGTAATAAACGGAAAGTAATCGAGTTAAACAGAAGTGATTTCTGGCTTTCTCCAAGGCAGTGTTACAGGTACTTTGCTGTTCCTGATCTGTATAAACGATTTGGGAGGCAATGTGAGCAGCCGTCTTAGGTTGTTTGCAGATGACGCTGTCGTTTATCGACTAATAAAGTCATCAGAAGATCAAAACAAATTTCAAAACGATTTAGAAAAGATATCTGAATGGCGCGAAAATTGTAAATAACGAAAAGTTGACGATAAATCAGTCAAATCAAAAGCTCTTAAATTCAAGTAAATACCTAGGAATTACAATAAGGAACAAATTAAATTGGAAGAAACACATAGAGAATGTTGTGGGGAAGGCTAACCAAATACTGCGTTTTATTGGTAGGACACTTAGAAAATGTAACCTGATCTACTAAGGAGACTGCCCACACTACGCCTGTCTGTCCTCTTTTAGAATACTGCTGCGCGGTAAGGGATTCTTTCCAGACAGGATTGACGGAGTACATTGAAAAAGTTCAAAGAAGAGCAGCACGTTTTGTATTATCGCGAAATAGGGGAGAGAGTGTCACTGAAATGATACAGGATTTGAGGTGGACATCATTAAAACAAAGGCGTTTTTCGTTGCGGCGGAACCTTCTCACGAAATTCCAGTCACCAGCTTTTTGCTCCGAATGTTTAAATATTTTGTTGACACAGACCTAGATAAGGAGAAACGATCAACATGATAAAATGAGGGAAATCAGAGTCCTACGGAAAGATGTAGGTGGTAGTACTTTCCGCGCGCTATATGAGATTGGAATAATAGAGAATTGGGAAGGTGCTCGATGAACCCTCTGCCAGGCACTTAATTGTGATTTGCAGAGTATCCAAATCGATGTAGATGGGTGCCTGAGGTCTCGACAAACCAAAAACGATGCGTCCAGACCTGTGAATACCGTTATTGTCATCAGCATACTCACCGTGAAGATGTAAAAGAACCGCACTAAGAATGTTGAAATAAACTTCTTGATTCATGTTTAGATAAACTGAATGAGTGGGCCCGAGTGATGGTACGATAGAAGACCCCAAAAGATCACAGAATCACGTGTGATCGTTAACAAATATTTCTCATACAGCTATTTAAATGCCCCATTGATCCATCAGCGCACTCGATGCCTTGCATCGTTTGAAAAATTCAAAGTTGCGATCCATCGGACCACGTACACCCATCCAGCCCAGTTTCTGTGTTGTGTGACCCACTGAACACGTACAGGTTTGTATGTTTCTTGTGAGGTACCTGAAACCAAATGCCTATTATATGCAGCTCCTTTCACAATTTTCACATGAAAACAGGTTCCGATGGGTCTGCATTCACTGACAGCAGCTATTCCTGTCGGGTATGAAACCGACTGCCTGCGGTTCCTGTTGGTTACGATCTTATTACGACCACGTGTTCTTGCGCAGTGTTTCATGGCTGCGAGCAGAACACTATTCCTTGTAGACACACAGGACGATCCGCGTTGACATACCTTACTGCAGTGATTCGATACTAACAACTGGCCCTAACATGTCAGCGGTGAAGGGTCACATAACCGCATGGTACCATTTCTACATCATTTACAACGCTCTAAAGCAACTAGAGTCCTATTTTAAGTGGGTGACAAAATACGGAAAGATAGAAGAACACATTGTGGTAAGCAGTGGGCGCAAAGTGCTTGGAGGTAATCCCTTACTGCACTAACTATAAATTATCAGTAACCTGTTATTTATTCCAGTTAAGTCATTTATTAGCACTACCACTACATACGATAAAAAGGAGGCACGCCCGATGGGCTCGGAAATGCTTCAAGATTCATTTCGAAACAAACATACAGAAGTCAAACACGACATTCAGAGCGTAATGGGCACCACAGTGCTACACGGTGTTGTTACTCTTAGATCTGCAAGCTTGGTACAAAACAGTAACGGCCTGAAGGCTTTCACTTCCACCGATTCAGGACTAGGGAGCCCAGCGGTCAAGAAAGCTTTGACAAACACAGTGTTGGTTTCCACGCCGCGACGTCACCAGCTCTTCACGACAGGAGCCGACTTTCGCGTTCACAGCCCGCAAGTGCAAGCGCGACCGACTCTTGAAAGCTAGGAGTGTTGCATAATTTGCCTCCATACGGTGAAGAAGTTTATGATCGCGAGTGAGTTAAGCGTCGCTCGTTAATCTCTAATTGCGCTCCACAGGTAGCATTATGTTTGCCATTTCCGCGCTCGTATTCTAACAACTTTCCCCACTATCCTGATACAGAGAATTCAGCTTGACTCGGTCGAGGCCAATTGCAGCTACAAAAACTTTTGAGTTGTAGGCTACATAAATGAAGTAAGTTTAAGGTTAACATCCCGTCGACAAAGAGAACATGAGACGAAGTGGAGAAGGAAATCAGCCGTTCACTTTCAAAGGAGACATCTCGGATTTAGGGAAACACGGAAAACTTCCATCTGGGTGGTCTGACTGGGATCTGAATCGTCGTCCTCCAGAATATGAATCCTGTGTTTAGCGACGGCGTCACCTCACGAGATGTTAGGCCAAATAATCACTGGGATTATTTTCTACAGACAGCCATTGGACGCTACTAGCTTGACATTTAATCAAACGCCACTCGCTTCAGTACTGCACAGTTGTTGACACTATTTCGACTAAGTTTTATTGCTTTCACCACCCACCAGATATCAGAGCACCAATAGATGTCAGACCATGGAAGACTTCAAGCAGCTACGTCGATCTATTTTCTCTACAATCCATATCCACCACAGAAGACGTTTGAAGACTAACAACTGTGCTGATTTACCAGATCCCAATTTGAGACGGCCCGCGACATCCAACGCATGTCAAATACCTACGAACAGACTGATCTCAAGTCTGGAAAAATACTCAGTCTCCACCCCTGCGCACAAATGTCAGGTCCATCTGGTGTGAGGCAGTCGGAGAAGGAAATTTGACCCTGGAAAAAGAGTCACTGGCTTCAACTGAATCTGAGTTCATTTCTCAGTGTTTGGTGTTTGCAATTTGGAAGTTACTATTAACCGAGGTCGCTAACGTACGCCTGTGCGGTGTCGTTCCACTCGGATATAAGCCGGTCCGAACCGCGGTGGTGAAAAATTTTTACTGTCAGTATTTGGGCTGGCAATGGGAGAAGAGGTTGTGGCGTAAAGTTCCGGATGAACAGTCATTGAGCCAGTGTCTAGGATTAAGTTCCAAAACTTCCCGTAGTGTCCCATAAACTGATGGCACCTGATACAGTTGAGGCTCTACTCGTGTCTCCACTGTACAATGAAGAGCCAAAGAAACTGGTACAGGGGTTGCCAACCGCAGCGCCGTTGTTCTACCTGCTTGTATAGCTCTGTATTTGAATACACATGCTTATACTAGTTTATTTGGCGCTTCGGTGTAGTTTGCAATTCTCCTGCTGATGTTTGAACGTCCAAAAACTTGCACCGAAGTTCATTTTAAGAGTAAGCATAGATTCATTATACAGTTTTACAAACATTTATCTGATCTGCAATACTTTGGAGCAAAGACGATTAGGATACTTCTCGAAATGCTGAGTGATCAGTCTCAACTGGCACGACTAGAATTGCGAGAGTCTTACGTAAAAATAGCTAAAAACGACAATGTCTTTGGAGGAAATAAGGTCACTCAACTGAACGGTACCTAAAGTTTTCCACGCGTGGTACCGGAGGCATGTGAAAGTCTCATCGCTTTAAATATTTTCTGGATAGCTACGCGTGGCAAAGTAGTTCTCGACATACTCAAAACATATTTTGCGCAGCGTCTCTACCGCTACAGTGACCTTTCAGGTTCATACACATGATCGCATTACATTTTTATTTGTATTGACAAGTTACCGGACACCCTCATGACCTTTTCTTTGCCGGACTGAATACACATACCCTCGGGATTGCATAAACAGGTTCCCGTAGGGCACTTATGTAACTTTGACAAGTGTCGTGTTTTCTGGTTGCAAATGACATTAAGTTTTCAGCTGTTTCTGTTCTGCATTTCGTAATTAGTAGGCCATTGAACAGTAAATCTACCTTAAAGTGTTGTCAGCATCTTGTAAACTTTTAAATAAATACCTGCTTGAATACCTGTTTATGTGTCCCTCAATACTTCATTTTGCGCCATAAACTTTATTTTTCGCGACTTAGATCTCTTGAAAGCACAATAGAAAGCTGCAATACAATGATAGGCCAAAACAATACGACCACAGTCCAACACGAGATTTAATGCTCCCTGGTGGCATTCAGGGAACGTAACGAATGGGGAAATCCCCTCACATATACGAAAGTGAAAAAGGGCAGATTGTTGCAGCCCGGAGCCTGGGAATGACCACCACGGAAACAGTGAAGCTGTCCAACGGTTCGTGCGTTTCTGTGATGTGCGTCTATGGAAAGTGGTTCAAGGGCAGTGGTACCACGAGTATGTACGTCCACGCCTCATCAAAAAATATGGAGGTCGATGGATTGCTCGCTTTTTACAGCAGGATAGGTGGCGGTCTGGGACAGATCTAATGAAAGTGTACAATGCTGGTCCAGGTACATTTTTTTAAGCATATCGTTCAGCGAACATGCTGAACAAGGCTCCGTAACAAACAAGCCCTAAGTATTCCCACGTTGACCAACGATATCTTCAATTCAGCTTACCGGACAAAAAATTCGTCACCCTAATGCTCTCGCACAGATGAATCGTTAAGCCCCTACAGATGGCGCAGCGATCGAGTCACTTGCTCAACCGCGCTTGCACTGTCTCTACGTGAGCATAAGGCAGTAGCGATCAGTGAGACATTTATGTTTCTAGAAGACACTATACCTAATCACGTCTAAGTGTAAGGACGTGACAGGATTGCAAAACGGGACAATCGTGTTTGGCCGTGTCCATGGTTATACGGTGTGTGAAGTTGCTGGATTTGCTGATGTTTCGTGGCGTACTGTTCAGTGTGTGTACAAGCTGCAGTGTAACACACGTCGCCGCGAAATGCGACGTCAGAATTTCGGTCGGGAAAAGATCCTGACTCTGAGGGACTGGAGACGCATTTCACGACTTGCCAATCAAAATCGCTACCAAACCCGACAGGAATTTCTGTATGCAATGAATGAAGGTCCATTCTAATCTGTTAGAGAGAGAACATTGCGGCGGGAAGTGTATGCAATGAACATTTGGTGTCTGTCACCTCGCAAGAGGTCATTGCTCACACAGTCGCATAAAGACGACAACGGAGAAGATCATCAGGCTGGAAGAACATGTCACCGGTTTTCCGAACACTCTCCCACCCAATTACATCTCGACTGGGCTAAATTCACCTGAATGAACTCCATAGCAAATCTGTCGGACATGGAACTGCGGGTAAAACGCCGAAAGTTAGTGGAATCGCGCCTGAAATTCCTCAACGAGTACAGGAGGTCTCCCTGGCCTTGTTTTTAGCTGTGGTTGCTCCTTCGCGTTTCCGCTTCACAATCGCAACACCGACAGTCGACTTGGACAGATTTAGAAGGGTTAGATCTTCCTGATGGACTTGTTAGCCAGGCGACATCCAATGACGTCACTGACGTCTCCTGATCGACCCATTCTGCTGTTACGCATACTGATTCTCTACTGACAACAGAACACGCCCTGTCTCCTTTTCTGCTGGCGGATCCAGCTCTCATGATATCTGCTAGTCCAGTGGTTCCCCAACCTTTCTGAGACCGTTATCCCCTAGTGCAATCTGATATCAGCTATTATCCCCCTCTCCCTCTCCCCTGCCCACTGTACCACCAACAGTATCAACCATCAACATAAGCGCCTAACTAATCTACCTTTGAAGAGTTCCATTTATAAATTACGAAAGATAAATGATATTTAGTGTTTCGAGCTGTTTCATTAAATCATGAACTAATGAGCCAATGAGACAATTTGTACTTCTTATTTACAACACCGCTTTTTATGGAACGATGAAACAGTTATCAATGCATCGCGATTGCTACCTACAACTCCACCTCGGAAAAAGAAGCTAACTATCCTCCTTGATGGTAGACACTTGTTATAAACATCCTTGCTGTGCACTACTTCTCTCCCTAGCGACTCTTGCTTCGCCCACACCTTGCACCCCTATGTAAAGTCAATCAAACTAAAATACGTGCACTAAACTTGATTACTGAAAATCACTTGATTGCTGGACTCCTTACTTCTGAATTGGCAGAAACTGGACACCTTCAAGATGTGAGCGCTTTGTCTGAAGGCTGCCGCTAGTAACAACAACAATAATAATAATGATAATAATACAGTGTAGGCCCTACAGCAGCCGATAAGCCATTACGTAGGCACTGTTGTGTTGCGCTGTCAATTAGTTCGTTTATTGTTGCGAAGTGAATAATGAAGCAATTTATGGTCTATTGCGGCAACTATCTACAGCTCAAAAAAGGCATTTTAATGAGATACTGTGATGTATAAGTCTCCATTTTACCGCCGTAGATGCTCAGTAAGAAGTATGTATGTAGTGGATAGACTATTTAAGGAAAAGTTCGTTCATAAATTCGTGTCACAAGCTGTAATCTCCACTGCATTGTGTCACACGTTAATGTTAGTATTTAAAAAAATGTATTTTTGGTAATATGTAATCCGTATTAGCCTCACAAATTAGCGATAACAGAAATGGATTTTAAAGATTATTTAGTTTCGTGACCGAAACTCCATTGAACACTTTTATTTTTATCACACAGAAATTTTCATTTTAACCCCCCCTCCCCCAGGTGGTAATTACTCCCCTGTTGGGAACCACTGTTCTAGTCAATACCGGATTACATAGCGGTGTCCAGACACTTCTGATTAAAAGTGTATACCATAACTGGTGCCGTAGAATTCTCGAGTGAGAACATTTCATACTGGTCTTCTTTGAATTATTAACCAGTATAGAATGTTCTACTCAGTCGAGTCTACTACGACAGCGATAGTTGTTGTTGTGATCTTCGGTCCAGAGACTGGTTTGATGCAGCTCTCCATGCTACTCTATCCTGTGCAAGCCTCTTCATCTCCCAGTACCTACTGCAACCTACATCCTTCTGAATCTGCTTAGTGTATTCATCTCTTGGTCTCCCCTTACGATTTTTACCCTCCACGCTGCCCTCCAATACTAAATTGGTGATCCCTTGATGCCTCAGAACATGTCCTACAAACCGATCCCTTCTTCTGGTCAAGTTGTGCCACAAACTCCTCTTCTCCCCAATCCTATTCAGTACCTCCTCATTAGTTACGTGATCTACCCATCTAATCTTCAGCATTCTTCTGTAGCACCACATTTCGAAAGCTTCTATTCTCTTCTTGTCCAAACTATTTACCGTCCATGTTTCACTTCCATACATGGCTACACTCCACACAAATACTTTCAGAAATGACTTCCTGACACTTAAATCTATACTCAATGTTAACAAATTTCTCTTCTTCAGAAACGCTTTCCTTGCCATTGCCAGTCTACATTTTATATCCTCCCTACTTCGACCATCATCAGTTATTTTGCTCCCCAAATAGCAAAACTCCTTTACTACTTTAAGTGTCTCATTTCCTAATCTAATACCCTCAACATCACCCAACTTAATTCGACTACATTCCATTATCCTCGTTTTGCTTTTGTCGATGTTCATCTTATATCCTCCCTTCAAGACACCATCCATTCCGTTCAACTGCTCTTCCAAGTCCTTTGCTGTCTCTGACAGAATTACAATGTCATCGGCGAACCTCAAAGTTTTTATTTCTTCTCCATGGATTTTAATACCTACTTCAAATTTTTCTTTTGTTTCCTTTACTGCTTGCTCAGTATACAGATTGAATAACATCGGGGAGAGGCTACAACCTTGTCTCACTCCCTTCCCAACCACTGCTTCCCTTTCACGCCCCTCGACTCTTATAACTGCCATGTGGTTTCTGTACAAATTGTAAATAGCCTTTCACACCCTGTATTTTACCCCTGCCACCTTTAGAATTTGAAAGAGAGTATTCCAGTCAACATTGTCAAAAGCTTTCTCTAAGTCTACAAATGCTAGAAACGTAGGTTTGCCTTTCCTTAATTTATTTTCTAAGATAAGTCGTAGGGTCCGTATTGCCTCTCGTGTTCCAACATTTCTACGGAATCCAAACTGATCTTCCCCGAGGTCGGCTTCTATCAGTTTTTCCATTCGTCTGCAAAGAATTGGTGTTAGTATTTTGCAGCTGTGACTTATTAAACTGAAAGTTCGGTAATTTTCACATCTGTCAACATCTGCTTTCTTTGGGATTGTAATTATTATATTCTTCTTGAAGTCTGAGGGTATTTCGCCTGTCTCATACATCTTGCTCACCAGATGGTGGAGTTGCGTCAGGACTGGCTCTCCCAAGGCTGTCAGTAGTTCTAATGGAATGTTGTCTACTCCCGGGGCCTTGTTTCGACTTAGGTCTTTCAGTGCTCTGTCAAACTCTTCACGCAGTATCATATCTCCCATTTCATCTTCATCTACATCCTCTTCCATTTGCATAATATAGTCCTCAAGTACATCACCCTCTATATACTCCATGTTGTGAATAACAACTTGAAATTGGCTCATCACCGAAATCACCTTATCGTACGTAATAAATGAACTGTGATTACAGTCCTTGCAACTAGCATTAAGTGAGGAGTCTAGGTGTACTATAGCCCCCTGTGAATAGCTCCGTAGCCAGGTTACATCGCGCACGTAAGCACTTAAGCAATCATTCTTCCCGCGCTCCATGCGCGAATCGAATATGCAGAAGCCGCAATGTGAGTTACAATGGGGAGTACCCTTTGCCCTGCACTTTTCAGTGGTTTGAAGAGTATAGCGGAGTATGCTGTACGTGGATTGGATTTTCCTCTGATATCGAGCGGATTCGACTGCACGGTCTTATTTTGATGTTACTGCAGTAAATAAATAACAAAAAATCGTCGACCGTAAGGGATCGGAAGTGCACGGAAAAAAGAAAGACGAGAGGGACCTGGACTAGTCCGAGAGATGATGGTTAGGTGAGGCGCCGACAGCCGCCTGCTGGGACGCGGGGTCCCGTGCTGTGCCCCCGCATTCTTGTGCGGTCACGGGACAAGGTCGCCGTTGCAGCTCCACGTCTGTCTGGCTGTCTTATCCCTCTGCAGCAAACAGTGTCACCATAAAGCAGGCGACTGGTTTCCTTCGTTGTAGAGCACACGTTATGTGATCAAATGAACATAGAAATAAGCTGAAATTGGAGCCTGAATACTAACAAGTGGTGGGTGACTGCCCTATTCTCTACCTTCACGACAGTGTTTTGTGAAGAGCAGACGCTCACTTTCTAAACTGACCCGCAGCAAGTATTAACTAAAATTTTGTCGCGTGATACGAAGTCAGCATTCCTAAAAGAAATCGTAAATTTCATCCCTTAAAAACGAGTAACATCCCTGCAAACCTTGCAGCATTCTCGAGTATTATTTCGTGTTCTCATGCAATCTTCATCCACAATCGTTTTTCGATGGTAGAAAGCAAATAAATATGAATCAGTCCATAGTAAACATAAGGTCAGATTGTGCCAGTAAAGCTTCGCAGAGCTTCAAGAGCCGTTTTTAGTAGAAGTCCTTAGGATTTACGATCGTATGTAGTGATGAGGCGGGAAGTGTTCTTTGACCCACGGTTTGCACCTGCGGTGGGCCCCGCCAACTATGAAATTATTAGGGACGGAGCACTAGCTCAGATTGGGAAAGAATTGGGAATACTAACTAAAAAACGATTTACGAAAGATATCTGGATGGAGCAAAAAGTGGCAACTGCCGCTGAACAACAAAGCTGAGTTCCTCCACAAGAGTACTGCTACTACAAAAAACCCGTTAAACTTCGGTTACACGATGAATCACACAAATTTAAAGGTTGTCAAATTCACTGAAATATCTAGGGTTTACAATTACGAACAACTTAAATTGGAACCATCACGTAGGAAATGTTGTGGGGAAGGCGAACCATAGACTGCGTTTTATTGGCAGAACCGTGGAAGCAACAGGTGTATTAAAGAGGCTGTCTACACTGCTGTTTCGGACATGGACAGACATCACGCATTCATACAATTAATTCTCCTAGCTTGGCAATGGATCCACCCTCTTCTGTGCGGATGCACATATACGTCCGACTTCCTGTGGGAATCTCCAAGTAGCGAGCATGGAGAAAATAGACAGGGACTGCAGATAGGTGACCCTCGATTGCAATTCACTTAATATGCACAAAACTGATGATATCTCAAACAGGGGAACAATCAAGAATGAGGTGCCGCAAGGTTCGGTCTTGGGTTCTCTGCTGTTCTTAGTATACAGGGTTATTACAAATGATTGAAGCGATTTCACAGCTCTACAATAACTTTATTATTTGAGATATTTTCACAATGCTTTGCACACACATACAAAAACTCAAAAAGTTTTTTTAGGCATTGACAAATGTTCGATATGTGCCCCTTTAGTGATTCGGCAGACATCAAGCCGACAATCAAGTTCCTCCCACACTCGGCGCAGCATGTCCCCATCAATGAGTTCGAAAGCATCGTTGATGCGAGCTCGCAGTTCTGGCACGTTTCTTGGTAGAGGAGGTTTAAACACTGAACCTTTCACATAACCCCACAGAAAGAAATCGCATGGGGTTAAGTCGGGAGCGCGTAGAGGCCATGACTTGAATTGCTGATCATGATCTCCACCACGACCGATCCATCGGTTTTCCAATCTCCTGTTTAAGAAATGCCGAACATCATGATGGAAGTGCGGTGGAGCACCATCCTGTTGAAAGATGAAGTCGGCGCTGTCGGTCTCCAGTTGTGGCATGAGCCAATTTTCCAGCATGTCCAGATACATGTGTCCTGTAACGTTTTTTTTCGCAGAAGAAAAAGGGGCCGTAAACTTTAAACCGTGAGATTGCACAAAACACGTTAACTTTTGGTGAATTGCGAATTTGCTCCACGAATGCGTGAGGATTCTCTACCGCCCAGATTCGCACATTGTGTCTGTTCACTTCACCATTAAGAAAAAATGTCGCTTCATCACTGAAAACAAGTTTCGCACTGAACGCATCCTCTTCCAAGAGCTGTTGCAACCGCGCCGAAAACCCAAAGCGTTTGACTTTGTCATCGGGTGTCAGGGCTTGTAGCAATTGTAAACGGTAAGGCTTCTGCTTTAGCCTTTTCCGTAAGATTTTCCAAACCGTCGACTGTGGTACGTTTAGCTCCCTGCTTGCTTTACTCGCCGACTTCCGCGGGCTACCGTTTCTTCGCTCACTGCAGGCCGACCCGTTGATTTCCCCTTACAGAGGCATCCAGAAGCTTTAAACTGCGCATACCATCGCCGAATGGAGTTAGCAGTTGGTGGATCTTTGTTGAACTTCGTCCTGAAGTGTCGTTGCACTGTTATGACTGACTGATGTGAGTGCATTTCAAGCACGACATACGCTTTCTCGGCTCCTGTCGCCATTTTGTCTCACTGCGCTCTCGAGCGCTCTGGCAGCAGAAACCTGAAGTGCGGCTTCAGCCGAACAAAACTTTATGAGTTTTTCTAAGTATCTGTAGTGTGTCGTGACCATATGTCAATGAATGGAGCTACAGTGAATTTATGAAATCGCTTCAATCATTTGTAATAGCCCTGTATATTAATGACTTGCCATTCTATATTCACGAAGATGCAAAGCTGGTACTTTTTGCCGATGATACAAGTATAGCTATCACACCCAACAGACAAGAATTAACTGATGAAATTGTAAACGATGTTTTTGAGAAAATCATTAAGTGGTTCTCTGCAAATGGGCTCTCATTAGACTTTGACAACACACAGTACATACAGGTCCACACAGTAAAAGGAATGGCACCATTAATAAATATAGACTTCGATCAGAAATCGGTAGCTAAGATAGAATATTAAAAATTTCCAGGTGTATGCATTGATGAAGGGTTGAACTGGAAAAAACACACTGAAGATCTGCTGAAACGTTTGAGTTCAGCTACTTATGCTATTAGGGTCATTGCAAATTTTGGCGATATACATCTCAGTAAATAAACTTACCACGCCTTTTTTCATTCTCTGCTTTCGTATGGCATCATATTCTGCGGTAACTCATCATTGAGTAAAAGAGTGTTCATTGCACAAAAGCGTGTAATCAGAATAATTGCTGGAGCTCATCCAAGATAATCCTGCATACACGTATTTAAAGAGCTAGGTATCTTCACTGTAGCCTCACAATATATATATTCACTTATGAAATTTGTTATTAACAATCCTAACGAATTCAAAAGTAATAGCAGTGTATATGACTACAACACTAGGAGAAAGGATGATCTTCACTACTCAAGGTTAAATCTAACTTTGGATCAGAAGGGGGTAAATTATGCTGCCACAAGTCTTCAGTCACTTGCCTAATAGCATCAAAAGTCTGGCGGATAGCCATATAGCATTTAAAAGGAAATTAAAAGAATTTCTGAATGGCAACTCCTTCTACTCATTAGATGAATTTTTGGATATAGTACGTGAGCAATTTCCCCAAGCCCCACAAAAAAAAAAAAGTATCATGTAATATTTTTTGTAATGTAATATCTTGTATAGACAGCTTTTATTAACCTGACACGTTCCACATCATCTATGGAACAAGTACTAATCTAATCTACTGTCGATCGGTCGTGAGGCGGGCGGAGAAGTCCTCGCAGTTGCGACAACGCTGTGGCCCGGATGGGGCAGTGGTTACCGCATATGCCTACTAAGCAGCGGATCCCGGGTTCGAATCCCGGTCCGGTAGACATTTTCACTCGTCGCGGCTAATTCCGCGTAATTTCCCGATGCAGCTGACGGCAGTGATCCCCTCTCCTTCCTTTCCTTTCTCCCCCTCTCCACCTTCAATTTATAAACATTATGCTTATCCGTTCTCGTCTGTAGTACTGCTGCGCTGTACTACGGGATCCTTAAAAGGTAACATTGCCGGAGAACACCGAAAAAGGGCAGCTCGTTTTGTACTGTCGCGAATTCAGGTGGCAATCATTAAAACAAGGGCGCTTTTCGTAGCGGCGAATTTTTCCACGAAATTTTAGTCAACAACTTTGCTCTCCCAATTCGAAAATGCTTTGTTAAATCCAGCCTAAATAAGGGAGAAACGAACATCAGGATAGAAAAATCGAAGTTCTTATAGAATGATTTAGGTGTTCATTTTTCCCACGTTTTGTTCCAGAAGGGCATCGCCGAGAAATAGCGTGAAAGTCAGTTGTGGGTAGCTGTGCAGATGCGGATGTAGAAAAAGTATTATATAGTAGCTTTTCAAATGATATTAATAAACATAATACAGCAATAATTGTGTTGAAAGTGCTTTAGTTACTCAGCAGTTTCTGTGCTCTTATCTTAGAAATGTAATTTTTATGTGATGTTAATTTTTTTCTTGACTGTAGTCGAGAGGCGAAAAGTCACCTCTTCCACTCTTCCTGTCGAGCACAAACTGCACACAACTCATTATTTTGTACTATGGAACCAGTCTGGAGGGCAGCCTAAGGAACAAAATCAAACTTGAAAAATAAGAGCACCACTAATGCACATGTGTACCACATTAATTCTTCTTTCGTGTTCTGTGTGTCAGATTAAGATCATTGCAGGCAGATAAAGACCATTTTACTACTGTAAGAGATCTCCATTTACAAACAGAAATGGCAGAAGTCCTTGTTTTCCATTCATGACGAAGCAGTGGTACATTCTTCGGGTCCCCTGGCCTCTGGCACAAGGCTGATGGAGGTATTATGTCTCCCTTTGTATGCGACCTTGCTGCGTGAAACGTATCTCCCGCTATTTCTCCGGAGATCATGCCGGGTCTGCCTCGCAGCTTTGAGAGGGAATTCAGCTCCAGCGACCTGAAGGTCCGCCGGTATAGGATATTCTCGTCAGCAATGCTTTTGTTCCGACTGGTACGAACAAAGACTGCAGACTGAAAACGTTCGGGAAAACGCCCTCGAAAGTGGTGTTTGGAAAATGTGAATCTCAACAAGGAAGACGTATGGTGTTCGTTATGTGACTGTGCACGAAACATGAACGCGTCGTCATGTCTCTGAGATTGAATTGCAGACAGATAGTGAGTTGTCGAAACTAAAAGGCCACAATAAAAAAACCAAAAAGAATGTTACACTATAAATATCTTAACCGAACGTTACCAAACATATACTGCAGTATGTTCGTGCCTACTGGATGTGTTGATTAGAATTTCATCCTCATTCGAGCTTATTTTCAAGATTATCGATACAGGAAAAAGTCATAACTGCATATTTAGAATGATGTGAGTACATTATGGCTATTTAACGTGTGATTTAAGTTAAACTGGAACTTTTCAAGTCAAGATCGCATCACAGCATTCCCGGAGGACGGGGAGGGGCAACAATCGCTCACTTTCGAACTCTAAAATAGGTTGGAACATTGGCATGAAGGACATGGGAGCCCGTAATACCGACAGATCGCACAGACAATCAGCTGGAGTGCCATGACTGCAGAATCTGTGGTGACGATGTGGCTTAAGAAGAAGAATGTGGCAAGAACACTAGTAACAGTAGTACAGGTCACTCCAAACGCACTAAACCACGAGAAGATCATAGGGTTGGAAAAGGGTGGGGGGCTGTCCTATTTGCGAGAAGTTTTGGTCATAACTGTGAATGAAGTTGCGAATTTGACAAATGTACCCAACCTTTGTAGTACCGATATAATCACATTCTTTGTAAGTCTGTGTTTGAGACCAGAGATGTTACAGTCAGTCAGAGAGTAGCAGTGTGTAATGGGTTGGACAGTCTGACTACGTACTTGATGGAAGCTGACCTGCGCTGTAGTGGAGGCAGCAATATTTAAAAAGGATTTTGTACTTATAAGAATGTCAAAAGCCAATTTTTGTGGTAATCTAGTTGCTTTATATTTTTGTAATTGTATTACTTATTGTTAGAACATTACATATGATTAAGTTTTACCGCAGACATCTTGTAATGCAATATATGGTTTTGTCTTACAGTTGAAACAAGTGTGGAGGATGGTAATTGTAAACAGGAAAGTTGTTATGAAATGTGTTGTTAACTTGTCTGGGTGTGAGAACCGCTAGTTGTGTACTGAGAACCATTTTTTGAAAATTGGTAAGATACCGTCTCGCATTGTGCATCACAAGTAGGACAAATGAAGTTTCGTTTTGGACAGTCACATCAATATTCCTAATAGCAACAGGTTCCAGAGCAGGCGAGCTTTCCGCGCCCACAGGAATGTCAATACATTTAATTACCGTCGAAGTTCATGTCCATTGTAAGGCCAGTCATTTTCAAAGTGTTTTTGCGAAAATATCATATCAGTTCAGAGGCTTGATATCAGTAGAAGATTTCACCAAAGTTCTATTTTGTGAATTTTCAAATAGGTTTATCAGAAAGTCAAATGCGTTAATTTTTATGTTCATTTCCTCTGTAACTACAGTAACTGTTCTGAAACAGTGATTGTTTGCGAGACTAAAGCAAATTTTCAGGGTCAACATTTTAATCTGAGTCATTTTGTTTAAATGTCACTGAAAACTGATTGCTTTCTCGAAGGCGAATTGTTTGTTGTGCTGACAAGTCTGGATTTCTCATCGTGTAGCGGGAGCTCCACCTATTTCCGATCAAAAATTAAATTTGCGCATAGTTCTGTTGCCCTGCACCGACATTTACACTTTTCGATATCAAACCAAGTTTTACAAATTTTCCAGATACCAGCTTGACACTTAACAAAAAATGTTCAAATGTGTGTGAAATCTTATGGGACTTAACTGCTAAGGTCATCAGTTCATACGCTTACACACTACTTAACCTAAATTATCCTAAAGACAAACACACACACCCATGCCCGAGGGAGGACTCGAACCTCCGCCGGGACCAGCCACACAGTCCACGACTGCGGGGCCTAGACCGCTCGGCTAATCCCGCGGGGCGACACTTAACAAACAAGAGATTAGAAAAATAACAAGAAACTTTCAGGTTGTTTGACTGGCTCTGACAAAAGACAGCAAGTGAAAAATGGGAAGAGTTACAGGGAATGTGTCACCACCAACTGTCATTAACAAATGACTGGAAGCTTAATTCAGATCTCGAGCTGTAATGCGTCGTTTACCGTTAACACTATTTCACGGACAATAGAGATTCGCATGATGTACTGCCAGAGACACCTGGGACACTGACTGGCATTCTGTGATGCTCAACGATGAGACTAGCTTCCATTTGCGACGGTCAGGTCGGCGCCAAAGTGTTCGTAGATGATCTGCTGAAAGATCACAGAAAGCAACGAACCACAAGACCCATGCCGCTCCAACTCCGCGAATGTTTGTGAGGGGAGCTACTGGATATGGCAACAGGAATGATTTGGCATTTCTCGAACGGAGGCTGAATGCTCATCAGTTTGTGGCAATAATTAAAAGCCCTCTTGTCATACCAATCCTGACCAGGGTACCAAATGGCATACTCCAGTAGGATAACGCACGACTTCACACTGCAATTCACACCGAAAACGCCTTGACGGATGTATGGAGCCTTGACTGGTCTGTCTGCTCCCCAGATTTCTGACATAAAGAGCATATTCGGTTCAAATGGCTCTGAGCACTATGGGACTCAACTGCTGAGGTCATTAGTCCCCTAGAACTTAGAACTAGTTAAACCTAACTAACCTAAGGACATCACAAACATCCATGCCCGAGGCAGGATTCGAACCTGCGACCGTAGAGGTCTTGCGGTTCCAGACTGCAGCGCCTTTAACCGCACGGCCACTTCGGCCGGCAGCATATTCGGGATACGATGAGCAGACGTATAATTCCTTACCTGCCAGCAGTCTTCATGAACTGACACAGTGAGTGTTTCAGCCACTGCAAGACATTAATGAAGATGACGTTCGAAACGAATACGAGAGTGTATCCATGGCCGTGGCGGTCACGTCTCACCCCGATACTGACGATAGTCATCACTTCCGAATGGAATGAAAGTTTAATCTTTAATACCTGTTGCCTCATCAACATCTCCACAACATTTTGTCAATATTTGACTGGCGCTTCATGATGTAACATTTTCCATTTCCGTCTATTTATGATTCAATCAGTGTCTGTGTCACCCCAAAAACACTCTATAGAGTCAAGCTTTGGTAATGGAGGCCGGAATCTACACACTGAAACGCCTTGAAGAATCAGAAAAACTATCAAGAGGTAATATTTTATTATTCTACGTATTTTTTAAGGTTCAATTATATTTTACAACAATGAGGAAAATAATATAATATAAGACGAATGGGCAGCTTTTGAGAGATGAAGTAGTGAAGGCAGCAGCAAATCAAATAGGTAAAATGATGAGGCCTAGCACAAATCCTTGGACACCGCAGGAAATAATGAATTTAATCGATGAAAGCAAAAAGTATAAAAATTCCGGAAATGTATAAGGTAAAATGGAATACGCATGTTTAACGGATGAGATTGAAAGTAAGTGAAAAATGGCTAAACAGGAATGGCTAGAAGAAAAACGTAAGGCTATAGGAGTATATATAACCATGGGAAACGTAGACAACTCCTACATGAATACTAAAGAGGGCTTTGGAGGAAAGAAGAGCAGCTGTAGGAATACCAAGAGCTCAGATAGAAAAGCAGTATTAAACAAAGAAGAGAAAGTGGAAAGGTGCAAGGAACATATATAGGAGCTATACAAGTGAAATCAATTTGAAGGCAATATTACAGACAGGGAAGAGGATGTAGATGGAGACGAGATGGGAGATATCATACTGCAAGAAGAATTGGACGGAGCACTGAAAGACTTAAGTCGAAGCAAGGCCCCTGGAGTAGAAGATATTCTGTCAGAACTACTGATGTTCTTGGGAAAGCCAACCACTGAACCACGAGGAAACTATTCCACCTTGTGTGAAATATAGATGACACAGGCGAAATATTGTCAGCTTAGTAAGTCATGGTTAGAACACAAATTATTTAAAGAAGAATGCAAAGATTGGTAGAAGTCGACCTCGGGAAGATGAGTTTGGATTCCGGAGAAAGGTAGGAACACGCGAGGCAATTCTGAGCCTATGAGTTCTCTTACAAGATGGGTTAAGGAAAACGCAAGCCTACCGTTAAAATATTTGTAAACTTAGAGAAAGCTTTATGACATTGTTGACTGCAATACACTCTTCAAAATTATGAAAGTGGTAGGGGTAAAATTCAATGAGCGAAAACTTATTGGTCCGCAGCTCGTGGTCGTGCAGTAGCGTTCTTGCTTCCCGCGCCCGGGTTCCCGGGTTCGATTCCCGGCGGGGTCAGGGATTTTCTCTGCCTCGTAATGACTGGGTGTTGTGTGATGTCCGTAGGTTAGTTAGGTTTAAGTAGTTCTAAGTTCTAGGGGACTGATGACCATAGAAGTTAAGTCACATAGTGCTCAGAGCCATTTGAACCATTTGAAAGCTTATTTCCAACTTGTAGAGAAACCAGATGGCAGTTATAAGAGTCAAGGGGCGCGAAAGCTATGCGCTAGTTGAGAAGGGAGGAGCCTGTCTCCGTCGTTATTGAGTGTGTACATTCAACAAGCAGTAAATGAAACCAAAAAATATTCTAGAAGGAAGTTACGTTCATAGAGAAGAAATAAAATGTCTGAGGTTTACGGATGACACTGTGATTTTGTCAGAGACAACAAAGGACTTAGAAGAACAGTTGAACGGAACAGACAGTTTCTTCAAAGGAGGATATTGATGAATATCAACAAAATCAGAATAAGATTATTGGAATGTAGTCTAATTAAATCAGGCGGTGCTGAGGGGAATTAGATTAGGAAATGAGACGCTAAAAGTAGTAGATCAGTTTTGCTATCTGGGCAACAAAATAAATAATGGCCTAAACAGAGAGAACACAAAATGTAAAAAAGCGTTTACGAAGGAGAGAAAGTTCTTAAATTCAAATAGAGATTTAAATGTTTGGAACGCTTTTCTGAAGGCATTTCTTTAGGATGTAGAATAGTATGGAAGTGAAACATGAACGACAAACAGTTCAGACAATAAGAGAATAGAAACATATGAAATGTGATGCTACCGAAGAATGCCGAAGAAGAGATGGGTAGATTTTTTTGACTGATGAGGATGTACTGCGTAGAATGGGTGAGAAAAGGGATGTGTGGCACAACTTGACCTGAAGAAGGGATCGATTAAGGCAACAACGGATCATCAGTCTAGTATTCAAGAAAAATGTGTGGGATAAAAATCGTAGCGGAAGACCGAAAGATGAATACAGTAAGCAGTATAAAATGGGTGTAGGTTGTAATAGTTATTCGAAGATGAAAAGATCTGCGCTGGACAGAGTAGCTTAGAGAGCTGCATCAGACCAGTGTGCTGAGTGAAGAAAACAACAGCAGCAACGATATTTGAGAAATAAATTTATAATTTGCCCTCGAAGTGAAGCAGGCCTTCTGGAACCCAAATTTTCCTTCAGTGTGACACTACTCATGAACATATTACGTTCACGGTGCCGGCGAACATCCTGTGTTGCTGGCGCTCCCTACACAGACGCCAGGCAGCGCCCCGCACCTGTCACTTCCGCTTTCTACGCGTGCTGTCACGTCCTCCATGTACGCTCCTTCTCGGCGCCAAAGTGAAATGGACGCAGCTTTCGCACTTTCCACACGTAGCTTCCGCCGTTTCATCCACTCCGGCGCAAACGATACGCGCGTGAAATTACAGTAAGTACTGTTTCATTCGAAACTGAGGAGAACGAAATATTTTCGGTATTAAAATTTCATGTTAAACGATTTATGTAAGAGAAAAAAAAAACTATATTTTCGATCTCGTGGAATTTAATTACAACACAATAAATCGATTTCCTGATAAACTTGTCTTGTAGGCACATACTATGCATTGAAACTCCACATATAGTGTATTCTTGATTTTTTTTTCAGAAAAATTATTGCTGAAACATACTAGTCGATCAAAACTATCCTCCACATCGGGGCCCGAACCTGTGACCTTTGGCTTTCTCTGGCAGGTGCTCTAACGACTGGGTAAGAAGGAAAACCTAAAATGGCCATAGCTATCAAAAGAAATAAAATTCCTAATAAATGAGAACTGTGATTGCCTCTGTATAATTGGAAAATCGAGTGGGAAAATTAGCAATGAAAGTGGTGCCAGACAGTGCCAAATCGATTTGGTACTAAGTGGTAAACTGAACAATAGCGACGAACTCTAAGCTTTACTCCATCCAATTAAAACCGTTGGCTGCATAAGGAAATTGTAATTTGGAGCACACAATTGAACATCGTTTTGAGTGCCCTGAATTTAGACGTTATATGGGACACAACGGGTTGACTCGACTCGTCTGATCAATAGAACGGACACAAGCAATATACACGGTGAGTCAGGTAAGACGTAACACTCCCTGTAATTCGTGAACGGTTCCAGACGTCATAATGAGGTTTCCAGCAAATGATAGTACGCTAGGTGGCACATAGTTTGATGTGTGATAAAGAGGCCTAACTCTTGTATCAATCGAGATACCGAAGCAAGTATAATTTTTAAGTGGAATTATATACTTTTTTAACAACATCCGAAAGCGCTTGAAGAGATGAGTACAGTGATATAATGCTTGTTAATTTTGAGGATGAGACTCTTCGGAAAAGAATGCGAGAAATGTGCTAAAATTTGAAAGCAATGCGGCCAGAGTCGGCTACTGCTGTGTATAAACCACCAAGTTCTCAAGCGAGGCTTCTCCGTTATATGCAGCAGGACAGGGCTACGCTACTAAGATACTCATAAAACCTGATCTCCTATGCGACACAGATACAGGGTCAACTGCGGTATTTCTGTGTCGTTCTACGGCATATCCTAGCTTCTGGTACATCACATGGGGCTTAGGAAAACTATTTGAAATGTGTGTACATTTCAATATTTTTGTGGAAACAGCTACAGCTTCGTCAGGCAGTTTTCAATTTAAACCCACCCAGTCGCTGCTTACTTGTCAAAGGCGAAACAGAGACTTCAGTCGCTCATATTTCATACTGATAAACAGCCCTATTCCACGGAAAAAATAAACTCATTTATTAACTTTCTTACATATAATAATAATAAAACATGAGGCCTCTTTGTCTGGAAAAGTCTGAATGCTCTTAAAAGTAAAACATCTACTGTGGGACAAATGTGTCTATACATACTGCTCGAAATTGTGCATACTGTAAATAAAAAAGTATGTTATTCAGAATGGCTGACGTCATTCCATCCCATAAAATAAATACTTCTCTTAACAAAAAGGAGTTTTAGAGTTTACTTAAGCATGTGATCAAATTTTTGGTTATCATCAACTACATGGCACATTTGAAATCGCTGTTCGAGTAGTAGATGAAAGTATATTGGATGACAGCCATTGCATGCTGTGACGATTGCACGGCGCTTATCGTCTGGCGTAGTTGGAGCTTGATAGTAGTGTGCATCTTTCAGTGCTCCCCACAGAAATAAATTAAGGAGTCAAATCAGGGGCGTGATCAGCCATTGTACTGAAGTACTTCATCCCATCCAACGATCAGGAAACTTTTCATTCAGTATTTGCGTTGCAACACGGGAATAGTGAGCTGGGCAGCCGTTTTATTGGAACCAAATGCACTGTCCCTTATCCAGTGGTATCTCTTCTAGAAGAACAGTTATAACGCTCATACTGAAGTGTGCATATGTATATCCGTTTCATAATGGTTCGGACAATTGCCTGGCACGACGGACAACGACGATCAGGATAGACATCTCCCTTAAGGCCGTACCGTTTAGACAGCATTTATTTGACGTTCGTTTTACTAAACTAGTATATTTAACTTCTCATTGGTGTATATATGCGCATGCGAAGACCGTTGAATCAGAAATAATCTGAAGATAGACACCATTGTTCTTGCTAGTTCTACCGCACAGACAAGTGACAGTCGAAAGATCTGATACAAAACATAGCCTGGCATGGATGTCATTGCAACGCAGTAACCGATTCTGACTGACTTGCCTTTCAATCTTAGAATGTTTGTCGGGTTATTTTGATAAGAGTTTCAGCCATACAACTAACAAGCATTATACACTGAAGCGCCAAAGAAACTCGTATAGGCATCCGTATTCAAATACAGAGATATGTAAACAGGCAGAATACGGCGCTGCGGTAGGCACTGTCTTTATAAGACAACAAGTTGGTTGGTTGGTTGGTTTGTAGGATTAAAGGGACCAGACTGCAACGGTCATCGGTCCCTAAGACAACAAGTGTCTGGCGCGTTTGTTAGATCGGTTACTGCTGCTACAATGGAGGATTATCAAGATTTAAGTGAGTTTCAACGTGGTGTTATAGTCGGCGCAAGAGCGATGGGACACACCATCTCCGAAGTAGCGATGAAGTGCGGATTTTCCAGTATGACCATTTCACGAGTGTACCGTGAATATCAGGAATCCGATGAAACATCAAATCTCCGACATCACTGCGGCCGGAGAAAGATCCTGCAAGAACGGGACCAACGACGACTGAAGAGAATCGTTCAACGTGAGGTGCTACCCTTCTGTAAATTGCTGCAGACTTCAATGCAGGGGTATCAAAAAGTGTCAGGTGCGGACCATTCAACGAAACATCATC
This sequence comes from Schistocerca americana, assembly GCF_021461395.2. Classification (NCBI taxonomy): domain Eukaryota; kingdom Metazoa; phylum Arthropoda; class Insecta; order Orthoptera; family Acrididae; genus Schistocerca; species Schistocerca americana. The sequence continues at coordinate 324,256,095 of NC_060121.1, read as the reverse complement.
GATATGGGCTCTCGCAGCCGAAGGCCCACTTGCATACTCTTGATGACCGCACGACACAAAGCTTTACACCTCGTATGGGCCCGTAGACACCGACATTGGACTTTTGATGACTGGAAACATGGTTGCCTGGTCGGACAAGTCCCGTTTCAAACTGTATCGAGCGGAAGGACATGTAAGGGTATGGAGACGACCTAATGAATCCATGGACCCTACATGTCAGCAGAGGAATGTTCAAACTGATGGAGGCTCCGTAATGCTGTGGTGCGTGTGAAATTGGAGTGATATGAGCCCCTGGTACGCCTAGGTACGACTTTGACACGAGAAACTTACGTGAGCATCCTTCCTAATCACCTGCATCCACTCAGGTCCATTGTGCAGTCCCACGAACTTGGGTAATTTCAATAGGACAATGCAACGTAGCCGCGTGGGATTAGCCGAGCTGTCTAGGGCGCTGCAGTCATGGACTGTGCGGCTGGTCCCGGCGGAGGTTCGAGTCCTCCCTCGGGCATGGGTGTGTGTGTTTGTCCTTAGGATAATTTAGGTTAAGTAGTGTGCAAGCTTGTGGACTGATGACCTTAGCAGTTAAGTCCCATAAGATTTCACACACATTTTCAATGCGACGTACCACACGTCCAGAATTGCTACAGAGTAGCTCCAGGAGCATTCTTCTGAGTTTAAACACTTCCGCTGGCCACCAAATTCTCCAGACGTGAACATTATTGAGCATATCTGAGATGCCTTGCAAGTGCTGTTCAGGAAAGTTCTCCACCCCTCGTACTCTTACGGATTTACGGCAGTTCCCTCCAGCACTACTTCAGACCGAGCGAGGTGGCGCAGTGGTTAGCACACTGGTCTCGCATTCGGCAGGACGACGGTCCAATCCGCGTCCGGCCATCCTGATTTAGGTTTTCGGCGATTTCCCTAAATCGCTCCAGGCAAATGCCGGGATGGTTCCTTTGAAAGGGCACGGCCGACTTCCTTCCCCGACCTTCCCTAATCCGATGAGACCGATGACCTCGCTGTCTGGTCTCCTCCCCCAAAAGAGCCCAACCCGACTACTTCAGTCATTAGTCGAGTCCATGACAGTTCATGTTGCGACACTTTTGCGCGCTCGCGGGGGCGCTACACGATATTAGGCAGTTGTACCAGTTTCTTTGCTCTTCAGTGTGTCAATGTACTCGTCTTTTCAAGCGCTTTCAGATGCCTTATAAAAGTATGTCACTCCATTTTTTTAAAAATCGTACTTGCCTGACTATCTCGTCATTCGAGTTGACCCCATATCAGTTATTGACTGTTTAACATCCTCTGCATGGCTCCGCCAAGTTCCCGCATCGCCTTGTCGAGGAAAAGAAAAGTATGCTCAGAGCGCTAGGCTGTGCTGCAGTTGCACCAGGCAGTACTGCGCCTTCTGTGAGTCCTGGTGGGGCATTCACACAGTGTGACGTCACCTGCCGGCGTGGGCGCTATTGGGAAAGGTGCGGGGGCCGTGGGCACCGGTGGCTGGGCGTGGGACGCGGTCGCGCGGTCATAAACGCGTGGACGTTTTCAGCGTTCCGGACTCCTATTCGCAGAGAGCACAGTCAGATTTCTCGTCCTAACACTATGAATTGGTTCTCCCAAAATTATTCAAGGAAAATAGCTTTCCTGTGTCCTACATGCAGATTCCTGGCAACTGACAAGGGGAGCCCACGACGTTTGGAACGCGGATTTACTGCAAACTTCGTACACTCGTATTACTCCATGAGGACAACAAAATGTGTAAGCAGTAGCGCGTACTTCTCAAGCGCTATTGAGAAAATCGCAAGATAATTTCAGTCGTCAAATGTATATCTCCGCGTGGCCATTTTTACCATGAAGCGGCGGCAGCCGAGTGGTTAGCGTTCAAGCCCCGTAATCGATGGATCGATGGATCGAGTCCCGTTCGTCAGTTTCTTTTTTTGTTTTCAACACAGTCATTTTCTTTACTACTTATATTACAATTGATATAATGGGAAAAATACGTGTAATCGGACGAACTTTTATTAAATTTACGATGTTATTTGGCAGTCTACAAATTTTTATTATCACAGATAATTGTCATTCTCAATGGAGAGAAGTCTTCCGAAGTAAAAGTGATTTCAGGTGTGCCGCAGGGGATTTTCATAGGACCGTTGCTATTCACAATATACGTAAATCACCTTGTGGATGACATCGGAAGTTCACTGAGGCTTTTTGGGGATGATGCTGTGGTATATCGAGAGGTTGTAACGTTGGAAAATTGTACTGAAATGCAGCAGAATCTCCAGCGAATTGACGCATGGTGCAGGGAATGGCAATTGAATCTCAATGTAGAGAAGTGTAATGTGCTGCGAACACACAGAAAGAAAGATCCCTTATCATTTAGCTACAATATAGCAGGTCAACAACTGGAAGCAGTTAATTCCATAAATTATTTGGGAGTACGCATTAGGAGTGATTTAAAATGGAATGATCATATGAAGTTGATCGTCGGTAAAGCAGATGCCAGACTGAGATTCATTGGAAGAATCCTAAGGAAATGCAATCCGAAAACTAAGGAAGTAGGTTACAGTACGCTTGTTCGCCCACTGCTTGAATACTGCTCAGCAGTGTGGGATCCGTACCAGATAGCGTTGATAGAAGAGATAGAGAAGATCCAACGGAGAGCAGCGCGCTTCGTTACAGGATCATTTAGTAATCGCGAAAGCGTTACGGAGATGATAGATAAACTCCAGTGGAAGACTCTGCAGGAGAGACGCTCAGTAGCTCGGTACGGGCTTTTGTTAAAGTTTCGAGAACATACCTTCACCGAAGAGTCAAGCAGTATATTGCTCCCTCCTACGTATATCTCGCGAAGAGACCATGAGGATAAAATCAGAGAGATTAGAGCCCACACAGAAGCATACCGACAATCCTTCTTTCCACGAACAATAGGAGACTGGAATAGAAGGGAGAACCGATAGAGGTACTCAAGGTACCCTCCGCCACACACCGTCAGGTGGGTTGCGGAGTATGGATGTAGATGTAGATGGATGTAGATGTAGATGTAATGTAAAATTCATAACTATCGACTAGTAAACGACCAAACCCATGAAGTGATACTGAAAATGTATGCTTGTGCGTGATTTGAGAAATCCCTTATACCTGGAAGGAGCCCGAAACTACCTGTTACGTACATGTTTTGACCGGCACACACGGCTTTCGAAAGATGTACAATTAATCGTCTCTTTCGACATTACGAGTACAAGTTGCAGGATGGTATTTTTCGTCAAAACATGGAAAACATAAAGTTATAAATATTATATTATTTGTGATAATAAAGATTTGTAGACTGCCAAATAACATTGTACATTTAATTAAAGTTCATACTATTACACGTATTTTTCCCATTATATCAACTGCAATGTAAATAGTAAAGAAAATGACTGTGTTGAAAATAAAAAAAACTGACGATCGGGACTCGATCCAGCGATACAGCGATTACGGGGCTTGAACGCTAACCACTCGGCTGCCGCCGTTTCATGGTAAAAATGGCCACGCGAAGATATATATTTGACGACCGAAATTATCTTGCGATTTTCTCAGTAGCGCTTGAGAAGTACACGCTACTGCTTACACATTTTGTTGTCCTAACGGAGTACTACGAGTGTACGACGTTTGCAGTAAATCCGCGTTCCAAACGTCGTGGCCTCTCCTTCTGAGTGCCGTGGTGCATTGGTGAGGACACTAGATTTGATTTCCCGACCTGACTTCCTGATTTAGATTTACCGCTTTACACTGCGAATGCTGATAAGGTGAAAAGTACAGGATGGGCGTCCAAAGTTTTTCTTTTCTATTGGGTTGCATAGAATTGCAGCACTGGTTATCCTGTTATCAAACATATGTTGGACATGGTCTTTCCAGTTAAAGCTGTATTTCTGAGTTATAGTTGGAATAGGTTCTATATTTAGCTCTTATCAAATGCCGGTGTTTCCTTTATAATCGAGTAACGAATAATCAGAGCCGGCCGGAGTGGCCGAACGGTTCAAGGCGATACAGTCTGGAACCGGGCGTCCGCTACGGTCGCAGGTTCGAATCCTTCCTCGGGCATGGATGTGTGTGATGTCCTTATGCTAGTTAAGTTTAAGTAGTTCTAAGTTCTAGGGGACTGATGACCTCAGCAGTTAAGTCCCATAGTGCTCAGAGCCATTTGAACCATTTTGAATCATCAGAGATAAAGGTCTTCCACTTTTTAAAGGAATATTCGTTGCTCGGTTATAAAGGAAACACTGACATTAGATAAGAACTGAATATAGAACCTATCTCTGACGTTTCAGTTTGTTGTAATTGATCTGATGTTAATGTACGACATGCGCTACAATATAGCTGCATAGGCAAGGCTATTACTTCGGAAGCTTAATTAATGTCTCTTTCTGTGCATTATGATTGAATGTTGTATGGCTGCACATAAATGTTTGAATCTGGCCAATTTTAACTCTGCACTGTATGACTTGGAAAATTTTAAATTGCATCTTAGATATTTGAAGTCTTACTTGTTCAATTATTTTCCTATCAAGGAAAAAAAAAATCGCTGTCCGAAGAGGCCTTGACGATCCTATGGTACCGACTGGCCGCCATGTCACCCTCAGCCCTTAGGCATCACCAGATGGGGTTACAGAGGGAGCAGATGGCCAGCTCACTGCCCTTCTGGCCGTTGTCAGTTCGTGACCGGTGCCGCTATTTGTCATCAAGTAGGTCCTCCTCAATTGGCTTCACAAGGGCTGAGTGTACTCCGTTTGCCAACAGCACTCGGCAGACCCAGACGTTGACCCATCAGCCAAGCCCGGCAGTGCTTAACTCGCCCGGGTATAAGTGCAGGTGCCGGAGCCATCTGACTGTAACGTTTGTGACATGTTTGTGGGAAGGCTGTTCCACACAGAGGAAAAACAACCAGCACACTGATGCGTGTACATTTCAAGGTACCACATATAAAAGTATTTGCATTTATATTCGTTACACCCCGTGCATGTTGATATCCTCATTTCGTATTTAGCGGCAGTTTGACTCAACTTATGTACTGCAGTTTGAAATTTTTCCTTCACATTTTCCCATTATAAAATGATTATCAACAATCAGCACTGTCATTAAATTAAAATTATCACTTAGTGTGTCGTTTAATATAGTCAACCACTTATGAATGATATGGTCAGTATAAACGTTAAAATCGGCGGGGGCAGTGGGCGGCCTTGTCTATCTCCTTGTTTAATGTACGAAGATTTTGTCGCCTTCTTTATGGTACGGATCTTTATTTCATTATTTTTGTATATTGTCTAAATTACAGTAAGCAAATGTGGAATTGCCATAGCATTTACCTTTTACTTTGTCTAATGCCTTTTCATAAACGAAAAAAAAACAGTGAGTTAGTAATCGTAATGCACTTTTTTCGGTTACTTCTGTCAAAGTGACAAATACAATCAGAGCAAGATGTGCATTTTCTAAATCCATGGCGTGCCTCTAACATATGTACTTTCACGATCAGAATCATTCCTCATATATGTCCCATATGAGCTACTTTAACGATCTCGTTGTTGACAGCATTTTAAAAGTCATGATCGTCCACTAGATTTTTGATTCCTTTCTTCAGTCTTTCCAACAACAACAAAATGGTTCAAATGACTCTGAGCACTATGGGACTTAACATCTGTGGTCATCAGTCCCCTAGAACTTAGAACTAATTAAATCTAACTAACCTAAGGACATCACACAAATCCATGCCCGAGGCAGGATTCGAACCTGCGACCGTAGCGGTCACGCGGTTCCAGACTGAAGCGCCTTTAACCGCACGGCCACACCGGCCGGCTAGTCTTTCCAACACTCGATGGTAAAAGGTTCTGATCATAATCTAACTTCCGAATTTCTTCATCGGGGGCTTCACGGCCATGTATCATCGAATATTGGAGATACCTTTACAGATGGCTAAAAGTACTGTTTCTCACAGTCTCCACGAGCCAAAATTTCTTAACGTCTCGAAACACGTGTTTCATGTTCGTTTACCTTCAGCCTATTAACTGCTACCCCACACACTTCACATAAACATCCTCGAAATGTATATCTCCGGCCCAGTTTCACTGCATATGGCGAATGCTGAAGAGACAACTAAAAGTCTCCTGCAGGATCTGGCGAGCAATGATCTTGAATTAGGAAACAATTTCAGAGGTTTTCCGCCTTCGCCCTGTTAACATTGCAAGTTAACCAATTTTCGCTCTGATCTTTCACGTTACAGTAGCATGCTTTGCGCTACGTTGGTCGACTTCCTGCTTCTGTGTCTGCCTAGATAAAGCGGCTAAGCTGTACTTCGATTAGGAGTCTCTATTAAACAGTTTGTTCCCCTTTCGTAGGTTACGTTATTCAGCACAAGGGAGGGAGGAAGACAAACGCGTATCACTTCCAATAAGACTTATGTATCTCTGGAGGCTCACCAAACACTGTGAATAGCGAAGGATACACAGGAGAGTGCAGCGTAGATGCAACCACATCCGGCTCCCGAACTTTCAAACGAAGTGTGAGACTGCCAAGGTTGTCGTGAGCAAGCGTAAACAGTCTAGTAATATCCGATACGAACTCCAAAAACATAAGCAGGGTGGTTATCAGCAGAGAGTTGTTGCAAGAACTATTAGGAGTCATAAACGACAGCGGTCTGACCTCATCGACGTGGTGTCCGGGTACTTAATTAGACTTGTTACGACTATTTCAAGCACCTCTTGCGTTCCCGGTGGGCGGAACAAGTGCTGCTCGTGAGAGTCGATACGTGTATAAATGTACCGTTATTGGACAATCCGCACAGCTGTTTTACTCATGCAGGGTTATGTACGCTTTCGCTCTGATTACGTTTTGGACCACTTTCTGTACGTACTTCATTTCATCAGTTGTGTTCGACTGCCACAGGTATCTTGCGTGTGAAGATGGTACCGCATACTTTCGAAATCGGTCATGTGAATTAAATATTATCAATAAAACAAGTGAATAGATTATCCAACCATAGTATATCAATGAAACACAGCCGAAAGCCACAGAAGTTCCATCTATGAAGATTTATTTATTTATTTATGCTTTTGTCTTACCTGGCAAAAATAGTTAGTTGAGACATTGATATGGGTCAACATTACAATTTCACTACTACACGAGTAAGAATAATAATAAGAATAGTGTCCGGTACATTTTTCGCTGAGGCTAGAAATGAGTTGGAGAGACAATTCCCAAATCGTTGGATTGGACGCGGAGGAGATGTGTCGTGGCCGGCTCGTTCGCCAGACTTACGCCTCTGGATTTTTTCTTGTGGGGATTCGTAAAAGATATTGCTTTTAAAGACATTCCAACTACACCTGAAGATATGCGAGAGAGAATTGTTAGAGCATGTGCTTCGATAAGTGCCGATGTGATAAGGAATACCACTCAATCCAAGATAAAATTGCAGCACTGCTTTGATACCAATGGTCATCACTTCGAACACCTTCTGTAAATGGACGTTCATGCGATCTTCGTTGACCTTCAAAGACCCTACTGCTACACATCATTGGATTCGTCTCGATAGCCGCTATCAGAAAATAAGTACCAAACTATAACATCCCATTTAAAAAAAACAAAGTTGACTTTCATATCTCTGAAGCGACACCATCTAGCAACAGAAAACTAAGGTCATATTATGGCCTCCGTTGTCCCACGCAACTTTTGTCCACAAACTTTTCAGCTCTTATCATACTGTCGGAGATATTCTAGGTCGCAATAGTTTGTGTCTACCCTGTATTTTAGTAAATAAGTAAATTCTTCCTCCCGAACAGGCCACGAGGACCCAACGGTACTGACCGGCCGCCGTGTCATCCTCAGCTCATAGGCGTCACAGGATGCGGATATGGAGGGGCATATGGTCAGCACACCTCTCTCCCGGCCGTATGTCAGTTTCCGAGACCGGAGCCGCTACTTCTTAAACAAGTAGCCCCTCAGTTTGCCTAACAAGGGCTGAGTGCACCCCACTTGCCAAAAGCGCTCAGCAGACCGGATGGTCACCCATCCAAGTGCTAGCCCAGCCCGACAGCGCTTAACTTCGGTGATCTGACGGGAACCGGCAAGGCCCTTGACTACATAAATAAAAATGTTTTGTTACGTCTTTTCTCCCCTGCTCACTTCGTTTTGTACGTAAGGGCTAGTCTGAGAAACTACTGTAGAGATTTTGAATTACCGGGACCAATATCTTGCCAATATCGATATCGATAACAGGTAAAAATCGTTGATATTCTGGATTCCTGGGATGGATGAAGTATACATATACATAACTAAATTTGTACGGAACCCTCAGTGCGGGACTCCTACATGCACTTCGCTAATTTTTTTATGGATGACAATGTGCAACAGTATCGAACTGCGCAAATCTAGGAAGGCTTGGCACGGGAGGATATTCGGTTTATGGACTGGTCTGCCCGTTCCTCCGACTTAAATCTCACCAAGCACGTGTGGAATGTGCTGGGGAGACGTATCGCCGCAGGTCCACATACACGAACGATCATCCGACAGTTGTCAGTCGCGCTAGTGAAGAAATGGAGAACCATTCCACAAGAACTCCTTACCAACCTTGGAGCCTTGGGGCAAGCGTGGGAGCACGTCGCAGAGGGTGTTTTCCGTGGTGATGAAACAGCTTATTAAGAACCATGAGCCACCTTTTGTAATGTGCAGAGAACCATCATAAAATGCGGTGAATTCAGTGTAATTATTGTCTTTGAATAAAAATATTTCTGTTTGTCTCATCCTGCATTTCTTTCAGTTATTTTCTGTGCTATACTGTTTAACACTGAAGAGCCAAAGAAACTAGTTCACCTGTCTAATATCGTGCAGGGCCCCCGCGAGGACGCAGAAGTGCCGCAGCACGACGTGGCATGGACTCGACTAATGTCTTGAAATAGTGCCGGAGGGAATCGACAGCATAAATCCTGCAGGACTGTCCATAAATCCGTAAGAGTACGGGGGGTGCGGGGGGGGGGGGGGGGGGGGGGTGGAGATCTCTTCTGAACATCACATGGCAAGGCATCCCAAAAATGTTCAATAGTGTTCATGTCTGGGGAGTTTGGTAGCCAGTGGAAGCGTTGAAACTCAGTAGTGTATTCCTGGAGCCACTGTGTAGCAATTCTGGACTTGTGGGGGTGTCGCATTGTTCTGCTGCAACTGCCCAAGTTTGTCGTAATTCACAATGGACATGAATGGGTACAGCTGATCAGACAGGATGCTTAGGTTCGTGTCACCTGTCAGAGTCGTATCTAGACGTATCATAGGTCCCAAATCATTCCAACTGCACACGCCCCTCACCATTACGGAGCCTCCAACAGCTGCTGACATTTAGAAACCATAGATTCATGAGGTTGTCTCCAGATTCGTACCATACAATATGAAACGAGACTCGTCCGACCAGGCAACATGTTTCCAGTCGTCAACAGTCCAATGTCGGTGTTGACGGGCCCAGAGGAGACGTAAATCTTTGTGTCGTGCAGTCATCAAGGGTACACGAGTGGGCCTTCTGCTCCGAAAGCCCATATCGATGATGTTTCGTTGAATGGCTCGCACGCTGACACTTGTTGATGGCCCAGTATTGAAATCTGCAGCAGTTTGCGGAAGGGTTGCGCTTCTGCCACGTTGAACGATTCTCTTCAGTCGTCGTTGGTCCTGTTCATCTCTACCTCGGAGATGCTGTGTCCCATAGCTCGTGTCCCGACCATAGCACCACGTTAAAACTCTTAAATCTTGATATCCTGCCATTGTAGCAGCAGTAACCGGTCTAACAACTGCGCCAGACACTTGTTTTTTATATAGGCGTTGCCGACCGCAGTACCGTAAAAATGGTTTAAATGGATCTAAGCACTATGGGACTTAACATCTGAGGTCATCAGTCCCCTAGACTTAGAACTACTTAAACCTAACTAACCTAAGGAGATCACACACATCCATGCCCGAGGCAGGATTCGAACCTGCGACTGTAGCAGCAGCGCGGTTCCACACTGAAGCGCCTAGAATCCCTCGGCCACTGCGGCCGGCGCAGCGCCGTATTCTGTCTGTTTACATACCTCTGAATACGCATGTGTATAGCAGTTTCTTTGACGTTTCAGTGTAGTTTTTTCTGTGTATGGTCAAAGTTTCATCGAGCTATGTTACTTGAGAGTGATTCATCAACCGGAAGTTCCTTTCGCCCTTGGAGTTTTTCGCAGCAGTGTGTATCCCACGACTCGTGGAACTGGAGTGTAAGGCAGGGGAGCGTCGCCTGTGTTGGGTGCTGGACCACCTGGCTTCTGGCCTTTCCCCAGGCATGGCCGGCTGGCTACTTGCTGCAAACGCCGGCTGTGCGGCTATTATAGCTAGCCGGCGGGCGAGAGCACGCCGCGTACTTTCTCCGCGGCCAGGGCGGCCGTTCCGCCTCCAGACGTCCAACACACACTGCGGCAGCGACAGCCTTGCGTCTCACAACCACTTCCTGCTGGCTAGCGCGCTACGCTGGCGGAAAGCAAAACCCGAGACCTTGATTCTAATGCAAGACCAGTTATCGCCAGATGTCCTTTATTAGGCATTCATGGTATGCTGTTAAAGTGCCGGGGAGATACCCATTTCATTTAAAGTCCTTGAGGTGGCAGGTTATTACATTACAGGCAGATGGGTCCGATACACATATTTCGGGATGTGAAGAAACTTCCGCTGAAATGGCACTGAACTTCAAGTTGGGCATCAAATGAACGTCACAGTATGTAATAATCGAGCCGAGCTCATCTAGTGTAATATTCGAGGTTCTGCAAGGAAGTGTTATAGGACCCTCTGTTGTACTTAATCTGTATAAACGATTTAGGAGACAATCTGAGCACCCCTCTTAGCTTGTTAACACACGATATCATCTATCATTTAGTAGAATCATCAGATCAAAACGCATTAAAAATACAGGGTTATTACAAATGATTGAAGCGATTTCACAGCTCTACAATAACTTTATTATTTGAGATATTTTCACAATGCTTTGCACACACATACAAAAACTCAAAAAGTTTTTTTAGGCATTCACAAATGTTCGATATGTGCCCCTGTAGTGGTTCGGTAGACATCAAGCCGATAATCAAGTTCCTCCCACACTCGGCGCAGCATGTCCCCATCAATGAGTTCGAAAGCATCGTTGATGCGAGCTCGCAGTTCTGGCACGTTTCTTGGTAGAGGAGGTTTAAACACTGAATCTTTCACATAACCCCACAAAAAGAAATCGCATGGGGTTAAGTCGGGAGAGCGTGGAGGCCATGACATGAATTGCTGGTCATGATCTCCACCACGACCGATCCATCGGTTTTCCAATCTCCTGTTTAAGAAATGTCGAACATCATGATGGAAGTGCGGTGGAGCACCATCCTGTTGAAAGATGAAGTCGGCGCTGTCGGTCTCCAGTTGTGGCATGCGCCAATTTTCCAGCATGTCCAGATACACGTGTCCTGTAACGTTTTTTTCGCAGAAGAAAAAGGGGCCGTAAACTTTAAACCGTGAGGCATCCAGAAGCTTTAAACTGCGCATACCATCGCCGAATGGAGTTAGCAGTTGGTGGATCTTTGTTGAACCTCGTCCTGAAGTGTCGTTGCACTGTTCTGACTGACTGATGTGAGTGCATTTCAAGCACGACATACGCTTTCTCGGCTCCGTCGCCATTTTGTCTCACTGCGCTCTCGAGCGCTCTGACGGCAGAAACCTGAAGTGCGGCTTCAGCCGAACAAAACTTTATGAGTTTTTCTACGTATCTGTAGTGTGTCGTGACCATATGTCAATGAATGGAGCTACAGTGAATTTATGAAATCGCTTCAATCATTTGTAATAGCCCTGTAATTTAGACAAGATACCTGGTAACAATAAAAATTCGGTGGTGTTCCACAACAGTACCAAAAAATTACCGTTATATTTTACATAAATTTAAATTTGCCGATTAACTTAAATACCTGGGGATTGCAATTACGAAGGACATAAATTGAACCGTCGCTCGGAAGGCGAACCAAAGAGTGTTTCTTATTAACAGAACACTTAGACGATGCAATAAATCTACTAAAGAGACTGCCTACACAACCCTTTTCCGTCCTCTTCTATAGCACTGTTGCTCGTTATGGGATCCTTACCGGTTAGAACTGACGGAAGACAGCGTCAAAATTTCGATAAGATTAGTTCGTTTCGTATTTTTTGGAAATTTGTGGTAAGTTCAGTGGGACGAAACTGTTGAGGTCATCGGTCCCTAAGCTTACACACTACTTTATCTAACTTAAACTAAGTTAACTAAGGACAACGCACACATCGATGCCCGAGGGAGGACTCGAACCTCCGACGGGTGGAGCCGCGCGAGGCCCCTTACCGCACAGCTATCCCGCGCGGCTCGTTTCATATTATCACGAAATAGGGGAGAGAGTGTCACCGACGTGAGACGCGAACTGGAGTAGCAGTAAGTGGTGCAAAGGTCTTTCTTGTTGCAGCGCGATCTTTCACGAAATTTCAGTCACCACCTTTCTTCTCCGAATGCGAAAATTTTTTGTTCACTCCCACCTACAGAGGGGAAATGACCATTGCACTAAAATCAGAGAAAGATTTTTGTCTTCAGTCTTTCCACGTGCTACGCGCTAGTGGAATACATGTCTTCTACTGAACAAGTGCTCATACAAATATTGCGTTTGCATTACAGGAAGTTTGTATGTTTCCTGTCTAAAGCATGGACTTCCCAACATGTGGTCTGCGGACCCCTTAGGGGTCCGACAGCTCTTTCTAGGGGGTCCGCGGCCACCTTTCACCAAATCGTGTAAAATAATCAGTAAAATTATTGAATAAAAATGTGAAAGTCAAATTCATCACTATTTTTTTTTCGTGTGAAAAACATGTGTACTTTTACTTCAGGTCGTATTCCCAAGCAGCTTTTGCGGTTCCTAAGTGAGAACGCATACACAGTTTAGTGCCGGAGAATGCGGCTTCTCTCATTGACTGTTTCGCAACAATACGGGGGTCGTTTGTGTCCCGGCTCACGGCGCTTGATGCGCTGAAACCTTTTACGCATGCGCGGAGCGAGCTTTGTCGACCAATCACAGCGCTCAGTGGCATGTATGCGGCCCCACGCATCGTTAAATGTTAAACTTGCTTTGTCAGTGTACTACCTAAGTCGATTTTTGACCAGTTTATTACTTCTGACATGGATCCGTGGCTGAAGTCGGGATCATTGAACAAGGGTGCGGTTTCTCCATCGCCTTCACAAACAAGGGAAGTTTCCAGTTGAAATTAAGGAGGAGGGAGGACGACCAAACGAAGAACAATCACAAGAAGCTCCAAAGACTATTGATACTTCGGGGTGGGGGGGTCATTGGGAACATGGCACTAGCATTAAGAAGCTTTCAGTTCCCATGGGTTTCGCTCTGAAATTTAAAGTTACTGTGCTCTTGACTGAGTAGGGGTCGCCATGGATTTTCGACTGTAGAAGGGGTCCGCAAGCTGAAAAGGTTGGGAAGCCCTGGACTATGGCATCGAACTTTTTCCAGGCGTTACTATTCTTCTTATGGAGCAAATTTGCAATTGTATACACTGCATCTTCCACAGTCTTACAAAACACAGCTCCGTCAGAGGTCATCTATTCCCGAGAGTCGGTCATTTCGCTCCGCCAGTTTCTCATTACGTCAGCAATCTCGTACATTCAACTTCCGTGCTACGTGACGGCCTTACAATCCTTCACGCTTTAGTAAAAGGGAACGAGTCGACGAGTAGAACGTGATCTCAGCACCACCATTCTTAGACTCGTCATACTCGCGGAACTACAGGGGGGAGGGAGGGCGTCAGTAACGCACTGGCGTAACAGCAGTGTCTTGATTTCTAATGTAAGCATCCCTCAACACTGGACTCGTCCTCGCTCCGTTAGAGATCTCTGGTCTGCCAAGGGACTTCGTCGTGACCACAAAGGGCCTTGAATACCAGTTAATCACAAGCAATTGTTGGTTCGATACCTCAGAAATCTCACCGAAGGTTTACCGTTTCGTTTGTGTTGCCGTGGACTACTCGAATTGCCAAGAATTTCGACGAGGCACCGACGAGAGCTCCTGTGCGAACCGCTACCGCACGGGTTTTCTTGCCGGGAACGCCCGTTACTCTGGCCCGATGGATGGCGGTATTGGAGAGCAGCCGGACCACTTGCCAGTGTGTGGCCCTGGCTGTCCACACAGGTGTTACCGTTATGCGCCGCAGCGGCCACGTACGGTTCGTCGCCTACTGCGTCCTCAGCCAAGGCCGCTCGGTAGCATATGCTTCCGAGCTCACCTTACTGGGCTCATCTTATTTCCGCTGGCAGAAAGCCCACTGGTAAGCAACCCCGTTGAAGGCAGATCTAGTTCAAAATCGCGAAAAAAATATTTTTGTTGCGTAATTTATCAGAGTAATTCTTTAAGAAAAACATCGGAAAGTTTCATAATAGAATTCTGGCTAGAAATACGTTCTAAAAAGTTTGGGCGTCTGCGCCTGCCACACCCTCTCTTTCTATGCTGTGCTCCACACTTCCTCTACGCTCGAAATTTTTTGTGCGTTATTTTTTCGTTCACACAATCGAAACGAATTGCAGATGAGTCTAGAAGGCTGTGACAAAGATTATACGGGGTGTGCAAAAAGTCTTTCCGCAGCGCAGTATGATTGTTCGCTGCGCAAGCCGTATGCCGCAGTGAATGTACCGAAATGAAACTCAGTGAAATACAAGATATTATTTTATTGAATATTCATTTTTAAGGACAAATTTTCACATTAAATGTTGAAAGTGTCCCCCCTGTTGTTGAATACACAATTCAATTCGTCTAATCATCTTTCCAAACACAAGCTGTAACATTTCTTATGTAACAGAAGCAGTGAAAGTGGATATTGCAGTTTTCAATTCATCGATAGATTTTGGACGGTTTTTATAGACAGTTGCTTTCGCTGCACTCCAGAAGAAAAAGTCAGGTGGTGTTACGTCACGCAATCGTGGAGGCCAAAGTCCCTGTGAAATTATGCGATCACCAAAAACATCAGCAAGCAGTGACATTGAAACGCGAGCTGTATGCGCGGTTGCACCATCTTCTTGAAAATAACCGTTCAGTATTTCACTTAAATCAGGTTCTCCTATGAATGGGTACAGAATATCACTGTAGTATCGTTGTGCGTTTATTATTTCGTTGAAAAATATGGGACCCACAATCCGACGTCTAGAAATTGCAATCCAAACTCCTATTTTCACAGCATGAAGTGGTTCCTCATGAATACACAATGGATGTGCAGTACTCCACATACGAGAATTTTTCGAGTTCATGTACCCCGATAAATGAAACCACGCTTCATCAGTGTAAAACGTTTTATTAAGAATATCCCTTCCATTCTGTTGAACGAAATTTTTGAACCACTGACAATGTAGTCTCTTGCCATGATCAGTATTTTTCAGTTCTTCCACAACTGTCGCTTTGTATGGGAGAAGTTCTAATTTTGTCCTTACAGCTGTGTGGGCCGTTCCGACACTAACATCGATTTCCTAGGCGAGTTTTCTTACTGACTTGTCCGGACTCATGGACATTTTATTGGAAATAACGAGTAGTTTATCTTCAGACAAAACGCTAGGACGACCACTTCTCGGTGCATCTGTCACTGAACCCGTACTTCTAAATTTGTTAATCAAATCTCGCACAGTATCGCGATGTGGGAATGTTGTCTCCGGGAAAACTGAATTAAATATTTGACGAACTGAAACTGTGTGTTTACCGCCAGCTTTGAACACTCGTTCGACTATAAACACACATTGTTAACAGTGACAAAAACGAAACAAACGAACAAAAGTACTAAACTTAAACGTTCACGTCAACACGTAACGACACACACCAACGATACTACTGACGCTGGCTGAGATAAACGAAACCGTGGAATGTTGGGAGAGTCTACTTGAAGGGAAGTAACCCAGACAAGCAAACAATTATACAGCAAGCGCGGCTAACAATCATACGGCACTGATGAGAGACTTTTTGAACACCTCGTATTTGCTTGTTCCTTTGTTTACAATGAGTTTCTTTTTTATATAGCACGTGCTACTAACTTACTTCAGTTTTAGTTTTGCATATATAAGCTGTTTTGCTCGAGATGGATCTTAACAGTGGAAAAGCTATCAGGGATAACTTAAATAGTGTGAAAACAATGCAGCAAGCCGCGTGGGCAACGTTCTTTCACAAACTTTCCACAGATGATAATCCACAACATTCCCTTTGTGACATATCGTGGTGCAAATATCTTCCAAGCAGAAACCAGTGTAAATCCACACATCTACACGCATGATTTGCCAGTTGCTGTTTTAGATGTTATAAAACCAGTTTTCAGATACATAGCTAATCCTGAACAGCTGAAAAAATGTGTACATGGGAAAACAGAATTCAAATGAGGGCTAAATCACCTTACATGGATGCGTTGTCCTAAAACAGTATTTGTGTTCTCAGTTGTTGTGAAGATAACCGCATGTGATGTCTGTCTAGTGTTCAATAGTGGAAATGTAGGTAGGATTAAGTGCCTGCAGAAATAGGTTCCATCCAGCTGGATTCACACTGAAGGTACTCAGAAGCACCGATGAAGCGCGACTGGACAAAGCTTGAGGCAGCAGAACGAAAACTGCAAAAGTCGGCTATGCAAAGGAAGACGAGGAAGAGAATAAAGATTATGGATATGGACAGCATTAGCCACTAGAGGTATAGCAATACTGTCAAAAATTGGAATAAAAACTTTAAATGCCAATTGCTGTAAATTGACTTTTTTGAGCTATTATGTACCTTTCTCAGGAAACATCCAGAAGAAATTTGGCATAGTTCTTCTGAATTACTTACTGAATAATCCTGTGCTACACTTATCCGTTATCTTTCCTCTGAGACAAGTTCTCCTTCAAAATTTGAGAAAAATAGAGCAATTCCGGGTAAGACAAAACTGAAAAATTAATTTCAGAGTGACTATGACCTTAAACACCAATCTGTTCCACAATTTTTATTAGCCTCTTATATAGATGAAAGCTGTGAAATTCCAGTTTTATTCCTTGACTAGTTTACCAGAAAAGGTTCATTATAGACGCGACAGAGTTAAAAATCCAAATCCTTATAAAATGTATGTCGATGCGCATTTTCAAACAAAATTTTGCACAGAATGTCAAGCATTGTGTACAACATAATACTCTCAAGTTCTACTATTTTATGTGTAATACTTTTGGAGATATATATGTTTAAGTACAAGAATGCATTTTACCCTACGCCTGTCCTTAACAATACATTTCGCTATCTCTTAGGTGAATCATATAGAGATGGACTCTTATCGCCAACAAAACGTGGCGCCTTAATACAGGGTGTCTATAATTTAAGTTCCAGGTTCAAAACGCTGTAGAAAGAGAACCACTGCTCAGAATGAAGTCAAATTTATTGACGCAGAGGTAAACTCATGGAAAAAAATTGTTGTTGTTGTTGTTGTGGTCTTCAGTCCTGAGACTGGTTTGATGCAGCTCTCCATGCTACTCTATCCTGTGCAAGCTTCTTCATCTCCCAGTACCTATTGCAACCTACATCCTTCTGAATCTGCTTAGTGTATTCATCTCTTGGTATGCCTCTACGATTTTTACCCTCCACACTGCCCTCCAATACTAAATTGGTGATCCCTTGATGCCTCAGAACATGTCCTACCAACCGATCCCTTCTTCTAGTCAAGTTGTGCCACAAACTCTTGTTCTCCCAAATTCTAGTCAGTACATCCTCATTAGTCATGTGATCTACCCATCTAATCTTCAGCATTCTTCTGTAGCACCACATTTCTAAAGCTTCTATTCTCTTCTTGTCCAAACTATTTATCGTTCATGTTTCACTTCCATAGATGGCGACACTCCATAAAAATACTTTCAGAAACGACTTCCTGACATTTGAATCTATACTCGATGTAAACAAATTTGTCTTCCTCAGAAACGCTTTCCTTGCCATTGCCAGTCTACATTTTATATCCTCCCTATTTCGACCATCATTAGTTATTTTGCTCCCCAAATAGCAAAACTCATTTACTACTTTAAGCGTCTCATTTCCTAATCTAATTTCCTCAGTATCACCCGATGTAATTCAACTACATTCCATTATCCTCATTTTGCTTTTGTTGATGTTCATCTTATATCCTCCTTTCAAGACACTGTCCATTCCGTTCAACTGCTCTTCCAAGTCCCTTGCTGTCTCTGACAGAATTACAATGTCATCGGCGAACCTATCCTTTACTGCTTGCTCAATATACAAATTGAATAACATCGGGGAGAGGCTACAACCCTGTCTCACTCCCTTCTCAACCACTGCTTCCCTTTCATGTCCCTCGACTCTTATAACTGCCATCTGGTTTCTGTACAAATTGTAAATAGCCTTTCGCTCCCTGTATTTTACCCCTGCCACCTTCAGAATTTGAAAGAGAGTATTCCAGTCAACACTGTCAAAAGCTTTGTCTGAGTCCACAAATGCTAGAAACGTAGGTTTGCCTGTCTTAAATCTATTTTGTAAGATAAATCGTAGGGTCAGTATTGCCTCACGTGTTCCAATATTTCTATGGAATCCAAACTGATCTTCCCCGAGGTCGGCTTCTACCAGTTTTTCGATTCGTCTGTAAAGAATTCTCATTAGTATTTTGCAGCCGTGACTTATTAAACTGATAGTTCGGTAATTTCCACATCTGTCAACACCTGCTTTCTTTTGGATTGTTGGGATTGGAATCACAATATTCTTCTTGAAGTCTGAGGGTATTTAGCCTGTCTCAAAGATCTTGCTCACTAGATGGTAGAGCTTTGTCATGACTGGCTCTCCCAAGGCTGTCAGTAGGTCTAATGGAATGTTGTCTACTCCCGGGGCCTTGTTTCGACTTAGGTCTTTCAGTGCTCTGTCAACTCTTCACACAGTATCATATCTCCCATTTCATCTTCATCTACATGCTCTTCCATTTCCATAATATTGCCCTCATGTACATCGCCCTTGTATAGACCCTCTATATACTCCTTCCACCTTTCTGCTTTACCTTCTTTGCTTAGAACTGGGTTTCCATCTGAGCTCTTGATATTCATACAAGTGGTTCTCTTTTCTCCAAAGGTCTATTTAATATTCCTGTAGGCAGTATCTATCTCTACCCTAGTGAGATAAGCCTCTACATCCTTACATTTGTCGTCTACCCATCCCTGCTTAGCCATTTTGCACTTCCTATCGATCTCAATTTTGAGACGTTTGTATTCCTTTTTGCCTGCTTCATTTACTGCATTTTTATATTTTCTCCTTTCATCAATTAAATTCAATATTTCTTCTGTTACCCAAGAATTTCTACTAGCCCTCGTCTTTTTACCTACTTGATCCTCTGCTGCCTTCACTACTTCATCCCTCAAAGCTACCCAATCTTCTTCTACTGTATTTCTTTACCCCATTCCTGCCAATTGTTCCCTTATGCTCTCCCTGAAACTCTGTACAACTTCTGGTTTAGACAGTTTATCCAGGTCCCCTCTCCTTAAATTTCCATCTTTTCGCAGTTTCTTCAGTTTTAATCTAAAATTCATAACCAATAGATTGTGTTCAGAGTCCACATCTGCCCCTGGAAATGTCTTACAGTTTAAAATATGATTCCTAAATCTCTGTCTTACCATTATATAATCTATCTGAAACCAGTCAGTATCTCCAGGCTTCTTCCATGTATACAACCTTCTTTTATGATTTTTAGCTATGATTAAGTTGTGCTCTGTGCAAAATTCCACCAGGCGGCTTCCTCTTTCATTTCTTACCCCCAATCCATATTCACCTACTACGTTTCCTTCTCATCCTTTTCCTACTATCGAATTCCAGTCACCCATTACTATTAAATTTTCGTCTCCCTTCACTATCTCAATAATTTATTTTATCTCATCTTACATTTCATCAATCTCTTCGTCATCTGCAGAGATAGTTGGCATATAAACTTGTACTACTGTAGTAGGAGTGGGCTTCGTGCCTACCTTTTCGACAATGATGCGTTCACTATGCTGTTTGTCGTAGCTTACCGCACTCCTATTTTTTTTATTCGTTATTAAACCTACTCCTGCATTACCCCTATTTGATTCTGTATTTATAACCCTGCATTCACCTGACCAAGAGTCTTGTTCCTCCTGCCACCAAACTTCACTAATTCCCACTATAAAAAGGAGAAAAAAATTAACGAAAATTTAATCAATGGATGGCGATGTAAGCGTCAGAATACGTACACCAACAGACGTGGGGCACACGGTTGTTTCTCTGTTTACGTCCGAGACGACCGACTTGACAGTCTCCATGAAGGATCTCTGGGATCTCACGCTGCCGATAAAGCTGTTTTACAAGAACGATGACTGTGCGCTAGTAGCCCTGCAGAGCTTCCAGACACTCAAAGACATGAAAAAAGGCATTAGTCCCATGTCTGCTAAGGTTCTGGAGAAAATGATTTGACAATTCGAAAAGACAGTTTAAAAAAATGCAATGTGGCAGAGGGAGAAAAGCAGTTGATCCGACGTCTGTCGACGATGTGGCGACAGCACTGCAGGAGGAGCGCGGGGAATTGCCTGAACATTGGGCATGCCTCGAACACGGTGCATAAAACCATGCAAAACATCCTACATTACTATCCATACAAAATCACTTGTGTTTAGGAGCTTCTTCCTGCTGATCTGCCAGAAAGACAAACGTTTGCTCTGGAATTTGTTTCTCGCATGGAAGGGGACAGTGAACGGCCATGGAACATTTTGTGGACAGACAGAGCCCGTCTCCAAGGAAATGCCAATACGCAGAATTGCAGAATATGAGCAACGGAATATCCGCACGCAGATCAGCCGGTATCACTTGACGGCACTTGCGGTTGACCGCATTGTTTACCATAAGGCCTTTTTTTTTTGTTTTTTTTACACGAGTCCTGCGGGTTTTGCTACCTGTACCGCCACTGGTAAACGCTGTATGCCCTGTAACTGCTCGATGCACATTTTTGACATAGTCTTCGCATCTTCGGAAATACCGTTTTCGTCTGTATTATGATGATCTGAAAATGGATCTCGGCCCGAAACTAGTCATCGGGTGAATAAAAAAGTAAAGTTTGCAACTTTGCACTCATTTTTCGTTCTACTTTTTAACAAAAGTTGTTGACCCGCAGCTACTCCAGCATGTTGGAAGTTCGCTGTGAGAGTCTTTTGCGCAGCAACGCCATTGAAACCCTCCAACAGAGTGGATGTGTGGCTAGGATCAGATAGCGCTTCTCCGCTGGTGGCACAGCCAGTGAAGCGGCTACTGCTGGGTGATTTAGGAAACAAGAGAATTATCAATCGCCATTTCCCTACATCCCGGCCGTGCACATCACCTGATCTTAAACGGTCTGACTTCTAGCTGTGGGGTTATCGAGAGATGTTGTGTTCAGCACTTCAATTACAAAGGAAACTGAATTGAAGGCACGTATTTCGTCTGTGCATTCTGTACGTCACCCACTTCAATCTGTTGTGAAACATGCTGGTTCTAGATTTCAACTTGTTACAGAAAACGATGGACAGCATACTGAAAATGTCTTGCGCCAGTCTCACGACCATTAGAAACCGGTTTCATTTTACTTTTTTGGCCCCAAGACAAAATGGTATCATTTTGCTTTTTATGCTGTTTTTGGCCTCAGGAAAATAAAAAACCGATTTTTCCCATCCGGTGTGGTACGACCTTACCATGGGGAGGGTTCAAAATGGTTCAAATGGCTCTGAGCACTAAGGGACTTAACTGCTGTGGTCATCTGTCCCCTAGAACTTAGAACTACTTAAACCTAACTAACCTAAGGATTCGAGCCTGCGACCGTAGCGGTCGCGCGGTTCCAGACTGTAGCGCCTAGAACCGCTCGGTCACTCCTGCCGGCCATGGGGAGGGGCTTACCTAACAGTCCCAAACTGTTGACTGCCGAACTTGTGCAGTCTTGCATGTTGAACAGTACGGCTAGTGTAATGTGCAACTGAGACCATAGCCGCCGTATCGCGCTTCATCTGTCATTTGTAGCCGACCCCATTTACGTTAAGACGCTTACGGCACCATCAATTGGTAAAATTTTAGCAAATTTTTTTGTTTCATGGCGTTTCTCCCTGCGTCAATAACATGCTGTTCAAATTTGACGACATTCTGAGCAGTGGTTTTCTTTCTACAGCGTTTTCAAACTGAAATTATGGACGCCCTGTAGATTCGTAAAAAGGCTATGGAGACGGTTTGGCGAAATTGCAGCTAGAGTTAAGATGCTAATTCATCTACAATTATGTCTACATGACTACACTGCAGTTCAATTCAGTGCATGGAAGGCGGTTCATACAACAACTTTCAGACAATTTCTCTGCAGTCTCTCGAAAAACGCGACGGAAAAACGGGCAGTTAAATCTTTCCGTGCGAGCTCTGATTATTTTACTACGATAATCGTTTCTCCCTATGTAGGTGGGAGTCAAAATAGTATTACCGCATTCGAAGGAAAAAGTTGTTAACTGAATTTTCGTGGAAAGATCTTGCCGCAACCAAAAACGCCCGTGATTTAACCCTTGCAATACCAAGGGGAAGGTGGGTGGCACTTTATGCCCACCTTTTGAAAATATTGTAATCTAGCCATTCACTTTATATTTCAAAATTTTGAAAAGCATATTTATTGTTTTTAATGAATTATTCTACCAGTTTTGATAAATTTCTTAAATTCTTAAGTTAATGTTAACCCAAAATTTTATGTCATGGGAGTAGATGTGACTTCCCCAATGGATGTCTATTCAGTGTTTTCTGGTTCAGGACCTTACTTACACATCAATATCTCTTTTAAAAAATACATTGTGAGTTTTTTTAAAGTGAGCGTAAGTTACACCCGGGTTCGCAGCGCATGTTACTGGAAGTCTGTTGATGTTGCCAAGAGTGTGCTAAAAGATGTTTTCAGGTTTTGGACCCTACGTACACACCACTACGTCTTTCAAAAGTATGTTGCTAATGTAAGACAACAACAAATAACGGCCGGCCGAAGTGGCCGTGCGGTTAAAGGCGCTGCAGCCTGGAACCGCAAGACCGCTACGGTCGCAGGTTCGAATCCTGCCTCGGGCATGGATGTTTGTGACGTCCTTAGGTTAGTTAGGTTTAACTAGTTCTAAGTTCTAGGGGACTAATGACCTCAGCAGTTGAGTCCCATAGTGCTCAGAGCCATTTTTTGAACAAATAACGAATTCTGCTTTTTCACTTTTTTAGAGTGGGCATAAAGAACCTTTTCCTCCCCCCTCCCCTCTTGGCAATGTCCGTTATGGAAAATGCATTGGTATTGCTAGGGTTACTGATTTCCACACCTGTTCGTGCATCATATCCTTAACTCTTCCATTTTTCGGTGTAATACAAAACGTGCTGATTCTTCGAACTTCTTAGATATACTCCGTCAGTCCCATCCGGTAAGGATCCCATACCGCGCAACAGTACTCCAGAAGAGGATGGACAAGCGTAATGTAGGTAGTCCCTTTTGTAGATTTGTTACGTCTCCTAGGCTTTCTGCCAATAAACGCCGTCTTTGATTCGCCTTCCCCACAGCATTTTCTATGTGATCTTTCCAATTTAAGTTGTTTGGAGTTATAATTCCTAGGTATTTAATCGAATCTATAACATTTAAATTTGTGTGATTTATCGTGTAATTGAAATTTAACGGATTCCTCTTAGCTCTCTTGTGGATGACCTCACACCTTTTTATTGTTTGGAGTCAATGTTGTTGTTGTAGAGGGGTTTTGTGGGCGCACGACAGCAAGGTCTTCAGCGCCCGTTCAGTATCATAGTGAGACGGGTGTCAAGGAAAAAAAAAAAAGCTCAGAATATTTACATAAAACGGAACATAAAACACGGGAAACAATCATCGGAAAAGATGTGCTCACCCACACCGAAGCGTGGGATGAAGCAGGGCGTCAGCAGTAAAACATGGACAACACAGGAAGAAAACGAGAGAGGGGGCTAAAACAATGTAGCAGATGGAAGTGGCCGGCTGACCGCAAGGAAAAAAAGGGAGGTGTCAGCCACTCTGCAATACACTAAAACCTCCAGCCTAAAAGTTTAGGCCAGAGTCCAGACACATCACAAAACTTAAAAACCCTAGACACACACGTCTCATCATTAGCTAAGGGCAGATCACCATCAACTTGTGCTTCTGCCCTTGCATCACGGTATAAAATGCAGTCTGTTAAAATGTGGCGGACAGAGATGTGCACACCACAAGCAGCACAAAACGGAGGATCCTCCCGCCGTAATAAATAGCTATGCGTCAGAGGACAGTGCCCGATCCGAAGACGTGTGAGGGCCACCTCTTCCCGCCTGAGCAACCGACAGGAGGAACGCCGCGCCCGAGTGGTTGACTTTTTTGCACCATACAGACATCATGTCTAAATCATTTAACAGTCGGTTTTAATCTTCTGATGACTTTATTGGACTTGATTGATGACAAAAAGAAAGACAGAGACAGCATCAGCTGCAAAACAATCTTAGGGGGCTGCTCAGATTGTCTCCTAAAATGAGGAACAGCAGAGGGCCTGTAACACTTCCTTGGGAAAAAGCAGATAACATTTTTATTTTACTAGATGACTTCCGTCAGTTACGTCTAGTTATAGCGCTGGACCTACACGTTTTGAAGAAGTGAACCCTCCTGCTTTTACAAGCTTCTATTCACGTGTTTACAATTACATCTTCGCGGTTCATAGTTTTTAATTGACATTTAATCCACATGTTTTCTGTACGATTTTCATGTTTCAATATAAAGTTCCTTCCGGTTTATAAAAGATTATTTAGACACTGTTTTCCGCGTATAAACATGTGTCATAAATTAGGCTTTATGTTATAATCTCATTACGTACGTAAGCGACATCGTATCAATATATTTCACCTTCAAGCATAAAGTTACGATTTTCATCCATATTCCAAGCCATGGCATGCTATGCCGTACCAGCTGGCACTCGGTATCCATAGTGCTCACGTAGTCAAAAATATTCGTCAACTGTTTTCATAATTGTCAAATTTTTTAATTTTTATTGTTTACTATCTTATGCATTTTTCTGTTTGATTTCACACCATTTAATTGCATGGTTGATATATATTCAGTCTTGTAGAACAGAATCCGAAAACGAGGATTATCGAAATACCTCATGTCTAAGGAATAAAGAAAAGTTGCTACCTAGGCTTTCTCGTGTCTCACTGAGCGCCAGAATTGGATGACAAACGAAAGAAAAAATATTAAGTACGAGCCATTTAACTTCAATGTAAGATAACGGCGGTTTATCACTGCGGCACTCAGCTGTCTCGAGCTGCGAGACACAGAATTTTCCCAGTGATCCTGGCAGACATTTATACATTCTTTCATTCCAGTTGTGAATCACAAAAATACTCATAAATCAGACATTAATTACGGAGTGGGAATGATTAGCATACTGCGTGTTCTCAGGTGTGAAGCCGGCCTTACCAATCCAAAACTAATGACCTCCTTTATACATACTTTTGTGATCCGTAACAGGAATAAAAGAATATATAAACTCTGCATTCTGTTGTGAGCATGAACCTCCATCCTTAAAAGAGGTATGCTGCTCTATACATAAGATTGACGTCGTTCGACAGTATTCTAACTTCTTTTGAGACTGTTGAACTGATGTAATTACATTTTCCTGGATACATATTGATTCTCAGCTTTATCTTCGATAAGTGTAGAAGTTGAGGTAATGAATTAAAACTGCGTTGCCAAGACCGTGACTTGCTTACTAGAGGAACGTACGTCTGCCTAGGAAGCAGAAGACATGGGTTCAAGTGCCGGTCTTGGCAACGCAGTTTTAAATCATTACTTCAGCTTCTATACTGATCTTGTGAGACCCCTTGCGCGAGGGTTTCGCCAGAAAGAGGAATGAAATCGAAGACAGTTGCTAAGCGCCTGAAGTGTTTCAACGACCCCGGCCGGCCTGCAGTCCTTCCGACACTGTCGCTCGTTTGCTTTTCGCACGGTTTCGCGCCTAATTGCGTAGCCCGCTCGAGCACCTTTCCCCATCCCTACACACCTGCGATTTTACTGGACAAGAGGTGGCGCCAGAGTGCTGCTGAGTGCGTTTGTCGTCCAGGAAGAGAACCCGCCGTGGGAAGCTTCCTTATCGGCTCGTTTTGTTCACTGCTGCCTTTTGTCCCTCGTACGTGGGTACGAGAAGGGGGCTTTCACTCTCATAATTTCACTGCCTGTAGTTAGTTTCTTTCACTCCAAAATAATAAGAAAATATTCTCACGACACGTGCGACTTGCGGGAGGCATATCCGTGTAGTTACTCACGCATCCACACTCACTCACTCATTCACACACACACACACACACACACACACACACACATTGCCTGACAAAAAAACTGAGTTACCCAGAAGGTGAGGAGGAAATGAAATGAAACTTCACGGACTGAGAGAATACGTGATGTTAGGTAATTACGAAGTCGAGTCAGATTTACAAAGAACTTGGCAGCATGAGTCCACTTACTAGTATGGAGTTGTACCCGCCTCTGGCCTGGATGCACACACTGATTTGGTTGGGAAAGGCGTCGTAAAGCAATTGTATTCTCTCCTGAGCCAAGTCGGCCCACAACTGTTGCAACTGGGCCTTGATATCCTAGATACTAGCTGTGGGACAGCTCTTCCACCCGAGTTCAATCCCTATCGGGGACAGGTCTGCGTTTCTTGTTGGCCACGGGAGTATCTCTGCATCAGGCAGACAGTTCATAAAGACAGACGCCATATGTGGACGAGCATTGTCCTCTTGAAAAATGGCACCATGATACTGCTACATGACAGATAACACTTGCGGACGCAGCATGTTCGTGACATACCACTGTGCCGTCAATTTCCTCAATCACTACAAGCCGTGACCTGAAGTCATACACTATGAATCCAGGGGTAGCATTGCTGTGACTCTCCAAAACAATGGAAGAATAGGACCTGTTCCCAAGTCACTTCTGCACTCATTGACGAAGTTCATCCGGGATATTGCAGATCTGTTATCCACCGCTCAGCATAACGCGACACCATTCATCGGCAGTGTATACTTTCAGATCACGGTACCATTGCGAGGGCGCCGTTTAAGCTGTGGTGTTAACGCCACCAAACGCAAGGGACGATAATTCCCTAAACCGGTGTTGCAAATCTTTGACCAATAGTGAGGGATTACACAAAATGTTACAGCGAGTTCTTTACTTATTATCGGATGGCAGGCGCAGTTGTGAAGGGGTTACAAAAATGGTTCAAATGGCTCTGAGCACTATGGGACTTAACTACTTTGGTCATCAGTCCCCTAGAACTACTTAAACCTAACTAACCTGTGGACATCACACACATCCATGCCCGAGGCAGGATTCGAACCTGCGACCGTAGCGGTCGCGCGGTTACAGACTGTAGCGCCTAGAGCCGCTCGGCCACTCCGGCCGGCTGTGAAGGGGCTACGATGTGCTTGGTGCACACTACGGCGACCCTTTCTTGTGGTGGTCAGATGTGGTCGAACGGAACCTTGACGCCTAATATGCCTGTCCCCACGTTTCCGTACAGTTCAGCATCAGACCATTCTCACATCAGAATGTCCCACAGATCTGGATACTGTTCGACTCTACCAGCTGGCTAAATGAAGACCCACCATGAGACGGCTTTGAAACACTGTCAGGTGCTCATAATGCTATCTGACGCGAGTAGGCGGCATCTGTGTGTCCTCCACAGCGACTGCTCAACATCTAAATCTGTTCACGCTCCTTAAAGCTTACCAACCGTGGTAACAGGACTAAAAACCAATAACATTACTGCAATCTAGTGGCCATTCTACGTGTCACAGAGAATTGCAATTCTAATTATTTACATATCCGGCTATGGCATTTGCGTACAAAGTCATATTGCGATTCGACCATAAATTCTGTGTGCTTCAAAGTTTTCTACCAGGCATTATACGAGGGCAGTTCAATAAGTAATGCAACACATTTTTTTTCTGAAACAGGGGTTGTTTTATTCAGCATTGAAATACACCAGGTTATTCCCCAATCTTTTAGCTACACAACACTATTTTTCAACGTAATCTCCATTCAATGCTACGGCCTTACGCCACCTTGAAATGAGGGCCTGGTATGCCTGCACGGTACCATTCCACTGGTCGATGTCGGAGCCAACGTCGTACTGCATCAATAACTTCTTCATCATCCGCGTAGTGCCTCCCACGGATTGCGTCCTTCATAGGGCCAAACATATGGAAATCCGACGGTGCGAGATCGGGGCTGAAGGGTGCATGAGGAAGAACAGTCCACTGAAGTTTTGTGAGCTCCTCTCGGGTGCGAAGACTTGTGTGAGGTCTTGCGTTGTCATGAAGAAGGAGAAGTTCGTTCAGATTTTTGTGCCTACGAACACGCTGAAGTCGTTTCTTCAATTTCTGAAGAGTAGCACAATACACTTCAGAGTTGATCGTTTGACCATGGGGAAGGACATCGAACAGAATAACACCTTCAGCGTCCCAGAAGACTGTAACCATGACTTTACCGGCTGAGGGTACGGCTTTAAACTTTTTCTTGGTAGGGGAGTGGGTGTAGCGCCACTCCATTGATTGCCGTTTTGTTTCAGGTTCGAAGTGATGAACCCATGTTTCATCGCTTGGAACAATCTTTGACAAGAAATTGTCACCCTCAGCCACATGACGAGCAAGCAATTCCGCACAGATGGTTCTCCTTTGCTCTTTATGGTGTTCGGTTAGACAACGAGGGACCCAGCGGGAACAAACCTTTGAATATCCCAACTGGTGAACAATTGTGACAGCACTACCAACAGAGATGTCAAGTTGAGCACAGAGTTGTTTGATGGTGATCCGTCGATCATCTCGAACGAGTGTGTTCGCACGCTCCGCCATTGCAGGAGTCACAGCTGTGCACGGCCGGCCCGCACGCGGGAGATCAGACAGTCTTGCTTGACCTTGCGGCGATGATGACACACGCTTTGCCCAACGACTCACCGTGCTTTTGTCCACTGCCAGATTACCGTAGACATTCTGCAAGCGCCTATGAATATCTGAGATGCCCTGGTTTTCCGCCAAAAGAAACTCGATCACTGCCCGTTGTTTGCAACGCACATCCGTTACAGATGCCATTTTAACAGCTCCGTACAGCGCTGCCACCTGTCGGAAGTGAATGAAACTATACGAGACGAAGCTGGAATGTTTGAAAATATTCCACAAGAAATTTCCGGTTTTTTCAACCAAAATTGGCCGAGAAAAAAAATGTGTTGCATTACTTATTGAACTACCCTCGTATACAGGGTGTTACAAAAAGGTACGGCCAAACTTTCAGGAAACATTCCTCACACACAAATAAAGAAAAGATGTTATGTGGACATGTGTCCGGAACGCTTAATTTCCATGTTAGAGCTCATTTTAGTTTCGTCAGTATGTACTGTACTTCCTCAATTCACCGCCATGATTTCATACGGGATACTCTACCTGTGCTGCTAGAACATGTGCCTTTACAAGTACGACACAACATGTGGTTCATGCACGATGGAGCTCCTGCACATTTCAGTCGAAGTGTTCGTACGCTTCTCAACAACAGATTCGGTGACCGATGGATTGGTAGAGGCGGACCAATTCCATGGCCTCCACGCTCTCCTGACCTCATCCCTCTTGACTTTCATTTATGGGGGGCATTTGGAAGCTCTTGTCTACGCAACCCCGGTACCAAATGTAGAGACTCTTCGTGCTCGTATTGTGGACGGCTGTGATACAATACGCCATTCTCCAGGGCTGCATCAGCGCATCAGGGATTCCATGCGACAGAGGGTGGATGCATGTATCCTCGCTAACGGAGGACATTTTGAACATTTCCTGTAACAAAGTGTTTGAAGTCACGCTGGTACGTTCTGTTGCTGTGTGTTTCCATTCCATGATTAATGTGATTTGAAGAGTAATAATAAAATGAGCTCTAACATGGAAAGTAAGCGTTTCCGGACACATGTCCACATAACATATTTTCTTTCTTTGTGAGTGAGGAATGTTTCCTAAGAGTTTGGCCGTTCCTTTTTGTAACACCCTGTATACTGAAGCGCTAAAGAAACTGGTATATGAATGTGTATTCAAATACAGAGATACGTAAACAGCCGGAATACGGCGCTGCGGTCGGCAACGCCAATACAAGACAACAAGTGCCTGTCGCAGTTATTATATCGGTTACTGCTGCTACACTGGCAGGTTATCAAGATTTAAGTGAGTTTTAACGTGGTGTTACAGTCGTGGCACAAGTGCTGGGACACAGTATCTCCGTGGTAGCGATGAAGTGGGGATTTTCCCGTACGACCATTTCACGAGTATACCGTGAATATCACGACTCCGGTAAAATACCAAATCTCCGGCATCGCTGCGGCCGGAAAAAGAACCTGCAAGAACGGGACCAACGACGACTGAAGAGGATAGTTCAACGTGACAGAAGTGCAACTCTTCCGCAAATTGCTGCAGATTTGAATGCTAGGCCGTCAACAGGTGTCTTCGTGCGAATCATTCAACGAAACATCATCGATAATGGGGTTTCGGAGCCGAAGGCCCGCTTTTGTACCCTCAATGACAGCACGACACAAAACTTTACGCCTCGCCTGGACCCTTCAACACCTACAATGGACTGTTGATGACTGATCGGACGAGACTCGTTTCAAATCGTATCGAGCGGATGGACGTGTGCGGGTATGGAGATAATGGACCCTGAATGTCAGCAGGGGACTGTTCAAGCTGGTGGAGGCTCTGTAATGGTCTGGGGTGTGTGCAGTTGAATTGATATGGGACTTCTGGTACGTCTAGATGAGACTCGGACAGGTGACACGTGTGTAAGTATCCTGTCTGAGCACCTGCATCCATTCATGTCCATTGTGCATTCCGATGGACTTGGGCAATTCCAGCAGAACAGTGCGACATCCCGCACGTCCAGAATTGCCACAGAATGGCTCCAGGAACACTCTTCTCAGTTTAAACACTTCCGCTGGTCACCAAACTCCCGAGATATGAACATTATTGAGCATATCTGGGTTGCCTTGCAATGATTTCCACCCCCTCGTATTCTTACGGATTTGTGGGCAGCCCTGCAAGATTCATTGTGTCAGTTCCTTCCAGCAGTACTTCGGAAGCCAGTCGAGTCCATGCCACGTCGTGTTGCGGCACTTCTGCGTGTTCGTGGGGGCCCTACACGTTATTAGGCAGGTATACCAGTTTCTTTGGCTCTTCAGTGTATGTAGTCACAGTAGCAATTCAATACAGGCTATCAGTGGTTTCGGTCTTTATGGAACTTTCATAATTAAAGAGTAAAACGTCTACTTCGTCTCTGTAAAAGGCTGTCCCAACGTTAAAATACTGATGCACAATCTCCTTCGCCCATGATGTGTCTGCCGTGCAATCCACCACTGTTTAGAACTGGTGACTTATTGTCAAAGATTGAGCATTAGCCGTTAAAGGAACTCGTACAATGCTGTACTGTACACGTATTGTATAGCAGAAGTATCACCTAGAACGCTGAACTACGGTAGAGAGAAAAGTTTTGACAACGGGCTCCATCCTAATTGGAAGAAATTTATCGTCGTTATAACTGAGTCGCTCAAACCATAGGCTCTCGAGAAACAACTGTGGGCTCAGTAGAATACGAGGAGGTGGATGTACTGCCGTCACGTTTGCAAGCAGTGGAGCGTGTGGGGCTAGGGGGAGCGAATGATTATGAGCCGAGAGATTTTTCTGTCAGTGGATTACGCTCTTATGCATGCCCTTAGGCTGGCTGTTATCACATTGAATAGTTGTTATCAGCGTAAGTTGGTGAAAAGCTCTCGGGTTTCCAGAGCCGGAAGGCGGTGTTAAAACCGCTGGTGTCATGCTCATCATCTTCGTCATCCTATTCGGGATTCAGTTCGAAGCGGAACTCATCACTGAAGGCAATTTTACTTTGCTCAATGAGATTCCACTCCGAAGACGTGTCTGGAGAAGCCAAAGTCTGCGATGGGATACCAACGTGACTGACGCTCGCCTTACGGCCCGACAACCAAGAGTGATGGTCTCGGGTGGCACTTCTTTTCACAGAAGGACCCCTTTGGTTGTCATCCTCAGCACTCTTACAGAACAGTGGCACGTCGACGATATTCTACGCCCCGTTTTCTTGCCCTTCAAGGCAAGCCATTCTGGCCTTACATTTCAGCAAAATAATGCCCGTCCGCAGGCGGCGAGAGTTTCTACTGTTTGTCTTCGAGCTTAGCGAGCTTTACATTGACCGGACCTCTCTCACTTAAGAACACATGGAGTATAGTGGGTAGGGCGGTCGAACCATCTGTGGGTTCTCACAATATAACGTGCCAGTTGGACAGAATCTGGCACAATACCCCTCAGGGGAACATCCAAAACACTACAAATAAATACCAAGCTGAACAATTGCTTGCGTAAGAACTAGCGATGGACCAGCGCGTTATTGAATTGCTCAATTTGTGAAGGTCTTCCTCTCGAATAAATCGTCCAGTTTTTCCGAAACTATAATCATTTGTTTGGCTGTTCATATATGAGGTTCATTCAAATGAAACCTGGTCAGCACGTCTATCTCTTCCTTACACGTAAGATCGCACCACGTAGCTGCGGGTACGGTGGCGCCATCTATTGGTAGAGAGACTGACGCTTGCGCACCGTTTAAGGGGCTCCGGAACGCCCTATACTTGCAATGTTAAAATTATGCTTATAAACTACATCTTTCCTCACAAAGTATTTGAGGTAGGAAGTTGAACTTTTTACAGATTATTTTTTGGAATATGGGCTACAACTTAACACAGGGATTTTACAAAATTTTAGTTCAGTTATTAAAGATGATTTTTTTCAATTGTAATGAAAATTCACAACTTTTTTTTGCAATTTTTTATTTATATATTCAAAAATATACAGTTTTTTGGAAAAAGGCTGTGTAAAATTATGCAGAAGGTACTGTGTAACATTTACTGAAAGTTTGAAACAAATATGTTTGGAAGATCCTTAGAAAACATGTAATTAGTATGAGAAAATAAAAGTTTTGGGAATCGAGCCACAAAGATTGGATTAACTTTTTAGTGCATTCCAGGTCCATAGGATGGATTATCTTCATCCTCTGCAAACTCCTCCTCCAGCTTCCTCTTGTTCCTCCTCCTGTTTACTCTTGCTTGTATTTCTAGACCCTTTACAGCCCTGTCTGCAGCCCGAAGGCGTTCCTTGTCTAAAGCAAGCATCGCTCGTTGTTGTGTTCGTAGATTTTGCTACCATTTTCTTCAGTTGCAGTTACTGCAACACTGTTCCAAAAGGTGGTCATGTATGAACACTTATCACATTTCAGTTGTATTTCACTAGCAAGTCCTACGTGCTTTATTATGGAAAGTTCCAGATCAACTTCACTACAATGAATACATCTTACACAGTTTGAAAAAATTCCTTTGAGAACCGACATATCAAATATTTCATTCACATCCGATTCGCCCATAAGACATTCATAGTTTTCACTCATTGAACCAAGCTTCTTCTGTGAAGTATTTTCTTTCCCACTTTGACTGCTATGGGCAGGTGTACTTGAGAGGTTAGATTCACTCACTTGGTTATCGTCTCTATTGTTTACAGTAATAACACATACCTTTGGCTTTCCAACATTTCTCCTTTTCTTAAAAGCCTGCAGAGGATTTCTAATAACTTTACTTTTACTCATTATTATACTTCAACAAAACAGAGACTCAAGAAACAGAATTAATTACGAATATTTTCGAGATAACGACAGAGTAAATAAACATGAAACAATCGACAATCACACCAGCGATATATATTGAACCATCACAGGTTAGCCACAACACATGCTTGATCTCAAATCACTAAAATGTACCTGATGAACAGGGACGTTAATAATAACACCATTTGACAGCAGTTTAACAGCGCCACAGTGGGTCACGCCCATGTAGAACACATTTCAAAAAAAAATTTAAAAATAGTTGTAGTCTTCGGAATTGAATAAATTATATATCTATTAAAAGGTAATAGTCTGCAGATTCAGAAAACGCAAAAAAGTAAAAATTGAACTTTTCATGATTTTGAGCCTTTCCGGAGCCCCTTAATATCTCATAGCGTCAGTGTGGTTTCACGCCAAAGAGAAGGTGGTCACACAAGTCATCGTTCACTACCGAACATGCAGGCGAGTAAGCAGGAACAACGAGGAGTGTGATTTAATTTTTGGCGGCGGGGGGAGTTGGAGGCCGTGAAATGTATCGACGGATGAAGGCTGTGTACGGTGACTTCAGTCTGACTCATTCAAGTGTTGTGGAATGGCGCAAACGATTCCTTGAGGGGCGCGAGTCACTGGAAGACGATGCTCGTCCTGGCAGGCTCATCGTGTAATCACACCGGAAATGGTTGCGGAAGTGAATGCTTTAGTCTTGGACAGCCGCAGGACCACCGTGGACTAGATCCATCAATTACTGAGTATTAGCGTGGCCACCGACGACACAGTAATGCTTCGACACTTGAACTTTCGAAAAATCTG
The DNA here is from genome assembly GCF_021461395.2 of Schistocerca americana. Classification (NCBI taxonomy): domain Eukaryota; kingdom Metazoa; phylum Arthropoda; class Insecta; order Orthoptera; family Acrididae; genus Schistocerca; species Schistocerca americana. The sequence goes on along the minus strand of NC_060121.1, from coordinate 324,221,523 downwards.
TGCGCAGTGGGTTCCCTACCAACAGACCGCCGAACAGCGCAATACTCGAATGGCGCCGTCTTTGAGTCATCTGCATCGTTCTCATGAGAAGGAATACGGCTTTCTGCCGCTTATTGTCACGGGTGACGAAACATGGTGTCACCATCTTGAAGCGGGTAGCAAGCGTCAGAACAAGCAGTGGAAAAATGCGACTTCACCACCTCTAAAGAAATCAAAGGCCGTGCACACCAGTTCTGGTGAGGTCATGATGTCCTTTTTTGACCACAAGGGTCCACTACTACTTGTCGTGTTCCTGGAACGGGGAACCACCATCAATGCCCAGCGTTAACAAGCCACTTTACAGAACCTTAGACGAGCCACCAAATCGAAACGCTGAGGCATGTTTTCCAGTGGCGTTATCCTCCTGCATTACAATGCGGTGAAGACGACATTGCAGCAGTTTCGGTGGGAAACGCTGGGACATCACCTTTCATGTGTTTGGACCTCTAAAACAAGCTATTCGCGAACGTTGATTCGCAACTGACGACGAAGTGTGCGACTGGGTCGAGGCCTGGTTCCGACAGCAGCCTACTAGCTTCTTTAAGGGGAGCCGGAGGTGCCTATGCTGCCCATGTTGAAATCACTAAGTTTGAGGAACATTTATGAATAAACTACCAAATAGAAAAATCAGAATTTTTTTTTTTTACATATGGAGTGGTTTAGTATTGCAGTTATGACAGAGGGATTTTGGAGAATTTTTTCTAGTTTCCTTCCAATTATTTTTTTATTAATGACCCAATTTTTTTACAAATAATTGCTTTATAATTAAACTGAAATGAAACTACTGAACATATTGCCAAATGGCTGTGTTACAATGTAAGTTTGACCACTAGGAGTGCTGTATAAAAATTTCATCTCTCTAGCTTGAGTGGATTTTGAGAAAATGTTCCTTATATTCGAAAAATTCTAATTTACGGGAAATGGCTATCAAAGTTTCTCAATACATTCTTGCACTACAGGATGGATTATCAGGGTCTTCTTCTTCAGCCTCCAAAAGCTTCCTCTTCTGTCTTCTTTTCTGGCCTGTTGTTCCATCATACTTCATATGCCTTTCTCTTCTTTCTGCTTCTCTTATCCTTTCTCTGTCAATATTTCTTAGTGCTCGTACAGTGTTCACCCCAGCTGTAAATCCTAATGCCTTCAGAACTTCACACTTCACACTGTTCCCTCGGTTGTAGGCTGCTATTGCATCATAAATGCCAAAGTGCAGTGTTTTTTTGCTTACAAACACCCTTTTAGGAATCACTTTCCAAATCAAATTGTTTACGCTCTCATTAGGATTCTGCGCCTTTCCGTGTAGACATTTGTCTAACAATTCTGGCTGTGCTAAGTCATGAAAACTTGGTTTTACTGGATTTATCACAGCTGCTGGCAAACCATGTTTGTGATCATAGTCCTTTTTTGCACTATATTTGCACCAGGAATCTTTTGGGCACAGGCTGTGTTGATGGTATTGATTGGAAGAGGCAGTGTGAAGGAACAATGCCCACACTGCTTTTCGCAACTTGGTATTAGTGTTAATTTTCTTTTCCCTATGTTCTTCCTCTTCTTATATACACGGTTACTAAAACGTGGCATCGTAACCAGAACAACGCTTTACACAAGAAGTATAGTACTACCAACAACAGGCGCAACACTGAACTAATTCGAAACGGTAAACAGCAAAGAGACGATGTTCCGCGCTCTTAGCGCTTCATTTGTCACAGAAACAATGTAGCCAAGCCTTGCACACTCGCTGTATGCGTAACATAAGGCGCTGTATGCGTAACAGGCCGAGAAAATCCCAAGCAGTTCGCCAGGAAGTCACGAGAGGGTGTTAGATGCATTCAGCGGCCGCCAATTTCCTCTGCAGGCGTGGGGGAAAATGGTAATAACTCCGCTAGGGCGACTAGAGCAATAATTCAAAGTTTACATTAAAGAGGAATGTTCCAATTAATTTTCGGTAGCAAAAAAAAAAAAAATCGTAATTTTTTGGATTTGACCACCTCCGGCTCCCCGTAAGGATGGAATCGACCAGCTAGTGTCGCAATGGGATAAATGTGCCAACAGCTTATGCGACTATTTTTGAGTATGTGTACTGTGTATAAGTACATTTTTGAATTAATAAAATCGTTACTTTACACTGTGACCAAGTTTCATTTGAATGCCCCTTATACATCATATCTACCGATTTCCGTCCCATTCGAATGATTCCTTCGTAGCCGGCCGAAGTGGATGAGTCTGCTTTAGGCAGTGGCGCGGCACGGACCTGCTGTCCCGGCCGCGGGCGCGCGTGAACGAGGAAGTGTTATACCGCCGGTACTCGCGCGTGTTGTTGTCTAACTCGATCGCCATGGCACACAATTTTCGAAAGACTACGCTCCAATTTACGTTCGACAACGAATTTGCCAGACCCAAAGCTTTCGAAATAGAGCGTTTTTTGAGGGAAGAAGTTCGTTTACCTGCTGCAGGCATAATTGGAATACACCTGTCCATTGTAAGCAGTACAATGTACGTAAAGATGACCGATGAAGCTGCGTGTGAAAGAACTCTCTCCGCTGCTCAAAGAGGATTTAAATTTCGACACTCTGATGGCCATATCAGTGATGTAACAGTAGCTCCTTCAGGATTGGGTGTGAGGGTCATTCGGATCTTTGAATTGCCGTTTGAGGTGCCAGAATCGATGGTTACTGAATCGCTGCTACCATATGGAACGGTACTTAGTCATACGCCTGAACGTTGGGCTAGTTTTAATACCTATCCTGTGCTAAACGGCGTGCGACAGGTGCGGATCGTCCTTACTAAACATATCCCGTCTTATTTCTACATTGGCGGATGTCGAGCTATTGTGATCTACGATGGCCAGCCACGCACCTGTTCTGGCTGTGGTGGAGAAGGACATATCCGCTCGGAGTGCATACAACGCCGCGTCGTGCAACTGCCACGTGGAGAAGCGTCACAGCGAGAAGTTCCCACGCAACTGCCGATGACGTACGTGTCGGTGGCCCGCCGGGAAGTGTTGCCAAGTTCGGAGCGTGACAAGGACGTGTTCATGCAAGAGCAGACCGAGTTACGGGAGCATGGAGGTGACTCGGAGAATGTCCCTGCACCCATGCCACGACAGTTGAGGGAGGAACCTTCCGAAAACTCACATGTAGCAAGAGACGTGGAAGTGGAGGTCCAGACGGTGGCGCCGGCAACGGACCAACGAACGACCGACGATCACAGTGAGGCAGCAGAGGGCAGGGCACGCAAACAGCGATCGCCGAAGCGTCGCAAAAAGCGTCGCCATAGTTCGGGTGACACGTCCCCCCCTAGCCTAGGGGACACGGAAGGTATCCTAGCCGAAGAACTGTCTGACACAGAACACGTGTCTTCAGAGGACGCTGACAGGATTCCGTCCGATGGTGACCGGATGTCCTGCCTTTTAGATGGTCCCTCTTCATTGACACCGACTGACCCAGCGCTGCCGACGAAGGAGTCAGGGACACCAATGTCCCGGCAGCCACGTCGAAATACATCAGAGGACGTTTCTCGGATGGATGACCACTGCGACTGGGCGGAACCAGTCGAAGACGTACAGGAATTGCCACCCCCAAATGATGACCACTCATCTACAGGATGCACACCACGGAACAACGAAGGAGGGCAGCCCGTTGGCGGGCACCCCTCTGAGCACGAATAGTGGACTAAAGCCCTTGGAGTTCTCAATGACGTGACACGAGCATGACAACCACAACGAACCAAGCATATAAGGTGGGCACGGTGAACATTAACACCGCACGTTCGCTTGCAAAGATGCAACTTCTCCGGGACATGATTTACGCCACAGACGTTGATATTCTGCTGATGCAGGAAACCTTCAATGCTGCTTTTCCCGACGTGCATGGATACAACACTTATCTAGCGCCGACTCCAGATGGAGGACGTGGCACAGCGATACTAGTCCGAGAAGGGATTCCGATGTGTGACCTCGATTACCTTCCTTCGGCTCGGGGTTTGGCTATGACCGTGAACGGCATTCGTATCATCAACATCTATGCACCCTCCGGATCTGACAATCGACAGGCGCGTGCACGATTCTACTCGGAGGAGATTGCCCCCCTATTCCATGGGAGGTATGACCACATCTTGGTAGGGGGGGATTTTAACTGTGTACTCACACCGAAGGATCAAACTCCTAATTTCAGCTCCTGCCACGCATTGAACACGATCTGCCGGGACATGGCCCTTATGGACACGTGGGAAAAGATCCACGGGCAGCGAGAGGGCTACACGTATTTTACTAGCCACTCGGCGAGCAGGCTGGATCGGATTTATGTTTCTGACAGATTAAGAGATCACGTGTTGGCTGCTGAACGTTGTCCCACAGCTTTTGCGGATCACCTTGCGTATTTATGCACGTTAACCCTCCCACGGCAGCGGGTCTGGCGGAGTCGTAGTTCCTGGAAACTTAATTCCTCCTCATTGGTGGATCTCGAATGTCGCCAGCGGATCGAAGAAACATGGCAGACTTGCACTCGCCGTCTGCCGCTGCACCGTACGGTTCTTTCGTGGTGGCTGCAGTGTGCAAAACCGGCGATACGAAGAGCTCTCATAACGTATGGCAAGGAAAAAGCGAAATGGCTCCGAGATACACTTGACTATTACTACATGGTGCTCCGCGACCTGTCCTCCAGGGCCCCATCGCCCGAACGTCAAGCGGAAGTCCATCGCATTCAGGCCTGCATTTTATCGATCACGAGACGTCGACTGGAGGGACTTTCGATCCGTGCTCGGTGCTTGGACAACGTCGATGGAGAACGTATTGGCATGCATCATGTGTCCAAGGGACATGCGCGTAATCGCCAATCCCTAATCACAGTCCTCCGTGATGACGATGGTCGGCCCTTGACGTCACAACAGGCCATTGCTGTTGAGTTTCTGGAGCATTACCGCCTCCTTTTCACTGGGACGCCGACGGACAATCGGACAGAAGAAGAAATTTTGCGACAGTTGCAAACGGAGGTGGATGGTCCGGATGCAGAGGTGCTATTGGCACCCCTAACGGAAGATGATATCCGGGGCGCACTCGCGAAGGGTGCGGTGCATAAATCCCCTGGGCCAGATAGGTTGACACTCGAATTTTACCGCGCATTTGCGGATTTAATGATGTCCCAGTTGGTATTGATGTTTAACGAGTTATTGAGCCCTGACACGGATGTTCCGTCGCAGTTCATGGCGGGACTGCTTATACCAATACCGAAATCGACAACGAGTGGCAGCGCCCATCAATTTAGACCGCTCGCGATGCTCAATACTGACTATAAGATCTTTGCGCGAATGTTGGCGGCAAGGCTCAAGATTGTAATATCCAAAACAATACCACCAGACCAGGCTTGTCTAGGGGTTCGGAGCAACATACATTCTATCCTCGGCGAATACCGTGACGTAATTTCCCTGACGGAAGCTTGTCGCATGCGAGCGGCGTTCGTATCGGTGGATTTTGATCGTGCCTTTGACAGGATCAACCATGATTTCCTTGACTTGACCATGCGACGCATGGCGATACCACAGGATTTTATTACCGTCCTCATGCGCCTCCTATGCGGCGCTTCTTCGACGGTGAGAGTCAATGGCAGGGAGGTAGGAACGATTCCTGTTCGCAGCTCAATTAGGCAAGGATGTCCCTTGTCGATGATACTGTTTACAATAGCGCTCGAACCATTGATGCAGACTCTTAGACGGACTCTAACAGGCGTCCGACTCCGTGCGAGCTCCTTCACGTGTCGTGCATATGCCGACGACTTGATGATACTCGTCCGGTCGGAGAACGAAGTAAGTCAGGTGGTTACCCTTCTTACTACGTACGGGGTAGCTGCGGGAAGCAGGGTCAACACGAATAAAACCAAGATCATGCACATCGGTCGAGGGCTGGACGCTCTGCGAAGTCCGTTTACGACGGTGGACATCTTGCGATGCTTAGGTGTCTTGTTCACCCGATCGCTACGGCAATCAGCGGCGGCGAGCTATCGACGTCTCCTCCAGAACGTCCGACTGCACATACGCAACAATTCACTCCGAACGCACGACCTGCTCCAAAGGGTGGACTACACTAATGTTCACCTGGCCTCGCGACTGCCGCACTTGGTACAGGTACTGCCAATGCCACATGGTCTCGCTGACAGATTAATGGCGGCCTTTGGATACTATGTCAGCCAAGGAATGTTGTTTAAGATCAAATACGAGACTTTAACTCTCCCATACCATTCTGGAGGACTTAACCTCACGGATGTGCGGAACAAGGCTCTAGCTCTATACCTGCGAGCGACGCTACGAACTTGGAACCAGCGGCAACACGCCATCACGTCGGCCATCCTGGATGTGCTTCTTCCTACGTCCTTTGAACCACCGGTAGCAGTAGGCACCATCTCGCCCTCGTTTTCTCACGTCGCGCGATTTTTTGTTGATTTTAGTTATGTTCAGTTACAGATACCTTCTACCAGAATCCCCACTACCCGTGAGATATATCGATACTTGCGGCGTCATCATGGCAGCAATGTTGTCGAACTTAAATACCCAACACGAAACTGGCGACAGATTTGGCGAGCTGTCCACACACCTCTCCTCACCACAGCAGCGCGATCGTCATGGTATACACTAATCAACCGCAAGACAGTCAACCGCCAACGATTGTACGACATTCGCATGGTAGATTCCCCGCTCTGCCTTATATGTGGCATGCAGGACACCGACGAACATTCTCTGCAGTGCGGTGAGGCAAAGGATGTTTGGCGGCTGACGCAACGCATCATGGCCCTCCTCCGACGCACCGACGAATCCACGATCACGACGGACGCTTTATTTTTCCCTGACCCTGTCTTTTTCCCCTCCCACAAAACATCGGCAATCCGATGGATTGGAGGACACGCATCACACTACGTGCTCTCGCGGACCTTGATATCGGTCATGGACTATTGGCATTATCTACTAGAACAACACGAAATCATCAGACGCCACTCTAAATATAAAACGCATTTTGCGAACTTTCTAGGCAGCATGTTTCATAACCCCCCGAAGCGGTGGGGAGTCCCAGGTTTACGTTGTTTCGAGGGATAGGATTTACTCCCAGTGAAGTGACGAGGATGTCACTTCGGCCCTATATTAATTTTCCCTCCTTTTTTATATATGATTTTTCTTTTGGGACATTAAAATTAAATGAATAAATAAAATATTATTGTTACTAAAAAAAAATTACAATATCAATGTTTCCTTCCTGCTGCCTCTCCCTTATCCCGTCAGGAGACGGGGACACCGTGGCCAGGCCTCCAAGTACGACCCCTGCCCACTCTGCCCCCTGACCTACTAAAAAAAAAAAAAGTCAAAGAAATAATAAACGAAAGAACTAAACAAAGAAAAAAAAGAAAAAATAAATAAAAAAAAGCGGTTCTAGGCCCTCAATCGGGAACCGCGCGACAAAAAAAAAAGTGTTAAAAAAATATGGAAAAAAAAGTGGCCGTGCGGTTAAAGGCGCTGCAGTCTGGAACCGCAAGACCACTACGGTCGCAGGTTCGAATCCTGCCTCGGGCATGGATGTTTGTGATATCCTTAGGTTAGTTAGGTTTAACTATTTCTAAGTTCTAGGGGACTAATGACCTCAGCAGTTGAGTCCCATAGTGCTCAGAGCCATTTGATTCCTTCGTGGTGAGTTTTTTTTTTTTGTTAATCTTTGAGTATATTTCAAAATATACAGCAAATCTCATTGGTACACTTCGATAGATATGCTTGATGATGAAAGCAAAACTTCACGGTCACATTTCTGGATAAAGCAGTGTTTTACATCTATATGGTGGTACACGCAAAAATCTGGCATTGGTTTCATAAGACATAGAACAATCAAGAATAAATGATGGTACATCTGAGTCTAGAGTTCGTAATCTTATTATTTACGCATCTTATCACTTTTATTAAAATATCAGCAATTGATTAAATTTCAAGGATCGAAAAAATAACAATATTTCCAGTTCCATACAATTATCACTCCGGATATCCACGTGCTCATTGAAACGAAATTTCCCATGAAAAGAAAGACACGAAAGTAACTGCGACACGGAAGCTTATCGATTTATGTTATGTAAGGCAGGACAAAAAGGAAGACACCTACAGATCAGTTCAAAATACATACGCAAATTTACTGATTTGAACAGCTAAAGATGATCGCTCATCTCCCTAAAAACCATAGGAGACGGCCGAGAAAGACAACCAGGAACTTGAACCACTGGACCATGATTGTGTGTGTCAGATATCAATGTCATTCGCTACGTGATTAGAATTTCCACGGTATGAAATATTAGGCGCGTTCCGGTAAGATTATCGTGCAGCGTTCGCATCCGGTACGCGATGGTGTATAAAGCCGTGTCCATTCTGAAATGTAACAGAGACGTGCAGGGGTGCTGCGTGCCGGGAAACACGAGCCACCGTTTCGCTTGGGCATGCGCGGAACTTGGTCAGACGAGAGAGCTGTCGAGGCAAGTGCAACCAGAACCAGCGTCCGAGGTCGCCGCTACCATCCGTCTGACGACAGTCCAGGCCACAACGTGCAGTACACGTCGTCCATTTTGAACGTCGCACTCCGTCAATCACTTTGTATACAGGATGTTCGGAAATTCCCATTACATATTTCTAGGACTTGTAGAGGGGAATGAGTATATACACTTCTGGCCATTAAAATTGCTACACCAAGAAGAAATGCAGATGATAAACGGGTATTCATTGGACAAATATATTGTACTAGAACTGACATGTGACTACATTTTCACGCAATTTGGGTGCATAGATCCTGAGAAATCAGTACCCAGAACAACCACCGTAATAACGGCCTTGATACGCCTGGGCATGGAGTCAAACAGAGCTTGGATGGCGTGTACAGGTACAGCTGCCCATACCACAGTTCATCAAGAGTATTGACTGGCGTATTGTGACAAGCCAGTTGCTCGGCCACCATTGATCAGACATTTTCAATTGTTAAGAGATCTGGAGAATGTGCTGGCCAGGGCAGCAGTCGAACATTTTCTGAACCCAGAAAGGCGCGAACAGGACCTTCAACATGCGGTCGTGTATTATCCTGCTGAAATGTAGGGATCGAATGAAGGGTAGAGCCACGGGTCGTAATACATCTGAAATGTAACGTCCACTGTTCAAAGTGCAGTCAATGCGAACAAGAGGTGACCGAGACATGTAACCAATTGCACCCCATACCATCACGCCGGGTGATATGCCAGTATGGCGATGACGAATACACGCTTCCAATGTGCGTTCACCGCGATGTCGCCAAACACGGATGCGACCAACATGATGCTGTAAACAGAACCTGGATTCATCCGAAAAAAAATTACGTTTTGCCATTCGTGCACCCAGGTTCGTCGTCGAGTATACCATCGCAGGCGCTCCTGTCTGTGATGCAGTGTCAAGGGTAACCGCAGCCATGATCTCCGACCTGATAGTCCATGCTGCTACAAACGTCGTCGAACTGTTCGTGCAGATGGTTGTTGTCTTGCAAACGTCCCCACCTGTTGACTCAGGGATCGATACGTGGCTGCACGATCCGTTACGGCCATGCGGGTAAGATGCCTGTCATCTCGACTACTAGTGATAGGAAGTCGTTGGGATTCAGCACGGCGTTCCGTATTACCCTCCTGAACCCATCGATTCCATATCCTGCCAACAGTCATTGGATCTCGATCAACGCGAACAGCAATGTCGCGGTACGATAAACCGCATCGCGATAGGCTACAATCCGACCTTTGACTCAAATGGTTAAAACGGCTCTGAGCACTATGGGACTTAACATCTGAGGTCATCAGTCCCCTAGAACTTAGAACTACTTAAACCTAACTAACCTAAGGACATCACACACAACCATGCCCGAGGCCAGATTCGAACCTGCGACCGTAGCGGTCGCGCGGTTCCAGACTGAAGCGCCTAGAACCGCTCGGCCACACCGGCCGGCAATCCGACCTTTATCAAAGTCGGAAACGTGATGGTACGCATTTCTCCTCCTTACACGAGGCATCACAATAATGTTTCACCAGGCAACGCCGGTCAACTGTAGTTTGTGTATGAGAAATCGGTTGGAAACTTTCCTCATGTCAGCACGTTCTAGGTGTCGCCACCGGCGCCAACCTTGTGTGAATGCTCTGAAAAGCTAATCATTTGCATGTCACAGCATTTCTTCCTGTCGGTTAAATTTTGCGTCTGTTGCACGTCATCTTCGTGGTGTAGCAATTTTAATGGCCAGTAGTGTAATATGTTGAACAGGAACCTATGTTCAACCGTTTGTAAACATGATTGCCTGGTAGGTACAGTAGCGTAGTTATAGTGGGTGGTTGATACGTCGTTTGTCATTTGACGTACATCCTATCTCTGTGACCTGCTTCGAACTTCATTCACGCGTGTATGAGTGTATGAGCAACATGGCTGAGTTCACGTTTGCGGAATATCTTCTGAATGGCGAAGCTCAGAGTAATGTAAGAGCTGTTTGTCGCCTTTAGCAAGCGTGAGATTCCGTATCCTTCTCGTCACAATTACGTAACAGCTTCGAGGAAGGGTAGCTTCACCGTCGGCAGGCGTGACAGTGGTGCTCCAAAGGGACGCCACACACTAGAATTGGATGACGCCGTACTGCATCACTTTGAAGAGAATCAAAATGGCTCTGAGCACTATGGGACTCAACTGCTGATGTCATTAGTCCCCTAGAACTTAGAACTAGTTAAACCTAACTAACCTAAGGACATCACAAACATCCATGCCCGAGGCAGGATTCGAACCTGCGACCGTAGCGGTCTCGCGGTTGCAGACTGCAGCGCCTTTAACCGCGCGGCCACTTCGGCCGGCTGAAGAGAATCCATCAATGAGTACACAAGTAAGTTCTCTGGATATTAATGAGTGGAATTATAAAATAGGTGATGTGCTGGGTCATGCCTAATCAATTACTTGCAGCCGGCCGCGGTGGCCGTGCGGTTGTAGCGCTGCAGTCCGGAACCGCGGGGCTGCTACGGTCGCAGGTTCGAATCCTGCCTCGGGCATGGATGTGTGTGATGTCCTTAGGTTAGTTCGGTTTAAGTAGTTCTAAGTTCTAGTGGGCTGATGACCACAACAGTTGAGTCCCATAGTGCTCAGAGTCATTTGAACCAATTACTTGCAAAAATAGCTGCTTTACCAACTTGTTTTTAAACGGTTGTAGCGCGGAAACGGTACGTTTCTGGACATGGGTTCCAGTTCAAAAAACTATCTACTCACTCCTCTCTACAAGTCTTATAAATTTGTAAACGGAATTTCCGTACACCCTGAAAATATTTTTAGCAACTTTGCGAATTTAAAAAATTCTATACCAAAACGTAAATGCGGCATCAGTCTATCATTTATGGTTTATAGATGCAGTTTTTCGCGGTTCTAAGAATACTTTTTTGAGTTTCTGACGTCCTAGTAACTGACATTGTTACTGACATGGTTGCGTTTTTCTGTAATCAAGTTCTGAAATAAAGAAATATCCTAAGGAAAAGGTACTGAGGATTTCTGGGAAATGCAATCAGCTACATTACATTCTTTCAGCTTCAGAGATCTGTAGATCTCCGACGAATACAAGTGTCTTGATTTGATACATTTACCGAAACTGGTATGAATTTAGAGGCATTCCTCAAGTCAGCCGATTCTTATTAGGAATTTTAATATTTGCGGAATCGGATCCAGGGCTCGATAGTCCAAATTTCGTGAGTCAGACCATCACGCAGTAACTTTTCATCTCTGTTACTCTATATATTCCTTTCCCAGTGTAGCTTTAAGTTTCTTTCGTTCCTGTCCTTGTTTGATTTGATGTCAAAAGAACGAGAGTCGAATTAAAGTTACATTCTTCGATTACTGCTTATAAGAAATGTACAACTTATCAAGGTAGTCAACTGTATTATAACAAATGTATTTCTCACTATCTCTTCTTCGATTAATTGCAAGCCTGTTTCTGTGTTATAATGTCTATCAATTGGGACAGGTTAAAGCTCTTGCTTAAAGTGAGAACGGATCATTACGCATATAGAACATTTATTCAGATTGTGCCACTATTAAAGAACATCGCGGTATTGCCTGTGAATGTTATCTTTTGCCGTATTTACTACGATGAGAATTTCACTTGTCCAGAATCATATGCAAGTAGCCAGTAATCAAGAACCTACATTCCAGCAATAAATCAAATCTGATTCATTGCAACATTCACCAAGTGGATTAAAATGACGATTTACCTACCATTATTCGTCATGTTCTTTTTGATGCTGCCGTTAACATACACTTTTATCCACGACTACGAGAGGTAATATACAGGGTGGTCAGAAAATGTGTGAAATACTTGTAGGGATGTTATAGGGCAGGTTGAAATGAGACATAAATGTTAAGAAAAAAATTCGATACGTTGCTCCGTTTCCGAGTTATTTAGCACAGAATTTAGCCAATCGGGGCGTCGCGCGCTCACACTCAAGCGGCCTGCCAGGGGCGGTGTTGTGTTGCCCAACGAGTGCTTTGTCTCGTTAGCTGAAACTTGAATTTAGCGCGCGACCATCTGATTGGCTAACTTCAATGCTAAATAACTCGGAAACGGCGCAACGTATCGAATTTTTTTCATAACATTCATATCTCAGTACAACCCGCCTTCCAACATCCCTACAAGTGTTTCACACATTTTCTGACCACACTGTATATACCGATGTAAATATTACGTGTATTTAATATGATTAGAACTGCCGACTGAGACGTAACAAAATACACCACTTAAGGCTATTTCATTCTTAATCATACCAAGATTACACATAAAATGATACCCATTAAATAAATAATATTATTTTCCATTTATCCGGCACTTCCACAGGTTTATAGTGTTTTGAGTTCTATTCAGTAGTGTCTATCTGGGTCATGTGATCACATCACTCCTCTTCCACCCCTCCCCCTCACCCTGTGACAGCCCTCCCACCCTCTCTATATAACCACCTTAACATGTGAATCTGCGAAATGCGTAACAGAGGGTACTTTTTATTGCAGATAAATTAACGTTTCTTCCTGTTCCACAATATTTGCGGTGCAAGTTCTATCTGATCAGAAGTATCAGGACACCCCTAAGTAATGCGGGATTCACCACTAGATGTCACGAGGGGAGGACATGCCTGTATAAAAGAAAGCTGGGACTGTCGTGTTGCCGGCCGTGGTGGCCGAGCGGTTCTAGGCGCTCAGTTCGGGCCCGCGCGACTGCTACGGTCGCAGGTTCGACTCCTGCCTCGGGCATGGATGTGTGTGATGTCCTTATGTTAATTAGGTGTAAGTAGTTCTAAGCTCTAGGGGACTGATGACCACATATGTTAAGTCCCATATTGCTCAGAACCATTTGAACTGTCGTGTTGTCAGCAGAGAAGCAATAAGAGCAGAATGGATTGGTCAGGAGAGTTTAATGATTTCGAATGTAGATTAGCCAATTGGATGTCATCTGAGCAACAGATCTATCAGTGTCATTTCATCTCTTTTTAAAGCTGCCGAAGTCGTCGGTTGATCATGCAGTAGTGAAGTGGAAACACGAAGGACCAATCAAGGCTAAGTCTTGATCAGGCAGGCCTTATAAGTGACGGACAGGGATTGTCGAGCATTGCCGAGGATGGTTGTAAACAAGCGCAGGAAGTCAGCGGAAGGAATCACTCGTGAGTTGCAAAGGTTTACTACTAGTCCTGCTAGCCCGTCCGGCTAGCCGCGCTGCTTCCCGAGCAGGAAGGCGTGCCGCTCCCCGGCTCGAATCCGCCCGGCGGATTAATGGCGAGGTCCGGTGTGCAGGCCAGCCTGTGGATGGTTTTTAAGGCGGATTTCTATCTGCCTTGGCGAATGCGGGCTGGTTCCCCTTATTCCGCCTCAGTTACACTATGTCGGCGGTTGCTGCGCAAATACTTTCTCCACGTACGCGTGCACCATAATTACTCTACCACGCAAACAATGGGATTACGCTTGTCTGGTATGAGACGTTCCCTGTGAGGGGGGCGGGGGGGGGGGGGGGTCCCCTGGGGGCTGAACCGCACAATAACCCTGGGTTCGGTGTGGGGCGGCGGTGAGTTGGGTGTGTGGGTGTGGACTGCTGTGGCCTGTTGTGGGGTCGTGAACCACTGAGGGCTACGGCGGGACGAAGCCTCTCCGTCGTTTCTAGGTCCCCAGTTTAATACACACAACACACACTAGTCGAGCTAGCAAAATAACTGTGTATATGGAATTAAAAGGAATGGGATACAATCGTCGATCAGTTTCTCTACGCCACACACATCTGCAGTCAATGCTAAGCGATGCTTGAGGTGGTGTAAACAGCGATGCCACTGGAAAGTCGACGGCTGGAAAAAGAGTGATTTCGAGTGATGAATAAGGCTGTACCCTGTGGCAATCGGACGGAAGAGTTAGTTGTCGGCAGTTCACGCTGGTTGATCCTGTGCCCACTGCAGTGGTACCTGACTATGTGGCTGGGCCAACATGAGGGCGCCCCGTGTTCAGTATTGTGCGGTGAACAGTGTGCCTACACCAGCATGATACTCTGTAAACAAGTCTCTCCTAGATCGCTGCCTGTCCTGATTTACAGAGGGGGCAAGCCTCCGACCTACACACTATGTGACGAAACGTGGCCATTCACCACCTTGTCACCTGTTCGTGCTTTCACCAGCCTTTGTAGGTGCTGAAGAGAGTAACACGCGAAGAGCTAACCATCTTCTCCATTTTCGAGATGCTTGTTTTCAGGCCACGAGACGTAACAATCTATCCTTTGTCAAAGTCGCTTTATATCTATGGATTTCCCCATTTACGGTGCGGATCGTTGCTAGTATATCTCCCTGTTCATCTCCGCTCCCCTTATAGCCGCATCACGTAATCGAAAAGCCAATCCGAGAAGAGGGCTGAGGCAAAGAGTGGCACGCTGGGCACTGTTCATAATGTTTTGGATCATCGTTACCGGACAATTTAAATGGTACTGTCACCATTTGCTGCTTGCTGAGAAATTACCCGTACTCTTTACCTATCTTCGTGGAATGAAAACGAAAGTGGTTTGTACACGGCGAGGTGCCACTCCATTTTCTAAGTCCAATACGACAGAACCTAACATAAACGTTTGGCGAGCGATGCTTCATTAATAAGGCCTCTCGGAACTTGATCTCTTAAGAGTGCTAGCCACGGGAACTTAAAACGTATCGATTTATTCCACCCTGTGTATCACACTCACCGATAACGTGTACTTGTTAGAGGAGCGTGTGTTCCAAGCATCTGGCCAAATACGACGGCAGCTAGGTACATTATGTGATCAAAAGTATCCGGTCAGCTGACTGAAAATGACTTACAAGTTCGTGGCTCCCTCCATTGGTAATGCTGGAATTCAATATGGTGTTAGCCCAGCTTCCACTCTCGCAGGCATACGTTCAACCAGGTGCTGGAAGGTTTCTTGGGGAATGACAGCCCATTCTTCACGGAGTGCTGCGCTGAGGAGAGGTAAGATGTCGGTCGGTGAGGCCTAGTCCGAAGTTGGCGTTCCAAAACATACCAAAAGTAATCTTACAGAATTCAGGTCAGGACTCCGTGCGGGCCAGTACATTACAGGGATGTTAATGTCGTGTAACCACTCCGTCACAGGCCGTGCATTATGAACAGGTGCTCGATCGTGTTGAAAGATGCGATCGCCTTCCCCGAATTGCTCTTAAACAGTGGGAAGCAAGAAGGTGCTTAAAACATCAACGTAGGCCTATGCTGTGATAGTGCCACTCAAAACAAGGGGTGCAAGCCCCCTCCAGGAAAAACACGACCACACTGTAACACTACCGCCTCCGAAGTTTTATTGTGGGCACTACACATGCTGGCAGATGACGTTCACCAGGCATTTGCCATACCCACTCCCTGCCATCGAATCGCCATATTGTGTAACGTGATTCGTCACTCCGCACAACATTTTTCCACTGTTCAATCGTCCAGTGTTTACGCTCCTTACACAAATCGAGGCGTCGTTTGGCATTTACCGGAATGGTTGTGGCTTATGAGCAGCCGCTCGACCATGAAATCCAAGGTTTCTCACTTCCCGCCGAACTGTCATAGTGCTTGCACTGGATCCTGACGCAGTTAGGAACTCCTGTGTGATGGTCTGGATAGATGTCTGCCTATTACACATTACGACCCTCTTCAACTGTCGGTGGTCTCTGTCAGTCAACAGACGATGTCGGCCTGTACGCTTTCGTGCTGCAGGTGTCCCTTCACGTTTCCACTTCACTATCACATCTGAAGCAGTGGACTTAGGGATGTTTAGGAGCGTGGAAATCTCGCGTACGGGCGTATGACACGAAAGACACTCAATCACCTGACCACGTTCGAAGTCCGTGAGTTCCGCACAGCGACCCATTCTGCTCTCTCACGATGTCTAATGATTACTGGTGTCGCTGATATGGAGCACAATGCACCTAATATGAAAAACGTACGTTTTTGGGGGTGTCCGGATACTTTTGATCACATAGTGTATGTTCGCATGGATTCATCATTCATCGAGAAAGGAGGCCTGAGTAACGCGTAAGAGCGGGGGGTAACCTCACTGTCCCTCCTGCAGTTTCAGGAAATACTTGGCTATCATAGCACAGAGTGGCTCATTTCTCGACGAGTAAAGCCCCTTTACACCGCAGTGAACATTCGCGCACGGGTCCCATTCGCAAGTGTTCGGGTGTGACCCACTTCGGTGCTAAAGCCGAAGATGGACGCAGTGCACTCGCTTTGTCGCAGTGTGCTGTGGGGTCCTAAAGATTCACATCATAAAAAGAAAGTGAAGAAAGTTCGGTTGGACAAACAAATGCCGCATTGCTGGCAATACCAACAGAGGAAGTTGACTTGTTTCATGTAATTTCTATAAGAGAAATAAATGCCATCAAAATAAACAGATAGCTTAGATTGATGTAAAATAAAAATACAGGAAAGACCTGACCGTTGTCGTGGCATCCATTCTAGGCCTCTGTCTTAATATAACAGTTTAGCTACTATTACAAAATTTAAATACAGAATCAGAACAAGTGAAAATCGTTTTTCCGCCGATAAAGGTTTCTTCTTCCGTATCCGGAAGCACCAATTATATCTTCCCTTCCCAGTAACTAGGAACGTAGGTTGCTTTGTCATTGACTTTCAAAATATCGTCTTTAGTACATGTTATAGACATATCTGGGCAAATCAATAGGTGGTCCAAGTCCTGTATTGCTCCGCATTCACACCTGTCGCTGCTGGCCGGAGTGGCCGAGCGGTTCTAGGCGCTACAGTCTGGAGCCGCGCGACCGCTACGGTCTCAGGTTCGAATCCTGCCTCGGGCATGGATATGTGTGATGTCCTTAGGTTAGTTAGGTTTAAGTAGTTGTAAGTTCTAGGGGACTGATGACCTCAGAAGTTAAGTGCCATAGTGCTCAGAGCCATTTGAATTTGAGCACCTATCGCTATCACTGTAGCCCCATTTAAATAGGTTTGATTTGCACCCAGTTACTTCAGTGCGCAGTCGGTTTAATGACCTCCAAAGGAGGTTCGAGTCCTCCTTCGGGCATGGGTAAGTACGTTTTTCTTAGCGTGTTTAAGTTAGATTACCTAGTGTGTAAGCTTAGGGACCGATGACCTCAGCAATTTGTTCCCATAAGACCTTACCACAAATTAAAAAAAAAAAATTCAAATTTGTGTTGCATGTGTGCTGGGTGATCTGCCTGGAATCATGCTGCATGTACTGGAAAAGACACCCAAAGACCTTGTTTGTGGTGACTGTTTATCCAAGAAATGAACATTCTAAAAATTGTTGAAGTGTGAAAATGAATGTGATTGCGCATTCGCTGTCACTGTTTAAATATACTTCAATATCCCAATTTCCTAACAGGAACCTGTAGATAACTTAAGTGGTGGTCCTTTTCACTCACTTGCGCCTAATGTAAGCTTCCATTCTGAAGCGCGCAATTCCCCAACCACTGCAGATAGCCGGCCGGTGTGGCCGTGCTGTTCTAGGCGCTGCAGTCTGGAACCGCGTGACCGCTACGGTCGCAGGTTCGAATCCTGCCTCGGGCATGGATGTGTGTGATGTCCTTAGGTTAGTTAGGTTTAATTAGTTCTAAGTTCCAGGCGACTGATGACCTCAGAAGTTAACTCGCATAGTGCTCAGAGCCATTTGAACCAACTGCAGATAATTGGGGTAGCAATCATGTGCTGCAGCATCTTTGTGATATTTCCTATTCGATTTCATTCTGTTGTTTTTCGCATTTGAACTGATTTAGCTCAATAAAAGTAGAGGAACTGCAGCAATATTACATGCAGAAGGTTTTAGGCTACTCATTATGAATATCTCAAAATAATACTTTCTGCTTAAGTATGCACTATTCCTTCACTTTCTCTTGTTTCTGGACAGAAGTTTACAGGACTTTTCTTCCCGTGTTGACTAATACCGCCGGCCGAAGTGGCCGTGCGGTTAAAGGCGCTGCAGTCTGGAACCGCAAGACCGCTACGGTCGCAGGTTCGAATCCTGCCTCGGGCATGGATGTTTGTGATGTCCTTAGGTTAGTTAGGTTTAACTAGTTCTAAGTTCTAGGGGACTGATGACCTCAGCAGTTGAGTCCCATAGTGCTCAGAGCCATTTGAACCATCTTTTGACTAATACCGTCTCCTTTAATAACATGGGACAATTCCATCAAACTGTCTTTATGTAGCGCACTCTTGCTACACACCCGGATTAGACGGTAAACTCCACTGAAGCTGTAACCTAAACAACGATAGTCGGATATTGATTTGAACTCTGCCCCCCCCCCCCCCGCCCCCCTCTTCGAATATATGAATTTATAATTCGAGAATCCACAGTTTAGATACGTAATAGAAATATTTTCAAAAATTTTTGAAAAACTATTATAATATTCTAAAATACTTATGTAGCCGTATTAGCTATTAATAGGCATACACGAGCGGTTTAGTGATGATTGAATCACATCCCTGGTTTATGCTCAATGTTAAATTAGTTCAAATGGTTCAAATGGCTCTGAGCACTATGCGACTTAACTTCTGAGGTCATCAGTCGCCTAGAACTTAGACCTAATTAAACCTAACTAACCTAAGCACATCACACACATCCATGCCCGAGGCAGGATTCGAACCTGCGACCGTAGCGGTCGCTCGGTTCCAGACTGTAGCGCCTAGAACCGCACGGCCACTCCGGCCGGCGTTAAATTAGTTGTATGTATACACCTGAGGGTTCGATTTAACTATCGTTAAGCTGGTCATGTATGATCTAATGCGGTGTTTTTACAAGATTTTAGTAGTTTTTAAAGTAATATCTTCTTCGAATAGTCCAGCGTCTTCAATCATACATTACGGCGCTATTTTTCTATTTAATTATGATTTTTAGTTTTTATATGGCTATTTGACTTATAATTTCTAGTTTTTCTTCAAATTAAGTAAATCTTCTTTTCATCCACATTAATGAAAATCTATTAACAGGACGTAAAGTGAGCACAGAAAAGGCTTGTGGAAATATGCATGTAGCTTCGAAGATTCTATCAGGCAGTGACAGAACGAGACGAGAATATTCTAACAAACTTTTGTAACGTCCAATAAATCGACATTGTTGCTCAGCAGAGATGTCTGTGACTAGAAGCGCAGCTCGGGTTTCCGTGTTAAAAAGATAACTCCACAGTTGACACGGTCTAAGCCTTGCTTCTGTAATGAACTAGCTTTCAGGAAAAAAACCTCGCGTTTTTATGCAGTCTCCGGGGAAATTCCGAGTTCTCATTCTGTGCACGTAGCCAGTTACAAAATCTACAGTGCCGCATGGTAACTAAAGTAACGAAATGTACGTCAGCAGCAGCAGCAGTAGCAGGAGCTGGGATAGTTTCACTTAACGACGTACCCAGGGCAGTAACTACCGGCAGACGACCATCTTGTTATGCCGCTGCTGCCATTCTGGTGAACATTTCAGAGCAGAGTCTGTATCTCTTCGTGAGCTGAAACCTCTTTGACAGTGGCTAAAGAACAGCCACGTTTTAGCTTCAGCTCTGCTTACACACCTATGGTCTTATATCTAGAGTTTTTCATGATACGTGACGTACCGGGTGATCAAAAAGTCAGTATAAATTTGAAAACTGAATAAATCACGGAATAAGGTACAAATTGATACACATGCTTGGAATGACATGGGCTTTTATTAGAACCAAAAAAATACAAACGTTCAAAAAATGTCCGACAGATGGCGCTTCATCTGATCGGAATAGCAATAATTACCATAACAAAGTAAGACAAAGCAAATATGATGTTCTTCACAGGAAATGCTCAATATGTCCACCACCATTCCTCAACAATAGCAGTAGTTGAGGAATAATGTTGTGAACAGCACTGTAAAGCATGTCCGGAGTTATGGTGAGGCATTGGCGTCGGATGTTGTCTTTCAGCATCCCTAGAGATGTCGGTCGATCACGATACACTTGCGACTTTACGTAACCCGAAAGCCAATAATCGCACGGACTGAGGTCTGGGGACCTGGGAGGCCAAGCACGACGAAAGTGGCGGCTGAGCACACGATCATCACCAAACGACGCGCGCAAGAGATCTTTCACGCGACTAGCAATACTTTTTTTTTTTTTTTTTTTTTTTTTTTTTTTTTTTTTTTTTTTTGGTGCTAATAAAACCCCATGTCATTCCAAGCATGTGCGTCAATTTTTACCTCTTTATCTACATTATTCCGTAGTTTACTAAGTTTTCAAATTTATACCGACTTTTTGACCACCCGGTATTAGGTGTAGATGTCAGTCCAAGCAACGGTAGACGTAGCTCTAATGATGGTTAGGAGTTTTACATTCAGGATTGCAATTTGGAATCTAAATAAAAGTAATTAGAAAAAAATATATTGCCGGAGGCTCGCCTCTACAAAACGCTAAAGTTCGTGCTTTAATTTACGTTCTTTTTTTAATTTTATAGCCTTTAATACTAGTTAATTTGACTGACAAGCACACACACTATATATATATATATATATATATATATATATATATATATATATATTCCCTTTACAGACTTTCAGGACTTGTAGTAGCGGGGATCAAGACGTTTAAGCTTAGCATGGGAACTCATGTCCGGAAACGCATCGTTTTCCCGCTACAAGCTGCTTTTTTTAAATTTTTAAGCTGCATTATGACTTCTACGGCCTGCCATCTTATTACTGTGTGCAGGCTGTAGTGCTCCACACAGACCTCTTCGCCGGCAGTGGGGCTGCGTGGAGTTCTCTTGTCTGCGCGCGCTTTGGTATTATCTTTTATATACTTACAGCAGTTTCACTAATTTCTTAAAGAAAACTACAGGAATGTGGAAGTGAGAAATTATACATTTGTGGTATTAATTAAGAAGAGAACAAAAGAAGACAGGAAAGAGTAGATACAGCTATCCCTTCACCAACACCACCTGAGGCAGGGGACTTGGTATCGAATTTCAGGTCCAGCGTTCGCATGTGGCGCTACTGGTTATTCAGGTCCAGCTTTCGCGTGTGGCGCTACTGGTTTTAGTACTATGCACATGAACACCCCTCTTCGGGAAAACTCGATTTGTTCAGTCCAAGGGGATCTAATCTATGTCGGTGTCGTTCGTAAGAGTGCAATGTGACTTGATGTTTGCTAGGTAACATAAAAACTACTACTATTAGGTTAGTTAGTAAATGAATTCTGCATGGCTTTACAACAATATCCTACCTCAATGTAGTCTGAGTTATACCTGTATACTGTTCCTACATAGCTGTAGGAGAAATAGCGAGCTGCCACTAACCTATTATTAAATTTTTAAAAGCGTTTTTGTAGAATAAAACGACACTTTTTTTTTGAGGAGTGGGCCCATTAATTCTGTATAATTGCGTAATTTGGATTCATTCATAATAAGATATAAATTGCAATCTTCGATTAATGGTGCATGTTTTAGGCCTACGTGTTTTGTGTTACGTATGTTTAACGTGTCTCTGTTGTCTCAGTGTTGTCACTGTCACTCGTTTCATCGTCAGTACAGGAGCTACACGAGCTACCTATGTCGGCCTGTTTCGCCTTCTGCGCCTTCTGTATTGATGAGTCTGTTTGTATATGTCATGTTCTGCTTCTGAAATGTTGCTGGCGATTACGTTCAACTATGTCCGTGTATTCGGGCTCCTCAGTGCAGCCGGCCGCTGTGACCTAGCGGTTCTAGGTGCTTCAGTCCGGAACCACGCGAGTGCTACGGTCGCAGGTTCGAATCCTGCCTTGGGCATGGATGTGTGTGATGTCCTTAGGTTAGTTAGGTTTAAGTAGTTCTAAGTCTAGGGCACTGATGACCTCAGATGTTAAGTCCCATAGAACCATTTTTTCCTCAGTGCATCGTGTAGTGTTGTTTTCGTTATGTATTCAGTGTTATTACGTAGGTACCTGTATCTAACGCATTTCAAAAGGAAGTGTTCCTGAGAACCAATTTATCCGTCCGTGCAACGACTGCTTTCTGAAAGCGTCATGCGCTGCAAGTGCGTGGGATAAGGGCCATGTACAGTCACAAAACGAAGCATGCCTCGGCTGGGGTTGACATAGAGTAACCGTAACCGCTCTCTGACATTTGGGAAAACACACAAAATACCACAACACACGTTGCTTGTCGTCTGGTCCATTTACAAGTAGGCTCGACATGACGAACGCCGACCTCAACATAGATGCGGTACTTCTGTACCATGTTCTAGTATATAGGATCGCCACAACTGGCGCCAGCAGATCTTCCTCGGAATGCAGAGGGGTCTCGTAAATCAAGGATTTCATGTGAACACGGAGGTAGCAGTATAGCGTGTTCAAGTCGGAGACCATATGGGTCAAGCAATCGGGCCACCACGATCTATCCACTGTTGCCAAGTCGTTGGTCCAGATGATCCCGGACGGCACTTGAAAAACGAGGTGGTGCGCCATCGTGCTGGAACCACGTGTCCTAACGCACATGCAGTGGCACATCTTCCAAGAGCCCATGCAGTAAGCCGTCAAGCCATCACAAGTAGGCGGAACTCGTAGATGTGGTGGAAGAAGGTGATTGGCAATCAGACGTACATCCTATAATGTTGAGACTATCGTTGCTGAAAACCATGGGGGCGCGTGTTCACAAAACGACTGTTGTAGGAGTTGAGAACGTCCCTGGTAAACTCGGCTTCATCCGTGAAAAGGATCCGCCATGGGACGCCGGACTTGTCCACACTATTGTGCAAGAACCACCTCCAGTGAAATCCTATGACTGCATGCGAAATCCTATGCCTGCATTGCCTGTACTTTCTTGGGGTGGTAAGACAGTAGATACTACTCAAGCAGTACACGCCAGACAGTTTGGTGTTCCACATTCAGTCTATCTGCTACGTTTCTGGTACTTGTCGTCGCATCCTCTTTCATTGCGTGGGGTATAGCCTCTTCAAACTCGGGTGTGCAATGCCTCCGTGGAGCACCACAGTCGGCGGCGCTGGTGCTGAATGTACCCGAGGCCCGCTTGTACATCGTAACAAAGAGGGGGTGCAAAGGTGTCTGGTGGTGTGAAAAGTGACGAGCAGCCCTCCTGTTCCACAGAGCTTCGCCATACAATGCACATCATGTCGGCGTATTCCGCAATCGTGTAATTCATCCATGGTCAACAACGACATATTAAAGATGGAATGAACGTACAGCTTGCATTCTGTACTGTAGTGAATGGTTGCTACTGTACGGTAGTACAGTTAGAACAAATGCCACAAGCACATCAATAGGTACCAACTTCTCTAGGGTGGGGTTGTGTTGGGGGAGGAGACTAAACAGCGAGGTCATTGGTCTCATCGGATTAGGGAAGAAAGTCGGCCGTGCCCTTTTCAAAGGAACCATCCCGGCATTTGCCTGAAGAGATTTAGGTAAATCACGGGAAACCTAAATCAGGGTGGCCGGACGCGGGACTGAACCGTCGTTCTCCCGAATGCGAGTCCAGTGACTTCTCTAGGCACATCACTAACTCACCTGAATGGCATGCAAACAAACCTGTGACATCAGGTAATAGAAGGAAACCATACGTAACACCATAGTCAATGGCGCCAAAATGCGGGAGATCTGAAAATGTGTCGTGGTGTTTTGCGTGTAGCGCGAAAACGGAACGTTTCCGGACTTCTATGTTAAACTTAACCGTCTTGGTTCCAACTACAAGTCCTCATCGTCTGCAAATGGCAGCTGCCAGAGCTTTTTTCGCCGTACGAAGTATAGGAAATTTAATTAAATGAAATAATCACTAAGAGTCTTTTTAAGGTAAAGTGGGTGGCAGACTTCGGTTCGGCAGTAGGGTGCTAGAAAAATGCAGTTTACGAAAAATTGTTTCCAAAATAGTCGTACCACAGATCGTAGGATGTGAGACCCATACTAAATAGGACTAGGAGGGAGTACTTATATATATAAAGAAGGCCAGCACGAATGGTCACACGTCTGACTCGCGACAGGAAAGGTCGAAAAACTTAAGCTGCCCACACCTGAAGACAGATGTCATCTAACCCGAGAAAGGCTGCTTACAAAATTCCAAGAACCAGCTTCAAGTGAGAAATCTATAGATATTCTCCAACCTCTTATGTATCACGGCCATAGGAACCTTGAAAGTAAGAGAACATTAGACTGTTTGAATAAAATCGTTTTGAATATTAATCCGCCTCGCTATAAAACACTGTTCCTTACAGCCAACCCTCCACAGCAATCTTTACATCGAAGTGTCCAGTGACACCCCAGAACGTGAGTCGATAGCCAACAGATAACCGAGTATTCCTGATAACTGGCACAGGAGGGAATGCCCTCGCCATGCTCATAAAGTTGATTTGCAGAGTATAGATGTAGATGAAGAAACAGGCACCTGGTTGTGGCTAACGTCAGATGATGAACGAGTCCCGATGAATGCAGGCTGCTTAACGTGCGGGGGCGCCCAACACAGCGGATGTTATAACGGAAAGTCTGGACCACTCCAGGATGAGGCATCCCGCTGGCTCGGCAGGCAACAGAGAGAGAAAGAGAGAGGGAGAGAGAGAGAGAGGCAGGGAGGGAGGTGGCAGGAGGGAAATGCCGGCCTTGCTATGCGATGACCTGCGCTTTCTCCCTGAACGGCTCCCGCCAGAACCACAGACTTACGGCCGTGGGCGCTGCTAAGCCTTACCGAAGAGGCGCTTGCGTCACCTCTCGCAGCAGGTACTTACCAGGTGTAGAAGTATGAAACCGGAATTTCGTCGCAATAATTACACGTCTGTTCTTTGAAACTGATAACTAATATTTTATTTAAAATTATCTCCATTGCTATTTATACATTTCCCCCACGCCACGCCAAAAAAAAAAAAAAAAAAAAAACAGTCATTCTATTGAAGCGAACCAATCAGCGAGCCATTTTCGTACATTTTCATACGAACTGAAGCGTTGTTCAGAGCGCGTGTCCCAGTGCTGTAATCAGTTGGTAATCGGAGAAGCCAAATCTGGAGAATAAGCCGCATGCCCTAGTATTTCCCAACCGAACGCTTCGATCGTTTCCCTGACCCGTTTTGCTGTGTGTGACGGGGCGTTGTCATTAAGCAATATGACTGTGTTCCGTTTTTCTCTATTCCAGTCGTTTTTCAAGTAATGTTCTTTTTAAACCGATCATTTTCTGTTGGTAGCGACCAGTGTTAGCGGTTTCACCAGGTTTTAGCAACTCATTGTAGACGACACCCTTCTGATCCCACCAAACACAGAGCATTGTCTTCTTTCCGATTTGCTGTTGCAGTGGATGTGGATGGTTTGCCTGGATTCACGCATGATTTACGACGCTTAGGATTCTCATGAGAGAGAGAGGTCCCATACTCCGGGGAGCGTAGGGAACGATGCGGGAGACCTGCATCGCCGACTAGACAAGGTCCTAGCGGAGGTGGTTTGCCATTGCCTTCCTCCGACCGCAATGAGGATGAATGATGATGATGATGAAGACAACACAACAACAGCCAGTCATCTCGAGGCAGGGAAAATCCCTGACCCCGCCGGGAATCGAACCCGAGACCCCGTGCGTAGGAAGCGAGAATGCTACCGCAAGACCACGAGCTACGGACATAATATATCTATTTTCATCACCTGTCACTATTCCATGGAAAAACGACATTCTTTTTGTATCTGGCGAGCAGCAGTCTTTCATTCAGTTCATGTGGAATCCGTTTTCCTACTTTCTGCACCTTTCCCATAGTTTTCAACGGAAGAGGAACGGCTTTCTGCGTCACATTCAATTGTTCCGCGAGGTCCTGTTGAGTTTGAGTATCATCGTCACCCAATAAGGCCTGCAATTCGTTGTCGGCCGGCCGCGGTGGACGAGCGGTTCTAGGCACTTCAGTCCGGAACCACGCGGCTGCTACGGTCGCAGGTTCGAATCCTGCCTCGGGAATGGATGTGTGTGATGTCCTTAGGTTAGTTAGGTTTAAGTAGTTCTAAGTTCTGGGGGACTGATGACCTCAGTTGTTAAGTCCCATAGTGCTCAGAGCCATTTAAACCATTTAATTCGTTGTCTTTTAACTTTTGCGGTGGTTTCCGCCGCTAGTCGTTTCTCAAGTCAAAATAAACACTTTTGAATTTTTTGAACCATTGTGTTTTCCCAAGAGCATGTTCGCCGAAAGCTTCGACAAGCATTCGATGCGATTCTGCAGCAGTTTTCTTCAAATGATAACAGAAAATGAATGCTGAGCACAAATCGTAGTTAGTAGACACAAAACTCGACAAATTTACGGGTTTGAAACAGATACCGATGTATGGAACTTGGGTTACTGTGGATTGACATTCATCGTCAACCGTTACAGGAAGCAGATGGCGCTGCAGACGCGACCTCACGGGCCCTATGTACTTATTAGAGAATCGTAAACTGAGCACTAGAACCTGATTAACAAGGATGAAACGTCACAAAAATGGCACAGCGATGATAGTCGTGGGAGAATCGTCTGAAACAATTAATTAAAAATATCTGGAGCCAAGTTTCCAGAAGCCGTCTATGTGAAAAATTATACAGCGGCGTAATTTACCTCATACGAATGGTTCAAATGGCTCTGAGCACTATGGGACTTAACATCTATGGTCATCAGTCCCCTAGAACTTAGAACTACTTAAACCTGACTAACCTAAGGACATCACACAACACCCAGTCATCACGAGGCAGAGAAAATCCCTGACCCCGCCGGGAATCGAACCCTGGAACCCGGGCACGGGATGCGAGAACGCTACCGCACGACCACGAGCTGCGGACCTCATACGAATGTTCATGATAACTGCCCCCTTGCTTTCATTTGGCCAACTCTTTTTCTCTTGATGTCCAGCTAACATTTATCAATTTCAACTACCTCGCAGAACAGAAGTTAGATCATATGGGTACCATAGCAAATTTGTGCTTGGACTGAGAATTTCTTGATTAACACGATGCAACATTTTATCTCGGGTAGAGAGTCATCGATAGATATAGAAGTAACTACAGGAGTGTCTCAGGGAAGTGTATTGAGACCCTCACAGATAATGTGGTGTATTAATGACCGGACAGACACTACTGATAGTAGCCTATGTCTTTTCTCACAGTAACTGCGTAACAAAATTAAATGATCACTTTTTCGAAACACCGTAATTGTCTTTCATTACTATGCCTAAGTTCTGAATTTGACTCAAAGGTGCCTAAAGCCTTCCTCTGTAACGGTGCAAAAGCATGGCTCCCAGCAACGTCACACTCGGGCTCGGCCACGCTTCAAATAACGTGTCAACACATGTGAAAAAGAGGCCACAGGTCAGAGGTTCATGTGAGCTGAATGTATGTTACTGGTGTCACATTGGCACAAAATTTCACTAAAATTCTGCCAGTCGTAACGGTAGACGAATAACACGATGGGAAGTTCGTCACTCCCCCTCTTACCACATTTCGCCCCTCCTTTTGGCGCCTCTGTGATGGAGACCAGAACCACGACACTCACCGTTAGGCAGTTTTCTCATGGGTAGCCGAGGAAAACATTTCACATTCCGCCGCTCAGAATCGACACGAGAAGGTCTAAGGGTGGTGATATAAAGAGCTTAGCGAAACCACCCCTTCCATTGGGGTGTTGATTGCAACTCATTCCACAGCTGAAAACGACAGTTCGGAGTACGAGCAACAAGCTGACCTTCTTGACAGCATTCGACCCTGTTGCTATATCCTGGGTATTTCAAGTCTACTCTAAGGATAGCGTGACGCCGCATCCCCCTTGAACGTGATCTGAGCTCTTTGGAATTGTCTGACTGCAATATTTGCTCTGGTATACAGTGTAGAACCACTAGGGACCGTTCAAAACCATTCGATGAAATTTGAACGTGATCCGAACCAGGAAATGGTGTTTATGTTTTTTCAGCCCTCTTGTATTGCCCCCTGGTGTGGAGTGATCATCGGAGGTTGCAACATTAATATATGCGTGAATAAAACGGCTAAAGTTCGCTCTAAGACTCTCCAGTTCGCCGTCACCAACAGCGCCACCCGTGCACCTTTGTTGAGCACGTTAGGCAACCCCTTCGATACCCTTAGGTGCAGTTTGCCTAACATCAGGCGCTAGAGGCTGAACTGCTATCGAAGTTTGTCAGGCGTATTTGTGACGTGTTCAACAAAATATGCGTAGGTGGCACCAAGGGTCTTACCGAACTGGGGGATCTTAGAAGGACACTGTCGTTTTACTCACGCACATGCCAGTATTACAATCACGAGTGATCATGCCACTGGGGTGCGCGCAACAGGGGGATTGAAAAAGCATTAAACACTCTCCGATTCTTCAGATCAAGTTCAAATTTCATCAAATGGTTCTGAACGGTTCCTAGTGGCTCCACCCGGCATGCGAGAGCAAAAATTGCGGCCACGCTACGCTACAGAGGAGCCAGATCACGTATTTTTGTGGTTGCAGCCCCACGATGTCCTTAGAGAGAAGGGTTGAATCGTCCGGGGTGTCAGCAGCGTCGAAGGTATTGTGTCGAGAGGCTGTATTAGGCTGAAGCTATATTCAACCAGGTCTGTAGAAGCATAACATTCTCCGTCCTACTTTGATTAATGCAGCACAAAAAACAATATTTTGGGCATGCAGAGATTTCATTCTGAGATTACTCGGGTGAAAATTGCGTTTCTCTCACCTTCAATTTAAAAGCGTGTTATTGGAAGAACAGTATTTTCAGAACATCACGTGGACAGTATCTCACTGGCTTTCTCAGTCGTAACGGTGGCTCTCATCGGAAGTGTGTGTGAAGCTGTCGAACTCACTGCACCCAGCAGTCAACAGTCGCATCAGCTTTCACAACACTCACCGGACTGGCACCGCCTGCTGTAAAAGCAGTAAACACGTTTAACTCAACTTTCTCACGTGAGTGTCTCACATCCCCTGCATGGTCCTACAAAGCCACGGTTTATTTGAGTCCTCAGACTAAAGTGAAACGGTAAATGCCATTTTCAGATCTCCAGGAAATGAGAGAGCCAATAAGAAAAATAGGGAACGAAGTTCGGAGCGCTTGTCAACTTTCCGAGTCGAAAGTAAAGAAACGGCAAATACGCACAGCACAGTGTAAACGATACAAGAGGGGGAAGAAACTTGAGCCACTGAACTTCTTCACTTAAGATGAATGCTTACTGGAGATGGAAGCTACTCAGAGAAACATGAAAAGAAGTAGCGTGTGCAAACGAAGCCTTTGGAAAAATTCGAAGTTTCAAAGCAAACACCCGTATGGTTTGGCTTCAAAACTGGCGCTGATGACCCAGCTGTTTAGCGACTTAAAGTCAGAAGCATCATCATCAATATCATCTAATTTTGCAATGTGTAACTGAGTTACGGTGCGGAAATACAGACTTTAATGTCTCCTTCTTAGCGGTTGCTGTGGAATATTTCATTCATTTTTGCGACTGCAGTTAGTTTTCACTGAAATCGTGATGGCGCACCAGGAAAAAAAGGATTTGGACTTCCAGATCAGCTTCACAGTGTTCCAAATATAGCGCAGAATACACAACCAATTGCGGTTCAGGGTGAAAAAAAATGCAGTCCAGAACTGAGGACTAACGTAAAAGTTACGAATTATTGCTAAAATCTATGAGTCATACTAAGCATCATTATTGTCACAGCCCAGATATCTCACCCATAGTTTAAATGTGGGGAACAGCTAGGAAACATGCTTAAAAAATGCAGACACATTCACCAAACATTAGCCGTGTTATGAAATGCATGTAAATGTGTTCTGGAGTAGGTTGTATAAAATTATCAGTTAGAAAACAGACTTTCCCAGACAAGCACCTTTATACAACTGCGGACTCATATTGCGGCATCATGTTGATGAAGATATTGAAGTTGTGAGGGAAAGTCCAATACTCGTGTGTTACTGATTTGAGATCACAAAAGAACTATTTATTTTTGAAATTGTTATCTCATTGATGTCTCTTTCCTGTTATGATAAAGAGGGACATTTGGTATCTGCTGCGTTTAGCAGTGTTCCCAGAAAGACAGTTGCGAAGACGTGAACGAGGCTTGCTAAAAGATGGTGTTACCGGTAAGAAGTGATTGCATACATCGCTTCCTCTAGTAGGCTTTCGTTTTCTGCTCCAGCAGACTGCACTCGTCCATGTCATTCCAGATGTCCACTGTCAGTTACAGAGGTGTGGACTATGGGTGGGGGAACTGCATTCGTTGCACTCGACACCACACAACACGAGTCGTCCGTTGGGGCGGAAGTAGCAGCGCGTAGGACGCAGCTGCTGTGTGAGGGCTCTGAAGCTCAACCAACGGACACGTTGCCAGCGGGAGCGAGGAAAGCAGGGGTCTCTCGGACCGGCCAACCGAGTTATGTTAACTGTTCAACAAAAATGTAAGAAAACAAGGGAGTGAAAAGCGTTAAACTTAGCTCCCTCCATCTCTCAGCAACGAGCAAAGTGCTTCGGTGGTGAGACGCTGCACTCGCATTCCGAGAGACAGCGGTTCATATCCTCGTCTGGGTAACTTGGCTTAAGTTTTCGTTGTTTTTCTACATCGCTTCAGGCAAATAGCAGGATTAGGACGCAGCTGCTGTGTGAGGGCTCTGAAGCTCAACCAACGGACACGTTGCCAGCGGGAGCGAGGAAAGCAGGGGTCTCTCGGACTGGCCAACCGAGTTATGTTAACTGTCCAGCAAAAATGTAAGAAAACAAGGGAGTGAAAAGCGTTAAACTTAGCTCCCCCCCATCTCTCAGCAACGAGCAAAGTGCTTCGATGGTGAGACGCTGCACTCGCATTCCGAGAGACAGCGGTTCATATCCTCGTCTGGGCACCTTGGCTTAAGTTTTAGTTGTTTTTCTACATCGCTTCAGGCAAATATCAGGATTAGGTGTTTGATCTCCGTGGCTGTGGAGTGTATTATCTGAAAAAATACAGCTACCGTCCCCATTTTATACAGTATTACACAATCTAATCAATAGTATCTGGACGTCTGTTAGTGCACATGAACATGTGTCCACTCTTCGGCTCTGTGACAGCTTGAACACTGCTGGGGCCACTTTCAGTGAGGCGTTTGCATGTCTGTGGGGGAATGGCAAGAGCCGAAACCAGAGTAAGTAGTGATGTCACGTGCTGGAGATTAGAGCGAAGTCGACGTTCTGTTGGCTTCACGTCCAGACTCTGCAACACGCTGCATTTCTGGAATGTTGTTTTCCGCAGACCACTGCCCCAGAGGTGCTACTTTTAAGCAGTGTGCATTGTCATGCTGATCCAGTCGTCGTCTGCGAACGGTTCCTGTACTGCAGACAGTACACCAAGTTGTGAAACGTGTTCTTTCCTACCTCATTTAGCATTTCCTTAAGCGCAATAAGAGGACAACACCTTTACCACGAAAAAAAAACCGTAATAACATCTTCTCCTACTTCACTGATTGCGGATAATGTTCACCAAGCATTCGCCAAACAAAAGCTCTTCCATGTGTTTGCCACAGGGTCCAGCGTGATTCATGAATCCAAATCACTCGCTTCGTCATGCGCTGTCGAGTGATGTCACTCTTTACGCCACGTCAAGTGTCACTTAGCACTCACTACGGAAATGTGTGGCTTATGAGGAGCTGCTTGACCATAGTATCCCATACCTTTTAACTCTCTACGTACAGTTGTTCTTCTAGCTGGACTACAGGTAACATTCTGTAACTCACGAATCATTTCTTCCGCTGACTTCATGCGGTCTTTTGCAACCACCCTACGCAATACTAGACGGTCGCTGTCCTTCTTCAATACATGAGGTAGACTGTTCTTGGTTTAGCTGTGGTTGTTCCTTCGGTTTTCACTTCGCAGTAACCTCAGCAGTCGACCTGGGCAGCTTTAGAAGGGTTGAAATGTCTTTGACGGATATTTTACTCACGTGACACCCATTGACTAGTTCACGTTCGAAGTCTGAGCTCTCCTGACGACTCATTCTGCTGTCACTGACAACACTATATTCCCTGCCTGCTTTTATACTGGCAGGCTTCCCTCTCGTGGCATGTAGCCATTAGTTCCGCACTACACAGGAATGTCTGGACACTTTTGACCAGGTACTGTGTATCTTCGTCCGTACACCGTTTTTATCGACTCGGCTGCAGCTGCTCTGTGCAAAATAACAATTCGCTTAGCAATTACATTTCCGGAACTGCAGACTTACGTTCAAGTAATAGAAAGGTGCACCTACTTTTGTTGCGTAACTCGTAGCTCCTGTTTCACCTTTATTTGTACACCATAAACACTTTTAGTTTCACTGGCGCAGCGCAGCTTTCAACATGTGGCCGATTACGCGTTTGTTTATCGGTGACTATCCCTAGAGTCAGTTTACAGTTTTCATATACGTTTTATGTGTGAAATCTTACGGGACTTAACTGCTAAGGTCATCAGTCCCTAAGCTTACTCTACTTAACCTAAATTATCCTAAGGACAATCACACACACCCATGCCCGAGGGAGGACTCGAACCTCCGCCGGGACCAGCCGCACAGTCCATGACTGCAGCGCCTGAGACTGCTCGGCTAATCCCGCACGGCTTCATATACGTTTTGGAATGCTTAAGAAAGTTAATTTATTTTTTGGAACATGTGAAGTTTTACTGTCAGAGAAACAACTTCAAAATTATCACGCTGTACAGGGCGACCCAAAATTTTTCGCACCTGCACGCCACAGTGTAAATCCTTGCATACTAACAGCACAAAAATGTCTGTAACAAAATTTCGTCCCTTGCATGTTTTTGGCATAAATTTGGAAATTTGTGGTAAGTTCCTATGGGACCAAACTGCTGAGGTCATCGGTCCGTAGGGTTACACATTACTTAATCTAACTTAAACTAACTTACGCTAAGGACAACACACACACCTATGTCCGAGGGAGGATTCGAACCTCCGGCGGGGGAGGCCGCACGAACCATGGCAAGACGCCTGAGACCGAGCGGGGTAGTTTTGGGTAGTAAACGGATGTAGAAGAATGATAGTTTGGCAACATTGCAGTCACATGTACGACAATTACAAGGCTGCTGTAAATGATTGATTCGGTTTCAAACCTCTATGTTTTCCACAGTATCACATTTACAGATATGATTGCTGCATCAACAGGACCGTAAACTCGCCAAGTTTGCATTTTGCACTCTACCGACGTTCTCTGATTGCCCTCTCTGGTTAAACGCTGCCGATGGTCAGCGTAGCAGCACTGATCCATTCTCTCAGCTTTACCAGTGTTCGTGGTTGTGGCGTTACGTAAACAGGGTCCTTAATGTATCCCCAAAACAAAATGGCCACAAGGCATTAGGTTAGGTGACAGAGACGCACCCTCTTCACCACTACGTCCAATCCAGCGATGCGGAAGTTCGTCGTTTACGTGGCTACGAACAACGATGTTCCATTGAGGGGGTGCCCCGTCTTGTTGGCAGATCTTGGAATTAGCAGTCTGTTGTGGAGGCCACCACAACCGCAATAATCTATTTAAGAGGTGTGACTTCTGAAATTTTCCCGGCGTATTTCTTCTTCTAATAATTTCCGGGTATGCAGCCGGATCCCGTCGACATTCTGCATTGTGATACAAAATTGAAGGATGCGGCCATAATCTTCCGGTTTTAATTGTTGCACGAACTACAGGCTGTGCGGTTTGAAATGTAATCGCCGTCGCAAAATCTTTTGCACACTTTTCTGCTGCGGTATTCCAAGTTCGTGGCATGGGAGGACCGTTGATTTTTTTTTTTTTTTGGGAGTGCGTGCGAAACTTTCCCTCACCGTCTCCATGGTTCCATCTGTTTACAAAGATTACCAGTGTCTCTAAATTATCGATACCAACACACAATCCTTTATTTTTCCATAATTCATTGTGAATGTACGTTCCACTATTGGAACAGATAAACATCTCGATATTCCAACACACAAAAACTCTTTCCTTGCTTTGTCGCCATTTTGTCAAGGCACTGCAATCCTAACACCACCTGTTGAGCACAATGCAAACTCGGTGAGTTTACGGCTCTACTTATACATCAGTCATATTTGTATATGTAGTACTTGGGAAAATACAGAACTCTGAAAGCGAATGAATCATTTATAGTATCACTGTATATTCATTCAAAACCCTGAAGGGTTTCAGAAAGGCTAGGCGCAATTTTTCATTTTTGTAAAATTTTATAATTTTTATCTGTTCAGTAACGCACTAGTACACTGTTTCTTAAACGATACATGTCATTCCACTAGAGTTATTTTAACGTCGAACATAACTACACTACTGGCCATTAAAATCGCTACACCAATAAGAAATGCAGATGATAAACGGGTATTCATTGGACAGGTATTCATTGGACGGGTATTCATTTGGGTGCATAGATCCTGAGAAATCAGTACCCAGAACAACCACCTCTGGCCGTAATAACCGCCTTGATACGCCTGGACATTGAGTCAAACAGAGCTTGGATGGCGTATACAGGTACAGCTGCCCATGAAGCTTCAACACAATACCACACTTCAACAAGAGTAGTGACTGGCGTATCCTGACGAGCCAGTTGCGCGGCCACCATTGACCAGACGTTTTCAGTTGGTGAGACATCTGGAGAATGTGCTGACCAGGGCAGCAGTCGCACATTTTCTGTATCCAGAAAGGCCCGTACACGACTTGCAACATGCGGTCAGGCATTATCCTCCTGAAATGTAGGTTTTCACAGGGATCGAACGAAGGGTAGAGCCGCGGGTCGTAACACATCTGAAATGTAACGTCCACTGTTCAAAGTGCCGTCAATGCGAACAAGAGGTGACCGAGAAGTGTAACCAATGGCACCCCATACCATCACGCCGGGTGATACGCCAGTATGGCGATGACGAATACACGCTTACAATGTGCGTTCACCGCGATGTCGGCAAACACGGATGCGACTATCATGATGCTGTAAACAGAACCTGGATTCATCCGAAAAAATGACGTTTTGCCATTCGTGCACCCAGGTTCGTCGTTGAGTACACCATCGCAGACGGTCCTGTCTGTGATGCAGCGTCAAGGGTAACCGCAGCCATGGTCTCCGAGCTGAAGGTTCATGCTGCTGCAAACGTCGTCGAACTGTTCGTGTAGATGGTTGTTGTCTTGCAAACGTCCCCATCTGCTGACTCAGGGATCGAGACGTGGCTGCACGATCCTTTACAGCCATGCGGATAAGGTGTCTGTCATCTCGACTGCTAGTGATACGAGGCCGTTGGCATCCAGCACGGCGTTCCGTATTACCCTCCTGAACCCACCGATTCCATATTCTGCTAACAGTCATTGAATCTCGACCAACGCGAGCAGCAATGTCACGAAATGATAATCCGCAATCGTGATAGGCTACAATCCGACCTTTATCAAAGTCGGAAACGTGATGGTACGCATTTCTCCTCCTTACACGAGGCATCACAACAACATTTCACCAGGCAACGCCGGTCAACTGCTGTTTGTGTATGAGAAATCGGTTGGAAACTTTCCTCATGTCAGCACTTTGTATGTGTCGCCACAGGCGCCAACTTTGTGTAAATGCTCTGAAAAGCTAATCATTTGCATATCACAGCATCTTCTTCCTGACGGTTAAATTTCACGTCTGTAGCACGTCATCTTCGTGGTGTAGCAGTTTTAATGGCCAGTAGTGTATTATTATGCAGACATGACAGAAATATTAACAATCAGTTAGAAACAAATTAACTGTCGTAGGACAAAAATAGCTAAGAAACTCATCAATGTGGCGATGTTTAACATACAATACATACTATATTCATGAAGAGTGGCTTTTTTGTACTTTTTGGGAAGGAGTATAATTGAACTAAGAGACGCAGAGAGAACATATCTGCCAAAAGAGAAAATTTTCGGTAGACACTTCCAATGGGTACATGTGCGATCTTTCCAAACAGTGCATAGAGTTAAACTCCAGCTATCGGTTCATGCAAACAAACGAAAATTTCATAAAGTTTGTTGACATTATCAACAAGGAGATACGCGATCTGTTGTAACTTTTTTATTTATGTTTTGGACTGATCGCACATCAAATCTTTCTTGGAATTATTTCGGCACACAATCCAGCCATCTTCAGAAAACAAAATATTCCTTATCAGAGTTGTTACCATAATGGCTTCACACATCGTTAAAGTCTGTCTCAAAATGAGATCATCCATACACGGCAGACTTAAAAGAAATTTTCATCATTCACGGCCAGTGTAA
The DNA here is from genome assembly GCF_021461395.2 of Schistocerca americana. Lineage (NCBI taxonomy): Eukaryota > Metazoa > Arthropoda > Insecta > Orthoptera > Acrididae > Schistocerca > Schistocerca americana. Next base: position 324,184,816 of record NC_060121.1, on the reverse strand, counting down.
ATGAATGATAGTCATAAAACAAACGCGTCATGCCATTAACGCTGACGTAGTCAGTACTTATATCACCTCGCAGCAGCGATCGTCATATACAAATGGGTCAAATGGCTCTGAGCACTGTGGGACTTAACATCTGTGGTCATCAGTCCCCTAGAACTTAGAACTACTTAAACCTAACTAACCTAAGGACATCACACACATCCATGCCCGAGGCAGGATTCGAACCTGCGACCGTAGCAGTCACTGCGGCTCCGGACTGAGCGCCTAGAACCGCGAGACCACCGCGGCCGACTTCGTCATATACAAATGTTGCTGTAGCGTGGTACATTGGCATCGTGATCTCAGCAGAATGGCAGTTGATGGCCATTACAACGTTCAAGAAACGTAACATTCGGCATGAACATAGTATACACATGTGTGACCGGTACTGTAGTGAAATGGGCCAGTCCTAGAACTCTGTTCTAGTTCTTGCATTATTCTATGTGATAGGTAATGGTCGCGGTAGTGGTAATACAAGACTACAACGAATCGTGCGGGCGAGGTATGTCATTTGGTGACGTCACATGTTCAACATTCGTCATTCCTTTTTGGGGTATTTCCCAACATTTTCGGCCCCATGGGTCCAAAATTACTTGTCTCAGCATCATCTACATCGCTTCGTTGTCTTTTAAACGTTAATAAACATCACCCTGTACACATCAAGGATGTATAAGACTTGAAAAGGCGTTTGGAACCATGCCGTTTCATTTGTTTAAAGTGACTGTGCCTGGGTTTCAGGCATGTTCAGCAGTTTATTTCGATGCTGAGGCTATTACGATACAGTTTGAGAGCCTCTGCAATGCTTTTCGAATTTAGGGGGAATACCAAGTGGGCTGAGATGTGATTGAAGATTTGGACTGAGGAGGGAGGCATGCCAGGGTAGGCCAAGCAGCTGTGCGAAGCGACTGTGCCGTGGTGGCGCAATGGTTAGCGCATCTGCCTGGTGAGCAGGACACACAGGTTCGAATACCGGCCATGGTAGAAATTTTCGTTCGTCGCTTCAGTCTACATACATACACATCATAAAAAAGTCCAACATCTTGTGAATGAAGCCAATTGACTGCAGAGGGAGCACTGAATGGTGATGGTTACTTTCTCAGAGAAAAGTCTCTGACAGTATGCTGAATGGTTTGTTCCTGGGCCTCACAATCGCAGGCTGGAGAGGTTCGGAGTCCCCACTTGTGCATCTTAGGATTGCACCTGGAGTGACCGTTCCTTATTCTGTTCAGTCTTGTCCACTCACTTCTCTTCGTATCAAATCGTGGAAGGCTGGCAGATGGAGCAAGAACACCTTGATGTTTTATTGTTGCACCATTCCACGTCTTACACCTTTCTTCTTTAATGTCAAGCTTCCTGTTGTTTTTTCCATTATGGCAGAGGGGAGTGCCGCTTTATAAAAAGGGAGAAAGGGACAATGTAGATAATTTTAGACCTATTTCTATGCCATCAGTGTTTACAAAAGTTATTGAAAAGGCTGTGTATGTAAGGATAATAAATCATTTTATATCACACGATTTGCTATCAAATGTACAGTTCGGCTTTAGAAGTCGCTTAACAACTGAAAATGCTATATTTTCTTTTCTCTGTGAGGTACTGGATGGTCTAAACAATAGGTTTCGAACGCTTGGCATATTTTTTGATTTAACTAAGGCATTTGATTGTGTTGATCACAAAATATTGCTCCAGAAGTTGGACCATTACGGAATACGGGGAGTAGCTCACAATTGGTTTATCTCTTGCTTTAGCAACAGGGAACAAAAGGTCATCATTCATTATGTTAATACCGGCTGTGATTTGGGGTCTGAGTGGGGTACTGTCAAGTGGGGGGTGCCCCAGGGATCAGTGTTGGGGCCACTCCTGTTCCTTATTTATATAAACGATATGACCTCTAGTATTATGGGTAACTCTAAAATATTTCTGTTTGTTGATGACACTAGCTTGGTAGTAAAGGATATTGTGTGAAACATTGGCTCGGTTTCAAATAGTGCAGTACATGACCTAAGTTCATGGCTTGCAGAAAAGAAACTAACGCTAAATCACAGTAAGACTCCATTTTTACAGTTTCTAACACACAATTCAACAAAACCTGACGTTTCAATTTCTAGGTGTTCAGATAGATGGTAAGCTGTCGTGGAAAGCTCACGTTCAGGATCTTGTTCAAAGACTTAGTACTGCCATTTTTACTATTCGAATGGTATCAGAAGTGAGTGATCGTTCGACACGAAAATTAGTCTACTTTGCTTATTTTCATTCGCTTATGTCGTATGGTATTATATTTTGGGGTAACTCTTCCCATTCTAAAAGGATATTTTTGGCTCTGAAACGGGCGGTTTAGGCAATAAGTGGTGTGAGTTCACGAACCTCTCGTAGACCTCTGTTCACGAATCTGGTTATTTTGACATTGGCCTCTCAATATGGATATTCCTTATTGTTGTTTCTTGTTACCAATATTAGTTTATTCTCAAGAATAAGCAGCTTTCACTCAGTTAATACTCGGCAGATATCAAACCTGGATTTGGAACGGACTTCTTTAACTCTTGTGCAAAAAGGTGTGGAGCATACTGTTGCATCCATTTTCAATAATCTGCCACTCGAATTCAAAAATCTTAGCAGTAATCCACGCGCTTACAAATCGATAATGAAGAGTTTCCTCATAGGTCACTCCTTCTATTCCCTCGAGGAGTTCCTTGAAAAATTAAGCTGATTCTTATTGTGTTGCTGATAGCGTTTACTTAATCTTATGGACTGACTTTTTTCAGGTTCATGAACATTTATTTTTATCTGTCATTACTTTTATGTTGTAATTTCGTGTACTGACACGTTCCATGACCTTGGAGAATTGCTCCTCAATTTGATCCTACGGAACTTGACGTGTAAATAAAAAAAATATGATATCAAGCGGTCTGCAGGAGGTTCATTTAAAACTATATGAAATGGAAGATCTTGGGTGTAGTCAGAGTTATGCAGCTTCCTCCATTGTCTGTAGGTTACTTCTTGGCGTCGCATTTCAGGCGGTGGAATGTTACTAATAATGTGCAACCAAGATGCTGGTGTGGATTTTAGTGTACCCGTGATGTTTCACACTGATGCATTCAAATGCCTAGTTTCCGTGTATGAGGACTACCATACTGAGGCACTGTATTCAGTTACAGGGTATACTAGTTTCAAAGTTGCAGTCCATAGTGTAGATGCTTCAGCAACCCAGGTGTTTCTTTACGATGTAATTTCGGGTCTTTAGCTTTCCAGGCATCTTTCATATGTTAAACACCGATGAAGTGTGAGATCGAGGTGTTTAGGCTGGAAATTATGTCTAATCCTCTGTTAGCAGCAGTTCACATTGACCTGTTGGTTTGCAATTTTGTTGTTTAAGTGGAATGCAGAGACTTCTGTTCTGGCTGCATTTGGTCGGAGTCTCCAAGCTTTGTAATATGTGTGTTGAGATTTTCTAAGTCTCGCTGAGATTTCGCACGCACAGCGGAAGTGCGAATGCCGTGAAAGCCGACAATTTCAGGGACACATTGATGTACTGGTGGCGGGAGCAGTCGAATCCACAAACTGTCAGGTGTGCAATACTTTTAATCGCAACATAATAATAACTTCGTGTGGCTCTATGCCTTGATGCAAGTATTTCAATTGGACATCATCTCGGCGACTTGCACGTCCCTAACCTGGCCAGATAATCCCTCTGGGGAAAGAGAACCTAGAGTTTAACATGGAACCGAGCCACGCCTCGTTTCTAGCGAATCATCACGCCATTGAGAGTTGAAAGCTATGTTAAGGGCAGACTAAAATATTCTGTTATTCGACATTGATTCGATCTCGTATCCCTTCGGTCTCTAGGGACGCGGTTTACCACAGTTTTTATTTCTTTATTTTTTGCTACCTCCGCTCTTTTGGTCTAAAAGAAAAAAAAAGGAAAAGTTGGCCTCGAATTACCATTGGACAACCAGTCCCGACAATCTAATTACAGAGCAACACTGTGGGGCTTAGGCTGATAATCGGGACGTTGGCTGCTACAACCTGGTTGATATGTCAGTCGATTTTCTCAGTGGCCGCTGTGCTGCTGAAGTTTAAATTTCTCGGTTTTGCGATGATTCACTTGCAACTACGCAGAGTTGAGAGTGCTCGAGACTTCTTCGCTATCAGTGTGCAGATGGAAGTTAGTAAGGCGGACTCAAGCGACGTGCCGGCAGTAAGCATCTTGGTAGAATGCCAAGGGCGGTGTCAAGAGCGTCGGCACCGGAAACAGGGGGAGGGAGGCGTGACCTGGGCCCGTCTGGCGTGGTAATTATTACGCTCCGCGGGGCGCGCCACAACATAGCTAGGCCCACACCACCGTGGCGGACTTTCTCCCGGCCACACCGAGAACCGCCGCTCGAGTCTCCAGCGGACACTACACGAGAGCGCCGCTTTCTCACTCTTTCTGGCGGTGGCCACAAAGTTGCTATTATCTCGAAGAAATAAAGTCCGAAATTATTATTTTTGTTTATTTAAAGGTGCATGTATGCAGTTCTGGTACACATTCAAATCGCCGTGCCACAGCACCGTAACAAGCTGCTCTACGAATTAAAAAAAATAAAAATAAAAAAAAATGGCGCAACCCACTGATAACGTAGGGTACAGATGCTGGATCATTTGCACACATGTAAATAAATAAATCGCACATTAAAGTAATACGTGAAAGGAATGAAACCCATGATGGTAGAGAAATACAATGAAAAAATTGTTACGTTCGGTCACATTTTATCAACTAAATGTTCGCGATCTTAGTGCAAGCCATTGCTGAAGGGGATCTCAGATTCTGACTCCAACATCTCTACACAAACACTGAAGTGACAAACGTCATGGGATAACCTCCTACTGTAAGTAGGCTGTTTAGGTTTTTGTTGGTAACGCCACTTAGCGCTCTGTATGAAAATCACTGACTGTGCTGTGTGGAGTCTGTGGCTGGTTTGTATTGTTGGAATTTGCTATTGTAGTGTTGGGCAGTTGGCTGTTAACAGCGCGTAGCAGTTGGAGGTGAGCCGCCAGCAGTGGTGGATGTGGGGAGAGAGATGGCGGAGTTTTGAGAGCGGATGATCTGGACGTGTGTCCATCAGAGACAGTAAATTTGTAAGACTGGATGTCATGAACTGATATATATATATAATGACTTTTGAACACTATTAAGGTAAATACATTGTTTGTTCTCTATCAAAATCTTTCATTTGCTAACTATGCCTATCAGCAGTTAGTGCCTTCAGTAGTTAGAATCTTTTATTCAGCTGGCAGTGTTGGCGCTCGCTGTATTGCAGTAGTTTGAGTAACGAAGATTTTTGTGAGGTAAGTGATTCATGAAAGGTACAGGTTATTGTTAGTCAGGGCCATTTGTAGGGATTTTTGAAAGTCAGATTGCGTTGCGCTGAAAAATATTGTGTGTCAGTTTAAGCACAGTCATTTATAATTTTTCTAAGGGGACGTTTCACTACTATCATGGTGGACCTTCTTTTAGTGCAGCAACTCGACGTGGCGTGGATAAAAAAAAAAAAATGGCTCTGAGCACTATGGGACTCAACTGCTGAGGTCATTAGTCCCCTAGAACTTAGAACTAGTTAAACCTAACTAACCTAAGGACATCACAAACATCCATGCCCGAGGCAGGATTCGAACCTGCGACCGTAGCGGTCTTGCGGTTCCAGACTGCAGCGCCTTTAACCGCACGGCCACTTCGGCCGGCGGCGTGGATTCAACAAGTCGTTGGAAGTCCCTTCCAGAAATATTGATCCATGCTACCTCTGTACCCATCTATAATTGAAAAAGTCTAGCAGGATTTTGTGCACGAACTGACCTCTCGATTATGTTCAATAAATGTTCGATGGAACTAATGTCGGGCGAAATGGGTCGCCAAAGCATTCGCTCGAACTATCGACTGTTATTCAAGCCAATCGCGAGCAACAGTGACCCGATGATATGGCGCGTAGTAATCCATAAAAATTCCATCGTTGTTTGGGAACGTGACTCCCATGAATAGCTCCAAATGGTTCAAAAATAGCTCTAAGAACTATGGGACTTAACATCTGAAGTCATCAGTCCCCTAGACGTAGAACTACTTGAACCTAACTAACCTAAGGACATCACAAACATCCATGCCCGAGGCAGGATTAGAACCTGCGACCGTAGCAGCAGCGCAGTTCCGGACTGAAGCTCCAAATGGTCTGCAAGTAGCCGAACAGAACCATTTCCAGTCAGTGATCGGTTCAGTTTGACCAGAGGACCCAGTCCATTCCAAGTAAACACAGCCCACACCATTATGGAGCCACCACCAGCTTACACAGTGCCTTGATGACGACTTGCGTCCATGGCTTCGTGGGGTCTATGCCACACTCTAACCCTACCATCAGCTCTTACCAACTGAAACGAGATCTCATCTCATCAGGCCACGGTTTTCCAGTCGTCTAGGCTCCAATCAATATGGTCATGAGCCCTGGAGAGGCGCTGCAGGCGATGTCTTGCTGCTGGCAAAGGCACTCCCGTTATTTGTCTGCTGCCATATCCCATTAACGCCAAATTACACAACACTATCCAAACGGATACCCCGTTGTATGTCGCATATTGATTTGTGCGGTCATTTCACGCCGTGTTGCTTGTCTGTTAGCACTGACAACTACAGGGTGGCGCACGAAATGTGTTACCAATTTTTTCTTTCACAATTTAGAACGCACATTAGATATCCCGCTGGGATCTCTACAGCAGTACCAGCAGAGCTTGGAAAAACAAATGAGTTACGAAATGACGTGTAATTCACGATACTGCCGCTAGGAGACTAGTAAGCAGCAATGACTGACAATGGAAGACTGACAACACAGCAACGATCGGCAATTGTGTTACTTTTTCGTGAAACGAAAAGCCTTGTTGTGACTCAGAGGCGTTTTCGACAACAGTTTAACACACGATGGGTCCCTTGCAAGAAGACCATCCACAGGTTGTACGATAAATGTGTACAGGAAGGAACAGTACTGGAAGCGAAGCGACCTCGTCTTAAGCCTGTTTGTTCACCGGAGAATATTGAAGCGGTACGAGTTGCTGTACAGAGAAGTCCCGGGAAATCGTATAGAAAGGCAGCAGTGCAACTGGGAATATCCAGACGCTCCGTTCAACGCATTATTAAAAGTGACCTCCATATGTACCCATACAAGATGACCTATGCACAGAAGCTCACTGAAGAACACAGGCAGCAGAGACTACTGTTTGCTCAGTGGGCGGAGGATGGGGAAGAAACTCTCAACAACGTTTGGTTTTCAGACGAGCCGCATTTTCATTTAGACGATGTGGTTAACACGCTTTTGGGCCACTGAAAACCCACAAGTGCTTCATGAACGACAATATTATGCTCCGGGGATTACAGCGTGGGCAGAAATTTCCAGTCACGGATTTATTGGACCCTTTTTCTTTGAAGAAACTGTGAACAGAGAGCTTTATTTGAGTATGCTTCGCAATAGCTTCATTCCACAGCTTCTTGCTACTGCCTTGCCCTTCAGCACGCAGTGGTTCATGCAAGATGGCGCAAGGCCACATACTGCAAACACTATGTTGGAGTTTTTACACGAGCATTTCGACATGCGGATCATTTCACTCAGGTTTCCAGGTCGCTTCAATGACGGACAAAATTGGCCCCCCAATAGTCGAGACCTCAATCCATGTGACTTTTTCCTTTGGGGTACCTAAAGGAAAAAAATTTCCCGAAACGTCCACGTGATTTAATGGAGCTCAGAAGACTTATTCTTAAAGCTTGCAGTGAAATTACGGAAGACATGTGCCGTAGGGTAATCACTAGCTTTAGTGTTCGTTTGAAGGAAGTTAGGAAACGAAATGGTGGACTTATTGAGCATGTGCTGAGTTAGAACAAATCTCCATGGACGGCTCTTCATTGTAGTATATGTTCCTTTCAGATTGTATTGGCAATAAAGTTTATATTCAAAAACAAAATGGTCACACATTTCGTGCGCCACCTTGTATATGCAAACGCCGCTGCTCTCAGTCGTTAAATGAAGGCCTTCGGCCACTGCGTTGTCCGTGGTGACAGGTAATGTGTGAAATGTGGTAGTCTCGGCACACTCTTGACAGTGTGGATCTACGAGTATTGAATTCCCTAACGATTTCCGAACTGCGTCTAGCTCCGACTACCATTCTGCGTTCAAAGTCTGTTGAGTCCCGTCGTAAGGCCATAATCACGCCAAAAACCGTTTTACATGAATCACCTGAAAACAAATACAGCTCTTCCAATGCAGCGCCCTGTTATACCATGTGTACGCGATACTACCACATATGTGTATGTGCATATCGCTATCCCGTGGATTTTGTCACCTCACTATATTCCTCGCTCATGGGACTACAAGGACCTAATCAAATGGAACTGCAACGATCGCTCGGTGAACACTAAGCATACTTGGATAACATTGCGTTAACCACTGCACGGAAAGGTTTGGAACTCTTCTGTAGGCTCCATTTTCAGTAACTGAAAGCGGTGGGTGATGGGTTCTGGAAATGGACGCGGCATCATTACGACCTTTTCCGCAGACGGTCCTATTTCGGCCGGGGCAATTTTCCGCGCCAGCCGGCGCTTCCGGGCCTGCGCCGTTCCGCCCCATCGCGCTGCCCACAGCCCATTGGCACCGCCTGCGCAGTCAACATCGCAGCCAGGGGTAGTCGCCGCCGCCACAGGCAAATGCCAGCTAGTAAAAAGTTTTACGGTCCTGCTGGTAAAAACGCAGCGAAAGTAATCGCTCCGGAAAACGTGCAGGCGGGGAGAAACCTGTTGGGGACTGCCCATCGTAAACTGATGCACTCTCTCACTTTACTGTAAAACACCCTTGTTAAACTCGCCTACTCAAAAGGTTACTTACTTTTTCAAAAAATGGCTCTGAGCGCTATGGGACTTAACTTCTGAGGTCATCAGTCCCCTAGAACTTAGAACTACTTAAACCTAACTAATCTAAGGACATCACACACATCCATGCCCGAGGCAGGATTCGCACCTGCGACCTCTTCGCTACGACACCATCGTCTGTGATTAGTCAGCCACATCCTAGTTGCTATTGTATGAGCTTCAGTCTAATTCTTGCTGCATTCTTTATGATGAGGCTTTATTCGCTTGGAGACATACAAGATAAGTAAATCTTCTGCTTACTGCGTTAACTTCTTCGATAGCAATTTCTGCTCCTGTTCAGCTTTCCTACGATGACAGTTGCCACACCGCCTTGTAGCCCACCTCTCCATACCAACCTCTCAGTAACTCCATTTCGATCTCTGATAGCCGCGCGGGATCAGCCGAGCGGTCTAGCCGCTGCAGTCATGGACTGTGCGGCTTGTCCCGGCGGAGGTTCGAGTCCTCCCTCGGGCATGGGTGTGTGTATTTGTCCTTAGGATAATTTAGGTTAAGTAGTGTGTAAGCTTAGGGTCTGATGACCTTAGCAGTTAAGTCCCATAAGATTTCACCTACCTTTGAACCTTTTTTGTAACAAAAGCTTCACGACGCAAAGTGTCCTTAAATGTGTGCTTAAATGTGTGTGTGTGTGTGTGTGTGTGTGTGTGTGTGTGTGTGTGTGTGTGTGTGTGTGTCCCATACCATGACATATTCAGAGACATGATTCTTGTCTAACGGTACTTCATTGATTGTATTCATGTCTCCATTGTAAACTCCATGTTTCCACCTCTTTCCTTTTGCCTCTTAGCTGAGTCTATGAGGTGCGATTTAGTTGGTTCTTGTTTCATCTTAATGTTATGATGACTCTATGTCTAATTAGATTAATTTCGTTTTTTGTTTCTTATTCTCTGATTTCACATTACCATGTCTTTGTGCTTGCCAAACGTTACCTTGGCCATTGCGAGCATTATTGGTAGGGCCCTCCAACCATCGTGGGATTTTAACGATGTAACGCCCCAATTGGATAAGATATGGTACGATGTCTCTCGGTTGTGCTTCCAACAACTCTATCAATCAATGCCAAGCCGAATAACTGCTTGCATAAGGGCCATGGGTGGACCAACGCATTATTGACCTGATCAATTTGTGAAAACTACTTGTCTTGGATAAATCATCCATTGTTTCTGAAATTATAATCTTTTGTTTGTACATGTAGATCACATCTAAGGATTTCCGTCCAGTTGGAATAATCCCTTCGTGATGCATCGTTTTTTATTGTGTACATTCTCTGAAATTTATTCCTCAGATTAAGACCTCTGTTTGATACTAGTAGACTTCTCTTGGCCAGTATACGAGTGCAAAATTTAATGACATCTTACTTTGTCAAACTGAAGCTCGCTTCCGTTTTTGGAAAATACATTTTCATTTGCAGTGGTGATCAACTTTAACTGATCACGATCACCGCTAGATGGCGCCCATGACATGTTCGTTTCGTAATGCGATATTGTTTCAAATGATAATTCATGACAGTCGAAACCTGTTACATGTATTTAATTCAATAAATGCGACCAGTATCACAGTGTAAAAAAATGTACACTCCTGATCATAAATTAAGGATAATTGCAGAATGTGGTGCCACACAACGTGGCACTACACAAAACTGGCGCTAAGAGGATAGGCACATAGGGAACACACACGACACAAACCTGTAAGTCCACGGTATTGGTGATAAGTTGAGAAAACCGTCCCGAAACACATGCGCTACAAAACGCTACTGTTTCCTCCGCATGTACGCCGACACCAATATGGGATATGATCACCATGCACTCGTACACAAGCCGCACAACGGGTTGGCATACTCTGGATCAGGTGGTCGAGCAGCTGCTGGGGTATAGCCTCCCATTCTTTCACCAGTGCCTGTCGGAGCTCCTGAAGTGTCGTAGTGGTTTGAACCCGTGCAGCGATACGTCGACCGAGAGCATCCCCGAAGTGTTCGACGGGGTTTAGGTCTGGAGAACAGGAAGGCCACTCCATTCGCCTGATATCTTCTGTTTCAAGGTACTCCTCCACGATGGCAGCTCGGTGGGGCCGTGCGTTATCATCCATCAGGAGGAAGGTGGGATCCACTGCACCCCTGAAAAGGCGGACATACAGGTGCAAAATGACGTCCCGGTACACCTGACCTGTTACAGTTCCTCTGTGAAAGACATGCAGGGGTGTACGTGCACCACGCCATCAAACCACGTCCTCCATACAGGTCCCTTTCAAGGACATTAAGGGGGTTGGTATCTGGTGCCTGGTTCACGCCAGATGAAAACCCGCCGAGAATCACTGTTCAGACTATACCTGAACTCGTCCGTGAACATAGCCTGCGACCTCTGTTCCGATCACCATGTACTGTGTTCTTGACACCAGGCTTTACAGCCTCTCCTGTGACCAGGGATCAGTGGAATGCACCTTGCAGCTCTCCGGGAAAATAAACCATGCCTGTTCAGTCGTTGTAGACTGTGTGTCTGGAGACAACTGTTCCAATGGCTGCGGTAAGGTCCCGAGCAAGGCTACCTGCAGTACTCCGTGGCCGTCTGCGGGCACTGATGGTGAGGTATCGGTCTCCTTGTGGTGTTGTACACTGTGGACGTCCCGTACTGTAGCGCCTGGACACGTTTCCTGTCTGCTGGAATCGTTGCCGTAATTTTGAGACCACACTTTGTGGCACACGGAGGGTCCGTGCTACGACCTGCTGTGTTTGACCGGCCTCCAGTCGCCCTAGTATTCTACCCCTCATAACGTCATCAATATGTGTTCTTTGAGCCATTTTCAACACACAAGTAAGTCTGAAAACTTCTGCACACTTACTCGCTGCACCGTACTCTGGCATGCACCAACACACCTCTGCGTATGTGGACTGCTGCCAGCGCCACCGTGCGACGACCGCAGGTCAAATCTACATCTACATCTACATTTATACTCCGCAAGCCACCCAAGGTGTGTGGCGGAGGGCACTTTACGTGCCACTGTCCTTACCTCACTTTCCTGTTCCAGTCGCGTATGGTTCGCGGGAAGAACGACTGCCGGAAAGCCTCCGTGCGCGCTCGAATCTCTCTAATTTTACATTCGTGATCTCCTCGGGAGGTATAAGTAGGGGGAAGCAATACATTCGATACCTCATCCAGAAACGCACCCTCTCGAAACCTGGACAACAAGCTACACCGCGATGCAGAGCGCCTCTCTTGCAGAGTCTGCCACTTGAGTTTGCTAAACATCTCCGCAACGCTGTCACGCTTACCAAATAACCTTGTGACGAAACGCGCCGCTCTTCTTTGGATCTTCTCTATCTCCTCTGTAAACCCCACCTGGTACGGATCCCACACTGATGAGCAATACTCAAGTATAGGTCTAACGAGTGTTTTGTAAGCCACCTCCTTTGTTGATGGACCACATTTTCTAAGGACTCTCCCAATGAATCTCAACCTGGTACCCGCCTTACCAACAATTAATTTTATATATATAATCGTTCCGTACGCATACTCCCAGATATTTTACAAAAGTAACTGCTACCAGTGTTTGTTCCGCTATCATATAATCATACAATAAAGGATCCTTCTTTCTATGTATTCGCAATACATTACATTTGTCTGTGTTAAGGGTCAGTTGCCGCTCCCTGCACCAAGTGCCTATCCGCTGCAGATCTTCCTGCATTTCGCTGCAATTTTTTAATGCTGCAACTTCTCCGTATACTACAGCATAACCCGCTGGAACTTCCGACACTATTTACCAGGTCATATATATATATATATATTGTGAAACGAATTGGTCCCATAAAACTCCCCTGTGGCACACCAGAGGTTACTTTAACGTCTGTAGACGTCTCTCCATTGAGAAAAACATGCTGTGTTCTGTTTGCTAAAAACTCTTCAATCCAGCCACACAGCTGGTCTGATATTCCGTAGGTTCTTACTTTGCTTATCACGCGACAGTGCGGAAATGTATCGAATTCAAGGAAAATGGCATCTAGCTGGGAGCCTGTATCTAATATTTTCTGGGTCTCATGAACGAATAAAGCTAGTTGGGTCACACACGATCGCTGTTTCCGGAATCCATGTTGATTCCTACAGAGTAGATTTTGGGTTTCCAGAAACGGCATGATACGCGAGCAAAAAACATGTTCTAAAATTCTACAACAGATCGACGTCAGAGATATAGGTCTATAGTTTTGCGCATCTGCTCGACGACCCTTCTGGAAGACTGGGACTACCTGTGCTCTTTTCCAATCATTTGGAACCTTCCGTTCCTCTAGAGACTTGCGGTACACGGCTGTTAGAAGGGGGCCCAAGTTCTTTCGCGTACTGTGTGTAGGAATCGAATTGGTATCCCGTCAGGTCCAATGGACTTTCCTCTGTTGAGCGATTTCAGTTGCTTTTCTATTCCTTGGACACTTATTTCGATGTCAGCCATTTTTTCGTTTGTGCGAGGATTTAGAGAAGGAACTGCAGTGCGGTCTTCCTCTGTAAAACAGCTTTGGAAAAAGCACCGCATGGTCATATCCGGAGGTGATTTAAACCCGCAAACCGCCCACCAGAGTGGTGTTTCACCATGTATCAGCATTATCCTTAGTTTATGGGCATGTGTATATTTTACTGAAAGTTTAATAATTTGTGTTGTGGGATCTCTGTCTTCCGCTGTTTACTTCTAGGTGTAGCTATCATCTCGCAGAGCTCCCGTACCGCTTTCCGGCATTGCAAGTACGTTGTAGAGCAGTGGAGACGCGGCACACGCGATGAACGGTTCCGCAGCCGCTGCAGGCGTCGTCCGCTGCGAACAGCTGTCGGCGTGTCGCGTCGCGCAGCCGCGGCCACCACCGTTACCGCGCCGGAGACCCGCTAGCTGCGACAACGACGCGCCGGCCGCCGTGTCTTGTCTGCCGTAGCGCTGGACACAGCCGCCAAGGCGGGCAGGCCGAATGGAGTAACTCGGAATGCTACAGGCCGTGACGCAGCCTTATTGTGCGTCCTGCGCTGCTTACGTGTAACTTCATTTAAACGTTAAACATCCTGTCGGTCTGTGGAAAGCCGGCAAAGAAGAGAGTCGAAGGTTTAAAATGTGGTGTTACAGCATATTGAAGGTGAAGTGGATTTGTAAAGTACGCAAAGAGGAGGTTGTACGCAGAATTGGTGAGGAATGTGTGGAAAATATTTGCTAGAAGAAGGGCTAGCACGACACGACTGTTTCAGGAAAACAGGAAATAACTTACACGGCACTAAATGTCTCCGCAGACGGCAAAAATACACTACCGGCCAGCCTGGATGTGGTTTTTAGGCGGTTTTCCACATCCCGCTACGTGAATACTGGGTTGGTCTCCACGTTCCGCCTCAGTTACACGACTCTCAGACATCTGAAAACTCTTCCATGAATACCACTAGACGCAGACAGGAGGGGTACACTAATTCCGTCCCGGGGGGTATGGGGGCCGGCAGGAAGGGCATCCGGCCACCCCTAAAACTAACCTTGCCAAATCCGTTATAACCACGCCGAACCTGCGAACGCTGCGGGACTATAGCGTAAGCGAAAGAAAGAGAGAAAGATATATGAGATGCTTCGAAATTTATCGTCTCCCTGCGAATTCCTCGTCCTCGGCTGTACTGGGTGTAGATGCACTACCCAATAGTGACGTATGAAAATATTTACCAGACCGGGACTCACAGTCCACTAAATTCATCACCTAATGCTCGCAACATTACTTCGATCCGCGCAGTACGGTGAATGAGAAAACGAGGAATCGTGACTAATATTGTTGCCGTCGTGTGCCCGCCTAGGCATGTAAGACAGACATTTCCGTTATGGGAATTCAAGTTAGGTGACGAATTTGGTGGACTACGACCTGTGAAGTTTGGGGTCCGTCCCGGGAGCGTCTACAGATAGCCAAGCCAAAGTGGTTCAGGCGACCACTCGTGTTAAGCAGGAAATCCAGGTTCGACTCCCTGTGTGGAACAAGCTTTCATGTGTCACTATTGGACAGTAGTTCCGTACCTAATAAAGCACATGTCAATGAATTGTCAATCAGCGAATTAATTTCGAAGTACCCACATTCAGATTTTCCATGATTTTCTTAAATCGCTTACGATACATGTAAGAATGGTTCCTTAGGCACGACAAAGCCATTTCCTTCTCCATCTTTCGCGATTCAGAGCTTGGACATCGGCGAGACGTTAGACTCCTTCCTTTTCGTAACCACCGAAACAAGTTCCAAGTACCATCTAGACACGAATCACCGCCGACAGGTTGACTATTGTATGTGACAGGACGACGCTAAGGTAGGTATCAGAGACGCAACCCGCGTGTGCCACAGAAACGGTAAAGAGGCAAGGACTAGAGGAGGCGGGGTCCAGGGTCAAGCGGAAAAAGGTCGGCTGTTGGCGGTAGCGCGCCGCCGCCCCTGGAGGCGGAGGAGACGGGGGCGGGGGTGGGGCCATGACACGACCTACATGCCACATGCCACGTGCCGCCTCCCACGCGCCACGCAATGCACCTGTTTGGCACCGCGTTCCGGCCTTGTCCCGCGTTCCACACCGTTACCTCCAAACGGTTCCCACAAGATACTGACGGCCTGCCGTCACCTACTCTACTTGCTGCTCAGGTCATCGTGCTATAGCGCTGCGGTTACTTCTTTCTGAGGCGTAAAACATAAAGGTTCGAATGTGTGCTGTCACGAAACTAAATTATTTTCAAAAGAACATTACCGTTATTACTATTCAAAACAATGTACACTACTTGCCATTAAAATTGCTACACCACGAAGATGACGTGCTACAGACGCGAAATTTAACCGACAGGAAGAAGATGCTGTGATATGCAAATGATCAGCTTCTCAGAGCATTCACACAAGGTTGGCGCCGGTGGCGACACCTAGAAAGTGCTGACATGAGGAAAGTTTCCAACCGATTTCTCATACACAAACTGCAGTTGACCGGCGTTGCCTGGTGAAACGTTATTGTGATGCCTCGTGTAAGGAGGAAAAATTCTTTCCATCACGTTTCCGACTTTGATAAAGGTCGGATTGTAGTCTATCGCGATTGCGGTTTATCGTATCGCGACATTGCTGCTGGCGTTGGTCGAGATCCAATGACTGTTAGCAGAAAATGGAATCGGTCGGTTCAGGAGGGTAATACGTAACGCCGTGCTGGATCCTAACGGCCTCGTATCACTAGCAGTCGAGATGACAGGCATCTTATCCGCATGGCTGTAACGGATCGTGCAGCCACGCTTCGATCCCTGAGTCGAGAGATGGGGACGTTTGCAAGACAACAACCATCTGCACGAACAGTTCGACGACGTTTGCAGCAGCATGGACTATCAGCTCGGAGACCATGGCTGCGGTTACCCTTAACGCTGCATCACAGACAGGAGCGCCTGCGATGGTGTACTCAACGACGAACCTGGGTGCACGAATGGCAAAACGTCATTTTTTCGGATGAATCCAGGTTCTGTTTACACCATCATGATGGTCGCATCCGTGTTTGGCGACGTCGCGGTGAACGCACATTGTAAGCGTGTATTCATCATCGCCATACTGGCGTATCACCCGGTGTGATGGTATGGGGTGCCATTGGTTACACGTCTCGATCACCTCTTGTTCGCATTGACGACACTTTGAACAGTGGACGCTACATTTCAGATGTGTTACGACCCGCGGCTCTACCCTTCGTTCGGTCCCTGCGAAAACCTACATTTCAGCAGGATAATGCACGACCGCATGTTGCAGGTCCTGTATGGGCCTTTCAGTATACAGAAAATGTTCGACTACTGGCCTGGCCAGCACATTCTCCAGATCTGTCACCAATTGAAAACGTCTGGTCAATGGTAGCCGAGCAACTGCCTCGTCACAATACGCCAGTCACTACTCTTGATGAACTGTGGTATCGCGTTGAAGCTGCATGGGCAGCTGTACCTGTACACGCCATCCAATCTCTGACTGAGTGAATGCCTAGGCGTATCAAGGCCGTTATTACGGCCAGAGGTGGTTGTTCCGGGTACTGATTTCTCAGGATCTATGTACACAAATTGCGCGAAAATTTAATCAAACGTCAGTTCTAGTATAATATATTTGTCCAATGAATGCCCGTTTATCATCTGCATTTCTTCTTGGTGTAGCAGTTTTAATGGCCAGTAGTGTAATACTAACTGCGTTAGTTAGTTACCAGTAACTACACTTTTTTTTCATCTGCGACAGTAAAACTAAGATAGAGACGTCACTTATAATTAAATATCGAATGAAAATGCATTCTTCGTGTTGTATATAGTTCCCGCAGTGGAATAGAAATTGCTTCATTGTAAAACTCGCAACAGATACACGAACCTACTGACAGTACAAAGCAACAGTATCTATATAATGGCTACTATATTGGCGTACAGCTTACATAGTTACTGTATTATTATTATACATTCGTTTATAACAGTAAGAAAATGAGTTAACTATGCTGGATTTCGTATTTTATCACTAGTTGGACACTGCCCAGGCGTCTAGGACTTGGCGACGTATCGGCGGATATTGCCTGCATATCTCTATAAAGTGGTTTTTTGTAGTTGGCAGATGGATATTTTATCAATAGCAATGGTTTTCAAGTGCCTGTTAAGATCTTTTGGCACTTCTTCCAGTGTTGTTACTATTACTGGAAGTGGTCAGACACAAAGCACTGACAGCGTGAAGTCTTATAATTTCTGCCAGTCAGAAGTAAGGAGCCACGTAACCAGTGATTTACAAATAGTCAGTTGTCATATTGCACATATACTGACGGAAAAGAACGGAACACCAGGAAAGAGTTGTACGAAACAAACGAAAGTTGGTACGCTTGTTTGTACATCTTAAAGATGATGTATATTAAAATTTCGCTCCAGTCGCATAAGACTGGCGCTATTAGCGCCACTATGAGAATGAAAATCAGTTTTGCCTTAAATATACGCAGTAAGGTCGTGATTGTTAGTTACGTTTGAGACTGACGTTAGTCAAGAACGCCGTTAAGGCGACAAAGACCTGTACATATTAAGTTACCACACACAAAAAATATCTGCACTTATACGTAACACCCGGTGTGCACCAGGATTGTTGATATTTCTATAAATACCGGGAATCCAAAATATCGATATTTAAAGTTATATCATTACTGACCATCGATATATCTAAGAAAAGATTCGTTATATTGATATACCGACAGAAAAGATATCTACATACATACCTATCAAAAAATCGGTTACACATTGTGTTGAGACCGAGCGAGGTGGCGCAGTGGTTAGACACTGGACTCGCATTCGGGAGGACGACGGTTCAATCCCGCGTCCGGCCATCCTGATTTAGGTTTTCCGTGATTTCCCTAAATCACTCCAGGCAAATGCCGGGATGGTTCCTCTAAAAGGGCACGGCCGACTTCCTTCCCCATCCTTCCCTAATCCGATGAGACCGATGACCACGCTGTCTGGTCTCCTTCCCCAAACCAACCAACCAACCACATTGTGTTGTGTACATAGTTCCGCGTAGTCAGCGCGTACACAACTTTCCCTCTAGAGCGCGCCCCGCTAAGCACAACAGCGAAGGCGCAGCGCTCGTCCGTCTCCGCCTACGAGATGGCGCTGCCATAGAGACGGACCAAATTCTGCTTCCGCCGATCCGCGTATTAATATGTAACGCAGCCAATGAGATTGCTGCTAACGTAGAACCTTTTCTCCTCGCGGATCACACTCGCGCAGTGTACAGACCTCCGATTAGTCAGTCTGCATTTGTCTGCACCAGTCTGTACTATTCTGCATTAGTCTGTACCAGTCTGTACGAGTTCTAGATTTGTCTGTACCAGTCTGTACGAGTTCTACATTGGTCTGCACCAGTCTATAGTCAAGTTTCAGTCTGCGCCTAATAACATTACTATATTCCTGTACATAGCCATGAAGATAAATGTATAAACACTTTTGTCAAGTATCAGAGATATATGTGAGAATAAGATTAACGTACCAATACCAAAGGAACTTCAGATTGTCGATTGTAAATAGCATCCAGAACCAAGTTAAGTAATTTTTATGCTTGTTATTATTTTAATAAATGTGTGAAAATTAATCAAGTTCTGCTTAAAGTTGGTCACTGTCAATCTGCTACTCTAAGCGTGCAAGTGGCATTTCTATCGTCTGACCTAACGGCAGAAGATAAACACGCCACGATAAGACCACGAGACATATTGCTGACACTCGCCTACTTCGTTAGAGCGACAACTCAAATAATCTGATGGTGTGTGTACTGAAGGTCTTACAGTACGCACACCACAGATTGTAAATAAACTGCCTGTTTTAGAGCTGTATATTTAAGTATTAATTTATTATTAGATATTCTGTATATCAACAAGCTAGCAGTCTGCAAGGAAAAGTTGGACTTCCAGGTTTAGCGATAACCACTTTGCTAACAATGGTAACTGCATGTAAGTAGCACAAGAAAAGGTGTCCGATGGGTCGTCACACATCGGATTTATCCCGAACGCTTCATGTCGACTTGCCTGTTTTTTTCATTAATGCCAACGTCAGCGACCTAGCAGTTGTAGTTTCAAAATCGCGTGGTGAAGCTAAACGTTGCAGCTTCTATTGGTGGCGCCGAGCGCCCATTACGTCAACATTTCCTTCACACATCTCCTCCCACCGCACAGACCAATCTTGTTACTTAGATTCTTGCTCATCATTTTCAGCAAATGATTTTGAAGAAGCCCGATGTCAAGAAACAGCACACTAATTGCGTTGAGAATTGTTTTTTAACGCACTGGTGTGGTTTTTCTTTACTTGTTATTCCATTCATATTGCCAACCCCCTCGCAGTTGAACAGTGCAATTGGACATCTTCTTTTGTGCCACATGTAAGTGCTCCACACAATCAAAGAGAAAGACTGGACGTGATGAAAGCGCAAAAAGTAATACTACAGTTTCTAACAACCCTACCACAACAAAGGTCAAAAATTAATTATGATTGTAGTGTTGCTCACGCTGCTAAATATTGCATTTTCGGGCAACAACAAAGTTATATTACGTGGCAGGTGTCATTAGAGCACAGTTAATAAATTCATTTCTTGAAATAATGGATAAACTAGGCACTCATCTTTTCGTGTTTCCCACGCTGGTCTCGTTGTGAACTCATGGCTCAATCGTCGAAAATCTAGGTAGTGATGATTCCAAGTTCGGATTCAAAGAGGCCTAGGTGTTATTCTGCGATATTCAAAAGTTTTGTAGATGTGTTTCATAAACCATTCTTGAAGATTAAACTTTTGCAAGTTAGGACAATGGTGATGTACAAGAGTAATCAGCACTCCGAATTTAAGTTACACTTCTTTTTTATTACGTTTGTTGCAATATCACGTAACTCGTTCCAAAACATCACTTCGCAATATAAAACATACTTGAAAATATCTTCCTCACTGTTAAAGTTCACATTTCATAAACTGACTACAATTTGCGTCTTTTTAACATGACGACCAAAGCATGACTCTAATAACCGCTTGCGCGCCCAAAAATCAGAGTTACAAGTACGTCAAAGATCATAGTGACAAAAGAAAGAATACACATAAGAATAATATCATTGCAATGTATACATATCGATGTATCGAAGTACCTCTACATTAACGAAATCAAATCTGAATGTTGTCACAGAAATATGTTAACTATTTTACAGGAACGCAGTAGAATATTGCTGGTATCGAGAGGTTGAGGTGAGGTGCCGTAAATGTTACGTAATTCAAGTACCATTACAAGTTTCAGAAGGAGGTCTTTAAATAATTGCCGAAAACTGTTAAAAAATATAAAGGAAAAATCTCGGCACTCCATAATGCCACATGGAATCGATATATCTATAAATCGCGTTAACCGTCATCGCCCGGTATATCGACTCATTTTGGAAATTGTATCGATGTATCTACACATCGATAGTTTGTCAGCAGCCCTAGTGTACACCCTTTCATTAACAGAACGCGGCATACACTTTTTGAATGGAATCTCTATGCTTTCAAGCGGCAAGCAACAAGTGACACTATGTCAGTTAACCACGCCCGTCAGATGATCGGAAGAGAAGGAAACTGTAAGGCCACATGTTCTTTAGCAAACGATGCCGCTTTTATCTTGGACGCACTGTATGTTTTGAGCTGATTTTGTTTAAAAATTTGACATAAGCTATGAAGGAGGCACTGTTAATATAACTGTTAGGTGTCCTAATGTACCTACAGGAAGTGATATGCTGTAGCGTCCTAAAATTTCTACGCTGGCAGCCAGTCTGATAGTTTTTCCCCAGTTCAAACCACCACTCGAGGAACTTCATGCATGCTGTGCAGTGCAGGAAGTTTGCTTCTTGTGTAAAGCGGTCACCCGGACGAAAGGGGTCTGCAAGGCAGTGGCAAGGCCTGAGTCACGAACCTTTCCCCTAGGGCGACCTTCAGCGCAGAGCCGCTACCGTTCCACCAGCTCACGGACGGTAGCCGTCGAATACTGTGCGCTAGATCGCTGGCAGCTGCTGGCCGGCAATGTTTCGTGCTGCAGTCACGGTAGTGACACCAGTTTTGGACATTTCACTGAACTCTTCATTCAGTTTGACATCGCGAGATGTACGTAGGTCGTGATGAAATGAGTAAGACAAAAAATGCTTCAAATGGCTCTAAGCACTACGGGACTTACCATCTCAGGTCGTGAGTCCCATAGACTTAGAACTACTTAAACCTAACTAACCTAAGGACATCACACACATCCATGCCCTAGGCAGGATTCGAACCTGCGACCGTAGCAGCAGCGCGGTTCCGGACTGAAGCGCCTAGAGCCGCTTGGCCGTAGTGGCCGGGTAAGTAAGACAATAACACTTTGTGAAGAAGGTTGTACTTATGCAGAAATACCATAGAAACTGCGAGAAGAGCTGCTTAGTCGGATACGAGGAAAGTCTGCAAGAATTTGCGTCAGCCAAAGCCGCTGCAAGAACCGGCAGAAAAGGAACCTTAACTGATGAAGACTGTCGTGGACTAAGCCGTATTTCTCTGCAAAGTCGTCGGCGTACCGCAAAAGATGTACATGCCATCTCCAATACTTCAGGGGTTGAAGTTTCTGATCAAACAGTCAGAGAAAACCTTTGGGAATTTTTTTTTTTTTTAAACAAAGACATATTTACGCCAGTAACTGTAACACTTTCTTTATTTCAAGACTGCAATTTCGGCCTTAGGCCATTATCAAGTGCAGATTTTTGTGGCTTTACGTCATGTCAACTTAAAATGAGCTGACACATTTATATGTAGTTGTCATTACTATTAAATACATTCGTGACGCTGTTGCATATTTCGAGTACACGTATCCATATGCCATAAAACAACATAGTCTGTAGACACTCATCTTCGTTAGCCCATCACTAGTCACATATGCACTAAACTGTAGCGGCAGATTACTGTTTACATGCTACTCATGTGACGTCTTTTATAAAGTTCTACATGACTGTGAATCCCAGGTATAAAAAGTTAACTCCCTGTAAATGGTTTACGAGAGAGCACTCCAAGAAGGAAGTCTTATCTGAAAAAAAGGTAGAGTCAGAAACGTATGCAGCGGGCTTTTGCACACAGGGTGGAATGGCAAGAAGACTGGGCTAGCCTCATTTGGAATGATGACACTAAGATCAGTACATTTGGAAGGGATGGAATTCATTTCTTTCACCGTTGTGCAGGCGAAAAATTGTTGCTTTAACGCACCACTGCCACTATGAAGCATCCTTTCAGTATCATTACGGGAGGCTGCATTGCAAGACTCGGCATTATGCGTCTACAAATGTTTGGAGGCAACATTAAGGCCAAAAAGTACAAAGAAGAATTACTAGTGTTGAAATTTCTGCCCTCTATTCATGTTTCAAAGTAACAACATTCACAGAATCGTTCAGTAAGGCAGACCGTCATGTCACAGCACTAGAATCAGTAAGAAATGATTCGCTGACCATCACATTAGTATGCTGACTTGGCCTGGAAACAGAACCCACCTCTGTCCGATTTAGAACTTGCGGCAACGGCTAAAAATTGTAGTTTCACGGTGGAATCCCAGCAACAAGAGGGAACTGCTGTAGGCTTCCGTCAGTTCATGGTTCAGAGTTGTTAACCCAGAAGGTCATCATCTGGTAGACTCGATGCCGCACACGATGGAGGCGGTGATTGCATCAAATAGATATCCCACCCGAAATACTGAGAAACATACGTCTATTCCAAATAATTTGTAACTTTTTGAAATTGTTGAGTTGGGATTATTTTTTTTGGATTTTAATTAAATTTTTATATTTCAGCTCAAATCTTTCTAAAGGATTATAATGTATATTTCAGCTATAATAAAATCCTGGCTGGAATATTTAATGAATATCTACAGTACTGGCCATTAAAACTATTACACCACGAAGATGAAGTGCTACAGACGCGAAATTTAACCGACAGGAAGAAGATGCTGTGATATGCAAATGATTAGCTTTTCAAGCATTCACACAAGGTTGTCGCAGGTGGCGACACCTACAACGTGCTGACATGAGGAAAGTTTCCAACCCATTTCTCATAAACAAACAGCAGTTGACCGGCGTTGCCTGGTAAAACGTTGTTGTGATGCCTCGTGTAAGGAGGAGAAATGCGTACCATCACGTTTCCGACTTTGATAAAGGTCGAATTGTAGCCTATCGCGATTGCAGTTTACCGTATCGTGACATTACTGCTCGCGTTGGTCGAGATCCAATGACTGTTAGCAGAATATGGAATCGATGGGTTCAGAAGGGTAATACGGAACGCCGTGCTGGATCCCAAAGGCCTCGTATCACTAGCAGTCGAGATGACAGGCATCATATCCGCATGGCTGTAACGGATCGTGCAGCCACGTCTCGATCCCTGAGTCAACACAGGGGGACGTTTGCAAGACAACAACCATCTGCACGAACAGTTCGACGACGTCTGCAGCAGAATGGACTGACTATCAGCTCGGAGACCATGGCTGTGGTTACCCTTGAGTCTGCATCACAGGCAGGAGCGCCTGCAATGGTGTACTCAACGACGAACCTGGGTGCACGAATGGCAAAAGCTTATTTTTTCGGATGAATCCAGGTTCTGTTTACAGCATCATGCTGGTCGCATCCGTGTTTGGCGACATCGCGGTGAACGCACATTGGATGCGAGTATACGTCATCGCCATACTGGCGTATCACCCGGTGTAATGGTATGGGGTGCCATTGGTTACACGTCTCGGTCACCTCTTGTTCGCATTGACGGCACTTTGAATAGTGGACGTTACATTTTAGATGTGTTACGACCCGTGGCTATACCCTTCATTCGATCCCTGCGAAACCCTACATTTCAGCAGAATAATGCACGACCACATGTTGCAGGTTCTGAATACAGAAAATGTTCGTCTGCTGCCCTGGCCAGCACATTGTCCAGATCTCTCACCAATTGAAAACGTCTGGTCAATGGTGGCCGAGCAACTGGCTTGTCACAATACGCCAGTCACTACTCTTGATGAACTGTGGTATCGTGTTGAAGCTGCATGGTCAGCTGTACCTGTACACGCCATCCAAGCTCTCTTTGACTCAATGCCCAGGCGTATCAATGTTGTTATTACGGCCAGAAGTGGTTGTTCTAGGTACTGATTTCTCAGGATCTATGCAGCCAAATTGCGTGAAAATGTAATCAAATGTCAGTTCTAGTACAATATATTTGTCCAATGAATACCCGTTTATCATCTGCATTTCTTCTTGGTGTAGCTATTTTAATGGCCAGTAGTGTATAATGTATATTTCAGCTAAATTAAAATCCTGGCTGGAATATTTAATGAATATCTATAAAGTGTCCACAATTAATGTCCTGCTGTAGCTACAGATAGGACTTGTTCTACGTCACAAGCTAATACTTTGAAATGGATGAAATAAATAAGGGCCGTAAATTCAACTAAATGACTAGGAATTACAATTACGAACAATTTAAATTGGAAGGAACACATAGAAAATGTTGTGAGGAAGGCGGACCAAAGACTGTATTTTATTGGCATAACGCTTAGAAAAACGTAACAGAGCTACTCCACGCTTGGCCGTCCTCTTTGGGAGTACTGCTGCGCGGTCTGGGATCCTTACCAGATAGGATTAACGGAGTACATCAAGAGAGTTCAAAGAGCAGCAGCGCGTTTTGTATTATCGCGAAAATGGGGCAGAGAGTTTTGCTGACACGATACAGGATTTGGGGTGGACATCATTAAAACAAATGCGTTTTTCGTTGCGGCGGAATCTTCTTACGAAATTTAAATCACCAAATTTCTTCTCCGATTGCGAAAATGCTTTGTTGACGCCGACCTAGGTAGGGAGAAGCGATTATCATAATAAAATAAGGGAACTCAGAGCACGTACGGAAAGAGATAGGTGTTTGTTATTTCCGCGCGCAATTCGAGATTGGAATAATAGAGAATTTTTGTGAAGATGGTTAGATGAACCCTCTGCCACGCACTTAAGTGTGATTTACAGAGTGTCCATGTAGATGTAGATCTTTACAACGAGAACACCAGTTAGTTTACGAACTGCAACACAATTTATCTCAGCTGGTATTAAGGATAATTTTTTCTCTATTACCATAGTGTGGGTAAAGATCTCGAGCTTTCAGTTATTTTTATTGCTGTCACCGTCAAAAATTAAGAACGGAACTTCCGAGAAACGTTGCAGTACTTTCCGTAAATACGGAAAAGGCGGAAAATCTCTACAAGGTAGTTTACAGCTACACTGTACTTGACAGACAGCTACATGAACAACAGTTTGTGGTATTGCGAAAAATAAAGGGAACCCGCTGGTGATGCTGAAGCGTCACTTGGACATGTATGGGCAAAAAGACAAGAAAATTATGTGTGCTCCAGGCAGAATGCTTTCAAAAACGTAAACATCTGATTAATAAAGTTACGGTGGCATCATATGCCCCTGGTCACTATTTGTGTAGGTCAGTAGAGATTATAACTATCTTTAATGTCGCAGAAGTTTTTCAATGTGTTGTGCGTTTCCACCTGTATACTTGACTACCGGTAAGCGAAATGAATTTTAAATTGAACGTACTATTACTACACTGTCATCTTGATGCCGTGTCCTCGTTGAAATTTAAAAGTAGGTGGAATAACATAGTTGCCGCCCGCCCGGTTGGCCGTGCGGTTTAATTCACGGCTTTCCGGGCGGGAAGGAACGCCTGGTCCCCGGCACGAATCCACCCGGCGGATTTGTGTCGAGGTCCGGTGAACCGGTCAGTCTGTGGATGGTTTTTAGGCGGTTTTCCATCTGCCTCGTCGAATGCGGGCAGGTTCCCCTTATTCCGCCTCAGTCACACTATGTCGGCGATTGCTGCGCAAACAAGTTCTCCACGTACGCGTACACCACCATTACTCTACCACGCAAACATAGCGGTTACACTCGTCTGGTGTGAGACGTTCCCTGAGGGGTCCACCGGGGGCCGAAGCGCACAATAACCCTGTGTTCGGTGTTGGGCGGCGGAGGGATGAAGTGGACTGCGGCAGTCGTCGTATGGTTGTGGATCACTGCGACTGCGGCGGGGACGGAGCCTCTCCGTCGTTTCTAGGTCCCCGGTTAACATACAGTACATAGTTGCCTTTTTTACTTAAGCTTGAGGCATAGCAGCTTGTTTAATAATAAACGCGTGAGCCCCAAATCAAGTGACAGGAGCACGGGCTAGGCTGCGTACTCACTGTCGATCTCGTAGGTGCGCCATCCGTAGGCGACGTTGAGCTCCTTCTTGCCGTCGAAGAGACCGAAGTGGACGCGGCCGTCCGACTCGTGCGGGTTGGGGATGCGGCGCGCGCGCGCCACCACCCAGAACTTGGTGCCCAGGGCCGCCACCAGCAGCGCGATCGCCAGGCACGAGCCGAAGAACGTCGCGAAGATGGCGCCCCGCCGGAACAGCTCCATGGCCAGGCCGCGCCGCGCGAAGTCAGTCGCCCAGCATTGCGACAACACGCCACACGCCCTGCGTACATAGAGAAAGAAGACACCATAAACAACAGTTACTCACTCGTATAACCGTTGACTGACTGTAGGGGGATTCAAGGAGATTTAGACATAATTTCTGTTTGAGTTTCACTACGTCCATCCTTATTACAGCTGGTTGCGGGATAGTCGAATGTCGAATCAAAATACCCTCCAGCCGTCTAAATTTCCAAATTGTTATTTTTTTGAGCAAACAGTTTCGGCAATATTTTATGTCATCTTCAGTACCCCTGACCCACGTATTGGGTGATTCCCACCTGTAGTCCAGCCAAAATAGGGGCCATCATTCACTGACCGGTCTCTGTAGATTTTTGACACGTCTGACAAGTCGGCAAGTGATGATCCAAGGGGTCGCTGTGTCAAAAATCTACATAGACCACTCATTGAATGCTGGCCCCTATTTTCACTGGTCATAAAGTGGGAGTCTCCCTAGTACATGTCTTTCAGAGGGCCTAAAGAGGGCGTAATATATCGCCAAAACTAGTTGCTGAATAAAATAACAATTTGGAAAAAAAATGGTTCAAATGGCTCTGAGCACTATGGGACTTAACATCTGAGGTCATCAGTGCCCTAGAACTTAGAACTACTTAAACCTAACTAACCTAAGGGTATCACACACATCCATGCCCGAGGCAGGATTCGAACCTGCGACCGTAGCAGTCGCGCGGTTCCTGAGTGAAGCACCTGGAACCGCTCGTCCACCGCGGCAGGCCCAACAATTTGGAAATTTAGACGGATGGAAGGTGTTTTGATTCTACACTCATTTCTGTTTGCTGTGATGCATGACAATTTCCTTTAACTCAGGGTAAATTTCGAGCTGCGAATAACAAGTCGACAAGTGATGATCGAAGGGGTCACTGTGTCAAAAATGTACGGAGACCAGTCATTGAATGCTGGCCCCTATTTTGACTGGACCTAAAGTGGGAATCTTCCAACTACACGCCTGCCAGGGGGGGGGGGGGGGGGGGGGGGCTGAAGACGGCGTAAAATATTGCCGAAACTGGTTGCGCGAGAAAATAACCGTTTGGAAATTTAGGCGGCTGAAAGGGGTTTTGATTCGACACTCGTTTCTGTTTCTGTGATGAATGGCAATTTCCTTTAAATACGGATAAATGTACGAACCGTGGACGTTACAGTGATGGGGACGTCTGCATGCGTCATGATGCAGACAGCGGTACTGTAGGTGCAATTATTGGGTTGGTGCATAAGTTCGTAGCGCTTTTCCATAAGTTTAATGAACACAACAGAGTCATTAGCCATCAATAATATACCCTCGTTCCCGATTTACAATAGTCTCCGGTAACTTTTCGATTCAACGACTGTAGAAAATACATGGTTTTGAGGCGAAGAGCTATTCGAGCCATGTTCGGAGTGCATTTTCATCCAGAAAGGTAGTTCCTTGAGGATTGTTCGATGGGGAGCGGAAAAGGTGGAAATCTGAGAGCGCAATATCAGCTGAGTGAAGTGGTTCTGGAATGACTTTCCAATCCAACTCCCGTATAGTGTTGTTTGTCAGTCTAGCTGAATACTGGCGTGCATTATGGTGGGGTACTATCGCTTCATGCAGTCGTTGTTCTTAGACTGCGTCTGCAAGATGTCTCATCTGTTGACATTAAATGTCAACAGTGATGATTACACCTTGTGGAAGCAATGTGCAGTACACCACACCGTTGTTGTTCCGCCAGGCGCATAACATTATCTTTAGCGAATGTGCGCAGGTGTTTGTATGGGGAGTTGCTGCTTTGTTTGAGTTCTACTAATGCTTTCTTTTCTCGTCACCAGTAACGACACATGATCGGAATGTTCGGTATTGTTCATGAGCCAATCGATGGCGAGCAAACAGAGATGCGCATGTGGCCACCCGCTGATTTTTTTTTTGGAGCTTAAAACATGCAATAACCGTACACCCAATTTTTGAACCTTCACATTTCATGAAAATGTCGCACAATGCTGGAGTGATCACAGTTCACCACAGCTGCCAGTTCTCGAGTACACTGAAGTGAATTTTGTTTCTGTTGTGATCTTCAGTCCGAAGACTAGTTTGATGCAGCTCTCCATGCTACTCTATCTTGTGCAACCCTCTTCATCTCCAAGTAAATACTGCAACCAACGTTCTTCTGAATCTGCTTGCTGTATCCATCTCTTGGTTTCCCTGTACGATTCCCCCCCCCCCCCCCCCCCCCGCACTTCCCACCAGTACTAAACTGGTGATCCCTTGATGTCTCATAATATGGCCTACCAACCGATCCCTTCTGAAATCCGGTATCGCAGGACGGAGCGGATCAGGTTGTGGAAAGGGGCCAAGATCAGTTACTGTTAGTTACACAAGAACACACAACTTTATTCCTCGAAAACACAATGCACAGTTTTCTCTTTAAAACAACAAAGATCAGTTCACGGCTGAGGGACAAAGTAACTTCTCAATAATAAGTTTTAAACAACTCCTTTTAAAACACAATTCGAAGTATAATGCGTATTCATTTCAAAGATAGTCGACAACACGAAAGTTTCAGAATTAGTTTTTGAACATTTCGAAGGCGATAGCGAAGAATGTTACCTAAGAGGTCGCGATCAGCCAATGAGCTCAAGCACGGGTGGGCAACCGGTGGCCCGCGGGACGGATCCCGTCCACGACTGATTTAAATCCGGCCCGCGGAAGGAATTAGTGGGAGGGAGAGCGTGGCCTTATTAGAACATTACAACTGTTGTTATTGAAGGTAATTTATAATGAACTGGTTGCAACCTGTTACTTTCATAAGCGTTTATTTTTCCATGATTATACAGAAGGGTCCAAAAAAATGTATCCACTGTTTAAAAGTCCATTACTTGCAAACTAATTGACGGAGTTATCTCATTTTTGGTGAAAGTGTAGCTTAAAGTCCACCTTAAAGATATCACTGTAGGTGTTTGAAATGGTCATCATTAACATCCACACACAAACGATGCCGCCGAACTGCAGCACGAACTATTGACTGCAACGTGTTCAGTTGGATATTTGCACTTGAATGTACGATTGATTCTCGAAGTTCATCCAAAGTGCGTGGCTTTTGTCGATAAACGACGTCCCCACAGGTAAAAGTCCAAAGGAGTTAGGCCGGGGAACGCGGTGGATACTCCACAGCACCTCTACGGCCTATCCATCTTCCTGGTAGATTTTCGTCGAGATCTAACACGATTTTGGTAGTGGGCTGGGGCACCATCTTGTTGAAAGTAAACTCTTCCGTCTCCATACAAGTATCGGATGGCAGGTAAAATGGATGTCTGAAGCTTCTGAAGGTACACCTCACCGGTAACTGTGCCGTCAAAGACGAATGGCCCAATCAAGCCCCGGTAAGGCAACGCACACCACACATTTACTCCTGGCAAATTCACGGCTTTGTCTACATGGACGTTCGGATTTTCGGCGGACCAGTAGATGCAATTGTGGCGATTTACTGTACCATTGAGTTTGAACCGTGCCTCATTTGACCACACAATCATCTCTGCAAACTCTTCATCGTTGCGCACCAAGTTAGTAAACCACCCGCAGTACTCCATTCTACGATCTGGGTCGTCCTCGTTCATTGCATGTAGCAATCGTGGGATGTAGCACTTCCACTTTGCTGTCTTCAAAATTCCCCGAACACTTGAGCGACTCACTCCAGTTTCACGGGCACACTGTCTCGCAGACTTCTGTGATGAGCGAGTGAATTGTTGTAACACACGACGGGAGTTAGCTGGACTTGTTGCAGGTCGCCCAGATCGTTGTTTGTGTACATCTTCAACAAAGCCTTCGGCTTCAAATTTGTCTCGAATGCGACGAAGCGTTAAACGTGTCAGTGGCTCTGTTTGATACTCATTTCGCCATTGCCGTTAAACCTCATTAATGTTTTCGTACTTAAAATACCACTTCAAAACTGACTTACTTTCATCGAATGTAAGCCTTGCCAGTAACTAGGTGCAACTAAGAACAAAACACTGTCTATCTGGCGACTGTCATCTGACAAAACAAAACGACGCAATACAACGTTTGTGTGGCTATTGCCGGAACTACAATCTATTACACTACCAAAGATGAAACAACTCCGTCAATTAGATTGCCAATTATGGACTTTTAAACAGTGGATACATTTTTTTGGATCCCTCTGTATTTCAAGATGCCTGGC
Organism: Schistocerca americana; assembly: GCF_021461395.2. Classification (NCBI taxonomy): domain Eukaryota; kingdom Metazoa; phylum Arthropoda; class Insecta; order Orthoptera; family Acrididae; genus Schistocerca; species Schistocerca americana. The sequence goes on along the minus strand of NC_060121.1, from coordinate 324,153,709 downwards.
ATCCCATCTTCAGATGTTTACGTTTACTGACGTATCGTGAACAAAGGTGGCAGAATATTGCAACGGAAGTTTTTAAGAGAGTTCATGCAAAACGTCGTTAGTAAAGAAACAATGTTCACGACGCGTAAATAAGTGTAAACGTCTGAAGATGTGTTGAACATAAAATGAATTTACTCTCAAGAAATGTCTGTTTTCACGCATAATTTACTGGCGTGGCATGTCGGGAAATGAGTGCCATTCAAATCGGGGCGTTACCGCAGAATCGAGGTCACGGACGCTGTACTTTCGTCTTTATGCGCTTGGAGTACTGCCGCCGAGCCACGTGACGAAACGGCCCGCGAGCTTAAGTAAGAAAGTGAATCGAACCTGCATGTCACCAAAAGCTGCCCACGCCTGCACTAAAGACACGCCTCAGCGCTTGCTAGAGCAAAACATTCAGCCACATTACTTCACTACCGAATGCTTGCTTCCCCGCCGCTGTTTCGTGAACAGTGTTTCAATCCCCCCTCCCCCCCACGCTTCCCCCTCCCCATGGTCTCTTTTCACCCAGTGACTAGCCATTAATTCAAAAAAGTTCAAATGTGTGTGAAATCTTATGGGACTTAACTGCTAAGGTCATCAGTCCCTAAGCTTACACACTAATTAACCTAAATTATCCTAAGGACAATCACACACACACCCATGCGCGAGGGAGGATTCGAACCTCCGCAGGGACCAGCCGCCCAGTCCATGACTGCAGCGCCTGAGACCGCTCGGCTAATCCCGCGTGGCCATTAATTATATTGGCGACAATTAGTACTGTACGTACACAAGGTGTGACTGCATCTCCCGCCCATTCACTAGTTCGTTTAGTTCTTTCGTTTGAACACCAAAACGCAGCAGGCAGGCGATATTCAGCAGTGTGCACAACGTCCATCTGCGTTCTGAGTTCATTCAATCAGTGGAAATACGGCCGATAAATTATTTATAGAATATGCGTCTATTTAGAAACAGCAGGAAACACAAAAAAAAAATTGAATGAAGCAGCATTGTAGTTAGGTTAGCATTGGAGGGCAGCGTGGAGGGTAAAAATCGTAGAGGGAGACCAAGAGATGAATATGCTAAGCAGGTTCAGAAGGATGTAGGTTGCAGTAAGTACTGGGAGATGAAGAAGCTTGCACAGGATAGAGTAGCATGGAGAGCTGCACCAAACCAGTCTCAGGACTGAAGACCACAGCAACAACAACAATATTAAGTAAGTGGTCGTGCGGTCGCGTTCTCGCTTCCCACGCCCGGGTTCCCGGGTTCGATTCCCGGCGGGGTCAGGGATTTTCTCTGCCTCGTGATGACTGGGTGTTGTGTGATGTCCTTAGGTTAGTTAGGTTTAAGTAGTTCTAAGTTCTAGAGGACTGATGACCATAGATGTTAAGTCCCATAGTGCTCAGAGCCATTTGAACCATTAAGTAAGTCTGATACCAAACCTAAGCATCTAACCATGTTACATTTCAAATCCTTAAGAAACGCAAAGTATACGAATCTTTATTGTGCCTATGTATCATCATATTTAATCATTTAATGCGCGGTTCTTTGTGCTAAGGATTGTTTCTAGTCGAGCTTATGAGTCACAGATGTCATGAAGACTAAGAATATATCCGATTCTATTTTTTGCAGATATTGTGGTTTTTGTTTATAAAGAACCTGTACAAAGATACATAAACAACGAATTTCCTTACTCTGTTACAATTTAGAACGATACTTGGGTGCATCTTGCACCTCTTCTCTTACCGAACTGCCGCCTTGATTTCTTATTCCATTTACTGGCGTCACTAACTTCCTGTCTTTTCTGCCCGTGAGTGGCAGCAGCAGCGCTTTTCGATAAGTGCTCTGTCGTAATATCTCTGGAGCGACCGAAAGTATTTCCAGTATTTCCGGGTCGTCGTGTGTCGAGAGGTCAATTGCGAGCTCATTGTCAGTCGGGGACGGAGCGCCAGTGAGGTGCGGACAGCCAATACTCGCCGACCGTTGGCGATACACATGAACTGTCGACGGAAAGAGATTGGAGCAGGAACGACCGCTGGTTGCTCGCTCGGTTGGTCGTCTCATTGGGCGACGTGTATTTGGTCTTTTGATCTCGTCACTTGGTCATCGTGCCGGGCGTGGGTCGGTGCCTTCCTTGCGCAGAGATGTCGTGGCCAATGGGCAAGAGTTACCTCTGCATGGATGGGTCCGACCCAGTGTGCCCGGGTCGCCGTGTCTCCGACTTCCGAACGGACATGGTGCTGAGTCGGGTTGGAGCTGCAGTCAGCTTCGGACAGCCAACTAGGTCTACACAAATATGGAAATAGTCACGAATTAACGATGAAAATGACTGCTGCGAGGAAAGCATTGCTGCTAAGAGCACGGAGACGCGCTCGAATTTCAAATCTGCCTCACTGGTTAGTTAAAGACCCGCGACATTCGCACACATCCATCAAAATACAAACTAAGCTCTTCTAACAGTTCCTACTTCGATAAGTTGTTAAGTGAAACAAATGTCACCTTCCATTGCGCCGAATTGCGTGTTTACAAAGGTCTGACATTTGAGTTTGATACCAACTTCGCAAAACTAGAAACTGTAAGGAGAACCTATACAGGGTAAGCATTAATAAAATCGACAAACTGCAGCGACGGATACCTGACTGGAAATGGAGAAAGAAAGGTCCTGTGAACATGTTCCGTAAGGTTGTCGTTGCCACGGTAGATGGCGCAAACGAATAAAGTTCCTCTGACAAAGTGCCTCGTGTTCGTTGTGTGTTTCAGGCTGCGTGACTGACAGCTTACAGTATGCACCAGACTGGCCCGATATTCATGTCGGGAAAAAGCTAAGATGGTGCTTGTGTACGGCCAAGCAGGTGGAAACGGTCGAGAAGCAGCACGGCTACACTGGAAAAGGTACCCTCACAGACACCAACCACATCACACCACATTTCAAGCCCTTTTTGGGAATTTATTTGATCATGGGTCTCCTCAGACAGACGAACGTGCAGGGAGGCGGCGGACTGTACGCACACCAGATTTGGAGGACAGGGTTCTGTGTCTCGAACGTTTCCATCTGCTTGGCCGTAGACGAACAGCATCACGGCTTGTTCCCAACATGAATACCGGACCATTCTGCTGCTTACAGCACGCTGAATCGATCACACATCCTGCAGCACACAATTTATGTTAGGTAGTCAGATCTTAAACCTCTTCACTATTTTCTGTTGGATTCTATGCTATATATGTAACGTAAGAGGAGGACCTCATCACACGAATTCACTGTGCGACAGTCAATGAACGCACAGTCGCACTTATTTCTCCTTGTTTCCTAATTGCCATTGTACACTCTGCCATCGAGTTGGAGGGAAAATTTTACACTCTTTTTTTTTTTTTTTTTTGGTAATTTACTGCAAAATGTGAAGCTCTTACTGATAACCGTGACGAATATGAAGAGGACGTCCATTATCAAATTTGAACTGTTCTGAAACTTTGGCGCCCCACAGCCTATTAGCCGTAAGTATCCAGATATAGGTTGTCCCTTGTAAAATGACGTCTGCTTCATGTATGACATTCTAAGTGATATATATATATATATATATATATATATATATATATATATAATAGTATGGGTGATAAACTGCATCCTTATCTTTTAAAAAAATTGATACAAATACCTTAATTTTTGTCTTTACTACCAACAGTCCAAGTTGAGAATCTGATACACACTGTTAATTACTAATGTTAAATTTTACGAGAATCGTCTGTTATCCAGCATGATTAAAGTTTTGTCTTCACTGGGTAGAGTATTTTTACTGTATCTACCGAAAAAGTTTTTTCTTTATTTCTTGATTGCTTCATATGATCGATTTCGAAAGTACGTAATTTCATCTTCAGCAGGTCTGAAGTACCATCAATAATATTAATAATCCCGTGTGATTTGCTATCCCTAGCCTACCCCAGCAATTCTACAAAGGAAAGCAGCCCTGCAGTTTAGCTACGAATTTCAATCACGTGTCATTCTAGACTAATCTTGACATCAGTCGGAAGCGAAGGTAGACAAAGGTAGACTGAAATATTCGGCGGGCAGACCGGATTCGATCCCGCAGTCTCTCGATTTACAGCATCGCGGGTTACCCTAGACCACCAGGCCCGACATACCGTCAATAAAACAGCTGAATGGATTTTCCAGTAACAATACAGGGTGATTCAAAAAGAATACCACAACTTTAAAAATGTGTATTTAATGAAGGAAACATAATATAACCCTCTGTTATACATCATTACAAAGAGTATTTAAAAAGGTTTTTTTTTCACTCAAAAACAAGTTCAGAGATGTTTAATATGGCCCCCTCCAGACACACGAGCAGTATCAACCCGATACTCCAACTCGTTCCACACTCTCTGTAGCATATCAGGCATAACAGTTTGGATAGCTGCTGTTATTTCTCGTTTCAAATCATCAATGGTGGCTGGGAGAGGTGGCCGAAACACCATATCCTTAACATACCCCCATAAGAAAAAATCGCAGGGGGTAAGATCAGGGCTTCTTGGAGGCCAGTGATGAAGTGCTCTGTCACGGGCTGCCTGGCCAATGTGGAGGCGCTCCATCCTGCTGAAATATGAATTGTTATGTTTCTTGTTCGAGCTGAGGGAACAGCCAATTCTCTAACATCGCCAGATACTGTAGTCCAGTTACAGTAGCACCTTCGAAGAAAAAGGGACCAAAAACTTTATTGGCTGAAATGGCACAGAAAACGTTCACCTTAGGCGAGTCACGTTCATACTGAGTTGTTTCCCGCGGATTCTCAGTGCCCCATATACAGACATTGAGACGGTTGACTTTCGCGTTAGTGTGGAAAGTTGCTTCATCACTAAACACAATCTTTGAAACGAAAGATTCATCTGTTTCCATTTGAGCAAGGATAAAATCACAGAAATCGATTCTTTTAATCTTATCAGCTGCAGACAGTGCTTGAACCAATTTCAGACGATAAGGTTTCGTAACTAACCTTTTTCGTAGGACTCTCCATACAGTTGATTGTGGAATTTGCAGCTCTCTGCTAGCTCTGCGAGTCGATTTTCCTGGGCTGCGAACAAATGCTTGCTGGATGCGTGCTACATTTTCATCACTCGTTCTCGGCCGTCCAGAACTTTTCCCTTTGCACAAACACCCATTCTCTGTAAACTGTTTATACCAACGTTTAATACACCACCTATCAGGAGGTTTAACACCATACTTCGTTCGAAATGCACGCTGAACAACTGTCGTCGATTCACTTCTGCCGTACTCAGTAACACAAAAAGCTTTCTGTTGAGCGGTCGCCATCTTAGCATCAACTGACGCTGACGCCTAGTCAACAGCGCCTCAAGCGGACAAATGTACAACTAAATGAAACTTTATAGCTCCCTTAATTCGCCGACAGATAGTGCTTAGCTCTGCCTTTTGTCATTGCAGAGTTTTAAATTCCTAAAGTTGTGGTATTCTTTTTGAATCACCCTATATATTAACGTCTTTGTTGTATTCACAAGGTTAATCACTTGCTTCACTCATGTCCTATTATCTCTGCTGCACCTCCTTCCACTGAAACGACATTGCTCTTCTCTGATTATGGCTTCCATGCACGGTTTTCGCAAAGAGAACATTTTTCGTTTTTTATTATGTGTGCTCTGTCGACCTAAAATCATCAGCGGAATGCCTGAATAAATAAGCAGAATTAATTAATCAAGTTAGTTTGAGAAATGTCTTAAAAAACATGTTAATATCTAGTAGCTTCTCCGAGACTGATTACTGCGTTAACATTTTGTAAAACATTTTGTTGTGGTTAAAACAAAACTCCGCTAATGCGGCCTGCGTAACGTATACACAACTTCACGCAACATAACCACTTACCACAGCTATCCACGACACAGATACGCATTTCACACCCTACACGATTACAGAAATCCCATCATTTGTCTCTTGAAACTAGGAGACAACAGTCAGGTTCGACATAATGACAAGGGATTCATTTTTACTGTCATTGCACAGCCATACCGGATAGCTACCGCTCTGAGTCTCGGAGATGAAGGAAGTAAGGAAGGAAGATAATGCTTTAATGTTCTGGAGACCAATAAGAGACGGAACACTAGGAGGAAGGAAGGGAAGGAAAATTGCCGTGCCCTTTCAAAGAAACCATACCAACATTCGCCTTGAGTGATTTAGGGAAACTCAAATTTGGATTGCGGGGCAAGTATTTGAACTCCCGTTCTCCAGAATCCGAGTCCAGTGCGCCAACTACTGCTCCACCTCGCTCGGTAACTTCCAATCAAAGGGTGCATTTTCCAGGAGTGTAATCCCTACCTCAGACACAGTGTCATCGTTAGCAGCTGTTTAGAAGCAGGACTGCAAAGCGCTAGTAGTACTGGGTGTACATTTTCTGCGAATTTCGAAACCGAACACGTGGGAAGGGATCAGCATTCCAGTTGCAGTGCATCAGCGCGTGCAGCGATATTCACAGAATTGTTTTCCGTGGGGCGGAAGTGCTGGCGCAGCCCGACTGCATTGCTACCCGCTAAGGAGCTCCAAATGCCGCATGTCCCCTGCGTGCATCGCAATGGAGGCTGCAAGTTAGCGAATTTGAAGAAATTCACAGACTGCAAGGTAAGGAGTAGATTCAGGAGTAGTTTAACGACGTTTCCCGAGTTAGCGCTGCCTGGTACACTCGATACATATCGAGAACAACGCATACGTCGTATTACCGAATCGGTTTGTGAACATCAGTGCACATTACCTGTGAACAAACTACAAAATCTTTTATGCAGATGACCAGCTATGTTGAATAACAAAAACGAGAAACGTAGAAGGCGAAAGTTTCGCTTAATAAAACGTGACGCTGGGTATGTACTTAACGACGGAAAAGGAGACACTTGGAAAAAAAAGTACAGGAACTTAGTCAAAACGCATTAATAAATATAAAAAACCAGACACATTAACCGAAAGCTATATAAAAAGACTGACATTGGGAAAATCCAAAGGCAGACACCTGAAACCTGTTTCCAAAATACAGCTTGTATGACCAGCCATATGTTTCATAAATACTACACTACTGGCCATTAAAATAGCTACACCACGAAGATGACGTGCTACAGACGCGAAATTTAACCGACAGGAAGAAGATGCTGTAATATGCAAATGATTAGCTTTTCAGAGCATTCACACAAGATTGGTACCGGTGGCGACACCTACACGTGCTGACATGAGATACGTTTCCACCCGATTTCTCATACACAAACAGCAGTTGACTGGCGTTGCCTGGTGAAACCTTGTTGTGATGCCTCGAGTAAGGAGGAGAAATGTGTACCATCACGTTTCCGACTTTGATAAAGGTCGGATTGTAGCCTATCGCGATTGCGATTTATCGCATCGCGACATTGCTGCTGGCGTTGGTCGAGATCCAATGACTGTTAGCAGAATATGGAATCGGTGGGTTCAGGAGTGTAATACGGAACTCCGTGCTGGATCCCAATGGCCTCGTATCACTAGCAGTCGAGATGACAGGCATTTATCCGCATGGCTGTAACGGATCGTGCAGCCGCGTCTCGATCCCTAAGTCAACAGAGGGGGACGTTTGCAAAACAACCATCTGCACGAACAGTTCGACGACGTTTGCAGCAGCATAGACTATCGGCTCGGAGACCATGGCTGCGGTTACCCTTGACGCTGCCTCACAGACAGGAGCGCCTGCGATGGTGTACTCAACGACGAACCTGGGTGCACGAATGGCAAAAGCTTATTTTTTCGGATGAATCCAGGTTCTGTTTACAGCATCATGATGTTCACATCCGTGTTTGGCGACATCGCGGTGAACGCACATTGGAAGCGTGTATTCGTCATCGCCATACTGGCGTATCACCCGGCGTGATGGTATGGGGTGCCATTGGTTACACGTCTCGGTCACCTCTTGTTCGCATTGACGGCACTTCGAACAGTGGACCTTACATTTCAGATGTGATACGACCCGTGGCTCTACCCTTCATTCGAGCCGGCCGAAGTAGCCGAGCGGTTCTAGGCGCTACAGTCTGGAACCGCGCGACCGCTACGGTCGCAGGTTCGAATCCTGCCTCGGGCATGGATGTGTGTGATGTCCTTAGGTTAGTTAGGTTTAAATAGTTCTAAGTTCTAGGGGGCTGATGACCTCAGAAGTTAAGTTCCATAGTGCTCAGAGCCATTTGAACCTTCATTCGATCCCTGCGAAACCCTACATTTCAGCAGGATAATGGACGACTGCATGTTACAGGTCCTGTACGGGCCTTTCTGGATACAGAAAATGTTCGACTGCTGCCCTGGCCACCACATTCTCCAGTTCTCTCACCAATTGAAAACGTCTGGTCAGTGGTGGCCGAGCAACTGGCTCATCGCAATACGCCAGTGACTACTCTTGATGAACTGTTGTATCGTGTTGAAGCTGCGTGGGCAGATGTACCTGTACACGCCATCCAAGCTCTGTTTGACTCAATGCCCAGGCGTATCAAGGCCGCTATTACGGCCACAGGTGGTTGCTCTGGGTACTGATTTCTCAGGATCTATGAACCCAAATTGCGTGAAAATGTAATCATATGTCGGTTCTAGTATAATATATTTGTCCAATGAATACCCGTTTATCATCTGCATTTCTTCTTGGTGTAGCAATTTTAATGGCCAGTAGTGCATTTACTTGAACTAAACATGCACACAGAGAACAGCTGCATGGCGAAATCAACATTTTTACTTGGCAGTAGAGATCAAAATTCATCTTACATTAATTTTCCTGGAAACCAACAATGCACCTTATTCCACAATATAAAGGAAACCCACTACTACAAGAAGCACAATTCACACCCCAGAACTGTAGTATTTAGCCATCTACGCGTATAATAATATAACCGTCTACAATGCAAGTAACACATTAAAGAAACGAGGATTATCGATGCTATATCGTACAGAAAACCACACGAAAATGCCTTAAAATATATGACCCAGCCACTGACAAGAATTCGGGATTTTATAAACGGATGTGCACTCTTGTCGCTCCATCACTCTACGTCAAACCAACCTGAAGGCTGATTTGGATACTGCAGTGCTTCACTAGGAATAGCCCTACTCGAGATGGTATTTCCCGTCCTTCCCAAGACCGTTTCAACTTTACAAATCTTTAACATAGCGCAACGCTTCAGCAACCGTGAATTGTTCAGAAATTAAGAAATTCAGCCTTCAGTTGCAAGGTAGTTGCTTACGTGTGTCTCTTATTCCAGGCCGGTGTTGCTCCACCTACGTTTGTCTTAATGTTTTTAGTTTTGACAGACATAATCTTATGACTATGCGCCTTTATTTTGATTATCCGTTAGGAACAAAATAAATACGATATGTAGGGGAGCCAAGGCGAAATGGCTGTGCGAAATATGCGAAGAAATTGAAAAAAGTGGTAGTCGGAAGGACAGACTCAGGACATATAAAACTCAAAATAGCAACTACCATCAAATTAAAGGCAAAGCCGTCAACATTTAGAGCGCAGTGGGAATTTCACTGTTTAAAAGCAAACGAGAGAGCGCATAGAGGGAGGGGGGGGGGGGGGGGGGGGGGGAATACGTTGAAAGGCTCTAGTAGAGAGAAGAGCTCACACAATGGAGGCTTTCACGGCCGATATTGTCTTCTCTTAAAACTTCAGGGCTAACAGGACGTGGTCGATGTATAAAACTCGACCCTGACGTTTCGTCTCCGACTGCAGGAGACGCCTCCGAGGTAAAGCGGCGATCTACGAAGAGAACTCGAGGAAGGCACTACAGAGGGCGCCACTGTCCATGACGTGGCGTCGGCTATGAGACTGTCTCCGGTAAAGCCAACATTCTCGATTGAATCTAATCGTCCAACACGCTTCCGGTGCAAAGCTGACATCCAAATTTTATCCAATTTAGCACCTTTCTCTTTCTTGTTAAAATTATTACGGTTTTTATCAATCTCGATAGCCTCTCTATATATGCGCGTATAATAATGCGAAGTTTTAGATACGACTCTCGTCTCGCTGAATTTCATTTCATGGTTACCTTCCTGGTAAACAAGTTCTGCTACGGCCGATATATCCGTGTGACCCAGGCGGCAATTTCTCTTGCGTTCAACAAGACAGGTGTTAACACTTGTCTTTGCGGTATCGATTTAAACCTGCCCACAACTACTAGGAATTTTATATACCCCCGGTGTAGCCAAAGGATGTCGTGCTTCTTTTGCAGATTTTAAATATTCTTTTATTTTCCTGGTGGGTTTGAAAACAGTTTCCACCATATACTTGCTTAACACTTTCCCAATGCGATCTGTGACCTTACTACCGAAAGGAAGAAAAACCTTGCCGTTATGCGGCTGTTGTTTGTCGTTGCCCCTGATTCTCTGCCTAGAGCGAAGTGCTCGATCTATCTCCTTGCTAGAATAGCCAATCTTCACGAAAGTTGACCGTAGACATTCAATCTCATCTTTTAAATAAACAGGTTCACAAATTCTGTACGCCCTGTGTACTTGTGTTGAGGTATGGTGAGCCGGCCAGTCTGTGGATGGTTTTTAGGCGGTTTTCCATCTGCCTCGGCGAATGCGGGCAGGTTCCCCTAATTTCGCCTCAGCTACACTATGTCGGCGATTGTTGCGCAAACAAGTTCTCCACGTACGCGTACACCACCATTACTCTACCACGCAAACATAGGGGTTACACTCGTCTGGTGTGAGACGTTCCCTGGAGGGTCCACCGGGGGCCGAACCGCACAGTAACCCTGAAAGAGTAGTTCGGTGTGTGGCGGCGGAGGGGCGAAGTGGACTGCGGTAGTCGTCGTGGGGTTGTGGACCACTGAGGCTGCGGCGGGGACGGTGCGTCTCCGTCGTTTCTAGGTCCGCGGTTAACATACAATACAATTACCGGGAACCGTGGTTCCCTTGTAACAAAATACTCAGAAGATAACTTTGAACAAGTTTTGAAAGTTTTTCGGTGTTCTGGTTCACCCTGTATACAGTATGTATAACAACCAGGAGGAAAAAGTAAGACTGGGAGACCAAGGACGAAGTACTCAGATTAAAAACGGTAAAGACAGGGATGCAGTCTTTTGCCCCTGCTGTTCAATCAGTACATCGAAGAAGTAATGAAGGAAAAAAAGAAAGGTTCAAGAGTGAAAGGATATCTGTGATATGATTCGTTGATGACATTGCTATCCTCAGTAAAAGTGAAAAAGAATTACAGGATCTGTTGAACGGACTGAACCGCTTAATGAGTACGGAATATGGATTGAGAATAAGTCGAGGAAAGACGAAAGTAATGAGAAGTTGCAGAAATGAGAACAGGTAGGATCTTAGCATGAGACAAAGTCAACGAATTCTGCTATCGACGCAGCAAAAATAACCTATGAAGGACGGACCAAGCAGACTAGCACTGGAAGAAAGGGTATTCCTGGCCAAGAGAAGTCTACTAGTATCAAACACGGGCCTTAATTTGAGGAAGATATTTCTGATAATGTACTTTTGGAGCATTGTACGGTAGTGAAACATGGACTGTCGGAAAACCGGAACAGAACAGAAATGGTGCAAGATGTTAGAAATTCTCAGAAAAATTGATTAAGATACGTGGAAAGACGGATAATATAATACACATGTAAGAACCAAGAAGGAACAGTTACAAGGGAAGACCAAGAACGAAGTACTTGGAAAAAAAGGATGTAAGACAGAGATGTAGTCTTTCGCCCCTACTGTTCAGTCTATACATCGTGTAAGCATTGACGAAAATAAAAGAAAGCTTCAATGGCAAGTTTTGATAGTCACATTGCAATCCTCTATTATAGTGAGGAAGACCTGTAGGATCTACTGAAGGGATTAGCCAGTCAAATGAGCACTCTTTATAGATTAAGAGTAAACCTACAATGGCCGAAGTAATGAACAGTATGAGAAATGAGATTAGCGTTCAACTTCGTACTAGACACGAAGTTAAGGAATTCTGCTGTCTTCGATGAAAAATTGACGGACAAAGCAGGTGCGTGCCGAGTAAAACTGTGAGGGACGGGAAAAACCCACCGTGGTTCAACAACAAAGTTAGGAAACTACTGCGAAAGCAAAGAGAGCGTTACTGCAAATTTAAACGCCGGCGAAACCTCTCAGACAAACAGAAGCTAAACGATGTCAAAGTTAGAGTAAGGAGGACTATGCGTGAAGCGTTCATTGCATTCGAAAGTAAAATTTTATGTACCGACTTGACAGAAAATCCTAGGAAGTTCTGGTCTTACCTTAAATCAGTAAGCGGATAGAAACAGCATATCCAGACACTCAGGGATGATAATGGCATTGAAACAGAGGATGACCCGCTTAAAGCTGAAACACTAAACACCTTTTTCCAAAGCTGTTTCACAGAGGAAGACCGCACTGCAGTTCCTTCTCTAAATCCTCGCACAAAACGAAAAAATGGCTGACATCGAAATAAGTGTCCAAGGAATAGAAAAGCGACTGAAATCACTCAACAGAAGAAAGTCCACTGGACCTGACGGGATGCCAATTCGATTCTACACAGAGTATGCGAAAGAACTTGCCCCCCCCCCCCCCCCCCTTTTAACAGCCGTGTACCGCAAGTCTTTAGAGGAACGGAAGGTTCCAAATGATTGGAAAAGAGCACAGGTAGTTCCAGTTTTCAAGAAGGGTCGTCGAGCAGATGCGCAAAACTATCGATTTGTTGTAGAATTTTAGAACATGTTTTTTGCTCGCGTATCATGTCATTTCTGGAAACCCAGAATCTACTCTACAGGAATCAACATGAATCCCGGAAACAGCGATCGTGTGAGACCCAACTCGCTTTATTTGTTCATGAGACCCACAAAATATTAGATACAGGCTCCCAGATAGATACCATTTTCTTTGACTTCCGGAAAGCGTTCGATACAGTGCCGCACTGTCGCCTGATAAACAAAGTAAGAGCCTACGGAATATCAGACCAGCTGTGTGGCTGGATTAAAGAGTTTTTAGCAAACAGAACACAGCATATTGTTCTCAGTGGAGAGACGTCTACAGGCGTTAAAGTAACCTCTGGCGTGCCACAGGGGAGTGTTATGGGACCATTGCTTTTCACAGTATGTATAAATGACCTAGTAGATAGTGTCGGAAGTTCTATGCGGCTTTTCGCGGATGATACTGTAGTATACAGAGAAGTTGCAGCATTAGAAAATTTTAGCGAAATTCAGTAAGATCTGCACTTGGTGCAGGGAGTGGCAACTGACCCTTAACATAGACAAATGTAATGTATTGCGAATACGTAGAAAGCAGGATCCTTTATTGTATAATTATATGATAGCAGAACAAACACTGGTGGCAGTTACTTCTGTAAAATATCTCGGGGTATGCGTACGAAACGATTTGAAATGGAATGGTCATATAAAATTAATTGTTGGTAAGGCGGGTGCCAGGTTGTGAAAAATGTAGTCCATCAACAAAGGAGGGGCTTACAAAACACTCGTTCGACCTATACTTGAGTTTTGCTCATCAGTGTGGGATCCGTACCAGGTCGGGTTGACAGAAGAGAGAGAGAGAAGATCCAAAGAAGAGCGGCGCGTTTCGTCACAGGGTTATTTGGTAAGAGTGATAGCGTTACGGAGATGTTTAGCAAACTCAAGTGGCAGATTCTGCAAGAGAGCCGCTCTGCATCGCGGTGTAGCTTGCTGTCCAGGTTTCGAGAGGGTGCGTTTCTGGTTGAGGTATCGAATATATTGCTTCCCCCTAGTTATACCTCCCGAGGGGATCACGGATGTAAAATTGGAAAGATTCGAGCGCGCGCCGAGTCTTTCCGGCAGTCGTTCTTCCCACGAACCATACGCGACTGGAACAGGAAAGGGAGGTAATGACGGTGACACGTAAACTGCCCTCCGCCACACACCGTTGGATGGCTTGCGGCGTATAAATGTAGATGTAGAAGTGTAGGATAGAAGAAACAGACCATCGCAGGCAAAGTAGTCGTTCCACATAGAACTCTACTAATATCAAACATCAGTCTTATTTAGAGGAAGAAATTTCATTGAGTGTACGTTTGGAGCACAGCACTGTACGGAAGTGAATCTTGAACTATGGAAAAACAGGAAACGAAAAGAATGGGAAAATTTGAGATGCTGCGGTATGGAAGTATGGTGAAAATTGGGTGAACTGATAAAATACGGTCCGCAGCTCGTGGTCGTGCGGTAGCGTTCTCGCTTCCCGCGCCCGGGTTCCCGGGTTCGATTCCCGGCGGGGTCAGGGAATTTCTCTGCCTCGTGATGACTGGGTGTTGTGTGCTGTCCTTAGGTTAGTTAGGTTTAAGTACTTCTAAGTTGTAGGGGACTGATGACCATAGATGTTAAGTCCCACAGTGCTCAGAGCCATATTTTGATAAAATACGAAATGAGGAATACTTCTGCAAAATCGTGGATTTGAAGAACGCGTGGAAAACATCGACAAGAAGAAGGAATACACTAATAGGACATACGTTAAGACATCAAGGAATAATTTCTGTGGTAATGTGGGGAGGTAAATACGGTAAAAACTGTAGGGGGAGACAGAGACTGACATATGTCCGACGTACAACTAAAGATGTCGAGTGTGCCACCCTGATTGGCACAAGGGAGGTCGTGCCAGGCCACTTGTGAGCAGCAAGAAGACAAATGAAAAACTGAAGGAACTACAAAAAAATCCATATCTTCGCAAAGCTCAACCCATGTCAGTCGCCTCGTTTAGGGTGCTTAAACAGGGGGACCGCGCCAGTACGTGGTACGATCAAGGCGCGGCTGATCCTAAATTCCCGGTTACGCGGCACCAGCTGAGAGCCGGTTCCCCGCGGCGGCTGTGCTTCTGGAATGCGGTTTGGCGGTGACTCGTCCGCAGCCGGAAGACGGCGCCCAGCCCAGCCCAGCCAAAGCCTTCCAGCTGCTCAGAAGTACTCTACAAGGCAGTGGCCCAACACGGCAACATTAAGGTCGATTCGTAGTTGAGGGAACGGAACGTCAATCCATTTCACAATGCATTTCAAATGGCATGGCGGCATCCACACATACCGTCAACGGAACGACACGGGACGCCAACACCAAGGATTTGCGGCAAGAAAGTATTGGCGTTGACCATGGCGAGGGGTGATGGGGGAGCTCTTGCGTCGTCTGTTACATTGGAAAGGTTCCATGAGGACTTCGATATTTTTCTATGAGTGTACTTCTGCAAAAAGAGGCCAGACCTCTGAAGGCGAAAAATGATTTAGGAATCACAATACTCGTTCAAAGAAAAGGCCTACATGGTGCATTAATAGGAACAGAAATTGATGAAATAATTTTTAATAACCCTTTCTTTTAACAGTGAAAAAGTTCTATTCAAGGAGAAAAGTACAGTTGTCCTTGACATTATCTGGCACTTAAAAAAAAGAAACACGGTGGATAATATGAGAAAGCTCCAAGAATTTCCTTCTACAGATTATTTGACGTAATAATTTTGGGGCAGAAGCTCTTTTGTCCGTGTTTGCTTTAATAATACATATGTTTTTGGATGGGGTCCGCCTTTAGCAAAACACAATTTTGTTTTTTATCCCAACCATGTTTCACTACAGTTGCAGCATCATCAGTGGGCTTATATTTTACGGCTTTTACCACATGGTATGGAGTTCCTGATGTGTTATGTTTTTATAGTGACTGATTTCTTTCACAGTTTGTCATGTTTTTTGTTTTCTTCATCTTCAGTGAAGAAGGCGAGGAAAACAGAAACATGACAAACTGTGACAGAAATGTAAAAACATATCAGATAAACCACGCCATGTGGTAAAAATCCATAAAATTAAAGGTCACTGATGATGTTGGAACTGCAGATAAACATGTTTGGGATTAAAAAACAAAATTGTGTCTTGTTGAAGGCGGGTCCCATCCAAAAGCATATGTATTATTTGGCATGTTTGTATCTAAGGGACAGTGTTGTACCTGGAGGATACTAAGTCTAGGAATAGATGGTGTTTATTGCTCGCTGTTTAAACCTCGTGACTGACTTTAGAATCGCGTGAAGGACTGCGCACTAAGGACCACCATAAACAGTTTTCAGTATTTTCTACTGTTTTTGTTGTTGTGAGATGAGACGACACCCTAATAAGCATCCTTGGCGTAGAGAAACAACTGAAAGATTTAAAAGTAAATAAATCACCAAGTCCAGATGAAATCCCATTTCGATTTTACAAAGAGTACTCTACGGCATTGACCCCCTACAAAGCTTGCATTTAACGTGAACCCCTCGCCCAGCACAAGACCCCAAGCGACTGGAAAAGGCACAGGTGACACCAATATATATGAAGTGTAAAAGAGCGGACCAGCAAAATTAGAGACCAATATCCCTAACTGTTGTTTGCTGCTGAATCTTTGAATATATTCTCAGTTGGAATAAAGTAAACTTTCTTGAGACTGAGAAGCTTATGTCCAGGAATCAGCATGGTTTTAGAAAGCATCGCTCTTGCAAAACTCAGCATGCCCTTTTCTCACAAAATATACTGAGAATTGTGGATGAAGCATTTGACACGGCGCCCCATTGCAGGTTGTTAACGAAGGTACGAGCATGTGGAATAAGTTCACAGATATTTGAGTGGCCCGAAAACTTCTTAAGTAATAGAACCCGGTGTGTTGTCTTCGACGGTGAGTGTTCACTAGAGACAAGGGTGTCGTTAGGGGTGCAGGGAAGTGTGACAGGACCGCTATTGTTCTCTATATTCATAAATGATTTGGCGGACAGGGTGGGCAGCAATCTGCGGTTGTTTGCTGATGACGCTGTGGTGTACGGTAAGGTGTCCAAGTCGACTGACTGTAGGAAGATACAAGTTGGTGTGCTGAAAGGCAGCTAGCCCTAAATGTGGAAAAATGTAAGTTAATCCGGATGAGTAGGAAGATCAAACCTATAATGTTCGTATACAGTATTGCCAGTGTCCTGCTTGACACAGTCAAGTCGTTTAAATGTCTGGGCGTAACGTTGCAAAGCGATGTGAGGTGGGACGAGCACGTTAGAACTGTGGCAGGGAAGGCGAATGGTCGACTTCGCATTATTGGGAGAATTTTAAGAAAGAGTGGTTCATCTGTAAAAGAGACCGCGTATAGGACGCCGGTGCAGCCTGTTCTTGACTACTGCTCGAGTGTTTGGAATCCGTACCAGGTCGGATTGAAGGAAGACATCGAAACAATTCAGAGACAAGATGCTGGATTTGTTACCGGTGAATTCGAACAACACGATATTGTTACGGAGATGCTACGGGAACTCAAATGGGATTCCCCGGAGTTAAGGCGACGTCCTTTTCGAGAAACACTACTGAGGAAATTTAGAGAACCAGCATTTGAAACTGACGAACGGTTCTACTACCGCCAACATATATTGCGCGTAAGGACCACGAAGATAAAATACGAGAAACTAGGGAGCATGCGGAGGAATATAGACAGTCGTTTTTTCCTCGCTCTATTTGCGAGTGGAACAGGAAAGGAAATGACTTGTAGTGGTACAGCGTACCCTCCGCCACACACCTAACGGTGACTTGCGGAGTATCGATGTAGATGTAGAAGTAGGCGTATTGTGTTATGTGTGTCGCTTGCAAGTATAATTATTTCTTCATATTTGAGTTCTGTATAATATATTAAAGATATTTGGAAGACACTGTTAACTCTTCAGTGACAGAGTTCTATGACAAGTAAAATTTTGCACATTTTTAAAACTAGCTATCTTACGTGTGGCGGTTAAGACATACTTTGTCAGTCATGCACCATCTTGTATCTTGAAACGGAAGGACTTTTTACCGTGGATCCCGTGATATTGTAAGTAGGCTGTTGAGGTTTTTATGTTAGTAGCGCCACGTAGCGCTCTATGAAAATCACTGACTGTGCTGTGTGCAGTCTGTGGCTGATTTGCATTGTTTGAATATTTGCTATTGTAGTGTTGGGCAGTTGGATGTGAACAGCGCGTAGCGCTGCACAGTTGGAGATGAGCCGCCAGCAGTGGTGGATGTGGGGAGAGAGATGGCAGAGTTTTGAGAGCGGACGATCTGGACGTGTGTCCGTCAGAAAAAGGAGACTTGTAAGACTGGATGTCATATATATATAATGACTTTTGAACACTATTAAGGTAAATACATTGTTTGTTCTCCATCAAAATCTTTCATTTGCTAACTATGCCTATCAGTTGTTAGTGCCTTCAGTAGTTAGAATATTTTATTTAGCTGGCAGTTTTGGCGCTCGCTGTATTGCAGTAGTTCGAGTAAGGAAGATTTTTGTGAGGTAAGTGATTCATGAAAGGTATAGGCTATTGTTAGTCAGGGCCATTCTTTTGTAGGGATTATTGAAAGTCAGATTGCGTTGCGCTAAAAATATTGTGTCTCAGTTTAGTGATGATCAGAATAAGTAAAGAGAGAAATGTCTGAGTACGTTCAGTTTTGCTCAGCTGTTTGAAAATCAAATAACGTAGAAGTTTCCCAGCACTGTCATTTATAAAGTTTTTTCTAAGGGGGTGTTCCAATATTTGCTAATAAATTGAGTTTGTTTAATGTCTTAACAGTTGTCCCGGTCTCAAAAATGGTAATCTGTGTTAGCTCCCAGTAGTTTCTGTTTCAAAATATTTTCAACTTGTGACTGGTTTTTGACAATGCTTGTTCTTAATTTGATGTCACTTACTGATTACTGGTGTGCTGTCGAGTAGTAACTGAACAGACAGACCACAAAATACAGTACTGACTAGACTTTCTCAGCTGCAACACTTCTAAAATTCAACAGAATATTTATTCCTATATACGTGAACTCGTATCTTGCAACAGGTTTTCAGATTTCGAGAAACCATTCTTTTCAAGGTAAATTTTGTACTTTCATAAAACGGCTACAGCACACAAAGTTAATGCTGTCGTTTCAAAACGGAATAAGAAAATATATTAGACTTCTACCAGACGGCTACCAAATAAAAGATGTTCTGAAATGTTTCGACGACACATTTCCTAGTGTTTCGTTTAGCAGCTTATCACGCAAATTACGAATTTTGCTGTGGCTGTTAATAAACTTAATCATTGGTAATTCCTTAAGCCACATACTTAACTTCGAGTTTTTGTATCACGAATGGTATTTAATAACATCACTTTCACCATTAAGTGCTGGGTTGACAAAACTGACTTTGCATTGACGTTCCACCTGGTGTGAACATGCCACCATTTCGCGATTGGGATACGATATTTCAGTGCCTGTGTTGTTCAGAAGTACGATGCAACGTTCCTTCGAACATGCGTGCCTCTCCGAAGGACGTGCATCGTACTTCTGAACAACACAGGCACTGAAATATAGCTTTTATCCAGCGACACCGTGCAAGCGACTTTCAATTAAAACGTCTCTCCAGTTCGGGGTTATAAATAATGAATGTACGAGTACAGGTTACAGACACATGGTTAACGCATACGGAATTTTGGGTCTGGACGGGAGCAGCGCTCGGATAACCTGAAGCCGTGTGCACAGTTGTTGTTGTAGTCTTCAGTCCAGAGAATAGTTTGATGCAGCCCTTCATGCTACTCTATCCTGTGCAAGGTTCTTCATCTCCCAGTACCTACTGCAGCCTACATCCTTCTGAATATGTTTAGTGTATTCATCTCTTGGTCTCCCTCTACGATTTTTACCCTCCACGCTGCCCTCCAATACTAAATTGGTGATCCCTTGATGTCTCAGAATATGCCCCACCAACCGATCCCTTCTTCTAGTCAAGTTGTGCCATAAACTCCTCCCCAATTCTATTTAATACTTCCTCATTAGTTATGTGGTCTACCCATCTCATCATCAGCATTCTTCTGTAGCACCACATTTCGAAAACTTCTATTCTCTTCTTGTCTAAGCTATTTATCGTCCATGTTTCACTTCCTTACATGGCTACACTCCATACAAATACTTTCAGAAACGACTTCCTGACACTTAAATCAATACTTGATGTTAACAAATTTCTCTTCTTCAGAAACGCTTTCCTTGCCATTGCCAGTCTACATTTTATATCCTCTCTACTTCGACCATCATCAGTTATTTTGCTCCCCAAATAGCAAAACTCCTGTACTACTTTAAGTGTCTCATTTCCTAATCTAATTCCCTTAGCATCACCCAACTTAATTCGAATACATTCCATTATCCTCGTTTTGCTTTTGTTGACGTTCATCTTATACCCTCCTTTCAAGACACTGTCCATTCCATTCAACTGCTCTTCCAAGTCCTTTGCTGTCTCTGACAGAACTACAATGTCATCGGCGAACCTCAACATTTTTATTTCTTCTCCATGGATTTTAATACCTACTTCAAATTTTTCTTTGGTTTCCTTTACTGCTTGCTCAGTATACAGATTGAATAGCATCGGGGATAGCCTACAACCCTGTCTCACTCCCTTCCCAACCACTGCTTCCCTTTCATGTCCCTCGACTCTTATAACTGCCATCTGCTTTCTGTACAAATTGGAAATATCCTTTCACTCCCTGTATTTTACCCTGCCACTTTCAGAATTTGAAAGAGAGAATTCCAGTCAACATTGTCAAAAGCTTTCTCCAAGTCTACAAATGCTAGAAACGTAGGTCTGCCTTTCTTAATCTATTTTCTAAGGTAAGTCGTAGAGTCAGTATTGCCTCACGTGTTCCACCATTTCTACGGAATCCAAACTGATCTTCCCCGAGGTCCGCTTCTACCAGTTTTTCCATTCATCTGTAAAGAATTCGTGTTGGTATTCTGCAGCCGTTGCTTATTAATCTGATAGTTTGGTAATTTTCACATCTGTTAACACCTGCTTTCTTTGGGATTGGAATTATTATACTCTTCTTGAAGTCTGAGAGTATTTCGCCTGTCTCATACATCTTGCTCACCAGATGGTAGAGTTTTGTCAGGACTGGCTTTCCCAAGGTCGTCAGTAGTCCTAATGGAATGTTGTCTACTCCTGAGGCCTTATTTCGACTCAGGTCTTTCAGTGCTCTGTCAAACTCTTCACGCAGTATCGCATCTCCTATTTCATCTTCATCTACATCCTCTTCCATGTCTATAATATTGTCCTCGAGTACATCGCCCTTGTATAGACCCTCTGTATACTCCTTCAAACTTTCTGCTTTCCCTTCTTTGCTTAGAAGTGGGTTTCCATCTGAGCCCTTGATATTCATACAAGTGGTTCTCTTCTCTCCCAAGGTCTCTTTAATTTTCCTATAGGCAGTATCTATCTTACCCCTAGTGAGATAAGCCTCTACATCCTTACATCTGTCCTCTAGCCATCCCTGCTTAGCCAGTTTGCACTTCCTGTCGATCCACGCCAAACGAAGGGCTTGTAGTCAAGGAATTTGGCCATGAGGTATCGCGGTTGGCTGTGGTTATCTGCCGAAATGTTTCCCATTTTGTTATTGTTATAAAATAGCGTTTGAATTACTATTTCACCGGCAGATATTACTAGGGAAGAAGTGGATATCAGTTGTTGTATGTGCAGCGTTTGCTTAAAGCTGATCATCAGAAAAAGAAAAACAAGCGACACTGGTGGACGACCTCTCTTTTGAAAAGTAGGGAGCAGTGTGGTGGGACAAATTTATTGTTTACCTTAAAGCTGAATTTAAATATGGGCTATTTCATAATTTTTACCTAAGACTACAAATTTCGAATGGTTATTGAATTATGTAGGCTCTAAAATGCCCAAAGATAGCACCCTTTTCACGAGAACTCTACCTGCAGCAGAAAGTTGTCACTCTCAGTTTGTACCTCTTCGTCGTTGACCGCGAAAAGATGTCCAGAAAGCCGAGCGGTTCTAGGCGCTTCAGTCTGGAACCGCGCGACCGTTACGGTCGCAGGTTCGAATCCTGCCTCGGGCATGGATGTGTGTGATGTCCTTAGGTTAGTTTGGTTTACGTAGTTCTAAGTTCTAGGGGACTGATGACCTCAGCTGTTAAGTCCCATAGTGCTCAGAGCCATTTTTGATGTCCAGAAAGACAGTTTTTTTTTTTCGCTCTCTCTGTTGTTCCGTCATGACTAGGAGACATCGGCTGGTAAGTAACAATGTCAATAAAATTCATCAACAGCCGTATACTTTAAGGTATTACTTCATTTTATTCTGAAAGGAACCAGTTCCGGCATTTCATTACGCCATCTTCGGGCACTTGCACAATAATGCCTTTTCGTTATGCTGATACGCACAGCTTTAAAGTCTGCTACAGAGCTTAACAGTCAAGGCGACGAAGTGCTACTAACATACCATGCACAGGCGTGAAATTGAAAAACTGTCCGAACTTTGTCAGACTGTTTTCAATTATGTTTAAGACTATATTAATGCTGATTAGAGTGTTAAACACAACACGTAAATATAAGATATAAATGAAAGAAAAAATGCTAATTAGTATGAACTGTACTAATGACAATGAATTTCTGCTTATCGAGATAACATAACTGTTTTAGTAAGACAGAATACCCCAGATCCTTAGGAATTAGCAAATGTTCAGACCAGCCATACTGGATTACCGTTGCTGACCTACCATGAAAGTGTGCACATTTAGCAGTGCGTGAAGATTCATAACGAAATTCAGTTAAAAATCATTCAGTGCCACACTTAATTCAATTACTGACAGAAGTGGAAAAAGTAGGCAGTAACAAGTATGAAACTCTACAAGAGTTTCATGTTGACGTCCACAGGGCGGCCGTACAGAATAAAGGTAGCAATAAAACGTATGGGGGCGCGAGAATTTCTTAAAATTGCTTTACTGATAGTCGACCTGCCTCCATCGAGATCGAAAACAAACCAGACCTCCCTTGCAGCAGCAAACACATTTCACTACGCCAGCAAACAACCCAGGCAAACAGCCCTCTACTATTACCCCAGACATGAATTAGCCGGAAATTTCGCAATGAAAATGGTAAAATGATCTGCAGTATCTGTTGCATAGAGTTTTCTGGACTCAAAAACATGAATTTTCTACCTTTGCGTCATCTCTTATGTGACAATCACTCGGGATGTTTATCGAAATAACAAAATACTGTTATTAGCGAGTAAATTTAGAAGGATAATTCTGCACCGCACCAGGAAATAAACGGCGACATAGCTGCCAAACGTATTCTACAACGTTTCGAATTCTCCATTAGACTCGCCACAGCCAGAAAACGTTCATTAGCCGAAGTGTTTCTTAAGCTAGCTAGCAATGAGAATGCTCACACTTCTAAAACCTGGTGGCATTAATACTGGGATCTGAATTACCACGTGTATAGGCAAATTGACTTTATTTGCATTCCTGTAAACGTGATTTGGATCGAAAGCATAGCTACGATTAATATGCTGATGTATCGACTGCAACTAGAACATTTCGAATAAAGAGTGGGGGGGATTATTTATGCGGCCCTCATCTTCGGTAACTGTTAGGATTTCGTCACCTAAATCGGTAAAAATGGAACCTTACTAGTCTCACGTTCATGTTCACAAATGTATTCCACGATGGCGTCGCCTTCCGTTCCGTCACGTTTACGAGTAGAATGAATCGACATTTAAAGCCGCAGTTCCACAGGTAATGACGTGTTACACATGCATTTCCCCACCACCGCACCTGCCAGGCAGTTGGCCTGTGGAAGCAAGCTATTGGTTCAGTCTCATGCCAGATGGGATGAGTATCAGAAAAGCTGCTTAACGAATACAGCAGCTGCCGTTTGGTGCATCTGGTCTCGCTCAGTTTTCGGTCGTTTGACAGTTGTTGTCTTGAACCATAGCTTTAGCATTGTGGCAAAAAATGGGCTTCGTCTCCAACTAAGTGAATACATACTTCCTAAAACATTAAAATGTTCTTAACGCTCGTGACAGGAAGCTTATTGTAGCCCTCACTAGCTCCTTATAATCTTTTAGTGGTATTAAAGTAACAGCATCATTTACAGTAAAGCAATGTGTTTCAAAAGCATTGTATCTGAGATTATGGACTTGCTGAGCTTCACATTACTGCAGAACTGTGAACACAGCAAAGCTATTTGGATTTCATTATAGCGTTAAAATTTTTCGCTTTAGTCAGTGAATGAAAATATTACAATGAAGTGGAAACAGCGGTTTTTTGTGAATTCAGAGATTTAAAGCTACTCTTGACGTAAACAAAATGCGATGTAAATACAACAGTGTTGTTATTAGCACAATCACTCAAGGCTAGCTCACTGCAAAATAGTAGAAAGTTACGTAAAAAATTAAGTACACGGAAAGTTATATTTCTAGCACCTTTGTCCTGTCCTAATCGTGAGAAACCCTAAACATAAAAACTAAAGTAATCTGTTGATATGAGAGTGTTACTTTTGTATGTACCTACAGGGTACTGTGGATATGCATTAAGCATACTACAGTGATTATGTCTCTCCAGTTGTAAGATATCTTGATGTTACTTGTAACGCAATGCTATCTGTCATGTCATCTGATTTCTGTACAAAACAACGCATATAGATCAAAAAGAACTCAAATTCAGTTTTACTCATTCATTTACTTTTCCGACAGCTCGTCGTCTGTTAACAACACTTTTAGAAGCATGTTAGACGGCTCCAAATTATTTCTATGAGAAATCGATTTCGTACTCAATATTTGTGGGACCTAATTCTTTTGATTAATGTTTCTATAAGCTCTTGAGACAAAATCTGTTAAATTAACACCCGAGAGATTTATTGCAGTTGGTCCCAATTAGTTGTAACCAAGGAGGATATTTCTAACTGGTGAGGCCGTTTTTAGGTTCAAATGGCTCTGAGCACTATGGGTCTTAACATCTGAGGTCATCAGTGCCCTTGACTTAGAATTACTTAAACCCAAATAACTTAAGGACATCACACACATCCATGCCCGAGGCAGGATTCGAACCTGGGATCGTAGCGGTCGCGCGGTTCCAGACTGAACGTTTTTAGGTCCCATATAATTTTTCACACGTGTAAATGATCTAAAATGATAAAAAATGTATCGCAGCCCCGTCATATCATGCATAGGTTTCCTTAAATCTGAAAACTGTTTGCCAGTAAGCATTTGACAACAGGAAATGGCTACGTTCATTCTTGAACATTCTCATTGTGGTTCAATGGAGTATGCTGTGTCTTAAAATGCAAGCGAGAGAATGGGGTTTGTTTAACTGTTCAGTCTGTCAAAAAGCCAAAAAGCGTCATTTCGGACTTGGAGCGTGCGCGTTGTCGCTTTACGGCAGGAAGTTGCCTTTGGACTGGCGCATGCCACAGTGACGGATTGCGAACATTCAACAGCTATGAGGAGGCACAAAAATTGTAGATCTGCATCGTAGTTTTGACTTGGTTGATAACAGTTAGTGTCTCGTAGGCTCGCTGAAACGACACCCCAACCGCTACTTGCGTAACTGCGCAGTTGACACATCGTTGCACAAATTACTAGCAGAAGTGAACCCGCGCAGGGAAATCAGCTGCTGATTGTGCCCGCATACTTTGTAAATCAGTAAATGATTTGCATACTGTGGGTTGGCCTCTTACAGTTGCAATGTCCTCACAGGACCAGATTTACAGACTCCAGAGACTTTTTGGTTCCCTGCTGCCGCTCACCTATAGTTTGTTTTCGAATTTTAACATTTTTAGTTTTCATACAAAGTTGTCCTACAAAATTATATCATGTTTCTGCACATTCGTCAAAGGTAGGCGGAGAAGTGGACGACGCACGTGTAACCCACGCCATAATAAACAGCGACGAACTGTCACCCCTGATAGCGTACAATGTGTTCCACTGTTCCACTGCAGTTCCAGAGCCGAGGAGGACGCAGATCTGTACTGCAATGCCACTCGGATGAGGTGTAGATCTTCTCTGGGGGTGGTCTGTGTAGTGCGACCTGACCCATTTCGTGTCGGAGATTTTCTCCGCTCGGGGACTGGGTATTGTGTTGTCCTTGTCATCATCATTTCATCCCCATCGACAAGCAAGTCCCCGAAGTGGCGTCAACTCGAAAGACTTGCACCAGGCGAACGGTCTACCCGACTGGAGGCCCTAGCCACACGGTATTTCCATTTTATACGAGCAACAATTTCCCGGATGGAAGCATCACATCCTCTCATGCCTATAAAGCGCCCTCTTTCAAACTCACTGATTTGACGGTACGATTCGTACATAAAACTGCGAGGCATCCTCTTCAAGTCACAATGATCCATTACCTTCCGTTTATAGCGACAACTAGAGCCGCGGGTACATTTTACCGGTATGTGGTGTTGCGTCGCGATATCGGTGTTGACTTTGCACTTGCGGGCTGAAAAGGTTCAAATGCAAATCATTTCTGCAGAACATACTAAGGTACGTCCTGTAATATGAACGTCCTGTCTCTAGTAGTTCTGTTTTTCCGGTGTACATTTGTGGCACAGCCTGACTAAAAGGAGGCATCGATTGATAGGACAGAACGTAAAGCATTGAATAGTCAGTTTGGCAATGTAAGGAAGTGTGTGTGTGTGTGTGTGTGTGTGTGTGTGTGTGTGTGTGTGTGCGCGCGCGGACGGGGTAGGGAGGGGGGTGGGGTGGGGGGAAGAACTTAAGAGGGCTCACAAGGTTTGTTTATAGTAAGCAGGTTCATATGGATGTAGGTTGTGGTAGCTATGTATTCAGACATGAAGAGGCTTGTACAGAATAGACTAATAAAGAAGCACCCCTAAGGCCACAGTGCCACAGTACGTACGTACTATCCCACGGACAGCCTGACAGGGAGTAGGGGGAGGGGGGGGGATACCTGTGGAGTACTTAACTGAAAGCCATCGAATAACAGCAATTTTATTTAATATTAATGTAGCGTATTTTACTATTCTTTCCTTTTTTCCGCAGCAATTCTTAAGTATTTGTTGCCCGCCACCATGAAACGTTACGATCTGTTACAGCCTAGTACGTCCCCCGTAAATCTTTAGAAAACTGTTGTAATTACTGTATTTACCACATATTTTATGAGGTTCTGTGGACATTAAAGCTAAGCAAAAAGTAAACTTATAAACTTTTTACCGCCCCTAACCTCCGTAATATCTCGTGTTACCTAGCAGCGCCGCTACATGATGGAAATCCCGCTTTCACCCGAAATGTAACGCACTGAAGCCTCACACACGTGAAGCATTCCGTTCTCTCTACTGCTTCCGGGCATTATCCTTCGGCCTTCCCAATAACTTCCGTATCGGAAAGTTAGACTTACTTGGTGTGCCGATGTGAAAGACTCTGAAGTTGTCATTATCACGTAAATACAGTGATGTATCAAAACGCTCCATGCCGTATCATCCATTACGCGCGTTGTGAGTAGATTCTTTATCAGACGCCGTAACTGCCTTATATATCAAATGAATACACTAGTCAACCTGCCTTTACCAGTAGTTCGACATCCACTAACAACAGTACAGATATGTCCTAGTTTATAAGAACCTCCTCGACATTTACTATCATTAATTAACAGTCTTGCGAAAGACATTGGGGTAGCATACAGCAGGAGGTGCTGAATAGTTTTTATGTCGCTTCTGAACTGTTCTGTCACACTATTCACTGAACTTCGCTGTTCATCTGCGTGAATGCGGGAAACCACTGTAATCTTAAATACTGCTTATTACGTCCTCATTCTTGAGGTCACCATACATGGTGTACCGTACGTGCCCTAAAACTGCACTACCGTGATTCCAATTCCAATTATTCAAACACAAAAGCCATAGGTGGATAGAATGCTCTAGCCGTGAAGACGTTTTAGTGAAGTGGAGAGTACGTTGCCACGGCGAGATTTAAATTTGGCAGTTATTTAGCACTTAGGTCTGATGATAGTTCTCAATCCGAAAAAATATGGTCAGGTTATGGGTACAGGAAGAGGAGGGAAAGGGGGGTGGGGGTTAGCGGGAAACAAGAATCCAAAAGAATCGCCTCAGTCTAAAAAGACCAGCTACAAACAGATTCGTAACCTTGCAGCTCACACTCTTTACAACCAGTTACTACTGTTGAATTCGATAAGAACACTCGGTCTCATTTAACGCTTCATTACTTACGAAAAATGTCCAGTAAATAGACACTTCACACGAGGTCTATAATTCATTCTGACAAGGGAAACTCTTCAGCGTAACCCCCCCCCCAGATTTAGTGGTAAAATGGCCCAGTGGATTAGTCTGTCAAAAACTGAACACAGATCAATCATGAAAACAAGAAGAAGGTGTACTGAACTGTGAAGAAAGAAGCGAAACAGAAAGAGTGAGTGGTCCAAGCAGAAGATGTGCAACATCGAGCGACTTGACCGAGCCCCGCCGTCGTGGTTGTGTGCTCACGGTGTTGAGCTGCCACTCAGACAATCCGTGTTCAAATCTCCCTCGTACACCTACTGCTTTTTTTAAAAATAAATTTATAAACTGTCCGTCCGATCATTGACGTGTCTGTTTTCCTTCTGTTCTCTTGGCAATTATGATACTATATACCTGGTGTAGAACCTGAGTCAAGTGGTAAGAATAAATGTCTGTCGCAAGAAAATGTGATGAATAAAGCAGCCGGGACGCGCATAGACTTCCCACAGAAATGAAAACAACAAACAAACGGGCGTGTACTGCGTTACAACAAAGGAATTCAAGAGTCAAAATTTCCGAAACGGAACGCAAGAGTCATAATATATGGTACTTGTGTAAAACAAACAGGAAATACAGTACGTACGTCTGGAGGTCCCTTCGTTACACCTCGCTGCTGCGAACAGACGTTACAGCAGGATACAGATACACATTCGAATACAGCGAACAGACACGTCAATGACGGATGGACAGTTCATAATTTTGTGGGAAAAAAATTTTGTGCACGAGAGACACTTGAACACGGATTTCCTCTTCCGCAGTGCAACACTGTCCATACGACCACCACGAATTGGCTACTCAAATTCGGTCGATGTTGTACATCTTGAGCTTGGACCGTTCAGTGATTCTATTTTGCTTCTTTTTTCTTAGTTCAGTACGCCTTCTTCCTGTTTTCATGCCTGATCTGTGTTCAGTTTTTTACGGGCTATCCACTGGGCGATCTCACCAGTAAGTGTGAGGGGGGCGCGATGGGGCGTTCCCCTTTCCGTTGTGAGTCGATCGCTTTCACTGTGTAGGCGCTGTGCCGTGTGGTGTTGCAGCTTGTACGATGTGTTCGCGCGACCAACTGCGAAATTTGGGCAGCCAAAAAAGTGTACAACGTGCGTTAACTGTTTTAATCGACTTGCATCTGACAGCAACCCAGACGACGAACCCACGAAAGGAAAAGGAAAGATAAAGTTTGATCACATTTTAATATTTTAACCGATAACATTTCTTTCATAACACCTCTAACCTCTCCAGTGTATGCACTGAAGTAAAAGTGTTCGTTATACTCGTCTAGCCGGCCACGGTGGCCGAGCGGTTCTAGCCGCTTCAATCCGGAACCGCGCGACTGCTACCGTCACAGGTTCGAATCCTGCCTCGAGTATGGGTGTGCGTGATGTTCTTAGGTTAGTTAGGTTTAAGTAGCTCTAAGTTCTAGGGGACTGATGACCTCAGATGTCAAGTCCCATAGTGCTCAGAGCCATTTGAACCATACTCGTCTGCTGCAATGTACTTGCAGTGATTAATGATAACTGATTAAAGCAAAGAAAAATTTAAACTTTGAGAGAGATTTTACATCCTCATAGATTACGTCATAAATGGGAAAGTCCACTGTCCAGCTTTCGTAGACGGAGGGAGGGGGGTGGTGGGAGAGGAGTCAAGGTTTCTCCTTCAGTCGATCCAAAATTTTGCGTAGTATTCCCCCATTATTGTTTACCCTTTTCAAGTAATCGCTAAGATGCGTACTTTTCTACATCCCACTGGCCGTAACTTTTCTGACAAATGAAATCTTCGGTGCAAATCCTCGGTCTCAGCCACTTCTCTGACGTGTCATTTGTCTTATAAAGTGGTGGAGCCAGTTTTCATTAACGAGCTGACGAATTTGACTTAACCGCCGTTACAAATCCGTGCACAAAATCGGTTTGATGCTTTCGGAATCGTTCACAACATTGCAGCTACTTTTAGACACAGAGCAACATAACTTCCGAACATTGTTCGTAATCCAAAACATTACGCCATCTTGCTGTTCTCGTGTGTTCCGAGAAATGTATCGAATATTGCCAGGAGGTTATGAAAATTGTAGCGGGAGTTCTGAGCACTTCTGTTCCTTATTTATGTCTCTTTGTGTTATGAGGGAGTGGTTTGTGTGTGTGTGTGTTTTCCTATTGTGTGTCCTGCGTCAGTTCTCTCAGAGCGGTAAAGAGTGTCTTGTTGTAAAGGATAGCTCTTCTGAGATCACCTTCGGGCTACTTTATGAGGGCAACACAATAATCCGAATGATCAGTTCCTCTCTTGTGTTTACTTTTTCTTTGTAGATTTCACCTTTCAACCACCCCAACAGGCAAAAATCTGAGGTGGTACGGTTGTGGGACCTTGGTGGCCAAGAAACGCGACCATCTGCTGATCCATCTTTCGAGGAATATTATGTGTGGATAACGTGTCACCTGACAACTAGAATGTTCCGGGGCCCTGCCATGCTGGAAGAAAACACCAATCCTTGTAGTCAAAGGAACCCGTTACAAGTACGCTCGAAGCTCTTCTTCAAGGAAGTCTAGATAACGAGGCCCTGTAAGATGGTGCGGTAAGAGAACGGACCTAACCAAACTCAAAAAGACCTCAGCAGAGCTACAAGTGATATTGTCGAGAGAATGCGAAACTGCTTTGGAATCGGAGGTGGAATCTATAAAAATAAACTTTCAACTTAATGATTTGCCTTTGCTTAAAATCTTGTGTGTGTAGGAGTTTGGGTTACATTGTAACAAATGTAGCTCTGTAAACACTTAAATTGAACATACGTTGTGTGGAATGCTTATTCGAATTAGTCTACACTACCATCTTCTAAAATATTCGCTATTCTCCCTGAAACACCACATGCGTCAAAGAAAGGTTTAGTTCACGTAACACTTCATACAGACAGCAGGTCATAGATTTCTTTTTGCTTAAGTACCAGGAATTTTACTTCCTTCTTGGGTAATTAAATGATTTACATTGCTATTACCGTTAACTTAGGTTCATTGCCAGGAATGTGACCCGCACTTGCAAACACTCTGCATAAATGTCAAGCTGACCTTTACCAACAGGTCTGAGGCTAGTATCTTTTTGCCATGAGTATCAAGTTTTAAACCCACAGCGCGTTGTGCGCAGCTGTTTCATTAGCGCGAGAAAAATAGGAAATGACTGACGGCGTTTTTGCCAGAACATTTCCTTTAGATGCTCTTTCACCTTGATACATTCATATTTACTCCTCTCTAGTCCCGTTCGGAGCCTTGAGATGTGACGCTACAGGTATTTCATACTCACCTGATTTCCGCCTTGAAGCCAAAGAGGAAAAGAAATTAAGGCGAAACATAAAAGACGTCACTTCGCAAAGTAAACCGGAGTTGGGCAGCTACGGGAGCGCAGAAAAGCTTATTGCGGCAAAGACTGGATCACAGCATTAGCCTTAACATAGCATTTCACGCTTGTTTGAAAATACACACACACACCAAGGGACCATACTAGTCGACGAGACATGGTCAGGATATACGAAAAATTTTCCCGTTTGTTTTGTTTTAAAACAGGGGTTGATAGTTAACAATACAAGATAATGTTCAATGAAACAGATCTGGAGAGATTTATAAATGTGGAAACGAACTATATTTATTAGTGATCTGCGGTGAGGACATCCTCTTGCGACAAGGATACAACTGAGAAGAGACCTGGATTGTTACATAATAATTACGTCAGCCTTGTATAGTTATTTACAGGCATTAAGTTAATGTCTGTCTGCGTAGCCTAGGTAATTAACACCCTCAAATACTGCGGGTCCGGGTCATGACGGAATATTGGGCTGGCAAAATTGTTGTACTGACAACAGGCTTTTGTCTTCCCTTTCCATTCAGCTGGATGGCACACGGAAATATAAAATCAAACTGACGCACCCCCAACTTCATGCGAAGTGTGTAGCCTTGAAGCTAATGTGGCGCACATGTATCTACGCAAGAGAACGTTTACCATTAGGAACTGGGGGAGCTAAAGACTCCATCACCACGAGAACCGCCCCTAACGTCGACCAAGTTTTCCCGCCAGACTGGAATTTTTTGCTGACTACGAACAATGCCCCCCCCATGAACCATGGACCTTGCCGTTGGTGGGGAGGCTTGCGTGCCTCAGCGATACAGATAGCCGTACCGTAGGTGCAACCACAACGGAGGGGTATCTGTTGAGAGGCCAGACAAACGTGTGGTTCCTGAAGAGGGGCAGCAGCCTTTTCAGTAGTTGCAAGGGCAACAGTCTGGATGATTGACTGATCTGGCCTTGTAACAATAACCAAAACGGCCTTGCTATGCTGGTACTGCGAACGGCTGAAAGCAAGGGGAAACTACAGCCGTAATTTTTCCCGAGGGCATGCAGCTTTACTGTATGATTAAATGATGATGGCGTCCTCTTGGGTAAAATATTCCGGAGGTAAAATAGTCCCCCATTCGGATCTCCGGGCGGGGACTACTCAAGAGGATGTCGTTATCAGGAGAAAGAAAACTGGCGTTCTACGGATCGGAGCGTGGAATGTCAGATCCCTTAATCGGGCAGGTAGGTTAGAAAATTTAAAAAGGGAAATGGATAGGTTGAAGTTAGATATAGTGGGAATTAGTGAAGTTCGGTGGCAGGAGGAACAAGACTTCTGGTCAGGTGACTACAGGGTTATAAACACAAAATCAAATAGGGGTAATGCAGGAGTAGGTTTAATAATGAATAGGAAAATAGGAATGCGGGTAAGCTACTACAAACAGCATAGTGAACGCATTATTGTGGCCAAGATAGATACGAAGCCCACACCTACTACAGTAGTACAAGTTTATATGCCAACTAGCTCTGCAGATGACGAAGAAATTGAAGAAATGTATGATGCAATAAAAGAAATTATTCAGATTGTGAAGGGAGACGAAAATTTAATAGTCATGGGTGACTGGAATTCGAGTGTAGGAAAAGGGAGAGAAGGAAACATAGTAGGTGAATATGGATTGGGGGACAGAAATGAAAGAGGAAGCCGCCTTGTAGAATTTTGCACAGAGCACAACATAATCATAACTAACACTTGGTTTAAGAATCATGAAAGAAGGTTGTATACATGGAAGAACCCTGGAGATACTAAAAGGTATCAGATAGATTATATAATGGTAAGACAGAGATTTAGGAACCAGGTTTTAAATTGTAAGACATTTCCAGGGGCAGATGTGGACTCTGACCACAATCTATTGGTTATGACCTGTAGATTAAAACTGAAGAAACTGCAAAAAGGTGGGAATTTAAGGAGATGGGACCTGGATAAACTAAAAGAACCAGAGGTTGTACAGAGATTCAGGGAGAGCATAAGGGAGCAATTGACAGGAATGGGGGAAATAAATACAGTAGAAGAAGAATGGGTAGCTTTGAGGGATGAAGTAGTGAAGGCAGCAGAGGATCAAGTAGGTAAAAATACGAGGGCTAGTAGAAATCCTTGGGTAACAGAAGAAATATTGAATTTAGTTGATGAAAGGAGAAAATATAAAAATGCAGTAAGTGAAACAGGCAAAAAGGAATACAAACGTCTCAAAAATGAGATCGACAGGAAGTGCAAAATGGCTAAGCAGGGATGGCTAGAGGACAAATGTAAGGATGTAGAGACCTATCTCACTAGGGGTAAGATAGATACCGCCTACAGGAAAATTAAAGAGACCTTTGGAGATAAGAGAACGACTTGTATGAATATCAAGAGCTCAGAAGGAAACCCAGTTCTAAGCAAAGAAGGGAAAGCAGAAAGGTGGAAGGAGTATATAGAGGGTCTATACAGGGGCGATGTACTTGAGGACAATATTATGGAAATGGAAGAGGATGTAGATGAAGATGAAATGGGAGATATGATACTGCGTGAAGAGTTTGACAGAGCACTGAAAGACCTGAGTCGAAACAAGGCCCCCGGAGTAGACAATATTCCATTGGAACTACTGACGGTCGTGGGAGAGCCAGTCCTGACAAAACTCTACCATCTGGTGAGCAAGATGTATGAAACAGGCGAAATACCCTCAGACTTCAAGAAGAATATAATAATTCCAATCCCAAAGAAAGCAGGTGTTGACAGATGTGAAAATTACCGAACTATCAGCTTAATAAGTCACAGCTGCAAAATACTAACACGAATTCTTTACAGACGAATGGAAAAACTAGTAGAAGCCAACCTTGGGGAAGATCAGTTTGGATTCCGTAGAAACACTGGAACACGTGAGGCAATACTGACCTTACGACTTATCTT
Source organism: Schistocerca americana (assembly GCF_021461395.2). Classification (NCBI taxonomy): domain Eukaryota; kingdom Metazoa; phylum Arthropoda; class Insecta; order Orthoptera; family Acrididae; genus Schistocerca; species Schistocerca americana. Next base: position 324,119,433 of record NC_060121.1, on the reverse strand, counting down.
AGAAAAAAGATTAAGGAAAGGCAAACCTACGTTTCTAGCATTTGTAGACTTAGAGAAAGCTTTTGACAATGTTGACTGGAATACTCTCTTTCAAATTCTGAAGGTGGCAGGGGTAAAATACAGGGAGCGAAAGGCTATTTACAATTTGTACAGAAACCAGATGGCAGTTATAAGAGTCGAGGGACATGAAAGGGAAGCAGTGGTTGGGAAGGGAGTAAGACAGGGTTGTAGCCTCTCCCCGATGTTGTTCAATCTGTATATTGAGCAAGCAGTAAAGGAAACAAAAGAAAAATTAGGAGTAGGTATTAAAATTCATGGAGAAGAAATAAAAACTTTGAGGTTCGCCGATGACATTGTAATTCTGTCGGAGACAGCAAAGGACTTGGAAGAGCAGTTGAATGGAATGGACAGTGTCTTGAAAGGAGGATATAAGATGAACATCAACAAAAGCAAAACAAGGATAATGGAATGTAGTCTAATTAAGTCAGGTGATGCTGAGGGAATTAGATTAGGAAATGAGGCACTTAAAGTAGTAAAGGAGTTTTGCTATTTGGGGAGCAAAATAACTGATGATGGTCGAAGTAGAGAGGATATAAAATGTAGGCTGGCAATGGCAAGGAAAGCGTTTCTGAAGAAGAGAAATTAGCTAACATCCAGTATTGATTTAAGTGTCAGGAAGTCATTTCCGAAAGTATTCGTATGGAGTGTAGCCATGTATGGAAGTGAAACATGGACGATAAATAGTTTGGACAAGAAGAGAATAGAAGCTTTCGAAATGTGGTGCTACAGAAGAATGCTGAAGATTAGATGGGTAGATCACATAACTAATGAGGAAGTATTGAATAGGATTGGGGAGAAGAGAAGTTTGTGGCACAACTTGACCAGAAGAAGAGATCGGTTGGTAGGACATGTTCTGAGGCATCAAGGGATCACCAATTTAGTATTGGAGGGCAGCGTGGAGGGTAAAAATCGTAGAGGGAGACCAAGAGATGAATACACTAAGCAGATTCAGAAGGATGTAGGTTGCAGTAGGTACTGGGAGATGAAAAAGCTTGCACAGGATAGAGTAGCATGGAGAGCTGCATCAAACCAGTCTCAGGACTGAAGACCACAACAACAACAACAACAACGAACAATGCCTTTCTCTTGTCGGAGATTTTACATTTTTCCTCGACAAATGCAAGAGAACTAATGTAAAGGCCTTTTTCAACTGTTTGTCCTTGCAACATTGTAGTCTCACATTTTATCTAGGAGCCCAATACGGAACGCCAGTCCACAATTATCTGCGAGTGACGGTAAGTGGAGGGTAAAAGCTGAAAATTAAGACGAAGATTCCGCATTGAAACAGTAACAAAATCACCTGACGCAATAAGAAAGTTGAGAAAAACTAGTAAAAGAACAAAGTAGATAAACTCCAAATGTAGACTGTATCGAGACTTCATATGAGAGTGCAAAAGAGATGAAGTTTTCTGGTGTATTTTTTAATAAAAATGAAGAAATTGTATTTTTTCCATTTCAAGTCTAACTATATTATGTATACAGTTTAATTAACAGAAATATGATATTAAGGTGATGATGATGATGAAGTCCCATACTTCGAGGAGTGTAGGGGACGATGCGGGAAACCCGCACCGCTGAATAGGCAAGGTCCTAGCGGAGGTGGTTTGCCATTGCCTTCCTCCGACTAGCAGGTGTAAAATACAGAGACCAGAAGGCTATTTACAACTTGTACAGAAACCAGACGGCAGGCATAAGAGTCCGGGGACATGAAAGGGAAAGAGTGCTTGAGAAGGGAGTGGATCAGCTTTGTAGTTCATCCCCGATGTTATTCAATCAGTACACTGAGCAAGCGATAAAAGAAACCAAAGAAAAACTTGGAGAAGGAATTAAAGTTCAGAGAGAAGAAATAAAAACTTTGAGGTTCGCCGATGAAATTGTAATTCTGTCAGAGACGGCAAAGGAATTGGAAGAGCAGCTGAATGGAAAGGACGGTGTCTTGAAAGGAGAATACAAGATGAACATCAACAAAATCAAGACAAGAATAATGGAATGTAGTCGAATTAAATCAGGTTATGCCGTGGGAATTAGATCAGGAGACGAAACACTGAGAGTAACACATCAGTTTTGCTATTTGGGCAGAAAAATAACTTACAAAGTGGAGAAGATATAAAATGTAGATCAGCAATGGCAAGAAAATCGTTTCTGAAGAAGAAATTTGTTAACATCGAATATTGATTTAAATGTTAGGAAGTCTTTTCTCAAAGTATTTATATGGAGTGTAGCTGTATACGAAAGTGAAACATGGACAAGAAACAGTTTAGACAAGAATACAAGCTTTTAAAACCTGATGCAGCTGAAGTATGCTAAATATTAGGTGGGTAAATGATGGGGAGGTACTGAATAGAACTGGAGAGAAAAGAAATGAGGCGCAACTGACTAGAAGAATGGATTGGTTCATAGGACTCATTCTGAGACCTCAAAGGATCACGAATGTAGTACTTGAGGAAAGTGTGGTAGGTAAAAATCGTAGAGGGAGACCAAGACATGAATAAAGTAAGCAGATTCAGAAGGATGTAGCTTGCAGTAGTCATTCGGCGATGAAGAGGCTTGCAGATGACAGAGTAGCACGAGGAGCTGCGTCAAACCAGTCTTCGGACTGAAAACCGCAACAACGTGGTCAAGTCACTTTCACATAGAACAAATTTATATACGTAAGGACTTCAGAAAGAAAGTTACACATGTCGTCCAGCCCGAGCGAAGACTATTATGCATCGTCAGAAGAGAGTAAATGTTCTGTGTGTCCTGTTAACCTCGTGGTCGTGCGGTAGCGTTCTCGCTTCCCACGCCCGGGTTCCCGGGTTCGATTCCCGGCGGGGTCAGGGATTTTCCCTGCCTCGTGATGACTGGGTGTTGTGTGATGTCCTTAGGTTAGTTAGGTTTAAGTAGTTCTAAGTTCTAGGGGACTGATGACCATGCATGTTAAGTCCCATAGTGCTCAGAGCCATTTGAACCATTTGTCCCGCTAACACAGATCTGTCGCGGTACGAACAACAGGTACATCACAATGTGCTAATGAAGTGGCGTCCAATGCTGGAGAATGATTGGAATTTAACGTCTCCTCGACTACGAGGTCATTACAGACAGATAAGATTGAGTTAGGGAAGGATTGTGAAGGAAATTGGCCGTGCCCTTTCAAAGAAACCATCGTAGCATTTGCATTAAGGGATTTAGGGTAATCACAGGAAACCTAAATCTGGATGGCCGGACTGGGATTTGAACCGTCGTCGTTTCGAATGCGAATTCCGTACGTTAACTATTGCCACACATTTCTAAATCTCAACGCTAAAGTACGCGGGGCTATACGATTCTTGTGGGGAAAATGTCTAAATTGCACACAGACTGGCCGTGAAATTCTGGCGGTATATAGACCAAACATTGTACAATGTCGCATTCACCAGTAGTGAACTGATGCCAACAATTCGACGAATAGTGCATAAACGAGGTCTGTTCAAAAAATTCCGGAACACGTAATTTCGCGCCAGTGGTGTGCTGGAGCGAAATGCGGTTGGCATCCCTGCACACTCCTGTGTTTAATGTATAACTGCCGGAAGTTCCACTGTTTTATGTCCGTTAGTTATTGTTCAATGCTGTATCGAGTCGAACGCTGTGTCGCACTGTTTGCGAATTTCGGGATGGCAGAGTTACAGGAGCAACGCATCTGCATTAAATTTTGCTTGAAACTCAAGAAAACCTTTACAGAGACACACCAAATGATGCAGGGAGTCTACGGTGATGAGTGCTTCAGCTGCACTCGGTGTTACCGGTTTAAAAATTGGCGGACGGACGTTAACGATGACCCTGGAGGACACTCCTCCACGTCTACCGACTATGCTCGTGTCAGGAACGTCAACGAAATTATGCTTGCCAATCGAAGGCTGACTGTCTAAGAGATTGCAGGAGAACGTAATATTTCAGTTGGTTCATGTCATAAAATCCTTATTCAGCGTCTTGCAATGCATCGTGTTGCCGCCAAGTTCGTCCCACGGCTCATTAGTGAAGACAGAAAGTCCTTCGTAAATTGGAAACTTGTCGTAAGATCTTATGGGACCAAACTGCTGAGGTCATCGGTCCCTTAATCTAACTTAAACTATCTTACGCTAAGGACAACACCACACTCATGCTCGAGGGAGGACTCGAACCTCCGACGGGGTCAGCCGCGCGGACCGTGACAAGGCGCCCTAGACCTTCGCCTCGCAGTCTGTGAAGAGCTTTGAGACCTCGCAAATGAGAACGAGATGTTCCTTAAGAGAATCATAACTGTTAATGAGACGTGGGTCTACGATTATGAACTTAAGACCAAGGCTCAATCTTCAAACGGGTCGGGAAAGGTTCTCCAAGATAAAAAAAGAGATCGTCAGGTCAGGTCAAATGTCAAAGCCATGCTGATAGTTTTCTTTGACTTTGTAGGATCAGTTCATCATGAATTTGATCCAATGGGGAAACTGTTAACCGATGGTACTATTGGGACGTGCTGCGATGCCTGCCGGAAGGAAACGGTCTGAAATGTAGCGAGACAATCCACGGCTCTTGCATCACGATAACGCACCTGCACATTCATTCCTGTTGGTGCGTGACTATTGCACAAAAACTGTGCTGCCTCATCCTTCGCAGTCTCCAGACCTGGCTTCTGCGAACTTTTTTTTATTTCCAAAGTTTAAAACCCCACTGCAAGGACGAAGATTTGCAACGATAGACGAAATAAAAGAAAATTCGCAGAGGACGCCTCGCGTGCTTCAGCAAGAGGCGTAACAAGACTGCTTCTAGAAGTGGAAATGGCGTTGGGAGCGGTGTATATATTGTGGAGAAGATTATTTCGAAGGTGACCATGCACAATAAGTAAAGGATAAGCGTAGAAAAATTTTGTGGACGAAGTTCCGGAATTTTTTGAACATGACCTCGTACCTCGGTGATGCTGATCCGCCATACAGTCCAGATAATACATCATGCTGTTTACATATTGTCGGCAAGTTGGAAGGGGAGGGGGGGGGGGCGAGATTGTCCAACGACGGGGACGATCACACAGTGGCTCTCGAATGGCTCCGTGACTAAGGAACGAATTGTTATCACCGAGGGACTGAGCGATTGACAGAAGTTCCGAGACTTATTTACAGACATTGTGACTGTGTTGAAAATCACTGTCATCACTATGGTTCAAATGGCTCTGAGCACTATGGGACTTAACGTCTGTGGTCATCAGTCCCCTAGAACTTAGAACTACTTAAACCTAACTAACCTAAGGACATCACACACATCAGTGCCCGAGGTGGGATTCGAACTTGCGACCGTTGCGGTCACGCGATTCCAGACTGAAGCGCCTAGAACCGCACGGCCACACCGGCCGGCGTCATCACTATCGCCACATTGAAGTCTAGTGCAACAGTCAACAAAAATTAGTCGGCCTGTCATCTTAACGTACAACTTACTTTTTGAAGTTCCCTCGTAAGAGACAAGAAGATCTGATTTTAGGAAAAATTTATATCCTGTGGCAATTGTTTCAATTCTAATGTTTAACTTCTTTTTACACCTAAAAGTACTGCAATAGATATACGAACATAGTACAAGGGAAATGTCCGGTATAAAGAATTGTTATATTCCCATGGATACAAAATGTACACTGTAATTGACTCCCTTTTATTACATTATTACTTTAAATTCTTTGATAGTAGATCTATACCTAATAGGCCGGCCGCGGTACCTGAGCGGTTCTAGGCGCTTCCGTCCGGAACCGCGCGACTGCTTCGGTCGCAGGTTCGAATCCCGTCTCTGGCATGGATGTGTGTGATGTCCTTAGGTTAGTTAGGTTTAAGTAGTTCTACGTTCTAGGGGACTGATGACCTCAGATGTTAAGTCCCATAGTGCTCAGAGCCATTTGAACCATATATACCTAATACCTCCCAGGACGCCTGAATATACGACTAGATAATAGCCTTCGGGCGTATCCGTGACAGTGCTGTAGCTATGGAATGAGTTAGAAAGTTTGGGTTTGGAGCGAAGCCGACATAAAAGTTTTCTGGGCGTGGCAGAGCGTCACATTTTTTTCTTTTGTTTTAAGTTGCAGAGTCCAATATAATGTCTAGTTTTTCGAAATAACAATCTGCATGCTGTCATAAAACGGGATCTGTGAAGCAGTGCTTTGTGGACAATAGCATTCTTGAAACGGACTGGCCTATGCAGAGTAGAATGCGTGAGCAGACACAGTCTTCCACCTGGATTCGAACCTGCCTACTTCCGAGTCGAGCCGAGTACACAAACCTTCGTCGCGAACCAGTCTATTAGTGAAAACCGTATCACAATCACTACAGTTGTTTTTGAGATTAGCCTTCACTTACGGGCATAAAAACATGGTGGGGAGTTGTAATTTATAATATGTATAGATATTTACTGGTGTAGCGTGGGAGAACAGTTACTTGTAGAAGCCTCTGTCAGAACCGTAATTGACGTGGTCTTACATTCATCACTCTTACACGAACTGGGATTACGTCACAGCAGGATTTTTGCTGACATTTTGAGTGTAGATTAACGCAGGATAATTTGTGTATATCTTCGAGCGTCTACGTATTTAAAGTATTCAACACACTTTTTACCCGCCTCTGACGTGAGTTGATATCGCTGACGCACGCCTTTGCAGTGGCGCTTGACATGGCGGTAGGCCGGTTTACATACTGGCGATGCATGAAATTTTCACTGCCAGTATTGGTAACAAGGGGAGGAGATAATGGTGGCGCTCATTTTCCGATCACCTGTCTTTGCGGCAATGTCCTGGATTAAATTCCAAACATCTCCGCAGTGCCGGCCGTAGTGGCCGAGCGGTTCTAGGTCATAGGTTCGAATCCTGCCTCAGGCATGTATGTGTGTGCTGTCGTTAGGTTAGTTAGGTTTAAGTGGTTCTAAGTTCTAGGGGACTGATGACCTCAGAAGTTAAGTCCCATAGTGCTCAGAGCCATTTGAACCATCTCCGCAGTGTCTCATAAACTGAGGGCATGTAACACTGATGTTGGTGATCCGTCGGTTGGATTGGGACGTTAAGGTCTGTGGTTGGGGTTGATATGGGGGGGGGGGGGGGAGGGGGGAGACCAAACAGCGAGGTCATCGGTCTCATCGGATTAGGGAAGGGTGGGAAAGGAAATCGGCCGTGCCCTTTCAAAGGAACCATCCCAGCATTTGCCTGAAGCGATTTAGGGAAATCACGAAAAACCTAAATCAGGATGGCCGGACGCGGGATTGTTGAACCGTCGTCCTCCCGAATGCGAGTCCAGTGTGCTAACCACTGCGCCACCTCGCTCGGCAAGGTCTGTGGTCCCGCTGGTGCTGTTCAAGAGGATCAGGCTATGTGCTTGCTGGCACCGGATTTTACCGTCTCCCTTCTCACATCGCCATGATCACGTTTATCATCAGCATCATATGAGAGGCAGTCAAGTGACAACCGAACATCCGACACAACGGGACCATGCAAAAAGTAATCACCGCACGCGTTGAGACATTTATATCAAGGGAGACGAGACGATTGATTCGTAGAACGTGGTCGGCCGCTGAGCAATCCACAACCGCACCCACTCTTATACTTCCTCGTCCGACTGAGACCGTCGTCTCCACGCATGTCTTTCATCAGGTTGTCAACGAAGTGAAAATCGCACAGGGAATTATCTGAGCTGTACGGAGGATGCTGCAGTGTTTCCCAACCAAATCACTGAGGCAGAGCGTTCGTGCGATTGGCAGTGTGGGGACGGACGTTATCAGCCAATAGGGTGATTCCGCCTGACAGCATTCCTGGGCGTTTTGACTTTATGTCACGTCGCAGTTTCTGCAAAGTGTCTTCATAGTGCTGCACATTGATTGTGGTTCTAAGCTCGAAGAACTCGACGAGCAGAGGACCCCTGCAGTCGAAGAAGGTCATCATGACTATACGTGGTGCCACCGTTTCGAGCCCGAGAGCAAACGACAAAGCCAACAGTGGAGACACCTCACATCTCCCCCGCCGAAGAGGTCCAAAGCTGTTCACACAAGTTCTGCTAAGTTGCACGAAACTCGCGCCCCACAATTCGAATCGGGTGAAGGCTATGCTGCAGCGATTTGGTTGGGAAACACTGCAAAGCTCTCCTTACAGCCCGGATTTTTGCATCTTTGGTGACCTGAGGAAAGATATGCGTGGACGGCGGTTTCAGGCGGATGAGGAAGGCGCGGCTGAGAATCCGTCAGCGGCCGTCCCACGTCTCCCACTGGGATAAATGTCTTAACGCGTCTGGTGATTCCTTTTGATTGGAACTATTGTGGCAGGTGTTCGGTTTTAATTTGACTGCCCCTTGTACAATACGAACCTAACACTATATATCCGTCCAGTACACTCACCATAAATACACACACGGCACAACTCTCATATATTTGCAAGGACAGAGGCAAATGTGAGTGTGGAGGAAACTTTTTTCCGCCAGGTGACTGAAAACACACCGAGGGGTATCCCAGCCAACAATGCCATACAGTATTTAATTTAATGTGCCATACTTTTGATGATGTCTTGGCATTTCAGAAGCCTTTTGATTTCCCATGCTAATCCTGTGTCGATAATTTTCAGTTTAAGTAATGAGCAACTAAGTAAATTCTTTGCGTGTTTTTTGGGTACTTGCATTGTTCAATTAACAAATTTCTGGCGTATTATAGTACTTGAGAGTTGTAGCATCGCGCTTTAGTACCTGAATAGTGTAAATTCGCGTAGTCGTCTGTCTTCTGTTTTTGTTTTGAACGGCCAGTGTCGGTTGGTCATAGCCAGTGTGCTCCCTGCTGCCTTTGGATAAGCAGCTCCAGCAGCAAGTCGTATACTCCTAGCTTACTTATTTGTTACATAGTTTAATTCTTAATTTCTTTGCCTGTTTTTGGATACTTGCATTGTTTAATTCATAAATTTCGGGCGTATTATGGTATTTGAGAGTTGTAGCATCGCGCTTTAGTGTTTACTTCGTAGATTCTTACTTAAATTGCGTGTGAGTTTCCTATAGGAGGTGTAATTTCGAGTTTTAGTTACTGTAATTGTAAATTCAGGCAGATTGTAGCGCAGTCGTTAGGCATTTGTACAGGTTAGTTAATACATTCTGCGTGTTTCCCTTACGTTATCTAGGCACGGACTCGTGTTTCAGTAACTGTTGTTCAACATCGATTAGAATGGACAGGGACTGTGATTGCTGTGTTCGGATGAGGGCTGAGTTGGCATCCCTTCGCTCACAGCTGCAAGCGGCGCTGACTTCGGTCGCGCAGCTTGAGGCTGTTGCCAATGGGCACCACTGTGGGGGGCCGGACTTGGGTATCACGGGGATGTCAACCTTGTCCCGTCTGTCCCCAGATCGGTCTGCCGCTGTGGTTGCCCCGGTTGCTGCCCGCAGTGGGGCTGAGCCCTCGCCTGTGGTCGATTGGGAGGTCGTTCCAAGGCGTGGCAGGCAGCGAAAGACGTCCCCGGAGGCTGATCAGAAAGCCTCCCCGGTGCATCTGACAAACAGGTTTCAGGCACTGTCTCTGTCTGAGCCAGATGCAGCTGCCTGCCCTGTTTCAGAGGATGATTCTCAGCCTTCAAGGTCCGGGCAATCACAGAGGGTAGGCTTATTGGTAGTTGGAAGCTCCAATGTTAGGCGCGTAGTGGGGCCCCTTAGGGATACGGCGGCTAAGGAGGTGAAGAAATCCAGTGTGCACTCCGTGTGCATTCCGGGTGGAGTCATTCCTGATGTGGAAAGGGTCCTTCCGGATGCCATGAAGGGCACGGGGTGCACCCAGCTGCAGGTGGTGGCACATGTCGGCACTAATGACGTGTGTCGCTTTGGATCTGAGGAAATTCTCTCTGGATTCCAGCGGCTATCTGATTTGGTAAAGGCTGCCGGCCTTGCTTCCGAGATGAGGGCAGAGCTCACCATCTGCAGCATTGTTGACAGACCCGACTGCGGACCTTTGGTGCAGAGCCGGGTGGAGGGTCTGAATCAGAGGCTCAGACGGTTTTGCGACCGTGTTGGCTGCAGATTCCTTGACTTGAGCCATAGGGTGGTGGGGTTTCGGGTTCCGCTGAATAGGTCAGGAGTTCACTACACTCAGTTGGCGGCTACACGGGTAGCGGAGGCTGTGTGGCGTGGACTGGGCGGTTTTTTTTAGGTTAGAAGGCCTCGGGAAAGTACGGGGTGGGCTGGAATCTCAAAGGGTTCATGGCAAATACAGGACGTGCTCGGATCAAGGAACAGTCGGAATTGTAGCTGTAAATTGTTTTAGTTGTGCTGGGAAAGTCCCTGAGCTTCAAGCGCTGATAGAAAGCACAGAAGCTGAAATCGTTATAGGTACAGAAAGCTGGCTAAAGCCTGAAATAGGTTCTGCAGAAATTTTTACGAAGTCTCAGACGGTGTTCAGGAAAGATAGGTTAGGCAGAATTGGTGGTGGAGTGTTTGTGTCTGTCAGTAGTGGTTTATCTTGTAGTGAAGTCGAAGTAGATACTCCGTGCGAATTGGTATGGGTGGAGGTTATACTTAACAGCCGAAATAAGTTAATAATTGGCTCCTTCTACCGACCCCCAGACTCCGATGATATAGTTGCTGAACAGTTCACAGAAAATTTGAGTCTCGTAACAAATAAATACCCCACTCATACGGTTATAGTTGGTGGGGACTTCAACCTTCCCTCGATATGTTGGCAAAAATACTTGTTCAAAATCAGTGGTAGGCAGAAAACATCGTCCGAGATTGTCCTAAATGCTTTCTCCGAAAATTATTTCGAGCAGTTAGTCCACGAACCCACGCGAATTGTAAATGGTTGCGAAAACACACTTGACCTCTTAGCCACAAACAATCCATAACTGATAGAGAGCATCATGACTGATACAGGGATTAGTGATCACAAGGTCGTTGTAGCTGGGCTCAATACCGTTTCTTCCAAATCCACCAGAAACAAACGCAAAATAATTTTATTTAGGAAAGCGGATAAAGTGTCACTAGAAGCCTTCCTAAGAGACAATCTCCATTCCTTCCGAACTGACTATGCAAATGTAGACGAGATGTGGCTCAAATTCAAAGATATAGTAGCAACAGCAATTGAGAGATTCATACCTCATAAATTGGAACTGATCCCCCGTGGTACACAAAACAGGTCCGAACGCTGTTGCAGAGGCAACGGAAAAAGCATGCGAAGTTCAGAAGAACGCGAAATCCCGAAGATTGGCTAAAATTTACAGACGCGCGAAATGGCACGGACTTCAATGCGAGAGGCCTTTAATGGGTTCCACAACGAAATATTGTCTCGAAATTTGGTAGAAAATCAGAAGAAATTCTGGTCGTATGTAAAGTACACAAGCGGCAAGACGCAGTCAATACCTTCGCTGCGCAGTGCCGATGGTACTGTTACCGACGACTGTGCCGCTAAAGCGGAGTTATTGAACGCAGTTTTCCGAAATCCCTTCACCAGGGAAGACGAATGGAATATTCCAGAATTTGAAACAGGAACAGCTGCTAGCATGAGTTTCTTAGAAGTAGATACCTTAGGGGTTGCGAAGCAACTCAAATCGCTTGATACGGGCAAGTCTTCAGGTCCAGATTGTATACCGATTAGGTTCCTTTCAGATTACGCTGATACAATAGCTCCCTGCTTAGCAATCATATACAACCGCTCGCTCACCGATAGATCTGTACCTACAGATTGGAAAATTGCGCAGGTCGCACCAGTGTTTAAGAAGGGTATTAGGAGTAATCCATCGAACTACAGACCTGTATCATTGACGTCGGTTTGCAGTAGGGTTTTGGAGCATATACTGTATTCAAACATTATGAATCAACTCGAAGGGAACGATCTACTGATACGTAATCAGCATGGTTTCAGAAAACATCGTTCTTGTGCAACGCAGCTAGCTCTTTATTCACACGAAGTAATGGCCGCTATCGACAGGGGATCTCAAGTTGATTCCGTATTTCGAGATTTCCGGAAAGCTTTTGGCACCGTTCCTCACAAGCGACTTCTAATCAAGCTGCGGGCCTATGTGGTATCGTCTCAGTTGTGCGACTGGATTCGTGATTTCCTGTCAGGAAGGTCGCAGTTCGTAGTAATAGACGGCAAATCATCGAGTAAAACTGAAGTGATATCAGGTGTTCCCCAGGGAAGCGTCCTGGAACCTCTGCTGTTCCTGATCTATATAAATGACCTGGATAACAATCTGAGCAGTTCTCTTAGGTTGTTCGCAGATGATGCTGTAATTTACCGTCTAGTAAGGTCATCCGAAGACCAGTATCAGTTCCAAAGCGATGTAGAAAAGATTGTTGTATGGTGTGGCAGTTGACGCTAAATAACGAAACGTGTGAGGTGATCTACATGAGTTCCAAAAGAAATCCGTTAGAATTCGATTACTCGATAAATAGTACAATTCTCAAGGCTGTCAATTCAACTAAGTACCTGGGTGTTAAAATTACGAACAACTTCAGTTGGAAAGACGACATAGATAATATTGTGGGGAAGGCGAGCCAAAGGTTGCGTTTCATTGGCAGGACACTTAGAAGATGCAACAAGTCCACTAAAGAGACAGCTTACACTACGCTCGTTCGTCCTCGGTTTGAATATTGCTGCGCGGTGTGGGATCCTTACCAGGTGTGATTGACGGATGACATCGAAAGGGTGCAAAAAAGGGCAGCTCGTTTTGTATTATCACGTAATAGGGGAGAGAGTGTGGCAGATATGATACACGAGTTGGGATGAAAGTCATTAAAGCAAAGACGTTTTTCGTCGCGGCGAGATCTATTTACGAAATTTCAGTCACCAACTTTCTCTTCCGAATGCGAAAATATTTTGTTGAGCCCAGCCTACATAGGTAGGAATTATCATCAAAATAAAATAAGAGAAATCAGAGCTCGAACAGAAAGGTTTAGGTGTTCGTTTTTCCCGCGCGCTGTCCGGGAGTGGAATGGTAGAGAGATAGTATGATTGTGGTTCGACGAACCCTCTGCCAAGCACTTAAATGTGAATTGCAGAGTAGTCATGTAGATGTAGATGCCATTTATCCATTGTATTTTCGCGTATGGCAATATATAAACTGCATTTACTCAGTTACACAAAGTTGTCTTTATGACGTTTGTGGCACCTGAGGGTAGACAAGTCAACAACATTGATGAGGTTACATATGTGTGCTTTCGGTGTGCACTTTCGACAGGCCTGTTTAGTATAACTACCCTCGCACTCGCTAGAGCGAAATCCTGTTGAATGTTATGACATCTACAAAACTTACTTTCGGTCACTGAACATGTTCTATCATTTTTATAGCCCTTAGGATCACAGGCGAAATCCGTTTCGAAAGAATTATAATAACTTGTTCCATACGTTTATCCTTCAGGTTAACATCTTCCATGTGTTTGTAATGAATAGCGCGAGAGAGATTCTTCAGAAGTAAAAGACTGGGATGTATGAAAAATATCGTCGTTGATTATTTTGCGTGAAATACAGCTCACGCAATCACTCAACTTGAGGAACGGGAGGTGTCAGAGTTTAACACAAAATGACGTCCTTTCCCTTTAGTATCCTTACAGCCTGAATGGGAAAACACTTTTTATCTCCGCATTCTGCTTAAAGAAATTGGTCGAATGAAAAAGTACTTAAATAAGATAATTAAGTCGGTTTCTACGTGTAGGAAGTACCATTTATCTGAGGCACACGGTAGCCTGCCCAGGTGAGCAAATGGCCAAGACAGGACATTTCGGTATGTGGCGTGAAAAATTGGTTGCAGCGTTCTGCTATGACTGAGCGCTTTCTTCACCTCTCTTCACACAATTCCAAGCAGTCCCCTGGCGGTCATTATCTCCAGTTTCAGGCTTCAGTAATCACATTGCCACTCCAGCGGAAGTACAGTAAAGACAGTGTTTCACGAGTAACAGTATTTATTTGAAGAGCAGGGCAGTTTTTGTACGCATGGAACGAAAACCGACTCAATTTTATCCGTTACCGAGCGACGTGTTGCTATGATTAACACGCTAGTATTCGGGTGGGGGGGGGGCGGCTGTTAGGGCGAAGTTCACGGCTCTTTCCGTCTCACATTAATTAACACTTGAAAATAAAGAATTATTACAAGTATTGTTCATCTTCAGTAATGGTACTTATTGCAAGAAATTCCATACCAGTTCTCAAAAACAGCATTTGGTGGGACTGCTAATTACTTTCCTCACTCCTCTCCGTAATCCGACAAATATTCTATCAAGATTTGCAGGTAGATATTTTAAAATAAACAAGACAACACAATATTCACTACTTACTGAAATAATTATTGCTACCTTATATATATAATACTGCTGATATAACGTTGACGGTGGGTGGACACAAGACACCAGCGCCCTCAAGTCTTCCAACAACTGCCGATTCAAAACTAGGGAATCCGACGATCAAGGAAAGTTCAACACATCTGCTGTAGAATGGTATAGCACTAAGGCCATAGTCGCTTCGTTCCCCACTCCTGGTGCTCCATCTCTGATGACCCCGTATAGAAGAATGTCTTAACCTTTTCTTCAGGTCAATGGAGGAACTGTGCAGCGCCCTCGTCAGCCACAGGTATTGGAGAAGGCCGGGTGGGGGTTCCACCGCGTCAGATGTTGGGCGCGGTCTCGGGTCCTCAAACGATGACGCATCTTCGCCCAGTTTCGTGCCGGTGTATGGGCGATTCCCAGTTCCGCGTTCTAGCTAGACCTTTCATCCGGTAGAACGTGGCGGTGTTGTACTGGCTACGTTATTGCGCTTTCTGACGAACACTTGGCTTCGAAGGCTTCCTTGGATCAGTGTGGAAGATTGTGCCGAAAGCAAGTTATCTGACATACAACGTTGACACTACACAAACTGTGCTGGTGGAGGGGTGGTGCGAACAGAGATGATGCTGCCTAGTTACTGGAGGAACAAATCTGGCTACTGAACAATTTGGTCATTACATAATCAAGACTTCCGCTAAACTGCATTCTAAGACTACCGTTAAATCATTCTGCAGCTTCCTAAAGCTCGTCGTACACAACAGGAAAATTTGCTGTTGGAACGTCACCTATCGCATCTGTCTGCTTGAAGAATCCCTAAAGAATAAGATATTACCATCTGAAGCAATGCATAATTATATCGGTTTCGTTTTTGGGCCAATCTAGCCAAAATATCTGCTACAGTATTTCTCTGTCGCGTACGTGAAAATTAAAATATAGTGTAAAATGTTACTCTCGAACAAAACTGCTTATTGCAATGATCGTCGTACAAAGTAGTCCAAAGCAGTAGGCTTCATATAGCAAAATTTATGAAGTATTATTCCGATTTATACCGCTCTACCGAATACCAGTGCGGGTCCTGTGTAAGAACTACCGCCCTACAATGCTCAATAACAACTGTCAGAACGAGTTAATTTAACGAAGTTGACACTGAATTCATTTTCAGGGCACAGTAAATATTTCAAGAAAGAATGTGCCGCTAAAGGGATGGCACGCTTGACCCCTAACCAGGGGATCGTATTTCGAAACCGTAGTTTGAAAACACTGGTCCAAGATTTCTATGTTTTCGCTCTTTAGTAAATCTGTCAGATTCAGTGGTTCTTTTTATCACGAGAATATAGCCGGTTCCTGCCCTCCTCGTCAGTAACGAGGTAATGTACTATCTCTCAAGACAGCTGCCGGTCAAACTTTTTGCACTAAGAATCAATGAAACACCTCTGTTTTACGAACGTTCCAAAAGAATGTGAAATATCTATATATGGAAAATACACATATATTACGTTAAGAAGAATCAGTTATAGCAAAATACATTAATATTATGCAGAAAGAGGTTGTGTAGGGAACCACCTTGATGTTTTTTACTGGTCTGCTTACCTCACAAATGTCCTACAGGGATATCGCCCTTTGCGTCCAAGTTCGCAGGCAACAACTGGAATGTTTCACACGCTCCGGACTGTAAGACAAAGACGAAACACCTCCGATTTCGGCTGCGAAAGGCAGTTGGTGTTTTTACCGTTCATGCGAATCACCAGGCACGCACAATACCCGTTACGACCGAAGCTGCCACACACGTTGCTGGCGTTGAGTTCCCAGCACCGTATAACCGCCGACGCACACTTGATATTTTCTGCTGGCAGACGGAAACGGATTCCTCGCAGACGTAGCGCGCACAGTGTACACGTGAACGCACACGCTGCTGAACTGAGCGTCAGCAAAACTCCGGTAGCTGCAGAGAGCTGCCGCGGCGAGTGCCGTGAAGATGGCAGCACCGTGCAGTCAGAAGGCATGGGCACGACACGCAGCGCGTGAGCTGCCCGCGTTGAGAATCGTAACTCGACAATGGTCCACGTGCGTGGGTGCAACTGCCTTCGCTGCACTTAATGCATTCTTGTAAGCTCAATTAAAAAGTAGTAACCTAATCGTGCACACGACTGCTGAATACATCCTATTTTCATTACACTTGACTCAAGAGGTTACTTTTCTGTAACATATACTACGAGGTGTGGTCTCTGAGACCCCTATCTTTAAACCAAGATTTAGGCGGTGAATCATTTGAAAATTTAATTAACGATATATAATATTTATGGTCACAACTAGATAAGTGTTGTTTAAATACTCCTTGTTGATTTTATTGCACTAAATAAAGCCAACAGTGTTTTATTTTTGTATCAAGCAAAAATCGCATACTTTCGTGAAGCTTTTTCGATAGTACACTAAACGAACTGTTAGAAAACTAAATTTTTCGTTCTGAAAAATTATGGTATCTGTGTAGAAAGCAAATTTTCGCAAAAAAAATAATTTCTGGGGTGTGAGATTGAAAGAAAAAAAAAAAAGAAAAAAAAGGAACTGAACTCGATAGTCAGAAAAAGAAAGGCGACAACATTAATATTCAGTACTGAGATCTACATCTTTCTTTACCACCACTCAGAACACATTTCATTTTAACTATAACTAACTATTTTGTTGGAGCAACAGAAAGGTTCTCATCACCATTGTCCTGAAGTTCTTCCTTTGAATGGTCCTCTTGTTCGCTATCAGAATTGTGATCACTGGCTACTGAAAAATTGTTGTCTTCTTCATCTGATTCTTGTTCTATATCATTGACATCATTCTCCATGCACTGACTAAAAATTTCATCAAACTTAGAGTGTGTAAAATTGTCACATGCTTGCTAACACGTTTTGTGCTGAACTGACGAAAGCAGGTGCAAAGTTCACGAGGAGACCCCATCACATGTCAACAACAATCGAATAAGGCGATAACGCAACTGACAATAATAATTTGTAGGGTTGGTGATTAAAAATAAATATATCTTTTCTCCAGTTTCTCCATTAGCCGACCAGGAGACAGATCACTACAACCACAACCACAATGACGTCATTTTTCGTTGAGGTGACGGTTATTTTACAACATGGAGTGAGTATGTGTGAACTGATTTCGACCGTGGAAGCCCAGTGGAAGCCTAGATAAACTGAAGTCTTATGGGACTGATGGTATAGCCAAACAATGGAGAATGTGGCGAGTAGATTCTGTATCAGCCACCGTAATTGCCTTATCTATTAAATGAAGTACCCTAGTGAATGTGCATTTAGCAACAGTTAGGTATTTGCTAACAACAGTACAGATATGTCCTAGTTTATAATCACCCGTTCAATGTGTTTACTGTCATTCATGAACAACCTTGCGAAACACAATTTGGTAGTGTACAGTAGGAGGTTCTCAATAGTTTTGAGGTTTTATCCAACCAGCTTTGTCATAAGATTCACTGAACCTCGCTATTCATCTGAGTAACTGTGGAAAACTACTGAAATCTTAAATACTGATTATTACGCATTCAAGAACCATTTATATACTGTACAATATGTGCTACAAAACTGGAATACCGTGATTCCATTTTGGCTATCACCAAAATTTCCATTCATTCAAACACAAAAGACAAAGATCGCTAAATTGGGTATAAGTGTGTTCTAGTTGAGAAGATGCTTTATCGACGATGCCAAGCGAGATTTGAATTTCACAGTTATTTAACACTTAGGTTTGATCGTCGTGTTTTGTCCGAAAAACACGATCAGGTTATGGGTACAGGAAGAAGAAGGGGTGAGGTAGCGGCAAATAAGACTCAAAATGAGTTGCCTCAATGTAAAAAACCAGCTACAAGCAGAACAGAATGAAAAAAAATGCTTCTATCTTAGCACAAAAATAGGCGAATGTATCCTGGGCAGAGGAAGGGATGTAAAACAAGGGAACCAGCTTTTCGACTTATCTGGCAGCTTCACAGACATATAAATCAAAACATCGTGACATATTAGCGCTTTTTTATTCGTTAGTATCCACGTCATGTAATGTAACGTATCCACCCCCACAAATTTTTTCCCTCCCCACCCAGAGAAGCTTTTATAGCTGTTATATGTATGCTCTCCAGCCGTAAGATGTTACGTATTGTTTACTGTGCTGGTGAATCTTCTGAATCTTGTGCACAGACTCAGGAACTTTAGGCTACATATTTTAAGATGGAGGTTTGAAAACACCGTGCAGCTAAGAGAGCTCACTGGGCTGGAGAAGTAGAGCTACCTCCTAAAAAAAAAAAGGCTCGAATGTGTTAAGAAAGGCCGTCCGTCTAAAAGGGGGCAGGTAAAACAAAGAAAGTTAGTTGTGGAAACGATTGGTATTGTAGGTGTAAATTGTCGTAGCTGTGTTGGGAAAGAACCAGACCTCCAAGCCCTAGTAGAAAGCACTGAAGCTGAAATAGTTATAGGTACAGAAAGCTGGCTAAAGCCGGAAATAAGTTCAGCAGAATTTTTTTCTAACGATCTAACAGTGTTCAGAAAGTATAGATTAAATACAACTGGTGGTGGAGTATTTATAGCTGTCAGAAGTAGTTTGCCTTGTAGTGAAATTGATGTAGATAGTTCCTGAGAAATAGTAGGGGTAGAGGTTATACTTGACAATCGGACTAAACTATTAATTGAGTCATTTTACCGACCCCCCCCCCCCCCCCCCCCCCCCGAATCCGAGGATATAGTTGCCTAATAGTAAAAAGAAAACTTGAGTCTCATTTCAAGTAGGTTGGTGGTGCCTTTAAACTACCTTCGATATGCTGGAAAAATTATACGTTTAAAGCTGGCGGTAGGCATAAAACGTCATCCGAAATTGTACTGAATGATTTCTCAGAAAATTATTTTGAACCATTAGTTCATAAGCCCACTCGAAGCGTAAATGGTTGCGAAAGCATAATTGACTTCTTAGCCACAAATAATCCTGGACAAATAGTGAGTATCGTGACGAATACAGGGATTAGCAACCAGTAGCTGCTAGATTGAATACCGTAACTCCTACAACCATCAAAAAGAAACGCAAAGTATATCTATTTAAAAAAGCTGATAAAAATGCTCTTAACGCCTTTTTAAGAGACAGTCTGCACTCCTTCCGATCTGATCATGTAAGCGTAGAAAAGTTGTAGAGTGATTTCAAAGAGATAGTATCGACAGCAATTGAGAGATATATACCACGTAAATTAATAAGTGATGGTACTGATCCCCCATGGTATACAAAACGGGTCAGATCGCTGTTGCAGAAGTAGCGAAAAAACCATGCCAAATTTAAAAGAACGCAAAATCCCGAAGATTGGCAAAGTTTTGAAGAAGTTCGAAATATAGCGCGTACTTCAATGCGAGATGCTTTCAATAATGTCAATAACGAAACTCTGTCTTGAAATCTGGCAGAAAACCCAAAGAGATTCTGGTCATACATAAAGCACGCCAGTGGCAAGACGCAATCAATACCTTCACTGCGCGATAACAACGGTGAAGTCACTGATGACAGTGCCACTAATGCAGAGGTATTAAACGCGGTTTTCCGAAACTCCTTCACCAAAGAAGACGAAGTAAATATTCCTGAATTCCAATCAAGAACAACTGCCAAGATGAGAAACATAGAAATAGACATCCTCAGTGCCGCAAAGCAGCTTAAATCACTTAATAAAAGGTAGGCTTCCGGTCCACATTGTATACCAGTCAGGTTCCTCTTACAGTATGCTGATACAATAGCTCCAAATTTATCAATCGTATACAACCGCTCGCTCACAGAAAGATCCGTACCTAAAGACTGGAAAACTGCTCAAGTCACACCAATACTCAATAAGGAAAGTAGGAGTAATCCGTTGAATTACTGGCCCATATCACTAACGGGATTTGAAGTAGGGTTTTGGAACATATACTGTATTCGAACGTTCTGAAGCACCTCGAAGAAAACGATTTGTTGACGCGTAATCAGCACGGATTCAGAAAATATAGTTTTTGCGAAACACAACTAGCCCTTTATACTCATGAAGTAATGAGTGCTATCGACAGGGGACGTTAAATTGATTCCATATTTTTAGATTTCCAGAAGGCTTTCGACACCGTTCCTCACAAGCGTCTTCTAACCAAACGGTGTGCCTATGAAATATCGCCTCAGTTGTGCGACTGGATTCGTGATTTCCTGTCAGAAAGGTCACAGTTCGTTCAAAATGTTCAAATGTGTGTGAATTCCTAAGGGACCAAACTGCTGTGGTCATCGGTCCCTAGACTTACACACTACTGAACCTAACCTATGCTAAGAACAACACACACACCCATGCCCGAGGGAGGACTTGAACCTCCGGCGGGAGTTCGTGACATGGCGCCTCAAACCGCGCGGCCACTCCGCGCGTCCACATATCGTAGTAATAGACGGAAAGTCATACAGTAAACAGGAGTAATATCCGACGTTCCCCACGGAAGTGTTATAGGCCCTCTGTTGTTCCTGATCTATATTAACGACATAGGAGACAATCTCAGTAGCCCTCTTAGATTGTTTGCGGATGATGCTGTCATTTACCGTCTTGTGAAGTCATCAGATTACCAGACGAATTCCAAAATGATTTAGATAAGATATCTGTATGGTGCGAAAAGTGGAAATTGACCCTGAATAAAGAAAAGTATGTCACCTACAGTGAAAATGTACTTAATTCATTAAATAACAAGTTACTAGCAGCAGGTATTTTCTGTGATTTGTCAAAGGCTTTCGATTGTGTAAACCACAACATCCTTTTAAATAAATTACAATTCTATGGTGTCACGGGCAGTGCTGCAAAATGGTTCAAGTCATACCTCGCTAACAGGAAACAAAGGGTGTCAGTGCAAGGGACTAGTGAATTAAGTCATCAGTCATCATCAGAATGGGAAGAAATTGCATGTGATATCCCACAAGGATCCATCTTAGGGCCATTGCTTTTTCTTGTGTACATTAATGATCTCTCATCAGCTACATTGCCAGAAGCAGAGTTCGTTTTGTTTGCAGATGACACAAGTATTGCAATAAATAGTATGTCGAGTGTAGTTCTAGAAAGCTCTGCTAATGATATTTTCATGGCTATTAATAAATGGTTTAAAGCCAACTCACTGACATTAAACTTCGAAAAGACTCACTATATGCAATTTAGAACCTGTAAGAGGTTTCCACCCAGCATATGCATAAAGTATGAAGAAGAACAGATAGAAGAGGTTGACAGTCTTAAATTCCTGGGATTACAACTTGATAATAAAAATTCAGGGAAGAAGGGAAGGCAGAAAGGTGGAAGGAGTATATAGAGGGTTTATACAAGGGCGATGTACTTGAGGACAATATTATGGAAATGGAAGAGGATGTAGATGAAGATGAAATGGGAGATACGATACCGCGTGAAGAGTTTGACAGAGCACTGAAAGACCTGAGTCGAAACAAGGCCCCGGGAGTAGACAACATTCCATTAGAACTACTGACGGCCTTGGGAGAGCCAGTCCTGACAAAACTCTACCATCTGGTGAGCAAGATGTATGAGACAGGTGAAATACCCTCAGACTTCAAGAAGAATATAATAATTCCAATCCCAAAGAAAGCAGGTGTTGACAGATGTGAAAATTACCTAACTATCAGTTTAATAAATCACAGCTGCAAAATACTAACGCGAATTCTTTACAGACGAATGGAAAAACTGGTAGAAGCCGACCTCGGGGAAGATCAGTTTGGATTACGTAGAAATGTTGGAACACGTGAGGTAATACTAACCTTACGACTTATCTTAGAAGAAAGATTAAGAAAAGGCAAACCTACGTTTCTAGCATTTGTAGACTTAGAGAAAGCTTTTGACAATGTTGACTGGAATACTCTCTTTCACATTCTAAAGGTGGCAGGGGTAAAATACAGGGAGCGAAAGGCTATTTACAATTTGTACAGAAACCAGATGGCAGTTATAAGAGTCGAGGGGCATGAAAGGGAAGCAGTGGTTGGGAAAGGAGTGAGACAGGGTTGTAGCCTCTCCCCGATGTTATTCAATCTTTATATTGAGCAAGCAGTAAAGGAAACAAAAGAAAAATTCGGAGTAGGTATTAAAAATCATGGAGAAGAAGTAAAAACTTTGCGGTTCGTCGATGACATTGTAATTCTGTCAGAGACAGAAAAGGACTTGGAAGAGCAGTTGAACAGAATGGACAATGTCTTGAAAGGAGGGTATAAGATGAACATCAACAATAGCAAAACGAGGATAATGGAATGTAGTCAAATTAAATCGGGTGATGCTGAGGGAAATAGATTAGGAAATGAGACACTTAAAGTAGTAAAGGAGTTTTGCTATTTAGGGAGTAAAATAACTGATGATGGTCGAAGTAGAGAGGATATAAAATGTAGACTGGCAATGGCAAGGAAATCGTTTCTGAAGAAGAGAAATTTGTTAACATCGAGTATAGATTTAAGTGTCAGGAAGTCGTTTCTGAAAGTATTTGTATGGAGTGTAGCCATGTATGGAAGTGAAACATGGACGATAACTATTATGGACAAGACTCAATAGAAGCTTTCGAAATGTGGTGCTACAGAAGAATGCTGAAGATAAGGTGGGTAGATCAGATAACTAATGAGGAGGTATTGAATAGGATTGGGGAGAAGAGAAGTTCGTGGCACAACTTGACTAGAAGAAGGGATCGGTTGGTAGGACATGTTTTGAGGCACCAAGGCATCACAAATTTAGCATTGGAGGGCAGCGTGGAGGGTAAAAATCGTAGAGGGAGACCAAGAGATGAATACACTAAGCAGATTCAGAAGGATGTAGGTTGCAGTAGGTACTGGGAGATGAAGAAGCTTGCACAGGATAGAGTAGCATGGAGAGCTGCATCAAACCAGTCTCAGGACTGAAGACCACAACAACAACAACAATAAATTCAGTTGGGAGGAGCACACTACAGAACTGCAGAAACGCCTCAACAAATATGTATTTGCAATTCGAGTGTTAGCAGACATAGGCGACATAAAAATGAAAGAGCTTGCATACTTTGCCTACTTTCATTCCATAATGTCATATGACATAATATTTTGGGGTAACTCTTCAAGTCAAACAAAAGTTTTCAGAGTCCAAAAGCGTGTAATACGTATTATTTGTGGAGTAAATTCACGGACGTCATGTAGAAACCACTTCAAAGAACTGGGTATACTAACTACTGCCTCTCAGTATATTTACTCCTTAATGAAATTTGTCTTAAATAATCTATCTCTTTTTCCAACAAACAGCTCAGTTCATACATACAATACCAGGAACAAAAATGATCTGCACAAGGACTTAAATAAAAAAGTGACATGTTCCACATCCACGAGGATCTCCTCAACACGGATCTATGGAACGAAAAACTAATCTAATCTAGTCTAATCTAATTCACATGAGTACTAAAAGAAATCAGCTAAATTTCGATTACGCGGTAAGTCACACAAATCTGTAGGCTGTAAATTCAACTAAATACTTAGCGATTACAATTACAAATACCCTAAATTGGAACGATCACGTAGATAATGCTGTGGGTAGAGCCAAACAAAGACTGCGATTCATTGGCAGAACACTTAGAGGGTGCAACAGGTCTACTAAAGAGACTGCTTACACTACGCTTATCCGCCCTATTCTGGAGTATTGCTGTGCGGTGTGAGATCCGCATCAGGTGGGACTGACGGATGGCATCGAAGAAGTTCAGAGAAGGGCAGCTCGTTTTGTATTATCGCGAAATAGCGGAGATAGTGCCACAGACGTGATACGTCTGAAATTTCAACCACCAGTTTTCTTCTCCGATTGCGAAAACATTCTGTTGGCACCCACTTTCTGGTTCCTAACTTTTGACATTAGACCGCCATAGCTTGGCAACCGATATAGGTTTTTGTTGACTCGGGCGATGACTGACCCGATGTAGGCTTCTTTCTTGTCTTTTGAACCATGTTGCGTGGCAACGGATAAAGCTTTCACATAACAGGACTATGAATTACATGTATCTGTCAATCGTCTTACAAAATTTGAACCGATTCGCATAAGCGCGAAACATGGAAGTGGCAGGCGCACAAAAATTCATAAAAAGGTTTTTTTTGCATGTAATATCCGAATGAGGTTAGATTTTTGAAAGCAGTTTTCAATTTCATCGTAAGAAAGTATTTTTTTGTTTATTACTGATTCACTTTATACCTATTCCGTCTATTCAATTCACTTAAGAAGAAAGTTTTCGTGTTACATTTAGTTCGACTTTAAACCGTCGTATATCGAGATCGGATAAAGATTATTAGATAAAAATATTTCGTTTTGAGTTTATTCGTTTATCTACCTTCTTGTAAAGTTTGAACCTATTCGTAGAGTTATACGAGAAGTGCCATGCTTCTTATCTCCCAGTAAAATATGTTTTTTTGCACGTAAAATTCAAATGGAGCAAGATTTTTTTTCAAACAGTTTAAACTTATCTTAAACCAAGGTGAGACACACCCGTGGACCATCAGTCTAGCTCCAGTCTAGAGTTATTTAAGGCTGACTGTTTCTGCACGTAAAATCCGAACGGTGTACATACAAATGATACCATTAGCTGGGCACTAATTTCAGCCAGATTAAAATCATTTGGAAAAGGAAACTCGAGCTTAGGGGAAATACCAAGTGGACTGAGACGTGTACGGAACTTTGGATTAAGGAGGGAGGTGTGGTAGGCTAGTAGGTGCAGTTATACATAACCCCTGTGCCCGGGTGGTGTAGCGGTTGACGCATCTCTCTAGTGAGCAGGAGACCCGGGTTTGAATCCTGGCCTGGTACACATTTTCATTCGTCGTTTCAGTCTGCATGTATACATCTTGAATACATAACATCGTCCTTAGTGATTCTGAGGGTATTTTGAATCAACGTAACCTATATAGATAATTGCGCTGGACAGCCAACGAGATTGAATACCACCTGTGGCGCTGCGGTGTTGTGAAGCTGCAGATAAAGAATATAAAAGGAGCAGACAACTGGAAAATCATTCTACGCAAATGGGAAAATAGATTGACATAAGCGACTTTGACCGAGGACAGATTGTTTATGACCTGGCCTCAGGGAACGAATGTCTCGGAAACTGCTTAGCTGGTCGGCTGTTACGGGCTGTTATACGTATCTATGGAAAGCGGTTGAAGGCGGGGAAACCACGAGTGGGTGACAAGAACCTGAACCACGATCGTATGGGGTATCAAGAGAAATTTGTGACCGGATTGAGGATTTTTTGGTAGTGAGGACACAGCATGTTACCTTAGATGGAGAGACATCGACAGATGTACAAGTAACTTCGGATGTGCCCCAGGGAAGTGTGTTCGGACCGTTGCTGTTCGTGTTGTATGTTAATGGCTTTGAAGTTAATATTAATAGTAACCTCAGGATTTTAGCGTGTGATACAATCTATACTGAAGTACTGTCTGAAACGAACTACACAAATATATTTTCAGCCGGATCTTGACAAGATTTCAGAGTGGTGCAAATATAGTCAACTTTGTTTTGGACATTCAAAAACGTAAAATTGTGCACTTTACTACAAGAAAAAAGGTAGTGTCTTATGGCTACATTATCAACCAGTCACTGGAATAGTCAACTCATTTAAATACCTGGGAGCGACCTCATAGGCTCAGTTGTAGAATAAATAGTTGGCAGACCACGGTTTATTGGTAGAATATTGGGGAAGTTTAGTCAGTCTGCTAAGGAGAGTGCTTACAGATCATCTGTGTGACCCAGCCTAGAATATTGCTGAAGTATGTGGGACTGGTACTAAACAGGACTAACAGAGAATATTGAACGTTTACAGAGAATGGCGGCACGAATGGTCACAGATTTGTTTAAGCTGTGGGAGACTGTCACAGAGATGCTGAAATAGCAGACATTTGAAAAAAGATGCAAACTATCCCGGGAAAGCCTACTTAAAAGTTTCAAGAAGCAGCTTTAAATGATGACCGTAAGAATATAGTACAATGCAACTCGTATCGTTCCCACAGGGATCGCGAGAGCAAGATTAGATTAATTATAGTGAGCACAGAGGCATTAAAACAATCTTCCTGCGCTCCATACGAGGAGTGCAACGGGAAGAAGCTCTACTGACAGTTGGAAGTACCCACTCCTATGCACTTCACAGTGGTCTGCAGAGTACGGATGTAGATATAGAGCGTCCACGCCTCATCACTGAACGCTCTGTGAATCAGGGTATATGGCAGATCCGACGATCAAATGCAGTGTTTGTGCAGACATAAGCTGTTCAAAGCACACCACACAGCGCACATTGTCGAACAAAGCGCTCTGCAGCATTACCCATATGAGTTCCACTTGATCTAACGACATTCTCAACTATGACTACAGTGGACAGAGGATCATCGAGATTAGACAATAGGTATGTGTATATGTGTCGCCTTATAAGTTGAACTACGTTTCTTATCAAATCAGGCCAATGGTCGTGTGCGCATACATCGTAGTTCAAGCGAACGGCTACAATAAGCATGCACTGCGCCACAGACTCACGCCAGTGGAGCCGTAGTATGCTGTGGAGGACACTCACGTGGGTTTCCATGGGACTGCTGGTAGGACTCAAAGGCACCATGACGGCTACGGCCACTTGAACATTATTGTGGACGCCTGTATTCCTTCATGCTTGATGGTTCCCCTGGCACCAATGACAATCTTCCAAAAGGATAACGGTCCATGGCACAAGAGTGTGACAGCGATCTCTACTGAAGGTGATGGAACATGTCTGGGACACTACCAGGCTCCAGATATGTCCCCACAAACCACTGGTCCGTAGTTGACGGAAATTGCGTGACCTATGCGTAGGAAACTGGTGCCACGCATATAACGACTTCACGTCGTCCCACAACAAGACCACTGCGCAACAAGAGTGGCACATTATCAGAAGAGAGTACATGTTCTGGGTCTCCTGCAGACACAGTCCTGCTGTGGTATGGTTGCAAGTGAATCACCACGAGTGTGTGAAATAACATGGCAACTGCAAAAGTACTCCAAATAAATAAATAAATAAATAAATAAATAAACAAACATCTGGATCACAGCTTTTTATTTGCCGACTGTCGATTTCAGTCTGCGTTTCAGATCATTTGCAGGTCTAGGCTGGAACAAAAAGGCAACAACAATAATAATTTTGCAGAGGTGTCGCATAACAAACACTTGACTCATGGTTGTGGAAATAACAAGAGAATGGTATGAACTCACACACATACCTAACGCCACAAAGTGCAGTTTGTCGACAGTTGTGTGCCACAAAGTGCAGTTTGTCGACAGTTGTGTAAAACTAACGTAGAAAACAAGGATGTGGTGGGAGGAAAAAAAATTATAGTCACGTGACAGGTGCTTAAGTCGTAGAGGAGTGCATTAAAATAGGGCACATTTCAGCATGAATGATGCGTGACTCAATAACACATAACAAACAAATGAAGCACTGAGAACTATAAGGGGCCAAAGTACAGAAACAAAGTTTTGAAAAAAAATAGATGTTTGTGAAAATCAAATTTATAGACAAACCATCAGTTTCATAGGTCTGAATTGTTTTTTAACCAAGTCTCAACATCATACACTTCTTATGAAAAAATGATGTACCCAGTTTATGTGAAAGGGTACAGTACCGCCCGACATTGAAAATAGGTGCAACATTCTTCGTTATTCTTGTCAGAACAACATATTTTTTGTAATAATAGCCGGCCGCGGTGGTCTAGCGGTTTTAGGCGCTCAGTCCGGAACCGCGCGACTGCTACGGTTGCAGGTTCGAATCCTTCCTCGGGCATGGATGTGTGTGATGTCCTTAGGTTAGTTAGGTTTAAGTAGTTCTAAGTTCTAGGGGACTGATGACCACAGATGTTAAGTCCCATAGTGCTCAGAGCCATTTGAACCATTTTTGTAATAATAACTCAATTTCACTTAATACCAGTGTAGGAAAGAAGGACAATTTATTTATTTAATTGATCACATGTGTACTCCCACAAAATAAATCCCTATATCCAATTTGGTGAGATCTGCAAAATGAATGAGTGTATGGTCATCTGCTAACCACAGATAGTGAATATGCAATATATGATCACCTTTGAGACGGTACTTTGGTCACCTTTGGTGGAACCAAAGAGATGAAATTTACCTGAGCTTTGAGCACCTGAAATGTGGCTGACCAATGGGTAGCATGGTCTTCCCCTACCTCGACGGAGGTGCGAGCTGACCTGAAGAATGGCCATGTTTACAGCACTCTGCCGCTGGAACTTGTGTTGGTAAGACCTGTCTTAGGTGTGCTCCGTAAAGACAAAAGAGTGGAGACATGGTATGCACGTGAAATACTTAAGAGTAGTTTGGAATAATAATTTCTCTATTTCAGGAACTTTTGTGGGGAGAATTAAATGTCAGGCAGGTAATATTAAGGGGATCATAGTAATCTTCGGAAGTGACCAACGGTCACAATGAAACCATGTGTAGCAATAAGTTGAAATACTTCCGAGTGCTAAAGTTAAGCTGAATTACTGGCGTGTGTACTATAAGTTGGAAATATTTAAGAAATAGCGTGTGCCGGACTTGTAATTAGAGACGAGTACTTCCATGTGGTGAGTACTGTGTGAGTCTCAATCTGTGTGTGAGACAAAGGATAAAGAGAAGTACTCGTCCATGGTATCAGTTGAGGACTCGCGTGTGTGACGAATATGTTCTTAATATTACTTTGCGTGTTATGTTTCCATGTGACGCTTGATTCAAACTATAATACTCTGAGAGTGAAGCAAGGTGAGTCAGCTGTCTATCCAGCAACGCCACTTGGCTTGCATTGCACAGGAAGACGTGCATATATCCTCCAGAGTTCATAGTGGGAAAGAAAAGTTACGAAGTGGGGCAGTGTCGTGTGAAACTGGGATGAATACTAATTGAAGTGGGGAAGCTGAAAGTGATGTGATTATAACGTTGTGACTATTCTTTGCATTGTATGTTTCCAGTGTGATGTATTTCATGAAATTTAAGTATGTGTGGTTTGCATGGGAGAGTAGTAAGATAGTTTCAGAGGCAGTGGGTTTTGCATGTTCCTTTTTGTACCGCTCGGTCTGGAGGAAATTTTCGTGATGATGGGTGTGAGAATCTAAGTGTGAGATATAGCGAAAGATCCACCATCCTATCCAGAAAGTGCACTGTAGTGTTAGACAATTACGAGACCATAAGATAGAGAATCACCAATGTAAAGCCATGCCCACTGGGCGGAGTTAATTGTTGTAGAAAATGTAATGGTGTGTTTAGGTTATAGAATTTATCGGAATAAATAAGATAGTGAAAAGAAAAAGAATGGTGGCCTTTTCCTTCGAATAGTATGTTGTCATGATACCCAGAATTTATAATGTGTGCGCCATTCATATTCAGTGCGATGGCCACGTGTAGATCAAAGCCGTTGAATAAGAAAGAAAATGTGGTATTGCCAGAGCGTAGTGATCAATCAGAGTTGTGTAAATTTTTAATAGTCAGATGTGCGTTATCCATATCCGTTGCGTAATATTCAAAAAGGAGAATAATTTGTAACTTAATTGTGAGTACTAGAGCTCATGTTACTTGATAAATAAGAATGAATCCACTCGCTTGGCAGACCACTCATCTTGCAGGCCTGACTGCTTGATGCCACGGTATGAGCAAGCCATGTGGGTGCCTCTCATATGTTATAAAATATTAATTAATATTTAATATTATACTAATTATTAATGTTAATTCACAAAATTTCTATATGCCAGCTAGTGACAATAGAGTCTTTTGACTGTTGTAAAGTTTGTAATTAAAGTGGAACTAGAATAAGAACATAAAAAGCAGATACACTATGTGATGAAAGGTATCCGGACACCTGACTGAAAATGACTTAAAGGTTCGTGGCGCCCTCCATCGGTAACGCTGGAATTCAATATGGTGTTGGCCCACTCTTAGCCTTGATGACAGCTTCCACTCTCGCAGGAATACGCTCAGTCAGGTGCTAGAAGGTTTCTATGGGAATGACAGCCCATTCTTCACGGAGTGCTGCACTGAGGAGAGGTATCGATGTTGGTTGGTGAGGCCTGCACGAAGTCGGCGTTCCAAAACATCAAAAAATGTGTTCTACAGGAATCAGGTGAGGACTCTGTGCAGGCCAGTCCATTACAGGGATGTTATTGTCGTGTAACCACTCCGCCACAGACCGTGCATTATGAACATGTGCTCGATCGTGTTGAAAGATGCAATCGCCATCCCCAAATTGCTCTTCAACAGTGACAAGCAAGAAGGTGCTTAAAATATCAAGGTAGGCCTGTGCTGTGATAATTCCCACGCAAAACAACAATGGGTGCAAGCCCCCTCCATGAAAAACACGACCACACCATAACACCAGCGCCTCCGAATTTTACTAATGGCACTACACATGCTGGCAGATGACGTTCACCAGGCATTCGCCATACCCACGCCCTGCCATCGGATCGCCACATTGTGTACCGTGATTCGTCGCTCCACACAACGTTTTTCCACTGTTCAATCGTCCAATATTTACGCTCCTTACACCAAGCGAGGCGTCGTTTGGCATTTACCGGTGTGATGTGTGTGGCTTATGAGCAGCCACTCGACCATGAAATCCAAGTGTTGTCACCTCCCGCATAACTGTCATAGTAGTTGCAGTGGATCCTGATGCAGTTTGGAATTCCTGTGTAATGGTCTGGATAGATGTCTGCCTATTAAACTTTACGACCCTCTTCAACTGTCGGCGGTCTCTGTCAGTCAACAGACGAGGTCAGGCTGTACGCTTTTGTGCTGTCAGTGTCCACGTTCCCACTTCACTATGACATCGGGAACAGGGGACCTATGCATGTTTAGGCGTGTGGAAATCTCGCGTACAGAGGTAGGACACAAGTGACACGCAGTCACCTGACCACGTTCGAAGTCTGTGAGTTCCGCGGAGCGCCCCTTTCTGCTCTCTCACGATGTCTAATGACTACTGAGGTTGCTTATAGGGAGTAACTGGCAGCAGGTGGCAGCACAACGCACCTAATATGAAAACCGTATGTTTTTGGGGGTGTCCGGATACTTTTGATCACATAGTGTACTAATTGCACCACGCACACAGTTATGATCTATTCCAACACTTCGTGGTCCTCGTTATCATCATTTTCTTCAGGCACATTCTGTGACTTGAGGGTATGAAGCATTACTACTGCGTACATGCTGTAGACACTAAATTATGTTGTCAAGACTAAATAACAATTGAGCAGCGCAGATAAGCTTTGTGCTTTGGGCCCATATGGAAATGAACATCCGAGAGTCGGAGAGACAGCTTTTCGTGAAAGTTAATAAAATACAGAGTGGGGCTACTGATGTAGATAACGCTAGTTCACCATAAGGTCAACAGATGTCACAATACTCTTACCGTAAGTTTTAAAGTTGAAGTACGTGGGACACTACGATTCTTGTGGGCAAAATGGTTAAATCGCACACAAACTGACCGTGAAATTCCGGCAATATACGGACTGAATGCAATGTCGCGTCCAGTCGTAGTGAAATGGTGCCGACAATTTGAACAAATCCACACATAGGTGATGCTGATCGGATAGTAAGGAAGATGTTGCACCACGCTACGGTCGCAGGTTCGAATCCTGCCTCGGGCATGGATGTGTGTGATGTCCTTAGGTTAGTTAGGTTTAAGTAGTTCTAAGTTCTAGGGGACTGATGACCACAGATGTTAAGTCCCATAGTGCTCAGAGCCATTTGAACCATTTGTTGCACCACGCGTTTTAATCTTTTTGGCGAACTGAAAGAACATATGAGGCGAGAGAGAGAGATTTTCCGACAATGAGGACATTCACACAGTGGTTCTATGGCTCGCCGACCAAGGAGCGGATTTCTATATTCGAGGAATGGAGCGATTGCAGTAACGATCCGATTGTTGTTTACAGAGACATCCTAACTATGCTGAAGAGAGTAATGTACATGTGTCACTCTGAAGTGTGTCGCAGCATTCAATAAAGGTGACTTGGCCTGCCATAATAATGTGTGACTTACTTTTTGAAGTCTCCTCGTAACTCCAGAAACCTATGAAGGAATTATCGAATCCATTCTATGCAAAAGCATGCTTTACTGCCTTGAGAAGGTAGGTGGATCAACACGCTATTAAGCAGGAGCGCGTTATGTTTCGGCTCATTAGTGTAGGTTTCATACCTATACTAATGAGCTCATCAGTTTTGGCTCATTAGTACCGGTATGAGATTGTCGGTAATTATATCTACGTGAAATAAGATTTATAACATTGATTACTTTTCATTCGTGACGTACCTATTTTCCTTTTCCATTTCCTCATTACACGGCATCCATCGCATAATTTCCCTGCATGAAAATATATTTTATATACTAGATAAAAAAAAAGGACCCACGACGAAGGAATCATCCAAATGGAACGGATATGTGATGTACATGTACCCACAAATAAATGATTATAACTGCCGTGTTAGATCGTCAAAATCCCGAGATGGAGGACCCCACCCGTAACGCTCCAAACATTCTCAGCTGGGGAGAGATCCGCCGATCTTGCCAAGGCAGGGTTTGGTAAGCACGAAGACAAGCAATAGAAACTTTCGCCATAAGCGGGCGGGTGTTATCTTGATACGACATGAAGGGCAACAAAATGGGGCGTAGAATATCGTCGACGTACAGTTGTGCTGTTAGGGTGCTGCGGATGACAACCACAGGAGTTCTGCTATGAAAAGAAATGGCACCCCAGACCATCCTCCAGGTTGTCGGGCCGTATGGCAGGTGACTGTCAGGTTGGTATCCCACCCCTGTCCATGGCCTTTCCAGACACGTTTTCGTCCTGGAATCTCATTGTCTGGAATAGAATTGTCTTCAGTGGTGGCCCCGCTTAGAACACTGACCTAACTGTCATCCGCCATACGGCCCGATGTCCAATAGTGATAGTCTGGGGCTATTTCTTTTATAGCAGCACTCCTTTGGCTCTCGTCGGCATCACTCTTACAACACAGCGGTATGTCGACTACAGTTTACGTCCCTTTTTGTTGCCCTTCATGGCAAGCCATCCTGGACTTGTATTCCAGCAAGATAAGGCCCGCCCGTACAGGGCAAGAGTTTCTATTGGCTGTTTCCGTGCTTGCCAAATCCTAGCTTGGTCAACAAGATCGCGGGATCTCTTCCCCAACTTGGAACGTTTGGAGTGTTATGGGCAGGGCCCTCCAGCTAGCTAGGAATTTTGACGATCTAATGTGCCAGTTGGGCAAAATTTGGCACGATGTCCCTCAGGAGAACATCCAGCAACTCTATCAATCAGTGCAAACCGAATAACTGCTTGCATGAGGAACAGAGGTGCACCAATTCGTTATTGACTTGCTCAATTTGTGAAACTCTTTCTCTTGAATAAGTCATCCATTTATTTCTGAAATTGTGATATTGTCTCTCTGTGCTTGTACATCAGATCTACTGATTGAGACCCATTCGGATAATTCGTTCGTCGCGTGTCGGTTTTTTTTTTTTCAGACGAAGTAGTATTTGTTGAAAAATATCTTGCACATTATCCAAATCTTAACTTTTTCTAAAAATACTTAAATCGTGCTAACTTTGTCGAATCGTTGTTAGTTTTATTTACTTCCCCAGCCTTCTGTATTCCAAGTTTGTTTCCCATCTTCTTCGTCCAGAGGGTGTTAACCTCTTTTCCTTCCTGTGTTTGCACTGTTGGCCATTCAAACTGAAACATCAGAAAGGATAGTAAAGAACAGAATTTTACTTATTGTTAGTATACAGTGTAAAAGGAAGATTAATCATTCAATTTGTAGTGATGTGGATGTACGTAGGGTATCAAATTTAGTATGCAGAGCTGCCACGTGTGGCCTCAACAATGACTGTAACGTGCATGGACATCGATTAGAAACTGAATTTGGATGACAGATACACGTCTCTTCGTGCTATTTCAACTGTATTCCAGAGGCCTTCAATCGGAGTGGATGACGAATGCGACAGCATGCCAGTGTCTCAGCAACGTATGACCAGGTGTTTTCAGAGGGTGAGAGATCTGAGAACGTGCTGGCCAGGGCAACAGTGAACACCCTGTGTATCGATGTAGGTTGTGACAGCATGGGCAACATGCGATTTTGCTTTATGCGCTACCTGGAAGAACTGCAACAGACCTAAGAACAAGGTTGTTTTATTGGCCAGTGAGGTGAGACGTAGTTCATCATTGTAGGAGTATATGATAACAAACTCAGACCAAATGAAACACACATGTCACTGTAATAGGTGCTCAAACAGTCGTTTCAATACACAGGTTATACCCCTCTAGCGGCAATGCAGAGTGTATACTCTAATGTAAACGATCATAAGTGACGAAAGGTATCTTGTGATAGGCTGTTTCAGGCATATTGCGCCTTTTATTGCAGTTTGGCAAAGGTTCTAGCAGGTCCTGGAGAATGAGTAAGCTCCCGCTTCACCATGTCCCATACGTGTTCAATTGGGAAGAGATCTAGTGATCTTCTTGGCTGGGGAAGTTGTTTTCCCCGCAAACAGCATACTGCGTCGCAACAGCCGTATGTGGGCGTGAAGTGTCCTGCTGAAAAAGCACATAATCGTCCTGTCGAAGAAACAGAAGCCTCCGCACCATGAAGCCTGGGACAGTAACTGTGTGTTGTGGGTGAATGCACTCTGGATCAGGCTGCTCACTACCTGTATGCCATACACGTGTATGCTTATTACTCGGATACAGACAGAACCTACTCTAATCGCTAAAGACAACAGATCGTCATTCCAATCTCCAGTCAACTCTTCCATGACTCCAGAGTAGCCATGCTTGGCAGCGTCATGGTTTCAGTGGTAGCCTGAGCAGAGGCACACATGATCTTGATCCTGTTGCAAGCAGGCAGTTCCTGACAGTCCCTTATGATACAGCAGGTGCAACATATTCCTGGATTTCGTCATTGGATGATGTTCTGCCAACCACTGCTGGTCGCACAGTGCATCAGTCCTGATGTTCAGCAGACGTCCAGAACCTGGTCTGTAGAATGTTCCACACACTGCTCATATATTATGCGGAATATGTATAGCAATCCATTGATACATCCATGCAGCTTCCTGCAGGCCCACAATACGACCCCATTTAAATGGCTAAAGCTGTTCAGCAGGAGGATGTACTCGTCGGTGTGGCATGTTTTTATCATAGAATGAATGTTGCACACGCTGTTCACCTCTAAACTGAGCACAGTTATCGCCTGCAGAGTCAATACAGAGAGTGCACAGGCAGGCTTCCTGAGCGCTATCTGAGCTCTGATGAGCCTAACAAATAAATCATCAACGCTGCAACCCCTGAGTATGCCCCCTCCGGTGCCACTGAACACAGTCCTTGAGGATGCTGAATTTTATTTTTTTATTTTTTTTTGGCAATGTATTGTTGAAAGATAACTTCAGGGAGACCTTCACATGGAGACATAAACACATAAGAAATGTAACACCTGCTCTCCGGATTAATGAGACTCAGAAGTGATCATGTTGTGTATGTAATGGTGCGAGGTGCTTGGCCCTTATGATAATGATGACAGAAATCTGGGAACATTTGTTCTCCTCAGTTCCTCAACACAAGAACATGTCCATTGTGACAATGTATACAGAACAAGCACTAATCAGGAAATATGACATGGTACAACTTCTGTGTCAATTGTCGTCATTGGTTGCACCACTACCACCATATTCTCTCTGCTGCCATGTCAAGGGAAACCCCAACATTGATTGGTGTGCTGATAGTGTGTGGAAACCCATTGGTACACTTTTCATGGTGACTAAAAATCTCATATTTTTGACGATTTACACATACATTTTCCTGTTTATATGGAACAAGTATGATAAGAGGAGATTATACTTTTCTATTCCATTGTCCGTGAAGATATGTCTTGCTGCAGACAAGCCCATTTCTTAACTCAAGGTGTGTGATGTGGCTGTACGATCCTACATTGTCAAGCAAATCTACAGCTTGATTCACAAATGGTGGTGGGTCGCATAGGTCAAGGCTTGGATGAGGACTGCATTGTTACCGATTCCAAGTGACAGTTGTGGTATGTGCAAACACTTGGTTTGTGCTTGAAGAATGCATGAATCCTGCAAATTATACCTCTTATTTGCTTTTGTCAAATTTATTACTTACCACCACCATCAGCGACAACAATTTGCAACAAATGGAAAAAGAATCACTGAATAACTACCTACAATCATTTTAATGCATGTGCTACAATTTACAGCAGAGTGATCAGACAACTGCTGAATGCTTTGTGGCTTTCAGAGAATGCACGCTGTAGGTGAGCAGATCAAGCCTAAACTCAACTGGCATCATTTGTGCCTGCAACTATAGTCAATGGTATTATTTAGATCCTGCGTGCCATTGAGTCTGGCCCTCTTGAAACCACCGATTTCATATTCATTTGACTGTCGTGAGATCCAGACCAATAGAGCAGCAGTAATGTGGAACAAGAACACTGTCTCGGTCTTTCTTTGCTATTCTGTAATATGAAATGTCAATTGAATGTCCATTTCTAGTGTTATGCTGGCACATAGGCTTTGTAATGTCAAAGTTGTTAAGATGTTGTTTACAGAGTAGCCAGCAGCTACAAATTGACAAGCTAAGGACTGTCATAACACTATTTACACAGCTCTTGTAGCCTGAGTCCCATAATCAACTTAATAGCTGTTTTCACCACTGAAACACAGTTTTTAATTTGCTGTAGTTTCCCCACATAGAATTTCAGATACGGACTGACGAAGGCAAAATATGAGTACAGTTAGAGCTTTTCACTACAACACTGCTAATCTAATCTGTGTCAGCCTATGCAACAGATAAATCACACAATAGAATCTGGTACATAATATATCTATGTACATATTTCACAAAACTCTTTGATCAATATGGGGAAAAAACTCTACTGAGTTGTTGTACTGCTTAAGGGATTTAAAATTAAACATAATCCCATCTGTTTTATCATTGTTTATCTGTAACAAATAACTCTGAAACTAGATAGTACACCTATCTACTCCTATTACTAAATTACACTGTAAATCATTCAGGGTGATATTTTGAGCAATTAATACTAGATCATATGTATAACGCATTGTATCAACAGGAAATACTGAAAACATGTATAAAACCCAAGAATGGAAACCCATTGGTACACTTTTCAGGGTGACTAGAAATCTCAGATTTTTGACGATTTACATATACATTTTCCTGTTTATATGGAACAAGTACGATAAGAGGAGATTATTCTTTTCTATTCCACTGTATTCTACCTTTTTAAGTTTTTGGAAATTGTCTCCGAAGCTTTCCTTCAGTACAATCATATACTTTATTAACTTATTCTCAAAGAAGTTATATATTTTTGTAAGAGTACTCAACTGCTTTCACTGTAGGGAAGCCAGATTTGAAGGCATGCTCTGTAGACCAGATATTTTTATTATACTGAATGTGGCAGTTCAACTGTTCATACATACTCTACTTAAATGTTATTGACAGAAATGAAATGAGTCAATAATTACTGTGTGACTCTGTGTCAACCTTTTTTGTAAACATGGCTGATTACAGATATTTTTAAGCATTCGGGATAGACACCTCCATCTAATATTTTTTAGATAGATATTGTTAGAAGCATTACTATTTTTTATTTCATGTGTTAACTGCTATATTAGAAAGGTATAGGTATAGATGGTCTGAGCAACAACAGTTACCATTTTCATTTAGAGGATTGTTTCATCAAAGTGCTGCTCTTCACCAGCCAACAAATGTGGGATGGAACATATAAAGGGTACAGAATGGGATGTTATTATTCTTAACACACACCCTTTCCCTCTAATGGTTAAAACCAAAAAGTCCATGACAATGTTATGAATTCATGATGATCATCCATATTTTTCCGTCTTTATTATTTTAAATGTTTTTTAATACTGTACATTGTTACATTTGTTAGTGGTATTGTTCAAATCCCCAACAGCTTCAGATCCATTGCAGCTTCAAAGCAACCTGCCAGTTTTAAGTGCTGTGCACAGCCCCTATAAGCCATTCTATATCTTGTGCTGATTGGATACCTTCATACATTTGAAGTTCAATAATCAGTCTTACTTCATCTTCACAGTTATTTGGATGTCCTCTTCTTGGTCAGTTACCATCGAATTTTCTAATGGGACCAATTACTTGGGGTCCATTATTTGTCACATACATGTCTGAAGAACTGAAGATAAGTTTTCTCCAGTGTTTTTGAGCGTTTTACACCATGATAGCAAATGTGATTTATACCCGCATGGAGTTAGTTGCCGGATTATAATATCAATGCCCTACGAGAGATCAAAATTACGTTCTAACATTGTATGGGCATTATAAAACCCTTTAGAAATACCAACAGCTCCCCCCCTCCCCTCCCCCCTAGAGTTCTAGGTTGAAGAATGACAGAATGTTCCTGAAAAGCTTGTGAATTTCATTTAATGTGAGTCTTGCGGGGAGACGCAGGATTTGTCTTTCATGGCAATGAGGCACTCTATTATAACATGATAATGAATCAGTTCATACAAATATGAGATATTCCACTTGATTCGTTACAGTTTTTGTGTGTGTGTGTGTGTGTGTGTGTGTGTGTGTGTGTGTGTGTGTGTGTGTGTGTTTCAAAAATGGATTGAAGAGGCTAACGAGTACATGCCAACCATACATTTTATGGCAACAATTCGAGATGTCAGTCTTTGGAATTCTAGGCAGATGATAAAGCTGCTGAGCACCTTTCATAAAATTCATGGCTGTTCAATAGGGGAAATAATTTGAAATCAACTTTAGCCAAATGTTAACCACTCAGGAAACTAACTAAAATGCAGTACATACTTCTTATAGTGTGGTAATACAAGTTCCAGCCACAATGTTGTAATGTAATGGTGCTGGCATAGACAGTGTATTCATTGTATAAAATGTATTATGAGAATGTTCCATAAAACATGTTTAAGAAACAAAATTATGACCATTAACTACAGTATCTGCTTCTAGTTTTGCACAAAACGGCCACTGAACATCCTAAAATACGTAGACTCCTCCAATCTGAACTGGTATTCCATATCAACCACTGGTGTTGGCACGTCATTACAAGCAGCATCTTTCAACTTTCCCCACAGAAAAGAAATGCTGTTTTTAAATTGGGGAATCAGATTTCCAGATAAGGAAAAATGTACAAAGGCATGATTAAAACATCCTGTAGTCAGAGCAGGATAGCCATTTCATTGATACCAAAAGTTCCTACTTGTTTGTAGTGAAAACTGACAATGTGTGAGACAGTTGACATACTTTTCAGCATTCAGTGACACATCTGCAAAGAATTAGTTCCAGAGATAATTACTTGCTATGCCATACATGCACAATGAATCTCCACAAAGCCAGATGATATCATTCACAGATAGGCACAGATACGGTGCTACTGGTGGACCTAATGCAGTCAAGAACAATTGTAGAGTGTAATATGTTACCACCTGAAGCTTGAAACCAATTCTCTTGCAATTTAAATAATCTCTGCTGTTAGTTTTGTAGTAAGAATAAACATGGTTATATTTAAGAAATGAAAACATGATACTGTTAAACATGTTTTCTATCACTGTTGGAGTACTGTATAGGTTAACTTTTATAAGTCCCTGTAAGTATAGGGGTGTATGAGACTGGCACAGATCACTTCAGTAAGGTGTTTTCTTAACTTATAATGATGTAACTGGATCACACGTGGTCATAAGAATGAACACTACATTTGATGATAAGTGCTGGTATTGCACCTATCATGCACAACACTGACAGTGTCCACTGGTAGCATGGACTGCATGCTGCACAATGAAGAATATGGGATACAATTGGTACCTGCTGCCATGTACTTCACAGTAGTTTGCAGAATGTGGGTATACATGTAAACATACAGAGATAATCATGAGATAATAGTTAGGACCTGGTAAGATTCGATTTTGAGCAAATGACTGGTGCAACTACACTACTGCATGATCGTATAGGGTGATTCGGTGATGATGTTATGAACTTTCAGGGATGATGGAGAAGGGAAAATGTATTGATATGAGATAAGAGACCCTGGTCCAGAAACAATTGAGTCGAAAGTTATAGCCAAAATCGTTCTGATAGTTCTGACAGTGGAATACATGTATCAGTACCATTGTTGCTAAGACTGTAGGGTAGGTTAGTTTCAGAGATGGTAGTATGGAGCAAAACAACAAAAAATGTCTCATGAACATGGCTCTAAAATGCGTACTTAAAGAGTTGTGAGTACTTGTTCATCATTGATATTGAGACACACAGGTCTTCTACTACAAGCACTGTGTTTCCATATTTCTGGAGGAGATAGAATGGACCAAAACAAGAAAAGAAGTGCAGTAAATTGGGACTCTAAAATGCAGATCTTAAGTGCTATGAGCACTTGGTCATCTTCACTATTGTGAAACTCATGTCTGCTACAGAAAAAAATTTCCACAACTCTTAACATACGCATTTTAGAGCCCATATTTACTGGAGATTTTTTCTTCTTTTGGTCCATACTACCTGTTCCAAAAATATGGAAATACATTTACCAATCTCCTTCATCTCTGAAAGTTTGTAACGGAATCACCTCGAGTAGGCTATATAATGCTAGTGATACTACTGCTGACCAGAGGCTGGTTTTATTATGTCACAAGCAAAATGTATGGCAGAATAACTTGGGGAGTCTAGATTTATAAATTACACCTGAATTTTCTCTGGATGAAATAGGTAAGTGAAAAACTGAGCATTAAGGGTAAGTGACAGATTCCAGAAAGCAAAGAAAGATCAATACCACCTAAGAACTGATATTAAAAACTACTTGTGGAGAGCAACTAACAATAGAGAAAAGACAGTAGAATATTGTACAACAGATAATCACTTGAATGATTCTTCTAACACATAAAAATGGAGAAATAAGGAAGACAACAGGCAAAAAGAAAAGGGAGGAGAGAATGAAGAAGGAAATATGAGAAAAGTTAGTGGTGTCGTGGTTGTGGAGAAGGAGTAGTAGGATGAGGGTGATGAGGCGGAGAAACGAAAAGGAGAAAAGAGAGAGATGAAATGGTCTAGCAATTTAATAAGGAAAAG
Organism: Schistocerca americana; assembly: GCF_021461395.2. Lineage (NCBI taxonomy): Eukaryota > Metazoa > Arthropoda > Insecta > Orthoptera > Acrididae > Schistocerca > Schistocerca americana. The sequence continues at coordinate 324,077,996 of NC_060121.1, read as the reverse complement.
GTGAAATGGCATAGAAAATAACACAGAGATTGAAGCCTGCCAAGGTTAAATGAATCAATTTTAGAATGAGATGCTGAGTGACTTGGACAGAATAAATCACGAGAAGAGAGCTCAAGAAATAGCATAACTGACAAACAAAAATAAGGATACTGGTGAAAGTAGAAAACAAAAATCATTTGTTGCAGCTTTCTTACATTTCTCTTATTCAATAATTCCATATTAAAGTACAAATTTGAGTGAATACACCAGTGTAACAGAACATCCTACACATGTATAAATAATCGTGTAAGCAATACGAGTAGTCATACAGCAGAAAAGTCCATTTTAGATTTGGGGCTGTTGAGCCATTTTTGTCTAAAGCCTATCCAAAAATTTGTCTATGCCTGATGAAGGACTTAGTCTGATAGCTAAATAATATCTAACAGTCTTTTTCCATTGTGCTTGTCTGCCATCAATGAATGTTTCACTTTGTAATAGTACGGGACGAATCCAGTAAAACAAATCATGAATAACCAAAGGCAGAAACATCTTTCCATTAGAAACAGGAAACTGCATGTAGAAGCAAAGAACAACCATAATGCAAAGTTTGTCACTTATGTTAAAAAATTACAGAAGGATATTTGACTGAGTCATTAAACAGGCAGAACAAACAGTAAATTTATCTCAGATACTATAAATAAACCAAATGCTGTATGGCAGGTGGTCAAGACTGAAGTAGGTGATTGGGGAGTACTCATTTTACACCCAAATTAAAAACAGATGGGCAAAATGTTACAAACTCAAACAGGTATGTAAAATATTCAACATGTACTTTATAACTTCAAATAAAATGGCTGATTTCTCTCCTCATCACACAAATTCCATCATAATGCAACACAGATCTAGAAAGTTTAAATTTAAACAATGGAAATTTGAGGATGGAATGTAACAATATTACAAACAGGATAGTTGCTACTCACCATATAGGGGAGATGCTGAGTCGCAGACAGGCACAACAATAATAAAAAGAAGTCTGGCTTCAGCAGCCAAGTTGTGTGTGTGAGCTATGTTTGTGGGAGTGTGTGCATGTTGTCTATTTTTGATGAAGGCCTTGGTTACTGAAAGCTCACTTTCCTACAATCTTTTTGTTGTGCCTATCTGCGACTCAGCATCTCTGCTGTATGGTCAGTAGTGACTATCCTTCTCATAATATTGTTGAAAGTTTAAACTTACTCTATATCTTGTCATGAAATGGCTGGCATAATAAAATTCCTAAAAAATACTAAATTTGTGGGCTCGGAAGAAATTCCAGCAAAAATAATACAGATAGGATTTCATACTAGTGCACCCAACTCTGTCACAAAATAAATCAAGTATTTGCTGAGGGTTGCTTTACCAAAAGACTGAAGTATGCAGAAGTTAAACCTATCTGTAACAGGGGTGGATAATATGAGATAGGAAATTTACACATACAAAGAAAAAAAAAAAAAAAAAAAAAAAAAAAAAAAAAAAAAAAAAAAAAAAAAATGAAATGATCCTGTGGCATTGTTGGCCAGGAGGCCCCAATTTCAGGTGATACCATATCGGGCAACTTGCATGTTGGTGATGATGAGGACAACAAACACTCAGTCCATGAGTGGAGAAAATCTCCTACCTGGCCAGGAATCAAACTCGAGCCTGCTGCATGGTAGGCAAACACATTACCACTCAACAAAGCAGGCAGACAGTTTATACTCAGTATAAATGTTAACACTTTTTTATAAAATATTTCAATGAACTGTGTGTAATAGATTACAAAAGTTACAAAAATTATTCTCAGTAATCAGTATGGATTTAGGAAGGTGGTTAAGTACTGTAGATACTATTAGTCAACTAATTATTAAAATAAGCAATTGGCTTGATAACAAGCTGTGCACAACTAGTATCATTTGTGATCTCACTAAAGCATTTGACATGGTAAGCATAAACTGCTGCTTCATAATATGGCTGCTTATGATTTCTAAGAAAAATCTTTCAGCTGGGTCCATCCTATCTCAAAAATGGAAAACAGGGTAGCTATACAACAAAAAGGGAGAGAGTCTGTTCTAGACATAAGAAGGTAAAAGCAAGCATATTCCAGGGATCTACGCTAAGTCTGTTAGTGTTCCTGTATTACAAAACAAACATGCCATGTAAGATAACCTCATGAATGTTTCCATTTGCAAAAGACTTAACAGCACTAGTTTGCTATAAAACCAACAAAGAACCAGCACAGAATGCCAAACAGGCTGTTCAAGAACTAAAAACTGGGATAAATAATTATTCTTTAAACAATGAGCTCCATAACCATCCAACAAAACATAGTAATGACTTTCATAGAGAAGCGCATGATTTATGTCAGTATCAGATGAGAGCAGTATATCATCCCAAAATTCTTTATAGTGCTCTTCCCTTAAGGATTAAAAGGATACCAGTGTCATGAAATTTTAAAAATGAGCTTAAAAATGTTGATAAGTGAAAGTTTTCACAGTGTTAGTGAATACATGAATTTTCAGAATATCAGTAGTCTTACACCTACCTCAAAATTCACATTACGTGTAGCCATGCTTGCACCTATGGTCTAGGGGTAGCATTTTGGATTAGTAATAAAAATGTCCTAAGTCCTGGATTTAAAACCTGCCAGTGCTTAAGTTTTGAAAAAAAAAATCATCAGCAATGATGTCTGGAGACTTCTGGCATAAGAAGTTACCGTCATTCTGCCAACAGCTTTGTCAAAGGGGCAGAAGAGTGGACAGAGGTTTAGGGCACTCTCTTGTCCTTGGGGTGGGATACTGCCCCTGAAGGTGGAAGAATCAGCAGTGATCAATGACATGAGGATGAAGAAGGCCATGGAAACCACTAATTTAAGGGCACATAATATGTACCCACAGGATGTGTGGCCTACATTGAAAAAGTATCAGAATGGTCTCACCATTGGCAAATGATTCCAGATTAGTCACCATTTGGATCTTTGGGAGGGAACTGCTAATGGGGAGGTAACAGTGAGAAAAATATTTAATAACCAATGAAAGGATAACATTCTTTGAGTTTGGGCATGTAATTTCAGAAGTTTGAATGTGGCATGGAAGCTAACAGATCTAGAAAGAGCAATGCTAAAGCACAATCCAGATATAGGTGGGGTCAGTGAAGTGAAATGGAAAGAAGACAAGGACTTCAGTAGTCTTACACCTACCTCATAATTCACATTACGTGTAGCCATGCTTGCACCTATGGTCTAGGGGTACCATTTTGGATTAGTAATAAAAATTCCTCAGTCCCGGATTTGTTATGAATAGGAAGGTAGGATAGTGACTGAGTTGTTGTAAACAGTTCATGATAGGGTTGTTCTCACCAGAATTGCCAGAAAACCAATACTGACAACTGCAGTTCAGATTCACATGCTGACGTCACAAGCAGAGGATGAAAAGACAGAGAAAGTATATGAGGATATTAAACTGGTAATTCAGTACGTAAAGGGAAATGAAAATCTGATTGTCATGGGGGATTGGAAAGCAGTTGTAGGGAAAGGGGTGAAAGAAGTGGTTACAGGGGAGTATGGGCTTGGAAGTAGGAATGAGAGAGGAGAAAGTCTAATTGAGTTCTGCAATAAATTTCAGGTGGTGATAGAGAATTATCCTTTGAAGAATCAAAAGAGGAGTAGACATATTTGGAAAATGCCAGGAGGTATGGGATATAATGCTGGGTTATATCATGGTCAGGCAGAGTGTTCAAAATCAGATATTTGACTGTAAGGCATACCCAGGGTCAGGCATAGATTCAGATCACAATTTGGTAATGAAGAGTAAGCTGATGTTTAAGAAACTAGTCAGGAAGAATCAATATGCAAAGAAGTGGAATATGAAAGTACTAAGGGAAGAGATACGTTTGGAGCTCTCTGATGCTATAGATTCTGTGATAATGAATAGCTCAGTAGGCAGTTTAGTTGAAGAGGAATGGACATCTCTAAAAATGGGAATTCTGGAAGCTGGAGAGAAAAATGTAGATACAAAGAAGGTAAGTACCAAGAAACAAAGAAGATAAGTGCCAAGAAACCATGGGTAACAGAAGAAAAACTTCAGCAGGTCGACGAAAGAAGGAAGTACAATAACGTTCAGGGAAGTTCAGGAATACAGAAATAAAAATCAGTTAGGAATGAAATAAATAGGAAGTGCATGGAAGCTAAGGCAAAATGGCTACATGAAAAATGTAAAGAAATCGTAAAAGAAATGATTGTCAGTAGTACTGACTCAGTGTATAAAAAAGTCAAAACACCCTTTGGTGTAATTAAAAGCAAGGGAGTAACATTAAGTGTGCAATAGATGTTTCACTGTTAAGTGCAGAAGAGAGAGCATGTAGGTGGAAACAGTAATTTGAGGGTCTATATGAGAATGATAACATATCTGATGACATGATAGAAGAAGAAACAGTAGTTGACAGAGAAGATATTTGGGGGGAGTGGCAACAAAATTACTATTAATGTCAGTGTGGAGAATGTATGAGAATGGCGCTATATCATCAGACTTTTGTAAAAACAGCATCCACACATCTCTGAAGATAGCAAGAGCAGACAAGTGTGAGAGTTGTCCCTCAATCAGCTTAACAGCTCATGCATCCAAGTTGCTGACAAGAACAATATGCAAAAGAATGGGGAAGAAAACTGAGGATAGATGATGATCAGTTTGGTTTTATGAAAGTAAAGGCACCAGAGAGACAGTCCTGTTGTTGCGGTTGGTAATGGAAGCAAGACTGAAGAAAAACTAAGACACATTCATTGGATTTTTTCAGCCTGGAAAAGGTATTCAATGATGTAAAATGTTTCAAGATATCCAAAATCCCGAGAAAAGTAGGGGTAAGATATAGGGAAAGGTGGGTAGTATACAATGTGTACAAGAATCAAGAGGGAACAATAAGAGTGGAAGACCAGGAATGAAGTGCACTGCTTTAAAGGGTGAGAGGCAAGGATCTAATCTTCCATCTCTGCTGGTCAATAAATACGTTGAAGAAGCAATGACAGAAATAAATGTTCAAGAGTTGGATTAAAATTCACGGTGAAAGGATATCAATGTTAAGATTTGCTGATGACATCGTTATTCTAAGTGAAAGTGAAAGTGAAAAAGAATTATAGGAACTGTTGAATGGATTGAAAAGCCTAATGAGTACAGTATATGAACTGAGAGTAAATTGAAGAGGCACAAAAGTAAAGAGAAGTAGCAGAAATGAGAACACTGAGAAACTTAACATTATAATTAGTGATCATGAAATAGATGAAGTTACTGAATTCTGCTACCTATGCAGCTAAATAACCCACAATAGTCAGAGCAAGAACAATAAAAGTAGCTTATCACTAGCAAATAGGACATTCCTGGCCAAGAGAATTCTTCTGCTATCAAACATAGGTCTTAATTTGAGGAAGAAACTTCTGAGAACGCATGTTTGGAGCACAGTGCTATATGGTAATGAGACAAGGACTGTGGGAAAACTGGAACAGAAGAGAACATAAACATTTATGATGTAGTGCTGCAGATGAATGTTGAAAATTTGGTAGACAGATAAGGTAAGCAGTAAGGTGGTTCTCCCCAGAATCAACAATGAAAAGAATATGTGGGAAACACTTATAAGAAGAAGGGACAGGATGACATGACATCTGTTAAGACATCAGGGAACAACTTCCATAGTGTTTGAGAGAGCTGAAGAGGAAAAAAGGCTGTAGAGGAAGACAGAGATCAGGATGCATCCAGGAAATAATTAAGGATGTAGGTTGCAAGTGCTACTCTGATATGAAAAGATTGGCACAGGAGAAGAATATGTGGTGGGCTGCATCAAATCAGTCAGAAAACTGATGAACTGAGTTACTACAGGAGTTTGTAGTTCATAACTAGCAGTGTTGTTATCAAGTGCTGCTTAAGGCAGTATCAGTGATATGATATGAAAAGTGTAATTTACTCAATTTTATGTACACATGAAAATTAATTAATCTGCCAGTATAGAGTATTAAATTAAATGTTTTTGCTTCTTTCTGTTTGTTACTGTGTGAACAGTATATATGATTTAATATTGTATTCAATTACTTTTTGTATTGTTGCAAATTTGTATCATGTAAATCTTAATGTGTTTGGTTTATATATGTGATTTAAGAAATCTTCACAAATACTATTGCGCAGATGTGTTTATTCTTTTTTTCTGTATCCACACATGACAAATTCCATATCATTGTATATATAAAATACAAAGATAAAATAACAATAATAAAATAATAACAATAATATGTTAATGAGAGTTGTAAATAATGGATTTGGCTTATTATGCGCATTTTATATCAGCTGTTAGATATGGCCTAATATTTTGGGACACTGCAAAAGCAAACCACCTCGGTGTGTTCAAGCTGCAGAAGAAAAGGTATCGTCACAGCAATGTTGGGAACAAACAATAGACAGTCACGCAAACCATTATTCAATAGCCTTGACTTAATGATAATTCCTTATCTGTATATGCAATACTCCTCTTTGAGCTAAAAAACTCACAAAAACTCACAATTTTTTATGCTAAGTCCTTTACACATGCTTATGAAACTAGGAATCAACATCACAACATGCTTCCTGGTCACACACTTGACATATTTGAAAATATCCAATTTTATAGGGCTTTGAAGCTTAACAGTAAATTACAGCCCTTGTTCAAAGGCTACAGAAACAAACATTTGTTGACTTTTCTTATGTGATATAATGAAAGCTATGGATTAGGTAATCAGATGGATGAAAGCATTTCTTGATTTCCAAGAAGTGTTCCACTCATTTCCACACCAACACTTATCCATGAAAGTACGATCATATCAGGTATCAAACAAAGTGGGTCACAATTGAATAGTTCTTGGTAGGGACAATGTGGCATGCTATCTTCAGTGGAGTGTTATTGACGTGTGTACAAATGACTAAAGACATGCTCCAGGGAAGTGTGTTGTGAATTTTGCTGTTCATATATTACTGGCTTGGAAGAGAGTATAAAAGATACTCAAACTTTTTACTGATGGAGTAGTTAACTTTGAGGGTGTTTTCTTCCCTTCTTTAATCTCCAGTTCCATAGCATATATTCCAGACAAGCAGCTGGCAAGTGGTGTGCACAGTAGTTGTAAACAAGGCAGCCTCAATTATTCACCTGTTTGTTTTCCAGGCAGAAGTGAGCACTGCAGGAGGAATTTACTAAAAAATGAGTCATTCAAAACAAAATAGAGGCATGCTGACTTCTGGTATTGTTCTAATCCTTGCCATATGGCTCTGTGAGCAGTGGAACATTTTCGATCACCACACTACAGTCTTGACCTAGTACTGAGTGACCATCTCTCCCTGAACTGGAGAAGTGGCTAGGAGAATAGTGCTTCCATACTAATGAGAAACTTCCAGACAACATCAAGACTCTTTTTAATTCATTGGCAGCAACATTTAATGAAAAGTATGTCGAGAAACTTGTCCACAGGTACAACCAATGCATCAACTGTTATGGTGATTGCATCAAAAAGTAACCATAAATGTTTGTAGCTTACAATAATAAAATAATTGTTTAAGTACACTTTTTTTTGTTGATGGCTGTATGAGGATGAAACAAAATTACTCTATGCTATTTGATATAAGCACCAAAATATATCAGGTGTATTGCTGTGGTCTTTAGTCCAGAGAGTGGTTTGACACAGTTCTCCATGCTACTCTATCCTGTGCAAACTTCTATATCTCCAAGTAACTACTGCAACCTACATCCTTCTGAATCTGCTTTGTATATTTATCTCTTGGTCTCCCTCTACGATTTTTCCCTCCCCACTGCCCTCCAATACTAAATTGGTGAACCCTAGATTCCTCAGAACATGTCCTACCAACCAATCCCTTCTTCTAGGCAAGTTGTGCCGCAAATTCCTATTCTCCAAGATTCTGTTCAGTACCTCCTCATTAGTTACATGATCTACCCATCAAATCTTCAGCATTATTCTGTAACACCACATTTCAAAAGCTATTATTCTCTTCCCGCCTAAACTAGTTATCATTCATATTTTACTTCCATATGTGGCTACACTCCATATAAATATTTTCAGAAACGACTTTCGGACACTGAAATCTATACTCGATGTTAACAAATTTCTCTTCTTCAGAAACACTTTCCTTGCTATTTCCAGTCTACATTTTATATTCTCTCTCCTTTGACCATCATCTGTTATTTTGCTCCCAAAATACTACTTTAAGTGTCTCATTCTCTAAACTAATTCCCTCAGCATCGCTTGATTTAATTTGACTACATTCAATTATCCTCATTTTGCTTTTGTTGATGTTCATGTTATATCCTCCTTTCAAGGCACTGTCCATTCCGTTCAACTGCTCTTCCAGGTTCTTTGATGTCTCTGACAGAATTACAATGTCGTCGGCAAACCTCAAAGTTTCTATTTCTTCTCCATGGAAAATACCTACTCTAAATTTTTCTGTTGTTTCCTTTACTGCTTGCTCAATATAGAGATTGAATAACATCATGGATAGGCTACAACCCTGTCTTACTTCCTTCCCAACCACTGCTTCCCTTTCATGCCCCTTGACTCTTACAAATGCCATCTGGTTTCTGTACAAATTGTAAATAGCCTTTTGTTCCCTGTATTTTACCCCTGCCACCTTCAGAATTTGAAAGAGAGTGTTCCAGTCAACATTGTCAAAAGCTCCTTCTAAGACTACAAATGCTAGAAACGTAGGTTTGCCTTTCCTTAATCTACCTTCTAAGGTAAGTCATAGGGTACTGTATTAACTCATGTGTTCCAACATTTCTACTGAATCCAAACTGATTCTCCCTGAGGTCAGCTTCTACCAGTTCTTGCATTAGCCTGTAAAGAATTTGTGTCAGTATTTTGCAGCCATCACTTATTAAACTGATAGTTCGGTAATTTTCACATCTGTCAACACCTGATTTCTTTGAGATTGGAATTATTACATTCTTCTTGAAATCTGAGGGTATTTCGCCTGTCTCATACATCTTGCTCACGAAATGGTAGAGTTTTGTCAGGGCTGGCTATCCCAAGGCTATCAGTGGTTCTAATGGAATGTTGTCTACACCTGGGGCCTTGTTTCGACTTAGGTCGTTCAGTGTTCTTTCAAATTCTTGACACAGAATCATATCTCCCATTTCATCTTTATCTACATCCTCTTCCATTTCAATAACATTGCCCTCAAGTACATTGCCCTTGTATAGACCCTCTATATACCCCTTCCACCTTTCTGTTTTCCTTTCTTTGCTTAGAACTGGTTTGCATCTGAGCTCTTGATATTTATACTGGTGGTTCTCTTTTCTCCAAAGGTCTCTTTAATTTTCCTATAGACAGTATTTATCTTACCCCTACTGATATATGCCTCTACATCCTTACATTTGTCCTCTAGCCATCCTTGCTAAGCCACTTTGCACTTCCTGTCAATCTCACTTTTGAAATGGCTACGAAGTATTTTGTGGCATATTTCTTGAATAAAAATCTCTCGGTGTACATGCCGCGTCAATTCAGGATAAAACTCCAAGCTTTCGACCACTACCTCCATGGTTGTCGTCAACGCTAAAACTGACTGTCGTGAACTAGTGAGGCTCCCAATTTTATATGCAAAGGACGGCTTCTGATTAGCTGGAATATGTCATAGCAACAGCGATATGGCGCGTAGTGAAGTGGTACCCTCTACTTCCATAGATGTAGTTTCTATCCCACGTTGCTTGCAGCACCATACCTTGAATCAGGAGCTAAAGTGCAGGAAGTTTTTCTCTGTGATTTTTCTTTATCCAGAGCACTCTTCCAAGTGTTGCTAAGTGAATAGCCGTTGTCTCTGTTAAAGTTATTATCGCTAAGTCTAATTTCGACTGCTTCCCGGATCACAGAGTCCCAGTAACTCGATGCGTGGGCTATTACTCTGGTTTCTTCAAATAAAATCTTATGCTTGTTAAGCAGGCTATGTTCAGCCACCGCTGATTTTTCCAAATACCTGTATTTCAGGTGGCGCTGGTGCACATCGAATTATTGGGACTCTGTGATCGGGGAAGCAGCCGAAATTAAACTTAGCGATAATAACTTTGACAGAGACAATGGCTATGCACTTAGCAACACTTGGAAGAGTGCACTGGATAAAGATAAATTGCAGAGAAAAACTTCCCGCACTTTAGCTCTTGATTCAAGATATGGCACTGCAAGCAACGGGGGATAGAAACTACATCTATGGAAGTAGAGGGCACCACTTCACTACGCGCCATATCGCTGTTGCTATGACGTATTCCAGCCAATCAGAAGCCATCCTTTGCATATAAAAGTGGGAGCCTCGCTAGTTCACGACAGTCAGTTTTAGCCCTGACGACGACCATGGAGGTAGTGGTCGAAAGCTTGGAGTTTTATCCTGAATTGACGCGGCATGTCCACCGAGACATTTTTATTCACTTTTGAGATGTTTGTATACCTTTCTGCCTACTTCATTTATTGTATTTCTATATTTTCTCCTTTCATCAATTAAGTTCAATATCTCTTCTGTTACCCAAGGATTTCTGCTAGCCCTTGTCTTTTTACCTACTTGATCCTCTGCTGCCTTTACAATTCCATCCCTCGAAGCTACCCATTCTTCTTCTACTGTATTTATTTACCCTTTTCTTGTCAATCATTCCCTAATGCTCTCTCTCAAACTTTCTGCAACCTCTGGTTCTTTCAGTTTATCCAGATCCCATCTCCTTAAATTCCAACCTTTTCACAGTTTCTTCAGTTTTAATCTACAGTTCACAATCAATAGATTGTGATCTATTGCCACTGAAAATGTCTTACAATTTAAAACATATACTAACAAAGAGATAGAGGGGCTGGCCAGTACTTAGCTCAGTACAGCCGATAGATACACAAAACAGAACAGAAAATTTACATTCCTGGCTTTCGGAACTTTGTTCCTTCATCAGGGAGGAGAGGGGGGAAAAAAGGGAAGAAGGGAAAGTGAATTCAGTTACTCACAACCCAGGTTATGAAGCAACAGGGAAAGATAAACAGGTAAGATATCTTTGGCTTCCCCCTGACAACCATGCCTCCATCCTCGCTAACCTCCCCTCTCTCTTCCCTGATGAAGGAACAAAGTTCCAAAAGCTAGGAATGTAAATTTTCTGTTCTGTTTTGTGTATCTATCGGCTGCACTGAGCTGAGGTAAGTACTGGCCAGCCCCTCTATCTCTTTGTTAGTATTTGTTTCACATGTTTATATGAGATTTTCCATTAATCATTTACAATTTAAAACCTGGTTCCTAAATCTCTGTCTTACAATTACATAATCTATCTGAAACGTTCCAGTGTCTCCGGGTTCCTTCCAAAGATACAACCTTCTTTCATGATTTTTAAACCAAGTGTTAGCTATGATGAAGTCACACTCTGTGCAAAATTCTACCAGGGGCTTCCTCTTTCATTCCTTAGCCCCATTCCATATTCATCTACAACTTTTCCTTCTCTTCCTTTTCCTGCTATCGAATTCCATTCCCCCATGACTGTTAAATTTTTGTCTCCCTTCACTATCTGAATAATTTCTTTTATCTCATCATACATTTCTTCAATCTCTTCATCGTCTGCGGAGCTAGTAGGCACATAAACTTGTACTACTGTGGTAGGTGTGGGCTTCTTGTCTATCTTGGCTACAATAATGCATTCACTACACTGTTTGTAGCAGTTTACCTGGACTCCTATTTTTTTTATTCATTACTAAACCAACTTTGCATTATCCCTATTCCCTATTTGATTTTTTATTTATAACCCTGTATTCACCTGACCAGAATTCTCCTTCCTCCTGCCACCGAACTTCACTAGTTCTCACTATATTTAACTTTAATGTATCCATTACCCTTTTTAAATTTTCTAACCTACCTACCCAGTTAAGGTTTCACTTCAGTAATTCCCACTATATCTAACTCTAATGTATCCATTTCCCTTTTTAAATTTTCTAATCTACCTACCCAGTTAAGGGATTTGACATTCCACGCTCCATTCTGTAGAATGCCAGTTTTTCTTTCTCCTGATAATGATGTCCTCCTGAGTAGTTCCCGCTTGGAGATCCAGATGAGGGACTATTTTACCTCCAGAATATTTTACACAAGAGGATGTCATCATCATTTAACCACGCAGTAAATCTGCATACCCCCGGGAAAAATTATGGCATTAGTTTCCCCTTTCTTTCAGCTGTTCACAGTACCAGCATAGCAAGTCCATTTTGGTTAATGTTACAAGGCCAGATCTGTCAATAATCCAGACTGTTGCCCCTGCAACTACTGAAAAGGCTGCTGCCCCTCTTCAGGAACCACATGTTTATCTGGCCTCTCAGCAGATACCCCTCTGTTGTGGTTGCATCTATGGTACAGCTATTTGTATCACTTAGGCAAGCAAGCCACCCCACCACTGGCAAGGCCCATGGTATATTTTGATAAAATTACAATGTCAGTCAGAGACTGGCAGCTTGCAGATACATAAAATTCTCTCCTTCATATATAGTGAAGGAACGTAGTCTCCTATGACTATAATATCAGTGAGTGGTAATTGGAATCAGATAACTGCTGCAAATGCCTGGTGTAACAATTTGTGGGGATATAGAGTGGAATGTTTGCATAAGCTCAGTTGTAGGTAAAGCAGTTTACAAAGGAGATTGGTTGCAATTCACTTGTGTGATCCAGCTAAGAATATTACTTAAGTATGTGGGATCCATTGTAAACAGGACTAGCAGTAGATACTGATATACAATGAAGGGCAGTGCAAATGGTCACTGATCTGTTTGACTCATGGCTGAGCATCATGAGTATGCTGAAAAACCTGAACTGGAAGATGCTGGAAGGCGGATGTGAAGTATCCTGCAAAAATCTACTTATGAAGTTTCAAGAACCAGTATTGAGTGAAGAATCTAGAAATAGACTACAGCTTCCCTATGCACCATAACTTTATGGACTATTAATGCAAGATCAGTCTAATTACAGCATGTAGAGAACTACTTAAGCAACCTCATTTTCCTACCCTATATTGAATGAAACAACTACTCACTTTCATATATTGCAGTATTTAGTTAATTCTTTCATAAGAATCTCTGCACATATGAGGAGGTTTACACAGAATAACAGCTGGATTTCACTTTTGTTTCATTATATTTGCACCACTGCAATATTTTAATCCATAGTGACTTAAAGACGTTTGACTAAGTGAGAAAGGAAAAGCATACCATACGCAACAAAAAAAAAAAAATCATTAATTTATCAATAAATTTAATTTTTATTTACATTCCATATTTACAAGGTTTAAATTACTTAAATATTACCATTCACTAAAAAAGTCACGTAATAAATTATAATTTACAATATAAAATCTTTATACACAGCCATTTACAATTTATGACTAGATAGTAACAATGAAGCAGTAAAGGCTTCCTGAAGTTCAAATTCATGTGAAGAAGAGCCATGTTCTGGTCTGAAGCCTCTTTCATTTATAATTGGAGCATGCCAAAACATTCTTGTTTTATCTGAGCAGATTGGTAATCTCACTTGGGTTCTACTAGACTTATCAGTTTTCTTCCCTTTTCTTAATTTTAAGACAGATGAACAATCACAACAACAAAAATAAGCTGAATATCTCAGTTGAAACTACAGAAACTTTCGTAATTGAAATCTTATTCAATATTTAGTGTAGCCTCATGTAATGATGTATGTATCACAGTCTCAGAATTAGAAGTTTTTTAATCTGCAGGTCTACACCTCAACGTAGCCCCACAGACGAAGACGGCTTATACCTCCATCAGGTGCTATGGTGACACGAACATGAGTGAACGGACCTTTTGATCTCAGTTGATCCTTTGAGAACAAGTGTTGTTTATGTGGAAATAGCTGAAAGAAAAAAAGTGTTTGTCATGTTACTAATGTTATTACAGCTACAGAATACCAGTAACATATAAACGAAAATGAATGTACTAGTGTAGTGATTCAGTCATTCATTATATTCTATCAAGAATGAGGATATAAGAAAAGTTGAGATATACTTAAAGAAAACAATAAAATCATAGAAATGTAATCTGTACTCTGTACTAGAAATCACTCTTTCACTACAGCTTTCTATTCTTGTAGGGAGTTTTACTGGGGAAAGTAATCCAAAGCTAGACAACTCAGGTGTCCTCAGTTGGTACTATCTGACAAAGAATCAACATTACATTCACTCACAGATAATTATGCTCCACTTAACTCTACAAACTTTATTAAAACTGTTTCCAGCTGCTTTAGAAAACATACCAAATGGAAATACTTGCTAAACTTACTTTTATGATAGAGGTATACTACATAAACTTCTTTGGATGTCATTGTTACAAATCAGGCACATCCAGACCAGCTTCATGAAAATGAGAATGTACTTTGTATCCAGATTGCCACAGGTTTTATCAAAACAGTAGTATTTTTCTCAATGTTTTGTTTATGAGTACTAAAAGAAAACTTAATTTTGATTGAAAATGAAATTGCTTTTAAAAATTTGCTTGGACGTGAAAGTGTTGTCAGTTCATTGGAAAATGCAGAAATTAATTAATTTACACATCCTGAAATTCACAAAATGTTTTTGTAAAGGAATTAGGGAATATAGCAGATCTCATCCCATCAGCTGCATACTGTCCACACAGACAAATGTTTAATTGTGTAATATTTCCAAAAATCCATCCCTATATTTCTCCATATTCTTATTTTGTTACATACTAGTGCGTGCAGACTGTTCTTCACTTGAACTTTTACTAAGCTCAGTGCAGGCCAATTCAACTACCTATTCATAAATTGTAGTGGCTGGAATTGCGAGTTAGCTGATTTGTGAGCAGTGATTTTCAGGTTAAATGAGTCATGAAAATTACACCAGGATTTCAAAAAATGTAAAGGGAGAAGCTGTGAAGGATTGCATAATGGATGCATGTACTCTATTTACATAAGTAATCTATCCATGAAGCTAGCTGAGATATTCTTCTACATCCCCATCTTTCTTTTGATGTATGATTGTCATGAATGGTTAAGAGCTGGCACTCAGATTAAGTGAAAGACAGTGAATCAAGTAAATGAATCATAAACAACAGCATATTAAAGGAATTTTGGCATTACAAGAAAACTGTAAGAAAGTTAAAGTCATTGACAAAGAAGTGCAGTATATTTCTCAGCATTAACTTCTAAAAGGTAAGTAGGACTTATGAGTTAAATTTCTGTCTGTTGATAAAGAGTTATGTATTCTATTTAAGAAGATATTGGATATGAATGCATAGGGCATTAGTAATATTATATGAAAGTTTGTCACTAAGTGAGATTTATGAAGAACTGTATGTAAATTACTTAGTCATTTATAGTGGACTGAGAACAGTAAGAATATTGTACCTCTAATAAGATGAACTTCACCTGTGTTAAACATCTAGGGAAAAAAAAGGAAAACTCAAATAGACAGGAAAACAGGAATGGATGACAAGGTCTGCCTGAATTTGTTATTTTATCAATCTCAAAAGTTTGGCTCTTTCTGAAAAAACAGCATGAAATGCCAAATGGCTGATGGTAATGATGTTGATCATGAAGACAATGATAAAAGCATAGTAAAGTATTTACCTTTTGAGGTGGAAGGAGTGTCTTCCATGGTACATTGTTGTTATCACACATAACAGTATCTCCCACTTGATGATCAAAATATACCCCTTCTATCCTTATTGAATCAGGGTAATTGCCTTTGAAGTGAGCTGTGTCAACTTCAACCACGCCAATAGTTCCAGGATGGCCCATGCGAAAAATGGCCCATTCACATCCTGGTACTTGAAGTATTCCTCGAGTATCCTCTGAAACACCAAAATAACACATATCCATAATAAACTGTAAATGATTAAGGGAGACTCTCAAAAGAAAATTTTTAGAAATGATCACTAAGATGTGTATACAAACAACTGATGTATAATAGCTGATTAGCTGTTGTAAGAAGGCAATAACATTCAATTCTTTCAAGAGGAGCACAATATTTTGGACAAACACTTACAGTGATACTAGCATTATATCAAGCAGCAATAAAGTGAAATATCATGAAACAATAGTTTGATAAATAGGCCATGGAATCTATACTGTTGACTGTAGATTAAAGATACTGATGAGTAATACATCATAGGATTTATACTGACTACTTGAATAGGGAACTTAAGAAACACGATCATAATTAGTGATTATCAGTCAACGAGGCAAAAAACAACTGCTACAATTGAGATATAATTTCATCTGTTCACTGTAATTACTGTGTAATGAAAGTACTGAAGATAACCACTCACCATATAGTTGAGGTACTGATCTGTCAACATGCAAATACACCAGGAGAAACTGTCACTAAGCTTTTGGACAGTGTCATTTCTTGGTGATAACAGAGCCACAACAAACAGAAAAACACACACACACACACACACACACACACACACACACACACACACACACACACACACACAGCCTGCTGTCACCTCAACTATATTGTTAGTGGTTATCTTTGTTCCTTCAGTTTTTTGTATTCACCCAGAACTTTCCAGTATCTTGATGATGACTACTATGTGAAATAATTCTACACCATGGGTAAAATTCAAAGGTGCAGAATATACAAATTATTTGTAGATATTGATAAACCATGAAAATTTCAAATAACAGTTTAAGATCAAGAAAGTCTGACACTTGACTGGTCAAGAGTTTTTTCTAGTAGATGCAGAAAGGGTACATAGTATAACTAGAAATATAGCATTTTTGTAATTATGAATTTTCACCTGAGTAGATAAGACACTAATTTGCAATCTTCTAACTGTAAATGGAGTTTGACAACAGCAGCTGACAAATAAATCCCTATCTTCATATCATAACAGCCGCTGTTAATGTTTTGACTCAGTCTGTATTTCCTGGATTCTCCCTATTGATGAAGCATGATATGTCAACGAACCACTGAACCACGAAAATAATTTTCAGGACTACTTCAATAAACTTGCTTACCTTCTAGTACAGGAGGTCGGTCCAGTCGCCTAGCAGTTTCCCAACCATCTCCCATGTTGATACCCGGACCAGGGCGAATTATGTTCCTTGGGTGACCAAAGTGAGCATCTGAATACCCAAGGCAAACACCACCATTTTTCATCAACAAAAGATCTACCAGCTGCAAAAGAAAGTACACATTTATTACCAAAAGTGCCTAAGCTAGGCTTTGTAGTTATGAATAAGCAATGGAGAAGTTATCTCTACTGTAAACTACTATCAGTCAGAGTTTTATATAACTTTCTTTGCTGTGGGAATAGAGAACAAATGGGATCTTGTGTAACCAAGAGTAATGAACTTAATGAATATTATTCTTATTAACACATTCCTGCTCCCCAAGACATTAGTTACTATATCCTTTTTCAATTTTTTCAATCTACTATTATATGTGCATATTTTCTTCATACATCTATTACCAAGTCTTCAGTCAATAGAGATTGTATATTTTGAAATGTTTACTTGAACTGTATTGTGGTAACAAACCTTATAAAAATGTGAAGTGATACCTGGATGAAAAAATAAAATAAAATCAAATGAACTGGGACAAACTGCATTTCCGTGTCACCAGCTGCCAACCTTTACAGTGAAACAATACTCAAGTGCTCAAGCAAACACAGCACTGTGGTTCAATGTTTCTGTTTAGGATTTTTATGAAGTCTGAAATTTATGTAATAATATTTACATACTTTGTGTGCATTTATTTATACTGAAAACTCAAGTTTAGTTGCATGAAACATTTTAGGGTTATTATAAGTCAATCCTATCATGGGTAAGCATTGTGAGGCATGTTCTCTCCTCACAGCAGATAGAAAATATAGACATCACATAAAGATAATCTTTAACTATTGTGGCTATAATAATTTTTCCTGTTTCAAAATGAAAAGAATTAAAATGGGAAGAACTAAAAGTGCAACAGATGGTGAAAAAAAGTTGTGGCAATGTGCTTCTGTGGTGGACAAATGATCCTTCTGATTGATTTTTGATTCCAAGCCAATCGAAAATGTCAAAGGTCCTAAAAAACCCATCAAAACAAGAGGCTAAGGTGAGTGTTGAAGGAAATACTTTTGCTGCATGGTAATGTTTAGTCCCATAGCAAGCATAAGGAAGTCAAACTTTTCAATCAAGTATTTTTATATCACCACTACAAGGCAGAAACAGCTGGAAAAGATTTTGCATGTGTTCAGGAGGTGAACAATGCCTTGTGATTTGTCAAGGAAGAGGGCAGCAGGGTGTGTGTGCCATAGGCACTGGCATGTTGAAAATCCACCATCTGCACTCCCTGTCACCAAAAGCTTGAAAAATAATAATAAAGTTGAGTGGAAAAGTAATGGGGCTTCTGTACAGAAGGCCAAGCAAATTTGATGAATATATATACCTTTGTCTTAGTGTTAATTACACACTGAAAGCTCAGCAGACAAAGTTTTAGCCACCTCATTTGAAATACTGCATTGAGCACTTTGGAATGGTTTAGATAGTGTAGAACTGTTGTGATCATAATGGAGTCATGCCAATGAAGTGACATGCATGTATCAGTTGGTATCAATGTTGTAAGATGGGTCAGTAGGGAGATAAGATACAATGGTATAAATAAGCTGTTGTGTTTAGTCATGTCCATGGCCACACACAGACTGTTCATCATGTCTACAAGGAGTGGTGTAACACTTGCAACCATGTAAATTGGTCTAAGAAAAATCCTAACCGACAAGAACCAGACACCTGTGTTACACCTTTTCAATGACAGTAGGTTGCAAACTTGACAGAAATAGCTGCAGGTAAATTTCAAACAATTTCTGACTCATTGTGAAGGGATCTACGCTAAGTGTACATTTGGAGCGAGTACATTGCAAAAGGTCACTGGTCAAAGTGGTACATATAGCTGCACATCTTCAATTGGACAAACAACATAGACACTGGACAGTATCTGACAAAGTGTTCTGTTTAGTCTGACAGATAACGATTTTGTCTCTTATCAAATAATGCAAGGCCCAATGAGACCTTTAACATGCAGTGTGTGCAAGATGTTGTTGAGGGCAGATGAGATTCTGTGATGTATTGCATTTGTTTTTTGTAGTCATTCAGGTCTTCGTGAACATGAAGTAGGATGTTTATTTCAACATTCTTGGTGGTCATTTCTGGTACATTATCGTGAAGAGTATGGTGTGGACACTAACTTTCAAGATGACAACAACTGCAATCAGTGGGCTGGAGCCATACAGTCACATTTTAAGAACACTGAGACAATGGATGGTGATCGACTGGTATAGTGAATTACCCAATCTTAATCCCACGTAGGGTATGAGTATTAGGAACAGTGGGTGAAAAGTAGCAATCAACATCACGTCTGTTTGGTAGCTCTTTGGGTTCTAATCATCAGTGAACTGAATAGTCATACTTGAAGAAACTTATGGGATCTTCCCCTCGCCGAAATGAGGCCCTTACAGGACCTGTTTAAGGTCCAAGCAACACAAGCTGTCGCTTGGGGACCCGAGCCGAGTGGGGCTCCAGAGTTGTCCAAGTACAAGGTTTTGTTTACAATGAGTTTCACAATTAGTAGCGGAAACTAAGGGAACTGACAAGGGTGAAATTATACTGAGGGAAAGCGAGGAGGTGAAGGACGCCAAATAATAAGTCGCTCGTGTGGAAAAATGTTCTCGAAGCGGCCCTGGGCCCTTATCAAGTTCAGAGGTGATGTTATACGTTATTAGCGTAATGCCCCCTAGGATTTTTGTTCAGTGTGCAAAACGTCAATGGCGGTTTTTATGTACCTTATTGATGTTGAACCTCTTCCAGTCGGGCCTGGCCTCCCCGTAAAGGTGTAGCCGGGCGATTCCGCCGTCAGGGAACATGTTGAGCCTCACGTGTGTCCACGTCTCGTCGCTGTTGATGGTGAAGTGGTTATAGCGGGTCTCTGGGTAGCCCGGCCTCAGGGCTGTCATTGGTACGATCTCCGTCCAGTGCTGCGGTAAGAAAAAGTGAATTATGATCAGCATAATGAGCTGCAGCGTTTGGTTCAGTGGTGGTGTAAGTAGGATGGGTTCCAAAAACATAGTTCGATGTGAAACGTAACTCCCACTCTTCACATAAATTATCCTCATAGTATTTGTAGGTGGCGCCCAACTGCTCGTAAATATTTGGAAAAAAGCAATTTGGGAAGAGCCAAGATCTGCTGATAAAATAATTCTTTATTTAATATAGTTTTCGGTCTTCTTCTCATCTTCAGCATATCATAGTTATTTACAACAGCATAGGTAGCAACGTTCTTATGGTGTCGTCAGATAAAGTAATATCATGCTATTGAGCGTTTGATGTATTTTTCTTCTGACAGCATGTAACGCAGGATGGCCTTTACTTTATTTGGCGTCAGAATAAAACCTTTGTCATGTCGACTGTTGTATATATCTACTTATATCATACCTGTAGATCATCAGACGATCGAAATCAGTATTTAATAAAGAAATTTATTATCAGAAGCCTTTGGCGGTACTGAAATATAATTTTTTCGTATCCTTAGTTACATGGATAAAGGAAACCAGACTGATTCAGTGTTTCTAGGCTTTGGAAATTTTTTTTAGTACATATACGCCTTCTAAAGAAAAGTTGTTCCTTTGGGATAACTAGCCAGGTCTGTAACTGGATCGAAATTTTCCTGTCGTCTTGAATGCTGATACTGAAGTAACATGTGGCGTGTCCTGAGGAGTGTGATATGATCATTCCTGTTAATGTTATATATTAAATACTTAGCTCATAATATTAGTTGGATGTCAGGCTTTTAGCAAGTTATGCGGAAATTCTATACGGTAAAAATCGTAATAATATTCAGTTAGCTCTTTGTAGAATATCGTTTTGCTGCAAATACTGACGACTAATCATTAATGCAGAGAAATGGGAAGTTGTGCAGTTCATGAAACGTAAAATTCTGGTATAATTTGCCTATAGTATTAATGAGTCACAACTAGAGTTAGTCCTATCATGCAAATAGTTGGGAGTAACAACGTATCTGTGGATTAAGGACTGAGACTCATTTGTAGATGAAGCTAATGGCAATCTTCGATTTAATGGTAGGACACTTAAAAACTGCAGTTTGTCTGCAAAAGAGATAGAATACAAAACACTTGTACGTTATAGTTTGCGTGAACCTGCGTAAGAAACAACAATTACCATTTTAGAGGTCAGAAACTTCATATATATGTTTCCCATAAAGGTAAGGCAAACTAAAGCAAATAGCAGTTAACACAATGGCGTAAAGGCAGTTATTCTTACCATGTTGCATCCGCGAACGGAACGGACAGAAAACTAATATATGGCAAAATAAAGAGTAGGCCCTATCCTTCGCGAAGCATTTAAAAGTATTCACAGAATATATAACTGTGGATACTGGGAAACCACATTTTGTGTTGGTATAAGTTCTCTAACAAAACGCCTGCATATTAGGCTGACTATTAGAAACACCTGGCAAATAATAAGAAGGGAATTTTAAGTACCACAGCAAGTTTGCTTGATTTGTGAGAAAAGGTATAGGGCTTCTAAAAAGAAACAGAAATGCTTACGTCCCGCTTGAAGTAAAACGCCTATTATTCCTCGAAAAGTTATGCAGAAAATTTAGAGAATCGGTTTTCACTGAGAGTTTTAACAGTGTTCTAGCTGTTACAATTAATTAAAGCATTTACATTTCACGTAGGTCACTTCAGCAGTCACAGAAATCGAGCATCTGTAGATTACGCTAAACAATCAACGATGTGTAAATAGATTTAGAGCAACGGACACTGTTGAATCCAGTGTAACCAGAGACGCATTTCTTCTTCTCCGCCTTCGTTGTCGCTGATGTCCTCACCATATCCCTGGTAAAGGCTCCTTACCCGGCGCTCTCAGCCAGGCAAACTGAACGAAAGACTGTTTTTAATAAAAAAGGAGTGTTACTCCTTTATCACTACTTCTTTATTATAGATCACGACAGACAACCTGCTAACCCCTAGAGCTCAAATTTACTGAATCTGCTTTTTGTTTATTTACTTGTACTTTACTTTTATTTTCAAACGATTTTATTTATCTCGCGAAACATAAGGAAATTTTACAACATAGCAGTCTGTCATAGTGCTGAATTTGAATGTTTACACAGAAAAGTGGAATTGTCATGACTGCAACATGTGACAAAGAAACCTCTGTTTTAGTCTGTTTATCGGCATAATGAAGTTCTCTGCGCAGCTATTATGTGGCTAGTTCACGTGACAATTGAGCTTCTCTCATAGAAAATGGCGAAATAGAGATTCACAAAACACTGTTACTCTACGAGCCAGTTGGTGATTTTCGTAATTAAAAAAAAAAAAAAAAAACCAGAACTCACCTGCGAGTCGAGCTGCTGTATTTCTTTCATCATCTCTGGTGTCGCAGCATTCCCGATATGAGAATCTCTGTTGGGGATGCAAGCCTCATCTGAAATAGGAACAGATGATATCCTTGTAGTTGTGTTCCACAACATCTTTTGAAATGAGAGCGCAAAAAAGACGAAAAGAGAGAGAGAGAGAAAGGGAAAAGGGGGAGAGAGGCAGAGAGAGAGTGAGGAGAGGTAGGTAGGTAGGGAGGGAGGGAGGTAGGGATGGAGGGAGGGAGAGGGGGAGGGATGGAGAGAGAGAGGGAGAGAGAGAGACAGAGAGAGAATTTAAAAAAAAACACACACACAGAGAAGGAGAAAGAGAGCATGGGTTTGTTAAATTAAACACACAACATTGCCCGAACATATCAAGAAGAAAATATTAAAAAAGTTTAATCAATCCCAAAACTTAATCTTGCTAAGATTGTTCCTTTTCAAGAATCTAAATAGAAAACCTCTGTTATCCGTAACTCACAGCTTCAGACCTGACTTCGTTGAGAATATTGGAGATACAATAAATAACGCTTGAAGTCACAAAAAGAATGCCAGTGAATGGTTAGAAGGTTACGGGGTTCGATAGAACTTTATTTCACTTTATTTTGTCGGTTTTGGAGGGATTCGCACGCGTGGTAACATGTTGCCTTGTAACATGAAAACGAACGGTTTCCAGACATATGTTCCCGAGTAAAACTTTACGTAATAAGTCCCCTCTGCAGGTTATAGAAATGGAAATCGTAGAGCACCCTCCCTAGTCGCTGTTCGTATTTCCAAAACATGTTTGGCTTAAGAAAAGTTTTCTATGTAATGTTGCACAGTTGGTCATTTAATCCCTTCAGAATATCTCTACAGTTGTGATGAACTTTGAGTGTTACATACATGAATTCGCTTTTGTGGAGATGATTTATAAACTAGTGGATACAAATCTTGTAAACAGGTAGAGAGTTCCAATGTCGTCATGTCTTCTTGGATTGAGAAGTGATGATTTCTCAGACAGGAAGATGGAATAACGATTGTGGCATAGATCCAGTTGGATTAGTGGAATTCTGAGAAGAAAGTGTTCCAACACATTCGTACAATACTTGTTATTCACATTGTGGCACGAAGTAATGAAGATGAGGACAGAGACACGATTGCAACTGGAGCACCAGTCGGAGTTGAGAAGGTTGTGGAAAGGTTCAGCAGTGGACTTATTAAAAGAGTAGAGGGTCTACACATATTCCAAAGCAAATAAGACCCGTAGTTTTGATGGCTGTTGCAAAGTGACGAGTTTTTATGCAGTGTTTGATGTTCCTGTCGCTGCAGCCGTTTCGCATTGGCCATATATTGATATGCTGAGAAGCGGAACACGTAAAGTACCACAGCCCGATTTCCCAGAAACTTCGCTCAGTGGAAGAGGAGTAAAAATAAGCGAACATTTATCTCAGCTTATTCGTAGGCACTCGCCTGTTTCTGAGAAAACGACGGTACAAGTTCTCTTTATGTGCCTTTTAGAGAGAAAAAAGTTCAGCTAAAGCGTGGCACAGCGACTAGCGCCGCGGCTTCACGCTTTTGCGCCGCGTGTTCGAAACATGATGATCATTTTTATTTTTGTTTTCCACTTACCTACCCATGTCCGTAAAAGAAAACTACACGAATGTTTCCCAATGTATACTGAAATAACGTTGTCCTTGTTCGTCTACGAATTGTGTCTGGTGAATGAATTAAAAAAAAAAAAAAAAAAAAAAAAAAAAAAAAAAAAAAAAAAAAAAAAAATGAATGATAAAGTCACTTGAAATTGTTTTCGGTGGAATTCCTGTAGCCTATCTTCATCCATAATTACTTGCAAGCGCCAGTTTCTTGTAATATGTTCCGTTATGCTCGGACTGGTGCGAAATTATTGCCAACCGCTCGGTCACTATTGCCAACACGTGAAATCTTTAGCAATATGGACAACGTTTCTTTACCGTGAAAGATTCATACGAAGAAATTTCACTGTGCAAACCCTCCTTCACGCAATGTTCGTGGCATTCGGAATTTCTATGTTTCGAATGTTTCTACGATGTGAAATCCAGCTGTAAATTTATTACTAAGATAACGCCCTTGTATGCCCCTTCTTGATAAGAAACATTCTTGTGGTAACTTTCTCCGGACATGGGTACATAAAACAAAAAAATAGATACAAATAAAATAAAATGAATAAAAACAGAAACTGGACCCAAAATTAAGATGTCTCAACACTAGCCATTGTGCTAGCTGAGAATATCGCGCGCTAAAACGCATCTGAAGTACGTCTAAAACTGTGACCTCCGTTTCCTAAGAAATGATCGGGTATCTATGGATAAGACAGGACACGTTTATTTTGACTCCTCTTCCACTGGAAGATGTTTCTGGGAAATCAGTCTGTGCCACTTGTAGTGCTCTCCTCGTGAGTAGCTCCGTGGAATGTTTCGCTTACCTTTGCGCGACAGGTTGGCAGCCTGCAGAGAGAAGCGCGGCGCGAAATTTCCTGTGAAGTACGCCGTGTCCACGGTGACGCCTCTCAGGACTCCAGGAACACCTGCACCAAGAGAATGGCCAACTTGAGCAAGTCTTCAACACTGAATTCTCAGTGTTTTAAGCGATGATGCAGCGCGGAAAAGACATGTACTATTTGCATTTCGTCGCGGTAATCGCGCAAAACTTAACTTCAGGTCCACGTAGATGGCCGAGAAAATATCGTTGCTAACAGAGAAGTACGATTTGTCAAGCAAGCCCTTCGCTTCTGCTGGCCTACGTACCGAGCCTGAGGATGGCCCAGTCGTGACCGGGGGTGCGTCGGCGCCTCGTCTCCCAGCCGTCCATCCACTTGCCACACTCGGTGAACTCGCCCTCCCGCCACTCTGGAGGGTCCTCCTGGAATCAACAATGTCTCCAGTCACTTCCCTGTTACGAATACGTTCTGCCTTCCCTAGGAAAAATCTAGCTGTCGCAAACAGGTAGTGTTGTGAACACATACTTCAGACCACAGGAATAAAACTACATTGAAGGGCCAAAGAAACTGGTACAGGCATGTGTATTCAAATACAGGAATACGTAAACAGGCAGAATACGGCGCTGCAGTCGGTAACGCCTATATAAGACAACAAGTGTCTGGCGCAGTTGTTACATCGGTTATTGCTGCTAAAATGCCAGCTTATCAAGATTTAATTGAGTTTGAACGTGGTGTTATAGTTGGGCACGAGCGATGGGATACATCAACTCTGAATCGTGATGAAGTGGGGATTTTCCAGTGCGACCATTTCAAGAGTGTATCGTGAATATCAGGAATCCGGTAAAACATCATACCTCCGACATCGCTGCGGCCGGAAAAAGACCCTGCAAAGTGACATAAGTGCAATCCTTCCGCAAATTGTTGCAGATTTCAGTGCTGGGCCATCAACAAGTGTCAGCGTGTGAACCATTCAACGAAACATCAACGGTATGGGGTTTCGGTTCCGAAGGCCCACTCGTGTACCCTTCATGACTGTATGACACAAAGCTTTACTCCTTGCCTGGGCCTGTCAACACCGACATTGGACTGTTGATGACTGGAAACATGTTACCTGGTCGGACGAGTCTCGTTTCAAATTGTACCGAGCGGATGGACGTGTGCCTGTATGGAGACAACCTCATGATTCCACGGGCCCTGGATGTCAGCAGGTGACTGTTCAAGCTGATGGAGGCTCTGCAATGGTGCGGGGCGTGTGCAGATGGAGTGAGATGGGACCCCTAATACGTCTAGGTGACCAGTTTCTTTGACTCCTCAGTGTAAATATGGAAGGGAAAACAATAAATAAAGTATCCCACAGAGTTTAATGTTTGACCCAGTACTGTCCTTGACGTACATACATGATTTACCAACGGTATCGGAGCACTCTTCAAAAGTGTAGAAAATAGAGTCTCGTGGCTACAAGACCTCAAGAGGAGGTTTCTATGAGCAAGAAAGCTTCCTTACTAGCGGTGTAAGAGAGTTGTATCTTAAGTGCATCTCTTCCGTGTAAGTGACTGCAATGAATGTATGGATAGTGTGATGACATGTTTATGTTGTATGATGACGAGAAAAGAGTGAGAACGTAGCCATCAACAGTGTCACGTGCCCGCACTCATTGAAACAGTGCGGTCAGGTTCGGAATTCACTACATGGCGCAAAATCTGGTGACCAGACCACCTCTTCTGCTTTTGCTATTAAAGACTGATGACGAAAATTTTTTCATCATCTGTATTCGAACAGGCTACCTTTGAATAGAGCGCAGGTCTGCTTTAGCAGCCTTGGCTACAGTGATGTTGGCTAAATAATGATACTGCTAGCTGCGTGAAAAAAAAAACACTGAAGAAACCAGAAAACAACGTCGGATGTCAATGTAACTTCGTACACGAACACGCCATCTGCGGCGGTTGTGTAAATGATTACAGTTACCAGTCTCTGACATAGCGGCCAGCAGATGCGGTAGTGTTGTTCACCTTTAGTGTTGCCACCAAATCTGCGAGGGTATACAAGTATAAGGGTCGTGAACAACGTCAGACACTGGACTCGCATTTGGGAGGACGACGGTTCAAACCCGCGTCCGGCCATCCTGATTTAGGTTTTCCGTGATTTCTCTAAATCGCTTCAGGCAAGTGCCGGGATGGTTCCTCTGAAAGGGCACGGCCGATTTCCCTCCCTCATCCGATGGGACCGATGACCTCGCTGTTTGGTCCCCTACCTAAAATCAACCAACCAACAGTTTAGATGTTTTTTTGACTATGAAGGGCACCGAGACGCCAGGTACTGGTGCGAGGCAGCGTTATCAGTACCTGACAGATTTTGAAAGGAGCTTCATTGTGGGCCACCATTTGGCTGACTGCTGTAATTGTGCAATATCCAGATTTGTAGGACATTCGCATGTGACTGGGGTGCGATGTTAGACTGCATGAGAATGTGAATACTCGTCGTCAAGGTTCTGTTCACCACGTGGAGGATGGCTGATCTATGCACCAAGCACGTGATGACCTCTTCTGATCTGTGCCTGCCATCCGAGAACGAGTAACGGGCTTCCTCCAACTTTCAGAGTCATCCCGCAGCGTTAACCCATGAAGTTTCATTTCGTTTCCTACTGCGCTTCTCAGTGCTACTGCTGATAACCTACATGTGTATAGTACCAAGACGATTCGTGGAATTCCTACTCTTCCTGCGGAATGCTTTAATAAAACATGACTTGCCAGTCCACTCACCTTTATGAGGTTCTCGGCCACAGCAAACCAGTCATCAGTTGCGAACAGTACCTGCCCACCGTTCTGTAAAAGACGAAAAGCGTTGTCACTGCAGTATCATTAGCAAACGGAACATGTTGATCATCACAGCCCATCAAAGTCCATAACTTAATATTTCTCTGCGAACTGTAGCACGAGCAAATATAGTTTGTGAAGTGACAGTCCGTTAAATGAAACCTGACAAGTTCAGCGAGAAAATAGCTCTTAACCGTGGTGGAAAAATATGCGATATAGAAAAGAAATTGAATTCGACCCTTAATAGATTAGTTTTTATAATCCTTTTACATTTTTTATTGGCTTTCGAAATTTGTCCAAACATCTACCTTGTTATTGGTTTTGTTATTCTTTTGTTTTTGTGACTTCAAAATTATGCAATATTACAATGGACATTCAGGAGCCAGGTTACATAATTTTATCGGAGTCCTAATTTTCACATACAATGTTTAAGGTCTGAGTGTATAAGATAATAAATATGACATAGACTACAATAAATAGTCTGTCCAACAAGTGCAGTACGAAGTGATAAATTCTTTAACTATCTACCGTCTTCAGAGAGTATATAATACTGGCGAACAACATCACAAAATATATTACACATATGGAGAGTGAGGTGCCAACAGTGTCGTGGTAATGTAATTCAAAATGTTAAACAGTAAATAAATATAAAGGGAACAAACCACAAAACCATTAGCCTCAAACATCGGAAAAAGCGATATTCAGTTCTTGCGTTCGCGCACTTATTTACGGTGTGTGTATGTATGTATGTGTGTGTGTGTGTGTGTGTGTGTGTGTGTGTGTGTGTGTATGTGTGTGTGTAGGTGCGCTCGCACGCGTGTGCGACGATGAGATAGAAGAGGAAGAGGACAACACTTTCAAAGAACGATACTCGATAGAAAAGTAGATGTACTCGAGCTAAAACATTTAATAGTCTTTCAATTTGAATTGAATTACCAATCACAATAAAACAAATTGAAGATAAAAGTATTGAAGAATAACTTGAGGACACATATGGAAAATAAATTAATTCTGTAGGACTTCTCCAGTTTCGTGCTTTTAGTTTATAATTACGAAGATTTTTTACCAAGAAGCTTCGGAAGAATCAGTTAACATGATAAATGCTTCTTTTATGTTATAACATGGGTTCCTTCCAGCTGTCTACGTTAAAACAGAGTATCACCCTGCCTAAAACTACAGAAAACAAGAATTTGGTTATCCTACTAAATATGTTACAAATGTTGTACGTAGTATATAACTTATTTTAGCTCGGTATCTCAGTTTCCAATGGTGAGTTGTTCGCACTGATTACAAACTTGTATAACAGTCTGTACGTTGGTATGTAGGTGGATGCTAACAAGGTTTGACGACTACTTGGAAAACGATGACCAAATTCTTTAAATTTACTTTTCAGTCTTTTTTAGCGCTCCTGTTCCTCACACATTGTAAAAAATAATGTGATTCGGATCATCTGTCTCGCCACACAACGGAAACGGTATGGCACCGATGTTGATTATATGAAGACGATGTTTGTTTTTCCAGTGATTGACTTCAGTCTTGTAATAGCTGTTTGAAACTTCTTGACGCCTGTCCTATGAAACCATGGCACTGCTGGAATTGTTGGACGAATTAACGCATCATGGATACCTTTGATTTGAGAGTTTCTTAACAATTCTTCTTGCCAGTTTGTTACCAACCGCTTACTGAGTATGAGAACTGTATTATTTAACAAAATTTTCTCATATTTAAGAACCTCAGTTGTTGAAAAAAAAAAAACACGTCAAAAAGTGTCTCGTTGCCAGTATTTAGATTTATCACGTAACAATTTCTTCCCCTTATGCCAAACAAATATGCGTGGACAGCAGTTTTCAACTCCTCAAGAAGTTGTTGATACCTTCCAACACAATGCTTTTGATATACGAACATCACAATGGAAAAATGTACAGATTTTACGAGAGAGTATCTGTGGAAACAATAAACAGATTTGTAACAGTAACAGTAAAATGTTTTTATTTCATTGCTTTTGTAAAAGCTAAAAAGGCAGCTCTCGTACGTTTGGCTGTGCCAATGAATGATGAGTCGTTGTCCAGTAGTAATGGTTAGGCCAAGGTTAATGGTATGTTCGTCTTCATAACAATAACATCCTGACAATTTTACATTATCTGTCATTCTCTGCGACTTTCATCGCTGATAACGCTTTTGCGCGCAAAAATGTGCAGTCGCACTTGGATTTGGGTTCCACGTTAAATTGCAATTTCCCTGTAAGTATCTGCTTGTCTGGTTCCAGAACGCAATAATGTACCTCTTATAAAACGTCCCCTTTGAACAATTATCAATGACTGTGCTTAAACTGACACACAATATTTTTTAGCGCAACGCAATCTGACTTTCAAAAATCCCTACAAAAGAATGGCCCTGACTAACATTAACCTATACGTTTCACAAATCACTTACCTCACTAAAATCTTGGTTACTCGAACTACTGCAATACATCGAGCGCCACTACTGCCAGCTAAATAAAAGATTCAAACTACGGAAGGCACTAACTACTGATAGGCATAGTTAGCAAATGAAAGATTTTAATAGCGAACAAACAATGTATTTACCTTAATAGTGTTGAAAAATCATAATATACATAGTAGTTCATGACATACAGTCTTACAAATTTCCAAACTCCGCCATTTCTCTCCCCACATCCACCACTGCTGGCGGCTCACCTCCAACTGCGCAACGCTACGCGATGTTAACATCCAGCTGCCCAACACTACAATGGCGAGTATTACAACAATGCCAACCAGCCACTGACTGCACACAGCACAGCTAGTGATTTTCATACAGAGCGCTACATGGCGTTACCAATATAAAAACCTAAACAGCCTACTTACACTCTTCCAGCAGGATATTGGCTGGTAAACGTAAATATTGAAACTATTGTCTGCTGTACTCATGTCTGAGAAGAAAAATCCCATACAGGGACATTGGCTCTGCATTAGATGTATACGCTGTAGTGGTGATTTTTCCGGACTTCAAACCTAAGCGCCAGTCCGGATTTATTCCGTCGCGGTCAACGCGCTGAGTTTGGAGAACAGGACGCGAGACGTACTCGGATTGCTCAGATGGTAATGGCGTTGCCTGCGAATGGCAAACGTCTAACATCTGTATATAAATCTGTATTCTGCAAGCCACCTTACAGTGTGAGGTGGAGGGTTACTCCGGGACAACTATCTGATCCCCCTTTCCCTGTTCCATTCGCGAAGAATGTCGATAAAACTCCGTATCAACACTAATTTCACTGAAGTTTGTGGTCAATTCACGATACGTACGTGGGAGGAAGCATTATGTTGCTCGCCTCTGGGAATTTCATTAGTAGAGCTCTCCGTGATGCAAAGCGCCTCTCTTGCAGCGTCTGACAAATGAATTTATTGAGCATCTCCATAACTCACTCGCGCCAAGCAAGCAATCCCGTAATGAAAACCACAGATTTTCGTTGGATCTTCTCTATGTTCTTCACAATCGAATCTGGTAAAAGTCACAGATTGATCGGTAACAGTGAAGAATCGCTCATTGTCAGTCCCTTCTTTCGTGGAACAATTAGGCCCTAATTTCCTTCAAATTCTTCCAATGACTCTCAGCCCGGAATCAGCTTTTCCTACAATTTGTTTTACGCGATCATTCTTCTTTAGATCGCTCTGGACGGTTACCGTAAAATGAACTGAATAGGAGCAATGGAGTGAACAGAAAGGACACTTCCAAAATAATTAAGTGCTATCGCGGCGGAAGACAAGTGGGAATGTCATTTAAGGGTTTGTTTGTTTAGGCTGGTAGCGAACCAGTCTAGCAGGGAAAGCATGAATTTCTAAGTTGGTGACACTGCCAATTGATGGCTGTTCACTCTATGACAAATATCATATGTGGCGCTGTATTTGCTTACTTCGAATCTAAATTACGTTGTTTTAAGTACGTGGTAAGCAAAGTTGAAGTCCCGTTTCACTAACGAAAAATTCAGTTTTAAAATATACTTTAATTTGTCATATGTTTCGGAAAGTTGGGGTTGTGTTTCCGGAATTTTCGAGATGAATAGAAACAGTAATATTGTCTTTCTACGAAAGAAGACGAAAAATTTGACGGAAATGGAAAACCATCCGGCACTGTTGTTAGCGCAAGAGATTATGCTGTGATTACAGTATGTGACAAAGTAAGCAGTCATTTAGATTGTATGCATGTAACATTTGTTATTAATTTTAGATGGCAAAGGTTTTTGCTATATTAACTGGTAGTGAGTCAAGTCAAAGACATCATTTTTATGCATGACGTCCGTGACTTAATATATTAACAACAAAGCTCATCAATTTAATGTTACAATAAAGTAATTTGGGTTATAACAACTTTTATTTGGAAAACAGATTTTCAAAAATCGCTCTCTGCGAGATGAATATGAACACTAAATTTTTATTTTTTATGTTATAAAAACATTAGCTAGCTCCCAAAACATTATATGGTTAAAGTTCGATACAAGCTCTGTTATTCAATATAATTCTGATTTTCATGTTTAGTGCTAATGCCAACGGCCTTGCCGCAGTGATAACACCATTTGCCATCAGATCATCGAAGTTAAGCGCTGTCGGGCTGGGCTAGCACTTGGATGGGTGACCATCCGGTCTGCCGAGCGCTGTTGGCAAGCGGGGTGCACTCAGCCCTTGTGAGGCAAACCGAGGAGCTACTTGACTGAGAAGTGGCGGCTCCGGTCTCGGAGACTGATATACGGTCGGGAGAGCCGTGTGCTGGCCACATATCCGCATCTGATGACGCCTGTGGGCTGAGGATGACACGGCGGCCGGTCGGTGCCGTTGGGCCCTCATGGCCTGTTCAGGCGGAGTTTAGTTTAGTTTGGTTAATTATGTCTTTCTAAAATTAACAATTATTTTTTCTTTTTCAAAACTTTTTCTATTCACCCCATTTTACGGTACTCCTAGATATTGTACACTAATTATCGTTTCCAGAAATGTACTGCCAGCAGTGTGGTCGTACAGTAGTGGATTCGTTCTCCTTCTTGTGCTGAATGCCTTAAATTTTTTTTATGTTTCATCCGCCATTCCCTGCACAAATCATTAATCCTCTGCAAGTCTTCTTGCAGTTCGTTAAGACTTCTGGCGTTGCTACCTTCATCGTCTGCGAACAGCCTGACGGGTCTTCTGTCTTTATAAACAACAACCGTCCTAAAATGAAATTTTCACTCTGCAGCGAAGTGTGCGCTGATATGAAACTTCCTGGAAGATTAAAAATGTGTGCCGGACCGAGACTCGAATTTGGGACCTTTACCTTTCGCGGGCAAGTGCTCTTCCGTGTGAGTCGTGCTTAGGTAGCTCAGACGGTAGAGCACTTGCCTCAGTTGAAATACGTGAGAGTGTTTCGAAAACGAAAGCTAGGAGGTTTGTTTGCGTCGTACAGTAGGCTGCGCGTATTTTCGAGTCCAAGAGCGTGGCGTGCCAATGCGGGCCACGTAACTTACCCTCTCGGCGCAGAGGTCGTTGAGCTGAGTGAAGGCTGTCTGGGTGTCCATGTCGGCGGACGCAGTGCGCTTCTGGTAGCGGCTCCTGGCAGGCACGTCTCTATATAAGGCCTGCCGCTATCTACTGACCCCAGGCTGTAGGCGCGTGCCCGCCCTTAATCGAGCTTACACGTCATCAGCCACGCTTTCCGCAGCGCGTCTGCTCAGTGTCATCAAACACATCCTGCCACTGGCTATTGTATAACAGACGCCGTCCTGCGTTCGAATCATGGTAATGGGGTCACAGAGTATTACGGTCTCTCCCGAGTCCTCCCCCCCGCCCCCCCCTCCCCCCCGTCACCCCGTCACAATTTAACTTTACGTCACCTCCACCTGCAGTGTGCCACTGGTGCCTACTCTAATAATAATAATAATAAAATATGTTTTTTATTTCGAATAATTCTTTCAGGTAGTGCGATAAATCAACATTGTTTCTCCTTCTTTGTTTCCAATTGCAGTTTCCTTTGGGCCCACACCTCTTTTCACTATTCGAGAATGTCGTTCCTTCTCTTCTTGTGGCCGCCTTCCTCCATTTCTTGATTTTTTCCCTGGCCTTTTTTTTAAAATGCATCTTTAAAAATTGTTCTGTTTCTTATTGCGTCCATATCGAGTTTCACATCTTCGATACCTCTTCCCATTTCTTTCTCCCACGTGATTGTGGATTTGTTATTGTTTAGTAAGTCGAAGATCTGTTTAATTGCACATATTTCCATGAAATTTTAAACTTCCTCTTTTTATTATCGTAAGACGGGGAGCATAGAAACAATTTTGAACTCCAAAATAAAAAAAGTAAGTTTAAAAAGAGATATTAAAATCAAAACGAGTACAGGTCTTGTGAGTAATTTAAAATTGCAATTAGATTTGGGACCTGTCTCATGTTTTTATAACATACAAAATAAAATCTTGGTCTTTCTCTTCACCCTGCAGACATGTGAAAATATGTTTTCGATCTAGAAGAATAAGATAAAAGTTCTTTCGTACAGAAAAGTTTTTCAATACAAAATCTAAACATATTGAATGAAATATGGTTTTTAATCCTTTTTCCAAATAAAAATTGGTGCATCTCTAATTACTTTATTTTAACGTTAAATTCATGAATTTGGTTTATCTGTTAATACGTTAAGTGGCTGACATGTTTAAAAATGATGCCCTTGAATCTACAAGTCGTACCCCCCAGAAGTAACGAAAAGCTTACGAACAGCATTTGCCCCATTAGAATGGCTCACTAGCAACCTAGACAAACGAAGCCTTGGATGATAGTCCCATTTGTCTTCCGACACGATAGCATAGAACTCCTTTGGAAGTTTTAATTATCTTCGATTGCTGCTATTCATACCATATGTCAACTTTTCAACTTCCATATACTGTTCTGTATTCAACCTTAATCTCAATTATGATTCACTGCTGGTTCTGGTTCCTAGTATCTTACTTAGGATTCTTCTTTCAATTTTTCTGATTTTTTGAGCTCTTCCATCGTAATCACTTTAAGAGTTTCCACTACACTGAGTATTTCTGTATTTATGCTCTGACCACTTTTTAAAAGTCTTTCAGTTTTGTCTTCCAAGTTAAAGGCCTTTCGAATATATATTTTGTTGTTGTTGTTTGTATGACCCTCTCCATTATACATATTCTAGTCTTTATTGCAGTCTTTTCTTTCGTGGTGTTCGATATCCATTTTCTTAGATATTTAAAACAGTCTGCATTTGATATTTTGTTGTTATTTATTTTAAACTTCTGAGGTGCATTACTGATCTTTCTCATGAAGTACGTTTTTGCAGATGTTGTTTATATTGCTAATTTTGCTGCCTGTCGCTGTAATTCTGTGGTTCGTTGTTGTACACTTTCAAGTCATTCTGTATTAAGTGCAATGTCAAGTACAAACACTAGACAATGCACAGTGATCTTGGTTGATTTTCTTCCCAGCTCTATATCCTTAGTATTTATGCCCTATCTCCATTCTCTAGCCTCTTCCTCTAAATCACAGTTAAGAAGTAAGGTTCGACGAGCCATCTTCTTGTATTACTCCTGATTTTTATTTCAATATTTTCTGGTAGTTATCCCATAAATTTTGGATTTGATGTTGTATTGGATAAAGTTGCTTTAACTGTTTCTGTTTTTTTGTTATCTAGCTTTTTAATACCTACAAATGTTCCCACATATTTCAAGATTATGATTTTTTTAATTTGTAAGATGTGTTTTAGGTCTATGATTTATTCTACACGTTATGTGTTTTATTACGATTACAGTATGTTTACATCAGCGAATAGTACGTCGCTTTAGCATAACTTTCAAGAAATTGCAATTCAGAGGCAAACAGCATTTGAAAATCATTTTACCGAAAACTAGCGTGTGTCCTGCAAGTGATTTAAGAACTAAAGTAACAACAAATCCGCAGTATTATGACACTATCAAAATTTAGACAATACATAACCGAAGTGTGCATTTACCTTAAACATTATTTCTGTTGTAACTTGCTCTCTACTTTTCTTGAGCTATGCCACTTTTAACGCCTGTGCCAAGGAAGCGTTCTGAAACTATTACTACAATACATTAGCCCAAGTAAAATAACTCACAGAATACCTTGATGTGAACTCTGCTGCACAAATATTCCACGCAACAGAAAAATAGTCCGTACAAAGTTTTCACCAGCAGTAATGTTCTGCTGAGACAAACTTGCGACTGTCGAGTGTAGGGCATGACTATTGTCCGCAGGACGCAACTCTAGAATGCGACTGCAACTGTCTCTCACCCTGCAGGTGACTACATTGGATATGCGTGACTGGATGTTGCTGCCAAAGATAACGAACTCGTCGACTGTTGGTTCTCGTGGATGGATGATATCATCGTTGTTCCAGGTTGGTGCTGCGGGAGGTGTAGCGAAGTAGTTCCTTCGTTGAAAGCGACCTCTGTTGAACAGCTGCCGAGACATGTGCTGGTCACTGCCTCGCCTGCGGAGCAGGCAACCCGGAACGCCGCGATGTGGGAAGTAATGTATCTGCCAGGGGGAACCGTAGGCTCCATCAATTTCACTCAGCACTACGACTGAGAAACAGATCTGTAGACTATGGCCACATGCGGATATAAACAAAGGGGAGGCTGTTTCTTACATTCAGTACCGCCGACGTTTTGGTAGTAAAACATTCTTTAATTTTTTTGTAATTAGTGAAGAAATTCTATCCTGACTAACTCAGTTTTCTATGGTTTAATGGACCTACTTCTGGACCCATGAACCGTGTTGGGTTTGCTCTAGGCAACGGTTGCATTTAGCCTGTGAATGGATACATTTACCCGGCTGGCATGTTCTCCACATTACAAGTGCTCAGAAGGCAAGCCCATCGTCATGGGATAACAACAGAGAAGTATCCTATGTTAAAGACAGCTTGTAACTGTCTCTATCTCCTAGCCGTTTTTGAGATTTAATTTTCATGTTATTTTATTCTGAGAAATTTGGAAATCGGTATGCATAAAAATACGAACACTTTTACTAAAATATCTTTCTTTTACTGTGAGTGGGTTTCATGATCGCTTGAGCCGCCGCCCCCCCCCCCCCCCCCCCATTACACATGGATCTGCGCCTGCTGTACACATAGTGGGTTCACTTTTTCACCTGCATCTCCGTAACGTTCTTGCGCACTGCTCTTCTTCGGATTTTCCTTGTCTCTTCTACTAATTCTTCTTAATAATCGACCCAACATGTTATACTGAATGGTGAATGCTCAATAGAAATGTTTGTTTCATTCGGTGTTCACCAAGAAAGTGTGATAGGACCGCTAACGTTCGGAGAATGTTGAGATATTAGTTGTTAACTGCCGTATCAAACATAGGACTTAATTCGAGGAAAAAATTCCAGAGAATGTAAGTCCCGAGCACAACACTGAGTGGAAGTGAATCACAGACTGCCGGCCGGGGTGGCCGAGCGGTTCTAGGCGCTACAGTCTGGAACAGCGTGACCGCT
This sequence comes from Schistocerca americana, assembly GCF_021461395.2. NCBI lineage: Eukaryota > Metazoa > Arthropoda > Insecta > Orthoptera > Acrididae > Schistocerca > Schistocerca americana. The sequence goes on along the minus strand of NC_060121.1, from coordinate 324,040,848 downwards.
ACGGTCGCAGGTTCGAATCCTGCCTCGGGCATGGATGTGTGTGATGTCGTTAGGTTAGTTAGGTTTAAGTAGTTCTAAGTTCTAGGGGACTGATGACCTTAGAAGTTAAGTCCCATAGTGCTCAGAGCCATTTGAACCATTTGAATCACAGACTGCAGTAAAACTGGAAATGAAGAGAATCGCAGTGCCTAAGGTGTGTCGTTAGAAAGGAACACTGAAAACTAAGTGGATTGGCAAGGCAGGAAACGAGACGGTTCTTCGCAGAATCGAAGGGGAAATAACTATAGGGAAAACATTAAGTTAACGTGTGTTAAGACATTAGGGAATAACTTTTACAGTACAAAAGGGAACTATAGAGAGCAAAAAATGTAAGGGAAGAAAGGGATTGGAATATATCCCACAAATATCAGAGGACAGTTAGTACAAGCGCTACTATAGGGTGAAGAGATTGGAACAAGAGAGTGGCGGATCGCATCAAGGCAGTCACAAGACTGATGGGAGAAAAATGTGTAAACGCGAAGTTTTCGCCAATAAGCGGAACAGACAAGCAGAAAAATGCATGATATTCGCTTTCTAGACAAATATGGACCAAGTAAAATAAAAAAGGTCTCTAAGAGTCACATTTTAGTTCAACGGTATCATTTAGAGAATTATGAAAAACAAGATTATTACACTCTCGTTATGACGTAGAACACAGCAAACTGATACAGAAAACCTAATGGGAACTCTTGTTTGGGTACGGAAGCCGTAAGCGAAGCCTTGAGGAGCTTTCAAAGCCAGATCATGCGGAAACCCTATCGGAAAATTGTAAAATGTTGTAGTCTTAAGGAAAGTCAATGAGCGAATTCATGTCAGAATCGTGGAACAGTAACAAAACAAAAAGCAATTAAAAACGACTACAAGTTAAGCCCAAGCAACGGAAGGAAAGAAAACTAAAATCAGGAACTTGGAGATAAATACGCCATAGAGAAACGGAGGTACTGAACTGAAAGTTAAATGTCCTTCGCCATATTGCTACGGTGGATAAAAAGTAAAACACAGTCGACAGCCCACGCGTCGTTCGCTAAAACAGCAGATTACTCTGGCGGTAAACATAAACGAGAATTTAAGAGGTTAAAAAAGGGCAGTCCGTCAGGAAACGACATATACATACATATACAGGATGTCCCATCTATCCTGACCACCCCAAATAACTGTTTGTCCAGATGGAAATTACAAAATGTTTCAAGCAAATGTTCTTTAGCCGTCAGCGGGACATCAATCAGCATGATTGTCTTCGTTGTAGCTTTGTTTTTTTACAAAGATATGAACAGCGGTATGACTTTTTCAAATGGCACCATGTATTTTTCGTTCGATAATTCATTTGCTCTCCTAAAGACCTATTCAAAAATGTATCACAGTGTACCATTACTGAAACATATCGTTATTAATTACGTAACACAACATTGACCTTGAACCCGGGATCAAAAAACTCGTCCACTTGCTGGAGTAGTCAGAAAAGAAATTGACTTTGACTCTCCTATACCAATGCCCGGGGATAGAACATTCAAAGGTGCTCAAAGTAGTGACCTGGACGCCAATACACTAGTGCACTCGTTGAATGAAAGAATTATTTACTGCTTCCTGTGTTACCTGCTGAAGAGAATTACAAGCAAGCATGATACTTTCCTGCATGTCCTCTGGAGTTGTTGGAATATTGCGGTAGACAATATCTTTAACGCATCACCAAAGAAAAAAGTTCAGAGCATCTAAATCAGGAGACCTAGCAGGCCAAGTAACTGCTACTCCTCGACCAATCCATCTGGTAGGATACCTTCGGTTCAGAACACGAGGTGTACGCAAGGCATTATATGCTGGACATCCATCATGTTGATACCACATAAGCATTCTGGTTCTTAGTGGCACTTCATCCAGAAGAGGGGCAAGAATTCGCCTGAGGAAGTTGGCATACGCTGTGGCGTTTAGACTACCATTGATGAAATAAGGGCCAATAAATGTAGTAAAAAATGCCTCTGAGCACTATGGGACTTAACTTCTGAGGTCATCAGTCCCCCTAGAACTTAGAACTACATAAACCTAACTAACCTAAGAACATCACATACATCCATGCCCGAGGCAGGATTCGAACCTGCGACTGTAGCGGTCGCGCGGTTCCAGACTGTAGCGCCTAGAACTGCTCGGCACCGCGGCCGGCAAATGTAGTACCAAGCATCCCATACCAGACGTTAACTCTCCATTGACGCTGATGTTCCACCTGTCTAAGCCATCGTGGGTTGTCGCTGGACCAATAATGCATGTTCCTTGTATTTACCTGTCCTTTGTTTGAGAAGGAACATTCATCGGCAAATGGAACATTGGAGAAGATGTTCAGGTTGGCGAGGATTTGCTGCTGTGCCCACTGACAGAACTGTACACGATTCTGGAAATCATTCCCATTCAATTCGTGGTGTAGGTGTACATGGTAAGGATGGAACCGGTGACGTGTAAGAATACGATGTATACCGGTTTTAGCAATGCCAATCTCGTGTTCAAGCTGTCGTGTGCTCACGTGTGGATTCATAGCAACAGAAGCGAGAACAGTAACTTCGGCAGCTTCGTCTGTGCGAGTGCTACGACGGTTGCGTTGTCGTGGGTTGAAACTTCCCGTTTCCTGAAGCGTCGCAACAGGACGAGAAAACATCGTCGGGGAGGTGGGTTCTTGTCAGGGTATCGCTCTCTGTACAGTTCCGCTGCCTGCAGTTTGTAGGAAGGACAGCCTTTACTGTATGCCTTCTCTACAGAACAGTATTTAAAAGGACTAAACTACTGTGTTAAATGTACACGTACATAAGAAAACATTATTGCAATTACTATTCTACTAACTTACATTCACCATAGAGGAGTTGCATTTCTACCTCCTCTCCGTTGGTGTACATTCTACTCACACAACTCTTCAACTCACGATGGTTGACGGAATGACGGGTGTGGATTCTACTTATGTTTACGTTTTTCCTCTGTCAACGTCAGCACGTGGATATGTTCCATTACCCCAAGTGCCTGCACTAAGCAGTGGGAGTGTCAACGTCAATGTTGTGTTATATAATTAATAACGTTGTGTTTTAGTGAATGGTACACTGTGATACTTTTTGAATAGGTCTTTAGGAGAGTAAATGAATTACCGAATAAAAAAATACGGGATGCAATTTAAAAAAGTCATACCACTGTTCATATCTTTGTAAAAAACAAAGCTACAACGAAAGCAGTCATGCTGAATGATGTCCTCCTGACGGCTAAAGAACATTTGCTTGAAACATTTTGTAATTTGCATATGGAGAAACAATTATTTAGGGTGGTCAAGATAAATAGGACACCAAAAAATGGCTAAAATGGCTCTGAGCACTATGGGACAGCATGTGAGGTCATCAGTTCCCTAGAACTTAGAACTACTTAAAACTAACTAACCTAAAGACATCACACACATCCATGCCCGAGGCAGGATTCGAACCTGCGACCGTAGCAGCAGCGCGGTTCCGGACTGAAGCGCCTAGAACTGCTCGGCCACCGTGGCCGGCAATGGGACACCTTATATATGTTTGCTCGTGGCCGTGCGGTAGCGTTCTCGCTTCCCACGCCCGGGTTCCCGGGTTCGATTCCCGGCGGGGTCAGGGATTTTCTCTGCCTCGTGATGACTGGGTGTTGTGTGCTGTCCTTAGGTTAGTTAGGTTTAAGTAGTTCTAAGTTCTAGGGGACTGATGACCATAGATGTTAAGTCCCATAGTGCTCAGAGCCATTTGAATCAGCCATATGTGTGTTTGTGTGGAGATTCCTCCTGGGACACCCTGTAAGCAAAGAATACCGCCTGCGACCTGCGAACAAAACGGACACGTGATTCTCATCTTTTCTTCTTCCGGGCATTTAGTTCTTGAACTGATTCGCTGTCATCCATAATCTGTCGCTATATTCTTCTACTCATAACGTCTCTGAATACTTACTACACTCGTCACCTTGAGAAAAACCGCGATGTATTAATGTTTGTTGATTTGCTGATTGAAATCCTAATGGCGTTGAAGGGGGCATTGGGGGGGGGGTGGGGGGTGGGGAGGGTGAGGAAGGGGACTGAAACGTTCCATTGGTCCGTCCTCGGAGTTTTCGAGGTATCGCGCGAAGTCCCAGTCGTGTTTGCGGCCAGAATACGTGCACTCTTAGTGTAGTCAGGTATTAAACTTCGTTTACTGTACTTGTGACCTTCATTTTGGGTACGTACAAGATATACTTTATGCTTACAGCAGCACTTTCGATTTTCGATGTGTTTACATTTCCTATCGTTTCATGTACTTCAGTGTTTCGGTTGACTAGGATGGTCATAAGCAATTCCTTGGATGAAACTGTAATATTTCTAAACCGATCGTGGGAATTAAATTTCGTTAATAAAACAGCTTAATGGAATATCCAGCAACAGTATATTAATGAAATATAGCTGAACGTCCATTTGGTTCCATCCGTGAAGATAAATCGCATCAAATCTGCTAAACCACCATGGTTAAGAGTCGATGTCCTTGCTTCCACAATCCGGAGCCGCGTGACTGCTACGGTCGCAGGTTCGAATCCTGCCTCGGGCATGGATGTGTGTGCTGTCCTTAGGTTAGTTGCGTTTAAGTAGTTCTAAATTCTAGGGGACTGATGACCATAGATGTTAAGTCCCATAGTGCTCAGAGCCATTTGAACCATTTGAACCTTGCTTCCATTTGCGATACGGGGTTGACTTCTCAGTGTTTAAATCTCCGGGGCTATCTAACCACCTTCAGAAAGATTCCGAGATCCGATAGACTGAAAAATGCCACTGCTGGCAGTTCATTGACCAACTCCAACTGCTTCCTAGCGGCTTCTGAGAATATACCCCACTACAGCAAAACAGGAAATGATTCTGCATCGCCGGCCGGTGTGGCCGAGCGGTTCTAGGCGCTTCAGTCTGGAACCGCGCGACCGCTACGGTCGCAGGTTCGAATCCTGCCTCGGGCATGGATGTGTGTGATGCCCTTAGGTTAGTTGCGTTTAAGTAGTTCTAAGTTCTAGGGGACTGATGACCTCAGATGTTAAGTCCCATAGTGCTCAGAGCCATTTGAACCATTTTTGATTCGGAATCAGGTAAATAGATGGAAGCCACATAAAAAACACTTCAAATTTACACATAAACAAATTTAATTTAGTGTCTTCAATTAAAACTTTCCAAGTGTGTGAACGCTACCAAACATCATCATGCTTGCTCGTCCGCAGCTCGTGGTCTAGTGACTAGCATTGCTGCCTCTGAATCATGGGGTCCTGGGTTCGATTCCCTGCCGGGTTGCCCGGGGACTGGATGTTTGTGTTGTCCTCATCATTTCATCTCATCTTCATCATTCGAGACAGTCGCTAGATTGGACTGTGAACAAAAATTGGACTTTGTAAAAATTGGGATTTTGTGCGAGGGCTGGTGAGTGCGCAGTTCAGCGTCCCACAAACCAATTATCATCATGATCATCATCATAAAACATGATGCGTGGATATGTCCGATGGAACGTTGCATCCTACTTCTGAACAACACAGACACTGCGTTGTCGTATTTATCCGGCGACACGGGGCAAGAGACTTTCAATTAAAAGACGTACATAATGAATGTACGAGTGAAGGTTGTAGACATATGGCTGACGACATATGGAAGTTTAGGTATGGCCGTGAGTCGCGCTCGGATAGCGTAATGGTGAGCAGGAAATCCGGGTTCGAGTCCCAGTCCGGCACTACCTTTGTGTACACTGATGCCTCTCGGACTGACCCCGTGGTGTCGGGTGTGGCTTCATCATTGGCACCAAGGTTTTTCGGTGTCGTCTTTCGGAACACTGCTCAGTATTTACAGCAGAGCTCTTCGTCCTGTATCAGGCAACGCAGTATATCCAGCGACACAAGCTTTTCATTTGCTCCATCTGCTCCGACTCTCTCAGTGCCCTTCAGAGCCCCACTGTGCTGTACACCGTCCGTCCCTTAGTGCAACTGGTCCAGGAAAGCTGTCACTTGCTCACTCTTCATGGGGCACTGTGATGTTTATGTGGGTTTCTGGTCACGTCGGTCTGACGGGAAACGAGGCCGCTGAAGCTGCTGCCAAGGCTGCAGTCTTCACATCTCGGCCCGTTATTTCTTTCACTCCCTCCGATGATATTTGTGTTACCGTCTGTCGGCGGGTGGTGTCAGATCACTAGTCCACCCTGCATGGAAACAAGCTTCCGAGAAATAAGCCTCTCCCATAGGCTTGGATGACCTCCTCTCGGACCTCTAACCGCAAGGAGAGCTTTTAGCCCGGTTGCATACTGGGCACTGCCTTTTTAGCCATCGCCATTTGTTAAGTGCTCATTGGCCTCAAACTCTGACGTTTCGCCATTTACTGACGGACTGCATATATATCCTGAAATGAAGAGATACGTCAGGAATCCTCATTTGAAACAAAAAGCTTCATATGGATATGCCATAAGCCGAATGGTTTCCGAGGTAGAATGCATTTAATGTACATTGTTATTTATCGGACGTACTGCTTTACACACAATCCATGTCAATCACATTTAACAAACAGAACGCAAAAAATTGTGCTGAATGATTCAATCAGTGCTGGAAAGGAAGAAAATTTTAACGACTGGGGAGAAATCGGAAAGGGTGTCCTACAGCGTTCGATTTAGATCCACTCCTATTCCTATGGCAGAAATACGTTACGAGCAAAGAAGTTGAAAGAGGCTGGGTGGGTAAGATACACATGTGTGTGCTACTAGCACAAAAAAGGTAAATTAAATGTGTTCTACATGGGAAACCATTCGGAGAGCATATGTCCGTATGAAGCTTTTTGCTTCAAATAAGCGTATGTGTCATATCCCTGAATATTGACCATTCTTCCTGGGACGTCCTGTAGAGGTGATTAGCCCCGACTACGTCTACGGCGTCACAGATCGAGGCCGTCGTAGTCGTCCAAACCAAAACAAGCGGCTGGGAGCTTTCCGTGAACGGGCGGCCGGCCGGTGTCCGGTTTGATCCGGCGGCGGTCCTCAGCCCCTCTGACCCCGGCTCGTGTCCGGCGCGTGCTCGCCGCCCGCAGATAACTGCACTGTCCAGTGTTTACAACACGCGGCCGCTTTCGTAATCACCTGTGGCGTCTTATTCCGACATCCTCCGCGAGATGTTTTTAAGCCTCGCGTTCTCCACTTTTCCTCCACAACTTAAAAAAATCGTAAGAGGAAACAGTCTGATCTAACCATCCTATCCGTCTTACTAACACATTAAAATATATTTGACTAACCTTCGACTGGCAGCTAACATGGTGTTCTCATGTTCTTACCATCCAGCAGAAAGGTCGTAAGAGACTAATATGTTATCTGTTGCCCGCCTCCTCACATTTTACCACTCCTTACCAGTGCTAGGACACCATATACTCCGCATCACCTTCAGTATCCGCCTTCCCTCTTCTGCACGTATCGTCCAACAATTGATGTTATTTCCCCTCTCCTTAAATTTATAAGATATTTTCGCAAATCCTACACATACCGGAAACTCAAGATCTTAACACACTCGTCTACCCACACCTCTTCAATCCAGCGCTCCCAACCTCGAAATCCACACATCCATATTCTATCCCAAGACTTCAGCGCGCTCCCTCTTCCTAATCAAGGAATCTGTCCTGACCATCTAACCATCTTTGCTCCTTCTCTTTCCAGCTTCTATTTACACATTGCACTACCCAAACCGACATCATTCCCCCCCACCCCCCCTCTCTCATCTGTATGGAGACATCTACTGCAAGCTGATCTCTAGAGACCTGACAGATGTCGTAGTTATCGTCAAAGTCATCATCGTAGTTTATCAGCTAATGGAATAATATTATGGTTGACATTGTGCAGAAACCAAAAATTGCCGCGCGGGATTAGCCGAGTGGTCTAAGCCGCGGCAGTCGTGGACTGTGAGGCTGGTCCCGGCGGAGGTTCGAGTCCTTCCTCGGGCGTGTGTGTGTGTGTCCTTAGGATACTTTAGGTTAATTAGTGTGTAAGCTTAGAGACTGATGACCTTAGCAGTTAAGTCCCATAAGATTTCACACACATTTGAACATTTTTTGCACCAAAAATTGTATACAACTTTCATTTATTGCCATATTTCACCCGACAGACGCAAGCATCTTCAGAAATTTAGTAGCGACCGGCCAGACGTTAAATATATCCGGGTCTGTATAGCGCCGTCGTCATTCGTAAGTGATCCTCATACATATATGCCCCCCATAGTGACAAATGGCCTTTCACAGGGTGCGATACTAAGTGCTTACTGTATGCCCTGTACATCGTAGATGTAGACAGTACATCTTGTCCCAATAGCAAAGTCCTTCAGTATCCAACGGCATTTGTATATATGCCCATTCACCACGTTTCTGGGTGACAAAATTATGACCAAGCGAAGCCTGTGAACTGCTTGACAACTGGGAGTTTGGAAATGGCCTCAGTCTGTTGGCCCGAAAGTCCTTAGTGGTGATATTAAAAAGGAATAGGCGCAATCAGCTTCAACAGAAATACGGCTTGGCCCTTACAAATTTCTCATGCTGTCGCATCCTGAACTATGTGGAGTCTACTTTTAATGTAAACTAACATGGAATCATCGTACTAAGTACATAATACAAAATGTGGAAGAAATGTACTAATATAATTAGAAGAGGTGTTAGTGTCTGATGGAAAGCAGACCCGACACTAGTTTTGACTTCCTCGACGATAAGGTCTTGATCCGTTCCGTCTTCGACTATGGAGGATAGTATACGCAACAGATCAAAATCTACTTTGCAGAAACTAGGTATTCTGCATTTCAGGGTGATCCTCATAACCCTTGTAGTAATGAAATCACATCCCACCAATGAGCTGTTAGCAGAAGCTTCCAAAATGACACTAAAAATACGAAGACAGTTGTCAGCTACATTTCTCTTGAGTCGTTTTTCGATATCTGATCGTAACTCCTCAAAGGAAACTTCCAAATTCTAGGGGCTAACACAAACATCTCACAGGAAAGAAAACTAACCGAACTCTTGTGGTATTAAGAACATAGGAGAAACTGCGAAATATCTTATTAAAATCTACAGGACACGAAATTGCCTTACTTTCGATATCCTTTTATCACCTTTTTTAATACAGGCCAGGTGCCGTACTTTCCACACGACTTAAGAAACGGAAAGGTCACCAGTTGTCTGTTATAGCAATTTATTGCACGAAATTGACAAAAAACGGTTCAAATGGCTCTAAGCACTATGGGACTTAACATATGAGGTCATCAGTCCCCTAGACTTAGAACTACTTAAACCGAACTAACCTAAGGACATCACACACATGCATGCCCGAGGCAGGATTCGAACCTGCGACCGGAGCAGCAACGCGGTTCCGGATTGAAGCGCCTAGAACCGCTCGGCCACAGTGGCCGGTGATATTGACCACAGTTCGCTTGTATCTACACATAAAAACCTTTGTATTCGAACTTGTCACATGGCTGCAATTCCACCCGAAATGTACAACTGTACAGCAGAGTAACAGAGATACTGGCCATAAGGGAGGACATTAATTACAGAAAACAGTCATTTAAAGTTCATATTGATACTTACAGACTCCCTAGACGTTTTGTAGGAATTACAAAATGCACGAATCGACAAGCTGAGTAATAGAGGTACTGTACAAAATGGATGCACCACTAAGTAATTATCCGAATAGAGCGGATATCGCTAGATGTGATGTAATTGTACAGACAGACGGATGATTACAATTTTAGAAAAATTGGATGATTGATTCAAGAGAAAGAACTTCACAAATTGAGCAAGTCAATAACGCGCTGGTCCACCTCTGTCCCTTATGCAAACAGTTATTCGGCTTGGCATTGATTGACAAAGTTGTTGGATGTTCTCTTGAGGGATATCGTTCCAAGTTCTGTCCAACTTGCAAATTAGATCGTCAAAATTCCGAGCTAGTTGGAGAATCCTGCTTAAAACGCCCGCAACATTTTCAATTTGGGAGAGATCTGGTGATCTTTCTGGCCAATGTAGTTTTTGGGAAGCGTGAAGGCAAGCAGTAGAGACTCTCTCCATTATCTTGCTGAACTGTAAGCCCAGAATGGGTTGCCACGAAGGGCAACAAAATGGAGTGTAAGATATCGTCGGCGTTCCGCTGTGCTGTAACGATGAGGCGGATGACAAATGAAATGGTTCCCCAGACCATTCCTCCTGGCTGTCAGTTCGTATGGCGGAAGACAGTCAGGATGGTATCCCACCGCAGTCCTACTCCATTTGAGAATTTTTCGCGATGAGAGTGATTGCTGGTAAGGCTTTGTATGCCCGCCCGGTTAGCCGTGTCGTCTAACGCACTGCTTTCCGGTCGGGAAGGCACACCGGTCTCCGGCACGAATCCGCCCGGCGGATTAGTGTCGAGGTCCGGTGTGCCGGCCAGTGTGTGGATGGTTTTTAAGGCGGTTTTCCATCTGCTTCAGCGAATGCGGGCTGGTTCCCCTTATTCCGCCTCAGTTACACTATGTCGGCGATTGTTGCGCAAACACTTTCTACACGTACGTGTACACCACCATTACACTTCCACGCAAACATTGCGGTTACACTCGTCTGGTGTGACACGTTCCCGGGGGGTCCACCAGGGCCCGAACTGCGCAATCGCCCTGGGTTCGGTGTGGGGCGGCGGTGGGGTGAGTGGACTGCTGTAGCCTGTTGTGGGGTTGTGAAACACTGAGGGGTACGGCGGGGACGAAGCCTCTCCGTCGTTTTTAGATTCCCGGTGCAGTACAATACAAATACAATATAAAGACTTTGTATGAGCTCGATTATCTTCACAATCTTTTCGAGGGAAATACGTAGGAGGAATCAATGTATTGGTTAACTCAGCTGAAGAAAAACAAACAAACATGAAGTTTACCATGTCTCTCTGTCGCAATTTCATCAAAACGTTTCTTTGAAATAGATTGAAATATTTCGTACATACAAGACTAAAAATCAGAGAACAATTATTTTTAAAACGTACTAAAAAATAACCTGTCCTAGCCTCATGCAGATTCCTAACTCCGCAAAAATAGTTCAGAAAATCTGTTCTCGTGAATTTTTAATTGCTGTGACAATACTTGTGAAATTTAAAATACAAAACGTGGGGCGAAAGCAGTAGATAGCAGTAGGGAGTTTAGTGTTTATCTCCACGCTCGTCTCTATGTGGTGATTCGGACTGCTCCCCCCCCCCTCCCCCCCCTCCCACCGTAGATATACTCGTAAGCCGCGTTTCGTTCCCTCTTCGGGGGTTCAGCTCCCCAGGCTTTCAGAAGTACTACCGTCGGCTAGTATAGCTATGTATTTGTGCCGAGAGTAGCGGTTTGCGGCGTTGTCATGCCCTGTGCTGCGCCCCCAGGAGCAGCAACAAAAGCTGCAGCAGGAACAAATACACGAACTGGTCAAACTGAATGCAGAATTGATCCGCTCTCACGCCCCAGTGATGGCGGGCCAGGCGCTACGTAGTAGTCTTCTCCCCCACCGCCCCCGAATCCTGCTGCCGGCTTCGATTAGTCAGAGGGAAGGTGGGAAAATTACGTGTGCCGATTCTTGCTGCAGTGCCAGGTAAGGCGTAGAGACGCTTCAGTTAATAAAGCCATCTTCTTATTGTCCAGGAGTGCGGGGTTGTATGAAGTCGCGGACAATTTGAACCTCTCCATCGAGCTCGAGAAACGTAGCTTTGAAGAAATCTGTCAGTTGAACACACAGTATTCCGGACATAAAACTCATACGGTGGCGGAACGGTTGCAGTTTAACCAGCACCGCAAGTGCACCAGGCTGTCGTATGCGTCCTTGGTCGCCGACCTGCGACGTCTCTCACGCAAGTGTCAGTTTGGCAGTCACCTGTGTGCTTTCTCGTATGCGGGTTCGCTAATTAGGGATGTAAGTCTCCATTTAGCACCTGATCACCGAGTTACAAACTGGGCATTGGTCTTGTCTGATCCCTCCTTAGAAGAAGTTGCCCAGATTGCTGAATCCCATGAACTTAGGGCGGTGGCAAGGGACGTACTTTTCCGATAATTGTCAGGTGGCGAATATAAATACTTGCGATACACAGTTCCCAGTGTTCTAAGGGGTTGACCAGTCGGCCATGCCTACCGCTGAGCCACTGAAGGTTCGTATGCGGTGACGTCACGGCGCTAGCCAGCTTCGCATGCGGCGAGTTACAAATACGAGGGCTGTTCAGTAAGTAACGCAACACGTTTCTTTTCTTTGCCAATTTCTGTTGAAAAATGCGGATTTTGTTGTGGGACATCGTTGAATATTCCCGCATCAGCTCCTATACCTTCATGAAATTCCGTTTGGCGGCGGCGCTAACGTAGCCTTCAAAATGGAGTCTGTGATGGAGGTGTTTCCAAGCAGAGAGCTGTCACTGACAAGGGAACCTCCCCATCGCACCCCCCTCAGATTTAGTTATAAGTTGGCACAGTGGATAGACCTTGAAAAACTGAACACAGATCAATCAAGAAAACAGGAAGAAGTTGTATGGAACTATGAAAAAATTAGTAAAATATACAAACTGAGTAGTCCATGCGAAGATAGGCAACATCAAGGACACTGGGAGTCAAGGAGCGCCGTGGTCCCGTGGTTAGCGAGAGCAGCTACATGAACGAGAGGTCGTAGGTTCAAGTCTTCCCTCGACTGAAGAGTTTAGTTTTTTATTTTCAGTTTATGTGACAAACTCTTGTGTTTTCATCACTATTTTGGGAGTGATTATCACATCCACAAGAAAACCTAAATCGGGCAAGGTAGAAGAATCTTTTTACCCATTCGCTAAGTGTACAAGTTAGGTGGGTCGACAACATATTCCTGTCATGTGACGCACATGCCGTCGCCAGCGCATCCCATATCAGACGTGTTTTCCCGTGGAGTAATCGGTTGACCTATGACCTTGCGATCAAATGTTTTCGGTTCCCATTGGAGAGGCACGTCCTTTCGTCTACTAATCGCACGGTTTGGCGGTGCGGTCGCAAAACACAAACACTAAACTTATTGCAGTGAACAGAAACGTCAATGAACGAAATTTGCGAAAATAAAGAAAGTGAAATTTTCAGTCGAGGGAAGACTTGAACCAAGGACCTCTCGTTCATGTAGCTACACACGCTAACGACGAGACCACGGCACTGCTGAGCTCGCATTCTCCTTGATGTTGCTTATCTTGCATATGGACTACTTAGTTTGTATATTCTACTAATTTTTTTCACGGTTCCACACAACTTCTTCCTGTTTTCTCGATTGATCTGTGTTCAGTTTTTCAAGGCCTATCTACTGTGCCAACTTGTAACGAAATCTGAGGGGGGGTGCGATGGGGAGGTTCCCTTGTGAGATGCTTTTGGCGGAAAACCAGAGAGTCGCAGTTATTCATAGGCCATTGCAGAATTTTTACGGAGCTGGCAATGAACAAAAACACGGTTAGTCGTTGGGCGAGGTGTCTGTCATCATCGCAACAACGTCCTGCAAACCTGTCCGATTTCCTGCGTGTCAGCCGCCGCAATGTTGGAATGCGCGAACACTCCCATTCGAGGTGATCGATGGATTACAATCGGACACCTTGTTGCTCAAATGGATGTCTTTGTTGATAGTGATGAAGGCCCATCTGACCGGAATTGCTCGCTCATTACGTGACTGATTGTGACACTTTTTTCTCGAATATCGTTGTAGGCGGTGTAACATGGCTTCATCCCTTCAAAGCGGAAAAAACCACAGTCCACGGAGGGTGGCCACACCACCTCTCCTCCGAAGAAAAAGTTCAAAGCCGTACCCCCAGCCGGTAGACTCATGGCGGCGACTTGAGGTTCTGTGAGGGAGTTATTCTGTTTGATGTCCTCCATCATGGTGCAACTCTGTAGTGTGCTGTGTTACCCTCGGGACGTTAGAGAAAAGACCTCCGCGTGTTCGCGGTCACAAAACTGCAAACGAACTCCGTTATGACAACGCAAGGCCTCTCATGAATCTGCGCAGCCAAGAGGAGCTCCCAAATGTTCACTACACTGTTATTCCGCTTCCACCCAACAGCCCGGATCTCTGACCTTACAACTTCCATCTGTCTGGTCCAATAAAGGATGCTCTCCGCGGGAAGTAGTACGTGGATGATGGGGATGTTACTGATGCAGCAAGACGTTGGGGAGTGTTGTGTGGCCACTCAAGAAGCAGTAACAGCAGAACGGGTCAGTCAGAAAAGGTCAGCAACTTCAAACGTGAACTAGTAATTGGATGTCATCTGAGTACCAAATACATCAGGGACATAACAGCCCTTATAAAGCTGCCAAAGCCGAGTATTACTGACGTGATTGTGAAGCGGAAAAGTGAAGGAACAACCACAGCTGAATCAAGACCAGGCAGACATTATGTACTTCTGAACAGGGGTCGTCGAACATTACAGAGGTTGATTGGAAAAACGACATAAATCAGAGGAAGGAATCATTCGTGAGTTCCAAAGTTCTACCAGCAGCCCATCTAGAACGATGTGCGTAGTGACTTAGAAAGAATGGGGTAGAATGGTCGAGCAGCTTCTTATAAGTCACACATATAGCCAGTGCTAAGCGACGCTTCAGGTGGCGTAAAGAGCATAGCCACTAGACACTGAATGAGTGGTAAAGAGTGACTTGGAGTGATGAATTGCTGCCGGCCGGGGTGGCCGAGCGGTTCTAGGCGCTACAGTCTGGAACCGCGCGACTGCTACTGTCGCAGGTTCGAACCCTGCCTCGGGCATGGATGTGTGTGATGTCCTTAGGTTAGTTAGGTTTAAGTAGTTGTAAGTTCTAGGGGTCTGATGACCTCAAAAGTTAAGTCCCATAGTGCTCAGAACCATTTGAACCATTTTTGATGAACTGCTCTGTACCCTATGGTAATGCGATGGATCTGAGGAATACCTGGAGGACTCTAGCTGCCATCACAGGTACTGGTAGTGCCAACAGTGAATTGCGAAGGAGTTGTGTTATGGTATGGGAGCTTAATGATTAAGGTATGGTCCTCCTGTTTTGGCTGAGAAAATGATAAATGTAATGTGTTCTTCTACTGATCAGTTTGGAGACGATGATTGAGTGTATCAGCGCGAAAATGCACGCTAGCATCAAACAGCGACTTTGAGGTAATAGCTACGCGGGGTAGCCGGGCGGTCTTGGGGGCCTTGTCACACTTCGTGCGGCTCCTCCCATCGGGGTTTCGAGTCGTCCCTCCGGCATGGGTGTGTGTGTTGTCCTTAGCGTCAGTTAGTTTAAGTTAGATTAAGTAGTGTGTAAGCCTAGGAACCGATGATCTCAGCAGTTTTATCCCATCGGAACTTCCCACCCCAATGAGGCAATGGTTTGAGGACCAACAACGTTCCTAAAATGAACTGACCTGCCAAGGATCTCGACCTGAACCGAATGAAACATCTTTGGGATGACTTAGGACGTCGACTTCACCCCAGACCCCAGCCTCCAACATCGCTACATTCTCTGGTTTCGGCTCTTGCTGAAAATGGGCCGCCAGTCCTCTACGGACGTGCAGACACCCGACTGAAAGCCTGCCCAGTGGAGTTCAAGCTGTTATTGAGGCGAAAGAAGGACACATCTCATTTTAATGTCCATTAATCTGTGTAGGGACACGTTTAATCTGATGTGAGTGTACAGAATTATTAAGACCTTTATTTCTTTCTACGAGTTTGAAGATCGGATGGTATCCTAAGGCACATGGTCACATACACTATGTGATCAAAAATATCCAGACACACCCAAAACATACGTCCTTCATACAGGGTGTTTCAAAAATGACCGGTATATTTGAAACGGCAATAAAAACTAAACGAGCAGCGATAGAAATACACCGTTTGTTGCAATATGCTTGGGACAACAGTACATTTTCAGGCGGACAAACTTTCGAAATTACAGTAGTTACAATTTTCAACAACAGATGGCGGTACAAGTGATGTGAAAGGTATAGAAGACAACGCAGTCTGTGGGTGGGCCATTCTGTACGTCGTCTTTCTGCTGTAAGCGTGTGCTGTTCACAACGTGCAAGTGTGCTGTAGACAACGTGGTTTATTCCTTAGAACAGAGGATTTTTCTGGTGTTGGAATTCCACCGCCTAGAACACAGTGTTGTTGCAACAAGACGAAGTTTTCAACGGAGGTTTAATGTAACCAAAGGACCGAAAAGCGATACAATAAAGGATCTGTTTGAAAAATTTCAACGGACTGAGAACGTGACGGATGAACGTGCTGGAATGGTAGGGCGACCGCGTACGGCAACCACAGAGGGCAATGCGCAGCTAGTGCAGCAGGTGATCCAACAGCGGCCTCGGGTTTCCGTTCGCCGTGTTGCAGCTGCGGTCCAAATGACGCCAACGTCCACGTATCGTCTCATGCGCCAGAGTTTACACCTCTATCCATACGAAATTCAAACGCGGCAACCCCTCAGCGCCGCTACCATTGCTGCACGAGAGACATTCGCTAACGATATAGTGCACAGGATTGATGACGGCGATATGCATGTGGGCAGCATTTGGTTTACTGACGAAGCTTATTTTTACCTGGACGGGTTCGTCAATAAACAGAACTGGCGCATATGGGGAACCGAAAAGCCCCATGTTGCAGTCCCATCGTCCCTGCATCCTCAAAAAGTACTGGTCTGGGCCGCCATTTCTTCCAAAGGAATCATTGGCCCATTTTTCAGATCCGAAACGATTACTGAATCACGCTATCTGGACATTCTTCGTGAATTTGTGGCGGTACAAACTGCCTTAGACGACACTGCGAACACCTCGTGGTTTATGCAAGATGGTGCCTGGCCACATCGCACGGCCGACGTCTTTAATTTCCTGAATGAATATTTCGATGATCGTGTGATTGCTTTGGGCTATCCGAAACATACAGGAGGCGGCGTGGATTGGCCTCCCTATTCGCCAGACATGAACCCCTGTGACTTCTTTCTGTGGGGACACTTGAAAGACCAGGTGTACCGCCAGAATCCAGAAACAATTGAACAGCTGAAGCAGTACATCTCATCTGCATGTGAAGCCATTCCGCCAGACACGTTGTCAAAGGTTTCGGGTAATTTCATTCAGAGACTACGCCATATTATTGCTACGCATGGTGGATATGTGGAAAATATCGTACTATAGAGTTTCCCAGACCGCAGCGCCATCTGTTGTTGACAATTGTAACTACTGTAATTTCGAAAGTTTGTCTGCCTGAAAATGTACTGTTGTCCCAAGCATATTGCAACAAACGGTGTATTTCTATCGCTGCTCGTTTAGTTTTTATTGCCGTTTCAGATATACCGGTCATTTTTGAAACACCCTGTATTGGTGCATTGCGCTGCCACCTACTGCCAGGTACTCCATATCAGCGACTTCAGTAGTCATTAGATATCGTGAGAGAGCAGAGTGGGGCGCCCCGTGAACTCACGGATTTCGAATGTGGTCAGGTCATTGAACGCCGCTTGTGTCAACGTCTGTATGCGAGATTTCAACACTTCTAAAAATCTCTAAGTCCAGTGTTTCCAATGTGATACTGAAATGGAAACGTGAAGGGACACGTACAGCACAAATGCGTACAGGCCGACCTCGTCTGTTGACTGACAGAGACCACCGACAGTTGAAGAGGGTCGTAATGTATAATAGGCAGACATCTATCCAGACCATCACACAGGAATTCCAAATTGCATCAGGATCCACTGCAAGTACTGTGACAGGCGGGAAGTGAGAAAACTTGGATTTCATGCCACTGCCAATCGACGCCCCGCTTGGTGTAAGGAGGGTAAAGTAAACACTGGACTATTGAACAGTGGAAAACCGTTGTGTGGAGTGACGAATCACGGTACACAACGTGGCGATCCGATTGCAGGGTGTGGGTATGGCGAACGCCCGGTGAACGTCATCTGCCAACGTGCGTAGTGCCAACAGTAAAATTCGGAGGCGGTGGTGTTATGGTGTGGTAGTGTTTTTCATGGCGGGGGCTTGCACCAATTGTTGTTTTGTGTGACACTACCACAACACAGGCCTACATTGACGTTTTAAGGACCGACCGGTGTGTCCGAGCGGTTCTAGGCGCTTCAGTCTGGAACCGCGCGACCGCTACGGTCGCAGGTTCGAATCCTGCCTCGTGCATGGATATGTGTGATGATCTCAGATGTTAAGTCCCATAGTGCTCAGAGACATTTGAACCATTTTTTTAATATTTTAAGCACCTTTTTTCTTCCCACTGTTGAAGAGCAATTGGGGATGGCGATTGCATGTTTCAACACGATCAGGCACCTGTTCATAACGCACGGCCTGTGGTGGAGTGGTTACACGACAATAACGTCCCTGTAATCGACTGGTCTGCACAGAGTCCTGACCTGAATCCTATAGAACACATTTGGGGTGTTTTGGAACGCCGACTTCGCGCCAGGCGTCAACGACCGACATCGATATCTCTCCTCAGCGCAGCATCAGTGAAGAATGGGCTGCCATTCCCCAAGAAACCTTCCAACTCCTGATCGACGTATGACTGCGAGAGTGGAAGCTGTCATCAAGGCTAAGTGTGGGCCAACACCATACTGAATTCCAGCATTACCGATGGAGGGCGCCACGAACTTGTAAGTCTTTTCAGCCAGGTGTCCGGATACTTTTGATCACATAGTGTATTTAAATTAAGTAGAAATGCTTTGCTTCAGTTAAGAGGAAAGGCAAAAACTGTTTCCCGATAATTTATTATTCATTTGTCAACGTGATAACATAGTGCCTAGTAGCTGCTAATCGATCTACAAATACAGGCTGATCTGTTGCAAACATGTAGGTCGCAACCACGATGGGTAGCGCGCGGTGTTGACACTGTATAAAAATATTGGCAAGCGGGAAATTTCGTCAACCTTGGCCGGTCTGCTGGGTCATTCTACGCCAGAATGCGACGCACTATCTGGTGACCTAAGTCTGAGGCCGCAGGCCCTATTTATAGCAGCAAGCGGCGCCCGCGTCGAAAAGTGCTGGGATCTGGTCATCGTGTCTCCAATGATTTACCGCCATCAGTCATTTCCATAACGGGACACAACTGCACATTGCAAACAATAGGCAAGCTAGGAAACACGGTTACACGAAGCAGCCGAACATGGTGTCAGAAATGCTAGAGCACGTCAGTACTGAAGGTAACTTTTTGTGTTCCATGCGTTACAGCACTGACTCAACAATGGCATACCATAAGCTCACTACTGTTCTTGTGCGTTAGATGTGTTCTTTAGGATAGTAAATAGCTCTGATCGCGGTGATTTCAGATTAATTTTTTGTGTGTGGGCCGTTGTCGGATGCACCCATGAAGGAAACAGGGGATTGATTCGTTTCCTGTTCTCTGGAGGAACCGAAACTGCGGATATTATTTGTAGGTCGGAGACTGGAGCTGTATTGTGGAGATATGCAGGGGTGGTTTAAGGTCCAAGTGACACAAACAGTCACGTGGAGGGCCAAGCTGAGTGTGGTGCCATGGGTACCAAAGTCCAAAATTTTTTGCAGTATGTATCATAATTACTAACGAAAACTGATACTGATGAAAGTATAGGATAGTACGAGAGTTGCTTGGATAGTACCGCACCACATTTTTTTCACAGCCGAATACAATGCTACGAATGCGAGACATTACGTATGTACAGGGTGTCCCACTCAAACCTCCTTGATTTCAAGGACCCAAGAGAGAAAAAACCAGAGTAGATACGACAATGAAAAATGCACCACATTGTAGAGCATCTCAAAGAATTTATATTCCCGCGTCAGAAGTGCTATGTATCGTCGCCAGAGTTCAGCATGGTCGCATGAAGTGAAAATGACGACTTCACAGCAGCACGTGCAAGCAGTAGTGTGGTTTGCAGAAACAAAATCGCTGATTACTGTGCAAAGAAGTTATCGTTGTGTGTATGAATGTGATCCACCTGATGTGAAAACAATAAAGGAGTGGTATAGGAAGTTTCTGGCAACAGGAAGTGTTCTGAAACATTCTGGCAGTGCACGTTATGGAGTTTGAGAAGAGACAGTGGAGGACAGCAAATGTTTCTCAGAAGCCCACGTAAGTCAGTTCGTCAAGCATCTCAGCAACTTGATGTACCTCGATCAACATTCCATCGTGTAGTTCACCAGCATCTTCGTATGTATACTTACAAAGTACAAATTCTGCCACATCTGACGCCGAACGACAAATCACGCCAATAACAATTTCCTGGAAAGATGTTTATTCTGAGATGAGGCAATCTTTCATCTATCAGGAAGGGTTAATAAGCATAATGCTTGGATTTGGGGTTCGCAAAATCCGCACATTGTCACTGAGCATGTTTGTGATAGCCCTGAACTAAACGTCTGGTGTGGGCTAATGCACCACAGGACTGGTGGACTGTTGTTCTTTGCAGAACAAACAGTGAATGTGTCAGTGTATCTGGACATGTTGGAGCAGTTTGTGTACCCTCAGATACAAGACTTTCAACCCAACATCATTTTTCAACAGATGGAGCTCCGCCGCATTGGTCAACGGCTGTTCGCAAGTTCCTGGATAGAAAATTTCCCAATCGTTGAATCAGATGGAGAGGACCCATTGCCTGGCCACCACGTTCACCTGACATTACGCCACTTGATTTCTTCATGTGGGGATTCGCGAAGGTCTGCGTGCGTGCGACCAAAGTGGACTGTATTCCTATGTTGCGAGATCGTATCACTAATGCGATTGAAACAATAACAAAGGAAATATAACAAAGAACTTGGCAAGAAATTGAATATAGACTCGATATTCTTCGTGCTACAAATGGTTCACATGTGGAGGTGTATTGATGATAAATAAATAAATTCTTTGCGCTACAATGTGGGACACCGTGTATTATTTGAAGTCTCCTGAGTGAGCATGCCAAGTTTCCGTCACTTCCGACAGATAGCGTAGCTGCAGGAAAGTTTCAAAATAGCGCCTGTAGGCGATGTATTTTCCAAGCAACGTGCCGTCATTGAATTTCCAACTGCAGAGAAAGAAACTGTGGGAAATATTCATAAACGCTTCTGCGAACCCCTGGAGCATCTGCTGTCGATAAAAGTACAGTTAGTCGCTGGACACGGAGGATAGGTTCATCAGAAGGCGGTTCGGCGGAGCTCCACGATTTTCAGCGGTCGAGGAGAGCATCCACGGCTGTCACACCTGACATGTTGCAGTGACGTAATGTCAATCGCGAGGACAGGCGCATTACGACTCGGCAGTTGGCAGCCATTTTGAGGATGATGAGGAGGTCATTCAAACAGTGAAGCACTGGCTCCGCCACCAGGACAAGGATTGGTAACGACACGGCATACACGCCCATGTTTCGCGCTGGAGGCAGGCCACAGGACGGGATGGAGATTACGTGGAAAAACAGGATGTGTAGGTAACACACCATTCTTTCGTGTGTGTTATTCTCACTATGTTCGATGAAGAATTGTTGAAGAAGAAAGATGCGGTGCATTACTTTCTGGGTAACTCTCGTAGAAGCAAGAACGCTGCAGTAGACATAAGTCCATTTATGAGAAAAGTGTCAGCCACCACTGACTTCAGTATGAAATGTTGTACTAGTTAGTATAAATGTATTTGAAATGTAAACTTTCCATTTAAGTAACCATCTAATTGCGCTTGAATTTAATTGAAGAAATGCAATCACTAGAATGAAGTTTTCACTCTGCAGCGGAGTGTGCGCTGATATAAAACTTCTTGGCAGGTTAAGACTCTGTGCCGAGTCGGTACACTATTTTAATCCGCTAGGTCGTTTCAATGCATTACTGCTTTACAATGCTGCTTCAGCACATTATTTTTTTATGTTAGAATTTACTGTACACACTTACCTATTAAAGGCCTGCCATGAGTCGACCTCACATGCCTTTGTCAATATAATATTTTTCTTCTATATAATACACAAATTTGCGTTTTCCTTTTCATCTGTACACGTAAAAATTGTGACAATGTTTGTCAATTTTCAACTACATTCGGGGCAAATTTTGTGAAGTTTAGTTACTTAATGAAGAGTTTCCTTAAACTTTTCGTACAACTTACGCAGATACGCAGTGTCTTATGTTTGCCAAATAAATATAAAATGAAACGATATTTTTTATATTTCTTTCTTACTTTCTACGACGGAAAATGAAATAATTTGTAAATTACGGAATTAAAAGATCCCAGTGTTAAATTGAAAAAGTAACAGCTTCGCATCAATTAAACATTAACTACAGTGCAGCATATGCAGTCGTCTGTAAATCTGTAAACTATCGCAAAGTTTGTGCTTATTGGGTACCACGTCAGCTGATAAATACAAAGAAGAATATTCAGAAATGTCGAACTGAAACTGCAGACTTTTTGAAGACGAAAGAAAAGACTTTCTTAGTCTCACAGTAGCCGTTGATGAGACATGGGTCTATTAGTACGAATCACAGAGTAAGTGACAGAATATGGTGTGGAAACGTAAATCTCAGCCCAGTGTAAAAGTTTAAAAGCCAAACTTTAGCAGGAAAGTAGAAGAAGATAGAATTTCGGGATATGAAAGGTCCCCTACTCGTTCATTTTCCTCATAAAGAGCAAAGAGTGAATTGTGACAGATACTGTAAGATACTCCGAGATTCAAACGAAAAAACGAATCGAAGAAGAGAGAAGAGCTTTCGAAAGGTTTGCTTTTGGTGGTGGTGGTGGTTGTCAGGATGTTTAAGGGGGACTAAACAGGTGTGCTTTTGCTTCAGGAGAATACCTGCTCTCATACAGCAGGGAAGACATTCCAGTGGGCTCATACATATTGATTTTGAGCTACAGGGACGCTCGCGTTGCAATCCTTACCTAGTTCCAAGTGACTTTTATCCTATTGGTCCGATGCCGATGTCGGAGCACGTGCGAGAATTCGCGTTTTGTCGGCTGATGAGTTTGCGGAGGCTCTCAGACTGAGAATGTGAAAGCTTCTTCCAGGACAGAATTTGGAACATTGTGGAGAGATGGACCAAATTGGCAGAGAATGGGACAGGTTATGTAGATAAATCATATTACTTGCAATGTTGCTTTCTCAAAAAATATTTTTTTAATAAACTACCTCTACTTTTGATTTGCCCTCGTTGATTGGTACCGATTGAAATAAAGTATCAAACAGTAGTGCTTTACTGCTAGCAAATATTTACTTTTAAATAAGAAACCTGACCCCAGACTGCATCTGTAAGTGAGCACTCAATAAAAATAGGTGACGCACACCGGGAAAAAGGAGAAAAAGAAATTACAAGGATTTGAAACGTGGTGCAATCGAAAGCTTTTAAAAGTTTCCAGCGGGAAAAGCGAATGACGAAAAGGTCTTAAAGGGAAGAAAGAAGTCCATGGGAAACCGTTACCAGTGGAAGGGTCCGCAGCTCGTGGTCGTGCGGTAGCGTTCTCGCTTCCCACGCCCGGGTTCCCGGCTTCGATTCCCGGCGGGGTCAGGGATTTTCTCTGCCTCGTGATGACTGGGTTTGTGTGCTGTTCTTAGGTTAGTTAGGTTTAAGTAGTTCTAAGTTCTACGGGACTGATGACCTCAGATGTTAAGTCCCATAGTGCTCAGAGCCATTTGAACCATTTTTGTACCAGTGGAAGGGATTAGTTAGTAGTTCTTGTGTAGGACACCTTAGGATTCGATGAATAGTCACTGAAAGTATCATCAGACGGAAAACAGTTTCGGCAGACTAAGATCATAATGTCAAACATGTGATTGGGGATTTTGTGAGTAGAACATATTTAAAGACGAAAGACGATCAGAAAATACAGAGAGAAGGAAGACGGAATTAAACTGGTCGAAACAATAACCTGACGTGTTAAGAAGAAAAGATTAATATGCCATGTCTTGGGTATTCGTTACTAATGCTTGAACCAATCTTTTCCGGCATTCCGGCTTTGCTCTTAAGTATTCTTTAGCATAATACGCAAAAAGCGGGGCTGATCACGGATGCCGCGTAATACATGCAACGAGCAATATGTAATAAAAAACGCCCCGATAGCTGGCTGTGTGGCATCGTCGAGCAGTAACCGCTGCTAACCGGCTCTCTCCTTGGTCACTGCTGTGAACTTTCGGACTATTGATAAGTCTGGCGCGTGTCTGTTTACTGACACTGTAGTAACTTTTTTTCATATAGTTAATCTGAGCAGTAAGTACTGCTTTAATCGCCATTCATTGGCAATGCAAGAGATGAGTGAAACGTCGCAAAGGCACGAAGATGAACCCACCTCCACAAAAAATATTAGTTATGAAAACAAGAAATACCGATAACACTGAGAAGCACCGATTTTTTAAATAAGAAATTTTCACTAATTGTTACGTATTTTGGTCTGCTGGTTCTGAAAATAAAGTGAGAATTACTCTTCTAGGCTCCAGTTTTTTGTAGCGCGTTTGGTCTGCTAATTCTGAATATGAAGTTAGAATCGCTCTATTGGGCTCCAATTACTATCATAATGTGAATATACTATAGGCTAAATTATTTATTATTGCTAAATTATTTATTCTTACATACCAACATTTGTTTCTGTTATTTGCAGGTATCACTATTCAGAAATAAAGTCTTCCTGTTAGAAGAATGTTTAATCAGACGCGTATATCAGTGAAATCAAAAATCTTCTGTGTTTGACATGTTATTAACAATGTTATGTTAGCTGAATGGTCAGGGTGACGGATTGTCAGTCCTCTGGGCCCGGGTTCGATTCCCGGCTGGATCGGGGAATTTTCTCCTCCCAGGGACTGAGTGTTGTGCTGTCCTCATCATCATCCTATCATCCTCATCGACTGCAGGTCGCCGAAGTGGCGTCACATTGAAAGACCGGCACCTGGCGAACGGTCTGCCTGACGGGGGCCCTAGCCATACGAATAAATAAATTAATAAAATTAAGAACTTCCCAAATTTATATTGTTTTGTGATCGTATATAACGTGTTTGCGTGCTAACAATGTCTCATACGCGTGTTAACCAACCAAGCAGTTTTTCTTACATCTGTGAAGAGGTAAATTTTAAATCTCAAAAGAGAAATATAACTACCGATAAGAAAATCATATGAATTTTAGTTTGGCTGTGAAACAGGCGATCAGGTTTAATCCTGGGCCACACACATGTTGTGCTTCATACGTGACGCTATTAAGTGCGTGCTGAAAACCGGATCTCGTCACATGTGATGTGGCGCTCCCATGGTTTGGAGAGAGCCACAAAACCACACAACAGACTGCATTACGCCGATCTCTGGAGAAACAACGAAGACTGGACACACTGTCCAGTATTCTGATCTTGCTTCATCTAGAAGGCCTGTGTCTCACAGTCCAAGCCCGCCCATTTCTTAAAGACCACAAATACGCAGCGCGGGGTAGCCGTGCGGTCTTCGGCGCCTTGCCACGGTTCGCGCGGCTCGCACCCCCCCCCCCCCCCCTTCCCTCCCTCCTCGGAGTTTCGAGTCCTCCCTTGGGCATGGGCGTGCCTGTTGTCCTTAGTGTAAGTTAGTTTAAGCTAGATTAAGTAGTGTTTAAACCTAGGGACCGACGACCTCAGCATTTGGTTCAAAAAATGGTTCAAATGGCTCTGAGCACTATGGGACTTAACATCTGAGGTCATCAGTCCCCTAGACTTAGAGCTACTTAAACCTAACTAACTTAAGGATATCACACAAATCCATGCGCGAGGCAGGATTCGAACCTGCGACCGTAGCAGCAGCGCGGTTCCGGACTGACGCGCCTAGAACCGCACGGCCACCGAGGCCGGCAGCATTTGGTCCCATAGAACTTACCACAAATTTCCATTTACCAGAAATACGGAGTATAGACACTGATGAGACCAAGAATGATGAATTTTCCGAGGCTAAACTACATTCGGAAAGACTGGGTCCATTGTTTTTTGACACAGACGCTTCAACTGAATCTCATATGATTACACAGTTTGAATTAAACGATCTGGTAAGTTATCTGACTCATCAAAAAATTAAAAAAAACTAAGATTGTGTCTTCAAGTTGAAGGGATGGAACGTTCTGGATAAAAATGCAAGGGTATTTTTTTCGTAAATAATAACAACAGTTTGAACATCTTTTCTCCCTGCAAGATACCTTGGTGTAGTGTAATGATGTAGAGAGTTTATCTGAAGTCATGGGACAGCCGCACAATCCCAATAAACAGCCATTTTTCATTCATTCTTCTAAGATGACTTTCGAAGCAGTCCTTCTACACTATGGCAACCAATATCCTCCGATCCCTCCTGCATATGCTGCATATATGAAGGAATCATACGACAACATGAAGCTTGTGCTTGGCAGTATAAAATATGATACCTATGAATGGCACATATGTGGTGATGTGAAGGTTATAGCCCTGCTTCTTCGGTTACTACTTGGAAATACAAAATTCTGTTGTTTCCTTTGTGAGTGGGACAGCACGTACAGAAAAAGCCAATACCTTCGGAAACAGTGGGCACAGAGAGAAACTCTCACTGTTGGGACGAAAAATGTAGTTAATCAACCACTTGTGAAGTCAGAGAATATTTATCTTTCATTTATCTTCCACCACAACACATCAAGCTGAGGTTGATCAAGAGTTTTGTCAAAGTGACGGTTCTTACTAGCGAAGTTTTTGAGTTCCTCAAACCCAAATTCTCTAGGATCAGTGACACCAACAACAAAGAGGGGATGTGTATTGGTTCACGAATAAGGGAACGAATGAATGATAGTGCATTCGAAGAAAAGTTTGAATGGAGCTGAGGCAGCTACATGGAGATCCTTCCAAAGCCTTGTAAAAAACTCTCTGGGAAACCATATGGCTGATAACTATGAAGAACTTGTTAATCATATTATTGAGAATTATAGAAAACTTGGTTGCAATATGATAAAATCTTCTCGGATTGACAGCTGAGTCAATGCGTTGTTCTCCAGCAACGTTTCAGCAAGTTCCTTACTTGCCATCTTCAGGCGAAGACGGTTGCTGAAACTCATTTTCTTGCACTCACATTTAGACTTCTTCCCTCCTGCCTTGGAGGTGTGTGTGATGAACGTGGTGATATATCTACGACGGAAACCCGTTACAAAGGTAAATGGGTCACTACACAGAAAAACGTAACGTTTTTCGACAGTAAATAAATGAATAATTTCATTGAACTGAAATGTATGTGTTAAAAAAATCTATGCTCCATAGAAAAAAACTTTTAACAGATTTGAAATGAGCAGACAAAACTCCGTATAAATTACCTTTCTGTTTGCATTTAACACAAAAAGTTTAATTTTGTTGTCCAGTGTAATTTTTACAGCCGAGGAGTCTAAGCAGACACGCACCTTGTTGAATTGGCCTAAGAAAACAATCCACGTGTAGCTATATTCACTGTGTTTCCCTAAGCAGAGTGAAAGCAAAAATTTTATTTTGAAGATAAAACCACTTCAGGCATAAGTGCTTTGTTTATAAGCACAACATGTTTTGCAGCATTTTAGCTAAATCATCAGGTGCAATAAAATGAATCCATGTTCTGACCAAAAAGGAGAGTAGGATGACCCAGCGCTCATAGTCAGCAATTTTTTTCACTATGTAGCAGACCTCAATTATAAAATAGCATAAAACTTAGAACGCTCCCGTACTAGTACCTGGTGAGATAACGGGTCTCTGTACACCGAAAAAGAGATAAAAAACCGGATCATCTGCGGGCTTGTGTCAAATTAACCAACATCGATCCCTCATTTATCACCACAAGTGCGCGCACTGGATGTGTACTAACAGGCGGCTTGTTAAGACGGTATGTGCCACGTGAGGAATAAATTTATTCCTTGCCTGATGTTTGACTTTTAGCATTGCGACTCAGTCAGCCTGAATGCGGAGCTACTGATTGTTTTAATTTCAAGTTTGACGTCGGATAAGGAAAGGTAACAGAAATATTATTTCGTGTGAAAAAATTACAAATTAACAATTTCCGGTTTTCTTCCTTTATTTGTATTGTGAAACCTTGCTTTTCGCCAAATTTCACGGTTCTAGGTCAACGCGAAATATCTTACAAGTTTCGATGAGAGAGTTTGCTAATATCAGAAAATGTGACGTGAGGGTGGTATCTTTTGATTGCATTGACTTAAAAGCTAACGTTTATAATGTAACTAAGGGACTACAGAACTTAGCATGTGACGTAAACTTCAACTTGACACGTCTACCCGCTCCCGGGAAGTATGGAGTCTTAACAGACGGATAACCAGACAAACGGTCTGATAGCAAATGATGAAAGAGCTTTTTCGTGTGAAATAATTACAAATTTACAGTTTCCGGATTTTTCCTTTGGTTGCACTATGAAACCTTGTTTCTTGCCAAATCGCATGATTCTAGGCCAACGGGAAGTAGGATATAGGTTCTGGTGAGTGAGTTTGCAAGTATCAAAATAAGTGACAAATGGCCGTACCTTTTGACTGCATTGACTTAGAAGCTTCATTTCTTTTATACCGCCAAGCGACCATAGACCTCAGTATGTGACATCATTTTCAACTTCATACGTCTACCTGATTCTGATAGAAAGGGTTCTTAACAGTCAGACAGATAGACAGGCAGACGGAGAACAAAGCGATCAAATAAGGGTTCAGTTTTTACCGAGTGCTGCGTTGAGGCATTAAGATTACTAATTAATGTGGGTAGTAATTGTAGTTGATTCCAATTGTTTCACCAAACTAATTACACTTATCCCATGTTTAATAACTGCCAAAAAATTACGCTAAGGCTTTGTGTGACGTAGTAGTTGGCTTACCAGATTCCACAATTACACCGATTCAGATTGACTAAAAAGATGGCAGCAGGGAAATGGCAGAAAAAAATGATGGGGAAAAATTGTGGACTAAAACATCACCCCGTTATATGGCTATTTCCTGTCATTTTGCAGTAATTACACTAACTGTGTATTATTGCAATGAGCACCGTAGTCCACTTCGGCAATTAAACCATGTGGGGAAAGACGGTTCATAAATGCAATTAAATTGGCTACTACACTGATTCTATGACCTGTCCGCCTCTCTGTCATTTCTGACCCAAAAATACCTCTTTCCCCAAAAACAGTGGTTCAAATTTCTGTAAATGGTGAGAAATAAAAAAAAATATGAGGAAAATCAACGATATCATGCCCGTTCGAAGCGAACATTAAAAAAACTCATTTAAGCTTGCTTGTTCCAAGTTCAAAATGATAGGAAATTACAAATTCGGTTTTGGGGCATTATCCTGTGTGTGTGAGCTGTAGGTGAGAAGTACGCTGTTGAGGCTTTTTCAACCAAGCAAACATTCTCCTAAGAACCATTAGTATCATCCGAGGTGAAAAAAAAACAACTGTAACATTAAAAATGCACGATATTGTGACTGCGAAAACAACTGCAGCGTGACACCAGTATGTTAAAAATCACATATATGCGTTTGTACACTGTATCTCGCAGTATAAAAATAGTTTCAAATGCAGGATAGCCCAAAACAAGCGCTTACACACACAATAACAGTCACAAACACACACACACACACACACACACACACACACACACACACACACACTCTTCGCCCTTGGTCTGAAAACATACACTACAGATCAGGAAACGGGACATCGCTAGTAGCCCATCCAATCATTCCGCGTCATTACATGTAAAAAGACGATCAGAGTGCAGCTCCGCCCTACCTTGCCTCAGCCACGGGGCTAGAGGTGTTCAGCCACATTGCCACGCGAATGTGGTACAAAGCAGCATAATGCTGCTGCAGTGAAGACCATGTCTCTTTATCCACCTCCATCCGCAACCTCCACACTTCCACAGTCTACAGAGAGCATTTGTCCTCCCTTCCCCACCACTTGAAGTGGGTGAGAAGGTGGTGAATTTTTCCCATCTCCCTAGTTAGCATTCTCACGACAGGTGCAATACAATGCACTGTGCTTGGTAAGTCCTTCTCAAGAACACATTATATCTTCTACCTCTGACATGAATTAGATAAGCTACACAAACACGTTAACGAACCGGAAACTTCTATGTTGTCATCATGATTTATTACATAATTTTACACTTTAATGACTTTGCCCTTTTCTCACATGATATACTGCGGACTATCGATGAAGGGCAAAAGGCAGGTTCCATATTTCTAGATCTCCGGAAAGCATTTCACGAAGGTACAAGCATATGGATAAGTTCACAGATATCTGTGCGGCTCGAAGACTTCATAAGTAATAGAACCCAGTATGTTGCCCTCGACGGCGAGTGTTCACCAGAGACAACAGTATCGTTTCAGGAGTGTCTTAGGAAAGTGTCGGAGGACCACCGTTGTTCTCTATGTACATAAATGATTTGGCGGACAGGGTGGGCAGCAATCTGCGGTTGTTTGCTGATGGTGCTGTGGTGTACGGTAAGGTGTCGAAGTTAAGTGACTGTAGGAAGATACACGACGACTGAGACAAAATTTTTAGTTGGTGTGATGAATAGCAGCTAGCTCTAAATGTGGAAAAGTGTAAGTCAGTGCGGATGAGTAGGTAGAACAAACCTGTAATGTTCGCGTGTAGTATTACTAGTGTCCTGCCTGACAAAGTCAAGTCTTCTAATATTTGGGCGTAACCTTGCAAAGCGATATGAAATGGAAAGAGCATGTGAGAACTGTGGTAGGAAAGGCGAATGGTCGACTTCGACTTCTTGGCAGAATTTTAGGAAAGAGTGGTTCACCTGTAAGCCAACGGCCTTGCCACAGTTGTAACACCGGTTTCCTTCAGATCACCGAAGTTAAGCGCTGTCGGGCTTGGCTAGCACTTGGATGGGTCACCGTCCAGTCTGCCGAGTGCTGTTGGCACCCGGGTTGCACTCAGCCCCTGTGAGGCCAATTGATTGAGAAGCAGCGGCACCGGTCACGGAAACTGACAACAGCCGGGAGAGCGGCGTGCTGACCACATGCCCCTCGGCATCCACAACCTGTTACGCCTAAGGGCTGAGGATGACCTGGCGGCCGTTGGGCCGTTGGGCCTTCAAGGCCTATTCTGACGGTGCTGTAAAGGGGCCCGCAGATAGGACGCTGGTGCGGCTTATTCTTGAGTACTGCTTGAGTGTTTGGGTTCCGTACTGTGAAGGAAGGCATCGAAGCAATTTAGAGGCGGGCTGTCAGATTTGTTACGAACTGAAATGGGTATCCCTGGAGAGAAGGCGACATATAGACGCTCGATTTTCCCTCCCTTTGTTTGCGAGTGGAACAGGAAAGGAAATTACTAGTAGTGGTGCAAGGTACCATCCGGAACGCACCGTATGGTGGCTTGCGGGGTGTCTATGTAGATGTAGATGTACCGAGAAGTTATCTTTGGTCGTCTCCATGTCCTCTGCAGCTCGCGCATACAATGGTGTGGCGTTTTGTTGTCGCTTAGAGACATTGTTGAATCTTGACCGAGACCCAGAGCCAACCTGCTATCAGTCTTCCGCTGAGCACTGCCAGGCCACTGGTACTACATCAACAGAGACCTACAGCTCTATGGCGACCCTGTGACACTCGTGTGAGTAAGGAGGGCAGAAGCTACGGGCAGGGTTCAGAGACACGTTGCCTTATCACATGCAGCCTGACTCTAGCCACCTCGACAACCTTCCCCAAACGTGACTATTGTGTATCAGAGTCGCATAGAAAATTAGACACGCTTCTCTCAGAGTCGTTCTGTGAGTCATAATGTCTTGTTATAGTGGTCACGCAACAAGTCTAATTACAAAATTTATTGAAAAAAGGAAGGTCATGAGAGATGGAATACAAGCTCAGGAAGATTAAAGGAAGGTGAAGGAAATCAGGCATGAACTTTCAAAGGAACCATCTCAGCGTTTTCCTGGAGTTACGAAAGTCATGAAAAACCTAAATCGAAGTAGTTTTTTTTATTCGGCATGGAGGAACTAACAGTGGGAAGGGACAAATTAATTTACACTGAACTATAAAGTTAGTTTTGAGTGTTATGGCTTGTATTCTGGAATTAGAAGTTTTTGATTCTAGGCCCATATTGTCGCTGCAATACTCGGACGAAATGTTGCCATGGTAACTATGATGATCAGCCCATTGGCACCTTCAGTTCCTTACAGGATCGGAGCCACTCTCGCTTAGATATTTGCTTCGTAATGATGATACTGGTGTCTTCCACGCAGTATAAACACATTTGATTATATTATTTTAAGAGATACAGCAACCATCAACTGTTTTATGTATTTTTGTTTAAGCCAATATACGTTCCGTGTTGTCGTCCATCGTCAGTTGGCGTTGTACTTACCTGAATCTTCAGTTAATCATCGTTAAAATGCAGACAGCAATTCGGACGCTGCAGCGGAACAGTGCAAAATTAATAATTTTTGTAGCTGCTTTACTTCGCGAGCTGTATATTTACGATGTTTTACTGGTTAGGTCTACTTACTTTCTACTCTGCTTGTTGTTATTCCGGTTTTCGCGTTTATAGATGTGGCACAAACACTTTTTCACTTGTATCTTGTACAAAAACAGCGCAGTGTCCGCCATATTGCCGACTGATATATTTGTTTACATCAGAAATTTATATCTATGGGCAAAGTCATATTTTGTTACAAGTTCTAAAAGTAATATTTAAAGTT
Source organism: Schistocerca americana (assembly GCF_021461395.2). Taxonomy (NCBI): domain Eukaryota; kingdom Metazoa; phylum Arthropoda; class Insecta; order Orthoptera; family Acrididae; genus Schistocerca; species Schistocerca americana. The sequence continues at coordinate 324,008,296 of NC_060121.1, read as the reverse complement.
TAAGTATATGTACAATTATTATCGTTTAGCATGAACGTCTGATTGTTCTGTAAAATTACCAAATACAAGCAGTAGATTCTGTTCTATTAGATTACCCTGAATATTATAAAAATTATATAGAACATTTTACATAAAAGAATAAACATAACACATTTCATTCACTGTGGGAGTGACATTTGGAAGTAATAGAGGCAGACTTACATGATGTAGAGCTGCAATATACAGTGTATGGGCTTACTTTGCATTATGTTTTTCCATAACTGAATTTACTGTGTGGTTGTATGAGCAAATTACGTATAATTATTACTTAGAAAAAATTTGTTGGATAATTCTGTTTGGTCATTTAGAATGTTATTTTCGGTGCACATTTGTGAGAACAAATTTTAATTTCTGCAATTAAGTTCAACAGAAAGCACCAAATCTCATTAGAATCAGATGGCAAAACTGATGAACTAAAGACCACTAAAGCAATTGCTTACAGTAATGGTTACAATCCAAAGTTAATAGATTAGTTAAATTGTAAAATAAAGTCCCACATAACGAACCACGAAGTCAACACTAAATAACACCATATCACAGCTAACAAAAACATGTGGATGTGCTATGTTGAGGAAAACTTTAATTAGCAAACCTTATCTGAGGAAAAAAATGTCAGAATCAGTTTTTACACAAATAATAAAATAAAAAACAAAGCCATCCATAACAGCAAGTCATAAAATCGATCCGAAGTATACAAATTTAATGCAATTCATGTTCGAAGATTACTTTGGTAAAACAGGAAAAAATTGCAATATATGTTCTGGGAACTTATGTACTCTCTTCGTTGAAATAACGTAAACAAACCCACATTTGCCCTACATCATGTAACAGATATAGCTCTCAACTTACAAATACTTCACTTGGCCAGTGCAGGAAAAAGAATGAACTCCAAATTTATTCTCTCACAAATGTGAATTCCAGATGAATTCCAAGTGGATTCCAAATTGCCAAACTGAGTTACCCAACAAAAATTTTCTAAGCAATTTGCATAATTTGCTCATACAACCACACAACAAATTTGGTCATAAAAAAAACAAAACATAATCCAGTGTGAGTCAATCGAATGAATATAGTAGTTCTACATCATGTGAGTCTGTTGTTCTGCCTCTATCGTTTTTAAAAGTCACTCAAACAGTGAGTAAAATCTGTTATGTTTAATCTTAACATAAAATGTACTAAATTATTTTTATAACAGTCACTATAGTCTAGTAAAATAGACACTACTGCACTTATTTAATGACCAAGTAGAGCACTCAGACATTGATGCTAAACAACTTCAATTTTTATAGTATTTTTAGGACCTGTAAATAAAATATAACTTTGACTATAGATATAATTTTACAATGTATACAAAGATATCAGTCGGCAACATGGCAGATACTTTGCGGTTTATGTGCAAGATACGAGGGGAAAAGTGTTTGTGCGAAAATCGGAATAACAACAAGCAGAGTAGAAAGTGACTACACCTATCCAGTAACGTATCGTAAAATACAACTTGCGAAGTACAGTAACCAAATAAAGTTGTTAATTTTACAAAGATCAGCTGCTGCATCCAAACTGCTGTCTATGCTTTAACGATGAACTTAGTGAAAATTCTAATATGTATTGTGCCAAGTAAAAATAGGCGAAAACCCGAAAAGGGTATTGGCATAAAAATACATAAAAAATGTCTGGTTTCTGTATTTATTAAAATAATATAATTCACAGACACGGAATTCAACATCCAGTAAAATGGATAAATTGCTGTTGATTATGAGTACAAGTAATTACGACCAGCATTTGGTGGTATTTACTTCTTGTTCTGAGGTACACCAGGAACTTTCTCCCTACTGTGGCTCACAGTCCTTCGTCTCACTCACAATCAGTTAACTACAACGACGAGCAATCGCCAAAATTCTTTTTTTTCCACGAGGTTTTCGACTAAATATTTCCATAATACGCAGTTTGCTTAGTTTCAGTTATTAAATAAAACCAAACTCCGTCCCAAAAGGCCTTGAAGGCCCAACATTACCGACCGACTACCGTGTCAACCCCAGCCCACAGGCTTTATTGGATGCGGATACGGAGAGGCATGTGATCAGCACACCGCTCTACCGGCCGTTGTCAATTTTAGTGACCCGATTCAGTTATTAAATGGCAGTTTCAAATTACAATTTAAGTACTTGCAATTTCCAATCTTGTGGTGTTGTTGTGACGTAAAATCCTTATCAGACTACACGTGGATGGGTAGGAGCAGAAAACAGCAAAATGACAGCTGGCGACCAAGGGGTGGGTTGTGTACGAGCAGTGAGCCGACAGGCATACGAGACTAGCTTCCGAAACCTGGAGTAACGGCGCGGTTGCACAGTCTGTAAGCACGGCGTTTGTGGCTTCTATGTTGATCATATTGGTCGAGATATTTCGCGAAAAAATAAAGATATTCAGTAGATTACTGATAAAAGCAGGAAGAAAGCACAGATCATACCTCTCTACAAGAAGGGTAGCGGAAATGACCTATTCAGCTACCGTCAAATATCCTTGACATCGTTTTATTGTAGAATCTTAGAACGTATTCTGAGCTTAAACATAATGAGGTATCTCGAACATGACGACCTCCTCAAGGCCAAGGGGCACAGCCTTCGAAAACATCGATTATGTAAAACCCAACTAGTGCTTTTATCATATGCCATCTTGAAAGCCGTCCATCTGGACAGTCAGGAAAATGCAGTATTTCTCGATTTCCGAAACACGTTTGACTCAGTACAGCACCTACGCTTATTGTCAGAATTACTATCGTATGTGGTATCAGGCGAAATTTGTGACTGCACTGAGGAATTCTTGGTAGGGAGGTGGCAACTTGTTATCCTGGATGGAGATTCATATACAGATGTAAAGTAGCTTCGGGAGTACCCTGGAGAAGTGTCCTAGTTCCGTTGCTGTTCATGTTATACAGGGTGATTCTAAAGTCACTATACATTTCAGTGATATAGTAACGGAATATTTGTTTCTTGTAGGCACTACCACAGAATGCTAACCAAAGAAGAGCGAATCGCTGTTGTTTCTGCTCGTCTTCGTGGAATGACGTATGAACAGGTGCGGACAGACTTTGCCCGTCGATTCCGAAAAACAGGCCCCACCAGGCTTGCTATCAAGACCCTCGTCAATAAATTCCAGCGTACTGGTAGTGCTGCAGATGAAGAACGTCCAGGGAGGCCGGCCATAACGCCAGACACATGGCAAAGTGGGCAGGATGCGGTCACACGTAGCCCTTCCGCTTCTACCAGGAGACTTAGTAGGGACCTTGGCATTCCTCAAATCACTGTATGAAGAGTTCTCCGTTGCAAGCTGCACAAACGTGAGTACCATATCCAGGTCGTACATAACCTTGAAGCGGAGGACTACGCAGCCAGACGAGCTGTGTGTCATGACCTGCTACAAGCTGTGGAAAATGATAATTTGATGCCAAATGTGTTGTTCAGTGATGAAGCTACATTTCATACCTGTGGACATGTGAACAGACACAACTGCAGGATCTGAGCAGACGAACAACGAAGTGTGCTGCAGGAGTGGCAACGGGACAAAGCAAAAGTGAACGTGTGGTTAGGGATAACGAGGTCAACAGTGTACGGGCCCTTCTTCTTCGCAGAACAAACCGTTACTGGAACCATATACCTAGATATGTTGGAACAGTTTTTGGGGCCCCAGTTGATGTCTGATGGGAATATGGGTACTGTTCTTTTTCAACAGGATGGTGCACCACCCCATTTTGCCCTCATTGTTCGGGATTATCTGAATCAAGCATTTCCCGGCAGACGGATTGGTCGTGCCTCTCCACGGATGTGGGCACCCCGCTCTCCTGACTTGACATCCTTAGACTTTTTTGCATGGGGGTTTATCAAGTCTAACGTATACCAGGTGAAGATCCGCAGCACTGAACACTTAACACAACGGATTCGAGCCGCAGCTGCTGAGATTACACCAGATATGCTTGGGCAGGTTTTTCGGTCTACGCCGGCCAGTGTGGCCGAGCGGTTCTAGGCGCTTTAGTCTGTAACCGCGCGGCGGCTACGGTCGCAGGTTCGAATCCTGCCTCGGGCATGGATGTGTGTGATGTCCTTAGGTTAGTTAGGTTTCAGTAGTTCTAAGTTCTAGGAGACTGATGACCTCAGATGTTAAGTCCCATAGTGTTCAGAGCCACTGGAACCATTTTTTTTTTCGGTGTGCAGTGGAGCGCTGTGGGGTGTGCCTAGACATGCAAGGTGGTCACATTGAAATGTTATGAAACTATGTCCTATTGTAACATAGGTTGCAGTGCCATTACATATTGGTTAATAAAATTTGTTTAAGTACATAATGTATAGTGACTTTAGAATCCCCGTGTGTATTAATGACCTTGCGGACAATATTAAAAGTAACAGACTTCTCGCAGATGATGCATTCATCAACAATGACGTAATGGCTGAACGAAGCTGCACAATTATTCAATCACACCTTGATAAGATTTCAAAATGGAGCAACGTTTGACAACTTGATTTAAACGTTCAGAAATATAAAAATGTCCACTTTACAAAACAAAAAAAACAAAACAAAAAAAAACGCAGTATTCTGTGAATAAAATATCAGTGAGTTACAGCTGTAACTGTAAAACTCATACAAATTGCGGGGTATACATTTAATAATGACACGAAATGGAATGATGACATGGGCTCTGTCGTGGGTAAAGCAGATAGCAGACTTCGGTTTTTGGTATAACACTAGGGAAATTCAATCAGTCTAAAAAGATGGTTGCCTGCCCTAGAATATTGCCCAAGTGTGTGGGGCCTCCAACAAACAGGAATGACAGGGAATATTGAATATGTACAGAGAAGGGCTGCACGAATGCTCACATGTTTGTTTGACCGGCGGGAGAGTGTCACTGAAAATGATATTTTGGAAGAACTGTGCTGACAGACTGCTGAAGATGTAAACTATCCTGAGAAAGTATACAAATAAAGTTTCAAGGCCCGGCTTTAATCTCTAGGAATGCACTACAACCCCCTACGTATCGTTCCCATAGCGATTGTGAGGACAATATTAGATTAATTACAACACGCACAGAAGAATTTAAGCGATCTTTCTTCCCATACTCCTTATGTGAATGAAATGGGAAAAAGTCTTAATAACTGGTACATTGGGACGAACCCTCTTCCATGAACTTCGCAGTTGTTCTCGGAGTATAGATGTAGATGCAGAAGTGGAGACTATATTACTGGTCATCAGATATCTCCGATACAACGAGAGGTTTCAATGCTACAACTATCCAAAAACATATTTCTCTAACGTTAATTCTGTTAATGAAATTTGTAGGACATTCAGGGAGGCATCAACAGATAAATCTCGACGACAGATGTTCTCACTGATATTATTTGCATATTTGTTTAGCCGCTGGGAGGCCGTGACTAATTACCTCTGTCTGACAATGGTTACCTCTGCTGAGAAAACACATGTGACACTTAGCGAACAATACGTTCACCTGTAATAATTACTCACGTGTGCGGGAGACCATTAGTGACCATATTTCATTAATTTCTTTTGAGAAACTTCTTAATTAACAGAACGTTACACACAGCAGCATGCACTAGTATTAACACCCAACTATTAGAATAAATATCTACGTTTTTATGTAAATTAAGATCAAAATTACAATACGCTAAATACGTATTAACAATATCGTAAACTGGGTGAGAATCAGAAGTGCTGCTTCAGCACTGATACCATATTTGGACTACTTATTGTATTAGCATACAATTAATATATATTTTGATTGTGAACAGATTTGTAGCTTATGCACATTCTAAAATCACGGTAACTCATAGAATATTTAACTTAAGAGTTCTAGTGGTCCCATCAATTTTGTTCAGAAATTAAGCGTGTACGTCATGGTACGATTATTTAGTAAATACCCCTTATCATTCGAAAGATATGAACTTCTCGAGTCTGACGAATCAGACAGTGACGACTGGAGACCCATAGTGGGGTAAAGGGTATAAATTCCGAGATGAGTTTCTGCCGAGGATGACTGTAGGAGATGCGTTTGTGCGCGGCACCTGTGCCAATTTGGCTGGCTGTTTAGCCGCGTTGGTAAAGAATTTGTCGTGAGAAGTGATGAATTCAGGACCTAAGATTTCGTAGAGACTTCGAGCCTGGCACATGATTACAAACTAGTGATACTTCAGCTATTGAAGGGGCTGGGAACGACGCTAGGCTCCATCCGCATAAAAGTTTTACGACATATAAAATTAGTCGGTGCTGCAGTTTCTTCGATGGGAGTTGGTACAATTTAACTTAAGGGAGTCAGTTAAGTTTTAAATTGAAAATATTTTCAGGAACAGAATGCGATCATATGCAGAAACATTTCTGTCACTGATGGGTCACAAACATTAAATAATTTATCATACAGTGTATTCTTATGCTGGGCTAAAACCCTTGGCATTAATTAACATTATTTGATTTTTTAAAAAACTCTAGAGAGGAGCACATGCATTGTCATATTTTATGGATTCGCACTAGCGTGTAGTGATAGCAAGGGGGTGTTAATAATGAGTTTTCTGTGTTGTCAAAGTTTCTTACTTCTAATGATTGTATCTCTCATTTAAAAATTATTGTTCACTAATATTTGGTTGTGTTTCAAATGTTACGTATGTACTGAGTGGGAGGGCGGCACTTGTCAGGACTCCGGAGACCTTGAGTGAGTGAGACTCGCGACCACAACTCTAACCTTACAGCAGCAGTATCTGCGGAGTGTGCATTGCGTACCACACATGGCGCCAGCATCAAACGGTAATGTCTTGTGAATGTAGATAATACACTGTTGTTTGCATTTTGACCAAAAGACAGTCTTTAATATTACATGTACACTACCTAATCAATGACATACAGATACTCCTATGTTGTGTGGAACTGACTACTAGACCGAGAGAGAGGGACCCGCTTGTATAAAATGAGGCGATAAGTATCATGACGTAACTAGAGAAGCAAAAACAGCAGCAAAACAGGTCGGTCAAGAGAGTCTCAGCGACTGACTCGAACGCATACCAGACGTTGTACGTCACTTGACTAACAAATCAATCATGGCTATATCAACCCTTCTACAGCTGACCAAGTCGAATGTTGATAGTGCCACTGTGAGAAACAACCACAGGCTAAACCGAGACCAGGCAGACCTCATGTACTTTGATGGACAGTGGTCGCGGAGGACGTTTGTAAAAATCGCATGAAATCGCTCGTCAGTCCTAAAATTCTACCAGCAGTCCACATTTCTGTAGTCAGTGCTAAACGACGCTTAACGTGGTGTGAGGAGCTACGCCACTGTGCAGTGGATGACTGGAGACGAATGATTTGGAGTGATTGATCACGTCATACCCTTTGGCAGTTGGATGGAAGAGAAGGGTTTGGCGAACGCCTACAGAAAGTTGCCTGCTACCATATGTGGTGCCAACAGGGAAGTACAGGGGAAATGGTGTTACGGTATGGGGATTATTTTTGAGGTTACGGGTTGATCCCCTTATTGTGCTTAAGAAAACGCTAAAGGCGGAAGAATATGAAAAACGTATACAAACTGCCTATTGGCTTCTGCCTCGGGTTCTTCGGCCGACGTTCATCTGATGATTTTACTGGCGTTGGCCAGCACGAGTGGCTGGCATTGTCAAAGCTTCATCCTCTATTGCCGGTGGTGAACTGGATCCGAGCTCGCGGCCGCAGACTATATGAACCTGGCACGCCAACGTCCGATTATTGATGATTTTATATTAGAAGCATGAGATCCAGTTCCTGTTGTCAATGCTGAATGATGAAAACACCATGACGACTCCTTTCAGGCAGTGAGAATGTTGAGAATTTTTGTCAGTAGAATCATACTGAAAAGCGTGTTTATTTGTATCTTTCTATCACCTTTATTTACATACATTGCTTTTTTGTAATATTCTGCAAGTTTTTTTGTCGTAGTATCCTTCAGTTGTCCATGATCTTTGCCAACCAAACTAATTTTTCTCCAACTTTCCTGTTTCACAATTCGTGCTATACCTGCATAGACCCTGAGAAAAGTATGAGTTGTAAGTGTACCCTATCCAAGTTTTGCCATATAAACATTGAAAATGAAATGGACGTGAAGTGGATATGCGTATACATCTGTGAATATACAAGCGATTTTGTGTAGACGTACTGATCTACAATATTTTTTTGCAACATAATTCACACATTCTTCCGTTTTTATTTCGTGATTATCTTCATAAATATTAATTCATGTTATATGTTTGAATCATCATCTGAAATCATTTTGGTATATCGAAATCCTTAGTCTCGGATCGTTCCCACATATTTTCAGCAACCGTAGGCTCCATCGCACCAAAGGATCCCGAATGATTCGTGGAACATTGATTGGCGTGCCCTTTCAACTAAAAATGAGATTCCAGTGAATCTTCACCTAATAGAGTTGTTGTAGCCACAGAGTTTGACAAAACTTTTTTACAATATCAGAATCGACAATTTATTCTGTGACCAAATCAATAACGCTGCTAAAACCAAGTTTTTATCAGAAACCTCTTATATTCTTGTTAGCGACTTGTATGCATGAGCTGTTAAGTTACATGAGCTGCTAAGCTGATTGTGCGATATGGCCTTTGATAGCTGCTAGACTATATGGATGATTTTTCCGAACGTCTGGCTGTTTGTCTCCAGTCTCGTAGATTCTACATACCAACATGAATAGTCGTTTGGTTGCAACCACCCACAAAGATTTTAGAAATTCCGGAGGAATGTTATCTATGGCTTTAAAAGACTATTTTTAACAACTCCTAAAAGTACCATAAAACAAAATATCCATTTTCTATGTACCTATTCATGAAAAAATATGTTTTGTGGTTTCTCCACTGACATGGGTAGTGTAGTTGGAAGTGTTACTCACTTTTGAGGCAAATGATTACTATGTTACTAACGTCATTTGCAGCCTAGCTGTAATCTTAGTCAAAGTCTTAAAGCCATAGTAACATACTACAGTGCGTCATTGAGCCATAAATACGCAGAATCGAGTGGGACGTCAGGTCTTACTATTTACGTATTTTACAAAGTCGAAGAAGGCACTACAGACTAGTCGAAAAGCACCTGTGTATAGCAATATCGGATTTAGATTACGTGAAGTCGCAAAAGATATGATTTGTGGAACCATAGTATTACAACCCCTACCTGTACCCCCTGAAAGGAGGTCACTGTGTTATAATTTACAGTAGGTCTATTGGATGTAAAAACATTAAGTGTGTGTAAAATGCAGTTTAAAAATCACACATTATAATTTCTTGATGAATTTACTAATACACAGTTAAATGATTATATGGCGACGGTTGAAATTGCTAAGGGGTAAAGAGAGAAACTGCAGTGAGAATGAATAGATGAGTTACAGAAATACATGGGAGGTGGGTTGGTGGCGAAACGGCTCTTCCAGCGGCGGTGATTAGTATGCGAATGTAATTTTTGAAGACATCATTGTTGAAAAAATCCTCTCTTTTGCATAAGAGTTGAATAATAATTCGAACTTATTCTTTGGACAAGAGCAAGAGTCGGTCTTAAACGCTCTCCCGCTTTTTGATTTCTCAGTTTTTACAGTGACAGCCTTGACGGTGACTGATATGGCAGTAATGGAATATAGAATGGATGGACCTGGTTTTGCTCGTGTAACATTGAATCTGAATGTGGTACAAGAACGACAGGAGTTACGGAAAGTTGAGTTGGTGCAATGTGCAGGTTGGGATGGCAGAAATATGTGGAAGCAGAGTCTGTCAAAGATCTTAAAAGGACTCATAAGACCTGCGAAGATTGTAGATCCATGTAATTTGGGGATGAGGTGGCTGGAAATTTATGGATACGGTTAATTATGAACAGATGTACACTCAGGGTTCAGACTTTTACTAAATTTAAGGATTTTAGTCAGATTTTGGCTTTTACTTGTTTGGTGAACTAGCTGTACGAGTGCTGAAAGTTAGTTTTCCATCGAATGGTAATCTTTAATTCTTTATTGTCTAAATAGTATTTTCATATGGATTAATTTGTTTCTTCCACATTTCCTATCAGTCACAAACGATGTTTATAGTACGCTGGAGAGTCATCAGAAAAAAAATCTCCCCTGAAATTTATATATGCCTCGCTTGGCCACAACCACTGCACAGTAACTGTGTCATGCACTTCCCTTCAAATGGTTCAGATGGCTCTGAGCACTATGGGACTCAACATCTGAGGTCATTAGTCCCCTAGAACTTAGAACCACATAAACCTAATTAACCTAAGGACATCACACACATCCATGCCCGAGGCAGGATTCGAACCTGCGACCGTAGCAGTCACGCGGTTCCGGACTGAAGCGCCTAGAACCGCTCGGCCATCTCGGCCGGCTATGCACTTCCCTATCCAATCCAGGAGAAACCTGTCTTCAGTGTGCAGTGTGCAACATTCATAACTGGATCCAGTACTTCCTCGCGTCCTCTTTATGGTTTTCGGTGAGAGCAGATGTCAGTGAATTCGCACCTGTCCTTTGATTTCACAGTTTAAGACAAAAGCCAGTACCTTGTGCATCCGAATATTGGCTGCGGTATTCTTCAGGAGAGCTGTGTCCACAATGGCCCATTGTTTGCATTGCGCCGTGAGCTGTCAGCAGGGAAGTTTCTAACACACAGTAGCGCCCGCAAAATGGAGTGCTGGCATGTCTCAGCAACAGCTCTGTCATCATTCATGTGTCAACCTATTGTGACGCGGTAATTGTTTCAGACGTGGCGTAGAAAGTCTTATATGGCAAGAACTGAACTCCACGCTTCCTTTTACCTTTTCATTGACATTCTCACATTCGAAATATACTCTGTCTCGTAATAATTTCGTGTAATAAGACGACCTGTGCACGTACGGAAATGTTCTGAAGAGGGCTGCAAAAACTATTCCACAGAAATACGCAGTCATGATTTATGGGAATAAAAATGCTTTGCAGCCATTTAGACACCACAGTACCTCCTACATAAATATTCTGACACAATTGCAGATATTAAAAATTGATCTAAGACCACAGATCTCCTGAATTATAATGGGCGATGAAAACGGTTAATTTCGAAGACTGTATAGTCCACAATCGCTATGATAATCGGACAAAGTCGCCGTGACCATTGAGGCAATTATTCCACCGACGCAGCGGGCTGAAGATACCCGTTTGGTAGAACACAATGTCGTGCTGCGTGAAGAAGCTCGTAAATATCAGCTCCACATCCTCGTTCGACAGGAATCCTTTCAAGGACTTTTTTAACGGACCGAAGGCATGATAATTGTATGGGGAGAGACTAGAATTATAGGGTGGATGTTCGAGTGTCTCCCTCTGGAGTTGGCGTAATGACATTTGCGATATGGGGACGTCTGTTATCGTGAAGCAGCAGCGCACCTTGTCGAGCCGTCTTTCGTCATCTGCGACAATGCGCATAAGGAACGTGTTGGCTTCAGCACTGAAACCCATTTAGGTGTTTTAGGAAAACAGCCATGGATGAGGCTGGCGTCCCTAATCGACCGGCAACTTGTGTCCAATCGCGAGCAGCACGGAACTTGAAGCTCCATTCCATAACGGTGATTTTTGACAGAAGTGTCCCCCCCCCCCCAACCCCCTACCCATTCACATTATTCATTCTCCGATAGATGTCTTCCGATATTAGTTCGCTGGCAGTCAAAAAATGAACAACAATAACAGCTCGTTGGTCGTGTTTGGACGCATTTGGCAATAATGTCGCCATAGTTCATGTGTCCACATTTACCGTACGCACTCAGAGAGCCACAAATGTCACACCGTTCCTTTGAGTTCGAGTCGCATTACGGTGCATAACCGCTGCAGCAACACCCTCAAACAGAAACTTCAGGGTTGCCCCTTATATCTCATTTTCGCTGGTCTACTTATATCTTTACAGCCACTATGAGGCTGTGCATGTGACTCACGTAAATCACCAATTAGGTATCACTCCACTAGTAGAACATTAGGTTTGTAATGGGGTTCACCCTCAAATTATTCAGAGGGTATTATGAATGGGTCAGTTTCTCGGTCGTGACATTCGTGTACAAGGCTAATTAGGTGAAAATACTGAATATACGTGAGAAGCGTGTTGATCAGGATATCAGCTGGTGAAAAGGGGAAATTAGAAATTATTGAAAAATCTTTCAGATAAATCGGAATGAAAGCCGACATTTCATAGCACTTTCAATGGTGCTTTTCAGGAACCAATTTACAATTAAATCAATACAATGAAATGAATATCCTTAGCTGCATACAGGCGTTGATATACGTCAACGGGGACAGTTGAAAATTTGTGCCCCAACAGGGACCCGTGACTCGAAACCGAGATCTCTTGCTTACATGGCAGACGCTCTATCCATCATTTTTTTAAAATGTCATTTTGTTCTTTATCGTTCGTTGCACATGCTCGGGGCGGACGTCGTGAGACACCCGTTTAAGATCGTCGTTGGTCTATTAACTCAGTTTGTTTATTACAGAGGGCAGCTAACCCTCTGACCGAAAATGCTGAGCTACCATGCCGGCATCCATCTGATCCACCGAGGACACAGAAGATAGCGCGACTGCAGGGACTTATCTCTAGCACGCCTCCCGTGGGACCCACATTCCCAACTTATTGTCCCGCACTATATTCGTAGTGCCCCTGCCCATTACTCTCATTACACGCGGCCTTACCGATTCCCGTAAGAGTTCGGGCAATGTCTGTGCATCCTGGCAGAAGATCGTCAAATATATATATGAAGATGGTATCTGTTCTTTCTGACACGTCCGAAAGAACAGATAACATCTTCATATACAGGGTGGTCCATTGATAGTGACCGGGCCAAATATCTCACGAAATAAGCATCAAACGAAAAAACTACAAAGAACAAAACTCGTCTAGCTTGAAGGGGGAAACCAGATTGCACTGCCGTAGGTCAAGCGGATATCAACTGCGTTTTTTTAAAAATAGGAACCCTAATTTTTTATTACATATTCGTGTAGTACGTAAAGAAATTGGAATGTTTTAGTTGGACCATTTTTTTTCGATTTGTGATAGATAGCGCTGTAATAGTCACAAACATATGGCTCACAATTTTAGACGAACAGTTGGTAACAGGTAGATTTTTTAAATTAAAATACAGAATGTAGGTACGTTTGAACATTTTATTTCGGTTGTTCCAATGTGATACACGTAGCTTTGTGAACTTATCATGTCTGAGAACGCACGCTGTTACAGCGTGATTACCTGTAAATACCACATTAATGCAATAAATGCTCAAAACGATGTCCGTCAACCTCAATGCATTTGGCAATACGTGTAACGACGTTCCACTCAACAGCGAGTAGTTCGCCTTCCGTAATGTTCGCACATGCGTTGACAATGCGCTGACGCATACTGTCAGGTGTTGTCGGTGGATCACGATAGCAAATATCTTTCAACTTCCCCCACAGAAAGAAATCCGGGGATGTCAGATCCGATGAACGTTCGGGCCATGGTACGTTGCTTCGACGACCAATCCACCTGTCATGAAATATGCTATTCAATACCGCTTCAACCGCACGCGAAGTATGTGACGGACATCCGTCATGTTGGAAGTACATCGCCATTCTGTCATGCAGTGAAACATCTTGTAGTGACATCGGTAGAACATTACGTAGGAAATCAGCCTACATTGCACCATTTAGTTTGCCATCGATAAAATGGGGGCCAATTATCCTTCCTCCCATAATGCCGCACCATACATAACCCCGCCAAGGTCGCTGATGTTCCACTTGTCGCAGCCATAGCGGATTTTCCGTTGGCCAATAGTGCATATTATGCCGGTTTACGTTACCGCTGTTGGTGAATGACGCTTCGTCGCTAAATAGAACGCGTGCAAAAAATCTGTCATCGTTCCGTAATTTGTCTTTTGGCCAGTGGCAGAACTGTACACGACGTTCAAAGTCGTCGCCATGCAATTCCTGGTGCATACAAACATGGTACGGGCGCAATCGACGTTGATGTTGCATACTCAACACCGACGTTTTTGAGATTCCCGATTCTCGCGCAATTTGTCTGCTACTGATGTGTGGTTTAGCCGCGACAGCAGCTAAAACACCTACTTGGGCATCATCACTTGTTGCAGGTCGTGGTTGACGTTTCACATGTGGCTGAACACTTCCTGTTTCCTATCCTGCGAACGGTCCGGACACTTGGATGCTGTCGTCTAGGATACCGAGCAGCATACCTAGCACACGCCCGTTGGGCATTTTGATCACAATAGCCATACATCAACACGATATGGACCTTTTCCGCAATTGGTAAACGGTCCATTTTAATATTGGTAATGTATCACGAAGCAAATACCGTCCGCACTGGCGGAATGTTACGTGATACCACGTACTTATACGTTTGTGACTAATACAGCGCCATCTATCACAAAGCGAAAAAAGTGGTCCAACTAAAACATTCATACTTCTTTACGTACTACACGAATATGTAATAAAAATGGGGGTTCCTATCTGGTTTCCCCCTTCAAGCTAGACTAGTTTCGCTCTTTGTAGGTTTTTTGTTTGATGCTTATTTCGTGAGATATTTGGCCCGGTCACTATCAATGGACCACGCTATAAATAGTTCTGCAGGAAGTTCAATCGACTGTTTCAGCTCGAAGAAGACCGTTGGATTCGTCTGAAATGTTAGCTTTGATTCTACCTTTTTTTTTCTTTTTTTTAGAGTGTGATGCAGGATTATAGGAAGGGAGTTTTATGTTTCACAAAGACAAACGCACTAATACAGCTGCCCAGATTGTTTTGGGGCATTTTAATGTGACAGTGGCCTGATGCTGAACTGCATGGAAATTTGGAAGCATGCTTACTAATCATGTAGCTTCCGGTCGATCACGTCTGACCAGCACAATGGAGGACTGCCGTATTGTGCAACGAGCACACTGCAGCCCTTTCAAAACTGCACCTGCACTTGGGCCCCCGCAACATTGTGTTGGTTGGAGACTAGTAGCAGCCAGGCTAGAGAATTTACATCACATACGTAGGCTGGAATTAACACAACAACTGAAACAGCTGCGTTTCGAGAGGTGCCATGGCCGGGAAGCGAGGATTCTTGATGAATGCTGTCGCACTGTGTTCAGCGATCAGTCGTGTTTCTGCTTTGCCCATTTTTCCACTGCCTGGAAGACAGAAACAGGAAATTTTTCCACTGCCTGGAAGACAGAAACCTTGACTTTGAAAATATCACACAGTAAAGTCAATGGTCGTCGTAGTATAGTGAGTATCGTGGCCAGTGACATCTACACCTACGTATAGACGCTACAAACCACTGGGAATTCACGGCTGAGGTTACTTTCCGTTCTGTCACGAATCACGGTTTCTTCCCAGTCTAGTCTCGTAGTAGTGTGTGAAGAGTGATGGGTTGAACGCCTGTGCGTGCTACAGTTAGTCCTATCTTGCCTTCGGCGACCGTATGGGAACGACACGTTAGCGGCAGTGTGTATTCCTACATTCCTCACATATTACTGGTTCCATAGACTTTGTAAGTCTGCGTCCATCCTCAGTCGCCAGCCACTTTAGGTTTTTCAACATCTCTGTGTCACTCTGCCGTGACCATGCGTGCTGCCCTTCTTTGCATACGTTCAATATCCCGGTTGTTATTCGGTATACTGTTTTGCTAGGGTCGAAATACTTCAACTTTCTAGGGTGGATCTCACCAATGTCTCGTAAGCAATCTTCTCCAAATATCGTACCACTGAAACGAAGTTACCCACTTGCTGTTAGACTTAGCCTATGTAATCATTTTATTTCATATCTTAAAATTGTTATACTCAGACATTTGAGGGCGGTGGCTAACTCGAATTGTATCTCTTTGATACTCTAATCATAGAACGATACAATTTTTCGTTTTGTGAAGTGCACAGTGTTACGCTTATGACGTTGCTAATCTTTACACCACTCTGAAATCTTATGTAGATGTGACTGAATATTTGTATAGTTTCTTTTCCAAACAGTAACGAAGAGAGTTATACTTTAAGAATAGTATACCTAGGAACACATGATGTTTCCTGGTGTTTGAATCTAGTGACTGAATTTTGAGCTAAATTGGAGGAACGCACTCTAGCGGCCACGATAAGCATTTTCCGCGATTTTGAACTACTTTTATTCTTGTGAGGCATGAAGGTGTGTTATGCGAAGCAATTGTAAATATTTTTAGTTCCACACATTTAAGTGTTGTATAACATATTGAAGCTATTTGGAAGTTGTTGGTAATTTTTTAGTTACAGAATTTTATGGTGAGTTAAATTTTATATATTGTTAAATTCGGTTATATAACGTGCGGTGAGCTAAGCGATACTTCGTTGTTAGTACACCATCTTGTGCCTTGAAACGAAAGGCGGTCTTACGATATTTACAAATGAACTGTGTTCCTTTAATGTCTTAACAACTTTAGCTTCCATTCCAAAATGTATTTAACTTGTAACTACTTGTTAATAACTTTTATAGTTAATTTGATTCCACTTACTGGTTCTTGGTACGGGAGGTAGAAAGGTTGGCCAGAAGGGCCAATTGGGCCCTACCGACCGCCGTGTCATCCTCTGCCATTGGCTTCATCGTATGCGGTATGGAGAGCTGTGTGGGCAGCACACTGCGCTCCCAGACGTTGACAGTTTCCTTGACCTTGGAACTGCTTCTAATCGGGCGATTAGCTCTTCCGTAGGCCTCACGAGGTTAAGTGCACACCCAAGGCTGAGTCCTACTCCCAAGAAAATAATCTCTAGCAGTACTGGGAGTCAAACCCGGGTCCCCCGCACGGCAGTCAGTCGCGCTGCGATTATTGGTATGTAGCAGAGTAATAATTTAACGGATAGACTATTAAATATAGTGCAGACAGAATTTCTCGAAGTCACCTCTTTCAAATTTCAACAGAATATTAATTCCTAGGTACATGACCATGTTTTTCGAAATAATTTTTGGAATTTCAGAAAAAGACTGCAGCACAAAAAAGTGACAGTATCATTGAAAACTAGAGCGAAAAACTAAATTGACGGAAAAAACTCGCAACACCAAATAATAATTAATACAGAATAATGAAATTTTGGGACTACGTATTCTTAGATAACATGTTTAATTGATTAACATTGCAAGGTGACAGGTTAATGTAAGCGCGAGGTAAACCATTTAAAATGTGAAGTTGTGGTACATTAACAACCGGTGTAACGCCAGAATGTTGAATGGAAGCATGCAAACGCGCATGCATTGTGCTATACAGGTGCCGGATGTCAGTTTATAGAATAGAGTTGCATACCTGGTCCACTTTCTCGGTCAATATAGATGCGTTTAATGCTAGTTGTTGGTGACGCTCTAGTTGTCGTCCGATGATGTACCATATGTGATCGACTGGATAGAGATCTGGTGATCGAGCAGGCCAGGGCAACATGCCGTCACTCTGTAGACCATGTTGGGTTACAACAGCGGTATGTGGGCGAGCGATATCCTGTTAGAAAACATCGCTGGTGTACTGTTCATGAATGGCAGCACATCAGGCTGAATCACGAAACTGACGTACGAATTTGCAGTGAGGGTGCTTGCGAAAACTTCGAGATTGCTCCTGCTGTCGTACGAAATAACACTCCAGACTACAGCTCCAGGAGGTGCAGATCCAGTGTGTCCAGCACGCAGACAGGTTAGTTGCAGGCCCTCAACTGGCCTCCCTCTAACCAACACGCAACCATCAGTGGTACCGAGGTTCCAGCCACCTTTCGCCAGAAAACAGGACAGGCTTTCATCACGCCCTGCCATGAGCTCTCGCTTGACACCCTGAAGTCGCAAAGGGCGGTGGTGTGGGTTCAATGGAATGCGTGTTACAGGGCGTATAGCTCGGAGCTGTCCTTGAAGTAACCGGTTTGTAACAGTTCTTTGTGTCACTGTGATGTCGACCGCTGCTCGAATTGCTGCTGCGGATGCAGTACCATGTGACAGAGTGTAGTGTCCTTTTTTTAAATATTAAGGACAATACATATGAAATGACTAAAAAAAGAGACGGCGAATAATATTAAATGGACAGGAACGTCAACTTTATTATGAAGATTTATCAAATTAATTTCAAGGAAATATTATATCGATCGTAATGTAAAAAAAAAGACATTATGTGTAATGGATGTAATGGTAATGTGTAACGTATAGACGCAATCACTATAATCTTTGTTCTTATATGTAAACTGAAAAAAAATGAAGTTTTCTTCTGCTGTTACTATGCTGTCTGTAAGGAACGATCGCTATTGTATAGGAGAGATTGCGTACAGCAATAGCATTTGTTCTGTTTGTTCTCTTGCTTAGCGATTGATTAGAGTGTATCCTGTGCATGGTGAATATATATATATATATATATATATATATATATATATACATCTTCAATATTTTGCTGACAAAAATCGTGGTGGAAATAACTAGTCTGTTCTTCGTGCTGTTCTAGTGATTCATTCTTCATATATATATATATATATATATATATATATATATATACCTCTCGTCGTTGTTCAAGTTATCCCACTGCTCTATGGTACAGGGACAAGATTCTCCAACCAATAGTGACACTGTATCGTCAATATTTTGCTGACAAAAATCGTGGTGGAAACTAACTAGTCTTTTCATCGTGCTGTTCTAGTCATTCATTCTTCATATATATATATATATATATATATATATATACCTCTCGTCTTTGTTCAAGTTATCCCACTGCTCTATGGTACAGGAACAAGATTCTGCAACCAATAGTGACACCGTATCGTCAATATTTTGCTGACAAAAAGCGTTGTGGAAGGTAACTAGTCTGTGCATCGTGCTGTTCTAGTGATTCATTCTTCATATATACCTCTCGTCGTTGTTCAAGTTATCCCACTGCTCTATGGTACAGGGACAAGATTTTGCAACCAATAGTGACACCGTATCATCAATATTTTGCTGACCAAAAATCGTGGTGGAAGGTAACTAGTCTGTTCATCGTGCTGTTCTAGTGATTTATTCTTCATATATACCTCTCGTCGTTGTTCAAGTTATCCCACTGCTCTATGGTACAGGGACAAGATTCTGCAACCGATAGTGACAACGTATCGTCAATATTTTGCTGACAAAAATCGTGGTGGAAGGTAACTAGTCTGTTCATCGTGCTGTTCTAGTGATTCATTTTTCATATATACCTCTCGTCGTTGTTCAAGATATCCCACTGCTCTATGGTAGAGGGACAACATTCTGCAACCAATAGTGACACAGAATCGTCAATATTTTGCTGACAAAAATCGTGCTGGAAGCTAACTAGTCATTTCATCGTGCTGTTCTAGTGATTAATTCTTTATATATATATATATATATATATATATATATATATATATATATATACCTCTCGTCGTTGTTCAAGTTATCCCACTGCTCTATGGTACAGGGACAAGATTCTGCAACCAATAGTGACACCGTATCGTCAATATTTTGCTGACAAAAATCGTGGTGGAAGGTAACTAGTCTGTTCATCGTGCTGTTCAAGTGATTCATTCTTCATATATACCACTCGTCGTTGTTCAAGCTATCCCACTGCTCTATGGTACAGGGACAAGATTCTGCAACCAATAGTGACACCGTGTCGTCAAGATTTTGCTGACAAAAATCGTGGTGGAAGGTAACTAGTCTGTTCATCGTGCTGTTCTAGTGATTCATTCTTCATATATACCTCTCGTCGTTGCTCAAGTTATCCCACTGCTCTATGGTACAGGGACAAGATTTTGCAACCAATAGTGACATCGTATCGTCAATATTTTGCTGATAAAAAACCTGGTGGAAGGTAACTAGTCTTTTCATCGTGCTGTTCTAGTGATTCATTCTTCATATATATATATATATATATATATATATATATATATATATATATATACCCCTCGTCGTTGTTCAAGTCATCCCACTGCTCTATGGTACAGGGACAAGATTCTGCAACCAATAGTGACACCGTATCGTCAATATTTTGTTGACAAAAATCGTGGTGGAAGGTAACTAGTCTTTTCATTGTGCTGTTCTAGTGATTCATTCTTCATATATATATATACCTCTCGTCGTTGTTCAAGTTATCCCACTGCTCTATGGTACAGGGACAAGATCCTGCAACCAATAGTGACACCGTATCGTCAATATTTTGCTGACAAAAATCGTGGTGGAAGGTAACTAGCCAGTTCATCGTGCTGTTCTAGTGATTCATTCTTCATATATACCTCTCGTCGTTGTTCAAGTTATCCCACTGCTCTATGGTACAGGAACAAGATTTTGCATCCAATAGTGTCACCGTATCGCCAATATTTTGCTGACAAAAATCGTGGTGGAAGGTAACTAGTCTGTTCATCGTGCTGTTCTAGTGATTCATTCGTCATATATACCTCTCGTCGTTGTTCAAGTTATCCCACTGCTCTATGGTACAGGGACAAGATTCTGCAACCAATAGTGACACCGTATCGTCAATATTTTGCTGACAAAAAACCTGGTGGAAGGTAACTAGCCTTTTCATCGTGCTGTTCTAGTGATTCATTCTTTATATATATATATATATATATATATATATATATATATATATATATATATATATACCTCTCGTCGTTGTTGAAGTTATCCCACTGCTCTATGGTACAGGGACAAGATTTTGCAACCAGTAGTGACACCGTATCGTCAATATTTTGCTGACAAAAATCGTGGTGGAAGGTAACTAGCCTGTTCATCGTGCTGTTCTAGTGATTCATTCTTCATATATACCTCTCGTCGTTGTTCAAGTTATCCCACTGCTCTATGGTACAGGGACAAGATTTTGCAACCAATAGTGACACCGTATCGTCAATATTTTGCTGACAAAAATCGTGGTGGAAGGTAACTGGTCTGTTCATCGTGCTGTTCTAGTGATTCATTCTTCATATACACGTCTCGTCGTTGTTCAAGTTATCCCACTGCTCTATGGTACAGGGACAAGATTCTGCAACCAATAGTGACACCGTATCGTCAATATTTTGCTGACAAAAATCGTGGTGGAAGGTAACTAGTCTTTTCATCGTGCTGTTCTAGTGATTCATATACCTCTCGTCGTTGTTCAAGTTATCCCACTGCTCTATGGTACAGGGACATGATTCTGCAACCAATAGTGACACTGTATCGTCAATATTTTGCTGACAAAAATCGTGGTGGAATTTAACTAGTCTGTTCATCGTGGTGTTCTAGTGATTCAATCTTCATATATACCTCTCGTCGTTGTTCAAGTTATCCCACTGCTCTATGGTACAGGGACAAGATTTTGCAACCAGTAGTGACACTGTATCGTCAATATTTTGCTGACAAAAATCGTGGTGGAAGGTAACTAGTGTGTTCATCGTGCTGTTCTAGTGATTCTTTCTTCATATATACCTCTCGTCGTTGTTCATGTTATCCCACTGCTCTATGGTACAGGGACAAGATTCTGCAACCAATTGTGACACCGTATCGTCAATTTTTTGCTGACAAAAATCGTGGTGGAAGGTAACTAGTCTGTTCATCGTGCTGTTCTAGTGATTCATTATATATATATATATATATATATATATATATATATATATATATATATACTCCTGGAAATGGAAAAAAGAACACATTGACACCGGTGTGTCGGACCCACCATACTTGCTCCGGACACTGCGAGAGGGCTGTACAAGCAATGATCACACGCACGGCACAGCGGACACATCAGTTACCGCGGTGTTGGCCGTCGAATGGCGCTAGCTGCGCAGCATTTGTGCACCGCCGCCGTCAGTGTCAGCCAGTTTGCCGTGGCATACGGAGCTCCATCGCAGTCTTTAACACTGGTGGCATGCCGCGACAGCGTGGACGTGAACCGTATGTGCAGTTGACGGACTTTGAGCGAGGGCGTATAGTTGGCATGCGGGAGGCCGGGTGGACGTACCGCCAAATTGCTCAACACGTTGGGCGTGAGGTCTCCACAGTACATCGATGTTGTCGCCAGTGGTCGGCGGAAGGTGCACGTGCCCGTCGACCTGGGACCGGACCGCAGCGACGCACGGATGCACGCCAAGAGCGTAGGATCCTACGCAGTGCCGTAGGGGACCGCACCGCCACTTCCCAGCAAATTAGGGGCACTGTTGCTCCTGGGGTATCGGCGAGGACCATTCGCAACCGTCTCCATGAAGCTGGGCTACGGTCCCGCACACCGTTAGGCCGTCTTCCGCTCACGCCCCAACATCGTGCAGCCCGCCTCCAGTGGTGTCGCGACAGGCGTCAATGGAGGGACGAATGGAGACGTGTCGTCTTCAGCGATGAGAGTCGCTTCTGCCTTGGTGCCAATGATGGTCGTATGCGTGTTTGTCGCCGTGCAGGTGAGCGCCACAATCAGGACTGCATACGACCGAGGCACACAGAGCCAACACCCGGCATCATGGTGTGGGGAGCGATCTCCTACACTGGCCGTACACCACTGGTGATCGTCGAGGGGACACTGAATAGTGCACGGTACATCCAAACCGTCATCGAACCCATCGTTCTACCATTCCTAAACCGGCAAGGGAACTTGCTGTTCCAACAGGAAATACTAAACACCTTTTTCCAACGCTGTTTCACAGAGGAAGACCGCACTGCAGTTCCTTCTCTAAATCCTCGCACAAACGAAAAAATGGCCGACATCGAAATAAGTGTCCAAGGAATAGAAAAGCAACTGGAATCACTCAATAGAGGAAAGTCCACTGGACCTGACGGGATACCAATTCGATTCTACACAGAGTACGCGAAAGAACTTGCCCCCCTTCTAACAGCCGTGTACCGCAAGTCTCTAGAGGAACGGAGGGTTCCAAATGATTGGAAAAGAGCACAGATAGTCCCAGTCTTCAAGAAGGGTCGTCGAGCAGATGCGCAAAACTATAGACCTATATCTCTTACGTCGATCTCTTGTAGAATTTTAGAACATGTTTTTTGCTCGCGTATCATGTCATTTCTGGAAACCCAGAATCTACTACGTAGGAATCAACATGGATTCCGGAAACAGCGATCGTGTGAGACCCAACTCGCCTTATTTGTTCATGAGACCCAGAAAATATTAGATACAGGCTCCCAGGTAGATGCTATTTTTCTTGACTTCCGGAAGGCGTTCGATACAGTTCCGCACTGTCGCCTGATAAACAAAGTAAGAGCCTACGGAATATCAGACCAGCTGTGTGGCTGGATTGAAGAGTTTTTAGCAAACAGAACACAGCATGTTGTTATCAATGGAGAGACGTCTACAGACGTTAAAGTAACCTCTGGCGCCCCACAGGGGAGTGTTATGGGACCATTGCTTTTCACAATATATATAAATGACTTAGTAGATAGTGTCGGAAGTTCCATGCGGCTTTTCGCGGATGATGCTGTAGTATACAGAGAAGTTGCTGCATTAGAAAATTGTAGCGAAATACAGGAAGATCTGCAGCGGATAGGCACTTGGTGCAGGGAGTGGCAACTGACCCTTAACATAGACAAATGTAATGTATTGCGAATACATAGAAAGAAGGATCCTTTATTGTATGATTATATGATAGCGGAACAAACACTGGTAGCAGTTACTTCTGTAAAATATCTGGGAGTATGCGTACGGAACGATTTGAAGTGGAATGATCATATAAAACTAATTGTTGGTAAGGCGGGTACCAGGTTGAGATTCATTGGGAGAGTGCTTAGAAAATGTAGTCCATCAACAAAGGAGGTGGCTTACAAAACACTCGTTCGACCTATACTTGAGTATTGCTCATCAGTGTGGGATCCGTACCAGGTCGGGTTGACGGAGGAGATAGAGAAGATCCAAAGAAGAGCGGCGCGTTTCGTCACTGGGTTATTTGGTAACCGTGATAGCGTTACGGAGATGTTTAATAAACTCAAGTGGCAGACTCTGCAAGAGAGGCGCTCTGCATCGCGGTGTAGCTTGCTCGCCAGGTTTCGAGAGGGTGCGTTTCTGGATGAGGTATCGAATATATTGCTTCCCCCTACTTATACTTCCCGAGGAGATCACGAATGTAAAATTAGAGAGATTAGAGCGCGCACGGAGGCTTTCAGACAGTCGTTCTTCCCGCGAACCATACGCGACTGGAACAGGAAAGGGAGGTAATGACAGTGGCACGTAAAGTGCCCTCCGCCACACACCGTTGGGTGGCTTGCGGAGTATCAATGTAGATGTAGATGTAGATGTAGACAATGCACGTCCGCATGTATCCCGTGCCACCCAACGTGCTCTAGAAGGTGTAAGTCAACTACCCTGGCCAGCAAGATCTCCGGATCTGTCCCCCATTGAGCATGTTTGGGACTGGATGAAGCGTCGTCTCACGCGGTCTGCACGTCCAGCACGAACGCTGGTCCAACTGAGGCGCCAGGTGGAAATGGCAGGGCAAGCCGTTCCACAGGACTACATCCAGCATCTCTACGATCGTCTCCATGGGAGAATAGCAGCCTGCATTGCTGCGGAAGGTGGATATACACTGTACTAGTGCCGACATTGTGCATGCTCTGTTGCCTGCGTCTATGTGCCTGTGGTTCTGTCAGTGTGATCATGTGAAGTATGTGACCCTAGGAATGTGTCAATAAAGTTTCCCCTTCCTGGGACAATGAATTCACGGTGTTCTTATATCAATTTCCAGGAGTGTATATACCTCTCATCGTTGTTCAAGTTATCCCACTGCTCTATGGTACAGGGACAAGATTCTGCAACCAATAGTGACACCGTAACGTCAACATTTTGCTGACAAAAATAGTGGTGGAAGCTAACTAGTCCTTTCATCGTGCTGTTCTAGTGATTCATTCATCATATATATATATATATATATATATATATATATATATATATATATATATATATATATATATATATATACCTCTCGTTGTTGTTCAAATTATCCCACTACTCTATGGTACAGGGACAAGATTCTGCAACCAATAGTGACACCGTATCGTCAACATTTTGCTGACAAAAATCGTGGTGGAAGGTAACTAGTCAGTTCATCGTGCTGTTCTAGTGATTCATTCTTCATATATACCTCTCGTCGTTGTTCAAGTTATCCCACTGCTCTATGGTACAGGGACAAGATTCTGCAACCGATAGTGACACCGTATCGTCAATATTTTGCTGGCAGAAAACCTGGTGGAATGTAACTAGTCTTTTCATCGTGCTGTTCTAGTGATTCATTCTTTATATATATATATATATATATATATATATATATATATATATATATATATCTCGGCGTTGTTCAAGTTATCAAACTGCTCTATGGTACAGGGACAAGATTTTGCAACCAATAGTGACACCGTATCGTCAATATTTTGCTGACAAAAAACCTGGTGGAAGGTAACTAGTCTTTTCATCGTGCTGTTCTAGTGATTCATTCTTCACATATATATATATATATATATATATATATATATATATATATACCTCTCGTCGTTGTTCAAGTTATCCCACTGCTCTATGGTACAGGGACAAGATTCTGCAACCAATAGTGACACCATATTGTCAATATTTTGATGACAAAAATCGTGGTGGAAGCTAACTAGTCTTTTCATCGTGCTGTTCTAGTGATTCATTCTTCATATATACCTCTCGTCGTTGTTCGAGTTATCCCACTGCTCTATGGTACAGGGACAAGATTCTGCAACCAATTGTGACACCGTATCGTCAATATTTTGCTGACAAAAATCGTGGTGGAAGGTAACTAGTCTGTTCATCGTGCTGTTCTAGTGATTCATTCTTGATATATACCTCCCGTCGTTGTTCAATTTATCCCACTGCTCTATGGTACAGGGACAAGATTCTGCAACCAATAGTGACACCGTATCGTCAATATTTTGCTGACAAAAATCGTGGTGGAAGGTAACTAGTCTGTTCATCGTGCTGTTCTAGTGATTCATTCTTCATATATATATCTCGTCGTTGTTCAATTTATCCCACTGCTCTATGGTACAGGGACAAGATTCTGCAACCAATAGTGACACCGTATCGTAAATATTTTGCTGACAAAAATCGTGGTGGAAGGTAACTAGTCTTATCATCGTGCTGTTCTAGTGATTCATTCTTCATATATACCTCTCGTCGCTGTTCAAGTTATCCCACTGCTCTATGGTACAGGGACAAGATTCTGCAACCAATAGTGACACCGTATCGTCAATATTTTGCTGACATAAAACCTGGTGGAAGGTAACTAGTCATTTCATCTTGCTGTTCTAGTGATTCATTCTTCATATATATATATATATATATATATACCTCTCGTCGTTGTTCAATTTATCCCACTGCTCTATGGTACAGGGACAAGATTCTGCAACCAATAGTGACACCATATTGTCAATATTTTGATGACAAAAATCGTGGTGGAAGCTAACTAGTCTTTTCATCGTGCTGTTCTAGTGATTCATTCTTCATATATACCTCTCGTCGTTGTTCGAGTTATCCCACTGCTCTATGGTACAGGGACAAGATTCTGCAACCAATAGTGACACCGTATCGTCAATATTTTGCTGACAAAAATCGTGGTGGAAGGTAACTAGTCTGTTCATCGTGCTGTTCTAGTGATTCATTCTTGATATATACCTCCCGTCGTTGTTCAATTTATCCCACTGCTCTATGGTACAGGGACAAGATTCTGCAACCAATAGTGACACCGTATCGTAAATATTTTGCTGACAAAAATCGTGGTGGAAGGTAACTAGTCTTATCATCGTGCTGTTCTAGTGATTCATTCTTCATATATACCTCTCGTCGCTGTTCAAGTTATCCCACTGCTCTATGGTACAGGGACAAGATTCTGCAACCAATAGTGACACCGTATCGTCAATATTTTGCTGACATAAAACCTGTTGGAAGGTAACTAGTCATTTCATCTTGCTGTTCTAGTGATTCATTCTTCATATATATATATATATATATATATATATATATATATATATATATATATATATATACCTCTCGTCGTTGTTCAATTTATCCCACTGCTCTATGGTACAGGGACAAGATTCTGCAACCAATAGTGACACCATATTGTCAATATTTTGATGACAAAAATCGTGGTGGAAGCTAACTAGTCTTTTCATCGTGCTGTTCTAGTGATTCATTCTTCATATATACCTCTCGTCGTTGTTCGAGTTATCCCACTGCTCTATGGTACAGGGACAAGATTCTGCAACCAATAGTGACACCGTATCGTCAATATTTTGCTGACAAAAATCGTGGTGGAAGGTAACTAGTCTGTTCATCGTGCTGTTCTAGTGATTCATTCTTGATATATACCTCCCGTCGTTGTTCAATTTATCCCACTGCTCTATGGTACAGGGACAAGATTCTGCAACCAATAGTGACACCGTATCGTCAATATTTTGCTGACAAAAATCGTGGTGGAAGGTAACTAGTCTGTTCATCGTGCTGTTCTAGTGATTCATTCTTCATATATACCTCTCGTCGTTGTTCAATTTATCCCACTGCTCTATGGTACAGGGACAAGATTCTGCAACCAATAGTGACACCGTATCGTAAATATTTTGCTGACAAAAATCGTGGTGGAAGGTAACTAGTCTTATCATCGTGCTGTTCTAGTGATTCATTCTTCATATATACCTCTCGTCGCTGTTCAAGTTATCCCACTGCTCTATGGTACAGGGACAAGATTCTGCAACCAATAGTGACACCGTATCATCAATATTTTGCTGACATAAAACCTGGTGGAAGGTAACTAGTCATTTCATCTTGCTGTTCTAGTGATTCATTCTTCATATATATATATATATATATATATATATATATATATATATATATATATATATACCTCTCGTCGTTGTTCAATTTATCCCACTGCTCTATGGTACAGGGACAAGATTCTGCAACCAATAGTGACACCATATTGTCAATATTTTGATGACAAAAATCGTGGTGGAAGCTAACTAGTCTTTTCATCGTGCTGTTCTAGTGATTCATTCTTCATATATACCTCTCGTCGTTGTTCGAGTTATCCCACTGCTCTATGGTACAGGGACAAGATTCTGCAACCAATAGTGACACCGTATCGTCAATATTTTGCTGACAAAAATCGTGGTGGAAGGTAACTAGTCTGTTCATCGTGCTGTTCTAGTGATTCATTCTTGATATATACCTCCCGTCGTTGTTCAATTTATCCCACTGCTCTATGGTACAGGGACAAGATTCTGCAACCAATAGTGACACCGTATCGTCAATATTTTGCTGACAAAAATCGTGGTGGAAGGTAACTAGTCTGTTCATCGTGCTGTTCTAGTGATTCATTCTTCATATATACCTCTCGTCGTTGTTCAATTTATCCCACTGCTCTATGGTACAGGGACAAGATTCTGCAACCAATAGTGACACCGTATCGTAAATATTTTGCTGACAAAAATCGTGGTGGAAGGTAACTAGTCTTATCATCGTGCTGTTCTAGTGATTCATTCTTCATATATACCTCTCGTCGCTGTTCAAGTTATCCCACTGCTCTATGGTACAGGGACAAGATTCTGCAACCAATAGTGACACCGTATCGTCAATATTTTGCTGACATAAAACCTGGTGGAAGGTAACTAGTCATTTCATCTTGCTGTTCTAGTGATTCATTCTTCATATATATATATATATATATATATATATATATATATATATATATATATATATATATACCTCTCGTCGTTGTTCAATTTATCCCACTGCTCTATGGTACAGGGACAAGATTCTGCAACCAATAGTGACACCATATTGTCAATATTTTGATGACAAAAATCGTGGTGGAAGCTAACTAGTCTTTTCATCGTGCTGTTCTAGTGATTCATTCTTCATATATACCTCTCGTCGTTGTTCGAGTTATCCCACTGCTCTATGGTACAGGGACAAGATTCTGCAACCAATAGTGACACCGTATCGTCAATATTTTGCTGACAAAAATCGTGGTGGAAGGTAACTAGTCTGTTCATCGTGCTGTTCTAGTGATTCATTCTTGATATATGCCTCCCGTCGTTGTTCAATTTATCCCACTGCTCTATGGTACAGGGACAAGATTCTGCATCCAATA
The DNA here is from genome assembly GCF_021461395.2 of Schistocerca americana. Taxonomy (NCBI): domain Eukaryota; kingdom Metazoa; phylum Arthropoda; class Insecta; order Orthoptera; family Acrididae; genus Schistocerca; species Schistocerca americana. The sequence goes on along the minus strand of NC_060121.1, from coordinate 323,979,160 downwards.
GTGACACCGTATCGTCAATATTTTGCAGACAAAAATCGTGGTGGAAGGTAACTAGTCTGTTCATCGTGCTGTTCTAGTGATTCATTCTTCATATATACCTCTCGTCGTTGTTCAATTTATCCCACTGCTCTATGGTACAGGGACAAGATTCTGCAACCAATAGTGACACCGTATCGTAAATATTTTGCTGACAAAAATCGTGGTGGAAGGTAACTAGTCTTATCATCGTGCTGTTCTAGTGATTCATTCTTCATATATACCTCTCGTCGCTGTTCAAGTTATGCCACTGCTCTATGGTACACGGACAAGATTCTGCAACCAATAGTGACACCGTATCGTCAATATTTTGCTGACATAAAACCTGGTGGAAGGTAACTAGTCATTTCATCTTGCTGTTCTAGTGATTCATTCTTCATATATATATATATATATATATATATATATATATATATATATATATATATATACCTCTCGTCGTTGTTCAATTTATCCCACTGCTCTATGGTACAGGGACAAGATTCTGCAACCAATAGTGACACCATATTGTCAATATTTTGATGACAAAAATCGTGGTGGAAGCTAACTAGTCTTTTCATCGTGCTGTTCTAGTGATTCATTCTTCATATATACCTCTCGTCGTTGTTCGAGTTATCCCACTGCTCTATGGTACAGGGACAAGATTCTGCAACCAATAGTGACACCGTATCGTCAATATTTTGCTGACAAAAATCGTGGTGGAAGGTAACTAGTCTGTTCATCGTGCTGTTCTAGTGATTCATTCTTGATATATACCTCCCGTCGTTGTTCAAGTTATCCCACTGCTCTATGGTACAGGGACAAGATTCTGCAACCAATAGTGACACCGTATCGTCAATATTTTGCTGACATAAAACCTGGTGGAAGGTAACTAGTCATTTCATCTTGCTGTTCTAGTGATTCATTCTTCATATATATATATATATATATATATATATATATATATATATATATATATATATATATACCTCTCGTCGTTGTTCAATTTATCCCACTGCTCTATGGTACAGGGACAAGATTCTGCAACCAATACTGACACCATATTGTCAATATTTTGATGACAAAAATCGTGGTGGAAGCTAACTAGTCTTTTCATCGTGCTGTTCTAGTGATTCATTCTTCATATATACCTCTCGTCGTTGTTCGAGTTATCCCACTGCTCTATGGTACAGGGACAAGATTCTGCAACCAATAGTGACACCGTATCGTCAATATTTTGCTGACAAAAATCGTGGTGGAAGGTAACTAGTCTGTTCATCGTGCTGTTCTAGTGATTCATTCTTGATATATACCTCCCGTCGTTGTTCAATTTATCCCACTGCTCTATGGTACAGGGACAAGATTCTGCAACCAATAGTGACACCGTATCGTCAATATTTTGCTGACAAAAATCGTGGTGGAAGGTAACTAGTCTGTTCATCGTGCTGTTCTAGTGATTCATTCTTCATATATACCTCTCGTCGTTGTTCAATTTATCCCACTGCTCTATGGTACAGGGACAAGATTCTGCAACCAATAGTGACACCGTATCGTAAATATTTTGCTGACAAAAATCGTGGTGGAAGGTAACTAGTCTTATCATCGTGCTGTTCTAGTGATTCATTCTTCATATATACCTCTCGTCGCTGTTCAAGTTATCCCACTGCTCTATGGTACAGGGACAAGATTCTGCAACCAATAGTGACACCGTATCGTCAATATTTTGCTGACATAAAACCTGGTGGAAGGTAACTAGTCATTTCATCTTGCTGTTCTAGTGATTCATTCTTCATATATATATATATATATATATATATATATATATATATATATATATATATATATACCTCTCGTCGTTGTTCAATTTATCCCACTGCTCTATGGTACAGGGACAAGATTCTGCAACCAATAGTGACACCATATTGTCAATATTTTGATGACAAAAATCGTGGTGGAAGGTAACTAGTCTGTTCATCGTGCTGTTCTAGTGATTCATTCTTGATATATACCTCCCGTCGTTGTTCAAGTTATCCCACTGCTCTATGGTACAGGGACAAGATTCTGCAACCAATAGTGACACCATATTGTCAATATTTTGATGACAAAAATCGTGGTGGAAGCTAACTAGTCTTTTCATCGTGCTGTTCTAGTGATTCATTCTTCATATATACCTCTCGTCGTTGTTCGAGTTATCCCACTGCTCTATGGTACAGGGACAAGATTCTGCAACCAATAGTGACACCGTATCGTCAATATTTTGCTGACAAAAATCGTGGTGGAAGGTAACAAGTCTGCTCATCCTGCTGTTCTAGTGATTCATTCTTGATATATACCTCCCGTCGTTGTTCAAGTTATCACACTGCTCTATGGTACAGGGACAAGATTCTGCAACCAATAGTGACACCATATTGTCAATATTTTGATGACAAAAATCGTGGTGGAAGGTAACTAGTCTGTTCATCGTGCTGTTCTAGTGATTCATTCTTGATATATACCTCCCGTCGTTGTTCAAGTTATTCCACTGCTCTATGGTACAGGGACAAGATTCTGCAACCAATAGTGACACCGTATCGTCAATATTTTGCTGACAAAAATCGTGGTGGAAGGTAACTAGTCTGTTCATCGTGCTGTTCTAGTGATTCATTCTTGATATATACCTCCCGTCGTTGTTCAAGTTATCCTACTGCTCTATGGTACAGGGACAAGATTTTGCAACCAATAGTGACGCCGTATCGTCAATATTTTGCTGACAGAAAACCTGGTGGAAGGAAACTAATCTTATCATCGTGCTGTTCTAGTGATTTATTCTTCATATATATATATATATATATATATATATATATATATATATATATATATATACCTCTCGTCGTTGTTCGAGTTATCCCACTGCTCTATGGTACAGGGACAAGATTCTGCAACCAATAGTGACACCATATTGTCAATATTTTGATGACAAAAATCGTGGTGGAAGGTAACTAGTCTGTTCATCGTGCTGTTCTAGTGATTCATTCTTGATATATACCTCCCGTCGTTGTTCAAGTTATCCTACTGCTCTATGGTACAGGGACAAGATTCTGCAACCAATAGTGACACCATATTGTCAATATTTTGATGACAAAAATCGTGGTGGAAGCTAACTAGTCTTTTCATCGTGCTGTTCTAGTGATTCATTCTTCATATATACCTCTCGTCGTTGTTCGAGTTATCCCACTGCTCTATGGTACAGGGACAAGATTCTGCAACCAATAGTGACACCGTATCGTCAATATTTTGCTGACAAAAATCGTGGTGGAAGGTAACTAGTCTGTTCATCGTGCTGTTCTAGTGATTCATTCTTGATATATACCTCCCGTCGTTGTTCAAGTTATCCTACTGCTCTATGGTACAGGGACAAGATTTTGCAACCAATAGTGACGCCGTATCGTCAATATTTTGCTGACAGAAAACCTGGTGGAAGGAAACTAATCTTATCATCGTGCTGTTCTAGTGATTTATTCTTCATATATATATATATATATATATATATATATATATATATATATATATATATATATATATATATACCTCTCGTCGTTGTTCGAGTTATCCCACTGCTCTATGGTACAGGGACAAGATTCTGCAACCAATAGTGACACCATATGGTCAATATTTTGATGACAAAAATCGTGGTGGAAGGTAACTAGTCTGTTCATCGTGCTGTTCTAGTGATTCATTCTTGATATATACCTCCCGTCGTTGTTCAAGTTATCCCACTGCTCTATGGTACAGGGACAAGATTCTGCAACCAATAGTGACACCATATTGTCAATATTTTGATGACAAAAATCGTGGTGGAAGCTAACTAGTCTTTTCATCGTGCTGTTCTAGTGATTCATTCTTCATATATACCTCTCGTCGTTGTTCGAGTTATCCCACTGCTCTATGGTACAGGGACAAGATTCTGCAACCAATAGTGACACCGTATCGTCAATATTTTGCTGACAAAAATCGTGGTGGAAGGTAACTAGTCTGTTCATCGTGCTGTTCTAGTGATTCATTCTTGATATATACCTCCCGTCGTTGTTCAAGTTATCCCACTGCTCTATGGTACAGGGACAAGATTCTGCAACCAATAGTGACACCATATTGTCAATATTTTGATGACAAAAATCGTGGTGGAAGGTAACTAGTCTGTTCATCGTGCTGTTCTAGTGATTCATTCTTGATATATACCTCCCGTCGTTGTTCAAGTTATCCTACTGCTCTATGGTACAGGGACAAGATTTTGCAACCAATAGTGACGCCGTATCGTCAATATTTTGCTGACAGAAAACCTGGTGGAAGGAAACTAATCTTATCATCGTGCTGTTCTAGTGATTTATTCTTCATATATATATATATATATATATATATATATATATATATATATACCTCTCGTCGTTGTTCGAGTTATCCCACTGCTCTATGGTACAGGGACAAGATTCTGCAACCAATAGTGACACCATATTGTCAATATTTTGATGACAAAAATCGTGGTGGAAGGTAACTAGTCTGTTCATCGTGCTGTTCTAGTGATTCATTCTTGATATATACCTCCCGTCGTTGTTCAAGTTATCCCACTGCTCTATGGTACAGGGACAAGATTCTGCAACCAATAGTGACACCATATTGTCAATATTTTGATGACAAAAATCGTGGTGGAAGCTAACTAGTCTTTTCATCGTGCTGTTCTAGTGATTCATTCTTCATATATACCTCTCGTCGTTGTTCGAGTTATCCCACTGCTCTATGGTACAGGGACAAGATTCTGCAACCAATAGTGACACCGTATCGTCAATATTTTGCTGACAAAAATCGTGGTGGAAGGTAACTAGTCTGTTCATCGTGCTGTTCTAGTGATTCATTCTTGATATATACCTCCCGTCGTTGTTCAAGTTATCCCACTGCTCTATGGTACAGGGACAAGATTCTGCAACCAATAGTGACACCATATTGTCAATATTTTGATGACAAAAATCGTGGTGGAAGGTAACTAGTCTGTTCATCGTGCTGTTCTAGTGATTCATTCTTGATATATACCTCCCGTCGTTGTTCAAGTTATCCTACTGCTCTATGGTACAGGGACAAGATTTTGCAACCAATAGTGACGCCGTATCGTCAATATTTTGCTGACAGAAAACCTGGTGGAAGGAAACTAATCTTATCATCGTGCTGTTCTAGTGATTTATTCTTCATATATATATATATATATATATATATATATATATATATATATATACCTCTCGTCGTTGTTCGAGTTATCCCACTGCTCTATGGTACAGGGACAAGATTCTGCAACCAATAGTGACACCGTATCGTCAATATTTTGCTGACAAAAATCGTGGTGGAAGGTAACTAGTCTGTTCATCGTGCTGTTCTAGTGATTCATTCTTGATATATACCTCCCGTCGTTGTTCAAGTTATCCCACTGCTCTATGGTACAGGGACAAGATTCTGCAACCAATAGTGACACCATATTGTCAATATTTTGATGACAAAAATCGTGGTGGAAGCTAACTAGTCTTTTCATCGTGCTGTTCTAGTGATTCATTCTTCATATATACCTCTCGTCGTTGTTCGAGTTATCCCACTGCTCTATGGTACAGGTACAAGATTCTGCAACCAATAGTGACACCGTATCGTCAATATTTTGCTGACAAAAATCGTGGTGGAAGGTAACTAGTCTGCTCATCCTGCTGTTCTAGTGATTCATTCTTGATATATACCTCCCGTCGTTGTTCAAGTTATCCTACTGCTCTATGGTACAGGGACAAGATTTTGCAACCAATAGTGACGCCGTATCGTCAATATTTTGCTGACAGAAAACCTGGTGGAAGGAAACTAATCTTATCATCGTGCTGTTCTAGTGATTTATTCTTCATATATATATATATATATATATATATATATATATATATATATATATATACCTGTCGTCGTTGTTCAAGTTATCCCACTGCTCTATGGTACAGGGACAAGATTCTGCAAACAATAGTGACACCGTATCGTCAATATTTTGCTGACAAAAATCGTGGTGGAAGGTAACTAGTCTGTTCATCGTGCTGTTCTAGTGATTCATTCTTGATATATACCTCCCGTCGTTGTTCAAGTTATTCCACTGCTCTATGGTACAGGGACAAGATTCTGCAACCAATAGTGACACCGTATCGTCAATATTTTGCTGACAAAAATCGTGGTGGAAGGAAACTAGTCATTTCATCTTGCTGTTCTAGTGATTCATTCTTCATATATATATATATATATATATATATATATATATATATATATACCTCTCGTCGTTGTTCAATTTATCCCACTGCTCTATGGTACAGGGACAAGATTCTGCAACCAATAGTGACACCATATTGTCAATATTTTGATGACAAAATTCGTGGTGGAAGCTAACTAGTCTTTTCATCGTGCTGTTCTAGTGATTCATTCTTCATATATACCTCTCGTCGTTGTTCGAGTTATCCCACTGCTCTATGGTACAGGGACAAGATTCTGCAACCAATAGTGACACCGTATCGTCAATATTTTGATGACAAAAATCGTGGTGGAAGGTAACTAGTCTGTTCATCGTGCTGTTCTAGTGATTCATTCTTGATATATACCTCCCGTCGTTGTTCAAGTTATTCCACTGCTCTATGGTACAGGGACAAGATTTTGCAACCAATAGTGACGCCGTATCGTCAATATTTTGCTGACAGAAAACCTGGTGGAAGGAAACTAATCTTATCATCGTGCTGTTCTAGTGATTTATTCTTCATATATATATATATATATATATATATATATATATATATATATATATATATATATACCTGTCGTCGTTGTTCAAGTTATCCCACTGCTCTATGGTACAGGGACAAGATTCTGCAAACAATAGTGACACCGTATCGTCAATATTTTGCTGACAAAAATCGTGGTGGAAGGAAACTAGTCATTTCATCTTGCTGTTCTAGTGATTCATTCTTCATATATATATATATATATATATATATATATATATATATATATATATATATATATATACCTCTCGTCGTTGTTCAATTTATCCCACTGCTCTATGGTACAGGGACAAGATTCTGCAACCAATAGTGACACCACATTGTCAATATTTTGATGACAAAAATCGTGGTGGAAGCTAACTAGTCTTTTCATCGTGCTGTTCTAGTGATTCATTCTTCATATATACCTCTCGTCGTTGTTCCAGTTATCCCACTGCTCTATGGTACAGGGACAAGATTCTGCAACCAATAGTGACACCGTATCGTCAATATTTTGCTGACAAAAATCGTGGTGGAAGGTAACTAGTCTGTTCATCGTGCTGTTCTAGTGATTCATTCTTGATATATACCTCCCGTCGATGTTCAAGTTATTCCACTGCTCTATGGTACAGGGACAAGATTTTGCAACCAATAGTGACGCCGTATCGTCAATATTTTGCTGACAGAAAACCTGGTGGAAGGAAACTAATCTTATCATCGTGCTGTTCTAGTGATTTATTCTTCATATATATATATATATATATATATATATATATATATATATATATACCTGTCGTCGTTGTTCAAGTTATCCCACTGCTCTATGGTACAGGGACAAGATTCTGCAAACAATAGTGACACCGTATCGTCAATATTTTGCTGACAAAAATCGTGGTGGAAGGTAACTAGTCTGTTCATCGTGCTGTTCTAGTGATTCATTCTTGATATATACCTCCCGTCGTTGTTCAAGTTATTCCACTGCTCTATGGTACAGGGACAAGATTCTGCAACCAATAGTGACACCGTATCGTCAATATTTTGCTGACAAAAATCGTGGTGGAAGGAAACTAGTCATTTCATCTTGCTGTTCTAGTGATTCATTCTTCATATATATATATATATATATATATATATATATATATATATATATATATATATACCTCTCGTCGTTGTTCAATTTATCCCACTGCTCTATGGTACAGGGACAAGATTCTGCAACCAATAGTGACACCATATTGTCAATATTTTGATGACAAAAATCGTGGTGGAAGCTAACTAGTCTTTTCATCGTGCTGTTCTAGTGATTCATTCTTCATATATACCTCTCGTCGTTGTTCGAGTTATCCCACTGCTCTATGGTACAGGGACAAGATTCTGCAACCAATAGTGACACCGTATCGTCAATATTTTGCTGACAAAAATCGTGGTGGAAGGTACCTAGTCTGTTCATCGTGCTGTTCTAGTGATTCATTCTTGATATATACCTCTCGTCGTTGTTCAATTTATCCCACTGCTCTATGGTACAGGGACAAGATTCTGCAACCAATAGTGACACCATATTGTCAATATTTTGATGACAAAAATCGTGGTGGAAGCTAACTAGTCTTTTCATCGTGCTGTTCTAGTGATTCATTCTTCATATATACCTCTCGTCGTTGTTCGAGTTATCCCACTGCTCTATGGTACAGGGACAAGATTCTGCAACCAATAGTGACACCGTATCGTCAATATTTTGCTGACAAAAATCGTGGTGGAAGGAAACTAGTCATTTCATCTTGCTGTTCTAGTGATTCATTCTTCATATATATATATATATATATATATATATATACCTCTCGTCGTTGTTCAATTTATCCCACTGCTCTATGGTACAGGGACAAGATTCTGCAACCAATAGTGACACCATATTGTCAATATTTTGATGACAAAAATCGTGGTGGAAGCTAACTAGTCTTTTCATCGTGCTGTTCTAGTGATTCATTCTTCATATATACCTCTCGTCGTTGTTCGAGTTATCCCACTGCTCTATGGTACAGGGACAAGATTCTGCAACCAATAGTGACACCGTATCGTCAATATTTTGCTGACAAAAATCGTGGTGGAAGGAAACTAGTCATTTCGTCTTGCTGTTCTAGTGATTCATTCTTCATATATATATATATATATATATATATATATATATATATATATATATATATCTCGTCGTTGTTCAATTTATCCCACTGCTCTATGGTACAGGGACAAGATTCTGCAACCAATAGTGACACCATATTGTCAATATTTTGATGACAAAAATCGTGGTGGAAGCTAACTAGTCTTTTCATCGTGCTGTACTAGTGATTCATTCTTCACATATACCTCTCGTCGTTGTTCGAGTTATCCCACTGCTCTATGGTACAGGGACAAGATTCTGCAACCAATAGTGACACCGTATCGTCAATATTTTGCTGACAAAAATCGTGGTGGAAGGTAACTAGTCTGTTCATCGTGCTGTTCTAGTGATTCATTCTTGATATATACCTCTCGTCGTTGTTCAATTTATCCCACTGCTCTATGGTACAGGGACAAGATTCTGCAACCAATAGTGACACCATATTGTCAATATTTTGATGACAAAAATCGTGGTGGAAGCTAACTAGTCTTTTCATCGTGCTGTTCTAGTGATTCATTCTTGATATATACCTCCCGTCGTTGTTCGAGTTAACCCACTGCTCTATGGTACAGGGACAAGATTCTGCAACCAATAGTGACACCGTATCGTCAATATTTTGCTGACAAAAATCGTGGTGGAAGGAAACTAGTCATTTCATCTTGCTGTTCTAGTGATTCATTCTTCATATATATATATATATATATATATATATATATATATATATATATATATACCTCTCGTCGTTGTTCAATTTATCCCACTGCTCTATGGTACAGGGACAAGATTCTGCAACCAATAGTGACACCGTATCGTCAATATTTTGCTGACTAAAATCGTGGTGGAAGGAAACTAGTCATTTCATCTTGCTGTTCTAGTGATTCATTCTTCATATATATATATATATATATATATATATATACCTCTCGTCGTTGTTCAATTTATCCCACTGCTCTATGGTACAGGGACAAGATTCTGCAACCAATAGTGACACCATATTGTCAATATTTTGATGACAAAAATCGTGGTGGAAGCTAACTAGAATTTTCATCGTGCTGTTCTAGTGATTCATTCTTCATATATACCTCTCGTCGTTGTTCGAGTTATCCCACTGCTCTATGGTACAGGGACAAGATTCTGCAACCAATAGTGACACCGTATCGTCAATATTTTGCTGACAAAAATCGTGGTGGAAGGTAACTAGTCTGTTCATCGTGCTGTTCTAGTGATTCATTCTTGATATATACCTCTCGTCGTTGTTCAATTTATCCCACTGCTCTATGGTACAGGGACAAGATTCTGCAACCAATAGTGACACCGTATCGTCAATATTTTGATGACAAAAATCGTGGTGGAAGCTAACTAGTCTTTTCATCGTGCTGTTCTAGTGATTCATTCTTCATATATACCTCTCGTCGTTGTTCGAGTTATCCCACTGCTCTATGGTACAGGGACAAGATTCTGCAACCAATAGTGACACCGTATCGTCAATATTTTGCTGACAAAAATCGTGGTGGAAGGAAACTAGTCATTTCATCTTGCTGTTCTAGTGATTCATTCTTCATATATATATATATATATATATATATATATATATATATATATACCTCTCGTCGTTGTTCAATTTATCCCACTGCTCTATGGTACAGGGACAAGATTCTGCAACCAATAGTGACACCGTATCGTCAATATTTTGCTGACAAAAATCGTGGTGGAAGGTAACTAGTCTGCTCATCCTGCTGTTCTAGTGATTCATTCTTGATATATACCTCCCGTCGTTGTTCAAGTTATCCTACTGCTCTATGGTACAGGGACAAGATTTTGCAACCAATAGTGACGCCGTATCGTCAATATTTTGCTGACAGAAAACCTGGTGGAAGGAAACTAATCTTATCATCGTGCTGTTCTAGTGATTTATTCTTCATATATATATATATATATATATATATATATATATATATATATACCTGTCGTCGTTGTTCAAGTTATCCCACTGCTCTATGGTACAGGGACAAGATTCTGCAAACAATAGTGACACCGTATCGTCAATATTTTGCTGACAAAAATCGTGGTGGAAGGTAACTAGTCTGTTCATCGTGCTGTTCTAGTGATTCATTCTTGATATATACCTCCCGTCGTTGTTCAAGTTATTCCACTGCTCTATGGTACAGGGACAAGATTCTGCAACCAATAGTGACACCGTATCGTCAATATTTTGCTGACAAAAATCGTGGTGGAAGGAAACTAGTCATTTCATCTTGCTGTTCTAGTGATTCATTCTTCATATATATATATATATATATATATATATATATATATATATATATACCTCTCGTCGTTGTTCAATTTATCCCACTGCTCTATGGTACAGGGACAAGATTCTGCAACCAATAGTGACACCATATTGTCAATATTTTGATGACAAAATTCGTGGTGGAAGCTAACTAGTCTTTTCATCGTGCTGTTCTAGTGATTCATTCTTCATATATACCTCTCGTCGTTGTTCGAGTTATCCCACTGCTCTATGGTACAGGGACAAGATTCTGCAACCAATAGTGACACCGTATCGTCAATATTTTGATGACAAAAATCGTGGTGGAAGGTAACTAGTCTGTTCATCGTGCTGTTCTAGTGATTCATTCTTGATATATACCTCCCGTCGTTGTTCAAGTTATTCCACTGCTCTATGGTACAGGGACAAGATTTTGCAACCAATAGTGACGCCGTATCGTCAATATTTTGCTGACAGAAAACCTGGTGGAAGGAAACTAATCTTATCATCGTGCTGTTCTAGTGATTTATTCTTCATATATATATATATATATATATATATATATATATATATATATATACCTGTCGTCGTTGTTCAAGTTATCCCACTGCTCTATGGTACAGGGACAAGATTCTGCAAACAATAGTGACACCGTATCGTCAATATTTTGCTGACAAAAATCGTGGTGGAAGGAAACTAGTCATTTCATCTTGCTGTTCTAGTGATTCATTCTTCATATATATATATATATATATATATATATATATATATATATATATATATATATATACCTCTCGTCGTTGTTCAATTTATCCCACTGCTCTATGGTACAGGGACAAGATTCTGCAACCAATAGTGACACCACATTGTCAATATTTTGATGACAAAAATCGTGGTGGAAGCTAACTAGTCTTTTCATCGTGCTGTTCTAGTGATTCATTCTTCATATATACCTCTCGTCGTTGTTCCAGTTATCCCACTGCTCTATGGTACAGGGACAAGATTCTGCAACCAATAGTGACACCGTATCGTCAATATTTTGCTGACAAAAATCGTGGTGGAAGGTAACTAGTCTGTTCATCGTGCTGTTCTAGTGATTCATTCTTGATATATACCTCCCGTCGATGTTCAAGTTATTCCACTGCTCTATGGTACAGGGACAAGATTTTGCAACCAATAGTGACGCCGTATCGTCAATATTTTGCTGACAGAAAACCTGGTGGAAGGAAACTAATCTTATCATCGTGCTGTTCTAGTGATTTATTCTTCATATATATATATATATATATATATATATATATATATATATATATACCTGTCGTCGTTGTTCAAGTTATCCCACTGCTCTATGGTACAGGGACAAGATTCTGCAAACAATAGTGACACCGTATCGTCAATATTTTGCTGACAAAAATCGTGGTGGAAGGTAACTAGTCTGTTCATCGTGCTGTTCTAGTGATTCATTCTTGATATATACCTCCCGTCGTTGTTCAAGTTATTCCACTGCTCTATGGTACAGGGACAAGATTCTGCAACCAATAGTGACACCGTATCGTCAATATTTTGCTGACAAAAATCGTGGTGGAAGGAAACTAGTCATTTCATCTTGCTGTTCTAGTGATTCATTCTTCATATATATATATATATATATATATATATATATATATATATATATATATATATATATACCTCTCGTCGTTGTTCAATTTATCCCACTGCTCTATGGTACAGGGACAAGATTCTGCAACCAATAGTGACACCATATTGTCAATATTTTGATGACAAAAATCGTGGTGGAAGCTAACTAGTCTTTTCATCGTGCTGTTCTAGTGATTCATTCTTCATATATACCTCTCGTCGTTGTTCGAGTTATCCCACTGCTCTATGGTACAGGGACAAGATTCTGCAACCAATAGTGACACCGTATCGTCAATATTTTGCTGACAAAAATCGTGGTGGAAGGTACCTAGTCTGTTCATCGTGCTGTTCTAGTGATTCATTCTTGATATATACCTCTCGTCGTTGTTCAATTTATCCCACTGCTCTATGGTACAGGGACAAGATTCTGCAACCAATAGTGACACCATATTGTCAATATTTTGATGACAAAAATCGTGGTGGAAGCTAACTAGTCTTTTCATCGTGCTGTTCTAGTGATTCATTCTTCATATATACCTCTCGTCGTTGTTCGAGTTATCCCACTGCTCTATGGTACAGGGACAAGATTCTGCAACCAATAGTGACACCGTATCGTCAATATTTTGCTGACAAAAATCGTGGTGGAAGGAAACTAGTCATTTCATCTTGCTGTTCTAGTGATTCATTCTTCATATATATATATATATATATATATATATATACCTCTCGTCGTTGTTCAATTTATCCCACTGCTCTATGGTACAGGGACAAGATTCTGCAACCAATAGTGACACCATATTGTCAATATTTTGATGACAAAAATCGTGGTGGAAGCTAACTAGTCTTTTCATCGTGCTGTTCTAGTGATTCATTCTTCATATATACCTCTCGTCGTTGTTCGAGTTATCCCACTGCTCTATGGTACAGGGACAAGATTCTGCAACCAATAGTGACACCGTATCGTCAATATTTTGCTGACAAAAATCGTGGTGGAAGGAAACTAGTCATTTCATCTTGCTGTTCTAGTGATTCATTCTTCATATATATATATATATATATATATATATATATATATATATATATATCTCGTCGTTGTTCAATTTATCCCACTGCTCTATGGTACAGGGACAAGATTCTGCAACCAATAGTGACACCATATTGTCAATATTTTGATGACAAAAATCGTGGTGGAAGCTAACTAGTCTTTTCATCGTGCTGTACTAGTGATTCATTCTTCACATATACCTCTCGTCGTTGTTCGAGTTATCCCACTGCTCTATGGTACAGGGACAAGATTCTGCAACCAATAGTGACACCGTATCGTCAATATTTTGCTGACAAAAATCGTGGTGGAAGGTAACTAGTCTGTTCATCGTGCTGTTCTAGTGATTCATTCTTGATATATACCTCTCGTCGTTGTTCAATTTATCCCACTGCTCTATGGTACAGGGACAAGATTCTGCAACCAATAGTGACACCATATTGTCAATATTTTGATGACAAAAATCGTGGTGGAAGCTAACTAGTCTTTTCATCGTGCTGTTCTAGTGATTCATTCTTGATATATACCTCCCGTCGTTGTTCGAGTTAACCCACTGCTCTATGGTACAGGGACAAGATTCTGCAACCAATAGTGACACCGTATCGTCAATATTTTGCTGACAAAAATCGTGGTGGAAGGAAACTAGTCATTTCATCTTGCTGTTCTAGTGATTCATTCTTCATATATATATATATATATATATATATATATATATATATATATATATATATATACCTCTCGTCGTTGTTCAATTTATCCCACTGCTCTATGGTACAGGGACAAGATTCTGCAACCAATAGTGACACCGTATCGTCAATATTTTGCTGACTAAAATCGTGGTGGAAGGAAACTAGTCATTTCATCTTGCTGTTCTAGTGATTCATTCTTCATATATATATATATATATATATATATATATACCTCTCGTCGTTGTTCAATTTATCCCACTGCTCTATGGTACAGGGACAAGATTCTGCAACCAATAGTGACACCATATTGTCAATATTTTGATGACAAAAATCGTGGTGGAAGCTAACTAGAATTTTCATCGTGCTGTTCTAGTGATTCATTCTTCATATATACCTCTCGTCGTTGTTCGAGTTATCCCACTGCTCTATGGTACAGGGACAAGATTCTGCAACCAATAGTGACACCGTATCGTCAATATTTTGCTGACAAAAATCGTGGTGGAAGGTAACTAGTCTGTTCATCGTGCTGTTCTAGTGATTCATTCTTGATATATACCTCTCGTCGTTGTTCAATTTATCCCACTGCTCTATGGTACAGGGACAAGATTCTGCAACCAATAGTGACACCGTATCGTCAATATTTTGATGACAAAAATCGTGGTGGAAGCTAACTAGTCTTTTCATCGTGCTGTTCTAGTGATTCATTCTTCATATATACCTCTCGTCGTTGTTCGAGTTATCCCACTGCTCTATGGTACAGGGACAAGATTCTGCAACCAATAGTGACACCGTATCGTCAATATTTTGCTGACAAAAATCGTGGTGGAAGGAAACTAGTCATTTCATCTTGCTGTTCTAGTGATTCATTCTTCATATATATATATATATATATATATATATATATATATATATATACCTCTCGTCGTTGTTCAATTTATCCCACTGCTCTATGGTACAGGGACAAGATTCTGCAACCAATAGTGACACCATATTGTCAATATTTTGATGACAAAAATCGTGGTGGAAGCTAACTAGTCTTTTCATCGTGCTGTTCTAGTGATTCATTCTTCATATATACCTCTCGTCGTTGTTCGAGTTATCCCACTGCTCTATGGTACAGGGACAAGATTCTGCAAGCAATAGTGACACCGTATCGTCAATATTTTGCTGACAAAAATCGTGGTGGAAGGAAACTAGTCATTTCATCTTGCTGTTCTAGTGATTCATTCTTCATATATATATATATATATATATATATATATATATATATATATACCTCTCGTCGTTGTTCAATTTATCCCACTGCTCTATGGTACAGGGACAAGATTCTGCAACCAATAGTGACACCGTATCGTCAATATTTTGCTGACTAAAATCGTGGTGGAAGGAAACTAGTCATTTCATTTTGCTGTTCTAGTGATTCATTCTTCATATATATATATATATATATATATATATATATATATATATATACCTATCGTCGTTGTTCAATTTATCCCACTGCTCTATGGTACAGGGACAAGATTCTGCAACCAATAGTGACACCATATTGTCAATATTTTGATGACAAAAATCGTGGTGGAAGCTAACTAGTCTTTTCATCGTGCTGTTCTAGTGATTCATTCTTCATATATACCTCTCGTCGTTGTTCGAGTTATCCCACTGCTCTATGGTACAGGGACAAGATTCTGCAAGCAATAGTGACACCGTATCGTCAATATTTTGCTGACAAAAATCGTGGTGGAAGGAAACTAGTCATTTCATCTTGCTGTTCTAGTGATTCATTCTTCATATATATATATATATATATATATATATATATATATATATATATACCTCTCGTCGTTGTTCAATTTATCCCACTGCTCTATGGTACAGGGACAAGATTCTGCAACCAATAGTGACACCATATTGTCAATATTTTGATGACAAAAATCGTGGTGGAAGCTAACTAGTCTTTTCATCGTGCTGTTCTAGTGATTCATTCTTCATATATACCTCTCGTCGTTGTTCGAGTTATCCCACTGCTCTATGGTACAGGGACAAGATTCTGCAACCAATAGTGACACCGTATCGTCAATATTTTGCTGACAAAAATCGTGGTGGAAGGAAACTAGTCATTTCATCTTGCTGTTCTAGTGATTCATTCTTCATATATATATATACATATATATATATATATATATATATATATATATACCTCTCGTCGTTGTTCAATTTATCCCACTGCTCTATGGTACAGGGACAAGATTCTGCAACCAATAGTGACACCATATTGTCAATATTTTGATGACAAAAATCGTGGTGGAAGCTAACTAGTCTTTTCATCGTGCTGTTCTAGTGATTCATTCTTCATATATACCTGTCGTCGTTGTTCGAGTTATCCCACTGCTCTATGGTACAGGGACAAGATTCTGCAACCAATAGTGACACCGTATCGTCAATATTTTGCTGACAAAAATCGTGGTGGAAGGTAACTAGTCTGTTCATCATGCTGTTCTAGTGATTCATTCTTGATATATACCTCCCGTCGTTGTTCAAGTTATCCTACTGCTCTATGGTACAGGGACAAGATTTTGCAACCAATAGTGACGCCGTATCGTCAATATTTTGCTGACAGAAAACCTGGTGGAAGGAAACTAATCTTATCATCGTGCTGTTCTAGTGATTTATTCTTCATATATATATATATATATATATATATATATATATATATATATATATATATACCTGTCGTCGTTGTTCAAGTTATCCCACTGCTCTATGGTACAGGGACAAGATTCTGCAAACAATAGTGACACCGTATCGTCAATATTTTGCTGACAAAAATCGTGGTGGAAGGTAACTAGTCTGTTCATCGTGCTGTTCTAGTGATTCATTCTTGATATATACCTCCCGTCGTTGTTCAAGTTATTCCACTGCTCTATGGTACAGGGACAAGATTCTGCAACCAATAGTGACACCGTATCGTAAATATTTTGCTGACAAAAGTCGTGGTGGAAGGTAACTAGTCTGTTCATCGTGCTGTTCTAGTGATTCATTCTTGATATATACCTCCCGTCGTTGTTCAAGTTATCCTACTGCTCTATGGTACAGGGACAAGATTTTGCAACCAATAGTGACGCCGTATCGTCAATATTTTGCTGACAGAAAACCTGGTGGAAGGAAACTAATCTTATCATCGTGCTGTTCTAGTGATTTATTCTTCATATATATATATATATATATATATATATATATATATATATATATATATACCTGTCGTCGTTGTTCAAGTTATCCCACTGCTCTATGGTACAGGGACAAGATTCTGCAAACAATAGTGACACCGTATCGTCAATATTTTGCTGACAAAAATCGTGGTGGAAGGTAACTAGTCTGTTCATCGAGCTGTTCTAGTGATTCATTCTTGATATATACCTCCCGTCGTTGTTCAAGTTATTCCACTGCTCTATGGTACAGGGACAAGATTCTGCAACCAATAGTGACACCGTATCGTAAATATTTTGCAGACAAAAGTCGTGGTGGAAGGTAACTAGTCTGTTCATCGTGCTGTTCTAGTGATTCATTCTTGATATATACCTCCCGTCGTTGTTCAAGTTATCCTACTGCTCTATGGTACAGGGACAAGATTTTGCAACCAATAGTGACGCCGTATCGTCAATATTTTGCTGACAGAAAACCTGGTGGAAGGAAACTAATCTTATCATCGTGCTGTTCTAGTGATTTATTCTTCATATATATATATATATATATATATATATATATATACCTGTCGTCGTTGTTCAAGTTATCCCACTGCTCTATGGTACAGGGACAAGATTCTGCAAACAATAGTGACACCGTATCGTCAATATTTTGCTGACAAAAATCGTGGTGGAAGGTAACTAGTCTGTTCATCGTGCTGTTCTAGTGATTCATTCTTGATATATACCTCCCGTCGTTGTTCAAGTTATTCCACTGCTCTATGGTACAGGGACAAGATTCTGCAACCAATAGTGACACCGTATCGTAAATATTTTGCTGACAAAAGTCGTGGTGGAAGGTAACTAGTCTGTTCATCGTGCTGTTCTAGTGATTCATTCTTGATATATACCTCCCGTCGTTGTTCAAGTTATCCTACTGCTCTATGGTACAGGGACAAGATTTTGCAACCAATAGTGACGCCGTATCGTCAATATTTTGCTGACAGAAAACCTGGTGGAAGGAAACTAATCTTATCATCGTGCTGTTCTAGTGATTTATTCTTCATATATATATATATATATATATATATATATATATATATATATATATACCTGTCGTCGTTGTTCAAGTTATCCCACTGCTCTATGGTACAGGGACAAGATTCTGCAAACAATAGTGACACCGTATCGTCAATATTTTGCTGACAAAAATCGTGGTGGAAGGTAACCAGTCTGTTCATCGTGCTGTTCTAGTGATTCATTCTTGATATATACCTCCCGTCGTTGTTCAAGTTATTCCACTGCTCTATGGTACAGGGAGAAGATTCTGCAACCAATAGTGACACCGTATCGTCAATATTTTGCTGACAAAAATCGTGGTGGAAGGTAACTAGTCATTTCATCTTGCTGTTCTAGTGATTCATTCTTCATATATATATATATATATATATATATATATATATATATATATATATATATATACCTCTCGTCGTTGTTCAATTTATCCCACTGCTCTATGGTACAGGGACAAGATTTTGCAACCAATAGTGACGCCGTATCGTCAATATTTTGCTGACAGAAAACCTGGTGGAAGGAAACTAATCTTATCATCGTGCTGTTCTAGTGATTTATTCTTCATATATATATATATATATATATATATATATATATATATACCTGTCGTCGTTGTTCAAGTTATCCCACTGCTCTATGGTACAGGGACAAGATTCTGCAAACAATAGTGACACTGTATCGTCAATATTTTGCTGACAAAAATCGTGGTGGAAGGTAACTAGTCTGTTCATCGTGCTGTTCTAGTGATTCATTCTTGATATATACCTCCCGTCGTTGTTCAAGTTATTCCACTGCTCTATGGTACAGGGACAAGATTTTGCAACCAATAGTGACACCGTATCGTCAATATTTTGCTGACAAAAATCGTGGTGGAAGGTAACTAGTCATTTCATCTTGCTGTTCTAGTGATTCATTCTTCATATATATATATATATATATATATATATATATATATATAAATATACCTCCCGTCGTTGTTCAAGTTATCCTACTGCTCTATGGTACAGGGACAAGATTTTGCAACCAATAGTGACGCCGTATCGTCAATATTTTGCTGACAGAAAACCTGGTGGAAGGAAACTAATCTTATCATCGTGCTGTTCTAGTGATTTATTCTTCATATATATATATATATATATATATATATACCTGTCGTCGTTGTTCAAGTTACCCCACTGCTCTATGGTACAGGGACAAGATTCTGCAAACAATAGTGAAGTGACACCGTATCGTCAATATTTTGCTGACAAAAATCGTGGTGGAAGGTAACTATTCTGTTCATCGTGCTGTTCTAGTGATTCATTCTTGATATATACCTCCCGTCGTTGTTCAAGTTATTCCACTGCTCTATGGTACAGGGACAAGATTCTGCAACCAATAGTGACACCGTATCGTAAATATTTTGCTGACAAAAGTCGTGGTGGAAGGTAACTAGTCTGTTCATCGTGCTGTTCTAGTGATTCATTCTTGATATATACCTCCCGTCGTTGTTCAAGTTATCCTACTGCTCTATGGTACAGGGACAAGATTTTGCAACCAATAGTGACGCCGTATCGTCAATATTTTGCTGACAGAAAACCTGGTGGAAGGAAACTAATCTTATCATCGTGCTGTTCTAGTGATTTATTCTTCATATATATATATATATATATATATATATATATATATATATATATATATATATATATACCTGTCGTCGTTGTTCAAGTTATCCCACTGCTCTATGGTACAGGGACAAGATTCTGCAAACAATAGTGACACCGTATCGTCAATATTTTGCTGACAAAAATCGTGGTGGAAGGTAACTAGTCTGTTCATCGTGCTGTTCTAGTGATTCATTCTTGATATATACCTGCCGTCGTTGTTCAAGTTATTCCACTGCTCTATGGTACAGGGACAAGATTCTGCAACCAATAGTGACACCGTATCGTAAATATTTTGCTGACAAAAGTCGTGGTGGAAGGTAACTAGTCTGTTCATCGTGCTGTTCTAGTGATTCATTCTTGATATATACCTCCCGTCGTTGTTCAAGTTATCCTACTGCTCTATGGTACAGGGACAAGATTTTGCAACCAATAGTGACGCCGTATCGTCAATATTTTGCTGACAGAAAACCTGGTGGAAGGAAACTAATCTTATCATCGTGCTGTTCTAGTGATTTATTCTTCATATATATATATATATATATATATATATATATATATACCTGTCGTCGTTGTTCAAGTTATCCCACTGCTCTATGGTACAGGGACAAGATTCTGCAAACAATAGTGACACCGTATCGTCAATATTTTGCTGACAAAAATCGTGGTGGAAGGTAACTAGTCTGTTCATCGTGCTGTTCTAGTGATTCATTCTTGATATATACCTCCCGTCGTTGTTCAAGTTATTCCACTGCTCTATGGTACAGGGACAAGATTCTGCAACCAATAGTGACACCGTATCGTAAATATTTTGCTGACAAAAGTCGTGGTGGAAGGTAACTAGTCTGTTCATCGTGCTGTTCTAGTGATTCATTCTTGATATATACCTCCCGTCGTTGTTCAAGTTATCCTACTGCTCTATGGTACAGGGACAAGATTTTGCAACCAATAGTGACGCCGTATCGTCAATATTTTGCTGACAGAAAACCTGGTGGAAGGAAACTAATCTTATCATCGTGCTGTTCTAGTGATTTATTCTTCATATATATATATATATATATATATATATATATATATATATATATACCTGTCGTCGTTGTTCAAGTTATCCCACTGCTCTATGGTACAGGGACAAGATTCTGCAAACAATAGTGACACCGTATCGTCAATATTTTGCTGACAAAAATCGTGGTGGAAGGTAACTAGTCTGTTCATCGTGCTGTTCTAGTGATTCATTCTTGATATATACCTCCCGTCGTTGTTCAAGTTATTCCACTGCTCTATGGTACAGGGACAAGATTCTGCAACCAATAGTGACACCGTATCGTCAATATTTTGCTGACAAAAATCGTGGTGGAAGGAAACTAGTCATTTCATCTTGCTGTTCTAGTGATTCATTCTTCATATATATATATATATATATATATATATATATATATATATACCTCTCGTCGTTGTTCAATTTATCCCACTGCTCTATGGTACAGGGACAAGATTCTGCAACCAATAGTGACACCATATTGTCAATATTTTGATGACAAAAATCGTGGTGGAAGCTAACTAGTCTTTTCATCGTGCTGTTCTAGTGATTCATTCTTCATATATACCTCTCGTCGTTGTTCGAGTTATCCCACTGCTCTATGGTACAGGGACAAGATTCTGCAACCAATAGTGACACCGTATCGTCAATATTTTGCTGACAAAAATCGTGGTGGAAGGAAACTAGTCATTTCATCTTGCTGTTCTAGTGATTCATTCTTCATATATATATATATATATATATACCTCTCGTCGTTGTTCAATTTATCCCACTGCTCTATGGTACAGGGACAAGATTCTGCAACCAATAGTGACACCATATTGTCAATATTTTGATGACAAAAATCGTGGTGGAAGCTAACTAGTCTTTTCATCGTGCTGTTCTAGTGATTCATTCTTCATATATACCTCTCGTCGTTGTTCGAGTTATCCCACTGCTCTATGGTACAGGGACAAGATTCTGCAACCAATAGTGACACCGTATCGTAAATATTTTGCTGACAAAAATCGTGGTGGAAGGTAACTAGTCTGTTCATCGTGCTGTTCTAGTGATTCATTCTTGATATATACCTCCCGTCGTTGTTCAAGTTATCCTACTGCTCTATGGTACAGGGACAAGATTTTGCAACCAATAGTGACGCCGTATCGTCAATATTTTGCTGACAGAAAACCTCTTGGAAGGAAACTAATCTTATCATCGTGCTGTTCTAGTGATTTATTCTTCATATGTATATATATATATATATATATATATATATATATACCTGTCGTCGTTGTTCAAGTTATCCCACTGCTCTATGGTACAGGGACAAGATTCTGCAAACAATAGTGACACCGTATCGTCAATATTTTGCTGACAAAAATCGTGGTGGAAGGTAACTAGTCTGTTCATCGTGCTGTTCTAGTGATTCATTCTTGATATATACCTCCCGTCGTTGTTCAAGTTATTCCACTGCTCTATGGTACAGGGACAAGATTCTGCAACCAATAGTGACACCGTATCGTCAATATTTTGCTGACAAAAATCGTGGTGGAAGGAAACTAGTAATTTCATCTTGCTGTTCTAGTGATTCATTCTTCATATATATATATATATATATATATATATATATATATACCTCTCGTCGTTGTTCAATTTATCCCACTGCTCTATGGTACAGGGACAAGATTCTGCAACCAATAGTGACACCATATTGTCAATATTTTGATGACAAAAATCGTGGTGGAAGCTAACTAGTCTTTTCATCGTGCTGTTCTAGTGATTCATTCTTCATATATACCTCTCGTCGTTGTTCGAGTTATCCCACTGCTCTATGGTACAGGGACAAGATTCTGCAACCAATAGTGACACCGTATTGTCAATATTTTGCTGACAAAAGTCGTGGTGGAAGGTAACTAGTCTGTTCATCGTGCTGTTCTAGTGATTCATTCTTGATATATACCTCCCGTCGTTGTTCAAGTTATCCTACTGCTCTATGGTACAGGGACAAGATTTTGCAACCAATAGTGACGCCGTATCGTCAATATTTTGCTGACAGAAAACCTGGTGGAAGGAAACTAATCTTATCATCGTGCTGTTCTAGTGATTCATTCTTCATATATATATATATATATATATATATATATATATATATATATATATATACCTCTCGTCGTTGTTCAATTTATCCCACTGCTCTATGGTACAGGGACAAGATTCTGCAACCAATAGTGACACCATATTGTCAATATTTTGATGACAAAAATCGTGGTGGAAGCTAACTAGTCTTTTCATCGTGCTGTTCTAGTGATTCATTCTTCATATATACCTCTCGTCGTTGTTCGAGTTATCCCACTGCTCTATGGTACAGGGACAAGATTCTGCAACCAATAGTGACACCGTATCGTCAATATTTTGCTGACAAAAGTCGTGGTGGAAGGTAACTAGTCTGTTCATCGTGCTGTTCTAGTGATTCATTCTTGATATATACCTCCCGTCGTTGTTCAAGTTATCCTACTGCTCTATGGTACAGGGACAAGATTCTGCAACCAATAGTGACACCATATTGTCAATATTTTGCTGACAAAAGTCGTGGTGGAAGGTAACTAGTCTGTTCATCGTGCTGTTCTAGTGATTCATTCTTGATATATACCTCCCGTCGTTGTTCAAGTTATCCTACTGCTCTATGGTACAGGGACAAGATTTCGCAACCAATAGTGACGCCGTATCGTCAATATTTTGCTGACAGAAAACCTCTTGGAAGGAAACTAATCTTATCATCGTGCTGTTCTAGTGATTTATTCTTCATATATATATATATATATATATATATATATATATATATATATATATATATATATATATATATACCTGTCGTCGTTGTTCAAGTTATCCCACTGCTCTATGGTACAGGGACAAGATTCTGCAAACAATAGTGACACCGTATCGTCAATATTTTGCTGACAAAAATCGTGGTGGAAGGTAACTAGTCTGTTCATCGTGCTGTTCTAGTGATTCATTCTTGATATATACCTCCCGTCGTTGTTCAAGTTATTCCACTGCTCTATGGTACAGGGACAAGATTCTGCAACCAATAGTGACACCGTATCGTCAATATTTTGCTGACAAAAATCGTGGTGGAAGGAAACTAGTCATTTCATCTTGCTGTTCTAGTGATTCATTCTTCATATATATATATATATATATATATATATATATATATATATATATACCTATCGTCGTTGTTCAATTTATCCCACTGCTCTATGGTACAGGGACAAGATTCTGCAACCAATAGTGACACCATATTGTCAATATTTTGATGACAAAAATCGTGGTGGAAGCTAACTAGTCTTTTCATCGTGCTGTTCTAGTGATTCGTTCTTCATATATACCTCTCGTCGTTGTTCGAGTTATCCCACTGCTCTATGGTACAGGGACAAGATTCTGCAACCAATAGTGACACCGTATCGTCAATATTTTGCTGACAAAAGTCGTGGTGGAAGGTAACTAGTCTGTTCATCGTGCTGTTCTAGTGATTCATTCTTGATATATACCTCCCGTCGTTGTTCAAGTTATCCTACTGCTCTATGGTACAGGGACAAGATTTTGCAACCAATAGTGACGCCGTATCGTCAATATTTTGCTAACAGAAAACCTGGTGGAAGGAAACTAATCTTATCATCGTGCTGTTCTAGTGATTCATTCTTCATATATATATATATATATATATATATATATATATATATATATATATATATATATATACCTCTCGTCGTTGTTCAATTTATCCCACTGCTCTATGGTACAGGGACAAGATTCTGCAACCAATAGTGACACCATATTGTCAATATTTTGATGACAAAAATCGTGGTGGAAGCTAACTAGTCTTTTCATCGTGCTCTTCTAGTGATTCATTCTTCATATATACCTCTCGTCGTTGTTCGAGTTATCCCACTGCTCTATGGTACAGGGACAAGATTCTGCAACCAATAGTGACACCATATTGTCAATATTTTGATGACAAAAATCGTGGTGGAAGCTAACTAGTCTTTTCATCGTGCTGTTCTAGTGATTCATTCTTCACATATACCTCTCGTCGTTGTTCGAGTTATCCCACTGCTCTATGGTACAGGGACAAGATTCTGTAACCAATAGTGACACCGTATCGTCAATATTTTGCTGACAAAAATCGTGGTGGAAGGTAACTAGTCTGTTCATCGTGCTGTTCTAGTGATTCATTCTTGATATATACCTCTCGTCGTTGTTCAATTTATCCCACTGCTCTATGGTACAGGGACAAGATTCTGCAACCAATAGTGACACCATATTGTCAATATTTTGATGACAAAAATCGTGGTGGAAGCTAACTAGTCTTTTCATCGTGCTGTTCTAGTGATTCATTCTTGATATATACCTCCCGTCGTTGTTCGAGTTATCCCACTGCTCTATGGTACAGGGACAAGATTCTGCAACCAATAGTGACACCGTATCGTCAATATTTTGCTGACAAAAATCGTGGTGGAAGGAAACTAGTCATTTCATCTTGCTGTTCTAGTGATTCATTCTTCATATATATATATATATATATATATATATATACCTCTCGTCGTTGTTCAATTTATCCCACTGCTCTATGGTACAGGGACAAGATTCTGCAACCAATAGTGACACCGTATCGTCAATATTTTGCTGACTAAAATCGTGGTGGAAGGAAACTAGTCATTTCATCTTGCTGTTCTAGTGATTCATTCTTCATATATATATATATATATATATATATATATACCTCTCGTCGTTGTTCAATTTATCCCACTGCTCTATGGTACAGGGACAAGATTCTGCAACCAATAGTGACACCATATTGTCAATATTTTGATGACAAAAATCGTGGTGGAAGCTAACTAGAATTTTCATCGTGCTGTTCTAGTGATTCATTCTTCATATATACCTCTCGTCGTTGTTCGAGTTATCCCACTGCTCTATGGTACAGGGACAAGATTCTGCAACCAATAGTGACACCGTATCGTCAATATTTTGCAGACAAAAATCGTGGTGGAAGGTAACTAGTCTGTTCATCGTGCTGTTCTAGTGATTCATTCTTGATATATACCTCTCGTCGTTGTTCAATTTATCCCACTGCTCTATGGTACAGGGACAAGATTCTGCAACCAATAGTGACACCATATTGTCAATATTTTGATGACAAAAATCGTGGTGGAAGCTAACTAGTCTTTTCATCGTGCTGTTCTAGTGATTCATTCTTCATATATACCTCTCGTCGTTGTTCGAGTTATCCCACTGCTCTATGGTACAGGGACAAGATTCTGCAACCAATAGTGACACCGTATCGTCAATATTTTGCTGACAAAAATCGTGGTGGAAGGAAACTAGTCATTTCATCTTGCTGTTGTAGTGATTCATTCTTCATATATATATATATATATATATATATATATATATATATATATACCTCTCGTCGTTGTTCAATTTATCCCACTGCTCTATGGTACAGGGACAAGATTCTGCAACCAATAGTGACACCATATTGTCAATATTTTGATGACAAAAATCGTGGTGGAAGCTAACTAGTCTTTTCATCGTGCTGTTCTAGTGATTCATTCTTCATATATACCTCTCGTCGTTGTTCGAGTTATCCCACTGCTCTATGGTACAGGGACAAGATTCTGCAAGCAATAGTGACACCGTATCGTCAATATTTTGCTGACAAAAATCGTGGTGGAAGGAAACTAGTCATTTCATCTTGCTGTTCTAGTGATTCATTCTTCATATATATATATATATATATATATATATATATATATATATATATATACCTCTCGTCGTTGTTCAATTTATCCCACTGCTCTATGGTACAGGGACAAGATTCTGCAACCAATAGTGACACCATATTGTCAATATTTTGATGACAAAAATCGTGGTGGAAGCTAACTAGTCTTTTCATCGTGCTGTTCTAGTGATTCATTCTTCATATATACCTCTCGTCGTTGTTCGAGTTATCCCACTGCTCTATGGTACAGGGACAAGATTCTGCAACCAATAGTGACACCGTATCGTCAATATTTTGCTGACAAAAATCGTGGTGGAAGGAAACTAGTCATTTCATCTTGCTGTTCTAGTGATTCATTCTTCATATATATATATATATATATATATATATATATATATATATATATATACCTCTCGTTGTTGTTCAATTTATCCCACTGCTCTATGGTACAGGGACAAGATTCTGCAACCAATAGTGACACCATATTGTCAATATTTTGATGACAAAAATCGTGGTGGAAGCTAACTAGTCTTTTCATCGTGCTGTTCTAGTGATTCATTCTTCATATATACCTCTCGTCGTTGTTCGAGTTATCCCACTGCTCTATGGTACAGGGACAAGATTCTGCAACCAATAGTGACACCGTATCGTCAATATTTTGCTGACAAAAATCGTGGTGGAAGGTAACTAGTCTGTTCATCGTGCTGTTCTAGTGATTCATTCTTGATATATACCTCCCGTCGTTGTTCAAGTTATCCTACTGCTCTATGGTACAGGGACAAGATTTTGCAACCAATAGTGACGCCGTATCGTCAATATTTTGCTGACAGAAAACCTGGTGGAAGGAAACTAATCTTATCATCGTGCTGTTCTAGTGATTTATTCTTCATATATATATATATATATATATATATATATATATATATATATATATATATATACCTCTCGTCGTTGTTCAAGTTATCCCACTGCTCTATGGTACAGGGACAAGATTCTGCAAACAATACGGACACCGTATCGTCAATATTTTGCTGACAAAAATCGTGGTGGAAGGTAACTAGTCTGTTCATCGTGCTGTTCTAGTGATTCATTCTTGATATATACCTCCCGTCGTTGTTCAAGTTATTCCACTGCTCTATGGTACAGGGACAAGATTCTGCAACCAATAGTGACACCGTATCGTAAATATTTTGCTGACAAAAGTCGTGGTGGAAGGTAACTAGTCTGTTCATCGTGCTGTTCTAGTGATTCATTCTTGATATATACCTCCCGTCGTTGTTCAAGTTATCCTACTGCTCTATGGTACAGGGACAAGATTTTGCAACCAATAGTGACGCCGTATCGTCAATATTTTGCTGACAGAAAACCTGGTGGAAGGAAACTAATCTTATCATCGTGCTGTTCTAGTGATTTATTCTTCATATATATATATATATATATATATATATATATATATATATATATATATATATATATATACCTGTCGTCGTTGTTCAAGTTATCCCACTGCTCTATGGTACAGGGACAAGATTCTGCAAACAATAGTGACACCGTATCGTCAATATTTTGCTGACAAAAATCGTGGTGGAAGGTAACTAGTCTGTTCATCGAGCTGTTCTAGTGATTCATTCTTGATATATACCTCCCGTCGTTGTTCAAGTTATTCCACTGCTCTATGGTACAGGGACAAGATTCTGCAACCAATAGTGACACCGTATCGTAAATATTTTGCTGACAAAAGTCGTGGTGGAAGGTAACTAGTCTGTTCATCGTGCTGTTCTAGTGATTCATTCTTGATATATACCTCCCGTCGTTGTTCAAGTTATCCTACTGCTCTATGGTACAGGGACAAGATTTTGCAACCAATAGTGACGCCGTATCGTCAATATTTTGCTGACAGAAAACCTGGTGGAAGGAAACTAATCTTATCATCGTGCTGTTCTAGTGATTTATTCTTCATATATATATATATATATATATATATATATATATATATATATACCTGTCGTCGTTGTTCAAGTTATCCCACTGCTCTATGGTACAGGGACAAGATTCTGCAAACAATAGTGACACCGTATCGTCAAAATTTTGCTGACAAAAATCGTGGTGGAAGGTAACTAGTCTGTTCATCGTGCTGTTCTAGTGATTCATTCTTGATATATACCTCCCGTCGTTGTTCAAGTTATTCCACTGCTCTATGGTACAGGGACAAGATTCTGCAACCAATAGTGACACCGTATCGTAAATATTTTGCTGACAAAAGTCGTGGTGGAAGGTAACTAGTCTGTTCATCGTGCTGTTCTAGTGATTCATTCTTGATATATACCTCCCGTCGTTGTTCAAGTTATCCTACTGCTCTATGGTACAGGGACAAGATTTTGCAACCAATAGTGACGCCGTATCGTCAATATTTTGCTGACAGAAAACCTGGTGGAAGGAAACTAATCTTATCATCGTGCTGTTCTAGTGATTTATTCTTCATATATATATATATATATATATATATATATATATATACCTGTCGTCGTTGTTCAAGTTATCCCACTGCTCTATGGTACAGGGACAAGATTCTGCAAACAATAGTGACACCGTATCGTCAATATTTTGCTGACAAAAATCGTGGTGGAAGGTAACTAGTCTGTTCATCGTGCTGTTCTAGTGATTCATTCTTGATATATACCTCCCGTCGTTGTTCAAGTTATTCCACTGCTCTATGGTACAGGGAGAAGATTCTGCAACCAATAGTGACACCGTATCGTCAATATTTTGCTGACAAAAATCGTGGTGGAAGGTAACTAGTCATTTCATCTTGCTGTTCTAGTGATTCATTCTTCATATATATATATATATATATATATATATATATATATATATACCTCTCGTCGTTGTTCAATTTATCCCACTGCTCTATGGTACAGGGACAAGATTTTGCAACCAATAGTGACGCCGTATCGTCAATATTTTGCTGACAGAAAACCTGGTGGAAGGAAACTAATCTTATCATCGTGCTGTTCTAGTGATTTATTCTTCATATATATATATATATATATATATATATATATATATATATATATACCTGTCGTCGTTGTTCAAGTTATCCCACTGCTCTATGGTACAGGGACAAGATTCTGCAAACAATAGTGACACTGTATCGTCAATATTTTGCTGACAAAAATCGTGGTGGAAGGTAACTAGTCTGTTCATCGTGCTGTTCTAGTGATTCATTCTTGATATATACCTCCCGTCGTTGTTCAAGTTATTCCACTGCTCTATGGTACAGGGACAAGATTTTGCAACCAATAGTGACACCGTATCGTCAATATTTTGCTGACAAAAATCGTGGTGGAAGGTAACTAGTCATTTCATCTTGCTGTTCTAGTGATTCATTCTTCATATATATATATATATATATATATATATATATATATATATATATATATATATATACCTCCCGTCGTTGTTCAAGTTATCCTACTGCTCTATGGTACAGGGACAAGATTTTGCAACCAATAGTGACGCCGTATCGTCAATATTTTGCTGACAGAAAACCTGGTGGAAGGAAACTAATCTTATCATCGTGCTGTTCTAGTGATTTATTCTTCATATATATATATATATATATATATATATATACCTGTCGTCGTTGTTCAAGTTATCCCACTGCTCTATGGTACAGGGACAAGATTCTGCAAACAATAGTGACACCGTATCGTCAATATTTTGCTGACAAATCGTGGTGGAAGGTAACTAGTCTGTTCATCGTGCTGTTCTAGTGATTCATTCTTGATATATACCTCCCGTCGTTGTTCAAGTTATTCCACTGCTCTATGGTACAGGGACAAGATTCTGCAACCAATAGTGACACCGTATCGTAAATATTTTGCTGACAAAAGTCGTGGTGGAAGGTAACTAGTCTGTTCATCGTGCTGTTCTAGTGATTCATTCTTGATATATACCTCCCGTCGTTGTTCAAGTTATCCTACTGCTCTATGGTACAGGGACAAGATTTTGCAACCAATAGTGACGCCGTATCGTCAATATTTTGCTGACTGAAAACCTGGTGGAAGGAAACTAATCTTATCATCGTGCTGTTCTAGTGATTTATTCTTCATATATATATATATATATATATATATATATATATATATATATACCTGTCGTCGTTGTTCAAGTTATCCCACTGCTCTATGGTACAGGGACAAGATTCTGCAAACAATAGTGACACCGTATCGTCAATATTTTGCTGACAAAAATCGTGGTGGAAGGTAACTAGTCTGTTCATCGTGCTGTTCTAGTGATTCATTCTTGATATATACCTCCCGTCGTTGTTCAAGTTATTCCACTGCTCTATGGTACAGGGACAAGATTCTGCAACCAATAGTGACACCGTATCGTAAATATTTTGCTGACAAAAGTCGTGGTGGAAGGTAACTAGTCTGTTCATCGTGCTGTTCTAGTGATTCATTCTTGATATATACCTCCCGTCGTTGTTCAAGTTATCCTACTGCTCTATGGTACAGGGACAAGATTTTGCAACCAATAGTGACGCCGTATCGTCAATATTTTGCTGACAGAAAACCTGGTGGAAGGAAACTAATCTTATCATCGTGCTGTTCTAGTGATTTATTCTTCATATATATATATATATATATATATATATATATATATAATATATATATATATATATACCTGTCGTCGTTGTTCAAGTTATCCCACTGCTCTATGGTACAGGGACAAGATTCTGCAAACAATAGTGACACCGTATCGTCAATATTTTGCTGACAAAAATCGTGGTGGAAGGTAACTAGTCTGTTCATCGTGCTGTTCTAGTGATTCATTCTTGATATATACCTCCCGTCGTTGTTCAAGTTATTCCACTGCTCTATGGTACAGGGACAAGATTCTGCAACCAATAGTGACACCGTATCGTAAATATTTTGCTGACAAAAGTCGTGGTGGAAGGTAACTAGTCTGTTCATCGTGCTGTTCTAGTGATTCATTCTTGATATATACCTCCCGTCGTTGTTCAAGTTATCCTACTGCTCTATGGTACAGGGACAAGATTTTGCAACCAATAGTGACGCCGTATCGTCAATATTTTGCTGACAGAAAACCTGGTGGAAGGAAACTAATCTTATCATCGTGCTGTTCTAGTGATTTATTCTTCATATATATATATATATATATATATATACCTGTCGTCGTTGTTCAAGTTATCCCACTGCTCTATGGTACAGGGACAAGATTCTGCAAACAATAGTGACACCGTATCGTCAATATTTTGCTGACAAAAATCGTGGTGGAAGGTAACTAGTCTGTTCATCGTGCTGTTCTAGTGATTCATTCTTGATATATACCTCCCGTCGTTGTTCAAGTTATTCCACTGCTCTATGGTACAGGGACAAGATTCTGCAACCAATAGTGACACAGTATCGTCAATATTTTGCTGACAAAAATCGTGGTGGAAGGAAACTAGTCATTTCATCTTGCTGTTGTAGTGATTCATTCTTCATATATATATATATATATATATATATATATATATATATATATATATACCTCTCGTCGTTGTTCAATTTATCCCACTGCTCTATGGTACAGGGACAAGATTCTGCAACCAATAGTGACACCATATTGTCAATATTTTGATGACAAAAATCGTGGTGGAAGCTAACTAGTCTTTTCATCGTGCTGTTCTAGTGATTCATTCTTCATATATACCTCTCGTCGTTGTTCGAGTTATCCCACTGCTCTATGGTACAGGGACAAGATTCTGCAACCAATAGTGACACCGTATCGTCAATATTTTGCTGACAAAAATCGTGGTGGAAGGAAACTAGTCATTTCATCTTGCTGTTCTAGTGATTCATTCTTCATATATATATATATATATATATATATATATATATATATATATATATACCTCTCGTCGTTGTTCAATTTATCCCACTGCTCTATGGTACAGGGACAAGATTCTGCAACCAATAGTGACACCATATTGTCAATATTTTGATGACAAAAATCGTGGTGGAAGCTAACTAGTCTTTTCATCGTGCTGTTCTAGTGATTCATTCTTCATATATACCTCTCGTCGTTGTTCGAGTTATCCCACTGCTCTATGGTACAGGGACAAGATTCTGCAACCAATAGTGACACCGTATCGTAAATATTTTGCTGACAAAAATCGTGGTGGAAGGTAACTAGTCTGTTCATCGTGCTGTTCTAGTGATTCATTCTTGATATATACCTCCCGTCGTTGTTCAAGTTATCCTACTGCTCTATGGTACAGGGACAAGATTTTGCAACCAATAGTGACGCCGTATCGTCAATATTTTGCTGACAGAAAACCTCTTGGAAGGAAACTAATCTTATCATCGTGCTGTTCTAGTGATTTATTCTTCATATATATATATATATATATATATATATATATATATATATATATATACCTGTCGTCGTTGTTCAAGTTATCCCACTGCTCTATGGTACAGGGACAAGATTCTGCAAACAATAGTGACACCGTATCGTCAATATTTTGCTGACAAAAATCGTGGTGGAAGGTAACTAGTCTGTTCATCGTGCTGTTCTAGTGATTCATTCTTGATATATACCTCCCGTCGTTGTTCAAGTTATTCCACTGCTCTATGGTACAGGGACAAGATTCTGCAACCAATAGTGACACCGTATCGTCAATATTTTGCTGACAAAAATCGTGGTGGAAGGAAACTAGTCATTTCATCTTGCTGTTCTAGTGATTCATTCTTCATATATATATATATATATATATATATATATATATATATATATATATATACCTCTCGTCGTTGTTCAATTTATCCCACTGCTCTATGGTACAGGGACAAGATTCTGCAACCAATAGTGACACCATATTGTCAATATTTTGATGACAAAAATCGTGGTGGAAGCTAACTAGTCTTTTCATCGTGCTGTTCTAGTGATTCATTCTTCATATATACCTCTCGTCGTTGTTCGAGTTATCCCACTGCTCTATGGTACAGGGACAAGATTCTGCAACCAATAGTGACACCGTATTGTCAATATTTTGCTGACAAAAGTCGTGGTGGAAGGTAACTAGTCTGTTCATCGTGCTGTTCTAGTGATTCATTCTTGATATATACCTCCCGTCGTTGTTCAAGTTATCCTACTGCTCTATGGTACAGGGACAAGATTTTGCAACCAATAGTGACGCCGTATCGTCAATATTTTGCTGACAGAAAACCTGGTGGAAGGAAACTAATCTTATCATCGTGCTGTTCTAGTGATTCATTCTTCATATATATATATATATATATATATATATATATATATATATATATATATATATACCTCTCGTCGTTGTTCAATTTATCCCACTGCTCTATGGTACAGGGACAAGATTCTGCAACCAATAGTGACACCATATTGTCAATATTTTGATGACAAAAATCGTGGTGGAAGCTAACTAGTCTTTTCATCGTGCTGTTCTAGTGATTCATTCTTCATATATACCTCTCGTCGTTGTTCGAGTTATCCCACTGCTCTATGGTACAGGGACAAGATTCTGCAACCAATAGTGACACCGTATCGTCAATATTTTGCTGACAAAAGTCGTGGTGGAAGGTAACTAGTCTGTTCATCGTGCTGTTCTAGTGATTCATTCTTGATATATACCTCCCGTCGTTGTTCAAGTTATCCTACTGCTCTATGGTACAGGGACAAGATTCTGCAACCAATAGTGACACCATATTGTCAATATTTTGCTGACAAAAGTCGTGGTGGAAGGTAACTAGTCTGTTCATCGTGCTGTTCTAGTGATTCATTCTTGATATATACCTCCCGTCGTTGTTCAAGTTATCCTACTGCTCTATGGTACAGGGACAAGATTTTGCAACCAATAGTGACGCCGTATCGTCAATATTTTGCTGACAGAAAACCTCTTGGAAGGAAACTAATCTTATCATCGTGCTGTTCTAGTGATTTATTCTTCATATATATATATATATATATATATATATATATATATATATATATATATATATATATACCTGTCGTCGTTGTTCAAGTTATCCCACTGCTCTATGGTACAGGGACAAGATTCTGCAAACAATAGTGACACCGTATCGTCAATATTTTGCTGACAAAAATCGTGGTGGAAGGTAACTAGTCTGTTCATCGTGCTGTTCTAGTGATTCATTCTTGATATATACCTCCCGTCGTTGTTCAAGTTATTCCACTGCTCTATGGTACAGGGACAAGATTCTGCAACCAATAGTGACACCGTATCGTCAATATTTTGCTGACAAAAATCGTGGTGGAAGGAAACTAGTCATTTCATCTTGCTGTTCTAGTGATTCATTCTTCATATATATATATATATATATATATATATATATATACCTCTCGTCGTTGTTCAATTTATCCCACTGCTCTATGGTACAGGGACAAGATTCTGCAACCAATAGTGACACCATATTGTCAATATTTTGATGACAAAAATCGTGGTGGAAGCTAACTAGTCTTTTCATCGTGCTGTTCTAGTGATTCGTTCTTCATATATACCTCTCGTCGTTGTTCGAGTTATCCCACTGCTCTATGGTACAGGGACAAGATTCTGCAACCAATAGTGACACCGTATCGTCAATATTTTGCTGACAAAAGTCGTGGTGGAAGGTAACTAGTCTGTTCATCGTGCTGTTCTAGTGATTCATTCTTGATATATACCTCCCGTCGTTGTTCAAGTTATCCTACTGCTCTATGGTACAGGGACAAGATTTTGCAACCAATAGTGACGCCGTATCGTCAATATTTTGCTAACAGAAAACCTGGTGGAAGGAAACTAATCTTATCATCGTGCTGTTCTAGTGATTCATTCTTCATATATATATATATATATATATATATATATATATATATATATATATACCTCTCGTCGTTGTTCAATTTATCCCACTGCTCTATGGTACAGGGACAAGATTCTGCAACCAATAGTGACACCATATTGTCAATATTTTGATGACAAAAATCGTGGTGGAAGCTAACTAGTCTTTTCATCGTGCTCTTCTAGTGATTCATTCTTCATATATACCTCTCGTCGTTGTTCGAATTATCCCACTGCTCTATGGTACAGGGACAAGATTCTGCAACCAATAGTGACACCGTATCGTCAATATTTTGCTGACAAAAGTCGTGGTGGAAGGTAACTAGTCTGTTCATCGTGCTGTTCTAGTGATTCATTCTTGATATATACCTCCCGTCGTTGTTCAAGTTATCCTACTGCTCTATGGTACAGGGACAAGATTTTGCAACCAATAGTGACGCCGTATCGTCAATATTTTGCTGACAGAAAACCTGGTGGAAGGAAACTAATCTTATCATCGTGCTGTTCTAGTGATTCATTCTTCATATATATATATATATATACATATATATATATATATATATATATATATATATATATATATATATATACCTCTCGTCGTTGTTCAATTTATCCCACTGCTCTATGGTACAGGGACAAGATTCTGCAACCAATAGTGACACCATATTGTCAATATTTTGATGACAAAAATCGTGGTGGAAGCTAACTAGTCTTTTCATCGTGCTGTTCTAGTGATTCATTCTTCATATATACCTCTCGTCGTTGTTCGAGTTATCCCACTGCTCTATGGTACAGGGACAAGATTCTGCAACCAATAGTGACACCGTATCGTCAATATTTTGCTGACAAAAGTCGTGGTGGAAGGTAACTAGTCTGTTCATCGTGCTGTTCTAGTGATTCATTCTTCATATATACCTCTCGTCGTTGTTCAAGTTATCCTACTGCTCTATGGTACAGGGACAAGATTCTGCAACCAATAGTGACACCGTATCGTCAATATTTTGCTGACAAAAGTCGTGGTGGACGGTAACTAGTCTGTTCATCGTGCTGTTCTAGTGATTCATTCTTGATATATACCTCCCGTCGTTGTTCAAGTTATCCTACTGCTCTATGGTACAGGGACAAGATTTTGCAACCAATAGTGACGCCGTATCGTCAATATTTTGCTGACAAAAGTCGTGGTGGAAGGTAACTAGTCTGTTCATCGTGCTGTTCTAGTGATTCATTCTTCATATATACCTCTCGTCGTTGTTCGAGTTATCCCACTGCTCTATGGTACAGGGACAAGATTCTGCAACCAATAGTGACACCGTATCGTCAATATTTTGCTGACAAAAGTCGTGGTGGAAGGTAACTAGTCTGTTCATCGTGCTGTTCTAGTGATTCATTCTTGATATATACCTCCCGTCGTTGTTCAAGTTATCCTACTGCTCTATGGTACAGGGACAAGATTCTGCAACCAATAGTGACACCGTATCGTCAATATTTTGCTGACAAAAGTCGTGGTGGAAGGTAACTAGTCTGTTCATCGTGCTGTTCTAGTGATTCATTCTTGATATATACCTCCCGTCGTTGTTCAAGTTATCCTACTGCTCTATGGTACAGGGACAAGATTCTGCAACCAATAGTGACACCGTATCGTCAATATTTTGCTGACAAAAGTCGTGGTGGAAGGTAACTAGTCTGTTCATCGTGCTGTTCTAGTGATTCATTCTTGATATATACCTCCCGTCGTTGTTCAAGTTATCCTACTGCTCTATGGTACAGGGACAAGATTTTGCAACCAATAGTGACGCCGTATCGTCAATATTTTGCTGACAAAAGTCGTGGTGGAAGGTAACTAGTCTGTTCATCGTGCTGTTCTAGTGATTCATTCTTCATATATACCTCTCGTCGTTGTTCGAGTTATCCCACTGCTCTATGGTACAGGGACAAGATTTTGCAACCAATAGTGACGCCGTATCGTCAATATTTTGCTGACAAAAGTCGTGGTGGAAGGTAACTAGTCTGTTCATCGTGCTGTTCTAGTATTTCATTCTTCATATATACCTCTCGTCGTTGTTCGAGTTATCCCACTGCTCTATGGTACAGGGACAAGATTCTGCAACCAATAGTGACACCGTATCGTCAATATTTTGCTGACAAAAGTCGTGGTGGAAGGTAACTAGTCTGTTCATCGTGCTGTTCTAGTGATTCATTCTTGATATATACCTCCCGTCGTTGTTCAAGTTATCCTACTGCTCTATGGTACAGGGACAAGATTCTGCAACCAATAGTGACACCGTATCGTCAATATTTTGCTGACAAAAGTCGTGGTGGAAGGTAACTAGTCTGTTCATCGTGCTGTTCTAGTGATTCATTCTTGATATATACCTCCCGTCGTTGTTCAAGTTATCCTACTGCTCTATGGTACAGGGACAAGATTCTGCAACCAATAGTGACACCGTATCGTCAATATTTTGCTGACAAAAGTCGTGGTGGAAGGTAACTAGTCTGTTCATCGTGCTGTTCTAGTGATTCATTCTTGATATATACCTCCCGTCGTTGTTCAAGTTATCCTACTGCTCTATGGTACAGGGACAAGATTCTGCAACCAATAGTGACACCGTATCGTCAATATTTTGCTGACAAAAGTCGTGGTGGAAGGTAACTAGTCTGTTCATCGTGCTGTTCTAGTGATTCATTCTTGATATATACCTCCCGTCGTTGTTCAAGTTATCCTACTGCTCTATGGTACAGGGACAAGATTCTGCAACCAATAGTGACACCGTATCGTCAATATTTTGCTGACAAAAGTCGTGGTGGAAGGTAACTAGTCTGTTCATCGTGCTGTTCTAGTGATTCATTCTTGATATATACCTCCCGTCGTTGTTCAAGTTATCCTACTGCTCTATGGTACAGGGACAAGATTCTGCAACCAATAGTGACACCGTATCGTCAATATTTTGCTGACAAAAGTCGTGGTGGAAGGTAACTAGTCTGTTCATCGTGCTGTTCTAGTGATTCATTCTTGATATATACCTCCCGTCGTTGTTCAAGTTATCCTACTGCTCTATGGTACAGGGACAAGATTTTGCAACCAATAGTGACGCCGTATCGTCAATATTTTGCTGACAAAAGTCGTCGTGGAAGGTAACTAGTCTGTTCATCGTGCTGTTCTAGTGATTCATTCTTCATATATACCTCTCGTCGTTGTTCGAGTTATCCCACTGCTCTATGGTACAGGGACAAGATTCTGCAACCAATAGTGACACCGTATCGTCAATATTTTGCTGACAAAAGTCGTGGTGGAAGGTAACTAGTCTGTTCATCGTGCTGTTCTAGTGATTCATTCTTGATATATACCTCCCGTCGTTGTTCAAGTTATCCTACTGCTCTATTCTACAGGGACAAGATTCTGCAACCAATAGTGACACCGTATCGTCAATATTTTGCTGACAAAAGTCGTGGTGGAAGGTAACTAGTCTGTTCATCGTGCTGTTCTAGTGATTCATTCTTGATATATACCTCCCGTCGTTGTTCAAGTTATCCTACTGCTCTATGGTACAGGGACAAGATTCTGCAACCAATAGTGACACCGTATCGTCAATATTTTGCTGACAAAAGTCGTGGTGGAAGGTAACTAGTCTGTTCATCGTGCTGTTCTAGTGATTCATTCTTGATATATACCTCCCGTCGTTGTTCAAGTTATCCTACTGCTCTATGGTACAGGGACAAGATTCTGCAACCAATAGTGACACCGTATCGTCAATATTTTGCTGACAAAAGTCGTGGTGGAAGGTAACTAGTCTGTTCATCGTGCTGTTCTAGTGATTCATTCTTGATATATACCTCCCGTCGTTGTTCAAGTTATCCTACTGCTCTATGGTACAGGGACAAGATTTTGCAACCAATAGTGACGCCGTATCGTCAATATTTTGCTGACAAAAGTCGTGGTGGAAGGTAACTAGTCTGTTCATCGTGCTGTTCTAGTGATTCATTCTTCATATATACCTCTCGTCGTTGTTCGAGTTATCCCACTGCTCTATGGTACAGGGACAAGATTCTGCAACCAATAGTGACACCATATCGTCAATATTTTGCTGACAAAAGTCGTGGTGGAAGGTAACTAGTCTGTTCATCGTGCTGTTCTAGTGATTCATTCTTCATATATACCTCTCGTCGTTGTTCAAGTTATCCTACTGCTCTATGGTACAGGGACAAGATTCTGCAACCAATAGTGACACCGTATCGTCAATATTTTGCTGACAAAAGTCGTGGTGGAAGGTAACTAGTCTGTTCATCGTGCTGTTCTAGTGATTCATTCTTGATATATACCTCCCGTCGTTGTTCAAGTTATCCTACTGCTCTATGGTACAGGGACAAGATTCTGCAACCAATAGTGACACCGTATCGTCAATATTTTGCTGACAAAAGTCGTGGTGGAAGGTAACTAGTCTGTTCATCGTGCTGTTCTAGTGATTCATTCTTCATATATACCTCTCGTCGTTGTTCGAGTTATCCCACTGCTCTATGGTACAGGGACAAGATTCTGCAACCAATAGTGACACCGTATCGTCAATATTTTGCTGACAAAAGTCGTGGTGGAAGGTAACTAGTCTGTTCATCGTGCTGTTCTAGTGATTCATTCTTCATATATACCTCTCGTCGTTGTTCAAGTTATCCCACTGCTCTATGGTACAGGGACAAGATTCTGCAACCAATAGTGACACCGTATCGTCAATATTTTGCTGACAAAAGTCGTGGTGGAAGGTAACTAGTCTGTTCATCGTGCTGTTCTAGTGATTCATTCTTGATATATACCTCCCGTCGTTGTTCAAGTTATCCTACTGCTCTATGGTACAGGGACAAGATTTTGCAACCAATAGTGACGCCGTATCGTCAATATTTTGCTGACAGAAAACCTGGTGGAAGGAAACTAATCTTATCATCGTGCTGTTCTAGTGATTTATTCTTCATATATATATATATATATATATATATATATATATATATATACCTGTCGTCGTTGTTCAAGTTATCCCACTGCTCTATGGTACAGGGACAAGATTCTGCAAACAATAGTGACACCGTATCGTCAATATTTTGCTGACAAAAATCGTGGTGGAAGGTAACTAGTCTGTTCATCGTGCTGTTCTAGTGATTCATTCTTGATATATACCTCCCGTCGTTGTTCAAGTTATTCCACTGCTCTATGGTACAGGGACAAGATTCTGCAACCAATAGTGACACCGTATCGTCAATATTTTGCTGACAAAAATCGTGGTGGAAGGAAACTAGTCATTTCATCTTGCTGTTCTAGTGATTCATTCTTCATATATATATATATATATATATATATATATATATATATATATATATATATATATATATACCTCTCGTCGTTGTTCAATTTATCCCACTGCTCTATGGTACAGGGACAAGATTCTGCAACCAATAGTGACACCATATTGTCAATATTTTGATGACAAAAATCGTGGTGGAAGCTGACTAGTCTTTTCATCGTGCTGTTCTAGTGATTCATTCTTCATATATACCTCTCGTCGTTGTTCGAGTTATCCCACTGCTCTATGGTACAGGGACAAGATTCTGCAACCAATAGTGACACCGTATCGTCAATATTTTGCTGACAAAAGTCGTGGTGGAAGGTAACTAGTCTGTTCATCGTGCTGTTCTAGTGATTCATTCTTGATATATACCTCCCGTCGTTGTTCAAGTTATCCTACTGCTCTATGGTACAGGGACAAGATTCTGCAAACAATAGTGACGCCGTATCGTCAATATTTTGCTGACAGAAAACCTGGTGGAAGGAAACTAATCTTATCATCGTGCTGTTCTAGTGATTTATTCTTCATATATATATATATATATATATATATATATATATATATATATATATATACCTGTCGTCGTTGTTCAAGTTATCCCACTGCTCTATGGTACAGGGACAAGATTCTGCAAACAATAGTGACACCGTATCGTCAATATTTTGCTGACAAAAATCGTGGTGGAAGGTAACTAGTCTGTTCATCGTGCTGTTCTAGTGTTCATTCTTCATATATACCTCTCGTCGTTGTTCAAGTTATTCCACTGCTCTATGGTACGGGGACAAGATTCTGCAACCAATAGTGACTCCGTATCGTCAATATTTCGCTGACAAAAAACCTGGTGGAAGCTAACTAGTCTTTTCATCGTGCTGTTCTAGTGATTCATTCATATATATATATATATATATATATATATATATATATATATATATATATATATACCTCTCGTCGTTGTTCAAGTTATCCCACTGCTCTATGGTACAGGGACAAGATTCTGCAACCAATAGTGACACCATATTGTCAATATTTTGATGACAAAAATCGTGGTGGAAGCTAACTAGTCTTTTCATCGTGCTGTTCTAGTGATTCACTCTTCATATATACCTCTCGTCGTTGTTCAAGTTATCCTACTGCTCTATGGTACAGGGACAAGATTTTGCAACCAATAGTGACGCCGTATCGTCAATATTTTGCTGACAGAAAACCTGGTGGAAGGAAACTAATCTTATCATCGTGCTGTTCTAGTGATTTATTCTTCATATATATATATATATATATATATATATACCTCTTGTCGTTGTTCAAGTTATCCCACTGCTCTATGGTACAGGGACAAGATTCTGCAACCAATAGTGACACCGTATGGTCAATATTTTGCTGACAAAAATCGTGGTGGAAGGTAACTAGTCTGTTCATCGTGCTGTTCTAGTGATTCATTCTTCTTATATACCTCTCGTCGTTGTTCAAGTTATCCCACTGCTCTATGGTACAGGGACAAGATTCTGCAACCAATAGTGACACCGTATCGTCAATATTTTGCTGACAAAAATCGTGGTGGAAGCTAACTAGTCTTTTCATCGTGCTGTTCTAGTGTTTCATTCTTCATATATACCTCTCGTCGTTGTTCGAGTTATCCCACTGCTCTATGGTACAGGGACAAGATTCTGCAACCAATAGTGACACCGTATCGTCAATATTTTGCTGACAAAAATCGTGGTGCATGATAACTAGTCTGTTCATCGTGCTGTTCTAGTGATTCATTCTTCATATATACCTCTCGTCGTTGTTCAAGTTATCCCACTGCTCTATGGTACAGGGACAAGATTCTGCAACCAATAGTGACACCGTATCGTCAATATTTTGCTGACAAAAATCGTGGTGGAAGGTAACTAGTCTGCTCATCGTGCTGTTCTAGTGATTCATTCTTCATATATACTTCCCGTCGTTGTTCAAGTTATCCCACTGCTCTATGGTACAGGGACAAGATTTTGCAACCAATAGTGACACCGTATCGACAATATTTTGCTGACAAAAGTCGTGGTGGAAGGTAACTAGTCCAT
The DNA here is from genome assembly GCF_021461395.2 of Schistocerca americana. Taxonomy (NCBI): domain Eukaryota; kingdom Metazoa; phylum Arthropoda; class Insecta; order Orthoptera; family Acrididae; genus Schistocerca; species Schistocerca americana. Next base: position 323,935,588 of record NC_060121.1, on the reverse strand, counting down.
TCATCGTGCTGTTCTAGTGATTCATTCTTCATATATACCTCTCGTCGTTGTTCATGTTATCCCACTGCTCTATGGTACAGGGACAAGATTCTGCAACCAATAGGGACATCGTATCCTCAATATTTTGCTGACAAAAAACCTGGTGGAAGGTAACTTGTCTTCCCAACGTGCTGTTCTAGTGATTCATTCTTCATATATATATATACCTCTCGTCGTTGTTCAAGTTATCCCACTGCTCTATGGTACAGGGACAAGATTCTGCAACCAATAGTGACACCGTATCGTCAATATTTTGTTTACAAAAAACCTGGTGGAAGGTAACTAGTCTTTTCATCGAACTGTTCTAGTGATTCACTCTTCATATATACCTCTCGTCGTTGTTCAAGTTATCCCACTGCTCTATCGTACAGGGACAAGATTCTGCAACCAATAGTGACACCGTATCGTCAATATTTTCCTGACAAAAATCGTGGTGGAAGGTAATTAGTCTGTCCATCATGCTGTTCTAGTGATTCATTCTTCATATATACCTCTCATCGTTGTTCAAGTTATCCCACTGCTCTATGGTACAGGAGAAGATTTTGCAACCAATAGTGACACCGTATCGTTAATATTTTGCTGACAAAAATCGTGGTGAAAGGTAACTAGTCTGTTCTTCGTGCTGTTCTAGTGATTCATTCTTCATATATACCTCTCGTCGTTGTTCAAGTTATCCCACTGCTCAATGGTACAGGGACAAGATTCTGCATCCAATAGTGACACCGTATCGTCAATATTTTGCTGACAAAAACCTGGTGGAAGGTATCTAGTCTATTCATCGTGCTGTTCTAGTGATTCATTCTTCATATATATATATATATATATATATATATATATATATATATATATATATATATATATATATATATACCTCTTGTCGTTGTTCAAGTTATCCCACTGCTCTATGGTACAGGGACAAGATTCTGCAACCAATAGTGACACCGTATGGTCAATATTTTGCTGACAAAAATCGTGGTGGAAGGTAACTAGTCTGTTCATCGTGCTGTTCTAGTGATTCATTCTTCATATATACCTCTCGTCGTTGTTCAAGTTATCCCACTGCTCTATGGTACAGGGACAAGATTCTGCAACCAATAGTGACACCGTATCGTCAATATTTTGCTGACAAAAATCGTGGTGGAAGCTAACTAGTCTTTTCATCGTGCTGTTCTAGTGATTCATTCTTCATATATACCTCTCGTCGTTGTTCGAGTTATCCCACTGCTCTATGGTACAGGGACAAGATTCTGCAACCAATAGTGACACCGTATCGTCAATATTTTGCTGACAAAAATCGTGGTGCATGATAACTAGTCTGTTCATCGTGCTGTTCTAGTGATTCATTCTTCATATATACCTCTCGTCGTTGTTCAAGTTATCCCACTGCTCTATGGTACAGGGACCAGATCTGCAACCAATAGTGACACCGTATCGTCAATATTTTGCTGACAAAAATCGTGGTGGAAGGTAACTAGTCTGCTCATCGTGCTGTTCTAGTGATTCATTCTTCATATATACTTCCCGTCGTTGTTCAAGTTATCCCACTGCTCTATGGTACAGGGACAAGATTTTGCAACCAATAGTGACACCGTATCGACAATATTTTGCTGACAAAAATCGTGGTGGAAGGTAACTAGTCCGTTCATCGTGCTGTTCTAGTGATTCATTCTTCATATATATATATACCTCTTGTCGTTGTTCAAGTTATCCCACTGCTCTATGGTACAGGGACAAGATTCTGCAACCAATAGTGACACCGTATCGTCAATATTTTGCTGACAAAAATCGTGGTGGAAGCTAACTAGTCTTTTCATTGCGTTGTTCTAGTGATTCATTCTTCATATATACCTCTCGTCGTTGTTCGAGTTATCCCACTGCTCTATGGTACAGGGACAAGATTCTGCAACCAATAGTGACACCGTATCGTCAATATTTTGCTGACAAAAATCGTGGTGGAAGGTAACGAGTCTGTTCATTGTGCTGTTCTAGTGATTCATTCTTCATATATACCTCTCGTCTTTGTTCAAGATATCCCACCGCTCTATGGTACAGGGACAAGATTCTGCAACCAATAGTGACACTGTATCGTGAATATTTTGCTGACAAAAATCGTGGTGGAAGATAACTAGTCTGTTCATCGTGCTGTTCTAGTGATTCATTCTTCATATATACCTCTCGTCGTTGTTCATGTTATCCCACTGCTCTATGGTACAGGGACAAGATTCTGCAACCAATAGTGACACCGTATCGTCAATATTTTGCCGGCAAAAAACCAGGTGGGAGTTAACTAGTCATTTCATCGTGCTGTTCTAGTGATTCATTCTTCATACATATATATATATATATATATATATATATATATACCTCTCGTCGTTGTTCAAGTTATCCCACTGCTCTATGGTACAGGGACAAGATTCTGCAACCAATAGTGACACCGTATCGTCAATATTTTGCTGACAAAAATCGTGGTGGAAGCTAACTAGTCTTTTCATTGCGTTGTTCTAGTGATTCATTCTTCATATATACCTCTCGTCGTTGTTCGAGTTATCCCACTGCTCTATGGTACAGGGACAAGATTCTGCAACCAATAGTGACACCGTATCGTCAATATTTTGCTGACAAAAATCGTGGTGGAAGGTAACGAGTCTGTTCATTGTGCTGTTCTAGTGATTCATTCTTCATATATACCTCTCGTCTTTGTTCAAGTTATCCCACCGCTCTATGGTACAGGGACAAGATTCTGCAACCAATAGTGACACTGTATCGTGAATATTTTGCTGACAAAAATCGTGGTGGAAGATAACTAGTCTGTTCATCGTGCTGTTCTAGTGATTCATTCTTCATATATACCTCTCGTCGTTGTTCAAGTTATCCCACTGCTCTATGGTACAGGGACAAGGTTCTGCAACCAATAGTGACACCGTATCGTCAATATTTTGCTGGCAAAAATCGTGGTGGAAGGTAACTAGTCTGTTCATCGTGCTTTTCTAGTGATTCAATCTTCATATATACCTCTCGTCGTTGTTCAAGTTATCCCACTGCTCTATGGTACAGGGACAAGATTCTGCAAGCAATAGTGACACCGTATCGTCATTATTTTGCTGACAAAAATCGTGGTGGAAGGTAACTAGTCTGTTCATCGTGCTGTTCTAGTAATTCATTCTTCATATATACCTCTCGTCGTTGTTCAAGTTATCCCACTGCTCTATGGTACAGGGACAAGATTTTGGAACTAATGGTGACACCGTATCGTCAATATTTTGCTGACAAAAATCGTGGTGGAAGGTAACAAGTCTGCTCATCCTGCTGTTCTAGTGATTCATTCTTCATATATACCTCTCGTCGTTGTTCAAGTCATCCCACTGCTCTATGGTACAGGGACAAGATTCTGCAACCAATAGTGACACCGTATCGTCAATATTTTGCTGACAAGAATCGTGGTGGAAGGTAACTAGTCTGTTCATCGTTCTGTTCTAATGATTCATTCTTCATATATACCTATCGTCGTTGTTCAAGTTATCCCATTGCTCTATGGTACAGGGACAAGATTTTGCACCCAATAGTGACACCGTATCGTCAATATTTTGCCGACAAAAATCGTGGTGGAAGCTAACTAGTCTTTTCATCGTGCTGTTGTAGTGATTCATTCTTCATATATATAAATATATACCTCTCGTCGTTGTTCAAGTTATCCCACTGCTCTATGGTACAGGAACAAGATTCTGCAACCAATAGGGACACCGTATCGTCAATATTTTGCTGACAAAAATCGTGGTGGAAGGTAACTAGTCTGTTCATCGTGCTGTTCTAGTGATTCATTCTTCATATATACCTCTCGTCGTTGTTCAAGTTATCCCACTGCTCTATGGTACAGGGACAAGATTCTGCAACCAATAGTGACACCGTATCGTCAATTTTTTGCTGACAAAAAACCTGGTGGAAGGAAACTAGTCTTTTCATCGTGTTGTTCTAGTGATTCATTCTTCATATATATATATATATATATATATATATATATATATATACCTCTCGTCGTTGTTCAAGTTATCCCACTGCTCTATGGTACAGGGACAAGATTCTGCAACCAATAGTGACACCGTATCGTCAATTTTTTGCTGGCAAAAAACCTGGTGGAAGGAAACTAGTCTTTTCATCGTGCTGTTCTAGTGATTCATTCTTCATATATATATATATATATATATATATATATATATATATATATATATATATACCTCTCGTCGTTGTTCAAGTTATCCCACTGCTCTATGGTACAGGGACAAGATTCTGAAACCAATAGTGACACCGTATCGTCAATATTTTGCTGGCAAAAAACCTGGTGGGAGCTAACTAGTCTTTTCATCGTGCTGTTCTAGTGATTCATTCTTCATATATATATATATATATATATATACCTCTCGTCGTTGTTCAATTTATCCCACTACTCTATGGTACAGGGACAAGATTCTGCAACCAATAGCGACACCGTATCGTCAATATTTTGCTGACAAAAATCGTGGTGGAAGCTAACTAGTCTTTTCATCGTGTTGTTCTAGTGATTCATTCTTCATATATACCTCACGTCGTTGTTCGAGTTATCCCACTGCTCTATGGTACAGGGACAAGGTTCTGCAACCAATAATGACACCGTATTGTCAATATTTTGCTGACAAAAATCGTGGTGGAAGGTAACTAGTCTGTTCATCGTGCTGTTCTAGTGTTTCGTTCTTCATATATACCTCTCGTCTTTGTTCAAGTTATCCCACTGCTCTATGGTACAGGGACAAGATTCTGCAACCAATAGTGACACCGTATCGTCAATATTTTGCTGACAAAAATCGTGGTCGAAGATAACTAGTCTGTTCATCGTGCTGTTCTAGTGATTCATTCTTCATATATACCTCTCGTCGTTGTTCAAGTTATCCCACTGCTCTATGGTACAGGGACAAGATTCTGCAACCAATAGTGACACCGTATCGTCAATTTTTTGCTGGCAAAAAACCTGGTGGAAGGAAACTAGTCTTTTCATCGTGCTGTTCTAGTGATTCATTCTTCATATATATATATATATATATATATATATATATATATATATATATATATATATACCTCTCGTCGTTGTTCAAGTTATCCCACTGCTCTATGGTACAGGGACAAGATTCTGCAACCAATAGTGACACCGTATCGTCAATTTTTTGCTGTCAAAAAACCTGGTGGAAGGAAACTAGTCTTTTCATCGTGCTGTTCTAGTGATTCATTCTTCATATATATATATATATATATATATATATATATATATATATATATACCTCTCGTCGTTGTTCAAGTTATCCCACTGCTCTATGGTACAGGGACAAGATTATGAAACCAATAGTGACACCGTATCGTCAATATTTTGCTGGCAAAAAACCTGGTGGGAGCTAACTAGTCTTTTCATCGTGCTGTTCTAGTGATTCATTCTTCATATATATATATATATATATATATATATACCTCTCGTCGTTGTTCAATTTATCCCACTGCTCTATGGTACAGGGACAAGATTCTGCAACCAATAGCGACACCGTATCGTCAATATTTTGCTGACAAAAATCGTGGTGGAAGCTAACTAGTCTTTTCATCGTGTTGTTCTAGTGATTCATTCTTCATATATACCTCACGTCGTTGTTCGAGTTATCCCACTGCTCTATGGTACAGGGACAAGATTCTGCAACCAATAGTGACACCGTATTGTCAATATTTTGCTGACAAAAATCGTGGTGGAAGGTAACTAGCCTGATCATCGTACTGTTCTAGTGATTCATTCTTCATATATACCTCTTGTCGTTGTTCAAGTTATCCCACTGCTGTATGGTACAGGGACAAGATTTTGCAACCAATAGTGGCACCGTATCGTCAATATTTTGCTGACAAAAATCGTGGTGGAAGGTAACTAGTCTGTTCATCGTGCTGTTCTAGTGATTCATTCTTCATATATACCTCTCGTCGTTGTTCAAGTTATCCCACTGCTCTATGGTACAGGGACAAGATTCTGCAACCAATAGTGACACCGTATCGTCAATTTTTTGCTGACAAAAAACCTGGTGGAAGGAAACTAGTCTTTTCATCGTGTTGTTCTAGTGATTCATTCTTCATATATATATATATATATATATATATATATATATATATATATATATATACCTCTCGTCGTTGTTCAAGTTATCCCACTGCTCTATGGTACAGGGACAAGATTCTGAAACCAATAGTGACACCGTATCGTCAATATTTTGCTGGCAAAAAACCTGGTGGGAGCTAACTAGTCTTTTCATCGTGCTGTTCTAGTGATTCATTCTTCATATATATATATATATATATATATATATATATATATATATATACCTCTCGTCGTTGTTCAATTTATCCCACTGCTCTATGGTTTAGGGACAAGATTCTGCAACCAATAGCGACACCGTATCGTCAATATTTTGCTGACAAAAATCGTGGTGGAAGCTAACTAGTCTTTTCATCGTGTTGTTCTAGTGATTCATTCTTCATATATACCTCACGTCGTTGTTCGAGTTATCCCACTGCTCTATGGTACAGGGACAAGATTCTGCAACCAATAGTGACACCGTATTGTCAATATTTTGCTGACAAAAATCGTGGTGGAAGGTAACTAGCCTGTTCATCGTGCTGTTCTAGTGTTTCGTTCTTCATATATACCTCTCGTCTTTGTTCAAGTTATCCCACTGCTCTATGGTACAGGGACAAGATTCTGCAACCAATAGTGACACCGTATCGTCAATATTTTGCTGACAAAAATCGTGGTCGAAGATAACTAGTCTGTTCATCGTGCTGTTCTAGTGATTCATTCTTCATAAATACCTCTCGTCTTCGTTCAAGTTATCCCACTGCTCTATGGTACAGGGACAAGATTCTGCAACCAATAGCGACACCGTATCGTCAATATTTTGCTGACAAACATCGTGGTGGAAGGTATCTAGTCTGTTCATCGTGCTGTTCTAGTGATTCATTCTTCATATATACCTCTCGTTGTTGTTCAAGTTATCCCACTGCTCTATGGTACAGGGACAAGATTCTGCAACCAATAGTGACACCGTATCGTCAATATTTTGCTGGCAAAAAACCTGGTGGGAGCTAACTAGTCTTTTCATCGTGCTGTTCTAGTGATTCATTCTTCATATATATACATATGCCTCTCGTCGTTGTTCAATTTATCCCACTGCTCTATGGTACAGGGACAAGATTCTGCAACCAGTAGTGACACCGTATCGTCAATATTTTGCTGACAAAAATCGTGGTGGAAGGTAACTAGTCTGTTCATCGTGCTGTTCTAGTGATTCATTCTTCATATATACCTCTCGTCGTTGTTCAAGTTATCCCACTGCTCTATGGTACAGGGCCAAGATTCTGAAACCAATAGTGACACCGTATCGTCAATATTTTGCTGACAAAAATCGTGGTGGAAGGTAATTAGTCTGTTCATCGTGCTGTTCTAGTGATTCATTCTTCATATATACCTCTCGTCGTTGTTCAAGTTATCCCACTGCTGTATGGTACAGGGACAAGATTTTGCAACCAATAGTGGCACCGTATCGTCAATATTTTGCTGACAAAAATCGTGGTGGAAGGTAATTAGTCTGTTCATCGTGCTGTTCTAGTGATTCATTCTTCATATATACCTCTCGTCGTTGTTCAAGTTATCCCACTGCTCTATGGTACAGGGACAAGATTCTGCAACCAATAGTGACACCGTATCGTCAATTTTTTGCTGACAAAAAACCTGGTGGAAGGAAACTAGTCTTTTCATCGTGTTGTTCTAGTGATTCATTCTTCATATATATATATATATATATATATATATATATATATATATATATATATATATATACCTCTCGTCGTTGTTCAAGTTATCCCACTGCTCTATGGTACAGGGACAAGATTCTGAAACCAATAGTGACACCGTATCGTCAATATTTTGCTGGCAAAAGACCTGGTGGGAGCTAACTTGTCTTTTCATCGTGCTGTTCTAGTGATTCATTCTTCATATATATATATATATATATATATATATATATATATATATATATACCTCTCGTCGTTGTTCAATTTATCCCACTGCTCTATGGTACAGGGACAAGATTCTGCAACCAATAGCGACACCGTATCGTCAATATTTTGCTGACAAAAATCGTGGTGGAAGCTAACTAGTCTTTTCATCGTGTTGTTCTAGTGATTCATTCTTCATATATACCTCACGTCGTTGTTCGAGTTATCCCACTGCTCTATGGTACAGGGACAAGATTCTGCAACCAATAGTGACACCGTATTGTCAATATTTTGCTGACAAAAATCGTGGTGGAAGGTAACTAGTCTGTTCATCGTGCTGTTCTAGTGTTTCGTTCTTCATATATACCTCTCGTCTTTGTTCAAGTTATCCCACTGCTCTATGGTACAGGGACAAGATTCTGCAACCAATAGTGACACCGTATCGTCAATATTTTGCTGACAAAAATCGTGGTCGAAGATAACTAGTCTGTTCATCGTGCTGTTCTAGTGATTCATTCTTCATAAATACCTCTCGTCTTCGTTCAAGTTATCCCACTGCTCTATGGTACAGGGACAAGATTCTGCAACCAATAGCGACACCGTATCGTCAATATTTTGCTGACAAACATCGTGGTGGAAGGTATCTAGTCTGTTCATCGTGCTGTTCTAGTGATTCATTCTTCATATATACCTCTCGTTGTTGTTCAAGTTATCCCACTGCTCTATGGTACAGGGACAAGATTCTGCAACCAATAGTGACACCGTATCGTCAATATTTTGCTGGCAAAAAACCTGGTGGGAGCTAACTAGTCTTTTCATCGTGCTGTTCTAGTGATTCATTCTTCATATATATATATATGCCTCTCGTCGTTGTTCAATTTATCCCACTGCTCTATGGTACAGGGACAAGATTCTGCAACCAGTAGTGACACCGTATCGTCAATATTTTGCTGACAAAAATCGTGGTGGAAGGTAACTAGTCTGTTCATCGTGCTGTTCTAGTGATTCATTCTTCATATATACCTCTCGTCGTTGTTCAAGTTATCCCACTGCTCTATGGTACAGGGCCAAGATTTTGCAACCAATAATGACACCGTGTCGTCAATATTTTGCTGACAAAAATCGTGGTGGAAGGTAATTAGTCTGTTCATCGTGCTGTTCTAGTGATTCATTGTTCATATATACCTCACGTCGTTGTTCAAGTTATCCCACTGCTCTATGGTACAGGGACAAGATTCTGCAACCAATAGTGACACCGTATCGTCAATATTTTGCTGACAAGAATCGTGGTGGAAGGTAACTAGTCTTTTCATCGTGCTGTTCTAGTGATTCATTCTTCATATATATATATATATATATATATATATATATATATATATATATATATATATATATATACCTCTCGTCGTTGTTCAATTTATCCCACTGCTCTATGGTACAGGGACAAGATTCTGCAACCAATAGCGACACCGTATCGTCAATATTTTGCTGACAAAAATCGTGGTGGAAGCTAACTAGTCTTTTCATCGTGTTGTTCTAGTGATTCATTCTTCATATATACCTCACGTCGTTGTTCGAGTTATCCCACTGCTCTATGGTACAGGGACAAGATTCTGCAACCAATAGTGACACCGTATTGTCAATATTTTGCTGACAAAAATCGTGGTGGAAGGTAACTAGCCTGATCATCGTACTGTTCTAGTGATTCATTCTTCATATATACCTCTTGTCGTTGTTCAAGTTATCCCACTGCTGTATGGTACAGGGACAAGATTTTGCAACCAATAGTGGCACCGTATCGTCAATATTTTGCTGACAAAAATCGTGGTGGAAGGTAACTAGTCCGTTCATCGTGCTGTTCTAGTGATTCATTCTTCATATATACCTCTCGTCGTTGTTCAAGTTATCCCACTGCTCTATGGTACAGGGACAAGATTCTGCAACCAATAGTGACACCGTATCGTCAATTTTTTGCTGACAAAAAACCTGGTGGAAGGAAACTAGTCTTTTCATCGTGTTGTTCTAGTGATTCATTCTTCATATATATATATATATATATATATATATATATATATATATATATACCTCTCGTCGTTGTTCAAGTTATCCCACTGCTCTATGGTACAGGGACAAGATTCTGAAACCAATAGTGACACCGTATCGTCAATATTTTGCTGGCAAAAAACCTGGTGGAAGCTAACTAGTCTTTTCATCGTGCTGTTCTAGTGATTCATTCTTCATATATATATATATATATATATATATATATATATATATATACCTCTCGTCGTTGTTCAATTTATCCCACTGCTCTATGGTACAGGGACAAGATTCTGCAACCAATAGCGGCACCGTATCGTCAATATTTTGCTGACAAAAATCGTGGTGGAAGCTAACTAGTCTTTTCATCGTGTTGTTCTAGTGATTCATTCTTCATATATACCTCACGTCGTTGTTCGAGTTATCCCACTGCTCTATGGTACAGGGACAAGATTCTGCAACCAATAGTGACACCGTATTGTCAATATTTTGCTGACAAAAATCGTGGTGGAAGGTAACTAGTCTGTTCATCGTGCTGTTCTAGTGTTTCGTTCTTCATATATACCTCTCGTCTTTGTTCAAGTTATCCCACTGCTCTATGGTACAGGGACAAGATTCTGCAACCAATAGTGACACCGTATCGTCAATATTTTGCTGACAAAAATCGTGGTCGAAGATAACTAGTCTGTTCATCGTGCTGTTCTAGTGATTCATTCTTCATAAATACCTCTCGTCTTCGTTCAAGTTATCCCACTGCTCTATGGTACAGGGACAAGATTCTGCAACCAATAGCGACACCGTATCGTCAATATTTTGCTGACAAACATCGTGGTGGAAGGTATCTAGTCTGTTCATCGTGCTGTTCTAGTGATTCATTCTTCATATATACCTCTCGTTGTTGTTCAAGTTATCCCACTGCTCTATGGTACAGGGACAAGATTCTGCAACCAATAGTGACACCGTATCGTCAATATTTTGCTGGCAAAAAACCTGGTGGGAGCTAACTAGTCTTTTCATCGTGCTGTTCTAGTGATTCATTCTTCATATATATATATATGCCTCTCGTCGTTGTTCAATTTATCCCACTGCTCTACGGTACAGGGACAAGATTCTGCAACCAGTAGTGACACCGTATCGTCAATATTTTGCTGACAAAAATCGTGGTGGAAGGTAACTAGTCTGTTCATCGTGCTGTTCTAGTGATTCATTCTTCATATATACCTCTCGTCGTTGTTCAAGTTATCCCACTGCTCTATGGTACAGGGCCAAGATTCTGAAACCAATAGTGACACCGTATCGTCAATATTTTGCTGACAAAAATCGTGGTGGAAGGTAACTAGTCTGTTCATCGTGCTGTTCTAGTGATTCATTCTTCATATATACCTCTTGTCGTTGTTCAAGTTATCCCACTGCTGTATGGTACAGGGACAAGATTTTGCAACCAATAGTGGCACCGTATCGTCAATATTTTGCTGACAAAAATCGTGGTGGAAGGTAACTAGTCTGTTCATCGTGCTGTTCTAGTGATTCATTCTTCATATATACCTCTCGTCGTTGTTCAAGTTATCCCACTGCTCTATGGTACAGGGACAAGATTCTGCAACCAATAGTGACACCGTATCGTCAATTTTTTGCTGACAAAAAACCTGGTGGAAGGAAACTAGTCTTTTCATCGTGTTGTTCTAGTGATTCATTCTTCATATATATATATATATATATATATATATATATATATATATATATATATATACCTCTCGTCGTTGTTCAAGTTATCCCACTGCTCTATGGTACAGGGACAAGATTCTGAAACCAATAGTGACACCGTATCGTCAATATTTTGCTGGCAAAAGACCTGGTGGGAGCTAACTTGTCTTTTCATCGTGCTGTTCTAGTGATTCATTCTTCATATATATATATATATATATATATATATATATATATATATATACCTCTCGTCGTTGTTCAATTTATCCCACTGCTCTATGGTACAGGGACAAGATTCTGCAACCAATAGCGACACCGTATCGTCAATATTTTGCTGACAAAAATCGTGGTGGAAGCTAACTAGTCTTTTCATCGTGTTGTTCTAGTGATTCATTCTTCATATATACCTCACGTCGTTGTTCGAGTTATCCCACTGCTCTATGGTACAGGGACAAGATTCTGCAACCAATAGTGACACCGTATTGTCAATATTTTGCTGACAAAAATCGTGGTGGAAGGTAACTAGTCTGTTCATCGTGCTGTTCTAGTGTTTCGTTCTTCATATATACCTCTCGTCTTTGTTCAAGTTATCCCACTGCTCTATGGTACAGGGACAAGATTCTGCTACCAATAGTGACACCGTATCGTCAATATTTTGCTGACAAAAATCGTGGTCGAAGATAACTAGTCTGTTCATCGTGCTGTTCTAGTGATTCATTCTTCATAAATACCTCTCGTCTTCGTTCAAGTTATCCCACTGCTCTATGGTACAGGGACAAGATTCTGCAACCAATAGCGACACCGTATCGTCAATATTTTGCTGACAAACATCGTGGTGGAAGGTATCTAGTCTGTTCATCGTGCTGTTCTAGTGATTCATTCTTCATATATACCTCTCGTTGTTGTTCAAGTTATCCCACTGCTCTATGGTACAGGGACAAGATTCTGCAACCAATAGTGACACCGTATCGTCAATATTTTGCTGGCAAAAAACCTGGTGGGAGCTAACTTGTCTTTTCATCGTGCTGTTCTAGTGATTCATTCTTCATATATATATATATGCCTCTCGTCGTTGTTCAATTTATCCCACTGCTCTATGGTACAGGGACAAGATTCTGCAACCAGTAGTGACACCGTATCGTCAATATTTTGCTGACAAAAATCGTGGTGGAAGGTAACTAGTCTGTTCATCGTGCTGTTCTAGTGATTCATTCTTCATATATACCTCTCGTCGTTGTTCAAGTTATCCCACTGCTCTATGGTACAGGGCCAAGATTTTGCAACCAATAATGACACCGTGTCGTCAATATTTTGCTGACAAAAATCGTGGTGGAAGGTAATTAGTCTGTTCATCGTGCTGTTCTAGTGATTCATTGTTCATATATACCTCACGTCGTTGTTCAAGTTATCCCACTGCTCTATGGTACAGGGACAAGATTCTGCAACCAATAGTGACACCGTATCGTCAATATTTTGCTGACAAGAATCGTGGTGGAAGGTAACTAGTCTTTTCATCGTGCTGTTCTAGTGATTCATTCTTCATATATATATATATATATATATATATATATATATACCTCTCGTCGTTGTTCAAGTTATCCCACTGCTCTATGGTACAGGGAGAAGATTCTGCAATCAATAGTGACACCGTATCGTCAATATTTTGCTGACAAGAATCGTGGTGGAAGGTAACTAGTCTGTTCATCGTTCTGTTCTAGTGATTCATTCTTCATATATACCTATCGTCGTTGTTCAAGTTATCCCATTGCTCTATGGTACAGGGACAAGATTTTGCACCCAATAGTGAGACCGTATCGTCAATATTTTGCTGACAAAAATCGTGGTGGAAGCTAACTAGTCTTTCCATTGTGCTGTTGTAGTGATTCATTCTTCATATATATATATATATATATACCTCTCGTCGTTGTTCAAGTTATCCCACTGCTCTATGGTACAGGAACAAGATTCTTCAACCAATAGGGACACCGTATCGTCAATATTTTGCTGACAAAAATCGTGGTGGAAGGTAACTAGCCTGTTCATCGTACTGTTCTAGTGATTCATTCTTCATATATACCTCTTGTCGTTGTTCAAGTTATCCCACTGCTGTATGGTACAGGGACAAGATTTTGCAACCAATAGTGGCACCGTATCGTCAATATTTTGCTGACAAAAATCGTGGTGGAAGGTAACTAGTCTGTTCATCGTGCTGTTCTAGTGATTCATTCTTCATATATACCTCTCGTCGTTGTTCAAGTTATCCCACTGCTCTATGGTACAGGGACAAGATTCTGCAACCAATAGTGACACCGTATCGTCAATATTTTGCTTTCAAAAAACCTGGTGGAAGGAAGCTAGTCTTTTCATCGTGCTGTTCTAGTGATTCATTCTCCATATATATATATATATATATATATATATATATATATATATATATATATACCTCTCGTCGTTGTTCAAGTTGTCCCACTGCTCTATGGTACAGGGACAAGATTCTGCAACCAATAGTGACACCGTATCGTCAATATTTTGCTGGCAAAAAACCTGGTGGGAGCTAACTAGTCTTTTCATTGTGCTGTTCTAGTGATTCATTCTTCATATATATATATATATATATATATATACCTCTCGTCGTTGTTCAATTTATCCCACTGCTCTATGGTACAGGGACAAGATTCTGCAACCAATAGTGACGCCGTATCGTCAATATTTTGCTGACAAAAATCGTGGTGGAAGCTAACTAGTCTTTTCATCGTGTTGTTCTAGTGATTCATTCTTCATATATACCTCTCGTCGTTGTTCGAGTTATCCCACTGCTCTATGGTACAGGGACAAGATTCTGCAACCAATAGTGACACCGTATCGTCAATATTTTGCTGACAAAAATCGTGGTGGAAGGTAACTAGTCTGTTCATCGTGCTGTTCTAGTGATTCATTCTTCATATATACCTCTCGTCATTGTTCAAGTTATCCCACTGCTCTATGGTACAGGGACAAGATTCTGCAACCAATAGTGACACCGTATCGTCAATATTTTGCTGACAAAAATCGTGGTGGAAGATAACTAGTCTGTTCATCGTGCTGTTCTAGTGATTCATTCTTCATGTATACCTCTCGTCTTTGTTCAAGTTATCCCACTGCTCTATGGTACAGGGACAAGATTCTGCAACCAATAGTGACACCGTATCGTCAATATTTTGCTGACAAAAAACCTGGTGGAAGGTAACTAGTCTTTCCATCGTGCTGTTCTAGTTTTTCATTCTTCATATATATATATATATATATATATATATATATATATATATATATATATACCTCTCGTCGTTGTTCAAGTTATCCCACTGCTCTATGGCACAGGGACAAGATTCTGCAACCAATAGTGACACTGTATCGTCAATATTTTGCTGACAAAAATCGTGGTGGAAGCTAACTAGTCTGTTCATCGTGCTGTTCTAGTGATTCATTCTTCATATATACCTGTCGTCGTTGTTCAAGTTATCCCACTGCTCTATGGTACAGGGACAAGATTTTGCAACCAATAGTGACACCGTATCGTCAATATTTTGCTGACAAAAATCGTGGTGGAAGGTAACTAGTCTGTTCATCGTGCAGTTCTAGTGATTCATTCTTCATATATACCTCTCGTCGTTGTTCAAGATATCCCACTGCTCTATGGTACAGGGACAAGATTTTGCAACTAATGGTGACACCGTATCGTCAATATTTTGCTGACAAAAATCGTGGTGGAAGGTAACTAGTCTGTTCATCGTGCTGTTCTAGTGATTCATTGTTCATATATACCTCTCGTCGTTGTTCAAGATATCCCACTGCTCTATGGTACAGGGACAAGATTCTGCAACCAATAGTGACACCGTATCGTCAATATTTTGCTGACAAAAAACCTGGTGGAAGGTAACTAGTCTTTTCATCGTGCTGTTCTAGTGATTCATTCTTCATAAAAAAATGTCTGAAACGCTGCTTGTCGTGATGTTGTAGGGCAGATTGTACTGAGACATAAATGTTAAGAAAAAAATGCGATACGTTTCCGCGTTATTTAGCGCTGAAGTTAGCCAACCAGATCGTCGCGCGCGTAAATTCAAATTTCAGCCAACGAGGCAAAGCACTCTTTGGGCAACACCGCCCCTGGCAGGCCACTGGAGTGTGAGCGCGCGACGCCCCGATTGGCTAAATTCTACGCTAAATAACTCGGAAACGGAGCAACGTATCGAATATTTTTCTTAACATTTATGTCTCAGAACAACCTGCCCTGTAACATCCCTTCAAGCCTTTCACACATTTTCTGACCACACACACACACATATATATATATATATATATATATATATATATATATATATATATATATATATATATATAAGTGAGTGCATTGTGTCATGTAAAAACCCCTACAAGCACCTCTTCATAAAGTGTCAATTAAAAAAATTTATTTAGCAGTTTTCAGTTGCTGCGAAGCGAGCAGCGGTGATCTTTGACTGGTAACAATTGGCCGCCATTAGGCGGCATATGTAAAATTGCTATTTTGAGCAGATTACTTCAATAGCCAGCGTAGTAAAAATCATTGCAAGTCATTAGGTTATTTAAAGGGGAAAAGTTCAATAATGTTATTTTAGGAAAACTAAATATTTTCAGAGATGCAACTATTTCTAGGTCAGTGAACTTGGGCGGTATTCCATTACGCTAAGAGCATTTGAAATAATTTTTAGGGAGCCTGGCGCTCAAGTAAATCATAACTTAACATTTATTTTGGGCACCCACAAATCAATTTTCTTATTACAGCCTCTACTGTTTTTTACGTAACAGTCAACACTAATAAATCAATATATCAAATAATAAATTACGGTAGAGGGACGTAATAAGAGCCATACGGCAAACACGATGGTCTCCTCACGCGGCCGTCCTGTTGCGACAGTAGATTCTGGTGACCACCACTGACAGCAGTTATGCACAATGGCCACATTCCTGCCAAATCTTTCTGCAGTGTCTCAGAAGGAACGTCCACCTTCTCGTAGCCCTATTACACAACTACGTTCAAACTCAGTGAGATGTTGATAATGGCGTCTTTGTCGCCTTAAAGGCATTCATACTAACATCAACTCACCGTGTCCACTTTCAAGGGTAACTAACGGTCATGATCGTTACGGCTTGTATTTAACGCAAAACGGATTTTCATACTCATAAGGGCGTTAC
Source organism: Schistocerca americana (assembly GCF_021461395.2). Classification (NCBI taxonomy): domain Eukaryota; kingdom Metazoa; phylum Arthropoda; class Insecta; order Orthoptera; family Acrididae; genus Schistocerca; species Schistocerca americana. The sequence continues at coordinate 323,918,548 of NC_060121.1, read as the reverse complement.
TAGCGCCACTCTTACGCGACTGGCGCGAAATTTGCTCAAACATCATCTTTCAGATGTAGAAACACGCCTACCAACTTTGTAAGTAGGTTGTTCAGCTGGTAACGCCCTGTGTGCAGTCTGTGGCTGGTTGGACTCGTTGTTGGAAGTTATTCGCCAGTGTAGTGTTGGGCAGTTGGATGTGAACAGCCTGTAGCGTTGAGCTGTTGGAGGTGAGCCGCCAGCAGTGGTGGATGTGGGGAGAGAGATGCCGGAGTTTTGAGATGTTAATATGAGCGGACGACCTGGATGTGTATCCATCAGAAAAAGGAAATCTATTAAACTGGATGTCACGAAACTTCTTGGCAGATTAAAACTGTGTGCTGGACCGAGACTTGAACTCGGGACCTTTGCCTTTCGCGAGCAAGTGCTCTACTAACTGAGCTAACCAAGAACGTCTCGGTCTGGCACACAGTTTTAATCTTCCAGGAAGTTTCATATCAGAGCACACTCCGCTACAGAGTGAGAACTTCATTCTGGAAACATCCCTCAGGCTGTGGCTAAGCCATGGCTCCGCAATTTCCTTTCTTCCAGGAGTGCTAGTTCTGCAAGGTATGTAGAAGAGCTTCTGCGAAGTTTGGAAAGTAGGAGACCAGGTACTGGCGGAATTAAAGCTGTGAGGGGGTGTCGTGAGTCGCGCTTGGGTAGCTCAGTTGGTAGAGCATTTGCCCGCCAAAGGCAAAGGTCCCGAGTTCGAGTTTAGGTCCGGCATTCAGTTTTAATCTACCAGGAAGTTTCATATGAGCGCACACTCCGCTGCAGAGTGAAAACTTCATTCTAGATGTCACGAATATAATGACGTAGTTAGTGCCTTCAGGAGTTAGAATCTTTTGTTTAGCTGGCAGGATTGGCGCTCGCTGTATTGCAGTAGTTCGAGTAACGAAGATTTTTGTGAGGTAAGTGATTCATGAAGGGTATAGGTTATTGTTAGTTAGGGCTATTCTTTTGTAGGGGTTCTTAAAAGTCAGATTGCGTTGCGCTAAAATATTTTGTGTCAATTTAGAATTGATCAGAACAAGTAAAGCGAAAACAGTCTCAGTTTCACTCTGTAGTTTGCAAATCAAGTAATGTAGAAGTTTTACCAGCACATTCATTCTTTTCATTCAACTTTTCAAACTTTCGTTTATGTCGCACAACTCCTTGGTATTGTGATTTTTTCCGTCAGTGTATATTAAACTTCTTTTGCAGATCTGGTTAGAGGCAAAAATCTGACAGAATTCCAGGGTCAACTGTCTCCCCTGTTTCGTTATAGGTGACTGCAATATCTGAAGAAGTCTGAGGTTACGGTTACTATTGTATGCCAGGTCATTAATGTACGCAGAAGATGAACAGCACAACTGCCAACACATTTCCCTCGGACACGCCTATTGCTATTTCTACATTCTTCAATAATTCTCCATCCAAAATAACGTGTTTCGTCAGTACCGTTGCAAATTTTGCCTGGTACCACACACACTCCTACTTCCGGTAGTACGTACGGCAGCGCTTTGTACTACACACAGTTTTGCATCACCCCCGCTATGTCGTGCAGGTGTCTTGGTATTGCGACTGCTCCTGTACTGATCAGAAGCTCATCCCTGACGTTGCTTGTGGGCGTACACACAGTTACCATGCTAGTACGCATCACTTCAGCTGAAAATAAAGCGCCAGTAGGGATGCACTGGAGTGTACGTCCATCGTGCTACGAGGGAGAACTGCGACCGAAGAGCGGCTTTGCACCCTCACATAAGGCGCAAAGGCTTTTCAAGAAGTGAAATGTTCGACATGTGACTGTAGTCAAAGTGATGTGGTACGGACATGTAATCGGTTCCAGGTGACAGGTTATGTTGAAGACTCACACCGTACAGACCACCCACGTTTGACAGGTGCACAGGAGGATTAAATGAACCGTGGGTGATTACTCCAGAACTGAAGTCAGCATTCGAAGAGGTTACAGTAAGTCATATATCGCTCTAAACTGTTGGGAGACGACCGCATGAAGCGAATTTCCTCTCCTGACGTCCATGGCGAGCACCACATCGTTCACTTAAACACCATGGACTCCTTTACAGATGGGAAAGAAATCTTGAAGAATGAACACCTCAGGACTGGCATCGGGTGTTGTGTATGGAAGAAACTCGTTTCTGTTTGTACCCTAATAGTCGCAGACAAAGTGTCTGGAGACAAATTGGTAATGTCGAACGCTTCCAACACTGTGTACCACATGTGCAACACGGCGGTGGTACAGTGATGTTTCGGAATGACATTACACGGGGCCATCGTACACCTCTCGTCGTTGTTCAGGTTATCCCACTGCTCTGTGGTACAGGGACAAGATTCTGCAACCAATAGTGACACCGTATCGTCAATATTTTGCTGACAAAAATCGTGGTGGAAGGTAACTAGTCTGTTCATCGTGCTGTTCTAGTGAATACGTTCCTTCAGCACGCTAGGATCACCTGAATGGAGTGGCCTGTCTGTTCCTCGGACATGTAATCAAACGAAAGTTAGATAGATTGAAATGAGCTGTTTCTGGAAGTCGACAACGACTATGTACTCTGCGCGCCGGCCGAAGTGGCCGCGCGGTTCTGGCACTGCAGTCTGGAACCGCGAGACCGCTACGGTCGCAGGTTCGAATCCTGCCTCGGGCATGGATGTGTGTGATGTCCTTAGGTTAGTTAGGTTTAACTAGTTCTAAGTTCTAGGGGACTAATGACCTCAGCAGTTGAGTCCCATAGTGCTCAGAGCCATTTTGTACTCTGCGCGATTTACGCAGAATCGCGACTAAGGAGTGAGACACTTGATGACCTCATCGGTGGTATGTCAAGACGGATTCAAGTCTACATTCGAGCAAGGGACGTTCCGCTATGTACTGACGTTGCCCATGAGTGCTGTGACAATTCCACCATGCGAAAAAGACGATTTTGTCGTCACACATATTTTTTTATTTGTTTATCTGGACAAATTGCAAATGAATATACGATTATATGCATGTTTCATAGACAATATTTCTTTTCTTATCCATGAATTTCGAAATAAACGGGTGATGCAAAATTTTTGTTGGTACTTGCATATAAGTTGAATTTATGCCGGAATTTCGTACATCTACACCTGAAGGACGCTACAGCGTTACCAGAAGTTGAAATTTATTCCTGAAATTCAGCGTAACTGTAATAAGTGTGGATATACTATCTGAAGCAACACATGAAAATTTGTGCCGGATAAGGACTCGAACCCGGATTTCCCCATTATTACGGCGGGTTATGTGCCACTTTTGGTAGTTCCTCTATACCTATTACAATTAAGTCGAATTTCAGGAATGAATTTCACTATTAGAAACTGTGGTCCATCATCAAAAATAAATATTTACTAGAAGTCACTTTCCACGTGTTGAAACCGATTGGTGTTTGTACTGTCACGTCGTGCTGAAACGCCATTAGAAGTGGAGGCGGTGACGGCGGCCCAGTAGCGCTCGGCTCGGCGCGGGCGTATTCCGTGACGGCGACCTAGAAAGGCGCGCCACTTTTCCCAGCTGACCTTGCCGGCCCGCCTGCTCGCAGGTTTCCATGGTTACCAGCAGCCTGCAGCTGGCCGCTACCGCAGAGGGAGCCGAGGGGAAGATGTCAGGTAGGAGCGATGGGGGGAGTGGGGGGGGGGGGGGGGCAAGCAAACGTATGAGAATGACCAGTCAGAGGGCGCGAAGAGCGACCAAAGTGAAACCAAGAGGAGTAAGAAGGAAAGTGAGTATGATAGTAAAACAAACAGGTGAGAGAACAAAGGAAACGTAAACGAGGAAAGTATGGGAAGAAAGTGTGAAAGTAAGAGAGAAGTGGAAGCTACTCGGTATATGTTATTAATTGCGAACTGCATCATGTAAAACACAGTTTTACTAATTTTAATTTGAACAATCAATTCCAGTCACACACTGACCATCCTCGAGCCATTCGTATCAAAGCAGAAAAACTGTACAGGGCGTTACAAAAAGGTACAGCCAAACTTTCAGGAAACATTCCTCACACACAAATAAAGAAAATATGTTATGTGGACATGTTTCCGGAAACGCTTAATTTCCATGTTAGAGCTCATTTTAGTTTCGTCAGTATGTACTGTACTTCCTCGATTCACCGCCAGTTGGCCCAATTGAAGGAAGGTAATGTTGACTTCGGTGCTTGTGTTGCCATGCGACTCATTACTCTACAGTACTAGCATCAAGCACATCAGTACGTAGCATCAACAGGTTAGTGTTCATTACGAACGTGGTTTTGCAGTCACTGCAATGTTTACAAATGCGGAGTTGGCAGATGCCCATTTGATGTATGGATTAGCACGGGGCAATAGCCGTGGCGCGGTACGTTTGTATCAAGACAGATTTCCAGAACGAAGGTGTCCCGACAGGAAGACGTTCGAAGCAACTGATCGGTGTCTTAGGGAGCACGGAACATTCCAGCCTATGACTCGCGACTGGCGAAGACCTAGAACGACGAGGTCACCTGCAATGGACGAAGCAATTCTTCGTGCAGTTGACGATAACCCTAATGTCAGCGTCAGAGAAGTTGCTGCTGCACAACGTAACGTTGACCACGTCACTGTATGGAGAGCGCTACGGGAGAACCAGTTGTTTCCGTACCATGTACAGCGTGTGCAGGTACTATCAGCAGCTGATTGGCCTCCACGGGTACACTTCTGGGAATAGTTCATCTAACAATGTGTCAATCTTTATTTCAGTGCAAATGTTCTCTTTACGGATGAGGCTTCATTCCAACGTGATCAAATTGTAAATTTTCACAATCAACATGTGTGGGCTGACGAGAATCCGCACGCAATTGTGCACTCACGTCATCAACACAGATTTTCTGTGAACGTTTGGGCAGGCATTGTTGGTGATGTCTTGATTGGGCCCCATGTTCTTCCACCTACGCTCAATGGAACACGTTATCATGATTTCATACGGGATACTCTACCTGTGCTGCTAGAACATGTGTATTTAGAAGTACGACACAACATGTGGTTCATGCACGATGGAGCTCCTGCACATTTCAGTCGAAGTGTTCGTACGCTTCTCAACGACAGATTCGGTGACCGATGGATTGGTAGAGGCAGACCAATTCCATGACCTCCACGCTCTCCTGACCTCAACCCTCTTGACTTTCATTTATGGGGAAGCTCTTGTCTACGCAACCCCGGTACCAAATGTAGAGACTCTTCGTGCTCGTATTGTGGACGGCTGTGATACAATACGCCATTCTCCAGGGCTGCATCAGCGCATCAGGGATTCCATGCGACAGAGGGTGGATGCATGTATCCTCGCTAACGGAGGACATTTTGAACATTTCCTGTAACAAAGTGTTTGAAGTCACGCTGGTACGTTGTGTTGCTGTGTGTTTCCATTCCATGATTACTGTGATTTGAAGAGAAGTAATAAAATGAGCCCTAACATGGAAAGTAAGCGTTTCCGGACGCATGTCCACATAAGATATTTTCTTTCTTTGTGTGTGAGGAATGTTTCCTAAAAGTTTGACCGTACCTTTTTGTAACACCCTGTATGTAAAGTGCAAACATTAGTTGTACACAGTGGCGCGTATAACATTTTTCACCGAGTATACACGAATTACATACAGAATATCATTTAATTACACAAATAGTGTACTCACAAAAGACGTTGTCTTGCATAATTGCAGCACCAAATGAAAATACGGAAATTCTCCATTTCGGTATAGTTTTTGGTATCGAAATCATGTCCTTCTGTTTTCCTATGTAAACTAGCAACACGTTTGTAAAACCACTAGCACCTTGTCCACTGCTACACCAGACGAAGACATTATGTTGCAGGCTCTAGATAAACGAAATATTTCGACTGTCAATATATTATCAGCTTCGCAGGAACTAGGCTTTACTTTAAGTATCTTTTCTCTATATAATAATAATTATCAAAATTAAGGTGTTATACTACCATTTATATAAACATTTAAAACAAACAAATATGAATGCATCCAAATAATAAAAGTAGCTCATAGAAGTACAACGTACTTACAAATAAGACAATACATAATCATACACAACGAAATCACACTGAACTGGTAGAGAGCGGACAATCTACTTCTATATTTACGGTAATCCCAAGCGGAGAAATAATACTGGTTGTTAATTAAGTACATTACTAGTGTAGCCTTGGTAATTGTAGTTTCTCATGCTCATTGCTATAATAAGGTTCTAATAATAATATCATCTGATGATATAATTGTACTTCATTGTAACAACAGACATGATAATTTTTTTTACATAGTCTACACTGATAATTTACATAATTAACAGCTAAGTTCTCCACGCTATTTTGTCAGCGGGGATTGCTGTTCAGCTTATAATAGTGCATTGTCTGCTGTCTGCAAGCCCAAATTTTGGTTTTAGTTATGTATGATTTTATATTATCTTCATATCATTTTTGGCCGAAATCGGTTGTCAAAACGTGAATAAAAAGAGTAGTGTATTGCACGATTCAGTTGCTGACCATTAACATACATCAGTGTTGAAACTAGTGAACACAGCTTACACAAAATATACATGTTAACCTGGAAAAAGTCTAAGGGTTGTTAATTTATTCATTTCCGAGAACATGCATAAAGCAAAACAAGTATAGTGTGCTGAAAAGTGCTGTTAAGGCATCTCGAATTCAGACTGCATTTAGTTTATCTCACACAGAGGTATGGCAACAAATAGTCTGTTCAACTGAAAACTATAATACGTTTAATATTACATTTAAATTTGTGAAAATTGCAACACCTTGAAGGCTACATTTAAGAGAAGTGATCTTGACACACCGCAGATTAGTAATGAACGAAGATTAGCATTTAACGCCTTGTTGACTGAGAGTTCACTTCATGACACTAGGAATAACTGAATTCAGGTCGTCCTGAATGAGAGTCCAGTGCGTAATGTTGCGATCCATGGAGCAATGTCGCTTGGACACAGCTTTGGATCGTTGTCACCTGCAGATTATTGTAATTACACAGTGGTATAGGAGCTGGTAGCAGAGAAGGTTGAAAATTGATTTAAAAATCAATTATAATACGGCTACACTAATGTGTAACCAAAACATCGAAAACAAAGCTAGACAAATTAACTATAAAGTCATAGCATTCACTGATGAGTTCAGTTTCATTTTCATTACATCGAAATGTTCTCTTATTAAGGTCTAATTATATTTGCGGAATTTGCGGATCATAAGTCATTATCGTAGCACGCAGATTGCTTTACGACCAGCGAGATGTCAGTTGAAGCTTTTATGTCAGGAACTGTAGATATTTGTGGGTATTTAGAAACCATATGTATTATAAAAGTGTGTGTATGTATGTGTTTGTGTGTTCCACGTCTCCTTCTAAACCACTGGACCGGTTTCAACCGAACCTGGTATATAATCGCTGTGAGGGTAAGAACCGCCCACCTGTCATAGTTCAGGTGGTATGTCATAAACCATGAGAGACGTGAAAAACGGCCGCTTCATGCATGGCGTATAAATTTGTTACGTCTTTGCTACTAACTCTGTTCGCAACATATTTCACAGACAATATCCACATATACCGCTGACTGTACCTACAAAAGGATATCACTGTATGAGATATAGCTCAAGTGATATGATATCATAAACACTGAAATGCGTGAATAACTGCCGCATCACGTATGACGTTTTAATTTATTACTTCTTTGCTACTAACTCTATTCGCTGCATATTTCGCAAACAGCATATGCCAATGAATGTGCATATGCCAATGAATGTACCTCCACAAATATATCATTGTACGGTACATAGTTCAAGAGATATGACGTTATGAACAATCAGATGTGCGAAAATCGCCTGAAGCTTTTATTACATTTAGTCTTTACGACTAAGGCGCTCCTACAGTCAACTTAAGAAAATTCCTGATACCCGAGGCACTTTTGACAGCTTTCAAGGGCGAAACGCAGATGGCCGTAGGCGAGAACAAAAGTCGTTTATAGGGCTATGAAGAGGCGTTGTCATAGAGACGGTTACGAAATCGCTTTGTAGACAAACGAAACAGATGGGGCCAGCCTGCATCTCACACCAAGTCTACTGTAGGAGTTGAGCAGATATTACAGAGAATTTGTATTTTGATACTGTGTTGCTTAATTTGGATACACATATTTATACATATGTGCATTATGCGTATATCTTAACCACGACTGTTTCATAATTTCAAAAGTATTTTCATGAATACGCGGAACAGAAATTTTTTCGTTATTAGTCTAAAACACAGTTCATTTTTTGTTTTCGTTTCTAACAGAAAACTGATAAAATCAGTATCTGTCCAATGCCGGCAGTCAGCTAGTCTATCAATAAAACGGAGACCACTGATGCACTCATTGAAAAGTCAATCAAGTCCACATGTTGATAGAAGCAGGTCGTTATTTACCTCCTCAAAGCCGGCGCTGATTTTAAACTAACCTTTAGTACATATTACGAGGATTTAGTTGCCCATGGTTTGTAAAAGATCGCTTTTAAAACCCCTGTCCAACCAGTTTTTTAGTAATATTTGTCAGTCTACGATCCTTATCAAGACGGATTAACGGAAGAGAGAAAAAATACGTGAAGTTCATGTCAAAATATCAAGTTTCATAATTAATATTCCTTCCGCGAATTCCGAAACGCCAGCATATTACAGAGATGTTCTGTACCAACTGATCGTTTTTGGAAGCCACCGCAGTCTTTCGTTGATGGAATAAAGGGGTATCTGCCAGGAGATATTTTGGAGGCTAGAGGTGCGAGCAGTGATAGGCTTGCAGTCTCTGTAAGTTCGTTCGAGTAAAGATCAGAATCAGTCACGGTCACGCTAATGCATTCGTTCGAGATATCCCCCCCCCCCCTTTTTCTAGTGGTGGTGGTGGTGGTGGTTAGTGTTTAACGTCCCGTCGACAACGAGGTCATTAGAGACGGAGCGCAAGCTCGGGTTAGGGAAGGATTGGGAAGGAAATCGGCCGTGCCCTTTCAAAGGAACCATCTCGGCATTCGCCTGAAACGATTTAGGGAAATCACGGAAAACCTAAATCAGGATGGCCGGAGACGGGATTGAACCGTCGTTCTCCCGAATGCGAGTCCAGTGTGCTAACCACTGCGCCACCTCGCTCGGTCCTTTTTCTAGTGGGTCTCGAGTTGCCGAAAGCTGTTCAAGTGCTGGCCAGTGTAAGGTTATGACCAGTCTACACTGGTCACAGGAATTTATTCTGGTGGTTCCAAAGGGTTTAAAGATCTTGCTCGTGAGAGAAAATCCCGTGAATGCATATAGCCTGGTAGCCCTCTCTTTGAATGAAACAACTGCTACATTCCTTCCTGTTTTTTAGAAAAACGGAATATCTCGACTTTGTGAAAATGTAGTAGATCCTAGTGTAATTTTATTCCCTTAGTGGAATTTTCAGCAGAAATTTGCATTTGAATCCTGGGGTACGGAAAACACAAGGATCTCACTGTCTTCTGTTAACTTCAGTTTCAAAACGAATAATTTTTGCCTTTTCCATACGAGGGTTGGATCACAATATTCGACAACTGTGGATCCTCATGGCTATAAACGACACGCACGCATTAATTTGGCTCACTTCGGAGGGGAGGTGGCTTAGGTAGCTATATGCGTGCAATACATACACAGGATGTTTGGTTTAAATTCAACAACAAAATATCTCGAAAATGACACATCGTACGAAAAAAATGTTCTGGGTGAACATCATCGGTCTGTGCTGCAACTGGCCATCTCCTAACCACCCCTCCTGCGTGAACGGGTCAGCTTTGTATTTTCAAATCGGACCCCCCCCCCCCCCCCCATTTTTACTGCACATTCAGACTCTACGCCAAGAAATACATACGGTTTACTCAAACCATTGTTTCCCATCGTGGTAGATGGCGCTGTAACCGACGAATGACAAGTGTGCCTGTTTTTGCAATTAAGAACCGACGGATTTGATTCTACATTTTACGTTTACGATGTAAATGTAAATCTTTGTGTTCTAACGGCTGACGTTTATGTTCGAAATTTACCTTAGTGTTACAAATGTGATTTTACAGTACAAATAATAAGTTGCCCAAACATTGACATTTCTGGCAAATAAGCTACTTGTATGGTAACGTAGTTCTCTGATTCATACGGAGTTGATTGACCAAACCATCGGAATTACTGTTTTCGGTGAGCGCCCTCGAAACCCGCCATCAGATTGACTGATGCCGGTGAATGTTCCATCCAACCGCTGTAAAGCTGGCGTTGGCCGCTGCACGGCTACCACCGAAATACAAACCACGGTCATCGCAATAAGGTAAACTGGCCATGCAGTGATACTGACAGGCTCACCTACTATGGATATTCACCGAAATCAAGAACACCAATGGTAAGAGACAAGGGGACTCATTGATATCAAGAATCCCGGTGGGAACAGAAAACTACTACATCCACGGCGTTCCTGGATCAGGCTAAACGTAGTTAATAACCAGATATAGAAATGATTAACGGTATTGTACTGTACAATGAAATTGCCGATTATAGCGTCATCTACACGTACGGGAAACAATAGTCTGAGTAAACCGTAAGTATTTTTTTGGCATAGAATCCGAATATGCAATAAAATGAAGGGGAGGGGGTTCCCATTTAAAAAAAAACAAAGTTGACCCCGCTCACGCAGGAGGGGTGGTTAGGAGGTAGCCAGCTGTAGCACAGGCAGATGATCCCTTAACTAATATTAACTTTTCAGGTAGAACTTTTCTTTTATCCGTACGATGTGTCGTTTTTAGATATACTACGTGATAAAAAGTATCCGGACACCCCCAAAAACATACATTTTTCATATTAGGTGCAATGTGCTGCCACCTACTGTCAGGTACTCCATATCAGAGACCTCCGTAATCATTAGACATCGTGAGAGAGCCGAATGGAGGGCACCGCGGAACTCACGAACGTTATCGGGAGATGGAGTGTCATACGTCTGTACCTGACATTTCCACACTCCTAAACATCCTTAGGTCCATTGTTACCGATGTGGTAGTGAAGTGGAAACGTGAAGAGACATGTACAGCACGAAAGCGTACACGCCGAACTCGTCTGTTGACTGACGCCGGCGACAGTTCAAAAAATGGTTCAAATGGCTCTGAGCACTATGAGACTTAACTTCTGTGGTCATCAGTCCCCTAGAACATAGAACTACTTAAACATAACTAACCTAAGGACGTCACACACATCCATGCCCGAGGCAGGATTCGAACCTGCGACCGTAGCGGTCACGCGGTTCCAGACTGAAGCGCCTAGAACCTCTCGGCCACACTGGCCGGCCCGCCGACAGTTGAAGAGGGTCATAATGTGTAATAGGCAGACATCTATCCAGACCATCACACAGGATTTCCAAATTGCATCAGGATCCACTGCAAGTACAATGACAGATAGGTAGGAGGTGAGAGAATTTGGATTTCATGGTCGAGAGGCCGTTCATAAGCCACACATCAGGCCGGTAAATGCCAAACGACGCATCGCTTGGTGTAAGGAGCGTAAACATTGGGCGATTGAACAGTGGAAAAACGTTGCGTGGAGTGACAAGTCACGGTTACAATGTGGCCATCCGATGGCAGGGTGTGGGTATGGTGAATACCTGGTGAACGTCATCTGCCAGCGTGTGTGGTGCCAACAGTAAAATTCGGAGGCGGTGGTGTTATGGTGTGGTCGTGTTTTCATGGAGGGGGGCTTGCACCCCTTGTCGTTTTGCGTGGCACTATCACAGCACAGGCCTAAATTGATATTTTAAGCACCTTCTTGCTTCCCACTGTTGAAGAGCAATTCGGGGATGGCGATTGCATCTGTCAACACGATCGATGACCTGTTCATAATGCACGGCCTGTGGCGGTGTGGTTACACGACGATAACATCCCTGCAATGAACTGGCGTGCACAGAGTCCTGACCTGAACCCTACAGAACACCTTTGGCATGTTCTGGAACGCCGACTTCGTGCCAGGCCTCACCGACCGACAACGATACTTCACCTCAGCGCAGCACTCCGTGAAGAATGGGCTGCCATTCCCCAAGAAACCTTCCAGTACCTGACTGAACATTTGCCTGCGAGAGTGGAAGCTGTCATCAACGCTAAGGGTGGGCCAACACCATATTGAATTCCAGCATTACCGATGGAGGGCGCCACGAATTTGTAAGTCATTTTCAGCTTGGTGTCCAGATAGTATTGATCACATAGTGTATTTAGTTGCCTCAAGTTAAAGCAAACGCACCCTGTATATTGATGAAATTAAGCTGCATATCAGATTCATAACAACTGTTGACAGTGACCACACGAGGCACTAATCTGCTCAAAATGTTTGCATATTATAAACGTGCACTTACACTATCCAGTTTTAAAGCAACAGAAGTGCACGCAAAAATGAACTGCTTGCTAAATGTTTTGCTCAGGATTACAATTACGTTCCAACTGATCGACGTGGTCTGCCTGTGGAATAACAAAATTTTTAAAGATACGTAGGTGACAATGTAAGAAAAAGCGGGACAAATAATGACGCAGGTAGACGTTGTTGTGCGTGCGACGCTCATTGTTGTTGCAACCGCTGGTGAGATCAGTTTACTCGCAAGTTTTTGTACTTCAGGAGTTGAAAATACAGGATATATTAAGAAATTATAATTTCGAGACCAAGGTAAGTCAAGGAAATTTTTGACGAGTCCTTTCTAATAGTAGGTGCTAGTAGATGCGCGCCTTGTAGCTTATAACTCGTATTTAGATTGTGCAATAAAAACATTGTGGGTTGTGTGGCTCGAGTAATAGCTTCTTTCGCTAACATCTTTGGAATAAATGGGGAGGCGGCATCTGTTCCTATCAAAAAGGGACAGATGACGCACCCTTATTGTGGGACAGACGCCGCGATGCTTGCAACGCTAACAGGAGTGCATACGATTTTGTTCTACAGAAAAATGCCGAGAAAACGCATTAGGACAAGCGACAGGGGAAAATGGACTGCATAAGATCTAATAGAGGCCGAGAGACTAGACAAAGAGGAAGGTAATGCTAAAAGCAAAGCGATGGGAATGAAAAACATACCAGAACGAACATTAAGGAGAAGACTTGTTACACGGAATTTCAAGAAAACATGATGTGGACCATCATCATACTTGGTTGAAGATGCAGAAAGGAAATTGATTGCCCACGTAATGAAATTGCATACTTGTGGCTTTGCTCCCAAACTATCAGACATCAGACAGACAGCTTCTAATTTAGCTGATCTAATGGAACTGGAAAATAAATTCAGTCAAGAAAAGAAACGTGCAGAGAAAGTCTGGCTTCTGTCATTTCTAGAACTCAGCGGAGACTTAAGCATCAGAAAAGCGCAAGGGCTTTCTGTTGCCAGAGCGATCGGTATTGACAGAGACGAAGTCAGTTCTTATTTTGATCTATTGACAAAAACGTTGACACAAAACGAGCTTTTGGATAAACTAAGCAGTATCTATAACGTAAACGAAACTGATCTACAGTTAAACAATGAGCATGGAAAGGTTTTAGCGCTAAAAGGAAGCAGAGAAGACCATGTTACTACCTCTACTGAAAAACGAGAGACGATAATAGTTATTGCCTGCTGTTTTGGTGAGCGAAATTTCTTACCACATTACTGCATTTACAAAGGGCTAAATAAAAACACTAAAGACAACATGCCTCCAGTATCAGTTCTCATGAGAAGAGAACCCACTTATGTCAACACTGGCATTTTGAAGGATTGGTTCAAAAACGATGTCATCCCTAGGAAGGCACCTGGCCCTGCTCTACTTCTCGTAAATGGTTATGTTCTCGTAGGAATTCTGTCACCCTATTGGATGTAGCTGTTGAAAACGAAGTGTCGATAGTTTGTTCGCCTAGTCATCCGACTCACTTTTAATAGCCACTGGAGTGACCATTTTTCAAGCCGCTAAAATCTTACTTTAAAGAGGCTTGTCGTCCATTGATGAATTACAAGGCAGCAGTTTGTAGAGATGCTCTTCAAACCATGGACTTGTGGCGCAACTGCTAGATTGGTGTATCCTGATTTAGACTACTGTAATTATCCCACATGATGGAGCAGTAATTCCTAACAATGCCTTTGTTTCAGACAATAATAATACTGAGACTGAACTCCCAACTACTGAAGATGTCTGTAATGATTTGACTCCAGAACAGCCATGAACATATTTGTTAACAGGACAGCCTTCTACTTCTAAAAATTGTACAAATTTAACTGCTGTTCGACCAACTGCACACGGCTATTCCAGTGTAAATGACAACTCAGTGACTCCTCATGGAGAAACTCCATAGAAATTACTTGCACCACTACCTCAGAGAAGTAAACCCGAAAGAAACAGCCAGAAATGAATCTAATATGCGACGAGTTTATAACAACGAAAGGAAAGAAAATCACTGAAGGGAAGAAGAAAGAAAAGCTTGTGTACAAAAAAAAGTAGCAGTGAAAAGAAATCAGATCCCCAATACTAGAGGAAAAAAAACCGCCAAAGAAGCTTCTGTTTGAAGACACAATTTCAGAAGAAGATGATGATCATATTTCCCTGCACAATAATTTATCTGATGAATTAAATAAATGAAAAAACGAATGTGTAGAGTGCTTTGAGCTTTTTCAGGAAACGTCGTCTGCCTTTGACTGGATTAAGTGTGCTTGGGTGTTCTAGATGGCTTCATGAATCATGCGCTCTCTGTGAGAACATGTACTGCTTGTGTGGACGATTTAAAAATGAGCTTGAAAAACAAAGATCAGAAGGTATTCATTTTCAGTATCTTTTGCAATTGGCCATCTGTCCCTCCCTTCTGCGGCATCTTGTCCGCCATTTAATATGTTCTTGAAATTTACAAGGCATTGTATATCATAAGAATTCTCCTTCGTTATAAAGTTTTTTGCCCCCGAAAAAGATCCTGCAAGAACGGGACCAACGACAACTGAAGAGAATCGTTCAACGTGACAGAAGTACAACCTGTTGCGGCTTGGCAAGACAGCCAAGCCACTATGAGGAAGCCGAAAGGCACGCGTTTAAGCTCACGCAGGCTGGCGTGAGGTCTGGAACAGGACAAGGTAATTAATATAGCAAATAAAGTACGTTGATGCGGGAATACTTAACTTTAATCCATAATTGGTGAACATCGCTCTTGACAGTACATGTTTTACAGCATCAATAGTAACTGGTAATGGCGCCTTGCTAGGACGTAGCAAATGACGTAGCTGAAGGCTATGCTATCGTCTCGGCAAATGAGAGCGTAATTTGTCAGTGAACCATCGCTAGCAAAGTCGGCTGTACAACTGGGCGAGTGCTAGGAAGTCTCTCTATACCTGCCGTGTGGCGGCGCTCGGTCTGCAATCACTGATAGTGGCGACATGCGGGTCCGACGTATACTAACGGACCGCGGCCGATTTAAAGGCTACCACCTAGCAAGTGTGGTGTCTGGCGGTGACACCACACAACCCTTCCGAAAATGGCTGCAGATTTCATTGCTGAGCCATCAACAAGTGTCAGCGTGCGAACCATTCAATGGAACATCATCGAGATGAGCTTTCGGAGCCGAAGGCCCACTCGCGTACTCTTGATGACTGCACGACATAAAGCTTTATGTTTCTCCTGGGCCCGTCACCACTGATACTGGACTGTTGATGACTGGAAACATGTTGCCTGGTCAGGCGGGTCTCGCTTCAAATTGTATTGAGCGGATGGACGTGTACGGGTATAGAGACAACCTCATGAATCCATGGCCCCTGTATGTCAGCAGAGGACTGTTCTAGCTGGTGCGGGCTCTGTAATGGTGTTGGGTGTCTGCAGTTGGAGTGGTATAGGATCCCTGATACGTGTAGATACGACTCTGACGGGTGACACGTACGTAAGCATCCTGTCTGATCACCTGCATCCATTCACGTCCATTACGCATTCCGACGGACTTGGGCAATTATAGCAGGACAGCGTGACACCCCACACGTCCAGAATTGCTACAGAGTGGCTCCAGGAACACTCTTCTGAGTTTAAACACTTCCGCTGGCCACCAAACTTCCCAGACATCAACGTTACTGAGCATATCTGGGATGCCTTGCAACGTGCTATTCGGAAGAGATCTTTTGCAATTGGCCATCTGTCCCTCCATTCTGCGGCATCTTGTCCGCCATTTAATATGTTCTTGAAATTTACAAGGCATTGTATATCATAAGAATTTTCCTTCCTTATAAAGTTTTTTGCGTCCGGAAAAAGATCCTGCAAGAACGGGACCAACGACAGCTGATTACGGATTTATGAATGGACAGCCCTGCCTGTAGCACTACTTCAGACAGTCGAGTCCATTCCACGTCGTGTTGCGACACTTCTGCGTGCTCGCGGATGGCCTACACCACATGAGGCAGGTGCACCAGTTTCTTTGGCTCTTCAGTGTAGATTTTCCATAAGAAATTAACTCATTGTCAATACCTTGGAAAACTTATGACAGTTAATATACTTAAGACCATTAGCACACTGGATATACGTTCGGGTCCGCAAAGCTTTGTTACTCTCAAGAAAATCACGACGCTACTCATGCACAGTAGTGACGTTTCGCAAACCGTTGTGACCGGTCGTGCGAACCTTGAATGAGGCTCTTTGACTAGAGAAAGCAGTACTAGTCTGTTCCTGATTGTTTTTCTCGCAGTTCTGTGGCGAGCTGCTCTTTGGATGAGCTGTCACGTGTTGGTTATGGACGACCCATGTAGTAACTTACTTTGTCGTTACTTTCTGATTGCCGTTCTAATGCAAAATACAAATAGTGTGGTGAGATTGCAGCTAGCGTTTGACAGCTTAGTGTAATATTTATTTTCAGTATTCTTCAGAGCTTTGACGAGCCTTTCCGTGTGTTCAAACTTCCGTTGTCCAGTGAGACAGTTAGCTTTTGAGGCACATGTTACAGATTCTGCGTTTCAATAACTCATCCACACAGTGAGTGGTTTGATTAGGCCTATATCACACTCTCGTTTATAACTTGTCTCAGACCAGTTCTTTCTTATGTGGTGGCCCCGTATGCCACGTGGCTCAAGTACAGACAGTTGTACCGCTTCTTATACCCGTGGTTATGATTTTAGTTGTATTAATTATCTTAGAACTGAAGCTTCTACGGTTTATTTTCATTTCTTTGTCACTGATAAATTCCTGCTTAATGAAACGAATACTCACATGCTTTAGTAGTTGTACTCGTGATAGTAGTAGTAGTAGTAGCAGGATACTAGACATGTTTTTGTTTCAAAATTTAAGAAAAAAATAAAGTAACTGACATATACCGACTTCACAAACGTACAGGTCTAGTATGAAGAGGATGGGACAGGTAGTAGGCCATGGCCTTGTTCTAGGAACCATCCGGGAATTTGCCTAAAGTAATTTAGGGAAACCACCGAAAACATAAATCAAAATGGCTTGGTGAATGTTGGAGCCTCCACTCTCCCGAATACAAGGCCACTTTGCTTAAAACAGCGCTGCCTCATTCGGTTTATGGTATACATTTTGTAGTCCGCAATTCATTTGAAGTACGAACACTAATCCGTGCTCTGTCTTAGTAGGAATGTAAATGGATACGAGGCAAAACCGGAGTAAGTGTAAGTGTAGCACAGACATTTTTACAATTGTTTGCTTTTTTTACTGCTAGGAGGGTAAACGACGATGGGGAGAAATGGTTCAAATGGCTCTGAGCACTATGGGACTTTACATCTGATGTCATCAGTCCCCTAGACTTAGAACAACTTAAACCTAACTAACCTAAGGACATCACACACACCCATGCCCGAGGCAGGATTCTAACCTGCGACCGCAGCAGCAGCGTGGTTCCGGACTGAAGCGCCTACAACCGCTCGGCCACAGCACGGTGGGGAGACTCCGAGGATTTTGTCACTTATCAGATTATGTTCGGCATTGACGTTATACAACTGTGTATTTCAGGTTTTGAGAGAAGTGTGTTTTAGGATATCAGATGGAGCCACGCAAGCGCAGAGGAAATGATTTACGTGTAAGGTGGATCATTAACACGTTGTTTGAATCAGGTTATGAAATTGCTAAAAGCAGATGCGATCTTGAAATTCTCTCAAATATTTACGAATGCCTCCATTTCTTCCCGTTATCCAAAGCAAGCATTACCTACTTCAGAATATGTTTTTGAAAGATGGTCAGACGGCATTATGAATTGTTTCTTGAGTCAAAACAGTAAGTAGAATATACAGGGCATTTTTCTGAAGATTTATTTAAATGTACTCAGAACATACAAGCAAGAGAGGGGCGGCTTACAAGATTCAAAGAAAAGCTGCACGTTTCGTTAAGTGTTATTTAGAGTGAGAGTGTCACAGAGATTCTCAGCAAACCGCTACAACAATGACGAAATGCATCATGGAGAGCTTGAAACGAGTCAATGGACATATTACTTCTTCCATTTTACATCCCGCGTAATGACTAACATGGTAAAATCAGATACATTCAGTCTTCTAAAGTGGGGCTTCAATAGTCTTTCTTTCTGGGTACCACCTACCAAAGCAATAGAAAAGGGGGAAATCGTTGTGGTACAGTGTACATCCTCCACCGCACACGGTACTGTGGTTTGCGGAGTATTTGTTGTTGATATATCAACGCCGCAGCAGCGACGATCGTGCAGTTCTTGCAGCTAACGCTGACCTCCTGGTTCTACGCCTCATCCGCAGCCGTGACTTGCACGTAAGGTGTATCTGGGGCAGCAGTATAACAACTCGACACAAACAGCTGCAGTAATGACGACTTCACGACGCCAAGCTACTCTCAGTGAGTGGTAGCGGTGGCTTTGGTGCCATCATATTAATACCAGTGCTTTTTTTACTGGCACTCGCTATTGTAAAGACGTTGCATCACTGTTCGGATAGAGTAATACGTCTATTCGAGTGTTTCACTATAGTCACTCCATGAAACTTTTATGAAAGGCGCCTTCCCTATTCCTGAAGTACTCCATGTCTTGTCCATATCTGCTCAAGAATTAGGAACACAAGTTGACCACTTTATGTCGCTCCCAAGCAAGACAAAGTCACTTGTAAGTGACACTTATGTTAAGCACATCGTGCCCTGCAAGACAAAGTTACTCACACATTAAACAATTAACAAAATAATATTAAGCTTTGGTGTGTGTGTTTACATCTTTCCGGTGGTACAGGATTCTAACCCAGAAGACTGCCTTCGCTGGGTAGTGTTCCTCCAGTTGAATCTTCCGGTCTCGCCTTGCGAACTAGGCCAAACTTTTAATTTTTTCTCTTGGTAACCGATTCGAGCACCCGTCTAGCATACAATTTTTAACTTCCACAAATGTTTATTGACACAGGGCTCAGTCGCTACGCTGGTACACGTCAGACTACAAAACGAAAGTTTATATGTTCAGTACTCAGTCGGTCTTACTGTTAATTTCCGTGACGCATCGCTTCTTTTAGCCCTGCTAATGTTTCACACATCTGAGAAACGCCAAATTGCAGTGCCGTTCAGAGTCCACGCTGAACTTGTGGTCCTCCTTGACTAGTTGGATAACTCATTCCAAACATCGATGTAAGGCAAGGAGATACCACTTCCAATAGGACTATGCCTACTGGACCGTTATGGAGATCAACCTCTTGCCTGACGACTGCTGTACCTTATATGTTCATCTCAGCTTATAATCTGAGCTTATAATCAGAGGACAATACACTTCTTTTGAGTGATTTAATGCAAGCGGTCACGAATTCCTCTTTCATGCCAACCTCTTCATTTCAGAGTGGCACTGGTACACTACGTCTTCAATTACTTGTTGTATGTACTCCAATCTCTGTCTTCCCCTATAGTTTTCACCCTCTGAAGCTCCCTCTAGTACCACGAGAATTATTCCTTGATGTCTTAAAGCATGTCCTATCCTCCTGCCATTTCTTTTTGTCAGTGTATCCCATATGTACCTTTGTTAGCGGATCTGCTGAGAAACCCCCTATTATCCACCTTTTCTGTCCAACTAACTTTCAACATCCTTCTGTAATAATGTTTAGGTTGTCTTCTTTTCAGATTTTCCCACAAGCTATATTTCACTACCATACAACACTGTGCTCCTAACGTACATTCTCATTTTCCTCAAATTAATGCCAATGTCTGATACAAGTAGACTTCTTTTCGCCCGTACTGTTCCCTTTACCTATGCTAGTCTGCGTTTTATGCTATCGTTGCTTCTCCCGGCATGTGTCTTTTGTTTCCAACGTATCAGAATTCCTTTATTTTGTCTGTTCCCTAAGTTAGACGTTAAGTTTTTCACTAATCTCCTTTCTGCTACACCATGAACGTCACATAACGTGCATCCATCATTGCTCGCTGTTGCCGGACAATTGGACGTAATTTCGACCATGTGGAAAAAGCCCAGGTCACAGATATATCACTTCTCTTCTGAACACGCCGTAGTTAACAAGAAGGGTCCATAGCTTCGTGGGACATACGCTACACTCCAAAGTGCGGATTAGGCTTAGCTCCAAGTACATAAGCAACACGCGCTGCTTTGCTTTCACATCAACAAGAACATTTGTTTATATCAAAAAGAGGAAAAACAAAGAGATAAAGAGAAGTTATAATACATAATTCATCTTCATGCACCGCGACATGCCTCTTAAGGCCCAGCAGAGGTGACGTGACGTCCGTTCGGGTCAGCCTGTGTGGCGGTATACGCATACGGAAACATTCTCTCTGAGCTCTAATCTTTTGACTTTGGAAATCCGAATTCTTATGTAATGGTTCAAATGGCTCTGAGCACTATGGGACTCAACTTCTGAGGTCATTAGTCCCCTAGAACTTAGAACTAGTTAAACCTAACTAACCTAAGGACATCACACACATCCATGCCCGAGGCAGGATTCGAACCTGCGACCGTAGCGGTCACGCGGTTCCAGACTGCAGCGCCTAGAACCGCACGGCCACTTCGGCCGGCTCTTATGTAATCTCCGATATGCTATGACCTATGCATCTTGCTCCGAATTATCATGCGACATTCAAAGTTGGTTACTTCGCGACATGCTACCATTTCATTACACATGTATCTGTAACAAACGACAGAGGATATCGTGTCTTGACTAACGTCGCATACACACTGGCGTGCAATGATTAAGGACGAAAGTGGCTCTCGCATGACGTGTCACATAGTTCGATGAAACTTGTACCATACATAGAAGGATCTTGTAATGGGACACCTTTTCTAGCATTACCTTTTTTTTTTGTTTTTTACAGAAGTAGCCGATACCAGGATTAATCCCGAATCTGGTATAGATGTACATTCTCTGCTGTTTCACTGACAGAATGTCATTTGGTTTTGTATACGATGTATTATATTTTGAGCTAAAAAGTGTAAAAAGAAATTAATTTGTTACTACTCTGTACGTGCAGTTAAAATTAAGCTTCTTTTTGAAGCATTTGAAATTACGAAATTTCGG
Source organism: Schistocerca americana (assembly GCF_021461395.2). Taxonomy (NCBI): domain Eukaryota; kingdom Metazoa; phylum Arthropoda; class Insecta; order Orthoptera; family Acrididae; genus Schistocerca; species Schistocerca americana. Next base: position 323,897,084 of record NC_060121.1, on the reverse strand, counting down.
GCGTATTTAAAATACATATTATTAATTGCACAATCGGATGATAATTATAAAATGTATTTCTGAACTCGTTTACAAAATAATGATATATTTTAGCGAAGGTTCTTCTTTTGTCAAGAAAGTTTGTAAACTTTTTTGCTTTGTAAAGTCTTTGGAATATTGTAAGTACCACTGAATATTAGTAGTGGTGGGCATGCCCCGGGTGGAGACGCACGTATATTTTTAATTTTGTTTACAACAATGCAATTGACGGTTTTATAAAAAAGGAGATTGTGAAGTCAGTGTGATATAGAAGAATGGGGCAAAATAAAAGAAAATGATAGCAACAGATAGTTCTTCATCAGTTATTTAGTCATCTGGAACCCAGTAAATCAAAATTTTATCTGCAAGAATGTACCCCTAGACGCAAGAATCGGAGCCAACAACAAGAAGAGAAAATGAAGATAAGTAAAAAGCTTTTCTTTTGTATATCTTACGCCTCTCAAAGCTGTTGAAACTAATTAATGATGTGTGGGAGGGTGAGATTACAAACTGCTACAGTATAGTACATAAAGTGACCGAAGGAAATACGCAGTGAGAACGAACAGAAGTGATACTTTTATCCAAGGACAATAATTTATGATTTATGATGGGCCGCTGGACATTACAAAGGGCGATTCTTGAGTCTCTCCCGGCGTATTTGATAATCAAAATATCCACGGGTGTACTGCCGGTCTACAGTGTCCAACGGGCACAATATTTCGGCGATCATACATGTCCCCATCATCAGGTGAACAGACGGACTGAGCTCAATGTAGCCTCCATCATCTGTGACACATCTTGCCCAACGTTCTTTCCATGGTGTAAATGCACTTTGGTAAAATTCTGGAGATTGACTTTTACACCATCGCTTGACACAGGAAATAAGGTCTTTCTCAAAATCAAATGTTTTACCGCGTAGGTGGGCCTTCAGACTGCCAAAGAAGTAAAAACCAGACGGAGCCAAGTCCGGATTGAAGGGAGGATGAGGAATAACTTTCCAACCCATTTTCCTGATTTTCTCCTGTTTCATAAGGGCTGTATGGGGTTTGGCATTGTCATGGTGTAGTCTGATGAGCTGACCCTGAAGCTGTTGTCTATGGGTCTTGATGGCACGTCGCAGCTTGTCCAATGACAAACAGTAAGGGTTCCGGTTAATTCTGGAGTCAAGTTCCAAAATGTCAATGAAAATGACACCATACTGATCCCAGAATAAGGAGGCCATCACTTTTCTGCCTGTTGTCAGTTCAAGTCTTGGTTTCTTCTTCCGAGGGGAAACCGGATGAAGCCACTCCATGGCTTGGATTTTGCTCTCAGATTCGGACAAAAACAATCATGTTTCATTCTTGGTCATGACGCCGTCAAAACACTGTTCAAATGGTTCAAATGGCTCTGAGCACTATGGGACTTAACTTCTGAGGTCATCAGTCCCCTAGAACTTAGAACTACTTAAACCTAACTAACCTAAGGACATCACACACATCCATGCCCGAGGCAGGATTCGAACCTGCGACCGTAGCGGTCACGCGGTTCCAGACTGCAGCGCCTAGAACCGCACGGCCACTCCTGCCAGCCAAAACACTGTTTCCACTCTTCAGTAAAGGGCTTCATGAGACCCTCGCACACATTCTTCCTCACCGTTTTCATTTCTCTTGTCAATAATCTAGGCACCCAACGTGCACAAATTTTTCTGTACCCTAGTGACTGTGCCAGTGACACCACACTACCCAGTGACAAACGAGTCATTTCAGCAAGCTGTCGTGTCGTCACACATTTGTCATTTCGGATGATTTGATCAATGGTCTCCTTATTCACATCACTCACTGCCGTCGATGGTCTACCGCATCGTGGATTGTCCGGTAGAGAGAAATCACCTTCTTTAAACCTCTGCAACCTCGCTGGGTACTGCTGCGATCCACTGTGTCCTCCCCTTAAACAGGGAGCAACAGCCTGTGAATCGATGTGGCAGAGTCATCGCCGGTCTTGAAGAGGAACTCCATCACCGACCGTTGTCGTAACCTGACATCTACTTCACGGTCCATTATGGCTCACCTGTAAATAAAAGGAAATACTTTTATGTACCAAGTTATAGCTAGATGTTCCAAGTATGTTCACAAATAATTTTATTCTCCTCCTACAAAAAATAAAAAAAAATTAGAGCCGATTGCGCAAAACTTTTTGAACGTCCTGCGTGCTGTGCTACGTGTTCCCTATTCTGGCCATAGGATTAGATGCTCCGTTTCTCCACCAGCGCTGTTGACAACTGCCCAGATGGTCGTTGATGGGTGTGGACGTGCTGCAGTACATCTCACCAACGCATCCCACACGTGCACGATGGGATTTTAGTCGCGGGAACTGGCAGGCCAGTTCATTCGGCTAATACCTCCTAATTCCAACAGCTCCTCCACCAGAGCTGCTCGACGAGACCACGCATTGACTCCCATGAAAATGAAGTAGGGGAGAAGAGCCCCTGGAAAAGACACACATGGCACAATAGCATGGACCGTGCCATGTTCAAAGATTTGGAAGTCAGTGCGCCCATGCAGCGTTATGCCTCCCCACAAAACCATCACGTTCGACAGTGTTCCAGGGTTCATTGCATTTTCCCATCTCTCGCCACGTGAGGGTACGTCCAGCATTTCGCACGTGACCGTTTTGGTGGTACAGTTGATGATAGGTTGGTTGATATGGAGGAGGGGACCAAACAGCGAGGTCATAGGTCCCAGCAGGTCAGGGAAGGATGGCGAAGGAACCGTCCCGGCATTGCCTGAAGCGATTGAGGGAAGTCATGGGAAACCATGATCCTCCCGAATGTGAATCCAGTGTGCTGACCACAGCGCCAGCTCTCTCGGCTGTCCAGGTGTTACAATGTAGTACTTGTATAACATAACCCATCATATGCATTGAGCTGAATTACACTCGAAGTGTTCTCATAGTCATAAATACGAGGGTCGTTCACAAAATAAGTTTCGTTTCTACTTCTATCCGCGGAAGCGCTATGATCACAGTTCAGAGCATGATCGGCAGTTACTCTGACTCAAGGAGAAGACATGTACGCCATTTTCAGATCGCTGCTGCCGTCGTGTGCTTTGTAGTGCTTCTTTATAATGTCAGCTATAATTGAAAAAGCCACCGGTTGTGAAATCAGATCTGTGATTCGTTTTCTAAGTGCAAAGGAAATTCATCGGCAAATCTGCGAGGTTTACGGACAAAATGCTATGAGTGATTCAATGGTTAGAAGATGGGTCAGACTGTTCAGTGAAGGACGTGATCAAGTGCACGATGAAGAACGAAGTGGACGCCCGTCTGTGGTTACTGATGAACTGGTTCACACACTTGAAGAGAAGATTAAGCACAACCGTAAGTTTACACTTAGTGCCCTTGCTATGGAAGTTCCGCAAAAAACTGAAATTTCGAAAACTTTGCTCACGTTGGGTACCGAAAATTCTTACTGAACAACACAAAAAACAACAGATGGGCAGTACACTTCAGTTTTTGACACGTTACAGTGAAGAAGGCGTTTTCTTTTTAGGATAGTCACGGGGGATGAAACTTGAGTATCGTACGACACCCCTGGAACAAAACGGCAATCAGTGGAATGGAGGCACACTTCACCTCCAACGAAGGTTAAGCAAATCTTGACACCTCGAAAAGTCATGTGCACCGTTTTTTGGGACAGAAAAGGCATTTTGCTCATTGATTTCTTACCACGAGGCCAAACAATCAGTGCACATGGTTACTGCGAGACCATTCAGAAATTGCGCCGCGCAATACAGGACAAGCGCCGAGGATTACTGTAAAAAGTGTTTTTTTTTTTTTTTTTTTTTTTTTTTTTCTATGAGAATGCCCGACCTTACACGGTGAATGTGATCAATCAACTCTTAAGGGAATTTCACTGGGACGTGTTTGATCATCCTCCGTAGAGCCCGGAGCTCTCTCCTAGCGACTTTCATCTCTACTTACACCTAAAATCTATTCTTGGTAGTCAACACTTCAACGATTATGACGAGCTGAAAGAACATGTTACCACATGGTTGAATACACAGGCGGCAACCCTCAATGAAAAAGGCATACAAAAACTTGTGCCACGCTATGGCAAGTGCCTACAAAATTTCGGAAGCAATGTAGAAAAGTAGTTTAACAATTGTTGATTTTTGTACAATAAATATTTTTTCTGTACCTGTACACGTTTGTTTTATACAACCAAATGGAACTTACTTTGTGGACATACCTCGTACAATGGTAGATACGTAGCAGTCGGGCTTCACAACGAGGCACGACAATATTTTCTAGGTAAGTGTCAATGGAAAACCCCCAAACTCTAGACGAACGTAGAAGGTTTCTTCCGCAAAATCTAACATACATTAAGTGTCTGGACTACATTTTAGGAAGAGTAAGGGTTTAAAGCGATCAGTTGTAGCCCAAGGGGGTCACGGAAATTTCCCGGAAGCGGGCTCTTCCGCCGAAAGCATCAGTTTCTCACGTTAGGTCACTTATCGGGTAAGACCCAAGTACGATCAAAATTACTGTCCCAAACTCAAATTCTAACCTGGTTCGTTCCTTCGAGAACGACACGGTCAATATATCTTTCCTTTATTTCCCTGTCCGGAACTTGTGCGTCTGTATAGCGACCATGTCGTCACGTGACGTTAAATCCTAATGTATGTACATTTATTCTTTCAAAAATGATATATTACAAAGGTCATTCCGAAAACAATGCCTCTTTTTGTTGTTGACTAACTGTCCGAGATAGATTATATTGGCGTAATACTCATTCTTGAATTAACTAACGGGGTTGCCAGGAAATTAGGAATATTTACACTGAAAAGCCAAAGAAACTGTTACATCTGCGTAATATCGTGTAGAGCCCCCGCGGGCACACAGGAGACCCGCAGCACCACGTGGCATCGATTCGACTAATGTCTGAAGTAGCGCTGGAGGGAAAAGACACCATGAATCCTGCAGGGTTGTCCATAAATCCGAGAGGGGGTGGAGATCTCTTTCGAACAGCTCTTTGCAAGGCATCCTAGATATGTTCAATAATGCTCATATCTGGGGAATTTGGTAGCCAGCGGAATTGTTTAAACTCAGAAGAGTGTTCCTGGAGCCACTCAGTAGTGACTCTGGACGTGTGGAGTGTCGCATTGTCGTCCTGGGATTGCCCAAGTCCGTCGGAATGCACAATGGACATGAACGGATGCAGCTGATCGGAGAAGTTGCTTACGTACGTGTCACCTGTCAGAGTCGTATTTAGACGTATCAGCGGTCCCACATTACTCAAACTGCACACGTCCCAGAGAATTACAGAGCCTCCACCAGCTTGAACCATCGCCTGCTGACGTGCAGGGTCCATGGATTCATGGCGTTGTCTCCATACCCGTACACGTCCATCCGCTCCATACAATGTGACACGAGATTCGTCCGACCATGCACCATGTTTCCAGTCATCGACAGTCCAATGTCGTTGTTGACGGGCCCAGGCGAGGCGTAAAGCTTTGTGTCGTGTAGTCATCAAGGGTACACGCGTGACGTTTCGGCTCCGAAGCCCATACGATGATGTTTCGTTGAATGGTTATCGCGCTGACACTTGTTGACGGCCCAGCATTGAAATCTGCAGCAATTTGTGGAAGGATTGCACTTCTGTCACGTTGGACGAATCTCTCCAGTCGTTGTTGGTCCCGTTCTTGCAGGATATTTTTTTCCGGCCGCAGCGATGTCGGAGATTTGATGTTTTACCAGATTCCTGATATTCACGGTACACTCGTGAAACGGTCGCACGGGGAAAATCCCCACTTCATCGCTATCTCGGTGATGCCGTGTCCCATCGCTCGTGCGCCGACTATATCTCCATATTCAAACTCACTTAAGTCTTGATAACCTGCCGTTGTAGCAGCAGTAACCGATCTAACAACTGTGCCAGTCACTCGTTGTCTTATAGGCGTTGCCGACAGCAGCACCGTATTCTGCCTGTTTACATTACTCTGTATTTGAATACGCATGCCTATATCGGTTTCTTTGGCTCTTCAGGGTAGTTGACATGAGTAATGTGACGCTTTGGTAAGACCTTTGAGTAAACAACTAGCTGTCAAGCTTGACTTTTTTACGATTGTCAGATAATAAGCAGCGTATTGTAATATACGAGCAACAACAAATTCACAAACAACTTTAAAATATTACTAAAAATATTACATCCAACAACTGCAGACAGCAATAATAGTGGTTTCAGAGTTGACAAATGTCCGTTTACAACGCCAGGACATATATTGATGAAGGCAATAAAGTCGAAATAAGCTTACGTACTAAAATAAAATATCAAACGGCATACTGTCTCCAGTTCTCTGCATAATGTCCTATTGTGACATATTATACACAGCAGGCCCCATAATAATGAAACTAAGTAATAATTCATTGAAAAACATCATCAACAATCTTTGTAATGGGATTGTGCTTGTCGAATGTTAAATGGAAGGTCATTTAGATATATAAGGAATAGGAGTGGACCCAGAATTGAACGCTGTGGGTCTCCTTCTGTGTTTATCCCCAGTCACTAAAATTTTTCACGTTTCCAACAATGAATTATTTAGCACAGCTTTTTGCATTTAGTTTGTTAAGTGTGATTGAAACCAGTTGTCTGAAGTCATCAGTTTCATGAAACCTAAGTTGCCAGAATTCGAACTATGTGCGCATCGGATTCGAAATGGCTACGTGCGCATAGATTCAACAACAATAATAATTATACGACATAACCCACTTCCTTATATGATCAATGGGTCTTAAATTGTTTAAACATCAATTGCAGCTAATTATAATTTAATTAATTGTGAGCTACAGCTGCAGCTCAAACTAATTACAATGGGCAGCTGAATTCCTACAAGTATTAGTATTTAGTGTATAATACCTTAACTAAACTGTACTGCCTGCAGTGTCACAGTTGTGTCAGAGATATATATAAACCTACTTTATTGCCTTGCCCATCGAGCTAATCCCGATGGGCGTGCCCCTGACACTGGGCAGGCTAAGATGTTATTCGCTGCAGGTTCCTAATAACTAATTTCCTAATCTAAGTCCTACTAACTTGTGCTTTGTCTAGTTGGTGATGTTGTTCCCCACTCCCCCTGGTCCTGTACGTGGCGGATTCCAGACTACGACAAAGTCGGCCTATCCAGGCGCAGGCGGTATAGGAGTAGGGCACGTATTCGGTAATTAGTATGTCTCAATTTTTTACGTTAATTTATGTTAATTTATGTCCCTCAGGTATTCCTTTAGCACTTTTCGTGATACCTCATCTGCTAGTTTATTGAGAGTTTGAAAAGTATCTTGTTGTCTTATTAGTTGGTATGTGTCACAGTCAGGTAATTGGTCACGAAATGTGGAAGCAACATCATTAGAAAGGGGACACTCGTAGATCACATGATCGGTGGTACCCTCCGGTTCACTACATTCACACGCGGGTGTGGCCCTTTTCCCGAACCGACATAAGTATGTCGGGTATGGCCCATGTCCAGTGAGAAAATGGATTAGTCCTCTAGTGGGTTCAAAATATGTCATTTTCTATCGTTCCCTAATGTTTGGAAGAAGTTCAAATGTCCTACGGCTTCAATTTTTTGGTCCTGTCCTCCTCAGTTGCGCGTAATACTACGGTATGTTGATGATTTTCACTTATGGACCGTCTGACAGCAACTGAATAAAACACAATTTTAGTGCCATACGCGTTTCGCCTTTATTTTCTGCAAGGCATCATCAGTGGCAGGTTGCGTACACAGTTTCTTACATATTACGCTCCTGTTTCATTTTTGGTCTTGTTCTTCTTCCTATGAGCGCCAATTTGCTGTTTTTTCTGCATTCCACAGCACTATGCACTGAACGCTTTTAATGCAATTAAAAGCGTTCAGTGCATAGTGCTGTGGAATGCAGAAAAAACAGCAAATTGGCGCTCATAGGAAGAAGAACAAGACCAAAAATGAAACAGGAGCGTAATATGTAAGAAACTGTGTACGCAACCTGCCACTGATGATGCCTTGCAGAAAATAAAGGCGAAACGCGTATGGCACTAAAATTGTGTTTTATTCAGTTGCTGTCAGACGGTCCATAAGTGAAAATCATCAACATACCGTAGTCCTACGGCTTGTTTCATCCGCCTCCCATAGTTCTTGCCATAGTTGTTCGCCCCTTTGCCGAATCTCACCCTTATCCCTAGCCTCAGTGCCTAATATCTCTTCTGTCTTCGTGACGTTCCCTTTCTTAACCCGGAACCACGCAGCCTGCTCTCTAATTTGATGTCCAGGGGGCAGAGCCCCATTATGACTAATAGGGCTCCCCCTGGTGATGTTCTATGGGCCCCCACAGATCAGAGTATCATGTTTCTCTGAACCCTTCTCACTGTTATGGCGGGCAAAACCCAGACTCCCGAGTCGTAACCCACATTTGATATTAAGATACTATTATGGTATAGTTTTATGAGATGAGGGGGAGATGAAATCTTTTGTGCCCGGTGGGAATGAGATTGTTTAGTGTTTGAAGGGCCTTCTGGGTCACGGTGTCAATGTGTTTCCCGAAGTTCCACTTTTCATCAATGATGATTCCTAGGTACCGTGTTTCACGTCGCCGAAGAACCGGCGAGCGCTCGATTCGTACAGTAAGGTGTCTGATTAATTGTCCTTTTAATAATAGGTAAGTAGATTTTCTTGGTGATACTTTCATTTTAGTGTTTTGGCACCACAGTTACAGTTTGTTCAGGGCACTTTCTATCTTAGGCCAACAGGAGGAGGTCATCTGCATAGGCTATCACGTCTAGCACCTCTTCGCTTTGTTTTAAGGTATCTAATACTATAATCTAATAGTGCGCATCGATTGCCAAAAGTGTACGTTGTGGAGCGTCTCGATGCTGTCCTAATGAGGGCCGGCCTGGGCAGCCAGAAGGCGGCCGCCGCGACTGCACTCTCGCCTGGCGACTTTCTCCGCGACGCGAGCGCCAGAGGCAGCCGCAGCCGGCCCCACTCCACTCTCGCCGGCAGTGTGCTGTGTGTGGCCCGCGCCGCGACGCGCCGTCTGCCGCTACCTGACCACTGTGCTTGCGTTCAGTGCCGTGCCGTGCCGTGAAGTGTGCCGTGCCGAGAGTGACAAGTGCCGCCATGAACCACGCCCTGCAGCACCGACAGCAGCACCAGCTCTTCAGCTGGGCCGCCACCGCCGTACCACTCACGTGAGTCCAACAAGCGCTTCACCATTCTGTTCGCCTTTGCTTGGGGGAGCCCGTTTGGCGTGCAACGCCGGCCGGGCAACGAGCCAGCGTTTGTTTACATTTTGCGGCATCTCTACGTTGTGGCGGTATGCACTGGGCCCCCACCTGCGACTTTCGTTTTATAAGGAAACACGCTATTCACCACGCAGCTACCCTAGTATGTATCGAATGGTTATAACTAAAATGCAAGTACTCATCGAGGTCCAGTGTGCGCTGTAATTATCGTACGGCAGCGAAACTTGGTAGATAAACCGATTTACGCTGAAAAAAAAGTACCTGTTTTGGCCACCAGGTGCAGATCTCTGTGAATGCAAGAAAGACATAGAAATATTTCCATGAATAATGTACCGTATGAGGAATGGGTCGAGTGCAGAAAAGATCGAACAAGTGGGAAAGACATAAAATTATTTTTAATATTAACTGCCGCTTAGACAATCTATGCAGTATGAGCACCGGAGACGCCGACGAGATGCTGAATAGAGAGCGATGGTCAATTTGCAACGATGTACACTATGTGATCAAAAGTATCCGGAAACCTGTCTGCAAATGACTTATAAGTTCGTGACGCCCTCCGTCGGTAATGCTGGAATTCAGTATGGTGTTGGCCCACCCTTGGCCTTGATGACAGCTTCCACTCTCGCAGGCATACGTTTAATCAGGTGCTGGAAGGTTTCTTGGGGAATGGCAGCTCATTCTTCACGGAGTGCTGCACTGAGGAGAGGTATCGATGTGGGTGGGTGACGCCTGTCACAAAGTTGGGGTTCCAAAACATCCTATAGGTGTTCTGTAGGATTCAGATCAAGACTCTGTGCAGGCCAGTCCATTAGAGGGATGCTATTGTCGTGTAACCACTCCGCCACAGACAGTGCATTATGATGTGCTCGGTCGCACTGAAAGATGCAATCGACATCCCCGAATTGCTCTTCAACAGTGGGAAGCAAGAAGGTGCCTAAAATGTCAATTTAGGCCTGTGCTGTGATAGTGCCACGCAAAACAAGGGGTGCAAGTCCCCTCGATGAAAAACGTGACCACACCATAACACCACCGCCTCCGAATTTTACTGTTTTCGATGTACACGCTGGCAGATGACGTTCACAGGGAATTCACCATACCCACACCCTGCCATCGGATCGCCACTTGTGTACCGTGATTCGTTACTCCACACAACGTTTTTTCACTGTCCAATCTCCAATATTTGCACTCCTCACACCAAGCGAGGCGTCGTTTGGCATTTACCGGCGTGATGTGTGGGTTATGAGCAGCCGCTCGACCATGAAATCCAAGTTTTCTCACCTCCCGCCTGTCATAGTACTTGCAGTGGATCCTGATACAGTTTGGAATTCCTGTGTGATGGTCTGGATAGACGTCTGCCTTTTACATATTAAGACGGTCTTCAACTGTCGGCAGTCTCTATCAGTCAACAGACGAGGTCGGCCTGTACGCTTTTGTGCTCTACGTGTCGCTGCACGTTTCCACTTCACTATCACATGGGAAACAGTGGACCTAGGGATGTTTAGGAATGTGGAAATTTCGCGTACAGACGTATGACACAGGTGACAATCACTTGACCACGTTCGAAGTCCGTGAGTTCCGCAGAGCGCCCCATTCTGGTCTCTCTCGATGTCGAATGACTACTGAGATCGCTGATATGAAGTACCTGGCAGTAGGTGGCAGGACAGTGCACCTAACATGAAAAGCGTTTGTTTTTAGGGATGTCCGGATACTTTTGATCACATAGTGTATGTAGAGTAGAAATGGTGCTAGGCGCTTGTGTAATCCTTCACTGCTGATGTAAATGGCAGTGAACTGGTGTGTAAGTGCCATCCGGTTGTATGTAATCGGTGCAGTAATATGTGTTGACGTACAGACGTCACAGAAAGGCGAAAAGGAGCTACAGTTTTTGAAAGTGCCCATGAAGTTGCCATATTTGCTGATGCATCGATGCGGACTATCAAAGTGTCTTCAAGGAATGGTGTGCCACTCGAAGCCGCATAGTGAAACATAAGAATAGTGCAACCATCCGGCCAGCTTCAGTTGCGGACACTCACCTGAAGATGGGTAGACGGTTGTCAATCGAAATATTCAATCGAAATATATCCGTCTGCAATCCCGAAACCTCATAGAATATTCAGTACGTCGAGAGAACTTGTAAGTAGTCTGTTTAGGTTTTTATGTTGGTAACGCCACGTAGCGCTCTGTATGAAAATCACTGGCTGTTCTGTGTGCAGTCTGTGGCTGGTTGGCATTGTTGTAATATTCGCTATTGTAGTGTTGGGCAGCTGGATGTGAGCAGCGCGTAGCGTTGTCCAGTTGGAGGTGAGCCACCAGCAGTGGTGGATGTGGGGAGAGAGATGGTTAAGTTTTGAGAGCGGATGATCTGGACGTGTGTCCATCAGAGACTAAATTTCTAAGACTGGATGTCATGAACTGAATGACTTTTGAACACTATTAAGGTAAATACATTGTTTGTTCTCTATCAGTGTCTTTCATTTGCTAAGTGTGCCTATCAGTAGTTAGTAGTTAGTGCCTTCAGTAGTTAGAATCTTTTATTTAGCTGGCAGTATTGGCGCTCGCTGTATTGCAGTAGTTCGAGTAACGAAGGTTTTTGTGAGGTAAGTGATTCATGAAAGGTATAGGTTATTGTTAGTCAGGGCCATTCTTTTGTAGGGATTATTGAAAGTCAGATTGCGTTGCGCTAAAAATATGTTGTGTCAGTTTATTGATGATCAGAATAAGTAAAGAGAGAAATGTCTGAGTGCGTTTAGTTTTACTCAGCTGTCTGAAAATCAAATAACGTAAGGGGTTTATCAGCACAATAATTCATAAATTTTTCTAAGGGGAGGTTTCAAACTTCAATAATCACATAGGAATAGAGGTTTTAGGAAAAGTAATAACCGACAGATAACGAATTCGAACACCACACCTTATCAATCGATTTCAAACCCGACACGAATTTCTGGTTTCTGTAAATGCAGGCCAATCTCAACCAGCTTCCGAGCGAACATTGTGAGGGGAATTATATGTAATGGATATCTCGAGTCGTTTACCTACGAAAGGTCATTCTTCAAAGTGGCAAACAAATCAGAAGGTCTTCAGTAGACCATACAAAACAGGAGCTGGGTGGGCATTAGCTGACTGGTGGTATGCAATGTGGTCCAACGCGTTGCTGTTTTGACTCTTTTCTAATGGTGCGAGGCGTCCAGTGGATCGTCGGACCAGTGGTGAGACTGTAGTTCATATTGGAGCTGGTTGCGTGATGTTAGGGGACATTTTCGATCGTGTTAATATGAACATGATCACCAACATTCTCGGTGATCAAGTGTTGAACTTCCTTCTCCATATTTCATGGTGAGTATATTTTGACGCTCTCATCTTCCAATATCACAACAGTCATGTTTACCGGGATGGATGCTACCATTTCTGGTCTGATTGCACGTCCAGGCACCCTATCGCACCTTGACAGACCCACTAAATAAGCCGTTCTTAATTGCACAGAAAATGTCTGTGACAATTTGGAACAGCAGGTGAAATGTAGCAATCAACTTCCTTTCAATTTGGCAGCTCGACGGAATCTAATTATTAATGAGTGGCTAGTTTCCTGAAGAAACTAGTCTACTTCCTTCCTCGCCGAATTCAGACGTCATCAGAGCTAGAGACAATGTTACACGATATTAGCGTGATGTCTGCTGGGGTGACTATCTATCTGATGTGGCTATTTGCATAACGGCTTCAGAGTATTATTGCTCAATTTCCAATGAAACAATATGTTAACTGATTTTTTCCGTTGCTTTTTGTAGAACAATATGGTTGGAAATAAATAAAATACTATATATTGTGTGTTCTACAGGATTAATTTATTTAGCTAACCAGTTTTCATCCTACAATGCCATCATGAAATGTCAATTGACACTCTCGTCAAAGAATTTACAATGTTTGTAAATAGCAATGGAAAGGGGTTACTCATCTAGACTGAAACAGGAACTCGCAGTAAATATTATCTTTGACAGAGCAGCTACTACAAAGTAAAAAGTTGATCATTTAAATAAATATAAAGGGAGAAAATGAGGAAAAGCATTAATGCTAAATACGAGAAACAATTAACTCTGTAGCAACTTAAATTGACAACCCCAATAAAACAAAATTAGTACTTGACAAGAGTACCAAAGTATGACTTGAATAGGCATTTCATATGAAAAATGATACATAAACTGAGGGAAAGATAGAAATGACAATTATAACAACAGGATATATTAAGTAAATCGGCAATCATAACAAAATAAATAAATGTGGGGACAGAAAGGGACAGACACTGCAGGAAGCATTTGGAAAAGTGTGAGGACGGGATGAGATTTAAGAGGGGAAGTATTGAGTTGTGTTTGGTCATTTAATTTCAAATCAGGACTGTGGGACAGACGGTTGTTTATTTCCAGGGACTTCCACAGGTTGAGTTTCTGGCCTCTGTTTGCTAAGTGGAGGACATGGATCTGTGGTTGTTAGTTGTTGGCCTTCACTCTGTACATGCTCAGCACATGTGGAATCATAATTCTGTAACCTCCAGCTGTGTTCAGGTTCAAGCAATCTGCTTGCTTTGTCTCTGCCTGGCTGACCAGTACAAAACTTACCACAATCAGGGTACGTAGTTTTGTGCACCACACTGTCTGATAGTAACTCGGTCTCATCTTTGCTATTGCAAATGATGTGGTGTTCCTCACATAGTAGGAAAATCTGCAGTTTCAGGAGTTCAGTGTTTTTGCTACACTCCATGATACATGTCGTAGGTATGAGACTGTACACCTGTGGGAGGAGCAACAGAAGGAGCATAGAGGAGAAGTGTAATTTTCAGCTGCAAAATGTTGTCAATCAAGACAGGATGTAGCCATTGCTGAAGGCCATAAATTTTATTACGCCTAAATCTGCTTTGAAATTTTCTTTGGACATGGGAACAATGATGAGATGGTGCCCCACTGAGTGAAATAGATGGATGTGTGCGTGTTACTGGGTCTTGTGAGCAAGAAATCGTAGTTGAAGTTGCAGTAACAGTTTTATATTAATTTTACATCAAGGTGTTTGTGTACTGATGTCAATGGTTAGGTCTAAGGAGTTTATGAATATTAATTTCATTTGAGGTTGTGTGGGTAGACTACAAACAACTAGTCAGAACGACGTCCAGTTGGTAATCAGGACCTGTACTTGGCACATATCACGCAAGCAAACGGTCCACAATGGGTGTCGGGACGGCCGGAGGGTATTGGTGAAGGCAAGAGCTTGCCCCCTCCTGGAATCTGGAATTCTAACGTTCTGTTCGTTGGAAAGTTCTTGTGCATATCTAAAAATGAAAGTGAGTCCTCTATAACGGAAGCTTGCAAAACCATTCGACACCATCCTGGAGTGTCTGAAACTCTGGGTAAGATCGTGATCTGACGAGTGAATGCATGAGCAGCACCGAGTGGAGAACGTTTAGGACATTTACTAAGGTTTCTTACTTGTTGTTCCAATAGAAACGAAGTATTATCGAAATACGTTGACTACGACTTATTTCTGTGTTTTGATATATGGAGCAAGGTCCAAAAGGCTGTAAAAATATTTCTGATGTACCCTGTAAATCGCCTCAAAGTTAAATGGTTAGTTCCAGCGTGATCATTTTTCAGAAGTGATGGTCCATAGTACCGAATGACTGGTTATTATTACTGATGGCCTTCGGAATTACTTCATTTCTGATTTTTTCTATCTCCGATTTCAAGTTTTCTCTTCCACCTGATGTTACTGAAAGATACATAAACATCGTAATTTTTTTCTAGCGTTATTTCCTAACTTGTCAGTCGTTTTGTTGAATACCTGCTTCAGTTCCCATACGATTATATGGGAATATAATTTCTGAAAATTAAGTTGAGAAGGGTAAACCAATAATCATATTAATATTATAAAACCATGTTCTCTATGTATGTTCATGGCATTACCTATGGCTTTTAGGTGTAATAACTATCTCTATACAAAAAAGAATGTGTGGTTAGCTTTCTTGTATCTTCTATAAAATTTAGACCTCGGGGCGTGGCATGTTGACGCTAAGTTATATAAAACAATTGTAATTTTCAAATTTTGCCCCCCCCCCCCCCTCACCCTTTGACAGAGTCTATTGATATCCATGAATCCGAGCGCACACAAAAATGAAAATACGAGTAATAAGCCTGAACACTGGCGACCAGTTACAATCGTTTACAAGGCGGTGCACAAATGAAAGGCGTATGAAGTTCAAGTGTTCTGTTGACCACCACAGTTTGTTGTGACTGCATTGAAGTGAATTGATTTTAGATTTTAGAATGAAAACGTACAAAATTACCTCTTATTTGAAGTTGTCTGCTCGCGTTTACTGTGCAAAGGAGGACTGAAAAACATCGCACTTGTTTCTCTCCCACAATTCGGACTAAGCAATGTCATGTTATCGAATCAGAAATAACACCACCCCTTTCTTTAACATTTATTCTGTCTATAAATTTAATAACCTGTTTCATAGTTGCCAATAACAAGTGGTAGAAACATATCCTTCTGTTTCTATAGAATAAAAATGGTATATGATTTAGAAAATTATGAACTTTTTAGTTTACAAAAATATTTATCACGAACTTCTAATGCCTATACCTTGTCTCTGTAACCACTCTTTCATATTTTATGTTCTCTTCTACATTTCATGACAGTCTTGACATTTTGATAGCTCCAGCAGATGTACAATCTTTTTTCTTGGTTTTCTTAACAAAGTTTTGTCCTTTTAGTATATTTCTTAGCAGCTTACTATTTCTACATAAATGTCGAAAGAGGTTTCCTTTTTTTTATTAGTTCAACGTGGTTTCCTTCTCATTGATGAGTACAAAACATAAATACAATGCTAGTTGTCAAATTAATTCTGAACTTAGCAGTATCACCCATCGATTCTGTGTCGTGGTAAAACTCGAGTCACAGCAACTATACACTACCTGTTTGGGACTTGTTTTCTAAATAAAGCCAAATGGTTTTGTGAGACGCTGTAGACATCGAGTTACCGCGTTGATGTGGTTTTTAAGCTCATTGTATGCAGTGCGTACAAAAATTTACAAGTACACACAACTTTAGCCCACCATCTGAGTCTCTTTACTTCAACAGTGCACAGAATATCAAATTCAAGTACAACAATAATACAAGAAATAAAAGAAAAAGTGAAACAACTGTTAAAATGTGTGTTAAATATACTAGTTAGCGATCATTATATTTAAAGGGAAGAGAATGCCCCAAGAAACCACAGTATCATGCAACGTTTGGTGGAATTGCTTGAGAATTGCTTCAGAGCTCAGAAAATGTTGCGAACATGACAAGAGAAATTAATAGCGTGACAAATTAGAATTTCGTCAAGTGAACCCTTAAGTCGTAGTGGGTATTATGTCTAAGTCCACCTTCAGATGTCTGCTACAGCGGAAGTTATATATTGTTCCTTATGCAGAGACTGGAGCTTCGCCCTCTGCCCGCTTCCCTTCTCCGCAAAAATATTAGAAACAGATAGCTTTTTTCACAGTAGCCAAAATGCGTGATTTATATGAAAATTGTGTGCTCTCAGCGGAAGATGTGCTTAGGTGCGAAATCGTTATGCCTACATAAATAGATCATTCAACGAAATTGTGAATGGCTAAAATGGCTTTTATCACGATCATTGAACTATTACTACTTTGAGATATATTTATTTACGGTTTCGCGTCTCTTTTGTTAGGTACGAAAGTTAGCAAATAAATTAGAATCATTCCTATTATCGAATTTCAGGAGACCCAAGAACTATTACACTTTTTCCAATGGAATCGTCTTCGCAAAAACCGTGTAATTACATCAAAATTTTATTTGTAAACACTTGGCCACGTTAAGAGAGAAACCCATTAATAATAGACGAAAGGAACAAAGTGAAGATGATTGCCAGTGCGTACGTGCAGAAGGATGTACTCTATTAAACACGTGACAAATTGGTATTTCAGTGTACTGTGGTCGAGAAGTACTTTTACCATTTCGTCTGACGTAAACACAGTTAATTCTGCACATTTTCACTGTTGACTGCTAATATTTGATTTGTACCGAAACATTTGTATGTATTAATGCATAAAATATTAGTGCAGCTATGTGGTGTATATGAAGTTATTCAAGGGATATTTGTTGGCTCCACGACAAGGGGTGGAAAAAACTTTTGTTACACTTTCCAATTCGTCGCATAGCCCTAAAAGAATGACTCCAGTCTTGTTGGCAGGTAGTTTCACCAAATCATCTGTAGCCAACACGAATCTCGTGTTAGCCTTTATTATTCCTAAAGTTACACTGCTCAGACAAAAAGCTAATATACTCTCTCTCTTTTCAAAGAAGTAGTTATTACATGTTTTACCGGTACTTTCTGTTCGTTCATATGTGGCAATTAGGTTTTATAGTGGAAAGTCCAGTGTTAACCTGCAAGGAAAGGTATCTTTTAGACGGTTTCCGGAGCCCCGTTTATTGAAGGGCCGGATAACCTTCTCATTTCCGCTGCACATAAACAACGAGTCAGAAGAAAAACTGCGAAAACACTTCTTGCAAGTTCTCCCGCCTATCTCCCTTTCTCCTTCAACCTTCATGTTTGACTACATGACTGGATACAGTCCCTAAAACTTTTTATGCACACAACAAAAAAAGTTTTGCATCACCACGGCTCCGAGAGTTCCGGAACCTGTACAGAAAACTGAAATAGAGATCAACATAAACATAATTCTCACCCTTTTTATTGCTCATAAAAACCACACATTGCATGTTGTACCGCCATACAGCGAGATATTCAGAGGTGGTACACACCTCTATCTCTAATACCCAGTAGCACTTCCACTTGCATTAAAGCATGCCTGTATTCGTCGTGGCATACTATCCACAAGTTCATCAAGGCACTGTTGGACCAGATTGTCCCACTCCTCACCAGCGATTCGGCGTAGATCCCTCAGAGTGGTTGGTGAGTCACGTCGTCCATAAAGAGCTCTTTTCAATCTATCCCAGGCATGTTCGATAGGGTCCTTGTCTGGAGAAGCGATGTCGTTATCCTGAAGGAAGTCATTCACAAGATGTGCACAATGGGGGCGCGAATTGTCGTACATGAAGACGAATGCGTCACCAATATGTTGCCAATATGGTTGCACTATCGGCCGGATCGTACAGCCGTTACGGCGCCTTCTTTGACCACCAGTGACGTACGTCGGCCCCACATAATGCCACCTCAAAACAGCAGGGAACCTCCACCTTGCTGCACTCACTGGACAGTGTGTCTAAGGCGTTAAGACTGACCGGGTTGCCTCCAAACACGTCTCCGACGATAGTCTGGTGAAGGCATATGCGACACTCATAGGTGAAGAAAAAGTGATGCCAATCCTGAACGGTCTATTCGGCATGTTGCTAGGTCCATCTATACCGCATTGCACGGTGTGGTGGTTGCAAAGATGGCCCTCGGCAAGGAAGTTGCGCATCATGCAGCCTATTGCGCACAGTCTGAATTATACCACGACGTCCTGTGGCTGCACGAAAAGCATTATTCAACATGGTGGCGTTGCTGTCAGGGTTCCTCCGAGCCATAATCCGTCAGTAGCGGTCATCTAGTGCCGTAGTAGCCCTTGGGTGGCCTGAACATGGCATGTCTTCGACAGTTCCTGTCTCTCTGTATCTTCTTCGTGCCCGAACAACATCGCTTTGGTTCCCTTCGAGACATCTGGACACTTTCCCTTGTTGAGAGCCCTTCCTGGCAATAAGTAACAATGCAGACGCGGTCGAACCACGGTATTGACCGTCTAGGCATGGTTGGACTACAGCGAACACGAGCCGTGTACCTCCTCCCTGGTGGAATGACTGCAACTGATCGGCTGTCGGACTCCCTCCGTCCAATAGACGCTGCTCATGCATGGTTGTTTACATCTTTGGGCGGGTTTGACGACATCTCTGAACATTCAGAGGGACTGTGTCTGTGATACAAGATCCACAGTCAACATCTATCTTCGAGAGTTCTTTGAACTGGGGTGATACAAAACTTTTTTTGACGTGTGTAGATTGATGACGTAATTTATATTACGACATGATAACAGTGTATTATTCATGGTTTTGTCACCTGACGATAATGATTTTATATTTCACCTTACATGAGGCTGCGTATACTTTTATGAACATGATGATAGTCAGATGACTGAAAATGGTTGTATAAGTAAGGCATTTACCAGCAACTCAAGGGGATAATATGACGTTTTTCTTGTACAAAACTTTACTGCGATATACAATTATAATGGTTCAAATGGCTCTGAGCACTATGGGACTCAACTGCTGTGGTCATAAGTCCCCTAGAACTTAGAACTACTTAAACCTAACTAAACTAAGGACATCACACACATCCATGCCCGAGGCAGGATTCGAACCTGCGACCGTAGCGGTCGTGCGGTTCCAGATTGTAGCGCCTTTAACCGCTCGGCCACTCCGGCCGGCTATACAATTATATTCGACCCTTGTTCCTACAAAATATTAAGAGCAACGATTATAATGTAGCGGTCATGTGTGTATTCTTTATGCACAGCCATGTACCGAAAGATGCAAGCCAAGTTTAAGTGTTGTCCGGAAAAGTAAAATACAAGTTGTAGAAAAATAGTTTGCAATTGACTGCAATAGCGTTTTCTTCCATTGTTTGCCTATCGCACCACAGTTTACCAGATCTCAGATGCAGCCATGTTCTTCTGAAAAAATAAGATCGATACCGTGACTCTTGATCTCTTCAAGTACCGATATTCACGGTGTG
This sequence comes from Schistocerca americana, assembly GCF_021461395.2. NCBI lineage: Eukaryota > Metazoa > Arthropoda > Insecta > Orthoptera > Acrididae > Schistocerca > Schistocerca americana. The sequence goes on along the minus strand of NC_060121.1, from coordinate 323,877,036 downwards.
ACAAAACAGCAAAATGTTGTTTTTGACTTCATTGTAACAGCTATTACGGTGAAACACGAAGTTTTGTGTTTGACTGTGGTACTTTAAACACCTAACTTGTTGCCAACGGGAAAATGATTATTTGGCGATAAAGGCGTTCGACGACGGAAACCAGCAACAGTGAATCGAATGGTGTGCGATCTGCAGCTCTTTTACTTTAACACCAGCCTTGGCTTCGCAGTCGTAGGGCTAAAAAGAGAAAGTTCCCGTCGGACCCCCGTCAGATTTAGTAGTTAGATGGCCTGGTGGATTATCCGTCAAAAACTGAACGCCGATCAAACATGAAAACATGAAGAAGGTGTAAAGAACTGTGAAACAAGAAGCGAAATAGAAACAGTGAACCGTCCAAATTCAAGATGCACCTTAAAGAGCGTATCTGATAAGCAGCGCGTCGTGGTAATGTGGACACGGTGTTGGATTGCGAAGGAAGAGGTCTGCGTTCAAATGCCCCCCGCCCCCCCCCCCCCCCCCCCGGCCCGCGCCCAGTTTGTTTGGTTTTTTTTTTTTTTTCACAAAATTATGAACTGCCCGTCCGGTCATTGACGTGTGTGTTCACTGTATTCAGATCTGTGTCAGTGTCGTGGTGTAACATCCTTCTGCAACAGCGAGGTATAAGGAAGGGACCTCCAGAAGTACGGATCTATTTGTTCTACACAAGTCTCACATATTATTACTCTTGCGTTTCGTTTTGGAAGTTTCGACTGTTGAATTCCTTTGTGGTAAACATATTTCACACCAGTTTATTTGACGCGGTAGATTTAGCAATCCACTAGATGTTGTATATCTAAAGCTGTTTCTATTTTGCTTTATTTTTTCTAACAGTTCAGTATACCAACTTCTTGTTTTCCTGCTTGATCTGTGTTCAGTTTTTGATAGGCTATCTACTGGACCATTTTGCCACTAAATCCGAGGGAGGCGCTGTGCGAGTTTCCCTAGTAAGTATCTACGGACAGATAGAAATTATAGTTCTGTTTGTTAGTGAAAACCGTATAAAATCGATATACTAGCCTTCACATACGGGACGAGGAACTTTAATTTATAATATGTAGATACCTACACTATTTTCGTTAACGGGTGGGTGTCTAGCGGAAAAATACGTTACAAAACAGTTCACAATTTATCACCGGCTGCTACAGTGTCCCATAACAATCAGCTGTCAGGCAGTTTGCTTGGCGATGACATTGTCTGCACGTGAAACTTGTTGCCACATACTTGTGAATGAGTAATTAGCTCCTGTAAGCTTGCACGCCGCTGAATGACTACTGCTGTCTATAGTACCGGTATGTTATTTGTGGTACAACAGTTCTTTAAATGACTTTGTTGAACAATGTGGTGTTTTCCAATCCCCTATTTAATTGTTCTTACCCACTCTGTGATGTCTCCTTTTTTGTGGAAACGGCTCTGTTACTTCAGAAATATTTCTGTAGCGAAATATAATGTGGTCTAGCAGTAGCACCTTTGACTAACGTATTCCGTCTTGGGTTCTAACACATACACTGCTTAAATTTTGAATAAAAATCCTCAGCAATGGCGGCCGTAGCCTTCTGGTATGAGGGGCCTACCTTGTTTTGTCGTCGACATTAGCAAAGACGGCGGAGGAGGGGCACTCTATTGCCTTTGGTGTGGGACACTGCACCAGTGAACAACGGCTTGCGGTTGTAGAAAGCAATGGAAACCACTGCGTTAAAGACACTTAACGTATATCTACAGGATATGTGGCCTGTAATTGAGAAGGTATCACGATGATCTCTCCGTTGGTAAAAGATTGCTGATTTTCCCTTAATGTGATAAACAAGAATGAAAAATGGTATCATCGCAAAAAAAGGCAAACATGCTCTGGGCAGAGTTAGGTATGTAAAAGAATGGAAGTGGTTTTTCGGTTTATCAGAGATATTGAAATCAAAACATGTTAACATATTCTCCTTTTTTAGAAGTTAACCCTGCTTCCCCAGTGCAGTGAGCTCTCTTAGCTACAACATGTTGGTAAATGCAACTTTCAATTTATGGGCTGGAGGTTCAAATGGTTCAAATGGTTCTGAGTACTATGGGACTTAACATCTGAGGTCATCAGTCCCCTAGAACTTAGAACTACTTTGTGGTGTGCGTACTGTAAGACCTTCGGTACACACACCATCAGATTATTTGACTTGTCGCTCTAACGAAGTAGGCGAGTGTCAGCAATAGGTCTCGTGGTCTTATCGTGGCGTGTTTATCTTCTGCCGTTAGGTCAGACGATAGAAATGCCACTTGCACGCTTAGAGTAGCAGATTGACGGTGACCAACTTTAAACAGAACTTGATTAATTTTCACACACATTTATTAAAATAATAAAAAACATAGACATTACGTAACTTGATTCTGGGTGCTGTTTACAATTGACATTCTGAATTTCCCTTGGTCTTGGTACGTTAATCTTATTCTCACATATCTCTGATACTTGACAAAGTGTCTATACATTTCTCCTCGTGGCTATGTACAGGAATATGATAATCTTATTAGGCGCAGACTGAAACTTGACTATAGACTAAATGGCTCTGAGAACTATGGGACTCAACTGCTGTGGTCATAAGTCCCCTAGAACTTAGAACTACTTAAACCTAACTAACCTAAGGACAGCACACAACACCCAGCCATCACGAGGCAGAGAAAATCCCTGACCCCGCCGGGAATCGAACCCGGGAACCCGGGCGTGGGAAGCGAGAACGCTACCGCACGACCACGAGATGCGGGCTGACTATAGACTAATGCAGACTAATGCAGACTGACTAATCGGAGGTCTGTACACTCGTTATAATACCTCGTGCGTTCATGTATCACTGCGCAAGTGTGATCCGCGAGGAGAAAAGGTTCTACGTTAGCAGAAATCTCATTGGCTGCGTTACATATTAATACGCAGATCGGCGGAAGCAGAATTTGGTCTGTCTCTAAGACAGCGCCATCTCGTAGTGTAGCGGGGCGCGCTCTAGTGGGAAAGTTGTGTACGCGCTGACTACGCAGAACTATGTACACAACATACTTAAACCTATCTAACCTAAGGACATAGCTCACATCCATGCCCGAGGCTTATTTTGAACCTGCGACCATAGCGATCGTGCGGTTCCAGACTGAAGCGCCTAGAATCGCTCGGCCACTCCGGCCGGCTATGGACTGGAGGCCTCGATCCTGTGCCCAAAATCCAGAAGATTCACCAGCCATAGTAAACAACATATGCCATATGTTGAAGAACATATATGTAATAACTGAAAAGGTTTTAGTGGGGGAAAATTTTTTGGGGTGGATTTGTGGATTTTTTTAAATTTCTGGGTGGGGACGTTGACTTCCTCCCTGAGAGCACAATTTTTCTCCCGAACCTGTCCACTTTTACAAGCATAGTTAGGGGGTAAGAACAGACATAAATTTATGTGCTTCCAGAGAGTGTGATGCATCTACAATAGGAAGTATCTGCGAGTAGCGGCGCATCTATAATACGAAATATCCCAGAGTGATGATGCATGCACCCTGAACTTTAATGAGACATAGTGTCATACTGAATGACTTGACAAATGCCTTGTTGAATGACATCACGATATGTGTCATAGTATACGAATTAACATCATTTATGGTGGTACTTGACATGATCCACTATGCCGAATGATATGAGTACTGAAACTAACAAGTAAAAAAGTGCGAATATGTCAACATGTTTTGATATAAATGTCTTTGAAGCTGCCAGATCAGTCTCTTCTATTTCGTCCCTAACTGTGCGCGGGATATATTCGCCTTTTTTGTGCTATGATACGTGCATGTTTCATTCTGGTTCCCAACTCTTATTCCACCACGAAATGTTACAACAACGAATTCGAATTAACCATAAGTATGACCAGCTGAAACGAGCAGAACAACTGCAGAACACTGTATGAATGTAATAATATACAATATTTTGCAATCCAGTGAAAAACGTAAGCCGCGCGGGATTAGCCGAGCGGTCTAAGACGCTGCAGTCATGAACTGTGCGGCTGGTCCCGGCGGAGGTTCGAGTCCTCCTTCGGGCATGGGTGTGTGTGTGTTTGTTCTTAGGATAATTTAGGTTAAGTAGTGTGTAAGCTTAGGGACTGATGACCTTAGCAGTTAAGTCCCTTGAGACTTCACACACATCCGAACATTTGGAAAACGTAAGCGTGTAAAATACAAGCTACAAACCAGCCCATGAAATTACAATCAGTCAAGTCAATGTAATTTCATGAACAGCTTTGTAGTTTGTATTTTACATGCTTACATTTTCGACTGCATTGTAAAATATTGTATACTCTTATTATTACATTAATCCGTCCTGTAACCCTTTTAGTTTATATGTATTTTTATTTATGTTTTTATATAATATTAGTCAGTGTACAATTGTTAATATTTCAGTTTTGTAACCTGATTACCACAGAAGAGTTCAATGGTAAGTTATTGTGGACTGTCATCTTTGGCTTTGAAGTTCATTGACTCTCATTGCTATTGTGCTAAGTTTTTCGGCTTGTATTGCTATACATGATATGTTGTCCTTTTGTGAGTGGACCATCACATTGTAATCTTGCTACGATTTTTCATTTATATTGGCAATTATGGTTTTCAGTCAAAGCATGTATGAGATTTGATAAATCTGCGATTCGTTTTGTGAGTATTTTTATTGATTTAACGGTTTTTTCTGTTTTGATTTTTTTCGTTTTGCTTTGTCACATTCTCTACTTTGTATGTTATAGAGCTGTCCGTTGAAGACGGTTTAAGACCGAAACCGGTAGCAGAATAAATGTCATTACCACAGACAGCACAGTGTAATGCTTTTTGTAAAATAATTACGGAAAATTCTTCGACTGTATCACACTTATTAATATTTTTAACATAGAACGAAGAATAATATACATAACAAATATAAATTTTTTTTAAATAAAATTACGTTGAATGATGAATGTTTCTTCTGTTAGTTTTTACGTACATCTTTCAAGAAATCTAAACGTCTTAATTCATTGCAATGATCGTAATTCCATATGAATAAATATTGTTCTCCCGAGGGCAAACAGTACACTAACCGAGAGAGGTGTAACATTCTACGAATCATAGAGAAGGAATGTCAGAAGTTTGAATGAAAGTGGTAGAAGAGTCAGAAAACCTGAAAAGGGAAATGGAAAATGTCGTTCTAAAAAGGCCCGCCTCCATAGCTGAGTGATCAGTGCGGGAGACTGCTATGCGGGGAACCAAGCTTCCGTTCCTGGTACTGCCAGGCCTTTTTCCTCGTTGGGTGATACGGGGTGGACTCAATGTCAGGGGACCAACATGACCGATCAGTAGCGCTGCCAAGGTCGAGAAACCCGACAACTTCAGGAAGAGCAGTGTGCTGACCACACCCCCTCCGTACCGCAGGGAAAGAGGACGTCACGGCGGTCGGTAGGGCCCGCTTGTCCCCCTCCACTGCCAGAACGCAGATCTTTACCTTTGCCATTCTAAAAATAGTGCAGTGAGTGAAGTGAAATGGAAATGAGAAAGAAGATAATATTTTCTCGTCAGACGAATACAGGGACTGTCAACAGCATTAGAAAGTGGTATAACAGGAACAGGATTCGATATGAATGGGGAGGTAGGGCAAAGAGTGAGTTGATGCCAACGTTACAGTCATAGCGTTCATTACAATCAACAATAAACCAAAACCAATAACAATAGTTCGGTGATACGTGCAGGAGGTGGAGACACAGAGATAATATATGAGAATAATGAAAGGGTAATCTAGTATGTAGAGATAGATGATGGCCTGATCGCCATGGGAACTGAAAAGCAGCTGTAGAGGAAGGGCAAAAAGACAGGATTACCGGTGACACTGGATTCGTAGTAGGAATGGCAGAGGAGAAGGACTAATTCATTTCTACAATAAATTCTAGCTCGTAATAGCAAATACACCGTTCAAAAACACAAGGGGAGTAGGTGTACTTGGTGACATGGGTAGAGGCCAGCTGGATTACTTCACGGACAGACTGAGATTCCCAAATCAGATATTGGATTGTAAGACGTATCCAGAATCAGATATAGACTGCGATCAGACTTTATTAATGATGAAGCGTAGGCGGAAGTGTAAGAAAATCAACGGGGATGATAGACAGACGAACGCAGGTACAGGGAAGGTAACTGCGAGGAGTCCACAGCTCGTGGTCGTGCGGTAGCGTTCTCGCTTCCCGCGCCCGGGTTCCTGGGTTCGATTCCCGGCGGGGTCAGGGATTTTCTCGGCCTCGTGATGACTGGGTGTTGTGTGATGTCCTTAGGTTAGTTAGGTTTAAGTAGTTCTAAGTTCTAGGGGACTGATGACCATAGATGTTAAGTCCCATAGTGCTCAGAGCCATTTTTGAACTGCGAGGAAACGTTTAGTGTCGGAAGAAGTACGTCAATTGATCGAAGAAAGAAAAAAGTATAAAAATGTTCAGGGAAAGACAGGAATACAGCAGTATAAGTCACTTGGGAATGAAATAAATGGGAAGTGCCGGGAAGCCAAAGAGAAATGGCTCCTGGAAAAGTGTGAAGAAATCGAAAACACTTGCTGGCAAGACTGTCGCATAATACAGAAAAGTCAAAACAACGTTCGATGAAATAAAACGAAGGTCATCAACATTAATACTGCGATGTTAAACTGTTAAACGCGGTTGACACAGCTGATAATTGGAAAGAGTACTCTAAAGGCCCCTATGAGTGAAACGACTTGTCTGATAACATGATAGAAGCGTGTCGATGTGGAAGACATAGGGAATCTAGTATTGCAGTCAGAGTTTAACAGATCTTTGGAAGACTTGCCCCATCAAATAAGGCGGAGGGGATCTATAAAATTTCTACAGAATTTATAAAATCATTCGGGAAGCGGCAACCAGACGACTGTTCAAGTTGGTGTGTAGAATGTATGAGATTGGCGACATACCCCCCCCCCCCTTTCGGACTTTTAGTGAAATATTCACACCGTTCCGTAGATAGCAAGGACACATAAGTGCGACAACTATCGCACAATCAGTTTAACAATTCAAGTTTCTGAGAAGAATAATACAGAGAAGGTTGAAAAAGAAAATGAACAATCGATCAGATGAAAATCAATTTGCTTATCGGAAAGGCAAAGACACCATTTACGCAGTTCTGACGTTGCGATTAATAATGAAAGCAAGGCTTAAGAAAAATCTACTTAGAAAAGGTGTTCGACAACGTAAAATGGCCAAGATTTTCGAAATTCTTACGATAGTAAGTATAGTCTATAGGGAAAGACGAGTAGTATGCAATAAGTACAAGAATGAAGTGGATAAATAAGAATAGAAGACCAAGAACGAAGTGCTAGGGCTAAAACGAATGTAAGACTCCCACTGTTCAGTCTGTACATCCATTAAGCAATGACTGAAGTAAAGGATAGGTCGAGAGCGGGATTAAAATTCGTAGTTTCAGGATACCAATGATCAGATTAGTTGATGGCATTTTTGTCCTCAATGAAAGTGAAGGATTACAGGACCTGTTGAATGGAAGGAATAATTTAATGAGTAAGGAATATGTATTCAGAGAATCTGAAGAAAGACGAAAGTAATAAAGAGGAGAAGAAATGAGAAAAATTCCAGGAAGTACAAAAAGTGAAGGAATTCTGCTTCACTGAACGCAAAATAACATATGACGGACGAAGGAAGGAAGATGTAAAAAGCAGATTAGCGCAGGCAAAGAGGGTATTCCTGCCCAAGAGAAGTTTGCTAGTTCATACATCGGCTTCAAGTTGAGGAAGAAACTTTCGAGAATATAACTTTGAGATACAGCTTTGTACGATAGTGAATCATGGATTATTCACGGAGTGTGGGAAACCAGGGAAAGAAGACAATCGAAGCTTTTGAGATGGCGCTGAAACTTGGGGGAAGTAAAAGGATAAGGACTAAGGAGGTTCTTCGTAGACTTGGCGAAGAAAGTAACATATGGAAGACACTGACAAGAAGAAGGTACAGGAGAACAGGGAATGTGTAAAGACATCAAAGAATAACTTGCATCGTACCAGAGGAAGCTATAGTGGGTAAAAACTGTAGGAGAAATCAGACATTGGATTACATCCAAAAATAATTTAAGGACATAGGGTGTGAGCACCTCTCGAATGTGTAGATGTTGGCACAAAGAGGAATTCGGGGCTGGCCGCATCAAAACAGTCAGAAGGTTGTTGACTCAAAATAAATAGTCGCACATGCTATAAAAAAATCTGGATATGTCATTCCACTTTTTCAGCCAACGGTCATAGCTGTCATAGCTTCATTTCTAGAGGAGATAATTAAAATTTTATGACTGCCCCACGTGTCTGCTGACAGCACATCCCTCTCTCCTCGAGTAGGAACCTAAAATAATGAATAATAAAAATAATAATAATAGTAATAATAATAATTCTATATAATAAAAATGTAAATATTAACTTGTTCAGAGTTTTAAATCTTTGAAAGTTCTTCGCTGTATGCTTTGAAATTTTGACACAACACTGCATTCAAACATTCGTGTGTTTTTGTTTAGCTGCTGGAACTGACAGCTGCAGGCTATATCGGTGCGCATGCTCCAACTTGCGCTACTTATGTTTCAAAACGCCGTGCATAAAAACAGGATTCTTCCAGCGCTCATACTTCGGAGTGTGTTGGGGACAGAAAGGTAGGTTCAAGTATTCTGGATAGCCGCTGGGCTACGGACCATTTCTACTCCCAACGCAAGCGTTGTCTTAGAGTACTGTGCAAGGCAGTGCAGGGTCAAAGTATGAATATCACAAACTTTTTCCTACTTCGGCTATTGGAACAAATCGTCTGGTCCTTTTGCATTTCATGTGGTCTGCGGTGGGCTTGTGGAGGCACCATTAGTTCATGGATGGTTCCTTAGAAAACCACCCAAAAAGGTTTTTTTACAATTTTTCATACTAAAGTCGAACCGCGGAGTCCAAGACGGCTGTGCACAGCAAATGGCTACAATTTTTACGACGTATTCCTAAGATTCCGATCTCGAACAAACTTGAAAATTTTCTTGATATCTTTATCCGTTTCGGAGATACAAGAGTATCAATGTAGCCCTAATTGTACACGTAAAATACGCACTTAAAATTCGGTGTAAAGCGAAAACATAGCTTACAAACTGACTTTGCACGGAGAAATGTGCCGTAAAGTGTCTCCGTTAGTATCAGAAGAGTGCTGGGATCCCCATGTTGTTGTACTGAAGCGCATGAAAAACTTTTGTGCGCTTAAAGTCAGGTCAGAGGCGTGAAACTAGTTTTGCTTTATTTCGAGTTCGCGTCAGAAACTTCGTTCTCATTATATTTAATTTTAAACAACAACTGTACACACAAGAATGTGCGGTTTTGTTTACTTTCTCGCAGTCGGTTTTACAGAAAACAGGAACGCTGTATTTATGGCTTATCCGCTTTTGCTAGAATACTCTTACGGAATCTGAATTAGCAGTATTAAACAAGGCTCTCGGTCAGAGAGAAGGGAAGAGGAGATGGACAGAGAAGGGGCAGGAAATGGGCGTAGAAAGGCGGAAATAGTAGATGGACGGATGGAGGAGGTAGAAAGTGATGGTCAGAGAGAGGGAAGAGGAGGGGTGGCCAGAGAGGGGAGAGGAGGAGATAGAGCGGGAGGAGGAGATTAAGACGTATATCCAGTTTTCAAACATATTTAACAATTTGCGAAGTATGATTGAATTAGCTAGTGATAATAATAACTATTATTATTTTTATTATTATCAATGATAATAAGAAGTATCTTCCAGGCCACAAGGATTCCGCCAGGCTTTGAAATGGCTCTGAGCACTATGGAACTAAACTTCTCAGGTCATCAGTCCCCTAGAACTTATAACTACTTACACCTATCTAACCTAAGGACATCACACACATCCATGCCCGAGGCAGGATTCGAACCTGCGACCCTATCGGTCTCGCGGTTCCAGACTGTAGCGCCTGGAACAGCTCGGCCACTTCGGCCGGCCAGGCTTTGAAATGTAGGTGTATATTAGCATTATTATTTCCAGGGAAATGGTGTAGCAAAATTGATAGGAAAAAAGTCATTTTGGGCCGAAGTGATGCAATTGATTTATCTAACGAAAAACCAATATAGTATTTGTTTAATGTCTCACGAAATTTTACAGTGCCAGTAACGCAGAAGTTACACTTCAGCTCAATTGCTGGCGTCGTTACGTACACTGAGGTCACAAAAGTCAGTAAGGTAGCGATATGCACGTATACCGATGGCGTTAGTACCGCGTTCACAAAGTATAAAAGGGCAGCGCCCTGGCACAGCTGGCGTTTGTATTCAGGTAATTCGTGTGAAAAGGTGACCGCACGATGGGAATTAACAAACTTTGAACGCGGAATGGTAGTTGGAGCTAGACGCATGGGACATTCCATTTTGGAAGTAGTTATGAAATTCAGTACTCTGATATACACAGTATCAAGAGTGTGCCGAGAATACCAAGTTTCACGCATTAGCTCTCAGCACGGGCAATGCAGTGGCCAACGGCCTTCACTTAACGACCGAGAGCAGCGGCGTTTGCAAGAAATGACCGTCGAAATCGGTGTGGGACGTAGGACGAACGTATCCCTTAGGACAATGCGGCGAAATCTCACTTTAATGGGCTATGGCAGTAGACAACCGGCGTGAGTGGCTTTGCCAATAGCGCGACATCGCCTACAGCGCGTTTCCTGGGATCGTGACCAAATAGGTTGCACCCTAGACGACTGGAAAACCGTAGCTTGGTCCGATGAGTCCAGATTCCAGTTGATAAGAGTTGATGGTACTGTTCCTTTGTGGCATAGAACCCATAAAGCCGTGGAGCCAAGGTGTCAACAATGCTCTGAGCAAGCTGGTAGGGCACGATAATGGTGTTGGCTGTGTTCACATGGAATGGACTGGGTCACTGGCTGGAAATGGTTATTCTCGGCTAGTTGGAGACTATTTGCAGCAATTCATGGACGTCATGTTCCCAAACAATGATGGCATTTTTGTGGACGACACTGCACCGTGTCACCGGGCTGCAGTTGTTCGCGATTTGTTTGAAGAACATTCTGGGCAATTCGACCGAATGATTTAGCCACCCAGATCGCCAGATATGGGACATAATCGAGAGGTCAGTTCGTACATAAAATCTGCACTGGCAACACTTGAGACTTCAGCAGTTATGGACGTCTATAGTGGCAGTTTCAATATTTCTGCAAGGGACTTTCAACGACTTTTTGAGCCCATGACACGACGATTTGTTGCACTGTGTGGAGAAAAAGATCTCACATTATATTAGGAGATATCATATGACTTTTTTTACTTCAATTTATGTTCCATTTGAGCAGCCTTCTAAAGAATGTCAATTATTAGCGTTTCAAAATTTTTCTCTCAGAGTTTCAATTGACTGACCTCTATACGATAACTAGAGCGGTCCATGTTATTTCGAGACACCAAATCTCTACTGTGTCCGTCAGTATCTAGCGAGTAAGCTTAGTCGTACACTCGAGCGTCCTAACATTACCTTACAAAAAGTGAGTGCAGGTGAACAGATAGATTCGGTCTTCCTTGACTTTCGAAAGTCGATACTGTGCTACTATCACATTGGTCATCTTAAGAAACGTGTTATCGGATCGAAGGATGTGTCAGTGGAAGAACCCCCCTTCTAACAGCCGTGTACCGCAAGTCTCAAGAGGAACGGAAGGTTCCAAATGATTGGAAAAGAGCACAGGTAGTTCCAGTTTTCAAGAAGGATCGTCGAGCAGATGCGCAAAACTATAGGCCTATATCTCTGACATCGATCTGTTGTAGAATTTTATAACTTTTTTTTTTGTATCATGTCATTTCTGGAACCCCAGGATCTACTCTGTAGGAATCAACATGGATTCCGGAAACAGCGATCGTGTGAGACCCAACTCGCTTTATATTGTAAATGAGACTCAGAAAATATTAGATACAGGCTCCCAGATAGATGCCATTTTCCTTGACTTCCGGAAGGCGTTCGATACAGTTCCGCACTGTCGCCAGACAAACAAAGTAAGAGCCTACGGAATATTAGACCAGCTGTGGGGCTGGATTGAAGAGCTTTTAGCAAACAGAACACAGCATGTTGTTCTCAATGGAGAGACGTCTACAGACGTTAAAGTAACCTCTGGCGTGCCACAGAGGAGTGTTATGGGACCACTGGATTTCAAAATATATAGAAATCACCTAGTAGATAATGTCGGAGGTTCCATGCGGCTTTTCGCGGATAATGCTGTAGTATACAGAGAGTTGCAGCATTAGAAAATTGCAAAAAAATGCAGGAAGATCTGCAGCGGATAGGCACTTGGTGCAGGGAGTGCCAACTGACCCTTAACATAGACAAATGTAATGTATTGGGAATACATAGAAAGAAGGATCCTTTATTGTATGATTATATGATAGCAGAACAAACACTGGTAGCAGTTACTTCCGTAAAATATCTGGGAGTATGCGTACGGAACGATTTGAATTGGAATGATCATATAAAACTAATTGTTGGTAAGGCGGGTACCAGGTTGAGATTCATTGGGAGAGTGCTTAGAAAATGTAGTCCATCAAAAAAGGAAGTGGCTTACAAAACACACGTTCGACCTATACTTATCAGTGTGGGATCCGTACCAGGTCGGGATGACAGAGGAGATGGAGAAGATCCAAAGAAGAGCGTCGCGTTCCGTCACAGGGTTATTTGGTAAGCGTGATAGCGTTACGGAGATGTTTAGCAAACACAAGTGGCAGACTCTGCAAGAGAGGCGCTCTGCATCGCGGTGTAGCTTGCTCGCCAGGTTTCGAGAGGGTGCGTTTCTGGATGAGGTATCGAATATATTGCTTCCCCCTACTTATACCTCCCGAGGAGATCACGAATGTAAAATTAGAGAGATTAGAGCGCGCACGGAGGCTTTCCGGCAGTCGTTCTTCCCGCGAACCATACGCGACTGGAACAGGAAAGGGAGGTAATGGCAATGGCACTTAAAGTGCCCTCCACCACACACCGCTGGGTGGCTTGCGGAGTATAAATGTAGATGTAGATGTACGTTATACTGCATGACGAGTGCTTAATAAAAGCGCAAGAAATAGTTTGTATCTTCTAAGCGTAATAGAACCACTTATTTTCTCAATATACGCTCACAAATTATCAGGCAGTGTCACATTGTTCGTTGATGATGTCACTGTGTTCAGCAAAATATCGTGTTTCGACAGTAACAACGAAAAACCACTCAGACGGTATATTCACTTGGTGATCTTTACCTGTGAGTAAATCTTGGATGATGTCCAGAACAATGAAAGCGAATTAAATAGCGTCCGATTACACTATTACGGGTAAAGTTCTAGAGCCCTACGCAACGTTAAAATATTTGATCTGACGCTACGAAGAGGTATGAGACTGGACGACCACGTAAAGTCAGTAGCACGGAAAGATGAACGGAAGATTCAGACTTGTTGGAATGGGTTGGGCAGACTACTGTGCATCGCAGAAGGGAGCCGGACACGAGTAACCATAACAGCTGAATTTGGAGCTATTCAGAGAAGCGCTACTGCGATTGTAACGGATCGGTGTGATCCAAACGGCTGCGAGGAGTGGCCGTGCGGTTTGAGGCGACATGTCAGAGATTGCGCGGCCCCTCCCGCCGGAGGTTCGAGTCCTCCCTCTGGCATGTGTGTGTGTGTGTGTGTGTGTGTGTGTTGTCCTTAGCATAAGTTAGTTTAAGTAGTGTGTAAGTCTAGGGACCGATGGCCTCAGCAGTTTGGTCCCTTAGGAATGCACACAAATTTGAAAAAGAAATTGACACATACGGAAGTTTAACAAAAATGTTCAGGGAACTTAAGCCGGAATCTTTGGATTAAATACGAAGTTTAAATCGCATAATACTTTTAGCTAAATTTGGAGAATCACTATTCGAGGTGGAGTGTGCAGTAATTCTGCTGCACACATCGTTTATATCGAGCAGGAAGAGTGATACGAGTAAATACAGAGAGTAAAGTTGAAACGTCCCCTTTTAACAATTTATACAAGACTGTGCTTTACCTGACACACAATATTTTTTAGCGCAACGCAATCTGACTTTCAAAAAAATCCCTACGAAAGAATGGCCCTGACTAACATTAACCTATACGTTTCACAAATCACTTACCTCACAAAAATCTTCGCTGCTCAAGCTACTGCAATACAGCGAGCGCCACTACTGCCAGCTAAATAAAAGATTCAAACTACTGAAGGCACTAACTACTGATAGGGATAGTTAGCAAATGAAAGATATTAATAGAGAACAAACAATGTATTTACCTTGATATCATCATATATAAATATAGCAGTTCATGACAAATTTCAAAACTCCGCCATCTCTCTCCCCACATCCACCACTGCTGGCGGCTCACCTCCAACTGCGCAACGCTACGCGCTGTTCAGAGCCAGCTGCCTAACACTACAATGGCGAGTATTACAACAATGCAAAGCAGCCACAGACTGCACACAGCACAGCCAGTGATTTTCATACAGAGGTGGCGTTACCAATAAAAAAACCTAAACAGCCTACTTACATAGCCCCCATGCTCCCCACAAAAATTTTTTACAAATTGGATTGGGCAGTGGCCAATACAGATTTGAAAAAAAATTTTCATAATTACAATAACAAAGAAATCAAATGCACACACTTATTGATACAATGTTGGTCAAAAACTAAAAATTTCTCACAGTCCATAAAGACAGTCCACATTGTTCATCACAGTAAAAATGCAGAGTTTTTCTCAAAGTCTGAGCAGTAAAAGAAAATGCACATAGAAGTAGTGGATTTCCATGCAGTCTTGAAGAAGTAGTGTTGTCCTTCCAACAGAAAGACAGTGCTGACTCTTGACATGCAGACAGGTAATGGGCCACAACATAGCAAACCCACAGCAGAGTCATTCGACGTTTTGAAGAATATTGGTAGGTAGGTCATCACAGAACAGACCCACTGTAGTCCTGGTAGAGATTACGGTATTGGTGGGCCACCAGAGGTGCAGACCCACTGCAGGCCTTGTAGAAATAATGGTACTGGTGAGTCAGCAAAGGTGTAGACCCACTGTAGTCCTTGTAGAAATGGCCAGCAGCCATCTGTTGCGACTGTGCAGGTGCACAATCACCATCGAAGAGTCTTGCAGAGAATATAGCAAGTCCATAAACCACCACTTGTGCACTCACAAAGTGTTTGGAATTGTCCTTAGAACCAGCAATGCTGTTATCCAGTCCCTTGCTGAATTATTAACACACGTGCAAACACTATCAGTCCCTACTTCTCACATATTGTCCATATACTATGACCAACAGAAACGTGTGCAGTGAAATGTAACTAACAAGTTAATAATATCATGAACTGGTGACAATTACAATTTTATAACATAAGAATACAATAACAAAGGTACAAAACACATCATTAAAAACATAATAATACAGATAACGTTTGTAGTAATAGGGGCTTTACAAAAGAATAGAAATAAACATATACATCAGTGTTACAGGAATTATGACATAAGTAAATAGATAAAAGATCAGAATAACTTTTGAAACATCAACTTTACACATGAGCATTAAAACAAAACAGAATTAATAATGTCTAACATCTTTACAAAGTAAATAACATATTATTAATGCCAATTATATTCGAGGATAACAGTATTCCTCATCATAGTGAATGTAGCTTAATATTAAAAGAAGAAAAAATTATATGAAACTACACAGAGACAGGAAGAAAACAAATACACAAGGGTACACAAACACATAGTGGGATAACACCAATAGGAAAGGACAGGGTTCGTTTTCAGTGTAACATGTGGTACTGCAGTCCAACCCAAAACTTCATATATCTTTCCTCTTATTTCATCCTTTGTTTCCACCAAAAAAATTCTATCTAAGCATGCTTTCTGTATTTATATGTTCACACATTTCTTACCTCAACATTTATTTCCAAGAAAATCCTACCTAAACCTGTTTTCTCAATGCATTTCTTCCAATTCATCGCAACTCATTCTCTTAGAGGCTACCCCCTCTTAAGCTAACTTAAATCTACTGAGCTCAGATGCTAAACTAAGGGACGAGGCAATGCAGCAGCACATAATAAGTAACACAAACAGCAATGACCAAAAAATTGGAAAATTGCAAAGCAAGCTACAGTAAATCTAAATTACCAAGCAATGCAACATTACAACTAATATGAGCCAATGTGCAGCAACAAAAAAATAAATCTGGCTTAGCAGAGTAACACAAATTAAAGTTCAGTAGCACTATGCCTGGCAAACAGCAACTTATATCTAAACATGACATAGCTCAAGCAAAAAAAATAGTACACTAAAGATAACAATGCAGATAAGGGAAATGTATAATCACATCTTAATGTCTAAGTAATTAAAGTGGTGCACCACAACAACTGATTGTAAAAAGAAATATTACCATGTACTTGAAAAGAAAATTATGTGTTACTGTTACTAGTTCCTTCTTATTGTTCTTTCCTATCCAAGTGCTCCTTTTTTAAAGAATGTGGATCATAAAATAATTATTTAATAGATCTGTTGACAGAAAGTGTTCACATTAGCAAATGCATTTTATTTTATAAAAGCAATGCTGCAACACAGCTGGAAACCAGATATCAAGTGAAATAAGCAACTACGAAAAGCAAAGCATAAAAATATCATTCAATAGTCATGTGGCATTTCGTAAGTCAGTAGCTCTCAACTCTCATAGAAAGACACTTGTCATAATCAGGTGTGCAGATGTACGAATATTTCCCATCAATTCATAAGCATTGCAGTAATTGGCACAAAGTATGAGTAATCATATGTTTTCAGGTAATGAGCGTGTAATATTTGCGATGCTTTCTACAAAGGAATGTCAATAGCAAAGTTAATGGAAGTAATGAGGGTGTCGCATTTGCAATATTTTCTCTAAAGGAATGCCAATGGCGAGGATAAAGGCCTGCCTTTTTTCTTTTTTTTTCTACCTGTGCTTCCGGAAAGGCACACCCTAATGGCTTGTTCTCCAGGTGTTTGACACAGCTGCGTGCCCACGACGCATTACGTGCAGGTGGTCACTTAACTTTCTTACGGAAATATTTACGACACCAGTTTCCGCTACAGTGACAGTCTCACATAAAAATATTTCACAGGTCAAGAATTAGCGTTGCAAATCTGTAGAAAGAAAATTCTATAAATATAAGTGTCCAAATAAAATATTCGTCAGCATTGTGATACAGTCACGCATTTACGCACTTTTATAACTCTTAAAGCACGATTCTTGGTTTCCAACATACTTCTTATTCCTCATATACGGTAGCCTCATCTTATTGATCATAAACATATCTCAACAGCATAATACACATCGTCGTCGTAAAAATAACATCATAACACCTCAGTCAAATCTCAAAATCGTCGTAGCTTCCTCCAATAATTAAAAAAATTCTCAGCTCATGTCAAAAGTGTCATCTGCCTCAAACGTACTTTAAAAATCATGAATCCATACCAAATACATCTTCAAAGCTCTCATAGTATCACAATGGTTCCGAAAAAATATGAGCATTTCACAAAGTACAGACAAAATACAATTTCATAAGTGTGAAGTTATCCAACTGTGTAATTGCGTAAACATGTGTCACTGATGTAATAAAAAAAGTTTATCTCTCAGTTACATGATCAGATAGCTGTGTAATTTGTGTGTTAGAGAAATATGGTACCGATGTGTAAAGTTGTATAAGCAAATACCATATTAGCTAGGGTTCCTTGTGGTTGCCAAACACATGGTACACAAAGTAGGCGTATACCCCCCTGAGGATTAATGTAATTATACCCTCAGGTGTTACAGATTACAGCAAGAGAATGAAATATATCACGGAAAACTTTCTTTGTAATTCAAAAATCTTGAAAAATAAATGGCTTAAGTACAAAATCTCTCAAATGCGTGTCCTGTAGCGCTAAATGTGCGTCTTGCTGTAAGATAATTCTGTGGAAGTGTCGTACTTATCGTCCTCCGAAAGCCAAGTTCTGCAGAAGTCAATGTACTTACCTCATGATAAACAAAAGTGAAATGCTTTATGTATAGATATCTTAGTTATTACGCTTATTGCCGTGATGAAGAAAGTACTGTGCTGTAACGTATTGTTGTGCTACGGAAAAGACAATCTCATTGTTGCTGTACCACAAAAGTTACTACTAAAACATGTTTTACTTTCCAGAAGAATTCAGAAAAACTGTGCAGATATAAAACAGAAACACTGCAAAAGCAACATTGTAAATTGTCACTCATTAGTAGCGTCGTGATAAAATCGTGTAGCTGTCACATAAACTAACCACTGTGCCATCTGGTATCTCACTGAAAGTACTTTAAATCCAGAATATATTTTCAAGTAAACCAAAATGTTGCATTAAAATCTCATTAGCAGTACCAGTATGTGTCCTAAGTATGTAAGCCTGATAGTTGTTACGTAATCGCGCAACTAACAAGCAAGAATGTACAAATACAACACTGTGTCGTCTGTTCACTATAACAATGCATTCGTAATTTCTGTTTAAAAATGTTCCCTAGGTTCTAGACTGGATATTTAACTTCAAACATTGTTGCATGTTAACAGTTTCTTTAGTCAGACAAAGCATACTAGAAATGTGAAGTGAAAAGTTTTATGGCAAAGACAAAGTTAAAAAAGCAGATTATCTTTCAACAAACGGTTTTACGTGTGAAATGTGGTGTAAACCTTTACTCTTCCTAGTACGCAGAGTTTCAACTTCAACGCAATTATCATGTGGTATACGTCGGATTCTGTAAGGTCCATTGTAAACTAGAAAGAATTTGTGACTCAAGTGTTTCTTCTTATGTGACAATGAATGAGCTTTAATGAGAACTTTCTGACCAATATACAATTTCTTTGCATTTGCTTTGCCGTGTAGTTTTCTCCTTTTGTCTGCTGCAGACTTTATATTTTTAAGAGCCAAATCAATTATGTCTTTGTGTCGAAGTTTACGTGTATTCGGGAAAGGTACAAGCTCTCTGATTCTGTTCGGTGGTTCTTCATTCTTCAGTACAAGAGTAGGTGGTAAAGCAGTGGAATCATGAGGCATTTCATTCAGCACATTTTGAAATAATTGTAGATATCTGTCCCAATGCTGATGCTTCCTGTGACAATAAAGTCTGCAAAGCTTATTGATTTCTTTCATAATCCGTTCAGACGGGTTACAATGTGGTGAGTACAATGAAATAAAAACAGGTTTGATTTTATGATTCCGAAGCATGCGTGACCAAACAGCGGATCTGAATTGAGGTCCGTTATCTGAAATGACTTTGCTAACGTGTCCAACTTCACGTAAGAAATTTTTAACAAAGGCGTTGGATACAGATCGTCCAGTGGCTTTACATAACGGAGTGAAAGAAACAAATTTTGAAGTAAGTTCAACAGCGACTAGAACGTACGAAAATCCATTAGATGTTCTGACAAGCGGTCCCAAGAGATCAACAGCAGCAAATTCTTTTAATTTAGAAGGAATAATAGGAAACAACGGAGCACGATGTGAGACAGTAGATGGTTTCGCCTTTTGACAAAGTTTACAAATAGACAAGACTCTTCGAATTCTTTTTTCCATATTGTTAAAATAACAAGTCGTTCGAAGAATATGATAACATATTCGTGGACCAAAATGTGCGTAGCTGAAATGAATGTACCAAATGGGCTTATTAACAAAATCGTCAGGAATGCAAAGTACCTATAGCTTGTCATCAACAGTGCAGCATTTGAACAGTATGTTGTTTCTAACCAGATAATAATGCCGAATCTGTGTGTGTGTCTTTTCATGCCATTTGCTCTTGATGTCTTTCCAAATCGGATCTTTATCTTGTTCATGAGCAATGTCCTTTAAAGATGTGGCGATGAAGTTTTCAAAGGCGACTTTCTGAATGTAAAGAATACTGAAATTTTTCTCGAGGTTGCCTTCTGTGTTACTTTTCTCAAGCCCAGCCGGTGCGCGAGACAGTGCGTCCGCAACAATGTTCTCCTTGCGGGGAATGTAGACTATTGTGAAGCGGAATTCTTGCAGAAACAATGCCCAACGTTTTAACCTGTCATGATTTAATTTTGAAGACATAAGAAATTGTAATGCACGATGATCACTGTATACTTTTACGTGCTTACCAGAAAGAAAGAAACGGAATTTGTTAAATGCCTAAACGATTGCTAAAGCTTCTAATTCAGTAACGGAATAATTTTTTTCAGATTTTGTTAGCACTCGGCTAGCAAAAGCAATGGTTTTCTGAACGGTAGTGTCATTTTCTATGGCTTCTTGAAATAAATGGGCACCAAGACCGACTTTAGAAGAATCCGTGCTAAGGCAGAAATCTTGTGACAGATCTGGATGAGCTAAGATTGGCGCGTGAAGTAACGCTTCTTTCAAAGAATTGAATTCCAATTGTGCTTGTTCGTCCCAGTTCCAAATAGTATTTTTTCCAGTGAGAGAACAAAGTTTTGGTGTAACAAGAATTTGCATATTCAGAAAGCGACGGTAAAAATTTACGAGACCTAGAAAACTGCGGACTTGTCTTTTTGTGGATGGAACTGGAATGGCTCTGATTGCTTGTAACTTTTCAGGATCCGGCTGAATGGCTTCAGAAGAAATAATGTGTCCAAAAAACTTCACCTTTGTCCTACCGAATTCAGACTTTTCCAAGTTAACTGTAATTCCAGATTCTGCAAAAATACGTAACAAACTGTTGAGGATGCGATTATGTAGTTCCCATGAAGCTTCTGCTATTAGAATATCGTCCACATATAAGGTGATGTGACGTTTTAAGAACTCAGGTAATATGGAATTTAGCCCGCGAATGAATGCTGCTGAAGAAATGTTCAAACCAAAGGGAAGTTTCCGAAACTGATAACAAACGCCGAAACAAAGGAAAGCTGTGTATTTTCTACATTCTGGATGAAGTTCGATCTGATAAAAGCTGGATCTGAGATCAATGGAAGACAACACTTTTACACCATTAAAATTTTGAAGAAGTTCTTCCAACGTTTGCGGCCTGTCTGTTTCAGGAATAATGATAGTATTGATTTGTCTCGAATCTAAGACAAGTCTGATCGATCCATTTTTCTTCTCAACAACATGTAATGGATTGTTGTATGAGCTTACTGCAGGCTCAATAATGCCCTCATCAAGCATAGATTGTACTTCTGTTCTAACACGGTCCCTATAATGTGCCGGAATTACGTATGGTCTAACACAAAATTTAGTATGCTCACGAACACGAAATTGGTATTGAAATCCCTTGATTGTTCCTGTTTTGTGAGTAAAAACTGTGGAATGTGCTTGTAAAATCTCAAAGAGGTCCTGCCTATCAGTGTCATTACAATTCTCAATTGTTTGAATTTTATTCTGAATTAACTTATTAGTTTTAAATATGCCGTCGACATCATCCCTGTCAGTACTTGCAGAGTGATTGTTAGTGTCAAGTTCCGTTGAAAATACCGAACTGTTGTCTAACAGGAGGTAAAGCCGATTAATTTCTTCGTCATGGTTTGAGAGCCAATCTTCAAATTTCAAAGCTACTGACTTACCTTCTTTTTCTAAACTTATTTCAGCATCGTGAAAGCTTAAGATTGCTTTGTATTCATTCAAAAAGTCTACTCCCAGTATAATTTCCGTCGACAATAATGGAACAATAAGAAAGCTCATAGAGAAGCTGTGGCTTTGACAAAAGAATTCTAAGTTGGTTTGTTGGCGTACATCTACACTTTTTCCAAAGATTGCACCTTGCAATTTAATCTTACGTAACGGAAGTGTGGGGCAATCGTTCGATTTGTTGCATTTGCTAAAGGCTGTTTCACTGATTACTGAAATGGGACTGCCAGAGTCAAGTACTGCCGTAAATTTTACGTCATTTACTGTAATGTGAATCACAGGATATGCAATGTTGTTATGTTTTATGTCGTGTTCCTGGAGTAAGATGTCCCTAATGTCTTCCACTTTTACGTAATTACTAGCTACGGCAGCTGCGTCGTCAGTTTCATAAGTATGTTTTGTGGCTGCCAGCGGTGTGAGTCATTGCCTATTGTCTCTTTGTTGGCGCGCGTCGTTATTGGGGTTTGGAGACCTAACTTCTACAAATTCACCGTGACGAGAGGGCCCTGCTCTGTTTGAATCCCGCCAGTTCTGATGCAATTCAGGTCTGTCGTTACGATCATATCGTCTGTCGTCATGTCGGTAGATTCCATAGTTTCTTTCTTGTCGGTCACATGGTGGAGAATTTCTCCCTGAATCGTAACTGCGCGCTGGTCCGTTGCGTCTAAAGTTATTCTGTCTCCCTTGATAGTATTTATTTTGGTTCCCATATTGTCTGTTTCTCTTATTGTCTCTGTGATAGTCATTACCACGGAGAGGTGATCTTTCCCTGTAGTTATTACTACTCTGCCAACGGTTGTCATACGGGTGGTGTCTGTTTTGGTCACGATTTGTGTTGTGAGAATAGATTTGTCGTGTCAAGTTATTACTTCTTTCATCGCGGAATTGCGACGGATGTGACCTGTAATTGTTGTGTTCCTGGTTTCGCGTTCCGCGATTGTCAGTGTCAATTTCTAATTCTTGTAAGAGTCCCTGAAATGCTTCAATGTCGTCTTTGCAACGTCCTGCCAAAATAATGTGTCGTAAATGTTCAGGCAATTTGATTAAGCAAATGCGGATAAGTTCTGAGGGGCTGTATGGGTTTGACAGGTACTGATTCTTGTGCAACATGTCTTCAAAATATTTCATAAGACTGGAAAATTCAGATTGTTCGAAACGTTTCATCATTATGATGCCATGTTTTACGCGGTCTTGTGTGGCTTGAGACCAATATGCTGAGAGGAAGGCATGGTAAAATTCTCCTTCACTGTGGCAATCGTGAATGACCGATCGCATTCTTACAGCTGGTTCATTCTCTAAGTAGCCACACATAAATTCTAATCTGTGTTCTAACGACCAGTCGAGAGGAAAACAATGCGAGAATTGATGGAGCCATGCTTGTGGATGAATGTCGTTGCCAGAATTCTTAAATGTTTTGAATTTACGTGTAGTAATGAACAGCTTATAGTCAAAATCATCATGTCGGCGAGTCGCATATCGGTCATTGTTAGGTCGTGTCGGCCGTTCCATCTCAAAATTCGGTGCACATTGCCAATTTCTTTCATAACTTCCGAAATGCCCTGTGTTATTATTTTGTGGCTGTTCCGTATTTCTGTGCCCCTCTTCCCGTATTGGGGCGCGAGTATCCTCTGAAATACGTAATTCTTTTATTACCTGTGTCAGCTGATCTTGTACTTCCCGGATTTCTCTTTTGTACTGTGTATTGATTTGATTTTGATTCTGTTTGAATTTTCTAATTTGTTCATACTCTTCTGTGTCAGTGAAGGCTACAGGTCTTGTGTCATTTAGATCATCATCTACCTTTGTAGATAAGTTAGTAACCTGATCCGAAAGTTCGGCTACTTTCTCCGATAGTGAACACATTTCCTCAGTGTGTTTTTCTGCACCAAGTTTCAGAGTGTCCATTTGTGTTGAAATCGAATCTACTGTGTCCTTTAAGTTTTCCTGAGTTTTTGCAAGTTGCTTAACCGAATCGGTAGATGCAACTGAGTCAATTTTAGCCCACAAGGTCTCATGATTTTCATGAACAATGGTTTGCAGTTCTTTTATGGCTGCTTCGTGATTCTGTAATGCATTTTCATGCCGCGAAAAAATAGGTTGAAAATGCTCACAAATTTGTGTTTTTACGTCATTACAGACTTTTTGACATTTCGATTCAATGTTATGTAACTCAGTAGTTAAATCTTCACGTGTTTGTTCAAGTGTGGTGTCTAACTTTTGAAGATGTTGTTCCATTGTATCTAACTTCTGAAGCTTTTGCTGTGTTTGTCCCATTTGTTGTATTAATTGTAATAACAATGCATTGGTGTCTGAAACATGTTCCTCAGTGCTTTTCGGCAGTGAATTTACACCGGAAACATTCACATTTTGACAAGCAGAAAATGTGTCTTGACTTATTTGAGAAAACGGTGAGGATCCAAAACCTGAATCTACAGTATTTGCGAGATCGTGTCCTGTCATTTCGGCTTCCTGAGGCGAGCTATTGCCGACCGATCGATCGATAATGCTTCCCTCTTCACTAATTGTTTCACTGTCCACGCCATTGTTTGACGCCCGCTCCATTTCCCTGTGCACAGTTACCAAATTACTACTTTGAACATTAGTAAATTCATTACTCTGCGGCGCTGATAAGCTACGCTCGTCGTCACTATTATTTCTCAGTTTAGTTTGGAGCCTAGTGTTATGTTTTTCACACGCCATAATTGTCACAATATTTCACACGATAACACAGAAAAGCACAATTTGAAGTGCAAAAATAGGAGAACACATTAACATAGCACTGAAAATAATATCTAGTTAATTGCAAGCGTAGCTACGAAATACTTGGTGCAAATCTATATGCATGCCACAACTGTTTTACTGTACAACAATGAAAGGCTACAACCACAAAGGAGATTCTCTCTACAATTACGCGCTAGCAATAAACAAAAGCTACACTAAATACACAAACTACAAGAAAAAATCAGAAGATTCCAGTGAGGTATCCTAGGCTAAGGGTCGAAATATGAAACGTCCCCTTTGAACAATTTATACAAGACTGTGCTTTACCTGACACACAATATTTTTTAGCGCAACGCAATCTGACTTTCAAAAAAATCCCTACGAAAGAATGGCCCTGACTAACATTAACCTATACGTTTCACAAATCACTTACCTCACAAAAATCTTCGCTGCTCAAGCTACTGCAATACAGCGAGCGCCACTACTGCCAGCTAAATAAAAGATTCAAACTACTGAAGGCACTAACTACTGATAGGGATAGTTAGCAAATGAAAGATATTAATAGAGAACAAACAATGTATTTACCTTGATATCATCATATATAAATATAGCAGTTCATGACAAATTTCAAAACTCCGCCATCTCTCTCCCCACATCCACCACTGCTGGCGGCTCACCTCCAACTGCGCAACGCTACGCGCTATTCACAGCCAGCTGCCTAACACTACAATGGCGAGTATTACAACAATGCAAAGCAGCCACAGACTGCACACAGCACAGCCAGTGATTTTCATACAGAGGTGGTGTTACCAATAAAAAAACCTAAACAGCCTACTTACAAAGTGCGTACCGAGGCATATAGACAGCAAGTTTCCCCTAGCTCTATAAGCGATTCTAATAGGACAGGAACTCGCTAATTTTGGTAGGTGGTGCTCTCCACCAGGCACTATACCGAGATTTGGTGTGTGTGTGTGTGTGTGTGTGTGTGTGTGTGCGTGTGCGTCTGTCTGCGTAGAAGAAAATGGAAATGTGGCGACCTGCAGGCATCCTTGACAGAAACCGTGCGAGAAGACCCGTTCGCGTGTCAATAGCCGTCAACAGCCATTAATCTTTCTCACGCAATGTCAGACCATTAGTTCTGTTACAGAAAGAAGCAATACTGGGGGATTGTTTTGCCACATGAAATATTTAGAGCCGAAATGAGGTTCCGTCTATGAATTTCAGTGCACTGAGTTTGGAAACAAGAATCATTAATCTTCCAGTTATAATCCTGTTGCTCAAAAGGGACAGCAGTAATCGAATTTAATAGACTTTGTTCCAGTATAGAAACTAAAAAAAATAGTTTGCAAGCTCATAGCGTTAACAGTGTTGAAAATTTCTAAATTATAGGACATGCTAAATATCAATTGATCAGCAAAAAAGCCGAAATATTTCACAGTTGCAATGGTATGTTGAAAACACGTATATAATAATATTGGCGAAGTCATGAAAGCCGGCCGGAGTGGCCGTGCGGTTCTACGTGCTTCAGTCTGGAACCGCGTGACCGCTACGGTCGCAGGTTCGAATCCTGCCTCGGGCATGGATGTGTGTGATGTCCTTAGGTTAGTTAGGTTTAAGTAGTTCTAAGTTCTAGGGGACTGATGACCACAGCTGTTAAGTCCCATAGTGCTCAGAGCCATTTGAAGTCATGAAAGCTGATGAATACTGAACAGTTCCTATTATTTGCAAGATACAAAAATATCAGGTAAGTTACTAGAAAGTTGTAAAAGGTGTTGATTTCAGATGAAACATCAGAATCCGTCATATTTTTGGTACCAAGCGGTGTGCCACATACTTCGGTATGTGGATATAGTGAACAACGCGAACCACCAGTATATTATGTGAAATTTGGCGTAGTGTATTGCGTATATAGCGTCTGCAATATTTTGGTTTGCATGTTTCAGTTTTTAGGTAATCATATGATTGTTTTTTTCAATAAATCGCTAAGTTCTTGTGAGTCATTGCTTGGGTTGTGTTTACTAGACGTGCATGAGTTTACTGGAGATGTCGGGTGTATCAAGATCAACAATACTTTCGTTCTACCAGTGACGTCATCGTCGCCAGTGTTTTCGTTTTATTTTTTTTATTTAATGCAGATTATAGTGACAGAGTGATCTGTGTGCAGCCCATTGTCTAAATTAGGTTAGGCCGTAGTTTAGTTGAGAGTTGGGAAGACAACGAATGTGCTGTGAAATTGAATATTCCGAGATCTCTGTGTCAAGAGTGCGCCGAGAACGCCAAATTTTTGGCATTACCTCTCACCACGGACAACGCAATGGCCGAAAGCATTTACTTGACGACTGAGAGCAGCGGCGTATGCTTCGACTTGTCAGTGCTGACAGACAAGCAACGCTGCATGAAATAATCACGGGAATCAGTGTGGGGCGTACAACGAACTTATCCGTTAGGACAGTGCGGCGAAATTCGGCATTAATGGGTTACGGTAAAGACGACCAACGCGAGTACCTTTGCTAACAACACGACCTCGCCTGCAGCGCCTCTTCTGGACTTACGAACACATTGGTTAGACCCTAGACGGCTGGAAAACCGTGGTCCGGTCAGGTGAGTCCCGATTTCGGATCGTAAGAGCTGATATTTAGGGTTAGAGTGCGGTGCAGACCCCACGAAACCATGGACCCAAGTTGTCAACAAGGCACTGAGCAAGCCGACGGTGGCTCCATTGTGGTGAGGGCTGTGTTTACATGGAATGGACTGGGTCCTCTGGTCCAACCGAACCGATCATTGACTGAAATGGTTATATTCGGCTACTTGGAGACGATTTTCAGCCTTTCATGGTCTTCATGTCTCTAAACAACAATTGATTTCTTATGGATGACATTGCGCCATTCCATTGTGCCACAATTCGCTATTGATTTGAACATTCTCGATAGTTTGTGCGAATGATCCAGCCATCAGTTCACCCGACATTAATCCCATCGAAT
The DNA here is from genome assembly GCF_021461395.2 of Schistocerca americana. Lineage (NCBI taxonomy): Eukaryota > Metazoa > Arthropoda > Insecta > Orthoptera > Acrididae > Schistocerca > Schistocerca americana. The sequence goes on along the minus strand of NC_060121.1, from coordinate 323,849,684 downwards.
ACTTGTGGGACATAATCGTGAGGTCCGTTCATTTGCAACATTCTGCACTAGCAAACATTTTCACTATTACGGACAGCTACAGAGGGCAACATGGCTCAATATTTCTGCAGGGACTTGCAACGATTGTTGAGTCCATGTCACGTCGAGTTGCTGCACAACGCCAGACAAAATGAAGTCGCCTCGACATTAGGAAGTATCCCATGATTTTTATCACCTCAGTGTACATCCCTATGAAAAACCCTATTTTTCCTCTGTAGTCTGATATTTTCAAGTTTTTCCTATGTTTAAAGGGGCCAACAACAAGAATATCCTTGCCAAAAGCCGCTTACTGCCGTGGAGCCGCCGTTAGTTTCTTAGTTTTTGTTTTGGTAATACACTGCTGGCCACCGTAAATGCAACACCCTGAGGAAAGCATCCGAATCGAGTGAAATTTACACCATGGGTTTGCAGCGATGAGATATGCAACTGATTAGAATTTCAGCGCAGACGTATATCACGCGCGCCTGTGGCGCCACCTCATAGCGCCATTTAAGGCTTGGCGATTTCGACGAGTGTACGTTCGGCACGTGTGTTTACCTTGTGGTTCTTTCACAAGACGATCAGTTATGCCTCGTAGACAACAGCGAACATCTTTTGATCAAGTATCCGAGTTCGACAGAGGAAGGATAGTGGCTTACCGAGATTGTGGATTATCATACAGAGAAATCGCTAGTCGTGTTGGACGAAACCAAACAACTGTAATGCGGATATGTGACCGTTGGATGCAGGAGGGTACGACGGACCGACGTGGTCGATCGCATTCACCTCGGTGCACCACTGCACGTGCTGATAGGCAAATTGTGCGCATGGCAGTGACGGATCGCTCAGTGACATCCCGAACCATAGCACAGCACATTGCGTCTGTAACGCATCATCCAGTGTCTGCGCGTACCATTCGACGCCGTTTACAGCAGAGTGGTCTGTCCGCAAGACGTCCATTGCTTCGTCTACCATTGACGCAGAACCACAGACGTCTCCGTCGCCAATGGTGTATGACAGACGGATGTGGACGGCAGAATGGAATGACGTTGTCTTTACTGACGAGGCACGCTTCTGTCTGCAGCACCACGATGGTCGGATTCGAGTGTGGAGACACCGTGGAGAGAGGATGCTGGACAGCTGCATTATGCACCGCCACACTTGTCTTGCACCGGGTATTATGGTATGGGGCGGTATTGGATATTACTCTCGCACGCCTCTAGTACGCATTGCCGGTACTTTAAATAGCCGGCGCTACATATCCGAGGTGCTGGAGCCAGTTGTCCTTCCTTACCTTCAGGGCTCGGCCACAGCCATATTTCAACAGGATAATGCGCGGCCACACGTGGCACGCATTGTCCAAAGGTTCTTCGTCAATAACCAGATTGAACTGCTTCCCTGGCCGGCTCGCTCTCTGGATCTTTCGCCGATAGAAAACGTATGGTCCATGGTTGCTCAACGAGTGACCCAGATTACATCCCCAGCTGCCACACCAGATGATCTTTGGCAACGTGTGGAAGCTGCTTGGGCTGCTGTACCCCAGGAACACATCCAACGTCCCTTTGACTCAATGCCGAGACGTGTGGCAGCGGTGATCTCCAACAATGGCGGCTACTCTGGCTACTGATTCTGGCAGGAACCACATGTCACAGATGTCTGTAAACGTAATCATTTGATACTTGGTCAACATGTTATCTACAAAATAAAATTTTGTTGTTCTACCTCTTGTCTTTGTTGGTGTTGCATTTACGGTGGCCAGCAGTGTATTTTCGTTAGTGACAGCACCCACTGATTGTTCCTCGAGGTGCGTACCACCACCATGCTGAATTCGTCTGTCTGTGGGCGCAGATCCTGTCGTCTGCTAATCTTGCGGCAAGCTGATTCCAAACTACAGAAAACAGTTTTGCTTCTAAAGTTCTACAATGAGCCTGCTTTTCTGGTGTCTAGTTCGTCTTCGGTTCATGTTTAAGGAACACAACCTGTTACGGATGCCGTCTGTATAGACACTCCTCTTCCACCACTTCTAACAATTTTAGCTTTTAAAGGCAATCTTTTATTTTCCATACTTCACTTCAAATGACTCAGATCTACGCTTTCACTGAGATAATATATCTTTAGCTTTTTTCTATTTTCAATGCTCCTTCTTCCTGCTTCCTGAATTTCAATACCTTAGTGGCGACCAGTGACTTAGTTTTAACGAGAGCGTACGGTCACCTACTGTCGTATAGAATTTCACTAACGTCGCTTTGTGTCGTTTGTTTCTCACGATTCTGTCAGTTTTTCTGCATTGCAAATAAAATTGTGGAAATTGTTTACTCTTTTCGTATTGGCTGCTACGATTTTTTTTAATCTCCCAGATAGCGCGTTGTTTTGCCCCTTACGGTTCTCTCTTGCACCGTGAATGTTATTCCCCGATTTCTTAGGAAATGTCCTCTCAGTCTGTTCCTTCTCCTAGTCTGAGTTTTTCACACTTCCCTATCCTCGCCGATTTTGTGGAGAACCGTCAGCATTTTAGTGTTTCATAACAACACTGCCTAACACCCAAAATGTGTTCAATTGTGTTGGCCGTGGACGCCTACACTCTTATATCGGAGTTATTATTTTTTATTGTATGGCAGACAAAGAACTACAAGTTCCAAATGACAAACAGGACCAACACAGATCAGAAATTTTGCAAATAAAAACTGCAAATCTCAAATTTGAAGAGAAACACAGCTTTGAGACAGTATTTTACGTTCACATATTTTCATAAACATTTGATATGCAATGGACAGCTTCAGCTGCAGATTCCAGGATAACATTCCATTTCCCAGAGTGTCTTCGTTTGGAGCAATGTTCGATGATGTGCTCCACGATCAGCCCTGCTGCTAAGCAATCACATTCAGGGTTCTAGACGATGCCCCATCTGTGTGAGGTTAAGGCAGCTCTACATCTGGCGCGGTCTTTTCTATAGCTTCAGTATGAGACTATCTAGCCACACCGTGTCGTAAGCAGCAGACAAATCCACGAATAATTTTTTTACAGTTATCTGGAATATTCAATGTGTAATGTTAACACATATATGCCCGCATGGTCGATAAGGAACCTGGTGCGACCCGACAAGATTAACATGCTCATATTAGTCTCACTAGTCACGCCAAAAGAAAATGAGCTGTGTGTGAAAATAAAACTGTCCGAATCTGCCGCAGATGTAACGTAAATTGCCTGACAAGTGCTTTGCAGAGTTACATGCACAATGATATTCTATTTTATGTTCCTTACCTACCTAATGTGATTACTTAATAGTTTATAACTTGTATTAATAAAGACTGATTATCCTATTACTTGTAAGAAATAATGATTAACGAAAAATGTCTTCTTTTTTTTTTATTTCTGCTTCGCAGTACTGTACGACCTTACGTGCCCATGGGGTCGTTGTCGACCCACCTGAAAAAAACCCTCCTTCCAGAAATCAGAACTACAGATTACTTTTAAGGTGTTACCTGTGGTTTCTAATAAATGACAAACGTGAAAACCATAAAACTGCCTGTCAGAAAAGTTCTGGGCTACAAGTATTTCGCAGCAACTGCGATTATCTCTAAAGCCAGCCTGTTTCTTTGAAATCGATCCAGTGGTTTAGGAGGAGAGGTGGTTACACACACACACACACACACACACACACACACACATATATATATATATATATATATATATATATATATATATATATATATATAAAAACAAAGATGATGTGATTTACCATACGAAAGCGCTGGCAGGTCGATAGAAACACACACAAACACATACATACACACAAAATTCTAGCTTTCGCAACCAATGGTTGCTTCGTCAGGAAAGAGGGAAGGAGAGGGAAAGACGAAAGGATGTGGGTTTTAAGGGAGAGGGTAAGGGGTCATTCCAATCCCGGGAGCGGAAAGACTTACCTTAGGGGGAAAAAAAGGACAGGTATACACTCACAGCCGGCCGCGGTGGTCTCGCGGTTCTAGGCGCGCAGTCCGGAACCGTGCGACTGCTACGGTCGCAGGTTCGAATCCTGCCTCGGGCATGGATGTGTGTGATGTCCTTAGGTTAGTTAGGTTTACGTAGTTCTAAGTTCTAGGGGACTTATAACCACAGCAGTTGAGTCCCATAGTGCTCAGAGCCATACACTCACACACACACACACACACACACACACACACACACACACACACACACATATATCCATCCGCACATTATATATATATATATATATATATATATATATATATATATATATATATATTTGATTTCGTGCCCCTTTTTTGATCGCTGAGAGACATGTTGCTATTTGATGCTATATGTTATGTTAAGGCTTCTGACTTTGTATGTTGGTTTGTAGTCCTCTCCTCAAATTGATCATTACAATGGGACAAGAGTTTTTTAGAGTATTTGTTACAGTACTGTACTAGGTATCAAGGTCATTTGATAAACTGCGCTCTAGTTCCTGGCGTGTGCTTTATCACGCTTGCTGATTTGTTATATCTTAACATAGTGTAATAAACCTGATTTGCATTTGGTTAAGAGTCTACAACTGAACAACCCGTAACCACTTTCCAGGCCGGCCGGTGTGGCTGAGTGGTTCTAGGCGCTACAGTCTGGAACCGCGCGACCGCTACGGTCGCAGGTTCGAATCCTGCCTCGGACATGGATGTGTGTGATGTCCTTAGGTTAGTTAGGTTTAAGTAGTTCTAAGTTCTAGGGGACTGATGACCTCAGAAGTTAAGTCCCATAGTGCTCAGAGCCATTTGATTTGAACCACTTTCCACTCCCGTCATCCCAAGCCACAACAGATCGATAGTCCCTCAACTTTCGAGATAGGTGAAAGCCACGTGGAGCGAGATCTTGACTGTACGATGGACACCCCAAAACTTGCTACCCGTGACGTTGTAGCTGTTGCTGTGTGTCAGCTGTAGCCTGCAGGTGAGGTATGCTAACGGTGAACAAGCGCTCTGTTGCAGCTTACTCACTGTTAAACTAGAACAGCACCGTACGTCTTGAATAGTCTCTCGCGGTATGCGATTTAAACTGTGTCTTCAAGGTAAAAATTCGATTGAATGTCGTCTCAAAAAGTGTTTTCTATGATGAGCAATATGAATTTCAAGTTTTAGATTTTGCTCTTTAATGATAGGTGTATTTGGGTATTATCCATCGTCCGTTATCGTTAAGAGTGTGATGAGCTACCCAAGTTTTATAGTTTCAATTCATGTAAGGTACCAGACACTGATTATTGAAGAATACGTAGTTCTACGGAACGAGTCTGGGAGCGAACACTTCTGTATGATATGTGAGCTTTAGTGTGTTTCTTTCTTAAACAATATGTAATTTATCCACGATAAAAAAGTTTTTAATAAGGAAAATACACTGAACTTAAAACGAGGGGCGTTCAGTAAGTAATGAAACACGTTTTTTCTGAAAGCAGGTTAGTTTTATTCAGGATTCCAGTACATCGTATATTCCACACTCTTTCGGCTACAAGACTGTGTTTTTTAACATAATCTCCATTCAGTGCGAAGGGCTTACGCCACCTTACTGGGAGGGCCTGTATGCCAGCGCGGTGCCACGTCGGAGCCAACGTCTTACTGCATCAATGAACTATCATCCACGTGCTGCTTCCGGCGGAGTTCATACTTCCTTGGGTGAAACAGATGGAAGGTGCGAGTTCCGGACTATAGGGTGGAGGAGGCGGAACAGTTCAGTGAAGTTTTGTCAGCTCCTCTCCGGTATGCAAACGTGCATTGTCATGGAGAAGGAAAAGTTCGTTAGCATTTTTATGGTGACGAGCATGCTGAAGTCTTCAGTTTCCTGAGGGTGGCACTGTACACTTGAGAGTTGATCGTTGCACCATTTGTTACGGCGCAAAGTCAAGCGCCGGCACGCCAGTCGGAAATGAGAGAGCGCAGATGGCATCAAGAAGACGTCAGCCAATTGCACGCTGGCTCCCCCCCCACCCCCCTCTCCCAGGACAACAATGCGACGGCAGCGGCCTCTATGCGCTCTATGCGAAAGGCATATAATCACCGCGCCGAGTGGTCGCAGCTCACTTCTACAACAGCATGAAGATTAGGCACATCAAGGCCAGGGATTCGGAATTGTATATACTGAAGAACATTCTTTATTTTGTCTGTCGCCCTTCCGCTTGTGACAGATCTGTGTAAATGCAAAGTTAAGAACTGTAATCACTTCCTTTTGTTCACTACTGGCCATTAAAATTGCTACACAACGAAGATCACGTGCTACAGACGCGAAATTTAACCGACAGGAAGAACATGCTGTGATTTGCGAATGATTAGCTTTTCAGAGCATTCACACAAGGTTGGCGCCGGTGGCGACACCTACAACGTGCTGACATGAGGAAAGTTTCCAATCGATTTCTCATACATAAACAGCAGCTGACCAGCGTTGCCTGGTGAAACGTTGTTGTGATGCCTCATGCAAGGAGGAGAAATGCATACCATCACATTTCCGACATTGATAAAGGTCGGAATATAGCCTATCGCGATTGCGGTTTATCGTATCGCGACTTTGCTGCTCCCGTTGGTCGAGATCCAATGACTGTTAGTAGAATATGGAATCGGTGGGTTCAGGAGGGTAATACGGAAGCCGTCCTGGATCCCAACGGCCTCGTATCACTAGCAGTCGAGATCGCAGGCATCTTATGCGCATGGCTGTAACAGATCGTGCAGCCACGCCTCGATCCCTGAGTCAACAGATGGGGACGTTTGCAAGACAACAACCATCTGCTTGAACAGTTCGACGACGTTTGCAGCAGCATGGACAATCAGCTAGGAGACCATGGCTGCAGTTACCATTGGCGCTGCATCACAGACAGGAACGCCTGCGATGGTGTACTCAACGACGAACCTAGGTGCACGAATGGCAAAACGTCATTTTTTCGGATGAACCCAGGTTCTGTTTACACCATCATGATGGTCGCATCCGTGTTTGGCGACAATGCAGGGAACGCACATTGGAAGCGTGAATTCGTCATCGCCATACTGGCGTATCTGCCGGCGTGATGGTATGGGGTGCCATTGGTTACACGTCTCGGTCACCTCTTGTTCGCATTGACGGCACTTTGAACAGTGGACGTTACATTTCAAATCTGTTACGACCCGTGGCTCTACCCTTCATTCGATCCCTGCGAAACCCTACACTTCAGCATGATAATACACGACCGCATGTTGCAAGTCCTGTACGGGCCTTTCTGGATACAGAAAATGTTCGACTGGTGACCTGGCCAGCACATTCTCCAGATCTCTCATCAACTGAAAACGTCTGGTCAATGGTGGGCGAGCAACTGGCTCGTCACAATACGCCAGTCACTACTCTTGATGGACTGTGGTATCCTGTTGAAGCTGCATGGGCAGCTATACGTGTACGTGCCATCCAAGCTCTGTTTGACTCAATGCCGAGGCGTATGAAGGCTGTTATTACGGCCAGAGGTGGTTGTTCTGGGTACTGATTTCTCAGGATCTATGCACCGAAATTGCGTGAAAATGTAATCACTTGTCAGTTCTAGTATAATGTATTTGTCCAATGAATACCCGTTTATCATCTGCATTTCTTCTTGGTGTAGCAATTTTAATGGCCAGTAGTGTAATAAAATTCATTAATACTATTTGTTTGAATGTTGTCTAGCGATCCGAGAAACCAGGTTTCCTTGACACCCCATATTTGACGAGTAGGCAGGATCCACCACCGCGAAATGAAATGATGGTATTGCATTGTTGACCGAGATGAGGGAGGACAACAAACAGAACAGCCCCTTCATAGTTCCAGAAGACCGTCCCCACGACTTTACCGGCTGAGGGAGTGGCTTTTACTTATTGTTTGGAGGGGAGTTGGCCCCACTTCATTGCCGGTTGTTTCTAGTTCATAGTGCTGAACCTATGTTTCATCGCCTGTGACGACGTTCGACAAAATTTTGTCACAATCAGGCATCGTAGCGGGCGGAAGCAGTTCCGCGCAGATGATCCTTCGTTGCTTTATCGTCTTCCGTTAGGCGGCGAAGAACCCAGCGGGCTCATACCTTTGCGTACCCCGGCTGGGGGAAGATTGTGTCAGCACAACCAACAGAGATGTCCAGTTGAGCAGCGAGGTGTTTGGTTGTGATCCGACAGTCGCCCCGAAAGAGTGTGTCCGCACGATCCAACATTGCAGGATCATAGCTGTGTGCGGACGGCCGACACGCGGGAGAGCAGACAGATTTGCGCGGCCTGGTTGCGATGATGACAGACGACTCGCCGTACGACTCACCGTGCTTTTGTTCAATGTCCGGTCGCAGTAGACATTCTGTTAGCGCCTATAAATATCTGCTGTGATGTTGTTTTCCGCCAAAAGAAACTCAATGACGGCTCTCTCCTTCGAACGCACCTCCGTTACAGACGCCATTTTGAGCGCTATATATAGCGCTGCCATCTATCGGAACTTCACGAAACTGTAGCGGCCGAAGCGAGAATTTCCCACGACGTCCCACGACAAATTTTTCAACCGAAACTGGCCGAGAGGAAAATATGTTGAATTATTGAATTCTTTGATTCCGAATAACTGGGAACTCTGGTGACGGAATACTATGTGATAGTTAAAAGTCTGTTTCACTATGCAAACATGTTAGGAAAAACAAGGCGACTATGCAATCCTTTCTAAGCAACTTGTTCGCATTTTTTGTTATAACCATAGATTGGTGCATGTTACATTTCACTGTCATTTAGTTTAGCGCATGGTATTATCATGTTGTATTATAAGAGTCTTTAGAAATAATATCATCGGGATCTGTCCTGTTGTTGAAGTGAATGACCACTCCCTTCGCGAAAGTGTTCGCGTAAGGTCGTTGGACTTCAAGCACGCACAAAGGCGTCAGGGAAAGTCTCAGCGGCGTGAATAGCAAGCAAGCGCTGGGACCGCCTGTTGATCAGGCGCCAACGCAAACTGGACAACGCCACGCTACGCCGCCGGCCGCGGTGGTCTAGCGGTTCTAGGCGCTCAGTCCGGAACCGCGGGACTGCTACGGTCGCAGGTTCGAATCCTGCCTCGGGCATGGATGTCTGTGATGTCCTTAGGTTAGTTAGGTTTAATTAGTTCTAAGTTCTAGGCGACTGATGACCTCAGCAGTTAAGTCGCATAGTGCTCAGAGCCATTTGAGCCACGCTACGCCAACAGTCAGCAGACAATGCTTCCGAGGAGCCGGACAAGTTCTTCCATAGAAGCTAGTGGCATCCTGATCGGGCCGAAATGAGTATGTAACGAAATGTCGAGGCACAGAAACATGAAACGGTTCATACATCAAAAGCTGTTAAAATACACTCTCCGAACAGTTGTAATTCAGTGTGTAATAACATACGCTTCAGGAGCCATTTCCTAACATCATGTGTCAATTTATTTTTAGACGTAATTACCATGTACAATGGCGCATGACCGACGCACAAATGTAATAGCTACCTGATGGCGCTGATGGTCTCGTATTTAGTGTCCGTCATCACATCTATTCTGACTGTCCCTCGCCTAACCCCTGGAACAGACTAAAGCTAATTACATGTAACAGAAACTGTAGTTTAGAGCTGCAGTATTTCTTCAATATAGTAACACAGGCTGAAATAATATTTATTTTTCTGAAAGGATATTACTTCAGATTTCAGGTCCAAGGCTTTCTCACAGTCAATGACGTCCACAAAAACTGATATTTCCTACTCAGTGCTCCGTCCGCAACTGAATGGAACAATTACAAAATCGTTCAAGTTTTAGGGAATTCTCTTACTCCACAGATATTATGTAAATAACTTTGCAAGTTCCGTTTCTTCCAGCGCAAATAATTTCTATTAAAACACTATCTTATCCTGAGTGCTTTCCTTTCTTTATACACCGAATGGCGTTACACGATTCATGCGGAATCTACTTCTACTTGACTACTCTGCAATGCACATTTAGTGATTGGCAGCGGTTAATGGACCCACTTCGACTGTTTCTCGACCGTTCTGTTCACAAATAACACGTAGTAAACGTGAACACCTAAATCTTTCCTTGCGAGATCTGAATTACCCCTTATGTAGTTGGGAGTTTAAATGGTTCAAATGGCTCCAAGCACTATGGGACTTAACATCTGAGGTCATCAGTCCCCTAGACTTAGAACTACTTAAACCTAAGGACATCACACACATCCATGCCCGAGGGAGGATTTGAACCTGCGACCGTAGCAGCAGCGCGGTTCCGGACTGAAGCGCCTAGAACCGCTCCTCCACAATGGCCGGCTAGTTGGGAGTCAACAAAATATAATCTCATTCGGAGGAGAAATTTGGTGTGAAATTTCGAGTAAACATCTCGCTGCCACGAAAAACGCCTTTGTTTTAATGATTGCCACATCAACTCGCATATCAAACCGCAAGACTCTCTCCCCTATATCACTATAATAATAAACTAGCTGCTTTCTCTGAACTTTTTGATGTTCTCCGTCATCTGGTAAGAATGAGGTTCTACACGGTAGTGCTCTATCAGAGGACAGACACGAGTAGTGAGGGCAATTTTGTTTGGTAGATTTGTTGCAGCTTCTAAGTGGTCTGCTAACAAAACGCAGTCCTTGGATTGCCTTCTCTACAAAATTTTCTGTGTGATGCTTCCAGTTTAAATTTTTCGGACTTGCAATCCCTAGGTATTTAGTTCAATCGACAGCATCTAAATTTGTATGATTTGTAGTGTAACTGGAATTTTACAGATTTTTTTGGTGCTCGTGTGGAGGTCCTCACACTTTTTACTGCTTAAGGTCAATTTGCACATTTCGCACTATACAGATGACTTCACTACGTCATTTTATGATTACTACTAGATAGTAGACGACAGCATCGCCTGTAAGGAATGTAACAGAGTTGCTCAGATTGTCTCCTAAATCGTTTCTATAGACTAGGAACAGCAGAAGTCCTGTAACACTTCATTGGGTGACTTCAGATATCACTCCTTTATCACTCGATGGCCTCCTACCAGTTTTTGCGAACTTTTAACTTTCTAACAGGAAACCACAAAACCAGTTGCACAACTGCGACGATACTTCATAGGCACGTAATTTTATTAGAAGCTGCTTGTGAGGAAAGGTGGTAAAGGCCTTTTGGAAAAGTGTAAATATGTAATCTACTTGAGGTCGCCTGTTGATAGCGCTCATTACTTTGTGCAGATAAAGAGCAGTTTGTGTTTCAGAATGATGATATTTACTGTATTCGTGCTGGTTACGTTTGAATAGATAGCTTTTTTTTTTTTTTTTTTTTTTTTTTTCAAAAAGCATTTCGTAACGTTGGAACACAGTATACGTTCCAAAATCCTACTGGAAATCGATGTCAACGATTTGTCATCTTGGGTATTAGTCAGCTGTATCTGGTTCTTTAAATACAGCCGAAGCGGTTATTAATACCCAAGATGACTACTCATAGCTGTGGTTGTCCTGTCTACAAGTTTGTCATGATTCGTGTCTGTAATTCAGTGGGTTAGGTACTTCTATTACCATTATTGTGTATTGGTGTGATCTCTGCAGTTTTGTAGTTTCCAGGTACTTATCCCTCTCTTAGCGAGCAGTTGTTTATGATTGTTAAGCAGGGTGCTATTCCATCAATATACTCCGAAAGGAATCTAGCCGGTACACAAAATCAGGACACTGTTGCAGAAGCAACGAGAAAAGCGTGACAGATTTAAATGAACGCAAAGTCTCCACGACAGGCGATGTTTTACGGAAGTTTGAAAGTTAGAGCAAACTTTAGTGTCAGATGATTCTCCACAAAGAGACTCTCACATGAAATTTGGCAGGAAACCTAAAGAGATTATGAAGTCTGAACCAGAAGACTTATCTTCATCAAGTGACGTCAATTGCTTCTTCTAAATTATTCATGTTCGCTCCTATTCTTGTTTCGGATTCTGGAATATTTACATCTTCTTTGATGGGGGAGTTTCGGAAAAGCATGTTTAATACCTTCGCTTTAGTGGCTCTGTCTTTGGTAGCATTATCATGGCTTTCGCGCAATGAAGGTAGTGAGTGTGTCCTGCCGCTGGTGTACTTTATATACGGCTACAATCTCTTTGGATCTTTTTCCAGATTTCCAGAGAGAGTCGGGTTGTAGATAGAATTAAAAGCATCTAACTTTACAGTTCGCTGTAAGTTTCGAACTTCTGTAAAATGTGACCAATCATGCAGATTTTGCTTTTTTTAAAATCCATCTTGCTTTTTCGTTGCTTCTGGAGCAGTTTCGAGTTTTTTGCACCAAGGAGGATCTGCTCTGTCTCTTATTAGTTTTCTTGGTGTAATACTATCAACTGATGTCAACACTATTTCTCGGAATTTAAGTCACATCCGATTGCCTCTTAAATAATTAGTTTGGAGGAAACGGAGACTGTCCGTTAGGAAAGAGTCAAGCAAATTTTTATGTCTTTTTTAAAAATAGATATACTACATTTTTCGTTTATTTTTGGTGGATTGGAATGTTACACTATTCAGTCTCGCTAAACGAGCTTATGCTCACTGTGTCCTGTATCCAAAATGACGCTCTCTATTTACTCAGGACTGTTTGTTGCTAAGAGGTATAGTGTCTTACAACACTTCGTGTGGGCTCCTGAACTAAAGCTAAAAATATTTTTGCGATTAAACATCTAGTGTAAAATTTCGGACGATATTTTATGCATACCACCGACTTCAAACATGTAACCTTGCCAACAGATTGGTAATAAATTTGTTACTTAATGTCATTATCTCATAATTCATACGCATTATTAATGTTTCCGTGATTCGTATTGGATAATATGTTCTTTTCCACTGACAGTCCGTCATCTAGAATGGAATACCGAGATTTCCCAGACAGAAAGACCTCCACGTAGTCTTTTGGTCTGTTTGCATTACAAAAAATGGTTCAAATGGCTCTGAGCAATATGGGACTTAACTTCTAAGGTCATCAGTCCCATAGAGCTTAGAACTATTTAAACCTAAGTAACCTAACGACGTCGCACACATCCATGCCCGAGGCAGGATTCGAACCTGCGAACGTAGCGGTCGCGCGGGTCCAGACTGTAGCGCCTAGAACCGCTCGGCCACTCAGGCCGGCGTTTGCCTTACATTTGTTTCCGTTGAAATTCATCTGCCAGTGTTTGCATTACGTTCTGATAAGCTTCAACTGTTCCTGCCATTAGGAAGAAGATGAAATCTTGAAGAAGTAGCTATATGTCTAAATGTACGTAGGCGATTTCTATAAACGCAAATTTTGACATTTTTCATTGAATGTTCCATTTGTCTGTTGTTTGTTGAGCATTGAGGCTATCACAAATAAATAAGAAAGTAAAAAATTGCGCTTATAGCTGTAACTGCGAGTATGTCTGACATTTCTTTGCGTGTTACGATAGGTGTCGTTTTGCTGTAGCTGAATTAAGACTCCTTCTGTGTAAAGCCTATCACATTTTATGTGACGGTGGACCAATTGCATCTACCTACACTTACATCTACATACATACTCTGCAAGCCACGATACCGTGCTTGGCGGAGTGTAGCCTGTACCATCATCAGTCATTCCCTTTCCTGTTCCACTCCAAACTGAGCGAGGGAAAAACGACTATCCATATGCCTCCGTATGAGCCCTAATTTTTCGTATCTTATCTTCGTGGTACTTACGTGACATAAACGTTAGCGGGAGTAGAATCGTTCTGCAGTCGCTTCGAATACCGGTTCTCTAAATTTCCTCAATAGTGTTCCTCTACAAGAACATCGTCTTCCCTCCAGGAATTCCCACTTTTGTTATCGAAGCATCTCCGTAACACCCACGTCTACATACGTACCAGGGGCCATGCCTCAGCCAGAGTTGAGGTAGTGACTTGTTAAGAAACAGCTGGTAATCACGTGGGCGATCAGTAGGTCTCTGAAACAGTTAGCACAATCAAGACGTGTGTTAGCGAATATTCGTCTCCGTGAAGCCTGGATGGAACACAGTGCAATGTCGACTCTACTCGCTGTGGCATCCATTTCAAGAGCTAGAAAGATTTTCAATCAGAACAATAAAAAATCGAATTAATTGAATGTAGAGAGTAAGGATTGTTCTTTAGAACTCAGTGTTTTGACTGGCAAAGGCTGCTTTTTAAAATTTTTCTAGGCGAAATACAACTGCATGTAGCTATGAACAGTCATTGCATTTAATCAATTTAGCAGAGGACTTTGTGATAACTCTATCGTACTCACCAATCTGGTTCATAATAGGTGCTCTCGGCTTGTGAAGATTGTTTTGTCTCGATTAATGATAAGCTTTACACTGTCAGCGGTCCACGATCACAATAGTTAGAGATTCAGAAGGTGGACACTTTCAGCACTAGCATTTAGTAAATAACATGTACAGCCATCACATGAAGAAAAAGCTAATGAAATGAAATACTGTTTTCCTCACACTTAGTTTGCTTTAATACAAAACATATAATACACAGAAACAGAGAATTGGTAAAAAATGGAAAACGAACATGAATCAAATTCACAGTAGTGGTTGATGTTAACAGTAGGCAACGTTATTGAAGGGGAAGGGGAGGTCAAGCTAACTTTGACGTCTCGCGCAAAATAATAGCAACTAACGCTGTCTGACTGATACATGTGAAATTGACAGAGATTGTGAACCTCCAGATGGACGTTCAGTACGACTGGCAGGAACAAAAGTATTGCAGGTCAGATGGAGTCGCTGCAGTGAAGAATAAAGTCCTCAAAGAAAGATTCCTAATATGCGCGGGGTGCAGATATGGTCACAAATGTAGTGCACAATGAGTGATGTGGAGTCTGCTTGAAGGTCCGCAGCTGCTAAGACCGCATCCAGTGCAACCCCCCCCCCCCGCTCCCCCCCCCCCCCCCGCCCCCCACCACCACCGAGATGAGTTGAGAATCATGGATGGCACCGCCGAAGAAACAAGATTGTCTTCTCTAGTGGAACCCTCCAGAATGTCTCGAAAAATCTTCCGTTCCTTCTCGTCTCCACGTGGAGCGTCGTGAAAACTGTCATCTCCAGTCGACAAGCGGCTCTCGCATTTCGCGCCAATGGCGTAATTATAACACCACGCCAGAAAACCCTCGTAGACACAGCATAAGGTGTTATCCAAACGGGAAAGCTCCCAAAACGGGTTCTGTGTCAACGGCGGTCCTCCAGACACGCCGCGATATCATCCCGCGTCAGAAACGTTATGGGAGTCACTTGGCGCCAGAGAAATGGGCAAGAACTTCTTTCCCGCGGCAAAGAATGCTCTTCTCTTCAGAGCGAGAGTTTAAGTAGGTGCCAGCTTGTCGCATGCCGAGCCGGACAATACGAGGTGCATTCAAGTTCTAAGGCCTCCGATTTTTTTTCTAATTAACTACTCACCCGAAATCGATGAAACTGGCGTTACTTCTTGACGTAATCGCCCTGCAGACGTACACATTTTTCACAACGCTGACGCCATGATTCCATGTCAGCGGCGAAGACTTCTTTAGGAGTCTGTTTTGACCACTGGAAAATCGCTGAGGCAATAGCAGCACGGCTGGTGAATGTGCGGCCACGGAGAATGTCTTTCATTGTTGGAAAAAGCCAAAAGTCACTAGGAGCCAGGTAAGGTGAGTAGGGAGCATGAGGAATCACTTCAAAGTTGTTATCACGAAGAAACTGTTGCGTAACGTTAGCTCGATGAGCGGGTGCGTTGTCTTGGTGAAACAGCACACGCGCAGCCCTTCCCGGAAGGAATTTGTTCTTCAAAACATTTTCGAAGGATGCACCTGTTACCGTAGTGCCCTTTGGAACGCAATGGGTAAGGATTACTCTCTCGCTGTCCCAGAACATGGACACCATCATTTTTTCAGCACTGGCGGTTACCCGAAATTTTTTTGCTGGCGGTGAATCTGTGTGCTTCCATTGAGCTGACTGGCGCTTTGTTTCTGGATTGAAAAATGGCATCCACGTCTCATCCATTGTCACAGCCGACGAAAAGAAAGTCCCATTCGCGCTGTCGTTGTGCGTCAACATTGCTTGGCAACATGCCACACGGGCAGCCATGTGGTCGTCTGTCAGCATTCGTGGCACCCACCTGGATGACACTTTTCGCATTTTCAGGTCGTCATGCAGGATTGTGTGCACAGAACCCACAGAAATGCCAACTCTGGAGGCGATCTGTTCAACAGTCATTCGGCGATCCCTCAAAACAATTCTCTCCACTTTCTCGATCATGTCGTCAGACCGGCTTGTGCGAGCCCGAGGTTGTTTCGATTTGTTGTCACACCGATGTTCTGCCTTCATTAAACTGTCGCACCCACGAACGCACTTTCGACACATCCATAACTCCATCACCACATGCCTCCTTCAACTGTCGATGAATTTCAATTGGTTTCACACCACGCAAATTCAGAAAACGAATGACTGCACGCTGTTCAAGTAAGGAAAACGTCGTCATTTTAAGTATTTAAAACAGTTCTCATTCTCGCCGCTGGCGGTAAAATTCCATCTGCCGTACGGTGCTGCCATCTCTGGTACGTATTGACAATGAACGCGGCCTCATTTTAAAACAAGGCGCATGTTTCTATCTCTTTCCAGTCCGGAGAAAAAAAAATCGGAGGCCTTAGAACTTGACTGCACCTCGTACGTCCCATAACAGCGGAACGCAAGACGTCGATCAATGCCTTGCTGCGCGCCGCCACCCGGCCTCCCAGGGATTTGAGAGAATCAGAAGCGAGGGATGCCCCAAGTCTCCGCAATGCAGTGCAGTCCGCACTTTTGTCACAACCTGAGTGAGCCTCAGAACAAGTGCAAATCTACCCTCAGTTAACATCTCTGGCATGGATCCCTTCGCACAGCTCGACGGGGGCATCTCCAAGGTCACTCAACGATACGAAAAAAAGATACTACTCTAATTACCAATTACCCCAACTATTAACCCAAGCAGCAAATAAACTCTTCATTCCATGTTATACATTCATTTAATTGCTCAAATAGGTCACTACGTAACTGAGATGTCTGTAATACTTCTCCTTACAGTTTATTATTGTTCAAATTATTATCATGTAGAATGAGATTTTCACTCTGCAGCGGAGTGTGCGCTGATATGAAACTTCCTGGCAGATTAAAACTGTGTGCCCGACCGAGACTCTAACTCGGGACCTTTGCCTTTCGCAGACAAGTGCTCTATCAACTGAGCTACCCAAGTACGACTCACGCCCCGTCCTCACAGCTTTAATTCCGCCAGTATCTCGTCTCTTACCTTCCAAACTTCACAGAAGCTCTCCCGAGTTCGAGTCTCGGTCCGGCACACAGTTTTAATCTGCCAGGAAGTTTTATTGCTATTGTTGTGGTCTTCAGTCCTGAGACTGGTTTGATGCAGCTCTCCATGCTACTCTAATCCTGTGCAAGCTTCTTCATCTCCCAGTACCTACTGCAACCTACATCCTTCTGAATCTGCCTAGTGTATTCATCTCTTGGTCTCCCTCTACGATTTTTACCCTCCACGCTGCCCTCCAATACTAAATTGGTGATCTCTTGATGCCTCAGAACATGTCCTACCAACCGATCCCTTCTTCTGGTCAAGTGGTGCCACAAACTTCTCATCTCCCCAATCCTATTCAATACTTCCTCATTAGTTATGTGATCTACCCATCTAATCTTCAGCGTTCTTCTGTAGCACCACATTTCGAAAGCTTCTATTCTCTTCCTGTCCAAACTATTTATCGTCCATGTTTCACTTCCATACATGGCTACACTCCATACAAATACTTTCAGAAATGACTTCCTGACACTTAAATCAATACTGGATGTTAACAAATTTCTCTTCTTCAGGAACGCTTTCCTTGCCATTGCCAGTCTACATTTCATATCCTCTCTACTTCTACCATTATCAGTTATTTTACTCCCTAAATAGCAAAACTCCTTTACTACTTTAAGTGTCTCATTTCCTAATCTAATTCCCTCAGCATCACCCGATTTAATTTGACTACATTCCATTATCCTCGTTTTGCTTTTGTTGATGTTCATCTTATATCCTCCTTCCAAGACACTGTCCATTCCATTCAACTGCTCTTCCAAGTTCTATGCTGTCTCTGACAGAATTACAATGTCATCGGCGAACCTCAAAGTTTTTATTTCTTCTCCATGGATTTTAATACCTACACCAAATTTTTCTTTTGTTTCCTTTACTGCTTGCTCAATATACAGATTTAACAACATCGGGGAGAGGCTACAACTCTGTCTTACTCGCTTCCCAACCACTGCTTCCCTTTCATGTCCCTCGACTCTTATAACTGCCATCTGGTTTCTGTACAAATTGTAAATAGCATTTCGCTCCCTGTATTTTACGCCTGCCACCTTTAGAATTTGAAAGAGAGTATTCCAGTCAACATTGTCAAAAGCTTTCTCTAAGTCTACAAATGCTAGAAACGTAGGTTTGACTTTCCTTAATCTTTCTTCTAAGATAGGTCGTAAGGTCAGTATTGCCTCACGTGTTCCAGTGTTTCTACGGATTCCAAACTGATCTTCCCCGAGGTTGGCTTCTACTAGTTTTTCCATTCATCTGTAAAGAATTCGTGTTGGTATTTTGCAGCTGTGACTTATTAAACTGATAGTTCGGTAATTTTCACATCTGTCAACAATTGCTCTCTTTGGGATTGGAATTATTATATTTTTCTTGAAGTCTGAGTGTATTTCGCCTGTTTCATACATCTTGCTCACCAGATGGTAGAGTTTTGTCAGGACTGGCTCTCCCAGGGCCGTCAGTAGTTCCAATGGAATGTTGTCTACTCCGGGGGCCTTGTTTCGACTCAGGTCTTTCAGTGCTCTGTCAAACTCTTCACGCAGTATCGTATCTCCCATTTCATCTACATCCTCTTCCATTTCCATAATATCGTCCTCAAGTACATCGCCCTTGTATAGACCCTCTATATACTCCTTCCACCTGTCTGCTTTCCCTTCTTTGCTTAGAACTGGGTTTCCATCTGAGCTCTTGATATTCATACAAGTCGTTCTCTTATCTCCAAAGGTCTCTTTAATTTTCCTGTAGGCAGTATCTATCTTACCCCTAGTGAGATAAGCGTCTACATCCTTACATTTGTCGTCTAGCCATCCCTGCTTAGCCATTTTGCACTTCCTGTCGATCTCATTTTTTACACGTTTGTATTCCTTTTTGCCTGCTTAATTTACTGCATTTTTATATTTTCTCCTTTCATCAATTAAATTCAATATTTCTTCTGTTACCCAAGGATTTCTACTAGCCGTCGTCTTTTTACCTACTTGATCCTCTGCTGCCTTCACTACTTCATCCCTCAAAGCTACCCATTCTTCTTCTACTGTATTTCTTTGCCCCATTTCTGTCAATAGTTCCCTTATGCTCTCCCTGAAACTCTGTACAACCTCTGGTTCTTTTAGTTTATCCAGGTCCCATCTCCTTAAATTCCCACCTTTTTGTAGTTTCTTCAGTTTTAATCTACAGGTCATAACCAATAGATTGTGGTCAGAGTCCACATCTGCCCCTGGAAACGTCTTACAATTTAAAACCTGGTTCCTAAATCTCTGTCTTACCATTATATAATCTACCTGATACCTTTTAGTATCTCCAGGATTCTTCCATGTATACAACCTTCTTTTATGATTCTTGAACCAAGTGTTAGCTATGATTAAGTCATACTCTGTGCAAAATTCTACAAGGCGGCTTCGTCTTTCATTTCTTACCCCCCAATCCATATTCACCTACTATGTTTCCTTCTCTCCCTTTTCCTACTGACGAATTCCAGTCACCCATGACTATTAAATTTTCGTCTCCCTTCACTACCTGAATAATTTCTTTTATCTCGTCATACATTTCATCTATTTCTTCATCATCTGCAAAGCTAGTTGTCATATAAACTTGTACTACTGTAGTAGGCATGGGCATCGTGTCTATCTTGCCCACAATAATGCGTTCACTATGCTGTTTGTAGTAGCTTACCCGCATACCTATTTTCCTATTCATTATTAAACCTACTCCTGCCTTACCCCTATTTGATTTTGTATTTATAACCCTGTAGTCACCTGACCAGAAGTCTTGTTCCTCCTGCCACCGAACTTCACTAATTCCCACTATATCTAACTTCAACCTATCCATTTCCGTTTTTAAATTTTCTAACCTACCTGCCCGATTAAGGGATCTGACATTCCACGCTCCGATCCGTAGAACGCCAGTGTTCTTTCTCCTGATAACGACATCCTCTTGAGTAGTCCCCGCCCGGAGATCCGAATGGGGGACTATTTTACCTCCGGAATATTTTACCCAAGAGGACGCCATCATAATTTAATCATACAGTAAAGCTGCATGCCCTCGGGAAAAATTACGGCTGTAGTTTCCCCTTGCTTTCAGCCGTTCGCAGTACCAGCACAGCAAGGCCGTTTTGGTTATTGTTTCAAGGCCAGATCAGTCAATCATCCGGACTGTTGCCCTTGCAACTACTGAAAAGGCTGCTGCCCCTCTTCAGGAACCACACGTTTGTCTGGCCTCTCAACAGATACCCCTCCGTTGTGGTTGCACCTACGGTACGGCTATCTGTATCGCTGAGGCACGCAAGTCTCCCCACCAACGGGAAGGTCCATGGTTCATGGGGGGGGGAAGTTTTATTATCATGCAGTTATTGCTAACAAAACAAAATGTTTTATATAATGAAACGAGTACCATAAAACTGAATGGAAGGATATCAGATTATTGTAAAGCAGCTATCACCTAAACATAAACTACATCAAATCTCCATTTGAGACGTGGTACTTACTGGAATTAAGGAAAACGTGGAAGAGAGGACACATCAATATGATTTTCTTTTCACGCAACCCGTTTATTTTAACAATATATAAACTCTGTTTTACAGGTAATCGAAGCATTTAATGATAAAAGTTTCTTTAAGAAAATGGCAAAATGGCAAAATTCTTTTGACCTTAAACCTTGACTTGAATAAGCTTTTAATCTTTGCAAAAGAAATCTGAAGTGCTGTATTGCAAAATTTGAAACACTATGACAATGATTGCAAGACGGCCGGAGCTGCAGCTCGCTCGTTATCGGGTGAAACAGCTGTGTTTAATACTGCACTGGACACAGTCTATCTTATCAAATGCCCTCCTGCAACACATGAAACTATATAAGCACAATTGATGACAAGAGTGATTCAATTACTCAAAACAGATAACTTAACTTTTAATTTGAAAGTTTTATGTCGAAAGGTTCGGGGTTAAGGTGCGCACCTGTGCTTAAGGTTAGACAAATTAGCAAACAATATGACAATGATAAGGCTTCCTTCAAGGCAACGAACCTCTTAATTTCAATCGGCAACCAACGTGCGACTGGATCCCAGCCCGTTCCTTCTGACAGTTCTACTTTGACTAAAGCCCTGTTGACAGTTGGCTGCTAACATTTTCAAAGTTAAACTGATTGTCAGTTATAAAGACCGCTCTGAAGGAACGTCTTAAAATATAACTTGCGAACACATATTACAAGAGAACTCGCTCCACGGAACCACAAGACCTAGCTAAAATACACCAATATCGACCCGGTCTTTCAAACACAGAAACGAATAGCTTAGGACAACAGGTTGTTGAGATTATGACTGAGAAATGCAGTTACAATCAAAGAATTGAACCGTTTAACA
This sequence comes from Schistocerca americana, assembly GCF_021461395.2. NCBI lineage: Eukaryota > Metazoa > Arthropoda > Insecta > Orthoptera > Acrididae > Schistocerca > Schistocerca americana. The sequence continues at coordinate 323,828,047 of NC_060121.1, read as the reverse complement.
GCTAAATCTAACCACAAGGCCGGCCGCGGTGGTCTAGCGCTTCTAGGCGCGCAGTCCGGAACCGCGTGACTGCTACGGTCGCAGGTTCGAATCCTGCCTCGGGCATGGATGTGTGTGATGTCCTTAGGTTAGTTAGGTTTAAATAGTTCTAAGTTCTAGGGGATTGATGACCACAGATGTTAAGTCCCATAGTGCTCAGAACCATTTGAACCATTTTTAACCACAAGGTCGCTCTAATATTTAACGGTAACCTGTGCCTTAGTACAATTGTTCCGGATGTATTTACGACCACGAGCTGATTAATTAGAACATTAATGATCGGGTACTAACCAGAAAGGAAAGACAATATAATAGCGGGACAAATTTTGAAACGACAACTAGTGTCTTAGTACAATACTACTGCCTATATTTACGACCAAAGAGCCAACCAAGTAAAACTGTGAGGGTTGGGTACAAACCAGAAAATAATACGGAGGGCAGGTAGACAATGAAACATATTACCACGAGGATTACAGAATGTTACTCCCCTTTATTAGTAAGCAGTTCCATGGATCCACGGTGAGTCGCATCGATTACTGAGTGGTGCCGGTGAAAGCCAAGTAGAAGAGGCAGACAGACCACGAGCGGTCGTCCGACACGAATGCTGCCAATCAACCGACGAGATGTCAGCCTGCTGCTTGTAGTTGACGCTGACTCCGGTGAAGTACTCCGGTATCTTTTGCTCTGAGCAGGCCCTCCTTGCGCAGCTCGTGCCTTCGGTCGCTCGGACCTCGTGACCAACTCTTGTCGCAACGCTACCGCCAATCCCAAACTTCGGGCTTTCCTCTCGGGCCAGCGAACCCCGTATATATATATATATATATATATATATATATATATATATATATATATATCGGTAAGCAAAGACCTTCTAAGGACACAACCCACAGATACCAATTCTTCTTCATTGATACTGGCAATGGGGCCTTAAGAAGGATAGTTGATACTACACCTGAGCCTGTGGCGCCAGACAGAACAGTCTGCTAACTCAATGGTTTCACGGCTCACCATTGGTGATGCAGATCATGAGGTAGATGTGCAAGTCCTCTGGGATGAGGAACATTGACAAAGGGTAGTTTGTTGTGATCTGGCGCCTGGGTGGGACCATTTCGGAAACGGCAAAGCTGTTCGGCCTTTCACGTGTGGGTGGCGTGCGCATCTATGGGAAGTGGTTGAATGGCAGTGAAACCAAGGGTAGGTGTCAAGGTGTTGCAGTTTCATGCCTCATCGCAACACGTGGCTTTAGGAGATGTGTCCGCTCTGTAAAGCAGGAGAGTCAGTGATCTGTGGCAGATAGAACACAATGCTGACGCATGAGCAAGTGTTTCGGAGCTTACTGCTCAGCCACAGTGTTGAACGTGGAGCTCCGAAGAAGATGACCTCTGCATACTACCATGTTGATCCAACTACATCGTCAGTTACGACTGCAGTGGGCACGAGATCCTCGACAATGGACTTTTTATCAACAGAAATCATGTTTCTTGTTACACCACGTCGATAGTCTTGTCAGGATTGGCTCTCATCCAGGCGAACGGCTAGTCTAAAAATACCTATTCAGTCACATTAATGTGGCTTACTGTCAAAAGTCTGAAGAACAACCTTTACAGCGCGGACTGCTCCGAGACGTGCACTAAGGGAGACAATCACGTTCTGGAGGTACCAAAAGGCATGTGGACCTATGCTGACTCCAGCGCTGGGCCAGCTGCGCGAGGTTTGTCAGCTGAGGATGCATGGCACGTACAGCCCTATCGATATGGTCCCACAGGTTCTCGAGGACCTCGTGCCGAGGAAAAACAGACTGCATCTAGAGGTGTGCGTGGTCCACAAGGATGGATGCAATTCGTGTTGATCCGGTATGCCTCATCTACATCTACATCTACATTGATACTCCGCAAGCCACCCAACGGTGTGTGGCGGAGGGCACTTTACGTGCCACTGTCATTACCTCCCTTTCCTGTTCCAGTCGCGTATGGTTCGCGGGAAGAACGACTGTCTGAAAGCCTCCGTGCGCGCTCTAATCTCTCTAATTTTACATTCGTGATCTCCTCGGGAGGTATAAGTAGGGGGAAGCAATATATTCGATACCTCATCCAGAAACGCACCCTCTCGAAACCTGGCGAGCAAGCTACACCGCGATGCAGAGCGCCTCTCTTGCAGAGTCTGCCACTTGAGTTTATTAAACATCTCCGTAACGCTATCACGGATACCAAATAACCCTGTGACGAAACGCGCCGCTCTTCTTTGGATCTTCTCTATCTCCTCCGTCAGACCGATCTGGTACGGATCCCACACTGATGAGCAATACTCAAGTATAGGTCGAACGAGTGTTTTGTAAGCCACCTCCTTTGTTGATGGACTACATTTTCTAAGCACTCTTCCAATGAATCTCAACCTGGTACCCGCCTTACCAACAATTAATTTTATATGATCATTCCACTTCAAATCGTGCCGCACGCATACTCCCAGATATTTTACAGAAGTAACTGCTACCAGTGTTTGTTCCGCTATCATATAATCATACAATAAAGGATCCTTCTTTCTATGTATTCGCAATACATTACATTTGTCTATGTTAAGGGTCAGTTGCCACTCCCTGCACCAAGTGCCTATCCGCTGCAGATCTTCCTGCATTTCGCTACAATTTTCTAATGCTGCAACTTCTCTGTATACTACAGCATCATCCGCGAAAAGCCGCATGGAACTTCCGTCACTATCTACTAAGTCATTTATATATATTGTGAAAAGCAATGGTCCCATAACACTCCCCTGTGGCACGCCAGAGGTTACTTTAACGTTACTAGAATCTGTTTCACCCAGGGAGGCTAACAAAAATATTACCTGGATCACAGCATTCCCTCATTGTTTCCCTTAAGACGTTTGACGCCTTGCACGCCAACGGCAATCTGTCCGACGGAGCATAAAACGCGATTCACCTGAAAAGACCACCTTTCGCCACTCAGTAGACGTCGATTTGCGGTACTGGTGTGGAAGTTTTTGTCCTCGTCACATATGACCAACAGCATGGGTGCAAGAACCAGGTGACTGCTGTGGAGGCCCTACGCAGCAACAGTCACTGAACGGTCGTTGAGGAGACACTATTGGGAGCCCTGTGGTTCATCTGGGCAGTCAGTTGGTCAGCAGCTGAGTTTGCATTCACCCCTCGTTCACCTCTGTCATCTACGGCTCGTGGTGCACCACTGCTGCCTCTGCGCCGTTTTGGGATAGCGTCACTTTGCCATGCTCGGTATACTTCAATCACAGCGGCACGAGAACAATTTACAAACTCAGCCGTTTCGGAAATGCTTCCACCATTGGCCCAAACGCCACGATCTTTTTTTTTCTTTCTTTTTTTGCGTCAGATAAATCGCTCTGTTCCCGCATTACGACCACTACTGCTCTGTTGCCTGCGTCCTTCCGGACACCCTCCACTGCTAGTGATGCCACCTGCTGTTTGTGAGTGGTTATTGCACGTTGCCGTCGAATATAGGCGGTGGTCAGCCGGCCGCGGTGGTCTCGCGGTTCTAGGCGCGCAGTCCGGAACCGTGCGACTGCTACGGTCGCAGGTTCGAATCCTGCCTCGGACATGGATGTGTGTGATGTCCTTAGGTTAGTTAGGTTTAAGTAGTTCTAAGTTCTAGGGGACTGATGACCACAGCAGTTGAGTCCCATAGTGCTCAGAGCCATTTGAACAATAGGCGGTGGTCACATTAATGTGTGTGGATCGTGTAAAACTGCCCCACGGACGCAGGCAGGAGATAGCAAGGGCAGTATTATGCTTCGGGGAACTTTGGGACTATCACCTTGGCTTTCATGGGACCCGTGGTAGTAATCGAGGGCACCATGATACCTCTGGACTACGTGCGCATTGTTATGGACCTTTCATATCCCATCATGCTTGATGTGCTCCCCCACAGAGATGAAATTTTCCAGGAGGATAATTGTCTGTATCACAAGCCCAGAATCGTGCTACAGTGGTTTGAGGACTATTATAGTGAACACACCAAATTCGCCTGATCTGAACCCTATGGAACATGTCTGGGCCTCAAGCTACAAACCACTGGCCGTAATTTACGGGAGCTGCGTGACCTATTGCGTAGTCATCTGGTCCCACACACCTACGGAAAGCTACGAAGGATTTTTTGAATCCATATCACACTCCAAAATTGGACCAACAAGCTTTTAAACACTTTGTCATACCGTATTGGCTCATCAGTTTATCTACTAAACGTATTCATGGCTTTCTCTGAAAGACCTCGAGTCTTGCCAGTCCCTTGTTGTGCTTCATAACCTCAGCAAAAACACTATATCTAATTTACTTCGTTTCCTCCTGTCGCCACATAACTCGAGTCTTGGACTCGTGAGAAGGTCACAGCTCTTCCAATACTAAGTCTTATATACTAGTTATAATAACACTGTAAGAAACCAGCAACTACGAAAACGTCTGAAAAGTAATGCCTCTGAATTTTTAAAGTGAAAACTCTTAAAGATTTCTAAATAAAACAAACGTTATTAACATTCCTCATCTCTATTCTTCATGTCTACATATTTGCGTTTCAACACAGTCACCCAGGCAACGAACACATATCTTCCAACAACAGACCGGTCTGTTGATACAGTCACTGTAGAATATTTGACTTCGTTGACGGGGCCACAGTCTCACCTCTGCTGGCACCGCTTCGTCACTATCAAAGAAAGCCCTCGGAGGAGTTATTTAAGTTTTGTAAACAGATGACCTTCGAATAGGTCCAATTATGGAGTGTGTGGAAGATGATCGACGACAGTGAACCCAAGGCTTATTGCAGATCTCGCAGCGCTCGTGTGTGGTCCGGCGTTGTCATGCTGAATGAGCGGGTACCGTATTGCATGAGCGGAAGAACTCTTCGAACTGGAAACTCGACTACAACACTCTGTTCCTCATGCACCGACATAGTTACTTTACACATCGCCATCTTACACGCAGAGAGTTGTAAATATGTAGACATGGAGAATAAAGGCCGGCCGTGGTGGCCGAGCGGTTCTAGGCGCCTCAGTCCGGAACCGCGCGACTGCTACGGTCGCAGGTTCGAATCCTCCGTCGGGCATGGATGTGTGTGACGTCCTTAGGTTAGTTAGGTTTAAGTAGTTCTAAGTTCTTGGGGACTGATGACCTCCGATGTTAAGTCCCATAGTGCTCAGAGGCATTTCAACCATTTGAGAATAAAGATGTAGAATGTTAATAACTACCTTTTTATTTAAAAAGCTTTAAGAGTTTCAACACAAAAGTAGGAGGTATTACGTATCAGCACGCCTTCATACTTTCTGAAACACCTACATGTAAAACATATATCGCCGACAAGACATCCAGCAAGGAAGTTTCGAAGGGCTGTTTTCGATACAGCTTGCAGTTGGTTTCTATTGATGACCATAGTCCTGGACCTCTTGGAATGATATAGAAATAATCAGAACTTCATCCCTATCAGCCGGCCGAAGTGGCCGTGCGGTTAAAGGCGCTGCAGTCTGGAACCGCAAGACCGCTACGGTCGCAGGTTCGAATCCTGCCTCGGGAATGGATGTTTGTGATGTCCTTAAGTTAGTTAGGTTTAAGTAGTTCTAAGTTCTAGGGGACTAATGACCTCAGTAGTTGAGTCCCATAGTGCTCAGAGCCATTTGAGCCATCCCTATCATATACTAATAGTGGACAAGGACATTCTACGCTCTCGGGAGTCCTGTTAAACGAAAATCCAGTCACAGATATATGAGTGCCGTTTCCTAACTTTAAACACACATGTTTGGGACAATGGCCACGGTTACCGCCAAGCCCTGACTCGTGTTAAGGTCTTCGAATTGTAGCCTTCCCTGACATCAGGGAATGTACCAGGTGGTTATAAAGTGCTGCTACTGAGAGGTCCAGTGAGAGCTGTAAGCAGCATACGGCATCGAGTCTTGATGGATATTCCAATGCGGCAATGTGGAACTGTTTTAGGCTGAAAAAAGTTCCAACTTTGGCCACCATGCACAAATCTGGCGCTGTGAGAGCAAGGAAGACGATTAGAAATGTTGCCATATGTAACGGATAAGAAACAGGACGTGGGCGGGAAAGATCAAAAAAGTGAGAAAGGCATAATGCTGATCTTATTATTAGCCGCAACTTACACAGTTCGTTAAATTTGAACACCGGAGAAATTGACGGGATGTTGTAGCGCCAGATTTGCACCTAGTGTCAAAAATTGTAACTAGTTATTTTCCAGTATAAATCGATTCCGCGTTAACGCATCACCATACCTACCAAATTTTGCTTCCATACGATAATTACACTGGACCTCCGTGAGTAACTGCACGCTAATTATAGCCACCTGGTAGCATTGGCTCTTTTAGTTTTTGTATTTTTTCTTTATGGAAGGTCGGTTTTTGTGTCACTCTGTTTTCTTCACCGATACATAATGTTTCACAATCTGCAGTGGGGTCCCTTTATGTTTCTCAGTTGCATATACTGTAGTACGTGTCGCTCTATATCTTCTTCAGTTCAGCAGATATTTCATTAAAGTTTTTTTGGTTCCATGTTATTAAAGCTAGCACTCTGCCATGCATTACGTAGCGGTTTGCTGTGTATTCGCTAACACGTATCACTGTTTACGGTATATACAATTGTCCAAAAAGGAAAGGCAGAGAAGATGGCGAAATATCGTTGAAATATGTATGGATGAAGGAAAATGAGAAATTCTGTTTTGTTAATGGCGGAATGTTCCAAAAAATATTACTGTGTCGTTTTGTCCAACTTACGCTGGTGTGAGTTTGTTTTGCAGTATTTTAGGCTGACTTTGTCCGTGAATCTGGAACCCGCAATTTCATAGCTGCTGTATGCGTCTAAACACCGTAGTCAATACTACGAACCCATAAATGTCAAAGCTGTACTGGGCCCACTCAAATCACGAACAGGGTTCGAGTCGGTGTAGAACGGAAAGCTTCGGAAGTGTTACAGTTTCACAGACTGTAACGTGTATTTTTTGCCGCGGCGGAGGCAGGAAGCTGCGTTTCTCGGAGATCTCGCGAGAGCCTTGGCCGCCAATGAATGGCGAGTCGCGGGCGTCGCTTTCGCCGGCATCTTTCCGTGTCAAGGCCAGCGGGCCACGGCGGCGGCAGCGCCTGGTTTCTCCGCTGCCGTGTCCGCGGCCACGCACACGGCGCCGTCCGGTTCGCTGACCCTACCCGTAACCGAATGGCAGCGCTGGAACCTCCACTGTCGAAAGTGACACATGCTTTCCTTTGACTTCGATCCTGAGTTTTCAAACAAGATTCAGAGAGCATATGGAGGGTACAGCCTGCAAAAAATCTGCATTTGGGCAACATCTGAGGAGCGCCAACCATTCGAACCTGTATTGTAATGATTTGTTTTCAGGTGTAGATAACGATACCGTCGTGACTAGTCAACATCAAGACGCATTTCTGGTCTTGATTATATTTCTCAAAATTTTCAAAATATATTTTTCTCTGTCTGTGATGGTAGTTCTGTTTCGATGCGTGAGAACCTTTAGTTCATACACTACTGGCCATTAAAATTGCTACAACAAGAAGAAATGCAGATGATAAACGGGTATTCATTGGACAAATATACTATACTAGAACTGACATGTGATTACTTTTTCACGCAATTTGGGTGCATAGATCCTGAGAAATCAGTACCCAGAACAACCACCTCTGGCCGTAATAACGACCTTGATACGCCTGGGCATTGAGTCAACAGAGTTTGGATGGCGTGTACAGATACATCTGCCCATGTAGCTTCAACACGATACCACAGTTCATCAAGAGTAGTGACTGGCGTATTCTGACGAGCCAGTTGCTCGGCCACCATTGACCAGACGTTTCCAATTGGTGAGAGATCTGGAGAATGTGCTGGCCAGTGCAGCAGTCGAACATTTTCTGTGTCCAGAAAGGCCCGTGCAGGACCTGCAACATGCGGTCGTGCATTATCCTGCTGAAATTTAGGGTTTCGCACGGATCGAATGAAGGGTAGAGCCACGGGTCGTAACACATCTGAAATGTAACGTCCACTGTTCAAAGTGCCGTCCATGCGAACAAGAGGTGACCGAGAGGTGTAACCAATGGCACCCCATCCATCACGCCGGGTGATACGCCAATATGGCGATGACGAATACACGCTTACAATGTGCGTTCACCGAGATGTCGCCAAACACGGATGCGACCATCATGATGCTTTAAACAGAACCTGGGTTCATCCGAAAAAATGACGTTTTGCCATTCCTGCATCCGCGTTCGTCGTTGATTACACCATCGCAGGCGCTCCCGTCTGTGATGCAGGATCAGGGGTAACCGCAGCCATGGTCTCCGAGCTGACAGCCCATGCTGCTGCAAACGTCGTCGAACTGTTCGTGCACGTGGTTGATGTCTTGCAAACGTCCCCATCTGTTGACTCAGGGATCGAGACGTGGCTGCACGATCCGTTACAGCCATGCGGATAAGATGCCTATCATCTCGACTGATAGTGATACGAGGCCGATTGGATCCAGTGCGGCGTTCCGTATTACCCTCCTGAACCCATCGATTCCGTATTCTGCTAAGAGTCATTGGATCTCGACCAATGCGAGCAGCAATGTCGCGATACGATAAACCGCAATCGCGGTAGGTTACAGCCCGACCTTTATCAAAGTTGGAAACGTGATGGTACGCACTTCTCCTCCATACACAAGGCATCACAACAACGTTTCACCAGGCAACCCCAGTCAACTGCTGTTTGTGTATGAGAAATCGGTTGGAAACTTTCCTCATGTCAGCACGTTATAGGTGTCGCCACCGGCGCCAACCTTGTGTGAATGCTCTGAAAAGCTAATCATTTGCATATCACAGCATCTTCTTCCTGTGGGTTAAATTTCGAGTCTGTGGCACGTCATCTTCGTGTTGTAGCAATTTTAATGGCCAGTAGTGTATTTCATGTTGCTTTATATTCTTTCTTCTGCAACCTGTCATAATTTATTGCTTCTAAAACTAACTCATTATTCAAACTCATCAAAATAAATTATAATTCGATGTAAACTATTCTACATAAGTGACGTCTCTGTGAGGCAGTAACGATATGAATGTTAAGCTGCGATTGGAAGCGTTGTAATATCTTTGTACTACGGGCCTGTTATTTGAAGTATTCGCTCGTAAGAGGTTAGTCAGTTCTATTGTGTCTTCGGTCTTGTGCGAACGAGCGTCAGGTGTGATTCTACAAATCTCGATTGCACTCATGTAAAAATACATTCATTAAACTATATTGTAGAAGAATAAGTATTTTATGACGAAATGTGTTCTTGTCAAGTGTGGGAAATAAAAAGTAGTATCGTTTATAAAGTGTTTGATTTAAAAACTCATTTAATACCATTATTTTGGAGAAGTTTGGTGAATTATCATCCCATTTTTTGAAGAATGGACTACAACGGACTGTCTGCCTGTGAGACTATGCAAATGTTGCGATACACGTAAAATTCAAGCCTCTACCAGCTACATCATGCCCCTTATTATTTCAGGACAACGAGCAACAAATAACAGCAATAATTACGTTGGTCGCCGCAACAAGAGAGTATAATATTTAACTATCGACTTTTACACCGACGAGCGTTAACATAACTGATCTACTACCTGTGTCTTGCAATTTTACCTAAACCAATTCTCTCTCTAGTGTGCTTAGACAGAACTGTTAATGGACTTTGATTTTGACTTCTTAAACAATAATTTTAATTAGACGGCGGGACTGGATAGTTTAGAATCCACAGCCGTGAAAAACATTAATTCCTCTTAATTTTTGTTATTTATTTTTTATTCCTTATGCTGTGTGTTTTTTGATTCACTGGGGCAGTATGTGGGCGGATCCAGTAGCGGAAACAACTATCTACAAGTTAAATGCACCAAAATAAATGAAAAACAGAGGACAAATTCCGTAGACCTTATTTTAGTTTTTGTAGTTGGGTAACTGGTTAAGGGTTTTGTGAGGCCCTGCCCACTCGTCTCGTATATGTTGCGTAAACGATGCTGCTTTCTCGGATAGCTAATCAACAATTCAAGCAAATCACATTAATGGCTTTTATTACATTAAAGTAGATTGACAAAACTTTGGGTCGCAAGCAATTGGCGACATGCAAAAATAATCAGTGTCCTTCGCTATATACATTGTCCATATAAGCAATTATTATAAGGCACAGGTCTCAGTATAACACTTACGATGACGGCTCTTCTAGTGTTCTAGTCCGTGTCTACTAGCATCCCTGCTAATGCGCGTCTTCTACTGTCCAGCCGAGGCTGGCAGGAACAGCGCTTGTATTCTCTTCTTGTAGAGGCCGCTCCTGCCGTGGTGCGGTCCCAGTGTGCGAGCTATTGGCTGACGTCGGCTCCCAGCATTCTCTGCGGCTACGATCTTCATCTTCGTGCCGGCGCTTGCCGTTATGCCCGAATAGGTTTCATTGTAATTCTGTCGTATTAGAAGTAGTTGTAGCGTTTTAAAAATTAAATACGAGAAATATATAATTAATACATAATTTATTACTTTCTAAGTAAATGTAATTTTATGGCCTATTTTAGCTCTTCGGATAGTAGACTGTAATTATGAAGAGTATATACAGGGTGTTTCAAAAATGACCGGTTTATTTGAAACGGCAATAAAAACTAAACGAGCAGCGATAGAAATACACCGTTTGTTGCAATATGCTTGGGACAACAGTACATTTTCAGGCGGACAAACTTTCGAAATTACAGTAGTTACAATTTTCAACAACAGATGGCGCTGCAAGTGATGTGAAAGGTATAGAAGACAACGCAGTCTGTGGGTGCGCCATTCTGTACGTCGTCTTTCTGCTGTAAGCGTGTGCTGTTCACAACGTGCAAGTGTGCTGTAGACAACATGGTTTATTCCTTAGAACAGAGGATTTTTCTGGTGTTGGAATTCCACCGACTAGAACACAGTGTTGTTGCAACAAGACGAAGTTTTCAACGGAGGTTTAATGTAACCAAAGGACCGAAAAGCGATACAATAAAGGATCTGTTTGAAAAATTTTAACGGACTGGGAATGTGACGGATGAACGTGCTGCAAAGGTAGGGCGACCGCGTACGGCAACCACAGAGGGCAACGCGCAGCTAGTGCAGCAGGTGATCCAACAGCGGCCTCGGGTTTCCGTTCGCCATGTTGCAGCTGCGGTCCAAATGACGCCAACGTCCACGTATCGTCTCATGCGCCAGAGTTTACACTTCTATCCATACAAAATTCAAACGTGGCAACCCCTCAGCGCCGCTACCATTGCTGCACGAGAGACATTCGCTAACGATATAGTGCGCAGGATTGATGACGGCGATATGCATGTGGGCAGCATTTGGTTTACTGGCGAAGCATATTTTTACCTGGACGGCTTCGTCAATAAACAGAACTGGCGCATGTGGGGAACCGAAAAGCCCCATGTTGCAGTCCCATCGTCCCTGCATCCTCAAAAAGTACTGGTCTGGGCCGCCATTTCTTCCAAAGGAATCATTGGCCCATTTTTCAGATCCGAAACGATTACTGCATCACGCTATCTGGACATTCTTCGTGAATTTGTGGCGGTACAAACTGCCTTAGACGACACTGCGAACACCTCGTGGTTTATGCAAGATGGTGCCCAGCCACATCGCACGGCCGACGTCTTTAATTTCCTGAATGAATATTTCGATGATCGTGTGATTGCTTTGGGCTATCTGAAACATACAGGAGGCGGCGTGGATTGGCCTCCCTATTCGCCAGACATGAACCCCTGTGACTTCTTTCTGTGGGGACACTTGAAAGACCAGGTGTACCGCCAGAATCCAGAAACAATTGAACAGCTGAAGCAGTACATCTCATCTGCATGTGAAGCCATTCCGCCAGACACGTTGTCAAAGGTTTCGGGTAATTTCATTCAGAGACTACGCCATATTATTGCTACGCATGGTGGATATGTGGAAAATATCGTACTATAGAGTTTCCCAGACCGCAGCGCCATCTGTTGTTGGAAATTGTAACTACTGTAATTTCGAAAGTTTGTCTGCCTGAAAATGTACTGTTGTCCCAAGCATATTGCAACAAACGGTGTATTTCTATCGCTGCTCGTTTAATTTTTATTGCCGTTTCAAATATACCGGTCATTTTTGAAACACCCTGTAAATAAAAAAATAAGTAAATGTCATATAAAAGTTTTTGATAAATTTTACAGTGAAACTGAAAATCGCTATATGACCGATCAATGCATTACCTGGCTTTCGCCGTACTTCACCGTTGGGAAAAAACCATCTATTTTTTTCGTATCCTCTCGTAGTCTCCATGCATAAACACGTTCTGTGGTATGGAACACAATAAAAATAGGTCCACGAGCTCGTACTTCTGTTTTCATTGCTCGGTAGTTCAGATTAGAAATGGGTCATTCATGAATGAACGGGTCGAAATGAACGGTTCATTAAAGGTAAAGAAAGGGTGAAGAAGGACTTATAAGGAACGGCCATTCGCTATTCATTTCGATGGCTGTCGTTCTCGTTCCCGGGAACGGTCGTTCATTCTGCCGTTCTCGTTCCCGCTTTGGTCTTATTGAGTCCGTCTCGTTCCTCACTCTAGTTCCTCCATTCCTCGTTCCTGCCTCGGTCCTGTTCTGTCTGTTTCGTTCTTTCTTATGTAGTCACTTGTTCCAATTCATTTTTTTTATTATTATTTAGGCTGTTAAGTAAGATCTTGGTTGGATAAATCAATAGAAAAATATACATGACAAGGAACTAAAACGTATATGATAACACGTCGAGTCACACGCAGCATCTGCGAGGCATGCTAGAAACCAAGTTTTCCATCTATCCGCGTGGAAGAGACCTCCAAATGCGTCGAATTTGAGTTGACACCTGTTCCAAAGTGAATATCTTTTTTCCTTGCAACTTCTTCTTTATATAAGACTCATACATTTTCAATAGGATTAGCAACAGGCGACTGTACCAGTCCTGAGAGCCTGCACACCTTTCTCCTTTTTCCAGTTGCTGCCAAGCCTGCTGCGGTACTTCAAATCATTGTCCTCCTGCAGTATCTCATTTTTGTCGGTGAACCAAGATCGAGAGTCGTTATCAAATATCTTTGATTAGATTAGAGTAGTTTTTCGTTCCATAAAGCCGTGCTGAGGAGATCCTCGTGGATGTGGAACATGTAAATTTTTTTAAAAAGCTGACATAACAATACTAATAGTATGTTTATATACAATACATCATATGTTTCTATTAAAAAAGGAGTTGGACAATAGTAAGTCTTTCAGGCTCCTATTAATCTGATCTTTATTTGTAACTAAATGTTTTATGTTTGCTGGAAAATTATTGAATATGAGTGTTCCTGAGTAGTGGACCCCTTTTTGAACTAAAGTAAATGCTTTTAAGTCCTTGTGCAGATCATTTTTGTTCCTGGTATTGTATGAATGAACTGAGCTGTTTATTGGATAAAGAGATATATTATTTAGGACAATTTCATTAAGGAGTAGATATACTGAGAGGCAGTAGTTAGTATACATAGTTCCTTGAAGAGGTTTCTACAGGACGTCCGTGAATTTACTCCACAAATAATACGTATTACACGCTTTTGGACTCTGAAAACACGCGATGAGCAAGTAGCAGTCATGTCTCTTTTTGTTTGTCTCCGTCAAGAATTCAAAGTAAACTAATGCTTTACGGACATTACATGAAGGACAAAAGCTCCCTCTGTTGGATTGTGAAAGGACTAAGGCGATAGCTGTTACTAACTGCGTGTAATGCCGACCAGGCTCTTTCTTAACAGACTTTATAACTTATATAAAAATGAAGTTGTGTGTAATACATACTGTTATGGCTTACTTTGCAAGCTGTGTGATTCTTTAGTGGTTACAGGAGCGAGGAACAAAGCCATTCATGAACAGGAAATGTAGATATCAATTTATTCTACATCTAATATCAAATAGTACAATAATACATAACTATGTTGCTGTAGTGGCAGCGTCAGTTGCTAAAAGCAGATTCGAATGAAAAAATATGTACCGAAACAAAAGCTTTACAAAACTGTCACTCCTCAATACAATGTCTGTTCACAGTATGTGAAGCCCTGGCTATTATGAAAGTCTGTAAATATTATTCAACTGGCAAAAACTCAAAATGGGCTCAGTGCATGTATGATCGGACATAGACCCGCCGTTGGAGCTCCGGAAAGGGGATGCTTGAATCTCATTGGCAGCGAGATAACCGTTCGTGGCAGCGTCCTCGTGCCGCGGTGGCGGATATAGCAAATGTGGCGGCTTAACTAGCGGCGCGCGTATTTGAAAGTGCGGCCGGTCGGATAAAAGCCGATGCTGCACATACATATTTTCCAGCCAACCAAATGAGAAATCTTCTAATCTCTTTGTTTTGATCAAATGTAAAACACGTCCTTTAGCGCAAAGCAAATGGTTTTTTTGTTCGACCAAGCAAAATGAGCAGCATTTTTTTTTTAATTCACAGATTTTTTAAAGTTTATCTCCTTCATGCCACGACTAGTTTTTAAGATAACTCTTAATCATTTTTTTATTGTACTGTAAGAAAGTAAACTTGCGATTTTATTGTAGTGTAAGAAAGTTTGCATAAAACTTGCGATTTTCGCGTTTCGTCCAAAAACAAAACATGGCAGAAGGGCATAAAATCGTGTTTATTTTCTATCTCGAAAAGTATTGTTCAGTAGTACCTTGCTAGCGAAACACTGTTTGCAGGGACAAATTTATAATCTTTCATTAACGCATATTAGGCAAATTGTTGAAGTTTATGCTTGTTTCACTGTCGCCTGTTAATGACCACCTGTGCTCGTTCAGAACTTCTCCTTCTTTGCCTGCTGTGGCGACTCTTGCCTGGCTTGCGGTCACTAGCCCATGACGTCAGCTGGCGTCGCTTGCTGAGAAGGCATTCGGCTAAGGAGATCGAAGTTAGCAGCCCGTCTACGTCAATCAACGAATTAATCATGCTTGATGTTTCTTTCGGAATATAATTTAAAATCCATGTACCATGCACAGTCAGATAATAAAAGAACGATGAACGAGTAACAACGAACGGTTCATAAAAAGGAACAATTACCAGTGAACTAGTTCCCAAAGATGAACGAATCTGCCCATCTGTAGTTCACATGCCATCGTCCTTGCACTAGTGGAAATGTTCTTTGCATGTGACAAGCACACTAATACTCCAGTCGGCAGGTATATGGGACCTTACAAAAGATTCGAATTTAATGACCTTTTAGTGAATTAAATGTACGTGCGCCGTAGTATCCGAGATTTCGAGCTTGAGAACTACGAGCTAATTTGGAGGCATATGTAAAACCGCAAAATTTAGCCACTTCTTTTGAGTGTTGTGTCCGTAACGTTTCTCCCTTGCGTTACACTACAAAAAGCACTCGGACATTTCTTGTAGAAAGTAAAATGAACTTTAATATGCACTGGTCAAACATATTTTTACACCATATACTTACCAATCTACAGAGCTTCAAGGAAACGGCAAAATTCTTTAAGTACAAAGAAACTGCAAAAAGGACAGATTTTAATATAATAATTTTACTTCGGGTGTCTTAAGGACATTGACCAATCTGACCACCCATCTCTCCATCTCTAGCAGAAATGAACGTCCCGTTGACAGGGGGAGGCAGGGGCTTCTTGGAGCTGATAAATGTTGACCATTAGAGGCACGTGCCACTATGCTTTGAAGGTATAATGCTGAAAGATTTACCTTCTGTATTTTTTTGACGAGAAATTTGCTGTTCCTTTCAAGAGCTGTACCTCTGTAGCTAATTTGAAAGACTTTTAACCAATGAAACGGCAGGAAATTTAACGCTCCACAAGAAAGATCAAAGTGACCCACCCGGATAACCGAGCGCGTTAATGCGCAGTTCCCGGGACTTGGGAAGCAGTACCGGCCCAGACTGAATTCACCCGGTGGACTAACGACGGGGACCGGTGTGCCAGACAGCCTGAATGTGGTATTTAGGAGGTTTGCTCAGCCAGATGGTTGAATACCGGGTTGGTACCCGCGTCTCCTCTCAGATACACGCTACGCAAACATTAAGAAAACCTTCTTACATTTGAACATACGTTTCAATCTGGACGCAGATAGCTAGGGCAGACGAACTCTGTTTCTGGAAGAGAGAAGGGTGGAGGGGGGGGGGGGGGGGGGAGTGGTGACGTCAGGAAGGATATTCGGTCACCTACTGTCAATAAAATGTCTTCAACCCATGTAACAATGAAAAACAGAAGTAAGAACTTCAACAGCCAAAACCGTTGATTGTAATTTTATTTTTGATGACCGGCTTCGGCCAATCTAAGTTGCCATTATTGGAATTGCATCATATCCGATGATGGCAACTTAGATTTGCCGAAACAGACAATCATGAATTATAACTATCGATCTTCAATGTTGAAGGTTTTACTTTCGTATTTCGTATTACTCTGCATCGCCACCATAGTTGAGTGGTGTCAAGCATATAGTGTACAACGACGCCGACCCCGTAGAGACACGGGACAAGCCAAGGATGAAAGAGAAGAAGAGGAAGAAGGAAAAGGAGAAGGAGAAAGAGAAGAAAGTGTATGTGCTCTTTGTCATGGATTACTAGGGGAATATTTTATAGACAAGAGTCCTCTTGACAAAATTCGCGTACTTTCGATTCCCCCAAGTCAGTACAGGATTCTTGAGATTGGTAAGTCGGACTCTACATTCCAGACCACCTACGTACAACATTCAAAGAGTTTGTGAAATTCTGACTTTTTTAGCTTAAGCCTCTGCCATTTTTGACTTTCTGCCTACTAGGCAGTTTGGGTAATTTATTGCCATTTTCATATGTGGTTAAGAAGAAACTTGTAGGCTTCCTAGCCAAATTGTCCCTTTACAGACAATGTTACACGGTATTAGCGCTATGTCTCCTGTGGAGTGGCTAACTTATTATGTGATGTGCTTATCATGTCTACATGACAATAATGATGATGTGTTCGAAATTGCCCAATAGTGACGAATAATAGGTTCGTCTCATTCCTTGGGCGTCGGGCAGCACGTCAGCAGCGTTTCCACTATAGCAAGTAAGTCCACCCATCACTGTTACTTTTTTAAGTCCACGCTTCCATCATCATTTGCACCAACACAATGTAGATTCTTGGGTCACTATTTCATTCGGTCGCCGATCTCAGTTATCTTCTCTCCTTCTCCAGAGCACGTTGTCTCACCTGGATGGCAGCAAGCTGACTTATGGTTGAACGCCTCGTGAAATCTTCCTTGGTCTTCCTGGATATTGCGGCTGCGGTATCGTCCAACATGCGCCAGGTCAACTCGCTGCTTAGTGCTGAGGAAGACTATTTACAGTTTGCACAGAAATCAGACGGCTGTTCTGAGTCGAGGGACGTGAAAAGGAAGCAGTGATTGAGAAGTGAGTGAGACAGGGTTATAACCTGCCTCCAATGTTACTCCACCTATATATTGAACAAGCACTAAAGGAAACCAAAGGAAATTTGGAGTATGAATTAAAGTTCAAGGAGAAGAAATAAAAACTTTAAGGTTTACCTGTGACATTGCAGATCTGCCAGAGACAGTAAAGGAATGGAAGAGCAGTTGAATCAAATGGACAATGTCTTGAGAGGAGGATATAAGATGAACATCATCAAAAATAAAACAAGGACAATGGAATGTAATTGAATTAATTCAGGTCATGCTCAGGGAATTAGACTAGAAAACGAGACACTTAAAGTAGTAAATGAGTTTTGCCATATGGGCAGCAAAATAACTGATGATGGTCGAAACAGAGGTGGTATAAAATGTAGATTGGCAATTCCGAGAAAAGCATTTCTGAAGAAGAGAAATTTGTTAGCATCAAATATTGGTTTAAGTGTTAGGAAGTGTTTTCCGAAGATATTTATCTGGAGTGTAGCCACGTAGGGAAGTGAAACATGGACGATAAACAGTTTAGACAAAAAGAGAATGAAACTTTCGAAATGTGATACTTCAGAAGAATGTTGAAGATTGAAGATTAGATGGGTCGATTACGTAACTAATAAGGAGGTACTGAATACAACTGGGGGGGGGGGGGGGGGGTAAGAAATTTGTGGTATAATTTTGCCAAAAAAAGGTGTCGGTTGATAGGACACATTCTGAGACACCAAGGGATCACCAATTTAGTACTGGTGGGAAGTTTGGGGGGTAAAGATCATAGAGGGAGACTAAGAGATGAGTACAGAAAGCAGATTGAGAAGGATCTAGGTTGCAGGAGGATGGAGTAGCAAGGAGAGCTGCATCAAACCAGCCTTCGGACTGAAGATCATCACAATAAAGACAATTTAACACTTCGATACCAGTCCTCATGTTCCTGGAACGCAGCATTGCATTTTTCTTCTATAATTCTTGTGGAGCCACCACCAACAACGAATAGCACGTCGTCTGCAAATGCTACCAGTCCGTGTATGCTATCGCTGTCATGTAACTTCTGTAGTATGGGCTCCAGTGCTACATTCCAAAACTCTGGCCCATACACTGATGATTGCGGACAACATTTTGTTATTGTCGTCGTTATTTTCTTTCTGGGCATGTTAAAAAAACATGTCGCACGTGGCAATAAAGTCTCAAATTCCAGCATTGAAGACCATGATAGTAATAAAGTGAAGTATTTATTTCAGATGTGATTTTCATTTTGTCCTGTTAGCCGCACTGATTTTATAAACCATGAACTAAAGCAACAACTGGCACTGATGAGTGGCAGTGGGTAGCGAACAGTAGATCATCTGTTAGACAACATGAATCTGACAGTGAACCGTAACATCTTTTATTTAGGTGAATATTTTGTAGCTATGCAGCATTATACTCTCATGAATCAGTAAATACCCGAGACATTTACATGACAGAATGAACCTCCGAAAACACCTGACTTCAGTGTTATCGAACCACTATGATCTTTATTGAAAGAGGAATCAAGGGAATGTTAACTTTTCCCAGCAAGTCTCAAATATTTTGTATTCCTCTTCGATGATTCGTGCCTATCGCATTGTCCATCGTTCAGGATTTATGTGTTGAGACTTCCAGGAGGAAGAAGGTTCGCTTGGATGTCAAAAGGAGGTTGCTGACATAGTTCAGTCTTGCTCTTGTATTGTAATTCTTAATGCCATATGATTGTACAATTTTAACATTGTGGTTTTACGCGGTAAGGTTACGTACCAGGAAGAGCATCGACGGATATGTGGTTGTGTTGGCATGGTGGTCAGAGTTACTTCCTGGCATCACTTCCTGGCTGGCAGAGGGCCACCACTGTCTCGCTGTTGACAGTCCAGCCACGTGTAAACTCTTTGTCTGTCCCCGAGGTCGTCGGAACCAATTTCTCTGTTAGATGTGTGCAGCGGAGAATCCTTAGTCCACCTGCCGATTTGGACTTGTTTCTTCGAACGTGGGTTGTTGTCCCAATGTGTTACCGACCCGCCATGGATAGATGTGCATCACTCATGGATAGAAGAAAATTTTGCGTTCGTTAGCTTCACCTTTCTTACATAATCCGGCCCTCATCTACCTCAGGATGTACCCGATACGATGGACCTCCACGTCCTCTCGTCTGCACTCAGGGCTTCTGCCTCCCTCCCTAGTGTCTCTTCTATTCTACTACATCTTTCATGATTGCCTCGGCTGCTCTTGCCATCTTCATGTAAATACATACTCCGCAATCCACCGTACGCTGCGTGCCGGAGTGTACCATGTACCACTACTAGAGTGGCCGTCATGAAATTACATCTACATCTACGTGAGTACTCTGCTGTTCACAATAAAGTGCCTGTCAGAGGTTTCAGTGAACCACCTTCAAGCTGTCTCTCTACCGTTCCACTCTCGAATGGCGAGCGGGAAAAACGACCACTTAAATTTTTCTGTGCGAGCCCTGATTTCTCTTATTTTATCGTGATGATGATTTCTCCCTATGTAGGTGGGTTCCAACAGAATGTTTTCGCAATAGGAGGAGAAAACTGGTGATTGAAATTTCATGAGAAGATCCCGTCGCAACGAAAAACGCCTTTGTTTTAATGATTGCCAGTCCAATTCACGTACCATGTCTGTGACACTATCTCCCCTATTTCGCGATAATACAAAACGAGCAGCCCTTCTTTGTACTTTTTCGTTGTCATCCGTTAGTCCCGCCTGATGCAGATCCCACACCGCACAGCAGTACTCCAGAATAGAGCGGACAAGCGTGGTGTAAGCAATCTCTTTAGTAGACCTGTTGCACCTTCTAAGTGATCTGCCAATGAATCGCAGTCTTTGGTTTGCTCTACCCTCCAATTATCTATGTGATCGTTCCAATTTAGGTTATTTGCAATTGTAGCCCGTAAGTATTTAGTTGAATTTATAGCCTTCAGATTTGTGTGACTTATCGCATAATCGAAATTTTGCTGATTTCCTTTAGTACTCATGTGAATAACTTCACACTTTTCCTTATTCAGGGCCAATTGCAATATGCAGATATCTTATGTAAATAATTTTTCAAGTCGTTTTGATCATCTGATGACTTTACAAGACGGTAAATGACAGCATTATCCGCAAACAATCTAAGACGGCTACTCAGATTGTCTTCTACGTCGTTAATATAGATCAGGAACAATAGAGGGCCTGTAACACTTCCTTAGGGAACGCCGGATATTACTTCTGTTTTACTCGATGACTTTCCGTCTGCTACTACGAACTGTGACATTTCTGACAGGAAATCACGATTCCAGTCGCACAACTGAGGCGATACTCCGTAGGCACGCAGTTTGGTTAGAAGACGCGTGTCAGGAACGGTGTCGAAAGCTCTCTGGAAATCTAAAAATATGGAATCAATTTGACATCCCCTGTCGATAGCACTTATTACTTCATGAGTTCCTGTGTTTCACAAGAACGATATATAGCCGGCCGGTGTGGCCGTGCGGTTCTAGGCGCTTCAGTCTGGAACCGCGTGACCGCTACGGTCGCAGGCTCTAATCTTGCCCCGGGCATGGATGTGTGTGATGTCTTCAGGTTAGTTAGGTTTAAGTAGTTCTAAGTTCTAGGGGACTGATGACCTCAGATATTAAGTCCCATAGTGTTCAGAGCCATTTTTTCGTGCTGACTATCTGTCAATAAATCGTTTTCTTCGGGGTACTTCATAATGTTCGAATGCAGTTTTTTTTTTTTTTTCTCATCAGTCTACTGACTGGTTTGATGCGGCCCGCCACGAATTCCTTTCCTGTGGTAATCTCTTCATCTCAGAGTAGCACTTGCAACCTACGTCCTCAATTATTTGCTTGACGTATTTCAATCTCTGTCTTCCTCTACAGTTTTTGCCCTCTCCAGCTCCCTCTAGTACCATGGAAGTCATTCCCTCATGTCTTAGCAGATGTCCTATCATCCTGTCCCTTCTCCTTATCAGTGTTTTCCACATATTCCTTTCCTCTCCGATTCTGCGTACAACCTCCTCATTCCTTACCTTATCAGTCCACCTAATTTTCAACATTCGTCTATAGCACCACATCTCAAATGCTTCGATCCTCTTCTGTTCCGGTTTTCCCACAGTCCATGTTTCACTACCATACAATGCTGTACTCCAGACGTACATCCTCAGAAATTTCTTCCTCAAATTAAGGCCGGCATTTGATATTAGTGGACTTCTCTTGGCCAGAAATGCCT
The DNA here is from genome assembly GCF_021461395.2 of Schistocerca americana. Taxonomy (NCBI): domain Eukaryota; kingdom Metazoa; phylum Arthropoda; class Insecta; order Orthoptera; family Acrididae; genus Schistocerca; species Schistocerca americana. The sequence continues at coordinate 323,806,368 of NC_060121.1, read as the reverse complement.
TTTTTGCCATAGCGAGTCTGCTTTTGATGTCATCCTTGCTCCGTCCGTCATTGGTTATTTTACTGCCTAGGTAGCAGAATTCCTTAACTTCATTGACTTCATGACCATCAATCCTGATGTTAAGTTTCTCGCTGTTCTCATTTCTACTACATTTCATTACCTTCGTCTTTCTCCGATTTACTCTCAAACCATACTGTGTACTCATTAGACTGTTCATTCCATTCAGCAGATCATTTAATTCTTCTTCACTTTCACTCAGGATAGCAATGTCTTTAGCGAATCGTATCATTGATATCCTTTCACCTTGTATTTTAATTCCACTTCTGAACTTTTCTTTTATTTCCATCATTGCTTCCTCGATGTACAGATTGAAGAGTAGGGGCGAAAGGCTACAGCCTTGTCTTATACCCTTCTTAATACGAGCACTTCGTTCTTGATCGTCCACTCTTATTATTCCCTCTTGGTTGTTGTACATATTGTATATGACCGTCTCTCCCTATAGCTTACCCCTACTTTTTTCAGAATCTCGAACAGCTTGCACCATATTATATTGTCGAACGCTTTTTCCAGGTCGACAAATCCTATGAAAGTGTTCTGATTTTTCTTTTACCTTGCTTCCATTATTAGCCGTAACGTCAGAATTGCCTCTCTCGTCCCTTTACTTTTCCTAAAGCGAAACTGATCGTCACCTAGCGCATTCTCAATTTTCTTTTCCATTCTTCTGTATATTATTCTTGTAAGCAGCTTCGATGCATGAGCTGTTAAGCTGATTGTGCGATAATTCTCGCACTTGTCAGCTCTTGCCGTCTTCGGAATTGTGTGGATGATGCTATTCCGAAAGTCAGATGGTATGTCGCCAGACTCATATATTCTACACACCAACGTGAATAGTCGTTTTGTTGCCACTTCCCCCAATGATTTTAGAAATTCTGATGGAATGTTATCTATCCCTTCTGCCTTATTTGACCGTAAGTCCTCCAAAGCTCTTTTAAATTCCGATTCTAATACTGGATCCCCTATCTCTTCTAAATCGACTCCTGTTTCTTCTTCTATCACATCAGACAAATCTTCACCCTCATAGAGGCTTTCAATGTATTCTTTCCACCAATTTGCTCTCTCCTCTGCATTTAACAGTGAAATTCCCGTTGCACTCTTAATGTTACCACCGTTGCTTTTAATGTCACCAAAGGTTGTTTTGACTTTCCTGTATGCTGAGTCTGTCCTTCCGACAATCATAACTTTTTCGTTGTCTTGACATTTTTGCTGCAGCCATTTCGTCTTAGCTTCCCTGCACTTCCTATTTATTTCATTCCTCAGCGACTTGTATTTCTATATTCCTGATTTTCCCGGAACATGTTTGTACTTCCTCCTTTCATCAATCAACTGAAGTATTTCTTCTGTTACCCATGGTTTCTTCGCAGCTACCTTCTTTGTACCTATGTTTTCCTTCCCAACTTCTGTGATGGCCCTTTTTAGAGATGTCCATTCCTCTTCAATTGTACTGTCTGCTGCGCTATTCCTTATTGCTGTATCTATAGCGTTAGAGAACTTCAAACGTATCTCGTCATTCCTTAGTACTTCCGTATCCCACTTCTTTGCGTATTGATTCTTCCTGACTAATGTCTTGAACTTCAGCCTACTCTTCATCACTACTATATTGTGATCTGTGTCTATATCTGCTCCTGGGTACACCTTACAATCCAGTATCTGATTTCGGAATCTCTGTCTGACCATGATGTAATCTAATTGAAATCTTCCCGTATCTCCCGGCCTTTTCCAAGTATACCTTGTCCTCTTGTGATTCTCGAACAGGGTATTCGCTATTACTAGCTGAAACTTGTTACAGAACTCAATTAGTCTTTCTCCTCTTTCATTCTTTGTCCCAAGCCCATATTCTCCTGTAACTTTTTCTTCTACTCCTTCCCCTACAACTGCATTCCAGTCGCCCATGACTATTAGATTTTCGTCCCCCTTTACATACTGTATTACGCTTTCAATATCCTCATACACTTTCTCTATCTGTTCATCTTCAGCTTGCGACGTCGGCATGTATACCTGAACTATCGTTGTCGGTGTTGGTCTGCTGTCGATTCTGATTAGAACAACCCGGTCACTGAACTGTTCACAGTAACACACCCTCCGCCCTACCTTCCTATTCATAACGAATCCTACACCAGTTATACCATTTTCTGCTGCTGTTGATATTGCCCGATACTCATCTGACCAGAAATCCTTGTCTTCCTTCCACTTCACTTCACTGACCCCTACTATATCTAGATTGAGCCTTTGCATTCCCCTTTTCAGATTTTCTAGTTTCCCTACCACGTTCAAGCTTCTGACATTCCACCCCCCGACTCGTAGAACGTTATCCTTTCGTTGATTATTCAATCTTTTTCTCATGGTAACCTCCCCCTTGGCAATCCCCTCCCGGAGATCCGAATGGGGGACTATTCCTGAATCTTTTGCCAATGGAGAGATCATCATGACACTTCTTCAATTACAGGCCACATGTCCTGTGGATACACGTTACGTGTCTTTAATGCAGTGGTTTCCATTGCCTTCTGCATCCTCATGTCGTTGATCATTGCTGATTCTTCCGCCTTTAGGGGCAGTTTCCCACCCCTAGGACAAGAGAGTACCCTGAACCTCTATCCGCTCCTCCGCCCTCTTTGACAAGGCCGTTGGCAGAATGAGGGTGACTTCTTATGCCGGAAGTCTTCGGCCGCCAATGCTGATTATTTATCAAAATTTAGGCAGTGGTGGAGATCGAACCCGGGACCGAAGACGTTTTGATTATGAATCAAAGACGCTATCCCTAGACCACGGGTAGGTACATGTTCCAAAACCCTACTGCAAATCGCCGTTAGTGATATAGGCCTGTAATTCAGCGGATTACTCGTACTTCCCATTTTGGGTATTGGTGTCTTGAGCAATTTTCCGGTCTTTAGGTACGGATATTTCTGTGAGCGAGTGGTTGCTTATAATTGCTAAATATGGAGCTTTTTTTATCAGCATGCTCTCAGAGGAACCTGACTGTTATACAATCCCAACTGGAGGCCTTGCCTTTATTAAGTGATTTAAGCTGCTTCGTTACTCCGAGGACGCCTCAAAGATGCATCAAAGTCATATCCGCTGGCCGCGGTCCACAGGCTCTATGATTCGCCCGTCTCATATCTTTGTTGCCACATACACATTGTTAACAGTGCAATAAGTCAGCGTCATGTGACTGTTCTTGTTTCCGTGCGGTACTTAAAATGTGGTTTCAGGCTTCCATAGAACGGTGCATTGACATGGGTTTTCTAGCGAGCAAAATGCCGGAGTAAGAACCTATCTGCACTGTTGCTCCAGTTGGTGTGCATAAAGGGCGAAAGGACATTAGTAAAGAATCTAAAATTGTCGTACCGAATGCAGTGAAGATTCTTACTGATCGGGCCAATAGTGAAAAAACCAGGAATAATGTAAATTTCCTGCAAGTTCATTAAATGACAACAAAACCTTGTGGTATCCGGAGTCGACTGTATTCCACACTAACAGTGCAGAATCTCTAGACATGAGCATATAAATGAAAATGGAAATCTACGGATTTGGACGATTGTGACAAAAAGTTAGTGCGTGAACTGTACTTAGACACTACGACAGAAGAGAGTATCGAACAGCTTGAAAAATACAGGGTGTTCTCCGTGAAAAAAATTAGGTGTTCTTTCTCAGAGACCTCCGTTCTTTGTCTCCTTTGCTTACTTGATTTTTTTATTTAGAAAGCACAATGAACGACGAAAATTTTTAGTGAAATACAAAGACATTACAGCAGCAAGAACGAAGTTTTGTGAACAATGCATTTATTGCTAGCTGAGAACAGTAGTATTGTAGCGTACTTCGATGGAACTTGGATTTCACAAAATCATACTCACAAGTATATTTTCTCGGCTTCAACGAAAATGTTGGCCTTTATAGAGTATATCGCCGATTTGGGTGATGGGTGCAGTGAGAGCAGCAAATAAAATTTTTTCGGGAGGTAGGGAATATTCTCAAACGTATTAAGGGGAAACGTCGGAACTAAAATCCCGGCGGCGGCATGCAAGTACCCTCGCGTTGTCGCGCCCTGAATCTCTCGCAGATGAAATACTCTCATAGGTGTCACGATGTAACAGATGTTACCACTACTAATTTTACTGTTTTCCTAACATATTTCTGTTTCTATAACCTCCTACAGAACGCAAATTCGTCAGCGACATTTTCGTTACACAGGTGGAACAGTTCACACCTCTTACAGTACGTTATTTTTTTAAATTTCGGAATAAGTTCATGTTTTTACGATAAAATATGAATCACGGCATCTATAAACTTTCAGAATGTTCACATATTTTTTCTCAGTCAAAGTGTCTCAGCGGTTCTGTTCTTTTCCGGGAGGTTGAAGTAAAAAGTTATGTTCCTTCAAAATTTCTTGTAAAGGTAATTTTTATTTTTTTAAGTAGTAACTGGCAAAATTTTGTTTTGGGAAGGTACTCCATCATATTCTAGACTTAAAATATAGATGTCTAGTTTTTTCAGAATTTTTAATAACATCTGAAATTATCACTAATTGGTAAGGCTGTAAGATGGTGAGATGGCCTTGTGCTTATTTTCGTGATGGCTGCTGTAGTCTTTTCCTTTCCTGTTCCACTTGCAAATAGAGCGAGGGAAAACCGACAATCTGTATGGTTCTGTAAGAGCCCTAATTTCTCATATCTTATCTATGTGCTCCTTACGCGAAATGCATGATGCTGGCAGTAGAATCGTTCTGCAGTCAGCCTCAAATGCCGGTTCTCTAAATTTTCTCAGTAATGCCCCTCGAAAACAACGTTGCCTTCCTTCCAGAGATTCCCATTTGAGTTTTCGAAGCATCTCCGCAACACCTGAGTTGTGTTCGAGCCACCAGTCACAAATAGAGCAACCGCCCCTCAATTGCTCTCATGTCTTCCTTGAATCAGACCTGGTGCGGTTCCCAAACACTCAAGCAGTACTCAAGAATAAGTCGCACTAGCGTCCTGTATGCCGTTTCCTTTACAGATGAACCATATTTTCCCAAAATTCTTCCAGTAAACTGAAATCGATCATTCGTCTTCCCCACCACAATCCTTACATGCTCGTTCCCTTTTCAATTACTTCGTAACGTTACGCTCAGATATTTAAACAATGTGATTGTGTCAAGCAGGACACTAGTAGTGCTGTACCTGAATATTTCGGGTTTGTTTTTCCTACTCATCCGCAGTAACTTACTCTTCTCTACATTTAGAGATAATTGTCATTCATCACACCAACGACAAACTGTGCCTTAGTCATCTTCTATCCTCGTACAGTCATTCAACTTCGACATATTCCCCTACACCACCACATCTTCAGCAAACAACTGCAGATTGCTGTCCACCTTGTCTGCCAGATCATTTATGGGTATAGAAACTAATAGCTGTCCTATCACATTTCCCTAGGGCACTCCTGGCGATACCCTGCTGGACGCTGGCCGTCGAGGACAAAGTACTGGGTGCTATTAAGTAAGAAGTCTTCAAGCCCATCTCATATCTGTGAACCTATTCCTCACGCTCGTACCTTCCTTCGTGCCAAATGGTTTTTGGAAACCTAGCGATATGGAATCTGCCTGTGTCATTTATCCATAGGTCGCAGTATATCATGTGAGAAAAGGCTAAGCTGAGTCTCGCACGGGTGGTGCTTTCTGAACTCAGCTAGACTCAGCTTACATTTACCAAGAAAAAATAAACATAAAACTCAAAACAGTATTTTCTACCAAGGAATAAAACTGTACAATAAATTACCAAAATAGATTAAAGAAATTGCATAAGTACACTTAATTAAAAAGGCAGCTCGAAAGCACCTGTTATGCAATACATTTTATACATTGAAGGATTACTTAGCTAAAACAGAGTAGGGGTTTGATAAAAAATGTTATACAAATAAATAATAATAAAAATGATTATAAAATATCCAACATTCCACATAATACCTTCACTTTATGTTTTATTCCTTTCTAGAAATACTTACCCCCAAGCTATGCATAGCACAGTACTAACACCTCTTCCTCTTTTTGAGCTCAACATCTCACTCATTATGGAGGATTGCTGACTCAGCTTTTCAGAATAGCAAAAGGGAAGTTGCGGTACAGAAAATGGCACAGAGATCACCAGTGTGTGTGTGTGTGCGTGTGTGTGTGTGTGTGTGTGTGTGTGTAATGAGTGAAGTATTATGAAACAGTGTGTGTATAATGTGTGCAGTGACTGATAGTGAGATATGAGTGAACTATGTGGCATACGAATTAGCTTATTTTAAATTGATCTGAATTTGTAAATACTTTGACATATCCAATATCCTTGTAAAGAGAGATCTACGGATGAATAAAACTACTACTACTACTAAAACCGTGCTGATTCGTGGACGTAAGCTTCTTGGTCTCAGGGAAATGTTTGTTATTCGATCTGAGAATTTGTTAAGGAATTCAACAGCAAACCGACGTTAAGGATATTGGACTGTAATTTTGCGAGTCCGTATTATATGCAGGAGTTACCTGCACTTTTTCCCGGCGGGGTCAGGGATTTTCTCTGCCTCGTGATGGCTGGGTATTGTGTGCTGTCCTTAGGTTAGTTAGGTTTAAGTAGTTCTAAGTTCTAGGGGACTGATGACCATAGATGTTAAGTCCCATAGTGCTCAGCGCCATTTGAACCATTTTTTGCACTTTTTCCAGCCGCTTGGGACTTCGCGCTGGGCGAGAGATTCGCGATAAATGCAACTAATTAAGGGGCGAATGACGTAGAGTCCTCTTTGTAAAACCGAATTGGAATTCCATCGCTACACGGTGACTTACTTGTTTTCAACTGTTTCAGTGGTTTCTCTACGCTAGGGATGCTTGTTACTAAGTCGCCCACGCGGGGGTTTGTTCGGTGACCAAAGGATATGTTTGTTACTTTCTTCAGTAACATCGGAAGGCGATCTTTCTACATCCGACGGACGTGACTAAATCATTTCAGCTTTGGCTCTTGGGAAATTTTCCCGAAGACCTTGTATTTGAATCTTTCCGAATAACTGTATCGGTTATTGTCTCTCCTAATATTGTTAGAGACAGAACTTTCGAGTCAAATCACATTCACAGGATTTGTAGATATAGAAGAAACACTCTACAGGGTGAAATTGTGCAAGATGTTTGAAATTGTCAGAAAAAACAATTTTAAGCTAGAGGGCAATACGGGTAATATGCAGTATTCGAGTTGCTTAAAAAAGTGTCCCATACTCCTACAGGAGATAGTATCGGCTAAAACTAGAAGAAAAGTTCCTGTAATTATCCTTGTTTCACGTATAAGTAGACACCAGAAGCAGTGATGCATGTGGCTATCACGCATCGTGACACATCCTTCGGAACTTCTTCGCAGTGTGTCGCGCACCTTTTCTAATGTACCTGACTCCATTCAGACTGCGTCAGTTCCATTGGTCACACGTTCCTGTAACGTCTGCGCATTGTGAATGTCTTGGACATACACCAACGCCCCGTTCATCGGACCAGAATACGTTGTATTTCTGGCTCTGGTGACGTTTAAAGGCTCAGAGTCCTGAACACTGCCAAAGCACACGCCTGTACAGGGCACTGAAATAAACTTTATGGAACTCATGAAGGGCTGCAGTCTGAGGGATCAGATAAGGAATGAAGACATCAGTGCTGCGTTGAGTATTTATTCTGTTAACGACCGATATAACAGAAGAAGGTAAATTTGTAGTTTTTCTTCCGTAAATAGCTCCATATAATACTTGACGGTTGTGATTCATTAGAGCGACTTATTTTTTATTTATTTTGCCGTAGACTCAAATCTGGTAAACTAATATCGTTCATTGATTTTGCAGTGTTTATAAATATTATGTAACTATACCGAAGTCCAATGACGTTTGAATTTTATCAAAAATCAGAGCACGTAATCTTATTTTGGAAACCATTGTTTTATTCATCACTGCCGTGATTGCATCGGTGGAGTCAGTACAGCTAATAAAGAATATCATAAGTCATCATCAGACCAAAAAATGCATAAAATACAAAAAGCAAAAATACTGTTAGATATACAAAAATTAATAGTAAGGGCGAAATAAAAATATACCCAGTATCTTGGTACAAAAGTAACAAGACAAACAATCAACAAATGCCCATTTACTCATTTGACATTAACTGTCCTTGCCGCAGGCGTTGTGCTTATAAAATGGAACAGTTACTCTCGTAGAGGGCGCTTCAGTAAGACAAGATAATATGTGCGGAAACTAAAATTTAGAAAACAATATTAAAGTTTTAAAACCTATAACGTAATTACTTTTTAAATTTAATCGATCACAGTATTTAGTATTTTTTTTTAAAAAAACTTGTTTGATATAAGAAAACGAACTTGTTTGTTCACTGCAGTAATTAGCATAATTTACAAGCATGTAAAATTATATGTGCAAAGAACCAAACATAATCAAAAAATGTGACAGTTGCAGACACACAATAATTTTTCCAGAAAAGGAGTACAAAAAGAAAAAGTAAGATTGAACGATAATCGTCTCAGTGCAGCCGCCAATTATTTTATATTTAACAGTAACTTCTCATATTTTTTCTGTAATTTTAGTTTTGATGGTGCCTAGTAATAGTCAAAACCACTTAACTGTTGTAATTCAAACCAACACGATCGAGACAACAGTGAACAGAAAAGCATAAAGTGAAACTTACTTATTCTAACACATGGAAGTAAATCAAAATCCAAAATTCATAACACCCTGGGAAATTTATGACTAGAAAAGAAATCAAATCAATCGTATAGAAAATTGGACCAGATTGATTCATTTCAATATAATCTAAGACATAAATTTATCTATTATGAGGGTCAGTTGCCACTATTTACAGTATCTGCAAGACTTTTTGCATTTAATACAATTAGCTAATGATGTGATGTCTGCTAGATTATATATTGATTCAGATTGAAGAAGACTTCCTCCAATACAGAAAATACATCATTCTTAAGAGAAAATAACACCCAATGGACGTCAAGGAAGTTAGAGGATGATTTTTAGAATGTTATTCTACAAGTAAAAGTAAAGAAAAAAGTTGACATAAACATAGGTCCGCAAGTGTTTAGTTACGGAGTTATGTCTAATAAAAGATGTTACCTGAAATTTAGCAACTTCACTACTACGAAGGTATCGCAAAACTGTACGGGGTTAAAGTAAAGCACGATTTCCATTTATTTTGTCAGGAGAAAGTCAATACACGTGAGGCATTACTTGCTCGCATTATGAATGCAATAGACAGAATTAAGAACAACCCTGTGAAACTGAAACGAACAACAAAATCTGTTGATACACATGCAGATAAATGCATTGAACTCGGTGGAGACATTTTTCAACATTTATTGTGAATGTATTGTGAAACTGTATTTACGCTGAACAACTTCCTTAACACTGAGCTTTGTTTATTCCAGTTTAACATAACTTCACGTCTGCTACGGTATTAATAAAGGCAGACTGTCTCACACATTCATACAGTTGCAGTTAATGTTATTACAATCATTTTTCCAAAATTAAACTCTCTACAACTTCTGTTGAAAACTTTGTGCAATTGTCCGGAATTTAAAAAAAAAAAAAACAAAACAAACTGGGCCAAGTAGTTAATAAATTAAAAAGTTTTACGAAATTACATCTTTCATTCTCTGGATGTTTTGGAAAACTACTGCAGATAGACGTATGGGGCACGTTTTATTAGATTCACCAGATCAGTAACAACAAATGGAAATGGTGCTTTACTTTAACCTCGTACAGTTTTGCGATGGCTTCGTATTAGCGAAGTTGCTAAATTTCAGGCAAAATCTTTTATTAGCCGTAACTCTGTGACTAAACATTTGCAGACCTATGTTTATACGAACTTTTTTCTTTAGTTTTACTTGTAGAATAACAATGGGGATCATCCTCTTACTTCCTTGAGGTGCGCCGGGTGTTACTTTCGCTATATATACACTATTATTAGGTGCATTGTGCATTGTGCTGCCACCAACTGCCAGGTACTTCATATCAGCGACCTCAGTAGTCATAATGGGGCGCTGCGCGGAACTCACGAACTTCGAACGTGGTCAGGTGACAGGGTGTGTCTTGTGTCAACGTCTGTACGCGAGATTTCCACAGGCCTAAACATCCCTAGGTCCACTGTTTCCAATGTGATAGTGAAGTGGAAACTTGGAGGAACACGTACAGCACCAAGGCATACAGGCCGACCTCGTTTGTTGACTGACAGAGACCGCCGACAGTTGAAGGCGGTCGTAATGTGTAATGGGCAGGCATCTATCTAGACCATCACACAGGAATTTCAAACTGCATCAGAATCCACTGCAAGTACTATGACAGTTAGGCTGGAGGTGAGAAAACTTGTATTTCATGGTCGAGCGGCTGCTCATAAGCCACACATCACGCCGGTAAATGCCAAACAACGCCTCGCTTGGTGTAAGGAGCGTAACAGTGAAAAAACGTTATGTGGAGTGACGAATCACGGTACACAGTGTGGCGATCCGATGGCAGGGTGTGGGTATGGCGAATGCCGGGTGAACGTCATCTGCCAGAATCTGTAGTGCGAATAGTAAAATTCGGAGGCGGTGGTGTTATGGTGTGGTCGTGTTTTTCATGGAGGGGGCTTGCACCCCTTGTTGTTTTGCGTGGCACTATCACAGCACCGGCCTAAACTGATGTTTTAAGCACCTCCTTGGTTCCCACTGTTGTAGAGCCATTCGGGGATGGTGACTGCATCTTTCAACACGATCGAGCTCCTGTTCATAATGCACGACCTGTGGCGGAATGGTTACACGACAATAACATCCCTGTAATGGACTGGACTGCACAGAGTTCTGACCTGAATCCTATAGAACACCTTTTGGATGTTTTGGAACGCCGACTTCGTGCCAGGCCTCACCGACCAACATCGATACCTCTCTTCTGCGCAGCACTACGTAAAAAATGGGCTGCCATTCCCCAAGAAACCACCCAGCATCTAATTGAACGTATGCCTGCGCGAGTAGAAGCTGTCATCAAGGCTAAGGGTGGGCCAGCAACTTATTGAATTCCAGCATTACCGATGGAGGGCGCCACGAACTTGTAAGTCATGTTCAACCAGGCGTCCAGGTACTTTTGATCACATACTGTATATATATCGTGAACAGTGGGGATCATCCTCTTACTTCCTTACTTTCGCTTAAGAATGATGTATTTTCTGTATTTGAGGAAGTCTTCAATCAGATTGCGTAGCTTTACTTTACTGCTCTAAAGACTGTCCGTAATTCAAGAAACGCGGTATTAATAATGATCTAGATATTTACAGCCTTCTGAATCTCGCTAACGAAGAGGTCAAGCCTCAGTTTATGTGATCTGTGCCAGCAGAATCTCTGCGGATTGCTGCAGAGGAACTGTTCCGTCAGAAAAACAGATATTACGTGCGAGCACAATGTACACTGTTTGATTAAAACTATCCTGACATCCATCAGCGGACATTAATATGGAATGTGTCTACCCTTCGCCTTTATGAGGACTTGAACGCTACTGGAGACGCTTTCAATAAGGTGTCTGAATGTCCGTGGAGGAATGGTAGTCCACTGTTCCTGAAGATCCGAAACCAGGAAAGGACCCTGGGACGTGGATCGAAGTTCTGGCCCATCCCAAATGTGTTCCGTTGGGTTCAAGTCGGGGCTCTGAGCAGGCCAGTCCATTTCACGAATGTTATTGTCAGCAGACCATAGCCTCAACGATAATGCTTTAGAGTAAGGTGCATTGTCATGCCGATAGCAACAATCACTGTTTGTGCTGCTGATACCAACAATCAGAACCCAATGGAGTAAAGTATATTCATATCCTTTCTTAATTGCAAGAAGGCGATCACACTCTAACAACGAAGAACACCTCCATACCGTAACGCCACCTTCACTGTGCTTAACTGTGGCACAACACATGATGGCAGGTAACGTTCTCCAGGCATTCGTCAAACCCAAACCCTTCCCTCTGATTGCCACTGTGCATAGCGAGATTCCTCACTCAAAACCACTCGTTTCACGTCATCGAATGCCCACTGATGTCACTCTTTGCACAACCACAAGTGTCGCTTAGCACTAACTGCAGAAATTTGTGGCTGACGAATAGCTTCTCAACCACTGTACCTCATTATTTTTAACTCTCTGCGTCCAGCCGTTGTACTAGACGGACTGCTGGTAGCACTTTGTAACTCAGGTGCCATTCCTTCCTCTGATTTCATGCGACATTTTACAACCACCGTTTGCAATGCTCGACGGTTCCTGTCCTTTCGTACATGACATGTGCCTGATCTTAGTTTAGCTATAGTCATTTCTTCACCAACAGATAACTTGAATGACTTTAAAAGGATTGAAATGCCGCTGATGGATCTGTGACTCAGGTTACATACAATGACTAGTCGACGTTCGAAATGACTGAGCCTTCCTGACCCTCCCATACTGCTGTTACTGCTTTTCTACTGACAACACAACAAGCCTTCTTTCATATCGGCGGACCCGCCTCTCGTGACATCTAGTAGTCGATTCTGCATCACATACTGGTGTCCGGACACTTTCGATCAGATCGTCTGCAAGAAAATGACACCTGTGAGATAGGTCTGTATTCTTGTGACCGTTCTGTAAGGGCTGAACGGTCTCCATATGTTTTATGCCGGCAGTATCGACTAGACAGTTTTCGTGTCCAGAGTTATCAGACAATTTATGCACTACACATGGAACGCGGCTCTCTCGAGTGGCCGTGCCTTCAGTAACAAAGTTCAGGGTAGCGTCGCGTGAGCGTGTCACCGCGAGAGGCCGGCCACGGCGACCCACGCATAAGACATTAGGTCGTGACGTCAGCAAGGTCATCGACTCGCCCCCGTGTTGCGTTCTGTAGCCCTACATCGCCTACATACTGAGAGAAAGCAGTCACCTCGAAGTAACTGCCAGGACAAAAAAACTTTTAACTCTCGCTCTCAGAGACGAAGAAACTAGAAGCATAAATGTGGCAGTGTTGAGAGAAGTTAAACATCAAGTGGACTGGTGTAATATGGATAGTACGAGGGTGATTCAAATGAAAACCTTAAAATTGTAGTAACAAATTGAAATTTCGCACTGGCCGTTATCCTGTAAGTTGGTAAGAATGCTATAAACAGCGTGCAAAATGGCCTGTAGGTGGCAGCATAGTGCAGATTGTGACGTCGTATACAAAAAATTTATTACATAAATATTTTATATATTTTTATTTTTTAATTTATCATCATGATTCTTTCTCTCAGGGATATTGTCTTCTCTTATCCCTTTTACTTACGTGCATAAGTAAATATGAAACGGGTTCTTGAAGGGCCTCAGTTATTCATGTACCAACTTTAGATTTTGAACGTGATGACTAAAATATAGTTGCCGTTAACTGGATTGAATGTAATTTTGTTAATTTCTATTTATTGACTGCAAAGCAAGGCTTGAGAGAATTTCGATTGTCGCCGTGGAGCGGCCAAGATAAAACTTACTGAACTCATGGGATCTGAATAGTTTAAAAACATGAACTTTAACGTAAATGAATTATCTGTTGCAATTTAAAAAGGTTCTTATAACGAAATCTCTCGCATTTACATTTGCTGTTAACACTGAAAAATAAATTAATACTTCGGCGCGTAATGGCCGACCAGAGGCTGCATCGGAAGATGAGCTTCTCGCAGCGCAAATTACTGAAAAAATGCTTATTAAAAATAATTAGCCACTGCGAGGTGACAACTACTACAAAGAAATTCATTTTGTAATAATAATAAAAAGTTTATTTTAGCAATTAATACGAATAACTTACTTAAAATATGTGTAGCCGCTCAGTGGCTGCCTTCCGTATAGCGAAACAAAACAGTGTCTACCACAAAATACGTCCTTCCTCCTCGCCCGTACAATCGCGTCTCTTTCGATCCTTTTTTATTTTCATAGACATTAAATAAAGATGCTATCGCTGCTATCAGTTGTTTCAAGAACATTAACTATATCTTTTACACTAATTATATTCATAAAATACGTAAACTACAATTTACAACCGCTAAAAATGTCAATATTTATGTGACGTACCGTCACAAGATGCACACATACCGTCGCAGTATCGGTATAAAGATGGCCGCCCCACTTGCGACTTGCACCAGGGAAGAACAGCGTTCTGTTATTCGGTTTTTGCTTAGTGTGAAATCATCGACGAATGAAGGTTCAGTACGGTGATGCATGTTTGTCACAGCAGCAAGTCTACGAATGGAGTAAGAAGTTCGCATATGGTGTGACTTTAGTGGAAGATGCTCCTCGTCCAAGTCAGGCACAATTAGTCGTGACTCCACAGAACATTGCAGCAGTTGAAGCCATAGTGAAGGAAAACCGCCGAGTGACACTCAATGACATTGCAGCATGTTTACAGATTAGTCATGGGTCAGCACATTACATTGTGCGTGTTGTACTCCAGTTTCAAAAAGTGTCTGCAAGATGGATGCCACGGCAGCTGACTCCTGAAATGAGAGAACGACGTGTTGATACTTGTGAAGAACTTCTTCGGCGCTTTGAACGAGAAGGTGATGGCTTCCTTGCAAAAATCGTTACTGGGGACGAAACCTGCGTTCACTTCCACCAACCGGAAACAAAGAGTGCGAGCAACTAATGACGCCATTCCTCATCACCAAAACCAAAGAAGTTTCGAACAGAACCATCAGCAGAGAAGGTTATACTGACTCTCTTTTGGAACGAAAAAGGCGTCATTTTGGAGCATTACATGCCTAGTGGGACCACTGTCACCAGTGCATCATACACAGATCTCCTAAACAATCATCTGCGGCCTGCAATCAAATCAAAGCGACGTGGATTGCTGTCAGCAGGTGTCCTTTTGCAACATGACAATGCAAGGCCCCACACTGTCCGTACAACAGTTCGAACAATCACAGGACTGCATTTTGAGTGTCTTCCTCATCCACCACACTCACCAGACCTTGCCCCAAGTGATTTCCATATGTTTGGACCACTCAAGGACGCAATGGGAGGAAAGAAGTTCCGTTCTGATGAAGAGGTACGCCACACGGTGCATGAGTGGTTGCGCAGACTACCAAAAGAATTTTTTTCTAAAGGAATTTATGCACTTTCTAAGCGCTGGTGGACTTGCATTGAGCGTGGGGGAGATTGTATTGAAAAACGATACAGCTTTGTACCACTTCTGCACAATAAATAATATTTTAAAAAATATTTAAAGTTTTCATTTGACTCACCCTCGTACTAAGAGAAGGAGGTGACGAAAGAAGTCTGTAGGAAACCCGTAAAAGAGTGAGGTTTAAATGCGAACATTTTTAGGTTAGGCTTTACCGTGACTGTTACTGACATCAAATGAAACAACAAGTTCACTGTTACCAGTCACCGTTTTATTTATTTTCACGACGCGTTTCGAAGGTTTAAACCTCCATCATCGGGTAGATTTACATTAGTAAGTATTACATTTGTGTGTGTGTTGTGTTACGATTTTTGGAGGAACTTGTGGCACTGCCTAGTGGAGAAATGCAACATGCAATCTTAAGACTCCTTGCCATGTAAATGTTTGCTCTCATGTAATCATTCTTTCCTCTCTCTCTCTCTCTCTCTCTCTCTCTCCCTCTTTCACTCACACACACACACACTTTTCTCTCTCACTACCTCTCCTTCTGCCTTCAGCCCCTCACCTCACATCTGTTTATTAATCACAATCAAAGAGTGTAATGTATGTATGATTTTACTGTTGTAGCCAATATGATCAAAGTAATTAAAGTCTGTAACATTTCACCTAATTGTTATCAACAAGTATGAAGTTTAAGCCATTTTAACATTTCACCTGATTGTATAAATGAGTACGAATGTTTAGCCTTTTAACTTGGCAGAATTGGATTTATATACCACCTGAAGTACACACACATATATATTTGACACCTCAAAACAAACACCGCCAAATGCTTAAAACAATTACTCTGTAATAATGTTGTTACGATGTATATTCTTTGCACTTTGCGATTATGTCTTCTCTTCTGCTATACGAACCTTGCACCCAGCTGATTCCAGAGGCCGGCCGGAATGGCCGTGCGGCTCTAGGCGCTACAGTCTAGAGCCGAGCGACCGCTACTGTCGCAGGTTCGAATCCTGCCTCGGGCATGGATGTGTGTGACGTCCTTAGGTTTGTTAGGTTTAAGTAGTTCTAAGTTCTAGGCGACTGATGACCTTAGAAGTTAAGTCGCATAGTGCTCAGAGCCATTTGAACCATTTTTTATTCCAGACGCCATATTTGTTTACAAATGTGGCAGTATACATGTGATGTGTTGCGTCACCAAAGGAACCTTATTTATTGTTTACCATTAGATATCAGTTTAATTTTTTGTCAAAAGTCATCCTAAACCATATTCTGAAATAGTGTCTTGTTTCTCCACTAGGGAGTGCCACAAGTCCCTCCAAAAATCGTAACACAACACACACACAAATGTAATACTTACTAATGTAAATCCACCCGATGATGGAGGTTTAAACCTTCGAAACGCGTCGTGGAAATAAATAAAACGGTGACTGGTAACAGTGAACTTGTTGTTTCATTTAAAGAGTGAGGTTTGTCACTAGTGCTATTATTATTATTATGCTCCATTAATGTGAGTACTACTACATGAATCGGTTTATTTAATTGAGATTTTTATTGTAGAAATAATAAATATGTGTTTTCTCTTACAGTGGCTACTACCCTAAAATTGGTACAGAGTTTGTTTTGCAATTGGTGACTGACATTCATACATTTGTAAATTCTATCGAATTACAATATTTATAGAACGGTTTAGAAGAGTCGCAACAGGTTGCCCAATTTCCGCCTTTCATTATTACACTTTTCAGTAGTACGTTTCTCTGTCTGTCCAAGCTGCTAGATCCTAGTAACATGTGTTCCACAGTTAGGTTACCTCCAATACATCGACGCACTGCGTCGTTGGATATTCCGAACTGATGCTAGAAAGCCTTCAGTTTTCCGTGTCGCATGACCATCGCTGTGAAATTAGAAGAGATCATTATTCTTATAGCTAGCCTTTGGCGCTCCTCTGGAAAATATTCTACTTATAAAGGTTTCTTTTGTAGTCTCACATTCTGCTACAGCTGCTTTTCGTGACATGGGACGTTTAGTATAACTAACTTTACAGTTTGATCTGGATGCCTCTTTTGCCAGCTTATCTGCAAGTTCATTTCCTGGTAAGCCTGCGTGAGCTTAAATCCCATGACTATAATACGGTTATTCTTTTGCAACATATTTTTTTTATTTCTTGCTTCTTCTATGAGGCTGTTGTAATGCTTTGGATTCCCTAAAGAATGTGATGTTGCTTTAGTGTCCTTCCTTGTAAGCCATCTAATTTGTTTAGCATTTCGAAAGCCTTTAAAATGGCAAAGCACTCTGCCTGATTGTTTGAGCATTCATTTTACAGTTTGCATTTCACCAGGTGTGTTAACTTTTTGTCGATGAAAATTGTTAAGCCTGATCGTGCTTCTTGCTGAGCTTTACTCCTTTTAATGACTGCTTCCACCCAAGTACTGCCTCCTGTTATTTCTTTCGTTAAGAACGACAAAATTCTTATGAGAAACGGGAGTTTCTAATGTTTGATAAATATTTCCAGTTTACGTTTAACTGTGTTCATACACTGTTTCTTTTATTTTAATAATTATTGGAATTAGGTGCAGCAGAATACCAAGCGGTTCGTCAGTTACTACTCTATAGACTTTCGAAATCTTGATGTTAATTAATAAGTGTATTAGTTTGTGATTATTACAACTGTGCTGCCTTGTTAGAGCGTTAATCCGTATTGGAGATGGCCGGCTGCTGTGGCCGAGCGCTTCTAGGCTCTTCAGTCCGGAACCGCGCTGCTGCTACGGTCGCAGGTTCGAATCCTGCCTCGGGCATGGATGTGCGTGATGTCCTTAGGTCAGTTAGGTTTAAGTAGTTCTAAGTTCTAGGGGACTGATGACCTCAGATGTTAAGTCCCATAGTGCTCAGAGCCATTTGAACCATTTCGTATTGGAGACGCATATGATAATATGTGCAATACTGCTCCTCCGTAAATGATTTTTGGAGACTCTGAATCAAGTCCCCTCTTAAATGTGGATGGTTTTGATAACGCATGTATTAATGTTGTACATTAGTCTGGGACGTGCCCTATATGCCAATAACAACGTTAGTGGGACGTCAGCTATGAATCTAGGAATAGTTAGCTTGGTGCTGGAAGGAGCAATAGAGGGAAAAATTGTAGGGCCAGACAAGGACTAGAATATCGAAAAACAGATCATAGAGGATGTTGGCTGAAAGATGAAGAGATTAGCACAAGGCAGCAAATGATGGCGGATAAAACAGTGTATATGCATGACTCAAATATCTTGGTGACTTTGTTCAGACGCGAAAACAACTAAAAAGGCAAAAAACATTAATTAGGCAAAGCGAAAAACCATTTTTGAACATCGGAGGTATTTTGGAGTAGTCATGTAAAAAGAAAAAGTGCGAAAGAAAGGCATTTCTCCTTCAACTCAGCACTGTAGGTTGAAATTCATTCTATCTGTCGTGTATAGATCTATGTTATATTCACTAGCTGGTACATTTCTGGCTATAGAAAGACAACTGAGAAACAGCCAACTGCCAAAGGAATTTTGGAGACTACTGTAATAGAGTGGACACACTGCCAGTACGCGGCTGATTGTTCACGTTGATACTGTTTCCTTTATTGCACATTACACCCACGAAAACGTTATCTGCGATTAAGTATATGTTGCAAAAGGTGACGTGTAGAAACAAGATTGCAGTTGTAAGGGTCGAAGGACATGAGTGGAACGCAACAGTCGGAGGACAGGGAATACCTCAGATTCACATTCATGCTGTTCAGTTTGTACATAGAGTAAGCAGTAAAGGAGACCGAAGGGAAATTTAGAAGTAGGGTTAATGTTTAGGCAGCAAAACGAAGATTTTGAAAAAGAAAAGGACATTGAAGACTGAACGAAGTTTTTTGAAAGGAGCAATCTCAAGATTCGAACTCACAGGTATAAAACATCTTCAAACGTTTGATGCTGAAGTTTCCCTGCATGAACAGCGTAAATGTGGTAAGTGACCAAACTCTTACTTTCGTTACTCTGAAGGGGTGTCAGCGAGAAAAAGTTTCGAAAAGGTTTGAAATTACCTGTAAAATTCGTTGGAAGTCACTAAGTGCTCCTGTTTTGAAATACTGGATGAATATGCGCATGGTAACACGATTAAAGGGACAATTTTTGGCGCTCAATTAACTGTCTCCAAATGCGAGGTAGAAGTTTAAAATTTGTTTCAAAGATGATTACAACCATTCTCTATAACGGTGCGAAAGCTTGGGTCCCTGCGAAGTCACCCTCACCTCGGCGATGCTTCAGATGGTAAGGTGTCCACACAGGGGAGAAAAATGCCAGTCAGAAGTGCATGTGTGGTCTAAGGTGGATTAGTGAAGTAACATTGATACCAAATACGAGGGCTATCCACAAAGTACGTTACGTTTTGGAATTAAAAATAAATAAAGTATTGGAAATTTTTTTAAATTATATACACATGAAAGCCACACTTAAATACTACTTTTCTACATAGTTGCCATTTAAATTAAGGCACTTATCGTAGCGATGGACGAGCTTGGAAATTCCGTCGTCGTAAAATTCGGCCGCCTGCGCCTTCAACCACGTGGTTACCTCTTCTGAAAGCTGTGCGTCGTCATCAAAACGCTGCATAGCCAACCACTTCTTCATTGCTGGGAATAAGTGGAAGTCGCTCGGTGCCAGGTCGGGACTGTACGGCGGAGGAGGAAACAACTCCCACTTAAAAGATTCGAGAACTTCACGAGTGGCATTTGCCGTGTGGGCCCGGGCGTTGTCGTGAATCAGCAAGATCTTTGAGCCCAACTTTCCCCTGCGTTGGTTTTGTATTGCTCTTCTGAGGTTGTGCAGAGTTTGGCAATACCTTTGAGAGTTTATTGTAGTGCCTCTTTCCAGAAAATCCACAAAAATCACACCTTTTCTGTCCCAAAAGAAGCGGTAACCACGTGGTTGAAGGCGCAGGCGGCCGAATTTTACGACGAAGGAATTTCCAAGCACGTCCATCGCTACGATAAGTGCCTTAATTTAAATGGAAACTATGTATAAAAGTAATATTTAAGTGTGGCTTTCATCTGTATGTAATAAAAAAATTTCCAATACTTTATTTATTTTTAATTCCAAAACGTAATGTACTTTGTGGATAGCCCTCGTACCCCCACAATTCTGCACAACCTCACAGTGTTACACGATGGGACGGTCTTCACAACCCCTCTTGACACATCTGAAATGGTCAGAAGCGCGGCACTCAGAGTCTAAATCACGCGGTTTCCTTATGGCTGGCTGAGGAAAGCATTTCAGACACACCATCACTTATAATCGTCACGAAAAGGCCTTGGAAGGTAGCATATTGGGTGTCAATGAAAACACCCCTTCCCTTGTTGCCGAAAACGACCGCTTGCAATGGGATGAGCAGCAGGACGACGTTCTTGACAAATTTTGACACTGCTGACACCCCCTGGACGATTATACCCTTCTCTACAGATATCGCAGGCTGCAACTCCACTGAATGTCTCACCCCTCCGGAGCGTGGCATGACAGCAATTTTTTCTCTGGTATACGGGGTAGAACCACTAGGGAATGTTCAAAGCCATTCGGGTGACTGTTTCAGCGGTTTAGTAATTTTTATGTTGTATTCACGAAATAGTTTTAACATCCAACACCAAAGGTAGGTGGCATGCTTGCATGCTTGCAACAAGTCTCGTCAAAAGGCGATAGGAAACTAAAACTCAGTATGGTCGGCAACTACGACGCTAATCCCAAAAGTAAGGTCTCCTATTTTCTTATAAGTACATAGACCTGTTTATTTCTGCAATGGTTTACATCAGTTTACAGCTTGAAAATTTAGATATTTTTCGACATAATCACCATTTCTGTCGATGCATTTTTGTAGATGCTGTGGCAGTTTTTGTATGCCCATGTCATACCATCTCGACGTCATGCTGTTCAGAAAGTTATGAACCTCTTCTTTCACCTCGTCGTTGGAGCTGAATCGCTTTCCGGCCAAATGTTAACCTAGGGAACGGGTGATAGTCACTGGGCACCAAGTCAGGACTATAGGGTGGGGTGGGTGATTATGTTCCATTGAAACTGTTGCAGGAGAGCAACGGTTTGCCGAGCGATGTGTGGGCAAGCGTTGTCATGGAGAATGTGTATGCCCTTGCTCAACATTCCTCTTCTCCGGTTCTGAATCGCTCGTTTGAGTTTTTTCAGTCTCAGAGTACCTGTCAGCGTTAATTGTGGTCCCAGCGATTCAGCTCCGACGACGAGGTGAAAGAAGAGGCTCATAACTTTCCGAACAGCATGGCAGCGAGCTGGTATGACATGGGCATACAAAAACTGCCACAGCGTCTACAAAAATGCATCGACAGAAATGGTGATTATACAGAAAAATAGCTAAATGTTCAAGCTGTAAACTGATGTAAACCATTGCAGAAATAAACAGGTCTATGTACTTATAAAAAATAGGAGACCTTGCTTTTGGGATTACCCTCGTAAATAAGTGACATTTAGAAATCATTTATTAACATAATACGTACACAAAAACTCATCTTTACTTTTATGACAAGGCATGGCGGTGAAGTAAAAGTTCTGAACATGGGTCTAGCCCAGCTTGCTGAATTTTGGCTAACAACCTAATAGTTGTTGAGATGGACAGCTTTCAGACAGTTTATAGTTCAAGCTCGAATAACTAATAACAACTTTGATACTTGACTTTTATGTCCGACAATGACTCGTAGTGACTGGGCTATAACTGCAGCGACTGCTCACTGATGCGACGAAAGTCATAGGATAGCGATATGCCCATATACAAATGACGGTAGTATCGCGTACACAAGGCATAAAAGGGCCGTGCATTAACGGGGCTGTCATTTGCCCTCAGGAGATTCATGCGGAGAGGTTTACGACGTAATTATGGCTGCACGATGGGAATTAACAGAGTCTCTAGTTGAAGCTAGACGCATGGGACACTCCATTCCGGAAATAGTTAGGGAATTTAATATCCCGACATCCACAGTGTCAAGAGCGTGCCGATAATACCAAAGTTCATCCATCATGTCTCACGACGGACAATACACTGGTTAACGTCCTTTCCTTAATGACCGAGATCAGCTGCGTTCGCATAGAGTTCTGACTGCTCGCAGAGGAGCAACTCTGCGTGAAATAACTGCAGAAATCATGTGGGACGTACGACGAACTTACGCGTTTGGACAGTGCAGCGAAATATAGTGTTATGTGCGACGGCAGTAGACGACTGACGTGAGTGTCTGCCAACAGCACGACATCGCCGGCACCGCCTCACGTGGGCTCGTGACCATATCGATTGGAGAATAGACGACTGGAAAACCGTGGACTGGCAGATGAATCCCGATTTCAGTTGGTAAGAGCTGACGGGAATCCCGATTTCAGTTGGTAAGAGCTGACGGTAGAGTTCGAGTGTGAAGCAGACCAGACAAAGCCGCGAAACCAGGTTGTCCACAAGGCACCGTGCTAGCTGGTGGTGGCTCCATAAAGGTGTGGGAGATGTTTTCGTGTAATGGACTGGGTCATCTGGTCAGACTGAACAGGTAGTTGACTGGAAATGACTATGTTCGGATTCTTAGCGCCCATTTGCAGCCCTTCATGTACTTCATGTTCCAAACGAACAATGGAGTTTTTAGGGTGCAAAGAGTACATAAAATACAAATTGGCAAAAGCAAGAAAGGTTTTTTCTGAAAAAGGGAAAATTCCAAGTGCGAATCCATATGTAATTGTTAGAAAGTTTTTCTGAAAATATTTGTTTGGATCATAGCATTATATGGAAAGAAAATGGGACGGTAAACAGTACAGGTAAGAAAGGAATAGAATCTTTCGAAATACCGTGTTACAGGAAAATGCTGAAGATTGAATCTAAACAGAGAGAAAAGAACTTTATGGTACAACTAGACAAAACGAGAGAATAAGTTAATAGGACAAATCCTGATGCTTCAAGCAATAGTCAAATTGGTAATGGAGGAAAGTGACGAAGGAGAAGTTCTGGACGAGGAGCAAGAGTTCAATACAGTGAGCAGGTCTAAATGGAATTAGTTTGCAACAGTATGCAGACATAGAGGCTTTTGTAGGGGATAAAACACCGCGGAGGGCTGCAGTCTTCGGACTGAAAACAACTATAAAATTATGATCAAAAAAATGGTTCAAATGGCTCTGAGCACTATGGGACTTAACAGCTGAGGTCATCAGTCCCGTAGAACTTAGAACTACTTAAACCTATCTAACCTAAGGACATCACACACATCCATGCCCGAGGCAGGATTCGAACCTGCGACCGTAGCGGTCACGCGGTTTCAGACTGAAGCGCCTAGAACCGCACGGCCACAGCGGCCGGCAAATTATGATCACCATCTATTATAAAACTGAGCTTGGAGTTATCCAAGCCTGTACTCGATAAATTTTTTCCAACCTCGGGGATAGTTCCCACATTAAATTCCATGATCACGTACGAACTATCAGCATTTCGGCTTCCTTCTTGCGCCTTCCAGTTTATCATCAACCGTTACTTTTCTCAACCGCTCTAATAGCCAGGGATACTAACGCTTGCTAATGCTGTGGCAGTCTATTTGCTGGTAGTAGATTCGAGTCCTATTGGTGGTGGAAATCTTTCCATAATACGGAGGAGAAGTAGTGGAGAAAAGATCCCGATCTCAGGCTTTGCTCCGGTGCTGTGGCTTAAATTCGAAACGTCTCCACCGGGTCTCATGTGATGATGGCAAATGACGGTATTAATGGTGATCGGCCTGTGGGATGGGGCAGTGAAACTAAATAAATTTGTGCACGATTCTCATAAAGTACAAACGTGCTGAGGAATTGGTTAGGCAAGTGTGTTTTCACACCTGTGGCTTCGCAGAACGAACGATCAGTCATGTCAACTGTACAGCCACGCTGATATCGCTTGGTTTCCAAACAGTTCGCTATTACTGCTCTAATTGTTTCTGAAAGGGATCGTACAGCACCTCATTGCAACTTAGAAGCGAGTAATTTGTTTAGCAAATAACTGCTACGATGTTTTAGTGGAGGAGTATATATTGCATGGTAACTTGAATGTTCAGATCTGGCACTATCAGATTTTTTTTCTGAGACCACATCAACGTAATTGTACGTTCCGAAGAAGCTTATATTTAAACGTTAAACGGTGATGGAAACAAACAAGTAATAGGGACAAAATATCGTGTATATGTGTATCGAAGAAAAAAGAAGCACACATATTCAGACAAAAATAAGCGTTAGTTATAGTAAAAAGTTATTATTGCAAGAAATCAACAGTTTTATGTGATCCAGCTCCTTTGTATCAGTGCCCAGCACGCTGGCACTGAATGAAAGATTTCTTCCCCGTGTAGTTCGATTGCACATTTCTGGAGACTCGTCTTCTTTGTTTACAACGCTATTGCATTAACATAAAGTGACAAACTCTTCAATGCTGGTTATCTCTGTTTTATACCTACATGTACGTTCGGAAAGCCACTGATTGGCGGAGAGTATTTGGTTACATCCTATTGTATTCGTATATGGGGCGAGACAAAACGTCTGTTTGCATGCCTACGTACTGGTTCTAAATACTCCACTCTTATTGTAATGATCCCTGCATGAGACATACGTAGGGACTTCAGAAAATAAGTTACACATGTCGTTGTACGCTCAAGACCACTGCGCAACAAGAGTGCCGCACTGTCAGAAGAGACCATATGCTTTGGTTTCCTCGTTACACAGTTCTGCCGCGATTCGGGTGACAGGTGCGACCGAAATGGCGCTGCTGCTGAAAATATACTCCAAAGTTGAATTACATGGATCAGTACGATTCTTGTGAACAAAACGTCTAACTGCAAATAGTTTCACCTTAAAATTCTGGTGCTATAAGGACCAACTGGAGTGTCGCGTGCAGCCGTAGAGAAATGGTGCCAACAGTTTCACCATGGTCTCACAGACATAGACGACGCTGATCGAAAAGGAAGGCCATCGACACCGACTACAGACGACAAAGTCCATGCGACCGAAAAACTGATTCTCAGCAATCGCTGGGAAATAGGTTTCCAGCGATGAGGGCATTGACACAGCGGTTCTCGAATGACTCCGTGAGAAATGTCTATCGTCGAGGAACTGAACGATTGTTAGAACGTCCTGACAGTTGTTTGCTTAGTGACATATTGAAAGATCGTCCTGACAGTTGGTGACATATTGAAAGATAGTGGCATTGGCGTATGTCACTTTGAGGTGTAGTGTAGCATTGACCTGCCTTAATAATGTGTAACTTACTTTTTGAAGTCCCCTCCTACGATGCAGGCATTAGAATTCTTTCACGGTCTTTCTCGAATATCTGTTCCACAAAATTCCACAGGAAAGACATAGTCGTTCTTCCAAAGAATCACATTTCCTGAGCATATGCGTAGAACTTTCCTATATGCCTTAAATATAATAGACCCTGGTTCCACTTTCCTAAATTCGATTTCTGCTGCTGTGATTACTTCGTAAAGAGTCCTAAGCTGGGTTAGTATTCTAGAATCGGTCGCAATGTGTGCGATTGTTTGTATGTGCTCTAAGCTTTACCAGCCCCTTCCAGCAGTCTAAGTCTTCCATGCACCTTCTCCACTACTGATTTCACGTGGCGTCATATTTTACATCGCTCCGCTCTATTCTTCGTAGTTTTGGTATTTAAGCAATGTGATTTCTCTCAAACAAATATAATTGAGTGCGAACACGAATATACTTTTCTTTTTGAAGAAACGAAATTAGACGTTTACATTTCATACAATATTAACATGTTGTATTTCATAAACAAACCAAAGACGAAGGCGATGAAGATGAGTGGAAAAGAGAATAATAATTTGCTTAACCAGAAAACTGGCGAGGCAGCGTAGTGGGAGAAGTAACAGATTTAATCTATCTGCGAAGCAAGATTTCACAAGATAACCGAAGCTAGGAGGGTATAAGAAGTAGTTTACCACAGGCAAAGACAGCTTTCTTCGGTAAAACTATAGTGATGTGTAAACGAGGAAAAAGTTCCGTAAAGTATATGTCTGGTGCACTGGATTGTATGAAAGTGAAATCTAGACTGACAAAAAGTCAGTGCAGGAGAAGCTGCAATTATTTGAAATCTGGTGCTATCGAAGGGTGTTAAGAATTAAGTAGACGAAATGAAGGAGTACTAAAAAGGAGAGCGAGGAGGTTTATGGCAGACCCTTTACTGAACAAAAAAATTGCATCCACAAAGTTGGCAATACAAATGGTTCAAATGGCTCTAAGCACTATGGGACTTAACATCTGAGTTCATCAGTCACCAAGACTTAGAACTACTTAAACCTAACCAAACTAACGACATCACACACATCCATGCCAGAGGCAGGATTCGAACCTGCGACCGCAGCAGCAACGCGGTTCCAAACTGAAGCGCCTAGAAACGCTCGACCACAGCGGCCGGCCTTGCAATACAGAACACAAATTATTAGACATATGATGAGTGCGGAACACCTGTAAACTTCAGTAGTATTTTCGTGTCAAGTTTACAAAGGTGAGGTTAAGCGGATAAATCAAAAATGCACCATAAGAAAAAGCGGATTGATAAAAGGAGAAAAATTGCCAAAAGTGACTGTGCTACCATGGTTTTCTTTCTATTTCAAATACCGCTAACACCGAAGGAAAACGCGTAAGACTTTAGAAAGTGTATAAAGAGGCAAAGACACAGTAAGTAAAATTATGCGCCAGTTTGATGAAGAAATACTGTTCTCATCTAAAAATACAGAAATGAAGACACACACATTATGTATACAGTATCATATTTCCGAAATGACCACAGAAGATGCTTCATAAATAAAAGCGAAACGCGTCTACCGTAAAATAGTCTTTGATTGTAGAAATCTTGAGAAAAAAAGACAAGAATAATTGTTTAGAAGAGCTGTTGCGTGAGATGACCCCAAAACAAACGTAAGATGTTTAACGGGAGGGGCCTGGGACCCTTGCTGTTTATTCTTCATATTGATGACCTTGCAGACAACATTAGTACTAACCTCAGATTTTTCGCTGATGATGAAGTCATCTATAATGGAGTACTGTAGGAAAAACGCAGCAAAAATATTTAAAGTGGTGTTAAGGTTGGTAACTTGTTTTGAGTGTTAAGAGCGTAAAATTTTGCGATTCACAAAACGAAAAAAACGTAGTAGCTTTTGGATACAACATCAGGTCTCTTCTCGGTGTATCAATCTGTGAGGATATGAACTGCACGAACACAAAGGTTCAGTCGTAAGTAAAACAGGTGGCAGATTTCGGTTCATTTTTAGAATATTAGGGAAATACAGTCGGTCTGTAAAAGAAACAGGAGTTTGTATACAAAACATGCAGCGACCCATCCTAGAATATTGTTCAGTTGTGTGTGACCCGTAACAGGCAGAACTAAGAGGGCATATCTAACGTGTACAGAGAAGAGCAGAAAGAATGACCGCGGGACTGCCCCTTAGGTGAATGTCACGAAGATGCTAAAGAAACTCAGTTGGCAGATTCCTGAGCATAGACGGAAACCATCTCGAGAAAGCTTACAAAGTTTCTAGAACCAGCTTTAAATTATGTGTCCAGAAACATTGGCTACTAAAATCCCCAATGTATCGCTTCCGTAAGGATTAGATTAATTTCGGTTCGCACAATGTCGTTTAGACATTCCTCCAGAGGTTCATAGGTAAATGGAGCGGGAAGATACCCTGATAGCTGATACAATCGGGATCGGGTTAAGGGGATGTCTACTAATGCTGGTGCAGTTATTCCAGACTATATCGTTTCGCGTTACACCATTCGAGTTACACCACTCACGTAGATGACCTGCATTTCTGTCTCCCATCCTTCGATGCACGGGTAGAATGTGTGTCAACGTGACGCGACCGCCCCTACTTGACCTGTGACCTGTCGTAAAATGCCCCTTGTCCCAGCGACTGACTGATCCACTGCTGTTGATCACCGTGACCGGCTTTGTAAGGTCTCCATTCTCTTGTCCGGACGGTTATCCGATATTTCACCAAAAGTACCTCATCAGAAAAGGCGTAAACGCTACTAGCCATTATAATAGTAAATAACGAAATTCTGCTTATTGGTTGTATGCAGTATAGTAGGAACAACGTATGATTTTAGTCAAAAAAATGGTTCATATGGCTCTTAGCACTATGGGACTTAACATCTATGGTCATCAGTCCCCTAGAACTTAGAACTACTTAAACCTAACTAACCTAAGGACAGCACACAACACCCAGTCATCACGAGGCAGAGAAAATCCCTGACCCCGCCGGGAATTGAACCCGGGAACCCGGGCGCGGGAAGCGAGAACGCTACCACACGACCACGAGCTGCGGACTGATTTTAGTCGATTAGAGGGTGTATGGAGCATGAAACTTAGAGCTGGTACTCCTCGCAGCAGTAATGACTATAAGATGTCTGGGCGTCGAGTGAACTGAGCTTGTCTGGCAGATACGGGTACCGTTGCTCCAACTCTACGGCAGGCGGTAGTAAGGAGTGGCCTACCGCTCTCTCGCAAGCCACAACCAGTCCGGAGAACTTGCTAGCCCGAGTAAGAGACGAACACCATTTGTATCGTGATAGGTAAGGACAAGATGAGCAACATGTGGTCTCAAGTTATCTTGTTGAAAGATAAGTTCATGGACACCTCGATGATAGGCCACAGCCATCGCCCTTAGCACGCCATAACCGTAATGCCTTCTATTACAGTTAGCTCACCGGTCAAAATATAAGATACCCCATTAAAAGAGAGAACATTCACTCTGGATCGCTTTACAAGGTGCAGAACTGACACAAAGACGTCAGTGACTCTCACCGATGACATAAAATCGTATTTGTGAAACATAGGTGGCAGTACATTTAGGGTATCAGCCCAGTTGTATGGGTCGACACGTAATCGTGGTAGAAAGGCAGAAAGGAGCTATCGGGGTTGGACGTGCCCATAACTGTATCGTGAATACAGTCGCTCGATTTGTTAATGTATTAAATTAGCCTGTCCAACGTGTCTACAGGGAATGGTGTGGCACTCGTCGCTAAATAACATTGGTAGTAAAAAAAAATCCTAACTGACAGGAACCGGAGACAAATGTCACATCCTCTCAATAATGGGTTTCAAACTCGAAAGTTATTGCTGCTGACTGTGAATGCAGGTCCATCTCAACCAGTTTCCGAACGGACATTACCAAAGGAATTGCATGCAACGGATATTTGGGGACTTATATCTCGCAAAAGGCCACTTCTCGCAGCGACACATGAAACTGGACTTCTTCAGCTGACCAGACGTCACAGAAATTGCACAGTGTCTGACTAGAGGCGTGTACTATGGGCCTAGGAGTCGCGATTTCATTTTCCAATGACACAGGGCATCGAATGCACCAACGGCCGAATGATGTGCTTAACACGCATTACGTGGAGGGTGACGTTCAGGCCGGAGGTGGTGGTGCGATGTAATGGGATGTTTTATTTTCCATGACTTGGACCCAACTCATTCAGGTTACTCTCAGCATGAGCCAAGGTCATTATTTCAACATTCCTGGTGACCAAGTTATTCATCCTCTTCTACATCTACGTGATGAGTCTGCTGTTGACAACGGGCGTTCTAAGATGACAGCAGCCGTGCATTAAAGGGTACACGAGAATGTTCCTCTGGCATCGTCACGTCTATACTATGTCTGTGACGTTTGGAGCAGCGGGTGAAACACAGCAATCCGCATTTTCTGTGCTTGGAAGTTCTATAGGATAGTTAGAGGTTCTAACAACCCTACCACGACAAAGGTCAAAAATTAATTATGATTGCAGTGTTGCTCACGCTGTTAAATATTGCATTTTCGGGCAACAACAAAGTTGTATTATGTGGCAGGTGTCATTAGAGCACAGTTAATAAAGTCATTTCTTGAAATAATTGATAAACTAGGCACTCATCTTTTCGTGTTTCCCACGCTGGTCTCTTTGTAAACTCGTGGCTCAATCGTCGAAAATCTAGGAAGTGATGATTCCAAGCTCGGATGCAAAGAGGCATAGGTGTTATTCTGCGATATTCAGAAGTTTTATAGATGTGTTTCATAAACCATTCTTGAAGATTAAACTTTTGCAAGTTAGGACAATGGTGATGTAAAAAAGTAATCAGCACTCCGAATTTAAGTTACACTTCGTTTTTAGTACTTTTGTTGCAATATCACGTAACTCGTTCCAAAACATCATTTCACAATATAAAACATACTTGAAAATATCTTCCTCACTGTTAAAGTTTACATTTCATAAACTGACTACAATTGGCGTCTTTTTAACATGACGACCAAAGCTTGACTCTCTAACAACCGCTTACGCGCCCAAAAATCAGAGTTACAAGTACGTCAAAGATCATAGTGGCAAAAGAAAGAATACACATAAGAATAATATCATAGCAATATAAACATATCGATGTATCGAAGTACCTCTACATTAATGGAATCAAATCTGAATGTTGTCACAGAAATATGTTAACTATTTTACAGAAAAGCCCGCATCTCGTGGTCGTGCGGTAGTGTTCTCGCTTCCCACGCCCGGGTTCCCGGGTTCGATTCCCGGCGGGGTCAGGGATTTTCTCTGCCTCGTGATGGCTGGGTGTTGTGTGCTGTCCATAGGTTAGTTAGGTTTAAGTAGTTCTAATTTCTAGGGGACTGATGACCATAGATGTTAAGTCCCATAGTGCTCAGAGCAATTTGAACCATTTTTACAGAAAAACATTAGAATATTACTGGTATCGAGAGGTTGAGGTGAGGTGCCGTAATGGTTACGTAATTCAAGTACCATTACAAGGTACTCAAGGTACCCTCCGCCACACACAGTCAGGTGGCTTGCGGAGTATGGATGTAGATGTAGATCTAATCGTCAGTATGAAGCTACAAGTGGATATGGTGTATCTGACGAATCTAGTGGACTTCCTTCCTCGCCGAACTGACGAGGAGACCATCGAGCAGTTGGTTTGTTGTAATTCTTTATATTTATGCTACGTGACGTTCGGAACTGATATTTCGCTTTCCCAAGGCAAGTCGATGCAACTCTCAAAAAATCTCGTTAAAATCGACTTTGAAGATTTCCAAGGAACTTTAATTCACTAAGTTAAGGCTATTTAGCACGACAAATAGTGTTGGCGAATTATAACCGGGCAACTGATGGATCGCTGGTTCGAATCTCATTAAGATCATTTTGTTTGTTTTATTTTTTCGTTGATTTAGAATACCTACATCATCTATATAAATAAAAATGTAAATATTCGTTTGTACAAAATCTCCGAAAGTTAATCACCGATTTCTTTGAAATTTTGACGCAACATTGCATTTGAAAACGTACTTCTCTCCTTCGCCTCCCCCCCCCCCCCTCTCACTGAATACGTTATTACCGAAAATGTAGAAAAGTTCTTGACCGTTTTACTTTATATTTTTACACAATACTCTAATGAACTGTCGGGCGGACATAGGAACAGTGAAACGCTGTTAGCAAACAAGAAAGTTGAAAGTTGTGAGAGGGGGGGAGGGGAGAGGGGATAGGTCAGAAGGTGGGAGGAAATGGAGGTAGAAAGTGGAAGGGAGGAGGTGTACAGAGAGGAGGAAAAGATGGAGAGACAGGGGGAGGTAAAGATGGTTGTAGAAAAGAGACAGAAGGTGATGGAGAGAGGGTGAGAGGGGGCAGGAGGAGACAGAGAGAGGATGGAGGGGAAGATAAGCAGAGAAAGGAGGGAGAAGGTGATGGACAAAGAGAGTAGGAAGCATAAGTAGATGGAGAGAGGCCGGGGGATTGGGGGGGGGGGGCTAGGGCAGGAGGAGAGTTGGACGTATATCCAATTCTGATACATGTTATAAGAGTGTGCTCTCTGTTTTTTTTCTTTTCCATTTAACCAGACTGGACCACAGCAACGTGTGGTCGGGAACAGCTAGTTTAAATAAAAAATTCTTCAAATATTTGCTAATTGACAAATATCTAATCATAATTTTTATGAAATATTCATGTCTACTTGTTTGTAAGTACACATTTCATACATTGAAAATATAAATTCTTAATTACTGATTTTTATAAAATACGATTAATTAAGATTGTTTGAATTTTTAAAAAATCATTACAAATTTCTTAACCATGTCTTATAAAATATCGATGATTAAGAATTTAGATTTGCAACGAAAATTGTAATTTTCCGTGTGATACATTACTAGAAACAAAAAGACATGCATTTTTTTTAGAAAAAATGATGATTAGATATATATTAATTATGACCTATACTAATTTTGTATTTAAATGATGCAGACATTCAAACTGTATTAAAAAAAGAAAACGAAAGAAAAAGACCCCAGATTCGAACTAGCAACTGCATTGATTACCCGATTACTATTTTCCAACACTACAGAGTGGGTCACGCGACCCGTTGTCGAAACCCCCTTAACTTTAGAGGATTGCAGTTCCTAGAGAAAACTTAAAAGTAGATTTTCTGGAGAAGTTTTTAGAATTGCATCGAACTGCTTTGGGAAACTGATATCTGAGTTTTGAACTTTGCGTACCACAAATACAAAGAAATTAAAGAAATCGAATTGCCCCTTGCCTCCTTGTGAGACCGTTTTCGCTGCTAGAGGCTGTGTTACCCAGTATTACCACGAAGTCTCCTGTGGGTGGCTAATCTTTTGTCCAATTTTTCAGGCTATTGATCTACAGGAATGTAAAATTTATGTCTGTGAATCTGAGTGCGAAATTTTACCCTGAACGTCGAATCATGTGTCCACTTATTAAAAGAACAGAGACGACAAACGAAATTGCGTTAGTCAAAAGCGGGGATCGAAAACTGCTAAATTATGCAAGAAGGTTGCGCTCGTACGGTGAACTTCGTCATTATCCCGACAGTTGTTCTCGAAGTGGACGCGTTGTCTAATACAGGAAGTCGTGTACCTATACGATCGAATACGGTGTGACGGTTTGGGGTAGGGCCGTTGCACCGATAAAGAGGCCCGGAAGTAGGGCGAAGGCGTGGTCAAATTGCTGGTAAGAAAAGGAGGTCGGCCAGAGGGATTAGGGGAAGGGGGGGTTGGGAGGGCAGAGAGTGGGCGTGTCGTGGGAATCACCACGCCCCCCTACCCTCCTGGCAGCGCTCGCCCGCCTGAATAATTGAGCGCCGCGGCGCTGGCCGGCCGGCACCTTCGCCCCCGGCGTCAGTAGGCGCCGACATGGACGGCTGCGAGGTCGCCGAGCGCTGCGACGGGCTCTTCGGGAGCCCGACCCACGTCCTCGAGTTCGAGAACCCGCTCGCCAAGTACTCCACCATACTCGTCAGGTCAGACGCTCCGCTACAGCACTGCATTCTTATCACCATCTGCTGCTGCCGCTACACGTTGCGAAATACTGTGCTTGTTAGGACGTTTACACGTGTAAACAGCAATTATCCCTTTACCATTGCAGACACATCATCGTTATTTAAATGCTGGGTTGCCAACATGTTGTCGTTGTTGTAGTCTTATGTCCCGATACTGGTTTGATGCAGCTCCCCATGCTACTCTATCCTGTGCAAGCCTCTTCATCTCCCAGTACCTTCTGCAACTTACATCCTTCTGAATCTGCTTAGTCTATTCATCTCTTGGTCTCCCCCTACGATTTTTACCCTCCATGCTCCCCTCCAATACTAAATTGGTGATCCGTTGATGCCTCAGAACATGTCCTACCAACCGATCCCTTCTTCTAGTCAAGTTGTGCCACAAACTTCTCCCCAATTCTATTCAATACCTCCTCATTAGTTATGTGATCTACCCATCTAATCTTCAGCATTCTTCTGTAGCACCACATTTCGAAAGCTTCTATTCTCTTCTTGTCTAAACTATTTATCGTCCATGTTTCACTTTCACACATGGCTACACTCCATACAAATACTTTCAGAAACGACTTCCTGACACTTAAATCTATACTCGATGTTAACACATTTCTATTCGTCAAAAACGCTTTCCTTGCCTTTGCCAGTCTACATTTTATATCCTCTCTACTTTGACCATCATCAGTTATTTTGCTCCCCAAATAGCAAAACTCCTTTACTACTTTAGGTGCCTCATTTCCTGATCTAATTCCCGCAGCAACACCCGACTTAATTCGACTACATTCCATTATCCTCGTTTTGCTTTTGTTGATGTTCATCTTATGCCCTCCTTTCAAGACACTGTCCATTCCATTCAACTGCTCTTCCAAGTCCTTTGCTGTCTCTGACAGAATTACAATGTCATCGGCGAACCTCAAAGTTTTTATTTCTTCTCCATCGATTTTAATACTTACTCCGAACTTTTCTTTCGTTTCCTTTACTGCTGGCTCAATATACAGATTGAATAGCATCGGGGACAGGCTACAACCCTGACTCACTCCCTTCCCAACTACTGCTTCCCTTTCATGTCCCTCGACTCTTATATCTGGTTTCTGTACAAATTGTAAATAGCCTTTCGCTCCCTGTATTTTACCCCCGCCACCTTCAGAATTTGAAAGAGAGTATTCCAGTCAACATAGTCAAAAGCCTTCTCTAAGTCTACAAATGCTAGAAACGTAGGTTTCTCTTTCCCTAATCTTTCTTCTAAGATAAGTCGTAGGGTCAGTATTGCCTCACGTGTTCCAACATTTCTACGGAATCCAAACGGATCTTCCCCGAGGTCGGCTTCTACCAGTTTTTCTATTCGTCTGTAAAGAATCGCATTAGTATTTTGCAGCTGTGATTTATTAAACTGATAGTTCGATAATTTTCACATCTGTCAACACCGGCTTTCTTTGGGATTGGAATTATTATATTCTTCTTGAAGTCTGAGGGAATGCCAACATGTACGTATTTAATCTCTGCTGATCCTTCGCGGATAACATTACAGCGGCCGGTCAGATATTTACCAAAGAAAAATCACCAAACAGCCGTATGTTTTCAGAAGTTTTGTTGTGTAGACGGTCAGTTTCGTCATCTCATTTTTGTCATCTGTGGGTCCCTATACACTCCTTGCATGGAGAATCAGATACACCGGTCCATGCACAAGTGGAGCCACCAATAGCTGGACTCCCTGGAATTTTTTGTGAAGTGTGCACTTCGAAGACTTGACAATAATACGTGCTCGTTCATCCATTTACAAATCCTTTCCTTACTTAAGACACCATTCCGACAATACAGTCTGCATTATGCCTGTCAACACTGCATCCATACTTCATCAGCACCGTGAACTTGCAAGTACTCTCCCCTCCGCCTCTCTCTTGTGCGCGCTCACGCCCTGCGGTATTGTTGCCGTACTTGAAACTATTCTCTGGATTTTATACAATACACCGAGCGAGGTGGCGCAGTGGTTAGCACACTGGACTCGCATTCGGGAGGACGACGGTTCAATCCCGCGTCCGGCCATCCAGGTTTAGGTTTTCCTGGATTTCCCTAAATCTCTCCAGACAAATGCTGGGGTGGTTCCTTTGAAAGGGCACGGCCGACTTCCTTCCCTGTCCTTCCCTAATCTGATGAGACCGATGACCACGATGTTTGGTCTCTTCCCCCAAACAATCCAATCCAATCCTATACAATACAAATTTCCCTGACGTTGTCAGCATTTCTAACTCAGAGTTCTGCGACGTTATTTTCCAACAGTTTTTCATAAATACAATGTGTATCAAAAGGAATCATCCGATTTTTAAAAAATCATAAGTACTGTGTTATTTGAGATATATGGGTGAACAATGTACTGTTGGAAAGAGCAAACTCCCGATAGGTAGCAGTAGTGTGCGCCCACTTCGTTTCTATTGAAAATTGTCTCGGGACAACAGGAAGCGTTATGTATTCTACATTTTGCACAGTGCGGATCAGTAATAACTGTTCAGCGTAACTTTCGTACTAGCTATAGTGTGGATCCCCTACAGCAAAGAGCATTAGACGATAGCAGGAAAAATTCCGAGAAACAGGTCGTTTGTGTAAAGGCAAATCGCCGGGCCGTAGCCGAGTGTCTGACACAGACGTCGAACGCATCCGCCGTAGTTTCACAAGGAGTCCGCAGAAATCCATTCGGCGTGCAGCTCGACAGCTCAGCATTTCCCCGATGTCTGTTTGGCATGTGGTGTGTTGACTTTTATACATGAAACCATACAAAATTCAGGTACTGCTTCTCTTCGTGAAGGTGACAAACAACAACGTGTGGAGTTCTCTAATTTTGTTCTTGGCAAGGTGGAGGATGACAGTTTTCTCTCACGCTTTGTGTTTGGTGACGAGGCAACATTCCATTTAAATGGAAAGGTGAACCGTCATAATGTGAGAGTATGGGATACGCAACAACCACGTGAAATTGTATAAAATGAGAGGGACTCTCCAAAATTTGATGTGTTTTGTGCAGTTTCACGAGAAAAGGTGTATGGTCCATTTTTCTTTGCCGAAAACACTGTTACAGGAAGCACATATCTCGATATGCTTGGGAACATTGTTTTCCCACAGTTGGACACTGAGTCGAATCACTTCATTTGACAACACGATGGGGCAACGCCACACTGGCATCTGGAAGTGAGGGAATTTTAAAATCAAAGGATTACTGAACGATGGATCGGTCGCACTGGACCGAATGATTCAGCCTCAGATCATTGGCCTCCAAGCTCACCGGACTTGACTGTATGTGGTTATTTCTTGAGGGGGTTTATAAAAATCTCTGCTTATGTGTCTCTGTTACCAACAACAGTGAATGAACTGAGACATAACAGCAGCTGTGGAAGCTGTAGTAACTCAAGACATGCTCGCTGCAGTGTGGGAACAATTTGAATACTGCATTGACATATGCTGTGCATCTCAAGGCTGGCATATTGAACACCTACGAAAATGTTTGATAAAAAACTTTTTGAGTTTCCCGTTCATATAAAATATAGACGTGCAAAATCGGATTATTCTTTTTGGTACACCCTGTATATTACGGTTTATTAAGTAACGGATATTGCCAAAAATTAAGAAACTATACCAGGAAATTACATCAAAATTACAGAATTCATTAATTCTCAACTATGAGGCAGTGTGTTGTGTTATAATGTGCAATCTACTACAGCAGCTTCCTTTGTAGAAATATAATACAACACTGTCGTTTTTCTGCAACGCAATATTCAACAAAATTTCTGCGTTGTTACTGTACCACGATATGCTGTACGCGAATGATTTCTGAATAATCGCTTTGCAATTGAAAAAAAAGTTTACGGACAGCATAAGAACAATTGGTACTTTGAAGAAAAATTACGAAACTGGCTCCTGCCAGTCAGAATCATCTGTCAGCGTGAAGCATTTGCGCCATTTTCTACTGATCAATTTTTTGAGTGGCTGACGAGAGTAATTTTGTCTCGTGTTTCCAAAGTTATACCTCTACACCTACTGTCCACATGTTGTGTAGTAATTAATGAGAAATATTTCGCTACAAAACTGTTCTCGATGAGATGTAGGGGTAGTGACGACAATATGTAGATGATGATAATGGTGATAATGATGATACAAAGCTGAATTAAATCATATGATATTCTTGGGAGAGGCAAATCGATGTGTAGGTTTGTTGATCAACTGGAACGATATTTTCTCCCATGTACACTGGTAGCGTTCGGACATCAAGTTTTCGTTTTGTGTTATGTGCAACTACTGTTTCTGCGTTTCTGTTATCAACGGCAATGAACGAGTAGTGAGACCGTGAAACCAGGAGCCTCCTAAACAGCTGGGCGGGGGGTACTGACGAACATAATGTATCCACCCAACAGTTTAAAATGCCTTACTCTCTGACGCACTTGGATGTGTAGGACCGTCATATAGCGTCTCCTCTTCTCTACTACATAGCTAAATTTTCTTTGATGGACGGTGACATATCAGTTTCCATCATTCCGATTATATGCCGTTTCTGCTGCCACAAATTGAAAGATTTTCTATTGGAGGCTTTAATATTTATTTTTGACACAGTAGTTGCGTGCGTATTTTGGCGCCCTAGACAAGAAATATATCAGGTGCCCTTGTCGCTCAATTTTACGCCCCCCCCCCCCCCCCGTAAAAGCCTCCAAATTCTATAACGTGTTTTATAGATGGACAGTGTCCCAATTCTATATTCATCATACGTTAGTGTAATAAGGATCTGTGGGATTTAATCATTAAAAAAGAGCAGAGCAATAACAAGAAAACAGTGTTATAATTATGCTAATCAAGAAGGAATAATACAAATGTTGCCTGGCCCCGTATACTGTGTGAAAGTACAGTGTTCAGCTTTTATGTCTGTTTTATTTGCGAATGTGTTCCGCTAATAGCAGTTTAAGTGTGGTACCCGAGGCTAATTTGCCACGAGTTCTCTAAAGGTACTCCAAGGATCTTTCATTTTACTGACATAATGAAAGTTATCTTTACAGGCAACTGGTTTATCCCGTCTAAGACGACCTTCTTCAGATCCAGTTGCTGCACAGGAGAAACATGCGTTGTCCGTAAGGTAAAAGTATATGGCAGGGATATTTTTCCCTCAGAGACACTGCATGTTTCTTACGTGCAGCAGCTGGATCTGAAGAAGGTCGTCTTAGACGGGCTAGGTCGTGCGGTTCTAGGCGCTTCAGTCTGGAACCGCGTGACCGCTACGGTCGCAGGTTCGAATCCTGCCTCGGGCATGGATGTGTGTGATGTCCTTAGGTTAGTTAGGTTTGAGTAGTTCTAAGTTCTAGGGGACTCATAACGACAGATGTTAAGTCCCATAGTGCTCAGAGCCATTTGAACCATTTTTTTTAAACGGGCTTAACCAGTTGCGTGTAAAGATAATTGTGCCTGTATCTAAAAGAGATACGTTCCTCTCCAGATGATATAAAAAAAACTAATGTACTTTGTTAAATTCTAAGTTTCATTTACGGGCAGTATTTTTGTATGACGTTTAATGATATAAATTTTTGAGTCTGATAATAATAATAATAATAATAATAATAATAATAATAACCATGCAATTACTAGCAGGACTTACAGGAATTTAGGAATATTTATGAGAATTTGCGAGATTTTGAGATGTAAATGAAGAAAAACACTTAGGAATGAGAAATAATATAAGTACTTTAATATGTTTGTAGCTACATGTAAGTGGTACATTTTTACGTTCTGTTGATATAACACTTCTAGGGCAATAAGCTGGACCACACTTCATTGCCGCTTGCATATCCACAAGATTGTCCAGGAGACTAAGGCGCTGAAAACGCAAGCTGACAACTTTCCGAATGTGGCGTCTCCCAAATCTCACCCCCTACGTAATTCATCTTAGCGGCCGATCCGACTGTGGTTGTATGCCACTAATGAACATGCTGTAGAGCGCCGCTAAACAAAATAATTGCTATTATCCTTCCTCAACCGAGTGCATCTCGTATGTATCATATCTTTATCGGTAATAATAATACTTACGAGTATTATGATCATTGTAGCCTGTACAATCACATGTCAAGAGAGTTGACACCAAGGAAACGTATACTTGCACACAACACCAATGGAAAACAACAGAAAATCCCACGGAAACAGCACAAATTGACACACAGGAGAAAATAATAAAGCACAGAAGCTTATATTAATCTAACAATCATTAATAGTGCTATCTACGAAATTTCTGCAATTACCAACGGCTTCGTGGCACAAATTTATACATACATAAACGAAATGTGCGGTGGTTGTATTTTGACCATATTAACAAAAGTATGGTTCAGTTGTGTGTGCAGAAGATAATTACGCATTGCTGCCAATGAGAGTCGGTTACGTCACGCAGGATTTCATGACTTCTTTATACAGTGAACTACGCTTCTGAGATCTCTTGTGTCTGGTACGTCTCTGCGGACATTACTCCAAACTCTCTGCATACTCATCTGGAAACTCTCACTTTTGGGTTGTAATAGAGGATTCAGTATCAATATGACCAAGACAGCAAAAATGAGTTGATTGTCACTGTACACCCTGTTAACGGTGTTTCATAATTGAAGAGTTGTCGTGCTAAAGTAAATGACTTTCTCCATTGATGGCTGATGTAGGTACGACGGAAGCCAGTACATGGCATGAGAGGTAACTCATATGACTTGTTCATGATAAATGGGGTAAGACCAGAATGCATTACACGAGTTGGCTATACTCGACATACAGGTTATAGACTTGCTGTTGTCATTTTGTCGCCTGTCTCTTGCATGTCTTCGTTGGTGGTAGAATGGATAGGGAAAACAATACGAATAATTCATCAAAGGGAAGTAACAGTAAAACTAGTAGCTCTAAAAGAAAGCGTAACAAAGGCGAGGAAGTATTTTGTTTCCGGTGATACAGTGAGCACTATAGCAATAGCTCGCAATAAGCTGTTCACATGATGTTCAGGTGGAAGGCAGTTGTTCTGTAGACATTCTGTAAGCACCTGATAAGATCATTAACACAACTAAGGTTAATATAAGTTCTGCCCCATGGGTTAAAATCAACATGTGGAGGTAATTCTGATAAAAAAAAGGCATTTGGTGAAATAGAGGGATGGGAAATGATAAGACTGTTGAAATAAAGGTGGCGAAGTGAAGATTTCAAATCGATCACATACAATGAACTCACTGGTACAAAATGATTGTATTCAAAGAAGAAAAGAGACATCAAAAGTATGAAGAAATACCTACCTCAGACGCAAAAAGAGTTTTAGAGTGAATTGTGCCGATACCGGACAATAATCGCCGCTCCGTCTTAGACAATTGTCTTAGTGTCGTATCAAATTTACAACACCCTGGTCATAGAAGACAGCCGCCTGTGCTTTCCAGTTCTCTACGCTGGTGTACAGTTCGTTGTATGCGTCAAAATGTTGTCTTCATAGTCAGCAGTTGATGACCCACTTACAGGCGTTATTGTAGGTGATCAAACACTTTCCATCGAAAACGCCGCAGGAGTATCTCTATTGCCCCTGCAGAGTGTGGCTGAGAATTGGCGTGAAGAAGGGAACACATGACAACCACGTTAAGAGAGTTGCATGAAATCAGGCGAAACCCTTCCCCAGGACTTCGCATTCGGCGGGAGACATTATTTTCAATATATCTTTATATGCATACATCTTTATGGGCATGCTAGAGACAGTGGCCAACACATCTGTGCTAAGCTTCAGCGGATTTTCACTGTAGTTTCCATTTCGCGCCCGATGGGACCTTACTTTCCGAATAGCCCTCATATCTATCAGCAGAATAACTGTCGTGTTACAAGGCCAGAACCGTGTTACAGTGATTTGAGGAGCGTGAGAGAGAACACAAGTTGTCTTGGCCATCAAATTCGCCTGATCGGATCCTGATGGAGCACATGTGGGGCCTCTCTGGCTTCATCTCGGGTACAGCAAAGCAGCAGCCCATATTTAGGAGAACTGCCCGTCCTTTTGTAGACATATGGTGTCACCGGGGCTTGCCGAATCCATGCAACGTCGAATCGTTGATATATTGCATTCCAAATGTGTACCTAAAGAGGAATAACCGCATAAAATTGATGTAGGAAAAGCACATGCCAAGCTGTGATTGATTGTTCGAATTCTGAAAGAAGTGGATTATGAAGCACCTCACCGGGTCTTCAACTTTTTTTATAGTATGTGATCAGTACAACTGCTACATTTAAATGAAAAGATGACACAGGAGATGAAAACAGCGGACTGCGTCAAACCAGTCAGAAGAATGACGAAAAAAATGCCTTGGTAGATTTGGGTACAAGTTTGTACCACAGTCACGGTTGAAGAAAGGGATAATGAAAAAGTGCGTAAGAAGCGGTTATTACTATATACGGGGAGTTTCACTGTTACAGGTCCAAGCGAAGTCAGCGAGAAGAGAACAAGGAAACAAGCAAATTCCTACTAAACAAATGTTTGGAAGCCAGCGGTCTTCCCGATATATGTATCCATAATGCAGTCGTGCCAATAAGGCTTCATTTTTTTCGAAATAGCGCAGATGTGGCGTAAATTACAAAGTGGTAAAGTCCCCTCGTTTGATTTTATCATCTTTCCAGATAACTAGGTACCGTTAACTAGCGTTTCAATAGTGGCGCGTCATGTAGAATACTTGTTATAATGTATTTTGCTTTCAAACGCATATCTGCAATTCGTATCCTCGGGGACTCAGTCTTAATAAGATGTACTTTTGGTTTCGGGAGCTGTGTTAATTAGTATTATTGATCTCGATTCACCGCTTTCTTTCGTACCTATTGCTACGGATAGGCCTTGCGCCTTCCTCGGATGCAACCCAAAATACATGGCAGTTAGGCAA
Organism: Schistocerca americana; assembly: GCF_021461395.2. Lineage (NCBI taxonomy): Eukaryota > Metazoa > Arthropoda > Insecta > Orthoptera > Acrididae > Schistocerca > Schistocerca americana. The sequence continues at coordinate 323,763,967 of NC_060121.1, read as the reverse complement.
GCAGCCTGCTTTCTTGAGGGGGCTAACGTGGCACACCCGACCACCAGATGACGACCAAAGCGCCAGCAGAGATCGCTGGCACCATGGACCTCTTTCTTACGCCTGCTACATGACAGCAAGCAAGACTGAATATCCTGGCACCGAGGGTTGTGTTAGGTCCCGCCGAGCGAGCTTCTTGGGCCAGGCGACGAATGCTTATTCCATTCACACGATCAGGAGCTCACTCTGGAGTTGTTACTAAGCTGCAATGACCTTCAGAGCCAGCTTTATCGCCCTAGATTCTGCGATTTCGTAATATTTCCATGACTGCCTGTTGTTCTGCCTTACCGGCCAAAGAACATTCTTCTGAGAAACTTAGACTAACTGTTCCCTACCGGATTGTGTAGTCACATTTAGAATGTACTGCATATTGGCCTTTGTCATTATCCTAAATGTGTTGTGAACTATAACAGATATAGCTAGTTTTCTAAGTGACTAAAATCTTTACTCTGACAGTGTTTGAAGTGTGTTAAGAACTTATGATCGGAAATATTTTGCTGTCTTTTTGAGCCAAAGCTTAGTACAGCACTTTCTTTTCCACATCACCCGACAATTGGACTACTTTTATGTTCTTTTCAGAACAATCTGGGTTTTCCTTCACTAAGATAGTTCATAACTTTAAAACTTTGTTTTCTCCTTCCAAGAGTTGAGAAAGTGATTGTGAGTATCCAAAAGAGTTTAGTTTGTTCCTTCCCAAGATTTGTCACTTTAAGCTGAACTTTGTTTGTCTCTATTCAGATAACTTTGTTTACTTGTGTACCACCTACGGCGGGCAGCTCACCTACGATAGTCAAACACGCTGTAGACGGGGCAATACTGACCAAAATTCTGAGGTTGTTCTGGGATTTTTTTCTGAGTATTTTGTTATGAGGGACGCGTGATACGCCGTCGCTTGTTAGAGAGTGATTGAATTTCTTTTTGATTTATTTTCCGTACTCTGTATTATATCTGTATTGGACTGAACATATCTGGACAACAAAGTAAATTTCAGTAAAAAGCATTATGTGTCTTACCTGTAAACAAACTTGTTCCATTCACTCACGGCAATTCCTATCAACAACGGAAATGCTGCTTTTGCTCTTCGCTTGAACAGCTAATATCCAATACTCTTTGGTTCCACCTTCAGGTTTTGTCTCTCGCTGTCTGTCTGTCTGTCTGTCTGTCTCTCTCTCTGCCTGTCTCTCTGAAGGTAACTGCGTAACAAATCGAAAAAAATTATTAAATCAAGTTGTACTCCACAGCATTTATGAAAAATATTTTATGTGTAATAGCGACAAAACTGCTAAAATAGTTATTGTTCTACAACAGGTTTCGACAGTATACCATTTTCTGATAGACAAAAAATTGATGAGTGGTTTATAACATGTCATAATCTGATAATATGTTAATATACACTGGTGTCCAAATTTAAAGCAAGAAAGTGCTATTTCCCTGTGTTGCGTCTAATTCACAGTATAATCATACAAAATGTCAACATATTTCCTTCCAATCATGTTCTGCTCTGGAGATAGCATTCCAGTCAATGGACAACGACGCCAACGATGACGTCAGGGCACCTGTCAAACAGAGTTGTCTTTGCCTGGTAGTCCCACATCCACAACCGCTGTGTACACAGTCACAGACAGTGCAATGTGGGACAAAGAAGACGTCTACCAGACTCTCTGCAGTAGAGCGTCATAAGAAGAATGGAAGCAGGACAGTCGCAAACTGACGCGACCCCAAGGCTTAATGTGAATTGTTCCGTTGTTTCTCGGATGTGGCGACAATTTATAGAGACCGAAAGAGTACCCTGAAGACCAGGGCAGGGCCGACCATGTGTGATAAACGCATTCTCTGAAAATTATTTCGAGCAGTTAGTTCATGAGCCCACGCGAACAGTAAACGGTTGTGAAAACACACTTGACCTCTTAGCAACAAATAATCCTGAGTTAATAACCAGCATCAAAACCGATATAGGGATTAGTGAACACAGGGTTGTCGTAGCGAGATTGAATATTGTAATCCCCAAATCCTCGAAAAATAAGCGAAAAATATACCTATTCAAAAAAGCAGATAAAAATTCACTTGACGCCTTCCTGAGAGACAATCTCCCATCATTCCAAATTAATAATGTAAGTGTAGACCAGATGAGGCTTAAATTCAAAGAAATAGTATCGGCAGCAATTGAGGGGTTTATACCAAATAAACAAACGACGGAGCTGATCCTCCTTAGTACACAAAACGGGTTCCAACACTATTGCAGAAACAACGGAAGAAACATGCCAAATTTAAACAAACGCAAAATCCCCAATATTGGCGATCCTTTACAGAAGCTCGAAACTTAGCGCGGAGTTCAATGCGAGACGCCTATAAAAGTTTCCACATCGAAACTTTGTCTCGAAATCTGGCAGAAAATCCAAAGAGATTCTGGTCGTATGTGAAGTATGTTAGCGGCAAGAAACAATCAACGCATTCTCTGCGCGATAACAATGGAGATACTATCAAAGACAGTGCTGCCAAAGCAGAGTTACTAAACACAGCCTTCCGTAATGCCTTTACAAAAGAAACGAAGTACATACTCCAGAATTCGAATCGAGAACAGCTGCCAACATGAGTAACGTAGAAGCAAATATCCTCGGAGTAGTGAAGTAACTTAAATCACTTAATAAAAGCAAGTCTTCTGGTCCAGACTGTATACCAATTAGGTTCCTTTCGGAGTATGCTGATGCATTAGCTCTATACTTAACAATAATATACAACCGTTCGCTCGACGAAAGATCCGTACCCAAAGACTGGAAAGTTGCTCAGGTCACACCAATATTCAAGAAAGGTAGTAGGAGTAATCCACTAAATTACAGGCCCATATCGTTAACGTCGATATGCAGCAGGATTTTAGAACATGTATTGTGTCCGAACGTTATGAATTACCTCGAAGGAAACGGTGTAGCCGGCCGCGGTGGCCAAGCGGTTCTAGACGCTACAGTCTGGAACCGCGCGACCGCTACGGTCGCAGGATCGAATCCTGCCTCGGGCATGGATGTGTGTGATGTCCTTAGGTTAGTTAGGTTTAAGTAGTTCTAAGTTCTAGGAAACTGATGACCTCAGAAGTTAAGTTCCGTAGTGCTCAGAGCGATTTGAACCATTTTTGAAACGGTCTATTGAAACACAGTCAACATGGGTTTAGAAAACATCGTTCCTGTGAAACACAACTAGTTCTTTATTCACTTGAAGTGCTAAGCGCTATTGACAAGGGATTACAGATCGATTCCATATTTATGGATTTCCGGAAGGCTTTTGACACTGTACCACACAAGCGGCTCGTAGTAAAATTGCGTGATTATGGAATATCGTCTCAATTACGTGACTGGATTTGCGATTTCCTGTCAGAGACGTCAGAGTTCGTAGTAATTGACGGAAAGCCATCGAGTAAAACATAAGTGATTTCAGGCGTCCCGAAGGTAGTGTTATAAGCCCTTTGCTGTTCCTTATCTATATAAACGATTTAGGAGACAATCTGAGCAGCCGTCTTCGGTTGTTTGCAGATGACGCTGTCGTTTATCGACTGATAAAGTCACCAGAAGATCAAAAAAAACTGCAAAACGATTTAGAAAAGTTATCTGAATGGTGCGAAAAATGGTAGTTGACCCTAAATAACGAAAAGTGTGAGGTCATCCACATGAGTGCTAAAAGGAACTCGTTAAACTTCGGTTACACGATAAATCAATCTAATCTAAAAGCCGTAAATTCAACTAAATACCTAACTATTACAATTACGAACAACTTAAATTGGAAGGAACACACAGAAAATGTTGTGGGGAAGGCTAACCAAAGACTGCGTTTTATTGGCATGACACTTAGAAAATGTAACAGACCTACTAAGGAGACTGCCTACACTACGCTTGTCCGTCCTCTATGAGAATACTGCTGCGCGGTGTAGTATCCTTACCAGGTAGGACTGACGGAGTTTATCGAAAAAGTTCAGAGAAAGGCAGCACGTTTTGTATTATCGCGAAATATGGGAGAGAGTGTCACAGAAATGATACAGGATTTGGGCTGGAAACCATTAAAACAAAGGCCTTTTCCTTTGCGACTGAATCTTCTCACGAAATTCCAATCACCATCTTTCTCCTCCGAACGTGAAAATATTTTGTTGAGACCGACCTACACAGGGCGGAACGATCACCACGATAAAATAAGGAAAATCAGATCTCGTACGGAAAGATATAGGTGTTCATTCTTTCCGCGCGCTATACGAGATTGGAATGATAGAGAATTTTGAAGGTGGGTTGATGAGCCCTCTGCCAGGCACTTAAATGTGATTTGCGGAGTATCCATGTAGATGTAGATGTAGATGATATCAAAAAGAGAGGACAGTTACACTCCTGGAAATGGAAAAAAGAACACATTGACACCGGTGTGTCAGACCCACCATACTTGCTCCGGACACTGCGAGAGGGCTGTACAAGCAATGATCACACGCACGGCACAGCGGACACACCAGGAACCGCGGTGTTGGCCGTCGAATGGCGCTAGCTGCGCAGCATTTGTGCACCGCCGCCGTCAGTGTCAGCCAGTTTGCCGTGGCATACGGAGCTCCATCGCAGTCTCTAACACTGGTAGCATGCCGCGACAGCGTGGACGTGAACCGTATGTGCAGTTGACGGACTTTGAGCGAGGGCGTATAGTGGGCATGCGGGAGGCCGGGTGGACGTACCACCGAATTGCTCAACACGTGGGGCGTGAGGTCTCCACAGTACATCGATGTTGTCGCCAGTGGTCGGCGGAAGGTGCACGTGCCCGTCGACCTGGGACCGGACCGCAGCGACGCACGGATGCACGCCAAGACCGTAGGATCCTACGCAGTGCCGTGGGGGACCGCACCGCCACTTCCCAGCAAATTAGGGACACTGTTGCTCCTGGGGTATCGGCGAGGACCATTCGCAACCGTCTCCATGAAGCTAGGCTACGGTCCCGCACACCGTTAGCCCGTCTTCCGCTCACGCCCCAACATCGTGCAGCCCGCCTCCAGTGGTGTCGCGACAGGCATGAGTGGAGGGACGAATGGAGACGTGTCGTCTTCAGCGATGAGAGTCGCTTCTGCCTTGGTGCCAATGATGGTCGTATGCGTGTTTGGCGCCGTACAGGTGAGCGCCACAATCAGGACTGCATACGACCGAGGCACACAGGGCCAACACCCGGCATCATGGTGTGGGGAGCGATCTCCTACACTGGCCGTACACCACTGGTGATCGTCGAGGGGACACTGAATAGTGCACGGTACATCCAAACCGTCATCGAACCCATCGTTCTACCGTTCCTACACCGGCAAGGGAACTTGCTGTTCCAACAGGACAATGCACGTCCGCATGTATCCCGTGCCACCCAACGTGCTCTAGAAGGTGTAAGTCAACTACCCTGGCCAGCAAGATCTCCGGATCTGTCCCCCATTGAGCATGTTTGGGACTGGATGAAGCGTCGTCTCACGCGGTCTGCACGTCCAGCACGAACGCTGGTCCAACTGAGGCGCCAGGTGGAAATGGCATGGCAAGCCGTTCCACAGGACTACATCCAGCATCTCTACGATCGTCTCCATGGGAGAATAGCAGCCTGTATTGCTGCGAAAGGTGGATATACACTGTACTAGTGCCGACATTGTGCATGCTCTGTTGCCTGTGTCTATGTGCCTGTGGTTCTGTCAGTGTGATCATGTGATGTATCTGACCCCAGGAATGTGTCAATAAAGTTTCCCCTTCCTGGGACAATGAATTCACGGTGTTCTTATTTCAATTTCCAGGAGTGTATTTGGATGTAAGGACGCGACCGTACCGCCTTAATACTGCACGGCAACCAGGCATCCGACTTCGCAGCATACATCGGACGTGTTCTATCGACACAAACGGTGTACAGAAGGCTTCGCCAGAGCGGCCTTTACTGTTGGAGATCTGCTGTGTGTGTATCAAATGGTTCAAATGGCTCTGAGCACTATGGGACTTAACATCTGTGGTCATCAGTCCCCTAGAACATAGAACTACTTAAACCTAACTAACCTAAGGACATCACACACATCCATGTCCGAGGCAGGATTCGAACCTGCGACCGTAGCAGTCGCGCAGTTCCGGACTGAGCGCCTAGAACCGCTAGACCACCGCGGCCGGCTGTGTGTGTACCTCCGATGAGTCTTCACAGAAGAGTACGTCTAGAGTCATCAACATGCCACCTGGACGGTCGAATATTGGGCCAATGTTTTTCTCACAGATGAGTCCCAATTTGGCGTGGAGAGTGATGCTCCACGGATTCGCTTCTCGAGGGAACGTGAAAAGAGACCGACAGCGAGGAGAATCCTTAATGTTGTGGGCACTGTTTATGTTGACCACTCGAACACCTCTTCATGAAATTGCACGGGTGAATCGGCAACGTTTAACTGCTCTCAGGTATCGCGACAAAATCATGGGACCTCATGCGCTGTTGTTGCCGGATGGTGTGGGCCCTGAATTCGTATTGATGGGCGATACTGCCCGACCTCATAGGACACAAGTGGTTGATGTTTTTTGGAAAACGGAAGATACTGCATGAATGGCGTTTCCTGCTCGCTCTCCCGATTTGAATCTCATAGAGCATGTCAGGGATGCGCTTGGGAGACTGGTTGCATTACGTTGTCATTCACCAACCACTCTCCAAGACATGTGAGCAGCACCCCAGGAGGAATGGCGTTTTTGCCTCAACATGAAACTAATGACATCACTCACAGCATGCCCTGTCGTTGTCAGTCCTGTATTCTGCCGGAGGTGCTAACAACCCTTGCTGACAAGGGAACCTCCCCATCGCACCCCCCTCAGATTTAGTTATAAGTTGGCACAGTGGATAGGCCTTGAAAAACTGAACACAGATCAATCGAGAAAACAGGAAGAAATTGTGTGGAACTATGAAAAAAATAAGTAAAATATACATACTGAGTAGTCCATCTGCGAGATATGCAACATCAAGGACAATACAAGACCAGGAGCGCGGTGGTCCCGTGGTTAGCGTAAGCAGCTGCGGACCGAGGGGTCCTTGGTTTAAGTCTTCCATCAGGTGAAAATTTTAATTTTTTATTTTCAGACAATTATTATCTGACAAACTCTTATATTCATAACTTTTTTGGGAGTGATTATCACATCCACAAGAAAACCTAAATCAGGCAAGGTAGAAGAAACTTTTTACCCATTCGCCAAGTGTTCAAGTTAGGTGGGTCGACAACATATTCCTGTCATGCGACGCACATGCCGTCACCAGAGTCGTATAGAATATATCAGACGTGTTTACCTGTGGAGGAATCGGTTGACCTATGACCTTGCGATCAAATGTTTTCGGTTCCCATTGGAGAGGCACGTCCTCTCGTGTACTAATCGCACGGTTTTGCGGTGCGGTCGCAAAACACAGACACTAAACTTATTACAGTGAACAGAGACGTCAATGAACGAACGGACAGATCATAACTTTGGAAAAATAAAAAAAGTTAGCTTTTCGCTCAAGGGAAGACTTGAACCTAGGACCTCTCGTTCCGCAGCTGCTGACGCTAACCACAGGACCACGGCACTCCTGAGCTCACACTATCCTTGATGTTGCCTATCTTGCCCATGGACTACTCAGTTCGTATATTTTGCTTATTTTTTTCATAGTTCCACACAACTTCTTCCTGTTTTCTCGATTGATCTGTGTTCAGTTTTGCAACGCCTACCAACTGTGCCAACTTATAACTAAATCTGAGGGGGGTGCGATGGGGAGGTTCCCTTGTGAGTACGTCAACCAGTTGTCGAAATGCATGTGCAAATCCGTCAAGTTGGTAAAAACGAAGAACATTTTTGTCTATCGTTATACGTGTTGCAGTTGTGTTCGTTCTTTGTTGTTCACGATGTTTATACTTTACTGTTCCCTGTTTACAGTGTTGCGTGGGGCGAGAGAAACGCAATGTTGCAAATTTTGTGTTTGTTGCTTTGATGTTAGACACCAGTGTATATTTAATGCTGTGAAACTAAGTGGGCCTGGTGAGTTGTGTTTTGGTGCTGGATGATGTTGCGCCATACTCCAGGCCTACGCAGGAGCGGTTCAACTCATAAGGAACGCCTCAAGTCCGAGGTCTCAAAAGGCCAATGATGTTTACATCTACATCTACATACATACTCCGCAATCCACCGTATGGTGCGTGGCGGAGGATGCGCATACCACTACTAGACATTCCCTTTCCTGTTCCACTCGAAGACAGCGAAGGATAAATGACTGTCTATTCGCCTCCGTATGAGCCGTAATTCCTTGCATCTTATCTTCGTGGTTCCTAAGCAAAATGTATGTCGGCGGCAGTAGGATCGTTCTGCCGTCACGTTCAAATGGCGATCCCGTGTTCTCAGTAGTGTCCTTCGAAAATAATGTCTTCTTATCTCCAGGGATTCTGACTGGCCGGCCGGTGTGGCTGAGCGGTTCTAGGCGCTACAGTCTGGAACCGCGCGACCTCTACGATCGCAGGTTCGAATCCTGCCTCGGACATGGATGTGTGTGATGTCCTTAGGTTAGTTAGGTTTAAGTAGTTCTAAGTTCTAGTGGACTGATGACATCAGAAGTTAAGTCCCATGGTGATCAGAGCCATTAGAACCATTTTTTGAACCCTCGTTCGATCCGCGAGTGGAACAGACGGGGTGAAATATGACTACCGCGAATTGTGCCCTCCGTCCCACACTGGTTTGTTACTAGCGGAGTATACAGGGTGAATCACCTAACGTTACCGCTAGATATATTTCGTAAACCACATCAAATACTGACGAATCGATTCCACAGACCGAACGTGAAGAGAGGGGCTAGTGTAATTGGTTAATACAAACCATACAAAAATGCACCGAAGTATGTTTTTTAACACAAACCTACGTTTTCTTAAATGGAACCACGTTAGTTTTGTTAGCACATCTGAACATATAAACAAATACGTAATCAGTGCCGTTTGTTGCATTGTAAAATGTTACATTCGGAGATATTGTAATCTAAAGTTGACGCTTGAGTACCACTCCTCCGCTGTTCGATCATGTGTATCGGAGAGCACCGAATTACGCAGGGATCCAAAGGGAACGGTGATGGACCTTAGGTACAGAAGAGACTGGAACAGCACGTTACGTCCACATGCTAACACCTTTTTATTGGTCTTTTTCACTGACGCCCATGTACATTACCATGAGGGGTGAGGTACACGTACACACGTGGTTTCCGTTTTCAATTACGGAGTGGAATAGAGTGTGTCCCGACATGTCAAGCCAATAGATGTTCAATGTGGTGGCCATCATTTGCTGCACACAGTTGCAATCTCTGGCGTAATGAATGTGGTACACGCCGCAGTACATCTGGTGTAATGTCGCCGCAGGCTGCCACAATACGTTGTTTCATATCCTCTGGGGTTGTAGGCACATCACGGTACACATTCTCCTTTAACGTACCCCACAGAAAGAAGTCCAGAGGTGTAAGATCAGGAGAACGGGCTGGCCAATTTATGCGTCCTCCACGTCTTATGAAACGCCCGTCGAACTTGTACCTCCCCCTCATGGTAATGTACATGTGCGTCAGTGAAAAAGACCAATAAAAAGGTGTTAGCATGTGAACGTAATGTGCTGTTCCAGTCTCTTCTGTACCTAAGGTCCATCACCGTTCCCTTTGGATCCCTGCGTAATTCGGTGCTCTCCGATACACACGATCGAACAGCGGAGGAGTGGTACTCATGCGTCAACTTTAGATTACAATATCTCCGAATGTAATTAACATTTTACAATGCAACAAACGGCACTGATAACGTATTTGTTTATATGTTCAGATGTGCTAACAAAACTAACGTGGTTCCATTTAAAAAAACGTAGGTTTGTGTTAAAAAACATACTTCCGTGAATTTTTGTATGGTTTGTATTAACCAATTACACTAGCCCCTCTCCTCACGTTCGGTCTGTGGAATCGATTCGTCAGTATTTGATGTGGTTTACGAAATATATCCAGCGGTAATGTTAGGTGACTCTCCCTGTATATGTAGAACTTAATATTTTTCCTGTCATAATACTTTGAAATGAGCATTACTGAAGACTGAACTTCCGGCCTCGCACTCTAGGAGTTCCTTATGAGGTGATACGGCATGCTACACGACCCGTTGCAATAGAAGTTCTTCTGCCACATTATCAAACTCTGTGGCACTGGTACAGCAACAGTGGTAATCTTACAGAAATAATTCACTCGTGGTTGCAGTAAAGATGGTTTTATTACTTCTTCACTTGCGACACGTTTAGCCTGTATTTAAAGGTGTCTTCAGACAATCAGTCTAATCAGCGGTGAGCGGCGCAGCAGGTTGGCGTGCGGTCGTATGCGCCGGCCCCTAGTGGCTCACGACTCGACATTTATCGGTGCGACGCTCGTATTCCCACAGGGATGATACAATATGTATTATGACGCCGAGTGTGGCTCGCCATGCGACAAGCAACAAGAAAGCACGCTTCGCGTGTCTGAGAGGACCTCATTGTGGATTATCATTTGTTAAAGCTTAAGAAACTGAAAAAGGAATGGAAGTACTGGGTGCACCCGTACAAGTCCATAAATATCAAATTTAGATGAGATATTTCTCGTGAGCTTTCCCAATACGGACACAAATTACACGAGTTCCACAGAATGAGTACAGACGGTTTCTACTTTTCGGAGCAACTAGTATCAGCTGCTCTGGCAAAACAAGAAACAGATTTTCGACTTGCTACTTATCCTGCTGAGGAAGCTACTCATTACAACAAGGTAAGTTGGTCAAGTGTTTCAGTGACAATGGAAATGAAACTAGGAAATATTTACTTTCAGTAAGATCTCTTAGCATGGCACTTCATTCATTGTGGTACATAAGTAAATAGTGGTTACAAATTAATAAAGCTAGGGTAATATTTCTACAACCAGTTTCGCAAACCAGTATATAAGTCAACGAGAGGAGTATTCACAAGAGGCATTGCTAGATTATAAGATTCACCACCAATGGTCGGCGTAGGGGCACACAACGTGTTTCAAGAAGTAGGAGCAACCCTTGGTGGTGAGGAAAATCCCGACGTCTGCTTTTTGCCTTCGTCCAGCTGCTTATTCAGAAGTAACAGGAATTTATCTTTGACATCTCATTTACGACTGGCACAATGTTTCCTGCATTCGGGGAGCACAGATCTATGAAACATCCAGTTATCATAATCAGTTTATGAGTACCGGTTTCTTTTCATTCCAGTATATTTTCCACTTCCAGATACGGCTTTTAGCGGCAGCACACGAAAAAGAGCAGCGGGTGGCAATAGCATCGTGTGTGGGGGCGTACGTGCCAACCTCGTCGCGGACAGCCTGCAATATAGTTCACGTATTTTCTCGAGAACAGAAAGAGGTATCGATCTTCTTACCCAGTTTAAGACAATTTCGATACGTTATCCATATTTCGTAAGCGGCGATCTATAAGCTAAGACCCACCAAAACTGAACTCGCCAGCGACGACATCTTTTACTGCAAACTTTTCAAAATATGCCTAGTAGTTCATTTATTTGCGAAATGTCACAATAGCTGTGGGCAATAACAAAGAAAACAGTTTATTACCAAGCTGTGTTGTTAGATTATGAGATACGGAAAAATAATTTGTTTTTAACTAATAGTTTGCTCAAAACTGGGTGCGACTTACTGCATAGCGGACGACACGCGTTTATCGCTAAAGAGTGGTTTTTTATTTTTTTAAATTCAAGAAGTAAAACTGTAACTAAGAAACTAACCACACAGACGGATGTAACTTTGCTTCATCTACATAAAGTACTGCTTATAGTGGAAGCAAATTGCGTGGAGCGTTGAAAAATGGTTCAAATGGCTAAGAGCACTATGGGACTTAACATCTGAGGCCATCAGTCCCCTAGAACTTAGAACTCCTTAAACCTAACTAACCTAAGGACATCACACACATCCATGCCCGAGGCACGATTCGAACCTGCGACCGTTGCGGTCGCGCGGTTCCAGACTGAAGCGCCGATAGCCGCTCGGTCACACCGGCCGGCGTGGAGCGTTCAGCAATCCGCGTTGCGCCGGGCAATACGATATGGTTGCATGTAAGTATCGTCCTCGTACAATCAAGTCAAATCGCTTTCACTGTCTGTGTGTGTTCTATTGACGCAAGATGCTTCTGTGTCGTATCGCGAGACACATCACATATCGTATCGCCATACTTTCTCAGCGCTAAATTAATATGAAACACATTCCAAAATTTGTGGAAGTGTTGTGTATCATTCACAAAAAAATTAAAGCTTGTCAGACGATAGCAATAAAATTAGTTCCAGAACAAAGGAAATTAAAATCTTAGTGGCGGTCATAAGTAGAAGGTCGTTTGCGCCGCCCCCCCCCCCCCCCTTATCCGTCGGAGGTTCGAGTCCTCCCTCGGGCTGGGTGTGTGTGTTGTCCTTAGCATAAGCTAGTTTAAGTCAGATTCAGTAGTGTGTAAGCTTAGGGACCGATGACCTCAGCAATTTAGTCCCCCAAGACCTTACTACAAATTCTATAAATAGAAGTGTCGACCACATCACAATAAATCACATTATTGTTATGTAACAGAGCCCGATGACCACAGGCCCTCATCCGGAACAGAAAACCTACCTGAGCAGCCCCAGAAATTTGGTCGGCAGACTTCGGCTTCACGCTATGTGCAACGCGATGCACTGATTCTGATTGTGAGACGGACATTTGTCCTTATATCGGGACAGGTTAACGAAATTTAATGATAACAGAAAGATACTTACAGGGGCTTTGTTGCTTCTAAACTGTCTGATGTGCAGCAAAACTGAAACATTACGCTTTCGGTAGAGCATGCGCAGTATTCAGCAACTGCTTGCAGAAACCCATTGCTCTGCTAATTGACTTCCAAAAAGGACAAATCGGTGGTTTGCCGACGGCCGAACCGTATCTGGCAGCAGTTGTATCGGCTGTGTCCAAGGTCGCTTATGACAGCCAGTCTATGGCAGTGAGCAGTGAGGCGGTATCATCCAGAAAGAGCAAGTCGGCCGCCTAGCACAAAACAAAACGCAAATATATAAACTCAGAAGACCCTCGCGCTCTTCCAACAAGTTATTTGACGCTTGGATCAGTAAAGTACATGATGTTATAATTACATTTCCGCTACTTCAGAGGGCCTCCATGGCAAACGGGTGGTAGTAGGACAACGAGACTTTGTAGAAACGTTCATAAGGACATGCGGAAGAGAAATAACAAATAAACCATTGAAAGAAACACATTTTAATTTCCACGTGAAAGGATAACATTTGTTAATTGCGTACCATTTTTACGGTCCAGGTTACAAACGTCGCTCAGCGTGACGGACATCTGCATCCACGACAGCCTCGAAGCGCACCATATATTTCTCTTCTTCTGCCCGAAATAACGATCCATGGAACGCTAAGCTGTCGTGACACAGCTCGTGCACCTCTTTAAGATCGCACAGTGCGTCCAGCATACTCAGACGTGGCAACGGTAACTGCTTCAGCACTTTTTGGTGCAATGGACCGTCGCCCTCTCCCAGGAGCAATTCGCAAATCCGCAGTTAATTCGAATTTCAGAATAACGTTCATGGCCTCGGTGCGGAAAGAGCACTTCTCCGTATTCCACTTACGTTCCGATGCCCGCCCGGTTGGCGGTGCGGTCTAGCGCACGGCTTTCCGGGCGGGAAGGAGCGCCTGGTCCCCGGCACGAATTCGCCCGGCGGACTTGTGTCGAGGTCCGGTGGACCGGCCAGTCTGTAGATGGTTTTTAGGCGGTTTTCCATCTGCCTCGGCGAATGCGGGCTGGTTCCCCTTATTCCGCCTCAGTTACACTATGTCGTCGATTGCTGCGCAAACAAGTTTTCCACGTACGCAAACACCACCATTACTCTACCAAGCAAACATAGGGGCTACACTCGTCTGGTGTGAGACGTTCCCTGGGGGTCCACCGGGGGCCGAACCGCACAATAACCCTGGGTTCGGTGTGGGGCGGCGGAGGGGTGAAGTGGACTGCGGTAGTCGTCGTGAGGTTGTGGACCCCTGCGGCTGCGGTGGGGACGGAGCCTCTCCGTCATTTCTAGGTCCCCGGTTAACATAAAATACAATGCAATACAATATGTTCCGATACTTACGAACAGCTGCAGCGCTATTGCTGTTGTTTTGGTAAAACAGCTCAACTTATCCATGCTAACTGTCTCCAGTTATAATGCACACTGATGCTTGTGTTTCAATCCTACGTCGCCGTACCAGTACCGGCGCCTAACGGCAAGCCATGACCCTACTAACAACGCAAATACTGCACTGCACAATTTGAACATAATTCATGTAATGTTAGGTATCGTTATGGTATATATTTTTACTGCCACACTTGCTCAAGTAACGAAAGCTTAATCGTGACTTCCCTGTAGTTAGAACATGGAAGAACTGCTTAGCGTAACTCAAATTCATAAGGCTCTAAGCACTATGGAACTTAACATCTGAGGTCATCAGTCCCCTAGACTTAAAACTAGTTAAACCTAACTAACCTAAGGACATCCATGCCCAAGGCAGGATTCGAACCTGCGACCGTTGTAGCAGCGCGGTTCTGCACTGAAGCGCCTAGAACCTCCCGGCTACAGCGTTAGCGTGACTGCCTCCAACTTAGGACATTCAGAAGCAACGTCTTCACATACACTGATGATAACGGTACGTATTGCACCATGAAGACCTTGATGTAATGCTACGAAATAAATACTCCAGTATTTCTGTGCCCCTGGGATGAGTTGATCCAAATTTCATCCTTATGCGGCCTTCTTTTCAGAACAGAAATAAAGCCACTTCTAGAGATGAGGAGTGATGGGCCGCTGTGGCCGAGCGGTTCTAGACGCTTCAGTCCGGAACCGCGCCGCTGCTACGGTCACAGGTCCGAATCCTTCCTCGGGTATGGATGGGTGTGATGTCCTTCGGTTAGTTAGGTTTAAGTAGTTCTAAGTCTAGCGGTCTGACAACCTTAGATGTTAAGTCCCATAGTGCTTAGAGCCATTTAAACAATTTGATTTGAAGAATGATGTGGGTACATTATGTGTGTTGTGGGTGTCTAGGGTCACTGGATTTTTTATGGAGAGATCGCAACGCGGCACACCCAGGGGCTTGGACGTGCAAGTTACGGACATTTCTCGGAGTGTGAGAAATGTCGAATCACTCGTATGAGGGACGTGGGAAAATAATAGCCACGTATCTCACACAAACGCGACTGTAGTGCAATTTCTACAGAACGGCTGGTGACAAGATGGAGTCAGGGTAACAGTGTGGCTGGAAGAGAAGGTGCGGGTCCTTCTAAAATAGCTACAACACAATAAGATCGTAGGATTGTTCGACTGGCTCTGACGAATAGACAGTTTGTCAGAGGCTACAGGCTGTGTGTCCCAAGAAACCGTCGGAGTAGATTACTGGAAGCTGGGTTGTCGTCTCGGGTTGTTATGCGTCGTTTCCCGCTGACACCGTACCACAAACAGTACTTCTGAGATATAGGACCGGAGTCAGCTTGGACGTTGAGTGACGTTCTGTGTTGATCAGCGATGAGCCTTGTTTCTGTTTCTGGCAGTAGGATCGACACCGGCGTCCTTAGACTGTCTGGTGAAAGGTTACAGAAAGCAATGATTCTCAAGGCCCGGGCAACTACAACTCGTTCTGGTTGGAGCTACTGGATATGACAATGGCAGTGCTCAAATGATTGCCGGAGGGAGGCTGAATGCTCGCCAGTATGTAGCAAGAAAGGTAAATCCTGTGGTCATATTCAACAAACGCCTAGGGGAAGGTTCGGATCCTTGAGTGGCCTGCTCGGTTCCCTGGCTATTCACCTGTAGAGCATATCTGGGACGCGGTGAAAAGGTGTATGCTTTCACATCAGCATCCGGCCAGAAATTCACACGACACATGGTTTAGACATGACAAGTAATTCCTCAAGATGACATTCGGAGACTGTTCGCTTGCATGCCACAGTGAGCTTATGCTGATGGACATCCATTCAGAATAAAATGAAAGTTTAATCATTTAGCAGCAGTTATGTGATGACTATATCCACAAAGTTTGATAAACATTGGACTAGTGACTCATAGTGTAACATGTTCCATTTCTGTCAGTGTATGAGTGATGCATAAGAAGAAAAAAAAATCTGGAGGTAGGAGCCAAGCTTGAGAACACCTGACATTCTGCAATGTGTGGGAGACAATTCACAATGAAAGTATGTGTGGTTTAACACTAACCAAGTTATACAGAGCCGAAACTCACGTTTTTCACGAAATGTGACTTGATCACAGCACAGGACACAGCAATCCAATCTTCAGGATTTGCAGTATTTGACGCAGTCTTCGATCGTAATTTTTGTTCTTTAATTTTTGTTCGACTTGCTGAAATAGTATTATAACATGACAAATTTCTATCGAAGATAGGCACTGTCAAATGATTAATGTGACAACCTGCCAAAAGTTAATTCTGGAGTTGTAGTACAGCCCTCGTGGCTGCCGCATCCCGGTCGCGAAGTGGGGCCGAGGCAGTGCCTGATAAGTTTTGCATTCTGACGATAGTTTATGGATTTGTAGTTTTAGTTTGACGATGTCCACTATGGACAAACGATAGATACTGTTATTCTGAAGAAGGTTGGGTTATCCCGACTGAAACATAGGTAACTTTTAGATAAACGGTGCAACTGGGGCTGTTCATTATTAAAATTAAAATTAATATTTATACAGTTGCTGACAGGGCCGCGAAATGTTGAAGATACCTGCCAAAAGCCTGAATAACCACCTTTTGCAGCTTGAACCGTTCCGAGACGGGCAGGAAGAGAGTCAACGAGGTTCTGTAATGCACCGACAGGGATGTGGAGCCATGCCGTCTCCAGCGTTGTGACCAGCTGTAATACGTATCTTGGCTGAGGATCTATGGCGTGAATAACCCAGTCAGGATGGTATCACAGGTTCAGTGGAGTAAGGTAAACCTATCATGGTGTTCTTCGAAGCACACACGTACACTGCAAGCTATGTGAGCTGTTGCGTTGTCCTGTGGGTAAATGCCATAGTGCAGAGGAAAATCAAAGTGCGTGTAAGGTGGACACGGTCCCCAAGGATAGAAACACACTTGTGTTGATCCCTCGTGGCTTCCAGAATGACGAAATCCTCCAGCCAAGGTGCCCTGCATTCATATTTTGACGCCATATATGCCAACGGCCATCTGTCCGATGAAGCATAAAACTTTATTCATCTGAAAAGACCATCTGTCGCCTTCAGTGGACGGCCGCTTATGGTACTGGGGTGCAAATTCCAGCCTTCGTCACCGACGAACAGCAGTCGGCATGGGTGCATGAAGCAGGCGTCTGCTGCGGAGGGCCCTATGCAGTAACGTTTGCTGAACAGTCGTTGAGGAGACATCGTTGGTAGTTCCTTGGTTCATCCGGATGGACAGATGCTCAACAATTGCACGTCTATTCGCCCATACACATCTTCGCAGCCGACGTTCACCCCTGTCAATTTTGGCCTGTTATGCATCCACAGTTGCCTCGGTGCTGGTTCTTGAAAGCGCCATTTTGCTGTGCACGGTATACTTTAATCACAGCGGCGCGCGAACAGTTTACAAACTTAGCTGTTTCTGAAATGCTTCCGCCCTTGGTGCGAAAGCTAGTGATCACGCCCTTTTAGAGGTCAGATACATCGCTCCGTTGACACATTACAACGACAACACTGTTTTCCACGTCTCCCCAACATGCTTTATATGCCATCCACTGCTAGTGCTGCCGTCTGAGAATGGTTATTGGACGTTGACGTCGAATATAGGTGGTGTCACATTAATGCGTATGGACAGTGTAAAATTATATGATAAACAAACACAGATGACGGGTAGCGAAGAGTGACTCTTAGCATACTCTTTTCCAAATGAAGATAAGAGCTACAGAAAGGCAGCAGGGAATTGATACATTGCAGGTGACGTTTGAGATGTTAATTTCAACATGTACGTGTACAGGGTTGGTTATTCGTATCTCCAGGGTTTCAGAAGACGACTCCACGAAAACTAAAAGACATACATTAAAATAACACATATTATTGGACAGTGCATCGAAAGTGTTAATTCGTAATATGCGCTGACGGGTACTTGCAGGAGTACCAGAAGATGCAGATAAATAAGCCGTCCTATATCGTTGCACCGAATTAGTTAGCGCCTGCATATAGGCAACCGGCTGAACAGGCTGCCAAAGCGGGCTGCTGTCGTCGGGCGTTCCCAGGCAGCCTAAGCGGTCACTTCTATGAACTGCACGCAAGCATCGACGTTTGCTGCGTCACAAACGGTGCCTATATTGGGCGACGGTAATGTGAGTTACAAACCTGGAGAGATGCTGTTTCCTCTGATGCATGTCTATTTTTTGTAAGTCCTATGGTTTTTCACACAGTCGTCTTCGGAAGTCCCGGAGATACATACAAATAACTCTGCGCATCTTAGTCGCGATTTTCTCTTGTGTTCTGGCAAATGTGCGCAATGTACGGTTGTTTATCTTCTCGGAGTTAGCCAGAGCTGCCTTTATGATAGCATACTTCCGTATCTATTAAAATTTATCCTTTAGGCCAACATCACAATCCAGCATTAAAATTACTCGTTTGAGCAACTGACCAGTAACTGCCTCGAATACGGTGATTACATCAGCCATTCTATAGATGTGCTGATGGAGAATGAACAAAATATGCAGAGAAATGTGGTCCCGTTATAGAACATACGAAACTGTGGCCTTGGTGTTCTGATATTGTTTAGCCAATGGCAATCGTTAGACATGTATCAATTACGTCTAACCACTTTCTGAAACCCAGATTCCAGGTTGTTACAGCGACTTGCATACGTGGTACAATTAACAACATATCAAGGTATCATAGTAGACCTTGCATGTTCCCACACCAAATATGTATGAACGCATGAAGCCAAGAGAAGAAATGTTCCTGAAACGCGTGTGAAGAGTTGTTGATGCTGAACTGTGGATCATCGGCGCTCTGTATTAGAGTTCATTGGCAGAACTGTGAGCCAGCATCTAAAATTTAGTCTTGTGGCCTCAGATCTTGCACGTGATGTAAGTGATATGGATAAAGTAACTGCGCACGCAGAATTGACCACACAAGAGCATTCCAGTGACATGGCGATTTATTTGCATTTTCTTTAAATTGAGATGTTTATGCCTTAGATAGTAACATTACAGACATTCACTGTTGCCAGTTTTCCGTTAATTTAAAAACAATAAAGAGATGGTGTATGAAACTCAAGCCATGTCGTGAAACCTCACGAGTATATGAAAAATAAAACTGTCATACACAAACCTGACGCAACAGCACATTAAACCACTCTTAGAATGCGAGGAGTACGCATTGTCAAAATAGCTATTCTAGCATCCGGTCACACTTTTATGACAGCCAAACAGTTGACTAATGAGTTAACTAAAACTCGCAGTTTCTTTCCAAAATAATTTATCAGGTAAAAATTAAGATAATTTAAAATGATAGGGAACAAAATAAGTATCCAATGTTCAGACAATATTAGTGTGATATTGTCTGAAGTCGTTACAAGAATACCTTAAATTAGAAGTATGCGAAGAAAAGAAGGGCTGAAGTTGAAATCATGCTGCGTTAGAAAAATACCTAAAGAAACGCCTGCGCTATAAACCGAGAAATTTACTCATCAATTGTTTCCAGTCACATAGAACATAACTGGAAAATAAATATTTTGAAAATATTTAAAAATCCTCTAGGAATAAACTAAAAGAAGGATGAGACTATTAAAGTAATTATATTGAAAGTTAATAGTTGTGCTGCCACAGTCTGGGGGTCATCCAACATTTAGTCTGTCCGCTGGTCACCTACATTTATTATAAAATGAATGCCGACTGGCAGTCGGTACAAATTATTTCCGATTTTCGCTTGGGTGGCGTACTAGTAAAACTCTGACGCTGTGATCTGTAAAACGTATACTGAAATATCGCACCCTATTTTGCAATACTTATGGTAACCTGCTTCAGTTAAGTTAAGCCTTATACTTACAACGTGAGGGATAACTGATCCAAGTCTGTACTGAAAAAGTATACATTCTGTGGAGATTTATCGACACTATTATAGACATTAACACTTCAAATCTTAAACTTAAAAACACAAACACGATATAACATTGCAAACAAGTTCAATAAAAATAAAATAACATTTTGGCTGGAAAGTAAATGCTATAACGGCCGGAAGTTCGAATCTGTCAAGTGTTGATGACTTAGGGTTTTCGAGGTTTATATGTATCACTACGAAACCAGTGGTGGTTTCGGTGCGCAGTCACACCAAAGTCTAGTTGATTTGTTTGCTGTTGTCAAAAAGGTCCTTTCTCATTGTCGCCTTTGTTTCGAAAGGTGCCTATAAAGAAAAATGTGTTCGTCCTCTTCCACAAAAATTTCTGTACAAATTCTTTTTCTAGCATCTTGAAAATATTTAGGCATGCATCTGGCTCGAAAAGTCTGTCGCAGATTGGGATTAAGGAAAAAACTACTAATGATGGAGTAACGTGATTTCAAGTATAAATAAGGAAATGTATCGGAATATTCCCCCTTTTTGTAAGGCTCTTTGGAGAAGTCGTATCGATATGTATACTACAATGGTGTGCATATTTTTTCTATCTTTTTTCTTTTTTTGTGAAGAACTCTATCTGTTGTGCCTCCCCTTCAAATAACTTTGGGTGAAACCTAAACGAAAGCTGTGGAAGCTAAACGAAAATAATTAGAAAAGCAACCTAACGTTGTATGTGCATGCACTTCAAAAAGCATGCTTTCTTAAAAAAAAATATGGTTCGTTTGAAAATAAGAACTTCGTAGTCATTTACTACTTTAATTCATGTTGAATGTTAGGATGAGAAATCTTTTTGAAACACCCTTCATTTTGTGAATACTGTCGTGATATCGAAAGCAGCTGTGTAAAGCTGTCTTACACCTACTTCGTATGCAGCCCGCACATCAGTTCGATCCACCAGGTTGTATAACAAACAGGAACTTGCCCTTTGTCCGTCCGTGACTTGCGTGCCTCAAAAAGTATGCGACGAAGAGTCTATATCGTACTACGAACCGTAACTACGTACCTAGTTAGCTGGAATCTTAGATGAAATTTGATCACGTCTTCCAAGGCATCCATATCCAAGGCTTTGTAGCGTAGACGGATGGAGATACACTGGCATGAAATCTGGGAATACACTGTATATAATGGGAGATTAAACAGTTTCGGTTTGAGGGCGTTGACGCGGCGTATATGCGACTGATCGTGACTCCGATGCGGTTACATAAACATCGACATGTAGGCATTCGTATCTATCGGACGTGCTAGTGGTAAATGCAGAAACGTGAACTAAAGTAACAATATTACCAAATGCGTCCAAACAGAAAAAAAACGAGGTGGCTGCCAAAGGTCCAACACCGGTACACATCGATCTAATAATAATGAATGGGGTAGCATGTCTGTCGAAAACCGGGAAAACTCCGACTTGGTGTGCTGCTGTTTCATATCCCCATACTGCAAATGTCGTAACGCAGAAGTTACGCCAGCTCAAATGGGAGACACTCGAGCACCCACACTATAGGTCTGATCTTTACCCATGCGGTTATTACGCCTTCGGTCCCTCAAAAAAAGGCCTTGAAAGCTCGTCTATTCCTGTAGGACGAATTCGTGCAGTAGGCAGTTACGGACTACTTCACGCAACAGGACACGTTGTTTTACCAAACGGGTATCTGAAACCTAATGGGTCGGTGGGAAGATTGCCTCAATATTTACGATAATTTTGTTTGACTGACATACCGATTCTGGGCAATACGGCCTTTAAACAGAAACTTTATGATCGTCCATTATACACTACTGGCCATTAAAATTTCTACACCACGAAGATGACGTGCTACAGACGCGAAATTTAACCGACAGGAAGAAGATGCTGTGATATGCTAATGATTAGCTTTTCAGAGCATTCACACATGTTTGGCGCTGGTGGCGACACCTACAACGTGCTGGCATGAGGAAAGTTTCCAACCGATTTCTCATGCACAAACAGCAGTTGACCGGCGATTCCTGATGTAACGTTGTTGTGTTGCCTCGTGTAAGGAGGAGATGCGTACCATCACGTTTCCGACGTTGATAAAGGTCGGATTGTAGCCTATCGCGATTTCGGTTTATCATATCGCGACATTGTTGCTCACGTTGGTCGAGATCCAATGACCGTTAGCAGAATATGAAATCGGTGGATTCAGGAGGGTAATACGGAACGCAGTGCTGGAACCCAACGACCTCGTATCGCTAGCAGTCGAGGTGACAGGCATCTTATCTGCACGGCTGTAACGGATCGTGCAGCCACGTCTCGATCCCTGACTCAACAGATGGGGACGTTTGCAAGACAACAACCATCTGCACGAACAGTTCGACGACGTTTGCAGCAGCATGGACTATTAGCTCGGAGACCATGGCTGCGGTTACCCTTGACGCCACATCACAGACAGGAGCGCCTGCGATGGTGTACTCAACGACGAACCTGGGTGCATGAATGGCAAAACGTCCTTTTTTCGGATGAATGCATTTTCTGTTTACAGCATCATGATGGTCGCATCCGTGTTTGGCGACATCGCGGTGAACGCACATTGGAACTGTGTATTCGTCATCGACATACTGGCGTATCACTCGGCGTGATGGTATGTGTTGCCATTGGTTACACGTCTCGGTCACCTCTTGTTCGCATTGACGGCGCTTTGAACAGTGGTCGTTACATTTCAGATGTGTTACGACCCGTGGCTCTACCCTTCATTCGATCCCTGCGAAACCCTACATTTGAGCAAGATAATGCACGACCGCATGTTGCAGGTCCTGTACGGGCCTTTCTAGATACAGAAAATGTTCGACTGCAGCCCTGGCCAGCACATTCTCCAGATCTCTCACCAATTGTAAACGTCTGGTCAATGGTGGCTGAGCAACTGGCTCATCACAATACGCCAGTCACTACTCTTGATGAACTGTGGTATCGTGTTGAAGCTGCATGGGCAGCTGTACCTGTACACGTCATCCAAGCTCTGTTTGACTCAATGCCCAGGCGTATCAAGGCCGTTACTACGGCCAGAGGTAATTGTTCTGGGTACTGATTTCTCAGGATCTATGCACCCAAACTGCCTGAAAATGTAATCACATGTCCTAGTATAATATATTTCTCCAATGAATACCCGTTTATCATCTGCGTTTCTTCTTGGTATAGCAATTTTAATGGCCAGTAGTATGTAAACGCTCCAGGATCCGGAGTCTCACTCTCTTATGCGCAATAGTTCGAGAGTTATTGGCATTTTACCGATGTTTGTTTGAAACTGAGATCCGCTATACATTAAGGCCGGGAACACCAAATTTGGTGTGAAGGTTTAGTGATGCACCATACTCGTGGGGTTAGTGACTGGAGTAGTAGATTTTCTATTTTCGTGTTTGTTTCCGTTTTCAGGCTCTTCACAGTAGATTGCCTAATACCAATTTTGTTGTAGGTCAAAATTATTATTGGGGTTGTGCAAGTCGGTTCAAATTGGGTGTGTGTGACAGTACCTAACAGTTACTGTTGTGTAGTTGCTACTTTTAGTAGCATCCCATACAAGCAAACCAGCTGTGTCTTTACCTGCGGTTACTCGCACTTTATGTGCGTAGGCTATGCATGGGTCTGTTAGAAAAAAATAGCTCAATGTAATCATAAGGTCGAGCCGCGTCATCTGCTTTCAAGCCCTGTAGCTAATTCACTGCAGATTATAACCTGGAGCTCTGATCCTGCAGTTAAACAGTCTGTGTATTGAATAGAATTGCGAGTTAATAAAATACACAAAATTACAAAAGAAAAGTTAAACGAATAATTTAATAACACAGGTTCTATTCCAACGTCTGTAATTGATGTGGACGACAGAGAATTATGTTGAATAATGTTCATTCCAGAAAGGACCTTTCAAATAAATGGGAAGCGATCTTATGATATTGAGTTAAAATACAGACAGAAAGATATCCTTGTCAAATGCAGTAAAATTACGTTGAAAGCATTATGAGAATGGAAGAAAAATCCCCAACCTAAATCCTCGTCAATGATACACGAGAAATAAGTCTGTTAATCACAATACACGAATCATTCACCAGGTCAGATAATTCAGAATTCGACCTGATGTGTTACAGACTAATACACATGATACACTGAATGGTAATTCATAAGCTGTCTATTCTAGGTTCCGTAAATCAAGAGGAAATAGTTAGGTCCTATTCTGGAGAAGTTTCAGGTCACTCGAAATATAAAGTCTCTTCAGAAGTTAAAGTATAGTAGCGGCCATTCACCACCCAGAATCAAACATCTTCGCAATCGAATATCACTCTTTACCACAGGCAGTCCTGCCTACTTCCAGCACTCGCGTAAAAATGTACAGAATCGCTCCCTGAACTCTTCACTCGAAAAGATCCAGTCTCCACTTGACCCTTGTAGTTTTCTGCAACTGTCTGGTTTTCCATTGGCTGTAGGCCTTCCCCACCAAAAATACATCATTCTTACGTTCTACAATCATGATTTGATTCATCATAACCACTTCTCGGACTAAAATAATATATTACAACAATACTGAAATAAAGAAATGTTATAAAAGCGCAGTCACACTCAGATCATTCACAACAATTACAAATAGAGATTTGTTCATAAATAAAGAAGCTAGTATTCTTGTGCAAGTGCGCTCACATGAAATGAAAAGGAATTGTTGTTAAATTTTGTTTAAACAATTAATTATGCCTTCTCGACAGAAGCGTCTTTTGATGCTCTTTTCAATTGTTGTGTCCGCTGACAGATGCAATTGACCACTTTTAAATTAGCACAGTTTTTTTAATAGCACTTGCAATCAACCTTTGAATAAAGTTACTGGCAAAATAATAGACTGTTCATTAAATAAATACACGACTACGACAAAACACGAGGTATGGATGCCATGTTCATTTTCTGTGTAAATATAGTTCAAATGGTTCAAATGGCTCTGAGCACTATGGGACTTAACATCTGAGATCAGCAGTCCCATAGAACTTAGAACTACTTAAACCTAACTAACCTAAGGACATCACACACATCCATGCCCGATGCAAGATTCGAACCTGCGACCGTAGCAGTCGCGCGGTTCCGGACTGAAGCGCCTTGAACCGCTCGGCCACAGCGGCCGGCTGTAAATATGGAGAATACGATGTTCTGACATCATTTGCGTAATAAAATAGATGTAAAAGGCAATGTTAATCAAGAAATGAAATAGATACAGGTATGTAGCTTTCAGAAATGATGCCTATAGGGGAGTGTTATCATCTGAGATATGTGAAGCAATTACATGTTGTTACTTCAGAGGTTCGTTGTGTAAATGTTTATTTACTGTGAAATATTAACTTCTGTAGTTTTAAAGACATTGAAATATTATTGTGCCACTGGGTGTACCTCATTTTTCCGAGATTGCAGACGTATTCAGATTGGCATTAATAACTGTCAGTTATTGTCGAATCTCAAAGAACTGTAACTTGGTCATCTTTACGTTTGTATGACATTACGTCATTTCTTGGAGAATCTCTTGTACAAAGGCCATACGAGTAACACCCGATCAAAATATAAGTTTTGGGATTTTCTCCATTTCCGGCCACGGGCTCCTTGTCTCTGTATCAGCGCTCACCTGGGGAGGTCCTGCGACGTCTTCATCCCGCAGACTTGTACCCAGCCAAGCAAGCAAACTCATGTCTCCTCAGTACCAGACCTAGGTGGACCAATAACTTGCCTACATACACGTAACATGTACCGCATTTAAAGTTCGTCAGACAGATAACGTCGGGAGAAGGAATTTTTGAAAGATCTCGTGTAAGTCGTAAAGATAAAGTCTTGTCAGTTAGAAAATGATTTACGAGGGCAGTTTTTTTAAGACAGGAAGTTATGTTTTACACGGAGGAGAAAGCAAGTGATCTTTTTAGGGAAAATTCGGGGAGTCGGTCGCTGCGTGAAAGGGGT
The DNA here is from genome assembly GCF_021461395.2 of Schistocerca americana. NCBI lineage: Eukaryota > Metazoa > Arthropoda > Insecta > Orthoptera > Acrididae > Schistocerca > Schistocerca americana. The sequence goes on along the minus strand of NC_060121.1, from coordinate 323,737,898 downwards.
AGCGGGAAGCGATTTAACATGTCCTCATGCGAACGTTTGACCACTACGAGGTCAGGTGCAAGTCATGAAAATCAACAAGCGTTTTGTGTGTGATCCGCTCCCGTGGTGTACAGAAAGCGTGGGATTCAGAGACGGGGAGTTAGTCGGCAGTAGATCTACGCCGAGTCCATGTCTCTCGTTCTTCTGATCTGTACAAAGTGACAATATTGTGTGCTTAGAATATTTTCGGTTAAGCAATGACGCGCAGAAAAAGTACTTTAAAAATTTACAACACTTTTCAGACTTTTGTTTTTGGAGAGAGAAACACGGCGTAGACGTTCAGTAATTCTACTGTGCGAACTAAGTTGGTGAACTTAAACTTTCATGAGTGCGCTGGACTTCGATTGTTTTAAAATTACATAGAGTCGGGACTTCATATAAATTTTGTTTCTTACGTGGCACTCATAACATTGTCCTATGCATTACTTGCCGGGCTGTAAAGATTCCGTGGCAGCACTAACCCATTTCGGAAAGTTGCGATCGTTGGTGTCTCAAGACGAGCAAACATTTTAACTTTTACTATTTTTGATTCTTCGAATGGTGTGATGTTAGGTATTTGATGGCCTTGTATTGAGTTGTACAGCGGAAGAGCTACAGGAATGTATCAGCTATTTATCATAAACTGTGCTTCCTGTTAGATACCATAGTTACTATCCTCACTCATATCAAAAAGTTGTAATGCAAGCATGGATGTTCTGGCTAGACATAGTGTTTTGCCGTTTCTTCCTATGCCCTTGTTGTAAGTTAGGCAAAATACATCGTACACTTGTGCGTAGTCTCAGAGAACTGAGAGAGACATTTATGAACAAAAATAACAAAATTAATAAATGATTGCACCCATGCACTCTTAACTGAGTCGAGGAACAACTGCGCGTGTATTCACCTGCAACGTGATACAGCACTGTTCACCTGGTTCGCTTGCGAAATTTACCCCGCAAGTGCATGACCTCACACAATTGTGCAAGGCACACCGCACTTACTGTTAAGCCAGGAAGATTAACTGAGTGTTCCATTGCAACATCGAATTTCATGGGCTATACACTTGGTAACGCCGACAGATGGCTGTTTGATCTGAAGCTGCTCCACCACAATAAAAATATCAAACCATTTTGTAGTGAACTGCTATTACATATATTTAAAACTGGTTAACGCAAATGGACACATCTGTCTGTGTCTTCTTTATTTCCAAAGTGAAATGACCAGGGTATATGGTGCCTCCCGTACGTGCTGTAAAGTACTGCAACTAAACTTACTGGAAACTTGCCGAACGTACCTTGCATATTAGAATCTATGTCAGCAGCTACAACACTATGTTTGTCATGTTCGTTCTTGTTCTGTTTCCGTGGCGCCGCCTTTATCTACATAAAACGCGTTCCTCGTCTCCTCACAAATGTTTTACAGAACCTAACAATGAAATCCACTTGCATTAATACTATACTCCACTACCGATATCCCTCTGCAACCTTTACCACTCATACACCCCTGCGATAGCAAACTGACGAGTCCTTGATTTCTCAGGACGTATCCTACGAATCGATCCCTTCCATCAGCCAAGTTGTGCAATATGTTTTTCTTTTCCCCAGTCCGATTCAGTACCTCCTCACTAGTTACTCCATCTATCCACCCGCTCTTCGAAATTCTTCCGTAGCATCGCGTTTCGAAAGCTTGTCTGAATCGTTAATCATCCATAGTTCACTATTGTACAAGGCTACACGCCAAATACCTTCAGGAAAGAATTCCTAACGATTAAATCTGTATTTCATTTCATGTTTTAAAGAAACTGCGACTTCTACCACCATCATTCATTTTGCTGCCCTAATAACTAAACTCATCTGCTACACACAGTGTCCCATTCCCCGATTTAATTCCCTCAGCAGCGTATGGTTTAATTAGACTACATTGAATTACACTTGATTTACTTTTGTTGATGTTCATCTCATAACCTATTTTCAAGACACTGACTGTTCCGTTCAACTGCTTTCCCAAGCCGTTTGCCGTCTCCGACAAAAATTCAATTTGGTATCAAACGTGTAAGTTTTAACTTCTTCTGCGTGACTTTTAATTCTATTACCAAATATCTCCTGCTTGTTCAATGTGCTCAAGGAATCACCTCATTGGTAGGCTACGACTCTCAGTTACTTCTTTCATTCCATACCCTTCGACTCTTATAACTGCGCCCTGGTTTCTGATCAAGTTGTAGATAATCTGTTGCTGCCTGTATTTCACCCCCTACTATCTTCAAAATTTAAAATAGTGTAGTCCCGCCGACATTCTCAAAAGACTTCTCTAAATGTACAGTTGCTGTACAGGTTTGCTTCTCAACAATCTATCTTATATACACTCCTGGAAATTGAAATAAGATCACCGTGAATTCATTGTCCCAGGAAGGGGAAACTTTATTGACACATTCCTGGGGTCAGATACATCACATGATCACACTGACAGAACCACAGGCACATAGACACAGGCAACAGAGCATGCACAATGTCGGCACTAGTACAGTGTATATCCACCTTTCGCAGCAATGCAGGCTGCTATTCTCCCATGGAGACGATCGTAGAGATGCTGGATGTAGTCCTGTGGAACGGCTTGCCATGCCATTTTCACCTGGCGCCTCAGTTGGACCAGCGTTCGTGCTGGACGTGCAGACCGCGTGAGACGACGCTTCATCCAGTCCCAAACATGCTCAATGGGGGACAGATCCGGAGATCTTGCTGGCCAGGGTAGTTGACTTACACCTTCTAGAGCACGTTGGGTGGCACGGGATACATGCGGACGTGCGTTGCCCTGTTGGAACAGCAAGTTCCCTTGCCGGTCTAGGAATGGTAGAACGATGGGTTCGATGACGGTTTGGATGTACCGTGCACTATTCAGTGTCCCCTCGACGATCACCAGTGGTGTACGGCCAGTGTAGGAGATCGCTCCCCACACCATGATGCCGGGTGTTGCCCCTGTGTGCCTCGGTCGTATGCAGTCCTGATTGTGGCGCTCACCTGCACGGCGCCAAACACGCATACGACCATCATTGGCACCAAGGCAGAAGCGACTCTCATCGCTGAAGACGACACGTCTCCATGGTTCAAATGGCTCTGAGCACTATGGGACTCAACTGCTGAGGTCATTAGTCCCCTAGAACTTAGAACTACTTAAACCTAACTAAACTAAGGACATCACAAACAGCCATGCCCGAGGCAGGATTCGAACCTGCGACCGTAGCGGTCTTGTGGTTCCAGACTGCAGCGCCTTTAACCGCACGGCCACTTCGACCGGCGACACGTCTCCATTCGTCCCTCCATTCACGCCTGTCGCGACACCACTGGAGGCGGGCTGCACGATGTTGGGGCGTGAGCGGAATACGGCCTAACGGTGTGCAGGACCGTAGCCCAGCTTCATGGAGACGGTTGCGAATGGTCCTCGCCGATACCCCAGGAGCAACAGTGTCCCTAATTTGCTGGGAAGTGGCGGTGCGGTCCCCTACGGCACTGCGTAGGATCCTACGGGCTTGGCGTGCATCCGTGCGTCGCTGCGGTCCGGTCCCAGGTCGACGGGCACGTGCACCTTCCGCCGACCACTGGCGACAACATCGATGTACTGTGGAGACCTCACGCCCCACGTGTTGAGCAATTCGGCGGTACGTCCACCCGGCCTCCCGCATGCCCACTATACGCCCTCGCTTAAAGTCCGTCAACTGCACATACGATTCACGTCCACGCTGTCGCGGCATGCTACCAGTGTTAAAGACTGCGATGGAGCTCCGTATGCCACGGCAAACTGGCTGACACTGACGGCGGCGGTGCACAAATGCTGCGCAGCTAGCGCCATTCGACGGCCAACACCGCGGTTCCTGGTGTGTCCGCCGTGCCGTGCGTGTGATCATTGCTTGTACAGCCCTCTCGCAGTGTCCGGAGCAAGTATGGTGGGTCTGACACACCGGTCATGTGTTCTTTTTTCCATTTCCAGGAGTGTATTTATCTCGATCCTAAACTGTTCTTCCCTGAAATCGGCTTCTAGCAGTTATTCCTTTCTTACGCAAGTAGGTAGTGTAAATATTTTGGAAGCATGATATATTAAACTGATAGTTTGATAACATTCACACATATCAGCATCTGCAATTCTTGGAAATGGAGCTATTTCGTAATGCTTGAAATCAGAGGGTATTTCGTCAGTTTGATATATCCCAGAACCTTTTGAAACAGTTTTGTTACGGCTGGCTCTCGCAAGGATTTCAGTTATTCGAGGGCTTATATCTACTCCAGGGTACTTGAAGCAATTTAGAGATTTCAGCGTTTTATCAAATTCTTCTCGTAATATTATATCTTCCAAATCGTCTTCATTTACTTCCTCTTCCCTTTAATTAATATTGTTTCAAGTTCATTTACCTTGTACAGTCCATTAATCTCAGCTTTTCCATTTTTATTACTGGCTTGCCATCTGAACTCTTGATATTCATACAACTGCTTATCTTTTCTCCAAAACTCTCTTTTGTTTTCATACAGGCGGAATCTCTCTTTTCGTTAGTCATGCATGCATCTAAAACCATGCGTTTGGCCTCTATGCGTCCTATTTTCGCGGGTTGCATTATCTATCAAAATCATTTTAAGATGCATGTATTCACTTTCTCCCGCTTCGTTTGCTGAATTTTTGTATTTCCTTCTGTGTTTTCCAAATAGTTCTGCTAGATCTCATTTTTTTACTGTTTGATTCTCTGCAGCCCACACTATTCCATCTCTAGAACTATCCATTTGTCTTCTATTATTTTCCTTTTCCCTGTTTTAGTAAACTGTTGTCTAATGCTTGCTGTGAGAATCGTAACAATTTCTAGTGCTTTTGGTTTCTGCAGATCTGGTCTCCTTAATCTCCAACCTCTCCCCATTTTCTTCAGTTTTAATCTTCAGTTCGTAACCCGTATATTATGGTCTGTGTCCACATCTGCCCTAAAAATATTTTGTAGTTTAAAATATGGTTTTGAAATACCACCATGCGGCTTCTTATATCATTTATTTTCCCTAATGCATGCTCACCTACTCTTTTTCCTTATCTTACTTTTCCTTCTGTCGACTTCCAGATCCCCATCACAATTAAATTTCCGTCCCTATTTACGATTTGAATTTATGTTATCTCATCATACATCATTTCAATCTCTCCGTCATCTACGAAGCTACTTGGCACATAAACTTGTACTACTGTGGTGGATGTTGGCTTCCTATCTTTCTTAGCTACTATAATGTTTTCATTATGCTGTTAATAGTAGCTTACCCTCATTCCTTCTTTCTTATTCATTATTAGACCTACTCTTGCATCACTTGCATTTGGTATTTATAAACCTGTACTTACCTGACCAACGATTGCGTTGTTCTTCCTGTCTCCGCGCTTCACTAATTCCCACTATATCTGACGTCAACTTTTCCATTTTTTAAATTCTCTAAACCACCTACAGAATTAAGGTCTCTAATGTACCTCGCTCTGGCCTGTAGAACGAATCCTACTCATCTCTCTCGGAGGTTCAAATGGTGCATTATTTATCTTTGGAATATATATCGAAGAGGATGTCGTCATCATTAAGTCATATAGTATTGCTGCATGTCTTCAGGAAAAATAACATCTCTAGTTTCCCCATTCTTCTTCCAGCCGTTCGCGGTACCAATATAGCAATGCCATGTTGGCTCATGTTACAAAACAAGACTGTTGCTACCGAAAATACTGAAATGCTGATGCTCCTCGTCAGGAATCATAGATTAGTTTGTCCTCTCCACAGATACTCCTCCGTTGCGGTTGAATCTACAGTACGACTATCTGCATCATTGAGGCACGCTATGCGCTCCATTTTGGTGCGGTACATAATTCATGGAGCCCGCATCTCGTGGTCGTGCGGTAGCGTTCTCGCTTCCCACGCCCGGGTTCCCGGGTTCGATTTCCGGCGGGGTCAGGGATTTTCTCTGCCTCGTGATGGCTGGGTGTTGTGTGCTGTCCTTAGGTTAGTTAGGTTTAAGTAGTTCTAAGTTCTAGGGGACTGATGACCATAGATGTTAAGTGCCATAGTGCTCAGAGCCATAGTTCATGGAGGGAAATGCAAAGGATAGGGAAATGCAAAGGTGTAGTCTAGGTGTAATGTGGGTCACTGAAGTGAAATGGAAAGACGACAAGGATATCTGGTCAGATGTATATAGGGTATTATCAACGTCAGCAGAAACTGGTGTAACAGGAGTAGCATTCGTCATGAATTTGAAGGTGGGGCACAGTTTAAGTTACTTTGAACAGTTCAGTGATATGTTTATTCCCATCAGAATCGACAGCAAGCCAGCGGCAACAACAGTAGGTCAGATATACTTGCCGACATTGCAGGCAGAAGATGAAGAGACAGAGAGAGTATATGGGGCTATTGAATGGGTAGCTCAGTATACAAAGGGAAATGAAAATCTAATAATCAGGGAGAACGGGAACGCTGCATTAGCGGAGGAAACATAAGACGGAGTTACGGGAGAATATAGGCTTAGTAGTAGGACTGAGAGAGAAAAGAGACTAATTGAGTATTGCAGTATATTCGAGCAGATAACCAGCGAATACGTTGTTAAAAAATCATATGAGGTATACTTGGAAATTAGGAAGATTTCAGCCGGATTACCTCACGCTGAGGCAGAGATTCCTAAATCAGATACTGAATTGTAAATTTCACCCAAGAGCAGGTACAGATTTAGATAATTTAATAATGATAGAGAGTAGACTGGAATTTAAGACAAACGTCCGAAAATCAATGTGACAAGGAATGGGGTATTCGGGTTTGAGAAATGATTATGTGCGTTTGAATTTCTTTAAGGCTGTAAATACTGTGATAAAGAATACTTAGTAGGCAGTTCAGCTGAAAAGGAACGGACGTCTCTAGAAAAGGGCAATCACGAAAGGTTGACATGTAAGTTCAAGGACGGTAACTGTGAAGAAAACTTGGGTAACAGAAAAACTAATCAACAAGCGAAGGATCAACAAAGACATTCAGAAAAAGACAGGAATATAGCAGTATAAATCACAGGACTAAAATAAATAGGGAGTGCTGTTAAGCAAAAGCAACTGGTTTGCACGAAAAATACGAAGAAATCGTGTAAGAATTTTGTCAGGGGTAGTGAGTCAGCATATAGAAACACTAAGTAACGTTCGGTGAGATATGAAGGAAAGGCATCACCATCAAGAGTGCAAGACGAATCCACTGCTAAAAGTAGAGATTAGAACTGAAAGATGGAAAAAGTAGATTGAGTGTCTCTATGTGGAGAAGGAAATGTCTGAGTCGTGATAGAAGAAGGAATGGAGGTCTGTACGGAAGACAACGACGATGCAATATTATAGTCTGAGTTTGACAGAGATTTGGAAGACCTTCGATCAAATAAGGCAGAAGGGATAGTTAACATTTCTCGGAATTTCTGAAATTATGCGGTAAATGGCAACCGAACAACAGTTCAAGTTGGCATGTAGAATTATGAGACTGGAAAAATACAGTCATATTTCCTGTAAAATATCAATTCCGAAGATAGGAAAGGGAGATTCAGTGCGGAAACAAACGTGCAATCAGCGTAATGGCTCATTCGTCAAAGTTGCTGACAAGACTAACATACAGAAGGAAACTGAGTGTCAGTTAGAAGACGATAAGCTTGCCTTCGGGAAGGGTAGAGGCACCAGACAGACAGTTCTGACGTGGCGACTGATAAAGGAAGAAAGCCTTTAAAAAAATCAAGACAAGCACATTGGATTAATAGACATAGAAAAACCATCCGATAATGTAGAATGGTGCCGTATTTTCTAAATTCTCTAGTTTTAAGCTATACGCAACGATTGGTAATGTGAAAAGGTTGTAAGACAGGAATGCAGTCTTTCGTTCCTACTATTGAATATACATGTCGAAGAAGCAGTGATGGAAGTGAAAGGAAGGCTTAGGAGTCGGATTAAAACTCAGCGAAAGTGGCTAAGAATTACAGGATCTGTTGATTGGAATGAACTGTCTAACGAGTATTAAACACGGACTGAGGTAAACGGAAGGAAGACGAAAGTTATGAGGAGTGGCAGAAATGAACTTAGAGATAAACTCATTAAACCTGGTGACCACGGTTTAGATGAAGCTGCGACGTTGTACGCGAAATAAGACATAAGACGGTTGAAGACGGTAAACTGGAAAGGTAGTTGTGGTTGCCTAACATTTAAAAACAAGACTAATAGTATCAAACATCGGATTTAATTTGAGACATACATTTCTGAGCGTGTACTTTTGGAGCACAGCTTTGAATGATAGTGAATCACAGACCGTCGGAAAACCGGAAAGCCGCGCGGAGTGGCCGCGCGGTTTGAGGCGCCATGTGCGGGTAGCGCGGACCCGGTTGGCACACGAGAGGACCTTGTGGTGGGCCGCATCAAACTTGTCAGAAGACTGATGACTCTATACATCTACACCTACGTGAGTACTCTGCTTTTTTTTTTTGGTCATCAGTCTACTGACTGGTTTGATGCGGCCCGCCACGAATTCCTTTCCTGTGCTAACCTCTTCATCTCAGAGTAGCACTTGCAACCTACGTCCTCAATTATTTGCTTGACGTTTTCCAATCTCTGTCTTCCTCTACAGTTTTTGCCCTCTACAGCTCCCTCTAGTACCATGGAAATCATTCCCTCATGTCTTAGCAGATGTCCTATCATCCTGTCCCTTCTCCTTATCAGTGTTTTCTACATATTCCTTTCCTCTCCGATTCTGCGTAGAACCTCCTCATTCCTTACCTTATCAGTCCACCTAATTTTCAACATTCGTCTATAGCACCACATCTCAAATGCTTCGATTCTCTTCTGTTCCGGTACATATTGTATATGACCCGTCTCTCCCTATAGCTTACCCCTACTTTTTTCAGAATCTCGAACAGCTTGCACCATTTTATATTGTCAAACGCTTTTTCCAGGTCGACAAATCCTACGAAAGTGCCTTGATTTTTCTTTAGCCTTGCTTCCATTATTAGCCGTAACGTCAGAATTGCCACTCTCGTCCCTTTACTTTTCCTAAAGCCAAACTGATCGTCACCTAGCGCATTCTCAATTTTCTTTTCCATTCTTCTGTATATTATTCTTGTAAGCAGCTTCGATGCATGAGCTGTTAAGCTGATTGTGCGATAATTCTCGCACTTGTCAGCTCTTGCCGTCTTCGGATTTGTGTGGATGATGCTTTTCCGAAAGTCAGATAGTATATCGCCAGACTCATATGTTCTACACACCAACGTGAATAGTCATTTTGTTGCCACTTCCCCCAATGATTTTAGAAATTCTGATGGAATGTTATCTATCCCTTCTGCCTTATTTGACCGATTCTAATACTGGATCCCCTATCTCTTCTAAATCGACTCCTGTTTCTTCTTCTATCACATCAGACAAATCTTCACTCTCATAGAGGCTTTCAATGTATTCTTTCCGCCTATTTGCTCTCTCCTCTGCATTTAACAGTGGAATTCCCGTTGCACTCTTAATGTTACCACCGTTGCTTTTAATGTCACCAAATGTTGTTTTGACTTTCCTGTATGCTGAGTCTGTCCTTCCGACAATCATATCTTTTTCGATGTCTTCACATTTTTCCTACAGCCATTCCGTCTTAGCTTCCCTGCACTTCCTATTTATTTAATTCCTCAGCGACTTGTATTTCTGTATTCCTGATTTTCCCGGAACATGTTTGTACTTCCTCCTTTCAGCAGTCAACTGAAGTATTTCTTCTGCTATTCACAATAAAGTGCCTGGCAGAGGGTTCAATGAACCACCTTCAAGCTGTCTCTCTACCGTTCCACTCTCGAACAGCGCGCGGGAAAAACGAGCACTTACATTTCTCTGTGCGAGCCCTGATTTCTCTTATTTTATCGTGATCATCATTTCTTCCTATGTAGGTGGGTGCCAACAGAATGTTTTCGCAATCGGAGGAGAAACCTGGTGATTGAAATTTCATAAGAAGATCCCGTCACAACGAAAAACGCCTCTGTTTTAATGATTACCGCTCCAATTCACGTATCTTCTCTGTGGGTCTATCTCCCTATTTCACAATATTACAAAAAGAACTGCCCTTCTTTGTACTTTTTCGATGTCATCCGTCTCTACCACCTGATGCGGATCTCACACCGCACAGCAATACTCCAGAATAGGGCGGTCAAGCGTGGTATAAGTAGTCTCTTTAGTAGACCTGTTGCACCTTGTAAGTATTCTGCCAAAGAATCGCAGTCTTTGGTTTGCTCTACCCACAACATTATCTGTGTGATCGTTCCAATTTAGGTTATTTGTAATTGTGATCCCAAAGTATTTAGTTGAATTTACAGCCTTCAGATTTGTGTCACTTATCGCGTAATCGAAATTTAGCCGATTTCTTTTAGTACTCATGTGAATAACTTGGCACTTTTCTGTATTTAGGATTAGTTGCTACTGTTCGCATCTTATCCAAATCATTATGCAATTCGTTTTGGTCATCTGATGACTTTACAAGACGGCAAATGACAGCATCATCTGCAAACAATCTAAGACGGCTACTCAGACTGTCTCCTATGTCGTTAATATAGATCAGGGACAATAGAGGGCCTATAACACTTCCTTGAGGAACGCCGGAAATTACTTCTGTTTTACTCGATGACTTCCCGTCTATTATTACGAACTGTGACCTTTCTGACAGGATATCACGAATCCAGCCACACAACTGAACGATATTCCATAGGCACGCAGTTTGGTTAGAAGACGTTTGTGAGGAACGGTGTCGAAAGCCTTCTGGAAATCTAAAAATACGGAATCAATTTGACATCCCCTGCCTATAGCACTCATTACTTCATGTGTATAAAGAGCTAGTTGTGTTGCGCAAGAACGATATTTTCTGTATCCGTGCTAACTACGTGTCAATAAATGGTTTTCTTCGGGGTACTTCATTATGTTCGAATACAGTATATGTTCCGAAACCCTACTGCAAATCGACGTTAGTGATATGGGCCTTTAATTCAGCGGATTACTTCTACTTTCCTTTTTGGGCATTAGCGTGACTTGAGCAATTGCCCAGTGTTTAGGTACGTATCTTTCTGTGAGCGAGAGGTTGTATGTAATTGTTAAATATGAAGCTTTGTATCAGCATACTCTGAGAGGAACCTGACTGGTATACAATCTGGACCGGAGGCCTGGGCCTTATTAAGTGATTTAAGCTGCTTTGTTACACCGAGGATATCTGCTTCTGTGTTTCTCATCTTGGCAGTTGTTTTTGACTGGAATTCAGGAATATTTTCTTCGTCTTTTTTGGTGAAGGAGTTTCGGAAAACCATGTTTAATAACTCTGCTTTAGTGGCACTGTCATCAGTGACTTCACCGTTGTTATCGCGCAGGGAAGGTATTAATTGCGTCTTGCCACTGGTGTACTTTATGTATGACCAGAATCTCTTTGGGTTTTCTGCCAGATTTCGTGACAAAATTTCGTTGTGGAAATTATTAAAAGCATCTCACATTGAAGTACACGCTATATTTCGAACTTCTGCAAAACTTTACCAGTCTTGGGGATTTTGCGTTCTTTTGAATCTGGCATGCTTTTTTCGCTGCTTCTGCAACAGCAATCTGACCCGTTTCGTGTACCATGGGGGATCAGTATCATCAGTTCCTGTCGAAACCTCTCTCTTTGAAATCATTCCACAACTTTTCTACGCTTACATTATCAGATTGGATGGAGTGAAGACTGTCTCTTAAAAAGGCGTTAAGAGCATATTTATCAGGTTTTTTAAATAGACTTTGCGTTTCTTTTTGATGGTTGTGTTACAGTATTTTCGCAACCATTTACGCTTCGAGTGGGTTCATGAACTAATTGTTCAAAATAATTTTCTGAGAAAGCTTTCAGTACAATTTCGGATGAAGTTTTATGCCTGCCGCCGGCGTTAAAAGTATAATTTTTCCAGCATATCGAGGGTAGATTGAAGTCACCACTGACTATAATTGTGTAAGTGGGGTGCCTATTTGGAATTTTTCTTTGAACTGTGGAGCAACTATATCTTCTGAGTCGGGGGGTCGGTAAAACGATCCAATTAATTGTTTAGTCCGATTGTCAGGTATAACGTCTACCTATACTATTTCGCAGGAACTATCTACTTCAATTTCACCACAAGTCAAACTACTTCTGACAGCAATAAATACTCCACCACCAACTGTATTTAATCTATTGTTTCTGAACACTGTCCGATCGTTTGAAAAAATTTCGTATGAACTTATTTCCAGACTAGCCAGCTTTCTGTATCTATTACTATTTGAGCTTCAGTGCTTTCTATTAGGGCTTGGAGCTCTCGTTCTTTCCCAACACAGCTACAACAATTAATCGCATTCTCTCAAATACGAGTCCATTGCGTTGACCCTGACTTCGCCTCACTCGATCAATGGACACGTGACTTTGTTCGCGAAGAATTATTCACTGGATTTGGCCGCTAAGGTCCCTGATTCCTCTCGTGCTATCGGTAAGACTTATAAATCTATTTTTCACAATGAGCACAAGACTTGCTATTTGACAACAGTTTGCAGAAGGGTGAAAACGTTCGGTCTTGGAAATAATATCATGTCAGACACTTCCTGTATTTAGCCTTCCTTCAACTCACTGTACTCTTTTCTAAATTATTCATTGATTTTATGATAATTACACAACATAACATTATCGAATTATGAACTTTTTTCGGAAGTGCTTACGCAGACCTGTTACAATGTCTGCTGTCATACTCACTTGGTAAGGGCCCCAGACACAGTAGTTTCCTTAACATATACATTGCTGTTTCAAAGATTACTCCCGGAAAATATTACTTTTCCATTCGCCTTCGCTGCTATCGGTTCCGTATGTTCACTCGGCTTCATATGATATTCTAGTATTAACTCCGAATATTTAAGCCGTATGATAGGCTCCACAACTTTACCACTATTCTAATTGGACACTGAAGGGATCAGCCCCCGTACATTTAACAAGAACTGTCTTTCAAATCACAAAATGTAACGTACAAGTCATTTTCCATTTACTGTCCATCGTCCAGTGACGAAAGATTCCTGTGGACAATAGTGTCGCATAACAACATCAGATGTATTTTAAAGCGCCCAATGTGCCTTTAACCGATAATCCGATTTGCTTATAGCGGAGCATTATCTGTTGCACATAGCGTCTCCACATCTGGCCCCTTATTGTGTATCTGCCGTCTTACTTTGTCGTCACCATCACCAGTGAATGAAAATTAAAAGAAAATTAGAAATTAGAAGTCCCTTATTTGCAGCGTGAAACGGCTTTATTGTACTCTTTTTGTCTTGTGGTTGTAGAACTGATGAGCAATAAATTTTCTATGACCTATGGGTAATTCTGTGGATTTGTGTGTACGGAGACTTTTCCAGGTTATACAGCTGATGACGAAATCAATGTCTTTGTTTTCACGAGCCACCTTCCCACCTATATTTTTTTAACTTCAGAGCTCGTGAAGAAAGAGAGAGCCGTCGAAATACCGTGTTTTTTACTTAATCATCTTAAATTTGTTAGTGCAATCACTTACTTCGGCACTATACAACCTTGGACGAGTAAATCGACGTAGAAACGATTGCCCTTGCGTGTTTGTTGTCCCTGATCAGATACTGTCGGGCAATTTTAGCGGATTACGCCTCCGAATGAACACAAAGCGTTAAGTCACGTTGATACGACTGTTTCAGGCAAGGACCGCACCGTGTCGCTAGCTGCTGGGGAGTATGAGTGGCGTTAGGAACGGCGGCAGCCTACAGATGGCAGCACCGTGTATGTGTTGCTAGAGCGGAAGAAATTACATGCTGTTCTTCATGTACCTCAAGTTCATGCAAGAATTTCATCCTGTTTTGGCTCTACGAAGCATATTCCAACGTTAGTTACAAATGCTTAGGAACACCTTATAGGATAATCCTAGTTCGAAGTCTACTGTGCTCTGCCTCTTCACTCATAAAGAGATGGATGTACGGAAATCTGAGTACCCAACATTGGCATCCTTTTTATTTGAAGTACCAGTACGGAGAGAATATACTCACAAGGGAACCTCCCCATCGCACCCCCCTCAGATTTAGTTATAAGTTGGCACAGTGGATAGGCCTTGATAAACTGAACACAGATAAATTGAGAAAACAGGAAGAAGTTGTGTGGAACTGTGAAAAAAATAAGCAAGGCCTATCCACTGTGCCAACTTATAACTAAATCTGAGGGGGGTGCGATGGGGAGGTTCCCTTGTCAGGAGAGGTCAACGCTCTAGCAGAGCAGCAAGCTAGATAAGAAATGAATGATTCAAACTGATTTACGCCTTCGGTCATTCCCTTGGGAGGCCACCCTTTAACTCTCGTAGTTTGAGGGTGGTCGGAATTTTTCCTCCCAGTAGAACATTATTTCTTTTTCATTTACTTGTCCTCGGAAACCAAGTCCATTTAGCTACAATGTCTGCGAATGTTAGTGTTAATGGACGACTGATTGTATCTAGAGTTGCGCTCTATCAAAATTATGGCTCGGTAGTTTGGTACACTAACATAAATGACTTAGTAAATGGTAGGATTCCCAGTAGTATTGGTAGAACCGATAGGGAAAGAAACATAAAGGAATGTTTAAGAGAGAATCTTGAAACCGACGACTTCTCTTTGTTTTTTGTTTGTTTAGAGCCGCACATCACTCAGTGTTAGTCCATTGTGTATTATACATCCTTGCAGAGTATAAATGGAATTTTATAAGCAATAAAAATCAGTTGATGGCGTAGCTTTTCCGCTTTTATGTAACCAAGGCAATTACTTTCGATGCAAATACAGTTTACACGTACGAACATAAAAATATGCATAATTATTGTTATCATTTTGTACTCAATAGAACATTCTTCATCATGATCAAGGCAAGAGTTTCCTGGTATTATTTGTAAATGTGGAAGATGTTTATGAATAACGCAGACATGTTTTACACAGGTTCGACAAAGTACTCAAGTGATGTTTGATACATTTTTTTGCCTTTTTGTTGAGGAAATTGGATTTTCCAGCGGTATATAATAAACCTGTATTGTTTCCTTTATTTTTACTAAAACATACCTGTGATTCATTTAATAGATCAACAATTTTCTAATAAAACCCGAATTAACACTGGAAATTTCAGTTTTGTTACAAATATTGCTTATTTTTAAGTAACAGATAGGAGGATAACAATGAAGAACAAAAATGTTCTATAGGTACCTGCCCCTCCTTCGGTCACTTTCTAGACGGTTGACCCCTTCCAGTTTTTAGAACAAGCTGGTAAAACAGGGATCGCATACGTAAAGAACGCGATCGTTGTAAGGTAACGCCCCATAGGTATGCAACACACCTAACGTGGAGGTAACATGGGTACCACCTTCACTGATCAAAGCTACTAAGAAATCTACCGTAACATACGCTTACTTACAATAGTCTACGGTAACGCATGGTAGCTTTACCACTGATATTGTATGTGACAAATTGAAGATATCGACCGAGAGCGATGTCACGATGGTAACAAACTGGACTCGCATTCAGGAGGACATCTATTCAAATCCCTGTCTGGTCGTCCAAATTTAGATTTTGCGTGATTTCCCTAAATTGCTTAAGGCAAATTTCACGATGGTTCCATTGAAAGAGGTCGGTCGGTTTCCTTCCGTATCTCTATTATTATTTGAAGCAGAAAACTTCACCATGACATATGTCCTATTCCGAACGGTTTTCCGAAATAGAATACATTTAATATACATTGTTATTTGTTTTCTGTATCATTCGATACATTGACAGGTTGACATATGTAGAACAGTTAGTAAGCATTATAGCACGCGTTTTACAAAGTATCAATTGGAAAATAATTTTTAACACATTCACCTCTAAGCACATCGTACGAGACACATTACAGCTGTTGCGGAGTTCGAATATCCCACCGTCAACTTCAATACATTTGTACCCCTTTGTGAGAATACGAGTTGCTTGTCTGAGTGCCTCTGCACGTCCACTAATGAAAAGAACAGCGTTCATGATGTGACCAAGCAGATCATCTCGAGTATTCACCTTTCGTTTGTTCACCTCAGACTTGATGCAAACCCTTACACAAAAATATAATTGCGTAAAGTCTGATGATTTTGTGGCCTGTTAGTTGTACCCCTAATACCACGACCAGCCATTGATTAGGATAAGAGCGTTTGGGATGGTCCTTCCCACGTCTGGCAAAATATGGAGGGGTTCCGTCAAGCTGTAAGTACATTGTAGCCCGTCTGGCCAAAGGAACGTTCTCACGGTGTCCAAAAAACGAATTTTCCAAAAAATACATGCAATTATATCCTGTCATTCACTCTTCTAGAATGACTGGACATATCAACATATTATCGATCATGCTGCACCAAACATTGATCGAGAAACGGATTTAGAAATTAGTTTTTACTGTAGATTGTAGATTTTCCTCCGATCACTTATGATTATCACGCGTGTTGGTTGCATTGCTTGTAAACGTAACTTCATAAGTGAATAGCATTAATGAAAGTAAATGACAATTGTCATCTAACAGTGATGTAATTCAAGTCGTTTGGCATTATCGCCCATGTGAGTATTGTGGACATGTTTTATGTGAAAACAGTACAAATTTTTCTATTGTATTGTTCGCCATTCACGTGCTTCTGGGAGACTGATACGTGCAGAAAGTCGCCGTGCGCTTGTAGTAGGACTACACTGCCCGTTCCAAAAATGTGTTGGTGTTACTGCGCAGCTTGTTTAACCACCCGTCCAGAAGAAAACTGGGAATTTGGAAGAACACCTGTTTCCCCTCAGTGTGCTGAAACCTCTGGCGAACCCTCTACGATCAGGAATTCGACGTGTCGAAAAGCGCCTAAGTTATTCTTCGACAGCAGTAGGAGCGCTATTATCGTAAAAGCCGTAAACATGCACGATATCTGCAATTTATTCGTCAGCGTAAATCTGTGGTATTTTAGCCAGCACGCGTACAAACACGGTTGACCGATTCTTCGGTGATACATTCTCAACCCTTCGCGCTACTTCTCTCAAAATATATCATGGACAAATACGCCATCAACTGAGTAATTTAAAGGTAGAACGTCATCCCGAACAGAGAGGTTAAAAGCAACGGGATAGGTGCTGGGCTAGAATTAAACGTCAAAGAGGCTGGGTGGGTAAGATATATTCGTGCTTGCCATCAGCCCAAAAACAAATATACTTTAAATGTGTTCTATCTCGGAAACCATTCGGATCTGGGCATATCTCCATATGATGTGTTTTGCATCAGCTGAGCGTTGTTGTCGTATCCCTGAATATTTACCATTCCTAATGGGGCACTGTGTTTACTCTCTGGCGTAGTGTCGAACTACTGGGGCACGAAGTCGAAGGTTTCATGTGATACATGATTTTATTCACAGCCGTCTTTTCCAGCAGTTGTGATGTATATTTTTTCAAAATAAAATCAGGCGTCGGTTGCACAGTTCAAATATTTTGTGGCATTTAAATGGTTTCGGCACATTAATCTGTCACTTACGGAAGTTGGATACTACCTTATGTACTGAACTTCCAAAGAAGGCAGATTAATCTCCCGAAACCACTTAAGTGCAATAAATATTTCAGTTGTGCAGCTGACGATTGATGTTATTATGAAAGGAATATAATTCGTGTGATATCAAAGTTGATCTTGGAGATTTGAAAGTCAGACAAAAACTTTCTGCGATGATTATTAATTATTATCACACTACAGCACAAATAGAAACGTGTATCTGCTCCACTTCCATAAGACAGCCAACGTTGATGCCCTCGTACCATTGCTATGCAAGATTACTCACAACGCACAGCGTGCCATCTGCAGCTTTCAAACCAAACCACCATCTGTCATTCCTGTCATTCTACAAGCCACTAATTGCTCCGGAGGTAGATACTTTTGAAATGGTGGCTTGTGACGTAATTCTTATAGCTTTCTGGACGAAGGCTGACTTTAAGCAAGATTCATGGGATCAAAACATAATTCGATTGAAATCAATATTTTTAATATTATTTTTAACTTGGTTGATACGGTGATACACGAATATCGACTAAAATCGCTACAAAAATGCCAAAATAAAAACTGAATAAAATGTGGTTAATTTGTATATCACAATTTTGCGTTTGATTAGTAGGATACAAATATGGATTTTGTCAACGTACACTATCTTCAGCATTTTCGATGCAGTTCTGTCAATGTTTTAATTAATTAATAGTAATTAAAACATTTTTTAAATAAAACTAGTTAGCTAGGAGGTGGGATTTTGACCTTGTACTGCAATTCAGATGCCTCAATGATTTGAGAATGCTAATTAAGAAAAGCGTAAAAAAGTAAGCTAAACAGTGGTCTCGTACAAATTTTTGTGTGATTATTGGTGGAAACTATGTTTCACAAAATCTATGTGTCACTGCCAATGACAGAATATTCTGATTCTCAAAAGGTTCAAATGGCTCTGAGCACAATGGGGCGTAACATCTGAGGTCATCAGTCCCCTAGAACTACTTAAACCTGACTAACTTAAGGACATCACACACATACATTCCCGAGGCAGGATTCGAACCTGTGACCGTAGCATTCTGATTCTCAATGAGTGTTAGGAGGTCTACTGTTGGGGATAATTTCTAAAAACGAAACCGAATTAGACGAAAATGAAAAGTGAAAAGACTTAAACCAAAAGAGACTGATAATTTCAAGCAATTTTATGTCGTATCGGCAAGTGTCTGTAATGTTACATCAGAAGTAACGTCTCCTACGTGAACATGCAGGTTACAGGAAATAGAAGAAGAGGCTTTCGATCTGAAGCAGTCGCTTACACATATCGTGTGCTTGCAGTCAATCTCAGAGTGGCTTAAAGAAAACAGAATAAAACAGGATTATATCACGAATTGTGGGAATGGAGCTCAAACGTTCACTTGGACAGCCTAATTTAGGCTTTCCGAAGATTGCCTAAATCAGTACATTTGACTGTCGGGATGTTTCTTTTAAAATCGTGGTCACAGACGATTTCTTTGTAACTTCTTTGTCCAACATACCATGCTAATAATCCGTCTGTAATGATATTATCGCTGACAGGACCTAAATCTGTAGCCTTCCATTATCCCTTCCTTCAGAAATTAACGAAAAACCATTGAATCTCCGGTTTGTCGTTTAAGGTGAAATCAACATATAACAGTAGCACACCATGTGAAGACGTAAGTATAATTAAGGAGAAGTTTTCACTGGTTTGAAAAACGTTTGAGGACCCTGCCATATTTTTCTGCTTCATTTTTTCCCCATGCTATTGCTGTTATACATTCACTAGCGACTTCATTTTCGTTTTTACTGCAGCGGAGAACATTTTGGATAGTTACGAATGTCTCACTGGAGAGCACATCAAAAGTCGCCTGTTGGCTTCTGTCCCGGGTTCTTCGCCTGACGTTCGTTTGATGATTTTTCTGACGTTCCGCCAGCACTAATGGCTGGCATTGTCAGAGCTTCACACTCCACTGCTGGTAGTGCACTGGACTCGAGCTCGCGGCCGCAAGTTATAATACACTACTGGCCATTAAAATTGCTACACCACGAAGATGACGTGCTACAGACGCGAAATTTAACCGACAGGAAGAAGATGCAGTGATATGCAAATGTTTAGCTTTTCAGAGCATTCACACAAGGTTGGCGCCGGTGGCGACACCTACAACGTGCTGACATCGGGAAAGTATCCAACCGATTTCTCATACACAAACAGCAGTTGAACGGCGTTGCCTGGAGAAACGTTGTTGTGGTACCTCGTGTAAGGAGGAGAAATGCGTACCATTACCTTTCCGACTTTGATAGAGGTCGGATTGTAGCCTATCGCGATTGCGGTTTATCGTATCGCGACATTGCTGCTCGCATTGGTCGAGATCCAATGTCTGTTAGCAGAACATGGAATCGATGGGTTCGGGATGGTAATACGGAACGCCGCGCTGGATCCCAACGGCCTCGTATCATTAGCAGTCGAGATGACGGGCATCTTATCCGCATGGCTGTAACGGATCGTGGAGCCACGTCTCGATACCTGGGTCAACAGATGGGGACGTTTGCAAGACAACAACCATCTGCACGAACAGTTCGACGACGTTTGCAGCAGCATGGACTATCAGCTCGGAGACCACGGCTGCGGTTACCCTTGACGCTGCATCACAGACAGGAGCGCCTGCAATGGTGTATTCAACGACGAACCTGTGTGCACAAACGGCAAAACGTCATTTTTTCGCATGAATCTAGGTTCTGTTTACAGCATCATGATGGTCGCGTGCGTGTTTGGCGACATCGCGGTGAACGCACATTGGAGGCGTGTATTCGTCATCGCCATACTGGCGTATCACCCGGCGTGATGGTATGGGGTGCTATTGATTACACGTCTCGGTCACCTCTTGTTCGCATTGACGGCACTTTGAAGAGTGGACGGTACATTTCAGCTGTGTTACGACCCGTGGCTCTACCCTTCATTCGATCCCTGCGAAACCCTACATTTCAGGAGGATAATGCACTACCGCAAGTTGCAGGTCCTGTACGGGCCTTTCTGGATACAGAAATGTTCGACTGCTGCCCTGGCCAGCACATTCTCCAGATCTCTCACCAATTGAAAACGTCTGGTCAATGGTGGCCGAGCAACTGGCCCGTCGCAATACGCCAGTCACTACTCTTGATGAACTGTGGTATCGTGTTGAAGCTGCATGGGCAGCTGTACCAGTACACGCCATCCAAGGTCTGTTTGACTCAATGCCCAAGCGTATCAAGGCCGATATTACGGTCAGTGGTGGTTGTTCTGGGTACTGATTTGTCAGGATCTATGCACCCAAATTGCGTGAAAATTGTAATCACATGTCAGTTCTAGAATAATATATTTGTGCAATGAATACCTGTTTATTATCTGCATTTCTTCTTGGTGTAGCAGTTTTAATGGCCAGTAGTGTATTTTGTACCTGGCGCGCCAGCGTCCGAGGGCTTTTCCACGGCCATTACCGCTGTGGTTCTCTCCTTGTTACCTGCAGCACGGGAATCCAGGATCCGTTCACCTAGAGACTTTTCCTCTTTCTTGTTGAAGCTATTGTCATTTTTGTGGGTTTATGTAGCTTTCCTGAAGAAGCGGGTGTGACAGCTCTTTTCCACAACGAGAACTGCCGTGTTGGCGAATTTCATTATGTAGTCGGTCTCTCAAAGCGCGTGCTCCGCCACGACCAATTTCTCAACCTGTCCCAATCTGCAGTGCCGCTTATGTCTGGTGATCCTGGTGTCGACTGATTGTCCAGTCATCCCTACACAGACTTATCCACATGTTCATAGTGTGCGGTATATTCCCGACATTTCAAGTGGGTCCCTTTTATCTTTTGCCGTTCTCAGACACTCTTTAATCTTCTTAGTCGATTCATAAACAGTTCTCACGCTGTGTTTGCGCAATATAGGTTGATTCTGTTCGTCACTCTGGAAATGTGTCGTAGAAATGCCGTAACTGACATTTCTTCTTCCGATGTGTCCCTTCGTAGAGTATTTCATTCCGAGCCACATCTTATGTAAGAGGTGGAGTACCCATTGCTCCTCAGAATATTCTTTAGGTGTTGTATCTCGCGGCTGAGGCGCTACGGCTCATATATTTGTTTTCGGTGCTTTACAAGAGTATTAATCATGTCTCTTTTCTGGTTCGGGTGGCTCTTTGACAGTTGATGCACGTCTCGACCCAGAATCGAACGCTCAAACTCCTGCATGCTAACCCAAAACGCTATACACTGTATCAACCGTGAAACACGGTTTAAGTGCTAACAGCGTTAGTTACGGTTCATATGATTGCAGTGTTGCTAGATTGCCAATCTTTAACGTCCATTTACTGTCCGAAATATGCGCATGGCGAAATTTTGTGACAACATTTTTGTGTTGCCAGTATGCGAGGAATTGCGCTGCGAAGTCCAAGTGCGTGAATTTTTCTTCATCCTGTATATAATTTGAACTGGAATGGAATCAGCTCGAACGGAAGACACTGAAGAATTAAGGCTGTGAAAAATACATTCTGAGTCCGACCGAATTAGTACTGGATTTGGTAGTGCCATTCACTACCTTATTTTTGTTACAAAATATATATCTTTTTTACAATAATTTCGCGATTTGATAACTTCATTGACTTGCAGTGAATTCTGGCCGCTTGTATTTGATTTGATATATTAGGAATTTTTTTCTTTTCTTTTCCTTTTTTTAATCCGTTGCCTGTTACATTTGGTTCGTGCTTCTTGTTCTGAATCGCTACAATTTTTTGTTAACGCCATGCAGAATGTGGGAAGTGAGTCACTAAAAGTAAGTGGAAGCGTTCGTTAGCGACTGATCGCCGAATGACTTCGCGGTAAAGCAGACTGTCTGTACGAGTGCTTTGCGCTGCCCGTGTAAATTGCTTGGGTGAATACTGCAGTGAGTGCTTGGAGTCTCCTGGAAATCCGTCATGCGAGAGGAAACCGCGAAGAAGTCTGTCGCGTCTCGGACGACCTCGCCTGGGTAAACGGTAGGAACCCGGAGGCGTGGCCTTGTGTGTCTCGTGGAAATGCCACGATGTGTCAGATCTGCTGACGTAATGGCAGGCGCCACAATAAAGTACCGAAGTCATAACAAATCAGGACTGGTATTTCTTCCTACCTTTGTTCTTTCCATAATATTTCTTTTCTACAAGCAACAGCGATGATACCCTCAGCCGGCCGCTGTGGCCGAGCGGTTCTAGGCGTTTCAGTCTGGAACCGCGCTGCTGCTACAGTCGCAGGTTCGAATCCTGCCTCGAGCATGGATATGTGTGATGTTCTTAGGTTAGTTAGGTTTAAGTAGTTCTAAGTCTAGAGGACTCATGAACTCAGATGTTAAGTCCTATCGTGGTTAGAGCAATTTGAACCAATTTTTTGTGGTACCCTCATCATAGCACATATTAAAAGCCTATGTAACAACAGAGATGAAAACCATCTATAGCACCTTCATAAGTTGTCGCTCAACTGTAACAAAAATAATGTGGATGCAGTTTCTCATAAGGCTCACTTGCAAAGTCACATTTTACTATTGAAAGATTGTATAATAATAACTGAAGTTTAACAGTTTAAATCTTAGGACTAAAACAAAGTAGTGTGCAAAACTTAAGAACGAAAGGATTTTCGCATAATACGTATGTCGCTGCCAGGTAACATAGATCGATGAAACTTGGGCCATGCATAGATACAGCTGCTAAAGCATAATACAAAAGTTAACTGAAAAATACGCCATCAGACGAAGATAAATGACACTTTCATTCAAAGAGAACACTTACACAGAAGTCACCACGTTTCATGATATAGCTCCTCCCGTGACCCGGTAGAAATAGTTAATTATTTATGTCTAAGGAAAGGTATATTCTGCGTTAACTGCAGCGATCATGTAACGCTGATTGTCTGAGTGTTAACTCCAAGCTTACTGTGATAGGCACGGCATTAACATCTCTGTTACTACTACAAATTACGATGCGTGACCGATTTTGCGCTCTCTATTGTTCTAGGGCCTTTCTGTTGGCCTCTCGAACTATCAGATTCTATCTTGTCAGACATTTTAGTTCTAGTGAGTTCTGTTTCTTAATATTGTAATTATTCCTTGTGTCTTATGACATATCATACGTCTCAATTACTGCGATATTATTATTTTCCACGATGATTTCCTCTGCTGACGAGCATTCTAATTTTTAAACAGGACTAAAATTTGTAAACGATAACTCATTTTCGCCGTAAGTTGGCAAATTCCATTGTGTTTTCTTTGCAGAAGATGCCTGGCATGAAACTTGTAAATGTACGAAACAATTTTTCTAAGTAGTAATCTGAATTATTTTAAAAAAAACCGGATGGTTTTCACAAAATGATTTATTAGTTAGATTTCCAGAGTCTCAGATATTCTGTATTTCATCGTTAGTCGACCCCACTTCTAGACACTAATAAGAAAAATTATTTTTCCTAGCGAAGTTTTACCCTGTTC
The DNA here is from genome assembly GCF_021461395.2 of Schistocerca americana. Classification (NCBI taxonomy): domain Eukaryota; kingdom Metazoa; phylum Arthropoda; class Insecta; order Orthoptera; family Acrididae; genus Schistocerca; species Schistocerca americana. Next base: position 323,713,879 of record NC_060121.1, on the reverse strand, counting down.
TTTAATAGCTAGCCGGCATGCCAGACAAAGAACAATATATTGACTGCTGAATGACTTCTTCCAGAACTTCGCTACAGGAACTACAAAAGGTAAATTTCATGTTACTAACTTACAAAAAATTAATATCTGCTGTGAACAGAAGTCGTCTCAATTATAAAATATTCTCTATACTTAAGAAGATTTGGGGCAACGGCCGTGCCGCAGTGGTTACACCGGTTCCCGTGAGATCACCGAAGTTAAGCGCTGTCGGGCGTGGTCGGCACTTGGATGGGTGACCATCCAGGCCGCCATTTTTCGGGATGCTCTCAGCCTCGTGATGCCAATTGAGGAGCTACTCGACCGAATAGTAGCGACTCCGATCAAGAATACCATCATAACGACCGGGAAAGCGGTGTGCTGACCCCATGCCCCTCATATCCGCATCCTCCTCGGAGGATGACACGGGGGTCGGATGGTCCCGGTAGGCCACTCGTGGCCTGCAGACGGAGTGCTTTATTTAACAAGATTTGACATTCCTTCAAGTAAAATATAAATAGTAAGCTATATTTTACCTAGACATTACCAAAGATGGGGCATGTGTGATCACCTAGGACGACAGTGCGTACGTACCCTGCAACATGACTCGCGCTGCCCATAAGGTTGGTAAGGAGTTGTTGTGGTAGGGCCCTTCAGGTTGACAACTGCTGACTAACTCTCGCTGCATGTCGACGTGCTGCAACAAGTCTTCCCAGCAAATCCCGTTCGCTATAAGAGTACATCCACTGTTTCTAGAAGCTCCTAGGCCTGCGCTGTTCGATACGGTCGCATATTGTCATACAATTGTTAGGTCCAAATGCACACTTGAAAATCTGCACACGGGGAAGAAGTCCAACATTACAGTAACGTTGACCGGTGACTGTACCGTATTATTCGGAGGTCAGTACGCCTATGGAAAATCGTGGCTCCCCACACCATTACACCTGGACCACTCAGTAGACTGCGTTCTACAAAGTTGGATGTGCCCTCTATGGAGAGAGGTGGGGGGGGGGGGGGGGACACAAAAAGCACACAGGGGTGTTGTCGAACATGATCGTTTTGGAGATCCATGTGTTATGGTGTTGGGAGACATGGCGTTACATGGAGATACTGACTTCCAGAACACGGTACAGTCACCAGTCACTGTTACTGTGCCACCGTACTCCTCCCTCTTGTGCGTCTTTTCAGGGGTGCTTTCGGCCCTGACTCATTGTTGTGGACGACAATGCGCGACTGCAACGAACAGCCAAGGTGATCTGGAACGAGAGGACATTTTGCGAATAGACTCATAAGCCCGTTCCCACGACTTAAATTCTATCGAGCACGTGTGGAATTCTTCGGGGAGTCGTATTCGAGCACGTCCAGATGCAACAACGAACATCCAGCTGTTGTCAACCTCAGTGGTGCAGGAATGGGACGTCCTACCATAAGAACTCCTTAGCAACCTCGTGGCCTCCATGGGAGACTGCTGCATTGCGGTCCATGGTGATCATACACTCTATTAAGAACCACGTCCTGCCTTTTTAATGTCCAGAAGACTATCATAAATAGCGGCGACTTCGTTATACTTATTGTCTTTGAATCGGATTGTCATTTCTGTTCGTCTCTCTGTGTGTGTCTGTCAGTTGCGGTAAAAGTTTTTTCTCTGTTTGGTCTAAGTTACGTCGATTTATGTTACACATGTACACAGTGACATACCATGCAAATGTGCTATCGTCATCAAGTTCTTAACACCAGCGTGGTCGTAAAGAGTTCTACATTCAGTGTAAAGTGCAGAGATTGACTGCAGGAACTACATTGAAGAGGCAAAGAAACTGGTACACCTGCCTGATATCGTACAGGGTCCCCGCGAGCACGCAGAAGTGTCACCGCAGCACAATCTGGCATGGACTCGACTACTGCCTGAAGTGGTGTTGAGAGAATTGACACCATCAATCCTGCATGGCTGTCCATAAATTTGTAAGACTACGAGGTGGATGGAAATCTCTTCTGAACAGATGTTGCAATGCATCTCAGATATGCTCAATACTGTTAATGTCTGGAGAGTTTGGATGCCAGCGGAACTGTCTAAACTCAGAAGAGTGTTCCTCAAGCCACTCTTCAGCAATTCTGGACGTGTAAGGTGTCGCAATTGGCCAGCTGGAATTGCCCAAGTTCATCGGAATGCACAATGGACATAAATGGATGCAGGTCATCAGACAGGATGAATACGTACGTGTCACCTGTCAGAGTCGTATCTAGACTTATCAGCGGTCCCATATCACTCCAACTGAAACACGCCCCCCCCCCCCCCCCCCACCATTACAGAGCCTCTACCAGCTTCATCAGTCCCCTGCTGACATGCAGGGTCCATGCAGGGTCCATGGATCTATGAGGTTGTCTCCATACCCGTACACGTCCATTCGCTCGGTACGATTTGAAACGAGACTCGTCCGACCAGGAAACATGTTTACAGTCATCAACCGTCCAATATCGATGTTGAAGGACCCAGGTGAGGCGTAATTCTTTGTGTCATGCAGTCATCAAGGGTATACGAGTGGTCCTTCGACTCCGAAACCCCATATCGATGATGTTTCGTTGAATGGTTTGCACGCTGACACTTTTTGATCGCCCTGCATTGACATCTGCAGCAATTTATGGAAAGTTTGCACTTCTGTCGCATTGAACGATTCTCTCCAGTCGTCGTTGGTCCTGTTCTTTTTTTCTGCCGCAGTAATGTCGTATATTTGATGTTTTACCGGATTCCTGATATTAACGGTACACTCGTGAAATGATCGGGAAAATCCCCATTTCATCCCTACCTTGGAGATGCTGTGTCACATCGCTCGTGCGCCAACTGTAACACCACGTTCAAACACACTAAATCTTGATAATTTACCATTGTAGCAGCAGCAACGGATCTAATAACTGCGCCAGACACTTGTTGTCTCATATAGGCGTTGCCGACCCCAGCGCCGTTTCGTGTCTGTTTATATATCCTTGTATTTGAATACGCATGCTTACACCAGTTTCTTTCACGTTTCAATGGATATTATAAGAGCAGCATCTGTGAACAATGTTAGTGATACGCGACAATTGTTTTATTACCAATCCGTTGTATCCTACGTTACCATATATTGAAGCAATTACAGAGAATATTCTTAGCCAACAGAGGTTGGTCAAATCATATGTGAAATCATTTGTCGACCCTGGTGCGGGCCATTGACGGAATTGTAATTCAGCTGTCTCAGAACACATACTCGCTTAAGGGGTTTGTGTCTAATAACATGGACTCATCTATCAGAACTGCATTATTCACTCAATAAACATACGAAAACAATTTCCACTTAGAAAAAATTTCCTTAGCCTTTTTATAGAAAGATGTGACCCACTCTGAAGGTTCATTTTTCAAAGGACTTCCAGCAGACCTGAAAATAGAATTTTTTTGAAGTTGAAAAGCTTCTTTGGAGCAAATTCGTTTTATTTTGTACAGGAGTTCCTTGCAGCACATTAGAGCCTTTTGTTCCAAACTACTGGTGGGCGCTGTCGTTGATATTTTACACAAAAATTGTAGCGACCAGAAAACTTTGCCGGAATATCAGTTCCCCAATTCGGTAGCGGCCTTTCAATTTCTCTGCACTTTTTCGTGCCATGGACTGACGTAATATCATTTCAGGATTTGTGGCGAGTAACGTGAAGACTTTTAGGGTAGTGAAATTTCCACCACGCAACGCGCAATTTGTTTCCCATCAGTTGGCGAATTCCTTTGCGAAGAGGCAATATCATCATCTTACAGTTCTAACAAGAATATCTGCTGAAGCAGCATATTCGTGGATAATGACTTTGGGGTGAGCTTTGGCGCAAGACAACGTAGTTAAGTAAACCGGTCATTCGCACCTAATACCGCTGCTTTTGGCTACAAACGAAATTCTGTTTCGCGGGACACGGTATGTTGTGTACAACTCGCTACTTCGACCGGTCCTGGAATTCGCCACAACGGTGTGGTGGAACTCGGCGGACTTGCACAACCGAAATTTTCTGCTGGATTGCGAATTTCTTGGTAGGGAGTACGCAGCATGTTATCTTGAATTTGGAAGACAGTCGTAATAATAACTGATGATCAGTTATCTATAGTAAAGTAATGTCTGAGTGAAGTTGCACAAATATTCTGTGCGACCATGATGACACTTCAAAGTGAGACAAAAGCAGGCAACCTGCTTTAAATGTCAAAAAATGTGAAATTTCCCTTTCAGACAATTCAGTAACATAGTATCGTGCGACTAAAATATAAAAGACTCACAACTGGTTTGTCAGTTCAAACAGATACCTGAATGTAAAACGATTTAGGAATTTGAAAGGGAATGATCACATAGGTTCAGCTTTGGGAACAGACAATAAAGCAGAAAAGAATAAAAACCGTTTGAAAAATATTACGAAAGAAGAGTGAATTGAATACGAATAGAAGAAAGAAAAAGTTCCAGAAATAGAAATAAAAAAAGCCTGGATGAAATAAGAATAAAAGAACTCACGGCATCTTTTGAAACCACAAAAATCGAAAAGCAACAGATTTAATTGGAATAAATGCAGAGTTATTTAATTATGGAGTATTGTCATTAGACCAGTTGTTATATTTGTACTGGAAGCAAAAAGCGGAATTGGAAGAAAGCAAAAGTAATGTGAAAACTACAGAGGGATAAGCTTACTTGACAGAGCACAGAAACTTCACGCAAAAATTTCAAGCACAAGACTGAAAACGGCAGCAGAACGCTTACTAGTGGAAGACGAGGTCGGGTTTACAAAGAGGCAGTCAACAACTGACGGAGGTTTTGTTTTACGAGAGCCTATTGAAAAGTGAGACACACAAATTGCTTTTATAGAAAAAAATGGTTCAAATGGCTCTGAGCACTATGCGACTTAACTTCTGAGGTCATCAGTCGCCTAGAACTTAGAACTAATTAAACCTAACTAACCTAAGGACATCACACACATCCATGTCCGAGGCTGGATTCGAACCTGCGACCGTAGCGGTCATGCTCTAATAGAATTTGAGACATGTTTTGATAATGTGGTTGGAGAAAAGTTATGGAGAATAACGGAGTACAGAGATTGTCCTTCGTAGCTTTTTGTCAGCACTTAAAACTCTGTATAAAGAAACATCGATAATATTATATATAGAAGGATTGTACACAAATAAACAAAGGAATGATACAAGGCTGCAATTTATCCACTAAGCTGTTCAATATTTACACTGAGGATGCAATTCTCGGCTAAACGTTAGGGATCAGCTAAACAAATCAGCAAAGCTAAAATCACTCCTTTACGCTGATCTTGCGCTGACTTTTTCAGCAGTAAATGGTTTCCACGAATTAATTTATGACTAAATGAAATATGTACAGAATGTAATATGAAAATATCTTCTAATAATTCTAAGTCAGTGACATTTTGAGGAAAACATTCAGTGAGATATCAGTTAATGAAAAACAATTAAACTGCTAAAATATTTAACTACGTTGAAGTAAAATATCAAATAATTAGTAAAAAGGTATCCAGATTAATCTGAATCGTTTTGGAACTATCTGTGGAACTATTAATAGAACTTTAAAGCAGAAAACACTGGACGAAACCAGAGTGAAATTTTACAGACCATTTGCGCTGCTGACCCTATTGTAAGGAAGAGAATCGTCGGTGTTGACTAAAAAAAAAGTAAAAGAAATACGAAAAATAGAAATGAGATTTCTTAGAGTGGTGAAAGGACATGAAAGAACAGATAAAATACGAAATGAATATATTCGAAAAGATAATTAAAAAACTCTCTTTTAAACTATCATATTAATATAAGATCGCTGATAATGTTTTAAAAAATTTTAAATTCGAAAAGAGTTGAAAATTAAGAGACAGAAAGAAAAACTTGATGGAAACAAAATGAAGTGGAATGAACACCTACAAAGAATGGATTTAGGGAGACTACAAAGTCAGATAAAGAACTTTAAACCAAAATGCAAAAAGAAACTCTGACAGTCCGAGAAAAAGATGGGAAACGTAACAGATCACAATTGGTCTAATACGGAAACTACAGAATAAAAAGATCGTTCGGTAGCAGGTAAAGCAGATGGCTGTAATTGGTGGGATACTGGGAAAATGCTCTCTAGAAAGGAGATTGCTGACGGGACACACGTCTAGAATATCACAAAAGTGTGTGGGACTCATTCCAGATAGGACTAAAAGGACATTTTTAACACACAGTGAGAGGTGCAGCCCGAAAGGTCACGGGGCGACTGATGCACGTCAGGGCTTCACGGTGTCGCTAACGAACTCTAGTAGACATTTTACAGAAGAAGCTATATATCTAGCAAAACTCTAATTCCAAAGTTTCAGTGACTAGAAGTAATTGAGTAGTCTGGGAATATTTACATTCCTCTATGTATTGTTCCCGCAGCGGTCACGAAGATAACATTCAGACCTATTACAACGATCACAGACATTTGCGCAGTCATTCTTGCTCCTTTACATACGTAGATGGAAATGTTAATACGTGGTACAATGGTAAGTACCCTCTGTCACGCACTTCATGTAGTTGTAGATCCAGTGCTATCGCGAATCCAGTCGTACATTAAGACGGACATACCACGTTCCAAATAACTTCCCTCATGTTAACTTGCGGCAAGACATAGGCGTCTCACCTCCCTCCCCTCAACGCCTCCCCCCCCCCCCCCGCCTCCCACCCGCAGCTACCCCACAAGCTAATATTTCCGAAAACTCAACGTTTCTTTTACGAGGAGGAGAAAAGATAAGGGTTCAACGTCCAGTTAACGACAAGCACATTAGACATGGGCGCTAGTTCTGATTAGGGAAGAACATCAGCCGCTTCCTTTACGTGGGGAATCTTCCCGACGCTTGCCTGAAGTTATTTCTGGAAATCACTCTTTTACGAGAAGGCGCGACTGTACCAGAACCTCTACGACCAGGCCCTTGGGCACAAAATCCGTAGTAGAGTTAGATCGGCTGACACTATAATCAGCATGCTATGAATGAAGGGGTGAAAGGGATCACAACGAAAGAAAAAGAAATTTAATGCTCGAAACACCAACTAAACAATATGAAAAGAACATTTATTTATCTGCTCTATAGCCGGACGGAGTGGCCGTGCGGTTCTAGGCGCTACAGTCTGGAGCCGAGCGACCGCTACGGTCGCAGGTTCGAATCCTGCCTCGGCATGGATGTGTGTGATGTCCTTAGGTTAGTTAGGTTTAATTAGTTCTACGTTCTAGGCGACTGATGACCTCAGAAATTAAGTCGCATAGTGCTCAGAGCCATTTTATCTGCTCTATATCGTCTGCATCTATACTCTGCAACCCTCCTCAGAGCGGAGGGCGCTCCTGGTACCACTAACCAACCCCCTCTCCCCCTTACTCTGTTCCATTCACGTGGGAAGAATGATTGTCTGTAACCCTCTGTATTAGCTATAATTTCTCGAATTTTTCCCTCGTGACCATTTCGCGATATGTCTGTGGGGGGAAATAACATGTTCTCTGACTCTTTCCGAAAATCACTCTCTCGAAATTTCAATAGTAAACCTCTCCATGATGCATAACGCCTGTCTTGTAGCGTCTGGAATACTGTTCCAGACAGAGTCTGGAATACTGCTCCAGTGTTCAGACGGAGCGAGTTGATTCAAATAGAGACGTGTCCCCCATGTTGTTCCGGACGCTACGTCAGAAACATTGTCAAGATTCTGCCACACTGATTCACGGTCCAAAATCCCCACAACATCTGGTGCCGCCGGCCGCTGTGGCCGAGCGGTTATAGGCGCTTCAGTCCGGAAGCGCGCTGCTGGGACTGATGACCTCAGATGTTAAGTCCCATGTTGCTTTGAGCCATTTGAATCATCTGAGTGAGTTGTTGCCACCAGCACTAGCCATATCTGCATACAAAAAAATGGCTCTGAGCACTAGGGGACTTAAATTCTGAGGTCATCAGTCCTCTAGAACTTAGAACTACTTAAACCTAACTAACCTAAGCACATCACACACATCCATGCCCGAGGCAGGATTCGAACATGCGACCGTAGCAGTCGCGCGGTTCCAAACTGTAGCGCCTAGAACCGCTCGGCCACTTCGACCGGCTATCTGCACACATTCAGATTGTAGCTCTGGAGTCCTTTCCTCTTCGGTGCAAGAAAGCGCTGTGTGGTCGGTGTGCCATCAGAAAGTAGGTCAGCTCTCTTGAAAGAAAAAAATGGTTCAAATGGCTCTGAGCACTATGGGACTCAACTGCTGAGGTCATTAGTCCCCTAGAACTTAGAACTAGTTAAACCTAACTAACCTAAGGACATCACAAACATCCATGCCCGAGGCAGGATTCGAACCTGCGACCGTAGCGGTCCTGCGGTTCCAGACTGCAGCGCCTTTAACCGCACGGCCACTTCGGCCGGCCTCTCTTGAAAGACTGAGGTTCCGTAATCAGAGCCTATCACTGATGCATGGGAAGAAGTTGTGGACTCATCTTCCTCTTTCAGGTCAGTCCAACATTCTTGCCAGGGAAGGAGTTCCAGGTTTCTTACTGTTTTCGGCCTGTGGCCTACACTCGTACGATACTTTGAAATTGACGCTAGCTTTTCGTCTTAATAACGTATCCGTGAGCTGTAGGGCTCTGGGTACCGTAGCTATGTGTAGCATATCCTGCCTTCCTTCACTGTTTCGTGGGTACCGTAGCTATGTGTAGCATATCCTGCCTTTCTTCACTGTTTCGTGGGGCAAGGTAGGATTCGAACGTTTTTCTAGTCTGGTGTGTGTGTGTGTGTGTGTGTGTGTGTGTGTGTGTGTGTGTGTGTGTGCAGGGGGGGGGGGGTGATTAGCTGCCCTATGTTGCCCCTCACTGGATACGCTGTTGATTCTCTTCAATCAATAGAGAGCTGCTTTCTTCCCTATTTCTAGGTCAAGTGAACATTTACCTGGAATTAGTTGCATTTCTCAGAGGTCTTGTCAGCATGAGGAGTATTTCTTGTTGAGTTCTGATTCTCGTGCTGTCGTTAACACTAGCGGCCTGTGAATCACCATGAAATGAAATGAAGTCCCATGCTTCTTTACAGAGCGTAGGGGAACGATGCGGGAGACCCGCACCGCCTTACTAGGCAAGGTTCTAATGGAGGTGGTTTGCCGTTGCCTTCCTCCGAGTGAATCACCATACCACGCCCGAAAAGTTTCGAAACTAGATTATTAACAATAATGTTAAGATAGTGGTTTTAATGTTTCAGCTGAACAAGGCACATAAATTTGATACAACCATGCGAAACTGCCAAAAAAGTTCTTCTTTCGGTTGTTGTTCAACTTGCACCTCGTTGATTGCTAATGATGTTCTCAAAGAGTTGACCCTTCTTGCGAAATTCTGCGCTTTGATGTTTTGTGATAGGTTCGTGTCGATAACACCAATTCTCGTCACCCGTGTCGATTTTTTCCAGAAAATAATAATAATAATAATTAAACAAGGAATTTCTGTCCACCTGCACCAAAATTCGTCACTACAACACTGTAATCACACCTGAGGTGCTATACGCCAGTGAGACACTGATGTTACTCACAAAGGCCGACGTTGAGAACATTCTCACACAGGAAAGAAAAATCATCAGCAGAAATTATTGGACCAAAACTCACGGACGTAGGATATAGACTTCACTCCAGGGACACCACAGAGAAGTTCTCCAACATCGCAGCGGACATTAGAAAGAGGTGATTAAAACTTTATGGACGCATCAGCACACTCCCACAGACCAGACTCACCAACAGAATCCTCAGGTACATCCAGGGACACAAGACCACTACACCCTGGATGACACAACTCAAAATTGATCTGGAAAGAGCTCAGATAGATTCAGCGGACGTCATGGACAAAGAAAGGCGTCTATAGACACAAGGTGTACAAGTGGGAATTGATGTCAGAGAAAACAGCGCCTAAAGCAAAGGCCACGGTGGACTGAACAAAGAAAGAGAGCCTTTAGTGAACGAATGGAGGAGTACTGGACGAACAGGAAGAACAAGTAGTCATGAAAGTTTCGCGTGGTCTGATAAAAGACCTGTAACGTGTGTAATTATAATAATATCTGTACTTCAGTCAACTCGTGGTAGGCGTTCAAGTGTCACTGTTTTTGTTCGGGAGTGCAATATCACGTAACTCGTTCCAAAACATCACTTCACAATATAAAACATACTTGAAAATATTTTCCTCACTGTTAAATTTCACATTTACAGACACTTCTATCTTCTTGAAAACGTTCTGAAGATTATGTTGAACATTTGATCTAGAGATGTTGCTCCCTTTGCGGTTTTTGAGACAACAGTGCCGACGCACTACGGCCCCACGCCCACTACTTAACATTGTCTGCTCACAGCTGACTGGTCAATTGCACATCTGTTGCCTACAATTTTTAGTTAAAGCTGTCGCCGTAGGTACTGCGCTGCCGTGGCTTATGCACTACGAATAAAATCAGCGTTGGAGCTTTTTGTCCGGACGGTCCACTTTCTAACAACCCTACCACAACAAAGGTCAAAAATTAATTATGATTGTAGTTTTGCTCACGCTGCTAAATATTGCTTTTTCGGGCAACAACAAAGTTATATTATGTGGAAGGTGTCATTAGAGCACAGCTAATAAAGCCATTTCTTGAAATAATGGATAAACTAGGCACTCGTCTTTTCGTGTTTCCCACGCTGGTCTCGTTGTGAACTCATGTATCAATCGTCGAAAGTCTAGGTAGTGATGATTCCAAGCTCGGATGCAAAGAGGCCTAGGTGTTATTCTACGAAATTCAAAAGTTTTATAGATGTGTTTCATAAACCATTCTTGAAGATTAAACTTTTGCAAGTTAGGACAATGGTGATGTAAAAAAGTAATCAGCACTCCGAATTTAAGTTGGACTTCTTTTTTATTACTTTTGTTACAATATCACGTAACTCGTTCCAAAACATCACTTCACAATATAATACATACTTGAAAATATCTTCCTCACTGTTAAATTTCACATTTCATAAACTGACTACAATTTGCGTCTTTTTAACATGACGACCAAAGCCTGACTCTCTAATAACCGCTTACTCGCCCAAAAATCAGAGCTACAAGTACGTCAAAGTTCATAGTGACAAAAGAAAGAATACACATAAGAATAATATCATTGCAATATACACATATCGATGTATCGAAGTACCTCTACATTAATGAAATCAAATCTGAATGTTGTCACAGAAATATGTTAACTATTTTACAGAAACACAGTAGAATATTGCTGGTATCGAGAGGTTGAGGTGAGGTGCCGTAATGGTTCCGTAATTCAAGTACCATTACATCTTCCACAGTACGAAAGTAGAAACTGAGGCTATAATGAAGATGTGGCTAGGAGCCAAATCCACGCTGTGAAGCTGAGATTCCCTAGCCAGATCATTCTAGCGCGTTTAGTATTTTTAGAGTGCATCTGTCTGAGCGAACTACTGCGGTATTAGCTCCTCACATTTCTTGATTCCTGTGAATTCCCAGCGAGTAATGTGGGAACGCAGATTGTTTCATCGTAGAGAGAATCAGCCTTGCGTGGGCAGGATGCCTGGTTCTCCCTGAAACTGTGGGTTTTGCCGCGCTCTTTGTTCCCAGTAGTGGAGCCCTGCGCGGCTCCTATTGGCGAGCTGCATAGCAGAAGAAATAATGACTCTTTGCTTTTTCATAGTTAAAATGCAAGGAACTTTGTCACAGTCTGATGGTAATGAAATTACAGAGAATGGTCTTGAAATATTTATCATCACTTCTGAAAATTAGTTAGTAGAAAGCTGCTCGAATCATACTACTTTTGGGTTTTTATTTATTCTAGCCTAGACAATTAGTTACAAAATTATTTAAATAGTGTCTGTTTTGATTTAACGGAAATTGAAATTTAATGGAATTTGGAAGTTTTAATTGAATTGAGAATTTTTAATGGAATTTGGAATTTTTAATGGGATTTGGAATTTTTGATGGAATTTGGAATTTAATGGAAGAATGGAAATTCTGAGAAAAATACACTAAATTTAGTTTTTTAAACATCTGCAAGTGATACAAATTGGGGATCTGGTTTCCTAATTTGTACCAGTGGATGTATAAATTGCACTGCTATTATAAACTATGTTCCTGAGCTTGGAGATAACTGCTAGTCTCTGTTTAAGGAAATGTTCCATATTTCAGTTCATACATCACGATTTGCAGACATTACAATATAACATTTTCACTCCTTTCCTCACGTCTGCGCACTGTCTATGAATCCACATTTTGCATTTCACACATCTGATCATTTTATCCATTCGATATTTCTCGCACAATTAACAGTATCCCCGTTTCCCACAGATAATTCAAAACTCTTCCTTTTCACAGGCGAAGCTGTATTTTTACATTTATTTTCCTATGCTTCGGCTGTCTTTTTGCATAGGCTAATCGTCAGCTCACGGGCTCCTCGGTTAGGTCTTCAAGGTTCTCCTGAAACTTTCATCATTTCCGTCGGATTCGGTGATATTTTTTGGACGGACACCTTTAGCCCACATTTTGCCTGCCATGGCTTGTCCTGCACTAAAATTGTAGGGCAGTCCATTTCGTTCTGCAATGTAGAAAGCAAGTTTTCTTACGTGCGACATGCATAAAACAAACATCATCTCTTCAAATGTAAGAATATGTTCTTCTAGTTCGTTTTAACTTCGTTGGAAAACACTTTACTGCTGCTTAAGTATTTTTACATCCCCGTTTGCATTTTTATTTTAATTTTCTGCGTGCACCTTGATTGTTGCGACAGGTACATTTTCTGGAAGTATAGGTGTGCGGATCGTCATGCTGCGATAGTAGACAGTGGATACCGCTCTATGATCAGAGGAAGGTCCACTGCAATCAGGGAACAGACCATCTCCTTTTAGATACACTGATCCAGCTAAATGGTGTTCATGTGCGCTCCACTTTCCATAACGCCATTCTGTGGCCATACTGTAACACAAAAAATGGTGTAATTAATATCATAGGATAAGGAGCTCCAAAAGTTTGATGTAAACCAGATGTTTACAAAATTCCGTGTGAATGCGGCAAATCATATATAGGGCAAACAACACGAACTGTGCAGGAACGCATTGTGGAACACCAACGGCATACTCGCATTCTCCAACCCACCAAGTCCGCAATCGCCGAACATTGTATTTCCACAGACCATTCCATGAATTACAACGACACAAAAATTTTGGCCCATACATCAAATTTTTCGAGCTCGATTGTCAATGAATCTGTGGAAATAAGATTGTCTGACAACGAGACTCTCATCAATCGAGATAACGGTTATCAGCTAAACTCTGCTTGGAATCCTGTTATGGAGAAACTTCGTAGTCGACGTAGTTATCTGCATAAACATGGAAATCGACCTGATACCAGTACGAGAGGCTTTCTCAGTGGAGGGCGCGAGGCGCAGAGCACGGAGCCGTAATGAACGCGCACGCTAAGCAGCGCATGCGCAATGTTACTTCAGTACGGCTTTAAATAGCGGAGCTCAGCGCGTACTCGCCAGTACTACTACAGTGGCATTCACCTGAAGATGTCCAGAAGACTCTGCGCCGAAATATCGTGGCAGGACGTTACTGATATCCGGCAGTTCTCCCGTGTTTTTATGGAACAACTTGGTTTGTTTGTTAATACATCAGGTCACTGACACGATCTTTAAAAATGATCACGTCTTTGAATCTACAGTATGTAGGTACCCCAAGAAGGAACGGAGAACACTCGGACAATATCTCCTTTACTAAAAAAGTCACTGGCCGCTTCCGACAGACCCACTGCTACTCTACTGACAACTCAGTACCCCACGCCTCTTTCCGTATCGGCTCGTCCACCGTCCACCTCTCATAATGTCTAGTGGTATTATATATGGGAATTTGGCTAGGGGGGGGGGGGGCGGTTGGGGCTCCGAACGCTTTTGGTCAGATAATGTATATCTTTGCATTTTTCGAGAAAACGTCTGTCGCCGTGCCGAATGGAACAGTCCGGAGTCGAAAAGGAGGCTGTGGTGGACTGGAGCTGCAGTGGGTGGAAGAGTTCAAACGTTTTCTTCTCAGCGAAATAAGTAAGGGCACAAGAATAACAACGGAGCGCAAACACTTGAGACTAGAGTGCAAATATGTCACTACCAGCGAATCTTCGCATCAGTGTACTTACGACATTTTCGGACCGACAAACAATGGTTCCGCAGTATGTCCCTTTTCGCAGTGTGACGAGCAGATTATCGTAAACATGCTTGACAGACCTTGACGGGAGGAAGTAAACAGTTGTTCATATATGAGACGTTAAAATAAAGTGTCGCACACTCATACAGGGAGTAGTATTGTTGAAAATTAAAGAGAGACGCTCGCTGACGTTGTGACCGTTGTTTATTATGACAGCCAACTGTCAATTAACATTACAGGAGGTGCTCAGTGTGTTAGAAACAGTTTCTTACACATCCTGCGGCCATCCTCCTCAAAGAATCACGAACTCGTGCGAACACACTTGACTGCCGCCCTATTTGGTCACGCGCCTGGGACATACTGTGTTGTGAAGTGCGCACGTTGTCGACGGCTGTGGATACACCGTTGCCTTTACATGTCCGCATAGCCAGAAACCTGATGAGCTAAGATCAGGCGAACGAATAGGCTACGCCGATTGACCTACTCGACCAATCAATCGCTCATTACTCATTTGTAGTAGTTATTGTCGTACGAGGTTTAGACAGTGCGCAAACACATCAATTGCCTTTTCTGCAAGAGAAACGGTGTAAAATTTCGTAGATAATTTGTTGGACACAAATCGGTGCTTAATAGCACCTGTTAATTTTTCTTGTAAAATACGTAACTCTATGAGTCTGTCTCCTACAATTCCTACTCACACACTAATACTAAAGTGAACGTGGTGCCTTGCTTCCGTGGTCTCCCGAGGACTCACATCTGCCTACACGTGAATGTTGTGGTAGTTTATTAGCCCACTCTTTAGATTAAATGCAAGATGTGAAGTATAGATTTTGAGCATTTCGTCTTAGAATCAGTAGGCACATGTGTCATGGTGTCCTTGTAGTCTCAAAGTGTGGCTTCAAATGGGATGGATTAAGCAACTGCTCTGATAAAACTGTCCATTCAAGACTAGGACTTTTTTATCGGCATCTTATACTTGTCAAAACACTCATTCTTCCTTATCCGGTGAGCGAATTGTGCAAGATCTACCAGGATCCTTTGTCCTTCTTAGGAACAATTCCGTGTCTGCGAGATACTGTAAAAACCTGCCCAAATTTTTTTTTCAGATAGAATTCGGCCCTCAGGATGTCGCTCGGCGTAGATGTCTTGCGCCTTTCGATTAATACCGTTAGCTAAACCGTACGAGCGTAGGATATCTGCTACTTCCAGAGTTTAGACATAGGACTCGCTGTTTACCCACAACCTCAGCAAGATACATACGAAATGACTGATGTAGGAGACAGTTAAGTACTATACCTGACAACTGTATATCAATCAAAGTGCAGGGGCAGACATAGCCAACAAGAAATGAGCAAGGAATGTCAATAAGAGGCCAATGCTGAGGAGCTATTCCAATAGAGCTGGAGGACCTCTGCAATGCTGCTGCTCGTGTTTAAGGGGAATACAAAGTGGGCTGGGCCGTGAATGGGAATTTAGATTGAGGAGGGAGGCCTCCTACGGCAATCCGTGCAGGTGTGAAAAGTCACTGAGGCAGGATGGCGTAGTGGTTAGCGCATCTGGATAGTGAAAGGGAGACCTGGGCTCAAATCCTGCTCTTGGTACAATTTTTTATTCGCTGCTTTAGTCTGCATATATGTACATCATAGATGTTAGAGACTTGAAAATGTCTCTGGAACCATACAGTTTCATTTCGTACAGATGAACCGTCAAAGTCTGACATCTGCTGAATACGTTACCCGATTTACAAGCGCGCTGTAGCTAGCAGGCTAGGACCTCTATGATGATGTCCCGTGTATGGCCCCCGGGGTACTCTGTTGTCTTCATTGAGAGTAAACCATGGAAACGAAGGAATTCCATGCGGTACCCGAAAGACAAGGCGCTGCACCGGCTAAATAAAGAGTACGACGTGCGTAGCCGAATATGTTTGGCAGGTGCACAGGTGAAACACCGTGCGTGGTAGTAAACGACGACTGGCTCCAATTCCAAAACATCATCGAGTATCCAGAAGGCCAGGAAAAAAATTCGAGATTCGCATGGCCTGCCCGTCCCGCCTTCTATCTCGGAGAAACAAGCGCAACTTCCAGACACGGTTCCAATAGCATATGAGTGCCTTCAGATGAAATCGGTTAGAGCACTCGTTCAATGCAGAGAACACACACGACACTAAACACGTTGCGGGCTAATTAAAAGAACAGTTGCTCGATTCTACCTACAGCCCAACGGAGAGGACCTAGATCTGCTAATCAAACGCAAAAAGGCAGTGCCACTGTAAAATCAGAAAGACTCAACCAATGTTAAATAAACACTATATTTTGCTAGTCACAATTTCAGTCAGTTTCAGGATTTATTTCGACTTGACAATCTTTAGTTATGAGATTTGTAATGAAACTATAATGCCAACGTTAACAAAGTTATTTATAGTATCTAAATACGAGAACATAAATTTTTGATTAACTCTTAGTATATGAACACTTTAAGACAAAAGAAAGGACTACGAAGCACGAAGGAATTACCCGAGTGGGGCGGAAATTGGTAGCTGTGATTTACATGTACAGACAAACAAATGATTAGAATTTCAGAAGAAATGCATGATGTATTTAAGAGAGAGAGCTTCACAAACTGAGCAAGTCAATAACGCGATGGTCCACCTCTGGCTCTTATGCAAGCAGTTTTTCGTCTTGGTATTGACTCAGAGTTTTTGGATGTCCTCCTGAGGGATGTCGTACCATATTCTGTCCAATTGGCGCACTAGGCTGTCAAAATCCCCAGCTGACTGGAAGACGCTACCCATACTGTTCCAAGAGTTCTCAATTCAGAAGAGATCTGGCGACCTTTCTGGTCAAATTATGCTTTGACAAACACGAAGTCAAGCGATAGAAACTTCCGCAGTGTGCGGCCGATCATTATCTTGCTGAAATGTAAAACCAGGGTGGCTTGGCTTGAAGAGCAGCAAAAGGTGGCGTAGAATATCGTCGACGTACCGGTGTGCTGTGAGGCTGCCGCGGATGACTACCAAAGGGATCCTTCTCTGAAAAGAAATGGCACTCTAGACCATAGCACATGGTAGTCGGGCCGCATGGTCGGCGACACTCAGGGTGCTAACTCACTGATGTCTGGGGCGTCTCCAGACACTTTTTCGCTGGTCATCGAGTATCAGTTCGAAGAGGAACTCGTCTCTGAAGACAGTTCTACTACAGTCAATGAGATTCGAGGCCGAAGACATCTCTGGAGACGCCCTGGACAGCGGCTCAACCGTGGATTTAATTTCAAAGAATATTCTTAAAAATTTATTTTATTTACTAGCGATTCATCAAGAACATTAACACATTTAATCACACTACGTGAGCAAGGAAGTAGTTGCCAGGGAGTAACTGATTAACTAAAAATGAAATTGCTTTTAACAAACGGAAATTTTGTTCCTAAAGGCTTTTCTTTTTTTTTTTTTTTTTAAAAAAAAAAGAAACTGGTTTAAAATTTTAAGCAGAAAGCGCCCTCTAAATATCAAGTTACAATTTATTCAGAGGCAGAAAGAAACAAATTTTTGAGTGTATGAGCTTTCGGGCTGAGAACCTTGCCGCTCCCTTTTGACACGGCCGTCAACAACCTCTGAAAAACTACACTGGTGCAAATCTGTAACACACCAGATTACCTTAAAGTAAAAGTTTTAACAATTCACACAAGCACACAAACTAAGCACCCCGTAGGAGGGATGGAAATGGTACAAAACACCAAAATTAAAAGATTAACTTGCCACCGAAGGTGCAACTTGATTTTAACTTCCAAGAAAAGCCTCACAGTGGAAGGGCGGCAACTTTGTATACTAAAATGACCATTTAAATAAAAGCCCATGAAATGCAATCTTATATAAAATTATAAAAGGTTGGCCAAACGAGTTAACGTGCTCTACAGTACACATATACCGCCTCTCAAGATGATAGGCAAGATAAAAACATATTTCAGGAATTAGGCCATTACACTCCAAGCACTAAATTCGATAACACACCGGATCCGACAAATATGACAGAGGCAGTTACTAACGTACGGTAGACTGATAGGGAGATTACCGAACAACCCGAACCGCAGGTTGCTCTAACCCGCCCCTACTCCACAAGGGAAAAACGGACCACCCTATTCACAAATAACCACCTTCCCGTTGGTGGGAAGAATGGTGGGACGACCCCAAAACAAAGCGGCTGGTGACCTCACCAAGAAAACAAGTAGAATTTAACAAGTAAATGAAACATCATGTAAACAAACACTTAACTGCGATTTCTGGCGAAGACCTGGAGCAGCACCCCCAAATCACTCTCCCGAACCGTCCGCTGCCAGCCGCTTCAACGGACGCAGGAAGGCGCGCCGATCTCCCCTCTCACGGCGTCGCAGCTCGCACCGGCCAGACCGATGTCGTGGGTTGACTCCTGTTGCTCTCGTGGCGGCCGCGAAGCCACTACCCCTCGCTATACGGCGCGGCCCACTGGACTCACGTGGCGACGTCACATGCACCGACACTCAAGGCGGACAAGTCATCTTGTGTCTCAGTATGCGACCGACCAACTGATCGATCCAACCGCCAATGACCATTGCCTGAGCAACTCGAGCAGACTGGCGGCTTCACGGGCAGACACAGATGCAGGAACTAAGCCCCGATCCGGGCGACTACTCGCTGAGTTCTCTGACTGGCGGAGTGGAAAGACTCTCATTAATCCGGCTTTAAGTTCGTAGCTCGTGGTCTTGCGGTAGCGTTCTCGCTACCTGCGCACGGGGTCCCGGGTTCGATTCCCGGCGGGGTCAGGGATTTTCTCTACCTCGTGATGACTGGGTGTTGTGTGTTCATCATCATTTCATCATCATTGACTTGCAAGTCGCCGAAGTGGCGTCAACTCAAAAGAACTTGCAATACGGCGGCCGAACTTCCCCGCAAGGGGCCTCCCGGCCAACAATGCCATACGATCATTTCATTTCATCCGGCTTTAAACATTGATCCAACCGAAAGACATACTAACACTCCGGACAAATTCGGACGAGAGACTGACCCCAGGCTGATTCCAGACTCACCCAGACTGACTCCAAACTCACTCGGACTGACTACTGGCGAGTTTTTATTTTTCCTTTATTGAGTTTCGATTCCCCCTAAAAGGGGCGGGCTGGCAGCAGCTTATTACGCCGCTCTTCAGCCTACAGAATTTGTTGTAAAAAGATGAAGATAATAAAAAATAATAACAGTTGACGATAAAATCGGCGACTTAAAGGTAAAATGGCATAAAATTCTGGAGCTTAAAACATAAAACACAGGGTTGATGATGCTAATAAAATACACAGGAATCAGAAAAATAATAGACAGACAATTAAAAAACACAGCGACAGTCTGGGTTCTGTTCGCAAAAGATATAAAATGCACACCCAGCAACAGCATGATTTCTGTTCGCAACACTGTGGAAAGATGCACAACACTGAACACTCACTTAAACACTGCACTAAAAAGTTGGCACAAATATGACATACTACATCCGAGAGCAGGTGGGGGGAAACTGGTCAGATGACGGGAAAAAAAGGGGGGAGAAGGAGAGGAAAAGTGAAGGGGGAGGGGGGAAAGGAGCTAATGGAAGATGAGGATCCATAAGAGGGGTGGGGGTGCTGCGCAGACGTGCCAGGGAGTGGGGAAGGCAGAGGAGGGGAGTACAAAAGGACTCGGGGGGACGGGGGGGGGGGGGTGGTACTGGCGAGTTTCCTTTTTGTTTTTTTTTTCTTTATTGATTTTCAATTCCCCCCGAAGGGGGCGGGCTGGCAGCAGCTTACTACGCTGCTCTACAGCCTACAGACTTTTTTTAAAAAAAAAGGAAGAAGAAAGAAACAAGGAAAAACAGGCAATAAAATGGTGATTTAAAGTGTAAAATGGCGTAAAAATGCGGAAAGTTGAAACAGAAAGCAAAAGGGGTTGGTAATGTTGATAAAATACACAGGAATCAGACAAGTAACATAGTTGACACACAATTAAAAAAAAACATGGCGACAGTCTGGTTTCTGTTCGCAAGAGATAAAAAAAAAGCACACCCAGCGACAGTACGATCGCCGTTCGCTACACTTTCTAAAAGACACAACACGGAACACTCACTGGAAAGACACACTGTAAAACGCTGCATGAAAATGGCGGCACAAATATGGCACTCCCGATCCAAAGGCAGATGGGGGGGGGGTCCTGAAGGAGGGGGAAAAACAAGGAGGGAGGAGAGGAAAAAACGAAAAGGGGGGGGGGGGAAACCAAGGAGGGAGAGGACTAATAAAGGGGGGGAAGGGCAGACGCGAGAGGGAATGAGAGGAGGCAGAGGAGGGAAATGTAAAAGGACTTGGGGGAGAGAAGGGGGCAAAGAGAGGGGAGGTGGGAAAGAAAGAGGATGGAAGGGGGGGGAGAGGGGGCCCGGGAAAAGGACAGAGGAAAGGAGGGGGAGTGAGGATCAGAGTTGATAGGAGGGATAAATGGAGGGAGAGAGGGCATCATCCGGGAGGGGGAGTTGATGGAAGCCACCTTGGGAAAGGAGATGTAGGGTGTAGAGATGGAGGGCAGGGGGGACACAACGGTGAAGATGTGGCAGGGGGCGGGGACCGAGGGAGCAACCAGGGGGTGAGGGGGTTCAAGACGGCGGGAGGTGTAGAGGATGCAGATATGTTTGAGGAATAGGAGCAGATGGGGAAAGGAATGAGATCATGGAGGATCCGCGTGGGGGACGGGAGGTGAATACGGAAGGCGAGGCGGAGTGCATGACGCTTAAGAATCTGGAGGGACTTATAGAATGTGGGGGGGGGATACTGGCGAGCTCGGAGCGCCCCTTAAATGCACGTGAACAGGCAACCTTTCCCCTTTCCCACCAGAGGGAGACACCAAAGCTGCGGTTGCCACAGCGGCGCCACCGCCAGAAACGGAGGGCGTCTGCTTCACACTACGCGCTGCAGCGCGCTCTTCAAAACTGCGATTTTTACCATGGCTCAGCGGTGGTTACCAACCGGACTCTCGACTACCGTACAGTGATGGTCTAGAGTACGATTTCTGTTCGTTGCAGGATCCCTTTGGTTGTCATCGGCGGCATCCTAAAAGCCAGCGGTACGTTGATGATATTCTACGCCTCGGTTTGTTTCCCTTCATTGGAAACCATCCTGGGCTTACGTTTCAGCCCACTGTGGGAGTTTCTGCTGCTCGCTTCGTGTTTGAAAATCATAATTTGACCAGCAAGGTCGCCGGATCTCTCCCCAACTGAAAAAAATTGGAGCATATGGGTAGTGTCCTCCAGTCAGAACGAGATTTTGAGCCGGCCGCGGTGGTCTCGCGGTTCTAGGCGCGCAGTCAGGAACCGTGCGACTGCTGCGGTCGCAGGTTCGAATCCTGCCTCGGGCATGGATGTGTGTGCTGTCCTTAGGTTAGTTAGGTTTAAGTAGTTCTAAGTTCTAGGGGACTGATGACCACAGCAGTTGAGTCCCATAGTGCTCAGAGCCATTTGAACCATTTGAACGAGATTTTGACGATCTAGTGCGCCAGTTAGACAGAATTTGGTACTAAATGGCTCTGAGCACTATGCGACTTAACATCTGATGTCATCAGTCCCCTAGAACTACTTAAACCGAACTAACCTAAGGACATCACACACATCCATGCCCGAGGCAGGATTCGAACCTGCCACCATAGCGAATTTGGTACGATAGCCCTCTGGACGACATCCAGCGACTCTATTAATGTGCCAAGCCTAATAGCTACTCGTGTAAGGACCAGAGGTGGGCCAACGCGTTATTGACTTGCTCAGTTTGTGAGGCACTTTCTCTTGAATAACTCATCCAATTTTTCTGAAATTATAATCGTTTTGTCTGCTTGTACATGTACATTTTACTAGTTTCTGTCCCGTTGGGATAATTACTTCGTGTTTTCTTTCTTAGAGTGTATATGCTTTTGATGTATACGAAAAGAAGGGCTCGTTGAGTTTAGTGATGTACTGTTGTGAAGGACAGTTCTCAACAAGTAACTCTTTTACTTCAGCCACGAATGTTTATCCCAGCTAACATGATAGCTTTCTGCTTTCTGCTAATTTTATCTTCCTTTCCTTGATCTCGCGATTTAATTTAACCCACTACCTTGAACAGAAATACATTCATTTCCATCATTATCTTACTAGAAAGCTCCAAGGGCAACCGCCGCTTGGGAAGAATCACACGGTTTGTTCTTGTGGCCTACTGACCGTGATAGCGGGACGAGCACTTAGATCTGCATTTTCCTTCCAGTTGCCCTCTGCCGAATTCTCTTAGATGTTTTGCCTTGATCAGTGTGTTATTTGACAACAGGTTATCATGCTGCTAAAGTATGGACTTAGTTACAACGAGGTCACTTCTGAGTATTTCTCTTCTTACTACACAACTATTGTGCGACTAGGATCCGGCATTCATTCATACCATATTCTGTATCTGTACTTTCTCTGTACCTACAATAAAGCGCGTTTCGCATCACACATATAAAATTCGTAGTTTCGTTTATTCCTGATCCCATTTCTATCTTAAGTAGCCCATCCACCCAAAAGTACTACTACTTCCTTAATTTCGATGAGAAGGGCTTTATAATCTGCGAATACTTCTTTGGTATCTGTTAATCAGCACTTTTCCGCCTGATTTACTGGCCCTATAGACATACGTGAGGAATGACAGAGCACTTACTTAATGACGTAGGTAATTTTCTTCCTATCCCAGTTTTACTCTTCTCATATGTTTTTTACTGGGTACTGCGGGGTACTGAAACGCACATGTAGCACAATATAATTCTTCTTAGAAATTTGGGCATTTTTTACTTTTTCTGAAGAGCAGTGTCAACAACAACCCTGCTACTTACCCACGAATGTTTCTCAGAACTACCCTCTTGAGTTTATCACGTCAGCTCGTTTTCTCTTCCATTCCATTCCTTGGTCTCATTTCATCAATGACCTTCTTACAAGTTGGCGTAGAAGTGGACCGAGATTCAGGGCACCCCTTTTTTTAGTGGTAGTTTGCTTCTAGGGGAGGAGTAATCAATAACGATCAACATCATGTGGATGCTGAAACCTATGGAAAGCACTGCAATAAAAGAGTACCTAAGAAATGCCATATTTTAAATAACGCCTCAATGACCCGTTTGAAAAATAAAGTGAACTGGTCCCTCTGACGAGCAAACAGGGGGGCAGTGTGAGGGTATTTTTAGGAAGATGATGAAAGGGCATCACGATGGTAAACGTTCTACGAAACGGAGCGTATATTTTGTGCATTTGTACCTGAGGATCTAACGGAAAACCACAGTTATTACAACACAACGGTCGGAACACTAGTGTTTTAAACTAGATGCTAAGAGGTGGAATAGCTAGTCCATGAAGTATTGGGTGTTAAAGTCTCGTTCTTCCTCATCACCTGTAATTCCCTACCTCCCTAGAAGGAGGCGGACAAGCAGCGACTGTGCTGTCACTCTTCAGCTTATGATTTAAAAATGTTAAAATACAGAAAAATACATTGCTAGGAATAAAAATGACGAAGCTGGGCTGGTGGTAACATTTTCTAGATGAGGGATTCCGATGTAGATGGGACATGAGAGGAAGTGATATGACAAAGGATACTGGATATTGCGAAGTGTTAAAAGATGGATGTAGATGGTGCGATGCATTTGGGTTGCATTTATGCATGGAAAGTGTAAGATGGTTTCCTCAGCTGGAATAGAAGTTGTGAGGTAGGTTATAGTTGATAGGATCGATAGATCTCAGCAACGTTTATGATTTCATGGTCTGGTAGAGGAATTCGGTTGAGATTACCCCTAGAAAGCTTATGATGAGAAGTACGAGTAAAGTAGGAGAGATTCGCTGATGAGATTGCTATCATCAGCGAAAGTGAAGAAGAATTACACAGTCTGCTGAATGGAATGAACAGTCTAGTGAGTACAGAACATGGATTGAGAGTAAATCGAGAAAAGACGAGAATAATGAGAAATAGCAGAAATGAGAACAGCGAAAAACTTAACATCAGTCTTGATGGTTATGAAGTAGATGAAGTTAAGGAATTCTGTTACCTAGGGAGCAAAATAACATATGACGGACGTAGCAAGGAGGACATCAAAGGCCGGCCGCGGTGGTCTAGCGGTTCTAGGCGCTCAGTCCGGAACCGCGCGACTGCTACGGTCGCAGGTTCGAATCCTGCCTCGGGCATGGATGTGTGTGATATCCTTAGGTTAGTTAGGTTTAAGTAGTTCTAAGTTCTAGGGGACTGATGACCACATATGTTAAGTCCCATAGTGCTCAGAGCCATTTGGACATCAAAGCCGGCCGGTGTGGCCGAGCGGTTCTAGGCGCTTCAGTCTGGAGCCGCACGACCGCAGGTTCGAATCCTGCCTCCGGCATGGATGTGTGTGATGTCCTTAGGTCAGTTACGTTTAAGTAGTTCTAAGTTCTAGGGGACTGACGACCTCAGATGTTAAGTCCCATAGTGCTCAGAGCCATTTTTTTTGAGGACATCAAAGGCAGACTAGCACTGCCAAAATAGGGCATTCCTGGCCAAGAGAAGCCTACTGCTATCAAACATAAGCCTTAATTTAAGGAAGAAATTTCTGAGAATGTATGTTTCGATCACAACCAGGTCTGGTAGTGAAATATGGACTGTGGGAAAACCGGAACAGAAGAAGTGAAGTATCTGAGATGAAGTGCTACAGACGAATGTTGAAAATTAGGTGGACTGATAAGGTAAGAAATGAGGAGGTCCTGCGATGCACCTGAGAGGAAAGGAATATACGGAAAACAGTGACAAGGAGAAGGGAGAGGATGATGGGACATCTGTCAAGACATCACGGAAGGAGCTGTAGAGGTAAAAACTGTAGAGAACGAGAGAGACTGGAATACAAACGGATAATAATTGAGAACGTATCCAGAAAGAAATTTTCACTGTGCAGCGGAGTTTGCGCTGATTTGAAACTTCCTGGCAGATTAAAACTTTGTGCCGGACTGAGATTCGAACTCGGGACCTTTCCCTTTCGCGGGCAAGTTCTCTACCAACTGAGCTACTCAAACACGACTGAGAACCCGTCTTCACAATTTTACTTCCACCATTACTCGTCTCCCACCTTTCAAACTTCACAGAAGTTCTCCTGCGAAACTTACAGGACTAGCACTACTGGAAGAAAGGAGAACTTATGTGAAGTTTGGAAGGTAGGAGACGAGGTACTGGTTGAAGTAAAATTGTGAGGACGGGTCATGTGTCGTGTTGGCTAGGTCAGTTGGTAGAGCACTTGCCCAGGAAAGGTAAAGCTTCAGAGTACGAGTCTCGGTCGCGCACACAGTTTTAATCTACCAGGAAGTTTCAATTGAGGACGTAGATTGCAAGTTCTACTCTGAGATTAAGAGATTGGCACAGGAGTGGAATTCGTGGGGGGCGGCATCTAACCAGAACCATTGCCCTGGGTACCGAGAGGAGAGGGTGCAGTGAGATGGTGCAATTCGAATTTGCGGGAGACTTAGGACTGGCGAAGATACTCCAAGTATTTTAGAAGTGAGAACTTTATCAGCTGGTATAGGATAGGAATGGTGGAAGGTAAAAGGATATGAAAGGTGAGCCGGAGTGCACGGCGTTGGAACATTTAGAGGAAGTTATAGAAATTGGGATGGGCCGTTGATTTCGTTCCCACTCCCCGAATACTCTATCTGGTTAGTATAAAAGGAGGAGGGAAGTATTCTCTTGCCAGTATAGAAGCAGTAACAGCAGAATAGGTCGATCGGGATGAGTTCGAACGTGGACTACTTTTTGGATGTCACCTGAGTAACAAATACTTCATGGGTATTTCATCCTTTCCAGTGCTGCCCAAGTTGACTGTTGGTGATGCGGTTATGAAGTGGATAGGCGAAAGAACAACCAGAGCCATATTATAAGGCTTGCAGAAATCATCCACTGATGGACAGGAGCTGTCGTCGATTGCGGAGGGTGGTTGTAAAAATATCATGAAACAAGCGGAAGGAACCACTCGTGAGTTACAAAATGCTACCTGGGAGTTGAAGTGTCCAGAGGCGCTGTACAACTGCCTGAGAGAGTGGACTGATACGGTGCCTGACTGGTCATGACCCGTATGCTACGTCCCTGTACAAGATCAAAAGGCTGATTGACGATATTCAGGCCTGCGGCCGTGAGGGCATTCCAGAGCACACATTGTGATACTGTGTGCTCTACGAAGATATAGCTGGTAATGGTCGTCAGGCATTAAGAACACTGAATTCCGGACATCTTGGACGATACTGCAGCCGCGTATCCAGGAATGTCAAGGAAGACTTTACAAGACAATCAGCCGCACGGCAGTATGCTGCCATCCCGGCTACACGAAATACTCTGCAGATGGAGAGAAGACAGTTGAGGTCTTGAGGTCAGTGATCAGTGAATGAAATGGATTTTCAAGAGCTTACACTGCGTTGATGCAAGTGATCACGGATGAGTGAATTCTAAGACGTTATAGTGAGACGTTCTGTCGCTTGTATAGTTGAAACGCTGCTGACGTGCTGCCCTAAGCCGAAGGAATTCAGCAGACCGGATGTGTACTCGTTGACCGGAGTAGTAGGAGGGCGGATCCAGTAGCGGAAACATATGCACTCTAATAAACGAACAGAAACAGAACAGAATCTGCAGTACTAAAGTAGTAACTGGTTAAAGGGGTTATTGGTTAAGAGTTTTTAGTTATAGTTTTGTAGTAGAGAATAATTGAAGTAGTACCATTTTTGAAGATCTAGCATTTTTTAAATATTTGTTAGTACGAGAAATAAATAATTATTACATATATTAATTACCAATTGCAAAAATGTGACTGTTAGGCCCAGATATTAGGTTATAATGAGAAGAAAATTAATTAAGGAAAACAATAGCTTCTCTTATTTCTGTTATAGAGGAGAACTAGCTTGCCATTCCTCCACATACATTCAGACACATCAGAGAAAATGTTCCTTGCAGAGCTCAATTCACCATAAAAGTGAATTACTAAGAGGATGAGTCAAATGAAAATCTTAAATATTTTTTAAATATTTATTTATTGTGCAGAAGTGGTACAAAGCTGTATCACTTTTCAACATAATTTCCCCCACGCTCAATGCAAGTCTTCCAGCGCTTAAAAAGTGCATAAATTCCTTTAGAAAAAAATTCTTTTGGTAGTCGGCACAACCACTCATACGCTGCGTGGCGTACCTCTTCATCAGAACGGAACTTCTTTCCTCCCATTGCGTCTTTGAGTGGTCCAAACATATGGAAATCACTTGGGGCGACGTCTGGTGAGTATGGTGGATGAGGAAGACACTCAAAATGCAGGTCTGTGCTAGTTGCAACTGTTGTACCGGTAGTGTGGGGCCTTGCATTGTTATGTTGGAGAAGGACACCTGCTGACAGCAATCCACGTCGCTTTGATTTGATTGCAGGCCGCAGATGATTTTTTAGGAGATCTGTGTATGATGCACTGGTGACAGTGGTCCCTCTAGGCATGCAATGCTCCAGAATGACGCCTTTTTTGTACCGAAAGAGAGTCAGCATAACCTTCCCTGCTGATGGTTCTGTTCGAAACTTCTTTGGTTTTGGTGATGAGGAATGGCGCCATTCCTTGATCGCTCTCTTCGTTTCCGTATACTGGAAGTGAACCCAAGTTTTGTCCCCAGTAAGGATTCTTGCAAGGAAGCCATTGCCTTCTCGTTCAAAGCGCCGAAGTAGTTCTTCACAAGTATCAACACATCGTTCTCTCATTTCAGCAGTCAATTGTCGTGGCACCCATCTTGCAGACACTTTTCGAAATTGGAGCACATCATGCACAATGTGGTGTGCTGACCCATGACTAACCTGAAAACATGCTGCAATGTCATTCAGTGTCACTCGGCAGTTTTCCTTCACTATGGCTTCAACCGCTGCAATGTTCTGTGGAGTCACAACTCGTTGTGCCTGACCTGGACGAGGAGCATCTTCCACTGAAGTCACACCATTTGCATACTTCCTACTCCATTCGTAGACTTGCTGCTGTGACAAACATGCATCACCGTTCTGAACCTTCATTCGTCAATGAATTTCAATAGGTTTCACACCTTCACTACACAAAAACCGAGTAACAGAACGCTGTTCTTCCCTGGTGCAAGTCGCAAGTGGGGCGGCTATCTTTATACTGATTCGGCGACGGTATGTGTTCATCTGTACTATGCTGCCACCTGCAGGCCATTCTGCACGCTGTTTGTGGCACGCTTACCAACTTACAGGATAACAGCGCGAAATTTCGATTTGTTATTACAAATTGAAGGTTTTCATTTGATTCACCCTCGTATATTAGTCTCCATTAGAAAAAGGTGAATGTCTGGATACTTAGGTTCAGATAATGTATCTGCTCCTGCGCCCGATATTCGTAACAGCCGTGCATCCTGAACTTTTTCTGCCCCTGTGCCGGCCACAGAGCTGGTTGACACGTGCTGCATTGCGCCGGCCCGTTGGTCGCTAATCTCAGGGACGTGAGCTGCTTGCACAGACCATCCGCCCTTCGCTGCACAGATAATGACCGCCTTATGTCCAGTGCCTGACGGCTGGAGACAAACACAGCTGCTTTTATCACAACCTGAGGCCGGTCACTGTGCAAAAGTAGAGAAAACAGCTGTTCTGTGAACGTCAACAATAACCAGCCGGCCCTAAAGAGAATGGATGTGTATTGTCCCCAGCATCATGCGATTTGTATCGAAATGTGCAGAAAGAGATACGGTTTTGCTGGAATTGTTAGAATATTGTAATACTTCCCCCATAAGTGGCACCTTAAGCCTATCATAATTGTTACTAAATGAATTTTTTGGTGGGACCCTCTCGAAAAGTTTTGGGGAATAGCTGCTAACTGTCCTGAGCACAAAAGGGGAGGACACGTAATAGAATGGAAATGGATACTACACACAGTATCCTTTGGGATAAATCCCACTATGTCAGCCGTTCAAGAAATAAAATTTAGGGCGTATATATCCGATGACACTTCCTCCATACCAATAACTCTATATTTTCAGTGAAGGATTCTGCCCAATATAAGTGAGTATCTGCAATGACAGACAGAAATATTCGATGTCTGCTTCTCAAGAACTCCAAACGCAGGGGAAATATTATAGAACTATTCATATTACCAGATTTTATGTAGTTTTATGGTTCTGCTGCACTTCACCGAAACCAGAATCTTCCAATGCTTACCACTGATGTCACGTATTCATCTTATACATAATGTAATATTAACCTTAAATATTTATGCGATGTGACAGGCTGCAGTCGTTTATCAGTGCAATCTGATACCACCGTTATTTCCTTCCTATTTTGAACGTTGTTTCCCTTTCGGTCTTTAGTCCGAAGACTGGTCTGATGTAGCTCTACATGCTAATCTATCATACGCAAGTTTCTTCATATCTGCATAACTATTGCAACTCGCATCCATTTGAATCTGCTTATGGAGTTCACTCTAGGGTTTTCTCTAAAAAAAAAATACCCCCCCCCCCCCATCATACTAATTTTAGCGTTAGGAAGACTTTCCTGGTAGTATTTGCCTCGAGAGTAGCCTTGAATGGAATTGAAAAAATGTAGACGACAAAAAACTCCTCCCCCCCCCCCCCCCCCCCCCCACGCACACACACTTCACCAGTCAGCAAGCTGTCTATTCCTTGATGCCTCAGTTTTTGTTCTATGAACCTATTGCTTCTTTTGGTGAAGCTTTGCTATAACTTTCTTTCATTCGCAGTTAATTAGTTACGTGATCTACCCGTCTAATCTTCGGCATTGTTCTATAGCAGTACTTTTTAAAGCTTCTATTCCCATATTGTCTGCAATGTTTGTCGTCTACGTTTCACTTCCATTTAAGGCTACAATCGAGACAAATACTACCAAGACAGTCTTCCTAATGCTTAAATTTCTATGGGATGTTAACAAATTCCTTTTTTTTTCTCCAATTTTTTACTGACTACTGTCAGTCGGCATTGCATATCTTTCCTGCTTCGACCATTATCAGTTATTTTGCCCCAAATAAAACTCATCTGCTACATCAGTGTCTTATTTCTTAATCTAATTCCCTCAGCATCGCCTGATTTACTCGTAATTTGACTGCGTTCCGTTACTCTTGGTTTACTTTTGTTGATGTTCATCTGCTGTTGACTTTTCAAGACACCACCCATTTCCTTGAACTGCTCCTCAAAGCTCTTTGCCATCTCTGAGAGAATTACAGTGTATTGGCCAAACTTCAATATTTTTATGTCTTCTCCCATAAATTTAATTCCCTTTCCAAATTTCTCGTTGGTTTTCTTTAATGCTTGCTCAATGTGCACACTGAATAGCATGGGAAGGAGTCTAGAACCACTGCTTTGACTCGAAACAGTAGTCTGGTAGATATAGAATTTGTAGATGAACTTTCGTTTCCTGTATTTTATTCCTGATCTCTGAAAAATTTCGAAGACCGAAGTGAATTAACATTGTCAAAAGCCTTCTCTGAATCTACAGATGGCGTAAACGTTTGCCTTTGTCCAGCCTTAAAACGTCCCTCCAGTATTGCTTCGCGTGTTCCTACATTTCTCCGGAATTCAAACAGATCTTTCTGGAGATCAGCTTCCGCCAGTTTTTTTTTCGTCTCTGAATAATTGGTGTCAGTATTTTGCGACGATGAGTTATTAAACTGATAGTACGGAAGTATTCGGTAGTATAACTGGCAGCGATATCTTGTATTATTCACATTTAAGGAGAAATGTCCAACAAACGGTCATTTTTTGAAGTTGTTAAGCATTTCCTTGCGATCATTCAACAACGTTACTTTCATGTGTAAACAGCATATACATCTAAAAAATTAAATTGTTTTGATGACTATATTACAGAAAATGGTTGAAATCGCAGTAGTGCGGCTCGAAACGTGCAGCGCGCTCGGACGCAAGCTGGTGGAAGCACTATTATGCCATGGGAGACATTCTCCTGCGCTTGCTTGGGACCTGTGACAGTAATCGAAGATACGCTGACAGCTGTGAACCGCCTGCATCCCGTTATGCTTGATATCTTCCCCGACGGCGCTGTCATATTTCAGCAGTGTAACTGTCCATGTCTCGGAGCCAGAACCGTGCTCTAGTGGTTTAAGGAGCATTGAAGCGAACTCACGTTAATGTCTCTGCGACCAAATTCGCCTATTAAATCCTATGGAACCCATCTGGGTCTCTATCGGGCGTCAGCACCGCTTACGCAAATCAGCGGCATGTTATTTACATGAATTACATGACCTGTGCGTGTAGACTTCTAATGCCACGTATCTCCACAAACCTACAAACAAACTGTCGGATTCCTGATACGCAGAATCAGTGACGTATTTGGTTCCAAAGACGGCCAAACAAGCTATTAAGGAGGTGGTTATAACGTTTTGGCTCACCAGTGTGTGTTCCAAATACCTACAGCAAATTAATGTCAGTGATGTGGACGGATTACTTCAGTTTCCCTTCTTGTGAATTGGTGTGATCTGTGCAACTCTCCAGAGCGTTAGGTACGGATCTTTAGTCGAGCGAGCGGTTGCATATGATTGCTAACTATAGAGCTGTTACAGCAGCATACTGCGAAAGATATCTAATTGGTGTACAGTCTGGACTGGAAGACTTGCCTTTATTGATTTAAGCTGCTTCTCTGCTCCGAGCATATTTACTTCCAAGTTATTTATGTTGGCAGCAGTTCATGATTCGGATTCTAGAAGATATCTATTATTTTATTTGATTAGTCGCCGGCCGCGGTGGCCGTGCGGTTCTGGCGCTGCAGTCCGGAACCGCGGGACTGCTACGGTCGCAGGTTCGAATCCTGCCTCGGGCATGGGTGTGTGTGATGTCCTTAGGTTAGTTAGGTTTAAGTAGTTCTAAGTTCTAGGGGACTTATGACCTAAGATGTTGAGTCCCATAGTGCTCAGAGCCATTTGAACCATTTTTTTGATTAGTCACTTTCTTAAACCTTGTTTAGTAACTTTGCTGTCATCGGTAACATTAAACAGGATATCACACAGTGAAAATTTTGATTGTGTACTGCGGCCGATATAGTTTACATACGACCAGAATATCTTTGGATTCTGAGCCTAATTTCGAGACAGAGTTTTGTTGTGGAAACAATCAGAAGCATCTCGCATGGATGTCAGCGCTTAGTTTCCGGAAAATGCCCATAAAATTTTCATTTTGTGGATCTATGTTAATCGTCTCATCATCATCGTTGATAATCGTTATTGTCAATTTTATTTTAATGCCCCCTACAACCCCTCCTTTTTTTCCAAAGTAACTCGCACCGCACCGTGCTGTTTAGACATGCATCGCTGTGACGAAACAGTTCGCTCAGAGCTTCACACATTTTTTAGGCGTATTATTTCGTGCTTGATCTGACTACTTACATTGACAAACAAACAGTTCACAGATTTCGGTGAATATATTGTCACTGGCCGTTATTACGTCAACCACTTAAATGATTAACGCTGCATTTATGGGGAAAAGCTCGTAACCCAAGCTTCCACTAGAGCACTGATTACTGTGTTGAATACTAACGAAGATGTTTTTAGTTAAAGAAAATGGAGAAAATGATTGGAAAATACATATGCAGTATATGAACATATGGTGTGATGTATATTGCACCTATAAATTACGTGTACGAGTGATAAAATTATGGAAATACAGGAAACACAACACATTACCATCAAATGAGTTGTAGAAAACCCATTGACATTCAAAATAGCTTACGGTCGTGTGGCAATAGATAAATACAGGTCCTGTATGGTTTTCAAGGGGTTCTTACACTATTCTTCCTGCAAACTTGTGGCAGTTCGGGTAACGATGATGGAGGTGGAAGCGATACCGCACCCTGTTTTCCAAAGTAAATCATGAAGGTTCAATAATACCCCAGGCTTAGTGACTTTGATGGGAATAGGAGATGTGACAATTAGTCCTCATGCTCACGAAACCAGTCCTGGGCGATGCGAGATGGGTGAATAGGGTTCCTGACATGTTGGAATACAGCATCAGTATTGGTGAACAAACATTGTACCATGCGATGGATTTGATCAGTCAAAATGGTGACATGAAGCTTGCAGTAACGCTATCTTGCACAGTAACCAGCATAAGGCTGCCCAAATCAACACCGAATGCCCGCCAAGTTTCACTCTTGAGATGTAAAGTCGGTTAGAAATTGGAACAGCGTGAATGAAGCCACATCCGATCAAGTAACTTTCTTCCATTGTACCGTACCCCGAGTTTAATCGGTGGCCAAGCGGTTCTAGGCGCTTCAGCCTGGAGCGGCGCGACTGCTAAGGTCGCAGGTTCGAATCCTGCCTCGGGCGTGGTTGTGTGTGATGTCCCTAGGTTAGTTAGGTTTACGTAGTTCTAAGTTCTAGGGGACTGATGACCTCAGATGTGAAGTCCCATAGTGCTCAGAGCTATTTGAACCATTTGAACCAAGTTTAATGACTTCGGCACCAAGTTTTCCTGTTATTGGCATTTGTGTCGCCGATGAGCGGCCTTGGAATTCCAGCTCGCCCTGCAGTTTCCTGCTTATGGAGCTGACTTCATGTTGCGTTGATGCTGACAGCTCTGCAGTGGCCTTTGTAGTTTCGTCCTCTTATTTATCGTCACAATCCTCTTCAGCGATCGTGTGTCACGCTCATTCAGTACATACCTTCGTCCACGTTGTGACTCAGCGGATGAAGTATTTCCCGCGTTCCACACAAGTGGTGATTGTCTTCTACGTGATATCTCTTGAAATACAGAACACTTCGGCCTCCTTGGTAACGGAAGCACCCACCATACGAGGACAAAATTTGCCCACTGTCGAGTTCTTGTAGCTTCGCTATGAGGCACTCACTATTAACAGAACACTTTTTTGACCACGACTGACACTCGGAACAGTGAGGTGCCTATTGCGGTAAAATGCAACAGCGCTACCTGCGGATTTCACTATCATTTGGATCTACGTTCGAGGAAGCATTTCTCGCAGTGTTTTCATATGTTTGGCCATCCCTTGTGCATACAGCGAACAGTAATTCCTCACAATCTTAAGCAGGCACACGTGATGGTTACATTTACGAGGGCAGTTCAATAAGTAATGCAACACATTTTTTTTCTCGGCCAATTTTGGTTGAAAAAACCGGAAATTTCTTGTGGAATATTTTCAAACATTCCCGCTTCGTCTCGTATAGTTTCATTGACTTCCGACAGGTGGCAGCGCTGTACGGAGCTGTTAAAATGGCGTCTGTAACGGATGTGCGTTGCAAACAACGGGCAGTGATCGAGTTTCTTTTGCGGGAAAACCAGGGCATCTCAGAAATTCATAGGCGCGTGCAGAATGTCTACGGTGATCTGGCAGTGGACAAAAGCACGGTGAGTCGTTGGGCAAAGCGTGTGTCATCATCGCCGCAAGGTCAAGCAAGACCGTCTGATCTCCCGCGTGCGGGCCGGCCGTGCACAGCTGTGACTCCTGCAATGGCGGAGCGTGCGAACACACTCGTTCGAGATGATCGACGGATCACCATCAAACAACTCAGCGCTCAACTTGACATCTCTGTTGGTAGTGCTGTCACAATTGTTCACCAGTTGGGATATTCAAAGGTTTGTTCCCACTGGGTCCCTCGTTGTCTAACCGAACACCATAAAGAGCAAAGGAGAACCATCTGTGCGGAATTGCTTGCTCGTAATGTGGCTGAGGGTGACAATTTCTTGTCAAAGATTGTTACAGGCGATGAAACATGGGTTCATCACTTCGAACCTGAAACAAAACGGCAATCAATGGAGTGGCGCCACACCCACTCCCCTACCAAGAAAAAGTTTAAAGCCATACCCTCAGCCGGTAAAGTCATGGTTACAGTCTTCTGGGACGCTCAAGGGGTTATTCTGTTCGATGTCCTTCCCCATGGTCAAACGATCAACTCTGAAGTGTATTGCGCTACTCTTCAGAAATTGAAGAAACGACTTTAGCGTGTTCGTAGGCACAAAAATCTGAACGAACTTCTCCTTCTTCATGACAACGCAAGACCTCACACAAGTCTTCGCACACGAGAGGAGCTCACAAAACTTCAGTGGACTGTTCTTCCTCATGCACCCTACAGCCCCGATCTCGCACCGTCGGATTTCCATATGTTTGGCCCAATGAAGGACGCAATCCGTGGGAGGCACTACGCGGGCTGATGAAGAAGTTATTGATGCAGTACGACGTTGGCTCCAACATCGACCAGTGGAATGGTACCGTGCAGGCATACAGGCCCTCATTTCAAGGTGGCGTAAGGCCGTAGCATTGAATGGAGATTACGTTGAAAAATAGTGTTGTGTAGCTAAAAGATTGGGGAATAACCTGGTGTATTTCAATACTGAATAAAACAACCCCTGTTTCAGAAAAAAAATGTGTTGCATTACTTATTGAACTGCCCTCGTATTTAAAAAGTTACATCCTGACACAAATGCATTTGTGTCCTTGCGTGACTAGTTTCTTCCGTATCCAGCTTATCTTCAAAACTCATCAAGAGGAAATCTTTTTGTGATTTTACATGGCCTAAAACTCTTCTCTTTTTTTTTCAGTCATCGTTCTTCTGACTGCTTGGATGCGACCCGCTAGGTATTCCTCTTCTGTGCTAACCTCTTCATGTCAGAGTAGTGCTTGCAACCAGCGCCCTTAGTTCTTTGCTAGATGTATTCCAATCTGTCTTCCACTACAGCTTTTCCCCTCTACAGCTCCCTCTGGCACCATGGAAGTTATTGAAAGACGTCTTAAGACGTGTTCTATCATCTTGTCTCTTCTTCCTGCCACCTGTTCTTTACTTCTCCGATTCTCCGGAGAACCGCCTCATTCCTATTTACCTATTATTATAGAACAATAAAATTTCTCATACGAATGCGGAATACAGAACTCTTCCCGTCGTTGAGGCTCTAGCATTGCAACTAAGTTGTGGTGTTCTCCTTATGCAGCAACATAGAGAGAATTAAAAAAAAAATTCACTAGCACCGTCTGGTTATGGCTACTAGGCGACAAGTAAAATTAATTATGTATATAGCTTGAATGGATATGCTGAAGTTCGTATGGAGAGCCCTTACCGGAATAAGTGGAAGATTGAAATATGCTGTAGAGAAGGCCGATTTCACAATTCGTGGAGATTGGGGATATGTGTAATGGAAGCGTTAAGGCTACTCTCATTCTAAGGTTAAGGTTAGGAAATAACTCAGCACAGGATGGATTTGTGACCTTTGCGAACTACCTGCAGCGACTTCCACATGGCACTAGATTTTCATTCTTCTGCACATGCCACAATACGGCTTCCAGCAGGGAATATTTCCTATCCGTGTTATCGTCAGCCCTGTGCGGAGGAAGCGATCTCCGTACGCTTCTCTGGACACGTGTCGTAACACGTCTCACTTTATAGCTTTGCCCCAGCGAAAGGTTTATGTAGGGCACGTACCTCACATTGATTCCTTCTTGAGGACTGGTTCTCCGAGTTTCCAAGGAAGCGCTACAAACGGTACATGACTGTACAGCATCTGACGACATATCTCCGTCCTGTTGTGAAAGATCAGGAAGTCTTCTGGTCCCGTCACGAGATGAGTACATCACCCCCCCCCCCCCCACCTCCCCACACCTCAAACACTCTCTCTCTCTCTCTCTCTCTCTCTCTTCAAGGAGTGGAAGAAATTATATACGTTAATCTTCACTACTATATCTGAGGTATCTCAGATAATTATATGTTTTCGCTATCGTAGATTTAGTCTAGTTTATTCAACATTATGCGTCCAGAATCTGAAAGTTACTCTTCAAATGGAATACGCAATACGACTGGAAGAAGACGCAGGTTGTTTCAGTCTGTCAGAAGCGTCGCAAGATTGATGCACGGAACTTCATACGTATCTTACTGACCTCAATTTGCTGCTGGATAATGAAAGATGCACTGCATGACACAGAAATGTGAAGCGTCCACAAGACATGGTCGGAAGTCATTGTAACTTCGTAAATATTGAAAGGGGTCTACTGGAGCACATTTGTATGTTGCACCCGAATATGATCTTATAAACAATGTATGTCTTTGATAGGCTTTATATCGCTGACTGTATAAGACCGCAGACCCAGAGATGCTGCTTCTTGTCTGTGATTATTATAGTGTTGGGGTAAGAGAGCGCTTGGTGCACAATTATAGGTAGCTGTTGGTGAGCAAAAGACGATGGAACAGGCAGTTTTTGTGGTGTGCTGTGCGAAGCCACCAAGTGTTAGATTAATTCAGATATATCAATATTGTTGACTTTGGAAGCGGAAGTCTTCATGCAAGCAAGGTTAAAG
The DNA here is from genome assembly GCF_021461395.2 of Schistocerca americana. Lineage (NCBI taxonomy): Eukaryota > Metazoa > Arthropoda > Insecta > Orthoptera > Acrididae > Schistocerca > Schistocerca americana. The sequence continues at coordinate 323,676,386 of NC_060121.1, read as the reverse complement.
GTGTTAAACAATTATGATTTTTGTTTTAGCCAGCGCATTGGTATGAGTAACCCCCGGAAAGTATGTAAACTGATTTGATGAAAAGGCCAGTCAGATATTTCACTTTTGTAATGTTGCTAAGATTTATTAATATAACTATTTGTAATTTGATGATTTGCATTTATGTTGGATTAATGGGGTTAGATAATATATGCTGTTTATATCTCATTGTTTGTGAATCAATCGTGAGTAATGTAACTTCAGTTGTCAGATTGCTTTGAAAAGCACAACTTAACTTACAATTTAATATTGCTAAAAAAAACTCAGTGTTAGTAATTCACCATAGTCAGTACCGCCTTCCTGTCCAGGTCATATATTTTTCAAAGAAGTTAGATGTTTTTTAAATGTTCTCGTTTATCAGCCAAAAGAATTTCATGTGCATTTCAAGTATTATGGACAGCGCTGCACACTGCTGGGTCTGTAGCTGGCATTTTTTCTTATGAGAGCCCAGAATATATCGCGTTCCACCGTTGCTGCTCTAGAGGTAAGACAATTTGTTTGTTAGGTGCACAGGGACGAGTTATCAGTTTTGAACAGGGCCAGAGGATTCAGTGCCTAACGGGCTGAATGTATTTTGCAGTGACTGTATTTCTTTATTGGTATTGGGAGTTCCTTTGCTCAATCAAAAACGGCTCTGAGCACTATGGGACTCAACATCTGTGGTCATCAGTCCCCTAGAACTTAGAACTACTTAAACCTAACTAACCTAAGGACATCACATACATCCATGCCCGAGGCAGGATTCGAACCTGCGACCGTAGCAGTCGCGCGGTTCCGGACTGAGCGCCTAGAACCGCTAGACCACCGCGGCCGGCTACATTGCTCAATTAGTTAGTATAAAATTTTACCAACAGTAACACAGGGTAGCCACACCACTTGCAATTACAACACGCTACACGATAACCCGAGTTTTGTATCCATTCCACGATTCATACATTCATTCAACATAATCGTAAAGCATTAATCTTTTTTAAAAGAACGTTACAATACACACACAATCGGCGGATATGAAAATGATTGAGTTACAGTTCTCTCTGACAGACAGAAAAGGCCACCACAGTGCATAAAATATGTTGTCCAGTTTTAGTGATGTTAGGAGGACTGGTAGCTTATATGAAGGGAGTGAACAACGTCAGGTGTCAAGTGGTCATTGTGAAGAACAATTAGATGATTCGTATTCGTGAGAGACAGCGGTACCAACACCCGACTTGGTTTTGAATGGGGCCTCGTAATGGATCTCCGTTTGGTCTGCTGGTCGAATCGTGCAATATTTAGATCTGTGGAGTATTCGGATATGATGGTGGCCTGATATTGCACTGTATAGGAACACGAAGGAAGGCATACTTTTTCGCCACGGTTCCTGTCGACTGTTTCTGAGGAATATGATATTTGCAGCGCCCGTGTTATTCCGATTACGATGCAATGTTCCTTTGTACGAGGGCTGTACAGAAAGTTAGTTACGATTGATCGCGAAATGAAAATCACAGTGAAAATCAGAAATGTTTCATTTGTAACAGTTAGCTACACCTTTCAGCTACTTCTCTACCTAGTCGCCGTTCTGACTCAGACATTCGTTGTAGCGTTGTACCAACTTTCCAATACCCTCATCATAGAAGGCAGCCGCCAGTGCTTTCCGCCAATTCTCTACGTTGTCTGTGCCAAAATGTTGTCTTCATAGCCAGCGGTTCGTTTGAGCAGAGATGAAACTCAGTGGGAGACAATTACGGGCTGTATTGTGGGTAACCAAACATTTCCAGTTGAAACGATGCACGAACATCTTCATTGCCCCTGCAGAATGAGGCTGAGAATTGTCTTGAAGAAGAAACCGCACGACAGTTATGTAATGTTGGTTGCATAGCTTCGGGGGAAAATTCTCACCAGGCCCTCGTACTTGGCGGGAGACACTACTTTCTATAACATCTTTACGCGCTCACTAAGAGCTCAGGAATGAAAAGAGCGACATAATTCTACCTAGAGTCATACTAGAGACACTGCTCAACACATCTTTGCAAAGCTTTGTCGGATTTTCATAGTCGTTTCCATTTCGCGACCGATCGTAACTTATTTTCTGGACAACCCTCGTACATACTGTAAGTGGGCTATTTAGGTTTTTATGTTGGTAACGCCACGTAGTGCTCTGTATGAAAATCGCTGACTGCGCTGTGTGCAGTCTGTGGCTGGTTGGTTGGACTCGTTGTTGGAATATTCGCTTGTGTAGCGTTGGGCAGTTGGATGTGAACAGCGCGTAGCGTTGGGCTGTTGGAGGTGAGCCGCCAACAGTGGTGGATGTGGGGAGAGAGATGCCACGATCTGTACGTTGTAACCTCCCCACAATGTTATATAAATGAAAATGAACCAAGTGTAACCTCCCAACTAAAATTATTAATTAAATGAATTTTTTTATATATTGTAACCTCTGAACAAAATTGGCTCCCATTTATAATCTGTGTGCAGAAATGCATTCACATTTAATGTTCCCAGAAAGTTCTTTTCTCATTTAATGTTAAGTTCGAAACAGAAAAATTCCTAAACACCAAAATAATAAAAAAAAATTCAGTAACCTGGTAAATTTTATGACGACAGCAGCGCTGCGCCTCGGCCCTGTATTCTGAATAAAAAAGGAAGCAAAAATTCTTACCTGAATAAAAACTGCAAATATATCTGCTCTTACATAAAAATTTTCGGCACAGCTCCGTGCAATGCTGGCCCATGCTTTGTGATTCGTGAAAGGAATTAATTGTTCATTGGATAAAATCTTTAAATTGAAATGAATGCTTTTTTAAAAAAAATTACTTTATATTATAAAAATTATTATTGAGGCATTTTTTTAAACAAATTAAATGACAATTAATATACATTACTAGATATGCGCAAGGCTGCTTCTTTACCTTCTACAACAATACTCATCCTCCAGAGTCCTGACCAGAGTCCCGAGCAGAGCAGACAGCCGACACGCGCCGACTACCGCCGACTCACGCAGACAACTCCAGACTACTGTCGACACGCGCAGACTAGCGCAGACAAGCGACAAGCAACAACTAACGACATACTGCTCTCTGGTCAGAGACTCTCCTAAGTACCTCACCTCTTACAACGTGTGTCCGTCAGAAGAAGGAAATTTGTAAGACTGGATGTCATGAACTGATATATAATGACTTTTGAACACTGTTAACGTAAAACATTGTTTGTTCTGTATCAAAATCTTTCATTTGCTAACTATGCCTGTCAGTAGTTAGTGCCTTCAGTACTTAGAAACTTTTATTTAGCTGGCAGTATTGGCGCTCACTGTATTGGAGTAGTTCAAGTCGCGAAGATTTTTGTGAGGTAAGTGATTCATGAAAGGTGTAAGTTATTGTTAATCAGGGCCATTCTTTGGTAGGAATTATTGAAAGTCAGATTGCGTTGCGCTAAAATATTGTGTGTCAGTTTAGTGATGATCAGAATAAGTAAAGAGAAAACTGTCTGAGTACGTTGGGTTTGGCTTAGCTGTTTGAAAATCAAATAACTCAAGAGTTTTTCCAGCACCGTTATTCTTTACATACAAAGGGGACGTTTCAATGCATGCATGTGCAAAGGAACTTTGCATCGTACATCAGGATAACACGGGCACTGCAATATCGTGTTTATCTGCCTATAGCGGGCAAGCGACTTTCAAGTACAGCGTGTGACCTGTACGGGAATATACATGGTGGATGCACGAGTACAGGCTGTAGGCTCATGGTTGACGACATATGGAAGTTTGGGTCTGGCCGTGAGTCCCGCACGGATAGCCAAATGATAAGGCGACCGCTCACGATAAGCGGGAAATCCGGGTTCGAGTCCCGGTCGGGCACAGATTTTCGCTGTCGTCATTCCATTCTACAGATGGTGGTATTTCTGAGGAAGGATCTTCGAATTGTGCACCAAGTACATCGTAGCTGTGCCGTAGGAGAACAAATAATGGACTCCCCGCAACAGTGTGTCATCCCGCATCATTACCCGGAGTCTAGCAGAAGCTGGACTAGGGAATTACCATCCCTCGTACAGACTGATGTTACCATCACGACACAAAAAGGGTGCCTTTGGAGCGGAACAGTAACCGGAGAAGTATGGACTGCTGATGGATGCCGTCGCACTGTGTTCAGCGATGAACTGCTGTTCTGCACTACCCCGGCTACGCACCGTTGGCGAGTATGGCGGCGACCGAGGGAGGTCCCATTCTTCCAATGTTTTGGACACAGAGAGTTACTTCTGACGTCATGGTGTTGGAAGCTATCCTGTACATATGATGTCACGTCATCGCTGGTAGTGACTGAGGGAATTCTGACTGCGCTACGGCACGTCATGGACGTCGTGTATGCGACGGTATCGTGGTGCCATTTTTCAACAGGACAATGCTCGCCTACAAATGGTTGGTGTCTCTGTCGACTGTCTGCCTGATGTTGAGGTAACGCTAGTGGCCAGCAAAATTCCGAGACCTGTCCACGACAGAACATGCGTGGTACGAGCTCGTATGTCATCTCCAGCCTCGTGCCATTATACATTTACATCAGCTGTGGGTCAGCTTGGCTCAGCAGAGGCATACAACGGGTTTATAGCACCCTTCGTAACGAAATCAGTGCATGCATCAAATCCACAGGGGGTACAAAGCCAACAGATAAGTGCGCTCATACTACCAAGCTGTTTGTAAATTTCGCTCGATTTTGTAATCACTGCAATAACATCCTAAACCATGTCAACAGCTGAAGTTTTATTTCGTTTCTTCCCACTTCCAGAAAGCCTTCACACAGTTGCACAGCATCGCTCAAGAATTAAAATAGATGCTTTTAGATATAACTGAACATATATGCGACTGTACTGGAGATTCTTAATTAAAAATATGTCGTTCTTAATGGAGAGGCATCGTCAGAAGCAAAGACAGCGTCAGGTTTCCCCCAAGGAAGCATGACAGGACAGCTGCTTTTCAAGACCTATGTACTGTTCATGACCTGGCGGATAACAACTTTATACGAGACTATTCCCAAAACACGCTGTAGTCTACAGAGAAGTTAGATGATTAGAAACATCTTATGAAATGTGGAGGTTCTTACAGACGATGAGTGTTTGATGGAAAGATTGGCAGCTGACTGTAAACAGAAATAAATGAGTTACGAGATCGATAAGTACACTAACAAATCCTACATTATCTGAATAATTCAGTCACTAGAACCAGTCACTATCTCAAGTTTTGAGCCGCGCGGGATTAGCCGAGCGGTCAAGGCGTTGCAGTCATGGACTGTGCGGCTGATCCCGGCGGAGGTTCGAGTCCTCCCTCGGGCATGGGTGTGTGCGTGTGTTTGTTCTTAGGATAATTTAGGTTAGGTAGTGTGTAACCTTAGGGACTGATGACAAGTCCCACTACATTTCCCACACATTTGAACATTTTTTTCAAGTTCTGTCCGCAGTGATTTAAGGTAAAACGACCTTAAATATAGTCGTACGCAGTCCCGCACCGTCACCTAAGGAACAAGATTTGTGTGTACGCTATACCTAACCAGCTTTGGATTGAAGAATTCCTCTAAAATCGAATACAATGTCATTCTGAACGTAAAGAAATCTTCAGGCATAACTTCGGGAGTACTACGGTGAGGTGACGAAAGACATGGGATAGCGATATGCACGTATATAGATGGCGGTAGTATCGCGTACACAAAATATAAAAGAGCAGTGGATTTGCGGTGCTGTCATTTGAGCTCACTTGATTCATGTGAAAAGGTTTACGATGTAGTTATGAGCGAACGACGGGAGGTAACAGACCTTGAACACGGAGTGGCAGTTGGACCTAGGCGCATGGGACATTCCATTCCGGAAATCGTTAGGGAATTCAATATTTCGAGATCACCGGTGTCAAGAGAGTGCCGAGAATATCAAATATGAGGCATTACCTCTCACCACGGTCAGCGGAGTAGCCGACGGTCTTCACTTAACGACCGAGAGCAGCGGCATTTGCGCAGAATTGGCAGTGTTAACAGACAAGCAACAGTACGTGAAATAACGGCAGAAACCAATGTGAGACGTACGACGAACGTATCCGTTAGGACAGGGTAGTGAAATTTGGCGTTAATGGGCTACGGCAGTAAACGAGGGACGCGAGTGCTTTTGCTAACGGCACAACGTCGGATGCAGCGCCTCTCCTGATCTCGCGACCGTATCAGTTGGACTCTAGACGGCAGGAAAACCATGGTTGATTCCTGATTTCAGCTGGTAAGAGCTGATGGTAGGGTCCGTGTGTGGCGCAGACTCCACAAAGCCATGGACCCAATCTGTCACCGGGGCACAGTGCAAACTCGTGATGGCTACATGATCGAGTGGTCTGTGTTTGCATAGAACGGATTGGTTCTCGGGTCCAACTGAACCGTTGATTGATTGGACATGATTATTTTCGGCTACTTGTTCCCAAATAACTACGGAATTTTTATGGGTGACAATGAGCTATGTCACCGGGCCACAATTATCCGTGATTAGTTTGAAGAACGTTATAGACATCTGAGCGAATGATTTGGCTACCCAGGCTGCCCGACATGAATCCCATCGTACAGTTATGGGACATAATCTAGAGGTCAGTTCGCGCACAAATTACTGCACCGCCAACATCTTCGCAGTTATCGGTGCCTATAGGGCAGTATTTCTGCAGGAGACTTCCAACGAATTGTTGAGTCCATCCCACGTCGAGTTATTGCACTACTACGGGCCAAAGGATGTCCGACACACTACTAACAGGTATCCGGTGACTTTTGTCACCTCAGTATAGAAAATACTCACAGAATGAATGACCTAGTAGATAGTGTCGGAAGTTCCATGCGGCTTTTCGAGGATGATGCTGTAGTATACAGAGAAGTTGCAGCATTAGAAAATTGTAGCGAAATGCAGGAAGATCTGCAGCGGATAGGCACTTGGTGCAAGGAGTGGCAACTGGCCCTTAACATAGACAAATGTAATGTATTGCGAATACATAGAAACAAGGATCCTTTATTGTATGATTATATGATAGCGGAACAAACACTGGTAGCAGTTACTTCTGTAAAATATCTGGGAGTATGCGTGCGGAACGATTTGAAGTGGAATGCTCATATAAAATTAATTGTTGGTAAGGCGGGTACCAGGTTGAGATTCATTGGGAGAGTGCTTAGAAAATGTAGTCCATCAACAAAGGAGGTGGCTTACAAAACACTCGTTCGACCTATACTTGAGTATTGCTCATCAGTGTGGGATCCGTACCAGATCGGTTTGACGGAGGAGATAGAGAAGATCCAAAGAAGAGCGGCGCGTTTCGTCACAGGGTTATTTGATAGCGTTACGGAGATGTTTAGCAAACTCAAGTGGCAGACTCTGCAAGAGAGGCGCTCTGCATCGCGGTGTAGCTTGCTGTCCAGGTTTCGACAGGGTGCGTTTCTGGATGAGGTATCGAATATATTGCTTCCCCCTACTTATACCTCCCGAGGAGATCACGAATGTAAAATTAGAGAGATTAGAGCGCGCACGGAGGCTTTCAGACAGTCGTTCTTCCCCCGAACCATACGCGACTGGAACAGGAAAGGGAGGTAATGACAGTGGCACGTAAAGTGCCCTCCGCCACACACCGTTGGGTGGCTTGCGGAGTATAAATGTAGATGTAGATGAAGAGCCTGCACTACCCGTCACGAGTTATTTGTACTTTTCACGGGAATTCTGTGGAAACAGAAAGAAGAAAGACGTAACGAAAAGACATTGTGCAAGTCTCAGAGCACCTTAGTCAGAAATAATCTTAGAGACCACGTTCGAAAACAGGACAGGAAACCCTTTTTCCTCCGACATGCGTTTCGCACAATGACGACGATGCTGAATTAGCTTAGTTTGTGCCGATACAGAGGGGTAGCGACATTTTTTCTTCCCACGAATCTATCACTGACGACCAGCAAACGAAAGTTGCTAGATGAGCACACAGGAGCGCACTGAATGCTTCCGAGGAATTCTCCTTCTGCAGAATCCGTGATCGTCCACTTCGCGTTGGATGCATGCCAGTCTGTAGCTTATGCAGTATTTGCAGACCCACATATGAACTCCGGTAGGAGGGGAAGCTGAAACAGCCGACAGCGCTTGACAATGCTAGAAGTCAAAGTTTTTCAGTAAACTACACTTCCCTCTTCACACGGCGGGTGTACCACCAGAGCAAAGATATTTTCTGGAACTTTTTTGTGCAGAACAAGGAACGACGTGCAAGGACAGCTGTATAGCGAAATAAAAGCTCCTTGGCCAAAGGTTCACGTGCGCAGAAAGATCACGAGAGCTGTACGAGGCACTTTACTGCAGTGTTCAGTGCTGGAACGAAAGGAATTGTAATGCACAGGAATAAATTTATCTGTACTCCTACGGAAACGTGACTGCCATTCTGCCTGTGTCCCAGAAGTCAGCGGAAGGCGATATATTGCGCTGTTACATTCTGGTACGTTACACTGAATACGTTCTTTGTGCAGCACGTTTTTCGACGATTACGTAGAGAACTTACGACACCACCGCAGTGTAGTCACGCCAGCGCTCTCAAACTGAAGAACTAACAGCAACCGGAATATATTGTTATAAGCCGGCCGAAGTGGCCGTGCGGTTAAAGGCGCTGCAGTCTGGAACCGCAAGACCGCTACGGTCGCAGGTTCGAATCCTGCCTCGGGCATGGATGTTTGTGATGTCCTTAGGTTAGCTAGGTTTAACTAGTTCTAAGTTCTAGGGGACTAATGACCTCAGCAGTTGAGTCCCATAGTGCTCAGAGCCATTTGAACCATATATTGTTATACTTGTTTACGCTTAAGTCATTCTGCACAATTTTACGGAGAGAGCCACATCGTAACGAATCACACAACCTGATACATAGCACGAAAAACATTTTCAGTCCCTTCGCCAGTCTAATTTCAGAAAAGTGGAATGTATCTCGAGCTACTGAAAACTGGAAAAGAACAAAAAAAAATTACTTACAAATACCGCCGACATTATGATGTGACTGAGAGATAAACGTGATTTCGATCACTCTGAAATACAGTGCAACAAAAAAAAAAAATCACTAAATGAGCACATACACTTAACGCTTTAGGTTCTCAAAGTAAAATAGCAACCATCTATACACAACATTTCTGTGCTGACAGCACATTAACCATGTAATGTACACTGAAGAGCCAAAGAAACTAGTACACCTGCCTAATATCTTGTAGGATTCCAGCGAACACTCAGAACTGCCGCAACACGACAATGTCTGTAGTAGTGCTGGAATGGACTGACGCCATAAATCCTATAGGGCTCTGTCTAAATCCGTAAGCGCATTAGGGGTTGGAGATGTCATCTGAACAGCAAGTTGCAAGGCATCCCAGGTATGCTCAATAATGTTCATGTCTGGGGAACGTAGTGGTCGGTGACAGTGTTTAAACTCAAAAGAGTGTTCCTGGCTCCACTCTATAGCAATTGTAAACGACTAGGGTGTCGCATTGTCCTGCTGAGATTGCCCAAGTCCGTCGGAATGCACAATGGACGTGAATGGACGCAGGTGATCAAACAGGATGCTTACGTACGTGTCACCTGTCAGTGTCGTATCTAGACATATCAGGGGTCCCATATCACTCCAACTGCATACGCCCCCCCCCCCCGCCCCCACAATTACGAAGCCTCCACCAGCTTGAACAGTCCCCTGCTGACATGCAGGGTCCATGGATTCATACCCATACACGTCCATCCGCTCGATACAATTTGGAGCGAGATAATCCGACCAGGCATCATGGTTCCAGTCATCAACTGTCCAGTGTCGGTGTTGACGGGCCCAGGCGAGGCTTAAAGCTTCAGTCATCAAGGGTACATGTGTGGACCTTCGCTTCCGAAAGCCCATGTCGATGGAGTTTGGTTGAATATCTCGCACGCTGACACTTATTGATCGCCCGGCCTTGAAATCTGGAGCAGTTCTTATTTACTAAGCAGGTATGCTAGCCATTACACCACTGCAGCACTCTGCAGCAGTTTGCTGAAGGTTTGCACTTCTGTCACGTTGAACGATTCTCTTCAGTCGTCGTTGGCCCCGTTCTTGCAGGATCTTTTTCCGGCCGCAGCGATGTCGGAGATTTGATGTTTTACCGGATTCCTGATATTCAGGCTACTCGTGAAATGGTCATAAGAGATAATCCCCACTTCATCGCTACCTTGGAGATGACATGTCCCATGCCCCGTGCGTCGACGATAACATCACGTTCAACCTCGTTTAAATCTTGATAATCTGCCATTGTAGCAGCAGTAACCGATCTAACAACTGCGCCGCTGACGCTGAAATGGCGAGCTTGTCCTTGGCTCGTGGTGGTGTAGGTTAGACAAAATTGTCATTCCTGCGGTTCCTGTAAGAGAGAGAAAGATATATTACCACTCTTGTTGATTGGTCCTAGCTGGTGTAACCTGAAAAAGAGAAAGACACACTCTGTTGAGGGATTAGTAAAACTTAATCCCTCAGCAGGTCAGGCCAACGCGTGGTTGGCCTGTGATGAGGTTGTTGGCCCAGACCACGGATGAGCCGGTTGCGGGAGCCTCCCGTCTTCTCGTAGAACTTCCTGGCGATGGCGCGAAACCTGTCTCGGAGAGGCAGGATCCCGGTGTCCTCGTGGAGTTGGCGCGTCGAGAAGCGCCTCGGAAGATACATAGCAGTCTTCAGGGCGCGGTTCTGTATCCGCTGCAGAGTCACAATGTGAGCATCTGCGGCTTTCCCCCAGACCACGGCCGCATACTCTAACAGTGGGCGAACCAATGTTAGGTAAAGCGTGATGCCGTCGTGTTGCGGTGGCAATGACGACTGCGGGCTTAGCAGCGGATACAGGGCGCGAAGGCGTCCTATTGCTCTCCCTTTCACTGCGCCAGAAACTTGTTGTCTTATATAGGCGTTGCCGATGGCAGTTCCGTTTCCTGCCTGTTTGCCTATTGTAAGTAGACTGTTTAGGTTTTTATGTTGGTAACGTCACCTAGCGCTCTGTATGAAAATCACTGACTGTGCTGTGTGCAGTCTGTGGCTGGTGGGCATTGTTGAAATAGTCGCTATTGTAGTGTTGGGCAGTTGGCTGTTAACAGCGCGTAGCGTTGCGCAGTTGGGGGTGAGCCGCCAGCAGTGGTGGATGTGGGTAGAGAGATGGCGGAGTTTTGAGAGCGGATGATCTGGACGTGTGTCCATCAGAGACAGTAACTTTTTACTACTGGATATCGTGAGCTGATATATATAATGACTTTTGAACACTATTAAAGTAAATACATTTGTTACTTACTGGCAGATTAAAACTGTGTGCCGGACCGAGACTCGGACTCGGGACCTTTGCCTTTCGCGGGCAAGTGCTCTACCAAGCACGACTCACGCGCCGTCCTCACAGCTTTACTTCTGCCAGTACCTCGTCTCCTACCTTCCAAACTTTACAGAAGCTCTCCTGAGCAGAAGAGCTTCTGTAAAGTTTGGAAGGTAGGAGACGAGGTACCGGCAGAAGTAAAACTGTGAGGACGGGGCGTGAGTCGTGCTTGGGTAGCTCAGTTGGTAGAGCGCTTGCCCGCGAAAGGCAAAGGTACCGAGTTCGAGTCTCGGTCCGGCACACAGTTTTAATCTGCCAGGAAGTTTCATATCAGCGCACACTCCGCTGCAGAGTGAAAATCTCATTCTAAATACATTGTTTGTTTCTATCGAAATCTTTCATTTGCTAACTATGCCTATCAGTAGTTAGTGCCTTCAGTAGTTAGAATCTTTTATTTAGCTGGGAGTATTGGCGCTAGCTGTATTCCAGTAGTTCGAGTAATGAAAATTTTTGTGATTCATGAAAGGTATAGGTTATTGTTAGTCAGGGCCATTCTTTTGTAGGGTTTATTGAAAGTCAGATTGCGTTGCGCTAAAAATATTGTGTGCCAGTTTAGTGATGATCAGAATAAGTAAAGAGAGAAATGTCTGAGTACGTTCAGTTTTGCTCAGCTGTTTGAAAATCAAATAATGTAAGGGGTTATCAGCACAGTAGTTCATAAATTTTTCTAAGGGGACGTTTCACTATCTCTATATTTGAATATGCATGCCTCTACCAGTTTCGTTGGTGCTTCAGTGTATAATGTGAATGTGATGTGAAATGGTTGCAGGTGACAACCGAAACTCGAAAATGTAATTAGTATCTTTAGGTAATTCCAGCTCTTTTGCGCAAACGTTTAAACACACACAGACAGTAAGATTCACAAATCTTAGAAAAACCTTTTTTCAAATACATTTCCGTTCGAATAAGTACAATACATGACATGAGAGTACAATACATGACATCACAGTACAGACTTTCAGTATGCCTAAAGCCTCTTTTAGACGAGCGACTTTCTTGTCTCACTCGACTGCTCGTGGAAAGTGAGTCTGCTGTAGCGCCCCTGGAGTTTTACACCTGCACTGATGAGGCGAACACGCAAAATGCAATGACCCGATTTCCCAGAAACTTCGCTCAGTGGGTACTCGACAGCTTTTGAAAAAACGACGGTCAACGTTTTCGCTGTACTTCATGTGCTTTTTAGCGAGTAAACAGTCCAACCGCAGCGGTAGCACAGTGGTTATCGTCGCGTCTTCACACTTTCGCACCATGTGTTCGAAACCCTATTATTATTTTTATTGTCCGCCCCTGCTAGCTGAGTGGTCCGCGCGACGGACTGTCATACCTAAAGGCTCGGGTTCGATTCTCGGCTGGGTCGGAGATTTTCTCCGTTCAGGGACTGGGTGTTACGTTGACTTTATCATCATCATTTCATCCCCATCGACACGCAAGTCGCCGAAGTGGCGTCAACTCGAAAGACTTGCACCAGGCGAACGGTCTACCCGACGGGAGGCCCTAGCCACACGGCATTTCCATTATTCTTCATTCCTCTACCCACGTCGCAGAAGATTACTAAAAATTTTTTCAAATTTATATTAAATAACCTTGTCCTTATTTGTCCATTAACAGTGTGTATGGTGAATGAATTAAAAAAGTAAAAAGAATAAATGAAGGTTAAAATTATTTGAAATTATTTTTGGTGAAATTCCTGCTGTGTATTTCGATTCATAATCAGTTAAAAGCGCTAGTTTTAGGTAAAGTGATCCGTTACGGATGGTTTGCTTCGAAACTATTGCCAGCGTATGAACCCTTCAACAGCGGTAACGACGTTCCTTTCCCGCGTGAGTTTCATACGAAGAAATGTCACCGTGGCAACCTGCATTCGTGCGATGATCGTGGTGTTCGGAATTTTTACATTTCGAATGTTTCTGTGATGTTTGTCATCCAAGGGAATCCACCAAATCTTCCTATAAAATAAACGTGAGAATCAAGTACAAGAATTCCGACAAGAATGAAATATAAGAATATGAACATTTAAAAAAGATTTTAAACCCTGAAAATGGCACACACTCATATATTATATAGTGAATGTATGAAACTGTGAAACACAGTTGTGGTTCTACAATTAATATAACGCCCTTTCATTACCTAAATTGATAGGGAAAATTCGTATAGTAACCTCCTACGGATACGGGTGGGTAAATGAATAAAGTAAAATAAATAAAAACAATAATTGGGTTTTGGTTCAATTGGTTCAAATGGCTCAAACGGCTCTGAGCACTATGGGACTTAGCATCTGAGGTCATCAGTCTCCTAGAACTTAGAACTACTTAAACGTAACTAACCTAAGGACATTAGACACATCCATGCCCGAGGCACGATTCGAACCTGCGCCCGTAGCGGTCGCGCGGTTCCAGACTGTAGCGCCTAGAACCGCTCGGCCACACCGTCCGGCAATTGGATTTTGAACACAGGGCGAAAAAGTGAGAGACCCTGACGTTAGCTACAGAGCCACCATTTTGACTGGGAGTATCACGTGCTAAAAGGTCGTTTTCTTCCACAGGTCGTGCTGAAATTGTATGTCTTACAAAAGCTGTCTTTTGTGGAGTCTGGCGCCACAACTGTGAAAATGATGTTATGAGCGACCACCCTCTTTACGAAAAAATCGAAATGTAGCAACAGAATGTAGGAACAAGCAGATACTCTTTGTTTCTGACAAAGGTAGTGTTGTAATTCTCCACACTCCTGGAATATGAAGGAATAGAAAAATTGTCGTTTTTCTGAAGGTGTACATTTATTTGTTCGAGAAAGTATATACTTCTCATCAAGCAGTACTTTGAAGAAAATAAATAGCGTTTATTTACTTTATCCTTTGTGTCTTGTTTTCTTTCAGAGATCCGGATAACTTGGAAAATTATTTTTCTCGTTAAGCAGAATTGAGTTTTTCACTGTTAAAATAATTATCGTTGATAAACTTTAATCTATTTGCAGTCTCATTTATGCAGAGTGTAGGCATTTTCTTTGCCCCGTTGCTGAAAGACGTAAATACGTTTCTTCTGTGTGATACTTCGACTCTCTTCGAGGCAGAACACTTGTAGGAAAAATGCCACTCCGTCACGCAAACTTTGCAATGTGTCACAAAAACAAAGGAAACAACAAAATAAGTATTCAGAACGCGCAAAAGTACAAAATTAATTACTATAACAGGATTGAGCACGGCGAGAATAGCTTAACTTCTTGATTTCCTAACTAACACTACTGCCGCCATCTTAGATTTTTTAATGTTGCATTATGATGGCTGGCGGTAAGGGGGTGAAGTGTGGCTTGCTACTGACAAGGATGATGGCGTCATGGTCTCCGTGGAGTGGGGAGAAGGCTTTTAATTTCCTACTAGCACAACTATGCTATTTTAATCGTCTTGAATTTTTGATTTTTTTTCTTTTTAATACTACTGTGTGATTTTTTGGAAACCAAACTGGGAAAGGGGAAGAGGAGTGGGTGTGGAGTGGGGCAGAGGGAAGGTGAGGGGCATGATTATATCATGTGGTCAAGGTCAAGGTAGGCAACTCACTCGAACACTTGTACTTTAAGGGCAAAGTGCGCCAGGATCGCCACACCGTTACTACTTTCACTACGGACATGTTCTGAAATTCTACTAAATCACATTAGTTTTCTCTAATTTAATATTCTAATCTTATTTACTCCTAGATAAATATAGTGACCACCAACATAATATAATCTGTGCTCAAGACCAAGGAGGTTAACTACCTCTGAATGTACTGTGCGACAGAACAGGACGTACAGCCGCGTTGATATCAACGTCTCGTGTTACCCGTCATATCCTCTATTCGTTTCGTACCCGCTCTTTTCGTAAAAGGCAGTCCTGACTGTCTTGTTCGTGCAGCCTAAGTTTTTGAAACTGTATCTGCTCTTCCTTATTGCCTGTCTTTGTTTTTGGGTATGGCCTTACTGTGTCGTGAGCTTGTGACACCTGGTTTTAAAACCCCTGTGCCGGCCGGTGTGGCCGTGCGGTTCTAGGCGCTACAGCCTGGTGCTGAGCGATCGCTCCGGTCGCAGGTTCGAATACTGCCTCGGGCATGGATGTGTGTGATGTCCTTAGGTTAGTTAGGTTTAATTAGTTCTACGTTCTAGGCGACTGATAACCTTGGAAGTTAAGTCGCATAGTGCTCATAGCCGTTTGAACCAACCAAAACCCCTGTAAGTAGGCTGTTTGGTTTTTTATGTTGGTAACGCCATGTAGTGCTCTATATGAAAATCACTGACTGTGCTGTGTGCAGTCTGGTTTGCATTGTTGGAATTTGCTATTGTAGTGTTGGGCAGTTGGCTGTTAACAGCGCGTAGCGTTGCGCAGTTGGAGGTGAGCCGCCAGCAGTGGTGGATGTGGGGAGAGAGATGGCGGAGTTTTGAGAGCGGATGATCTGGACATGTGTGCATCAGAGACAGTAAATTTGTAGGACTGGATGTCATGAACTGATGACTTTTGAACACTATTAAGGTAAATACATTGTTTGTTCTCTATCAAAATCTTTCATTTGCTAACTATGCCTATCAGTAGTTAGTGCCCTCAGTAGTTAGAATCTTTTATTCAGCTGGCAGTATTAGCGCATGCTGTATTGTAGTAGTTCGAGTAACGAAGATTTTTGTGGGGTAAGTGATTCATGAAAGGTATAGGTTATTGTTAGTCAGGGCCATTCTTTTGTAGGGATTTTTTAAAGTCAGATTGCGTTGCGCGAAAAATATTGTGTGTCAGTTTAGGCACAGTCATTTATAATTTTTATAAGGGGACGTTTCACCCCCCAGCTCAGTGTCGAAGCAGTTCGGGCCACCCAGTGGTCCTGCGTCTGTGGCGCTGGTTTCCCAGACCCGAAATCAGCCTATTTTCAGACTCCCGCGACATCTCATAGAACTGTCGGGCAGTCTGGTTTACACTGGCCCTAATCACTGGAATGCCCGTTTCTTCATGCAAAGCTTCTAGTTGATTTGTCTCGCGGAAGGTGTAAGGCGAATCGCAGGGCTGGCACGCGTTGTAGCCGACATACGTGTCAATTGGCTGCATTTCCCCACACTGCGGAGGGATTGGTGCGAGATATAGCGCGTGGTGGAAGATTCGATTGTGGGTTAAGTAATGGGTGACGCGCCTTTAAGCGGGCGTGTGCTTCCCCCATACCTCCCGTATACTGAACTACCACGTGAGGTGCCTGTCAAGTACTACCCCGAGGTATTTCACTGCGCGAAACCAAGGGATGGGGCCTCCCAGGATTCGCAGCTGATGGAGATTCAAGGGCACTCTACTTAGCATGATTACGACGGCGTCGCTTTTTGCGGGGCTAAGCTTAAGACGCCATTTCGTGGCCCAGGCTCCTACGACGTCAGATCGCGTCTATAGACAGCGACGAATGACATCAGTACTTCGGGAGCGAGCGTAGATTGCGGAGTCATCAACATACAAGGCTAGGGATAACCTCTCTGACATAGGTACGTCGGCAGTGTCTAGGGAGCACAAGAGGGGGTCGAGAACGTGGCACTCCTGCTCGTATAGGACTCGCAGGTGAAATGCCGTCATTGGCGCGAACATGGTAAGTTCGGACGCGGAGGTAGGACACGATGAGTCTGACGTGTGGTGACGCAACCACCCAGTTCACAGAGTTTGTAAGAGGTTCAGTTTATTTAACTTCCTTTGATTGTAATTGTGGTGTCCGTACTGTAAGATCTTCAGTACACACACCATCAGATTATTTGACTTGTCGCTCTAACGAAGTAGGCGAGTGTCAGTAATATGTTTCGTGGTCTTATCGTGGCGTATTTATCTTCTGCCGTTAGGTCAGACGATAGAAATGCCACTTGCACGCTTAGAGTAGCAGGTTGACGGTGACCAACTTTAAACAGAACTTGATTAATTTTCACACACATTTATTAAAATAATAACAAGCATAAAAATTACTTAACTTGGTTCTGGATGCTATTTATAATTGACAATCTGAAGTTCCTTTGGTGTTGGTACGTTAATCTTATTCTCACATATATCTCTGATACTTGACCAAAAGTGTCTATACATTTATCTTCATGGCTATGTACAGGAATATAGTAATCTTATTAGGCACAGACTGAAACTTGACTGTAGACTGGTACAGACAAATGTAGAACTCGTACAGACTGGTACAGACTAATGCAGACTGGTACAAACCGGTGCAGACAAATGCAGACTGACTAATCGAAGGCATGTACACTCGCTTTAATACCTCGCGCGTTCGTGTATCACTGCGCGAGTGTGATCCGCGAGGAGAAAAGGTTCTACGTTAGCAGCAATCTCATTTTCTGCGTTACACATTAATACACGGATCGGCGGAAGCAGAATTTGGTCCGTCTCTAAGGCAGCGCCATCTCGTAGTGCGGAGACGGACGAGTGCTGCGCCTGCGCTGTTGTGCTTAGCGGGGCGCGCTCTGGTGGGAAAATTTTTCATTTTTGTGGTTTTAATTTTAATAATTATGCATCTGGAGCCCCTCGTGCCACACGCAGTCAAAGACCTTGGAGATGTCAAGGAGTAGCGCTGCAGTGTGGTCCCTGACCACCTAGGCTCTCACCACGTTGTCAACAACACACAGTAGCAGGTGGTGCGTGCTGTGGCCGCGCCGGAAACCGAACTGCTCTGGCGATAGTAGTCGCTCTCTGTCCACTTGCTCCATGAGTCTTTGTCTATACATATTTTCGGATGCATTGGACACAACAGGGAGCGCACTAACAGGTCGGTAGTTTTGCGGAAGGGTTGGGTTTGGGTTTGGGTTGTTTGGGGAAGGAGACCAGACAGCGAGGTGATCAGTCTCATCGGATTAGGGAAGGACGGGGAAGGAAGTCGGCCGTGCCCTGTCAAAAGAAACCACCCCGGCATTTGCCTGGAGCGATTTAGGGAAATCACGGAAAACCTAAATCAGGATGGCCGGAGACGGGATTGAACCGTCGTCCTGCCGAATGCGAGTCCAGCGTCTAACCACTGCGCCACCTCGCTCGGTTTTTGCGGAAGCCTTGCATCTTTTTCGTTTTTCTTTTCATTTCTTCCACTGTTGGCAGCCGCCATCTTGGCTGAAGGTGGGGAGTTGGTAGAGCGAGTTGCCTCTGTGGCCGCTCTGCAGCTTCGCAGCTCGTCGGCTCAGCTGCAACCTTTAAGCGGCCAGCAGCGCGGAGGAAAGCGCCGGCTGCCACCAGCCGCTAGCAGCAGGAAGAACCACGGACGGCCCGGCTGACCCGCCGTACGCACCGAAGCTTCCGCTTCTAACGCCTCGCACTTCTCCCTCGCCACCCGCTCGGCGAAAGGCAGTGGCGTAACGAGGAGGGGGGGGGGGCGGAGGGGGGCTATTATGCCCGAGGGTGCCAGTTGCAGATGGACGCCAAATGGTCTCATTCCGGAAAATGTACACTGAAGCGCCAAAGAAACTGGTATAGGCATGCGTATTCAAATACAGAGATATGTAAACAGGCAGAATACGGTGATGCGATCGGAAACGCTTATATAAGACAAGTGTCTGGCGCTGTTATTAGATTAATTACAGGTTATCAGGATTTAAGTGAGTTTGAAAGTGGTCTTACAGTCGGCGCACGAGCGATGGGACATAGCATCTCCGAGGTAGCGATGACGTGGGGATTTTCCTGTTCGACCATTTCACGAATGTATCGTGAATTCAGGAATCCGGTTAAACATCAGATCCCCGACATCGCTGCAGCCCGAAAAAGATCTGCAAGAACGGGACCAACGACGACTGAAGAGAATCGTTCAGCGTGACAGAAGTACAAACCTTCCGCAAACTGCCGCAGATTTCAATGCCGGGCCATCAACAAGTGTCAGCGTGCGAACTATTCAACGAAACTTCATCGATATGGGCTTTCGTAGCCGAAGACCCACTCGTGTACCCTTGATGACTGCACAACAGAAAGCTTTACGCCTCGCCTGGGCCCGTCGGCACCGAAATTGGACGACTGATGTCTGGAAACATGTTGCCTAGTCGGAAGAGTCTCGTTTCAAGTTGTATCGAGCGGATGGACGTGTACGGGTATGGAGACAAACTCAGTGGACCTGCATGTCAGCAGGGACTCTTCAGGCTGCTGGAGGCTCTGTAATGGTGTGTGTGTATGTGTGTGTGTGTGTGTGTGTGCGTGCGTGTGCGTGTGTGTGCGCGCGTGCGGGGGGAGGGGGTGCAGTTGGAGTGATATGGGACCCCTGACATGTTTAGATACGGTGACACGTACGTAAGCATCCTGTCTGATCACCTGCATCCATTTATGTCCATTGTGCATTCCGATGGACTTGGGCAATTTTAGCAGGTCAATGCGAATCCCACACGTCTAGAATTGCTACAAAGTGGCTCCAGGAAAACTCTTCTGAGCTTAAACATTTCTGCTAGCCACCAAACTCCCCAGACATGAACATTATTGCGCATATCTCGGATGGCATGCAACGCGCTGTTCCGAAGAGATCTCCAACCCCTCGTACTCTTAAGGATTTATAGACAGCCCTGCAGGATTCATGGTGTCAGTTCCCCCCAGCATTCCTTCAGACATCAGTCGAGTCCATGCCACGTCGTGTTGCGGCGATGTTAGGCAGATTTAACAGTTTCTTTGGCTCTTCAGTGTATTAGTATTTGAGTAAATTCTGTACATTATTTTACTATATGTGTGAGAGGAGGGTGGCACTTATAAAGTGTTATGCCCCTAGCGCCTATGGGGGAGGGTAACATTGAAGTGTCGGGTCCCTGGCACCAGTTACATTGGCTAAGCCACCGGGGAAAAGCTACCACTGCTGTTTCATCTAATCATCTGACCTACACAGGAGGAATAGTCACTATTCAACGATATGACAGGAACGATGATTTGAAACAGAATACTTCATGCACTATTCCGAACGGTTTCCCAGGAAGAACACATTTCAAGTACATCGTTACTTTTTTCAACATTATTCAGTACATTGTCTGGTTTACGGATGTACAACACTTAGAAACATAACAATTTCGTTTTACAAATATCAGTTGAAAAATGCATATCTGTAACAAATTTACCTCTAAGTATCGTCTTCCACGACACATCACTGGTGTTGTCCAGTTCACAATTAGTGTTCCAGCAGCCCACTGTCAACTTCAGTGCATCTATGCACTCACGGGAGAACATGTGTTGCTTGGTCAGACAACCAAGCCTGCACACATCCCTCCAATGAGAGTAGAAGCGTCCATGTTGCGACCAAGCAGTTCATCTCGTTTATTCATCTTTCGTTTGTACCCCCCAGACTTCAAGAAACCCCATAAACAAAAATCTAATGGCGTAAGATTTGGCGATGTTGGTGGCTAGTTAATAGTAGGCAGGTGCGGTTGAGATGTTCCCTCAGATATCTGGTAAACCGACGACGGGCTCCGTCATGCTGCAAATACATTACGGTCCACGTTGTTACTGTGTCTTTCTCACGCTGTTCAACAAACGGATTTTCCTAAAAGTACAAGTATTTCTGTTCTGTTATTTGCTCTTCTAAAACAATTGGGCCTATCAACATGTTATCATTTATCAAAAAACGAGCGTGAAAATTAGTTTCCGCTGTTCTTTCAGACATGTCCGAAAGGCCTCAAAACTTCATCCTGCCATTGGATGACCATTCATGGGTTCGTGTTATTAACTTTCTGCTTGTTGATGGCAGTGGCTCTTAAATGGCTCTGAGCACTATGCGACTCAACTTCTGAGGTCGTCAGTCGCCTAGAACTTAGAACTAATTAAACCTAACTAACCTAAGGACGTCACACACATCCATGCCCGAGGCAGGATTCGAACCTGCGACCGTAGCGGTCGCTCGGTTCCAGACTGCAGCGCCCAGAACCGCACGGCCACTCCGGCCGGCGATGGCAGTGCTTTTGTTGATCACGAATAACTTTTTATTCTTTTAGGACATTTTTCGAACTGTGCCATAATACATGAACGTAACAGTACAATGCTGCTTCAGAATGCGTTGTTCCCTGTGGTCACATAACTTTGCGGTGCATCCACCTGCCAGATTGCTTGGCGCATCTGAGCGAGGTGGTTTCAGCTAGTTTGCAGAAATGACGAGGCTTGTTTCCCTCGTAATTTGTAGCCCTGTGTGGGTTTTCCGGGGAGACGACTACGAGAGGGAAAAGATGGGAGGAAGTCAGCTCTCCGTGAAGCAGCCGCCTTGCGTAATACGACTATCACGCATCCTACTTTGGTTCCTATTGGTCCCCAGCTCTGACCCCTCTCCTCACTCCTGCAGATGAAATTCACATTAAAGAAATCCTCGTTGAGCCATTTTCGTAGAAAGCTTTGAAAAGTTAGTAAACTCTCACTCTTCCTCACCTTACCTTCTTAGTACTCGGCTCGCAACCATAAACGATATTTCACCAATTTATTATAGCGTCCTTCAGTTGTAACTGGAAAAATGAATACAATGTTATCCCGAAACGAATTCAGTGAAGTACTGCAGCTCTTTATTTTGTGTATGGAATGTGCGTACATGCGTACGTACGTAACACAATCGTAAATAAGTTTACAGATTTTTGTATTAAGCTTATCTGCGTTGTGTTGTGACGGGTGCATGGCCATCATTAAATGCAGTAAATAAAATTTCATCTGTGTACCATTCCCTTTTTGAATAATACTCCAGGGCTTAGACAAAACTGTGGAAACACTGGAAACACATTATCATGCCTAATACGCCGTAGAACTCTCTTTGACATTGAAAACTGCTCCCAGTGTCTCGGAATGCATATATACAGGTTCTATGCGGTTTACAAGAGAAACCATTCTTCCTGAAATCAGCAATAAGTTCAGGTAACGCTCATCCTTCTCTCAGAGCAGACCACAAAGGCTCAATAATATTGTGAGCTGATGAAAGTGGTGGGCACGCTAGATGCTACAGTTAATCCTTGTGCTCAAAAAACCAGTCTTGGAGGATGCGAGCTGTGTGAACAGTAGCGCGTGTCACAGCATCAGCTTCGGGAATCGAACATTGTACCAAGGAATGAACCTGTCACCCAAAATGGTCACGTAATCCTTGGACACGATGTAGTCTTTGGCCCCTACTGTGCAATGTGTACATCGAGGAAGCAATGATGGAAATAAAAGAAAGGTTCGGGAGTGGAATTAAAATTCAAGGGGAAAGGATATCAATGATACGTTTCGCTGATGACATTGACATCGTGAGTGAAACTGAAGAAGAATTGCATGATCAGCTGAATGGAATGAACAATCTAATGAGTACGGAATATGGATCGAGAGTAAATCGAAGAAAGACGAAAGTAATGAGAAGTAACAGAAATGAGAGCAGCTAGAAACTTAACACCAGGACAGATGGTCACGAAGTAGATGAAGTTAAGGAACTCCGCAACCTCGGCAGCAAAATCCTGTAACCAATGACCGACGGAGCAAGGAGGACATCAAAAGCAGACTAGCACTGGCAAAAAGAGCATTCCTGGTTAAGAGAAGTTTACTAGTATCAAACATAGGCCTTAATTTGAGGAAGAAATTTCTGTGAATGTACGTGTGGAGTACAGGATATGGCAGTGAAACATAGACTGTGTGAAAATCGCAACAGAAGAGAATCGAAGCATTTGAGATGTTGTGTCACAGACGAATGTTGAGAATTAGGTGGACTGACAAGGTAAGGAATGAGGAGGTTCTGCTCAGAATCGGAGAGGAAAGGAATATGTGGAAAACACTGATAAGGAGAAGGGACAGGATGATCCGACCTGTTAAGGCATCAGGGCATGACTTCCATGGTACTAGAGGGAGCTGTAGAGGGTAAAAATTGTAGAGGAAGATAGAGATCGGAATACATCGAGGAAATAATTGAGGACGTAGGTTGCAAGTGCTACTCTAAGATTAAGAGGTTGGCACAGGAGGGGGATTCGTGGCGGGCCGCATCAAACCATTTAGAAGACTGATGACCCCAAAAAAAGAAAAATCCTTGGCAGTAATGCGGCCTTCTAGAATAACCATGGGGCCCATGGAATGCCGCGATGTGGTTGCTCATATCATCACCGAACCCCTGCTGTCTTTCACTCTTGGCACGTAAACACGGCCAGATGGAAACACCATGAAACAAAATGAATCCGACCAAATTACTTTCTGACTTTTTCTATTTGCGTCACTGATGAGTGGTTTTGGAATTCCAACTCACCCTGCTATTTCCTGCGCTATGGAGCTCCCTTCCTGTTGTTTTGGTGCTGACAGAGTTCGCGACTGACCTTCCCTTAATTTTTGTCACTATTCTCTTGAATGACCATCATGTGAATTGTGAGCAACAGGTACCAGATCATCTACTTTGTCCGGTCTGGTCGTTGCAAGCTTGCCCTTTACTCTCTACACAGTTTTCGAGTGCCCTTCTAATAACAATTTCCTGAACATTCGTTGAATTGTCATTCCTATTGTTCACCTTTTCCTCGTTCAATATCACTTCTGCATTCAAGCAGAGCAGTCTGTTATTAAATCTGGGTTCAAACAATCCAGTCTCAAATGCCACACTAATTACATTTTTAGACGGTTAAATTGGCATCTTAGTGGCACAAGCTGCCTTCTGCCAAGCATATTTTAACAGTAGCAGTATGGCATTCTGCCTTACGGCAAGTCTTGTCATGGGTTAAGCCTCTTCCACTTTTGTCTGTCCATAGCCAGTCTTTTCATTTCTGAATATTTGCCTCCTTTGATATTGTCCAGCATTTGATTTCTTCTTTTTCAAAAATGTCCAAATGTGTGTGAAATCTTATGGGACTTAACTGCTATGGTCACCAGTCCCTAAGCTTACACACTACTTAACCTAAATTATCCTAAGGACAAACACATACAACCATGCCCGAGGGAGGACTCGAACCTCCGCCGGGACCATCTTCTTTTTCTCTTCCCCTTTTTCCCTACACCATTCCTTCTATTCCTTCCTTCAATAAACAGTCCCCCCTCAAACAATGTCCAATACAGTTCCGTTTTCTCTTTCTGATGACTTTCAGCATGTTTCTTTCTTCTCCAACTCTTCTTAATACTTCTTCATTCCTTACTCGGTCTTCCCATTTCACTTTTTCTATTCTTCAACATATCCACATCTCTAGTGCCTCCAATCTTCTTTTATCTTCCTTCCTCAATGTCCGCGTCTCCGCACCGTATAGTGCAACGCTCCAGATGTAACATTTGGCAAGTCGTTTCCTCAGATCTTTGTTTAGTGGTCCACAAAGTAATTTCTGTTTCCTCTTGAATCATTCTTTTGCCACTGCAATTAAATTCTGTTGAGCAATATCATCCATTATTACACTTCCCAACTAATTGAAGTTATTCACTTGCTCTATTTCCTCTCCCCCTATTTTCATACGGCATTTTCTCTCTTTTCCTCCAATTATCATGCTTTTCGTTTTCTTCTTGTTAATCTTCATTCCATATTCTTCTAATTTTGTGTTTAGATCATCTAACATTTGTTCCATGTCTGTTGCACCCTCTGCCATCACAACCATGTCGTCTGCAAATCTTATACACTCCACTCTCCGACCCCCTATACAAATTCCTCTCCTTCCATACAAACTTTCACTAATTATTTCCTCCAGGTATACATTGAACAGTGTCTTACCCCTTCCCAGTTCAACTTCTTCACTCATCACACCTCCTATTCTTACTCTTGCTTTCTGGTTCAAATATAAATTTCTAATAAGCCGTCTATCTCTCCAGTCAACCATGTTTCCTTAGGATTTCCATCAGTTTGTCCCATCTGACACAGTCAAAAGCCTTCTCAAGATCAATGAACACAACATACACCTTCTCCATGTACCTCTCCCTTATCACTCTCAGTAGCCCAATGGCATCTCTAGTTCCCACTCTTCGCCTGAAACCAAATTGTTCATCTCCTATTACGCAATTCAGCTTTCCATATAGCCTTCTGTTGAGCGTCCTTAGCAAGGCTTTTGCTGTGGCCTTAGTCAAGTTTGCATATATTCTGTTCCACTTTGCTTTGACTAAAATGAAATCTTACGCTTCCACTTTGAGTACCGAGTAGCTGTGCAACGCTATCAGGTCAGTGGAAAAAGGTTGTTGTTCAGATAGCACAGTTGTTTTAGGCAGCGGGAAATACAGCAGTAAGTCACGAAAATGAAATAAATATGTCTGTTTTCGGTCCTATTATATGAATATTTTCTTTCTTAGCTTTACCAAAATTCCTCTCTTAGACCTGGAATAGGGCTTCATTCAAAATTCTCTGGTTGTAAGATGCATGGTTTTGCAGACGAATGATTCATACCGCTGTGTTTGAGATTTGTGAGGGACAGTCAAATGAAAACCGAAGACTCGCCACAACGGGACCATGGAATGGTTCCATCCAAAGGTAAACACCACACATGTTACGATATTTATCCCACAGAGACGACACGATCAAATTCCTGTGTTGTAGGACGCGGTGGGCTGCCGGCGGATCCACAAACTCACCCACTCGTGCATTTCCTCGTGCGACTGAAACCGATGTCGACACATGTCGCTGTTCAGATCGCCAAAGATATGAAAATCAGTCGGTGAAACACGCGGACTGTACGGACGATGTTTCAGTGTTTTCCAACCAAATCATTGAAGCAGAGCTTTCTTCCGATAGACAGTTACGGGAAAGGGCGTTATCGTGTAACACGATGATTCCCTACGATAGCATTACTGGCCTTATTAGCTTTATGGCACGTCGCAGTTTCTGTAAAGTGTCTTCATGTCACTGTGCACTGATTTTGATTCCACGCCCGAAGAACTCGACGAGCAGAGGAAACATTCTGTTGTATGATAACGCCAGCCCCCACACTGCCAATCGGAGGAAGATCGGCTTTCGTGATTTGGTTGGGAAAGACTTCAAGATCCTCTGCATAGCCGAGATCTCTGGCAGTGTGATTGTCAAGTCTTTAGCGATCTGAATGGTTGGCTCTGAGCACTATGGGACTCAACTGCTGAGGTCATTAGTCCCCTAGAACTTAGAACTAGTTAAACCTAACTAACCTAAGGACATCACAAACATCCATGCCCGAGGCAGGATTCGAACCTGCGACCGTAGCGGTCTTGCGGTTCCAGACTGCAGCGCCTTTAACCGCACGGCCACTTCGGCCGGCTAGCGATCTGAAGAAAGACATGTGTGGACGAAGGTTTCAGTCGGACGAGGAAGTGCAAGAGCGGGTGCGGTCGTAGATCCACCTGCAACTGGCCGCGTTCTACGAAACAGGAATTCGTCTCGTCTTCCGGTGGGCTAAATGTCTCAACGCGCTTGGCAATTACTTTTGAATGGAACCATTGTATGGTCCCGTTGTGCCTGGTGTTCGGTTTTCATTTGACTGCCCTTTATGTATTCCAAGCATATTTTCGCGCTTTTATGAGTGTTCGAGGTCACCCAATTGCATTGTCAGAGATTTTTTTTTGTCAAACTAGCGTCTTTGTGAACGCTAATCAGTTGTTATCTGATGATGACATAACAAACCCAAATCTGCTGCTAAGTAACAAACAAATATGAGTGGATGAAATGGAAAAAAATGTGTTTCTCCACCTAGAATAAATTTGAACACTTTCTTTACAATGAGTTACAGTCATGCGATACCTCCTGAAATTGTGTCCAGCCTCCTTCTGCTCGGTGTAGTACAACAACTCGACGTGCCATTGAATAGGCCGGCCGCTGTGACCGAGCGGTTCTAGACGCTTCAGTCCGGCACCGCGCTGCTGCTGTTGCAACCCGTGTTCACTCAGGTACGAGCAGCCCTTAGCGGCTCGCCAACTTATCTTATTTACAACTTTTCATGAAGTCGCCTTTCTGGCTTAGATTTTTTTAGAATGTGACATGTAAGAACTGCATCTCTTTCCAGTCAGTACACACTTTAGTTTATTAATGTCTGATACACTTATTATGTTTTAGAACAGTTAGTTTAATTCTGAAGACGACGCTCATAGTAACGTCGAAACCTCAATTTGCAATTAATATTTGTGACCGAGGGCTTATTTGTTCTAATATAACTATGATATCTCTATGTTGTTGTTGTTGTTGTTGTGGTCTTCAGTCCTGAGACTGGTTTGATGCAGCTCTCCATGCTACTCTATCCTGTGCAAGCTTCTTCATCTCCCAGTACCTACTGCAACCTACATCCTTCTGAACCTGCTTAGTGTATTCATCTCTTGGTCTCCCTCTACGATTTATACCCTCCACGCTGCCCTCCAATACTAAATTGGTGATCCCTTGATGCCTCAGAACATGTCCTACCAACCGATCCCTTCTTCTGGTCAAGTTGTGCCACAAACTTCTCTTCTCCCCAATCCTATTCAATACTTCCTCATTAGTTATGTGATCTACCCATCTAATCTTCAGCATTCTTCTGTAGCACCACATTTAGAAAGCTTCTATTCTCTTCTTGTCCAAACTATTTATCGTCCATGTTTCACTTCCATACATGGCTACACTCCATACGAATACTTTCAGAAATGACTTCCTGACACTTAAATCAATACTGGATGTTAAAAAATTTCTCTTCTTCAGAAACGCTTTCCTTGCCATTGCCAGCCTACATTTTATATCCTCTCTACTTCGACCATCATCAGTTATTTTGCTCCCCAAATAGCAAAACTCCTTTACTACTTTAAGTGCCTCATTTCCTAATCTAATTCCCTCAGCATCACCCGACTTAATTAGACTACATTCCATTATCCTTGTTTTGCTTTTGTTGATGTTCTGGAATACTCTCTTTCAAATTCTAAAGGTGGCAGTGGTAAAATACAGGGAGCGAAAGGCTATTTACAATTTGTACAGAAACCAGATGGCAGTTATAAGAGTCGAGGGACATGAAAGGGAAGCAGTGGTTGGGAAGGGAGTAAGACAGGGTTGTAGCCTCTCCCCGATGTTGTTCAATGTGTATATTGAGCAAGCAGTAAAGGAAACAAAAGAAAAATTCGGAGTAGGTATTAAAATTCATGGAGAAGAAATAAAAACTTTGAGGTTCGCCGATGACATTGTAATTCTGTCAGAGACAGCAAAGGACTTGGAAGATATCTCTATAGCCGTCCATAAATCCGAAAGTGTTGCCAATGCAGGATGTTGTGCACATACTGACCACTCGATTATGTCCCATAAATGATCGATGGGACTCATGTCGGACAAACTGGGTGGCTAAATCGCTCGCTCGATTAGCCCAGAATGTTCTTCAAACCAGACGCGAACGATTGTAGCCCGGTGACAACTGCATTGTCACCCATAAAAAAATCTATCGTTGCTTGAGAACATGAAGTCCATGGAAGGCTGCAGTTGGTTTCCAATTAGACCGAACATCACCATTTCCAGTCAGTGATGGGTTCAGTAGACCAGAGGACTCACTCCATTCCAAGAAAACACCAAAAGCTGTTAGCAGCTGAAATCGAGACTCATCTGACCAGGCCGTGGTTTTTCCAGGCGCCCAGAGTCCAACCAACATGGTCACGACACCAGGAGAGGAGCTGCTCGTGATGTGCTGTTAACAAAGGCACTCGCTACGATAATGATAGAAGCAGACAGGATTATTATCGTAGATAACAAAAAGAGACTTAAATGTCTCAAGGAAACATTTAATTAAAAAAGGCACTCGCGTTGGTCGTCTGCTGTCAGAGACCACTAAAGCTACACCGTCCTAAAGGATACGTTAGTCGTACGTCCCCCATTGATTTCTGCCGTTATTTCACGTAGTGTTGCTTGTCTGTTACCATTGATAACTCTACCAAAGTTTTGACCGGTTCGCTTAGATACTTTGACAAAGAAGACCACTGACGGTGGAGAAATTAAACACCGTGAAACACGGTCTCCATTTTCCTACAGAGAAGTGCGGAGGAATGAATGACAGGATTATGTTATCAAAGAAACCTTTGAGATCAGACTGTACAACTACTACTTTAAGTGGGACAGGATTAATGTGCTATTCACAATTAAGTGCCTGGTAGAGGGTTCAATGAACCACCTTAAGGCTGTCTCTCTACCGTTCCAATCTCGAACGGCTCGCGGGAAAAACGAGCACTTGGTTCAAATGGCTCTAAGCACTATGGGACTAAACATCTAAGGTCATTAGTCCCCTAGACTTAGAACTACTTAAGCCTAACCAACCTAAGGACATCACACACATTCATGCCCGAGGCAGGATTCGAACCAGCGACTGTAACAGCAGCGCGGTTCCGCACTGAAGAGCCTAGCCCACAACGGCCGGCAAAACAAGCACTTAAATACAATTTATGGTGCATGGAATCGGTCTTTCGATGCGGTAGACTACACAGAAATAAGCTGAGTTAAGCACAATCTAACGCAATAGGCATCGCTACTGGTATTCGTAAGTCATGTTCATCGACATAATTTCTGTTAGTATGCGGAAGTTCCGTGACTCGCGAAGTCTCCATAACATAATTCTGCTAGGAACTGATGAAGGTATCACGCAGCCTCTTAGTTCGACAGTCAGACGACGACGACGATGACGGCAGAGCAAATCGTTGAAAGACTTGAGTGTAGAAATAAATCACACGCTGCAAGAAAAACGAGATTTGGATCCATGCTATTGTAAGTAATCCGTAAAATAATCGTAGCAGTAGAGACCTCCACAACAATCATTAAAGAAATGATACGCTAGTTTTATGGTGGATTATGTTTATACTGTATTTCTCTTGAAGATCTATGCATGTGAGCACTCCGCGGAAGGAGAGTTACAAAATTTTTATTGCTGAATTCTAGCGAATACTGAGCAGATTAGTTCTGGAAAGGGACCTAATGCCTCATATTACCGTTCATTCTCTCAGAACCTGAACTCGGGACTCATCTGACCAGGCCAGGCCATGGTTTTCCAGTCGCCTAGGTCCAACCGATATGGTCACCTGCCCAGGAGAGGCGCTGCAGGTGATTTAGCAAAGACACTCGCTTCTGTCGTCTGCTGCCAGAGGCCAGCAAAGCCATATTTCGCCACGTTGTCCTAACGAAAACGTTCGTCGTACGTCCCGCATTGATTTCTGCGGTTATTTCACGCAGCGTTGCTTGTCTGTTAGCACTGACAACTCTACGCAAACGCCGCTGCTCTCGGTCGTTAAGTGAAGGGAGTCGGCCATTGCGTTGTCCTCGGTGAGAGGTATTCTCCGCACACTATTGACGCTGTTTATCCCGTAATATTACACTACTGGCCATAAAAATTGCTACACCACCAAGCTGACGTGCTACAGACGCGAAATTTAATCGACAGGAAGAAGATGCTGTGATATGCAAATGATTAGCTTTTCACAGCATTCACACAAGGTTGGCGCCGGTGGCGACACCTACGGCGTGCTGACATGAGGAAAGTTTCCACCCGATTTCTCATACACAAACAGCAGTTGACCGGTGTTGCCTGGTGAAACGTTGTTGTGATGCCTCGTGCAAGGAGGAGAAATGCGTACCATCACGTTTCCGACTTTGATAAAGGTCGGATTGTAGCCTATCGCGATTGCGGTTTATCGTATCGCGACATTGCTGCTCGCGTTGGTCTGTTAGCAGAATATGGAATCGGTGGGTTCAGGAGGGTAATACGGAACGCCTTGCTGGATCCCTATGGTCTCGTATCACCAGCAGTCGAGATGACAGGCATATTATCCGCATGGCTGTAACGGATCATGCAGCCACGTCTCGATCCCTGAGTCAGCAGATGGGGACGTCTGCAAGACAACAACCATCTGAACGAACAGTTCGACGACGTTTACAGCAGCATGGACTATCAGCTCGGAGACCATGGCTGCGGTTACCCTTGACGCTGCCTCACAGACAGGAGCGCCTGCGATGGTGTACTCAACGACGAACATGGGTGCACGAATGGCAAAACGTCATTCTTCCGGATGAATCCAGGTTCTGTTCACAGCATCATGATGGTCGCATCTGTTTGGCGACATTGCGGTGAACGCACATTGGAAGCGTGTATTCGTCATCGCCATACTGGCGTATCACCCGGTGTGATGGTATGGGGTGCCATTGGTTACACGTCTCGGTCACCTCTTGTTCGCATTGACGGCACTTTGAACAGAGGACGTTACTTTTCAGATGTGTTACGACCCGTGGCTCTACCATTCATTCGATGCCTGCGAAACCCTACATTTCAGCAGGATAATGCACGACCGCATGTTGTAGGTCCTGTACGGGCCTTTGTGGATACAGAAAATGTTCGACATTGTCCAGATCTGACACCAATTGAAAACGTCTGGTCAATGGTGGCCGAGCAACTGGCTCGTCACAAAACGCCAGTCACTACTCTTGATGAACTGTGGTATCGTGTTGAAGCTGCATGGGCAGCTGTACCTGTACACGCCATCCACGGTCTGTTTGACTCAATGCCCAGGCGTATCAGGGCCGTTATTACGGCCAGAGGTGGTTGTTCTGGGTACTGATTTCTCAGGATCTATGCACCCAAATTGCGTGAAAATGTAATCACATGTCAGTTCTAGTACAATATATTTGTCCAAAGAATACCCGTTTATCATCTGCCTTTCTTCTTGTTGTAGCAATTTTAATGGCCAGTAGTGTAGATTCCCCAACGATTGAATGACCAATGTGTCTAGCTTCAACAACCATACCACGTTCAGAGTCTTTTAATGTCTGTCGTGCGGCCATAATTACGTCGGAAACGTTTTCACATGGATCAGCTGCGTCCAAATGAGAGCACCTCAGTTGTATTATACGTGATATTATACTAACTCATAAATTTTATCGGCACAATGTATGTTGCAACATAGTGTTACGAGACCGTCAGCGGCTGTAACTGCGTGTGCGGAACCACTAGAGAATTTCGGAAGAGTGTTTGTGTCCGGTGTCTTCGGTCGCGGCCAGTGGGCAGCGAGTTGTTACGCAAGCGGCGCGCAGCCGGGCCGTAATACTTGCTGTACCCCGTGCTCGCTGCGCGCCGCGCCTTACATAAGTGTTACGGGGGGAGGCGGAAGTGTGGCGGGTATTGGTCGGAACTGGCCGGAGAAAGCGCCGCGCCGCGCCGCGCCGAGCCGGCGAAAGCCGACCCACTCCTCAGACCCGCCTCGGCCGCGAGGTCTCGGCCGGGTGTCGAAACGCTGCCGCCCAGGAGCTCGCCCGCCGTGCACAAGCTGCGCTGTTAGTACCGCATACAGGGGCCGTACAAAGAAAAATATGGAAACACGGCGAGAAATGCAAACTTGCACATAAATGCACATGCTAGTCAAGCCTCTAGGTTACGTCGTTGTATTAGAATGGTGCAGATGTTTGTACCGTTTTTGTTTCGCATGTTGGTGTTCCGGTTGCTGTGGCTGTATTTATCTACTGTTATTTTTTATTGGTATTTCACTGTTGCTGTTTGTGTTTACATGTTGTCATTTTGTCATTTCGAGATCGTGGGTGAAGCTGTCGACGGTAGAAAGTTGAGTGCCAAGTGGAGAAATCGGAACACTTCCGAAATATTCCTCTATTTATATAAGAACGTAGGCTTCCGCGGCCGGTGTCATCGTGATTAAAATTCTTCTGGGTATTACGCCCCGTCATTGCTAAAAACTAACATCAATAATAAACTAAAACCGACGTTTCGGCCGAATTGCAACGGCCTTCCTCAGGGCACGACTGGTTTTGCATGCGGACAGGCGCTTCTATTTATTAAAGACTATCGATGTCTGACGTCACTGTTGTAAAACTTTTAATTGGCCCTCTAATATGATTGGCTAGTCATGACGTAAGGGGAGATGGAAAGAAAGAGGCTATTCGTGGATGTCCATGTCGTCAACAATTGGTAGCTATCCACCAATCAGCGTTCGGCTTCTGGTCGGCAAGTTTTCCTCCTGGTGTGCGCGGAAGTGGACTGACAGTTGCTCTACAGCTGTTTGTGCAGATACGTCGGTGTCCCGTGTAGCTTCTGCCCCGCGACCGCTCGCGGCCCGTTGGACTGGGATGGCCGGCAGCCAAGATGCCGGGAGTGTTTAGCCACCTTCTCTGTTGATGTTGTCAGGCTGTTTAATAATATAATTTATAATATGTAAAAGGCGTCAGAGAACAGCTAGGCAACGTCCTCCGCCGACGAGGTTTCAAATTGATTTTACGAAGCAATCACAGGATCCACGAAATGATAGGTTCGACCAAGGATGTAGTCAACGTTCTTAACACTGCAAGTGTTTACGAACTACGGTGTGAGTACGGAGCTGACTACATACGAGAAACAGGGAGACCTGTCAGCTTACGAGTAGCAGAACACGAACGCTATGTACGATTACAGCAACATAACAAATCGGCGTTAGCGGAACACCACCGTGACTGTGGACAACCAATCAGGTTCCAGGAGGCCCGAGTACTGGCGAAAGAATCGTGGATGCGAGAACGCTATATACGGGACGCGATCGTAATTATTAAACAGCCTGACAAAATCAACAGAGAAGATGGCTACAAACTCCCGGCGTCCTGGCTGCCGGCCGTCCCAGACCAACGGGCCTCGAGCGGTCGCGGGGCAGAAACTACACGGGACACGGACGTGTCTGCACAAACAGCTGTAGAGCAACTGTCAAAATGGTTCAAATGGCTCTGAGGACTATGGGACTCAACTGCTGAGGTCATTAGTCCCCTAGAACTTAGAACTAGTTAAACCTAACTAACCTAAGGACATCACAAACATCCATGCCCGAGGCAGGATTCGAACCTGCGACCGTAGCGGTCTTGCGGTTCCAGACTGTAGCGCCTTTAACCGCACGGCCACTTCGGCCGGCAGAGCAACTGTCAGTCCACTTCCGCGCACACCAGGAGAAAAACTTGCCGACCAGAAGCCGAACGCTGATTGGCGGACAGCTACCAATCGTTGACGACATGGATATCCACGAATAGCCTCTTTCTTTCCATCTTCCCTTACGTCATGACTAGCCAATCATATTAGAGGGCCAATTAAAAGTTTTACAACAGTGACGTCAGACATCGATAGTCTTTAATAAATAGAAGCGCCTGACCGCATGCAAAACCAGTCGTGCCATGAGGAAGGCCGTTGCAATTCGGCCGAAACGTCGTTTTTGGTTCGTTATTGTTGTTAGTTTTTAGCAATGGCCCGGCATAATACCCAGAAGAATTTTAATCACTATTCTTCTATTTGACCTCAATAGAGGGACGACACCAGCGGATGCAGCCAAAAACATTGCGCCGTGTATGGGAGTAATGCCACTGGACATAGGACAGCGCTCGGTAAAAAAATTGTTTTCTCGTTTTAAGAGGGCTCGTTTTGACGTTACTGATCTCCAGGTTCAGGAAGACCTTCAGGATTTGATGAAGATCGTTTAAACTTTTTAATCCACTCATTATCCACGTCAGTGTACTCGAGAACTCGAAAATGTGATGAACCGCGATCATTCCAACATCGTGCGACATTCACATGCAATGGGGAAGGTTCAAAAATCGTCTGGGTACCGCATGCTCTAAGCCAAACCACAAAAATCAGCGTGTGGCCGGCCATTAGAGCATCTCTGCTTGCTCGTCATCAATCGGTTCGTGAACAACACAGACCATTTCTATCCTGTTTTGTTACTGGTGACTAGAAACGGGGTTTTTATATTAACACAAGGAAAAGAAAGATTGAAGCCAAAGAAACTCCCCGTACAAAGACTTGTGCTCACTTACGAATCATAATGTTACGTATATGGTAAAACGGTGACGGTGTGGTGTACTACAAATTGCTTCCCCATGGTGCAACCATCACAGCTGGAGTTCATTGTCAACAATTGCGACGTCTTACAGACGCAGTCAAAGAACAACGACCAGGAAGAATGCGTGAAAGTGATGCTATTCCACGGTAAGGCTGAGTTAAGCACAATCTAAGGCAATCGGCATCGATACGTACACCTGTCCATCACAGTTATATAGTGGAAGGCACATTACTTCCTCGTATCTCATTATTCCAGGAGGCGCCGGCCATTGTGGCCGAGTGGTTCTAGGCGCTTCAGTCTGGAACCGCGCGACAGCTACGGTCGCAGGTTCGAATCCTGCCTCGGGCATGGATGTGTGTGATGTCCTTAGGTTAGTTAGGTTTAAGTAGTTCTAAGTTCTAGGGGACTGATGACCTCAGATGTTATATCTCATAGTGCTCAGGGCCATTTTTTTTTTTTTTTTTTTTTTATTCCAGGAGGCCAGCGGTGACTAGTGGTTGAATGCTTCCATCATATTCTGATGATAACCGAACGTAATTTGTGTATTCGTATGTCACACATTTTTTCCACGACCGTGTTTTACTATACCTGACAGGTTAGAAAAAGGCTTTTGGAAATGATTGGTACGGAAATTGTGAGCTCGAAGGGTGTAGAAAAATTCTTTTACACTAACATTACCAAATAACAGTTTAACGCGTTATGCATTGCTTTGCGATATAGCGAAACGAACCAGACCCAAATCAGATTTTCACACGAGGTTAACGAACGATGGTCCGTGCACTGTTCACCTTGTTTTGGTTCTCAGGTGGTTTTCCAGACTCCTATATCCACGTTTTCTATCTGTGGTTCAGCAAGACAAAGATGAGCATTGCATAAATATAAACACGAACGTTCAAGCACAAATGCAGCAAAGCGTACAGATGGCACACACGGCATTCTTTTTTTAGAGTAACAAATTCCTGAAATGATAGGAAGGATGGAAAAGAAAATTAAGGATCTGTTAGACGACGATCAGTTTCGCTTCGGAAAAGATAAACTCACCAGAGACACAATTCTGACGTTGTGCTTCATAATTTAAGGCAGACGCGAGACGCTTTCATTGGACGTATTGAACGAGAAAAAGCGTTCAACGTAAAATTGTGTAAGGTGTTCGAAATTCTCAGACAAATACGCGTAAGCTGAAGGAAAAGATGGGTATTATACAATATAAATAAGAAGTAAGAGTGAACAGTAAGAATGGAAGACCCAGAATAAAGTGCTCGTATTAAAAAGCGTATAAGACAGGGATGTAGCCTTTCCTGTCTGCTCTTCAATGTATACATCTAAGAATCAATGGCGGTAATAGAAAGGTAGGTTCAGGAATTGGAAGTCAATTCACAATGGGAGAACAGCAATGAAAAGATTCACTGAAGACATCCTCAGTGAAGGCGAGGAAGGTTTATAGGACATATTTAATAGAATGAACAGACTACTGAGCACAGAGTATGGCTCTAGAGTAAACCGAAGAATGGTGAAAATACTGGGGAGTATCAGAAATGAGATTATCGATAAAATTAATGTCAAAATTCGGAATCACGAAATAGACGAAGTGAAGAAATTTTGCTGTCTTGGAAGCAAAATAATATGTGACGGACAAAATAATGTGTGACGAGCAAAATAACGTGTGGCGTACTAAACAATGCTGACATAATAACGGTCTAGCACAGGCGTAGAGGGCTGCTCGAAAGTCTACTGCTATGAAGCTTAGGCATTGATTTGTGGACGTACACACGGAGCACAGTATTGTATGGAAGTGAACAATGGAAAACCAAAGAAGAAGAAGAAGAAGAAGAAGAGAGCTGAAGTATTTAATGTGTGGTTCTATAGAAGGATGTCGAAAATTAGATTGAATGACAAGATGAGAACTGACTAGCTTCGCCGCAGATTCGGCAAGAAAAGGAATGATTGGAAATTACTGTCAGGAAGAAGCTGCAGATGAAGACGAAGAATGGAATATAACAGAAAAATAATACAAGACAGTGGGTTGCATGTGCCATTCTGAGGCGAAAATATTGGCACAAGAAAGGAACTCGTGGCGTGCCGCATCAGACCAGTCAGATGACGGACGATTCAAAAACCAAACAGAACCAAACAATAAAGGAAGAACTCGTAGCCACATCATGGAAGTACGATAATTGTCAAATCATGACTGTGTGTTAGGTGTGTCCGAGCGGTTCTAGGCGCTTCAGTCTGGATTCGCGCGACAGCTACGGTCGCAGGTTCGAATTCAGCCTCGGGCATGGATGTGTGTGATGTCCTTAGGTTAGTTAGGTTTAAGTTGTTTTAAGTTATAGGGGACTGATGACCACAGATGTTAAGTCCCATAGTGTTCAGAGCCATTTGAACTGCGTGTGATTACACGTTTTTAGCTCGCCAGGGCGGGACAAAAGATGAAGTGGGGAAAAATAGTAGGTACCCTTCCCGCAGTGGATCGGGAGGTAGGCTAGTGAGACGCACCACGGCTTCTGTGTCTTAGGGTTTTCCGAATTTAACGCTGGCGTTGCAGATCTGCGTGGATTTGGACACATGAAGCGGCGACATCGCAGGAAACGGGAAATACATGGTTTCGTCAGTTTAAGTAGCTAGTAACATTCAGCACAGTATATCGACCTGACGAAGATGCACTAGTGGAATGATAGTCGATTCCCTGTTCACGCTTTGACAGCTTATCTGGTGTCACAGGAGGCAGATGCTTCAGCGTTACCGACATCGCCCCGCCCCCCTTACCCCATCGTTCTTCTTACTGACAGGTAGTTAAGGGTGCTCCTCTTAGGAGGTTGCGAACCGTTAACCGATATTCAGGAACGTGTGTACTGTCGGCTGGTGTACCCGAATACGTAAGGCACGTGCCACTGTCCCAAAAATAACATCACTTGTTCACATTGGAACTGCGATCAATATTCAGTCGGAATAAAACGCAAAATGTCACGCAGATGAACCTGAAGCTTCTAAGAACAAGCGAGTGTATAATTTACTCGATTTCCGGCGTCACTGCATCTGTTTGCAAACAATAATTACTCACTTTACTTCATAAGTACATACCAAGTCCGGTGGATAGTTAAAGTTTGAGAGCGAGCGCAGCACACTTAGTTTCTGTATCTGTTACGTGACTGCTGACGTGTTTGGCGCTAATACGCTTTTACGTAACTGAAATGCCGGGGGAAAGCGCGCTTCTCTGAACTGGTGTAATGATAAAGCGTAGCTTCGCGCAGCACCTTGTCAGACGGACTGCTGTGACGTGATGTAGCTACGCTCTCCGTGAATCTACAGCTGCAGATGTGCTGAGACAATAGCTGTTTCTTCACTGTCTGTGATGTAGCAACTGTTCCATGAACTTGACGAAAACTGACGCCTACTTGACGATCCTCGCCCCTTCCATGTGTTCCCTACAGTCATCCTAGAAACATATACTCCTCTTTCTTAGGCTGGTATTACACTATCAAATTTCGTTGACAGAGATATTTGGTCAAATATTAATCATATTTTTTGAGAAAGATCATTCAGGCGGTGTAAAAACGGTAGTATGCTGTAATCAATTATTTCATCATAGTTTCTGTCATGAGACAGAAATACCCTCAGACTTCAAGAAGAATATCATAATTCCAATCCCATAGAAAGCAGGTGTTGACAGATGTGAAAATTACCGAACTATCAGTTTAATAAGTCACGGCTGCAAAATACTAACGCGAATTCTTTACAGACGATTGGAAAAACAAGTAGAAGCCAATCTCTGGGAAGATCAGTTTGGATTCCGTAGAAATATTGGAACACGTGAGGCAATACTGACCTTACGACTTATCTTAGAAGCTAGATTAAGGAAAGGCAAACCTACGTTTCTAGCATTTGTAGACTTAGAGAAAGCTTTTGACCATGTTGACTGGAATACTCTCTTTCAAATTCTGAAGGTGGCAGGGGTAAAATACAGGGAGCGAAAGGCTATTTACAATTTGTACAGAAAGCAGATGGCAGTTATAAGAGTCGAGGGACACGAAAGGGAAGCAGTGGTTGGGAAGGGAGTGAGGCAAGGTTGTAGCCTCTCCCCGATGTTATTCAATCTGTATATTGAGCAAGCAGTGAAGGAAACAAAAGAAAAGTTCGGAGTAGGTATTAAAATCCATGGCGAAGAAATAAAAACTTTGAGGTTTGCCGATGACATTGTAATTCTGTCAGAGACAGCAAAGGACTTGGAAGAGCAGTTGAATGGAATGGACAGTCTTGAAAGGAGGATATATGATGAACATCAACAAAAACAAAACGAGGATAATGGAATGTAGTCGAATTAAAGTCTGGTGATGCTGCGCGAATTAGATTAGGAAATGAGACACTTAAAGTAGTAAAGGAGTTTTGCTATTTGGGGAGCAAAATAACTGATGATGGTCGAAGTAGAGAGGATGTAAAATGTAGACTGGCAATGGCAAAGAAAGCGTTTCTGAAGAAGAGAAATTTGTTAACATCGAGTGTAGATTTAAGTGTCAGGAAGTCGTTTCTGAAAGTATTTGAATGGAGTGTAGCCATGTATGGAAGTGAAACACGGACAATAAATAGTTTGGACAAGAAGAGAATAGAAGCTTTCGAAATGTGGTGCTACAGAAGAATGCTGAAGATTAGATGGGTAGATCACATAACTAATGAGGAGGTATTGAATAGGATTGGGGAGAAGAGAAATTTGTGCCACAACTTGACTAGAAGAAGGGATCGGTTGGTAGGACATGTTCTGAGGCATCAAGGGATCGCCAATTTAGTATTGGAGGGCAGTGTGGAGGGTAACAATCGTAGAGGAAGACCAAGAGATGAATACACTAAGCAGATTTAGAAGGATGTAGGTTGCAGTAAGTACTGGGAGATGAAGAAACTTGCACAGGATAGAGTAGCATGGAGAGCTGCATCAAACCAGTCTCAGGACTGAAGACCACAACAACAACAACAGTTTCTTCAGAATGTAGTAACAGAAGAACCGTACGATATCAACTGAGAAATTATTTTCAATGCTGTTAGTTTTGTAGATCCCAGTCACTAAACGAGGCAGCGATTTGTACATCACGGATACGAAATGTAATTAAACTAATGTCCCTCCTCCTGTTAATGTTAGCAGGAGGTGGGGTATTAGTGCAGTACAGTAGCCGACTGGTAGTTATGTCATCGAAAATCATTTAGCATGAAAAATAAATTGGGACCTGTTGTGTTTAAGTTCAAAATGAGCTGATTACGAATATACTCGCGTGCCTGCCGAGTAATATGATGGTTTACGCCGATTATAGTTCGTCTCGCGAATTTCTGTACGGATTTCTGACTTATTTTAATACATTTAAAACTAAGTACGATTTTTACATTCTTGGACATTAGCTGTTATTCATTACCATAAAAAATCTCTTGTCCTTGTTGCTATGACTTGCGTGGACCTATCAAATTTCTCTTTCCCGGCTGCAACATTTAGTCCTCTAGCATTTCCGCCGGTGACGGCTGGATATCGTAACGTGCAGCTAGCAAATGTTCGATTACATTTTGCACAAAACTCAATTCGTATTCAGTTTCAGCTACCACTGCTGCATCATTAATGAATCGTATTGTGCTAGTTTCCAGCTTTTAAATCCCTTTTCAATGAACCAATAAATATCAGTGCTGTCAATGAACTTGCCTTTGACTTCTTATACAAATCTGTCAAAGCAGACTCTTCTAATTAGTTCTGAAGAAAATGGATTTCCAAATCCCTGCCTATAAAGAAAAAAAAGCATTTTACTTTCTTGCAGATTACAAAACGCCTTCCATAAATACAGGGCCACAATAAACTCCGAAACACTATCTTCTTTGCCGGCCGAAGTGGCCGTGCGGTTCTAGGCGCTGCAGTCTGGAACCGCAAGGCCGCTACGGTCGCAGGTTCGAATCCTGCCTCGGGCATGGATGTGTGTGATGTCTTTAGGTTAGTTAGGTTTAACTAGTTCTAAGTTCTAGGGGACTAATGACCTCAGAAGTTGAGTCCCATAGTGCTCAGAGCCATTTGAACCATTTGAACCATTTGAACCACTATCTTCTTTGCATTCTGAATGTGCACCTTCCCTCCATATACAAAACACAAAATTGTTTCGCGGAGCCTTTACAGATTCCAGCCACTTGCTATAAACAGAAGACTTTCGCTTTCTTTGATCAAATGTGAGGCGAGTTGCTGTATTTGAGTAAATATGTTTCCCGAAAGGGAACATTTGACAAAAGTTCCCTATTGCACTACATGAAATATATTTGACAAAGCAACTTCGTCAAAGGAATTTGATATTGTTATACGGCCTCTACCAAACGAGGTGACGTTGTAGGAGGGTTGCACACTGCACCTAGTATCAGATGAACCGGGGATGAAATCCTAGTTTTAGGTCAGCAGACGAGCTTACCCTTCTGACCCAAATTAAATAGTCGTATTTCTTTTTCTGAGTTGCAACATCGTCGTAATGAAGAGAGAATGTTGCTTTCAGTTCTCTTTAATCCGAGAGCTTCATTGCACACATTGATCATTGGAGTATCGATTTCGGTCTATGATGACAATTTTTAGATCTGTTTTTTGATGGAAAAATATAAATGAATGTGCAATGTAAAGCACGTAAGTTAATCTTATACTACTTAGTGCTGCCATAAGTGCTTAAGTATCAGATTAGATAAACGTACCTGAGTGTCTATATGTAAAAAAATTTGCTCAAGGCAGAAACGTCTTTCCATAATTCTGATTGTAGTTCACATTGCACCCATACTCTAGCAGTAGCGTGTACGACTAATGATCAAAACGCCCTGGGTCCTGTGTTCGAACCTGCCCACTGCTTAAATTGTGCGTAAAAATAATCAGGAATGTCAGCCGAAGACTTACGGCATTAGCAGCCACCTTCGTTTAGCCGACGGCGTCGTCAAAGGGGGCGGAGGTGCTTATAAAACATTCAAATAAGGTAAACAACATAGCGACGCATATAGACCTAATCTTCGTACTTAAAACCATAATGTCCGTGGGGTGGGTAGTTAATAAATAAAAAATTGAGAGAGGGAAATGTTTTAATATTTGTGTGATTGGAGTTTTTCTAACCAACACAGCCTGCCATCCTGAACGGAGAGAAGTCTACAGAAATAAAAGCAATTTCGAGCGCGCCACAAGCGAGTGTTATAGGACTGCTACTTTAAATACGAGCGTAAATAACCTAACAGATAACGTCGGAACTTTCAGGTGGCTTTTCGTAGATGACGGAGTTGTATGCAGAGAAGTCGAAGCACTGGAAAATAGTAGCGAAATGCAGGAAGAAATGCGGAGGATCGACACTTTGTGTAGGGAGAGCCAATTGACCTTCAGCATAAGCAAATGTAACGTATTACGAATGCTTTGACAGAAAGAGGCTTCATTGTATGATTACAAAATTGCAGAACAATAACTGGAAGGAATTACTTCCATAAAATATCTAGGAGCATGCTTACACATCGACCTAAACCAAAACTAAACTGAAGTCCTTGATGCAATAATTTACCATCAGCTGTATGTATTGTAGAAATTTTATTTTATTTTATGAACTTCTATGTGCTACCAGTTTCGGCATTACATTGATGCCATCCTCAGGCCCCACTCGTCTGTGTCGCCTGGCCACCAAGAGCTGTTGCAGGACAATTGATTCACGGATCCAGTTACATGGCTCCTTCCGTGTATAGCGATTTTACGACTATGACGAGTGGGGCCTGGAGATGGCACCAATGTAATGCCGAAACTGGTAGCACATAGAAGTTCATAAAATAAAATAAATTTCTACATTACGTACAGCTGCTGGTAAATTATTGCATCAAGAAGTTCATTCCAGCTGTCGTCCCACGATCCATAATGGTCAACGAAGATTAAACTAAGCCGGCCGTTGTGACCGAGAGGTTCTACGCGCTTCAGTCTGGAGCCGCGCGACCGCTACGGTCGCAGGTTCGAATCCTGCCTCGGGCATGGATATGTGTGTTGTCCTTAGGTTAGTTCGGTTTAAGTAGTTCTAAGTTCTAGGGGGCTTATGACCTCAGAAGTTGAGTCCTATAGTGCTCAGAGCAATTTTTGATTAAACTAAACTCCTCCCGAAGAGGCCATGAAGGCCCAGAGGTACAGACCGGCCGCCGTGGCACTCTCAGCTCATAGGCGTCACTGAATGCAGATATGGAGGGGAATGTGGTCAGCACAAGGGCTGAGTGCATCCCACTTACCAACAGCGCTCGGCAGACCGGATGGTCACCAATCCAAGTACTAGCCCAGCACGACAGCGCTTAAATTCGGTGATCTGACGGGAACCCGTGTTACCACTGTACAGATCGACCTGACGTGGGACAACCACATAAAATTAATCGCACGTCACGTAGATGTCCCAGACTGAGATTCATTGGAGAAATCCTCAGGAAATGGTCCAGTAGCTTATAAAACGCGTTCGACGAAAACTTGAATATTACTACTCGTTAGTCTGGGATTCTTACCAGTTATGACTGATAGACGAAATAGAGAATATCCAAAGAAGAGCAGCACGTTTCCTTACAGGTTCATTTTGTTGGTGCGAAAGCGTCATGGAGATGGTCAGGCAATTCCTGTGGCAGACACTGGAAGAGAGGCGTTCTGCACCATGCTGTGATTTACTGTGAAAGTTCACCAATGACAGGCAACCAATATATTGGTTCCTGCTATGTACCTGTTGCGGAAAAGCCAAAATGATTAAATTCGAGCCCACACGAAGATTTCCATGCAGTCGTCCTTCCCGCGAACTGTACGCGACTCGAACATTAAAAGGGGGAAGCGACACTGGTAGACCAAGTACCCTCCACCACACACTGAAAGTTTCCTTGCTGAATTCAGATTTAGATACAAAATTATTTCTCTGACAAGTGCAGTAGATCGGTAAGCAGCAGCCTAGTCGCGAAAATTGCAGTGCTAGACATTTCCAAGCCCATCCTCTTACTGGACAAATTTCAGAACGCCCATAGTTCATTGGCTACAGTTTCATGGCCATAGCTCCGTAACGGTGCATTCCTCACCTATAATTACCTGAAAAATTTTGTTCGATTCGACATCCTCAACCTTGCTCCGTCGTAATAATCAGTTTGTCTCTCTCCAGCCTGTATACTCTAAGCCAAGCAAAACCTTCGGAACAGCGGTCAGCTATTGTGCGTCTTGCAAGTGAATTTTAGACATAATTCTAGTGCCGGTTACGACATCCAAGTGAGGTATTAACTCTCAACAATACCGTCTACCGAATTATTTGTATGGGAAGGTAGATTTGAGGTTAACTTTCAGTAAACGACGAGATCGCTCGGCGTTCTTCCGTGCGCTGTCTTTGAGCAATGCAGTGTCATGGTGCTAACAAGAGAGACACTAAGTACATGGAGGCACACTTACACGAAAACGAACTTGATGTTAACACTCAGTGTCCTGTTTGCCTGCAGGTCCTACGGCAACCGAGTTGCATTTTGTCGCCTATTGCGGTAGGCTGTAGTTGATGCTTATGGATAGTCTTATTCCTGTGTTTGAAAGTGAGCCCATAGTCGCCAAATTCTCTACAAGGAAATACTGTGGCACTTGCTCCTTCCAG
This sequence comes from Schistocerca americana, assembly GCF_021461395.2. Lineage (NCBI taxonomy): Eukaryota > Metazoa > Arthropoda > Insecta > Orthoptera > Acrididae > Schistocerca > Schistocerca americana. The sequence goes on along the minus strand of NC_060121.1, from coordinate 323,631,783 downwards.
ATTTGGATCGAAACATTATCATCTACCAGTAACTTACCATGTCAGAAATTTCTGAGCCACGGCATCAACTTAATTCGTGTGGGAAATGCCTCTGGATTCTAACATACACTAGGGACCACGTAGACGAATCACGAATCTACGATACCATGAAAAATAAGTCGAGAACCCCCTATGAGCAGGTTTCCACCACGTCTAATGCGTTTCCACCACGACTAATGCACTACTTCATTCATTAGGCACATAATACCCCGAGCTTCGAGTAAAGGTCTATCTCCGTACTCATCATAAAATTTAGGATATAACACAGTACTCAAATAATTCACACCACTATACTATAAACCAGATGTTTATAAAGCCATTTCAGGAACTATTCAGGCATAACTATAGTTCTGACGGGCATACCCCACTCATGCTTCTGTAACACAAACTAGACATTCCAGGCTTGCGGTTGAAAAACACTGCAATACCTTAAGTTGGCTATTCCATGCCAGCTTTAAGCTGAGGGTCGACCTGTGAGGTCTACCAGTATGATACAGGGCGTTATGTCCAGCTCGTATTCGTGTGTACGTGTAGTAGTAACTTGACATGTTACGTAAGCTAGGTACTACATTGGTGCTCCTTTCGTGGCTGTCCACTAAAACATATCACGAGGAATAGCGCAAACTCAAAATAAAATAAGCTTGCAGATGTAAAAAGCGTTTGTCGGATGAAATGTACCAGCAAGATCTTGGTCTCAAGGGAAATACCTCCGTATATAGAGAATCCTAAGTTGAAGGCTGTCCTCCAGTATCAACACATTAGTGTGAGGCTGTTAACTGAGGGCTGCCACAGGTTTCTGTTTTAGGTCCACTGCTTTTATTTTTATGTGTTAATGATCTGCCACTAAACATGACGGACGATTTCAAAATTTTGGTACTTTTAGATAATAGGTATCGTTTTGAAAGACTGGAATTTAATGTACATTAGCAAGTGGGGTAGTGGGTAACATCTTGTAGGGAATATATCTTCGCTTAACTGCATCAAAACACAGAGCACACAGTTTCTGCTACAATACTCTCGCAAACATGACGTTTCACTGTCGCAAACTGATCAAATAACTATTGAAGTCTAGTTTATTAAAGTGTTACGCGTGTACGTACATGGAACGCCTTTTTATGCGTATCACATTCAGGATCATCTCCACAAATTGAATGCTGCCATTTTACGTGAAATCTGCACTGCCCGGCGGGATTAGCCGAGCGGTCTAAGGTGCTGCAGTCATGAACTGTGCGGCTCGTCCCGGTGGAGGTTCGAGTCCTCCCTCGGGCATGGGTGTGTGTGTTTGTCCTTAGGATAATTTAGGTTAAGTAGTGTGTAAGCTTAGGGACTGATGACCTTAGCAGTTAAGTCCCATAAGATTTCACACACATTTGAACATTTTTTTGTAATCTGCACTACCTCTCATACTGGAATGCAGAAACATTTTTCCTTTTCAGTATGTTATATCCCACTGTATCTTATTCCCAGCCAGTCTTGTCTTTTCAACAAGCGTATATTTCTTTGAAAAAAGATCAGTCAGAACAATCTGCGGTGCCAGTTGGTGAACTTCGTATAAGCCTCTGGTAACCCTGTCCATATACACTGTCATTAGTCCTGTGGATAATACGTGTACCCACTGAAAAGCAACTGCAGCATTCACTAAGAAAACAACAGAAACACGATATGCACTTGGTTAACACTTCCTTAATCATCGTTCAAAAAGATTTACACGATTTTTCAAATCTAATTTTTAATGTATTAAAAAGAATCTGAGTGATAACCCCAGACTTCCAATTCGAAGTTGAAGGCTTCCTCGTGGTATACCAATTTTACTGGACTCAGGAATTCCTCACTGTAGTTTAATAGAGTTTTTCGCTGTAATATCTTATTTATTTGCATGTACTGACACTTTTGTTTTAGTGTTCTTTGCTTTTTTTTTCGCCATTAACACCTCGTGAATTAGAGAATTACACAGCGTCTTGATCCGTTACCGAGTACCTTTCGCTTGCCTGATCCTATGGATCCAGTGGCAAAAAATGAAATAACCAATGCGTAACTGTACCTCCCATGTGGGGTAATCGCAACTAGGTAGTGTAATCGGCGGCGAAAGCTCCTGCAGAACAAGCGACCTGTATTCAGCATGATTCAGCTGAAATAACTTTCACCCGGATAGCGCGTTCACCTCTGCGCTTCTTGGTTCAGGAGAACGGGATCCGCCGGGATGGCTATCTCGCGGTGCAAAGTCCGTAGCTGTGTGTGGGGATAGGACGTGCTGGTTCTAATGGTGGCTTTGATCTTTTTTCTTGTTTGCATAAGGCAACACAGCAGCCCGCTTATTCGCACCCATACATATGTGAGTGGCAGTTGCATTAACATACATTCATTACACATTTCAGCTTCTCTCCTAATCAATATGCATGTATAGAAGGATCCTATGGGTTTGTGCCTTCATGCAAACACTTTCTTTGTTCTCCCCAACAAAGAAACAAAGAAAGCATTTGAAGCAAGACATTTCTGCAAATCCGGTTTGTCTAATAGGCAGAGAAAAGATACAATCACATGAGCATTTCACAATGCCGTACAGCAATATGAAATGCTCATACAATTGCGTCGTAAAAAGTAAAAGAATATAATCAGTCAGTCACTTAATCTCCTAGGTCAATATGAAATTTTCTCCATACAATGCAACGTGAGTAAAATGAAAAATTGGTTGTGAAAATTTATAAAAATGTGTGACGCTGTTTTCGTTATCCTCTAAAGACGTCACCTTGTAGATGAATCCGTCCTCTCTCTCCTAATTTGTAACATTCAGTTCATACTTCCTGCTCTCGCTGTTCTGGGACACTTCATCATTTACTTCTCGTAACAATGTTCATAATTTCATGAATTCCTCATTCTGGATTAGTTGTCTTATTAATAAAGTATTCCTTTCCTGTATGTGATTAATTAACGATTTTCCCACAAGTTTGTTTACGGTAGTATTTGCTCTTCCGATTCTTCTTCATTGCTAAATGCTTATGCGATTGTTCTCTATCTATATCTGCAATTGCCGGCCGGTGTGGCCGAGCGGTTCTAGGCACTTCAGTCTGGAACCGCGCGACCGCTACGGTCGCAGGTTCGAATCCTGCCTCGGGCATGGATGTGTGTGATGTCCTTAGGTTAGTTAGGTTTAAGTAGTTCTAAGTTCTAGGGGACTGATGACCTCAGATGTTTAAGTCCCATAGTGCTCAGAGCCATTTGAGCCAATACATCCGCATTTAGTCGCTGTTATTTATTTTCTTACTATATCCACACAGTCTATCCCACTCAATCATACCTTAAAATACCTCGATAAATGTCTTCTGTACTTGTGTTTTAAGGGGATGATAGTCAATTAACTGTCTTTATTCATGAGGGAAATTCTTCTTTTAATATCCAACATTCTGTCATCATCAGTTAATGTACCAACCAAGTCGAAGAGCACATTTACTTGCTTATATTTCTATTTTCTGTGTTGGTGACTGATCTCACTCGTCTGTCTAATTCACCATCAGCATATTTTTACAAATGTATTTGGTTCAAATGGCTCTGAGCACTATGGGACTCAACTTCTGAGGTCATTAGTCCCCTAGAACTTAGAACTAGTTAAACCTAACTAACCTAAGGACATCACACACATCCATGCCCGGGGCAGGATTCGAACCTTCGACCGTAGCGGTCTCGCGGTTCCAGACTGCAGCGCCTAGAACCGCACGGCCACTTCGGCCGGCTACAACTGTATTTATTTTTAGCTTCGTTTCTCCAGTGGTCTGTTAAAGTATTGAATCTGCAATTCAAGACTTTATTAAACCTCCTACGGTTATAACATAGTCTTCAAACCTAGGCAATGTACTTATTCGTCATTGATTTTTATCGATGGCTCGGAGGCTCGGCAAGAGTATTTGGGAAACTGCACGTTTTGCCGCGTGTTTGACGAGTGCTGTGTTGAATGTCTTCAACACGTGGCGAAACCAAGGTGAAACCACTTCCAGACGTCTTGGGGTTGGGCGGCCACCCCTGATTACACTTGTTAAACATCGTAGGCTGGGCAGAGTAGTAAAACAGGACAGACGGCGAACTGTGGCGGAACTAACGTCGGACTTCAATGCTAGGCAGAGTACAAGTGTGTCTAAACACACAGTGCACCGAATATTCCAAACGATGGGCTCCCGCAGCCGATTCATGCATGTGTCAATGTTAATACCACGACACCAGCACCTACGACTGAAATGGGCACCTTACTATCGGCAATGGACGTTGACACAGTGCCAGAGAGTTGCATAGTATGATGAATCGCGATCACTTCTTCATCAAGCCGACAGGAGGCCGCGAATCCGTCGTCTTCCAGGGGAACAGCTCCTTGACATCTGTACTACGGGGCGGAGGCGGCCCCATTATGCTCTGGGGAACATTCATGTGGGCACCCATAGGTCCAGTGGCAGACCACATGCAGCCCATCTAGACAGTCAGGTTTTCTGACGTCAGTTTCATGTTTCAACAAGACGACGCGCCTTGTCACAAGCCCAGGAGTTTGATGGGGTGGTTCGAGGAACACAATGACGAGTTCCAGTTGACGTACTGGTCCCCCTACTTGCCAGATCTGAACCCGGTTGAACACATCTGGGATTTGACTGAATGTGACGTCAGAGCTCATTGCCGCCCTCCCAAGAATCAACGGGAATGGCTTGTGTGTGTAGATGTGTTGCCAACCCCTTTCGGCGATCTGCCAAGGTCTCACTGCTTCCATGCGTCGCTTCTGTTATCCGTGCCAAAGGTGGACATGCCGGCTAATAGGTAGGTGGTAATAATGTTCTGGCTGATCAGCGTTTATGGGTACTTCAGTGTTTCTTATCATGATTATTATTCTACAGTAGCTATTTATGCAGGAATCTTGTCAGTTGGCCAAGAGATAGTGTACTTACAACGAAGTTGCATCTATCAACGTAACATGAGATTTGTTCGAAATGCCACTAATACGAGCTACCCCACTATTATTGTGAGACTCGCATATCCACAGCTCCTGTGGTTGTTCCTATCTAAGCAGGAACCTGGGCGCAGTTGGACAGACCGTCAAAAACTAAATACAGATCAAGCATGAAAACAGGAATAAGGTGTAGTGAAGTTAAAAAATAGCAATAGCGAACAGTCAAAGTGCAACAAGTGCAATCTAGAGCAGTCTGAAAAAACACCGGCGTCGTGGGTAAGCGGCCAAGATGTTGGACTGCCAAGCGGGTGTGCCGTGTTCAGACCTCTCTCGTTCAACACTTTTTTTTTTTCGCTGTTCGCTGTATTCAAATTTTTGTATGCGTCGTGGTGTAACGTCCATTTGCAACAGTGGGGTATGAGGTAGGGACCTATAATGACAGTTGATTCTGCACAACTACTCAATTAGCAGCCGAAAAGAAGCGACTTTTGAATGGGAATCGCAAACGTTTGCTGCGTGGGCGACAAGTCAACCAAATCCTCTACAGGGAGAAACGTCCATTGTGTCATACACGGCATTAATGACAGTACGTGTGTCATATGATAGGAATCTGTTATCGACGCACCTAATTTGTTCGACTGGTAAGTGAGTGAGATATGCCTCTTTACTCGATATAGGTGTTCGTGTGAACGTGAATGTGATCAGTCCTAAAGAACTGACGAAAACATAAAATTTGCCACATAAGCTGCAACAAATGAACGCAATAATTTCACTGTTTGAACACGAGTCTGTGCTCTGTTGAAAACGAGTCTGTGCTCTGTCCGAACATATACTATGTGATCAAAAGTATGCAGACACCTGGCCGAAAATGACTTAGAAGATCGTAGCGCCCTCCATCTGTAACGCTGGAATTCATTATGGTGTTGGCCCACCCTTAGCCTTGATGACAGCTTCCACGCTCGCTGGCATACGTTCAATCAGGAACGGAAAGGTTTCTTGGGGAATGGCAGCCCATTCTTCACGGAGTGCTGCGCTGAGGAGGGGTATCGATGTAGGTCGGTGACGCCTGGCACGAATTCGACGTTCCAAAACATCCTAAAGGTGTTCTATAGGATTCAGGTCAGGACTCTGTGCAGGCTAATCCATTACAGGGATGTTATTGTTGTGTAACCATTCCGCCACAGGCCACGTATTATGAACAGGTGCTCGATCGTGTTGAAAGATGCAATCGCCATCCCCGAATTGCTCTTCAAGAGTGGGAAGCAAGAAGGTGCTTGTGCAAGTAGGCCTGTGCTGCGATAGCGCCACGCAAAACAACGAGGGGTGCAAGCCCCCTCCACGAAAAACACGACCACATTATATCACCACCGCCTCAGAATTTTACTGTTGGCACTACACCCGCTGGCGGATGTCTTTCACCGGGCATTCGCCATAGCCACACCCTCCCATAGGATCGCCACATTGCGTACCGTTATTCGTCACTCCACACAACGTTTTTCCACTGTTAAGGCTCCTTACACCAAGCGAGGCGTCGTTTGGTATTTACCGGCGTGATGTGTGGCTTATGAGCAGCCGCTCCACCATGAAATACAAGTTTTCTCACCTCCCGCCTGTCATAGTACTTGCAGTTGATCCTGATGCAGTTTGGAATTCCTGTGTGATGGTCTGGATAAATGTCTGCCTATTACACATTACGACCCTTTTCAACTGTAAGCGGGCTCTGTCAGTCATTACAGACGAGATCTGCCTGTAAGTTTTTGTGCTGTAATTGTCCGTTCACGTTTCCACATCACTATCATACCGGAAACAGTGGACCTAGGGATGTTCAGGAATGTGGAAATCTCGCGTACAGACGTATGTCACAACACCCAATCACCTGACCACGTTCGAAGTCCGTGAGCTCCGCGGAGCGCCCCATTCTGTTCTCTCACTGACGTCTAATGACTAATGAGGTCTCTGATATTGAGTACCTGGCAGTAAGTGGCAGCACAATGCACCTAATATGAAAAACGTATGTTTTCGGGGGTCTCCGGATACTTTTGATCATCTAGTGTATGTTTTTAGCGTTTTCGAAGTTTCGTTTCGTTTTGGAAGTTTTGACTCTTGAATTCCTTTGTTGTAACATAGTTCACACCCGTCTATTTGTTGTTTTTATTTCTGTGAGTCGTCTATGTGGCTTCTCGGCTGCTGTCACTATTCATCATATTTACTTGCGATGGTAACGTATTCTTACCACATGGCTCGTGTTCTATAACAAATGTGTAGTATGACAACTGCCAAGACTACAGAAAGTTAACAAACATTCCAGTGACCGGACGGACAGTTCATAATGTTGTGAAAAAGAAAAGGTAGAGTACGAGGGAGTTTTGAACACTGCTCGTCCAGTTTACAGTCCAACATAGCGACCACTTTTTTTATCTCATTTTGTTTGTTGTTGTTCGTTGCATTAGTTCGGGGCGGGCGTCCCACGACACCCGTTCACATTCATCATTAATTCTTTCACTCGGATTTTTTATTACGGAGAGCAGCTAGCCCTCTGACAGAACACGCTGAGGTACCGTGCCGGCATAACCACGACGCCGTGGCTGTTCAATTACTCTCGATATTGCACTTGTGCTTGGACTGTTCCTTATTTTATTTTGCTTTTTTTTCACAGTTCAGTAACTCTTTTTCTTGTTTTTATGCTTGATCTGTGTACAGTTTTTGACGGGCCATATTACCACTAAATCTGAGAGAGGTACGGTGGGGAATTTCCCTTGTGAGTTAGACGGGAATGGCTGAGAAGTTAGTTGAAAAAAGACGCATTTCCATCATTAGGAAAACAGGTATGAAATATCCGGGAGAATTGTGAGCTATCATGACGATCTGTAATAACGTGTAGCACTCTCATTGGCAGAGGATGAGGCGTTCATAACTCATATCATATATTTGTTGTTTATAGCCATTACTGCACATAGATTTTAGTATGATGCATTATAATAAAAAGAAATAAATGTGTTTGTTCCTCATAAATTATTAGTAGTGCGTATATTATAAACTGGGAATAAAAGAAAAAAGGCTATAATTATGAGCTGAGGAGCTATCTTTTTTCAGGAATTGTGTTTTTATAATAAGTTTTACTTACTATTTCCTTATTTTGAGCGATGCAAACAGATAATGATACTGATTTCAACTTTATCAGCTGTGTCGCACTCTATCAACAAGACTGCTGAATCTGACAGTCTGCTTTCATCCATACTTGATCTGAAGTACCTTCTCATAATCTTTATTTCACGGAAATGAACTCATAAGATGATGCAGTAACTGCTATTATCGGAAATATCCGCACAGCTATATCGATGTCTGTATAAGCATCTCTAACCTACACTTTGGAAAAAAAAGAAAGCTGCTAAATATCCAACTGAGAAGTCTTGGCAATGTTCTTCGCACATTCTTCCGAAACTTGAAAGCAGTCATTTCGTTAACTGGACCGATAACTCTGCTATATTTGGCACCAAAATCAGCAGCATATTTTTCTAGATAAATACATAATTTAAGACGTTTCCTGGCAGGAAATGAAAGTCGGATGAAACGTTGTGATACATGTGCGATCCGTTTGCCAATGATCTACTGTTCTATCAAATGATTTGAAGCACTGTTGCTCCCCAATCGCTGACATTTGAGGTCCTTCAGTACGGAAGTAGCAGCAACATATCCAACGTAGAACATGTGGGAAGGTGTGTAAGTGGCGGCCATATGAACCAAGCGTACTGTTGCCGCGTATATCGTGTTTGCGATAGATGTCTTTTCGGATGTAGTTGTTTCTTCATGATGCTGCCTGGCCAAAAGGTGATTTTGATGGTCTAATGGTCAAGTGCATGCATGATCGAATACCGGTCAGACCTTGAAATGTCTCATTCTGATTTGTTCTAGCCTTCACCTCTCAGTGATCTGAAAAAATTCTAGGAACTACTAGTAGTTCAGATTCCACGTTAAACTGATGGCACCCTTTCCCCAGTGGGACTATTGGGGTAGCCGGCAAAGTGATGTCTAATTCGAAGACACCAGGTGACTAAAAATGCCTCTCGATGGACTCACAGCCTATCATGCCGTAGGCTATTTATTTGTTTTACCTGGAGAAAATGACACTGTGATGTCAACGAACTTTTACAGTCGCAGGCTAAAAGTCAGAATCTTTCTCGTAGCGGAAGCGCTAAAGGCAAGAGAACTCACATACCTCTCCCAGTTATTTCTGAAAGCTTATTTACTTTTTTGTCAGATTTCGCACCCTGTCTATTCCTGCTCTTTTAGCGAGGGCCTATCTCGCCTCATAATCGGGGCGAGGCTCTGGGCGGAATGGGAACGAAAGAGCAACGACTGAGTAATTACGTAGGAGGGAAGCCCACGCGCAGGTCAGTTCAGCCACTGGCACTAGTGCTGTCAAGTGCTGCGCGGTTGCCGCTGTCGCCAGGGGCAGACCTCCGCAGTAGCAATGAAGAAGGCGGCGATTCATCGTCATTACCTGAAGACAACACTACCATTAGCTAGCGGCACTGATTCATACATATCACGAAAAATTATCTGACCATGATTTAAGATTGCATACATCCTCCTCCGCAGCGGAGTTAATGAATACAAGGAATTCGACTTCAGGTTTTCTCATACCAGAGCCAGCTAGGTGCATTTAGTTTTTCATCAGCTGGTTTAATGCTGTCATCACCCTCTCTCTTCCGATCTTGTGCTATCGTTTCATATCTCCATAACCATCACAATGATCATTTCAATGAACTCTTTTCGATATTCTGTTCTTCGTCTGCTACTGATTTTCCCGACCACTTCTCTTTCCAGAGGACGCGTTCAGCAATGCTGGATGTAGAAGCATAAATTCTCATAACCTGTCCTTCATTATGGGAAGTTTATTCCACAGACTTCATTCCTCATCTATTCTTTTGGTACATCCTTAGACTGTACATTATACGCGCATCTATATACACTCCTGGAAATTGAAATTCATTGTCCCAGGAAGGGGAAACTTTATTGACACATTCCTGGGGTCAGATACATCACATGATCACACTGACAGAACCACAGGCACATAGACACAGGCAACAGAGCATGCACAATGTCGGCACTAGTACAGTGTATATCCACCTTTCGCAGCAATGCAGGCTGCTATTCTCCCTTGGAGACGATCGTAGAGATGCTGGATGTAGTCCTGTGGATCGGCTTGCCATGCCATTTCCACCTGGCGCCTCAGTTGGACCAGCGCTCGTGCTGGACGTGCAGATCGCGTGAGACGACGCTTCATCCAGTCCCAAACATGCTCAATGGGGGACAGATCCGGAGATCTTGCTGGCCAGGGTAGTTGACTTACACCTTCTAGAGCACGTTGGGTGGCACGGGATACATGCGGACGTGCATTGTCCTGTTGGAACAGCAAGTTCCCTTGCCGGTCTAGGAATGGTAGAACGATGGGTTCGATGACGGTTTGGATGTACCGTGCACTATTCAGTGTCCCCTCGACGATCACCAGTGGTGTACGGCCAGTGTAGGAGATCGCTCCCCACACCATGATGCCGGGTGTTGGCCCTGTGTGCCTCGGTCGTATGCGGTCCTGATTATGGCGCTCACCTGCACGGCGCCAAACACGCATACGACCATCATTGGCACCAAAGCAGAAGCGACTCTCATCGCTGAAGACGACACGTCTCCATTCGTCCCTCCATTCACGCCTGTCGCGACACCACTGGAGGCGGGCTGCACGATGTTGGGGCGTGAGCGGAAGACGGCCTAACGGTGTGCGGGACCGTAGCCCAGCTTCATGGAGACGGTTGCGAATGGTCCTCGCCGATACCCCAGGAGCAACAGTGTCCCTAATTTGCTGGGAAGTGGCGGTGTGGTCCCCTACGGCACTGTGTAGGATCCTACGGTCTTGGCGTGCACCCGTGCGTCGCTGCGGTCCGGTCCCAGGTCGACGGGCACGTGCACCTTCCGCCGACCACTGGCGACAACATCGATGTACTGTGGAGACCTCACGCCCCACGTGTTGAGCAATTCGGCGGTACGTCCACCCGGCCTCCCGCATGCCCACTATACGCCCTCGCTCAAAGTCCGTCAACTGCACATACGGTTCACGTCCACGCTGTCGCGGCATGCTACCAGTGTTAAAGACTGCGATGGAGCTCCGTATGCTACGGCAAACTGGCTGACACTGACGGCGGCGGTGCACAAATGCTGCGCAGCTAGCGCCATTCGACGGCCAACACCGCGGTTCCTGGTGTGTCCGCTGTGCCGTGCGTGTGATCATTGCTTGTACAGCCCTCTCGCAGTGTCCGGAGCAAGTATGGTGGGTCTGACACACCGGTGTCAATGTGTTCTTTTTTCCATTTCCAGGAGTGTACATACTCCGAGAGACACCAGATGGTGCTCGGTGGAGGGTACCTAGTACCATTACTAGTCTTTCCCTCTTCTGTTCCACTCGCAATGAGAGCGGTGAAAAGTGATCGTGTGTATGGTCTGACCATGTTTCAAGACAAGTACGTGCGCCCCCCCCCCCCTTCCCCAGCAGAGGAGTGTGTGTGTACTGGGAACACGACTTCAGATTTTCTCGTATCAGCGCTAGCTAGAGTACTTATTTCTCTTCTCTTCGTGGTCCTTGCGCAAAATGTACGGTGCCAGAGTAGAATATTTCTACATTCAACCGCAAATGCCGGTCTCTAAACTTCCCCAATAGTGTTTCGCGAAAAGAACATCATCTTCCCTCCAGGGATTCTTATTTGGATTCAGAAAGCATCTCCATAATTCTTGGTACTGATTGAACTAATCTAGCAGCCCGCCTTTGAATTGTTTCTCTATCTTCCTATAACCCAACCTGGCAAGGATCCTTACACACGGGCAGTAGTCAAGACTGGATCGCACTAGTGTTCTATATGCCATCTCCTTTACGGATGTCACACACTCTCTTATAATTCTCCGAATAAAGAAAGTAGACCATTCGCCTTCGCTCATACTCTCCTTAATGTTTATTCCATTTAATATCGCTTTCCAGCGATAGGCCTAGATATTTCATAACTGACTGTGTCAAGAATGAGAATACCAGTACTATATTCTAATATTATATGCGGCTTTGTTCCTGTCATCAGCATTAACTTAATTTTTTTCTAGATTTAGAGCAAACTGCTTTCATCATAAGAAATACTAATCCTAACGACGACAATTTCCCTTACACTAGAGCCTCATCTGCGAACTGTAGCAGATTGCTTCTCATCCTATCCTTCAGAGCATACAGATAACAAGAGCGCTCCTGTCATATTTCCCTGGGGTACTTGTATCGATACCCTGGTCTCCGACAAACAGTCACCGTCCAGGGCAACGTAATAGGTTCTATTACGTAAGAAGTTCTCGGGCCACTCACCTATCTGCATGCCTATTCCTTATGTTCGGACCATCCTTTCGAGCCTGCAGCGGAGCACAGTGTCAAACGCTTTCACGAAATCTAAGAGTGTAGAATCTTCCTGTTCCCCTTCGCCCATAGTTCGTAGGATAATGTACCGTACCTACTTAATTTTTAATATTCTTCCACATCATCACATTGCGAATGCTTCTATTACTCCTTCTCCGCGTTTCCGATGATCCACGTTTCACCTCCATACTAAGCTGTGCACATGTAGATCGATGGATCCATCGAGGTAGCCCAATGGTTAGCACATCGTACTCGCATTCGGGAGAACGAAGGTTCAAATCTTCGTCCGGCCATCCAGGTTTTTCATGATTTCCCTAAATTACTCAAGGCAAATGCTGGGATGGTTCGTTAGAGAAGTCCATGGCCGCTATTCTTCCCCATCCTTTAGTAATACGCGTTTGTGCTCCGTCTTCTAATGACCCTGTTGTCGGTGGTACGGTATACACTAATCTTGCTTCCTTCCTTCCTTCTTGTGTAGAGTCAAGGTGTCGAACTAGAATCCCCTATCAGCATTGATCAACTGTGACCAGTTCGGCAGCTTAGCTCTTTACAAGAGGGAACGCCTGACGATAGGGTTTCTACCTCGAAACTAGTCGCAAGAAAGTATTGTTTGTGAGCTATTTCCCAAACAAATACTTTGTCAGCTACTGACCTGCAAACAGAATTCGCCCTCGAAAAGAATGGAGATGTTCATCAAAAGTGGGAGGTCATCAGCCTCTTTGTTCTAAGATAATTTGGCCAAAATAGAGGGTTCCTCAAGACGAAAAAGGACCAATTCACACGTCAGTAGTTTCACAGTGGTGGGAAGAACGGAAAACTAAGATACAGCTTAACGTTTCGTCGACGTCGATTTAAATCGAGACAGAGTACAGGCTCGGATCGAGGAAGGATGGGGTATGAAACCGGCTGCGCCATCTTAGAGGAAGAATCTGGGCAGTAGTCTTAAACGATACGATTTATGGAATTTACTGGAAAACCTAAATCTAGATGGTCGGACTAAGATCTGCACCATTGTCCTTCCGAATACGACTGCAGTACGCCACCTCGCTTAGTTCGTGATGGGAAGATAGAGGTCCATCTTGCAGCTGAAGATCAAAGTTTATTCATATGACGCTTGCTCGCACTTTGTGGGTATAATTCAATTATACGGTTTCGATTCTAAGGACTGAACATCAGAACTGCTGACTGATGTAACGGGAACAGCCGACCAATAGGTCGTTTAGGTATGTTAGCTCAGTGGGGGTGATCTTCGCAGTATGGGGGGCTTAGAGCTTTGATTCTGTAGAAATGTGCAGGATAATACCTTTGTTTATTTCTCTTTCTTGTGATGTTATACGTCGTCGCGAAAGATTTAACTTTGACTACCATGTTCATTAAGGAATGAACAGTTGATTCCTTGGAAAGTGTTGTTCCCTCCTCATTTGAGATATTTCCCATTGTCCGTACCATACATCTAATATACCTTTCTGTTCTGCAGACATACATAGAAAGATATTCCTTCTGTGTAGCTACTCTAATTGGTTAACTGTTTCATTGTATCCATAATCAAACGTACTCTTTGGTAATTGGTCAACTGATTCGTTAAATCCATAATCAAAACGTACTTAGGGTCCCAGCAATGTTGTGACAAACTTTGAGGGGTTGTAAAGGATGTCTTCAGGAAAAAATCGTGAACTCGTGTCAGGAAACTTCAGCCAACGACTGTGTAAAGCGCCGAACTTAAAGGCGGCGGCGCCTGCCAGTAGACCACCTCTTCGGCAGCAAATGTGACTTTTGACGCCGTTGGGCCGTAGGCGGAACATCTCACATTGTTATTTGTTAATCAGTAATCGCTACTAATTGGCTTACCGCCAGTGGAGGAGATGAAGCTAGCTGCTGAGCAGAGAGGCCTTGTCTCCTGTGAATGGGATGCTCTGTTGCCTCGGTGTGTGACTGTTTCGGTCACAGGTTTCCATCCTTTTGTTTTTTTCCTAGAACCCTCTAAAATCTACAACGTTTTTCATCATACAGAGGAAAAATAAACTGCACATGTCCGAAACCGTCATCCACTAAGGCACCAAGGCATCGTTCATAGGGGACAAGATCTTCCAGCAGCAGCCAGCTTCGTCGTCTCCACTGGCGATCGTGACAATCAGCCGCGATCACTGAATAACAAACTACAATGCGAGACGTTTCGCCTACGTCCGCTGTCAGCGTACAAGTCAAATAACAAGTCAAGCACTCATCGTGCTCACTTGATTTTCTTAAGGAGATACCAGGTTTTTAGTTCTGATGGTGGTTCGGTAGAGATGAAACGTGTCTACCTAAGTCGATCGATACATTTGAGGACAAAAGAGTTTATTTGACACAGATCACCTCTCAATTTTGACAATGTCAAATCTCAGTGATGTAGAGAGAAAGAGGGCGTTCCTGTGGAACTATAGGTTATTAGTGGGGGAGATGGGGAGGGGGGGGGGGATTGGACGACCGGGGGTTATCGGGACTGATATCTACAGCGGGAGGCACAGATAAGGAAAACGCAGCTGAAAGACGTCAGTCTGACTGCGAATCTACAAACATACTAAAAGGTATACATTAAGTCCTCATCCAAACCAACTACTCAAGACAGCCTGTGTCACTCATCAGTTTAATTAAAGGAGAAAGAATTAATGACCAAAGCGGAGACTATTTCGGAAAATAAGTGGGCTTTTAACAAAAAAAATTTCAAATGACTCTGAGCACTATGGGACTTACGTTCTGTCATCAGTACCCTAGAACTTAGAACTACTTAAAAGTAACTAACCTCAGGACATCACACACATCCATGCCCGAGGCAGGATTCGAACCTGCGACCGTAGTGATCGCCCGGTTCCAGACTGTAGCGCCTAGAACCGCTCGGCCACCAGGTCGGCGGCTTTTAACATAAAAGACGCAGTGTGCCGCTGTGGGAGAAGTAGTCATCTTGCCTACGGAATTCTCAACGCACTTGTACAGAATCATACTGTGGATCACCATCAAAGTTGACCGCAGTGAGCTTTCAGTTATGTTGTTGAAAAAGATAAAAGATACCGTCTAGACCATGAATGTTTGTTGTAATGACTAGTTTCCGTTGAGCTGGCGTCTGCAGATATAAACTATGGAAAGAGTGGTAGCTGTCACCGCTGTCAGTAAAGGAAAATTACTTCTCTTCGCAGAGTTCATTCCAGTCTCTATACCTTGTGGTTTAAGGACTACAGGTTCGTGCCAGATCCTGGCCTGCGTACCGAATATCGAGGAGATGGTGAGGTTGCCTACACGTTGCTCGCTTACATGTTGTGAAAATCTAAGGTAGCCGATGAGGACACATCGCCCGATGTTGTAAACATCTTTGCATCGCGGCAGCAGCTGTGTCCTTTTCTGCAAGCACTCTCCGTGTGTATTTACGAGGTGGCCTGTGAGTAGCCCAGTGACTGCGCGACTTCACGGGTGGAGTGCCTGACGTGTCTGGCTCCGATGATTCAGATGTGATTCAACACAGAGAGATCTCGGTCCTTCCTCCATCCTGGACCCGACAAAGACTTGCAGAATTAAATTAGAATTATTTTAATACCTTCAGCTGCTGACGGGCGTTGATATATATCAACGGGGACACGTGAAAATGTGTGCCCCGACCGGCACTCAAACCCGGAATCTCCTGCTTACATGTCAGATGCTCTATCCATCTGAGCCGTGTCCGAAAGAACAGACACCATATCCATATAAGGATATAGTTCTGGCAATACCGGCCATGACTTTCTTCTTCTGTGCTGGTCCACACATATTCCCCGAACTCTTACGGGACTTGGTAAGGATGTCTTCCACGAGTAATGAGTGTGTTGGGGTGGGACACTACGAATGTAGTGTGTGGACATACTAGGTGAGAATGTGGGTCTCGCGGGAGGAGTGCGCGAGATAGTCCCTACAGTCGCAATATCCTCCGTGCCCTCGGTGGCTCAGTTGGATAGAGCGTCTGCGCTGTAGGCAGGAGATCTCGGGTTCGAGTGCCGGTCTGGGCACACATTTTCACGTGTCCCCGTTGATATATATCAACGCCCGTCAGCAGCTGAAGGTATTAATATAATTCTAATTTCGTTCTAGACGACTGCAGGTCATCATTGGTGTCTGTTCTTTCGGACATGGCTCAGATGGATAGAGCATCTGCCATGTAAGCAAGAGATCCCGGACGTGTCCGAAAGAATAGACACCATATCCATATAAGTATAAAGACTTACAGCGTCGTAGCTAAACGCTACGTCATATTTCATTTTCAGAGACAAAAAGGGCGACGTTTCTGCAATATGACACCTACCACTACTTCAGATGTTCGTTAATAGGTCGCACCTGTTCATACAAAGTATCTACTGACGCAAACAAATGGGTTCTATACGAGACAGCTTACTCGGAATTTTCAATATACTTGACATGAACATATCATTTGGTTCTCATTAACTTAACATACACCTGACTATACCACTGTGATTGCTTGTAATTTACTGGTTGTGTTGATGCTACACTCTCCAGTCGTATTAACGTGGCCACCGGTGAAAAGCCTGAATAACCGACTTTTACAGCACGGACTGTTGCAAGACTTGCAGGAAGGGAGTCAATGAAGTTCTGGACGGTACTGTAGGGATATGGAGCCATGCCGTGGCCAGTCGTGCTACGTTTCTCGATTGGGGATTCATGGCACGAAGAGCCCTATCGAGGTAGTCCCAAGGATTCCAGTTTGGTTTAAATTTTGCGTGTCTAGTCGCCAGGGATGAACGATAAACTCATCTTGGTGCTCTTGAACCACGTACGTGCACTGCGCCGTCTGTGACGCGTTGTGTTGGGCTGCTGGTAGATGCCTTAGTTCCAAGGAAAAACAAACTGCACGTAAGAGTGTACATGGTTTTCAAGACTAGATGCATTCTTTTGCTGTTACACTGTGCCTTGCAGAATGACGAGATCACCCAGAGACTGCCACGAAAACATTCCCCAGACCACAACGCTCCCTCTTCCAACCAGAAACCTTCCGACGGTTGTTGCAGAGCCATCAACGCCAGCGCCTATTGTCCGATGGAGTATAAAAAGTGATTCATCTGGAAAGGCTGCCTGTCGCCACTTAATGGGCATCCAGTTGCAGTATTGACTTCTCCGGTGAACAACAATCAGCATGGCTGCATGAAGCACGCGCCGGCTGCGGGGGCCCGTAGGCGGCAGTGTCCGCTGAACGCTCGTTGAGGAGACACTGTTGGTAGCCCCTTGGTCCATCTGGATGGTCAGTTGCTCAACATCTGAGCGTCTGTTCGCCCGTACACGTCTCCGCTACACCACAGCTGCCTCGGCGCAGGTTTTGGGAAGCACTATTTTGCTATGCTTTAACCACGAAGACGTGCGAATAGTTTACAGACTTAGACATTTCGGAAATGCATCCACCCTTGGCTCGCAAGCCAACGATCAAACTGTTTTGGACGTCAGATAAATGATTCCGTTTCCGCATTACGACAACGACTGCACCGATCTCCGCGTACCCCCGATACGCCTTATACAGGGTAGTCCATTGATAGTGACCGGGCCAAGTATGTCACGAAATAAGCTTCAAACGAAAAAAACTACAAAGAACGAAACTCGTCTAGCTTCAAGAGGGAAACCAGATGGCGCTATGGTTGGCTCGCTAGATGGTGCTTCTATAGGTCAAACGGATATCAACTGCGTTTTTTGAAAATAGGAACCCCCATTTTCAACCGCACGCGAACTATGTGCTGGACATCCATCATGTTGAAAGTGCATCACCATTCTGTCATGCAATGAAACATCTTGTAGTAACATCGGTAGAACATTACCAGGAGTGCCCCAAGAAAGTGTGATAGGACCGCTGTTGATTTGGCGGACGGGATGAGCAGCAATCTGCGGTTTTTTGCTGTTGATGACATGGTGTACGGTAAGTTGAGTGACTGTAAGAAGATCGTACTCGGGTATTTGAAACATTTTATCAGGCTCGTCCAATACTCTACCCATAAAACTGAGCGAAGTGGCATGTTGGTCATCGTAGTGGACTCGCATTGGGGAGGATGACGATTCAAATCCCAGTCTGGCCATACAGATTTTGCTTTCCATTAATCACAACAAGGCAGATGTCAAGACGGTTACTTCCCACCCTTCTTCAGTCCGAACTTGTATTTCATTTCTATTGACCTCACTGCCGACACTACGTGAAACCGTAACCTGCCATGATTTATCTGCTCGTGTAGAATTTCGTATTGTATTCACTACAAGGAGGGCGCCGTATTTCCACTCTGAGCGCTCGTGGGATGTTGGCGCCGTGTAGCCACTTTGCAATTACACTTCGGAGAGGCTGCAGAGACAGCAGGCGTTGCGCCACCGCCAGCACAGCTCGCTGATAAACGGGCGGCCAGACGTTTTTGCAGCCGGGCTTCACCTTGCGCAGTCACATGCCTGCTGTCAGTGTGGCCAACCTTTCCCGTGTCCGCTCTCCGACTGACACACGAGACTAGATTTTTCGCTGTTGTTTTACAGTATAGTTGTTTAATGTTGCTCAACTTGCCACACTACAGAAGAATTACAACATCAGCCAAACTGACTCACACAACTAGGTCTCTGTATCACTCCCCTTAATCAGTGCTAGAATTCAGGAAGATATTCTGAGGTGGCGTACAATACCTTACATGGAACTGAATAATCTACTTTACTAGTGTATAATACCATCGAGTGCTCTAATTTTTTTGCTTATTTATAGGTAATTTGCAAATAGGTCTATTTCCTTCAAACTAAAGCGCGCACTAAATTTTGTACTTCGTGTAATAACTATTACGCCGTAATTTCGTCTTGTAAGTGTTTGAAAGAGGTAACGCTTTGATTAATTACCAACATAATACAACTCGTCTCTAAAATTATTAATGGTGTTAACATTTGTAGCCATTTCTCCTGAGCTACCACTTCAGCTATTCCCTACGATATACCCAAGAAAAAACTTCTTCTTCAGCTGAATATTTTAAATGTATGTACCAGATGTATACCGCTTATTCATGTTCGGGAACTTCAGTGGTCTATAATGTAAAGGGAGTTATTTAGTTATACATATTTTGGAAGGAGATCTATAGTGATTCTTGCCAGCTCATTTAAATTATCTAATATTTGCAAATATGCAGTTGAGAAGGACGCAAAATGGATGTGTTGTAAATAAAACCGCATATTGGTTATTAGTCAGCTAATTTAAATGACATGCCAAGATCAATACAGATCTATCAAAAAATATATAATTAAATAATTTTCTTTGTATTATAAACCACTGAATATTTCTAGCATGGAGAGGCGCAACTTGTTTGATACACCAATAAAACATTACGTTGAAAAAGGAGGAACTCTTTTTTTAGCTTATATGGTAAAAGGATTTACTAACATTCTAACTACTTATTAGTTATTAAGATCCCGATCCTTCATTGCTGCACTTGCTGCTAAACAGACACTACCAGGATTACTGTTTCCGTCTCTAGAATAATGTCTCTTGAAAACGGTAGACCATGATCGTGCTGAATACTTCAAATCCGGCAACTTTTGAAGTTCTTTAAGAGTGTCCGCTTTGTGGAAATATCAACTCCGCCACTAAAGTTGCGTCCATATAGGATTGCCAGGTGCAAAAATACACTGCCGGAAAAAAAATATTAGTACACCTTGATAGACGATGTCGATTTTGGTATGATGACGGTATGTACCACCTAGGGGATAGTAGAGGTACAAATAACGGTTTCAACATCGTCCGCCAACAAACAACGTAATTGCACAGCTACCATCTACATCTACATCTACATTTATACTCCGCAAGCCACCCAACGGTGTGTGGCGGAGGGCACTTTACGTGCCACTGTCATTACCTCCCTTTCCTGTTCCAGTCGCGTATGGTTCGCGGGAAGAACGACTGTCTGAAAGCCTCCGTGCGCGCTCTAATCTCTCTAATTTTACATTCGTGATCTCCTCGGGAGGTATAAGTAGGTGGAAGCAATATATTCGATACCTCATCCAGAAACGCACCCTCTCGAAACCTGGCGAGCAAGCTACACCGCGATGCAGAGCGCCTCTCTTGCAGAGTCTGCCACTTGAGTTTATTAAACATCTCCGTAACGCTATCACGGTTACCAAATAACCCTGTGACGAAACGCGCCGCTCTTCTTTGGATCTTCTCTATCTCCTCCGTCAGACCGATCTGGTACGGATCTACCAGAGCGTTTTAGTGGGGAATGCTCACAGCCATAAGGCTCAGTGCGGTACAAACATGTGAAACAAGTGGGAAACCATGCCATCGAGACGCATTCGTGCTGGCTACAGCCAACTGAGCAAATTTGAATGGGGTTGAATTGTGTCCTTCCCAGTGGCGGGATGGTCCTTTCGGGTATTGCCCTACAAATTGGGCGTGCTGTGTTAGTTGTCCAACGAGGCTGATATCAGTGGTCACGTGAACATTATCACACCCGCAGACGAGGTTCTGGACGTCCGTGCACCACAGACGTCCACCAGGACCGTCGTATTCTAAGGGCAGCAGTGGCAGATCGTACAGCTACCACAGCTCAGATAAGAGGGCCTGTGACCCCAGAGACGTGTCAACAGGAACTGTTGAGAGCCGGTTATTAGCAGTGGGGCTACTGGCACGCACACCTAGGGTGACCAGATGCAATTGTTCAAAAAGGAGGACAAACAGCTTCAAAAAGGAGGACAAAGGGAGAAAAAGAGGACACATCAAACGGGTCAACTGTAGATGAGGATACCATCGGTCACCTTTGGACAAGTCACGTGACTGCCGGGAATTCCCGGTGAAACTGGTAGTTAATTGTTACTGATGGTCAGGTGGTGGTTAACTGAGCAATATAAAAAAAATTAAAAACATTGATTGTGGTGACAGTGTGGCGTCAATTGTTTTGTTACATCAACAACACGGGATTGTTTACAAAGCGGAAAACGTAAGACCATTCACCTCCCTTCATTCGACGCACCGCTACCAGCATCTACAATTCAAGAAGCAGCTGACGACATGTAAACTGTACTTTAACCTTCCGAATACAAATAAATTGAATGACTATGAAACAATGAAATAAAACCATAACAGTTAATCTGTCGAATTACTTCTTACCTTTATTGGCCACTGAGACGTACGTTCCAGCTCTACATATCTTCCATTCCGCTTCAACTTCATTTCTCCCTTTCTTGAAAGCCGGATATTTGCAGGAAAGGACATTAGAAAATGTAGACTTTCGTTTATGCATAGCCAAATATTTTGCGTAACTCACTCCGCTAAAAATTACCCTCACAAATCACACGTGCACTACAGGAAGCCAAGCCAATACAGAGCGAAGACACGAAACGAAAATTTTAAATAATCGATATTTGCATTCGCTTATAGGTCGATCAACGATAACATCGACAATCCTGGTGAAACATACTAACGCCGCCTTTGTGCGTGTTTATCACGAAGGCTGTGCCAATAGTTGAAGTATTTAAGAAAAGAGCAACAGAACGGGACGAATTTTAAATTTGACTGTATTACGCTCAACTTTGCGAAAAAGCCGGACACTGTAAAAATCCATCCGGACCCCGGACAAAGAGCTAAAAAGGAGGACATCTCCGGATTAATCCGGACGTCTGGTCACGCTATGCACAGCTCTAGCCCATCTTCGCCACAGCATCGACGTGCACTGCTCCAGTGCCTGAGCATCAGTTAGAATCGCGCGCCATGGTCTTCAGTGACGAAAGTTGGTTCGGCCTGCACGCAAGTGAAGGTCTTTCGTGCATACGATGTAACCTGGTGAGCGCTGTCTCGTAGAGTGCATTCGTCCAAGACACACTTGTCTCACCCCACGCCTTCTCGTCTGGAGTGCGATAACCTACAACTCACGTTAAATTTTTGTATTTCTCGAAAGAACGATAACCAGCGCTTGGTACATAAATCACGATGTTAAATCCGTTATTTTGCCGTTCTCGCAACAATAAGTAATGTGTTGTTCCAACAGGATAATGTTCGCATACACAAAGCCTGTAAAAATCGACGTGATCTGCAAGAGATGTGCAGTAACTTTGTAAGGTGTCAGGCAAATCTAACACCTTCAGTGAAAACCCTGACATGATGAGCAAATCCAGTAGTATGTCACATAGTTCCGAATACATCTTGATATTAAATTAACCAAAGTAATACCAGTAACAAGTGAGCAAATGGAATACCACAGACTAACACAAGAATGCCTAAATGCATGTCATACCTTCCCACCGTGAGACAGACGCAGTTCCGAGGGGAGAAACGAGAACAGAAACCAAGAGCAGAGCCATGTTAAGCTAGAAGGCCCTACGATAAGGGACGGACACCCACGCCGCCAGCTAACCGCTAGAACCACCCCCCAGCCCATGTTAAAAGCTAGAACCCTCCAGAAGAACAGTATAGATCTTACGATAACACAAAGCGGGCTACCCCAGCCGCAAGTTTTAGCGTGAGACTTCTTCTCGCCTCTGTTACGTCAGGACCACTCCCCAGCTCATGTTAAAAGATACAGCCCTCCAGAAGAACAGTATAAATCTTACGATAACACTAAAAGGACCACACCAGCTGCAAGTTTTAGCGCGAGGCTTTTTCGCGTCTCTGTTACGTTGCAAACTTTAAAAACATTGCCCCACCATGAAAAGTATAACGTTTCTCATTGGATAGACAGAATTTTTGTAGGCGGAGCTTAAGGTTAACATTGAGACCCTGATTGGTCAGATGAAAACACAGCCAGATAGTTGTTTAAACCAACTTCGGTAAATTGTAGTAAGGAGAAGTTAGGAGAGAGTTGCTTCCGAGACGGTGAGGTGAGCGGAGCTGTGCTGCTCGTCACCCCCTGACGAACACCGACAAAGTAATGAACGCACGCGATGCCGCATAACAGCGCATAAAGCTTCACTCAGAACTGCAGAAGTCTCATCTGTTACACCCCCTTTTTTGCGTAATACTAGTGTCGATCGTCAATTAAAGCTCATGGTGTTCACATTTGCCACTTGAAGTAAAAATTTGAAACGCGATGATTTTTCTGTTATATAGTTATTGAGAAGCCACATCAGGCACTGTAATTTACGACAAGTTATATAAGTAATTAAAGATAATTGAGGGTCACTGTAAACCATTTTGATAGTTTTCTCTCTTGTGAAACTTAATTTAAACCTAGATTTTAGATGTGATATGGCATAGGTCATCCTTCGATCCACTGTAGAACTTGGAAGCCCATTCAGGGAATATTCGTTCACATTTTTGTTGAACGCAGTTGGTTTTTATCATCCTGTATTAAAACATTTCCTTTTATCAATAGTGCAATTTATAAACAATGTTTTGTGAGTAGAATAAAATTTCCAATGGTAAACTTAACTGCTTTTTCGACGTTATTTTACCAGCTAACTAAAAATAGGAAAGCCTTGAACCCCTTCCACTAAATTTAGTTAGTATTAAGATTCTTTTACAGGGAGTGCAGCGGAGCTGACGCTGAAATCGTTAAGTATTTGGTTATATCATCGCTAGTCTCACTGAACTCTTCTGAACTCTACATGTCATGTGTGGTCTGGCGTCTCCTTACCAGCAACAGGTCCCAGGTTCAAACTAGTCAATTCCCTAAAAAACACGCTCAGAGCGTCGTTGCGCGAAAGTAGTAGGGAGACACGATATAGAACAAACAGACACCACGCAGAATGTTAGAACTTAGCTGGCAGCACGATCTCCGGACTTATCTCCAATCGAGCACATGTGGAATACAGTGATTCATGTAACTCGTCAACTAACAACTCTTACAGAACTACCTGAACAAGTGGAGCAAGCTTGTCATGAAGGTCCCAGAACGGTATTCGCCATCTGTACGATCGACTGTATGCTCGAGTCAATGCCTGGAGGCTACACCACACACTAATATAGGTGTTTCTCCATGGAACAATACCTGATACCTCAGAACGTCTTTGCTGTTGATCTGTAAATGTAATCACTTCATGTACTCCATATGCACTGTTACAACAATAAATCGTGAGAGAACTGGAAACCTCTTAAATGGTGTACTAATTTTTTCCTGCTGTGTACGGATCCTTACCCCTCCTTATATTCATTTCCCGCGTTTACGACATTTGCATGGAATGGCTCATTGTTGTGTGTTCTCAAATTCATCACTAAAAAGCCAATCAAAAGCCGGGTATGCCGTATTTGTATGTATCTGGCCGGACAGAATCCTAAAAAGGCGCACATGTCGGGCTAACGCAAGAGACCCCACCTCCATGACTTCAGTAAGGAAGGAACGAAGCGAGGAAGATCACGGTCTAACTTCCCAACCATATCATTAGAGACGGAGCACAAGTTCGGAATGATTCAAGGCTGGAGAAAGAAATCCGCCATACCCTATCAAACGAACCATCCGGTCATTTTCCTGTAGCGATTTAGGGATATCACATGAAACCTAAATCTGGATGGCCAGACGTGGATTTGAACCGCTGTCCTCCCGAAATAGAGACCCCAGTAAGGAAATACACTGCACCAGCGGCGAGAATCCAGTCTTTTCTGGTTTCCTTTGATTTCTGTACAGTATTATGTCCCTAACGACTGCCCCAGAGTCCGCGTTATAAACCCCACCCCTCACCTTCGGACACAACTCAACACATACCAGCCGGCCGTGGTGGCCGAGCGGTTCTAGGCGCTTCAATCCGGAACCGCGCGACTGCTACGATCGCAGGTTCGCATCCTGGCTCCGACATGGATGTGTGTGATGTCCTTATGTTATTTAGGTTTAAGTAGTTCTATAGTTCTAGGGTACTGATGACCTCAGCTGTTAAGTCCCATAGTGCTCAGAGCCATTTAAACCATTTTTCAACACAGATCTGCGTTGCGATTTTCACATTCATTTATTTTTTATGGTGAATCGGTACTATTTCATTCTTGTCTTTTTGAAAATAAATCTGCAAGTCCCTCCTCTTTGATTCCTGTATGATATTGTTTACTGTTTCGTCATGCATTTCAGCTTTTTTCCCTGCATCCCAGTCCTCCTGTTATTCATGCATTATATATGAAGTTATTTCCCCCTTGGTGTTTGTTCATTTTCGTTTTTCTGTTGTTTCTTTGTCACTGGCACTGTGCTCCCTTCTGTGAGATTACTATGTCTAGGTAACATAGAGGGTACAAGATGCCAATGGATTTGGTAAGTGGGAATTACTTGAGATTAATTTCTGCCCGGAATGACTCTCAACACAGAACCAAAGAAACACTACTGAAAGCCGCGCGGGATTAGCCGAGCGGTCGAGGGCGCTGCAGTCATGGACTGTGCGGCTGGTCCCGGCGGAGGTTCGAGTCCTCCCTCGGGCATGGGTGTGTGTGTTTGTCCTTAGGATAATTTAGGTTAAGTAGTGTGTAAGCTTAGGGACTGATGAACTTCGCAATTAAATCCCTTAAGTTTTCACACACATTTGAGCAACACTACTGAAATCTATGCGCAGTGGACTATCTGAACACTTATTCATGTTTTATTGACCTGGTAGTGCAACCTATGAGGACAACTTCCGATAAATCAAAAACTAACATGTAATGTTCCACAAAAGAAAATCAAAATTAGTGGATAAACAGGGTATATTCTCTACTGAAATAAGAAAAGCTAAGTGACTAATTTATTGCTACAAAATCGTGTATGACATATGATCTTCAAAGCATACAATACAGAAAACAGATCCTACAAATTTCATGTAATGACAATAATCTCAATAGTATTGCACGGTCGGCAAAGTTGTGTGAAGCGATCGCATTATCTATACGCTGCCTCCATCCTTGTGTAACATTGTTAACACTATCTGACAGACTGATATGACAGTGACTGCGAATCACGAAACTGTAAAGCTATACAATATGCAATAATTGACTAATGCTGCCGAAAATTGAAAGAACACTCGACTGAGGTTGTAAACAACACCGAAAACTCCATACGTGGCGAAGCCGCGAGGGTGCCCCTCGTGGGTGAATCTCGTGTCCAGTGGGTGAAGAACCTGTAAGGCCACCCCTAGAACGTCGGACTTCACCTCCATAGCCACCAACGGATCCTATTCTGCGACGTGTACACGGCACCATCTCCAAGCGCTCTTTTCTCCTAGGAGTTCCAGAACGGGTCACGATGCGTACACCTTGTCGTTCCAGAATAAACTCTTCGCTCCTGTGTTCCGAAAGTACACCCTCGATCTCTCTCAAAATACCCACTTCTAAAAAATATTATTCCACATGGAGCGCCTCTGAAACTCATTCTACTAACTTCATACAGCAAGATTCCTCTACGCCAATCGTATAATCAAAAACAGCCACAACCTCTCCGTCCAAGGGATAGGCAAAAGACACATCCCCAATAGAAAGGCTTGCTGCTGAAAGTTACTGATGCTACTGGAACTTATCTGACGTGACCATCTCATATCCAGTCCTAGCGCTTAATGTTTCAGTGCGCACGGGAAATCACATAACGTGGGAAAACAACTTTCGAAAACAAATGCACTGACTGCATTGGCTACAGACAGCAGCATGCGGCAGCACAGAAGAACGTTTCACTAAACTACTGGCCATTAAAATTGCTACACCACGAAGATGACGTGCTACTGATGAAAAATTTAACCGACAGGAAGAAGATGCTGTGATATGCAAATGATTAACTTTTGAGAGCATTCACACAAGGTTGGCGCCGGTGGCGACACCTGCAACGTGGTGACATGAGGAAAGTTTCCAACCCATTTCTCATACACTAACAGCAGTTGACCGGCGTTGCCTGGTGAAACGTTGTTGTGACGCCTCGTGTAAGGAGAAGAAATGCGTACCATGACGTTTCCGTCTTTGATAAAGG
Source organism: Schistocerca americana (assembly GCF_021461395.2). Classification (NCBI taxonomy): domain Eukaryota; kingdom Metazoa; phylum Arthropoda; class Insecta; order Orthoptera; family Acrididae; genus Schistocerca; species Schistocerca americana. Next base: position 323,604,533 of record NC_060121.1, on the reverse strand, counting down.
TCGGATTGTAGCGTATCGCGATTGCGGTTTATCGTATCACGACATTGCTGCTCGTGTCGGTCGAGATCCAATGACTGTTAGCAGAATATGGAATCGGTGCGTTCAGGAGGGTAATACGGAACGCCGTGCTGGATCCCAACGGCTTCGTATCACTAGCAATTGAGATGACAGGCATCTTATCCGCATGGCTGTAACGGATCGTGCAGCCATGTCTCGATCCCTGAGTCAACAGATGGGGACATTTGCAAGACAACAACCATGTGCACGAACAGTTCGACGACGTTTGCATGGACTATCAGCTCGGAGACCATGCCTGCGGTTACCCTGACGCTGCATCACAGACAGGAACGTCTGCGATGGTGTACTCAACGACGAACCTGGGTGCAGGATTGGCAAAACGTCCTTTTTTCGGACGAATCCAGGTTCTTTTTACAGCATCATGATGGTCGCATCCGTGTTTGGCGACATCGCGGTGAACGCACATTGGAAACATGTATTCGTCATCGCCATAATGGCGCATCACCCGGCTTGATGGTGTGGGGTGCCATTGGTTACACGTCTCGGTCACCTCTTGTTCGCATTGACGACACTTTGAACAGTGGACGTCACATTTCAGATGTGTTACGACCCGTGGCTCTACCCTTCATTCGATCCCTGCGAAACCCTACATTTCAGGAGGATAATGCACGACCGTATGTTGCAGGTCCTTACGGTCCTTTCTGGATAGAGAAAATGTTAGACTGCTGCCCTGGCCAGCACATTCTCCAGATCTCTCACCAATTGAAAACGTCTGGTCAATGTTGGCCGAGCAACTGGCTCGTCACAATACGCCAGTCACTACTCTTGATGAACTGTAGTATCGTGTTGAAGCTACATGGGCAGCTGTACCTCTACACGCCATCCAAGTTCTGTTTGACTCAATGCCCAGGCATAGCAAGGCCGTTATTACGGCCAGAGGTGGTTGTTCTGGGTACTGATTTCTCAGCATCTATGCACCCAAATTGCGTGAAAATGTAATCAAGTGTCAGTTTTAGTATAATATATCTGTCCAATGAAGACCCGTTTATCATCTGCATTTCTTCTTGGTGTAGCAATTTTAATGGCCAGTAGTGTATATTAGTGTTCTCTTAAAAGAACGACCTTGTGCCAGATGGCCTGAAAGTTGTAAAAGCAGTCCGGCCAGCACTGGGGACAATACTACGGTCTGCGTTAGCAATAGCCCACTGCTGGTCAGCGGGCGACTCCCCGTGGCGTCTCCCCCGGTAATTACGCAAACAGCCGTAACGTGAAAGCAACCACGAGGCCGCCACATGCTCTCCGTCGTTCTACCTGCGTGTAGCCGCTTCCGCTTTCCCGGAATTCGACTTAGCAAGGCGGCCCTCAGAAAGAACTCCGCTGCATTTCCGTCCCTGTAACGACAGCACAGAGAGGACACAAAATCTTAGTCAGCAGAAAGCAAGACCCGTCACCTCTAATCATCCAGTGTAACTAGATGCGGAGGCACTAACTACGCAGTCACTGTCATTCCATCTCATTAAACATCATAACAATAAGAAAAAACGAAAGTGAGGCCAACCTTCAGGACCTGCCATCTTCAAGGAGGTGGACAAAATCTGGAAAACCCAAAATCACGACACGTCACCAAGCCTGATGCAATATCGAAGTACCGTTGGAATTCAAAACAGCATTCAGTCATCTGTGAGCAGACAAAAACTGGTCCTGTATGGTTAAGCGAATGATGTTGGGAAGAACACCGCTTACAGCTGGTAAAATTGTTGTTAAAGCCGCATCATCATGTGCAACGTACACGGTAAAAAGCGAAGTATAGTGGCACCACATTTTATCTCAAATATACTCACAACATTAAGAGATCGTAGGCATATCCATCACTTCTAGTCAAAATTTACTATCCAGAGAATATCTTGAATACTTTGTCGAGCGAAAGGTAAAGTTTGCAGTATGAACAGCAGGGCAGCTCGGTGCAGGGCAAGGCAAAAGCGGTCAGCACGAACAACAGAGAGACTAGCTGTCTGGACAGTGTGACGTCATATACTCATGACTAGGAGCGCTGGGTCGCTACCTTTACAAGCGAGAATAACACAGAATTTTGTTATATAGTGCCGGCCAGTGTGTCCGAGCGGTTCTAGGCGCTTCAGTCTGGAACCGCGCGACTGTTACGGTCGCAGGTTCGATCCTGCCTCGGGCAAGGATGTGTGTGATGTCTTTAGGTTAGTTAGGTTTAAGTAGTTCGAGGTTTTAGGGGACTGATGACCTCAGATGTTAAGTCCCATAGTGCTCAGAGCCATTTGAACCATTTGTTATATACTAACACCTAATCATACAAACGACTAAAATTAGGCAGAATGCTATGGTGTTTTAATTCCAATGGGTTGTTCAACGTGAATTGTGACTTTCGTTCTTATATCTAAAAGTTTCCGCTTCCTATGATATTTTCAGAATAAGGCTTCTTTCTTTTTTTTTATGAAGTACCTTTAAATTTTCTGAAGGGCTTGTGATACTGTGCCCGTCTTCAGTAAGTGCGTTGTTAATGGAGATCGCGGCTTACTTAAGTAGATGTGTTCCTGAAGTCTTATTCGAAATGACCTACCAGTTCGTCCTATATATATATATATATATATATATATATATATATATATATATATATATATATATATATGTTTGCAATCATTGAATGTAATGCATTATAATCCGCTTCATTACATATATTTACCACACCCTTTTCCTTGTGCCTAACTTTTCTGCCTAGATCTGAAAATGTAAAATACGCTGGAATAAATTTTTATGTGTCATACGTCTGCCAATGTTTTCGGATATTGCACCCGGATATCGTATTCTACAAAAATCAAAGCGTTCCTTTGTCTGTTTGGCTGGTCTAAGCGTTATAAAATCTGCCTACAGTCCACTTCGGGTAGGAAGAGTTTTCTTTTTCGATATGTTTCTATTAATTGTGTACAAATACTGGATCGTAATCGTTTTGATACGCTTACACGAAATACTTTATAAAAAAGAAAAGAACCATATTTGGAATATATTAGAGGAAGTGAAAATTTTTTGACATAAAGACGAAAACGTAACGTTGAACAACCAATTGGAATTAACGCACTGTAGCACTCTGACTAATTTTGATCGTTTGTGTAAGTAGGTATTAGTATGTAATAAAATTCTGTATTATTCTCGCATATTAAGGTAGCGACCCAGCGCTTCTATTCATTAGTATATGACGTCACTCTATCCACATGTATAGCTTCCGTTCCGCCAGCCAGCTAGTCTTTCCCTGTCGTTCGTGCGGACCGCTTTTGCCTTGCCCTGCACCGAGCTGACTTACTGTTGACACTGATGCTGGCAAATTTTGAAGAATGGAGCACGTCTTCTTTATCTTTCGCTCGCTATAGTACTGACGATATTCGCTGAATAGTAAATTTTTAGTAGGAGCGATGGCATATCTACGACCTTTTAACGTTGTGAATATATTTTGGACATTGTCTTACTAATTTCAATGCCCACAAAATGTGGCGACACTGTACTTTATTTTTTACCGTGGAGGTTGCACCTGATGATATGGCTTTAAGCCGCGAGATACGTTGTGTTTTAATAAAAAACAATTTTTCCAGCTGTAAGCGAAGTTCTTCCTAACATCATGCCTTTCAACGGCTGCGGTTGCCCAGATTATATAAGTAAAATTGTTGCGAGGGAATGTTTTACCATCCTTCCCGCAAAATAACGGCAAGTTGAGCTAACGATGATGCAACTGGGTAGCGGTCAAGCAGCCTTCTCTCCAAAGCAGACCATAAAGGCTCAATAATACTGAGATCTGGCAGCAGAGGTGGCCACGGGAAACTCGGCAATTCATCTCGAATTGTGTGAACAGGGGAGTTGTCTTGGAGCACAGCATCACCACTGGGGAACAAACATTGTACCACGGGACGGGCCTGATCAGCCAAAATGGTCACATAATCCTTGGCAGTAACGCAGGCTTGCAAAGTAACCATGGGGTCCATGGAATACCACGATATGGCTGCCAAAAACGTCACCGAACCCCTCTCCGATATATATTCGGCAAGAATTTGGAAACAGACTGTAACAAAGACTCATCCGGACAGACTTATTTCTGCCATTGTTCTGGAGCCCAGGTTTAACGGCTTCAGCACCACGTTTCCCTGTTACGGACGTTTGCAGCACTACTGTGTGGTTTTGGAATTGAAGCTCGCCCTACAATTTCCTGCCGGCCGGGGTGGCCGAGCGGTTCTAGGCGCTACAGTCTGGAACCGCGCGACCGCTACGGCCGCAGGTTCGAATCCTGCCTCGGGCATGAATGTGTGTGATGTACTTAGGTTAGGTAGGTTTAAGTAGTTCTAAGTTCTAGGGGACTGATGACCTCAGATGTTAAGTCCCATAGTGCTCAGAGCCATTTGAACCATTTTGTTAAGTCCCATAGTGCTCAGAGCCGAGCCGACAATTTCCTTCTTATGGTACTCCCTTCATGTTGTTTTAGTGCTGACAGGGATCGCGAGTGCGATATTCAGTTCTGCAGTGACTTTTGCAGCCGTTAATCTCTTATATTTCGTCATAATTCTCTTAAATGGCCGTATGTTACGATCACTCAGCACACACTTTCGTCCGCGTTGTGATTTAGCGGATGATGTTTCTCCACTTTCTCTGTATTGGTGTAAATCTTCAGTAAGGTGCATCTTGAAACACCAAACACTTCGGCTTCCTTGGTGCAGCTGTAAACTGAAGGTGAGAGGGGGGGGCGGGGGGGGGGGGGGGGGGAGTGGGAGAACGGAAAGGAAAGTGAAGCATCTCCTGCCTAGTAAGCAGGAGATCCCGCGTTCGAATCCCGGTCCGGTACACATTTTCATTCGTCGCCGCTGATTCCGCGTAATGTCCCTATGCAACTGCCATGAGTCCAATTTACCTGTTCCTTCTGCTGGCGAGTGTTTTGCATGAAATTCTGTCCCCATTTATTACTTCTAGTACCTCACTTCGTATTTCATCTAGCTGCTTAAACTTTAACATTGTTCGATTGCTCGCCATTTCAATAAGTTCCAGTTTCTTCTTCCCTCAGTTTCGTACGGTCGACGTTTCACTTGTACTACTGCGTCGTTCCCAGTTTTGATGTTAAGCAGGTCGTTATTGTCCTTTTTACTGATATTCTCTGCTTCTTCTTCAATCATAGTCCGTGCTACGAATGTTACCTGTTCCTTCCCAAATCTACATCTAGGGCGTGCTGAAAATTATTGCGACAGGATTTTTTATGGAAATCTCTTAAAACTTCTTAAATAAAACAAGTGTTATTAGCATTCTTTATCTTTAATTCTTTATGTCTACGTAAGTGCAGTCCTCTGCCGCTAGAAGCCTCCGAAATGTAGAGTGTAACATGGTGATGCGTAACATTGTCGGTGCTTGAGAAACAGCGTGCTGAAATAGAGTTTCGAATTCGAAGAGTTCGTCAACACATGCAACACCCTCTCCTTCAGCATGATAATGCCAGACCACACACGAGCGCTGCGACATCTGCAGCAATCATTGTCATCGACCATCCTCCCTACAGTCCCGACTTGGCTCCATACAAATTTAATATATTTCCAAAACTCAAAGAAAGCCTCCGGGAACTTCACTTCGATAGTTATGAAGCGGTAAACCTCCGTCAATAAAGTCAAACATTCTACAGTGATGGTATGAACAAACTGAGCTCTTGTTGAGAGAAATGTTTTCGTTGCCAGGGTGACTACATGGCGAAATACATATACAGATATGAAGATAAAGGCGTATCATGTTAATGACGTTCATTTAAAGAGGTATAAGAGTTTTCACATTAAAAATTCTGAGGCATTACCACTCAGCATTCCTTCATGTATCTGTACCATGAAAACTACTGTGTGGTGTATCGCAGAGCGCGAATTCCATTGTGAAAAATACTGGGGGTTCATTCGCGTCTCGAGCTTGCTTAAGTGCGTCTGTGTGCACTATAATAAGTTTTCACGATGCTTACGGGAGCCATGCGTAGGTGATTTGCAATATGTTCCTAGTATACTCCTAGGACTCCAACGACTGCTGTTTGAAACACTGTAAGAAGGCTCTACCGCATACTTTGAGTCTTCCTTCTAGTGTCTGCTGGTTCAGGCTTTTCAGCATCTCTGTGGCGCTCTCCCACGGATCAAATAGACATTTGGGTCCTTTGCGCTGCCTTTGTTTGTACGCGTTCAGAATCCTCAGTAAGTACTGCTTAGTATGGGTTCCACACACTTGACCTATAGTCTAGGATGGTGTTTTGTAAGCAGTCTCGATGTAGACAAACTGTATTTTCCCACAATCTTAGAAATTAAGCAAGGTCTATAACCTGCTACCTACTAATGAAGACTCTATGTGATCATTACATTTCGTATTCCTACACATTGCTACACTCAGCTATTTGGTTCCAGTTACAAATCATTAATCATGTAGTCTTAGGATACTATGTTTTCTCGTTCGGCGAAGTGCACAATTTCACATTTCAGAACATTTATTTCAACAGTTCTGCTTATAGCCGACCAGAAAGATTATGTAATCTGCAAACCTTAACAATTATAGCACACGTTTTGAACCAACTAGCCAGTTGATGCCGTGATTAGCACAGGTTTTATCGCAAGTAGGACTGAAGTTTGTTTTACAAGTTCTGCGTTTTGATCTGATGACAGAAGCCGTAAGGTAGTAATAAATTAAAACTTCCTTTATTCACAAAAAATTGAGAAGCACTCAGCCCGTAAATGGCCAGCTGTGCAAGCCTGTAGTTTCGCATCGACATCAGTTTACGGAAATGGCTATCCATACATATCTCAATTCCAAAGCCATAAATCTACACATAAAGCCAAGTTTTGGTCCACATAAGACGAAACTGCTACAAAATAAACATTTATTAGGTCACAGATAATGCAGAAACGTCCGTTCCTAGGAATCGAACAGTAAATTCCAAAGCGAGGTCACTGACAGGCGCAGGATGTGAGATGTAGCAGGTGGTGTGAAGCGACCACTCCCTTGTCCAAGAGGAGTCGTGGAAACGGCGCTCGAGTATTTGTCGTGTCAATATTGCAGTGCCTGTACCGAGGTGCGAACGCCTTCGAGCAAGTGCGAGCAGTGTTTTCCTCGCTCCTCCTGTTTGAACACGGGTCGTGAAGGTCACGGACACCGCTGTCGTCTCATCAGGGGTTAAAGAAATCCGTCAACTTCACACACGTAACGCGTGCGCACAATACACTGCGTTATTGGCTGGGACATCCGTGTTGCGTAAACATGAAGAGGCCATATATCAGTGCCGAAGCCAGCAGGAAGCGTCTTAGGCTATAAGTCCGAATCTGATTGGGCTCAGACTTCAGCCATGGCCTAACTTAATGAGAAATATCGTAGCGCTTCATCACGTTACGTACTACTACTTACTGTGCAATTTTTCCTGTTAACACGTTGACTGCCACGAGGCCGCCGGCACACACAGCAAAGCCTCACGCCTCACGCCATGAGCCCGCCAACAGCCACAAGCTGCACTACGTTTAGTAAAGCTTATTTTTGGACTGCGTGTTTGCAGTCCAGCCACACGCCACTTGTTGACGAAACATACGCTGTAGACAGACGTGGCCTGTGAATGGTGTAGGTTTCTTACAGTCCAGTGTCATTATCATTACCAACGCAGTCGTCGTCGTCGTGACTACTATCGCTATCAGTTGTGTCCACAGAAAACGTCAAAAAATGCTTATAATGTTGGATCACGGAATCAAAATTTGATTCTTCCATCATCCTTAGTAATTCTTGGTCAGTGAAACCACGCACTTTACGATGTTTGAAATGTTGTTCCGTCACATCGACTGACGGTACGGGATTCATTTGAGCTAAAACCATTTCTGTTCGTATTGTACGATAAACCGAATCTCAGTGTTCAGACCAAAATATAAATTAGCTCTTGTTTTGTCGGCTAGTGTGGGAGTCAACACCGACACAAACAAGGAAGGAGAGAAGATACGTTGGCCGGTAGCAGGAATCCAAAATGATCTGTACATAACACTTTCAGATTAATGGAACGCTTTATTTTTAAAAAGGAAAGAAATGTAAGTTTACTTCTCGTTATGATGTGGCTTGGTATGTTTGCTGTGCATTCTACACACAATTACTTTTCCACAATATTACTACTGGCAGAACGCAGGCTAAGTATCGTCTTCCTATTAGTCAGTACTGATGCTCTCAAAGTCTGCGACCGAAATGGGCCCGACCAGCGATGGCCGGCTGGTTAAGTTAGCGTTCACGGATGCTTTAGGACTGCACAGCTGTCAGCTTTGTAGTAGATTTAGAGCGACGTTGAAGTTCAGTAAGAATAACTGCATAACAAAAACTGTGTTGAAGGTACAGTTGGAAATAAATTTCAAAACGTTGAACGAGATATTGTACCTGATTTCCTGTACACCGGTCTCATCTCAATCAAGAAATGCAAATTAATGCAGAGTACTAGAATGTACTGGGTGATTCTTATCAGCGTTTAAAAGCCCCCGAAACAACTTATAAGTCACCGACACAAATAATTTAATGTGAGAAACATGGGCTCGCAGAAGTCGGCAAATACCTCGAGAAATGGATGTGAAATGTTTAACGTGTGACGTCATCGGATAATGTACCTCGCTGCACGCGCGGCAGTTGGGCTTGAGCGTGAAGTGATGATTCAGTGACGCAAATCTTGCATTCCGGCAAGCGGTGGAAATTTTGAACACCTGGTCTGTTGTAAATGTCGAAGTTTCACAATTATTATTCTCGCTGTAACCAAGTAAAAGCTGTTCTTATTTTACGTTTCTTTTCTTTTCTCCATTCTTTTTTGTTTAAAGACACCATTTACTAAGGAAAACATAGGTCATTTACTGGTAACGACACAGTTCGGTTGCTAATCCCCATTTACTTCAGAAACCATACGGTAAGTTTTTGTTATACTGTGGTCTGCAATAGACAAGCTGAGATCGCGAGACCGGTAAATAAAATAATAAATCTTACCTCAATGTAAACACAGTAAGTGTTTACTCTCTGCCTGACAGACGCAGGACTCGAACCGTGAGCTCTGCGCAGTCGCGACGTGAATACTATACTGGGCTTGGAGTGATCAAGTGCGACAGGCTGATACGTTCAACCTCTGCATGTGCGGCGAAGTATGTCACCTGATGACGTCACATGTTCAACATTTGTCGTCCACTTTTGGGGTATTTCCCAACATTTGAGACGCCATGTGTTTTACATTAAAACTTGTCTCAGTGTCCTCCACGTGGCTTCGGAGGCTTTTAATCGTAAACAAAAATTACCCTTTATACTGAACTAAATAGGGTGGAAGTTGTAGCAGCCAGAGGACGCATGGCGCCAATCTGGAGCTTCGCTGTCTCCGCTAACGGACTCGTGGCAATTAACGTGTTAAAGGAGATATTCATCGTGTCGTCCTCGCATGAAATACTGCACTCCTGTCTGCAGTCGGCGACGAAGTCACACCCCCCTCCCCCCCGCCCCTCCTACCGACCCTTCCCATTCTACTCATCTCCCAAATCTCGACAAGACTAAAATTCGCTGCCCCAGTTCTTCAACGAAAGGGCTGTACACTTCTGAGATAATTCAGACAAAACCAAAGACAGAGGATTGAGATCAGGTGGTCATTTGAGGTCAAGGTACAGGCCCAGTTGACCCTTTCCATCTTGGATCATAGTGATGCGATCGGGGTTTTACAGCAGCAGCAAAAGGTGGCGGCGTCCCATTATTGGTGTAGCATATTATCCAACGTTGCTCAAGAGGAACATGCTCAAGAAATCCTGAAGATTCCCTAGCAGAAATCGAAAACACTCTTGTCCGCCATTTTTTTTTTTTTTTTTAAACGAGTCTAATGAGACTATCACTTAATCCTCCTAGCCACGATTCCATCATAAACATTTGTGATGAGGCTTCTCGTGAACTGCACGTGCATTTACTTCGGATTTAAGCCCGATGAACGAAAACTTGACTTTGAAATTTCCACTGTGATCGTGTTTGATAGTTGATACTGAAGTCACTGGCGGGTCTTAACATACTCGTACTTTCAAAATTACCTCGCTAACGGCACGTGTGGAGTATTTAGCGTCACCGGAACTTCTTCTTACTATCCCTTACTTCTTACTATCGTACCCCTTCACCCTCGTCTGTTTTGGTTATTAATAATACAGTACACTCCTATACTAGACAGCTACTGTGTAGTGTATGGTACCTCACACCAATGTAAGTTAATCATCCGTTCTGTTCGATTTGTACACTCCTGGAAATTGAAATAAGAACACCGTGAATTCATTGTCCCAGGAAGGAGAAACTTTATTGACACATTCCTGGGGTCAGATACATCACATGATCACACTGACAGAACCACAGGCACATAGACACAGGCAACAGAGCATGCACAATGTCGGCACTAGTACAGTGTATATCCACCTTTGGCAGCAATGCAGGCTGCTATTCTCCCATGGAGACGATCGTAGAGATGCTGGATGTAGTCCTGTGGAACGGCTTGCCATGCCATTTCCACCTGGCGCCTCAGTTGGACCAGCGTTCGTGCTGGACGTGCAGACCGCGTGAGACGACGCTTCATCCAGTCCCAAACATGCTCAATGGGGGACAGATCCGGAGATCTTGCTGGCCAGGGTAGTTGACTTACACCTTCTAGAGCACGTTGGGTGGCACGGGATACATGCGGACGTGCATTGTCCTGTTGGAACAGCAAGTTCCCTTGCCGGTCTAGGAATGGTAGAACGATGGGTTCGATGACGGTTTGGATGTACCGTGCACTATTCAGTGTCCCCTCGACGATCACCAGTGGTGTACGGCCAGTGTAGGAGATCGCTCCCCACACCATGATGCCGGGTGTTGGCCCTGTGTGCCTCGGTCGTATGCAGTCCTGATTGTGGCGCTCACCTGCACGGCGCCAAACACGCATACGACCATCATTGGCACCAAGGCAGAAGCGACTCTCATCGCTGAAGACGACACGTCTCCATTCGTCCCTCCATTCACGCCTGTCGCGACACCACTGGAGGCGGGCTGCACGATGTTGGGGCGTGAGCGGAAGACGGCCTAACGGTGTGCGGGACCGTAGCCCAGCTTCATGGAGACGGTTGCGAATGGTCCTCGCCGATACCCCAGGAGCAACAGTGTCCCTAATTTGCTGGGAAGTGGCGGTGCGGTCCCCTACGGCACTGCGTAGGATCCTACGGTCTTGGCGTGCATCCGTGCGTCGCTGTGGTCCGGTCCCAGGTCGACGGGCACGTGCACCTTCCGCCGACCACTGGCGACAACATCGATGTACTGTGGAGACCTCACGCCCCACGTGTTGAGCAATTCGGCGGTACGTCCACCCGGCCTCCCGCATGCCCACTATACGCCCTCGCTCAAAGTCCGTCAACTGCACATACGGTTCACGTCCACGCTGTCGCGGCATGCTACCAGTGTTAAAGACTGCGATGGAGCTCCGTATGCCACGGCAAACTGGCTGACACTGACGGCGGCGGTGCACAAATGCTGCGCAGCTAGCGCCATTCGACGGCCAACACCGCGGTTCCTGGTGTGTCCGCTGTGCCGTGCGTGTGATCATTGCTTGTACAGCCCTCTCGCAGTGTCCGGAGCAAGTATGGTGGGTCTGACACACTGGTGTCAATGTGTTCTTTTTTCCATTTCCAGGAGTGTATGAGGAGCGGCGGATAGATGACAATACACCCTACGAGCTTTGATGTCATTGTCGTGATCCCTAGGCAAGATACACAATGGAGGCGTGAGATCTGTTGCATATATTTCCCCACACGCCAGTTCTTAAATTTGAACATCAGAAATTCACGAGAACAATGTCGTTTCTTTGGATATTATCCATTTGCGTTCTTAAAGCACCTTAGTTGCACTTTCATAAGTACGACGCTGAACTGAGTGACTTCGTAACGATTGCAGAAACTGGAGCAGGTTTCTAAAATACGGCGGTCTACCGTTCGGTATGCCGTTTCGTTTAAAGGTGCAGTTCATTCTCCCAGAATCTACTAACAAATTCAAGTATTCCACTTAACTGCCCTATCACTAATTTCACGTCTTCGTCCCAATTTAATGCCTTCGAAGTTTTTACGCTAAAAATTTTACGAGAAATTCCATTCAACAAATCAGGTGTAAATACAGTGTAAATCCTTGAGTGTGTCCTTACAGTCATTTCTCGACGTTACTAATCCTCAGAACATCTGCGTCATCTTGTTTCTACCGCCTTCATCCCACATTGTGCACAGGGTCGGCAGGGTTAAGTACGGATATGGCATGATTAATTGTAAGGGGTGGCCGGATGCCCTTCCTGTCGCCACCCCATACCCCCCGGGACGGAAGTAGTGTACCCCAGCTGTCTGTGTCGAGTGTAAATCGTGAAATAGTGTGAAATAATGTCAATGTGCCCCCCCCCCCCCCCATGAACCATGGACCTTGCCTTTGGTGGGGAGGCTTGCGTGGCTCAACGATACAGATAGCCGTACCGTAGGTGCAACCACAACGGAGGGGTATCTGTTGAGAAGCCAGACAAACGTGTGGTTTCTGAAGAGGGGCAGCAGCCTTTTCAGTAGTTGCAGGGGTAACAGTCTGGATGATTGACTGATCTGGCCTTGTAACATTAACCAAAATGGCCTTGCTGTTCTGGTACTGCGAACGGCTGAAAGCAAGGGGAAACTACATCCGTAATTTTTCCCGAGGGCATGCAGCTTTACTGTATGATTAAATGATGATGGCGTCCTCTTGGGTAAAATATTCCGGAGGTAAAATAGTCCCCCATTCGGATCTCCGGGCGGGGACTACTCAGGAGGACGTCGTTATCAGGAGAAAGAAAACTGGCGTTCTACGGATCGGAGCGTGGAATGTCAGATCCCTTAGTCGGGCAGGTAGGTTAGAAAATGTAAAAAGGGAAATGGATAGGTTAAAGTTAGATATAGTGGGAATTAGTGAAGTTTGGTGGCAGGAGGAACAAGACTTCTGGTCAGCTGAATACAGGTTTATAAATACAAAATCAAATAGGGGCAATGCAGGAGTGGGTTTAATAATGAATAAAAAATAGGTGTACGGGTAAGCTACTACAAACAGCATAGTGAACCCATTATTGTGGCCAAGATAGACACAAAGCCCACACCTACTACAGTAGTACAAGTTTATATGCCAACTAGCTCTGCAGATGAAGCAGAAATTGATGAAATGTATGATGAGATAAAAGAAATTATTCAGGTAGTGAAGGAAGACGAAAATTTAATAGTCATGGGTGACTGGAATTCATCAGTAGGAAAAGGGAGAGAAGGAAACATAGTAGGTGAATATGGATTGGGGCTAAGAAATGAAAGAGGAAGCCGCCTGGTAGAATTCTGCGCAGAGCATAACTTAATCATAGCTAATACTTGATTTAAGAATCATGGAAGAACCCTGGAGATACTAAAAGGTATCAGATAGATTATATAATGGTAAGACAGAGATTTAGGAACCAGGTTTTAAATTGTAAGACATTTCCAGGGGCAGATGTGGACTCTGACCACAATCTATTGGTTATGAACTGTAGATTAAAACTGAAGAAACTGCAAAAAGGTGGGAATTTAAGGAGATGGGACCTGGATAAACTGAAAGAACCAGAGATTGTACAGAGTTTCAGGGAGAGCATAAGGGAACAATTGACAGAAATGGGGGAAAGAAATACAGTAGAAGAAGAATGGGTAGCTTTGAGGGATGAAATAGTGAAGGCAGCAGAGGATCAAATAGGTAAAAAGACGAAGGCTAGTAGAAACCCTTGGGTAACAGAAGAAACATTGAATTTAATTGATGAAAGGAGAAAATATAAAAATTCAGTAAATGAAGCAGGCAAAAAGGAATACAAACGTCTCAAAAATGATATCGACAGGAAGTGCAAAATGGCTAAGCAGGGATGGCTAGAGGACAAATGTGAGGATATAGAGGCTTATCTCACTAGGGGTAAGATAGATACTGTCTACAGGAAAATTAGAGAGACCTTTGGAGAAAGGAGAACCACTTGCATGAATATCAAGAGCTCTGTTGGAAACCCAGTTCTAAGCAAAGAAGGGAAAGCAGAAAGGTGGAAGGAGTATATAGAGGGCCTATACAAGGGCGATGTACTTGAGGACAATATTATGGAAATGGAAGAGGATGTAGATGAAGATGAAATGGGAGATAAGATATTGCGTGAAGAGTTTGACAGAGCACTGAAAGACCTGAGTCGGAACAAGGCCCCCGGAATAGACAACATTCCATTAGAACTACTGACAACCTTGGGAGAGCCAGTCATGACAAAACTCTACCATCTGGTGAGCAAGATGTATGAAACAGGCGAAATACCCTCAGACTTCAAGAAGAATATAATAATCCCAATCCCAAAGAAAGCAGGTGTTGATAGATGTGAAAATTTACAAATCTTTAACATAATGCAGCGCGTCAGCAACCGTGAAATGTACAGAAAATAAACAATTTTTTCAGCCTTCAGTTGCAAGGTAATTTTTACTCGTTTACCTAGGTTTCGATTCCAGTAATGGAATCTTCTTCAGAACAAAAATAAAAGTTAAATTATTTTGAGAGCCAAACACTGGCCATGTCACAGATTAAAAACTAAAACAATAAAGACGCATAATCATAAGATTATGTCTGTCAAAATTAAAACTATTAAGGCGAACGTAGACGGAGCTACGCCGGCCAGAATAAGGACCACACGTGAGCGGCACGGAAATGCCTTATTCTGGCCGGCGTAGCTCCGTCTACGTTCGCCTTAATAGTTTTAATTTTGACAGACATAATCTTATGAACATCAACAAAAGCAAAGCGGGGATAATGGAATGTAGTCGAATTAAGTCGGTTGATGCTGAGGGAATTAGATTAGGAAATGACACACATAAAGTAGTAAAGGAGTTTTGCTATTTGGGGAGCAAAATAACTGATGATGGTCGAAGTAGAGAGGATATAAAATGTAGACTGTCAATGGCAAGGAAAGCGTTTCTGAAGAAGAGAAATTTGTTAACATCGAGTATAGATTTAAGTGTCAGGAAGTCATTTCTGAAAGTATTTGTATGGAGTGTAGCCATGTATGGAAGTGAAACGTGAACGATAAATAGCTTAGACAAGAAGAGAATAGAAGCTTTCGAAATGTGGTGCTACAGAAGAGTGCTGAAGATTAGCTGGGATGATCACATAACTAATGAGGAGGTATTGAATAGAATTGGGGAGAAGAGGAGATTGTGGCACAACTTGACTAGAAGAAGGGATCGGTTGGTAGGACATGTTCGAGACATCGAGGGATCACCAATTTAGTATTGGAGGGCAGCGTGGAGGGTAAAAATCGTAGAGGGAGACCAAGAGATGAATACACTAAACAGATTCAGAAGGATGTAGGTTGCAGTAGGTACTGGGAGATGAAAAAGCTTGCAGAGGATAGAGTAGCATGGAGAGCTGCATCAAACCAGTCTCAGGAGTGAAGACCACAACAATAACAGTGTGAATGTGTTTCAAATGTCCATCCCGGTATTCACCTAGGAGGATGTGGAAAACCGCCTAAAAAACACATCCAGGCTGGCCGGCACACCGGCCGTCGTCGTTAATCCGCCGGGCGGATTCGATCCGGGGCCGACGCGCCTACCCGAGTCCAGGAAGCAGCGCGTTAGCTCTCTCGGCTACCGTGGCGGGTTTCGAAACATCTGTCTCATCTGCAGATGATAAATAGCTTATGAATGTACTATTGTGTAAAACGTAAGGACAAAATTAACTTTCGAATGATATAACACTGACGAGTAACGTAGCTCGATGAAATTTGGACCATACACAGAAAGAAATACTACAGTATTGAACAGTGCAATGCAGTACAGTACATTACAGAAGGCAAATGAATGGAATACGCAGTGACACGAACAGTTGACTCCTTTATTTGAAGACAATAATTACACTGAAGTCCTGGCGATTCATGAAGATGCCTGGGCATTACAAACGGCAGGACATGGTTCTTAATAGGGTGTGTGACCGTTAAGCACGGCATTGCAACCTCAGCAACATAATCCCATGTTCGACAAGGAGCTGTAGTAGGGCGTTCCAGTCCTCCACCGGCGTGGCTGGTAACAGCCTGATGGTTGCTGGTGCACGTAGACACGTTGAAATACGACTCCCCAACGTGTCGCAAACGTGATCGATGGGATTTAAATCGGGGGAACGGGCAAGTGAGGCCATTCTCTGACCATCTCCTCGTTCCTGAGGCTCATTCACCTGCGCTGTTCGATGCTGTTGCACATTATCATCCATAGAAATAAAGCCAGGCTCGAACGCACCCCTCAAAAAACGCAGATGGGAAAGGAGTCAGTGGACTTGAATGTCAGTACACCCATGCAACATTATGCCTCCCCATACCACAGCACCTGGACCACCAAAACAATCATGTTCAACAGTACTGGATGCACCCCCAAACCGCATGAGGTGGAAACACGCAATGTGCCCAGGAACGTTGTTGAACATGGTCATCTGCATGTTATTTTCTTTGTTTCTGGGCTAATTTTTTCCGCAGTCACATTAATACGAGTTATATGGGTTAAACACCGTCTTTTGTAACTGCAAATGAAAGTCTTATAAAGACCAAACGCATTTCGCTTCTTTTTAAAGAATCTTCATTTCCTTTCCTAGGTTCATGAAGCGTTCTCAAGCTTTAAGTTACTACTATAAACAGTATTAATTATTATCTTTATTCGCGGTTATTTTGTTGCTTTCGTCACTCTTCCTGTTCTTCTACACATATGTGGTAAATTTTTGCACCCAGTGCTTTCACCAACAGTAAATATATATTAAAAATGAAGAAATTCCTCCACATGTATTTAAGTCGTCGATTTTATTGTGGCAACTAGTTTCAACGTTGTAACAACGTCATCTTCGGGCCCATACACTTGTTGACGTCAACTGCGTGCGGCTGATACTAGAAGTTAGTGGTGAGATATGGACGTGCTCCGCCTCATTAACCACCTTCCATCAACGATGATGGATAGCAATCCTGCACCCTTCTCTCCAAAACAGGCCACAAAGGCTAAATAATATTGAGGTCTGGTGACTGTGGTGGCTAGGGATGATGCGACATTTCATCATAGTGGTCACAAAACCAGTCCCCGGCGAGGCGAACTGTGTGAACAGCCGCTCTATCGTTTTGGAACACAGCATGGCCGTTTGGGAACATACATTGTACAGGGTGTTTCAAAAATGACCGGTATATTTGAAACGGCAATAAAAACTAAACGAGCAGCGATAGAAATACACCGTTTGTTGCAATATGCTTGGGACAACAGTACATTTTCAGGCAGACAAACTTTCGAAATTACAGTAGTTACAATTTTCAACAACAGATGGCGCTGCGGTCTAGGAAACTCTATAGTACGATATTTTCCACATATCCACCATGCGTAGCAATAATATGGCGTAGCCTTTGAATGAAATTACCCGAAACCTTTGACAACGTGTCTGGCGGAATGGCTTCACATGCAGATGAGATGTACTGCTTCAGCTGTTCAGTTGTTTCTGGATTCTGACGGTACACCTGGTCTTTCAAGTGTCCCACAGAAAGAAGTCACAGGGGTTCATGTCTGGCGAATAGGGAGGCCAATCCACGCCGCCTCCTGTATGTTTCGAGTAGCCCAAAGCAATCACACGATCATCGAAATATTCATTCAGGAAATTAAAGACGTCGGCCGTGCGATGTGGCCGGGCACCATCTTGCATAAACCACGAGGTGTTCGCAGTGTCGTCTAAGGCAGTTTGTACCGCCACAAATTCACGAAGAATGTCCAGATAGCGTGATACAGTAATCGTTTCGGATCTGAAAAATGGGCCAATGATTCCTTTGGAAGAAATGGCGGCCCAGACCAGTACTTTTTGAGGATGCAGGGGTGATGGGACTGCAACATGGGGCTTTTCGGTTCCCCATATGCGCCAGTTCTGTTTATTGACGAAGCCGTCCAGGTAAAAATAAGCTTCGTCAGTAAACCAAATGCTGCCCACATGCATATCGCCGTCATCAATCCTGTGCACTATATCGTTAGCGAATGTCTCTCGTGCAGCAATGGTAGCGGCGCTGAGGGGTTGCCGCGTTTGAATTTTGTATGGATAGAGGTGTAAACTCTGGCGCATGAGACGATACGTGGACGTTGGCGTCATTTGGACCGCAGCTGCAACACGGCGAACGGAAACCCGAGGCCGCTGCTGGATCACCTGCTGCACTAGCTGCGCGTTGCCCTCTGTGGTTGCCGTACGTTGTCGCCCTACCTTTCCAGCACGTTCATCCGTCACGTTCCCAGTCCGTTGAAATTTTTCAAACAGATCCTTTATTGTATCGCTTTTCGGTCCTTTGGTTGCATTAAACCTCCGTTGAAAACTTCGTCTTGTTGCAACAACACTGTGTTCTAGGCGGTGGAATTCCAACACCAGAAAAATCCTCTGTTCTAAGGAATAAACCATGTTGTCTACAGCACACTTGCACGTTGTGAACAGCACACGCTTACAACAGAAAGACGACGTACAGAATGGCGCACCCACAGACAGCGTTGTCTTCTATATCTTTCACATCACTTGCAGCGCCATCTGTTGTTGAAAATTGTAACTACTGTAATTTCGAAAGTTTGTCCGCCTGAAAATGTACTGTTGTCCCAAGCATATTGCAACAAACGGTGTATTTCTATCGCTGCTCGTTTAGTTTTTATTGCCGTTTCAAATATACCGGTCATTTTTGAAACACCCTGTACCATGGCATACACCTGATCAGCCAAAAAGGTCACATAATCTTTGACAGTAATGCGACGGTACAGAGTAGCCATAGGGTCCGTTGAATACGACGATATGGCTTCCCAAATCGTCAACCGAACCGCCGCTATGGTTCACTCTTGTGATGTAAACGCGGCCAGAAGTTAGAAACAGTGTGAAATACGAGTCATCTGACCAAATGACATTCTTCCGATGATCCATAGTCCAGGTTATATACCTTCGAAACCACGTTTTCCTGTTAGAGCATTTGCATAAGTGATTAGTGGTTCTGGAGTTCCAGGTTTCCCTGCGATTCTCCTCTTATGGAGCTCCCTTCATGCTGTTTTTGCGCTGACGGGGTTCGCGAGTGCACCATCAGTTCTCCAGTGATGTTTTGCAGGTGTCGTTACGCCGTTTTTCGGTGACTGTTCGCCACGGTGACTCAGCACACACGTACGACCATTGTGACTTGGCGGATCATATTTTTCCGCTTTCCTGTTTTTTTGTCTTTTTTTGAGTTCGTAGTCATCAGTCTTCTGTCTGGTTTCATGCGGCCCGCCACGAACTCCCCTCCTGTGCCAACCTCATCATCTCAGACCAGCACTTACAACCAATCTCTTCAATTATTTGCTGGATGTATTCTATTCTCTGTCTGCCTCTACAGTTTTTACCCTCTACAGCTCCGTCTAGTACCATGGGAGTCGTTGCCTGATATCTTAACACACGTCCTCTGTCCATTCTTCTTGTCAGTGTTTTCCACTTATTTCTTTACTCCCTGATTCTGCGTAGAACCTCCTCATTTCTTACCTTAACAGTCCACCCTAATTTCTAAGATTCGTCTTTAGCTTGACATTAAAGGCTTCCATTCTCTTCTGCTCCGGTTTTTCCACAGTCTATGTTTCACTACCATACAATGCTGTGCTCCAATCGTACATTTTCAAAAACTTCTTTCTCAAATTAAGGCCTGTGTTTGATACAACTAGACTTGCCAGGAATGCCCTTTTCGTCGGACCTAGTCTATTTTTATGTCCTTGCTCCATCCGTCATGGGTTATTTTGCTGCACAGATTGCAGAATTCCTTAACTTCATCTACTTCGTGGTCGCCAGTCCTGATGGTAAGTTCCTCTCTGTTTTCATTTCTGCTTTACTTTCGTCTTTCTTCGATTTACTCTCAATCCATATTCTGTCCTCATTAGACTGTTCATTCCATTAGCAAATCACGTAATTCTTATTCATTTTAATTGAGGATAGCAATGACATCACCAAATCATATCGTTCACATCCTTTCAGCTTGAATTTCAATCCATTCTTGAAACTCTCTTATTTCCTTTATTGCTTACTCAATGTGTATATCTAACAGTAAGAGCAAAAGACTAGATTCCTGTCTTACTCCGTTTTTGATCCGAGCACTTCTTTCTTGGTCTTCCACTCTTGTTTTTCCCTCTTGGTTCGTGTACACGGTGTGTATTATCTACCTTTTCCTGTAGGTTAACCCTATTTTTCTCAGAATTACGAACATCTCTCTGCAGTAGACTGTTTTAAATATCTAGGAGAATGGAGATCTGACAACATGATAGAAATGACGGAAATACAGACCAGACTGGAGAGGGATTTTAATTAAAAAGGAACATTTATAGGTAATAAAAATCGTTATTGTGGAATACAAAACTGAAACACCATGAAACAGTGGTCGAACCAGAAATACCCTATGCAGTACCATCTGTTAAACAGACTACGAAAGGAAGGCTCGAAAAATTAGAAAGAACCCTAAAAAGAATACTAAGGAAAATCCCTAAAGCTGCAGTTGGTCAGAATACAGATTCCGGTCTAATACAGAACTGTATCTGCAAGTTAGAAAGTTAACAGACTCAATGAGGAAAAGTAGAGTAAACTTCTATGGATACATATGAACAACGATTAATGACAGAATACGTAAACAAAGTTTTGACTTACTAAAAGATTACAAATCCAAAATCACTAGTCTAAAATGTGGGGGTCCACAATTTTTAAAGAAGAAGTAGAAAAGATAGGCTTTCAGGAAAACAAAAATGAAGAACTGGGAGAAAGGAGACACGAGAAGAGAAAAACAACATTGCTGAAGAACGAAAGAAGCTTATTCAAGAAGGTAACTGCAGCTGAAAGCAAAGAAGCAGAATATAAGTTGATTTGTCGTATCTTCCAAAAGGTTTATTCGAAATAAAAAATACCAAAAATTTTACTCCACAGTAACGGAGTTCAATGTAAATTAATAATGGTTAAGATCGATCTGGCAAATGTGCTAAGAAATATAGGATAATACACTAAAGAGCCAAAGATACTGTTACACCTGCCTAATATCGTGTAGGTCCCCCACGAGCACGCAGAAGTGCCGCAACACAACGTGGCATGGACTCGATTCGTGTCTGAAGTAGTGCCTGAGGGAACTGACACCATGAATCCTGTAGGGTTGTCCATAAATCCGTATGAGTACGACGAGCGGAGATCTCTTATGAGCAACACGTTGCAAGACATACCAGATACGCTCAATGATGGCCTGCGGAAGTGTTTAAACTCAGAGGAGTGTTCCTGGAGCCACTCTGTAGCAATTCTGGACGTGCGGAGTGTCGCATTGTCCTGCCGGAATTGCTCAAGTCTGTCGGAATCCACAATGGACATGGATGGATGCAGGTGGTCAGACAGGATGCTTACGTACGCGTCAGCTGTCAGAATCGTTTCTAGACACAATAGGGGTCCCATATCACTCCAACTGCACACACCCCGCACCATTACAGAGCTCCACCAGCTTGAACAGTCCTCTGCTGACATGCAGAGTGCATGGATTCATGAGGTTGTCTTCATAGCCGTACAAGTCCATAAGCTCGATACAATTTGAAACGAGACTCGTCCAACCAGACAACATGTTTTCAGTCACCAACAGACCAATGTCGGTGTTGACGAGCCCAGGCGAGACGTAAAGCTATGTTTCGTGCAGTCATCAAGGGTACACGAATAGGCCTCCGGTTCCGAAAGCCCATATCGATGATGTTTCGTTGAATGGTTTGCACGCTGACACTAGTTGATCTCCCAGCATTGAAATCTGCAGCAATTTGCGGAAGCGCTGCACTTCTGTCGCGTTGAACGATTTTCTCCTGTCGTCGTTGGTCCCGTTCTTCCAGGATCTTTTTCCGGCCGCAGCGGTGTTGGAGATTTGATTTTTTACGGGATTCTTGATATTCACAGTCCACTCGTGAAATAGTCATACGGGAAAATCCACACTTCATCGCTACCTTGGAGATGCTGTTTCCAATCGCTGGTATGCCGACTACAACACCACGTTCTAACTCACTTAAATCTTGATAACCTACCATTGTAGCAGCAATAACCGATCTAACGACTGAGCCAGACGCCTGTTGTCTTACATAGGCATTGCCGACTGCAGCACCGTGTTCTGCCTGTTTACATATCTCTGTATTTGAATACACATGCCTATACCACAAACTTTGGCGCTTCAGTGTACATGGTGATGTGGTACTCTTATTCACAAGGGATGAGTAAGGTTACAGACAGCAGCAAATAGTTAACGATTTTTATTGGTATGGGCAGCGCGTGTTAAAAGATAAATGAGACAGGTGAAAGGAAAAAGAAATCGAAGGACGCGATCCGGCCGTCAGGTCGTCCACACAGAAAGTTTTCATGCTGCGCGTGTTAAGCCCTTGACCCCGGCTTCTTTGGCAACCCCTTGATTATAATTTCGTTGCCAAGTACTGCTGACTGATACATCATGCAAAATACATGTTGTTATCTTGCCTGTATAATGGACGCTTAACTTAGCAGGAGGGGGATTACACTAGCTGTATTAAATCGAGAGACTATTACTTAGCAGGCTGTATGGTTGTGGAAAGCCGGTTGCTACGAACGTAGCAGATTGGCAGCATGGAGAATGTGAATGTAAGATGCAGAAAGTACTTAGTCGCACCCTTAATGTACTGTTAAAACGAGTTTATCAGACTACGCCTAGTGTGCTGTGAAGGACTCACACATTTTGCTCCAACAGCCGCCTCTTCATGATTAATGTGAAATCACAACTTTTTGGTTGAAAAAAGTTTGTGAAACAGCTATGAAGAAAAGTCTGTACTATTATTATTATTAACACACACGTGCATACACAAGGTACAGGATAATACTTAAATTTGACAACCAGATTGCAGTAATCTGTGTCATTTCATTCATGTCTTTCAGACCTCTTCACTTCTCCACAATATGTCTCATTGTCCTCGCCACAATCATACACTGCTCTTTCACAATATCCACATTTCTTCAAGTTGTGGGCATATCCCCCTTGTCTCGTTCAGATGGAGTCTCGACCCTGCAAACTTTATCGTTGGGCTTTTAATTCTGTGTGCGTTCTGTTGTGGAAGTTCGAGTCAGTGATTTTTCCACTTATCGGTAATACAGAAAACTATGGCTCGTAGACCTCCCATTGCAACTTGCGTCACTTCAGGCGTAAAACTGGTGGATTCTGGAAAGCGATACTGACAGTTAAGATCTTATGGGGAATTCGTATCTTAGCAGTTTTTCTTCTAGATCCGGAGGAGCAATTTGGATAGAACAGACAACCCCTACACGACAGTAGATCTGACAGTGCCTGTAATGGGCATCTTGGCGTCATTCAGACGTGCATCTTAACTGAATATGCATCGAATTCCCGTGCAGGGGCTCAGTTTTCAGCAACTGGGTCCACAAATGAAAGAACAGCATTGCATAGCGTACCTCCTTTGCATTCAAGTCTCCTTTCCGGTTATTGTTGGAGTAGATTTACTTGAGCCAACATTTGACAGTTTCCCGTAATTCTGCTTAAATGACAGTGTCCATTGGGGGGAGACATCTGGTCGTGTAAGAGTAGGCAGTGAAGGAAAATATAAGGGTACCTACTGTAGTCTATTTATACACCAGTCTGAAATTTAGGCCCATACGTATTAACTTTTGCAAAAAATAAACACCTTTTTTGCTCTTAAGACGCACAATAAAAGTGAGAGTACAGAAGCGTTAATCTGGTACTGTTACCCGGGCAATCGGAAGAGAGCACACGTTCAGTCGAGCAGGAGTTCGCTAGTGGAGTAAACCGTACAGCCCTCATTCCACGATTCTTTGCATTTATCACATAGTATCCAGTCTTCATAGAAGTCAAAAAAATGGTTCAAATGGCTCTGAGCACTATGGGACAACTTCTGTGGTCATCAGTCCCCTAGAACTTAAAACTACTTAAACCTAACTAAACTAAGGACGTCACACACATCCATGCCCGAGGCAGGACTCGAACATGCAACCGTAGCGGTCGCGCGGTTCCAGACTTAGCGCCTAGAACGGCTCGGCCACTCCGGCCGGCCATAGAAGTCATATCCGCACCCTGGGCCGGTGCATATTTTTCGTAATCAGTTCCTTGAGCTACTACGAGAAATTTCCTTTTTGCAGACCAAAGTTTTTTTTTCTATTCTCAACGATTCTGTCAGTGTTTCTTCTCTTTTCTCTTCGGTTTTCGTTCTCCTCTTTATCCTTATATTTCTGTTGGAGAGTGTTTTCATCGGTGACCAAGGAGAGGATTTGCGGTTTTTAGTCCCTTCTCTTCCTTCTGTCAACTGGAGACAACTTTGGCGGAGATCAGGTGAGAAATGCGGCGCTGAATTCTAGCTGCTCCTTGGGAGTTCCTGGTTGGGTTTCCTTTGTAGGGACCATGTACTCCACGTGGACAAACTCGGTCAGCACCGAGTGCATAGCTGTTAAAGTCAGATGACGAGCTGCGTGCAGCCAGGGGTGCTGACCACGCAGTTCCAGCACGTGCAGCTGGAACAAGGACTTCCAGTGCAGATGAAAGGCCCCTGGAGAGCGAGGAAAGCGGCCCCCGTACTGGGCTGGGCTACCCCGCTCTGCCGCCCACCGCGTTACGCAAGGCGCCGTAACACCGGTACATTACAGTACGTTACGAAGCGTTACAGCGCAGCCTGGCGAACGTGACACTAGCATACTCTACAACAGCACTCTTCCTGTCAGCCTGGCGATAGCACGCGGTACACGAGTCACCCAACTCAACAACTGTAAGGCGCCAGATCACGGGCTTAAGATTGGAGGACGACATTTGAGTAAGCACTCCTAATTCCATAAAATAAATGTGTCGAAGAAGGGAACACTATACAGTCATGGAAAAGGGCACAAATCATTCTCCTCTTCAAAAAAGGCGACGGCACAAACACTGAAAATTTACAGGTCTTTTTTGTCCACAGGGTACGTCAACACAACTTCTTGATTTCAAAACGCATTAAAACCCATTTTGTGAATCAGATATTTTTAAGAAATTTTAATAGTGTTGGTAAGTATCTAAAGTTTTGTTTTACACAGTTCTGAAAATCATATTAGGTAGGCGCACCCTGTATATTTTACAAGTTGCTAACAAAAATCATTGCAAATCGCGTGAGTTGGAAATTAGACTTTTACGAGTCAGTAGAACAGGCGGGATTCGGAAACGGCTTCGATACAGCTGACAATACCCAAGCAGTATCCACACTGACAAATGTACAGAGTAAAACATCCCACACCACGTGGCCTTCTAATAGAAGGCGTTCGGCACGGTCGAAACCTGATCAGAAATGAGGAGGACGAACAGAGCTCTCATGGACTGCAGACATATCAACATTTACGAGACTGCCATTCTACATGTGAAAATAAAGGAAGACTGGATCATTGGAAAGATTCCCGTGAGAAGAGACGTCAGACAAAGAGGAGCCCCCCCTCACCTCGGCTATGGAGGATGTATGCGCCTGTCCTGTGGACATAAAGGTATGAACATGGAAAAGTCTCAGCCATCTCCGCTTTGCAGATACTATCATTCTCAGCAGCGACACAAACAAATTGTCGACAACGAGAAGTTAAAGATGCCTCCCAAGCTGGAAGTCTCAAAATGAACCCTCAATGGACCAAAGGCATGAGTCCTGTGAATATTGCGATCTCCATCGATGACCATTGTGTGGTAGTAGTACGCGAATACGTTTAGGCCTATCTGGGACGTAAAGAACCAACTTGGGAGGGATAACCAGAGAGCAAAGATCGATCACCAGGTGAATTGTTCTCACCTGGATAGCATTCGAGTTACCTTTCCTGCAAACTGACTACCCCAAAGTTTTAAAGAGAAGGTTTAGCATATGCATCCTGCCAGTAACAACATACTGGGTCGTAACAGTAATTTACAGAAAGCTGCGCAAACCGACTCCGGCACTGTCAAAGGTCAATAGTTAGAGCAATGCTTGGAGTGAGACAGAGAAAGAACGAAGAGATACGGGGAGAACGAGGTCTATGGCGTTGTAGTGCGATTATAGAGAAGGAACTGGGGTTGGGCAGGAGATGTGGCTAGGAACAACTTCAAATTGACCAAATCAAAGATGCAGTGGCGTGCAAAGGAGCCAAAGAGCAAAGTCGAACTTTAAAGCCATTTTGACTATTTTTCGACCGGGAATGTCTCAAGAAAAATGTAAAAGTTTTTTTAAATTATCGCTCCAGTCACAGACTTTGTCAGCTATTGTATTACTTATTTATTTAGCTACATGTTTCGAGGGTTAAACCTCATCTTCAGGCTAAATGGCATTACAAAAAGAACTTTACAATAAGGTCATACTGACATTACATGGTCTTTTCGTAAATGCTGTGATTATCCTGTGGAAGAAGAGAAAACTTAGTAAGAGGCGATGTCACTTTGGAAGCTGGACTGATGTTTGCACGAAAATGTGTTGTAACGATCATTCATTTTGTTCTTCTGGCGCGGCAGTCTCGTGATGCGTTGCGGTGTTTCCATTTCCGTGGTTCTCTTGGCCACCGTTCACAAATTGTCACTAGCATAGCAGTAACTTGGAAACACGATCACAAACAGTTCTGTAATACAGTGGACTAGATGGCAGTCGAAATACAGCTGGTTTCGAGTTGACTATCAATTTGTCGATGAATGTGGTGTCAGGTGTTTACATGTCTTCTGCACGCCTTAATATCGTATTACAGGTATAGGTTGACGAAATACATTGCAAATTGAGCACCTGTTACAATATTATTGAACACATGATATAAACTATTTATTTTACGTATTTCTAAGGTAGTCAAACGACTGTCATGTTATGTATAATTTATTCTAGGAGTACTGTAGTGAAATAGGAAAAGAAATGTGAATTTTTGAAGTCTGTCATTTCATTCAGGATATCGTTATTCCCCGTGTGGCCATGGATGAATATTTCCATTTCTTCCAAGATGTTCATTTTCCAGCTCTTTTCTAAATTATGTAGTACTTTGAGATCGTTGTGTATTGTAACACTATGTCCTGTTTCATTTATATGTTTCGCTATAGCTGATTTATTCGGTTTGCCAAGTCGGAAACAGTCAATCTGTTCTTTAAAGCGGGTTTTAAAATTTCCTCCCCCCATGAGACATGAGACATGACCCATGAGACATCTCCACGTTTTTTGCTACCGTTGAATCTAGCTTCACAGGACAGAGCGGATCAGGTTGTGGAAAGGGGCCAAGTTCAATTACTGTTAGTTATACAAGAACACACACAACTTTGTTGCTCAGACCAATGCACAGTTTTCTCTTTAAAACAACAAAGAGCAGTTCACGGCTAAGGGCCCAACTAAGTTCTCCAGAATACGTTTAAATGATTGCTTTTAAAAGACCAGGATCTAAAGTAATGGCTGAAGGCCTTACTTATCAAAATTACAATATAACCTCGGCTAAAGGCCCAAACAATATTTCATGTCAGCTAAGGAAATTCTTTAAAAGCCAAGCATTTACAAATTCCAGCTAAAGGCCATATTAAGGAAAATTCAAGTTAATTCTTCGGCTGAAGGCCAAATAAAATTTTTTTCTCTACATAATAAAATAGAGGCTTTAAAGATAAGCTTTTATACAGTACAACAGAAAACAACTTAAGAAAACTTGAAGTATCTTGTCGGCTGAAGGCCTAAACAATTACTCAAGAATAATTAAAGACAACCTTAAGATAAACATTTACAGAACACGTATGAAGGCCGTTTCAAGATAATTCAACAAAATTAAAGAGAAACCTATAGACAAGGATTTACATATTTAAGACACAAATTCTGAAACAAACGCAGATGAAGGCCTAAATACAGAGCAACAAGAATTTTAAATGAAACACGGCTGAAGGCCTAATCTTAAAGTTGTTATGAAGTTCGCCTGAAGGCCATATACTAAACATAAAACAGACGATACTAATACACGGCTGAAGGCCTGGCGCAGTACCTGCGATCAAATAAAATGACAATCACAAACACCAAACAGTGGTGCTCAGAAGTGTTCGGAGGGTCGGCCTGGGGAGGAACCTCTGACCAGAGTTTAGGTGAGACAGGCAGCCAAGCGTAACACTGAACAATCGGTTTGCAACACGACCTAGGGACGGCTGAGGAACCAACCAACAGCCTAATCAATTCCCTACCACCCTACACACTCGCTGCTCTGTTTTAACCGACCGACTGACTACCCCAGTACGCAGACAGCAGTCATCTGCTCAGTGGAAATCACAGAAGCTACTCACGGTTCCACATAAACACACTTGCACAAGAACCCGAACAATCGTAAAAGCAATGACTGTGGAACAACAAGGACGAATCAATTCGACACACAGAGAGTTTCCACAAGCGGTTGGCGACCAAATACACGTCGTCCGATGGGATGACCGACCGAACGACCAACCCAGGTCGTTCCCACTGAAGTTACGTGTGTCGGCAATGGTCGGGTGAGTCTTGGCTGTCCGAAGCTGACTGCAGCTCGAGCCCGACTCAGCTCCATGTCCGTTCGGAAGTCGGAGACATGGTGACCCGGGCACACTGGCGCGGACCCATTCATGCAGAGGTAACTCTTGCCCATTGGCCACGAAATTTTTGTGCGAGAAAGGTACCGACACACGTCCAGTACGATGACCAAGTGACGAGGCCCAGAAACAGTCAAAAGCCCAATACACGTCGCCCGATGAGACGGTCAACCGAACGACCAACCAACGATCGTTCTGTCCCAATCACCTTCCGTCGGACAGTTCAAGTGTGTCGCCAGCGGTCGGCGAGCACTGGCTGTCCGCACCTCACTGGCTCTCCGTCTGAGCTCCCAACGCCACTCCAGACATACGACGACCCGG
Source organism: Schistocerca americana (assembly GCF_021461395.2). NCBI lineage: Eukaryota > Metazoa > Arthropoda > Insecta > Orthoptera > Acrididae > Schistocerca > Schistocerca americana. The sequence continues at coordinate 323,575,579 of NC_060121.1, read as the reverse complement.
AAATACTATCGGTCTCTCCAGAGGTGGTACGACAGTGCACTTATCGATAAACGCTGCTGCTGCCACTCACGGGCAGGTAAGGCAGGAAGTTAGTGACGCCAGTAAATGGAATAAGAAAACGAGGTGGCAGTGCTGTAAGAGAAGATGACAAACAATAAACGGGATGAACACGCGCCGCCCACGGCTCAACCGTCTTGCCTCATGCGCCTACTACAGTTACCGAATAGCTGCTTAATTTTCGCTTATACCTAGCAATTCCTGAAGTATGTCCTTTTCAAGTAATTCTGCCTTCTTGTTGAACTTCTCAAATTATTACTCGTATTTCCCACTTCATTTTTGCTGCGGGGGTTACTTAGTCTGATATTTAAACAAGCCTAGTGGATTCATAGCTCAGCGTCCAGCGTGCGCTGTGATCCTTACTATCACATCACTTTTTGCGGATAACAGAAAACCACCCTACAGTTCAGGACTGTCGACAAAAGCGGGCATCCTCAATTCACATGTCATGGAAGCTAGATGTACGCATGCTCGTCTGCACGAACCTTTATACTCTGAAAGCCTCTGAAAGTGCATGGCATAGGATGCTTCCCATTGTACTAGATATTAGGGTTTCTTCCCATTCCATTCACGCATGGAGCGCAGGAAGATTATTTCTTCAATGCCTCTGTGCGCGCTGTCGTCCGTCTTGTCTTGGCAGTCTCTACGTGAGTGATACGTAGGGAGTTCTTACCTTAACACTGAAATTTCCTAAGCAAGTTCTTGCGTCTGTTTCCACGCGTCCGCCAATTCACTTCCATCAGCATCTCCATGATACTCTCCCAAGGGTCAAACAAATGTTACGTTTCGTTTTGCCTTTTTTTGTGTACGTTCCATATCCCCGCACACTTGAGAAAAATTCTACGTGCGACCGCACGAGCATTTTGTAAGCAATTATTATTGGGCACCCACTTATTGCCTTTTCCCAGTATCCTACAAATGAACTTCAGTCTGCCACCCTCTTTAACTATAACTGAGCCTTTGTGAAAATTCATTTCTCTACAAAACCAGGTATTTTTGTGACCGGACCACTTCTTCTTGTGACTGAATGGTATAGTATAGTCATCGTCTAGAGTAAAACCCGAATTCTATAATTACTTCTCTGAAACTATGTTCGCTGGAAATGATGTTACAATTGGAAGCTCGAAAATCACTCAGCCTTTGCACACTGTGTTTATTATGTTTTATTTTATGACAAACTACTGTTTCTTTTTGCTGTTACTGAAACTACCTAGAGCTCCAGAACAAAGATGTTCGCGATGACACTCTGGAATAAAATATTCTCGGACTTATTGCAGCATCAGTTGTGGGTAAAACTTCGAGCCTTTAATAACTGTCATCATATTCTTCGTCAGGAGCAAGTGACTCTCTTGGTTGCCTTTTTTCTATTGTTATTTCAATTGCCCCCGAAGGGGAGGAACTCGCAGTGGATAAAACCGCACTTTCAGCCAAAGGTTACATAAATGCATAAAATGCGTTAAAATGTATAAAAACATATCCTAATTGATGGTGTGGTTTTGCGAAACACGTTGGTGTACAAAAATTTTTGACTTTTACATAAAAACAGATGACAATGCCTGACGATTTTTTAAAAACTCCATTGATGGGCAATATTTATGATTTTAAAAACTTTTAGGTTTTGTGGTTGGAATACAATCACTGACGGTAATGTGTTATGATGTGGTGTAATAGTGATTCTGGGATACGTGGAAATCATTGCAGTCATGATGGAGGTGGAATGATGGAAATGACCATCCCGCCCTGTGGAACCGCTGGTAGCTACTAAAAATTAGAGGTTGAGGAAGGGGAGAGAGAAACATTGAAGGATGGTGTCAGGTGAACCGTTCTGGCTACTTAAGAGTTTACGTCGGAACGGATTATGTCTTTGGGGAGTGAAAGTTGCTTCAATTTCCAGCAGCATAGTATGGGTAGACCTTGAAGGTGCATGGAAGGTGGAATATAATTGTAGCGGCACTTCATGGTACCTGGATTGGTGCTGTGGTGCTTTATTCGACCCACGACAAAACGGATCGCAGAGAAAACAGTTCCATAGGATAGGACTAATCGATGCAAGGTTTAGACTCCGAACACCAACGGAGAAGAACACATCCCAATGAAGATCCGCTGCCAGCCAAGACAGTCTGTTGCTCCTGACGATGGTGGTAATCGCCGATAGGTCGAGGCTTTTCCCAGGACTGACGCCGCAAGAAGTCAGAGAATATTTTATATCAAGAGGCTTGTTGCTTCCTTCAACGAATCGATTTGCAGAAGTAGGTCGCAGAGGTCAGATGCTGCAGCAGCAGCAGTAGAAAGCCAACTTCCTAGAAGGCGCTCGAACACAGCGGCGCCTAATTTGCAACCGGATAGGTAGGGCAACAAACTGCAGCGGACTTGGTTCTTGGAACAGCCTGTGCTTTATAAGCTCGCTCTCGTAAGGGAGAGTGTTCTCACGTCATTGGTTTTCTTTAAGACACTCAGTCCACGAACATTACGTCACTGGGTCAACATAAGAGGACCATTATTTCTGAGACGAGGAAAACTTGGTACTGCTTGTACATCTATACGCTGCAAACCAACTAATGCCTGTAAACCTCCGTGTGGGCTCGAATCACTCTCATTTTATCTTCATCACCTTTTCGCGAGTTATACGTACGAGGGGGCAATATATTGGTTGACTCTTCTAGGAACGAATGCTCTTGGAACAGCAAACCACAACGCGATGTAGAACACCTCTCTCGCGGCGTCTGCCAGTGTAGTTGGCCTAGCATCTCTGTGACGCTTTCGTGCTTAGTAAATTAACCTGTAACAAAGCGCGCTGCTCTTCTTTGGATCTTCCCTGTTTCTCCCATCAGTTCTATCTGGTACGGATCCCATAATGACGAGCAGTATTTGAGTATCCGTCCAACTAGTGTTTTGTAAGCTATTTGCTTTGTTGATGCACTGATGATTTTCCCCATGAATCTCAGTCTGGCATCCGTCTCACTCACAGTTAATTTTACGTCGTCTTTCCACCTCAAATTGCTCCGTAGCATACTCCTAGATATTTTATGGAAGTAACTGCTTCCAATAATCGCTCTAAAGTTGTGTAAAGGATCTTTGTGGTGGTGTATTCGTAATAAGTTTGTTTATGCTGATAGTCAATCGACACTCCCTGCACCAAGCGGCGATCCTTTGCACGTTTTTCTGCATTTCGCTACAATTTTCTAGCGTCGCAACAATAGCATCATCGGCGAAAAGCCTCCAGGCCTTGTGACGTTATCTTCTAGGTCATTTATATGTACTGTGAAAAGTAATGGCCCTGTAACACATCCCTGATGCATACCCGAAGTTTCTCTTACATGCAATGACGGGTTAAGAGTCAAGTTAATTTTTGTGACATGTAACGCACATTTATAATGGAGAAAATACACTAAAGGGCCAAAGAAACTGGTATAGGCATGCGTATTAAAATACAGAGATATGTAAACAGACAGAAGACGGCGCTGCACTCGGCGACGCCTACATAAGACAACAAGTGTCTGGTGCAGTTGTTAGATCGGTTACTGCTGCTACAATAGTCGGTTATCAAGATTTAAGTAAGTTTGCACGTGGCGTTATACTCAGTGCACGAGCGATGGACACAGCATCTCCGAGATAGTGATGAAATGGAGACTTTTCCCGTACGACCTTTTCACGAGTGGCCGGCCGCGGTGGTCGTGCGGTTCTAGCGCTGCAGTCCGGAACCGCGGGACTGCTACGGTCGCAGGTTCGAATCCTGCCTCGGACATGGATGTGTGTGATGTCCTTAGGTTAGTTAGGTTTAAGTAGTTCTAAGTTCTAGGGGACTGATGACCTAAGATGTTAAGTCCCATAGTGCTCAGAGCCATTTGAACCATTTTTTTCACGAGTGTACCGTGAATATCAGGAATCCAGTAAAACATCAAATCTCTGACATCGCTGAGGCCGGGAAAAGATCCTACAAGAATGAGATCAACGACGACTGGACAGAATCGTTCAATCGTGCAATCCTTCCGCAAATTGCTACAGATTTCAGTGCTGGACCTTAAGCAGGTGTCAGCGTACGAACCATTTAACGAAACATCACCGATATGGGCTTTCGGAGCCGAAGGCCAACTCGTGTACCCTTGATGACTGCACGACACGAAGCTTTACGCCTCGTCTAGGCTCGTCAACGCCGACATTGGACTGTTGATGACTGTAAACATGTTTCCTGGTCGGACGAGTCTCGTTTCAAATCGTACCGAGCGGATGGACGTGTACGGGTACGGAGACAACCTCATGAATCCATGGACCCTGCATGTCAACAATGGACTGTTCAAGCTGGTGGAGGCTCTGTAATGGTGCGAGGCGTGTGCAGTTGGAGTGATATGGGACCCCTGATACGTCTAGATACGACTCTGACAGGTGACACGTACGTAACCATCCTGTCTGATCATCTGCATCCATTCACGTCCATTGTGGATTCCGACGGACTTGGGCAATTCCAGCAGGACAATGCGACGCCCCACACGTCCAGAACTATTACAAAGGGGCTCCAGGAGCACTCTTTGAGTTTAAACACTTCCCCTGGCCACCAAACTCCCCAGACACGAACATCATTGAGCATATCTGGGACGCCTTGCAACGTGTTGTAGGCATATCGAACATGTCATAACCTAAATCTGAATATCTGTAGTGACGTTTATATGTTAAATAAAGTGATTGCATGCCGTAGTTTCTAACTAATTTACATTTTTTCATATAGTTCATTAATTTTCACTCTATACTTATCATTGTGACACATGTTAGGGTTTCTTCCCTCTTCCATTCCCGCATGGAACGCGGGAAGAATGGTTGCTTCTGTGTGCGTTGTAATTATTCTACTGCCCTCTTCGTATAGGAATGAAACGTAAGTGGCTATTTTATATTCCGAGATTCTTCACTTAATGCCTGTTCTTGAAACTGTGTAAGTAGGCTTCCGCGACCTGTTACTCCCAGCTGGAACGTTTTTTTTCGGTTTTTGAAGCTCAAAGTTCTACATTTCTAAACAATTCAAGCAAGTTGGCAATATTTGGACCACTTTAAAATCTGATCAGAATGTGACTAAATATTTGTGCGGCTTTATTTAGGTAGTAATTCAATACATATAACTGCATCCTCAGAAAAATAATTTCTGAGGATGTTATGTCTGCCAGGTTATTAACATAAAACGCAGCTAGGGCCCCAACTCACTTCCTTGGAGCAAACCTGCAATATTTCTTCACCTGTCGTTGCTTTACCATTCAAGACAACATTTTACGTTCCGCTCTATGAAGAAATCCTCATCTGAGACACAAATTTGCTTCGATCACAGAGACTGCACGGAACAGGGTATAAGGCACGCACAAGTCGGCCGATGGCGCTTAGGTATGCTCAGTAGCATGGAGGATGATTAGTTGATCTTGCGAGACAACAAAAGGTCCCTCATGGTCATGTCCGAGGAGTGTACCTCCAACCATTCACGAGCGATGGGGCGTTACACAGTCTAGTTGAATCAATGGGTTTCGTTTGGAGTAATGTGGATGATCAGACGGCTGCACATGAGCGGATAGAGGAGTCCTCTCTGGATCAGCGGTGAGACACAACGGCAGGCGTATTGGGGGTCTATTTCGTACTATGTAAACATTAACTACATGAAAATCTTCCTGGACTAGTAAACGCCTGTTGTCATTTCCCTGTGTTTGTGTTTTAAAGTTGCGTTTCTAAAACATCGCTCTCTATAAAACACAAAGGAACAGTCTTCCGACTAATTTTCAGACGACATGCTGTCAAACCGTGAAACACATAAAAACAGGCCAACCTGTATAATTTTTTAAATGCAGCTTCAGAAATCCATTCACAACAAAATAAGATTTCCGTGCCACGATTTAAATCCTAAACAAGAAAACCAATCCAAAATATTGAATAATATTTTACAGAAATAAAACGAGATCCACCGCGTATAGCATGTAGGTGTTGATACACGTCTTAGCATCAGAAAAACAATGCGACTTGCAAGTATGACTCGCTCTGGGGGTTTCGTACAAATTTAGTTATATGTATTCACAGTTCGTCCTTTGCGGAAATCGAGAATCTCGATTGTTTTGGCCTGTTATCGATATTAATGCTGGCAAGAAACTGATCCCTGCGATTGCAAGACTTTCGAGAATGTTTCAGTTTCAAGTTTGAAATCGGATAACAAGTGACAAAAAAAAATTTTTTTGTTCGTGTGATGTAATTATAAATTAACAATCTTCTGATGTTTTCCTTTACTTGTACTGGGAAACCTGACTGACAAAAATCATGGTTCTGTGTCAACAGAAAGTGCACTATAGGTTTTAATGAACGAGTTTGCGAGTGTCAAATTGCGTGGCCGTTTGCATTCACATAGAGGCTTCAATTTTGTATACCGGCAAGGTACTGTAGATATTAGTGTGTGATATAAATTTGAACTTGGAATGTCTACCCGTTCCTGAGGAAAGTGGTTTTTAACAGTCTGACAGACAGACAGACAACCGGACAATCGATACAGGTACCCAACTACAAAAAGACAAAAAATTGTGTTTTGCCGATGGTCGAGTTAACCACCTGAGAATATCTCCAACACCTCCATGAGAGGCACTTCCTTGGTAATCGCCTATTGCGGTTTTTAACGTACTTGCACACTTTGTTCTTTTCAGCAGCACCTGTTTTGGTGAAGAAGTAACTGCGTTCGTCAATAACGAGATTTATGGAAAGAGTAGGGGCTGTGTACGAAGATCTTTACGTGATTTCCGACTTGTCAAACCGACGTAGACTCACCCAGTCGAACTAGACGACATACTGATGGTTCAGAGGAAAACAAAATGACAGGCGAGCACTCCATGCCAGCTCAGTACCGAAGGACAGCCACATTTCTGAAAGCTAATTGTTTCTGTACAGGAGTGTTCACACGAGTACGGGGAATATCTTCGTGTCTATAGCTGAGTTATTTGTGTACTCTTTGATTTTACCTCCAAGGAATACGTGTATAAATACCTCGGAGAAATACAATGTGGTATATTACTAAATGGTGTTTCTAGATTAACAGGTCCAGAGAAACTGGTTTACCCTTCCAGTTTCTGTTTTCTGCTTGTTTGACAACACTGAACCTGAAATCTTGCTGAAAACACGTTTTCCCTTAAAAGAAAAAAAAATCATCAGCACATTGAAAGTTGAGCAATTAAACTCTATAGCGTGTCCTGCACATCTCATAATAACACGTGATTGTTAAAAATAAGTTATTTGTGTTTTCATATTGAAACATTTCTCGGTCACGTTAAGCTCCCATTGTGCTATCCATATTCAGGAAAAGTACATGTTTATTACTAAATTAATAGATAAACTTCACTATGTGATGACTACCGTACAGATTGTCACATTGTTTCCATGCAGTATGGTAAATTCTAACGCCCTCCCACATAGATACCTGGTGTATAAGTTATAGGATTGGTTTCCACCTCTCTTCTACTAAACTTGAACTCTTCGTACGTTAGTTTCTTTGCTCAAATATTTTTCATCACACATGTGTCACCATCAGTGGGTTCTTATTTTACTGAAATCTGAAAATATAAGATTTTTATGATAACACTGGAGAGTGAAAATTAGGCCTAAAAGTACTTTTTTCTGTTGCGATTAGCCTTCATGATTGGGTGGTTAGGCTTTGTACTACCTAATTAACTGATTGTCATCTCCGACAACATGTTGTCTATTTTGATAAGGTAGTTGTAAAGTTAACCATTTAAAAAAAATCATCTTGGGTATTACGCTGCGCCATTAAGAAGCACTAAAACAACCAAAATACAGTCGTTTCGACCATCACTGCATCAGTTCTCTTCAGGAAGACTAACTTCTCGAATATATTTCATGAATGCTTATGTTTTCTTTCATCATACCGTATAAATAACTCATCTGTAGATGTAGGCCTAAAAACTCTGCCGGTTATTCTTAGTTACAGCAAATAAATCCCGTATCTGTTCTAAACAAAGGCTGTCATGTGCACTTGATTTTCCTGCAACAAGTGTTGGTAAGGTCTGTGGTAGATATGGCAATGAGAACTGGTGATGAAGTGCGCTTTCAATACGGAGGCGATCAAACTCCTGTAACCACTGAGAGGATACTAATAAACAATGTATGCTTGGCTGTAGATGATATACTAATGTTTTCGTACTCGGTCTCCGTGTCACTGGAACTTCTTCCTTTCTTTCTCTTGTCTTCTCAAGTGCACAGATGTACTGATGTCTGTCCTAGGAAACGGACGTAGGGCCGATTTGCGTTTTGCAGAAGCAGGCGGAACAAAATGTTGTATGTTGTTCACAAAATACGACAACTGACAGACCCTTAAAACCCAAAGGGTCATCATCTGGTGTATAGTGACTTGTCCCTGCGGCATCCATACCCTGGGCTATCACATTTTGTTCCAACGGAATAGTGGTATTTTAAACTAGACTCTTTATACTGTATCTATAATAGAAAAAGTGGGGGCCACTCAAGTCTGATTCTTGGTGGTGAAGCACGCGACCCACATCGAGCTATCCACTTTTACCCGAGTGTTGGTTTTGCATGATACTGAACGAGAATTACAAATTTTACTGACTCACCACTATATTGAAATGGCCGCCAGGCTAGCTTAGCGGTCTACCGCGCTTCTTCCCGAGGGGGAAGGCGTGCCGGTCCCCGGCACGAATCCGCCCGGCGGATTAGTGTTGAGGTCCGGTGCTCCGGCCAGACTGTGGATGGTTTTTAAGGCGGTTTTCCACCTGCTTCGGCGAATGCGGGCTCGTTCCCCTTATTCCGCTTCAGTTACACTACGTCGCCGATGGCTGCGCAAACACTGTCTCCACGTACGCGTACACCATAATTACTCTACTACGTAAACATTTGGGTTTACACTCTTCTCGTGTGAGACGTTCCAGGGGGGAAGGGGGGGGGGGGGAATGGCGGCCCACTGGGGGCCGAACCGCACAATAACCCCTGGGTTCGGCGTGGGGCGACGTTGGGGTGGGTGGACTGCTGTGGCCTGTTGTGGGGTTGTGGACCACAGTTGCTGCGGCGGGACGAAGCCTCTCCGTCGTTTCTAGGTCCCCAGTTCAATACACACATACACAAACATCGTATTGAAATCATGTTCCTTCACAAATTTTCAATGGTGAATCTTCCAGAAACACTACCAGCACGAGGTTCAGCAGAATCAGGAGTCTCTGACCCGTTAGATGAGTAGGACTAGCATGGTGGATATCTATCCATACCCTGAGGCACAAGGTGTAATGAAATACACGGTAATCTGTTCTATGCATGTTCTGGCTGCTGAAATCTTTTCACTTATCACGAGGTTTCGTCTTCGAAACTGGTACTTCCACACAGCGATGCAGGCACTATGTACGGAAGATGGAGAGTGCTGCAGAATCTGCCGGGCTCATATTGTATAGGTCAATTTCCACACAGCGATGCAGGCACTATGTACAGAAGGTGGAGAGTGCTGCAAAATCTGCCGGGCTCATGTTGTATAGTTTCTGGGTGTGATAAAAGCGGAGTTTATCCTCTTACACATACATCTATAACACTCTAATCGTTGTCAAGTGCTTGGCAGTGGGTGATTTTTTATAGTACCACGTATTACGGTTCTGCCCCTTTCCATTTCCGGTTGGAGCGAGGGAAGGATGACTGCATGGACTCCTTTGTGTCTGCTGTTATATACATATGTTTATCTGCACCATCTTTATTGAATAATTAAGCATATGAAGCATAGTCATAGTTTCTGCCATGAGAGACGCTTCATAAAGTTTTCTGAGCAGTTTCTCGTTGGAAGCACGGCGTCCTCCGTTGAGTCTCAACCAGTGAAGATTTTTCAACATTTGTCTTACAGTATCTCGCTGTCCAAATAAGTTTGTGCCCATTTCTGCCACTGTTTCAGAACGAAATTTTCACTGTGAAGAGCAATATGTGTTGTCGAGAAATGTGTACTGGACAGGTTTTGTGAAGTCTGGAAAGTAGGGGGAGTTACTGAAGCTGTAAGGTTGAGGTTTAGATGTAGATATAAGTATTGAGGGGCCCTCAGACTGACACGGACAAAGAATGGGAAGTTGGAGAAAACATTGTTTTCCCATGTACGAGAAAAACTAACAAGCGAACAGTCGAATATTAAGTATATATCTTACCAATACATCCATGGCTAGCTTAAGTCGTCTGGTATTATCATTATTTATTCCGTGTTGAACTATATCACAAGGTAGAAACTGTACCAGGTATTGCTTATTTAAAGCAGAAACATTTTCGTAAATTCTGAAACCGAAAACTGGCTACCCAATTAGTGCTGTGATTGTTCTGCACAATTTAGATGGATATTCTGGGTATTTATAACTTTTACTTGAGGTAACGTGAAACAATGAATTAGTTCAGAGAGAAAGGTTTCACGGGAATGTCCGCTGAAGAAATATCGGTATGATTTGCAGAATCATTTCTCACGATTTAGTTTGTGTCCATCTGGATATCGAACAGTGGTCGTCAGAGTGAGGTGGAGAAACTATATCCTTAAAGTTGCCACTTAGTTCATCTGGACGTAGTCAGCTTGCAATTGATACAAGAATGTATCACAGAAAAAAAGCGCCGATTATATATGATCGGACGTTAAGAACTGAACCATAGGGGACAGTTTTCCGTGACGACTTTTGTGTTCCACAAACGACCCATTGCTACTGTCCCCAATTTAGTCTATTGAGCGTAGACTTTGAGCACAAAAATCAGGAAACTTCGCCGTGTCCAACAGACTGCCTGTTTTACATGGGAACTAATGACGATCCTATTTCGCAATGTGGATAATTTCTGACTTTTAATGAGGGGAAGTTTGAGTGAAATGAGTACAGGAAGTCAGTTTTCTTAAAAACGAGTACCTGCTTGGCTACTGCAGATTAGCTGACCTCCGTCATAGTCCACGCAGTGTAGATATCAGATGTAGGAAGCGATTATCATAATGCGGGCTGCTAGCGTAAACAGGCTACTTCAGCGCAGGTACCCCCTGTGAAGGGACTACATTGACCTTTGTGTAGAAAACTATAGAAGCCGAGTGAGCTGTAAGGACAGCTTACATCCTACAGCACAGTTCCTGTCACAATAGGTAATGCAGTCTGCATGAGAACGACACAGAAATGGCAGAGAAGCTCTAATGGGAGACACTACAGGAAAGATTAGTTTCATGGAAAGGTTTATCGTCTAAATTCCGAGAGTGGGTCTTCCAAAGCCGCGCAGAGTGGCCGCGCGGTTTGAGGCGTCATGTCACGGACTGCACGTCCCCTCCCGCCGGAGGTTCGAGTCCTCCCTCGGGCATGGGTGTGTGTGTTGTTCTTAGCTTAAGTTAGTTTGAGTTAGTTCAAGTAGAGTATAAGCCTAGGGACCGATGACCTAAGCAGTTTGGTCCCTTAGAAATTCACACACATTTGAACATTTTTGGTCTTCCAAGGCAACGAATCCGTTATTTCCTCTATCATTAATCACACGTGACGGCCATAACGGAAAATTTGACCACACGCAGTGACTTGCCGACATTCCTCCTTGTCGGTGATTTCCGCTAATCTAACGACAGTAAGAGTGGAAAATTGCACAGGTACGTCGTAAGCCCTTCGCTACGCTCTTATTGGCAACAAAAGTCATGTATGTACACTCATGCTCAGAAAAAAACAGAACACCTTGAACGACTAGAGATAGGACATTCATATACACAGGGCGCGTACATTAGTATGTTTTGAACAAATGATTAGCATTTGAACCATGTCGGCCTGCAGGTTCAAGCTTAACACCGATATCGCGGCGCAACACCATCTATCGGTAAAATGTACCTACGGCTGTTGTCGCTATAAACCGAGGGTAATGGGTCAGTGTGACTTGAGCAAAGTTGCAGGACGCAGAAGTATGCGCGAAAATTAGAGTTTGAAAGAGGACGCATTATTGGCATGAAGGAGTGTGGTGCACCCACCCTGAAAATTGCTGCTCGTGTGGGACTAAGTGTTTCAGCAGTGCAACGGGTATGTTCAGAATGGTTCAGGGAAAATCGTAGAACACGAGATGGGTCAGGTCGCAGCACTCAGACTACCGCCCGAGAAGATCAACACCTCATACGAACGGAATTACAGTACCGATCTGCGTCCTCATCGGTTCTGGCGCAAAAATGGAACAATGTAACACATCGTGCACTATCAAGGGTGACAGACCGCCGCCCTTTATTACGTGACGGGTTGCGTGCGCGTCGTCCACTTCTCTGCCTACGAATGTGCACAACATGCTAGACGGCAATAGTGTATGGAACGACGACACTGGGGACAAGAATGGCATCTGATAGTGTTTTCGGACTAATCCAGGTTCTGTTTGTTTGAAAATGTTGGCCGCATTTTGGTTTGCCGCGGACAGGGGGAGCAGCATCACAGTGACTGCATTCGCACAAGATACACAGCGGCAACTCAACGCTTTATGGTGTAGGATGCGATTGGGTACAACCAGAAATCACAGTTGGTTCATCTCCAGGGCACTGACCAGTGTGACCTCCGAGAATAGCATCGTGTGACCCGTAGCCATACCCTTTCTGCACAACACCCCAGACGCCAGTTTTCAGCAAGACAATGCACGAACACATGTTGCTGCACGAACACGCGCCTTCTTTGTGTCAAGGATGTCGGCCTTTTGTCCTGGCTCGCCAGATCAGCACTCGAAAATATGTGGGATATCTTGAAAAGACGGGTGCAGTGCATGCCAACCACCACAGACGAATTTTGGAAGCAGGTTAATGCATCATGGATGGCTATACCACAGGACGTCATTCGCGATTTATACGCGTCGATGGCATCACGCATGGAATAAGTTATCAGGACCCATGGCGGATCCTGTGCCTACTAGGCAACAAGACACATGCTGAACCGAGGTGACTGAAATGCTAATCATTTTTCTAATGTACATGACCTGAGAATATGAACGTCCCGCCTCGAGTCGTTCAAGGTGTTCTGTTTTCTCTGAATGTGAGCGAAAATGAAGCCGATGTTAATGGGTCGGAGAGACAGTGACAACCGTCAAAATGTTGCACAATTTTGAAAAATTTCTCCGTTTGCAGTGATAGATACTCTATTACTATAAATAATAATAATCACTCTTTGAGACTATAAATATCAGAAAATGCCGTACGAAAACTACATGTAAAAAACGTTACTTTGCAAAACAAGACTTACGGAATTACTTTCTAGAGGATACAAAGTATAAGAAAGCCTTCATTGGTATGGCATTAAGGGTTGATTAATGTCCCAATATCCAGTGCAAACGTAATTTAAGCAATGGCATTACCTTTATCAGGTAACGCTTGTTAATCTATAAGTCACATTAATGACGTTTGCTTAAGGAAACATTGTAAACTAAACCACAGCAATAGCAAAGTGTACGAGGGCGGGTTGAAAAGTACTGCCTCCCAATTTTTTTTATTTAGAAACTCGTTAAGCTTTTTAAATAAAACAAACGTTGCAAAAACAGACATAATGTCTGATGGGATACCGCAATCACTGGTTATACAATGTTACTTATAGTCCGTCTTGATTGCAAAATGTTTATTCACATGACCGGTTTCGGTTCCTCTAGAACCATCTTCAGATCTGCAATGCTGTGTGTGGACGGGTTACTCCTGTAACCGAAATTGCAGTTCTGAAGATCGTTCTAGAGGAACCGAAACCGGTCATGTGAATAAACGTTTTGAAATCAAGACGGATTATAAGAAACATTGCAAAACCACTGTTATCAACATTATACGTCTTTATTCTTCCTGTCTACGTATTTATTTCTCAACATAGTCACCCTGGCGACTAACGCATTTCTCCCAACGAGAGACCAGTTTGTTGATACCGTCACTGTTAAATTTTGACTTCGTTGACGGAGCCGCAATCTCACCTCTGCTTGCGTCCCTTTGTCACCGTCGCAGTGAAGTTCTCGAAGATATTCTTTAAGTTTTGGAAACTGATTATCTGAGAAGGCAAAGTCGGGACTGCAAAGAATATGGTAGATGACAGTGAACCCAAGGCGCAGATGTCGCAGCGCTTGTGTGTGGTCTGGCATTGTCATGATGGAGGAGACGATGCTCCATTGTGGACAAACTCTTCGAATTCGAAAGCGATTCCAGCAAGCTGTTTCTCGCTCTTCGACTTAGTTACGTTACATGCTGCCATGTTACACGTTACAATTCGAAGGCGTCTAGCGGTAGAGGGCTGCAAATATGTAGACATGAAGAACGAAGATGTAGAATGTTAATAACGTTTGTTTTATTTTAAAAGCTTTAAGAGTTTTTGCTTAACAAATTCGGAAGCATGACATTCAGCAAGTCCTCGTAACATAAAAGACTGAATTTTCATGTAGAATGTTTCGGGATGTAGTGTCAATGTTTGAGAAAAGGGACAACTAAAACATATAGTGCAAATTAAATTCAATTTATTTTATTTATTTGTGTATTTATCAGAGTCCGTGGCGCCATGCGTCCCAAAGCTACTTCGCTATCTAACGAGTCAGTCGAACGAGTCAGCAAATAGTTTACAGAACGCTGATTAGAAAATTCGTAAAGAAATAATTAATGAATCAATAAAATACGAAAAACAGTGAATATATGAATAAATAGCACATTACAGCAACTTCTACTGCGAGGAACAGAATACAAGCAGTGTGCCACAGCGAAATCTTTCAACTTTGGTTTGAATACTTAGGGTTTGTCACTGAATATCTTCAGTTCTTCTGGCTACGTATTGAAAATGAAACCTACTGAATAGTACACAACTTTCTGTTTAGTGCTTAAAGAGATGTTGTCCGAGTGCTTATCGTCTTTTCCGGCTAGCGTTCACTGAATGAATGTGGTAGTTTCTTCCTAGTGAGTCAGTAATGTCAACAAGAAATCCCAGAATTGAATAAATGTACCGGACGGCGTAGTAAGAAATCCGAAACAACTGAATAGCGGCCTAAACGAAGCTGACGTATGGAACCGAAGATCAGTCTGACCGACCTTTTCTGGGCTAAGAATGTTTTGAGTGCACAGAATTGCTGCAGAATACAAAACCATAATAAATAATAGACTGAAAGTAAGAAATGTAAACAAGCCGTCGCTTTTCAGTGTCACGTAGAGTGGAGGTCACTCTGATAGTGAAAATAGCGGCGTTCAGTTTCTGCACAACACGCCGAACGCAGTACTTCCAAGAAAGCGTTCGATCTTCCCTTAGTGCTAAAAAATTTAAGTGCTCGGCTTCACTGATTGTTGATGAATATATTGCGTTTTTCTAACGTTGTGGATGACAGCTGATCGACTGTTTCACGTAAAACGTAGACGAATACGACATTCACGTCCTAGTAGCCGTTTACCATCGATTCTTTCAAAGAGTTCATTTAACATTTTTTCCGTCGTACTATGACTCGGTTACACTGAGTGACAGTGCACCTTGCCTTCCTGCTGCTAAGGCTTTGTTATATATTTTTACGAGCTTCAAACAGGAGTGATTTATTCTCACTTATGTGTGTGGTTACTACACACATCAAAAAAAGTTCTGCATCATCCCGGTTCCCTGAACTCCTGAAGATAGACGTTGACTGTGGATACTGTATCACAGACACAGTCCCAGACATGTCATTAAACCCGCCCAAAGATGTAAACAACCGTATGAGCAGCGGCTATTAGACGGAGGGGGTCCGACAGCCGATCAGTTCCAGTCATTCCACGAGGAAGAAGGTACACGGTTCGTGTTGTCTGTAGTTGAACCATGCCTAGACGGTCAATACCGCGGTTAGATCGCATCCACATTGTTGCTTTGTGCCAGGAAGGGCTCTCAACAAGGGAAGTGTCCAGACGTCTCGGAGTGAGCCAAAGCGATGTTGTTCGGACATGGAGGAGATACAGAAAGACAGGAACTGTCCATGACATGCCTCACTCAGCCCGCCCAAGGGCTGTTGGAATACTGCTGTGCGGTGTGGGATCCACATCAAATAGGATGTACATTGAAGAAATGCAAAGAAAGGCAGATCGTATTCTACTGTCGTGAAACAGAGAAAGAGTGACACTGGTACGATAAGCGAATTGGGGTGGCAGTCATTAAACAAAGGCGTCTGCGAGAGGATCTTGTCTGAAATTTCACTCCTCTCAGAGTGTGAAAATATTTTGTTGGCGCCCATTTAAATGTGTAGTAGTGATCATCATAACACTCAAATCGCAGCTGGCACAGAAATATTTAAATCTTCGCTTTTCCCACGCGCTGTTCCGGTGTAGAACGCTAGAAAAACAGCCTGAAGGTGGTTCGATGAACCCTCTACCAGGCACTTAATTGTTATTCGCAGAGATCATGTAGATGTAAATGCAGATGGAGATACTGATACTATCATCTATGTCCATTTTCGGCTCATTGGCTCACGTAAATGATAACACGAGCGATCAATTCGTCTCTCAATTTTTATTTTTTTTTTTGTCCTTCCACATAAAATTAGGACTGAGTATGATCCTATTTAGACAATATGCGCAGTTACACCTTGTGGAATATACATTTGTAAGAGACATTATATTATGGAACATTAACTATGTATGCGCTTAATTCGGTTGAGGGCGTGTATGCAACTACACAATTATACGATTACACTTGTACGCATGTGCCTGTGAGCAATAGTAAACAAGAGTTCCTACAAATAGTCATACTGCAGCGATCTCTATGCTTGCGACTGCGTGCCGCGGTTAATAAACATCAGCCGTAAAAATAACCTGAAAGTGTACGTTAGATTGTCAGCCGAAACATCATGGCAAGCTATCGACGTCATTTGGCTGCAATCCCGAAGCTATATGAATTACACATCGGTTCATTGAGAGAAATAATCTTGGAATCGTGCAATTAACTACCATCTTGACAAGTATGTCCCAAAACGAATAGTCAATGACACTGTAACGTTCTTCAAAATCACTGTTGCTTCGTGTCTGTGAATCATAGACACCAAATGGCTTAACAACCTGCCAACTCATCTGTACAATCTCCGTCGGCTACAGTAATGACATTCGCCTAACGGTACTTAACGATTATGGCAGTCCATTAGCTTTTGATAACGCAGTTTGCTGGCGCCAAGGAAAATTCAGATATCGTATAGGGTTTTCGTATGTTTTCTGCCATTATAGATAATTCACCTTTACTCTACTAGGACAAAGATGAATGAGCGTGCTGCACAAGTACTGGATAAGATTCTTGACTCTGTGTTTCACTTTATGTTTAAGTTTATCTGTGGTTCGCTTGCACGCCTCTGAGTTGAGCAGCACTGAGGCAATCTTATTTGAGGTATGTTAGCAAGCAATTGAGTTTGGAGAACGAAACTCGTTATTTGTGAATCTGAGAAAAATTAACTGCAGTACTTTATTATGAAGATGAAAATTTGTTTGTAAACATACGTTATTGATTCTGGAGGCGATTTTTTGGGGAATTTTTTAAGTAACTAGTTCATGTGCAAGAATGAAATGTTTGTTAGTCACAACTCTTAACTGAAGGAAGTTTTTGTCCCTCAGATAACTAGTGACATTCATGATTAAGATAGCTTACAATCGAAAGCGCATGAGTCACTAGAATTACAAAATGTTCTTCTCTGAATGAAAATTCAGTCTCAGCTTCTTATCTTACTGGTACTTTCGTAGAATACATTCAGGCTCCTATTCTAGACCCTAAAGGCCTAAGGAATGTCTACCGACCGCCGTGTCATCCTCTGCCTTGTGGCGTTATGCGGACGCGTTATGGTGCGGCATCTAGTCAGCACACTGCTTTCCCAGCCGTTTTGCCGACTTCCCGCACCTTAGGGCCGCTACTAATCGGTAGCTCCTCAGTTGCCATTACGAGCCTGAATGCTGCCCCTAACAGTCCTCCCACCAAGGAAAAAGTCCCTGGCAGCACCGGGAATCGAACCCGAGTCCTCCCCAAATGGCAGCCATCTAAGCTAAGCAGCCGATTGTCCTCGGAGGATGCCTTCCTCAGTCGAAGGCGAAACGTCAGGGGAAAGTCTTATGTATGGACCACGGCATCTCAGCCCGGAAGTGTTAAGCGATTATGAGTAGTAACTGTTCAGTGAGTTATTTTGTCAAGAGAATCGTTCCGTACGGACACTTTTTTTCACCTGCTGTTTATTTTTACCGACCCATCAGCTGATTTCTTACAGTGGGTCATTTATTGCCTCTTGGCCGCTACGATCGGTGTATGGGACCCGAATGGGTCTGAGTAGCAGACACCCATGTACTCGGCAATTTTATCACATTAAGGCAAGTATTACGGGAATCGTTCCTTCAAACAGGTTGTGGATGACTTCCTGCCACATGCGTGTCCATTCTGAGGTGGTGAAGTAAAGCTGAAACAAATGAGCCCTCGGTCACAGTTTTTAGCTTTATTAACCAGGTTTATCACTTCTAAGAGTGCCTTCATCAGAATTTAAATTCGGATGAAGGCACCTAGAAGTGTTGAAACCTGGTTAATAAGACTAAAAATTGTGACCGACGGCTCATTTGTTTCAACTTCAATTTATAAACGGTCACTGTACCTAGCAGCCATGTTTAGAACTTTGTGGTGAAGTAAGATAAAGACGTCCAGAAGCCGCATGATGGTTTCGGGCAGGTTGTGTGCCATTGTCTTCCACCGCACTTCGCACAAGCCTTACCTAGCCACTTGTTCAGGGTGGGCAAAATAAAACTCTCCGGTAAATACGTACATTAAGACTGACGCAGGGTCGAACTCTTTTCGGATACTTACGGCTTCATTCGTTACAGAGTCCGTTTCGCGCCATTTTGTCTCTACATTTTGCATTGCAGACTTTGGGTTGGATTTTGCCAAAACGCTTCCATTCTTAAGCTCCTGCGCAAACAGTTTAGCACACGTTTTTCCTGAACTGTGATTCACTTAACACTCGACAATCACCAAGCGCTGTTTTATTGTGAACACCATTTTGTGTTGCATTCAGCTGGTCATTAAACACGTCTGCTCCTCTCACCCACTCTGACGTAGAGTTGTGGTCTATAAAACTATCGTGCGGTAGATTTTCTACAGCCCATAAATGACGTAGGGAATAGCAGGATTACTAGCACTGGTACGGAAGAAGCATAAATGAATGTCTAAGAGAGAAACTGGAAGCCGACGACTTCTCTTTTTTGTTTGTTAGTTTGGTTGTTCGTTTTGCACGTAATTAGAACCATACATCATTCAATGTTAGTCCATTGTTTATTTTATATCCTTACACAACATAAATAGTATTTTATGAGTAATAAAATTAGTTGATCGCGTAACTTCTGCTCTTATATGTAACTAAAGTAGTTACTTTTCTTGCAAGTATAGCTCGCATACACAAACATAAAAAGCTGTGTATAATTACTGTTATTATTCTGTACTCAATAGATCGTTCTTCATCATGATCAACGGTAAGTGTCTTCTTTTATTACTAATACACGCGAAACTTGTTTATGAATAACAGAAAAGTGTTTTATACAACTTCGACAAAATATTGAAGCGATTTTGATGTATTTTTGTTTGCATTTTTTAAAATTTTTCTCTGGAGCAGTATGATAAATCTGAATTTTTCTTTATTTTTAATACAATTTCCCTTGTTTCACATTAAAAACCAATTTTCGAATAAAGACTAAATTAAGCTCCGACAATATTAATTTTGCTATAAATACTTTTTACTTTGAAGTAACAGACAGAAGGATGACTAAGCAAACTTCCTGGCAGATTAAAACTGTGTGCCGGACCGAGACTCGATTCGGGATCTTTGCCTTTCACCGGCAAGTGCTCAACCAATTGAGCTACCCAAGCACGACTCACGACCCCTCCTCACAGCTTTACGTCCGCCAGTACCTCGTCTCCTACCTTCCAAACTATACAGAAGTTCTCCTGCCAAACTTGCAGAACTAGCACTCCTGAAAGAAAGGATATTGCGGAGACATGGCTTTGCCGCAGCCTGGGGGATTTCTTCCAGAATGAGATTTTCACTCTGCAGCGGAGTGTGCGCTGATTTTGAAACTTCCTGGCAGTTCTGCAAGTTTCGCAGGAGAGCTTCTGTGAAGTTTGGAAAGCAGGAGTCGAGGTACAGGCCTGAGGAGGGGTCGTGAGTCGTGCTTGAGTAGCTCAACTGATTAGCCGGCACGGTAGCTCGGCGTGTTCGGTCAGAGGGTTAGCTGCCCTCTCTAATAAAAAAAGAAATGGCAGAGCACTTGCCCGCGAAAGGCAAAGGTCCCTAATTCGAGTCTCAGTCTGGCACACAGTTTTAATCTGCCAGGAAGTTTCATGTCAGCCCACACTTCGCTGCAGAGTGAAAATCTCATTGATGACTACGCAGATCCAAATTGTACTGTAGGTTACCTGGTCTTTTATATACCCTCACTCAGTTTCTAGACGGTTCACAGCTTCACGTGCTTAGGAGAATCCAGTATGACATTGGTCGCATATGCAAAGAAAGCGTTAGTTATGAGCTAAAGACCGATTGGTATGCAACACACCAAATGTCCAGGTAATGAGGGTACGATCTTAAGTGTCCAAAGCTACTAGGAAAACTACCGCAGTCTTTGATTACTGATGACAGTGTACGGTAGCCTACAGTAGTTTTACAACTCAGGCGTAACGATGCAGCAAAGTACTCGGAACAGAGCATGCAGCAGATGTGCATCGGCAGACATGTGACAATCGATTGGTGCATAAATATCATGGTTTCCAGCATTTTTTCGATGGGAAGTTCTCCTGATTATTATCGAGGGTCGACCCCTCGTCAGTCTTATAAATACTTTTTAGTCTAAAGTTTAATGTGGGCATCGCCCTACTAGACTACTTGGTATTTTTCCCATTCACAAATAATTTCCAGAGATGAAAGAAATGATATGTGATAGAAAAAAACCCTTATATCTACTACGAATTTATCACTGAATCTTCAGATTTGTAATGTGATAGTTACCCACTTGATGGTACTACATGCGTGATAACCTCGTCATCGATTAAATTGTAATATCCGCCCTATTAAGACTGCCGATGAACTAGTGGAATACTGAAAAAGATTCGTAATTGGAACAAAGCCTACCAGCAAGTGATATTTGCATTTCGATATTAACAGGGATAATTCGCCAGACCTCGGGCGTACCCCAAATGACCATTACACTGAGATGACAACAGTCATCGTGTCGTTCCTCCTTTTGCCTGGAGTAGTGCAGCAATTGGACATGGCGTAGACTCAACAAGTCATTGGAAGTCACTTGCAGAAGTATTGATCCACGCTGCCTCTATAGCCGTAATAATTGCGAAATTTGTTCCGGTCTGGGATTTTGTGCACGAACTGACCTGTCGATTATGTCACATAAATGCTCATGGGATTACTTTCGGGCGATGTGGGTGACCAAATCATTCCCTCGAATTGTCCAGAATGTTCTTCAAACGAGTCCCGAATGGTTGTGTGTCCTGACGATATGACGTCGTCGTATTGGAACATGAAGTCCATGAATGGCTGAAAATAGTTTCTACGTAGCCGAACTAATGATTTCCAGTCAATGATCTGTTCACTTGGTCCAGGGGACCCAGTCTGTTCCATGTAAGCACAGCTCACACATTATGGATCCACCATTAGTATTTATAATGCCTTGTTGACAACTTGGGTCCATTGCTTCCTGCGGTCTGCGCCACACTCGAATCCTAAAATCATCTCTTACCAACTGAAACTGGGACTCATCTGAACAGCCCACGGTTTTCCAGTTATCTAGGGTCCAACATATATGGTCACGAGCCCAGGAGAGGCACTACAGGCAATGTCGTGCTGCTAGCGAAAGGTGTTCACGTGGGTCGTCTCCTGCCCTAGCCCATTAACGTCACATTTCACCGCACAGTCCTAAAGGATGGTTATTTCACACAGTGCTGCATGTCTATTAAGACTGACAACTCTACGCAAATGTCGCTGCTCTCGATCGTTAAGTGAAGTCCGTCGGCCACTATATTGTCCGTGGTGAGAGGTAATGCCTGAAACTTTGTATTCTTAGCCTACTCTTGACACTATGGATCTCGGTATATTGCACTGCCGATTTCTGAAATTAAATGTCCCATGCGCATAACTCCAACTACGATTCGGCGTTCAAAGTACGTTAGTTCCTGTCGTGCGACCATAATCACGTCAGAAAACGTTTCACATGAATCGTCTGAGTACAGATGACAGCTCCGCCCATGGACTGCCCTTCTTTTCCTTGCGTATGCGATATCACCATGTGCATAACGTTATCTCGGGTTTTTTGTCACCTCAGTGTATAAGACTGTTGCTGCTGAGGAATACATCATCGGTCCCAAAATTTCCGAGACTGATTTTGTTCCTGATCTGTAAGCGACGTCAGCTCAGTAACTACGGTAGCAGCTTGAACTAACATCTGTAAACAGAAGACGTGCATTCGACCAGTCAGCTGTGTGCAGGCGGTGTTAAGCAGTAGAAGTGCCTCCGTTGGTGTGCCAACGTTGTGTCACAAATCGTAATGGAGCAACATCTCTAAATCAATGTTTCGAGAGACTCTTCATTATTTTTTAGAGAACGGAAAGCTGTGTCCAAAGTTTGTCCCGCAAAACCTTGACTCCCGAACAAAAGGAAAGAGGCTTGGAAGCCTGCTGCGACTCGATTGAAGTATAAAACGCGGACAATTCACATCTGGAAAAAATCATCACGGGTGGCGAGACTTGGTGTTATCAGTACGAACCTACCACAAAACGATACAGTGCAGAAATTTACACGAAGTGTCGAAGCAGTGACGTCAAGCGAAATTCATGGTCACGTGACTGTGCCGTGCTTCGGCTCGCGTTCGTGGCGTTGACAGGTTGGCGTCGTGTATTCGGGTTGTGACCTCTCGTTTTCTTAGTGCGTTCAGTGGCGCCACTACGTTTGCTTGCTTTGTCTGTCCGTGAATGGCAGCAGCGGCGTTTATCAATAGCTGTGGTGCTATCTTTGGAGCGACCACTAGTATTTCCGTGTCGTCGTGTGGCGGAGTTCAGTGGGGACGGAGCAGCAGTGAGGTCCGCACCGCCAGTATTCGCCCGACCGCTGGCGACACACATGCACTGCCCGACGGAAGGATGTGGTCGTGAGAGTGCAGGACCACGACAAGGACCGGATTCTGCAAGTTTAAGTTGAATAGATAGTTATATTCCAGTAGGGAAACCTTCACTTGTGTGTGTGTGTGTGTGTGTGTGTGTGTGTGTGTGTGTGTGTGTGTGTGTGTGTGTCTGTGTGTGTCTGTGTGTGTGTGTGTCTCCGCCCGTCGAAGTGACCTCATGGCAATAAGTTGTCAGCCCACGATTCCTACTGGGACCTTTCCGTGCCTGCCTTGAGCGGGAACGACCGTTGGTTGGTCGTTCGGTCGGTCGTCTCAGCGGACGACGTGTATTTGGTTTTCCGACCGTTTCTGCCTCCTCTGTGTTTGTGTCGACTTGTAATTCGTTTTGTTACTATACAGTGACTGTTTTAGCATTGTCTGAATTGTTTGTGGAATTTTCTTTTGCTGTTCCATGTGAATCTAGTCAGATTTTGAATAGACAGTTTGGTCTTAACCCTGTCTGCGTACTAGGATTTGGTGGAGCCAACTTGTGTAATTAAATGCTTTTCATTTGACGATGTTAACTGTTATTTTATCGTGGTATTGGTTACCGCATCTTAGGTGGATTTTGCGAGTGTGCCGGTCGGCGTTTTAGCTGTCCCTAGTTGAATTGTTTAGTGAGCATAACTCTTCGCTGCCTGTCTCACCGCTTAAGCAGCTGACTTTTCTCAGATCGATCATTGGAGCACTGTCTGTGGATCACTCCCTTTTTTATTTGGTCTGATTGTATCAATTGTTTAAAAATAATATTTGTTTAAATTGTTCCTGTTGCTTGTGGTCTTTAGCCGAAAAATAATTTGAATTCTTCTTAATAAGGCCTTCAGCCGTCAGTGTGGCTTGTTTAACAGTTAATTTTTTTAATTGTTTAAAAAATTATTTTGAATTTTTAAACTGTAATTGTCTTCCTCATTTGTAATTCAGGGCTTCAGCCGTTGATTGTTCTGAAGTATTGCTCGTGGCCCTCAGCCGACAAATCATTTGAATTCTTTCTTAATAAGGCCTCCAGCCGTCAGTGTACCTTGTGGTACAGTCAATTTAAAAAAAATGATTGTTTCAAAAAATTATTTCCTTAAATAAAGTGTATGTGTTTGCTGTGCAACCAACGGTAACTGATTAGGCCCCGTCCACACCTTTTCCTGCCTTTCCCTAAGTAACCCACGTCTCAGTGACGCCATCCCAAAGAAGGACTTATCTGAAATTTTCACATGGTTGTATGAACGTTCTGCGAATTTTCCTCTACTGGGAGTAAATCTGTGTAGAACACATGAAATATGGAACCACCATCTTCCGAGCGGTTCTAGGCGCTACAGTCTGGAACCGCGCGACCGCTACGGTCGCAGGTTCGAATCCTGCCTCGGGCATGGATGTGGGTGACGTCTTACGTTAGTTAGGTTTAAGTAGTTCTACGTTCTAGGGGACTGATGACCTCAGCAATTAAGTCCCATAGTGCTCAGAGCCATTTGAACCATTTGAACCACCATCTTAAATTTTCCCTATTTTTTATTAACTGGGTCTCAAAACTATTTGGACTGATGGGGTATAAACGATTCGATAGATGAAGTATGAGGCTCCTTGATAGTATTCGCGCATGGTGGTGTTGTGCATATGGAGAAAATCCACAAACCTCTACAAAAATGTAGGAAGACTGCAGAGGTTCCCCAATTGGCATAACTGACGGTCAACCTCCTTCACAATAGAATGTAACGTATTACGCATAAATAGACGAAAATATCGGTTATTGTTCAATTGCACTACTGGCAACCAATCAGTAACTACAGCCACAACCATAAAATATCCAGGAGTGTACTTATGGAGCTACCTAAAGTGGAAACAAGAAATGAGATTCATTTGAAGAATTACAAACAAAGGTCATTCACGACAGAGATGTGTTATCAAACCTTTGATGACGTTTTTTGAGGATGATTCATCACTGTGAAACCCTTCCCCAGTAGGATCAAGATGAGACAGAAAGCCGATTTTTCCGCACAGAGTCGTTTGGTAAGCATAGAATGCCACAAAAGTAATAGTACGAACCGTTGATGCCAGGCTGACCTTCATTTGACGAATCCTAAGAAAAAGCCCGTGAGAGTAAACACGCAGCAAGAACATAAGAAACAAAACTCTATAAAGTGGAATACTATTCCGTAATTTGTGAACGGGAACAGAGTCGTATAAATCCATGCAGAGCTCGTGGAAATCTACAGCAACAATACGTCATGGTGATACACATTGGTTAGGAACACAGATGCTTCCAGTGTAGTCAAACAAATCTGAATGACGAAGGACGAAGAGGTGGGGAAGTCCGTCAGTGAAGAGCCGGGAATTGCAAGAGAGGTGGAAGACCAGGTGCTTGAAGAACAGATAAGTAATGGATCGGTTTTCAATACACTACACGACGTTGTAAACATGACTGAGGCCTAACTGCATGGGCTCTGCGAAGTTTTCTGGCTATGGTGCCGCGACACGTCATGAAATAACTGTCACTGGATGAAATCGATATTCCGACGACGGTTACAGCTGCCTTCCTGTGAATCAGCAATCATGAAGTTTTGCTAAGTTGGAACTGTTCATGACAGGCAAGAAGGTGACTGCAACTACCTTCCATACTAAGTTGTCTGACACGTGATTCCATCTACTGTGTGTTTTGAGTGTGTCCAGAGCGACTTACTGTTCACCTTTTGTTCACCAAACAGGCATGAGAAGTTATTGTCACTATTTTGACAATTAAAGCAAGATACAGAAGTATTACAGTTCTGATATTATTTGTTCTATAGTACCTGTGACGTCACGTAAATATAATTTTGATTAATAAACTAGTTGCACGTGCAGTTGAGTTCGAAAATACTGTTTGTAAATACTGATCATTATAAGATTGTGTACCTCTGTGAATGTATGCAAGACACGAAATCCAGCGAAGTGAAAGAGAATTTTTGCATTGATTTGTAGCACCAGAATACTCCAGTCATGAATTTTGCTAATCATCTACGCGTATACATA
Organism: Schistocerca americana; assembly: GCF_021461395.2. Lineage (NCBI taxonomy): Eukaryota > Metazoa > Arthropoda > Insecta > Orthoptera > Acrididae > Schistocerca > Schistocerca americana. The sequence goes on along the minus strand of NC_060121.1, from coordinate 323,549,427 downwards.
TACACTTTGAAGCGCCAAAGAAACTGGTATAGGCATGCATATTCAAATACAGAGATGTGTAAACAGGCAGAATACGGCGCTATGGTTGGCAACGCCTATACACTAGGACAAGTGTCTAGCGCAGTTGTTAGATCGATTACTGCCGCTACCGTATCACGAGAGTACCGTGAATATCAGAAATCCGTTAAAACATCAAATCTCCGACATCGCTGCGGCTGGTAAAAGATCCTGCAAGAACGGAACCAACGAAGACTGAAGAGAATCGTTCAGCATGAAAGAAGTGCAACCCTTCCGCAAATTGCTGCGCATTTCAGTGCTGGCCTATCAACAGGTGTCAGCGTGCGAACCTTTCAACGAAACATCATCGATATTGGCTTTCGGAGCCGAAGACCCACTGATGTATCGTTGATGACTGCACGATACAAAGCATTATGCCTCTCGAGGGCCCGTCAACACCAACATTGGTTTGTTGATTAATGAAAACATGTTGCCTGGTCGGACGAGCCTCGTTTCAAATTGAATCGAGCGGATGGACGTGTACGGGTATGGAGACGACCACATGAATCCATGGGACTGTTCAAGTTGATGGAGGCTCTGTAATGGTATGGGGCTTGTGCAGTTGTAGTGACATGGGACCCCTGATACGTCTAGATACGACTCTGACAGGTGACACGTATGTAAGCATCCTGTTCGATCACCTGCATCCATTAATATCCATTGTGCATACCGACGGACTTGAGAAGTTCCGACAGGAAAGTCAATACCCCACACGTCCAGAATTGGAACACTCTTCTGACTTTAAACACTTCCGCTGGCCACCAAACTGCCCAGGCATGAACATGACTGAGCGTATCTGGGATGCCTTGCAACGTGCTGTTCAGAAGAGATCTCCATCCCCTTGTATTTTTACGGATTTGTGGACAGCCCTGCAGGAATCACGGCGTCAGTTTCCTCCAACATTCCTTCAGACATTAGTCGAGTCCATGCCACGTCGTGTTGCGCCACTTCTCGTGCTCGCGGGGGCCCTGCACGCTACTGGGCACGTCTATCAGTTTCTTTCTCTCTCCAGTTTAATATGTATATAAAATTTATTACAATTTTGCAGTTATTTATATGAATATTCGACCTCAACACTGTTTTGGTTCAAATGCCTCTAAGCACTATGGGATTTAACATCTGAGGTCATCAGTCCCCTAGACATAGAACTACACTACCACGAAGATGACGTGCTACAGACGCGAAATTTAACTGACAGGAAGAAGATGCTGTGATTTGCAAATGATTAGCTTTTCAGAGCATTCACACAAGGTTGGCGCCGGTGGCGACACCTACAACGTGCTGACATGAGGAAAGTTCCCAACCGATTTCTCATACACAAACAGCTGTTGACCGGCGTTGCCTGGTGAAACGTTGTCGTGATGCCTCGTGTAAGGAGGAGAAATGCGAACCATCACGTTTCCGACTTTGATAAAGGTCGGATTGTAGCCTATCGCGATTGCACTTTATCATATCGCGACACTGCTGCTCGCATTAGTCGAGATCGAATGACTGTTAGCAAAATATGGAATCGGTCGTTTCAGGAGGGTAATACGAAACGCCGTGCTGGATGCCAACGGCCTCGTATCACTAGCATTCGAGATGACAGGCATCTTATCCGCATGGCTGTAACGGATCGTGCAGCCACGTCTCGATCCCTGAGTCAACAGATGGGGACGTTTGCAAGACAAAAACCATCTGTACGAACAGTTCGACGACGTTTGCAAAAGCATGGACTATCAGCTCGGAGACGTGGCTGCAGTTACCCTTGACGCCCCATCACAGACAGGAGCGCCTGCAATGGTGTACTCAACGACGAACCTGGGTGCACGAACGGCAAAACGTCATTTTTTCGCATGAATCTAGGTTCTGTTTGCAGCATCATGATGGTCGCATCCGTGTTTGGCGACATTGCGGTGAACGCACATTGGAAGCGTGTATTCGTCATCGCAATATTGCCGTATCACCCGGCGTGATGGTATGGGGAGCCATTGGTTACACGTCCCGGTCACCTCTTGTTCGCATTGACGGCACTTTGAACAGTGGACATTACATTTCAGATGTGTTACGACCCGTGGCTCTACCATTCATTCTATCCCTGCGAAACCCTACATTTAAGCAGGATAATGCACGACCGCATGTTGCAGGTCCTGTACGGGCCTTTCTGGATACAGCAAATGTTCGACTGCTGCCCTGGCCAGCACATTCTCCTGATCTCTCACCAATTGAAAACGTCTGGTCAATGTTGGCCGAGCAACTGGCTTGTCACAATTTGCCAGTCACTGCTCTTGATGAACTTGATGAACTGTGGTATCGTGTTGAAGCTGCGTGGACAGCTGTACCTGTCCACGCCGTCCAAGCTCTGTTTGACTCAATGCCCAGGCGTATCAAGGCCGTTATTACGGTCAGAGCTGGTTGTTTTGCGTACTGATTTCTCAGGATCTATGCACCCAAACTGCGTGAAAATGTAATCACATGTCAGTTCTAGTATAATGTATTTGTCCAATGAATACCCGTTTATCGTCTGCATTTCTTCTTGGTGTAGCAATTTTAATGGCCAGTAGTGTACTAAAACCTAACTAACCTAAGGACGTCACACATCCATGCCCGAGGCAGGATTAGAACCTGCGACCGTAGCAGCAGCGCAGTTCCGGACTGAAGCGTCTAGAACCGTTCGGCCACAGCGGCCGGCCAACACTGTTTTGACTGATTACATTTTACTTTTATTGGGATTTGGATATTCTAATGAACTGCTGATACTCTGAAACCTCCATTTTATTAGCAATGGTTCCTCGAAGTTGTTTGACCCTCGAAGTGCAACTGGAGATTTCGAAGTTCGTGTACAACCTGCAGAGTGTGACTGTTACATTTTCCAAATTCCCTGTAATAAACAAAATGATCTACTAGAGTTCAGGTCCAGAATAGAAGAGGCGCTCTGTAAGCAGGGAAAAAATATGACCAAAAGAGGAGATAGGCCTTCAGCCACTAATAAGGCAGGACTACTATGCAAGAAGCTTACTGTACAACAAAACCAGTTCTGGTTAAGTCTACTCGAATTGATGCAGAACGTCGTTGGCCTCAGTTTACAGACGCAAATCAAAGAAGTAAAAGACGAAATTTTGAAGGACAGAAATTTTGTTGCAAATATGGTTATACTTGACAACTATAAACTATCTTAGATTTGATCATATGTACTTTATAATACTTCACTACTGGCTACAAAATGCGACTTCCCGTTTTTTTTCTTTCGAATGGAGATATATTCATATATTAAGGATTTAAATGAGAGTGGTCACCACCCGCCTGAATTTCTCGAGTGCTCACAACCATTCAGAAATTCCGCCGGATCGAGACAGCAGTGGAAATGTTACAGCTGTGTCCGACCAATCTAATGACTTCAGTTTCCTAGTGTCAATGTGACGCTGAGACGGAGAAAAGCAAGCAGTGGAAACACTGTGTGGTGTTGACAGATTATGCTCTGGGAAAACTTCAGAGGAGCATACTTCGGAAATCTTCTGAAGAAGGTAGGGAGACAGTGAAGACGATGCCCACTGGAAATTGTCCAAGAGGTGTTTTTGTTCCACTACAACGCCGCAGTCCATTTTGAACTGTACACAGCCAGACATGCTGCTTCTCCGGGTTATCAAATTTTGCCTCCCCCCTTCCCCCTTCCCCCTCCCCCTCCCTCCTTCTTATTCCCTCGATATGACACTTAGTGATTTCTTGTTCTTTCCTCCTTCCTGGGATGAACAACCCATGTCTTCTTCCATAGACGACAAGGTGATATTCGAGGTTAACGTGTCCTGGACTGCCAAAATACAAACCTCTGCAACCATAGTCGGGAAATGTCTATTTTATTGGAGGGTGAATATGTACAGAAGGATTAATACGATCGTCTTGATTTTTTCGAGGTTCACATTTTACGACTACCCCTCATATGTGCTTAGAGGTGGCTGTCGATAGCCAAATTTTGCAGTGAAATTTTTCACCAAAATTTCTAGGTCACTACCGTTCATTGATACGGAAGTAACGTAGAAAGACATTTGCGTGATGCTAACAAAGCGATGCCGATACTCCATAGTGAATGGTGTGCAGGCATTTCACTTCACAAAGTAGCTCCGCGTTCCTAGCAGACGTTCTGCAGGCGGGCCGTCAACCCAGGCAACTCAGATTGCGTAACAAGAAGAGCGCTGCAACGCGTTACAGCTCTTGACGTCATTCCGAGTGCCTTTCACTTGCTCCGCGTAACGCAGGGCGCAGAGCGCGACGGAGCAACAGCAGTCGACGGAGCGTCGCCTGCTGACCGGAAAGCGTAGTGCGGCCACACTATTTGTCTGCACGCGAAACTCGGCGGCCAAAGAATGCCACCAGTACAAGTATGCAGCTAACAAGCACGTGGCCTGGACGAGGAGCCAAGTGGCAATTTCAGTATCCAGCAAGGATGTGGCTGAGCAAACGGAAGTCATTACACTCAACGTGCAAACGTGAATGAAAGCCAGGTGTCCAAAATTGGCAACATTTTACAAAAGCTCGAAATTTTGCATGGACTTCAATATGAAATGATTGTAGTATTGTCAACAACGAAACACTGTCACTAAATCTGACAGAGAATCCAGAGAGATTCTGGTCGTACGCCCAGGTAAAACGTTCAATAAGTAATGCAGCACATATTTTTCTCTGCCAATTTCGGTTGAAAAAATGCAGAATTTCTTGTGGAACATCGTGGAATAAAATGGTGCAAATGGCTCTGAGCACTATGGGACTTAACATCTGAGGTCATCAGTCCCCTAGAACTTAGAACTACTTAAACGTAACTAACCTAAGGACATCAGACACATCCATGCCCGAGGCAGGATTCGAACCTGCGACCGTAGCAGTCGCGCAGTTCCGGACTGAAGCGCCTAGAACCGCTCGGCCACCCGGCCGGCTATCGTGGAATAATTCCGCAGCGGCCCCTGTAGTTTCATGAAGTTGTGACTGGTGGTGGCGCTATACGTAGCCTTCAAAATGTTCCAAGTAGAGAGCTGAAATTGAGTTTCTTTGGCCGGAAACCAGAGTATCGCCGATGTCTACGGAGACCTGGCGGTGAACAAAAGCTCGTTGAGTCGTTGGGCGAGACGCCTCTCATAATTTCAAAGAGGTTGCGGCAGACCTGTCCAGTCTCCTGCGTGCCGGCCGGCTGCACACAACTGTGATTCCTGCAATGTTGTAACGTGCGGACACACTCATCCGAGCTGCTCTTTTTCTTCTCCATGACAACACAAGGCTTCACAAGAGTCTGCGCACACGAGAGGAGCTCACAGAGTTTCATCGGATTGTTCCTCCTTATCCACCCTACAGCCCGGATCTCCCACCTTCCGACCTCCATCTATTTGGCCAAGTGAAGGCTGCACTTTGCGGGAAGCAGTACGTGGTTGATGGCGAGATTACTGACGCAGTAACACGTTGTCTCCGACCTCGACCAGTAGTGTGTTTCAATGCGGGCATACAAATCCTCCCAGTGGCGTAAGGCCGTCACATTGAAAGGAGATTATGTTGAAAAGTAGGTTTTTGTAGCCAAAAGAGTGGAGAGTAATTCGGTCTTTTGGAAAAGAGAATGGGTTGTTTTACTTCCTCGTATGCTAGTGACCAAACACAATATCTTCACTGCGCAATAGCAATAGTTATGTTACCGGTGATAGCGCCTGTAAAACGAAGTTACTAAACAAGGTTTCCCGTAGAATTAGAATCACACACAACTGCCAACTTGAGTAAAGAGGAGCTATCCTGGGTGTAGCGAGGCAAATTACATCATCTAAAAAAGGCAAGTTGCATAGCAGCTTAGGTTGCATAACAGTTAGGTTCCTTCCGGAGTGTGCAGATATAGTAGTTCCATAATTGGCAATCACATACAGCCGTCCGCTCGTCGAAAGATCTGTACCTAAAAGCTGGAAACTTGCACAGGCTACTATAATGCATCAGAAAGGAATTAAAAGTGGTCCTGTGAACAGCAGACCCATTGACACACAGCATGAATTCAGAAAATATCGTTCTTGTGGAACACAACTAGTTCTTTACTCACACGAATTGATCAGTGCTGTCAGCAGGGAGCCTCGCATGATTTTATATTTCTATATTTCCAGAAGGCTTTTGACAAGGTTGCGGTAAAGCGGCTTGTAATTAAATTGCGTGCCTATGCCGTCTCGTTTTCAGTTGTGCGCCTGGATTCGTGATCACAATTGACACTGATTGACGGAAAGTGATCTAATGAAATAAAAGAGTTATCTGGCGTTCACGAATGAAGTGTTATAGGCACTCTGCTGTTCCTTGTCTATGTAAACTATCTGGGAGACAATGTCAGCAGAGCACTTAGGTTGTGTGCAGATGATACTGTCGTTTGTCGCCTAGTAAAGCCTTCAGAATATGAAAACCAACATGATTTGGGTGAGATACCTTCATGATGCGAAAAGCGGAAAATGATTCTAAAAAATGAAAAGTGTGAGGTCATCCACATGATTTCTAAAAAGAATCCGTTAAATATCGGTTACACGATAAATCCCACAAATTTAAAGATTCACGATTCAATTAAACACCAAGCTATTTACTAATAACTCAAACTGGAACCATCATATAGAATATTCTGCCGTGAAGACGAACCAAAAGCTGCGTTTTATTGGCTGAACACTTACAAGATGCAACAAATCTGCACAAGCTTTCCCGTCCTCTTTTGAAATACTGCTGCGCAGTGTGGGATCCTTGCCATATAAGACTTACAGAGGACACTGAAAAAGTTCAAAGAAGAGCGGCTCGCTTTGTATCACTGCGGAGTAGGGGAGAGTGTGTCACGGATATGATACACGAGTTGGGGTGAGATCGTTTCTCCCAAAAGTTCAATCACCAACTTTTTCCTCCGAATGCAAAAATATTTTGTAGGCTCCCGCTTACGTAATGAGAAATGACCGCTGTAATAAATTAAGAGCAAACACACTCAACACGGAAAATATTAATTGTTCGTTCTTCTCCCGTACTCGACAGTGCTTCTCTAGAGTGGAATCGTCGAGAAATAATCAAAGTGGTTCGATGAATACTGTACTAATCACTTAAGTGTGAATTTCATAGCGGTCATGTAGACGTAAATGTACTTCATTTCGTTTATAGCCATATACATGACATGTGTTCCTGTGGTTGAGGTGAAAACCGCATTCACCGAAATCAGTGTGGGAAATTGCCTAAGTACGGTTTTATTCACATTTTTCTTGATGATATTGGATGGAATTTTAGAGCGCGCTTGAATTACTACCTTTCTTACAACAAATCGATGAGAAAGGTGAACGCAGAGGTCCTAGAAAATCGCGCAACGTCTAAGAATCTATTGCAACTTTGACGAAATGTCTTGACTTTTTCGTTATTTTGTGGGTTAACACATCACTGAGAAAGAAAGCATCGATAGCACAAAACCGAGCAGTAAGAATAATATGTGGTGTTCTCTTGTGGTCGTCATTCTCCATCTCTTCAAGTAGTTAGGCGTTTTAATTGCATTATCACAATACGTACAGTCACTAATAAAGTTCCTCATAAACTGCTCATCACAATTTGAGAAGAAGAGTGACGTCCATACTTACAACATTAAACCAAAAGAAGTCGGCTGTCGGAAGTGCTGCTTTCGTAGCTGCATATCACTGCCTTTAGAAAAAAGAATCTTGAATTGATATCGTTTCGTTTCTGTAGGCACACGAATACAAGCACTTTAGGCAGTAAATTGCTTCAATAATTGAATCACTTCGACAGTTAATGCGTATGCAGTAGCAACGTAAACAGGCGAACTACCAAAAAGAAGAGTCATCGACAGAGCCATTGAGATACACTACAACAATACTGCGTTAAGAGCTTTTGTTTCTTCCTTGTAAATTTATGAACTTGTTTTCCATTCCTGAAGTTATTCGCCATTGTTATCGTAATCACATTACATTCAGGAAACTCCATCAGTTCAAGCCTCTTCCCTATCTCTTACTGGACCGTTATACGTAACTCGACAGAAAAAAAAAAAACGGAGGAGAAGGAAAGTAGATTAATGTTTAGCACCCATCGACGACGAAGACTTTAGAGCGGGGAAAAAGAAAAAAAAAAGACATAATGTTGTTCGCATTATAAATATTTGTCGTCTCTTATTAGTGTACAGCTGCTTCCAGGAAAACGACACAGACAACGCTTTGAAGAGTGGAGGAACTGAGCCCAAGATGGGCTTTAGGTGACTGTTCGACATGCTATTATTCTAATGAGATACTAATTCTGATGACGCCTCAGAACCGCAACCGGTGAACTGTAGTAAATTATCCAGTACGATCATCACCAATGTGAATAAAAAAGCCTTCTCCGAATAACATCGCTCGCTCCTGTTAGCCGATGATGATGACTCAGAACCGAAACCGGTAAACTTTAGTAGATCTATCCAATACGATCAACACCACTGTGAATAAAAAAGCCTTCTCCGAATCACATCGCTCGCCTGCAGCCGTGCTTGCCGGCGCGTCATCACCTTCTGAGGCTGATGAAGGAGGCAATGGACGTAAAGAAGTGCCGAAAATGTTATGATTCCATTATCTGGACTTATCCCGAGCCTTAGACCTCGGCTTCACATTTTTTAATCAGGCGGTGCAGTGTTGCTCGTCCACCTGTTTCGGACTTATGTTCCAAGTGCGCGTCCAGCATGGGATTTCTTCGGACCGCAACATCAGTGCTGATGCGCCCACGAGGACTGGTGTTGTGGTCGATGCTCTTCACTCTTTCCACAGTCGACTCGCCAGTCCCAGACATAATATCGTCCACTATGTATGCAGGGGACACGATGGCCTTCGGACGGAGCCTGAACGTCCGGCACAGTCCCGACGCCTCCAAGACGCGAATGATCCCACAACTCTCTGGGCCCTGAAGTGGCGCCTCGCTTACAAAGCAAGACTAAAGTCAAGCCATTCCCGTCATCCGTAGGAACATCCTAGCCAGCATAAAAATCGCCCACCGTCGTGGAACTCCAATGCAGTCGACGTATAACTGCGCGTTACCTCGTTGGACACTGAGTTGACAGGGCGCCATCACGTACAGAAACTCTGAGAGAAGGCGCTAGGCGGATACAGGAATCTGCATCAGATGCTAAGCCCTGCACCAACATTAACGGAACAGCTCGGCGTTGTCCTGTACAAGTAGCTGCTCCGATCTGTGTTGGACTATGGCGCCATGGTGTGGAGGGACGCCTTGGAGTTTATTGGTTAGTTAGTTACATGTTCCATAGATCATTTGAACGGGTTCTTCAATCCATATGGTGCCCAGCGTACGGGATGTCTACACGTGATTAGTAAAACATTAATGAATATATTATTAAGTCCAACGCATGCAATTCACCTAAAAACTAGGTTTTTAAATAAAAATTCGTCTATGGAATCAGAATTGTCCTGGAGCAATAATTTTAGGTTAGATTTAAAACTTGATTTGCTACCTGTGGGACATTTATTGTTATTGGATAAATGATTAATTTTTTTACTGCATATTGAACTTCTTTCTGAACCACCGACAGCTTTAATTATGGGTAATAAAGATCTTCTGGTCTAGTGTTACAAGTATGGGCATCACTGTTCTTTCCAAATTGTGATGGATAATTTATGAGGAACTTTATTAGCGATTGTACGTATCGTGATAGTGTGGTCAAAACTCCTAACTACTTGAAGAGATGGAGAATGGCGACCACAGGTAAACACCTCGTATTATTCTTACTGCTCGCTCATGTGATATCGCTGCTTTCCTTCTGAATGATGTGTTAACCCATAAAATTATTCCAGAAGATATTATTAAGTGGAAGTATGCAGTATATGTCAGGAGGTTGTTTCGTTCGTTTCCAAGACTAGCAATTACACGAACAGAAATAGTAGTTGAACTTAATTGTTTTAGCAGCACAGCAATACCGTTCTCCAGTTTTCATCAACGAGTACACTCAAAAATTTGAATCGTCTACTCCTTTTCACGTGCTACATCACTTACTTGTTGGTAAGACTGTTTGTTGTACAGAAATGAATACAGTGTGTTTTCTCAAAAGTAATCGAGAGTCCATTTTCAGAGAACTACTAAATAATTCTCTGAAAAACATCATTAAAAATCTCTTCTGTTGTATTCTCTGCAATGTTGGTTTTTATAACACTAGTATTGTCTGCAAAAAGTACCTATTCTGCTTCTTAAATGTTGAGCGGGACGTCAGTCACATATTTAAGGAATAGGAGTGGACCCCAGTCATTAAAGTTTCTCTCATTCCAAAACTGAGTTGTCGAGAACTTTTGCTTTCAGTTTGTTAAGTATGATTTAAACCAGCTGTGTGTAAAGCAATCAATTCCTTAAATTTCTCTAAGAGAGTAACATGATATACGTAATTAGACGCCTGGGGAAGACCACAAAAACATCAACTGGTGATATTTTATTATTTACGACCTGTAATATTTGGTAAGTGAGTGTATAAATAGCATTCTCAGTCTAGTAACACTTCTGAAATCGAAACTTTAATGTGATAGCTAAATTGTTTCTACTTAAATGAAGGCTACTATTGAGTGCATTACTTTTTCGAATATGTTGGAAAAAGACATCAGTAAGGAAATTATACGATGATTATTTAAGTCTTGCTTGTCACTTTTCATAGAAAGAGGTTTAAATTTGCGTGTTTTAATCATTCTGGAAAAATTTCTTGCGGAACTGTTACATTAGATATGTCAGTAACAGAAAGGACATAACTTATTAAGTTTGAAGAGCTTTTCAGAATTCTGTCCGAAATTCCATCAACACTATACGTGATTATGGTTTTTAGAATTCTGTTACTTTGAGAGAAGGATGATGTTGCTGCTTCTAATTGCTCACAATTTGGTAAAATGACGTTTTTAATATATTGTCCCTCTTCCTCAACTTAATGTTTGAATAATATTTTTGCTGCTGATTGCTAAAAATACTTCCAACCTCTGAATTATTAATCGCAATATTGTCCTTTAGTTTCAGCTGTTGTGGTATCTTGTACATCCAGCTTTGAGTCGTCCCTCCAGGGATTTCAATTTGAGTTCACGGTGTATTTCCGTAATATTCCTGCACTGACCGAACCTTCCGGTAATAAATCTTGCAGCACCTCTTGAGTTGCTTCGATGTTTTCCGACCTGGTGCAAATCCCAACCACCTGAGCAGTATACAAGAATCAGTGACGTATGTGTTTTGCACGCTGTCCCAATTATTGATAAGCAACACTTTCCTAGAATTCTCACAACAAACCATACTATACGCCTCCCCTAAAACCAACCTTACCTGCTCGTTCCATTTCATGTCGTTTTGTGACGTTAAGCGTGGATATTTAAACGGTGTGACTGTTTCAGAAAGTGCGCCACTAAAACCGTGGCTGGACATTACACGACTGTTTTTCCTGTTCGTATGCATTAGCTTCCATTTTTCTACATTTAGAGCTAACTGTCATTCATCACACCAAATAGAAATTCGGTCCAAGCCATCCTGTACGCTCCTTCAGTCATTCAACGACCATACTTTCCATAAACTGCATCATCATCACCAAAGAGTCGAAGTTGTTGCTCACTACCCCCTTGAATTCCTGGCGTCTTGCACAACGTACTGGGTTCTATTACTCACTAAGTCTTCGAGCCCTTCTCATATCTGGGAACCTGTTCCGTACGTCGGACATTCGTTCTCTTTCGCTTTTCGGAAATCTAGGAAATGTTCAATCTGGCTGTTCCCCTCCGTCCATGATTCGTAGGTTGCCTTTCAAGAAAAGGCCAAGTTGAATTTTGCATGAGCGATGCTATCTAAATCCGTGCACATTCTTGGACAGAAACGTTTCTCTCTCAAGGCAATTTATTGTATTCGAACTTCCAGCCACAAAGTTTCGAGACTGTGTTAATAAAAAAAACTGAGAAAAGTTCGGAATTAAATAATATTACAGTTATATAGTATCTTTAGATACGGATGATATTATTCTCTATATTGTAGACTTTCTAGTCCAAGTGATAACAGTGGGAATGTTGTGTTAGGGTTGTATCGGAAAAAGTAATTTCGGGATATACCGGACAAAGCAGAAACCAAAGGTACCAAAATTTTTATGTTTTTTCTGTAACAGGCAAATATGGGGAAGTCAGGATATAAGTGGGATGAAAATAATATGAAGCAAGCCATAGAAATAGTCTGACTTCTTGTAATGACAGTCACGGAAGGGAGTGAGAAATATTCATTTCTAACGTCTACCGTGGGTGACAGTAAAGCCTTAGCTTTACATGAAAACAAGGTGGCCACGAAGCCTGTTATGGGAAATATTTATAACACTCAGTGATGAACATGACACATATTGTAGGGTAAATGAAACCTTCAAAATAGACCTGGCTGACTCGCGGCCGTGCATTTCCTGGAGCGGCTAGCCTTTTATGTTTTGTGTCTTGCACTGTCAATGAAATTTTGCAATTGACCAAGAGGCCTTTAATTAACTAGCTCCGCACAACAAGTTTTCCCCGTAATGTTTAATACATATTTATGTAGATAATGTCTTGAAGAACTTTATGTAGAACTGTTTTAATTATTTTTATTGGCTGCTTTATTTAGAATTATTTAATTTAAAAATTTTAAGAAGGTTAATATTGTCTTATGTCATGAATTAATTTGAGGTTATTGTTATTCTAATCCAACGGCTCTCATTCACCCTTTTGAACGCCTTCATATTTGTAGTGTTAAATCAACTTCTATTTTCTCAACTATTTTTCAAAAAAATTATTTTATTAAAAAGTATATGTTAAAATAAATCTTGTTGTCCAAGGATAAATTATGTTGGTTAAAGGGGTATAGTCCTTCCATGTCATTTCCTTCATCCGGGTACAACGTGTGACGAGGGCCTCCGGTCGGGTAGACCGCTCGCCTGGTGCAAGTCTTTAGATTTGACGCCACTTCGGCGACTTGCGCGTCGATGGGGATGAAATGATGATGATTACGACAACCCAACACCCAGTCCCTGAGCGGAGAAAATCTCCGACCCAGCCGGGAATCGAACCCGGGCCCTTAGGATTGACAGTCTGTCGCGCTGACCACTCAGCTACCTGGGCCGGGTAATACCCGATTTCAGAGGAAGAAACGAAGCTGTAATGTAATCTCGTTCTGGCGTATCACAATGTTTCTACTGACTCGGTCGATGACTCTTCTTCCGCGTAGTTCAGCTGTTTACGTCGCCACTACATCTTCATTAACTGCTGTCGTATTTGGATTAGTCAAGCAAGTGACTGCGTCAACTTCTTGCGCTCGTGCATCTGCCGGAACGAAGTAGTATCAGGTGCTTCTTCTCAAGGCAACACTCCTGTCTGGAGCCGTCTGAGTGTGGAAAAACCGGAAATAAGGAGCCGCAGCTGTTGCGTGATTTCCTAGAACACTCTGCGTTCTCGTCAAAATAAAAAAAGTAAAAGTAATTTATCAAGCAGACTCTGAAATTTTGCTGGCCTTGCCACTGCTGTGACACTGAAAAAGAATGTATACAGCACAACTTACGTAGCGAGTTTACGTCGAACAATAGGCCAGAAAACTGAAATAAAGTTCATTTCAAAACTTCAGGAAACTTCTGGTCGCATGCCTGATTTGTGAATTTTTTTGTGTATGTCATGGTACTCTCCTATCCAAAGCTATGTTCCCGGTTCTTTTAGTTTTCTACTTACGGTTTCTTCGACAACGCGATCACAAGAAAAGCATCAGTTTTGTGGTATATAGATGCAACCATTAGCGAGAACCGCAAATTTTTACACAGAGAGTCTCGTGTGTTTCTGGGAGTTAGGCACAAGTGATGCAGTTAAGTGCGTCATCTCTATATCTCTATCTCTGGTGTACACTCCTGAATAGCCGGGCACATTAAAGCAAAGCCCCCGGGACAGGGAGTTGCGCCGACCCCGGATCGAATCTGCCCGGCGGATTAATGACGAAGGTCGGTGTGCCGGACCGAGGGAGATAACGCAGTGGTTAGCACATTGAACTCGCATTCGGGAGGACGACGGTTCTCTCCCACGTCCGGCCATCCTGAATTAGGTTTTCCGGGATTTTACTAAATCGCTTAAGGCAAATGCCAGAATGCTTTCTTCGAAAGGGCACGGCCGATTTTCTTTCCCATCCTTCCCTAATCTGAGCTTGTGCTTCGTCTGTAATGACCTCACTGTCTACGGGACCTTAAACACTAGTATCCTGCTCCCCCTTTCTCCTCGGTGTGTCGGCCAGTCTGGATGTGGTTTTTAGGTGGTTTTACTGACCCCATCATGTGAATACCGAACTGGTACCTAAGTCACTCTTCAGTTACACGATTCGCACAAATTTAGAAAATTTTCACTCACTTTCGCAGGACGAACACGAGACAACGACAGTTGGGGGCACACCTAATCCATCCCAGGGGGGTAACGGGGTGGTGTCAGGAAGAGCAACCGGCCACATTTTAAATTAAACATGACAATCCGTTAATAACCTTGCCGACATTGCGCCTGTGCTGGACAAAGTCATAAGAAAGAGAAAACGCAGAGTATCTCTCTCTTCGGTTTCAAATATACAGTTCCGTCAAGTAGCAGATAATGTGTACAGTTTGGAAGAGGAACGCGATAGTATCTCTCTTTATGTAGATCTTAAATAAGTTATCCTTATTGCATCACGTTTCTTGCAGGATTACACCTGCGTGTCACGCGGGACACTGTACATTACATTTCACATTAAGCGTGACCTTCTTAATCTCCCTTCATATCCACAATTCAGCTTTAACAACTCAGTCAAAAACATACACTGAACAGCAATCACTACACTCATGCACAAGACACTGTCACATCTGATACATTGCGTTCGACAGTTTGGAAGAAGTCAAGAAGTCACTGTGAAATCAATTGCCCCCCCCCCCGCCCCCCCCGCTTTCACTTCATCTACTTAATCTGATTACCGTGTCTTTCCTCCCCTCCCACATCAATACTCCTCCACCCTCATCTATTTAATACCTCTGATCCATTCCCATTCCTGTTAATCCTAGTGTGTACCATTCCCTCATTCTCTCCTTCATTCACTATACACCCGTCCCCCCTCCCCACTTACCCAACCATCCCCCACTTTTTTCCCCATTTTTATATCATTGTACGCTTGGTCTTTTGTGACAATCATTGTCAATCATTGGAACCAACAATAAAACAACAAAATATTTACTCGATTAGTAATGAAAGGTATTTTTATGTTCGTTTTAGTGCGATTTTTAACAAAAAGTGTTAGTAGGCTGTTTAGGTTTTTATGTTGGTAACGCCACGTAGCGCTCTATATGAAAATCACTGACTGCGCTGTGTAAAGCCTGTGGCTGGTTGACATTGTTGGAATATTCGCTATTGTAGTGTTGGGCAGTTGGATGTGAACAGCACGTATATATATATATATATATATATATATATGATGTCTTTTGAACATAATTAAGGTAAATACATTATTTGTTCTGTATCAAAATCTTTCATTTGCTAACTATGCCTATCAGTAATTATGCCTTCAATAGTTAGAATCTTTTATTTAGCTGGCAGTATTGGCGCTCGGTGTATTGCAGTAGTTGAGTAACGAAGATTTTCGTGAGGTAAGTGATTCATGAAAGGTATAGGTTATTGTCCGTCAGGGCCATGCTTTTGTAGGGATTATTGAAAGTCAGATTGCGTTGCGCTAAAAATATTGTGTGTCAGTTTAGTGATGATCAGAATAATTAAAGAGAGAAATGTCTGAGTACATTCAGTTTTGCTCAGCTGTTTGAAAATCAAATAACGTAAGGGGTTGACCAGCACAGTAATTCATTAATTTTTCTGAGGGGATGTTTCAGAAGGTACGAAGATCTATGTAGTTGTAGTATAAACAAAATATTTTACCGCAAACCTACTATATCGGCATGGTATTAACGAAAATCTCCATAAAACATCGATTCACTTCGACTTATAAATTGTGTCCCATATTTTAATTTTGAAAATGTAGCCGCCCTACTACTTCCTATAACAAGATATTTTGTCTTAGAAAAATAAATTCATAGTTACAGTTGTTCCGCAAGATTAATTTAGTATTCAATTAATGTAGTATTCATCTGAACTGTCTCTGTGCAATTCAGTACAGACTGTGTGCATGTCTTGTCATTTCCCGGAAATTTGCTGACATACACTGTACGCACTTAGAAAATAGTTGAAACGAGGATGAAATGAAAAAAATTTGCAAGCAGACCTAACTCAAAACACCGAATAGGTATTTCGTGGTACGAATATGCGTTAACTCTCACGTGTCTTGTGGAAGCCTGAGGCACGTGATCAGGTAAGGGCAAGCCCACTGTACGGGACCCGGCGCGCGCCACTTTGCTTTTGTTACACTCACAAATCGATGGTTTGACGTCAGCGTCCAGCAGCCTGCACTTAAGGTAATTACTGGACGAGTACACAAAAAGCCCGTCCTACAGCAGCAGAGTGACTGGAGCGGACTATCACGACTACAAAACTAGTCGCAGCTCTAATGTGTGTGACAAACACTGTAATTGAACACCATCGCTCTATGTTTGGTGCCCGCATCTCGTGGTCGTGCGGTAGCGTTCTCGCTTCCCACGCCCGGGTTCCCGGGTTCGATTCCCGGCGGGGTCAGGGATTTTCTCTACCTCGTGATGGCTGGGTGTTATGTGCTGTCCTTAGGTTAGTTAGGTTTAAGTAGTTCTAAGTTCTAGGGGACTTATGACCACAGCAGTTGAGTCCCATAGTGCTCAGAGCCATTTTTTTCTATGTTTGGTACCATTGTACAAATTATCAGAGTGAAGTTTCCTGTCCAGTTTTGTGTTGTATTTTTTTTCTTCGATGTTAAACAGATCATCTGCATTATACTTCGCAAGCCATCTAATGGTGTGTGGCGGAGGGTACTTTTTGTACCACTAACTGAGCCCTCCAATCCTGTTCTAGTCGCGAACAGCGCGTGGGAAGAATGTTTGTCGGTAAGCCTCTCTATTGCCTTTTATTTCTCAAATTTTCTCCTCATGGTCGTTACGCGAGACGTATGTGCGGTTCAAAATGGTTCAAATGGCTCTGAGCACTATGGGACTCAACTGCTGAGGTCATTAGTCCCCTAGAACTTAGAACTAGTTAAACCTAACTAACCTAAGGACATCACAAACATCCATGCCCGAGGCAGGATTTGAACCTGCGACCGTAGCGGTCTTGCGGTTCCAGACTGCAGCGCCTTTAACCGCACGGCCACTTCGGCCGGCCGTATGTGCGGTAAAGTAAATATGTTGTCCGACTCTTCCCGGAAACAGTTCTCTCGAAATTTCAATAGTAAGTCTCTCCGTGATGTACAGCGCCTCTCTTGTAACGTCTGCCAATGGAGTATGTTGAGCATCTCCGTAACGCTCTCTTGCAGAGTAAACGATCCCGTGACGAAACATACCGCTCTTCGTTGGATCTTCTCCATCTCTTCTGTCAGTCCTATCTGGTGGGGATCCCAGACAGATGAACAACACTCAACAATCGGTCCTTAAGATGTTCTATGAATCTGAGTGTGGCATTTGCTTTCCCCGCTTTTGTATTATAGGTCATTCCATTTAAAGTTGTTCTCGATAGTTACTCCTAGATACTTTACGGCAGATACTAGCAGTTCCAGGGGTTTGTCACCTATAATGTAGCTATACAGTAGTGGATTTCTTTTCCTATCTGAGAATGCTCATTTTTTTATCAAAATAGATTGCCTGGAGACAATGTGAAAATAGACAATAAGTAGGGAAACAAATTCTTTTTACTCTTTTTAGGGTCGTTTCCTCAATCACTAAAACCTGAACCCTTACAGGATCAGTTTATTGTCCGTCTGTGTGTCTGCCCGACCGTTGAAAGCCCTTATTTTCAGGAACTTGTAGACGTATTAAGTTGAAATTAATGTCTTACACTAAGTGCTATTGTCCCTTGGTGGTGTAAAACATAGAAACTTCTAAGTCAAAGTAGTCAAAAGATACGGCAGTTTATGTAAAATATTTTGATACTCACAAACTCACTCATTAGAGCCTGTAGGATACTTCCCGTTGGGCTGGATCATGAAATTTGGTAAGAGGCATGGTTGCACACACAACCAAAGAAAACAATCCGAAATTATTTAATTTTCCCGTTATAACTCGCGTGTTATGAGAGTAAGCCGTTTTAAGGGTACTGCGTTTTGAAGATTCGTGAAAAGCTTGTCGTTCTTGTTAGTATTTGTTACAGTAAAATGAAAATTAGTAACATTTCGACGATTAAAGTCTACAGAAGAATAAAACAAAAAATAAAAAGTAAGAAATTACCAAGCTACACCCTAGCGTAACAGGTAGAAATACCATGTTATGGAACAATGGTTAGGTCCGCAGAGGGTTCCAGTCCTGATGTATCTAGATTTTATTTTAACTTCTGCTTTTTCTAAAAGGTCGTGAGAGTTACTTACATTTACATAATATCAAGTATTTTGTAAGAAAGTTCTCTGTCAGGAGAGAGTTTGTTCGATTTGGTGAACTTTTGTAAGCTGTTGTTCTTACTGACGTATATCTTCCCTTCTTGTCTTATTTCATATTTACGGATAATGAAGTTTTCGTTTATGTATACCACAGAGAGAACATAAATAGCGTATGGACAAGGGAGGAAAAGTGCTTTTTGATAGAGCTTACACAGGAATTTGATGCGTGTCCATTTTCGTGAACCAACAGTGTGGTTTGTGAGCAAAATAAGGCCAACAACTGCCGCTGGAGAGCGCTGAGGGTGCAGTATCACGTTAACCAGTCTGTCCCGTGTGTCGACGGCGTTATCTCTCGTGATGGTAGATATCCCGTATGCGTGGATGTCAACGTTAGCTGCCTCGTCCAGTGTTCTTTGTTCCACGGCTTTAGTGTTTACCACATATCTCTTTCGTCGCCGATTTTCTAGAGAATCTTCTCATTTCTTACATTATCAGTCCATTTAATTTTCAAATCCTTCTGTCGCACCACATCTTATACGGTCCGATTCTCCCCTTCGTATTATACTATAGGCCTAGTCCATGATTCAGTGCTCGAAACGTATATCCTCAGAACTTTATTTCTAAAGACCTGTTTTGATGTTAGTATATTCTTTCAGCGACAATGGTCTCTTTATCGGTGCTAGTTCACTTGCATATATCTCGCTCCGTCGTTTATGCGTTATTTTGCTTCCAACGTCGGAGAATTCCTTCACTTCGTCCACAGTTTGGTTCTCAATTTTGATGTTAAATTCATCGTTAATGTAATTTCTACTACTCCTCATTACATACGTGTATCTTCGCTTTACTGTCAGCCGTAATTTTGTACTCATTATTTTCATTCAACTGTTTCTATAGTTCATCACTTTGCCTGAGCACAGCCATGCCATCAGCTAATCCTGTCATTGATATTTTCACCTTCAACCTGAATCTCACGTATGACCTTCTTTCCTTTTGCTTGTGAGTTGGTGTACGCATTTCTCTCATCTCTCTCACAAAAGTGCTACATCTGCCTTTCCTTCCAGAAATCTCTCTTCATTGGAAATACGACATGTAAGTTCCAGATTCTTCGTACCATCGTTAGCATACCTGCCTTGGAAATGGAACTGTCAACAACAGAATGGCATGGATGCATGGACTGCCGTAGCGGAGAGCTGCGCCTACATCCGCCAGCATGGCGGGTAGTTGGCGTGTTTGGCATGCAACAGTTATGGCTCTGACGTCAATCGACCGACGGTACATTATCTCCGGTGAGAAGCCAGATCCAACAGCAATCAGTACTAACGTCATACAAAGCTTTTACGCACTGACAAAGCTGATGGCACAGGTCATGCAATAGGTAGTTCTGCGACGTTAACAAGAGATGTTTAATAAACCAGTATCTTGAGACGAGAAGAGATTTTCTTGCTTTTCCGAGACATACTCCATGACTCGAACAATTGGGAAAGTTAAAACTGTGTACCGTACCATTAAGTAAATCATAATTTGATCTTCCTTACAAAATAGCGTGAAAAACGTAGATATACATCAGAGAGACATGAACGGAATACTGTAAAATATTTATTTATTTACAAAATACATTTTCCACCTGTAGTATTGTAATTGGAAGCGATTCACTTAAATATTTGGTTTTACAAAATTAAATAATTCTTTAAAGTGTTGAAGATTGACAACATGAGTGAAATATATTGATTCTCCCACAGCTTATTTGGAAACCCCATGTTAAAAAATTTGAAAAACTGGCCAAGTAATAGCCCATCACGTCAGTAAATCAAAAGAGCCATAACCCTCGACACTAAATCTCATGTCCTTCCAAAATAAAAACCGTGTGGATAAAAAGATGTGACATTCCTTTCTGTTGAACTGTCGCCGTGCAACATAATATAATGGTTTCTGTTAGTCAAAAATTCGTCGATTCAGTTCCATTTCTATGAAAAACTAGCGTTTCGATCGAGGCTTCGCCCGCGTACGCACGCGCTGACCAAAATTATTTCGAGGAATGCTTGCTTGAACGTAAATGAATACGTTAACCAAGGCTGCAGGTGGCGCTGTTGTATTCAACCACGAATGCCACTTGTGGAATGTCCTCAATACGTTGCATCTGTCAGTCGTTATCACAACAGTGTTATGCGTAGTTTTGAGGGCATTATGTCGGAGCCGAGTGACTTCGAATGTGGGAAAAGTGGTCGTGCCCGTTAGGTGGGTGCTTCTTCAAACAAGGTGGACGAACTCTTTGGTGTTTGAAGGAGCACCACATCGAAGATTTATATCCCGTTTAGGGGAAGCGAAAAAACATTATCCTCTAAGTCACAACGTGGATAAAGGTGTGTATCGAGTGATTGTGATAGGCGCTCTTTGAAGAGGATTGTGAAGAAAAATTAGAGGACGATAGCTGCAAAGTTCGCCTCAGAATTGAATGACGCACTCGAGAACCCTGTCAACACCAAAACAACAGTGCGCGAGCTTCAGAAGCAGGGAATTAACAGCGCGGGCTGAAGTTCCAGAATCACTCTCAGCGTTGTAAATGGCCATAACAGGAAAAAGTGGTGGTGAAGCCATAAAAGTTGAACTACGGAGCCATACAAGAATGTCTTTTGGTCGGATGAGTCTTGTTGCATACTGTTTCCAACATATGGCTGAATTTACGTCCAAGAGAGAAACATGGCGGGCGTTCGGTGATGATATGGGCAACCATATCCACAATGGATCGGCAGAGCCCGCCGTATCCAAGTGTTCCATGGGCAACATGGTTACTCTGCAAGGTCGCGTTACTGTCAAGGTTTATGCGACCATGTTGTCTGATCAAGTTTATGCTATGGTAGAATGTTTATCCTTTATGGCGATGCTGTGTTCCATGAAGTGAGGGTCCTTATTCACACAACTTTAATCGTCTAGATCTGGTTTTGTGAGCACGAGGATGAATTCTCGCATCTCCCCTGGCAGCCACATTCACCAGATCTTAATGTTATTGAGTCTTTGTGGTCTACTTTGGAGAGAAGTGTGGGAGATCACTATCCGTCTCCATCGCTGTTACCCGAACTTGCCAATAGTTTGCAGGAACAATGTTATAAGGTTCGCTTGAAAACCATCCGTATTTATTCATTCCGAGACGACGGGAAGCTCTCTTGAATGTCAACGGTTTTCATACACCATATTAGGCATGGTAATGTGTTGTGTTCTTGGTTTCTGCATGTTTTCGTTAACACGAATATATTGCTGATATATTTAACATATTACATACATATTTTTCACATATTTCTTATATATTCGTAGAGAATTTTTTTTCTGCAGTTCCGTCTCAATCTAGGGGAAACTGCCTAGCTCACCGCTGTTTTACACCATCCGATTTGTAGTGGTTAATAAAAAAGAAGGAAAGAAGAGAAAAAAAGGTTGAAAACGTGGGAAGAAATGGTGAATGAAAAGGGAGTTTTAAAATCGTTAATGACCGTGAATAAGGGAAAGAATGAAATGCAAATCGAACTTTGCATTACAGAAAAGTTATCGGACTTCGTGATTCGGAAAAGCTATTGTTGGGGTGGTCCTTGTGGCGTTTCTGAGCAAAAGTTAAACCAATTTCCACTACAAAAATTATTGAAAAAGAACAGAGAGTAACAAAATGTAACTGACAGGGGGAAATGGCGTAGATAAGAGTTCATCCTTTACCATGTTGACATGTCTTCTTTCGTGCGGCGTCCAGGTCTTCAAAAATCTCCTACTTCATTTCTGCGTGAAAAGTCTGCTCCGAAATCTTGCAATTGTCCAGGAATCACTAATTTATACAAATGAAAATCATCTTGGTATTGAATGCAATTAAATTACTTTGCTACTTCCATCCTCCGAATTTCATAACAACTTCCACAACATTAAACACACATTAAAATCAGATCAAGACTAGCTAATAAGTTTTTTACGTCTGCCTTAAGCTTCCTCTCTCGAGAGACAAAAAAGATAGAAAAAAAGAGTTACAATTTTAGTATTTTCTCTGCTGTCGAGCGCTCATACCGCTGCGATGGTATAATTTATGTCTGAGGGAACGAGTGTAGCGCGGCGAAATTCAAAGTCCCGCTACAGATTCCACAGAGGACGTCAAAAAATGGTTCAAATGGCTCTGAGCACTATGGGACTCAACTTCTGAGGTCATTAGTCCCCTAGAACTTAGAACTACTTAAACCTAACTAACCTAAGGACATCACACACATCCATGCCTGAGGCAGGATTCGAACCTGCGACCGTAGCGGTCTCGCGGTTCCAGACTGCAGCGCCCAGAACCGCGCGGCCACATCGGCCGGCAGAGGACGTCAAATATAATTGATATTCAGCTGCGTAGCATAATCTTTGACCTCGAAACATGCTGACGAAATTACTGAACCGCTGCACTGCTCATTTTTGCGACCTGGGTGACGCGCTGAACAATACAATTTGTGTTTCACACGTTAAAATATTCCAAGCCAGCCAAATACAGGAAACAGATACCAGCAGGTTGTTGCCAACCATTTTTCGTGGCGACCCATCTGATGTCTACCTCCACCTCTAGAGGTAGTAGCGGTTTCTTATTCCCATAACATTTTTATGCAAATAAATAACATACCAAATTTTTATATGACTACACGATCTCAGAACAATGAATGGAAGCAGTTACTCGCACAAAATGTCTAGGAGTATGCGTCCGGAGCGATTTAAAGTGGAAAGACCACTTAAAATTAATCGCAGGTAAGACAGATGCCAGACTGAGATTCATTGGAAGAGTCCTCAGGAAATGTACACCGTCAGCAGTGGATGTAGCTTTCAAAACGTTCGTTCGACAAGTACTTTAATATTGTTCATCATTAAGGGGTCTGTATCAGATATGATTTCTAGAAGAATTAGAGAAAATCAAAAGAAGAGCAGCGCGTTTCGTTACAGGTTTATTAATTAAGCACGAAGGCGTCACAGAGATGAACAACCGACTCCAGCGGTAGACACTTCAGGAGAGACTTTCTGCGTCACGGTTGGTTTACTGTTGAAGGTCAAAGAGCGTACCTTCACAGAAGAGACAACCAGTATATTGCTTCCTCCTACGTATATCTCGCGAAAACACCATAAAGATAATATTTGACAGATTCTGGCCCACACGCAGCCTTTCCAGGAACCGTTCCTTCCGCGAACCGTTCGAGACTTGAGCAGGAAAAGAGTGAATCGACATTGGTACACAAAGCAACCTCCACCACACACCGTAAGATGGCTTGCGCTGTATGGTTGTAGATGTAGATGTAGATATAGCAGCCGATAAGGCTGCGGAGAGTTGAGCGCCTTTCAGAAATACAGGAAGGCGCATTCTACCTATGCGTGTGTGTCTACTGTATGCAGCATATCCTGAGTAAATGAAGCTAACTGTGTTTCGCATAAGTGGTTTCTCTTAAATCCGTTCTGATTCTTTCGGAGAAGCTTCTTTTCATTCATGGACATCACAGTGTTCGAGCTTAGATAATGCAACTTGTTCATGTAACGGAAGGACTTCAGCGATGTCGTCCAGTACTTCCGGTCTTGTTGATTGGACACACATAGGGTAGAGAAAAACAACCTGAACCTGATAATATAAGATCAAGACAGGGGACCTCGAACTGAGCAGAGTTTTCGCGTTTACTGTAGACTGAAAATGTTCCATTGTGGAGCTACGATCATAAAACGGCAGCCAATCAACAAAAAGCGCATGGAAGTATGCCTATTTCGAATAGCTTCTTCCAGTTAATTGCTGTTACGCTGAAAAAGTGCAGTTAGAAATTTAATTACCTAAGATAATGGTTTCAGCTGAACCTTTAAACCTGGGCAAACTTTAAATTCCTATCCATGGCTCGTTACGTTTGATGGCATTTTCTGTCCTGTTTGACGTATAAGGCTGGCTATTAAATCAGTATAGAACTATAACATAATATCTTGTGGAACGAAACCCGCAAACAGCTGTATGTAAGATCCTTTATTTATAGTTTAGTCACATCTTCAGGTGGATATATAAATTACGTCCAAAATGTGGGGATCAATAGGAGACCTAACATTCATTGTCCTAATAATAAGTTGACAGTACACTCGTTGGCGTATTACTATTATTTGGACAGCGTATGTTAGGCGTTGGGGATGGATAGAACACACAACATTCTCTTTCCACATAATAGTAATACCCGAAGTGAGCGTACTGTCAAATTATTATTTACACAGTGAATGTCAAGTTTCCTATCCAGCCGCACATTTGGGTCTCACGTGACGTTATTTAGATACCCCTCTGAAGATGTGACTTTAAGCTATGGAACGGGTTGTGATTCCAAATAAAAGATCTTACATACAGCTGTTCGCTGTTTTCATTCCATACGATGTTTTTTGACAGCTACGGTTGGCTTTGACACAAAGTTTTAGTACATAGATCTACATCTATATGAATACGCTGCAGTTCATACTTAAGTGCTTGGTAGATGATTCATCGAAACACTTTCGCACTATTTCTCTAGCGTGCCACTCACTAAACAGCGCGCTGGAAAAAACGAACACCTAAATCACACCCGTGCGAGCTCTGATTCTCATATTTTATTACAGTGATCGTTTCTCCCTATGTAATGGCTTGTCAACAAACTATTACACAATAGAATTAGAGGCGCTAAACAGCGCGCTGGAAAAAACGAACACCTAAATCACACCCGTGCGAGCTCTGATTCTCTTATTTTATTACAGTGATCGTTTCTCCCTATGTAATGGCTTGTCAACAAACTATTACACAATAGAATTAGAGGCACCACTTACAAAGAATGGAAAATAGCGGACGTCCCAAAGCAGCGTTGTGCTACATGTGGAGGGAAGGAGGGATCGAAGACAACCCAGGACATTCTGGAGACTACTGTAAAGCCAAAACGGAGAAAAATGCTTAATCCACGAAGTGAAGAAGGAGCAGATTAAATCAACTATGTTAACACATCGTAATGCGGAAACAGCACTGCAAGGGATATCGTAACAATAAAAATTTCTTGTGGCTTTATTGCTGCGCGATTCTTTGAACTGGACACCACTTCGGCGACATGCCGGCCCCAGTAATCAACCGGGGAAAGGGGACCTGCAGTTCAAACTGGAATCAGTACCACGTCTCGTTTCTGGCGAATCTCACACCTTCGGGAGGTGAAGGCTAGATCAAAGGTATGCTATCAACTTCCGCGGTCCGACTGAGGTTCGGCCCCCGCGACTTCTTTGTTTCCCAGGTCGCACTGTGCCACTAGATCAACAGTCCCGACAGAACTGCAGCAAAGTAGCCTAAATGTGGCACTGTACGGGCGGTGGCGTTAATAATGAAATCTAAAGGCCACATATTTTAATTTTCTGCTTATGTGTTGAGAATATAAATGAATTTTTATTCCAGCAAGTAAAAGAGGTCACTTAATGTGAACTGAAGTGATGGTGAATGAAAAATCAGAAATTCAATGTTAATCACATTATTTTACAAATCTGAAAGTCCTGCCTCCAACACCGCTTCAAAGTTGACGTGGTCGAAGGAATGACTGGCGTACCCTCTCGAAAAACACGGCAGCAGCTCAGTCGGACAAAACCACGATAATACCCACATCCAAATACGTTGACTGACCGGACAATCTTCCGCATGCTTCTCCCTAATTGGCTATTGTTTTCCGGTTCTGGACGAAGTATCACAATGGTATGCCGGCTGCACACATGAGCCAGAATATGCAATACTCCTTCGGCGGCATGTTATTGATGTAAAGACTACCATAGGCCTGATCTCGTTTGGTTGGCAAATGGATTGCGCCACATGCCGTAAGAAGGACGCCGCACAGTGTTTTTTAATCATTGGGTTCTTATGCCCAGTATTGTCACATCACTGAAACGTGGGTTCTTCAGAAACTCTTTGATTTGATTTCATTTAATGTGTGTGTGTGTGTGTGTGTGTGTGTGTGTGTGTGTGTGTGTGAATTCATAAGGGACCAAACTGCTGAGGTCATCGGTCCCTAGACTTACACACTACTTAAACTTACTTATGCTAAGAACAACACACACACACCCAAGCCCGAGGGAGGACTCGAACCTCCGGCAGAAGGGGCACCGCAATTCCTGACATGGGGCCTCAAATCGCGCGGCTACTCCGCGCGGCGATTTCATTTAATCAGGTAGACAAAACGACAATGGTGTTAATCCACTGTTGCCCATACCGAAACCGAATTTATTTTATGATATCTCTCCCTGTCATACTCTAACTAATAGCAGAGGTCCCTGAGCCGTGCGAAGCCCGTGTTCATGCCGTTATTGCTTGACATCTTATCTTGGAGGCACTCTCGTCTTATTCGATTTACTGGCGCCACTAAGTTGCTTGCTTGCCTCCCCGTGAGTGGCAGCAGCAGCGATTATTGATAAGAGCACTGTAGTACTATCTTTGGAGCGACCGCTAGTATTTCCTGGTCATCATGGGTCTGGAGTTCAGGGGGGGTCCGGACAGCCATGACTCCCCTGACCTTTGCCGGCACACATGGCTTCAGTGGGGACGACCTTGGTTGGTCGTTCGGTCGGTTGTCTCATCGGACGACGTGTATTTGGTCGCCGACCACTTCCGGGTTCTCTGTGTGTGTCGACTTGTGATTCCTCATAGTTGTTCCACAGTCACTGGTTTTAGTATTGTTCGAGTTGCATAAAAAGTTCTCGGTTTACTTGCCGCGTCAAATTTGGATAAAATCCCAAGCTTTCGATGACTACCTCCGTCATCTTCGTCAGGGGTAAAACAGTTGTTTGTTCATATTATTGTCTTAGACTGGTTATTGTGCGTTGGCTGTTTTTAGACGTCAATTTTGAAGACGTAGTGCGGCTGGTATCTTCATCCTCGGCTGATACCTTCTGCTGTCGTGCTGTTGGTCGGGTGGAAGGGAATTGATTAGGTTGTTGTTCGGTCCTTCAGCCGACCTTGGGTCGGGTTACCGTCCGATTATTTAACCTTACTCTTGGCTGCCTGTCTCACCTCACCTTACGTTAGAGCTACCTCCTCAGGTCGATCCTTGGAACACTTCTGAGGACCACTGTTCTGTTGGTTTTAGATTGTGATTTTCATTTTAGTCTGATGTACTGTGCGAGGCCATCAGGTGTCTATTAATTTAGTTTGTTTTAATTTTAAGCTTAGGCCTTCAGCCGACTTAAAGTTTGAAGATTGATTTGTTTAATAACAAAAATTTTGAAAGTTTGTTATATCTGAAATTCTTATTATCCAGGCCCTAAGCTCTGAGTTGTTCAATGTCTTGTGTGTGGTCATCAACCGAGTATTTACGTGAAATATGGGAGAGAGTGTCACAGGAATGATACAGGATTTGGGCTGGACTTCATTAAAAGAAAGGCGTTTCTCGTTGCGGCGGAATCTTCTCACGAAATTCCAATCACCAACTTCTTCCGCCGAATGCAAAAATATTTTGTTGACATCGACCTACATAAGGAGAAACGATAACCACGATAAAATAAGGGAAAGATACAGGTGTTCATTCTTTCCGCGCGCTATACGAGATTGGAATAATAGAGAATTGCGGAGGTGGTTCGATGAAACCTCTGCCAGGAACTTAAATGTGATTTGCAGAGTATCCATGTAGATGTAGATGTAACTACTAGAGTGTGTTGGTTGTTTTTCCTCTGCGTCTAACAGACTTCCCGCAAAGACATCACATTATTACCTACCTGATGCTTTCTGCACGGTAGTAACCTTTGCTATGAAGTCGACTACGCCTGTCAGTACAGACTCTTCGTTTTGTGTCCACGTGTCTACACTTCAATCGCTGACCTTCTGTTCAGGGAAAATGTACGTTAATGGCTTGCTTGTGCTACAGGTGCAGCCAGGCTGAAAACGTACCACTCGTAATAGTCATCATTGTGCAAATGACATACATGCGTATGTTCAATACACTATCCGCAGTCATCAGCACTTAAATCCCTAACATCCTGTACACATCGGGGCTGCTTGGCTATCTGAATGAATGTAGATGCTGCGATCCTCATACCATCTACGTAGATTCTCCTGTGGGCACAATCTGATAGCGAGCCAATTTCTCTAGAGAAATAGTACTCATTTGTCTAAGATGTACCCTGTATATCCCGATCTCAGAACCTTCGTCTGATTTCGACCAGCCAGTAAGCCAGAATACGTCAAGAAACTCTGCTGAAAGATCTTTCAGGCGAACAAAATTATTCTGTGCATCTGCAGTTTCGAAATAGGATAATATAAACCGCTCGATTGAACTTGGGTAGCCCAGCTTGTTTAACATTGATGGGCAAGCAGTGGAAAAAGCTAACCGCACGTGCGTTTCGCCGACGGGTGAGCAAAAGAGAAGAGAAGCGACCGCATGACGGATGCGGCGTCGCGACGACCCGGAAGGCGACGCCCCGGCGTCCTGTCCTCGGTTTTTGCCCACCGCCTGCCGTCGACGCCCCGACCCGCGCACGCAACACGACCAATGAGGCAGCTGCTCGCCTTGACGTCAGCGTCGAGGGTCAACCCACCGCGCCTACCTCTCACCGGCTCCAGCAGAGCCAGTCTCCGGTCACGAGATACTTAAAGAGGTGCGCACTTGCAGCTATCTATCCAATATGTCCTGTATGCTTCATCAGAGAGTTTTTACAACACTCGTGAGTGCAAACATGTAGGTCGACGAACAGGATCTTGAGTGAATCTTTGCTTATCCTTGCAATTTTTAAAATTCCGACCTCATGTTCTTTCTGTATGCTAGGTTTCTCTACATTTTTGGGGCTGTTTTTGTTAATACTGCTGGCGGGTAATAAACACTCAAGAGCTACAGAAACTGTCACACCTGCACAATAGCTTGTAGAGCCCCCACCAGCACGCAGAAGTGCCGCAACACAGCGTGGTATGGACCTGACTGATATCTGAAGTAATGCTGTAGGGAATTAACACCATTATTTCTGCAGGGCTGTCCGTAAATCCGTAAGAGTACAAGGGGGTGGGGATCTCTTCTGAACAGCACGTTGCAAGGCACCAGAGATGTGCTCAATAATGTTCATGTCTGAGGAGTTTGGTGGCCAGCGGAAGTGTTTAAACTCAGAACAGTGTTTCTGGAGCCACTCTGTAAAAATTATGGACGTGTGGAATTGCTGGAATTGCCCAAGTCCGACGAAAATGCACATCGGACATGAATGGATGCAGGTGATCAGACAGGATGCTTACGTACGTGCCACCTGTCAGAGTCTTATCTAGACGTATCAGGGGTCCCATATCACTCCAACAGCACACGCCTCACACCATTACAGAGCCTCCACCAGCTTGAAAAGTCCCCTGCTGACATGTAGGGTCCATCGATCCATGAGGTTGTCACCATACCCGTACACGTCCACCCTCTCAATACAATCTGAATCGAGACTTTTCCGACCACGCAATATGTTTCCAGTCACAAATAGCCCAATATTGGTGTTGACGGGCCCAGCGAGGCGTAAAGATTTGTGTCGTGCAGTCATCAAGCCTTCGGCTCCAAAAGCCCATATCGATGACGTTTCGTTGAATAGTTCGCACACTGACACTTGTCAATTGTCCAGCATTGAAATCTGCAACAGTTTGCGGAACGGTTGCACTTACGTCACGGTGAACGATTCTCTTCAGTCGTCGTTGGTCCCGTTCTTGGATGATCTTTTCGCGCACGCAGCGATGTCGGAGATTTGATGTTTTACCGGAATCCTGATATTCACGGTACAATCGTCAATTGGTCGTACGGAAAATCCCCACTTCATCGCCACGTCGGAGATGCTGTGCCCCATCGCTCGTGCGTCGATTATGACACCATGTTCAAACTCACTTAAATCTTGATAACCTGCCATTGTAGCAGCAGTAACCGAGATAACAACTGCGCCAGACACTTGATGTCTTACACTGGCGTTGCCGACCGCAGCGCCGTATTCTGCCTGTTTATATATCTCTGTATTTGAATACGCATACCTGTAAAATTTCCTTGGAACTTCAGAGTATATAGGTCGACGGATCCATATCCAGCATGAATCATTTACTAATCTTTGAAATTTTTTTCAAATTTTCACCCCATGTTCTTTCTGTATCCACGGTTTCTCTACAGGCTTCGAGGCTGTTTTTCTTGCTACTGCTAACAAGTAATGTAAATGGTAAATTTTGTGTAATATTAATAGAATTATCTAAACTGGACTCAACCATATCAAATTCATCATAAGATCACAAATCACATGATGCGTTTCTACACCGTCTTCATCTTCAGAGAGAGTATCCACAGCAGAACGCTGACGAAGATCCGAGTATACGGATTAGGTTCCCAGATATGTGAGTGGCTCGAAGACTTTTTAAATAATAGAACGTAGCACGTGGTCCTCGACAGCGAGTGTTCATCGGAGATAAGAGTATCGTCAGGAGTGCCAGAGGAAATGTGATACGACCGCTTTTATTCCCTACATACGTAAATGACCTGTCAACCAGGGTGAACAGCAATTTGCGGCTGTTTGCTAAAGACGCTGAGGTGTACAGTAAGGTCGTCGTGTAGCTGTAGGCATATAGAGGATGACAGACAAAATTTCTGGTTGGTGTGATGAATGGAAGTTAGCTTTAGATATAGGAACTTGTAAGGTAATGTGAATGAGTTCCAATACAGCAGTAGTAGGTCGAAGCTTCACACAGTAACTTCGATTTAATATCTAGGTGTAACGTTGGTTGGTAAGTAGGGTAGGTGAACGCTCGACTTCTTTTTTTGGGAGAATTCGTGAACTGAAATAGAAATCCTTGGAGCAAAGATGATGCGCTTTTCACAAGGCTGCCAAATTTACAGAACCGGCATTTGAGGCTGACTGCAGATCAGTTCTACAGCCGCGAACGCATATATGACGTAAGGACCATGATGATAAGATGCAAGAAATTAAGGCTCGCACAGAGGCTTTTCGGCAGTAGTTTTTCCCTCACCGTTTGCCAGTGGAACAGTCAAAGGACATGACTAGTCGTGGTCCAAGGTACCCTTCGCCGTGCACCGTACTGTGGTTTGTGGAGCAAGTATGAAAAATATACAAGAATCTTTAAAAAAAAGTTAACACTTTGACAGCTGTCGGTCTGAGCAGTCCCCGTCTTACTTTACATTCAGTCCTGTTCATCTTCTGCTGGCAGTATTGAGCCTACGGACTTGTTTCTTCTGTACGTCGTCTTCTACCAGCGGGTGGAACAACCGTCTTGTATCGCATTCTTTGCTGCGTATTACCTGGAAAACGTTCATCGATATCTTGGGGCGCTGGTGACGCCAGTTAGCGGCACACCTGACTGTGGCACCATGGAAGAATGTCTCGCCTATATTCAGATGCAGTCTCCACAATCGTTGGGTTTGGTATATCTATCGCATCTGCGAGAGATTAATCAACTGACAGTTTACGTAACAGTCTAATTTATCCGCTTATAGGCTGCATTTATGCCTCTTATGTTGTCCAAAAGCAAGAACAAATTTATTCTAGAATCCTTGCGAAGCTTCTGAAGTAACGATTCGAGCCACTCTTAATTTGATCAATTAAAATTAAGAAGGAGACTATTCAGAGAGCGGTGTGACCGCCAGAATGTTGAATGCAAGCATGGAAACGTGTTTGCATTGTGTTGTAGAGGTGCCGGATGTCGGTTTGTGGGTTGGAATTCCATGCCTGTTGCATTTGGTCGGTCAGTACCTGTCAGTACAGGAACCTTAAATGCTGGTCGTGGATGACGCTAGACTTGTCGTCCGATGATATCCCATTTGTGCTCGATGGGAGACAGATTTGGTGATCGAGCAGGTGAAGGCAACATGTCGACACTCTTTAGGTGGTGTTGGGTTACAACAGTGGTATGCGGACGAGCGTTATCACGTTGCAAGACACCCTTTGGAATTCTGTTCGCGAAAGGCAGAAAAACAGGTCCAGTCAGCAGACTGACACACAAATTTCCATTCAGGTTGTGTCGAATGACCGTGAGAGTGCTCCTGTTATCATACGAAATCGCAGCCAGGACTGTAACCCCACATGTGTCTAGCACGCAGACGGGTTGGCTGCAGGCCCTCAAATGGCCTCCTTCTAACCAACAGACCGCCATCACTGCCACCGACGTAGAACCAGCTTTCATCAGAAAACACAACAGACCTCCACTCCACCCTCCAATCTCTACTGACACCACTGATATCGGAAACGGCAGTGGCTTGCAGTCAGCGGAAGGCACGCTACAGGGCGTCTGGATTGAAGCTGTTCTGGAAGTAACGGCTTTGTAACAGTTCGCTGTGCCACTACTGTGCCAACTGCTGCTCAGATTGCTGCTGCAGATGTAGTACGATGTGTCAGAGCAATCCGCCGAATACGATTGTCTTCCGTCTCGGTAGTGCCACGTGGCCGTCTGGAACCCAGTCTTCTTGCGACCGTAAATTCTCGTGACTACGACTGCCAGAAATCATGTACAGTGGCTATGTTCCTGGCAAGTCTTCCCGCAGTACCGCAGAAGGAACATACACCATGTTGCATTCATGTTATACGACCTTGTTCAAACACAGTGAGATTTTTATAATGGCGTTTTTGTCGCCTTAAAGGCATTCTTCACAGACATCAACTCACCACTTCCAATCTCGAAGGTAACTAACGCTCATGACAGTTACAGTATATACACTCCTGGAAATTGAAATAAGAACACCGTGAATTCATTGTCCCAGGAAGGGGAAACTTTATTGACACATTCCTGGGGTCAGATACATCTCATGATCACACTGACAGAACCACAGGCACATAGACACAGGCAACAGAGCATGCACAATGTCGGCACTAGTACAGTGTATATCCACCTTTCGCAGCAATGCAGGCTGCTATTCTCCCATGGAGACGATCGTAGAGATGCTGGATGTAGTCCTGTGGAACGGCTTGCCATGCCATTTCCACTTGGCGCCTCAGTTGGACCAGCGTTCGTGCTGGACGTGCAGACCGCGTGAGACGACGCTTCATCCAGTCCCAAACATGCTCAATGGGGGACAGATCCGGAGATCTTGCTGGCCAGGGTAGTTGACTTACACCTTCTAGAGCACGTTGGGTGGCACGGGATACATGCGGACGTGCATTGTCCTGTTGGAACAGCAAGTTCCCTTGCCGTCTAGGAATGGTAGAACGATGGGTTCGATGACGGTTTGGATGTACCGTGCACTATTCAGTGTCCCCTCGACGATCACCAGTAGTGTACGGCCAGTGTAGGAGATCGCTCCCCACACCATGATGCCGGGTGTTGGCCCTGTGTGCCTCGGTCGTATGCAGTCCTGATTGTGGCGCTCACCTGCACGGCGCCAAACACGCATACGACCATCATTGGCACCAAGGCAGAAGCGACTCTCATCGCTGAAGACGACACGTCTCCATTCGTCCCTCCATTCACGCCTGTCGCGACACCACTGGAGGCGGGCTGCACGATGTTGGGGCGTGAGCGGAAGACGGCCTAACGGTGTGCGGGACCGTAGCCCAGCTTCATGGAGACGGTTGCGAATGGTCCTCGCCGATACCCCAGGAGCAACAGTGTCCCTAATTTGCTGGGAAGTGGCGGTGCGGTCCCCTACGGCACTGCGTAGGATCCTACGGTCTTGGCGTGCATCCGTGCGTCGCTGCGGTCCGGTCCCAGGTCGACGGGCACGTGCACCTTCCGCCGACCACTGGCGACAACATCGATGTACTGTGGAGACCTCACGCCCCACGTGTTGAGCAATTCGGCGGTACGTCCACCCGGCCTCCCGCATGCCCACTATACGCCCTCGCTCAAAGTCCGTCAACTGCACATACGGTTCACGTCCACGGTGTCGCAGCATGCTACCAGTGTTAAAGACTGCGATGGAGCTCCGTATGCCACGGCAAACTGGCTGACACTGACGGCGGCGGTGCACAAATGCTGCGCAGCTAGCGCCATTCGACGGCCAACACCGCGGTTCCTGGTGTGTCCGCTGTGCCGTGCGTGTGATCATTGCTTGTACAGCCCTCTCGCAGTGTCCGGAGCAAGTATGGTGGGTCTGACACACCGGTGTCAATGTGTTCTTTTTTCCATTTCCAGGAGTGTATTTAAAGCAAAACTAATCTGCATCCTCATAGTGGCACTACTAGAGCCACACTTACTCGACTGGCTCGAAATTTTAATAGATATGATCTTTCAGATGGAGAAACAAGACTACCAACTTTCATCCATGTAGCACAATTCCTTCTGGATGTTCCGTTTTTTTCTGACGTTTTACTTCCCAACAAACGTAAATTCTGTTATTGACAATGGCTGAATGGTAAAAGCAGGCGACATCCATATTACTGACACGGACATCAGAGACGCACGCTTTGTCACTGACACAGGGAACTAATGTAGCACACGTCCTGTTTGTATCTCTCACACACTGTCCACCTTCAACAGAGATAACTAATTTTAAACCGAGATCCGTCACATTGTACGAGGCCTGATTTCATTTTTTAACACACAAACAGTATGGGCCTCAGGGTCAAACGCTACATTGCCGAGCCATGTGACATCTCCTATTGCCATTCCCGATACTCCTTCACCTACCGACCAGAACTGGGTCTTGTCCTTCGCTTGTGTCAGACCGTGTACCTGCAGCCCGCCGAAAAATGCTTAGTGTTTTTAAACAGCAACAAATTAACGTGAAATTTATACTGAAATTCGATAGTTCACCAAAGGCCCATTCTTTACTTACAACAAGGTTGACTTTCACAAAGTCAAGTTCTTGTGTACTTCAAGCTGACAAGAATAAAGCACAGAAGAATGGGAAAGAATATTGAGAATGTGTTAGACGTCGATCAGTTTGGGTTTAGAAAAGGAAAGGCACCAAAGAGGCAGTTCTGACGTCGCGGATGACAATGGAAGCAAGGCTAAGAGAAATCAAGGCACTTCATTTATCGACATGGAAAAAGCGTTCGAAAACGTGAAATAGTACAAGATGTTGAAATTCTGAGGTAAATAGGGGTCAGCTACAGGGAGAGACGGATAATATACGACTCTTACAAGAATCAAGAAGAAATAATATGATTTCAAGAAGGAAATGTTCGGATTAAAAAAGATTCTAACGCAGGGATGCAGTCTTTCACCCCTACTGTTCAATTTATACATACAAGAAACAATGACGGTGATAAAAGAAAGGTGCAAGAATGGAATTAAAATTCAAATTCAAGGTGAAAGAATATCAATGATAAGATTCGCTGATGGCATTGCTATTCTCTGTGAAAGTGAAGAAGAGTTACAGGACCTAATGAGTAGAATGAACTCTCTAATGAGTGCAGAATATGGTTTGAGAGTAAATCGAATAAAGACGAATGTAATGAGAAGCAGCAGAAATGTGAACAGCGAAGGGCATAACGTTAGGATTGATAATCACGAAATAGATGAAAGTTAAGGTATTCTGCTGTCTAGGCAGCAAAATAGCCCATGGCGGGTGGAGCAAGGAGGATATCAAAAGCAAAAAAATGGTTCAAATGGCTCTGAGCACTATGGGACTTAACATCTGAGGTCAACAATCCCCTAGACTTAGAACTACTTAAAACTAACTAACCTAAGGACGTCACACACATCCATGGCCGAGGCAGGATTTGAACCTGCGACCGTAGCAGCAGCGCGGTTCCGGACTGAAGCGCCTAGAACCGGTCGGGCACAACGGCCGGCGATATATCAAAAGCAGATTAGAATCAACAAAGAAGGCATTTCTGACTAAGAGAAGTCTACTGGTATCAAAGACAGGCCTTAATTTGGGGTGAAATTTCTGTCCGTTTGGAGCACAGGATATTGTGCTAGTGAAACATGGAAAAACGGAACAGATGAAAATCGAAGCATTTGGGACGTGATGCTACAGTAGCATGTGGAAAATTGTGTGGACTGATAAGGTAAGGAACGAGGAGGTTCTCTGGGGAACTGAAGAGGAAAGGAATATATGAGAAACATCGACAAGAAGAGGGTACAGGTTCATAGGACTTGAGTTAAGGCATCATGGAATAATTTCCGTGGCACTAGAGGAAACTGTAAAGGGCTAAAACTGAAGAGGAAAACAAAAATTTGAATACATCCAGCAAATAATTAAGGATGTAGGCCAGAAGTGCTACTCTGCGATGGAAAGGCTGGCACAGGAGAGAAATTCGTGGCGGGCCGCATCAAACCAGTCAATAGACTGATGACTGAGAAGACGTGGTTCACAGGGGGACAAGAAGAGACTTTAGATGAGTCACTTCTGAGGCGGCCCTCACGTCGACAAACATTGAACAATATGGAGATTTAAGCCGAAAAGAACTTCGGCTGAGCATTGTGTGATAGCGTACGTTGTAAGAATCGACAAGGAAATAGTTCAGCATATTTTACACTAAAATTTGCACAATAAAAGAGTTTGGGGAAATTTGATGCCCAAATGCCTGACGTCTGTCAAGTCGTTTCTGGTAAAGCGTGGGATCCCTGCGTTGGAACATCCACCCCTCTCCCCGCTTTTTTCTGCTCCCGAAAGTGAAATGTGCACTGAGGGGAACAAGGTTTGAGACATATGAAGCCGTGAAAGAAATAGCTAAGGAAACCATGAACATGCTTTCAGAAGATAACATCAGGTACTGCTATGAGCGGTGTATGGATCATGATGGGAGTATTTTTAAGGTGATAATGTAAAAGCTGTGAAGAAGTAAAAAAAATAATTTTATGCCCCTAAACTGGTTATTTTCTAGACAAACATCGTATAAGCATTAATGGAGCTACTTATCATAATGACGACAAAACATGAATATCATTAATTTCATTATTTTGTTTTCGTTGGTTACTTGACCAAGTCCCCTTTCTTACAATCCTTTTTGTCACCTTTATTACTTGTATATAATGCCTAAGTATCAGAAGTTAGATGAAGACACTCTTGACGTAGTGGGATATTTTACTAAGCACCAGCGATAAAGCGTTGCGGAAAAACACAGAATGTTTAGCAGACAACGCTAAGTAGAAGGAAAGCTTCGAAGAAATACATATTGAGCTGTTTTATTTACCTGGTGCGGAATAGCGGAGTACTTCGAATCGCATCTGGGAAGATTATTCTCGAGACTTTGTCCCTTGTCTTCAGCTCGTGTAATTAATTACCGGCACCTGGCGTTTTCCTGCCAACTTTAGGCTTTTATTTGGCGTAGCTTCTTGGTGCTTCTCGCAACAATGAGCAGTAGATCGTTGATACCAAGAACCAGCCTTTTTCCCCGTGTAATATGTACCAACTTAACGAATCAAGCCGCATCCCCTTCCCAAGGAAGGCTTGTAGCACAATATTGATTCTAACTTTTTTACGTTCCAAATCAGTTGTAAAATACAAATATAGACACGTAAGTGTTGCTTTAAATACACTCCTGGAAATGGAAAAAAGAACACATTGACACCGGTGTGTCAGACCCACCATACTTGCTCCGGACACTGCGAGAGGGCTGTACAAGCAATGATCACACGCACGGCACAGCGGTGTTGGCCGTCGAATGGCCCTAGCTGCGCAGCATTTGTGCACCGCCGCCGTCAGTGTCAGCCAGCTTGCCGTGGCATACGGAGCTCCATCGCAGTCTTTAACACTGGTAGCATGCCGCGACTGCGTGGACGTGAACCGTATGTGCAGTTGACGGACTTTGAGCGAGGGCGTATAGTGGGCATGCGGGAGGCCGGGTGGACGTACCGCCGAATTGCTCAACACGTGGGGCGTGAGGTCTCCACAGTACATCGATGTTGTCGCCAGTGGTCGGCGGAAGGTGCACGTGCCCGTCGACCTGGGACCGGACCGCAGCGACGCACGGATGCACGCCAAGACCGTAGGATCCTACGCAGTGCCGTAGGGGACCGCACCGCCACTTCCCAGCAAATTAGGGACGTTGTTGCTCCTGGGGTATCGGCGAGGACCATTCGCAACCGTCTCCATGAAGCTGGGCTACGGTCCCGCACACCGTTAGGCCGTCTTCCGCTCACGCCCCAACATCGTGCAGCCCGCCTCCAGTGGTGTCGCGACAGGCGTGAATGGAGGGACGAATGGAGACGTGTCGTCTTCAGCGATGAGAGTCGCTTCTGCCTTGGTGCCAATGATGGTCGTATGCGTGTTTGGCGCCGTGCAGGTGAGCGCCACAATCAGGACTGCATACGACCGAGGCACACAGGGCCAACACCCGGCATCATGGTGTGGGGAGCGATCTCCTACACTGGCCGTACACCACTGGTGATCGTCGAGGGGACACTGAATAGTGCACGGTACATCCAAACCGTCATCGAACCCATCGTTCTACCATTCCTAGACCGGCAAGGGAACTTGCTGTTCCAACAGGACAATGCACGTCCGCATGTATCCCGTGCCACCCAACGTGTTCTAGAAGGTGTAAGTCAACTACCCTGGCCAGCAAGATCTCCGGATCTGTCCCCCATTGAGCATGTTTGGGACTGGATGAAGCGTCGTCTCACGCGGTCTGCACGTCCAGTACGAACGCTGGTCCAACTGAGGCGCCAGGTGGAAATGGCATGGCAAGCCGTTCCACAGGACTACATCCAGCATCTCTACGATCGTCTCCATGGGAGAATAGCAGCCTGCATTGCTGCGAAAGGTGGATATACACTGTAGTAGTGCCGACATTGTGCATGCTCTGTTGCCTGTGTCTATGTGCCTGTGGTTCTGTCAGTGTGATCATGTGATGTATCTGATCCCAGGAATGTGTCAATAAAGTTTCCCCTTCCTGGGACAATGAATTCACGGTGTTCTTATTTCAATTTCCAGGAGTGTAGTTTGCCG
The DNA here is from genome assembly GCF_021461395.2 of Schistocerca americana. Taxonomy (NCBI): domain Eukaryota; kingdom Metazoa; phylum Arthropoda; class Insecta; order Orthoptera; family Acrididae; genus Schistocerca; species Schistocerca americana. The sequence continues at coordinate 323,510,155 of NC_060121.1, read as the reverse complement.
GTAAAAGAGTGTTCTGTAGAAGCTCAAAACTCCCAATATTCAGTTAATCTTTCCTCCGAGATTTCTTGTTAGATCTACAAAAGAGTTATATCATTTCATTTGTCTCATCGAGATATTATATTCTGCTGGAAAAAAAACGGCACATCTCCAATAATAATAACCCAAATTCGACGGCTGGATCTCGGTTATTAAAGAAGTTTTTTTTTATAAACTGTGACCACTGTTCGTGTAGGTAAAAACAGATTACAAATGTCTTTAACGAGTTAACGGTAATTTTTAGGTAGACCTCCCCGTATTTGCATAGAACACCGAATCTAGAACTACTTTATGATTACAGAAACTATGCCGTTGCGACATATTTGTCATATTCCCTGTTCAAAAAACAAAAATTTGTTGGTAAAAAATATTGAGTACGCCAGAAGTGAGGTAGGGGCAGGAGACTTATCAGTACCCTATTAGATTCTCTGTAACTTCCAGCAATGTGAGGACAGGTAACGCCGTATTCATGAAATTTCCGCGATGATGATACAAATGTGCGGGGTTGGAGGAGAAAGGTAAATGCATCAATTTGAGATGGAAAACCATGGTCCGGAAATAAGTGAGTCGAAAGTTACGAAGCAAAACAGATTGTGGGGTACCTCTGCCTGTGGAATAATAAAATTTTTTGTCTCTTTGTTTGCTCATTGCAAAAAAAAAAAAAAAATGAATTGTAACATATATAGTTGCCAACATTCTAGGGTAAACGAACCTAGCCGTTTGTAGGGGTTTACTCATAAGTGTCCGGAGCAGAGAATTCCACTAACACAGTGAAGACAGCATGGTATACGTAACCTCCCTCATGTTCCTTTGGTTGTTTTATTTTGTGACGATCGGTGTCGGGTATGGAACGGTCAATAGACAGAACACGCTCCGTTGCTAAACGAATTGAACATGTTGCCCAATACCAAAACGTGCCTCTTTACGTTACGAATTTTACAGTTCCTCGAATTCAAGTGGAAAAATATTGCTTTGAAAGCATAACAGTACAGATGAATTTACTGCGTATATTGCCTTTTTGTAAGTAATACACCTCCTTACACTGATTACCTGTTAGACCCAACTACACTCGTCTTAACAGTTAAAAGTTTTCCACTTGCACACTTAAGTTTCCTGTTGCTGTACTGCTTTTCCTAATTAATCTTCCAGGTTGTAACTGACCACTGGGACTTCTTTATAACTGTTCAAATAGTAATATATTCCGCAAACGAAAGGTTCTGAATAACAACGATGATGCTATTTCGTCCACTGATTTAATCTGTAACATTTCGCACGTCTTCCAGTAAGCCGTTTTGTTGCTAGCTATTATCCTACTTATCGACGTAATAAAAAAGCATAGAGCCTCAGTTTATGGTGCGACGCATCAACAAGCGGCCGTTCCACGTGCAAACCGATCAGCGACTTTTCACTAGACCACTGGCTTTGTGGCTACCGACCAGTACCTTCGGACAAAATAGCAAGGCAAAGCTCCTGCCGGAAAAAAAGGCGCGTTATGCTCTGAAAGTTTCAGAGGACAAGCAATGTGTAAGATCTACTGCGTCATACTACTATCGATAGCAGTATGCCTTACATGTCTACTCTGACGTGGCTAGTCCTCATTTACAGACCAGTAAGACTGTAGCCTATGTTTGCAAGATGAGTTGTACGTCGTGAAATAGCGCTGTACCCGCTTACGGGAGTAGCAGACAGAATTTTCGTGTCCAGAGAAACAAATGAAAACTTACAGGTTACATGGGGCCAAGTACCCACGCATTTCCAACACTATTAAGTAATGGTCAGGACTAGTGATACCATAATGTAGCGACCGCATATGTATTACCAACTTTCAGTTATACCAGTAAGGAATAGACTCTAAACGGAAAAAAGTCAGAAACAGTTGCTCCACAGCTAATAAAGAGGTGTATTCTAGGAGCGACAGAAAAAGAAAAAAAAAATGTTCAAATGTGTGTGAAATCTTGTGGGACTTAACTGCTAAGGTCATCAGTCCCTAAGCTTACACACTACTTAACCTAAATTATCCTAAGCCCGCATCTCGTGGTCGTGCGGTAGCGTTCTCGCTTCCCACGCCCGGGTTCCAGGGTTCGATTACCGGCGGGGTCAGGGATTTTCTCTGCCTCGTGATGGCTCGGTGTTGTGTGCTGTCCTTAGGTTAGTTAGGTTTAAGTAGTTCTAAGTTCTAGGGGACTGATGACCATAGATGTTAAGTCCCATAGTGCTCAGAGCCAGCCATTAAATTACCCTAAGGACAAACACACACACACATGCCCGAGGGAGGACCCGAATCTCCGCCGGGACCAGCCGCACAGTCCATGACTGCAGCGCCCGAGACCGCTCGGCTAATCCCGCGCGGCACAGGAAAACAAAGTGAAGTGTAGGGGGTGATTACCACCGCAATGAAAACCAAATGCAGGTGGTCGGGGCAAGTTACAAGGTGAATAGCTGTCCAAGGAAGGTGTTTGCTGGATTCCAAGAGGTAACATACGACCCAGACGACGACTTAATGCATGGTGAGTAGACGACTTTGAAAATGCACAATACATCCGTATTGTTAAGGACCATAATGAATGGAAGCAAAAAACTAGACGAACCTTTTAGCAAGCAGTCGATGTAAAATTTCTAATGTGAATTAGAAAATGAATACTGATACGCTACCTAGCAAACAAGTTGAAGCATGCAGCAGGAGAGGAGGTAACGATATAAACTTCACGGGTTAAAAAGATATCTCGTATTATTCCAATGATTACAAAAACGAGTGAAATTTGGAAATAACGTGGTTGTCTGAGCCCACTTATCAGTATGATGTGCCACCCATTCTGGCCTGAATGCACGCACTGACTCGGTTGGGAAGGGCGTATAAAGCCATTGTATCCTCTCCTGAGGTAAACTGGTCCACAAATGTAGTAACTAGTCCTTGACGTCACGGATACTGGCACAGCGATGGAGTTCATCCCTAACATGTTCTATCTGGGCGAGATCTGGGGATCTTGCTGTCCACGGGATTACCTCAAAATCACAAACAGTTCAGACATGTGTTAGGTGTGGTCGAGCATTGTCCTGTTGAAAATTGCAACCACGGTACTGTCGCACGAGATAGTCACAAGCATGCTGTTACATTTATTTTACAGCTGTGGCTACGTTCCTCTGAAGAATTTGACTTTTCACAACTCGTGACTGATCAGATCAGAAGATGATCAATTCCTATGATCGAAACTTCTTATCAGTGGTGACTATTTGCTGCTGATACTCTTATAATTCATATTCAAAACGCAGCGTCTTTTTAAAAAAACATTTCGTACCTGTATTGCACTGAAAATATCTGCAAAAAAGTGCAAATTTCGACGGTGTCTTGTCTGCAAGAAAACGTTTTCCAATCTCTCACACTATAATCTCCCTTTTCAGTCAGTACTGCAATCAGTACTGCACGTTTCTGTCTCGTATTTGTTTTTCCGGACTGTTTCGTGTGTGTTAACACAGACACGCGACAGTTTGGTTAGGCATGCTGACTGAGGGTTGCTACATTACTCTGCTTTATGTGAACGTGTTGCTGATTGAGCAACAAGGTTTCAGCCTTGTTGTGAAGGCATTTTCACAGTGACAAAGATAATTATGGTAATAAGCTGAATAAATCATAGTTACTCAGTACAAACTTTCCCGACCGGTATGCAGACAAATACTCCAGGGGGAATCACACCCAATGAACATTTTTAGTGGTTACATGCGAAAGAACTTTCTTCACTCGTCTCTGCTGCAGTGGGTAGGAAGACACGAAAATGTCACCGTGGAGGTGACATATCTGCTTGTTTACGTATCGAAAATGATTTACGTATCGCGTTGCATCCAACACCTCTGTAATGTGAGGGATCAGACGCTTATGGACCAGGAGAAAGAGCATAAATATTCCTCCAGAGAGTTGCTTTCAAAGTTACAAATTATTGTTTTAGTTCCTTTTGTAGTGTACACGAGACAGTCAGAAAATTACATGTAAACACGAACATATGGCCTTCATGATATACATCAATTGCTAATTGGTTAAAAATGATCAGTTCGCTGTATGTCTTGAAGAGTATGTATCAATACTTAGACTTCAAGTCTTGAGAAAATCTAACACTTTAACTACTACAGATATAATTAATTTCTCATATGTGAGTGAAATAAACAAGCAATGCACCATGACAAACTTTGGAAAAACGCAACAATCCTCTCGCAAAACGCTTACAACTCAATAACGAAAATCTGTATTTCCTACAGTTCTACCGTCTGGATTGTTTATTTCGCACAGAGATCATAAGGACGAGACGGAACAGAGGGAACAGAGCACGCACAGCAAAGCACGTTCTTCCTACGACTGAATCAGCGTAGGGACCAACTGATAGTTGTACTAAGTACCCTTCACCACACACTATATATGTAGATATAGATAACGCAGGGCTTCTGAACATAAGGAATTGCTACGTTTAGTTACTCAGTAACAAATTTCTTCAGTTTACCTCGATTCGTCTGCAGTTACTAAATCCATGTTCGCCCTGTATCTTGTTATATAATTGGACATATTACAGAGAATCATCGTTAAAATCGTCTCAGTAACATACAGTTGGTCAATAGAAGTATTTATCAATGTCACCTTTACTCTCATGGTTCGGTAATCAGCCATTTCCGTACAGTTGGGATAACTCGGCTCGGCGGGCTTTTTGGAAGGAAATGTTAGTCATAAAAACAGTTAAATTTTTGCAACACGACATATATTTCTAAGATCAGTGAAGATTTATGATGAATTTCCGAACTCTTTTGATGCCATTCACTCGAAGTATATTTACACAAACAGCCATTATATTTTACCTTTCCTACCATTTACTGGATGTTTAAAGGAACATTAGAACAGCGTGAGATAATGGGCTTTCTAGGGTACAGCTGCCATACGTTTCTTCTGTCAAATGTGTTCTTCAAAATGTAACTTTACATTTTAAAATCTGTTTATGTTTACAGTATAAGTAAGTCAGTTTGCTCAGGAGGTGAAATATCTCAAGAAATCTTCTTACTCCGACACAAAAAGTAAAAGGTTTAATATTATTATTATTATTCAACGAAAAGTTGAAGATTCAGACTCGAATTATTGTGTATTCAGACAAGTTGCGCGAAATGAAATTTCAGATCTGTATTATACAAAAAAGGGTAGGCACTGGCAGATGCTAATTATAAGTTAATGTTACATAAAATACAGATAAATTACATTTTTTGATACACACACACACACAATGACGGTATTGGAAAAGAGATTTGAAATAAGATTTAAGGTTTACGACCTCGGTACGCGTTTTGGTTGGGTGTTAACTGACTTCAGTGTTGCACATTGACGTCGTATTTTTAGCAATCTCCTGTGAGGAAATAGTGTGTGGTGGAACACCGTCGCTAGGAGGGTTGCTGGGGAGGCTAGACTGTTGGCTGTACGAGCTTGAAGGTGTGTGAAGTAGCTTGTAACATTTTAGTTTTATGAAGTTTCGATTGGGAACACTCGAGCTTGCAGTAATGACAATATACAAACTTCTTCCTCAGAAGTGATCGTAGCTCTGTTATATTCTCCTACACTACCAAAATTAACAATTAATCCCTAGAAAAAGGAAACTGGAATGGGATGCTCTGGATGTGCAGGAGCAGAACCAAGAAACCTGAAAGACATTCATATTTATGTACATAATGTGGAAATGAAGTAACACATCATTGCGGATGACGCACTTGGGCTCGCCATCTTGATTATGAGGAGTGCCAGAGCCAGTTCTCTGTGACTGGATGAATGGTGTCTTTCTCAGTCGTGGATACGAAGTGTAGGACCTTATGTAATCCCTCTAAAGACATTTGTTTCCTTGGAGTCGGCTACTAACCGAAATTCCATAAGAATATCAGGTGATATTTATTTGTTACAACGAAAGTCAATTTCCTTCCAGCCGTAAGTTTTATTTAATGTTTCTTTTTCAGTTCTTAAGTTGATTTCAAGACAACGTTATTTCATTTTCGTGTGTATGTTGGACGTGCTTCGTAAATCGAATGCCCTAAGTACTATAGCAGTCCTTCCATCAGGGGGAGCACCTTTCTTGTCCCTCATATAGTATACTTACAGGCGAGTCTAAGTGCCTGGTAGGACGGTGTTGCATAATGGAAGGACACGTACAGCATTAGATTAATGAAACTCGACGAACAAGTACTTGAAGATGAGACAGTATTGTCTGGAAATCGATAGCGTCTTGGGTAAATCCGCGATAGATAGCCACATTTTTTTCAGAAGCCAATTTCACGATCTAATACACAAGAATGAAACATTCCACAAATTGCCTTTTCGAGTCATGAAAAACTAAAGTTGACTTCGTTACAAAGATATACCAAATTTCATACCAGCTAAAACTTCTTAAAAGTATGTGACACTTGGTTATCTTACCCTAGTATCAGGGTTAGATGGCAGACATGTGAGGGATAATATGACCACTGGACAAAACACTTTAAAATTAAAGAGAAAATTAGAAAATTTTTTAACACTTTAAGCATGTTTTATTGGATCTGTTGATGAAAAGAATATTTTATAAAGGTATTACTTGTAGGTAAATCGTAACTTAGACAGAATTTCATCTGTAGAAAGCATTTTACAATTCTTGAATTTTTAACTTTTTATTAACTCGTGTTAAAATAATATTTTCATATATGTTTTGGAATGGGGTCCGCCTTTAGCAAAACACAATTTTTTTTTGTCCCCAGACGTGTTTCACTGCAGTTGCAGCATCATCAGTGTGTTTTTTATTTTATGGCTGTTAAATATAGGGAATGTTCTTTAGTGTTTATATACATCTGAATATTAGTTTTTAAATCGTAATTACAGATTTTTGAAGAGCACGTAAAATTATGTATTTATATGTATGAATGTATGTATGTATGTATGAATACATAATTTTATGTATTTACATGTATGAATATATGTATGTATGAATACATAATTATGTATTCATATGTATGAATACATAATTTTATGTGCTCTTCAAAAATCTGTAATTACAATTTAAAAACTAATATTTAGATGTTTATAAACAGTAAAGAACATTCCTTATATTTAACAACCATAAAATAAAAAACCCACTGATGATGCTGCAACTGCAGTGAAACATGTCTGGGGATAAAAAACAAAATTGCGTTTCGCTAAACGCGGACTCCATCCCAAAACATATCTATTGTTAAAGCAAACACAGACAAAAAGAAGTACAACCTCAAGATGATACTATTTTTATATAAGAAAATGAGAAATCGCCTAAATTATGTAGTTACTTGAATCAAGAACTAAGCGAAATTTATGAAAATGAATGTTTGTATGCTTAGATTTATTTTAAAATTGGATTACCACATCGGTGGGACACATCAACGTACGATATGCAGAATTTAAGCAACCAATGCTTACACCTGACACACTGAATCCAATCACAGGTTTTGTCTGTTTCTGAGAAGACTTCCTCCTTGCAGGGAACGTCTTCTGACGAGTCTGAAATGTCTGAAGTATCTTTAACCTTCCTGATCCGAGCCATTTTCACCAGTTTTGTTTTCAAATAGGTCTACTTTTTTTCCTTTTGCGTCAAGTTTCTATTCTGACTTTTTAATAATTTCTTTTGACGTCTGGTTTGTAGCTTTAATTTTTCTAGGGCTACATTTGTTTATTTAAAGTTCGGGCCTAGCTGGCAAAAGGCGAAATTTTGTTCAGAATTTTTGTGGGAGTGACTTGGATCGTTTCATTTGAAATCACAGGCCAGATAGGCCTATCGTCTAGTCTTGTAGAAGGTCCTGGTAGTGGTGACGTTGCTCTTCTTTCAAGTTTTTTTGCCACATTTGTCTGCTGAAGTAGTGTCGGAGGATCTAGTAGTGGTTTGCAGCTTGGATAACAGAGCTCTTTCAGTGGATTTCTGGTAGATGACTCGGTGATATCTGCTCTTGTTGGAGAATATGGAAAGGCTGAAGAGGTTTTTTCGTGGAGTTTTTGGTCAGAAACGCTGATGTTTTCATTTCCTGTAAATATATCTGGATCACTTCTAAAACTCTCTAACTCCATCTGTATTAAACGGTAGAGTCCTGTTGCACACTCTTTTTTGTTAACTCCCTTCATGACGTTATAAGGAGGAAGAAATATCCCTTCAGCATTGCAGCACGCAAGTACTGTGACAGTGTCTCCATTTTCTAGCGAAGTAATCTCAGGAACTGTTTTGACCGCTTTTCAGCTACAACAGCACATGTTCGGCTATTTAACTGAAGGTCTGTCTCATCCATGTTAAATGTATTTCCTAGTTTATTGTGCAAAACATTTTCTTCCATTAGGGTTAAGTTTAAATTTTCCTTGACTTCATCACGATTCGTTCCCTGGACTCTGGCCGAAGATACGCTTCAGATTTTCTCACCCTTACATTTGGATGTCGAAATAAGAACAGTTGTAAGCAGTCGTGACCTGCTTTTCCTCCTTCCTTATTAAATTTATGACTTAGGACAAGTTACACTGCAAAATCGTAAGATAGGCTTCGTACACAGACCCTCGTTAAGGATCTGCATTTTTTTATGTGATGGACAAGTCGTAGCTCGTTAGCTGAACCCAAATAAGAACTACGCTCCATAGGAATTTTGGAATCAGTCTTTTCTCTCAAGAGTTTTCCTGGGAATACTAAACTCAACGGAAGCTTTTCTCGCAGAATAATCACAGTTGTTTATTTTATGAATCTTCCCGTGATCTCCTAAAAGAGTTGGCGTTCCGAATGTACTTATTCGTCATTTGTAAAAAATAACGATGCCGTCAAAATTTAATATATAACACTATGACGGAATGCCCGTGTATCTCTATGGTAGCGCGTCATCAAACATGGCTGATGCAGACTCAAACAAAACCTACGAAGCGGTATGCTGTTAGACCTAAAAAACTCCAGAAGTTTCCTCACAGCCTATGATTAAATCTATAGGTTGTGACTAAATCGAACGGTTGTGATATAATTTCTTGGTACACTGAAAATTAAAATGATGGAATGTCGTTACTTTTAGTTGAAACAAACAGTTATCCGCAGCAGCAACTATCACTAACGCTACTAACTAACATTGCCATCTCTCCAGTATGGCCATACATAACAGGTTTTCGCTATATAACATCAAAATAAAATATTTTGTACATAGCTGCGTTTCAGCAACGGTTCGAGACCAGTAAACGAATTCAAAGCAGTCAACAGGTTGCAACAAAAGATGGATTTATTCAATCTTTGACTATGGCTTAGACGGATGTAAAACCGTCTTCTTCAGAAATGCGTGTAGCCTGAAGACACTGTAACGGCAATGACTACATACCTGGAAACAAACGTGTCAAATTACGAGTTATACAGAGATTAGATCCCCGCTGGCCCAGCATATTTAATGGTGTGTACAATAAAGTGCGCCGTCAACATATTTTCATCGGGCAAATGTCAGATCGCTTCATTATTTGGTGTTTTTAAGCTGTGAAATTTTATTAAGTTCTAATTGTATTCTTTTTCTTGTGTTTTATGATACATGTAGTATTCCCAAACCATTGTGGGGATCTGGTTTCTGTATGAGGTATAATTTTGACGTTTATATTCCCGAGTACGTAGTTATTGCTGTTACATTTTCTTCAGGTTACTGGTGCTTCCAAAGAAAACGGGTGTGCATCCGTCGAAACATGGTCAAAGGTTGAAAAAAACACTTTTTGTTGCAACTGGAAGGCTGTTTTGGATTCGTTTACTGATCAAAGTAAAAGAAAAATAGAGCTACAAGAAACTTTACTTTCATTGGAATAAAAATTAGCGGATTGTTCTCGGAAGCTACAAGACTGGATTAAGGGCAAGGAATTTTCGTTGGTCGGAGGTAAGTACTTTCCGATGCGTGTTGGTAACAAGATTTCCAAAAATACTGGCAGCGAGCAGCGCTTTACAGGCGAGGGCTATTATCCGGATGACCACTGAAATTCCTGTTTCTTGAGGATGACAGTCCGAGAGGATTATATATAAATGACGTGAAGTGGCTTAAAGCTCGCAAAATCGGAAATCCATTGACAGCTCGTGCGTGCAGTGGGAAAGTCGTGTGCTCTGTAAAGTGGAGTTATCTTTTTTTTCTTTTTTTTAAGAATGTTTTGTTTATCCAGTATAGAGTGAGTGATCTTTCCACAAACAGTAGTCTGTGAAAACTGCAACACCCAGAAGTAATTAATGGTTTGAATCAATCCAAAATAGGAGGACGTGTATAACAGTGGAATCATAATAACTGATTAAGATGAGAGATGGTGTGCACATAGGCCCAGCAGTGCTTTCATTTGTTTGTTCGGCCAGGTCAGTGTTACGCTACGCCCAGATGGTGGAAAACTGCGAAGTGGAAATGAGCAAGCAAGTGCCGGGGTATGCCTCATCTATGTCAAAGGCTGCAATATCACCATGTGACGGAGCTCGAATGAGTCAGAATCAAGTTTATCGAACCGTGACATAGCAGTTCTTACAGGGCACGCTGCTACGACAGTGAAGTATGTGCTAAACCAGTGGAGACTGATGACCTTAGCAGCTAAGTCCCATAAGATTTCACATTTAAACCAGTGGATAGAAGAGAATCGTACGTAATGACGAGCGGGTACTGGACTGCACGCCCCCGGTAGCTGAGTGGTCAGCGCGACAGAATGTCATTCCTAAGGGCCCGGGTTCGATTCACGGCTGGGTCGGAGATTTTCTCCACTCAGGGCAGCATGGCCTTAACTGACAGAACAGCTACGTTAAGAGTGTCACTTGATGTTGGAGTGCTGTGACGTGTGCAGGCATGTCTGCACCGACTGTTTCATCCCGTCTGCTGAGGTCTGGATTGGTGGCACGCAAGCCATTGCTTCGGCTTCCATTGACCAGAAACCACCATAGACTCAGACTGCAATGGCCATGTGAACGCCGTCACTGGCATGCTGAGTGGCAGAGTCGCTCTTCACTTGTTACTTTCCGGGGCACACTGCGTTTTTCAGTGACATACTGTACGAACGCCAAGTGCAAATGACGTTTGAGTACCATTAGCTATAACGTGGAATCTTGCTTCCCGCGTACTGAGGGCAATCTAAAGAGCAACCACTACTTCCTGGCAAATTAAAACTGTGTGCCGGTCCGAGACTCGAACTCGCGACCTTTGCCTTTCGCAGGCAAGTGCCCTGTGACTTGCCAGCGAAAGAAAAAGGTCCCGAGTTCGAGAGTCTCGGACCGACACACAGTTTTAATCTGCCTTTCGCTGGCAAGGGATAGGGCACTTGCCCGCGAAAGGCAAAGGTCCCGAGTTCGAGTCTCGGACCGACACACAGTTTTAATCTGCCTTTCGCTGGCAAGTGATAGGGCACTTGCCCGCGAAAGGCAAAGGTCCCAAGTTCGAGTCTCGGACCGACACACAGTTTTAATCTGCCTTTCGCTGGCAAGTGATAGGGCACTTGCCCGCGAAAGGCAAAGGTCCCGAGTTCGAATCTCGCTCCGGCACACGGTTTTAATCTGCCAGGAAGTTTCATATCAGCGTACACTCCGCTGCAGAGTGAAAATTTCATTCAGCAACCACTACATTAAGGAAGCTTTAGAGGCTGAGGCAGTCCTCATATTGCATATTTCAACAAGTCGAAGCCTGGCTACTTGTGGCGAGGAGGGTTCAATCCTTCTTTGAAGAATAACGCTTACGGCTGCTTTTGCCTGGCCTGCTCGTTCAGCCGACAAAGTAGTCCGTCAAATATGTGTGGGGTATGGTTGTTCGGCAACTTCTTCATTCTGATCCTCATCCAAATAGTGTCGATGCTTTGTGGACACGCTTGTAAACTGTGTGGCAGAGTGTTCCGAAGAAGCATATCCGGACCCTTTTTGATTCCATGTCACGAAATCTAGAAGCTCCGATTGCAGAACGTGGCAGTTTCACACCATACTGAATTCTGAGAGTCAAAGTGCACGTACATTTATATGGTTCGAAATGATTTGTGTATTGTTGCATCCGTAATCTGAGTAAGAAATTTCATAGCAATCACTTATCCCCTTCTTCGTCTTGCAGTTTTCAGGAAGAGAAGTGTTTAACGGTAACTTTTCAAATTGGAAATCTTAAAATAGTTCACAGGTGCGTTTCCAAGTGTGAAACGAACGTTTCGCGTGTCCTGTACATAGTATTCCCCTCATCTTCGGTTATTAGTTATGCCGATAGGAGAAGCCAGTCTCAATCTACTAGGTAATAGACTGGTATTTGGTAGGACCATTGTTTAGCTCTTCTTCCGACCATCCAGATTTTTCTGTGGTTTTCTTAAACAAATTATAAATGCGAGGTGAGTCCCTTTTAAAAAAGTACGTGAACTCTATGCGAGCCCCACCATCCGATCCTGAACTTATCACTAATAACCTAGTCATCGGCAGGCTGCTAAACCCTGACCTCAATCCCTTCCTTCCAAACGAAGCAACCAAGAGTAGGACATGCGTTTGACGTCGGCGAAGCTCCCAGATGCTGCGCGAGCCTCTTTGTGCTGCGGTCGACGATCCCGCGCTGCGGTCGGCGCCGTTATGCTCATATTTCGCACTGCCCCGTCGCCTCTCTCTGACGAGGCAAAGACGCAACACGAACGCAGTTGGAGCGAGAGCAACGGACCAACCGACAGCAGCTAATGGCTTAACAGTTTCGTTAGTGGCTGCGGAGCCAAGCCCCGAGGTGCGAAAGAGCTGACACACTTCCGCCCTGTTCGGGAATACAGCAGTGGTCCGGGTTAATAATGTGTCAGACCGTCTACTGCCTCGACAGTGCCCTCGATTTGGCGATAGTACAAAAGTTTCTTGAGGTAAGCCATCCGTTGAAGCCAATCATTGGTGATTAGATCCAAAAGTACTACCAAATTACCAGAATGTCAACTGTTACGAGGTGCATTAAAAAAGTAATGCAAGATTTTTTTCTGAAAGCAGGTTGGTTTTATTCAGGATTTCAATACACCATACTAATCCCCACACTTTTGGTTGCAAAACTCTATTTTTCAACGTAATCTCTATTCAATGCGAAGATGTTATACCAACTTACCAGTAGGGCCTGCGTAACCTTCCCCGTATAAAAATAATAAAAATGATAATTTTTTTGTTAATATATTATCTCATGAAAACTGATAAACTTTGACGTAAGCAGGGCTACGCCATGGCCCTGTGAAATCAATCTGAAAAATTCTTACCTCATGATGGTGTCGCCGGATAACGCTGTCTATATATCTACTCGTGAATGGCACAGCTTAGTGCAATGTTGGCCTATCTACTAATAACGAAGAACATTTATCTGAGATCTGAATTATCAGAAAAACTGGCTTTGCTTATTGACACAACTGCGCACCTGGTCGTCTGATTAGTAAAGAACACATGGCTATGATCTGCGAAAATTTCTGAAATATTTAAATTTAAATAAATAGAAAAATTATTCCTTCTCTTTTTTTGTAGACTGGTAAAAATTATATTCTGAAAATTCTTTACATTATTGATAAAGATCTCCAATCCATTACAAGAAAAATTGAATATTACAAATCCATGCTGGTGCTGACTAATCACAGAAAGATTGAAACAAATTCAGATTAACATCTCAGACAAGTGATTTAACTAAGGGCACGCCAGTAAAAATAATAAAATTTACCTTACAATATGTGGCTATGAACTGCGCTGCACCAGCGGCAGACTACAACTGCACTGTAGCAGCGAGCGACTGCAACTGCTATTTAGCAGAGAGCGATTGCAACAACTGCCGAAAGTGCTCTGACCTGCGACTCTATTGCAGCAAAGATATTTTCTGTCGCAGGCAGTGCGTGAGAAATACATCGAAATTACATTTGCTCCAGCACGGTGGTGAACCCCTTACACCTGTAGTCCGAATGTTACCACTCTAACTGGTCGACGTCGGAGCAAACGTCTTTGTGCATCAATAACATCCCCATCGCCCAGGTACTGCTTCTCGCGGAGGGCATCCTTCACTGGGCCAAAGAGATGGAAGTCGCAAGGTGCGAGATCCAGGCTGTAGGGCGGATGAGAAAGAACAGTCCAATGACGTTTCGTGAGCGTCTCTCGGGTGAGGTCTTGCGTTCTCATGGAGAAGGTTCAAATGGTTCAAATGGCTCTGAGCACTATTGGACAACGTAAGAGGTCATCAGTCCCCTAGAACTTAGAACTGCTTAAACCTAACTAACCTAAGGACATCACACACATCCATGCCCGAGGCAGGATTCGAACCTGCGACCGTAGCGGTCGCGCGGTTCCAGACTGTAGTGCCTAGAACCGCTCGGCCACTCTGGCCGGCCATGGAAGAGGAGAAGTTCGTTTCCATTTTTGTGGTGACGGACAGGCAGAAGTCGTTTCTTCAGTTTCCTGACTGTAGCACAATATACGCCACAGTTGATCATTGCACCATGAGGGAGGACATAAAACAGAATAACATCTACAGAGTCCCAGAAGGCCGTCGCCATGAGCTTATCCACTAGGGGTACAGTTTTGAACTTTTTCTTTGAACACTTTCTTCGGAGAAGAGGTGGTGTGGTGCCACTCCATAGACTGCCGTTTGCTCCCGCTTCGAAGAGATGAACCCATATTTCATCGCCTGTGACGATGTTCCGCAAAAAGTCCTCTCGATTAGCCACGTAACGTGCAGGCAATTCCGCACAGATAGTCCTTCGTTGCTCTTTATGGTGTTTTGTTAGGCCACAAGGAGTCCTGCAGGCAGACAGTTTTGAGTAACCCACTATTGTGTCTCACTGTTTAGAGGAACAAAACGCGTGTGTGTTTTCAGGTCGTTACTAAATGCAAATAAGTAGGAGGCAGAGTTGATAGGAGCTGAAGGAGTCCAGGTTGCAATAATATGCGGTACGGCACACTGTTAGAGAGACGGATTATTATTCAAGAAACACATAGTACAATGAAAATTACTTATCTTCAGTGGTTTGTAGGACTGCAGCTCGAAACATGGAATACAATGAACCATTACAACATATTCTCATGGACTAACCCTGATGAGCCCTCCTCAGAGAATCACTAAAACAAATCTGGCTTAGGGCCGATTATGAAAGTGCGTCTGCCCAGGTTGAAATCTAGCTAAAAAGTGAACGAGTCACATTCCAGTTCCGTCGAGCTGCACAGCCCGCTAGAGTGCGCTGTGCTCGGCAGACGACGGGCTGCCAGCCTTGCGTTGGCGCGGCGTTGTGGTAGTATCTGTGGCAATGATACTACACCCACCTAGTGGACGAGTATGTCAGTGTTACCAACAGAGGTGTCCAGTTGAGCACCGAAGTGCTTGGCTGTGATCTGTCGATCACCTTGAATGAGAGTGTCAGCACGTTCCAACGTTGCAAGAGTCACAACTCTGTGCGGCCGACCGGTACACAGGAGATCGGCCAGGTTTGCGCAACCTTGCGATGATGATAAATGCCTCGCCCAACGACTCACCTTGCTTTTGTTCACTCCGGCGTCCCCGTTCCATTCTGTAAGCGCCTATGAATATGTGCGATGCTCTGGTTTTCCGTCAAAAGAAATTGAATGAAAGCGCTTTGCTTGGAACGCACTATCTTCGTTACAGACGTCATTTTCAAGGTTATGTATAGCGCCTCCACCTATCGGAACTTCTTGAAACTATAGTGGCTGAATTGGGAATATTCCACCACGTCTCACAACAAATTCCATATTTTTTGTCCGAAATTGGCAGAGAAAAATTCGTTGTTACTTACTGGACGACCCTCAAAAGTTTCACACGCTGTTGCAAATAATCGCAGAAATTTCTTGAGAGGTTAGTATCGGATAATAGGCTGCCTGAGTGTCGTTCAGACCAGGAACGTACGCGGGCTGTTAACATCTTGGAAAGCGAGACTATCAACAGAAGATCAAGAAGGAAAGGGCAACACTTTTCGCCGAGAATGTTGAAACAAACATCGAATTTCATGTTCGAGGTACATGGATGAGGATACCCAAATTGAAGTACCAAAACATCCCCAAAATAACCCATAAAGATCTCCAGCCCAAACTACACTCTGCAACACTACAGATTAGGCGCCTCACTGGGCTGTTGGTGCAATCGATGCCTTGTTTCGATAACCTCCAGCTACAATCAAGTTTCTGTGTTATCGACCCATCGAAAACAAGCAATTTATAAGTGGCTCTGAGCAATGCTGTTTGAGATATACCCACAATTCCCTTCCGCATTATCATCCGGATACCGCTTCGGATGGACCTACTTTCACTGACAGCTGCAATTTCAGTCGGATATGATACCGGCTGTCACCAACAAGGCGTCACACTGATCTACCGATCGCTGTCGATTACGATATTTTATGAGCACTATTGTTACGGCCTGTTAGTTGGCTGCGAATAATACATCCACTTCTTGTAGATACGTTGGAAACTTCTCGTTCATGAAGCAACAATCCGGGCAATTTCGATCAATGACATGGAGCACTGTTTAGATATTCCATATCTTCACCAGCGGAACCAGTGACCATCTGAGGCTATAGTTCCTTGTAGCAAAGCCAAGATGTGCTCACTGTGACAACCGACTACTGACTGGTGCTTCGTCCTCAGTTGGTCCGCTCTCTTCTTGCACGCCACCTTTACCATTGACGCGCTTTCGCCTCCTTAACATAGAAGCACTTCTTTCCAGCTTTTTGTATCCTATTATTACAGTGCCATGGAACCTAAACATTCACCAATAAATCATATAATATTTTCACAGAATACGTTACATGTATTGAGATGATTCGTGTTCTGTACAAAACCAGAAATAAACATAAATAGTAATTAAATATACACAGAGTAGAGGCAAAAAATTATCCACAAGTGACTGGAAATTATGTGACATACAGTGTTGGCGTTCAGACTCTGCGTATTACATCACAGTATTCTGCTATGAACTGCTCGCATGATCTTCCTTTTTGCCGTTGTATCGAAATTTTGTGCTTGCTGAGCAAGCAGAGTCCTTGAAGACATAGCACAGCGGTATGTCTCTAAAGCGAATAAATAGCTCTTGTCAGCTTCCCCGTTTATATGAACAACATCAATGTCCTTTTAAAATTATCGTTTAACCTGACGCTTTTATCATCATCATTATCAGTAGCAGCAGCAGCAACTTAACAGCCACTGTAGGATATATGCCTCCTCTAGATATCTCCGCGAAATTCCGTTTTCAGTTATCATAACCAGTGGTCTAAATAATAGACTACTCCATTGCTCAGAAATTCACATACGCTAACCATCACGTACAATGTTTATTTACCCTCTCTAGAAACTACACTGTGGGGAAAAAAGATCGCAACACTAAGGGGGAGTTGTACGACATAGATGAAAGTTGGTAGACGTGTTTCTACATCTGAAAGATAATGTCTATTCAAATTTCGAGCCAGTCTCGTAAGAGTGGCCCTAATAGCACCACTATGAGAGTGCAAATCAAGTTTGCTTTAAATACACGCTGTAACGGTCATGAAGGTTAGTTAGCTTTGAGACTCGACGAGATGAGTGACGACAGTCAGGAATCGCTTTAAGACGACGAAGACACAATTATCAATAGCTCACTAAGAAATACGGTTCACTATGTAGTAGGGCTACGAGAAGCTGGATGTTTCTTCAGCCGTATTGCAAAAAAATGTTCACATGTGTTTGAAATCCTATGGGACTTAGCTGCTAAGGTCATCAGTCCCTAAGCTTACACACTACTTAACCTAAATTATCCTAAGGACAAACACACACACCCATGCCCGAGGGAGGACTCGAACCTCCGCCGGCACCAGCCGCACAGTCTATCAATGTAGCGCCATAGACCGCTCGGCTAATCCCGCGCGGCAGCCGTATTGCAGGAAGACTTGGCGGGAATATAGCCACTGTACGTGATTGTTGGCAGCAGTGGTCAGGGGATGCATGATCGCAAGAAGACCGGGCCCCGGACGCCAAAGTGGCATTACCGGGAGGGAAGACCATAGTACTCGGCATATGGCTATAGCACATCGTACTGCTTCCGCAGCATCGATTTGAGCAGCAGCTGGCAACAGCAATACAAAATATTGTTACGAATTGAAACTTCTTGGAAGATTAAAACTATGTGCCGGGCCGAGACTCGAACTCGGGACCTTTGCCTTTCACGGACAAGTGCTCTACCATCTCAGCTACTCAACCACGGCTCACGCCCCGTCCTCACAGTTTCACTTCTGCCAGTACCTCGTCTCCTACCTTCCAAACTTTACAGAAGCTCTCCTGCGAACCTTGCAGAAGTAGCACTCCTGAAAGAAAGGAGAGCTTCTATAAAGTTTGGAAGATAGGAGACGAGGTACTGGCAGAAGTGAAGCTGTGAGGACGGGGCGTGAGTCGTGCTTGGGTAGCTCAGATGGTAGAGCACTTGCCCGCGAAAGGCAAAGGTCCCGAGATCGAGTCTCGGCCCGGCACACAGTTTTAATCTGCCAGGAAGTTTCATATCAGCGCACACTCTGCTGCAGACTGAAAATCTCATTCTATTGTCACGAATTGGTTATTCAAGAACAGCTCCGAGCCAGACACCCTTTAGCATGCATTCCACAGATCCCAGACCACACAACCTTTAGCAACTTCAGTGGTGTCAAGATAGAGCTGATAGGAAGGCAAGGTATAGCTCTGTTGTGTTTTCTGATGACATCTGGATCTGTCTAGGTGCCAATGACTGCGGTGTGTTAATTAGAACCACCAGTCTGTGTGCTAGACATACTGGAATTATGGTCCGGGATGCAATTTCGTATGACAGCAGGAGCAATCTCGTGGTTATACCATACATCCTGACTTCAGATTTGTACGTCTGGTGACTGGATCTGTTGTTCTACCATTCACGAACAGCATTCCAAAGTGAATTTTCCAACAGGATAACGCTCGCCCACATACCGCTATTGTCTCCTAACATGTTCTACAGAGTGTCAACATGTTGCCTTGGCCTGTTCGAGCACAGGAACCGTATCTAATGGAGCACATATGGGACATCATCGGACTAAGCTCTAGCCTCATCTGCAGCCAGCAATAACCCTTCCTGTATTGACCGACCAAGTGCAACAGACATGGAACTCCATCCCACAAACCGACTTCCGGCAGTTGTATAGCACAATGCGTGCACGTCTGCATGCTTTCGTTCAACATTCTGACGGTTACACAGGTTATTAATGTACCAGCATATCGCATTTCAATGGCTTATCTGGCGCTAACATTGACTTGCGATCTCTTATTGTTAATCTCTTAAACACTTTACCTTGACAACTGTATTCTAAAAATTTTATTACTCTACATTTTTTGGTCAGTATATACACATATATCAGAAAGAGTAAACATAAGAACAAAAACGATCTGTATCGTTTTTTATTAAGTGATAAAAGCTTTTGAAAAATAAGTTTCCGCTATCTCTCTGAAAGAATTTTTAAAACAATGTGTATTACGAGTTTTCACTTCTGACACTGCGACATGGAATTTTACTGTGTAAACCTTTCAAAAACTGCTGATATCTAGAGGCAAATGAAGAAAAGCTTTAATGAACGAAAAACAACAACTGTATCACTAACTTTTATTGACGATGACGGTTTTCAGTGTAGATAGCAGACCATTTTCACGTGTAATGCTGCAAGATGCAGTGTGTCAGTAACAATGTAGCATAACGATTTCTAGCGTGCTGCAGACGGTGTTTTCATTTATTACACCAACTGAGACCACGCTTTGGTTTCGTGAAACATACCGTCTATTTCGAAGAAAGGGAAACATGCTTTTTGAGAATTGTTAGGAGAGAGTGGAATATAAACAAACTGAGCAAGGGGTAAAGTGAAATTGGAGACGCAATTGTGACTGTAATCACATAAAATGGCGGGGAAGTGTGACATTTACGCGTGGTCATGGGCCGAGTGCTCTGCCGGATTCAGAGAGTTTAGAGAATATCGAGGTGACGGCATAAAAGGGGGCTGGTAGCTACCATTAGAAAACATGTAGGAGCTACTTGTATATGTTTATCTTAATTTAATACTCCATAAACTATAGTCTTCGAAAGTCTGTATCTGTGTTAGTAACGATTTATATAGTAAAATACTGTACCAGTAAAGTTTTTTCACTCCCGGCATGACTCGTTTGAGAAATTTATTCTCATTTTCGAGTATTACCATTTACATTAATGCTGTATGTGATGTCTGCAGGTGTGTGTTGTTATGGTTCTGTTGAATTCCAGTCGTCTTTTTAAATTGTTGTGCCTACCTCATTGTGGATAAATTCACATCATGGGACGTGGACACCGCTGGCAGTAATAAAAGCTTACTCTCCGTTGTAGTAAGTTGTAACTGTGTTACAAATCAGATTGTAATGTCAACATGTCACATACGCAGCGTCTGAACAGCTGCGAGTGTTGACCTAAGTGATCTCCAGTGAGAAACCTCTCAGGGGACCCACAACAGGTAAACGGTACACCTGTGACATACGTGTAATGTAATAAAAGTGCTCCTATCCTCTCTAATAACTCTACAATTTGTATCCGTCAACAATTTTTTTATCCGTGGATCCATAACCTGCATCCCTACCCACCAAACTCTCACCATTCATTGCTCACAGTGTTATCTTCCATCATTTCTCTTGCAGACACAGGTAAAGAACAGTTTGACAAATTATATGAACATTTTGTATTACAATATATTCGACTTCAATATTTACGAGCCCGTCAGTGAGCTGCTGTACTTCATGAAATGAGATACAAAATTCTCGCTAGTAACTGTGTGTGTTTTTCCTGTTGCAGGTGAGTAACACCGCGTTAGTTGCATCTGTGCGAAAACCAGCTGTGTGGGTGGAAGGCGCAGCTGCATTGCAGCCCCACACTGATGGTAAGTGAAGCCTTAAGCCGGAGATGAAGTGTGGCTGAGCTGCCTCCATCGTCGCTTGTTGGCTGATCGTCAACCTCCAGTTAGTGCATACTGGTGCTGCTGCTCTAACAGCCTGTAGATCACCTTCAACATTCAGACAATTAGCCATTGTTGACATGCTGCACGCAGTGTTGAAGTGACTGTACTTGCACTGCCACCTAACAGTCCTTGCAAACGCTCACCAGTGAACGTGATTTGTGCCCTAAAATACCATCGATATTACAAAATTCAATCTGAAATCAAACGTAAAGACCTTAGAGGACAATCAGTTTACCTATAATAATCGTCACCTGAAGAATTCAGGGTATTCTTTTCTGTTAACAGAATCATGGTCTGCATGTACATATCAGTCCAGAATCCATAATAGTGACACTGGTCGAATACACAAGGGTAAAAAAAAGAAGATTTTTATTATGATTTTAGGGTGCTGAAGTATTTGGAAATAAAATTTAATATTTTGCATACATAAACTCGAGCTCTACACCATACCTCTAAAATAAAAGGAAAAGAATATTTACTGTATATTAAAATAAAGAAATGTCTTTACCATAGATTTAAAGACAGTGAAATCAAACTGAATATTATAATGAACGACAGCTACGTGCATGCATGGCAGTTTGTAGTCACTCAGATAATTCGGTAAGGCAGTGAACAATACTGAAATATTTTAGTACAGGAATATTTTACTGCCGGAATTTGATTTTCATTGGCATAATTCTGTGCTGGGGTTCTACTGATTTTTTTTTTCATTGTATACAAGCCAACTATTTTACTTCTGTCGCCATACGTAATAAGGTCATCACTAGTTTCTTATAATTTTTATAGGTTCTGCATACAACTAGTGAAACGAAGAAAGAGTAAAGTTTAGCGTCCTGTTAGTGATGGCGTGGAGTACTAATATGGATACGACAAGAATGGGGAAGAAGTTCACATGTTGTTGTTGTGGTCTTTAGTCCAGAGACTGGTTTGATACAACTCTCCATGCTACTCTATTCTGTGCAAGCGTCTTCATCTCCCAGTACCTACTGCAACCTACATGCTTCTGAACCTGTTTTGTGTATTCATCTCTTGGTCTCCCTCTACGATTTTTATCCTCCACGCTGCCCCCCCCCCCCAATACTAAATTGGCAACCCCTTGATGGCTCAGAATATGCCCTCCCAACCGATCCCTTCTTCTAGTCACGTTGTGCCACAAATTTCTCTTCTCTCCAATTCTATTCAATACCTCCTCATTAGTTATGTGATCTACGCATTTAATCTTCAACATTCTTCTGTAGCACCACATTTGGAAATCTTCTATACTCTTCTTGTCTAAACTATTTATTGTCCACGTTTCACTTACATACATGGCTACACTCCATACAAATACTTTCAGAAACGACTTCCTGACACTTAAGTCTATACTCGAAGTTAAGAAATTTATCTTCTTCTGAAACGCTTTCCTTGCCATTGCCACTCTACATTTTATATCTTCTCTACTTCGACCATCATCAGTTATTTTGCTCCCCAAATAGCAAAACTCATTTATTAATTTAAGCGTCTCATTTCGTAATCTAATTCCCGCAGCATGATGTAATGATGTAAAGTAGGAGCAACAGCTTGAGAATTGAAGAAGATAGTCGGAAGTACAATATCATAGCCGTCGGTGGACACTACATCGGAATTTTATATTGTGCCTTGCACTCGAACGGCAGTTTGCTACGTATTCACTATAGTACTACACACACAACTAACCAACAGGTGTGGCTAGCCTCAGAAACATGGTAATGCGCGTAGCAGGTCACGCGACCTTGGAGTCCCCGCGTGAGGAATGCCTGCCGCAGCACGCGCGCTGTGCCGCAGGTTCAGGGACCTGCGGCCGCCATCTTCTCTGCATAATGTATTCTGTCACGCTAAAAACAAAACAAGGAAACTTAAAACCCGTCATGAGCCTTCCATTGTTTACCGTATAGTTAAGCGTCCTCGCTCAAGCACTGCAAAGAAGACTCCGTAAACGGAAGCTTCTAAATAAGCCAAACCCTTGTTTATCTTTATAACTCACTACGTACTTATATATTGCCTGACAAAAAAGGGAAACACCTAGAGGGGGAGGAGGAAAGGAGAAACTTTACAGTTTGAGAGAGTATATGATGTTATTTCGATGATTACAAAATCGCGTCACATTTACAAAGAACGCAGCACTATAGCGTTTCACCTCAGGTCTCAATGAATGCATTGTATCCTTTCCTGAGAGAAGCTAGCCTAATTGTTTCTCGTACTTGATGCTGCGGATACACTAGGTCGGAGTTGACGTCCGAGCTAATGTCATACACGTTATATCGGGGACAGATATGGGGAGCTTGCTGGCCACAAGAGTACTCCAAAATCAAGCAGACAGGTCGTAGTGGTACGTGGCAAGTGGACGAGGATTGTCCTGTTGAAAAATGGCATCACCATACAGTTGCATGAGAGGTAGCACGTGGGGGAGCACGATGTCCGCGACGAACCGTTGTACCGTAACAGTTCCCTCAATTGTCACCAGCCGTGTCCTGGAGTCATATTATGACTGTACATCTCCAAAAAATTGGAAGAATGACACCTATCCCCATATCGCCGTCATACTCGTGCAGAACAGCGACTCGTCTCTGAGGACAGTGCGACGCCATTTATCGGCAGTCTACTCCTGCTGGTCGCCGTACCACTCCAAATGCAGCCGTCTGTGTTGTAACGTTAACTCCAGGCTATGCATGCAACGGTAATTGCCTAGTCCGACCAACGGTACAGGATGACACATAATTTTGCAGTGAGTCCAGTTCTAGTTCTTGGATGTTAGACGCAGATGTGAAAGGGTCAGGATGTGATTGGTGCACAATACGGCGACACACTCTTGTGATGGTCAGATGTGATGTATCAGCACCTTGATGAGGAGTGTGACGACGTTATGCTGCCAAACAATCCAACACTGGGCCACCGTAACGTAACTTTCGAATGTCCCGCAAGTCTGAATGTTCCACGATACGACCAGCCGGTCAAATGGAGACCTACAATGAGGCCTATTTGAAACGCCGCCAGATGCTGATAACACTGTCTCACACGAGTACGTGATATCTCCTTGTCCTTCGCAGAGAATACCCAACATTTCACGCTATTCTCGTCCCTTAGGCCTATATAATCTACCAGACTTGGTAATAACATTAACACTAATGTAATCTGGCGGCCGTTTTACCTGTCACAGAGTTGCAACTCTATTTATTTTTATATATACCCACCTATGTTCTGGATGGTTCACCTTTTTCACCATTAGCTTATTGCTTCTCAAAATTCATAATTTTCTGAATCACGTGATGAAGTAATAATATTAGATTTCATATTTTCTACAGATAAACGTATATCTTCTGCAATTGACTCTAATATATCTGTTGTCTTAAAGTGTTTGGGCTAATTGATTTTATGATCATCATATATGTTAAATAGGAATTATTAACAAAGTTCCCGCGCCAAATCCTTCATCTATTTAGTGCATACCTGCATCACCCTCCTACGTTGGTTTACTAGTTTCCTTAACTCTAATCATCTTATACTGATGTCGTGTGCAGTACACTATTTTCATCTTCACTGCGTTTCTTGTACGAGGGTGAGTCAAATGAAAATCTTAAATATTTTCTTAAATATTATTTATTGTGGTACAAAGCTGTATCACTTTTCAACATAATCTCCCCCACGCTCAATGCAAGTCCTCCAGCGCTTACAAAGTGCATAAATTTCTTTAGACAAAAATTCTTTTGGTAGTCCGCGCAACCACTCGCACCGCGTGGCGTATCTCTTCATCAGAACAGAATTTCTCTCCTCCCATTGCGTGTTTGAGTGGTCCAAACATATGGATATCACTTGGGGCAAAGTCTGGTGAGTATGGTGGATGAGGTAGACACTCAGAATGCAGGTCTGTGTTGTACGGGCCGTGTGGGTCCTTGCATTGTCATGTTGCAAAAGGACACCTGCTGACAGCAATTCACGTCGCTTTGATTTGATTGCAGGCCGCAGATGGTTTTTTAGGAGATCTGTGTATGATGCACTGGTGACAGTGCTCCCTCTAGGCATGTAATGCTCCAAAATGACGCCTTTTTCGTCCCAAAAGAGAGTCAGCATAACCTTCTCTGATGATGGTTCTGTTCGAAACTTCTTTGGTTTTGGTGATGAGGAATGGCGCCATTCCTTGCTCGCTCTCTTCGTTTCCGGTTGGTGGAAGTGAACCCAGGTTTAGTCCCCAGTAACGATTCTTGCAAGGAAGCCATCACCTTCTCGTTCAAAGTGCCGAAGAAGTTCTTCACAAGCATAAACACGTCGTTCTCTCATTTCAGGAGTCAGCTGCCGTGGCACCCATCTTGCAGACACTTTGTGAAACTGGAGCACATCATGTAGAATTTGATGTGCTGACATGTGACTAACCTGTAAGCATGCTGAAATGTCATTCAGTGTCACTCGGCGGTTTTCCTTCACTATGGCTTCAACTGCTACAATGTTCGGTGGATCCACAACTCGTTGTGCCTGACCTGGACGAGGAGCATCTTCCACTGAAGCCACACCATTTGCGAACTTCCTGCTCCATTCGTAGACTTGCTGCTGTGACGATCATGTATCACCGTACTAAAACTTCATTCGTCGATGAATTTCAGTGGGTTTCACACCTTCACTACGCACGTGGGGCAGCCATCTTTACACTGATACTGCGACGGTATGTGTGCATCTGCACTATGCTGCCATCTACAGGCTATTCTGCACGCTGTTTGTAGCACGCTTACCAACTTACAGGATAACGGCGTGAAATTTCGATTTGTTATTACAAATTTAAGGTTTTCATTTGCTCACCCTCGCATTTTATCTGATAGACGCGTTTATCGAATCCTATTGGTTAAGTTCTGGACACCTACTCATCTTTTGTGCAGCATATTTCGCAAAGTGTATACTTTTTCTTGGTGATGTTTCTCCTCTGCTGCTGGAGATAACCTACGAAGAACCTAAGTCAAATGAAAATATTACTCGTTATTCTGTACCATACACTGCAATGTGTTTCAAAGGAAATAAATGCTGTTGTACATGCTCTTAGCAAGAAGAGTATATGGACTATCAGACTAATTGTGTGATTGCCGTGAAGAGTTCCTAGATAACAGAACGCAGCATGTCATTCTCAATGGAGAGAAGTCTTCCGAACTAAAAGAGATTTCAGGTGTGCCGCAGGGGAGTGTCGTAGGACCGTTGCTATTCACAATATATATAAATGACCGTGTGGATAACATCGGAAGTTCGCTGAGGCTTTTTGCGGATGATGCTGTAGTATATCAAGAGGTTGTAACCATGGAAAATTGTACTGAACTGCAGGTGGATCTGCACGAATTGACGCATGGTGCAATGAATGGCAATTGAATCTCAATGTAGACACGTGTAATGTGCTGCAAATACACAGAAGGAAAGATCCTTTATCATTTAGCTACAATGTAGCACTTTAGCAACTGGAAGCAGTTAATTCCATAAATTATCTGGGAGTAGGCGTTAGGAGTGATTTAAAATGGAATGATCATATAAAGTTGATCGTCGGTAAATGCGATGCCAGACTGAGATTCATTGGAAGAAGCCTAAGGAAATGTAATCCGAAAACAAAGGAAGTAGGTTACAGTACACTTGTTCGCGCACTGCTTGAATATTGCTCACCAGTGTGGGTTCCGTACCAGATAGGGTTGCTAGAAGAGATAGAGAAGATCCAACGGAGAGCAGCGCGCTTAGTTACAGGATCATTTAGCAATCGCGAAAGCGTTACGGAGATGATTGATAAACTCCAGTGGAAGACTCTGCAGGAGAGACGCTCAGTAGTTCGGTACGGGCTTTTGTTGAAGTTTCGAGAACATACCTTCACCGAGAGTCAAGCAGTATATTGCTCCCTCCTACGTATATCTCGCGAAGAGACCATGAGGATAAAATCAGAGAGATTAGAGCCCACACAAAGGCATAACGACAATCTTTCTTTCCACGAACAATACGAGGCTGGAATAGAAGAGAGAACCGATAAAGGTACTCAAAAGTACCCTCTGCCACACACCGTCAGGTGGCTTACGGAGTATGGATATAGATATAGATGTAGATGTACAATACCTTTGCGCCCTGATGATGGCGTCAACGCTCCATGTCACAGACTCCGGTAGACTCCGAAAGCACTGGGGATCCATTCTGAAACCATGGCCTCTCGACATCCGCTTACAGATCTTAGATGTTCATCGGAACTGCATGAAGGCACCTACAACTTAGTCGCAGGCGTCCTAGATGTTAGTATGGATGAGATCGGGTAATTTTATGCTGCGTACATTCATCCTCATGTCCGTGGCTTGTTGCTCAGATCGTTATCGTATATTGGTGGAAAGGGGGGTGGGGGGGGGGAGTGTGCTTTAGTTACAAACGGATTCACATGAACAGACGTCTGGAGCCCAACCAAGTTTTACTCCGTTCCTTTCGTCATGACACTTTCACGACACCAGTGAACGACGTGTCGGCAAGCGGGATGTGTCTCATCATATGGTTTAAGATGTAATCGTACCCTGTCATCGACGCCGTTGATGCGGCCTTTACCCACGCTTTCTCTGCAGGAGTTCCTAGGCCCAATGAAGTGCAGTGAGTGGAGGTACTCGTTTGATGCTGTGACTGAGTGGTTCTGAACGCCATGACTGCTTACCACTGCTTACAACAATAGACTGATCAGTGATCTGCTTCACTGTGGCCATTCTGTTCGTAGGAAAGACAGGCATGACCTGTCTGGAACGCAGCGACCACGCTAAATAATATACAGGTAAAACAGCTGCAGATCACAGAAAATTTGATTTTACCGTATATGCGGTTTCGCCCATCAAATGCGAGCATCATCAGACCTATGAAAATTACAGTATTTAGCAACAGTATCACATGAAGCTAATGACTGTCTGCTTACAACATACACTACTGGCCATTAAAATTGCTACACCACGAAGATGACGTGCTACAGAAGCGAAATTTAACCGACAGGAAGAAGATGTTGTGATATGCAAATGATTAGCTTTTCAGAGCATTCACACAAGGCTGGCGCCGGTGGCGACACCTACAACGTGCTGACATGAGGAAAGTTTCCAACCGATTTCTCATACACAAACAGCAGTTGACCGGCGTTGCCTGGTGAAACGTTGTTGTGATGCCTCGTGTAAGGAGGAGAAATGCGTACCATCACGTTTCCGACTTTGATAGAGGTCGGATTGTAGCCCATCCCGATTGCGGATTATCGTATCGCGACATTGCTGCTCTCGTTGGTCGAGATCCAATGACTGTTAGCAGAATACAGAATCGGTGGGTTCAGGGGGGTAATACGGAACGCCGTGCTGGATCCCAACGGCGTCGTATCACTAGCTGTCGAGATGACAGGTATCTTATCCGCATGGCTGTAACGGATCGTGCAGCCACGTCTCGATCCCTGAGTCAACAGATGGGGGCGTTTGCAAGACAACAACCATCTGTTTGAACGGTTCGACGACGTTTGCAGCAGCATGGACTATCAGCTCGGAGACCATGGCAGCAGTTACCCTGGACGCTGCATCACCGGAGCGCTTGCGATGGTGTACTCAACGACGAACCTGGGTGCACGAATGGCAAAACGTCATTTCTTCGGATGAATCCAGGTTCTGTTTACAGCATCATGATGGTCGCATCCGTGTTTGGCGACATCGCGGTGAACGCACATTGGAAGCGTGTATTCGTCATCGCCGTACTGGCGTATCGCCCAGCGTGATGGTATGGGGTGCCATTGGTTACAAGTCTCGGTCACTTCTTGTTCGCATTGACGGCACTTTGAACAGTTGACGTTACATTTCAGACATGTTACGACCCTTGGCTGCACCCTTTATTCGATCCCTGCGAAACCCTACATGTCAGCAGTATAATACACGACCGCATGTTGCAGGTCCTGTACGGGCCTTTCTGGATACAGAAAATGTTCGACTGCTGCCCTGGCCAGCACATTCTCCAGATCTCTCACCAACTGAAAACGTCTGGTCAATGGTGGCCGAGGAACTGGCTCGTCGCAATACGCCAGTCACTACTCTTGATGAACTGTGTTATCGTGTTGAAGCTGCATGGGCAGCTGTACCTGTACACGCCATCCAAGCTCTGTTTGACTCAATGCCCAGACGTATCAAGGCCGTTTTTACGGCCAGAGGTGGTTGTTCTGGGTACTGATTTCTCAGGATGTACCAAATTGAGTGAAAATGTAATCACATGTCAATTCTAGTATAATATATTTGTCCAATGAATACCCGTTTATCATCTGCATTTCTTCTTGGTGTAGCAATTTTAATGGCCAGTTGTGTAGTAACTTACAATTGTTGGTCAGGTAGCATAATACACAATTGTTCCTCAGGTAGCATAATAGCATAATACTGCTGGGTTAATGGTACCGTTCGGTACCACAGATGAATACAAAGTTGCAGGAGATGAAGTTGTATTGTTTATTGTGGTCTCATTGCTCGGGTACAGAGCAGAGCACAACTGTAGAGGTTATCACATGCTTCATATCGATACAAGGTACAACACTTATTCAAGTTTATTATGAAATATTACATCTAAAAAATGACGACCACTCGCGTCTACACAATACTCAAAGTGTTTCACCCAGTTTTTGAGCACATGTTTCGTAACTGCTGGAGGAATTCTGGAAATTTCGTCGTGAATTCCACCTTCTAACAGCTACAAGGTTTTCGGCCAGTCTTGTACAGTTTTGCCCTCAAATAATCCCATAGGTAAAAGTCTGGCACCGTTAAATCAGGCGAGCGAGGTGGCAATTCTCCACAAGTGTGTCTGGAAATTACGTTGTTACTTAATGCACATCACACCGTATTATGAGATGATTGGACGCCGGCGAAATGTTCAGCGTTTGGGTATGTTACCGTAACGAACGACGAGGGCTTGCCTACAAACTGTTACGCACACTTTCGATGTTCTCGGGAGTTCGGACGGTTTTTCGAGGGCCTGAATTTCAATTCGATGCGCCAGCAGTTTCACGGAAGTTTCTTACCCAATTCAACATTGTTCCACAAGCAGGAATTGGATATGGCGGCTGAATCTTCAAAATCGTTACGAAAGGCGCGTTGCACGCGCAAGACAGATTTGCCGTAGCAATAACACGATGTTGCTTCAGCCAGTACAACATAATAACTGACCTTTGTGTGGGATGGAACTTGATACTCTGTACTATTAATAGACGGCGCTTCCGTCACTGTATCTTATTTTTAGTGCGTGTGATTCGAATTTGAAATCGTCAAAACATTGTGAAACAACCTGTAACACATAAATCTGTAACAACTCATCGAGAAACGGAAAATCTGTTTAAAGTGGCTTCAGTTTCTTAAATTAATAAATTTTTCCGGTTTCCTGTCGTTTCCTTAAGTATCTCCTGTTTCTCTAGCACATTTAACAAGGAGTCCTTATGTGCTGGGTGGATCTTGAGTTTCTCTTATGCTGTACGTGGCTCCACTTAATCATCTAAATCCGTAGTCGATAAGTGCTTTCGCGATGACGACGTTTGATTTCTTTTACATTCCCGACTCACTGTATTTATACGTGGGTATATTCCCTGTATGCTTCAAGGCGTGTCCAAGAAAATTATCAGTCAGGAAAGCTACATTGATCTCCTGTCTAGTAAAGCTGTCACTATCTAACCACTTATGGGAAATTCGCAGGGAAGTGTAACGTGACGTTCGTTTGCGTCTCCACACCTTGTCTAACGTTTGCTCATTTAGCATTTTTCTTAAGAGTGTGATGTAGTTTAATATCACGTACTTGATAACCGTTTCTTAATGCAATCTCTTTATTAGCATGTAGATCTTTTCCTCTTTCCCCATCTGTAAGGGACAACCGAAATACCTTTTGTGGCACTGAATAGAAATACGCTTTTATGCTGTGTCGGATGATTCGAAATACTTTCAATAATTGTTCCTGAAAATGCAGGCTTTCCCTAGGCCTTAAACCCGTGTTCCCTCTAGTCTGCCGGCCGGAGTGGCCGTGCGGTTCTAGGCGCTACAGTCTGGAACCGAGCGACCGCTACGGTCGCAGGTTCGAATCCTGCCTCGGGCATGGATGTGTGTGGTGTCCTTAGGTTAGTTAGGTTTAATTAGTTCTAAGTTCTAGGCGACTGATGACCTCAGAAGTTAAGTCGCATAGTGCTCAGAGCCATTTGTACCTCTCTAGCCTGCTAACAAACACATAGAGTAAAGTGATACTATTTTTGGATTCATGGTCAAGCTTAAATGCAGATTTTGCGTCTTTCTGAGTAAGTTTATAGGTTACCTCATCCAAATACTGTTTAGTGCCTATAAATATAACTGTACTGTCACCTACGTAGCGAAAGTAATGCAGTATTTTTCACTATTATGTACGGATACCTTTACAAAAATCTATTTTTGAAGTATTTTCTTAATAATATACAGATTAGATTTTTTAAAATTCCTCTGATATTAAAGAAAGATTACTGGTCTACGCTACTTAGATAGCAGTATTTCTACCAACCTATTGCTAAGCTATCCCCTATTCGGCAGTTCTTTCAATGATTCTAAAGAACCAGGAACTTTAAACTTAATTATGAGATGTCTAACAACTCGCCTATCTTGCCCAACGTATGCTTTTGTGTATTAACAAGTCACGTCTACTTCTTTCTACGGTCTTTTTCATGGCACATTCGTAAATAATTTGAATTACATTCCACGAAGGTAATATTGTGGCTTGTATAATACCTTTGCCTATCACTCTGTAAGGGTGCTGGATACTATTCTTGACGCCCAAAATCTGGTCTAATATCTAAATATGTTTTAGTTGCTTAACAAGCACATTATTTACTTCAGCACTGCGGGCTTTTTCGTTATGTATACTAATAATAAATCTGTAAAATCTTCTTGTGTCTCTGTTTGTCTGCTCAACGCGCTAATCTCCAAAACTGTAAGGCAAATACTCATGGGGTTTTCGCAGGTAACTACAGAACAGCTCTTGGGCACAGTATAGGCTTTATTTCATCAAACTAGGATACACGGAAAAAATATCGTAACTGGAAGTTTTATGTATGCTAATATTACAATTGCTAAGGTAACTCCTGTTACATTTTCACGGCTAACCTGCTGAACCAATTTTGATGAATTTTGGTATGGAGGTAGCCTGAGCCTTGAAGAAAAACGTAGGCTTCTTTAGAGTATGTGATATCGTCCAAAGACCGCGGTGCCACACCACAGTCGGCAACGCACGTTGATACCACAGACATCAGCGATGTCTCGCTGCAATTCGCAACGTAGAATGGAAGGCGCTCCTGAAGACCACGTCTCCCCTCTCAGAGCAGTAGGGCCCTCACACAGAGGTCAACATAGAGCTGAGCATGGAAGCGCTCTGCGCTAGTCCGTGACCTCAGCTGAAGCAGTCAACATCATCAAGTAGGACTAAAGAGCCATTCAAGTCTCAGGTGGAAATGTACTTTTGTGAGCAGTGAACAATGTACATCAAGAGAAGAGCCTGTTAAGTAGTGGATCTAGTGATGCTTTAATAGTTAATGACAGTTGTAACTATTCTTTTCACTCCTGTAGCAAGCGATTGTGTCATCTTTTTCATGTGCTGTAGTTAAGATGAGCCATCTGTTAGAGCATTCAAAGAACCCACGCTATGGAAAGGCGATTGTAGTTTCGTCTTGTCATAACACTTTGACTTTTATTTTTTATTTTTGGTTCATTACACAATCTTCAATATGTTAAATCCATATTTACACACTATTCGTTGCGTAATGTACTCGTTGTATTTTAATGGCCAGTAGTGTAACCAAAAACCAATATACAGGGTGAGTCACTTAACGTTACCGCTGGATATATTTCGTAAACCACATCAAATACTGACGAACCGATTCCACAGACCGAATTGGAGAGGGGCTAGTGTATTTGCTTAATACAAACCATACAAAAATGCACGGAAGTATGTTTTTTAACACAAACCTACGTTTTTTTAAATGGAACCACGTTAGTTTTGTTAGCACATCTGAACATATAAACAAATACATAATCAGTTGCCCTTGGAACGATTTGTTATAATTAAAAATAAAGTAATATCATAACAGCTGTTGAAATCTTCACGGCGTTTAAGACCTAATTCCACGTTACACGGATCTGCAGTGGCTTCATCTGCCGACACGGTAGCTCAGCGTGTTCGGTCAGAGGGTTAGTTGCCCTCTGTAATAAAAGAACTGAGTAATGGATCAACGATGAAATCGAACGGGTATCATGGGACATCAGCCCCGAACAAATGCAACAAACAATACCGAACAAAATGAGATTAAAAAAATAAAAATAAAAATCATCGAAGTGCGGGGTTCTCCGATCGAATCTGGCTGCTGCGTCGGTTCGCGTACTGCATCTTATAATTTTTTTCTCCTTCGCTTTTTAAAAAGAATCTGTGACTTGTTAAATTGAGGAAAGTATGTTCTGTCATATTTTGTGTTAGGAACATATAAAAGCGCTCTCTTACGGTAGTGAGATGTAATTGGCAATAATGTACAAATTAAGCATGAAACGCGCAAGCGCCAGTAAATGTTCGAAATACGTTATCATCTGTTAAACAAAATAAATACCAAAATTTGTCAAATGGTTCAAATGGCTCAGAGCACTATGGGACTTAAGTTCTGAGGTCATCAGTCCTCCTAGAACTTAGAACTACTTAAACGTAACAAACCTAAGGACATCACAAACATCTATGCCCGAGGCAGGATTCGAACCTGCGATCGTAGCGGTCGCGCAGTTCCAGGCTTTAGCGGCTAGAACCGCTCTGCCACCCCGGCCGGCAAAAAAACAAAGAAAAATAAATAAATAAATAAACACCACTCAAAATAAAAGCATAGAAGATAAAGATAACATTTGATAAAGAATTAAAACGTAACTTTAAGCTCGGCCGTCAATAAAGTGTGAAAGAAAATTTACTAACTAGTTATTTTAGGACATTCTTTTCCAAAGAGGAACATCTTATAAGTATGCAGACATACTGTCTTCTGGTATTGGTCGCGCGGGATTAGCCGAGCGCTCTAAGGCGCTGCAGTCATGGACTGTGTGGCTGGTCCCGGCGGAGGTTCGAGTCCTCCCTCGGGCATGGATGTTTGTGTTTGTCCTTAGGATAATTTAGGTTAAGCAGTGTGTAAGCTTAGGGACTGATGACCTTAGCAGTTAAGTAACATAAGATTTCACACACATTTGAAAATTTTTTTGGTATTGTTGCAGGAATATCCCTACAACAGTTTTTTTTTTTCAGTTACTTTCAAACGCGCAAAGGAAGATGTTCACTTTTCTGACAATGAATTGTTATTTTTCCCACAAATTAGAACATGCTTCACACAGCCACTACACCTTTACATCTGGGGAAGTTTGTTGCTAAGTTCTTTTCGTAATACATAATTATATTACGTAGATAACGAGTATTAAGTTGGCAAGTTCACTTTCAAGAAAATTAAAAGACAAGAATAGATTACAAAATTGCGATGATTGTTCAACCTGGAGATATTAGTTGCTGCTTTGATTCGTGAGCAAGAATGGCTATCACAGTCACAACGATACACTGTGTTTACAATCTTTTTACTGTTTCAAAAGCTATCGGTCCTGGTAATACTGTATTTAATATTCTGGTGTGCAGAGCATTTAAAATTTTGTATGTGTAACTAATCAAAATTACGTTATGTATAGGGTTATCGTCCTCAAATGAATAAGTATATTAGTTGAAACGAAGTCAGTAAAGAGATAAAATCGAATAAGATGAAGGAAGATGTGACTTATCCACTGGTATGCAGCCGATAGATCCGTCCCAGCTTTTTAATACAGTTG
Source organism: Schistocerca americana (assembly GCF_021461395.2). Lineage (NCBI taxonomy): Eukaryota > Metazoa > Arthropoda > Insecta > Orthoptera > Acrididae > Schistocerca > Schistocerca americana. The sequence continues at coordinate 323,475,361 of NC_060121.1, read as the reverse complement.
AGCCTTAAACAATAACTGTGTACTTGCACACAATTTCTGAAAATAACAGAACTTTGTTACCCACACATTAGTTCAATGCTTAGAAATAATTAGGTATTGAAAACAGATGCCAGTCACATTATTTTAGATCTATATACTGCTATTACAAAAACGTCCCCTAGGTGGTGGTATGTATCAACACAATGATGATCCAACTTCGGAGTGAAATCATGAGACCAGGCTCACAGTGGTGACACCTCTCCGTAAACGCGACATGGATGTCCCTCGCTCAGACTTGATACGACCACGAAAGTCGATAGACTTCCCCGACGGTCGAGACAGCGCATGTACACGTCATAGCGACGTCACGAACAAGTGTTACCGAGGTGAATCTGGCATTCCCTGTCTTCATCACACTGCGCACGATGTCTGGACGTCAATGCTATCCGGCGAGACACCACTTTGCCTAGCGGAGACAGTGTCGTTAAATTCTTGCTAACTGTGCCGGCTTCAGTAAGTATCTTGCGGAGGCCACAGGAGGACAATCACTTGCGCATTAGGCCCGGTTTGGAATTTGACGATAACGCAGCTGGCGCCGGTCCAGCGGGCAAATAGGACGCTTCTGGAAATTTTAAGCAGCTGTTTGAACTGTAGATAAAATCCTGTAGAGGACAAGGAGTGCTATCTCACACATTAGCCCTGGTTCTGAATTTCACCACCGCCTCCCTGGCGCCAATGCCTTGAGGTTATCAACCCGAGCTTTTGACACAGGAACTAGCGCACTCGTTGGTTGGACGACGTCTTAAAACTTAGCCGGAATGGGAAAACTGGCGCGCGGTCTCAGGCGTCTTGTAACGGTCCTCGCGGCTCCCCCCCCCCCCCCCCCCCCCCCCCCCGTTGGAGGTTCTCCTTCGAGCATGGGTGTGTGTGTGTCGTCCTTAGCGTAAGTTAGTTTAAGTTAGATTAAATAATGTGTAAGCGTAGGGACCGATGACCTCAGCAGTTTGGTCCCTTAAGAACTTACCACAAATTTTTTTACGGGCTTGGCCAATTCCAGCAGAACAATGCGACACTCCACACGTCCAGAATTGCTACGGACTGGCTCTAGGAACACACTTCTGAATTTAAACACTTCCGCTGACCACCAAACTCCCCAGACCTGAACATTATTAAACATATCTGGGACGCCTTGCAACGTGCTGGTGAGAAGAAATGACCACATCCTCGTACTCTTACAGATTTATGGACAGCATTGCAGGATTCGTGGTGTCAGTTTCCTCCAGCACTACTTCAGACATTAGTCAAGTCCACGCCACGTAGTGCACGCGGAGCGCTACACGGTATTAGGCAGGTGCACCTGTCTCTTCGGCTCTTCAGTGTTGGCTGCTCGTAGCGAGCGAGAGAATATGAAAACCTCACGCGTGGTGTTTGAAGACCAGATATAGCGTCGTGGGTTGCATAAAATAACATCATTAGGGGCAGCTGAACCATCCTGTATGTAATACACAACATCCGTATTTCACAATCACACACAGTGATCCACTAGACGTACCAAGAAGGAGAGACTTCTTGGCATGTGGAACATGGTACACATCAACATGCGGACGCTGCTACTGTAATGTATTTTGAAAGAAGACCTTTTGGAATGAACGCCTTTCATGTTTTGCACGATTCCTCCACGCTCGACGTTAAGTCACTTGTTTTGATCACCGACATTCAGTCACACTCTTTCTGCTAGAACGAGGTATTGTTGCCAAATGGAGAAAGTGCAGGACTCTCGTAGTGAGACCTAAGGGCTTTGTCCAGCCTCGACCAATGACTACTCCAGGCGGCAGAACTTCTTTTTGTCCGCAGCTCGTGGACGTGCGGTAGCGTTCTCGCTTCCCGCGCCCGGGTTCCCGGGTTCGATTCCCGGCGGGGTCAGGGATTTTCTCTGCCTCGTGATGACTGGGTGTTGTGTGATGTCCTTAGGTTAGTTAGGTTTAAGTAGTTCTAAGTTCTAGGGGACTGATGACCATAGATGTTAAGTCCCATAGTGCTCAGAGCCATTTGAACCATTTTTTTGAACTTCTTTTTGTTTCCGCCACGGTTCGTAAGAGAGAAGTTTCTTCCTACTTGTCTCTGTAAGTTCATCTTTATACAGATGGTTTTGGTACCTTGGCTGTTCAGTACAAAGTGGCGAAACAAAACACCTTCAACATTCAAAATTTCAGGCAGTTATTTTATTTGAGCAATCAGTTTCAGCACTACATTAACAACATCTGCAGGCACCCTGACCGACATGTAGGAAGAGTCCCACTTCTGGTCTAGTCTGAAAATCAGTGACTGGCATCCGCAGATTTCTTCTTAACACAGCAATCCCTTAAGCCATCACATGCTGACTTCTTGTTCTTCGTCCAGGACAGTACGCTGTACACTCAGTCTTACAGTGATTTTGCTAGTTTGAATAAGGAGGTATTTGATCAGAAAACATTGGCATTTTGCTAAGATCGCAACCTGAGACACGCATTACAACCGCTTTCAGTTAAAAATGGTTCAAATGGCTCTGAGCACTATGGGACTTAACATCTGTGGTCATCAGTCCCCTAGAACTTAGAACTACTTAAACCTAACTAACCTAAGGACATCACACACATCCATGCCCGAGGCAGGATTCGAACCTGCGACCGTAGCAGTCGCGCGGTTCCGGACTGAGCGCCTAGAACCGCGAGACCACCGCGGCCGGCCGCTTTCAGTTAATTGGGGATTGTCTTAAAAAGTCAGGTCTAGCGTTTTCGCGAGGTTTTTTTGTGCATTTTCATATGCAGGATATTGTGACTTTGTTCACATCCTGCTTGATTCAGAATTCTCCGGACATCTCTAAACTGAAGCGACCTACAAGTAACACGCTCATTCCCAAGCTTTCAGGGTATCTCTAATATTAGTTCTTTCGTGAATCTGTGATTTAATTTCGAGGGAGTATTAGATGTTCCTGCTCGATGTCTATTCATCGCCACCATCGTGAAACTGTACGCTGTGGTGACCAAAGTCAGGGGATAGAGATATGCACGTATACAGATGGCGGTACTATTGCGTATACAAGGCATAAAAGAACAGTGCTTGGGTGGAACTGTCATTTACACTCAGGTGATTCACGTAAAAAGGTTTCCGACGTGATTATGCCCGCTCGACGGGAATTAAGAGACTCTGAACGCTGAATTGTCACTGGAGCTAGACGCAAGGACGGTCTATTTCGGAAATCATTATGGAATTCTACATTCCGAGCTGTACACTGCCAAAAGTGTGCCGAGCATACCACATTTCAGGTATGATCTTTCACCAGTGATAACGCAGACCGATAGCAGCAGAATTTGCGTAGAGTTGTCGGAGCTAACAGACAAGCACTACTGCGTGAAATGACCTCAGAAATCAGTGTGGGACGAACGACGAACGTGTCCGTTAGGCTCCAATGGGCTAAGGCAGCAGACGACCGACACGGCTGCCTTTGCTGACAGCACATCGCCTGAAGCACCTCTCATCGTGCCGGCCGAAGTGGCCGAGCGGTTCTAGGCGCTGCAGTCTGGAACCGCGAGACCGCTACGGTCGCAGGTTCGAATCCTGCCTCGGGCATGGATGTGTGTGATGTCCTTAGGTTGGTTAGGTTTAACTAGTTCTAAGTTCTAGGGGACTGATGAGCTCAGCAGTTGAGTCCCATAGTGCTCAGACCCATTTGAACCATTTTTGAACCTCTCATCGTCTGGTGACCTTACTGGTTGGACCACAGACAACTGGAAACAGATGGGTCCCAATTTCAGTTGGTAAGAGTTGATGGCAGGTTTCCAGTGTGGCGCAGACACCACGAAGCCATGGGCCAAAGTTGTCAATAAGGCACTATGCAAGCAGTTGGTGGCTCCATAATGGTGTCGGCTTTGTTTACAAGGAATGGAATGTGTCCTCTTTCCCAACTGAGCCGATCACTGACTGGAAATCGTTGTGATCGGCTTCCTGTAGATTATTTGCAGCCGTTCATTTTGCCACGAATTTGGGCCTGTCACCGGGCCACAATAGTTCGCGACTTGTTTGAAGAACGGTCTGGACATTTAGAGGGAATGATCTGGTCATCCAATTCGCCCGACGTGAATCCCATGTAACATTTATGGGACATAATCGAAAGGCAGGTTCGTGCACAAAGTCCTGCACCAGCAACATTTTCGCAATTTTGGACGGCTATAGAGGCAGCAAGGCTCAATATTTCTGCTGGGGACTTCCAACGACTTGTTGAGTCCTTGCCACCATGAGTTGCTCCTACGCTGGGCAAAAGGAGGTCTGGCAAGATATTGGGAGGTATCCCATGACTTTTGTCTTCTGAGGTGTATAGCTTATAAAATGATAAAATGTATGTTATAGGCCGGCCGATGTGGCCGAGCGGTTCTAGACGCTTCAGTCTGGAACCGCACGACCGCTACGGTCGCAGGTTCGAATCCTGCCTCGGGCATGGATGTGTTTGCTGTCCTTAGGTTAGTTTGGTTTAAGTAGTTCTAAATTCTAGGGTACTGATGACCTCAGATGTTAAGTCCCATACTGCTCAGAGCCATTTGAACCAGTTTATGTATGCTATATCTGTTTCTCTTACATTTCAAGGATTCACTAGCTTTCACCTTTTCCTGATACTACCAATTTCAGCTGCGTGTTTTCGCAGTCATATGGAAATTTTCATGCACTTCCGTTGGGTGCTAGGCCTGTTCCTTATGTTGGAATTTACGAGGGTCACTCCAAAAGAAATGCACACTATTTTTGTAAAAATACAGTTTTCATTCTGCATGTGTGAAAGTTTTACAGTGTGTAGATACATTCTTCCCGCTTGTTTTCAAACTTAGTTCAACCTGTTCCGGTGAGTGGCGCCGTCACAGCATTTCTTCAAGATGGCTACTACACTTGACGTTCGTCAGAAGCAGCGTGCTGTCATAGAATTCCTGTGCTGTGAAAACGAGACAGTGGGGAACATCCACAAGGGGTTGAAAAAGGTGTATGGAGATGCTGCTGTCGATCGTAGTACAGTTAGTCGGTGGGCAAGCAGGTTACGTGATGAAAGCGGGCACGGCAATATTGAGGATTGTCCTCGCAGCGGCAGGCCTCGTACTGCACACATTCCAGACAATGTGCAGAGAGTTAACGAATTGGTGACTGCTGACAGACGCATCACAGTGAACGAATTGTCACGCTACGTTGGGGTAGGGGAAGGAAGTGTTTGCAGAATACTGAAAGTGTTGGCGTTATTAAAGGTGTGTACCAGGTGGGTTCCCAGTATGTTGACAGTGGCTCACAAAGAAACAAAAAAAAAAAAAAAAAAACGGTATGCAGCGAACTTTTGGAACAGTACGAGAATGGTGGACACGAATTTCTTGGAAGTATTGCGACAGGTGATGAAACATGGCTCCATCATTTTTCACCAGAGACGAAGAGGCAATCAATGGAGTGGCATCATGCAAATTCACCCAATAAAAAAATAATTCAAAACCACACATTCTGCAGGATAAACTATGGCTACAGTGTTTTTAGATTCCGAAGAACTCTTGCTTGTGGACATCATGCCAAGTGGAACCACCATAAATTCTGATGCATATGTGACGACACTGAAGATACTTCAAGCTCGATTGAGTCGTGCTCTACCACCTGGGCAAAAGCAGGATGTTTTGCTGTTGCACGACAATGCACGGCCACATGTCAGTTAAAAAACCATGGAAGCGATCACAAAACTCAGATGGACAACACTAAAACACCCGCCTTACAGTCCTGACCTGGCTCCAAGTGACTATCATCTGTCTGGGAAACTGAAAGACTCTCTTCGTGGAACACGGTTTGAAGGTGATGACTCCCTTGTGGACGCTGCCAAACAGTGGCTCCAACAGGTTGGTCCAGAATTTTACCGTGCGGGTATACAGGCACTGGTTCCAAGATGGCGTAAGGCAGTTGAGATGGATGGAATTTATGTGCAGAAATGAAAATATTGTTCCTAAAGGATGTATCTACACACTGTAAAACTTTCAAACATGTAGAATGAAAGATAGATTTTAAAAGAAGTAGTGTGCATTTCTTTTGGAGTGACCCTCGTACGTTCAGGGTTACACTGCACATGCGTTCGCCGTTGAACTTGTATTTATTTCAGCAGACAAGGCAAGTCGAATTTGATGCAGTTACTCGGTGATCTTTGGGCGCTGGGCGTACATGATCATTCACCACACAGGCTAAATGTTAAACGTTGTTATGCAAAGCAAGTAACATGCGGCGAAGACGTTTGTCCTACCAGAAATCGTACCAATGACAATTGAAGGTTGTGTCGACTCTGTTTAATAGTTTCGTGTATATGTTCAGTACTCACTTGTTACATCAGAGCTATCTTACCCACCCTCTCCGATTAGCCTGAGTTGGTCTCCTCCTATCGTTAGTAAAACGGTCATATTGCTTTACCCTTGAGTCATGTTCACTTCTAAAGGTATATTTTAGAGCATAAAATGTGTTCATCACTTCGCATGAATATTTGGATAATTTGTTAAATGGGTAGATGTCCATCAGAACGAATTCTCTGGTGTGAAAAAAAAAGTTATTTAATACTATATTCCAAAAGTTTTCTCTGAATTTTCCGTTCCAGAACACAGTACTACCATTCTTAATGAGGATGGTTGATCTGATTCATCTTATATTGAGCAGAAATATTGTATTTCCAGAACTCCGGAATTGTGCCCTCTTAACAAATTTTGAAGAAATAAAAAACTGGTAAATTAAAAAATAATTACTTTATTGGCTTTTTAATGCTTCTACATTCACTTTTTAACTATGTTTGAGAAGAAAATTAAAAATATATGTACGAAATTCATATTAGTTCTATAATTCTGTATTTTCTTCCACCAAACCGTCCTCCATAATGTCCACATAAAATTCACTGCAGCTATATTTCACACACAGAATGATTTTGCGAAGGTCCTCCATCTTTTACTTTCTTATGGGCACTTTATCAGAAGGATAGCATACATTTCTAGGTAGTTCAACGTGCTGGCTTAGGCCAGCATTGAAGATATGTTTGATCAGACCGTTGACGAACGGAAATCCAACAATATATCCAGTGTAGTTGGGATCATAAATGAAATGATGCAGTGAATGTATACTAAAATGAATTCTCTGTTTGAGTGACGTTTCTAGCGAGACGGCTGTCCGCTTGGAGACTTATTTAACTTAAGGTACAAAAATACTAAATAATAGGAAATAAGCTGCCCCTTTAAGATTAATGTAAGTAGTAATGTTTTGATTCAAGCTTCTTCGCGTCGGCGGACCTCGGTACATAAAATGAAAACACAACACATCAAAAAGTGATACAGTATGAAATTTAAATACAGGAAGGAAGGGAAAAAGATTGGATGATTAGAAAATGATTCATATGGCTCTGAGCACTATGAGACTTAACATCTTAGGTCATCAGTTTCCTAGACTTAGAACTACTTAAACCTAACTAACCTAAGGACACACACATCCATGCCCGAGGCAGGATTCGAACCTGCGACCGTAGAAGCAGCGCGGTTCCGGACTAAAGCGCCTAGAACCGCTCAGCCACAACGGCCGGCCGGAATACGGAGCAGAAACACGGATTAGGGAAGGATGGGGGAAGGAAAACGACTTCCCGACATCAAATCAAGGTGGTCGGCCGCGGGTTTGTAGTCCACCCGACTGTGAGTCTAGTATGCTAACCACCGTGCCATATCGCTCGGTAATCTATATACAAGTAAATTGCCCATATAATATAATTAAACACCAATACAACAGTATCAAATCGTTGAGTTAGGTTTCAATTTACTCCGAGAAGTTCACAGTATAGACACAACCGTCGACGTCTCCTGCTCCCACGCGACCGCCCGCAATTGGTCACGTCCCGCGCGCCGCATAACGCGCCACACGCGCTGGCGGTTTAATGAAGCTTGAATTAGTGCGCTGTCATCAGATCACTGCAGGACATAAGTGTCACAAGATAGATTAATGCTTGAAACTAAGATTTACGTAATTACGTAAAAATGTAATATATAATACACTACTGGACATTAAAATTGCTACACCAAGAAGAAATGCAGATGAAAAACGGGTATTCATTGGACAAATAATTATACTAGAACTGACATGTGATTACATTTTCACGCAATTTGGGTGCATAGATCCTGAGAAATCGGTACCCAGAACAACCACCTCTGGCCGTAATAACGGCCTTGATACGCCTGGGCATTGAGTGAAACAGAGCTTGGATGGCGAGTACAGGTACAGCTGCCCATGCAGCTTCAACACGATACCACAGCTCTTCAAGAGTAGTGACTGGCGTATTGTGACGAGCCAGTTGCTTGGCCACCATTGACCAGACGTTTTCAATTGGTGAGACATCTGGAGAATGTGCTGGCAAGGGCAGCAGTCGAACATTTTCTGTATCCAGAAAGGCCCGTACAGGACCTGCAACATGCGGTCGTGCATTATCCTGCTGAAATGTAGGGTTTCGCAAGGATCGAATGAAGGGCAGAGCCATGGGTCGTAACACATCTGAAATGTAACGTCCACCGTTCAAAGTGCCGCCAGTGCGAACAAGAGGTGACCGAGACGTGTAACCAATGGCACCCCATACCATCACGCCGAGTGATACTCCAGTATGGCGATGACGAATACACTCTTCCAATGTGCATTCACCGTGATGTCACCAAACACGGATACGACCATCCAGATGCTGTAAACAGAACCTGGATTCATCCGAAAAAATGACGTTTTGCCATTCGTGCACCCTGGTTCGTCTTTGTGGTGTGCGTACTGTTAAGATCTTCGGTACACACACCATCAGATTATTTGACTTGTCGCTCTAGCGATGTAGGCGAGTGTCAGCAATATGTCTCGTGGTCTTATCGTGGCGTGTTTATCTTCTGCCGTTAGGTCAGACCATAGAAATGCCACTTGCACGCTTAGAGTAGCAGATTGACGGTGACCAACTTTAAACAGAACTTGATTAATTTTCACACACATTTATTAAAATAATAAAAACATGGACATTACGTAACTTGATTCTGGATGCTGTTTACAATCTGAAGTTCCTTTGCTCTTGGTACGTTAATCTTATTCTCACATATCTCTGATACTTGACAACGTGTCTATACATTTATCTTCATGGCTATGTACAGGAATATGATAATCTTATTAGGCGCAGACTGAAACTTGACTATAGACTGATGCTGACTGATGCAGACTGGTACAGACTGGTACAGACTGGTGCAGACAAATGCAGACTGACTAATCGGAGGTCTTTACACTCGTTGTAATACCTCGCGCGTTCAGGTATCACTGCGCAAGTGTGATCCGCGAGGAGAAAAGGTTCTACGTTAGCAGCAATCTCATTGGCTGCGTTACATATTAATACGCGTATCGGCGGAAGCAGAATTTGGTCCGTCTCTAAGATAGCGCCATCTCGTAGTGCGGAGACGGCGAGTGCTGCGCCGGCGCTGTTGTGCTTAGCGGGGCGCGCTCTACTGGAAAACTTGCGTACGCGCTGACTACGCGGAACTATGTACACAACAGTCTTTGAGTACACCATCGCAGGCGCTCCTCTCTGTGATGCAGCGTCAAGGGTAACCGCAGCCATGGTCTCCGAGCTGATAGTCCATGCTGCTGCAAACGTCGTCGAACTGTTCATGCAGATGGTTGTCGTCTTGCAAACGTCCCCATCTGTTGACTCAGGGATCGAGACGTGGCTGCACGATCCGTTACAGCCATGCGGATAAGATGCCTGTCATCTCGACTGCTAGTGATACGAGGCCCGTGGGTTCCAGCATCGATTCCATATTCTGCTAACAATCATTGGATGTCGACCAACGAGAGCAGCAATTTCGCGATACGATAAACCTCAGTCGCGGTAGGCTACAATCCGACCTTTATCAAAGTGGGAAACGTGATGGTACGCATTTCTCCTCCTTCCACGAGGCATCACAACGTTTCACCAGGCAACGCCGGTCACCTGCTGTTTGTGTATGAGAAATCGGTTGGAAACTTTCCTCATGTCAGTACGTTGCAGGTGTCGCCACCGGCGCCAACCTTGTGTGAATACTCTGAACATCTAATCATTTGCATATCACAGCATCTTCTTCCTGTCGGTTAAATTTCGCGTCTGTAGCACGTCATCTTCGTGGTGTAGCAATTTTAATGGCCAGTAGTGTATATCGCTGCATGCAAGGAACGTGGACATATAGAAACCAATGCCAACAGGTAAATCATGTTCAATGAGAAGCTACAAGCACATGTTACTAGGAGGCACCAAAGCAAAGGACGGAGTTTATAGTGAATCTAGTCTCGTAAATTATCACACAGAACATACTGGTCGGTAAACAGAGCTATAAATTCACCTGTTATGTAATCATAATAAAAGAACAGCTAATGTATCAAACAAAGTGTTTAAACTAGTAAAAGAAAGAGTGATCCATAGGAAGACGTGAGCATGACAGCAATGTCAGATGACAAGAAGAATAATGTGACTGACGAAAGATACTAAAATAAAACAGTGAAAAGTAGTGTAAAGATCATCCAGTGTGACTTACAGGACGCACGTCAAGCTCTTGCTTGATGTTGTCGCTCATGGTTCAGCTGAATAGTTTTATGGCCCTGTTTATCGACTAGTACATTCTTACGTGTCTTACTTTGTTATAAAATTGAACTCTCCTTCCTGGATACTTACTTTTCTTTCCTTTTTTTTATAAAATTGAACTCTCCTTCCTGGATACTTACTTTTCTTTCATTTTTTAAATGTTTTATAGCTGACTACATCTGTGGTACTTGCTAACAGTGGTTACTCTGGTATATGTGACAAATTAAAATGATCAGTCAAGGACTTCATTTCCGTATCTACCGTCCCATCGACACGTTGGAAACAACACGGTAAATACTATATCGGTTTCTTTTAGTTTTCAGTTTATGACAGCCAAAGACGTAAACATTGTTAATTATGCACATCGATGCACAATTATTTAGCACTTGAGTTGTGTTTTTGGCTTAGTCTTAATATGTTAAGAGGGTTTTTCATGAATTTCATATCATTCTATGGCAGGTGTATTCAGAAAAATGTTCGGGTGTTGATTGAAAAAATATTGGCACAGCAATGCGGTGTTTACAAAAATGATGCCTCTGAAGGAACATGTGTTGGCTGCAAAATTTGTCGCTCAGAAAACATTTTATGTTTAAGAATAATTGTCCAGACCATGAGACAAAAGCCAGTGAATGTATTCGTTGTGTGTATGTGATAGATTTGACGTACTACACTAACGTCGGTTATTAGAGCTACAGAAAATAAAATTTCCTTAGTGCCGTCTAAAGGTATATTACAACGGTGGTAGAGTCCAAGTCCATGACAAGAATAGTGTACAAAAGAACGTAAAAGACACGGAGGATCTACTAACCAACAATCAGGCTGGTCTTAGGAAAGATAAACGCGCCAGAGAGGCAGTTGTTGCGCTTGATGATGGAAGCAGAACTTAAGGAAAATCCAAGACAAATTCATAGTATTTCTCAATCTAGAAAAAGGGGTTCGTCAATTTAATGTGGTGTAATATGTCCGAAATTCTAAGTAAAATAGGAGGAAGCTATAGGGAAATACAGGTAATGTACAATAACAATGATGGATAAATAAGAATGGAAGACCAAGAAAGAAGTGCTAGGATTAAAAACGCAGTAAAACGGGGATGCAGTCTTAGGCCTCTGTCGTTCAGTCTAAACAGCGAAGAAGCCGTGGTGAAAATCAGTAGGTTCAGGAGTTGAATTATAACTCAGGGTGAAAGAATACCATTGACGAGATTCACTTATGACATTGCTGTCCTCAATGAAACTGAGGGAGAATTTTAGACACTGTTGAGGGGAATGAATCATCTAATGAGTACACGCACACCTCGCATTTGGTGTAAGACGAAGAAAGACAAAAGTAATCAGCAGCAAGAAGCTCACGTTTGGAGCACAGTACTCGATGAAAGTGAATCATGGATTGCTTAAAAACCGGAAAAGAGAACAAAGTGTTTGAGTTAAAATACTGTGGAAGTACGTTGAAAGTTAGGTGGACTCATAAGAAATAAGGAGGTTCTCCACAGAATCAACGAGGAGAGTAACATCTGGAAAACACTGACAAGAAGGAACAAGATGTAGTCGATGTGTCAGGACATCAAGGAGTGCATCACATGGTACTTGTAGGGGTGGTTGTAGAGGGTAAAAACTGTAGGAGAGGGCTTTGGATTTTATCTACTGAATAACTGAGTGCGATGTGTACAAGTGATATGCTGAGATGTAGCAGTTGGCATAAGTGAAGAATTCGTGGCAGGCCTGATAAAAACCAGTCAGAAAACTGATGACAAAAAACAAAAGGCAACAATGGGACTAACGTTTCTGAATGCAGTGTATTCAGAAATGTCTTGGAATGGTCTACACACCAATGTGTGTTTGTAGGAACAACAATTTGTTAATTCATTCATAACTTCTATAGTGTGATTTAAGATGTGCTGGCGTAAGCTGTCTCCAGCACACCAATCCAAAGATGTACCGTGAAGAGCGATAGCAGGCGCTGGATCAAGTTCACCTATCAGGAGTGCTATTTTCAGGGCAGTAAGCGTGGCGTCCGACACGGCACATAGGTGGTATATCTCTCTGACATTACTCCTTTGGTTATACACATTTTCTTAAGTTGTTTTACTGAACTTATAAGCCGCAGTCGTTTCTTGACAAATTACAAACGAATAGCCTTTTGTTAAAACTTAATTAAAAATTTAAAAAAGACTAACAACGCAGTAAAAAGTAAAAAAAGGTATTGCCCCTTTAAGTTTACTGTAAGTGATAGTATTTTGATGCAAGTGTCGTCGCGTCGGGGAACAGCTTCAAAGAAAAAAGTTAACAGCAGCTATCCTTTTCCGAGCACCATACATTCATTGTTAATGGATATAAACCTCTTCTGTCTGGCTTTATCTCTTCCAGTCCTGCGCGTCCCGCATCCATACCTCAAGCTAACTAGTGAAGTAATGATTACTTACTGTGTAAAATATGGAAAAGAATTTGGCCTTAAACGGGCTAACACTGTTAATATCTGCCTATCTACACTACCGGCCCTTAAAATTGCTACACCACGAAAATGACGTGCTACATACACGAAATTTAACCGACAGGAAGAAGATGCTGTGATATGCAAATGATTAGCTTTTCAGAGCATTCACACAAGGTTGGCGCCGGTGGCGACACATACAACGTGCTGACATGAGGAAAGTTTCCAACCGATTTCTCATACACAAACAGCAGTTGACCGGCGTTGCCTGGTGAAACGTTGTTGTGATGCCTCGTATAAGGAGGATAAATGCGTACCATCATGTTTCCGACTTTGATAAAGGTCGGATTGCAGCCTATCGCGATTGCGGTTTATCGTATCGCGACATTGCTGCTCGCGTTGGTCGAGATCCAATGACTGTTAGCAGAATATGGAATCGGTGGGTTCAGGAGGGTAATACGGAACCCCGTGCTGGATCCCAACGGCCTCATATCACTAGCAGTCGAGATGACAGGCATCTCATTCGCATGGCTGTAACGGATTGTGCAGCCACGTCTCGATCCCTGAGTCAACAGATGGGGACGTTTCCAAGACAACAACCATCTGCACGAACACTTCGACGACGTTTGCAGCAGCATGGATTATCAGCTCGGAGACCATGGCTGCGGTTACCCTTGACGCTGCATCACAGACAGGAGCGCCTGCGATGGTGTACTCAACGACGAACCTGGGTGCACGAATGTCATTTTTTCGGATGAATCCAGGTTCTGTTTACAGCATCATGATGGTCGCATCCGTGTTTGGCGACATCGCGGTGAACGCACATTGGAAGCATGTATTCGTCATCGCCATACTGGCCTATCACCCGGCGTGATGGTATGGGGTGCCATTGGTTACACGTCTCGGTCACCTCTTGTTCGCATTGACGGCACTTTGAACAGTGGACGTTACATTTCGGATGTGTTACTGCCCGTGGCTCTACCCGTCGTTCGTTCCCTGCGAAACCCTACATTTCAGCAGGATAATGCACGACCGCATGTTGCAGGTTCTGTACGGGCCTTTCTGGATACAGAAAATGTTCGACTGCTGCCCTGGCCAGCACATTCTCCAGATCTCTCACCAATTGACAACGTCTGGTCAATGGTGGCCGAGCAATTGGCTCGTCACAATACGCCAGTCACTACTCTTGATGAACTGTGGTATCGTGTTGAAGCTGCATGGGCAGCTGTACTTGTACACGCCATCCAAGCTGTGTTTGACTCAATGCATAGGCGTATGAAGGCCGTTAATACGGCCAGAGGTGGTTGTTCTGGGCACTGATTTCTCAGGATCTATGCACCCAAATTGCGTGAAAATGTAACCACATGTCAGTTCTAGTATAACATATTTGTCCTATGAATACCCGTTTATGATCTGCAATTCTTCTTGGTGTAGCAATTTTAATGGCCAGTATTGTAGTTTCATTTGTCTTGCATGGTTGTGCACAAACGTCTAACGAATTACTAATACAGAAAGTTTCCATAAATATGTTTCGACATATGTTGTAAAATTCCTTCGAACGAGAGTTGCTATTGTTTATTTTTAGTGTTTCGATATCAAGATAATTATTATCGAAACCGATCATGAAGTGGATTTTTTATGATCAAAACCATTTAATAAACGTTTTATCTATTACAGGTTAGTAATGGCTCGTATCAAATTTTATAGAATAAAAAAGAAAGTGAGCTAGAAAATGGGAGGGTTGGAGAAAAAGTGGGAGGGATAAGAAGGGACAGAGGAAGATAGGTCGAGAGCATGTGATCCGTACGCGCCTTGATATGAAATCTAAAGCGTGCTATAATCTCTTTTCCATTGCACTCGTAGCTAAGCAATCGCCTCGTTCACGTCCCGCCAGGGGGCATGCGGGTTCTGTACCGTGCCCACTACACGGCGTTGCGCGTGAGATCACTCCGTTGTTGCAGGATGGTGTTCCAGAGACAAGTGCTGTCAGTCATCTGGGGCAGAGGTGCTATCAGGTAAATATCATCTCGAGCGGGCTATGTCATTTTTGATTTTACCAGTTTACACGCGCTCTCTGATTCGGCGGAATTTGGCCTTGGAAGTTGGCCTGCTATTTGGTATCGACAGAATTCACAGACAAAGTGGATTACTGCATCGTCTGATGATTACTGAGCCGTAGTTATTGGGGCTTGTTGGATTTATTTGGTAAGCACTCCAGTGCGTAGATTCTACGAAGCTTTACCAAAAAACTATCTGCTGTGGTGTAAGGTTCTTAATACTGTGGGTTTCAGTTGACTCCGATTTTATTTAAAGAGTTTACTGAGTCCACAGTACTAAAACTGTTTATAGGTTTATGCCTTGTTGGTAATTTATGAATATTGTTAGTGCTGGTTTTCTGTAATTTGTTTTGTATGCAGGGTTAGTTGGACGTTGTTATGCAATATGGAACCAACTCCAAAAATCTCCATTTTGAGCTAGAGATGTTTTAGCACAACTTTACATATAAAATTCAAATATGGCATAATCCCAAAAGCAATTGTCGCATTATAAACATTTTAATGCCCCATCAGGTTAATACTGTAGCAACATTTATTGATCCACCAAGCGCAGGGGGCCGAAACTGGAGATGGTTCCTTATGGGTTACCTTAAAGTTTAACAGCGGGATTTGGTTTTTGTGCTTTGTATTGGAAAGAAGGAAAATGAAGCAACTCTTATATAACAGAAAGGTCGACACTTCATGATACATGTTTGCGCAATTTGTGATTCACCGTTCCAGTGTAAGAGTAGCAAAATGAGGAAGTAAATACAAAAATAGTTGAAAAATTATGTCGAATTTACTCCTATTTTATTGTTTTTTATAAAGTTTAATGAAAGAAAATACTTCAACACTTAAGGTAACATTATTATTACTATTGTTGATCATATAAATTCGTTATGTTCATATGATTCTTTTACACAATGCATGCTTGAAAACTATTCCAAAGTGAAATCAAGTGTACCATAAATGCTATCAGTATCATCCACAACGTCAGGATCTGAACTTAAGTTTCCATAAAACTGTCTGGCATCCCCTGCAATGAGATGCCTTAACTACTGCAATTTTGGCAGTGATCCTGGTTTACCATTTGAACATATAGGTACTAAGAATGCTGATGGGTCTGGCGAAGACTTTGGGTAGCCTGCAGTACGGCTCTGAATATTTATTTTAACGAAATTCTCATCGATGTTGTTGTTCATGAATACTGCATAAAAATTATTCCATTCTGTCTTTGACGTGGTCGTACAGCAACTTTCTGTTGCTGCTATTTAAAAAACAGTCGCAGATTGCACAATAATCTTTATTAACTGAAGAACAACGCGTTTCTCCATGGTTATTCTTATTTGAAGAAGTTCCAGCCAGTTAGCTGTTACTTTGAATGTCATGCCTTCTATTGACTGAGAGTTTTTTTTACGGTGAAGTACTCCAAAAGCTTTCCCTTGCCATCCTGTGGCTGTAAAGAGGGTATTTTTTCTGGTTTTTTGCATGACAGTGATGTAATCTTCTGGGGTGTATAGCCTTTGTTGCAGTTTTAACGCATTTTCTAAATCACTTTGCATGACAGTGTCGTAATCTTCTGGGGTATACAGCCTTTGTTGCAATTTTAGCGCACTTTGTGTATCACCAAAGTCACTGTCACTCTAAGAATGAATGACCGGAAATAAAAAGTTTTAGGGTAATCGTTTTAAGGTTGAGATGTTCCTGGAGAGCAGTCTTCAACATCAAAAGCATTTGTATGTTTCTGTTCTGTCCTCTACAAGAACCAGACCATAAAATTAGTGACTTAGCTGTATTTTATACCTAACACAAAGACATCGAGGACTTTCTCTGGATAACATCTCTATGAAAACAGTATGTCTTTTTAAACAGTAACACATAAGAAAATACTCTTTTCGTAACTACCAATTACTTACGTGCCGGCCGGGCTGGCCGAGAGGTTCTAGGTGCTACAGTCTGGAACCGCGAGACCGCTGCGGTCGCAGGTTAGAATCCTGCCTCGGGCATTAATATGTGTGATATCCTTAGGTTAGTTAGGTTTAAGTAATTCTAAGTTATAGGGGACTGATGACCTCAGAAGTTAAGTCCCATGGTGGTCAGAGCCATTTTCGAACCAATTACTTACGTTTCAGCTACAACACGTAAACAAGCAAAACCTCTGATCTTCTTAAGATGATTCGGTTCCATAATGCAATCACTACCACATGGATACAGCAGCTGGTAGTTGCTTCAGACCCCTCTAGAGAGCATCACGTATTGGAATGGACTTGGTTCCATTTTGCATGACATGCTACACACATTCCATCATAATTTGCAACAGAAAACCAGAAATCTAAAAAATGATAGTTTGTTTACAATCGAACAACAGCGTCCAATTTTACTACCTGATGTTTTATTTGAAGCTATGTGATCGCTTTCTAAATTTAAGCGAACTTTTAGTCATTCTTGATGTCTTCCTTTTACCACTTGATTGTGTTAACTGAAATTTTTTCTGTGTGGTCTAGTAATGCCTGAATTCAAACAGTGCTTTATTGAAACTTACTTGAGACACAAGCGCTACGCAAAGTCATGCGGTCAAACCTCAGTTGTAAATTCCTCAGTTACAGTGTGTTGCGACAAATGACTCGTATTCGATAGGACCGCAGTTCAAATTCTCGTCTGACCATCCAAATACAGCTTTTCCGTGGTTTCTTATTGCTTATCTTGTGGATGAAATGATCGGTTGGTATTGTTGGCCGGGAGGCCCCTTTCGTGGGAGCTCGGCCGCCGTATTGCAAGTTCCTTTTAGTTGACGCCACTTCGGCGACTTGCAGGTCAATGATGATGAAAATGATGATGGACACACGACACCCAGTCCCCTGCCGGGAATTGAACCCGGGCCCCCCTGCGTGGTATACGGTAACGCTACCGCTATTTTACGAAGGCGGACATCGTGTGGATGTTCTGTGCAGACTGACTCATGCGCTGTTTCGATATGTAATATAGAATATACCTTATTTGCCTGTAGCTAAGCAACTAACTGTTTCGCGTCTCGCCAGGGGACATGCGAGCTCTCTGCCATGCCGATTTGATGGCGGCCCGTGGGAACTCTCTGGCGTTCGTTGACCACCAGTAAGTGGAGGACGGCCATCCGCGAACAAGTTCTGGCAGATATGTGGGACATGGACACTATGCGAAGCTGCCGAAACTGATTGTCGCTTAGAAGGAGACTGTGTGGATATTTTATCAACGAATGTGCCCTAGAAGCACGTCCCTCACATTCGGTGGATGGCAGCCCTGGGCCTTGACCTGTTCTTTGTGTTTACAGAAACCGCCAGCAAAGTGGAACTACTGAGACGTGTGGACATGTTTATTTAGCTCATTTATGTGTTGAATTTATGGGCTGCTATCCGGAGCTATCCGCTGTGTCATAGGGTTCTCTATACTACGTTTGAGTTAGCCTCAGTTCAATTTAAAGGATTTGTCGTTCCGGCTACCTTCTATTGGTAAAATTTGTTATGTCACTGATACTTCTGTATCGGGTTTGAGCCTGGTTCGTAATTTATGATTATTATTTCTCTTGGCTCTATGAAATTGATTTTGGTACTCATCACTCATTTTACTGATTGCTGTTTTAAGTGAAGCCTTGAGCGCGTTCTCGTTTAAAGTTTAGTTATACTTCTTTTTTTTTAAAACTAGGCTGACTAATCTCAATTTTAAATCAAATTATATACATTGATACATGGTTTTTTTAATATTCGCATTTTAAATTGGAGTTGTTTCAAAGAAAATGCCTTTTTTGCATGCTGCACATCGAAATTTTTATTTTTATTTATGCACCCAGACGCGTTTCGCCTTTTTTGCAAGGCGCCTTCAGTGGGTGTCCTTAAATATTACGTGATTTGTCCATTTTTTCACATAGGTTATGGTTTGACATCTAGGTTATAGTTTTGAACACAGTTCCTTAACGGGTTTTTTTGTGAAATGGAAAGGTACTTACAGGTAACTTCTAATCCATTGAATCTAAGCAAATTGTTTTTTCTCATCTGGCAACCAAGTGGACATCTTACAGTTCACTTTCAGTTCACTGTTTACGTTACACATCACTGTAACTGCCATCTTTTTAATATAGAGTTTCATTTGTTTTTCTGTTACCAACATTTTCAGTTTTCTGCATTCAACTGTTTTGTGAATGTGTGTGTGTGTGTGTGTGTGTGTGAGTGTGTATGTGTATTAGGGAGGGAGAGAGATTTTTTCCTTAGTAAAATAAAAATTATTTATTTACTAAGATGGTATCTGTTCTTTCGGACATGTCCGAAAGAACAGATACCATCGGTGACCACGCAGCTCGTTAGAATGAAATTACAATGAAATTAACACTCTTAGTTGCTTACCGGCGTTGACATACCTCAACGGGGACAGATGAAAATGTGTGCCCCGACCGGGACTCGAACCCGGGATCTCCTTCTACCATCTTAGTAAATATATAGTAATGAGTATAATGGACGGGGGCACTACGAATATAGTGCGGAACAATACGTTGAGAATGTGGGTTTCGCGGGAGGCGCGCCGGAGATAAATCCCTGCAGTCGCGCTATCGTCTGTGTCCACGATGGCTCAGATGGATAGAGCGTCTGCCATGTAAGCAGGAGATCCCGGGTTCGAGTCTCGGTCTGGTCACATATTTTCATCTGTCCTCGTTGACGTATGTCAACGCCCGTAAGCGGCTAGGGGTGTTCATTTCACTGTAATTAAAATTATTTATTTTATTAGTATTACTATTTTTATTGATTTATTTATTCTTAATAATAATAATAATAATAATAATATAATTATTATTATTATTATATTTTCCTGTATATACTTATGAGAGGAATCAGATGTGTAATCATTAGATGGGATTTCTGTCTATTATATGATCAATCAGTGTAAACAGTGAGTTGTTAGTCATATTTACTTGGTCATTTAGTAGTTGTTTCTTTTCAGCCTTTGTTTTGTATATTTGATAATTTTCCTGTAATTTTAGGAGATGTCTTTCATTATTTATTCTTCTTATTTTCATGTCATTGTCTCTTGCAGTAGGTTTGTGGTTATTTTCTCTCAAATGTTCTGGAACGAGCCATATTTCCATGCTCTGACATGTTCTTTGTACCGGGTGTCAAATGTTCGCTGGTTTGTCCTATATACCTTCCATCACATGAGTTGCACTGTAGTTGGTATATTCCTGCTTTTTGGTAGATATCTGTGTTTTTTGTTATTTTTTGTTTGTGCCTTTGGATTGAATTGTCTTGTCTTTTGACAATGTTTGTTATTTTATGTGTGAGTTTGTGCTTGTATGTCATTTACCAGCGTGAATTTTCTTTCTTGTTTTCCTGTATGCTTTGTCGTTAGTGTTCTGTCACTGTTTGTGCCTGTTTGTGTAGTGTTTTGTTGTACTATTTTTTGTGGGTGTTTGTGTGCTGTGTTCACTGACTGTATTTGTTTTTTAATTCTTTTGTTTAATTTGGAGACTAGATCCCTATTGTACCCATTGTTTGTTACTATTTTTGTGATGATGTCTAGTTCTTTTTGGTAATTTTCTGTGCTGAGTGGTAATGTGTTGAGTCTACGAAGCATGTATATGAGTGCTGATTGTTGCTGTGAGTGCGGGTGATTAGAGGTCTGATGTAGGATTGTATCAGTTGTTGTAGGTTTACGGTAGATTTAAAAGCTATGCTGATTGTTTTCTTTTTTAACGGTTATATCTAAAAAGTTTATTTGGCTGTTCTGTTCTTTTTACATTGTGAATCTTATCTTTTTGTGTATTGTGTTTATATCTGTATGCGGCCTGCGGGAGGTCAGAGTTTACACTAGCACACCATTTATAATTACAGTCAAAGTTCAAATATTTGGTATTTATCCGTCATTGCTTGCATTTGTCTGAGCTACTCACTTTCACATGTTAAAATAAATTTTTAACAACAGCTTGGAGAACTTTTTCACAAAATTTATTTATTCTGAAATGTTACGTTTTCTGTGGCCTGGCACTATACTCCCGGCTCCTCGGTTTGCTAAAGTGTTGCTTCACTGACAATCAACTTCTGGGAAAAACTGTATTCCTCCTGTACCTACTACACTTCATCGCAAAAGTCCGAACGAAGCTCACTGTATCGAGTAGTCAGTACATGTTTCAGCTGCAGGCGGTATGGTTTTATGGCTCTGAGCACTATGGGACTTAACACCTGTGGTCATCAGTCCCCTAGAACTTAGAACTACTTAAACCTAACTAACCTAAGGACATCACACACATCCATGCCCGAGGCAGGATTCGAACCTGCGACCGTAGCAGTCGCGCGGTTCCGGACTGAGCGACTAGAACCGCTCGACCACCGAGGCCGGCTGGTATGGTTTTACACGCATGCATTTGTATAGAATACGCCAGCCAGTTGACGGCGGTATCTGCAGTTCTCGTCTCGCACGTATAATGAATTTCTTCGGCTTCCCACACAAGTTCCACCTTGTCTGCTGACGGTCCCGGCTAGTCTGTTTTCTTCACACCACATAAGCAGCCAGTGGCCGCGCCATACGCAGCCTTCAATATGGCGTCTCTAATGGAAATTATTTCCAAGTGGGGAGCTGTCATTGAGTTTCCTTGGTGAAAAACCGGAGCATCACAGATATTCATAGGCGCTTGTATTATGTCTAAGGAGGCCTGGTGGTGAAAAAAACCACGGTGAGTTTTTGGAAGAGGCGTCTGTCAACATCGCAACAAGGTTGCACAAACCTGTCCAATCTTCCACATGCCTGTTGGCCGCTCGCAGTGATGTCTCCTACAATGTTGGAACGTGCGGACATTCTCAGTCAAGTTGATCAATAGATCACAAGGAAACACTTCGTTGCTCAACCGAACATCTCTGTTTGTAGTGATAAAAGTCTTGAGATACATCCGAATATTGTGTCGGACCTCCTTTTGCACGGCGTAGTGCAGCATTTCGACGTGGCACGGTGTAAACAAAATGGTTCAAATGGCTCCGAGCACTATGGGACGTAACATCTGAGGTCATCAGTCCCCTAGACTTAGAACTACTTAAACCTAATTAACCTAAGGACATCACACACATCCATGTAGGATTCGAACCTGCGACCGCAGCAGCAGCGCGGTTCCGGACTGAAGCGTCTCGAACCGGCCGGTCACAGTGGCCGGCACGGAGTCGAAAGTCGTTGGAAGTCCAATGCAGAATTATTAGGCCACGGTGCCTCTACAGCCGTCCAAAACTGCGCAAGAGCTGCCGGTGCAGTATTTTGTGCACGATCTGGCCTCTCGATTATATCACATAAATGTTTAATGGGATTCATGTCGGCCATCTGGGTGGCCAAATCATTGCTCGAATTGTCCAAATGTTCTTCAAACCAGTCGCGAACAATTGTGGGGCGGTGACATGGCGCATTGTCATCCATAAAAATTCCATCGTTCTTCGGGAACAAAGTCCACGAATAGTTGAAAATGCTCTCTAAATAGCCGGACATAACTATTCCTAGTCCATGATCGGTTCAGTCGGATGATAAAGGCCAAGCCATTGCATGTACAGACAGCCCACGCCATTATGAAGCAACCAACAGCATGCACAGTGCTTTATTGACGACTTGGTCCATGGCTTCTTGGGATCTGCACCACTCTCGAACCCTACCATTAGCTCTTACCAATTGAAATAGGGACTCATCTGAGCAGGATACGGTTTTCCAGTCGCCTAGCATGGTCATGGACATGGTCATGAGCCCAAGAGAGCCGCTGCAAGGATGTCGTGCTGTTAGCAAAAGCACTCGCGTCGGTCGTCTGCTGCCATAGCTGGTTAACGCCAAATTCACCGCACTATCCTAACGGATACGTTTTTCGTACATTCCACATCAATTTCCGTGGTTATGTCACGCAGTGTTGCTTGTCTCTTAGCACTGATACCTTTAAACAGATGCCGCTGCTCTCGGTCGTTAAGTGAAGGCCTTCGGCCACTGCTTTGTCCGTGGTGATAGGTAGTGCCTGAACTCTGCTATTCTTGGTACTCTCTTGACACAGTGGATCTCTGAATATTGAATTCCCTAGCGGTTTCCGAAATGAAACGTCCCACGCGTCTAGCACCAACTACCATTCCGCGTTCAAAGTGTATTAATTGCCGTCGTGTGGCCATAATCACGGCGGAAACCTTTTCATCTGAGTACAAATGACAGCTCCACCAATTCGCAGCCCTTTTTTACCTTGTGTACTCGATACCACCGCCATTTGTATATGTCCATATCGCTATCCTGTAAGCCGCCCGGCTGGTCCCGGCGGAGGTTCGAGTCCTCCCTCGGGCATGGATGTGTGTGTGTTTGTCCTTAGGATAATTTAGGTTAGGTAGTTTGTAAGCTTAGGGACTGATGACCTTAGCAGTTAAGTCCCATAAGATTTCATACACATTTGAACATTTGTAAGCCCCCCTTCTTTCATCTGTTCTTCGAATCATTAGAATACACGATGTTTTCGACATACATTTGTGATTCTCATTGGCCGTAATACATAATCCGGCATTATTTCAGCGGTTATTGGAGTCAACAAGTTACGCGATGTTTGTCACATACTTCTGTGGCTTTATTTGTCTATACTACACAACCCGTTCACACCACGTGTGTATAATTAAGGTGATGAACTATTGGCACCTCACTGTATAACAGTTCTCTAGCATTGGAATGAGGTAGTTGTTGTCACGGTTTTTTCTGATGATTTTTCCAATCTTGTTCAACATTTGTATAGTTATGGGTGCGTTTTTTCATTGAAAAGATTGATTTCAAACTCCCAATGAAATCATAACTATTGAGGATCGAAGTTTCAACGTCGTTTCAAATGTGAAAGTTGGAAGCTAATCCACCATTAAACGTGAAAAATCAATTACGCGTGTTGCCGAGCATTCTTGAAGCTGACGCACGCTAACGATGACGTGCTACGCTTTCCCGGTCTCTAAATTATTCGATTAGTGCTTCTGGCAAACGCAGCTGTCCTTGGAATACCTCAACGCTATTCGCCGCTGGTCTGACCGTCTGTAGACTATTAGTTCCTGATGTTGTCGAGCGAGTACTTAATCGCAGCTTTCAGCGACCTCGGGAGACTGGCAACGCATATCGCAGGGTCCTGTTAGTAAGTGCTTGGTCACTGTACTGCTGATCAGGCACTATTATTTTATTGTCAACTAGCATAATACAAACATGAATCATTTCGTGAGGTACAACGGAGATAATTAAAATAGCGTTCAGTCATCAATCCGTTATTATCAACTTACATATATCGCACAGCGAGGAAGTTTATAGTAGTTGTCAGTTACATAAGCTTACAGTTTCAGTATTCAAAAATGTTCCTTCAGTAGTGACTGCTCTTCATTTCTCCAGAGTAAGGAAAGAGCTGTCTTTACAAGCACAGTAGCCACCAATTATTTTTCGAGTTGTTTATATTTCCAACCAGAAACCAGAAAATTTGAATCTTTGACAATGTTTACCCAGATGTGAAGTACTTGAAGCGTATCAGCTCACGCTGACGTTTTTTTCTTAATTCCACATATTGTGGAGAGGGATATTTTACAAGACAGCCCACTCCGTTATTTTGGGACAAAGAGTTTCCCACTTGAGAAGGTGGTTTTAGCTCCCGCAGTTTGTTACAACTAAGTAAAACCTCCAAAATATCTTGGAACCATGCGGAGAGAAGTCAGGAGACAGTTTTCGGTGCTATAGTTTTGATATAGAGCTATGAAAATTGTGTCGGAGTCAGTAAATGTTAGGCCTAATACATGTGCGCATATCTAACTGTGCATCTGGAAAATGGCAGTCAAAGACTTGCGACACGTTTATTCGAGTACGCCTGCCCATGGGTGTAAAACTGAAATCAGAAGACTGCAAGGGAAGGAAGTGAAACACACATAGAACGCTATAGCCGACGTATAGGTCGCGAGAGAGTTCAGCAACTGCGTTGATATTTGAAAATTTACGTAGTGTTTATTTCTCTTTCTCGGTTGCAATTTCTTTTATTTTTAAATAAAACTAGTTTCGATCATATGTGATCATCTGCAGAGCTGATGTAGCTCCATAAGCAGAAACTGTACATCGGAGTATGTGATGGAAACTAGCCATACTAAAAAAAAAAGTAAAAATGAGACGGAAAAACAAACAAAATATCAATTTTTATACACAAAACAATTGAAAAATGACAGCTAACGAAAGATACAAATTTCCTGATCTTTCTTGCTGTGTAGAAGGTTTTTATTCCGCAGCACTTACAAATTCAAACAAAATCCCCGTATGAGTACATTTCATCAAAATATTTTACTTATATCATGGAAAGTTCTTGAAAAAGACTAAACTCACTATGCTTGAAAAGTAGAGAAAGATGAAATTAATAATCGTTCAGCTTTCAGTAAATTAAACCGTGGTTCTTAAGAATGGTGTTATTAACCAAGATATCTCATTTGTATTCATAGAGCAACAGAAGCCCACAAGTGGATAGCTACTTAAGAAAATTGTGGAAGATATGTTTGAAATTCACCTGGGTTACTGAAAGTCATTTGCAAAAGAAAATTCCCCGAAACGTGAAGTTTATATCCAACTTGGGCTGCCATTTTCTAACCTTGGCAGTAATATATGAAACTTAAAGTACAACCAATTAAAATATTAAATGTTGCAAAGAAACTCGTCGAGAAGCACGATAAGAAATAAGACGAATAAAAAGACAAGACCAAAGAAAACTACACCCATGAACAATCGAATTGGAGGCAGCTGCTGGCTTGAAGAAGGGAATGCTCCTCTCACTACGGGAAATGGACTACTTAAGGCATATCGCGTGGTTGGGATGCCGCCAAACTTTGTAGTGCTCCTGGACTTGGCAGACGGGCGCACGATGGGCCAGGCGCGTGGTATCAATCCATTTTTTACTGACTAGTCGAAGATCACGGTACAAATTGTTCCGTTACAAGGCGTGTCGTGTATGACGTCAGACTGTTGCGCTATATGATTCTACTTCAGACACTATATACATTACACTGGCTTAACCCGAACTTAACCGACAAAATTCCGGCTGCTTTTCAGGGGTATCTGAGTACTTTGGTATAAGAGACCCAATACGTCTCATGGCTAGTCGTACAGTAATAATTATGATTTATTCAGTTTGCTATCCCAGCTGGATTTGTTTTTGTGAAAATACACGTCCTGACAAAAAAGTTATAGCACCATTTCTTCTAATGGCCATATCAATGTATCTACACTATGTGATCAAAAGTATGCGGACACCTGGTTGAAAATGACTTACAAGTTCGTGGCGTCCTCCATCGGTGATGCTGGAATTCAATATGGTGTTGGCCCACCCTTAGCCTGATGGCAGGTTCCACTCTCGCAGGCATACGTTCAATCTGCTGCTGGAAGGTTTCTGGGGGAATGGCAGCCCATTCTTCACGGAGTGCTACACTGAGAAGAGGTATCGATGGCGGTCGGTGAGGCCTAGTACGAAGTCGCCGTTCCAAAACATCCCAAAGGTGTTCTATAGGATTCAGATCAGGAATCTGTGCAGACCAGTCTATTACAAGGATGTTATTGCGGTGTAGCCACTCCGCCACAGGCCGTGCATTATGAACAGGTGCTCGAGCGTGTTGAAAGATGCAGTCGCCATCCCCAAACTGCTCTTCAACAGTGGGAAGCAAGAAAGTGCTTAAAACATTAATGTAGACCTGTGCTGTGATAGTGCCACGCAAAACAACAAAGGGTTCAAGCCCCCTCCATTAAAAACACGACCACACCATAGCACCACCGCCTCCGAATTTTACTGTTGGCACTACAAACGCTGGCCGATGACGTTCACCGGACATTCGCCATATCCACACCCTGCCATCGGATCGCCACATGGTGTACCGCGATTCGTCACTCCACACAACGTTTTTGCACTATTCAATCGTTCAATGTTTAGGCTCCTTACACCAAGCGATGCGTCGTTTGGCATTTACCGGCCTGATGTGTGGCTTATGAACGGCCTCTCGACCATGAAATCCGAGTTTTCTTACCTCCCGCCCAACTGTCACAGTACTGGCAGTGGATCCTGATGGAGTTTGGAATTCCTGTGTGATGGTCTGGATAGATGTCTGCCTATTCCATATTACGACCCTCTTCAACTGTCGGCGGTCTCTGTCAGTCAACAGACGAGAACGACCCGTATGCTTTTGTGCTGTACGTGTCCCTTCACGTTTCCGCTTCACTATCACATCGGTAACAGTGGACCTAGGGGTGTTTAGGAGTGCGGAAATGTCGCGTACAGACGTATGACACAAGTGACACCCAATCACCTGACACGTTCGAAGTCCGTGAGTTCCGCGGAGCGTCCCCTTCTGCTCTCTCACGATGCCTGATGACTACGACATCGCTGATATGGAGTACCTGGCAGTAGGTGGCAGCACAATGCACCTAATATGAAAAATAAATATTTTGGGAGTTTGCGGATACTTTTGTCATTTAATGTATGTACATGTACACCACATCAGCGAATATGTAACTAATCAGACGTGTAATGCTCTGTCACCGGTCACCGGAATGCATTGTTATTGTTAATTTTTTGTGCTGTTGTAAGGCCTAGTAGAATGTATGAGGTACGTCCACAGCGTCACATGTCTATTGATCACTGAGAAGAACACAGAGATGCCGAAAACTCGTGTGAGACAGCGTTACCAGCACCTGATACTCTTTGCAAGTGGCCAAATTGTGGGTCTTTATTTGGTCAATTATTAGAATCATGTAATATCCAGATTCACCGGGCGTTGTAATGTGAGGCTGCCCCATGTTGGACTGCATGGGAATGTTAGTACAGGCATACTTGTCAAGGTTCCAGTCGATCGTGTCTGACCACCACAAGGGAGTATCGCAGTAGTGTGCACCATGCACTTGGGAACCCCTTTGTTTGAGCTTCTGCCATCCTAGAAAAAGTAATGAAATCTCGGCAACAGTTTGAGTCGCTCAGCATCATTGATCAAAGACTAGCAGCAGCCCCGGTTCGGAGTCACCATGCCGTGCGTGGGCTGCCGTTAGCACAGAAGGCTGCGTTTGGAGCGACGCAACGACCGGGAAACATGCACTGTTGATAAATGGCGCCATATTGTGTTCAGCGGCGAATGGCGGTTCCTCCCTACCCCGCGTCACCAACGTCGGCGATTAGGGCGGCAACTTGGGAAAAGTCCCATTCTTCCGCTATGTTGGTTAGGCACAGGGGCATTTGTTCTGGCGTAATCGTGTGGAGACCAATCACGCATGACCTCAAGTCACGGCTGGTAGTGGCTGAGTGAACTTCGAAAGCACAGCGGTACATCACTGACATCATGCTTACTTCTCATGCGACAGTTTCGTGGTACAATTCTGCAACTGGACAATGTCGTCGACACGTGGTAAGTGTCTCTAGGAGCTTTCTGCCTGACGTTTCTGACCGGCCCCACCCTCCTGTTGCCCAGTTTTAAATGATGTTTGGTGTAAGTTAGTAATTTGGACGGCTGGTCACATTTTCACAGCACTTGCCACACTGAGATAGTGACACACTGCAGTGAGAGACAGGGACAGTCGAATTTTAATAACCGGTTCTGTTAACAATAAAAATACTCATATTTTTTGTTTATCTTTCTTGTTGTTTGTTGATGGCTCGTAGTTGCCTTCCTGTCTGTGGTTCATCTTTCTATAACTATTTAGAGGATGATCAGGTTACTACTTCAATAACAGTGTGAAACCTGGTGGACTTTCTGCAGAAGTACACATATATTTTCAGTCCTCTCACTTAACACTAGCCGTGTGGAGTGACCGCGCAGTTTGAAGCACCCTGTCACCGATTTCGCGGGCACTTCCACCGGAGGTTCGAGTCTTCCCTCAGGCACGGGTGTGTGTGTTGTTCTTAGCATAAGTTAGTTTAAGCAGTGTGTAAGTCTAGGGACCGATGACCTCAGCAGTTTGGTCGCTTAGGAATTAACACACATTTGAACATTTGAACTTAACAATACAAATCAATGAAACACATAATTCGTTCTCTATCCTCGAACTTCCAACTCGTACAAAAGTACTGGACAAAAGAACAAAGATTTTCCTCTAACAACATGTAGCAAAGAAATTACTGTCATATATCGATCTATTTACGAAAAATAATCTGTGGGACATTCATTTAATTAAAAAATGGTTCAAATGTCTCTGAGCACTATGGGACTTAACATCTATGCTCATCAGTCCCCTAGAACTTAGAACTACTTAAACTTAACTAACCTAAAGACATCACACAACACCCAGTCATCACGAGGCAGAGAAAATCCCTGACCCCGCCGGGAATCGAACCTGGGAACCCGGGAGTGGGAAGCGTGAACGCTACCGCATGGCCACGAGCTGCAGACATTTATTTAATAGATAAAGTACTATTAATTGTCTATCTTGTTTGACAAGTCCATAATCATCGTAATTATGTTAAGTATTTATAACCATTGATATTCAAACATTTTCGCATAGCTTCGTAGAAGCAGAGTTTTGGTTTTTAACGTCTTCACCGCGGTATCGTTCACTTCACATGATCCAAGATCGGGTATTAAATTTATCTCATTATAACCGGTTTTGTTACACGTTGAGATACTGCCGTGGCCAACAAGATCACCAATCCGTCCCCGCGCCAGATATCCAGAATATAGAGGACCAGTTACAGCAGATGCGGGTGGGTCCCTCCAGGAGAGGATACGATAGCTTTAACAACGTTTCCGACTGGATCAGTGCATGCATCTCGATGCGCAAGTCGCCGAAGTGGCGTCAAATCGAAAGACTTGCACCCGGCGAACGGTCTACCCGAGGGGGGACCCTAGTCACACGACTTTTTTTTTTTTTAGTGCATGCATCCAGGCCAGAGATAATGTAAAGCCTCACTGATCTGCCTTAAGTCCTGTTGCCAAGCTCTTCGCACATTTGACTGGCTTTTGTAATCACTGTAATTACATAATATACCCTCTCAACTCATGAAAGTTCATGTCGTTTCATCCCTCCCATCTGTGTGCTTCACCTTTTTTTCAGGCAGTGTGCCTTCACAACAGTGAATGTTTTGTGATACACAATCACCAAAACACACTACGCGAAACACGTAAACTTCCAGTCTTTTCTCTTACTGTACCGCTCAGCATACAGCAAATACTTACAGCTACCGCTCAAAATGACCAACGTGATCACGGCAAAGTGTACGGCGATTCACCAGAAACTCTCATACACTTCAAGACTCTCTTGCCTTTGGCGCAATACCTGCGCACCTGTTATAGTTCTAGCAATCATGTCCATGTGAGTATCGACCGAAGTCTCATGAATTAGGCTCTTCACGTGACACTAGAAGAATAAGTTGTCATCCCACACATGGCTACGCTACTGTTGGAATACACCCTCTCTTATAAATACGGCCACGTCTGTAAACATCACGGAACCAGGGAAAGTGTGGTTTACTGCACATTGCTATAAAAATCGGTATACAAACTCGACTCAGGAAGTTAGTTGTCTGCAAGGAGTGCCTCTTCTGTGGATGATGAGAGAACAGTTCTCGTTATGTAAAATTCTAAAGACAGTTGTTCAACTTGTATTCAGACGTACTGCAACACTGCGACTACTGGTAACACGATATCACCCGTCGTGTGTTATTCCAGATTCAATGTTTTCCTGTCCTGGTGCGACCAGTATCTTCCATTCTAAAGCGGAAGCATCCGGTTGACGCCTGTGTATAGAAGCAAAGCTTTTCTGATGTTCATGCAGCCAATCTGTACACGAGGTGTGTATCGGCCAACTCTTCATCACTTGACCTATCCGCAACACGCTGTATCAAAACGTGAGACTCATACTGGCGGAAAAACAAATCCGAGACAGAACCGAACAGTAATGAATGCAATCTTGAGGACGAAGAGTAAAGTGAGCATTACTGTTACGAATAGCAAGTACCGTGAGCAGGATGGAACAAGTTTTTTTGTCGAACAAGACACACAACACAAATCATGGATATTTGAACTGTCGCGCAGATATGTTCAGTGCGATACAGATACAAACATAAATGGCATAAATGGAGATAAGAGCTCAAACGAAATGCGGTTAGTATATAACGAGCTACAGAAATAAACCGGTAACTTTGAAAGATGACTGTGTTGCTTCCATGTTCGATAGCACAAATTAATCACACAAACTTTTATCTACCTTCAGCATATGAAATACCTGCTATCTCTTTTTCGATATTCCTGTAGCAGGAAACGCTTTCGGCATCAGAATACTGCGTCTTTGGTAGGTTCGCCAGAGACTGCATCGATGACTTTTGAATACTTGAAGACTTTGGTGGATAGTGACACTTTGCGAGCAACTGTGAGACATGAAGGACCTTCTCCAGATGAACTCCTTTGTAAACTGTGGGTAACAAAATCTTCATCATTCTTATATTCATTTTTCGATATTGGCGTTTGATGATTCCGTTTCCCTTTGCAATCTGTTAATATTGAAGACACATTCTTGACGTATTATTTTCGCCTAATTTAGATTAGTTAGTTTCTTCGCGAGTCGTAGTGTGTGTACAACGACCAATCGATATTTCGACAAGTGTTCTAGCCCAGAAAGTAATGCAACGCATTATTTTTCTTTAACAATTCTTGATCGAACATAATGAGAATTACACACACGAAAGAATGGTGTTTTATTTACATACCTTATTTTTCTACGTAGTCTCCAACCCGTTCTATGGACCCCCTCCAGCGCGAAACAAGGGCGTGTATGCACTGTTGGTACCAATAGTTCTCCCGGTGGGGGAGCCAGTGATTCACTGTGCGAAACACCTCCTCATCGTCCTCAAAATGTCTTCTGCGAATGCTTCGTAATGCGCTCGCTGCAACATGTCAGGTGGGACAGCAGTGGATAGTCTCCGAGACTGCTGCAAATCGTGGAGCTCCACAGAACTGCCTTTTGATGACCTCACTCTCCCTGCGCAGCGACTAACTGTACTTCAGTAGACAGCAGATGCTCCATAGAATTTGCACAGGCTTTTGTGAATACTCCCTACAGTATCTATCTCTGCAGTGAGAAATTCAATGACAGCACTTTGAAACTGTCTTCCAGCTATGCTATCTGTATGAAGTGACGGAAACTTGGCGCACTCACTCAGGAGACTTCAAGTAATACACACATAACGTTTTGCATTCGTAGCATTGTTTCCGGCTGAGAAAAAAAATGCTGTGCACTACTTTCTGGGGAACCCTGGTACATCCATTTTCAGTGTATTTATCGAAGCCCTCAAGTATATTCATTGTATAAGTTTGCGAGACTTTCATTGTTACTAACGCTTGGTCTTGTATTGTGTGCCTTTAGTGTTAGGCATTGTGTATGCTTACAGTTAGTGGAACGTCCATTGCTTTTATGCTCGTCCCAGTATAGATTTATTCGAAAACGCTCTTACGGGTTTCACACATCCTCCATATAATCTTTCGTAGTCCTCGGCCCATCTTTCCCGTCGTCACGATTTCGCCTTTTTGTAATATAATTGAGTGACTCGTAGGCGTCCTGCAAACTCCAAGTACATATCGGCTGATCAAAAAGTCAGTATAAATTTGAAACTGAATAAATCACGGAATAATGTAGATAGAGAGGTACAAATTGACACACATGCTTGGAACGAC
The DNA here is from genome assembly GCF_021461395.2 of Schistocerca americana. Taxonomy (NCBI): domain Eukaryota; kingdom Metazoa; phylum Arthropoda; class Insecta; order Orthoptera; family Acrididae; genus Schistocerca; species Schistocerca americana. Next base: position 323,442,641 of record NC_060121.1, on the reverse strand, counting down.
ATGGGGTTTTATTAGAATCAAAAAAATACAAAAGTCTATAAAATGTCCGACAGATAGCGCTTCATCTCATCAGAATAGCAATAATTGGCATAACAAAGTAAGACAAAGCAAAGATGATGTTTTTTACAGGAAATGCTCAATATGTCCACCATCATTCCCCAACAATAGCTATAGTCGAGCAATAATGTTGTGAACAGCACTGTAAAGCATGTCCGGAGTTTGGTGAGACATTGGCGTCGAATGTTGTCTTTCAGCATCCCTAGAGATGTCGGTCGATCACGATACACTTGCGACTTCAGGTAAACCCAAAGCCCATTTCATTTCATTTCACAGGGACTGAGGTCTGGGGACCTGGGAGGCCAAGCATCACGAAAGTGGCGCCTGAGCACACGATCATCACCAAACGACGCGCACAAGAGATCTTTCACGCGTCTAGCAATTTTTTTTTTTGTTCTAATAAAACCCCATGTCATTCCAAGCATGTGCGTCAATTTTTACCTCTCTATCTACATTATTCCGTGGTTTATTAAGTTTTCAAATTTATGCTGACTTTTTGACCACCCGGTAAATGTACTGACAAGGAGCGAGAGTTATCTCCGATCCCAGTCGGTTAAAATCTTTCTGCAACCACTATTACTGCACCTTGTTAGTGGCTGCTCCTGGTACGCCTTTTCTTGTAGGTACGTTGGACACGCCTTGCTGATACATCAACAAATCGGGCAACTTCTTCACTGTCTGGTCATAGGCACGACGATAGCTCCTTCCTGCCATTGACACTTCTCATAATCCAGCGCAGTGTTTTCCAGCCTGGAGGTAATTACCTATTCAGCAGTGAATTAAAATTTATGAGGAATAAAATCAAAGCGAGGGACCACTATAGAGACTACTTTAAACTGAATTATTAATAGTAATCTCTATTAGGCTGCCCAAATGTCGGTAGACTATAACATACAACACGTCATCATCAGCTGATATTCTATGATCCATACATGCAGACTGAAGTGATGAATGAAAATTTGTACGAAGATTGGGATTCGAACCCAAGTCTCCTGCTCACTAGGCAGATGCGTTAACCACTACGCCACCATGGCACAGCGACTTTGTACAACTTCACGGACTACCCTAGTATGTCTCTTTCCTCAATACAAATTCTCATTCACGCCTCCGCCCACTTAGTATTCCCAATGCACTCGAAGGAGCATGGGAATTTGAATTGAGGAGGGAGGCAGATTGGTGTAGACCGTGCAGTTGTACAAAGTCACCTTGCCCGCGTGGCTTAGTGGTTAACGCATCTGTCTAGTGAGCAGGAGGCCCGGGTTCGAATCCCAGCATTGGTAAAAATCTTCATTCGTCGCTTTAGTCTGCGTATATAAATCACAGATGTTTCAGACTTAAAAAGGGCTCTGAAACCACGTAGTTAGATTTCATCTGGTCTCCCCTGCTGGAGAAAGGTCTCCTATAGATATTTCCATGCAATGTGATCTTCAGCGATACAAATCAGTGTCAGTTCTGCATATTTTGGAATGTCATATAATCAAACTTACCCTCATAATTTAGTCTTTGCAGCGTTTTATTATTTTTTGCAATCCAGAAAAGAATTTTCTTCTGCTAACCACCACCCATACTCCTTGGTAGTGTCCAGCCCGCTTCCACCTCTTCTTCATCACTATCACAGTACAACTCCCATCCTAATCTCTTCCCTAAACCATTTATTTTCTTTCCTGTCTCTTCCAGTAATTTGGAAAGTACATCTCTCCAATAGCTGAAGAGCTACCATCAAATTTTGAATGGTCTACGTGTTAGATGATCACCTGTCACTTTCGTGAGTCAAACCTGTTAAACGAACTGTTTAACATTCAGTCTCCTATAAATAAAGAAACTTAATTCTGGAAATTTATATAGGATACTGCCAGCACCCCAAGGACAGCTTTACTATTTCTTGTTTTTGCTGTCCATTCAGTGGTAGTAATCACTTGCCAGCAAAAATAAATTGTAATAGGAACTCTTTTTTACGATTGGAAAAACTAACCTGGGTTCCAAGCTCAGTTTCAGTGGATGAAGGAATATTTTCAATTAGTGAAATTCGAGCCAAAGCACAATTTCCTGGAACTTGCAAAGGCAACATTGTGGAAACAGATCTTAATACAATAGCATTGGCACTGTTTTAGCGAAAGGTCTTCCGTTAATACCTATTAATAGTGGAAGAAATTTTCCTTTCTCCACAACTTGCAAATGTGAAGGTAATCTTCAAGTGACGGTAGCAATGAAAACGAATGTGAAGAACTGACTAAACTTGGTAAATGACTTCTGATGTGCAATGACAGTCACCAAACCAAATACAAAAACAGGATTGTTAGAAAAAAGTAGAAACAAACACCACGGTGGCTCATTAGTTTTGGTTTAGTGAGAAAAGTAGATAGGGAGTGACAATTAGTTGTTTGAACATTAACTAATTGTTGTAAATAATTTGTCACTTCAATAATAAAAGTGTTAATTTTTTTATTGTCTAATGTTTAATTATTTCCCAAGCTTTGTTTAGGGTATTAGATGACATCTGATCTCATTCAGGGGTAATGATCTCAGAAAGGTTGGCAACCACTGGTCTCCTAGTGAATACCGATGCAATAGCTCAGGACATTCGGTTAGGCGGCTGGCCACTCTCTATAATTAAAAAAAAAAAAAAGTCATATTTTCATTACTAAGCAGCCCGTAGACGGTCCTTAATATTGTAGTATTGTACAATATTGCGCTGTTAATACGAATAATAGTGCAATATTATTGATGTTCTCTTTAGAATGCGTAATAAAATTGTCAGTTATATTCTGTGCTTCGAAATGTTGGACGATAAAGACGCTGCTGCTGTGAAAATTTATCTGCTTGGTTACTAGTAGAAAAAAATTGGATGAAAAATTGGTTCATGGAACGTTAAAACTCGTGAAAACTTGTTGAGGGAAATTGAGGTTCGAAAAAAAATCATAACATTTTGTGTGTTAACAGTCAAATTATTCATACTTTACTAGAAATGGTTCTCCTAGTAGATTGGCGTCCTCATGCATAGTTACTTGCCCACCCCTTCCAACCGCTCCCCCTCCTTCCAACACTCCCACCCCTCCCTCCTACTGAATGAATTCCTGCGGACGTCCATATCCCTATCATCAAAGAAACAAAATAATGCAATGAGAGATGCAGATCCACCAAGTGAAAGCTTATTATTATTATATGATTCCTTGTTACTGGCAATTGTTTGGAAGACTTGAAATTTCCAACTGCAGTTGCACCGTACAGCTATTTGGCACATAGTTATGGAAACGTGTCATGCAATAATGCGTGCACAAAATAATTATATTTGGGTAACTGATGAACGCACACTGATAAATGTCTACATACACTTTATTTCATAACTTTGCCTTAATTAATTTTTTTTAAAAACTCTTTACTTCGTGGTCGTTCCCTACATTTTCTGAGCAACAAATCATACGAGTCATCATTCATAACACTTCTGTTGTTAAACTCAGTTGCTCTAGAATCCCACAATGCCTGCAATGATTTACACGTTTCGATGCACTCTTGTTTTGAACAGTATTATTGCACCGGACGACGGAACAAAAGCGGAGCTCTCGGCGAATAAGTCTAATGATCAATTCATTTTACCTCCACGTCGACCCATATTACTGCTTTATTTCCTTGCATTCACCCGGCAGTACACACCACTCCACCGTCATGGCTCACGACAGCGATGGGGATCACGCGACTGCCTGGTACAAGCGCTCCAAAGGGACGAGTGGAAGTCTGTTAAGGGGTATCTCACGTTTCGTGTAATCAGGTAAATTTCGTCGTAAGGAAAATAAAGAACATAATTTAAGCTGAAAGATTACCGTTAAACCTCCTTGCCAAGGACGCCAGATGAAAGTTGATGTCGTCAAGCACTGAATGAAAATTGCGCAACGGGTAACGGGGGAAGGGGAGCTTGAGAGCGCTACCTAGAGAGCGTACGATACTAGTCAAGGGGCTGGAGGGCTCACACGCTGATGTGTGGGCCCCGCATTCTGTATCTTTTATTTTAAATGAATTCCGTTAACTTGACTTCTTTGTGATTTTTAAGGCATGTTAAAGATTGATGGCAATTGATTACCTATTTATTTTAAACATTATCACTCGACTTTACAGCGATTGCAGCAATTGTTCCAGTTTACAGATATTACAATTTTACAACTTATAGCTCGGGCATATTATATACTAATCTGCACGCACATTTCTACGGGCAAGACGGAATCGCGTTGCCCAAATGTATACCACCAAATTCTCCCAATATTTTACATAGGACATCTAGTATGTGAGGAGGATAACGGGAAAACTGGGGACCAGATACATTAATCAGGGGGTCAAATTTCCGAAATTAAACGAGAACATTCATTTCCTTACAGAATACAAAGCTGGCAATAAAAGAATTAGTACAAATATTCAAATACCTCTCTTCGATGCGTGAACACTGAGCACTGAGGGCACGTCTGCTCACTTACCCGTCTTCTGTAACACTCCTAGAACCTGGCGGGCAACCGAAGGTTTTCCTGGGCCCCGGTGGAGGGGATAGTCGAACCACCTGGCCGTGACCAGCCTCTCCACCCCAAATCTTGTGACACTGGAACGTCTCTGACTTTTACCTGCCTGTGCTGTCTCTCTGATCCCCTACCCAGGAGTGAGATTGGCGCTACTATACGATAGAACTACATCCGAACTAAGATTTGGCCATGCTTTACGGAAAAGTGTGAGGAGGATTAGGAGAGTTCATGTGTAGATTCACATTCACGTACAAGAAATGCATAATACACGACACGTGCCGGCCAGAGTGGCCGAGCGGTTAAAGGCGCTACAGTCTGGAACCGCACGACCGCTACGGTCGCAGGTTCGAATCCTGCCTCGGGCATGGATGTGTGTGATGTCCTTAGGTTAGTTAGATTTAAGTAGCTCTAAGTTCTAGGGGACTTATGACCAGAGTAGTTGAGTCCCATAGTGCTCAGAGCCATTTGAACCATTTGAACACGACACGTATAAATACGTATTATGAAGCGTGACACATTTCTTTCCACCCGTCCACATGGGTTGTGTTGCAACCGCGGTCGGCCGCGTCGTGCAATAAAATTGGCGGCGGAGCCGCCTCTGTTTGTATTTCCCGGTGCGAGCGAGCAGCGAAACGTGCTTATAGAGCGGAAACTACTGTACCGTTTCAAAGTGTATGTGAATGTATGTTACGAACCGGATTCTATTCTTGAACGCCGACAGCCGTACTTGCTGTAAAATGTGTCCAACAGAATATACTTTACAGCCAATAAAGCCTGCAGGATGCAGCTGGGTTTGAGGTATGTATGCGAGATGCTCTCCTTGCACTAATTCCCGGGCGTCCTTCGTGGTCTGGCGTTGGCCTTGCGAGACAGCCGCAGGGCTTTCCCAGCAGGCGACAGGGGAAAGCGGTCCACGTCACGGGCTGTGGCAATGCAACGTTCTGTACAGCTCCGCTGACATCTGAAGACGGTTCTCGGACGCACATCAGTGAGCGACGGCCATCACGTGCTCATTCCTACTCGATCTAGTTTTCCGTGCGAGAGTGACCTTGCGGGACCTCAGCGCACGAGACGTTGCGGCACGTGCATCTACTAGGGACTGCAGGACAAGACCTCTTGGCGTGTCCCATCTCACGACAGGTGTAGTCACGACAAGTTGGTATGGCTGCTTCTTGTAACGATTTTGTTCAGACTTTCAGATACACTGACGGAAAAACGAATCGCAACACCAAGGAGTTGTGCGCCATAAACGATTCGTAGGTGTATTTCTACATCTGAAAGACGATGTCTAGTCAAATTTCGTGCCAGGCGCATAAGAGTGGCACTAATAGCACCATTGTGAGCATGTAAATAAGATTTACTTTAAATGCCCCCTCTATTGGTCGTGAGCGTTAGTTCATGAGCCCACACGAATTGTAAATGGTTGCGAAAACACACTTGACCTCTTAGCCACAAATAATCCTGATCTAATAGAGAGATTAGTGAATACAAGGTAATTGTAGCGATGCTCGAAACCATATCAACCAAAACCATTAAAAGTAAACGCAAAATATATCTATTTAAAACAGTACATAAAAATTCGCTTGATGCCTTCCTAAGAGAGAGTCTCCATTCCTTCCAAGCTAATTATGTAAGTGTAGACCAGATATGGCTCAAATGCAAAGATGCAGTATCGACAGCAATAGATAGATTCATACCACATAAGTTAATAAGAGACGGTACTGAACCACCACGATAGACAAAACACGTCATAACACAGTTGCAGAAGCAGCGAAAAAAGCATGCCAAATTCAGAAGAACGCAAAATCTCCAAGACTGGCTAAGTTTCACGGAAGCTCGAAATTTAGTGCGGACGTCAATGCTAGATGTTTATAATAGTTTCCACAATGAAACATTGTCTCAAAATATGGTAGAAAACTCAAAGAGATTCTGGTCATATGTAAAGTACACCATTGGCAAAAAACAGTCAATACCGTCACTGCGCGACAGCGATGGAAATGTTACCGATGATGGTGCCACTAAAGCGGAGTTACTAAATATGGTTTTCCGTAATTCCTTCACGAAAGAAGACGAAGTAAATATTCCAGAATTAGAAACCAGAACAGCTGTTAGCATAAGTGATATAAAAATAGACATCTTAGGTGTTGCGAAAGAACTAAAATCACTTAAGAAAGGCAACTCTTCCGTTACAGATGCTATACCAATCAGGTTCTTTTCAGAGTATGCAGACACAACAGCGCCTTTCTTAGCAATCATATACAACCGCTCACTTGACGAAATGTCTGTTCCTAAAGACTGGCAAGTACTACACCAATGTTCAAGAAAATAGAAGTAACCCATTGAATTACAGAACCATATCACTGACCTCAGTTTGCAGTAGGATTTTGGAGGATATACTGTACTCGAACATTATGAATCACCTTGAAGAAAATGACGTATTGATACATAACCAACACGGATTCAGAAAATATCGTTCTTGTGCAACACAGCTAGCTCTTTATTCCCATGAAGTAATGAGTGCTGTCGACAAGGGATCTCAGATCGATTTCCAGAAGGCTTCTGATACCGTTCCTCACAAGCGTCTATTAATCAAATTGCGTGCATATGGAGTATCGTCTCAGTTGGGTGACTGGATTCGTGATTTCCTCTCAGAGAGGTCACAGTTCGTAGTGATAGACGGAAAATCACCGAGTAGAACAGAAGTGATATCTGGCGTTCCGCAAGGTAGTATAATAGGCCCTCTGCTGTTCCTGATTTATATAAATGATCTAGGTGATAATCTGAGAAGGCCCTCAGATAGTTTGCAGATGACGCTGTAATTTACCGTCTAGTAAAATCATCAGACGTTAAATTCCAATTACAAAATGATCTACAGAGAATTTCTGTATGGTGCGAAACGTGGCAATTAGCGCTAAACAAAGAAAAGTGCGAGGTCATCCACATGGGTACTAAAAGAAATCCGATAAATTTTTGGTATACGATAAATCGCACAAACCTAAGGGCTGTCAATTCGACCAAATACCTACGAATTACAATTACGAGCAACTTTAATTGGAAAGACCACATAGATAATATTGCAGTGCAGGAGAAACAAAGACTGCGCTTTGTTGGCAGAACACTTAGAAGATGCGACAAACCCACTAAAGAGACTGCCTACATTACACTTGTCCGTCCTCTGCTGGAATATTGCTGCGCAGTATGGGATACTTACCAGGTAGGATTGACGGAGGACATCGAAAAAGTGCAAAGAAGGGCAGCTCGTTTCGTGTTATCGCGCAATAGGGGTGAGAGTGTCACTGATATGATTCGCGAGTTGGGGTGGCAGTCACTGAAACAAAGGCGGTTTTCTCTGCGGCGAGATCTATTTGCGAAATTTCAATCACTAACTTTCTCTTCCGAGTGCGAACATATTTTGTTGATACACACCTACGTAGGGAGGAATGATCATCATAATAAAATAAGAGAAATCAGAGCTCGAACGGAAAGATGTAGGTGATCCTTTTTCCCACGCGCCATTCGAGAGTGGAATGGTAGAGTAGTAGTATGAAAATGGTTCGATGAACCCTCTGCCAGGGACTTAAGTGTGAACTGCAGAGTAACCATGTACATGTAAATGTAGATGCCTTTGAGGCTGGACGTAGGGAGCTGACTTTAGTTAAGAATGCCTTCAGGGCGACAACACCTCACTGAATTTGAACGCAGTCGTGTAATAGAGCTGCGAGAAGCTGGATGACATTCTGCGATATTACAGGAATGCGGGCTATCTGCATGATTGCTGACAGCGATGGGCACGAGAACGTGCTGTCGCAAGAAGACCGGGCTCCGGACGACCACTTGGCACTACTGACAGAGAAAACCATCGAGGTCGGTGTGGCTCTGGCGCATCGTACTGCATCTGCAGCAGCAATTTGAGCAGCAGTTGACACCACAGTGACACAACGAACTGTTGAGCTTGATGTCCTGCAATATACACTCCTGGAAATGGAAAAAAGAACACATTGACACCGGTGTGTCCGACCCACCATACTTGCTCCGGACACTGCGAGAGGGCTGTACAAGCAATGATCACACGCACGGCACAGCGGACACACCAGGAACCGCGGTGTTGGCCGTCGAATGGCGCTAGCTGCGCAGCGTTTGTGCACCGCCGCCGTCAGTGTCAGCCAGTTTGCCGTGGCATACGGAGCTCCATCGCAGTCTTTAACACTGGTAGCATGCCGCGACAGCGTGGACGTGAACCGTATGTGCAGTTGACGGACTTTGAGCGAGGGCGTATAGTGGGCATGCGGGAGGCCGGGTGGACGTACCGCCGAATTGCTCAACACGTGGGGCGTGAGGTCTCCACAGTACATCGATGTTGTCGCCAGTGGTCGGTGGAAGGTGCACGTGCCCATCGACCTGGGACCGGACCGCAGCGACGCACGGATGCACGCCGAGACCGTAGGATTCAACGCAGTGCCGTAGGGGACCGCACCGCCACTTCCCAGCAAATTAGGGACACTGTTGCTCCTGGGGTATCGGCGAGGACCATTCGCAACCGTCTCCATGAAGCTGGGCTACGGTACCGCACACCGTTAGGCCGTCTTCCGCTCACGCCCCAACATCGTGCAGCCCGCCTCCAGTGGTGTCGCGACAGGCGTGAATGGAGGGACGAATGGAGACGTGTCGTCTTCAGCGATGAGAGTCGCTTCTGCCTTGGTGCCAATGATGGTCGTATGCGTGTTTGGCGCCGTGCAGGTGAGCGCCACAATCAGGACTGCATACGACCGAGGCACAAAGGGCCAACAACCGGCATCATGGTGTGGGGAGCGATCTCCTACACTGGCCGTACACCACTGGTGATCGTCGAGGGGACACTGAATAGTGCACGGTACATCCAAACCGTCATCGAACCCATCGTTCTACCATTCCTAGACCGGCAAGGGAATTGCTGTTCCAACAGGACAATGCACGTCCGCATGTATCCCGTGCCACCCAACGTGCTCTAGAAGGTGTAAGTCAACTACCCTGGCCAGCAAGATCTCCGGATCTGTCCCCCATTGAGCATGTTTGGGACTGGATGAAGCGTCGTCTCACGCGGTCTGCACGTCCAGCACGAACGCTGGTCCAACTGAGGCGCCAGGTGGAAATGGCATGGCAAGCCGTTCCACAGGACTACATCCAGCATCTCTACGATCGTCTCCATGGGAGAATAGCAGCCTGCATTGCTGCGAAAGGTGGATATACACTGTACTAGTGCCGACATTGTGCATGCTCTGCTGCCTGTGTCTATGTGCCTGTGGTTCTGTCAGTGTGATCATGTGATGTATCTGACCCCAGGAATGTGTCAATAAAGTTTCCCCTTCCTGGGACAATGAATTCACGGTGTTCTTATTTCAATTTCCAGGAGTGTATGTTAATGACAGATTCAAGCACTTGAAAATGGCACAAGAGGCCGAAACCTGGGTCGTAATTAAATAAACAAGACTACAGTCAAATGGCGGTATGTTCATTTACAAAATGTTACAAATTGGTTACTTCAAGGACAGCTCCGAGATAGGCGCCTTACAGTGCATTCCATTGACCCCAAATCATCGCCATTTGCCACTTCAGTGGCGTCAAGCGAAAGCTCATTGGAGGATAGGGTGGAGGTATACTCTGTTTTTTGCTGGCCGGGGTGGCTGAGCGGTTCTAGGCGCTACAGTCTGTAACCGCGCGTCCGATATGGCCGCAGGTTCGAATCCTGCCTCGGGCATGGATGTGTGTGATGTCCTTAGGTTGGTTAGGTTTATGTAGTTCTAAGTTATAGGGGACTGATGACCTCAGAAGTTAAGTCCCACAGTGCTCAGAGCCATTTTATACTGTTTTCTGATGAGCGCTGGTTCTGCCTCGGTGCCAGCGGCAGTCATTTGTTGGTTAGGAGGAGGCCTGCAAACCAACAACCAACCTGCGTGCGTGACACACTGTGGACCTAGTTATGGTCTGGGGTGCGATTTCATATAACAACAGGTGCACCCTGACTGCTGCAACTTTGTATGTCAGCCTGGTGATTCGACTTCTTGTGCTGCCATTCATGAACAGCATTCCAGAGGGTGTCTCCCAACAGAATAATGCTCGTCCACATACCGCTGTTGTAACTTAATATGCCCTTCAGAGTGTCGACATATTGCTTTGGCCTGCTCGATCACTATATCTGTCTCTGATCAAGCACATATGGGACACTATCATCGGATGACAACTCTAGTGCATCCACAGACAGCGTTATCCGTCCCTGTAACGACCAACCAAGCGCAGCAGGCATGGAACTCCATCCTACAAACTGACATCAGCTAGTATTCAACATTCTAGCGAGTTATTAATGTACCAGTACTAAAGATTTGGAGTGGCTTATCTCGCACTTACATTAATCTGTGATCCTGCATAGTTAATCACTTATATATATATATTCCCTGGACAAATTTATTTCCGAAATTACATTACTCTACATTAATTATTTTTTGGTGTTGCTATTTATTTTCCATCAGTTTAGATACAACTAGCATTTGGTTCCAGGCGGCGTTCGTCAGATGTCGATGTCATGCACACAAAGATGCATACAGACATGCCTTAAGCAGTGAAATGGTTAAATAACGAGTCTTCTAAGTTAAATCAGGGCTATGAGTGTTTATGAAGAAGGTGCGAAAACTCAAGACGCGTTATAATTAGACAAATGAATGTAACCGTCATTGTAGCAGCACTTTAAAAAAATGGTTCAAATGGCTCTGAGCTCTATGGAACTTAACTTCTAAGGTCATCAGTCCCCTAGAACTTAGAACTACTCAAACCTAACTAACATAAGGACATCACACACGTCCATGCCCGAGGCAGGATTCGAACCTGCGACCGTAGCGGTCGTGTGGCTCCAGACTGTAGCGGCTAGAACCGCTCGGCCACCTCGGCCGGCTAACAGCACTTCAGATCTGGCCCAAGAGGAAGCCAGACTGATGATTGCTCTGAAGAAATAGTCGACGGAAGTCTCGTTTTAATGACAATACACCGTCGCAGTAAGGACTGTAGACGGCACGATTGATAGGTAGGCACTGCTGTTGAACGGATACGTCGTATCCTGAAGGAACTTCTGCATATCACGGACTGCATGAGTGATGCATGACTCTTATGTTTAGAACAAGGCTAAAGACGTAAACAATCGTGTTTCTGTGAACTGATACATAATTCTAAGAGGCAGTTCTGAGGGTGTGCTGTGGCTGTAGGTGACATGCGGATCGACCATGCCACCCTGGAGACTTTTAGTCAACGTACAGACTGTTACAAACCTTCAGGTTCAAAATCATATGGATGGTACAGGATACCAAACTGAGTACTTGAGATAAAGGGACTGTTTAGTTTTTGTAATTCCAGTTTTCATAATATTTATGTAATTTGAGGGTCATGCCCTATATAGATTTCCAAAACCAATAAAACGTAGTTCTAGAAAACGCTCGAAGAAATCGCTTTGAGAATTCGATTGCCAAGTGCTGTAGCATACAATACAGTTGCAGTAAATTGGGAAAAAAGAAAAAAAGAGTAGCAAACAATCGTACTCGTGCACCCGTGGTCCGGTTTTGACTATGTGAAATTTTATTACTTTTATCAAAAATTGTTTATTTCTTATGAGATGAAAATGTTAAATATCAAATACTGAGTCCCAAGTTTTTAATGAAAATAACATTCTTTTACATTTATCTCTGAACCATGAAAATAAAATGTGTTACAGACATGCGAAACCCCCAATTGTTAAAATCAAATAACTTATGCACCTCAATGATAGTGTTCAACAACGTACCCTCAGTTTGCACGTTTTGCTCTTTTAAGATCGTACTATCTATTACTATCAATATATAACAGTTTTTTAAACAATAATATACAAGGTTACTGCTATAACCGACTTCGAGATAGTCAGATTTTACTATGATAACGGTATTTAACCCATTAGACAAGTGGGTAGCGTTTAAATTGAAACTAAAACTATGATAATATAAATGTATTCTGTTGTTATATTCTGAACTGTCGGTCTTTAAGGCAAACCTGCTCGTGATTAGAATACTACCGTGCATTACTGTAATGGAAAACGGCCTCAGTTTAATTGAGTCCACTAACAGTTTTATATAAATTTCATTTATTTACTTGTGTTTGTTTTTTTATATCTGTAATTATTTGCCGGCCGAAGTGGCCGTGCGGTTAAAGGCGCTGCAGTCTGGAACCGCAAGACCGCTACGGTCGCAGGTTCGAATCCTGCCTCGGGCATGGATGTGTGTGATGTCCTTAGGTTAGTTATGTTTAAGTAGTTCTAAGTTCTAGGGGACTGATGACCTCAGAAGTTAAGTCCCATAGTGCTCAGAGCCATTTGGCCCATTTTGGACTTAAAATGTTAACGATATTATGTACTCGTAACACTTTAAAGCCAGCTGGTTTGTACTTTTATCTTTAGACGTTGGAATCAGCACATGGAGAAACTACTGCCGCTACGTCATCTGAATCGTCCGAAATTTTGTAATGCTGCCCAATTTCAGGTAATAATTATGCGAAATACTGTCACTGAAACTGTTATCCTTATTGATTCGGCAGCTGGAGTGCTCCCTCTCACACCTCGTACATCAGTGATTCCAAACGATTTATTTATTCTCTCAGTTGGAACGGCATCGACTCCGTATAAGGATATCGTTTACACAAGGTCTCTTTCATATACTGTATGCTAATGATCCCATCCGAATTATTCATTCATTATAAGTGACTTCAGCTCCCAATCAAGGTTATGTTTGTTGTAACAATCAATAAAGACATTAGACTATTTTAAACAATAATATACAAGGTTACTGCTAAAACCGACTGCGAAAGAGTCAGATTTTACTACGATAACGGTATTTAACCCATTAGACAAGTGGGTAGCGTTTATATTGAAACTAAAACAGTGATAATATAAATCTATTCTGAGACACGTTGGAATTGATTTACAGTCAGTGTGTTTTTCACATGGTCACTTGTATGTCACGAACTGGTAGTTCAGAAAACCTGTTCATGCTCATACCATACACTACACAAAAAACAACAAATGTTAATAATCTAAAGTTGTGTACAAGAAATAAAAATAACTTCAGAAACAATGAAAACAAAAAGCGAAAACAAAGGAGTATTTTCATTTATAGTCTACATGATTTATTGGAATTTGAAGTTCCGTGCCTTCGGAGTTGGCGAAGTCGCAACGAGGAGCCGAAATTTGCATCCTGACACAATTGACAGGGATATCCTAGATTAGAACGTAAGTTATATATAATTCCCATACATATTTAGCAGTGGTGGAGCACTGCCGGATTTACTAGTTAAAAATAAAATGATTTTACTTTTATTAAAAAATAAGATGCAGTATTGGTTAATTAACATTTCAACAGATAATAAACGCACAATTGATATACAAAAGTTGAAAACAATTGTTTCTAGCGAAAGTCAAAACAACGATCTCCCGAATTCAAGGCTTGTGCTCTACGCATTCCAACTTAGTATGAAGAAAACTGACAAAGGCAGAGAAGTGTGTGAGGTGACCTCGTTAGCTCTAAGGACGACACAGATTCCTGCAAAGGCTGCTCAGTTCCAGTAAATATTTTCCTTTTACTGTATTTTAGCAGAGCAACCATTGTTGAACCAATGTCCTTCTGGGAATGTATTTTGGTTGTTGTGCCCGACTGTAAGAAATCAATTAGTAGGCCCCATACTCTATTACGGAAGGAGTGCACAACATGAGATTGTCGAGTGTTGGTAATTTCATTTTTTAGACCTTTCTCCTAGCAGTTCTGTTCTTTATTTTTGTTCTGCTCATAATGCTATCGATATCGTGATCAGTTTTATGATATTTATGTACAGTGTGTGCCACACAGGGGTTTACACTCTTAGAACTTTCAGAGGAGGTGTTAAAGATAACCTGATCCAGTTAAGATTATTTTGTTGTCTCATGTGTGTAATCATTGATTTGTTTTTTTTTTTAATTATCAGTTGCTAGTAACCACATATAAATAACAAAATGGTTCGAAACTTGTCCTTAGATCAAAAAAATTGGATTGTGAAGTCTTACAGAAAAAGTGAAAATATGAAAGAGGTGCAGAGATGATGGCAGGCAGAGTTCGAAACTGCGCCACCGTCACTTGTAATAATAACTAAATTACGTGACAAATTTGAGGGGGAATGAAGTCTGAGAGATCTGAAGAAGGGACGATGTGGCAGGAAGAAATCGGTAGTGGACGAAACAGGGGTGGACGCAGTAGTGCAAGTTTCGCAAGATCCCCAAGAAGTTGGTACGGCAAGTTGTGCTTGAATAAGGTCAAAGCAAACTGGAAGCCCTACATTCCAAGGCTGCTAAAGGCGATGAATGTGGACAATCTGGATAGGCGCCTCGAATTTTGTGAATGGATTTGCGATAATGAACAGCTGACTGATGTCTGATAAGGCGCCGTATAAATGAATGGAACCATCAATCACTATGCCTGTGTACTGGGCAGGAGATAATCTCCATGTTGCCCGGAGAACGAGCTGTTAATCTCCCCGGGTTAACATGTGGCAGGAGTGAGTTCTATCAGCCGCTCACCAATTGCATCGAGATGAAAACGGTTTTTTTTTCAGCAAGACAATGCACAGTCACATTACCATTGTGAGGTGCGGTAATCCCTGAAAGAAAATGCATATCTTAAAAGTTATGAGCATTTGTTCATTAGAAGATTTATGTTTCAAAGTAGCGAAGATGAAAAAGTACTCACAGCTTGTAAAGTATGCATTTTAAAGCACATGTTTACTGGACTTTTTTTTCTTGTTTTGGTCCATACTGCCACTTCTCAAACTATGGAAAGCAAAGAGCAGTTCAAAAATGGTTCAAATGGCTCTGAGCACTATGCGACTTAACTTCTGAGGTCATCAGTCCCCTAGAACTTAGAACTAATTAAACCTAACTAACCTAAGGACATCACACACATCCATGCCCGAGGCAGGATTCGAACCTGCGACCGTAGCTGTCCCACGGTTCCGGACTGAGCGCCTAGAACCGCTAGACCACCGCGGCCGGCGCAAAGAGCAGTAGAAGAGATTTGATTCACAGTATCAAAGATCAAGAATTGCCAATAGCTCTTTAGGTATGTGTTTTAGATCCCATGTTTACTTGACTTTTCTGTTTAGAATGGTCATTCCTGTCATATCCCTGAGTATTGACCATCACTTCTGAAACACCCTGTACATGCGCAGGAAGATTTTATCTGACAAAACTTTGTTTCTACGACTTTCACAGTATCCTTCAAAAATTCCTACACTCTCCGTTTGCGATCTGAAGGGCATCTGACTTGGCAAAGATTACTGAACTGCCTTGCACAATACCATTTGTGGTTTTGACCTCCGATAAAAACTGAGCCTAGATGATATGCAAATATACGATCAAAACGGAAACAATCACAAATAGTTTAAGAAAACTACTCAGATATGTTGTCTACCTAGATTCTCATATCAAATTTTGTGTTCATATCTTTAGTCTGGAGCTGATAACGTACTCACAATAATATTTGCGAACTCTTCCTCACAGTAGCATGAAACACCGTCTCCTGGGGTTTTTAGATATCCTGATCACAATCCCTTAATCAAAATGATGGGTCGTCACAAAATGCAGTTTCAATATCGGCGGCGGAACTCAGGACAAATGGTCAAATACATCTCGTAGCCTCACAGCTGATTGTATAGTATCTTAAATACCAGATGACAAATGAAAAGCCGGCCGGAGTGGCCGAGCTGTTCTATGCGCTACAGTCTGGAACCGCGCGACCGCTACGGTCGCAGGTTCGAATCCTGCCTCGGGCATGGATGTGTGTGATGTCCTTAGGTTAGTTAGGTTTAAGTAGTTCTAAGTTCTAGGGGACTTATGACCTCAGCAGTTGAGTCCCATAGTGCTCAGAGCCATTTGAACCATTTTGAACAAATGAAAAACGAAAAGCAGAGTAAAAGGGAGGAGGAAAAGGAAAAAAAAAACAACACTGACATAATAACTGTAGCTCATTTCAACATCTTGTGTTCATCTAGAACTAATTTCACTTTTAATTTGGTTACGTGGAATACTCAGCTAATTTTAAATTACATCCTGACAGGAAAGTCGACTGAGGTTAACATAGGCTAAGGCACCGTCCACGTGTTTCCTAATACTGGGATTCAATATCCGTCTGGTTATTCAAATTTAGGTTTTCCGTGATTTCCCTGAGTATCTTAAAATGAAATTTGAAAAAAAAAATATTGAGCGATGACTGCCACTCAGAAAAAAATTACACGACTCCAAAGGTTTCCATGAAAACCCCAAGAAGAGCCACTTCAACAGATGATAAAAACATCGAGGAATGATGAGAGAAATGTGAAGAAAAGTGAGGAGAAACTGTTGAAATAACCGTAGTCCATAGCGGCTCACACGTAAAAGAGATCTGGTTGCACACATTACATTGAAATTACTGTTCCTGTCACAGAACAAGCGCCAGGCAGTACCGTCCCTAGAGATACTAATACTGCTGCACATCAGTTACCAGTGCATGAAAGGCTATAATTCTAATATTCACTGCCAACGGCTTTGCGACGTAGGATACACCGGTACTCGTTGGGTCTGGTTAGCACCTGCGTAGGTGACCACCTTGGTTCGCAGGTTGCCGTTGGTTCAAGGATGCGCAAGCAGGTGAAATAACTTCTGACAGACTTGCATCAGGCTGTTGAGCAATATGGAATTATCTAGTGTTCCCACTTGCGGGAAGTCAGCTCTCGGAAGAAGCTGTGTCAATAACCTTGTTTGGAAAATTTCGGAAAAGAGGTGCACAATGCCTGATAATTAAAGTGTGCCGGATTTCAAGGTTCATATTTAAGTACGTCGAGAGGTTACAACTCATTGCTACCGTGTCCGCCCCCGGTAGCTGAGTGGTCAGCGCGACAGACTGTCAATGCTAAGGGCCCGGATTCGATTCCCTGCTGGGTCGGAGATTTTCTCCGCTTAGGGACTGGGTGTTGTGTTGTCCTAATCATCATCATTTCATCCCTATCGACGTGCAAGTCGCCGACGTGGCGTCAAATCGAAATACTTGCACCAGGCGAGCGGTCTACCCGACGGAAGGCTCTCGTCCCATGCCATTATTATTATAATTGCTACCGTTACCATTTCCGCCAGATAGGAGCGTGAAGCTTGGCTGTCACGTTGATGCTACTCACAAGCAATATGTTACCATAGATTCACTGGAAAATTTGAAGCACCCAAGAAATTTTTTTAAAAAAATCCAACAATACTTTTATTGATACCAACTGAACCACAAAAAATTGAGGTTTTAGGAGAAAACAATCCAAATTATCGGTGTCTGAAAATAACGTCTTGTAGATGGCGTCCTCCCGCACGTACAGTTTGTTTACGATAACTTGGAAGATCGGCGCTACTTGAGAGATATTCATTTGTCTCCGAGCGCTGCCAACATCAAGCTGCCCCTAGATGCGAAGTGTTACAAAAAGCTTGCGACCACTAGCACATAACTTTTGTAAGCACTTTCTGAGGTGTTTATATAAGAACGAAAACTTACTCAAGCTTACGTCTTCAAGTCGCTGGGGCAAGCTTACTTCAGGAACTGACCGCGAGTACTTGTTTTAGAAGTTATTCGCAAACACCAGCGCAGTCGCCACTGTTGACGCATTATTATTAATGAATAAAAATCGTGACGAAACACAAAAGTAAAATATAAAAACAGAAAAAAATATTAGAGTAGTACATATTGCTGTTACCAAGAAACGCTTCAGTTAATTAAAATCAGTGGACTTCACTGTCCGCAGCTCGTGGTCTTGCGGTAGCGTTCTTGCTTCCCGCGCACTGGGTCCCGGGTTCGATTCCCGACGGGGCAGGGATTTTCTCTACCTCGGGATGACTGGGTGTTGTGTGTCTTACATCATCATTTCATCATCATTGACTCGCAAGTCGCCGAAGTGGCGTCAGCTAAAAAGGACTTGAAATTTCGGCGGCCGAACACCCTGCATGGGGTCTCCCGGCCAACAATGTCGTACGATCATTTCATTTCAGAGGACTTCACTAGGATTAAAACTTGACAATATCGTAAGCAAATTTCCAACATCTTCTGTCGATTGTGTAATCAAGCATTCGATAACAGGAAACAAAAATGAGGCGCGGGATTTCACCAAGAGACTGCCTTTCAATTACTCTTCCATATTTGCTAGCAGCGTTTACTACTTTTATCACATGTGTCATGCATTTATGTTTACGGTAACATTAAAAAAATCAGCTAAAATTTGAAGACGTCTGCACTGCCATTCTAAATGCCTTCTGGTGAAACTAATTGATTGATAAACTCATTTCGCAATTCCTTGACTGATTGTGCCAATTATATGTGTTTAGGGGTTCCAACAATACGCCGGCCGTTGTAACCGAGCGGTTCTAGGCGCTTCAGGCCGGAACCGCGCTGCTGCTATGGTCGCAGGTTCGAATCTTGCCTCGGGCATGGATGTGTGTGATGTCCTTAGGTTAGTTAGGTTTAAGTAGTTCTAAATCTAGGGGACTGATGATCTCAGATGTTAAGTCCCATAGTGCTTAGAGCCATTTTAACCATTTTAACCATTTGAACCATCCAACGGTACATTTGTTTCGTCCCATCTGTCTTTGTGCCGTTTTCCTTTCTGACACTGGTACTTTTGCACCAGTACTTCTGTAAATTTGAGATGAACTTCCGCGAAAAAACAAATTCGACAAGCACTTGCAGCAAGATGGGAAAAAAAAGTAGAACGAATTTTCACCCCACAGGGGGTTGTGCGCTGCTTTCAAATTTCCTTACTATTTACAAGCGTGTGCCGGAACGAAACTTGAACCTGGGAACCCGGTCTGGCATACAGTTACAAAATGTCAGGAAGTTTCATGAAAGAGACTGCTTGGGAACTTCCTGAATTTGACGAAACTACCGGACATAGATGGGAGGGGGGAGGGATAATTTTGTATGGATTGTGTGGATAATGCGCCATATCACAGCAGGAAATTTGACAGGATACCTAATAAATATGATTTCAGGATTACGATGTTAGTGTGACTGCAAGGCCGGCCGGGTGGCCGAGCGGTTCTAGGCGCTACAGTCTGGAAGCGCGCGACCACTACGGTCGCAGGTTCGAATCCTGTCTCGGGCATGGATGTGTGTGCTGTTCTTAGGTTAGTTAGGTTTATGTAGTTCTAAGTTCTAGGGGACTGATGACCTCAGAAGTTAAGTCCCATAGTGCTCAGACCCATTTGAACCATTTGATTCATCTCGGCGATCTGGGTGGCCAAATCATTGCTCGAATTCTCCAGAATGTTCTTCAAACCAGTCGCGAACAGCTGTGATTGCAAGATGGGCAAATAAACAGCTAAACTGCTACGACTCAGTGCGGAAGGCTGAACTGTTATCTAAAATGAAGGAAAACAAATCAGCCATGAAAGTGTACGTCTTGGATAAAATCGCTGAGAACACAGGCCTCTAGATCCGATAGAATTGGCGTAGGCCAAGATAAAACGCAATTTCAGGGGGAACAATATCGCTGGTGACATGTCGAAGGAAATATTGCACAGTTGGAGCGAGAGTATTGGACACGAGGTGGAATAATGTAGATGGCCATCGATAAAGTTATCATCAGTATCGTGCTCTCGAGCTAATTTCCTCATGATGATCTTGAAACAAACATAATTGACAATTATCTTTAGAGAACATCTTTTTGACAGTTCTTTCTGGCGCAATTAACACTTTGTAAACATTACTGCTGTCAGCGTTTAATAAATGCAGTGTGCAAACGGATTTCACATGTTTTTTTTCCTTTCGATTCATAGTGCCGTAAGTCGTACACTCATCTACATTCACTTTTCATTGTTAAAGCTCTCAAGCATGAATACGTCAACAAATTAGGTTATTTCTGATCCGACGGAAGAATCACTCAAGCGGGCAACCATTCCGCAAATGCAGCCTGCGATTCCGTGTTAAGCGCAAAACCAGCATTGCTACAAGCAGCCGACGCTGCCTTCCCCTCGCCGCTCCTCATCCCTAAGCAGCCTTAATGCGGGGGCACGCCCGTTCCCGATAGCCACCGCGCCAATCGCCAACTTATCGTGGACAAACAGTGTGCATTCTTACAAACAATCTGCTCGTACAATTCCCCATTGTTTGTTGCAACATCTCAACAGGGATACCACAAGTTCGTCTAGAATTCTTTCGGTTCATCCAGTGTTCTTGGCCGAGAGGCATCGAACCCGACCCTTAAGGTAGCTCCACAAACGGACAAATCTGGTGATCTTGGGAGCCAGGGAATGTCACCGAATCTTGAGATGCCACGATTACTGAGCAATTCTCGCACAGCTCCGTTGATTGGCATTCAGTTGTGTGATGTCGCACAATCCCGTTGAAACCAGATTCGTGAAGTTGTGGAATATTGCTCAATGCAGGTGCAACAGAGCATTGCAAAATCTCGACATGCCGATCCGAATTGGCAGTCACTGTGACCCACTCTCCATTTTTGAAACCAATTTTTATGGCAAAAGCACGCTGTCCTTCATTCCACTCATCCATGATCACTGAATAGTGAGACTGTTTACGGCTCAAGGTCCCTATCCAACAGTGCTGTCAAATGTATAGAGGGATCCACGTGTTCGCTAACAGCTGAAACAATACTTCACGGAATAATGTAGACAGAGAGGTAAAAACTGAAACACATGACTGAAATGACGCGGGGTCTCAGTGAGACCAAAAAAGTGCACAAAATGACAAAAAGATGGCGTTCCGTATGACACAAAGCAGCAGTTAGCATAACAACTGATTTTTTTTAGCTAGGAAGATGTTCTTTATAACAAATGTCCAACATGTCGGCCATCGTTCATCAACAATACCTACAGTCGAAGGAGACGCAAAGCGCATCACTTGTATGGTGAAAAAATGCCATTGGATGTCGTCTTTTAGCACCACCAATGAGGTCGGACGATCGCCGCAGACGTGCGATTTCAGGTAACACCACAATCACTAATCCCACAGTTTGAGGACGGGGCGACGTGGCGCAGTGTGTAGCACGCTGGTGTCGCATTCGGAAGGTTGACGAATTCGGTCACCCTGTTTTAGGTTCTCCATGATTTGCCTAAATCGCTTCAGGTAAATGCCGGGATGGTTCCTTTGAAAGAGCATGGCCGACTTGCTTCCCCATCCCTCCCTGATCTGATGGGACCGATGACCTCGCTGTTTGGTTCACTCCCCCAAATCAACCAACCAACCAAACAACCAACAGATTGAGGTCTAATGACCCGGGAGGCCAAGCATGACGGACCTAGGGGCTCAGCAAGCGATCCTCACCAAACGATGTGCGCAAGAAATCTAGGAGAGTGCCATCCCGCATAAAAGTCGTACCTTCCAACAGGTGTTTATCAGCCAGGATAGGAATGATGCGATTCTGTAACACAACCCGCACCCGTTACGCCAACAGTTTAAAAGCAGCATCCCGAAGATAAAGGGTCCGATCTCGGTTGATGTGGTAAATCCACTCCACACCACGACATTCTCGTCATGGAATGGGGTTTCCACGACAGCTCTAGGGTTTTTGGTAGCCCAAATTCTGCAGTTACGGGTCTTCTCATACGGCGTCACTTATTTGTTCCTGTCCAGCACCATCTGTTGTCCAGTTTTTGGTTTAAATAAAACGCCATGTCATTTCACGCAAGTGTGTCAAGTTTTACCTCTTTACCAACATCATTCCCTGATTTAGACAATTTCCAAATGTTAACGGACTTTTGGGTCACCCTGTAAATGGCTGCCACTATGTGTACGGATGTCACTACGTATTTTAAAAAATCTCCGTTTTTCTGCGTCGCCGTTTTACTCTTACCAGTAAATACGCATACGTAGAAGAGTGTACGTGGTCTACAATGTTAGTAAGAAGGTCTATCCACAAGAGTATTTGTCAAGTATTTTGTATTGTTCTGATTCAAACTGCTCAATTCGTTTACTGAAATTAACATAAAACCGCGACTAATAATTGTACTCTAACAGGACATTAGATGATTCTCAGACTTCTAATAATTTATGTTGTCCCCAGTTTTTATTTCAAAATCTAAAATAATTTGGGAGCCCAACAGCTTTGACAGACTTATTGTGACTGGGTCAGTTAGACCTAGTCAGAAACTGTCATTTGAATTCTAACAAAATTTTATTTAAAATAAATGAGATTGTTGTCCTATGGTCTACAATGCTTCGGCGACATTTCACATTGTTGTAAGAACAGGTAAGCGTATATCAATTACGTCATTAGTTCAAATGGTTCAAATGGCTCTGAGCACTATGAGACTTTACATTTGAGATCATCAGTCCCCTAGAACTTAGAACTACTTAAACCTAACTAACCTAAGGACATCACACACATCCATGCCCGAGGCAGGATTCGAACCTGCGACCGCAGCGGTCGCGCGGTTCCCTTTTCACTAATGAGAATAATACTAAATTCAATGATGAATAACAAATAGATGAAGACGGCTGCAATATTTCACCGCCTCGAAAGACTTCTCATTGGCGCCTGGCTCAGTGCTCCTAGGAGCAACAACCCGCCGACCAAAGGCGAGATCTCAGAATAGTCGAGGTTGCGTTAGCAGTTAACTCTCCACTCAACTTAAACGTCCAGGGTTCGGTGTGCAAGGAAGTCGTCGCTCTCGCAGCTACCCCTCCTCTACCCGGCAATGGCAGCACGCCGCCAGCGGTCCCGGCTTGCCCTCGTAATGCATGGACCTGCTCGCTGCCGCACCCCCAACCGACCTCATGTCCGTTCGCCACACCTCAAGAAATCCAGTATGCAGACAGTATTAAAATAACTGCTCATTCAGAACCACAAGATACACACGGATCCTGGGAAAATAATTTCAACAACAACTCACAATACTAAAACCAGTCACTGTGAAACGACACAGACGAATTATAAGTCGGCACAAACACAAAGAAGCCATAAGCGGTCGGAAGACCAAATGCACGTCGTCCGCTACAACGACCAACCAACGGTCGTCCCCACTTAAGTCAGGCACGGGGAAGACCCCAGAATAAATCGTCGACTGACAACTTATTGCCGTGAGGTAACTTCGATGGACAGAAACACACACACACACACACACAAGTAAAAGTTGCACTACTCGAATATCGCGGTCCATTCAACTAAAACTCGCTGAACCCGGTCCTTGGTGTGGTCGTGCACTCTCGCGACCACATCCTTCCGTCGGACAGTGCGAGTGTGTCGCTAGTGGTCGGACGACTACTGGCTGTCCGAACCTCACTGCTGCTAGGTCCCAACTCAACTAACTGGACACGCGACGACCCGGAAATACTAGAGGCCGCTCCAAAGATGGTACCACAGTACGCGCTATCGATAAGCGCTGCTGCTGCCACTCACGGACAGACATGGCGAGCAAACGTAGTGGCGCCAGTGGACACACTAAGGAAACTAGAAGCCACTATCGCTTTTACAAGACGCCAAGCTATGAAAGGCATCAACGCGAGCTGCACATGGCTCAGTGAGCATAATAAATATATTGTATGTTGTAACCTCCCCACAAAATTTCGAATGATTATTATTATTCTAATGTTAGTGGACAAGTGTAACCTCCCCAGAGCAATTTGAAAGACAAGATTTAAATGTTAATGAAAATAGAACCTAGTGTAACCTCCCACAAAAATGAAAGAAATTTCTATGATAATGAAAACGTGCCAAAAGTTATTTCCCCACTAGATTACTGAATAACAATGACCCAAATGTTGTTGAGCTCCCACAAAAATGTAAGACAATTCAATGATAATGAAATCTCAGTGACAATGAAAACGCAAATAGACCGAAATGTCGATCTTAGGCCCTGTGCAATAATTAAACTCAAATTCTTACCTCAGTAAAACTGCATCTGCTCTTATTTTCGCCATAGCTTGGAGGAAATGCATCGCAAATATTCTTTGAACTTAAGTAAATTTTTTCTTTAAGGAAATGCATGGGAAATTTTCTTTCAATAAAATGATTCTTTGTTAAAAATGCTTGGTTTGAAAACAGAATTATTATTGGGGCGTTTCTTGGACAAATTAATTACAGTTAATATACATTACATTATCAGATGTGCGCAATGCTGCTTCATTACCTTATTTAACCATATACCTCGTCCTGAATCTTGAGCAGAGACCCATGTCGACGCCCGCCGACCCCTCACACACAACTCCAACTGTCTCGCGCGCGCTACTAGCACTGACAGAGTGCAACTAGCAACTGCCACTACTGACTCCCTACATGCAACTGAGCTCTCGCGCGGTCAAGCGCAGACTAGCAACGATAAATAACTCTCTGGTCAGAGATTCTGTAATGCCTCGCCATCGCTGTACTAAATACATACGCGTTTCATAACCCTCCACTGGGGGGCAAAAATTTGGCAGCGATGGTGAGTCATTTGGACTTGCCATGAGCAACAAATTTTTTCTTAATTAATTAACTTTTACAATTTACAGAATATTCAGATGTAGTACATGAATTAAATGTGGTGCACATGCACCGAGGACAAAACATTTCAGATAATGACAATGAGTACAGAACATATGACATGAGTGCACAGTTACTGACGTTCAGCACAAAACATATTAACACATGACATAAGTGCACATGCACTGAAGAAATTTTCAACGTTTTCATAGCAAAAAATCATCAAATCACAAAATGTATATACAATATAAATGACAAGAGTGCACATATACTGTACTTCAGAATATATCAACAAATCAAAAAAAAATGTACATAGAATGGGTAGAAATCATGTTACAAAAATGACAAAAGTGCACACGCACTGTGGTGCAGAACATATCAGAAAACCACAAAATGTATACGTAATGAGTACAAATGGCATAAAGTGCACACGCACTGTAAAACTCTCTGATATATTTACGACAAATAAACCTAATGAGTACAAATCATATTGACAAATGACAAAAGTGCACACGCACTGTAGTACTCTCTAGTATTTTTTTACAACAAACAAACAAATCAAGGAGTGTAATAAAGTGCACATGCACTATAGAAGTCTTTAGTAATTTCAGGATAACTGATCTTGTTAACAAATGAAAGGAAGTGCACACGCACTGTATATGACGTTTTCATTTTACAAGAATTAGGGAAGGAATAGGAAGGATTGCGTCATGGTTGTAGCACTTAGGTTGCACGCAGCTGCACTGAAAGTCCATATCTTTCCTCAGAAATACAACACTAAGTGAGACAATTTGCAGTTCTTTTCCCAGAAGTATTTATCAGCATATCCAAGACACTGAAATGTCGTAGTAATATTCCCTGTTATCATTTTGGCAGTACATCAGGTACACCAAACAGTGGGACCATAATAACGTCTTCATCGCTCACGGTGGTGGACAGCATGTCGTGTCAACACCACGCTCTTACAAGGCACACCAACGTAGAATTAGTGCAAAAACCAAATATAGTGCTCCATGATCATGAGGATGGACAGGACAAATGGATATTGCAGTAATTCAGGGTAGTTAGCTCAGAAGGTGAAGGACATTAAGTCACATAGTAGTCTTCATTGAGAATTACATTAGTAGTTTGAGGCATTCATAGCCCAGTTATTGAACATTTCTGTACCATGTATCTAGTATTACAGAATAATGTTCATAAAATTAACTGAATATAGCAATTATTGGCATCATGGGTAATCGTATTACAATAAACAGTGGCAATCCTTGGCCAGTTACAAAGCATATTTAGTATGACAGAATAATGTTCATAAAATTAACTGAATATAGCAATTATTGGCATTTATTGGCCAATTATAAACCATCAGAAGTCATCATTGAAAAGGAGAGTCAATTATTGGCATAGCATTAACATAATTCATTTAGTTATACTGATTATTGGCACTCATTGGCCAGTAAGTATTGAATAGTACAACATTTTTAATTATTGGCAGTCATTGGCCAGTTACAAAACATCAAAAGTCATCATTGAAAACAGGAGCTAATGAATGGTATAGTATTAACATAATTCATTTAGTTACACTAATTATAGGCACTCATTGGCCAGCAAGTATTGAATAGTACAAAACATTGTTCATCATTCAGTATTATTCAGAACTCTTTTAAATGGGTAGCATTATTTGGAACTGGTGATACATTTTTTTTTTTGTTAGCAATGCATTGCTTTGGGTAATTATAAGGGAAAGCAAGAAGAGAAAAAGAAAAAAATTGCTTCTGGGTTGTTCCTGTAAATGAAAAATGTATAACATCATTCGTCATGAGTCAGCTGTAGCAAGGTTATGAAACAAGGAAGTATATGTGATCACATTTATAAATGATAGACACAACTGGGTAAAAAAAATGCAAGTACTAGTACAGGTTTAATAAGTAACAGGTTTACTAAGTATCATGAAAAGCTTCTCCTGAAAAAGTACAAAATGGATTATTGAGCTGAAAGAAGAAACGCATACTATGCTGAAAAGTAGTGAATTTCGAATTAACAGGTAGTGAAATGTGTATAAAAAATGTGTTCCATAGCTGTCCTTTCCAAAACTTTCAGTCATCATACCATACGATATAAAACATACTGTCAAAACAAACTGCAACAAATACTTAAATAACTACATAGCATAAATACATAAACTTCAACATCATCCTCATCTGTAAAGAAAAAAATTTCATTATCCATCACTTCATTATCTGTATTATCATAACTTCATTATTATCATCACCTGTAAAGAAAAACTTCATTATTCATAGTAGCATATTCTTCATCATTATGCATCAGCATTCATTATCATCTGCAAAAAAAATCACTTCATTACTCATCACACAACTATTCCTTATCTCTAGCATATTTCATCACTAAAACTAAGATGTGTAGTTCTGGCTGACAGCCTGCATCAATCGCCTTGTATTCTGAAAGAAAAAATTGGTTAAGACTGCTATTCTACGATGTACAGTATATTCTTGTTAATGCTTGTTAATTCTGATCCATTTACTCTTCCTCCCGAGGTTTGCATCTTCTTTCGATCATTCCGCAGTTGAAATTCCCATTTCTGTTTAATTTATTTCCTTTACACGTTATTTCTTTCTGAAAATGATGAACAAAGATTAATGTCTTGCATTTACATCATATACTCACTAAATAATGACTGGTTTATGGTGACATAATTAAGCATACAGCATAACATGACAGAAAACGTAATATGTCAAAAGCATAGACAGTGTTCAAAGGCAAAAATGTACAGAGAATATCACAATGCAGCAGCAAAAAAAAGAAAAATGTAAAACAGTCGCGATGTTGAGATATCATAGGGCACAAAATGTCAAAGTCAACTGGTGTGTGTTATACCTTAACTATTTCACAGTGCATACAAACAAAACATGAAAACAATCGTGCATACATAAGAAAGACAAAATGTGACGTTCGTTGTGTTCAGCTTGTATGTAGTGTAGTTAATAGAGGCGAGAATTAAAGACTTTAATTGAGAGAGAATTTGATAAAATTAATACGTCACTACATAGAATTGCATAATTATTCATAAAATACGTAAGTTTGTCTGGAAAAATATGCACGGTCTGATGTGTAACGACAAGAAGAGCGACCTGCTAACCTTACCTTGCCGGGCACTTGCCAAGAAAAAATACGATAGTCATCAATAATTAGTCACATAAATATAATTGCATAAGTGGTCATAAAATGTGTAAGTTCATCTGGAAAATATGCACGGTCTGATGTGTAACGACAAGAAGAGCGACCTGCTAACCTTACCTTGCCGGGCACTTGCCAAGAAAAAATACGATAGTCATCAATAATTAGTCACATAAATATAATTGCATAAGTGGTCATAAAATGTGTAAGTTCATCTGGAAAATATGCACGGTCTAATGTGTAACGACAAGAAGAGCGACCTGCTAACCTTACCTTGCCGGGCACTTGCCAAGAAAAAATACGATAGTCATCAATAATTAGTCACATAAATATAATTGCATAAGTGGTCATAAAATGTGTAAGTTCATCTGGAAAATATGCACGGTCTGATGTGTAACGACAAGAAGAGCGACCTGCTAACCTTACCTTGCCGGGCACTTGCCAAGAAAAAATACGATAGTCATCAATAATTAGTCACATAAATATAATTGCATAAGTGGTCATAAAATGTGTAAGTTCATCTGGAAAATATGCACGGTCTGATGTGTAACGACAAGAAGAGCGACCTGCTAACCTTACCTTGCCGGGTACTTTCCAAGAAAAAATACGATAGTCATCAATAATTAATCACGTGAATATAATTGTATCAGTGGTCATAAGTGGCATCATAGCACGTTAAATCATAAAGTGGTTTCATTCAATAAAGGGTTTAATGTTCGACACATGGTGGTTGCCCTTACTTTTCCTGCTTGTCAAAGTTTCGACGTGTACAACATTGGGGTGAGGAATGCTGCGAATCCGATATGGACCTGCGTATAGAAGTTCAAATTTACTGCACTTACCTTTTATTCTGTGTGGATAAATAGTGTATACGTACTAATATCTTCTGTCCAATGTGAAAGTCACGGCGTGTACAAACCTGTTTTTGCTGTCTTCTTCGGCGCTCTGCGGCACGTTTGATGTTGTTTAGCGCAATGTTAATTATTTCATGGTGTCGTAATCGACGAGATGTAGGAAAGTGTACTAATTCTTTAATTTTGTTAGGTGGTTCAGCATTTTTCAGTATGTTGTTGCTGTTGTTGTTATGGTCTTCAGTCCTGAGACTGGTTTGATGCAGCTCTCCATGCTACTCTATCCTGTGCAAGCTTTTTCATCTCCCAGTACCTACTGCAACCTACATCCTTCTGAATCTGCTTAGTGTATTCATCTCTTGGTCTCCCTCTACGATTTTTACCCTCCACGCTGCCCTCCAATACTAAATTGGTGATCCCTTGATGCCTCACAATATGTCCTACCAACCGATCCCTTCTTTTGGTCAAGTTGCGCCACAAACTTCTCTTCTCCCCAATTCTATTCAATACCTCCTCATTAGTTATGTGATCTACCCATCTAAGCTTCAGCATTCTTCTGTAGCACCACATTTCGAAAGCTTCTATTCTCTTCTTGTCTAAACTATTTATCGTCCACGTTTCACTTCCATACATGGCTACACTCCATACAAATACTTTCAGAAACGACTTCCTGACACTTAAATCCATACTCGATGTTAACAAATTTTTCTTCTTCAGAAACGCTTTCCTTGCCATTGCCAGTCTGCATTTTATATCCTCTCTACTTCGACCATCATCAGTTATTTTGCTCCCCAAATAGCAAAACTCCTTTACTACTTTAAGTGTCTCATTTCCTAATCTAATTCCCTCAGCATCACCCGACTTAATTAGACTACATTCCATTATCCTAGTTTTGCTTTTGTTGATGTTCATCTTATACCCTCCTTTCAAGACACTGTCCATTCCGTTCAACTGCTCTTCCAAGTCCTTTGCTGTCTCTGACAGAATTACAAGTCATCGGCGAACCTCAAAGTTTTTATTTCTTCTCCATGGATTTTAATTCCTACTCCGAATTTTTCTTTTGCTTCCTTTATTGCTTGCTCAATATACAGATTGAATAACATCGGGGAGAGGCTACAACCCTGTCTTACTCCCTTCCCAACCACTGCTTCCCTTTCATGTCCCTCGACTCTTATAACTGCCATCTGGTTTCTGTACAAATTGTAAATAGTCTTTCGCTCCCTGTATTTTACCCCTGCCACCTTTAGAATTTGAAAGAGAGTATTCCAGTCAACATTGTCAAAAACTTTCTCTAAGTCTACAAATGCTAAAAATGTAGGTTTGCCTTTCCTTAATCTTTCTTCTAAGATAAGTCGTAAGGTCAGTATTGCCTCACGTGTTCCAACATTTCTGCGGAATCCAAACTGATCTTCCCCGAGGTCCGCTTCTACCAGTTTTTCCATTCGTCTGTAAAGAATTTTTCAGTATAACAGACGGAGATAGCATAGCGGATTCATTTGGTATTGAATTAATTACATCTTGGAATGAGAATATGTGTGTGTCCCAATCAGTATGTCTTTTGTGGCAGTATATTCTACACAGTTTACCAATTTCTTTCATTAATCGTTCACAAGGGTTCGAAGAAGCATGGTACCTGGATATATAGATCAGAGAAATGTTTCTAGCTCGGAACATGCGTGTCCATATAGCAGAATGAAATTGTGATCCATTATCAGAAATTACTCTCATCACATGCCCTACTTGAAATAGAAAATGTTTTACAAATGCTTTCGAAACAGTTTTAGCAGTAGCTTTGCGTAACGGAGTGAAAGTAACAAATTTTGAAGTGAGTTCAACAGCGACAAAGATGTAGCAGAAACCTCTACTAGTTCTCGGAATTGGACCAAAAATGTCTACAGCGGCCATATGTCTTAATTTAACAGGTACAATGGGATATAAGGGAGGAATGTGTGAAGTGGTGTCTGGCTTAGCTTTCTGGCAAATTTTACATGACGCTAAAACTCGTCGTATACGTTTCTCCATGTTGGTAAAATAACAGTTCTGTCTCAGTATAAGAAAACATTTTCTGGCTCCGTAATGTGCATAACTTAAATGAGTATACCATATTAATTTGTTAACCAGTTCATCAGGAATGCATAATAACCAATTATTGCTGTCAGGGTGAGAGCGGCGAAATAGAATGTCATTGCGTACAGTGTAATGGTTTCTAATCGTAACATTATTCTTATCTTGCCAAAGGTGTTTAATTTCTTTCCACACGTTGTCTTTATTCTGCTCTTGTGCTATGTCCTGTAATGACGACGAAATAAAATTTTCAAATGCAACTTGTTGGAGGTACATGACGCTGAAACTCGCTTTGCAGAAGTTGGTTGCGACGTCTTCCTAATTGTTGCTGAGAGAACGAAATAGTGCGTCTGCTATAACATTTTGTGTGCCGGGAATGTGAACTATTGTAAAATTAAATTCCTGTAAACAAAGCTTCCATCTGCTTAATCCGTCGTGAGTGAATTTAGCCGAAAGTAAGAATTGTATAGCTCTATGGTCTGTGTAGACGGTGGTATGTCTGCCATAAAGAAAGTGCCGAAATCTCGTAAAAGCCCATACAACACATAATGTTTCCAATTCTGTAACGGAATAATTTCTTTCAGCAGGTGACAGAATGTGACTTGCAAATGCGATGTTTTTAATTACTGTAGAGCCATCTTCTTCAATTTCCTGAAAAATATGTACGCCTAAAGCGGTGTTGGAACTGTCGGTGGCAATGGAAAAATTTCTGGTAAGATCTGGGTGCGATAAAAGTGGAGCATTCAACAAAGCATGTTTCAGGTTCACAAATTCAGAATGTGCTTGCTTATCCCAGGACCAAATAGCATTTTTACCTGTTAATTGGCATAATCTATGTGTGTCTAAAGCAGAGTGATGAATAAATTTACGAAAAAAGTTAATTAAGCCCAAAAAACTGCGTAGTTGTTTCTTCGTTGTTGGAACAATAATGTCACGTAAAGCTTGAAGTTTTTCCGGATCAGGCGCAATGCCTTCTGCTGAAATTACGTGTCCAAGAAATTTTATAGAAGTTTTGCCAAAGTGCAATTTACTGAGGTTAACTGTGAGTCCTTGTGCACGAAAAGTTTGCAACAGTCGTTCTAAAATCACATTGTGTTCAGACCAGTTAGCTTCTGCGATAAGAATGTCATCTACGTACGTCGTAATTCTGTCTTTAAGTTCTGTCGGAAGTATTGTGTTCAAACCGCGAATAAAAGCTGCTGAAGAAATAGTTAATCCGAACGGTAATTTACAAAATTGATAACAGTCACCAAAACAGAGAAAAGCTGTATACTTTCTGCAATTCGAATGGAGCTGAATTTGCTAAAATCCCGATTTCAGATCTAATGTAGAATAAATAGCAGTACCGTGAAATTTCTGTAAAAGTTCCTCTAGTGTCTGTGGTCGATCGGTTTCATTAA
This sequence comes from Schistocerca americana, assembly GCF_021461395.2. Lineage (NCBI taxonomy): Eukaryota > Metazoa > Arthropoda > Insecta > Orthoptera > Acrididae > Schistocerca > Schistocerca americana. Next base: position 323,410,085 of record NC_060121.1, on the reverse strand, counting down.
TAATAATGTCATTAATGTGACGTGAATGAAGTACGAGGCGAAGTGAGCCATCTTTTTTCTTAACAATATGTAGCGGGTTTATGTACGGACTAACTGCCGGTTCAATAATTCCCTGATCAAGCATATCCTGCAATTCTTTCTTAACCTGTTCTCTATGAATATACGGAATGGGATAATGCTTTGCTTTAAATGTGTCGTGCTGTTTGACTTGAAATTCATACATAAATCCGGACATAGTACCAGGAATGTTGTCAAAAACTGGAGCTTGCTGTAAAAGAATTTTGTGTAGTTGCGTGCGTTCGTCGTCTGTATTTGCACTGCTTTGTTTAACTTTGTCAGCTTCGTCTGGAGCATTTTAGTTATGTACGTACGTATCTGCGAACAATGTGGAATTACAATCTATGTTACGTGATACGGAAATGACCTCTGTGCGGTTAATTGTTTGTTCTTCCGCAGATAGTGAGTGCTGAAATTCTATAGCAAATTGTATATTTTCCTCCTTCAACATTAAATAAGAATTCTGAAAATCGATAACTGCGTCGTGTTGTACCAGAAAATTCGTACCTAAAATAACGTCTGTTGTCAATAAAGGAACAATCCAAAAATTTGAGTGAAATGTGTGACCTGCAATACAAAATGATAAATGTGTCTGTAATTTAACGTCTACACCTTTACTCGATACTGCTCCTTTTACTTTCGTTTTGCCTAATGTTAAAGTAGGATATGTATTCTCTTTGTTACACTCGTTAAAAGTTTCCTCATTTATAACTGACATAGGTGATCCGGAATCGATTACTGCTGAAAATTTCGATGAACCTATTTTAATTTCGATGACAGGATGTGAAATGGTTTTCTGAATAACTGGTCTTTCCTGTAAAAGTCTCTGATATCGTCAAAAGTAATTACATTTTCGTGAACAATATTCTGGGTGTCGAAGGTAGTGTCTGTGTTACCGGAAGATGCCACCTGTACAGTATCTAGTCAGATATTATTATTATCAGGAGGATGTTGTGGCATTTCTACTATTTGAACAGTTCTATTACTTCTTCCAGACGTATTACGCTCTGGGTGATACCTACTGTCTGGTTCATTCATGAGAATATGTTGTTGCTGATCATTCTGCTGCTGGTACGACCGACTGTTATTAAACGTATGTTGGTAATTATGCTCATTGTTTTTACGTCTGTCGTGATAGTCATTTCTATACGGTGCATTGCGATAGGAATTGAAATATTGTCTTTGCTGTACGTGGTTATTTCCTTGCTGCCGTGCGTTACTATTTGTTGTACCTGGGACTATACGTGCACACGGCGAAACATTAAAGTTTGGTTGACCCTGTGCATTCCATTGTTGGTTAGGTATGCTAACCAGCTGACTTTCATGCTGTTCTGGTGGAAAACGTCTATTGTTACAAACATGTGGTTCCTGTTGCTGAAAATTTTCTCGATACTGATAATCAAAATTTTGTCTGCTATTAAAGTTCTGGTGGGTGTCGTTCCTAAAGCGTCTGTTACCTTTGCTATTGAAATTACGTGGTTGACCGTAATTGCTGTACGTTTGTTGACCTTGGTTATTATAAGAAAAATTTTTGTTAATAAAGGAATAATCAGATTGCTGTACTTCCAAAAGCTGTGACAGATCTCTGAATGCCGAAATGTTTTCTTTCTGCTGGCCCGTTAGAAATGACACTCTTAATGATCATGGTAATTTAGAAATGCGTAATTGTATAAGTGCAGATTCACTATAAGGTTCACTTAAATACTGGTTTTGTTGGACCATATGCTCAAAAAATTGCGTCACACTGGGAAAATTGGAGTTCTCATAATTTGGTAAGCTAATTAATTGATCTTTAATTCCGCGCTGTGTCGTCTTCGACCAATACGCTGACAGAAAAGCATTCTGAAATTCTTCTACTGAGTAACATTGTCTCGCGATCGGTCTCATACAAGTTGCCGGTTTGCCTTCCAAAAAACTGCAGATAAATTCAAGTTGATGTGTTACAGGCCAAGTCGGTGGAAAAGCAAAGCTAAATTGTTGTATCCAATCCAGTGGGTGAATCTGTGTTCTGTCATTTTTAAACACTTTAAATTTTCTCACTGACAGAAAATGTTTGTAATCAAAATTATCGTCTCTGTATGATGGGACAGATTCATGATTGTAAGAGAATCTATTTGTCTGTGTCTGTTCGGAATCTAAGTCGCGTACTCTCTGTTGATTACCTAAATTATACGGACTGTGTGAGTCTGACAAATGTTCACAAAGTGGCGTCTGTTGTGATGTGTTATTAACTGAAATATTTTTCATCTCTGTTACTTCTTGCTGTAAACATGACAATTTTCTACGTAAGGTGTTATTAGATGAATCGATCTCATTAATTGTCTGCTGTAAATTTTGGAATTCAGGTGTTTGGTTAAATGAAATCGGTGCAGTATCGTCTGATTTGTTGTCATTAGTACTTTCGATAACATCAATACGACTGGCCAATTCATCATATTTTTCAGTCAGTATTTTTGCCTGATCATCGTTTTTACTGTCAGAGGCGTTAATCTGTTTTTGCATTTTACGTGTGGTTTCGTTCAGTTTTTTAACGTCAGCTTTGATGACATCGGAATCCTGTGTTAGTTCTAATTGTTCGAATCTGCCTGTCATTGTCTGAATATCTGCTGTGTGTGTATCTGTTTTTGATTTAAGATCGGAAATTTCATCACGTAATTCTGTGTTCAACTGTTTGATGGTATTAATTTCGTCGGACACTGTAGCAATATTGTTGTCTACGTATGTCTTTGCTTTCGCGAACAATTTGCGTTTGTCTTCCTGTCTCTGTGCAGTGATTGTTTCCATTACTTGTCGTTTTACTTTATTTTGATCCTGAATAAATTTGCGGAAACGCGTATCACTGTTTTGTATGTGGTGAATAAAACGTTCGTCAATCTGAGTGTTCTGTTGGTCGAATTTCGCGTCAATCTTTTCATCCATTGTGCGCGAATGTTCTGCTGTCATTAGTTTAAACTCGTCGCGTAATTGTGTAGCTTTTTCAGAGCATTGTTTAGCGACTGCGCTAATTTCCTCTTTAAGTGTTTCTGTTGTAACTGTTTGCATATCCCTTAATTCTTGAGCAACAGATCTAATTTCTTCACTACTTTTCTTTGAACAAGCCTCAATTTCCTCGCGTAACTGTTCCTTAGTGTCATGACACTGCGCGGCAACGGCTCTAATTTGTTCACTAAGCTGTCTGGAATTGTTGTCTAATTTTTCATTAAGCTTGTCTTGTTTTCCGTTCTGTTGTTTGACCTGTTCACTAAGTTGTTTGATATTTTCATCATTGTTGTCTAATTTTTCATTATAGTGTTGTTTGAGATTTTCACTAAGTTGTTTATTCGTTTGTAGCAACAATGCCATAATTTGATCCAAAGTAACATTACCTAGTCCATTCTCTGTACTGTTTGACGGTGTATTTGCAATTGTAGCGTTTTGTGTGACCATTTGGTCATTCTGTAATTTACAAAAAGGTTTATTAGTCGGATGTACACTTGTCAGACACTATTTCGGAATTAAATAGATCCGTCGTACTTTCAGTACACTGTCCATTTTCATTAGAAAAATTTCTCTGTACGTTACTTGAATTTTCCAAACCGGGTGTGTTAAACTGGGCAGCGCTCATTACAACAGAACGCCCCGCGTCATCGATTGTCGTCAAATCAACAGACGACATAACCGAGTTAGTTTGTTCATCATTAAGACAAAAATCATCATGAGTGGTTGGAACGCACTGATTGTCAGTGAACGCAGGATTGTCATCATTACACTGCGTGTCACTAGTACCATTGGTGAAGTTGTTTAAGTCGGTAATTTCATTCATAATGCCTCGCGATACACTATTCACAGTCTTTCGCGGCATTTTTACAATAGTCACAATTATTCACAGAAGAAATAAGCACAAATGCAGAAAGCAACAAACACAAATTCAACAGAGCAACGAATTGCCGATGATCTGAGGAAAGAAAGTCACAAAATTAGTAAAAGCGTTGCGCCAAAACCTAATTATATTTAAGCAAATAAGAGCAGATATCTGACTGTTTCTTAGAAGATTCCCAAAGAAATACGATCCTGGCCGGATGTCGCCAAGTGTAACCTTCCCACAAAATTTTCAAATGATTATTATTATTCTAATGTTAGTGGACAAGTGTAACCCCCCAGAGAAATTTGAAAGACAAGATTTAAATGTTAATGAAAATAGAACCTAGTGTAACCTCCCACAAAAATGAAAGAAATTTCTATGATAATGAAAACGTATCAAAAGTTATTTCCCCACTAGATTACTGAATAACAATGACCCAAATGTTGTTGAGCTCCCACAAAAACGTAAGACAATTCAATGATAATGAAATCTCAGTGACAATGAAAACGCAAATAGACCGAAATGTCGATCTTAGGCCCTGTGCAATAATTAAACTCAAATTCTTACCTCAGTAAAACTGCATCTGCTCTTATTTTCGCCATAGCTTGGAGGAAATGCATCGCAAATATTCTTTGAACTTAAGTAAATTTTTTCTTTAAGGAAATGCATGGGAAATTTTCTTTCAATAAAATGATTCTTTCTTAAAAATGCTTGGTTTGAAAACAAATTTATTATTGGGGCGTTTCTTGGACAAATTAATTACAGTTAATATACATTACATTATCAGATGTGCGCAATGCTGCTTCATTATCTTATTTAACCATATACCTCGTCCTGAATCTTGACCAGAGACCCATGTCGACGCCCGCCGACCCCTCACACACAACTCCAACTGTCTCGCGCGCGCTACTAGCACTGACAGAGTGCAACTAGCAACTGCCACTACTGACTCCCTACATGCAACTGAACTCTCGCGCGGTCAAGCGCAGACTAGCAACGATAAATAACTCTCTGGTCAGAGATTCTGTCATGCCTCGCCATCGCTGTACTAAATACATACGCGTTTCAACGTAACTGTATTTAATAAGCATCTATTATTATTATTACTGCACCGCATCATAGTCTAGTGACTAGTGCTCTGGGCTGTCACCGTTGTGGTCCTGGCTTCGAAACTCGGTCTAGCCATAGGTGATTGTTTTGGTAGGAAGGCGGCGCTGGAATAGGCTTTCTCACGATTATCCCTTTACCCCCTCAGTGCGCCGATTGTCTAGATGAAATCGTCTATCATCCGTCTCACCTTGGAGCTTGTACGCAGCATATGTTTACTTTCTACTTATTGTCTGGTTTAGGTTTTGTTGTATTTCTTTGTAATTTATTTTATTGCATTGTATTTAATTCTACTTTAGTTTATTTTTCTTTATTTTTACATTTTTATTTTAGGGCTACAAACATTCTCCGTCCTACACCAGGACCTATGTCGTCATTTTCACTTTTCATAACTAAAGAGATGTGATTCTGAATGAAATCAACAGAGAATTGACCTCGGTATCACAAGTCAAAGATTTGACTTTCACTCCTATTGCAAGTCAGGAACTGAAGGCGTATTTCGGTCTTCTTATATTAGCTGATGTGTACAGATCTGCTGGAGAATCTCTTGAAGAGCTATGGGACAACATTAATAGTTGGCCAGTTTTTTGTGTAACGATGTCACTTCAGCGTTTCCATACAGTCAGCAGATCTCTCAGATTTGACAACAAGGAAGATCGACCGGCCAGGCGACGTCATGATAAAGTGGCTGCTTTCTGGAACAGTTGCCTAAAATATCGTTCCTAACGAAGATGTCACAGTGGATGAGCAACTGGTTCCATTCAATGGAAGGTGTTCCTTCCGGTATTCAATACCTTCAAAATCGAAAGGGAATTATGGATTAAAATTGTGGTTATTATCTGACGTAAAAGCAGCAGATGTTTGTACGGCAGAAGTGATGCAGGAAAACCGGAAAATGGACCACGAGAAACAAATCAATGTTGTTTTAAGGCTTTCTGTAAGTATTGAGAAAACTTGGCGAAACATCAGCACCCCATCTTTACGGACTACATCCTGGCCAAAGACCTTGTCAATAAAAATCTAACATTAGCGGGAACTCTCAGAAAGAACAAAGCTGAGATTACGACGGAAATGCAGCAGAAAAAAAAAAAAAAAAAAAAAAGAAAAAGAAAGGGCCTGATGTAATACTGCATTACAACAAAAGGAAAGGAGAAGTTGACACAACAGATAAACTTGACAGCACTTATTCCTGCTCAAGGTCACAATGTGTACCAAATGACGGCCTGTTTGTTTGCTCTATAACGTACAAGATATTGCTGCAGTAAACGCCTCTGTGTTGTGTGTACACATTAATCCAGAGTATAATCAAAATAAATTGTACAGAAGGCGGCTATTTGTAAGAGAACTTGGATATGAGCTAACAAAACCAATTCGAGAGGAAAGAATGACCAAAAATCTAACAAGATCAAAGTGAGTTTGGATAATATTGTAGGAACGAGTTCAGGAGCAAAAGAACAGAAAGAGGGCGGTGCAAAGAGTGTGGATCGAAGAACGACCGAAAGAAAAAAAGTGTAATACATGTCAATCATTCCTCTGCCAAGAGCATGCAGATATTTGCTGCAAGAATTTCATATGTTATGCGATAAACATAGAAATTGAGTTCAATATACTTCCTCAAAGTCAAATTTAGTAATTTAATTTAAATTTTATAATAATTATTGTCTGCAATTAATGTTGAAACTTAAGTTCTAATGTGTCTTTTTCTGCAAAAAAGTAATTTTATGTACCAAGTAAGAATAATTTATTTTTCAACAAAAATTTTGTAAATGATTTTTAATTTTGTAGAAATTATGTTCGGTAAATGTTGATAATTTCCAGTTTTTCTACAGAAAAAGCCATCTGCAAAATATAATTTGAAGTGCCACCTAAGCCTAAAACACTTATTTCAATAGCGGATCTAACTGATTCATGCACAATATGTGCATTTCAATTTGGAACACCATACGAAGGTTAAGCATAACAGACAATTACAATGGCTCACTCCATGAAGCTGCATTTATCAAGCCTACACTGGTTAATTTAAACGCATAGCATACCCCCAAAAACTCGTGGTGGAGATTAAAACAAGACTCTTTGACATACACTTTACATTTGATATACGTCTCTAATGGGCAAATTGTTCCAAAATCAGTATTTATAATTTTGAATCAGTTTTCTGACTGCGAGAATATATACATCCGCGGAAAGTCAACAATGAACAGCACATTCACTTCCTTTCACACACCGTGAGCTGTACTCTGCACACATCTACAGAAACTCATAAGAAACAAGAATTATACTCTGATAAAGCAGTCTGCTTGGCAAATTCTACTTATGTACGACATTTGTCGTTCCTGGTATCATATTGGAGCGTTTCCTCTGAAGAATAACTCTTCAATTTAAGACTTACTTCCGCATTAGCCCTACGCCCCTCCCCCAACGATTATCATCTAATGGTGGCATATATCAGTTCCTGTAATTTTTCGTAGAGGTTTTTCATCTCCATATCAATCAGACTGTCAGCACGTTAGTGCATGCACTACTCATGGTATTCATTCTCATGTTTCTGCGATATTTGGGTTGGTAGCTAATTTTCTTCAACATTACCCTTTAAAGGAAGAGTCACGGAACTCAGCAACAGCCATTATTGATAAAAATAATTCAGCGCACTTTCTTTGTTACGTGCAACCTTTAAGTAACCTATCTGTTTTCATTCTCTATAGAACAAAAATTTACAATTACAAAACATCATGATACAATGAGTAAGTATTTGCCTTTGTTTTAGGAATGAAAACGTATTGTCACGTCGTAGTAACTGAAAGAAGAATAGCGGTTTAGTATGGGCCAGTGGGAGGTAGGGGCCACTTGGTGTTTCTCAAGTGCCGTCAGACAGCGAACACATGCGCTGCGTGGAATCGAGCGCAGACGTCACTTAGCCATTTGCTAAACTTGATGGATGGAATGTCGAATTTATATTATTGTTTTTGACTGTAGAAGCTAGTTAACGGCGTAGTTTTCAGCATCTCTTTGAAGTGTTGCACATAAGAAGTAATATTTTCATTCAAGTATTAATATCTAAGTAGTCTTGTGCAGACTGTATTGCAATAATGAAGTGCTGTTCACTCACTCCAGTTTCTGTTTGCGCCGTGCTTTAATGTACAATGTCATTCTGGTAGTACATAAGCACATGCTTTTGGTTTTAGGATATTAGAACAAGGTTCAACAAGAAGACTGCCAGTGAGGATCAACAAGATTGGTCGAGACTGCAACGAAGCAAGCGGTTTCAAGTGTTTCGAAGACAAAATGACTGAAAGTGTTGCTGTCGATCATTTTAATATAACTGGAACTACACTGCAAAGGAGATTAAAATCAGATGCAAAGAATCAGCAGACATGTGTGACACACTTCAGATGAGATTTTTCAAACCAACTTTGTTTATGGGGAATTTTTGAAAAAAATTTGGATCCAGCACGAAATATGAGGCGTGGGCACGTCAACTTTGAGCAGACATTGAGATTTCATTGTACTATTGAAAACTTTTCTGTTTTTTTTTTTTTTTTTTGTGCTTTCAGCTATGAAGTTAGACAAGTGATATTTAGATATCTTGCACCATGTGAAAGAACGAAAATACATTCTAGTGGAATAAAAACGACGAACCATGGAGGAATTATCCAAATGGGGCGGAAATCGGTAGATGTGATGCAAGTATAGAGAGAAATAAATGTTTACAATTTCAGAAAAATTGGATGGTTTCTTCACAAATTTGGCAAGTCAATAACGCGTCGGTTCACCTCTGGCCCTTATAAAGGAGTTATTCGGCTTGGCACTAATTGATAGAGTTTTTGGGTGATATCAAGTCAAATTCTGTCCAATTGGCGTACTAGATCATCAAAATCCCGAGATGGTTGGAGGGACGTGCCCATAATTAATAGGGAAGAGGTCCGGCAACCTTGCCGGACAAGACAGGGTTTGGCAAGCACGCAGACAAGCGGTAGAATCTCTCGCCGTGTGTTGAAATATGAGCCGAGGATGGATTGCCATGAAGGGCAACTAAACGGGGCGTAGCATATCGTCGACATACTATTGTGCTGCGGATGACAACCGTAGGAACGGCACCCCAGACCACCACTCCGATTCGTCGGGCCATATGGCGGGCTACAGTCACGTTGGCATTCCACATTACCCAGGGCGTCTCCAGACGCGTCTTCGGTCTGGAATCTCATTGACTGGAGTAGAATTGTCTTCAGTGATGAGCCCCGCTTCGAGCAGAGCCTCGATGACCAACGAAGACCTGTCCAGCGGATTGTATGTTGCTACGACATGCCAACGACAGACTGTTTCCGATCGCATCTCGGCAAAAAGAGAATCGCCGATAACTGGCATGGTTGTACGTTGTGATTGTTTAGTAGTAAACTAATGGCGATTAAAATTGCTACACCACGCAGATGACGTGCTACAGAAGTGAAATTCAACCGACAGGAAGAAGATACTGTAACATGCAAATGATTAGCTTTTCAGAGCATTCACACAAGGTGGTGACACCTACAACGTGCTGACATGAGGAAAGTTTCCAACCGATTTCTCATACACAAACAGCAGTCGACCAGCGTTACCTGGTGAAACGTTGTTGTGATGCCTCGTGGAAGGAGAAGAAATGCGTACCATCACGTTTACGACTTTGATAAAGGTCGGATTGTAGCCTATCCTGATTGCGGTTTATCGTATCGCGACATTGCTGCTCGCGTTGGTCGAGGTCCAATGACTGTTAGCAGAATATGGAATCGGTGGGTTCAGAGGGGTGATACGGAACGCCGTGCTGGATCCCAACGGCCTCGTATCACTAGCAGTCGAGATGGCAGGCATCTTATCCGCATGGCTGTAACGGATCGTGCAGCCACGTCTCGATCCCTGAGTCAACACATGGGGACGTTTGCAAGACAACAACCATCTGCACGAACAGTTCGACGACGTTGGCAGCAGCATGGACTATCAGCTCGGAGACCATGGCTGCGGTTATCCTTTGACGCTGTATCACACACAGGAGCGCCTGCGATGGCGTACTCAACGACGAACCTGGGTGCACGAATGGCAAAACGTCATTTTTTCGCATGAATCCAGGTTCTGTTTACAGCATCATGATGGTCGCATCCGTGTTTGGCGACATCGCGGTGAACGCACATCGGAAGCGTGTATTCGTCATCCCCATACTGGCGTATCACCGGGCGCGATGGTATGGGGTGCCATTGGTTCACGTCTCGGTCACCTCTTGTTCGCATTGACGGCACTTTGAACAGTGGACGTTACATTTCAGATGTGTTACGACCCGTGGCTCTACCTTTTATTCGATCCCTGCGAAACCCTACATTTCAGCAGGATAATGCACGACCGCACGTTGCACGGGCCTTTCTGGATACAGAAAATGTTCCTGCAGTTTTTGCCAGTGTTTGATGTGACTGGCAGAGGATTAGCTGTATCTATAACACTTGGTAAAATATGGTCTTGATATGTCGTTTTTACGAGGACAGCGCTTGACGGTGCCGCATCCACGTCGGGAAGTCCTTGGGGCTCACTCATTCATACAACAGGACTACCCTTCAGCTGTACACTGATCAGCCAGAACCTTACGATCACCTACATACTATCAATATAAACCCATCCAGGAGGTAGCCTGGCGGGCAATGAATACTAGTCAGACACAAGCACTGTGCATGTAGTATCAGTGAGCGTGCTGGCCCGGGTAGAATGGAGAAGGTGCACGATCTACCTGACTTTTACCGAGGGCAGATTGTGGTGGCCCAGAGGCTGGGGTGAGTGACTTCAGCAAGTGGCGAAACCAAGGTGAAACCACTTATATATACTTATATGGATATGGTGTCTGTTCTTTCGGACATGTCCGAAAGAGCAGACACCATATCCATATAAGTGTATAGTTCTGGCAATACCGGCCATGAACTTCCTCTTCTGTTCTTACATATTACCCGAACTCTTACGGGACCTGGTAAGAATGTCTTCCACGAGTAATGAGTGTGTTGGGTAGGGACACTTCGGATATAGTGTGTTGACATATAAGGTGAGAATGTGGGTCTCGCAGGAGGCGTGCGCGAGATAGTCCCAGAAGTCGCACTATCTTCTGTGCCCACGGTGGGTCAGATGGATCGTACTCGCTTCGGCGGTACATATACTAATATTGGAACGATACAAAGAAGATTAGCTGCCGGCACGGTAGCTCAGCGTGTTCGGTCAGAGGGTTTAGCTACCCTCTGTAATAAAAAAACTGAGTTAATTGATCAACAACGAACTTAAACAGATTTCGTACGACGTCCACCCCGAGCAGATGCAACGAACTAAAACGAGCAAAATGAGATTTTTTTTTTTAATTGATAGAGCGCCTGCCATGTAAGCTGGAGATCCCGGGTTCGAGTCCCGATCGGGGCACACATTTTCACCTGTCCCCGTTGATATACAGGGTGGTCTATTGATAGTGACAGGGTCAAATATCTCACGAAATAAGCATCAAACGAAAAAACTACAAAGAACGAAACTTGTCTAACTTGAAGGGGGAAACCAGATGGCGCTATGGTTGGCCCGCTAGATGGCGCTGCCATAGGTCAAACGGATATCAACTGCGTTTTTTAAAATAGGAGCCCCCATTTTTTATTTCATATTCGTGTAGTACATAAAGAAATATGAATATTTTAGTTGGACCACTTTTTTCGGTTTGTGATTTTCTTTACGTACTACACGAATATGTAATTAAAAATGGGGGTTCCTCTTTGAAAAACGCAGTTGATATCTGTTTGGCCTATGGCAGCGCCATCTAGCGGGCCAACCATAGCACCATTTGGTTTACCCCTTCAAGGTAGACAAGGTTCGTTCTTCGTAGTTTTTTCGTTTGACGCTTATTTCGTGAGATATTTGGCCCGGTCACGATCAATGGACCACCCTGTATATCAACGCCCATCAGCAGCTGCAGGTATTAACATATAATTCTAATTTCATTTAATTCTAACCTCGTTACAGATTAGCACGTCGAGGCTGGCCGGACGGACAAAACAGGACAGGATGCGAACTGTGGCGGAACTAACATCAGACTTTAATGCTGGGCAGAGTACAAGTGCATCTGAACAAGTAGTGCACCGAACAATCCTAATCATGTAAACTCTTCCGGGCTAAGTTGCCGTGGTCGATCTGTAGAACTTCTTCTCCCTGACGTTTCGTTCTCAACTGCGGAGAACATCTTCCGAGGTGAGTCGACGACTGGCTGCTAGGAGCTGGGGCCGCCGCTTATATAGAGATCGTAGGGGGCGCCACCACACGTCACATGGCGTCGATGTGCAGCTATCTCTGGCTATCGTCTGTTCTCTCGATTGCAGGCAATCGATTGTCACGTGATTGATGCAACGTCGACCGCCATATCTTATCCAATTTTAATCCTTCTTCTTTACGATTAAAATTGTATTGATGTTTGTGGATTTCAATTGCCTCTCTATACATACGTGTATAATAGTGCGACGTCCTCGCTAGCACGCTTGTTTCACCAAATTTTATGTCGTGATCTCCATCCTTAAAAACATGTTCCGCTACTGCCGATTTGTCGATATGTCCCAAGCGACAGTTTCTTTTGTGCTCCGTCAACCGTGTATTGATGCTTCTTTTGGTAGTTCCTATGTAAACCCTGCCGCAACTACACGGAATTTTATATACCCCTGGGGTGGCTAGGGGGTGACGAGCATCTTTTGTTGATCTTAGGCATTCACTAATTTTCTTAGTAGGCCTAAAAATGGTCTCTACCTGAAACTTGGCTAGTACTTTTCCAATGCGATCCGTGATATTATGGATGAACGGAAGAAATACTTTTCCAGCTGATGGTTGTTGCTGTCTCCCATTTTTAGGCATTTTTCTATTTGGGTGAAGTGCTCGATTAATCTCGTTTTTTGTATAACCATTTTTCGCAAAGGCCATTCGTAAATGATTTAGTTCTTCTTGTAAGTAGCCTGGTTCACAAATATTATTGGCCCTATCCACCAGTGTTTTTATGACCCCCCTCTTTTGCCTAGGGTGGTGGTTTGAGTTCTTATGGAGGTAGCGATCGGTATGTGTACCTTTCCTGTAGACCTTATGTAGACTATTATACACGTATGTATAGAGAGGCAATTGAAATCCACAAACATCAATACAATTTTAATCGTAAAGAAGAAGGATTAAAATTGGATAAGATATGGCGGTCGACGTTGCATCAATCACGTGACAATCGATTGCCTGCAATCGAGAGAACAGACGATAGCCAGAGATAGCTGCACATCGACGCCATGTGACGTGTGGTGGCGCCCCCTACGATCTCTATATAAGCGGCGGCCCCAGCTCCTAGCAGCCAGTCGTCGACTCACCTCGGAAGATGTTCTCCGCAGTTGAGAACGAAACGTCAGGGAGAAGAAGTTCTACAGATCGACCACGGCAACTTAGCCCGGAAGAGTTTACTGATAAAGACGCCGGCCGTGAAAGCCTACATGGAATGAATCCTAATCATGGTCCTCTGCAGCCGAAAACCCATTCTTGCGCCAATGTTAACACCACGACATGGCAACTATGACTGAAATGGGCACGTGACCATCGGCAGTGGACGTTGGCGCAGTGGCAGAGCGTGGCATGGTGTGTTGAGTCGCGATACCTTCTTCATTAAGCCGATGGGAAGGCGCGAATGTGTCGTTTTCCAGCTCCGTGACACCTATACTGCAGAACGGAGACAACCTGGCGGCGGCTGCATTATGCTGTGGAAAAGATTCATGTGGGGGCATCCACGGGTGCAGTGGAGCCCGTGCAAGGCACCATTACGACCACGAAGTATCATACACTGGTTGCAGACCGCGGATACCCCTTCATAACGATCAAGTTTCCTGAGGGCAGTGACATTTTTCAACAAGATACTGCGCTAAATCACAAGGACAGGAGTGTGAGGGAGTGATTCGGGGAACACAGTGGTGTGTCCCAAGTAATGTGCTGGCTTCCTAACTTGCCATATCTTAACCCGATCGAACACATCTGGTTCAAAAAATGGTTCAAATGGCTCTGAGCACAATGGGACTTAACATCTTAGGTCATCAGTCCCCTACAACTTAGAACTACTTAAACATAACTAACCTAAGGACATCACACACATCCATGCTCGAGGCAGGATTCGAACCTGCGACCGTAGCAGTCCCGCGGTTCCGGACTGCAGCGCCTAGAACCGCAAGACCACCGCGGCCGGCAACACATCTGGAATGTGACTATGTGGCGCCAAAGATCATCGCCCACTCCCCGGAATATACGAGAATTAGGTGACTTGCAGATGTGGTGCCAACTCCTTCCAGCGACCTAGCGAGGCCTCATTGGTTCAATGCCAGGACTCGTCGCCGGTGTTATCTGCGCCAAAGGTGGACATACTGGCTGTTAGGTGGATGGTAATAATTGTTCTGCCTGATCGGTGTATATTCCACTTGTGCAGCTCATAATTTCAACTTCGTACAACCGACACGTGCATGATCCTACTTATCTGGGATTCACAAGGAACACTGAAAATGTTACATTATTTATTTAGGCTACCTAAACGGAGACCAATTTTAAATAATGCCCTTGAATCATTAACCGGTGTTCGCGTTTGGAGTTTGAAACGTACTACACTCACCAGACGGATCGAGTGACTTCGCAACGCACAAGATTTCAAGTAATTACGCGCTTGTGTTGTTTTGGCTCTGGGGAAGGTTCAAGAATTTGAGAAAAAGATCACGTTGCCATCATTTTGTTAGCCATCACCAGCGGAGATTTTTTAGTCTGCTTCGTCATACTTTCTGAAATGCCTGCGCTGGGTGAGTTCATCTGCCGTCAACTTCAGCGCCAAGGTATAGATTATGCAGCGTTAATCAATACTGCCAGGGATCTTAAAAGGGAACTGATGGTAGGTCAGGCACATCAGGGTACCGGTGATGATGTGTCTATGTTCATACCCTTTCCGGATGCCTACATTAGATCACTACATTGTGAACTTTTAGCAAAAAATGGTTCAAATGGCTCTGAGCACTATGGGACTCAACTGCTGAGGTCATTAGTCCCCTAGAACTTAGAACTAGTTAAACCTAACTAACCTAAGGACATCACAAACATCCATGCCCGAGGCAGGATTCGAACCTGCGACCGTAGCGGTCTTGCGGTTCCAGACTGCAGCGCCTTTAACCGCACGGCCACTTCGGCCGGTGAACTTTTAGCAGCTTGAATTGTCTTTTACCACGAAAAATCATTGGTGAAGTTACGAAACTCCATTCATCTTATGCTTCAGATCCATTAGGCGCTGATTTATCAACAACAACAGCTGAGTTGAAAGTCTGTCATCAACGTCTGAGTCAACTGGAGCAGTTGTCTCAAAGCGCAGTGGAAACCTTGTCTGTCAGCGACCATCTACATCTACATGGATACTCAACAAATCACACTTAAGTGCCTGGCAGAGGATTCATCGAACCACCTTGTATTATTCCACTCTCGAACAGCGCGCGGAAAAAATGAATATCGATCTCTTTCCGTGCGAGCTCTGATTTCACTTATTTTATTACGACGATCGTTTCTTTCTATGTACGTCGGCGACGATAAAATATGTTCGCTTTCGGAGGAAAAATGGAAATGAGCGTTTGGCGTCATTGGTCGGGAGGCCCCTTACGGGGTAGGTCTGGCCTTGGTGCAGGTCTTATTACATTCGACGCCACATTGGGCGACCTGCCCGCCGGATGGAGATGAAATGATGATGAACACAACACAACACCCAATCCCTGAGCGGAGAAAATCACCGACCCAGCCGGGAATCGAAACCGGGCCCCTTAGGACGGCAGTCCGTCACGCTGACCATTATTTTTTTTTTATGGGTTTGGTCGTTAAGGACGTCACATGACATCCGTTTAAGTTCGTTTGTTGATCCTTTCACTCAGTTTTTTTTTATCACAGAACACGCTGAGCTACCGTGCCGGCAAACCATTCAGCTATCGTGGCAGACGCAGTCGAAGGAGAAAATTAGTGACTGAAATTTCGTGAGAAGATTCCTTCGCAACCAAAAACGAACGCCTTTGTTTTAATGGTCTCCATCCCAAATCCTGTATCAAGTCCGTGACACTCTCTCCCCTGTTTCGCGATAATATAAGACATGCTGCTCTTCTTTGAATTTTCTCGAGGTACTCCGTTAATCCTAACTGGTAAGAATCCCAGACTCGCAGCGGTACTCCAAAAGAGGACGGACAAGCGTAGTGTAGGCAGTCTCCTTAGTAGATCTGTTACAATCTGCCAGTAAAACAAATTCTTTGGTTTGCCTTCCCCACAACATTTTCTGTGCGTTCTTTCCAATTTAAATTGTTCTTAATTTTAATTCCTAGGTATTTAGTTGATTTTGTAAATTTGTGGTAAGATCTTAGGGGGCCAAACTGCTTAGGTCATCGGTCCCTAATTTAAACTGACTTACGCTATGGACAACACACACACCCATGTCCGAGAGAGGACTCGAACCACCGACGTCGGGAGCCGCGCAGACTTTGACAAGACACCTTAGACCATGGGGCTATATTTAGTTGAATTTGTGGCCTTCAGATTAGATTGATTTATCGTGTAACCAAAGTTTAACGGATTCCTTTTAGCACTCATGTGGATGACCTCACACTTTTCTTTATGTAGGGTCAATTGTCAGTTTTCGCTCCATTTAGATATCTTTTCTAAATCGTTTTACAATTTGTTTTGATCTTCTCATGTATTTATTAGACGATAACGACAGCATCATCTGCAAACAACATGAGACGCCTGCTCACATTGCCTCCTAAGTCGTTTATAGAGATAAGGATCAGCGTAGGGCCTGAACACTACTCTGGGGGACGCCAGAAATCACTCCTGTTTTACTCGATATTTTCCGTCAGTTACTACGAACTGTGACCCCTCTGACAGGAAATCACGAATCCAGTCACATAACTGAGACAATATTCCATAAGCACGCAATTTCACCACAAGCCGCTTGTGTAGTACAGTGTCAAAGGCACTCAACACTTCGTGTGTGTAATGAGCTAGTTGCGTTTCACAAGAACGGTGTTTCCTAAATCAGTGTTGGCTGTGTGTCAATACACCGTTTTCTTCGAGGTAATTCATGATGTTCGGTCACAATATATGTTCAAAAACCTGCTGCATATCTACGTTAAAGATATGGGCTTGTAATTTAGTGGATTAATCCTACTATCTTTCTTGAATAGTGGTGGGACCTGTGCAACTTTTCAGTCTTTGGGTACGGATCTTTAGTCGAGCTAGCGGTTGTGTATGTTTGTTAGATTTATCCTGAAGTGTTTTGGTTTCTACAGCTCTCTGCAACTTAACTAGTGACAACCGCCAAGAATGAGCGCATTTACTTCACAGTTAAGAGAATAAGATATACGTAAGGAATTCTACTATTGAGGCATGTCTGAATGGGCTAGCCGTGATGACAATTCATCGAGAAGTGAAAGCTAATGTCCAAACTGTGACAAGTTATGTGGCAAAAAAAGACCGCCGTCTTCCTTCAGTACTTTAAATTTTTAAATGGTATTATCATTTGTTCTATTTATATGTCTTTTATACACTTCAAAATAAATTAACACGAGACAAGACTACAAACACAGGCAATTAGTAGAACCTGTTCAGAATATTCTCTTAGCAACTGGATCATATTTCATTAAAATTATTCAAATTTCATAACCTTATAAAACTGACTTCATAATGTTATTCATAATCGCAGTAAAATGTTTTCGTAGTGTCATTAAACAAATGATATTAAACAAATGTAAACCAATGATACACTTTCAAATGACACACTTTATTTTTGTGATTTTTGACAAGATGGTATGGATCAAGTTTGAAAGAGTGCCTCACCTAACTCTGCCACCTCAAATATCTCTAGAACAACAATAGATATTCAAAAATGGTTTTCACCAGCATGAACGTACGGAAGGGGTTTAGGAAACTAAATACTATGCGAAATTTTAAAACGTGAAAAAATACTGTTTTCAACACAAACATGTGTATTTTCAAATGAACATCCCCTATTATTTCGTATTCAATCAATAGCACGAAAAATCACAAAAATAGCGGCGTTGGTTGCATCGCAATACGTTAATTAGATTACGAGACATTGTGAAGCAAAATTGTTGCTTGAAATAAATGAAGCGCACGTCCTGAGACTCAAGCGTGCACCTCGCGCTGCCGGTAATCGTAATGTGATTGACGTACTGCGTCAGTGGAGTGTTAATGTATGGTGCGGTATTGTGTGACAACACATCATTGACCCATATTTCATTGATGGCACTCCTAAAGGATGATAGTTTAGCCCTTTCTTGAGCTGTACCTTACTTGAACCGTTCCACCTCTTATAATGTGTCAAATAACGCGGTACCAGAATGATGGATGTCCTGTGCATAATGCTTATTGTTGCGAAATGACAACTAGAGATACAATTAGTGGTTACACACTTGGTTTCATGTTTCTAAACCTCATAAGTTCTGAAATACACTCCTGGAAATGGAAAAATGAACACATTGACACCGGTGTGTCAGACCCACCATACTTGCTCCGGACACTGCGAGAGGGCTGTACAAGCAATGATCACACGCACGGCACAGCGGACACACCAGGAACCGCGGTGTTGGCCGTCGAATGGCGCTAGCTGCGCAGCATTTGTGCACCGCCGCCGTCAGTGTCAGCCAGTTTGCCGTGGCATACGGAGCTCCATCGCAGTCTTTAACACTGGTAGCATGCCGCGACAGCGTGGACGTGAACCGTATGTGCAGTTGACGGACTTTGAGCGAGGGCGTATAGTGGGCATGCGGGAGGCCGGGTGGACGTACCGCCGAATTGCTCAACACGTGGGGCGTGAGGTCTCCACAGTACATCGATGTTGTCGCCAGTGGTCGGCGGAAGGTGCACGTGCCCGTCGACCTGGGACCGGACCGCAGCGACGCACTGATGCACGCCAAGACCGTAGGATCCTACGCAGCGCCGTAGGGGACCGCACCGCCACTTCCCAGCAAATTAGGGACACTGTTGCTCCTGGGGTATCGGCGAGGACCATTCGCAACCGTCTCCATGAAGCTGGGCTACGGTCCCGCACACCGTTAGGCCGTCTTCCGCTCACGCCCCAACATCGTGCAGCCCGCCTCCAGTGGTGTCGCGACAGGCGTGAATGGAGGGACGAATGGAGACGTGTCGTCTTCAGCGATGAGAGTCGCTTCTGCCTTGGTGCCAATGATGGTCGTATGCGTGTTTGGCGCCGTGCAGGTGAGCACCACAATCAGGACTGCATACGACCGAGGCACACAGGGCCAACACCCGGCATCATGGTGTGGGGAGCGATCTCCTACACTGGCCGTACACCACTGGTGATCGTCGAGGGGACACTGAATAGTGCACGGTACATCCAAACCGTCATCGAACCCATCGTTCTACCATTCCTAGACCGGCAAGGGACCTTGCTGTTCCAACAGGACAATGCACTTCCGCATGTATCCCGTGCCACCCAACGTGCTCTAGAATGTGTAAGTCAACTACCCTGGCCAGCTAGATCTCCGGATCTGTCCCCCATTGAGCATGTTTGGGACTGGATGAAGCGTCGTCTCACGCGGTCTGCACGTCCAGCACGAACGCTGGTCCAACTGAGGCGCCAGGTGGAAATGGCATGGCAAGCCGTTCCACAGGACTACATCCAGCATCTCTACGATCGTCTCCATGGGAGAATAGCAGCCTGCATTGCTGCGAAAGGTGGATATACACTGTACTAGTGCCGACATTGTGCATGCTCTGTTGCCTGTGTCTATGTGCCTGTGGTTCTGTCAGTGTGATCATGTGATGTATCTGACCCCAGGAATGTGTCAATAAAGTTTCCCCTTCCTGGGACAATGAATTCACGGTGTTCTTATTTCAATTTCCAGGAGTGTATGTGGCTTGTAAAGGATAGCAACGGCGTCACAGTTTCTGACGTAATGCGTCGCGTGTAGCACTGTGCTCAGAGCAGGGGTTGCCTGCACTGGCGCCTGTATCCTGCCGTAAATATACCAATATCACCACGGCACGCTCTACCTTCAGTGTACAAGTGTCTCCTAATCCGTTCTGCTGAACTGCTCTCATAACGTAACGTAATTCACATACGTTGCCACATTTAAACCTGTTTTCTTGTGGCTTGCTACATTTGCCGTCATCTAGTCGATATGCCGGCTTTCAGTAATGAAGAAAAACTAGCTATTATTTTAATTTATTAGGAATGGCACAGAAATGCAACCGCAACTATGACACTGTATGCTGAACGCTACCCATATCGGCGGTGTGTGATCGGCGGTGTCTGTCACGTCGAACCATTGGCAACATCTGCAAGAGACTCACGGAAACAGAAAACTGTGCTCCCACAAAACGTCGACGTACAACGCCAGTGACTGGCAAGAAACGAAATTGCTGTTCTGGCTGTTGTAGCGCACAATCCTCAGGTGGGTGTACGAGAAATTGCACGAGGTGTAGGAATAAGCCACAGTAGTGTGTGCAGAATCTTGCATCGGCATCGGTTTCATCCGCTCCATATCTCACTGCACCAAGAACTGTACGGGAATAACTTTGAATCCTGCACTGCATTCTGTCGTTTTGCACTTCAGCAGTTGCAAGGTGATCCAGTATTCCTAAGCAGTGCGTTGTTTACGGACGAGGCTTCATTTACAAATCATGGTAATGTGAATCTGTGGAACATGCGCAACTGGTCCGTGCAAAATCGCTATTTTTGCCGTGTAACATTGAATGGACAGCGATATTCACCATTTCTTCAACACACACCAGCGCTCCTCATGGATGACCTAGGATCGGAAACTCGTCTATCAACTTGGTTCCAACATGATGGATGTCCCGCACAGAACGCAAAAGTTGCCAGAGGTGTTCTAGATGCGAGATTTCCAAGTAGGTGAATGGGGCGGGGAGGTACTGTGCGATGGCCAACATGGTCCCGCGACTTTACGCCAGTAGACTTCTATCTCTGGCGCGTAGTGAGAGACAGTAGAAGATATGCAACATCGTATACTGCGGCGTCTGCGGCAATATCTGTAGAAACTCTACAACCTGTGCAACACTCTCTCGTTACCTGTCTGCAAACGTGTATTGATGCAAACGGAGGGCACTTCGAACATATGTTGACATGACACAGTTTCATTGGTCAAGATGTGGGTGTATTTTCTATGCTGAATGTAATGCACAACAATACAGTTTCTGTGGGCGATAGGGCACTAGTAAATGTGTTTAACAAAGTGAATTCAATTGTGTTATTTCTAATTATAGCTCTCGTTGTCATTTTACTATAACAAATATACATTTAAAATTTGAAAAACTTTACGTTGGGCATGTTACTTGTTTATTTTTGTGGGATGTGCATACCTTCCCACTGTGTGAGCCCCTGACACAGGCAGCGTAAGGTGCACGCTTGAGTCTCAGGACGTACGCTAGCTGTGCGCTTCATTTATTTCAAGCGTCAATTTCGCTTCGCAAATTCTCGGGACGTAATTGATATATTGCGATGCAACCAACGCCATGATTTTTGTGATTTTTAATGCTTTTGATTGCATACGAAATAATACGGGGTGTCTACTTAAAAATGCAAGTGTTTGTGTTGAAAATTTCGCATAGTTTTTGGTTTCCTAAGCCCCTGCCGTACGTTATTACTGGTGAAAACCGTTTTAGAATATCTATTGTTGTTCCAGAGATATTTGAGGTGGCAGTGTGAGGTGAGACACCCTGTATATAAATATATTTGAATGGTTCTGTTTTGTATTTCCTTGTAATTATGCAGAGTATCAAAAAAAAGTATTCCATTTTGGAGAGGTAGTATTATGGACCAAAACAAGAAGAAATGTCCAATAAACGTTGAATCTAAAGTGCATACCTTATGAGCTATGAACCCTTGACCGTCTTTGCTATTGTGAAAAATATCTTTTCCACTGAACAAATGCCCATAGCTCTGTGTCCAGAATAGATTCCATGTTTACTAGACAATTTTGTCTATTCCAGGGCTTCCAACGTGTGGTCCGCGGACCCCTAAAGCCGGCGCTTTCTAGGGGGTCCGCGGCCACCCTTCACCAAATCGAGTAAGATAATGAGTAAAATTATTGAATAAAAATGTGAAAATCAAATTCATCACAATTATTTTTTTTCGTGTGAAAAACATGTGTACTTTTACTTCAGGCCGTACTCCCAAGCAGCCTTTGCGGTTCCTAAGTGAGATCGCATACACAGTTTAGTGCTGGAGAATGCAGCTTCTCTGATCGACTGTTTCGCAACAATACGGGGGTCGTTTGTGCGCCGGCTCGCGGCGGTAGATGCGCTGAAACCTTTTACGCATGCGCGGAGCGAGCTTTGTCGACCAATCACACCGCTCGTTGGCACGTATGCGGCCCCAGACATCATTAAATGTTAAACTTACTTTGTCAGTGCACTACCTATTTCATAAGTCGATTTTTGACCTTCATGTTGTTTTCATTCATCTCTAAACCAAGGACTATTGATACCTCGGGGGGGAGGGTGTCATCGGGAACATGGAACTTGCATTAAGAAGCTTTCAGTTCCCATGGGTATCGCTCTGAAATTTAAAGTTACTGTGCTCTTGACTGACTAGGGTTCCGCCATGGTTTTTCGACTGAAGAAGGGGTCCACCAGCTGAAAAGGTTGGGAAGCCCTGGTCTATTCTATCACCTCTCAAAATACGGAATATTTTTTAATGCCCCTTGTATAGGTATCCGCTATTTTATACTGTAAATTCGGATATTGATGGTCCATGTACAAGCGTCGATAAACAGAAACGTTAGATCAGGTAGAAAAAAGACCGAAGTGCGGAGGCAGAACAGTACGAAAGGAAAGGTGGAGCGTGTAAAGGAAAGAGTGAGCGGACCTATCTAGTTCTCTGGGAGCAGTCGCACAGGAACCTACAAGCTGTAGGCAGGTCTTTGAGATGTACGATTGTAGATGCTAAGGGTTGTGGGAAAGGCCTCGGGTAACGAATGGTTTCACGTCCTAGATGCTGTAAAACACAACGTAATCTCAATGGCATATCGCAAAGATTAAGAGCCAGAAATACGTGCATGGTACTGCCGGCGACAACGACGAACTATCTGTTCACGTGTCGCCTCCAGGCAAAGTAGCTATTTAGTATTGTAACATATGGATCAGTCTTTAAACGTATTTTAGACTCCAACATACTGTGTCAACTCAAATGTTTTGTGGACAGTGAGTTACCTACTGCATTGATGTTTAGTATCATATTTTTGAGTATTAACTACGAGTTCTGTTCATTTCAATTTCAAAATTGCTTTTGAATAATTAAAGCAGTTACCTCACAGCTAATTTTTAAATTCAGACAGCACGAGAACGGTAGCTATCATTGGTCACTTAAGCGAATATTGATAAAAGCTTGTTTTTTATAAAAGAATCATGGCTGCTTTAAAACCTCTATTTGAAGATTTGTGTTTGTGTAAGTGGTGAAAAGGATTTCTGACCAAAACGGCACATAGCAAGGAAAGACTTTCTAAGATTACAATTCGAGCTGTTAATGAAAGTGTCGGATAGTACGGTCCGTAAAACAAAAGTAGGATTTTAAATGAAAAGGCTGTTTTTGTGGTTCACAGACAAATGTAATCCGTTTACATATAAAGAGCATAATATAATTAAAAAATTAATTGAAAACGTAAAACAAAAACTAAACTTTGTTCACACACTACAGCAGTCGAGTTCTTGTTTTCTACGCATACGATATAGTGTGTGGAGGTGCGTAAGAAAAACATGTCTGAAATTTCACCTTAAGCTCGGAAGCCCCCCACCACCTTAAATACGGCACTGAGTGTGTGTAACGTTTGAAATATTCTGTTATGCTACGTACTTTGACTTCTGTCGACAACAGACTTACCAACTTACCACCAATAACAACGGCACGAGCGCTGTCCGGTAATGCACAGTACTACGTTCAACTATTAGCAGCCGGCCGCGGTGGTCTAGCGGTTCTAGGCGCGCAGTCCGGAACCGCGCGACTGCTACGGTCGCAGGTTCGAATCCTGCCTCGGGCATGGATGTGTGTGATGTCATTAGGTTAGTTAGGTTTAAGTAGTTCTAAGTTCTAGGGGACTGATGACCTCAGGTGTTAAGTCCCATAGTGCTCAGAGCCATTTGAACCATTTGAACTATCAGCACGGCGCACAGTTTTAATTAGCCAGGCAGTTTCATTTAGTCTTACCGGACAGACTGCCTTTGCGTAGAAACAAAGCTGCTCTCTTCGACAAATCGTAACTCCTGGGCGAGCTAATAACAATTTTGTTTGTCTGGTTCCCATCAGTCTCCATACGAATGTATAAGCTAAATTTAACAATACTCTCACTAGCGCGATTATGACAGATTTTATGTTTGTAATACGTCAGCTACAACATTTAAACATATAAACAGCATATAAGCTGCACTCACATATGATTTGACGATCAGCAGCTGTATGAAATATTATTCCAATTTATTCGCTTAATATGAATTCCATGACGTTAGTTGCAATAGGTATGGAATTATTACTAAACGAAGAAAAATTTGTGGCGGACCAGGACTCGGAATCTTATTTCCTACTTATCGTGACCAATCACCTTAACCACTTTAGATATTTGTGCCCACCTTCATATGTCACTGTCGACATGTTTTTCTACATTTTACTCTTACGCACGTCTCCGTTTAAGCTCGCAACATTACTTGATTCCTGCTTAGTCAGAATGACACAAGAGTACAAGACAAGGTTATGGACAGTGACGTAGAGGTTTCGATCCCGCCGGAGAGTGTGAACGGATAGGTAAAGTTGTTACGGCGATTACTCGCGATAAGTGGTAGATCTGGGTTTGAGTCCTGGTCTGGTACAAGCTTCACAACCGCGTATTACGTATATACCCACTGCAGGTGGTGTCCTGAAATTCGCATTCAGCGAATAATTTGGAATAATAAATAAAATGAAAATAAATGTGCAGACGAATAGTTTGGGATATTATCTTTGGCTCAATAGTTATTCTCTATAATGACTACACTAGAATACAGAGTAGAAATCAATGCAAATGCAGGGTTCCTACGAAAGTAACAGAACAATGTCTGTAGCATATTATATCAAATTTATTGTTAAAGTAGTAGACACATGTAAGACATATACAATCAAGACGGAATTACATAGTTTCTTTCATAATACGAATAACAAAATAAGGTGTTGGCGTTTACTGGACGGATATTGGTATAAAGGTATTCACTGTCCTCTTGTGTTATTGACTTGTTAGTATTTTGTCCAAGCTTCGTTTTCGTAATTACCTCAAACATTCTCTTCGGCATTGATTTTGTTATGTTTTGTAGTTCTCACAGTGAAATTGTCCCGTACTCTTGTATTATCGCTCTTTTCATTTCATGTACGGCCTCAAATGGCCTTCCATTGCGATAAACACGCCTCGCAAGTACTTCTCAAAGGTTTTCCACGGAACTCAAACGCAGACTATGTGTAGCCTTTACAAAACATCAATATCTTTATCTTCAAACCACTTTTTGGTTCTATCAGAACTATACACAGATTCATAATATTCTTGAAACATTACACTTTCGTCCCTAAGTCCACAGACACTTCAATCGTTTCTGTCTCTATCATTTCAGTGAACACACAGTGAAATCTGGTTTCGCAGGACACAGCGGATCAGGTTGTGGAAAGGAGCCAAGTAATTACTGTTAGTTATACAAGAACACACACAACTTTATTGCTCAAACCAATGCACAGTTTTCTCTTTAAAACAACAAAGATCAGTTCAAGGCTGAGCGCCCAAGTAACTTCTCCAGTATAAGTTTGAATGATTGCTTGTTTAACACCAGGATTTAGAGTACCGGTTGAAGGCCTTACTTAAGCAAAATTACAATATCTTCTCGGCTAAAGGCCGAAATAATATTTCAGATCTGCTAAGGAAATTTTTTAAAAGCCAAGCATTTACAAATTCCGGCTGAAGGGCATATTAAGGAAAATTCAAGTTAATTCTTCGGCTGAAAGCCCAATAAAAATTTTTCGTTACATAATAAAAGAGAAGTTTTAAAGATAAGCTTTTACACAGTGCAACAGAAAAACATCTTAAGAAAACTTGAAGTATCTTGTCGGCTGAAGGCCCAAACAATTACTCAAGAATAATTAAATACAACCTTAAGATAAACATTTACAGAACACGGCTGTAGGCCATTTCAAGAATTCAAGATAATAAAGAGAAACGTTACAGGCAAGGATTTACATATTAAAGCCACAGATTCTGAAACAAACGCGGCTGAAGGTCTAAACACAGAGCAACAAGAATTTTAAGTGAAACACGGCCGAAGGCTTAAAGTTGTTCAGAAGTTTAGCTGAAGGCCATGTACTAAACAGAAATCAGACAATATTAATACACGGCTGAAGGCCTGGCACAGCACCTGCGACCAAATAAAATGACAATCACAAACAACAAACAGTGGTGCTCAGAAGTATTTCAAGGGTCGGCCTGGGGAGGAAACTGTAATCACAGTTTAGGTGAGACAGGCAGCCAAGCGTAACACTGAACAATCGGGTTGCAGCACGACCTACGGACGGCTGACGAACCATCCAACCGCCTAATCAATTCCTTTCCACTCGACCACCAGCACGACAACCAAAGGTATCAGCAGAGACGAGGATCGCAGCAGGATTATGTCTTGTGATTTCGTAGACTTTCCCGGCGTAATAACTTCTGATATTCTTCACGGGTTTGCAGCCGGATCATGTCGTCGTCCAGACACAATATTTCGGCGGACCAGCTGGCCGCCATCTTCAGGTGAGGCAGTGCACTAGCATTAACTCACCTGAAGATGGCGGCCAGCTGGTCCGCCGAAATATTGTGTCAGGACGACGATATGATCCGGCTGCAAACCCGTGAAGAATATCAGGATTATGTCTTAATAATTGGCGTATAAACACAGTCAAGGCACAATAAATACTCGAAGAGGAAAAGAGAACAACACCAAGCAGTCGAACTACACGCTGTGCAGGACAGCATCAACATAGCGAGGCAGACACACTGCCGCCAAAACTTCGCTAACGACCAGAGCAGGTAACCGTAACAGTTAACGGCCACAAGGCAGAAGATACCGCTTGTGCACTTCACTAATAAATTATAATCATTTCAAAGGTTGAACACCATACAGGGAGACGGCTGCAAAATTTTGCCGACTCCCAACCTACCATCTCGTTGCTGCTTGTGGGGACAGCCCAGGATGCAACAACCAGCAATCAACAAAGAGATGTCACAACGATTGAGCTTTCATGCCAGGTTCACTGCTAAGTTCGTCGCCCACCGCACACTGGAGTTGAGAAATCCTGTGAACAGTTAAATGTTGAAGCCCGACCAACAGGCATTATATGCATTAATCAAAAATAATAGTGCATTGAGAATGGCTAGTTTCTAGCTGAAATCTACATCTGCCAATAAAATTTCAAAAGTACGACTGACAGCTGAAATCTATTATTTACAAGTCAATATAACAGTCGCTGCGTGCAACAGCCTCTGAATGGAAGGTAACCTGATGATATTTTTTCATAGGTCTATTGTGCTGCCACTTACTGCCAGTCACTCCATATCAGGGTCCTCATTAGACATCGTGGGAGAGCAGAATGGGGCTCTCCGCGGGACTCACGGACTTCTAACATGGCCAGGTGATTGGGTGTCACTTGTATATACGTCTGTACGCCAGATTTCCACACTCCTAAACATCCCCAGGTCCACTGTTTCAGATGTGATAGTGAAATGGAAACGTGAAGGGATACGTACAGCACAAATGTGTACAGGCCGACATCGTCTGTTGTCTGACAGAGACCGCCGACAGTTAAAGAGCGTCGTAATGTGTAATAGGCAGACATCTATCCAGACCATCACACAGGGATTCCAAACTGCATCAAGATCCACTGCAAGTGCTATGACAGTTAGACGGGAGGTGAGGAAACTTGGATTTCATGGCCGAGCGGCTGCTCATAAGCCACACATCACGCCGGTAAATGCCAAACGACGCCTCGCTTGGTGTAAGAAGCGTAAACATTGGACGATTGAACAGTTGTAAAACGTTGTGTGGAGTGACGAGTCACGGTATACAATGTGGCGATCCGATGCCAGGGTGTGGGTATGGCGAACGCCGGTAAACGTCATCTGTCACCGTTTGAAGAGCCAACAATAAAATCGTGCATTTTTCATGGAGGGTGCTTGCACCCCCTTGTTGTTTTGAGTGGCACTATCACAGTACAGGCCGACATTGATGTTATAAGCAACTTTTCGCTCCCCATTGTTGAAGAGCAATTCAGGGATGGCGATTGCATCTTTCAACATGATCGAGCACCTGTTCATAATGCATGGGCTCTGGTGGAATGGTTACACGACAATAACATCTCTGTAATGGACTGGCCTGCACAGAGCCCTGACCTGAATCCTTTGGGATGTTTTGGAACGCCGACTTCGAGCCAGGCCTCACCGACTGACATCGATACCGCTCTTCGGTGTAGCACTCCCTGAAGTACGGGGTGCCATTCCCCAAGAAACCTTCCAGCACCAGATTGAACGTATGCCTGCGAGAGTGGAAGCTGTCGTCAAGGCCAACACGATATTAAATTTCGGCATTACCGATGGAGAGCGGCACGATCTTGTAAGTCTTTTCAGCCAGGTGTCCGGATACGTTTGATCACATAGTGTATCTCTTGTACTACTCCGTTTTCTGAAACCAAATTGCTCTTCCCCTATGTCCTCTTCCGTTATAAGTACCAGTCTATGATTCAGTATCCTCAGTATGATTCTGGTAACGTGAAAGATAATACTCGTTATGTATTCTGTGCAGTTCTTGGTACCCGATTTATTGGGGATTGAAACCATCAATGTCTTCACATTTTTAGCCATCTACCACTATCACATCCCCCAAGGCATAAGGCTATCATTTCTCACGTGCCTTTTTTTACCCGTACTCTGAAATAATGCTGTAGGAAGAATGTCCATTCCAGCAGATTTACCTTTTATTTCGTTTAGTGCTTTTTCTGCTTCAGAGATCACAACTGAAATCCTTCTTCCCTTGTTTCTATCTTGCATTTCTTTAGTTAAAATTTTTTTGCCGCTTCTGCACTTTATATACTTTCTTCACTTTTTCAGCGTTGTGCTCATTTTCATCACGTCTAACACATGATTGCTGTTAATGTCATTTCTTTGTGGTCCGTCAGAACTTTTCACTGCATTGCAGCACTATGCTACATACGGATGTCATTCAGTAATGTTTGAAAATCGTTGCTATCGGTGTGAAGAACTAAACATTTCAATCAAATGGTTCAAATGGCTCTGAGCACTATGGGACTTAACTTCTGAGGTCATCAGTCCCCTAGAACTTAGAACTACTTAAACGTAACTAACCTAAGGACATCACACACATCCATGCCCAAGGCAGGATTCGAAGCTGCGACCGTAGCAGTCGCGCGGTGCCGGACTGAAGCGCCTAGAACCGCTCGGCCACAGCGGCGGGCTGTTCAATTAAAAAGGATTATTTTCAAATATTGACATGCTAATTGCATAAATAAAATTTAATCTTAAAAATATTCCCTCTGGCATATTTTATTACGCAAATTAATTATTTTCGATTTTACCCCAAACAATGCCCTGTAATTCTTTAAAGATCAGCTTGAGCTTTGTCTGAGTTCCGCAAAGAAAATAAACAAAATATTAACCGTTAAGGTAACTATTTAGAGAAAGTAATTCAATGAAATTGTATTTCTGTAAACGTTTTATTAGAAAAATTAGTGGTCATTCAACCGTGACCCTTTGTTGCTTTATCTTTCAGTGATATTTCAGCAACAACAAAGAATTTTCAATTATCATAAAACGTAAGGGGTGTAATCTGGATATGACGGAGCGCTGATTGTTTCTACAGAAACCGTAAAAAACAAATGATCTTTCACAAGTTTTTGTACAATCGAAATGCTTTCTCTATATGATATTTCGCCAAGCAATCTTGAAAGATCACACACTTGGTCTAAGTCGATTCCCTCAAAATTTCAAAGGCCTCGGCGCACATTAAAGTTTCGCGTCCATCTACTGAAACGTAAATTTTTATATCGCCAACAGCAGTCTGATACGTTTAAAACTGTGAAAGAAATGCTATGAATCAAAAGTTGTTACAACAAAGTCAAGAAATTTTAGACTGTTGCCGGTCCTCACTTGAAAGGGTTATTATAAGGAGGCAATAGCGATTCTCTTAATTTCTTCTAAAAGTTTTCGTATGTGCTATAATAGTGAACTTGCGTACGTAAAGTGGACGGAAGATTTCATTTACAGGAAACATTCTGGGAAAGCACGATGCGTCAGTAAAGGAAAGTCCACACAAGGCGTTTTTACAACTAATTACAGAGCACTGCTGCAGCACTTCTAGTCTTTATCAAGCGATCGTGTTAGCAGACATCAATTGCAATCCGCTATGACCCTAATAAATCAATATGGTCCACAAGACAATGTAGCCAGGTTGCTAGGCGAATATGAATGGGAAATCTTTGAAAGAATTGCGACATTGTTCCAGCTAAACCTTGTGGTAATGTAGAGAACCGGTATTCAAGGAAGACTGCAATAACTCTGTCTGCATCATATATCTCACGCTGAGTTCATGAGACTATGGCAAGAGAGAATAGGTCGCTTACGGCAACTAGACAGTCGTTTTTCCCTCGCTCCAACAATTGTAGAACAGGACAGAATGTTCCTTATATTGGTGCGAAGTGCCATCTGCTATGCACTGGAGCGTGGCTTGCGTAATACATGTACAGATGCTGATGAACAAGTTCTTTGATTAAGTATTATAGATTCCGATGTGATAGCACAGTGGTATAAAAAAGTATTCAACGTTAACCACGTAAGTTGCACATCCCGAATATTTAGTTAACGATCCTAAACATCAAAACGGCAAATGCTAGTGCGCAAAGTGGCAAGTAATTTCCTATATTGGTAATATTTTTTGTGTAGATTTGTTTAACTCGAACGGTATGCTTATTTGTTGTTTTCGAATCCTTTTGAAAAGAGAAGTATGGTAGTATAAGTAGCCACCGAGGATGTTACTTGATGAATAGCATTGTGACTCGATGTTTTGTCAGTGCACGTCCTACATCTATATACGGGGTGTCCCATTTATCTTCACCAGCCTAAATAACTGTTCGTCCAGATGCAAATTACAAAATGTTTGAAGCAAATGTTCTTTAGCCGCCAGGGGGCATCAATCAGCATGATTGCCTTCGTTGTAGCTTTGTTTTTTACAAAGATATGAACAGCGGTATGACTTTTTTACATGGCACCCTGTCTTTTTTATTCGGTAATTCATTTCCTCTCCTAAAGACCTATTCAAAATTGTATCACAGGGTACCATTCACTGAAACATAACGTTATTAATTACATAACACATCACTGACTTTGAGCCCGGGATCACAAACTCGTCCACTTGCTGGAGTTGTCAGAAAGCAAATAGACTTTGAATGTCATGTACCAATGCCCGGGAGTAGAACATTCAAAGGTGCTCAAAGTAGTGACCTGGACGCCAATACACTAGTGCACTCGTTGAATGAAAGAATTATTTACTGCTTCCAGTGTTACCTGCTGAAGAGAATTACAAGCAAGCACGATAATTTCCTGCATGTCCTCTGGAGTTGTTGGAATATTGCCATAGACAATGTCTTTAATGCATCCACAAAGAAAAAAGTCCAGAGGGTTTAAATCAGGAGACCTAGCAGGCCAAGTAACTGTTTCTCCTCGACCAATCCGTCTGGCAGGATACCTTCGGTTCAGAACACGAGGTGCACGCATGGCATTATGTGCTGGACATCCATCGTGGTGATACCACATAAGCATTCTGGTTCTTAGCAGCACTTCATCCAGAAGAGGAGGAATAATTCGTCTGAGGAAGTTGGCTTATGCTGTGCCGTTTAGACTACCATAACTGTAATAAGGGCCAATAATTGTAGTACCAAGCATCCCATTCCAGACGTTAACTCTCCACTGACGATGATGTTCCACCTGTCTAAGCCATCGTGGGTTGTCGCTGGACCACACTGATTTTAGGAATGCCAATCGCGTGTTCAAGCTGTCGTGTGCTCACATGTGGATTCGTAGCAACGGAAGCGAGAACAGTAACTTCGGCAGCTTTGTCTGTGCGAGCGCTACGACGATTGCGTTGTCGTGAGTTGAAACTTCTCGTTTCCTGAAGCATCGCAACAAGACGAGAAAACATCCTTCGGGAAGGTGGGTTCTTGTCAGGATATCTCTTTGTGCACAGTTCCGCTGCCCGCGCAGCATTTCGCCTACCTTCAACAACAACAACAACAACAACAACAATAAAAGAAACCTTAAATCGATGCAGTTTGTAGGAAGGACAGCCTTTACTGTATGACTACTCTACACAACAATATTTACAAGGACTAAACTAGTGCACTAAATGTACCTGTACATAAGAAAACAGTATCGCAGTTACTGTTCTGGCAACTTACATTTCCCATAGATGAGAAGCATTTGTACCCTCTCTTTGTTGGTGTACATTCTGTTCACTCTTCAAGTGACTATGGCTGACAGAATGACGGGTGTCCATTCTACTTATGTTTACGTTTGTCCTCCGTCAACGTCAGCACGTGGATGTGTTCCATTACCCCGAGTATCTGTACTAACCGCTGGGAGCGTCAACGTCAATGAAATTTAGAAATTTGTGGTAGGGACTACGGGGCCAAAGTGCTAAGGTCTTCGGTCCCTAGGCTTACGCACTACTTAATCTAACTTTAACTTTCGCTAAGGACAACACACACACACACCCATGCCCGAGGGAGGACTCGAACCTCCGACGAGGAGAGCAGCGCGAACCGTGAGAAGACGTCCTAGACCAGTTCATGAAATAAGTTCGTGGCTTGTGGGAAATAATTTGATGCTAAATCACACTCAGACTCAGTTTTTACAGTTTCTAACTCACAATTCAACAAGAACCGATATTTTGATCAGACAGAATGGGCATATTATAAGCGAGACGGAACAGTTCAAGTTCCTAGGCGTTCGGATAGATAGTAAGCTGTTGTGGAAAGCCCATGTCCAGGATCTTGTTCAGAAACTAAATGCTGCTTTATTTACCATTAGAACAGTATCTGAAATAAGTGACACTTCAACACGAAAAGTAGTCTACTTCGCATATTTTCATACGCTTATGTCGTATGGTATTATTTTTTGGGGTAATTCTTCTGATTCGAAAAGGGTATTTTTGGCTCAAAAACGGGCTGTTCGAACTATATGTGGTGTTAGTTCGAGAACCTCTTGTCGGCCCCTATTCAATAGTCTGGGAATTCTGACATTGCCCTCACATTATATATTTTCTTTAATGTGGTTTGTTGTTAGCAATATTAGCCTATTCCCAAGAGTTAGCAGCGTTCACTCAGTTAATACTAGGCAGGAATACAATCTGCATGTGGAATGCACTTCCTTGACTCTTGTGCAGAAAGGAGTGCAGTATTCTGCTGCATCCATTTTCAATAAGCTACCACAAGAACTCAAAAATCTTAGCAGTAGCCCAAACTCTTTTAAGTCTAAACTGAAGAGTTTCATCATGGCTCACTCCTTCTATTCTGTCGAGGAGCTCCTGGAAGAGCTAAAAAATTAAACAAATTCCAGTGTTACATTGTTGATTTTCTTTATTTAAACTTACGACTTGTCACATGAATATGTTTTTTTTATATTTCATTTTATCTGTTTCTAATATCGTGTTATAATTTCATGTATTGACTCGTTCCAAGACCATGGAGACTTCTCCTTAATTTGGTCCCACGGAACAATAAATAAATAAATAAATAAAAATAAACGGCTACCCCTCGCGGCAAACATCAGTGCTGTGTTATACAATTATAGCAAATCGACGGACACTGATGTCTTTCTTTAGGGCCCCAACAATATCGCATGGAGAGAGGTCCGGACTGTATCGAAGATGTGCTTCCCAGCGAAACTACTGCAGCGAACTCACGTCCAAGGTTGTTTCAAATAGGCTGCAGATTTTTCGCTGGGAAGCCCTTACACGTCCTCCATACAGGACCGATCTCTCCCCATGCGATTTCCATAATTTTTGACCCCTGAAAAAATACCACTGCGCACGATGAAGTGCACACTTGGGTATTCCGTGGCTTCGTGGCAACCGCAAAAATTTTACCATGAAGGCTCTGACCGTCTTTCCTTATGGTGGGATAGAAGAATTAACGTTTATGGCGATTACTTTTGAAATAAAAAACAATTTGCTTACATTTTTCCATCCATATCAGTTTCATTTGTCTGTCCCTCATTACTAGCCACTGAGGATGTCACCTTACGAATGGTACTTTTGAGTCACTAGTTTGACAATGCGCGTTTCACATCTACACCTGCATCCATACTGTGAAGAACGTGGATGGGGGTATTTTCCATTGTACCAATTATTAGCTCTTTTTCTCGTTCCATTCACGTCTGGAGCGTGGGAAAAATGAGTGTTCAAACTCATCAGCGCATTGTAGTTAGTGTGATTCTGTCCTCACGAGCCGGCCGCTGTGGCCGAGTGGTTCTAGGCGCTTCCGTCCGGAACCGCGCCGCTGCTACGGTCGCAGGTTCGAATCCTGACTCGGGCATGGGTGTGTGTGATGTCCTTAGGTTAGTTAGGTTTAAGTAGTTCTAAGTCTAGGGGGCTGATGACCTCAGATGTTAAGTCCCATAGTGCTTAGAGCCATTTGAACCATTTTTTTGCCCTCGCGATCCCTATGGGAGCGATAAGTAGGGGGTTGTAATATATTCTTAGTCATCATTTAAATCCCATTCTTTAGACTTTGTAAGTATGTTTGCTTAGGGTACTTCTCTGTCTTCAGGGGCCCGTCAGTTCAATACCTTCTCCATCCCTATGACACACACACACACACACACACACACACACACACACACACACACACACACACACGCACAGAGGAGAGGCGGTCTGTCGTCGTAGGAAAGCTGAGTGGGAGCAGAAATGATCAGCGAACAAGACAACACAGCAAACACAAGATTTACTTGTATTTCTCCAGGCGCACGAACACTACAAATTATAAATAACGCAGCAAGAAATAGCGTCCAGCTCTCTATGACAACAAATAAGAGGCTGGCTATACTAAAGCACGATCGATGGATTCAGAGCCGCGACTAGACAGCGTCTACGTAGCATCATGTAGCGAAGAGTCTCCAAGTACGAGTGTGGTCATTGGCTGCCGTCGGCTGTCCTATGTGGTGACGGCAAGAAGTCATGGTACGGAGCCGTTAGAGGCACGGATCAGCAGGCGCACACCAACGAGTCTACCGGATCCTGTGCGACCACTATTGGCGTCTGAAGGAAACTTGCAGTTCTGTTGCCGACTTCGCGACGCCTGTGGGGTGCTATCGATACGTGGTACCACAGTATATATTCAGTATCCTACTTTAGTCCTATTTCGGGCAGGTCCACAGACACTTGAGCAATATTCTAGGAAGGGCCGCACGAGATATATGTAAGCGATGTCTTTTGTGGACTGATTTCACAGCTCGTGGTCTTGTGGTAGCGTTCTTGCTTCCCACGCACGGGGTCCCTGGTTCGATTCCCGGCGGGGTCAGGGATTTTTCCTGCCTCGAGATGACTGGGTGTTGTTATGTCGTCTTCATCATCATCATTCATCCCCATTACGGTTGGAGGAAGGCAATGGCAACACACCTCTACTAGGACCCTGCCTAGTACAGCAGTGCGGGTCTCCGGCATCGTTCCCTACGCTCCTCGGAGTATGGGACCTTGACACCCATCATTCTTTGTGGACTGATTGCGCTTCCCTAGTGTTCTACCAATAAACCGAAGTGTACCACCTGCCTTACCTACGGCTGAGCCTATGTGATCGTTCCACTTCATGCCCTTACAAAGTGTTACCCTCAGCCTTTTGTATGAATTGGCCGATTCCAACTGTGGCTTATTGATATTATAGTCATAGGCTACTACATTTTTCCTCTTTTGAAGAGCACAGTTTCTGAACATTTAAAGCAAACTGCCAGTCTTCGCACATCTTTTAAATCTTCTTAAGATCTGACTTTAGTTGAATTTACGGCTTTTAGATTAGACTGATTTATCGTGTAACCGAAGTTCCTTTTAGTACTTATGTGGATGACTTTTTTTGAAATAATAGACGCTACTGGCAACCAATCAAATTTCCATTTGAAGACAGGGAAAATTGTTAAGATATTAAAGAAACTCAGTTCATTTCCAAATTTCACGTGCTCCGGTAGAAGACCTGCTTCCGTTTCAAGGTAAAAGACGGCGCACGACAGGCGAAGTATGCCTCAGCCGTCCACACGTTATGTAACTAGTTTTAAAAATGTGGAGAATTTACCAACCATAAAACTCTGGAATTGAAGAATTAACAATATCATCCAAATAGGTTATATATGTACAGCACTGAAATACGTAGAACTCATAATATTTACAAACGCTGCACAAAACACGACCTCATGCCTCTCAACAATAAAACACAGTAGAAAAAGCCGAAAACTGTTTATGGCGGTTTCTAGTGCGCATTCTTTCAATGAATTCTAAAATTAATCTCTGCATTGTAACACCAACCCCAAAACATCTATCTTCTAGGTATACCGCTCTTCCCTACATTTATCATGTACGTCTGAGTATAAGCTTAGATGCCTCTAAATCGGTTATGGCATAGTACAAGAAGCACTTAATTGCAGTCTGAGGCTATTTTTCCCGGGAAAAATGACGTACACTCCTGGAAATGGAAAAAAGAACACATTGACACCGGTGTGTCAGACCCACCATACTTGCTCCGGACACTGCGAGAGGGCTGTACAAGCAATGATCACACGCACGGCACAGCGGACACACCAGGAACCGCGGTGTTGGCCGTCGAATGGCGCTAGCTGCGCAGCATTTGTGCACCGCCGCCGTCAGTGTCAGCCAGTTTGCCGTGGCATACGGAACTCCATCGCAGTCTTTAACACTGGTAGCATGCCGCGACATCGTGGACGCGAACCGTATGTGCAGTTGACGGACTTTGAGCGAGGGCGTATAGTGGGCATGCGGGAGGTCGGGTGGACGTACCGCCGAATTGCTCAACACGTGGGGCGTGAGGTCTCCACAGTACATCGATGTTGTCGCCAGTGGTCGGCGGAAGGTGCACGTGCCCGTCGACCTGGGACCGGACCGCAGCGACGCACGGATGCACGCCAAGACCGTAGGATCCTACGCAGTGCCGTAGGGGACCGCACCGCCACTTCCCAGCAAATTAGGGACACTGTTGCTCCTGGGGTATCGGCGAGGACCATTCGCAACCGTCTCCATGAAGCTGGGCTACGGTCCCGCACACCGTTAGGCCGTCTTCCGCTCACGCCCCAACATCGTGCAGCCCGCCTCCAGTGGTGTCGCGACAGGCGTGAATGGAGGGACGAATGGAGACGTGTCGTCTTCAGCGATGAGAGTCGCTTCTGCCTTGGTGCCAATGATAGTCGTATGCGTGTTTGGCGCCGTGCAGGTGAGCGCCACAATCAGGACTGCATACGACCGAGGCACACAGGGCCAACACCCGGCATCATGGTGTGGGGAGTGATCTCCTACACTGGCCGTACACCACTGGTGATCGTCGAGGGGACATTGAATAGTGCACGGTACATCCAAACCGTCATCGAACCCATCGTTCTACCATTCCTAGACCGGCAAGGGAACTTGCTGTTCCAACAGGACAATGCACGTCCACATGTATCCCGTGCCACCCAACGTGCTCTAGAAGGTGTAAGTCAACTACCCTGGCCAGCAAGATCTCCGGATCTGTCCCCCATTGAGCATGTTTGGGACTGGATGAAGCGTCGTCTCACGCGGTCTGCACGTCCAGCACGAACGCTGGTCCAACTGAGGCGCCAGGTGGAAATGGCATGGCAAGCCGTTCCACAGGACTACATCCAGCATCTCTACGATCGTCTCCATGGGAGAATAGCAGCCTGCATTGCTGCGAAAGGTGGATATACACTGTACTAGTGCCGACATTGTGCATGCACTGTTGCCTGTGTCTATGTGCCTGTGGTTCTGTCAGTGTGATCATGTGATGTATCTGACCCCAGGAATGTGTCAATAAAGTTTCCCCTTCCTGGGACGATGAATTCACAGTGTTCTTATTTCAATTTCCAGGAGTGTATTTCTATTGCGACAGTGATGAGTATGTGTAGATAACTTGTATTCGAAGAAGTGTGAGCGATGGTTATGCGATTAGTTTCGTGCATATCTTGTAGGGAACGTGAAAATTGGATAAGATAAATTAGGGCACGTACTGAGTTACACAGTCGATGTGAGAATGCAACAGGAAAGAAAACCGATAATACTGGTACTCTCCGCCGTCCGCTGTACAATGGCTTATAGAGTGTATACGTAGATGTAGAATTTATGTCAACAAACAATTTTCACAGACCTGTCAAATGGTTCAAAATAGTTCAAATGGCTCTGAGGACTATAGGACTTAACTTCTGAGCTCATCAGTCCCCTATAACTTATAATTAATTAAACCTAACTAACCTAAGGACATCACACACATACATGCCCGATGCAGGATTCGAACCTGCAACAGTAGCAGTCGCACGGTTCCAGACTATAGCGCCTTGAACCGCTCGGCCACACCGGCCGGCAGACCTATCAAAATATTCCATAATATCTTCTCCTTGTTCATATTCTTTCAAAGATAATATGAAACATGGTTTTCTGTTTTCACTGGCTGAGAATGACAAACTTCGTCTTTCCCGGTACGAGGGTCTGCGTAAATTGCTTTCGCAAACATTTGCAGATCGTCCCGGAACTGACGTCAACTCCCTCTACAAACCGCAACTCCTTAAAAGTTTTCTGTTTTCGGACGTGTTAAGAGCAAGAACCAAAACATTATCGAGTTTCAAGTGAGCGTTTCGCATATGCTATGTCATTAATCGCTCGTAGATCAGATACACTTCGTATTCAAGCATCTTTCCATTCAGATTTTCCATTTTTTCAAGCCAGTAACATATTATGTTACCGTGCTATTTAAAATAAAAATAAAACTGCAACTGATCCTGACATTTTATTCCATTAATATTATATCATATGGCGTGTAACTAATACATGTATAGATCATCATAATTGATGATTTTTTAAAATCACAACACAGGTTTTCCAATCATATGTAATGTCTATCTCATGTAAGTCATAATCTGGTCTTCTGGCAAAAGAAATTCAAAATTTCCAACCATCTTTTATCAGGGTGGTCAGGATTTTGTCTTTCCATTAACGTCTCAAAATTACTGTGTCAGTTACTTTCGAGATTTCCATTCCGCAAACCACAATAGTTTCCTCTTTTTGTAGAAGGTGAAACTTAACAAAAGTTTTTCTGAAATGCGATGAATGTAATACTGAAATCGGTATTCCGAAAATGTTGGACCATGGAAGATAGCCATACGGTCCCTCCCTTCAACCACCGTACGAACGATGAAATGGCAGATACTGAGATAAGCGATCGTGAAATAGAAAAGCAAATACAATCGCTCAGTGGTGGATAGGCATCAGGACCAGGTGAGATACCTATAAGGTTCTACTGTGATTATGCGAAAGATCTTGCTACACTACTAACAGCAATTTATCGTAGCTCGCCGTAGCAATGTAGGGTACCTGCCAGCTGGAAAAACGCAGGCCGTTCCCGTTCTCAAGGAGGCTCGTAGGACAGATGCACACAATTATAGGCCTGTGTCGTTGACGTCAGTCTGTTGTAGAATAATGGATTATGTTTTATGACTTTTCGGAGAACGAAGATCTCCGCAAAAAAAAAAAAAATCAACATGGGTTTCCCAAGAGAGGTCCTACGAAACTCAGCTCGCTGTTTTCATCTATGAGATCCACAGTGCTGTAGATACCAGCGGTAAGGCTGATGCAGTGTTCCTAGACTTCAGGAAGGCATTTGACGCCGACCCGCAGTGCCGTTTAGAGAAAGAAATACTAGCTTCCCGAGCATCGGGTCAGATTTGCGACTGGATACAAGAATTCCTTGCAGATTGAAGTCAACAAGTCGCTCTTAACGGACAAAATCAACAGGTGTAGAGGTAATTTTCGGAGTACCCCAAGGAACTATGATAGGGCCATTATTGTTTACAGTCGATACATAGTGATCTAGCAGAAAGCTGATGATGCGTTTGTCTGTGAGGAAGCAGCAACGCCAGAAGACAGTGTCGAGTTGCAAAATGACCTTCAGAGGACTGATGAATGGTGAAGACTAGTAGTTTACCCCGAACGTCAATAAATGTAGCATTTTGCGCATACATAGGAAAATAAATCCATTGCTGTACAACTACACTGTTGCTGACAGATTGCTGGAAACAGCATCTACCGTCAAAATATCTTGGAGAAACTATCCAGGCCGACCATTAGTGGAATGACCACACAAAGCAAATAGTAGGAAAAGCAGATGCCAAACCGAGATTCATATGAAAGAAATGTAATTCATCGAAGAAAGAAGTGGCTTATAAGGCGCTTGTTCGACAGATTCTTTGATTACTGTTCGTCAATCAGGGACTCTTACCAGATATAACTGACAGAATATATGAAGAAGATCCTACGAAAAGCGGCGCGTTTCGTCACGGGATCGTTTGGTCTGCGCGAGAGCGATACAGAGAAGGTCAACAAACTCCAGTGGCATGCGCTACCGGAGAGGCGTTGTGCATCATGGTGAGATTCACTATTCAAATTTCGAGAGAGTACTTTCCAGGAAGAGTCGGTCAACGCATCACTTCTTCCCACAGCTTCTCGTAAAACGACCACAACGAGAAAATTAGAGAAATAGAGCTAATACACAGGCTTACCGACAATCATTCTTTCCATGCGCCATTCGCGAGCAGAACGGGGAAGCGAGAATCAGTTAGTGGTACCAGAAGTACCCTAGGCCACACACTGTCAGTTGGCTTGTGGAGCGTTGATGTATATGTACCCCTCATATCGTATGGGGGAAACCAGAATAGGAAACCAGAATACCAATTTTCGTCACAAAATAGTATTTCACACCCTGTGGTCTTCTTTAGAGCCTAGAACCACGTGCATAGCAAAAGTGGGTGTCTTACGCTGTATGGAATGGTGATGTCTGGAACAGATGGTCATCGAAGTTTCAACGAAAGATTTCAATTCTTGCTCGACATGTAGGACGTATTGGCTGACATTCTGTCAAAATTTAAAACTGGTTGACAGTACATCTTTTACAGAGAGAGACATGAATCGTAACTGCAGAAAATCGTGAAGATAATTAGAGATTTGCGGAGTATCAGATTGTAGCTATCGGAAACGTAAAAGTAGTGCCAATCGTCAGCAAGTGACTCGCACCCAAATAAAGTGCACCGGTTTCAGTTAACGCTGTGAACTCTGAACGGTAACGGTAACTGGCTCAACCTTGCAAACTGTGTGAGATATTGCCGCGTCCCCCAAGGATAGTCCGTTTGCCTCGTGCAGACATTGGTTTTCGCTGGGTGGGGAACTGAGAAGAAGGTGCTACTCACGTCGCCTGGGGCAACATGCTGTGTGCAGTCGGCTTCTGACGCAGGGTCGGGCGCAAGAGCTGCAGTGTAGCCGTCTCCTGGCCTTGTACAGGCTTTGACCCGAAGAAATTCTACCATAACTCTTATTTATCTTCTTAGTTTCCTTCTCCCCTTGTTCCTCTTACTTTTTGATCTGTATTAGATGCTTTGGTTTTTGTGCGACGGTGGCAATCGCATCTCCATTTACTTCTTGTTTTAAACACAAAGACAGCCTTTCAGTGTATGACGGTCGTACCACAAATTCTGAATTAAGGAAGAAACTTTTTCTGTAAAGTGTTTTTTTTTTCTCCTTGATGAAAGAATGTTCACTGAAGCGTCAAAGAAACTGGTATAGGCATGTATATTCAAATACAGAGGTATGACAGCAGGCAGAATATGCCGCTGCGGTCAGCAACGTCTGTATAAGAGAGCAAGTGTCTGATGCAGTTGTTAGATCTTTTACTGCTGCTACAATGGCAGGTTGTCAAGATTTAAGTGAGTTTGAACGATGGGACACAGCATCTCAGAGGCAGCGATGAAGTGAGGATTTTACTGTACGACTATTTCACGAGTGTATCGTAGATATCAGGATTCGGTAAAACATGAAAACTGCGACATCGCTGCGGCCGGAGAAAGATCCTGCAAAAACGAGGCCAACGACGACTGAGGAGAATC
Source organism: Schistocerca americana (assembly GCF_021461395.2). Lineage (NCBI taxonomy): Eukaryota > Metazoa > Arthropoda > Insecta > Orthoptera > Acrididae > Schistocerca > Schistocerca americana. Next base: position 323,367,788 of record NC_060121.1, on the reverse strand, counting down.
GTTCAACGTGACAGAAGTGCAACCCTACTTCAAGTTACTGCAGGTTTCAGTGCTGGGCCATTAACAAGTGTCAGCTTGCGAACGATTCAACGAAACATCATCGATATGGGCTTTCGGAGCCGAAGGCCCACTCGTGTACCCTTGATGATTGCAGGACACAAAGCTTTACGTCTCGCCTGGGCCCGTCAGCGCCGACATTGGACCGTTGATGACTGGAAACATGTTGCATGGTCGGACGTGTCTCTTTTCAAATTGTATCGAGCGGATGGACGTGTGCGGGTCTGGAGGCCACCTCATGAATCCATGGCCCCAGTAAGTCGGTAGAGAACTGTTCCAGCTGGTGGAGGCTCTGTAATGGTATGTTGTGTGTGCAGTTGGAGTGATATGGGACCCCTAATCCGTCTAGATACGGCTCTGACAGGTGACACGTACATAAGCACCCTGTCTGATCACCTGCATCCATTCATGTCCATTGTGCATTCCGTCGGACTTGGGCAATTCCAGCAGGACAATGCGACACCCCATAAGTCCAGAATTGCTACAGAGTAGCTCCAGGAACGCTCATTTGAGTTTAAACACTTCTGATGTCCACCAAAGTCCCCAGAAATGAACATTTTTGAGCACATCTGGGATGCCTTGCAACGTGCTGTTCAGAAGATATCTCCACCCCCTCGTACTCTTAGGGATTTATGGACAGCTCTGCAGTATTCATGATTTCATTCCCTACAGAACTACTTCATACATTAGTCGAGTCCATGCCACGTCGCGTTGCGACACTTCCGCGTGCTCGCGGGGGCCCTACACGACATTAAGCAGTTTCTGACTCTTGAGTGTATAATACCTGGTACTTGTGTCAACCAAACGTTTATATAAACGTGCAAAATGTAAACTGTGGTAGTAGTTCCAGAATAAAGACAGTAGTGTCTAACTAAAATTGCGTATTACGGAAATTATTTTGATTCTTCAGTTCTAATTCAGAATTCGACATTCTTTCTTTTACTTTTGATATAGTGTGTCCAATTATCAGATCTTAGATTTTTTTATCGTTTTTGGATCAGATATCTGAGTTCATTGTAAACTTTTGTTGAGTTAACACTTGTATCTCAGTAACCGAGACACACCTCCGCAGTTGAGGTCGCTAAGGCAATCCTGCGCGATGGCTCGACTCGGAGGTAATCTTTCGAAACCTGCTATTGGAAGAAATTTTCTCCGACAGTGTTTGATCGGCAAAGCGAGGAGACGTTGTGACGTAAAAATCCTGACCATCAGGCTTTGTGTCAATGCTCTGGATTAAACTTCAAGTGTCTCCGTAGTGTCTCATGAGATGAGAACATTGATGACGGTGATCAGCCCGTCAAATGGAGACGTTATGCTCGGCTGCCCCGAGGTGATGTTTGAAAGGAGTCGGCTGTGTGCTGACACTGGATTTCGCCTTCTTCCTTCTGCCTTCATTATACACAAATATGACACCATACTATAGACACACACACATTACAGTCACTGTCATGCCATAGATACATGTAACGCATAACTTGCTTTCAGAGCTTGGACCTTTATGTTCGGAGGAATGGAGCCGATTAGTCGGTTGACGTATTCCTCTGGATTCTCACCGTGTCTAATTTCTTTCCTGCTTGTTTTTCTGACGAAGCTGCAGAGGCGCTGGATTTTTCCACATGCTACACCGTCACTGATTTGTCGTAAATCGATGCAGGAAAAACGTAAATCACCCGTCACCTGCTGAGACCAGCAGGAAATAGAGGTGAGACGGACCGTAGTGAAACGAATTGGTCGCCACTTCTACGCTGGTGAAAAACAATGGTTGATTTGCCAAGCCATGGACAAACCTGTACTTAGTGCGGAGTGGACAAGCTGCTACCCTTCTGTATCCCTGTTCACCACAGGCATAAGGTACAGAGATTTCTACTGGTGCGCTTACGCTTTCATTGGATGCTAAAAGTTGGGAGAGAAATCTCCTTGGATAATCTTTAGAGCGGACATGGAAGTCCGAGAAGGAACACCTATCTTTCCAAGCTATCTCGAAGCCACAGAAAGCTACAGGAATTAACATCGAACACGAACATACCTCGGAGTTTTAAGACTTGAGCAGGGTCCTACTTACCACTTACGAGTGTAGCTGACATGTCTGCGTCAGAAAACAACTTTCTTTATGCAATAATATTTGTCATTCATACTCCAGAATGCCACAGTGGCAATGAAGTGCTCGCATAGCTGAATGTGAGACATACAATCCTAACAGATGTATTCTCCGAGAAAACTCTCGGAGAGATGGCTGATGCGATTAGCTGAATTGATAAAAATCCAACATCGACTGGTATTGACTCATTTCCGGTCGTTACCGGCTTTAGCTAGCAGACAACACTCTGACGTTCTTCTTTCGGATGGGGTTTCGAACCTGCAACGTTGCCTTACGCGGGCAATGCTCTCGCTGACTGAACTATCCATCGCCGACCCACGACGCACCCTCAAGATCCCCCCTCCAGACACCAAAGAACATCTCCAGTATACGCTGTCTGATCAAAAGTGTCCGGATGTAATGCAGAATTGACCTTTAGAGGTCATCTGAAACGGATCCACCAGTACAAAACAAGACGGGCAGTATTGGGTTATCAGTAGAGAAGCAGCAACAACAGAAAGCTTCAGACGGGGCAGCCCAGCGACTTTGAACGTGGGCTAGTCACTGGATGTTGCTCGAGTAATAAATCCACCAGGCACATTTCAGTTCTTCTACGGATGCCGAAATCGACTGGTAACTGTGAAGTGGAACCGTGAAGGAACAACCATAGCTGAACAAAGAATAGGCCGACCTCATGTACTTACTGTCAAGGTTCAATAAATGGCTCTAAGCACTATGGGACTTAACATTTGAGGTCAATAGTCCCCAAGAATTAGAACTGCTTCAACCTAAGTAACCTAAGGACATCACACACATCCATGTCCGAGGCAGGATTGCAGCCTGCGACCGTAGGAGGCCCGCGGTTCCGGACTGAAGCGCGTAGAACCGCTCGGTCACAACGGCCAGCTACTGTCAAGGATCATCGGGCACTGCGGAGGATGGATACAAAAAATTGCGTAGAGTCGGCGGAGGGAATGACTTGCGAGTTCCAAGGTGCTACCAGTAGTCCAGCTAACACAATGACTGTACGTAGATAGATCAAAGAATGGGCTAAAATGATCGAGCAGCTTTTCCAATCACTGCTAAGCGACACTCAAGGTGGCGTAAAGAGTGACACCATTGGTCAGTGGATGACTGGAAACGAATGATTGGGAGTGATGGATCACGCTATACTCTGTCGCAATCCGATGGGAGGGTTTTATTTGGAGAATGTCTGGAGAAACTCAACTGCCATCAAGTGTATTGCGAACAGTTAAGTACGGAGGAGATGGTGTTTATTGCGGTGCTTTTGGTGGTCCTCTTGTTAGGGTTTTTTTTTGTCGTCGGTCTTCCGACTGGTTTGATGCGGCCCGCCACGAGTTCTTCTCCTGTGCTAACCTATTCATATCAGAGTAGCATTTGCAACCTACGTCCTCAATTATATACTGGATGTATTCCAATCTCTGTCTTCCTCACAGCTCCCTCTAGTAGCATGGAAGTCATTCCACTTGTCTCAACAGATGTCCTATTATCCTGCCCCTTCTCCTTATCAGCCTTTTCCACATATTCCTTTCCTCTCGTAATCTACGTAGAACCTCCTCATTCCTTACCTTATCAGTCCACCAAATTTTAACTTTCGTCTGTAGCACCACATCTCAAGTGCTTCGATCCACTTCTGTTCCAGTTTTCCCACAGTCCATGTTTCACTACCATACATTGCTGTACTCCAGATGTACATTCTCAGAAATTTCTTTCTCAAATTAAGGCCTATATTTAACACTGTTTTCTCTTGACCAGGAATAACTTTTGTGCCGTACCTAGTCTGCTTTTGATGTCCTCCTTGCTCCGTCCATCACTCGTTATTTTACTGACTATGTAGCAGAATACCTTAACTTCATCTACTTCTTGACCATCGATCCTGATATTAAGTTTCTCGCTGTTCCCATTTCTACTATAACTCATTACCTTCGTCTTCCTTCACTTTACTCTCAGTCCATACTCTGTACTCATTAGACTGTTCATTCCATTCAGCAGATCATGTAATTCTTCTTCACTTTCACTCACGATAGCAATGTCATCAGCTAATCGTATCATTGATATCCTTCCACCTTGTATTTTAATTCCACTCCTGAACCTTTCTTTTATTTCCATCATTGCTTCCTCGATGTACAGTTTGAACAGTAGGGGTGAAAGGCTACATCCTTGTCTTACACCCTTTTTAATACGAGCACTTCGTTCTTGATCGTCCACTCTCATCATTCCCTCTTGGTTGTTGTACATATTGTATATGACCCGTCTCTCCCTATAGCTTACCCCTACTTTTTCAGAATTTCTACCATCTTGCACCATTTTATATTGTCGAATGCTTTTTCCAGGTCGACAAATCCTGTGAACGTGTCTTGATTTTTCTTTAGTCTTGCTTCCATTATTAACCGCAACGTCAGAATTGCCTCTCCCGTGCCTTTACTTTTCCTAAAGCCAAACTGATCGTCATCTAGCGCATCCTCAATTTTTTTCACTCTTCTGTATATTATTCTTGTAAGCAACTTGGTTGCATGAGTAGTTAAAACTTCCGGGCTAAGAGGCCGTGGTCCAATAGTAGAAATACTTCTCCCTGATGTTTCGTTGCCAGCTGCGGGCAACATCATCTGAGGTGAGTCTACGACTGACTGCTAGGCCGTGGAGGTCCTGTTTATATAGAGCGCGTAGAGGGCGCCACCACTCGTCACGTGTTGTCAACAGTAAAACTATCTCTGGCTGGCGTCATTTCTCTCGGTCGAAAGTAATCGATTGTCACATCTTTGGTACAAAGTCGATCGCCATATCTTATCTAACTTCAAGCCTTCTTCTTTCCTGTTAAAATTATTGTGGTGTTTAAAAATCCCTACAGCCTCTCTATACATACGTGCATAATAATGCGATGTCTTAGCTAGCACGCTCGTCTCACTAAATTTTATTTCATGGTCACCCGTTTCAAAAACATGTTCCGCTACAGCCATTTGTCCGTGTGTCCCAGTCAGTTCCTTTTATGTTCAGTTAGGCGAGTATTGATACTTCTTTTTGTGGTTCCAATGTAAACCTTCCCACAACTACACGCTATGATTGGTTACATGAGTTGTTAAGCTGATTGCGCGATAATTCCCGCTCTTGTCAGCTCTTGCCGTCTTCGGAATTGTGTGGATGATGCCTTTCCGAAAATGAGATGGTATGTCGCCAGACTCATATTTTTCTCACACCAACGTGGTTCAAATGGTTCAAAATGGCTCTGAGCACTATGGGACTTAACAGCTATGGTCATCAGTCCCCTAGAACTTAGAACTACTTAAACCTAACTAACCTAAGGACAGCACACAACACCCAGTCATCACGAGGCAGAGAAAATCCCTGACCCCGCCGGGAATCGAACCGGGGAACCCGGGCGCGGGAAGCGAGAACGCTACCGCACGACCACGAGCTCCGGACACCAACGTGAATAGTCGTTTTGTTGCCACTTCCCCCAATGATTTTAGAAATTCTGATGGAATGTTATCTATCCTTTCTGCCTTATTTGACCTTAAGTCCTCCAAAGCTCTTTTAAATTCTGATTCTAATACTGGATCCCCTACCTCTTCTAAATCGACTCGTGGTTCTTCTTGTAACACATCAGAAAAATCTTCCCCCTCATAGAGGCTTTCCGTGTATTCTTTCCGTCTATCCACTCTCTCTTCTGCATTTAACAGTGGAATTCCGGCTTAAGAAACCAATAATGTGGAAGAATATGAAAACTCTCAACATCATTTTGTATTGCATAATGGTTTGTATCAACACGACAACGCCCCCAGTCATAGAGGGGCGTACGTGAGGCAATAGTTATGGACAGTAACATTACTGAAAGGAACAGTCTGCCTACCGAGCCCCGACCTAAATCCAGCGGAACACTTCTGGGATGATTTAGAACGTCGACTTCTCTCTAGACCTGAGCGGCCAATACCGATGTCTTCTTTGGTTCTGCCTCTTGAGAAAGAATGAGCTGAAATTCTTCCAAATATGTTCATTGAAAATGTCTCCAGCAGAATTCAATCCGTCACAAAGGTGACACTCATATCCACCGATAGGTGTCCGAATGCTTTTAATAACATAGTGTACTCCACTGCGGAGTGAAAGACTAATTTTGGAAACAGTCCCTTTGTCTGTTGCTAAGACATTTCTCCGCGATATTATTTCTTCCGGAAGTGCTAGACCCCCTGGGTACGCGGGAGAATTTCTGTGAAGTTTGGAAAGTAGAAGAGGTACTAGGATAACGGAAGCTGTGAGCGCTGGTTCTGTGTCGTGCTTGGAGGGATCAGAAGGTAAAGGTGTCGCTTGCAAAATTCGAGGTTCCTGACTTGAACACCGGTCTGACATACAGTTTTAATTTGCCGGGCAGTTTCAAAGCAGGACACACTCCACTACATTCTTGAAACACTGAGTTTATTTCAGACTTGAGTACATACTTTTCACCGTTCCAGTTCACTTTTTGTAGATGTAGATGTACTGAAAGCATCGAATCTGCGCATTGGATTAATGATACCTGTTCTCGTAAGCAGGTCACCCGGAGTGCTCTAATTGGTCGATTTCCCGAGGATGATTAGGCAAATGCTGGGCAAGTCCTAAATTTCCACCCTAGATGTCACAAACGAAACATACGATAACGCACAGAAGAAAGTGCACACTTACACGACTTTTTTTTCCTTTAGGTTAACTGACTACTGGGGCAGCAGGAAGGCATCCTGCCACAACGTAAAAAAATTAAATGGCTAACCAGAAAATAATAATCGAACTCTGTGATCAATAGGCAACGCAACGAAGAAGAAGAACTACCTAGACACAACAGTTTCTTCGGGGAATCAACTACTCATTTTGGCTAATGTTGTCGATTCGTCGCAGATTTTTGAAGAAAAGTGAGTACGTCCTATTGCATACTGTGCAATGAGTTGAGGTGTTATCAGTGTTTGCTTAAAGATCCCTCCTTACTTACTGCTAGGTGATGCCCGCTTTGCCAAGTCATGTGCTAACTGTACAGCGACCCGATGCAAAACAGCTACTCGCGCATTCGTCCGCAGTCAGTGAATTTTGGAAATGTCTATTTATCCAGCTCTGAGGAGAAAAGTGTGGTACGAGAATCCCCAAGCAGTAGTGCTACTGCTAAACTTTCGCATACCAACATATTTCTCTGTCAAATTAAAAAAAATTATTTCGATTTCATTTATACAAGACTATTATAAATGATTAGAGCGATTCCACAGATTTTATGTAACTATATTATTTAACATATTGTCACAAGGCTTTGCACACACTTAGAAAAACTTAAAAAGTTTAATTGACATATTAACATGTGTTCATACTGATTCTGCAGATATCAAGTCGATAGTCAATTTCTTCCTACACTTGGCGCAACACATCCCTGTAAATCTGTTCAAAAGCACTGCTTCCGACAGCTCGCAGTTCTGGTAGGCTGTTGATAGAGAAGGCGTAAATACTGTCACCGAACACTGACAGTGATATTAAATCTTTCACATAACCCCACACAAAAACATCGCATGGGCTTGGATCGGAAAATGTGAAGGCCAAGACATCAGTTGCTGATGATCAACACCATCACGATTCATCTATCGGTTTTTCAATTTCTTATCTAAGAATTCACGAATATCATGGAAGCTGGCTGGGTGATAAAGTCCACACTGTTGGTCTCTGGTTGTGGCATGAGCTAGTTTGGCAGCATTTTGAATAAAACAGATACACATGTTCTGTAATGGTCTTTTCGCAGAAGAAAAAGCGACCGTAATACTTAAACTGTGAGACTGCAGAGAACACATTAACTTTTAGTTAATCTCGAATGTGCTGCACGATAGTATTGGGATTCTCTTCGCCCAGCTGCGCACATTGTGGTGTCACCGCCAGACACCACACTTGCTAGGTGGTACCATTTAAATCGGCCGCGGTCCCTTAGTATACGTCGGACCCGCGTGTCGCCACAGTCAGTGATAGCAGACCGAGCGCCACCACACGGCAGGTCTAGAGAGCCTTCCTAGCACTCGCCCCAGTTGTACAGCCGACGTTCATAGCAAAGGTTCACTGACAACTACGCTCTCATTTGCCGAGACGATAGTTAGCATAGCCTTCAGCTACGTCATTTGCTACGACCTAGCAAGGCGCCGTATTCAATTGATAATTAATATTATGAAGCATGTACCGTAACGAGAGATGTTCTACAATTGTGGATTAAAGTTAAGTATTACATCATCTACGTACTTTATTTGCAATTCTCAAGATATTGTCCTGTTCCAGACCTCACGCCAGTCAGCGTGTAATTAAACGCGTGCATTTAGGCCTCCTCTAGAAAAACAGTGTTGGCTCTTCTGCCAACACTACACACATTGTACCTGTTCACTGTACCATTCGCAAAAAAAATGTTTCTTCATCATCGAAGATGAGTTTCTCTCAAAATATGTCGGCTTCCATAAGCTGTTGGAACTGAGCCGAAAATTCAGAACGTCTGACTTCGTCACCGGGAGTTAGGGCTTGTAGAAATTGCAAGAGGTAAGGCTTCAGCTTCAGTCGACTCCTCAAGATCTTCCAAATGGTCGGTTATGGTATATTCAGCGCTCTGCTTGCTCAGTTCGTCAACTTCCATGGGCTACGTGCGGTCGACCGTTTGTTGATTGACTGGAGGTCGACCGCTGATTTCCCCTCAAAAATGCATCCTGAAGCTTTAAACTGCGCATACCATCGCAGAATGGAGTTGTCAGTTGGAGGATGGTTGGATGAACTTCATTCTGAAGTGTCGTTGCTCTGTTACGGCAGACTGATATGAGTGCATTTCAAGCCAAAATACGCTTTCTTGGCGCCTATCGTCGTCTTGGGTAACTGCTCGCTGCTGCACTCTCGTGGCAGTAATCTGAAGTGCGGCTGCAGCAATAAAAACTTTTTGAGTTTTTCTATGTTGTTAGGTTTTGTGACAATATGCCAATGCAACTACAGTGAATTTACGAAATCGCTTCAATCATTTATAGTAATCTTGTATTTATGGTTGTTAGAATTAGATAATTTTATACATACACGCTATTTGCTTTGATATAATGCATAGTTTTCGTGCGCTGTGCATAATATCGTTTTGCTTTCTTGTAGAGTATTGCAGTAAGCTCTAGAATGTGATTATCATATCAGTTTTCATGATACGGTCAGCGTTTCTAACTGCCACGCAGAGGACCCGGATTCTTTTCGTGTTTCAACTAGGGGTATTTTACTTGGTGGGTAATGCCAGCTTCCTTCTTTTAATGCTCCTATTTTCTGTTTTCTAAAGGTCGCGTCCATGTCCATTCCAGTACATTCATATCTTTTCTCAGATCTCTAATTTCTGCCTCTTAAACAAGAAGAAGATCCAACGCTCTTCTCACTAGTGGTAGTGTTGTAACTATATAATTATGTAGTTGTTGCTGTTAGAAACACTCCTGATATGGAGTATCGTTTATCTAAGAGAAAAAATGGGTCAAATGGCTCTGAGCACTATGGGACTTAACATCTGAGGTCATTAGTCCCCTAGAACTTAGAACTAGTTAAACCTAACTAACCTAAGAACATCACAAACATCCATGCCCGAGGCAGGATTCGAACCTGCGACCGTAGCGGTCTTGCGGTTCCAAACTGCAGCGCCTTTAACCGCACGGCCACTTCGGCCGGCTTATCTAAGAGAACCATCACTAATGCACGGTAGGAGAATTACATGCTGGTCAGCATGTTCCGGGATGCTACACGTTGCTTCGGACGACTTGTTCGAAATCGTACAGGATTCTAATGAAGTCAGGGAAGTTTCATCAGATAGTGAGCTCCCACTGGTAAAACGTCGCAGTCGTGTCTGTCTACTTGTCTTTGAACACGCTAATCTCAGTAATTACTAAACAAATTTTCATTGGATTTTCGCAGGTAACTTAAGCGTAGTTTGGGGTACCGTAATGGTTATTAATTCGTCAAAATCGGATCATTGAAAAAAAAAATCCAGTGATTTACAGTGTTTCTAAGACTTTCTTATCTGTCTGTCTGTCTGAACACGCTAATCTCCAAAACAACTCGACGGATTTTTACGGGGTTCTCCCTGGTAATTTCAACGCAGTTAGGGTCATCGTACAGATTGTATTTCATGAAAATCGGATCGCGTAACAGACAGATATTCGTACACGTTATAAATATATATACACTCCTGGAAATTGAAATAAGAACACCGTGAATTCATTGTCCCAGGAAGGGGAAACTTTATTGACACATTCCTGGAGTCAGATACATCACATGATCACACTGACAGAACCACAGGCACATAGACACAGGCAACAGAGCATGCACAATGTCGGCACTAGTACAGTGTATATCCACCTTTCGCAGCAATGCAGGCTGCTATTCTCCCATGGAGACGATCGTAGAGATGCTGGATGTAGTCCTGTGGAACGGCTTGCCATGCCATTTCCACCTGGCGCCTCAGTTGGACCAGCGTTCGTGCTGGACGTGCAGACCGCGTGAGACGACGCTTCATCCAGTCCCAAACATGCTCAATGGGGGACAGATCCGGAGATCTTGCTGGCCAGGGTAGTTGACTTACACCTTCTAGAGCACGTTGGGTGGCACGGGATACATGCGGACGTGCATTGTCCTGTTGGAACAGCAAGTTCCCTTGCCGGTCTAGGAATGGTAGAACGATGGGTTCGATGACGGTTTGGATGTACCGTGCACTATTCAGTGTCCCCTCGACGATCACCAGTGGTGTACGGCCAGTGTAGGAGATCGCTCCCCACACCATGATGCCGGTGTTGGCCCTGTGTGCCTCGGTCGTATGCAGTCCTGATTGTGGCGCTCACCTGCACGGCGCCAAACACGCATACGACCATCATTGGCACCAAGGCAGAAGCGACTCTCATCGCTGAAGACGACACGTCTCCATTCGTCCCTCCATTCACGCCTGTCGCGACACCACTGGAGGCGGGCTGCACGATGTTGGGGCGTGAGCGGAAGACGGCCTAACGGTGTGCGGGACCGTAGCCCAGCTTCATGGAGACGGTTGCGAATGGTCCTCGCCGATACCCCAGGAGCAACAGTGTCCCTAATTTGCTGGGAAGTGGCGGTGCGGTCCCCTACGGCACTGCGTAGGATCCTACGGTCTTGGCGTGCATCCGTGCGTCGCTGCGGTCCGGTCCCAGGACGACGGGCACGTGCACCTTCCGCCGACCGCTGGCGACAACATCGATGTACTGTGGAGACCTCACGCCCCACGTGTTGAGTAATTCGGCGGTCGTCCACCCGGCGTCCCGCATGCCCACTATACGCCCTCGCTCAAAGTCCGTCAACTGCACATACGGTTCACGTCCACGCTGTCGCGGCATGCTACCAGTGTTAAAGACTGCGATGGAGCTCCGTATGCCACGGCAAACTGGCTGACACTGACGGCGGCGGTGCACAAATGCTGCGCAGCTAGCGCCATTCGACGGCCAACACCGCGGTTCCTGGTGTGTCCGCTGTGCCGTACGTGTGATCATTGCTTGTACAGCCCTCTCGCAGTGTCCGGAGCAAGTATGGTGGGTCTGACACACCGGTGTCAATGTGTTCTTTTTTCCTTTTCCAGGAGTGTATATATGTTCCACATCTCCACCGAAATCAGTGGACCGATTTCAATCAAACTTGGTGCACATATCACTTACTTTCTGGAAAGAACCAATGTGGATTTAAGGACCACTTGGCTATCCAAAGGGCTTCGGGTGCACGTGAAAAAAGCGTAGGCAACGAAGCACGGATACCCAGATTTTATTCATCCAGTATTTGGGAAGGAGAGCACGTAGTGGCTTGCAACAAACGTTACACATAATTTCAAACCATGACGAAACACTGTCTCGTTGACAGTCCCCGCAAAATAATGAGAGGAGAAAAGTTTATTGCTTACTTCTTTTTCGCTGTTCCTGCAGTAAAACTGTCGTATCAGGCATGATGTCATGACGTTTACATTTATTCCTTCTTGATTCTCACTGTATTCGCAAGATATTTAGCAGACAGTATCCACATATGCTGCTGAGTGTACCTACAAATTTATATCACTGTACGACACATGGTTCAGGAGGTATGAGGGAAGTAGATGGACAGAGAGAGGGAGAAGAGGAGAAAAAAAAGAAGAGGAGATGAACCTGTAGATGGGAGAAGAGGAGATGAACATTGAAAGCAGATAAGGGGAGGAGTAGATGGGCTGCGAGAGGGGGAATAGCAGATGGACAGAGAGAGAGCCAGAGGTAGGTGGACAGAGAGTGGGGGTGGAGGAGGCGGGAAGAAAGAGATAAAATGGTCGAAAATGATCGTCAATGACCTTTCAACGTAGTTAGGTGTATCGAGCAGGTTGTATTTCATGAAAATCGGATCGCAAAAAAGACAGATATTCATACATGTTATAATAATGTATGTGTGTTCCACATCTACACCGAAATCACTGGACCGATTTCAATCAAACTTGGTACATTCTGTGCTTTCAATTCATTGCAGGTATCTTAATCATTGTGTCATTTCAGTTAGGGTAATTTCGCAGAAACTCTTTGCCAAACCAGTTCGGAAGCTCAGCACAGGCAACTGAAGACCAGTAAGGTGGCAACACCGCGCGGACAAACCGGGTTGCCAGACTAGTTGCTCTCCTTCAGTTTCGCCGATATCGCCTTGAAAAACCCTCGACACCAGGTGTGAATGTGTGCCTGCGTCAGAACAAATTCCTTTCACTTTAATTAAGCCCCTCGCAGAGAAATTAATGAGAAATGTTGTGAAAAATAAAACACCACTACGGCAAGATTCTGATTACTTATCACAACCGGTTTTGTTTGCTCCACCGTCTTTAGGAGGGATATGCCACTGCTTCAGATATTTTCCGAAGCCTTGCTTAAGAATTCTAACGCTATAGTGAATTTAGACCTCCACAAGACGAAATGTAAAAGTCTTATTGTGAGTCATCGTCCGCATCCCTCAAATACAAACCAAAGAGAACAGTTAAGGAACTCAGATTATAAAGTCTCTGATTACTCGTAAAATTCTAAGAATTGGAGCAACTGGTGTGGGTGAATACACTGAGTAAAACCGGTGAGTCATCTACTGCTATGCACTGGTCGGTGAACGGAAAAGTTCTCTAAACTTGTAAGTGGGCAAGTCACGTTAATGTCCTTTCCCTGTGCTGCTTCCAGTTTCCTGCCTCATCTTGCCGTTAGCTGGATGGGTAAGGTAGCAGAAGTACCAGACAGATGCCTAATTCGTACTCAGTCGTTACTCTTTTCTGAGATTTTGTTATTCCACCCTTAAATGGGTCACAGCTGGTAATATTCGCTCTCTAGAAAAATATACAGCTGTACAGTACGAAAGTCTAAGAACACTTAAACAAAAGACTGACTGACAACAAAATTGTTAAGCACAGGAGTAGCTATGGAGTATTTAGGGTGACCCTTCAGTGTAATTCTGGTAAATTTATATCAAAGATCGAGTGAAACCAAAAACCTCATCAACCTTTACTTTCGCATAGCGATAGCTGGTTTCGATGTAATAATACGTACCCTTTCGGCTACAACATGTTACAAGCGCGATGTGTATGCAAACAGAACGAACAGGTACTTCCATTGTAATACACCTAAAGTACACCATAACGAATTTCCACTCTATAAATTGTATAAATATCATCTTATTAATCCCTTCATTACATAACTTTAAATGACTTTTATTGGCCAGTCGGACGATACATTATCAGCACAATCCTGAAATAACCTACTGAACGTTAAGATAAATGTAGAATATGTTTAGGTCAGCATGCAAGGCCATTCATGTGAAGAAGGAAACGTACCTACCATAAACATGGCATGTAGTTTCTAGAATTCCTTGTCATCTTGAATATTCTTAAGTATTCATGTCGTTTCATTCTCAGCAAGTTATCTCAGAAATTTTTAAAATTTAATTTAGAAAAATATACATACTTTTTACTAAAATATTATTGGGGTCGTGGCCCACGCGACGCCTCCCTCCAAAGTGGACTTTAACCTGTTGGAAAATGCTGTTGAAGACTGTTGTTGTTGTGGTCTTCAGTCCTGAGACTGGTTTGACGCAGCTCTCCATGCTACTCTATCCTGTGCAAGCTTCTTCATCTCCCAGTACCCACTGCAGCCTACATCCTTCTGAATCTGCTTAGTGTATTCATTTCTTGGTCTCCCTCTACGATTTTTACCCTCCATGCTGCCCTCCAGTACTAAATTAGTGATCCCTTAGCACATGTCCTACCAACCGATCCCTATTTCTAGTCAAGTTGTGCCACAAACTCCTCTTCTCCCCAATTCTATCCAATACTTCCTCATTAGTTATGTGATCTACCCATCTAATCTTCAGCATTCTTCTGTAACACCACATTTCGAAAGCTTCTATTCTCTTCTTGTCTAAACTATTTATCGTCCATGTTTCACCTCCATACATGGCTACACTCCAAACAAATACTTTCAGAAACGACTTCCTGACACTTAAATCAATACTCGAAGTTAACAAATTTGTAGACTTATAACAGTCACTAATTCTGTGCATTAATACAGAAATGTGTCTGTACTCATTTGGGCATGTCCTAACCACTCAGTGTTTTGAAAACGTTACATTAGTGATTTCTGTGCACCTTTTTCCACAACGCAGGAGATCGAGGTGGATGCGATTGTAAAAAATTTTCACACACATTAATTGGCTTGCATAATATTTCTCACGTCCTCCTCCCAACTATGACCTCACGGTCATCCGTATGGAAATACGAGGGCGTGCTCGAGTTTTTATTCTGTTCTCAATACCTGTTGATGTATTACATGACATGCATATTACTCGGTCAACTTTCCACCTTCGCTGGCACACATTGTGACCCTCTGCCGCTAGAGGGCTACAAATTGTAGCGTGTAGCATGGCTTTGTGTAACGTAACTACGTTGCTGCGTGAGAACCAGCGTGCTGCAACCGAGGTCCAGTTGAAATCCATAGAGAAATGAGAGCTGTGTACGGTGATGATTGTTTCGGCATCAGAAATGTGCGACGTTGGGCTGATCGTGCTCGTGATGAAGGAAACGGTGGTGCTAACCTCATTGTGTGCGACAGGGATCAGGATGAACGACCGCGTACGACAACCGACCAGACTCATCGGAATAAGCCTGATGAACTCATCAGAGAAAGTCGTTGGGTAAAACAAACACAGTGTGCCATATCACGAAAGCGTATGCAGGCCATCATTGCAGAACTGCGATACAAAAAGCAGTGTGCCGGATGGTGCCTCGAATCCTCATTCATGACACGTAACGGAGGAGACTGGACACCTATTCAACAATATCTTTGGCCTTTTGAGCGTGAGAGTGATGGGCTCCTGAACAGTATAGTGACAAGTGATGAAATCTGGAGTCACCATTTTGACCGCGAAAACAAGGGAGCATCATTGGAGTTCCGCTACAAAGAATCTCCGACGGCAAAAAAGTTCAAGACCATGCTATCAGCAGGCAAGTCATGTCCATAGTGTGAAATGGTTCAAAATGGTTCAAATGGCTCTAAGCACTAAGGGACTTCATCTGAGGCCATCAGTCCCCTAGACTTACACTAGTTAAACCTAACTAAGGACATCACACACAGCCATGTAGGATTTCAACCTGCGACCGTAGCAGGTTCCGGACTGAAGCGCCTAGAAGCGCTCGGCCACAGCGGCCGGCTCATAGTGTGAAATATCTGACGCTCGGTAAACGGATATTTGATTGGGCTAGTAAAACATAAACATGGCAAGACATCCGATTCGAATTTCCTCATAAGTATGTTGTGTCGTATGTCATCGTGGTAATTGTCACAGGTGCTGCAAAAACACATCATCCGCCCGGTCTTCGTCTGTCCGTACGCATTTGCCGTAAGAAATTAATGTGCGTGACGTCTTGAAGCGGTAAGGCCCATCGGCCACCAGGCGCCGAACGTCACCACCCGCCGCTGCCCCCGCCATCTGCCACTTTTCCACTTATGCGCACCTGTGGCGCGACCCCCACCCTCACCGCCGCCGGCCGGCGCAGGTGCTGCCGCCAGCGGAGAAAGCGCGCCTGCGGCTCCTGTCAGCGCGGAGGCGCAGCGCATGGCGTCAGTCGCTTCCCAGCCTTCATACTGTGCGCATCGCTGACCGTGCGCCGGACGCGAGTGCCACCTGTTGCTACTACCCGTTCTGTGACCATCGTAGCGCCGGCCGGTAGTCCGTCGCCTGGTGCAACTGCCACTTCTCCGCCGAGGATTACCCAGCAGAGAACGAGATGCTCCTCACGTAAGTTACCTCTAGCGGATGAAAATTTCTTCGGCGGCGCTTGGCGGCAGATGCAGCATCCATAAGAGCGCCGCTGCTGGTTCAGCAATACCTGTGCGATCCGACCCCTGCTAAGGAAGACCTGTACGTTGCGTACGTTAACGCGTCGCACGTGCAAACTAGTATTCTCATCACGTCAACCACGTGCTGTGGCGTCACATTTCCTTTCCTTGCCAAGCTTGGCACTGCCCAGTCGGAAGTGCCAAGCCGGGCAAACGATTTCAGAACAACCTGGCGGTCAAAACTCTGATGTATTGCCAGAGGTACCAACCAGGAGAGTTGGAAGTTACCAAACTGACTATTATGCATCAGTTGTGTCGCGAATGTCGACGGCATGGAACAGATCAATGTTCAGCGAAGGATACTTTTCACTACTACGTCACATTGAAGTTGCATTTTGACACACCTTTTTAATGTTAAGTGCGCGAATACGAAAATATTCACAAGAGCTCAGCTACAGGAAGTTGTCTTTTAGTACTCAGTTCTCCAGTCTCACTGAGACTCCTCAGGATTGCTTTGGACGATTACAGGGGACCGACGATATTACATACGGAGGAGAATAAAATGAAACAATGTATCGATCTATTGTATTTTCAGTGGCTCGTTGTAGGAAAACTATGTATACAGTGCAAACAGACATCTCTGCTACGGAATACAGTGTGATATTATGCCCGTGCTCGTACATACAGGTACAGTTTTAAATCCGCTCGACTTTTCGAAACAAAGAAAATTCTGAACTTTGGCAAAATTAAAAGCAAGAGCTCGATAATATTTGTCTAGTCTAGGTCGGACGTATTTTTGCACCACACAGACCATTATCGAACTCTGCATTGACGTAATAACTTGCTCACGGTTCACATCTCTTGTTTTCTCGGACTAGATCTGTCGTCGCTGTTTTACTTTCGTCCACAATCCAAAGATAAAGGCTGGGCTGATAGAACGGTTCTAATTTCACTCGTTAATTATCTCTAGTAGTATGGAAGACATATGTTGCTACCTCTTTTTATGCAAAATGTTCATAATAAACCTACGCTTAAATCAGACTTTCGTTTATTTATTGCTTCCCTCATGTTCAGTCCATCAAAAAAATGAGCATAATACATTTCGGAAGGGAGGTTCATCAAGGAGTCATCAAAGCTGGATCATAAGCTCGGATTGAACAAGCGTGAGTGAAGGACAGTGGTACTCACGATTTCAAAGATACCATCCCGGAATTTGCCTGAAACGCGTCGTGAAATCCAAATCCTGAATGGACCCGAAATGAATTTCAGCTGCCGTTCTCCTCAGTTAAAACACAGCGTCTTACCCGTTGTGCCAGTTCTTACGGTTATATGGGTTTCGACAGCGCCTGCCATCCTCAGGTGTCTACGTGAAACGTGTGAATTATATTTTCATGACGGATACTTTTCTTTAGATCTCACTAGTAGGCAGGGTATTCCAGGAGGAATGGTCAGTATTCAGGGATTTGCAGGAACTATCATTCGAAACAAAAAAATCTGATAAAGATGGGCTCTAAAATGCATACTTTAAGAGCTATGAGCACTTCTTCATCTTCGATACTGTGAAACAAATCTCTTGTACTGCAGGCTTTTTGCTTTTGTTTCTGAGCCGTGGAAGTATGGACAAAAACAACAAAAAAATGTGCTGTAAACATGTGCTCAAAAGTGCTTATCTTAAGAGCTATGTTCAAAGACCACCTGTTCATCTTTGCTTTTGTGAAACACACTTCTTCTAACGAAGAAGTGCTGATAGCTCTTAAAGGATGCGTTTTAGAGCATACGTTTACTAGATTTTTTTTTATTTCTTTGTTCATACTGCCTCCTCACAAAATAGGGAATGGAAAGATCTTCCAGTAGAAGAGATTTGTTCCGCAGTATCGAATATGAAGTGTTCACAGCTCTTAAGGTATGCATGTTATTGCCCATGCTCACTAGACCTTTTTGTTTCGAATAATCTTTCCGGTCATATGCCTGAATATTAACTATTTTTCCTAGGACACCTTGTACAGATTGTAAAGCGCAGGGAGGTTTGTCCTAGCCCGAAAGACAAAACTTTCGGTAAAACAAACTAGTTAATTTAGCAGCGAAAGGCAGTGCTACCGAAATGCATCGTACCGTAACAAAATTCTCACTTGTGTCTCGAGTTCGAGTCTCGGCCCGGCACACACATTTTAAACTGCCAGGAAATTTCACCGTACCAATTTCAGTGCTGCCCGAAGTAGCATATGTGTTTTATTCTAGAAAATTTTTTAGTTACAATCGCAGGGGTCTGCGGGCTCCAATCGCAAACAAAACTGCTCCTTGATTCGGAGGGCGTGCACTAAGATAATTTTCAAAAGATCAAAGTTCCAGGCGCAGCAGTCCAGCAGCCCACACAA
Source organism: Schistocerca americana (assembly GCF_021461395.2). Lineage (NCBI taxonomy): Eukaryota > Metazoa > Arthropoda > Insecta > Orthoptera > Acrididae > Schistocerca > Schistocerca americana. The sequence goes on along the minus strand of NC_060121.1, from coordinate 323,348,943 downwards.
CAGGCTGCCCGCGCTGTTTACCTTCCAGCTCTCGCTTTGGTTGCGGTTCCAGCGACGGGTCGGGCATGTGTATAAGCCGGCGGTAGCGCCAAGAACGCAGCCTCAAGGACGTGGAAGCTGCCTACGCAGCTGGTGGTGCCGAGCTGGGTTATCCAATTACATGGCTCGGGCGTCCGAGAATTGCTTCTGCATTCCAAACATCCTCTGCGAACGTATATGCACTACTCACAAGAGTCCCATAAAGCTCCTGAGTATACTGCTGTTAGGAGTTCCCATAACGACAGACGTTCCAGGACCACAAAGCGATGGAAAACGGGAGGTTACGGTTTTGGGCCTTGAACGGCATTCCACATTTTCGGTTCCGCAGACATTGTATGCTCGTCTTTGCCTGAAGTCAGATGGCGGCGTGAGGTAACTCGTTGATTAACTGGTCTTCAATTCCCTTGACGTTAACCGTGGTAGTTTTTCCTGAAGTTGCAGTCAATGCCGGTGTGAGTTAATACCAACGACAACGGTCCACCATCTTCCTAGTACAAAGCTGAAACGACAAAAACTTACAGGGACTTTTGAGCTAGTACGAAAATTGGCACCTTAAGATGTAAAAATGGTCCGAAACGAGTTATGGCTAACATCTCTTTAGAGAATCGAACTCCCATGTATAAAATGGTTTCAAACTGTTTGATGGGACGCATTCTGAGACATTAAGGACTCATACTCGTCAGTTCAGTGCTGAAGGGGAGGGGGGTAAAATCGTAGAGGGAGACAAAAAGTTAAATGTAGTAAGTACGTTCAAGTGGATATAGTTTGCAGTAGATATTCGGAAATGAAGCGGCCTGCACAGGGTAGACTAGTGTGGAAAGCCGCATCAAACCAGTCTTTGGGCTGAAACCACCACACATCAACAACATTGGACCATTGTCCGATAGGATTAGCGAGGATACTGAAAAAGTTCAAATAAGCTCTGTTCGTTTTGTATTATCGCGGAATAGGGAAGACTGTGGCATGAATATGATGAGCGAGTTGGGACGGTAATCATAAAAACAATCACGGTTTTAGTTGTAGCTAGATCTTTACACGAAATTTCAGTCACCAACTTTGTCCTCCGCGTGTCGCAATATTTGGTTGACTTCCACGCACATGTTGATCATCACCATTGTAATGAAATAAAGGGGAAGCACGCGCGGAAAGCTATAAGTGTTCATTTTCTCCACGGGCTATTCGAGACTGTAATGGCCCAAAAATAATCTGAAAATATTTCTGTGAACCGCCCACCAAAGACTTAAGTGTGAATTGCTGGGTAATCATGCTGACATAGATCATGTAAATGTAGATTTACTTTACAAATGAGCTAATGTGTTAAACATTCGACATTAATCATGTAAAACATTAATGGTTGAAGTCACAAAACACGAATTATGTTGGTAACATTAGTTTCGGATTGTTCACACGTAGAGTGATTAAAAATTCAAAACCAAATTTGATGCCGAAGTTTTACTGCATCAACAGCGAAAATATAGTAGTCGGTAAACTTCTTTCCTTTCGCCATTTTGTAAGGGGGTGTCAGTGAAAAAAGCTTCGGAAAGGTTTGAAACTATGTGTAAAGTTTTTTGTAGGTCGCTAATCGCTCTCGTTCTTAAATAGTGAATGAATAGAGTCTGCGTAATTTGCGCGCCGTGAGAGACATGTACACAATTTCTAAATTTAACACTAGGTTTATTGATAAACATTTAACGTAAGATTGTACCTGTAATGCGTAAATTATGATAGGATGTTAAATTTTTATATTCGGTCTATAATTATATGAAATACTAAAAATTAAACTTTTTGTTGCCCCTGGAAGTCGATATGCAGGCAGCCCACAACTGACACTTGGCCACCTGGTGTTTAAAGATAATGCCTGATTATGAAGTGGTATGTATTATTTCAACAGGCTGTGTTACAGTCATCGGCAAGACTAGTTAGTTTTGTGAGAAAAAAAAAGACCACTCCTAAAAATTTGCTTCACACATATGTTAATATTTAAAGGCCCCATTCAAATACGGAAAACAGAAATATTCGTCTCAACAAACATCGTTAACCACTCGACACTCAATGCTGCAGTAGAATCTCCTCCAAATTTTGCTACACATTTCAGTCTGCAGGTATACTCTTCTCTGTTACTCCATCGTGTTTTCAAGTGACATCTACCCATCTTCCATTACCTCGTCGTCTCTGTCCTTCAGTATCACTCGGAATACAGCAAAATATGCATGGACCTTGTATTATACATTGGCATGGCTACAAATCCCACTCATTTCGATTCCATTTTCCTTACGGTGGTAGTTACGTCTTCCACGTCCATTTGTTTTTCTGTCTCTCCTAGTCATATCCTCCAACAAGTACTTCTCAGCGGATCGCTTAGAGAACCTTAGTTTGTCAATCGATCTTGCATTAAGAGGGCCATAATTAATAATTATTGAAAGTTTTTCCTTTTCAGTCACCCTTATACAGTTTTCTAAAAGCATGTGGCGCGCTAGAGTATTAACGAAATTATTTTACTAACATTTTTAGCACATGTTTTGGCAGGATGCTGCTGTCATCAGGTGCGTTACAGCTATATTTACATTAAATTAATCTGAAGTAAGACGAGTATTATTTGCTGGGTGTGCCATGAAGGTTATGTATCGTCACTTAACCACTTTTACAGGAAATTCATTTGTCTGAGTCACAGAGTAAAGTAATAAATACGTCCCATTCCCTCAACACTTTCATATTCAAATTTACATCATTCCAGAGACTCTTAACTCTGTGTAAACTGATGATGGGACCACGCTGCAAAACACGTCGTGCTAATAAATATTAGTAAGAAAGTGACTGAATCAGTTAAAGTTATTTCCTATATTTAAAATACAATCGTAGACTTAAGCAGTTCCATAAACATGTACAAAATTAAGCTCCTTAGTATTACCTTAACTTGCGCACTCAGTCGTTGTCTTTAGCTTCCCAAAATCGAAACATTCATAAGCAGATTATTTGACTTATATTTCTGTTCGATATGCTCCTTATAGACAACGTATGTCATACCGTAAGCGATTTTCGTGACTACTTTCAAACTTGCTCTGTTAAGGTCTCTCATTAGTTGTGGAAGGGTATCTGTTCTTGAGACAAATTGTAGACTTACAAATTGTACTTGATTCATGTGTTATTTATCTGTATGTTTTCCTTTTGCCTTTTCTCACTATGAATAGCCCTGCGCGACTACTGAAAACAGTTGTCGTGACAGAGACACGTTTTGCTTAATTCCTCAGACTACTAAATCTGTATAGTTCACAATCGACGTATCCTTTCGTCAATATACAAACACACATTAAATCACTGCCGTGTTTCTGGAAGGGGTTTTAGTATTTTGTTGTAGTCAACATATAACTTTCTTAAGCCACTCTACATTGAATGGCAGAGGGTACATCGTACCAGTACTATCAATTCCCAGCGTTATTTCATTCACATATTGAGTGATCATGACTGTCTCCTCCATCAGTTTAAAAATTTCGAGACTAGATAAAGATGAAAAAACAGAGAAAATTTAAGATGGTGGTTTTCATGTTTCAGGTGCTCTGCATTCCCTTCCTCACATGAATACAGCACACAGAAGGTTCATACAACCATGTGAAACTCTCAGAAAAGTCTTGGGACGTTCTTCAACTCGCGCATCACATTCACATTTTGTTCAGTCTTAGCAAACTTGGATGAGTAGGAAAAACAAACCCGTGATGTTCGGATACAGCATTAGTAGCGTCCTGCTTGAATATCTGGGCGTAACGCTGCGAAGCGGTATGAAATGGAACGAGCATTGTAGGGGCTGTAGTAGGGAAGGCTTCGGTTTGTTGGGAGAATTTTAGGAAGGTGTAGTTCATCTGTAAAGGAGGCCGCTTATAGGACGCTGGACCTATTCTTGAGTACTGCTCGAGTGTTTGGGATCCGTGCCAGATCGGACTGAAGGAAGACAACGAAATATTTCAAAGGCAAGCTGCTAGATTTGTCACTGGTAGGTTTGATCAGCACGAAAGTGTTATGGATATGCTTCATGCATGGTTCATACAACCATGTCAAACTGTCACAAATTTCCTTCCTTGGGACGCTGTTCAACTCGCATCAGATTTACATTCACATTCTTTGAAGGGAAGAAGACATTCTTTTCGAAGGACGCAGCTGAAGTTTAGAGAACCGGCATTTGAACGTGACTGAAGAACGATCCTACCGCCGCCAACATGCGGAGGCATATAGACAGTCGTTTCCTCTCGCTCTATCTGCGAGTGGATCAGGAAAGGAAACGACTAATTATGGTGCAGAGTACCCTCCGCCACGCACCGAGAGGTGGCTCGCGGAGTATGTATCTAGATGTAGAAGTAGATCAGAGACCAGTTGTGCACTTTGTCGTTTGTGGTAGATTCATATTCACAATTTCGAGTCCCTTCACACGTGATGATTTTTTTCCAGAAAAGGCTTTCCGTGTTTTGAATTTCAGGCGAGTCGTAGCTTGCGCCCACGTGTCGTGTTTGTCCAGGTTGTCACGGTGTGCGAGACAAGCTTTTCTCTTTTTCTGGAGAATGGCTTGAACACTTGATTTAAAGATGTTTTGTTCGTTGCTGCTACACGATTTGTGACGCAGCAATGTTGATACACGGCCGCACGTCCACTACTTAATGCTAACTGCTTACAACTGTCTGGTCGAACGCACGTCTGCTGTTTATAGTTCTTAGTTCAATCTGCCACCGCAGCTGCTTATAGTCGTACGCCGGGAATAACATCAGTCTCGGAAATTTTCGGATGGACGCTGTGTATGACTCTGTACACCTCCCAGCCTCTCTTACCTCAATCTCGTGAGCATTTCTGTTACACTCTCTCCGACCTGTTACGGTTCTAGTAACCCGTCTCCGAAGACGTTTGTAGTGGAAACTTGATAAGCACTGTTACAATAGTCTAGAACTGGTCGCACCAGCGTCTTGTACAGGGTCTCCTTTACAGATGCACTGCTTATTCCCAGAACCCTTCCAACATATCTTCCAAACACCTCTCTGATACTTATTTTAAGTGGCCTTTCCACTTCATATCTTTTATTAGTACCACCTTTAAATACTAATAAGCTCTGATGTGTTGAAGATTTCACCAGCCGTGTTCCAATCGTATACTAAACGGATCTTATTCTTTGTCTTGGCCATTATCTTACATTGATCCACTTTTAAAAACAACAGCCATTCATTACGACGAGTGGAAATGTTTTCCAAGTCTTCCTGCATTATAATGTTACTTAAAATCCGTCTTGATTGCAAATTTTTTTTATTATTCATATGACCGGTTTCGGTTCATTCAGAACCATCTTCAGATCTGATATTTCAGTTACAGGAGTAACCCGTCCAAATCCAGCAACTTTCACATGCTACGTCACGGTCATATGAATAATAAAAAAAATTTGCAATCAAGACGGATTTTAAGTAACATTATAAAATCATTGATTGCTGTTATCCCATAAGACATTATGTCTGTTTTTGCAAAATCTTCCTGCATTTCCTTGCGATAATCCAACTCCCCTGTACACAACTACATCGTCAGGGAGCAATGTTGTTGTGGTGCTGATCCTCTCCGATGAATCGTTTACATATACTGACAACGTTAGAGGTCCTGTGATGCTTCCTTAGGGCACAACCAATGTTATTTCCGTTTCTGTATAATATTCCCGTATAACGTACTGGCTTCTGTTTTTGCCAAATATTCATCGACACAGTCCAGTATCTGTGAAGGTACTCCGTATGATCGCGTTTTGGTTACTAGTGGATAGGATGATACAGTATCGAACGCTTTTCAGAAGTGTATCTATTGTGTTGCAAGATATGCTGTATGAACAAAGCAAACTGTGCTGCACACGAGTGATTTTTTAAAATCTGTCTGATTCTTTGACACAGAGGTTCGTTTTACTTCAGAAAAGTCATAATATTCGATCTTAGTGTTTGCCCTAGAAAACTGCAGTGGGCTCATATCATTAACACCAGTCTCTAAATATATGCAGCCGATATTTTATTCTATTTGTAAATAAGAGTGACCTGTGCTCCTTTCCGTTTACGGAGGACAATTTGCTGCGAAAGAGATTATGGGTATGAGCTAGGAAAGGAGGTATTTCCGAAGCGTATTCAGTGTAAAATCTAACTAGGCTTCCGTCAACATCTGTGAATTTCATGTTATGTAAGAAATGAAAAACTATGTTACCCATATGAAACTATTAGTAGATCGTTATAGGCTGAGGGCGGTGCACAGAGAACGGCACGTACTGCAGAAATTCCTGAATAATACTGCCATCTCTCAACGTTAAGAAAACTGTCACTAAATTTTTTTGTCCGCCAAGCTTCCAAAACTGAACAGAGGAGTAGTATTGTCTGCAAAACACAATGCAGTTCTAAACGGACGTGCCTTCAGCAGTTTAAAATCGATGTGGTGTTACCGCTAATATCCAGCATTGTCTTGATTTCCATTGTAACCTAAAAATACACTGCATTACCGGTAATTCGTTCTCTTGCTATAAGCATTGACGTTCAACAGTTCTATGTGTTTCAATAGCTCTGAAGTTCCGCGTTGTTTAAAAAAATTCACGGTATCATGGGTTTAAAACTTATTACGAAAGCGTGAAATTTTTAGTCGCTTTCGTGGGTGTGATCCATTGTCGCAATTGTGAGCTATATGATTTTTTTCCACTGTCTCTGAACGGCTAAAAATACCGATAAAGCTTTAAATCACTTTTTGCTCTTCGAATGGGAGTCGTTATTTCCTTTGGACATTGATTATCGCCATTTCTTTAAGTTCTTCGTTTAGTATTTTATCAGTCAAATTAATTTCTTAGTATCCTACTATAGAACTACATTTCAAAAGCTTCCATTTTTTCCTACTCTGTTTTTCACTGGGTACTCCAAGTTTCACCTCCATGCATTGTTGTGGCAAAGTTAAACCACAATACCATAAGGGAAGAAAAGTCGTATAAACTATGCCTAACTCTTCAGGATTCAGAACTGAGTTTTATACCCTGGTGGAAAAATCTATTAAAAAGTTTTTAGTTGACGTCAGGTAGGAAACAAAGCGAAAGAATACTTTATTAGTCAGTCCTAAATTTTATCAGAACAGCCTCAGGGGTGTAAATTCCACATAACTCTAATACTTGTGTTAAAGAAATCTTCGCTTTAATAGTATATAGACAACAGATAGTTTGTGTAAAGTAACATAAATGACGGTGACTGCTGCAGTTTTAAGAGAACTACATTGTTATTATATCCTCAATATCCTAATGATGTGTGAAGACATAAAAAATATTTTACAAGGCCAGCTACTCCCAAATTCTAAATAAAATAATCATGAAAAATATGGTGTGAAAGATAAAGATAAAATATCATCCTCGTTTTAACACAGCAGGATGAATCTCTCGTGTAACTTGAATCACTGACAACGGTAACTGCCACGTCATCGCAAGTTTCTAAACATGATCATATCTTGCATTTTTAACGCTGGACCGTGCACGGAAAAATTAATGTCGGTATAAAAGGGAAGTTTGCACTTTATAACTTTCTGAAGCCTTACTTACCAGACACTAGAAGCAGGTGCCGGCAATATGTGCTCTAGACGTCCAATTCTCCTCACGCAAAATGATGGCATAACGAAAAATGGCACAGTCTCGCTGATTATTCTGCACTAACGACGAAACATGTGTTAATGGACACAAAATTTTGTTGTTCATACGTCATGCCTGACATATACATTATAATGTCAAAAGTCTGCTTTGACCCGTTAGATGAGTGGTCAGCGCGGCGGAATGCCACGCCAAGGGGCGCGGGTTCGATTCCCGGCTGGGGCAGGAGATTTCCTCCGCTCAGGGACTGGGTGTTGTGTTGTCCTCATCATTATTTCATCGCCATCTCCGACGGGCAAGTCGCCCAGTGTGGCGTCGAATGCAATAAGTACTTGCCGTCGGCGACCAAAGTTCCTCGCACGGGGGGCTCCCGGCCCATAATGCCATATACTCATTTCCATATCTGCTTTGAAAGTCGGTGTCAAACTAACCCTCAGTAGGCCCTAATGACCTGCTTATCAGTTTTTCACCGCTACCACGGAATTGTAAAAAGAGAAAAGTGTCAAGTTACACTGCAGTTCAGAGTCTTGGTTAAATTGTAGAGTACCTTACAACAGGATAGGTAGGTCTATTCAAAGTTCGGATGAAGTTAAGATATGCCACCTCCAGTAGCACCTAGCCTAGAAAACAAAACACCACTGGGAGCAATGACAGTTGTTGAGGATGTTTCTTACCGTCGTGAGGAAATAACTGCCTCTACTTTAGCGTACATTCTACTCATTATGGAACTTTACCCTTAACCCACGAGCTGTCATGGTACACCCTCTACCTCCTTTCCACACCACACAGCGAGTGTTTTTTAGGCCTGAGCACAGGCGAGGCCCACCGAATGGCAGACCTGAGCGCTGCAGACGCAGACCGCAGACCGGCGGAGTGGCTCCGGGATGTGGCAGGTAGGCGAGGCAAACCCTGGAGCCGGACCCATTTTTTTGCTGTCGTCTGATGAGCGTTAAAAAAATTCCAGGAACCCCTCCGTCCTTTTCCAGAACTATTCAGTTTGTCTTCTTGATGCAATAATTTACCAACAGCTGTATGTATTGTAGAAATTTACTTTGTTTCATGAACTTCTATGCGCTACCAGTTTCGGCATTACATTGATGCCATCTTCAGGCCCCACACGTCATAGTCGTAAAATCGCTATACACGGAAGGAGCCATATAACTGGATCCGTGAATCAAATTGTCATGCAACAGCTCTTGGTGGCCAGGCGACACTTGTGTGGATAAGATCCGAGAGAATGATGAAGTACTGGGCTGACAGAAAACAGGAAAATTCTTTGTATAAGGTTGGCTAGAGTGGTCCAATGAAGGCCATAAAATGTAAATAAATAAATAAAGGGAGACAACGAATCAGTTCAGAGGTGGGCTGCCATATTTGTTACCGGTATGTTCGAACAACACTCAAGTGTTGCGTAGATGCTTCGGGAACTCAAACAGGTATCACCGGAGTGAAGACAACGTCCTCTTCGAGGAGCAGTATTGAAAAAATTTAGAGAAACAGCAGAACGGTTTTACTGCCGCCAAAGTACATTTGCCTAATTTTTTTTCTTTTTTTTTCATCAGTCTTCTTACTGGTTTTATGCGCCCGCCACGAATTCCTCTCCTGTGCCAACCGCTTCATCTCAGAGTAGCACTTGCAACCTACGTCCTCAATTATTTGCTGGATGTATTCCAACCTCTGTCTTCCTCTACAGTTTTTGCGCTGTACAGCTCCCTCTAGTACCATGGAAAACATTCCCTGTTTTCTTAACAGATGTCCTATCATTCTGCCCCTTCTCCTTGTCAGTGTTTTCCACATATTCATTTCCTCTCCTCCTCGTTCCTTATCTCATCAGTCCACCTAATTTTCAACATTCGTCTGTAGCACCACATCTCAAATGCCTCGATTTTCGCTTAAGGACCATGAAAATTAGAGAGATTATGACTCGTACAGAGGCATATAGAAGTTTTTTCCTCGCTCTATCTGAGAGTGGCACGGGAAAGGAAATGACTAGTGGTGGTAAACGGTATGCTCCGTTACCCACCGTATAGTGGCTTGCGGAGTATGTATGTAGATGTAGATGTAATAGCCCGCGCCGAGACCCCAATAACTTCTCTCGGCTGAGTCTTTCAAGGCTGCACTTAATTGAAGTAAAAGCATTGTATCTTTTCATGATGTTCCTTTTTGTCCAGTTCCAATAAGCGTCAAATCAATCATTTACTATAGTTGTCAGCAGAAAGCTGTCAACAGCGTATGCTGGCAAGTTGGGAAGCGAATATTTACAAATCTCTAACAGACTTCTGCATCTATCCTATTTGTACGGAGGACAGACAAGTGTTCACACTGCCGTGCTTTACTGCTCTTTGGTCGCCCACTGTGCAGTACTTACATCTTTTATGGCAGGGTCACTTAGAAAATAGTGAAGAAAAGTCCAGATGTCTTGCATAAGCCTCACCGTCAGCGGGAACAGTGGTTGGTGTGAGCCGGCGGGTAGTATGGGCCACAAGGTGTTTCTCGAGATTGCCGTGAAACAGCGGACGCATGCACAAGGGCTGCTACCGATCGGTTTCTTGCACTACACAGAAAACGAGATTAAAGTCAGCTATAGAATATGACCAGACACGTAGGACACCTCAGGTGGGATTTTTCAAACCAGCATTTGAATAAAATTTCGAAAAAAATACCTGTAACACTCTTGAGAGATTTAGATGCTAGGTTACTGTCGCTAACTAAGCTTGGGTTTCAAAAGCTGGCTTACGATTTGGCAGTAAATTTAAAACTGCCTCACAATTTTAACAGAGAAAAGAAATTTGCGGGTAAAGATTGCTATCAAAACTTTGCGAAGACGCAGTCAGGGCTGTAATACAGAAAACCTCGCTTCACACGTTTAGTGTGTTGTGTCAGGTACAGTGTACGACAGGTTGAAAATGTTTTTAACTAACTGTTTTTACTATCTTGTACTTTTACTGTATAGACAGATCAATTTGTGAATCCCAAAAACACGTTTTATATTTAGAAACCTACATTTTATTCTGTAACCCATAATACCAGACACTTTTCTCAATATCTCGAATCGTAATTTATAGAATATCTTTTCTTATTGGCCGGCTGGTGTGGCCTAGCGGTACTACGCGCTTCAGTCTGGAACCGCGCGACCGCTATGGCCGCAGGTTCGAATCCTGCCCCGGGCATGGATGTATGTAATGTCCTTAGGTTAGTTAGGTTTAAGTAGTTCTAAGTTCTAGGGGACTGATGACCTCAGATGTTAAGTCCCATAGTGCTCAGAGCCATTTGCACCATTTTTCTTATTGTGTTTCCTTGTGGTTAGAAATCTTTTTTTCGACATTTTCTCCAAAAAAAATGCTTAAATAAACGTTTTATGCAGTTACACCTTATTTTAAAACAACAATAATAGTTTCATACCAATTTTGGCTTGAGAGACCCGCACTATCCACCGTTTTCCCTACTATACAGTGATGTCGCCAGCAATTTTTTTTTTTATTTTTTGCCTGACATGTACAAGCAGGTGGTATAGCTAACTAGTGCCAATAACACTGAAACTTGCCACTTAGAAGGACTAAAACTGTAGAAACATGTTTGCATTCTCTATGAGTATGTGTAGTGCAAATATTAAACTGGAGAATGTGATCACACCTTCGTTACTACTACTTTATTTCTAAACAATAAGACTGCGTCACGTCCCCACAACCTCCGACACACGCTGATTCTACGATGATGTCTATAACACACTAATAAGGAAATATACAACAACACGCTGATAAGTGACATTTTATTTGTTTCTGAGAAGCCATTAACACATCACGCTAAGGCCAATCCATTCGTCACAAGCGAGCAAATCCACTGGCATGTTGGGCGTCCTTGTCACAAGGAAAACAGCTTTCGGCAGCGCGCAGGTGTCAGCTTCCTCACTTCCGTTCTGCAGCCGCACCGGCGCGCCTTCCCATCTCTCCGTCACCAGGAGGGGAACTACGAGCGAAACGTCCGATTCATTTCGCCGAAGCCCGCACGGATGGAAAGCTTTCTCCCAACTTCCGCCTGTAGAACCAGCACCTCCTAGACAGTCTACGGGATTGAAATTGAAACCCATGTGAAAGTTATCTACGCCCTTTTTTGAGGAAACGGCAGGTGGCAGTTTGCTCAACACTGCATACATTTTGTACGTACACCCTACGGAGATGCTACGCTAGAAATCACAGTGGAGACAGATTTTTTTTGTTGTTTCATTTCAATACGCTCTCTTGAATGGTGTCAACATTTATAAAATCAGTGACGCTAATTTTAAGGTACGTGGTGTTTAAAATAGATAAAATTTCGGTCATTTGGAATTTTTGGTGAGATTAAATGCTGATGACAAAAAAAATGCTTCAGATGGCTCTGAGCACTATGGGTCATTTGGAATTTTTGGTGAGATTAAATGCTGATGACAAAAAAAAAATGGTTCAGATGGCCCTGAGCACTATGAGATATAACATCTGAGGTAATCAGTCCCCTAGAACTTAGAACTACTTAAACCTAACTAACCTAAGGACATCACACACATCCATGCACGAGGCAGGATTCGAACCTACGACTGTAGAGGTCGCGCGGTTCCAGACTGTAACGCCTAGAAACGCTCGACCACTCCGGCCGGCTTCCTGATGACATATTGTTTTGTTAGGTTTATGGATTAAAGGGGTTAAACTGCGTGGTAATCAATCGATAACATATTGAACCCATATACAGAAAAGGTCATTAATATTCTGACAGGCAAACCGAAAAGGCACTGACAAATGTTTATGTTTCAGTGGCTTTCACTTGCTGCCTGTTCATTGTATGGTGTTAAATCTCTACATACTATAAAAATGTATGTATGTATGTTAGTGTGTATTGATGTATGTTCTGCCGGCCGTGGTGGCCGAGCGGCTCTAGGCGCTACAGTCTGGAACCGCGGGACCGCTACGGTTGCAGGTTCTAATCCTGCCTCGGGCATGGATGTGTGTGATGTGCTTAGGTCAGGTTTAAGTAGTTCTAAGTTCTAGGGGACTGATGACCTCAGGTGGTAAGTCCCATAGTGCTCAGAGCCATTTGAACCATCTCCTCCGAAATCACTAGCTGAATTTCAAACAGACTTGGTACACGCATCCTTTACTGTCAGGCAACAGTCGCTTGTGGTGATAAGAACCAACTACCTATCACATTTCAGGAGATATGACGTCATAAAAAATGCGTTTTGAACTACCACACTATATAAAAAATGGTTCAAATGGCTCTGAGCACTATGGGACTCAACTGCTGTGGTCATAAGTCCCCTAGAACTTAGAACTAATTAAACCTAACTAACCTAAGGACATCACACACATCCATGCCCGAGGCAGGATTTGAACCTGCGACCGTAGCAGCAGCGCGGCTCCGGACTGGAGCGCCTAGAACCGCACGGCCACCGCGGCCGGCTACCACACTATAGAAGACATTGAAACGTATTACCTATGTGCTACTAACTCTATTCCCAATAAATTTCGCCGACAGTATCCACATAAGCTACCAAATGCACCTAGAAAATTATATCGTGGTACCACACATAGTTCAGGAGATATGAAGATATAAACAATGAGATGCGTTAAAAACTCCCGCATTATGCATGACGTTTAAATTACTTCCTTTCTACTTACTCTGTTCGCAACGTGTTTCGCAGACAGTGTCCACATACACGGGTGAAAGTACCTACACGGGTATGTCATTTTACGACACATACTTCAAGAGATAAGACATAAACACCGACATGTGTGGAAAATGCCGTATCGTGCATGAACGTTTAATACATTCATTCATTACTACCGTTCGGGTCTGCCGTGTGCTATTGACAAGCGGGGTGCACTCAGCGCTTGCCGGCCGAAGTGGCCGTGCGGTTAAAGGCGCTGCAGTCTGGAACCGCAAAACCGCTACGGTCGCAGGTTCGAATCCTGCCTCGGGCATGGATGTTTGTGATGTCCTTAGGTTAGTTAGGTTTAACTAGTTCTAAGTTCTAGGGGACTAATGACCTCAGCAGTTGAGTCCCATAGTGCTCAGAGCCATTTGAACCATTTTTGAACCACTCAGCGCTTGTGACGCCAATTGAGAAGCTACTTGACTGAGTAGTAGCGCCGCCGGTCACGAAAACTAACAACGGAGGAAGAGCGATGTTCTGATCACATGCACCGCCGTGTTAGCATCCGGTGATGTCTAACATCTGCTTCAAGATCTGTTCGGACGACGTTTGTTTGTTTCTGTCAGCGTACTGTAGTCTGCAACATATGTTTCTGGGAATTAGTTTCATTACATGTTTAAAGGCTGAGAAATCTTTGACCAGAAACATTTTTTACGGTTATTATTTTACCTTCATCAGTTTCAGGGTTGTTTCTCGATATTGGGACCGCGGTATATTTATAAGGATATCATTTTTGCATAAATTATTGCTTCCAGAATGAAACAACGATGTTCATAAGGGTAATGTCAAAATAAATTTTCTGAAGGAAGTGGTGGTGATGATTTATGGTGGAGGGCGCTAAACAGCAAGGTCATCAGCGCCCTCTGAAAAAAATAAACGGTCGCAAATATCCAGTCTTTCGTTACTTCAACAATCACAGAATTCTAACAACCTACATGAAGAAAATAATGTTTAATAACTGTGTTTTACTTATGAAAACAAAATGCAGTTGTGAAAGGAGTTTGAACGGATGTAGCTGCGTGTCAACTTCTTGGTTTCCGCGGCAAGTATCATATATTCGGTGACCATCCATACAGATTTTGATTCTAAGAATCCGTCGAGGGGAATGCCGCAATGACTCCATAGGAGAGGCGTGGCCTTTGAGATAATCTTGTCGGTCTTCATTAACGAGTATTTTAAAAATTACAAGAGACACTTAGCTGACTTCATGTCGTTTCCATGGAACATCACGAGGAAATTGTGTTTTTTAATCCCCAAAAGAACTTATTTAAAATGTTTACAAGATTAGCTATGAGTACGACGAACATTAAACATCTTCTCAATACTAACGTTATTTCCATTGACGGCTACTTCTTCTTCACTATAGTTTTTGTACGCAGGCCACACAAGTTTGAAATTATTTTAAATTGGTGTCATATTGGAGTCTTTGTAAGACTTTGCAATTGCTGATTTAGTTGTAATTGTTGACTTTCTTCTTTTCATATCAAAATTTAAAATTAATCGATCAAACTAGCAGCCATGCCAGTTCCCACAAAGATTTTTTACTAATGAGTAAACATTTAAATGAAACCTTGATTTTACGTATCTATCCTTCGGTTTCGTCCCTGCACAGGCTTTACCCGTTATCAGTTAATCCTAGTCCACGATTTTTAGAGTCTAAAGTGGCTACTTTAGCACGTACTCTGGACACTTCACGTCTTCACAAGAACTTGGTAATTTTGGAAATTTTTCTCGTCACTATCATTCTCAGTACTGGAAACAGCTGGGCAGTATAATAAGCTTTAGCACCGATGCATCAGTTGATATACTTTGTTCTTTGAACTTGGTTCATATATCGAGTTAAATTCTCTATAATGGCTCCTTGCACTTTATCTGCTGCAACTTTAGACACGCTGAGCTACAGTACCGGCGGCCACTTGGTCACCGTAAACTACCAACGATACCTATGCACAGATACATTATAGACGCATAAAACTCCTCTTGCGATTTTCTCGGAATTGCCAGAGTAGTACACGTTGTGCACATAGTGTTGTTTAGACGGCCTACTAAAGGTGTACAAAGTCGAAGTAAATCTGTGATCCGAACGTGGTAAGTTACCGGTGACTGACGAGGCAGACCTCTTGCCGCTCTGCTGTGGACGGTTCGCGAGACACCGGCGGCCGCTCGCCTGCAGCGCTGAGTCGCTGACGTCACAGCAGACGCAACCTGCTGCTGCTCCTCCTACTCGTCCACTTGCCGGCCGCGGCTTCCGCCGCCGCCTCCAGCAGCGAGCTCGCTGACGCGTCCTCTTGTCTCACTCACGAGTCTCTGTGGCGTCATGCGGCGCCGCATCGCTACAATAAACAGCACCTTGATGTCCGCTGATAAAGATAAGTGTTTTTAACCCCGCCTTTACTTTTAAATCTCACGAGACCAAGCGAAGTTGTAACATTACTCCGGTAACAGATTATAGGTTATTATGATACTCATACCAGATACACGTTTTTATGTTTATGGAGTTTGATTTCGACCTGACGTTCGTTATAAATTATTGATTTTAACGACTAGCATTATGGGACATAAGCGGTTTGAGACTCTATGCACATTTAGACTTGCACTAACACTTTCTTTCATCGCCTTGGGCTACTCCAAAACTGGCCATGCTTTGAGTAGTGTTGCTCACCCCACGAGTAATACGATTTTTTTTCGCGCACAATCGCTGCCCCTTTGGTGCGCAAATACGTAATTTATTTAGTGGGCTTAAGCTTTCGGTGTTATGTTGATCTTCGCACAGTCACCCGTGTTTTAACTTTTTCCATACCCGCATTACCTATCGCTACACAACTTGCTGTATCTCTGTTTAGATGGGTTCGTCATTTTATCGATGAGTCGTTAGAGTAATGCCCTACACGCATAGAGAATTAGGATGACATTGTCGGTTGACAACTTTGAGGATTACCCTTACTTAAGGAGGATCTGAGATCCTTGTTGGTTTATTTCACTGTGGTAGTGCCGACCTGTTAAGCGATATGAAGGACGCTAAAGTACATCACTTTATTTCGATCTTGTGTACAACGTAGGCTTGCAAGGCATTTGTGAGTGTTCTTTGCGTGCTCTTTGCATTCCGTTTTTCTAGGCGCTAAGTCTGGAACCGCGCGACCGCTACGGTCGCAGGTTCGAATCCTGCCTCGGGCATGGATGCGTGTGATGTCCTTAGGTTGGTTAGGTTTAAGTAGTTCTAAGTTCTAGGGGACTGATGACCTCTGAAGTTAAGTCCCATAGTGCTCAGAGCCATTTGAACATTTACGTTTTTCTTTTAATGTGTTGTTCGTCGTTGCGTTTTGCGGCAAATTGCCTTATTGATGCCGTGACAACTAATTATATCACCAGTTGTGATAGTTCCTAGGCCGTAAATATTCACATTATTGTACTTCATAGATTACAAAGTGACATTTTACTTTAAATGAAGATAGGTGCTCGTAAATATTAGGAATTTTCTCGTTTATAAGAATTATACAGGATTTTCATTTAAAAAAATTGAGAAGCTTTTTTCGTCGGAGCTCCTGATTTTATGCGTCTTGTTCTGATCTTTTTAATGTTTTTGCACGTTCTCTTGCAAATCCCTGACGTTAAATAGTTTCACGACTAACGAGCTTGTACACGTTTTATTTTATTGTGCTGTATGTACACAGAGATTTGTTTTAACGCCGCTACTTTGATTTTGTAGCTTTTAGTGCTTTTATGATTGTCCGCTACTCTCTGTAAAGCTTGCTTAGTACACTTTGATATGCACTATAAGTATAAAAATGGCTCTGAGCACTATGGGACTTAACATCTGTGGTCATCAGTCCCCTAGAACTTAGAACTACTTAAACTTAACTAATCTAATGACATCACACACATCCATGCCCGAGGCAGGATTCGAACCTGTGACCGTAGCAGTCGCGCGATTCCGAACTGCGCGCCTAGAACCGCTAGACCACCGCGGCCGGCACTATAAGTATACTCTTTTTGTTATACAGGGGCGTGAAGATGGCGTAGTGGAATACCGAAACTGGTAGTCAAAATAAAATAGAATAACATTTCAATTACACGGCTGTTGGCAAATTTCATTGATAATACTCTGGTAATGTTGATTATTCTTCAGCCAGTGGTTGACACCAGTTGAAATGTTTCCGGAAGTACTGGGCCCGTGAGTAATGTGATGACCTGTCTCTAATGAAAATCAGGCTCAAGAATGAATTTTCAGATTTTTCAGTGAAGTGTGTACTGATTTGAAACTTCCTGGCAGATTAAAACTATGTGCGGCGTCGAGACCCGGTCCTGGGACCTTTGTCTTTTTGAGGCCAAATGCTCTGCCGGCTGACCTATCTAAGCACGGCCTGTCTTCACAGATTTGCTCCCGGAAGTTCGTCTCTGCTACCTTCAAAATATTACAGAAGTTCCCTTGCATACCTTTCTTCCAACAGTGGAGTCCCTCAAGGTATATGGGAGTACGTCTGTGAAGTTTACTGTCTAACGAAATTCATAATCAAAGTTTCATCCATGAGATGATAGTAAATCTGTTGCCTTCAGATGTACATGCAAATACTTTCATAGTTATAACCAAGTCCACAGTAGCCTTGCTTATGAAGCTTACACATTCATGGAGCATCTTATCTTACTTTACCTGATCAGAATACTAGTGAGTACACAGAAGAAACACATGGAATCACTCATGAAATACCTGCCACCAATACGTCACACGTACTTCAATAACAGTCTAGTACCGCTGAACACACGCCCCAGTGACATAACTTCGCAGAATAAGGATGCCGATGACTTTGTTTACGACTGAAAAGTTAAGAAATAGCGGTACAGTTGTGACAAGTGTAGTAATGTTACAGACTTTTTAATCAGCAGTTCAACGGAAACTGAGGATATGAAACTTCCTAGCAGATTAAAACTGTGTGCCCGACCTAGACTCGAACTCGGGACCTTTGCCTTTCGCGGGCAAGTGCTCTACCATCTGAGCTACCGAAGCACGACTCACGCCCGGTCTCACAGCCTGCTAGGAAGTTTCATATCAGCGCACACTCCGCTGCAGAGTGAAAATCTCATTCTGGAAACATCCCCCAGGCTGTGGCTAAGCCATGTCTCCGCAATATCCTTTCTTTCAGGAGTGCTAGTTCTGCAAGGTTCGCAGGAGAGCTTCTGTAAAGTTTGGAAGGTAGGAGACGAGATACTGGCAGAAGTAAGGCTGTGAGACCGGGCGTGAGTCGTGCTTCGGTAGCTCAATTGACAGTCCGGCTTTCGCCGCCGTGCAGTGCGGACGTGTTGTTATTTCCGCCTGCGGAGCGCGCGCGCTCGCTGTTGTTTACATTTCAGCGGCCGTCACTTACGTGTCGCTTACGTGCACTAGAATCATGGCCAACCGTTTTCGAAAATCAACTTTACGTTTCAACTTCTGCAACGACTACGCACGACCAAAGGCCTTGGAAGTGGAACGCTTCCTACGCGACGTTGCTAAGATCCCAGCTTCTGACATCTTGGGCATCCATTTGTCCATATTAAGCAGTACTGTGTACGTCAAAGTCGTCAATGACGCGGTATGTGAAAGAATACTTCGTGACACCAACCATGGATTACGCTTTTGCCACGCCGACGGCAATGTCGGAGCGGTCACTGTCGACCATGCCGGCTTAGGAATGCGCACCATACGAGTTTTCGAACTCCCGTTCGAGCTTCCAGCGGAAGACGTTATCGCGGCTTTCCGCCCCTATGGCACTGTACATGGCCACACTGCCGAACGCTGGGCGCAATTCCAAACGTACCCTGTTGTTAACGGTGTACGGCAGATCACCATCGACCTCCATCGCCACGTGCCATCTTACCTGCAAATTAGCGGGTGCCGCGCGGTTGTCATATACGACGGCCAACCCAAACCTGTTCCGGGTGCGGCAAAGAAGGCCACCTCAGATCTGAGTGTCTTCAGCGACGAATCACCCAATTGCCAGCCGCTACCGTGGCACCTCCGGCTCCGACGACGGTTTTACCGATCACCTACGCCTCGGCGCTCTGTTCTCCTCCCACCGGCCGCCGCCCATCGGACCATGCACCGGTGACCCTTCCAGCTGCTACGGATACCGCTGGGGCCGACGCGTCGCGCTCAAAGCCTGACGCTACTCCGGCGCCACTACCAACAGCGACGACTTCCGACACCCATCCGCCTGAACATATGGACGCCCCTTCATTTGACGTTCCCGCGACGGCCTTCCTCTCAGAGCGACGCGACTCCCTCCCGTCTTCCGACACGGAGGGACGAACCCGCAAACAACGTTCACCTAAGAGGCGCAAGAGGAGGCGCCGTACGGTCTCGGAACGAGACGGATCACCACCCCCCGATGCTCCAGAGGCCGTCCGACCAGACGAGGCCTCGGAGAACATACACGACGATATGAATGACGACAACATGACGCCGATTGTGGATACGTCGATGCCTACTCTACTGGCTCGCTCAGGTGCTCCTGAACCAATGGACTCCACAGATGCGACTGCCGCCGAGACGTCCTCTGCCCCTACGACCGAAGTGGAACGTACGACCATCACAACGACAACGCCTTCAATGCTGTGGAGTGAGGACGTCGATGAAGAGCCGGACCACACGCTGGGGACAGATTTACCCCAGACGGAAGCATCGTTACGCCGCTGATAATGCCGTCAGGTGGCGTACGGCACGACTCACCGTTGCCTCGTCCCTCTTCATCCTCCGCCGGTGGAGTTCCCCTCCACGGCGGGTTACGGCTCCAAACCTACCGAATAGCGACGATCAACACTAACACCATTAGCTCACCCGTGAAACTTCAACTGCTGCGAGAGATGATATGGGCGTCGGACGTCGATATCGCACTACTACAGGAAGTACACCTGGCCACACTACCAGACGTCGCGGGATATAACACTTATCCTTCTCCTGGTGACCACCTGGGACGCGGCGTAGCCATCTACGCCAGAGAAGGCATTCCAGTGGCCGATATCACATACCTTCCATCTGCCAGAGGCATGGCCGTCACCGTCATGGGGACGCGTATCATCAACATTTACGCTCCGTCAGGCTCCACCCGCAGACGCGACAGGGCCCTCTTCTCTTCAGAAGAAATCGCTCCTTTGTTTCTTGGACGCTGCGACCATTACTTGCTTGGGGGTGATTTTAATTGTGTCTTGCACCCTAAAGATCAAGTGCCCCACTACAACACCTGTCAAGAACTGCGTCTTGTCGTCCGAGATCTGTTGCTCCGCGACACTTGGGAAGTTCGGCACGGCGACGCGCCTGGACATACTTACCAGACGAGTCACTCCGCGAGCCGCCTTGATAGAATTTACGTCTCTCGGGAACTCACACCTGCAGTCCAAGGTGCAGAACTTTGGCCCCTGGCCTTTTCGGACCACTGTGCCTACATCTGCAACATTCTCTTCCCCAAGCAAGTGGTCTGGCGTAGTCGTGCACCGCGGAAGCTAAACACCTCCCATCTTCATGATCCCGAATGTCTTCAACGTGTTACCGAGACATGGGCCACCTGTGAACGTCGCTTGCCTAAATACTGCACGACCTTGACCTGGTGGCTAGAATGTGCCAAACCTGGCATTCGACGTACTTTGATTCAGTATGGAAAGGAAGTTGCTATGTGGCGCCCGCACACTACCGACTATTTCTACGCCGTTCTCCGCGACCTGGACGCCCAACCGCCCACCCCCGACACCCAGAGGGAACGCAGCAGGATTAAGGCGCAAATTGTAACTTTGACACGCCGTAGACTGCAGGGGGCTATGGTGCGAACCCGACGTCAAGATTCGGCGGAACAAGAACATCCGACCATGCATCATATCGCCTCCGATAGGAAACATCGACGACGACAACTCATCGCCGAAATCACCACCTGTCGCGGCCAGCACGTCACTTCCCAGGCCGAAATCGTCAGTGCCTTTGTCGACCACTACCGCACAATGTACCAGGAGGAGACTACCAACAACCATGCTGAGGAGTCTGTGTTACCACACGTAACTCGCACCCTCACCAGCGACGAAGCGGACGAGCTGCTGGAGCCCATTACGCGTGACGAAATCCACGATGCAATCAAAAAAGGTGCTCTGAATAAGTCACCTGGTGTCGACGGATTGCCGATAGAATTTTATCGCTCTTTCTTCACACTAATGGCATCACGGTGGACAACGATGTTTAATGAACTGCTGACGATAGGGAACGCCGTACCGCCGTCCTTCGTCACGGGAATTATTATACCCATCCACAAACCGACACCAGGTGTGACGACAGCACATTACCGTCCCCTGACTCTGCTTAACGCAGACTGTAAAATTTTTACACGCCTACTGGCAACGCGATGCCGCAAGATCCTGCCTAGCGTTCTATCCCCGGAACAGACAACTCCGGGTGGCTCAGTTAATATACAAACGGCCACAGGAGAATGTCGCGATTTAATTGCACTGGCAGCGGCGTGCAGACTCCGCGCCGCAGTGGTTGCCATTGATTTTGACAGCGCATTCGACAAATTGCGGCATCTTTTTCTGTTCTCAGTGATGAACCGCATGGGTTTTCCACCAGCCTTCATCGACGTGATCCGGCGCCTGTACGGCACCGCCGAATCTCTGATTCAGGTTAACGGCCGTGTGGCGGGACCAGTGGCGATCCGGCGTTCCGTACGGCAAGGCTGCCCACTTTCGACCCTACTGTATGCCATAAGCCTGGAGCCACTCATCGGGAGTCTGACGAGCCACCTTTCTGGTCTCACTTTGCGACAGCACAGTTTTCGATGTCGTGCGTATGCGGACGACCTCCTCCTCTTGATCCGCTCACGGAGTGAAACACACACGGTACTTGATTTGATATCAACGTACGGCACTGCAGCGGGCAGTAACATGAATGTGGCTAAATCCGCGGCGATGCCCATCGGACGCGGCCTCTCACACGAAGACTTAGCACCTCTCCCGTGTGTACAACAACAACGATATCTTGGTATCATTTTCACCTCCACCGTGCGCCGCTCCGCTGCCATCAATTTTCGGCGTGCACTTCAAACTATCCGCACGACGGTGCGACAAAATCTTCTCCGACGACTCGATTCTTTACAACGTGTCCAATACCTCAATCAACATGTGGCGGCCAGAATGGTCCACATCGCACAGGTCCTCCCGCTGCCATCAACTATTAGACACAGCCTCCAGGCTGCCCTTGGATACTTCCTTACGGCCGGTACGATCTTTAAGGTCCGCTGCGACACGCTCACCCTTCCCCCGCGAGCAGGAGGCCTCGGCCTTGTCAATGTGCGACTCCGAGCGGCGTCCTTGTACATGTCCACCATGCACAAGCAGTGGCACGGGGGCACCTCCCTTACGCGCAGCTTGCTGGAAATTCTTGTGCCCGCGACCATAACACCACCAGTACCAGTCGGACACATCAAGCACCATTTGACGCACATTTCTGATTTCATCGTCGACTTCAGTTATGCTCACACACACTTACCGACCACGCGTTCTCCTCGACCTAAAGATTTTTACACCCCTCTCCTTCGTTCCATATCCAGCAACAATATCGAACTGAGACATCCGTCCACGCGGTGGCCAACGGTTTGGCGTCGCATCCACCAGCCTTTTCTTCCCTCCAACGTCCGGGCAACATGGTACCAAGTCGCAAATGAAAAATTCGCCACAAATCATCGCCTTCACGCCATCGGACTACAGGACTCTCCACTTTGTTCCATTTGCCACCTCGTGGATGACGATGTCCATCAACTGACTTGTACTGCCACCAGTGACGTCTGGAAACTTGCCCGACAGTACGTTGCCTGTTACCTCCGCGTTCCGCCGGACTCGATTGACCCACGGACTTTTATCCATCCTGAGAATACTTATTTCCCCGCCTCCAAAAATCATGCGATTGTATGGGTCAAGGGATGGACGATCACCTACATGTATAATGGTGGCGACAAATCACGCCTTGATTTCTGGCAGTACTTACAAACCGCCCACAGTGAAGTCGAACAGCAACCGCGCTACCGCGCCTTCTTCGACAATTACCTACACGCGATCTTTACTTCACCCCCGCTCAGTTGGATGGTGCCACACGCCGACAGCACTCCCACCCCCCCTGCTGACATCTGAGACTCCCTGCGCTACTTTCTACATTGTAACTCACAGTGGAATAGGCGCGTGGACACGCGCCTCCTTTCTTTAATGCACTACCCCAGACAACACTGGTCTTTCCCTCACTCCACTGTATATTGCTCCACACCTCTTAGATTACATCAGACTTATTATTCTTTTTTTCCCTACACCATGTTCATAAAAAAAAAATCCTCGCCTTGTACGAGTATATTGTCTTGTGTTATTTTCGCCGGAAGGATGGCATTTCTGTTGTATTTAAGTTTGTACCAATAAAGATCTTTTTTTCATTTACCCTTTTCCTGGTAAAAAAAAAAAAAAAAAAAAAAATTAATCGGTTAAGACGAGCGCCGCTTGAGGCGTAAAGTCCAGGTTCGAGTCCTGGTCAGGCAAAAAAAAAAAAAAAAAAGTTGGTAGAGCACTTGCCCGCGAAAGGCAAAGGTCCCGAGTTCGAGTCTCGGTCGGGCACACAGTTTTAATCTGCTAGGAAGTTTCATATCAGCGCACACTCCGCTTCAGAGTGAAAATCTCATTCTGAGGATATGAAAGTTCTATGTTTTGAGAGAACAGGAAACAAATTTATGAATATCTTGATTTGAAACCAACACTGGTAACAAGTATGATGTCGTGTTGTTTCCTATAAGATTTGGAGAGAACTGAACCAACTTTTGTACATCATTAAATATTATGCTCCCAAGCCTAACTGTTTGTGGGTATAATATGGTATAATAGTCCATTCAAACATACATGGAAAACGATTTAAATTGTGTGATTAATTAATTCAAATGACTTTTCTTCTCTGTATTTTATCTCAACATTGACTTTATTGGACTTGATCTACTTTAATCATGAACCCCACAATTTAACAATAAGTTACAGAAAGAGCCAGAAACCCTCGAAATAAATGGAGGAGACATAGGAAGAACCGTTATTAGATTAATGAAAAACTATTTTCTTTAGATTATCACGCACACTAAATGAACAATTCAAGCGCCAGAAGTACATAAAAGTGCTAATTATGGGTCTGAAACATCTATAATCTTACAGCTTACAAGCAATGTTATGAGGGACACTCAGGAAAAACGGTAATGTTCCACAAGGCGGTCAGATCACGGAAATGAACTCGTTAGAATTTGAAGTAATCTGGATTCATCTAGCGTCTCTTGGATCTGAGAAAAGGCGACCGATGGTTTGAACGAGGAGAGAGAAATTCTTGACGTCAGGTGACCATCACTGAATATCAATTAGCAACTTCACTTATCTCTTCCTCTTCCGCCGTCGCCAAAGGATACCATAAAGACACATATATTCTCGTACCAGCATGAGGACTGAAATTTGATTCTCATGGCCAAGCACTTGAGAAAACAGTATTTTATTAGGTGCTGTGCTGCTTGATGGGTGCCAAGAGGCAGATGGAAAAAAATTATTGTGCATTGCTGCGTCACGATGCATCGAGTTTTGTTCCGATGAAAGCGTGAGCCCTTGGAGAAAGCCTGTTGAACGGCAGTGTATTGCCGACAGTGAAATTTGCAGCTGGGAGAGTTGACATTACATGTGAAGAGGGAGGGGAAGAATAGAGGTTAAAGTTCAACGTTTTGTCGGCATAGAGAACTATCTTACATGAAAAAGACTGGGGAAGTAATCTGGTCGCTATTATGCTGAAAGTGCCTAGACATAGGCCATCCAGGGATGCAACTTATCACCAGTGCTGTTCAAGTAAAATCTTAAGAAGGGCAATGGCGAATATAAAGAGAATGTGGAGGGCGTGAAGTATAATGGAATGAAACAAAAATTACAACATTTTCTGCCAATTTAGTTGTTGTCTACTATGAATAGAAATCTGCCACGGACACTACTTCCACTTATGGCGTTCATCGGTTAGAAACATGCACCGATGATGACTGATATCAGTCGAAATCGATTTGCAACATTATAAATAAATTTTATTTCCGCGACTGGCTGCTACATTCATTATAATTTTATATTCCACGGTCGCTGCACAGAAAGAGAACCTTATGGAGCCCAACATACAAAAACAAGACTTGTGCCATGACAAAGAAAATACACAATTATAGACAAGATATCAATTGATGATCAGTCAATAGAACAAGTTTCGAGCTTCACTTATCTTGGTTGTAATTTATCTATTAACTCTGATAACGAAGTGAAGAAAAAGTGCCGTCGATTTCGTTATATGTGAGGCACAATTGACGAACATTCAACTGTAAGGTGAGAGGAGATGGTTCAAATGGCTCTGAGCACTATGGGACTCAACTGCTGTGGTCATAAGTCCCCTAGAACTTAGAACTACTTAAACCTAACTAACCTAAGGACATCACACACATCAATACCCGAGGCAGGATTCGAACCTGCGACCGTAGCAGTCGCACGGTTCCGGACTGCGCGCCTAGAACCGCGAGACCACCGCGGCCGGCGGTGAGAGGAGAGACTCACCATAAATTTTATCGTGTTAAGGCTGTGTCAACATTGATGCACGGAAGTGAGACGTGGGTGAATAAATCGAATTACCAAAACAAAATAAAATCACAACTGAATTTCTTGTCGGGCCATTGTCACTTAGAATGTTTTAGATGTCTTCGTGTTTGTCGTTATTACAATATCCACTACTGCAATTTCGACCTTAGGCCAATTTCATGTGGCTACAGATGCTGAAAACACAACAGTAGTCATAGATTTTATTTGTTTTAGTAATGCCGACTGCAGATGTGTTTTCAGCACCTGTAGCCGCATGAAATTGACCTAAGATCGAAACTGCAGTAGTGTATATTGTAGTAAATAGTACAGTTGATAGCTAATATAAAGCCATTAAAAATACAGTAGTCTGAAATCAAACGCGGTTCCGCAAATCAGTGAAAGGTTACTCCCTAAAAAACAAAAAAAAGTAGTTAAGAGATTAGAAAGCGATTAACTAAATTATTGTTGAATGAAAGAATTTCGAGAACAAAAGAAGTTGAGAATAACACATTTTTGAAATGGATGGGAATAGAGTTCGGAAGCTTGCCCTTAGATATCCTCCCACCAGAAGACCCAGGAAAACTGAAGTTGGAAGAGATCAATAGCCTAATCCTTGAAGAGGAAGGCGAGTAAGTGTTACTGCTGTTATATCGGAAGTTCAGATTCAACACAAATGATTAAATCACTGTGATGAGTTACAATGAATGGCTCAGTGGAAACTAGAAGTCGGCAATTAGGCGTTCTAAACGTCACGAACAGTGCAATCGCCCCAAACACAGTGCTGATATTGTTGGCAGTTATCGGTGATCCTGGGGAACGCCTTCCGTCGAATTTCGTGAGATTCTCAGAGAAAATCATAGCGGTGTTCCTGCTAACGGTATCGGTTGGCCGGATACCTGCGCGGAACTCACGACCACACTTTCGTACGGAACGCCTGGGGAAGCGCCACGGCGCCCGTCGTAAGATTCGTCGCACAAAATCGCAGTCCACGGTAATACGCAGCGCAAATATACGGCTTAAAAGTGCGTACGGTATTGTAAAGTGATGGCATATTTTGCTGATGATCAGGAACTGTGGTCCGAAAAATGGTTCTGAGCACTATGGGACTTAACATCTGAGGTCATCAGTCCCCTAGAACTCATAACTACTTAAACCTAACTAACCTAAGGACATCACACACATCCAGGCCCGAGGCAGGATTCGAACCTGCGACCTTAGCGGTCGTGCGGATCCAGACTGAAGCGCCTAGAACAACTCGGCCACACGGGCCGGCGATAACATCGAAATGGCACATACTGAGATAAGTGTTTTGTTTTTATGCGTTAGAAAAAGCTGGTGAAAGCGCGAGATTGTAAGAACAGTGGGTATGTTATCATAATAACTTTTTCTGGTACCAATGGCGATTTTATTTTTGTTAATGATTTTGCACGATGTATTTTGAAGAATTATCCTCATTTTTAAGAAGGTTTCCGTGTGCCACACCATTTATTCGTTTCTTTCCGATATGCGAGGTGTTGCATTGTTTTGTTTTCCTTATTTTAATATAAAAAACTATGTGCAATTTTTAATTAATTATCGATCTTCATATGGAGTTAATGGCGGATCCGGGAAAAAAATTTTACTTAAGGATTTCTTGTGGTCCTTTTATGCAGAAACTCACACTTATTAAACATCACACGCAGTTTTCTCTGCACAGTACACAATGAAACCAGCGAAGATACAAAAACATTTATAAAGATATTGACTAAAGGTGAAAATAGTTTTATAACTTTTTCGTAAGTAGAATTTCACCGTTAACTCTATATAAGGACTGAACATTAGTTAAAAATTGCACTTTTTTTCGTATATTGCAGTAAAGGCACCAGAACTTGCAGCACCTCACACATCGTGAGTGGCACAGCACACGGAAAATGCACTTGAAAATAGGACTGACTTTCAAAAACGCGTCTTTAAAAATATAAGTAAAAAGGAAATCGTGATTGGCAGTATCAAGACTTGTTTCGTAAACAAACCCATCGAGGTAGTGATCACAAAACAGGAAATCAGCCACAGTCGTTCGACAGCGGAAAGGCATCTGGACCCCTTGAGATACAAGTTCTTCAGAGATTATGCAAAAGGGCTTGCTTCCTTTCTAGTACCAGTTTACCGTAGGCCGTTGAAGCAACAAAGGTTATCAAGCGCTTGGAATACAGTCAAACAATGGTTCAAATGGCTCTGAGCACTATGGGACTTAACATCTGTGGTCATCAGTCCCCTAGAACTTAGAACTACTTAAACCTAACTAACCTAAGGACATCACACACATTCATGCCCGAGGCATGATTCGAACCTGCGACCGTAGCGGTCAGGCGGTTCCAGACTGAAGCGCCTAGAACCGCACGGCCACACTGGTCGGCAGAATACAGTCACTCCTGGTTTCAAGAAGGACCATCAGGTGGACACACAAATCGTAGACCTATATTGCTGACGTCAGGCTGTTGCATAATCACGGAACATTTTTTGTGTTTACACATTATGACGTTTTTGAATAACTAAAATATTCTGTACAAAAACAAGCAAGTATCCGAATTCAAACATCTTACAAAAATCAGCTAGCTGTGTTCGTCCATGAAGTCCGGAGCACGTACGGAAAGGTGTCCGGATTCAGGCCGTGTTCCTTGACTTCTGGAAGGCTTTCGATACAGTCCCGTACCTCATTAAGGGAACAAAATACGAGCTTACCGGTTATCGGCCCACCAGGTTTGTAACTGGATTCTAGCTTACCGAGTATAGGAGCAGATTTGTTACTAGTTCCAGCTTACCAAGAATCGAACCAGATTTGCGACTGGATCCCAGAGTATCGGAGCAAATTTGAGCCTGGATTAAAGCTTACCGAGTATCGGACCATATTTGTGCCTGGATTCCAGCTTACTGAGTACTGGATCACATTTGTGTCTCGTTTCCAGCTTTACCGAGTATCGGAGCAGATTCGTTACTGGATTCCAGAGTAGTTCCAGCTTACCGATTATCGAACCCGGCTTGTGACTAGATTCCAGCTTAACGAGTATCAGACCACATTCGTTACTGGATTCCAGCTTACCGAGTACTGGACTAGGTTTGTTACTGGATTACAGCTTATCGAGTACAGAACCTGGTTTGATTGGGTCTCAGGTCACCGATCATCGGCCCGCATTTGTGACTGGACTCCAGCTTACCGAATATCGAACCAGATTTGTGACTAGCTTCAGGACTTCCTAGAAAATATAACGGAAGGGGTATCTCTTAATAGAACAAAATCGACAGATGTATAGATAGTTTTGGGAGAATTCCGAGAAAGTACGGTAGGGTCATTACTGCTTGCAATATAGAGGTTGAAGCAGAACTCCAGCGACAGACTTTCAGAGCTGGTTGTATGGACCAAAACAAGAACAAAATGTATGGGCTGTAAAATGAATACCTTAAGAGGTAAGAGCACTTTTTCATGTTCCCTGCGGTAAAACACGTCTCTTCTACTGAAAAAAATGCTCTTAGCTCTTAAGGGTATGCATTTTAGAGCGTCGTTTTGGTGCGTACTACCTCCTCTGAAAGATTGTCGGTTAAATTCTAGTTCACCATGTGTATGACTGATTCGGGAGATAACTTCGGAAGCTGCATGAGGCTTTTCATAGACGATGCAGTTGTCTGCAGGAAGATAGCAACGCCAGAGTGTAGCGAAACGCATGAAGACCTCCGGAGGATTGGTGATCGATGCAGGGACTGGAAGATTACTCGAAAAGTAATTGTTACGTTCTACGAATATTCTATTATGCTTTGGCCACAAACCACTTAAAATGGTACTCTCCGTCCGAACAGGCCTTGAAGGCCTAATACTAACGACCGACAGCTGCGTCATTCTCAGTCCACATGCGTCACTGGATGAGGATATGGAGGGGCATGTGTTTAGCGCACCATTCTCCCGGCTGGTGTTAGTTTAGGAGTCCGGAGTCGCTACTTCTCATTCAAGTATCTCCATAGTATGCCTCACACGGGCTGAGTGCACGTCGCTAGACAACAGCGCTCGGCATACCCATACTGTCATGATACAAGTGCTAGCCAAGCCCAACGGCGACTGACTTCGGTGATCTGACGGGAAACGGTGTTACCACTGCGGCAAGGCCGTCGGCAACGAAAATAGCAGCAACCGTAAGACACTAAGGACTAACCGTCCGCAGCCGTCTTAGTGGAATAACTACATAAGACTAACTGTAGCAAAAGCAAAGGCCAGGCTAAGGTTCATGAGAAGAATATTGAGAAAATGAAGTTTACCTACGAATAAAGTGTCTTAAGGGGCTGTCAAGGGCTCAATATTTATTGTGCAGAGCTGAATATTTTATTTATTTATTTTTGGGACAGTTGTTACAGTAGAAAAATACAAAACAGCAAATGTACTCGATAGATTATACAGTTCACTTATACAGTTTGTA
Organism: Schistocerca americana; assembly: GCF_021461395.2. Lineage (NCBI taxonomy): Eukaryota > Metazoa > Arthropoda > Insecta > Orthoptera > Acrididae > Schistocerca > Schistocerca americana. The sequence goes on along the minus strand of NC_060121.1, from coordinate 323,318,564 downwards.
TTTAGATATAGTTGTATTTTAGGAATCTATGTTGTCATGAAAGAGTCTCTGGTTCATTGAAATGTAAACAGAAAGCCCCTCACATGTGCTTCACCAGTCCTGCATAATTTCTGGTTATGCTCTGTAACGTAAGCAACTCAATCGCAGTTCGCGTCCGCATCGTCGAGTGCCGACATCTTCGCTAAGAAGGCAGGTTTCTGAATACAGACATTGCGCATTAATACGGTGCTTGGTTTCGCGTGATATATACTGACAAAATACATATTGTGTCAATGATATTGAGCGTGTGAAGGCCGCTTTACAAAACACTGGGCCGATAATTGAAGTACTGTGTGTAGTCTGAAACCCTTAGCAGGTTGAAGAAGATACAAAAAAGAGTTACACGTTTCCTCACAATATCGTTTTGTAAGCGCGAGAGCCTTACGGGTATGCTCATTAAACGGATATGCTCACGAAACACCAGCTATAAGAGATGTGTTGCTCACCACGGAGACAGAGGCAGATAAAATTTCGAGCGCGTACGTTTAACGGCGAGGAAAGACCTCCGTACACGATCAAACTTAATTTTCAAAGTCGCTCTTGCCTACCCACGGATTTGTCAAAGAAGGCCGAACGCGTTCCAAGAAGTTTGCCAATTCAACCTCACTTTTGACACAGACGCTGTTCGTCTATGCTCTGTTTTGACGGTGTGAGAACGGCTACAAGCGCAGATAAAGTATTTCTAACATTTGATCTTGCACTGTGAGAAGAAGAAGAGCAAGAAGAAGAAGAAGAGCAAGAAGAAGAAGAAGAAGAAGAAGAAGAAAACAATACACTGGTATAGGGCATGGTTTAAAATGACAGAGAAATATATGCATGAAAACCTGTTAAAGGAAATGTTAAATTCGAAACCTGATGAAAATCAACCTTCTCCGAATGGACAGTGAAACTTCTAATAACTTGTTCCCAGTTACTTCCCCTCGCACTGAAAAAGAAGACAAAAGTAAGTGAAAACTTATTCTCTTGTATTTGGTCCTCTAATGACAGCTAATTAATGTACCACAACGTGGGAACATATAGCCCACATAGTCCGTGAAACAACCGCAAAACTTCGAGTTTTAATTTATTTTATTGTAGACCTGTCCGTATGTTCTGCGTGGAAGATTGATTTTCTTCTTAACCTCTTCCTGCATAACCCATGGCTGGGAAAGGTGCGACATTTCTACCATTTTCCGTATGTCCATCTTTTTAGAGATGATTGCGGGATTGGGCTATTCGATACAAGATGTCAAATCAAACACCTTTCAGCATTCTAGTTTCCAACCTTACCTTATTTGGCAACCTGACCGACGTGTAGGGAGATTCTACCTCGATTGTGATCAAACCAGGGCCAGCAATAATGGTATTTGTAGATTTTTGCTATAGTGGTCACTTCAGCCCTCTCTACCGACAGATACCAGTATTGCTGGTCCCCACAACAGAGGTAGGATCTGCCTACACGTCGTTCAGGGTGCTGAAGGTGCCGTTGTAAAACACTGAAACTGCTTATTCAAAAAGATTTCGCGCTTGCAGCCGGTCGTCGTTAGCTTCCATCCACGATATTTCGACTGGACAACTGCCAGCCATCCTCAGGTGAGCCATCGAAGACTGACAAAGACGCTTTTTTTTTCTTTATTGATTTTCAATTCCCCCCGAAGGAGGCGGGCTGAGAGCAGCTTACTACGCTGCTCTACAGCCTACAGACTTTTTTTTAAGGAAGAAGAAAGAAACAAGAAAAAACAGGCGATAAAATGGTGATTTAAGGTGGAAAATGGCGTAAAAATGCGGAAAGTTAAAACAGAAAGCAAAAGGGGACGGCAATGTTGATAATATACACAGGAATCAGACTAGTAACATAGTGGACACATAATTAAAAAACATGGCGACAGTCTGGTTTCTGTTCACAAGTGATAAAAAGCACACCCAGCGACAGTATGATGGCTGTTCGCTACACTTCCCAAAAGACACAACATGGAGCATGCACTGGAAAAACACACTGTAAAACACTGCACGGAAAAGGCGGCACAAAGATGGCACTCCCGATCGAAGGCAGAGGGGGGGGGACCTGGAGTAGGGGGAAAAACAAGGAGGGAGGAGAGGAAAAAACGAAAAGGGGGGGGGGAACCAAAGAGGGAGAGAACTAATAAAGGGGGAGAAGGGCAGACGCGAGACGGAATGAGAGGAGGCAGAGGAGGGAAATGTAAAGGGACTCGGGGGAGGGAAGGGGGCAAAGAGAGGGGAGGTGTGGAAGAAAGGGGATGGAAGGGGGGGGAGGGAGCCCGGGAAAGGGACAGAGGAAGGGAGGGGGAGTGAGGATCAGAGTTGATATGAGGGATAAATGGAGGGAGAGAGGGCATCACCCGGGAGGGGGAACAAAGACACTATTTTTTTTTTCTTTATTGAATTTCAATTCCCCCCCCCCGAAGGGGGCGGGCTGGCAGCAGCTTAATATGCCGCTCTTCAGCCTACAGACTGTGTGAGAAAGATGAAGAGAATAAATAATAAAAACAGGCGATAAAATCGGAGACTTAAAGAGTAACATGGCGAAAAGAAATTGTGGAACTTAAAGAACAGAGGGATGATGATGCTAATAAAATACATACGAAGCAGACAGGTAAAACAATAGACAGACAAATAAAAAACACGGCGACAGTCTGGATTCTGTTCGCAAAAGACATAAAATGCACACCTAGCGACAGCATGGTTTCTGTTCGCAACACGAGAAAGACGAACAACACTGAATAGTCACTGGAATACTGCACTAAAAAGTTGGCAAATGTGACATACTACAGCCGAGAGCAGGTGAGGGAAACTGGACAGATGATGGGAAAACAAAAAAGGGGGGAAAGGAGCTGATGGAGGATGAGGACCCATAAGAGGGGTGGGGGGCAGACACGACAGGGAGTGGGGTAGGCAGAGGAGGGGAATACAAAAGGACTTCGGGGGAACAAAGACGCCTTCCGTTCCGCAATATATATAGCGTGCAGCGAGTATTCCGCGCAGGTGTCAAAATCATATTGACAGACGAACCACACCGCCCGCCGGCAGCGCCCTCGATGGTGGAACTGCATAACTCAGCTGTTTTCGGCGTTGTTAATTGCCGCGACCATCGGAGTACTCTGACGTCTTCGTCTGAAGCAGATCTTAGAGATGACGGGGTTCCACGCATTATCTAGCTGGTAGCCACTGTCACGGTTCATAAGATTGTCTTGCGCATTTCCACTGATACTTTCATGACGGAGTCCCAAAAGGATGTTGCTGTGGCCAATATTGTTGTCTTGTCATACTCCATGGAGTGTCCAGTGGAAATGCAATGCTCAGCAATTGCAGACTTGCTAGGTTGCAAAAGGCGAGTACAGCGTTGATGTTCAGTACTACGTTCTTCCACTGTTCGCAATGTTTGTCCTGTATATGACATGCCACACTGACAAGGTATTTTATAAATTTCCGCCTTCCGCAATACCGGATCGTCTTTCACTGATCCCAGCAGGTCGGAAATCTTCGATGGCGGACGGAAAATCACTTTCACTTCGAAACCGTGGAGGATTCTTGCACTTTTGAAGGAAATGTTGTCAACAAAAGGAAGAAAAGCTAAATATTTAGTAGGCGTACTCTATTCTTTCTCCACTCCCTGATTCTTTGGCTTAATTGCAAGTGCCTTGCTAATTTGCCGGGTAGAATTTCCATTCTTTGAAAACCCTCTTCCGCTGGGCAAGCTCTTCAGGCAAACTATCTGCATCTGACACTACATGAGCTCTGTGTACAAGTGTTTTAAGTGCACTCATAGTTTGCGATGGGTGATGGCAGCTGGACGAATTTAAATACAAATCAGTATGTGTGGGCTTCTGATATACTGAATGCCCCAGAGAGCCATCACTCTTCCGTCTAACTAGCACATCCAAGAAAGGAAGGCAACCATTTTTCTCTAACTTCATGGTAAACCGAATGTTCTCATGAATGGAGTTGAGGTGATCTAAAAACTCCATTAATTTGTCTTCTCCATGAGGCTACACTACGAAAGTATCATCGACGTGCCTCCAAAAAACGGTTGGTTTGTGGGCTGCTGATTCAAGTGCTGTCTCCTCAAAATCCTCCATAAAATTTTTTAAATATCACGCTGAAACTGGTTGCCAAATTAAACAAGGTTGGAAACTAGACGGCTTAAAGGTGTTTAAGTTGACACCCTATTTCTATCATTTTGGTACTTGTCAGTGGTATTTTATTTTTAAGCTTGATCGTAGTTTCCATAGTTCTAGAAAACTCACAATATAGGAGATAAATTGTAATAAAATTCTTTTTCACTGGAAATGTGCGCCGAAACATCAGCTCAAGCAGTGTTCTCCATCCTGTCACATTTTCCGTCAGTCAAAATTTCTCTCAAACACGTAAGACACGTGCAATGTTTGACAAACACGTCAAACAGCGCCGTACACAGTCAAATATTTGACAATCATAGTAAAGTTTGACAAATTGTTTGACTGCCTTAGGGGAATTCCTCTCTTGTACGCTTGTCGAGAACACCGTGATAGTAAAAACAGAGATGTATGACTTCATACGGAAGCTTACCGGCAGTTATTCTTTCCGCACACTATTTGCAAATGGTGCAGGAGGAAGAGGGAAAGTGATACTTGAAGTGTCCTCCGCCAGACACTGAAAGGTGACTTACGGAGTCCATCTATGGATGTAGACGTAGATAAAGTAACTGAGATACCTAAAAGCACTCGCCTATTGGCCTGGTCGGCACAGCATTCCTGAGCTTGCGGTTTATCAGCGGCTGTGTTCGTGTGTCCCCACAGCCGGTGACTCCGCAACCGCCAGCTTCCGGTCACGATGATAACTGTCCGCCCACTGCACGCGTCACCTCTGGCTGCTGTGGGGCTGCTGCTGCCGCACAGAGTGTTTTAAGGTGCGTTCACACTCGCCATATTTTATGGCAATGTTAGGCCGCAGTAGCATAGCCGTCTATGCTGTTTCAATGTGGCTATAATACACTGCAATTTTGCTGGCAACATTGCATAAATTGCACGCTGCTTTTCCACCAAGGGTGGAGAACAGTTCGTATAGCAGTCAAATATTTGACAAACATAGTAAAGTTTGACAAATTGGTTGACCGCCTTAGGAGGCCTTAAGGAACCAATAATACTTCCTCTCTTGTACGTTTGTCGAAAACACCAAGATAATAAAAATACAGATGTATGAGTTCATACGGAGACTTACTGCCAGTTATTCTTTCCACACATTATTTCCTTGTCTGGAGATGCTTCCGTCTCTCGTTTTTGTTTCCTGCTTCTCTCACTGAGAGCGCTGCAGTCACGTGTCCGAGCGAAAACAATATCGTTTCGCTTTTGTTCGAAAGTTTTCCCGCTTACAGATGTAGCCACCTGTTTTGTTAGTTGTTGTCAATATGTTGTATTGTCAGTTTGTTGTGTTCGACAATGGAGAAGTGGAAAAACGAGATAATTATGAGCTCTGAGCATGTTCTTTGAAACTACGTGCAAGCATAGCCAGATTTCTGCATTTTGAATGGAATAATCCGCACTGGCTGTAAAATACTTTTTGTCAAAAGTCGACGTTGGGTTTTGCAAAAATTGAAGCCACATTCTCTGGTGATAGTCTTTTTAAAAAGTCATAGCGGAGATGTAACGGCCGTTCTCCATCATTCACGTCAAGTTATTAACAAACAGCGCACTAAAAGCGGTAATCCGCAGTTATAATGAAGGGGATAGGAGCGCCATGCCACGAGCGGGAAGGTGGTTAAACGGCAGCAGCAAAACAACATTGACTATGACTTATATTTTAACTAAAGTTCAGTCTTGATCGCAACACTTATGTCTCAGTAACATCAACCGATTAGTTGACTTCGTAGCAGCTGAGGAGAGCTCCGCATACCATCCTCCGAGGAAGCCATGGGTCTGAAGATGGTTATATAAATATAACCGAAACCGGTCACCTATGTTACTGAGACATAAGTGTTGTGATCAAGACTGAACCTTACTTAAAATATAATAATCTATTGATCACTGTATCTAAAAATGTGTACCAAAATTATATTGACTATGACTTGTTAAAATGTATCAACATCACCAGAAGATGCATCTCCAGTTGATGCGAAACTGGTCGTGACGTTTAAAGAAAAATATTTCGCAGGCAGTGCGGATCATTTAATTCAAAACTATGAACTTCATAAATGCAATTTGTCTACGACTAGAGGTATGGTACATCGAAATTAATTTTTGCAAAGAACGCCATCTAAAAACGACGAAGCGCTCGGGATTGCGCTTGATGAAGCATACCAAAAATTCCGAAGTCTTCGAACATATGCCAGATGCGGAGCAAGAAAGTTGCGTAGGTACAGGGAAAGCACAGATGGCTTTTTATCCACACGCTTTGCATTTGATGCCTTGATTTTTTATCCTATCTCGAGATTGCCTGAAGCAAGAATTTATAGTGCAAGAACGTGAGTACTGTTGAATAAATATGAAATATAAATAAAAATGCTATTCTTATTTCGAACCTAGTGTAAACCTTAACTCCTTCTATTACAGCATTGCATGCTTTAAACAACTTTATCAAACTTCTGTACGAATCAGTAGCAGCTAAATAATGAAGGCTGATGGCCATTCAGGCTGTAACTGGTAGACGCTCTCTTATATTTGTATTGGTTTTAGCAGTTCTAAGACAAACTCCTTGTCTGAAATATTCGAAATTGTCGTTCGACATTCTGGTAAAATTCTGTAACAGATACGCATCTAGCATAAGTTCACCAGTTAGATTTTCCAAAGCATTCCGCTTAGTTTAATAAGAACGTACTCGTAAATCCTGATTTATCTCGTTCTCTGTAACTTTATTCCTTGTTTGACATAAAACCAGGAGACCCTGGCTCGCGTTGGTTCATTTTGAGACAGTAGTGTCGCCGCGTGGTAACACTTCTGACCCGGACATGTATTGTTGCCAGGTAGAGATGGGCAAACTGAATCACTTAACTGTTTCGAAACAAATGAAACAGTACAATGTAATGTTTCGATACGCTGTTTCGAAACAGTGAAACAGTTTGTGTTTTGTAATCTAATAAACCTACACATTTTATCATCTTGAATGTCTACTGTATAAGTATGTCCATATAAACACATATGAGGTGCGAGAGCGCTAATCATTTCTCAGAAAGTATGAATCTATCACTTGGGCGTCTTGGCAGTTTCGTATTTCCTGCAGCAAATGCGCTGCTTTCGTGTCGTGTGACTTTCATACTTTTCAATTGGCTGAGGACAGCCATAGCTGAAGACAGAAGAATCACCACGAACGGAACTGGAGCTGGGAGCAAACTGCAGAAACAACGGATATGCTACTGGGATTCCCACATTCCGTTAGTATGGGTAATATACCCATCCTGCTAATTTCCATGCACACAAAGGGAATCATTGTAGATAATAGGCACAGTGACTATAGACTCTCAAAACGCCAAATAATTCGAATAAATAACAAAATATAACAGAAATAAATTTTGTCTTTCATGGTGTTTCGAACCGTCACTAAAAAGTCACCATGTTTCCCAGCCCTTCCCGTTCACCACTACACTATCAGCGATATGTCAAACAGATTGCTTGCGATTATACCTACATCAAATTTATGTATATGTCTAATAACTGTCACTCTACGCCTTTTTTTATTCAAAATGTTGTAGGCTTACATACGTTTTTTAATACGATTACTGTACATGAAAAGAGAAGCGTATGTTATTAAAAAAAGGTGTAATTTAATCGAATGATTTTCACATATTTATTATTTTGAATGTGAATAGTATGCGTTGTTTTATTGTTTGGTTAGTGTTTATAAAGCAGGTGTTACGCCATTTCGTAATAGGACAGTCAGCTAGAAACGAAGCTTTATTTTCGGATATTCTAAGCTTCATTCTATTGCTTGTCAAAAATATTTCGCCACTCTTGAAAGTGTTTCATTAAGTGTTATGTTGTGTTTCAGTATCTGTGCCGAGCCCGAATCTCGTACGACACAGAGCGGAATGAAACATCACTGTTTCGATACAATTAGTCCGTTCCAAGCGCAGGTGGACTGAAACAGCCTTATTTTGAAACAACGATACAGTTTCTGTGTCTGGCTCGAGATCGAATCTGGTGCGGTTATCCGAGACAGGGGCGGAATGAAACACCACTGTTTCGAAACAGTGAACCACAGCCGTTCCGAAACACTGAAACAGTTCCACGTATCGATACACTGTATCGAAACATAGAAACAGTGGCCAAGTCTATTGCCGGGCGACAATTCCCGATAATGTTGTAGTACAGGCGTCTACAATTCGTGCCGCCGCAGTGTTGTCGGATATCATTGTGGGGATATATTGTCGGCAATACGTGATTTTTATCGCACCTGTAAACTGTCGTACCTTGAGGACTGGCTCGGGAAGACTCGGGCGATCGTGGCTCCCGTGCAGGAGGACAGCTCGCAGAGGAGAGGAGAGGAGAGAAATATTTCCCAAGGCCGTCCGCCGGACGAGGCCGCGGGAGAAACTCGCGTCGTGTTATTCGTGTTACCAGACTCTGCCCGGCTCGCCGCCCGCCCAGGGACGCACTGCGTGCTGCGTGGCGCTTGTTGCGTGCGAGGATCGGAAATGCTGCAGGCTGTCCGCTCGCCTCAGTATGGCCTCATCTCGCGTAACAGAACGGTTCGGCCAACCTTCAGAAGGATCACAACCGCCAATGAATTTGCTTCTGACTGCTGAAACGAGAGTCAGGGAGGAAGAAAGTGTGTTGGCAAAGTATGTAAAAGTGGGAAAACTAAAAATTTGTTCTGTTTTGCTGGAACAACATGTAAAATGGAAGTTGGTTATAAAATAATGGAAACAGAGGAATAAAAATAAAAGTTTAATAAACTCACAGTGGACAGATCGAAAGAAGCAGTTTGGCCTTAGAGAATGGAAAGAAAAGACTAGAATTTCTGAAGGAGAGAGAGAGAGCTGAAAGGCAAGTCTCAAAATATCATGTGAAAAGACAATATATGAACACCTAAGCTACAAACAAAAAATTTGTTTTCCTAAACATATTAAAGGAAGGCTTTAGAACGAAGTTGTACAATCAGAAGTCCTCTACGGGTCGGAAACACTAATTTCATCTGGATGCAAAATGGCATTAGAAGATTTGGAGCCGGCCAGAGTGGCCGAGCCGTTCTAGGCGCTACAGTCCGGTTCCGCGCGACTGCTACGGTCGCAGGTTCGAATCCTGCCTAGGGCATGGATGTGTGTGACGTCCTTACGTTAGTTAGGTTTAAGTAGTTCTAAGTTATAGAGGACTGCTGACCTCAGAAGTTAAGTCCCATAGTGCTCAGAGCCATTTGAGCCAAGATTTGGAAAAGAAAGCATGAAGAACATTGAGAAAAATATTAGGTCCTGTCAAGAACAGTGTGACAACTAGGTTTGAGACCAAATAAGGAAATATAATCATTCTGCCTTATAATAACAGATGAGATCAAGAGAAGATTTGTCACCTTCTGTGGACATCTAGAAAGGAAGTTGGAGTACCGGAGAAGATCCACACATTCCGCCAAAACAGGAGAACTAAGAAGGAGGATAACAAGGCAAGACAAAAAAGGACTTTTAAGAAATGTAGATTGAGCTAGAGACCTTAAACAACGCAGAAAAGTTCAGATTAGAAGCCAGAAAATTCAAGGGGTTTCCGGGAAGATAAAACAAACAGAAAAACACCTTGAGTCAAATGGTCAGATGAGGAAATGAAAGAATTTTGGATGCGGATGAAGGAAAAAGGAAATAAATAATTATATTGATGTGGTAGTTAGTTAACCCGAAGCGAAATACCAAAATGGCACAAGACAAAAACCCTTCATAAATACTGAACATAAACTGAACTACAGCTATAGTTATTATCTGCGTATCTTGTTCCATGTCTTGATCAAGGCATAAGTGTGGAATGTGATCACTTGAACTACCTATCCAGAGCCACAAAATGGGGACTTAAATAATTTAGCTGTGTATGTTCTCAAAATCAGGCTAGGTGAAGCAAAAATGCTATTGTTACTGACAACAGTACAAAAAAATTGAGGGAGATACAATGTTTATTGATTAGTAAAGGCGAAGTTACATGTATTGGTGTGTTATGTTTTTCGCGATTCTATTAATTCCCCGATATCCAGCACCATCAATATTTTGAGATCACTTATTGTCTGTCATCATTCATTTGAAATCGAAATCATCATCAGCGATTTGCCAAAATCGAAATTAATAATGTAACATTATGTTTTCGAGGTAATGACTAACTATCGTATTCTCATTCTTTCCATTTGTTTAAATAGCTGTCGTCTCTTACTCAGTTATCACGTTATTGTCGATAGAGTCCTCTGGAATGTGTCACCTAACTCGTTAACGGTTATGCTTCTATGTATCCCTCCCTTAGCTGTACTTGACGTCAGTAAAATAAATTCACATGTAAAAATCTTTCGCTCTCTTTTACTAGGAGTAAACGGACAATCATTAGTTAAATGACAGTTTATTAAAAAGCCAATATTCTTGTAACAGACAAGAAATTTCCTCATCGATTTCAACTCAGTTGCAACTCAAGAACACGTTTACGATAGCTCTTTAATTTTTCACGAAAGTAATTTCGTTATTTCCTGGTTCATCTAACGACTCCCTTTAAAGGGTGACCCTTGCTGAAGGCCTCGACCAGCAGTGAACAGCGGTCGGTATCGAAGACGCTCACTTACTAGCGTTCCCACTACCTCGCCCGTCGCTAGCTTTTGACCGCCCCAGTGCTTTCCGGGATCCTCAAACATAGCGAAAATCTCAAAACCAACGTACGGTAGTTTAGAAACATAAACACTTACCTTTGCTCTTCGCCTGTACAGGTTGTTAAAAAAAGTATTCCATATTTTGAGAGGTCATAGGATAGAACAAAACAAGAAAAAAAGCCCACTCAGTGTACGACCTAGACGTTTAAATTTACGACCTAGACATTTAAATTTACCCGCGAACTTAATTCCAATAAAATTCTCTTCGCTAGCTGTAGAAAAGCTGCAGTGCAAAGTGCTTTACAGAATGAGCTGGTGGATAGATGAGTTATGCTCTCATAAAAACTGAAAAACTGATGTCCTCGGCGATATCATTTCCGGCCGTTGCCTGCGCGCTGAAACAAACAATTTTTACGTCCGTTCGCATGCCACGGTGGATATCAACAGCCAGGCAGTGGCGACCACGATATATCGTTTTTTGAATTGTACTCTGTTGAAGGATGAGGGCAGAGCGCGTACATACATTATTCCAGCGCCTGATTTCTAAAATTTTATGTGGCGGTACGCACCTCTTCAACCATACAACCCCCTGTCCCCTCTCTCTCTCTCATCCACAGCAGCAAGACGTAGATAAAGGATACCAGGAGCCGTAGTTCTTCCTAAGTAATTTGTTACTAAGCAACTAGTTTCGAGCTTCATTAGCGTCATCTTCAGCCCTCTACGCGCAAATAAGTGGAGGCATCAAAACACTGCAGCATAAAGAATGGTGTTATATATATGGATGTGGATACCGTGGACTTCAATTTATTCAACGTATACACTCCAAACGCACGACAACTGTCACTGTTAGCACATATTTGGCGTTATGGCTGTCTGTTGATATAACGTGAATGAGTGCAATGTCTGGACATACTTATTGACGATGTAATTTATATTTCTATGTGACAAATGGATTTTATTATTTGACGCCAATGATTTTATATCGCGTAATACGATGTTGTATATTCTTTCTTTCAACATGATGATGGTCTGTGACCGAAACTGGTTGTAAAATAAAGAAATTTTATAATTAGCTATTGGTGGCAATCATGACGTTCTTTAACCCTTTCAGACCTGAATTTTTTCTGGAAGAAGGAACATTTTTATTTGTGTGGAAATGCTCTTAGACGATTTTTTAATGATATTAGATGCAAGATTTATTCAAAAATATGTACCCGTTTTTAAAACATAGTTTCTACACTTGGCTTCACTTTGTGGACTAAAATAACTACGAAATATTCTCTGTTGTAATAGATAGTAAAATGATCATTATTACCATGCACGATAATAATAACAGTATAGAATTGTTGTTGTTGTTGTTGTTGTCATCTTCAGTCCAGAGACTGGTTCGACGCAGCTCTCCATGCTACTCTATCCTGTGCAAGCTTTCTTCACCTCCCAGTACCTACTGCAACCTACATCCTTCTGGATCTGCTTAGTGTATTCATCTCTTGGTCTACGATTTTTACCCTCCACGCTGCCCTCTAATTCTAAATTGGTGATCCAGTACTGAAATATACAGTGGAATATAGCGAAACAACCACACCCGTGTATTCTGTTGGTCACCAGCTGCTGCGCACTGCTGATATTTTCATAGTGATGCCCAACAGTTGGCAGCACTTACGCATGATGAAAAGGTTGAACATTCATAAATGTGTACCTCACATTTTCATTGGGAAAAAGTACTTATGTTGCAGCTAAGACGCAGTAAAAGTTAATATACACAATTGTAGCCAGAGGGTCTGAAAGGGTTAAATTCTCATTATCATAGTATCTTCAGCCGGGACAGATGACCTTTGTAGTCTGGTCCCTTCAACCCCACAAACCAACCAACCTATCTTCAGCCTTAGAGAACTTTTACGGCGTTTCACTACTTTTCAGTGTATCGATAATCCACTTCTTTCCACAGTGATTCTTTCGGGAGTTTCTCTTAAGCCACAGCCTACTCTTTACCATTACTAAATTATGACATCAAGCTATGTTTGCTCCTTGGTACGTATTACAATTCACTGTCTGATTTCAGACTCTCTCTCTCTCTCTCTCTCTCTCCATGACATAATTCAATTGGAATCTTCCCGTATCTCCCGGTTTTTTCCAGGTCTACTTCCTCCTCTTCGATTTTTGGGTAGTGTTTTCACTATTACCAGCTGAAATTTATTACACAACTTAATTATTATAGCTCCTCCTTCATTCCTACTACCAAGCTCATATTCCCACGTAATTCCACACCTGGCACCACTCTAAAATCCCCCAGATTATTAGATTACCATTTCCCTTCACATACCGAATTACCGGTTCAATATCCTCATATGCCTTCTCTACACCTTCCGCTTGTGGCGTTAGCATTTATACCTGAGCTATTATTCTTGGTGTTCGTTTGCTGTCGGCTGTGATGAGAACTACACTATCACTGATCTGTTTGTAGTAACTAACTCTCTGTCCTACCTTCGTAATACCGTTGTACCATTTTCTGGTGCTAGTGTCATTTCCCGACACTCGTCTGAACAGAAATCCTTATCTTCTCTCTATTTCACTATATTTAATCGTATTGTAGATTGAAACTTTGCATTTCCTTTTCAGATTTTCTAGCTTCAGTACCTACTTTCAAACATGACATTTGATGTTCCCAGATGGTAGACTGTTTTCTTGGTTATTCAATTTTTTTCCATGACCACCTCATCCTTAGCAGTTTCTTCTCGAAGATCAGAAAGAGGACTCATCTGGGATTCACTTACAGACCACAAGTCCTGTGGATACACAATACGTGTCTTCAATGCAATTGTTTCCATTGCCTTCTGAATCGTCATGGCGTTGATCATTGCTGTTTCGTCCGTTTTTTGGTAGTTTCCAAAACCAAGGGAAGAAAATCTTCAAAAAGCCAAGATCGCTAGTGAAGCATTTATTTCGATAACCGGTTTCCGTAAGACTACGGTAGCATTTCCGGATCTTCTATAAATCCACACAATCTCCAGTAGACCATAAGATTCGAAGATGGTAACGTAGTCTTACCGAAACCGGCTATCGAAATAAATGCTTTACTAGCGATCTTGGCTTTTTGAAGTGTGTCTTCTGAATTTATTACATTGCAGAATGCCTCCATTCTGGCACAATGTCATGAACGTATACCAAGGGTTAGAGGTTGCCTCGAAACACTATCCGCTTCTCCGCCGGTTTTTGACAAGGCCCATGGCAGAACGAGGGTGACTCCGTATAGCAGAAGTCTTCGGTCGGCGTTGATAATAACTGTTATTGTAAATTTATGCAGCGGCTGGGCGAACCAGGACCGCAGGACGTTTTGGTTACTATTCAAATACCCTAGCAATAAGGAGGAACTCAATGCAAAAAATGGATGAGCCACAGGTACAATGGCATAGAATTTAGTGTCCTCATGTGATTGGATCTCCGAATGCTAATCCTCCTACCAAGGAAGATCATTTACAGTTCTAGAAATCGAGCACGGCTTCTCCATGTCGCGGTCAGTTTGCTGTGCCGCAAGGTGCATGGCAATAAAAATACTGTCCAAATCAGTGCTCTTCATCCACTCACTCTCCTTGTACATATTAAATCAAGCTTCTCGTTTCACTTACGTACCACGTCGATGTCTAGCACCGTAACGTGAAATTAAGTGTAATTCAGGTAACAAGCGTACCACAACACAGGGCTGAGAAACGCTATTGGACTAGGTAATTTCTGACCAATGCGGAGTACCCATACATGGCAGATACAGTCACATCGTGACGCCTCATTACACACATGTTGAAACTCACTTCTTGTTGCCTAACGTCGCAGTACACGTACGAGACACTCAGCAGAAAAGTGTCATGGTCGCAGAAATCGTTGGCAGCAAGCTACATGCCATGACCGAGGAACTTTCTCTCCTCACTTACATATCCAGTTGTTAGAGGGAGGCTTCAAATTGCTGGACAGCCGTTCACATAAGGTTCTGCCACAAGCGAAAACCAATAACGCCCTCGTTTTCAGGTTATGACAAGCAAACTGTGGACTTCGGATCTCAAAGCCTTAAATATCAGATACCGCACAACGCCTTTACGATCAGGAATCCCTCACTCTGTTTTCCGGCATATATTTCGCTTACGGGTCAGAGGTCAGTGTAAGGAAATTTCGGATGCGAACTGACTATACAGCGTCATTATTCCGTAGCAGAAGGCGCCATCCGTCAGTGTATCTATGCAGTTACCTGTGAATGTCGTTAGTGCTCTGTCTTACTTTCTTTTTTTTAAAAAAAATTCCGCCATTCGACTGTTAATTACTTGTTTATAGTACACAGTTATGATTGTGTACAACAAATGAACAATTAACAGCAAAATTGCGGAATTTTTTTCAAAAAACTCTGTATGACTGTGGTCCCTCACGAGGGGAAGATCATCACCTCTGTATTACGCCTCATGCCAATTGAGTTGCATGTCCAAGCCTTATTGCTTCAGTGAGTGTGTTGCGTAAAGTGCATGAAATGCTGAATTCGTCTTCTCAGAGTCACACAAAGCCTGGTACCCTGCGACATACCGTGTGGAACGGTCCCTAGGAAGAGTAACCTCTTCAAGAAAGCACCTCTCGTAAAACGATGAAACTGGTCGTCGACGTAGATGCCCCGTTGCTCAAGGTAATTCCAAAGAGAACTGGAAACGATTGAGGTAGCTTGAGAGTGTAACTATACTAACTGGGAGCGGAGGGTGAGGAAGCTTAATTACAACGGAACTCTCCTCTCAAAGCATCTGTTCGCCTCACTGCTTCGGAGAGTAACTCAGAAATAGGTTGCCATTTCGATGGAAAGTTTGCGTCATGTAGTGAGTACGCTCATGTTATGTAACAAATACGTCTTTAAGATATCAGTTGCTGCCTTCTCGTATTCCGAATATAATACGGCACTTGAGCTAATTTATGATATTGTATCATACATCACCATACATCATACAAGAAAATAATGTTCATACTACTTATTATACACGAAAATTTTAGGACCAATGTACCAATACCTCTCTACGCCTTTTGTACAAGATTTAAGGGGTTCCTTAACAACACGGTAACCGTGTATCGTTCCCCCGGCTGTAATCAGCGACACATAACTGCAATTATCAGCCATAGTAGTTTCCAGGCACTTTCTTCATAAAGGCCAGTTCTTTCGTATACAATCTCGTGATCGTGATAACTATGGCTAACTTCCAAAGCTCCACTCCGGAAGTGCACGGACAGTATAAATGCAAATGATGGTTTCCGACTGATCATGCATCTGATTCTCTTCCTCTGTCATTATTCCCGCGTTTAACGGGGTTAGAACGCGATGACTGCTTCAATTACCCGCGATTCAGCGCTATAATCTCGAGCCTGGCGTTCTAGCGGTAAAGTATTTAGTTGAATTTACAGCTTTGACCTTTGTGTGTTGATCGTGTAACTGAAATTTAGCAGTTTTCTTTTGGTATTTATATTGACGACTTTACACTTTTCATTACTTAGAGTGGATTGCCACCTTTCACACGATAACTTATAATGTTCGTACACAGTGTGTGTACTAAAATTCCATTGTAAAGCGACGTTAGCGATATGGTTCTCTGATTTAGCGGATTAGCCCTATCTACTTTCCTGAGTGTTGGTGTGACTTGTGCAACTTTTCAGTCTTCAGGTACGAATCATTGAACGAGCGATCGGTTGTAAGCACATCAAAAGAGGTTTTGCATAACCGCGGTTCCCAGAACTCCTGAAGGTACACGCTGACTGTGGATATTGTATCACAGACACAGTCTCTTTGACTGTTCAGAGATGTCACTAAACCCTCCCAGAGATGTAAGCAACCATGCATCAGCAGCGCTTATTAGACGGAGGCTGCCCGACAGCCGATCAGTTCCAGTCATTCCACCAGGAAGGAGGTACACGGCTCGTGTTGTCAGTAGTTCAAACATGCCTAGACGGTCACTACCGCTGTTCGATCGCGTCCGCATTATTACTTTGTGCCAGGAAGGGCTCTCAACAAGGGAAGTGTCCAGGCATTTCGGAGTGAACCAAAGCGATGTTGTTCGGACATGGAGGAGATACAGAGAGACAGGAACTGTCGACGACGTGCCTCGCTCAGGTCGCGCAAGGGCTACTACTGCAGTGGATGACCGTTACCTACGGATTATGACTCGGAGGAACGCCACCATGTTGAATAATGCTTTTCGTGCAGCCACAGGACGTCGTGTTACGATTCAAACTGTGCACAATACGCTGCATGATGCGCGAATTCACTCCCGACGTCCATGGCGAGGTCCATGTTTGCAAGCGCGACACCATGCACCGCGGTACAGACGGGCCCAACAACATGCCGAATGGACCGCTCAGGATTGGTATCACGTTCTCTTCACCGATGAGTGTCGCACATGCCTTCAACCAGACAATCGTCGGAGACGTGTTTGGAGGCAACCCGGTCAGGTTGAATGCCTTAAACACACTGTCCAGCGAGTGCAGCAAGGTGGAGGTTCCCTGATGTTTTGGGATGGCGTTATGTGGGGCCGAGTTATGCCGCTGGTGGTCATGGATGGGGCCGTAACGACTGTGCGGCGAGGCATTCGTCTTCATTGTGCACATCTTGTGAATGACTTCCTTCAGGATAACGACATCGCTCGACTAGGATGGCAGCACGTTCTCCAGACATGAACCCAATCGACGTGCCTGGGATGGATTGAAAAGGGCTGTTTATAGACGACGTGGCCCACCAACTACTCTGTGGGATCTATTCCGAATCGCCGTTGAGGAGTAGGACAATCTGAACCAACAGTGCCTTGATGAACTTGTGGATAGTGTGCCACGACGAATACAGGCATGCATCAATGCAAGAGGACGTGCTACTGGGTATTGTAGGTACCGGTGTGTACAGCAATCTGGACCACCATCTCTGAAGATCGCACAAGCAATGTGTGGTGTACATGAGAAATAAAAAGGGCGGAAGTGATGTATATGTTGATCTCTATTCCAATTTTCTGTACAGGTACCGGAACTATCGGAACCGAGGTAATGCATAACTTTTTTTTATCTGTGTACATGATTTCAAAATATGGAGCTATTGTATCAGCATAGTCTGAAAGGAATCTTGCTGATGTACAGTTAATGCCAGAGGCTTGTTAATATTAGGTGATTTAAGCTGCTTTGCTACACCGAGCCTATCTACTTCTAAGTTACTCCTGTTGGCAGTTGTTCTTGGCTCGAACTCTGGAATATCTGAATGATCATGATTTTTTTTTAAATTTAGCGTCATGGTCAATACGCGAGATGTTTGCTGGAGGAATCGGTATGTTTACTGGCACAGTTAGAAATGTAAGATGTAAGGATGTCCACGATATACAACGTTTCCGTTGCAGCTTCACTCGCTAGAGTTGGTAACAATTTCTGTGACACTCATTACGTTTCTCGTACGAACCTGGAACAAATGTTGCAGCTCTTTTGTCAGTCTTCTCTAACTCTTCCATTAATCCAACAGTAAGTGTCAGACATCGACGAAAAGTACTCAAAAGCTGGCCGATTTTTGCACCGTGGCGTGGACAGCTATCCTCCTGGAAGATCGTCATCATCACCATCATTCTTGGGAAGACATCAACAATATAGGGATGGAAATGGTCCGCAATAATATTCACGTAATCCACAGCTGTTATAGTGTCTTTTAACACGAGTCCCATGGGCGCTCAGTTGAATGTTATGCATACCTCCATACAGCACCCTACGTCATCAGTTAACAGCACCTCGCTACTTTTCTGTCCTTTGACAAAGGACCCCTACCTCTAGGTGGCCCTTTACTTCCTCTTTCGCCTCTTCAGTATTCAAACTACGTAAATACCAGTGGTGACTTACTTCTATCTTGAATCTGGCATGTTGAATCATCCGATCAGTACTGACTAATCTGCTTTCCTTAAAGGGACTACCTTACTTTTCCATTTGCGTGGAGAACATCACACTAAGAATAAAAAAAAAATATTCCATTCCGTCTGTAGCCTGTAATCGTCTTCTTGATTCCATGCTTTCTTTTGCCAACAAGTAGGATATGAATTTCAGATAAAAGTCTCATAACATAAGATTATAAAAAGTGGAAAGAGAGTCGTTTAATCAGCAAGTGTGCGACGTCGTGTGCCAGTTGTCTGCTTGAGTGTGTGCATCGAGTCTCGCACCCACGGTTGTGAATCCACTCACGTGCCGCGAGCAGTTAACCGATACTTGGCCGTCGATAGCCATGTGTCCTCCTCCGGCTGTTCTTCCCCGTCCTCGTGCTCTTCTGCTTCCTTCTCCCACCTTTCTAGTCTCTGCTCTTTCTGTTTCAACCCACAGACA
Organism: Schistocerca americana; assembly: GCF_021461395.2. Taxonomy (NCBI): domain Eukaryota; kingdom Metazoa; phylum Arthropoda; class Insecta; order Orthoptera; family Acrididae; genus Schistocerca; species Schistocerca americana. The sequence continues at coordinate 323,299,445 of NC_060121.1, read as the reverse complement.
CGGTAGCGTGGTTTCATGTGTATGAGTATGACGCGGCGCTTGTCTTTGCCTTGACGAATTTCTTGTGAGCTGTTAAGTCGGAGAAACGATGACGTCTCGTGACCGCTATAAGGAAAACAACGGTAGATTAGCAAGCAAATTAATTACATTCACATTTGACTTGCATAAAACAGGGATTGTGACAGTGATCTGAACACCACGGTGTTTTGTTACTGAAAATTTACTGTGGATAGTATCCCCTGAACATCCATATTTTTCAGCAGTTGAGGCACATTGTTACATGAGCTCGGTTTAACACACGGGTAAAGTCTCCGTAGATGATCAAACAATTTGTCGAACTTCGTGTGTTTCTCAAATTATTAGTGTGTGTGTGCTGCTTTGTTTGATATGTTTGTCAAACATCTCATCTATTTGAACAAACTTTTAACTGACCATCGATATGATAAGCAAGTCGACTGTTTATGCATGCGTTTGTCAACCAGTAGTCCGCAGCTCGTGGTCGTGCGGTAGCGTTCTCGCTTCCTGCGCCCGGGTTCCCGGGTTAGATTCCCGGCGGGGTCAGGGATTTTCTCTGCCTCGTGATGACTGGGTGTTGTGTGATGTCCTTAAGTTAGTTAGGTTTAAGCAGTTCTAAGTTCTAGGGGACTGATGTCCATAGATGTTAAGTCCCATAGTGCTCAGAGCCATTTGAACCACTTGTCAACCAGTAACCATTTGTTTGAAGAAATATTATCTATGATATATCTGGTAACTGTAGCATATTTACAAGATTTGGTGGAGATATGACATGAAATTCATACATAACAACAGTGCGGCTCAAGGGGAAAGGAAGGCATTGCGGGAGATCAATGCAGACAAGAATGTTATTATAGTTGCCGCTGACAAGGGAAATGTTACTGCTTTAATGAATACTGAGGATTATCACAAGAAGATCAGTGATCCCCTGGAACCCAGCACATACAAGAAGTTGAAAAAGGATCCCACAACGAATGTGCTGAATGCCACCAAGCATCTGATAAAACAGTCTTCAATTCCTACAGAAGTTAAAAAGTATCTTTGTGAAACGGAGGCTTATCCTCCGAGATTATATGGATTACCAAAGATACATAAACTTGATGTTCCTTTGAGACCAATAGTCAGCGCAATTGGAGCTCCTACCCAAGAACTAGCCAGACACCTTGCCTCTTTGTTACAACCTCACATAGGCAAAACTGAGAGTCATATTAAAAACTCTCTACACTTCATTGAGAAATTGAGGGAAATTACTGTCGGTCCTAATGACGTACTTGTCAGTTTTGATATAGTGTCTTTGTTCACGATGGTTCCAGTTGATGAAGCTCTCTCCCATATAGCCAACATGTTCCCTACCGATATAGTAGCCTTGTTCCAACACTGTCTATCTTCAACCTATTTTCAGTACAATGGTGAATTTTATGAACAGATCGATGGGGTAGCCATGGGAAGCCCCCTAAGTCCCGCAATTGCGAATTTATTCATGGAATATTTTGAACATCAAGCATTGCAGTCGGCCAAAAAAAGCCCCTCGAAGTGGTATCGGTATGTGGATGATACCTTTGTAATATGCAATCATGAGGAAGAAGACTTGAATGATTTTCTGGTACACTTAAATAGCATCAACCCAAAGATTAAATTTACTATGGAGAAGGAGAAGAATGGACAACTTAACTTCTTGGATGTATCAGTTATCAAACGGGCGGATGGGACCTTAGGCCATAAGGTCTACAGGAAAGGTACACATACCGATCGCTACCTCCATAAGAACTCAAACCACCACCCTAGGCAAAAGAGGGGGGTCATAAAAACACTAGTGGATAGGGCCAATAATATTTGTGAACCAGGCTACTTACAAGACGAACTAAATCATTTACGAATGGCCTTTGCGAAAAATGGTTATACAAAAAACGAGATTAATCGAGCACTTCACCCAAATAGAAAAATGCCTAAAAATAGGAGACAGCAACAACCATCAGCTGGAAAAGTATTTCTTCCTTTCATCCATAATATCACGGATCGCATTGGAAAAGTACTAGCCAAGTTTCAGGTAGAGACCATTTTTAGACCTACTAAGAAAATTAGTGAATGCCTAAGATCAACAAAAGATGCTCGTCACCCCCTAGCCACCCCAGGGGTATATAAAATTCCGTGTAGTTGCGGCAGGGTTTACATAGGAACTACAAAAAGAAGCATCAATACACGGTTGACGGAGCACAAAAGAAACTGTCGCTTGGGACATATCGACAAATCGGCAGTAGCGGAACATGTTTTTAAGGATGGAGATCACGACATAAAATTTGGTGAAACAAGCGTGCTAGCGAGGACGTCGCACTATTATACACGTATGTATAGAGAGGCAATTGAAATCCACAAACATCAATACAATTTTAATCGTAAAGAAGAAGGATTAAAATTGGATAAGATATGGCGGTCGACGTTGCATCAATCACGTGACAATCGATTGCCTGCAATCGAGAGAACAGACGATAGCCAGAGATAGCTGCACATCGACGCCATGTGACGTGTGGTGGCGTCCCCTACGATCTCTATATAAGCGGCGGCCCCAGCTCCTAGCAGCCAGTCGTCGACTCACCTCGGAAGATGTTCTCCGTAGTTGAGAACGAAACGTCAGAGAGAAGAAGTTCTACAGATCGACCACGGCAACTTAGCCCGGAAGAGTTTACTGATAAACAGTGTTGTTGTTCTCCAAATGTCCCATGGATGCACATATCACCAGCTGCTGAAGTTTTTGTTTTATCCCCAAAAATATATATACTTACCAGCACTTGAATTAGGGACTGATATCTAGTAGTGTGCGCTATAACCGCATTCTAAGAAGACTGTCTGCGTGATGACAGATGCGAGTAGCTGCCGCATTACTAATCGAAGTACATTGAAGGGATTGAACGCTTCTCGGCCTCTACCAGTTTTAAATATCAGAGAAAGCAGACTTCAATGCACCTAATATGTCAATAAATAAACATAACGTAAAAGTAAGAATAACATAGACAAGTATTTTTGCATGTCGATTTTACTTTCTTCGACATCGACATCAATCGATTTATATCGATTTAGCCTCGTACGCCGGTCGTCTCTCCGAAAATCTTCTTAAAGCACGCGTGTAGGAGCACCACGTTTCACCGTGAAGATGACGACAGTTCATAGTGAGAGCTAATTTTTCTCTCTGTGTCCCTCTTTCTCTTTCTCACCGTTTGTTTTAGTGACATCGTAACAGTCCCAGAAAATTTACGTCTCTACTTTTGACACACTATAAGCGGCACCGATAGTACTGTTGTAGTGTACTGCAGATTAAGGTTTTAGCTAAATATTTCCGCTATAGGCTTCCCTGAGGAAGCTAATTTCATGCGAACCAAATTAACATAATACTTGATCTGGTCATTTCATATGCCAAAACAAACTGATTTGTTAACCAACTTGCAATATTTTGCTAATGTAGTATTAAGAATAGGTAATGTATAAACTACATAATGAGAAGAATAGTAATAAAGTCATTTGTCGTGACTGTAAAGATAGTAGTTCCGTAAAATCTATTATAAACGAAGATAACTGTCATCCATAAAAGGAAGAGTAACGTTACGCATCCTATTCTGGTTATGTCAACTGCGAACGAAGCTACGTCGGAACTATATGAAGTAAATCGACGCGTAAAACACACACTTTTTTGAACGGAAGTAAGAACACGTCTACAATCAACAGGATGCACATGTAGGAGAATGCACATGCTCGTCGTAGTGCGTATTTGAAAGCTACATTTCTCAATAACCAGTAAGTATTCGAACGATTAGTTTGTAAATTTTAGAATTAAACTCGGTGTAAGAGACAGATACAAACACAAGTGAAAACAATACGTTGTACAATGATGTTAATACATTTTCATCCCGGGCAGATATTACCATACACTAAACATTTAGGCAAACCTTACGTTTTTATTTCTTCTCCCCTGAACTTCAGCTCCCTTCCTATATTTCTTCTCGGTTTCTTTTACTGCTTGCTTTATGTACAGGATGAATAACATGGGAGACTGGCCACGAATCCATCTCACTACGTTCTAGAGTACCACCTCCCTTTCACGAGAGTCTCTTGTAACTTTAACATGAATAAAGCACTTTTTTTTTTTGATTGACTGCTGTGTGTTCCATATGAGCAGCACTCTTCTGACTATTTAGCAGGTTGTAGATCTCTTATTGGATCATACATCACTTTCTTATTTATGTCTGCTTGCATCTAATAAGGTATATATTATTTTACAGATATTTGAGAACAGTTAAGAAACTCAAAACAAAAATACTCCTCCAAAGCCAAATAACACTAACTACCGTGTCCCCAGTTATATTTTATTTACTGTTGTATATTACGTTGCTAAATGGTTCCAATGGCTGTAAGTACTAAGGAACTTAACAGCTGACGTCGTCAGTCTCCTGAACTTAGAACTACTTAACCTAACTAACATAAGGACATCAAACACATCCATGCCGGAGGCAAGATTCGAACCTGCGACCGTAGCAGCAGCGCGGTTCCGGACTGAACACCTAGAACCGCTCAGCCGAAGCACCTAGAACCGCTCGGCCGAAGCGGCCGGCTGTTACTAAATATTGCAACGAAATATATCTGCATCTTGTTACAAGCAGTGATAGCTTAATGGTTCTTAAATAGCTACATAAAATAACTCAAAGCGTGTATCTTAAGGTGATACGGCTACGTGTTTTTAAGTTATCTCCTATTGAAGCAAAGGCGTGTACGCATCTTTGAATATTTCTCATGTTTGTTTAATAAAGGTGGTGGTAAGTTCCTATGGGAGCGAACTGCTGCGGTCATCGGACCCTAGGCTTACTTACTAGTTAATCTAACTTAAACTAACTTACGCTAAGGACAGCACACACACACAAAAACACACACACGCACACACACACACACACACACACACACACACACACACACACAGTCACCCATGACCGAGGCAGGACTCGAACCTTCGGCGGGGAGAGCCGCTCGAACTGTGACAAGGCGCCCGAGACCGCGCGGCTACCCCGCTCTGCATTTAATAGGGTTTAAACGATCAGCACCTATATAAATATTGCCAGCAACATTATGTAACATTAATATTCATTCTAATTTGATTTTAACACTTTATTGAGAGTTCCGTATAGTACTATACATTAGTTTCGAACGACTTTGAAAGCAACTTAGTTCATGAATTGGTGTTACAAATAGCTACGCCAGAAAACAGATTTAAATTGGAGCATGTGCTTAATCATAAGCTTCTGAGCTAGTAGCATCATACTGAATGAACACTTTTATTACGTCACACCGTCCGCCCCGGTAGCTGAGTGGTCAGCGTGACAGACTGTCAATCCTAAGGACCCGGGTTCGATTCCCGGCTGGGTCGGAAATTTTCTCCGCTCAGGGACCGGGTGTTGTGTTGTCCTAATCATCATCATTTCATCCCCATCGACGCGCAGGTCGCCGAAGTGGCGTCAAATCGAAAGACCTGCACCAGGCGAACGGTCTACCCGACGGGAGGCCCTAGCCACACGACATTTCCGTTTTTTTACGTCACACCAACTGTGTGCGTTAACGTGTCAGTTGAATATTCCCACACATTAGAACGTACAACTGTTGGCCACACTGCCATGTACTTACTTGCTCTCCAAAACATGGAACAATAATGAAAAACATCTCTTTCGTTCCGCCAGTTCCTACAAACAATCACCTTTTTTAAAAATATCAGAACCACGTGAAGCCTACCCATACTGGGTTGTGCCATCACTCCAGCCACGATAAGATAGCTTTGGAGCCCATATGCATTTTACTATTTTTACTTCAAGGACAAACGTCACCACTATGTAAATTAATGCTTTTTCTAACTAGCTACATTGGAACCTATTTTAAAAGCTTCTTCCTCCAGAATGCGGAACTAAAACGGCTCAACAAGAAAAACTCACACTTCTGTTTACAGTAAACTCCCAAGGGTTTGAGTGTTGGGAAATGGAACAGTGTCCACGGTGAAAGCAGCCGAGCAGTGGAGCGAGTAGTGCTATCGACTATTAGGTAAGGCTGTCCGTTGTGTCATCAAACATAGCGGAATTCTGCGTGAGCATACCAAGAGGTCAGCCACTGGAGAAACCGGTACGCTTACTGCGAATTTTATTTTTAGCATTGTGGCCGCCTTAATATGCATATGACCAGCGCAATAGCCGACCTCTGTGGTTTCCCTATAGAGCGGTACTTGCGCTTGTAATCTGAGGTGTCGTCACTGGCGTGGCATGTTAGAAAGGTCACTAACACAGGTGCGTGGTGGCAGGTGCTCCACACGTTAGGAAATGTGTGGGAAGAAAAACAATAAAACTAGTTCTGGCTACCTGTTTGTAGGCATCTTGGCCTGTAGATGACTAACCATATCGTAATCGTTTCCATCTCGTAACATGTGTGAAGGAAGATGCGTCTAAGCAGTAAAACAGTACGAGTGGCGTTCAAGAAGTAATGCAACAGTTTTTTGCTCGGCTAATTTCGGTTGAAAAAATGCAGAATTTGTTGTGGGACAAATGGAGAATATTCTCGCTTCAGTCCCTATAGTTTTTAAAGTTCCGGCAGGTGCTGCTGCTTTACGTAGCCTTCAAAATGGCGTCTGTAACGGACGTGTGTTCCAAGCAGACAGTTGTCTTTTTCTTATGGCTGAAAATCGGAGCATCGCAAACATTCGTAGGCGCTTTGCAAAATGCCTGCCCGTGCCAGGGTAGCCGAGACTTCCTGGACTTGGGTAGGCGCGCCAGCCCCGGATCGAATCCGCCCGGCGGATAAACGACGAGAGCCGGCGTGCCGGCCAGCCTGGATGTGGTTTTTAGGCGGTTTTCCACATCCTGCTAGGTGAATACCGGGCTGGTTCCCACGTTCCGCCTCAGTTACACAGCTTGCAGACATCTGAACACATTCACAGTATTTCTTGGATTGCACTAGACACAGACATTTGGGCTACACTAATTCCTTCCTTGGGGGGGGGGATACGGGGTGGTGACCGGAAGAGCATCCAGCCACCCCTTAAAATTAACATGCCACATCCGATTAACCAGTAGACCCCAATAGTCGGGATAAATGCTTGGGAAGAGAGAGCTTGCAGGATGTCTATGGAGGCCTAGGTGTGAACAATAGCTCCGTGAGTCGTTGGGCGAGGCATCTGTCATCAGGTCGCGCAAACCTGTTAATTCTCCCGCGTGCCGGCCGACCGCACACAGCTGTGATTCCTGCAATGTTGGAACATACGGACTCTCTCATTCAAGGTAATCAAACAGCTCACTGCACAATTGGACGTCTCTGTCCGTAGTGCTGACACACTAGTCCATCAGTTGGGGTACTCTAAGGTATGTGCCCGCTAGATTCCTTGCCTCTTAACTCCGGAGACCCTTTAGAGCAAAGTAGGACCATCTGTGCAGGATAGCTTCTGCGTTAACAGCCTGACACTGAACACTTTCCGTCGAACGTCGTCACAGGCTAAGCAAATGGGTTTACGGCTTAGAACCGGGAACAAAACGGTAATCCATGGAGTAGCGCCACACAAACTCTCCCTTGGTTGGTTGGTTTGGAGAAGGAGACCAGACAGCGTGGTCATCGGTCTCATCGGATTAGGGAAGGATGGGGAAGGAAGGTGGCCGTGCCCTTTCAGAGGAACCATCCCGGCATTTGCCTGGAGTGATTTAGGGAAATCACGGAAAACCTAAATCAGGATGGCCGGACGCGGGATTGAACCGTCGTCCTCCCGAATGCGAGTCCAGTGCCTAACCACTGCGCCACCTCGCTCGGTAAACTCTCCCTCAGCGGGTAAAGTCATGGCGACGGTCTTCTGGGACTCTGGAGGGATTATTCTGTTTGACGATCAACTGTGAAGTATATTGCACTAACGCGGGGAAACTGAAGAAACAGCTTCAGCATATTTGTCGCCACAAAAAATGCAAACGAATTTATCCTTCTTCATGACAACGCAAGGCCTCATACAAGTCTGCGCGCCCGAGAGGAGCTCACAAAACTTTACTGGACTTTCCTTCCTCATCCACCCCACAGCCCGGATCTCGCAGCTTCCGGCTTCCATTTTTTTTGGCCCAATGAAGGATGCACTCCGAAGGAAGCTGTACGTAGATGACGGGGAAGTTATTGATGCAGCATGACTTTGGCTCGGGCGTCGACCAGAGGAGTGGTAACGTGCGCTCACACAGCCCTTCCGGTGGCATTAGGCTGTCGCATTGAACGGAGATTATACTGAAAAATAAAGTCTTGTAGCCAAAAGAGTGGGGAATAATATGGGGTATTTGAATCCTTATTAAAACCAACCGGTTTTCAGAAAAAAAGTGTGTTGCGTTGCTCCGCGTTAAACATGTTCATATGAAATGAGAAGAGTGTGTGTTGAAGGATGGCGTCATGGAAATTATATTTAGTTTATGTCGTTGGTGGCAAGCGATAATTTTCAGTGCGTAAGTGTTGTTTCAAACCTGAGACGTTCCAGAAACTGCAGTTATATCCAGATGGCGTTTGGAAGGTAGGAGACGAGATATTGGCACAAGTAAGGCTGTGAGGACGGGTCGTGAGTCGTGCTTGAGTAGCTCAGATGGTACAGCAGCACTTGTCTGCGAAAGGCAAAGGTCTCGGTCTGGCACACATTTTTAATCTGCCATTAAGTTTCACTGCAGTTACTACTTAATGGAATTACCTCTAACCATCATTTGCCACCGTACCTTGGTGGTCAGCGCCGCTGACTGCCATGTAGGAGACACGGGTGCGATTCCCACTACTGCCAAGGATTTTTCTTTGGTGAGAGGACTGGTGAGAGAAGCACTCAGCCTCGTAGGCCAACTGAGCCGCTACTCGACCTATTGGTAGCGGTTCCAACGTCGAGAAACACGACATCGACGGGGACAGCGGTGTGGTGACCACTTGACCCTTCGAACCACGTCCAAAGACGTCATTGACAAAACACAGTGCGGTGGTCGGCTGGATCCTATTGGCCCGTCTAGGACGAGAACGCGGAACTTTACCTATCCTACATACGTCTTATCTCCACCAACAAAACAAAGAACTTGACGTTTTCAGTCAGGGATGAAACTCTTTAAATAGTGTAATTCACAAGCTAAGGAAAAGAAGCGCGTGTTTCCGATAAAGGCGTTGTTTATTAGCTGCTACCACCTTACGAATTTCACTACGAACACCTTCTTTCAGTGAAGTTCACAAGCGAATTGCCCCGTCTTTGATTTGCTGTTAACGTCTTTTGTCACGGCTTTCTCAAGCATACTTCTCTGCTGCGACGCTGACTGCTTTACTGAATAACAAAACCAAACGGATACAGGACGCTAACTTTAACTTGCGACAGCTAAAGATCTCGAAAACCACGCATCGTACGAAGTAAATGTTCTGGGTGAAAAGATGATATTATTATAGGAACACCTGTCTGTGCTTCATCTGTCCATCTCCTGACAATATCTCCTGCGTGGTTGGGGGTCAGCTTTGGATTTTCAAATGGGACCCCCCCACCCCCATTTCATTACATATTAGGATTGTACACCACAAATACGTATGGTTTACTCAGACCATTGTTTTCCATTCGTGGTAGATGGCGCTGTAATCGACAGATATGAAGTGTGCCTGTTTTTGCAGTTAAGAACCGACGCATTTGATTCTACATTTCGTTTACGATTTAAATGCAATCCTTTGTTCTCTAACGGTTCATAGTGATGTTTCGTAAATCACGAAAATAACACGGAAGTAACCTTCGGGTAATTGTGAAAGTAAGAGAGGAACAATCTTTAGTTTTTCTGTTGCCGGCCGGAGTGGCCGAGCGGTTCTAGGCGCTTCAGTCTGGAACCGCGCGACCGCTACGGGGGCAGGTTCGAATCCTGCCTCGGGCATGGACGTGTGTGATGTCCTTAGGTTAGTTAGGTTTAAGTAGTTCTAAGTTCTAGGGGACTGATGACCTCAGCTGTTAAGTCACATAGTGCTCAGAGCCATTTGAACCATTTTTTTCTGTTAGTAGTATCAAGAATAATGAAGAAATTTTAACTATGCGACATTTGTGGTTTGCGAAAGCACAGCTGAAAAGATACTCCTGATTCTACATTTGATAGGGGTGAAGTATTGAAAGAAAGGAGTAATACGCTAGAGAAAATAAGTTTTACACTATCTGATGATAACCCAACAGGGTGAAACGCGTCATTGGATATTAAATAATTTCGCAACCAAGACTATTTTTATTCTGGTGTTATTGGAATGACGATAATCAGCCGGTTATCAAACTTTTCAACAACTCTGCTTCGTATGTGAGAGCATAACGAGAAACCGTAAGGACCGTTTCACAATATCGGATTTGTAGGTGCGTCTCAACGAAAAACATATAGCTTCTTATACGTAATATTTCAGGGAAGTTCCGCCATGATAAGTTGTCTTATTCATTTCTTTTTCTTGCGTATAATGGGGCGAAGTAAGAACACTACTGCATTTTCGTTATTTTGTTGCTACGGTATTTTTACTCAACTGTGCGCTTCCGGGTGTTTAGCTGAGTTGTTATTTATCAACTGCTCTGAGAAAAATTGAGAGATCAATATTTGTACTTAATTTCATTACGTGTTGAGACTAAGTATAGCGCTTCAGCTGACTGGTCAGATGTAGTCTGCTTGTTAACATTACAATTTTGAGGTAAGCGCCAGAGAAACGTAACTATATTGGTTAAAAACAGTCTTGTTGCAATTTTATTTTTTTATTTTTCAACGACGCTTTCGCCTTACTTAGGCGTCTTCAGGTTATCTTAATTTGGTATTTCTTAGAAGAACCCTTTAGTCAGTGTAGCCAAAGGGCATCGTGGAATATATCAGGCCGTCTAAGTTTAACGAAGGCCATGTTGGCCTGATATATTCGACGATGCCCTTTGGCTACACTGATCAAAGGATTATCCTAAGAAATACCAAAGTAAAATAAGCTGAAGATGCCTACATAAGGCAAAACGCGTCGTTGAAAAATAAAAAAATAAAATTGCAACTTAGACTGTTTTTAACCAGTACTGTTAAGCACTGGTTTGCTGTATGCTACATATGGATTGGAAGAAACCGTAACTAGTACGAAAGCGACGCTTTCAAACACGACAAGCTTTCGCACAGCGGCGCTAAACTGATTTGTCAGAACACGGAATTAACTTTGTATTGCTCCTCACCTCCAAAGATTCTAGCGTCGGTCGCCTAATGGGCAAGCTTTCAATGGCGAATCATACGTTGATTGCTGTTTGCCACTTCCCGGATCGTTATGGGAGGCGAGTACAAGGAGTATGCAGCAACGCTAATTAAAGTGCTGTTCCGCGCGGTGATTGGCTGTTGCGCGCGGCGCCGAGCCTTGATTAGGTGTAGGTCTAGCTGGTCCTTTTTCAGAGCCGTGACACCTGAAACTTTTTGTTGCGCACGGTTAAGGACGGGCGAAGGAACAACAGGCTGCTACGTCAGCGGGAGTCGAATGTCATTGTCATGTCACTCTGTCGCTTCGCATCCGTCACGTCCAGTTGTTTTCCACTAAATGAACAAAATGAAGATATCTTCGCCATAAATAAAAAGATACTCTGAGGAGAAAGAGACAAAGAAAGACACACGACGCAAGAAGTATCCGAAAGAAACTGGAATAGGTAGGTGTGATATACATGTAAGGACAAAAAAATGATTACAATCTCAAATAAAAAAAAAGGATGATTTAGTCAAGAGAAAGACCTTCACAAATTGAGAAGTCGATTACGCTTGCTCCACCACTGGTCTTTAAGCAAGCAGTTATTCGGTTTGGCACTGAGTGAAAGAGTTGTTGGATGTCCTCTTGAGGGACATCATGCCAAATTCTTTCAGTCGACGCGTTAGATCCTCAGAGCCCTTGGATGGTTTCAGGACCCTACCCATATTGCCCCAAACGTTCTCAATTGGGAAAGAAAACGGTTCAAATGGCTCTGAGCACTACGAGACTTAACATCTGAGGTCATCAGCTCCCTAGAACTTAGAACTAGTTAAACCTAACCAACCTAAGGATATCACACACATCCATGTCCATGTGCGAAGCACCTAGAACCGTTCGGCCACCGCAATCGGCAGTTGGGAAAGATTCGGAGACCTTGATGGCTAAGGTAGGGTTTGTCAACCACGAAGACAAGCTGTAGAAACATTCGTCGTGTGCTGGAGGGAATTATCTCGCTGAAATGGAAGCGCGGGATTGGTTGTCATGAAGGGTACCAGCACAGGGTGTATAATGTCGTAGCGCTGTGCTATAAAAGTGCGCCGGTGACAACCAAAAGGGTCCTGCTATGAAAAGACCCAGACCATCAATCCTGGTGTCAGGTCGTATGACGGAACGTGGCTAGATATATCGTCGCTGCTCATCGGGGCTCCATTCGAAAAGGGACTCTTCACTGAAGACAATTCTAGTCCATTTAGTGAGCTTCCAGGTCAAAGACAACCATGAGTGACGGTCTGAATGCCATTTCTGTTCATAGTACGACCACTTTGGTTGTCATCTGCGACACCGTTACAGCACAGCGGTACGTCGACGATATTCTACGGCCAGTTTTGTTGACCTTCGTGGCAAGGAATTCTGGGCTTACATTCAGCAAGGTAATGCCCGCTCGCACACGGCGAGAGTTTCTACTTCTTGTCTTCGTGCTCGCCAAATCCTACCTTGACCAGCAAGGTCGTCCGATCTCTCTCCAGTTGAGAATGTTTTGAGCAATATGGGCAGGGACCTAAAACCATCTAGAGATTTTGACGAACTAGCATTCCAATTCGACAGTATTTGGCACTATATCCCTCAGGAGGACATCCATCAAATATGTCAGTCATTTCCAAGCCGAATAACTACTTGCATAAGCGCCAGGAGTGTAGCAAGCGTTATGGATTTGCTCAATTTGTGAAAAATTTTCTCTTCAAAAAATCTTCCAATTTTTAATTGTAATCATCTGTTTGTCTGTGCATGTACGTCTCATCTATCAGTTTCCGTTCCATTTGGAAAATTTTGTGGTGCGTCGTTTTTTGTTGTCTCAGAGTGTATTTATTGGGATACGCCGCCACATGACACTGTCACGTTCCATGCCGCGTCAATAGACATTTCCCACGTTTATGTGGACAAAGTGTGCGAGTCATTTGCATTACAAGTACTTTTCATGATTTGGCGCTCTATCTTTTGGGTACCTGCTTTTATTTCACTGCATGAAAAAGGTATCTCGTTGAAATGTGCCTACAGCTTATAATGCATTACTTGTTAAATCTGTCTTGGTACTTTTTGTTTCGCTACAATTGCGAAATGTGAGTTGTAACACATGCATACTTGGGAGTACATCTCATTATAACGTAAATTTTTTTAAAAAAATTACGTGCCCAAAATAGTACGTCGCAGGTCCTCAAATTTCGAATTGGTAAATCACTTTTGTTATCACAGGCGTGCTTTAATTCATGACATCCAGCCAACCAAAATTATGGCAGAGAGCTTCATACAACATCAAAATCACAAAAGACTGTATGAACTCTAGGGCCACTGCCACGAGATGGTTACTATATTTCACATCTATCCTTAATACTCACGCATACATTTGCATTGCTTATATATTACAATTAGTTGGGTAAGATTTTAGTTTTCTTCCGGTAGTCCCTGTTTTACACTGAAACTGAAGATTTATGTTCCGTTAACAATGAAGTGCCCAGTAAGTGCGTATTTTTGTCTTACAATATTAACTTGCACATTTACGTCAATGAAATTTCAAAATTAAGTAAAACTCTCTTATTACAGCTGTAGAGAATTTTTCCGGGTTGTACGGCCGTGGTCCATGGAATTCTTCTATCCCTGAAGTTTCGTACAAAGCTACGTTGGACATCTCGCCGACTCAGTACAACCAGGAGCACCTCCGAAGATGTCCAACGTAGCTTTGGACGGAACGTCAGGGATAGAAGAATTCCACGGACCACTGCCGTACAACCCGGAAGAATTCTCGGCAGCTGAAACATCCGGTCGTGAAAGCCTCCTCTTATTTACACTCGAAAATGTTATCCTACTCCTCAACACAACATTAAAATACTAAATTCTCTAAAACAAGCTCTTGATCATGAAATATGTATCGCATGTTTCAATATATATGACTGACTAAGTTACATTTCAGCGTACTAATCGCCAGGATGGCATCAGCTCTGCGCGATATACGACTAATGGAGCCACTAAGAAACGATTACAGTTCCTGACCAAAACAACGCCATTACTGGTCACAGTAGCTGCAAAGCTAGCTTGTTGTAGACACATACCACATACGCAAAGCTAGCTTGTTGTAGACACATACCACATATGCAAAGCTAGCTTGTTGTAGACACATACCACATATGCAAAGCTAGCTTGTTGTAGACACATACCACATATGCAAAGCTAGCTTGTTGTAGACACATACCACATATGCAAAGCTAGCTTGTTGTTGACACATACCACATATGCAAAGCTAGCTTGTTGTAGACACATACCACACAGGATGACTTCTTTCAGTATTTCGTTCACTGCGTCGCGCAAATAGATTAGTATCATCATGAAAGTCATCATTGGCCTATGGATGACTAACCATATCGTAATCGTTTCCATCTCGTAACAAGTAAGAAGAAAGAAGCGCCTGAGCAGCAAAGCAGGACGAGGGTCACTCAAAGAGTAATGCAACACTTTTTTTTCTCGGCCAGTTTCGTTTGAAGAAAAAATGCAGAAGTTGTTGTGGGACATCACGGAATAATCTCGTTTCAGCCCCTTTGGTGTCATGAACTTCCAGTTGGTAGTGGCGCTATACGTAGCCTTCAAAATGGCACCTGTAACGGATGTGCGTTCCAAGCAGAGAACTGTCAGTGAATTTATTTTGGGGGAAAACCAGAGCATCTCAGATATTCATGGGAGCTTGTAATATGTCTGCGGAGACCTGGCATTGAACGAAAGCGCGGTGAGTCGTTGGGCCGGATGTTTGTCATCACTGCAACAAACCTGACCGAGTAGGCCGGCCGCATGCAGCTGTGACTCCTGAAGTGTTGGAACGTGTGGACACTCTCATAGGAGGAGATCGTCCGGTCACAATCAAAAATCTCGCTGTACGACTGGACGTCTCTGTTCATAGTGCCGATAGTCCGGGTACTTAAAGGTGTGCTCCTGCTGGGTTCCTCGCCGCCTAATGGAAGACCATAAAGAGCAAGAAAGGACCATCTGTGCGCAATTGCTTGTGCGTTACGAGGCTGATCGTGCCAATTTTCGTCGAACATCACCACAGGCTATGAAACATGAGCAGATCACATAGAACCGGTGACAGTACGTCAATCCATGGAGTGACACCACACCACCTTTCCTCCGCGTCCATAGCTGGTAAAGTAATGGCGACGGTCTTTCTCGGACTTTGAAGGCGTTATTCTATTTGATGTCCTCCCTCATGGTCCAATGATCAACTCGGAAGTGTGTTATCCTCAGGAACCTGAAGAAACGACTTCAGCATGTTCGTTGTCACCAAAATGCAAACGAACTTCTCCGTCTTCATGACAATTCAAGGTCTCACACAACTGTGTGAGGTCGAGAGGAGCTCACAAAATTTCATTAGATTGCTCTTTCTCATCCAACCTACAGCCCGAATCTCGCACCTTCCGACTTCCATCTATTTGCCCCTACGAAGGATGCACACCGCAAGAAGCAGTACGTGGATGATGGGGAAGTAATTGGTGTAGCAAGACGTTGGCTCTGACGTCGACCGGTGGAGTGGTACCATGCGGGCATATAGGCCCTCCCAGTAAGGTGACATAAAGTCGTCGCTTAGAATGGCGGTCATGTTGGAAAAGAGGGTGTTGTAGCCTGTAGAGTGGGGAATAAAACTGTAAATTGGAGTTCTGAATACAACCAACCTGCTTCCAAGTTGGAATATGAACCAGCATCGAAGGCAAGAATTTGGCTTAATGTAGACAATAAGATAATTACAAAGGATGGAGCGAAGGAACAGGTCGTGGGCTTTTCAACGTAAACAAAAAGGCATTCAGACGAAGCATCTGGGAACATTAAATGAGTTCAGCAACTGTGCCAGATGAAAGATAAGACTTTGGTATCCACCGCGTTCTTGTGATAGCGGTTGTTGTAGAGAAATCAACTTACTTCAAACGGTTTCGCTTACAGTAACAAATGGTTTCTGCACTATCATACGTGAAACTGCGATGCTGTGTTCAACTCATTGTCGTCTAAAGTGTGTGCAACCTTATGTAAAATTAACAGTAGTATCGACTTTGTCCCTGCACCCTCATACGCTGCTAATCTTCTTGCCTATAGTGGATCACAATCTAGTCCATTTTACTGGTTCAAATCCGACGCATCCAACAATATCTCCAAAAGCTCATTGCACGATGAAGGGAATGAAGACTTTAGTAATTTGACGCTGGAATATTATACAGTATACTTGATGACTCCATATGTGGCCGTTCAGGTCTATACATAGAACATGTAATGCATTGAATGCATATGCACTGAATAGTGGTCTATGGTACATGCACGCTTTCCTAAGGGCAGCACTGCGCTCTCAGGTGTTTTGTTACATCTGTTTTTAATATATATTTATGTAGTGATAAAAGATTAAGTCAACAACTCAAGTAATAGGGTGGAGAGAGGTTGACTGTAAACGAATTGTGGACTCTGATAGTGGCATCCACTAGCCGGCCGGGGTGGCCGAGCGGTTCTAGGTGCTAAGTAGTAGGGTGGAGAGAGGTTGACTATAAACGAATTGTGAACTCTGATAGTAGCATCCACTAGCCGGCCGGGGTGGCCGAGCGGTTCTAGGCGCTTCAGTATGGAACCGCGCTACCGATACGGTCGCAGGTTCGAATCCTGCCTCGGGCATGGATGTGTGTGATGTCCTTAGGTTAGTTAGGTTTAAGTAGTTCTAAGTTTTAGGGGACTGATGACCTCAGATGTTAAATCCCATAGCGCTCAGAGCCACATTAACCATATAATTGCATCCACTATAACTCCAAAATCATGAAAGGAAAAATATAAAATTTTGTAGCGCACTGCATGTGACTTCTTCCAACAACAAAACATGATATCATACATTAGCCGAAATATTCAACCTTTTTCCGTTTCTTCCTAGCTTATCCATTACCCACGCTGTTTACTCATGTACGAAACGTAGCTCTTTCAGCCCGTCTGTAAGTACCCAGTAATAAGTACATACGAAATTCGAGCGTGGTTACCTGCAAGTAATATCTTGTTAAACACACTTCTTACATTCGATCTGCGGCATTAGGCAGTTATCAGTACAGCCGATGTTAGCTTGCAGAATATTGATTGTGTTCGTATCATCTTTGAATTAATCTTTTGTATCACTGTTAGTAACATGTAATTGTTTATGACGTCGCATTTACTCAGCCATATACTCTGCATATCCACACCACATTCAGTGTAGTAGTGTACATGGCTACACAGAAAATAACTGCTCTTCCTTTATGGTCACATACAACTGAGATATTACAGCTTTCTTGGGAGAGAAGATCTATTAATTCAATATATTTTATACCACAGAACCACGTAATATGAACTGTTCCTGTAGAAAACGAATAACTAAAGCTTAGTAAGTATCACAGCATCACATAGAAGCAGCAGATTTGTCTTGAACACTGAATAATAGCGTCATGAAATTTCTTTGCACTGAATATTAAAGCGACATAACTGTCGGACGATAGCGCCGAAATATTGCTGAATTTCGGATGTGCGTTTGAGATTGAAAATAAGAAGCTTTCTCGAAGGGGACAAATTCCTTCGTAATAATAAATAAGATCCAATTCGCCAGTCTTCAAAAATTGGCCTCAGTGTCTCTCATCAGACGTTATGAATGCTGTGGCATTTACGTAGGTAATGCCTTCGGTACCTTAACTTGTGTAACTTATCATTGCCTCTTTTTCCGGTTAAAGAAAAAGATACTTTTCCACGGGATACCTAACCGGATATGTTGCAAGCCCCATGATTCTCTCGCAGATAACAGACGTTGTCTTGAACTGGGACCCTTAAATAGAGAGAGATGTAATCGTGCGATGCTCCAAGGAGAACATTCCCATCAGAACTCATTAGCTTCTGTTTTGTCAGTTCGGTAGCCATGACATTTCGTTACTCCTCCTTTGTTTTCAAGGTCGTGACAAGTGGTACGTTATGATTACTGATCAGGCTTGCATCAAATATTTACGTTCTTGGCTTTGACTCTCAAGTGAAATATTTAACAAATGATATATTTACGAACAGTGAACACAGCAATTTCGAAACTTGAGCATGCAGATAGCTCACATGATTATAAACGGCTGCGCTGGAGGATTGTGCGAACAACATGCTCAATGTTATGTTGCCTTGGCATTATATGTTGCCTCAAATGGCGGCTAACTACCCCATACAATGACACGTTTCGATAGGTGACAAATTTATGAAGACTTTATTACTATCAGCCACTTTTTGGTCGACTGTTCAGTGGAGGGGCTTCTTACAAGCTTCCCCAGAAATCACTGTGTTCAGCTACCCATATTTCGTTTGGTCGAGGTTGCCTTTCGTCCACAGATATTCATGCGCCTCATTGAAAGTGTCCCCAGCAGAATTCAAGCAGTCATATAGGCAAGGGGAGGACACATCCCGTGATAATGTGCGCCAACAGATATTCGGAAACTTCAGATACTGTATCTACAGCGGCAATAACTTACGTACACAAACCTTTCTCTTCAGCCAGTCTATCTATTAGTGAAAACCGTATCAAAACTCCTACATCAGTTCCTGAGATTAGCTTCCACATACAGACAGACGAACTTGGCGTGGGACTTTAGTAGTGTGTGTAGGAGTAAATATACAATGACGGAAGCGAACCTGATGCCTCGCTTTCAAGATCTGCTGCATTTCCTATGTCTTGGATGGCAGTATCTAACCGAAAAGTGTAGTAATCGATGGATTGGTCGAGAAGGTCTATAGCATGGAGAGAAAGTTCAGTTGGATGTGGTTATGGAGGGATTCAGAAGCAATGATGTCGTTTTCACTAATATTATTGCTTGTTGGAACATCGGAAACTTTATTTAAAACACTCTGTACACCGTGATAGGGAAAGAACTTTGTATTCAACGTACTTAGTAAAAAATTTAAACACACCTGCCGACGAGGGATAGCTTCGTGTATGCCAGTCGGCATTAAAATGTGTAGCGAATGGTGACGTTCAATCAGTGGCTCAAATGGCATCAAGTCCATCTTCGTAAGAGAGCGACACCGTTTTAAAATTCAACGAAATAGCTGAATAAATTTCAATCAGTAAATAGACAGAATTGTCTCCCTTTCCGCGCTGTGACTTGTAAACAGTCCACATACGTTTTCCTACCCGCCTTGTTGTCACGTTTAGTTTGCGTTTCACAGTTTTGTCATATCTACCATTCAATATATCTACATTCGTGCTCCGTAGGTTCTGTAGTTGGCGTAACCCATATTTTTGCTTCTGAAATAATGGATTGCAAACCATGAGATGTACCAGCAGAACTTTATTCTTCTACCTGTTTCGGTTCATAAAACCACCATCATTTCAGGGAAAGCTGGACACTGCTGACTTACACGTACGTATCAGCGCAGTGGCACTACACTACAGCTTGGATCTGCCTTGGCTCTTACAATATTTGCTAATCTTTACAGTTTATGACGACCATAAACTTGAAGTATTAGTTGAAACCAGTCTTGGTTCCAGTTTCAGTTTTTTTATTTATCAACTACGCGTTTCACCTTATTTAGGCATCTTCAGGACAATCTTTAAATTTGTATTTCTTAGGACGATCCTTTAGTCAGTTTAGCTAAAGGGCATCGTCGAGTACATCAGGCCAACATGGCCTTCGTTAACCTCAGTAAATATTTTCTAGATGGGCGTGTGTGACTCCAAGACCTGCTTAACTCGTGCACGTTCACAGGAGAAACGTGAACGTGTGTTTTTGTGCTTATGCATTATATAACGAAGAGGTATTGCCAAACTTCCAGGAAACATTCCTCACACATAGAAGAGTAAAGTGTCGTATATGAACATGGGTGTGCAAACGGTTCCAGCATTACATGAAACGTTTTCGTACATACATGGAATATTCAAAATACCCCCTTAGTTTCCTTTGGTTTGAAGGTACAGTTGTAATTCTTAGGTTCACTCCTAGTGCTCTTTGCTCCAATTGAACGAAAGTAATGTTGAAGTGTGACTCACTTCGCTGTTTGTGTTGACAAGCAGCTAACTTCATTGCTTTATTAGCATCAAGCCCGTAGTATCAATTGTTTACTATTCATCACGGACTTGGTTTCCGGTACAGTCCAATAGAAGTGTGCTTAAATTGGTATCTAGTACATACCCATTTGCTGTATGGGTTACCAGATGGTAATGGCAGTTACTCTCAACGTTTGTATCGGGAGAGATTTCGAACGTCAGTGCCTCGACAGGAGGATGTTTTAAGCAAAAACTGGGACGTTTACGCCTACTACTCGCAACTGGGAGAGGCCTAGAGGGACGAAGACATTACATATGGAGGAACAGCTTCTTCGTATAGTTGACGACAACCCTAGTGACAATGTACTGTCTGGAGAGTGCTACATGAGAACCTGCTTTATCGCATCATATACAGCGTGTGCAGGCACTATCAGCAGCTGATTTTCTTGCACGGATACTATTCTGCGAATGTGTCATTCAACAATGCGTCACCCCTCACTTGAGCAGATTTGCTGCTCACGGATGAGGCTTCGTTTAAAAGTAAATGAGTAACATGTTGGACAGTTGCAGAAACGGAGCTGTATAATATAGAAATAAAACACTTTCGGACCCCTGTCCGTGTAACATATTTTCTTTCTCTCCGTGCGAGGAGTGTTCCCTGAAACATTTTTGTTGTACTTTGTATACAAACGGACGAGAGTTGACAGCGATATAAAGCAAGCTGTTGTAAAAGCAGACACAACAGATACGAGCACAGGTCTTGCTTTCTATACTTAGAGAATCAAAAGGCTTGACAACAATCAAACTTTCGCTAAGTTAAACAGAAGTGTCGACACTCCGAAGCCGTGTTAAAACACACTACGGAGAGCACAGTCCTTCATCTTTGACATGGCGGCGTGGACGTCATGTCTACCGCAGCGGCTGTCCTCAGCCAAGGACAGGACCCGCGGAATATTACCTGTTTGTTGTGCCTTGCATCACACAGCCACAAAAAATACGCGCTCTTGAAAGGAGCAAAAAGTGTCGCTAGCCTTCTATATTAACATGTTGTTTTCTGACGCTAAGATTCATTCGTTGTCAGTGGAGAGACGAACTAAACACATTTCTTACATGTGTGCATAAAACAGCCATGGTTGGCTCTGGAAAAAAAAGTTACAGTTTCTTTAGGTATCATCGATAAAAGTGAATCATATTTGATGACGCTGCCATTATTAAGTTCATCATCGTCAACAGCATCAGCACCATGACCATTATGTTATTTACTCCAGTCATCTGCTATCCATTGTTTGATAAATTTTTCTGCTAGATTTTGCTAGTTTGACTTTTTATCCGGCTGCAAACCTGACAAACGCGCCACGAATCACTAACCCGGGAAAACCTACGCAGTCACATGATCGGTAACTTTATTTCTTCTCTTCCTCATTACATTCGTCTTTCTTTAATTTATTCTCAGCTGTATTCCGTGTCATGTACTTGACTATTGTATTTTTTAGCTTGAGGCTGAAGAAAGCTACCTAAGACACTCCAAGACAGGAAACCAGAGACAGAATGCAGAGGGCAGGCTCAAGGGGTGCGAACTGCAAATGCTCCGGGCAGCTGTTCCATGGTAGGAGTTTCAGTTCAGAGAATTAATCGGTATCTGCTTATACCAACTAGACGCTGTTGTAAGATGTCATAGCAGACAGTGGTCGCAAACAGGCACGTCTTACCACATGCAGGAAGCATGATAGTAGCTTCTGAAAAGGGCTACGTCACTGGGAAATTTGGAAATTTGTGGTAAGGTCTTATGGGACCAAACTGCTGATGTCATCGGTCCCTAGGCGTGCACACTGCTTAATCTAACTTAAACTAACTTATGCGAAAGACAACACACACATCCATGCCCGAGGGAGGGCTTGAACCTCCGATGGGGAGAGCCGCTCGAACCGTGGCAAGGCGCCCGATACCATGCTGCTACCCTCCGCGGCTACGGCCATTTCACGAGTGCACCGTGAATATTAGGAATCCGGTAAAACATGAAACCTCCGACATCGCTGGGGCTGGAAAAAGATCCTCCAAGAACGGGACCAACGACAACTGAGGAGAATCGTTCGACGTGACAGTGGTGCAACCCTTTCACAAATTGCTGCAGATTTCAATGCTGGGCCGTCTGCAAGTGTCAGCGTGTGAACCATTAAACGAAATATCATCGATTTGGTCTTCCGGAGCCGAAGACACACTCGTGTACCCTTGCAACTGGCCTGGGCACGTCAACACCGACTTTCGGCTGTTGATGACTGGAAACATGTTGCCTGCTCGTACCAGTTTCGTTTCGAGAGGATGAACGTGTACGGTAATGGAAACAACCTCCCGAATCCATTGAACCTGCATGTCAGCAGGGGACTGTTCAGACTGGTGGAGGCTCTGTAATGGTGTGAGGCGTGTGCAGTTGGAGTATATGGGATCTCTGATACGTCTAGATACGACTCCGACAGGTGACACGTACGTAAGCATCTTATCTGATCACCTGCATCCATTCATGGCCATTTTGCATTCCGACGACTTCGACAATTCCAGCTGGACAATGCGACACCCCACACGTCCAAAGTTGCTACGGAGTGACTCCAGGAACGCTCTTCTGAGTTTAAATACTTTGCTGGCCACCAAACTCTCCAGACATGAACATTATTGAGCATATCTGGTACCTCCACCCCTTGTAATCTTATGGATTTATGGACAGCCCTGCACGATTCATAGTGTCATTTCCCTCCAGCACTACTTCAGACATTAGTCGAGTCCATGCCACGTCGTGTTGCGGCACTTCTGCGTGCTCGCGGAGGCCCTACACTATATTAGGCAGGTGTACAATTTTTTTTTTTTTGGCTCTTCAGTCTAAATAAACTGAACATTCAATCATGACCATGCAAAATGACAACAATAATATTCAGTTATACATTGAAATATAACTAACTCACCACTTCCGTTTATTGTGGCGGGCACAAGCTGCTGCATACTGCTACATTCATTTGTTTGTGTTTTTATGGTTACGCCCATCAGGTGGCAGCACTTGTGCATCGTGAAAAGACTGAATATTCGCGAATGTGTGCATGAGATTTCCATTGAGGAAGAATATTTTTGTTGCTGTTAATACACGGCAAACGTTAATGTACGCAACTGTAGCCAAAGAGTCTCTTAAAGGGTTAATCTCTAACGCGCTTTCTCTACCGTATGCCATGACGCAGCATCATTGTCCTCCACGTTGTTCATTCCATCCAACATATCTTTAACCCTTTAACCATTCCTTGCTTTCGATGAGACCAGCAATGTCATCAGTGAATCTTGTCATTGACATCTTTTCACAGTGAATTTTGATCCCTCTGCTGACTTTCATCAAATCTAAAACATAGCTTTACGGGTTGTGTTTTTTCCCTTGATTTATGGAAGACTGTTTATCAGGAACACTTCAGCGCCCCCCCCCCCCCCCCCCCCTAGTGCTTCGCTGGTCAGAGTGTGTAGTCACTGCCCAGGTATACTTCTCCGCTCGTGTTGCTAATGGTCAGATACCGCCTGGCTCACGCTAACGGCACTTTACGTAAGCCAGCGCCTGGAAAACAAATTCCATCGTCGTGTCATAAAAATACTGCCTATGTTTATCATCCACGGGCGCGGTCTCCATGTGTTGCAGCAGTGTAAAAACGCCACAAAATGCCTTTCTACGGCTTGGTCCTCACGAAGGTCGTGCTGTGTTGCCTTGTAGGCACCTGCTGAACCAGTTCAACCAGTCGGCTACGCGCTGTCGTGGTACGCTGGTGAACACAGTCAGTCGATTAGACGAGATACCGCAATATTAAGGCAACTAACTAACTCCATCTCCAGTTCCACTGGAACGCGCAATATCGACCTTCGGTCAATATCTGACAACTTCATTTTATAAACGTGAACATCTTTTTCTGGCTGCTCTGTAGTATTTGTGTACTTACTTGTGTCCTGATTTGTGCTCTAGACCGCCAAACTGGCCAACGGGCCGGAACCGGCTGCAGCCGCAAACAAGCACGAACGACTGGTGAGGGTGTTCGAACGTATTCATAGTATTCACTTACATGTCCAGTTAAGTCTGCCTAGAGACAAAGAAACGAGTCCTTGCGACCAGCCGTATGCATCCGTTTATTTTTCAATGGCGAGTGTGTGTATGTCTCTCTCGCTCTCTCTCTATCTCTCTCTCTCTCTCTCTCTCTCTCTCTCTCTCTCTCTCTCTCTCTGTGTGTGTGTGTGTGTGTGTGTGTGTGTGTGTGTGTGTGTGTGTGTGTACGGGGGGCATATGATATTACACACAACTTGTTTGAATCATACTTAGCAAACAAAATGCAAAAAGTTGTGATAAATAACTATCACAATGTTGAGAAGGTAGAAAATTTTAGTGACTGGGGAGAAATTACAAGCATACTCTTGTAGGGTTCAATTTTGGGTCCACTCCAGTCCATTATATAAGTGAATGACGTTCCACTCAACGTTCGAAAACCAGAGTTGCTACTTTTTGCAGACGATGTTAGTACTATAAAAAAATCCCATAAGAGAGAAAGCAACAGAAGAAATTGTTACTCATCTTTCACAAAGAATCATCAAGTGTTTCTCTCAGAATGGACTATCCTCAAATTGCGAGAAACACTTTTTTCAGTTCTGTTCAACAAAGAAGAGTTATACGAACAGTTTATGTAGCACATGAACAGGAGTCAGTAAACAGAATGCTCCAAATTTTTCGGAGTACATGTTGATGAAAACGTGAACTGGTAGAAACATAATACTGAGTTTTCCAAACAATTAACTTGGGTGCTTTTGCTCTTTGTGTAATTGCTAACCTTGGAAACAAACGAATGAACCTCTTGAAATATTTTGCATATTTCCACTCACCGATCTCTTCTTATGGAATAATTTTCTGTGGTAACTCGTAAATTAGAAAGAAAGTATTGATTGCACAAAAGCGAGCAATAACAATAGTATATAGTTTTCACCAGCGGTGTCACGCAGGTACATCTTCAAGGAGTTGAGCACTCTTAACTGCTCCAAAACAATACATATATTCGTACATAATCCGTCACAGTTTGGAAAGAATAGTTATATCCATACCTTCAGTACTATAAGAAAGTGGCCGTTATTACCCATTACTATAGCTGTCTGTGGCTCAGAAACGAGTTCAGTATGCAGCAACAAAATTTTTTGACAATTGTTCAATATCATAAAATGTTTGGTAGGTACAAAAGCAAGTTTCAAATCTAACCTAAAATCATTTCTCTTGGGCAACTCCTCCCATTCCATGGACGAATTTCTTTTCCAAAAATGGCATCCTCCAAAGAAAGCTAGTTTCATGGTGTAATGGCATGTGTAGGACTAACACTGTCTTCAGTAATATTAACACTAATCATGAATCATGTATACCTGTAAACTGACTCGTTCCAAATCATTTCGATAAAAGAATCGTTCAAATGATTGTGCAACATGTAACTAACCTGCCCTAACATGTTATGTGCCAATAAATCAAATGGTTCAAATGGCTCTGAGCACTATGGGACTCAACTGCTGTGGTCATAAGTCCCCTAGAACTTAGAACTACTTAAACCTAACTAACCTAAGGACAGCACACAACACCCAGCCATCACGAGGCAGAGAAAATCCCTGACCCCGCCGGGAATCGAACCCGGGAACCCGGGCGTGGGAAGCGAGAACGCCACCGCACGACCACGAGATGCGGGCACCAATAAATCCAATGATATGACGTGAATAAAGTAAACTCTAGCTTTCGACACTCGCTGCCGCTACACTGAACACCTGTGGATTGTAAATTGAAGATGGTAAATTGAAGATGGTTTTTGTCTAATGATCTCGTCGTGCCCGCGACGTTAACTTCGTCTTTTCATTCTGTCCCTCATCTGTCCCTCTAAATGTGGGGTCCGTTCTCTCTGCACTTCCTAGTAGTATCCAGGAAGTCGTTACCGAGCGAGGTGGCGCAGTGTTTAGACACTGAACTCGCATTCGGGAGGACGACGGTTCAATCCCACGTCCGGCCATCCTGATTTAGGTTTTCCGTGGTTCCCTAAATCGCTCCAGGCAAATGCCGGGATGGTTCCTTTCAAAGGGCACGGCCGACTTCCTTCCCCCTCCTTCCCTAATCCGATGAGACCGATGACCTCGCTGTTTGGTCTCCTTCCCCAAAACCAACCAACCAACCAGGAAGTCGTTGTAGCTGAGGACAACTAGCAAGTACATTGGTCGTTAATTTTTTTCCACCTGAAGGCCAGCACTGCAGAGGATGTAATGTTGGATAACCCTTACGTCTTCTCACAATTTGCGTTACTATTCCGGATTATCGTGTGTGTGCTGATCAACTAGTTTGTTTAGACCGCCAGGAACATTCTCTGAACTGCTACTTATCGCGAAAGGCCTTCGTTAATTGCTAACAGTTTCCGTTGTTTCCCTAGCATACGCTCCCGATAAAGCGATAACTATGCGATTTCCAAGAAAATAAATTGACCGTCACTTGTTGCTGGTTTCCCTCTCGATAACCTTGAACTGTTATGTTAACGAAGTCGTTGCAATTCTGTTGATGTCTCTATCCTTCGCGTTACGGTACAGCTGAGCGTTTTGTTACTAAATAGTAACAATATTTTCTTTCTAAGAGCGATTTTGCTAAATGAGAACAAAATGAAGGAAACGAACCCTAAGAATATAGGGAGAAGAAGAGGTTTATGGACATAGGGCCGGAAATGCGGTCCTAGAGAAGTACACCCACTTGAAAGCGGAGACAAAAAAATCTTTGACAGTGTAGGTTTCAATGGTTATAAGCACACATGAGATTTTACGGCTGGATCTTCTGACTGGTTTGATGCGGCCAGCCACGAACAGCTCACCTACGCTAACCTCCTCATCTCAGAGTAGCACTTGCAAACTGAGTATTCAATTATTTGTTGTATGTATCCAAATTTCTATTTTCACCTACAGTTTTTACCCTCTACAATCCCCTCCAGTACCATGGAGCTTATTATTTATCACTCTGCCCATCTTCCTTCAGTGTTTTTCATACGTTTCTTCTTTCCCGTTTCTCCGGAGAACCTCCTCATTCCTTATCTTACCAGTCCATATGATTTTCAACATTCTTCTGTAGCATCACATCTCAAACGCTTCGATTCTCTTCTGTTTTTCCACAGTCCATGTTTCACGACCATACAATGCTCTGCTCCAAACGGACATTCTCAGAAATTTTTTCTTCAAAGTAAGGCCTATGTTTGGTACTAGTAAATTTCTCTTGGCCAGAGATGCCCTTTTTTTGCCGGTACTAGTCTGCCTTTTTATCATTCTTGCTCTGTCCATCCTAAATTATTTTGCTGCCTAGATACCAGAACTTCTTAACTCCGTCTGCTTCGTGATCCCCAGTTCTGATCCTTTCTCGCCGGTCTCGTTCCTGTTACTTCTAACTACTTTCGTCTTTCTTGAGTTTACTCTCAGTTCTTATTCTGTACTCATTAGACTGTTCATCCCAGTCAAAATATCGTTTAATTCTTCTTCATTTCCGCTGAAGACAGCAATGTCACTATCTACAGGAGTTAAATAAGATGGAAAACATTCTGTAGAATAAAATAATGAAACTACGTAATGTGACTCAAGAAAAGTAAGGTGTGCGTGTGTGTGAAATTTCTAAAACTATTCAAAATAACAATTGTAAAAATGTAGCGGTCTGTAAGGACTTGGTTTTCACTATGAAATACATTAATAAAAATGGAATGGGTGTCAATGAAATCTTTTGTTTTGTTATTTTAATGAAAAATTTCACTCTATGTACGGAATGGTGTAAATTAAGCGGACATATAATATTCGAAATGAAGGAATCGGTGAGTAAATAAATCTATGGAAGAAAGTCGAGAACAAAAGACAGGTCCCGAAATAAATAACCAGGCACTGAAAAAAGCAGTAAAGGAAAAAAATTGTAGGGTAGATCAAGATTAATATATGCAAAATAAAAAAGACGAGACATTGGATGCAATAGCTACGTAGAGGTGAAAAGTCTAGCACAAGACAACAAATCATTCGAAAAGCAGGCTGCTTTTTTTGTGCGCCTGTCTGTGCATCTCGTCGCAGCTGTAATTATCAGCAAGAGCGTTAATTCAGAAATGAAATATTAGTTCGCTCAGACGAAGTGGGAACTGGATTAAGATTAAAATTGCAAAACATGTAGCGCTGCAGAAGGACATGTATGACAAAGTGTTTATCAAAGGGGCGCAGAAGGAGGTACAAAAATGAGTAACTCAAGAATCTGTACTAAATATAGTTCCAAAGGCGAAAGGCGAACTGTAATCAATTAATATGGCTTTGAGTATGCGGTTTTTGAGCATTTAGTGAGTATGTAAAGTTGAGGTACGATTGGATTTAAGTTACTTTCGTATATATGTAGCTCCTGACAAATTGACTCAAATCTGGATGTCATGGCGCCGGTTGTATAACAACAGAAGTGTTAAAAGATCCGAACATAAATATTCGACACTCTATATACTTCTCGAAATATTGATGAAACAAGTTGATATCTCGAACGTGAACAATTTGCTGTTCGCTTGCGACGATCCATTATTTGTTGCTATAATTGCTGTCATTTCACGGGAACTCCTGAATGTCCCATAACAGCGGAATGGGTTGTGACGGTCAAGGAAAAATGAACTGATAGCTGTGAGAACCTGCATGGAACAAAGAATTTTACGAAGTTCCTTTTAATACACCACAGTAAAAAAGAAAAGTCTTTTTCGAGGCGAGAATAAAATGCCTGTATGCTCGTTTATAATAATCAAAAACCCTTCCACGTTCTGCATGGCAGTTTATGTACCTGCTGCGGGATATGGCTACTCCAGCAACCTAATGATGTCTCTCTTCATTCATACATCCGTCTGTATAAACAATCTGTCCTCGCCAGTATTTGTACATAGAGCATCAGATTCTTGTTTTCCGAAAAATGTTCTGAATATGATAGTTTATTTTGTCTAACGCTGTTATTGCCTTCACTAATTTAATTTTCTTTGTTTTTCAGGTAAGTGAATGATCATCATTCAGCACTAACAAATAACCATAGGATTCAAGATAAACGATGCGGTTATATGAAAATCTTTCACGGTAAGAAAGCTGCATGTTTTGCTATCTATTAAGTGTAACTTTCAAATAAAATGCACTACATTCCTCATGGGGTAAGACACCAATGCCCTCTGAACTGGAAAACTCTTTGCAAAGTGTAAGACGAACAAACATCTTTGTGACGGTGCTGGATATGTGTCAAGATCGTTTATCAAAGGGAGATCGTAATTTAATGATTTCATTATTACAATCGAATTGACACATTCCTGGCTAATGAGATATACTTACAGTTTATGTTAACCGGCATTAACTCGAGCCTCCAATAATAACGTAGATTCCAAAATCCCCAACTCCTGTGCATATACAGGGTGTTACAAAAAGGTACGGCCAAACTTTCAGGAAACATTCCTCACACACAAAGGAAGAAAATATGTTATGTGGACATGTGTCCGGAAACGCTTACTTTCCATGTTAGAGCTCATTTTATTACTTCTCTTCAAATCACATTAATCATGGAAGGGAAACACACAGCAACAGAACGTACCAGCGTGACTTCAAACACTTTGTTACAGAAAATGTTCAAAATGTCCTCCGTTAGCGAGGATACATGCATCCACCCTCCGTCGCATGGAATCCCTGATGCGCTGATGCAGCCCTGGAGAATGGCGTATTGTATCACAGCCGTCCACAATATGAGCACGAAGAGTCTCTACATTTGGTACCGGGGTTGCGTAGACGAGAGCTTTCAAAAGCCCCCATAAATGAAAGTCAAGAGGGTTGAGGTCAGGAGAGCGTGGAGGCCATGGAATTGGTCCGCCTCTACCAATCCATCAGTCACCGAATCTATTGTTGAGAAGCGTACGAACACTTCGACTGAAATGTGCAGGAGCTCCATCGTGCATGAACCACATGTTGTGTCGTACTTGTAAAGGCACATGTTCTAGCAGCACACGTAGAGTATCCCGTATGCAACGATGATAACGTGCTCCATTGAGCGTAGGTGGAAGAACATGGGGCCCAAACGTTCACAGAAAATCTGTGTTGATGACGTGATTGCACAATTGCGTGCGGATTCTCGTCAGCCCACACATGTTGATTGTGAAAATTTACAATTTGATCACGTTGGAATGAAGCCTCATCCGTAAAGAGAACATTTGCACTGAAATGAGGATTGACACATTGTTGGATGAACCATTCGCAGAAGTGTACCCGTGGAGGCCAATCAGCTGCTGATAGTGCCTGCACACGCTGCGCATGGTACGGAAACAACTGGTTCTCCCGTAGCGCTCTCCATACAGTGACGTGGTCAACCTTACCTTGTACAGCGGCGACTTCTCTGACGCTGACATTAGGGTTACCGTCAACTGCACGAAGAATTGCCTCGTCCATTGCAGGTGTCCTCGTCGTTCTAGATCTTCCCCAGTCGTGAGTCATTGGCTGGAATGATCCGTGCTCCCTAAGACGCCGATCAATTGCTTCGAACGTCTTCCTGTCGGGACACATACGTTCTGGAAATCTGTCTCGATACAAACGTACCGCGCCACGGCTTTTGCCCCGTGCTAATCCATACATCAAATGGGCATCTGCCAACTCCGCATTTGTAAACATTGCACTGACTGCAAAACCACGTTCGTGATGAACACTAACCTGTTGATGCTACGTACTGATGTGCTTGATGCTAGTACTGTAGAGCAATGAGTCGCATGTCAACACAAGCACCGAAGCCAACATAACCTTCCTTCAATTGGACCAACTGGCGGTGAATCGAGGAAGTACAGTACATACTGACGAAACTGAAATGAGCTCTAACATGGTAATTAAGCGTTTCCGGACACATGTCCACATAACATCTTTTCCTTATTTGTGTGTGAGGAATGTTTCCTGAAAGTTCGGCCGTACCTTTTTGTAACACCCTGTATACAGTGCGTCCTAGAAGTCTTTCCCTCGTTACAAATATGCATAAGGCAGAAAATATGACACACAGGCACATATTCTTTATCTTGAAGTGCAGGTAACATATTTAAGTTCTTCTGTATACACACACACACACACACACACACACACACACACACACACACACACACAATTAAAAAATTTCGACTTGTGCTCTTTTCGTTGCCCAGAGGATATCCTGGCGATATTTCAATTCGAAAAACATGTAGGTCAACATTTCTTGAACGATGGATGTTATTTGGTGTCAGTAATTCTACGCCGTAATGCTGCGTTGTCGTACACTGGTGTTTGTTAACCTGGTCCTTGATGTCCGGCGATCGCGGAGGCCAGCTGATGGGCCCACCACGCCCGATCCATCTTCCCGGAAGTGTTGTATCCAAATATTCGCGAACATCTAAACCCAATGGGGTGGCAAACAGTCTTGTCGAAAAATTAAGTGAGGAATGTCATGAAAAAAAAAATGGTTCAAATGGCTCTGAGCACTATGGGACTTAACATCTGTGGTCATCAGTCCCCTAGAACTACTTAAACCTAACTAACCTGAGGACATCACACAACACCCAGTCATCACGAGGCAGAGAAAATCCCTGAGCCCGCTGGGAATCGAACCCGGGAACCCGGGCGTGGGAAGCGAGAACGCTACCGCACGACCACGAGCTGCGGACGGAATGTTATGAATCTGTGGCTCAACGAATAAGTGCAACTAATCAAGATAGTTATTGGCTGTGATTATCGTTTCACTGAAGGAAAAAGGTCCTGTGATTTTGATGTGCATAAGACAGTACCACACTTTCACCTTAGGGCTGTCTCTGACAAATACAGAGTGGGGATTTTCGGACCTCAGATGTTAGCACTGTGTCTTTTGACAACACCTTCAAATGAAATGTGGCCTCATCTGAGAAAAAGACATGTTCCAGTTAATCATCATCTTCCTCGATCTCAGCCAGCTTAGCATCAGCAAAGTCATAATGGGCACTGTAATTCTTCGGTTGGAGGGACTGCACGATCTGTACTTCGTACGCACGGAGAAGAAATTGTTATGCAGGATACAGTGCAGTGATGTCTTCGGAATCTGTAACTAATGAGAGGCTCTGCCGACTGACTTCTTGGGATTTCTTGCTGGGCGCCTCTCACTGTCTCACTATGCCTTGTTTGTGCACACGGTCCAGGCCTGTCTGCTCTAGCGAAATCACAGACGTTGCCTATTTCCTTAAACTTCCTACATCACATCTTGACGATTTTACCGTATCTTGGCTGTCTATGGTATGTCGTCTGGAATTTCCTCTGGACTGTTTATGGTGACTGACTCCTTCAGCTAAGGCTTTTTATTATTATTATTATTATTATTATTATTATTATTATTATTCTACAGGCTACTGCCGTCATCCTTACGGTGTCGGGCAAGACCTATGTCGGAAATACAAAACTTATTATTGTATAAATTTGAATTGTGATGATGGCTAATAATACAGATAGTTCACTGTATCCCAGCGGCATTGAAAGTCCCTCAAAAATTGCCGTTTCTGCCTGAATTCAGATTATGTATGTAATATAGGGAAGAGTATTATATCTTCGAACACTTTCAGACTTTCGCTTCTAGCAAGTCCTGCAGTAGAGGTTTTACTTACTTTCTCACTCCGTTTTTAAATGACAGCATTCACTTTGCTGCAGTCTTTTTCTGAAATTACAAGAATTTTTCTATAAAAGAAAAGTTTTCACAAACGTGAAAAATTGTTTCAAGATAAAAAATGGTCATGTACCTAGGAACAAATACTCTATATGAATTTAAAAAAGTCGCAATTGAGAACATCTTCTCAGTATAATGTTTGTCTATCTGTTGCATTATTATTCTGCTACAAACCAATAATCAGTAAGTGAAATAAAGCACTATCGAAAACCAGGACTGGAAAGGCCTATAAGTGTACAAAAACAAAAATCACTATAAAATGCCAAAATATTCAAGCAGAATGTTACCATCATGTACATTAAAAGATTACGTTTGATCAGAAGATTGCAACACAGTAATTGGTTCTTATCGAGACAGAGTATTGTGAAACTTACTGACATTTCTCTATCGATGTTTTAATTAATTAACAATAATCAAAACATTGTCTTTCGAGTGAAAATAGTTGTAGAATCGAGGTATTTTCACTTCCGGGTTCAACTGAACATCAGTTACTCCAGAAGGTTTTTTTAAATAAGTGTCAAAAGTAACATGAGCAGTGTTCTCGTAACAGGCTTTCTACGATTAGTTCACGTGAGCCATCTGCCACATCTTGCGAATGAGAAGTGGTGCTGACTTCCGATGCCTGTTAATACAGCTGATGATAATTTCTGAAAGACAAACCAAATATGAAAACTTGAAACACATGAAGAAAGCTGATAAATATAATAAAACAGCGATATAGTATGGGACGTAAAATTTCAAGCAATTTTGTGTAGTGATCGAAAGTGTCTGCGATGTTATATCAGAAAATAACTTTCATTACGTAGAATTTAGATTATGACGATCAATGCAATTTTCATCTCAAGCAGCAATTTGCAGTATGTCGATTAGTCGCTACCGATCTTGGATTTATAAAAAGCGCAACGAGCTGAATTACATCACACTATGTTACGCAAATTTTCATCGTTGCGATTTGGGTTTCTGGTGCGAAACCTATTTTTCAGTGTTACTGTTCCAAAGCTGTTAGTCATATTTTCTCGTAATCAAACAAGTAACCACCGAAGAAATTAAGCACTCATTCGAGAATTCACAACACACAACTACAAGATCGTGTAACAAGGATGGTGTAATATTTTAGACTGCAGGTTATGAATGTACCTTCCCAGTACACTATATTGAAAATGTGGTGCTGTCTACCACGACGTTAAAATGTCAGCTCATACACGTGTTTAAAATGTAAAAAACACGAATTCACGGGTTTCGAAGGTCAAGCCTCTTCATCATCCGAGTAATTACAGTACAAGGACGTCTACAAGCGACCAATATAAAACATGAACAAAACAATAGAAGTAGAGTAACGTGGCTGCTTCCCTTCGAGTTGTGTCTCCTTAAGATGATCATCCACAACGCTGTCAACTGATAAAACATATGTTAACAACAAAGAGCTGCAAGGAAAATAGCCACGTTATTTTATTCTCATTACTGTTGTTTTATACTGGTTGATTTTAGAGGTTCTTGTAAGTAGTTGTTCTGATAATGAATGCTTGACTCTCGAAACGCTCAAATTCTACACTACTGACCATTAAAATTGTTACACCACGAAGATGACGTGCTACAGACGCGAAATTTAACCGACAGGAAGAATATTCTGTGATATGCAAATGATTAGCTTTTCAGAGCATTTACACAAAGTTGGCGCCTGTGGCGACACCTACAACGTGCTGACATGAGGAAAGTTTCCAACCGATTTCTCATACACAAACAGCAGTTGACCGGCGTTGCCTGGTGAAACGTTGTTGTGATGCCTCGTGTAAGGAGGAGAAATGCGTACCATCACGTTTCCGACTTTGATAAAGGTCGGATTGTAGCCTATCGCGATTGCGGCTTATCGTATCGCGACACTGCTGCTCGCGTTGCTCGAGATGGTGTACTCAACGACGAACCTGGTTGCACGAATGGCAATACGTCATTTTTTCGGATGAATCCAGGTTCTGTTTACAGCATCATGATGGTCGGCATGCGTGTTTGGCGACATTGCGGTGAACGCACATTGGAAGCGTGTATTCGTCATCGCCATAGTGGCGTATCACCCGGCGTGATGGTATGGGGTGCCATTGGTTACACGTCTCGGTCACCTCTTGTTCACATTGACGGCACTTTGAACAGTGGACGTTACATTTCAGATGTTTTACGACCCGTGGCTCTACCCTTCATTCGATGCCTGCGAAACCCTACATTTCAGCAGGGTAATGCACTACCGCATGTTGCAGGTCCTGTACGGGCGTTTCTGAATACGGAAAATGTTCGACTGCTGCTCTGGCCAGCACATTGTCCAGATCACTCACCAATTGAAAAAGTCTGGTCAATGGTGGCCAAGCAACTGGCTCGTCACAATACGCCAGTCACTACTCTTGATGAACTGTTGTATGGTGTTGAAGCTGCATGGGCAGCTGTACCTGTACACTCCATCCAAGCTCTGTTTGACTCAATGCCCAGGCGTATGAAGGCATTTATTACGCCAGAGGTGGTTGTTCTGGGTACTGATTTCTCAGGATCTATGCACCCAAACTGCGTGAAAATGTAATCACATGTCAGTTCTAGTATAATATATACACTCCTGGAAATTGAAATAAGAACACCGTGAATTCATTGTCCCAGGAAGGGGAAACTTTATTGACACATTCCTGGGGTCAGATACATCACATGATTACACTGACAGAACCACAGGCACATAGACACAGGCAACAGAGCATGCACAATGTCGGCACTAGTACAGTGTATATCAACCTTTCGCAGCAATGCAGGCTGCTATTCTCCCATGGAGACGATCGTAGAGATGCTGGATGTAGTCCTGTGGAACGGCTTGCCATGCCATTTCCACCTGGCGCCTCAGTTGGACCAGCGTTCGTGCTGGACGTGCAGACCGCGTGAGACGACGCTTCATCCAGTCCCAAACATGCTCAATGGGGGACAGATCCGGAGATCTTGCTGGCCAGGGTAGTTGACTTACACCTTCTAGAGCACGTTGGGTGGCACGGGATACATGCGGACGTGCATTGTCCTGTTGGAACAGCAAGTTCCCTTGCCGGTCTAGGAATGGTAGAACGATGGGTTCGATGACGGTTTGGATGTACCGTGCACTATTCAGTGTACCCTCGACGATCACCAGTGGTGTACGGCCAGTGTAGGAGATCGCTCCCCACACCATGATGCCGGGTGTTGGCCCTGTGTGCCTCGGTCGTATGCAGTCCTGATTGTGGCGCTCACCTGCGCGGCGCCAAACACGCATACGACCATCATTGGCACCAAGGCAGAAGCGACTCTCATCGCTGAAGACGACACGTCTCCATTCGTCCCTCCATTCACGCCTGTCGCGACACCACTGGAGGCGGGCTGCACGATGTTGGAGCGTGAGCGGAAGACGGCCTCACGGTGTGCGGGACCGTAGCCCAGCTTCATGGAGACGGTTGCGAATGGTCCTCGCCGATACCCCAGGAGCAACAGTGTCCCTAATTTGCTGGGAAGTGGCGGTGCGGTCCCCTACGGCACTGCGTAGGATCCTACGGTCTTGGCGTGCATCCGTGCGTCGCTGCGGTCCGGTCCCAGGTCGACGGGCACGTGCACCTTCCGCCGACCACTGGCGACAACATCGATGCACTGTGGAGACCTCACGCCCCTCGTGTTGAGCAATTCGGCGGTACGTCCACCCGGCCTCCGGCATGGCCACTATACGCCCTCGCTCAAAGTCCGTCAACTGCACATACGGTTCACGTCCACGCTGTCGCGGCATGCTACCAGTGTTAAAGACTGCGATGGAGCTCCGTATGCCACGGCAAACTGGCTGACACTGACGGCGGCGGTGCACAAATGCTGCGCAGCTAGCGCCATTCGACGGCTGTGCCGTGCGTGTGATCATTGCTTGTACAGCCCTCTCGCAGTGTCCGGAGCAAGAATGGTGGGTCTGACACACCGGTGTCAATGTGTTCTTTTTTCCATTTCCAGGAGTGTATGTCCAATGAATACTCTTTTATCATCTGCATTTCTTCTTGGAGTAGCAATTTTAATGGCCAGTAGTGTAGTATTTTTTTTACACTGTAAACAGGTGACTGAACTGACATTTTACCCCTGACTTTTACAACCACACTCTCATATCCATTATGGGTAAAATCAGTCTATCTAGCACACAACGGGGAGGGACTCCTATTTCAGTAATTCTCATAGCATTTAGGAATGAAGTTCAGCTACATGTTCCCGGAGCAGGAATCGTATTTGATAAAGGCCTTACATGACGTCGGGAGCACTCATGATCTAACAAGAAATAGATGAGATGCCACTGGAGCTGTTGTTCCAACAGTCGCTGCCAGGAAGTCCCCCCTCTGAAGAACGTTTGTTGCGAGGTTGTAGACGCTCTTTGCTCGAGGCCTCACGAGCTTTCGTTTACTGCCGGCTGTTGGTACTTGCGGTTAACCGTCTCGTGAAAGTTAGGCCGCGTACGTCGCAATCCGCCACGTGCTGTCTCCGTCGCGTCCTGGTAGAGGCGAAGGCTGTCGAGCATTAAAACGCTGTGCTTACATTTAATTCTTTGTGAGAGTACGACGTGGTCAGGAATGATTCACAGCAGTGTTAATATGACGGAAGATTTTTATATTCAGATAGTTTGTTCTACGATATACTCCCTGCAGAATAACAGAGAAGTTAAACGAGGAGGGGTGCACCGTTCTCTCATGCCTGTTGCTTCCGGATGCGACTCCTTTATCTTAGTTATTGCGCTAGCTGTCTTCGTGAAAGAATTAGAAGACGAACGACATGAATTATTAAAGGAGGAGATGTTGCTCCTGTTTCATCAGTCCCTACTACAGTGGAACGGTTAGCAGTAATCATAGTGTCAGAAGCTGGAAGACCTGTACTCATTTGATAGGTGCGAACTATTGTAATCATAATAAAAATATAAAAAAGCGAAATTTGTATCACAAGTGCCGCTTGGGATTAGCCGTGCGGTCTAAGGCGCTGCAGTCATGGACTGTGGGGCTGGTCCCGGCGTAGGTTCGAGTCCTCCCTCGGGCATGGGTGTGTGTGTGTTTGTCCTTAGGATAATTTAGGTTAAGTAGTCTGTAAGCTTAGGGACTGATGACCTTAGCAGTTAAGTCCCATAAGATTTCACACACATTTGAACATTTTTTTGTATCACAAGTAAGTACCGCCTGTTCCTCCAAGTAATGTCGAAAGTGACAACCTTCTTCAGCAATGTATTTTTGTCTTGCCTAATGATCTAATGATATCACCATGTATGGGACAAAACAATTACATACCGCGAATGTTCGCAAGAAAAGGACGACAACGGAAAAAAAGAACCGTTTGTTGAAAAAACATGGCGTGAGTTAACTTTCAGTAACAACCTGACGATACGTTCATTTGTCAGCCAGTGTATCTCATTATGCCTGAGACGTCGATTAAGTTCGGTGAATTACACAAACTTTGCGGTAATCTATGGACAGATTGGCGTCTTCAGAATTTCTCCATTATACAAAAGTGTCTGTTGTGTCGAATAAAAAAACAAAAAGCCTGTGATCTATAAAGGAGCTCTTCTGTTTTTGTTAAATACACTGCCCAACAAAAAAAAAAAAAAAAGTGAGTCACACATAATAATGGCCGGAAGCCATCGTACGAGGATGAACCAAATTTATTTAAAAAAATTGAAATACAAAAAGAAGTAACAGTTTACCTATCCACGTAGTTTCCCTGTACAGATAAACATTTTTCCAAGCGAACATCGTAGAAGGAATCTCGTTGCGTCAGGAGCCAACTGCGCACGAATTCCTTCACGCCCTCGCAGAGCTTCTTCAAGCGGTCCAAACAAATGGAAATGGCAGGGCGATAGGTCCGGGCTTTAAGTAGGATGATCAGGTTGAGTCCTGTGGATTTCCTATAGTTTGGAGACCGTTAGAGCTCCAGTACGGGTCCTGGCATCGTCGAATCGGTTGCACTAGTCTTTTGCGGCGATATACATCCTTCACGTTGCTCAACAGCTCGCAGTAGTACACAGCATTGATTGCCCGTTGCTCATTCAAATATCAATGAGCAAAATGCCTCGCCGGTCGAAAAATGGTTGAAAGAACTTTGCCAGCTGACAGTTGAGTCCTGATCTTCACTGGATCTCCCTCCCTTTTCCCCCTCCACTCCTTACTAGCTCGTATGGATTCGGTAGTGTAGTGGTGGACCCACGTTTCGTCGCTGGTGACGCTCCGTCTCAAAAATCTATCACCTTCCTTTAACAAATGGTTCAAATGGCTCTGAGTACTATGGGACTTAACATCTGAGGTCATCAGTCCCCTAGAACTTACAGCTACTCAAATCTAACTAACCTAAGGGCATCACCCACACCTATGCTCGAGGCAGGATTCGAACCTGCGACCGTAGCGGTAGCGTGGTTCCAGACTGAAGCTCATAGAATCGCTTGACCACACCGGCCGGTACCTTCCTTTACAAACTTACTGTATGCCTAGGACAAACTTCCAAATGTCTCAACTTCCGATTTTCGGGTAAAAGGTCGTAACTAAATATACGTACACACCATTGGCGGGTATGTAAATCGTTCGAGTTGCAATTCTTTGTGACAGGTAGAATGACCAGCAGGGCGTATTAATGATGTCCATGTTTAGTATTGTTACTAGTCCTGTAGGGTAGTATAAAGGGCTTGAACGTTATCAGATGTTGAGAGATCATTGTCAATGACACAGACATGCCCCGTACTCAGACGAGACAACGTTATCAGCAACTGACAGAGACCTCATTGTGCTTCTCCTCAACAGAGGGTCGGCACACTGTGCACCAAGCCCATCGCAAACTTTTCACATCCGCGTCTGTCATTCGAAGACAAGTAATAGATCCTTGCAAGATTTTATGTCATCCCGCAGCATTCTCCGTCATCGTGCACCAGTGTTCGGAGACTAGCAGAAGCTAGACTGGAGAATTACCGTACGTTGTCATAAACACCACAACCACAACACAAAGGGCTGTGTCTGGAGTGGTGCAGTGACAGGGAAGCATGGACTGCTGAAGAATGGCCGGCCGCTGTGGCCGAGCGGTTCTAGACGCTTCAGACTGAAACTGCGCGACCGCTACGGTCGCAGGTTCGAATCCTACCTCGGGAATGGATGTGTGTGATGTCCTTAGGTTGATTAGGTTTAAGTAGTTCTAAGTTCGAGGGGACTGATGACCTCAGATGTTGTCCCATAGTGCTCAGAGCCATTTGAACCATTGTTTTGCTGAAGAATGGCGTCGCATTGCGCTCAGCAATGAATCGCAGTTCTGCACTACCCCGGATGACAACCGTGGCGAGTATCATGGCGACCTGGAATGAGGTCCAGCTCTTCCAGTGCTTAACAGAGGCCATGTTACTTCTAGAATCCTGGAGTGGGGAGGCATTGGGTACGACTTCAGGTCACGGCTGGTAGTGGTTGAGAGAACTCTGGCGGAAGAACCGTGCATCACAAACATCGTGCATCTTCACGTGTGACCTGTCATGCAGCAGTATCGTGGAACCATTTCTCGAGAGGAGGACAATGCTCGTCCACACATTACAAGTGACTCTGTGAACTGCCTGAATGTTGTTGAGCTACTCCCGTGACTAGCACGGTCCCCAGATCAGTCCCCGAAACAACATGTGTGGGACCAGCCCAAACGTCAACTCCGTCCCAATGCCAGTATCCAGAAATGCAGTGACCTGTTAGAACTGTTGTGTGTCAGGTTGTCTCAGAACAGGCTACAACGGCTTTATGATGGCATCCCGAGCCTAATGAGTGGATGCATGCAATTCACAGAGAGCGCATCGTCATACACACAAGTCGACTTTTCCGTTTCATCCTTCCGTTTTGGGAGCTTCCCTTTTTGTAGAAAAAGAAACATTCAGCAGCCAAGATCGCATAAAATACACATCAAAAAAAGTTTTGCATCACCTCGGTTCCGAGAGTTCCAGAACCTGTACAGCAAATTGGAATAGAGAACAACATAAACATTA
The DNA here is from genome assembly GCF_021461395.2 of Schistocerca americana. NCBI lineage: Eukaryota > Metazoa > Arthropoda > Insecta > Orthoptera > Acrididae > Schistocerca > Schistocerca americana. The sequence continues at coordinate 323,258,468 of NC_060121.1, read as the reverse complement.
TTTCCGCCCTTTTTATTGCTCATGAAAACCACACATTGCATGTTATACCACCATACAGCGAAACCTTCAGAGGTGGTGGTCCAGACTACTGTACACACCGGTACCTCTAATACCCAGTAGCACGTCGTCTTGCATTGATGAATGCGTGTATTCGTCGTGGCATACTATCCACAAGTTCATCAAGGCACTGTTAGTCCAGATTGTCCCACTCCTCAACGGCGATTCGGCACAGATCCCACAGAGTGGTTGGTGAGTCACGTCGTCCATGAACAGCCCTTTTCAATCCATCCCAGGCATATTCGATAGGGTTCATGCCTGGAGAACGTGCTGGTCACTCTAGTCGTGGGATGTCGTTCTCCGGAAGGAAGTCAGTCACAAGATGTGCACGATGGGGGCGCGGTCATCTCCAGGTCTTAAAATGGTTTTGTTGTATCATATGTTCATTTTACACTGAACGTCGCGCAAAAAATGTCAAGTGGCTAAAGAACAGCACATAATAACAAGTTTGTCTTCGTTTTTGTTATGTAATGTTTTTTATCCACTTGACATTTTTTGCGTGAGGTTCAGTGAAAAATGAACATATGATACAACCAAAAGATTTTAGATCTGACGATCACAGCGCGGTCTCTCTAAAGCGGTTGTCTTAAATAAAGACATATTTTATGCGATTTTGGCTGTTGAATGGGTTTTTACAATTAAAACAGCTCGCTCTTAAGTATTCTCAAAATGAGAAAATTCAAGCGTCATTTTTTGTCAGGCGGCATAGTTTATCGTTCTGTTTCTTCATTTAAACAGACCAATATCATATGCTGTGTAGACTGATATGCCATCGTTCACTATAGTCGTCAACTTCACTATCCGGGATTGAGGCAGTATAACCAGCGAATTGTAGTTGAGGAAAGTCATTTGCTTGAATGCTTATAGGCCGCCTGTAGTTTGTATATTCTTGAGGTATTACAGAGTCAGTATGTATGTAGAATAAAAGTGTATAGGCTACAGACCACTGTGCAACTTCTTTATTTATTAGCATTAGCTAATTATACTGGTTCTGAAATTCGACGAAATTTTAATTTTCCTATAAAGAGGTTTCAGACAACCCATTATGTGAATCGGATGGATACGTCACTTCTTGATAAAGATCAGAACTGAAGAACACTGAGACCGGTTCTTCCAATATATTACCGCGACAAATTTTTTGCCTGATCGTCTCATCGCAAAAGGTGAAAAATTGACTGAGTGTGAGTCCATTTTCATGCGGTAATTGACAGCCTTCAGTGAGATAAAACTACAGAAAAGTCCGCAGTCGGGAAAGGACGATTGAGGGATTTATGACTGGGTAATAACTTGCCGGGAAGCTGGGGGAGAGTAAACGTTACGTGGGAAAGGGGACGCGACGGAGGCGATGTGGAGGTATTTCTGTGGGAAGGGCAGTCGAGCGCGGCGCGGATGCCTTTGTTGTGTCTGGTATTGGCGTGTTTGTGCTTGTTGCTTGCTCACGAGCTCAATTTGAGAGCGAGTTTATGTAACGAAACGAGCCCTGGAGACTCAGCCAGAGGCGGGGAGTTCCCCGTCGTTGCACGGAATGATGCTCGGACGCTTCCTGTCAAGGGCTCCACGCAACGATTGTGCACGTCGTAGGAGTGGAAGGAGGAAGTTACGTACAGAGTCACAGTTCAAACAGCTTTATTCCGTCAGGTGTTGACAATAAAATGTAACACAAAATAAAAGAATACGGCGAACCACGATGGAAGTCTCTGAATGGGATGGAAACCGGTAGATGTGATGTACAGGTACAGACAAACAAATGGTTACAATTTCAGAAAAATTGGATGAGTTGTTCAAGAGAAAGGACTTTATAAATTGAGCAAGTCAGTAACGCATTGGCCCACCTCTGGCCCTTATGCAACCATTGATTGGTAGACTTGTTGGTTGGACTCCTGAGGGATATCGTGCCAAATGCTGCCCAGATAGCGCGTCTGATCGCCAAGTCCCGAGCTCTCTCGAAGGCCTTGCCGATAATGCTCCAAACGTTCGCGATTGGGGAGAGATCCGGCGACCTTGCTGGCCAAGTTAGGGTTCGGCAAGCACGAACACAAGCATTAGAAACACTCAAGGCCACCTTAGAACCGATGCAAGTCCTGCGAATGGCAATTACATTATAAAATAATACGATACTCACACTGTGCTTCAAGTGAAAGAGCTCTAAATTTTTTTTATTGCGTATACGTGTCGGCATCACATTCGTTTGTTGGATAGTCAACTGAAATAATGCATTCCCAGCTAATGGAGGTGATCTTTAGGAATACATAAACAAGAACAAAGTATTTCTCTGTAACAATGTTGAGCCAGAAAAAAAAGTACAATTCTTTCGTCACTTTCAGGTTTACCTACTTAACTGGGCTACTAGATTTCAATAAAGCTGCATGAGTTTTTGTTTCCCTCGTATTTGTACGGGGAACACTGCATGCTAGTGCAGGCACGTTTTGCCAGAGTCGTGACGCGGATTTCGAATAATTCAGTTGCAGAGCAATGCATCATTCCCTTTTGGGGCAGCCACTAGTGAATAGCCGTGATTTCAAAAGCTGTGATGGATAAATAAGAAATCGTGCAGTGTTTTACAGATAAATTTACTCGCTACATTTCGTTTGAAATCGACGGTGCGCCGCGGGGGATTACCCGAGCGGTCTTAGGCGCTGCAGTCATGGACTGTGCGGCTGGTCCCGGAGGAGGTTCGAGTCCTCCATCGGGCATGGGTGTGTGTGTTTGTCCTTAGGATCATTTAGGTTAAGTAGCGTGTAAGCTTAGGGACTGATGACCTTAGCAGTTAAGTTCCATAAGATTTGGTTCAAATGGCTCTGAGCACTATGGGACTTAACATCTATGGTCATCAGTCCCCTAGAACTTAGAACTACTTAAGCCTAACTAACCTAAGGACATCACACAGCACCCAGTCATCACGAGGCAGAGAAAGCATAAGATTTCACGCACATTTGAACATTTTGAACAAATCGACGGTGCGCTGCGAATATCCTGTATCCCGATGTGTTAGCTTTTACACGACAGTATGATGGTGCCTTCGCAGCAAGAAAATGCCCGTCCACGCATGACACGTGTGTGTACGGACTGTCCGCGCGATACAAAGGTTCTCCCGTGGCCAGCCAGATCCTTAGCTCCGCCTCCGATAGAATATGCGTGGGTCCAGTTCGTAGGTAAACTCTTCCCCAGTGCCAGTACACAGAATATTAAGGACCAGTTGTGGGCGAGCTTGCCTCAGGAAAGTGTACAGTGGCTTTATGACTCGCTTCCGAACCGAATCAGTGTACATATGCAGGCCAGAGGGAATGTCATACTAATAACTGGGCTAATACCGCCAAGTTCTTTGTATATTTGACTCGATTTTGTAATCACTTAGCCCTTTGCTACCAGTGGTTTCTGCGTGAAACAACTGTTTTATTAATTTTTTTAATTACCTGCGCCTTTCGCAAGACAAGTGCTACTGCGAAACAGAGACATCTAGTCATATACTGAGGTACATCTGCGAATATGGTGCATTACTTGTCGTTGAAAATATCAGTCGGTGCGGAGAGCGTGCTATGTGATTGTAGGAGATATATATCACATGTTGCGATGAGACAATAAGGCAAAAAATTTATTGCGGAAACGTATTGCAACAACCGGTCTCAGTGTTCTTCAGTTCTGATCAGTATCAAGAAGTGACGTATCCACCCGATTTACATAATATGTTGTCTGAAACATAGGAAAATTAAAATTTCGTCGAATTTAAGAACCAGTGTAATTAACCGATGCTAATGAATAAAGAAGTGCCGCGCGGGATTAGCCGAGCGGTCTGAGGCGCTTTGGTCATGGACTGTGCGGTTCGTTCCGGCGGAGATTCGAGTCCTCCCTCGGGCATGGGTGTTTGTCCTTAGGATAATTTAGGTTAAGTAGTGCGTAAGCTTAGGGACTAATGACATTAGCGGTTAAGTGCCATATTTTTAATTTTAGGCCTATTTTTGCTTATTATTTAGCACTATAATTTGTTTCAGGGATTATGAGTTCATGGAAGTATCGAGATGTGGGACTGTGTCTATCAAAAAAGTGAAATTGCTTTCAAATACACCTCGTGAATACCATATTACAGTGTGTTGTTCAGAAGAACGAGGCACTGCTCCTTCGAACATGCGTGCATTTTCAGATGTACGATGCAATGTTTCTTTGGACATGCATGCCTGTCCGAAGGAACATTGCGTCGTACATCTGAACAACACAGGCACTACAATATCGTCTTTATCCGCCGAAATCGGGGCAAGCGACTTCCAAGTAAAATGTCTAATCTGTACGGGAATATGGGTAATGGATATAGGAGTACAGGTTGTGGACACATAGTTGACGCCTTATGGAAGTTTGGCTCTGTCCGGGAGTTGCGCTCGGATAGCCTATTGATAAGGCGAGCGCTCGCGATAAGCGGGAAATCTGGGTCTGAGTCCCGGTGGGGCACAAATTGTCGTTGTCGTCATTCCATTGCACAGCTGATGATAGTCCACACTCGCAGCTGCGAACGTATTCCATTGTTGTTGTTGTGGTTTTCAGTCCTGAGACTGGTTTGATGCAGCTCTACATGCTACTCTATCCTGTACAAGCTGCTTCATCTCCCAGTACCTACTGAAACCTACATCCTTCTGAATCTGCTTGGTGTATTCATCTCACACATTCCTTATACCTCATGAAATGATGGGTGGTTGAAAACTGTGTGTGTCCCAGTGGTTCAGATGGTTAAAATGGCTCTGAGCACCATGGGACTTAACTTCTAAGGTCATCAGTCCCCTATAACTTAGAACTACTCAAACCTAACTAACCTAAGGACATCACACACATCCATGCTCGAGGCAGGATTCGAACCTGCGACCGTAGCGGTCGCTCGGTTCCAGACTGTAGCGCCTAGGACCGCTCGGCCACCCCGGCCGGCTGTCCCAGTGGCTCCAAAGTGAAACTACTTCCTTGAAACAACTGATTGTTTACATTTTGCCGATTTCTACTGGTGTTCGTTGCTTACTACGACGTTGTTGTTGTTCTGGTCTTCAGTCCTGAGACTGATTTGATGCAGCTCTCCTTGCTACTCTATCCTGTGCAAGCTCCTTCATCTCCCAGTACATACTGCAGCCTACATCCTTCTGAATCTGCTTAGTGTATTCATCTCTTGGTCTCCCTCTACGATTTTTACCCTCCACGCTATCCTCGAATACTAAATTGATGATCCCTTGATGCCTCAGAACATGTCCTACCAACCGATCCCTTCTTCTAGTCAAGTTGTGCCACAAACTCCTCTTCTCCCCAATCCTATTCAGTACCTACTCATTAGTTATGTGGTCTACCCATCTAATCTTCAGCATTCTTCTGTAGCACCACATTTCGAAAGCTTCTATTCTCTTCTTGTCCAAACTATTTATCGTCCATGTTTCGCTTCCATACATGGTTACACTCCATACAAATACTTTCAGAAACGACTTCCTGACACTTAAATCTATACTCTATGTTAACAAATTTCTCTTCTTCAGAGACGCTTTCCTTGCCATTGCCAGTCTACATTTTATATCCTCTCTACTTCGACCATCATCAGTTATTTTGCTCCCCAAATAGCAAAACTCCTTTACTACTTTAAGTGTCTCATTTCCTAATGTAATTCCCTCAGCATCATTACATTCCATTATCCTCGTTTTGCTTGTGTTGATGTTCATCTTATGCCCTCCTTTCAAGGCACTGACCATTCCGTTCAACTGCTGTTCCAGAGTCCTTTGCTGTCTCTGACAGAATTACAATGTCATCGAAACTTGAAGTTTTTATTTCTTCTCCATGGATTTTAATACCTATTCCGAATTTTTCTTTTGTTTCCTTTACTGCTTGCTCAATATACAGATTGAATAACATCGGGGAGAGGCTACAACCCTGTGTCACTCCCTTCCCAACCACTGCTTCCCTTTCATGTCCCTCGACTCTTACAACGGCCATCTGGTTTCTGTACAAATTGTAAATAGCCTTTCGCTCCCTGTATTTTACCCCTACCACCCTCAGAATTTGAAAGAGAGTATTCCAATCAATTATCTCGTCATACATTTCTTCAATTCCTTCGTTATCTGCAGAGCTAGTTGGCATATAAACTTGTACTACTGTCGTAGGCGTGGGCTTCGTGTCTATCTTGGCCACAACAATGCGTTCGCTGTGCTGTTTGTAGTAGCTTACCCGCATTGCTATTTTTTTATTCATTATTAAACCTACTCCTGCATTACCCCTATTTGATTTTGTATTTATAGCCCTGTATTCACCTGACCAAAAGTCTTGTTCCTCCTGCTACCGAACTTCACTAATTCCCACTATATCTAAGTTTAACCTATCCATTTCTCTTTTTAAATTTTCTAATCTACCTGCCCGATTAAGGGATCTGACATTCCACGCTCCGATCCGTAGAACGCCAGTTTTCTTTCTCCCTGCTACGACGATAAAGCACAATTTTGTGAAATAACTTAAAAGTATATTCCAAAGTGAAACTACCTCCTTAAAATACCTGGTTATTTACTTTTTACCGATTACTACTTGTATTCGTTGCTTGCCATAATCATAAAAGGTAAAGTTTGTGAAAAAATTTAAAATTTTAAGTTTTTTTTGTATTAATAGGCTGAAAGAGTTAAATAACACTGCGTGCCCTCTCAGCCTGGAAAGTTTCATTTCACTTCCTCCTCCCATTATGGGAGTTTCGCTGTTTTTGTCAGCCAATGCTAACAGTCTGACGATGAGAGGAGTATGTAGCGTGTATGTGGAAAACAGATTCAGGAAAGAAAAATTAACGAATAGGGAAGAAGAGGTACAAGGCCACAGTGTTACCAAATCAGTTAGTCACAAAGAGTAATCACAGCTGATGTCTCTGAGGCGCAGAATGCAGGTCGTTAGAGGAGCAGGACACGCACCAGGATACGTAGACGCCTGGCCGCCCGTCTCAGGGCAGCGGACCAGGAAGTCCGTTCTGTTCGGGACCATGAGGGAGCGCAAATGAAGCCGTCATCTGGAAGCAAGTCGTCTCTTCCAGTGCAGGCCCGTTCACTGCATCTCTGACGTCCGCATGGATATGTTATCATGTAAAACTGACTCCAAACTACTTTATTCTACTTTCGTAGTCCCACACTGATTTGTTGTATAATGACAAAGAGAAAGGCATGAGGTCGGTGCAGGTGACATCCGATAATGGTGACTTTTAAAAATAAATTCACTTGCATTTTGTATGCAGTGGCTGTATACGGGATAAAAATTTTGCTGTGATAAATGTTGATGAAGTAATTAATGCTTTAATGTGGCCGTGTTGATGATTCCAACATTCAGTTTTCATTACTCAGTAATTTGTTGATAACCTGTGTGAGCTGCAATAGCACGGAGTAGCCCACACACGACAGCTCAGTGACAAAGATTACGTACCCGTAAAATCGGGCAGTCTTTTGAGGGACGGTCTTGTTGTAAAAGGACTGCATAGCGTTGCTTGATGTACGTCCTCTCCACTGCCCTTGATTAGCGACTTTAATCTTCACCAACACCAGCCATAAAATAAACAATTATCTACCTGTAGACGATAGTGAGAACCATCGAAAGGCGTAGTGGCAAAATAAATAAATGACTGACACAAAAACTTTTTTATTTGTATGTTTTTATTAAAAATTACTTATTATTAGTATTCATTATTAAATAAAAACTTACACCACTCTATCACATAAGGACTATACAGTATCCCGCAAAATAACAACTCTCATAGAATTCTGCTCATATGGACGGATACAATCTAAAGTCAATATTTAATAATGAATACGTGTATTAAGTTTTTTTTAAATAAGAACATACAAACAAAACAGTTTCCGTCAGTTCAAAATGGTTGAAATGGCTCTGAGCACTATGGGACTTAACTTCTGAGGTCATCAGTCCCCTAGAACTTAGAACTACTTAAACCTTACTGAGGACATCACACACATCCATACCCGAGGCAGCATTCCAACCTGCGACCGTAGCGGTCGCGCGGTTCCAGACTGTAGCGCCTAGAACCGCTCGGTCATCCAGGCCGGCTTTTTGTCAGTCACTTGTTTATTTTGCAGCTTTGCGTTTAGATGGTTCACACCACCATCTTCAGTTGATGAAGTGTTTACTTACAAGGCTGGTGTTGGTGAAGCGTACAGACGTCTTTCCACAGTTGCAGACCAAGGGCAGTGGAAAGGACGTACATCAAGCAACAGTATGCAGGCCTTTTACAACACTACTTTCCCTCAAAAGACGAAAAATAGCCTACGCTGACCTTGGTTTAAGACTGAAAAGATTTCTGTACTCTGGTGTTGGTGAAGCGTACAGATGTCTTTCCATAGTTGCAGACCAAGGGCAGTGGAAAGGACGTACGTCAAGCAACAGTATGCAGGCCTTTTACAACACTACTTTCCCTCAAAAGACGAAAAATTTTACGCTGACCTTGGTTTAAGACTGAAAAGATTTCTGTAGTCTTCACCATCACCAGCCATGTAAATAAGCAATTCTCCACCTGAAGATGATAGTGTGACCCATCGAAACGCGTAGTGGCAAAATAAACAAGTGACTGACGCAGAAACTGTTTTATTTGTCAGGTTACCTTCAATTCAAAAAGCTGTTGCACTCAGCGACTGCTATATTCAAATGGTTCAAATGGCGTTGAGCACTATGGGACTTAACGTCTGTGGTCATCAGTCCCCTAGAACTTAGAACTACTGAAACCTAGCTAACCTAAGGACATCACACACATCCATGCCCGAGGCAGGATTCGAACCTGCGACCGTAGCGGTCATGCGGTTCCAGACTGAAGCGCCTAGAACCGCACGGCCACACCGGCCGGTGACTGCTATATTGACTTGTAAATTATAGATTGCAGCGATCAATCGTCCTTTTTAAATTTTATTGTGCAGATCTATATTTCGGCTAGAATCTAGCCCTTTTCAATGCACTATTATTTTAGATCAATGCATGTAATGCCTGTTGGTCGGGCTTCATCCACAGTTCATTGAATACTCAAAGAACTGTGGATGAAGCCCGACCAACAGGCAATACATGCATTGAGCGAAAATAATAGTACAATGAGAATGGCTAGCTTCTAGCCGAAATATAGATCTGCACAATAAAATTTAAAAAGGACGACTGATAACTGCAATCTATGTTTTATTTGTATTTATCAACATTCGCAGCCCTCATAATTCCGTCGGTTATGGCAGAAATATTCAAATAAAAAACATACCATAAAAATCGAGACCTTGCAATGACGTGCTAGATGTTGTATCGTAAAGTGCAAACATTTTTGAGGCACGAGCAAGACAGATACGTGCCACATATTGCCGCTGCGTGGTACAAAGCCATGTTGGCTGCGACATAACTGATGACTGGGTTTGGAGTATAGCGGAAGCTAGTGCTGAGAGGTACCACCACTGCCTGACGTCAAGTACAACTATGGTAACAGGATTATGCTTTTGTTTAAAATTGCAATTAACAAAAGAAATGTAACATCAACGTCATATACACCAAGTAATCATAACGACATAGTTTACACAAAATATAAATATAAAAGGAACAGTATGCAGTAAATTGTCATGGATGGTTGCCAGCACCATCGGATAAAATTGAGCAATTTGTGACGTACCGATGGCATAATAGATTACCTGCACTAGCAAGTTCACATCATACAATATATCTAATACAGCTAATTTTAGGGGAGAGCTAATCGATATTTGCGGAATTATGAAATAGGATTTGATGTTACTGGTCAGTTTTGCTGCAGGCGAGAGATGTCAGTTAGCACTTACGTAATAGGAAGCTGTAAAACAAGCCTGTACTCAATGCAGGACAGTAACAAATATAAACAGAAAGATGATGTACCTTCTAGTGGCATTTGAAAGCTCTAATAACGACTTCAGTATCTCGATTGCCGAAACCACGTATGGATGCCTTAACCACTCACGGAATGAAAGATGTGTAACGCCTTACGTTTGGAATATCTTAGGTATTACAGTACCGGCTTCGTGTCTTTACCCTAAAGGGACATCCATGGTATTACCAACTTCTCTCTGTTCTTTCTAAAAGTCGTCAATTATTCGTGCTCACTTCTTTAGCAATAATATCTCTAAGTCGAAACAACCATTTGAAGGGAGAAACAATACATAAAACTAAAATGAAGCCATCTGGATTTCGTGCATCTTCGTCGAAAATATGACTCGTTGGAAACAATGAACGTCTAGGTGGTACGATCGCGTTTGGTCTTAAAATTTGAACGTTGCTGGTTTTTATTTTCTTCATAATTACTTTTACTTTCTTCACCTCATATTTCAATAAAATGTCACACATCGGTTTGCATTCTGATAGCATCCATTCATTTGTACGTATGTTTCATATTAACTTCATGACAAGAAGAACTCCATGACACACTCTCAAAACTGCTGCTACTGACTCGAAGAAGAACAGAGATAATACAACATCTCAGCTCGGCGATTTTACGAAGTATCTGTCTTTTACATACAAGCAGTTTCATACACAATTGATTTACTTCTTTTACAAATGCTTTCAGAATAAATTATAAAAAAAGGAATAACGACAATAATTACGAACATAATCACAATTTCAAATTGAACTGGAAATATGAAAACTAGTTATGTATTCTGAAAGTAAATCTGACGTCAATTTCCCATGTTTTATTTCTGTTTATAAAACATAAGCGATTTACATTGTTCACAAACAACAAATACAAAATTACAGTTTTGATTCCGTTGAGTCGTGCTATGAATTTAATGTGAGTATCGTATTCTCCGATATGTGACAGAGGTAGGTGCACGACCCAATTTCGTGACAAAGGTTGACCAGCGGCTGTCTCAGACTTTGTCTTATGACGACATTTTGATGGGGTGTGCGAAGACATGGTGCAGTACACCGCCGTCTCGGCTGTTGTCGACTTTCAGAATCCTGTGCCCTATTTGCCACTCAGATAGCTCCTCAATTGGCTCACGTGGCTGAATGCATTGCTCTCCAGTCCTCTCATTCTAGAAGTAACAGAAATTGAACGTTGATCCATTACATGGCTGTCAGACGCGCTAGGGACGCGGGCGTAGAGACCACAACAGCGGTCTCATGTCTCTATGCAGGGCCAGCGTACACTTGCCAAGAAACGTCCAAGCTACCACGTCTGGTCGCGCCACGTGTTGCTCGGGCGCACGTGTAAGAGACATCGTCCCTGGGGAGGAAGTCCTTGCTCCTAAGGGCCTTGCAACGTCGGGATCCTGCGAGGTCACCCACTGGTATGCCCCGTTTCTTACAGCCTCCTCCGAGCAGCGCTGGTAGCTGACGCCTCTCAGCGATGGCAGCAGCGTTGACTCGACCTTTCACCACTTCTTAATGGTAGACGCAGTTACGTCGCACCTCAGACCATAGATGAGATAAAGAAAGGAAATTTGGGGCTTAACGTACTGTAATTAGAGACGGAGCAGAGATTCGGATTGTGGAAGCACGGAAACGTATTCGGCTGTATGCTTTCAAAAGAACCGTCCTGGAATTCGCCTTGGGCAAGTACGGAAAACCGTGTGACCTGTATGGAAAGAAACTGTTCCACTCACTTGCGGTTCTTGCTGGCAACAGTAGTGCTCGCTTTACTCTTCGTGTGCAGTCTTGCATTCAGTCCTGCTCGGTGCTGTCTTGGGCCTGTTTTTCCGGCAATGTTAGCTGTACGTTAACAGTGACACACAGAAATATTTAAAGGTTTGCTGATGAAGAGTTGACCGATATTCACTTCACGTATGCTTTCATTGAATACTGTGGAAGACCAACAAAACAACGATATGTTGAGCAACAGCGACGACAACCACATCACAGGCTTCTGCGAGAAACTGGATGTTTTGCACGGTTTTGTGGTGGCGTATTACAGTTTTTTCTACATCTACATCTACATGGTTACTCTGCAATTCACACTTAAGTGCCTGGCAGAGGGTTCATCGAACAATTTTCATACTACTTCTCTACCACTCCACTCTCGAATGGCGCGTGGGAAAAAGGAACACCTAAATCTTTCCGTTCGAGCTCTGATTTCTCTTATTTTATTATGATGATCATTTCTCACTACGTAGGTGACGTAGATAGGTGTCACCAAAATATTTTCGCCTTCGGAAGAGAAAGTTGGTGATTGAAATTTCGTAAATAGGTCTCTCCGCAAAGAAAACCGCCTTTGTTTCAGTGACTGCCACCCCAACTCGCGTATCATATCAGTGACACTCTTACCCCTCCTGCGTGATAACACGAAACGAGCTGCCCTTCTTTGCACTTTTTCGATGACCTCCGTCAGTCCTACCTGGTAAGGATCCCATACTACGCAGCAATATTCCAGCAGAGGACGGACAAGTGTAGTGTAGGCTGTCTCTTTGGTAGGTTTGTCGCATCTTCTAAGTGTTCTGCCAACAAAGCGCAGTCTTTGATCCGCCTTCCCCACAATATTATCTATGTGGTCTTTCCAATTTAAGTCGCTCGTAATTGTGACTGTAATTTTTCATTGTCGCGACGGTATTTCCACAGAAATGAAGGTAACAGATGTAACAAACTGATAAAAAATCGTAATTAAGTTATTACTCTTAACGAACCGTCGGAATCATGGGTCCCCTTATACCAAAATATTGAGTAGATATCCTTCAACAAGATCTGAAAATTTGCCTGAGTAATTCTGCTTCACCCTGCATATTATAAAAATGTATGCACCTAGGTGCGTATGTTCCAGGTCTCCTCCTAAGTTACTCGATCGACCTGTACCAACTTGATTCACGTATCATTTACTATCGGAAAAATAACACTATGTGGTAAGAAGCATCTCCTTCCCATGGGTATTTGGGTAGGGGCGAAGAGGTGGTGACATACAACCATAACTTAGGAACGCCTATGGCAATTTCAACCAAATTTGGTGTGTACATGACTAAAATGAATAAAATACTGTGGGAGTAAGATACTGCTGCTACACCCACAGTTTGGCAAGGGTACGAAAAGTGTGAAATGTGAAAATGTTCGAAGATCCGCTATTAGTATTTACACTCCTGGAAATTGAAATAAGAACACCGTGAATTCATTGTCCCAGGAAGGGGAAACTTTATTGACACATTCCTGGGGTCAGATACATCACATGATTACACTGACAGAACCACAGGCACATAGACACAGGCAACAGAGCATGCACAATGTCAGCACTAGTACAGTGTATATCCACCTTTCGCAGCAATGCAGGCTGCTATTCTCCCATGGAGACGTTCGTAGAGATGCTGGATGTAGTCCTGTAGAACGGCTTGCCATGCCATTTCCACCTGGCGCCTCAGTTGGACCAGCATTCGTGCTGGACGTGCAGACCGCGTGAGAGGACGCTTCATCCAGTCCCAAACATGCTCAATGGGGGACAGATCCGGAGATCTAGCTGGCCAGGGTAGTTGACTTACACCTTCTAGAGCACGTTGGGTGGCACGGGATACATGCGGACGTGCATTGTCCTGTTGGAACAGCAAGTTCCCTTGCCGGTCTAGGAATGGTAGAACGATGGGTTCGATGACGGTTTGGATGTACCGTGCACTATTCAGTGTCCCCTCGACGATCACCAGTGGTGTACGGCCAGCGTAGGAGATCGCTCCCCACACCATGATGCCGGGTGTTGGCCCTGTGTGCCTCGGTCGTATGCAGTCCTGATTGTGGCGCTCACCTGCACGGCGCCAAACACGCATACGACCATCATTGGCACCAAGGCAGAAGCGACTCTCATCGCTGTAGACGACACGTCTCCATTCGTCCCTCCATTCACGCCTGTCGCGACACCACTGGAGGCGGGCTGCACGATGTTGGGGCGTGAGCGGAAGACGGCCTAACGGTGTGCGGGACCGTAGCCCAGCTTCATGGAGACGGTTGCGAATGGTCCTCGCCGATACCCCAGGAGCAACAGTGTCCCTAATTTGCTGGAAAGTGGCGGTGCGGTCCCCTACGGCACTGCGTAGGATCCTACGGTCTTGGCGTGCATCCGTGCGTCGCTGCGGTCCGGTCCCAGGTCGACGGGCACGTGCACCTTCCGCCGACCACTGGCGACAACATCGATGTACTGTGGAGACCTCACGCCCCACGTGTTGAGCAATTCGGCGGTACGTCCACCCGGCCTCCCGCATGCCCACTATACGCCCTCGCTCAAAGTCCGTCAACTGCACATACGGTTCACGTCCACGCTGTCGCGGCATGCTACCAGTGTTAAAGACTGCGATGGAGCTCCGTATGCCACGGCAAACTGGCTGACACTGACGGCGGCGGTGCACAAATGCTGCGCAGCTAGCGCCATTCGACGGCCAACACCGCGGTTCCTGGTGTGTCCGCTGTGCCGTGCGTGTGATCATTGCTTGTACAGCCCTCTCGCAGTGTCCGGAGCAAGTATGGTGGGTCTGACACACCGGTGTCAATGTGTTCTTTTTTCCATTTCCAGGAGTGTATTTCCTACGTTTCGAAAGCATGAAGTGCAATCTGTCTGTTATTTGTGTTGTTCGACGTCAGCCAAGCCACTAGAATGACGACAGCAGTGAGTCAATAATTCTGTCTGAATGTTTCGGGATCAAAGGTCATGCCACAATGCTGGTTACGATAAATATATTTAACGTCCTCTCTGGAGACGCATGTTGTTATAACAGAGAATGGGACAGTTTCTTCATGATTCAACTACAAGAGAAAGCCGAAGTTCACTGCAGTTTCAGATGAATATTTGCACAAATATGTATTATGTATGTATGTATGTGTGTGTGTGTGTGTTTCCTCTTACAGTTATTTTTTTACTGACAATTGCCAGCTTTATGTTCCAATATCTGTAATTTTATATAGTTTAAATAATAAGTTCTTCTGAAGTACAGCATTTCGCTATTAAATGTATTCATATGTTACTGGATGTAATTGCTTAGATTTCCTGATGAAGACACCCAAAATCGGTGTTGAAACCAGATTAAAGTAAAATCGTGGTGCAACTAGTTCGTTGTAATGTAAGTAACATTTATATATGTGTGAAATACGCTGTCCAGAGGTATTAATGTGACTGCCTCCTACGTTTGACGTCAACGTGCTGTAACGACTCACGGACGGCAGATGGCAGCACCAGCAGTGGAGGCTATAAAATGCGTGTCGCGGAGGGGGAAGGAGGAGAGTGAAGGGTTTTGGAAAGTAGTGCAGCCGTTGTCATAATGCAGAAACAGAGCGATTTATCTGACGTCCATAAGGGCACTGTCATTGGCTTTCGGGCAAGTACTGGAAGCATATCCGAAACTGCCAAGTTTGGAAATTGTTCGCTTGCCTCAGTGGTTAATGTATACCGTGCATGGCAAAATGGCGCTATCTAAAACTGGCGACGACGCACCCGTGGTGCACCACGGGCCGTAGAGAACTGGGGGTAAATGACGGCTCCAGAGATGTCTGCTGGCGATTTGACGTGTAAATGTTGAGCAACTAACTGCCCAGATCAACGAAGGGCCTACCAAAAAGTCTCATCAATAGCCGTTCAGCGAACGTTGCTGCGTATGAGCTTCCGCAGCTGGTGCCTGGTTCAACCACTCATGCTGGGTGCTGTTCATTGGCGACGAAGCGTGGAATGTGCACGCCAGTATAGCAATTGGAGTTCACTGAGTGGCAACAGGTGGCCTTTTATGTTCCATCGGACAAATGTCCGTTGGCGTGTATGACCCTGCAATAATTAGCCGAAGGGTCCAGGGCGGAGGAGGAAGCATTATGGCCTGGGGACTGGTTTCATGGCGTACCCTGAATCGTCATTTTGCAAGGCAGAATGGATCATCACAAGCATGTATCTATCCTTGTGGATCATGTCTACCCCTACATGCACCTGTTTTTCCTCGGCACGATGGCATCTACCAGCAGGACAATGCAACGTGTCACACAGCTCGCAGTGTATGTCCGTGACTCGAAGAGCACCAAGATGACTTTATCTTACTACCTGGTGACCAAATCCCTAAGGATTTAAACCCAATCCAGAATCTGTGGGAACACTTCGACCGGGCTCTTTGCGCCATGGATATCTGTTGTGTACATAGTTCCGCGTAGTCATTGTGTACACAACTTTCCCACTAGAGCACGCCCCGCTAAGCACAACAGCGCAGGCGCAGCGCTCGTCCGTCTCCGCACTACGAGATGGCGCTGCCATAGAGACAGACCAAATTCTGCTTCCGCCAAGCCGCATATTAATGTGTAACGCAGCCAGTGAGATTGCTGCTAACGTAGAACCTTTTCTCATTGCAGATCACACTCGCGCAGTGATACATGAATGCGCGAGGTATTACAACGAGTGTACAGACCTCCGATTAGTCAGTCTGTCTGCACCAGTGTGTACCAGTCTGCATTTGTACCAGTCTGTACGAGTTCTACATTTGTCTGTACCAGTCTATAGTCAAGTTTCAGTCTGCGCCTAATAAGATTACCATATTCCTGTACATATCCATGAAGATAAATGTATAGGCACTTTTGTCAAGTATCAGAGATATATGTGCAAATAAGATTAACGTACCAATACCAAAGGAACTTCAGATTGTCAATTGTAAATAGCATCCAGAACCAAGTTAAGTAATTTTTGTGCTTGTTATTATTTTAATAAATGTGTGTGAAAATTAATCAAGTTCTGTTTAAAGTTGGTCACTGTCAATCTGCTACTCTAAGCGTGCAAGTGGCATTTCTATCGTCTGACCTAACGGCAGAAGATAAACAAGCCACGATAAGCTCACGAGACATATTGCTGACACTCGCCTACTTCGTTAGAGCGACAAGTCAAATATTCTGATGGTGTGTGTACTGAAGGTCTTACAGTACGCACACCACAATATCCAACTGAGAAACCTAGCACAACTGGCTGTGGCACTGAAGTCGGTATGGCTCCATATCCCTGTCAGTACCTTCCACTACCTCAATGACTCTCTTCCTGCACGTCCGTGCTGAAGAAAACTGTTATTCAGGCTTTTAACAGGTGGCCAAATGAATGTGACTGGACCGTGCGAAGCCGCAGGGAAACAGCTAGTATGAACAAAAATGGTTCGAATGGCTCTGAGTACTATGGGACTTAACATCTGAGGTCATCAGTTCCCTAGAACTTAGAACTACTTAAACCTAACTAACCTAAGTACATCACATACATCCATGCCTGAAGTAGGATTCGAACCTGCGACCATAGCGATCGCGCAGTTCCATAATGAAACGCCTAGGACCGCTCGGCCACAACTGCCGGCCTAGTATGACATAAAAAGTGGAAGTAGTAGTAGGAAAAAAAAGTAGAACAACGAAGACAAATTAGAGGAACACATGAGAAAAGAGTAAGAGAGAGAGAGAGAGAGAGAGAGAGAGAGAGAGAGAGAGAAAGAAAGAGGGTGTGTTAGAACACAAGTAATGAAAAGAAGGGAAGAGGAAGTAAGTTGAAAGACTGGGAAACGAAACTAAAAAGAAGATGGTTAATTGGAGGAAACACACTATGTAAGTTAATTGATTTAAGGGAAAAGTTATGAGGTTGATAGAAGGAAGTAGTTCAACTTTTTCTCAAATGCAACAGGACGGCTTCTTCCAGAGGCAGACAGTAACAGCTGAGAAGGGGATGACAAGTACTTTAACACTGATACGAGGTGTTGGGGTGTATAATTACAGAGCAGTCGATGAAGGAGACAGCGTCTGATAATCACTTAACTTGTCTGACCCAACCATCCTAAACTGGCGTACGAAGCACTGACACAGTCAAATAATTACATGTTGCAAATGAAACTCGCATAAATATCATGGGCTGTTCCAGGGCTTCCATGATGTGTAACTATTATTCTAAGAAAATCAGTTTTATCTAAAATGTGGCATTGTATTAGTATTTGATTTGTAAAGTTAATATCGCCGACAGTAGATAAATTAAAAATCTTGAAATTTCATAAAATGTTGTTGAACGAGGTTTTGAAAGTGGAAAACTGGTTTCATGTAATTACGCAAGCTGAAATAGTTTCTATAAATGTGAAGTGCAGTCATGTTTCAGAAGTAGATATTATTAGTAAAAGCAGATGAGACGAGGCATTGATAAGACAACGGACTTCTAATTTGGAGGGCGGTGATTCGCATCTCCTTACGGTTATCCAGATCGAAGTGTTCCGTTCTTTTCCTTAACTGCTTAAGACAAATACCGCCATGATTCCTTGGAAAAGGAATTAATGCTGCGCCTATAAAAATTTCGTCACTAGACGTTAAATCCTAACTTCTGTTCCTTCTTTTATTGATAAAATGGAAGTGCGACTGGGAGGCAAGGGATTAGTGTAGCCTGCGAATGGAAAATTTTTGGTCGCCCCGTAGACTATAGTAAACATTCTGTCAGCTCATGCAAAAAGGTTCTACTCATGAATAACAAATAAATCATCTTTACACCTACAGCAAAAGACAAAAGTAGTTTTTTAACAGACACTGTATTCTCTGAAGTTTTCTTTACTGAACGTGAGTCTAAACACTATTTATCTGCCACTTACCGCAGAGAGTAGTAGTTCTCGCTTAGGAGTCCATTGTCTGTCTCACGAGTTTATCTGAAATTATCATTATGATCTCCTACCACTAGAGTAATTTTGTTGCGCAGGTTGCAGCCACGGCCACTGAAGGCGTAGCGAAAAACAGAGTTCTCAGGTTTAATTGCTGGAATATTGAGCTGTAAAAAAGCCCTGCCTATGCTGACGTCTGCGACTTGCGTCACGAGTGGTCGGCCATGACAGCAGCTGGACCCAGTCCGGTTTGCGTATAGGGGAGCCGAGCCGAAGGCACGGGACCGCCATTTTGACGCAGTTACTGACTTAGTGTCCGCATAGTACTGTCGATAACGCTTTGTCTGACACAGTTTGATCTCTGTAAGAGTGTAGTCTTCTGGGCAGATGTTCGAATCCTGCCTCGGGCATGGATGTGTGTGTTGTCCTTAGGTTAATTAGGTTTAAGTAGTTCTAAGTTCTAGCGGACTGATGACCACAGATGTTAAGTCCCATAGTGCTCAGAGCCATTTGAACCAATCCCGTCTAGTACGAGATCTGCTATACTCATAATCTGGCAAGATTATTTTATTTAACTTTGTGGTCTTCTACCACCGTAGACATCTAAGGTTTGGAAGCCGTGTGCACCACCTATCTGTGAACTGTGTAAACTACGAACTCTGTTTTGTTTGTGTCTCGTATTTTCTAAAGTGAAAATTGGAGACCAGTCCAGCATTTGCCTAAACGAGCGTGGGAAACCGCCTAAAACCCACTCTCTGGGTGGCCGGTGGACTAGTCACGGTGGGTAATCCGCAGTGCGTATTCGATCCGCATGTGGCTCCTCTTTCTTTCACTACAGCAACTTATGCTATAGTTGAGTCGGCATAAGAAGACCCCTACAGTTAGTGGCGCTGTTGCCAGCTTTCAACTGCCAAGTGCGAATGGCTGCAGGCGACTACAGTAGAGCTGTGACAACAATGATGCGTTGCTATAGAGACGTTTACAGAATCGCGTTGCGTGATTGGTTGGGGTAGACGGGCGAAGCTGCCGTTTCCAGATCTCTGCAAATGTCAAGGATAAGCTTACGTCAACTCGAGTATAGTATGCTGCTGGATACGGTAAATCGTAGCAAATATTAAATATTAAAAGAAAGAAATAAAAACCTATGTTTGACGGATTATCTGTGATCGTCTGCTGCGTATCGGAATAGGAATTTTTGAGTAGACATAATACTCCGAATTTTTTGGACACTCATACTGATGACTGTTTGAGAGGGAAGAAACATTACTGAATTTCTCAGACAGCTACCTACAACATTTATTGCTCGTCTTGGAAAGAAACAGCAGTATCGCAACAGTCCACGTTCGTTGCTGAGCGGCCAGCGTAGATGGCTGCGACTCGCGGTACTGCCAAGGATTTTTCCTTGGTGAGAGGAATGATATGGGGTGCACTCAGCCTCCTGGTGCCAACTGACGAGCTACTTGAATGAGAAGTAGCGGTTACACGGTCTGAAAAGTCGGTAGAATGGCCGCAGAGCGATGTGCTGACCACACGCCCTTGCGTACCGCATCCGTATCACGCCGCAAGGCAGAGCATGACAAGGCGAACGCTCGACATCCGTTGTGCCTTGAAGGGCTACACGAGGAGCTCCTTATTATCCTAACATATCTTGTACGTTTCTACTCCTGAGTATAAGAGTCTGCGGTAACTCATCAACGCGATGACTGTATGGTGATGACCAAATGCAAATAGTTTTATTATTATAATTACCACTATACTTATAATCTCAAACTGACAATTGCGGCGACTATTACTTTTAATTTTGCTTCATCGACCCGGAAAATAATCGATCCTTAGCTTAATATACGGGGGTTGGAACTTTAATAGTGGCAACTATTTATTTACACCTCGTACAAAATAGATACGTGTTTCAAAGTTCTACTGACTTTCAAAGTGGTCACCAACATTGTGTATAACCCGCTGCCAGCGATGTGGAAGTCGTAGGATACTCTTAGCAGTGCCAGTTGTGTTGACAGTTCGAGCGGCGCGGTCTGTTGCCCGACGAATTTGTAGCAGTTCTGAAGCGAATGCTGTGAAGTGTTTCCTTCAGTTTAGAAATCGAGTTGAACTCACGAGGGCTTAAGTCAGGGGAGTGCAGTAGGTGGTATAGCACTTAGTAGCCCCATCAGTCAAACAAATCAGTATCAGCTTGCACTGTACGTGCGTGAGCATTGTCCTGCAAAATGATGGTTCAAATGGTTCAAATGGCTCTGAGCACTATGGGACTTAACAGCTGCTAAAATGATGGTCAGGTCCTGCAGAAAGTGTCATCACTTCTGTCCCTATGCTGGAACACAACCTACGACTGACTCGCGTAACTGACTTACCTTAAGATGTATTCACATATTTTATTTTTTTATTATTTTCAATTATTTTTTTTCGTTGTGGCAAAAGATTTAAGTCGGTACACATTTATACTTATCAACATTTATACTTATCAACAACATACACTCCGCCATTGTCTACGGCAACTTGTCAGGTACAAACATCACGAAAGGTTTTGCACGAGCCAAGTTCCCAGAACTTCTGAAGATAGACGTTGACTATGGATACTGTATCACAGTCACAGTCCCAGTCCCTCTGACTGTTCAGAGATATCAATAAACCCGCTCAAAGATGTGAACAACCATGATTCAGCAGCACCTATTAGACGGAGGGGGTCCGACAGCCGATCAGTTCCAGTCATTCCACCAGGTAGGAGGTACACGGCTCGTGTTGTCTGTAGTTCAATCATGCCTAGACGGTCAATATCGCGGTTTGATCTCGTCCGCATTGTTTTTTGTGCCACGAAGGGCTCTCAACAAGGGAAGTATCCAGACGTCTCGGAGTGAACCAAAGTGATGTTGTTCGGACATGGAGGAGATACAGAGAGACAGGAACTGTCGATGACATGCCTCGCTCAGGTCGCCCAAGCTCTCTTACTGCAGTAGATGACCGCTACCTACGGATTATGTCTCGAAGGAACCATGACTGCAACGCCACCATGTTGAATAATGCTTTTCGTGCAGCCACAGGACATCGTGTTACGACTCTAACTGTGGCAGTAGGCTGCATGATGCGCAACTTCACTCCCGATGTCCTTGGCGAGGTCCATATTTGCAACCACGACACCGTGCAGCGCGGTACAGATGGGCACAACAACATGGCGAATGGACCGCTCAGGATTGGCATCGCGTTCTCTTCACCGATGAGTGTTGCCTATGCCTTCAACCAGACAATGGTAGGAGAGGTGTTTGGAGGCAACCCGATCAGCCTGAATGCCTTAGACTCACTGTCCAGCGAGTGCAGCAAGGTGGAGGTTCCCTGCTGTTTTGGGATGGCATTATGTGTGGCCGACATACGCCGCTGGGTCATGGAATGCCCCGTAACGGCTGTACGATACGTGAATGCCATCCTCCGACCGATAGTGCAAACATATTGGTAGCATATTGGCGAGGCATTCGTCTTCATGGACGACAATTCGCGATCCCACCGTGCACATCTTGCAAATGACTTCCTTCAGGATAATGGCATCGCTCGACTTGAGTGGCCACAATGTTCTCCAGACACAAACCCTATAGAACATGCCTGGGATGGATTGAAAAGGGCTCTTCATGGACGACGTGACCCACCAACCACTCTGACGGATCTACTCCGAATCACCGTTGAGGAGTGGGACAATCTGGACCAACAAGGCCTTGATGAACTTGTAGATAGTATGCCACGACGAATACAGGCATGGACAACACAAGACAACTGGGTATTAGATGCTACTGGGTATTAGAGGTACCAGTGTGTACAGCAATCTGGACCACCATCTCTGAAAGTCTCGCTGTATGGTGGTACAACATGCAATGTGTGGTTTTCATGAGCAATGAAAAGGGGCGGAAATTATGTTTATGTTGATCTCTGTTCCATTTTTTTTGTACAGGTTCCAGAACTCTCGGAATCGAAGTGATGCAAAACTTTTTTTGATGTGTGTCTAAAGGTATTTGTCGGTCCGAGAGTTAGAATTGCCCTCAGGTTCGATAAGTAATAAGATGTGCGCCTACGGCAGAAACGTTTAGTTTAAAATGCGAGAGAAACGATCAGAAACGTCACTAACGAAGAAAATACATGTTTTGACAGGTATAAAACAAGGGGACAAATTACTACAGCACAAGAAACCATGACACTCTATTGAATGGCTGGTACGTATGAAACTAACAGTGTTAATAAGTGGTTGTGCGGCTTGTCCCGGCGGAGGTTCGAGACCTCCCTCGGGCATGGGTGTGTGTGTTCATCCGTAGGATAATTTAGGTTAAGTAGTGTGTAAGCTTAGGGATTGATGACCTTACCAGTTAAGTCCCATAAAATTTCACACACATTTTTTGAAGTGGTAGCGTTACGTGGGACAGAATAATAAAGAAAAACCCACTGAAGATAACACATAAAGTGGTGAAATATGCGTCTTTTGCGAAGTGGAATTTCTGTCCAACTGTTTCCTTTACAAACACAGCATCCAAACGACGATTATCGGTAGAACAAATTTGAATAGTTTTGTTGTTATCAACGCTTTTTCCTCCGATCTTGTTATGTTATATAATTAACAGGCTCGAATCAGAGCTTATTATAGAGAAAAAGTAGCGGATGTGAAATAGCTATCCCACTACTATAATTCTCGCATTCTCCAATATAGTGCTCTCGTTACTGTGTTACAACAGTTGGTGCGGTTTTTCGTTTCTTACTTGCTAGGTGAAGTTCAAAACGATGACTGCATAGTTGAATCGAAGGCACAGGTGGTCAGTTTGAGCAGGTGTCCATTACTGCAACAGAACTGGAGCGCTGACTAGTAAAAGAAAAACAGGCGGCCGGAGACTGTGCGATGGCTGGCTCTGAGCGTGCAGTAGGAAGCGGAAGTGTTCGCAGTTCAGCCCGCGGCGGAATGAAGGCGAGCGGGTGCGCTGCTGCCGCTGCAGAAGCCTGCTGTGCGTGGACGGTGGAAAGACGCAGAAGCGTCCAGGAACGAGTACTCGTTCTCGAGCAAGTCGGCGCACCAACGCTTCCAAAGTGTGACTGCGTCGAGGTTTGCGATCTGGCACCTGTAACAGAATAACAAAAGAAAAACGTAGCCGGAATTTTTTAATTATTTAACGTTTGCTTGGTGTAAAAGGAGTTAGATAAGAATGTACCCTACCCCCGCATTTATTTAATGTGTTTACTGAAGAAGCTATTCTGATCATGAAGGGAATAAAAGCCAATAGTGAAGGAATACATTGTACACTGCTTGACATTCGCTAAGGAACATTGTTGGACAGGAATAATCACACCGGGAATGATGAAAGTCATGAAAAACAGTACATATGTAATAGAGGTGGAGTGGAATATTTGTAGCGAAAAATGGTACAGATTTCACCACATGGAAAAGCGGGATAACAGATACAAATAACGCTCATGTTCGACACAGGTCAGACTCCCAACATAACTGTCGATATCGGACTCCCTGTAATGAATACCGAGCGAGGTGGCGCAGTGGTTAGCACACTGGACTCGCATTCGGGAGGACGACGGTTCAATCCCGCGTCCGGCCATCCTGATTTAGGTTTTCCGTGATTTCCCTAGATCACTCCAGGCGAATGCCAGGATGGTTCCTTTGAAAGGGCACGGCCGACTTCCTTCCCTAATCCGAGCTTGTGCTCCGTCTCTAATGACCTCGTTGTCGACGGGACGTTAAACACCAATATCCTCCTCCTCCTCCTCCCTGTAATGAATATGCCCTCGTCGTTCATTAATGCACATTTTGCACCTGTTGTTCTTGCTATCTAACAATCTGTTGACGACTCCTTGTGGGATACTTCCCCATTTGTCACTCAATGCAATTTTCAGTTCTTGCACGGTTCCGGTTGGGGGTGTTCGTTGAGAAACACGACGTCTCCCAAGAGCATCTCAGGCATTGCGTATTGCATAGTTAACCGGGGATCTAGAAAAGACGGGAGGATTCGTCCTGCTGTATCCCTCAGTGGTACACAACCCCACAACAGGCCACCGCAGTCCACCCACCTCACTGCCGCCCCACACCGCACCCAGGGTTATTGTGCGGTTCGGCCCCCAGTGGACCCGCCCCAGGAAACGTCTCATACCAGACGAGTGTAACCCCAAATGTTTGTGTGGTAGAGTAATTATGGTGTACGCCTACATGGTTACAGTGTTTGCGCAGCAATCGCCGACATGGTGTAACTGAGGCGGAATAAGGGAAACCAGCTCGCATTCACCGAGGTAGATGGAAAACCGCCCTAAAAACCATCCACAGGCTGGCCGGCAACCGGACCTCGACACTATTTCACCGGACGGATTCGTGCTGGAGAGCGGCACACCTTCCCGCTTTGGAAGCCGCGCGTTAGACGGCGCGGCTAGCCGGGCCGTCATCCCATGCATAGTCTGCAGGGTTTAGGCCAGGGGGTGGGGGGTGGGGCTGCGCAGGCCATTCCATACATTCAACACCTTCACTTTCCATAGTCCAACATCTCAGCAGTCCTGTGTTGGCGGGCATTGTCGCCGATAAACAGAAAGCTGGGACCTACCGCACTCCTAAAGAGACAGATATGTTCCAGAATAATCCCCCCGTAACACCGCTGTGCTGAAACGGTACCTCGTGCAAAAATATGCCCCGATGTTCGGCCGTTGTGCATAACGCCTGTCCACACCATAACGCCTAGACCATTCCGGTGACGTTGATGAACATTCTGTGGTGTGTAACGTGTTGTTCTTCGTCTCCACACCCGCTA
Organism: Schistocerca americana; assembly: GCF_021461395.2. NCBI lineage: Eukaryota > Metazoa > Arthropoda > Insecta > Orthoptera > Acrididae > Schistocerca > Schistocerca americana. Next base: position 323,233,123 of record NC_060121.1, on the reverse strand, counting down.
GAATCACTTGCCACAGTGGAGCGGGATTCATCGGAGAACATCACTCTGGACCACTGATCCTGATCCCCAACCAACGTTTCCTACACCGACGAATTCTGTGTCTACGACGGCGTGGTTGAGGTGGGATGCATTTAAGTAGCTTCTGAGCATAGAAACCAGCCTGATTTAATAGCCGCGAAAAGGTTCTGTAAGAGACACGTTTACCGGTAGCCGTTGCAAGGCTTGCCGCGGTGAGCGTAAGAGTGAGATATCTGTGCCCTTTCGCCATTAGGGCTACATATCGATCCTTTTGAGGTGTTGTGGTCCGTCTGTGACCACAGACAAGCTTTCCATAGCAATTCCATCTTTAGCGGCCGTTTTTAATCGTCAGATGTCACTTTTGGGCATACCCCTGACTGTAGCCACAGTACGAGGTGCATTCAAGTTCTAAGGCCTCGGATTTTTTTTCTCATTAACTACTCACCCGAAATCGATGAAACTGGCGTTACTTCTCGACGTAATCGCCCTGCAGACGTACACATTTTTCACAACGCTGACGGCATGATTCCGTGGCAGCGGCGAAGGCTTCTTTAGGAGTCTGTTTTGACCACTGGAAAATCGCTGAGGCAATAGCAGCACGGCTGGTGAATGTGCGGCCACGGAGAGTGTCTTACATTGTTGGAGAAAGCCAAAAGTCACTAGGAGCCAGGTCAGGTGAGTAGGGAGCATGAAGAATCACTTCAAAGTTGTTATCACGAAGAAACTGTTGCGTAACGTTAGCTCGATGTGCGGGTGCGTTGTCTTGGTGAAACAGCACACGCGCAGCCCTTCCCGCACGTTTTTGTTGCAGTGCAGGAAGGAATTTGTTCTTCAAAGCATTTTCGTAGGATGCACCTGTTACCGTAGTGCCCTTTGGAACGCAATGGGTAAGGATTACGGCCTCGCTGACCCAGAACATGGACACCATTTTTTCAGCACTGGCGGTTACCCGAAATTTTTTTGGTGGCGGTGAATCTGTGTGCTTCCATTGAGCTGACTGGCGCTTTGTTTCTGGATTGAAAAATGGCATCCACGTCTCATCCATTGTCACAACCGACGAAAAGAAAGTCCCATTCATGCTGTCGTTACGCGTCAACATTGCTCGGCAACATGCCACACGGGCAGCCATGTGGTCGTCCGTCAGCATTCGTGACACCCACCTGGATGACACTTTTCGCATTTTCAGGTCGTTATGTAGGATTGTGTGCACAGAACCCACAGAAATGCCAACTCTGGAGGCGACCTGTTCAACAGTCAATCGGCGATCCCCCAAAACAATTCTCTCCACTTTCTCGATCATGTCGTCAGATCGGCTTGTGCGAGCCCGAGGTTGTTTCGGTTTCTTGTCACACGATGTTCTGCCTTCATTAAACTGTCGCACCGACGAACGCACTTTCGACACATCCATAACTCCATCACCACATGTCTGCTTCAACTGTCGATGAATTTCAATTGGTTTCACACCACGCAAATTCAGAAAACGAATGATTGCACGCTGTTCAAGTAAGGAAAACGTCGCCATTTTGGGTATTTAAAACAGTTCTCATTCTCGCTGCTGGCGGTAAAATTCCATCTGCCGTACGGTGTTGCCATCCCTGGGACGTATTGACAATGAACGCGGCCTCATTTTAAAACAATGCGCATGTTTCTATCTCTTTCCAGTCCGGAGAAAAAAATCGGAGGCCTTAGAACTTGAATGCATCTCGTAGTGACATTTTAACCGCCTTGGAGTCATCCAGCCGCTCGCTCACGATCGTAAGCGCTCAAATGATGTCTGGCAGACATGTTGGCGTAGCACAAGGAATGTGCACTACTCGGTTCCATAACAACCTTCGTCTAACACCGCACTGAACGAACTGTCAAATGTGTACTGAGAGTCTGAGCACAGGCTTCTATGAACCCTTTGCCGGGCACATAATTGTGAATAGCAGAATAATCATTTAAATGTAGATGTCACTGACGCTCAGCGGGTGAATTACAATCGTATACACGATACTATCAGTGGCCAATATTTATGAACGGGCTTCTGTGGGATACCGTAAGCCAGTTCATAGATGTTGATGGGATTGGAGTTCACTTAAGGCCTGAAGATAGTGTACGGAGTAGACTGGTTGCAATATACTAAAACGACAGCTGCAGGTGTTTCATTTTGAACGGTCGAAGTACCGCAGGCCATGAGTCACAAAGATCGTACGAAAACTAGTCTACTGGAAGGCTTTCGATCACCGTGCCATTAGGAGAGGTTTTAGCTTTTTCGGATATCACGCAGGTGGCCTCACAGAGTGCGCATGCGATAGAGGGACAGTGTTAGTGGTCAGTAGCGATGTCGCGCTCGCGCCGTGCAGAACCGGCCGCGCTGCGAGAGCCGCCAGCAGGGAAAGTGCGTCCGCGCACTTCCTGCATGAGGACACGGACGGCCCCTGCCAGCGCGCGTTGCCCAACAGCCGCTGCGACACCCCGCAGGCGGCTACACCAGCTCCTCACCACCGGGGTACCCGCAGTCTTTCTCCCGACGTACCATCCATCAGTGTCGAATAACTGACTTGGTGAGCTTCACTACTGTTTGTGAAAAGTGCAACATACGAGGATGATAGGATGGTGGTGAGGACAGCACAACACCCAGTCCCTGGCCGGAGAAAATTCCCCTACCCAGCCGGGAATCTAACCCGGGCCCAGAGGATTGACAATCCGTCACGCTGACCATTCAGCTACCGGGGGCGGACCGTGATACACCCTACAAAATGGCGGAAAAGCTGTATCGCTCAGTACATTTTTGCTGTTCATGCAGAAAACTTCAGCGTCAGATATGACATTTTAATTTACACGTATGCACTCACTGTAGGCCATACCTGCAAAATTATAGCACTTTACCAGACATAGTTCAGCAGACACGAAGACAGGCATTTGGATGGGTGAAAAACTACCTTCTGTTTAAAAATGGCGCGCAGTAAATATTCAGCATCAATCAGTCGTTTTAATTTACTACTTCTTTACTACTGACTTTATTTGGAACGCACTTTGCAGACATATCAATATGTTTTACTGAATGTACCTGCAAGATTACATATTGCACGAGACATATTTCAGGCGAAATGATGTAATAAACACTGATGACTCTGAGCACTATGGTACTTAACTTCTAAGTCATCAGTCCGCTAGAACTTAGAACTGCTTAAACCTAAGTAACCTAAGGACATCACACACATCCATGCCCGAGGCAGGATTCGAACCTGCGACCGTAGCGGTTGCGCGGTTCCAGACTATAGCGCCTAGAACCGCTCGGCCACACCGGCCGGCAATAAACACTGAGGTGAAAAACTTAGCTTCCTCAGATTACATTCATTCAGTGTTTCGTAGTGAGAGCACTTAGTGGCTTCCAACAACTTTAAGCATTATTTCATATCTTTTCCAAATTTTGTCTCGCTTATGTCAAATATTTAACACTTTAACTCATTTTTAAAGTAACCAGACGTCTGAAGTCGTTTTATACCTGGGGTGTCGATTCTTTAAACAATAGAGGGTTTACTGGTTTGTTACTAAATCAGTTGATGAACAATTGACATTTCTGTTGAGGGACGAATGAGGTTGCGTTGGAATGGGCTGTTTGTGACAGCACGGTGTACGGTTCCTGCAAAACATGATGCATTATAGCCACCTCTTTCACTAATACGACGAGACACTGTGCCTACAGTGAATTTATCCAATGACGTGTTACGTGAACACTAGTACTATCCGCATATTTGCAAGGTGCTATATCAGAAACAAACACTTACTCTTAATGTCTAGTAATTATGTTCTTTGTTCACGGCACATGCACAATAATACATTACTCAAAAAAGTATTAAAAAGACGTACTCGTGTTTATTAACGCGCTTCGTACTTATTCAGACCCAGATCTAATCCCACTGCCTAGCTGTTGGTCTCTTACACTGGCTATGCTGAGTGCGCCTTTTAGGTGGTTTTCCTACCCTCCTCTGGGCAAATGCCAGGATGATTCCTTGACTCCACAAAAAAATCGCAGAACAAAGCCACTGAAAACCTCAAGACACACCGAAGTTCACGTAATTCACAGCTGGTGCGCACGACTTTCCCCCATGTGGTAGTTGATGGCAGAACTAAAATAAACTCCGAAGAATATTTAAAAAGTAAAAAAGATGTAAAAATAATTTGTCCCCTTTTCTCCACAGTAACAAGGAAGCGAGGTGGCGCAGTGGTAACAAATTGAACTTCCGTTTGGGAGAACTGCAGTTCGAATCTCCATCTGGCCATTCTTATTTACGTTAACCGAATCGTTTAAGGCAAATGCAAGGACCATTCTTCTGGGAAGGGTAGAGCACTTACCCTTCCCACTCCTTTTAAGGTACTATCCTACGATCGTTTCTTATGGTCGTGTACACTACGTTGAAACGTAATCTTCGTGCCTACAAAAACAAATTAATTCAAGTCAGCCCACAAGTCAGCATGTGAAGCTACTTTGCACTCAGTTCTGTTAAACGTCAGCTGTTCTGGCAGAACCTGAGGAATAAGTGGTAGTCGTCTAAGCGAGTATAGCACTTATTAGAGAAGTAGGCTAAGTCTATCTGGACGGTAAGTTTCCCGTTAACTAGTGCCGACCCACTTACGCATCATCGACGTCACGAAAATAGCGTGCTTTAACGTTCTGGAGTGAAGCTTCCGATTGTTAATGATATTCGTGCACTGCTGTCGCTTGTAATACGGCACGGTTAGCAGTTAATGCAGTGTGACCAAGTCTGCAGAGTTGTTGCAGGAGGAACAAATCAAGCTGTAAGAGAAAAAGAGAGAGAGAGAGAGAGAGAGAGAGAGAGAGAGAGAGAGAGATTAATGGCAGTGTACGGCAGCGCCTTCGGAAAATTACTTCTGTGAGCGGCGCCTGACACCCAGTAAACGGAAGTCTCTGCTGTGCCTCTCACCCACAGGCTACGGAAGGTTGACTGGTTTTTAAATGACCAGTATCTAGCATAGTGGTATCTAGTAAATATGTTATCAAAAGCATCCAAACACTCCTATGTAACGCAGAATTGGCCACTAGATGTCACGAGACGCGGACCCGCGAGTATAAAAGGAGGCCCGAAGTGTTTTGTTGTCGGTAGAGAAATAGCAACAGCGGAATGTGTCAGTCAGTTGAGATCAGTGACTTCGAACGAGGTCACTGGATGTCATCTAATAAATCCATCAGAGACATTTCAATCATTATAAAGTTGTCCAAATCGACTATTGGAGATATTGTGAAGTGGAAACGCGAAGGAATGACAACAGCTAAACCAACACCGGGCAGAGCCCATATATTGATGGACAGGGGCCGTAGAGTATAGGGTGTAGTTGTTCAAATGTTCAAATGTGTGTGAATTTCTAAGGGACCAAACTGCTGGGGCCATCGGTCCCTAGACTTACACACTACTTAAACTAACTTAAAATAAGTTATGCTAAGGACAACACATACACACACACACACACACACACACACACACACACACACACCCATGCCCCAAGGAGGTTCAAATGGTTCAAATGGTTCTGAGCACTACGGGACTTAACATCTGAGGTCATCAGTCCCCTACTTAAACCTAACCAACCTAAGGACATCACACACATCCATGCCCGAGGCAGGATTCGAACCTGCGACCGGAGCAGTCGCGCGGTTTTGGACTGAAGCGCCTAGAACCGCTCGGCCACCTCGGCCGGCCCCCAAGGAGGACTCGAACCTCCAGAGGGAGGGGCCGCGCAATCCGTGCATGGCGCCTCAAACCGCACGGTAGTTAAAAAGAAAAAAAAAAGCATGAAGTAAGGGGAAGGGATCGCTCGCTAGTTCCAAAGTACTAACAACAGTTCAGCTGGAGACATTGTAGGGAATTAAAAAGAATGGGTGACAATAATCGAGGAGCTTCTCTTAAGCCGCTGAATTCTGTAGTCAGTGCTAAGCAAAGTGTGACGTAGTGTAAAGAGCGACTCGATTGGAGAGTGTACGACAGAAAACTAATGACGTGGAGTGATGAATCTCGTTATACCCTGTGGCAATCCGATGGAAGGGTTTGGGTTTGGCGAACGCTTGGAGAACTGTACCTGTCATCACGTGTAGTGCCAACACTGAAGTGTGGAGGAGATGGTGTTGAGATATGGAGAGTGTTTTTCGCGGTTAGGTTGTCATCCCCTTATTGCGTTTAAGAAAACTCTAATTGCGGAAGGATATGACCAAATTTTACAGCTTTATGTAATGGCTGCAGTAGAGGAACAGTTCGGAAATGGCGGTTGTATTGGCAGGACAATGAATCCTGTGATAAAGCAGCATCCGTGAGAAAATGGTTTGTTCTGCGCTTCTTATGTGGAGTCAGGGAACCATCCTGGCATCTGCCCCGAGGAGAGTGGGAAAACCACCTAAAAGGCCCACTCAGGATAGCCGGTGTAAGAGACCAACAGCTTCGCATGGGAACATTGGTCGGAACAAGTACGATGCGCGTTAAGTAACGCGAGTAAGACTTTTTAATACTTTTTTGGGTAATGTATTATAGTGCATATGCCGTGAACAAATAACGTAATTATTACATATTATGACGTAAATGACTGTTGCTGATATAACACCCTCCAAACAGTTCGGAAATGACGGTTATATTAGCATGACAATGAATCCTGTGATAAAGCAGCATCCGTGAGAAAAAGTCTGGCGGGCAATAACAACCCTGAATTGGATAGGCCTGTCTAGAATCCAGAACTGAACTAGTCAGTGGAATACCTTCGGGGTGAGTTACACATTGTAACTCACACGTGAACTAGTAGCGATCCACTTAGCTCCAGGCCCGCGCGTCCTAGATCACTACTTTTTGGAACGTATATTGTGTTCGAACGTTATGAATTACTTCGTAAGAACGGGCCTACTGAAACACAGTCAACACGGATTTAGAAAACATCGTTGTTGTGAAACATAACTAATTCTTTACTCGCACGAAGTGTTGAGTGCTATCGACAAGGGATTTCAAATTGATTCAGAATTTCTGGATTTCCGGAAGGCTTTTGACACTGCACCAGATAAGCGGCTTGTAGTGAAATTGTGTACCTATGGAATACCGTCTGAATTGTGTGACTGGATTCGTTATTTCCTGTCAGAGAGCTCACAGTTCGTAGTAACTGACTGAAACTCATCTAGTAAAACAGGAGTGATTTCTGGCGTTCCGCATGGTAGTGTTACAGGTTCCTTGCTGTTCTTTATCTATATAAGCGATTTGGGAGACAATTTGAGCAGCCGTCATAGGTTGTTTGCAGATGACGCTGTCGTTTATCGACTAGTAAAGTCATCAGAAGATCAAAACAAATTGAAAAACGATTTAGAAAAGATATATGTAAGGTGCGAAAATTGGCAATTGACCCTAAATAACGAAAAGTGTGAGATCATCCACATGAGGAATCCTATAAATTTCGGTTACACAATAAATCAGTCAAATCTGAAGGCCGTAAGTTCAACTAAATATCTAGGAATTACATTTACCAACAACTGCGTGTTATTGGCAGGACCCTTAGGAAATGTAAGAGATCTACTAAGGAGACTGCCTACACTACCCTTGTCCGTCCTCTTTTAGAATACTGCTGCGCAGTGTGGGATCCTTACCAGATAGGACTGACGGAGTACAACGATAAAGCTCAGAAAAATGCAGCAGTTCTGTACGAGGTGCATTCAAGTTCTAAGGCCTCCGATTTTTTTCTATTTAACTACTCACCCGAAATCGATGAAACTGGCGTTACTTCTCGACGTAATCGCCCTGCAGACGTACACATTTTTCACAACGCTGACGCCATGATTCCATGGCAGCGGCGAAGGCTTCTTTAGGAGTCTGTTTTGACCACTGGAAAATCGCTGAGGCAATAGAAGCACGGCTGGTGAATGTGCGGCCACGGAGAATGCCTTTCATTGTTGGAAAAAGCCAAAAGTCACTAGGAGCCAGGTCAGGTTAGTAGGGAGCATGAGGAATCACTTCAAAGTTGTTATCACGAAGAAACTGTTGCGTAACGTTAGCTCGATGTGTGGGTGCGTTGTCTTGGTGAAACAGCACACGCGCAGCCCTTCCCGGACGTTTTTGTTGCAGTGCAGGAAGGAATTTGTTCTTCAAAGCATTTTCGTAGGATGCACCTGTTACCGTAGTGCCCTTTGGAACGCAATGGGTAAGGATTACGCCCTCGCTGTCCCAGAACATGGACACCATCATTTTTTCAGCACTGGTGGTTACCCGAAATATTTTTGGTGGCGGTGAATCTGTGTGCTTCCATTGAGCTGACTGGCGCTTTGTTTCTGGATTGAAACATGGCATCCACGTCTCATCCATTGTCACAACCGACGAAAAGAAAGTCCCATTCGTGCTGTCGTTGCGCGTCAACATTGCTCGGCAACATGCCACACGGGCAGCCATGTGGTCGTCCGTCAGCATTCGTGGCACCCACCTGGAAGACACGTTTCGCATTTTCAGGTCGTCATGCAGGATTGTGTGCACAGAACCCACAGAAATGCCAACTCTGGAGGCGGTCTGTTCAGCAGTCACTCGGCGATCCCCCAAAACAATTCTCTCCACTTCCTCGATCACGTCGTCAGATCGGCTTGTGCGAGCCCGAGGTTGTTTCGGTTTGTTGTCACACGATGTTCTGCCTTCATTAAACTGTCGCACCGACGAACGCACTTTCGACACATCCATAACTCCATCACCACATGTCTCCTTCAACTGTCGATGAATTTCAATTGGATTCACACCACGCAAATTCAGAAAACGAATGATTGCACGCTGTTCAAGTAAGGAAAACGTCGCCATTTTGGGCATTTAAAACAGTTCTCATTCTCGCCGCTGGCGGTAAAATACCATCTGCCGTGCGGTGCTGCCATCTCTGGGACGTATTGACAATGAACGCGGCCTCATTTTAAAACAGTGCGCATGTTTCTATCTCTTTCTAGTCTGGAGAAAAAAAATCGGAGGCCTTAGAACTTGAATGCACCTTGTATTATCGCGAATTAGGGGAGAGAGTGTCACTGAAATCATACAGGGTTTGGGATGGACATCATTCAAACAAAGGCGTTTTTCGTTGCGGAGGAACTTTCTCACGAAATTCCAGTCACCAACTTTCTCCTCCGAATGTGAAAATATTTTGTTGACGCCGACCTACATAGGGAGAAACGATCACCATGATAAAATAAGGAAAACCAGAGTTCGTACGGAAAGATATAGGTGTTCGTTATTTCCACGCGCTATACGATATTGGAATAATAGGGAATTGTGAAGGTCGTTCGATGAACCGTCTGCCAGGCACTTAAATGTGATTTGCAGAGTATCCATGTAGATGTACTTGAAACTTCCTGGCAGATTAAAACTGTGTGCCGGACCGAGACTCGAACTCGAGACCTTTGCCTTTCGCGGGCAAGTGCTCTACCATCTGAGCTGCCTAAACACGACTCACGCCCCGTCCTCACAGTTTTACTTCTGCCAGTACCTCGTCTCCTACCTCCCAAACTTTACAGAAGTTCTCCTGCGAACCTGCAGAACTAGCATTCCTGAAAGAAAGGATGTTGCGGAGACATGGTTTAGCCACAGGCTAGGGGTTGTTTCCAGAATGAGGTTTTCACTCTGCAGCGAAGTGTGTGCTAATATGAAACTTCCTGGCAGATTAAAACTGTGTGCCAGATCGAGACTCGAACTCGGGGCATTTGCCTTTCGGGGGCAGGTGCTCTACCAACTGAGCTACCCAAGCACGACTTACGCCCCGTCCTCATAGCTTTACTTCTGCTAGTACCTCGTCTCCTACCTTCCACACTTTACACTCCTTTTCAGGAGTGCTAGTTCCGCAGGTTCGCAGGAGAGCTTCTGTGAAGTTTGGAAAGTAGGAGACGTGGTACTGGCAGAAGTAAAGCTGTGAGGACGGGGCGTGAATCGTGCTTGGGCAGCTCAGATGGTAGAGCACTAGTCCGCGAAAGGCAAAGGTCCCGAGTTCGAGTTTCGGTCCGGCACACAGTTTTAATCTGCCAGGAAGTTTCATATCAGCGCGCACTCCGCTGCAGAGTGAAAATCTCATTCTAGATGCACTTACTCAGGTTTCGGCTCTTGAGCAAGAATAGGCTGCCGATCCTCTACAACATTCAGACATCTCACTGAATGTGTCCCCAGCAGATTTCAACCGTCATAAAGGCGAAGTGTGGACACACCGCATGTTAATGTCCACCAATACGTGTCAGCGTACTTTTGATCAGATAGTGTATTGGTGGGAAATTTTATTTGAATTACTGGTTGATTTAACACCTTGGATTAACTTGAAAATCCACGACCGCTCCACTTATTAATAAATAATAATATCTTGTCTGAGTCAATCATCAAAAATTTCATAGGCAGTTTCAATTCCATTTTTGACAAGCCACTCTCCAATTGGAGCGTAAATGCCAGACTGCATTTTCTCAGGTACCTTTGGCGTGATGCTGTACTTGTTTCTCATTTCCCCATCGAGTCGGTTGCATACAAATAACTCACAAACGCTTCGCAAAGTGTCATCATAAGATGTCTGTTCAGTGAGCAAGTATTTGTGTCTTCTATTTGCCGTCTGTAACAAACTTCTTCAAGTGGTTGTGTTTAAGGTCATCGTCTAGGATCAGTTTCCTCTTCCGCTTTTGCCTCTTGTTTCCCTGCACGTGTCATAAACCGGTTTTTAAAATTCTTTAATACTCTGTAAGCCGAGTTCTATATTTTTTCTGTGGGACTTGGTGGTCGAGCGGTAAAGAGCATGACTGGAAACGAGAAGTCGCGTGTTCGAATCCCGCTCAAACCAAGGAAGTTTTCAGTCAGCGTTGGACCTAAACTTCAGCTCTGAACGATGTGAGTCGTCGGCAATGACAATTTACGGTTCGGATTCCACGTTAAACTATAGGTTCTCTTTCCCAGTTGAACAACTGTGGCAGATTAGAGACACCCAAGCCGCTGAAGTGGTATCCAATAGAAAGACTATCATCCGGCCGTCGAGTTACTCTCAATTATTATTTTTCTATGTTCAGTGACGTTCTGTTATTTGCTTTCTGCTCCTCAGTACCTATTTGTTTATCGTTCTGCCTACCCATTTTATTTCTTCCAATCTCGGCATTTCAGAATCCTCCAACTGCGCCCTGTCTTCCCTCCAAGTTTCGGCACCGTACCGTGCGGCACTCCAGGTTAAACAAGTCGTGAAAATTTTCCTGAATGTCATTTTTATAATGTTGCATAAAATCCTCCACCTTCGTAAATAATATTTAAATTGCTGTTGATATTCTACATCTACATCTATATTTATACTCCGCAAGCCACCCAACGGTGTGTGGCGGAGGGCACTTTACGTGGCACTGTCGTTACCTCCCTTTTCTGTTCCAGTCGCGCATGGTTCGCGGGAAAAACGACTGCCGGAAAGCCTCCGTGCGCGCTCGAATCTCTCTAATTTTACATTCGTGATCTCCTCGGGAGGTATAAGTAGGTTGAAGCAATTTATTCGATACCTCATCCAGAAACGCACCCTCTCGAAACCTGGACAGCAAGCTACACCGCGATGCAGAGCGCCTCTCTTGCAGAGTCTGCCACTTGAGTTTGCTAAACATCTCCGTAACGCAATCACGCTTACCAAATTCTCTATGTAATATTTCTCGACTGAATATCTTTGCTACATTTCCAGTCGCTTGGTATTTTACATTTACATCTAAATCTCTTTATACACTCCGCCAGCTAGTATAGGCTGCGGGGTGGACGGTACAGTATACCACTCCTAATCATTTCATTTCCGCCGGCCAGGGTGGCCGAGCGGTTCTAGGCGCTGCAGTCTGGAACCGTGCGACCGCTACAGTCGCTGGTTCGAATCCTGCCTCGGTCATGGATGTGTGTGATGTCGTTAGGTTAGCTAGGTTTAGGTAGTTGTAAGTTCTAGGGGACTGATGACCTCAGAAGTTAAGTCCCATAGCGCTCGGAGCCATTTGAACCATTTCATTTCCTGTTTCATTCGGCACTTAAAATGTTCCCCGTTTAGGCTACAGAATCCACAAAACACGGGCAACGTGTTCAAGGCGTACTCCACGACCGAGTCGCTAATCTGTGATGACATTCTCAACTGTAAGTTAAACAATTCAAGTGTCAGTGGTTGTTACGATGTTAAGTCATTTGCAGTAGACTTTAGTCATCGGCTACAGCGGGCATGTGGCACCTTGCCGTTCTCGATCACCATTCGGCGATACTGTTCTTTGCGTTAATTGCTGCTCTATTCGCAACAGTCTCACGTGAAAGCAGGCCACCGATGGCGGAGAAAAATACGTCGGACGGTGACCTTCAGTCCGCGCGAAATACGCAGAGCCGTAGAGTTGCCCACTCACTACACGCTCTGATTCCAGACCTGTGGAAAAGACGCGCTTACGCAATGATTGTGCTGAGCAGTGGTGAAGCATTGTCTTAGCAGACGTGTGAGTAGTGACAGAGGCGGGGGGGGGGGGGGGGGATGGGAGAGGAAGGGGGTACGGCAGACGCCTTCCAGTGAGCCGTCCGTCGTGACCCGATTCCTGGAGCGGCGCGCTGAGCCAACCAGGCCTGCGTTACGCACGCGCCGCAGAACGCAGTGCATCGTCACCACGCGCCGCGCTTGCGTAACGCACGGCCGCTGCCAGGTTGCCCAGCTGGAACCGCGGTCTCCCAGTTAGCACCTGGAGCCCGTCTCTTAGCGCTGGAAATGTTTGCGGTGACGGTCTCGGCCTATCCGCTTGAATCGCAACGTATTGATAATTGTAATCTACATCGAGATCTACATTCACTCTAAGAAAAAAAAAATGACACAACACGAATGAGTTATGTAAACTGGTAACAAACTGATATTCATATAGGTATCGATGGAAAATGCAAAATTGTAAACTTTGGTGGACGATGGATGAATTTGTGACGCTGCAGCACAATTTCAACGCGCAATCTGGAAAGGACAGTAAACAGGGGGGAAACATCGATACTAGGGCATAAACTTTTTGTGAATTTAATTCCGTGTTCTCAGTTGAAATGTAACTATGGGCACAGACAGGCACATGAACAGTATACGCAGCTTTCAGCATTTGAGAGAGGATGTGTTGTTGGGCTCAAATAAGCCGGATGTAGTCAGCGAATCTCTTCATATTTGGATAGGAGCGACACCACTATTTGACGATCTACATCTACATCGTTACTCTGCAGTTCAACTTAAGTGCCTGGCAGAGGGTTCATCGAACCATTTTCATACTACTTCTCTACTATTCCATTCTCGAATAGCTCGTGGGAAAAGGGTACACCTGAATCTTTCCGTTCGAGCTCTGATTTCTCTTATTTTATTATGATGATCATTTCGCTCCCTACATAGGTGGGTGTCAACAAAATATTTACGCATTCGGAAGAGAAAGTTGGTGACTGAAACTTGGTAAATAGATCTCGCAGCAAAGAAAACCGCCTTTGTTTCAGTGACTGCCACCGCAACTCGCGAATCATATCAGTGACACACTCAGCCCTATTGCGTGATAACACGAAACGAGCTGCCCTTCTTTTCACTTTTCGGTGTCCTCCGTCAACCCTACCTGGTAAGGATCCCATACCGCTCAGAAATATTCCAGCAGAGGACGTTTGTCGCGTCTTCTAAGTGTTCTGCCAACAAAGTGCAGTCTTTGTTTCGCCTTCCGCACAACATTATCTATGTTGTCTTTCCAATTTAAGTTGCTCGTAATTGTAACTCTCAGGTATTTAGTCGAATTGACAGCCCTTAGATTTGTGCGATTTATCGTATACCCAAAATTTATCGGATTTCTTTTAGTACCCATGTGGATTACCTCGCACTTTTCTTTGTTCAGTGCTAAATGCCACTTTTCGCACCATACACAAATTCTCTCTAGATCATTTTGTAATTGAAATTGATCGTCTGATGATTTACTAGACGATAAATTACAGCGTCATCTGCAAACAATCTAAGGAGGCTGCTCAGATTATCACCTAGATCATTTATATAAATCTTGAACACCAGAGGGCTTATGACACTACTTTGCGGAACGCCAGATATCACTTCTGTTCTACTCGATGATTTACCGTCTATCACTACAAACTATGACCTTTCTGAGACGAAATCACGAATCCAGTCACACAACTGAGACGATACTCCACATGCTCGCAATTTGATTAATAGTCGCTTGTGAGGACGGTGTTGACAGGAATGAGTAAACCACCCCGAAAACAGTGTCAAAAAGGAAGCGATCGACCTAGAGAGACGACAGAATGTGAGGCATCGAGCAATCGCCAGAGATGTACTCACAGCCCCGGATTCATCATTTTCACCCATCCGACGTGCAACTGGTACTTCAGTGACCACAAACACCATTAACAGGCGCCGAGAAAGGGGCTTCAGCTCACTGCTACCCTTGCGCGAACTGTCATTGAATCTGTACACCGAAAAGCCCGTATGAGGCGCTGTCTGGCACATTCGGCCTGAAATCTCGTTGACTGAAGTATTCAGTGATGAGTCCGGCTTCGAACTGACCGCTGATCACAGGCGAAGACATGTCTGGATATGCCGCAGACATGTCTGGATATGCCGCAGACAACAGTGGGATACCAACCTGCCGACTGTCAGACATGATGGTTTGAGAATCCATTTCTTTTCCTAGCAAGACCCTTTTTTATTTTTGTCATCGCGACACCCTTCCAGCGCAGAGGTACATCGCCGATGTTCTACGTTCCGTTTTGTTGCCCTTCAAGGCAAGCCGTCCAAGATAAAGCCCTTCTTCACACGGCAACAGTTTGTACTGCTTGTCGTCGAGCTTGCCAAACCTTACCTTGGCCAGCGAGGTCATCAGATATCTCCACGACTGAGAATGTTTGGAGCATTATGGGCAGGGCCATCCAACAAGCGTGAATTTTTGATGATCTAAGGCACCAATTGGACAGATTTTGGCACACTATCCCTCAAGAGGACATCCAACAACTTTCTCAATCAATTCAAGGCCGAATTACTGCTTGCATGCTAGAATTGAACCACCGCGTGTTGACTCGCTCAATTTTTAAAGCTCTTCTCTTCAATAAGTCATCCAGTTTTTCTGAAACCGAAATTATTTATACCTTTGAAAAGGCACATCACATTTACCGAGCGTATATACTGCGCAAGCCATTGCACCGTGCATGGCGGAGGTTACATCGTACGAATATCGTTTGTACGGATATTTTCGATTTTCTTTCTTATTCCATTCGCGCAGAACTGAGAGGGGGAAAATGACTGCCTGCATGCGTCTGTACGTGCCCTAATTTCTCATCTCATTCTCACGTTTCATGTAAAACAAAACAAGAATGGTTATTTCAAACATTTACTCTTCTTTCACAAAACACTCTTTCGGTCCTATTGTGTTCTCAGTAGCTTGTTTAAGTGTCCCTAGACTTGTCTCAAGTACCAAATCCTGGAAAAAAATGTTTCAGCCAAAACACATGATCTGTCTGCCAAGCTTTGCTTCCCTTTGGAGGTCAAGTGCCATGCATCAAGAACTCCTCCTTTAGCTGACGCACAGCTTGTGGACTAAGCAGAGTGCACGTAAGTTGTTATCTGTGTCCGTGAAACACCTTTGTAATGGAAGGAGGTAATTTGGGTTTCAAAATAGTGAAAAAAGTTCCAAAAATGAAAAGACAAATCGTTTTTGTCAATGCAAGCGTGGAAGATCTCCACATTCACTATGCTCAAACTGCCTCGTATTCAGCCATCTCAAATGGCCACTGAAATCTCTTACTCTGAAAAAGAAAAATGGACAAACGTCAGTCTGTTCAAAAGAGAAAACACCATGGCTGATATACTCTAAAAGACCAGCCATCTTTATCAGTTGCAGAAAGACCTGTTGATGATGTTGCCATTTCTCCCTTAACAGCACAGGGAGTTTTGCAGTATATTTTGCAATATCTGATCTAAAAAAAATGGAGCTGGGTAACAAAGAAAAATCAACACTGAGAGTTTTTTCTTGAATTCAGTTTTGTTATTGCCTTGCAAAACAATTAAAAGACACGAGGAATGGTTTTTGTTGACTGTCAATAGTTAAAACATTAATGTTGTTTTTCTGTGTTTGCATTATCACATGTAAAACGTAGGGCTTTAGTATCACTGGAACTTGAAACAAAAACATTTTTGAGGAAACTGGAAATTTTTTTCATTTGGTCCGTTTCAGTTGCATTCTTTGCATAAAATCTTTGCTGCTGTGGTTACGTGTTTTGGGCTGACACACCTTGTTATTAACTGTAGCTAGTCATACAATATGGTGCCAAAAGGCAGGAATACCTTCTTGCTGCATACTGTGTTCCTAGTACTGTTAATAAGAAGGTGTGCGATTGGAAAATTGGCTTGGAGGCCAGAGACCGAAAACCACGGGAGAAGAAAGTGTATATTAATGCAACTGAGACGAATGTAATAAAAGTATTGCGCAATTTCCTCCGCACAGAATAGCCGTGGACCCGCCATTTGGTGGCAGCATGCCTAGACACAGCAAAAACACTCCTATTGTTACTCAGTGTCAGTCAATTCCGTGGTATCGTACCTTAAACATTCTTAACAAATTGTTTATCCTCTAAATTGTCTCATTATTCTTTCAGTGATAAGGTGAACAGCTTAAATTTGTTATCAGAATGTTTTCTCAATTCTTCGACACGAAAAAGTTATGAACGAAAAGAAATACGTTGTTTTCTTATTCTCCAGACAAATCTGAAATCTGGCACTTACAATATTTGACATTTCAAATTTTCACCCAATGGTGGTAGCATAATGATCGCACGGTGTTTATCGAATACAGATTTTTTGAACTTTCCCAGCAGGGTTTCGCGAGAACTACGTTGCATTTTCTCTAAGCATTCCCATTTAAGTTCCCCGAGCATTTCTTCTTTTTCGTACGGGCTACACCAACCTGTTTCGATCCTGGAAGACCGCCTTCGAAATCGTTCGACACCTGTTGAAATTCTTGCTGGATTATACATTCTTAGCCATTAATAGAAATCAGCAATCGGCAACCGTAATGTTTTCATTATTTTTCGACATTCATCTTTGTGTAGTCGCTTGGAAGGCAAGCGGCTCGCGCCAGAGACATCCCGTAGCGCCCTTACCACTCCCTCGCGAACGTGCTCGTTCACTGCAAAGTAGTAAGAGAGATAAGCATTTGTTGTGCTTTCGTCCATCTATACGTGAGGTTCTTACGTAGCTCTCTGTGCCTATTTAGCACCTCAAACCATCCGAGTACTCAGTTGCTTAGGAACAAACAGTCGTAGTAGAAATCATTCCGCTTTTTCATAACTGCTTAACGTTGAGCATCTGGTGACGTGGCGCTGTTGAAACGAGAAGGGTCCAATCCTGTGGATCAACACCTTTGAACGTGCAAAATTTTGGACAATGACAATGGAGGGAAGGAGACAGAGGAACAGACAGAAGTTGGCTGTATCATCTTAAGGGTCAATTATCGTGGCTAGAATAAAATAAACACTCTTTCTTTAAATTTATCCCTTCGAATCAAACATGTTATTTATCTCATTAGTTTCTTCTCAATATTTAGTTTTGTTCTGAACAAACTTCGGAACCTCTTCACAACATTTTACGCTGTGAAGGAAAAGGACGTCGCAAGATGACGTCAAGATTCCATGCTGCTGTTCTAGACTAGGCTGTAAGGACGGTATCGATCACTTCTTCTGGTTTCCGTCTCAGTCGAACTCCTCCATCGATGTGTGTACGCGCACGGTGACTCAACAGTCCTGACTCCTGTTTTTCTAAACTGCCGAGTGTGTTACTGCAGTGTGTCGATTTCACGACAGTTCACAACTACCACCCTTAAAAACACCTTTTTATCTGGGGCATTTGGCTAATATGGCATCAATACCTAAACCTCAGTGCCTGCTCGACAACTGGGACAACATATCGAAGGCCTCGAGCGTCCACCATAGAAAGTAGTTGTTCACGGGAAAAAAAAATTCAAATGTGTGTGAAATCTTATGGGACTTAACTGCTAAGGTCATCAGTCCCTAAGCTTACACACTACTTACCCTAAGTTATCCTAAGGGCAAACACACACACTCATGCCCGAGGGAGGACTCGAACCTCCGCCGGGACCAGCCGCACAGTCCATGACTGTAGCGCCCTAGACCGCTCGGCTAACCCCGCGCGGCTGTTCACGGAAATTCCGCAGGAATGTGAAGTATAAGAGTTGAAAGACCCACCCAGGAAGACTTGGAGAGGCTTAAGAGCACTTTTGTGAAGGAAATAAGAGGTAAAATTAAAATCTCAAAATGTTCTAGGTTAGAAGAAATTCAGGAAGGAACAGAGATAACTTTTTAAGTCATAAAAGAGTTTATGGGAAAAAATTAGACATGTATTAGAATTCGAGAACAAACTTTCTATGAACTTGATAAATTACTGGCTAGAAAAAGAAACACGCGATTCAGATGTAAACTACACTGACGGAAAAAAATTGTTACGTCAAGAAGGACTTGTGCGACATAAACGAAAGTTGGTAGACATGTTTCTACGTCTTAAAAATGACGTCCATTCAAATTTCGAGCCAGTTGCATTCCAGTGGCCTTCGTAGTACCACCGTGAGGATGAAAATCAGGCTTGCTTTAAGTACACTCCATTATGGGCGTGAGAATTTGTTACCTTTGACACTGGACGCCGTGGGATGATATGAGTCAAGAAAGCCTTTAAGGTGACATAGACGGCATTATCAACACCTCACTGAGTTTCAACTTGGTCGTGTAATAGAGCTACGGGAAGCTGGATGTTCTTTCTGCGATACTCCAAAAATGGTTCAAATGGCTCTGAGCACTAGGCGACTTCTGAGGTCATCAGTCCCCTAGAACTTAGAACTAATTAAACCTAACTGACCTAAGGACATCACACACATCCATACCCGAGGCAGGATTAGAACCTGTGACCGTAGCGGTCGCTCGGCTTCAGACTGTAGCGCCTAGAACCGCACGGCCACTCCGGCCGGCGCGATACTCCAGAAAGACTTGCCAGGAATGTAGTCACTGTATGTGATTGCTGGCAGCGGTAGTCACGAGAATGTACGGTCCCAAGAAGAGCGGGTTCTGGACGGTCACATGATATTACCGGGGGGGTGGGGGGGAGGGGGGGGACACCTTCGTGTTCGGCGTATGACTCCGGCGCATCGTACTGCACCTGCAGCAACAATTTGAGCAGCAGTTGGTCCACAGCGACACAACGAACTGTTAGAAATTGGTCACGTCAAGGAAAGCTCCGAGCCAGACACCCTGTAGCGTGCATTCCACTGACCCCAAATCACCGCCAATTGCGACTTCAGTGATGTCAAACGAGAGCTCATTGGAAGGCGGATGGAGGTCTGTCGTGTCTTCTGATGAAAGTGATTCTGCCTTGGTGCCAGTGATGGCCGTATATTGGTTATGAGCAGGCCAGCCAAAGGCCTGCAACCAAACCTGTCTGCGTGCTTCACACAGAGAACCTACATCTATAGTCACATGGTTACTCCAAGCACCATGACTGCAAATTTGTTCGTCAGTCTGGTGATTAGACCTGTTGTGTTACCATACATGAACAGCACTCCACGGGGTGTTTTCCAACAGGATAACACTCGTCCACATACCGCCGTTGCAGCGCAGCATGTTCTACCGAGTGACGACACGTTGGCTTTGCTTGCTCAATAGCAGAAATTGCACATCTTGCTTATCTCTAATAAACGCTTGCCTCTTTCAACTCGAAAGAGTACGCCTTTTTGTGTATACCTTATAGGAAACAGTGCAGCTTGTGCTAACTCCTTCGATATGCCTCCGGAAAAAAGTAATATTCCCACCATTATGTGGTTAACTCGAAAGTCAGTCATTTACTACTACAGCAGGATGCCAGTAGTATCCATCAGTCGCCTCCAAGAAATATTGTGGTATTTGCAAAACATAGCAGACCCGAGAGACATGTATTAACAGCCATTTAGTTGCAAATGGGACAATGAGTTCCTTCCTAATATTCCACAGTCCACGATAACCACTGAAAAATGTACCGCAGCAAAGAAGAATATTTCTTTAACCAAAGAGAGCGACCATCACACGCGAACTCGAGGATTAGTGAGGAATATCTCCAAGGTCCCCGTGGTCTGTTAACATCAGGAGCCTTTTCCTGCCGAGGTCTTCCTTTCCGGAAGCCAGCTTATTCAGCGCTGTCCGTCTGCTACTGAGTGTGGAAAAGCACGGCGTCGCGTCTGTGAGGCGTGCGCCAGAGGAAGGCGTTGCGTATACTGACGTCCGCTTTTCCGCTGAGCAGTTGGCGCTCTTGCTTAACGCATGTCTCACAAAATTCCTGTGAGTTAGTTACTCATTTCCGTTTCGGAACTCACCTGGAAAATCCCGTGGCTCGTCGCAATAGTGCTGTATGATGGAAAATGGGCTGCAAAAATGTTTCTACATCTACATACATACTCCGCAAGCCACCACATGATGTATGGCGGTGGGTTTGTTGTACCACTACTAGTCATTCCCTTCCGTATTCCCATTCGCAAATGGAACGAGGGAAAAACGACTATCTATATGCCTCCATATGAGCCCTATTTTCTCCTATCTTCGCGGTTCTGCAGTCAAACAAAAATTCCGGTTCTCTACATTTTCTAAATAATTTTCCACGAAAAGAACGTCGCCTCACCTACAATGATAGCCATTTGAGTTCCCGAAGCATCTCCGTGGTACTTGCGTGTTGATCGAGCTTACTGGTAACGAAGCTAGCAGCCCACCTCTGGACTTCTTCGATATCTTCCTTTGATTTGACCTGGTACGGATTCCAAGCACTCGAGCAGTACTCCAGAATGGAGCACATCACTGTTCTGTTCGCGATCTCCTTTGTTAGACGAGCTACGCTTTGTTAACACCTTCCCAAAAAACCGAAGTCAATCATTCTCCTTCCCTGCTACCGTCTTTACGTGCTCGTCCATTTCCTATCGCTTTGCAGCGTTATGTCTAGATATTTAAATGACTTGACTTGACTGTGTCAAAAAGCGCACTACTAATATTGTATTGACTACTAGACGATTGTTTTTCCTACTCATTTCAGTTAACTGGTATTTTTCTACATTTAAATCAAACTGATACCCATCACGACAAATACAAATTCTGAGTTATCTCACATTCTGCTCGACATTTTCCCGTATGCAAGAGTGTAATCAGATAAGAGTGAATAGTGCCGCCCTCGTAATGCTTACGTATAAAAATAGTTTTTGGGAGATTTTATGATTAATTCTTGGAATTCAGGTAATTTCCCAAATGGCTGGTGATTTTGTGGACAAGTATACGATAAACTACAACCTAAGATTAATAGTAAGTCTGTTTTCTGTCTTTGTAAGTTGAGCGACAGCTAAGAATGGCTTTGGTGTAGATGGGTAGCTGTAGGTCGCAAAGTTTGCAAATCGCAAAATCTGGATTGGATACATAACCTGTCCCGGAATATTTGTCTCCACTTAATTCTCCAGAACTGAGTTGGGTACTCAGGAAAAAGGCAGGGTAGTAAGGCCACGAGAAAAGAAAGATATATCGTTCACATTAAAGGTTAAGTTTTTGTCGCGCAACATATGTTTTGTTTCTGGCGTGATGTTACATATGGAGGTGTGAGATTATCGACAAATATGCGGTATCGTACGAACCTTCAGCGCACGTGTTTTTTGTGGTAAACAATAGTTCTGTGGTTGCTTGAGCATTTAAACGTTTTTAAAAGCTTTTCATTTTATCGCATTATCTAATGAGATGTTCATAACCAAGCGCGACACCTAAAAATAATATCGTACTAAATATTCTGAAGAATTTATTTACGATAGTCAGCCTTCTTGGTCAAAATAATGAATCGTTACATACAGAATTACATGTACATGAATTTATATGGTAAACTACTTACTTTCTCGTCCTTTTTTTTGTTCTGCACATGAATTAAACCTGCACTATTACAATACTATTTTTTTCTTTTCTTTATTTTTTTCTACTAGTATCGCTGTTTACCCTCAGCCGGGTCTTGCTAAACTGTGACAGAAAGAGTTCCATGGGTTTTACTCATTTCATATCATCGTGATTAGTTGAAAGTTATCATGATACCTAATGCTATTACTACTGTTAAAACATCACATACTACTGCTACAATAACAAACCATGTAAGTATTACAGTTATCAAAAAAGACTCTAGTAATACTACCATCACCAAGAATTTTCTATTCTTTTCAGTAAATGCTACTACTACTACTGAAAATTAAGTTACTATTGCTAACAGTAACACTAATCTCTCAATAAATTTGTAATGTGATGTTACAAATGACCACTATTTCTCTTTACTGTAGTCTGAGATGGAGGAATATATACACATACAATTTAGTACTGGAGACACCAAAATATTGTCATGAAACGTAGGGAGAAACTAGATACGTCTCCAGACAGCATTGCAACGGATCAGGGCGTATCACTTCAGTGATTCGGTCTTCTTGGTTACGCTTGTAACCACCTCACTTCACTTATTCTGTTACAGGGCCAAATGATCGTAAAGCTATTGGCTTTGTTCACGTTCCCTGGCATCGTGAATAGGCCTTATTCGTCTCTACTGTGGTGTCCGTTGTCTGTAACTACTTCTTGCTTTTTCTAAGATAGCATCAGCTACAAGATTTAAGGTATCAAAGTCCTAATTTACTCTTGTGTCATAAAGAGTTTTACCTCTTAAAGGCTGTCAGGCGGTTTTTGCTATATCTTTGAGAAGAAGACATTCCGATAGGACAGGATCTGATGTACAGATTTTCGCCGCAGTCACAACTGGTCGTTGCCGTTCTATTAATTCTATTCAGATACGTGGGGTGTGGCCCATGTCTGGAAAGACAGTGAGTGTAATAATGCCCTACTTGGCTCAAGATGTGTCATCTTCATGTTTTCAGTTACATCAGGCAGCAATTGAAACATTTTCCTTCCTGTGTCTGATGAGTTCTTCTCTACTTCCATTCTGAAAATAACGAATTCTTTATTACTATTGGAATTGTTGCCGATTCTCCGAGAATATCTATTTTTTCATATTCTTTCTTCTTCAGCTAACACATGGTAGCCTTTTAAACTATTTGTAGGTCCAGAGGCCACACACCCACCACACCACGTCTGTAGTGGTGATGCTGAAGGCCCCGCAGCATCGTAATAAAATCCCTCGCTGTACGTCCCGTAACGGAGCGGAAGGTCTGACCAGTCGTAACCTGTGCGCCGAAACACTGCCACCACCGCCCATAATTCAAACGGCTCTGAGCACTATGGGACTTAAGATCTGAGGTCAGCAGTCCCCTAGAACTTAGAACTACTTAAACCCAACTAACCTAAGGGCATCACACACATCCATGCCGGTGGCAGGATTCGAACCTGTTACCTTAGCAGTACCGCGGTTGCAGACTGAAGCGCCTAGAACCGCTCGCCCACCACGGCCGGCTCGCCCATAATTGTAGTAGAATATGAGAGCATTGTTTGAATATGAGAGTAAGGGAATACATTTAAAACAGTAAACATGTCTGCATTAAAACGGAATATTTGATTTCATGCGCACCGAGACAGGTATTAAAATGACGCACAAAATAACAACTTTTAATTGACGGTTGAAGAGAGTGATAGACTTGGAAACAGTTAATCGCAAGCTCGAGTAAAACTAAAGATAGCAAAGTAGTTACTTATGGGTGGCTGTAATTAAAAACTGATCTATCGCGAGAGAAAAAAAAAAATAGTTGGTAATTCTTTGGACGTGTTTTAACGTGCTGAGAGCTTCAAGCCCCCCTGGCCTGTACTGCCGGTGCTGTGATCATTCACCTGCCTTGGACACAGCCAAAATCGTAGTCTCTACTCTCCTTGGAAGACAATCTCTCAACGATACGCTGTACGAGCAGATCGGTCAACATCAATGAGACAGTGTAGATTTCGTCATTTGTTTCTCAGCTGATGTGAATGAAAATAAACGCAAATATTGTTTCAGGTGGGCAACAAATTGCAACAAGTTCTTCTAATAGATGAGATACGGAAGTACCATGAACGTAGAACATTGGTATTGCACACGAGATAACGATGCCCATCTGACGTAATTCCCACACGCGAACGTGACTGTCTACTTGAATGCATTCCCTTGTGCTTCGTAATTGGTATTCACTGCACGGTACTTCAGGCAACGCAATGTCGACGTATGTTTCCAGTCTCACAACCACGCTGCGACAATATTTTATTGTTTGTAATCAAATATTAATGACGGATAAAACAACTGTCATTGATTCTTACAGTATTCCTGGAATTCCTCCACCGGAAAAAGAAAGACAATGTCATGAAGCTGATTGTCTCACTAGATATCAATCCTGTAAGGGATGGTGGCTGGCATACGATTAACAGACCTCTCTTCCTGTTGTTCATACTGGCTTTTCTGGTCCGCAGACGTTACTTTTCATCTCGTTGTTCTCCTTACGAGAATAAGTGCACGCCGTTACAGTCTACCTGAGAAGGAAAATAAAATCTATTGCTGTTGCAGCAATTGAATCAAAGTATTAAGTGCTCAGGATGGTTTAGCTAAGAAGATAGAGCAAGCTCCATAAACCGGAAATACACTATCAATACTGTTCTGTTATCGCGATTCCTGACCATTTCTCCTGATAGCTGTGTTCTAGCCGTGGTCTTCAGGCTGGTCTGATGCAGCTCTCCTCTTCAGTCTATCCTGTGAAGGTCATTCCTGCATGACTGTTGCAACGTACATCCATTTGAAGTCATGGTAGTCAAGTCTTAGCCTCTCTGCCTATGATTTTTACCTATACATTTTCCTCCATAAACAAACCATCTATTCCTTAACTGGTGTTCTCTTAGAAGTGTGTAACGTCTAATGGAGGCAGTCTAAGGGGGGGGGGGGGGGGGGGGAGGCTATCTAGACCTTATTTCGAACGCTAAACCACATTTTTTTGAGTCATCAGTCTTATTGTGGAATCGTCATAAGAAAGCGGAGCCACATCAAAGTCGGTAAGCCATATCGATACCACATACATTAGCGATGTTTCGCTGCAATCCGTCACGACGAATGGCAGAGGCCGAGGGAGACACGCCCCCTCTCTCAACACAGCAGAGTCCACTCATGGAAGTCACTATAGAGCAGATCTTGGAAGCGTTCTCTCCAAGTTCATGACCTCACTTCAAGCAGTCAACGAGTAGGAGTAAAGAGTTATTCAATTCTCAGATGGAAATTTACTTTTGTAAGTGTTGAACATTGTACTCCAAAAGAAGAGTTTGTGGCTGCACACATCAAGGGATGATTTAACAGCCAGTGATAGTTGCAAATTATGAAGCACTCTTGTGGCAAAGGATTGTATCAAGTTATGTGAATGTTTTTATTCATTCTTGTAACGAAGTGAACTTATGTTTCATATGTTGTAGTTCAGATGAGCCATCTGCCAGAGGAATCAAAGAACCCACAGTTATGGCTGGATGACTGTAATTTCGTCTGGTCATAACACCAAGATTGCTTTGATACCGGCGAGAAAATCCTCTCCTATTCACCTCAGAGTAGCATTTGAACCTAACGTCCTTAATTATTTGTTGGATGCATTGTAGTCACTGCATCATCATCTACAGCTTCCTCTAGTATTCTGGAAGCTATTCCTATGTCTTCAAGCACACCCCACTTTCTTCAGTTTCCATTTACTCTTTTCATCGTTTGAGGAGAATCTCCTCATTTCTTAACATATCTATCCACCCAATTTCAAGTATCTTTATATAGTAGCACATCTCAAACGCTTCCATGCCTTTTACTAACGGTTTTCCCATAGTGGATACAATGCTGTGATCCAAGCGTACGTTCTCAGAATTTTTTTATTCGAATTAATGCCTATGTTTCATACCAGAAGACTTCTTTTGGCCAGGAATGCCCTCTTTGTCTGTACTAGTTTGCTTTTTATGTCCTCCTTGCTTTGTCCGTTAGGTGCTATTTTCCTTCCAAGGTACCTGATTTCCTTTGTCTTGTGCGTGGTCGCCAATTTGACGACTATTGCTAATCTCATTTTCTGCTAGTTTCATTTCGTCTTTCCTGTGTTTAGTCTCAGTCCGCCACGTGTATTCGGTACATTGTTCCATTCCATTCAACATATCATACGGTTATGCCTTACTTTCACTATACTTCCGCTATACGTAAGCATGTGTGGCTGACGTATTGAGATGTGGCCTATTTTTTGTTTTATTTCTTGTTCTAGCAAAGAGTGTCAGGTGTGGTGTTTTGGTGTACGGATGACAATGGTGACGCTACATCACGACTGTGTACAGGTCTTTTATACATTAGTTATACAAAAGTAACCTTTAATTGTACAACAGGTAAATAACTTACAGAAGTGTTTGATACAGCACTGAATGCAGTATATCGTCAGGTTTTACTTACAAACGTTCAGTGTGGCTACCTTTTGCAAGAGGAGAAAAGTCCCAGCTGTAATCGGTTTCCTGCCAAACCCTATGAATTTGTGCTTGAGGTATGGTGGCAACTGCATGTATTGTATTTTCTCGCAACTATTTTCCTGGAAGCGGAGGAACAAACAATCTGCCCTTAGTGTAACCCCATACGCAGAAGTGCGTTGAGGTTAAATCCGGCGATCTTGACGACCAGGATATTGTTCCACCACATCCAATCAAACTGGCATATTCCTATGGAGATGCGCGACAGTTTCACGATGATAACGTGAAGGCGCGCCATCTTCCTGGAAAATAAATTCTGTTTCCTTATCCTGTTGTAACTGAGGGATTTAACCATGTCAAGATACGATATGCAAATTACAGTTACAGACACTGCTGGCCGACCCTGACCTAGTGTCCTGTGCGATACAAAGCCAGTTTCGGCGAAACTATTGTACCAATTAATGACAGTTTGCCTTTGAGGTGGTGAGTTCAGATATTTAGTCTGAATTTCCTCTGAACTGCCGTAGCGGGTTTGGATTCGTATAAGCAAAAGCAACACTTCGCACGTTCCCCACCATTATGCGACTCTAAGGCGGCTGTTGGAGTAACTCATTTGCGCATGCCGCCTAGCGGAAACATCGGGAATTAACAGTGTTAGGTGGGAATTAAACTTGAAGATGTGATGCATTCAGTGCTGTGTCAAACACTTCTGTGAATTATTTGCCCTTTCCACAGTTAAAGATTACTTTTGTATAACTAGTTTATAAACACCCTGTATTCTTTCGAATCATAATTGTTATGGAAACATAAAGAATGTGTGTGGGGGCGGATGTGGCGGAAGATAGAATAGGTGCCAGCACGTAGCTAGTCTCATCTACATCTACATCTACATCTACACGGATACTCTGCAAATCACATTTAAGTGCCTGGCAGAGGGTTCATCGAACCACCTTCACAATTCTCTGTTATTCCAATCTCGTATAGCGCAGGAAGAATGAACACCTATATCTTTCCGTACGAGCTCTGCTTTCCCTTATTTTATCATGGTGATGGTTCCTCCCTATGTAAGTTGGTATCAACAAAATATTTTCGCATTCAGAGGAGAAAGTTGGTGATTGGAATTTCGTGAGAAAATTCCGTCGCAACGAAAATCGCCTTTCTTTTAATGATGTCCATCCCAAATCCCGTATCATTTCTGTGACACTCTCTCCCATATTTCGCGATAATCAAAAACGTGCTGCCTTTCTTTGAACTTTTTCGATGTACTCAGTCAGTCCTATCTCGTAAGGATCCCACACCGCGCAACAGTATTCTAAAAGTTGACGGTCAAGCGTAGTGTAGGCAGTCTCCTTAGTAGGTCTGTTACATTTTCTAAGTATCCGTCTTTGGTTAGCCTTCCCTACAACATTTTCTGTGTGTTCCTTTCAATTTAAATTATTCGTAATTGTAATACCTAGGTATTTAGTTGAATTTACGGCTTTTGGATTAGACTGATTTATCGTGTAACCGAAGTTTAGCGCGTTCCTTTTAGCACTCATGTGGATGACCTCACACTTTTCGTTATTTAAGGTCAACTGCCACTTTTCGCACCATTCGATATTTCTTCTAAATCGTTTTGCAGTTTGTTTTGATCTTCTAATGACTTTAGTAGTCGATAAACGACAGCGCCATCTGCAAACAACCGAAGACGGCTGCTCATATCCCAAATTGATTATATAGATAAGGAACAGCAAAGCGCCTATAACACTACCTTGGGCAACGCCAGAAATCACTTCTGTTTTACTCGATGACTTTCCGTCAATTACAACGAACTGTGACCTCTCTGACAGGAAATCACAGTTACAGTCGCATAACTAAGACGATATTCCATAAGCACGCAATTTCACTACGAGCCGCTTGTGTGGTACAGTGTCAAAAGCCTTCTGGAAATCCAGCAATACGGAATCGATCTGAAAGCCCTTGATAATAGCACTCACCACTTCATGTGAATAAAGAGCTAGTTGTGTTTCACAGCAACGATGTTTTCTAAACCCATGTTGACTGTGTTTCAATAGACTGTTTTCTTCGAGGTTATACATTATGTTCGAACACAATATATGTTCTAAAATGCTGCTGCATATCGACGTTAGCGATATGGGCCTGTAATTTAGTGGATTACTCCTACTACCTTTCTTAAATATTGGTGTGACCTGTGCAACTGCCGGCCGAAGTGGCCGTGCGGTTAAAGGCGCTGCAGTGTGGAACCGCAAGACCGCTACGGTCGCAGGTTCGCATCCTGCCTCGGGCATGGATGTTTGTGATGTCCTTAGGTTTGTTAGGTTTAACTAGTTATAAGTTCTAGTTGACTAATGACCTCAGCAGTTGAGTCCCATAGTGCTCAGAGCCATTTGAACCAACCTGTGCAACTTTCCAGTCTTTGGGTACGGATCTTTCGTCGAGCGAACGTTTGTATATGATAAGTATGGAACTAATGCATCAGCATACTCCGAAAGGAACCTAATTGGTATGCAGCCTGGACCAGAAGACTTGCTTTATTAAGTGATTTAAGTCGCTTCACTACTCTCTAAGAACTTCGAAGGAGTTGGCGAAGGGACGAGGTTATAGCGAAATGGATCTGAGCACTATGCGACTTAACATCTGAGGTCATCAGTCACCTAGAACTTAGAACTAATTAAACCTAACTAACCTAAGGACAGCACACACATTCATGCCCGAGGCAGGATTCGAACCTGCGACTGTAGCGGCCAGGGTATAGCGTTCCGCACAAAGAGGCCATCATAGCCGAGTACAGCTGTGGCTGCGGGAGGGAGGATGGGGAAGAAAATCGGTTATGAGCAGGAATCATGGAGTTGGTCGCTGCTGGAACGTCCAGCATCTAGTTTCCAAGCGGGGCGGCGTGCCAGCTGCCGGGTCGGAGTGTCGCCGCAGACGTCAGCGTGGTGTCAGCAGAGTGACACAAGACCCAGCAACAAACAACTGTCGCTCCACTGTGCGCACCTCAGTACAGTATGCCAAGAGCGTCAACAGTGCATCAGGGTGGGATTCCAAGGCCGCCGCCCACCGGCCATCGGTCATCGGAGGCGAAACTGGAAAACAGGCCAGTGCGTCAGCTTTCGAACTGTTGCGTATCCTCTTGATGTCGTAACGATGCTCTGATTTTTGTTTTTCCCTAACTGATCCATCATCGCCGCGCAGGATTAGCCGAGCGGTCTATGGCGCTGCAGTCATGGACTGTGTGGCTCATCCCGGCGGATGTTCGAGTGCTCCCTTGGACATGGGTGTGTGTGTTTGTCCTTAGGATAATTTAGGTTAAGTAGTGTGTAAGCTTAGGGACTGATGACCTTAGCAGTTAAGTCCCATAAGATTTCACACACATTTGAACATTTGATCCATCATATCCATATCATGGGCTCATTCTTCCTTGACTTTCTTTTTCTATCGACGTAGACGGAAGGTAAACATTTCTTACTTTGGTGTTTCAGTATAGACAATATGCAAGAGACATTTTACATGACGCTAAGATTTTGTACCAGAATATTCAACCACTTCTCTGTTTCTCACCGAGCGAGTTGGCGCATTGGTTAGCACACTGGACTCGCGTTCGGGAGGACGACGGTTCAATCCCGCGTCTGGCCATCTTGATTTAGGTTTTCCGTGATTTCCCTAAATCGCTCCAGGCAAATGCCGGGATGGTTCCTTCGAAAGGACACGGCCGACTTCCTTCCCCGTCCTTCCCTAATCCGATGAGACCGATGACCTCGCTGTTTGGTCCCTTCCCCCCAAACAGCCCAACCCTCTCTGTTCCTCGGTGCGTACTGTGTATATTTTCCCTGTTTTCTGTCTTTGGATTTTTCTCTCCATCTCTTCTTCCTGTATAACGTTCTATTACCTCTCCTTCTCTTATTTCACCAGTATCTACGTCTTTATAGTTACTCCCTCCACCCCACCCACTCCTCTCTCCCTCCCTCTCTCTCTCTCTCTCTCTCTCTCTCTCTCTCTCTCTCTCTCTCTCTCATACACACACACACACACACACACACACACACACACAGAGAGAGAGAGAGAGAGAGAGAGAGAGAGAGAGAGAGTGAGAGAGAAACATCCTTGATACTGAAAGCACGATATGTTTTTAAAATATAGAAAAGGGCGATCGAGGTTTTACTTCTTTGTTTATTGTTTTACAGTTGCAGCCAGTCATGCTGATGACTGGAAACGGCTATATATTCCATATATTTCTAGTTAGTGATTGCTTATATAATAGACTATGACCACAAAGAAAAATTGTCTTGAGACTGTCGATTCCGGTCAGTGATGACTATCTTCAGACCAGTGTGTTCCATATCATTATATAATAAAAGACATGTTTTAAACAGAACTGGAGATGGCCATCACTGAGCGAAATCGATAGTCTGAGAACAGTTTCTCTTATGATCATAGACTTGAACAAAAGACACAAATTTTTATACATGTCGCAGTTTACGCAACTTGTGTAACAATTCTGTTTACTAGATATTTATAAGACGAAGCAAGTAAACCAAATCTTGCCTTTACAAAACTACCCTTGACTAACAAATAATCATTGTCTCTTATACTGCTTCTGGGAATACTACACCACAATTCTTCCCTTGGGGAACTTATATGAACTATTCATGATTGTTTCCGCCACCGGAATTACGGTGTAACTACCCCGGTGCGTAGTCATTTGGATTCATCGAGTACAGAGAATTACATCAGCAGCAGAACACTCTCACAGAAACTACAGTTCCGAAAAATAAAAAGGTAACGGCAGTTATCTACATGGAATCTGTTCCACTCAAAACTCGCATTAATTAATTGTGTAAAGCTGTCCGCCCCCGGTAGCTGAGTGGTCAGCGCGACGGAAAGTCAATCCTAAGGGCACGGGTTCGATTACCGGCAGGATCGGAGATTTTCTCCGCTCAGGGACTGTGTGTTGTACTAATCATCATCATTTCATCCCCATCGACGCGCAAGTAGCTGAAGTGGCGTCAAATCGAAAGACTTGCACCCAGCGAACGGTCTACCCGACGGGAGGCCCTAGTCACACGACATTTACATTTATTTACATTCTGTAAAGCTGATATTAAAATATAGCATAAGGTTTGAACGTAAATCCTTCTTGCCTTGCCACTTCCCTCCATGCTGCACGACGTTCTTCCACTGTACAGGATTTCACATTCTGTGCGTTCACTGCTAATAGTATCGTAAGCTGGTCGGCGATGGTGGGAATAAATCCTTCAGTGAGTCGCAAAGATAGTTGAAGGAATGAGAGTATAGTGATTTCAGTTACGATGAAGCTGAAATGATGATGAAATTGTTCCTGCTAATACCCAAGCCTCCAGACGTCAGTCGCTTAGGTCGGTACCAATCGTTGTGTGTCGAGAGAGTACCAACGAAAACGCCAATTTAGTTCGTGCTATGAATGTCGTTAGGTAGAATATTCGTAAACAGTAATTAAAGATAACACAAGAACTACGAAGCACAGGAAAACCGTAAGCGTATCTGTGAAACACTGTTACCTACACTTCGCGTGGGTGAGTTGGTAGAACATGCGGTCGTCGTATCAAGGGTCCCGTGTTCAAACCCCACTGTTGAGAAACATTTCTTCAACTTTTTTCTCGATAAACTGTTATATGGGAGAATATTTTTCTGCCTTGTAAATGGACTTTCCGTAGTTTGTGGCTACGTTCTTTTGACAGTCTGCTTTCGCTTCGTTTGCTGAAAGTAGCAAACCTTATACGAATGCACTCTATAGGTTTCAACTAACGAAGCGAAGTGAAAGCAGACTGTCAAAAGAACGTAGCCACAAACTACGGAAAGTCCTTTTACAAGCCAGAAAAATGTTCTCGCATATAACAGTTTAACGAGAAAAAAGTTGAAAAAAATGTTTCTCAACTCCGAAAGGTCCTTTTACAGGTAAGGAAAATATTCTTCCATACAATGCTTTCACGGGTGAACAGTTAAAAAAAGAAGTCATTTGCGGGGTTTGAATGCATGATCCTTGGTATGATAACGACACGCTCTATCAACTCACCCTTTCAAAATCTGCAAAACAGTTTCTCACAGATAAGCTTTTCATGTGCTGCGTAGTTCTGGTATTACTTTTAATTACTGTTTATACATGTTCTATAGGCCGACTGCACATAGCAGGAACCATATCGGTGATTTTGTTGATACTCTATCAACACAACGTTTCGTACCGATCTGAATGTCTTTCATCTGGAGGTTTGGGTGTAAGAGCCGAACCCCATAAGGTGCTTCGGAAAATGCGTGGTTGACCTACACCCCAACAAATCAGAAATTAGGAATGACAGTGCTGCTGATGAAATACCACACTTCATTTAAAGGACACCGATATGGAATCACGGAAAATACGGACGATTTGTCAATAGAAGCTGATAACGCTCATTGCAAATGCTGCTTCTCGTAGGTACACTAGAAGCTGATGAAACGACGCTTGAGTAAAGGGGCTGTGGCAACGATTGGTTCTGCTAAAAAATAAAGGGAAGTCCTAGCGTAGTCAACATGCTGGCCGAGTTACGTTATCGAGTGGTCGTGAGTCAAATGAGAACTATGCCGCAGACCCGAACACGACTGCGATTGTCTTTGAATGGGGGCAGAGAAAAAGCTGACCAGGCAGCGGAGCTTCTCGACGTGGTATTCGAAACACATGCGATTGGAATTACAGTTTTGTTTTCTTTATGATTGTTTTCTCAATTTTTAACACACGGTACGCTCATACGACACGTTCCTTACGTAGGGGTTCACGCATTTGAGCATAAAACCAAAATAGATGGGGCTCTGATTCTAAGAGTAAAAATAAAGAGATCGGTACCTGTCAAACCGAGTCCGGGAAAGCTTAGTTTCCAAATTATGCGATTCCCATGCATACTTTACCAACCCTAAAAAGCTATTAATTATGCATGCAATTTCGGCACGTTTTCGGCCTTCAGCTCCTCGCCGTAGTAAGTTTCAAACATGATGAAATACACCTGGCAGAAAGCGTATAATGTTTCCACAGTAAGAGTCATCATTAACAGATGTTTGCGCAAACCACCGATCTGAAATAAAAACATCTGTCGCCCTCCACTGGGCTACGTTAAATGAGCGCGGAGAGCACGGAATTTGTCCACAGCTGCTATCCGTTGAGTACTGTTATGTGCATTCTGCTAAGACACACATAATAAAGTGTGTAGCAGCGCCATGTCTAATTAAAAACATCCCTCGACATATTGCGCGAACATGAGCACATATATCAGAAACTTTCAAGAAAAAACAAACAAACAAACACCGTCCGAACGCCGCCCGCAGTGGCCGAGTGGTTTTAGGCGCTTCAGTCGAGAACCGCGCGACCGCTACGGTCGCATGTTCGAATCCTGCCACCGGCATGGATGTGTGTGATGTCCTTAGATTAGTTGGGTTTAATTAGTTCTATGTTCTAGGGGACTGATGACCTCAGATGTTAAGTCCCACAGTGCTCAGAGCCATATAAACAGTCCGAACAGATCATGAAGGCCCAACGGCACCGAACGGCGCTTTTGGCATCTCAGGATGCGGGTACGGAGGGGCCAAAAGTAATTGAATATTACATATTAGGTCTACAACTTTGCTTATACCGTATTTTTTTCTCGAAGTTCGAGGCTTTATTTTGAAAAACTTGGAAAAGAGTTA
Organism: Schistocerca americana; assembly: GCF_021461395.2. Lineage (NCBI taxonomy): Eukaryota > Metazoa > Arthropoda > Insecta > Orthoptera > Acrididae > Schistocerca > Schistocerca americana. The sequence continues at coordinate 323,199,002 of NC_060121.1, read as the reverse complement.
CGATTACCGAGCGAGGTGGCGCAGTGGCTAGCACACTGGACTCGCATTCGGGAGGACGACGGTTCAATCTCGCGTCCGGCCATCCCAATTTGGGTTTTCCGTGATTTCCCTAAATCGCTTCAGGCAAATGCCGGGATGGTTCCTTTGAAAGGGCACGGCCGACTTCCTTCCCAGTTCTTCCCTAATTCGATGAGACCGATGACCTCGCTGTCTGGTCTCCTCCCCCAACAAGTCCATTCCAGTCCAATCCAGTTACGATTAAAAGTGTTGGCCATAGCTGGCCACTGTTCCCTCCCTTCTTTCCGGCAACATACGAATCCTGCGGCGGAAGAACTGCGTGGCTCCTCAGTAGATCCATGAATCGATTCAATTTTGCACTTGTTCATGCGACCAAAGATGCTGGCCAGCCAGTCTGTATGCCATTGATCGGAAAGGGAGGTACTCACGTGGGGCAATGACTGGTGAATACGGAAGGAGGGGGGGGGGGGGGGGGGAGTAGAGGTAGACTTTCCCATTCCAACGTTTCCACGTATGTTTTGACGGGTTTTGCGACAGAAGGTCGAGCGTTGTCATGCATCAAAACTACCTTCTCATGTCTGTCGCCGTATTGTATCCGTTTGTCGTTCAGTACTCGGTTCAGACGCATCAGTTGACTTCGATAAGGATCTCCTGTGATTATTTCCGTCAGTTCCAGGAGCCTTCTGTCGTCCTCCGCTACGCCGGTCTTCAATATCAAATGTTCAAATGTGTGTGAAATCTTATGGGACTTAACTGATAAGTTCATCTGCCCATAAGCTTACACACTACTTAACCTGAATTATCCTAAGGACAAATACATACACACCCATGCCCGAGGGAGGACTCGAGCCTCCGCCGGGACAAGCTTCAATATCGAAGTCACCGTTCTTGAAGAGTTGAAGCCATTCTCTGCAAGTTCTTTCATTAATAAGTGCCTCATCATAGGTCCTACCCAGCATTTTGTGAGCCTCAGGCGCAGATTTCTTCATGTTAAAGCAGAAAATTAAAACTTGCCCTCAAGTGACGAGAACTGGGCTCCTAAGCTGATACATTCAATCAAGCTGAGCTTTATGGTGCAACCATAAACCGTCTAATATTTTGATGCTATGTTTACAGATGCCTAACCTTATCATATGATACGACCTACTTCCTGCTCCGCCACGTGCTCCTACTGTCATCTACTGCAAAACGGCGGAAGCAAAGTTGTAGACCTATTACAAATGGCTCGGTAGCCACAACTGAATTCCTCTTAACTCATAAACAATCAGTTCTCGATACATTTAATTATGAACTTCGTTTCTTCCTGTTACGGGGAAATCTGACTTGACCTATTTACTGTTCACTATTTTCGGTACGTCCTGTATTAAAAATCGTCTTTCTTCTTATGGGACTAGAAAATGAAATTTTGTGGCCGTCATTCGACAAGGCACTTCGGTTGCGACACTAGAGTCGTATATTGGTGTATAAGAGTCCCCAACTGCTAGAGTGCAAGTGGGCAGACAGGCCCATTTCGAGAATCTCATTATCCACAAACCATTGGATCACAGATGCTGCTTTATGAGAGGGCGCATTCTCATACTGATACAGTGATCGTCTCCGAATTGTTCCTCTACTGTTCCATAAAATTTCAGGCGTGCGGCCCCATACACTTTGCTTGTTCTTCTGCTATTTCCGCAGTATACTGTCCAGCCATCTAGAGCGAGCCGGGTGACTGGCGCTCCAGCACTGGCTCCGTCCTTTTAAACCCTCGAATCGCGCTGCTGCGTAGGCGGCCACGGATACACAAGGCGCCAAAGACGTTGATGGGCGGCAAATAGGTACAACACAGTGAAATCGATGTATTACTGCGAGCTGCACCGTTGCGACCTCTTTGTGAGTTTATTACGGAGAGTACCGCATTCCATGATTTTTCCCAGTTGAAGCCGTTATCTGTATTAATTAAATTCATCGCCAACCGAATTTCAATCGTTTCTTACACTACTGAGTCCCAGAAAAATAAAGTCGAGGCTAAAATTTCGACGTTATCGTACACCATAGAGTGCCCAGTGTCAAGACAGTGCTCTGCCACCGCAGATTTATTAGGTTGTAAGAGTCGGGTGTACCTACGGTACTCTGTTCATCTCTCGTTGACTGTACGTATCGTCCGTCCGATGTATGAACATTTACACTCACGGGGAATCTTGTTAACCCCAGGCTTCCGAAGCACCAAATCATCTTTAACGGAACTCAGGAGTGCCGCTGCCTTTGACAGAGGCCGAGAAATCACTTTCACTTGTGTTTGCTGAGGATCCGTCCTAGTTTTGACGACAGGCTTCCGACGTATGGCAGAAAAGCCGTAGATTTAAGGGGAGCCGGAGGTGGTCAAATCCAAAAAAGTACGATTTTTTTTTTTTTGCTACCGAAAATTAATTGGAACATTCCTCTTTAATGTAAACTTTGAATTATTGTTCTACTCGCCCTAGAAGTGGTGTTATTACCATTTTCCCCCACGCCTGCAGAGGAAATGGGCGGCCGCTGAATGCATCTAACACCCTCTCGTGACTTCCTGGCGAGCTACTTGGGATTTTATGGGCCTGTTACGCATACAGCGCCTTATGTTCCGCATACAGCGAGTGTGCAAGGGTTGGCTACATTGTTTTCTGTGACAAATATTACCCGTATTTCCTTACAGCTTACTCCTATTTTCCTCAGAATTTCGTACATCTTGCTCCATTTAATATTGTCGTACACATTTGTTCTGGTTACGATGCCACGTTTTAGTAACCGTGTATATAAGAAGAGGAAGAACGTAGAGAAAAGAAAATTAACACTAATACCAAGTTGCGATACTACAATGAATAAGAGCGCGGAACATCGTCTCTTTGCTGTTTACCGTTTCGAATTAGTTCAGTGTTGCGCCTGTTGTTGATAGTATTATACCTCTTGTGTAAAGCGGGTAATATGCAGTATGTACAAGAATCAGGAGGGAACAATAAAACCAATTTTTCATGACTTAGCACAGCCAGAATTGTTACACAAATGTATACACGGAAAGACGCAGAATTCTAAGAGAGCGTAAACAATTTGATTTGGAAAGTGATTCCTAAAAGGGTGTTTGTAGGCATAAAAACACTGCACTTTGGCATTTATAATGCAATAGCAACCTACAACCGAGGGAACAGCGTGAAGTGTGAAGTTCTGAAGGCATTAGGATTTACAGCTGGGGTGAACACTGTACGAGCACTAAGAAATATTGACAGAGAAAGGATAAGAGGAGCAGAAAGACGAGAAAGGCATATGAAGTATGATGGAACAACAGGCCAGAAAAGAAGACAGAAGCGTTAGCTTTTGGAGGATGAAGAAGAAGAGCCTGATAATCCATCCTATAGAGCAGGAATGTATTGAGAAACTTTGATAGCCATTTCCCGTAAATTAGAATTTTTCGAATATAAGGAACATTTTCTCGAAATCCACTCAGGCTAGAGAGATGAAATTTTTATACAGCACTCCTAGTGGTCAAATTTACATTGTAACACACCCATTTGGCAATATGTTCAGTAGTTTCATTCCAGTTTAATTATAAAGCAAATATTTGTAAAAAAATTTGGGTCATTAATAAAAAAAATAATTGGAAGGAAACTAGAAAAGATACTCCAAAATCCCTGTGTCATAACTGCAATACTAAACCACTCTATATATAAAAAAATTCAAATTTTTCTATTTGGTAGTTTATTCATAAATGTTCCTCAAACTTAGTGATTTTAACATGGGCAGCATAGGCACCTCCGGCTCCCCTTAAAACTTTGCGCGTCTTCTTCTGCATCCCTTATTCTCACTGTTCGTTTCATTCGTCGTGGCATGTGTATCTGCTGTGGAGAACTCAAGTTGGATTCAAAAACTCTTCTCAAGCGTCCTGCTGACTGCTCTCGTGTGCAACGACGTGTTCTCTGTGTATTAAGCTTGGAAAAACACTGGAATATGCGAAACGCGTGAGAGAGGATGTTACGTAGAGGTGGAAAGATTAGTTCAAGACAGCAGATATGAGACAAAAGCATCAAATCGGACGAAATACTGATGACGCAAAAACAAAACTATTGCTTAACATTATTGGTGAACATTACTGTTCAGTCGGGAAATCAACTAACACATTACAAAAAAACCAAAAAAATAACGAACATTCTATCATCACAGTACATCACTGCTACCGTAATAACAAACATGCAAAGATGAGATTATTTTACACACGTCATGTTACGCTGCGTTCGTCGTGTGCGCCGTGTTTAAACGGTGTAGGACACCAGGCTTGAACCGATACCCTCACTCTCTGCAGTCGGTGGAAAACGCAGCTGCTGACTTCATTTCGCAATTTTACTCATGCTTTGTTACAAATGATCAATACTAAAGAATGATAAATGATTTAGAAAAGAAATGTGCGAGGAGGGAAAGAATTTCATGCTCAAATCACATAGCTTTTTGTATTTCTCGTACCTATCGTGTGTTACACTGAAGAACCAATGAAACTTGCACACTCACCTAATGTCATGCAGGGCCTCCGCGAGCACGCACAAGTACCGCAACATGACGTGGCATGAACTCTACTAAAGTCTGAAGTAGTGCTGGAGGGAACTGACACCATTAATCCTGCAGGGCTGTCCATAAATCCGTACGAGTACAAGGGGTAAAGATATCTTCAGAACAGCATGTTGCAAGGCAGCCCAGATATGCTCAATCAATAATGTTCATGTCTGGAGAGTTTGGTGGCCAGCGGAAGTGTTTAAAGTCAGAAAGAGTGTTCCTGTAGCAATTCTGGACGTGTGGGGTGTCGCATTATCCTGCTGGATTTGCCCAAGTCCGTCGGAATGCACAATGGACATGAATGGATAAAGGTGACAGGATGCTTATGCAGTGTCACCTGTCAGAGTAGTATCTAGACGTATCAGGGGTCCCATATCATTCCAACCGCATACGCCCCACACCATTATAGAGTTCCCACCAATTTGAACAGTCACCTGCTGACATGTAGGGTCCATGGATTCATAAGGTTGTCTCCATACCCGTACACGTCCATCAGCTCGCTACGATTTGAAACGAGACTTGTCCGACCAGGTGACATGTTTCCAGTCATCAACAGCCCAATGTCGGTGTTGACGGGCCCTGGAGAAGCTTAAAGCTTTGTGTCGTGCAGTCGTCAAAGGTAAATGAGTGGGCCTTCGGCCCCGAAAGCCCATATCGATGATGTATCGTTGAATGGTTCGCACGCTGACACTAGTTGATGGCCCGGCATTGAAATCTGCAGCAATTTGCAGGAGGGTTGCACTTTCGTCACGTTGAAAGATTCTCTTCATTCGTCGTTGGTCCAGTTCTTGCAAGATCTTTTTCCGGCCTCAGCGATGCCGGAAATTTGATATTCCTGATATTCACAGTACACTTGTGAAATGGTTGTACGGGGAAATCCCAATTTCGTTGCTACCTCGGAGATGCTGTGTGCCATCGTTCGTGCGTCGACTACAACATCACGTTCAAAATAACTTAAATCTTGATAACCTGCCAATATAGGAGTAATAACCGTTCCAACAACTGCGCCAGATACGTGCTGTCTTATACAGGGTGAAAAGTATTTAAACTGACAAACTCTGGGAGGTTGTAGGGGACATCAAAACAAATATTTTCCATACTGTCATTTTTTCCTATGAGGAGTATTTAAACCGGTAGAGAAAGATTTCTCTGGCGACAAATTAATTAAACCAACAAACACTTTTCCATTTTTTTATGACCAAGAGACAACACATTAACACAACCCAACTTCAATTGCAGTAGATTTTCAAAAATTCCTCCATTGACACGTAAACAAAGGTTACACCGTCGGATCATGTTCTGTCTGACACGAGCAAAAACCCCAGGAGTATCCTGAATTCTTCCTGCTGCTGCTACTATCCGGGCAACCAGATCCTCCTCTGATGCAATAGGACTTGAGTACACAAGGTTGTGCATCTCTCCCCACACACAAAAAGTCCAGAGGGGACGTCTGCTATTCCACGTTTCTGGGAACCGTCGGTCCTGGAATCGACGCACACGACGACTGAAAAGTGCTGGCGCCCCGTCATGTTGGAACCACGTGCGCTGTCTTGTAGGGAGCGGGACGTCTTCCAGCAATTCTGGCAATGCTCTGGCGAGAAAATTGTGATAGTGCCTGCCATTTAATGGCCTAGGTAGTAGGTAAGGCAGAATTAAACAGTCCCTAACAACACCGACCCACACATTAACAAAGAACCGCACTTGATGAGCGCTAGTAACTGTGTCATTTGGGTTATCCTCACTCCAAACATGCGAATTGTGCATGTTGAAGACTCCATCATGCCAAAACGCTGCTTCATCGGTGAACAACACAGATGATGGAAATGTCGGATGCATTTCACACTGTTCCAGGTACCACTGCGAAAACTGTGCTCTGGGTGGATAATCAACTGGTTCCAGGTTGTAGACACGCTGTAAATGAAATGGACGTAACAATTGCTCTAGAAGGACTGTTCTTACATTCGTATGATTCGTCCCCATGTTATGTGCAATTGCACGAGTGCTGATTGAAGGTTCCCGCTCCACATGCTGCAAGACAGCTTCCTCAAATTGCAGCGTTCTTACCGTGCGACGGCGTCCCTGTCCAGGTAATCTGCTAAATGACCCCGTCTCACGCAGACGATGGTACACAGCAGCAAAGGTCGTACGATGCGGGATACGGCGATTAGGATATTGTTGTTGATAAACCCGCTGTGCAGCTCCTCCATTGTGGTGCGCTACGTAGTACACACCAAAAATATCAGTGAACTCTCTCCAGGTGTATCGCTCAATTAGCAAACAGAGACAATGCACTACTACACTGGTGGACAGCAGTTGCCTACAACTGAAGAGCGTAATACGCCCTCTAACAACTGAAGATCGTAATACGGCCTCACCGGATTAAATAATCCTCATAGGAAAAAATGACATTAGGGAAAAATATTTGTTTTGATGTCCCCTACAACCTCCCAGAGTTTGTAGGTTTAAATACGTTTCACCCTGTATAGGCGTTGCCGACAGCAGCGCCGTATTCTGTTTACATTGTATCTGAATACGCATGTCTATACCAGTTTCTTTGGCACTTCAGTGTATGACATGATAGTTCGTTTCCGAACATTGTAAATTGGTGTAGAGAACAAGGTTTTTATTTTAATTAATCTTTCCATTGTATTAGACGAGGTATTGAAAATTTCTAACATATATCCGCTGATTTACGCATTTCTAGACCATAATCGTATGGGAATGTTATGTGTTGTTATGTGTAGAAACGTGCCACTCTCGTTTTCGTCTCACTGTGCGTTTGAAGCCCAATTACATTTTACGAGCGTTTCAGCTTAATGGCACACTTTTGCCGTATAATTATGTAGCGAAACCTTCCGTGCGGCTGACGGTTGCTACGCAACTTCACGACCAGCTTTTTCTGTTGCTTGTTTGCTCTTTCGAAAGTCTCGTGTCTGCTCTGTCTCAAGGTCTGCTGGAGGAAGAAGGTAGCCGGTGGCTTTCCTGCGTTGCTTCCTTCGTGTTCCTGTCCTGCCGAAGAGCAACTTATATCTGCTTTGGCTGCTTCTATTCCGTTTCCTCCTCTCTCCCTTCAGCATTCCGCAGCCTATCGATAGTTCGAGAATGAGACTTGAAGTAACGCTCAACCACCTAGCATCATTATTCTCGCCTTGCACGTCCGTTAGGAGATAAAAAAACGATGAGGAAAATTAATGATATTCTTGTTAAGCCACTTCAGTATCTGTGGCCCTTTCAGGTCACGTATCGACCTCAGAATCTGCTTCCAGTAATGAGTAGTTATGATATTTCCATCGAGTCATCTAAAGCCGTCTTAGATGTATTACGACTTCGTAGACTCATTGCTTTCAGGATCTACGAAACAAACGTGTTCCTGTTCGCCTTGCCACCGTCGTAACTTGTTTAGAAGTTGTCCTGACATGCAAGTTACATATCCTTCCCACTGAAGTCTACAGGTCCCCATTTTCTGGGTAAAGTTAGAACGTTGCATCGTTTCCTACAGTTATGGTGTAGTTTGCTTTCTAACTGCTTGAAAGGAAATTTCTTATATTTGTAAATTGTCTTCAAACGGATTATATGTTTCACAGATGCTTTTAATATTTTCTTTGTCCTCTGAGGTACAGTTGTTAATCAATATACTATCCAATAATCTTGGACCTAATTCGTTTCTGAATGGAAATTTTGCAGATAGCCACTCTCGCTGTGTTATTGTCAGCCAGTGATGCTACCTGTGATTATACAGAATACTTTAAACAGCTCTCTGCAAACAGTGGCGATTCGTTTCTCAACTTTAGTGGATAATCACGCGCGATTCTCAAAATCTGCATCCCGTTCAGAAGTATTCGTACGAGCTAGAAGATGTTATCACGAACCTGACTGGTGCCTCCGCCATAACATAATGATTCTGCCTTCAAGAAAATGGACGTTAATGGATGACGTCATTGGGAGTGACTGACCTGCCTGTTAGATTTGTATCACAGAGTGCTACATGTGGATAACAGTTGTGTGTGCACGTTACATATGAGCTAGCGCAGACAAGGCCTGGGCCAACACTGTCTTCTTTTCTGCATATGGATGGGCTGATTGCAAATTATGGTAGAGGCAGGTGGCTCGTTATTATGAGTCATTCTTCACTGAACTGAGAAGTCTGTTATGCCATCAGGAAAATTTCATTAGAGCACTGGTCTCGCTGAAAACGATATTTTGCATCACTTTGAAATTACAAAAAGGGAAGATCATTTGCATAGTCTGTGCTACTGAATGCGTTATCATAAATTTTTTTATGACGTAGTATTAAGATACGATGGCCATTCGGGAACTAAGGGCAGCTCGGGTGCCAAATGAAAACCATAGTAAAAATCCAATGAAGCTTTGCACGGATGAGTTGGGCAGTGTCTCTAGTATGGTTGTCGATCGCGTCAAGTCGTTGTCTTCACTTCTGAGCGCACAGTGAGCACTTGAAGATGCCTAGAAAATGTCTCTCCCCAAGTATAAGGGTCAGGTGTGAGATTTCGCCTGATGTCTTGCAGCCCACATACGACGTCATGCGTTTCCTTCTTCATAATAATTCGCTGCCGCGCTCTGTAGGGGCAGTGAGGATATTCCTGCAGCGTTTTCGATGGAAAGTGTTAAATCACCCACGGATACAGACCGTAATTGGCTCTCCTTGAGTTCCGTCTCTGCTCATATGAACCATTGGATATGAAGACATTTTGGCTCAGACAATGAGCTATAGACCAGTGCAGAGAATTGCCGGAAAGTACAGGCGGCTACCTTTCTACGACGAGGATATTGGAAAGTTAGTACAACATTACAACAGATGTCTAAGACGGAGCGGCGACTACGTAGGGAAGTTGCTGGAAGGTAGAGCTAACTGTTGCAAATAAAACATTTTTGATTTTCACAGTGGTTGCCATTTCCCGACCGATCGGACCTTACTTTCCGACTATCCCTCGTACGACACGAATACTATCTGAGCGCGACTCAATCTTAACTGTAGGAAGGTGTATTGCAGCAGATACACATTTTCAGCCTTCAGTTGAGCCCGAACAACTCTTTTAAGGGCAGTTGACTATCTTTAATAGACTGTAACAAAGCAACCAAGGTGACACAATAAGAATGGAATACCAGGAACAAAGTACTCGGATTAAAATTGATGTTGCCCATATTCTTCAATTTATACACCGACAAAGCATTGACTAAAATGAGAAAAAGGTAGAATTAACATACATGGTGAAAGGATATCAGTGATAAGATTCGGTGATGATTTTACTATCCTCAGTGAAAGTGAGGAAAACAGTTGAATGGATGAACATTCTAATGTGTACGGAGAGGGATTGAAAGTAAACTGGTCAAAAAAAGGATAGTAATGAGGAGTAGCTGAAATTAGATTACTGATAAACTTTAAAATCGAAATTGGTGAGCACAAAGTAGAAGAAAATAAGGAATTCTGCTTCCTTGGAAAGAAAAATCACAAATGACAGATGAAGCAAGGAGGACATAAACAGCAGACTAGTGCAGGCAAAGCCGTCCCCTATGACCGAGCGGTTCTAGGCGCTTCAGTCCGGAACCGTGCTGCTGCTACGGTCGCAGGTTCGAATCCTGCCTCGGGCATGGACTTGTGTGATGTCCTTAGGTTAGTTGGGTACTCAGTTCTAATTCTAGGCAACTGGTGACCTCAGATATTAAGTCCCATAGTGCTTAGAGCCATTTGAACCAACTACAGGCAAAGAGAATCCTATCAAACATCGGCCGTAATTTGAGGAATAAAGTTCTGAGAATGTATGTGTGCGCATGTTGTCCATTTTCGACAAAGGCCTTATTGGCGGAAAGCTCATTTTCCGACAGTCAGTCTGCGAGTCAGCGTCTCCGCTATATGGTGAGAGCAACTACCATTTTCGTAGAGGTGATAGGAAGGATTGAAAATCTTTTATATAAATGAAAAGCTTGTAGGAACTAGCCAAAAATGGATATCCCATCTGTTGTGAATGGAGGAATCAAGATTACCTCTATATTTTTGGCAATATATTCCGCAAGGTATCAGATGCACTGACAGGCCACCTAAGGCACGGAAGGACCAAATGTGGCTGCAACGTGCCGACCAAGGGCTAATGCATGACAGAAGAAGAATAATTATTAATATAGTAGTGGCCGAGCGTAAAGAAAAGAGAGAATATGTTTTTTAAAAAAAAGGTACCATAGGGTCACAGAACAACAGCAAGGCGTTACATCATTGTCCAAAGAGATGTTGTTAGCAGAAGTTCTCTCACTAAACAAACAAATTTCAAAGATATGTAATATAACAACAAGGTTTCTTCCACGTAGTAGGAGTTATGGCTGGTGCCAAACATGACACGAATGCTGAGAGAGAGTCTTTGATGGTCGGTGCCCCCCTCCCCCCCCCCCTCCCCAATTTAAACGTAATCTTAGAGACAAGGGGTTTATGAATTTGTGTTGGTTATCATATCTTATCATTTGTGCTTTTCTATTCAGTGTATCTGATGCGAGCCAAGCAAGAGTTTCGCTTAATAGATTCGGAGATCCATTTAAATACGACGTACCAAATGACAACAACGTAATGTCGAAGGCGGTTAGTCCCGTGCGTATTTTCGATCCGGATCCATTCCTCCTGCCTTTTTCCCATACTGACACTCAGCGTGTTGCATTGCTTGGACGGATCAGTTTCATCGCGTTACTGGTCCACAAAACTACACGTCAAAAACACACTCTCCCTCCTGGTCGCAGCCTTTGCCTACGTTGGCCTTCCAGCAATGCCTCCTTGCGACATAACCAGTCGCTGATACTCTTGGTTTACTTTCACGCGTCGGGTATTAATCACAGTCTGGCTGTAACACATAACGGAAAACACAGTCGTCTGCGATACGAGCTTTCCGAATTTCTCCCAGACGGAGAAACCCAGCGGGCGACGACTTGTGCTGTTGTGTAGCAGCCTGGGTATTCCACGGGAAACTACCAAGCTCATCACTGGAGTAGGACTGATGACTTTTGCGACAGCAAAACTAGAGGAACTCGACAAATAGGCGAAATTAATGAAAATAAAATACAGAACAATTTGAGAAAGTTTGGTTGGATCTGGATTACGCCATGTTTTGTGTGAAAAAACTTTAAGAAATACAGCAATCGTCTAAAGTGCCTGCTTGCTGTATTTATTCAAGTTATTTAGTCCATTGCCATGAACCTCAGTGTCGAAAATTTGCTCAGAATCTATTACGAACATCTAACTATTGCACACCGCATCGAGTTGCCGTAAAAAACGCCTCTCCCTCCTTCACCAGTTTCTGGTCGCAGCTATAAAGTGCCACTGCAGGTTCACTTAGAGGCTTCCTGGAATTCGTCGTCCATGATATTCACACTATTGCTTGCCTCCGAGTCGTGCTGTCGGCATTCTGCCAATACGAACATTAAAAATGGAATTTCTCAAATGTTTGTGTATTCAGTTTATTCTTTACTTGCTCGATTTACACCCTATCCGATTCTATCGAACGGCGAATGGTTAGCTTCTACGAGCTTGTTGCCTAGATCGAGTACGGCGATATGGTACTGAATCGGGACTCGGAACTCGGGACCCGGTGCGCGGAAAGCGAGAACGCTACCACAAGACCACTTCTACCTTCAAGGTTTTTGTTACAGATACCACACCAGGAAGAGCTTCAGAAGCGCGTTGTAAGTTTACAGTAACATGTGCTGCCTGTATGCGTAGGTTCCACCACTTGCAGGTATTACGACATCTCGTTCCAATTTGGTAGTGACTACATGTACTTCTTTGCATTCCTGAGGCAGCATTACGAACAGCTCTGTAACCATTTTGATGTGGTCTGATAAAAAATCTGGGCAGGCACGTCATACGACAGGTGCTCATCCGAGCGGAAAACAGAGCACTGGATGGAACATCGAGTTGACGGTGACAGGGGCATTATCAAACGGAACATAAAAAAAATACCACATGAATACAAGAGAATTACACAGTATACGTAACATTCACGATTTGAAGAAGTCAAAACTGGTGGGGTCGGGTGAACGCTTTGAAGATATTTCACAGTGGAAAAAAATTCCGGTAGACAATTCCACTCTTGTCTAGCAAACAGCAGTTACGTTTGGTTTTACCGTTTCTCGAAGACATCTAAAACACCTTTTACTGGCCGAAAGCGAGTTTTCCCTCTTAACAACACATCTCTCAATTGAGCAGTTATCTGTGATTTTCCCTTAGCCTGATGTACACCGTGACAACATATTTAATTGACGTCTGAGAACTAACTAACGTTAGTGTGGCTTTTAGAGTGGAAAATAGGGTGTACGAGAAGAATAAGCCTTAAGCAATAGTTTAATTTCGATCTTATAAGATGGTCCAGCCAAACCGAAGTGCTTGTGGTGTTCTGTTGTTGAAGATGAGGTCGGCCTGCATCAAGTGCACAGTAGCATGTTGAATAACGCGGGTTTGCTGGAGACGTTGAGTCCTCAAGGCCACTGGGATCGCAGGTGTTGGCAAGCATGGCGGCCCGTGGTCCAGCCATCACCTGTTGCAAGCGTCCTCGCCGCTTTCGTGTCAAGCGGTGTCCGTGACCCAGTGGCACGCACTCCATCACGCCATCCCTAGCACCGCACCCGCCGAGTAGCGATGCGCACTGGTAACCCCTCGGCGCAGTGCGTTGGCAGTCCTGGGTGGCCACAAAACCGGTGTTTCCTTATTTATCCTCTGGGCCTTGACGAGCCACATTAAGGCGGAACGTGAGTGCCCGACAATTTCCCACTCAGCACGCGACCAATTGTTGGGCGACTTTCCAGTCAACACCGGGCAGTAGGAAAAGGTGGCGTAAATACACACTAAAGCAGGCAGCTAGCGATACCCCAGTCTAACTTTACGAAACTAACAGCCACAGGTTCAGAATGAGCAACAAGATTGTATTCAAACAGTAAAACCAAGGCTTTGCCTAGAAATACATACTGAATGCTGTACAAGAGGATCAATAAAATTTCTTCCTGCTACAGCAGCGTAATGTACAATACCGGGGCATGAAAGAATGGCAGATGGACCAGGAACAGGATAAACAAAGAAAGTGGTTCAGTGGGAATGGCAAAAAGCTCATTCCTTATCGGTCCACCTAATTTGAACATTCTTGTTTAGAACTATATCTCAAACCCTTCGATTTCTGGCTTTCCGACAGTCCACGATTCATCACCATACAGTGCTGTGCTCCGAACAAACGTTTTCAGAAATTTCTTCTTCGAATTATGGCCGATTTGCTATACGCGTAGACTTCTTCTGAAGGGCTTATGCTCATCTTTATAGCCATCGATGTATACGTAATACTGACGGTGTGAAATAAATGACGTGGTGAACTTACGCCACGGTCGACGTCACACATTTTTCGTAGGTGGAATGGGTTGTTAAGATCCCTTTATAAGTCAGAAAGCAGTTCAATACCTCGTCATTTTCAATACAACATTGACTGCATAAATTAATTTCATCTCTACTGCCTCGTAAATATAACATGTCTGTGCTCCTATCAATACATTGCCCTCAGTTTTAGTTTAACTGCAAACAAAGGCTAAAGACTATAGAATTTACTTCATTAAAAGAAAAAAAGGAAATATAATTGCTCAAATCTCTCGATGGAATAGTTACAAAAATGTACGGTAAATTAACTACTTGCTCCTCTTCATGTCCTCAATAACCATATTTTGGTATCTAACCATTTAGCTGGATATTCCACATATGAAGAAACTTGCAGATTCTCTTCTTCGCCGAACTGAAACATTATTAGTTCTAGAGATGGTATTATAATCATCCCGAAGTCTCCTCTTCTTTCTTAACTGTACCAGTTCCCTGCAGCGTGGCCATAGTTATACGGTTTGAGGCAATTATAGTGTCACTCGGCAGTTGGGTGCTGTTCCTAACGCCACCACTACCCCAGAAAGGGTATTTGTGTACCCCATCTGTCTGCGTCTAGAGTAAAACTCATGTACATGGGCAGGCTCAGATTCTCCAAACTAGGAGCGATACATTAGCTCACTCGGCTCTCCGGGCGGGTCACCCTGACTACTTCTGGATGTGACTAATTTTGTGTTTGGTTTGCTTACTTTCAGCGGTAGGATACTAACAAGGGAACCTCCCCATCGCACCCTCCTCAGGTTTAGTTATAAGTTGGCACAGTGGATAGGCCTTGAAAAACTGAACACAGATCAATCGAGAAAACAGGAAGAAGTTGTGTGGAACTATGAAAGAAATAAGCAAAATATACAAACTAAGTAGTCCACGCGTAACATATGCAACATCAAGGAGAGCACTAGCACAGGAGTGCCGTGGTCCCGTGGTTAGCGAGAGCAGCTGCGGTACGAGAGGTCCTTGGTTCAAGCCTTCCCTCGAGTGAAAAATTTTTTCTTTATTTTCGCAAAGTTATGATCTGTCCGTTCGTTCATTGACGTCTCTGTTCACTGTAATAAGTTTAGTGCCTGTGTTTTGCGACCGCACCGCAAAACCGTGCGATTAGTACGTTCATTGACGTCTCTGTTCACTGTAATAAGTTTAGTGCCTGTGTTTTGCGACCGCACCGCAAAACCGTGCGATTAGTAGACGAAAGGACGTGCCTCTCCAATGGGAACCGAAAACATTTGATCGCAAGGTCATAGGTCGACCGATTCCTCCACAGGAAAACACGTCCGATATATTCTATACGACACTGGTGACGGCATGTGCGTCACATGACAGGAATATGTAGTCGATCCACCTAACTTGTACACTTGGCGAATAGGTAAAAAGATTCTTCTACCTTGCCCGATTTAGGTTTTCTTGTGAATGTGATAATCACTCCCAAAAAAGTGTTGAAAACATAAGAGTTTGTCACATAAACTGCAACAAATGAATGCAACAGTTTCACAGTCGCGCAGTTTTCCCTGTGCTCTGTCAAAACATATGTTTTTAACGTTTGTTTAGGTGTGGCGTCCCCATACTACGGCGCAGTTACCTCGTATCGGACGGACGGACGGACAGATAATAATTGTCTGAAAATAAAAAAAATTAACTTTTGACTCGAGGGAAGACTTGAACCAAGGACCTTTCACTACACAGCTGCTCACCCTAACCACGGGACCACGGCGCTCCTAAGCTCACACTGTCCTTGATGTTGCCTATCTTGCGCATGGACTACTCAGTTTGTATATTTTGCTTATTTTTTTTCATAGTTCCACACAACTTCTTCCTGTTTTCTCGATTGATCTGTGTTCAGTTTTTCAAGGCCTATCCACTGTGCCAGCTTATATCCAAATCTGAGGGGGGTGCGATGGGGAGGTTCCCTTGTAAGGAGAGAAAAATCCTTTACATCGCGCTCGAATGACGAGACAAGTTATAAGAGGGCAATTTTGAGGCAGCATCAGAATAGAATTACTCCGTTGTAGCCTGATGCCTCTGATATTGTGTTTTACCCTCAGCACCTCCGATTTCCCGTCACGCAGTGTTACGGGGAACACTACGCGGCCTCTGTCCGTGAGACGCTGTGGTCAAGCAGGCGATCTTGGCCTCTTTGGCTCGTCCCCTGTCTCTGCCAGGTCACCTGATTACGTAACGGCCGCTCTGCTGTATTTCCTCCGTCTCACGACCGCGTCTGGTCCGTCTGCTGTCACCAACCGTCAGTGACTTTCGTTGCTTATTGCCCTCGCGAATTTCGACGTTCAGTTTGTTTTCTATGCGGTCGGATGATGCGAAGTGGATCGGCAGCTGCGGTTCGCTTGGAATTCAAGACAGCTGAGCTCGCCTGTAGTCAGGACCACTTTCACAGTCACACTGTCAACCATACGAGAGATCTCCACTGTTCTATCCTGGAAGCCGGAGGCACAGAACTTAAGTTTTACAACGTACTTAGTCTTCATCAACGCTAACTTATCTAAAAATCAAAGACTTTTTTTATGTCGGGTACCATTGCCACACATTTGTTGAGAACCATTTTATATTCCATCCGGGGCTATGATTACAGTCATTTACCTCAAACAGTCAGCTGATTTCGGCAATGTGCATTTTTTGCGTGCTTAATCACATCCTCATAATTTTATAAAGTCACCATTTGTCGGCTGTTATTTTAATATACACTGAAGCGCCGCTGGCCAGTGTGGCCGAGCGGTTCTAGGCGCTTCAGTCTGGAACCGCGCGACCGGTACGGTTGTAGGTTCGAATCCTGCCTCGGGCATGGATGTGTGTGATGTCCTCAGGTTAGTTAGGTTTAAGTAGTTCTAAGTTCTAGGGGACTGATGACCTCAGATGTTAAGTCCCGTAGTGCTCAGAGCCACTTGAATCATATTGATATGAAGCGCCAAAGAAACTGGTATAGGCGTGCGATTTCAGAGATATGTAAACAGGCAGAATACGGCGCTGCGGTCGGCAACGCCTATATAAGACAACAAGTGTCTGGCGCAGTTGTTTGATCCGTTGCTGCTGCTATACTGGCAGGTTATCAAGGTTTAAGTGAGTTTGAACGTGGTATTATAGTCGGCGCACGAGCGATGGGAAAGCATCTCCGAGGTAGCGATGAAGTGGGGATTTTCCCGTACGACCATTTCACAAGTGTAACGCGAATATCAGAAATCCGGTAAAACATCAAATCTCCAACATCGCTGTGGCCGGAAAAAGATCCTGCAAGAACGGAACCAACGACGACTGAAGAGAAACGTTCAACGTGACAGAAGTGCGACCCTCCCGCAAATTGCGACAGATTTCAAAGCTGGGTCATCAACAAGTGTCAGCGTGCAAACCATTCAGTGAAACATCATCGATATGGGCTTTCGGAGCCGAAGGACCATTCGTGTGCCCTTGATGAGTACACGTTACAAAGCTTTACACCTCGCCTGGGCCCGTAAACACCGACATTGGACTGTTGATGGTTGGAAACATGCTGCCTGGTTGGACGAATCTCGTTTCTTATTGTATCGACCAGATGGCCGTGTACCGGTACGCAGATAAACTGTTAAATCCATGGACCCTGCATGTCAGCGGGGAACTGTTCAAGCTTGTGGAGGCTCTGTAATGATATGGGCTGTGTGCAATTGGAGTGATAAGGGGCCCCAGATACTTCTAGATACACACTGACAGGTGACACGTACGTAAGCATCCTTTCTGATTTCTGCATCTTTTCATGCCCATTGTGCATTCCGGCGGATCTGGGTAATTCCAGCAGGATAATGCGACACACCACACGTCCAGAATTGTTAAAGTAGCTCCAGGAACACTCTTATGAGTTTAAACACTTCCGTTGGCCACCAAACTCCCCACACGAGGGCATGATTGAGCATATTTGGGATCCCTTGCAACATGGTGTTCAGAAGAGATCTCCTCCCCCTCGTACTCTTACGGATTTACGGACAGCTCTGCAGGATTCATGGTGCCAGTTTTCTCCAGCACTACTTCAGATGTCGAATCGGTGCCACGTCGTGTTGCGTCACTTCTGCGTGCCTGCGGGGGCCCTCCACGATATTAGGCAGGTGTGCCACGTTTTTTGGCTCTACAGTGCATGACTACTAGTATAGTGTACTCAAACGAGAATAATGTTCGAAACTCCTCAGCTACTTACAGAACAATACTGCCGAAGTGGAAGAGTCAAGTGAATGTAAAAATCATCATACACTCTGTGATAAAAAAGTCTGAAGCACCCAGACTAAGGAGGAAAGTAAATGAAACTTCACGAGTTAAGAGTGAATGCGAGTTGATTTCGGTGATTACAGTAACGCGTCAGATTTACAGAGAACTTTGCAGTATGAGCCAAGTTTTGATCATAGCGTGTTAAACACCGTACGGTCTGGATGGATGTCCTCCTTCGTTAGGGAAGGCTGTCATTAAATAGTTATTACCTTCTCCTGAGGCAAGGTGGCCCGCAACTGTTGTAGCTGGTCCTTGATATCTTGGATACTGGCACTGGGAATCCCATGTCACACATGTTGTATCAGGGTCAGGTATGAGGATGTTGATGGACACGGGAGTACCTCAACATAATGCAGATAGTTGATAGAGACATTTACGATTTTGGATAAGCGTTATCATGTTGAAAACTGGCACCACGGTCCCGTTGCATGAAACGTAGTACATAGGATGCAGGTTGAGATTTTCACTCTGCAGCGAAGTGTGCGCTGTTATGAAACTTCCTGGCAGATTAAAACTGTGTGCCGGACTGAGACTCGAACTCGGGACCTTTGCCTTTCGCGAGCAAGCGCTCTACCATCTGAGCTACCCAAGCACGACTCACAGCATTACTTCTGTCAGTACGTCGTCTCGTACCCTCCCGTCCCGAGTTCGAGTCTCGGTCCGGCACACAGTTTTAATCTGCCAGGAAGTTTCAGGATGCAGGATGTTCGTGACCTACCATTGTACCCTCAGAGTTTCCTCAATCACTATCAACCATGACATACAGTCATACCTGATGGCTTCTCACTCCATTTTGATCCAAACAGTTCTTCCGTTAGACCGAGCGAGGTGGCGCAGTGGTTAGCACACTGGACTCGCATTCGGAAGGACGACGGTTCAATCCCGTCTCCGGCCATCCTGATTTAGGTTTTCCGTGATTTCCCTAAATCGTTTCAGGCAAATGCCGGGATGGTTCCTTTGAAAGGGCACGGCCGATTTCCTTCCCAATCCTTCCCTAACCCGAGCTTGCGCTCCGTCTCTAATGACCTCGTTGTCGAAGGGACGTTAAACACTAACTACCACCACCACTACCACCACCAGTTCTTCCGTTATAATTGAAAATGTGCTATTAACTATTCGCCGTACCATATATTATGGGCTTCCCAGCAGTCGGATGTTCGGCTTTGGACAACACCTTTGCTACTCTAAATAGAATCTCTTTAATGGCCTGCCCGGCCTCTTGATCGTGACCTATTGCATCTTTAGACGTTATGAGCAGTAATGTTGCGCGTTTTCGCCATTTTGATGCCACAGCTGTTAATACTCTTTGGTATATGTCCGTCACCACGTCAGCTGCTGTTAAGAAATATTTCTTCACTACGGGGGTACGTTCAGTGTGTACCGAAGCACTCGACAAGGTCCAATACACCTGTCACCTGAAGATGTCGAATTAGGTAGTAAAAATAACGAGTATGCCACATTACCTCCCAAAAGGAAGAAAAGACAGTGGTTGGCCCAAGAGAAGACTGACGGATCAAAACGTCGCAACGTGCGTATCTCTCTTACTCCTTCAAGAGGCTTCCATCTGGAAAGAAAATTCCTCATCATCGCAGTGTTTGCGTAACAGTGTCAGCAGAATTCTCCAAAAGGTCAAACTTGCAGAAACGCTCTTGCGCGCTTTGGTTTCATGTTTATTCGGCCAATCATTACCTCATTTTTGTCTTCGACGTGTGGTTACACCTGTGACAGTGTCAGCTGTCACACACGCTGACACTGCGCAAGCACTCACCAGCCGTCCTTACGACAAGGATGCTAAATTTGATATACAACATAGAGAATATAAGAAGCACTCCAGAAAACGGGGTCATAACATTAAGGTGTAAAATAATAAATGGGCACAATGACACGTTGGCACCAGAGGGCTACAGTGAGTGCGGAGTCGGATGACGGGCACTGTAGACACCTCTCGCCGCTGGGCAAGCAATGCTGTGCGCTGCGCGCGCCGCACTTGTAAACAAACAATGCGCGCTGCGCGTTGGGCAAGCGGTGGAAGGAGGTCGTTGGCGACTCGCGAGCTCGGGGACTGGAAACTGCCCACTCAACTGGCCGGCAGGCCGCTGGCGCAAGCGTAGGCACACGCGCATGCGCAGTCGATGCGCGGCTACCTGTGCGCGGGAGGCGTCCCGGGAAAAACTCTGCCACCGCGGCCAGGTTTACATTCAGGGAAGGAGCTTCTCAGATCGATAGCGCTACAATATACAATCTACGTTGCGTCAGGCGTGAAAGTTGTCTGGGGCAAGATTATGGGAGAAGGGCTTATACTGGGTGTATGACAGTTAAGAGCGGAAACTGATACAGGTGAAAATATACGATAATACTGGGTGATCGAAAGTCACTACCAAACGAAATCTGAGATTGGACAGATAATCGCCTCAAGTTTTCTGAAGGCGAATGCAATCACATTTCTCACCTCAGCCAGTTTAGCGTCGGTCAAAATGCTCGCAGCTCTCTTCTTGTATGCCGGCCGGAGTGGCCGTGCGGTTCTAGGCGCTGCAGTCTGGAGCCGAGCTACCGCTACGCTCGCAGGTTCGAATCCTGCCTCGGGCATGGATGTGTGTGATGTCCTTAGGTTAGTTAGGTTTAATTAGTTCTAAGTTCTAGGCGACTGATGACCTCAGAAGTTAAGTCGCATAGTGCTCAGAGCCATTCTCTTCTTGTATGCAACTGACCCGCATTCCTGGAAACTGGTAATTAATCTCTTATTGAATTTATAAACGCTAGACCGCAGCAATCAGTCATCCTTTTCTTTTTCAGGTTTTATTGTGCAAATCCAGATTTCGGTTAGTGCCTAGCCATTATCAATGACTATTTTTTAATCTCGATGCATGTTAATTCCCTGTTGTTCGGGCGTCAGCTGAGTTTGCCTTTCGTATGCTATATTATTTGCTACGTTCTTCTTGACAATTTATCTGAAATGTTTCATGGACTCTATAGATACAGCGTATTTCTCCTGAGACTGCCTCTGACAGCGAACGACTTTGGTTACTTGTGGGACGCCATAGAGGCTGACTGTCGCGCCAAGTAAACGAAATATAGGTCGCAGCAGTCACAGTTTGCCGCAAGGTGCTCAAAGTGAGGTGGTGTCCACATACAGGGGCAGTCAGTATTGTTTACTTGACAGAAAGCGTCATGTAGCTGCCCCTACCCGCAATTTTATATGGAGCCTTCAAAAACCAAGCGCGAAAATCTCGTATTCTTTCGCTCGCTACTGGCAAACTTCTAGTTCTACAGAAAAAAATCAGTAACTTTTTGTTTTGTCACTGGGATGCATTTTCGCTAGAGGCCGTTGTTTTTTATTTATTCGAGAAAAACGTGCCAAAGTAAGCTTGATTCTCACCCCCATTCGCACACGCAGCCTCCACCGGTCAGTATTTCTAGTATCTTCCTCATGACTCTCTTTCCTACCATCGTAAAAAACAATTGCGACTTCATGTATTACTTCCCAAATTCTTTTCACCTTTTTGGTCTTCGTGACCTGTCTCATTACGCCACCGGCTTAATCGAGCACTAACAAATTGTAAAATTGGTATTTGTGTAAATTTTACGCAACATTACATCGCTGTATTCGCCACCCCTTCTGAACACGAAACTACTGTGCTTGTAACGATTAAGTTTGGATCGAATTGTCAGTATCACGATTTTAGTGTAACGTTTACAAAATTCGTTTTTCTTTCATTAAACTTACAGCCACATTTAAATTAATAATGTTAACGAAATAGTCAGCTATGTTGCTGGCGTAATATCTCAATCAGTTGAGACCAATAAAGTTCGAATATCGGGAACAGTTCGTGTAGTCGGAAATTTTTTTAGAGTGGCAGGAGAGATTGCCATCAGCAACATACTAGAAATCCTGACTGGTAGGGGATCAGTGTGGGGGTGGTGGAGGTGCGTTTGAAGGTCACTTTTATACATTTTTCTTGAGAAATTCGAAAACCGTAGCCTCCAACGAAAAGTATCCCAATGCAAGATTTAACTAAATTAAATTCCCTCCAAAAACATCCTGTACATTTTTCTGTAGGACTAATACTCTGCACCTAGCGAACGATAGAATATAAAAATCCCGCACGTGGTTTTTGAAGACCAGGTATAGAATTGCGGGGTGCAAAAAACGACATTTGTAGAGGTAGCTGAATCGCCCTTTATAAGCAAGAAGAGATGTTGAGCAAGAGTCAGTGAGATGGTGAGTCGGGAGAGTCAGGGGATGTGGTGGTGGTTAGTGTTTAACGTCCCGTCGACAACGAGGTCATTAGAGACGGAGCGCAAGCTCGGGTTAGGGAAGGATGGGGAAGGAAATCGGCCGTGCCCTTTCAAAGGAAAACCTAAATCAGGATGGCCGGAGACGGGATTGAACCGTCGTCCTCCCGAATGCGAGTCCAGTGTGCTAACCACTGCGCCACCTCGCTCGGTTCAGGGGATGTGCACCCTCCAATCTGAAGAGGGTGTCTTAGTTCTTCACACATTTGGCACCTATGCGACTTGTAACTCTGGCATCTTAGATGTGTTTTCCTGCAGACGGCTGTGAGTGTGTGCATAGAGAAGTGTTTCTTTTAGATTGTTAATGGTGAAGGGGAAGGCTGAAATAGAAAGTATCTTATCTCAAGTGTGTGGTCATATATTGTGATTTGATAACACAGACTGGCGACTTTCTCGTGTGGTAACCTGCAGTGTGTCATTACTGACAGAAGAGAACAACCGTTACACATCAATAATGAGCATCGTTTTAACTGTAGGCACTTTCTCACCGGAAGCTAAGTACCGTTGCTGTAAGAAGCTTTCCCTTGAAGACAGAAACTTACTTTCTTGTCTCTTCCTACCTTTGTCATTGCAAAATGCAGCAATATGATAAACACTTGGCGCAAAGAATGGCAGCTCACCCTTAACTGAAACAAATACACTGCTTACCACGTAAATAGGCGAAATGCTGTTTTTACCATCAGTGATGAGTCAGTCGAATGTGTCGTCAGCCAAATAATTAGAAAGACTTATCCAGTACGATCGAAGGTAGAAACAGTTCATAGTCAAAGCATATATGAAACCGAGGGCCACAGAAAGCATACTAACGAAGTTTAATTCTTCGACCTGGTTGCATAGCAACGCAACGCGTAAAACGCTGTTTCTGAACTACACCTCAACAGATTCCACGGATCGCATTAACAACGGTTCATCTGGTACACTGGTCAGCCTGGGAATGGTATCAGTTTCCGACAGCGTGAGTGGATGCTTCTCTGGAGTATAAGAGCCAAAAAGCTGAAACACGAAAGCGTAGAAAACAAAATTAACTCCTTTGTCATATCCAGTAAATGACATACAACATTTTCCATTCAATCTTAGACTAGAAGAAATAATTGTAATTGAAATCAATGTAGCAACAGAAGTGGAGTAATTTCAAACTACACAATAGTCGAGTACGCATCATGTACGGCCTCTGAAAACGAGAACAATGCTAGATAGAAGAGAAGCTTTCGACACGTCTGATTTCGTATTTCATTTCATCCTTGCTCGAGAGCTTTGGGATGAATTCCATACTAAAAGTTATTTTAGCGTATGTTCATAAAACTACGCATGTGAGTCGCGACTGTACATTGCGGTGATTCGAACAAGTAAATTTTCTGCAATGCAACACAACATCATTTTACTTCGTTTTATGTGCGTACTATAAAAAAAAAATTTCAATTGTTTGTGTAATCTTATGGGACTCAACTGCTAAGGTCATCAGTCCGTAAGCTTACACACTACTTAACCTAAATCATCCTAAGGACAAACTCACACGGCCATGCCCGAGGGAGAATTCGAACCTCCGCCGGGACCAGCCGCACAGTCCATGACTGCAGCGCCTCAGACCGCTCGGCTAATCATGCGCGGCTGTCCGTGTTATAACTTTAAGGCTAGAAGAAAGAGTAAAATATCTAAAAATGCAAAATTTCTGCTTTTTCCTTTGTGATACAAGAGGTACACACAGAATTTCAAGAACTTGCTCCAGGATTTATTAATTCCCGATATACAAAGAACATTCTTGTAGACATTTCCAGCACAGCTGCTGCAGTTTTACATTTCGCTTAATATACACATAAAAAAAAAAAAAATTGCATCGCTTGGGTTCCCAGAGTTCCAGAACCTGTACAGAAAATTGGAATAGAGATCAACATAAACGTCATTTCCGCCCTTTTTATTGCTCATGAAAAACATACATTGCATGTTGTGCCACCATACAGCGAGACCTGCAGAGGTGGTGGTCCAGATTGCTGTACCTATTGATACCTCTAATAACTCCTTCTTGGTGGAATGACTGGAACCGATCGGCAGTCGGACCCCCTCCGTCTAAAAGGCGCTGCTCGTGCATGGTTGTTTACATCTTTGGGCGGGTGTAGTGACATCTTTTTTCAAAGGGACTGTGTCTGTGATACAATAACCACAGCCAACGTCTATCTTCAGGAGTTCTGGGAACCGGGGTGATGCAAAACTTTTTTTGATGTGTATATCTGCGAGGAGTAGCATCATGTCATTTTGTAACTAGCTTGTATAACTTAACACAAGTGAAAGCATGTGCTGTGCTCTATTTGATAGGATTTTGAGTTTTTTAACTTTGCTGGTGGTAAGCAACAATTTTGTTTGGTCGTGTATTTAGGTGGCTAGGCAAATGTCAGACTGTAAGTATAATGAAAGTGCAGTTACTCACAGAGGTCCAGTGTAGGCCGTGTGACAACGAAACTTGGTAGATATCTAATGCGTTAATGCCGGTCGACTTACGGTGGAGAAAAATTAATTCCAATTTTGGCCACCAGGTGCAAATCTGGCGCTGTGAATGCAAGAAAGACGTATAGAAATGTTTCCATATGTAATGGATTAAGAACGGGACGTGAGCAGAAAAGGTCAAACAAGTTGGAAAGGTAAAATGTTGATTTTATTACTAACCACCGCTTACGGAATTCGTTCAGTATTACCACAGGAACGTCGACGAGATGCTGTACTGCGCTAGATTTGTACCCGGTGGCCAAAACGGGAACTTATGTTTTACAATGCATTAACATGTCCACCAAGTTTCGCTGCCATACGATTATTACAGCCGACACTGAATCTCCGTGAGAAGCTGCACTCCCATTATAAACAGCCGGGACAAATATCCGGGATTCAGTTATCAGCGGCTCCTAGGACTTTTTTTATGTCACTTATCGCCTCTTTCCACCGTTGCAAGGAATTGTGTATTTAAAAAATTCAAAGTTGCACCGATGTTCGTAATACTCTTTAAACTGTTGGTCCCCCTCTAATTGCTTGGATAAGTCAGTCAGGTGACCAAAGGAAGGCAGCTGAAGCCTCCCATTGATGATTAGATCTTGTTGAGCTACCCCGTTACCGGGGTGATGACTGATATGTTTTTTCAACTTCTGTACCAAATAGACCCAAACATTTTTTGTGGAATTAGTGTGGGGTAGTTTAGTGTGCCAGTTGAGGTGCAATTAAGTCTCGGAGTATTCGTCTAGGGCATCTTGTCACGGTCCTCGCGGCTCCCCCCGTCGGAGGTTCGAGTCCTCCATCGGGCATGTGTGTGTGTGTGTTGTCCTCAGTGTAAGTTAGTTTAAGTTAGGTTAAGTAGTGTGTAAGCTGGGGACCGATGACCTCAGCAGTTTGGTCCCATAAGACCTTACCACAAATTTAAAAATTCAATTTTAAGTATTCGTCAAACAAGGAATGTATCTGTGTAGCCCTGGGCAAAAGGTTCTTTCTCAAATGAAGGCCTATGTTTGATATTAGTAGACTTCTCGTGGCCCGGAGTGCTCATTTCGCCAGTGCTAGTCTGCTTTTTATGGTCTCCTCGTTGCGTCTGCCGTGGGTTATTTTGCTGGCTCTAGGTAGCAGATTTCGTTAACTTCATATACTTCGTAGTCACGAATTCCGATGTTAAGTGTCTCGCTGTTCTCATTTCCGGTGCTTCTCATCACTCTTTGTGGGGTATTCAACTTCAAATGTTGGTTATACGCAGTTTCCTTCGCAATGTTCGCTCGGAAACTGTTTGAGATGGATCTGCATTCACACACGACAACCATGCTTGTCGGGTTTTAAGCCAGTTGTCACTAACAAGGCGTGACAACTGTCTTACACGGCTCCGAGTGGCAGACGACTAGTACATTCCACGTTCATACTCCAACATATCGAGTAACTTAATTCACGGTGTGATCTTGGGCAAGTCCACAGATTAGAGCTCCTTTCTTCGATTCTGCCTCTCTTTCAGTCCTACGCATCTTACTGCGCTGATCCCATACAACCGATTGGCTTATACACACACCACTTCACTGCCACGGCTTAAGATAGCGCTGGATGGTCGCATGGCAACGTACAACCAGTTTCATCCCGCCTACACGTTTCCTATGCGACCAGTCTGTCCCATTAAAGGGGTGACTAATGTTTTGTGCGGTGAGATTATTCTCGTGCTGAGGGGAAAAAAAGTCGTATTTTGAGTGTATATGGTATTATCAGAATTGTAGTCTTCGCGGATCATTTTTGTCATTCAAAAGAAAAGAACCACTTTTATCTTATTTTGAATGAATCAGCTCTCTGTTGCAAGCGAAGTAAAGTTACCTGCAGTCCTCTGCAGAGAGAGTTGGAAGAAACCGTCACAGCGAAGTGGTTGCAGCAGTGACAAATAAATTCCACTGCTGCAAGGCGGGCATCGTCTTGCTTGGCGGTCTGGGTTCTCCCAAGGCGCACAGTGGCAGCGGCAGGGTTCACAACTAGCAAAACCTGTAGGCGTTTCTTTCTGAACGGAGAAAGTACACCTCTCCCGTGTGCTGTATGACTGCGTCATTCTTTGTGGGACCAGGGAATGCCCAGCAGGGCAAAATGTCACAGCTCGTGACCTGTACTGGAAAAGTGCTGGTGAGAAAAAAGACATGAACAATGGTATTTCGCAATAGTCGTTGTTAGACTGAAGGATTTTCTTTTTCTGGTATTGCAGCGTGCCAACAAAACGGATTGCTGGTGTTCGAAAAGAAGAAAGACCCCGAGACTCATGGGACGCCGCTGAGATACGTCAACGTATGAACAAAGACGAACAGGCAACAGGTATAATGTTCCTTTCACGCTGTCAGTCGCGAATGGTGCTTATCGCAACACAAGCATTGAAAAAATGGTAGTTGAGTAAAATAGCTGAGCGACTATTTGGATTGTCTATCGCTGAAATCACTTACGTAACTACTAATAAAATAACTACCTAACGGAACGATCTGTAACAGTCGTTTATTTCACGAATGTGGTAAGATACGTGCAGCAAATACCAACAGTAGTCATGAACCTTTAGTTATCACCTCAGAAAATAAATAAATACATAAATCAAGAAGCTACTTTGGAAATTTTTAGACTATCTCTACGTAACTGCGGAAAAAAAGGGAATACAATACTGTTTAAAAGACTGACTAAAAAGTGGGGTACCAGCTGCCTGATTGTACCTCCTCAGCAACTTTAAAATGCCCCCAAACGTTTTGGCTTGCGAGCATGTTCGCACTCTTTCTAACATACAACTCAACTATCACTCCCACAAGCTTTCCTAATTATAACTCGCTTACACCCACTAGTCGCTCATGCCCATCCACTTCCACTTACCCATTCTCACTCTCTAATTCAGCTCATCTCATTATCTCTTTGTGCCTCTGCCACTGTTTCCTCTCTCACACCGACAGTGTCCTTCGCTCCGTCCTACTATTACGGTCTTCTCTCGTTGCCACTGTCTCCCTCTTACTCTCACTTACTGCTGCTATCTGGTTCATTTCTTCCTTCTGTTGCCGTCTTTTCTCTCTGTCACTATCTCTGTCTCCCTCGATGACATTGTCATAGACTCTGTCTCTCATTACCACTGGCTCCCATCCAGTTCCACTTTCTCCTTCTCTTCAAACCCCCCCCCCCCCCACTAGTATTGTCCCCTTCAATCTTTTCCTAGCACTGTTCTGTCGCTGTCAACTACGTTGCTCTGCCACTGTCTGCTTTCACTGCACAACCATGTCTACTATTTTCCGCCGTTCATTACTTTTCCCCCTCTTTCCCACAGCCACTGTTTCCGTCCCTCTCATCATTAAAAAAGCTCGGATATCTTCACAGGCCGCAGTTTTTGGGAAAATTTTTAAAAGTGCTGAGGGAGGTGGAAAGAGGCAGCTGGCACTTGACTTCTCAGTCAGTCTATTAAACATGAGCATAGGATAGGAGCATTTTTCCACTGGTTCCGTTTTTTTCCCTTCCACAGCAGCGTGTCTCATATAAAAAGAACGTTTTAGTTCAGTAAAATTTTGGTAATATACGTATGTCAATATTTAAATAACGTAAAACTAATTTTATCTCTCTCACCAGATTTTACGCGCACAAAAGTTTTACAGGTGCTTCAGTACCACATGGGATTTCCAGAACCCTTCTGACGGTTACAGCATGGTTCTCAGTGCTATGTCATTTTATAAACTACGTTTCGCCTCACACCGTATTTAAGTACGTAGTACACGTATACAAATAGGGCAATTTTGAACCTTTGCCCCTCGGAAACTAATAAAAATATCAAGAAAATTCTGAAGGTTGTTCGAGGTCGGTATCTTAGGCATATGTGGTAAAACGTTTTGACATTCACTGTGAACAAGCACGTTCGAATACGCGCGTTGGTTCTGGTACGAAGAAATGTTAAAAAAAACCGTTTTGGGTTTTCTAAGGAACTTCCAATGAGATAATAGTGACTACATAAGCCCGTCAAGGCCCACCGTAGAATACCTCAAATGCAGAAAGAATTAACAGATTTATTACATTTGCCTAAGCAGGAGGATATGTGTGACATTCATACTTTGACCCTGTACCGTAGGGTAGTGACTTTAAGACGATCCCTCTGTCGGGTGTACAAATGGTCCCTAGCCCAAAATTCTTGACCCTTTCTTTCTGTCTCCAATAGCACTCGAGGTATGAGCCCCTAAAGAATCCCTTTAGTATGCGCGGCGTTTTGAAACATATTTGGTAGCGCATGCTGTCGCATGCTTGCCGATTCACAACTCAATGCGACACTTTTTCCGCGAAATATAAGAAGAATACGTAGAAAAAAAACTGTCTGTATATTGTACAGAATGCTCTAGGCAGTTTTCGTGCAGCAAAAACATCACCTTGGACAGCGTCTTGCAGCCTTACATCTTCACTGCCTCCTGTAACTTCGTTAAGAGACTTCTAAAGTTTACACTACACCATGTTAGTCCCAAAATATACTCAGTGTTACGTTCCCTATGATCCTTCGATGGAGTGAATCCACATGTCTCAGCTATTCATTTTTCTCCACTGTCTCGGCGTCATGGTGATAGTCAGCTCTCGTCCACAGTCATTAGGCGGCTAATGACATCATCAGGATTGGCCTGACACAACTTCAACATATCCACTGCCAACCACATTTGGTTACTATCTGGGTTCTCTGCTATCCTGTCATTGGGCCCCTGCTAAAAATTCTCACCGTGCTATTCGCGATATGATGAGAGAGAGGATGAGCAGCGTTCTGGGTTGTAATGAAATCGAGGGCAGATATTTGTAGTCTTTAGTCCTCCTTGCGCGGAGACCGCCCGGCTCTGTGGTTTGCTGATCTCTTTTCCCTCTCTCTGCGGCGCAGGGTGTAGAAAGAAGGCGGCGGTATCAGTCGCCGAATGGCGCGACTACATTGCCGAGTGAAAGTGCTGTCACCAGCGCCTGGGAGGTCGGCCGCCCGCGTAGCGCCACACACAGCAAGCCCCGCAGCAGGCGGAAACCCGAAAACGGCTCGCGCAGGCGGCTCACCGAATCTCGTTTTCTTTTTTTTCCGATTTGTTGTCTTTTAATGGGAGAAACTGGACAGTAAGCGTAATATCTTTCGCGGTACTCACAGCGTTTGAGTTCTACTGGTTAGGCACCACAACCGCGATTAATACACTGAAGACCCAAAGAAACTGGTACACCTGC
The DNA here is from genome assembly GCF_021461395.2 of Schistocerca americana. Classification (NCBI taxonomy): domain Eukaryota; kingdom Metazoa; phylum Arthropoda; class Insecta; order Orthoptera; family Acrididae; genus Schistocerca; species Schistocerca americana. The sequence goes on along the minus strand of NC_060121.1, from coordinate 323,168,818 downwards.
CTAATACCGTGTAGAGCCCCTACGAGCTCATAGAACTGCCGCAACAGGACTTGGCATGGACTTTACTAATAAGTAGTGCTGGATGGAAATGACGCCATGAATCCTGCAGGGCTGTCCATAAATCCGTAAGAGTACGTGGGGTTGGAGATCTGTTCTAAACAGCACGTTGCAGGTCATCCCAGATGTGCACGATAATGTTCATATCCCGGGAGCTTGATGGCCAGCGGAAGTGTTTGAACTCAGAGGAGTGTTCCTGGTGCCATTCTGTAGCAATTCTCGACGTGTGGTGTGTCACATTGTCCTGTTAGAATTGCCCAAGTCCGTAGGAATGCACAATGGACATGAATGGATAGAGGTGATCAGACAGGATGCTTACGTAGTGTCACCTGTCAGAGTCGTATCCAGACATATCAGGGGTGCCATATCACTCCAACTGCACACGCCCCACACCTTTACAGAGCCTCCACCAGCTTGAACAGTCCCCTGCTGACATGCAGGGTCCATGCATTCATGAGATTGTCTCCATGCCCGTTCACGTCCATCCGCTTGATACAATTTGAAACGAGACTGGTCCGACCAGGCAACATGTTTTCAGACATCAACAGTCCAGTTTTGGTGTTGACGGGCCCAAGCGAGGCGTAAAGCTTTGTGTCGTGCAGTCAATAAGGGTACACGATTGGCCCTTCGGCTCTGAAAGCCCATATCGATGATATTTCGCTGAATGGTTCGCACGCTGACGCTTATTGATGGCCCAACAATGAAACTGCAGCAGTTTGCGAAAGGGTTCCACTTCTGTCACGTAGAACGATTCTCCTTAGTCCTCGTTGGTCCCGTTCTTGAAGGATCTTTTTCCAGCCGCAGCGATATCGGAGATTTGATGTTTTACCGGATTCCTGATATTCACGGTACACTCGTGAAATGGTCGTACGGGAAAACGCCCACTTCATCGCTACCTCTGAGACGCTGTGTCCCATCGCTCGTGCGGCGACAATAACACCACGTTCAAAGTCACTTAAATCTTGATAACCTGCCATTGTAGCAGCAGTAACCGATTTAACAACTGCTCCACATACTCGTCTTATATAGGCGTTGCCAACCGTAGCGCCGCATTCTGCCCGTTTACATATCTCTGTATTTGAATACGCATTCCTATACCAGTTTCTTTGGCGCTTTAGTGTATAAACAGTTGCGACATCCACACCAGTCTGTTAAATTAAATGACTAATTTGTGAAACACTCCATTTCTAGCTTAGTGCATGTGCTTCATTCTCACGTGCACAAACAGGTGTATTACATCATCTGCGTAAATGTATGACATAACCGTGTGCTCTGCACAGTTAATGCGTGAATCGATACAACGTCCGAACATGTATCCTCCAACCACACGCAGAAAGCTTTGTGCAGAGGAGCCAGATGACACGTCAGGAGAAATGTGAGGCACTGCCTTGTTGCTATACATGCCCAGGGTGACGGACTGAATCGGTCGCATATTGCACAAAATCATGTATTGCGTACAGAATATGTACAAACCGACCGGAAGATTAGAGACTGTCGCAGATCCGCCAAAGCCAAACAATAGTATAGTGGATACCGTTTACATGTGGAAATGGCTATGATGGAAACACCAGATTAATAATCAACATCAGGATCATGGTACAAATCAACATTTGGAACAGGTGGAGAAAACGACTGTGGCGGAGCACACACTATATGTGCACGAGCATGTAATGAAATTCGCTGGCACACAGGGTCTCACTGTGGAGAAAAATACCTCCCCCGCTAGTTCAGCGAAGCTCTTGAAATCAATAATAAGACAATTGTTTGAACGAAAATGGTGAAAGTCTAAAGATAAATGGAGCCTCGATTCCCCCACAGAGGCTGTCGGACATTGCGGGTAGCAATTGGAGAACCGCAACATTACAAAGGTTGCCCTCGGACGACGGCGCGCAAAAACGCACATCCTCCAACCGCAGTCTCGACTCCGGTACGCCACCAGCAACGAAGGGTGAATCCTTGACAATGGTAGCCACTTGTGCAGACGAAACTTCAGAGAAATCACTAAACGAGCGGACGAGCGCCTACAGGCAACTGTGAAATATGTGGCCGCAGACTCTCTAAAAAAAGTAATTAGAAACTATCCTTGGATATTGCAGAAATATGGAGTCTTGGGGTGAAGCCATGCTCATGGATCTATGGGTTTCAGTTTTTATGGTTTACCATAATATTGCACAATACTAGATACAATAATCGAATAGCTGTCAACTTCATATCTTGAATTATGTGAGGAGGATAAATATTTTCTTCGATCCTTATTCCTTTCTGGCGGATTAAAACTGTTTGGGACCGGGTTGTAATCTGGGAATGTTTCACTCTGCAGCGAGGGTGAGATATTACGAAATTTCCCGCCAGTTTAAAACTGTGCGCCAGATCAGTATTTAAACGGGGAAGCTGTTAAAGCTGTTCTTTCCCAAGAACTGTCCTTAGCGGATGAGCTATTTACACACGAGTCGTAACCCGCCCCCACAGCTTCAGTTCCGCCAGTACCTCATCTCCTACACTCCAAGCTTCGCGGAAGCTGCGCATACCTTGCGGGACTAGCACTTCTGGAAGAAAGGATAGGGCGGGGAAAAGGCTTCCACAGCGTTGGGCTATATACAGGGCGTGCCAAGTGATACCGGCCTGGAAAATATTTTATGCATTTTAAGACAGGCAACACAATTTACATATTTCACACCCCCGAGGAGGATAATGCGTTGTAAGTTGTCTGTCTTAAGATACATGAAATATTTTGCGGATCAGTATCACTTTGCCCATCCTGTACATGAATTTAATAAATGATGTGTGTAAAATACTGCATATGCTCGACCCAAGATCTTAGTCCAATTTTCTCGAATGAATCATCACCTTAAGTTCGAAACGACAGTTTACTTTCCAGTAACCAAGTTATTTCTGGAGTTTACCAGCACCTTTACTGGTATAAGTGTTTGCAGACTTCCTTGTAACAGTTAAAACCGTTTGCCTCGCAATTGCTAGTTGGCTATACGATTAATATTTTACGGGTAACACTACAAATACACTATTTATAGAATGTTTTGTGGTTTCGGTATGGTGGAAAAGAGACATATTATCCTTCTGTCTCGTACGAGGCAAGAAGAAAAGTAGTAGCGATGTTGTCGGGTTTAGCACCAAATTCTGCCACGAATACATATACCAACAAGGTAAATGTTTCAGATCTCCCCATGAGATATTAGAAGAAGCTGAATTGGCGTACCAGTATTCCTCTCCCCAGGCACGAAATTTCTGCTTTTAATATAGGGTTGTTGTAAGTTTCAAACACCACTGTACTCGGAATTGCTTGAATTGATAGTGCTGAGTAGCATATGTCCGCTTAGACATCGTGTGCTATGTTTTTGTGACGGAGTGGAAGTAAAACCTGGACCATTAATTTGTGCCAGAGAAAAGAAAACGGGATAACTGCTTTATTATTGTTGACTAACGGAGACTACACTGAACAGAGCGCGCTCTTTGCCTAACTGTGTCTAGGGTACAGGACTCCATGTCCAGGCCGGCCGCGGTGGTCTAGCGGTTCTAGGCGCGCAGTCCGGAACCGCGCGACTGCTACGGTCTCAGGTTCGAATCCTGCCTCGGGCATGGATGTGTGTTATGTCCTTAGGTTAGTTAAGTTTAAGTAGTTCTAAGTTCTAGGGGACTGATGACCACAGATGTTAAGTCCCATAGTGCTCAGAGCCATTTGAACCATTTCCATGTCCAGAATTATAGGACGCTAGTGTGCTCATGGTAAATGTGTAGTCTAAAAGCTGATGAGTACCATCAATCGGACAAATGAGGAAGAAGTGAGATTAATGTACACCCTGAGAGCGGCGTATTACAGTTGTATGTGAAGCAATCTGTTAGTTTTTCACAACTCTGCACAAACGTTCTGATTACCTACAGACGCAATAACATATGATCTGTTACCGCCGGACTAGATTATTTAAGGCTTCACAGAACTTCGGAAATTTCATTTTAACAATAATACTAATATTTGCTACTATGATTTAGAGATAAAAATACTTTTTATTGGAGTATAATGAATGTACATACCTGCAGATTCGTTTTCAAATGCCGACTGAAATTGAAACATATGTATAGATCTGATCCCGACCGCTTCTTTGATTGTCGCAAGGAAATTATTGCGTTGGTGCCATTAATTCACAATGTATTTCAGAGATGTGATCTACGTTTACAGCTTCAATTGTTCTTACTGCCACCGTTGACAATCTACTCTCATGTTTCTTCAATAGCGGAGTACTTAAGCAATTACGTACGTGCAGTTTATCTGTGTTCGCGGTCGCTGCGCACAGTAAACACCAAGGACGTGCGCTGCAACAAATTATTACGATGATTTTCTTGCGTTGTCAATTTCAGAAGCGACTGCTACTTTTCAAAATTTTAAATTACAATGTTCCATCATGTTATTATTTTTCCAGTGCATGTTCCATCTGTAATGTTCTTCCTCACAATTCTGTCATCTGCATCTGCACAAATATTCCACAACCCACTGCTGAGTGCATGATGGAGAGCATTTCTGACCATTGTCCCACACTCATCATTCCACTTTTGAACCGTGCAAAATAAAATGAATGACTGCACGATGAATCCCATAAGTCTCCCGTCTAAGGCAGTAACAAATTTTATCTAACAGATTTCGCTTCTTCTCTTCCGTGATCCAAAGTGATCCATTGTAGAGTGGATTTCTTCCGGCTGCCTGGCTCATTTACTTCCAAGAACTTCATGTAAAGTACACAGTAAGTATTACTGTAAACCACAGTACTTGCAGTCCTGCTTTAACTTGACTTCCGGTCCGGCTTTATATCTTTACATCCACATTTAAAGCAAAGTAATTAAAGACTGGATCCTGAAAACAGAAATAAAGTAAGATTTCCACCAAATTTTGAAACGGATATAATTTCGTTTGTTTTCATGGTCATGGAGAAGTTCACACGGCTTGTTATGTGTGATAGTCAACTAATAAACAATTGCTGGATTAATTCCTATTGCATTGTAGTTTTCTACTAAAGTTATGCTCGAGTTAGCGGTCTATACGTCTATCCTTAGAGACAAATTTTATTCTTTACGAGGCATATAGTTTATCGCATTTCGTAAATTGCTCTTACTTACAGCAGCATTACAATACGATACTCGAATAGAACGCCGTTCCATTCACTTTTGTTTTATGTTATTTAGTCGCAGCAAGTTCCTCTTTTCTTCATGTGTGCTTCAAATTTCCTTCAACGTCTGCCCACCGGTAAGTGATAATTATCCTTTATCGTACTTGTCTATGTGTTTCACAAGGAGTTACGATATCCCTTTAGATCCACAGTACAATCATTTACTCTCGGCAAGATGGCTGGTTGGAATAGCTGTTTCTACAGAAGTCAGCTTATTTCATTCCGACGTTCACTTGTTTCTAGCCGCTACCAGCCATAGCTTTCAGTGCTATATGCAAACAACATCTTATTTAAATATATGAATAAAAATGAACTGTTTCTAATTCAATTACATGCATCATTTCTGTGAACTACAAGTCCACGTGTTACGTCTGCTCTCCTTTACGAGTACGTAGACGCTCTAAACACAGTGATGGTACAGACTGAGACACTTAGACTTCTATGTATGCAGCTACTCCTGTCAGTCACTGCTCCCAGTGTCTTCAGAGTATTTTTAATAGTATTCCTACCCCTACTAAATAAATAAATACATACATACATAGAAAAGGTTGTTCCATGGTGAATTAAATAATGGAGGGTCTAATATAAGAACCCTGATATTTAGGATCATGAACATTCTTTTACTTGGTTACTTGGTTACTTGTCATCCATCACCACATGTAGTACCACTAAAATTTGTTATAGTGACATTCTAGATAGCGTATCTATTGCCGTCGCGAACTTGCGACTTCATTTTGCTATTCCATTCTCTCATGCTCTGTTAAGTTGACCAAATCGTGACAACCCAATCTTCTTTCACAGCCACTACTTATCGTGGCCTGCCTCGAACTATGAATGCAGAAAGCTCTAACACTACACCCATGACGATCAGCAGTATACGTGACTTGTTCTGTCGTCAACTAAATATCATTTGACCTGCCATCGATAGCCAGACAAACTCTGTATGAAAAAATGTCAATAAAAATATAAAAATGAAAGAACAAATAATACAAAATACATGCCTTAAGAGTAGGTATACACGAACCTTACAGGGTGAGCCTGTTACATGTTCGCAGATTATATATATATATATATATATATATATATATATATATATATATATATATATATATATATATATATAATGATGTGGAAACGAGTTAGTTTACAGATCCATTCGACATAATGGACCCATATGTTTTTCTGTCTTATTCTTGGAACTATACATAGAAATATGCTTTTTTTTTACAAGCTACTGGCATTGAATAAAAATTCGTTAATGGAATAAGATTGGTCAAGAAGAGATGATGTTAGATGAGGTAAAGACTTACTTTGCTACCTCTCAGCCTTTCAGACATTTTTGTTTCTGGAGACTACTGCCCCGAAAGTAAGAGAATGTCGTAAACAGCATTCTTCCAACAGAAAGCCAGTGTCCTCCAAAATGTAACTTTTTCTTTTTGACTTGTCAGTCTTCTGACTGGTTTGATGCGACCAGCCATAAAACCCTCTCCTATGTCAATCATTTCCTCTATAGTTTTTACCCTCTGTAGCTCCATCCAGTACTACTGATGTTATCATGTTTTAAAACATGTCCTATCACCTTGTCCCTTCCTCTTGTTAGCATTTTCCACATGTTCCTTTCCTCACTGATTTTGCGAAGCACCTCCTCATTCCTTGCTATATCAGTCGACCTAATTTTCAACATTTGTCTGTAGCACCACGTATCAAATGGTTCGATTCCCTTCCGTTACGGTTTTCCCACAGTTCGTATTTCACTATCTCAGAAGGCTGTGCTCCAAAAGTACATTTTCAGAAATTTCTTCCTCAAATTGAGAACTATGACTGATACTAGTAGACTTCCCTCGATCAGGAACGCTCAGTGCTATTCTGGTGTTTATTTCCACCTTGCTCCACCCAAAATGGGTTCTTTTACTACCTATGTAGCAGAATTCGTTAACTTCATCCATTTGGTGATTACCAATCCTGATGTTAGATTTCTCGCTGGTCTCATATCTACTGTTTGTCATTACTTTTGTATTTTTTTTTCAATTTACAATCAATCCGTAATCTGTATTCATTAGACTGTTCGTCACATTCAACAGATTCTGTAAGTCTTCTTCATTTTAACTGAGGATAGCGATGTCACCAGCGAATCCTACCATTTGTATCCATTCATCTTGAATTTGAATCACACTCTTGAATATTTCTTTTATTTCTGTCATAGAATGAACAGTAGGGGCGAAGGACTACATTCATATCTTAGACACTTTTTAGTTCGCGCACTTCGTTCTTGGTTTCCAAGTCTTGGTTCTCGTACATATTGTACAACGGGTGATCAAAAAGTCAGTATAAATTTGAAAACTTAATAAACCACGGAATAATGTAGATAGACAGGTGCAAATTGACACACATGCTTGAAATGACATGGTGTTTCATTAGAACCAAAATGCAGGATGGCGCTCCACTTTATATTGCTAGACGCGTGAAAGATCTCTTGCGCGCGTCGTTTGGTGATGATCGTGTGCTCAGTCGCCAGTTTCGTCATGCTTGGCCTCCCAGGTCCCCAGACCTCAGTCCGTGCGATTATTGGCTTTGGGGTTACCTGAAGTCGCAAGTGTATCGTGATCGACCGACATCTCTAGGGATGCTGAAAGACAACATCCGACGCCAATGCCTCTCCATAACTCCGGACATGGTTTACAGTGCTGTTTACAACATTATTCAAAAATGGTTCAAATGGCTCTGAGCACTATGCGACTCAACGTCTGAGGTCATCAGTCGCCTAGAACTTAGAACTAATTAAACCTAACTAACCTAAGGACGTCACACACGTCCATGCCCGAGGCAGGATTCGAACCCGCGACCGTAGCTGTCGCTCGGTTCCAGACTGTAGCGCCCAGAACCGCACGGCCACTCCGGCCGGCTCACAACATTATTCCTCGACTACAGCTATTGTTGAGGAATGATGGTGGACATATTGAGCATTTCCTGTAAAGAGCATCGTCTTTGCTTTGTCTTTCTTTGTTATGCTAATTATTGCTATTCTGATCAGATGAAGCGCCATCTATGTGACATTTTTTGAACTTTTGTATTATTTTGGTTCTAATAAAACCCCATGTCATTCCAAGCATGTGTGTCAATTTGTACCTCTCTATCTACATTATTCTGTGATTTATTCAGTTTTCAAATTTATACTGACTTTTTGACCCGGTATTACGTGCCTTTCGGTAACGCTTACCCTTACCTTCCTCAAAATTTCGAACACCTTCCATCGTGTGCTATGGAGACTGCACGCTTTCAGACGTAGAGTACAAGTTTGTGGTGAGTACAGCCGCTGTAATACGATGCTCACGGTATGTTTCCTTCTGCCTCTGCCTGCAGGGAGGTGAACAGCAGCGCGGAGGCGGGCCCGCCGGCGCGGCCGCAGCTGATGTCGCAGCAGTCGAGTGTGTGGGCGCGCAGGCAGCAAGCGGTCTGCGTGCGGCACGCCTTCAAGCACTACGGCTCCAACAAGAACCCCAACCACGTGCTCACCAACCTCAACATGACCGTCGCCAAGGGCACCATGTGAGTACCACCCAAAATACACTATTGGCCATTAAAATTGCTACACCACGAAGATGACGTGCTACAGACGCGAAATTTAACCGAAAGGAACAAGATGCTGTGATATGCAAATGATTAGCTTTTCAGTGCATTGACACAAGGTTGGCACCGGTGGCGACACCTACAGCGTGCTGACATGAGGAAAGTTTCCAACCGATTTCTCATACACAAACAGCAGTTGACCGGCGTCGCCTGGTGAAACGTTGTTGTGATGCCTCGTGTAAGGAGGAGAAATGCGCACCATCACGTTTCCGACTTTGATAAAGGTCGGAATGTAGCCTATCGCGAGTGCGGTTTACGGTGTTGCGACATTGCTGCTCGTGTTGGTCGAGATCCAATTTCTTTTAGCAGAATATGGAATCGGTGAGTTCAGGAGGGTAATACGGAACGCTGTGCTGGATCCCAACGGCCTCGTATCACTAGCAGTCGAGATGATAGGCATCTTATCCGCATGGCTGTAACGGATCGTGCAGCCACGCCTCGATCCCTGAGTCAACAGATGGGGACGTTTGCAAGACGACAACCATCTGCACCTACAGTTCGACGACGTTTGCAGCAGCATGGACTATCAGCTCGGAGACTATGGCTGCGGTTACCCTTGACGCTTCATCACAGACAGGAGCGCCTGCGATGGTGTACTCAACGACTAACCTCGGTGCACGAATGGCAAAACGTCATTTTTGCAGATGAATCTAGGTTCTGTTTACAGCATCATGATGGTCGCATCCGTGTTTGGCGACATCGCGGTGAACGCACATTGGAAGCATGTATTTGTCATCGCCATATTGGCGTTTCGCCCGGTGTGATGGTATGGGGTGCCCTTGGTTACACGTCTCGGTCACCTCTTGTTCGCACTGGTGGCACTTCGAACAGTGGACGTTACATTTCAGATGTGTTACGATCCGTGGCTCTACCCTTCATTCGATCCCTGCGAAACCCTACATTTCAGCAGGATAATGCATGACCGCATGTTGCAGGTCCCGTACGGGCCTTTCTGGATACAGAAAATTTTCGACTGCTGCCCTGGCTAGCACATTCTCTAGATCTCTTACCAATTGAAAACGTCTGGTCAATGGTGGCCGAGCCACTGGCTCGTCACAATACGCCAATCACTACTCTTGATGAACTGCGGTAATGTGTTGAAGCTGCATGGGCAGCTGTACCTGTACACGCCACCCAAGCTCTGTTTGACTCAATGCCCAGGCGTATCAAGGCCGTTATTACGGCCAGAGGTGGCTGTTCTGGGTAGTGGTTTCTCAGGATATATGCACCCAAATTGCGTGAAAATGTAATCACATGTCCGTTCTAGTATAATATATTTGTCCAATGAATACCCGTTTATCACCTGCATTTCTTCTTGATATAGCAGTTGTAATGGCCAGTAGTGTACTACCGCTCTCATCTCTCAACAACTCTCCTCACTGCCAACTGGCTCATACTCTAGCGCCCGTTAAAATGGCAACCCCACAGAGGAGGCATGCAGCAAACGTCTAATTCCTTAAAGCGTTTATTAATGGTTCTGTCATCAGATCCTGTATTTATTAGATGACTATTTTCGAACCTTACAGGTCCATTTTCAAGCCTGATCTACTGAGGCTGCACTGACAGTGCCTGATCCTAATAACAAACCTTGAGTGGCAACATATTCTCTCTAAATGTCTGTAGGATGAATGCCACAATACATATATGCCTGTTACCAGGTCAAAATCAAACTGGATGGCAATACAGCCAACAGCACCGAGCATCGAAAACTTCCTGATGCTTCTGGCTATGTTGACCACCAGTTCGATTTTGACCTGGTAACAGGCATGTGTGGACTGTGGACAAGTATGTGAGTGGCTCGAAGACATCTTAAGTAATAGAACTCAGTACGTTGTCCTCGATGATGAGTGTTCATCAGAGGTGAGGGTATCATCTGGATTGCCCCAGGGAAGTATGGTAGGTCCGCTGTTGTTTTCTATCTACATATATGATCTTTTGGATAGGGTGGATAGCAATGTGCGGCTGTTTGCTGATGATGCTGTGGTGTACGGGAAGGTCGTTGAGTGACTGTAGGAGGATACAAGATGACTTGGACAGGATTTGTGATTGGTGTAAAGAATGGCAGCTAACTCTAAATATAGATAAATGTAAAGTAATCCAAATGAATATGAAAAAGAATCCCGTCATGTTTGAATACTCCATTAGTAGTGTAGCGCTTGACACAGTCACGTCAATTAAATATTTGGGCGTAACATTGCAGAGTGATATGAAGTGGGACAAGCATGTAATGTCAATTGTGGGGAAGGCGGATAGTCGTCTTCGGTTCATTGGTAGAATTTTGGGAAGATGTGGTTCATCTGTCAAGGAGACCGCTTATAAAACACTAATACGACCTATTCTTGAGTACTGCTCCAGCGTTTGGGATCCCTATCAGGTCGGATTGAGGGAGGACATAGAAGCAATTCAGAGGCGGGCTGCTAGATTTGTTACTGGTAGGTTTGGTCATCACGCGAGTGTTACGGAAATGCTTCAGGAACTCGGGTGGGAGTCTCTAGAGGAAAGGAGGCGTTCTTTTCGTGAATCGCTACTAAGGAAATTTAGAGAACCAGCATTTGAGGCTGACTGTAGTACAATTTTACGGCCGCCAACTTATATTTCGCGGAAAGACCACAAAGATAAGATAAGAGAGATTAGGGCTCGTACAGAGGCATATAGGCAGTCATTTTTCCCTGGTTCTGTTTGGGAGTGGAACAGGGAGAGAAGATGCTAGTTGTGGTACGAGGTACCCTCCGCCACGCACCGCATGGTGGATTGCGGAGTATGTATGTAGATGTAGATACAGGTCAACATAACCAACAACACCAGGACACTTTCGATGCTTGGTGCTGTTGGCCATGCTGCCCTCCAGTTTGATTTTGACTTGGTAACAGACATGTGTAAATTGTGTCATTCGTCCTGCAAACATTTATAGAGCGTATATTGCCACTCAATGTTTATTAATAACATCAGGCACTGTCAAGGCAGCCTCAGTTGCCCGGGCTTGAAAATGAACCTGTCATGTTCGAAACTAGTCGCCTAACAAATACTGCAAATATTGGCAGAACCATCAATAAACGCTTTAAGGAATTTAAATAAAGTTCCTTTTCGCTGTGAACGAAATGTTGAAACTGAAGAACTGTCTGATTGCCGTGAAGTATAGTTTGCATGTCGATGTGTAAATTATTAGCATTTCAGTGCAGCCCCACAAAGTGGGCAGCAGGCGAGATTATACAGCAGGTTTCACACACAGGAATCGCATCTGAATGTTGATTGTTTGTGAGAAGACAGTGTAAAGCCTTGTGCAAAAGCAAGAAACGTGTACCTACATTTTTCGGAATTTGGCATCAGCAGGTTCTTGCCCAGTGTATGGTTCCGCAATACTGCTGCTTGCGTTGATGGCGGTCGTCGACTCATGCCAATATGGAATCAATGGGTTGAGGAGGCCCATAAACAACGCCATGGGGGATATCAGTGGCTCCACGCCACTGGCGCTCGAAAGATCGTGCGAAGAAGGAAGGAAGGAAAAAATGGTTCAAATGGCTCTGAGCACTATGGGACTTAACATCGGAGGTCATCAGTCCCCTAGAACTTAGAACTACTTAAACCTAACTAGCCTAAGGACATCACACATATCCAAGCCCGAGGCAGGATTCGAACCTGCGACCGTAGCGGTCACGCGGTTCCAGACTGTAGCGCCTTGAATCGCTCGGCCACTTCGGCCGGCCGAAGGAAGGAAGATTGGGTTTAACGTCCCATCGACATCGAGGTCATCATGCGTACTGATCGCTCGGCCGTGAGGCATCGTATCGTATACCCACTTCACGCATCTCAGGTCAGGAAATAGCCTTGTTTGTTGCAACACAACTATTCACGTGGACTGTGCGACAACGTCTGCAGTTCCACGTACATTCGTCATGACGACCATTATTGCGGATTGACTTGACACGACAACAGAGAGAGAGAGAGAGAGAGAGAGAGAGAGAGAGAGAGAGAGAGAGAGAGAAGAAAGGCACTCGGACAGTGGTGTGCCCAAAGACAACACAGGACACAAGAGTGGCACCACATCACCTTTCCAGACGAGTCCTAGTTCTGTATGCAGCATCACGATAAAAGTATCTTCAGTGTGGAGGCTTCGACGACAACTGGCGTTATGCTATTGGTAGCCATTGTGTACACAATACGATCACCTCTCAACTTTTTTAGTGCTGTCGTCCACAGTTGCAGATTATATTACCGAATGTTAATAATATTTACTTCGGAACCGTTTAAAAGGCATGACATCCAGGGATTTTTGAAACGTTGTACAAAGAACACGTTACGCGTTGGAAGTATGAAACAAACCATTCCACATTTGCAGAGCTCTTAAAACATCACAGCTACCATAAATCCGGAACAAGATATGAAAACGATTAATAAGAATAAACAACCCCAACAAATAGCTTATATAAATGTAGGAAGACTGCCACTTCCAGAAAGAGATTGCAGAAGATAAATATGTGATGAACGAGCAGACACTAAACTTAATAAATGAAACCATTCCACCTGTACATGCACCCATATTAAGAGAAAGTCATATTTTCTCTCTCTCTCTCTCTCTCTCTCTCTCTCTCTCTCTCTCTCTCTCTCTCTCTCTCTTACACACACACACACACACACACGCACACGCACATGCACGCGCACACAACACAAACAGATCAAAGATACCATAAAAAATACGATCAGTAGTTGGCAATAATATTCGATAGTTCGAAATAACATTCGACAACGGCAACGCCAACCAAAGCTTAACATCAGAACGAGTGTCCAGATCCTAGTACTGTGAAGTCTGAAAACGAATTTTGAAATGGCAGTTATAAGAAAAGGAAACAGTGGTAACAAAGGAACAGAAGCACTGCATGTAGATTAACATCCAGGAAATATGCAAGTTGAACTTTAAATTATTACCCCGTCATAGGAAAATAAAAAGTGTGCCATAAATATTTATAACCTATATATACAACGTCCTAAATGTAAAATATAGTTTAAGTAAAAATATGTACGCATTACAGGTCACTGAATATGCCTCGCAAAGAATAAAGGCGAAACACTTATGGAACAAAAACTGTACTTCATTCAAAGTAAAAATTATCAACTTACCGTAAACGATATACTCTGACTCGCATAGACAGCATCAGTCACGTTTCTAACGTGTTGAATCGGTTCCTGAGGCCTATCTTCAAGATTTGCATGACCTCATCATTCAACAAGATAACGCAAGACCGCTTGTTGCATGTGCTATCCTGGACTATCTTCGTGTAGTGAGTGTTCTAATGATCTTATGGCCAAATCGTTCTCCAGATCTCTCACCCACTGAAAACATTGAGCCGTGGGTTGTCAAGAGACTGTCACGTCACGACTCACAAGCCACTTTGCTGTGGAACAGAGCTGTAGCACCACGGAATGACGCATTCACATCTGACATCGAAGTTCAGTTCTACTCAATACCCAGCCACTGCCAGAGGCGGCAGCTCCGTTTACAAAATTTCACACCATTTATAACCCGAAATCACGTACAAATTTATTCATATACTCTTTCTGCTCTACTGCGTACGCATAACAAGTAAAAATTCGTTATTTGCTATCCTTGCTTGCACTTTTTAATGTTCAGATCTGAATTTGATACAAGGATGGTTACGTTTAACTTTTACATCAAGTCAGCTTAGCAGGGTTGTGTACCTCAGTGTTTTATTTTACCGTTACTGAAAGTGAAGGTGGATTGTTGGTAGTCCGAAATCTGTAATATCTGAATAGACTTACTAAATGGGTTCATGGTATTCGCTAATGCTCTAAACACTGTATTATCAGTTACATTATTTTACGGCACACTTCATATTGTTAGGCTTTTTGGGGTAGAAGATACGGTGTTGACGCTTATCATCAATACAACTGAGCTGCATCTCGGATCGGTGCATATCAGGGACTGTAATACTAACCATTCTTGGTAATGCATCGGAAATTCTATGCTATCTTTATATATAAATAAATGGTAGTTTCCACACTTGCGAAAGTGTGAAAAATGGCTAAGAATGAATTTGCTGAAGGAATAAATGTTGCTCTTCCACGTACGAGAACTTAAATTACTTTTGCGTTCTCTCGTACCTTCAAAGGAGGCACGTAAACTATTATGAAAATGCTTCGGTAGTTACTCGACCAGTTTCCCATACTCTTGTAGTCAGCAATGTCGATTACGAGAATCCATTTGAAACTACCAGTTACATCATTCAGTGTAAGCCTCTCGAAGGGGGCATACAAGGCAGTACTCAGTCGAGAAACAGTGGACTGGCGTGATGGAAATATGGGTCGAAATATTGCTGGTCCAGCGCCGCCGCAAGAACAGGAATACCCGAGCCACTGCAGTGTTAACAGACAACCTGGTAGCGTCCTTCAGCCGCACGGTGGCCTCCTTAAGAATTCTGCCTCCGGCCAAGGACGCCGAAGCTTCCAGAAGGCGCAGCTAGCGACGTGTGCGGTCGTCGCCGAGTCTTGGCGCTTCACAGGCTGGTGATAGAGCGCCAGCAGACTGCGGCGATTACCCACATCAGCGTTCTGGACGAGAACTGAAATCCCTCGCACACTGAGATATTAAGAAAGCTCTACCTGTGATCTACTGAGTGAGGCAACAAACTGGTTGGGACACGAATCTCGCATTTAAGAGGAGCGGGGTTCAATTCCACGTCTCGAAATTATGATTTAGCAGGTCTGTATCTCCATCCATTAGCTTGATCAAGTACTGTGCTGATTGTTCCGACAAGTCCACTGTCGATTCCTTCTCAACTACCTGTGTAACCTAAACGTAGCTCCGGCTATGATAGCCTGAACGTAAACTAGATACACTACTGGCCATTAAAATTGCTACACCAAGAAGAAATGCAGATGATAAACGGGTATTCATTGGACAAATATATTATATTATAACTGACATGTGATTACATTTTCACGCAATTTGCGTGCATAGATCGTGAGAGATCAGTACCCAGAACAACCACCTCTGGCCTTCAAACGCATGGGCATTGAGTCAAACAGAGCTTGGATGGCGTATACAGGTACATCTGCCCATGCAGCTTCAACACGATACCACAGTTCATTAAGAGTAGAGACTGGCATATTGTGACGAGCCAGTTGCTCAGCCACCATTGACAACACATTTTCAGTTGGTGAGAGATCTGGAGAATGTGCTGGACAGGGCAGCAGTCGAACATTTTCTGTATCCAGAAAGGCCCGTACAGGACCTGCAATATGTGGTCGTGCATTATCCTGCTGAAATGTAGGGTTTCGCAGGGATCGAATGAAGGGTAGAGCCACGGGTCGTAACACCTCTGAAATGTAACGTACACTGTTCAAAGTGCTGTCAATGCGAACAAGAGGTGACCGAGACGTGTAACCAATGTCACCCCATACCACTACGCTGGGTAAATGGAAATGTCGTGTGGCTAGGGCCTCCCATCGGGTAGACCGTTCACCTGGTGCAGGTCTTTCGATTTGACGCCACTTCGGCGACCTGCGTGTCGATGGGGATGTAATGATGATGATTAGGACAACACAACACCCAGTCCCTGAGCGAAGAAAATTTCCGACCCAGCCGGGAATCGAACCCGGGCCCTTAGGAGTGACAGTCTGTCACGCTGACCACTCAGCTACCAGGGCGGACACTACGCTGGGTGATACGCCAGTTTGGCGATGACGAATTCACGCTTCCAATGTACGTTCACCGTGATGTCGCCAAACATGGATGTGACCATCATGATGCTGTAAACACAACCTGGATTCATCCGAAAAAATGACGTTTTGCCATTCGTGCACCCAGGCTCGTCGTTGAGTACACCATCGCAGGCGCTCCTGTCTATGATGCAGCGTCAAGAGTAACCGCAGCCAAGGTCTCCGAGCTGATAGTCAATGCTGCTGCAAACGTCGTCGAACTGTTCGTGCAGATGGTTGTTGTCTTGCATACGTCTCCATCTGTTGACTCAGGAATCGAGAAGTGGCTGCACGATCCGTTACAGCTATGCGGATAAGATGCCTGCCATCTCGACTGCTAGTGATACGAGGCCGTTGGGATCCAACACGGCGTTCCGTATTAACCTCCTGAACCCACCGATTCCATATTCTCCTAACAATCATTGGATCTCGACCAACGCGAGCAGCAATGTCGCGATATGATAAACCGCAATCGCATAGGCTACAATCAGACCTTTATCAAAGTCGGAAACGTGATGGTACGCATTTCTCCTCCTTACACGAGGCATCACAACAACGTTTCACCAGGCAATGCCGGTCAACTGCTGTTTGTGTATGAGAAATCGGTTGGAAACTTTCCTCGTGTCAGCACGTTGTAGGTGTCGCCACCGGCGCCAACCTTGTGTGAATGCTCTGAAAAGCTAATAATTTGCTTATCTCTGCATCCTTTTCCTGTCGGTTAAATTTCGCGTCTGTAGCACGTCATCTTCGTGGTGTAGCAATTTTAATGGCGAGTAGTGTATTATCAGTATGAAATGCTGTTGGTTAAGCCGGCCGAAATGACCAAGCGGTTCTAGGCGCTTCAGTCTGGAACCACGCGACCGCTACGGTCGCAGGTTCGAATCCTGCCTCGGACATGGATGTGTGTGATGGCCTTAGGTTAGTTAGGTTTAAGCAGTTCTACGTTCTAGGGGACTGATGACCTCGGATGTTAAGTCCCATAGTGCTCAGAGCCATCTGCTGTTGGTTAAGCATGGAGAACTAATATTTAAGATAGACTTCGATACAGTGTCACTTCCTTCCTCGAAGGATAAGATAAAGAGCAGTTACGATGCGACGTGGCCCAAAACGAATCAGTATTTCTTTTTAATAAAATGAAACTATGTGGTTCCGTAGACATTTGGAAACAGCAAACAACTGTGATGCGTATATGCTGACTGAAGCGATGGATGAAAATTTGCACCAAGGCTGGGATTCGAACCCAGGCGTCCTGCTCCGTAGGCAGACGCGCTAACCACTACATACCCCGCCATAGTGGCTTTGCAAAACTGCAATGACTACCGTAGCACGGCTGCCTACTCAATCCAAATTACCATTCACGCCTCAGCCCACTTGGTATTAACCGTTAAACTTGAACAGCATTCCAGAGGCTCTCCAACTGCAGTGGAATAGCACCTCGCCATCGAACGAAACGGGCGATGCTGCCTGAAACGCAGGTATAAGTGATTTTAATCATACAAAACTGTATGCTCCAGAGACCTTTTCAAGTACCCAAACATCTTGATGTACACCGAAGAGCCAAATAAACTGGTATAGGCATGCGTATTCAAATACAGAGATATGTAAAGAGGCAAAATACGTGCTGCGGTCTGCAACGCCTACATAAGACAAGTATCTGGCGCAGTTGTTAGATCGGTTACTGCTTCTAAAATGGCAGGTTGTCAAGATTTAAGTGAGTTTGAACGTGGTGTTATAGTCGGCGCACGAGCGATGGGACACAGCCTCTCCTAGGTAGCGATGAAGTGGGGATTTTCCCGTACAACCATTTCACGAGTGTACCATGAATATCGGGAATCCGGTAAAACAACAAATCTTCGACATTGCTTTGACCAGAAAAAGTCCCTGCAAGAACGGGATCAATGCCGACTGAAGAGAATCGTTAAACATGACAGAAGTGCGACCCTTCCGCTAATTGCTGCAGATTTCAATGCTGGAGTATCAACAAGTGCCTGCGTGCGAACCATTCAACGAAACATCATCGATATGGACTTTCGGAGCAGAAGGCCCACTCGTTTCCCATTGATCACTTCACGACATAAACCTTGATGTCTCGCCTGGGCCCGTCAGCACCGACACTGGACTGTTGATGCCTGGGAACACGTTTCCTGGTCGGACGAGTCTCGTTAGAAATTGCATCGAGCGGATCGGCGTGTATGGATATGGAGACAGCCTTATGAACCCATGACGCTCTATGTCAGCAGGGAACTGTTCAAGCTGGTGGAGGCTCTGTAATGGTGTGAGGCTGTGCAGTTGGAGTGATATGGGACTCATACGACTAGATACGTCTCTGACAGGTGACACGTACGTAAGAATCACCTTTATCCATTCATGTCCATTGCGCATTCCGACTGACTTGGGCAATTCCATGAGGACAACGCGACACGCTACACGTCCATAATTGCTACAGAGTTGCTCCAGAAACACTTTTCTGTGTTTAAACACTTCTGCTGGCCACCAAACTCCCCAGACGTGAACATTATTGAGGAAACCTGGAATGCCTTGCAACGTGCTGTTCAGAAGAGATCTCCAGCCCCTCGTACTCTTACGGATTTATGGAGAGCCCTGCAGGATTAATGGTGTCAGTTCCCTCCAGCACTACTTCACACATTAATCGAGTCCATGCCACGTTGCGTTCCGGCACTTCTGCGTGCTCGCGGGGGCTCTACATGATATTAGGCAGGTATACAAGTTTCTTTGGCTTGTAATAATGCAATTATGTGGCTCCAGAGACCTTCCCGAGTATCAAACATCTATTATGTATATATCATAGATGCTTGAGACTGGAAGAGGTCTCTGGAACCATGATGTTGATGATGAGGTCCATACTCCGAGGAGCGTAGGGGACGGTGCGGGAGATCCGCACCGCTGTACTAGGCAAGGTTCTAGCGGAGGTGGTTTGTCATTGCCTTCCTCCGACCTTAATGGAGATGAATGATGATGATGATGAAGACGACACAACAACCCCGCCGGGAATCAAACCCGGGACCCCGTGAGCGGGAAGCTAGAAGGCTACCGCAAGACCATATAGTTTCATTTTATTAAAAAGAATCTATGCTTGGGTTTCAGTCAGGATCTTCGGTTTCGTTTGATGCTAGGGCTAATATATTTGAAGAGCCTCTGCAATGGCGTTAGAGTTTAGCGGTAATACCAAGTGGGCCGAGGCATGAATGGGAATTTGAATTGACGAGGGAGGCTTGCTAGGGTAGTCCG
Organism: Schistocerca americana; assembly: GCF_021461395.2. Taxonomy (NCBI): domain Eukaryota; kingdom Metazoa; phylum Arthropoda; class Insecta; order Orthoptera; family Acrididae; genus Schistocerca; species Schistocerca americana. The sequence continues at coordinate 323,148,998 of NC_060121.1, read as the reverse complement.
TGACCTGTGTAAAGCCCCTCTGACGGAGTGGCGCAGTGGTCGCATCTGCCTTGTGAGCAGGAGTCCCGGGTTCGAATCCTGGGCTTCGCACATCTTTTCATTTTTCGCTTCATTCCGCATACATACATCACAGATGTTTGAAACTTGGAGCTATAGTTCGTAGCTATCATGGTGCCTTCGGTTACTGCAACAGGACTTGTGGAAAGCCAGGGAGTTCTCGATAGCATCATACTGCCACCATAGGCAGTTAAACACTGTGATACATTAAGTAATCGATCACCTAGTACAGGATGTCTTTGCAACGTACTTGCGACTCAGAGCTCGCGAAGGAAATGGATAATTTGAAAGTAGACATTTTAATGAATTTTTTGCGGTGGGTCAGAAACTCCAGGTACCCTGGTACGGCGCTTGCTGACTCACAGTTGAAACACTGTTGTTGTGAGTCAGCAGCGCAGTCACGTGTTGGCCTGCCGGCTCGCTTCGCCAGTGCCGTCGACCAGGAAGGCTGGGCTGGGCTAGGCCAGGCTAAGGTACTCCAGGCCACGTGACCAGATTACCAGACCAGCTCCGCTAATGCTTCCCCCTGCCCCCCACCTCCTCTACTGCCAAGCGACCTCGCCGTCAAACGTGACCCGCGTTTAAGGTATCTTACTGGAGACAGTGACCACGGTGCTGGATTCCACCGTAGGCATACGCAGTGCGGAATTCAACTGAATGTAATCTTTGCCCCTTCCTAGCCATAAAATGTGAGAGTTCTATACTTCAGTCCGGAACCACGCGACTGCTACGGTCGCAGGTTCGAATCCTGCCTCGGGCATGGATGTGTGTGATGTCCTTAGTTAGGTTTAAGTAGTTCTAAGTTCTAGGAGACTGATGACCCCAGATGTTAAGTCCCATAGTGCTCAGAGCCATTTTTGGAGATATCTATACTGTGAATCTGGCTGGCACAGGTCCCCAATCTCTCCCTAAACCACCTGCATCACATACAAACCGCGCTTCTCGGGTGCCAAAAACAAGTCCTTGTATAAGGTTTTACTTCCAGCGGATATTTTTGTACACGAAAGAGATAGACCAATACACTTTCCAATTTTGTTTATGAATCGGCAATTCACTGAGCAGACTGTCCTACGGCCGCTAGGTAAATGAAATTTCTCGGCTTAAATTTCATTCAACTATGTTAAGTGGATGTATAGTGTTTCATTAGCGACCTGCCTCGGCTTCGCACTTGTACGACTAAGTTTCTAAAGCCGGACGACTTGTTTGTCCGAGTGGTAATAAAATATATACTCCTGGAAATGGAAAAAAGAACACATTGACACCGGTGTGTCAGACCCACCATACTTGCTCCGGACACTGCGAGAGGGCTGTACAAGCAATGATCACACGCACGGCACAGCGGACACACCAGGAACCGCGGTGTTGGCCGTCGAATGGCGCTAGCTGCGCAGCATTTGTGCACCGCCGCCGTCAGTGTCAGCCAGTTTGCCGTGGCATACGGAGCTCCATCGCAGTCTTTAACACTGGTAGCATGCCGCGACAGCGTGGGCGTGAACCGTATGTGCAGTTGACGGACTTTGAGCTAGGGCGTATAGTGGGCATGCGGGAGGCCGGGTGGACGTACCGCCGAATTGCTCAACACGTGGGGCGTGAGGTCTCCACAGTACATCGATGTTGTCGCCAGTGGTCGGCGGAAGGTGCACGTGCCCGTCGACCTGGGACCGGACCGCAGCGACGCACGGATGCACGCCAAGACCGTAGGATCCTACGCAGTGCCGTAGGGGACCGCACCGCCACTTCCCAGCAAATTAGGGACACTGTTGCTCCTGGTGTATCGGCGAGGACCATTCGCAACCGTCTCCATGAAGCTGGGCTACGGTCCCGCACACCGTTAGGCCGTCTTCCGCTCACGCCCCAACATCGTGCAGCCCGCCTCCAGTGGTGTCGCGACAGGTGTGAATGGAGGGACGAATGGAGACGTGTCGTCTTCAGCGATGAGAGTCGCTTCTGCCTTGGTGCCAATGATGGTCGTATGCGTGTTTGGCGCCGTGCAGGTGAGCGCCACAATCAGGACTGCATACGACCGAGGCACACAGGGCCAACACCCGGCATCATGGTGTGGGGAGCGATCTCCTACACTGGCCGTACACCACTGGTGATCGTCGAGGGGACACTGAATAGTGCACGGTACATCCAAACCGTCATCGAACCCATCGTTCTACCATTCCTAGACCGGCAAGGGAACTTGCTGATCCAACAGGACAATGCACGTCCGCATGTATCCCGTGCCACCCAACGTGCTCTGGAAGGTGTAAGTCAACTACCCTGGCCAGCAAGGTCTCCGGATCTGTCCCCCATTGAGCATGTTTGGGACTGGATGAAGCGTCGTCTCACGCTGTCTGCACGTCCAGCACGAACGCTGGTCCAACTGAGGCGCCAGGTGGAAATGGCATGGCAAGCCGTTCCACAGGACTACATCCAGCATCTCTACGATCGTCTCCATGGGAGAATAGCAGCCTGCATTGCTGCGAAAGATGGATATACACTGTACTAGTGCCGACATTGTGCATGCTCTGTTGCCTGTGTCTATGTGCCTGTGGTTCTGTCAGTGTGATCATGTGATGTATCTGACCCCAGGAATGTGTCAATAAAGTTTCCCCTTCCTGGGACAATGAATTCACGGTGTTCTTATTTCAATTTCCAGGAGTGTATATACTCCTTTCTCGTGAATCGATCCATTAGTGAAAAACATATCAAAATCCCTACAGTAGTTGCTGAGTTTCGCCTTGACATACATAAGGAAATACGAGCTGGGGATTTTAGTTTACAATATTTATAGAAACACTCGATCAAACTGCATTTGTGAGTGTCTGGTGGTTTGTAGCTTACTGTTCATTACGTAACAATCTACAGAAACAAAACAATGTAATAAAGCCCTCCGCATGCACTCATCGCGAACATCCATAACACACTCCATGATCGCATGAGGGAATAAGTACTCTACATTAGTTTTCACCTTCGGAGACGAATATCTTTGTAAATGGATCACAGCTTGCGACCTCCTACTAATAACCCGCTAATTTGTGAACCCAGGTAATACAAACCCATCGAAGCCAATAATATTACACGACCAGTGGAGGAAAGAAAAAGAAATAAAAAGAAGAGCATCTCAAATAAAGTTTACAAGAACATAGTTGACAAAAATTCATCGGATAGCGGTATGCACGTATACAGATGGCGGTACGATCGCGTACACAAGGTATAAAAAGAGCAGTGCATACACGTGAAAAGTCTTCCGACGTGATTGTGACCGCACGACGGGAATTAATAGGCTTTGACGGTGAATGTAGTTGGAGCTAAAGGCATGGGACATTCCATTACGAAAATCGTTAGGGAATTCAATATTCCGAAATCCACAGTTTCAAGACTGTACCGAGAATATAAAACTTCAGGCACTGCCTCTGACCACAGACAACGCAGTGGCCGACGATCTTCACTTAACGACCAATTGCTGCATCGTTTGCGTAGATTTGTCAGTGATAACAGACAAGCAACACTGTGTGAAATAACCGCAGAAATCAGTGTGGGACGTACGACTGACGTATCCGTTAGAACAGTGCCGCAAAATTTGCCGTTAATCGGCTATGGCACAGGACGACCGACGCGGGTGCCTTTGCCAACAGCACGACGTTGCATGCTGCGCTTCTCCTGGGATCGTGACCATATCGTTTGGTCCCTAGATGACTAGGAACCCGTGGTCTGTAAGATGAGTCCCGGTTTCAGTTGGTAAGAGCTGATGACAGGGTTCGAGGTTGGCGCAAATCCCACGAAGCCATGGACCCAAGTTGTCTACGAGTCACCATTTAAGCTGGCGGTGGCTCCATAAAGGTGTGGGCTGTGTTTACATGGAGTGGACACGTTTCTCTGGTCCAGCTGAACAGATCACTGATTAAAATTGGCTATATTCGGCTACTTGGAGACCATTTTCGGTCATTCATGGACTTCATGTTCCCAAACAACGAACGGATTTTTATGGATGACAATGCGTCACGCCATCAGTCCACAATTAATCGCCATCGGTTTGAGGAACATTCTGGACAGTTCGAATGAATGATTTGGCCACCCAGATCGTCCGATATGAATCCCATCGAACATTTATGGGACATATACTTATATGGATGTGGTGTCTGTTCTTTCGGACATGTCGAACATGGTGACCTGCAGCCCTCTAGAACGAAATTAGAACTATATATTAATACCTTCAGCTGCTGACGGGCGTTGATATATATTAACGGGGACAGGTGAAAATGTGTGCCCCGACTGGGACTCGAAGCCGGGATCTCCTGCTTACATGGCAGAGCAGGAATAATAACCAAACAGGATACGTAATTTATACAGGGTCTGACCTGAACCCAGGACACAGAGGATAGTGCGACAGCCATGGACTATCTCGCGCACGCCTTCTCGCGCACGCCTCCCGCGAGACCCACATCCTCACCTTATATGTCCACACACTAAAGAGCGACGGCACTAGGCAATGGATGATTGGAATCGAGGGATTCGCAGTAATGAATCCGCTATGTCCTGCGGCATGACGACGGAAGCGTTTGGGTTTGGCGAATGCCTGGAGAACATCACTGAAGTACGAAGGAGGTGGTGTTACAATACAGGGGTGTTTTTCACGGTTAGGATGTTGACCCTTCATTGCGCTGAAGAAAGTGCAAACTGCGGGAGGGTATGGACACTTTTGATAACATTGTGTACTGTGTGTGGAAGAGGATAGAAAAGTAATCGTTCGCATAAGATGACTGTATCAGCATGACCTTGCACCCTGCCATAAAGCATCACCTATGAGACGGTGCTTTGTGGGCAATAGGATCCCGAAATGGATGGCCTGCCAAGGTGTAATGTCCCTGGCCGTGGACGACAATGTTTTATTTCGCTAGAAGCTCGCCTTAATGCAGCTTCATACACGTGAAGTAGCATATGGTACAAAAGTGGAGTGAGGTACAAGCGACAGATGTATCAGTATGTACCAGTCCCGTGGGAGAGTCTGCCAACTGTACTGAACGTGCTTCTGATTTGTCGGCACGTTCGGGTGCTAGGAGTCAAAACCCCTAACTTCTCTCATTAATTATTTATACATTTTCCATTGTATTGAACCCAATTTTGAGTTCAACAATCTCTCATGGTTACCCTACGAGTCTGTCGTTTTTGTTTATTAAATTTCACTAGTTTTGAGAAACATAAGAGTAACGATATTACTACCGAAGTGCTTCGGACACCTTCGGGTCGTTTTGGCATGCCTGGGAGACGAAATCCTTCAGCTGTGACAGTTATTATGTTTCGGGCGTTCTGGAGAGTCGGACACATTGTTTCGGGAATTCAGGAGGGCCGGACCCCGTAACTCTGTTTTGGCCTCTCTGGAGGGTCTGACACGTGTCCCAGTATCGTGCATTACTTAGTAATGAATATGTAATACTCAACTCTGTCTAGTGCGTACTGGAGATCCGGACATGTATATCAAATTTCGGAAGTTGAATGGAAAAGTTAAGATACAATTCAGAAAGCTATGTCGAGTGTTGTAAAAGACAGTGTAAATGTGTCAATATTTGAATAATAACTAAACAGGATACATAATTTATACAGAGGCGGCCCTGAACCCAGTGAAGCATCTTTGAGATGTGTTAAAACGTCGACTTCCCTCCAGACCTGAGCGTCAAGCATCATTACCTTCTCTAGTTTCGGCTCCTGAGGATGAATGGGGTGCCATTCCTTCACAGACATTCAGACATCTGATTAGAAGGACCTCCAGCAGAGTTCGAGTCGTCATAAAGGAGAAGGGTCCATATACTTTTGATCAGATAGTGTATGCGGTAGGAGTAAAGTGACAGAACACCTCAAAACAGAAATGAGAGTGAACAGGAACACAATCGTGTACTATTCATCGTAAATTATGAAGACTGGGAAGAATTCTTGAGTGGTATGGACACCAAAGTTAAAGAATTTAGATCAACGGTAAGCAAAGCAAAGTGATGAATATTAGAATGAGAGTAGTGTCTTGTTAAAAGCGAAGAACACACACTCTTGTTAAAATGACCTAATAGTCTTGAGATTTCACGACAAATTGCTCTACATCATTTGCTACTAGTCAGTATTCATTACGTGTTCCAGCTTTCTTCAGACCAGTACTGAATTAAGTAATATGTCTGTCTTTTTGGTGGGATGTGAAGCAATTTAGGTTTGTTAAGATTTTCTGACTCGGAAGGGATTGAGGGGGGGGGGGGGCATAAATGTCCTCACTTGGCCCTCGGTGGGTACGCCATTGAATTGAAACGAACAGTAGAGAGGAAATAAAGTATGTATAAATAAATATGCAGAAAGGATTATGGAGGAGATTCGGTACGAGTGTAAAGGTAGGCATAATTGTAGTAAGAGATGTAGGACGGCATCTCCGAAACGCGCACGATTGAACAATTGCTGCATTCTTGCAGGGACACCTATCTTTTGGCAAAGTGCCTGTCAGATGCACTCGCAGCAAGATGTTGGCAGTAGCGAGTCGGCCGCCAAGAACCTCCGCGCCAGCAGTGCTGTGTCCCCTGCGGATGCGTCCTGGGACGGACTTGGTGTGGGTCGTGGGTGAACGAACTGACCGGCCCCAAAGGGATAGGCATCCCGCAGCGCTGCAATAACCCGGCCACACACCTGCTCTGCTCAGTTGGCCGCCCTCTGCACGCGCTCGTGCGTCATAAGCGACTCTCTCAGTAAGTGTGCAGGCGAGGCAATTTACGGGGAGCCCGTGTCGATATAACATCGCCGCGAAATCCCGGAAGACACGTTCATGGTTAACGTTCGAGGCTTCTACTTCGATTCCGAAGACTGCCGTCTGTTTCCATGAGGACTTGAAGTAAATATTGAAATTACATGCCGTCATGGAGGACTGTTACAATAATGGCTGTAATTTGATTTATCATTTTACAATACGTGAAGATATACATTCCACAAGGATGTAAAAGGAACTGACTGCCCACGATTGCTTACAACGTGTATTATGAGTGCTCTTGCCTATATTAACTGTGTCTCAGGAAAGTTTTGCCCGCATCTCGTGGTCGTGCGGTAGCGTTCTCGCTTCCCACGCCCGGGTTCCCGGGTTCGATTCCCGGCGGGGTCAGGGATTTTCTCTGCCTCGTGATGGCTGGGTGTTGTGTGCTGTCCTTATGTTAGTTAGGTTTAAGTAGTTCTAAGTTCTAGGGGACTGATGACCATAGATGTTAAGTCCCATAGTGCTCAGAGCCATTTGAACCAAGCCATCAGGAAAGTTACCATTCTTTTACAGGCTCTACGACAGCGAACTGTAGCATTTATATTACCGGGACGCTAACTTAATGACAGTTAAAATACATATTTGCAGGCCAGAGTGACCGAGCGGCTCTAGGCGCTACAGTCTGGAACCGCGCGACCGCTACGGTCGCATGTTCGAATCCTGCCTCGGGCATGGATGTGCGTGATGTCCTTAGGTTGGTTAGGTTTAAGTAGTTCTAAGTTGTAGGGGACTGATGACCTCAGAAGTTAAGTCCCATAGTGCTCAGAGCCATTTGAACCAATACATGTTTATAGTTTGCAGACATTCAAAAATGGCTCTGAGCACTGTGCGACTTAACTTATGGGGTCATCAGTCGCCTAGAACTTAGAACTGCTTAAACCTAACTGACCTAAGGACATCACACACATTCATGCCCGAGGCAGGATTCGAACCTGCGACCGTAGCGGTCAAGCGGTTCCAGACTGAAACGCCTAGAACCACACGGCCACACCGGCCGGCTTGCAAACAATATTGTATGGTAGATTTGCAATGTCTGGAATTGTTTATAAAAAACTGAAACATCCTGGCAGATTAAAACTGTATGTCGGATCAGGACTCGCACTCGTAACTTGTCTTTGGTAGACAATACTTTTGCCGACTGTGCTGGCCAGGTGCGGAATGCGACTCGCAATCACAGGTTTACTTCACCTCTACCTTTTACGAGGTGCGTTCAGTAAGTAATGCAACACATTTGTTTTCTTGGCAAACTTTGGTTGAAAAATGCTGAATTTGTTTGGGGCATCGTGGAATATTCCCAGTTCATCCCCTTTAGTTTCATGAAGTTCCGATAGGTGGCGGCGCTATACGTAGCCTTCAAAATGGCATCTGTAACAGAGGAGTGTTCTAAGCAGACAGCTGCCATTGAGTTTCTTTTGGTGGAAAACCGGAGCATCGCAGATATTCATAAGCGCTTGTAGGATGTCTACAGAGACTTAGCTGTCAACAAAAGCACGGTGGGGAGTCTTATCACCGTAGAAAAGCGCGCAAATCCGTCCAATCTTCGACGCGCCGGCCGGTCACACACAGGTGTGATTCCTGCAATGTTGGAACGTTGCGGGGTCTGCTTTTCGAGGTGGTCAACGGGTGACAAACACATCGCTACTCAACTGGACTTCTCTGTTGGTAGCTCTAACACTCTCGTCCACCAGTTGGGGTACTGAAAGGTGTGTGCTCACTGGTTTCCGCGCGACCTGTCAGAAGAGCATAAAGAGTAACGAAGGAGACCTGCCAGTAAACAAAAGCACCGTGAGCCATTGGGCGAGGCGTGTGTTATCATCGCAACAAGGTCGCGTAAAGCTCTCCGATTTCCCGCGTGCTAGCTGGTCGCATACAGCTGTGACTCCTCCAGTGTTGGAACGCTCGGATACTCTCATTCCTCAAACCGATCGCGATTAATTGTCGACTGATGATATGACGCATTGTCATCCATAAAAATCCGTTCGTTGTTTGGGAACATGAAGTCCATGAGTGACTGAAAATGGTCTCCAAGTAGCCGAATATAACCATTGTCGTTTAGTAATCAAACACCTCGCTTCTCAATTGGACGTCTTTGTTGGTAGTGCTGGCACACTCGTCAACCAGTTTGGGTACTGAAAGGTGTGGTCCCGCTGGGTTCTTCATCCACCCTACAGCTCGGATCACGCACCTTCCGTCTGGCCCAACGAGGATGCACTCCGCGGGAAGCAATACGTGTATGCTGGGAAGTCAGAAGGATTGATGCAGCAAGACGTTGGAGCAATACGTGTATGGTGGGAAGATTATCGATGCAGCAGGACGTTGGTTCCGACGTAGACCAGTAGAGTGGTACCATTGGAGCAAACAGGTCCTTCCAGAAACGTGGTGGAAGGCCGTGGCATTGAACGGAGATTACTTCGAAAAATAGGTTCAAAAATGGCTCTGAGCACTGTGGGACTCAACTGCTGAGGTCATTAGTCCCCTAGAACTTAGAACTAGTTAAACCTAACTAACCTAAGGACATCACACACATCCATGCCCGAGGCAGGATTCGAACCTGCGACCGTAGCGGTCTCGCGGTTCCAGACTGCAGCGCCAGAACCGCGCGGCCACTTCGGCCGGCCTCGAAAAATAGGGTTTTGTAGCTAAAAGAGTGGAGATTAATATGGACTATTGGAATAAAACCAACCGGATTTCAGAAAAAAATATATTTCGTTACTTACTGAACGCCCCTCGTATATTTCACAGAAGTTCTCTTGCATACCTTGTGCCACTAACACTCCTGCAAGTCAGAATATTGCGGAGATATTTCTCAGCCACAGTTTGGAGGGCCGGCCGGTGTGGCCGTGCGGTTCTAAGCGCGTCAGTTTGGAACCGCGTGACCGCTACGGTCGCAGGTTCGAATCCTGCCTCGGGCATGGATGTGTGTGTGATATCCTTAGGTTAGTTAGGTTTAAGTAGTTCTAAGTTCTAGGGGACTGATGACCTCAGTAGTTAAGTCCCATAGTGCTCAGAGCCATTTGAGCCATTTGAACAGTTTGGAGGATTGTTTCCAGAACTAAACTCTCTCTTTGCGCTGATATGAAACTTCCTGGCAGATTAAAACTGTATGCTGGACCGGGATTTCAACTGGGAACCTAGCGCTAGTGCCACGAGGTATGTGCACGAGAACGTTTGTTTGAAGTTCCGAAGGTAGCGGGGAGGCGTTGGCGAAAGTAAAACTGTGAGGGTGCGTAGCTTAGTCAGTAAGAGCACAGGCAGCCAAAAGCGAGGTTTCTGGTTCGAGCCCGAGTCAGGGCCCAGCACACAGTTTTAACTGTCATAAAGTTGCAATCACCGCACGATCTGCTGCGCAGTGAAAGATCCATTCTGTATGTAATAAAACTGCTTATACGAGTACAAACAGGCCAGATATAATCTGAGATCTACGATTTTTAAGTACAGTTTATTTCTGTGCATCTTTTCAAATTTTGTGCTCAAGGCGTAAGGTGCAAACTCGAGATTTCTTGCATCGTTTTCTAAAATGGTTCAAATAGCTCTGAGCACTACGGGACTTAACTGCTGTGGTCATCAGTCCCCTAGAACTTAGAACTACTTGAACCTAACTAACCTAAGGACATCACACACATCCATGTCCGAGGCAGGATTCAAACCTGCGGCCGTAGCGGTCGGGCGGTTTCCCGCGGTTCCAGACTGAAGCGCCTAGAACCGCTCGGTCACAGCGGCCGGCCATCGTTTTCTCTACAGAAGACGTCGTTTACAGCGATGGTGACAGTAACGTGCTTCTAAGCGGTCAGTATATTAGAGACTATTTTTGTACGCACAAAATATGCCTGGACATTCATCGTATCCTACAGAAGACGTCGTTTACAGCGATGGTGACAGTAACGTGCTTCTAAGCGGTCAGTATATTAGAGACTATTTTTGTACGCACAAAATATGCCTGGACATTCATCGTATCCAATGCCCTGACCAAGGCTGCTAGCAGCAGTAGGTGCAAAGACAGTGCACCGTTTCACAGTATGATGCGCTCTGCAGTCCAGAAGAATGTTATAGAAGACTCACAATGATAGTATCTCACATTCGTATTAGTCATGGTAGATTCTGATACACATTTCTATAAAAAGAAACTGAATAAGAGGAATCGTTCAGAGAAGTGCAAGAACATAATAAATTCTGACAAAACACTTCAGCCGGCCGCGGTGGCCGAGCGGTTCTAGGCGCTTCAGTCCGGAACCGCGCAACTGTTACGGTCGCAGGTTCGAATCCTGCCTCGGGCATGGATGTGTGTGATGTCCTTAGGTTAGTTAGGTTTCAGTAGTTCTAAGCGCTAGGGGACTCATGACCACAGATGTTAAGTCCCATAGTGCTCAGAGCCATCTGAACCATTTTGAACCAAAACACTTCACGGTTGAGGTTTGATAGCTTCTGCCATTTGCGTAAAACGAATTACGTAAAATAAGGTGACGTTGTTAAAAGGCTTATTACGTCTACAGGTTCATCTGTCAGTGAAAAAAGCGCAGAATCACTGCAGATGTTTCCATCATTGCGCTGATACCACTGCCGATAATTATAAAATGTGCAAGTCACTGCAGCACTTAAAGCACAGGTCTTGGAGTCTCCTAACAGCTGCACGTACGCCACTGTATATTTCTACACAAGAAATAAAAACTTTGTTCTTTCCAGAGGTCAGTCCAACATCGTGCGTTGTAGTGTTTCTTTCGAGATGTTACCTTGGCTCTTGTGATTTTGTGCGTCATGTTTATCTGATAAAAACTTGTTTCGCCTGCGTCACACTTACTTCCACGCCTTGTTGTTCACAGTGGAATAGATCAGTGCCACACAGCAGCGTCTTAAATATCTACCTTCTTAATCCGTTCTTTTCAATGTGGTATCTGATCAATTTAGTTAATGTTCCCTTTTCAGCGTCACTCCTGGTGAGAGGTAACAGCCTTTGAATGAAGGGAGAACAGCTATGAAAACAAATGAATGAGGAAGTTAAACGGGCATTCATCGAACTTGTAACGTTACATGTCTGTTCCTGCATCTAATTTTGGCTTGCGAGAGTCAGGTTAACGTGCGTGCAGAAGCATTTATAAGCAGTCGTTTTCCCATCTCTCACTGCGCAAATGGAATCGGAAATAAAATCGATAATGAGGTTACGCTGTACCCTCCGCCGTGCACTATACAGTGGTTTGCTGAGTATATGTGTAGGCAGGGTGCCGTGGATTTGTATAGAAAATTAACGTTAAAATTGATATCTGAATGTTCAACTCGGCACTGGTACAGCTGGTACAAAGCTTCGATCTTCAAACATACAGGACGCTGACGACTTTGCTTTTTAGTACTCTGAAATAGCAACCATCACACATGCACACCCACACCCACCCACCCACCCACCCACACACACACACACACACACACACACACACACACACACACACACAAGCAAATATCATCTTGTTCAGTTTTGTGCCTTCACTAAACATTGATGATTCATATCAGTAGCAAATAGTAAAAAAAACGTGGCAAAGGTAAGATGTGCGGTCACTTCCTTATATCTATGTGTCTTTTAACTCAGCAGCCGATGAACATACACAATATTGTTCGACTCATTTCTGTTTATAAGAGATATTTCCTTTATAGAGATTATCTCGCTGAACTACGCAAAAATACAACAGAAGGCCCACTGTCAACTCCATAGTCTATCGTTGTGAAACAGGGAGCGTCAACATATAATCCATCAACTTCAAAGCCTCACAAGCCAAGTCCATGTTCTCATAAGTAGTTGACTTAAGCGAAACATTGTTGTCAGCCAAAGTGAGTGACTATGAAAAACTATCTTATCAAAATCGAATAAGAATTACTTAGTATTTTATCCAGCCTTAGCAGCTGTAGTCGTATATAATGAAATAATAAGCAACCAGCTGTGTAAAAGAAATTTAATTTCCTTACCAGTTTCGGGAATTTAGTGCCCTTGTTCAGAAGGTTAAATCTATCACATTATTTGCTAGAGTAAACAATAAGATGCATACAGCAAAAGAACATGGTCCTACAAAATATGCAGGAGTTATAAGTAATACAATACACAGTAATTGTACACTCCTGGAAATGGAAAAAAGAACACATTGACACCGGTGTGTCAGACCCACCATACTTGCTCCGGACACTGCGAGAGGGCTGTACAAGCAATGATCACACGCACGGCACAGCGGACACACCAGGAACCGCGGTGTTGGCCGTCGAATGGCGCTAGCTGCGCAGCATTTGTGCACCGCCGCCGTCAGTGTCAGCCAGTTTGCCGTGGCATACGGAGCTCCATCGCAGTCTTTAACACTGGTAGCATGCCACGACAGCGTGGACGTGAACCGTATGTGCAGTTGACGGACTTTGAGCGAGGGCGTATAGTGGGCATGCGGGAGGCCGGGTGGACGTACCGCCTAATTGCTCAACACGTGGGGCGTGAGGTTTCCACAGTACATTGATGTTGTCGCCAGTGGTCGGCGGAAGGTGCACGTGCCCGTCGACCTGGGACCGGACCGCAGCGACGACGGATGCACGCCAAGACCGTAGGATCCTACGCAGTGCCGTAGGGGACCGCACCGCCACTTCCCAGCAAATTAGGGACACTGTTGCTCCTGGGGTATCGGCGAGGACCATTCGCAACCGTCTCCATGAAGCTGGGCTACGGTCCCGCACACCGTTAGGCCGTCTTCCGCTCACGCCCCAACATCGTGCAGCCCGCCTCCAGTGGTGTCGCGACAGGCGTGAATGGAGGGACGAATGGAGACGTGTCGTCTTCAGTGATGAGAGCCGCTTCTGCCTTGGTGCCAATGATGGTCGTATGCGTGTTTGGCGCCGTGCAGGTGAGCGCCACAATCAGGACTGCATACGACCGAGGCACACAGGGCCAACACCCGGCATCATGGTGTGGGCAGCGATCTCCTACACTGGCCGTACACCACTGGTGATCGTCGAGGGGACACTGAATAGTGCACGGTACATCCAAACCGTCATCGAACCCATCGTTCTACCATTCCTAGACCGGCAAGGGAACTTGCTGTTCCAACAGGACAATGCACGTCCGCATGTATCCCGTGCCACCCAACGTGCTCTAGAAGGTGTAAGTCGACTACCCTGGCCAGCAAGATCTCCGGATCTGTCCCCCATTGAGCATGTTTGGGACTGGATGAAGCGTCGTCTCACGCGGTCTGCACGTCCTGCACGAACGCTGGTCCAACTGAGGCGCCAGGTGGAAATGGCATGGCAAGCCGTTCCACAGGACTACATCCAGCATCTCTACGATCGTCTCCATGGGAGAATAGCAGCCTGCATTGCTGCGAAAGGTGGATATACACTGTACTAGTGCCGACATTGTGCATGCTCTGTTGCCTGTGCCTATGTGCCTGTGGTTCTGTCAGTGTGATCATGTGATGTATCTGACCCCAGGAATGTGTCAATAAAGTTTCCCCTTCCTGGGACAATGAATTCACGGTGTTCTTATTTCAATTTCCAGGAGGGTATTACTTATTGTTCCTGTATGTTTTTTGGGATCGTGGCATTTTGTTCTATGCATCTTTTTCTTGGCGCAAATAATGCGATAGATTTAACCTCTTGAAGAAGGGCACTAAGTGCTAGAAACTGGTAAAGAAATTAAATTTCTTTTATGCAGCTGGTTGCTTATTATTTCATTATTTAAGAATTATTTAGCCGTGTGTTAAGAAAACCAAATGCCATAGTATTAAAGGTAGTGATGAATCAAACACGTGGCAGAGTGTGAAAGACGTAGATACTCTTGGAACCGATCTGTTGAAAAGGAAATACGAGAGGAACGAAGAAACAGCTTGGAAAGGAACGCTGGAGGTTTCGTCGATACCAAACGGCTCACGGAGAGGGACAGGCGTTGGTCACAATACGTTACTATGCAGGGTGTAAGCCATAACTGTTTACAACGTATACCACAGTGGTGTGCCGGCCGAAGTGGCCGTGCGGTTAAAGGCGCTGCAGCCTGAAACCGCACGACCGCTACGGTCGCAGGTTCGAATCCTGCCTCGGGCATGGATGTTTGTGACGTCCTTAGGTTAGTTAGGTTTAACTAGTTCTAAGTTCTAGGGGACTAATGACCTCAGCAGTTGAGTCCCATAGTGCTCAGAGCCATTTGAACCACAGTGGTGTAGGGGAAGGAAAGGCGAACAAGTTGATATGGGCCACTTGTGATCTACCAGTCCGGAAATAACATCAAACTCGACGCGCAAGTAGCCAAAGTGGCGTCAAATCGAAAGACTTGCACCCGGCGGGCGGTCTACTCGACGGGAGGCCCTAGTCACACGACATTTACATTTACCTCAAAGTGGCCTTCAAAAGCCATCTAAGCCACAACATCCTCTAGTCTATTCATGCCACCGGCGTAATCGTGCTCTTGCGAATTGTGAAACTGACTTTTGTTTAAATTTTATCTGACAACTTTGTCACTTTTAACGGCGTGATATTAACAATTAAACAATTTTGTTTCTCTGGCCTTCCTACTACGAGACAACTGTTCTTGTAACGGCTAAGTTTAGATTAAACTGGAAACCCAATTTGTTTTCGCATAACATGTTCAGAAGTCATTTTCTTTCATCAACCTCACAGGGAATGTTACCTCAGTAATGCTAACGAAAGCCAGTGGCAAAAGAGCACAAGAAGATATTCAACATCTCGCGCTGTGAGCGTGCGCCGTTGTTTAGGTGGCTTTCGTACGCCAATTTGAGGTTGTTTCTCAGCTTCAAAGAGCACAGGTGTCTCATATTAAACTATTCGTTTCAACTTCACCTGTATCATGTGGTATATCATAAAAAGTCATCGTTTACGTTCTGTAGATTAGTATAACGCTTCGTTCCAGGTCAGTTATCATGCGAGAATGTGATTATGGTCGGTAGATAAAAGGGAAGCAATGTCTTTAGAGGGTATAAGTCACTAATTTTTTCGGGCAAGTACAGTTGACATCATAACTGATTTAGGGCGAAACAACTGTAAATAAGTCAGTGAAGTATCATTGTATTTTCAGAAAACAATAACCCAAAGAACGCAGTTGAGTAATCACGACTGGTAGCAGCAAGTGCATTTATAGGTATAAAAGCACAGACTCATTACGGTAAACACACAAACTTTTATATTGAAATTCGTTCTATGTCCTCTTTGAGACTATATTGATATTAGATTTAGTGTCACAATATTCGCCTGTGGATAGAACAGAAGCTGGGTAAGCGTTGTCGTTCGCAAATTCGCGACGTCTTCCCATCGTCCTTCCTACGAGAAAAGCTTTTTAGCTGTTCCTTCGCTGCAGTTAGTCTCGTAGGTTCATTATCAATCATTTTTCATTTCACCATTATAACTAGGCATTTTGTTAACATTTTCCATCCACTGTCATACTGAAATTGAAAATAATCATAATTTTTTCGTGGCAGCACGTATTGGCTGCTATTCTCATATGTTTCGGATGCGGTGATCTCAAGTTTCACCATTTTTTTCCTACGATAGCCTGTATTATTTCTACAAAGAATACCTTCGTCATAACTAATCCGTGTGCGTACTCAACCTAAGACATACTATCCTGTTTCGCTTTCTTGTTGCACATATCACTATGCTTGCAGTTCTGAACAAGAAAAATATTTGATCATACCAGTTCCGAAATCTTTGGGCTAGGAAAGTGTTTGGGTGGGTACGCAGTTTCAAAGTATTTTTGTGGGGGACAGATAAGATGCTGTGCTGTTTATAATGATAGTGCGTTCTCCCTGAAACGACAAATATGTAAAGGGAAATAGATTGTTGTTGTCGTCCATAAAACATTAGGAAAAACGAATTCTATGCAGCTGTAAAAGCAGACCCGATGCCTAAACTGAATATTTGCGTGCTTTCTTTTCCATTGTGAGTTTACTTTCACTCTCGGCTTCTTCTGCCTGTATTAGACTAGCTGAGACGAAGAAGTCCATTTTGTTCGCGACTGAGAGAAAGGAGTGTGTTGTCTTTCTTTTTGGGAATGAACAATGGAAGGCCATGCCTCACTGAAACCGCACCTAATGCTTGTTTGTGCGCTTGGGAACCGTGTAATTACGATTACATTAGTTTCTTTTGTAGTCAGACTGTCGACTCTATTTCATGCTGCTATTATCCTTTGCTAATCCTTCTACCTTCTTACGTCTGCTACACCCAGCATTTTCCACAATCTGTTAAAAGTACTTTAATGAGTGTTTGCCTCAACAATTCTTCTTCTCCTCCACGACTTCTTCCAATACAAAGTTCACCTCAGTACATGTGCTACATCGTATCCTTCCCTTTCATGCGAGTTTTTCACAGAATTCGCTCTTGAAGCACTTCATTCTGTACTTACCTCTGTCCATAATACCTAACATCACTCTGTAGCGCCACTTTCAAAATTTTCCACTTGCTTCCTTTCCAGTGTCACGCGCTTGACGGATCATAGCGAAAGGATCGATCTGTGCTGAAGCTCCGCAGTTAAGTTCCAATTCAACAAACAATTTTATTAGAAATTTAAAATGAAAGCCTTCGCACACAGTCAAAACTGTGTTCTTTGCTCCATAATATGTTTCGTGTGCTGAGAGCCACACCTCTATAAGACGTTTCTACGTTGCTGAGCCGACGCACATTTGGAAATCATTTTATAAGCTGGCATTCGCGTTCTGTACTGAAGCTAAAAATATTTTTAATCTTAATTTTCTAATAGTGCAGTTGTATTTAAATTCTGACGAGGAGCTAATGGGGTAATCTGTTTCTCAGCAATGGTTTGACCATTTAAAAGTAAACCAACGGATTCTGTGCATCCATTTGTTACGAGAGTCCATCAATGTACGCCAGAATCTAAACAAAAACCGTAAGAGTATATCGAAGTAGGCTTCTTTACAACGGGGACACCAAAATATTAAGACAATCGTTACAAACTCCGTCATTATTAAATGACTAGATCAAATAAAGGAAGATTTACAAGAAACTGAAATGTCATAGAACACCACAACAATTGTGAAGCATTTAGGATACCAGTCAGGGAGCTATAGATTATGGAGAAACGTAGGGAGAAAGAAACGAGAATGAGAGAGAGAGAGAGAGAGAGAGAGAGAGAGAGAGAGAGGGGGGGGGGCGGGAGGAAGGAACGTCTTTTATTTTACACTAGAGCTAAAACGTAATAAGGTGTGGTTACACCATTCAGTAATATTTGCTTCTAGAAACTTTATCCACTGCTGGTTAGGTCACCAAATAATTATTCACTTTGCTGTTCTGTATCGGAACTTAACTCGGAAACGCTTCAATAAATCATTTCTGGTCATCAAAGTGAATAATGATTTAGCGACCTTTCCAGTTTCAAGTTCTCTTTATGGTCGCTTGCTTCCGACGCAACTTCATGTCGTACCTTAAATATTTGCTTATATTCGAACTTGTAAGCAGTAAAAACTTGTGAACGCACTTACAGATCTGTCAGAGCACTTTTATCGGCTAATATTTGATAAAATGAAATTAATCTGTGAAGATTTTAACTGATTTAGCATAGCGACTGTTTTCTCGTTATTGATGAAGAGAAACTTTTCCTGTTGATGAAAGCTTAACTTTAAAGAATTGTATGACATTCTTCACTGGTGGACCCTGAGGTATTGTTAAGCCGCGTAATCAAAAAAGTTTTCCTCCTTCGAGCACAATGTCCATTTTCCACGCGATGTACGAGTATTGCGGTTTACGTGTATGTGTTGAGTGCAGGTGACTAATGGGTGTGTGGTGTCACGTTTTTTCTGTGTGATGAAAGAATGGAGATGGTGAAATCCGGTACCGACACATACGTTATCTCTCTCGAAGAGCATCGGGGGTACGCCGAGATTAACGCACCACCATCTAAGGAGGTGTTGGTTCTTAACATCTGCATCCGACAAACGGATCATGACCAGCAGTGGCATACGTCCTCAATTCATGAGAGACTGTGTGAAGATTTGGAATTTAATCCAGAAAACTGTGTAAAGTATGGCGATCCGTAACTTTGCGCCAGCATCTTTCATCCGAGTGCGGTCAAACATTGCTGGTGAAAATTGTCACGCCACCAGCTTTCTAACCAGCTACTACAGACAGTCACCTCACAAGCATGCGTTAGCAACATAGGCTACTGAGGGTGTTTTGTGGGGTGCAAAACGGTATATTATTATTGATTACGTCGTAAACAGCAAAACAGCTGTCAAATAAAGATTTTAAAAAATGCAGTCTTTTAGCAGGGTAATGCACTTTCACATATAGATATAGAGTCAACAGGAAGAGTTAAGGATTTGAGGAACAAATTGCTGGAATATCCGTCGTATTCATCAAAATCGGCAACATCTGGAACCCACCCTCAGCTGCTGCCACATCCGTGGTCTACGCGCCAAGTCAACCACCACTGAAAAAAACGTGTCGCGCTGAACGGTGAATACGTAGAGAAGCACTAAACCATCGCAATGTTTTATGGTCGCAGCATGATTCCACTTCCCGCATACGTTAAATACATTGTAAAGGCTACTTCTGCATAACCTACAAGTGATGGTGGTGGTGGTTAGTGTTTAACGTCTCGTCGACAACGAGGTCATTAGAGACGGAGCGCAAGCTCGGGTTAGGGAAGGATTGGGAAGGAAATCGGCCGTGCCCTTTCAAAGGAACCATCCCGGCATTTGCCTGAAACGATTTAGGGAAATCACGGATGGCCGGAGACGGGATTGAACCGTCGTCCTCCCGAATGCGAGTCCAGTGTGCTAGCCACTGCGCCACCTCGCTCGGTCCTACAAGTGATTTCACTTAGTTAATCAGTATTTCAGAAACCATGTCATATGATCACTTTTACGTCCCACTTTAGAATAAATTACAGCTATATGAGCAATTAATATTTCTTTGTGAAAGTGAAATTCATAAACAGCATTCCGTTTTGGTGCCTAGCTTCTCTGTTGGCGACTCGAAGCAAGTTTACAGAAACTTTTTTAATTTCGATGTCTATGGCTCCTTAAAAAAATAATAAAAAAAATTAAAAAAGAATCCGCAGAAATAAATGACAGTGGTTTCCAGGAAATGCCGCAGGGCTGTCTCTACACAAACTACAGAGCTACTTAAGAGTAGTGTTGGCGCGGTTTCCGCCTATTGCAAATTCACGGTTCCACTCGCTAATGTCTTCGAACAGTTTTTTTTCGTGTTACTACAATTAAGAACATAACTACAATAACAGTATATATTTTTATAAACAGAAAAATTAGAGATGTTGAACAGTGACATTAAATGTCTTAAACGTTGAATTTTTGGATTAGAATCTTCTAGAAAATATCAATTTCAAAGGACAGTTGCTTCCGAATAAATTAATTTTTGACAAAATAAAACGTTTGATTGCAAGAAGATAACGATAATTTTCAAATTTTTATGTGATCATTAATATTTACAACATTTTATTTTGTGTAATTGTTCCGTAATTCATTTGGCTATTGATTTTCATTAATATTTCTTTAGATAAATTGTTTTTCAAGAAACATAATGTATTGTATTCAGTGAAGTGAAAAGTGCATCATGTCCAATAAATTTTCAAGTAAAACTTATTAAATAAAATTTTATAATCTCTTAAACTAGCGTGTTCCAAATAACATATTTAGTTGTATAACACAATTTCCATCTTTAGTAACTGTAATAAAAATTAAGACCAGACGCAAAACACGTCTCTTATAAATAAGACTTTTATTACAGGTACTAAAGACGGCACTTAACCTATACAACTTGAATATGTGCAAGTGCGGGAAAGAGAGACCAAAAAACAAAGAATACAACATATTTGGCAGCGCGTTCAAAAAGAAACCCACTATTCTTGCACACACATTGCAACTCTACCCTTTTATTGCTTTTGTTTATTTCAAACGAAATGATAGTAACGAACTTTGTTTGAGAAGTACTATGATTACGTACCGTGCAAAATCATAGCTGAATGCAATGCTCGTGTTAATTACTGACAATTTCAAATAATTTTTGTTTCACTATTATATCAAATGTATAGGGTAAATTGCGACATAAACATCTAAGGAAAACTTATCCAAAGTGTATAACGTTGTACAGTTTATGTTCGGTATTGTATATTAATGTATGAAATTTAGCGTATTCTCTGATGCTTTACACGGTGATAGTTAAAATTTTATGCGTACTGCTCGAACGTGTTTCTGATATTCGCGCACGTAATATATCTTCTATGTATACGCAGCATGATTTGCTTTCTGTACTCTATGTCGACTGATTTCGACAGTCAGACGTAGACAGACATCTGAGGATGGAATTATACAGGATGGAAAAAAAGGTATGGACAAACTTTCAGGAAACATTCCTCAGGTACAGAGGAAAAAAGAAATGATTTTCTTGTGAACATGGGTCTGAAAATGCTTTATTTCCATAATAGATCTCATTTTCTACTTCTCTTCAAATCACATTCACTGTGAGAAACACACACAAACAGAAAGTACCAGCATTATATGATAAGAAATGTTCAAAATACGCTCTTGGTTACGTTTGATTAGAATGTACAGTAAGTTTTAATTCGTAGTTTCATCGCCAGTGTTTATTGTTCCAATGGAATGAAGGTAATGCTGACATGTGACTCACTTCAGCGCTCGAATTGATATGCGAATAGCCGGCTGGAGTGGCCGAGCGGTTCTAGGTGCTACAGTCAGGAACCTCGCGACCGCTGCGGTTGCAGGTTCGAATCCTGCTTCGGGCATGGATGTTTGTGATGTCCTTAGGTTAGTTAGGTTTAAGTAGTTCTAAGTTCTAGGGGACTGATGACCTCAGAAGTTTCGTCCCATAGTGATCAGAGCCATTTGAACCATTTTTTGAGATACGAAAAACATCACTGCTCTCCTATCTTAGGCACGTAGCTGTTTAGCGCTGATCATGGGCTGTTCAAGCACGTAGCATGAACTGTTCAATGTTCAAAACGGACTTGATTTCCGATGCAGTTCAGCGGAAGTGTACTCTCATGTGGAGTTGGGAAATGCTCATTTGCTGTACGAATTAGCAGATGGTAATGCCAGTGGCGCTCAAAGTTTGCATCGGTAGAGGTCTGTTGAGCGGCGGTGCTCCAACAGGACGACGTTTAAAGTAAATGATCGTCGTCTTAGGGAGCATGCGATGTTCAAGTCTGCTACTACACATGATGAACACTAAACAGTTGACGCTGAGTGTCTGATGCCAGGAGATCAACGAAATTAGTCATAAGTCAGCAAGAGCAATGAAGTGACTCACATGTCAACATTACTTCCGGTGAACTTAGAAATCACAACGTACTGTACATCCATCCAAACGTAACATGTGGCATATTTTGAGCATCTAATGTAAGGAAAAGTTTCATGTAATTTGGTGCGTTCTGTTCCTGCATGAATTTGCATTATTAATGTGATTATAAAGAGAAGCAGAAAATGAACTCTAACAAGGAAATGAAGCAGTTCTGCACTCACGTCCGTAAAACACGTTATTCCAACATGTGTGAGGAGTGTTTCTGGAAAGTTTGGCGATGCATTTTTGTTACGCCTCAGTATAAAAAAACTGACTGGAGCATTTCAAACGTATATCAGGTACGCTAGAGCGCCAAAGAAATTGGTATAGGCATGCGTATTCAAATGGTTCAAATGGCTCTGAGCACTATGGGACTTAACTGCTGTGGTCATCAGTCCCCTAGAACTTAGAACTACTTAAACCTAACTAACCTAAGGACATCACACACATCCATGCCCGAGGCAGGATTCGAACCAGTGACCATAGCGGTCGCGCGGTTCCAGACTGTAGCGCCTAGAACCGCTCGGCCACTCCGACCGGCCATGCGTATTCAAATACAGAGATATGTAAACAGGCAGAATACGGCGCTGCGGTCAGCAACGCCTATGTAAGACATCAAGTGTATGGAGCAGTTGTTAGATCTGTTACTGCTGCTACAAAGGCAGGTTATCAAGATGTAAGTGAGTTTGAACTTGGTGCTATTAGTCGGCGCACGAGCGATGGAACACAGAATCTCCGAGGTAGCGATGAAGTTGGGATTTTCCCGTACGACCATTTAGCGAGTGTACCGTGAATATCAGGTATCCGGTAAAACATCAAATCTCCGACACAATTGCGGCCGGAAAAAGGTCCTGCAAGAACGAGACCAGCGACGATTGAAGAGAATCGTTCAACGTGACAGAACTGCAGCCCTTCCACTAATTGATGCAGATTTCAATGCTGGGCCATCAACAAGTGTCATCGTGCAAACCATTCAATGAAAAATCATCGCCGGCCGCTGTGGCCGAGCAGTTCTAGGCGCTTCAGTCTGGAACTGCGCGACCGCTACCGTCGCAGGTTCGAATCCTGCCTCGTGTAAGGATGTGTGTCATGTCCTTAGGTTAGTTAGCTTTAAGTAGTTCTAAGTTCTAGGGTACTGATGACCTCAGATCTATTACAGCTGCTACAAAGTCCCATAGTGCTCAGAGCCATTTCAACCATTTTGAAACATCATCGATATCGGCTTTCAGAGACGAAGCCGCACTCATGTACCCTTGTTGACTGCTTGACACAATGCTTTACGCCTCGCCTGGTCCTATCAACACCGACATTGAACTGTTGATGACTGGAAACGTGTTGCCTGGTCGGAGGATTGTCGTTTAAAATTGTATCGAGCGGATGGACGTGTACGGGTATGGACACTGCATGTTAGCAGGGGATTGTTCAAGCTGATGGAAGCTCTGTAATGGTGTGAGATGTTTGCAGTTGCAATGATATGGGACCCTTGATATGTCTAGATACGACTTTGACCGGCGACACGCACATAAGCATCCTGTCTGATCACCTTTATCCATTCATGTCCATTGCGCATTCCGATGGAATGGTTCAAATGGCTTTGAGCACTATGGGACTCAACTGCTGAGGCCATTAGTCCCCTAGAACTTAGAATTAGTTAAACCTAACTAACCTAAGGACATCACACACATCCATGCCCGAGGCAGGATTCGAACCTGCGACCGTAGCGGTCTCGCGGTTGCAGACTGCAGCGCCAGAACCGCGCGGCCACTTCGGCCGGCATTCCGATGGACTTGGGAAATTCCAGCAGGACAATGCGACACCCTACACGTCCAGAATTGCTACAGAGTGGCTTCAGGAACACTCTTGTGATTTTAAACACTTCCGTTGGCCACCAAATTCCCCAGACATGAACATTATTGAGCATATCTGGGATGCCTTGTGACGTGCTGTTCAAAAGAGTTCTCTCTCGTACTCTTACGGATTTATGGACAGCCCTGCAGGATTCATGGTGTCAGTTCCCTCCAGCACCACTTCAGACGTTAGTAGAGTCCATGCCACATCGTGCTGCGGTATTTCTGCTTGCCAGCGAGGTGCCTAGACTATATTAGGCAGGTGTACCAGTTTCTTCGGCTCTTCAGTGTGAATAAGTACAGTTGAACAGCCAAAATCCATTTGTCAAAATGGGTCGCACAAGAAAGTACACTGCAACTCTTCAGTTCTGGAGTGTTCGCGGCCACTCTCGCAGGCCTCTGGAGATCCAGGCTGCAGCTCCAGCGGCTCTCCAGGCCGAACCCACGTGGGCAGATCACTTTCGCTTTTACCTTTCTACGGATTGTGTAAGAAGCGGCCGCCGCTTTCCACCAGTCATCCGGAGAATTTCCTGCTCCTTCCGCGGCGGCGGCAGCCCTACACCCGTTGCGCAACGGCCGTCCCCAAGTGGGTCACCAGCGGCTGCGGCGTCGCCAGCATCCGTCCCCCCGGGCAGCAGGTGCGGCCTTGCTGGGGACTGTGGGTCGCTGGCGGGTCACCACACACACCACCACCGACGTCTCTTGTTACGTCGCTCTCCGTAAAGAGGAACATTGAGCACTCTACGACCACTGCGACGAGAGCTATCGGAAGTCAGTAGCAGGAAAGGACTCAATCACTGCTCCGTGAGATTACTCGGATCTGAGATCGATGCTGCCTAGTTGCAGTAACACTGCGTCCGGGGGCAATTGGTCCGGCAACCGGAAGCGGCAGGAAGCTGTCAACTAGCAAAAATCGAGGACGAGACTTTGCGTCATTTCTACAGACGACATTTCTAACGTACCAGAAGTGTCCGAAAAAAAATGTGAAATTAGTTTTTGTTATTGTTATGGGCTTCAGTCTGAAGACTGGTTTGATGCTGCTTACCATAGGAGTCTGTCCCGTGCAAGCGTCCTCATTTCGGCAGAATTATTGCAACCTACAGGGTGTTTCAAAAATGACCGGTATATTTGAAACGGCAATAAAAACTAAACGAGCAACGATAGAAATACACCGTTTGTTGAAATATGCTTGGGACAACAGTACATTTTCAGGCAGACAAACTTTCGAAATTACAGTAGTTACAATTTTCAACAACAGATGGCGCTGCGGTCTGGGAAACTCTATAGTACGATATTTTCCACATATCCACCAATGGTAGCAATAATATGGCGTAGTCTCTGAATGAAATTACCCGAAACCTTTGACAACGTGTCTGGCGGAATGGCTTCACATGCAGATGAGATGTACTGCTTCAGCTGTTCAATTGTTTCTGGATTCTGGCGGTACACCTGGTCTTTCGAGTGTCCCCACAGAAAGAAGTCACAGGGGTTCATGTCTGGCGAATAGGGAGGCCAATCCACGCCGCCTCCTGTATGTTTCGAATACCCCAAAGCAATCACACGATCATCGAAATATTCATTCAGGAAATTAAAGACGTCGGCCGTGCGATGTGGCCGGGCACCATCTTGCATAAACCACGAGGTGTTCGCAGTGTCGTCTAAGGCAGTTTGTACCGCCACAAATTCACGAAGAATGTCCAGATAGCGTGATGCAGTAATCGTATCGGATCTGAAAACTGGGCCAATGATTCCTTTGGAAGAAATGGCGGCCCAGACCAATACTTTTTGAGGATGCAGGGACGATGGGACTGCAACATGGGCTTTTCGGTTCCCCATATGCGCCAGTTCTGTTTATTGACGAAGCCGTCCAGGTAAAAATAAGCTTCGTCGGTAAACCAAATGCTGCCCACATGCATATCGCCGTCATCAATCCTGTGCACTATATCGTTAGCGAATGTCTCTCGTGCAGCAATGGTAGCGGCGCTGAGGGGTTGCCGCGTTTGAATTTTGTATGGATAGAGGTGTAAACTCTGGCGCATGAGACGATACGTGGACGTTGGCGTCATTTGGACCGCAGCTGCAACACGGCGAACGGAAACCCGAGGTCGCTGTTGGATCACCTGCTGCACTAGCTGCGCGTTGCCCTCTGTGGTTGCCGTACGCGGTCGCCCTACATTTCCAGCACGTTCATCCGTAACGTTCCCAGTCCGTTGAAATTTTTCAAACAGATCCTTTATTGTATCGCTTTTCGGACCTTTGGTTACATTAAACCGCCGTTGAAAACTTCGTCTTGTTGCAACAAAACTGTGTTCTAGGCGGTGGAATTCCAACACCAGAAAAATCCTCTGTTCTAAGGAATAAACCATGTTGTCCACAGCACACTTGCACGTTGTGAACAGCACACGCTTACAGCAGAAAGACGACGTACAGAATGGCACACCCACAGACTGCGTTGTCTTCTATATCTTTCACATCACTTGCAGCGCCATCTGTTGTTGAAAATTGTAACTACTGTAATTTCGAAAGTTTGTCCGCCTGAAAATGTACTGTTGTCCCAAGCATATTGCAACAAACGGTGTATTTCTATCGCTGCTCGTTTAGGTTTTATTGCCGTTTCAAATATACCGGTCATTTTTGAAACACCCTGTATATTCACTTAACTTGATGAATTTATCCTAACCTTGATCTTCCTCTACGAATCTTACCGTCGATACTTCCCTCCGTTATCAAATTGGCAATTCCTAGATGCATCAGGGTAAGTCGTACCAACTCATCCCTTCTTTCAGTCAAGTTTTTCCATAAACTTCCATAGGTAGTATGCTACACACCTGGTTAGTAGACTCTACTATTTCGGTGAAACGTCGTCGTCCCAGGGCCAGCGAATACTAAAGGGCGCCTGTTTTTGCATGGAAGCGTCAGCGAACATTTTTTCTCTAACAAAAGTTGTTCTCCCCGACGTGATATATCACTCCTATACATTTGCGACAATCCTTTGAAACGCCCTCTATTAGATGCTATAAGAAGAAGAGCGCATGTCAGGTGATTGTGTAGCTATATTACTGTGATTCAAATTTAGTAGTAGGGAGCTGGGAGGAGAAACACCTAGCAGATACTGAAAAGCTTCGAATGGTTTCGTCTTTCTTTTCCTTCAAGGTCTTTGTAATGCATATCATGAAGAAAAGTGTTTAAAGAGCTGTCGCGTTTTACCATGTAGTATCGAGAAGGTCTCATCGTAATCGCGAACAGAGGTAGCAAAATAGTCAAATATTTGGCGAGAGGTATCAATCTTAACATCTTTGAAGAGTATTTAAGAAGCATGCTGTACACATGATTGCCATTAGTTTACCGGAGAGTTCACACCTGATGTGGCAACATGACTTCAAACGCTTCTCAGAACTATACATGAACCTTCACGACGATATGCTGGAGTGTGAATAAAACATATTTCTCTTTGTCTGAGGAAACAACCGCACATAAATCTGTGGCCGCCGTCTTCAATCGTGCTTTCGCCGCGGTCACGTTTACACAACCGATGCCTTCTCCTCCTCTTTATAACGTAATATTTTTCCCTTTGTTGCAGATTAATGAAAAAGGGAAGTCCGAAATATAAGCTCCACTGAACTAGAGGTCGCCGGAGAGAGGAAACGGCCGTCTCCTTGATGGGGAAACATTCTCATAAATTAGAAACACATTTCCGAGCTAACGGACGGGTTTATGGATTTCATTAACGCATTACATATCGGCAATGGCCATGGTTCTATTCCTGCAGGCAGTTTATGCGAGAATTTTAGACCAGCCACACACGATTACGGCCCGGACGACCCTTCGTATTGCTGTCTTCGAGCACGGGGATGTCGGGTAGCCAGTTCCTTTGATATTCGATTGTTAGGTTAGTAGATGCGGCGAACAGGTACATTCTGTACACAGCAACTGCGACATAACATTTCCGTTCGAGTTTATCACTTAGCAGCCCGACGAAACGAGATTATACTACATTGTCAAAAAGAGTTGTGATAATAGTTTCTTATGATTACATCGAGTGACACACCAAAGAATCTATACACAGAAAAATATGTAAATTTTAATTATATCACTTTCTGTTACTATGGGAAATAAATTCTAGAAATAGAATTTTTTCAGTGCAGCTAAAGGGCAGCCCCAGGAGTTCGATCCATCAAATTCGTTATGACTGAATGAAGAGGAGGCGCCTGTGGTGGCAGTTTGTGTCTCGGGCGCCAGGTCGGACTAGCGTGCATCCGGTGATTACGCAACTTGCTCTGCCGTGCTGGGTACGAACTCCTCCTCGCGCATATGTGGGATGACTGTCCCTGAGGCAGCTCGATTCGGACGTATCTCGCGAGCCGGACACGGCCACTGTACCCTTCCTTTACACCTGTTTATGTCCACCCCGTTTCAAACTCTCATTAGGCAATGCCCACTTCCACAGGTCGGACTATGATTGCATACATCATGCATCAAGATATTCAAGAAGCATCCCTACATTGTCTGGAGCTACACACATCAAAAATGGTTTTGCACCACGTCGGTTCCAGGAGTTCCTGAACGTGAATAAAGATCAAGATAAACATCATTTCTCCCCTTTTTATTGCTCATGAAAACCACACATTGCATGTTGTACCAACATACAGCGAGACCTTCAGAGGTGGCGGTCCAGATTGCTGTACACAGAGGTACCTCTAATACCCAGTAGCACGTCCCCTTGCATTGCTGCATGCCTGTATTCGTCATGGCATACTATCCACTAGTTCATAATGGCACTGTTGGTCCAGATTGTCCCACTCCTCAACGGCGATTCGGCGTAGATCCCTCAGAGTGGATGGTTGGTCATGTCGTCCATAAACAGCCCTTTCAAATCTATCCCAGGCATGATCGATAGGGTTCATGTCTGGAGAACATGCTGGCCACTCTGGTCGAGCGATGTTGTTATCCTGAAGAAAGTCGTTCACAAGATGTTCACGATGGAGGCGCGAATTGTCGTCCATGAAGACGAATTCCTCGCCAATATGCTGCCGATATGGTTGCCCTTTCGGTCGGAGGATGGCATTCACGTACCGTACAGCCGTTACGAGGCGTTCCATGACCACCAGTGGCGTACCTCGGTCCGACATAATGCCACCCCAAAACAGCAGGGAACCTCCACTTTGCTGCACTCGCTGGACAGTGTTTCTAAGGCGTTCAGCCTGACAGGGTTGCCTCTAAACACGTCTCCGACGATTGTCTAGTTGAAAGATTATGCGACGCTCATCGGTGAAGAGAGCGTGATGCCAATCTTGAGCGGTCCATTGGGCATGTTGTTGGGCGCATCTGTACGACGCTGCACGGTGTCGTGGTGACCTCGCTATGGACATCGGGAGTGAAGTTGCACATCATCAGCCAATTGCCACAGTTTGAGTCGTAACACTACGATCTGTGGCTGCACGAAAAGCATTATACGAGATGGTGGCGTTGATGTCAGGGTTCCTCAGAGCCATAATCCGTAGGTAGTGGTCATCCACTGCAGTAATAGCTCTTGGGCGGACTGAGCGAGGCATGACATCGACAGCTCCCGTCTCTCTTTATCTCCTCCATGTCCGAACAACGTCGTTTTGGTTCTCTCCGAGACGCCTGGACACTTCCCTTGTTGAGAGCCCTTCCTGATACAAAGTAAATGCGGACGTGATCGAACCGCGGTATTGACCGCCTTGGCATGGTTGAACCAGAGACAACACGAGCCGTGTACCTCCTTCTTGGTGGAATGACTGGAACCGATCGGCAGTCGGACCTCCTCCGTCTAATAGGCGCCGCTGATACAAGGTTGTTTACATCTTTGTGCGGGTTTAGTGACATCTATAAACAGTCAAAGAGACTGTGTGTGTGATACAATATCCACAGTCAACGTGTATCTTCAGGAGTTCTGGGAACCGGTGTGATGCAACAGTTTTTTTTAATATGTGTATTTGGAAATCACAGAGATGCGAGCAAAACTGAGGAAGCTATAGGAAGCTGTGTATCCTATTCGGATAATTATTAGTCATCTTTTGAATCTAAATTTTATTTTGTTTCTTAACCAAACATCTTTCAGCTATTAGACATCTTCAGTAGAGTACAAAAGGAAATAATTAAAAAACTCAATCCGTAAGATATAAGGAATAGTTACTCATTCTGGAATGAATCTTTTATTCTGCAGTAGAATGTGAGCTGTTTTGAAACTTCCTGGCAGATTAAAACTTTGTACCTGATCGGGATTCCAACTCAGGCTCTTGCTTTTGCATTCATTAAACTACCCGATTTATTCCCTGTCTTCAAAACTTTACGTCCGACATGCCTCTCACCTATCTTCCATTTCTCCTGCGTACGTCCGCCACCGGAACTGAATTGTCAGCTAACATGGCTGCCATGCGGAGGACTTGGGTCAATTCCCGGTACTGCCAGGGTGTTTTCCTTGGTGGAAGGACTGGTAAAGGTTCAAATGGTTAGCCGGCCGGAGTGGCGGAGTGGTTCTAGGCGCTGCAGTCTGGAACCGCGCGAACACTACGGTCACAGGTTCGAATCCTGCCCCGGGCATGGATGTGTGTGATGTTCTTAGGTTAGCTAGGTTTAAGTAGTTCTAAGTTCTAGGGGACTGATGACCTCAGCAGTTAAGTCCCATAGTGCTCAGAGCCATTTGAACCATTCAAACGGTTCAAATGGCTTTGAGCACTATGGAACTTAACATCTGAGGTCATCAGTCTCCTAGCCTTAGAACTACGTAAACCTAACTAACCTAAGAACATCACACACATCCATGCCCGAGGAAGGATTCGAACCTGCGACCGTAGCACCCGCGTGCTTCCGGAACGAAGCGCCAAGAACCGCTCGGCCACAGCGGTCGGCGACTGGTAAAGGGTCCACTCAGCCTCGTGATCTCAGTTTTAGAAGCTGAATGAAAAGTACCGACTCTCAGGTCTGCAAAGCCTAGAGCGTCTTTAGCTGAGGATGACACGGCGGCCGTTCGGTCCCGATTGACCCAGACTCGGGCCAAAGCGGTGGAGCTTCTCCTGTGTATTTGACTGGACTAGCACTCCTGAGAGGTTACCGCGGAGAAATTCCCCGTAGTGGAGGGGATTGTTTCCGGAATGAATTTTCCACTCTGCAGTGGAGTTTGGGAAGAAGGAGGGAGCTACTGACAGAATTAGATCTGTGACGTCACGTAATAAAATGCGCTGGGACAGCTCACTCCGTAAACAGCACTGCCAGCGAAAGGCGACGTTTTGATATGCCAAGATTTATGAAACTAGAGGAGGGTTCTTCATTGAGATGCAGTCCCTTTCGTTCACTGCGGTTCGCTCGTTCATGTTCAACGTCAAACCGTTTTCCAAATCTCGCATACTAGGTCTTTGCGTGGGCCGTTTAGCGCTCATCAATAATAATTCGAAACTTTACTACAACTGGAAACTGAAACTAACAGGGAGCCGTGATTCGCTGGAAATAGTTGTTTGATATGCTAGTAGATATTTTTGAAAACAAAGTGTCCGTAATTTATCTTTCACGAATAACATTTATCACTGACAATTTGTATGTTTGTTTATAAATAACTTGTACGAGATTTTAAAAAATAAAATTTTAAAATTAAATTAAATGAGTTTTTCAAAACAGTGTGCAGCACTTTCACTTTTCAGCCTCTGAAGCACAGTGGTAATACTGTGAAATGTTAAAGGGCAGTCGAAGAACATAAAGTCCATTCTAATCTTTTTCACTGTCTCAAATCAGTAACTTTTTTAGCTCGGCTTATGAAAATTTCTTATCACACATGAATGACGTGTATACGATATTTATCCAAGAAGGGGGCCTTACGGACTGCCCTACTACTTATAGGATCTGAAAGCCAACGGTTGGACACCAGTTTCCTAAAGCAGCAAGAGGCAGTTCTCAAAAAACCTCGATAAGTCGACTTTGCAGATTGGAAGATTTCGAAGATCTGTTGTACAATACGCCGAACGCTGGTGGCCGAGCGGTTCTAGGCGCTTCAGTCTGGAACCGCGCGACCGCAACGGTCGCAGGTTCGAATCCTACCTCGGGCATGGATGTGTGTGATGTCCTTAGGTTAGTTAGGTTTAAGTAGTTCTAAGTTCTAGGGGACTGATGACCTCAGAAGTTAAGTCCCATAGTGCTCAGAGCCATTTGAACCATTAAAATCCAAATATTGAGAAACATTAATTTTAGTTAACGAATTCTGAATTACAATTTTCAATAAAATATAACAATTTATATTTTTATTACTATTCATATACAAATAAATTAAAATTTTATACAGATATACGGTATGAAACACGTTTAAAAAAAAAAGTAACACTGAATGAGTGAAGATGAAAGAGTCCCAAAAAGAGCTAGTGAGTTGGTTCAAAAGCTGAACAGATTTCACCATCTCTTTTCAAAACAGAGCACAATCCGTTGGTGAGTGAACACCTGTGGCTAAGCATTCTTGCGCAATATTCTTTCTTCCGGAAGTGTTAGTCCAGCCAGCCATATAGAGGAGTTTGTGTGAGGCTTGGAGGTTAGGAGATGGATACGGGTGGAAGTAAAGATGGGAGACCGGTCGTGAGTCGTGAAAGGATGGCTTACTGTGTAGGGCATTTGCCTGCGCAAGCAGAGGTCCCGAGTTTGGGTCACACATTCACTTTTAACCTATTAGCAAGTTTAGTAGTTACTATTATTTAAAGGATACACGCGCACTGAAGCAGCAATTGAAGAAGAAGAGCTGCATATATTAACCACATAACGCAGAGCCGATGGAGCAGCATCTGAGGAGAATCATGATTACGAAATCAACTATTGTACTGTATGTCGCAAGAAGGTATTACACCCTTTAAGGATACTAAACCACTTTTCACCTGCCACGAAATATGTAACAGGCAGGGAGAAACTTTTTATTCTAGCGCAAATTTGATATACGTTATCTCCTCTTTATTATTGTGGGCAGCTATGCTTAGGTACCATGTCTGACCCTATTCAAGGCCGTACCCAAATAAAATACCACGGTACTCTGTCTGGACTTCAAAAATGGCTCTGAGCACTATGGGACTTAACTTCCGAGGTCATCAGTCCTGTAGAACTTAGAACTACTTAAACCTAACTAACCTAAGGACATCACACACATCCATGCCCGAGGCAGGATTCGAACCTGCGATCGTAGTGGTCGCGCGGTTCCAGACTGTAGCGCCTAGAACCGCTCGGCCACCCCGGCCAGCCATTTGGATTTTAAATAAAAGTAAAAAAAAAAAGTATTACCGTTAGTGAGATTCAAACTAGCGACTTTACAGTCATAAAACTTCTTCGTTACACACTTTTTTTTTCTTTAACAGAAGACAAGTTTGTGTAAATTAATCTCTCCATCTCTCTCCCTCCCCCACCCCTCGCCGCTCTCTCTCTCTCTCTCTCTCTCTCTCTCTCTCTCTCTCTCCCTCCTTCCCTCTCCTTCTCTCTCTATGCTTCTTCTTCAGCTTTAAATGATCGTACAGCATGTATGTGAGAATGGGAAAGCGGCTCTGCGTCCATGTCAACTGATGCGAAAAGCAGCGCTCTTAGACACATATTAATGTATTAATAAGTGCCTCCGGGGAAAATTTTGTCATGTGTCACCCGAGTAGGTCACATGGAATGACTCAGTTTCTTTCTTATTGCTCACTCACCCTTGTGAAGGAAATAATTTCATGGTCACGTCTGGGACACAGTTTTTTATACTGCCAGGAACAATTCAACAAACGATTCATTTTGGAATAAATATTTATCAAAGTCTTCCGCCTTATAGTTATGTTTCTGAAATGATAGTGTTAAGGTAACATCCTCGCTTAAACTGTGCCGTTATGCAGAAGTTAATTATCAACCGTAAAGAATTTAACGTCCTGTTCTGAGAGTCGCGGGAGCACTAAACAAGATCTAAGACGAACATTTATGTGAGTGCTTCTAAATACTCTAAAGCTAGGCAGGGATGAAACCTGCAATATTATTAATAAAAAGTTCCACTATTGTGCTGCTGGGTCCAGCGTATTTTAACAGCAGATGTAGCTGTAGGGTACGTGAACTTTTAACCAGGCCGCAAAAAATCCATAAGCGAGAAGAGGTGAAAAGCATAAAAGTCTCACACGCTAAGTTACGGACAAACATATTTCTTGGCACGTAGTTTGCAACGTCGGCGCACCTTGACATTTACGGAACACCGTCAACTTCTGTCGTCAGTGTAATCTGATATGAATATTTTTGGTGTACAGATACAGGAAAGACGTTGGTTTGTAACTTCTTTGTGTGTTCTACGTTACTTTCTGTGTAGGTTTAAGTCCATAGTCGTTTAGACGCATTGAATAACAAAATCACTTGTAAATTTTCAATTAATCTCCTATCTAAATTCCTTCTTGACATTATTATATACGTTGTCATAATTATTTTCGCGGTTCTTGTCCTCATCTGCTTGTGTGTCTGTTTTAGAAATGCACTTAAAAACACGCTACATATTTTTAATGAACCGCACTCGAAAGGTACAACTTCGAACATCACAAAACATGAAGTTTGTGTAGCTGCACCGTATCGTGTTTCCGTGTGTACTTCTATTACAGATGTGCATGCAGATGGTGACAGATAACGCGAAAATACCTGTAGCAAGCTGTTGTTATTTTTATGGCTTACATGATTATTTTACATTCACATATAATGACTTCATACACAAATGGCTAAATATATATGAAACAATCCATAACTAAACAAACACAACAAAATATCGGTCTCTTAATCAGTCCACAGACCGTGGTATCACCAAATGCTAGTAACTGAATCCAACAAACTGTATAATGGTTTACAGAATGCCCTACTACTAAAATTCTAGAGGTCGTGAATCTTTTTTGCTCAAGAGCCAACACTGACACTGAGGTAACACCTCGAGCCACATGTATACAGATCTTATTATTAAATGGTAACCTACATAAATTAGTATGTTGTGAGCCCCAAATAGAAAAGTTATACTGAATGCGCATTAAGTTGGCCGCCTGCCCCCAGTACTGATCGCTAAGTCGACGCTTTTCGGAACACTTTGTTTCAGCTGTTCTCCGTTTCAGACTGCGGCCATCCACAGCGACCTCCAAGTTACTGTTCTGTAACTGCTTACGAAGTGTTCTTGTGGTGTCAGTACCAGCGTATGATTAATTAATTAACAACAGTAACTGTACTTATATGTACGAGGGTTGGAACTTTAATAGTGGCAAATATTTATGTACAGCTCGTACAAAATGGATACGTGTTTCAAAGTTTTACTGACCTTCAAAGTAGTCACCAGCACCGTGTATAACCCGTTGCCAGCGATGTGGAGGTCGAAGGATACTCTTAGCAGTGCCAGTTGTGTTGACAGTTCGAACGGCGCGGTCTATTGCACGACTAATTTGTAACAGGTCTAAAGCGAATTCCGTGAAGTGTTTCCTTCATTTTGGAAATCGAGTTGACCTCACGAGGACCTCAGGGGAGAGCAGTAGGTGGTATAGCACTTAACAGCCCCATCAGTCAAACAAATCAGTAACAGCTTGCACTGTACGTGCTTGAGCATTGTCCTACAAACTGATGGTCAGGTCCTGCAGAAAGTGTCATCACTTCTTTCTCTAAGCTGTTCATTTTTGGAACACAACCTACGACCAGCTTAGAGACAGAAGTGATGAAACTTTCTGCAAGACCTGACCATAATTTTTACGGATAATGCTCAAGCACGTACAGTGCGAGCTGTAACTGATTTGTTTGACTGATGGGGTTGCTAAGTGCTACACCACCTACTGCTCTCCCCTGACTTAAGTCCTCGTGAGGTCAACTCGATTTCTAAACTGAAGGTAACACTTCACGGAATTTGCTTCAGAACAGCTACAAATTCGTCTGGCAATTGACCGGGCCGCTCGAACTGTCAACACAACTGGCACTGCTACGATTTCCACATCGCTGGCAGCGGGTTATACACAGTGCTGGTAACTACTTTGAAGGTCAGTAAAACTTTGAAACACGTATCTCTTTTGTACGAGCTGTAAATAAATAGTTACCACTATTAAAGTTCTAATCCTCGTAAAAGCATTATAAATAAGAGACACAGTAACAAATATTTAATAATTGTTTTGAATGTGACTTTTCTTCCAGTCATTCCGTTGTGTTATTATAGCCTTAATTTAATTTGATAGTCCTTATTACAAGTATGTACCCCATTTGAGGATGAGGAGGAGACTAGTGTTTAACGTCCCGTCGACAGCGAGGTTCAAATGGATCTGAGCACTATGGGACTTAACATCTGAGGTAAATAAATAATGTAAATGTCGTGAGACTAGGGCCTCCCGTCGGGTAGACCGTTCGCCGGGTGCAAGTCTTTCGATTTGACGCCACTTCGGCGACTTGCGCGTCGATGGGGATGAAATGATGATGATTAGTACAACACAACACCCAGTCCATGAGCGTAGAAAATCTCCAACCCAGCCGGGAATAGAACACGGGCCCTTAGGATTGACATTCTTTCACGCTGACCACTCAGCTACCTGGGGCGGACAACATTTGAGGTCATCAGTCCCCTAAAACTTAGAACTACTTAAACCTAACTAGCCTAAGGACATCACACATATCCACGCCCGAGTCAGGATTCGAACCTGCGACCGTAGCTGTCGGGCGGTTCCAGACTGAAGCGCCTAGAACCGCTAGGCCACAGCAGTCGCAGGTTCGAATCCTGCCTCAGGGATGGATGTGTGTGACGTCCTTGGGTTAGTTAAGTTTAAATAGTTCTAAGTTCTAGGGTACTGATGGCCTCATATATTAAGTCCCATAGTACTCAGAGCCATTTGAACCATTTTTTGAGTACATCCTAATGCATTTTTTTTCACTGAGCTGGGAACGGTCGGAGGTTCGAATCCTGCCTCGGGCATGGATGTGCGTGATGTCCTTAGGTTAGTTAGGTTTAAGTAGTTTTAAGTTCTAGGGGACTGATGACCTCAGAAGTTAAGTCCCATAGTGCTCAGAGCTATTTGAAACATTTGATCTAGGAAACTACACTCTTCAGAAGCTCTAAATGTTAGTTGACTTTTTTGAATTAGGCTGTTAGTTGCTAGGCAAGTGTTATTATAAAATACGGCTGAGAAGCGCGAGCTGCGAGAATATTTGGTTCGGGCCGCAGTCTGACGTCCGCAATTCTAAGAGCGGATAAAAGTATTCACTGATAATGGCACAAATCTGCCGAAACTAGTTTGAGAGTTGAAAAGATTAATCATTTGCATAATTAGCAGACTCCTCATAATTTCGTCTAAAAACACGACCCCTGTTAAAGCTTCCAAACCAAACGAAGATAAGTACGAAAAGTTTCTGTATGGCAATGAATTTGAAGTATTCTGGTATGCGATTCAGCATTCCTTCAAAAAGGAGTTAAGATGAAGGGTTTAGTTTTATTGTGTTAACCAGTGACAGAGTTTTCTCGTCTCTTTATTGTTTACAATGAGGATGTGGTATCTGTATGCACGTTTCATTGGAATTTTCCTCTTTGGCACTGGTGCCGTATATTAGAAATAAAAGATGGGCGACCGTAAACGATGAACAATAAAGCAAAATAAGACTCACAAAGTTTACTGCCGGCCGGGGTGGCCGAGCGGTTCTAGGCGCTACAGTCGGGAACCGCACGACCGCTACGGTCGCAGGTTCGCATCCTGCCTCGGGTATGGGTGTGTGTGGTGTCCTTAGGTTAGTTAGGTTTAAGTAGTTCTAAGTTCTAGGGGACTGATGACCTCAGAAGTTAAGTCCCATAGTGCTCAGAGCCATTTTTTTGAAGTTTACTGGTAAGGCAGAGTTTTCCGGACAACCAGTAACACGGACCATTGGTAGTCAGAGGCGGATGGGAGTGTTGGAAAGCCATGTCTCCCCCTAGTGTCCCCTCTTCACTCCTCGCAGGCGTTCGTCTGAGGTGCCCTGCAGTACCGGAGCTTTCGACGTCGCAAGTCGGCGCCATCGACTTGCACTCGGGCTAGGCGCACCGGTGGTTTCGCGATACCTTTAGCCGCGCGCTGACCCACTTAGCACGCTCGCCGAGCTTTCTAGAGCCGGCGCCGACACCCCGAAATACCGGCCACCGCAGGCCGAGGCTGCAGTCCTCCCTGGTTGTCTCAGTTGGAGATCGTAGAAAGTCACCACACTCTAACAGAACGTCTCTATATAGAGCGAAGTTAGAAGGAAGGCAGAGCTTATTTTCCCGTGTACGAGGGCATCGCAAGGAACTGTCTGCTGATTTAATTAGACAAGTAAAGTCCAGACATTCGCTTAACTAATTCAGCTGTGACGTAGACAACTCAATCAAGATCAAAGATTCGTCAATTTGCTAACTGGTGGAAGTAGTAGAGGGTGCGGGGGACTATCCCCACCTCTCCATTCTCCACTACTTCCCTGAGTGTGTGTGGCCGGGGGGTAAGTCAAGCTTGACTACAGTAGGCAGGTTCATATGAATATAAGGCTGTAGAAGTCATGCAGAGATACAGAGGCTTGCACTGGATATAGCTTGAAGAGCTGAATCAGACAAGTTTTCGGACTGAACGTCGCAACATTCAGCCCTCCGTAGGTTCGTATTTTCGTTAATAATTGTTGGTGTGGACTTGAGTCAAATGCTTTTCAACATCAAGAAATACCGCATATACCTGTATGCTTTGATAGACTGTGTTCAACATTTGAACGTCCTCCTTGCCCTTCATAGTGGAATAGCGCCAAGATGATCATAACCTTTGTAATAAATATCGCTAGTACAACAATAAAGTAAGTGCGAGAAGATACATGCGTTATACGCACCAGAAACAAAAAATGGCTCTGAGCACTATGGTACTTAACATCTGAGGTCATCAGTCCTCTAGAACTTAGAACTACTTAAACCTAACTAACCTAAGGACATCACACATATCCATGCCCGGGGCAGGATTAGAACCTGCGACCGTAGCGGTCGCGCGTTTCCAGACTGTAGCGCCTAGATCCGCTCGGCCACTCTGGCCGGCAATAAATCAGTAAAGGTCAACACTGACTAGAATAAACACTGGAAGAGTTACAAAAAGTGAATATCACAAGAGAATTGATAAGATACTACCCAACCTTCGGAACATTGACAGTGAAGTATATATTGAAACATAATGTTAAAAACAAAGGTGGTAGTAAATTGTCGGACGAAAGGAAGAAATAATGTAGGAAACACATGAAATAATTTAGAAAGAACAAGAAGGCAGCCACTGTCAAGAATATAACAACTTAAAATGCATTTTGAAAAGTCGTTATTTTATTTGCTTACCGTATGGCGTACATCGTAATACATATATATTCATACAGCAGAAAAGTCAACATTGTTCATGTACACAGTATTTTTTATGCACCAAAATAATTTACAAATCAACATACATGCGTCGGATACAATAAGTAGCTTCATCTGATTTTGTAAAATGAAGAAACCTCACAACAGTTGCTTAATCTACTCTCTTTTATTGTGTACACGTCCGATTTCGCAGCACTCAAAGTTCCATCATCTGGTGTAAACTATAATAAAGAAAATATTCTGTTACACGAGAATGGGAGGGGTTGAAACGTCCATGGTGGCTTTATTACTCAGGTAAAAAATGGAAATGAACGTCTGGCGCCCCTTGCGGGGCAGGTCCGGCCGCCTTGCTGCCGGTCTTATTACATTCGACGCCACATTGGGCGACCTGCGCGCCGCATGGGGATGAAATGCTGATGAAGATAGCACAACACCCAGTCCCTGAGCGGAGAAAGTCTCTGACCCAGCTGGGAATCGAACCTTTTTTTTAACCATATATATTTATTTAAGTATATTAACAAGGATACATTTAAAAATAATTTATTCTATTAACCTATTATATTCGTAGTGTTGGTTAACATTACTGTTATTTTATAGGTTAGCCGAGCGCTCTAAGGCGCTGCAGTCATGGACTGTGCGGCTGGTCCCGGCGGAGGTTCGAGTCCTCCCTCGGGCATGGATGTGTGTGTGTTTGTCCTTAGGATAATTTATGTGAAGTAGTGTGTAACCTTAGGGACTGATGACCTTAGTAGTTAAGTCCCATAAGATTCCACACACATTTGAACATTTTTTATTTATTGGTTTTCGTTTGTATATTCTTTTCTTCTTCGTTTTCTCTTATTGTTGTTCCTTGAACCCTTTAACATGCCCATTTGTCATCTTTTTTTTTGAGTAAAAAATTGCAGGACAGGCATAATAATTTATATGTAGCATCGATTTTGAGTTCATGTTTCCGTATGTCATGCACTTGTGATGTCACAGGCACATTGTGCATTCTGGTTTGATCTCTTCCTCTAGTTTGCACTGTTAGGTGGGACAGTATGAGGGAAACATCAGCATGATAGATGGAGCGGAGGTGGAAGAAACTTTTTTACATATACTACAGATTATACGTAAATTGAAAAAGAGAGAAATGTTCAAAATTTTCAAATGCGTGCGAAATCTTGTGGGACTTAACTGCTAAGGTCATCAGTCCCTAAGCTTACACACTACTTAACCTAAATTATCCTAAGGACAAACACATACACCCATGCCCGAGGGAGGACTCCAACCTCCGCCGGGACCAGGCGCGCAGTCCATGACTGCAGCGCCTAGACCACTCGGCTAATCCCGCGCGGCAAAAAGAGATAAAATTATGTCATATTATATAAGAGAAGCAGAGAGGAAAGTGTGAGTAAACAATATAAATTTTATAGGGCACATAGTAAAGGAAATCATTTAAAAATAATCGTGAGTAGTTGGCACATTCCCGGGCCCTTAGGTCGGCAATCCGTCACGCTGACCACTCAGCTATCGGGACGCACTAGTGGTCTGTTGACATCCAATTAGTAGTCTGCAATCGCAAGTAAGCGAACTCTCCTGAGTGACCCATTGTGCCCATTGTGTTGTTTCCCGGTTTCCTTTTACACTGGCGTTTCCGCATATCGTTACATCTTGAGGTCAATTCCGTATTATATAGGGCTATCTGGAGACTTTCGGTCAGATAGTGTGTCTGTTAGGGTAGCAGTGGAATGTGAGCTGTTGTTTGAGGTCACGGCCAGTGTGTACCCGTGGCAGACGTGCTTTCCTTTGTTGTAACGCGGAGGAACACGTGAGCGCGACGGCAGGTGGGCGCGCCAGCCAGACGGAGAAAGTGGAAGGCTGTGGCTGAGGCTGCCGTTACCTAACCTGGCAGCGGCGAGCCGAGGCGAGGCGGCCGCGGATCGAAAGCGCCCTGCTCGCGACACGCTCGCCCATTCAGCCGGTTTCCGCCGCCGCGGCGCTCAATGGGAAGGAAGTGCAGCCTCCGGCTTTGGTGCAGCCGGCCGCTCCCTCCCATTCACCACTTTTACTCCCCGAGAGCGGGACTGGCCGCTACCCACATATGGCACCCCGTCCGTTGTTTACAACTGTGTCCCGATCGTCCTCACCGTGTCGTACGCCGTGCCCACTGGTCTTCTCACAGAGGAAAACCACTTCTCCCCCATCTGGTGCCCCATCTCAGCGAGAATTTCTCTGTGGGTCACTTTCACATTTGGCCACTGCTCGTCTGATTTTGCGCTTCAGCTAACCGATATCTGAGATGTGAGTTTGGTAAAGGTAGTTGTTAACCTTAGAGAAGAAGCTCCAAGATTGCAAGGTCTGGGAAAGGGGGAGGGAATGCGTGGAGAAGATGAGGTAATCAACCACATCTATCATGGCAACAAAATGGAAATATCTGTCTTATTTCAAGGAGCCAACGCTTAGATTCTTGCTGGAAAAAAGAGGTCGTTTCATGGTCTACTAATAGAGGTGGAGGTGACAAATACAGACATTTTCAGGCAAGGTAAATTTTTCCTCTTGTCTGTGTCTTCTGAAAGTAAGAAACTTCTGATTGCACGTAACGTTTATCATGAGCGCATCTTTTCAGTATCGAATATGTTTTCAGTTTCAGGTCTTATCTGCCTGATTTACTGAAACCTTGGTCTGTCTCTGGCATTGTTCCTTCTTTTAATTTCACAATATGTGGACAGTGTCTGTTTATGTGTGCGGCCTATCGGTCGCTCAAAAATGTTCAAATGTGTGTGAAATCTTATGGGACTTAACTGCTAAGGTCATCAGTCCCTAAGCTCACACACTACTTAACCTAAATTATCCTAAGGACAAACACACACACCCTTGCCTATCAGTCGCTCAAAAATGTTCAGATATGTGTGAAATCTTATGGGAGTTAACTGCTAAGGTCATCAGTCCCTACGCTTACACACTACTTAACCTAAATTATCCTAAGGACAAACACACACACTCATGCCTATCGGTCGCTCAAAAATATTCAAATATGTGTGAAATCTTATGGGAGTTAACTGCTAAGGTCATCAGTCCCTAAGCTTACACACTACTTAAGCTAAATTATCCTATGGACAAACACACACACCCATGCCCGAGGGAGGACTCGAACCTCCGCCGGAACCAGCCGCACAGTCCATGACTGCAGCGCCTAAGACCGCTCGGCTAATACCGCGCGACTATCGATCGCTCCGTTGCCTGAAGCATCTTTTCTGTGCTATGTTGTTCACGACATCTTCATTGATCTTTCTCTCTGCCCACGAAATATTTAGGACCCTTCTCCAACACCACGCCTCAGAAACCCGTAGTCTTTTCTGTTCTGTCTCCCCTACTTTCACGTCTCCGAGTCATAGAAAATGGCTCTGAGAACTACGGGACTTAAATTCTGACGTCATCAGTCCCCTAGAACTTAGAACTACTTAAACCTAACT
Source organism: Schistocerca americana (assembly GCF_021461395.2). NCBI lineage: Eukaryota > Metazoa > Arthropoda > Insecta > Orthoptera > Acrididae > Schistocerca > Schistocerca americana. Next base: position 323,106,272 of record NC_060121.1, on the reverse strand, counting down.
AACCTAAGCACATCACACACATCCATGGCCGAGGCAGGATCCGAACCTGCGACCGTAGCAGTCGCCCGGTTCCACACTGTTGCGCCTTTAACCGCTCGTCTGAGTCGTAAAGGGCAATGTCATTTCCCATAAGGCGTGTGGGAATGTGGAACTCTTTAGACTCAGGTGTGAACATTGTTTGTTGATGGTGAAATCTTGTAGAATGTTAGGCAACGTCGTATTCCTTTTCATTGCTTCTACACGATCGACGTTTCGACTGTTCTGCTTGTACCTTCTTTAGGATCTTCTGATGTATGTAGTTAGGTGAACACTGTTTGTTGAATGTTCCATGTGTAAGTAAACCTTATTCGAGGGAAACGCAGTTTTTCTTTGGAAATGTCCCTCCTCCCGCATACTTGGAATGATCGACACAGTACATTACGTGCGCGTCATTCGATTATCTGATTTAGTTACCTATAGTAATTTCAGTGACTACATTTACACCGCTGGTAACAGGTCTTCCTCTGTTAATGGCTCCCGTAAGGCCGACCGCTATGCCCGAGCGGTTCTAGGCTCTTCAGACCGGAACCGCGCTGCTGCTATGGTCGCAGGTTCGAATCCTGCCTCGAGCATGGATGTGTGTGATGTCCTTATGTTAGATAGGTTTAGTAGTTCTAAGTCTAGGGGACTGATGACCTCAGATGTTCATGTCCCATAGTGCTTAGGTCCATTTTTGAGCTCCCGTAAGCACCGATCACGTAGTAGTCTCACAAGAAAGATCTAAAGGAGTCTCTGCACTATACCACGAAAGTGTCTGATCCATTTCGAGCTGTCCATTTTTGTCAGAATATTATCTCGAGATCTGAGTAAGAACAGCATAACATGATGCTATGCCATTGTAATGGAGTAACACTTCAGCATTTCTGTGACGCTTTCGCACTAATTAAACGAATCGCGACGATGCGTGCAGTTCTTTTCTGTATCTATCAATCCTACAGGGTTAGGTTGCTTGGCTGAGAAGAGAGACCCGAGTGCCGGTCATTTTATAATTATTTTCTTCGTGGGTTGACTACATTTCCTTTCCTACTATTAGTTTGATGTGATGGTTTTGCTTTAAGTCGTGCATTCGCATACAGCCAAATATTTAATGGTTGTATCTGTTCCAGAGCTTATTCGGGAATTGTGTAAACTCACAATAGCGGGTGCTTCCTCTTACTTGTGCGCAACAATCTACATTGGTTTATGATGAGAGTCAACTGCAGATCTCTGCATCAAGCATCGATCCTCTACTGGTGTTTCTGCATTTAGTTACAATTTTCTAGCGATCTGACTTCCCTATACACAACAGGGTCATCCGTGATAGCCTCATGGCGCTTTTTTTGTTATCCATTAGGTTATTTATCACAGAGGTGGTCCGATACTCCGTGATATTTCTGCCGACAACCATTCAGCCATCTCCAGGTGAGTAGACACTGCAGATAAGGCTGAAAGGTGTCCGGTTTCAGCCGGACATGTCCACTTCTTTCCGTCGTGTCCTGCCAAAATATGCAAGTCCAGCATGTCCAGCTTTTGTTAGGATTTTCGCGCCATGATACAGAGAACACACAACTAAGGCCACTTCCAAGGTAATGGCGTAAACGCGAGGAATTGGTATAAGGAGGGATTAGGAATATACCATAAAGATATATAGGTACAACAACCAGTGCTATTGCAGAAAAGAAAGACCAGTTGGTTTATAGCAAATTCTTTGATCAACGGCAAAATTTCACGAAATCCATGCAACAGAAAAAACGAGTCTGTCTTTAAAAATCTTTTGGCACATGAAAAGTAGACGTCTCGTTTCAGATTATATCATAATGAAGAATTTTCTTCGGAATAACTGAAGTTGCCAAAATGTTGCTTTTCAAATCCAGGCCGTCATGCATACGTCGAAAGGGTGTTCTCTTTCATAAACGCCCAGTGGACAAAGCAACGCAATAAATTGCAAACCGATACAGTTACAAAAATCGAAATGCCGTGTGGCTAGGGCCTCCCGTCGGGTAGACTGTTCGCCTGGTGCAATTCTTTCGATTAGACGCCACTTTGGCGACTTGCTTGTCGATGGGGATGAAATGATGATGATTAGGACAACACAACACCCAGTCTTTGAGCGGAGAAAATCTCCGACCCAGCCGGGAATCGAACCCGGGCCGTTAGGTACGACATTCCATCGCGCTGACCGCTGACCACTCAGCTGCCAGGGGCGGACAGTTACAAAAATGATTTTGTTGTGTAATTTAAATATATCCTGTCAAGAGTTCCATGAAATTATGTACAAGACAAATAACGTTTCTGGTAAAGCGGATTCAAAAGAAAAATATTAATATGGTACTCAACAACGCGTTATTGTTGTTTCTTTGTAACTGTAATTGAAATCACGGAAGTCACTGCGTATGTATTCGTTTTCCGTCCGATAAGAAGAGATAATTGTTTAGTTTGTTTCATGAAGGACTTTTAGTTTCTTTTGACGTAAGGTTACCTTAGGAAGCAGGCTGCGCACTAAGTCGCTATCACAACTGCCAAATTATAAGACTGTTAACCGATGGTTTTTTACCTGAAGTACACTTAAGGTTGATCGCACAAATAAAGTGACTGTAATTGACTGTAAATAAACAACTGAAAATACCCAGCTGACTATCTTCATTTAAAGAAGGTAATCCGTGTTTTCTATTTTGGACCTGGCAAAACAACTAGAGATTGTTGTCCCACGTTGCTGAGTTTATAACGAAAACTGGCCCGGTGGCGGATGCGAATCAGCTATCGCTATATGGTCCCTCTGTCGGATTTTGCGCTCCTGTCGAATATTGCTCCATCTAGGGCGCGAAGGCTCATGTGCAGCGGTGATATTGCAAGCATGCCGTCTGTCGAACTGCAGGCCTGGTCTAATATTCGATGGGTGGTATTTTGTTCATCAGATACTTTGTTCATCACACGGCAGTCCGCAACTTTATATAATTTTGGCGGTCGGTGTGGCCGTGCGGTTCTAGGCGCTGCAGTCTGGAACCGCGTGACCGCTACGGTCGCAGGTTCGAATCCTGCCTCGGGCATGGATGTGTGTGATGTCCTTAGCTTAGTTAGGTTTAAGTAGTTCTAAGTTCTAGGGGACTGATGACCACAGATGTTAAGTCCCATAGTGCTCAGAGCCATTTGAACCATTCATATAATTTTGAGTCATGAGGTTTTGGTTCTCAGCCGACATACCGGAAATGAAGTTAGTGACGTCCTGAGAATATGACCGAAAAATGATGGATATATTGTAGTTTTATTGAGTGTTTCAGCGAGCAGAGGCTCTGATATCCTATGACGAGGTGGAGGAAAGCTTGTGTATTTGATGCTTCAAAGAAAGTATCATACTTTTTGCGTTGTCAGTTTCGTTAATACAAAGTTCTCGGGTGTTTTTCGAAGTGAAAACTTGTTAACTGTGCTGAAGTTCCGTCACTGAAATAATAAAGAAACGTTACGGAACGTCCCCGTGACTGGGTAGGTGAGTGGAGAAACTTCGCCTCTGTGCTTGTACGTGCGGCTGTGTTAGCCCACAGGCAATACACGTGAGACGGCGCGTTTCGCAAATAGGGGCCACTCCCTGGCGGCAATTCGGTGGACAGCGCAAGCGGGAACTGCAAACAAGCAGCAAACGGCGTTTCACTGCGCGGAGAACGAGACGCGGCTCCAGTAGCTGTACCCGCCGTGATCGGTACTGAGATGTAGGCTTCGTTCTAGCGCCAACTGTTGGCCGCTGCCTCACCTTCCTACGTAACACGTCGGTAGCTTAAAATACCGAGTTATGAGCAACTATCTAACAGCACGTAGTTCACCTTTTCGCATATTAACACTCAATACCGGTTGTAGTTTTGTCGGTCCACATTCAGGATGTTCCGAAATTCCCACTACAAACTTCTAGGACTTGTAGAGGGCAATGAGTACGTAATATTTTACATAGGGACTCATGTCCGGAAACGTCATCGAACGACGCTACAGACCATGAAAGTTATAGGCTCCAGCGGCTATTAATTTATGTGTACATAGGGCAATTTCGTGATGATGTTGCAAACTTTCTAGGATGATGGAGAAGGATAAACGTATCAATGTGAGAAAAGTGTCCCCGTCCCTGAAATAAACGAGTCGAAAGCCATAAGCGAAAGCCATTCTGATACGTCTGGCAGTGGCGTACAAGTACTGGTACTGTTGTTGCAAAGGCTGTAGGTTAGGCAACTTTCAGAGGTGTTAGTATCGACCAAAACAAGAACAAAATGTCCAGTAAACATGGGCTTTAAAATGCATACCTTTACAGCTACGAGCAGTTTTTCATCTTCGCTACTGTCAAAAACATCTCAACTATTAAGCACGTGCCGGCCGCGGTGGCAGAGCGGTTCTAGGCGCTGCAAAAAAAATGGTTCAAATGGCTCTGAGCACTATGGGACTCAACTACTGAGGTCATTAGTCCCCTAGAACTTAGAACTAGTTAAACCTAACTAACCTAAGGACATCACAAACATCCATGCCCGAGGCAGGATTCGAACCTGCGACCGTAGCTGTCTTGCGGTTCCAGACTGCAGCGCATTTAACCGCACGGCCACTTCGGCCGGCTCTAGGCGCTGCAGTCCGGAACCGCGGGACTGCTACGGTCGCAGGTTCGAATCCTGCCTCGGGCATGGATGTGTGTGATGTCCTTACGTTAGTTAGGTTTAAGTAGTTCTAAGTTCTAGGGGACTCATGACCTACGATGTTAAGTCTCACAGTGCTCAGAGCCATTTGAACCATTTTTTATTGAGCAAGTGCTCATAGCTCTTAAGGTATGCATTTCTTTACTGAACAGATTTTCTTGTTTTTGTCCACACTACCACCTCTGAAGCTTGCCTACCCTACAATATTAGCAACAACAGTACCAGTATGCGTATTCTAATGTCAGCGGTATCAGAACGGTTTTCGTTTATGACTTTCAACTCGTTCGTTTCCGGTTACAGGGACCCATACTTTAAATTGATACATTTATCCTTCTCAGTCACCTTGAAAGTTTGTGGCATCGTCGCGGAATCACTGTATATACATACACTTACAGCGGCCGTCACCTATAACTTTGACGTTCTGTGGCACCATTGGATGACATTTCTGGACATGGGCTCCTATTCAAAATACTATGTACTCATTCCCCTCTACAATTCCTAGAAGTTCGTAACGGGAATGTTAATATGACGCTACAGGAATAAAACTAAATTCGTAGTGAAGAATCCTTATGTATGATTTCCTGCAAGGTTCAATACTTAATCCAATTCTTTTCCTGACATAAATAATTTACCAAGGACCTCTGGCACTTTTACAAAAAAATGTATTGTTTGTTAACCATACGAGCATACTGATTTAGGGCCCGTAAGAGAGACAACCAGAAGAACAGCGCCTAAAATTGATTTTACAGCGAACAGATCACCTCTTAATCTTATAAAAGCTCTTTTCTTAAATCATAGGCGAATAAAAATTAGGCACATGCACCAGATATACAGACCATCGGGCGCACTCTAAATTCGTAGGCAGCCAAGCACATAATAAACTGAGGTGACACCAGCTCGTAGATATGTTAACCAAAAGCTGAACTCCGCCTCTCGTTGTGTTGACTTGCATACGCAACGGCTACGGTGCTTTGCATACCGTACTGTCCTATAGCATAATATTCTGTGACAATAAAGCTAGGTAAAAAAGAATTTGTCCATAGCAGCGCGCAGTAAGAATGTTAGAGAGGGTGAGTCACTAAATATTGCCACCTAGAATAACTCCGGAAATATGATAGTAGCTGAAAAGTTTGTGGGACAAATGTTGCATGAGACAACGGGGGCCATAATATGACGTTGGTTTTTTGTTGCTAGGTGGGGCCGCGTCAGAGATATGAAGGTCAAATTAGTTTTTTTTAAATGGGATGCTATAATTTGGTACTTATTTTCTTAAAGCGGCTATCCTGACGAATCCAATGATGTGTAACAGTAAGGTCTTTGAAGGTCAAGAAGGTCAAAAAGGTGGCGTGAACGTACGTTTACAGTAGGTGTTTGAAGTGATGACCATTGGTGTCAATGCAGTGCTGCAATCTGCTTACCACGGATTGAGTGGAATTCCCTAACACTTCGGTACTTACCGAAGCACACGCTCTGACAATTCTGTCTGCTAAATCGTGCAAATACGCCAAATACGGCGTATCCATCAAACGTGCCATTGACATGTAAACACCATTCGACGGTTTCGCAGTACAACACTAATAGGAACGGTAAGACTAGTATCGTCGAATCAAGCGAATGTGAATGATGTATTCCTTCGAAGAGCAAGTCGACATGCTTCTCATTTACAAAGAATGCCAACGAAATTCAGTGAGAGCTAAAGATTTATACGCTGAAATATGTCCTTAACGTACTCACGCTACACATCGTACATTTAAATATGTGTATGAGAAATTGAGAACAACTGGATCTTTAACGCATCGGAAACATATCCAGCAAAGGAAAGTTACTAACGACGAAACGGAAATTGGTACTCTTGCCACTGTGGTTCGAGGTCCTTGTATTAGTTCGCGTCAAATCGCAAGGGAATCTGACATGAGCCAGAGTAGTGTTGTCCGTGTTCTACATCTCCATAAATATCAGCCTTACAATATCAGTCTCCACTAAGAATTAGCTGGTACGGATTGTATGCGTCGCATTGAATTCTTCCAATGGGCGCAACTTCATATTCAGAGGTATGACACATTTATTAACGTGATTTTATTTACTGACGAGGCTACATTCACGAACCATGTAAATGTTAATTTGCATAAAATGCGTTATTGGGCAGCGGAAAATCCATTTTGGCTGTGGCAAGTTGCACACCGAATCGTGGCCGGCGAATGTATGGTGTGGGATTCTGGAGGACAGAATTATAAGCCCCTACTTCATCGAAGGAAACCTTAATGATCGGAAGTACATCACATTCCTGCAAGAAACATTAGGTCTGTTATTGAAGAAATGCCTTTAGGAAAAAGGAACAGAATGTGGTATCAACATGATGGGTGTCCGGCACATTTTTCGCTGATGGCTAGAAATGAGTTGCAGAGACAATTCCCAAATCGTTGGCTTGGACACGAAGGAGATGTGTAGTGGCCGGCTCGTTCGGCCAGACTTGACGCCTCTGGATTTTTTCTTGTGGGGATTCGTGAAAAGTCCGGAACCGCGGGACTGCCACGGTCGCAGGTTCGAATCCTGCCTCGGGCATGGATGTGTGTGATGTCCTTAGGTTAGTTAGGTTTAAGTAGTTCTAAGTTCTAGAGGACTGATGACCACAGAAGTTAAGTCCCATAGTGCTCAGAGCCATTTTTTTGATTCGTGAAAGACATTGTTTATAAAGACTTTCAAGTACACCTGAATATATGCGAGAGAGAATTGTCAGAACATGCGCTTCGATAAGTGCCGATGTGATAAGGAATGCCACTCAGTCCATGATAAGAAGATTTCAGCACTTCGAACACCTTCTGTAAATGGACGTTCATGCCACCTTTGTGACCTTCGTTGACCTTCAAAGACCTTACTGTTACACATCACTGGATTCGTCTCGATAGCCGATATCAGAAGATAAGTACCAAACTATAACTTTTCTTTTTTAAAAAAAGAAAGTTGTCTTCATATCTCTGATGCGACCCCACCTAGCAAAAAAAAGTAATATTATGGCCCCCGTTGTCCCATAGTCCCATGCGACTGTTGTCCCACAAACTTTTCAGCTCCTATCATAATTTCGGAGCTATTCTTGGTGGCAGTATTTAGTGACTCACCCTGTATAAATTTGATAACTGAATATTTTCAAGAACATTCTTCAGGGACCTTGAGGGTTCCTACACTGTCTCGCCAATTAATGTATTTTATTTGTGGTTAAAAATACGAGTAGAATGTAAAGCTCACTACTTGAGCAATAAAATTTATAATATTGATATAGACTTTTGCATAATACCCTCATTTATAGCGCATTAAGGAACTTATTTAGAAGCAATTGTCAATTATTAACATTGTGAGTAGATTAGCACCACTGTTCTACAGTAAATGCTGTATAGTCCTCTAGGAAACTCTTGGTGTCAAAACACTTATGTCATGAGAATTTTACGTCATGATGGATACAAATGCTCTTCGAGTGGAGTTCCATCTTCAGCTTCGATATAATCTTTAGTCGCACTGGGCACTTCTGCAGCTGTGAGATTCCTTTACTTTTTCAACAGTCAGCTGAATTGCTGACAAATATAATAGTGGATTATGTCGCAAAGTGGCAAGTGCACTTGTTCTGATGTATAAGCAGCGATTGTCATTGTATTTATCTTTTTACGACGGTCAGTGGAGGCTTCACTCTGGCATTCCTCACATTATTGATTACAAAAAAATAGTATTAGCTTTTTGAATTAAGAGAACAGTAAATACAGCAAATCCGTTGCGAAAGACTTCATAGTTAAAAGGAGATTTTAGTCAAACAAAAGCCAGTACTGCAGATTGTGGAAACTTTTACAAAATCCCCCGCCCGTGCGTAAAAAACACTGGTGGTAAGATACAGTTAGCACTCTTACGGTGACAAAGATGAAAGCGGTAAAAGACTGCAATCAGCGTCATACCCAAAGGCATCAGAGACTGTTGTTTGGTGACGGTCGTGATGACATTCCACCCCATAGTGTACCGCCGCTACAGAAGAATGCTGAAGATTAGATGGGTAGATCACATAACATATAGAGAAGTTTGTGGCACAACCTGACCAGAAGAAGGGATCGGTTTGTAGGACATGTTCTGAGGCATCAAGGGATCACCAATTTAGTATTGGAGGGCAGCGTGGAGGGTAAAAATCGTAGGGGGAGACCAAGAGATGAATACACTAAGCAGATTCAGAAGGATGTAGGTTGCAGTAGGTACTGGGAGATGAAGAAGCTTGCACAGGATAGAGTAGCATGGAGAGCTGCATCAAACCAGTCTCAGGACTGAAGACCACAACAAGAACAACAACAACAGTGTACCGTCATTACCGGACACAATACTAAAGATTTTGTACCCATCGACGTGAGTGTTCGGCAGGTAGCGTTAGTGTGCTAGCTGCCCGCTGGCCCAGTCCACTGGCTGGGCTCTCGCCGCGGTAACCCACTGCCCCGGCTGACACAGCACTTGCAGCCAGCACCTGTTGCATCACGCGGCAACAGCCCTACCAGAGCATCTCGGCCGTTACGAAACGCACTCATTCCTCCTGAGCAGGTGCCACACGTCTCTATAGTTCCCCTTCACGTGGCCCGCTTGTGAAGCCGCTTCAGCTTTGGCGGCCCTCAAACGGTCAATAATATTGCCAAACCGTCTATAAAATGCCGCATGAGGTCTCGTATTGACATGCTGTCAATATTAGAAATACTGACGACCACTGTTTATGTCCCCCAAGAATATTCTCAGTATTCCCAATAAGTAAGGAATATTGGTGGTTTAACAATATTCGCCATTCAGATCTTGACAGAGCTTCATGAACCAGCCGCAAGGAGTTAGTATGCACTTTTTGTGTTTTCAGTTTGTGCATATTGAACCCCCAAGATCCAATTTTTCAAGTAAGCTTTTAATACGAAACAGTCTTAATACGTAGACCTACGATGACAGGCTGATGTAGATGTAGGTGTAGTCATTGCATTTACCACTTTAGGACGGTCAGTGGGAGCTGCACTCTGGCATTCCTCTCATTACTGATTAGCAAAAATAGTATTAGCTTCTTGAATTATGCAGACGTGCGAAAAAACACGTCTGCATCGAAAAGTACGTCATAACATGCAATTACTAGTAAGAGGTCTTCGAAATACGAGGATGAGTCAAATGAAAACCTTAAATTTGTAATAACAAATCGAAATTTCGCGCCATTATCTTGTAAGTTGGTAAGCGTGCTACAAACAGCGTGCAGAATGGCCTGTAGGTGGCAGCCTAGTGCAGATGCACACATACCGTCGCAGTATCAGTATAAAGATGGCCGCCCCACTTGCGACTTGCACCAGGGAAGAGCAGCATTCTGTTATTCGGTTTTTGCATAGTGAAGGTGTGAAACCTATTGAAATTCATCGACGAATGAAGGTTCAGTACGGTGATGCATGTTTGTCACAGCAGCAAGTATACGAATAGAGTAGGAAGTTCGCAAATGGTGTGAGTTCAGTGGAAGATGCTCCTCGTCCAGGTCAGGCACAACGAGTTGTGACTCCACGGGACATTGCAGCAGTTGAAGCCATAGTGACTGAAAACCGCCGAGTGACACTGAATGACGTTGCAGCATGTTTACAGATTAGTCATGGGTCAGCACACCACATTGTGCCTTATGAGCTCCAACTTCACAAAGTGTCTTCAAGATGGGTGTCATGGCAGCTGACTCCTAAAATGAGAGAACATGTTGATACTCATGAAGAACTTCTTCGGCGCTTTGAACGAAAAGGTGATGGATTCCTTGCGAGAATCCTTACGGGGGACGAAACCTGGGTTCATTTCCACCAACCGGAAACGAAGAGAGCGAGCAAGTAATGGCACCTTTCCTCATCACCAAAACCAAGGAAGTTTCGAACAGAATCATCAGCAGGGAAGGTTATGCTGACTATCTTTTGGGACGAAAAGTCGTCATTTTGAAGTATTACATGCCTAGAGGGACCACTGTCACCAGTGCATTATACACAAATCTCATTAAAAAATCATCTGTGGCCTGAAATCAAATCAAAGCGACGTGGATTGCTGTCAGCAGGTGTCCTTTTGCAACATGACAATGCAAGGCCCCACAATGACCATACAAAAGTTGCAACAATCAGAGACCTGCATTTTGAGTGTCTTCCTCATCCACCATACTCACCAGACCTTGCCCCAAGTGATTTCCATATGTTTGGACCACTCAAAGACGCAATAGGAGGAAAGAAGTTCCGTTATGATGAAGAGGTACGCCACGTGGTGCTCGAGTGGTTGCGCGGACTACCAAAAGGATTTTTTTCTAAAGGAATTTATGCATTTTATAAGCGCTGGAGGACTTACATTGAGCGTGGAGGAGATTATGTTGAAAAGTGATACAGCTTTGTACCACTTATGCAAATTAAATAATATTTTAAAAAATATTTAAGGTTTTCATTTGACTCACCCTCGTAAATGTCAATCTCATCAAATCGTCATAAACTGTAAAATATGGTTTGCATTAATTTCCTGGCTATATCTTTACAGAGCATATGTAATTACTTGACAGGATCCCATAAAGATTTTGCCAGTTGTGTTTGCTAAGTAAAGTCAAGTGAAGTCGTATAGCATATTGGGCTGGGAGACCGAAGGGCATGTTCAGGTGCCTAATTGGGAAGTTTTCTCCTATCGTTCGCGCCCGCAGACACCTTTCCTTCGCGAAGTATTATACTGATCTGGGGAAGTGTATTTGTTAAGTGCAGGTGACTGTGATGTATGTGTAGTGCAGCGTCATGGCCGTGTTGGAAGTGATGAGAGAGGGCAGAGGGTGAAACCCAGCGGTGGCACATAGCCTACAGCTCTTCAGTAGCACCAATAGGCCACCGAGCCGAACGTCCCTGTCCGACGGGCAGATCGCCATCAACACTGTCGCATGCTCTCAGTTCAGGAAATACTGCGGAGAGGTTTGGAATTCAATAAAGGACATATGCGCAAAGACAGGTGAGCACGGACTTTGCGCTAACAACCCTAATGTCCCCTCACCCGTAACGGCAAAGGGAAAATTGTCCAGAGGATGTGACCTACCCGAAGGGTCACCCATCTAAGTTCTGGTCACGCTCTACGGTACTCCGGCGATCTGACGGCAACCGGTGTTTCCACCTTGGCAAGACCGTTGACATAGTGTTTGTTGTTCTTACAGCATTAAGATTCAAGCTTTCGAGTGGCCTACTTGTCGCCAATAAGGTCAAAGCACTCCTAATCCTCGTAGATAGCGATTGCCTTTCTCATTAACGTGTTTTTCTCCCCTATTTTATATCGTATTGACATTAACAATTTGTCGTAAGATGCAGGACTCGTCCAAAAATATTTTATAAAATATTTCGGGTTCGTGGCTCTTGATAAGGCAGTAAATTAACAAGCGACAATCGCTCCTTTTTTCAGCCATTCTCGGACATTTCCTCTTTTCTTTCCTTTTGCGCCTTGTCGGTTATAGCAAATGTAACTGTGCCCTATGTTTTCTTTTGAGTGTCTGAGACCTTAATCTTGTGTAATCACGCTGCCAACCGACAATGCTGACAATGTTACTGATGGTGTAAGGAGCGCTTCAATATAATGAAGGTCTGATAAACTAACTTTGTCAATAAATATTGAACGTTTGCAGACCAATTTACGAAGCTCCCTCATCCACAAAGTCAAAGTCCCTTGGCCCCATTGTTCTCACAGTCTAGAGTGTACTACCTGCCCACGCATTCTTTTGCTTTACAATATACATTGTTAAGTGCAAAGCGTCACCAATCTATCAGAGATGTCATCACGGATCAGGTAACACTGAACACCTAAGGTTACCTACAGTTATAAGGACTCCCTTTTATCAAGGCATCTTTCACGATCGCTGAAGATTCTGAAATCAAAAAGTTTGTGAAAACTGCGTCACTGGGAACGAATAATCATAACTTAACGAAATTTGTTTAAGATACGACCTAAAACAGCTAGGATGAATCACAGTACCAACTGTCTTCGTCGACTATCACGTCAGGCATTAAATTTCGGTGAGTGTGGTGTTCACTCCTGCTCATATTATCTTGTGTTAGGCATACTCAGCAATCTGATCTTAACTGAAACTTACCAAAAAGGACAGGCTATTGTGAACTCACAAACAATTATGTGACTGAGAAAATTACTCAGTGCTTCACGTTTTTGATTCACTCATAAGCGTACCTACATTCTAACTCCACCCTTTCTCCTCATGCATTCCAATCCATTTATCTACTGCACTCACGCGAGAGAAGGGTAACTTCTCTGTTTCGTCCTCCTCTGCAACAACTTCCTAAGCCTCACTCCTATAAGTCTTATTGCAAGTGACAAATTCGCATCTGTCTACCGTCAAGCCACTCTACAATGGTAGCAGAAGGCACGTGGTACAGGAATAACTATTTTCTCATCTCCCTGTTTCGTTTGGAGATGCTGCGCGAGAATAAAAGCTGTCCTTACCTCACCCTACACCCGAAATTTCCAGACTTTACTCACATGGCCTTTATGAGCGATGCGCGTTGAGAGAAGTAATACGTATCCTGACAACTACTGATTCGAAGGCCCTCTCAAATTTTGGAATAAGACTTCCAGCGCCGGCCTGGGTGGCCGAGCGGTTCTAGGCGCTACAGTCTGGAACCGCGCGACCGCTGCGGTCGCAGGTTCAAATCCTGCCTCGGGCATGGATGTGTGTGTTGTCCTTCGGTTAGTTAGGTTTAAGTAGTTCTAAGTTCTAGGAGACTGATGACCTCAGAAGTTAAGTCCCATAGTTCTCAGAGCCACTTGAACCAAGGCTTCCAGCGATATACACTCCTGGAAATTGAAATAAGAACACCGTGAATTCATTGTCCCAGGAAGGGGAAACTTTATTGACACATTCCTGGGGTCAGATACATCACATGATCACACTGACAGAACCACAGGCACATAGACACAGGCAACAGAGCATGCACAATGTCGGCACTAGTACAGTGTATATCCACCTTTCGCAGCAATGCAGGCTGCTATTCTCCCATGGAGACGATCGTAGAGATGCTGGATGTAGTCCTGTGGAACGGCTTGCCATGCCATTTCCACCTGGCGCCTCAGTTGGACCAGCGTTCGTGCTGGACGTGCAGACTGCGTGAGACGGCGCTTCATCCAGTCCCAAACATGCTCAATGGGGGACAGATTCGGAGATCTTGCTGGCCACGGTAGTTGACTTACACCTTCTAGAGCACGTTGGGTGGCACGGGATACATGCGGACGTGCATTGTCCTGTTGGAACAGCAAGTTCCCTTGGCGGTCTAGGAATGGTAAAACGATGGGTTCGATGACGGTTTGGATGTACCGTGCACTACTCAGTGTCCCCTCGACGATCACCAGTGGTGTACGGCCAGTGTAGGAGATCGCTCCCCACACCATGATGCCGGGTGTTGGCCCTGTGTGCCTCGGTCGTATGCAGTCGGGATTGTGGCGCTCACCTGCACGGCGCCAAACACGCATACGACCATCATTGGCACCAAAGCAGAAGCGACTCGTCCCTCCATTCACGCCTGTCGCGACACCACTGGAGGCGGGCTGCACGATGTTGGGGCGTGAGCGGAAGACGGCCTAACGGTGTGCGGGACTGTAGCCCAGCTTCATGGAGACGGTTGCGAATGGTCCTCGCCGATACCCCAGGAGCAACAGTGTCCCTAATTTGCTGGGAAGTGGCGGTGTGGTCGCTGCGGTCCGGTACCAGGTCGACGGGCACGTGCACCTTCCGCCGACCACTGGCGACAACATCGATGTACTGTGGAGATCTCACGCCCCACGTGTTGAGCAATTCGGCGGTACGTCCACCCGGCCTCCCACATGCCCACTATACGCCCTCGCTCAAAGTCCGTCAACTGCACATACGGTTCACGTCCACGCTGTCGCGGCATGCTACCAGTGTTAAAGACTGCGATGGAGCTCCGTATGCCACGGCAAACTGGCTGACTGACGGCGGCGGTGCACAAATGCTGCGCAGCTAGCGCCATTCGACGGCCAACACCGCGGTTCCTGGTGTGTCCGCTGTGCCGTGCGTGTGATCATTGCTTGTACAGCCCTCTCGCAGTGTCCGGAGCAAGTATTGTGGGTCTGACACACCGGTGTCAATGTGTTCTTTTTTCCATTTCCAGGAGTGTACTATGACTTTCATATAACTTCCCGCGTTGAAATTAGCATTTCTGTGACGCTCCCGTAACGACTACATATAAATGCGTGACGAAAGATACTGCTCTTTCCTATCACGTTAATTAAACTTCGTGTGGTTCCATTCCGTAGAACAATACCCAAGAATTCGTCGACTGTTGGTTTTCAAGTTACCTCCCTTACACGTGAATTAAGCTTTAATAAGATTCTTGTGGTAAATCATAATCTCATGTTTGTCTTCCCTAGGGATAGATTTACGTGACTGTTCCACCCTTAAAGGCTCCCACCAACTCTAAATACTGTAACGAATGTGAACAATGCCACCGACTGATCGTCCATGATGAAATCAAACGATTTCAGCCCATTTCGCACATTTACTCACATTAAAGGTATTTATATGGATGGGCCGAGCGAGGTGGCGCAATGTTAGCAAACTGTACTCGCATTCTGCAGGACGACGACTCAAATCCCCGTCCGGCCATCCCAATTCAGGTTTTCCGTGATTTTCCTAAATCGCTGGAGGCAAATGCCGGGAAGTTCCTTTAAAAAGGGTACTGCCGATTTCCTTCCCCATTCGTTAGTAATCGGAGCTTTTACTCCGTCTGTAATGAGCACGCTGTCGGTGGGACGTGAAAAAAACTAATCTTCCTTCCTCTTAATGTAGATGCTCAGGTACCAGACTTCACAACGACTGCTGATCATCAGGTCTCTCTGCACTTCATAACTGTTTTGTCACAACGCGACCAAACTGTATTCATATGCATGTGAACAGCATTAGAAAACTAGAAACTCTTTACACGTCCAGAGTCGAATTTGCCATTGAGAAGCTTTCACAGCAAGTAAGAACGATATCAGCAATAGGAAAATTCGAGGGTCATGGGAGATGGGTGGCCACGCCGAAACAAAAGACCAATGACTGCTTGTAAAATGCTGCCTACATCAGTTCTTCTCCTCCAATCGTCTGTTCCAATCTGAAGTAAGTGGAAAGACATAAAAATGTCAGAGAAGATCTGCGTAATGGGCAACAAGTTTGCTGAACGAGACTTAGAGTATTTCGAAGAATAGTGAAAATTTTTAATAACACTAACACTAAACGACGTCCACGAAACTAGTGGAGGTAAGGAACACAAGTAACCATTTGGAATTTCTTTGTCATTATTAACAAATGTAATATCAAAGAGCAAATGAGCCTGATACTATGAACGTTCTACTACTAATACTAGAGTGCTTTGTTGCGTTTATGTGTGACATTAATGATACAAGAGCTGTACGGAAAGCAAGGTCTGATGAGTCGCGAAATGAAAACCGAAATGAAAATCAAAAATGTTTTATTTGCAAAAGTTGGCTACATCTTCCACGTACTTCTCTACATAGTCGCCGCTCCGACTTACACATTCGTCGTAGCGTTATACCAACTTTCCGCTAATTCTCTATGCTGGTCTGTCGCTGGTTGTCTGTACCAGAATATTTTCTTCATAACCAGCGGTTCATTCGAGCAAAGACGAAAATCAGAAGGGAGATCAAACACTTCTCATCGTAAAGGCTGCTGGAGCATCTTCATTGCCCCTGCAGTGTGCTGCCGAGAATTTTCATGAAGAAAGAAATGTATGACAGTTATGTTGTGTGCGGTTGCATGAAATCAGGAGAAATCTCACGGCAGGCACCCATACTTCGCAGGAGATATTATTTTCTAGGAACCTTCACACGCTCACTGTGCATTCAGAACTGCAAAGAGTGGCGTGACGTGACGCGATCGACGGGCATACTAGAGGTAGTATCCAACACATCTGTGCAAAACTCTATCAGATTTTCACTGCGATTTCTATTCCCTCCTGGTCTGACCTTACTTTCCAAACAGCCCTCGTATATAGATTATGAAAGAGATTTTCACTCTGAAACGAAGGGTACACTGTATCAGAAGCGCTCTGTCAGGAAACTTCTATACAATTAGATGTAGAACAAAGAATTCCATGACAGGAGAATTTTTACTTCTGAAACCTCTCTCTTACTTACAAGTACGTGAGATGCTTGTGGGACGACTGGCTGTATTTATGTTGGACAGGTGTATACGTGTCTAACAAGCAAACTTGCTGTTGCTGCTCGCAAAAACACGTGAGTGAAGCCAAGCAGTTTCCGCCGTGACTTCTCGCCACTTAGAGAGGCTCTGCAATTCTTTTTCCGTCACACGGAACGCGTTTAAAAAAAATGTTTATTTCAGGTAACCAACAACATGCCGCGGTTTCATTCGAGTTTTTCTTGTTCCTTTGGTGAAACCTGCCACTGTGGACGTTCACCGCCACCTTGCCTAAAATATGAAGCTGACGTTGACGTAACGAAAGATTTTCGAGGAGTTTATATAATTAATGCCACAGGTGAACAACCCGCCTACTACACCGATTACTTGCGTGCCTCGCAATCCATCTTACGGAATGTAGCAGACATGACTAAATTTAACAAAAATTTTTATGTAGATTAAGAGTAGCGGGGACCCTATAGCGCCTGCTTCGGAAAGAAGTTGCCACTCCTGTTTCACTTGATCACTTACTGTCATCTATTAAAAGCTATGACGTTTCTGACTCAATAAGCACGTAATATGATTAGAAGCCACTTGCAAGGAACGGTTACGAAAGTCTTCTGGAAATATAGGAATATGGAATCAACCTGAAATGCCCTGTCGATAGCACAGTGTATAAAGAGCCATTTGTTTTTCAGAAGAACGATAATTTCTGAATCCGTGCTGGTTATTTGTCAACAGTTACATATATTCTAGACATTTCATAACGCTGATACAAAGCATATGTTCCAGGATCTCACTAAAAATTAGTGTCAGTGGTACGGATGTATAATTCATCGGATTACATCTATTTCCTTTTCTGCAAGCAAGTATGACATGTGCAACTTTCCAGTCGTTCGTCGAGAAACTGATTAGGATGACTTAAAAATGAAGCTATTTCATAGCCACGACCCGAAAGGAACCTGACGAGTATACAATCTAATCCTAATATTCAACGTTATTGCCGGCCGCGGTGGTCTAGCGGTTCTAGACGCGCAGTCCGGAACCGCACGGCTGCTACGGTCGCAGGTTCGAATCCTGCCTCGGGCATGGATGTGTGTGATGTCCTTAGGGTAGTTAGGTTTAAGTAGTTCTAAGTTGTAGGGGACTGATGACCACAGACGTTAAGTCCCATAGTGCTCAGAGCCATTTGAACCATTTTTTCAACGTTATTGAATTAAGTTTTTTTATTTTGTTTTGTTTGTCTATTGCATCCAAAGCTACTTAGTAGTGGAACGAGTCGCCACGTGCGGTGATATGAAAACGCACCTAAATCAGAAGATTTTCAATGATACAAATGTATGAGAACATCGTTACATCCCACTGCTCTGAAATACTCCTACATCTAAGCACGCCTTTCTCTGCCTCGTGATGACTGGGTGTTGTGTGATGTCCTTAGGATAGTTAGGTTTAAGTAGTTCTAAGTTCTGGGGGACTGATGACCATAGATGTTAAGTCCCATAGTGCTCAGAGCCATTTGAACCATTTGAACCATTCTAAGCACGCCTGCAGTGAATGGGATAGGAACAACGGTACGTTGCAGCTTAGACATTTCATTTTTGTGAGGAAAATGGGACCCGAAGATTTTTTACTGATATGTGAAATCTTTTCTATACAAATTCAGTGATCTCAGTTTTTTCCAGAGTTCTTAGAACAGGTGTAGACGAAGGCTGCGCGAGGCCTACTGGTCTGGGACGTTGTTTTGCCTTGTTTACTCCCCGCTGAAATATTCCACTTCTAATGACATCCGCGTCGACGAAAGTCCGATATCCGTGTGGACGGCTAGGGAGAGCCGCGGGACGGTTGTGTGTGTGTGTGTGTGTGTGTGTGTGTGTGTGTGTGCGCGCGCACGTGTGCATGCGTGCGTGTGTGTGTGTGTGTGTGTGTGTGTGTGCGCGCACGTGTGCATGCGTGCGTGCGTGTGTGTGTGTGTATGAGAGAGAGAGAGAGAATCCCACTTCCCACCACAATTCATAAGAATAATATGAAAATTCAGAACCAGAAGACAGTCTGGAAACAACATTACATTTCACTACACACATTCTCAGCAGCCGTAGAACAAAATTTCCGGTCTTATAAGTGGCAGAACGATTAAGGATTACATGTTAATGAAACATGTCTCAAATATTTACGTTTTTCTGGTGAGATTGTACCGACTGCTTTTGATGTAGATACGTTTACAACAACAAACAGAACGATTTAATAGAGTAAGTATTAAAAGGCATCAGATTATCAGGTACAGTAACATAAGAACGGCAGCCGCTAGACTCCCGACAGAAATTATGTCTGGCCTTACGACTTGCGAAGCCTTGAGAGAAACTAACAATTTTTATAAAACTGAACATGAGAACTGGGAAAGAAAATACCTAGGTTAGGTACAATAGGAAAAATCGCAACTTTGGCTGTACTAAATAAATCGTTATAATTATGAAAAGACTAAATTAATGTACTATCAGCAGATCGATAAGAAAGATGCATCAATTAACAATGAAGTAATCTTGATCATGATGAGCACCACAACTGACACTAATGTTAATTAATAAATAAATATCACGTCAGCTCTATTTTTACACATTTAATGTGCTACGACCCGTTTCGTTCGCTGAACGTCTTCAGGTTGCCTGCAGTTAACCAAAAGAGGAAATTAGGCTAAAGCTCCAGTATCTTAACAAATAAAATGGACAACTCACACTGATAACAGCCTCATACCAAATCGTCACCGAGTTGTGCTGAGGTCATGACGTAAGCTGGTCTACTTTTAGTAGGTAATGTTAAAAAGCAAATCCGTAAACACTGGTCATAAACATTCTGCCAACCGCCGGCGGAATTATGGTGAACAGACACGGCATGCTAAGCACAGTAAATTGGCCACCTGCTGCACGACAATGATAAACAGGTATACGTAGTACTTGGCCCGGTCGAGTACGACCGTCACAATCGTTAGAAGCAAAGACGAAACCTTAAGTTCGGAACTGATGTTAAAAGAGTGCACAATTAAATCAAACAGTTGAAAAGGAGAGCCGCACAAAAGCTAGCACAATTATGAACAATAACAAGGGAACGGGTGACAGTGCCCGCATCAAAGTAAATCGTCTTTTCAAAGCTATGAAAGTAAGTAAATAAAGTACAATTTCAAAATAATTATGTAAAATACATCAGGAACGATAATTATGATTTCGCAGAACGATCATAAGTCACTAATAAAGCAGTTAGTTTCAGTACTTTCATACGTTCAATGACAAGACGTTGTTTGTCGTAACTGCTTTTATTCTGTAGTCAGCATAACTTTGTGTAATCACAGTGACGGGTTCTGTTGTATTACGTGTAATTAGTTCACACTCGATTGTATAATAAGTCGTATGAAATTATCGACCCGCTGATGATACAGATTAGTGCAACCAATGGTGTACGTTGTCTTCGACTGTAAATAACTGTAGCTAACTAAACACAGCTCTCTTGTATTCTTATTGACAACATGCGATAACCACCAGTCTGGTTACTTTAGCTCTTTTCATTTTCAAAGACAGTACAGCCGTGTAACTGCGTTATTAATTACTTATGATCTTTCTGTGAGATCATGATTATCGTTCCTGATATGTTTTACATAACAGTTTTGCTGTTGCACTTTATCATTATTCACTTACTGTCATACCTCTCAAATGATGATTTAGCTTGGTGTAAGCACTGTAACCTGTTCTTTTGTTATTGTGTGTAATTGTCTTGTTAACTTTTGTTCATTTCTACTTTTCAATTGTTTGGATTAGTTGTGTACTCCATAATATCAGTTCTACACTAAAGATTTTGTCATTGCTTGTAACGACTGTGATAATTCAATCGACTATCGCACTCGTCGGAGGCTAAATACTACGACAACCAGTCCATTTATGTCACGACTTTAGAAATACTCGGTGAGGATTTAGTATAAGGTTATTATCAGTGCGAGTTGCCTAATTTATTCATTAAGATGCTGTAGCTTTAGCCCCTTTCCTGTTTCGCTTTAACTGCAGGGAACCTGAAAATAATCAACGAGGTTAAAAGGTGGTAATACAATAAATGTGTAATACTAGAGCTGACGGGTTTTTTAATTAAAATGAAAAAAACAGTTAAGTCGTAGAAAAAGACGACGAAATTTGGGGGAGTTGAAAATTATAATTTTTGGTGACACCTTCGAAAGTAAAGTTATTCATCCTCAGTGAATATTGTGGCGTTGCCATTCTTTTCGAATGTACGTTAACCGGCTTCTTACTGTTATTGACACAGTAGCATCGAGTCGTATGACAGATTTAGGACAGTATCTGACCCAGGTTCAGAGGATGCAGCTGTGAGACGAGTGTTTTCAAGAGTAAGAGAGCAGTAATTAAAATCCAAGGCTTCCATGGCCATTGTAAATCACTATCTGGAGCAAGCACAAGAATTTCTACCTTCTAATTACTTGCCGGCCGGTGTGGCCGCGCGGTTCTAGGCGCTTAAGTCTGGAACCGCGTGACCGCTACGGACGCAGGTTCGAATCCTGCCTCGGGCATGGATGTGTGTGATGTCCTTAGGTTAGTTAGGTTTAAGTAGTTCTAAGTTCTAGGGGACTGATGACCACAGATGTTAAGTCCCATAGTGCTCAGAGCCATTTGAACCATTTTTTTCTAATTACTTTGTTGTTGAAGTTCGCTGACCACAGACAAAAAGAAAAACAAAAAGTAGGGCTACATGCTGTCTGCGAGAATTATCCCCTGCCATACCAACACCTTCTATTCAAGATAACATAAAAGGAGCAATTAGGTTTCGTCCGTAGACGGACACTGGTGCAGTGTTTACAAGCACTTCCTAACGACTGCCATAAAAGTAACCGAAAATGATGTTGTAACCCCAGTTTGCCAACTCAGTACGTAGACGGCAGCTGGAGAGACCAGAGCAATTCACTGCTGCTTTCAGCGGAGAGGTTACGTCACTGCAAGACCGCTTATGAAACGGCGGGGATACGCTCATGCCCACCAAGCATGCGACTACAACTGTTTCTGGCAGGGTCTGTAATAACTTCCTGCTAAATTGCAAAGTGATGCCATCGGCTACCAGGGTAACGGTAAAACTGGTGGTTCGCACGTGAGTGGAAGGCAATAGGGATTCATGTGATACGACGTCACAAGCAGCAGTCTTTTGTAATGTAATATTCACTCTTGACCCAGCCATTAGACCACATTCGATAAGTTTGACAGGATTTTGTGGAATAAGCTGAAATACCCTTCCTCTGCGTTCTTCAGTATCGCATGTCCAGCATAAGCCTGTAAGTTGTGAACCACTGTGGTAGGTGTGCAGTGTAGTGTTGTTACGATTGATTATGGCAATGAAAGACAGGGAGAGGATGAAACCTAGCGTCGATCACATGCACTCTTCTCGATTAGCACCAAGGTGTGCGAAATTTACGTCACCAGCTGACGGATCCCCCCCCCCCCCCCCCCCGGCTGTATCACTAACCGCCGCCGTCAGTACAGGGGTTGGGGTTAAATACAGGAGATCCTAGCATAATCTAGTAGTCTAGGAACCAGGAGGTGCGCACAATGCTCTCTCGTCATTTCTTCGTCGTATACATGTTGTGCGACTGGAGATCGGCTGGGCGTTGTGCAAGGGTGGACTCTCAACCAATTGTAATTTCATTTAAATAACAGTGCCGGGACGTATTCTTAAGGCACACCAAACCACAAAATAACGCTCAATCTTCCAAATGACACGCAATAAAATAAAAATTATGGAAAAAAGCTCTTGTCCCACAATAATAATAAACCTTGAGGGAACACAAACGAATATACAATCAGAAAAACTTAACCTAATATACTTAGGAGTCAGCCAATATAAAACTTTGCCACATTTAGATTAACTATATGAAAGGAGCATTAAATATAACCTACAATAATACCTACAAGTGAAGAAGTTGGCACAATGATACCCCACTAATTTACAGCGACTCAGTAACCCAATGGGCATCAAGGCACACAGAAAGGCAACTTCAGGCACTAAAAGCTTATCATTGAAATAGAATTCCTCAGGTAATTTCCTGTTTCACACAGCCTCACCGTGGTTCATCAAAATACAATACACTTATGAAGAAGGCTCTGCTCTTCAATTTACAAGTCCCATACCAACGCCGGCGTTTCATCAAAATCTTGGCAGTACATTACTGCCGCCACAGACTCAAAGGGCAGTATAACAAAACGACAGAATAGCGTTTCATCCATCTTCAGCAGCTGTAATTCTGTTAATCGAAATAATTAGCAACCAATTACACAAAAGAAACTTAACTTCCTTAGCCGGTTAGAGGCAGCTAGTGCCTTTCTTCGTAAAGTTATAGTTATCGCATTATTTGCGAGCGTCAAAAATAAGATGCAAGCAGCATACTGCTGTGGTCCTAAAAAATACCACAATATTTAGTACATTAATGAACCGTTACGGTAAAAAAAGCTAATAAACGCTTACACGTGGTTCTTACAAGGGAACATCCCCATCACACCCCCATCAGATTTAGTTATAAGTTGGCACAGTGGATAGACCTTGAAAAACTGAACACAGATCAATCGAGAAAACAGGAAGAAGTTGTGTGGAACTATGAAAAAATAAGCAAAATATGCAAACTGGGTCGTCCATGCGTAAGATAGGCAATATTAAGGCCACGTGAGGCGAGGAGCGCCGTGGTCCCGTGGTTAGCGTGGACAGCTGCGGAACGAGAGGTCTTTGGTTCAAGTTCAAATCTGACCTCGACTGAAAATTTTGCTTTCTTTATTTTCGCAAAGTTATGATCTGTCCGTTCGTTCATTGACGTCTCTGTTCACTGTAATAAGTTTAGTGTCTGTGTTTTGCGACGCACCGCAAAACCGTGTGATTAGTTGACGAAAGGACATTCCTCTCCAATGGGAACCGAAAACATTTGATCGCAAGGTCATAGGTCAATCGATTCCTCCACAGGAAAACACGTCTGATATTTTGTATACGACACTGGTGACAGCATGTGCGTCACATGACAGGAATATGTTGTCGACCCACCTAACTAGTACACTTGGCGAATGGGTGAAAAGATTCTTCTACCTTGCCCGATTTAGGTTTTCTTGTGGATGTAATAATCACTCCAAAAAAAGTGATGAAAACATAAGAGTTTTTCACATAAACTGAAAATAAAAAGTTAAAATTTTCGGTCGAGGGAAGATTTGAACTGAAGACATCTCGTTCTGCACCTGTTCACACTAACCACGGGACCACGGCGCTCCTAGTCTCATGCTGCCCTTAATAGTGCCTATATTACACATGGACGACCCAGTTTGTATATTTTGCTTATTTTTTCATAGTTCCACACAACTTCTTCCTGTTTTTTCGATCGATCTGTGTTCAGTTTTTCAAGGCCTATCCACTGTGCCAACTTATAACTAAATCTGAGGAGGGTGCGATGGGGATGTTCCCTTGTTAGTGCCACTTGTAAGCATTTACGAGTTATTTTCGCAATAACAGATTCATCATTGTATTAAATTTTGTTCTTGTATTTTTTAGGACCACAGCAACATTCTGCATGCACTTTATTTTTGACACTCGCAAATAATGCGATAATTATAAACTTCTGAAGAAGGGCACTAGCTGCTTGAAACTGGTAAAGGAAATAAAATACTTTACGTAACTGCTTGCTGGTTATTTCAATTCAAACGACAGCAGTCAGTCTGATGCACAGCCTTCCAGTCCGTGTAACGGAAACATTTCTTCTGCATACGCTTCTTGGCTCCCAGCTGCTGTATCCTCAGGACGTACGGAGGCAAACCCAGTCTGCCACTCCGACCAGACGATGCCTCTCGTTAACAGCAAGTCACATCCACTGTTGACAGTCCCTCACCGGACTGCCTTTCTGACTCTACACTATCCGCTCCTACTCAGGTGGCACTGTTGAGATTCCGTTACAACCGCATGGACCTGCCATGCCGACGCAAAACGAGTTTGGCCGGCGCACCGGGCGAGGCCCCTGACGCCGCACGGAAGCCTTGTCCGTTGTGCTCACAGCCTGCTGCTGGCTCTCGGTTCAAGTTGCCACTCCAGGCCCATACGTCCAACTCCCGGTCTACGGTGTCCGTCTCACACTCACCGGTGGTCGCCTGTTCTTCGCTACACGTAACCTTACGGATATCGCAACATCCTGCACCTGCCCCGCCGAAAGCGAACAAGCTCGGTCCTCAATATGTTGCCCGGTCCCCAGCGATACACCGCAGAATTGTCCCTCGCTCTCCACGGCGACTCGATGCTGGATGCCAGAAAATGCGTCCGATTCCATTTTGGTCGTGCAACTGTTTTTTGTGTTGCACTGTCACAGGTAACCTCAGCTTGGCGCTGCGTGCGCTACTCGCCGATATCAGCGGCTTCTGGCGCGAAAGGAGCGCCTGACCCACACTGGTGCAAAATGCTCGTTGAGACGAGAATTAAAATGCGTCATGAAATAGCTACTCCATGGCACAAAGTGATGACAATTCGCTCCATCACCAGACCTCGATCTCGATCTGGGCCCTACCGGGCCGAACGCTTCAGCAATGCTGCGCTTTAGCAACCAGAGCTACTCAGACTGGTTCACAAACGCTCAAACAATAATGGATGGAGTACACACCTGTCCCTATACAACTGCTATAGTTTATCACGCACAAGTTTCCATCAAATGGACTCACAGCCCAGTAGTCGTTTACTAGCGACATTTAACTCTTAATTCTTAATGAGTCACTGAGTCAAGCACAGGACAGTACACTGTTGTTGTTATAGCCTTCAGTCCTGAGACTGGTTTGATGAAGCTCTCCATGCTACTCTACCCTGTGCAAGGTTCTTCATCTCCCAGTACCTACTGCAACCTACATCCTTCTGAATCTGTTTAGTGTATTCATCTCTTGGTCTCCCTCTACGATTTTTACCCTCCACGCTGCCCTCCAATACTAAATTGGTGATCGCTTGATGCCTCAGAATACGCCCTACCAACCTATCCCTTCTTCTAGTCAAGTTGTACCACAAATTTCTCTTCTCTCCAATTCTGTTCAATACCTCCTCATTAGTTATGTGATCCACCCATCTAATCTTCAGCATTATTCCTTAGCACCACATTTCGAAAACTTCTATTCTCTTCGTGTCTAAACTATCTATCGTCCACGTATCACTTCCATACATGGCTACACTCCATACAAATACTTTCAGAAAAGACATCCTGACACTTAAATCTATACTCTATGTTAACAAATTGTTTTTCTTCAGAAACGCTTTCCTTGCCATTGACAGTCTACATTTTATATCCTCTCTATTTCGACCATCATCAGTTATGTTGCTCCCCAGATAGCAAAACTCGTTTACTACTTCAAGCGTCTCATTTCTTACTCTAATTACCGCAGCATCACCCGATTTAATTCGATTACATTCCATTATCCTCGTTTTGCTTTTGTTGATGTTCATCTTATATCTTCCTTTCAAAACACTGCCCATCCGTTCAGCTGCTCTTCCAGGTCCTTTGCTGTCTCTGACAGAATTACAATGTCATCGGCAAACCTCAAAGTTTTTATTTCTTCTCCATGGATTTTAATTCCAACTCCGAATTTTTCTTTTGTTTCCTTTACTGCTTGCTCAATATAGAAACTGAATAACATCGGGGATAGACTACAACCCTGTCTCACCCCCTTCCCAACCACTGCTTCCCTTACATGCCCTGTACTCTTATAACTCCCATCTGGTTTTTGTACAATTTGTAAATACCCTTTCGCTCCCTGAATTTTACCCCTGTCCCCTTCATAATTTGAAAGAGAGTATTCCAGTCAACATTGTCAAAAGCTTTTTCTAAGTCTACAAATGCTAGAAACGTAGGTTTGCCTTTCCATAATCTATTTTCTAAGATAAGCCGTAGGGTAAGTATTGCCTCACGTGTTCCAACATTTCTACGAAATCCAAACTGATCTTTCCCGAGGTCGGCTTCTACCAGTTTTTTAATTCGTCTGTAAAGATTTCGTGTTAGTATTTTGCAGCCGTGGCTTATTAAACTGATAGTTCGATAATTTTCACATCTGTCAACACCTGCTTTCTTTGAGATTGGAATTAGTGGACAGTACACAATAACAACAAAAAAATAGACACACCACGAAGGAATTATCCGTAGATGCACACGTTCAGACAAACAGATGACTACAATATCAGAAATAATTGGATGGTCTATTCTAGAGAAAGTGCTTCACAAACTGAGCAAGTCAATAGTGCACTGGTCCATCTCTGAGCCTCATGCAAGGAGTTATTCGGCTTCGCGTTGATTGATAGATTTGTTGGATATCCTCCTTAGGGATATCCTGCCTAATTATATCCACCTGTCGCTTAGATCGTCAAAATCCCAAGTTCACTGGAGGGCCCTGTCCCTAATAATCCTAACGTTCTCAGCTGGGGAGAGATCCAGCGACCGTGCTGGCCAAGGTTCGGTTGAACAAACACGAAGGCACGTAGTAATAATTTTCGCCGTGTCCTAGTGGACATTATCTTGCTGAAATGTACTGAAGCACCAGTTGAACGTCGAATCGGTGATAATGATGAATATATGGGACTATGACCGTTCGTCGGTACTCACATTCTGTCGTCTCTCTAGGTCGACCACTTCCTTCTTGATCCTGTACTCGGCCATGGTTCACCCTCTCCTGCCAACATCGTTGAATAGTGGCATCGCTCCTACTCAGATATCGAGCGATTCACCGTTTACTCCATCCGGCTTCTTTGAGACCAACTTCGCGTCTCTAACACTGACGTCCGCATATTTTGTCTGTGAGGCATAGTCGTTGTCCAACTGAGTGCATGGAATGAAATTCGCGAAGACTTTATGCTCTGTATCGACAAGTCTTCTGTTTATCACTCTTCCCAGCTGTGCAGTGAAATTGCGCTGCAGCGTCGTCGACCGCCAAAGTTCACCGTATATTTTCCGTCGATACCTGTGTGAAATTCAATTTCTAACCAGTCTGCATATCTCCTTCGTGCTGCTTCGTTTTCTTTGTCTTAAAGGGTATTATTGACGATTACTTTCGTCCTGGCAGGAGCCACAGTTGTATAAAATTTCTTAAATGACAACATTTTCCGCCTTTGACGGCTGTTTAGCTATTATTCTTTACTTCTACGATTAGCTATTACACCGTTTTCAGGCGGTATTTGACAATATCAGCAAAAGGTATCAAGATGTCCAGCCACCAGCATATGGAGGGGAAACATAAAACTTAAGTAAGTAGTTATGTGTACAGTTCGTATGAAAAGAATTTAAAAGTGGGCCTAGTAGCTGAAAAGAGAACACGGACCAGCGCACATCAGTTGTAAAAAAACAAAATAAACTTTTTCATACCACCAACAGTTGCCTAAAAGGAAGTAACATCAACAGGCAAGAGCACATTGAGACGTTGTTTACGTTTTGCTGCGCGGTCCTACGCCAGTACATTTTACTACAGTTGAATCGTAGTGGGCAGTGTACTTGTATTACTGGTAAAGTGCCTTTGTGCTTTTGCAGCAATTTTACGGACAACTGATTGCCCCAAGTTTTACGCTTAGCCGTTCTTTGCCAGTTGCTCGACAGCGTAGCGGCTTGTGCTAATGTACAACAGCTACTGTTTGAAAACGGTATGAGAGCCGAAACTGGTCAACAGTGCAAAATAAATAATAATTACACTCGAGGGAGCAAGATGTTTTTTACTGAAATTTTGACTGATTTCATACTGTCCTCTTTCATTTCCTATCTTGCGCTAAGCTTTCCATCTCTGCTCATCCCACCGCCATTCCAGTTATTCCTGGATGCCATAAAAGGGGACACACTAACATGCCCTCTCTTTACCTCTTCAGTCATTTTTTAGATTTTTTGTTAATACCACATTTCAAATGATTCTACTTTTTCCTCTGAATTTCCGATAGTCTCGTTTCACTTCCATACATTGATGTGCTCTCTTCATGCATTTCCAGAAAATTCCTCCTCTGTCCCATATCGATATCATTATTTCAGTACAGTTCTTATATTGAAGAAAGCTTTCTTCGCCTGTGCTAGCTCACTTCTAATACCTTCCTTGCATCATTCAACATGTGTAATCTTCCTTCCTAGACAGCAGCACTTCTGCACAACTATTTTGTTCTCAATTTGGATGTTATACAAGCGGCTACTCTCCTTTCTAGTACTATTTTTCACCTTTGCTTTTTTATTCTTATGGTAAATTCAGTAACTCTTTCTCCCATCCGGCAATAAGGGCTACATCGTGCGGTACATTAGTATTCGCATCTATTCCCCAATAGGGACCGACCGACCGCGTGTCATCTTCTGCCACATGGCGTCATATGGATGCGGTTTCGAGGGTTTGAGATCTGTACACCATTCTCTCGGCCGTTGTCGACTTTCTGGGCGTAGTAGCAGCAACTTCTCACTCAAGCAGGTCCTCAGTTGGTATCACTGGGCTGACTGCACTTCGTTCCAATCTTCCCACCAAGTAAAACACTGGCAGTACCGAGAATCGAACCCGGATCTTCCATATAGCAGCCAGAAGCAGTACGTAGGAGGACATGCTTAAAGTGAGCTTTTTGATTTTTTTAAGGTTTTCAAAAAGTACATCAACTGAACGTTCTGCAGCGCTTAGCCCAAGTTGAAACACTAAGGAGCGCTGCCCCTTATAACTGTGAACCTCACGCACACGTTGTGGAACAAGTCGTGGTTACGCTCTAGTGGCTTGGCAGCGAAACACGTCAACATCGGCCAAGCGCCCGGAATCGTTCGACGTGTGTCGACTGGTGAAAGGTATACGTGAACACAGTTTTGCAACGTTTTGGCGTGTTTATGTTTGTGTGTGTGTGTGTGTGTGTGTGTGTGTGTGTGTGTGTGTGTGTGTGTGCTTGCAACTGGCTACTATTCTGGCTTCGGAGCCCGAATTGGGTTAGCTCTTGCCTGATCGTCTTTATACGTCTGATAAATACATAGTATTTTCTGTCCTTCTTTATTCGCTACTGAGTGAGAGAAATATGGCTGTCCTAATGTGTACGTAAGTGCCCTAATCTCTTATTCTCACGGTCCCTGCGGGAAATAAACGACGGTACAACATAGCCCTCACACACCCTTCTCCGAATACCTGTATTCTAAATCTATCCAACAGTTTGGAGCGAATTATGTAGTATTTCTTCTAAGAACTGCCATTTAAGTTCTCCAAATATTTTTGCTAACACTTTCGTATGAGCAACTCCAGCCCATAACAGTCCTATCGGCGTGACCCTGAATTCTGTTCAAAATTAAGAGCAATTTTAAATGTTCGCGTAGCGTATATAAGAGCCGGGACGTGTGTACTAGCCCACTGGTTGTGGGGAACCACCTGAAACCCACATCCAGGGTTGCCGTCTCTCCAGACATTCTCGTTAATCCGCGAGACGCGTTCAATCTGGGGAAGGCTTGCCTCCCAGTATCCCTGAAGCTGTGAGTATGTGAGAAATCGTTTTTTTTTTCTTTTATATATAATGAAAACATTGTAGCTCCTATTGTAACCTACCCACACTCTCCGGTAATCAACGGCCCGTGAACCTAATGTGTGCAGTTTCCAGAAAAGGCATCAATTCCGAAGAATTTGTGCCGTCAGACCGCAGATTCACTAATAATGATAGAAAAACTAAAATATTTGTAATTTTTTACGAATTTTAATTAGTTAACGAACGTGTTATTAATTATGAACTGAAATTTAGCAAAGCTGTAGTTGAAATAATGCAGTTTCCGGCCCCTTTGAGAACAAAAGTTAAATTTTGAATTTATGTAACGGTTGAATATTTCGTCCATAAAGGAGGCTGCAACAATTGATGAATACGTATAAAACAATTTCTGCGTCAGTCACTTGTTCATTTTGCCACTACGCGTTTCAGTGGTTCACACAATCATCATCAGGTGAGGAATTATTTATTTACATGGCCGGTGTTGGTGAAGAGTACAAACGTCTTTTCACAGTCGCAGACCAAGGGCAGTGTAATTTATTTTATGTCTTTTGCTAATGATAAAAATTGTTTATTTAGAAAGAAAAAGGCGCTAAATAACCTACACAGCCCTTGGTCTGCGACTGTGAAAAGAGGGCTGTACTCTTCACGAACACCAGCAATGTAAATAAGCAGTTTTCCACCTGAAGATGATGTGTGAACCATCGGAAGGCGTAGTGGCAAAATAAACAAGTGACTCAGGCGGAAACTGTTTGATTTATTATGTAATAGTTACTGAAAGCGACAACAGTCACTGCACGCGTGAGAGGTTGTTTGAAATTGCAAGAGATTATAAGATGGAAAGTTAGCTAACGTGTCAGTGAACACTTTGTAATTATTAATAATAAAAAGTAATTTACTAATTGCATCTAATAATGTGATAATGACACAGAGAAATGTTACATCGTTCTATAACGCTTCCTTGGGGCGCAACCGTTGCAAGTTTCGTTTCTATAGAACATTTGCCGTGCAGTATAACGTTCTGGGTTCTACTAGTGAAATGTTCATACGTTTCTGAAGACATTTCGTATGATAGTATCTTGGTTAGTAGCCACTGGTCAGAATGGTTCTCCAGCGCCTTCAGTGTCTCGTGGAGTCTATTGCTACAAGGCGTAAAACCGTCGTCAGGCTGGTGTGCGATGCTATACAGTAGTGGTACCGTAGTATCTAACTGAACAGTTCAAGCGTGAACTGGAGGAATGCCGGACATTTGCCACGCCGGACATTTGCCACACTTGCCCCTTCGCCAGGTAGCGATCCCTCAGGTAAGAGGCGCCCTTCTTCGTACCTCTTTTTGTCCGCTTTCAAACCGCCGTTTCCACATCTTACTCGATACAACTAGTAAGTAAGGGACCTTCTTCTTTGACATCTTGGCGAAATACAGAGCTTCTTTTCCGAAATCGAAATATTTATATCTTTTGGGAAACGAAAGCAATCCCGACGATTATGTCAGTATGTAATTAGTTCTGCCAAGTATAAATATAGATCCCTCTGTCTGTACGGTAGCTTCCTTTCACGCTTACTGATTGCGATAGAAAGAGTCCATCGCCATGGGAGCAACAAGAAAGGAATGCTATAAAGAGAATGCGAATGTACGCTAATCATTTCTTTTTGATCGCTGCATTTGTGCCTACTTTAATTACTACAACTGCATGCCCAAAAGACAATAAGGAAAGAAGAAATGGGTATGCGAATGTTTGAAAAGAAGAACGACATACACCATATTAATTTACTCTCTAAAATCCGATATTCCTTCCGGCGAAACATTAGTTAATAAAGTGTAGCGGGACAATGTTCAAAACATGATTGGAAGTACGTTCATAAACAGAGATAAGAACAACTATGATTGACATGTCATATAAAGTCGACGTACTATTTTAAAATGTTATAAATAAGGAAATGAAGTAATACAGAATGCTATACTTGTAATGTACGTTGTTGTTCTACATTGTTTAGCTCTGGTATTTACAGGGTCACAGAGAAAGCATCCTAGGTTTTGGAGGGAGAAGGCGTAATTGTAATGATCTCTACTACAACAGAAACAAGAAGCACAACTTAAGGAAAAATAATGTAATGTGTATTCTAGCTCACAAGCGACATTGATGCAGGTAGTTCCTGTGACTTACAAGGGAACCTCCCCATCGCACTCCCCTCAGATTTAGTTATAAGTTGGCACAGTGGATAGACCTTGAAAAACTGAACATAGAGTGTAACCTCCCCACCGCAATTTTTTTTATAAGAAGAAAATATAGCAATACTTAATAGAAATGGGGGCCAAGTGTAACCTCCCCACAAAAATTTTAAAAGAAAATAACGATACTAATTAGAAATGCTGATGGACATGGCTATATGCGTAACCTGCCTACAATGAAATGTACTGACAATGGCAACAAAAATGTGAAATTCGCAATCTGACTCAAATATAAATCCTTCAAAAAATTAAAGTCCATTCAGTGACAAGAAAATTCAATTAAACCGAAATATCGGTCTTTGGCCCTGTGTAAAACAATCAGAATTAAAGTCTTACCTCAGAATAAATGGATGTCACATATCTGCTCTTGTTGTTGCGCACCGCTTGGAGGAACTGCATTGCAAATAATAATATTCTCTTTTTTTGTGATTTTTAGTGGAATTTTTCTTCAAAAGAAGTGGAATGAAATGGGAAGTGCAACGAAAACTTGAGTTCAATAAAAAATTAAATTTTTGAGAAAATGCTTTTGAAATAAAAAATTATTATTGGGAGACTTGTTGGAGAATAATTACAATAAATAAAATTTTTCATTATCTAATGATTATATTAATTAACAGTATACCTTATTCCTCATCTTGACCATTGTTGCCGACCGCCTACATCACACAACCGCACTGGGCTGCTACTACTGACCGACCGCTCTGCATGACGACTACAGACTGAGTACTGCTCTCAACTAGACAGAGCTACAGACTCGCAACGACTGACTGACTGCTACTCTGCATAGCGACAACTAACTCGCAAAGACTACTACTGACTGAGAACCGCTCGCAACACTCGCGCGGTCAAGCGCATACTCTCTGGTCACAGATGCTACAATGCCTCGCCATCGCTGCTGCGTTACATACGTGTTTCAAGATCAATCGAGAAAACAGGAAGAAATTGTGTGGAACTATGAAAAAAATAAGCAAAGTATACGAACTGAGTAGTCCATGCGCAAGATAGGAAACATCAAGGATAACGTGAACTCAGGAGCGCAGTGGTTCTGTGGTTAGCGTGATGAGCTGCGGAACGAGAGGGCCTTGGTTCAAGTCTTCCCTCGAGTGAAAAGTTTAATTTTCTATTTTCAGACAATTATAATCTGTCCGTCTGTGTCAATTATCAAAGTTCAGGCACTCACACATAATCAACTTCGCTCTCCAAAATTCCAGGACATGTTCAGATTTGCTTGGACATATGCAGGATTTGACAGTCTACACACGGAAAAATTTGAAAACGTTAAAAACATATGTTTGACAGAGCACAGGGAAAACTGTGCGACTGTGAAACTGTTGCATTCATTTGTTGCAGTTCATGTGACAAACTCTTGTTTTCATCACTTTTTTGGGAGTGATTATTACATCCACAAGAAAACCTAAATCGGGCAAGGTAGAAGAATCTTTTTAGCCATTCGCCAAGTGTACAAGTTAGGTGGGTCGACGACATGTTCCTGTCATGTGACGCACATGCCGTCACCAGTGTCGTATAGAATATATCAGACGTGTTTTCCTGTGGAGGAATCGTTTGACCTATGACCTTGCGATCAAATGTTTTCGGTTCCCATTGGAGAGGCACCTCCTTTCGTGTACTAATCGCACGGTTTTGCGGTGCGGTCGCAAAACACAGACACTAAACTTATTACAGTGAACAGAGACGTCAATGAACGAACGGACAGATCATAACTTTGCGAAAATAAAGAAATTAAACTTTCCACTCGGGGGAAGACTTGAACCTAGGACGTTTCGTTCCGCAGCTGCTCACGCTAACCACGGGACCACGGCGCTCCTCGGCTCACTTTTTCCTTGTGTTGCTTATGTTGTACATGGACTACTCAGTTTGTATGTTTTGCTTATTTTTTTCATAGTTCCACACATCTTCTTCCTGTTTTTTCGATTGATCTGTGTTCAGTTTTCCAAAGCCTATCCACTGTGCCAACTTATAACTAAATCTGAGGGGGGTGCGATGGGGAGGTTCCCTTGTTACTATGGGCGGAGGTTATATTCGACAAACAGAATAAATTAATAACTTTCTCTTTTTACCGACCCCCGGTCTCAGATGAAACAGTTGCTGAACATTTCAAAGAAAACTCGAGTCTCATCGCAAATAGGTACCCTACTCATACAATTATAGTTGGCAGTGACTTCAGTCTACCTTCCGTATGTTGACAAAAATACATTTTCAGACCCTACTATAGATAGAAAACAACTTCCATAATTGTTGTAAATATTTTTTTAAAATTATTTTGAACAATTAGTTCACGAGGCCATTCAAATTGTAAATGGTTACGAAAACACACTTGACCTCTTAGACACAAATAATCCTGAGCATCACGACGGGTACAGGAATCAGTGAACACACGGTCGTAGCGAGGCTCAATTCCGTAACAAAGAAATTCACCAAAACTAAACGCAAAATATATATATTTATAAAAAATTCGGTTGACGTCTTTCTAAGAGAGAGTCTCCAATCCTTCCAAACTATGTAAGTGAAGACCATATGTGGCTTAAGTTCAAAGAAATAGTATCAACAGCACTCGAGAGATTCATAGCAAATAAATTAATATCAGACGGAACTGATCCCACATGGTACACAAAACACGACAGAAAGCTGCTGCAGGAGCACCGAAAAAGGCACGTATAATTTAGACGAGCTCAAAATCTCCAAGATTGGCGAAGTTTTACTGTGGCTCGAAATTTGGTGAGGATTTCAATGCGAGATGCTTTTAATGGTTTCCACAACGAAGCTCTCTCTAGAAATGTGGCGAAAAATCCATAGAGATTCTGGTCCTATGTTAAGAAAAGCAGCGGAAAGGCTCAGTAAGTACCTTTACTGCGGGTGGTGGTGGTGGTTAGTGTTTAACGTCCCGTCGACAACGAGGTCATTAGAGACGGAGCGCAAGCTCGGGTTAGGGAAGGATTGGGAAGGAAATCGGCCGTGCCCTTTCAAAGGAACCATCCCGGCATTTGCCTGAAACGATTTAGGGAAATCACGGAAAACCTAAATCAGGATGGCCGGAGACGGGATTGAACCGTCGTCCTCCCGAATGCGAGTCCAGTGTGCTACCACTGCGCCACCTCGCTCGGTTTTACTGCGGGTCGGGTTGCGTGGGAGGAGGGGGAGCAGCAGGAGGGGGAGACAAGGGACCCAACCCTTAGGAGCAGCTAAAATCGTGGCAAATGTCCGCCGTGGCAAATGTCCGCACACCGGACTGGCGTAGAGTTTCTGCCCAGGAATGTGTTGTGATTAATGAGTTAGAGCTTTGACGCTGTAGGCAGCAAAGTTCGTTCTGTGTTTGGAGAAAACTAACGGCAACGGACAGAAGACCGTATAGCGGCAGAGTCAGAGATCGGTGATGTGGAGACCGCCTGTTGCGCACCTCCAGGTAAGACGACACGGAATCTTGCCCCGCATGTTGGGAGACTGTCGGGATTTCCGCGGCCCGCAACCTGTTCTGCGGAGAGCCCGCTGCGCCGGGGTCATGGAGTTTTCCACCGTCCGGCCTCGATCTCCATTCCAGCCGCCAATGAAGAGGAAAAAGTGCACGAGGCAGCTGCCGGCTTCCACGCAACCCGCCCATACTTAGCCGTGTCATCGCCTCGTATTTACGTCCCGTGTTTACTGCTCCTCCAGGAAGCGCCCACGAGTTTACGAGTAAGGCGAGTATTTCCCTAGACGTCTCGTTCATCTCATGACTCACAGTAATGTACCTGTGTTGGATAGTGCCAATTTTAGATTTGTTATGGTTGGAAACTGACATAACGAGTCCATAGACATTAAAATGCAGGACGGCCGCTATTGCGCCCTTGGTCATTATCTTTAATGATCATTTGGCCGTGGTTCAACGCTAATTTCTTTGCTTAATGTTTCGTCTCCTAATGCTGACTAGTACACCAGAAGCTACGAAGTTTCAGATAGTTGTGCTTTGTCTAAGGCTGAACTCCTATCTCAATACAAATCCTGCTTTGTGTTGGTGCAGCAACAGTGCTTCCATGTCCCGAATAAAAGACAGTCACTGATGCAACGTTTATTAATAACGCGTTTCCCTCTCTTAGTGCATCATCAGATTACGGTCAAAAAGTGCGATGTATAAAATGTCAAACACCGCATGAGTGTAGCCAAGGAAATTGCATTTTTAAGAAGAGACACTTTTTCACGCTTATGACGTCGTATATCCTGAATAATGTGCCGTACAGTGATATAATTTTGCAATTGTATTCAGTGCTATCTGTGGATCTTCCTCTTCTTCTTCTTCTCAAGACCTTACAACACTTTTGGGTTTCAGCTTCTTCAACAAATTTCCCCCAGTCTGCCCTCTCCCTAGCGCGGTTCTTCGGCATCCTCCACATCGTCTGTCCACCGATTTCGTGGCTTCCCTCTCTGTCTCGGTCTTCTTCTAGTTGGTCTCCATTCAACCTTTATACTCGTTTGGTATTTGTGGATACCGTCTGCAGAAATGTATTGCGATTAGAATCATTAGTAAGGAAGTAATAAATTCAAACGTCAAGGCTGATGCATAAGTGTTACTGCACAAACAGCGAAAATGTTACAGATAAACTTTGCCGGCCACTGTGGCCGAGCGGTTCTAGGCGCTTCAGTCTGGAATCGCGCGACCGCTACGGTCGCAGGTTCGAATCCTGCCTCGGGCATGGATGTGTGTGATGTCCTTACGTTAGTTAGGTTTAAGTAGTGCTAAGTTCTACGGGACTGATTACCTCAGATGTTAAGTCCCATAGTGCTCAGAGCCATTTGAACCATCTGATTTGAACAGATAAACTTTCTTCATTTCATAATTTTGTGGGGTTTGGGGTGGGTGGGTGGGGGGGGGGAGGGGGGAGGCGGGGGAGTAGCAGTGGGAAAAATTATTTCAAAAGATTTTAAATTACCATAAAGTTTGTGGGAACTCTCAAACTGATCTCCTTCTGAAATATTGGACGAATACAATCCGGGTAATCTCAGCGCCGTTGCGTTATGCTACCTGAACACTGTTTCTAGCTTTAATACGTGGCCGGCCGTGGTGGCTGAGCGGTTCTAGGCACTACAGTCTGGAATGGCGTGACCGCTGCGGTCGCAGGTTCGAATACTGCCTCGGGCATGGATGTGTGTGATGACCTGAGGTTAGTTGGGTTTAAGTAGTTCTAAGTTCTAGGGGACTGATGACCTCAGATGTTAAGTCCCATAGTCCCCAGAGCCATTTTTTTTAATACGTGACTTATTGTGTTCAACCTCCAACTTAAGACTATACCTCTTAATAAGCAGATTATGACAGCACTTTAAATTTCTTAATTTACTCACTTATCAAATGAACAAATTTTTTGCCCCTGGAAGCCGTTAGATAGGCAACCTGCAAATGAGACTGGCTGATTTTATCCATTTACTAATATGTATACTACAGACGGCAGCCTCTCGTGCTGGCGAAACGTCAGAAAAAAAGAAATCATTATTCAAACGGCGGTCGAAGACCCGGCGACAAAAGCCGATAGGTAATGCGTCACAAAGCATAGATTTGTGAAAGCCGATGAATCTTTTTGAGACATACTGTATTTTTCTGCTGATCATGACGGTATCGCGTTGTGGATCTACTAGAATTATGGCATTTATTATTTTCGCCGAATTGCAAGGTACTGCGTTGGTCTTCGTTTCTCCTTTGGTATAGCAGTAATTCAAAGTGTTAAGTTTTGTTATTGGATTCGGTAATAATCTTACGAAAACGCCCACTGTGTCTCGTCCAACGTGGTCTTCCTCCTCTGTATGGAGACGAGGAACACAGGCAGCAACGAAGTGCCGCGCTAACTACACGCAGCTGCGTTCGAGAGACAAATTAAACCAGCCCTGGGCGGGTGGTAACTACGAACCTGCCTGTGCAACGGTGAAAAAGGAAAGAAGTATTTTATCTCCTCTGCGGCGGTGCGTATAATGGCAGGCGTTTATTACGTTGCCCCGAACCGGTTCCTGGCGTACGACTCGCTCTTCGCACTGGCTCCGGGACAGTTTCCATGTCTCCACAGGCCCAGCCGCGAAGCCGCCCGAATGGTCCGTACAGCAACAGTCGGAAGAAAAGTCCTTGACAGAGCAAATACCTGCTGTGACGAAGGCCGCCCTTTGCGTGCGGTAATTTCCCACTTGTAGACTCATTTGCGTAAATGACTAAAATTATTCGGAATCTTTCCGCAATGTTGGGTTCTTCTTGCATGGAAACAACCACTGTAGCTAAGGGGTCTGCGTAGATGGAGGTATTCACGGATATCCTTAGTACTAGCTTTTTTGCAGATAAAAGCCTTCCTGTAAATTCAGTTAAATACTTAGGGATTGCAATTACAAATAACCTACATTTGAACGATCACATAGATAATATTGTGGGTAGAGCAAACCAAAGACTGCGATTCATTGGCAGAACACTTAGAATGTGCAAGAGGTCTACTAAAGAGACTGCTTACACCACGCTTGTCCGCCCTATTCTGGAGTTTTGCTGTGCGGTGTCCGCATAAGGTGGCACTGTCTGATGACATCGACAAAGTACAAAGAAGGGCAGCTCGCTTCGTATTATCGCGAAATAGGGGAGATAGTGTCACAGACATGATACGTGAATTGGAGTGGCAACTATTAAAACAAAGGCGTTTTTCGTTGCGACGGGATCTTCTCATGAAACCTCAATCACCAGTTTTCTCCTCCGATTGCGAAAACATTCTGTTGCCACCCACCTACATAGGGACAAATTTCTCCCTATTATCATCGCGATAAAATAAGAGAAATCAGGGCTCGCACAGAAAAAGTGCTCGTTTTTCCAGCGTCCCGTTCGAGAGTGGAACGGTAGAGAGACAGCTTGAAGGTAGTTCATTGAAACCTCTGCCAGGCACTTTACTGTGAATAGCAGAGTAATCACGTAGATGTAGATGTACACATGGATATCAACAGATGCATCTGCGGGTATCTACAGTAGTAATTTCTTAGTGATGTCAGTATCACGATTTTCGTCTATTTACATAACATCTTATCGGTGGTAGAGATAGTTTAAGGCTGCGGCACACATCTGTTGTAAGGGTAACTCAAGACTGGCAGTATGAAGCCGTTATTGGAATGTTTGATAGGTCCAGGCTCTTCGGAAGTCTATTCCCTTCCTTACTGCTTTACCTATACCTATTGACATACGGTCTGTTGCGTCTAAAGGAAGGACGTCAAAACAGGGTTATCACAGGTAAAGAGGGTCTGCCTGGGTAAAAGAACGTTATTATCAACGAACACTGGCCATAATGTGAGGAACAGATTTCTGAGGATGTACGTTTGGTGCACAGCACTATACAGGGTGGTCCATTGATGGTCACTGGGCCAAATATCTCATGAAATAAGCGTCAAACGAAAAAACTACAAAGAACGAAACTTGAATGGGGAAACCATATAGCGCTATGCTTGGCCCGCTAGATGGCTTTGCCATAGGTCAAACGGAAATCAACTGCGTTTTTTTAAATAGGAACCCCCATTTTTTATTACATGTTCGTGTAGTACGTAAAGAAATATGAATGTTTTAGTTGGACCACTTTTTTCGCTTTGTGATAGATGGCACTGTAACAGTCACAAACACATGGCTCACAATTTTAGACTAACAATTGGTAACAGGTAGGTTTTTTAAATTAATATATAGAACGTAGGTACGTTTGAACATTTTATTTCGATTGTTCCAATGTGATACATGTACCTTTGTGACCTTATCATTTCTGAGAACGCATGCTGTGACAGCGTGATTACCTGTAAATACCACATTAATGCAATAAATGCTCAAAATGATGACCGTCAACCTCAATGCATTTGGCAATACGTGTAACGACATTCCTCTCAACAGGGAGTAGTTCGCCTTCCGTAATGTTCGCACGTGCGTTGACAATGCGCTGACGCATGTTGTCAGGCGTTGTTGGTGGATCACGATAGCAATTATCCTTCATCTTTCCCCACAGGAAGAAATCATGGGACGTCAGATCCGGTGAACTTGCGGGCCATGGTATGGTGCCTCGACGACCAATCCACCAGTCATGAAATAAGCTATTCAGTACCGCTTCAACCGCACGCTAGCTATGTGCTGGACATCCATCATGTTGGAAGTACATCGCCATTCTGTCATGCAGTGAAACATCTTTTAGTAACATTGGTAGAACATTACGTAGGAAATCAGCATACACTGCACCATTTAGATTGCCATCGAGAAAATGGTGGCCAATTATCCTTCTTCCCATAATGACGCACCATACATTAACCCGCCAAGGTCGCTGATGTTCCACTTGTCGCAGTCATCGTGGATTTCCCGTTGACTAATAGTGCATATTATGCCGGTTTACGTTACCGCTGTTGGTGAATGACGCTTCGTTGCTAAATAGAACACGTGTAAAAAATCTGTCATCGTCCCGTAATTTCTCTTGTTCCCAGTGGCAGAACTGTACACGACGTTCAAAGTCGTCGCCATGCAATTCCTGGTGTATAGAAATATGGTACTGGTGCAATCGATGTTGATGTAGCATTCTCAACACCGACGTTTTTGAGATTCCCGATTCTCACGCAATTTGTCTGCTACTGATATGCGGATTAGCCGCGACAGCAGCTAAACACCTACTTGGGCATCATCATTTGTTGCAGGTCGTGGTTGAAGTTTCACATATGGCTGAACACTTTCTGTTTCCTTAAATAACGTAACTATCTGGCGAACGGTCCGGACACTTGGATTATGTCGTCCAGGATACCGAGCAGCATACATAGCACATGCCCGTTAGGTATTTTGATCACAATAGCCATACATCAATACGATATCGACCTTTCCCGCAGTTGGTAAACTGTCCATTTTAACACGGGTAGTGTATCACGAAGCAAATACCGTCCGCACTGGCGGAATGTTACGTGATAGCATGTACTTATACGTTTGTGATTATTGCAGCGCCACCTATCACAAAGCGAAAAAAGTGGTCCAACTAAAACATTCATATTTCTTTACATACTACACGAATATGTAATAAAAATTGGGGTTCCTATTTAAAAAAACGTAGTTGATATCCGTTTGACCTATGGCAGCGCCATCCTAGCGGGCCGACGATAGCTTCTGGTTTGCCCCTTCAAGCTAGACATGTTTCGTTCTTTGTAATTTTTTCGTTTGACGCTTATTTCGTGAGATATTTGGCCCGGTCACTATCAATGGACCACCCTGTATGGTAATGATTCAGGGACTGTGGGAAAACCGGAACAGAAGAGAATCGAAGTACTTGAGGCGTGGTGCCACAGAGAGATGCTGAAAATTAGATGGACTGATAAGGTAAGGAATGTGGAGGTTCTCCTCAGAACCGGCGAGTAGAGCAAAATGTGGAAAACACTAAGAAGAGGATGGAACAGGATGGCAGGACATTTGTTATGACATCAAGAAATAACTTTCATGTTACTTGAATGAGTTACAGAGGGTAAACACTATAGAAGATGACACAGATTGGAACACATCCAACAAATAATTGAGGGTGAATGTGTTACTCTGGGACGAAGAGGTTGGCACATTAATGGAATTCGCATATAATGAGTGAGAAGACTAATGACTCAGTAAACAAAACGGAGAATGACTTGCTCGGGAGGCCTCTTTTTTCGTGCAATTTAAGAAGTGTGTCCTGGAGACATCCCTGTCCGCTGACAACCTACGAAGTACGAGTTTGATAAAGAGCTAGGGAAGGCATCGGAGTTACGACTACTGGGAGTGTGTTAATAACATCGACAACACGGGCCTATCTACCTTTAAGATGAAACAAGATGACTATAAGGTAATACGAAAGCCCAAATGAGAATTGACGGTTTGACAAAAATTTGGCTACTTTTTTGATGGAAAGGAGTTGTAGTTGGTTGTTTTGCGTACAGAAAACTCTGTTCTCACAGCAGACACAAAAATGGGAACTCAAAAATGTTAAAACAAAAGTGTGAGGACGGACGAAATAGTATAATTAGTTTAACACTAATAGAAATGTCAACATTCTTGAAGTTTTCTCGACTATCAAGGTGCAGCGCCATAAAACAAACACATCTGCCTTGTTAGTGGAGATTTTTATTTTTCTCTTTCAGACGTTGTATGTGGAGATGGTTATCATGCTGCAGCGAAGAACGATGCTGAGTTCTAAGAAAATCCTGTTTCATTCATTTGCCTTTTCGATAAATTTAAAGGAAACCGATAATCTTCTGCATGAAAATTTTTCGAGAGAGCTGACTTACGGAACGAATCAAGAAAATGGCAGGCTATTTTGTATGAAAATGTGGTCGTGATTGGCCATTATGCTTTTAGTTATGGAATATATACAGCATTTTACATACATATATTTTAATAATTGGTACCTTAATATGTATCCACTAAAATGTATTAGTTGTTTTTTCTCTGCATCTAACAGTCTTCCCGCCAAATTATCATTTAATTTACTACCTAATGTTTTCTGCATGATCGTATCTGTGCCATGGAGTACAATACGCCTTTCAACATAGATTACCCGTTTTGTGTACACGTGTCCATAGTTTAACACCCGATCTGCTGCCCAGGGTAAAATAAACCTCAATTTCTTTCTTGTGCCACATGTTCTTAGAGGTACAAGCCAAACTAAAAACGTACTACTCGTAACATCTATAATTGTTAGTCTGCAATTGAAGTA
Source organism: Schistocerca americana (assembly GCF_021461395.2). Taxonomy (NCBI): domain Eukaryota; kingdom Metazoa; phylum Arthropoda; class Insecta; order Orthoptera; family Acrididae; genus Schistocerca; species Schistocerca americana. The sequence goes on along the minus strand of NC_060121.1, from coordinate 323,063,009 downwards.
AATTCTAATGTATCTTTGTTCAGTACGCTGTTCTCGGTCATCATTAGAACTATCTGCACTTATGCCCCTAATACCCTATATGACGAGGCCCGACTTCAACAGACAAAAATTCCGGCCAGGCGCGAGCCCACATCGGAGTACCGGCTTATCGACCGGCTTAGGAGGTTTGCAGTGCTTTGATATCCATGGATATGAATAGGGATAAGAGACTGGCGGTTACAGATGCGGATAAGAGACCTGCGAACGCCATATGGATGCGGAGAGAATTTTTCTTATCGATGCACCCTTCTAGGTATGGCGTTTTCAATCACAGTTCTCTCAGATTATTATTTGCTGTAGGATAATTTCTGAAAAAAAAGATAATTTCCTCATGATTATTACACTTTTCCGTTGGCGCTTATTTCTCTGTGCCCTCCTTCACTTCTCACGCCTGACTGACTCGGCGTTTATTACCATGAAGGGTAATTAATTGAACTCAGAGGAGGCCTACAAAGATTTTAGTTTAGAGCGTCAAATACGTATCTGGAAGGGACTGAGCTTAGATTTTCGTGCCGGCCGGAGTGGCCGAGCGGTTCTAGGCGCTTCAGTCTGGAACCGCGCGACCGCTACGGCCGCAGGTTCGAATCCTGCCTCGGGAAGTTAGGTTTAAGTAGTTCTAGGTTCTAGGGGACTGATGACGTCAGAAGTTAAGTCCCATAGTGCTCATAGCCATTTTTTAGATTTTTCATCCACGACAAATTTATCCACATACGAGTATATTTGACCACTGAGTTTGACTGAAACGTTATACTTGTCAAGCAAAACTACAGGCACTCTTTTAATGTTCCCAATTTGTAATATAGAGAATAATCCAAGATCTTTAACACTGTATACTATGCGATACTTCGATTAGACACCTCATCTGGCTCACTTGCTTCGCTGTTAGATTAAACCGCTTCCGTTCCAAAGGCGCATTCATGCCAAGCAGTAACGACGCCGTGATCTCGTAAGCACTATGCATTAAAGAAACCGGTTGAAAGTGGTAATTAACTAGAAAGTAACAAAGCAGACACCGTCACAATGGAAATCTGACAGGTAGCCTCACTCCGTTAGGAATATTATTAGACTTTGGGGCGTTAGTAACCTACTCATTATTCGACAAGTTCAATTTGTCCCACTGCAAGTGTTCAGCTGTGTCTTGGAAGTGTTTCCGTCAAAGGCAAATAACTGCTTGAGGTGGGAAAGCGAGAGAGATAGTACTCTGCTGGAAGACTGGCGAGCAACGGGAAATCCTGACGGGTATGCGTAAAAGATAATTCTGAATCACATTTGCAACACCGTGTTACCACGGAAATGCTCCAAAAATTCCATTCAAGAATGTGAAATAGTGACTGGTTGCTTTTTATTTCATTTATTTTTCGAGTTGTTTTGATCCGCACTAATAAATTCGAAACAGAAAATGGTTTTGGAAAAATAAAGATCACGTAATAACGATTTTTATTAGGACATCTTAGACAGAATCAAAATATTAGATAACCAGTAACCAAGTTAGCTGTTTCAATTCACTGCTGTAATACTGTACATGTGAAAATTAGCAGCTGGAAGCGGTCATTTGGTCGTTGGTTACCAACCATTAAAGATCGAATTTCTAAACTGAGATATTAGCATTTCAGATCAATATTCAGCTTGTAGGGCCAAAACAGTGGTGTTAGATGTTTTCCTGTCAAATCAGTTGTTTCCTTTTTGGAGCGGTGTTATCCTACAGGTATCACGAGATTGATTTCCAAAGTGAAATGTTTCTAGTTATTTATTTCCAAAATGATCCGTTTTCGTCTAGCGCACTAGCCAATAGAACCAGTTTTATAAATCACATGCTTCGTGTTCTGTGGAGCTGTGACACTTTTTTTGTAGACCTTGTTGAAGAGCAGAAGACGCCAAGCCAGTATTGAGTTCGGTGCGGATTTTGGATTATGATCAATATGGTCACAGGGGGCCGTTGTGGCCGAGTGGTTCTAGGCGCTTCAGTGTGGAACCACGCGACCGCTACGGTCGCAGGTTCGAATCATGCCTCGGGCATGGATGTGCGTGATGTCCGTAGGTTAGTTAGGTTTAAGTAGTTCTAAGTCTAGTGGACTGATGACCTCAGATGTTAAGTCCCATAGTGCTTAGAACCATTTGAACCCTTTTGGGAGACATGTGCCATGACAGGGTGCGTCTTGTGGTTGCAGCTACGGCCTGCTGGGCGCCAGCGGCTGCGGCAAGACGACGCTGCTGAGCTGCATCGTGGGCCGGCGGCGACTCAACACGGGCGAGATCTGGGTGCTGGGCGGCCGTCCCGGCTCCAAGGGCAGCGGAGTGCCCGGCCGGCGCGTCGGCTACATGCCACAGGTCAGTCACCGCCTGTAGCCTCTCTCTCTCTCTCTCTCTCTCTCTCTCTCTCTCTCTCTTTTCCTTTGCTTGTAAACACGAAACGTAAGAAGGGGAAGGAAAGGTAAAGGATGGGTGGAACACTGTGACGCCTAGCCGGACGGGGCATTGGGGTAACGCAATGGTGAGAGTTGAAAATTTACGGCTCCTCACGAGCGGTTGCCTTAACCGCTTCGGCCATCCGGTCACGGCCCCTGTCCCACTCAGATTTTCATGGCACAATGCATTGCAGTGCACCTCCTCCATTAAACTCACTATTCGCAAATCCTTATTATCGTAAGAGTTCAAATGCTATCTGCGCTTTCGCAGAACAGTCAGTGCAGAAAACCCGGAACATATACCATTTCTGACAATGCGTCTTAGGGTGGGACGTCATGTTAAACTAACTTTCTGAAGTCGCTGAGTAGCACCGTAGCTACATAAGAGACAAATTAAAAGCAGTCTCACTCTTCAAAATCCGCTATTATTTTTGGAGTAATTGCAATATTTAGAACTTACGATTTGCTAGTTCTGAACATGAAACCGATTGCTGCCTTTTGCGGAAGTTCGCGATTTGATACGAAAATAAGGAAATATGTAATGTCGGAGAAATGTATTTCATTTTAGATAGGGAAGTAGGGATCTTCGCGCATGTTGATATCGATTTCTACATGACGAGTATTTTCATTTTTATCGTCGGTAATGACACACTGTAAGCAGGCTGTTTAGGTTTTTATGTTGGTAACACCACGTAGCGCTCTATATGAAAATCACTGACTGTGCTGTGTGCAGTCTGTGGCTGGTTTGCATTGTTGGAATTTGCTATTGTAGTGTTGGGCAGTTGGCTATTAACAGCGCGTAGCGTTGCGCAGTTGGAGGTGAGCCGCCAGCAGTGGTGGATGTGGGGAGAGAGATGGCGGAGTTTTGAGAGCGGATGATCTGGACGTGTGTCCATCAGAGACAGTAAATTTGTAAGACTGGATGTCATGAACAGATATATATGTTATGACTTTTGAACACTATTAAGGTAAATACATCGTTTCTTCTCTATCAAAATCTTTCATTTGCTAAGTATGCCTATCAGTAGTTAGTGCCTTCAGTAGTTAGAATCTTTCATTTAGCTGGCAGTATTGGCGCACGCTGTATTGCAGTAGTTTGAGTAACGAAGATTTTTGTGAGGTAAGTGATTCATGAAAGATATAGGTTATTGTTAGCCAGGGCCATTCTTTTGTGGGGATTTTTGAAAGTCAGATTGCGTTGCACTAAAAATATTGCGTGTCAGTTTAAGCACAGTCATTTATAATTTTTCTAAGGGGACGTTTCAACACTATACATTCGCTCTCAGCTCAGTTCCCGCGCGACCGCTATGGCCGCAGGTTCGAATCCTGCCTCGGGCATAGATGTGTGTGATGTCCTTAGGTTAACATCAAAATGGTTCAAATGGCTCTGAGGACTATGGGACTTAACATCTGTGGTCATCAGTCCCCTAGAACTTAGAACTACTTAAACCTAACTAACCTAAGGACAACACACACATCCATGCCCGAGGCAGGATTCGAACTTGCGACCGTAGCGGTCGCGCGGTTCCAGACTGTAGCGCCTAGAACCGGTCGGCCACTCCGGCCGGCCTGTCCTTAGGTTAGTTAGGTTTCAGTAGTTCTAAGTTCTAGGGGACTGATGACCTCAGAAGTTAAGTCCCATAGTGCTCAGAGCCATTTGAACCATCAGCTCAGTTCAAGAGATACCTGCACAGTTCTGGTTGCGTAGTTTTGCTAAGTGTACCTACTTATATAAGTATGGCTAACTCATCAATTTACACTGCACCTCAAGTCGTTGCTTTGCATGACACTGAAATGAATGATTACAGCATAAATGAAAATTATGTAGAATAAGTTTTTCTGACCAGCCTCTCGGTGTTCGGATCACACTCTAGTTTTGAAACGATAGAGCAGATCTGTTACCGTTTTCTGCAGTGGTTTTAAATCAGTTCAATTTGTTCTTCGCCAAAAATCTTGAACATTCAGTTATTTGTACTCATGTGGGTTTACATTGAAAACGTACTTCCTTCTGCGCTGTAGTGGCATTTCAGTTCTTGTATTACAGCAACATGGCCACCTTTGGCCGACACGGTCAGACAGCTACAGTTTGAGATGCACAGTAGGTAGTGATCATTAGTCTGCATTGTATCGTAACCACCTGTTGGGCAACAGGGATTTCTCTGCATGACGCACTGTCCCCGCCTCTGTAATCACGCAAGCGAGACCTTGTGCAACAGGCCAAGGGTCCTGCCTTGTGCCTCCACACGTAGCTATTTCCATACTTGTTTTCATTGCAGGTTGTTAACGAGTGAGGTGCCTGGTGGTAAACGCACTGGACTTGCACCCTCGGGGAGCGAGGTTCAATATCCCGGCCGGCAGTCTTGATTTCGTTTCTTCATAAAGCGGCTAATGCAATTGCCGGGTGCTTTTCTGAAACGGGCAAGATTGATGTCCTTTCCCGGCCGGGTCCAATCGGAGCTTCTTCCAGCTTCTACGAGACCTCAACATCGACAGGATATTAAATAATAATATTTCTTTCCTTTACCCTGTAACGTAGGACTCCCGGCCACGCTGCACGGTCCTTTACCGCTAGTGACTCACGAGCAGTCTTTCGGTAGATTTGGTGTGTGGCTAGACTGGATCTGATGCACCGACCTCTGCCTCAACGATTTAAAGTGGCTCATGATTAAAACATTCCCTATATTTGTGTACCTATTTGTTGACTGAAGTCTTTACGGATGTTTAAATCACGAGCAGTTGTGGATGTCCTAACAGCAAAAATTTAAATTTAAAGTGGGCTGTCATTGGAGCCTTCTGACCTTCTGTAAGAGATAGTGACTGTTCCAAGAAGGCAGGTTTTTTCAGCACCTGCTGGAAATAAACATGCAGAAAATTCTGGCAGGAAGCCTCAGTTTACAAGGGACTTCTGTGTGAATGAAAGGGAGCACACGTCTGTGTTACTTTTCTTGCAGAGAAAATGTGCAACTAAATCGGAGTCTCGTTACCGTCTCTATCTCACAGGGCATCCAGAGGCCTTCTCTCATACCTCTTCACATCAGTTTATCCTTATAAAGTGACTCTGAGCTAATGAAGCAGATCATTACATGTTTGGAGGATGGCACCAAGTAGAAGTGAAACACCGACTAAGGCATTTTGGTTAACTAGAAGCTGAGAACATTTTTTGTGTGATTGTTACGAATTATAATGGTAGATAGAGTGTGAAATGAAAAATTAGAAGGAGAAATGACTGGCATAACTTTTTCCACAAAACTGAACCGAGTCGAAAGAATATGCTGGGACACAAGAACTAGTTAACATGTCAGCGCAGAATCAAAATACATACTCACCAAACCATTTTTCAGTGCATCGCAGTGGTTACTTAGCACTAGTACTAGTGTGTTCTGCCCTATTCCATTCGTGTACTGAGTGGGGAAAAATGACTCTCTATAACTCTGGACGCACCCTAATCTCTCTCTCGTGTTATTTGCATGGTCCCTATACACGAGGCATACGAAGGAGACACATACCGTTTTTTGGATACCGGTTCTGTAAAGTTATTTAACAGGGTTTCGCGGGATCTCAACTTTCTTCCAAAGATTACCATTTTAGTTTCTGAGTGTGTGAGTTAAACTTTCGCATGCACTGCACCAACTAATTACGATCCTAGTAGCACGTTTTTCAATTTGACGATCTCCGTTTGATAACGACTTCCAAATTACTTTAGAACTGCTCGCATTAGCGTCTTGTACACTATTTTCTCTACATACGCCTTACAGTTTCCTAGAACCCGTCCGATAAATCTAATTTTTCCTCCACCTGTCCTAAAACTGATTTTACATGATCGTCCCATTTCATTTCGCTTTCTAGAATTAACCCTAAATATTAAAACGGTGTGACGAGCTACAGATTTTCGCCACTGAAATTTTAATCAGAAACGTTCGATTTCTTTCGCTTTGTTCCAGACATCGTCTAGCATTTGTCCACATAAAACCATATCTGCCATTCATTACACTAGTGGAAATAATGTCCAAGTCTTTCTGTGCTTGATTACCATCGTCCAATGTCTTTTCTAGTCATCGGGACTCAGTTCGAAGCAGCACTCTTCCATGAAGACAATTCTACTCCAGTCAGTGGAATTCCACACCGAAGACGAGTCTTCAGATGCCCTGAACGGAGGTGGGATACTAACCTGATTGCCGCTCGCCATACAGGCCGACAGCCAGCAGTGATGATCTGGGGTTTCATTTTATTTCATAGTAGGACCTCTTTGGCTGTCATCCGCGGTATCTGACGGCAGAGCGGTACGTCGACGATATTCCACGCCCCGTTTTGTTGCTCTTCATGGCAGGCCTTCCTGACCTTACATTTCAGCAAGATAATGCCCGTCCTCAAACGGAGAGAGATTCTACTACTGGTCTTCGTCCTTGCCAAAGCCGAACTTGACAGGGAAGGTCACCGAACCTCCCCTCCCCCCCCTTAGTTGAGAACTTTTCCAGCACTACGGCCATTTTGTAATTTTGACGCTCAAACGCGCCAATCGGACAGAATTTGGCACAATCTCCCTCCCTCAGTAGGACATCCAGTAACCTCATCAATCAGTGCCAAGCCGAATAAATGCTTGCATTAGGGCCACAGATGGACCAACGCGTTATTGACTTGCTCAATTTCTGAAGCTCTTACTCTTGAGTTTTCCTGAACGTTTGCTTCACATGTACCGATTCCGTCCCATCCGGATAATTCCTTTGTGGTTCGGGTTTCTTTCTTACCTTAGAGTGTATTAAAGTTAGCAAGGTGCACTAAAGTTAGCAGAATAACTCGTGGCGCGGAAATACTCATACTATGTCCATCTAATACTTCAGAATGAGAGCAGTTAAATACTTCCAACGACGTTTACACATAATTTAAAAATCTCCGCGAAACTTTTTCTCGTTGACACGCTCCGCAGAATGATAAAAGAAAAAAAGTTTATCGCTTACTATATTTTCGCTGTTCATGCAACAAAACTGCAGCATCAGGCGTGAATTTTGAATTTATTACTTCTTGCCTACTAACTCTATTCGTAACATATTTTTCAGACGGTATCCTTATATACCACTGCATTTAGTAAAAAAGTGAGTCATTTTACAACATATAGTTCAGGAGGTAAGACGTCATAAACATTGACAGGAGTGAAACACTAGCTTATCTTAAAAACAAGAGCAAATTACCTACACTATACTAATGCAGTATTTGATAATGAATCTCTTTTATGTATGTGTGTTCGATTCTTTCAAGAATCCGGATGGTGGGGACTAGCGTCGTTTTTTAAAAATCGTGACTCACGTGGGGAGCGGTATTACTCTGCAGTCTTCATTTTCCGTTTGCGTCCACGCAGCAAGTTTGCTACCCACGTCTACGACCCTCATCTATGTCTTCACTTGGAACTTCAGATTGCTTAGTCCCAGTAACTTTCTCACTGCTGATCTTAGGCTTGTTATATTCTTTGCAGTGTTCTCTAGTTGCTCGACCTACTCTTTGATTGTTGTTTGTATTTTATCCATGCCGTATCTTGTGAAGTTCGAGGCTGTTGCTATATTCAGGATTATTAATGGAGACGCAACCCACTACAAAATACCTTTAAAAAAACTTTAATTTATTTTCGTTACCTGTTTCTGATATCAAGCTTATCTCCAGATCGCTACACTAGTTTTACTGCATGCAACTGACGAATAAAATTTTGTAGTAAAACAGGCGTAGCCATCTGAAGATGGGATTCTTAACCTGAAATTGATAGTGTCAATAGCGCAAATATTTTTTTAATTATTTGTGGCTAGTTATCTCTCCGTCAACAATCATTAATAATCGTTAGTTATTTATACTCTGAGTCACTTTTATTAAACTCACTAAGTATAACACTCACCGGTCTCTATCTTCCACAGTTACTGAGCTACGGTTAGTTCTTTGACGGTGAGTTCATATCGGTAACCGCCGGCCGGGGTGGCCATGCGGTTCTAGGCACTTCAGTCCGGAAACGCGTGACTGCAACGGTCGCAGGCTCGAATCCTGCCTCGGGCATGGATGTGTGTGATGTCCTTAGATTAGTTAGGTTTAAGTATTTCTAAGTTCTAGGGGACTGGTGACCTCAGATGTTAAGTCCCATAGTGCTCAGAGCCATTTGAGCCGTATCGGTAACCCCGTTGACACCGCCGCCTCCCACTTTTTGACGTGAGAACCTGTAAACATTCCAATCTAAAGTCGTGGGCGGAATTGGGGGGGGGGGGGGGGGGGGGAGATATTCTGTGACACGGAACCAGCGCATAGTTCTCGCATTCTTACATATTCCTTGTCTACATTCGGTCCCGTTGCTTCCTCGTGGCCTTCAACGGAAATCAGTCATTGCGAGAAAGGAAGTGTATGCTTCATCCTCGGGTAGCTGTCTCGATTCCGATGTATCGCACGCAAGCGATCGGCGCATGGCTGCGGTGTCTATCTGGAGGCGTCATCGTCCTTGTTTCACAATGCGGACGCCCGGCGTCAATCTTTTCCGCTTCCTTACGCAGGACAAGACGGCGCCGCTGCAGCAGTCGTGATGCTATTCTACGCGTGACCTTGTCCTTGATCGCTGCTGAGGAATTCTTCGCGTATAGCGTACACATGTCACTACTGTTTATATACACACATAATGAGACTTACTTTAACGGCTCTACTATTTCTGTACCTCTACAAACAGACTCTAGCATCTTTGTTAGAAATTCTGTAAACAAAATAAACCTGAAGGTAAGATCTTCTAGTTTGTTGAGGCCGCGACATGTCCCTTTTCAGTTTCTTCTAGACGATCGATGTTTCCACCCTTCTGCGTGGATCTTCTTCAGGATGTTCTAGGGTTTACGATTATCTGAATATTCAATGACACTGTCCCAGCATTTGCCTGGAGCGACTGAGGGGAATCACTGAAGACCAAAATCTGGATGGTCGGACTTGGATCTAAACCGTCGTCCTCCCTAACTATGAGGCCAGTATGTCAGCCACTGCTCTACGTCGTTCGATGTGTGAAGGATCATTCATATCGTTGTGAGCAGGACCAACCAGTCCTTGGGATGACGTTTATCGCTTTCTTCATGTCCCTAAATCACTACTGGTGAATGCCACAGTAGTTCCTTGATCGAGCCATGGCCATAAACTCCCACTTCCTCCTCCCCGCCCCCCCCCCCCCCAAATTCCACCCATGTTCTTGTATGAACAACTGTACTGACCTCGACGTTGACGAGATCTCAGCCACAAACCTTCCTTCTTTTTGTTTGATTTACTTGCGGATCAAGGAGTCTTTACACATTCGCGGGAAATTGAGCTTGCTAGTGACTGAAACGTAGAATCATTACCTACACATTGGTGTGAGATCTAACAGAATGACATCACGAGGAAGTCTGTCTCAAACTCGTATTTGTTTACATTCCAACAAAGAGTGTATTTTCTAAACTCGTCAATGTTATTGGTTTGAAGGAATCCTCCTGTCTAGGGCAAATATTTTAATCGATAGAACAAAAGGTGTATTTGTTATTCAACCGGAAATATGGAATTGTTCTACCAAGAAGCAACAGAAGAATCCAAAAATAAGATTTTCTTCCCTATATAAATGCTTTATCTTCAATAATGACTTTAACACATTCTAATTCTTAGCCTGCCGCTATTATTTTCCCCTGCTCCGAGCATCATGTTATCCACTCATGGCTAACGTTGCAGGTAAGCTACTATCCAGAAATACGCAACAGATCTACCACTAAACTGGCTCTCTTCTGGTGGTGGTTTTCGATATACATCTTTCCTCATGTATTCTCTTATTTCCTAATTTTGTACTTCTTCGTCAACTTAGTTTTCGACATTCGTCGATAGCATCATATTTCAGTTGTTTCCACGTCCACGTTACACCCCGACATCTCCAATCGCCCACGTTACACTCCGATACAAGACAGTGCTTCTGACGTATAATTAAAGGAACTTCTTCCTAGTTTCCGTCAGTATCTGATACCAGCTCTTTCACTGAAAAAAGCTAGCGTTGCTTTTCCATTTCTTCTTCTCATATCTTACCTTTTTCTGCTATCACCTGTAATTATGCACTATCTAGTCAAAAGTATTCGGACACCGCTATGTAATGCGGAATTGCGTCATTGCACTATTCGCTGTATCCAGAAAGGCCCATACAGGACCTGCAACATGCGGTCGTGCATTGTCCAGCTGAAATGTAGGATTTTGGAGGGATCGAATGAAGGGTAGAGCCACGGGTCGTAACACATCTGAAATGTAACGTCACTGTTCAAAGTGCCGTCAATGCGAACAAGAGGTGACCGAGACGCGTAACCAATGGCGCCCCATACCATCGCGCCGGGTGATACACCAGTATGACGATGACGAATACACGCTTCCAATGTGCGTTCACCGCGATGTCGCCAAACACGGATGCGACCATCATGATGCTGTAAACAGAACCTGGATTCATCCGAAAAAATGACGTTCTGCCATAAGTGCACCCAGGTTCGTCGTTGAGTACACCATCGCAGGCGCTCCTGTCTGTGATGCTGCGTCAAGGGTAACCGCAGCCATGGTCTCCGAGTTGATAGTCCATCCTTCTACAAACGTCGTCGAACTGTTCGTGCAGATGGTTGTTGTGTTGCAAGCGTCCCCATCTGTTGACTCTGGGATCGAGACGTGGCTGCACGATCCGTTACAGCCGTGCGGATAAGATGCCTGTCATCTCGACTGCTAGTGATACGAGGCCGTTGGGATCCAGCACGGCGTTCCGTATTACCCCCCTGAACCCACCAATTCCATATTCTGCTAACAGTCATTGAATCTCGACCAACGCGAGCAGCAATGTCACGATACGATAAACCGCAATCGCGATAGGCTACAATCCGACCTTTATCAAAGTCGGAAACGTCATGGTACGCATTTCTCCTCCTTACACGAGGCGTCACAACAACGTTTCACCAGGCAACGCCGGTCAACTGCTGTTTGTGTGTGAGAAATCGGTTGGAAACTTTCCTCATGTCAGCACGTTGTAGGTGTCGCCACCGGCGCCAACCTTGTGTGAATGCTCTGATAAGCTACTTATTGCATATCACAGCATCTTCTTGCTGTCGGCTAAATTTTGCATCTGTAGCACGTCATATTCGTGGTGTAGCAATTTTAATGGCCAGTAGTGTATATTGACACTTCATCCATTCCGAGAATCGAAGATCTAGACGATTTTTTCCTTTTATCGACATTGATACTGGCAGGATATCGGTCCCAGGGATTCCAAGATTTTCGAGAGTGTTCTAATTTCAATTTTTGTGGTCGCGTAACAAAGAAATTTTTTTTGGTATGATATAATTTCAAATTAACAATTACCCAATTTTCCCTTTACTTGTATTGTGAAACCCTTCTTCTTGCCAAACCTATGGGTTTTAGTGAGTGAGTTTGCAAGCATCAAAATATATGACATAAATGGGCGTATATTTTGACTCGATTGACTTAGAAGCTAAACATTTTTACAGCGCCAAAAGGCTATAGATCTCAGTAAGTGACCTAAATTTCAACTTTATACGTTCACCCATACCTAAGAAAAAGGGTTCTTAACAGACGGACAGACATACAGTCTGATAATAAATGAAAAATGTGATGTGATATAATTATAGATTAATAATTTTGGGATTATTTGCCTTTGTTTGTCCTAGCAAATTTCATGGTTCTATGCCAACGAGAAGTACCTTGTACGTTTTGATGACTGAGTCTGCGAGTATCAAAATATGGGTGACTAAGAGATGAATACAGTAAGCTGGTTCAGACGTACGTAGTTTGCAGTAGTTATTCGGAGATGGAGCCTGTCATTGTCACGAAGGAGATGTCGGTCTTAATGTAATTATTAAGCAAAAATTTTTAATATAAAAAACTTTTAATGCCTAGACTGCAATTTTCAGTACACTACTAGAGCAGGATGACTAGTTTCCGTAGTTTTTTACAATCATCTTCAGTTCGTTCAAATTGTTAAAGACTGGCAGTACGCAGTTAAAGACTTCAGACGGATTGTATACCATAACTGCGCAACCTGACGGTAATAAAGAAGGAAAATGGACAGTTGTAGTAGTGAAAATTGCATCAAATGTCCATAATTTGCAAAAATAGCTGCTGTACAATTGCAAATCATGGGGATGGGAAGCAATTTTCACCAATGCAATAGGCCATTTTCGTTTTTTATTAACATTCGTGCGAGATTATGGTTTGCAACCCGGCTCACTCATGATGCATTTTTTAACTACATACTGTCATAGTCGTATTAGTCCCTAATAGAAATGCATGTCACCGCATGACTACAGCTTATGATCCTTTTCAATGTATGTTAGTAGATTTTTTACGAATTGAACGATCTGAAGACGGTTGTAGAGACCAGTCGAAACTAATCATCGTACTGTAATTGTATTCTGAAAACTACAGTCCAGGCAGTAAAAGTTTTTCATGTTAAAAAAATTGTGTTTAACAAATTCATTTCTTTGGGCTATCTTTCGAAGGCATCGTCCGTATAACTCAAGGAAATCCCTCCCCCGAGAGCAATTTTACGTTATCAGTACACAAAATTTCCTTATGTGAGTTTCTATCCAGTGACAATCTCTGGAATTCTTTTTGTGTCTATCGGCACCTTTGCATCAGCGTTAGCAGCATTTCTACACTGTTGTGAGAACTTTGCCGTAGGGAAGCCATCACTGGCACGAGCCTTTCTGTTCCCTTGGCATGCAAGGACGCAAAGTGTTTGTGTTCTAGATACAGTTTACTGTTTATTTGGAGAGGTTTTCCCCTGAGTATTGCACGTCATGCATCGCATTATCGCTTTCTCACTGTGGACGCGGTCGATGACCTCGCTGTGTAACGGGCAGCCACGTCTTCATCGTAATAACACCCTTAGCAGCCATATACCTATTTGTACTTGTTCTTATTTCCTCTTTTTTCGACTTCTCTCACTTGCTTTTATTCTGACAGTCGTATGTACTCATGAATATTCTCGAGGTATTTACCTGCCAAACAGTTTCTTTAGGGCAAACGAAATACCACACAAATAGTTAATACTGATTTGGGTTTAGCGTAGTACGTACTTCCACAACTAAACTTTAATTAGTTGTTACATTCATGTTGACAATTACTTAACGATATTATCATCAATAATCTTGTTGGCACACTATTTCCTTCCTGACTGCTTAAGGTTCTGTCGACAACAAAGTCATTTAATAAAGAATACGGACTTAGTTATCGGTTTTTTGCGTTATAAGCAGGGTCACGATTTTTAGGTTCACAGTTCAGATTCTGTGTGCCATTCGAATACCTCGACATTGTATTCACATTTATTGCTACTCAAATGTATTTGTATAACCTAAGACGTGTATTTAACGCTATTTTTGACCCGCTTGCAATGTTAACAACTGTTAATCCAAACACTGTGCTACTACCTCTCAGGTTTTGAATGCAACCGATTAAATTTCATGTTTTGCATATCTTCGTGTTGTAAACATGGCGAGAAAATAGAACGTACATAAGAATCTGTTGTTTATTTCCAGCCTCTCTTAGGCAGTTACGATTGCAGACAACGGAACTTTCCAACGTCTTCATTTTATGAGCAACGTGACGCTTTTACGTCAATTGCATGAATTTTGCAGCAGCCACGTCAAAATGTTCCAGTAATCGACTGCATCAACTTCGGACTTTTAGCTGCAGTGCAGTTTTAACAAACCAACGGAGATGCTTCATGTGAAGTTTATTCTGGGTTCGTTTTTTCCTGGAAACAGCTTTATTTCAAGTTTTCTTTCCCTGTGTGTTTCCGACTAGTTCCATTTATACTGTGCCAGTTCACTCAACGCTGCGCATCTACGGTACTGCCCACTGTACTACGTATTAAGGGAGTTTCCCATTCCATTGGACTAATCTTGTCTTCATAGTCCCTGGGAAAGATATACATTGGGTGCTGTAGTGCAGTCTTAAGATGCTAAATTAATAATGGTTTATGCTTTCGCGAAGTACTACATGTATATCTTCAAGCTTCTATCAGTTCAATTTTTGCAGCTTACGTCCGATATTTTTACTGTTAATGTTGTTTGTATGGGTTCCACACACTTGAGCAGTAATAATGGGTCGTCCGAGTGTGAGTAATTTCATTTGTAGATTGACTAAATTATCTCAGTATCGTACGAAGGAATCATAGTAAGCGATTGGTTTACCTTTGGCTGAGCGTACATACTCTTTCCTTTTTATGTTTCTACAAATTTTTCTATCTAGGGATTTGACTGACTCGACTTGTGACTCATCGGCACTGTACTGGACACTACATGTTTGCTACTTGTGTAGAGGACTTCACAAGTATCAAAAATGTAGTGTCCAGTACAGTAGTGATGGATCCTCTACAGTTAAACACACTTTTCAACAGGTTGCCGCACTCCCTTCCCTCCCCCTGTCTCTCTCTCTCTCTCTGCCTGTCGTGTTCTGAACCGAAGGTATACTTTCACAAGGATTGGATTGGTCGCGGAGGAGTGGTGGATTGGCCTGTTCTGTCTCCTGACTTACAGTTTCTGGACTTTTTTCTTTGAGGATGCGTAAAGAATGTAGTTTATCACGATATTTCAACAATTCCAGGTAACATACAGGAACGTATTGTGTTTGCTTTAATTCATTTTAGCGGGCAACACTGGAAGCAGCGATGAATTCTTTCATCCAACATGTGGACCAGTGGATCACTGTGCATGATCACCACTTTGAGTACCTTTGAATAGACTACCCTTTTTTGGCCCGCGACGGATTACAGTACTGTAGAATGGTATTAAGAACCCCCATTTTTTTTCTTATTAGAATGTTTTGTATAGCTGAACAATCGATAAAGTTTTTGAACTGACCTTGAGGAGGCCGGCCGGTGTGGCCGAGCGGTTCTAGGCGCTTCAGTCTGGAACCGCGAGACCGCTACGGTCGCAGGTTCGAATCCTGCCTCGGGCATGGATATGTGTGACGTCCTTAGATTAGTTACGTTTAATTAGTTATAAGTTTTAGGGGACTGATGACCTCAGATGTTAAGTCCCATAGTGCTCAGAGCCATTTGAACCATTTCACCTTGAGGAGACGAAGTGGATCAACAGAGATCACGTCATAATTACAACGTAAATAAATTACTTCTTACAGACATTAATTTTTCCGCCAAAAATCTGCGTCTCCTCACGCTTGGTCATAGGTTAAAGGTGGCATTGTCCCTTCATTTAAAATATATGGTCATATTTCCATGTCACGATCTTTTTGTTTTGTAGTTTTTTTTAAGCCAACTGCTATGGAGCACTACTTCTGGTCTTGCACTAACAGCAGATTTTTCTTAATTTTTGTCGTAACTGTGTGGTCATTTGATGTCTCTTTTCTTATTTGTTTAGGTTACTATTACGTTAACACATTTGAGAGAGTGAAATTGTGGCTAGTCAGGAAGTGTGTTGTAGGAAGTTGACATTGTATCTCATAGCTCTCAGAGAGTTCGTAAAAAGTTGCAGGTGTTCTGGCGATTAGATTTTTGGTTCAGAGGTTATTTGGAGGGGAAGTTGCAAGAGTAAGAGGAAAAGGTTATGTGGAATTATTCTGATGATCATCTGTTGGGGTATTGTTCTATCATTTTATAGCAACAGTAAGTAGTAATTTATTTATGTAAAAATTATGACGTGAATTGTTTCCTAATCTGTTAACACTGTATATAAAATCAAAACTGTATTATTCCAAATCAAACCCACTGAAGCTGCAGTTAGGATAAAAGTTGAAACACATCTGGAACAAATGAAATAGAATGCAACGTTATTAAAACGAATGCTCTTGTTGATGTCCTTTTGTCAGCTAAACAGCCGGCCGCGGTGGTCTAGCGGTTCTAGGCGCTCAGTCCGGAACCGCGCGACTGCTACGGCCGCAGGTTCGAATCCTGCCTTGGGCATGGATGTGTTTGATGTCCTTAGGTTAGTTACGTTTAGGTAGTTCTAAGTTCTAGGGGACTGATGACCACAGATGTTAAGTCCCATAGTGCTCAGAGCCATTTGAACCATTTGTCAGCTAAACAACATTCGCTTAACACATTTTTATTTTTATTTTCGTCAAAAAAGTTATTGGAAGTGATCACGATAAATAGGACACCTTGTATTATAAACAGTAACGGTCTTATTACATCTGTCAATTTCGTCCCTGTAAGAACAACTTCCTGTTTCACTCTGCCCAATTCCCCGACTTGCGTCACACAGTAACAATGAGCACTAGTGGTGCAAAGCTGACCCACCTACAACTCCCGAACACGTACGGAAATATCGTGAGTTATTCTATAGTTGGCCAGTGTGGCTCCTACCGATGTCATTACGTAATAAAAAACATTGGTCAAATTTATTGTGAACTGATTTGTCGAAAAGTAAATAAATAAAACAAATTAGAGAAACATCTGAACTATCCTCGAAGTTGTAGACAGCAGATTAGGTGTCAATTCAGAATTTAAACTTCAGTGTTTAAGTTAACATAGCAATAGCTTCTCAGTGCCCCGTTGCTGCAGACTGCACAGCCTATGTAATTCTCTAGAACTCTTTAAAATTCTAAGTCAAACACTGAACTTTAGATTTCCAGTCGACACGTCATTTGCTGTACATGATTTGGAGTATCATTCAACTGCGCATCAGATGTTTTTATAATCTGTTTTATTTCTTACTTTTACACACATTATTTCATAAAACATTTGACGGTCTTTCGCTGAATTTTTTTTTTAATTGTCGGGTTTTGTTCAGAAAGTATTATCTCTATGACACATTTGTTTTCCAAGCTTCTTCTGTTCTCAAGGTGTCTTGCATTTAGTACTCGATTCTAAGGAACAATTTGACACTTGATTATCGCAACAATGTAACTTTTTAAGCTGAAAATTGCCCTGAATCTTGAAAAGATGAACTTTTTGACACTTCATTTACATAGCTAGCAGCAACTATTCGTGTAATACTTCAATTTTCCCTTAATCCAGTAATTGAGTTTTCCATATAACCTAATTCTCCTAAACAAATTACATTTTTTTTACGAAAGTAGACCTCACTCTGTTCATTTTAACACCCCATTTGTCCATTTCCGACTCTTCGTTTGGCTATGAAAATTCAGACAATGCGTAATACACTGAAGAGCCAAAGAAACTTGTATAGGCATGCGTATTCAAATACAGAGATACGTAAACAGGCAGAACACGGCGCTGCGGTCGGCAACGCCTATGTAAGACAACAAATGTCTGTCGCAGTTGGTAGATAGGTTACTATTGCTGCAATGGCGGGTTGTTAAGATTTAAATGAGTTTGAACGTGGTATTATAGACGGCGCACGAGCGATGGGACAGCATCTCCGAGGTAGCGATGAAGTGGGGACTTTCCCATACGACCATTTCACGAGTGTTCCGCGAATATCAGGAATCCGATAAAACATCAAATCTCCGACATAGCTGCGGCCTAAGAAAGGTCCTACAAGAACGGGACGAACGACGACTGAAGAGAATCGTTCGGCGTGAGAACAATGCGACTCTTCCGCAAATTACTGCAGATTTCAATTCTGGGCCATCAACATGTGGCATCCTTCGAACCATTCAACGAAACATCATATATACGGGCTTTCGGAGCCGTAGGCCTAACCGTGTACCCTTGATAATTGCATGACACAAAACTCTACGCCTCGCCTGGGCCCGTCAGCACCGACATTGGACTGTTGATGACTGGAAACATGTTGCCTGGTCGGACGAGTCTCGTTTCAAATTGTATCGAGCGGATGGACGTGTACGGGTCTGGAGGCAACCTCATGAATCCATGGACCCAGGATGTCAGCAGGGGCTGTTCAAGCTGGTGGAGGCTCTGTAATGGTGTGGGGCGTTCAAAAATGTTTCAAATGGCTCTGAGCACTACGGGACTCAAGTGCTGAGGTTATTAGTCCCCTAGAACTTAGAACTAGTTAAACCTAACTAACCTAAGGACATCACAAACATCCATGCCCGAGGCAGGATTCGAACCTGCGACCGTAGCGGTCTTGCGGTTCCAGACTGTAGCGCCTTTAACCGCACGGCCACTTCGGCCGGCGATGTGGGGCGTGGGAGCGATATGTGACCCCTGATACGTCTAGGTACGACTCTGACGGGTGACACGTACGTAAGCGTCCTGTCTGATCACCTGCATCTATTCGTGTGGATTGTGCATTCCGACGGACTTACGCAACTCCAGCAGGAAAATGCGACACCCCACACGTCTAGAATTGCTACAGAGTGACTACAGGAACACTCTTCTGAGTTTAAACACTTTTTCCGGCCACCAGATTACCCAGACATGAATATTATTGAGCATATCTGGGATAACTTGCAACGTGCTGTACAGAAGACATCTCGACCCGTTCGTACTCTTACAGATTTATGGACAACCCTACTGGATTCTGGGTTCCATTCCCTGGAGCACTACTTCAGACATTAGTCGAGTTCATGCCACAGCGTGCTCGCGGTGCCCTACACGATAATACGTAGGTGCACTAATTTTTTTTCTCTCTCTCTCTCTCTCTCCCTCTCTACGGTGTATAGGAAGTTTTGTTGTCGCTTGGCTAAAATAATGGCTGTAAGTGCGAGGAAAAGGAAGACTGTGCTAGCGATAGATGTGGAGCAGGTGAATCACGCGCTGCCTCGAAGTGTGAGGTCACAGGTCTCTGGTGACGCTCGCTCAGAATCATTGTATTCTGCGCGAAGCGAAGGGTCGGTGCGTCGCAGCAGCGGTATGCAACCGCTGCCGGGGAAAGCGGCCCCGATACGCGAAAATGAGACACCGAGCTGTGCTGTTGGTACGCCCACGGTGCGTTCCTCGCGGGCTGGCAGACCACTCTCGCTTGTTGCTGTAACAACTTGCCTCATTTCCATCTGTCGTCTCGTCACAATAGTGCTGGGCACCTAGCAGGGGATTTTGGAACGTCTTGTGGTTCAGTATACCCAGAATACCTTTATCTTTGTTTACCTTCAGAAAGGAGATCGGCACGGATGATGAAAAGCTGTATCTGGCATTCTGTTACTGTCTACCCAAAGCATATTGTTGTATTCCCTAAAGCGAATCTAGCACCTAACATACAAGTCAGCAAGACGCCTACCTACGGATTATGGTTCGGAGGAACTCTGACAGCATATGTCACCATGTTGAATACTGCGCAACTTCACTCCCGACGTCCATGGTGAGGTCCATCTTTGCAAGCACGATCCTATGCAGCGCGGTACAGATGGGCCGAACAACATGACGAATGGACAGCTCAGGATTGGCATCACGTGTCGCATATGCCTTCAACCGACAATCACCAGAGATGTGTTTGGAGGCAACCCGGTCAGGCAGAACGCCTTAGACATACTGTCCAGCCAATGAAGCAAGGTCAAAGTAGAGGTTCCCTGCTGTTTTGGGGTGGCATTATGAGGGGGCCGACGTATGCCGCTGGTGGTCATGGAAGGCACCGTAACGCCTGTACGATACGTGAATGCCCTTCCCTGACCGATAGTGCAACCATATCGGCAGCATATTGTCGACGCATTCGTCTTCATGGACGACAATTCGCGCCCCCATCTTGCACATCTTGTGAATGACTTTCTTCAGGATAACGACATCGCTCGACTAGAATGGCCAGCATGTTCTCTAGACATGAACCATATCAAACATGCCTGGGATAGACTAAAAAGGGCTGTTTATGGACGAAGTGACCCACCAACCACTCTGATGGATCTGACCAGAATCGCCGTTGATGAGTGAGACAATCTGGACCAAAAGTGCCATGATCAGCTTGTGAATAGTATGCCACGACGAATACAGGCATGCATCAATGCAAGAGGATGTATTATGGGTATGAGTATTAGAGGTATCGGTGTGTAGAGCAATCTGGACCACCACCTCTGAAGGTCTCACTGTATGGTGGTACAACATTCAATGTGTGGTTTTCATGAGCAGTAAAAAGCTCGGAAATGATGTTTATGTTGATCTCTATTCCTATTTTCTGTACAGGTTCCGGAACTCCCGGAACCGAGGCGATGCAAAACTTTTTTTGATGTGTGTATGAATGTGTGGTGTCTATTATTTCCTCATCTTATATAACTGATTCTCCTTGATGGGCAATGGATCCACCATCTACAGTGCGGATGCTCATTTATGCCTGACCTCCTGCGGTGTATCACACTGGAGAGCGTGGAGGATATGGACAGAGACTGCAGATAGGAGACGCTGGGTGGGAATGTGTGAAGCGTGCCGAAATAGTCAGCGAAGTTGCGATAAGTACCGTGTCCGGGTTCCGCAGGGGTTAACGCAATTGCCTAGTAAGCAGGAGATTCGGAGTTTGAATCCCGGTCCGGCACACATTATTACGCGTCGCTCTTGATTCCGTGTAAAGTCCGGATGCAGCTGAATCGATGGTCCCTTTCCTTTCTCCCCCTTTCATCTTCCATTTACATATGATCAGAGATCTGCTATACTGTTCACTTTCTCGCCCTTTCTGCACTGTTGTCACTGCGAGCAACCACATACTGTCGCGATTTATTGACTTTAATCTTATAGCATGCAGTGAAAACGCTCAATTGACAGTGCTGTGCTGTATCCGTAAAAGAATTATTTTGAATGGTTTGCAGGAGATCGCGCTGTTCGGCGAGTTCTCCATCAAGGAGACGATGATGTACTTCGGCTGGATCTTCGGCATGAGCACCTCCGAGATCCACGAGCGGCTGCGCTTCCTGCTGGACTTCCTGGACCTACCCAGCCAGAATCGGCTCGTCAAGAACCTCAGGTGAGCCGCTATCGCTTAACCCCAATGGTACCGTCTACAAGTTGGCCTATAGTAGCACTAAATCCCTTACTACAACGAGATGCAAGAAAAGCATTGGAATCCAATAACAGACCCATAATTTTGTCTTATCGGAATTGCCTGCTACACAAAATCCACGTTACCAATTGCGAGAGGGAGTGTTGTGAACATACAATAATAACTGAATGCTACTATTAAATCCAAACGTCCAGGGTAGCACAAAACTCTTTTACTGCTACAGTTCTTTAATGGTGGCTACTTTGCACACTTGCAAATAAACAATTGTCTGATGGGGCGGCACTGTAACAAAGATGTTGCAACACAATAATAAATAGCAAAAAATATTTATTAAGAGCATGTTGCAAAATGGTACTTAGCGTTGGTACTGTTTGATTTGTGACACCTGATTTCCTAAACCTAGACCGCCTGCTTAGCTGAGTGGTAACGTGCATGCCTCCCATGTAGCTTGCTCGGGCTCGATTCTCGTCCGGGTTAGAGATTTTCTCCGCTCGTGGACTGGGTGTTGTGTTGTCCTAATTTCTTTCTTCTCATTGCCACGAAAGTCTCCCAAATGTGGCGTCGACTGAAATAAGACTTGCATTTGGCGGCCCCCCGAATGGGGCTTCCGGGCCAACAATGCCATACGATCATTTCATTTTTCTTGAACCTAATACAATGATGTATAAATAACTTTGCTTTCTCTTGGCCGTCTTTGGTCTTATCGCTATAACTGGATATAATATTGGAGACAGTCTGGGTTGATTAAAGTTCTCCATAAACAGCGGCTGCTAAATCCTAAGGTAATCTTCGGAGTACTGTACTGAGCTAATTGCAGGAATAAATCTGAAACGCCTAACTGCTGGTGTGGAACTGGCAGAGTGTCCTGCGTGCGTCATGTTTTGGTGCCTATCTGCGCAATAATTCCATGTGCCCAAGTGAGAGGCGGAAAGAAAGTAGCCAGCAGTTGACAGCGTCCCATACTGGCTGTACACGACACGCTGAAGGAAGGACTTGGAAACAGGGAGAGGACCGTGTTTGTGAGTGCCATCTGGAGGCTGCTACTTGTAACTGAGAGATGCCAGGCGAGTGGTGGTAGGCTTTCACCGTATTTGTTGTGTACCTCTTGCTAGATACACAGATGAGGGTATCATCTGGAGTGCCCCAGGGAAGTGTGGTAGGTCCGCTGTTGTTTTCTATCTACATAAATGATCTTTTGGATAGGGTGGATAGCAATGTGCGGTTGTTTGCTAATGATGCTGTGGTGTACGGGAAGGTGTCGTCATTGAGTCACTGTAGGAGGATACAAGATGTTTTGGACAGGATTTGTGATTGGTGTAAAGAATGGCAGCTAACTCTATATATAGATAAATGTAAATTAATGCAGATGAATAGGAAAAAGAATCCCGTAATGTTTGAATACTGCATTAGTAGTGTAGCGCTTGACACAGTCACATTGATTAAATATTTAGGCGTAACATTGCAGAGCGATATGAAGTGGGACAAGCATGTAATGGCAGTTGTGGGGAAGGCGGATAGTCGTCTTCGGTTCATTGGTAGACTTTTGGGAAGATGTGGTTCATCTGTAAAGGAGACCGCTTATAAAACACTAATACGACCTATTCTTGAGTACTGCTCGAGCGTTTGGGATTCCTATCAGGTCGTATTGAGGGAGGACATGGAAGCAATTCAGAGGCGGGCTGCTAGATTTGTTACTGGTAGGTTTGATCATCACGCGAATGTTACGGAAATGCTTCAGGAACTCGGGTGGGAGTCTCTCGAGGAAAGGAGGCGTTCTTTTCGTGAATCGCTACTGAGGAAATTTAGAGAACCAGCATTTGAGGCTGACTGCAGTACATTTTACTGCCATCAACTTACATTTCGCGGAAAGACCACAAAGATAAGATAAGAGAGATTAGGACTCGTACAGAGGCATATAGGCAGTCATTTTTCCATCGTTCTGTTTGGGAGTGGAACAGGGAGAGAAGATGCTAGTTGTGGTACGAGGTACGCTCCGCCACGCACCTTATGGTGGATTGCGGAGTATGTATGTATATGTGGATGTAGATGTAGAACTGGGAAGGACAGTTGACAGTGAAAAATGTTAAAAATAAAAACAACTAAAGCAATTAGCATCCGTCGAGTGTTCACAAGTTCCTATCCGATTCATACGCGCGATCAGGAAGTTCATCTGGATTCTTTTCTTCATTCAATGATGCTGTATTCACAGAGATAATTCTGTAATAGCAGTATTAGCAGGCACGGGTATAGAACTGAATCTAGATTCACGGGCCGGATAAAAATATGCAAACATTGCGAGAAATGTGTGCTGGAACATAAATGCAGACGCTACCCAAGCCTGCAGGTTCCATTGTTGTATCTGATCACGAACGGCACATGTGCAGTATGCTCAGTACGTTGCAAGTGTCAGTAGTGGTCAGAACAGGATCCTGTGTAGGGGAGAGTGCATTATGTCGAAGCTAAATGAAATCGAATGTAGGCAAATTGCTGGTGCCCTTATGGTGGATGGTCCCGTAGCCAAGACAGACGAAGTATTTGCTGTTTCAAGGGACACCACATCGAAGATTTATACCCCCTACAGGGAAAGTGGAAAAACGTCGTCCGCCAAGTCACAACGCTGACGAAAGCGTTGATCGATCCTGTCGGACGGTCATTGAAAACGATTGTGGCGGAAAGTAAGGGGACGCCAGCTGCAAAAGTCGCTGCAGAACTGAATGTCGCGCTCGCGAACCCTGTCAGCGGCAAAACAACACGAAGGGAGTTCCATAAGCATGGAATTCCAGGGCGAGGTGGACTTCCAGAACCACTCATCAGCGATGCATACACCAATAATGGGGAAATGTGGTGCTGAAGCCATAAAACCTGGGCTATGGAGCAATGGAAGAAAGTGATTTGGTCGGGTGAGTCTTGTTTCCCTCTGTTCCAGTTCCTGGCCGATTTACGTCCCAAGAGCCAAACATGGCGGGAGTTCGGTGATTATTTGGGCAGCCACATCGTGATATTCCGTAGGCCCTAGGGTTACTCGGGAAGGTCGCATTACTGAGAAGGATAATGTGACCAGTCTGGTTGGTCAGGTTCATCCTATGCTACAATGTGTGTTCCCCGACAGTGAGGCTGTGGTCCAAGGCGACAGTACCCCTTTTCATAACGCTTGCATCGTCCACGACTTGTTTTGCGATAATTGTCACATCTCCCCTGACCACCAGAGTTACCAGATCTCAGTATTACTGAGTCTCTCTGGTCTACTTTGGAGAGAAGTGTGCTTCATCGCTACACACCCCTATCACCGTTACGGGAACTTGCCACTATTTTGCAGGAAGAATGGCATAAAATTCCCTTCAGAATCATACAGGACCTTCATTTATCCTTTCCGAGACGACTGGAAGCTTTTTTTAAATAGCCTACCGTCGGTTTTCTCAATTTTTATCGGGTATGGTAATGTGCTGCGTTGTTGCTATTTCATATTTGTCTGCGCCCTTGAATCCACAATTCGCAAACAGCGCACTTCCAGTTCAGTCATCCGAGCATGCCTTTTGGTTCTAACCGTAACTTTCAATACCACATTAGAATTTCCAATTTAATTTACATGTTGAACCCACCTTTTCGTCCGCAGCTCGTGGTCGTGCGGTAGCGTTCTCGCTTCCCACGCCCGGGTTCCCGGGTTCGATTCCCGGCGGGGTCAGGGATTTTCTCTGCCTCGTGATGACTGGGTGTTGTGTGATGTCCTTAGGTTAGTTAGGTTTAAGTAGTTCTAAGTTCTAGGGGACTGATGACCATAGATGTTAAGTCCCATAGTACTCAGAGGCATTTGAACCATTTTGAACCCACCTTTTCGAGACTGGACATCCACCTTCATACGTGTTGCTTCTACAATGGTACAAATATAAAATCTTAGGAAACCGGTATGTAAAAGCAGAAACTATGTGAAATAGTCAACTGGAATGTTTGAAACACTGCTCTGTGACAAGTTACGAATTCGTACGGCACAACTGATCGAGATAGCGCCTGGCAGTGGAATCAGATTTACGCAGAGCAACGGTCAAATTCCTTCTGACCATTCTCATTTAAGTTTTGCGTAATTTTCCTTCACTCATGAAGCCAAATGTCGGGATAGTTTCCCTTGAATAGCACACAGCTTTTGTTCTTGTACTTCGTCGCTAAAAACCGCACCGTGAATGGGACGCTAAAGCCCATTTTCCATTCCTTGGATCTCGGAGGATCTAGAGGCGAGTTGAGTCTGCTTGACACATACTCCGATACTACAATTTGTTGCCGGCCATTGTGGCCGAGCGGTTCTAGGCGCTTCAGTCCGGAACCGCGCTGGTGCTACAGTCGCAGGTTTGAATCCTGCCTCGGGCATGGTGTATGTGATGTCCTTAGGTTAGTTAGGTTTAAGTAGTTCTAAGTCTAGGGGACTGATGATCTCAGATGGTAAGTCCCATAGTGCTCAGAGCCATTTGAACTATTTTTGAGCTACAATTTGTATCCAGGCACCCGCTACAGGATCCGGTTCGAGTATTTTCCAGTAAAGGCTTTTACATATCACTAATGGACACTGAGGCCTTGGTTTTAATCGTTTGCTAAAGAATTATGCTCGTCGCTATCTTAAAAGAGTCTGTGGATCGGACAGTGAGCTAAAAGGGCAACAGTAAAACGCGGCGATATCAAGGACTTCAAAGTGCTTTGCTGATTTTGAAAGTAGGTCGTAATTACAAATCGTGTGTAAGTGCTCTCATTACGTACTAGCGACAAGGAAGGCTAGCAATAGCACACGATGGTAACTTCCAAGAACCTTGGCGGAACATCGCTTTCCAGCCAGCTGCGACAGCCAACTATGTTTGCCATTTAATAGCATTCAGCAGCAGCTCCAGTTCTCTATGGCTGAAGTGCATCGTAAAGTTGTGATGTAGACAGACGTAAACACACTGTTTTCTACCTAGTAGCTTGCCATCATTCTGTGGCAGCAGTGCCACAACGACGCATCAGTTGGCCGCCATTTTTACGATTTCCTCAGCCAGTTACAAATCCCACGGGAATGGCCAAAACTATATCCACGTACACCAGCACATGAAAGGAAACAGGAAACAATTAATTTCCTTCAACGTACACTCCACTGCATATAATGATTATGCGTGTCGCTAGGCCGGGAGCTCCACCTGCGAGGAACCCGGCCCCATGGTACAAGTCATTTTCGCGGACGCCACTTCGGTGACTTGCGTGTCATATGAACATGAAATGATGATGAAGGCAACACAACATCCAGTGCCAGAGCGGAGAAAATCTCTGACCCGGCCGGGAATCGAACCCGGGCCCCTTCGCATGGCATTCTGACGCGCTGAAAACTAAGCTATGGAGGTGGACGTACTCCAGTCAAGAAAAGTAATTTTTATCGCTAGTTCACTTTATCTGGTTACAACTTTTTCAGTATGCAAATAATGCGACACTTAATCAGTTTTCTGGGAACTGTACTGGATATCCCACAACAACAGATCATTTAAAGCAAATATACACTGAAGCGCCAAAGAAACTGGTATAGGCATGCGTATTCAAATATGGAGATATGTAAGCAGGCAGAATACGGCGCTGTGATCGGCAACGGCTATATAAGACAAGAATTTGGATCGTTCACTGCTGTTACAGTGGCAGGTTATCAAGATTTAAGTGAGTATGAACGTGGTGTTATAGTCGGCGCAGGAGCGATGCGACACAGCATCTCCGACGTAGCGATGAAGTGGGGACTTTCCCGTACGACCATTTCTCGAGTATAACTTCAATATCAGGAATCCGATAAAACATCAAATCTCCCACATCGCTGCGGCTGGAAAAAAAGATCCTGCAAGAATGGGACTAACGACGACTGAAGAGAATCGTTCAGCGTGACAGAAGAGCAACCCTTCCGCTAATTGCTGCAGATTTCATTGCTGGGTCATGAACAAGTGTCAGCGTGCACACCATTCAAAGAAACATAATCGATAAGGGGTTTCGGGACCGAATGCCAGCTCGTGTACTCTTGATGACTGCACGACACAAAGCCTTACGTCTCGCCTGCCCCCATCAACACCGACATTGGACTGCTGTTGACTGGAAACATATTGCGTAGTCGGAAGAGTACCGTTCCAAATTGTATCGAGCGGATGGACATGTACGCGTATGGAGAAACCTCATGGCTACATCGACACTGCGTGTCAGCAGGTGACTGTTCAAGGTGGTGGAGGCTCTGTAATGGTGTGGGGCGTGTGCAATTGGAGTAATATGGGCCCCTGATACGTCTATGGACGACTCTGACAGGTGACACGTACGTAAGCATCTTGTCTGATCACCTGCATCCTTTCATGTCCATTTCAAATTCCAAACTCCCCAGACATGAACATCACTTAGCATATCTGGGATGCCTTGCAACGTTCTATTCAGAAGAGATCTCCACTCCCTCGTACTCTTACGTATTTACGGATAGCCCTGCAGGATTCATGATGTTAATTACCTCCAGCACTACGTCAGACATTAGTCGAGTCCATGCTACGTCGTGTTTCTGAATTTCTGCGTGTTTGGCAGGACTCTACACGATATTAGACAGGTGTACCAGTGTCTTTGGTTCTTCTGTGTATTTCGCCAAGCGTTACTGCCTTCTTATAACGATTTTAGAACTCGACATAAGAGTAAAGCTCTCAGTATGATTGCTCATCGTATCTAGTAATAATGGAGGTACAATCAGCAACCACGGAGCGTATTTCATATTTTCTTTCTAGGATGGCTTGGTCGCTGGTTATGGATCGCGGAATGACAGTAACTCGACCTTGGAGGTCCGCGAGAAATCAACGACACTATTATACTTGACAGGATATTTCAGACACTCCGCAGAACCTTTGCCCTCATGCTATTAGCTACCATCAAGAGATGGGCGGCACTCAAACAAAATCCTACGCAAGAGGCAGCTTACTTAAGGTGTCAACATATGTAAACAAATGGGATAGGCTCCAAACAGAAAGTACCTGCGTCGTTAGTACAACGTCCAAGCACACACACACACACACACACACACACACACACACACACACACACACACACACACATACGAGGGCAGTTCAATAAGTAATGCAACACATTTTTTTTCTGAAACAGGGGTTGTTTTATTCAGCATTGAAATACACCAGGTTATTCCCCAATCTTTTAGCTACACAACACTATTTTTCAACGTAATCTCCATTCAATGCTACGGCCTTACGCCACCTTGAAATGAGGGCCTGTATGCCTGCACGGTACCATTCCACTGGTCGATGTCGGAGCCAACGTCGTACTGCATCAATAACTCCTTCATCATCCGCGTAGTGCCTCCCACGGATGCGTCCTTCATTGGGCCAAACATATGGAAATCCGACGGTGCGAAATCGGGGCTGTAGGGTGCATGAGGAAGAACAGTCCACTGAAGTTTTGTGAGCTCCTCTCGGGTGCGAAGACTGTGTGAGATCTTGCGTTGTCATGAAGAAGGAGAAGTTCGTTCAGATTTTTGTGCCTACGAACACGCTGAAGTCGTTTCTTCAATTTCTGAAGAGTAGCACAATACACTTCAGAGTTGATCGTTTGACCATGGGGAAGGACATCGAACAGAATAACCCCTTCAGCGTCCCAGAAGACTGTAACCATGACTTTACCGGCTGAGGGTATGGCTTTAAACTTTTTCTTGGTAGGGGAGTGGGTGTGGCGCCACTCCATTGATTGCCGTTTTGTCTCAGGTTCGAAGTGATGAACCCATGTTTCATCGCCTGTAACAATCTTTGACAAGATATTGTCACCCTCAGCCACATGACGAGCAAGCAATTCCGCACAGATGGTTCTCCTTTGCTCTTTATGGTGTTCGGTTAGACAACGAGGGACCCAGCGGGAACAAACCTTTGAATATCCCAACTGGTGAACAATTGTGACAGCACTACCAACAGAGATGTCAAGTTGAGCACTGAGTTGTTTGATGGTGATCCGTCGATCATCTCGAACGAGTGTGTTCGCACGCTCCGCCATTGCAGGAGTCACAGCTGTGCACGGCCGGCCCGCACGCGGGAGATCAGACAGTCTTGCTTGACCTTGCGGCGATGATGACACACGCTTTCCCCAACGACTCACCGTGCTTTTGTCCACTGCCAGATCACCGTAGACATTCTGCAAGCGCCTATGAATATCTGAGATGCCCTGGTTTTCCGCCAAAAGAAACTCGATCACTGCCCGTTGTTTGCAACGCAAATCCGTTACAGACGCCATTTTAACAGCTCCGTACAGCGCTGCCACCTGTCGGAAGTCAATGAAACTATACGAGACGAAGCGGGAATGTTTGAAAATATTCCACAAGAAATTACCGGTTTTTTCAACCAAAATTGGCCGAGAAAAAAAATGTGTTGCATTACTTATTGAACTGCCCTCGTACATATACATATACAGTGAGAGAGAGAAAGAGAGAGAGAAAGAGAGAGAGAGAGAGAGAGCCAGTCAATACAAAAGTCGTAACAAACAAAACAAAAAGGACGCTAAACGTAATGTTTACACTTTCGTTGTTTTGGCTCACTTAGTATAACGAGAGTGGCTGCATCTAGTAACCGCAAACAAGAAATTAGCGCCTCTCTACCTGGGCAAGGTAGGTCGTATGGAACTGTTTCTTAATACGACCCAGTCCAAATCTAGTCAAGATCGCCTCTCATACTTTCCCGCCCGCTTTCCATTTTAGTGCCTTTCTGTCCATTCCCTTCATCTTCTCTCCGTCCCTTCCCCCCCCCCCCCCCCCCCCTACTTCGCGTTCCATCTTGATCGTTCATTTTGCTCCTCCCCATTTTTTACGCAAGTCACAGAACTGCGACGGAAACGGCATCCACGGCACACGACACGTCTGATGCATCCTAGTTACGCCGCTGCTGTAGGAGAACAAACTGATACACATGATCAGACAGTTGGTTCCTGTAGCAGCCGCGGATGAGAGATGGTGGATGACGTATCCGGAGCCCCATTTCATCCCATGTTAACATTCTCCAAGCGAGAATATGCCCACTGCTTGCCCACAGGTAGCTTGTTCGTAAACGTGAAACATCACCTCGTCTCATCAACATTGTTCTCCAGTAAATGTGTATAGGTCACAAGAAAATTGTAAATAAATAGTCCTGTAGTGTACAGTTTCGTACTTCTTGTGGTCCATTAGGAAACCTAAGGAATGACAACTTCGGTGTCTTCTTTTAGTTGTTGCTCCAATTTACTGCACTGTGCACCCTTCCGTTTGCACAAACCGTGTTACAAATAAATATAAACGATAGTGTAATGTTCGCATTCATCGAATATCGCGTTTAACACTGTACCTTAACGTCCGCTTGGCCCGCTCCTGTAGCAAATGTGTCACCACTGTATGTGTTAAACTGTAGTTTTAAGCTGCCAGGAATACAGTTCTTCACGGATATGTGCCTGTATTCTGGACTGTAATGTTTCTGGTGAAGTATAGGAGAGGGCCTGAGAGTTCTGCTCTGTTGAGATCAAATAACGAGAAAATAAAACGCTTTCAAGAGAGTTCGTGTGATGGCAGCGTGGCGTTTTGTGTTGTTTCAGGACTGATGACCTCAGAAGTTAAGTCCCATAGTGCTCAGAGCCATTTGTGTTGTTTCAGCGGCGGTCAGCAGCGGCGGGTGTCGTTCGCCGTGGCGCTCATGCACGACCCGGAGCTGCTCATCCTGGACGAGCCCACGGTCGGCGTCGACCCTCTGCTGCGACAGAGGTCAGTGTCAACAGCGACATTCTCTGCCATTTACTACACGCAAACAACCAACAGTTCTAGAGCAATCAATGCAAAACCTCAGCCGTCATGAACATTAATTATCTGTTGTACGTGGCATGTTTTTTTAAGTAAGTACCGTTTTGAAATTTAAAAAAAGACGCGCTAAGATATCTCAATAATTTTAATTTTACATGAAAGCCTGTACCTTAATCTACTTTTCTACATAATTTCCGTCAATATTGAGGCACTTGCCATAACGTTGTACCAGTTTTTGAACACCCTCCTCATAGAAGTCTGCCGCGTGAATTGTTAACCACTGCATCACCACTGTTTTGACTTCGTCATCGTCTTGAAGATGCTGACCGCCCAGGTGTTTCTTCAAGTGCAGGAACAGACGGTAGTCACTGGCCGCAAGATCGTGGCTGTACGGAGGATGATCTAGAGTTTCCCATCGAAAATATGTTATGAGATCTTTGGTCTGATTCGCCACATGCGGACGGGCATTGTCTTGCAGCAAAACGATCCCCTTGCTCAACTTCCATGGACTGTTGTTTTGATTCTGGTGTGACGTAGGCCACCCATGTTTCATCGCCCGTAACAATTTGGCTTAAGAAATCATCACCGTCGTTTTGGTACCGCTCAAGGAAGGTCAATGCACTGTCTAAACGTTTGGTTTTGTGCACACCCGTCAACATTTTCGGTACCCACGTGCGCACAATTTGCGGTAATTCAAGTGCTCGGTCACAATGCCATGCAAAACACTACGAAAAACATTAGGAAAGTCATCCCGCAAGGAGGAAATCGTAAAGCGTCTGTTTTCTCTCACCTTATTGTCCACTTCCTGCACCAAACTTTCATTAACGACCGAAGGACGCCCATTCCGTTGTTCATCATGCACATTTGTACGGCAATCTTTAAATGCTCTCATCCACTTCCTTACCATTCCATCACTTATAATGTTTTCTCCGTAAACTGCACAGATCTCACGATGAATATCGATCGCTTTTAGGCCTTTAGCACTAAGAAATCTTATAACAGCCCGTACTTCACAGTCGACGGGACTCACGATTATCGGAGGGATCTTAAACACTCAGTACACAATGTAAACAAGGAAGAACCAGACTGTAATGGCGTCAGTGCGTAGATTAAGGTACAGGCTTTCATGTAAAAAATAAAATTATTGAGATATCTTAGCACGTCTTTTTTTTAAATTTCAAATCGGTACTTACTTAAAAAACACGCCTCGTAATATTAATTGTGATATGAAATGTAAATAAGCAACAGGTAGCATTAGTGTAGTTAATGGTTTTCATGTACATGAACCATAGCTGTTAATTGTATTTCTAGTAATATGCAAAAACACACACTCCCCAAGAACTCCGTAAGTCCACATCGTCCACGTTTAAGTAATGAAACAAGAGATTTTGGAAGCTGTTGCTCCCTCATCTTCAGGCAGATAGCCTTGTTACTTCTTCTTCTTCTGTTTCTTCCTTTTTAAATTGTTAGGAGTTCTCCTCTTACGTCCTCTTTTTTAATGGATATAAAATATTTTCGGAGATAATAACGCAAAGACTCTATATTGTTGGAGAAGGAAACTGGGTTCAGGAACGGTAAGTCCTGCTCAGACAACACATTCGTCATGTGTCAAATAATTGAAAAGTATGTGAAATTTAATACAGAAGCACACATGCTCTTTATTCACTAAATGTCAGCCTTTGACAATGTAGACAGGAGAACTGGTGGGAAATAATAAATGGGAGAGGCAGACTACACCATTTCTTAAAAGTAACCCAATAAGTGTATCCAGACTCAGAAATTGCCGTAGGTGGAGAACAGAATACAACAACAAATGTAGGCAGTTTTTTTCGATACTTTTCAGTATATATCCCCGTCAGTCCAAAAAGTTCTGAGACTGGATTAATAGAACACAAGGAAACGTTAAGGTGATGGATTTAATGCTACAGGTGTTCTGCGTAGTCTCCCCCACAAGCTTGAGTACAACACACAGTATATTCAGACAGACATGTGAAACTTTGTGAAAAGTCTTTTTTGGAATGTTGTTCAAATCGCATGTCACATTGGCTCGAATGTCAGGTATGTCATCAGAGCATTGTCCCTTCATGTGAATTCCTCCACTTTGTCGTCACCCGTGATGATTTTTTACAGAACAGAACTGTACGTGTTTTGCTGTTCATTTAAGTCCCGGCACGCGTCCAAGTGTTGTTGTCTTTGGTCTGCAGTCAATGTATGCACGAAATACTTCACACACATTTTTCTCTTCTTCAAAACATTCCGGAGAATTCTTGAACACTTGAAAGATAACAGCGGCCGCACGTCCACTACTTAACACCGTCTGCTCATAGCTCACTATCTGCGTGTACATTTGTTGTTTGCAATTATTAGTTCAGGCTGCGATGATAGTTACTTCCCTGAGGTCACTTACATGCTACGAAAAAAAATCAATCTCGGAAAATAATGGACGGACAGCATATATTGATGATATGTTGAGACAATGGCTAAAAGAATAGAGTTTTACACCCATAACATTAATTAACGAAATTACTTAGTAAGAACACTCTTTGCTAATGACCAACTTCTTATGGCTGACACTGAGGACACGCTTCAAAAATCCATTTATAAATTAAATGTAAATGCTAATAGCTATAACTTAAGAGCCTCGAGCCAAAGAAACAAATTATGGCGTTTAAAGGTCAAGATCCGGTCCCAAGCAACTTGCAATAAACTGCCAGAAAATAGGGAAGCACTCCGTCTGCAGGCTACAAGTGGCTCATCGGGCCCATCCGACCGCCGTGTCATACTCAGCTGAGGATGCGGATAAGAGGGGGCGTGTGATGACCACACCGCTCTCCCGGTCGTTATGATGGTTTTCTTTGACCGGACAGCTACTATTCGGCCGAGTAGCTCCTCAATTGGCATCACGAG
Source organism: Schistocerca americana (assembly GCF_021461395.2). Classification (NCBI taxonomy): domain Eukaryota; kingdom Metazoa; phylum Arthropoda; class Insecta; order Orthoptera; family Acrididae; genus Schistocerca; species Schistocerca americana. The sequence continues at coordinate 323,029,071 of NC_060121.1, read as the reverse complement.
GCTGAGTGCACCCAGAAAATGGCAACAGCGCATGGCGGCCCGGATGGTCACCCAGCCAAGTGCCTGCCACGCCCGACAGCGCTTAACGTCGATGATCTGACGGGAACCGGTGTACCCACTGCTGCAAAGCCGTTGCAAAAAATAGGGCGAGTGGAATAAATTCAACGTTCTTCACAAACTACAAAGATATACCAAAAAACTGGCAAATTCAGTTGCATTAGTGAGACAATATGCAAAACGCTGAATAAAAGGTTGAGAGAACAAGCGCTAAGAACGTTCTACTAAGTAATGGCAATGTCAGATATGTTTTACGGCAGTGAGACGTGGACACAACAGCTGTCTAGATGTCAAAAGATTTTTTGTCACAGTTTTTAAATTTTAATAACTTACATAAAGACCGCTTTCTCCATTCCTGAAGATGTTGGGCTTTACTAATAATAGGCGTAATTGAACTAAGAATAGAATCTGCAAAACCGAGGCTTTTGATAAGAACAACTGGCTCAAGATTGTTTGATATGGTAAGGAACACAAAAATCAGGCAAGAAATAGATTTAGAAGCACAAATGAACAGATCAGAGAGTATAGAAACAAATGGAGAAACCGTATAAAGAGAGTAGATGAAAATAGAATTCCCAAAATAAAATGAACTATCGGTCAATAGGGAAAAATCATTAGGTAGACCAAGAAAGAGATAAAGAGATGAAACAGAATCTAACTTCAGATAATAGAGGCACTGAATAATAGGACATGACAGGCAAAGGCCTAAAACTAGAAGGAAGGAGGAAGGAGAAGAAGACGTAGAAGAAACAAGAATATTTACCTGAGGTGAGAGAGTAATGCCTTCAGCAATCCTCTTGGAACAAATAAATAATATTGTTCAACATTTGATTCCACAGTAGGTATGAAGCTGTTAGAGGTTACACCACGGTTCTCTCCGAGCAGTAGGGTTTTTGCCAAAATTTTATTTTCTTATCAAGAGTGGTCATTTTCGGCTTTATAGGCCGTTTATAAATGAAACCTAAAATAATGAAACACACATCGAATGTATAGGGCTTGAACCAAAATATAAGTTGTGTAACAGTGTTGAATATAATGCAGTATGTTTTAACAGTTAAAATTATTACAATTCAACAATGATTTTTTAACTTTCAAGTATAATGTTAAATGAGTCTTCGATCACTTCTTGGTTGAATAACTTCATAAGTATAACTGAAAAGCACAAAATGGTAGGTGATCTATAGTATTAACTTATTTAGTTAATCGGCTTTCTGCTCACAAAGCCGTCATCAAACTTTAACTAACTGTCGTTATTTTGGGTATAGTACTAATGAACAACACTGAGAAGAGTGTAACGCAGAGTGAGGTGTAAACGTAGAGTAAATGTTATCTTTGATAGTGTAGTAGTAAAGTAACTGTTAATAATCGACAGCAAATAACTATAAAGAGAACAGATCAGAAAGAAAAACATTGAAACTAAAACTCGAAAATACCATTACGTTCGTGTGTGTGTGCGCAGGTAAGTGGAAGGGAGGAGGACAACATTAGCCAATAACATTTGTGTTTGTAACTCACTCTCTATGTATAATACTTTTTCCATGTTTTTCACCAGCATTGTACCATCTTTGATGAGGATAGTAAGTTAAAGTATGATGATGGCCTCGCCAGCCAAAAACCAGTAAATGAAAGAGATTAATACTGTAGAATATCGACAATATTGTGCTTTTCATTTAAAATTTCAGATTGAAGTAAAGACTCATTGATGATGACACATATGTGTGGCAAATTGTTTGTATAAGTGGAGGAGGAAGACTGGAAATTTTCTGTTGTTTCATGAACAGGTGGATATTACCTCTATCATTATTCTGCGAACAGTATTACTGGAGGACACGACAAACCAATTAATTATAATCAACATGAGTACTGAAATTTCCTGGCAGATTAAAACTGTTCGCTGGAGCGAAACTTGATCCCAATACACTGTTTTAATCTGCCAGAAACTTTCAAAACAATGAACATTCCGCTACAAAGTGTAAAATTCATTCTATAGACGTGTATTCTTATTGCAAAAGTCGTATTTAGGTACTAATATGTCACGCATATTTCGGAAAATCGGTTTAGCAGATTGAAGTACGTAACAGAGCAGGTAACAGAGACGCTGTATCCATAGTAGTAATGTGTCTGCCTTCTCAGATAACATTCTTCACGGTGGTATTGTTATCTTCCGTGCCTGTCACGGATGCTGGAACCGGATGCGAAGAATCTGTCACATTAGTGATGCCGTCCTTACAGTCCTCGCTCAAATCATATGGTGCGTGCCAGTCATCTCGCTGTCACTTTATTCCACTGTCTTACAATGAGGAATACGTATTACATTGACAATTTGAGCAAAAAACTCAACATTCACTCGTCGATCCTGCTTGACGTTATATTTCTAGAGCCCTGCCAACGGCTCGAAAAATGTCCGTTTAGAAATGTGGGCTTTACACAGCGTCAGAATGATCTTCTAATTGAAGATCTTCGTCACAACACTATCAACACACTTTTGTTTCGGAACAGCTTTGCCGTTTCCTTTCACATTTACAAGACTGCTTCGTAATTCACACTTAAGTGCCTGGCAGATGGTTCGCTGAGCCATCTTCAAACTACATCTCTACCGCTCCATTGTCTAACAGCGCGCGGGAAAAATGAATACTCAAATCTTTCTGTATGATCTTTGATTTCTATTATTTTATTACGATCATTATTTCTGCCTATGTACGTGTGCATCAGCAAAATAATTTTGAATTCGGAGGAGAAGGCAGGTGATTGCAAAGTCGTGAAAAGATCTCACCGCAACGAAAAACGCACTTGTTTTAACGACTCCCTCCCGGCTCGTGTATCACATCCGTGACACCTTCTCCCCTGTTTCGTGATAATACGAAATGAACTGCCTTTCTTTTGGCTTTCTTGGTGTCCTCCGTCAATCCTATCTGGTAAGGATCCCATACTGCACAGCAATACAGTAACAGAGCACGCACAAGCGTAGTGTAGGTAGTTTTTTTTTTTTTTGGACAGTTGTATGTTACAAGCCAGCGTTTCTCGGACACCGTGTCGCGGTACACTGATGTGTTGTGAATACATGTCAGGTTTGTCGCGAGATTTTTAGTGTCTCGCAATCTTCCACAGATAAAATATCTAGGTCATAAAAAATTGAAATAGACAAGCAATTTGCAAGAGATTGGTTATCATTATGCGTGATTACACGAATAACAAAAAACGTATGTGCTTTATGTGTTTGCTTTTTTGCTTCTAGGAAAAATATCACGTGTACGGGTGTCACGAAAGCTTGAAACGAACTGTGGTGTGCCCCAAAGGACAAAAAGATTGAGAAACGCGGTTCTAAGCTTACTGTCAGTGAAACGTAGTCTTTGGTTCGCCTCCCCCACAACATTATCTATTTAAGCTGTTCGTAACTGAAGTCTTTATAATATTTAGTTAAGTTCACAGCCTTTACATTCGCGTGATTTATCGAGGAACCGAAATTTAACGGAACCATTTTATTACTCATGTTGATAACCTCACACTTTTCATTACTTAGAGATACTCCTTTTAAAAACGGCATGCCCCTTCGCAGTTACTTTGACATTCGATATATTCTTTCGTTGCTAGTTTCTGAATAAATAGATTCCCCTGCCGTACGAAGTTTATCATAGAGAAGTTCATTTCTTTCTTCTATCTCGTATTCACATTTCCTGTGTGAGGTATGACTTTCGACAGCACATTCCAGACTATCAATGATATTCACGTAATTACCACGGTATTACTCTAGTGTCTCACTGGTCCACTATTTATTTTTGTTAGTATTTTCATTAATGAGTCATCAGCACTGTAAGCAAAGACGAAAAATAAATTTTAGACACTGCCCTTATCTGAAATAATATGGATCAACTTACCGAAAAATTTACAGAAAGAAGGAAAAAATGAGTAAATTTTAATTTCTCGTTGTTGAAGAGATCATTAAAAATGAAGTACAAGCTTGGATTGGAAAAGACTGTGGATGGAAATCGACCGTGTCCTTTTCGCAGAAAACATTTCGTCATTTTCCTTCAACGATCTTCAACGATTTAGGAAAACAATGGAAAATCTAGCCTGCATGGCCGGGCGGGATTTAAACCGCTGTCCACCCGAATCCAAGTCCAGTGCGCAACCCACTTCGCCACCTCGCTCAGTGTGAACAACGGTAGTGAACTGTGAGGTGGCGAACGAGCCGGGATAGCCGGTTCGAGTCCTGGTATAGGAAGAAAGTTTGATTGCCAGTATTTGGCCGACAAAGAGAGGAGAGGTGACGACGAAAAGTTCCAAGACATTAAGCTTTGCACCTGTGTCCTGAATTTACTTCCAAACCGTGTCTTATGTAATGAGAGTATGTGATGGGTGTCATGAGAGATGGGATGACTGGATTATCAGATGGGAGCCGGCGGACCCCTTAATGCTATGCCTAGCTGGCGACTCGGGTCCATCGTCCATAGCTGCCCTAATCGAAGCAGACTGCTTCTCTACCGTCTTATTGTCTCAAGAAAATTATCAAGCACGTACAAGGCAGTTCGAAAACGAAGAACAGATTTCAGTTGTTTATTTCAGACAAACTACGACAGAGAGAAACACATGGCGCATGTCACTGGATACAGGAAATTTCAGAGTTTTTATGTTTACACAGCCTCTAGACCCACACTACACATGAGTACCATGCGTTGCTCGAGAAACATCGAATCGGTATTCCATTTCATTTCACATACGAATCAACACGTCCCTGTTTATTTAATCGACGGAGTCAACGCATCGTTTTCTCAGATCTTGAAGAGTAGCCATAGATGGGACAAAGACTCTGTCTCTTATGTATCCCCACAGAAAAAAAATCGCAAGTTGTGAGGTCTATTAACATCAGAGGCCAAAAGCCATGAACAAAACCTTGCCGACGTTTCCACTCCAATGATGTGCGATGGTCTTGTTAAGATAACGCCACACCTCAAGGCGAAAGTGAGGTTGGGCGTCGTCATGCATACAAATGAAATCAATGGAATCTTCGTGAAGTTACGGAAACAACCAATTTTGCAGCAAGTCCAGGTATGACACTCCTGTCCCAAATTCCTCCGCAAATCAGAAAGATTCATAAACCTGTGGACAGAAACGACGCAAAACGCATTCAGTTTCGGAGAGGCTCTTTCACGTTCGACAACAACCCAAGGATTTTATGACCCCCCAGTTTATTACATTATGGCGGTTTACGTTACCCGATAGATGAAACGTCGATTCATCCGAAAAGATGTTCGGAAACAGTGTTCTCTGTCAGATCCTGGAGAACTGAAATGCAAAATTCGTACCTTCTGTAATGATCGCCGGGACACAATTGCTGCCGTAACTGCAGCTTGTAGACCTTCGTACGCAGGCGTCGTTTCAGAACACGCTACACAGTTCTTTGAGGAAGTAGTGAGTGACTTGTCCGTCGTGTGGGCTTCCGAGGGGATTACGTGTGAACGCATCTCGAATATTCACGACATTTTCGTGAGACGTGCGTGACAGACCAGTGCTCCTTCCTTTGGAAATGGAACCAGCTTCCAAGAATTAATTATGTCAATCATAAATCTGCTTGTGTAGAGGCGGCTTGTTGCTAAATCGACGGCGGAATTCACACTGCACTTGAACAATGGACTGACTTCGCGCAGATCCCAACAAACAAAAGGTATCTGTTGTGGTGTTGTTGCTTTGTTGATAGAAAAACAAACGACAGCGCAGCTGTGTTAGAACTTTGAATCTTCCTCTATCCAGTGACATGCGGAATGTGCATCTATCTTATATGTTTGTCTATAATAAACAACTGAAACCTGTTCTTTCTTTTTGAATCAACTGGTATTTCACAACCTGCAAAAATAAGGAACCTTCTGGTCATCATAAAAGAAAATCTCGGACTTCATATATTTGGTGTGTATCACATTCCGTACAAATGTGGAAAATTTCACGTCGGACAAGTGCAGTGTTGCACTGAACATACGTAACGTAGACTGTGAAAGGAAAAGAAATCTGAAATTCTCCTAGTAGGGGAAGTAGGTCGCTCTGGGACCCGAACCTGGGAACTTTGTCTTTCGCTGGCATTTGCACCACTAACTATGCTATCCAAGCACGGCACATAACCTGCCCTCACATTTACCAGGAAAGTTTCAAATCTGCCGCGCGGGGTAATCGCGCCTTGCCACGGTTAGCGCGGCTCCATCCGCCGGATGTTCGAGTCCTCCGTCCTCCCTTGGGCGTGTGTGTGTGTGTGTGTGTGTGTGTGTGTGTGTGTCTGTGTGTGGGTGTGTTGTCCTTGGATTAAGTTAGTTTAAGTTAGATTAAGTAGCGTGTAAGCCTGGGGACCGGCGACATCGGCAGTTTGGTCCCATATGAACTTACAATCACCACCAAAGTTTCAGATCAGCTTACACCCCGCTGCAGAGTGAAAACATTCTGAAAATAGATCTGCAACGGAAAGCATATGATCGATTTCGAAACGACGCCTCTCAATCTGCTCAGTTAATGGATTCCAGGACAGCATTACTAAGGACGCAATCGGGACACGAGTGCCAGCTAATCTTGTTAATCGAGGTAAGGTTGTTGCCCCAGCGCAGCTTGGTAACCTGCCTTTGAACGAGAGTTGCCACAAACTGTCTGCATCGCAGTGGTGGACAGCGGACCCAAGTTAATATCTACGTAAAATTCCAATCGCCGACACCTATATTTATTCGGAGACGGACTGTGATATACTGACACTTCGCCAGAAAATGGAAATAAAAGCGGCGCTCTTACTGCGATCTAGTGCGGCAAGGTGTCCCTGAAGATTTTATTGCATTTTTATTTGATCCTCTTCGTTACGTATCTTAGAAGCATATATTTCCATCGGGCTTCTTAGACCAGAAAAAATTAAAGCCTTGGTAAGTGAACGCTACAGTTCATTACTGGCCGTGCCACTGCTACAAACCGAGTGAGCTCAGCGCGAGTTCTGATGTGTGAGATCCTTACGGTTGCCGTTATCCACCTAATGGACGTCGTTAAGTCTCAGCTCGGTAATGCAGTTCTGCCGCCTCAGAAGACACCAGAAGCTCCCATCATTCGTTACTCCCAGTTGGCGTCGAAATGAAGGCAAGGAATACGTTGAAAACTATTTTCTTTGAAATGTCTGTTGGAGTTGCCTTAGTGTAGATGAAAGCACGATAAAGTCGTAAAGAGATCTTTCGTTACCCGCTGGCAGAATGGTTTCCTGTTTAAAACAGAAATACGTATGACCGTGGACGTTCTGTTTCTCGTTTAGCAAGCAGTCTTCTTCCAACATCTGACCACCATCGCCTTTCAGCTACTGGTTGCCTTTCTGTACACGCGATAACCCACGGATTTTTCAGTTTGCGTCTGCTGTTGTAGGAACTACATAGTCTAGCGTTAGTAAGGAACCCCTCCGTTTTAATTTCCCCTCCAGTCTAAAATTAACAATACGCGCTGATACTTACGTCTATATTTCTTTCGCTGAAACAAGATCATGTAATTCACTACATCCGTTGTGTATGACGAATTACAAATCTGATTTAAACTGGCGAAAATTAACTCAAAAAATATTTAACGAAAAAACTGAATCAAAACAGATTATTTTCCTACCAGAATTTTCAAGAAGACCTGGCACCAAAAACCTTTAAAAACAACAGTAATTAGATGTATTAATCTTCCTGCATCACCGATTATTCTACCATTACAGAACCAGTAATTCAGTTCACATAAACTCCTACATCTGCTTATTTTCGTTTGTGTCTGCCACGTATGTTTCGAATTACTTTAGTCGTTTATTCAAGTAATAACTATTTCAGTCTATTTACCTGTCACTGCTTGTTCTTCACTATTCGTAGACACACCTGCGGCTCTACATGGTCGTTTCTGCCTGTCACTTACACCAACAGCTCATTTACCCTTTAATTATATAATAAATATCTCATTCTAATTACTTAAATCAAACTTTTAAATCATATGCATACTGTTAACTCATGGAAACACTTGCCGCTTGTAATGTTTACTTGCGTCCCTTACTTATGGTTGTAAATGTTTTATTCTGTAATTATCATCATTGCAACGTAGCAAAGAGAGACATCTAACATGTTACATACTACTCGTACTAACGTTCAGTGTTTGTTTACTTTGAAACCAAGTCCACCTAAATTGACTTATTGTGTTAAAGCTTTAAGATAAGGTTGTAGCTATTTCAGAGTAGGTTATAATAGCATTTTAAATTTTTAATTTGGGTTATGACTGAATGAAATATGGAAAATCAAACTTTTGTAGCCCCTAAAAGACGTTAGGTAGGCAACCTGCAATTGATATTGTGCGGCGGGTTAGCTGTTTAGTATATTTAGGGGGTACTGAAATGTAATGCCTCTGATTTTTTTATGTGAAAACTCATAAACCATTTTAAAGTAAACAAACTTGTTTAACATTCTACCTCTTTCTTCTTCGTATCCACGTATTTACAGCCCTCTGCCGCTAGCTGGCTCCTAATTGCAGCTTGTAATATGGCGGTGTGTATCACAAGTGTGTGGGTGCATGCGGAGCAGCGTGCTATAATCGAGTTTCGACTTGGAAGGGTTCGTCCACACACGGAGCACCCACGCCTTCAGGATAACAATGCCAGTCCACACACGACCGCTGGGACAATTCTACGTCTTGGGTTCCTGTCATCCATCATGCTCCATAAGCTTTTGACTTGGCCCCATCCGATTTTCATCCGTTTCCAAAAACGAAGAACATCTTCGAGTACATCACTTTGATAGCAATGAAGCAGTATAAGCAGACGTGAAGTTGTGGCTCCGTCAACAAAATCAAATATTCTACAGGACACTATAGACAAACTGGTCTCTCGTTAGGAGAAATATGTTCGTCGTCAGGGTGATTAAGATGAGAAATACACTCATGCTCATAAATTAAGGATAATGCTGATACATGGTGAAACAACGCTCTAGTGGGTGGTTTGCGGGTTTAAATTACCTCGGGGTGTGAACATGTGGTGCATATGACGTGCAGTCGTCGCATGGCGGCGCTGGCAGCAGTCCACATAGGGAGAGTGTGTTGGTGCATGTCAGAATACGGTGCAGCGAGTAAATGTGTAGACGTTTTCAGACGTGCTAATGGTGACTGTGTGTTGAAAATGGCTCAAAGAACACATATTGATGACGTTATGAGGGGTAGAATACTAGGGCGACTGGAGGATGGTCAAAAACAGCAGGTCGTAGCACGGGCCCTCCGAGTGCCACAAAGATTATGGCAACGATTCCAGCAGACAGGAAACGTGTCCAGGCGCTACAGTACGGGACGTCCACAGTGTACAACACCACAAGAAGACCGATATCTCACCATCAGTGCCCGCAGACAGCCAGGGAGTACTGCAGATAGCCTGGCTCGGGACCTTACCGCAGCCACTGGAATAGTTGTCTCCAGACAAACAGTCTACCGGAGACCTGCAAGGTGCATTACACTGACCCCTGCTCACAGGAGAGCCCGTAAAGCCTAGTGTCAAGAACAAAGTACATGGTTACTGGAACAGTGGTCCCATGTTATGTTCACGGACGAGTCCAGGTATAGTCTGAACAGTGATTCCCGCTGAGTTTTCATCTGACCAACCCTTTGATGTCCTTGAAAGGGGCCTGAGGACGTGGTTTGATGGTGTGGGGTGGTGCACGTACTCCCCTGCATGTCTTTGACAGAGGAACTGTAACAGGTCAGGTGTATCGGGACGTCATTTTCCACCAGTATGCCCGCCTTTTCAGGGCTGCAGTGGGTCTCACTTTCCTCCTAATGGATGATAACGCAAGGCCCCACCGAGCTGTCATCGAGGAGGGGTACCTTGAAACAGAAGATATCTGGCGACTGGAGTGGCCTGCCTGTTCTCCAGACCTAAACCCCATCGAGCACGTCGGGGATGCTCTCGGTTGACGTATCGCTGCACGTCTTCAAACCCCTACTACGCTTCAGGAGCTCCGACAGGCACTGGTGCAAGAATGGGAGGCTATACCCCAGCAGCTGCTCGACCACCTGATCCAGAGAATGCCAACCCGTTGTGCGGGCTGTGTACGTGTGCATATCCCATATTGATGTGGGGGTACATGCGCAGGAAACAGTAGCGTTTTGTAGCAAATGTGTTTCGGTACGGTTTTCTCAACTTATCACCAATACAGTGGACTTACAGATCTATGTCGTGTTTGTTCCCTATGTGCCTACGCTACTAGCGCCAGTTTTGTGTAATGCCACGTTGTGTGGCACCACATTCTGCAATTATCCTTAATTTATGAGCATGAGTGTAAATATGTAGACATGAAAGATAAAGATGTAGAATGTTAACAACGTTCGTTTTATTGAAAAAGCTTTAAGAGAATTCACATAGAGAATTCGGAGGATCTTTCGCTAGCAGTCATTTTTGTCATTACTTTTTGTTGCAGGTGGTTGAGTGACGTTTGTATGTGTATGTTGCAGTATCTGGAATCATCTGGTGAACATCACCAAGGACGGCAACAAGACGGTCATCATCACGACGCACTACATAGAAGAGGCTCGGCAAGCGCACGTGGTACGTACTGAAAGAAGCCCTTGGTCTCAGACAAAATGTGGCCTAGCGGCTCCGTCTAGTATGCAGTCTGCGTCAGTGAAATAAAGTACGACTATCTATAGACTGAGCACAGTGAAATGTGCTCTTTGCCAAACGTCAAATTGAGATTTTTACTTTACTTTCCTACAATGCTGTTTGCTTGCGTTACGTGCTAAGAGGGAAACTTTAATGTTACATGAATTTGCCATTTTTCTACAAATTTATGTATCATTAGCAGCAATGGTGAATAATTGTTGCTGCTACGGCTACAAAGAGATAGAAGGAAAATTGGTTTTTCATAGGTGAGTAACATAAAGGCCTAATTGTGGTTATTGTGTTAGTAAGAGGCATTAAAAATATCTAGACGCAGTATAATAAAGGTCTAATTAAAAAAAAAAAAAAAAAAAAAAAAAGCTTAACTCCGTCCGAACAGGCCTTGGAAGGCTCAGCGGTACCGACCGGCCGCCGTGTCATCCTCAGCGCACAGGCGTCACTGGATGCGGATACAGAGGGGTATATGCTCAGCACACCGCTCTCCCGGCCGTATGTCAGTTTACAAGACCGGAGCCGCTCGTCTCCAAACAAATAGCTCCTCAGTTTGCCTCACAAGGGCTGAGTGCACCCCACTTGCCAACAGCGCTCGGCAGAATACCGCAGAGATAAGTTATACGACAGTATGTCCATCTGTTTACGATACAAATGCTACATAAATTCAGGAGTGTGTACATTGAATTAAACACATTTGAGCATTTTTCACTGCACCATTAAATGAATCTCTCTAAGCCATTGGGCTAATGTGAAAGCGACTACAGTAGAAAACTGTGGTACTAGTACCTATGAACACAGAAAATAATCATGTCCAATTAACATTTTGGTTCCTCTGAGGTTGAAAAAGGATTGAAAAGACTGTACCACAAAGTGAAAGCAGAAGAATTTCCTTTCCGAAATACATTTTAGTGTGATAAATTGCTAATTTATTGCACGTCATAGCTTGAAATTCAAAATTTTTGGGACATTTTCATTTTGGTGTATTATAGCTGGAGTTACGAATGATGCCGTTTGAGTTTAGGCTTGTTCTGCGCCTCTACGTCACGCTTCTCTGACAACCAGTGAGCATTCAGTAGTGTTCTCGGTACCCTGCTATGGATGGCGTAGCCAATACAAGATGGGACGTGATCATAGCGTATTATTTAGTGAATTTTTATTCCATTTATTACGAATTTTCACGTCTGATGAGGATGGTAAGCGACAAATTCTGCACAAGCTAGGCATAATTTTCAGCATACACGCTTTCTTCAATGCAGCGCACTCGTATGCGATTACTGCAACCGTTGTTCGGAACCGGCAACAATGGAACGTAGTAAAAATCGGAAAAGTGAAATATTGCAACGTTAGGAGAAGGCGATTCATTAAGCCTAAATAAACATATCATCTTAATCAGTTGAAAGCATAGCGCTAGAAAAGTGAATTTGTTGCCCTCTGTCAAAGGGTAATTGCACCGTACTTTCTTCACCGTTTTCGTATGCAGATGAAGGTAGAAACTTGTTGTATGTGCACCGGAAACGAATCTTCCGAGGGAGGTTGCCACATCTCGTTCAAAGAACATTGTATGCCCTTCATACAGGAACGCGTCGATGGTTAAGTTCTCGCCAGAGATCGTAGAACTATTCTTGAAAGGAGCGAAGTAAAGAAAATTAGTATCTATCTTCTTCGAACCGAGAGATCGCAAGAGATGAAATGCGGCCTTAAAAATGGACAAGATTGCCAGAGAAATGGTTTGCCTTTTTTTAGAGGAACCAGCCTTGCAGTCACTTTAGCTTGTTTACGGAAACCACGGAAAACCTAAATTAACGTCTTAGAATCAATGTCTTCGAACGGCGACTTAAATCCCTCGTATACTGAATGAGAGTTCAGTGTTTTGCCACCGTACCATCTAAAACATGTAGCGCATTCGGTTATCCATGTCGTGCTGAGCTGTCAGTAGCTTCGAGAAATTCTGGCAGTTCTTCCATCATTTTTCAGCACTAAATGATCAACTGACAAGTAAAATCATGTTTGGGAATCGATGCAAATTCCGTATGAAATCCGATGATGTCCAGTAGGCTGACGACAGTAGAAGTCTTCTTTCTTGACTTTCGGAAATCTCCGACACAGTTCCACAAGATCGCCTAGTAAACAAAATACATGATTAAGGAGTATCAGAACAGATATGCGATGGGCAGAAGACTTCCTTGTAAACAGATTCTAGTTATTAGATCCTAAAGTGCAGGACTCGTGAGAATTGAAACTGAAGTCCACTATGCCTCAAGAAAATGAGATGAGACTGTTATTGTCCAGTTTGTCTACGAAGTATATACCCTGAAGACCCAAAGAAACTGGTACACCTGTGTAATATCGCGTAAGGCTTCCGCGAGCACGCAGAAGTGCCGCAACACGACGTGGCATGGATTCGACTAACGTCTGAAGTAGTGCTGGAGGGAACTGACACCATGAATCCAGCAGGGCTGTCCATAAATCCATAGCAGTATGAGCGGGTGGAGATCGTTCATGAACAGCAACTGCAAGGCATTCCAGATATGATCAATAATGTTCATGTCTGGGGAGTTTGGTGGCCAGCGGAAGTGTCTAAACTCAGAAGAGTGTTCCTGGAGTCACTCAGTAACAATTCTAGACACTTGGGGTGTCGCATTGTCCTGCTGGCATTGCCCAAGTCCGTCGGAATGCACAATGGACATGAATGGATGCAGGTGATCAGAAAGGATGCTTACGTACGTGACACCTGTCAGAGTCGTACCTAGATGTACAAGGGTCCCATATCAGTTCAAGTGCATACGCCCCACACCATTACAGAGCCTCCACCAGCTTGAACAGTCCCCTGCTGACATGCAGAGCCCATGAATTCATAACGTTGTCTCCTACCTGTACAAATGGTTCAAATGGCTCTGAGCACTATGCGACTTAACTTCTGAGGTCATCAGTCGCCTAGAACTTAGAACTACTTAAACCTAACTAACCTAAGGACATCACACACATCCATGCCCGAGGCAGGATTCGAACCTGCGACCGTAGCGGTCACGCGGTTCCAGACTGAAGCGCCTTTAACCGCACGGCCACATACCTGTACATGGTCATCCGCTTGATATAATTTGAAACGAAACTCGTGCGACCAGGCAACAAGTTTCCACTCACTAACAGTCCAATATCGGTGCTCATGGGCCCAGGAGAGGGGTAAAGCTATGTGTCGTGCAGTCATCAAGGGTGCTCGAGTGGGCCTTCGGCCCCGAAAGCCCATATCGGTGATGTTTCGTTGAATGGTTCGCACGTTGACACTTGTTGGTAGCTCAGCACTGAAATCTACAGAAATTTGTGGAAGGGTTGCACTTCTGTCACGTTGAACAATTCTCTTCGGTCGTCTCTGGTCCCGTTCTTGCACGATATTTTTCCGGCCTCAGATGTGATGATTTACCGGATTCCTGATATTCACGTGGAATGGTAGTATGGGAAAATCCCCACTTCATGGCTACCTCGGAGATGCTGTGCACCATCGCTCGCTCGCCGACTATAATTCCACGTTCAAACTTACTTAAATCTTGATAACCTGTCATTGTAGCAGCAGTAACAGCTCTAACAACTGCGCCAGACACTTGTCTTATATGGACGTTGCCGACCACAGCGCCATATTCTGCCTGTTTACAAATATCTGTATTTGAATACGCATGCTTATACCAGTTTCTTAGGCGCTTCAGTGTAAATGGCTTGTTTGGACACGACAGATGAAGTTGTATACAGGTATGTTGTTACGAAATTCAAGATTTGATGCACTCGCTACCAAAACCAGCAGCTGTGCCTCAACATAAGTAATTATGTAATGTAAGCCCTGCAAAGACACGAGCTGACCAGACATTGTTTAAGTGCATTCCAGGAATCAATTACGACAGTGTACTATCTACAAGTATATCGACCACATAAATCTAACAGTGAGAAAGGCAGACACTGGATTTCGCAAAAAATCGTAACAAATTAAAATTCACACGTGAAAGACGTCATAATAAAACTCGTGTTCGGACATTTCTTGAATATTGCACGACGCTGTGTTATTCTCATCAGGTGAAATATGTGGAAAAGACTTAAAGGAGAGTTATTTGGTTTGTCACTATTTCACTTGTTATATTGTCACAGGAAAATTGAACAAACTCAAGCGGGATGCGCTGCAGGGAGGGTCCAGCACATCGCAGACACAATTGCTGACAATATACTTTTCGATATGAATCAAGAAAAAAATTATTCCCTTTAACTTACATTTTGTGTAATGGTCTTGAAATAAATATTAAAGAAATCCATGTGTTTTGATGGCATACGCGATCCATTCGCCAATGAGACAGAAAAGTGTGGTATGGGGGATGTTAGTGCACTACGTCACTCCGCCACATATCGCAGAATGACTTGAAGATTATTGATGTTGTTGTACATCATTTCAACCGAGTGCCCCAGGATGTGCATTTTCAGTTTTTCATGTCTCAACTGATAATCCATTAATTTCCTGCGTGCAGCCACGCAAATTTCAACTCCTCCGCTGATATCTCGGGCGCGTGAATTCCGACTAACCTCTGAGTGAGTCAACAGAACGAGCCTCCTGGCTCACTCCAAAGACGAATGAAAAATACTCGGCCGAGTTGAAATTCACACGGCTGCATGCTAGAAAATTAGTGGGTTGCGTCTAAACCATACATTCAAACAAGACACGACCGATTCAAATGGTTCAAATGGCTCTGAGCACTATGGGACTCAACTGCTGTGGTCATAAGTCCCCTAGAACTTAGAACTACTTAAACCTAACTAACCTAAGGACAGCACACAACACCCAGCCATCACGAGGCAGAGAAAATCCCTGACCCCGCCGGGAATCGAACCCGGGAACCCGGGCGTGGGAAGCGAGAACGCTACCGCACGGCCACGAGATGCGGGCACGACCGATTCGTTTCTTCACCCTCGTATGTGATAATTCTCTTTATCCAATGACCTAGTATCGACGACAACTTAAACTGTAACCTTCCTTTTTCGGACAAACGATGTGACACTGTCGTGAATTACTGTCTCTATATTTTCGCCTTCGGTAACTTCTTTATTTATTAAAAATTCACAGTGTGCACCTTCACTGTTGTTTCCAATTAAAGTCGTTGTTTGTAATTGAGCACTATCAAGAATAAAACGGATAATGTTTGAGAAGCATATACCATGCGCCTTGTTCGCAGCCCAGCAGAACGTGCAACTGACGGAAAGATGAGGATCGCTTTACAAATCTATTTGCATCTCATGCATCAAACAGGAAATTCCAGTTGGCGTGGCTCCTCACAGAACTACGATCTTTCATAAGGCCAGCTGACAAGCTGAGTGAAGCCTTCGTGACGTAGTTGTAGGGTCGCGCAGTACAAGGCGACCAGCATCGTAACTTGCCGCAAGGACAGCGTGAGAGAAACCTAATGACGTCACGCAAATTTCTCACTAATCGATAGCACACTTTTGCACTAAGAGTATCGGGAATGTCGCTGGAAAATTTTGCTTCTCAACTTGTCGACGAATTTCTTTACTGTGAAAAGTTAAGCCGTATAACCCCACTCCTACTGCAAGCTGGACCGCTTTCTTGTGTGGACATTTAGTGATGTATTAGTGTGCTCGAAGTGGAAAGTGTGTTTCTGATTTGAGCTTCGGAACTGGAGTAAGAGTTTGGAGAGAGACAGACTATTGAGGAAGAAACTCCGACAATCTTCTAGTTGGTGACGCGAATAATCGCAGAGAGAGAAGGCTGTCAGACAATTACACTATCACACGGGGTTAAGCTTGCCTGTAGCATGATTTGCGTAGCAGCTAAGAACGTCGTTCTAGCATGAGTTTGCTGACCTGAGGGCTAAATGTTTTTCCATTTGTCGACTTGACAGCTTGTCATTAAGTGATTTGTTCAAAAATGGTTCAAATGGCTCTGAACACTATGGGACTCAACTGCTGAGGTCATTAGTCCCCTAGAACTTAGAACTAGTTAAACCTAACTAACCTAAGGACATCACAAACAACCATGCCCGAGGCAGGATTCGAACCTGCGACCGTAGCGGTCTTGCGGTTCCAGACTGCAGCGCCCTTAACCGCACGGCCACTTCGGCCGGCCTAAGTGATTTGTACTCATAGCTGTAAACTTCAATAGATAACGAAATATTTAAACGAAGCGAGCAAATACGCTTGTAGATTAAATTAAGCACTTTTTACTGGCCATTTCATCAGATGGATGACGATAACTTCCTTATTCTCGAAAAACCCGAAGCTTCGGATAACGTACAGACACATTTCTTGTTAAGAGAAAAGATGCATATTAGGGACTCGTTTCCCTCTTCCCCTGTGGAAGGAGACCTTGTAGTGTTAAACATCTCGTGCCTAGTACAGCGAAGGCGATGCCATACCGCGTGACCTAGAAAGTATCTGACTCGAACCTAGTTGGAGATGTGGATCAGGCAATTACTTTGATCGTTAATTAATCGAAGCTGACCATCAGATGTAGGTGAATTGGAGGCGCAATACCACAATCGTAAAATAGGAAGAACCGAAATGAGATATATCCTGAAATCAAGATTTAGAAAGCAACAGAGAACGAATATTAAGCGCTGAAGTCGGGAAGAAAGAATGCATTAGTGTTCAATATCAAGCTGACATGTTGTCGAGCGTCATTTGAAATATGCAATCAAATAAAACCCTGTAAGACTGAGGACGAGGTAGAGAGAGAATGGCTAGCAATGCGGAGCAACAATGGATCATTACGGAGCGTTACATAGCCTGTAGGCCAGTAGCACTCAACCTGGCCCCTTCCGTCCTCTACACTCTTCTTAAAATTACTTTATGATTGATATTTCAGCAAGTCGAGTGGTAGGGGAAAGCCACCAGTCAATCGTAGTTCTTTCTCGAGCACCACGTGCTTGATGGGTTGCCCGTTTCGTAGCTTACATGTGCCGTCTTGTGGAGCGTAGCTGACTGCTGGCTAGAAACACAGCCGCCCGCCAGTGCAATCTGTCACTCGCGAAGTAATTTTAATCGGAGTATAGTGAACGTCTCAGCTCTCATGGTGGGCGGGTAGGCGGTAGGTGTCTTAAAAACATTTTGGTTAGGTTTTTGTAATTTTTGACATGAAATATTTGGTGAGTAATTGTTGTTATACGCTTTGACTTGCTGTGACACTGCTTTAAAAATATTATAAAATAAAATTATTTTCCTACTTTACATGTCGCAGCGTTACTGAAGAGCCGGTGGGCGGTTGGAAAATTTTACTACCAACAGAGACACAAAAGTGGGCGGTAAGTAACAGATTGACTACCCCTGCAGTTGGCCGTAGCATCTCGCCGTGTTCTGTCGATGGGGGCTGGCGGTTGTACACGAAGTCCTCTGTGATGGACATGGAAATTACACACTGACTGCTCAGGACGCCGACAAAAGCAAGAAAACACATACTGTAGAAGTAGGAACTGTTTCCTATTGCCACCCTAAACGACTGTTCCTACAAAGAAGGCTGTGAATTTTGCCACATCTGTTAGGTTATCGTTACCTGTCTGTTCCTAACAGACAACCACCTCGCAGCAATGAATCCCTGCACTCTTGGAATCCTTCTTCAAACCAAGGAGCTTCTCTGTCACCACCCTCTTGGTGACCACCAGTAACTATAGTTTGGAAGTCGTTGCTTTAAAATTAATTTGACTCAAAATTTGCTCCTCTGCAGAAGGAAAATGATCAAATAATTTCCGTCTCACTCTCGGCTCTGGGATCCTTAGGTTTTTTAATTATAATTTATAGTTTGATTACCTAATAAAATACGAGGGTTGGAACTTTAATAGTGGCAACTATTTATTTACTGATACGTGTTTCAAAGTTTTACTGGCCTTCAAAGTAGTCACCAGCATTGTGTATAACCTGTTGCCAGCGATGTAGAAGTCGTAGGATACTCTTAGCAGTGCCAGTTGTATTGACAGTTCCAGCGGCGCGGTCTATTGTCCGACGAATTTGTAGCAGTTCTGAAGCGAATGCCGTGAAGTGTTCCCTTCAGTTTAGAAATCGAGTTGAACTCACGAGGGTTTAAGTCAGGGGAGAGCAGTAGGTGGTATAGCATTTAGCAGCCCCATCAGTCAAACAAATCAATAACAGCTTGCACTGTACGTGCTTGAGCATTGTCCTGCAAAATGACGGCCAGGTCCTGCAGAAAGTGTCATCACTTCTAAGCTGGTCGTAGGTTGTGTTCCAAAAATAACAGCATAGAGACAGAGATGAAACTTTCTGCAGGACCTGACCATCATTTTGCAGGACAATGCTGAAGCACGTACAGTGCAAGCTGTTATTGATTTGTTTGGCTGATGGGGCTGCTAAGTGCTATACCAACTACTGCACTCACCAGCCTTAAGCCCTCGTGAGGTCAACTCGATTTCTAAACTGAAGGAAACACACTACGGCATTCGCTTCAGAACTGGTACAAATTAGTCGGGCAGTAGATCACGTCGCTCGAACTGTCAACACAACTGCCACTACTAAGTGTATCCTACGCCTTCCACATCGCTCGCAACGGGTTATACACAATGCTGGTGACTACTTTGAAGGTCAGTAAAATTTTGAACACTTATCTATTTTGTACGAGCTGTAAATAAATAGTTGCCACTGTTAAAGTTCCAACCCTCATCAATGTAGCATTACAACCTCTTCTTCCTGTCCTTTTCTGTTGGGGTGTACGTCCGTACATCTTTAAACGGATAACCTGGTCTTCCTTCTGATATTATTTGTGCCTTGCAAGTGCGACACTTTCACTTTATTGTCCGATAGTAAAGTCAGTGCAATGCCACGATTTGCGCCTGGATCTAAATTTTTTTACAGGTGAGACGGAGCATGATATCCTGGATTGAGAGTCATCTACAGTAGCTTACGTAATGCCTACTGTGCCTCGGGAGAGTGTAAAAGGACCGTTACTGTTCATTTTTACGCATTAATGATTTTTCTTCTTCCTTGCGCCGTTGTAACAGGGTCCTCTTTCTCAGGTCTGTGCATGCCATTTCTTACGATCAAACGGTCTAGACTTCCTGACTTATGATGTGCATTTATAGTACACAGCCACCGTAATTTAGGCCTTCCACGCTGTCTCTGGCCTTCGACAATGTCGATGTTGGGCTGAGCTTATAATGAGATGATGGTCTGAGATGACGACTGAGCTGCGCGATGCCCGTACGATGTGTTGATTCCAGCCAAGTCTCCTTACTTCCATCTTCCCATTGAATGGAGCCGTTTCAGCACGTTGTCGAATCGTTGTCTTGTTGATACAGTCGAGCGAGAAGTGCCTAATGAATTTCTCACTGTCCGCATTTCCGCCACCTGTAGTGAGTGTTCAGCGCTTCGACGTGCGGACCTATACTTGGTACCACGTAACGCTATTACCTCACCATTATGTGGCACATATACAGGGTGAGTCACCTAACATTACCGCTGGATATATTTCGTAAACCACATCAAATACTGACGAATCGATTCCACAGACCGAACGTGAGGAGAGGGGCTAGTGTAATTGTTTAATACTAACCATACAAAAATGCACGGAAGTATGTTTTTTAACACAAACCTACGTTTTTTTAAATGGAACCACGTTAGTTTTGTTAGCACATCTGAACATATAAACAAATACGTAATCAGTGCCGTTTGTTGCATTGTAAAATGTTAATTACATCCGGAGATATTGTAACCTAAAGTTGACGCTTGAAACCTCCGACGTTCAGTTGCGTGTTGTAACAAACACTTCATTGCAGGGGCCCAAACAGCTGCAACATACATCGCGTTTCTACAGAATGACCTGCCAACGTTGCTCGAAAATGTCCCACTGGAAACGCGTCGAC
The DNA here is from genome assembly GCF_021461395.2 of Schistocerca americana. Classification (NCBI taxonomy): domain Eukaryota; kingdom Metazoa; phylum Arthropoda; class Insecta; order Orthoptera; family Acrididae; genus Schistocerca; species Schistocerca americana. Next base: position 323,008,545 of record NC_060121.1, on the reverse strand, counting down.
GTATGTGGTATCAGCATGATGGTGCACCTGCCCATTCCGCAATTAGCACTAGGCTGACCCTTGACAGGATGTTCGACGGGCGTTTCATAGGACGTGGTGGACCCATAAATTGGCCAGCCCGTTCTCCTGATCTTACACTTCTGGACTTCTTTCTGTGGGGTACGTTAAAGGAGAATGTGTACCGTGATGTGCCTACAACCCCAGAGGATATGAAGCAACGTATTGTGGCAGCCTGCGGCGACATTACACCAGATGTACCGCGGCGTGTACGACATTCATTACGCCAGAGATTGCAATTGTGTGCAGCAAATGATGGCCACCACATTGAACATCCATTGGCCTGACATGTCGGGACACACTCTATTCCACTCCGTAATTGAAAACTGAAACCACGTGTGTACGTGTACCTCACCCCTCATGGTAATGTACATGTGCGTCATTGAAAAAGACCAATAAAAAGGTGTTAGCATGTGGGCGTAATGTGCTGTTCCACTCTCTTCTGTACCTAAGGTCCATCACCGTTCCCTTTGGATCCCTACGTAATTCGGTGCTCTCCGATACACACCATCAAACAGCGGAGGAGTGGTGCTCAAGCGTCAACTTTAGGTTACAATATTTCCGGATGTAATTAACATTTTACAATGCAACAAACGGCACTGATTACGTATTTGTTTATATGTTCAGATGCGCAAACAAAACTAACGGGGTTCCATTTTAAAACCAATACGTGATAAGCTAGGAGCGGTTTTATTTGTGACTAATTATGGGTAGTAATCGCTGGTATAGGACCGTCTTACGGCTGGCGTTCACTGCGCGTGTCTGAATGTCACAGAAAATTACCACAATACGCATGTGTGGGCTGCCGTAAATCCTCGATGAGTCGTGGAGGTGAGGCATCAGGGTTGCTTCAGTGTCAACGTAAGGGCAGTAATTAATGCAGGCGACAGACCCATACGGCCACACAAGTGCTGTGTATCGTCGGTTTCTGCGCAATGAAAGAAACGACAGTGATTTATGCACGACGGGGGACCGTGCAACAGTACCTTACCGAAACGTTTCATGGGTGATGGGTCGGTCGAAGAGCTTCAGAGCAGGACCTCCCCATTCAGCGTACCTGAACACTTCGCATTTCTGGCTGTGGTGATATTTAAAGCCGTTGGTGTACGCGCAAGCCATCGACGATGAGCAGGCGTAATCCGACTGGATCCAAGTGTATTTGAAAGAGTGTGCGACTTGCTGCGAAGAATGGCTGAAGCATGTGTCAGGATACGTGACAACAACATGCATCACTGCCTACAATGTCTACTTCTACGCAACAGGCAGATTGGAATGAGATAACACATTGGCCCATACCTCAACAGGTATCGGTTCCAGACATATAATTAATTATATTAACTCTCTTCTGCTTTCGAGCTATAGGAATATTTGACATTCTTTTTAACAGCCTCCTATTGCGAGTAATGCGAACTGCATACTCTTAGTTGGAGGGAAAGCACATGAAAATCCCTTGGTTGGTGTGGTGTCACCGCCAGACACCACACTTGTTAGGTGGTAGCCTTTAAATCGGCCGCGGTCCGTTAGTATACGTCGGACCCGCGTGTCGCCACTATCAGTGATTACAGACCGAGCACCGCCATACGTCAGGTCTAGTCTAGAGAGACTCCCTAGCATTCGCCCCCAGTTGTACAGCCGACTTTGCTAACGATGGTTCACTATCTACATACGATATCATTTGCAGAGACGACAGTTTAGCATAGCCTTCAGTTACGTCATTTGCTACGACCTAGCAAGGCGCCATATTCAGTTACTATAATTACTATCCTCAGAATCATGTACCGTCAAGAGCGACGTTCATCATTAATGGATTAAAGTTAAGTATCAAACTAATTATGTCCGCTTTCTGAATTCTCATTTCTTGTCATGTTCCAGACCTCACGTCAGTATAGTTCTTTCCTCCTCACGCCAGCCTGCCTGAGCTAAAACACGTGCATTTCGGCCTCCACTCGTAACACGGTGTTGGCTCTTCTGCTAACACAAAAGTTGGATACTAGGAAATTGCATTTTATGGAGAAAGGAGGTTGTATACGAAACATTTGTACTGAGAACAATTGAATACTGTTACAGTATATTGGAACCATATTGAAAAATCTTATCAGACCGACACTCGAAGAAAGGCGCTGCTCTTTTCGCAAGATCGTTGTTAGAAGACATTCAGAACTCTCCTTAAAGGCAGTAACTTCGTATATTCTTCATTGAACTAGGTATCTATTCCGAGGAGACGGTGCAGATAAAATTAGACAAATATATGCTCACAGAAAGACAGACCAAGCAGTCATTCTTCTTACGCTCTATCCACGAAAGGAACTGGAAGATACCTAAATATAATTATATGGTGCGATGAAAAATACCCTCTGTCCCGGCTTTGAGTAGTTTTGGTGAGTACAGATGCTGGCTGCATGGTATTAATGTCGAACACTCGCATCTTACAGTAAGGGCAGTGAAATGGTGAAATTTATAGACAGTAGGGAAACTCGTGCCAACAGCAGTGCATAAGCATCGTGTTGGGAGCGCACACAGAAGAATCCGCAGAGAGCTGTGACAGAATTCCCAATGACCTGACCTCGGTGGGACAATCCCTGTTATTGAGAATACAGATGACGCCACGGTTCTGCGTATATAGTATGCAAGGCTAACGAGACTGTACACAGAAACTGAGTTTTCTGTATCTTTCCTAGGACGGTTGAAGACGAGAGCTGAAACACTGCCCAGCTGTGCAGTCGTAGCTGGCCTTTTTTTTCGGTCTGTAATATCTCGTTTGTCATCAAATTAGTAATCACTTATCCACCACCAGCAACTGAGGGTGAAGCTTTGACAATGCCAGCCGCTCGTTCTGGCGAAACGTCAGAAAAATCATCAAAGACGAGTCGGCCGAAGAACCCGAAACAGAAGCCAACAGGCAACTTGTCATACATTTATTTTCTAAAAATATTCGTAATCGGCAGTGCTAGTCGTGAGGAACTATTGCCAACTCATATCGTCTTTCTGTTAGGACGTAAACAAATCACATCAGGCTGACAGGGTTTCACCTTCGATGAGTTTGAAAATTAATCATTCACGCAAACCAGAAATTGACAATAATAATAATAATAATGTAAAATATTTGATTTAAAAGTTATGATTTGTCATACTGAATGCCTAGCTTCTAATGACTATTCAGATAACTTAGTGGTTTTGGAAAAGAGAATTATAAGGAAAACACTTTTTCGACTGAAGTCAACAGAACCTTGAAGGTAGAGTACTGTTGAAATACCACAAATAAACAGAAAAGGAAGAGGAGTTAACATTCTTTGACCATTTCTATAGAAGTGATGGTAAGAGATTAAGCAAATAGATTTTCATATCCCTTAGCCAAAATAAGCCGATGACAAATCGGTTTCAAGGACAAAAGAGTCACGTATTAAAGTATTTAAAGGCAAAAATGGATGGAAAATAGGTTGTAACTAAAACAATGAGAGAGAAAACTGAAACATAGCTAAATGATGAAGGAAAGTAAAAGACGGAGACTTGCAATTGGCAGGTGGTTTTCTGAAGGCCTCGAAGGAAAAAGAACTATAAGAGGATAAAAAGACCTTCTCTTATACAGGGTGAACATTAAACCAAAGGATATTGACACAAACCCCAGAATAAGCTCCAGGTAAGTAGCCCACCAACATTGTGTAAACCAAAGTACGATTATATAATCTCGCATATAAACCGTCACTATCCATATCACCTGTAATTCCGTGGAGGCCACTTATAACATCTGTTGTGACGTTGATGAGATGCACCTCTGTATGTGTTCTGGGACGATTTGCTGTCGTTGCATGCATACCGTCCATCACCGGACCTTTTCCCCTCCATTACCAGTCAGGAAACCATTCTTCCAGTTTGTCCATTTTATTAATGTTCATCCTGTTTGTGGATCAAATAACATAATGCAGCCATTTCAGTATACAGCAGACTGGATAACATAGTTATTTGAGAAGTCAAGGAAGATTTAAGGAGTGTACCAAGTATGCACAAACAAACATCTGCAGGCCGGGCGGTTCGAGAAGATTTTTGCACAAGCGATTATCATGTGGAGCCCCTGTTTCCCCACGTGCACTTTCGGCCATGTCAGTTTCCGCTACTAATTGTGACACACGTTTTATGTAAATCGTGCACTTGGATAAGTCCTTTATAGAGATGTTACAGTTGTGACGTCTTTGCGCCCCTTTCAGCTTGGCGCCCCACACGATAACTTGTGTGGCTTGGATCTTAAACCGCTCCTCTCTACCGGGTGAACTCGAATTCCACCTATAAATTTACAGAGGTTGATTGGGGATATTTTCTGAGTAGTTTAATATAAGGGAACCGCGGTCTCCTGTGGCTCTTAGCGGAGTAATAATGCTATAGTGGAAATCAGTATAAAGGCAGGGTTCCTACGAAATTAATAATACAGGGTGATTCAAAAAGAATACCACAACTTTAAAAATGTGAATTTAATTAAAGAAACATAATATAACCTTCTGTTATACATCATTACAAAGAGTATTTAAAAAGTTTTTTTTTCACTCAAAAACAAGTTCAGAGATGTTCAATATGGCCCCCTCCAGACACACGAGCAATATCAACCTGATACTCCAACTCGTTCCACACTCTCTGTAGCATATCAGGTGTAACAGTTTGGATAGCTGCTGTTATTTCTCGTTTCAAATCATCAATGGTGGCTGGGACAGGTGGCCGAAACACCATATCCTTAACATACCCCCATAAGAAAAAATCGCAGGGGGTAAGATCAGGGCTTCTTGGAGGCCAGTGATGAAGTGCTCTGTCACGGGCTGCCTGGCGGCCGATCCATCGCCTCGGGTAGTTGACGTTCAGGTACATAACTAACCTTTTTCATAGGACTCTCCATACAGTTGATTGTGGAATTTGCAGCTCTCTGCTAGCTCTGCGAGTCGATTTTCCTGGGCTGCGAACAAATGCTTGCTGGATGCGTGCTACATTTTCATCACTCGTTCTCGGCCGTCCAGAACTTTTCCCTTTGCACAAACACCCATTCTCTGTAAACTGTTTATACCAACGTTTAATACACCACCTATCAGGAGGTTTAACACCATACTTCGTTCGAAATGCACGCTGAACAACTGTCGTCGATTCACTTCTGCCGTACTCAATAACACAAAAAGCTTTCTGTTGAGCGGTCGCCATCTTAGCATAAACTGACGCTGACGCCTAGTCAACAGCGCCTCAAGCAAACAAATGTACAACTAAATGAAACTTTATAGCTCCCTTAATTCGCCGACAGATAGTGCTTAGCTCTGCCTTTTGTCGTTGCAGAGTTTTAAATTCCTAAAGTTGTGGTATTCTTTTTGAATCACCCTGTACAATGTCTGTAGCATACTGTATCGAATTTGTTATGAAAGTACTGTAGTAGATACATATAAACATAAACAATAATGACGGAATTACGTAGTTTCTTTCATAACACGACTAACAAAATAAGACGTTTGCGTTTCCTGGGTGGAAAGTGGTGTCAAAGCACTCATTGTCCTGTTTGGTTATCGCATTGTTTGTACTTCGTCCAACCTCCTAATTACTTCAAAAATTCTCTTCGGCAGCGCTTTTCTTAGCGTTCGTAGTTCTTGCAGTAAAATTGTCGCCCACTCTTCTCGTAGGGCTCTTTTAAGCCCACATACAGCCTCAAATTGCCTTCCATTGCGATAAAAACGTATTGCGAGTATTCCCAAAAGATTTTCCACGGGGTTCAAATTCGGGCTAAGTGCAGGCCAGGGCAAGACATCGATATATTTATCTTCAAACGACTTTTTCGTTGTAGCAGAAACAAGCACAGATGCGTCATCATGTTGAGACATTAGACTTTCGTCCCCTAGGCCCTCATCAGTTCTGTCTCTAGCAGTTCAGCGTACATGTTAGAATTCATTTAGCGTTCGGCCATGCAATGCGTGATTTACCTTTAGGGCAAAAGGCTGTCCAAATCATAACACTTTCACTGCCAACATTTCTGCTCATTCTTACCTGCTGCTCTGTTCTCAGATCGTACTTATAGCATTGAAATCCATCCGGCCCAAAATGGTTCAAATGGCTCTAAGCACTATGCGACTTAACATCTGAGGTCATCAGTCCCATAGACCTAGAACTACTTAAACCTAACTAACCTAAGGACATCACACACAGCCATGCCCGAGGCAGGATTCGAACCTGCGACGGTAGCAGCAGCGCGGTTCCGGACTGAAGCGCCTAGAACCGCTCGGTCTCAGAAGCCGGCCATCCGCCCCATCTACATTAAATTTCTTCTCATCACTTAAGATCACTTTATCCCAATCTGAAGCCCGACAAATGTTTTTCAGCAAATTCCAACCTTGCCTCCATATATTTGGCTGTTAGAGCAAGTTTATTCAGTCGTTTCTTGAATGCAATATGGTTGTCATTAGACAAAATTTGTCGTATACGTCTGGCTGTTACTGATAACTGTAAAGCAGCAACAAATTGAGAAGAATAATGGTTTGTGGCCACTGTTTTGCGCAAAAGGAACTGTTTCCATGCCTCAAATAATTTTCTAATTAGGCCATATTTTCCGTTCTGTCCATGTAGCGCTCCCAATCTAATGAAATTGCCAATCACTGCACTCTAACGATTGAACATCTTGGCGACTGTACAATTGGAGAGCCGTAATTCCTTGCACACACTATTTCCGCCTTTTCATCTCATGATAACTGTTTCCCACGTAGAGTTGTCGCAGTCATGGCTTTTGCACACAACATGCACTATCACTAATGGTGCTGCTTACTGCCTGCAGTAAAGGCACATACTCACACTCTAGCACCACACAGAACCGACTGATTTCCGCCCTCTTATCATCTGCACCGTTGATGGCGTGTTATGTACTGTACTACTGACAGTAGTCCCTCGGTGGGTACGCCTTTCCTACCTTAGGTTCCCAAGATCACGCAGGGTATGTACCACTTACACCTTTTGTCCTCACTGCAGAACTTACATCAAAACATCAAAAGGCCAGCTCTGCTTGAGTCGACGTTAAGTTGATGCTGACAGTTGCAGTGGGCTGGGCGCGGCAGCTTCGCCCGCCAACCTCAATCAATAACGTAAGGCGATTCTGTAATCGTCTCTATGGCAACGCCTCAGTGTTGTCACAGTTCTGTAGACGACTATTGTTTTCACTTGCGGCCTTCTTACGCCGCTTCGAACGTAGACATTATTGAATATTGATATAAGTAAACAATGTTACATACAGCAAAGACCGATGCAGTTCATGTGACCAGAATACTACCGACATTACTCAAAAATCTGAAAATTGTTACTCAAGAATCACCCAAACAGAACGAAAGCGGTAAATGCACGACAATGAAACACATGGCGCTCCACGTCTCATCGCTTCTCTCTACACTTGGCATGGGACTTCCCCTCAGAGGAGCCACGCCGGCTGGCAAAGGCCCGCCCGCTCACCCAGAGACTGCAGACAACTGCCTGCTCCTTCCACGGCAGCAGAACCTGAAAATACGCGCCTTTGAACGCAGGTTACATTGATTGCAGGCAAGACAGTAGACTGATACACTGGCAGCCGTTCCAGTTGACCGCCCAGAGGAATGTATGGAAAGGAGCGAAACCAGATGACAGAATAAAGTGAGGTCAACAGCACCACCAAACCAAGACGGGAGGCACAAATGTAAGTTTCACTCAACCACACCACTAGAATAAGAAACCTGAAGAAGCAGCTGACCAGAGATTCGGATCTAACAGCCTTACGAAGATTCCAACGTTATCAGGAGTGTCAACAACACCAGGCCGCCATTTACACTTGGGTTATTTTCCAGCACACAGAGAGCGACTGCCAGCAAAGTAGACTCTGTCCCCAACGTGGACTGCTTGTGATTGCCTCAGCACTTCAAACTTTCGCACGTCGCAATCATAACTCACCTCGCTCTTTCGAATATTCCAGGCCATAGCCGAATAGTCTCACTCTGTTCAAGATCTATGCATTAGCAACTGGTTCAGCATGCACAACTCTTTCTCTAAGGTTCCCTCAAGTAGAAATCAAGAAGGTTTAAGTCCGGTGGTCGAGGTGGTCAGGCACAAGGGCCCCCTCGTCATATTTATATCGTTGGGAAATTTTTTTTGAAACCTTAACTTTTCCCGGCGAATTGAATGTTCAAATACACTCCTGGAAATTGAAATAAGAACACCGTGAATTCATTGTCCCAGGAAGGGGAAACTTTATTGACACATTCCTGGGGTCAGATACATCACATGATCACACTGACAGAACCACAGGCACATAGACACAGGCAACAGAGCATGCACAATGTCGGCACTAGTACAGTGTATATCCACCTTTCGCAGCAATGCAGGCTGCTATTCTCCCATGGAGACGATCGTAGAGATGCTGGATGTAGTCCTGTGGAACGGCTTGCCATGCCATTTCCACCTGGCGCCTCAGTTGGACCAGCGTTCGTGCTGGACGTGCAGACCGCGTGAGACGACGCTTCATCCAGTCCCAAACATGCTCAATGGGGGACAGATCCGGAGATCTTGCTGGCCAGGGTAGTTGACTTACACCTTCTAGAGCACGTTGGGTGGCACGGGATACATGCGGACGTGCATTGTCCTGTTGGAACAGCAAGTTCCCTTGCCGGTCTAGGAATGGTAGAACGATGGGTTCGATGACGGTTTGGATGTACCGTGCACTATTCAGTGTCCCCTCGACGATCACCAGTGGTGTACAGCCAGTGTAGGAGATCGCTCCCCACACCATGATGCCGGGTGTTGGCCCTGTGTGCCTCGGTCGTATGCAGTCCTGATTGTGGCGCTCACCTGCACGGCGCCAAACACGCATACGACCATCATTGGCACCAAGGCAGAAGCGACTCTCATCGCTGAAGACGACACGTCTCCATTCGTCCCTCCATTCACGCCTGTCGCGACACCACTGGAGGCGGGCTGCACGATGTTGGGGCGTGAGCGGAAGACGGCCTAACGGTGTGCGGGACCGTAGCCCAGCTTCATGGAGACGGTTGCGAATGGTCCTCGCCGATACCCCAGGAGCAACAGTGTCCCTAATTTGCTGGGAAGTGGCGGTGCGGTCCCCTACGGCACTGCGTAGGATCCTACGGTCTTGGCGTGCATCCGTGCGTCGCTGCGGTCCGGTCCTAGGTCGACGGGCACGTGCACCTTCCGCCGACCACTGGCGACAACATCGATGTACTGTGGAGACCTCACGCCCCACGTGTTGAGCAATTCGGCGGTACGTCCACCCGGCCTCCCGGATGCCCACTATACGCCCTCGCTCAAACTCCGTCAACTGCACATACGGTTCACGTCCACGCTGTCGCGGCATGCTACCAGTGTTAAAGACTGCGATGGAGCTCCGCATGCCACGGCAAACTGGCTGACACTGACGGCGGCGGTTCACAAATGCTGCGCAGCTAGCGCCATGCGACGGCCAACACCGCGGTTCCTGGTGTGTCCGCTGTGCCGTGCGTGTGACCATTGCTTGTACAGCCCTCTCGCAGTGTCCGGAGCAAGTATGGTGGGTCTGACACACCGGTGTCAATGTGTTCTTTTTTCCATTTCCAGGAGTGTAGATTACGGGTCTGCTGCCGGGTGACGTCGTCGACCACCGGCGATATTTCGGCAGAAGCACACCCTGCCATTCTCTATGCAGGGCAGGGTGTGCTCCTGTCTAAATATCGGCGGTGGTCGACGACGTCACCCGGCAGCAGACCCGTAAGCTATTTGAACTCTTTGAAGTGTAGAAGAGGCCCACCGTCCGTTTCCTATGCTGATATGAACTTTTTTGTTCTTTTTCCTGTCAGTAATCACTTTGTAAAGCTCATTCTCTTACTTAATATTCACCCTGTACGAAACTGATTTTCCTCAGTAACTCATGTGTTGTTTGTAAATTAGTTTACCATACGGGAATAAGTAACATTAGAAGACAGACATGAAACCATAACCATCGTTATATTACAGGCAGCATAAAGAGACACAGAGAAAAAACAATATAAAATTAATGAAATGCGAAATCTTTAAGTTACGCCACCAAGTTAATAAGTTAAATAACTCGTTAGAGACCCCATATCTAACCCTGTTGTTGTTGTGGTCTTCAGTCCAGAGACTGGTTAGATGCAGCTCTCCATGCTACTCTATCCTGTGCAAGCGTCTTCATCTCCCAGTACCTATTGCAACCTACATCCTTCTGAATCTGCTTAATGTATTCATCTGTTGGTCTCCCTCTACGATTTTTACCCTCCATGCTGCCCTCCAATACTAAACTGGTGATCCCTTGATGCCTCAGAACATGTCCTACCAACCGATCCCTTCTTCTCGTCAAGTTATGCCACAAATTTCTCTCCTCTCCAATTCTATTCAATACCTCCTCATTAGTTATGTGATCTACCCATCTAATCTTCAGCATTCTTCTGTAGCACCACATTTCGAAAGCTTCTAGTCTCTTCTTGTCCAAACTATTTACCGTCCGTGTTTCACTTCCATACGTGGCTACACTCCAAACAAATACTTTCAGAAACGACTTCCTGACACTTAAATCTATACTCGATGTTAACAAATTTCTCTTCTTCAGAAATGCTTTCCTTGCCATTTACAGTCTACATTTTGTATCCTCTCTACTTCGACCATTATCAGTTATTTTGCTCTGGTGCAAATAATCGGAATGGTATGACAGGTACCCAGCACAAGCTTACACAAGTCACTAAATACACTGAGACGACAGATGTTGTGGTGTACCTCCAAATATCGTGTCGGATCTTCTTTTGCCCGGCGCAGCGCAGCAACTCGACGTGACATGGACTCAACCAGTCGTTGGAAGTCCCCTGCAGAATTATGCAGCCATGCCTCTATAGCTGTCTATAATTGCGAAAGTGTTGGCGGTGCAGTATTCTGTACACAACCCGACATCTCGATTATGTCTGATAAATATTCTATGGGATTCATGTCGGGCGAACTGGGTGGCCAAAACATTAGCTTGAATTGTTCAAAATGTTCTTCAAAACCAGTCGCGAACAATCGTGACACGCTGAAATGGCGCAATATCTCCGTAAAAACTGTTTGGGAACATGAAACCCATAAATGATTGCAAGTGGTCGCCAATTAGTTGAACATATCCATTTCCGGTCAAAGATCGGTCCAGTTAGACGAGAAGACCCAGTCAGTTCCATGTAAACACAGCCCACACCATTATGGAGCTGCACAGTGCCTCGGTGACACCGTGGATCCATGGCTTCGTGGGTCTGTGTCACACTCGAACCCTATCATCAGCTCTTATCAGCTGACACTGGGACTCATCTGACGAGGCCCCGGTTTCCCAGTCGTCTAGGATCCGACCGATACAGTCACGAGCCCAGGCGATATCGTGCTGTTAGCAAAAGCATTCGCGTCGTTCCTCTGCTGCCACAGCCCATTAGCGCCACATTTCGCTACTACGTCTTTAATGATAAATTGGTTTCTTTAGTTACTTCAAGCAATGTTGTTTGTTAGGACTAACAACCCTATGCAAACGCAGCTGCTCTCGGTCGTTAAATGAAGGCTGTTGGGCACTGCGTTGTCCGTGGTGACATGTAATGCCTGCAATTTGGTATTCTATGGCACTGTAGATCGCGAAATATTGAATTCCCTAACTATTTCAGAAATGGAATGTCCCATGCGGATGGCTCCAAATACCATTCCGCGTTCAAAATCTGTTAATTCCCCTCGTGCGACCATAATCACGTCGGACACATTTTCACGTGAATTACCTGAGTACAAACGACAGCTCTGCCAATGCACTGCCTTTCATACCTTGTGTACGCCACACTACCACTTCTGTATATGTGCATACCGGTATCCTAGGACTTCTGTCAACACAGTATGTGCTGAATCTAAAAAGTATGAGAAAAAAATTACATTTCTCGCGGCCCGCTTGTGGGACCAGGGCTAATACCGTTAGATCTCAATTGCACTCTCTGACATGACTAAGGACTCTTGAAAAAATAACATTATATACAAAGTAACATAGATACTCATACCATTTCATAGAGAATTCAAGATACTGAAATAAGTTTATCGACAGGTGTACCATAAATGTTATATGGGGTTCATGTTCGGCTATCTGGGAGACCAGATCATTCGCTTGAATTGTCCAGAATGTTCTTCAAACCAATCGCGAACAATTGCCACCCGATGATACGACGCAGTACCATCCACAAAAATTCGATCGTTGTTTGGGAACATGAAGTTCATGAATGGCTGAAAATGGTCCCCAAGTAGCGGAAAATAGCCGTTTCCCGTCAATGAACGGTGCAGTTGCATCAGAGGACCTAGCCCATTCGATGTAAACACAGCTAACACCATTATGGAGGGACCATCAGCTTGCATAGTGCCTTGCTGACAACTTGGATCCATGGCTACATGGGATCTGCGCAACACTCCAACCCTACAGTCAACTCTTACCAACTGAAATCAAAACTCATGTGACCAGGCCAAGGGTTTCCAGCCATCTAGAGTCCAGCCGATATAGCCACGAGCCCAGGAGAAGTGCTGCAGGCTATGTCGTGCTGTTAGCAAAGGCACTCGCGTCGGTCGACTGCTACCGTAACTCATTAACGCCTAATGTCGCCGCACTGTCCTAATGGATACAATCGTCGTACGTTCCACATTGATTTCTGCCGCCATTTCACGCAGTGTTTCTTGCCTGTTAGCAACAACAACTCTACGCAAACGCCCCTGCTCTCGGTCGTTAAAGGGGGTAGGACGTCAAACGGGCCGACTTGGGGCAGGAGAGGCACCACAGGACATTTTAATTTGCACTGTCTATACTTTTACAAGTAAATTCATAAAACTGTCAGCATGACCAGGAAGGATTCAGGATTCACACTTGTAGCAGTGGAAGTTCAAAAACATAACAAAATAATTTTTTTACATGTGAAATTTCATCATTTTTCACATACTATTGGCTGCATTTGTTGCTATAGGTACACTTTTCTTCATAAGTAAGAGAGACTGTTCGATGAATTTTGCGCAGCATACAAACCATACTTACAGGTGTCTGAACTCTAGAATCTATTTAATTTATGAAAAAATGAATGAGCTTTTACGTTTTAAACTTTATGTTTAGGAAAAAATAAAATTTTGTAGTTAATTACCACAATTTTTACCACAGTTTTTAATAGATTTGGAAAATTCTGGAGTTTCATACACCTGTAAGTATGGTTTGTATGCTGTGCAAAATTCATCAAAGAATCTCTCTTACTTGTGAAGAAAAATGTACTTATCGCAACAAATGCAGTCAACAGTATGTGGAAAAATGATGAAATTTCATATCTAAAAAAAATTATTTTGTTATTATTTTGCACTTCCACTGCCATGAGTGTGAATCCTGAATCCTTCCTGGTCATGCTGACAAAGGTTTATGAATTTATTTGTAAAAGTATAGACAGTAGAAAATAAAATGTCCTGTGGTGCCTCTCCTGCTCCAAGTCGGCCCGTTTGACGTCCTACCCCCCCCCCCCCCCCCCCCCTTATGTGAAGACCGTTGGTCACAGCCTTGTCCGTAGTGAGAGGTAATACCGAAATTTGGTATTGTCGGCACACTGTTGACATTGTGGACCTCGGAATATTGAATTTCCTAACTATTTCCGAAACGGAATGTCCCAAGCGTCTAGCTCCAAATACCATACCACTTTCTAAAGTCTGTTAATTCTCATCGAGAGCCGATTAATCACGGCGGAAACGCTTTCACATGAATTATCTGAGTACAAATGTCAGCTCGACTGCCCTTTTATACCTTGTGTATGTGCATATCGCTATCCCATGACTTTTGTCACCTCAGTGTACTTCTCTTTCTTTCTGAAGTCCCTTCGTATATCCCGATAGTTGCGATATAAGACACACCAATGCCCTAATTTACTTGATATAACGCAGCTCACCATACAGTACGAGAAACCTTAACTTCAGAATTACATATAGTCGACCGTGCAAGAGGGTCTCGTGTTATATGATGTTACAGCTGTAAACGGAAAGAAATGCCGATGTCTCGTGAAAGAATACAAAGCGAGTGACCCAAACAATTGTCTTGTAGATGTTCCTGATTTTTGCAGGAGCACGGGAATACTAAAAAGTTACTTTCACAGTTCTCGTATGATTAACTGCTATTGCGTTAGCATTTAAGACTAGACATATTACCCTTTCTGTGGGCTAATCGAAGTACAGGAAAGACAGTTTGCTCCACCGGTGGGACGTAACCTGCCGCGTTGAGAGCGAGATTAAGTTAACAATACCTTGCCTTGCAGACAATGGCCATTGTGGGGAGCTACCGACACTTGAGCGGGTAATCTTATCCTAAATGTCAGAGGATGATGCTGTTGCGGATATGTGGGACGGTCGGTTGTCCACTGAAGACTCCGGCGCATGCGCAGTAGGAAACAACGTCGCGAGCGCGAGTCAGGAGCACGAGATGTGTTGTGTCTGGCCGGGTGAGGCGACCACGTCTGTTGGGCAACGCGTCACCATAGTCGGTGCCTCGGGCGGTGCGTTGCCCAAGGCTTGCGAAATCGGAGAAGCCAGTGCGTGTCTGGCCGCAGAAAGTGTGCGGCGTTTCGCTATCCGTAAGGGCACGCGACTGACACTTTTCTCCACTTAAAAAGAGTCCTACCGTTCCATGTGGGGAGAAAGGCGTGCTGATAAGGTCCTTTGTTGGCAGTACACCCTCTTCTGTGTCGAGGTGATGGTAACCCTCTAATAAGGCTGAGGAGAGGTCAGATACCGAAAACCCTGCCGGCCGGAGTGGCCGAGCGGTTCTAGGCGCTTCAGTCTGGAACCGCGTGACCGCTACGGTCGCAGGTTCGAACCCTGCCTCGGGCATAGAGCTGTGCGATGTCCTTAGGTTAGTTCAGTTTACGTAGTTCTAAGTTCTAGGGGACTGATGACCTCAGAAGTTAAGTCCCATAGTGCTCAGAGCCATTTGAACCATTTTGAACCGAAAACCTTAATCAAGCAAAACCCAAATCAGGCTCTTCCTAGACAATATCCTGAAAGCCACAGAAGGAAATAAACTATCCTATTCGGTGTTTCTATATTTTCGATAGGTCTTCCATTAGTTACACACTGACGCCCACTACGAAAGTACGTTCATATTATCTTAGATTAAATATGACGTTCATTTCATAGATCCATAGTGGGGAAATATTCGTGGACGTGGAACACAACATAATATAGAATATCTGTTTCACACAAGAATTAAATTTTCAGAGACAGCTGTTTAATTTCATTGACCCTCTGTGAAAAGGTCGGAATGCATATATAGGATGTAAATGATAATTGTTTTAAACGTACGATAGTGGTGCAGAGGAAATCGAGACGAACAATTTGATATAGAAAACTTGTGATCGATCGGGTCGGGAAACAACCTCAAAATTACCTACAAAACCACGTAACCTACCGGTCGCGAGACATTTTCGATATTATCTCACTCTCTTCACGCTAACTCATAATAATAGAGAAGAATGACTAGTCCTTTTTTTATATAGAAAGCTAATGTACTTCTGTTTTGCCGGCCGCGGTGGCCGTGCGGTTCTAGGCCCTTCAGTCCGGAACCGCGTGACTGCTACGGTCGCAGGTTCGAATCCTGCCTCGGGCATGGATGTGTGTGATGTGCTTAGGTTAGTTAGTAGTTCTAAGTTCTAGGGGACTGATGACCTAAGATGTTAAGTCCCATAGTGCTCAGAATCATTTGAACCATAATTCCGTTTTATACTGAGACACGTTTGCGCTAGAGACTGCGGTTTCGAGCTGTTCAAGAGAAACATACAAAAGTGATCTTCAAATGTACACTCAGCCCCCCATCGGTCAAGATTTTTAGTATGTTGTCGATGGCGACTGCATGAATTATTTCCCATATTAGATCTTTTTGTTTGTTTTCATTGACTGTGCTATTATGACACCGACGTAGTCGTGCACTTACAAATTGTAAAACTCACATTTGTGTAAATTGTACTTCACATTTTTTTAAATTTTAACGGCAAATTAACAATTGAATAGTTTTGTTTATCCAGCTTTGTTACTGTGAAACTACTGTGCTTGTAACGAAAGACATAAGCTAAGCCAAACCAATTACACATTCACAGATAAAAATAAACAACACGGTAACTAAGGGAAATCGATAGGTAACTGTTCTGATGTAAACTTATAACATCGTTGGTTAAACGTCAAACAAAAAGTTGTCACACACAACAAATAAAATTCAGGTTATAACTTCCAACAAATATAGCCTACGAAATCTACGTCACAAAATAACTTTAAAAGACGTAATAAAACCGCTTAGGTGACTAACCAGCGATGTTATAGGTAAGTTAAGAATTTCATAAAAGTGTGGTTGTCAATCTCATATACGACAAGTAGGCTACCGTCTGCCCTAGAAAATAGTATATATTAAAACCATTACTTTCAGATCCCCTGATGGTGGCAATAGTGCTGAAAAACGCCTGTCGTGATTAAATAAACATCTCAAAAAAAAAAAAGGAAGCAGCTTTTTGGACTTAATTCATGATGTCTTTACACGACTTATATCAAGCTGCGGACCCATTGGAAACAAAATTACAATAGCTGATTGTTGACGTCTGGCGAACTTCACAAGCCGTCTACTATTTATCGCTGTCCATTTATTACAGTTTACGGAAAGGAATTAAATTACTTTTCAACATAAATCTAAAAAATGCTTTATTACAGAGAGTTTGAGCGAACGAGACGAAATTATCAAGAATTTTGTGCACGTCGTTCACTCACCTCCAGCAGCCTGGTTGCTAAATCGTGTGCTTTGTGTGCAAAACGAAGCGTGCTTTACCAGATCGGCTTCTCGCCGAGGAGTTCCCTGCGTAATAGCAATGAGAAAAACGATGCAGCCAGTCAAGGTTTAGTGGGATGGACAGTCTTCTGACCTATGCTCTTATCCTTATGGTCACGTTCACTTTATGTGCTATTTCCTTTTCTCGCCTCTGTTATGAACAAACTATTAAGCGCTTTGATTTGTACGTAACAGAGGAGAAATGTATTAGTTACTAGAATAATATATGTGGTTCATCTAGACTGACCAAGGTCGACGACCTACAAATAAATTGTTCACTTGTGTTAAGTCCCATAGTGCTCAGAGCCATCAGAGCCAAATTGTTCACTTGACAAAAGCCGGCCTAGGTGGCCGAGCGGTTCTAGGCGCTACAGTCTGGAACCGCGCGACCGCTACGGTCGCAGGTTCGAATCCTGTCTCGGGCTTGGTTGTGTTTGATGTCCTTAGGTTAGTTAGGTTTAAGTAGTTCTAAGTTCTAGGGGAATGATGACCTCAGAAGTTAAGTCCCATAGTGCTCAGAGCCATTTGAACTTTTTGAACTTGACAAAAGTATGACAGACTGTACCGTTGATCTCATATTAAAACTCCCAACCGTCGTTCAGTTGTCAAGCTTTCGTGACTAAAATAATGATAACGTCGTTGTATTTTTTTATTTCCTTCTCATAATTGTTTACGTATTTCTGATTTCGGACAATTGTTTGTACAATCCACGTTTAACAGCTAACAAATGATTCACGGTTTCATCTGGAGTAAGAAAGAATTAAAAACTTTTAATACAGTTATTGTGTTATTGTTTAACTTACGAAACATTTAGGGCAATGACGCCTATTTCAGACCATCTCTCAAATAGCTCCATAAACGTAAACGTCAACATGCAGAAGTGTTGTCTTCCATCACTGGTTCAGTTGCCTATCTTTCCTTCAACTGTAACCAAATCAGTCGAAAATCAGCTTTAAATAATGTAATTTTTCACGTTCAATTACCGACTTCCCTTATTTGCATTTCACCGGTGAGATGACGGTTACATGACTTCACTTCGGAGATATCAAAGAGCCGGATTCGGTTTCAAACACAAATATACGACCCCATGATTTGGGATACCACAACAGTCCTGGCTGTTGTTTGTATGTTTCGTGTATAATTTCTACAGCTGTCAAAAAGATGTGGAGAGCGGCAACTTTTTTGCAGAAATAGTACCCTCTCCCTGGGTACATAGTTACATTTCGAAATAATCGGATGAAGGCAGGCAAATACGTGCCTTATGCGATCTTTCTCCGTAATGACAAGGCGTGATCTAAAAGGATGAAAAACGCAAGGATTTCTTGTACCGAATCGAGAGACTTCTGCACCCACCTTACTGTCCACTCCTTGTACCATGACAGACTTTTGTATTCCCAAAAGCGAAGTAAACCGTTCGTAAATTTGAATTTGTTCCACGAAATGGCTTTGTTTAGCTTTGAAGCGTAATCTTTCTAAAGTAGCGAATCGTGGAGTCTTTTCTTGTGCTTTCAGACGTCAGGAAAGGGCAGTATCAGAACAGCTGAAGGTTTTTTTTTTCGTAAAAGCAAGAATACCCATTAATACATTAAAAATCACAAACTGAAGTTCGTAAACACTGAACGATCTATCGGAGCCTGTGCATTGGACTTCCATTACCTTGGTTCTGTTATTACCGTGTTGGAAAGAAATCTATTAAGTGCTGGGCTTCAGCTTCCCTTCTCTTGCCTGTCACATTTTTCAGATGAATGTCGCTTAGTGTGCCCTCAGAGAATCGGCGTCTCTCCCAGCTATCAAGCTGAAATCTTTATAGCTTCCTGTACAAACTTGAGCACAAGCACGCAAGGTGTCGCGCAATCAGGGCGAAGGTCACCGAGGAAATGAAAGAGAGACAAACACAACCAGTATAAACTGGAATAACTGCCTAAAGAAGTTCCAGATTTGAGAGATAAACAAAACCGAAGGACGTCTTAAATAGCGCTAAGTGGCTGATTCCTGAACAGCCACTCCGTAACGCAATTACTTTTAAGTTTTTATGCTTGCCAGTCACGCTACCTGTCTTTGCTACTTTAGCTTATTATTTCAAACTCCCAGTGGCTTGTACAGTGGCCCGAGGATGCTAGCTAGAATTATTTCTGGGTTTGTCTTCAGTGATAAACCGGATTACACAGTAATTGTGAATTAGGCTTATGTACACTAGGTCGACCTCCTCCTGTGCATGGAACACCACCCCAATATATATATATAAAAAAGCTATCCTTTTACACTGTCTCTGTTAGTACTAAATTGAGCTCTTTGGCGCTACAGCTCTATTGTGCATTAGCAGCGTATTTGCCTCCGGTTCTTCTTCTTTTTTAGGTGTTACGGTTTCAGAGGGGGCTAAGGGAGGCAATGTCGGAGGAACTTGTGTCTGGTACACTGCTCTCCCAACCATTAACGTTGGTTTGCTGAGTCTAAGCTGCTACTTCAAGGAAAAATCTTAGGCAAAACCCAAATCGAACAGAGGGGCTACGTGTAGCGAGTCGCTCAGTGCCGAAAGCGGATGCTCCCAGCTATTCCAGTCAAATTTCTTTTCATATTACTACACACGTCAGGGATCTGAAACCATTTTCTAATCTTACACCTTTGACAAACGTAATGAAATGAAGAGTTACAATGGTTGAATAAGCATTACATAAGTCGTTGCTGACAACTGTAGTTCGTAGACCGTTGGAAAGAAAGAATCACAGAAGCAGGCCGAGATGTGAGTGTGAGGTAGATGATGAAGTGAGATACTACAATTGTTTCGAAATGAAGGCGGCGGTTGCTGGAAGCGAGATCATTGGAGAGGTGCATGAAATCAAACTTAGTGGTCATGACAGAAACAACAGGAGTTTTGTAAGAAGGAAAAATGTCTCTTTTAACAATAAAATTGTAGAGGTATCCTAATATCAGAATGAGATTTTCACTCTGCAGCGGAGTGTGCGCTGATATGAAACTTCCTGGCAGATTAAAATTGTGTGCCGCACCGAGACTCGAACTCGGGACCTATTGCCTTTCGCGGGCAAGTGCTCTACCATCTGAGCTACCCAAGCACGACTCACGCCCCGTCCTCACAACATTACTTCTGCCAGTACCTCGTCTCCTACCTTCCAAACTTTGCAGAAGCTCTCCTGCGAACCTTGCAGAACTAGCACTCCTGAAAGAAAGGATATTGCGGAGACATGGCTTAGCCACAGCCTGGGGGATGTTTCCAGAATGAGATTTTCACTCTGTAGCGGAGTGTGCGCTGATATGAAACTCCCTGGCTGATTAAAACTGTATGCCCGACCGAGACTCGAACTCGGGACTTCCGAGTTCGAGTCTCGGTGCGGCACACAGTTTTAATCTGCCACGAAGTATCCTAATATCGCCCAATTTCACCGTAGAATACGAGGCAATGATCTGTAGGATGATAGTACGACACTGTCTGCTCTGTACACGATTTTGGCTAGGTTTTTGAATACGGATACATCAATGAGACGTTCAATTCCTAGCAGAAAGAAAAATAGCGGATATAATCCAACGGGGAGGGGATATGGATGGCGGGTTCGTACAGTTGTATGGTTCGGAAGACTGTATCCGAAGAGAGGATGCCTGTGATCGGTCCCAGGTTGAGCGCCGTTAGTTGGTGCCCGTGTCGATGGTGTGCTGTTTTGCAGCCGGGAGCCTTGTTATTCCACGCGGCAGCCTCCCGGTCACGTCGCAGCAGTTATCGGCTGCCCCTCTCTCATAGTCAGTGGCACGTGGTCCCCGCGCTAATGGCCCCTTGGGCCTTGTCGCCGCTGGGCGCTGAACAGTCGCTCTTCACCTCTCTCCCCGTGGCCTCTGCTTTTAGACCTCGGCCTTCGGAGAACCCTGAAGCTGTCCGTACAGAGACTACGGGGCTCGCATAAATGCAAAAGTTTTATTACAACGAAACGAATTTTGTGAGCTTCTCTAAAAATTGTATACGGCTGCGTCAGGTCATTAGATAATTGTTACTCTGTGAGGTAAGAGAGGCAAAGCTTGGCGCAGACTGTCAGCTAACTGTAGAGATTACTACAGTCAAGAGCCAAAGAAACTGGTATACCTATCTAATATCGCTTAGGGCCCCCGCGAGCACGCAGAAGTGCCGCAGCATGACATGGCATGGACTCGACCAATGTCTGAAGTAGTGCTGGAGGGAGTTGACTCCATGAATCCTGCAGGGCTATCCATAAATCCGTAAGTGTACGAGGAGGTGGAGATTTCTTCTGAATAGCACATTGCAAGGCATCCCAGACATGCTCAATAATGTTCATGTCTGGGAAGTTTGGTGGCCAGCGGAAGTGTTTAAATTCAGAAGAGTGTTCCTGGAGCCACACTGTAGCAATTCTGGACGTGTGGGGTGTCGCATTATTCTGGTGGAATTGCTCAAGTCCGTCTGAATGTACAATGGACATGAATGGATGCAGGTGATCAGACAGGATGCTTATGTACATGTCACCTGTTAGAGTCGTATCTGAACGAGTCAGGAGTCCCATATCACTTCAACATTGCAGAGCCTGCAACAGCTTGAACAGTCCCCTGCTGACGTGCAGGGTCCAAGAATTCGAGAGGTTGTCTCCATATCTGTACACGTCAATTTGAAGCGACACTCGTCCGACCAGGCAACACGTTTCCAGTCATCATTCATCCATTGTCGGTGTTGACGGGTCCAGGCGTGGCGTAAAGCTTTGTGTCGTGCAGTCATCAAGGGTACACGAGTGGGCCTTCGGCTTCGAAAGCTCATACAGATGATGTTTTATTGAATGGTTCGCACGCTGACATTTCTTGATGGCCCAGCACTGAAATCTGCGGCAATTTGCGGCAAGGTTGCTCTTCTGCCACGTTGAACGGTTCTGTTCAGTCGTCGTTGGTCCCGTTCTTGCAAGGTCTTTTTCTGGTCGCAGCGATGTCGGAGATCTGATGTTTTACCAGGTGCCTGATATTCGTGGTACACTCGTGAAATTGTCGTAAGGGAAACTCCCCACTTCATCGCTACCTCGGAGATGCTATCGTTTGTGCGCCGAATGTAACACCGCGTTCAAACTCGCTTAAATTTAGATAACCTGCCATTTAGCAGCAGTTTCCGACCTGACAACTGCGTCACACACTTGTCTTATATAGGCGTTGCCGACCCCATCGCCGTATTTTACCTGTTTTTATATCTCTGTATTTCAATACACATGTATATACCAGTTTCTTTGGCGCTTCAACGTATTTTTATCGTAAGAACATACAGACATGCAAGGGTTGGACAAGTATATGGAAAACAGCGAAAAAATGCGTGTTTGAGCATAAACGCAGAGAATGGTAAGGCTGCAGGTTTTGTTGTTATATTTGACCACACACGGCACCTGTGCTACGCCATCAACACATTGCCAGTCGTGGCCAGAACAGTGTTTCGCGTAGTTGTGAGAGGATTATGGCATAGCTAAGTGAATTAGAACTTGGACAAATTGCTAGTGTTCGTATAGGGAGGGGGAGATGCTTCCGCAACCAAGGGAGCCGAAGATTTTGGTGTTTCAAGTGGCAGTGTATCGAATACTAAAAATGGCTCTGAGCACTATGCGACTTAACTTCTGAGGTCATCAGTCGCCTAGAACTTAGAACTAATTAAACCTAACTAACCTAAGGACATCACACACATCCATGCCCGAGGCAGGATTCGAACCTGCGACCGTAGGTATCGAATACTACACAGCATACGGGCAAAGGGACAAACATTATCCGGTAAGCCACAACGCGGACGAAAATGTGTGTTAAGTGATCGTGACGCACGGTCATTGAAAAGGATTGTGATGAAAAGTAGGAGGACGACAGTTGCAAAAGTACTGCAGAACTGAATACTGCTCTCGCGAACCTGTCAGCACCAAAACAACAGTAAGGGAGCTCCATACGCTAGGAACTGCAGGGCGAGCTGCAATTTCAGTGCCATTCGTCAGTGATTCAAATGCCCGTAACAGGAAAACTTGGTGCGAAAGTTATAGAACTCAGACGATCGAGTAATGGAAGGAAGTCTTGTGGTCCAATGAGTCTTGTTTCACATTGTTTCCGACTACTAGCCAAGTTTACATCTCAAAAGTGAAAAATGGTGGAGGTTCGGTGATGATTTGAGTACCCATATTGTAGTATTCCATAGGTCACACGGTTACACTCTAAGGTCGCATAACTGCCACGGATTATGTGACCATTTTGGCTGATTAAGATCTATCCCGTGGCACAAAGCTTCTTCCTCTCCGTGATCCTGTGTTCCAAAACCATAGGGCACCAGTTCACACATCTCGCATCATACAGGAACCCGCCCGCTAAGCCGAGAGGTCTAACGCACGGCTTTTCGGGCGGGAAGGAGCGCCTGGTCCCCGGCACGAATCCGCCCGGCGGACTTTTGCCGAGGTCCGGTGAGCCGGCCAGTCTGTTAATGTTTTCAGGCGGTTTTCCATCCGCCTCAGCGAATGCGGGCTGGTTCCCCTTATTCTGCCTCAGCTACACTATGTCGGCGATTGCTGCGCAAACAAGTTCTCCATGTACACGTAACCCTGAAAGAGTGGTTCGGTGTGGGGCGGCAGAGGGGTAAGTGGACTGCGGTCGTCGTCTTGAGGTTGTGGACCACAGTGGCTGCGGCGGGGACGGAGCCTCTCCGTCGTTTCTAGGTCCGCGGTTAACATACAATACAATACAATCATACAGGAATGGTTTTGTGAGCATGAGGGTGAATTATCATATATCCCTGCCCACAGAGTCATCAGATCTGAATGTTATTGAGCCTTTGTGGTCTACTTTGGAGAGAACAGAATGTGATCGCTATCCACCTCTATCATAGTTGCCTGAACATGCCACTATTTTGCTGGACATGTGGTATAAGAGTCTCTTGAAAACCGCACAGGGCCAGTTTTTATTCATTCTGAAACACTGGAAGCTTTTTTGAACGCTAACAGTTTTCCTACACCGTATTAGGCATTCTAATGTTTTCGGTGTTTCCATATTTTTGACTACCCCTTGTAACGTCATGGAGGCCTAAAGGCTTACCATGCTACAAATATAAACCCTGATGTCGAAATCATCGGCTAATAGAACCAAAGGTGATCATGTTGGTACTCACCGGTACACTGTAGCCCTACCATCGCTTGTTGAGTGAGCAGTTCTCCACAATATACTCTACATTGTCTGTTCTTCCACACCAGTCACATGCAGCACGTTCAGAATAACTCAGTTTCTTCAATGTTTCTTCCCATGTCACTTTCGGGTGTGACTGAGTCTCAATCAGTCGCAACGGAAGGGATCAGACCATGCAACTTTCGTCGTTCAGTTTTGAATTAGGTGGCTGTTCTGGAAAGGATGTTCATTCCAGCGATCTTCCCATTTGTTTGTTACGTCGAATACGTCTGTGACCTGAAGATGACCCAATGTAGCTTGTGTTACTTTACATATAGTTGCAGAATTCTCGAAAGTATTATTTGGAACTGAGTTCTTAAGAATTAGCACCTGCCAGCTTTTATTCTGAGATACAGGGGAGCAGTATTTGATAAAAGAGGTACACACTGAACGGGAGTAATCTGACAGCGCTACTAATGAATATAGCGGCCGCATTCATACGCTTTGTTGTGTGTTCACATGCAGCTTTCATGCATATGGCCACAATATTCAGCAACTGAGTGCAAGTCAAGTTGCAGCATTTCGTAGTAGTTTATTTCCATTTGCTCCCCACATGTTTCTGGCAATTTTCGGATTATATTTAATATGAGCCAAGCTTCTTTGCCTGATTTACGCATTGTAGGTGACACCAAGATATTTAAGGACGAATTTATGGACTCAGTCAAATAACAAGTGTAACTTCCTGTGTGCCTCTTTATTATAGAGATGAAACAGTGGCCCCTGTTTTACTTGAATCTGGCTGGAGTCCCCGTTTCAAATTCATTTAATACAATGAGGTCACTTGAGAGTGTGTTCTCATAATGCTTGATATCTTTCTTCAGACAAATTAGCGGCCTCCTCATCTGCATATTGTGTCCGCCAGTACAGCTGAGTGGTCAGCGTTGTTGACTCCCATGTGTAGGACGTGGGTTTAATTCCTGCTACTGTCGGGGCTTTGTCCTTGGCAGGAGGGCCAGAACAGTGTGTAGTCAGCCTCATGAAGCCATCTGAGCAGCTGCTTGACCAAGTGGTAGCAACATCAGGCCTGCTAACGCAACAACAGCTGGAAGTGCAATGTGCTCACCCCTATCCCTCCACATCGCATGCCCATGACGCCATTGGCTTATAGATGACATGGCGATCGGTCGGGCCCAACTAACCCATCTGCAGTAGAACGGTGCTACTTATCATCTGCATACTGGAGCACAGAGTTAGTAACTGGCTTTTCTTGGGCGTAATAATGCAACAGAATGGAAGTCAGAGCTGACCATTTTCAGGGTTTTCTATCTGCTAGCTTTTCTGTTCAGAAAAACTAAAAACATTCGACCAGAAAGAATGTTGTTGAGTGAACTTTTGAGCTTCTAACATGGAATTACAACAAACTCGAGCATCAGGCCTTCTCTCCATACTTTTATTAGTCTGGCAGCAACTGCATTAGCATTTATATGTGAGTTTATTCTTGGTTTGTGTGGATTTACAGCAAGTTTCCTTATAAGCTTTCAAACTTTACGACTGCAGTACATAAAATTCAGTCTAGTTGTGGTCTTGTGTTATTTATGACTTCTCACAACAATCAACTCTGCGAAAATATTCAATATTATGTCTATGTCTTGAATACACCACCTTACTCAACAAGATCTATTGACTGAAAACACCTACATAGTATTAAAGGATTAGTTTCTGAAACACTATGTTTGGAGTAAGGAGGAGAATTGTGAAAAGTAAGAGAACTGGAGAGAAAGGAGAAAAGGGTGGATCTGAATTCTGGTTATATAGAAAAATGCTGAAAGAGAATTGGACTTAAGAAGTGGAGAATGAAAAGGCTTTGGACAGAGGAGCAAAATGTATTTGGAAATGAAAATGGGAGCCAGAGCTCGAGGTATCTACTGAGGTAGTTTGATTGTGGTGCAAGCTGCAGAGCGGAAAAATTGTAAAGAATGTCACCACTGCAATATGTAGCACAGACTACAAGGACTTGATCCATTAGATCCTCTCTCTTTTATTTTACCAATTTCATAGTCACCACATAGTCTGTCACTCTGTTCCTCATTGGAGTGCTAGGGCAACAACACATGTAGGAAAGTCTTGTGGCATTTGGAAAATAGCAGAAAAGTACCTGGCAGATTACAGCTTGTGTTAGTCTGTTAGGCATCCTCATGTGGATCAGTTGGCAGAGCATGAAGATCTGTTGTTTCAGGCCCAGTCTGACAACCAGTTCTGATCTGTCAGAAGTTTCACTATAGCATACTTCTTTTTAGAGTTAAAAATGCGTTGTGGAGATACCATGCTCCCGTCTCTCCCCCACAATGTAACAAAGTCAGTGTAGGATATTTTCTGCTGATGTAATTCTTGATTTGTTGTTGTGCAGATTGGGCTGATGAGAAGTGGACACCTGCTAGCAGAGGAGTCTCCACATGTGTTGCTGTCCATGTATGGCTGCCAGTCTTTGGAGGAGGTTTTCCTCAAGCTCAGTCGTCGCCAGGGCAATGGTGCCAATGGCTCTGATAACCTCAACATCTCCAATAACATATCACTGGTGAGTGAAGTAAAACCTATACATTGCTATTGTAGTGCAAGTTTTGTGCATTTCACATTATACCTTATTCGACCTGCATGAGT
The DNA here is from genome assembly GCF_021461395.2 of Schistocerca americana. NCBI lineage: Eukaryota > Metazoa > Arthropoda > Insecta > Orthoptera > Acrididae > Schistocerca > Schistocerca americana. The sequence goes on along the minus strand of NC_060121.1, from coordinate 322,981,883 downwards.
CTACCAACAGCAAAAGGCCTGCCCCTCCCCCTTCCCTGTGTGTGTGTGTGTGTGTGTGTGTGTTTTATACATATGGTGCAGCCACTGACATGCATCAGTGCTTGCTAAACATGTGTGAGACATTGTATCAAAGTAAGAACGCCTAGTTAGTGGCTTTTGCCTTCCCATACTGGGAAAGAGAACTTGAACAACAAGAGATGTTCCATGCTTTCTTTGTGAGGTGCATCGTTTCACAATGAGCAGAAAGTTCATAAAATTGATAGTATGACTCAGAGAACTCTAGAAATTTTAAAGTGCAGGGATACTAAGGCATTTCATGAAAAATATACCACCATTATGTGTCAGAAGGAATGGTGTAAGAATTAAAAAGGGATGATCAGTTAATCCAGAAGTAGAGATATGATTCATGTAGGAGTAGAGGCGAAATTGGGAACCATTGTAAATAAGCAGTACTAGAAACAGTGTATGCACAGAATGGATTTACAACTGAATAAAAGCCATTTGCCACTAAACTGGTAACTATCATAAAGAAATAAATGCTTTCTATCAACATGCCTCAATTTTGTCCTATTTCCCTTTGTTAGCATTTGAGATCCACCACATAACTTACACTGAAGTATACAGGGTGTAAAGGCAGTAAGTGCAGATACTTCTGTTGGTGACTGAGGACAGTGTACTGAACAATATTACATGAATTTTTACATAATTTGCACACTAATAATTATAGCCATTACAAGTTATATGTTTTTAGGTTGCTTAGTATCTATGTGTACATGTGACAAGAGGCTCTTGTTTACACATGGGCAGCACGTTAGATGTTGAAGTGTGGACATGTGGATGCAAAACAGTTAGTCTGTACTGGCAGGCATAGTCCACTTATTGGTATTCAATGATAAGACTGTTTGGTGCAGAGAAAAAACAAAACAGCCAAGACACTGATCTGAACTTATACCTCCCTCTCTCCCTCTCTCCCTCTCTCTCTTTATCTCTCTCTCTCTCTCTTCATGTGTGTATATATATACTACCACTTTCCATAATCCTGTCCTGTGCTCTTGGTTTTCTGTGGAGGCCATGCTCACTTGTTCTGCTCATATTCATACTAAGTAGTTTTTAACTTTCTTAATGATCACATACTCTGTGTGTCGAGTCACACATTCTGTGTCTGCCCACACACACACACACACACACACACACACACACACACACACACACACACACACACACATATATATATATATATATATATATATATATATATATATATTTTACTTCTATATATATATATATATATATATATATATATATATATATATATATATATATATATATCTGTGTGTGTGTGTGTGTGTGTGTGTGTGTGTGTGTGTGGGCAGACACAGAATGTGTGACTCGACACACAGAGTATGTGATCATTAAGAAAGTTAAAAACTACTTAGTATGAATATGAGCAGAACAAGTGAGCATGGCCTCCACAGAAAACCAAGAGCACAGGACAGGATTATGGAAAGTGGTAGTTATGCTGTCACACTAAAGTCAGGGAACTTCATAAGATGTTAAGTAAACTTGTGGTGGAATATAAATAATTTAGGAGTAAAGCAGATGACACACTGAGCACTAAAAGCATTTAGTTGTCAACAAGCACACAATAAAGATTGACAACTTGCTAGCTTTTGGACAAATTAGAGGAAACACAGACACACACACACACACACACACACACACACACACACACACACACTGTGCAAGCACATTGTGTGTTCAGCTGGCACAACGTGTGTGTGTGTGTGTGTGTGTGTGTGTGTGTGTGTGTGTGTGTGTGTGTGTGTGTTTTCTCTAGCTTGTTAAAGGACTTGTCCTAAAGGTAACAACTTTCCATTAGTTTTTGCGAGCCTATCAATGACTCAGCACTTTTAATATTCTGATGGTTGGTCTCCTTTACTCCTAAATTATTTATGAGCTTCATAATTATTTGTGTTGCAACATCTTGTAAGCAGTGTTTCATGTTACATAAAATGGGCAAGCAGATGAAATACAGAAAAAGTCTGTGGTCAACTTTTCATTGAAGAAAAACTGTGACTGTATTGGTTAGTGTCATCAATATATTGGCCAGATTTTCGTCACAAATATATATTGAGGTGACCTAGGTGTTGTGTTATCACATTATTGTCTGAAGCAAATGTTGCTGGATAGAGTTAAACCTCTCAAAGAGCAGTAGGGTGCAGAATTACAAATGCATTTCAAATTATTCAAATACCATGAATTAGAACTAATCTTATTTATCTTCAGTGTATCATAAGTAAAGGCATCATCAGTCTGAAAGTGCTAATGGCATATTATTTTTATGATCTGAAGACCAACACACAACCAGTTATAGATGGTCTTACTGTTAAACACAGCATTCAACTCACAGAATGAAACTGGGAGTGTTCACCTACATCAACTACAAGAAGAAGTAAAATGCAAGTTAAATTCAAGAATAAAATCTTTGAGCAACTGGGGATTAAGTTCTAAAGTTTAGTCTCACATTAATTCACTGGACCACCAATCCAAAGAGCTATCAATTGAAGCTTGACATTCAAGATCAACTTGACAAGAAACTTTGTTGCCACTGGAGGAAAAATAAGATTATGATTTTATTGTGATGAAGAAGAAGTTAATATTGCTGACAATGATTCTAATGTTGCAAACAATGGCACTAATGTATTTATTCACAAAATAAGTACAACATACTTCATTCTTTACTTTGTGAAAACACTAATGGCATGGCACTGGTTGACTGTTGTGCCATAAACATAAATACACTCATTGTTTAGAACCCTCTCAACACTGTCAGTATAAGTATACCACATTCCAGCAGACCTCCTTTCATTTACATTACAATCAAATTACAATAGCAAAGCTTAAATAGTTAAATTAAATATTTCTTTAAAGTTTACAAAGATTTAGTAAAAATGTGTGCTGAATTCTGTTCTCAGTCTACTTAACAAATGTCTGTAAGTCCATTTGTGTAATATTCATTCAGAAAATGGCACTGTACTTCAACAATATACTTTGAATTTTTGCTAACACAACAATATGTAACAAAACCAACTGCCTGTGAGTCATCTTTGGCTACTTTAATGGGCGTGTCAGACTTTGCATCAAAAACGTTCAAAATATCTGGAATTAATCTCATGCCAGTGCCTCTTGCCATACTGCATATCTTGACCACTTAACCCATTGTTACTGCTATGCTGATTATTTTGCCCACATTGCCAACTGCCATGACCACTTCCTTGATGATGTCCAACACATGTATGTAACAGGAGATCTTGGGTTGAATGCTCGTCCAGTACACATTTTCACTCATTGCCACTGATTTGGATCAATGTTCCAATGCAGCTGACATCAGTAATCCCTTTCATTTCTTTTTCCTCACCTCCACCTTCAATTTACATGCAATATGTATATGTTTCTTATTTATTACAGCTGATTTAAAAGAGGGATTTCACGTAATCCTACTGATTAAATTGCAGGCATCTCTTCACTGGGGAAAGAAAGATGGACCAGTGTATGTGACAGAAGAAAGTGGAGTTGTTGGACTGAACTTCCACCAGTCAAAAGAAGTACTCATTCAAGATACAAGCAATGGTGTTGGATATCATGAGGTGAGAAAATATATGTATGATGATTTAACATTTGTAGGCAATACCTTCTTTTGTAAACTAAATACATTCAATCCAATTATAAACAGCTTTCATGCTACCTTATAATGAGCTGATATGGTGAACAAATACACTCCTGGAAATTGAAATAAGAACATCGTGAATTCATTGTCCCAGGAAGGGGAAAATTTATTGACACATTCCTGGGGTCAGATACATCACATGATCACACTGACAGAACCACAGGCACATAGACACAGGCAACAGAGCATGCACAATGTTGGCATTAGTACAGTGTATATCCACCTTTCACAGCAATGCAGGCTGCTATTCTCCCATGGAGGCGATCATAAAGATGCTGGATGTAGTCCTGTGGAACGGCTTGCCATGCCATTTCCACCTGGCGCCTCAGTTGGACCAGCGTTCGTGCTGGACGTGCAGACCGCGTGAGACGACGCTTCATCCAGTCCCAAACATGCTCAATGGGGGACAGATCCGGAGATCTTGCTGGCCAGGGTAGTTGACTTACACCTTCTAGAGCACGTTGGGTGGCACGGGATACATGCGGACGTGCATTGTCCTGTTGGAACAGCAAGTTCCCTTGCCGGTCTAGGAATGGTAGAATGATGGGTTCGATGATGGTTTGGATGTACTGTACACTATTCAGTGTCCCCTCGACGATCACCAGTGGTGTACGGCCAGTGTAGGAGATCGCTCCCCACACCATGATGCCAGGTGTTGGCCCTGTGTGCCTCGGTCGTATGCAGTCCTGATTGTGGCGCTCACCTGCACGGCGCCAAACACGCATACGACCATCATTGGCACCAAGGCAGAAGCGACTCTCATCGCTGAAGACGACACGTCTCCATTCATCCCTCCATTCACACCTGTCGCGACACCACTGGAGGCGGGCTGCACGATGTTGGGGCGTGAGCGGAAGACGGCCTAACGGTGTGCGGGACCGTAGCTCAGCTTCATGGAGACGGTTGCGAATGGTCCTCGCCGATACCCCAGGAGCAACAGTGTCCCTAATTTGCTGGGAAGTGGCGGTGCGGTCCCCTACGGCACTGCGTAGGATCCTACGGTTTTGGCATGCATCCGTGCGTCGCTGCGGTCCGGTCCCAGGTCGACGGGCACGTGCACCTTCCGCCGACCACTGGCGACAACATCGATGTACTGTGGAGACCTCACGCCCCACGTGTTGAGCAATTCGGCGGTACGTCCACCCGGCCTCCCGGATGCCCACTATACGCCCTCGCTCAAAGTCCGTCAACTGCACATACGGTTCACGTCCACGCTGTCGTGGCATGCTACCAGTGTTAAAGACTGCGATGGAGCTCCGTATGCCACGGCAAACTGGCTGACACTGACGGCGGCGGTGCACAAATGCTGCGCAGCTAGCGCCATTCGACGGCCAACACCGCGGTTCCTGGTGTGTCCGCTGTGCCGTGCGTGTGATCATTGCTTGTACAGCCCTCTCGCAGTGTCCGGAGCAAGTATGGTGGGTCTGACACACCGGTGTCAATGTGTTCTTTTTTCCATTTCCAGGAGTGTAGTATCCAAACATATTTTGCCTAATGCTGTACATAGTTTATAAACAAATACAAATTCAGACATGATTTTTACTCTTGGTGTAACATTTCCAGTGTTGATTTTATCCACTGAACTAGGAATGTGTTTTGGCCTTAAATTTGAATCCAAGCAGTTGCATTTCTTAATCAACCTCCTAAAACTTAGAGGTCAAAATTATATAGGTGACAAAGGATATTAAAATGAGTATTTGAGGAACCCATGGCTAGAAATGAATATTTCAGGCAGCACCAATGATGAATGAGCTATATGTGTGATACATGTGTTCATAAATTGCTACAACATTGAAAGGCCCTACTCTGGAAAACAATAATTGATTATCTGTGATGCGCCCAGATTGGAGCTTTTCTTCTGCTATTATGTGAACTTTTTGGTTTATGAAAGTGAAGAGGAACTTGTTGATAGGATCCTAGAAGTCTTTCTCTTTGTACAACAAACAACAGGGGTATTTGTCAGGATGAGGGAAAATTTTAAGTGCTATTGCAATGGATGTGTCATCTTGAGCTGTTACTATGAATGTAAGTTGCTGGAATGTGGCATAACTTGTTTATGTTAGTATAAAAAACTAAATAACAACAGTGTGGGAAGCTGAATTTCAGAAAGGCACAACAAAATGACTGTCAAATAAAGCTTTTGCCCAAACAGGCCTTCACCAGAATTAGGTAAAATACACACACACACACACACACACACACACACACACACACACAAATGCAATTTACACACACATTACCAGTCTCTGGCTGCCAAGGTCAGACTCTGGTCTTGGAAGACAGGGACTGTGGTCATATTTATGTGAGCTGTGTGTGTGTGTGTGTGTGTGTGTGTGTGTGTGTGTGTGTGTTTGTCTAATTATGATTAAGGCCTGTTTGGCTGGAAGCAATGTTTGACAGTCATTTTGTTGTGCCTATCTGCAACTCAGCATCTCCGCTATATGCTGAGTAGCAGCTATCATTTCCATAATTTTGTCATTATTCCATCCTGTATTTTCCATTGTTTAGCAGTATAGAAAGAATAGAGTGCTACTCACTGCATAGAGGAGGTGTTGAGACACAGATGGGCACGAAGAAAGACTGCTAAAATATTAAGCTTTCAGTCAAGATATTCTTCCAAAACAGAAAACACAAACACATTCACAGAAGCACAGCTCAGCCACACATGGCTACTGTGCCTCAACTGTGACTGCATCTGACATGAGCCAGCAATCTGATGGGGTGGATGCTTGTGGGTAAACAGGTGGCATGGGGTAAGGAAAGGAAGGGATATTACAGTAGGACTGGGGAAAGATGCTCTGCTGACTGTGTGAACAGGCAGGAATGTGGTGGGCACAGGGCATGGCTGCTAGGTGCCGGGTTGGGAGGCTATGCTGGGAGAACGGGGAGAGGGGGGGGGGGGGGGGGCAGAAGCAGGAATGTGATCTATGAACTAAACTGCAACCACTGTGCTGCTATCTATGTGAGCATGACGACTTGTTAGCTGTCTGTTTGCAAGAATGGTCACAACTAACCTTTGGCCAAGAGAAAACTGAACCACCTTGTTGTTGAATATTCTACCTAACACAATATGCTTCTCTTTACTGACTGCTTCACAGCCTGCACCATCTGGATTCCTGCCAACATCAGTTTTTTTTAATTGCATAGATGGGAAATTTCACAACAGCATATCCCCTAGTCATCCCGACCTCCACCTTCCCTAGTCCCTATCCTCCACATATCCATCTCTTTCCCTGCTCCCACACCAGCAATACACACAGCTTCTATCTCACCAATTCAGCTACTAGTCTTTTCCCCTCCGCATTCTCCCCCCTCCCTCCCCCCTCCTTTGCCTACAGAAGCACAGCCTCCCAACACTGCATCTAGAGACCCTGTTCTGCCCCCAACATATCTCTGCATACTTTCACAGGCTGCACAGCATTTTCCCCTGCACCTAACCTTCTATGTCTCCCCTTCCCCATACCAGGCCTCCTCATTACCTCTACCGCCCACCCAAGTAGACTGCTGTTCATGACAGACACAGTTGAAGTCAGACACCAGTTCCCGGAGACAGCAGCCATGTTTGTGTGAGTGCTGCTTGGGTGAATGCCTGTGTCTTCTCTGTATTGGAAAAGGACTTTGTCTGAAAGCTTAATATTTTAACAGTATTTTTCATTATACCTGTCTGTGACTGGTGAGTAGCAATATATCCTTTTCATATTGCTGTTATTCCATCTTGCACTTTCTGTTGATAGAATATTAATAATAATAATAATAATAATAATAACAATAATGATGATGATGCTGGTGGTGGTGGTGGTGGTGGTGGTGGTGGTGGTGGTGCTGATGGTGGTAATTCCTGATCATTCATTCCTTATTTCAAATTACTTAATTTAGTATAATTTAGACCCTAAACATTAGGGATACCCTGTAGTTTTCTACCATTTGAGACAGCAGTACTGATCCTGCAAACAGATTCATTCATACAGGTTTGTGTTACAGAACAACCCAGTTAAAAGAGCACACCCTATGAAAGACACTTTAACCATGTCACACAAAATTAGAGGAAAAGTCTTTTGTAAAAGGAATTAAAACATATTTACTACATTAAGAATTGTTATTGTGGTAACATGTGTGAATAATTCTTAACATTTTGATAATTGGTACTAGGGTGTGGAGTGCATATCTCTAGAAATGTTTCCAGAGAAGGTTGGGATTTCTTTCATTCTAAGTCCTTACATGAAACTCCCTAGTCTGAAATCATCTGCTCCTACATCAATGCTCCCCCTGTGCTGTAAGTAAGGAACAAGTGTTGGCAAAGGCCATGTAAAATGCTACCTCCATTGGCCCACAGTTTACCAAAGGCAAAGGTTAAGGGTTCTGTCACTATGTTATACAGTAACCACCCTCAGCACTCCAGTAATTTTCTCACCAAATTACACCCTTTTAACCAGAAAAAAATTGTGTAAGGTATTTGTTGAAATAAATTTCTTGGTCAACTATACATTTGAGAACCCTATACTAGGTTTGTATTAAAGCTTATGGTCCTTTGGTTTGAACTTTATAATGTTAAATTAGTGGGATACAGAAGTCCACTGACATATCAGATTGATAAACTTTCATGTCCTGCAAAAGAGCGATGGTGGTATACTTTTTATAAAAAATGGAAAAATGGTTTGTGTTGAAGTTACATTTTATGGTTTATTTCATTTTGATTCTTTAGAGTAATGTTAATCCTGAATGTGAATGTTTTAAATGTCAGGTGAATGATGAGTGCTCATGCCAACTATTATTTTTATTTTCAGATGAATGGTGGCACCAAAGCCATGGGAAGTACCACAGCAGTTGACTGTGATGATTGTGGTGATTGTTCTAATTGTGGAAACCTGACAACGAGAGGCAAGATGAGAGCTCTTTTACAAAAGAATTTCTTACGGATGTGGCGAAATGTTGGGTATGGCTCACATTACTCATTACTTCCTTTCTCTCTGCCTTCCCCTTCTGTGTGTGCATAAATTCCCTAAATGTTTGGCATCAGCAGTAGTAGTAGGTTTACTCATCTGTGGATCACTTTTAAAAGGATACTGAACATATCACGACATTAAAGTGTAAGAACAAAAAGCATAATTAATATAACATAATTGCAAGTCTAGTTTAACAATGATGGGATATGTAGTCAGTTGTGGCCTTATAACAGGAACAATTCTGGAATTTGCCTGCAACAATTTAGGAAAATGACAGAAAAAATTAGGATGGCTTGATGGGAATTACAGCCCTCATCTACCCAAATGCTACATTTTATTTCCAATGCATACAGTTTGAGGAGAAGTAATCAGTGTCATTTTTGCTGGCTATTTTAGTTAATACCAACAGGATTCCCTTAGTGTTCATATTTTTTCTACTTCAGGTTTTTAATTTTCAGGTTCAGTCTAACATTATTGCTTTATGAAGAAAAAATCTTTCTTTTTTAAGATTTTGTAGCTTTATTTCTCAACAGATTAGATTAGATTAGATTAGATTAATACTAGTTCCATGGATCATGAATACGATATTTCGTAATGATGTGGAACGAGTCGAATTTTCCAATACATGACATAATTAGGTTAATTTAACAACATACTTAAGTTAATATAACAACTTTATTTTTTGTGTTTTTTGTTTTTCTTTATTTTTTATTTTTATTTTTTTATTTTTATTTTATTTTTTTTAATATTTTTGTTTGTTTTTCTTTTTTTTCTTAATTTATATCTAAAAATTCCTCTATGGAGTAGAAGGAGTTGTCATTCAGAAATTCATTTAATTTCTTCTTAAATACTTGTTGGTTATCTGTCAGACTTTTGATACTATTTGGTAAGTGACCAAAGACTTTAGTGCCAGTATAATTCACCCCTTTCTGTGCCAAAGTTAGATTTAATCTTGAATAGTGAAGATCGTCCTTTCTCCTAGTATTGTAGTTATGCACACTGCTATTACTTTTGAATTGGGTTTGGTTGTTAATAACAAATTTCATAAGAGAGTATATATACTGAGAAGCTACTGTGAATATCCCTAGATCCTTAAATAAATGTCTGCAGGATGATCTTGGGTGGACTCCAGCTATTATTCTGATTACACGCTTTTGTGCAATAAATACTTTATTCCTCAGTGATGAATTCCCCCAAAATATGATGCCATATGAAAGCAATGAGTGAAAATAGGCGTAGTAAGCTAATTTACTAAGATGTTTATCACCAAAATTTGCAATGACCCTTATTGCATAAGTAGCTGAACTCAAACGTTTCAGCAGATCATCAATGTGTTTCTTCCAATTTAATCTCTCATCAATGGACATACCTAAAAATTTGGAATATTCTGCCTTAGCTATATGCTTCTGATTAAGGTCTATATTTATTAATGGCGTCATACCATTCACTGTACGGAACTGTATGTACTGTGTCTTATCAAAATTCAGTGAGAGTCCGTTTACAAGGAACCACTTAGTAATGTTCTGAAAGACAGTATTGACAATTTCATCAGTTAATTCTTGTTTCTCAGGTGTGATTACTATACTTGTATCATCAGCGAAAAGAACTAACTTTGCGTCTTCATGAATATAGAATGGCAAGTCATTAATATATAATAAGAACAACAAAGGACCCAAGACTGACCCTTGTGGAACCCCATTCTTGATAGTTCCCCAGTTTGAGGAATGTGCTGATCTTTGCATGTTACGAGAACTACTTATTTCAACTTTCTGCACTCTTCCAGTTAGGTACGAATTAAACCATTTGTGCATTGTCCCACTCATGCCACAATACTTGAGCTTGTCTAGCAGAATTTCATGATTTACACAATCACACATTGGACACACTGGATTAATCTTATGGAGCTGCAGTTTAATTTTGTTAAATTAAAGAGTTGGAACTCATTTCATATTGATGTTGTTGTTGTTGTTGTTGTGGTCTTCAGTCCTGAGAATGGTTTGATGCAGCTCTCCGTGTTGCTCTATCCTGTGCAAGCTTCTTCATCTCCCAGTACGTACTGCAACCTACAGCCTTCTGAATCTGCTTAGTGTATTCATCTCATGGTCTTCCTCTATGATTTTTAGCCTCCTCGCTACTCTCCAGAACTAAATTGGTGGCCTCATATTGATAATACCAGAAAAATATAGTGTGCATAATGAAATATGCTCACATTTTAGGTATCCAGATACTCTATCTTCAAAGTAATTGAACTGAAATTACCAATATTGTTCGACATACAATATGCCTTCTATACTTCCTGTCAAATTAGTTGTTGAGCAAAACACATTCTCTTGCGAAAACAGTTACATGAAAAGAGGTAATATTAGAATTGTACTCTCTCTTGGTTAAATTCCTGTGGATGCCCATCTAATGTACCATACATTTTGTTTATACATTCTAACACTACAATTATTTCATAATACAAGGTGTACAACTTTGCTTCCACCATTTTTTTCCCCAACATTTGAGGCTTTAATGAAACAAATTGGTTACACATGTATCATTCAACTTCTGTGTCAAAAAAATTGTTAATCTTTTGAAGCGATCCACGAATCGATCCAATTTGCGACTTCTTTATGAGATTAGAAGTGTTGGTCAGCCAGGCTATGCGCCATTGAGCTAAACAGGTGATAGTCAGAGGGAGCAATGTCTGGAGAATATGGTGGGTGGGGTAGGACTTCCCATTTTAATGTTTCCGCTTTGACCTCTTTTGCAACTTGGGGCCGAGTGTTGTTGTGCTGCAAAGTCACTTTATCGTGCCTATCGCTGTATTGTGGCTGTTTGTCTTTTAATGCTGTGCTCAAATGCCTTAACTGCATTCGATAACAAGCACCTGTGATTGTGTCACTTGGATCTGGTCCCACCAAATGCAAAGCATGATCTTGGAGCTGCGAATATTTGATTTGACCGTGGACGTGGAGGCATGGCTAGGATATCCCCATGATTTTTTGCACTTAGGGTTATCATAACGAACGCATTTTTCATCCCTGGTCACAATGTGATGCAGAAATCCCTTCCATTTTTGCCTCTGAAGCAACTGTTCACGAACACACAAACCCCATTCAACGTCTCTTGGTTTCAGCTCACACGGGACCCAAGTTCCTTCTTTCTGGATCATGCCCACAGCCTTGAGACATTTTGAAATGGCTTGCTGTGTCACTCCCACTAATCATGCCAATTCTTCTTGAGTTTGACATGAGTCTTCACTCAACAATGTCTCCAATTCTGCATCTTTGAAAACATTCTCTCTTACACCACTATGCTCGTCTATGACATTAAAATCACCATTCTTGAAGCGTTGAAACCACTCATGATATGTTCTTTCACTAATAGCATCCTTACCATATGTACTTGAGAGCATTTGATGAGACTCAGCCACTGTTTTCTTCATATTGAAACAAAACAGTAACACCTCCTGCAAATGACAAGAATTAGGCTCGTAAACTGACATTTTCAATAAAGAACAACTTTATGATGCAGACACAAATCGACTAATGTTTGAATGAGGTTATGTTGACCGAGGTCCAAGCTACCTGCCTGGTATCTGCAATCTGTTTCTTTCGACCGCTACTTACTGTTGTCACCACCTATCAGCAAACAGGGAAACAAAGTTGTGCACCTTGTACAAAAAGCTTGTGGAACACTGTTCATTAATTTCGCAACATTTATGACTGTATAGACACATTTCTAGATGTGAAAATCTAGTGATACATTCTTCATCCATTTTTCAGTTCAGTCCCTGCACAAAATACACAGTCAACTGATGTTCTGGACCATAATGATGATATCTGGTTTCTGCTTTGTGTACCACAATTTCCAATACAATATTATTCATCATTTTCTTATTTATTAAGCTTCTCTCCAGCTTAGATTTAGACTCACACACAATCGCCATCTCCAGCATCTAAGGGTGGAGTTGACAGTCGTGTGTGCATGCGGTGTGCTTGCTTGTGTGTGTGAATAGTGTGTGTCTCTCTTTTACTGATGAAGACTATGGATGAAAGCTTTATGTAAGTGTTTTTTAATTGTGATTGTCTGCAGCTTGATGTTTCTTCTTTGTCATAAGTAGCAATGCGTCTTTTTCTACATTGTTGATATTATAATTATTACCTGGATTTTCCATTGTTTGATATTTCCTATCTCTTACTTTCTCCTAGTAATTTTTCTAAAAACTAGACACTCAATTCTGGGTTCTTCACAAATGGTTGCTAACTTTCTTTTTAGGTTGAAATTGTATGTACCTTTTTATTTGATAATGTGACTGGCCAGTTCCATATGAGTACTAGGGGACATCATAACTATTGCTTATATTTTTTAAAAGTGCATTAAATCGTTTCAATACAGTAAAAAGTTTCTGCCTGTTGTTATCAATTGATGTTTATGAATACATTGAATTTTATTTAAGTGTATAGGCTTCTGTATCTCTTACAAACCTGATTGAAATCTCTTTGTGGAAAATTAAATACAGATTACAAAACAAAAGCCAAAACTTGCAGTGAGAATGATGGAGGGGGATGCTGCGAGATGGCACAAAATAAAGTTTTGTTTTGTAAATCTTGCTTTATTTTGCAGTAAATGGCCCAGTACACAAAATAATTATATTCAAATTGTATTTAATTGATTTCTGTTTATTTTGCTGTACATGCCCCAGTACACAAAATAATTTTATCCACATTGTATTTCATTGATTTCTTTTACACTAATTTAAAAGCAACTGAATTATATGGTATACTTTAAAATAAGAAATTAATGGAGTCATTAGTTTAAAATAAGCTAGATGCAATTATTGTTTTATAATGATACCAATAATTTGTGTTACAGGGTAATGCTGTTCATTTTTGCACTGCCGGTTATGCAAGTTATTCTCTTCTGTCTTGCCATTGGTAGAGATCCTGTTGGTCTCCATTTGGCCATTGTAAACCATGAGATGAATTTTTCAAATGTTGAAGACTGTCCTGTTGATGGAAACTGCAGTGTTTCCAACCTAGGTTGTCGTTATCTCAAGCATTTAAAATCAGAAACTATAATAAAGGTAAATGAGAATCTTTCATAGATATGTGAGCAAGACATGAGCATACATCTTCTAATAACATACTGATAAATGTGAGATCATATGCCTTTCTAAATGTTAAGGATAATCAAAGAGCAATAGCATATTTCTTAGAAAGAATATCAGAAGGGTTGCAGAACAAGATAAGGCTTAGCCACAATAAATTTAGTACACTACAACAGTGTCCAAAATGTATAATTAAGTATTTTGTTATTTAAAGATGGTGTTAAGTGCACAAGTGCGTAATATTAATGTGACTAAAAGTTATAATTATGTTGTAAAAAACAGTGTTTGCAGTGATTGTATATGTGAAATGAAGAGGAAAATGGAGAATTAAAAAGTCTTCTGCTAGTTGTTAATATTCTGAGGTAATGTGTCACTTATCTTAAAAATAAAAGAAATAGACATTTCAAGAAATATCTAAAGCTGTTTACCAGGTCTAAATGTGATTAAAAAAAATACAAATGATCCAGAATGCATGTGGGCAATTGGTTACAGCATGACAGTAAAAAATAAAGGCCCAAAGTGTGTAAACAGTTCCCAGTTCCCAGTGAGAATAAAGCCCCAAAGTGTGTAAATGATTCAAATATACTTCACAGCAAAAACAACAACCAAAACTATCCAAACAATTGAAACACTCTTCCTATTTCTCTAGAAATTCCAAAAAATTATTAGCAAAGTGCCATACTCTCAACAAAATTAAATGAATAAATGTAATCTCATGTATACAAACAGATTTAGTGTGTTAACAGAAGCAGCAGCAAGTTCTTGAACATTGAAAGCAAATACTCCAACCAATGTGAAAGTCAAGACAAAATGGAAAGTTGCAAAAGTAATGTTATTACCAATTGTAAACAGTGGGAAAGAAATGCAGTGTGTGTCTTTTTAGTGGACAACTATGGCAAAAAGCTAGCTAGTATTTTACAAGTCATGAATATGGACTTTTGTGCAACTGGTATTGTGAAACCCAGTGTGAGGATGAGAAACATTGTTGATGATGTCTCAGAACATACTTCTGGATATTAATGGAATTCCTCTGGCTACAGAAATGATATTAAACACATTCAATATGATATGCTCCTGTTATCCAGAACTGCATCAACACAACACTGTTGATTTTTCAACAATGTGGATGCGACTGTACTTACTACTATGGTTCCTCCAAACAAATGGCCAGAGAGAATCATTTTGCAGATTGAATTTTGATTCATATATGAAGAGAGCATTCATTCATAGACCAGTCTTGATTATGCAAATTCTACAATATAGGGACTTGTCTTTTCAGTGGCGTGCAAATATTTTGGTATGTGTAGCATACAAAATAACTGCTTCAAGCCTCTGGAGAACTGTTAGGGCGCAGCAACCTATGAAGTAGATTTCTGCTCTATTGGCTAGTGTCTTATATGCACTGAATATTATCATGCAGTTGAGGTTATATGTTGATCCCATAGTGAAGTGATTACTTGTGGTGGAACAAGTACTTACCTAAAACAAACAATTCCTGTGCCTCAGAATCACTCCAAAAATCTTGAAATGATACTTTGTAGTACATTCTAAGCTACAGAGAACGCAGTATGTCCCTAACCTGCTTTGAGGTATCCAAGCAGTCTATCTTGCAAAGTGCTGTCCAAATGGCTTCTTTATACCATTATAAATGTTGTAAAGACACTATTGCACACAAGAAAAGTGCAAATACTACTGATACGTTATGAATCCAAGGACTGGATTTCCAAACTCTCTCTCTCTCTCTCTCTCTCTCTCTCTCTCTCTGTGTGTGTGTGTGTGTGTGTGTGTGTGTGTGTGTGTGTGTGTGTGTGTGTGTGTACTTACCAAGTGAGTTGGTGCAGTAGTCAGCACACTGGACTTGCATTCAAGAGAGTGTTGGTTGAAGGGCACATCTGCTTTCCATCATTGTAATCTGAGGTTGTGCTTCATCTGTCTCCTTCCTTTATCCTAATCATATACCTCTTCAAAGTTGTTAGTTCTCCTTTCCTACATAAATAGCACATTTTTGATTTATGAGGAAATCTCAATAGTCATTCAGTGATTGTTCACCTTTTTCTTTCCATTTTTCACTTTTCCTGTGTAGTGTAAGAGCAGTAGTGATGTAAAATATGCTCAGAATATTCTTCTCTGTGATATATTAATTCCACTCTATTGTTCCTAAAACTGCATGTAAACTGCTTGTGTAAAAAGAAAAAATCTGTTGATAAAACTTTAAAGTTGACAAAGAGAAAATATTTGCTTTCAGGAGCTTCAAGTCACACTACTACTTACAGAAATATGTAAAAAAGATAATAACACTTCTGCCTTTCCAAGCCAGTGTTCTTTTTTCTGCAAGGAAACAGGACCTAGTTGGGAGGTTGGACAGAGGGTTGTGAACAGGTTTTTAAGTTAAATTGTAAGAAAAACTAATTTTTAAGCCATTTACCAGATGCACTGAAAAAGGGTTTCTGACAAATCATGCAAAAAACTACTATCTGTATGTTACTTATTATTTTATTAGTGTGACTTCCTTCAGTTGTAGCTTATTAATTTTATAGTAAAACATTACTGAATTTTTACATTTAATGAAGAGAGTAGCTTCCCACATGTTTACACTTAGAGCTTGTTCTCAGACCCTGCTACAAACTGAAATCTTTTTCAAGATCAGATTAGTTATGCATGACGTTTTCTTTGGATCCCACCATATCTGAAAACTTTGAGGTTACATCAGCTTCAAACTTGTGATGTCAACAGTAGTGGTCTAATATGTTGTTCTGAAGTGAACACACTCCTTTACTTTGTGCTTGATGCTGAAACTTCCATCACAATAACACACTGCAGTTCAACTGTCAATAAAATTTTAATCTCATTATAATTCCATCAAGATATTCCAATCTTCATTGGGTAGTGGTTAGCTTTGTAAATTACTGAATAGGAGTTATTGGATATGAGTTTAAGAGATAAACTTTGTCATTCTGCAACCTGTGAATAGTAATTGCAACAGCCAGGTGAGCCTCAGAAAATCAACACAGAGACTGTGAGAATAAAGAAAGACAAATACTGATATGCAAGACATTCAACTAGCATCTAGTTGAAAGACTTTTGCCAGCTTGTGGGTAATGTGGCCTGTACACACATATGTTGTGAGAGAAGGTTGGGGTGTGGACGGGATACTGAATGTCTTCCTTCATTTACGCACACCTGTGTTTTGTAGGCTGTCAGGTTTGAAAAATACTAGGTTAAATCCCATGATTGCTGTCGTTTGCAAATCACATGTTTCAATCAGGTCTGTCACTGTATTAGTTATTTTGGAATAAGGTATTTATTTTAAAAGCTTTCTTGCTGTTTTATTAGAAAATTCACATTGTTCACTGTACATCACCTTTGTCATCTGTACTTCCATATGACAAATTCCCATGAGTCACTTTTTATTTCTCCCTTGACCTGTTCGATCCTCAAGAAGATGAACACTTCCCAACTGCATGTGAGAAAATTATGCTATTAATATTAAGTATTTGATACTGCCAGTGATACTCGTATAAATCCAACTATTCTAACTATAATGAAAGCTGTTATTTTGTTACATCCTTCTTATTTAAAATTTTAGCCATATCTGAATCATCAAACTTAAACAAACTTTTGAAAACAAGTACAAATACTGAGTTTTTTAAACTTATAACTAATGTAAAATAATAAAATAAGCTCAGTAATTATGACATGATAAAACACAGTCTAATAGTTTCATTCATTTTACAGGATTATTATCCTGATCCGCAAAGTGCTGTTAATGCAGTGAAAAATGGAGATGCATGGGGTGCTCTTTATTTCACTGAGAACTTCACTGATGCTCTTGTTGCAAGGATGGGCTTAGGCCGTCTTGCAGATGAGGAGACATTAGATCAGAGTGAAATACATGTATGGCTTGACATGTCCAGTAAGTAAAAAATACAGATCAACCTGTGTGTGTGTGTGTGTGTGTGTGTGTGTGTGTGTGTGTGTGATTTACTCAACATTATTCTCATATAAATGAAACACTTCCAACTGTTGTAATATATTTTTGGCAATTCCAGATCAGCAGATTGGACTGATGCTAAACAGAGACTTACAGTTTGCTTACAGAGACTTTGCCAAAGATCTGTTGACAGCTTGTGGAGAAAATCCTAAACTAGCTGATGTTCCCATTCAGGTAATATATATCCTACATAAGTTCAGTTTCTTTTTCAAACTTATGTTGCATAAAAGTGAAGTTTATTTTATGCTTCAGACATGTTATTGAATGTTACAACTTTCTCAAACCATTCTGACACTTTCGGCTTGTACATTTATAGTTGAAATGTAACTCCTAGTGTCTTAGGCAATGTAAAGTGCCTTTCTGCAATATGCTGTTGAACAAAAACAAGCAAAACAACACAGTATTATTGATCTGTTTGAATCAAAAATTTGTCAGGAAAAACATTGTAAATTTTGTTGTTACAAGAAGCAACATTTGAATGATTCATCCATTTGTTCACTCATCAAGTTGTGTAAATCTCATGACAAAGCAGAGCCTTCAGGAATGTGAATTGGGCAAGTTACATTTTAACAGGCAGAAGCAGCCATTGTAGTTTACATCTGTAATGAATACTGACAACTAACATAACCACAACCAATGTAGACACATTTTTAACTAGGGAATTTCTTTTAGATTACTTTTTTTAATGTATTGGAAATAAGGAGCCCCAACTCACAAGTGATGGAGAAGGAAAGTGGAATGTGTGTGCGTGTGTGTTTGCACTTTACTCTGGATTACTCTCATGTAAATGAAACACTTCCAACTGTTATAATATATTTTTCGCAGTTCCATATCAGCAGATAGCCTCACAATAATAAATAAATAAACTTGTGTCTGACTAGCTTCCTATGATAACACCCAGTAAGAACCTCTGTCTAGAATTACAGGTGAACATTAGCTAACAGTCTCAAAGCTGAAAGAGAAATTGGACTTCCAATGGGCAGAGGCTGTGGAAGAGCCGTCAAAAAATATCAGGCTGGTGGCTACCAAAGGTAACAGTTCCCCATGCCATGAGCAGGCAGCCTGAATTCAACTTTTGGTGCTACCAGTCTCAGCCATTAACTGGCAGCCACAAACCATCCCAACAAATATTCCTCGTTAGCTCATGGGATGGAGCACGCAGTCTAATCAAGATTACTCAAGGAGGTCAATCTGATATTGATGAAGACAATACAAGCAAGCCTTAAGATTCTGAAGATCTAGCTGAGAAGCATGTGTTGGAATCAAAAACGATTAAAGTTAAAAGGATTTTTAGAATGGGAACCAGATGCATACAGACAATAACCAAGACAGTAAACTTGAACAAGTAAGACACAAGATGAAAGAGTGCAGCATTGGGATACTAGCCTTGCAAATACGAGTTACAGGGAAGAAGATACAATGAGGTTGGATGGCTACATAGTGCTGAAGGAAAACTAGAAAACAAAATGGGGAAAAAAACACACAATTATATGCTTTGATATATTTGGACAGCATAATTAAAGTGAAGTCTGAGTCAAAGAGGCTATCACCACTCACTTTCCAAGCAGGGAACAAATAGTATAGAATACTAACAGACATGCACTAACTAATGACAAGAACAGGAAAGACCCCAAAACTGGGAGTGAATTTTTTTGGAGAGACTAGATGATGGACTGAGAAGCATACCACATAGACAAGTGAGAACATTTGCCAATGATTATAATGCACAGATGGCAAGAGAGTAACAACATATGGGAATAACTGGGGAGTGCCAAGCAAATTTAACAAGAAATGAAAGTGGAGAAAGGTTGAGTGAACTATGATGAGAGCACAAAATGAGAGCAGTGATGACACAAATAAGAAGCAAACTCAGTAATGGAAAGGCATGGGAAAGCCCATTCATCTGTATTGAGGAATCCCGTATTGACTGTATAGCAATCAGACAAATAAATACTAAATGGATCATAAACATTATGATCAAGAAGAATAAGCAAATAGAATTTGATCATTATCTCAAAGAAGTCAATTGCCATTGGATTCCAAACAGAATTAGGCAGCTGCAGTTGTACAGAACAACCAGAAACACCAAGACGCACAAATTAAGATGTAATCAGGACAAATGTGAGAAGGGAATTGAAATTACTATGAAAGGGAAACATGAAGGGGTAAGCAGGCTAAAGTGTAGGGAAACAAAGAAAAGAAAAAGAAACACTGATATCAGAACAAGGACTGTGATGAAACAGTAGAGAACTGCAGGAAAGTCTGAAGAGACTGGAGCAACAAGAATAGCCTGGAATATTGAATTTTGTACTTACAATGAACAAGAAAGTGGCCACAATAACAAAATGAACAAGATAACAGGATGAAGCAAGAACTGGATGATGCTTGGGGAAATCTTAGGAAAAACAACTGTAGAAGCTTTTTGGGAATTGCAAAAGATTCTCACTGGATATTTGGGCAGAGAGCTGTTTATGAGACAATAAAGGGGATCTGACCAGTAGTGAAAAGGAGAACTTCAGAATACTTGCAAAGTATTTTTGTGGTCTGCTGATTTGTAAATAACCTAAAGGCAAACTGGAATAGGATTTAACATAGAACAAAAACAGTCACAACTTCCAAGTAAGATGAGGTTGCACAGGCTATAAGTGACATCTAGAATAATAACAGAAATGGAGACAATGGGTTGGTAACTGATGTGAGGAGGCAAAATGGTGGTAGACAACTCAATCAACATTACCTACCTTATTTGGAGGACAAAGAAGTTACCAGAAGGATGAAATAATGCAATCATAGTGCCAATACATAAGACAGACAGAGGGGAGAAATGCAAGCTGTAAACACTGCCTACACCACACGATTCTCATGAGGCAAGCAAGATATGAAATAAACAGGCCAAAGTGTCTCCCTGAAAGCATGGGTGACACATGGAAGTAACAATCATTTACATAATTTTATGCAGTTGAAACTGAAATTCTGTTGCTACAAATTACAAAACATTAACATGCAGTACTTTCTTGATAACTCTGATCCCTCTATCTCCCACAAAACTGCCAAATTACATTTCTCTAACAACCTGTTTAAGTTAAAAACATTTCCTGACAGTTCAGGAAATGCATCTTAAAATTACCAAAAGCTATTACAGTAATAATTTGTATAATTTTCAATTGTTATTTTTAACCAGCTTCCACCTTAAATCATTATCTAAACAACAAATATTATCAACATGTGAGAATGGCATATTTACATCAAAAGTAGAGGCAAAACACAGGAGTTCACTGTCTCAAGCATCATGGTTTCAAAATATTGCTCAGGTTCTTGAACAACTTATGGTGTCCATTGTATAGCATAAAAGTGGCGTGACGAGCACTGCTAGGACATGTTTATACAGTACACTAAAATTGTTGATTGACAGTGTTGTTGGATGTCCAGAGGAATATCATGCCACAATCTGTCCAGCTGGCATGTTAAAGCATCAAATGTTCTCAACTGAGAAGAGATTCAGCAACCTTGCTGGCCAAAGAAGGGTTTTGCAAACACAAAGACAAGCAGTAGAAAGTCTAACTGTGTGCGCGCAGGCATCATCTTGCTGAAATGTAAGTCCAAGTTGGCTCAACATGGACGACAACAAAAGGGGGGGGGGGGGTATAATATGATTGATGTACCACTTTGCAAACTACTAAACAAAGATCTGAGGGAAAGACTGGCCAAATGTTACATCTGGAGTGTTACACCGTGTGGTGCGGAGACCTGGACTTCGAGGAAGGAAGATGAAAGACGATTGGAGGCGCTAGAGATGTGGGTATGGAGAGGAATGGAAAAAGTGAAATGGAAAGACTGAGTAAGGAATGAAGAAGTATTAAGAATACTTGGAGAAGGAAGAAACATGCTGAAAGTCGTCAGAAAGAGAAAATGGAACTGGATTGGACAGTGTTTGAGGAGGGTCTGTTTATTGAAGGAAGGAATAGAAGAAATGGTGGAGGGAAAAAGGGGAAGAGGAAAAAGAAGATATCAAAAGCTGGACAATATCAATGGAGACAATTATTCAGAAATGGAAAGACTGGCTATGGACAGACAAAAGTGGAAGATGCTTAACCCATGACAAGACCAGCTGTAATGCAGATTAACATACTACTACAACTATTACTACTACTACTACTACTACTACTACCACTACCACTACCACCACTGTGCTATAAGGATATGACAATCAAAAGGGTCCTGTTATGAAAAGAAATGGCACCCCAGACTATTGCCCCTCATTGCCAGACTGTATGGCAAGAAACACTCAGGTTGGTATTCCACTGCTGTCCAGGACTTCTCCAGAGACATCTTCACTGGTCATCAGAGCTCAGTTCAAAGTGGGGCTCATCACTGAAGAAAATTCTACTCCAGTCAATGAGATTCAAAGCTGAACACATGCCTGGAGACACAATAGTGGGATACTAATTTAACTGTCACTTGCCATATAGCCAGATAACCAGGAGCAATGGTCTGGGTTGCCATTTATTTTCATAGCAGAACCTCCCATGGTACCTTTACAGCACAGTGGTACATCAATGATATTCTATGCCTTGTTCTGTTGCCCTTAATTGAAGGCCATCCCGGGCTTACATTTCAGTAGGATAATGCTCACCTGCAGATGGCAAGAGTTTCTACAGCTTGTCTTCATGCTTGCCAAACCCTATTTTGGCCAGGAAGATCACCAGATCTCTTCCAATTGAAAATGTTTGGAGTATTATGGGCAGGGCCCTACAACCAGGAGGAGGAAATTAGTGTTTAATGTCCCGTCGACAACGTGGTCATTAAGGACGGAGCGCAAGCTCGGGTGAGGGAAGGATGAGGAAGGAAATTGGCCGTGCCCTTTCAAAGGAACCATCCTGGCATTTGCCTGAAGTGATTTAGGGAAATCACGCAAAACCTAAATCAGGATGGCTGGAGATGGGATTGAACCGTCGTCCTCCCGAATGCGAGTCCAGTGTGCTAACCACTGCGCCACCTCGCTCGGCCCTACAACCAGCTCAGGATTTTAATGATATATGATGCATCTCATTGTACCAGTTGTTAGGGGTCCTACTGGTTCCATTCACACATGGAGCATGGGAAGAATGTTTGTTTAAATGCCTCTTTGTGTGCTGTAATTAATCTAATCTTTCCCTCATGACCTCTTTGTGAGTAATAAGTAGGAGGTTGTGGTATATTCCTAATATCATCATTTCAAGCCAGTTCTTGGAACATAGTAAATAGGTTGTCTCATGATAGTTTATATCTATCTTCGAGAGTCTTTCAGTTCAGGTTCTTCATCATCTCTGTGACACTCACCCTTAGGTCAACACTTGTGCTGCCCTTCTCGGTACATGTTCGACATCTGCTGTTAATCCTGTTTGGTACAGATCCCATACATTTGAGAAATACTCCAGAATGAGTCAAATGAGTGCCTTGTAAGCAATCTCTTTCGCAGACCGATTGCATTTTCCCAGTATTCTGGCAATAAACTGAGGTTTACCACCTGCTTCACCCATGAGTGAGCCTATGTGTTATTCTATTTCATATTTCTACAAAATGTTATATCCAGGTACTTGTAGGCATTGGCTGATTCCATCTGTGACTTGTTGATGTTATAGTCATATGATACTTCATTTCTTCATTTTGTGAAGTACAAAATTTTACATTTCTGAATATTTAAAGCAAGTTACCCAACTTTGCAGCACCTTGAAATCTTATCAAGACTTGACTGAATATTTATGCAGTTTTTTCAGCAGTAATTCACTATAGATAACTGTGTCAACTGCAAGTAGTATGAGGTTACTATTAATATTCTCCACAAAATCATTAATATACAAAATGAACAGCAAGGGTCCCAACAAATTTCTGTGGGGCATACTCAAAGTTAATCCTACATCTGACAATAACTCTCCATCCAGGATAAACTGCTGCATCATCTCTGTCAAAGAATCCTCAGTCGAGACAAAATTTTTTTCTTGAACCTCATATGATCATACTTTTGACAAGAAGTGTAGACATGCCACTGAGTCAAATGCTTTTTGATAAGAAATACTGCATCTACTTGATTACCTTCATCCAAAGCTTTCAGTATGTTATGTGAGAAAAGTGTGAGTTGCGTTTCACATGATCAGTGTTTCTGGAATCCATGCTGGTTTGCCGGCCGGAGTGGCCGAGCGGTTAAAGGCGCTACAGTCTGGAACCGCACGACCGCTACGGTCGCAGGTTCGAATCCTGCCTCGGGCATGGATGTGTGTGATGTCCTTAGGTTAGTTAGGTTTAAGTAGTTCTAAGTTCTAGGGGACTTATGACCACAGCAGTTGAGTCCCATAGTGCTCAGAGCCATTTTTGAACCATGCTGGTTGCCATGGAGGAGGTTATTCTGTTCAAGTTAACTCATTATGTTTTAGCTCAGAATATGTTCAACAAATTGATGTAAGGGATATTGGACAATAGTTTTGTGGATCACTTCTACTACCTTTGCTGTAAATGTGTGTGATCTGTGCTTTCTTCCAGCAACTGCATACAGTTTTTTGTTTGAGGTATCTGTGACAGATTACAGTTAGAAGATTGGCAAACTCAACTGGAAATTCAATATAGAATCTGATAGGGTTTCCATTGGACCCTGGAGCTTCCTTCATTTTAGCTGTTTCTCAACACTACTGACCGTAACGCTTTTTTCACTCATCCTTCCAGTGGTACAAGGATTTAATTGCGACATTTTCTCCTGGATTTTTCTTTGTAAAGGAACGTTTGAAAAGGGAGTTGAGTATTTCAGTTTTCTATCCTCAATTTCAGTTCTTGCTTCATTCGTAAGTGACTGTACACTAACATCAGGTGCCACTGAACAACCTTTACATATGAGCAGAATTTCTTTAGGTTTTGTGAAAGATGATTTGACAATATTCTGTGATGGTAGTTACTGAAGGCTCCACATACTGCTCTCTTGACAGCCAGTTGCTTTTCATTCAGCATCTCTCTATCTATAGCCCTATGCTTTGTTTCACACCTATTAAGCAGTAGTCTCTGTTTCTTTAAGATTCTTTACAATGACTCTACACCATGGAACTATTATACTACATGCATATCAATCCAGTGTGTGGTCAACTTTTTTTAACCTGAGCCATAGGTCATCTACATGCTCCTGTCCTGTGCTGAAAATTTCAAGTTCCTCATTGAGATGTGACACTATTGCTTTCTGATCTAGTTTATTGAACATCCGTATCATTCTACTTGTTTTAGTTGTCCTTTGTACTCTAGTAATCATTGTGCCAAAACTGCACTGTGGTCACTGATACCTGTTTTGATGTGGACACACTCAAACATACCAGGTTTACTTATTGCCATTAGATCTCATATATTCCCATCACGAGTAGGATTCCAAACTATTTGTTCTAGGTAGTTTTCAGAGAAGGCATTTACTGATGTTTCACAGGATGTCTTGTCACACCCACCACTATCAAAAGTATAATTTTCCCAGTTGATGTTTGGATGATTTAAGTCTCCACTGATGATTACTGTATGAGTGGGAAACTTACATACTACCAAACTGAGAAGTTCTCTAAAATTTTCAGTTACTATAGGAGGTGTGTCAGGTGGGCAACAGAAGGATCCAGTTACCATTTTATGCCCACCCCTGATGCTGAGTCATCCCCAAACAATCTGGCATTCAGCTTCAATTTTTGTCTTGGTGGATTTGAGTTTCTTGACTACTGCGACAGACATATACCCTCCATTTCCCATTAGCCTATCCTTTCTATAAACACTTAAATTCTCCCCAAAAATCTAACTGTTGCCAATTTCAGATTCTAATCAGCTTTCTGTGCTTAACATTATGTGAGATTTAGTGCTTTTCAGGAGTTGTTTGAACTCAGGCACTTTGTTGTGAATGTTTCAGCAGTTAAACTACTAGGCTATTAATATTTTCATCTCTGTGGGGCATTCTTAAGGGCCTTATGCTTCTCAGTCTCCTGCAGCTGCCATGTTGCCTAATCTAAAACACCCTTGTGTCCATCCCACACACAGAGTCATGTACCTGCTTATCAGCCTCTGATTTTTAGTGCTCACCTGACCCTTTAGGGGTGCCCTACAATTCTCAACCTCACAGCACAAGTCCAGAATTTCACAGCCTAGCTAGTCACAGAACCTTCAAAGTTCAGTCCTTCCACTCGACTCAGAACCAGGAGTCCATGATCAGTTCTGGAGACAATGCTGCAAACTGCAAGCTTTGTCGAAACTCTATGCACAAGGCTAGTCTTCTCAACCTTTTCTGCCAGTCTCAGGAATGATCCAGGTATGACCTTGAAGACCAGACAACAGGCATTCACCCCAATGTGCACCACAATCTGTAGTTGGTTGCACCCTGTTCCCTCAGCGTCTGCTGGAACAGACTCTTCAACATGTTGAATGAGTCTCCCAGGCATACACCCTGAGTGCCGCTGGTGTTCCATCCTGTCTTAATGGCCATTTCCCTAAGCGATACCATTATTCACCATACATTTGAACTGCTGACCATTAATAGGCCCTATCCTTTTGCATTTTCTTCCCCTTGACATGGGACAAAGCAGGTTTCCCCAAAAGAGGTGAAGTGAGCCCCACTGGCTCAATTTCAGTTTCAGTGAAAGACACCTCAAACGGTTTGGTTAGGGGGATTGGTAGATTAGATTAGATTAGTACTTGTTCCATATATCATGAATACAACACTTCGTAATGATGTGGAACATGTCAAGTTAATAAAAGGTGTCCATACAAGATACATTACACAAAATATTACATGACACTTTGTAAAATTTTTTTTTTTTTTTTTGTGTAGGAGGTTGGGGAAATTACTCACTTACTATATCCAAAAATTCATCTAATGAGTAGAAGGAGTTGTCATGAAGAAATTCTTTTAATTTCCTTTTAAATGCTATATGGCTATCTGCCATACTTTTGATGCTATTAGGTAAGTGACCAAAGACTTTTGTGGCAGCATAATTTACCCCCTTCTGAGCCAAAGTTAGATTTAACCTTGAGTAGTGAAGATCATCCTTTCTCCTAGTGTTGTAGCCATGTACACTGCTATTACTTTTGAATTCGTTCAGATTATTAATAACAAATTTCGTAAGTGAATATACATATTGTGAAGCTACAGTGAAGATCTCTAGCTCTTTAAATAAGTGTCTGAAGGATGATCTTGGATGAGCTCCAGCAATTATTCTGATTACACGCTTTTGTGCAATGAACACTCTTTTACTCAATGATGAGTTACGCCAGAATATGATGTCATACGAAAGCAGAGAATGAAAATAGGTGTGGTAAGTTAATTTACTCAGATGCATATCACCAAAATTTGCAATGACCCTAATAGCATAAGTAGATGAACTCAAATGTTTCAGCAGATCCTCAGTGTGTTTTTTCCAGTTCAACCCCTCATCAATGCATACACCTAGAAATTTTGGATATTCTACCTTAGTTACCGATTTCTGATCGAAGTCTATATTTATTAATGGTGTTATTCCATTTACTGTGTGGAACTGTATATACTGCATTTTGTCAAAGTTTAATGAGAGCCCCTTTGCAGAAAACCACTTAATGATTTTCTGAAAAACATCGTTTACAATTTCACCAGCTAATTCTTGTCTGTTGGGTGTGATAGCTATACTTGTATCAGCAAAAAGTACCAGCTTTGCATCTTCGTGAAAATAGAATGGCAAGTCATTAATATATATTAAGAACAGCAGAGGACCCAAGACCAAACCTTGTGGGACCCCATTCTTGATTGTTCCCCAGTTTGAGAAATCACCAGTTTTTTGCATATTATGTGAACTGCTTATTTCAACTTTCTGCACTCTTCCAGTTAAGTATGATTTAAACCATTTGAGCACTGTCCCATTCATACCACAGTACTTAAGCTTATCTAGAAGTATTCCATGATTTACACAATCAAATACCTTTGATAGATCACAAAAAATCCCAACGGGTGACTTCCGGTTACTCAGAGCATTTAATATTTCATTAGTGAAAGTATATATAGCATTTTCTGTTGAAAAACCCTTCTGGAAACCAAACTGACATTTTGTTAAAACTTTATTGTTACAAAGGTGTGAAGATACTCCACAATACATTACTTTTTCAAGAATTTTGGATAAGGCAGTCAGAAGAGAGATTGGGCAGTAGTTGTTGACTTCAGATGTATCCCCTTTTTTATGCAGTGGTTTAACAATGCCATACTTCAGTCTATCTGGAAAAATACCCTGCTTCAGAGAGTTATCACATATGCGGCTAAGAATCCCACTTATTTCCTGGGAACAAGCTTTTATTATCCTGCTGGAAATGCCATCAATTCCATGTGAGCTTTTATTCTTGAGGGCGTTTATTACCTTCATAATTTCAGAAGGAGAGGTGGGTGGAATTTCAATGGTATCAAATGGTGTGGGTAAGGCCTCTTCCATTAACTGCCTTGCTTCTTCTAATGAACATTTAGATCCTATTTTCTCTACAATATTTAAAAAATGATTATTCAAAATGTTTCCGACATCCGGCTTGTTGTTTATCAAGGTTCCATTCGCTTTGATGGTGATGCCATAATCCTGTACTCTTGGTTGCCCTGTCTCCCTTGTAATAATATTCCAAATTGCTTTGATTTTGTTATCAGAGGTATTAATCTCAGACATGATGCACATGCTTCTGGACTTTTTAATAACCTTTCTTAACGTAGCACAGTAGATTTTGTAATATTTGGCTGTTTCTGGGTTATTACTCTTTCTTGTTGTTAGATACAGTTCCCTTTTGTGGTTACAGGATATTTTTATTCCTTTAGTAAACCAATGCTTTTTGCATGGTTTCTTATAATTAGATTTAACTACTTTCTTGGGGAAACAGTTTTCAAATTCTCTTACAAGTGTATCGTGAAATAAGTTATATTTTAAATTAGAATTCTAACTGCTGAAGATTTTCTCTGAAATTTCTAATTGTTGAGTCATTAATTGAACGCACAACTTTGGAGGGTAGTTTTGAATTACTGAATGGAGCTATGTCATATACTGTAACTAGCTGAGCAACATGATCAGAAAGCCCATTCTCAACAGGACAAAAATTTATGTTTTTTTTAAACCTACCTTGATCTATAAAAATGTTATCTATCAAGGTACTGTTGTCCTTTACTACCCGGGTAGGAGTCCACCTCCGGTAGCTGAGTGGTCAGCGCGACAGACTGTCAATCCTAAGGGCCCGGATTTGATTCCCGAGGGGCTGGGTGTTGTGTTGTCCTAATCATCATCATTTCATACCTATCGACACGCAAGTCGCCGAAGTGGCGTCAAATCGAAAGACTTGCACCAGGCAAGCGGTCTACCCGACGGGAGGCCCTCGTCACATGCCATCATCATCACCCGAGTAGGAAAATTAATGACAGATGTCAAATTGAATGAACCGAGCAAGACTTGCAGGTCATTCTTCCTATTACACTCTTTCAGTGAATCAACATTGAAGTCCCCAAAAATAATAATTTGCTTTCCCCTATCTGACAGATAGCACAACAAGGCATCCAAGTTTTCCAGGAATTAATGAAAGTTTCGTGAAGGGGACCTATATACTGTTACGATTATAAAAGAGCCCTCCTTCAGTTTAAGTTGACAGACACATGCTTCTATATGTTGCTCTAGACAAAACTTTTTTCTATCTAAGCTTTCTACACATTGATAACTTTTGACATATATGGCAATTCCTCCTCTCACCATATTCTCTCTACTCATATGTGCAGCTAGTTTATAACCACTGATATTTACCTTTTCCATATCAGACACAATGTGATGCTCAGACAGGCATAGTATATCTATTATGTTATCAGATTCAATGTCATCTAAACAAACCAGGAGCTCATCTACTTTATTCTTCAATCCCGGAATATTTTGGTGAAAAATGGTAACATTACTTTTTACTTTAGTTTTGTGAGAAACTACTTTTTTCTTTAATCCATGAATATTTTGGTTAAATATGGTAACATTATTATTTACTTTCCTGTTGTGAGAATTTTTTGAGTTTTGGACCTCTTTAGCACTTGTCTGCCTGAACTTCTCAATGGAAACTGATGTTAGTCTAAAAAAGAGGTACATCCATGAGTACTAGTGTCCCCCCTTATGGATTTTACTAACAACCTGGCCAGTTTACCCTTCCTTTTCCTATTGAGGAGTAGGCCATGCCTTGTGAAATCCCCCCTATCAATAGCCTCGACAGAGTGGCCGTCCTACGCAACTGATCCAACTCCATATTTACCCTCCTGACAGAGCGGTTCAACTGGGGCTGATCATGCCACAAGAAAGCAGGCACCAGCCCAACATTGGTATGGGTTTCACCAGGTCACACTCAATACTGTAGCCCTGATCCCTGTCGATACTGCTTCCCACTCCACCCACTATCATTACATGATCCTGCTTTGTGAAACCCTTCCACAAGGAACCTATATCCTCTACCACCTGGTTAAGACTTGCACTTGGCTTGAAAAAGTTTGTGACCTGGTACCTGTCACCCAATTTTTCCTTCAAAACCTGGCCCACACCTCTTCCATGGCTGCTACATAGCAACAGAACTTTCCTCTTACTTTCTACTTTTTTTGAAACAGTTGGTTTCCTAGTGAGATTCTGTTGCATCTTAACTACATCTACTTCTACTGGAGCCTCTTCCTTACTTAACTGTGGTAGCAAGGCAAATCTATTGGTTGTGCCAATTGGGAAACTGTCAGACACTGTCCTCTTTCTGTGGCCCCTGTTCCCAGCTACCACTTTCCACCGCTGTTTACCCTCCTCCCCACTTAACCTCTTCAGTTCCTCCCTCGCTCTGTCCAAATCAGCCTGAAGGGGATCTAATTTTCTCCTCCTGTTCAGCTATAATCCTATCCCTTGAGCAAACCCTACAAAAGAATGGAAGAGTCTCGTTTGCTTCCCCAATTCTCACACTGCTACAATTTCCCCAATGAAACCACCTGTCACAACAGCTGCACAAAACCCCTGAACTACCTTTCCTACAGCAGCTCACACACTTAGTATCCCTGGCCCCTGTACACCCCTTACAGTATGCCTGCTCATAGTCAAGTGGATGAATACTGATGAATGATGAATAATCCATACTTCCTGCAGAGGAGAAAGGATCTGCAGGAAAGAACAGTGCTTGAGCCACCTTTGGTATCACAGCTACAGGACTCTCATGAACTCTTCCAATGCACAAATTTGCAGCATCTGCCAATCATTTGTCAGGGCAATTTCCAGTTACTCATAAATGTTGACTAACTTGTCCCGTGTTTGTGAACTACATTCACAATGGGGCTGCACTGTGATTGGCATAACATTTACAGGACAGTGAACAAGCAATTTTAAACTAAGCTTGCTGACTATCTTTTTATCTGTTGAGTTAAAAAAATTACTAATTCCATATAAGAACTGAAGCAAATCCAAAAAAAGTGAGATTTTTATTGAGGCAACTGAAAAACCTGAAGTAAAGATTACTAGTTTCCTAAAACTTTTTGAGGTTAATTATAGTCACTAACAAACTTCAAAAAAAGAGTTAATTTACAATAAATGTAAATAATATATACTGCTCTTGAAACGGAAAACTAAGTGTAAAATTTTCGAAAATATAATTTTGTAACCTCAAAAATTCTCAAAAATAAGCAATTTCTCAAGTATTATACAATGCAATTAGAGAACAGCTGTTTTGAATGAGGATAGGCCTGCAGTTCTCAAACATTTTAAAGAGCACAAATAAGCTTAAGCTTACGATTGATGATAACAGTATGAGTTTATCATGGTTTTTGCAAATGGTTAAAATTTCACAATATATCACAATACAAATGAGTATTAATGACTGGTTTAAGACCCAAGAGACACAAGCCACCCTGGCACCAAGCTCCAAGGGCCACCAGAGGCACAACAGAGGCAAAATTTCCATACAAAACATAAAACTATCAGTAGTGGTGCCTTGGGTACCAAGCTGTGTGGGGTGCTAGTGATCACCAAGCGTAAGATTTTTTTACATTTGTATCACACTTAGAAGCAAAACCTGATACATGTGAAATGTATGCCAGAAAAGTGGAGAGGGGGAGGGGGGGGGGGGGAGGGGGAGAAGAGGGGTGCCAAATGCTAAGATTAGCAGAAGTGATGCAAAAAGTAAAATATGTGAATCTAGAATTTCAAATTGGTGCACAAATCATTGTGAAACATTAAAATTTTCTGCAAGCACTCCAACAAATCTTGCATATAACTTCACAATAATTCTTTTATTTCATGAACTGAATGACTTAATACATAAGTTATATATTTGAATAGCTGGAAAGATTACCTATTAATTTTCAAATGAACAGAAATGAAGGAAATGTAAATAGTAGGCCCAAATATGTAGTGAACGTAACTGAAATCTCTGTGTCATAAATAAAGCCTGCTTTTTTGGCTTTCACTTTGTGAATCTATTTTCATAAATGCATTTTCTTATCTTTTCCAGTTCCAAGAACCTGTCTATGGCACAAATGATCCAAGTTTCACTGATTTTGTAGCACCTGGTGTTATACTCACGTAAGTCTTTTCTAGCATCGTTAACATTCATTGTACTTATACAGAATAGTTCCCCATTAAGAATAAAATAGCAAGTGAGTATATGAAATGTTATCTTTTATTCAAATTATGTACATTTATTTAAATACAGCAAAAGCAATTTACATCCTTCATTCAAAACTTGTGAACAGTAGTCTACTACCATAGTCACTGAAATGGTCTTAACAATGGAAAACATCATGAAAATAATTTCTAGCTACATGAAAGTCATTCAGAACATTACAGATTACATTTTTGTGCTTGTTCTGTGGATATGATATTAAGTGAACTTTGTAACTGCCATTTCAAATTGTTTTTAATATGTTCCTCTTAAAATACACTGCCAGTTATTTTTTAATTGGATACAGTTTGTGCTCTTTTAATTAATGGAAAGAGTCCTAAAATTGCATTTAGCTAATGACAGTTATACAATCTGTAAAATTTTAGGAATCATAGATGTAATTATGTGTTGAACATGTAAGACCTAATTTCCTTTGGTGTTTCACTGTGGATTAAAATATTAATGAAAATTTTCACTGACTTAGCTGACTCCTACTTGTTCTTTCCATACTGTATGCCAAAAGTTGTGACATAAGTTATTTAAGGAGAGGGGAAGACGAAAGGAAGTGGGTTTTAAAGGAGAGGGTAAGGAGTCATTCCAATCCCGGGAGCGGAAAGACTTACCTTAGGGGGAAAAAAGGACAGGTATACACTCGCACACACGCACATATCCATCCACACATACAGACACAAGCAGACATATTGTCTATATGTCTGCTTGTGTCTGTATGTGTGGATGGATATGTGCGTGTGTGCGAGTGTATACCTGTCCTTTTTTCCCCCTAAGGTAAGTCTTTCCGCTCCCGGGATTGGAATGACTCCTTACCCTCTCCTTTAAAACCCACTTCCTTTCGTCTTACCCTCTCCTTCCCTCTTTCCTGATGAGGCAACAGTTTGTTGCGAAAGCTTGAATTTTGTGTGTATGTTTGTGTTTGTTTGTGTGTCTATCGACCTGCCAGCGCTTTCGTTTGGTAAGCCACCTCATCTTTGTTTTTTTTATATATAATTTTTCCCAAGTGGAATGTTTCCCTCTCTCTCTCTCTCTCTCTCTCTATATATATATATATATATATATATATATATATATATATATATAGTGAGAAATGCAACAGGGGAATTGTGTAAGATATTGTAATATTAGTGGAAAGGATTTGAAAGATTTAGAGAGAGTAATGTTTCTCAGAAAAAATGAGATAGATGTGGAGAAAATAAAGAGGGAATGGGCAGGAAGGGGGCAGGTATTGAGGATACCAAGCAGTAGGGAGGGAGCAGGGTAATGTGTGTAGCTATAAGGAGAGTGCTTATTTGTTGAAACTACCCGCACTAAATATTTAATTACTTGCAAACTTGTCACTTTTCACTGCCCATTGCAGTAGCTTTAACATATTCTGTGACTGGAACTGTATGTATGTGTTTCAGGAAAAATAAAAAAAAAAATACATTGAGGATGCCACAACTGTAGCGAAACATGTTTGGGCATTAAAGCAAAACAATAACTGTGTACTTGGAAAAGGGCAGACTCAGGAACAGAGCTTAAAATTCCAATACGATAATTTATGTATTATTTGTTCAACTTTTCTTTATCTCTAATGGAAGGTGTGGAGCGAGCATAGGAAGCAAGTTCCACCCAGTATGCAGTCTGCTGCATGAGTATGAACAGTAGGCACAGAGGGGAGGGTGGGCAGGACATGAGAACAAAATCTTCAAATTTCATGCAGTTCTGGGAATAAATATGTAGTTTGTATAAGGCAGTGTGTGTGAAGGACCAAGAATTACTCCCTTACTCACTTTGAAATAAGTACATAAACAAACTGTCAGTGCAGCACAACATTCACTATGTGACTACTTGAATACTGCATGCAGTACTAAAATTGTCTGTTGGCATTTGCTAATAGCCTGAAGTCTTCCAGATTTTCACTCTTCCAGATATATGGAACAAAACAATACAAACGCAAAAATAGTATTTAGATCAGAATATAAGAAAAATCAAAAATTTCTACACCTTATCTATCTCATCTGGTTTCTTGAGTGAGTTGAACATTAATGATCAATCTTTCTTTTTTTAATTTCAGGATTGTGTTTTTCTTGGCTGTGGCTCTGACCTCATCAGTTCTTATTATTGAGCGAATGGAAGGTCTTCTTGACAGGAGCTGGGTAGCAGGTAACCTGCGCAGCAGTCACTTGATTGCTGTTACTTTATTTTTCATGCACCAGACAGGAAAACCAACACTGTTTGTCATAATGTTGCTTAATAATAAACAAGCTTAATCCTTTTTTTCACTGGATTTTGTTGTTCTGTAGATGTCCACTGGAAAAATGAAAAAATCCTTAAAATTTGACGCTAGTAGAGAATTAGACTGATTTTTAGTATAGAGATTTTACATTTTACTCTAATCCATGAAAGTGTTGCGCTGCATTGTAATCAATATATATATTGTAGTTCCATTTTATTGAAAAAGATGCTGTGCTACTCATAAATACAGTGCTGGACAAAAAAGTGAAGTATCCAGAAGGCAAGGAGGAAACAAAATGAGACTTCATGTGTGATGTTATTTCAGTGATTACAAACCCAAGTAAAACACACAAAGAATTTGGCAATATTAGCTCACTCATCAGTATGACATTTATTCTGGCCTGGATGCAGAAGCTGATGCAGTTTCAAGGAGTTAAATAAAGCCAATGTAGCCTCTATGATGTAATCTGACTCACAATTGTTATAACTGATTTTGATATCCTGGATACTGGCACTACGACCAAGTTGACCTCAAAGCTGGTCCCATACATATACTATTGGGGACAGGTCTGGGTGTTTCTTGCTGGACACAAGGGTACCTCAGTATCATGCAGACAGTTCACAGAAACACATGCCATGTGTGGGTCAGCACTGTCCTTTCAAAAATAGGCACCACAATACTGTCATATGGGGATGTAGGATGTCCATGAAACACTGTTGTGCCATCAGAGTTTCCTCAGTCACAAGCAACTGTGACCTGAAGTCATACTCAATGGCTCCCAACACAATGATCTCAGAAGTTAATGCCACAGTGCCTCTCTAGAACATTGGAAGAAAGGGACTTCTCCCATGGTTGCCACCATTCTCACCAGCTCACTGGCATCCAGGATGGTGCAGAACTATGATTAATTGCTGAACACAATGTGATGCCATTCATCAGAAGCCCATAATTCCCAGTCATGGCACCACTCCAAACACAGCAATTTGTGTTCTAGTGTTAACAGTAGCCTACACATGGGAGAGTAACTCCATAGTCTCTCTGTTACTAGTCTCCAGTGAATGATCTAGGATTCCACAGAATGTCACAGGGAGTCCATTACTTGTTTAAGTGCAGGTGAAGATGTGAAGGGGTTGAGATGTGCTTGGTGCACAATACAATGATCCTCCCTTGAGGCAGTCAAATGTGATCAAGTGGAGCATTAATGAGGAGTATGCCTGTCCTCACATTCCCATGCTGCTCAACATGGGATCACTGTCACATACAGACAACCCCACAAATCTTGATATTGCATGATACAACCAGTTGGCCAAAAGGAGACCCACAGTGAGGCCTCTTTCTGACTCTGTCAGGTGCTGATAACCATTCTTCACACATGAGTATGTGGCATCTCCGCTGGATGGTTCACATTTTCATACTCCTTATGATAAAATCCATGGCATCACAAACTGGAAGGTTTGATGATAAACTTTTCCATACATAAGACTTGAGAAGTCCGGTAACTGAAAATTTCAAATAGACTTTTGTCAGCAACAACAAAACAGTTTTAACAAATCAGTACTAGTTGACTGTAAAACTATTATAGCTCTTACACTGTTAATTTATTCCTTAATTTTTGAAGTTGATTTTAATTTTCTTTTACAGGTGTAACACCATTTGAAGTACTGTTCTCACATGTAATAACACAGTTTGTGGTGATGTGTGGTCAAACAGCTCTAGTACTAATATTTATGATTGTAGTATTTGGTGTTCAGTGCAAAGGAGACATTGGTTGGGTGGTAGTTCTGACAATTCTGCAAGGTCTCTGTGGCATGTGTTTTGGTAAGTAGGCTATAGCACTGTGGTTTTGCTATTCTATTTAAACTGAACTAAGCATTTGGTTTGTGTAACATTAATACCCAGGCAATAATTTAACTTTAATTACTTGTTTTTCCAGGATTTGTTATTTCTGCAATTTGCGAACTGGAAAGAAATGCTATTCAGCTGGCCCTGGGTAGTTTCTATCCCACCCTACTACTCAGTGGTAAGTAAAAAAAGGCCTTTACAAATGTCTGCTTGTGTCTGTGTATGTGCGGATGGATATGTGTGTGTGTGCGAGTGTATACCTGTCCTTTTTTCCCCCTAAGGTAAGTCTTTCCGCTCCCGGGATTGGAATGACTCCTTACCCTCTCCCTTAAAACCCACATCCTTTCGTCTTTCGCTCTCCTTCCCTCTTTCCTGATGAAGCAACCATTGGTTGCGAAAGCTAGAATTTTGTGTGTATGTATGTGTCTGTTTGCGTTTCTATCAACCTGCCAGTGCTTTCATGTGGTAAGTCACATCATCTTTGTTTTTAAATATATTTATCTACTAATTATCTGTAATAAATACACTGTTATAACAAAGTCTCGGCAGTTTAGGTGAAAAACAAAAGAAATTCATAACTTAACCATATAACAAAAAATAAATCAAGACAAAACAGCATATGAAATTTTAACTTTTATGTTAGCTGCCACAGTTCTTCATTTATCACTTGATATTTGCTTTATAAAATCGATCTATGAAACTTAATGTGATCTAATTGATAGAGCATTAGAATTACTTACTTTTGCTATGAGTAACTCACATTGGAGTTTAAAATGGAAGGTCCTGGTTTACTGACAGTTGGTGTTGTCTGAAATATAATAGATCAAATATCAAAATACAATAGATCAAATATCCTGTTCATTCTTTGTTTTCTATAACCTGATATGATTTGTGTCATACTGTTAGGATCTTTTTTCTACAACTGTAATAATATATTGGGAATAATTTAGCTTCTTTGTGTGTAAAGACACATAAAAATTTCCTTAGATAGTAATTAAATAAGCTATATGTCAATAATGGAACATCTAAACAAGTTTAATTCTCCAAAAAATAAAAAAAAATCTAAATGTTGAGGATACTTCTATCATTACAACATTAATATATTTATTGTGCTCTGTTGTATAAAGGTGGTGTAACAAGAAGAATCAACTATTTAACTCTTATTATCTTTCACTTCAGGTGTGATATGGCCAGTTGAAGGCATGCCAATTGTCCTGCAATACATCAGTCTGGGTTTACCTCTAACCATGGCCACCACTGGCCTCAGAAGTATGCTGAGTAGAGGCTGGACGATAACTCAGCCAGAAGTTTACAATGGTTTCATTGCCACCATCACCTGGATTGTTCTCTTCCTCACAATCAGTTTGATTGTCCTCAAAGTGAAGAGAGGTTAATCAGTATAGAAGGAGCCTTGTAGGAGTCTTAATATTTGTGTTGCTCCATGAGCATCACATTCCTTGTTGGTCTGTCAAATGTGCCAGTGATGTGGAATGACAAACACATGAAAGAAATTTGAACAGCTGCTGGACAGAATAAAGACTGCTACAGCAACAAGTGTGCCGAAGATTCCTCAGTTTTACTGTATGTGTGGTATAGTGAAACTGCAAAACTAAAGATACAGTCTCACTGACTGTGAGTGTGTGGCTGTGTTAATGGTGTATATTTTGTGTGCTTTGTGGCAGTGAAACAACCACTGCATTATATTGTGTTGGTTCTGAATGGCCAAATGTATGACCATTTACTATCATTCATCCATATTGTTTTTCAGTTTTATAATAATTTTAAAGTTCATATTAAGCATTTAAATCCCACTTTTATTTAAGCATTGGAAAAAATGGCAAGGATTTACACACATCATATTTGTATGAAAATTAATTTCGCTTTGTCAGGATTGGAAGGAAAGGAACAAACTTGTCTTTTACATTTTTGGTAGCCTACATATTATGGGGATATGAGTAAAAATCTGTATCCATCAGGAGCAACTAAAGGTGGGATATAATGTATAAGGTGCATTTTAATAAATATTTATGAAACAATGTTTACAAAAAATTTCTGAAATTATTAAATACCACTGCACCAGAAAGACTTTATCAAAAAACCTGAATTTTTTATGGATATTCTATGGTACTTCATTCAGTAATTGCTGCAGAGGCCTCTGCCCTATTTGTATGTGGCCCACAGTAGATATTTTTTTCTGACATATCTCTGGAGGCAGTCAATTTTAAATGTTATGTCAATTTAAATTGCACTTTATGTAATATTTTTTTTTTTAAGTGAAATCCTCAATATGGTCTGCAGATACAGTTCCAATTGTTTCCATGTGCTTTCAGAACAGATACAATTTTGTTTTGTGGAAATGAGCTTTGGAACAGCTCCTTCTCACAGAACATTTTGTTAATTTTTTTATAAATACCATTATTCATATTTAGTCTGTGATTTACTTTTAAGCAGTGACTGCTTTAAATATGAGAATACTTGATACTGTTGTACTTAACATTGTTTGTTCTATCTGAATCCAAACATTACATACTGTACCTCAGAAACAATAAATATATTTGTTATACTACAATGACAAAGGTATTTTTAAATTCTGTTATAGACAGATGAAATGAAATCCTACCCAACTAAATAATTTTTAAATAACCCAAGTTCCAATTGAACTCAATATTATCTTCAATGTGACCTAGTCTCCAGACACCTTTCCTGCTGATTTCACAGAAGTGGGGCCATCCAACTAATATGACCTTGCTACTATTACAGTGCTTAGTCATTAGGGGAAGGCTTTTCACTAAGATCTCATACAATGAAAGCATAATTTGACTAGTTCTTCCTTAATCACTGTGAATAGTCTTTGCTGGTTTTTGGCCAAACTAACCTAGTGCACAAATATGTGTGCTGACATACAGTTTTAATCTGCCAGATAGCTCCACATCAGTGCATAATCTACTACAGAGTGAAAATTCATCCTGGAACCCTAAGGCTGTCAATAAACCATGTTTCCACAATATCCTTTTTCCAGGAATATTAATCCCACTACGCACCAGGTAGGCAGGAGAACTTCTTTCCTGCTCAGAAGGCAGGAAATCAGGTACTGGCAGAAGTAAACCTGGAAGGCAGATAATGAGTCATTATTGGATAGCTCAGTCAGTAGAGCACTTTCCCACAAAAGGCCAGGGTCCCAGGTCCATGTCCTGG
Organism: Schistocerca americana; assembly: GCF_021461395.2. Classification (NCBI taxonomy): domain Eukaryota; kingdom Metazoa; phylum Arthropoda; class Insecta; order Orthoptera; family Acrididae; genus Schistocerca; species Schistocerca americana. Next base: position 322,942,235 of record NC_060121.1, on the reverse strand, counting down.
TCAGCCACATTTTTAATCTGCCACAAAATTTCAGTTTCTGGTGTAGTTGGACTTAGAGCAATAACTCAGGCGAAACAAAGACTGCGCTTTGTTGGCAGAACACTTAGAAGATGTGACAAAACCACTACAGAGACAGCCTACATTATACTTGTCCATTCTCTGCTGAAATATTGTTGTGCGGTATGGGATCCTTACCAGGTAGGATTGACGGAGGACATCGAAAAAGTGCAGAGAAGGGCAGCTCCTTATGTGTTATCATGCAGTAGGGGTGAGAGTGTCACTGATATGATACGTGAGTAGGGGTGGCAGTCACTGAAACAAAGGTGGTTTATTTTCGGCGAGATCTATTTACGAAATTTCAATCACCAACTTTTTCTTCTGAATGTGTAAACATTCTGTTGACATCCACCTATGTAGGGAGGAATGATCATCATAATAAAATAAGAGAAATCAGAGCTCAGACGGAAAGATTTATGTGTTCCTTTTTCCCACATGCCATTCGAGAGTGGAATGGTAGAGAAGTAGTATGAAAATGGTTCGATGAACCCTCTGCCAGGCACTTAAGTGTGAAGTGCAGAGTAACCATGTAGATGTAGATGTTCATTTGAACATGTCCTATGTTCAATAGCAAGGGGTAATAACTTGATTCATCTCCTATCCCCCACCCCCCACCCACCACCCTCCACCCCCTCCCCCTCCCTGCCCAACCCCAGATTCAGAAACTATACTTGATCATTTGGGCATGGTCTAAATCCCATAACACGGAAATATACCACCAATGTGGTAATGGTAAAGGTTACTAAAATTGCCTAGTATTGAATCAAGAAGTCTTATGAAACAATGCTGAACTTCCCCAAACAACTAGTCTGTTGGCATGAAAGGTAGAAAGCTATTAACAACACTAAGGAAATATTTGTGCTTGGTAGAAACTATAGTCACCAATTTCCTACTCAAAACTGAAAATAAGAAATCTATTTCAAATACGAAAAGTACAGCACAGTTACGGTCAAAGCTAAGTCATCCATATAACTGCATGGAGATAAATAGAAAATTGTAAGTTATGGTCCTATCCAAAATCTACAAATGCACTGAAACCTTTCATCTAGTCATTTGTAGATCAGTTGGATACACAAAGATAGGCAACAGACAGTAATTAGAAGTGCATTCAATCAAAGGGATTGGATTGCTGTACTACCCTCAGATCACTGTATGAACTCATACATGAATGCTACTGGAGGAAGCCCTTCTACTCTGGAAAAAATTAGTTACTCAAAGCAAAGCAAACTACAGGCTCTAAAAGAAATGCTGGCAGAAATTGCATTGGATGCACAGTGGCACTAACCCCCTTTCTTAGCTCACATTTACCAGGAATCTCCCATGCCACCAACATGCCTGATTAACAATAAAAGAACATAAGTTTTTCATATTTTCAACAATAGTAGAAGAATGGATGTACAATATAACATATGAATATCCTTAACAACTGTTTGTTACAGGAGAGTATAATGATATTTCATGAGGAAGAGAAATTTCTCTCAAAGAATCACAACAGATGAAATACACGTTGTCTGAAACTTTTTTTGCTTTCTCCAAAGAGATCTCTTGCAAATAACGGACACTTGCAAATAGATATCTTCCATCTTCCTCTGAAAGATGTCTTAACACTGTATCAAACTGTTGGTATAACTGTAGTGGTCGTTACGGTAATCTGACAACTGGTTTGATGCATCTCTCCATACTGCACTGTCCTATGCAAGCCTCTTCATTCCCGAATAACTAATGTCTCAGAATGTGTCCTATCCACTGATCCCTTCTTTTAGTCATATTATGTGGCAAATTTCTTTTCTCCCAATTCTGTTCAGTACCTTGTCATTAGTTACATGATCTACCCATCTAATCTTCATCATTCTTCTGTAGCATCACATGTCAAAAGCTTTTGTTCTCTACTATTTCACTTCCATACAAGGTTACATTCCAGACAAATGATTTCAGAAAAAACTTCCTAACATTTAAATTTGTATTTGATATTAACAAATTTCTGTTCTTTAGAAATGCTTTTCTTGCCTTTCCCATTCTAAAATTTTACATCCACTATAGTTTGCCCATTATATGTTATTCTACTTCCCAATTAGCAAAACCCATAACTACTTTTAGTTTCCCATTTTCTAATCTAATTCCCTCAGCCTCACTTGGTTTAATATCATTATCCTTGTTTTTCTTTCCTTAATGTTCATCTTACACCTTCCTTTCAACTGCACTTCCAAGTCCTTTGCTGTCTCTGACAGAATTACATGTCATTGGCAAACTTCAAAATTTTTTATTTCTTCTCCCTGAACGTTAATTCCTATTCCAAATTTTTATTTGACTTCCTTTACTGCTTGCTTCTGTACACAGTGACTATTTTCTCAAACTGGTCATGGATCAAAAACTTTTTTGCTTGATACAACCTAGTATTGGATGGAAAATGTTCATCAGAGACAAAAGCAGCATTAAGCATGTCCCAAGGAAGCACAATGGGGTTGCTATGTCCTCTAACACACATTACTCAGACAGGGTCACAGCAGTCTCATTTAATTTCCATACAGACTATGCATCCCCCTTTAGTGTAGAGAATGGAGTTTCACATTCTGTAAAAAGTCTTTAACAAGTTGCTGGTAGACAGAGAGCAAACTAGATATTCAAGAACAAAGTAACAAAATAGCTCATTAGTCACTCCACTGAAAGTTGACTATGGGGCACCCATGAGGTGCATGTGTATGTCACTTGACACAGATGTTGACAAAATGTACCACCACAGAATTTTTCTCCAATTGACTTATTTACATTCCTTGTCACCAAGTACTGGTGATCACCTGCTAATCCACTATCTTAATTTAAATGATCACTCAAGGCAGGCATTACAAAAACTTTTATGTCCACCCCTACAATTTCTTAAAATTTTGGTGTTAGGGGATATAATTGCTTGCATTACACAGATGCTGACTTCTCGAGTATATAAACTGCTGATGTTAAATAATCACTGTATTTACCCGATTATAAGATGAGGTTTTTTCTCAAATTCGTCATTGGAAAAAACACTGTCATCTTATATTTGAAGATTTTTACATTATTTAGCAGAGTTTTGCACTGATGAGCCAGAATGCGAGGCCTGTCTAAAAAGTATCCGACCTTTTGCCAGAAAAAATATTTCAAATACCTGACAGGGTTCGAACCCTAATCCCCTTCAAAGTAGGCCCCTTGTGCTTGCACACACTTAGCCCACCAATCCTTCCAATGCTGTAAACCCCTCTGGAAGTCTTCTTCTGGAATGGTGTTCAGCTCTGGCATCATGTTTCATATTATCTCTTCTCTATTGTGAAAATGGGATCCTTTCAGTCACGTCTTCAATTTTGCAAACAACCAGAAGTCACATGGAACCATGTCTGGAGAGTAGGGTGGCTGGTGAACAGCTGTAATTCCATGTTTGACCAAGAAATTTTGGATCAAGTGGGATGAATATGTGGGGGGTGTTGTGATCCAGTTGCCAGTTTTTCGCCATCTACATGTCTGGTCTTTTGTGCTGAACTGTGTCATGGAATCACCACAGAACACCTTGATAGTACACCTTTGTCACTGTTTGTCCTTCTGGTGCGTATTCATGATGCACAATTCCATGGACATTAGAGAAGACAATCAGCATCAGCTTGATTTTGCTTCACACCTGCCGCATTTTCTTCGACCATGGAGACTCGGGATGCTTCCATTGCGATGACTGTCTTTTTTTTCCTGGGTCATACCTGTACATCCATGACTCATCTCCAGTCATCATGGTGTTCAGAAACCCAGGATCAGTGTTGGTGGTGTCCGGAAGGTCCTGTGAAACGTCAAAATGGAGGTATTTTTTTCCAGCGATAACAACTTGGGCACAAATTTCGCAGCCACTCTGTGTCTGTTCAGATCATCATGAAAAATTGCATGTGCAGAATCTTTACTCACCCCAATCTCTTGGACAATCTCCTGCATGATCAAATGATGATCTGCGCTCACCAAATTTTGCACCCTCTCAACAACAGCTGCACTCTGTGCAGTTTGGGGCCTGCCAGAATGCTGGTCACTCTCTGCTGATGTGCGGCCATTTATGAATTGGTTGAACCAGTCCTTAATTTGTGTTACACCCACTGCATCTCCTCCAAACACTTCTGAATGTTACAAACTGTTTCACTTTGAGAATCACCAAGCTTTTGGCAAAATTCAATGCAGTATCTTTACTCAGCATGTTCAGTCATCTTGAGAGAATTGGTAATCCGACGAACACATTGTGTAGCACCTTACTCAGTAACCAACAGGCAGCAACTGACACGCTGTAAGGCGGGGACAAAATTCACACATGCGCATAAAGGTCTCTTCCTTTACTATGTACAATGGTGCCGTACTATCATCTTTATTTAGCGTGGGAAAATCAAAGGTCGGATACTTTGTAGCCAGACCTCGTATTATGACCACCATCTCTCCTACTTTATGGAGCAGACAAGCATCCAGACCCCATGCTCTGTGAAGAGTTGTGGATGTCCAACCACTTATCACCTAGTGGTAGTTTCACTGTTCTTCTACCTTTTTCTGTAGATGCTCACAACAGTAGCATGTGAAAATTTGACCAGCTTCACTGTTTTTGAGGTACTCATTCACAGGTTCTGTGTAATAACAATCTGTGCTGTGTCAAAGTCACTTATTTCGATAGGTTTCCTCATTTGCAGCCAATTTCTTGGCAATGATGATGCCCTGTGCATGTCTACTCTCCTTGTATACTTTTGTTACCACACCTGTTATGCCACCAGGCAGCATCCAACATCACACTGGACAGTGGTAATAATGTTTTGGCTCTTCAGTGCATAGACATCATCTTATATTTAGAGAGGGAGCATTGGCTATTGAGGCCACAAGCAAATTTATTTAGAAGAATTTGGAAGGGGAAGGCTTGGTAAATGATACTCGAGTTCCAACAGGATTGAGATGTCCAGATAACCTGAAGTGCTTGATACAGTATCAATGGTACTCAGTCACAGGACACTGACTTGCAAGGCAGTAGCACAAGAGATACACAAGAAAATATGAACTAGTCACAACAGCTTATTGCTCTGATTAAAATTTGACAATTTTGTGAAACACAGGAGGAAGTAGTATTAAATTCTATCATCTTACAAACTTTTGTTGTAGCTGAACAGGTTTGTAATAAACATTCACATACATGTATGGAAACCTTACACAAACATTAATGCTGATTTTTTTTTTTTTTTACATAAATGAAACACTAGAAAAAGAAAATGTTGTCCTTCACAAAACATTAGTTGATTCAGAACCCAGACCAATATTTTATTTGGCTATGAGAGACTGCAGTGATTCACCAAGTGGATTGCGAATGAGAAATTCAGTCACTGTTCGTGTATTAGAATACTGAGTAGAAACTTTGCCAGCTTTTATTCAGCTTCAAAACATGATGGTGACATTCAGTTGAAACTAGAAGGAAAATTAACCCAGAATGAGATGCCAAACAAAGGAAATAAAATCATACTAAATTGACTGTAATTGTTATCATGAGGATAAATTACAGCAGCAAGATTCATTGTGGAGATAGTACAAACAGACATCACAACATTGCACGATAAGCAAAAGATCAAGAATAGGACTGAATCAGGATTGCAATCTTTTATCTGAATTGATGTTGTTACATATGCCCAGTGCACTTAAAGGTCTTTGCTATGGAAGGGTTGGAAGGGGATCAGTGACACCAGCTTGGTTGAGAGCTAAGATGATTATGGAGGGGGGAGCAGTGAGTGAGCAACAAATTTCATCATGTTGCCAAACATGGGGAACTATACCACATACTTTGGCTTTTTATGAACATCTACCACATTTAAGCTACAGTTCACCTGAATCCATTTGTAATTGGAATTGAACTGACTTTAAAACTAGACAAATACTCAACAATAGCATTCATTTCTACAGGGCCAATAGTGTACTTAATGTGTTTCTTGGTGCAGTGTTGTTGACACTGTTCATGACATATGACGAAATGTAAGAGGCTGCGTCAGCTAGTTCTGCACAGCCAATAAGGGAGTGGTGGGCAGGCAGTATGTTTGGAAGGAAGAGACATTACACTCTCATGTCAGTTTCAAAGTGAAATGTGATATCTATACAGAAAAAAAAACAACTGTGTTCTCAGGTCCCACCATAATGACAGACTCAAAAACAGCAACATATTCGGAAAAAAACAGACAAATATTTCTGACAAAGAACATATAAATTTCACATCTGTGCTATCATGATGATGAGGCTAATGATTAAAAATCAGTAATACCATAGACTACAGGGTTAGTAAGCTAAAAATAGTAGGAAAGAAACAGTCTAAAAATCAATGTAATTTTTTTTTATTTTATTTTATTTCTGCTAGTATTATCAAAACTGTAGACCACCAACAAATGGCTTAAGTTCAGAATAAGTATAAGGTTAGTTTTTTGGCAGGTACTTTATGTCAATAAAATAATTTGTAATTTTAGTTAGTCAGAATAGGTTAAAAATAAATTTTTCCCAGGGAGTCTCTCAAAAAAAGAGGGATTGTCTTACATTCAGTGTCGTCTTACACTCGGGTGAATACAGTACTTGGTCTGATGTATTAGATAAGTGTAGGATTGAAGAGGAACGACAGTGGTGAGGTTTTTCATCTTTCTTTCTTTCTTTCTTTCTTTCTGTCAAAGCAGTGTTTTTGCACCTAATAATCTAGAAGTAATTTCTATTATTGTCGATGTGGACAGATTGTATCTAGTAATAATTTGTTGTTAGTATACTTTACAGAAGTAGACTGCATGCAGGATTGCTTCTGCTTGTTAATGTATGATGCGACTTCTTCCATATCCCCTGAAGATTCTCCTCTGTGATGGGCTTCACAGAAAATTGTGGGAATTAATGGGTTAATGAATGAATGAACTGGCGATGTTAATGGCTACAGCGAAGTGTCTGTGCTGGATAATAGTAAATGTAGAATAACTTAGACAGTGTTTTCAGTTGGTATATTCACTGGAAGCTTTCTTCAAATGTTAGATAAATGTAGGAAATGCTGATTTACAAGAGAAAGTGTCTGATAGTATCTCACTGCAACATTCGTGGTGGACTTATGAGAACTGTTGCAGCATTTAAATACTTAATATTAATAAGGCAAACTGAAATGATATGGAATAAACACTTGAAATCAGTAGGAGGTAAGGAAAGTGAAAGGCTTAGATTTGTTAGGTTTTTTTCAAGAGGTGAGGCCCTCCTCACCCATACCTGCATGATAGCCAACACAAAAGGTCTACTGCCATCTCTGCATAAGGGTTAGTTTTCACTAAAGTGAGGTCATGTACGATGTGTACATCTGGTTAAGGTTGAACATTAATATGTGCTCATCTGAAGAAAGACTGGGTTGAAAGTTGAATGAAGGGTAGCAGTTTGAAGGGCAGAGTGAAAAAAGTGCCAAGGCAATAGCCAAGGGAAATAAGCCTCTGCAATAGTTGTATCGGGTTGTACGAGCAGTAGTGGTTTTCTTGCTGCCTGCAACAGGTCATGCAAGGGTAGGCTTTTTTAATAGTGGGTATCATGCAGATCAATACCTTTGACGTAGCGCAGGGGTGTTACTCAGAGGCTGCCGCTGGGTACTGGTGTTGATTTCTCAGCCAGCATCAGCATACCTGTAACAGTTGGGTTCATCATCATTTTGTGTCTGATAGGTCATATATCAGATTCACAGTGTAGGGTGATGTTGGTAGTTTGTTTGTGCGTCATTGTGTGAAGGTTCCCTGCTGTAGCCTGTTGTTCAGCTTTAATAGTAGTTGGCATATCCAGTCAATGTTGCTGATATGCAGGGGTTTGCTGACTTTGTTGCTTGTGGGTGTACTTTAGCTTGCCATAGGTGGTTAGGAGGCTACAAAGTATGTTTTGATCTCCTGTTAAGGTAACCACACAAATGTCTAGTGCAAACTATTCTAAGTTAGTGCTCGACGTTTTGGGCCCTTTGTGAAGTTCGCCTGCTTTATTTCTTTATTGACAGTCATTGGTGTCGATGTACTGGGGTGCAAGTTCAACGCTGAATACTTTCAATGATGTAGCCGAAAGTTGCACAGTTGCGTTTCATAGTCCTTTACATCCACTGTTCACAACCCTCCCCCCAGTAATACACAGTTATATGGCCAGTTAATTATAGACAGATTTTGCTAAGCCTCATTAATAGTTTGCAGGCATATGTCACCATACTGCTACAATAGTTTACTGTTGAATATCTATGTGCAGTAAAAACTGAACCACACAGTTCACAGTTCTTGCAGAATAGTACGGTACGTATTGAACAGACACTGTCATTGTTTTAACACACGACCTATTTGTGTTACACTTATTTCACAGTTAAGTTGATGCCTTGTTGTTGATCTAACCATTATGGGATCCTTGTCTGAAACGTGGCTGTGGACTGACTGTCTTGGGACCAAAAAACTATACATTGTTTGATGTTTAATTTACAGAAGTTACAATTAAAGCATAACTCATAAAATTAACTGAATACATTAAAAATTGGTTCTTTTTAATGGTATTTTCTACAATGAGGGTTAGGCTAAATTATTTGTTTATGTGATGAAATTAACAGATATAGTTATGAAACAATCCTTCTGACAAAACTGGTAATTATTTTGGAATTAATTAAGGGCTGGCATTGCTAAGATGTTTTTGAATAGAGCCAAATAAATACTTAAAGAATCATGGTGATTCTTTTTCCAAATGTTTATCGTTATTACAGAATTTATATTTGTTTATAAGCCAACAATAGAATCTAACAATTATTTATTTCACCCTGTAACAGAAGGTATTAACAAGGAATAGTCAAAATAAATCACGAAATTAATTACATACACAAAACTAAGCACAAAATTAGATCTACATCTACATCTACATCTACATCTACATGACTACTCTGCAATTCATATTTAAGTGCTTGGCAGAGGGTTCATCGAACCACAATCATACTACCTCTCTACCATTTCACTCACAAACAGCGCGCGGGAAAAACGAACACCTAAACCTTTCTGTTTGAGTTCTGATTTCTCTTATTTTATTTTGATGATCATTCCTACCTATGTAGGTTGGGCTCAACAAAATATTTTCGCATTCGGAAGAGAAAGTTGGTGACTGAAATTTTGTAAATAGATCTCGCCGTGACGAAAAACGTTTTTGCTGTAATGACTTCCATCCCAATTCGCGTATCATATCTGCCACACTCTCTCCCCTATTACATGATAATACAAAACGAGCTGCCCTTTTTTGCATCCTTTCGATGTCCTCCATCAATCCCACCTGGTAAGGGTCCCACACCATGCAGCAATATTCTAACAGAGGACGAACGAGTGTAGTGTAAGCTGTCTCTTTAGTGGACTTGTTGCATCTTCTAAGTGTCCTGCCAATGAAACGCAACCTTTGGCTTGCCTTCCCCACAATATTACCTATGTGGTCTTTCCAACTGAAGTTGTTCGTAATTTTAACACCCAGGTACTTAGTTGAATTGACAGCCTTGAGAGTTGTACTATTTATTGAGTAATAGAATTCCAACGGATTTCTTTTGGAACTCATGTGGATCACCTCACACTTTTCGTTATTTAGCGTCAACTGCCACCTGCCACACCATACAGCAATCTTTTCTAAATCACTTTGCAACTGATACTGGTTTTCGGATGACCTTACTAGATGGTCAATTACAGCATTATCTATGAACAACGTAAGGGAACTGCTCAGATTGTCACCCAAGTCATTTATATAGATCAGGAACAGCAGAGGTCCCAGGATGCTTCCCTTGGGAACACCTGATATAACTTCAGTTTTACTCGATGATTTGCCATCTATTACTAGGAACTGCGACCTTCCTGACAGGAAATCACGAATCCAGTCACACAACTGAGATGATACCCCGTAGGCCCGCAGCTTGATTAGAAGTTGCTTGTGAGGAATGGTGTCAAAAGCTTTCCGGAAATCTAGAAATACGGAATCAACTTGAGATCCCCTGTCGATAGCAGCCATTACTTCATGCGAATAAAGAGCTAGCTGTGTTGCAAAAGAACAATGTTTTCTGAAACCATGCTGATTACGTATCAATAGATCGTTCCCTTTGAAGTGATTCATAATGTTTGAATACAGTATATGCTCTAAAACCCTACTGCAAACCGACGTCAATGATACAGGTCTGTAGTTCGATGGATTACTCCTACTACCCTTCTTAAACACTGGTGCGACCTGCGCAATTTTCCACTCTGTAGGTACAGATCTATCAGTGAGTGAGTGGTTGTATATGATTGCTAAGTAGGGAGCTATTGTATCAGTGTAATCTGAAAGGAACCTAATCGGTATACAATCTGGACCTGAAGACTTGCCCGTATCAAGCGATTTGAGTTGCTTCGCAACCCCTAAGGTATCTACTTCTAAGAAACTCATGCTAGCAGCTGTTTGTGTATTCACGTATGTTAATGGTAATTAGTCAGAAATGAAAAATGAATTAAAGGAGGCAGATGGCACAAGAGGGGAAGAGAAAAGATCCCAGCTTGCTTCATCGCATTAGCCCTTCATTGGACTGACCAGACAGATATTGTAAATAGCTAACTGGGCAATTCAATGACCACAAATCATGACAGAAATTGGATTAACAATCTACACAAAAAAATATTACATACAAAATCTAATCAAAACTACAGTACATATGTTTTTTCAAATTTATACTTATATGAACTGGCCATATTAAAATTCCCATACAAAATATTTACATGCATTGTATTGTACAATGGCACAAAATATCCACAAGTTGTATTCTTAATAAAGATTAGAGCATCTTCATCATAAGTGATGTCCTTTTTGGGTAAACAAGGATTAAATTCTAAGATACATATCACTTTATACAAGCCCTGTCTTGCTTAAAAAAAATTCTCACGGGTTCCAAAAAGTTAAATTACACTGTGCATTGCTGTTCACTTTTAGGACAGAAAATTTGACTTGCTCAATGTTTAGTATTTTTCACAAGCCCTTTCACACTTCTAATGAGCTTTTACACATTTTCTCACCAAGTTGTCCATGCCTTCAACATGTTCAAGTGGCAGTTAGTAGGGAAATGCACTGCTATTAGTTCCCTTGGAGGTGGTTCTCCTCCGCCACAGTACATGAAAAAATTAGACAAAATACGCTACTTTAGTACACTCACGTATACTTCTAAATATAAGAAAAAAATGTTTAACAGTAATGGCAAATAATGGTAATTACTTCATAAACAAATACATTACATAGTCCTCATAATATCACAGTAATCAGCACTTACATTGACTATAGTATGAAAGGTGGGGTCTAGTAAAAATTTAAAATCAAATGCACATTACACTTCGAAAGATTACTCTACATCATAACTGTCTGAAACTGGTTACACTTGAAAGATTTGGGTCTCTTTCCCATTTTCAGAATAGCAAAAACTCAAGATTGGCAGTAGTATAGATTTAATAATCATTATGTTATGAAAAAAGAATGGAGTCATCATCACATTAATTAATTACCACTCAAATCAAAATTAACGGGATGGAAGTTGCACTAAATCATTGCACCACTTCTCTACTCAACTCTGAGCACTACCCTCTTTCAATCCAAAAATTAAATCTTCACAATATCACAAAATGATACCAAACAGTTGACCTGTCAGAAATACTCACATCACTCTAACACCACAGTTAACAGTTAATCAGAAAAATTACTTTTCTTTGTTCCAGTATTACCACTTTAAGCTCATAAATTCCTCAGAACAAAAATAGAAGTTTTCAGATAACCTATAGATCCAATAATGCAGTATTATATGACTTTTACCTCACTAAAGCATTGCTCTTTATGTTAAGCTCTCATTCCCAGATGCAGTGTCATGAATTGCACTATATATGAGGGTTGGAACTTAAATAGTGGCAACTATTTATTCACAACAGATACAAAAGAGTTACATGTTTGCACCTGTTACTGTCCTTCAAAGTAGTCACCAGAATTGTGTGGAACCTGTTGCCAGCAATGTGGAAGGTGTAATATACCTTTAGCAGAGCCTGTTCTCTTGATGGTGCGAATGGAGCAGTCTACTGCCTGTCGAATCTCTGGAACAGTTCTGAAGTGAATGCCATGAAGTGGTTCCTTCATCTGTGGAATCAAATCAAAGTCACAGGGACTTAAGTTCTGGGAGTATGGTGGTTGGTACAGTACTTTCCAGTCCCACTGATCAAACAGAGTAGCCACAGCTTGCACTGTATGCACCTGCACATTGTCATGCGAAATGATGTGTGTGTTGTGCAGAAAGTGTTGCCGCTTCTTTCACAAAGCTGGTCACAGGTGATGCTCCTAAAATGAACAGTAATATGACTTAAGTCTTTGTGACTTTGATTTGATTCCAAAGATGAAGGAACCATTTCGTGGCATTCGCTTCAGAACTGTTCCAGAGATTTGACAGGTAGTAGACTGCTCCATTTGCACCATCAACAGAACAGGCTCTGCTAATGGCATCTATGCCTTTCACAACACTGGCAACAGGTTCTACACATTGCTGGTGACTACTTTTAAGGACAGTAACCGGTGCAAACATGTAACTCTTTTGTATCGATTGTGAATAAATAGTTGCCACTATTTAAGTTCCAGCCCTTATACACAGTACCTAATGTTGCCTAGTTCTAAATTAAACCATCAGTACAGTTACACCACATCTGTTTGTATACCGTTATCTTTTTCATTACTCAATCATGTCTGTCAGCTCCATTATTTTACTTATCTTTCTTACCTCATTAGCTTGTGGAGTGTACTCTCAAAAAATATCCCCACTGCAGAGACAGGCTCCCTTACCATTAAGACCCTAACTTTATTTATTATTTTATTATTTCATTATTGTTTCATTATCTAATAAATAAGCACCCGCTCTGCTTATCTAATGCAAAATTGAGTCTACTGAAAAACACTCCACAGAAATCAGATCCTTATGCTAAGGAAAACTTAACTCTCATTACCGATCAGACAAAATTATCGCTTAGGAAAGCTATTATTTCACTGTATTCCATCAAATCGCTTCAGATTCTAGCCTGAAGTGTGATATACATACAACTCTTGCTTATACATTCCACACATAACTCCAGGCAACAATGTTTAAATTTATATTTTCTTAATGTTAGAAAAAGCTGTACCATGACACAGATAGATAGTTATCTTCATATACTGATTGCACTGACCACAAACACTCCTAATATACTGTAATTAATATTTAGTCCTAGTATTCAAGATGGTTTTTACTGCATATTGCCTCTGTTGCTGCACCCATGAGCTGATTACTTCAGATGTTAATTATAGTTTTCAGATAATCTGCACATTCTCCGCCACATATGCTGACACTTCTCATTTTCAGTTTACCTTACCTCTTTGTTTGACAGAAATTCTTTAACAATGGTACCAACTTACTTTCTTCCATACTCTTACTCCCTTACTTGTCACAAACATAGCCAGCTGGAGTGGCCGAGCAGTTCTAGGCACTTCAGTCTGGAACCGTGTAACAACTACGGTCACAGGTTCGAATCCTGCCTCGGGCATGGTTGTTTGTGTCATCCTTAGGTTAGTTAGGTTTAAGTAGTTCTAAGTTCTAGGGGACTGATGACCTCAGCTGTTAAGTCCCATAGTGCTCAGAGCCGTTTGAACCATTAAAAACATAACATAATAAAATATGTACATAAATAACACTGGAGTAATCTTTTCTAAAATATTTCTATACTTAAGTATCCTGCTGTACAAAATCACATAATAGTCAAAGACAGAATGTTTGTGATTCACTTATAAACTACAGATAGGATAGGAGAAGAGTCTGACTGCCTCAGGAGTCACGAAAAATGAGACAGACAGCTGAGGTAAGCACTATCGCCACATAATGATCCAAAACAGATTGTTGAACCCCCTACTTGTTTGTAGGTCTTACTTCTGGTTCAATGCACATTATAGTAGGTCCCTCCTTTCCTTTTATGGGATAAACATTGGTACTCACACCATCATTCAACATCTCAGTAGAATTAGAATTTACACTTGTTTTATTAATATTATTTACATTACCCTATTACTATTATTTACATTACCTTATCCTACAGCACATTTGTATAAAAGTGGCTCTTCACCACTACCTGCTCTAGTGTGAGCCAAAACTGGAGCATTATCTAGTTTAAATGGTTTGATCCAGAATTAAAATCATCTCCTCCATTTCTGTTACTCGAATTTCTCCTACCATTTCTGTTCCCATTCTTGCTATCCTCCACCATTCCTCGAATATTTTACTATATTACTCCTGTTCATCCTATTTACCTGAAAATTTCTCCTTGATTGATTATTGTCATCAAAATTCCTCCTACAATCTTTCACTGAGGACTTCATCCTCTCCACTTCATCAACATAATTCAAAAAATCACTACTATTACCTCTAGTGGAAGATAAAAGCGATTCTCTAACTTTCAGAGGCAACTTAGTTTCTAAACCCATAATTATTGATTCACTACCTAGCTCTTTGTCCAAATATTTCAGTTTGTTTGTCCAAAGCTGACAGAAACCTTTCACAGTACCCTTCCTAGAGTCAAATCTCTCTCCACCCAAAAATTCAGTCAAAATTCTCTGCTTTCTCTTTGCACCAATATTCATCTAAAAATGTTTTCTCAAAGCTTTGCCACAAAGTACAGCTATTGGCTACCTGAGCTGCCCATCCATAAGCATCCCCTTTCAAAAAACCTCCCAAAAATGACATTTTCTCTTTGTCATTCCGTGTTGCAGGCAAATCATTAAATTTTCTAATGAAATCCAGTGGGAGCACTTCCCCACATGGTTCAAAATTATTAATTTTCTTACCACTAACAAATGAAAGACTGTTTGATGAAAGACTGTTTGGAACCCTACATATTCTATGCTTTAGATTTTGTTCCTCTTCCATCTTTTTCTCTATTTCAGCCAATTTTGAATCTACATTTTTATTTACTTTTGCCACGTTTTCCTCTACCACTACTGCACACTTGGTTTCTACTTCCATTTCAAAATCATTTTTAATCTGATTGATTTGTTTCTCAAGTTTAACTCTGTTTTCAGCACAAAATTTTGCTGGTTGCTTTGCCTTCATCTTTACACTGATTTTCAGAAGCCTCCACCCTCCTATTATAGTCATCACAAAGATTCCGTCTCTCTTCTGCACATTTACTACTCATTAATGTTAATTTCTCATTGGTATTCTGCTCTACTTTCTTTATCTTCTCATCACACTCTCTAACTACTGCTTCAACCCTCTTATTTAATTCTGAAACACTGGAGCTGACTACCTTAGTTTCCTTTTTAGTTTCTTTCTTCAGTTCATCCTTCAAGCTAACCATATCAATTCTAATACTATCTGAATTCTATTCCACCCTGATAATGTATTTTTTCATACTACTAATGACTTCTTTCATACACATACTACTCGTAATTTGCCTTAACATTGCTTCCAATTTTCCATCTGTCATACACTGTTGCCCTTGCTGGTCTTCGCTACTAGATTCCTTCCCCTTAATCTTAATGATTTCATCCACTCCAGTACTGTTTTCATCTATTTTGCTCACCTCACCATAAAATGTAGATGGCACTTTTATCATTTCATCAACAATAGGATTTTCGTCCCCATCATTCAAAGTTACATTCATGTCTGATTTAAAACCACTATCATCTACGGAACCAGTCCCCTGTTGTCCCTTCTCTCCTATCACACTGTCTTGTTCGTTAAGGTGAGTCATTATGTAACACTTAATATAAAACAGCTTTTACTATGAAATTACCTTACTCTTATTCACTTGTCTACTGCTGCTGCTGCAGCTGTCATCTGGATTTGTCATCTGCATAACTGCTGCAAGTTGTAATTTCCTCAATGAGGCATCTTTTTTATCCCAGTTGGCTGTACTGATTGGCTGCTCATGTACTCAATGACTGCTTCCATAGAACCCATCACTTGTTAGCTGCTGTCCTGCTGTGGCCATGAAACCCGATCACTGATTGGCTGTTGCACTTCCTTCATTAAAATCACTGCACTGTAAACTGCTCTTGAGTTCGCTGTTCAAAGTTTGCAAGTCCTAGTTTATTGTGCCCACATAAAATAATCGCCCACCCAGGGGTGTCATATGCGATCTTCAACAGCTATATTTCTTCATTGATGGTCCTCAGTGTCGATGTACTGCGTTGTTACACTGGCTGAAAAATAGGGAGGTGGAAGTTCAACACTGAATACTTTAAATGATGTAGCTGAAAGTTGCACAGTTGCGTTTCATAGTTCATTACATCCACTGTTCACAACCCCCCCCCCCCTCCCCCCCTACCCCGCCCCCCCCCCCCCCCACCGCCGCCCCAATAATACACAGTTATATGGCCAGCGAACTATAGGCAAATTTTGCTAAGCCTCATTAATAGTTTGCAGGCATATGTCAGCATACTGCTACACTAGTTTACTGAATCTCTATGAGCAGTAAATACTGAACCACACAGTTCACAGTTCTTGCAGAATAATACGGTATGTATTGATCAGACACCCATTGTTTTAGCACATGTCTTATTTGTGTTACACCTATTTCACAGTTAAGTTGATGCATTGTTGTTGATCTAACCAATATGGGTTTCTTGTCTAAAACTCGGCCATGGATTGACTGCCTTGGGACCAAAAATTGGACCTTTATATATCATTACAATAATGGGTATGGAAACTATACATTGCTTGATGTTTAATTTACAGAAATTACAATTAAATAAAAAAATTGGATCTTTTTAATGGTATCTTCTACAATGAGGGTTAGACCAAATTATTTGTTTAGATGATGAAATTAACAGATATAGTTATGCAAACAATACTTCTGACAAAACTGTTAATTACTTTGGAATTAATAAGAGTTGGTTTTGCTAATATGTTTTTGAATAGAGAAAATAAATACTTAAAGAATCCTTTAAGTCATGTTCACACACACACACACACACACACACACACACACACACACACACACACACACACACACACATATCCATCCGCACATATACAGACACAAGCAGACATATGTATTTCTCCACCCTTTAACGTGTTTTGGAGGCAACACAACTACCTAACCTTTGTACATATAGTTGTTTACCAACCTAAGTTCACCACAGGATCAACATAGCTCAGCTTAAACCAACACTTTTTTGACTTTTTTCGCACCACAGCTCCAGTTGCTTTCTACTTCACCTTTACCTCTCCCCATATATTTTTATTTTCACTTTAGCCTCATGTTACACTTTCCACCTTCTAATACCATGTCACCCTCACATCATCCCCACAACAGCCCCACTAAGTTTTATTTACATTCCCTCCACAAACATGCCTTCACCCTAGCCAGATTACGCTCCCATATTTTATTCACTCAGGCTTGTCTGACATTTGGCATTACCCCCAAAGGCCTCACACTTAAAGTTCCCATCTATGGCTGCAACCCTCTTTCCATCAGTTCCTAAACCAGTTCCAAACTGAACAATCCATAGCTCTCACCTGCCTAATCCTTCACCTACACATCAACTCAGCCTATGAACACACCCGTCAACTCCTATCCCTAATCAAAGTCCTCAGTCTTTCCTCTCCCACGTCCACACCAGCTGTTCAGAGCATCCTCCTACAGGCCAACCGCAAATTAGAACAGCATGCCACCCTCCACCTCAAAAAACTATCCAATCTCCTGGTTTCCCACCACCGGAAAGGCAACTCACTCACCCTCCACAACCTTTCCAACAAACCTCAACCTCCTCTCATTGCACACAGACCCAGTCTCTCCCATCTACTCAATCTTCCACTTCCAGCTCCACTCCCCCCAAAACCTCTAAATTCTAGTCAACACAATCTGGAACCACAACACCCCAATTCAGTAGTTAACCTTTCCTCCAAACCTCTCTCCCAATCCGAAACCTCTGTCCTATCCAAAGGCCTCACCTTCAGCCCCACTCCCAGAAAACTTTACATATGTCTGCTTGTGTCTGTATATGCGGATGGATATGTGTGTGTGTGTGTGTGTGTGTGTGTGTGTGTGTGTGTGTGTGTGTGTGACAGTATACCTGTCCCTTTTTCCCCCTAAGGTAAGTCTTTCCGCTCCCGGGATTGGAATGATTCCTTACCCTCTCCCTTAAAACCCACATCCTTTTGTCTTTCCCTCTCCTTCCCTCTTTCCTGATGAAGCAACGGGTAGCAAAAGCTTGATATTTGTGTGTGTGTTTGTGTGTTTTTTATTGTGTCTATCTACCTGCACTTTCCCGTTTGGTAAGTCACAGCATCTTTTTTTTAAATATTTTTCCCATGTGGAATGTTTCTTTCTATTATATTCATACCAGGAAATTAATTACATACACAAAAGTAAGCACAAAATTAGATCTGGTGTTCTATTCATTAAAACTGAGAGCCAACCTTTCTCTTTTATAAAAAATGCAGATTATACTCACATATGTTAATGATAATTAGTCAGAAATGAAAAAAATGAATTTAAGGAGGCAGATGGCAAAACAAAAGGGGAAGAAAAAAGATCCCAGCTTGCTTCAACACACCTTATTAAAAATATCTGACAGCAGATCTCAAGATACTTCAGAGACACAGTTGTAACAGACTGCTGTAGTCAATACAAAAAATACATCAGATGTGGTCAGGCAACCTAACTGAGAATTGTGGGAGGAAATATGGTAATGTTTCCACAAAAATCTGTTGTTCAGATTTACAGACCTGCTGTTTTGGGTTGGCTGTCTCTTTGCATGTCACATGTAGGGATGAAAAGATTAATCCATTAATGGCTACACATATTTTTTCCTGATTTTGAGTAATCTTTTATTTTGTAACTTTTTTGGTGCATTAATGTGGTATTCATTCTTATTTTGAAAATTACATTTCATTTAGGCCATTTACCATTACAAATAATATATTATATACAACAGGCAGTAACATATTGCACAGTAGTGAACATGAAAGAAATGGTAAATACGTTGCATTTCATTTAGGCCCTTTACCATTACAAATAATATATTATATACAACAGGCAGTAATGTATAGCACAGCCATGAACATGTAAGAAATGGTAAATAGAGAAACTGGTAAACTACACTCCTAGAAATGGAAAAAAGAACACATTGACACCGGTGTGTCAGACCCACCATACTTGCTCT
This sequence comes from Schistocerca americana, assembly GCF_021461395.2. Taxonomy (NCBI): domain Eukaryota; kingdom Metazoa; phylum Arthropoda; class Insecta; order Orthoptera; family Acrididae; genus Schistocerca; species Schistocerca americana. Next base: position 322,922,993 of record NC_060121.1, on the reverse strand, counting down.
GGACACTGCGAGAGGGCTGTACAAGCAATGATCACACGCACGGCACAGCAGACACACCAGGAACCGCGGTGTTGGCCGTCGAATGGCGCTAGCTGCGCAGCATTTGTGCACTGCCGCCGTCAGTGTCAGCCAGTTTGCCGTGGCATACGGAGCTCCATCGCAGTCTTTAACACTGGTAGCATGCCGCGACAGCGTGGACGTGAACTGTATGTACAGTTGACGGACTTTGAGCGAGGGCGTACAGTGGGCATGCGGGAGGCCGGGTGGACGTACCGCCGAATTGCTCAACACGTGGGGCGTGAGGTCTCCACAGTACATCGATGTTGTCGCCAGTGGTCGGCGGAAGGTGCACGTGCCCGTCGACCTGGGACCGGACCGCAGCGACGCAAGGATGCACGCCAAGACCGTAGGATCCTACGCAGTGCCGTAGGGGACCGCACCGCCACTTCCCAGCAAATTAGGGACACTGTTGCTCCTGGGGTATCGGCGAGGACCATTCGCAACCGTCTCCATGAAGCTGGGCTACAGTCCCGCACACCGTTAGGCCGTCTTCCGCTCACGCCCCAACATCGTGCAGCCCGCCTCCAGTGGTGTCGTGACAGGCGTGAATGGAGGGACGAATGGAGACGTGTCGTCTTCAGTGATGAGAGTCGCTTCTGCCTTGGTGCCAATGATGGTCGTATGTGTGTTTGGCGCCGTGCAGGTGAGCGCCACAATCAGGACTGCATACGACCGAGGCACACAGGGCCAACACCCGGCATCATGGTGTGGGGAGCGATCTCCTACACTGGCTGTACACCACTGGTGATCGTCGAGGGGACACTGAATAGTGCACGGTACATCCAAACCGTCATCGAACCCATCGTTCTACCATTCCTAGACCGGCAAGGGAACTTGCTGTTCCAACAGGACAATGCACGTCCGCATGTATCCCGTGCCACCCAACGTGCTCTAGAAGGTGTAAGTCAACTACCCTGGCCAGCAAGATCTCCGGATCTGTCCCCCATTGAGCATGTTTGGGACTGGATGAAGCGTCGTCTCACGCGGTCTGCACGTCCAGCACGAACGCTGGTCCAACTGAGGTGCCAGGTGGAAATGGCATGGCAAGCCGTTCCACAGGACTACATCCAGCATCTCTACGATCGTCTCCATGGGAGAATAGCAGCCTGCATTGCTGCGAAAGGTGGATATACACTGTACTAGTGCCGACATTGTGCATGCTCTGTTGCCTGTGTCTATGTGCCTGTGGTTCTGTCAGTGTGATCATGTGATGTATCTGACCCCAGGAATGTGTCAATAAAGTTTCCCCTTCCTGGGACAATGAATTCACGGTGTTCTTATTTCCATTTCCAGGAGTGTACATACAATTCAGTAACCAGATTTTTTGTTTAAGACTGTGTTTTCTTAATTTAGGTCTAATTTGAACTATGGTAGTTCACAAAACATTTTTCAGGATGTAACCCCTACATTGTGCTTCACACAATGGATTTTAACCCATTTATGACACAATGTGCCACAACACTGAGTAAATGGTTTTCAACAAGGTGGTTCAAGCCATCATAATGGACATTGGGCACCAGTCTTCTTGGGATTACAAGACTTGGTGTTCCAATCTTCAGAGCTGTCAATAATGCCAGTGTTAATCTTCAGATGAATTACTATATAAGTAGGAAATATCTTGTGAGCAGTTCCTGTACAGTAACAACATGCATATGGTTGCACCATGTGGCGGAATCTGAAGTAGAGCCACCAGCATTTTTTTGACATGATCTGGACTCTGTAGAGGCCTCGATGCTGAATGAAGATATCTACCCCTCCCACACTAATGTTTTTATGCTGAACAATAGTTGGCTGCACAATGCTGATCCACTTTCAACATTTTCCACTACATCACTGGTGAGTTAGAATTACAGCATTTTCTGGTGCATGTCTGTACCTCATCTTGCTGTTATCATTCCATCACTGAAGATTAATATTTTTCTCTGAAGTTTGTAATGCAACAGTTCTCCCATTTGTATTTAGCTAGGTTGCTAAGTGAAGCATTTCTTGGGTGATCTTGCCTCATTGTACCAATAACAAATAAGTTATGCTCCAACCTAAAATGCAATGGAAGCAAAGAACTAAAGTAGGTGTCAAGAAAAATGCATCTTTCTGGCGCAACAAAATTTTACCAAATCTTTTCAGTGACTGAAGTACATTAACATTTTGCTCTCAGAAATATCATCTTTTCCTGTATAGGTTGTCATTAGGCTTTGAAAGGCAGGGAAATTTAAACCATATGTGATAGTTTCCCCCCTAATATGATGCTTCAGTGAATGCTGTCCATAGTATGGTTCCATGACCTCATTTGGAGAGAAAGTGGACCTACAGATTTACAAAATTCTTTTAACTTCTTATTTAAATCATCAATCAGTGGTCTTACTATATACACTTTATCAGATGAATCAATTTCTGAATTATTATTGAGATTTGGAAATATATGTATACACTAGTGCAGTGTCTGCATTTTGCAATGTCTGTAGAGTTCAACCCTTAATTGCCCAAATTTTTCAAGACTGGATATTTTACTTTTTTTTAAATGTATTGACTTCTTATATATCTAAATAATGGATATAAGCTATTATTTGACATTTCTCTGTCTTAGTATGTCTGTGACATTACATGTTCATATGGACATGCTGGGAACTTAGGCACATATTTTTAATTTTTTCTGTGATATTGAAATCCAATTACAGATATTGTTATTAACCAGACTGAAAGACAAATAAGGCAAAATTTGAATAAAGTAATTCTTTTAAGCAAATTTGTGACAACAGGCACAAAGTTTAATCACTAGCATTTCATTTTATGATTTTTGTGGCAATCTTCAAAACATTCTATACACAATCCATCTCACATTTCCCACATTTCATGGAAACTACTGACGACTTCTGTTTGCAGTATAAACCTACACATCTTCTCTTTTTCTCAGTTTTTTATTTACTTTTTTTTACCATTATATCTAACATCACTCTGAGCATGTGATTTGTATGAGGACTGGTAGAAGGCATGCCTGTTCCATTTATGAGATTCATATATCCCTTTAAGCAAACTTGTACAATTTCTCTCCCGAATTCAAGCTGAGTAGTCATAGCTCTTGTTCCTTTCTTCAGCTGCCAGGCATTATCTATAGATATTTCAATCACTCAAGAAAGTAAAGCCCAATACCAGTTTTAGTTTTGAATATTTATTCTGCACATGGCAATATTTCCATCCATCCTATCCACTCCTTCCATGCATATATTATAAGCTGCCATAATTTGAAGACATTTACTTCGTTCTCTTCTTTTCCTTTGCAGAGTATCTTTCTAAAGATGATACAGGTTCTACTCCTTCACAGGTAGATGTAACAGAAACTACTTAATTGTCCACCCATTTTGTGACAATAATACCATCATCTTTGCAAAGTGAAGATTCAAAATATACCATTTCCTTTTTAACTAGCTCTTGCTTTGAAGAAATGAGATCAGATTTGGGAGTTCCATTTCCTCTAATAGTGCCTGTTCCTTAATAACCTTCCTCTCTTAGGAAAGACAGAACAGCAAATCCTATAAGGAGGTTGTCAAAGAAGAACAGGAGCAGTAATTGCTTTACTTCCAGTGTTAATTTATCTGTCATCTGAACGAGTGTGGCAGTGACCTTATCAAACTCTTCTTCATGTGCTCTGTTTGCATTTGGTGATTTTCCTTGATCTGTGCTTCATGCCCAAAAAAAATGTGTTGTTTTCCCTTGATAAATTGCTTACAAGAATGCCTTGCAAAATATTTTACCATTTTACCATTTTAGTCATCATAAGAACAACGCTGCTTCTCATGGTGTTGGATGCAATGTGTGTCCAAATTTGAACCCCCATATAGCCTCTTATTGGGAAGAGGGTTGTAACTATGTAGAACGAGGATGCCAAGGAAATATCTAATTTCTTCACAAGTTATGTTAGGGTTCAGGAAGTTCTTAAGAACAGAAATAGTTGTTTGACTCATAAACTAGAATCATATGAGATCTAAATCAAAGAATAACTCAAAAATTTCTGCAGCACACTTAACATATACGAAAAGCTTGAATCAGGAAAAGGTTGCAAATTTCAAATTGGTGCACTTTGAACCCAGATTTTCTTTTCATTTCTGTTCATGTAAACTGAATTTCTGAAATCTTTTTCTTATTGCATATCTACAATCTTATTTCAGCTTCAAAATGGAGTTGTCAAGGGTTAAGATTGTCTAGTATTCCACCAATCCTCATCTGTGAAAACTGCTGGATCAGAGGATGCTATGTAAATTCCATCAGCCTGAGGAGCATTTGTTTCCTTAAACAGGATGTCCAGGACAACCAGCATATCCAAACTTGGTTGTAAAGACTCTGTTATGGGTCATTATGAAATAAAAGAGAAAAATAAATGAAATCATTTTTGACCCTATAACAGCTTGACATATCTATATCGACATGACTGAAATACTTACTTCATGAAGAGGTGAACTGATGGATATCAAGTTTTCTCAAGTGAAACTCTCAATAAACACACTTAGATATACTGCAAACACTTTTACCTGGAAAAACAAAGTTTTTAATAAAACAATACTTACTCCACATCAGCATTCTCTGTTGGTATTGTCAAAGAACTTTCTACAATACAGACCATCACAAACACAATGGGAATGATATTTTAATATTTTGAGGAATCAGCCCCATTTGCACAAATTTTCTGGTCTTTACCAGGTTTCGGCTAAATTAATCTAGCCTTCTTCAGAAGCATAAAATTACTATAACATGCCAGAGTAAGGCACAGTGACCATTAAAATTAAAACCTGTAGTACCATTGTACCATGTCGAAGAAAACTACTTCAGCTGAAGTCCAGCCCCGGCATCTCTTCACCACATGGTCGGTTGGCAGCGGCAACTAACGTTGGCACTGACCATTGCACGTGGAATTGCACTGAGCATATAGCAACTCATGCGCGTGCGCATAAGGAGAGTCAAGGTGTATATCATTGGCTGTCTGTATATCATGTGTTAGTAACTGATAACCGTAATTGTAAGCAAACTAGGCCTTATGTAGATGAAGTCCCTATGTGTATTAACCAAATGCAAGTTGTATTAAATCGTAAGAAATTTACTTGGTTTGGTATATAAAGTTTAAGAATAATCTTTATGACTTTAAGCACATATGGTCATCATGTAAAGTATCCCCATTGAACATGCCTAATAGCGTGGACCTTACTTGTCTCACTTATTTAGAACCTTAATCATTATCTACAATATAACTAGGGTGTAACTGGGTGTACAATGCCCCTGCCATCGCACTTAACTAGTACTGACAGACATATGTCAAGTGTATTAATTAAGGTGTGACAGAGCTTCTGAAGAAGGCTAGCTTAATTTAACTGAAACCTCGTAAAGACCAGAAAATTTGTGCAACTGAGGCTGATTCCTCAAAATATTAGTCTATCACAGTTGCTGATGGGGCTGCAATATGCTAAAATTTCTTACAATGGAAATGGTAACAATGAAATTTTAAAACAAATAATATAGAATTCTAGCTGGAATACATGATTGCCAACACTAAAGATAATTGTAAGCTGACAATGAAGAAAGAACAAAGCTATTGTCTGGAGGAACATTGTATCAAACAATACAGGCACTGTAAAATACAGACATTGTGCTAATGTATTTTATGCTAAAGTGAAGGCAACTGGATGAGAAAACTAAATAAGTGTTTCCCTGTGCAGGAATGACAATTCGTGTGACCACTATACAATGTAGACACTGGGACATATGGAGTCTTGCTCAGTACTGGAAGCATTTCACACAGCCGAAGTGATTAAGGCAACCTCTCACACCATGCAAGAAATCCAGGTTCGAGTCCTGATACAGTACAGATTTTCATATGTTCCTGTTGAAATGTATAGCTCTTGTATAACAAAGTCACAAAATGCAAATACATTTCACCATCTATGTGTAGCTTCAAATCTGTTCTTCACAGTGTCAGTAGAGGCAAGACAGTTATTAGTATCCTCTTTATTTTCCCAGTCAAGTATTCAAAATGGCAGCACAAGGTACATCTTCATCTACATGGATACTCTGCAACTCACACTTAAGTACCTGGTGGAGGGTTCATTCAACCAGCCTCACACTAATTCTCTATTATTCCAATTTTGAACAGTACGCAGATAAAAAAGAACATCTTTATCTTTCTGTGCAAGCTTTGATTTCCCATATTTTATAATGATGATTGTTTCTTCCTGTGTAGGTCAGCCTCAACAAAATAATTTCACTTTTGGAGGAGAAGGTTGATATCCAGACAATAGGAGAATCCCGAAGTACTGAAGGTTCAAAATTTGTGTAGCTTTTCACAGGAGAATGCTTGAGATTTTTCTTTACAAATATGAGTCATTATGTCATTGTCAAAAATCATCCTGAATAAAATGATTGATGTGGCATTGTTTTTCTGCAGTTTTTGGAGAAATGTTGATGTTTGCTCTATTTAAATTCAAAGGTCCCATTGAATTAGCTTTCTGCACATGATTTTAGTGTCAAGTGAATTCATCTGTAAATGTTCTGCTTCTACCTTTCATATTTCTATGACTGATCTCTGCTTTGATGGACTTAGTGCTGAGTCATATACAGTATTTGTTCTTCTTGTTTGTATTTTATATACTTTTGTCACAAATGTTCATGATATATTATTGGTTATTATGTCCTGAGTTCAGCTTTTTAAGACAGCACTCCATAGCCTAATTTCGTGAAATCTATCCCTTTGTCACTGTTAGCATCATCTCTGCTATTGTCTTGTCCGTCTGCTGGCAGAACCAGAAAAACTTCAACTCCACTGCTGGGCATCAATTTCCTAAAACATGTCGGCATATTCTTCCACCACCCCTTCTGGTAGCCACTTCAAAACATTCTCTGGATGATAACTATAAAATACAGTGAACTTCACAATAATCCCCACACTTTGATACATCATAAATTACTGTTTTCTCAGTTTTAAAACAAATTGAAGTAAGTTATTAAAGAAATATTATTGTCAATCAATTAGGAATAAAACTGTGATTTATTTGTCTAACATTTAAGAGCAATTAATTATTTTCATTACTTGCTTCCATGCCATGATGGTAGGAATGTACAGATCCCAAAATAATTAGCTGTCTCTCATTTAAGAAACTAACACCAAATGAATCCCTTCTTGTCACCTAAGTTATAAAAGACCCAAGGACACTCAGAACAAGCGAGTTTGGAAATCTAAAAATTTCCATGATATATAATTTTTAAATTAGGTTGGTCCTTCATATGAAAAATCATACAATAGACATTAATGGGTATGGGTTTAATGTACTTACCGAGGTATACAGGTAGTATGTGTTTCCTCAGAGAAATAAGACAAGAAAGAGAATGGTTAGCTTGGTGCACAGTACCCTCTCTCAGGGAAAAAGAAACTACCTGATCCAGACACTAGGATGCACACGTGGAATGCACAGACAACAGCACAAAGTGGGAAAATATACAATGCCCTCAAAGAACTGAAAAGGATGAAATTTAAGATCGTGGACATAAATTAGATGAAATGAAATGTCATGTGGCTAGAGCCTGCCATCAGGGAGACCGGCTGCCTGGTGCAAGTCTTTTGAGCTGCCCCCACTTTGGTGACTTGCGTGTCGACGGGGATGATATGATGATGAAGATAGCACAACACCCAGTCCCCGAGTGGAGAAAATCTGTGACCCAGCCAGGAATCAAACCCAGGCCTACTTGCACAGAATTTGGCCACGCAGACCACTCAGCTATCGAGGCGGACATAAATTAGAACAGATGGCGTAGCTATAACTTTTGTGACCCTGCTGAACAGAGAGTTTACTACTCAGGAACGCCTGATGGACTATCTCATCGGGGATGAAACACATCCTTCTATAATTCTTGTGATATTTTCATGCAAGATTTTTCAGCGACCAAACAAATGAGAATGACTTGATTGTAATAGTGAATTGTCGCATCCAAATGAAACATTCCAATAGCAAAGGAATGGAAAAACAATAATTTTTCATTTGAATATTTTTCAAATTATGGGGATTCCTTCAAATAAAGAATGTTTATTAAATATCTGCCACTATTACATTATTGCATTGGGCCATTGTTCAGTGTCAGCTGGTATCATCGCTTGGTAATGTCTGACCATGGCAGGGATGGAATGTAATCATTTCTAAGAAAGTTACACAATCCCTTGGATGTAACAACATTATTATTGAATGGATAGTGTACAGCTTATGAAACTTATGTATAGTTATACAATGGCCAGAAGAAGAAGAATAACAAATGGATTAAAAAAGAACAAAGTAAAGTGCATTCTCTTAAAACAGATAACTGACAGTATCTTTGGTTTCCAATTACAAACCAATCTCTTACTAATACAAACAAAAAATAAAATATATCCTTTGTTTTTGCACCAAATTGGTTGCATAATGCATTACTAATTTTGTACCGGTGCCAGAGAGAATAGTGTTAGTTCAAATAAATTCTAAGCCAGCACAGTTAATATTGAACAAGTATATGTACATAATACTACCCATAGTGAGGAAAAATAGAATTAATTTATCAGATTTCATATGTTGTACATAAATTACCAAAACAAGACATTTTGATAATACTGGGAGATTTTAATGCCAAAGTAGGAAAAGTCCATCTTGGTAACAACATATGTCCTCATGAGCTTGTTGAAAGAAATGAACATAGTAACAAAGTAATTTTGCTGCTGAAGATAAGCTTGTAATACAAACACATATTTCGAACTTCAACCAAGAAGATGGTAAGTCTGGAAATAGCCCTGATAACATAATCTGAACTCAGATTGACTACATGATAATAAATACACTCCTGGAAATGGAAAAAAGAACACATTGACACCGGTGTGTCAGATACACCATACTTGCTCCGGACACTGCGAGAGGGCTGTACAAGCAATGATCACACGCACGGCATAGCGGACACACCAGGAACCGCGGTGTTGGCCGTCGAATGGCGCTAGCTGCGCAGCATTTGTGCACTGCCGCCGTCAGTGTCAGCCAGTTTGCCGTGGCATATGGAGCTCCATCGCAGTCTTTAACACTGGTAGCATGCCGCGACAGCGTGGACGTGAACCGTATGTGCAGTTGACGGACTTTGAGCGAGGGCGTATAGTGTGCATGCGGAAGGCCGGGTGGACGTACCGCCGAATTGCTCAACACGTGGGGCGTGAGGTCTCCACAGTACATCGATGTTGTCGCCAGTGGTTGGCGGAAGGTGCACGTGCCCGTCGACCTGGGACTGGACCGCAGCGATGCACGGATGCACGCCAAGACCGTAGGATCCTACGCAGTGCCATAGGGGACTGCACCGCCACTTCCCAGCAAATTAGGGACACTGTTGCTCCTGGGGTATCAGCGAGGACCATTCGCAACTGTCTCCATGAAGCTGGGCTACGGTCCCGCACACCGTTAGACCGTCTTCCGCTCACGCCCCAACATCGTGCAGCCCGCCTCCAGTGGTGTCACGACAGGCGTGAATGGAGGGACGAATGGAGACGTGTCATCTTCAGCGATGAGAGTCGCTTATGCCTTGGTGCCAATGATGGTCGTATGCGTGTTTGGCGCCGTGCAGGTGAGCGCCACAATCAGGACTGCATACGACCGAGGCACACAGGGCCAACACCCGGCATCATGGTGTGGGGAGCGATTTCCTACACTGGCCGTACACCACTGGTGATCGTCGAGGGGACACTGAATAGTGCACGGTACATCCAAACCGTCATCGAACCCATCGTTCTACCATTCCTAGACCGGCAAGGGAACTTGCTGTTCCAACAGGACAATGCACGTCCGCATGTATCCCGTGCCACCCAACGTGCTCTAGAAGGTCGACTACCCTGGCCAGCAAGATCTCCGGATCTGTCCCCCATTGAACATGTTTGGGACTGGATGAAGCGTCGTCTCACGCGGTCTGCACGTCCAGCACGAACGCTGGTCCAACTGAGGTGCCAGGTGGAAATGGCATGGCAAGCCGTTCCACAGGACTACATCCAGCATCTCTACGATCATCTCCATGGGAGAATAGCAGCCTGCATTGCTGCGAAAGGTGGATATACACTGTACTAGTGCCGACATTGTGCATGCTCTGTTGCCTGTGTCTATGTGCCTGTGGTTCTGTCAGTGTGATCATGTGATGTATCTGACCCCAGGAATGTGTCAATAAAGTTTCCCCTTCCTGGGACAATGAATTCACGGTGTTCTTATTTCAATTTCCAGGAGTGTATATGATAAAGGAACAGTTTGACTTTGGTCAAAACGTGTCTTGGAATTGACATACAGTAATCCGCCTCCCTCAGGCTGGAGCTTTCAGGGTTAAATTAAAACGAATCACAGGGAAGTGACAGTAAAATATGCTCTAAGAGAACTGAAAGAACCATTGGTAAAAAGTGAGGTGAAAGTCAAACTGAATGAAAATCTCAAAGCACCATCTGATGTTGTAATGATAGAAGAAATGAAACCTATTTATGTGAAGGAGTAAAGCCATCAAAAAAGTAATGTTACAGCCTGAATCAAAAAAAGTGAGTCATGGATGTCTGACAAAATGTTACAACTAATGGACCACAAAGAAGCTACAAAACAAACCCAAGTGAATAATGAAGAATGAAAAAAATTATCAAGGAGAAATCAGAGAAGCAAAGTAAAAAGAGCTGAAGCAAAACTGCTCTGAGATTGAAACTTTACGAAGTAGATATATCAACTTCAATGTTCATAAGAAACTAAAATAAATGACTGGGAACTTCTGCACAAGACTGTGACCTACATTAGTATGTAATAATGGTAAGCTGATAATGGTAAGCTGCTAGTAAACAAAAATGTAAGAAGAACTATGTGGAAGAACATTTTCATGACGATGGGCCAGATTCACATGAAGCTGATGGAAAAACAGGACCAGATGTTATAGCAGAAGAAATGAAATTAGCAGTAAGGGCAATGAAAAATGAGAAAACAGCAGGACCAGATGGGACATATTCCAAATTCCTCAAGTAGATCAGATACAATGGCCAACAAAACTATTCAATAAAATTCCCCAAAAATGTATCTGAGTTTTTAATCTTACAATTAACCTATACTGGACTCAATTTTTTACTGTGAGCCTAGAAAATGAGAAATGTAACATGTTAAAGATATGCTGAGGAGTGAGACCAGGCTTTATTTTGTTACCACTGATATTTAGTCTTTGTTCGGAATGTATCTTCAGAGAAGCCCTTGGAAATGTCTAAGAAGAAATCATTTCAAAAGGAGAGAAAGTGAAAAATTTCTCCTATGCTGATGATATTGCAATATTTCCTGACAGCCTGAACAGTCTTCAACATCTTGTATGCTGAATCAATGGAAGTAGCAATGTCAAGGCCTAGAAATCAACATGAGGAAAACAAAATTGATGGTCATCAGCAATAAAGACATACCAGATCATTATCTAATTTTTAATGGTAAACTTATTGGACAAATGAACAATACTGTGAAAAGGAAAGTTGCCTCACTATATAGTGGAGATGCTGAGTCACAGATAGGTACAACAAAAAGACTTTCACTAATATAGCTTTCGGCCAGTAAGGCTTTTGTCAAAATTAGATGACAAACACACACGTACACACTCACGCAAACACAACACACACACACACACACATACACACACACACACACACACACACACACACACACACACACACACACACACACACACACACACACACTCAGGAAACTGTCTTTTTGTTGTGCCTAACTGCAACTCAGCATCTCTGCTATATGGTGAGTGGCAATTTTCCTTTTCACAATATTGATTCATTCCATCCTGTAGATTCCATTGTTTGAACAAATAAACAAATACACATATCTTGGAAATAACATTGACTACGAATAGGATAACTTTCAAGAAATTAATGTTTGTTCTGAGAGAGTCAGAGCAACATTTTGCAAAATGACTAATGTGCTCAAGTGCTATCACCACTCAATCAAAACAAAATTAAGATTTCTACATTGATACATATTTTTCATTCTTTTCTATGGAGCTGAGGCTTGAAGCTTTACTGAGACAACAGGAAAACTGCTTGTGGTATTTGAGACATGGCCATACAGGAGAATGCTAAGAGTGCCATGAACATGTAAAATTACTGACAATGTCATTCTCCACAAAATGAAGAAAGAAAAATAAGTCCTAAATACAGTAACATGCAGAAAACTACAATCTTGGCCATGTAATGAAGAATGAAAACAGGTATAAACTCCTCCAACATTATTCAAGAAAAGACACCTGGTTAAAGAACATGAGAAAGATGAAGTACATCTTGGCTGGGGACATTAAGGACATAGACTTAACATCCTACCAAGGAACTTTATTGAACAAGTGGTAGTGATGTAGAGATGATGGTCACCAACATCTCAAATGGATAATCACTAGGAGGAGAAGAACCTTCACCAAGCCTTGTTAGTGGCTTGTAGAGTAAATATGTAAATAAAGATTTCTTCATAATCATGCATTAAAAACTGTCTCATATCACCTGTAGCATTTGATTGTAATGGTTGCAGTTGATTGCACTGAACACATTTTGCAGTATGGATGTTCTGGTTCTGTCTCTTTATTTTCATCCCATACTGCTATTTACTCACCACAATGATCATATACTACCCATGGCATGCATAAAACATTGTTTAATAATAATATACCTGATTTCTTTAACACCTAATTCTCCTTTCTGTGCTATGTGTTTCTTCTCAGATGAATGACCAATCTACATTGATCTCCACATCTCTCACGGTTCTGTAAAAATTTGTTTTTGTACCAAATTCGTGGCCACCAAGAGATCCTAAACTTTGACATTTGTCACCCAGAAAGAAACTTGATAAAATATGTAAATAAAGATTTCTTCATAATCATGCATTAAAAACTGTCTCATATCACCTGTAGCATTTGATTGTAATGGTTGCAGTTGATTGCACTGAACACATTTTGCAGTATGGATGTTCTGGTTCTGTCTCTTTATTTTCATCCCATACTGCTATTTACTCACCACAATGATCATATACTACCCATGGCATGCATAAAACATTGTTTAATAATAATATACCTGATTTCTTTAACACCTAATTCTCCTTTCTGTGCTATGTGTTTCTTCTCAGATGAATGACCAATCTACATTGATCTCCACATCTCTCACGGTTCTGTAAAAATTTGTTTTTGTACCAAATTCGTGGCCACCAAGAGATCCTAAACTTTGACATTTGTCACCCAGAAAGAAACTTGATAAGCATGAACACTGCACTCACTAAAGTGTGCAGGTGTGCCCAAATATGCAGATAACCTTGCCACAGTTTTTTGAGTGGTGGCTCACGCAAAATTTTACCAATGTATTACAATGTGTTGGCCTATAACCTTTTTGACTTACAAGGGCAGTAATCATAACTAAACTGAATATATTAATTTTACAAGTACAAATTTAACTGTTTAAATATATTTAAATTTTATAATTAATCATTTAACATTGCGAAGAAAAAGAAATTATTATTATTATGGCAGCATCAGGAATCAAACCTGAGCCAACACGTTACCAATCACTGTGCTTAACCACTGCACTACCACACTGTTATTTGAACTGCTGCTCATAAATACCTCATACTTTGTGCATAAATCTTTAGCGAGTGTTCTACCTTTACTTATGACCCATTCAGGCAAAATATTCTATGAACTTGAAAGGCACGTCAACCTCTTCTACTCACATAGTTTTATATTACCTATAGGCTCTGACAACTGAATAAATGGCCTTTTGAAAACCAACAAATATCTTTTGAATTCATTAGTCTGTGGCAAATTATTTGACTGCAGATGATACACATGTTCTGAAAAAGATCTGCCCATCCTAGAACCACCTTGATATTGAACTAAATTACTCTCCAGTGTTGTTTCTTCTGTTTAGTATAATCTTAGCAGATCATCCACACATTTCATCAACAGAAAACACTTTCATGCAAAATTTCCTCATATACTTGCTTTTTTTACTACCACAGCATTGGCTTACAACAGTAGTAATCATAATTAAATTGAATATATTGATTTTACGAATATAAATTGGACTACTTTATGGTTTTTTAATTTTGTAATTAACAGTTTTACACTGCAAGGGGGAGAAAAAAAATCAACAGCAGGAACTGAACCAAAACTGACGAACTGCCAGTCACTACACTAGACCATTTGGCGATTCCACTGTTATGACAAGGGCTTCTCAAAAATTCCCCTTACTCTATGCTTGCACAGTAGTGTACACGCAGTTTCAAAGGATAATGCTGACCTGGTACTGTGAACAATATAGCATTCTTAGTGTTGGAAGGGATGAAGTCACATCATAGCATGTACAACTGTAAAGAGACAGCTGCTTCTCTTCTCTGAGTTGATTGTAACACAGCTGACCATCATTTGAGCACTCCATACTGGTTTTGTGTTATTGTGGAGAGTGTCCTACAAAACTTGTTTTTGTCCATTTTATTTGCATACTAGCACTCATTCAAAGAGAAATGGCATAATTTTAGTGCAATTTATAATTTGTATTCAGAGAGGAATGGTGTAATTTTAGTGCTATTTCTGGCTCACATTCGAAGAGAAATGGCATAAGTTTAGTGTCATATTTACAGTGTGCTGTAGCACATTAGCGCATGATAACTGACTGCCACTGGTTTTTAGACAAACAATATCCTGCAAAGAAAGGCCTTATACATAATTACATAATCACCACAACAAATCTTGTCACTTAAGTAAACTAGTTGTCGTCCACTGCTTCTGTTATCACACAATATCATGCAGGCCTTGAGAAACTAAATAAATACTTGACTGTGACTACTTATTGCTGTGCCCTGAAATGAGGGAAATCCCACCCAAAATCCTACACTCACCTAGGAAGTGATATTCTACACTCAACCAACCTGTAAGTCATTTCATGTCATTTCAACTAAAAGTATCTCTGACTTTGTTTGAACTTGACTTCTTTGCTCACCCTTGAGAGAAAATAACCATAGCAAAGTTTATTTTACGCATGAAGTTTGGAAGTTTTGGTGTTTTCAACACTACAATAGTGCAAAATGACAGTTGTGTCACTTATCATCCAATGCATTTGTTATTTGAAGATTATATAGTCTGAAGTGTAATGATTGTAAACAAAACCACTTAACCCTATTTAGCAAGCTTACCAGGAAAGGAAAAAATGTATACTTATTTATTTATTTTTTATTTTGTAGAAAACATAGCACAGCATTACATTAAAAATCAAGTAAATGGAATGAGACAATGACCAAAATATTTTTACCAAATCCCCAAAGCCCAAAGCATTCCTCCAGGGTGTTCTTCCTGTTAAAATGGAAATTTCAGTTCAATTTTTTTAATTAGTAGCTTCATAAAATTTCTATTGTAAAAATAATTATTTAGAACTACACGTTTTCAGTATCATCAACCTTTTTAGGAAATATTTTGTTTGGATACCAAGAGGGAAAAAAGCCAACATTTGCTGGTTGGTAGCCATGTTTTCTGATTTACAAACTCTTTAAATGCCACTTTCACAGAAACAGGAGATTGCATGCATTTAATAAGGACTGTAAAAAAGGAATATGTTAAATTTAAACTTCAAAAATTAAAAATTTCATTAGGTGGTGAAGTGCAATGGAGTCTGTCAATACAGATTTCCCACCTGACCACATAAGAAAGAGTTACAAATGTGAGACAAATTCATTTGTGACTATCCTAGTATCAATGAAATGGCCTTGACAAAATTTTAAAATTTTTGTGAAGTTCCTGATTACTCAGCCTGGTATAGCAAGCACAAATCTTTTTAAAGAATGATGTTATGTTGCAGAACCTAGCCTGAAAAGTGGGACAAAGCTAAAACTTGAAGTAATTGATTTAGTATGGAATTTTTATCCAAGTCATGAACAGGCAGAGTTTTAGTAAGCATGGGAGATGTGATATGCAGCAGGGGAAAGAAATGAAATTAAATGGCCAGATTTATGCAATTTATCCTAAGAGTATTCGAATTTGAAAAATGAATACACTGAAACTAAAGTATGTTCTTCTACAGCCTATTCACTCTACCCAAAATCAAGCATTTTAACAGATGCAAATAGTATTTGCAAAGTATGTGTCTGCAACATTAATCAGAACATAATTTTACTGTAATTAACGCAGGGCCATTCGAAGAAAACTATAAAAATACAATAAATGACAAAGTCAAGGCCAGTTGCATGTATGCTAGGACACTATAAAGAATCTTCTCTGAAAGAAACACTAATATAACTTTATTACTAGATCTGCATCATTTACAAGTCATTGCTGCAGCAATTGCATCAAAGTTACATTATTTACCATTAGTAAGTTGTTTGCAATTTGTCATATAACATACAAAGAAAATTGTTCACAACAAGGATGTATATATAACAGAAAAACAATATTATTTTGTTGTATCACTTCTGTCATTATGAACATTGCTCTTCTTGAGGTAGTGTGTTGACATTTTTAGAGCGATAATAGGAAAATTATCTTGTGTTCTAGACAGTTGGCAGTTAACATTCTCTTCAGGAGGTATATCAGATGGGAGCACTTGGAAATCACACCACACACACGCACACATTGATAGCTCACTGACAGTCATGAAGCCCTGCAATTTGGGAGAATGAACCACTTTTTGATGCTTTCAAAGAGAACATATGTTGCTAGTGGAGTTTGTGCAGCAGTTTTTCCTATGGCAAAAAGTGCGGTTTCATCAGTGGTTGTTACTATCTATATCATTTACGTAAAAAAGAAACAGGGAGGGTCTATGACACATCCTGGCATACACCAAGCTTCCAGTTTTGTTCTTCGGAGATTCATTCATGTACTGACACTACCTGCCTTTGGGTTTCAAGATACAGAAGGTCGAAGTTTCTTCCTGACAGCCAAATGTATTTAAGAGTTGAAGTTCTGAAGGCAATTCAGAAACCAGGAATATATAGTGAATGGGATGCCGTGAAAGACTTTTACTGCAGATGTAGGAATTTCATGCAGACAGGATGTTCAGATTCGAAAAAGAAATATAACTTTGATGAAGATTTTTGCCATTGCTTGCAGTTTTGACGCCGAAAAGGCCTTTCTCAAACAATGAAAGAGAAGAAACTCCCTCTCTTATGCCTCTTATGTCAAAATTACGAAGAAGTCTCTCTAGATGGTGATAAACATCTGCAACAAATCGATGATGACTGGAGGAAACTTCTTGTCGTAAAAATAGAGGAAAATATTGAGAACAGTGCAGAAGTTGACATATTTTGGGTGAACATACCCGACATAAAAACTTTATTTGGCGGGAGAGAATTCAAAGACCTATCAGAGTTCGCACTGTCATGTTAATCCCTTCCACTGACTACGCAATAGTTTTTAGTGAGATGAATCTTATGAAAATGAAAAATAGGAATAGGCTCATTACGTCCACAGGCAAGAATGTTTGCTTGCCAGCCAGTGTGTGAGAGGCAGCTGCTCATGCGAAAACTCTGTTCCTACTGAAAATATGCTCAGTAGCATTAAGAAATCTAAGTAATATTCGTGGTCATCCTCTTGCAGTTCTCCTGCTCCTGACTCTCCAGACGAGGAAGATGATTAGGTACGCAAATAATTTTTTGTATAATTTTATCAACCATATTTAATCTTTATAAATTGTTTCCTGATAAAAAAAATTAAAAATCAGTAGCATTAAAATGTGGAGAAGTTAACGTGAAGTAATTGGACACACCCTATTTTTACATGGTACGGCCGCGGACGAGCATGAGTTTTTCCCAATGCCTGAAACAACCATAATAGCGCTCTAATTCCTTTATTCCTGACGATAAGCAAGTAAGCGAGAAAAAGTTTAGAAAAGGGTTAAAATTATACTTAAAGTTTGTTGGCAGTAGCTTTATAGTGTCTTCGTTATGAAACATTCGACTATTATAGGATAGGTAATTTGGCTCCAGTTTAAGCAGAAGCGCGTTTTTGAGCGTCTCATTATTTCTCACGTCAGTGATATATGTAGATACTATCTGCAAAGTGTGTTACAAATAGCATTAGTAGCAAAGAAGTAAAAAATTATAAGTTCATGGCAGATGCTGAACTTTGACCACATGAACAGCGGAAATGCTGTAAGGGCTAAACCTTTTTCCTTTCATGATTTTGCGGGGGCTGTCAGCGAGAAAAACTTTTATAAAGGTTTGAAATTGTATGTGAGGTTTGTTGGAAGTCGTTAAGTGTTATTTTCGAATATGGATAATCGAAGTTGGAATATTTGAGCGCATCACCTGCAAGACAAATACTTAGTTTGTGATTGTAATGCTTAACGTTTTAACTTACTCTTAGTGAGTGGATTATACAGCATGTTACATTTTTAAATTCGACCAGTAATTGGGCAAAATATTGAAAACGAACTTTTTGTTGCCCCTGGAAGCCGTTAGATAGGCCACTGCAGCAAAAAGTCCAGGACGGACACCCAAAACCGGATTTTATAATGTAGATTGTAGATCTGTAGGATACCTTAACGACATGTACAATTGCGATGCGATTATGTGATCCAGTAACGCTGAAAGGTTGGCAACGCTGGATCGCTCTTACAGCGAGCACGAAGAAAATAAAAGGGAATACTCGCTGCTATGGAATTAACAGTGGTTCGGAGAGTACAGACGTAGATATAAACGTAGATTTCTCTTCACTTTTTTATAGCAATTCCTGGAATTTTTCCCTTTTTCGAAAAGTAATAGTTCAGTTATTTATCGTGCCTTTATTAGCTTTAAATTACTAAATAAGGTAAATGTGTCTACTTCTTGTATGAACACGCATTTAGGACACGTGCTTTTACGGCTTGGATCGCATTAAGTGTTCGAATAACCGCAGCTGGGGGCTTATTGTGCCCCTACTCCGGTCCGTGAAAATGTATTTTCTCCTTTTACCGCCGTTAAGCACAGTAACTGGGATGTAAAATTATATGTTGCAACTATACTTTAGCTTTCGCTTAGAATTCTCGTTTCCGTTGAGCTCGGTGCCCGGAGCTATGTGGCAATTTATGGCTCTTGAAAGACGATAACTGTGCGAAATGTTGGCGCTCGATTTTATGGAGACATGGAAAAGAGTGTGAGACGGGGGTAGGCGTTGATTTTCTACGAACTGTTAAAATGTTTTCACTCCATACTATTGCTATTACTGTGGTTTTGTTTTTTCCGGCTACACATTGCTGCCGAGAGAGAGAAGACTGCGGATTTACTGTGTCTGTCAAGGCCTCGGTGATCTCTGAAATTCATAAACGACTCTCTAGCGGCTGTGTCTTCGTTGTATACTCGCCTGAGTATATCACGAATGGTAAGATTCAGTATTAAGTTGTACAGATTACTTATCGTTCTCCTAGAGATAGTCACTTATCCACTTGAGTTTCAAAACTACCATTGTTTGATAACACAAAGTATTCGGAGGTGTAGGCACCAGTTTTTCCAGGAATTGTTAAAATGTATTTGTTAGAACTGTTGTGGTTTTATCCTTTCCATTCATTAATTGCTTAGAGATCACGACAATGCGATTCTTACAGCTCTTGCTACGTTTCCAGTGAACGCATGCCGTTAGACCTGTTATCATTGTTGATCAGTCGCTGGCAAACATGGTTACCAGCAATCGAAAGTAGGCACAACTAGATGCAAAGTTGGGAGCAAAAAATCTGGGCTTTCACTTTCAATGTGCAGTGAGATGAACGCAGAAGTGGCGGTCGTAGTCTTTATTGCGGCTGGTAAGGAAAAAAAGACAGATAAACGAGAAATAAGAAGTAAGATTATATTCACAGCTTTGTTTGAAGCTCTGGGAACACATGCCAGAAAGTTTAACATATACCCGAGAATGTAAGTAAGGGTATTTTTTTTCACGAATGGGGTTAACCTAGAATGACAGCAGACTGTTACGTAAAGTAATTCATTTTGTTACAGTGTGTTCAATTTTTAACTTTAGATTGTTAGAAGTGTATAGTTCAGCTGTTGTTGTTAGTTGTAATATGTATTTTCTAACACCATGGGAAAGAAGTGAAACAAATGAAGATTACTTCAAAGAAGATGTTGTTACGAAACACCATGAAAATGTTAATAATTATTTTAGTCAAAACAACTATGTCAAGTTGAGGTATGGAAAAAATGTACATAGGACAACTGAATAAAAATTTCTTCTAAGTTGAAGTCATTGGTTGCCTGTTATGGAGTGTGAGTCAAAAAGAACTTGACAACTTTGGAATGATATAGAAATTTATTGAGATAAGTTACAGAATTGGTAGATGTTTCATTTTGTAGCAAACACCCTCATGTTTGATTCACCTAGTGCATCAGTACCCCATTCGGCCACCGGTAGCGCCAGCGTAGTGCACAGTTGAAATTTAGGGATGGGTCATAGACATGTCTGTGAGTGGGCTAAACAGCGATTTTCCGATATCAGTGGTTTCTGTGAACGCTACATTTAGGTAACTGTGATTCTTAACTGCGATTTGTTGCAGTTAGCGAATTCATAACTTATATCCCTCCACACGTCACCAATGCTATTTCTACGATTTATGCTACTTCTCCGATTGACGCGATTTCTGCGACTTACGCGATTTCGGCGCTTTACGCGATCTAGCACTGTAGATATTACACTGTCATTAATCGCATGTAAGAAGTTAACTGTGCCAATACAATCAAGAAATATGTTCTCGTCTGTACAGGCGATTACTTGTCAGGAAATAAGCTTAACGTTTCAGTAACCCAACCGGCAAAAAATTGCGTGAAATAGCTTTATTAACATTTTTAACGATTCTTCCTTGGTTGTTACATGATATACGAAAGATACGCTTGCCCATAAAGAAAATTTCATCTCAACAAAACAGTCAGTAGTATGTTTCAGTTGTTCTTCCTTTGGCCTTAATTTTGTATTAAAGGAACAAGTGTCAAAGTGTGATGTTGAGAATCATAACACAAATTACCACGCACTACCGTAAGAGTTCATGTTCAGAATACGGATTCTAATCACGTTTTTATGTTCACGGGTGTCCGAACCATATTTTCAGTCAGTCGATATAGCGATAAAAAATGGTTCAAATGGCTCTGAGCACTATGGGACTTAACATCTGAGGTCATCAGTCCCCTAGAACTTTGAACTACTTAAACATAACTAACCTAATGACATCACACACCTCCAAGCCTGAGGCACGATTCGAACCTACGACCGTAGCGGTCGCGCGGTTTCAGACTGAAGCGCCTAAAACCGCACGGTCACGGCGGCCGGCTGATATAGCCATAATTAAAACAAAAATATCATTGACAGCAGAACTGGAGAAGTTGCCACAGCGTCTTTACACAGTCTTCGTCAAGAGTAGGTTAGTTTCGAAGTTTGTGAAGGAACTTAGTGACACCGTTTATGCAGAATGCGAAACCTCGCCCACCTTAATTGCTATCATTACCAGAAATATCAGCAGTTGTATAACGTTAATATGTTGCTAGTAATCAGTAGCAGTACAGAAGTATAATAATCCTCGTGATTTTCCAGACGCATTTCTCATATTGATTACTGGGTGCTCTATGTACCCTCCCACGTGTTGTTATTGTGGTCTTCAGTGCAAAAACTGGTTTGATGCAGCTCTCCATACTACTCTATCCTGTGCAAGCTTCTTCATCTCCCAGTACCTACTGCAACCTACATCCTTCTAAATCTGATTAGTGTATTCATCTCTTGGTATCCCTGTGCGATTTTTACCCTCCACGCAGCCCTCCAGTACTAAATTGGTGATCCCTTGATGCCTCAGAACATGTCCTACCAACCAATCCCTTCTTATAGTCAAGTTACGCCACAAATTTCTCTTCTCCCCGGTTCTGTTCAATACCTCCTCATTAGTTATGTGATCTACCCATCTAAACTTCAGCATTCTTCTGTAGCACCACATTTCGAAAACTTCTATTCGCTTCTTGTCCAAACTATTTGTCGTCCATGTTTCACTTCCATACATGGCTACAGTCCATACAAATACTTTCAGAAACGACTTCCTGACACCTAAATCTATACTCGATGTCAAAAACTTTCTCTTCGTCAGAAACGCTTTCCTTTCCATAGCCAGTCAACAGTGTCAGAACTGCAATGTCGTCGACATACTTCAAAGTTTTTATTTCTTCTACATGGATTTTAATTCCTATTCCAAAGTTTTCCTTTGTTTCCTTTACTGCTTGCTCAATACACAGCTTGAATAACGTCGGGGATAGGATACATCCTTGTCTCACTCCCTTCTCAACCACTGCTTCCCTTTCATGCCCCTCGACCCTTATAACTGCCATCTGGTTTCTGTACAGATTGTAAATAGCCTTTCGCTCCATGCATTTGACCCCTACCACCTCCATAATTTGAAAGAGAATATTCCAGTCAACATTATCAAAATCTTTCTCTAAGTGTATAATTGCTAGAAACACAGGTCTGCCTTTTCTTAATCTATTTTCTAAGATAAGTCGTGTGGTCAGTATTGGCTCACGTGTTCCAAACTGATCTTCCCCGAGGTCAGCTTCTACCAGTTTTTCCATTCCACATATAGGTGAAATAATCGTGAAAATTCAAGACGGCTCTTGAAGAACTCGCACTTTAAAAGGGCCACAATTGATAGCATAAGTGTGCAGAATAAGTACTGGTACAGTTTGGAATTGAAGCCATAATGTGATTTGAAACGGGGCAAATGTAAACTACACTGTGAATGAATAATGAAAATTCCATTCTCACCTTGTTTAAGTCAACCCATACGCCAAAATTTTCTGACGCATAGTTAGTGGCAAAGACATGGCAGAGTGTGGTATTTATCCGTCCATCCCTCCCACCTTGAAATTTGGTTGTGACTAGAGCGTGACCTGTGTATGGTCCAAGGTCTAGGTTTAGGAAGGTTGCGTGTTTTAAGGTTGATGATGTGCAAGTGAAAACACTGACCTTACATTTAAAAGTTGACATCGTGAATAGTATTAATGCAATATTTGAAAATACAGAGAGAAGTTTAACTGCGTGTTGTACTGGCCGAAAAAGTTATGTCTAGCGTATACAGTTGGTAAAAGTTACATAGCCGACACCAGATTGCATTTTTGGTAGTTTATTTACGATACTCGTATGTGTGTAATACCGGTACATATCAAAATACGTATCGGAGCCTGGTCCATTATCTAATATGTTTTCTGAAACTACCCTGCAGTTTTAGCTTTTAGAATGAAACGTGTGTGTAACTATGTCACGATAATTCCAGGATACGGTATTCATCTATCTAAAAACTAAAGAAAACTTCACCCGAACAGGCCAAGAAGACCCATCGGCACAACTTTTACTTGGCATTCACATTCATCGGCTGCACCAATTCTCAACCGAGTATAAAATTTTTGTAACTGTTAGAGCAAATTAGCTTGTTGGTTCATTTCTTCGACCAGAAGTGTATGATACGTCTGAGAATGAAGTACAGTAAGGACACTGGTCAGCAGGTGGCACACGGCATCTAATGTTAACTGTGCTCTTTAGTTGCTACTTGCGACTCCTAGTTGCGACTTGTCACAGAAATCACAGTTAGACTCGACAGCAAGCCGCAAAGAAAAACAGTAGTACGGCCATCAGATGGCACACGGCGTTGCATGTTAACTGCGCTTTTTAGTTACTGCTTACGACCTGTCACCAGTGAGCCTCCTCTGCTATGCCAGCATTGCCTGGATCTCCGCCCCCACCCGCTTTTACAAGGCCCTCCAAATCCTTGAATGCCATGCGCTCCGCCTTCCTTCCCCCACACGACTCCTGTATGACCTGATCCCCTTCCCCCACCTCCTCCTGTTCCTCCAACATCTCCGCATCCTTTACATTGTCCATAGGCTTGTTCCCCCCACCCTCTGGCTTCCTCCTTCCTCTCCACCCCCCGCCCATTGCCGCGCCTCTATCGCTGTATCCCTCCCTCTCTCCACCTCCACACCCTCCATCTCCTTCATCAGGGCAATTTCCAACACCTCCCCCTCCCGGATGACGAACTTCGCCATGACATCTACCCTTCCTTCCAACTATAACCTGGCCTTGTTCTCCCCCCCCCCCACCCCCAGGGCTCCCTTTTCCTCTTCCCTCCTTCTCCCAGAGCGGATTTTCCTACTCCCCCCCTCCCTCCCCTGGGACCCTGCACCCCGTACTTGCCTCTTTCCTTCCCACATCCCTCCCTACCTGGCCCTCTTCAGCGCGCCCCCTGAAATCTCTTCACCTCCTTCCGGCTTCCCTCATCTCCTTGCGCCTGGCAGATCCTCCGTTTTGATCATCGTCGGTGTGCCACATCAGTGTTGTGTTTATGCTGTTTCTCCTGTGCGTCAAGAGGTGTGATTTTAATTGTGTACTGCCTTGCGATTCGCCGTCGGCGTTTGTTCTGTGCTATGCCATCCGTCGATACCGTTTATGCTCCAGTCATACTGTGCCTTGTGTTCTTTTAATTGTCGCAGTGTGTGGCTTTTTGTGTGTGCTACTTTTAAACAGTTTTTTTATCTCCATTTAACAGTCACCCCGTTTTTTGTCTATTGCCTTCCACGATGTTCCCCCTTTTTTATATCTATGTTCACCGTATTCTCTCCTTTGTTATTTTTAAATGTCTTCTATTGTTTGTTCTATGTCTTTCGGCTGAAGAGCAGCGCATTGCTGCTGCCAGCCCGCCCCGATGGGGAATTGAAATACAATAAAGAAAAAAAAAAAAAGACGGGAGCCGCTCGTCACTGAAATCGTAGCTACACTCGGTAGCTTGACAAAGGTTCACAGAAAGAAGTACGCAATTCGGCCAACAGATGGCACACAGCGTTGAATGTTAAATGCTACTTGCAACTCATAGTGGTGACTGAAATCGCTGCCTGATTCCATAAAGTTTTTATTGAGTATCTGTGACTTCACAATCACTGTGATTTGTAACATATGTGATTTCTTGCTCGTCCCTAGTTAGATGGTTACTGTCACTGGTGCTGTGTATTATGGTTTCATGAAAAGAACGGAATATGCTTGAAAACTTTTTAATTCCACAGATCGATGAAGATGACCGAAATAGGTTGGTTTACTACCAGCAAGACGGTGCACCACCTCATTTCCTCACAAAAGTTCTAGGTTTCCTCAATAATCGCTTCCCAGGTCGGTGAACTGGCCGTGAGGGGCCAATTGCATGGCTACCTCGCTCCCCAGACTTGACTCCACTGGATTTTTTTCTCTTGGGTTTCCTTAAAGACAGTGTGTTTGTTCCCCCTCAGCCAAATAATTTAGCCGACCTGGAAAACAGAATCTACGCTGTCGTCGCACAAGTTACGCCCGATTTGCTGTAATGAGTATTGGAAGAAATTGGTTACTTGTGGGATATTTGCTGCATCGCAAATGATAGTCAAATCGAATAAAAATTACACTTGCCACTTTTATGTGAAACTTGAGGTTGCTTGCTACAAAAAGACACATCCGCCGATTCTGTAAGTTGTCTCAATAAATTTCTGTACAATTGCAAATTCGTAAAGTCCTTTTTGACTCACCCTGTAGTAAGTACCTCAAAAGAAAGTTAGTCACTACGTGCTAGTGTTTCAGAGTATCTGTCCAGGGGCGCCCATACGACGGTTTGTGAGGTAGGTATATGGAGTATTTTTAAAATTTGGGAGATGAATAGCAACCTGTAAGAAGTCGTAAAAAGGTTGCACAGTCCCGACCATGTTAAAAACATGCGCAATATCAACTTTTTCATCACGTTCTTGAAAGGAAAACATCTAACGACTATACATTTTTCCCTTTCGCTGTGAGATGGGAGCGGGGCGTTCACCCACCCCCCCCCCCCCCGCCCTTGCCCATTGGTATGGCCGCCCTTGTAGCTATTGTTTGTAGGCAGCAGGCAAAAGGCACAGGCAGAACGTTATTTCACCACTGCCAACAGCCAGTTGTTACAGTGCTTCTTGCTGTTGAATGATAGGTATTATTCGCTCTGATACGGGACTCGGATAGGATAGCTTGTGTTTGATCTATACCTGAAGGGGCGTTGTTACCAGCACATCATTTTGTGAAATTGGATTCAATAAAATAACATGCAGGGATAATTATACATAGAAAATATTATCATTTATGTACTTAAAAAGGCTTTATCACCTCAAGAAAGTATTATACATGTTAAGTGAACTGTTTAATACGTGTAGAGTGGTTATAATTTAGTAACCTTATGGTGAAGCTCACTAGAGCCTGAAATCTTCAGATCAATTATTTCAGTTCACAACCTACGAGGAAAATTAAACAACTTTGTCATCCCTCAGGTCAATAGATTTGTATATGCACTGCAGGCCTCGTGTTGCATCGCCAACCACACAGAAGAGATTAAAGAATATAGCATATACGTCTTAAAAAATGAAGTCCAAAAAAATAAATTCAAATAATCCGTACTTCCATACTAATATTATAAATGTGAAAGTAGCTCTGTCTGTTTCACGACTAAACTGCTGAACAGATTTTGATAAAATTTGATGTGGAGATAGCGAACACTGAGAAAAAACAGGCTACTGTAGAAAGTGTGTAGTACAATATATTTCTGATTTGAAGAACATAATGCGAAATATGGAACATTGATTACTCGTTGACTTTGGAACTTCATCATATTTATGAAGACGCTGTTGTTGTTTGGTATGTTCTACATAACATGGTTCAACATAGTTAATAAATTCTTATACAAACCTCTACATGTCTAATCGATACATCCCTGCTAATATCAGTCGCAAGTCTGTCGCATTTTGGCCGCTGTAGCGTTATTCTTCCCTTATAATTTCAATATTGTAGTCAAATCTGTGCGAACAGCTTCTGGTGATGTGGTTAGCACTGCTGTTTCACAATGACAGGTGCCTGGGCTCGATTCCAGTCTCGGCCGGTTTTTTTCTCTTCGCGTCTGTATGTGTGCACTGTCTTCAGGATTACTTTACCACCATCAATATGCAAGTCATCGAAGTGGCGTCAAGTGAAAAGACTTGCACCAAGCTCCCGGACATCCCAACGCGGGTGTCCTGGCCAATAAAGGCATAACGCACATCTCATTTCATTTTACTGATACACAAGAGCAGCTGTGGATAACAGCTGGAATACAATGTTTATGCAATCCTCAACATGTTTAACATTCATTTTACATACTTACATAACTGTTTTACAAACACACAATTTTAAACAACAAAAAAGAAAATATATGTAACAGTATAATAATAACAGTATAATGTCATAATACAGGGTGATTCAAAAAGAATACCACAACTTTAAAAATGTGTATTTAATGAAAGAAACATAATATAACCTTCTGTTGTACATCATTACAAAGAGTATTTAAAAAGGTTTTTTTTCACTCAAAAACAAGTTCAGAGATTGAGATTTTCACTCTGCAGCGGAGTGTGCGCTGATATGAAACTTCCTGGCAGATTAAAACTGTGTGCCCGACCGAGACTCGAACCCGGGACCTTTGCCTTTCGCGGGCAAGTGCTCTACCATCTTTTTTTTTTATAAAACCTTTATTAATAAAAACAATGTTACACATTGCAAATACATACTAAGTTATACATACATGGAGTTATTTAAACAAAGCGGTTTGATCATTTCAATTGTGCTGACATTAAGGAAAGACAACAGAAGATTGTGTTACTGACTAAATCACCAGAAAGAATTAAATTAAACATAAATACTTGAGAATGGCGGAAAGGAGATATATAATAAAGTTGACTAGCCTTCCAATTACACTTTCTGGACATTAATTGAATCTAAGTATTTGAAGTGATCAGATCTATATAATCAGTCTTTCACTGCAAAAATGAACAGGGCAATGTGCCAGCCATTGAATATTACATTTATCGGATAGTATCTTGCGGTTTTAACCAATCGATAAGGAGATTTCTATAAAAACTGTCTATTTCCAAATTTCTAGTATAAGCCAATAATGCACCTTTCATGATTTGTGTTTGGCACTATTAGACACACAATCTCAATGTCACATAAGTTCTGTACATTAGATTATAAATTTCAAAAAACTACTTTCTGAAGTAGAGAAAGCACACATCATAAATATACTGTAAAATCTTAAATAGTATCCTTAAGGTAACTACAATACATCACTGTCAACACAGTCTTCTTTTTTATATTAACCAATGCCCATTCTTTCAAATACAATTTTTAGCATATTACCGAACTTTTTCTTGTGATTCGAATAGCTTCTAATTTTGTGGAACTCACACAGCATGTGTACCTTGAACTCTATGATGCTATCGGATCCTAATTTGTTAAGGACGTAGTTAACAAAATTTCCCAGCAACCAGTACACAGCGTTATTTTTTGCTTCTGGGAAATAGCGTGCTTCAGGCCTGTGTATCAATGACAGCGATATATACTCAGGGGATGTTCTTGTAATCAGAGCTATTTGCTCCCGGATCCACTTCCAACTATTCATGTGACCACTGCAAGTATATCGATGAACTACTGTGTCAACTAGATGACATTGTTGACATAAATTTGTTTCACAGAGTCTGATTGCGTGCAGTCTTTCATTGGTGCTAACTATGTTGTTAACTGTCTTGTACCATGACGTTTTTATATTAGACGTGAGCACATTAGAACTAATGTTTTTCCAAATCTCAGTCCACTCAATGTTTGGAAACCGTCGTTCTATTTTGTTTCTTCCTTCGCTTTTCTTTCGTTCCCGCATTATGGCTCTCGATGTTAAGTGTCGGGATTGCCTGAGTTCGACACTGACATAACTAAACTCAACATAGAAAATCCTCACGTGCTGTAAGCGACTGTTGATATTCTGCACGTCAATCGGGGGAAGCAGGCTTGGAGGTTTAATGATGTCGAAGTGTTGGCTGGTTATGCTTTCTCGCGAGTCTCTTATTAAATTAACTTGCCTTTTGATAAAAAGAGCAGAGGCTTTATCCGTTATATCAGTTAATCCTAGTCCACCATTTTTAGGATCTAAAGTGGCTACTTTAGCAGGTACTCTGAACACTTCACCTCTCCACAAAAATTTTGTGATTTTGGACATTATTCTCCTCGCTATCGTTCTCGGTATTGGAAACAGCTGGGCAGTATAATAAGCCTTAGCCAGGAGGCATGAGTTGATATACTGTGTTCTTTGAACTTGGTTCATATATCGAGTTAAATTCTCTACAATGGCTCCTTGCACTTTATCTGCTGCAACTTTCCAATTTAAAGCCGTCATTTTCATAGGGCATGCTGTCAGGGTGATCCCAAGTGTTTTATGTTGTCGGACTAAGTTTGCCCACTCGACGTTGATATTATCAAAACCTCTGAGATTTAACATCTTACTTTTTTTTCCGTTTGCATTGGCTCCAGATGCTCTACAGTACGAATCAATCACTGTTGCTAGCGTGGTTACCTCGTCATTATTCCTTATAATGACCCCTATATCGTCAGCATAGGCTCTTATAACTGTTTTGTTTCCTGATAATGTTAAGCCTTTTAATGTAGCATGGACATGTCGGAGGAAAGGTTCCAGCGAAATTGCGAAGAGCGACATGGACAGAGGACTTCCTTGAGGAACACCTCGTTGTATTTGCATCGGCCTGGATTGTTGACAATTCACCGCTATTTTAGCATTTATTCCAGTTGCTATGTTCTTAATCAACTGTATAACCCTATCGTTGAAACCTATTTTCTTCAATGTCTGTAGAAGATATTCATGGTTTACTACATCGAACGCCTTATAAAAATCTAAAAACAATAAAGCACACTTTATGTTTGTTACAGAAGTTATTGCAATGATATCCCTGAATTCCGCTAGATTTTGAAAAATGGTTCTGCCTGGCGCACAGTTCTGATGTTGACTCATAATTTTATCTGTAAGGCATGAAATTCTCTTGTTTATTATTCTAGCTATTAATTTATAATCAGAATTCAGCAGTGAAATTGGACGAAAATTATTTAAATCTTTGTTTCCATTATTTTTTGGCACCAGAACAATTTTACTCTCCTTAAACTCAGCCGGAATCATTTTACCCTGAATAACCTCATTTACAATGTCCGTGATTTTCGCACCCACTATTGGCCAGTAACGGATGTAAAATTCTGCTGGCAGACCATCCGGTCCTGGGGATTTTTTTGGTGGCGAGGCGCACAGAGTCTCATACACGTCTTCTTCACTGACAACCTCGAGAAAATTTTCGTTGTCATCTTCTGTCAGCTGTGGGGCTAGGATGTCAAGGAATTCTTCCAAGGAAGCATCACTACTTTGATGTACAGAATATAGCTCGCAATAATAGCGATAAATCTCGTCCATGATATCCTGCTGGGTTCTGAGAATCGTGCCGTGTTCTGTTCGAATTTCTTCAATAAAAGTCCTTCTCCCGTTTTTCGTATGCTTCACTAAATGATATAGGGAAGTAGTTTCATCTGCTGACACCGAATTTGCCTTCGATTTTATTTTCAACCCTTCCATTTGACTTCTCTTGATATTAAGTAACTTGGCTTTGACTTTTTTTATGTCTGCTATCCGAAGTGAGGAACCTGCTGAGACTTGATCATATAGATCTCTCAGAACGGAATAGTAATACTCTATAGTGCATTTCATTTCCCTTGCGCTCTGGGCACTGTATTGAATAAGAACTTTCCTCAACTTTGGCTTTGCCATTTTAACCCACCAGTCAATAGCAGTGGCATATCTACTACGGGCTCGCAGGCATATTGCCCATGTTTCTTTAATCAGATCTTCTAAATCATGATTAACTAACAAGGAAGTGTTCAACTTCCACTGATTCTTGAATCGGCGAACCGGCTGTCTTGTTAGATTTATGCAAACTAAGACACTTGAATGGTCTGAAAAGTACGTAGGAATGGTTTCTACTTTTGTCACGGAAGTTACAAGATTTTTAGAAATATATAGTCTATCAATCCTGCTACGTGATGTTGCCGTGACATAAGTGAACTCAACAATGGAGGGGTATTTGATTTCCCATATATCCTTTAATTCTAAACCAGTAACTAATTGTTTTAGTTCACTTGAGAAATTAAAATTAGGTAACTGATCTTTTCGATTTTAAACACAATTAAAATCACCTCCAAGTAATAACTGTCTTGGTGATTTCCTTAACAAGTATATCAAGTCGTCTTTGAAGAAACGTGCCCTGTCAGCTCGATGAGAACTTCCTGAAGGGGCGTACAAGTTGATGATAGTCACATCATAGATATTTAGTCCTATTCCCCTTCCGGATTCCAGTCGTTCCACCTCGCTTACTGTAATCCCTTCCCTTACCAAAATAGCTGTTCCAACACTTGTTTCGGGAGACACTTTTATGTAACTGACAAAACCGGGAATTACCAAATCCGAAATTAGAACTTCTTGTAACAGGGCAATATCAGTCGCGGATTCGTACAAAAATTCCTTAAGGGCCGATAATTTCAAACCGGTCGTGATTTTATTTATGTTTATAGTGGTGACAGAATAAGATTGCGTCATTGTGCTGTCACTATGTAGTTGTTTTGTTGAACTAATTTAGTTTACTGTGGTTCAGGGTTCAGTTAAGCTGTAACAGTTTTCTCGGAAGGCTGAACATGGAATAACACTTCAATCAGTTTATTAGTTACTGTCCCGTTTTTTTTCTACTTCTGATGTTTTCTCTTGTACCGCAAGCAGACTGATTTCCTGGTAAACTTTCTGATTTTTCCTCCAGTGATTCGTGTACGACCGTTTCGGACTGAACATTCTTTGGGCTTGGGTCGCCCCTACTGGATTTTCCCTTCCCTTGGTTACGAGCTACATTCTCATTTGGTTGCGTCGGTATTTTACTTCGCGGCTTATCTGGAGCAGCAGCAGACGCTTTAGCAATTTCGGTTGCCGGCGCCTGCCCTGAGGTGTTGACCGTGATTTCAGTTTGGCCACCACTTCCTCGTTCTTTATTAATTTCACTCACTTTCTGATCGAGGGAAACAAATGGAGACTGCAGTTTTGCATCCTCTCCCTGAATTTGTTTATTAACAGATAGATTCTGATCTTTGCAATCGGCTACTGCACCTGTTGTTTCTTGCAAATTAATGCTGCTTACACCCCTTTCATTTTCTGGTACCGTATGTGTATTATCTTTCTGTTCATTAGTTTCCATTCGCATTTTGCCTTCAGGTTCCTCTGCCTTCTCATCGCACTGTTTTTGCTTGCGAAGTGAGGGAGTGGGACAAGACAGCTCGTCCTCTGAACAACTATCAGTTATCTCCAGAGGTCGTTTTTTCGGTTGCATTTCAGTTTCACGAGTAGTGGCAACGGGGTTTCCTTTTGTTGTTAACGGGGGAAATTGACTGTTATCGTGAAGGGAGACATCAGCTTGTCCCGCTGCGTTAACATCCTCAACCAGTTGTTCCGGGCTATTCTTTGGTAACAGATCATTTAAGGTAAGCTTCTGACGCTGTATCAAATTACTTTTAAGCACAACAGTTCGCCGCGGACATTCCTGTCTGAAGTGGCCGGTTTCGTTACATATATGACATGTAGCTTCCTGACCTGTATAAACAATTTGTGCCTTATACCCACAAACAGTTATGTGAGACGGAATATTCGTCTTAACGTCCATCTCTACACAGCGGACCCCGTTAAAACACTGCAGTTTAAAGCGAGGCGACCATCTTTCATTTGCAATTGATTTAACGTCTCCGTAGTTTAAAAGAGCTTCCTTAATCTTATCATTTTCAATTTCAATGGGGAGATTCAAGACACGAACGGTTTTGTAATGAATGTCCGCTCTATAGATGGAAACCTTACTTTTATAACCATTTCTATGCACAAAATCTACTTCATAGCCCCACTTTCGTAACACTTTATCAACAGTCGAAGCACTGATTAACTTGACAAAAACACAGTATTTTTCCTGATCCAGTTGCCAGGTATGAACGGTTTCAGAATTTAGACCAATTACCTGTGTAATCCAGTCATCTATTTCCAGGGATGTCGGCTGAACAGGACGGGATTCTTTGTCAAAAGCAAATACCAGAGTATTCTTCCTGAGGTTTGTAGTCATGGTTAATCCAGCGAAGCAATTTCGGTTAAACAACCGAAATTCCAAGTAGCAGCAGCAAGACCAGAAAGAGCGATCAGATCACAAGGAACAGGAACGAACACGGAGATTAACGGACGGACGGCACTCGGCGAAGCACAAGTACAGCGATGTAAACACTGAAGTGCAGCGCAACAGTTAACAGCGGCCACTCGCGAGCGCGGCTGAAACGGAACTCCATCTGAGCTACCGAAGCACGACTCACGTCCGGTACTCACAGCTGTACTTCTGCCAGTACCTCGTCTCCTACCTTCCAAACTTTACAGAAGCTCTCCTCGAACGAGTTCGAGTCTCGGTCGGGCACACAGTTTTAATCTGCCAGGAAGTTTCAAGTTCAGAGATGTTCAATATGGCCCCCTCCAGACACACGAGCAATATCAACCCGATACTCCAACTCGTTCCACACTCTCTGTAGCATATCAGGCGTAACAGTTTGGATAGCTGCTGTTATTTCTCGTTTCAAATCATCAATGGTGGCTGGGAGAGGTGGCCGAAACACCATATCCTTAACATACCCCCACAAGAAAAAATCGCAGGGGGTAAGATCAGGGCTTCTTGGAGGCCAGTGATGAAGTGCTCTGTCACGGGCTGCCTGGCGGCCGATCCATCGCCTCGGGTAGTTGACGTTCAGGTAGTTACGGACAGATAAGTGCCAATGTGGTGGCGCTCCATCCTGCTGAAATATGAATTGTTGTGCTTCTTGTTCGAGCTGAGGGAACAGCCAATTCTCTAACATCTCCAGATACTGTAGTCCAGTTACAGTACCACCTTCGAAGAAAAAGGGACCAAAAACTCTATTGGCTGAAATGGCGAACAGATGTACAACTAAATGAAACTTTATAGCTCCCTTAATTCGCCGACAGATAGTGCTTAGCTCTGCCTTTTGTCGTTGCAGAGTTTTAAATTCCTAAAGTTGTGGTATTCTTTTTGAATCACCCTGTACATTAATACAAATAATTACTATTATCCATTTTTCTTGCATTTGATGAAATAAAATTATCAATTACTGCATCAAAGGCGATCATTTCACACTTTTCTCTTTCCCATATACTTAAAAATGCTAGGTCACATAGGCAATCTTGTCCCATTAAGTAATATTTGAAGTGCGACTCTTCATATAACGTTATAAAAGTAAGAAGCTCCAGTGGAGTTTTAGGTTCAGTGTCTTTCTGCTGCGGAGTAACATATTGCAGCCACATATTTCGATATAGAGCTGTGTTCCATTAAAATATGTTTTATAAAATTCACCCAAATTTTTACAGTGCTTTTCAGGCCATCATCATTATTTGCCTCGTTTAATAAATTTTCAACGTCCAGTAAATATCCAGACATGGAATTAAGATCACATTTTTGTTTGAATTGTGTACTTATTACTTGCTGCAGAAGATCAAGAACGCTTTTCAAAACGCGAGAAATTTTACTTTTTGCGGGAAGGCCAACATCGAGCGCCAATGCTCCTGAAATTTTTCGGTGTCTTATAACACGGATTGTTGTATCAATACTCCATTTTTCACAGAGAGACTTAGCCTTTTCTATTGCCTCTTCACAAACCTCGTCTCGAATTTGTGCAAGTTCAGTCGTTAATGATTCAAGATCATGGAATGTTTCTCTAAAATTAGTTATAGGATCTTGTAATCTGAGCTGCATGCGATCGGTTCTCCTCAAGATTTCATTCCAGAATTGGACTAAATTTATGAAATTGAAATTCAGTGTATTTTGCGATAAAACTTTAGCTTCATTTCTAGAGTTATTTGTGGTGCTGCCGTCCTTCGCTAATTTTTATAATAGTCCAGCCCGTCGACAACAACACTAACCGCTTGTGCCCTGGCGCTCCATTGAGCTTCAAATTCACATCCAATAATTTTATTTAAAGCGTTTTGTTAATAATTCCCATCGTAATGTTGAACGTGAGGAAAAGAGGTGTATGTTATCAGTTACTCCAAAACATGTTTCAACGACTGGATCTTGCTTAGCTGCAGTAACTTTGCTAAATTTGAGGAGTGGTTATCACGTTTTGCAAACAACGCTCCATTATTTCTTTCCATAATTCTTTGGTTAACGCCAGATATGTGACATGACATCACGGCAGCATTAGCATAACATTGTTATCTACAGTCTCTTAATGAAATATGATCTGAATGTTATTTTTCTAAAATTGTACTATCATTTGAGGATACAGCTTTTGCACGTATTTCAATCAATCCCAAAAATGATTCTTCGTCAGAATCTTCTTTCTGAGCTTCTTTTTCTTGCTTCGGTTTTCATATTCCACTTGAGCAATCGCAAGGTCTAAATAAAAAACTGAATTTTTATTGTATTAATTAAAATATTACTTTTGAGCGACACAACAATAAATAAAATATATAAAGAAAAAATTACATCATTGTCAACTGCAGACAATATAGAAATAATATTTGAATAATGGCTGCCTCTTCAATATTTTATTGAACGCTATTGTAACATTTGATTTCATGCAGTGTTCACTGAATAACGGATTCGTCGAGTTGATGTTTAAAACAATGCAATATACGAGTATAGGGATCGTGCGGATGCAGAATTTTTGACTGAGAGCGCCTCTAGCGGCACGAGCGGGTAAAAATTGATGAGCGAGTGCCGAGAGGGCAGCAAGTACCAGTTCACCCCCTTTTCTTTAAAGAATCGAATAGCGATTTATAAAACATATTAAACAATTTAAAACGTGTAAGACAATGTGCTGGATTTTTTACATTAATCATGTAAACGAGAAAAGGTTTAGAAAAGGTTTGAAATTATGCTTAAAGCCCGTTGGAAATCAGAGTGATAAATACAGTCTGAGTAATTTGCGCTCCATTCGAAGGAAACAGCTTTTTACGTATCTTACAATTAAATATTTGTGACGTCATTTCACCTGAATTGCGGGTCGTACAACGACATAGTGGTAAATTAGAGTGCTGTCTTCTAAGTGTGATGCGAACAGAGTTAGCAGTAAAGAAGTAATAACTTAAAACGCCACGTCTGATGGTGAAGTTTGATGGCATTAACAGCAAAAATATGGAAAGCAATAAAGTTTTCTCCTTTTATCATTTGTGGTAGTTGTCAGCGAGAAAAAGTTTGGTAAAAGTTTGAAATTCTGTGTGATGCTTTTTGGAAGTGCTAAGTGCTGTCATTTTCAAGTAAGTCCGCAGCTCGTGGTCTAGTGGCTAGCGTTGCTGCCTCTGGATCACGGGATCCTGGGTTCGATTACCCTGCCGGGTTGGGGATTATCTCTGCCCAGGGACTGGGTGTTTGTGTTGTCCTCAACATTCATCATCATCATCATCATTCGTGACAGTGGCTAGATTGGATTGTGTAAAAACTGGACAGTGTAAATATTGGGACATTGTGCTGGCGCTGATGACCACGCAGGTGAGAGCCCTACAAACCAAATATAATTTTAAAGTAATGAATGAACCAAGTTCGATTACTTGAGAGTCGATAGTTACAAAGTTTGAAATGACTCAGTTATATTTCTTTAAAGTAATTTAAGCAATTAATACCAAAGTATAATTACATATAGTCAGTGTTTCATTCAATCTCTGTGAGAAAACAGGGGGGAAAGAGCTGTCGATTTTCTGTTGTTGTCTACTGCTACTCTCTTCTGATCTGTCTTGTGAGCTAACCAATGATGAGCGCTTTAAATGAATAATAATTACTTAAGTTAATTCGTGCGTTCTGGGTTTTTCGACAAAGTCATCACATTCTACCCTTTTGTCAGATGTGAACGGGAGAAGAAACGACATAGTCAAATGTGCCAGAATTGAGTGAAACGTAATTAGGAAGACTGGCTGATTTGGGAAGCAATCGAACGGCCGTCGCTACAACGAGGAAAAACTAAAAATGAAATTATTCTAATTACCTAATTAATAGAGTCTGCAAACTGATCAGGGTGGAAGTCTGACTATACGCTCAACAGAATTGCACGAGCGAAAATTTACACCGCCTCTGCCATAAGTAAAAAAGAAGAAAATTTTTCAACCCCGTCAGTTAAGTAGTAATACGAACTTCCTCCGGTCCACCCAAGCGAGAAAAAATTGCTTCAATGAAAAACATATAAAGACCAAAAGACGTAAATCCTCTCATTCTCGCAGATATAACAGCTTTTGTGCGATCTGAAATAACAATTCGTAATAGAACCAGTCCAACTTCGGACATTTGTTTTTAAGCAAGCACAACTGTTTACATTATTTGTTTTCTCACAGACCACACAAATGTAGCGTTACAAACCGCGAGACAAACACACAGTTTTTAATTGCAGTACATGTCTTATCGTGTTAAATTTGACGTAAAATTTTACATCCTAATGAGTAGATTATGAGATCATTTTTAATTTTTAAATTCGGCCAATAATTACGCGAAATATTAAAAAAAATTGTTGCTTCTCTAAGTCTGCGACTGGAACGGGTAACGGCTAGAACGAACCGGATGTCGCCATAGTCGTCTAATAATATAGATCATTGGGACTTATCACCGTAATATTTTGGAACCTAACCTATAAATCGTGATGGTGTTATAGCAACAAGGAACTTTACTGTTTAAGTTTTCTTGTAATGAAAGAAACGACTTTTTGTGTACGGAGATATTTGATTGTTTACTGAAAATATTATTTATAAAATATTTTATCACACTAATCAAGAAATGAAATAATTAATTATGTTACAATGACTATTAATATAGAATATATTTACCAGAAGTCGATCAAA
This sequence comes from Schistocerca americana, assembly GCF_021461395.2. Lineage (NCBI taxonomy): Eukaryota > Metazoa > Arthropoda > Insecta > Orthoptera > Acrididae > Schistocerca > Schistocerca americana. Next base: position 322,885,147 of record NC_060121.1, on the reverse strand, counting down.
ATAACTGAAATAGTCCGGAAAATCTTGTTTGTCTTGGAGACATTTGGCACCCCCCTACAAGTGGCGCCTGGGGCGTCATAGACCCCCACGCCCACCCTTCGGTACGCCACTGCGTGAGGCTCACAAAAAATTTGAAACTGCCGAGCAGGAATTGGTAAAGCGAAAATGCAAAGCTGTAGAAGCATGCATAAATAAGGAAGGAAGGAAGATTAGTGTTTAACGTCCTGTCGACAACGAGGTCGTTTGAGACGGAGCACAAGCTCGGATTAAGGAAGGGCGGCGAATGAAACCGGCCGTGCTGTTTCAAGGGAACCACCACAGAATTTGCCTAAAGCCATTTAGGAAAATCACGGAAAACCTAAATCTGGATGGCCAGGTGGGGAATTGAACCATCGTCCTCCCTAATGCGAATCCAGTCTGTTAACCATTGCTCCATCTCGCTCGGTGCCAAACCAAGGGAAAGATAAATGTCTCCTGAAGGAAAATTAAAGAGGCCTTTGGAGAAAAGAGAAACAGTTGTATGAACGTCAAGAGACCAGATGGCAAACCAGTAATAAGCAGGAAAGGCAACGTTGAAAGAATGAAAAACTTACAGAATGTTCGGAAATTTCCGTTACAGACTTCTAGGACTTGTTGAAGGGAGTGAGTAGATAAGATTTTGAGTTGGAACCCTTGTCAGAAAATTTGCCGCTTCGGTGCTACAATCATCTGAAAAAATGTTGGTAATACGACCACTTTTACAAGTAGTTGATTAGGTGTGAAGCAATACATCACTTGTTTTACAGTTACACTCATTAACGGCCAAAGATTCTGCTCGCGTACTCGTTGATGGGTTCTCTTCAACGTGTTGCAGTACAGCGTCTTCCAATTCGGATGCGTGGCGTTTCCTTGGAGCACCACAGTCACGTCTGCTGACGGTGAAGGTACCCTTTCTCGAAGCCGTTACGTAACTGTGGCAAAAAGGGTATGCGACGGGGTTGGACATTGCGGAGACAGATCTCGATAAAGGCAGCTAGCAGCTTTTCCGCAACCATGAGCTTTGACATTCGGAAGGATCTTGTCGGTGTATACTACATACGTACACTTAACGATGTTGTTCTAACGCTCACAGACACGTGAACGAGGCTCGAACCAGGTGAGCGAGGTAGGAGGGACGTCAAATGATATCAGCCGATCCGACCTAACCACCCCTCACAGTGATTACCCTGTTCTATACCTACCTTGCAAATACGTTTTCAAACTGATGTAGCACGGAAACTGTACCTTTCCCGGCTTGGGTTCACATTCAAAATATTATGTACTCACTTCCCTCTGGAATGGACTTTCCGAGCACCCTGTATAGAGTGTCAGCATAAGGGAAACAAACTTGAGGGTAGAAACAGAAGAGGTAGGTGAAGAAGAGATGGGAGATATGAGAGAGCAGTCGAAGATCGAAGTGGGAACGGGACCCCTGGAGTCGACTAAATTCCTTCAGAATTACTGAGATTCTTGGGAGATCCAGCCATGGCATCTGGTGTGTAAGATATGTGAGGCAGCTGAAATACCTTCAGACTTCAGGAAGATTGTATGTATTCCAACTCCAAAGGAGGCAGGCGCTGACAGATGTGAATACTACCAAACCGTCAGTTTAATAAGTCATGGAGGCATAGTGACACGAACTGTTTACAGGAGAATGGAAAAACTGGCAGAAGCCGAGCGTGGGGAAAATCAGATTGCGTTCCTGAGAAATGTAACAACACGCTAGGCAATACTGACCGTATTACATACTCTACAAGTGAAACGCTTGTTTCATCCGTTCGTGCCGGCCGCTATGGCCGAGCGGTTCTAGACGCTTCAGTCTGGAACCGTGGGACCGCTACCGTCGCAGGTTCGAATCCTACCCCGGGCTTGGATGTGTGTGATGTCCTTAGGTTAGTTAGGTTTAAGTAGTTCTAAGATCTAGGAAGAAGCCTGGAGATACTGGAAGGTGTCAGATAGATTATATAATGGTAAGACAAAGATTTAGGAACAAGGTTTTAAATTGTAAGACATTTCCAGGGGCAGATGTGCACTCTGACCACAATTTATTGGTTATGAACTGTAGATTAAATCTGAAGAAACTGCAAAAAAGGTGGGAATTTAAGGATATGGGACCTGGATAAACTGACTAAACCAGAGGTTGGGAAGGGAGTGAGACAGGGTTGTGGCCTCTTCCCGATGCTATTCAATCTGTATATTCAGCAAGCAGTAAAGGAAACAAAAGAAAAGTTCGGAGTAGGTATTAAAATCCATGGAGCAGAAATAAAAACTTCGAGGTTCGCCGATGACATTGTAATTCTATCAGAGACAGCAAATGATCTGGAAGAGCAGTTGAATGGAATGGACAGTGTCTTGAAAGGAGGATATAAGATGAACATCAACAAAAGCAAAACGGGGATAATGGAATGAAGTCGAATTAAGTCGGGCGATGCTGAGGGAATTAGATTAGGAAATTATACACTTAAAGTAGTAAAGAAGTTTTGCTATTTGTGAAGCAAAATAATTGATGATGGTCGAAGTAGAGAGGATATAAAATGTAGACTGGCAATGGCAAGGAAAGCGTTTCTGAAGAAGAGAAATTTGTTAACATCGAGTATAGCTTTAAGTGTTAGGAAGTCGTTTCTGAAAGTATTTGTATGGAGTGTAGCCATGCATGGAAGTGACACATGGACGATAACTAGTTTGGACAAGAAGAGAATAGAAGCTTTCGAAGTGTGGTGCTACAGAAGAATGTTGAAATTAGATGGGTAGATCTCATAATTAATGAGGAGGTATTGACTAGAATTGGGGAGAAGAGAAATTTGTGGCACAACTTGACTAGAAGAAGGGATCGGTTGGTAGGACATGTTCTGAGGCGTCAAGGGATCACTAATTTAGTTTTGGAGGGCAGCGTGGAGTGTAAAAATCATATTGGGGGACCAAGAGATGAATACTCTAAACAAATTCAGAAGGATGTAGGTTGCAGTAGGTACTGGGAGATGAAGAAGCTTGCACAGGACAGAGTAGCATGGAGAGCTGCATCAAACCAGTCTATGGACTGAAGACCACAACAACAACAACAAGGTATAGGGGACTGATGACCTCAGATGTTAAGTCCCCTAGTGCTCTAAGCCATTTGAGCCATCCGTTCGTCGGGGCTTCCGTAGAGTCGCAACAAGTCACAAGTCTTGAGACCGTGATCAGAAGCCACGCAGCAGGAGAAACAATTACGCGACGTATCGCTCCAAGGATTTACTTGCGAACGCTTATTGGCAGATCCTGATTAATTGTCTGCGCCGCTTCGCAATCAAATTAATAAGTTTCGCCAGCCTTGCATTGACTCGCGAGACGAACTTCTCACTACACAGATGTCAACATCAAAACCAAGTAGCAATCCAACTCCTTTCAAAAAATTCCGAGATCTGACCACTGGCCTGGACTACGCACACTGTGAACAGTTCATACACCGCCTCCAACGGACCACTACCTACTCCCGCTGATAATCGGCACAGCAACGAGACTGAATTACTGTTGAAAGTCAGTGGGGAAAGAGTCATACAAAACATCACTTTCAGTTTTCCTTACTGCAAGAAATAAAATTTAGTGACATGAATTAACCTATTCCAACTCCCTTACGTTTATCCCATTCCACCAACCAGCTAGCTAAGGGCTGAACGTTCCACTCTGACGTCTCTCTCTTTACCGAAAAAGTCCACGCACACTAATTCGCACCATTCGCCGAGAAAAACAGGAAAGTGCTGAGTAGAATTCCGCGCCCGCACCCGGGAACGCACTTCGGTTTCTCTCAGTTTTCCGTACTGCACTAAGCAACTAGGTCGATCCAAAGGATCACCTACTAACTACTTCAGTATACACAGTCAAAACACCTCTTCCACTCCAGATGGCTCACACCTACTCCACTCCACATGCGCTATCGCCCAATACCTCGATTTCTCGAACTTCAAACTCCTTCACGAACATTTAGCCAGCCAGGTTCAGGAGCAGAATATAGGAATTTTCTTTGGCCATTTAATGCTTCTACTTGCAGCACTACTATAAGGGATCTGCTTGCTATCTGACAGAACTTTCTGCAATGAGTGCTGGAAACACCAGCCCTACTTGGGAAACTACTTGCCCTTAAAATCCGCCTAGTCGAGCCCTCTCACCAGCCATTTAGGAGGATTATGGGGAAACCAGCCAATCATTTTCAGGCCAAACAAAAATCCCCTGCTTCCTGCAGCCGGAAACTGACTGAGCCGCATACAAATTCAAACAGGCCTAGCACGCGTGGGTAGCCAGGAATTTGTTACGTTACAGAGGATAGGTTGAAGAAAGACAAACCTACATTTGTGCCAATTATGAATTTAGAAAAAGGGTTTGAGACTATTGACTGGATAATACTCTTCAAAATTCTGAAGGTTGTTGTTGTTGTGGTCTTCAGTCCTGAGACTGGTTTGATGCAGCTCTCCATGCTACTCTATCCTGTGCAAGCTTCTTCATCTCCCAGTACCTACTGCAACCTACATCCTTCTGAATCTGCTTAGTTTATTCATCTCTTGGTCTCCCTCTACGATTTTTACCCTCCACGGTGCCCTCCAATGCTAAATTTGTGATCCCTTGATGCCTCAAAACATGTCCTACCAACCGATCCCTTCTTCTAGTCAAGTTGTGCCACAAACTTCTCTTCTCCCCAATCCTACTCAATACCTCCTCATTAGTTACGTGATCTACCCACCTTATCTTCAGCATTCTTCTGTAGCACCACATTTCGAAAGCTTCTATTCTCTTCTTGTCCAAACTAGTTATCGTCCATGTTTTACTCCCATACATGGCTACACTCCATACAAATACTTTCAGAAACGACTTCCTGACACTTAAATCTATACTCGATGTTAACAAATTTCTCTTCTTCAGAAACGCTTTCCTTGCCATTGCCAGTCTACATTTTATATCCTCTCTACTTCGACCATCATCAGTTATTTTACTCCCTAAATAGCAAAACTCCTTTACTACTTTAAGTGTCTCATTTCCTAATCTAATTCCCTCAGCATCACCCGACTTAATTCGACTACATCCCATTATCCTCGTTTTGCTTTTGTTGATGTTCATCTTATATCTCCTTTCAAGACACTGTCCATTCCGTTCAACTGCTCTTCCAAGTCCTTTGCTGTCTCTGACAGAATTACAATGTCATCGGCGAACCTCAAAGTTTTTACTTCTTCTCCATGAATTTTAATACCTACTGCGAGTTTTTCTTTTGTTTCCTTTACTGCTTGCTGAATATACAGATTGAATAACATCGGGGAGAGGCTACAACCCTGTCTCACTCCTTTCCCAACCACTGCTTCCCTTTCATGCCCCTCGACAGGAGGGCTAAAATAGATGGAGTGAAATGTTATTTACAACTTGTACCGAAATCGGACTGCAAAAATTAGTTCAAGGTGAAGAAATGAAAAGTTTACGGATTGCCGATGATATAATTCTGTCAGAGGCAGTAAAGGTCTTGGAACAGCAGTGGAGCGGAATGGATAGTGTCGTCAGGAGAGAATGTAAGATGAGCTTCATCAAGAGTAAAACAGGAGTAGTGGAATGTAGTCGAAATGAATCAGGCTGTGCTGAGGGAATTAAATTAGGAAACGAGACATCGAAAGTTTAACAATTTGTGCAGCAAAATAACTGATCTAGAGAGGATATAAAATGCAGATCAGCAATCGGAAGAAAAACAGTTCTGAAAAGAAAGGACCAGTTAAAATCTAATACTGTTTTAAGTGTTAAGAACGCTTTTATGAAGGCATTTGTCTGGAGCATAGCCTTGTGTGGAAGTTAAACATTGGTGCTAAGAAGTACAGAGAAGTAAATAGAAGCATCTGAAATAGATATAGAAGAATGGTGAAATTAAATGTATAGATCGAATAACAAATGAGGAGATACTCAGTCGAATTGGGAAAAAAGAAAATTATGACAGAACTGGCAATTCTTCTGTGATGTGCTTGGGCTACGACTGCACTTATTGTTCGTTTACCTACACTCCTGAGCACACAGATGGTGCAATGGATAGTTTGTACGTTCTTTTTTATTTGTGTGACAAAACCAGCGTGATGTCGTTGCCTGTGAGTGGAAACTGCACTCATCGTATTGTTGGCATGTATCGACGTCAAAAAGAAATTCCAAAGATCCTATGATGAAGCAATATTCTACCAAAATGGTCGTTGTGAAATGAAGTAAAATTACTAAGCGATCTTGGATGCAGAAGATTTCCTATTCGTTAATACTTTATCCTCTGTGTCTTCTATATCGACTACAGTTTCTTCTTTTATTGCGTCACCCGATTCCTATTCCTTATGGGGGCCTGATTCAGTGTACTCTTTTCCATTTGTCCGATCTTTTTTTGTTTAACTGTGGAACGCCCATTGCACTCTCAATGTTGTCGCCCTAGCTTTAAATTTCACCGGAGACTGTTCTGACTTTTCTAAATTATGAGTCAGTCCTGTCGACCATTCCATTTTCGATTTCTTCACATTTTTTCTGCAGCCATTTCGCCTTGGCTGCCCTGCATTCCCTAATTTTTCATTCTTAAGTGATTTATTTTGTTGTATTCCTCTCTTCCTCTGAAGATTTTAGTACTTTCTTCTTTCGTCGATCAGTTGAAGTATTTTTTCTGTTACCGAAGGTTTCTTCACAGTTGCCTTCCTTGTACCTGTGATTGTCTGTCCAGCACCTGTGATTACCCTTTTTAGAGATGTCCACTCCTCTTCAGTCGTGCTATTCCATATTGCAGTATCAACATCTTCACCGAACTTCAAACGTGTCTAATCATTCTGCAGTACTTCAGTAACCACTTCCTGCCAAAGAAGTCAGATATTTCTTCTTCTAAATACATTTCATTCTCCACTCAAAAGGGCAGAATTCGGCAGTCAAACACATCGCTTCATTTCCAGCCTCCCACTAGTGGCCTTCCATTGGTTAAGCAAAATTAAACATGTTGCAAACCTATGTGTCTCACAGAAAATATGCTCTGGCTGCCGCTGCCGTTATTATAGACATTTGCTGCTTCATTAATTGAACATATTGTTGATTCTGCTGCTTCTTTAAATGAACATAGGTGCAAGAGCATAGATACAGGGGGGACAGTCAGATGCTTCTTCTTTTAAATACATTTGATTCTCTACCCAAAAGGGCAAAATTGCCTGCTCGATATTCTATTCTAGAGCGCATTTCTTTTAATCTAAATATAGGGAGTGAGCTACTAGTTAGACAGAGATGGACCCATCAGTTCCGGAATTCACCTGACGACCAAGGCAAACCTCTCAGTAACTTTGGTCAGGTCTGGGGGATTGCAACTGTTTTAATTTACGCTTCCTGACAAAAAAGTTAAGCTGCCAGAAGGGGAGGAGGAAACGAAATGAAAGTACATGTATTGAGATGGTATGCGATGCTATTGCAGTGATTGCAAAATCGAGCAAATTTACAGGGACTTGGCAGTATGAGCTCACTCATCAGCATGACGATGCATGCCGTATGGACTGGCTGAATGCATTGACTAGGTTAGGAAGGGTATCATGAGAACATTGTATTCTCTCCTAAGGCAAACTGGTTCTTGATAACCTGGATACTGACATTAGGACGGAGTTTAGATCCTAGTTGATTTCACACATTTTTTCATCACGGAAAGATCTGAGAATCTTGCTGGCCACAGGAGTAACTCAACATCACACAGACTGTTAATAGGGAATGTGACATGCATGGACGAACATTGGACTGTTAAAGAATGACGCCACGACAGTGCCACATGAGAGCTAACACATGAGGACAGATGATGTCCACGATGTACTGTTGTGCCGTCAATCACTACTAACCGTTACCTGAAATCATGGCCGGTGGGTCTCTAGACCGCTGTGTCTCTCAAGACACTGGAGGAATGGGGTCTATCTCCCGCTAGGTTGCCACCATACTCGACGGCGATGAGCATCCAAGCTAGTGGTAAAGCGCCATTCATCGCTGAACACAATACGACCTTATTCATCAAAAGTCCATGACTCCCAGTCACAACACCAGTCCAAATGCCGCCGTTTGTGTTCTGATCTACACGTGGGACAGTAATTCCCTATTAGTGGCTGCTGCTAGACTGCAACCAATATTGTGGGGTGACACAGAATATTTCACGGAGTCCATTACTTGTTCTTGGATGGCAGGCACAGACGCGAAGAGCCTCCCTTGTGGTGCTCAGAAGAGATCGACTGGAGCCTTGACGAAGAGTTCCGTCAAGTGCGCTTGCCCTTTTGTTTCCATGCCGTTCGACATCAGGTTACAGTCACATCCAAACGCCCCGACAAACATGATAGTGCACGATTTGACTATACAGCCAAATGCAAACCCTCAGTGAGGTCCATTTCGAGCTGTGTGAGCTGCTGATGTAACTGCCTCACACGATTATGCGACATATCCTTTCCTTATCAGTGGCTCTGTTCACGCCCTTATACACGAACAACACCAATCAATTTTGATGGCTACTCTACCCATCACAGAGATTTGCAGCTTTAGTTATTTATATGTGTGTACATGTTTGGTATTAAAATGACACCCGAGCAAGTCTTCCGAGTGCTTCAGTTCTTTTTGCCAGACGGTGTATATCTGCGACACTGCTATTCATCGTCCCTAACAAAGATTAAAATTAATAATACCGTGTGTATATGTATCTACGAGAGTTGGACAAAAATATGGAAACCCAAAAAAAAGAACAGCTTATAACCGTGCTTAATATGGTGTAGGAAAACCTTTTGCTTTCAAAACAACTTCATTTCCACTGAGAATGAATTAATGGAAGTCCTGCGTGGTTTTCAAGGGTATCTTATTCTATACTTAATGCAAAATATTGTCAAGTTCAGGTAACAATGATACAGATGGCCAGCCATCACGGGGCCTTGTCTCCAAAGTAGATCACCGAGGCTCAGTAATATTATGATCTTGTGAGTGTGGTGGTCACGGGAGATACGAAAATCCGTCCTCAGACAAAACCTGTCCTGGACAATGCGAGTTGTGTGAACAGGCGTTCTGTCGACTTGGAAGACAGCATCACCATTGGGGAACAAACATTGTACCATATATGGAACTAATCAGTCAAAAATGGTCACCTAATCCTTGGGAGTAGTGCGACGTTGAACACTAACCATGGGGTCCACGGAATATCATGATATGGTGCCCAAATCATCACCGAACTCCCGCCACGTTTCACTCCTGGGACGTAAGTTTGGCCACAAGTTGGAGACAGTGTGCAGCAAAGTTCGTACGACCAAATGAGCTTTTTCCATTGCAGCAAAGTTTATGTTATACGGCGATCATTTGCATCACTGATGAGTGGATTGGGAATTACAGCTGGCCCTGCAGTTCCTTGCTTCTGAAGCTCCCTTCGTGTTATTTTGGCGCTGACAGCTTTCTACAATGCAACAATCGCTTCTGCAGTGACTTTTGCAGCTATCATTCTCTTATTTTTCATCACAATCCTCTTCAATGACCGTCTGTCACTATCACTCGTCCCAGTGAAATGGCTCTGAGCACTATGGGACTTAACATCTATGGTTATCAGTCCCCTAGAACTTAGAACTACTTAAACCTAACTAACCTAAGGACATCACACAACACCCAGCCATCACGAGGCAGAGAAAATCCCTGACCCCGCCGGGAATCGAACCCGGGAACCCGGGCGTGGGAAGCGAGAACGCTACCGCACGACCACGAGATGCGGGCGTCCCAGTGAAAAAATGGCTCTAAGCACTATGGGACTTAACATTTGAGGTCAACCGTCCCCTAGACTTAGAGCTACTTAAACCTAACTAAACTAAGGACATCACACACATCCATGCCCGAGGCAGGATTCGAACCTGCGACCGTAGCAGCAGCTCGTTTCCGGATTGATGCGCCTAGAACCGCTCGGGCACAACGGTGGGCTCGTCCCAGTCTTTCATTCAGGTTGTGACTTAGCGGATGACATTTTTCCGCTTTCCCTGTATACGATGTAAATATTCGATACGATGCCTCTTAAAACACCAAACACTTTGCCACCTTAGTAACGGGAGCACCCACCATTCAAGCACCAATAGTTTGCCGAGTTTCTTACTGACTTAGCTCCTACGTAATGCACTCACAACTACGCAGAACACTATTCTTAACACGACTGACGTTTGCAAGGTATTGAGAACATTGCAGAAGTGCTGTTCGTGGTAAAGTGCAGCAGCACATCCTGTAGGCTTGGCTAGTATACGCGATTATGTTCAAGTATGGATTTGTCGAGGCGTTTCCGTATTTTTGTCCAACACCTGTATGTGTATACGCATACATGGTACATAAAAAATGCCGCACTTGGAGATCGACATGCGATTCCCCATCCAGATTCAAGACAAAAGTGTATACAGTAAAAGCAAATCGGATGCAATTTGAAAACATAAATATGAAAACGAGGAGCTGGCAACTATATCACATAGTGCAACGCATCAGAATGTATAGAGGAACGTGTATCACTCCGTCCTACCAGCTGTCGTAGCTCACTAAATAGACTGCTGTGACATCAAACCGACATCCACCGTGGAGCTATGTGCTTCGATTGCTTGTCCTTTTTTTCTTTTTAGACGCCTGTTCCCTAGTTATTGTGGTTTATTACCAGGACAACATATTGTCACATGTCAGTAGCCTCTCACATGACAGTGGAATCCATTAAAATGTCATGCATGTGGACTACTAATCGCGTACTGCAAAACCATAACCTGTTCCGTCAAGTTCACGTAGGGCGGCTTCCCGATGGAGCACACAAACGATGAATACGTCGACGTGCTTTTGGTGCTGTGTGCATCCGATAATCAAGCTTGTGCTGCTGCCCGTGCATATGCCTTTTGGAAACCGGAAATTTTCGACCACAAGTAATAGACAGAGGTCGTCCAAGGTCTAGGTGCACTCCACAGAGGACACGATTCTCGAAGCCGGCCGCTGTGGCCGAGCGGTTCTAGGCGCTTCAGTCCGGAACCACGCGCCTGCTGCGGTCGCAGGTTCGAATCCTGCCTCGGGCATGGATGTGTGTGATGTCCTTAGGTTAGGTAGTTTTACTTAGTTCTAAGTCTAGGGGACTGATGACCTCAGATGTTTAGTCCTATAGTGCTCAGAGCCATTTGAACCATTTTTGATGCTCGGCGAGTGTCGACACGATGCCACAGAAGCAGCCATGGCGTACGCCGTGAGATATCCTAGGCGAAGACAACAGGCAGCCATTCTTAAGTGCCGAACAACGACTCCGGGAAAAAGGCAGCTTGGTAATGCGCCGCAGTAACAGACGAACTGCAAGAACTAAGGGGACGAAGGTGTTTGTTTCAGCTGCAGTACACAACCATCCTCATGTTAGCTTACGAGCCGTTGCTACAGTCAAAAAAATGGTTCAAATGGCTCTGAGCACTATGGGACTTAACATCTGAGGTCATCAGTCCCCTAGAACTTAGAACTACTTAAACCTAACTAACCTAAGGACATCACACACACCCATGACCGAGGCAGGATTCGAACCTGGGACCGTAGCGCTCGCGCGGTTCCAGACTGAAGCGCCTGGAAGCGCTCGGCCAAACAGACTGTTGCTGCAGTCGCTGGTGTCAGTCTCACATCTGTGTGGCGTATAATATACGGTCACAGGTCTCACCCGTACCGCCTGTCACTGACTCAGGAGCTGCGTGGGGACGATTTCCGTGCGAGAGCTGCATACTGTGAATGGGCCATGGGTAATTTGACTCTCGAGTCTTTATAAGGTGTTATGTTCTCTGATGAGTCCACATTCACAAATTATGGTGCAGTGAATCGCCATAACGTGCACTACTGGGCCGCAGACAATCCTCGGTGGGTATGATCTGTCGACTGTCAACGTAGGTTGTTTATTATCCTTGGGGATGAAGTCATCGGTCCACACTACTTCCCAGGTACACTGACAGGTGAGTTATATCGCACGTTTATAGTCGACAGTTTGGGTGGTCTCCTTGAAGATTTGTGTCTTCACACGAGAGTCCATATGTAGATGCAGCACGATGGTCACCCAGCCCTTTCTGCACATGCTGTCGTGGAAGATCTAAACAACAGGTTTGCAGGAAGGTGGTTGGGGTGCCTTGGTCCTCATTCATGGCCCGCAAGGTGGCCCGATTTAACACCATCAGATTTCTTTTTGTCGAGATATCTAAAGGATCGTGTTTGTCACTGTGCCCACATCCCCAGATGATCTAAAACGGCGCATCGAGGACGCATGTTGCTCCGTGACACCGGCGGTGTTACATCTCGTCCCCAGATCTTTTAGAAGGCGCATTGAATTGTGCATTCAGAAACATCGACACGCATTTGAACATCTCATTTGAATCAACTTCCCACCGCCAGAACATCCATCAGCCACCACACAGCTATGTATTATGTATAGCGTGTGGTATCTGCCCCGGGAACTTTGAAGGGTTGTAGCTCCCAAACTAAAAGTGATAGGAATTTAAATTGATGTACACACAGCTGGTGTTACTGATTCCTGTGCACGATAGAAACAACTATTGTTCCATTTTAAAAAAATGTATCTTTTTGCTGTAACTCTTTGGATAATAGCACAGTAAACTATGTTCATAACTCCACAGACAGTGTAACGTTTCTTATGGTGACCTACCGCAATAAATATTTCCGTCGCTTATTACTTCGTAACTTGCAGAGGCAATCATATTTAGTGAAACACCCTGTACAGTACAGAAAAAATGCCGCACTTGGAGATCGACATGCGATTCCCCATCCAGATTCAAGACAAAGTGTATACAGCAAAATCAGATCGGACTCATTTTAAAAACACTCATATGAAAACGTGGAGCCGGCAAGAATATCACATAGTGCAGCGCATCAGAATGTATAGAGGAACGTATATCACTCCGTCCTACCAACCGTCGTAGCTCACTGAATATACTGCTGGGATATCAAACCTACATCCTACCGTGGAGCTATGTGCTTCGATTGCTTGTCATGTTTCATGTTCCTTTTTTTTTCGTTTTTTTTTTAGACATCTGTTTCCTAGTTCCTGTGGTTTATTACCAGGACATCATTTTGCACATGTCAGTAGCCCCTCACATGACAGTGGAATCCATTAAACTGCATGCATGTGACTACTATCCGCGCACTACAAAACCATAGCTTATTCTGTCAAGTTCATGTAGGGCGGCTTCCCGATGGAGCACACAAACGACGAATACGTCGACGTGCTTTTGGTGCTGAGTGTATCCCCTAATCAAGCTGGTGCTGCTGCTCGTGCATGTGCTGCTCAGTACCCTCAAAAGCGCCGTCCATCCCGACAAGAACGTCTCCTGGAGCAACGCCTTTGAGAAACCGGAAATTTTCGTCCGCAAGTAACAGACAGAAGTCGTCCAAGGACTAACAAGGGGAGGCCGCCAATTGTGAGATTCAGATTCGATTCATACTGCGCATAATAAAAGCTCATGGCCAGAGGTGTAATGTGGCAAAGCACCAAGATGCACTTCTCAGCCGTTGTCGAGAAAATCGACGGTTAAAAGAAAACGTTGCGGTGAAATACTCTCTACGGTTAATAGTTCTCTACAGCGTCGTGGCGCAGCGGTAAGCGCTCGGGTTCGTAATCCGAAGCTCGCCGGATCGAATCTCGCGCCATGCAATTTTTTTATTATTAGTTTTTTGTAATTCATATATATATATATATATATATATATATATATATATATATATATATATATATAAAGTATTAATGAATTGCTTATGCATGTTGGTGAAGGCGGATCGCTCTCCAATTGTACCGCCTCCACTTTTCCGTTTTTTTTAACAGGGTGTACCAAAGCTCTCCCGTCCGCACTGATTTTCGACACTGTTATAAGTTGCGCTAGGGACCGCATCTACCTTCTTTCGAAGTTAGCAGGCAACTACGCTGTTATGCGGCGGCTCGTTTCGGCCCATTCAACATCTGTCATTCAAGTGTAACGAGCGAGTAACGGAGTTTATATTTCATACCTGCCACAGCAAATTTGTGTTCGTGGGGTCTCTATTCTAATTTGAACGGTTTGCTTACGCTGTACGTATTCGTTTCGGAATATCGTTTCTACGTCTTCCGTTAACTATACGTGGTTAACTTTATGAAGACAATTAATAACATTTGTGAAACACAACTTTGTTTGCGGAAAACATAATGACGTTCGAAGTCGCCAGATTTTCCACTACAAACGACTTTCAACAACTTATTATATGCATAATTGTTGCAACTGATTGCCGGGAATTATATATATATATATATATATATATATATATATATATATATATATATATTTGAATTATAAAAAACAAATACTAAAAAAAAAGGTAGCATAGCCCGAGATTCGATCCGGCGACCTTGGGATTACGATCCCCAGCGCTTACCGCTGCGCCACGACGCTGCAGATAATTATTAATCGTAGAGAGTATTTCACCGCAACGGTTTCTTTTAACTGTCGATTTTCTCGACAACGGCTGAGAAGTGCATCTTGGTGCTTTGCCACATTGCACCTCTGGCCATGAACTTTTATTATGCGCAGTATGAATCGAATCTGAATTTCACAATTGGCTGCCTCCCCTTGTAAGTGCACTCCACATAGAACACAATTGATTCTAGAAACCGTTCACCAATCACCTTGGCGAAGTACCCGTGATATTGCAGGGCAGTTTGAGATACCTGAGAAACTGTTGCACGATGAAGTAGTGCATCAATATTATTACACATTAACTCAACGCCAGCGAGCAGGACATCGCATCCGACGAGTACAGTTATGGCTTTTGCACCAAGTGGAACATGCCGAACGTTTTATAAATAACATGATACGGACTGACGAATCTAGCTTCACTCGTGAAAGTATTTTCAACTTCCACAACAGCCATTATTGGCCGAAACGCAGTCCACATGTTACCCGTGAACGAGGCTTTCAGGCACGCTCTGGCATATATCTGTGGGCTGGAATCGTTGGAGGAGTGCTTATGGGCCCTTACCTAGTTCTGTACAAGTTGAATGCGCCGCTGTAACGTACGGTTCTTTGAGATACTTTGCCTGACGCATTAGAAAACGTTCCACTGGGTGTTCATCGGCAGCCATAGTTTCAGCACAATGATGCACCACCACACTTTGCAATGAATGTGCGTAACTATTTGAATGAAGCGTTTCGATGAAAATAGATTGGTCATGGAGATCTAATGTTGTGGTCTCTATGTTTCGTGGACCTTGATCCATTAAGTTCTTGTTTGTAAGGTCGTTTAAAGGAACAAGTTTATAGTACGCCACTCTTGGATGTACACCACCTGACAGCCGCTTCGGCAGTAGTTGAAGCAGGTGTGTTGCGTAGGATCCAGCAAAGTGTGATCCAGCGAGCGGTTAAGTGTTTTCAAACGCAAGTTGGTGGCTTTGAACATCTTTTCTAAACTGAACGTAGGTTGTACATGTACGTACTGGCTTTGTGAAGATAATCCTGGACGTCAAACGTGTTGTTGTTGTGGTATTCAGTCCTGAGACTGGTTTGATGCAGCTCTCCATGCTGCTCTATCCTGTGCAAGTTTCTTCATCTCCCGGCACTTACTGCAACCCACATCCTTCTGAATCTGCTTAGTGTATTCATCTCTTGGTCTCCCTCTACGATTTTTACCCTCCACGCTGCCCTCCAGTACTAAATTTGTGATCTCTTGATGCCTCAGAAGATGTCCTACCAACCGGTCCAAACTCCTCCCTAATTCTATTCAATACCTCCTCATTAGTTATGTGATCTACCCATCTAATCTTCAGCATTCTTCTGTAGCACCACGTTTCGAAAGCTTCTATTCTCTTCTTATCCAAACTAGTTATCGTCCATGTTTCGCTTCCATACATGGCTACACTCCATACAAATACTTTCAGAAACGACTTCCTAACACTTAAATCTATACTCGATGTTAACAAATTTCTCTTCTTCAGAAACGCTTTCTTTGCTATTGCCAGTCTACATTTTATATCCTCTCTACTTCGACCATCATCAGTTATTTTGCTCCCCAAATAGCAAAACTCCTTTACTACTTTAAGTGTCTCATTTCCTAATCTAATTCCCTCAGCATCACCCGACTTAATTCGACTACATCCCATTATCCTCGTTTTGCTTTTGTTGATGTTCATCTTATATCCTCCTTTCAAGACACTGTCCATTCCGTTCAACTGCTGTTCCAAGTCCTTTGCTGCCTCTAACAGAATTACAATGTCATCGGGAACCTCAGAGTTTTTATTTCTTCTCCATGGGTTTTAATACCTACTCCGAATTTTTCTTTTGTTTCCTTTGCTGCTTGCTCAATATACAGATTGAATAACATCGGGGAGAGGCTACAACCCATTCTCACTCCCTTCCCAACCACTACTTCCCTTTCATGCCCCTCGACTCTTATAACTGCCATCTGGTTTCTGTACAAATTGTAAATAGCCTTTCGCTCCCTGTATTTTACCCCTGCCACCTTTAGAATTTGAAAGAGTACAGAATGGAATTATCTTGCGCAGCATAATTTAGTCTAGTGTAGTTTACCGACTGTGTTTTTTATACCTCGTGGGATACAGATAATGCTATTATATCCACTATTATTTTCTGTTTGCTTTATTTGTATCATTGACGAAACAAAGTGGCCGTTTACGTCTTTAAAATGTTCGTATTGTCTCTTAATGTTTAAATGAAGGTAAGGGCAACAGAAAGATATACGCAAGATACCGTATTGTGGAGGTGTAAATTAGATACAATGCGATGTTTTAACGGTAAAAAGTTTGGTATGAAAGCAACTTGAACATCAGCGAGTCTATATGTCCGTTTCCTACGGCATTGCCTCGTTTCGCTGAGCTAACGTCACTGCGCCGGCAAAGTGCAGAATTCATGCTACCTATTCTTGACCACGCTCCGTGCAGTTACAGCGTTGCCAGAGACTCTTTTATTAAACTGCGTTTCTTTTAAACCCATTGGCGGGACTGGGATGAGGAATCGCAAGCCGACCGACAACTGGGGCGTTTTTCTTCACTCTGTATTTATGTATGTACACTGAGGTGGCCGGCGTAATGCAGCAGCTATACGTGGCACGGATTCAGCAAGTGGTTGTAAGTCCTCTGCAGAAATACTGAGCCACGTTGCCTATATAGCTGTCCACAGTCGCGAAAGTGTTGCTGGTGCAAGAATATGTGCACGAACTATCCTCTTGATTGTCTCCGATAAATGTTTGGTGGGATTCATTTTGGGTGATCTTGGTGGCAAAATCATTTGCTCAAACAGTCCAGAAGTTTCTTCACACCAATCGCGAACAGTTGCGGCCCGATGATACGGCGCATTGTCATTCATGAAAATTCCATCGTTGTTTGGTAACATGATGCCCATTAATGGCTACAAATGGTTTCCTAGCAGCCAAACATAACCATTTCCAGTCAATGACCCATGTAAACAGCCCACAGCATTGTGAAGGCACCACCATCTTGCACAGTGCCTTCTCGACAACTTTGTTCCATGGCATGCGCCACACTCGAACCCTACCATCAGCTCTTACCAACTGAAATCAGTACTCATGTGACGAGGCCAAGGTTTTCCAGTCTTCTGGGGTCTAACTGATATGGTCACGAACCCAGGACAGGCGCTGCAGGCGATGTCGCACTATTAGCAAAGGCACTAGCGTCGGTCGTCTACTGCCATAGCCCATTAACGCCAAATTTCAGCACCCTCCCATAAATGATATATTTATCGTACGCCCCACATTAATTTCTGCTGTTACTTCACGCAGTGTTGCTTGTCTGTTAGCACTGACATCTCTACACAAACGCCGCTGCTTGTCGGTCGTTAAGTGAAGGCCGTCGGCCACTGCATTGTGAGCGGTGAGATGCAATGTCGGAAATGTGGTACTCTTGACAGACACTGTGGAACTCGGAATATTGAATTCCCCGACGATTTCCGAAATGGAATGTCCCATGCGTTAACTCCAGCTACCATTCCGTGTTTCAAGTCCGTTACTCCCGTAGTGCGGCCATTATCACTTTTTTATTATTTACACGTCAAGTTCCGAATGACCAAATTGAGGAGCAAATCTCCCAGGTCATGAAACGTGTCAGTATATGAAATTACAACATAAAAGTAATAATAGA
This sequence comes from Schistocerca americana, assembly GCF_021461395.2. Lineage (NCBI taxonomy): Eukaryota > Metazoa > Arthropoda > Insecta > Orthoptera > Acrididae > Schistocerca > Schistocerca americana. Next base: position 322,866,996 of record NC_060121.1, on the reverse strand, counting down.
TAAAAATAAATGTTCATGAACCTGAAAAAAGTCAGTCCATAACTTTAAGTAAACGCTATCAGCAATACAATAAGAATCAGCTTAATTTTTCGAGGAACTACTCGACAGAATAGGAGTGACCCATGAGGAAACTCTTCAGTTTCAGTCTGAAAGCGCGTGGATTACTGCTAAGATTTTTGAATTCGAGCGGCAGCTTATTGAAAATGGATACAGCAATATACTGCACACCTTTTTGCACAAGAGTTAAGGAAGTCCGATCCAAATGCAGGTTTGATTTCTGCCGAGTATTAACCGAGTGAAAGCTGCTTATTCTTGGGAATAAACTAATATTGGTAACAAGAAACGACAATAAGGAATATACAAATTGAGAGGCCAATGTCAAGATACCCAGACTCGTGAACAGAGGACGACAAGAGGTTCGTGAACTCACACCACTTATTGCCCGAACCGCCCGTTTCTGAGCCAAGTATATCCTTGTACAATAGGAAGAGTTACCCCAAAATACAGTACCATACGACATAAGAGAATGAAAATAAGCAAAGTAGACTAATTTTCGTGTCTTAGTATCACCCACATCTGATACCGTTCGAATAGTAAGAATGGCAATATTAAGTCTTTGAACAAGATCCTGAACGTGGGCTTTCAACGAGAGCGTACTATCTATCTGAACACCTAGAAATTTGAACTCTTCAGTTTCACTTATCGTATGCCCGTTCTGTGAAATTAAAACGTCAGGTTTTGTTGAACTGTGTGTTAGAAACTGTAAAAACTGAGTCTTATTGTGATTTAACGCTAGTTTATTTTCTACAAGCCGTGAACTGAGGTCATGTACTGCACTATTTAAAACCGAGCCAAAACAGAAATATTTTAAAGTTACCCGTAATACTAGAGGGCATATCATTTATATAAATAAGGAATAGGAGTGGCCCCAAAACGATCCCTGGGGCACCCCCCACTTGACAGTACCCCACTCACACCCCACATCACAGCCGTTATCAACATTGTGAATAATGACCTTTTACTGCTTGTTGCTAAAGTAAGAGGTGAACCAATTGTGAGCTACTCCCCGTAGCCGGCCGTTGTGGCCGAGTGGTTCTAGGCGCTTGAGTCTGGAACAGCGGGACAGCTCCGGGCGCAGGTTCGAATCCTGGCTCGGGCATGGATGTGTGTGATATCCTTAGGTTAGTTAGGTCTAAGTAATTCTAAGTTCTAGGGGACTTATGACCTCAGCAAAAAAATCAAATGGCTCTGAGCACTATGGGACTTAACATCTATGGTGATCAGTCCCCTAGAACTTAGAACTACTTAAACCTAACGACATCACACAACACCCAATCATCACGAGGCAGAGAAAATCCCTGACCCCGCGGGCAATCGAACCCGGGAACCCGTGCGTGGGAAGCTAGAACGCTACCGCACGACCACGAGCTACGGACTATGACCGCAGCAGTTGAGTCCCTTAGTGCTCAGAGCCATTTGAACCATGCTCCCCGTATTCCGTAATGGTCCAACTTCTGGAGCAATATTTTGTGATCAACACAAGCAAATGCCTCACTTAAATGAAAAAATACACCAAGTGTTCGAAACTTTTTGTTTAGCCCATCCAGTACCACACAGAGAAAAGAGAATATAGCATTTCCAGTTGTTAAACGACTTCTAAAGCCGAACTGTACATTTGATAGCAAATCGTATGATATAAAACGGTCAATTATCTTTACACGTACCACGTCGGACACTTTTCACGTGAATCACATGAGTAAAAACGACAGCACATCCAATGCACTGCCGTTTTATATCTTGTGTACACGGCACTAACGCCATCTGCATATGTGCGTATCACTATCGCATAGCTGCTGTCACCTCAGCGTATGAGCGTGTGTGTTTGGGGCAGTGTCGCAGATTTGTAGCATAAAATGCCACAGTTGTGTTATGTAGGTTATTTTCAGTGGACCAGGAGGACTAATTAGCGGTAGACAGCTGGTAACTTGGTGTTTGTGGTGCAGGGCGGCTGGACGCGTGGCAACGGCTGGTGAGGCAGTTGCGGGAGCTTCACGGGCGCCTGGTGCAGGTCGGCTCCGCGCCTCTGGGGATGAGCACCACTCCCTGCTCTGCTGGAAGTCCCGTGGCGGTCGCTCACCACCTCAACCTCACAGACGTACACCGAGTAAGCCGCCGTACCTTAATGCTGAATTTTTTGCGATTAACTTGAACTGCTGTACCCACCCTGATAGTCGCATGCGTTAGCACATCGCATATGTGGTTTTTGGAAGGAGCGCCGGCCCCGGTTCGAATTCCCCAAGTGGCATGTCTTTGGACATTCATTCAGTTCAGCGTTCATCCATACTTAGGACATGTGGTTACAGGTACAAAACGCGCTAAATTTCAAATGTAATTCGGCTTCCAGCGCGATCTCCGTACCTGGCGAAAACGGGAACGCATAGGCAGAGAAAAAACATTGCAGAACATGGTATCTTAGTTCCTCCGGGCATACTTTCTTTTGTCATGAGTATTTTGACTGCTTTTATGCGGCCCAACACCAATTCTCCTTCCATACCAACCCCATGAACCATGGACCTTGCCGTTGGTGGGTAGGCTTACGTGCCTCAGCGATACAGATGGCCGTACCGTTGATGCAACCACTACTGAGGGGTATCTGTTGAGAGGCCAGACAAACGTGTGGTTCTAGAAGAGGGGCAGCAGCCTTTTCAGTAATTGCAGTGGCAACAGTCTGGATTATTGACTGATCTGGCCTTATAACACTAACCAAAACGGCCTTGCTGTGCTGGTACTGCGAACGGCTGAAAGCAAGGGGAAACTACAGTCGTAATTTCTCCCGAGGGCATGCAGCTTTACTGTATGGTTAAAAAATGATGGCGTCCTCTTGGATAAAATATTCCGGAGTTAAAATAGTCCCCCATTCGGATCTCCGGGCGGGGACTACTCAAGAGGATGTCGTTATCAAGAGAAATAAAACTGGCATTCTACGGATCGGAGCGTGGAATGTCAGATCCCTTAATCGGGCAGGTAGGTTAGAAAATTCAAAAGGGAAATGGATAGGTTAAAGTTAGATATAGTAGGAATTAGTGAAGTTCGGTGGCAGGAAGAACAAGACTTTTGGTCAGGTGAATACAGGGTTATAAATACATAATCAAATAGGGGTAATGCAGGAGTAGGTTTAATAATGAATAAAAAATAGGAGTGCGGGTAAGCTACTACAAACAGCATAGTGAACACATTATTGTGGCCAAGATAGAAACTAAGCCCACTACTACAGTAGTACAAGTTTATATGCCAACTAGCTCCGCAGATGATGAAGAAATTGATGAAACGTGTGATGAGATAAAAGAAATTATTCAGGTAGTGAAGGCAGACGAAAATTTAATAGTCACGGGTGACTGGAATTCGAGAGTAGGAAAAGGGAGAGAAGGAAACATAGTAGGTGAATATGGATTGGGGGTAAGAAATGAAAGAGGAAGCCGTCTGGTAGAATTTTCCCACAGAACATAACTTAATCATAGCTAACACTTGGTTCAAGAATCATAATAGAAGGTTGTATACATGGAAGAAACCTGGAGATACTAGAAGGTATCAGATAGATTATATAAAGGTGAGACAGAGATTTAGGAACCAGGTTTTAAATTGTAAGACATTTCCAGGGGCAGATGTGGATTCTGACCACAATCTATTGGTTATGAATTGTAGATTAAGTCTTAAGAAACTGCAAAAAGGTGGGAATTTAAGGAGATGGGACCTGCATAAACTGACTAAACCAGAGGTTGTACAGAGTTTCAGGGAGAGCATAAGAGAACAATTGACAGGAATGGAGGAAAGAAGTACAGTAGAAGAAGAATGGGTAGCTCTGGGGGATGAAGTAGTGAAGGCAGCAGAGGATCAAGTAGGTAAAAAGATGAGGGCTAGTAGAAATCCTTGGGTAACAGAAGAAATATTGAATTTAATTGATGAAAGGAGAAAATAAAAAAATGCAGTAAATGAAGCAGACAAAAAGGAATACAAACGTCTCAAAATGAGATCGACAGGAAGCGCAAAATGGATAAGCTGGGATGGCTAGAGGACAAATGTAAGGATGTACAGGCTTATATGGCTCTGAGCACTATGGGACTCAACTGCTGAGGTCATTAGTCCCCTAGAACTTAGAACTACTTAAACCTAACTAACCTAAGGACATCACAAACATCCATGCCCGAGGCAGGATTCGAACCTGCGACCGTAGCAGTCTTGCGGTTCCAGACTGGAGCGCCTTTAACCGCACGACCACTTCGGCCGGCGTGTACAGGCTTATCTCACTAGGGGTAAGATAGGTACTGCCTACAGGAAAATTAAAGAGACATTTGGAGAGAAGAGAACCACTTCTATGAATATCAAGAGCTCACATGGAAACCCAGTTCTAAGCAAAGAAGGGAAAGCAGAAAAGTGGAAGGAGTCTATACAAGGGCGCTGTGCTTGACGACAATATTAAGGAAATGGAAGAGGATTAGATGTACATGAAATAGGAGATACGATACTGCGTGAAGAGACCTGAGTCGAAACAAGGCCCCGGGAGTAGACAACATTCCATTAGGACTACTGACGGCCTCGGGAGAGCCAGTCCTGACAAAACTCTACCATCTGGTGAGCAAGATGTATGAGACAGTTGAAATACCCTCAGACTTCAAGAAGAATATAATAATTCCAATCCCAAAGAAAGCAGGTGTTGACAGATGTGAAAATTACCGAACAATCAGTTTAATAAGCCACAGCTGCAAAATACTAACGCGAATTCTTTACAGACGAATGGAAAAATTAGTAGAAGCCGCCCTTGGGGAAGATCAGTTTGGATTCCGTAGAAATATTGGAACACGTGAGGCAATACTGACCTTACGACTTATCTCAGAAAAACGATTAAGGAAAGGCAAACCTACGTTTCTACCATTTGTAGACTTAGAGAAAGCATTTGGCAGTGTTGACTGGAATACTCTCTTTCAAATTCTAAAGGTGGCAGGGGTAAAATACAGGGAGCGAAAGGCTATTTACAATTTGTACAGAAACCAGATGACAGTTATAAGAGTCGAGGGACATGAAAGGAAAGCAGCGGTTGGGAAGGGAGCGAGACAGCGTTGTAGCCTCTCCCCGATGTCATTAAATCTGTATATTGAGCAAGCAGTAAAGGAAACAAAAGAAAAGCTCGGAGTAGGTATTAAATTCCATGGAGAAGAAATTAAAACTTTGAGGTATGCCGACGACATTGTAATTCTGTCAGAGGCAACAAAGGACTTGGAACAGCAGTTGAACGGAATGGACAGTGTCTTGAAAGGAGGATATAAGATGAACATCAACAAAAGCAAAACGAGGATAATGGGATGTAGTCGAATTAAGTCGGGTGATGCTGAGGGTATTAGATTAGGAAATGAGACACTTAAAGTAGTAAAGGAGTTTTGCTATTTGGGGAGCAAAATAACTGATGATGGTCGAAGTAGAGAGGATATAAAATGTAGACTGGCAATGGCAAGGAAAGCGTTTCTGAAGGAGAGAAATTTGTTAACATCGAGTGTAGATTTAAGTGTCAGGAAGTCGTTTCTGAAAGTGTTTGCATGGAGTGTAGCCATGTATGGAAGTGAAACATGGACGATAACTAGTTTGGACAAGAAGAGAATAGAAGCTTTCGAAATGTGGTGCTACAGAAGAATGCTGAAGATTAGATGGGTAGATCACATAACTAATGAGGAGATATTAAATAGAATTGGGGAGGATTTGTGGCACAACTTGACAAGAAGAAGGGATCGGTTGGTAGGACATGTTCTGAGGCATCAAGGGATCACAAATTTAGCATTGGAGGGCAGCGTGGAGGGTAAAACTCGTAGAGGGAGACCAAGATATGAATACACTAAGCAGACTCAGAAGGATGTAGGTTGCAGTAGGTACTGGGAGATGAAAACGCTTGCACAGGATAGAGTTGCATGGAGAGCTGCATCAAACCAGTCCTAGGACTGAAGACCACAACAACAACAACGGTAGGTCACGAGGTGCAGTACTCACACTTTCGTAAATGTTGCTTTAAAAGTTTCGTCTGAGAATCCTCCGAACAGCCCTGATTTAATAGGTAGTGATTTTCGACTGTTTCCAGAGATGATACAATACCTGGCGTCACAGCGGTTTGTAGATGGCGATGAGTTAGAGGATAGTGTTAACAGATACTTTGGCCAGACGCGACAAAATTGTGCAACGAGGTTACTGAAAATCTCGCTGTTCAATATGAAAAGTGCCTTTATGTTGGAGGCAATTAGATGGAACAAAAGCAGTTAGTTTTACGCTTAAGTTGTACATAATAAAAAAAGCCTTTAGAGTAATGGCGTTTAATAAATTAACGAAACTTACTGAAGATATTTTAATTGCGAAGTGTTGTAACTAACCACCAAAGCGTCGAGATCAGTGATGGTCCAATGAGGTGTTTAACTCGTGGGGTGGTTAGGGTGTAGCTCAGGCTGGAGGCGATGTTGGTCGGAGATACAAGGGCCACTTCCCTAGGATGTTTTTAATGATTCTCTGTATTTTAAAGTGTATATGCGTGTTTACGTCATCAAACGCGTTTCGTTTTATTGAAATAAAACATCATCAGTGGTTTGTAATGAAAAATGTTTACAATTCGGTTTGTTTTCTGGGTCGAAATCAAGTTCGCTAAAAAGCTGTTGATTTCACCTACGGTATTTTATGTCCGGATTTCGCTCACATTACCTCTGCTTGCACATTTTTGAAATATTTCTTCGTCTGCCAGTGTTGTTTCTGGCCTAACACCGCATAACGTTGGAGAACTATGCATTTATTGATAAGGAACAGGTCACAATGTAGCACCATTATTATTTGTTTGTATCTTCCTGGCTAAAAATATCTCGCGTTTTTTGTATAGCATTATTAACTTGGCCACTAGTTCTTTCTTTGACATAAAATTGTTCTCTTCCTCTGCGATAAGTAATATGTTTGTTGTTTTTGTTGTGGTCTTCAGTCCAGAGACTGGTTTGATGCACCTGCCCATGCTACTCTATCCTGTGCAAGCTTCTTCATCTCCCAGTAACTACTGGAACCAACACCCTTCTGAATCTGCTTAGAGTATTCGTCTCTTGGTCTTCCTCTGCGGTTTTTACCCTCCACGCTGCCCTCCAGTACTAAACTGGTGATCCCTTGATGCCTCAGAACATGTCCTACCAACCGATCCCTTATTATATCCAAGGTGCACGACAAATTCCTACTCTCCCCAATTCTATTTAGTACCTTCTCATTAGTTACGTGATCTTCCCATCTAACCTTCAGCATTGTCCTGCAGCACCACATTTCGAAAGCTTCAATTCTCTTCTTGTCTAAACTACTTATCGACCATGTTTGACTTCCATACATGGCTACAATCCGCACAAAAACTTTCAGGAAGACTTCCTGAGACTTAAATCTATTATCGATGTTAACAAATTTCTCTCCCTCAAAAACGTTGCCAGTCTACATTTTATATCCTCTCTACTTCAACCATCATCAACAATAGCAAAACTCATCTACTACTTTAAGTGCCTCATTTCCTAATATGTTTGTTATATCGGGTAATTTTGCTATTGCGTTTTTATTTAATGTGGAAGAGAAATGAAGGTGTAATGGCGAAGGCACGAATGGTGAGTATGTGTATGTTTTTTTGGAGGGGGGGGGGGGCTCAAAGATGAGTGTACAGTAAGAAAAAAGTAGTGAAATGGAGAGAGTGTTGGAGGAAAAGGGAAAAAGGGTGAGGAGCAAGAGGTGAAATGAAAGGTGGGATGGGTGGAGGGTGAGAGAGTGAGTGATGGGAACGGAAAAAATATTTTTTTTCCTATCATTATGCGAGTTTTTCAATTATTTTATACCGTTTCTAGTTGCCAACATTTATCTGGTCATTGAGTAACTGTTTGTTGTTGGTTAATGCTTCGTGTATCTGAAAGTTTCCTTGGAAAGAGAGGAGATGTCAGTCTTTACTCGTTTTATGACGCCCATATCTTTTTTCTGTTTTACGTGGCCTACGGCATACCTGTTTAATGTGGTCTGAAAATGTTGAATGGTTTGTACTGTATTTTCATGGCCTCATGCGCTCTTTATATCTTGTGTCAAATGTCCTGTCAGTCATCTCAATATAGATTTTTTTTTTTTGGTCTCCGCAAATCAGTTGGTATCTGTTTGGTTTCGGTTTCTGTACTGAGTTCTTTGTTTTGTAGGAAGTGTTTATGGCCCCCTTTTTAATATAATACGTATTTTGTATGTGAATGTATTGTGGTTGGTCATCGTATGCCATTTTCTTATGATTGTGCAGCTTATATGTATTGCTGTGCTTCGGTTTGTTTGTTTCATCATTTGTGTCTTTATTTGATGATGTTTTATTTCAATAAAACGTGATGTGTTTAGTGACAGAACTCATATTCTCTTGTAGTCGCCGAGACGGAACTGAAGCGTCTTCAATAATTATAAAGTAACTAGCAGACCCGAAGGACGTTGTCCTGCTTGATATTTGAAGCGATACACTTAATGTTCACTGAAATGCGACACCTGAAAAAACAAAACAGACGTTGTCCTGCATGATATTTCAAGCGATTATGATATTAAACAAAGTATGAAATGAAAGACAAATAATACAATAATTTCATTATTCTTTATTTTGAAATAACATTAATTTTTCTAAAAACAATTCGTTATAATCAATAATGTTTGTTTAATTTTATCTTAATGCGAGTTGATGAACAATATTTTTAGGCAAAAAATGGTTCAAATGCTTCTGAGCACTATGGGACTTAACTTCTGAGGTCATCAGTTCCCTAGAACTTAGAACTACTTAAACCTAACTAAACTAAGGACATCACACACATCCATGCCCGAGGCAAGATTCGAACCTGCGACCGTAGCGGTCGTGCGATTCCAGACTGTAGCGCCTAGAACCGCTCGGCCACCCTGAGGAGTATAAATGAATAAACTTGACGGTTTTCCAACTCGAGAAACCGCCACATATAATTGACCATGTGAAAAGACCGGATTTTGTAGAACCAATCCACAAATCGACATTGTGACTTATTAATAGTCATGGAAAATGCCAAGCGAATTGGAAATTGCAGACGTCTGTATGGAATGGGTGAGTGTGAAGGGATCACTGGGATTCGTGGCAGGAGAACAACTTCACCTTCAAATTTGCCGTTCAAAATTGTAGCTTCAAGAACATTGCCCATAATTTTTCTATGGCTAATCTTATACCGTTGCATAGCTTAGGTGCATTTAAATTCTGAAGCAAAATGATAGGTGAGCCAATTTTTAATCGCAAGTTATGTGGTGATATCCCTGGTAAATCTAGCGAATTCAAAATTTCAACAGGTTAGTTGACTGCTTCGTCAGGATCGGTAGCAGTGCCGATCTATTTGAACAATATGTCATTACCGGGCAATGACTGTGTTTTGAAGTTAATAGCGTCAACATCAATTTTTTTTCAGGCTAAAATAGCTAGTTCACGAAGCCTGATTAATATAACTAACTTGTAAATCTGGAAATATGCTTTCAATCAAAGCATCTTTCGTATTTACCATGACGCAGAAATTGTTTGGAAATTTGATTCATTGGGTGTTTGCATGCAATGGTATTGTTCCATTTCCAATGTTGAGCAATTGCTCGGAGAATGATAGTGCCAATGGATCGTTTTGCAGTTGAACACGTATATTTGTGTTAAGACGTAATGTACTGACATTCCGTCATAGATAAGATTGTTTCATACATGCGTTAATTTCATCCGCATATGAAGCGCATGGAATGACCGGCAATGTCTGTCTAAAATCACCGGGCAGCAGCAGTAAGGCACAAACGAAAACCTGGTGTCATTATTTAGATCTTTCATCATTCTATCGAGAGCTTCAAGTGGATGCTTGTGTGCCATAGTGCATTCATACCAGATAGTAATTTTGCATTTTTGCAAAACTTTAGCCATACTGGAATGCTTTTTTGTGTTGCACACTGCATCTGGATTTGTGTAAATGTTGAACGGCAACTTCAGTGCTGAATGTGCCGTCCGTCCGCAAGCATGTAAAGTGGCATCAATACCTGATGGAGCAATTGCTAACGAAATATGATTTTGTGATCGAATGCGGGCAAGTAATAGTGAGATAAGAAAAGTTTTTCCAGTGCCCCTGGTGCATCCAAAAATAAGAATCCACCCAGTTTTGCTGCAATTGACAAATTAATTCAATCGTATACAATCTTTTATTCATCAGTGAGTTCATCAACGAAAGTAATTAAAGAGACCGTATTGAAATGTTGTTCGCCCTGAATCTCGCTGTTAATTATGTCTGTTGCTGGGCGGTTAGGTGAGGGCATACCAAAATAAATGTTTGGCATATTCGAAATCAGAATGTAAATATCTTCAATCTTTATTAGCACCTCGATATATATTTCCGGCGAAAAATCGATATTGGGATCTTGATGAGCGATCCGAATGCGATGCAGAATGCCGTCGCTCATGGAATCTTTATATTTGTCCCAGAGGACAGAAGCTTGAGATAGAAAACATGTCGCCAATGATATGGCGATTAAATGGCGAATTTGATGACGAGAGGAACTCAATGCTGCATCTGCAAGTGTAATATCCCAATTGTTGTCATTTTCCAGCAATATAATTCGGGACACGCATCATGATATGTGTCGTACAAAATGCCATTGACTGTTCGCAAGTATTAGAAGGACGTCGGTCCAGGAACATTAACCAACAACAAACGCAAGAAGAAACATTCGCGTTGCTTTCGATGGACTGCGTATAATCGGCCTAATGTATTTTCTATAAATATGCCGTTGTATCCTTCAACTGGAACACCTCGCTTTCGTGGTTCCCACTTTTTTGACTGTTTGTTCCATGTTAAATATCGTCGCACATCAGTGTACATTAATGTCTTTGCGAATTGACCAGGAATACCCGGGTGGTTGATTAGTTCGAAAAACTCAGTTAATGTGGTTTTTGGAGTCATTGATGCACGTTGTAGTGTCCATTTTCAAGGTGCAAGGCCAAATGTATAACAGCAGGGTCTCTTTTGTGTATCGGAAAACCCATAATACGCCAAACTGCTTCATTTCGCTGATGTATCGGCCCATTGGATACCGTATTTTGTTTCAGCGTTTTCGTTAACATTGTGAACAGCAAATACAGCCACATCACTGCTCTTATGGATATATTTGCATATATATTTTATGGACTTCAGCGAACTGCAGACCTCAATGTTTATGTGTGCTTTGTAGATTTTACACAGCAATGGTGAATATGGAACCACCCAGTGATTGTCAGTGTCAACTTTTGTACCGTTTGACATGCGTAATTGATGTGATTGACCACCATGGTCAGTGTCTCTACGACGATACAATGGATCACCATTGATATCAGCGATTGTATCACTTATACCATTTTATTGAAAACGTTTCGTAGATTTTCCATTGTCCATGCATGGTTGCCGTCATGTTTATAGCACCGCATGGACCATGTATCATGTTAGCGGTAACAATCTCATACAATTCTTGATCGATATTCCGATCCGGAATTTCTGCTGAGATAATTTTATCAATTTCTTCAGACTGTACTTTGTCGACCAACCAAATCAAAATACGCGCATGTGGCAAACCTCGTTTTTGCCATTCAACAGAATACAGCCAGCAATGTGAGGAATGTATAATGAAGTTCATCAACGATTTTAACTTTTGTCTGAAGACACGTGCAGTGATATCGTGCCGATCTATTGCAGTTTGACCTGGCAATAACGCAATTTTAATTTCATCCCGTTTTGGATTACACGTAAATGTAATGAACAAATCTGGTCGTCTGTACGCGTGCACAAAAGTCATGGCGTCTTGAATATACAGGGTTATTACAAATGATTGAAGCGATTTCACAGCTCTACAATAACTTTATTATTTGAGATATTTTCACAATGCTTTGCACACACATACAGAAACTCAAAAAGTTTTTTTAGGCATTCACAAATGTTCGATATGTGCCCCTTTAGTGATTCGGCAGGCATCAAGCTGATAATCAAGTTCCTCCCACACTCGGCGCAGCATGTCCCCATCATTGAGTTCGAAAGCATTGTTGATGCGAGCTCGCAGTTCTGGCACGTTTCTTGGTAGAGGAGGTTTAAACACTGAATCTTTCACATCACTATGCGTGAAACTTGCCCGCACGCGTTCAACCATTTCTTCGCTCACTGCAGGCCGACCCGTTGATTTCCCCTTACAGAGGCATCCAGAAGCTTTAAACTGCGCATACCATCGCCGAATGGAGTTAGCAGTTGTTGGATCTTTGTTGAACTTCGTCCTGAAGCGTCGTTGCACTGTTATGACTGACTGATGTGAGTGCATTTCAAGCACGACATACGCTTTCTCGGCTCCTGTCGCCATTTTGTCTCACTGCGCTCTCGAGCGCTCTGGCGGCAGAAACCTGAAGTGCGGCTTCAGGCGAACAAAACTTTATTAGTGTTTCTACGTACCTGTAGTGTGTCGTGACTATATATCAATGAATGGAGCTACAGTGAATTTATGAAATCGCTTCAATCATTTGTAATAGCCCTTTATTCTTGCATGTGACGTGGGCTACAAATATATGATGATGGAAGAATATATGAAGTACCGATGTCGTTGATATTGGTTATTCCATCTACGTTACCAACAATAGCATCACGCAGATGAATGTATTTCTCAGCTTGATTATACCTGATGTATCGTAATCGCTCGCTTTCAGTTTTCGCATACATATCAACGATATATTGATGAAACAGCTAGCGGCATCGCAGAATATTACTGTCTTCATTTCCACGCATCATCAACCGATAGCTTAGAAGTTCATCGCGCTCACTTTCTTGCTGGTTTCTGCACCTGCGACGTAATAATTAAGACAAAAAGAAATTAATCGTGCATAAAAATAAAATATTAGGTAATGACATGTGTAGATTGTACCTGTTGCTGGATTTCTTTGTTTGATATTTAAATGATATCCATCTTCTCCTTCCCAAAATATCAGTGGGTATTGCAAAGCGTCGTAAGAGCGATGACTGTCTTTAATCGTATGCACTGTGCTATCTCTGCGTTGGATTCGTAGATCTTGACGCTCAAATGAGTCGCCAACCGTAACAACTGCAAATTCATTAGTAGTCGGTGCATTATATCGGCCCGCGTGCTGCCCAGATGGTACTTTGTCTGCTTTGATGACGATCATATAGTTGTCGTTTTGCAGTCTGTTTGAACCGATATTGAACAACTGGACCAACTGGTTGTGGTTCTGCAAAAACGGTTCAAAAATATCCACAATTTCTCGCTCCTCCATCTGCTCGATATGGTTGTGCTGGCAGCGTGCGTTTATTTGCTGCTCCTCATCACTCATGAAGTAGATTTGCAGAAATTTTGAATTGGTATCAGGCATCGGCATTAAAGAACCAATTTGATGATACACTTGGTCATGAATCTTAAAAGTTGATTGAAAATTGCGACCATCCGAATTCTGAACGATTTATGTTGCTCCAAATGATGTCATTTGAAAGTACGAATTTTACGCAAAAGCAATTTAGATTGAGATGTAGCTCCAGCCAATAGTGTTTTCAATGGTTCTGGCGACGAATTCAATGGTGGCAATACGACTTTTCCAGACGCGCAGCAGAAACCGGCCGATTCATCTTTGTATTTGAGTGCATGACAATGTTGGCAATTTTGTTCACAGCATCGATTACAATTTATGAATGTGACAAATAGTCCGTGTCCGACTCATATTCAAGTGCAAGGCGAAGAAGTGATACCACGTGTCAATGCGCGGTACACTTGGCAATGCAGCCTGGTTTCTTAAATTTTCGTTGTCCGTCAATTGATCTTCTGCCGATCTGTTTAATCGACGGTTCTGGACTAATTGTGAATTCCGATCCGTCGACCAATATTTCCTCCTCTTCCAAGAAGATGTGGCATTGTTTCATGTACGTAACTTATATGTGAATATAATACACTTATTATTGACTGAAATGCGGCACCTGAAATACCAAAAGACACCGTACAAAAAAAATTAAAATCTCAAAATAATGAAACACACTTAATATAATACACTCAAATTAAAATGTCGAAAAATAAACGAAATCCTAAGCCTGTAACTTATATCTGAATATAATACGCTCAATAATGCACACAAAAATGCAACGCCATCTACCGTGCTGATTTAAGAATGTATATTTTCCAGGCCCCCACTTGAATGCATACACAAAAATTCATTCAAGTCGATCCAGCTGTTTAGTTGCAGAATAGATAAATAACCTAGATACCGATTGTAGCGCCATCTGCCGGGCTGATTTGTGAATCTAAACCATCCAGGGCGCCACCCAAACGCATACAAAGAAATTCATTCAAATCGGTCCAGCCGTTTAGGAGGAGTTCAGTGACACACACACGTACAATAGAATTATATATATAAAGATAGAGGACAATATGTTTCTATTTTTAGCTGCTGATACGCTGCAACCTGGACCTCACAGGTACATGTCATTGTGACAGGTGGGCTGTTACAGCAAGTAACATACGTGAACAAGTCGTCTGGTTATTCGCGTGCCATTTTCTTGTGTGTGGCGTTATATTTATGGAGAGCACTTCGTCTTACATACGATTTTCTCTATCCGTTTAACAGGTCGCGTGTAGCGCATAGGTTTCCCAGTTCCTTTCCCACGCTCGGCCAGTACCGCTGTTGAAGCTACTAGAGTGTTGTATATATACTGAAGCGACAGGGACCAAAACAAGAGCACCGATGACAACTCTCATCCTCCCTGGAACATTTTCTGCTGTCCGCTTCTCGTAGCAGATCTTGTTTCCGACGGTTGTTACGCTGTAAAACATTGCTTGACAGGTGCTGTTGCGTTGGACTCGCAAATGGAAAGAACGAGCCATGTTTTTCTGCGTAAAAACCCGATCAACTGCATCGACCGCAACGCCAGAGAAAAATCGTTCCCGCTTGACTTACCAAACAGAGTGTGCGGTCTGTAAGCCTGCACGCTTGCGATCAATTAGAAAGTTAAGTAAAGTACTTGTCAATGAATCAAGCCGCTGGTTGCTTTTTTTTGCGTCGCACTGGACTGTTTACGCAGCGCAAGAGGTGGGACAGTAGCTGGGAGGTTCAGATGGTCTATTGGACATTCAGATTTCTGTTTTTCGTTGTTTCCTTAGGCAAATACTGGGGTAGCTCCTACGAAAAAGACTTCCTGGAGTCTGTTTGCGGCTATTAGTACATTTCGGTGGAAGACAGCAAATTAGTGCAGGTGTCACGGTTAGACAAAGACTTCTGAAGGTTCGTACAGTACTGAGAGAATATTTGGGCATAAATTAGTTTTGCCACAGATCTTCTGTATAGTATCCTAGCTCAAATATAAGTACCTAGAAACGTAGGTTTATATTTTGAGTACTGAGAAAGCAATTACCGGAAGTATGGTCAGATATCAATATCCAAAAGGCAACTGACAGTTTTTCAGTGCATCAAACCGTTACAATTTATTTGCAGGAATATTTTGCTCGTTGGACACCGGGATCCGACCATACGCCCGATTATCTAAGCGTGTCTGCCTGCTCTGTGGAGGACCTGGATAGAATTACGAGTTGCGTTAAGGACTTTATACTTGGGTAGGATAGTTCAGTGCTATTCTTCTGACCTCATGAGGAAAACACAGGAGCTGCTGGAAGGAGAAGTGGCAGCTGCGGTTTCAAAAGCCGATACTACTCTTAGGGAGAGCGATATATTGTCTACAAACACTTCAATAATAACGTCTAATGATCTCTTAAGCGGGCGGTTAAGCGAAGCGTCAATAAATGGCCAATGAATTTGCCCCAGAAGTGAATAGGCTAGCCAAGTTATGATACAGAGTGAACTGGTAATTTTGATAACTACTTCAAGCGCTGTTCCCGTAACATACCTACACCCGCGTGATCATACCCTAGTAATTCGGTAGCTTACGTGGCTAATTCCAGTATTTTCCACTGGTAAAGATTTTTCATACATTCTGTAAGCGCGGCGTAAACAAGCGGAGAGTGGTACTGAACGCTAAAAGTCTTCTAACACTCGTATTGTAGCAAATTAACATAGGATGGGATGACAAAGTTTTTGCTGCCAAATGGTTCTTTTTCTTTAATGGATCTGGATTATGTAACTGAGCAAGAGATTGCATACCGAAATTTGGCAGTGAATGGATCTGTATTTGTGAAACCGGTAATGAAATGAAACATTCTATTAAAATGTGGCTGTGGGGATGTGGTAGACATTTTTAAGGAAGTTTTCCACATGGTAACGGTCGCCATAGCAAATGCATTAACTGCTACCCCAACGATAGTGTCGACTGGAATAATATGGAGTGGTTCGAAATTTAATCCACCACATTGACGTAGCTGCTGAACGAATAATTTACATCACCACTTTACATCAACGTTGCTTTAATTTACATCACCACTTTTACATAACAGTTGCTTGTCAAATACTGGCAATGAAAAGTCTTGCACCATCACAGTTCGAAACGATTACCAGCGTGTCGAGAGCACCTGCACAAGCCAAACTACCGGATTCGGCTACAATGTTGAATAAAAGTTCAACGGAATTTAAAATTCAGCGCTAAATAAATAATTTGGATAGAATTAAAATGATAAGCTCCTGGTTTTCCAGCCGGCTGTTATACGATTGTCATTCCCACCATTTTCTGACGAAACCTGAGATCCGAGAGCTTTTAATCAGCAATTATTATTCTTATAGTCTGTAGACCGAGGACTGATCTGATTTAGCTCTACACATTAGCCTACACTGAGGTAACAAAAATCTTGGTATACCTCCTGATATAGTGTCGGACCTCCTTTTTCCCTTCATAGTGCAGCATCCCGACGTGGCATGGACTCATCAAGTCGTTGAACGTCCTCTGCAAAAATATTGAGCCATGCTGTCTCTACAGCCGTCCATAATTGCAAAAGTGTTGCCGCTGCAGGATTTTGTGCACGAACTGACCTCTCGATTATGTCTTTAATGTCGGGCGATCTGGGTGGCAAAATCATTCGTTCGAATTGTCCAGAATGTTTTTCAAACCAATCGCAAACAATTGTGGCACAGCGACATGGCGCATTGTCATCCATAAAAGTTCCACCGTTATTTAAATTGAAGTCCGTGAATTGCTGCATATGCTCTGTAAGTAGCTGAATATAACCATTTACAATGAATGATCGATTCATTTGGACCAGACAATCCATTACATTCCATGTAAACATAGCTCACACCAGTATGGATCCACCACCAGCTTGCACGATGTCTTGTTGACAACTTGGCACCATGGCTTCGTGGGGTCTACGCCACATTCGAACCTTATCATTAGCTCTTACCAACGGGAATGGGGGCCCATCTGACCGGGCCACGGTTTTCCAGTTGTCCAGGGGGCAAACGACATGGTCACGAACCAAGGAGAGGCGCTGCAGGCAATCTTGTGCTGTTAGCAAAGGCATTCTCACCATTTTCTGACGAAACCTGAGATCCGAGAGCTTTTTAATCAGCAATTATTATTCTTATAGTCTTTAGACCGGGGACTGATCTGATTTAGCTCTACACATTAGTCTACACTGAGGTAACAAAAATCTTGGTATACCTCCTGATATAGTGTCGGACCTCCTTTTTCCCTTCATAGTGCAGCATCCCGACGCGGCATGGACTCATCTGCTGCCATAGTCCATTAACCCCAAATTTCGCCACACTGTCCTAGATGATACGTTTGTCGTACATCCCGCAATTATTTCAGTATTGCTTGTCTGTTAGCACTTACAACTATACGCAAACGCCTTTTATCTCGGTCGTTCAATGAAGGCCGTCGGCTACTGCGTTGACCGTGGTGAGAAGTAATGCCTTAAATTTGGTATTCGGAGCACACACTTGACACTTTGGATCCAGGAATACTGAATTCTCCGACGATTTCCGAAATGCAATGTCCCATTCGCCTAGGTCCAGCTACCCTTCCGCGTTATCGTCTGTTAATTGCCGTCTTGTGGCCATGATCACGTCAGATATCTTTTCACATGAATCATCTGAATATAAAAGACAGCTCCGTCAATGCACTGCCCCTTTACACCTTACGTACGCGATACTACCGGCATCTATATAAATGTGTATCGCTGTCTCATGACTTGTCACCTCAGTCTATACTCTGCAATACTCTTCATCAGGTCATACCATTGGAGCTTCTATCCGTTTGCACCTGACTGATATATTAGTAGCCAAATAAATATGAAATCTTAAGTACAGCTAGAGGAGTTTCATTTTTAATAAAAAATATACCAGCTGATTTCCCACCATCATCCAATTTAAATATGGATGTACGGAGATTGATATATTTAAGGCTTCGTGTCCCTTCATACGCCTTACCTCTATTACCAAATTATTATTCTTGTTGTCTCCTTTTGTGTCAGACCAACCTATTCCTTCGTCTAGTCAAGCTATGACCAAAGATCTCTTCATCCGATTAGATTCAGTACCTCTTGATTGATTATCCAATCCACCCAAGAAATCATTCGTCACATCACATTTGAAAAACTCATCTTATTACCTGTAATGTTTATCCTCTACGTTTCGCTTCCACATAATGTTATAATCCAGATAAATACTTTCACAAACGATTAAAATTTATGTTCGATCCTACCGTGATTTTCTCTTTCAGAATAGCTTCCTATGCTATATCCAAACTGCAGTCTAAGTCCTCTTTGGCGCGCCCGCATAGCCGCCAGCATTAGCACGCCGTTCCCTAACTTCAAAGAGGCGCGCCGGCCCAGGCGGATTAAAGATGAGAGCATGTGTTCTGGCAGTCAGTCTGGATATGGTTTTTAAGAGGTTTCCCATATCCAGCTTGCTGAATACCGAGCTGGTTAAGACTTTTATAATGTGAGATGAAATGCCCGCCACGTTTTCCCCAGAGTGTAGGATATTCACACTTGTTTACATATTAGTTATGATGTGAGTGAAGATTTGTAATTAAATGTATTGAAGGATTCATCGTAAACGTGGGTGGCTGCTCAGCTGTAAACCGCACTCACCATCTGAAAAATGGTTTTCGCTTGTTTAGATATCCATGTTATTCCGAACGAAGAAAGATATGGGCCATAAATTGTGGCAGAGGTATTTGGGAACCATGATCTGGTACTCAATTGTGTATTGGAAGTATATGTTAGTAAACGTAGTTGCAAACATGAAATCAGTTCCACAGAAAGTGGAGACGAGTTCTTATTATGATTTATGTATACGTCGTTATCGTATACATACACAAACTGAGTAATGCGTAATCCTATTTCTTATATAGGTACAGTAGGACGAGTGACAATTAAGATATTTTTGTAGCAGACTGATCATTCTACACAAGTAACATAACCTTCACAGAATACAGTTTGGACCATAACTCAACAAGCAACAAATTTTCTGTCTTTTGTCTTTTTTGTATTAGTGATAAAGATATATAATAACACTGCGAATTCCAGACACACAAATTTGTGTGTATTTGGTGGGTTTGGGGAGGGGGGCGTTGGTTACGTAAGCAAGAACTAATTTAATCTAATAAACAAGAAATGGCATACTATGTTAATTTTGGGTAAAAGGCCTATGCGAACATATCTATACAGTTGAATTCATGCATGGTACAACTCCCCCTCTGTACAATAAAACTGTCGTAGTTCTTATATTACCTAATAATGATTAAAAAACAAACACCACTTTTGCAGTTGCCTATATACGGGTAGAAACTAATATATAGGAACAGGTTGTTACTGCATAACGCCAATATTTGAAGAACTTGGTACGGAGTTCTTAACTCATCATATTTAATATTTACAAACTATCACGCAAGTTCCGAGCCTAGATTTCTATAGCCGTGTAATATTACATTTCAGTTTTTCTGTTTTACGATAAGGGTGGTCTCTATGCACCTTAATTACTGTTCAGCGCACTTCATAAATGCAATATCAAATGTTTTTAAGGAATGTTGCAAAACGCTACTTGAATAGGTTAACCAACCGCAAGGTAAACATTGCCGAATACTCCAAATTGACGAAAGCATGGCGGACGATTAAAGCTGGTATAGGGGTTATGGGCTGGTACATACGCCATGCAGAGTCGGAAACGCTTAGAAGACGTCGCACATTTTTCTCGTGGGATAACATGAAACACACACAGAGTTGGGGTGCACAGATTCCGTTCCGGGAGAAAGGGTTGGCTACACCACCCTCTACTGCTGACATCGGCAAATGCAGCAATTAATATGGCGAACCCGAGAAGATATAGGGCTGGAAAAAGAAGATTTTATATCCTGTCTGCTTCTGCTATCGCCAATTACGAAGGCTGGATAAATGCGAGAGGCAGCACTCGTAGCATGAGGGATGTGCGTCTCAGTTGAAGTGTAGTGAGTCACGAAAAAATCAAATGGCTGGAAGCACTATGGGACTTAACATCTGAGGTCATCTGTCTCCTAGAGTTAGAACTACTTAAACCTAACTAACCTAGGGACATCACACACATTCATGCCCGAGGCAGGATTCGAACCTGCGACCATAGCAGCAGCGCGGTTCCGGACTGAACCGCTTCGAACCGTTCGGTCACAGCGGCCGGCTAGTGAGTGACGGATGTGTGAATCAGTTGCAGGTTCCACTATCTGAAAGTGCGGGAGGCCAATTCAAACGCCCTAACGCTATTTTCAGGAAACTCGAACAATGTGCGTGGATCACGATTGAAGTGATACGTGGTCAGGGCGCACAACAATCGCTTCTGGGACTGCGTGGAGCGTGTGGTGATGCAGCATTGCTATATCGTACGGTGTTTCGGGATGTCAAGGATGTCATTCAAGATCGGCCCCGTTCGGAACGACCCCCACGGATGACATGATAATTGGGCTCCTCGCCCCTCTGCTGGATGCGGATCGCCGATGGACTGTGCGTGAGGTAGCTGCAGAGGTAGACGTATGCCACAAAACAGTGCTCCACATTTTGCACGATATTCTTTAGTGTAGCAAAACTGCAACAAGTTGAGTACAGCATATATTCGGCCGCTGTATTATGTGGGTAATAGCTAGTGGGAATGATGCGTTATCGGTCAGCTGTTGAAACTGCGGTGTTAATTGACCTTCGTCCTCCATACGACAGCTTTCTTTAGAAATTCAGGTATTATGGGTTAATTATAATGTTTACCGTTCAAGTGCGCCCCGACAGTATGCGTCCTGTGTAACACACGCAAAATCTCTCCTTTTTGTCTTTCTTTACCGCGATGTTATCGACTATTTTTTTCTAATGACGGAAAGAAGTCGTGTAACAGATACGGAGATAGAGCAGCTGCTTTTAGAAGTTGACGATAATTTCGGTGACAGTTCTGAAAGTTCTCAAGATATGGATGTTGAGGCTAGTGAAAGTGACTTCCATTCAGAATCAACAGAGGACGAGACAGTACTGTAGCGGATGGTACCTAGTGCATTCGTGTGTGCTAGTTCAGTTCGAGATCGAAATTTGTGCAGTTGCTGTAGTGGTACAGTTGTGCCTCTAAAACAATATGATGTGATGAGTTGTTTTATGTGTTTTGTGAATGATGCTTTGTGGAAAATAATAGCTGAACAAACGAACTTATATGCACAGCATTTCATAGCTTCTCATCACAATTTAGCAGTACGCTCAAGCGTTCGCAGTGGGCAGGACACTACAAGGGTTGAGGTAAAAACACTTATTGGAAAGCTAGTACTTCAAGGAATTCTTCATAGACCAGAATACAAGATGTACTTTTGGGAGAGGGAATCAGGTGACACACCTTTCTTCATCTTTTGTTGAAGTTGCTCCAGTTTGATGACAACACCTCGTGTGGTCCACTAGTCACTATCAGTAGAAAAGTATTCAAAATTCACTCGATTATGGAGCATCTGTGGTTTGAATTCAGATCAGTATACATGCCAGAAAGGAATATCACCGTTTGCGAATCGTTGTTACTCTAGAAACGACAGCTTGAATGAGGCAATTTATTCCATCAACAGCGCAGCAGATTCGGGGTCAAATTTTACGAACTTTGTGAAAGCAACTCCTGGTATGTAAGTGACTGTATTGTTTACACTGGAATGGACATTAAATATGGTAGCCACTATCCAGAAGAAAGAATAACCTCTGGAATTGTTTTGGAGCTTGCACATGTTCTACTAGATAAAGGTCACTGTATTTATCTCGACAACTGGTAGGCCAGTCCAGAAATGGTGGACAAACTAACCAGCAATAACACCGATGCTGTCGGAACTATGCAGAGGTTTTCCCGACTTCATAAAAAAGGAAACAAAAACTGAAAAAAGAAAGTACATGACAGGGTACAGAAGCAAGCAGGTGGTAATTAAAGGGAAAAGCAAAACTGATGTTATGGTCAGCACTTTGCATAATGATACATTTTTAAATGTATACTCGAAGAAGGGAATCGCTCAAAAGCCACATGTGCGATTCTCATTTGCACTTCCACATGGCCAGCAGCATTTGCGCCATTTGTTGGACATTGAAAGCTTCAGTGCATAGGTTCTGTACAAGAAGCATGGTGGCGAATAAAGTAGAATGATCTTCATGATTAGCCTTGGCGATACCACAACAATGGACGTCAGCAGGACGCCTACCTAGAGCACCGAAAACGCCTTAGAGCCAGGCATTTTCCAGACCTTCTGTCGCCCAGAACGAAGGAAAGACCAACAAGGAGGAGTGTGATGTGCACAAAAAAAGGCCTCCGCAAAGAGACTTCGTGCTCAATAAGTGAATGTGATTATGGCCGCGGAAGCCTACATTTATAGACTTCATACTGTTGCGCAGAATGTGGAGTTTCTTTGTGTGCAGCACCTTGTTTTAAAATGTTTCACCCTGAAAGCGACTTGTAATATCGTGAAAATAAATTTTCCTTAACTTCTGCAACTTATTTTATTCACTCCCACACAAAATAAATTTTAATTCAAAAATGATAACATGAAGGAAACGTTTGAGTGTGAAAAAAGTACAAAGTTCCACCCTGCCAGGGCGCGCTGGCGCATCATTAACCACTAAGGACCCCAACTACGTACTTAGCAGGTTAAATGAGACAATCCAATGAATCAAAACGCCCTGGTTCCCCTCACCCATAGAACCAGCTGGTACAAAGTGATGGTTATTGTGGCTTATGATACCTTTTGGTTAATCCCACGTTGTACCGCAGGGACAGACGGTCACTGCGGCCTACTAATGCAATTTCTTGCGACGTCACCTACGCCCCGCACCGTGAAGAAAGCGACGGCACTTTCTGGCACTGCATCCCATTATCATTAATGACAGGGTACGATATCACGCGGCGACTTCGGTGCAGGAACTCCTGTGTACGTGCCGGTGGAACATACCGGAACATCCTTCACTTCACCGAAATGAGTACGTGCGATTACGACCTGTTCGCCAAAATGAAGGAACCTCTTCGTGTCACGTGCTACAACACAAAAAGGCATCATCCATGCCATAGGGCGGACCTTACGAAACATCGACAGAGATGGATGCGCTGACGGTGTTCAACGACTTCCATCTCTGTGGAGGATGGTGATCGACATACGGGCTGACAATATTAAGGATATGTGATAAGGTGAACAACTGTCAATGAAATCTGGTATGAATTATAAGAGTATTGTCACTAATTTTTATCCAATCCATTATTTTGCCGTCCAGATAACAAAGCTCGTTTATTTTATTTTATTGTTTGAGACTCAGTTCATAACGCAATTTCCTGTTACCGCCTAATGATGCGGCTCTTACCATCCCACCGTTTTACTCTTATTGATGTTCATCTTACAACCTCTTTTTTGATACTAGCCATTTCGTTCACTTGATCTTACAAGTCCTTTGCTGTCTCTGACTGAACTTTAATTCCTTTACCAAATATCTCCTGAGTATCCTGCAGCGCCCTCTATGGACTGATTGATGAACACGGAATATAGGCAACATCTCTGTTTCACTCCCTTCTCTATTAGAACCAACAACTATGTCCTTCATTTCCCGACAGGAAAAAATCCCTGTTTTAAATTCAGCGCAGCAGTATGATTTCAGAAACAACCCTCTCATGAATGAACAGTTTGAAACTGACCCAAGCTTTTACCCAGTAATTGTAAAATTTTGTGTGTTAGTGACAAAGCCTCTAGCCAGCAATGTGAAAGCAAGTGCTTTTAAATTCCGATTGCAGTGTTTGATGTAGAACCGTCTTTGCTGCCTTCCTTTTAAAGGCGAACATAATTGTGCAATATAATTTTGATGAATGTGATATCAATATTAATCTACACTGCATCTGAATGTCTGTAAATAAGTTTGAATATAAAAATGGTTATCAAGAATACTCAGAATGGCTTTGTAATGAAACAGTCACACACAATGCCTAACCGCTACATCTTCATCTACATCTACTTGATTACTCTGCTATTCACAATAAAGTGCCCGGCAGAGGGTTCAATGAACCACCTTCAAGCTTTCTCTCTACCGTTTCACTCTCTAACGGCACACGGGAAAAACGAGCACTTAAATTTTTCTGTGCGAGCCCTGATTTCTCTTATGTTATCGTTATAATCATTTCTCTCTATGTAGGAGGGTGCCAACAGAATGTTTTCGCAATCGGAGGAGAAAACTGGTGATTGAAACGCCTTTGTTTTAATGACTGCCATTCCAATTCACGTATCATGCCTGTAGCACTATCTCCCCTATTTCGCGATCGTACAAAACGAGCCGCCCTTCTTTGTACTTTTTCCTTGTCATCCGTCAGTCCCACCTGATGCGGATCCCACATCGCACAGCAATATTCCAGAATAGGGGGGGACAAGCGTGGTGTAAGCATTCTCTTTAGTAGACCTGTTGCACATTTTAAGTGTTCCGCCGATGAATCGCAACCTTTGGTTTGCTCTACCCACAACATTATCTACGTGATCATTCCAATTTAGTTTATTAGTAACTGTAATACCTAAGTATTTAGTTGAATTTACAGCCATCAGATTTGTGTGACTTACCGCGTAATCGAAATTTAGCTGATTTCTTTTAGTACTCATGTGAATAACTTCGCACTTTTCTTTATTCAGGATAAATTGCCACTTTTCGCACCATACACATATCTTATCTAAATAATTTTGCATGTCGTTTTGATCATCTGATGACTTTACAAGACGGTAAATGACAGCATCATCTGCAAACAATCTAAGACGGCTACTCTGATTGTCTCCTATGTCGTTAATATAGATCAGGAACAATACAGGACCTATAACACTTCCTTGGGGAACGCCGGATATTCTGTTTTACTCGATGACTTTCCGTCTATTACTACGAACTGTGACCTTGCTGACAGGATATCACGAATCCAGTCGCACAACTGAGGCGATTTTCCGTAGACGCGCAGTTTGGTTAGATGACTCTTGTGAGGAACGGTGTCGAAAGCCCTCTGGAAATCTAAAAGTATGGAATCAATTTGACATCGCCTGTCGGTATCACTCATTACTTCATGAGTATAAAGAGCTAGTTGTGTTTCACAACAACGATGTTTTCTGAATCCGTGCTGTCTATATGTCAGTAAATCGTTTTCTTCGAGGTACTTCATTAAGTTCGAACACAGTATCTGTTCCAAAACAAATCGACGTTAGCGATGTGGGCCTGTAATTCAGCGGATTACTCCTATTTGCCTTTTTGGGTATTGGTGTGACTTGTGCAATTTTCCAGTCATTAGATACGGAACTATGTGAGCGAGCAGTTGTATATAATTGCTAAATATGGAGCTATTGTATCAGCATACTCTGAAAGGAACAGGGCAGATTCAGATAATGTGAATGTGCCATGTTACAGAAACGTATCTGTTGAATTCGCATGAAATTTCGTTAATGAATACTGATCTTAACATTCTCTTAAAAGATTCGTTTAGGTGTGTGTGTGTGTGTGTGTGTGTGTGTGTGTGTGTGTGTGTGTTTGTGTGTGTGACTTGTGCAATTTTCCAGTCTTTAGGTACGGAACTTCGTGAGCCAGCGGTTGCACATAATTGCTAAAGAAGGAACCGAACTGCTAAGTTCATTGGTCCCTAGACTTAACACACTACTTAAACTAACGTATGCTAAAAACAACATATACACCCATGCCCGAGGGAAGACTCGAACCTCCGGCGGGAGGGGGGTCGTTTAGGTACTGCAATTGTTCTTACCTTGCAACGAATAACTCGGTTCTGCACTGCAAGAATGATGAGATGAATGATGAACTGTAATAAATCACTACGCGGCAGTCGGCTGTCTCATACTGTTAATTAAGCTGCTATAGCAAAAGACTTTTTTGTCCTCTTTCAAAAATAATAATTATTGTTCAAGCAACGGTGCAAGGCGTGACTGAGCAACCTTTTACCAAAAACCCCTCATTTGAACAGCGAGGATGATATTCAGTGTAATGTTTTATAAATAATTAGAAGAGTACTTTGAAATAGTATTAAATCGTTTTAATGACTCAAAAATGACTCTAACTATTGTAAATTATATCCTTTCCTTAGATTTGTCGCACATCGTAAAATTTACTTTTGTACACGATCTTTAACCTACAGCAGTTTCACTCTTTGCCTTTAACTAAGAGATGAGGGAGGAAGCAAATTAAAATACTGAACACATGACTTATAATTTACTCTGGATACCAACATGTAAATACACACATCAAAAAAAAGTTTGCATCACCGCGGTTTCCACAACTCCTGAAGACAGGCGTTGACTGTAGCTATTGTATCACAGACACAGTCCTTTTGACTGTTCAGAGATGTCACTAAACCCGCCCAAAGATGTAAATAACCATGCATGAGCAGCGCCTATTAGACGGAGGGGTTCCGACAGCCGATCAGTTCCAGTCGTTCCGCCATGAAGAAGGTACATGGCTCGTTTTGTCTGTAGTTAAACCATGCCTTGACGGTAAATACTGCGGTTCGATCGCGTCCGCATTGTTACTTTGTGCTAGGAAGGGCTCTCAACAAGGGAAGTGTCCAGGCGTCTCGGAGTAAGCCAAAGCGATGTGTTCGGACATGGAGAAGATACAGAGAGACAGGAGCTGTCGATGACATGCCTCGCCGAGGCCGTCCAAGGGCTATTACTGCAGTGGATGATCGCTACCTAAGGATTATGGCTCGGAGGAACGCTGACAGCAACGCCACCATGTTGAATAATGCTTTTCGTGCAGCCACAGGACGTCGTGTTACGACTCAAACTGTGCGCAGTGGGTTGTATGATGCGCAACTTCACTCCCGACGTCCATGGCGAGGTCCATCTTTGCAACCACGACACCATGCAGCGCGGTACAGATGGCCCAACAACATGCCGAATGGACCGCTCAGGATTGGCATCACGTTCTCTTCATCGATGAGTGTCGCATATGTCTTCAACTAGACAGTCGTCGGAGACATGTTTGGAGGCAACCCGGAGAGGCTGAACACCTTAGACACACTGTACAGTGAGTGCAGCAAGGTGGAGTTCCCCTGCTGATTTGGGTGGCATTATGTGGGGCCGACATACGCCGTTGGTGGTCATGGAAGGCGCTGTAACGACTTTACGATACGTGAAAGCCATCCTCCGACCGATAGTGCAACCATATCGGCAGTATATTGGCGAGGCATTCGTCTTCATGGACGACAATTCGCGCCCGCATCGTGCACATCTTGTGAACGACTTCCTACAGGATAACGACATCGCTCGACTAGAGTGGCCAGCATGTTCTCCAGACATGAACCCTATCGAAATGCCTGGGATGGGTTGAAAAGTGGTGTTTATGGACGACATGATGCACCAACCACTCTGAGGGATCTACGCCGAATCGCCGTTGAGGAGTGGGACAATCTGGACGAACAGTGCTTTGATGAACTTGTGGATAGTATGCCACGACGAATAGAGGCATGCATCAATGCAAGAGGACGTGCTATGGGTATTAGAGGTACCGGTGTGTACATCAGTCTGGACTACCACCTCTGAAGGTCTCGCTGTATCGTGGTACAAAATGCATTGTGTGATTTTCGTGAGCAATAAAAAGAGCGGAAATGATGTTTATGTTGATCTCTATTCGAATTATCTGTACAGGTTCCGGATCTGTCGGAACCGAGGTGATACAATAGTTTTTTTGATATGTGTATTATTGAACACATTGATAATTATACATCACAATTTATCCTTTGCTTTCCTAATAAACTATTTTTAACTAACAGTGGGGGCTAAGGTAATTAGAATGCTGAACACATGACTGATAATTCACTCTGGATACCAACACGTGAATATTGTTGAACACCTGAAATCTTCGCGTTTCCTTCTTCGTGGCAATTCGCAGACACACTCTCCATGATGCTCCTGCAGTATTTTCGATGTGAAGTGTTTGAACTCTTACAATGCAGCGCTGACTTGGCTCCCTCTGAGTTTCATCTCTGCTCAGAGTAACCGCTGACAATAGAGACAACATTTTGGTTCAGATAACGAGATGTAGACAAGCGTAGAGAATTGGCGGAAAGCACAGGCGGCTGACCTTTGTGACGAAAGTATTGGAAAGTTCTACAACAAACGTCTAAATCGGAACGGCGACTATGTAGAGAAGTAGTTGGAAGATGTAGCTAGTTGTTGCAAACAAATTTTTTTCATTTTCAGAGTGGTTTCCATTTCGCGATCGATCGGATCTTACTATCAGAGTAGCCTTCGTACAACCTCTGGTAGAGAATACATATCACTCATGTTTTCAGCCATTCAAAGATGATTATAGTGACAGACGTACCACATAAACCGTCAAATGTGCCAAATAAACTGTCAAATGTGTCAAATAAACTGACATTTCTCCTAATATGTACATCTTTCAAGGTTACAGGTGTGAAGTGGATCGTCTTCGCGGGGCCGGAGACTGCGGCCGACTATTCTTTGGAGAGTGCTCCTTCAGACAGCGAAATGTTCCTAGTCCAGGCCACCGCTGCTACTACAGTGGATGTCTGGCGGTCTCGGGGAAACTGGAGCAGGGTGCTTTATGGGCAGTGGTCCAATGGAAAGTGGCACGCCCACCACTCTCCATCCATGGCCTACGACCTAGCAGGCATGCGCCTCGTCCTCGCCGTTCTCGCGGTTAGTAGCCTCGCATTAGTCAGTATGCTGATAATGTACTGATGGGTGACGAACTTCATATTTTTGCGTAAACTGTTTAATTAAAAGTACACTACTGGCCATTAAAATTGCTACACCACGAAGATGACGTGCTACGGACGCGAAATTTAACCGAGAGAAAGAAGATGCTGTGATATGCAAATGATCAGCTTTTCAGAGCATTCACACAATGCTGGCGCCGGTGGTGACACCTACAACGTGCTGACATGAGGAAAGTTTCAAACCGATTTCTCATACACAAACAGCAGTTGACCGGCGTTGCCTTGTGAAACGTTGTTGTAATGCCTCGTGTAAGGAGGAGAAATGCATACCATCACGTTTCCGATTTTGATAAAGGTCGGATTGTAGCCTATCGCGATTGAGGTTTATCGTATCGCGACATTGCTGCTCGCGTTGGTCGAGATACAATGACTGTTAGCAGAATATGGAATTGGTGGGTTCAGGAGGGTAATACGGAACGCCGTGCTGGATCCCAACGGCCTCGTACCACTAGCAGTCGAGATGACAGGCATCTTATCCGCATGGCTGTAACGGATCGTACAGCCACGTCTCGATACCTGAGTCAACAGATCGGGACGTTTGCAAGACAACAACCATCTGCACGAACAGTTCAATGACGTTTGCAGCAGCATGGACTATCAGCTCGGAGACCATGGCTGCGGTTATCCTTTGACGCTGTATCACACATAGGAGCGCCTGCGATGTTGTACTCAACGACGAACCTGGGTGCACGAATGGCAATACGTAATTTTTTCGGATGAATCCAGGTTCTGTTTACAGCATCATGATGGTCGCATCCGTGTTTGGCGACATCGCAGTGAACGTACGTTGGAAACGTGTATTCGTCATCGCCATACTGGCGTATCACCCGGCGTGATGGTATGGGGTGCCATTGGTTTCACGTCTCGGTCACCTCTTGTTCGCATTGACGGCTCTTTGAACAGTGGACGTTACATTTCAGATGTGTTACGACCCGTGGCTCTATCCTTCATTCGATCCCTGCGAAACCTTACATTGCCGGCCGTAGTGGCCGAGCGGTTCTAGGCGCTACAGTCTGGAACCGCGCGACCGCTGCGGTCGCAGGTTCGAATCCTCCCTCGGGCATGGATGTGTGTGGTGTCCTTAGATTAGTTAGGTTTAAGTAGTTCTAAGTTCTAGGGGACTGATGACCACATCAATTAAGTCCCATAGTGCTCAGAGCCATTTGAACCAAACCTTACATTTCAGCAGGATAATGCACGACCGCATGTTGCAGGTCCTGTACGGGCCCTTTTGGGTACAGAAACTGTTCGATGGCTGCCCTGGCCAGCACATTTTCCAGATCTCTCACCAATTGAAAACGTCTGGTCAATGGTGGCCAAGCAACTGGCTCGTCACAATACGCCAGTCACTACTTTTGATGAACTGTGGTATCGTGTTGAAGCTGCATGGGCGGCTGTAGCTGTTCACGCCATCCAAGCTCTGTTTGACTCAATGCCCAGGCGTATCAAGGCCGTTATTTCTGCCAGAGGTGGTTGTTCAGGGTACTGATTTCTCAGGATCTATGCACCCAAATTGTGTGAAAATGTAATCACGTGTCACTTCTCGTATAATATATTTGTCCAATGAATACTCGTTTATCATCTGCATTTCTTCTTGGTGTAGCAATTTTAATGCCCAGTAGTGTTGTGGACACCTATAACTGAACCTATAACTGGACATTCACCTTTATGACGGCATGTATTCTACTGGGAACACTTTCAGTGTCTTGTCTGAATGCCTGTGGTGGAATGGCAGCCCATCCTTCCTTAAGAGCTGAAACCAGATAGGGTACTGATGTCAGACGCAGAGGTCTGGAGGGAAATCACCGCTCTACCTCACCCCAAACATGTTCCATTGGATTCAGGTTAGCACTCTAGAGAGGCCAGTCCATTTCAGGAATGTTATTATCCACACACCCGTGTCTCATAGATGTTGCTCTACGACAGGGTGAATTGTCATTTTGATACAATCATCTCCGAGCTGATTGCCTACTGGACGCAGTACAAAATGCTGTAAAATATGTTCATATCCTTCCGCAACAAGTGTTTTCTGCAGTACCACAATAAGGGGATCACAACCCAACCACTAGAAACACACCCTAACCATAACACTACCTCCTCTGCACTTCACTATTGGCACTACACTATCAATCTATCTATCTATCGCTGGAGCCTTGTCCCGCAGTTACGCAGGGTCAGCCATCGTTAATCGGATTTGGCATATTAATGGTTAAGGGGTGGCCGGATGCCCTTCCAGCCGACACCCTGTACCCCCGGGACGGAATTAGCGTACCCCAACTGTCTGTGTCTACTGTAATTCATGGAATAGTGCGAAAGTGTTCAGATGTCTGCGAGCCGTGTAACTGAGGCGGAACATGGGGACCAGCCTAACGGGGTGTGGAAAACCGCCTAAAAACCACATCCAGGCTGGCCGGCATATCGGCCATCGTCGTTAATCAGCCAGGCGGATTCGATCCGGGGCCGGCGTACCTACCCGAGTCCAGGAAGCAGCGCGTTAGCGCTCTCGGCTACCCTGGCGGGTTTCTATAGGCACTACACATTATGGCATATATCGTTCTCCAGGGATCCGCCGTAGCCAAACCATTCCTTCTGATTGCCGCAGGGTATAGCGTGATTCTTCGCTCCGTATCACTCTTTTCCAGTCATCCACTGGTCAGTGGCGACGCAAGCGCCGCTTAGCACTGATTACACAAATGTATGACTTGTGAGGAGCTGCTAGATCATTGCACCTCATTGTTTTCAATTCCTTAAATAAAATCATTTTGCTAATTGGCCTCCTGGTAGCAATTTGGAATTCACCATTGATCCCTCCCTCCGATTTCATGTGATTTTTTACAACCACCCTCTCTGATCCTCGGCGGTTTCCGTCCGTCTTTACTTGAGGTGTGACTTGTCGTGGCATAGCTATGGTTGTTCCTTCGCGCTTCCGCTTCATAATGACACCACCAACAGTCGACATAGGCTGCTTTAGAAAGGCTTAAACATACTGACAGATTTGTTACTCAGGTGACTAGCCCACGTTCGAAGTCACTGAGTTCTCCCGAGCGACTTATTCTGCTCGTCCAGCGTTTTACTGACAACACGGCACTCTCTGTTTCCTTTTATGCTGACGAGCGCGCCTCTCGTGATATGTAGTGGTGTCCGGATACGTTTGAGTGTAGGTTGAGAGGTACCCACATGCCTTGCTCATACTGTGGCATCAAGCAGTCAGGCCTGCAAGATGAGTGGTCTGCCAAGCGAGTGGATTTATTATTATTTATCGAATAACATCAATGATTATGAGCTCTAGTACCCACAATTAAGCTACAAATTATTCTCCTGTTTGAATATTACGCAACGGAAACGGATAACGCACATCTGACTAATAGTAATTTACACAACTCCGATTGTTCACTACCCTCTGGCAATACCACATTTTCTTTCTTACCCAACGGGTTTGATCAACACGTGGCCACCGCACTGAATATGAATGGCGCACACATTATAAATTCTGGTTATCGTGAGTACACACTGTTCGAAGAACAAGGCCACCAATCTTTTTCTTTTCACTATCTTTTTTATTTCGATAAATTCTATCATGATTCAAAGATAACCTAAGAAAATGGTTCAAATGGATCTGAGCACTATGGGACTTAACATCTGAAGTCATCAGTCCCCTAGAACTTAGAACTACGTAAACCTAACTAACCTAAGGACATCACACACATCCATGCCCGAGGCAGGATTCGAACCTGCGACCGTAGCGTTCGCGCGGTTCCAGACTGTAGCGCCTAGAACCACTCGGCCACTCCGGCCGGCCAGATAACCTAAACACAACATTACATTTTATACAACAATTACACATGAGAAACACCGCCCAGTGGGCATGGCTTTACATTGGTGATTCTCTATCTTATGGTCTCGTAATTATCTAACGCTACAGTGCGCTAGGATGGTGCATCTTTTGCTATATTTCACACTTCGACTCTCACACCCATTATCACGAAAATTTCCTCCAGACCGAGCGGTACAAAAAGGAACATGCGTAACCCACTGCCTCTGAACCTATCTTGCTACTCTCCCATGCAAACCACACATACTTAAATTACATGAAATACATCACACTGGCAAGATAGAATACGTCACAAAGAATAGTCACAACGTTAGAATCACTTCACTTTTAGCTTTCCCACTTCAATTAGTATTCATTCCAGTTTCACACGACACTGCACCACTTCGTAACTTTTCTTTCCTACTACGAACTCCGGAGGATATATGCACATCTTCCTGTGCAATGCAAGCCAATTGGCGTTGCTGGATAGACGGCTGACTCACCTTGCTTCACTCTCAGAGTATTAGAGTTTGAATCGAGCGTCACACGGAATTATAACACGCAAAGTAATATTAAGGTCATATTCGTCACACACGCGAGTCCTCAACTGATACCATGGACGAGTACTTCTCTTTATCCTTTGTCTCATACACAGATTGAGACTCACACAGTACTCACAACGTGGAAGTACTCGTCTCTAATTTCAAGTCCTGCACACGCCATTTCTTAAATATTTCCAACTTACAGTACACACGCCAGTAATTCAGCTTAGCTTTAGCACTCGGAAGTATTTCAACTTAGTACTAGCACTCGCCAGTATTTCAACTTATTGCTACACGTGGTTTTATTGTGACCGTTGGTGACTTCCGAAGATTACTACGATCCCCTTAATATTAGCTGCCTGTCATTTAATTTTCCCCCAAAAAGTTCCTGGAATAGAGAAATTATTATTCCAAGCTACTCTTAAGTATTTCACATCCATACCACTCTCTCCACTCTTTTGTCTTTATGGAGCACACCTAAGACAGGTCTTATCAACACAAGATCCAGCGCCAGAGTGCTGAAACATGGCCGTTCTTCAGGTCATCTTGCACCTCCGCCGAGGTGGGGGAGCACCTTGCTACCGTATTGGTCAGCCACATTTCAGGCGCTCAGAGCTGAGGTAAATTTCATCTCTTTGGTTCGGCCAAAGGTGACCGAAGCACCGTCTCAGAGATGATCATATATTGCACATTCACTATCTGCGGTTAGCAGACGACCATACATTCATTCATTTCACAGATCTCACCAAATTGGACGTAGGGATTTATTTTGTGGGGGTGCACATGTGATCAATTAAATAAATAAATTGTCATTCTTTCCTACACTGGTATACGGCTTCGATGTATTAAGTGAAATTGAGTTATTATTACAAAAAATATGTTGTTCTGACAAAAATAACGAAGAATGTCGTACCTATTTTCAATGTCGGGCAGTACTGTACCATTTCAAGTTCATTTGCTTAGCGGTACCACCTTTCAAGAAACCCTGGTCTGGACAATTTCTCAATCACACGGATAAAAGAAAATGCTGATAGTTTACTAAAAATATTGTAAGTAATGTAACTAATTTGTTGCACCCGTGATTTCTAAACATATCAAAATTTTATTTTAATACTGTCTTAACACAAAAATAAAGATAATTTTGTCCTTTTCATCCTTATTTGTAACATATGCATTTGCTATTTAGACATGAAATTAATTTTTAAATGAACATTTAAAGGCAGTGTAAGTTCAATTCAAAATGGAGGTAAAAAAGAGAGATAAACAATCTTGAAGAAAATGTCCAAATGTAACGTGATCATTGTTTTCTATTTCTGATGCATATTTTGTGTTACTGTTTGCTACTTTCAGTAGTCCTGCAGTATCCACCCCCCCCCCTCCTCTTTTTCAGAAAATTCACTACCACTCTCAGAAAATTTTACTTTTATTTGAAGTACTCTTTTCACTATGGCCATGGACATCCAATTTATTTCTTCTGACCACTGGTTCTTCATCCCCTTGAAGATTCTTTAAGGAAATATGTTACTGGTAGGAACTGAATATATGTATGATGTAAGCCTAAGCAAGTTGGAACGAGAGATATCAATTGTAGTCTACTTTAATGAAATCTACCCAGGTGTGATCTTCTGCTTTACTTTTATCAAATCCAGCATATGCATTCAGGAAATCACAGAGTTCATTGGACAGCTGATCGCCATCCATGTTGACATTAAATTTGTTTGCACCTTTAAAACATACTGCTGTTGCACACGAAAATGTTCTTCTTAAATTGAAAAACTTGTTAGCAAATTGAACACATTGTTTATATAAAAGTTATAGTTCTGTGATAAATAATTAGTGCAATGTGACAAGAAAGATTCTCCATCATTTTCTAAAACCAACCTCTATGATTTGGAATTTTTTCCAGGATTTCATGAAATTTCTTTCCTAAGAATTTATCTTGTTACACGCTCTCTAGCTTGCTCCTCAGGTTGCTTATTATTCCGTCCAACCCGACAAAAATAACTGAGCTGTTTTTAATAGCAGCTTTAAACAGGGAGAAAATATGTTGCAGAAAGCGTAGAAAGCATTCAAGAAGTGAATGTTCAGTTTCTTGAGAATCGTGCTCCCCGTTTGATGTCATAAAATACCAAATCAATCTTGAAAAATCTTTCTCGCCCTTTCAAATAAAATATGACTTGAAGGCAGGCCAGAAGTATACAGTTCTGTCAACTGCAGGAAGTAGCAAGAGCCACCTTATGGACGTGTTGTAACATGTAACATTACACGTATTTAGGTGAACTATTCAGCCCTCTTGGCTTGGTACTGAGGAGACTTGAATTTGCTTGCTCGGCTGGGTGTGAGTCAGGGGGGCAAAGTCGATGCGCGACCGCCCCAGGAGAGTTTAGGCACCGAGGCAGTCAGTGTATGGCTGGACATGGAGTGCAAAAGATGCATCATAAATGGCAGAATTTAAGGCAATCTGAAATATGGTTTCTTACAGCTCTTATAAATTCAACAGTTATTTACAGTTTCATAATAAAGCAAAACTGGATACATTTGTGAGCTCAGAAAAATGAGGTACATCCAGTAAGGCAATAATATTTTCAATATCTTTAAAACTACAAAAGTTAATAATTTATGTTTGTTTTCCTGGCCATCTTACGCAGCAGCTGTTAAAATCTTGTTACTACAGGTTATCTGTCTTTAGCTGACTGCAGTTTAATTATAAAGAATTGCACCAAACGCGTTTAGCTTTTATTAACAAAGCATTTTCTGCGGTTATTCTATAAAAGAATAACCGCGGAATATGCTTTGTAAATAAAAACGAAACCGCGGAAGATGCTTTGTAAACAAAGCGAAATGCGTGTGATGTAATTCTTCATAATTAGGCTGCAGTGAGCTAAAGATGGATAACCTATAGTAACAGATGTTAATAATTTATAGTGACTAAATATTATCAGAATGAATCTTAGAAGTAACAACTTTTAAATGCTTCACACTATTTCAACTAATGATGCCTCAGATGATAGCATTGCACTGTAGCTGTCATCCCTGAAAGCCACCTGTCTGTAACTATTTTATTTATCCATTTATTACGTTTCATAGCCTTTTCATTATGCAAATGTTTGTCAGAAAATCGTATCCTTAACGATAATACAGCAACTGAATACAGCATAAATACCTCTTATCTTGTCATACTTGTGTAGTTATTTAGGGAATATGTTACTATTTTGCCAATGACTTTATTTAAATATAATTACAGCTGCTAATACAAAACATGTTAATTTAAGGAGTGGTAAATCAAATGTATTAGGTCAGACCACTATTGAAAAGAGTGCCAAAAAACGCTGCTACCAAGCTGGCATGAAGTACTGTTTAAACAACATTTAACAACATTTTGTTGTGATTTAGTGAGAGCGCACTGGCACAAGAATACTGGATTATTTATTTATGAACAAACCTTTATTTGTATTTATTGTGAATCGTCTG
Source organism: Schistocerca americana (assembly GCF_021461395.2). NCBI lineage: Eukaryota > Metazoa > Arthropoda > Insecta > Orthoptera > Acrididae > Schistocerca > Schistocerca americana. Next base: position 322,829,969 of record NC_060121.1, on the reverse strand, counting down.
AGTGTGGCCAAATGTTTATAACACTTCTGTCTTTAAATGTGGTTGTAATATATTAGTTTAGCTCAGAAAGTGGTCAAGTTGAGTCAAAACCATGTCTGTAGAACGTAAACACGTTGTACATTTTTCGGGTGTAGCCATCAGACAATGAGAGTCAGAAAGTGGCGGAACACTGCTTAAGTCAAGTTCAGACACTTTTAGAGTGGTGAGCTTAAGGGAGCGATTTCAAACAGTGGATAGACGGTGCATTACCGTATTATGTGTCACCTGTACATTTCGTTCACCAGTAAGATATATACTGAAGCAGAATTTAAAACTATGTTGCAGATTCCTGCGAATACTACGGAATATATCATTGAACACCTGCCAGGGTACGACTTCTGGAAAGTACTGGCAGACATCTCGAATATTACGTAAGTACATTGTACGTATGTAGGTTATCCGTAGCTCTCACGAACCATGGAGCTTTCCATGGTGGGTTGGCTTGCGTGCCTCAGCGACACAGACAGCCATACCAAAGGTGCAGCCACATTGTAGGGGTATCTGTGGGGAGGTCATCATTATACGGTTCCTGAAGAAGTTCAGCAGCCTTATTGGTAACTGCAGTCTGGATGATTTATATGACATCGTAACAATAACTAGCAAGGCCTCGCTAGCTTCTGCCAACACAAACTTCAAGAATCATGAAATATGGTTGTATACGTGAAAGAGACCAGGAAAGACAAGGATATTTCAGGTAAATCATAAGTACAAAGTCAATGAAGCTGAAGACAGTTATCGAGAATCTCAATACCGACCCGTGCGCTCTAACAAAATGGGCGCGGGATATAAGGTTAAAGCTCAACCAGTCCAAAATCCAAAGGCCGGTTGTTTATTCTAGGGTCATTAGTCCGAGTTATCAGAAATCCCTAACGTCTTTAGCCCCAAATGGGGCAAATGCCAATTTCTCTCCTCGAGCAAAGAGTCTAAGAGTCATAATAGATAAAATGATGCGTAATAGATGAAATAATGCATGAGGTAAAACTATATTCCTTTTGCAAAAGTTAGCGAACGCTGATAATAAGTTTACTTTTATTTACTTCAAATCTAATCTGATAGCACAATAACACTTAAAGGAAAAATGCCTCAACTTATTGTAATTTAACTTCAATCTTAATTGAATCAAAATTTATACTGACTGAATTACAATGCAAAAAATAATTTTAGTGAATTGAAAGAGTCACATAACGTGAAGAAAAAAAATAGTTTCCTTCCTTTTTTTGGCAAGTATTACAGCGAATAAACTAACATGTGACTAATAAACTAATGTTTGACAAATATAAGATACATATTTTACAACATGAAATTTCTGACTGATATATCTTTTCAACTAAAAATAATTGTAGGTAAATTATTCTCAACAGAACGGAAATAAATAAATTCTTCCGCCATCCCACGAACCTACGAAAACAACAGTGAGAACCGTTCTTGACGCCAGAACACTCCAATTACGATAGTAAATATGCAGTCAAGTTCTCCGTGACACAGCAGTGGAAGACAATTAATAAATTCAGCTGAATCACTGCAACTAGCACTATACGTGCAGTCTAGAGTGAAATTTAAAAAAAAAAATGCACTTCAACCTACAACAGATTATGACCAGAAAACATAAATAAGCGTACATAAGCGGAGCTTGAGTTTGTTTCAGATTAAATAATAGTACCAACAAGCTCACAGAGAAGGCACAGATTACTTAACTGTAAGTGCAACTGGCATGTGGCTATAATCGGAGCACGACCAGGAGCCAACTAGATATCAGGGGGCACAGTGTTCAATGTTTTCAAATGAACAATCCTCACCAGTAAAAACGACCGGCGTGCAGCCACTCTGGTGCAGTTGCAGTCCTGAAGTTTAACATGATCATTATGCCAGCAACGAATCAATTCCAAAACGATCAGAGACATGTATAGCAGAAAAGAAAATTTCTTCTCAAGACTGCACAACCATGTGGTATCAATATGAATGGTCACTGGCTGCCCGTGCGTTGCTGTGTCTAGTCGTATTGACTGTCAGAGACTCCTCCCGGCGGACACACACTCCTCCCGTTGACTCGGCCGCAATGCCCTCCTGTGGTCAGAGACAAAGCTCGCAGGGCATGCTACTCTAAGATCTGTGGTACGACGAGATCGATTTCTTTGATACAACGGAATCGATCTGAGTCGACCACTGGTATCATCTTCAAGTGTAACGACTGTTACTTCCAACTTTCCTAAAAGCTTATCTACATATTACTGTGTCTTCACTTTGCCAGAAGCTATTGTTTAACCAGAATAGAATGTCGCAGTATCATTACAGAACAAATTATTGTGTTTGTTATGTTCTTTAACTTCTTCTCCACAATATTCTAAAAGAATTGTATTCACGGCAAGATGTGTTATTATGATACGCTATCAGTTGCTATGCGCTCGTATGTATTTACGTAAGTTTGCTTTTATTACGGGATGTACCGCGTGAGCCGTATGGTGCTAGCTGCATAATATGTACACTAGGAGATGATGAAAGCAAAGTACCGGGTGATCAAAAAGTCAGTATAAATTTGAAAACTTAATGAACCACGGAATAATGTAGATAGAGAGGTAACAATTGACACACATGCTTGGAATGACATGGGGTTTTATTAGAACCACCCCATAATGCTAGACGAGTGAAAGATCTCTTGCGCTCGTCATTTGGTGATGATCGTGTGCTCAGCCGCCACTTTCGTCATGCTTGGCCTCCCAGGTTCCCAGACCTCAGTCCATGTGATTATTGGCTTTGGGGTTACGTGAAGTCGCAAGTGTATCGTGATCGACCGACATCTCTAGGGATGCTGGAAGACAACATCCGATGCCAATGCCTCACCATAACTCCGGACATGCTTTACAGTGCTGTTCACAACATTATTCCTCGACTACAGCTATTGTTGAGGAATGATGGTGGACATATTGAGCATTTCCTGTAAAGAACATCATCTTTGCTTTGTCTTACTTTGTTAGGCTAATTATTGCTATTCTGATCAGATGAAGCGCCATCTGTCGGACATTTTTTAAACTTTTGTATTTTTTTGGTTCTAATGAAACCCCATGTCATTCCAAGCATGTGTGTCAATGTGTACCTCTCTATCTACATTATTCCATGATTTATTCAGTTTTCAAATTTATACTGACTATTTGATCACCCGATATTACGAGATCAGACACTCTCTAGTTGTGTTCTTCAGTCCAAAGACTGGTTTAATGCAGCTTTCCACGCTAGCTTATCCTGTGCAACTACTGGAACCTATGTCCATTTGAACCTGTTACTGAAGTCAAGGCTCAGTCTAACCCACACTTCCCTCCATTAGCAAATTAACAATTCAGAAAGTATCCTATCAACTGATTAGCTCTTTTAGTCAACTCCTACCATAAATTCGGTTTCTCGTCAATTTGAATCAGTACCTCCTCATTATTTTGAACATGGCTGCACTACAGCAACGGTTACAGAGTAGCAGATGTAATAGAAGCAAACCAGTTGAATGAATGATGGTTTTCAAATAAAATGTTGAAAAAAAAACAAATACATAAAATATATTATTATAAATTAAGACCCTCTTTCAATATTCTGTTAAATACGTGTTGATTCGCATGGTGTATTTCTGTTAGCAATTTCAATGTGCTTACGCTTATTGGCGGTTTAGACCGCCAGACGCACACATTTATCGGTGCAAGCGCCACAGGATTTGTTTTCCTGGCATCCACGCTCTCCACTCTGCCTCAGTCGGCATGTGGCTGTTAACATGGTCTGTTATTTTAAGAGACTGGTCTTACTGATGTGACAAGCCCTTGATTCTAGGGGTCTTAACTTTTACATATGGACATGCAGATCGTCGCCGACACATGTCATGTGGAGATAGCTTAACTGACTGAGTGGTAATGCGAGATTTTTAAGTACTTCTTGTCCTACGTTGGTATACATCACGATGTTTGTGGCATTCCTACACTTACTGAAGAGAGTAACTTCTGTTCGACGCGTAATATTGATCTATGGCATTTTGATGAAAGTTATGTTATCAAATTGCAAGAAAGTTTGTTCTTTTGAGGAAAACGGGTTTAAATCCGTCGAAATCATGGTAAAGGTTACTTGAAAACTAACATCTATTGCAACTTGTTGGCTGTCTGTTACACCTCCCCATTAGCCGTTCAATCTACCCATCTAATCTTCACCATTAATCTGTTACAGCACATTTCCGAAACTTTTATTCTCTTCGTATCTGAACTGTTTTTCGTCCACATCTCGCTTCTGTACACGACTGCACTCCGTAAAGACACCTTCAGAAGACTTCTTAACACATAAATTGAAACACGGTATTAACAAATTCTCCTTTCATAAACATTTGTGGCGTGCAGATCGCGGTACACCACATCTTGGTAGACTGTATTTTGTAGTCAGACAAGGAAGCAACAACTCAGATGTCAACCGATTTGCCCTCTATTGTAAGTGACAATGACACGAATGTGGCAAGCCACTTTAAGTTCTATGCAATGTCAGATTTGTTTCCTAATGTTTAAGAGCGACAATTTTAATGTGTTCTCGGGGGGGGGGGGGGGGGGGAGGACTGGCTCGTTCGTGTTTTTTGTAAGTGGTCAGCTAGCCACATACTCCTGTGAATCTATTTTCCTCTTGTCTTTACTTATGTTTTAGTTGACAGTTTTAGAACATCTCCCTATTTTTAAACGCTATGCTTGCTGGGGTACCCGGCTTCTCCCATGGAGTTGATATGAAATTGTGTGTTAAAGGATTAACTCTAATGAATAAGAGGTATAAAATTTGTATTCAAAACATATTCTGACTATTTATAATACTTCTTAAAATATAAGAGGTAAATTTTTTTTACTGAAAATATATTCCAACTATTTACAATACTTGGTTATAAACAACAATTTTCATTTTGTTATCCAGGGTATAAATGTACAAATTTTTCTAATTTCCTACTCGATAGCAAACTACGTGTAGCTGACTATGAGAGAAGAGAGAGTCATTGAGGCTGATGCCGCAATATTTTATAGTTTGTCTTTGCACCTAGTTAATTGTAAAAGTTAGGCTAATTTGACTGAAAATTGCAGTCTTTTAAATTATAATAATGGCAGTTCAGTAGAGGTCAGTGGTATCTGGGGATAAATAGTGTGTGTCCTTTGTACTTTCCGGTCATAAGTTCGGCTTCGATGATGTTATTCGATAGCTGTTTGACGGTCATCCTTGTTCAAATGGTTCAAATGGCTCTGAGCACTATGGGACTCAACTGCAGTGGTCATAAGTCCCCTAGAACTTAGAACTACTTAACACTAAATAACCTAAGGACATCACACACAGCCATACTCGAGGCAGGATTCGAACCTGCGACCGTAGCGGTCGGGGGGTTCCAAACTGTAGCTCCTAGAACCGCTCGGTCACTGTGGCCGGCCCAGTTTTCATGATTCCTGGATGATCTCCTACTAGAATTCCTTGTGTTTTTGTTTTTTTTTTCGTTGAAAGATTTTTCTTGTTGTGCTCCACGTGGACGTCGACATGTGGTAATGTTTTCGCGAATATATCCGTTTGCCTCCCCCCTCCCCCTCCCCACCCCCCCATGAACCATCGATCATGCCGTTGGTGGGGAGCCTTGCGTGCCTCAATGATACAGATAGCTGTACCGTAGGTGCAACCACTACGGAGGGGTATCTGTTGAGAGGCCAGACAAACGTGTGGTTCCTGAAGAGGGGTAGCAGCCTTTTCAGTAGTTGCAGGGGCAACAGTCTGGATTATTGACTGATCTGGCCTTGTAACCCTAACCAAAACGGCCTTGCTGTTGTGGTACTGCGAACGGCTGAAAGCAAGGGGAAACTACAGCCGTAATTTTTCCCGAGGGAACGCAGCTTTACTGTATGGTTAAATGATGATGGCGTCCTCTTGGGTAAAATATTCCGGAGGGAAATAGTCCCCCATTCGGATCTCCGGGCGGGGACTACTCAAGAGGACGTCGTTATCAGGAGAAAGAAAACTGGCGTTCTACGGATCGGAGCGTGGAATGTCAGATCCCTTAATCGGGCAGGTAGGTTAGGAAGTTTAATAAGGGAAATGGATAGGTTAAAGTTAGATATAGTGGGAATTAGTGAAGTTCGGTGGCAGGAGGACCAAGGCTTCTGGTCAGGTGAATACAGGGTTATAAATACAAAATCAAATAGGGGTGATGCAGGAGTAGGTACAAGTTTATATGCCAACCAGCTCTGCAGATGACGAAGAAATTGAAGAAATGTATGATGAGATAAAAGAAATTATTCAGGTAGTGAAGGGAGACGAAAATTTAATAGTCATGGGTGACTGGAATTCGACAGTAGGAAAAGGGAGAGAAGGAAACATAGTAGGTGAATATGGATTGGGGCTAAGAAATGAAAGAGGAAGCCGTCTGTTAGAATTTTGCACAGAGCACGACTTAATCATAACTAACACTTGGTTCAAGAATCATAAAAGAAGGTTTTATACATGGAAGAATCCTGGAGATACTAAAAGGTATCAGATAGATTATATAATGGTAAGACAGAGATTTAGGAACCAGGTTTTAAATTGTAGGACATTTCCAGGGGCAGATGTGGACTCTGACCACAATCTATTGGTTATGAACTGTAGATTAAAACTGAAGAAATTGCAAAAAGGTGGGAATTTAAGGAGATGGGACCTGCATAAACTGAAAGAACCAGAGGTTGTACAGAGTTTCAGGGAGAGCATAAGGGAACAATTGACAGGAATGGGGGAAAGAAATACAGTAGAAGAAGAATGGGTAGCTCTGAGGGATGAAGTAGTGAAGGCAGCAGAGGATCAAGTAGGTAAAAAGACGAGGGCAACTAGAAATCCTTGGGTAACAGAAGAAATATTGAATTTAATTGATGAAAGGAGAAAATATAAAACTGCAGGCAAAAAGGAATACAAACGTCTCAAAAATGAGATCGACAGGAAGTGCAAAATGGCTAAGCAGGCATGGCTAGAGCACAAATGTAAGGATGTAGAGACTTATCTCACTAAAGGATGTAGAGGCTTTTCTCACTAGGGGTAAGATAGATACATCCTACAGGAAAATTAAAGAGACCTTTGGAGGAAAGAGAGCCACTTGCATGAATATCAAGAGCTCAGATGGAAACCCAGTTCTAAACAAAGAGGGGAAAGCAGAAATGTGGAAGGAGTATATAGAGGGTCTATACAAGGGAGATGTACTTAAGGACAATATTGTGGAAATGGAAGAGGATGTAGATGAAGATGAAATGGGAGGCACGATATTGAGTGAAGAGTTTGACAGAGCACTGAAAGACCTGAGTCGAAACAAGGCCCCGGGAGTAGACAACATTCCATTAGAACTACTGACGGCCTTGGGAGAGCCAGTACTGACAAAACTCTACCATCTGGTGAGCAAGATGTACGAGACAGGCGAAATACCCTCAGACTTCAAGAAGAATATAATAATTCCAACCCCAAAGAAAGCAGGTGTTGACAGATGTGAAAATTACCGAACAATCAGTTTAATAAGTCACAGCTGCAACATAGTAACACGAATTATTTACAGAGGAATGGAGAAACCGGTAGGAGCCGATCTCGAGGAAGATCAGTTTGGATTCCGTAGAAATGTTGGAACACGGGAAGCAGTACTGGCCTTACGAATTATCTTAGAAGAAAGATTAAGGAAAGGCAAACCTACGTTTCTAGCATTTGTAGACTTAGAGAAAGCTTTGGACAATGTTGACTGGAATACTCTCTTTCAAATTCTAAAGGTGGCAGGGGTAAAATACAGGGAGCGAAAGGCTATTTACAATTTGTACAGAAACCAGATGGCAATTATAAGAGTCGAGGGGCATGAAAGGGAAGCAGTGGTTGGGAAGGGAGTGAGACAGGGTTGTAACCTCTCCCCGATGTTATTCAATCTGTATATTGAGTAAGCAGTAAAGGAAACAAAAGAAAAATTGGAGTAGGTATTAAAATCCAGGGAGAAGAAATAAAAACTTTGAGGTTCGCCGATGACATTGTAATTCTGTCAGAGACAGCAAAGGACTTGGAAGAGCAGTTGAATGGAATGGACAGTGTTTTGAAAGGAGGATATAAGATGAACATCAACAAAAGCAAAACAAGGATAATGGAATGTAGTCCAATTAAGTCGGGCGATGCTGAGGGAATTAGGTTAGGAAATGAGACACTTAAAGTAGTAAAGGAGTTTTGCTATTTGGGGAGCAAAATAACTGATGATGGTCGAAGTAGAGAGGATATAAAATGTAGACTGTGAATGGCAAGGGAAGCGTTTCTGAAGAAGAGAAATTTGTTAACATCGAGTATAAATTTAAGTGTCAGGAAGTCGTTTCTGAAAGTATTTGTATGGAGTGTAGCCATGTATGGAAGTGAAACATGGACAATAAATAGTTTGGACAAGAAGAGAATAGAAGCTTTCGAAATGTGATGCTACCGAAGAATGTTGAAGATTAGGTGGGTAGATCACATAGCTAATGAGGAGGCATTGAATAGAATAGGGGAGAAGAGGAGTTTGTGGCAGAACTTGACAAGAAGAAGCGACCGGTTGGTAGGACATGTCCTGAGGCATCAAGGGATCACAAATGTAGCATTGGAGGGCAGCGTGGAGGGTAAAAATCGTAGAGGGAGACCAAGAGATGAATACACTAAGCAGATTCATAAGGATGTAGGTTGCAGTAGGTACTGGGAGATGAAGGAGCTTGCACAGGATAGATTAGCACGGAGAGCTGCATAAAACCAATCTCAGGACTGAAGACCACAACAACAACAACATCCGTTTCACAGTTGGTAAAAAGCTGGTGGTTCTAAGGTGGTTCGCTTGCAATTTTTCTGGCGGTGTCTTTTGTGAAGTAAACTCCCTGTCCATTCTCCAAATGTACTTCTAGATGTTGCACAGTTGGTTCGCGCTCACGTATGGGAAAATCGAAAATCCGCCATGCTACTTCGTTACTGTTGATGCACCTTCCCATTTGGTACATAATGATCTCGTCGTTTCTGTTTTGTTGTTCGCTGCCTTTGGCTATTTGAAATACTGCCGTGTAACTGCCTTTGCTCACATACTTACAGATATGTTTTATGGATTTCGCTAAATTGTAGATTCTACGTTTATGTGTTCCTGGAACATTTTGGAAAGTAGTGTGTTACATTGTACAATCCATTGTCTACTTTCGGTTCGTCGCTGCCTGGTATTCGTAATTTCACTGTGAGGTACCGTATTTAGAATAGCTACCAACTCCGATTTGTGTTCGTCCAAATATCGGTTTGGATCATTTTGTACGTTTTTCGTCACTCATACATGGCGAATTTGTATTCAACGACCGGCATGTTCCGTGAGTCATCTTTTTCACTACTGTGTCGTACAGTTCTGAATCTTCTTGAGGGTTGGGAAATTGAGTTTGGATGACTTTGCCCATATCCATGGGATGAATTCTGTCATGTAGCTGTATGAGATTGTGTGAGTGAGGCAGTTCTCTGTTTTGCCATTCGCTTGGGTACCTCCAGCATCTTTCGGTTCTAAAGATGTGGTATTTTGTGATGACTTCAATAAATCTCATTTGTTTTTGTTGGAAAACTCGGTCTATTATGTCATGTCGTGAATCATCTTTTTCACTACTGTGTCGTACAGTTCTGAATCTTCTTGAGGGTTGGGAAATTGAGTTTGGATGACTTTGCCCATATCCATGGGATGAATTCTGTCATGTAGCTGTATGAGATTGTGTGAGTGAGGCAGTTCTCTGTTTTGCCATTCGCTTGGGTACCTCCAGCATCTTTCGGTTCTAAAGATGTGGTATTTTGTGATGACTTCAATAAATCTCATTTGTTTTTGTTGGAAAACTCGGTCTATTATGTCATGTCGTGAGTCATCTTTTTCACTACTGTGTCGTACAGTTCTGAATCTTCTTGAGGGTTGGGAAATTGAGTTTGGATGACTTTGCCCATATCCATGGGATGAATTCTGTCATGTAGCAGTATGAGATTGCGTGAGTGAGGCAGTTCTCTGTTTTGCCATTCGTTTGGGTACCTCCAGCATCTTTCGGTTCTAAAGATGTGGTATTTTGTGATGACTTCAATAAATCTCATTTGTTTTTGTTGGAAAACTCGGTCTATTGTGTCATGTCTTGAGTCATCTTTTTCACTACTGTGTCGTACAGTTCTGAATCTTCTTGAGGGTTGGGAAATTGAGTTTGGATGACTTTGCCCATATCCATGGGATGAATTCTGTCATGTAGCTGTATGAGATTGTGTGAGTGAGGCAGTTCTCTGTTTTGCCATTCGCTTGGGTACCTCCAGCATCTTTCGGTTCTAAAGATGTGGTATTTTGTGATGACTTCAATAAATCTCATTTGTTTTTGTTGGAAAACTCGGTCTATTATGTCATGTCGTGAGTCATCTTTTTCACTACTGTGTCGTACAGTTCTGAATCTTCTTGAGGGTTGGGAAATTGAGTTTGGATGACTTTGCCCATATCCATGGGATGAATTCTGTCATGTAGCTGTATGAGATTGCGTGAGTGAGGCAGTTCTCTGTTTTGCCATTCGCTTGGGTACCTCCAGCATCTTTCGGTTCTAAAGATGTGGTATTTTGTGATGACTTCAATAAATCACATTTGTTTTTGTTGGAAAACTCGGTCTATTGTGTCATGTCGTGAGTCATCTTTTTCACTACTGTGTCGTACAGTTCTGAATCTTCTTGAGGGTTGGGAAATTGAGTTTGGATGACTTTGCCCATATCCATGGGATGAATTCTGTCATGTAGCTGTATGAGATTGTGTGAGTGAGGCAGTTCTCTGTTTTGCCATTCGCTTGGGTACCTCCAGCATCTTTCGGTTCTAAAGATGTGGTATTTTGTGATGACTTCAGTAAATCTCATTTGTTTTTGTTGGAAAACTGGGGCTGTTATGTCATGTCGATGCGTGGCAGCTAGTCCGTATCTTAGTTGTTCTTTGCTTTCTCGCCACGACGAGTCGTCCGTATTTTACTATGTAGATCGTGGCATCTTGAGAGTATTCGTTCGTATGCCTCGGACTTCCTGTGTATGATGAGTGTAAGATAACCATTTCTCCAATGTCGTCAATGTTTCCGTCATTTATGATCGCGTCTCGAAGGTGGATGTATTTTTCCGTGCGTAGTATCTTCTAATTTAGTTTTTTGTAAAGCATCCGTTCCGCTTTTATTTTTGCGTACATATGTACCAGGGATTCTTGGAATAATTTGTGAGCGTTGAGAATGTGATTGTATGTTTCATTGTTTGTGATTATTCACTGGTAAGCATAGAACTCCTTGGCACCGACATTTTTGTTTCTTTCTACGCCTGTTTCGGTTTGGAATTGTTTCACATTAAAATGATATCCTTCCTCTCCGTGCTGACATATTGATGGATACTGGAGCGCATCATATGAATGGTGTGTCTCTGCAATGCCTTGTAGCCCTTCGGTTCTTCGTTGTACAATAACGTCACGGCTTTTGTTTTCATACTTCGCAATTACAATGGCGACTTTGTCCGTCTGAGGTGCATTAAATCGACGATCGTGTTCTCCAGGTGGTCTTTTGTCGGCTCTAATTATAACTTTATAGTCAACAGAAATCATTCGGCATAGTGCTGTTTTGAATATGTGAATTAGTTGATTGTATTTGTGTAAGATCGTCTGTACGTCTTGGACTACTTCTCGTTTCAGTCCACTGTTATTTGTGAGTCGTTGATCAGTTTCTGTTTCTTTATTTCCGACGAAATATACTTTCAGAAATTTATGATCTTCGTCGGGTAGTGGTGGTAATGATTTTTCCCATTACCACGTATCTGCGTTTGTTATATTCTTCTGTTGGGTCGTAGTGGAACACTTCATTTGTCAGGTTGTATTGTTTACTTGTCCGCCACCTAACTTCTCGTGGGGTGATATTTTCAACGCTGGCTTGAGTTCGCCGTCTTATATTATAAGATTGTGTCGCAATTCTTGATTATTCAATTCGTTCACTTCGTTGCGCTTCGATTTCTCTGCTTTTTAAGGTCTCATTATCGTTCGTTGGTAACTTAAACGTGCTTCGCGATATTGGTCTGTTTCGTTTCTTTGCTGTTTTTTTTTCGCCGTTTTGCTTCAGAAATGGCAAGATCTCCACTTTTACTTTTGGGCATTGTCTAAAATATAAATCAAATCAACTTTTTACTAACAAATACACCTAGTACAGTTTACACACTTTTCACACTTAATTTTAGATTTGTATTTAGTCACTGTATCGCTTTGACTATTCACACTTCACTGTTTGTTTTTATTCACTCATTGTATTCGGGTCCTACCTTAGTTACTGATCAAAAACTGACGTTAGAACCTCCTACACGTCTTTATCAGTAGCTTGCCCAACGGTTAGCGAATTCCAGAACGTAACAAAAAGGCTTCGAATGGTCCACAATGTTCCAGGACATTCCACAACAACAGAGAGGGTTCCGGAATGTTCCACAATTATCTGAGATGTTCCAGACTATTTGCGAACCTTCCAGAACACTCCGGATCATTGTGGAACATTCCGGAACATTCTGAAATGTTGTGCAATGCTTTAGAATATTTTGGAATGTTCTCAAATACTATCGAATGTTCTGGAATGTTTTAGAAATTTCTAGAGCGTGAAGATTCCCAGCCCTTATATCTTAAAAAGCACGGCCTTCAGATAAAAAGGAAACCTTCTTCATGGAGGGGGATAGAGGTCTACCAAACCACATAACTCCCTTGATAGTACCGGGACTCGTTTCTGAGTTTTAGCGGCACGCGCATTGTACACTTACGTTTATAGTACGTAGTGAATATTGAATACAGGGTGCGAGCTAGTGCCATTGTGCGGAGAAAGTGAGTACGATTTTATCTGACAGGGAGAGCTCCCCAGTAGTGCGATCGAGTTTTCTAAACCATCTGTACAGTGATGTTGACGAAGATCCCAGCTGTCACACCCTGCAGTCATTCACCCTGCTGGGCCCTCGTCTGCGAGTTATTGACGAGAAAAGAATTTGTAAATTTTGCTTCGCGCTCAGTAGTGTTCAAAAGCAGTGATATGTTGACCCTTTTTTTTGTAAATTTTTATCGATGTGGATTTAATCTTTAACTTATTCAGTTAATTGGTTTAAATGTAGTTTTTTACTTCTCTACCATTATCACATCCTATTAATCCTCATATCAGCTTTTTCATTTGGTGCCATTTTTATTTCTATCAATGTTCTTCCGAGTGAAACTTTTGTTCATGATTTTAATTAATGTTATTATTAATTCCGATTTAATTTGAATAGTTTTATCATCCTGGTTTTCGTCCATGTTATTGCATTCATAATTTTTATTTCTCATTTTGCTTGAATTTTGTTTTAGTTATAACTCCTTCTTTCATTTAAATCATCTGCGTTATTCTGTCCTAAGTGCAATAGGATTTTAGGCTATATTTTAAATGATGTGTGACGATTAGAATAAAACAACGCTGCCGGCCGGAGTGGCCGTGCGGTTCTAGGCGCTACAGTCTGGAACCGAATGACCGCTACGGTCGCAGGTTCGAATCCTGCCTCGGGCATGGTTGTGTGTGATGTCCTTAGGTTAGTTAGGTTTAATTAGTTCTAAGTTCTAGGCGACTGATGACCTCAGAAGTTAAGTCGGATAGTGCTCAGAGCCATTTGAACCATTTTAAAACAACGCTCGTCTTGTAACGAAAACTACATTTTTGACACCATTAGACAGTCAATATAAATATATTATTTCTTCTTCTGTTTTTACCAGGTAGATCGGCATTTCCAAATATTTAAACATTGTAGTAGATAAATATAATTGTATTCACATTCACAAAAGTTTTCAGTGGAAAAAGAATTATGTAAAAATGAGAAGAAACGAAAAAATTCATGCGATGATTGAAATGAGGTGACAAAGGAATGGAAACAAAGAATTACATTTAAAGCAGTTAACCGATTAAAACTTGTGGTGAAGGCCATTTCGATAAATATTAAAAAATTAAAAATTTAGAGCACCTGACGAGATTTGATCCCACAGCCTTCACCTTGTCCATTACACCATAAACCAGTTTACGACATTGTCTTCTTTTTGAGCGTCACGTAAAATCCCGGATTTTTTTCGTCGATTACTTGCAAACGAGGACCCGACAGATTGAGTGGGGTGCAGGGTGTGCTTCCCAGGATCTTAACATTCATCAAAAACTCGAACCCACCACTGGGGACCTCTACTTATCAGACTGCATTTTATTTTATCACATTCTCTACGTTTTAACCACATGCGTTTCTAGTAATATTCTTATGGGCGCTGAAAACCTCGCCGTTGAGCGCCCCTAAACCAAAATAGAAGCACATCCACCCACACCCACCGACACACACACACACACACACACACACACACACACAAACACACACACGCACCGAAGCCCAATCACCCCCCCCCCCCCCACACACACACACACACCCACACACACACACACACACACATACACATAGATAGAGGCAGCGATAGAGATAGTGAGTGAGAGAGAGAGAGAGAGAGAGAGAGAGAGAGAGAGAGAGGGAGAGAGAGAAACTGGAACTATCTTCGACCTGCATCGGCATTGTCAGCACTGTGTTGCCAAGTGTCTGCCAGCTTGTGTGAGGTGGATGCTGGGGCGTTGCAGGTACGAGTTCCGGGTGCCGGCTGACGGGGGCTTCGGGCGCAAGGTGGGCGGCAGATGGGGCGGCCTGGTGGGCCTGCTGCAGACGGGCGACGTCGACCTGGCCGTGGAGCTGCTCACCTTCATGGTGGAGCGCTCGCGCGTCATGCACTACACCATGCCGCTCTACGCCGACAGGTAGCTTGTGGTACTGAAAACAGTGTATTAACAACAACAACGTATTAGCAAACTGTTTTGCCAGAATTAACCATTTACACTACTGGCCATTAAAATTGCTACACCAAGAAGAAATGCAGATGATGAACAGGTATTCATTGGACAGATATATTATACTAGGACTAACATGTGATTACATTTTCACGCAATTTGTGTGCATAGATCCTGAGAAATCAGTACCCAGAACAACCACCTCTGGCAGAAATAACGGCCTTGATGCGCCTGGGCATTGAGTCAGACAGAGCTTGGATGGCGTGTACAGGTACAGCTGCCCATGCAGCTTCAACACGATACCACGGTTCATCAAGAGTAGCGACTGGCGTATTGTGACGAGCCACTTGCTCGGCTACCATTGACCAGACGTTTTCAATTGGTGAGAGATATGGAGAGTGTGCTGGCCAGGGCAGCAGTAGAACGTTTTCTGTGTCCAGAAAGGCCCGTACAGGACCTGCAACATGCGGTCGTGCATTATCCTGCTGAAATGTAGGGTTTCGCAGGATTCGAATGAAGGGTAGAGCCACGGGTGGTACCACATCTGAAATGTAACGTCCACTGTTCAAAGTGCCGTCAATGCGAACAAGAGGTGACCGAGACGTGTAACCAATGGCACCCCATACCATCACGCCGGGTGATACGCCGGTATGGCGGTGACGAATACACACTTCCAACGTGCGTTCACCGCGATGTCGCCAAACACTGATGCGACCATAATGATGCTATGCACACAACCTGGATTCATCCGCAAAAATGACGTTTTGTCATTCGTGCACCCAGGTTCGTCGTTGAGTACACCATCGCAGGCGCTCCTGTCTGTGATGCAGCGTCAAGGGTAACCGCAGCCATGGTCTCCGAGCTGATAGTCCATGCTGCTGCAAACGTCGTCGAACTGTTCGTGCAGATGGTTGTTGTCTTGCAAACGTCCCCATCTGTTGACTCAGGGATCGAGACGTGGCTGCACGATCCGTTACAGCCATGCGGATAAGATGCCTGTCATCTCGACTGCTAGTGATACGAGGCCGTTGGGATCCATCACGGCGTTCCGTATTACCTTCCTGAAGCCACCGATTCAATATTCTGCTAACAGTCATTGGGTCTCGACCGACGCGAGCAGCAATGTCGCGATACGATAAACCGCAATCGAGATAGGCTTCAATCCGACCTTTATCAAACTCGAAAACGTGATTTCTCCTCCTTACACGAGGCATCATGACAACTTTTCACCAGGCAACGCCGGTCAACTGCTGTTTGTGTATGAAAATCGGTTTGAAACTTTCCTCGTGTTAGCACGTTGTAGGTGTCGCCACCGGCGATAGCCTTGTGTGAATGCTCTGAAAAGCTAATCATTTGCATATCACAGCTCTTCTTCCTGTCGGTTAAATTTCGCGTCTGTAGCACGTCCTCTTCGAGGTGTAGCAATTTTAATGGCCAGTAGTGTATTACGATTAATGCTATCGAACACGGATATTTTAGAACCCGTGACTGTTAATTGAATGTAAATACATAAAAGTGCAAGCAGTCACTTTTTGAATAGCTTTTTATTATTCCGTTAACCGATTTTCGAAACTTTTCAGATTCATCTCGAGGCGGCTTTCCGCAAGTTATATATCTATTTCTAAAATAATGCTGGGGGCTGGCCCTGTATAAGAAGATGGAACATATTTATTGTATTGCCATGAGTATTGTTCATCTGTCGATAAGGACGAAAAATTTTAGTTTTTTACTTATTGCGACAGTATGGGTGGCTTTTTTCTGTTAGTGCCCATCTGTCTGCTTCCATTGTGATGGCCAGCTGGTACATAAATTCACACACTTTTACACAATATGTATGCATTTACGCTGTGACAGTGAAACTTTACCAGCATCCAGCAACTGTTGTTTGTTACAAAGATCTTGACACAAAGATATGCCATAGGCCTACTTTGCTCGGAGATGTTGTATGTTTTTGTTTGCTTGCATTAAAGTCGATATATGGGCAAATATTTCAGACAGAATTGGAATTAACATGAGAGCTAAAAATAAAATAAATAAATTACTGCAAGAACAAATTTCAAGTGATCTGATGTCTCATTTCTATTCGTATATTAACGCATAATACGGTCAACTTATCAGCAAATACTTTAATCGCGATTGGCATTAAAATGAATGCCCAGGAATAAAATAATACACAGTTATAGTATATGCAATAAAATGCAGCTGTTTGTATGACCATGAACATTATATTTAAATTTAAAACAATAGCAAAACTTCAGATGAACTGCTGATTTACTTCTGTTCTTACATTAACACGAACTGGGATACTAGTAAGGGCAGATTCTGTTTATTGTAGGTAGAGGTACACAAAAGTTAAAGTTTTTGTAAGGAATTAGAGCTGTTTGTATGACCATGTATTTTATATTTGTTCTTGGTGTTAAATATAAAGTGCATGGTGGGTTCGATTCTAGTCTGTTACAACTGTTTATAATTCAACGTGTCGGAAGATTTTGGGACTTTTTTATGGGATATTCGAATTTCTTATAACATTCATGTATGAATGGGAACATTCTCTGCTGAAGCAGACCTGTGTACTTTCCACCTGTGCTCAATAAATGTGTGAGGTGACAATCCTCCTCTCGTCAAAGGACTCAGACTTCGCATGACAACATGAAGAGGTTCTTGCATTGAGTCAGTGTTTGTGAAACATGAACATTTTTGCCACGAGGGCTCGCGTTAACCTTTTCCGCAATCCCAGCATGCCTCCAGGACCCATCCAAGTCTTCATATGTCATGTAATCACAACTCTTGTGTTCACACAGTTCCTGAATCCCTCACAGGGAGACAAATCTTGCAACGTCATTTTAGCCCGTCGAGGCATGGATGTATCATTGGTGGTTACAATGTCTCTCACAATACGATGTCCTTGAGACATGATAGCATGTCTGATAGACATTGCATTGTGAAGGTACACTATATAAATATTGTAACCATTCATGATGCACACGTGAAAGTTGCACCAGTACCGTAGTAACCTGCATCAAACCACTCTTCGGAATTCATTTATTCATCATAGTCCACTTTCTTGTTAACAGCAATGGTCCGTTAGATGCAAAATTACATTTTTGTGAATTTTAAATATAATATATTTTTCTTTCTCACATTTTGGTCTGTCCCTAATACTGAATTAAGTTTATAATGTCTATATTACAATTTTTTCTTATTTTTATTTATTTGTAGATCGTTAAGTAAATGCTACTGTACAAGTAATTCACCTATGGGATCTCTTTGCACCCTAGGTGTTACTTTACTGTGACAGAAAGAGAGCCATAGGTTCTCGTTATTTCAGCTGACTTGACTAATTTTACAATTATCTTTACATTTACTGCTGTTATTATTGTTACAATCATGTTCAGAAGAAACAAAATAAGTTTAACGACTATAGATAGGACGTTTCTGTTCACAGGACATGTACATTAGTATGTTCTACAAAAATTATTAATATATGAACCACGTCGGCCCGTAGGTTCAAAATCAGCATCGATATCGCGGCGCAACACCACATACCAGTAAAATGCACCTGCGGCTCTCAAAAATGGTTCAAATGGCTCTGAGCACTAACTTAGAACTAATTAAACCTAACTAACCTAAGGACATCACACACATCCATGCCCGAGGCAGGATTCGAACCTGCGACCGTAGCGGTCGCCCGGCTCCAGATTGTAGCGCCTAGAACCGCACGGCCACTCCGCCCGGCTCCTGCGGCTCTCTTTGTCGCTATAAACAGAAGTGTGACTTCGTCAGCCGTGCAGGATGCCTCGCTGACGTATGCGCGTACCGTACCGTCAAATCAGTCAACTGAAAGAGAAGGCATTATTGGCATGAGAGAATGTGATGCCGGCCGCTGTGGTCGACCGGTTCTAGGCGCTTCAGTCCGGAATTGCGCTGCTGCTACGGTCGCTGGTTCGAATCCTGCCTCGGGCATGGATGTGTGTGATGTCCTTAGGTTAGTTAGGTTTAAGTAGTATTAAGTCTAGGGGACTGATGACCTCAGATGTTAAGTCCCATAGTGCCTAGAGCCATTTGAACCATTTTTGAGAGGATGTGATGTATCCATTTGGGGAACTGCTGTTCTTGTGGGCCGAAGTGTTTCGGCAGTACAACGGGTGTGTGCAGAATGGTTCACGGAAGTGCGTAGAACACAACGAGATGAGTAGTCAGGTCACACCACCCAGAGCATACCCCGAGAAGATCGACACATCATCCGAATGGCGCTGCAGGACAGATCTGCGATCTTTTCGACTCTGACGCAACAGTGGAACAGTGTAACACCTCATACAGTTCTCCGCCTACGTTTGACGAATGTGCAGAAACATGCTAGACGGCAATGGTGTATGGAACGACATTACTGGGGACAGGAATGGCATCGGATAGTGTTTTCGGCCTAATCCAGGTTCTGTTTGTTTCAAAATGATAGCCGCATTTTGGTTCGCCGCAGACAGGGGGAACGGTATCACAGTGACTGCATTCACACAAGACATACAGCGCCAACTCAAGGCCTTATGGTCTGGGATGCTATTGGTTTCAACCACAAACCACAGCTGGTGTGTGCCTAGGGCACTGTGACCAGTGTGACGTACGTGAATGACATCCTACGACCCATAGCCATACCCTTTCTGCACAACACTCCAACACCGTTTCATGGTTCTGCATGAACATGTACCTTCTTGGTGTCACAGGAATTCAGCCTTTTTCCCTGCCCTGCCATATCACCGGACTTGTCCCCAATCGAAAATGTGTGGGATATAGTGAAACAACAGGTGCAGTGCTGTGACCCAGTGCCAACGATCACAGATGAACTTTACAACCAGATGACTGCGTCATGGATGGCTATATCACAGGACGGCATTCGCGCCTTATACCCGTCAATGCTGTAACGCATGGGATGTTATCAGGGCCATGGCGGACCCTGTGCTTACTAGGCAACCATATACATGCTGAACCGAGGTGACTGAAATGCTAGTCATTTCTGCAGAACAATTGGTTCAAATGGCTCTGAGCACTATGGGACTTAACATCTGTGGTCATCAGTCCCCTAGAACTTAGAACTACTTAAACCTAACTAACCTTAGGACATCACACACATCCATGCCCGAGGCAGGATTCGAACCTGCGACTGTAGCTGCCACGCAGTTCCAGACTGAAATGCCTAGAGCTGCACGGCCACACCAGCCGGCTTTGCAGAACATAATAACATACATGTCCTGTGAATATGAACGTCGAGTCTTTAGTTGTTATAGGCGATCTGTTTTTTCTGAACATGAGTGTACAACATTACATACTCTTACTACAATAACAAATAGTATAGTTATTACAATTGCAAAGGAAGTCCCTATTACCACCACTACAACCTTTATTTTCTTGAGCAACTACTACTACCACTATTGTTACTAATACTTTTATCAAGATTACATTATGATAATATGGTGGTCACTGACTCTCACAGAAAACTGAAACAATATACTGCATTGTATAGCTCCTCTATTTCTCTTCACTGTGTCTGACACACACACACACACACACACACACACATATATATATATATATATATATATATATATATATATATATATATATATATATATATATAGGGTGTTTCAAAAATGACCGGTATATTTGAAACGGCAATAAAAACTAAACGAGCAGCGACAGAAATACACCGTTTGTTGCAATATGCTTGGGACAACAGTACATTTTCAGGCAGACAAACTTTCCAAATTACAGTAGTTACAATTTTCAACAACAGATGGCGCTGCGGTCTGGGAAACTCTATAGTACGATATTTTCCACATATCCACCATGCGTAGCAATAATATGGCGTAGTCTCTGAATGAAATTACCCGAAACCTTTGACAACGTGTCTGGCGGAATGGCTTCACATGCAGATGAGATGTACTGCTTCAGCTGTTCAATTGTTTCTGGATTCTGGCGGTACACCTGGTCTTTCAAGTGTCCCCACAGAAAGAAGTCACAGGGGTTCATGTCTGGCGAATAGGGAGGCCAATCCACGCCGCCTCCTGTATGTTTCGGATAGCCCAAAGCAATCACACGATCATCGAAATATTCATTCAGGAAATTAAAGACGTCGGCCGTGCGATGTGGCCGGGCACCATCTTGCATAAACCACGAGGTGTTCGCAGTGTCGTCTAAGGCAGTTTGTACCGCCGCAAATTCACGAAGAATGTCCAGATAGCGTGATGCAGTAATCGTTTCGGATCTGAAAAATGGGCCAATGATTCCTTTGGAAGAAATGGCGGCCCAGACCAGTACTTTTTGAAGATGCAGGGACGATGGGACTGCAACATGGGGCTTTTTGGTTCCCCATATGCGCCAGTTCTGTTTATTGACGAAGCCGTCCAGGTAAAAATAAGCTTCGTCAGTAAACCAAATGCTGCCCACATGCATATCGCCGTCATCAATCCTGTGCACTATATCGTTAGCGAATGTCTCTCGTGCAGCAATGGTAGCGGCGCTGAGGGGTTGCCGCGTTTGAATTTTGTATGGATAGAGGTGTAAACTCTGGCGCATCAGACGATACGTGGACGTTGGCGTCATTTGGACCGCAGCTGCAACACGGCGAACGGAAACCCAAGGCCGCTGTTGGATCACCTGCTGCACTAGCTGCGCGTTGCCCTCTGTGGTTGCCGTACGCAGTCGCCCTACCTTTCCAGCACGTTCATCCGTCACGTTCCCAGTCCGTTGAAATTTTTCAAACAGATCCTTTATTGTATCGCTTTTCGGTCCTTTGGTTACATTAAACCTCTGTTGAAAACTTCGTCTTGTTGCAACAACACTGTGTTCTAGGCGGTGGAATTCCAACACCAGAAAAATCCTCTGTTCTAAGGAATAAACCATGTTGTCTACAGCACACTTGCACGTTGTGAACAGCACACACTTACAGCAGAAAGACGACGTACAGAATGGCGCACCCACAGACTGCGTTGTCTTCTATATCTTTCACATCACTCGCAGCGCCATCTGTTGTTGAAAATTGTAACTACTGTAATTTCGAAAGTTTATCTGCCTGAAAATGTACTGTTATCCCAAGCATATTGCAAGAAACGGTGTATTTCTATCGCTGCTCGTTTAGTTTTTATTGCCGTTTCAAATATACCGGTCATTTTTGAAACACCCTGTATATATATATATATATATATATATATATATATATATATATATATATATATATATATATATATAATTTACTAATAACGAAATGTATCCACTACCCTATCTTCTGTGCCATGTCGGCCAGCCTGTCGGATCCAGCAGTATTTTGTTACCTCCAGATAGCATGGCGACAGATCAGATTGCATTAGTCATATTTTACTGATTCTTCCGGTCTTCTACGCTCGTGGCCTCCCACCTTCACTCTTCAGTTACTGGACCACTTGGTCGTAGTCGCATCAGGCTTCATTTTCGTTGTGTAGGGTGGTATGCAGGCTTGGTCGCCTCCGCATCGGTGTCTGTTGACAGTAGTTAAGTTTTACTCCTCTTGAGACAGCGTCAGCTACAATATTTAATGTATGAGAGTTCTCTTTCACACAGGATCATAACCAGTTCTACTTCTTAAAGCCCATCAAGCAGTCCTTCGATTAGAAGACATTTGCATAATACGTGATCTGTTGTGGTCATTTAGCCATAATCTCTTGCCAATCTCCTCTCCGGAAAGATGGTCGATTTCAGAAGCGTTAGCAAACGTTTTTTTCCCGTGTTGGAACCAAAGACCGTAGCGTGTAAACCTTTTTCCTGAACTTCACGGCACGGTTATGAATGATTCAGTCCAATCCTGGCCGTTGCACAGTTCATTTCCTGACTGGTCGTGGTTCCTGTCCCGCACACTTACAGCGCATCTCACTTCCTCCGGTCGATAATTGCCAATGCGGTGAACGTAGATCTCCTGAACACATCGTGCTGCACTGTGAGTGATACTCACACACACATACGACGAAACAAAACAAGATTACAACAGAAACTGTACAGCACACACTCACACAGATGCAAATGAACTAGCAGACCACATCTGATAGACAAAACACACCATCTACAAATGAATGGTGTAAGGTTCGTGTCTGATCAACAGCTGTGTAGGCTGTAAATAACTTTCGTTTAATGTTGCACACTTATCACAGAAATACAGGCATTTATACAGTTTACAATGTGACAATGTTACAACATTTGTCAAACAAACGCATCTCGTCCTCAGAAAGTGAAATATTCCTAAACACAACAGTGGTAAATATTAACTAGAAGTTTCTTTACAAAATTATTCTTACGACTACATCATCATATTGGCCGGTACTACGATAAATCTGATTTTAAGTTCGGAGCTATTTAGGATGACAATCAAGTCTATGAAGGACGGTTAGTTTTGTGACAAGTTGAGCAAAAGATCACCCAAGGTCGTTAGAGTTTACAGTGGATGCAAGCTGGTGAACCAACAAGTTTACGCCTCTGTGCGTGGTATTTACCTTAGCTGCGATGAACTGTCGTCTGCATGGCTGCTCTCGCCCACTGAAATTCCTATAAAAACTAATTAAGCCTTTGCTAATTTTTTTCAGCAGAAATTCTCCCTATGTTTCTCGAGATGCGAGAAAACATGCACTCATCCCTAGTTTTGGAATATGGCGATATGCACTTGCATGGCTGGAGCAGGGTGCATATTAAAATTCCCTCTCAGTCCTTGCAAGGACAATTAACTAACTGGCTGGTTCGTTTCTCCACAGTGGGAGCTCAATGATGCTACAGCTAATATCTAGCTGAATGTCAGCCGCAGTGAATGCAGTGATCACTCAAATTTCTCCTCTGCGTCGTACAGAGCGTTATGCGCCCTGTTCTTCACTTGACGCCAGTTCAGAGAATAGTCCAAGAAAATTTCACTCTCGTCTTTCTCGTAGCCCTACTCTCTCCCCAGCTGGATTCTTTCGTTATCCACATCACGCTTTTTTCGACCAATACGAGCATCGGAAGGGACCTACCATTGAACTGCGCCGAAATCTTGGCACTTTACTCTTTCATAGTTCGTTTCTGCCAATCGAACATTTCATGCCCGCTCAGATGTGTACAATTCGCTGTTCACATGATCAACTGCATCACTGTTTTTGTTCATATCCATGTGGAATTCCGAAACGCAGTTTTCTAAAGCTTCTTTCTGTCATACTTCTGGTGGCCCATTACTCGCTCTGCAGTATACGTCACCTGTCCAGTCGCTGACTCCTGCCGCGGGATGCCCCCCTTAAGAACTTTCCGTAGTGCCTCCCGAGGTGAAGCCTCTGCATCTGCCCACAATGGCTTCCACACAAAACGCTGCTTCTTTCACCTTCTGCTCATTGACATGCATTATATAGGAATTGTGTGTTAATACCGTCGATTGAATGTCATCCCCTTTGCATTACATACTTATAGGCAAATCTGCCGAAGAAAGTTAGGTGTCATATTCACCTTCCTGTTACGATGCATAAAACTCTTATGTAAGGTGCGAAATTGATCTTCATTCATTCTGTCACCTTACAATGGGACATACACATCGCAGCAGTCGTCAAAGAGACAACTGGTTTAGTTCAGATGAGGACAGCGATACAACGGTCTTGTCTAACATCGAGGAGACAGCACACAGAGAAGAACATGTAAAAAAATCCAAATATCGGAACAAATATGAAACGAACCAGAGAGACATATGTTATAATACGGTAGTACCCAGTTACTGTATCGGGCACCACGTTAAACCACTAACTGTAATGACAGATTATTAGCTAATAGCGTAAGTTAGAATGACAGTACACGTATGATAAAACACACGATGAGGCGCAATACATAGCATACACAACACGCATCAAGAGTAATCCTGTATCACACGTATAATCAAGGATTAAGAAGACTGGCATATGAACACATCTTAGCAAGTAATGTATAGGGATGTCGCGCTCGAGGGCACGTTTCGAGACCTCCTCCCTGGGCAGCGCAGGTGAAGGGACATCAGCTACTCAGTCCATCGTATCTTCTTTTATCGCTCTTCTTAAAGCATCATTTTTTTCTTTTCAAATTCCCTATTTTCAGTATGATGTACAAAAGTTTTACGACTATAATATAAGTGCCATTTACACCACGAGGTTCCACGTCCATGAGGTTCTGCATGGGCAATGGGGCCCACAGCCTCAGCTGCATAGCATGAAATCTGCGCCGTGGGGGTCGTTGGTTCCGGTTATATGGACTGGCAAGGGGATTGTGTCAACTCGCCGTCATCGATTTCATCCTAAAGCATTGTATACACAAGTCTTGACCAGAAAGTGACAGAAGTGGTAGCTCCAGACGGCCAAGCGTGTAGAAAAAAATAGCATTTTTGATGCTGCTCAGGTGAGGCACGAGCCATTTGTGAGAGTGCAAATTGTATGTAGCGGTCAGGACAGCGGAAAGAGTACAGACGGGTAATTTGGAGGTCGTGGGGTCGTCTGCGTGTGAGGAAGCTTTTTTCTTTTCGGTTTTTGCGTTGCTTGTACCCCAAATAAACCGAAATAATATTCAATATATTTTACCTTCAAGATAAAAGTAGAATGTCATCGTACAGTATTAAAGTGATTCCCTCCCAAATGCCCTCCGCTTGTACAATCTTGCGTTGTCTATTTATTTTCCCACGTAAAGAATTTGACTAAATATCTTCAAAACTACTTTTATCAGGCCGAGAGAGAGAAATAAATCACATCCTGAGATGAGTGCATCAAAATATATTCCATTGTACACCACTTGTGGGCAACGGCCTTGCCACAGTGGATACACCGGTTCCCGTGAAATCAGCGACGTTAAGCCGTGACGGGTGTGGTCGGCACTTGGATGGGTGACCATCCAGGCTGCCACGCGCTGTTGCCATTTTTCGGGGTGCACTCAACCTCGTGATACCAATTGAGGAGCAACTCGACCGAATAGCAGCGGCTTGGGTCAAGAATACCATCATAACGACCGGGAGAGCGGTGTGTTGTCCTCATGCCCCTCCTATCCGCATCCTCCATGAGGATGACACGGCGGTCGGATGGTCCCGGTAGGCCACACGTGGCCTGAAGACGGAGTGCTTTTTTTGTACACCAGTTGTACAATCTGTTGGGCGAAGTGATGCGATGTGAGAGAATCTAATGAATGTAAAGCAAGACTGTCTTACTACAGGAACCTTTAAACAACCATGTTGATTGGTTTGTTTGCGGGCGGCGACCAAACAGCCAGGTCATCGGTCCCATCGGATTAGGGAAGGATGGGGAAGGAAGTCGGCCGTGCCCTTTCAAATGAACCATTCCGCTATTTGCCTGAAGCGATGTAGGGAAATGACGGAAAACCTAAATCAGGATGGCCGGATGGGGGTTTGTGACGTCGTCCTCCAGAATGCGAGTCCAGTGTGCTAACACATGCGCCAACATGCTCGGTAAAATAACCACATGACTGTAAATATGTGGTGATTATAACGTGTGCAAGATGCCGAGATAATTACTGCTTGCCCTGTTCAACGATGGATAATAAACTGTAAAGTAATGAAAGTATTTAATTTTACTTACGAAGCACTCGTGCACGCCTTACAATTCCTTCATAGAAATTTCTTTCAATTCCATATCTTGCTTTGTCTTTTATATTCAGGCTTTTTATGAAAATATTAATGAATACAGCGTATTTAACATTCTTTCGATTTATATGTAGTAAAAGTACCGAAAAAATCTCCACGTAGGGATACGATTCCACATTTCTGCGATTACAGTTCTGTAATCTTTCCGCTGCGCCAACCGCTGCCTGGAAGCTAGGCCAGCATGGATGGCTCTCGCCTCTCCGACCTGCGCCAAAAACGCTGTTTTTAACCAAACGCCTGGCCATCTGGAACTCTCCCTTCTCTCACTTTCATTTCTGGCTAAGTGCTGCACGTATCATAAATCATAAATCAAAATTGGTGATGACGAGTAAACGCGATCTCCTTGTGAGTGGAGGACTAGGGCTCACGCAATACTTTTTAGATGGGGGTGGGTGTGGCTGTAATAGTCCAAATGTAGCTCGGAAAAATGGGAACAAAAACATGTATCGCCGGCCGCTGTAGCCGAGCGGTTCTAGGCGCTACAGTCTGGAACTGCGCGACCGCTACGGCAGCAGGTTCGAATCCTGCCTCGGGCATGGATGTGTGTGATATCCTTAGGTTAGTTAGGCTTAAGTAGTTCTAAGTTCTTGGGGACTGATGACCTCAGCAGTTAAGTCCCATAGTGCTCAGAGCCATTTGAACCAAAAAAATTGTATCACGAATCTTCGGATTGATGACTTCAACAAGAACAACGAATGAGAAAAAAACAACGCATTAACGAGGTGTGACCACACCGTGACGCAGGCAGACGCTGTTCGTGCGCCGCGAGCAGGTGTCTCGGCGGCCCGAGTGGCGAGTGTTCGTGCAGCCGCTGTCTGGCCGGCTGTGGGCGGCGCTGGCAGCTGCGCTGCTGCTCTCCGCAGTCTCTCTGGCAGCCGCCCTCGCCTTCAGGGCACGGCGCGCCGCCTCGGTCCCCAGCGACGCCTTCCTCTACTCCGCCTGCGTCTTCACTGTGGAAGGTGAGCTCAACACCCTGCCAATACATACCGTGCTGCCTCTCCAGTAAACCAAGTAATACTCGCACATGGAAATTGGGATATTCATTCATAAGCAACCATGTAGTCTGCTTACACTCACTATGCACCTTCCACGACAGCAGCTCCCGTATTTCTTATCCTACTGCTGGCGCCCTGCAGCGCTCCGTCCTCTCCCCTCTCCTCATCTCCTGTACACTGACGTTATATCGAAGCTACCCCCTCCTATCCACCTCTTCCAATATGCTGATGACGTCGCCTTCCTGGCTCTCTGTCTTTCCCTTCAACGGTCCCAATGCACCTTCCAAACCCACCTTGACCAGTTCACCACTTGGTGTAGCCATTGCTTCCTTCGTATCTACAAAACCCAATCATCATAGGCCGCACTACCCGCTCCTCCCGTCTCCACGATTTTTACCTCACCATTTATGGTCGTCCCATCCAACTCACCCCCTACATTAGGTACCCTGGCCCCACCCTCGACCATCACTTCACCTGGACCCCTCATCTCCTGACCATCCAGCAGAAAGCCTCTTCCTGCCTCCACCTCCTGAAACTCCTCTCTGGCCAGACATGGAGACTGCATCCTTCCGCTATCCTCCCCACCTACAAATCACTTATTGTCCTATCCTCTGCATTGCCAGGATCTTCCCCCTCCCCCCCCCCATTTTATAAGGCCCTCCAAATCCTAGAACGCCATGCGCTCTGCCTTGCCTTCCGTATCCACCTCCATTCCCCAACGTGACTCCTGTATGTCCTCATACCCTTCCCCCACCTCCTCATTTTCCTCTAACATCTCCACATCCTTTACACTGTCCACAGGCTTGATCCTCTCCATCCCCTGGTTGCCTCCTTCCTCTCCACCCCACACCCATTGCCAGGCTTCTATCGCTGTATCCCACCCTCTCTCCGCCTCCACACCCTCCATCTCCTTCATCAGGGCAATTTGAATGTTGAACTTCGCTGTGACATCTACCCTTCCTTCCAACTGTAACCTGGACTGGTTCCTTCCTTCCCAGGGCCCCCCTTTTCCTCTCCCCTGCTTCTCCCAGAGCGGATTTTCCTCCTTCCCCCCTGCATCCCTGCAACCCCTCCTCGACCGCTTCCCTCCCATGTCCTTCTTTTTCTGGCCCTTTTCGGCGCGGCCCCCGCCCGTGCCTCCCCTCTCCACCGATCCCTCCCTTCTTCTCTTCTCCCTCGTCTCCATACCCCTGGCAGATCTTCTGTTTGCTCATCGTCATCAGCTTGCTGCATCAGTGCTATGTTTGGTGTTGTTCTTCCGTGCATCAAGAGCTGTGATTTTAATTGTGTGCTGGACTTGTACATAGTATTACTGTCAGTGATTGTTATGTGCTACGCCATCCGTTGATCCTTTTATGATCCAGTCATACCTCACCTTCTGTTCTTTAATTGTCCCAGTGTGTGGTTTTTTGTGTGCACTACTTTTATATGGTTTTTATCTCCATTTTGCAATCGCCCCCCTTTTTGTCTGTTCTCTTCCGTACTGTTCCCCCTTTTTATATCTATCTACGCCTTATTTTCTCATTCCTGTTATTTTAAATGTCTTGTTTGGTATAATTACTGACTTTCCGCTGAAGAGCAGTGCATATGCTGCTGCCAGCCCGTCCTAGGTGGGGCATTGAAATACAATAAATGAAAAGAAATACACTCATAGCGATAGCTCATTTAGTGAGCTCCACACTGGTCACTCTACAGTTATGAGAGAAGGTGGGAAACCTGCTCCCTTGGCCGCATGGGGAATACACTGATGAGCCAAAACATTATGACCACCTGCTTAATAGCTTGTTTGTCAGTCTTTGAAGCGAGGTACATCACTAATTCTGCTTATCGTAGATCCGACAGTTTGTCCGTAGGTCTGTGGAGCAGTACGCCGTTAGACGTCTACGCACAGGTCATGTAATTTTCGTGAATAACGGGCCGCTCATTTTCGTACGCGGTGATGGCGTCTGATAGCGACCCAGATGGGTTCCATAACATTGACATCAGGCGAATTGGGTCGCCGAGACATCAACGTGAGTTCACTATAATGCTCATGAATCCACTGTAGCACGGTTTTGGCTCCCAGACAGAGACAGTTATACTGCTGAAAGATGACATCGCCTTCGGGAAAGACATCGACCATGAAGGGATGCAGATGGTTCGCAGCTGTCAGCGTGTCCTCGATTACTACCGCAGGTCCCGTGCAAACGCAGGAGAATGTGCCACAGCGTAATGCGGCTCCCACCACCCTGCGTCCATGGCACGCTGCACGTTTCGAGCTGCCGTTCACCTCGATGACGGAGTTTGTGGAGACGACCGCCGACCTAGCGTAGCGAACCCACACGTCTCCATTGATGGACGATCGAATTCCGATGGTTCCGCGCCCGCTGCAACCGTAATTGACCATGTCGTTGGGTCAACATGCGAACATGTACTGGTGGTCTGCTGCGATGCTCCATTTTCTACAATGTACGATAAACGGTGTCATCCGAAACACTTTTGCGTGCACCAGCATTGTGCTCTTCCGGCAGAGATGGCATAGATCACCATCTATCGTACTTTACAGAGAAGACAAACCTCCGAACCCTACGTTCTGTAAAGAGTCGTGGAAGTCCAACCATTTAGCGCCTAGTGGTAACTTCACTGTCCTATTTCTTTCCGTATGTGCTCACGACAGTAGCACGTGAACATTCGGCCAGCTTCGCCGTTTTCGAGATACTCGTTCACAGGCTCTGCATAATACTAATCAGTCCCCCGTCAAAGTAGCATTTGCAGCCCATATTTTCGCTAGGATGATGCCACTTCCGTGCCTTTTACTCTTACATACTTTCGTTACAGTATCACCTGTCGCGGCTCATCAATGTACCTTGTTGGAAAACGGTCTCAAGCGAAATAGTGGGAAGAGTGGATATTGTGCCACGTCCCTGGCAAGCCAGAAGGCCAGGCTGACTAAATATTCCAATACAAGTGCCCTGAGAACGTCGAACACAATAAAGTTAACCCGTTCTCGACGGAGTTCTCAAGGAAGCCTACACGACACTTGGAGATCTTATGGAACAATACTACCTTTCGTTACTCGGAGGCTATTTGCAAACATCCAGCGAATGTGGATCAGCAGCTGCCAAGTGTTATGTTCAAGTTTAAGGTAGTAGTTTTGATTTCCAGAAGACAGCTATACGGGGAAATTTTACATCTACGTACATACTCCGCAAGCCATGGCATGATGCGCAGTGGGTGGTACCATGTATCGCTACTAATCATTTCATTTCCTGTTACACACTCAGATACAGCGATGGAAAACGACTGTCTACGAGTATATTCCTCCGCACGAGCCCTAATTTCTCTTATCTTCGTGTCCTTGCGAGAAATGTACTTTGTCTGCGGTAGAATCTTTCTGCTGTCAGCTTCAAATGTCAGTTCTCTGAATTTTCTCGATAGTGTTCCTCGAAAAGGACGTCATCTTCCCTCCAGGGACTTCCACTTGAGTTCGCGAAGAAATCTCGGTAATAATCGTCTGTTGATCTGATGTACCGGTAACAAATGTAGCCTCGCAAGTGCTTCGATGTCGTGCTTTAATCCGACCTGGTGGGGATCGTAAATATTCGAGCAGTACTCGAGAGCAGGTCGCACTAGAGTCTTATACGTGGTCTCCTTTACAGATAAACCACACTTTCCTAAAAATTTTCCAGTAAACCGAAGTGGACCTTTCGCCTTCCCTACTATCGTCCTTACATGCTCAGATTTTATATCACTTCGCAACGTTTACGCCCAGATATTTAATCGACGTGAACTGTGTCAAGTAGTAGAATGCTAATGCTGTATTTCAGAATCACGGAATTGTTTTTCCTACTCATCTCCATTAACTTACTTTCTACATTTACAGCAAGAGGCCATTCACCACATCAACTAAACATTTTGTCTTTGTCAACTTTTATCCTCCTACAGTGACTAAACGGTGACACCTTCCCGTCCACCACAGCATCATCAGCAAACATCCCCAGATTGCTCCTCACCCTGTTCGTCAGATCATTATGATGAACACTCGTCGTCGAGGACAACGTACCGGTCTCTTTTAGAGAAAAAGTCTTCTAGACACAAACATATCTGGAAACCTATTCTGTATGTGCCTTCGTCAAGAGCCTGCAATGTGTCAGACGCTTTCCGGAAATCTAGGAATATGGGGGCTGCCTGTTGCCCTTCATCCATTGTTGGTAGGATATCATGTGAGAATAGAAAAATCTGAGTTTCGCACAAGTGATGCTATCTAAATCCGCTCTAATTTCTGGAAAGAATCTCTTCCGTCACAAGAAATTTATTATATTCGAATTGAGAATACGTTCAAGAATTGTGCGGCAAACCAATATAATGGATGTTGACCTATAATTTTGCGGATCCGTTCTTTTACCCTTCTCATATACAGCAGTCACCTGCTCTCTTCCCCAGTCGCTTGAGACCTTGGACTGGGCAAAAGATTTGCGATAAATACAAGTAAGGGGCCATTGCCGTAGTGTACTTTCTGTAAAATTGAACTGGGATTCCATCCAGACCTGGCGACTTATTTGTTTTCAGCTCTTTCAGTCTCTTCTCTACGCCAAAGATGTCTATAACTATGTTCTCCATACGGAAGTCTGTACGTCGATCAAATGACGGTATGTTTGCTAGATCCCCCCTGCGTGAATGATGTCTTAAACGCTTGATTTAAAACTTTCATTTTCCTACTGATGTCTTCTGTTGCCTCACCAGACTGGTTAACGAGTAGTCATTTGGCGATTTTGTGTAGGACTTGATTATTGTCTGGTTCTCAGCAAGATATTTTGCTAAGGTATGACTGCTATTGTTATTATTCATCTCGGAGGAATAAGCAAGGCAGTGGGGTAGTGGAGAACCCAGTGATGAACCTGAGCTCGTCTCTATGGCTGTTTACCAGATAACCAATCAAAAGACGGAAGATGCCAAGAGTGTGTATTGGGGCATGGGAGCTGGACAGCAGCGTCGTTAGTTGGTCTTAGGCTGGTGTTGGCTTTCCAAGGAGAGAGGGCCTGGAGTGCGATGAAAGACATTAAGACAGCAGTGGGTACGCTGCAAGAAGAAAGACGCTGAGTGTCCTAAGTGGAGTGGCAGAAAGTGGTGAGACGCTGTTGACTTAACTGTAAGTACTGTTCTGAAGGGAACTTGTAGTTTCATGGCTGGGAGGAAGGAAGTCTTTTCTGTAAAGGACTGGAGCATCCGTAGTTTTGTGAGTGTGGGGGTTTTATTTTGTCAAGTTGCACAATGGACTGATCTAACAAGTACCCTTTGGCTCCTGCAAGAAACAATTTCCACCACACACTACTACAGAAGTCAGACAGACGCTCCTAATGTACCAACAAGAACTGCTTGAAAAACATTCAGCAACAAATATCTTCTGGAGTCGTCCGCTGTAAGGAAAAGACACAAAAATATTCTATATTCTTACATAACTAGTGGAATACTTGGGTACTGGAGTATTGCTAGTTAATGTAAGAAAAACATTAAGCAAACGGAAAATATTATTTATTGCAAAAAATTCTGAGAAATCAAGTGAAACTTTTTCTTATAAATTAATAAATTTCCGGTTCTTTTCGGAACAGTAGATTGCCTCTTATGGATAGGAATGCTATTATTTTACAAAGTGTGGAAGGGTTCTTTTCTCCCTTTTCTTTAAGAATGTTATTTACCCGGCAGAATGGCTGAGAGCCGTGCCTACACAACTTGAATAACTTTTGTAAGTATGGTCAAGGCTGTCGTGTGAGAAATTTGATGGAGTGTACTGTTAGGGAGGAAAGATGGGGCTCTCATACGCTGTAGCGCACAATACCGTGAGTTGCGACGACTGCTGCCTGCATCGCTTGCTGCTGACAAATTCTATCTGGATTGACGTTCACCAATAAAACTCTCCCTACGCCTTGATAAAGTCAATCAATATTCGCTCACAGGCGTTTAACTAGTACTCTGTCCGTGTTCACACCGCACAATAAGTGTGGCGGCCAACACAGTGAATAATGCTTAATCGCGGGTGACTCAATATAGAGTATCACTCCGATTCGCTATCGACAGAGGTGCTCTCCCAGTGAAGTACTGAGGAGAGACTTTGTTCCTAGCTCTTTGCGTACACGTCTGAGCACACTCGCTCTCGTTACGTGTTCCCACTCGAAGAGCGACAACAGAATGGCACCTTTTTCTGCAAAAGTTGCCAGGGTATATCATTCGCTGTCTTCCCTCACTCCTGTGGCTCTTTGCATCAGAAATATTCCGCCAATCAGCATTGCTTTTTTAAACGGGAGAATGACGTTTCGTTTAAGTCGATCAATGAGGAAATCCGTAGCATCTCCATTAGGCGTATACTGTCCTCCTGTGAGAACTCTGTAACTATGCAGTCGGTCCATCAAAAAATGCGTCTTCTGGGAGCTTCCACACAATGTAGCGGAATTTTCTTTTAAGTCGAACACGGAGGTCGTTATCCCTTTGCTCTGGCAAAAGCTGTCCTCTCTCTGGGCGGTC
The DNA here is from genome assembly GCF_021461395.2 of Schistocerca americana. NCBI lineage: Eukaryota > Metazoa > Arthropoda > Insecta > Orthoptera > Acrididae > Schistocerca > Schistocerca americana. The sequence continues at coordinate 322,795,956 of NC_060121.1, read as the reverse complement.
ATTTCGGCCGAAGTAGGTGTGCACTGACCCACTCCTCTTAAGGGACGGGCTTCCCAGAGGGCTGGCCGCCTCCCTAGAACGAAAATTCCTGTGGCCGTCATGTTGTGTATGCCAGACTCTACCTTAGTGAGTTTGGGTTCGACTGAAGCGTGTTGATGTGCAGAATACGATTGTGAGGGCGGAATATGTATGAAATGAAGGTCAGGAGACCATGCCACCTTACGGTTATTATGTAAAAATGAATAGCTTCCAAGCAGCACCTACGAGTTACAAAGGGAGTTATGCGACTTAGTAAAGTTTTGGCAACTACGTTAATTAAGGAACGAAGCTTGGAACTACTGGGGATTACTCTAATAGTGTACACTGGATTTAAACTTCATAAAAGCTCTTCACCCCTATTTAATATCGACGTGTCCATATTAGTGGCTAGTCTTTCCCGTTTTGAAGTAGTTTTAGGTATTTTGTGTTATTACTGCATTCCAATGTGTTTAGTTATATTTGTGTGTGGGTGATGTAAGTGAACAGAAGAGTTGTTCATTTAATTCGATTGACTATTGTCCGTTTCCAGCATTGGTACCCCTACAGTTCGCCGATTCTTTGAACGGATGTTGGGTCCTCGAGAGATGAGCAGTCAGAAGGGCCTCATGTATGACAGTTCGTGAATTACCCGTGTCTCACGGGGCATGCGTACAGTAAGGCCGGCGACCCAATTTTTCACAGTTGTGTGTGCTGGGAGGTTTGTCATTTAAGGCAGCCGAGAGTTGTTAATGTAGGTAGCTCAGTAAAGATATTGTACGTCACATTATGGCCAACTGTAACAGCGATGCCTACGAAGCTGTGAGTCAGCCTTTTATACTGATGAAGACGTCCACGCATCGTGGTGTGGACTCAACAAAAGACGTTAGGGACGTATCCTGATCCTCGGAATTTCCACCACCTTTCACAACTTGCAGACATTGCTGCGCTCGATGCACTCACTCCTTCCTCAATGGCATTCAGTTGTTGTTAAACATAACTGGGGTTGGGTAACCCACAAGGACCAGGGAGGACGGTTGAGGGGGGAGAGGGGGGGGCAAACAATTTGGGTACTCCTCTCACCATTTTTACGCAGTTTAAAATCGATAAAGTGGTACGTCGCACTGGCTGCGAATCTCCTTAGCAGTGCTGTTGGCTAGAAAGCGAATGTACATTATCGAAAACTCGGTTCTTGTAAGGTTCCCTGGCAAAGGAGAATTGCAGATGTAACGGAACCCCCCTTTCATTGTATGTGAATATCCTCCATTCGAAAATATATCAGCCTCTAGAGCACTACTCCCCCTCTCGTTATATACGGAATGTTCATTTAGCTGTCGCAAATTTAATCAGGCTCGTAATTATTTAGTTGAGGGTAAAAAAGTTACATAAAGATTCAATGGGTAAGGTTAATAACTGTCACCCCGTAGTTGTTACCAGTAATACGCCCCTGTTTCGATTGTTTGGTAAAAGTAGGGACTTCAGAGAGTAAGTTGCACGCATCATGTCACACTAAGACCTTTCGCAACAGTTTACTGTACGTCATTTCCGGAATTATGGCCTGTACACGCTGTCGTGATATGCCCGATTTCGATGAGTCTCGTCGGTTGCCGTACGCGGTCGTCCACTCTACTGAAAAGACTACTGACAGGTGCATCACAGTGTGGCAGTGAATGGTGCGACAGCGGGAAACGTCCACGAAAGCTGAAGTACGCGGGACCGTATGATTCTTGGGGGTAAATCGTTGAAACTGCTCACAGATTCACCTTGAAATTCTGGCGATATATGAACCATATGCTAAGTCGGGTCCTGCCTTAGTGAAACGGAGCACACAATTAGATCAAGGGCACACAGACGTTGATGATGCTGATCGATAAATGCAGATCTTGCACGATCCGATTTCCATGTTATCGGCAAGCTGAAAACATATCTGGGAGGAAAAATTTTCCAAAGACGAGGACCTTCACAAAGCGGTTTTCGAATGGCTCCGAGACAAAGGAGCAGAATCCTATCGTCGATGAATTGAACGGCTGGTGGAACATTTTAGTCGGTGCTTTGAGAGAATTGCCGACTATGTTGTACAGGAATGTCGCGTATGCGTCACTCTGAAGTGTAATGCAGCATTAAATAAAAGTTGCTTGGTCTGCCACAATAATGTGTAACTTTAAAAGGGGTGCCTTGCCCGTTAAAAGGATTCGGAAATGGCAGAACCTCCCCTTTCCACACATAACGTGGATTTTGCTCACAACTACTCCATCAGTGTGACTTTCCCTTATCTAGAAGGGATGACTGGGGTTGAATTTCATACAGATAACCACATACAAAAGAAGACAGGTGATTCGGACGTCGTAATACGGCGCAGAAGATGGATGTGACTTCTCGGATGAACACCCGGAAGTTCACAATTAATCAATATCGCCGAGAAAACCCGAGAGATCACCGTCACTTTACACTCGCCCTGTCGCTTTGTAATATTTCTGGCTCAGTCAGCCATCATATTAGGTTCCAAGAAGCTGTTCCCAGAGCAGTGGAGATGCAAGAAGTATATAGATGACGAAATGTGGTGTGAGGTACCTGTGACAGATGTTAGATTCGGCACCATTTCCGTGAGAAAGACCGCCGGTATAATGCTACTGCTCTGTGATTGGCTGCTGTGTTCGGAGCAAGGGCGCCAAAACGTTAAAGTATAGTTATTATTATTAGTTAATCTACTCATTGGAATGACTTCACTTTTTAATATAAATATCTCTGACCAGCTGACTATCAATCAGTCATTTTAGAATTATTAAAAAGAATTAAAATCAAAAACAATAGACTGACGAAACTGCAGACGAAGCACTTCGGAAGCGTTCGGGTCACGCCTTTTCTAGTATGGCGCGCGAAGTGTTTCGGGCTGTTCATCACTCTGGATTAGACAGCCGAGAAGAACAGACATGTTGTCTGTCGTAGGATGTGTTTCCAATTTTTATTTAAGTTCCTGTTCGTCACTCTGGATTAGGCAGTCATGTTGTCTGTGGCAGGATGTGTTTGCCAGTATTCAGTATTCACTCCGGTAGTCATGAGGCACAGACACGTGCCACAAATAGTGCGAAGGTACATTTTCGTAAACATTGTGTTTATCGTGTACTTTACTGTATCAGAAGGTGTTGTATGAAGATCATGTAGTCTTCTCGTGTGGCTGTATTAAAATACACGAGTGGCATCCCAAAGAAGTGATACATTATTTCAGACCAGAACCTCGCTAAATGTCAGTTTCAGCCTCAAGATACAGAACCTACGACCAGCGTGCTGTTTTCTGCGCTGAAGACATCAACTTGAAGACAGCAGGTTAGTGAACTGTAACAGAACCTTCGTATTCCACACAGTGCAGTGGAAACAACTAGGCGCCTCACGTGTACTGCATGCACAGAAGAAATGTGCTCAGTGACACGTCATCTGCAATAATGCAGAGGAGGTAAAGGAGGATGATCGTTATTAACACCAACAATCAATTCATTCTTCCTTTCTTGCCGTAGCTTGCACGCCGCAGCCCGAGTGGGCAGTCGAGCCACGCGCCTGCAGGCCTTCAGTATAGCAGTACTGTACATGGCTGCTCTGGTTTGGGTTTTCCCTGGCCAGAGGTGGATTATCATCAGGGATCCCCGAGCTTCCGCTCATACTCCCTTCAAGTCCAACCCATGCATCCACTACCCAACTTCGCCACAACGAAGGAAACCAGCTCGGAAAAGCTACCCCCTTTGTGGGGGAATGGACATTCCATCTGAATAGCGCCTTTAGCCACCCTTTTGGGTGCCCACGGGGAACCACGTGGAGGCGGCGCCGTCACCGCTGATGGCGACCCTTTTCATCAGCAGTATAGCATCCACATACAGCATATCCGTAATTACGGAGGTGCTCAGGGGAACAACCTGTAGCCCCCAGGCTGGCGAGGCCCACATGCTGTCGATCACCAGTTTCCCAGGATCTCGGCCAATTCCAGTCCATGTACTGGTATTTCTGCCCTCCGACATTCCCTTCTCGCCACTGGTGTCCCAGGAGCCATGTAGAGGCATCATCGGTGGTTCTGAGAGTCAGCTCGTCACCCCTCCACAATCAGCCATGGTTTCTCCAAGTGCGCGAGATATCAGGGCTGTTTCGGAATCATGGGTCAAGCAAAATGTTGTTTCCAGTTGGTACTGGTTCTTGTACTGGGTCGCAATCGTTTCCTGCTATTTACTGTATATTTCTTTAGATTGCTTCACTGATGATTCTCGCTACTTCAGTATAGCAGTTATCACTGGTTGCGCAGGCTCCCCGCTCGTGGAGAGCGGCCGCCTGTCGGTGCGGCTGTGGCAGGTGAGCGCCACCCTGGCCGCCGTCGTGGTGCACGCTGCCTTCTGCGGGGCGCTGGTCGCCACCGTGGCCGCCCCCAGCCACGAGCCGCCCTTCAGCGGCCTCCACGGGCTGCTCCACAGCGACGACTTCAGCCTCGTCGTCGAGGCCAACACCTCCGTACACTTCTACTTCCAGGTCAGCTACTGTACTAACAGTCGAAATATGTAATGCAATCTAGCGCCCTGCCTCGCGTCTCCGAGTACCCAGTTATACCGTCCGGTCACATTAATGTGACCACATGTCAAAAGCTTGAATAATCAACTTTCAGCTACTCGATTCGCTGGGAGACGTGCAGGAAGATAATCAGCGATGTCTTGTAAGGTACAGACAGCGATAAAGCGATGTGTAGCCGTGCCTCTGTTACGGGTCAGTGGCGCGAACAGCACGATAGAGGTGGTCACAGGTGGTCACACAGATTCCCAGCTAGGTTTGAATCCGGAGAGTCTCGTGATCAGGGGAATGTGGGAAATTAATCCTGGTGCTCACCGAATCACGCACGTACAGTACAAGCTCCGTGACACATTGCATTGTCCTGTTGATTACTGGCCATTAAAATTGCTACACCACGAAGATCACGTGCTACAGACGCGAAATTTAACCGACAGGAAGAAGATGCTGTGATATGTAAATGATTAGCTTTTCAGAGCATTCGCACAAGGTTGGCACCGGTGGCGACACCTACAACGTGCTAACACGAGGAAAGTTTCCAACCGATTTTCAAACACAAACAGCAGTTGACCGGCGTTGCCTGGTGAAACGTTGTTGTGATGCCTCGTGTAAGGAGGAGAAATAAGTACCACCTCGTTTCCAAGTTTGGTAATGGTCGGATTGTAGCCTATCGCGATTGCGGTTTATCGTATCGCGACATTGCTGCTCGCATTGGTCGAGATCCAATGACTGTTAGCAGAATATGGAATCGGTGGGTTCAGGAGGGTAATATGGAACGGCGTGCTGGATCCCAATGGCCTCGTATCACTAGCAGTCGAGATGACAGGCATCTTATCCGCATGGCTGTAACGGAATGTGCAGCCACGTCTCGATCCCTGAGTCAACAGATGGGGACGTTTGCAAGACAACAACCATCTGCACGAACAGTTCGACGACGTTTACAGCAGCATGGACTATCAGCTCGGAGACCGTGGCTGCCGTTACCCTTGACGCTGCATCACAGACAGGAGCGCCTGCGATGGTGTACTCAACGACGAACCTGGGTGCACGAATGACAAAACGTCATTTTTTCGGATGAATCCAGGTTCTGTGTACAGCATCATGATGGTCGCATCCGTGTTTGGCGACATCGCGGTGAGCGCACATTGGAAGCGTGTATTCGTCACCGCCATACTCGCGTATCACCCGGCGTGATGGAATGGGGTGCCATTGGTTACGCGTCTCGGTCACCTTTTGTTCGCACTGACGGCGCTTTGAACAGTGGACGTTACATTTCAGATGTGTTACGACCCGTGGCTCTACCCTTCATTCAATCCCTGCGAAACCCTACATTTCAGCAGGATAATGCACGACCGCATGTTGCAGGTCCTGTACGGGCCTCTCTGGATACAGAAAATGTTCGGCTGCTGCCCTGGTCAGCACATTCTCCAGATCTCTCGCCAATTGAGAACGTCTGGTCAATGGTGGCCGAGCAGCAGGCTCGTCACAATACGCCAATCACTACTCTTAATGAACTGTGGTATCGTGTTGAAGCTGCATGGGCAGCTGTACCTGTACACGCCATCCAAGCTCTGTTTGACTCAATGCCCAGGCGTATCAAGGTCGTTATTACGACCAGAGGTGGTTGTTCTGAGTACTGATTTCTCAGAAATTATGCACCCAAATTGCGTGAAAATGTTATCACATGTCAGTTCTAGTATAACATATTTATCCAATGAATACCTGTTTATCATCTGCATTTCTTCTTGGTGTAGCAATATTAATGGCCAGTAGTGTAGACGCCATCAACCACAGGAAAACAAACTGCATGTCCCGGTGGACGTGATCTCCAAGGGCAGCTCTATACTTGTGTTGGTCCATTGTGGCTTCCAGAATGACGAAAACCCAGACAATAACACTCCCTCATCTGGGCTGAACCCTTCCAACGATCTAAGGACCATCTGCCCGATGGAGCATAAAATGTGATTCATCTGAATAGGCCATCTGTTGCCACTAAGCGGACGTCCAGTTGCAGTACTGGCGGGCAGATGACAGCCTTCGTCACCGATGAACACCAGTCAGCATTGGTGCATGAACCAGGTACCTTACGCGTATTATAACCTCTTTGTATGCTGTGTGGTTCTTTAATATCTACAGGAGTGAGGAGCACATGCTGTTCCTGAACAGAGAATGCAGACATTAATCCATTCTACATTAATGTCAGATAGACAAAATAATGAATAACTTTGTTGCTGTAATTGCAGCGTCAGTTGCTAACAGTAGATTTGAATGTAGAAATATATACAGATACAGGTGATTTATAAATCTGTCACTCTTCAATACAATGTCCACTCTGAAGACGTCGAGCTCTGGTTGCAATGAATGTCCGTAGATCTTATTCAATTGGCAGACACTCAAAATGGGGACAATCTATGAATGTTCGAACTTAAGTACACCCGCCGCTGGAGCCCTGGAGAGTGGATGGTTGCACCTCATTGGCAGCTGCGTAGTGGTTCGTGGTAGCACCCTCTTGCCACGGTAACGGCTATAGAAAATGCGGTGGGGTAACTATCGGCGCGCGTATTTGAAAGTACGGCCGAATGGACAGCGGCCGATACCGCAATGCGGTGGCCTATATGCAGCAACTTTCGCTGAACAGTCGTTGAAGAGACACTGTTGGTAGCCCATTGATTTACCTGGGTGGTCAGGTTCAACAGTTGCATACCTGTTCCCCCTACACATCCCTGCAACCGTCGTTCACCCCTCTTATCTACGGCCTTTACACCACAATTGCACTGGACTCGCATTTGGGAGGACGACAGTTCATTCCGCGTCCGGCCATCCTGATTTAGGTTCTCCGTGATTTCGATAAATCACTTTACGCAAATGCAGGGATGGTTCCTTTGACAGGGCACGGCCCACTTCCTTCCCTAATCCGATGAGGCCGATGACCTCACTGTTTGGTCTCTTCACCCCAAATCAATCCAACCCAACCACAATTGCTTTGGCGCCGGTTTTGAATCGCACCATTTTGCCGTACACAGTATAGGTTAAACACGACATCACGCAAACAGTGTACATACTTAGCCGTCCCGAAATCCTTCCACCTTCGGACCAAAATCTAATGATCATGCCCTTTTGGGTGCCAGATAAATCGCTTCGTTTCCACGTTACAGCAAGGATTGCAATTTCTTTCTCCTTCCGCGCCCTTCCCCCCCCCTCCCCCTCCCCTCCTCCCCTCTGACATGCCGTATACAGGGTGTAATGGACATATGTGCAGATATTTTTTCCACAAACTTTATGACCTGATGTTCCCTGCATGGCCATAACTGCACCAACCTGTCAGTACAGATTAAACGCTTTACTTCCACATGTCCACATATCAACATCTGATCTGCTGTCCAGGGAAAAATAAGCATTAGTCATTTGCTCTTGCCACATGCACTTGCAGGTACTACCCATCCTAAAATTCTACAAATCGTGTTGTTGTTGTTGTTGTTGTTGTTGTCTTCAGTCCAGGGACTGGTTTCATGCAGCTCGCGATGCTACTCTGTTCTGTGCAAACTTCTTCATCTCCCAGTACCTACTGCAACCTACATCCTTTTGAATCTCCTTAGTGTGTTCATCTCTTGGTCTCTCTCTACGATTTTTACCCTACACATTGCTCTCCAATACTGAATTGGTGATCCCTTTATGCCTCAGAACATGTCCTACCAACCGATCCCTTCTTCTATTCAAGTTGTGACACAAATTTCTCTTCTCCCCAATTGTATTCAATACCTCCTCATCAGTTATGTGATCTAACCATCTAATCTTCAGCATTCCTCTGTAGCACCACATTTCGAAAGCTTCTATTCTCTTCTTGCTCAAACTGTTCATCGTCCATGTTTCACTTCCATACATGTTTATACTCCTGTTAAATGCTTTCAGAAACGACTTCCTGACACTTAAATCTATACTGGATGTTAACAAATTTCTCTTCTTCAGAAACGCTTTCCTTGCCATTGCAAGTCTATATTTTATATCCTTTCTACTTCGATCATCATCAGTTATTTTGCTCCTCAAATAGCAATACTCATTTACTACTTCAAGTGTCTCATTTCCTAATATAATTCCCTCAGCATCATCCGACTTAATTCGACTACATTCCATTATCCTCGTTTTGTTTTTGTTGATGTTCATCATATATCCTCCTCTCAAGACACTGTCCATTACGTTCAGCTGCTCCTCCAGGTCCTTTGCTGTCTCTGACAGAATTACAATGTCATCGGCGAACCTCAACGTTTTTATTTCTTCTCCATAGGTTTTAATTCCTACTTGGAATTTTTCATTTGTTTCCTTTAGTGCTTGCTCAATGTACAGATTGAATAACATCGGGGATAGGCTACAACCCTGTCTCACTCCCTTCCCAACCACTGCTTTCCTTTCATGCCCCTCGACTCTTATAAGTACCATCTGGTCTCTGTACGAATTGTAAATAGCCTTTCGCCCCCTGTATTTTACCCTTGCCATCCTCAGAATTTGAAGGAGAGTGTTCCAGTCAACATTGTCAAAAGCTTTCTCTATGTCTACAAATGCTAGAAACGTAGGTTTGCCTTTCCTTAATCTTTCTTCTAAGATAAGCCGTAGGGTCTGTATTTCCTCACGTGTTCCAACATTTCTATGGAATCCAAACCCATCTTCCCTGAGGTCGGCTTCTACTAGAATTTGCCTTAGTATTTTGCATCCGTGACTTATTAAAGTGATAGTTCGATAATTTTCACATCTGTCAACACCTGTTTTCTTTGGGATTGGAATTATGATATTCTTCTTTAAGTCTGAGGGTATTTCGCCTGTCTCATACATCTTGCTCACCAGATGGTAGAGTTTTGTCAGGGCTGGCTCTCCCAAGGCTGTCAGTAGTTCTAATGGAATGTTTACTCCCGGGGCCTTGTTTCGACTTAGGTCTTTCAGTGCTCTGCCAAACTCTTCACGCAGTATCATATCTCCCATTTCATCTTCACCTACATCCTCTCCCAGTTACATAATATTGTCCTCAATTACATCGCCTTTGTATAGAGCCTCCATACAGGGTGAAGCGAAATTCGCGCACTTCGGCTTCGCAGCGCGACTTCTCAAGTATCAGCGATAAAAAAAAAAGTCTCTCGCAAAATTTCATCCGGCGCACACACGGCAAAATGATCACTTTAGACGGCCAAAATTCAAGTATGTTAATTAATTTGTGCATTTTTGTACTTACAAAGACTTCTGACCTTAGGGTTTATGTGTATTCAGACTTGTCAAGATTCTGAAAGTACCTACGAACCTAAAAGGTGATTTATAGGTAGCGAAAAATGAAAAAGTGGAATCAAATTAGTATATTTTACGTAATGTTTACAGGCAGTAAGACAGTTAGTATCCCTCATCATAATCATCCATTGTTCCGTTGTCGTCGTCATCATTATCATCATCATCCATTGTTTCTTTGTCACCATTATCTTCCAGCATTTTCATAACAGGCTCTTCTAACATTAACAGTGCCTCCTTAGGAAAGGGTTTTCTTTTTTAATGTGACTCCTCCTCTTGGACGCAATGATAGGATCTGAAGCTATCAGCATCTAGTGGATAATATCCGCATTGGTACGTATTCTTGAAGTTTTCCTTGCATGGAAAAGTCTTAAACCTTTATATTCTTTCTGACTAGATACCTAGACATCTTCTGAAAAAAGCCCCACAGGCAAAGGTAGTTCCTTTATTATGTCTGCACCACGTATTAGGAGCTTGTGCACAGATGCACTCATTTTGTACCACTTGTACGTTCCTAAACAGATTTTTGCTGCTTCGAGGCAATAATTTTTTAAATTACTGTAATTAACAATAAATCCGCAAGACAAAACGCTTAGGATGTTTGCAAATCTTTCCATAATTTCGGGCTGTAGACCTGTTGTAGTCGCACATTTCGTGGGCTCTGCAAAAAATTTTCTTGCAGTATTCCAGTCATTGCAGTTACCTTCTCTTTGCATGGGCCTGGTCTACCACTAATCCCATTTCACGATAGAATTTAGTGATTATTTCTTCTTTTCTTCTTTTTATAATTTCTTTGGCTTCTTTACCTGTTGCTTGCCACTGCTTCAGTTCCAATTTGTATGATGTATGTAAAAAGTACTCGTAACATCTAAGGTATGAGTGCAAAACAGATATACCAAACTTAAATGAACTAGCCGTAGAATATTGTTTTTGCAAAAGTAAGTTAAGGTTGTTGAGTTCATTGGGTGTTGCCTTGCACACATTACACGCTTGTGTTGACGAAGTGTCTGTGAGCACATTACACGTTTTTCCGTCTATCATTGTACATACAGCATGATGTTTAAATGTGTTAGATTTATCCCCAAGGGTCACCTCAGTAGGCTGCAAATTTGATATTTGTTCCTCAATTGCTTCGTAATGAAGTTTTACTGATTCCCTTGTCTCCTTTTCAGTCTGCAGGGGAATGACGCGATTATATCTCGACGAAGAAGTACTCGGGTTTTGCCAGAAACTCTGTTTATCATTCGTTGTGACCTCTGACATTTGCAATGGAACTATAGTACATAGAATTATGTTGGTATCTCCATACAGTGAGTTGTTGGCAACAGATTGTTTGTAAATGGAATGTCCACCACTACCGTCAAGGTCCCATTTATAGATGACTTCAATCGCTGAGTTTGCAGTGTGACCGTGGTGTAACAGAAGTACATCCTGCTGTACATGAGCAAGTCTTTTGATTGTGTGGTCCACAATATCTTGAACTGCAATTTGCACTTTGGTCTCCGTGATTGTAATGTTACTCGGGTAACATTGCTTCTTTGTTTGTGCTATGACATTATAAAGTGGATAGATATTCGCGCCTCCAGATTTCGCCCGTTTTTGCCAATGAATATAATCTCCTATTCCCCTGTCAGAGTCAATAATGAACGCTAAGGCTTCTACGGGTGATTAAGGCTTCATAACCGAATATGATGGCTTTTCGTGAATGTGTTTCATGGGTTGTATCTGCGAGGGCTTGTGGTTAGGGCTAAGTTTACTTCTTGTGCAGCTGTTCTTTTTCCACTCTTATTAAGGCTGCTTTGAGCAGCAGTACACAAATGCTCTGGGTGCGACCGAACTGCCGAATCTTTCCATCAGTAAATGGGGTATGTTCTCAACTGACTCGGTTGTTTTAACCCCCTCCACTGACAGAATGACCCGCTTCCTACTTCCGTATGTATAAAGCTAATACGGACTTGTAGCTGTCACGCCTTTGCGCTTACTGCTACGTATTTTAACCGTAAATAGCTCAGTCCTAATGGTAAGAGGTAGTAGTGAATTCACGTTATTAATCTTCGAATACAGCGCAGCTGCCACAAGCTCAGCTCACTTTTACTCCACTCCTACCCTCGCCATTGCACCACATTAAGTAGGTGCTACATGGACCTTGCTAAATTCACTTGCGTATACATTTCTGACCGTTACTCGCCAGTATTTACCTAATGATTAGTACATTCCTAACCGGACTATTTCCGAAAGAGCTGTGATGATTGAACGGGTTCGATCCACGGCCTACAGTGCTCTACAGTTCACACGGTAACACTGCCTACCTGACCCACTTAACTTGGTAGTGAGCTTATGTATCCAATCACCACTGCTAACAGCAGTGGATAATCCTATCAGCACGACGAGAGCAGCAGACTTACCGTCGAATCCTCCTGAAAATACTTATGACTACGGTCGCCAGCTCTGAAGGAGCAAAAGAATAAATCAATTTTTTGGCTCGTTTCAAAGTGAAACGGCTTGAGTTGAATTTAAACTTAATTCTGAATATTACTATTTCTGATCATTCTAGGTGATTCTACAAAGCAAGTACTCTCTCAATTTCTGTGAGTTGGTTTGGTAATTACCACCAAGACAACTTATGCAACTTAGGTTAACAAAATTCTATCCTTCAACTTATTTAATGATTTTGGATATTACTCTTTGGACAATTGATATAGAATTAGTTAAGTGACTTTACTTGAAAGGTTACTCAGAAAAATTTAAGTAACTATAAATAGGCGACTCATTCTGGTGTGACCATTGCTCTTTTCAACATTCTTATACGCTAAAGTATTCTACAACCAAAAGAATTGTAAATAAAAGAGGCAATGGTGGCCTCAGTCTGATTTCACTACACTATGTTTCAGGTTACTACCCTTTACAATGAACAACATGCGTCGTAATTTTACTCATTACTATATTCTGTCCTCTGCACTTGCATAAAAGAAAACTGGTATTCTCCTTTTACATGTATATAAAGTTCGACTTAACAATTGCAAGCAGTCTTGCCTTGGGTAGACGTGTCGGTGCTGGTGGTGAGATGCATGTGGCTAACGCAGCTGTTCACGCCTCATGCCCTCAATGGCGGCTGGAACTGCGAGCCGTAGCACTCATATAAGCTGCTGCACGTCCGCCATAAAATCCGGGCGCAGGAACTCTTACAATCAGCCCCAGTGGCATAGAGACGGCTTCGACTACCATTCGCCGCGTTCTACTCCACAAACGGCGACGATATTCGCCTCTTCGCTGTTGCACAATCACTTTTGCGTGAGCACAGTTACGCACGTCCGGTCACGTCAACACTCCCCAGGCCATTCTATTGTTCAGTCCCTGTGTCTCCAGCTACCTCTAGCTACGCTCGTACCACCAAGAGTGGGGGCGTTCCCCTACCACCTTTTCACCGAAATCATTTAGTATTTAAGAATATTTATATTTATTACCCTGGAGTTCATACCAGTCATAATAATTTACTACTAGCTCTTTATAACATTAAATCATACAGTAATAACTTATAATTACCAAGAAAAAGAATACATTTGACTCCGAGAGCTTAGTGCATTGTCTGACAGGCAGCGCTAATTCCCAGTTTCGCCAATAGATGGCATCAGGGTGCACTCCCTGGCAGTCTCACACCAGCGCGCCCGTTTCCGACGCGCGGGCTCCAAATTACTGTCAGCCCACCATCCTTTCAGTTCCGTTACATGGGGTTGACCCAGCAATAATTGGTTGCACTATTCTTTGTTTTGATCGTTGAGAGCTCTCTTCAAAAGATTTCGCAGGTCTTCCTCTGGGTTTATTCACGTGTAAATTTTCTTTTGTGGTTGTAGTGCTTAGAGCTGGCAAGACCAAGTCGTTTTTCAAAAATCTTTCCATATTCCAATTCGATTATTTCCACTTTTGTAGCAATTTTGAGACAAACACTTTAAAATTGACTTAATTTTACATACACTGTCTTTTGACTGTTTACATTCACTAAATTTATCCAATATGTGAATCGTTAATCGTTCTATACACTTAGATGTTATTGTTTGTTAAAGTTCTCCTTTTTTAACACTAAAACTAGATCCATTTTCCTCATATTTAATTCCGATTGACTGTAAAGAAAAGAGTCTGGTGTCACAATGCGTTGGTTTGAGTTCCTAGAATTTACAATACAAACAGTCAACAAATGCACAAGTGTAAATATTTAGGATAGAAAGCGGTACTAAGCGGAATTTTTTTTTGAAAGTCTAAGGAAAAATATTTTTTATAAAATCATCATTTACTATTAATAAGGGTAAAAGAAAAGAATTGTGACGTTGTCTATTTAATGAACACACCTATGGCTTCCACATCCATGATAAATATTGAGATTTTCGCATGAGATGATCAAAAAATTCACGTTATAATACTTTCGAGTTTCGAATGGAACTAGCCTGTCAGACCCCCACACGCCTTTATTATCAACATAACTAAGGATATTTTACGGCAGTGCGATGGACCAGTTACCTGAGGTGAAGAATACAAGGACGTTTAAATCTAATCTATAAGTGTGAAAATAGTTTTTTGGCCGTCTAAAGTGGTCATTTTGCCGTGGCCGCGGCGAGTACATCCAGCAGAAAAAGGACGTTAAAGGGTGGCAATCTGGCAACACTGTAATCACAATTACGATAACTACTTGTGGTAGCACAAGTTCATATTGCTGTACGGCTGGTGCTGTGGTGAGCGTTTTGGATTAACGCGCAGGAGGTCGAGAGTTCAATCCTGGAGTGGGGCACATTTTATTTGCTAATTTCATTCTGACATTCATACTGTAATATACACCGTTTCTCAGGTCACACGTATCTTAAATTTACTACATTTTGGAACGCTGAACATAACATATGTGATTAGACAAGAAATAGACAGTTGAAGCAAATGATCTGTCATAGGACAGAATAACTATTTAAAAAAAAAAATCAATTTCGAGAAGATAGCACAGTACAGTACCACAACATCTACTTGTCATTTATACTACATGTAATGCGAGCGCTTAGATGTCGCACATTAGTAACCAGTGACAATAATAATGTCCATATCAATGACTGCATGACCCTCACAACAGAATACGTTGTCCTCAGTATAGCAGATGCTCAAAGCGCCCTACATGTAATTGTGCAACGAGCCGGATCATACAGCTCTGGACCCTTCGCAGCAAAGCTGTGGCCACAGCAACAGGAGCAGCATGAACACGTGCTACCGATTCTTCCACATTCGTCGGCGGAGTAGAGTACACGTGCTCCTCCAGGTGTCCCCACAGGAAGAAATCCAGGGGATTTAGGTCACGTGAACGCGGTGGCCTTGCAACTGGACCTACACGACCGAGTCATTTTTCCGTAAATGTTCTGTCCAAATACTGTCGCCCATTACTTCCAGAGTGTGGAGGTGCACCATCATGTTGGAACCATATCCTCTGCCGAACATATAGTGGAACATCTTCCAGCGCATCAGGCAGATAGTTTGAGAGGAATTCATGATAAATTCGTGCATTCAACCGTTCAGGCAACATGTAGGAACCCAAACACCTGTCGCCCAATGTTCCATCCCAGACGTTGATACCAAAGTGAACTTGATATCCACGGTCGCAGGTGACGAGCGGCTTAACCTCACATCATTGGCGGGCTTTGTGCATATTGAAGACATCCTCACGAGTGAATGCTGTTTCATCCGGCCATATCACGGTGTTCACAAGTGTTGTTGTTGAAACCATTCACAGAAACGCATCCGCTGATGGCGATTTGCAGGATGCAGGTGTTGCGTGAAAGCCCATGCTCGTGCAGCACGTTTACGACCGTGCGTTGCTAGACAAGCAGCTGCCTTGCTACTTTACATGTACCTCGCTGAGGTTCTTGGTGTATGACCTCCAGAATAGCTTCCTTAGTAGCTGGAGTGCGGCGAGTCGTGGACGACCTCTGTCACGCGATGGTGGAAGGAGAGAACCTGAATGAATGCCGAAGGCGCAGGCCGGCCGGTGTGGCCGTGCGGTTCTAGGCGCTTCAGTCTGGAACCGCGTGACCGCTACGGTCGCAGGTTCGAATCCTGCCTCGGGCATGGATGTGTGTGATGTCCTTAGGTTAGTTAGGTTTAATTAGTTCTAAGTTCTAGGCGACTGATGACCTCTGAAGTTAAGTCCCATAGTGCTCCGAGGCATTTGAACCATTTGAACCGAAGGCGCAGCTCGAGATGACGAAACACATTTTTATCTGGATGGCGTCGACGAGGATATCTAGTAGCATATTTACAAGCGGCAACACAAGCCCGGTTATCAGATGCACCAAGGACCAGAAGCATACCCACATATTCATCATTTGTGTATGCCATTCGTCTGCCCTGCCACACTGATTTAGAGGTTTACAATGAAAATCGTGTCACGGGCGCGTTAGTCCGCTCGCAACTAGTCCCTCTCTGGTGGACAGCGCATACAGTATAAACACGCCGTCAGTCCTGCGGGCTGTTCCACCTAACACGTATTTTTCCCCTCTGACAAATATGGTTCTGCATTATTCATCCCGACACCGTTAGTTGCGAAATGTTCGTTTCGAATTACACTGTTTCCCTAATGGCAATAAACGTGATGTTTCCACAATCCCATCGATAGATAATAATAACTATAGTAATAATGATAATAATGCATTGAGGTATGTACTAAACAGCATGCGGTTACCAGACTCAATGTTGAAAGGTATAGTTAGTGGGATCATGGTGATAACATATACAAATAGTAACCGAGTTTGGACTTTATTCGCAAAGCACGTTGCCAGTCCTGCTGGTAACGTAAGGGCCTAACGCAATGTAATGGATGTGAACGAGGCAAGAATAATAGTTGGTATTAATCTATGGCACCATTGGAAGAGGGTACAAAGAAAACAGGTTTCGCGTCTAGTAGATGAAGTAGTGCAGATAAATTCACGCCCACGACGTGGAAAGGGTTCCTTCCAAAGCTGACGAATCTTCCATTTCTACGATTGTAGTATGTAAGTGTAAAGGTTTTCTAGGGGAACCGCTGCAATCGCTGTTGACGATTAAGATGCCAGATACTGTACAGCCTGTAGTACACTTACCAAATAAGAAACATATGCCTCAACCCAGGATCGAACCATCGACCTAATGCATGCTAATCCAAAACTCTATCTACTGCACCAACTGTACATCAGAACGTTCATATGCTGACAGAGGTATTTACCATACATGTGGTTACAGTGTTGCCAGATTGCCACTCTTTAACGTACTTTTTCTACCGGATGCAATCGCCAGGCGAAATTTTCTGAGAGACATTTTTTCATCGCTGGCATGTAAGGAGTCGCGCTGTGAAGCCCGAGTGCGCGAATTTCGCTTCACCCTGTATACTCCTTCCTCTTTTCTGCTCCCCCTTCTTTGCATAGAACTGGGTTTCCATCTGAGCTCTTGATATTCATACAAGTGGTTCTACAACTCGTTACGGCTATAATTATGAGTCTGAGTATGATGTAAATACTGATGTTCTTCAGTACACCGTCTGCAGCCATCTGCAGAAACCAGCACGGTTTTTGGAAAGAGCGGTCATGCGAAACACAGCTGACCGTCTTTGTGCATGATATACAACAGGCTCTAGATACCGGCTCCCAGGTTGATGCCATATTCCTCGACTTTCGAAAGGCATTTGCTGAGTTCCCCACTGTCGCTTGCTCCAAAAAGTGCGCGCTTACAGCTATCCGATGACGTATGAAGTTGGATAGAAAGTTTTCTAACAGACAGAGAGCAGTATGTCCTCCTGAATGGGAAGACTTCAACAGAAACTAGCGTAACATCAGATGTGCTCCAGAGCAGCTTAATAGGTCCGCTACTTTTTACGATCTACATAAACGACCTGGTTGATGGTGTTGACAGCGTCATTAGACTGTTTGCTGATGACGCTGTAGTCTACAGGAAAGTAGTATCACACGAAAGTTGTGAACAAATCAATGAAGACTTGCAGAATATAAATGCGTGGTGTAATGCTGACAGTTATCTCTCAATATTAGTAAGTGTAACCTACTGCGTGTAACAAAGCGAAAATCCCCATTAATGTACGAGTACAAAATAAATGCCCAGTATTTGGAAGCGGTAACATCAGTCAAGTATCTGGGTGTGACTATTCGGAATGATCTCAAATGGAATGATGAGATTACACAAGTAACGGGTAAGGCGAACTCTAGATTGCGGTTTATTAGTAGAATCCTGAAGTGATGCAGTCCTTCAACAAACGAAATTGCTTACATACTTTAGTTCGTCCAGTCTTATAGTTCGTCTGTATGGGACCCTTAGCAGTTGGGTCTGATTCAAGAGATTGAGAAGGTCCAAAGAAGAGCGGCAAGATTCATGACTGGTACATTTAGCCATCGCGAGAGCGTTACAAATCTCATAGAAAGTTTGCAGTGGGACACACTTGCAGATAGACGACGCGCTAAACGTAAGGGGCTGCTCACTAAATTCCAAAATTCGATCTTCGCCGTGGATGTAGAGCATATACTATTACCATCAACTTTCAGATCGCGCAATGATCACCATTCAAAGATAAGGGAAATTACAGAGCTTGTACTGAAGCATTCAGTTTTTCCCTCGCGCGATCCGCGAGTGGAACAGGGGTGGTTGCGAGGGGGGGAGGGAGGGAGGGGGGGGAACATGACTTTGGTGCGAATAGTGCCCTCCGCCACATACCCGCTTGGTAGCTAGCGGAGTATATATGTTGATATTTGGTGTAGAAACCACTGAATACACAGCTGAAATGTTTTAGAAGTGTTGTACGCAGCTCGTGGTCGTGCGGTAGCGTTCACGCTTCCCACGCCCGGGTTCCCGGATTCGACTCCCGGCGGGGTCACGGATTTTCTCTGCCTCGTGATGACTGGGTGTTGTGTGCTGCCCTTAGGTTAGTTAGGTTTAAGTAGTTCTAAGTTCTAGGGGAGTTTAAGAAAACAACGATTCCGACCACAGCCACATCTTTTTGGGTCTCCATCAGCCGTGGAAACACGCCTGGCGGAAAATCTGACGAACCGTGGCTGAGGCTACCAGTTGGAGAGTGGTCCAAATGGTTCAAATGGCTCTGAGCACTATGGGACTTAACATCTGTGGTCATCAGTCCCCTAGAACTTAGAACTACTTACACCTAACTAACCTAAGGACATCACACACATCCATGCCCGAGGCAGGATTCGGACCTGCGACCGCAGCACTCGCGCAGTTCCGGACTGCGCGCTTAGAACCGCTCGGCCACAGCGGCCGGCTTGGAGAGTGCACGGAACCTTACCATCTGGACGGTTTGCTCTAGTCGAAGAGACCGAGAGAGGTGGCGCACTGGTTAGCACACTGGACTCGCATTCGGGAGGACGACGGTTCAAACCCGCTTCCGGCCATCCTGAGATACGTTTTCCGTGATTTCCCTAAATCGCTTCAGGCAAATGCCGGGCACGGCCGATTTCCTTCCCCTTCCTTCCGTAACCCGGACTTTTGACCGTCTCTAATGATCTCGATGTCGACGGGACGTTAAACACTAATCTCTTCCTCTTTCTCTTCTCACCGTAGACGACAGAGTGAGACGATGGCCGCGGCGAGTGGTAACGCAGGAGGCAGCTGAGTTCCGCAGTTCCACCAGCGAGGGCGCTGCCGCCAGCTAGTGCGGTCCGTCTGTTAACTTGATTTAGACTTATGGGCGGAATACTTGTTGCGCGCTATGTA
This sequence comes from Schistocerca americana, assembly GCF_021461395.2. Lineage (NCBI taxonomy): Eukaryota > Metazoa > Arthropoda > Insecta > Orthoptera > Acrididae > Schistocerca > Schistocerca americana. The sequence continues at coordinate 322,776,405 of NC_060121.1, read as the reverse complement.
TTGCGGAGCTGGGGACTTCTTCGACTGGATCACGTTAATTCTATATGTCCCTTGAAATCCCGGAAAGACTCCGCCTCGCCTTCTGCATCCGGTATACCGTCCGCAACTCGCATCGTGTACCAACTCATCCACTTCCCTCACCACCTTCTCTTCCAAGAGCACATTCTGATCTTCGTTTATTGCCACGTGTTTTTATCTAAAAATCGCATTATCGTCCACCTACGTATTTTTTATAAAATCATCTGTTATTGCTACCTTTTCTGTATTTTAACCGTCTTTAAGTACATTTAGGTTAAAATCAACAGTCGAGATCGCAATAATATTTGTCTATTTACCGGTTCCGGCTTATGTTAAAGCCATCTTCAGAAATTTTGGCCCCCTATGGCTGGTGCTGGCGGCTCCTTGGTTTTCTCGTGATACCACGATCGTGCTCTCTACAACCAGTAAATACAAAAATATTAATGTGATGTCGACCGTTGATTTTAACCTAAATATAGCACCAGTTGCTGTACTCTAGGAACAATGTTGTCTAAATGTATGATCTTTAAATACAGTTTATGTAACCTTTGGCTGAACAGCGGTTTGTATCCACTGCCAGCCAGCTCCAATTGTGGGGAATTGAAATAATAGTAAAAAAAAAATCTTCGTCAGTCTTTGATGGTTCACTAAGCATGACTTGCAGGTGCCCAGCTGAAATTTCGTGGAATGTGTTTTTGTTTGAACATTCAGTTCGCCTGGAAAATTTCAAAATTCACAGCGAGTGTACTATTGACTGTGCTGTGATTAAAACCACAGGAATTAATAAAAGGCATCCTCTGACAAAGATAAATTTTATGGTCTTTATTGCAAAGTAGTTAAGGATTTTCTGCAATTATCACAATTCCAGTTGCACATCTACACGAGGCCAGGATCGAGCGCTTCCCCGCGGCGACGAGTAGGGCTACTCTGTTATGACCAGAGACGGGGGCACCACGCAGTTACTGAAACAAGGAGAGTACTGTACAGACCCGGATCGAATGCGCGCTGGGCGTTAGTGACCGTGGCTGGTTCACAGGTTAGTCCGAGTGTCGTTTTTAGGCTGTTTCTCACGCTCGTTTAGGCAAATGCTGGACCGGTTCCCACTTCCCGTCTCAGAAAATCCATTGCACTAAGTTAAAATACGGTCACACACGGAACACGGTTTACACGATTCACAAACAGTTGGATCGCCCGACTTCCCTTCCTTAGATAACTTTGACAGGAAGGGCATACGGCCACAAAAGTTAAGTAAAATAAATGTCAGACACCAAACATATATTATACCTGTAAGCGTGACTGCTACAGGGTGTCCAGAAAAGGACTCCCTGATTTCAAAATTAAATATCTCGAAAATAAAGATCGATAGAGGAATGCAGTAAACGGTATGTTTATTGTGAAAGCTGTAAGAAGTTTATACAGCAGTTTGAAATAATAGTTACCAAAGCTGCTAACAGATGGCGCTGTAATCGCCATACGTAATGCCTAGTATAAATCGTGATCCGAAGCCCAGAGCGATCAGTTCCACTATTGAAACGTGAAAGGAAGTTAGGGTACCGAAGGAAGAGATTGAAACCATGTACTCCATTGAACAACGCGTTTTTCCGGTGCTAGAGTACCACAGGTTAGAAGAGAGTCCTACGGCAACAAGCACGATTTAATGTTCCAAAAGGATCCTATGCGAAAACCATTCGTACGCTCTTCGCAAAATTTCAACGAACAGGCAGCGTAACTGATGATCTAGTGGGGCATGTTAGCCGCAAGCAAACCGCAGTTACGCCAGAAAATATCGTCACAGTTTCTGGAATTATTCAGCGAAATCCAATGTCATCCGTCCGCAGAATTGCATCTGAGACTGGTTTGAAGCGTCCCAGCACGCAGAAAATACTGAGAAAGCGCCTACACATGTTTCCATTCAAAATTCAAACGCACCAGGCCATACCCGTACGAGCTGTGCAACAAAGGGTTGCCTTTGCTAATCAGATGCTCACAATGATTGATAGTGAAGGATTTGATGTTGGCTGCATCTGGTTTGCAGATGAAGCACACTTCCACCTGAATGGATACGTGAATAAGCAGAACTGGCAATTTTGGGGTTCCGAAAAGTCATATTGGTGTGAAGCGAAACCCCTGTATTCTCCTAAAGTTACTGTGTGGGCTGCAGTATGCAGCAGAGGCATTATTGGCCCTTTTTTCATTCGAGAAACGGTCACTGGTGCACGTTACGTTGCAATTTTGGAACAATTTGTCGCCATACAGCAAGCGTTAGACGATCGACCAGGTACTGAATGGTTTATGCAAGATGGAGCCCGACCACATCGGACCGAACAAGTGTTTCGCTTTCTTGAGGAATACTTCGGGAATCAAGTCATAGCTTTGGAATATCCCAAATTTACTGGTGCAGGCATGGTTTGGCCTCCATATTCGCCGGATTTGACTCCCTGCGACTTTTTTTTGTGGGGCACAGTGGAAGACATGGTCTACCCGAAGCATCCCGCCACGCTGGACGAGCTTGAATCGGCGATCTCTGTGGCATGTGAATCCATTTCGGTTGAGACACTACGAAATGTGATGGCGAATTTAATTCTTCGTTTGCGCCACCTCTGTAGTGCCAATGGTGAACATTTTGAAAACATTGTGATGTAATTGTTTGCAAAGATTGTTTTCATACGATTATTTCACTTATGTGTGCTGATATGAGCTGTACAGCGTACAGCGCCATCTGTTAGCAGCTTTTGTAACTATTATTTCAAATTGCTGTATAAACTTCTTACAGCTTTCACAATAAACATACCGTTTACTGCATTCCTCTATCGGTCTTTGTTTTCGAGATATTTAATTTTGAAACCAGGGAGCCCTTTTCTGGACACCCTGTATGATATCCTCAGTTGCACAGTAGGGTCCAAACCTCTAGCGGGAATACAGGAAACGCTGCGGGGAATGAGGTAGATGGATAAGGATGCTACTTTGTATTGTGGGTCGGACGGAAAGCGTGTTAAGATAGCCGAAGCGGTTAAGACGACCGCTCACGTAAAGCTGGAAATCCAGGTTAGAGTGCTGGTCCCGCAGAAATTTTCAATTTTCACCATTGAATTATTTCCTTGCCCAATTGTGGCTGACATCGGTGTCTCCCACGAAATACGAGCGCGTTCAGTAAGTAATGCAACACATTTTTTCTCAGCCAATTTCGATTGAGTAAATGCGGAATTTGCTGTGGGACATCGAGGAATATTCCCGCATCACCTCCTATAGTTTCATGAAGTTCCAATAGGCCTTAAAAATGGCATTTTTACCGGGTTGTGCTCCAAGCAGAGAGCTGTCATGCAATTTCTTTTGGCGGAAAACCAGAGTATTGCAGATACTCACAGGCGCTTGCAGAGTGTTTACGGAGACTTGACAGTGAACAAGAGCACGGTGAGTCGCTGGGCGAGGCATCTATCATCTTCGCATCCGCGCAAAACTGTCCGATTTCCCTCGTGCCGGTCGGCCGCACACAGCTGTGATTCCTGCAGTGTGTTCGCTGCTACAAAAATACAAAAGAACTTCCTCTCCTCCACGATAACGCAAGCCCTGCGCACTCGAAAGTAGCTCATAAAACTTCATTGGACAGTTCTTCCTCACCCACCCTTTACCCCAGATCCAGCGCCTTTCGACTTCTACCTGTTAGGCCTAATGAAGGTTGCACTACGCAGGATGCAGTGCGTGGATAATGGGAAGGTTATTGATACAGAAAGACGTTGGCTCAGACGTAGTGTGGCACGATGAAGGCATACAGGCTCTCCCACTAAGGTGGCGTAAGACCGTCGTATTGAATGGAGATTATGAGTTTTCTAGCCAAAATGCTGGCGAATAATATGTTGCACTGGATAAAACCAACATGCTTTCAGCAAAAAATGTTGCTTTACTTACTGAAAGGCCCTCGTATTAAAATAAGTTTGCTAAAATTTTACATCGTGCCCGTCCTACACGGGGTAAACGCGAAAAGAAGCCTGTCAGATTTTCGAATGGTGTGCAGCAAGAAAGACTGTCTCTAAACTTCTGATTTTATTGCCACTTTTATTTACCGAGATACGTCAGTGATTTATAGGGTGTCCCATGTAAGATGTGGAAGGGATATATATTTTGACAGAGAAACGTATTAAAGGTTATTGTTTCTGTAGAGCTAGCAACTCAATTAATTTAGTTGTTTTCCAGAGAGTACAGCAACGAGTTAAATTTTTTTAAATAGTACATATTCCTTTTGTATAGCGTAGCTGACGTATTTAAACCAGCTATGTAGAAATAAATTAAAAACAAATTATTCACATTTTCTTTAGCGGGTGGTTTAGGGGCAGATGCAACATGCTGTTCACAACTGGCTGAGTTCGGATGGGTGTTCTGACGGTGGAACGCCCCTTTAAATGACTTGTCGAACAATTGCTCGTTTTCCTGAATGAACAGCTCAGTGCACCTACTAAAAGACCTGTAGACGATATGTAAAGTTGCACGTATTACAGAGTGTCAAGCTTCCTCGATACGCTGTTTGGAGTTCAAAAATGGTTCAAATGGCTCTGATCACTATGGGACTTAACTGCTGAGGTCATCAGTCCCATAGAACTACTCAAACCTAACTAACCTAAGGACATCACACACATCCATGCCCGAGGCAGGATTCCACGGTTCCAGACTGTAGCGCCTAGAACAGCTCGGCCACTCCGGCCGGCTGTTTGGAGTCATCTGGGTTGTGCGTTGGGTGAATTAAGCACGATTTTGTAGATACCCCCACAAAAAGAAATCTACTGATGTTAGTCGTTTCGGAGGTTTACGGCTTCTTAATCATCTTCCAGAAAACACTTTGTAGAGTTCTTGCACAGCATCACGCGCTGTATGATCTCGGTGACTGTCGCGCTGCATCCAAATATTGCCTCTAATGTCTAAACCAGTGGTTCCCAAACTTTTGTACCTGGTGCCCACATTTGCAGCCCTAGAATTTCTCATTCTCCTGTATTTTATTTTATTTATTTATTTATTAATTTTTGCTTCTTTCGAAAAATCGTACTTGATAAAATCTGCAATGCCAATACACTCTTAAGTACAAGAGGGTTATCAAATGTAGAGGAACACAAAACTGTAGCGTTTCAAGGGATGGAAACTGAAGAAAGCTTCACAAGATACGATCGCTAAAAAAGCATTTTACTGGATGATCGGTTTCAACTGATCTATGCTGTCGTCATCGGATATTATCCTTTTGAACTTTGACAACATATTATCCATCAGAATTACAAGTTGCTTCATTTGCATGTGTACATATGTGTACGCCTCACTAGTAGTGAAGTTTACATATGTAATGTAAAGCGACTTCTAACACTGACGGGTAATATGCTACAAAAATTCAAAAACATAAGATCCGATGACGACAGCATAGCTCTGGCGAAACCGCGCACCCAATAAAAGGCTTTTTAGCGATCTTGGCTTGTGAAGTTTTCTTCAGTTTACATACCTGCAGATCGCCCCCAGACTGGCCATTTGAGGAATATAGATTTCAAAGTAACTGATAGCCGAAATAGGAATGTCTTTATGGCTTACATAAATACCCAAGGATATTGTTTTCACTTGAACACTTTTCATATCTAACATTTTTTATGTGATGGAAGTTACAAGATAAATTCAGAACATCAATGAGACGGTCGAAATTGTTTTTCTTTAACGAGCTCCTTATCTAATTAAAGCACACGTAAGGTTACTCTCCACGTACTGGAGACAGCGGTGATATGTTTTTATGAGGGCTAATGTCGAGATCCGGTCTCACATAAGTATGTAGATGAGAACTATACGAGGAGTTTTTAGGCTTCCTTTGTCACTACTGGAAAAGTAACAACAAAATGGTCCAAAATATTTTCCTATTTTTGAAACCGTTCTTTAGCAATCGAATCTAATTTTTGTTCAGGTGCATCATCTTTTATTTCATCAGGAGATGCATGCACGTCAATCGTGAATGGTGATCTCTCTAATTTGTACTGTCAGTCTTCTGAAGACAAGTGAGGAAAATGAAGTTTTTACTCTTTTTGAAACAGTTCCAGGTGTTCGCTGATTATAATTCTCCATTCGTTGGCATCACACTGTTACCGAGCCAGAAATTAATTCAGTCGAAGGAATGACGGGAAGTTGGTAAGGGGATCATTCAGACAACGCGTACGTGGTTGCGTCGTTTGTAAGAAGGCCCCTGCGGCATCACTGGCATCCATTATTGTCGCGTTTTCACCGTGTAGTTCCAAATTCAGATTATTCAGGGTTTCAAGGAAGTCTGCAAGATATGCTAAGGAAATATAATGTATGCTAGGCAAAATATTATGCTGTCATCAGTGACTGAAGATCTTTCCTTGTCTCAAAAGAAATACTTCTACCTCTGATTTCAATTCATACAGCCTGTTTGTGTATGAAAGATTAAAGATTGGTGTTCAGCATTGAGATCATTACATGGGACTGGGAAGAAAACGAGTATTCATAGCACTTTACTTAAGCTGGGCCTGTCTGTCCATCATACAGTGAGAGCAAATAAGATTATGGTATTTTCTTCGGCGATACCCAGAAAGCCAGTACGTGAACCTAGCGTGGCTGGTGTCCGTCAGTACAAAATTCCTATAACTCTGTCCCAAGACAAACTATTTTCAACCAAAATTTTATTAACGGCATAAAACACTTCAGAATCTTTAGGTGTTGTTTCCAAGTTTTAAGTAAACAGTTGTGCTTCCATTATTTTATTTTCGTCCACCTATGTGATCAAAAAGGGCTGAAAATGACTTACAAGTTCGTGGCGCCCTCCATCGGTAATGCTGAAATTCAATATGGTGTTGGCCCACCCTTAGCCTTGATGACAGCTTCCACTCTGGCAGGCATACGTTCAATCAGATGCTGGAAGGTCTGTTGGGGAATGGCAGCCCATTCTTCACGGAGTGCTGCACTGGGGAGAGGTATCGATGTTGGTCGGTGAGGTCTGGCACGAAGTCGGCGTTCCAAAACATCCCAGAGGTGTTCTATAGGATTCAGGTCAGGACTCTGTGCAGGCTAGTCCATTGAAGGGATGCTATTGTCGTGTAACCACTCCGCCAAAGGCCGTGCATTATGAACAGGTGCTCGATTGTGTTGAAAGATGCAATCGCCATCCCCGAATCGCTCTTCAACAGTGGGGAGCAAGAAGGTGCTTAAAACATCAATGCACGCCTGTGCTGTGATAGAGCCACGCAAAACAATAAGGGGTGCGAGCCCCCTCCATGAAAAACACGACCACACCATAACACCACCGCCTCACAATTTTACTGTTGGCTCTACACACGCTGGCAGATGACGTTCACCGGGCATTCACCACACCCACATCCTGCCATCGGATCGCCACATTGTATACCGTGATTTCCACTGTTTAATCATCCAATGTTTACGCTCCTTACACGAAGCGAGGCATCGTTTGGCATTTTCCGGCGTGATGTATGGCTTATGAGCAGCCGCTCGACCATGAAATCCAAGTTTTGTCACCTCCCACCTGTCATAGTACTTACAGTGGATCCTGATGCAGTCAGTAATTCCTGTGTGATGGTCTGGATAGATGTCTGCGTATTACACATTACGACCCTCTTCAACTGTCGGAGGTCTCTGTCAGTCAACAGACGATGTCGACCTGTACGCTTTTGTCCTGTACGAGTCCCTTCACGTTTCCACTTCACTATCAGATTGGAAACAGTGGACCAAGGGATGTTTAGGGGTGTGTAAATCTCGCGTACAGACGTATGAAACCAGTGACATCAGTCACCTGACCACGTTCGAAGTCCGTCAGTTCCGCGGAGCGCTCCATTCTGCTCTCTCACAATGTCGAGTGACTACTGAGGTCGCTGATATGGAGTACCTGGCAGTAGGTGGCAGCACAATGTACCTAATATGAAAAAATATTTCTTTTGGGGGTGTCCAGATACTTTCGATCAGTGTATATCACTACAGTTGGCTCACTGTAAGGCAAAAAATGGAGATATTATCAGTTTTACCTAGCTGTTCTTGTACATCCAGGGCCATTTCTTTGATCCTACATGGCTCACTGTTGTTTGCAAGAAATTTCTTGTCCTTTTGTCACTGACTATGTTTTCCAAAACCTATTCTGGTCGCTTAGAGAATGGAAGGTTTGATTAACGTCCCATTAGTAGCACAAGTTTTGTCATGTTTTGCTATTAAAAGAGAAATTTCATTTGATGGTTCAATAACTTTCTCATTTTTCTGTAGAAGAATCCTAGTAGAATACAATTTCACGCGATTTAGAGAATTTCTTTTTCCAGTAAGAAACTCTTTTGGTTTATTATTCAACGCAGGTGGGCTGCTGTTGGGTGACGTTGCAGACGTAAAGGACGCAATGAGTCGTTACTTAAGACATTACGACACACTGCAGCATATGGGTACTGTTTCTTTAAATAAACGTGATCCATACTTGATATATTCTTCATTATACAATTTTCTTTAAGCAGACATTCTCACTCAACGCACTAATCCAATACAAATATCATTTATTTCTGCGGAGCACAACAAGCGTAATACTGAGATAAGAATGCAGAGCGTAGACTCTAAAATGTGTTGTGTCACAGTTAACTCGGTGAGGCGCGAGCAAAGCTGATGCTGCCAACTCTACAATATGCACTCGCTACTCGCCAACTGAAATAAGAATATAAAATTTTTCACTTGTCTGACAACATGTTTCTGCCTTCTTCTGCGCTTAATGTGTGCGACCCTCCTCCCCTGCCAAATATAGATCTCTCACTACTCTCCTCCCCCTCCCCACAGGTGCCCCCCCCCCCCTCTCCCAGATTGGGTACCACCGATTTAGACATATTTTCAAGGAGAGTACCTGAACTTTCGACTAAAATAGCTCGATAAATCTCACCTCTCAGAGTTCCTATAGCGTAATGTGGACCAGTGATTTCATCTCCAAGGATTTCACATTAAGCTTCAGTGAACAACTTCCCACTGGCCATTACCCTTAAGTATGTGTGATATATGTTTTTCATTACAGCAATAAAAATGTAATTTGCTGTATATAAATTAGGCGTGTATTTTTTATGTTTCCCTAACTTATTTATTATTTCTTGTTTTTACCTGAAGTTGTCATAGCTTCTCTTATCGTTTTTAGCAACAGGTGGTTTGATAATGACCAGGGTGGCGAAACTAGCTAATTGCTAAGTAATGAGATAAAGTATTCGAAAATAAAGGAAGAGGCTAAGCAGGAAAATGACTTCCTTTACGAAATTTACGCGGCCTGGCTTATATATATATAAAAGCCAGGCCGCGTAACTACCCAACTAAACATGTGGACATTTACTAGTTATATATATATATATATATATATATATATATATATATATATATATATATATAATGTCCACATGTTTAGTTGGGTAGAACGTTTTGGGTTTGTTTCTAGGTTAGGTTAGGTTAGTGTTGTTTAACGAGGTCATTAGAGACGGAGCGCAAGCTCGGGTTAGGGAAGGATGGGGAAGGAAATCGGCCGTGCCCTTTCAAAGAAACCATCCCGGCATTTGCCTGAAACGATTTAGGGAAATCACGGAAAACCTAAATCAGGATGGCTGGAGACGGGATTGAACCGTCGTCCTCCCGAATGCGAGTCCAGTGTGCTAACCACTGCGCCACCTCGCTCGGTGTTTGTTTCTAAACATAGTTGTATGTTAACCTAGGTCTCCTGTAGTTAACATATAGGACAGAGTTCATGGGAGTACAGCAACAAAAATGAAATAATACTGTTATGAAGTAAAATTGTCCGAAGTGGTCAAAGCACTATTGCTTTCGTATCATGCATATCTTGGTATGATTCAGATAATTAAGATAAAAGCAGTCTGTAGCACCCACATACAAAAAAAAAAAAAAAAAAGAAAAACAGTACCTCTTCGTAGCGCATGTTCTCTCGGTGACTCAATAATCTATGGAGTACTTTCAAGCACACAGTGACTATTTTTAGTCTTGATACTGCAGTGTACGTCCCACTCGTATACTGCAGAATGCGAGCGACTGGTGCGGTTCTCAATTCGGAAACGGTTAGTATCATCGAGTGAAAAGCGGTGTGGTGAATTGTCAGCCTGAACTAGAGTGGCTAGATCGATAACTTAATCGATCAATTGATCCACCGCCACTGTAAGAGCATCAATCACGCTTTCAGCAACCTCTCCGCAGATTGTCGATTTACTAGCCGGCATCGTGATCGATGTTACGTTCTAAATCGCACGAACGCCACCTGAGCATGATTTGCGGCCTATCTCCTTACATGATCGCTCTTCTGTGCTCGTAAATCTGCTTTGCATACGAGACCGGTATTGCAGTTGCGTGTTTAAGGCTAGTTTTACGCGGTCAGTATTCCGCTATCAGCTAGTTGATTCTACACATGTTTCACTCAGAAAATAATCGATTTAAAGAGGTATTTCTGCACTTGCACTGGGACGCACATTCTGATTACATTAACAGTGTGACTCACCCTTCCCAGTCACTAAACATAGAAGTGGGAATGCGAGCCGACATACTTAATCTACAACAATATCTGGAAAATATTTCACCATTTTACAAAGGGTTTCTTATTTATTCAGTCCATAACTGGTTCCAGGCATGTAGGTTCGTCTTCAGATTCGCATTTTAAGCCCTGCATGTTGTTAGCACCACATAGTCTATTGTTTCACTGCGTAAAATATAGTTATTTCGTCGTTATTGCCTCGTATATGTAATTCGGATCAATTTATGTCGTTAAAAATGCCAAATGTGTTCTCGTCTTCTACAATTGGTTCATACAGGCGGGACAAATTAACACTGAATGACTGTTGTACTGTTGGAAATTGGAAATGAAGCCCCATGCTTCTTGACAGAGCGTTAAGGGAACGATGCCGGAGACCCGCACCGCTTTACTAGGCAAGGTCCTAGTGGAGGTAGTTTGCCATTGCCTTCCTCCGACCGTGATGGGGATGAATGATGACAATGAAGACGACACAATAACACCCAGGAAAAGTCATACGCCCGCCGGGAATCGAACCCGGAACCCCGTGCTCGGGATGCGAGAACGCTACCGCGAGACCACGAGCGGATACACCCAGTAACTATGGTAATTACTTATTTGACGATTTACTTTTCTCACAAGACCGTATTCGGAACAATGATAGAGGTTATTCGTCACTCTGGATCGTGAAATACAAACTAATTTTCATCATTGCGTCTCAATTCATTGATGTTGTTATTCTTTAACCAATATATGCAAATTTTTCCCATAAGAAGTACATTGAGGACGGAAAGGTAAGATATTTAAAGTTGACGCTAACTTTTTGTTCATATAAGAAATACCTTGAGGACGGAAATGTAAAAATTTAAAGTTTACGTTACCTTTGGTGTTAGTAAAAATCAAAGCTGCCACCTTCCTGTCTGTATCAGAAAGACAGAGTTCTTATTAGGCTTAGGATAAGTTTTCTTTCTTTGTAGTAATCTTGTGTCGCTGATAAATATTCAAGTAATTTTACAGTTACCTTAAATTTCCATAAATAAACCCCTTCTGCAGTAAGTAAGGTTAAAATCAATAAACCAATGAATTTATATTTATACGTTCACTGTGGTAAGTGGAATTTCTTGACGGCTGTAACGCACTTTTACTTCACACGTAATGTAAGCAGCATATGTTTCCTCTTGGATGCTGGCAAGAAATTAAAAAAATCCTCCAACCGACATACAACACCTACCAATTATCATAATACATTATTTTTTGTCGTTACAATTAAAAAGTTTACAAAATTCATTGCTTGTCATTTTACCGCAATAAAAGCGGAGGTCTGCAACACTGAACGGTGTTATCTCCACACTAGGCCGGCCGCGGTGGCCGTGCGGTTCTGGCGCTGCAGTCCGGAACCGCGGGACTGCTACGGTCGCAGGATCGAATCCGGCCTCGGGCATGGTTGTGTGTGATGTCTTTAGGTTAGTTAGGCTTAAGTAGTTCTAAGTTCTAGGGGACTTATGACCTAAGATGTTGAGTCCCAAAGTTCTCAGAGCCATTTGAGCCATTTTTTTTCCCTCCACACTAGCCTCGGTTGTTTGTGTTATTTACCTCATGCAGCCGGTGGGCTCAGTGTATATGTCTGCTATTGTGACGATGCTGCCCTCGTATACGTTGCTTCGACCGTCTGCTTCACATGAAATAAAGAGAAATACGCATTCACTAAGTATGAGTTTAAAATAAATAACGTAAGACTGAAAATTAAATTAAGTGTGTTCATAGCACAGCACTTTATTGTACACCATGTGTTGTTACTTGTTCTTACCTGCGATCGCTGAGGCGAGACGTACAACAGCGCGCCGGTCTTAGTTAGTCTACACTACACTACAGTACTTACTTATAATCCAGTTCTTGGCTTGTAAATTCTCTTTGAGGTGCACGATTTTGAATGTTTAGAATTGCTCGGTCATCCGATAGCGTACAATAATTTGTTCTACACTACTGGACATTAAAATTGCTACACTAAGAAGAAATGCAGATGATAAACGGGTATTCATTGGACAAATATGTTATACTAGAACTGACATGTGATTACATTTTCACGCAATTTGGGTGCATAGATCCTGAGAAATCAGTACGCAGAACAACCACCTCTGGCCGTAATAACGGCCTTGATACGCCTGGGCATTGAGTCAAACAGAACTTGGATGGCGTGTACAGGTACAGCTGTCCATGCAGCTTCAACACGACACCACAGTTCATCAAGAGTAGTGAATGGCGTAGTGTGACGAGCCAGTTGCTCGGCCACCAATGACCAGACGTTTTCAATTGGTGAGAGATCTGAAGACTGTGCTGGCCAGGGCAGCAGTCAAACATTTTCTGTATCCAGAAAGGCCCGTACAGGACCTGCAACATGCGGTCGTGCATTATCCTGCTGAAATGTAGGGTTTCGCAGAGATCAAATGAAGGGTAGAGCCACGGGTCGTAACACATCCGAAATGTAACGTCCACTGTTCAAAGTACCGTCAATGCGAACAAGAGGTGACAGAGACGTGTAACCAATGGCACCCCATACCATCACGCCGGGTCATACGCCAGTATCGCGATGACGAATACACGATTCCAATGTGCGTTCACCGTGATGTCGCCACACACGGATGCGACCATCATGATGCTGTAAACAGAACCTGGATTCATCCGAATAAATGACTTTTTGCCATTCGTGCACCCAGGTTCGTCGTTGAGTACACCATCGCAGTCGCTCCTGTCTGTGATGCAGCGTCAAGGGTAACCGCAGCCACGGTCTCCGAGCTGATAGTCCATGCTGCCGCAAACGTCGTCGAACTGTTGGTGCAGATGGTTGTTGTCTTGTAAACGTCCCCATCTGTTGACTCAGGAATCGGGACGTAGCTGCACGATCCGTTACAGCCATGCGGATAAGATGCGTGTCATCTCGACTGCTAGTGATACGAGGCCGTTGGGATCCAGCACGGCGTTCCGTATTACCCTCCTGAGCCCACCGATTCCGTATTCTGCTAACAGTCACTGAATCTCGACCAACGCGAGCAGCAATGTCGCGATACGATAAACCGCAATCGCGATAGGCTACACTCCGACCTTTATCAAAGTGGGAAACGTGATGGTACGCATATCTCCTCCTTACACGAGGCATCACAACAACGTTTCAGCCGGCAACGCCAGTCAACTGCTGTTTGTGTATGAGAAACCGGTTGTAAACTTTCCTCATGTCAGCACGTTGTAGGTGTCACCACCGGCACCAACCTTGTGTGAATGCTCTGAAAAGCTAATCATTTGCATATCACAGCATCTTCTTCCTGTCGGTTAAATTTCGCGTCTGTAGCACGTCATCTTCGTGGTATAGCAATTTTAATGGCCAGTAGTGTACATACACTGATTGCGGCCCATGCGAAAGACGCCGCAATTAACAGCTAAACAGTTGATGGTTTGGCCAGCGATAATGCCCCTTGACGTTTCATTGTTTATGCTCCAAAAATGGGCAAAACCAAACCTCCATATTCTAATGACGTGACTGTCTGTATCTTCTTCCTCTTCCTCGAAGCTGACAACATTCTTAAAGGCATGTCGTTCTGACAACAATGAAGAGAGAAAGACAGAACCGTTAGATTTCATAAACACCATTACGAAACCGTCGTTTCACGAGTGCTTCGAAGTAAGGAAAAAACATGGTTGTATATGCGAAAGAGAGACAGAAACAGAGACAGAGAGAGAGACAGTCAAATAAAAAGGAGGCGCCTGGGGAAAAGTAAGTAAATTGTTCATTATTTCAAAAGTAGTCGCTATAACTCTTAACACATTTATCCCCTTGTGAGACAAGACGGTCATTGCCTTCATGGGAAAATGTTTGTGATTGCGTACGGAACCATGATTGGGCCCAGGCGTGTACGTCTTCATCCGAAGCAAATTGATGGCAATGAATGGACTCCAGAAAATGCGGAAATCGCATGGGGAGAGGTCGGGACGGTATAGAGCACGTGTAAGGGCTTCCCAGGGAAACTTGTGCTGCTCAGCCAAAACAACCTTTGCAACATGTGGGCGGCCGGGTATTACCCTGGAACAGAATGATGCAGTCCAATGAGGTTCCTAGGTGTTTGGATCGATGGTGCGCTTCCAATTTTCGCAAAGTGCCCGCATACGGCTGTGCGTTAATTTGGTTCCTTTTTCCAGAAAGTCAATGAGCAGCGAGTCCTTGCTGTCAAAGAAACACGTCATCATGACTTTCAGCTGGTGCGCACGGCTTTGGATTTTTTTGGTGGGAATGAATCCATGAGTTTTCATTGATGACTCTAACGCTAGCTCTCCGGCTCAAAATGATAACACCGTTATTCATCTCCCACGACGTTAAGGGCGTGAAACGTATTTTTCATCGTGATCCTATTCCAGGTGCTGTACTGATGTCGATTCGTGCTCTCCCGTCAGACTGTGGGGAACCCACTGCGCACAGATTTTCCGAAACTTCAGGTGCTCTGTCATGACTGAGTAGTACCAAAACTGACGGCCAGCATGAAATGCGTCTCTTCTACCGCCCACCGCCGGGAATTTCTGTCGGAAGCATCCACCGCAGCAATCACAGACAGGGTAATGACACGATGTGTGTGTCCTGGCATGACTGCTGTCTTTCAGTGACACCCGACTTTCTCCACATCATTTATTCTACACAAATATACGCGAACTATGCTCACCATGCAAAACGGACATTCTGGCATAAATTTCACTTACTGACTCTCCTTCCACAGTCAAATAACTATCTCGCTGTTTCTTTACCTTGGCCTCCATAGTTAAGTCACGTTTAAGAGACAAATGGCACAGCAGTGAACGTTCTCGCTGCTCCTTCCTGATTCCCTGTAGATGACACTTCTACGCACTCACCTACCTGGGTTACCACCGTGTATACCAAGCTGGTTATATAGTCCGTCTCATTTTCATCTGACTGATCCTTGCGTTAAGCTCATGTGGAGTCCTTTGAATAGGACAAAATTAATATCGATGCAGAAATTAACCTTTCTTGAGGGGCCGGCTGCTGTGGCCAAGTGATTCTAGGTCCTTCTGTACGGAACCGCGATGCTGCTACGGTCGCAGGTTCGAATCCTGCCTCGGGCATGGATGTGTGTTAGGTTTAAGTAATTCCAAGTCTAGGGGACTGATGACCTGATGTTATGTCCCATAGTGCTTAGAGCCATTTGAACCATTTTGAACTTTCTTGAGGTTAAATGTTATCTGATATTTCCGTATGCAACCTGATTCATTACACGTGACTAGCCACAAAGAACTGTGGATACAAGAGACGCCCAACTACTCCCTGTACATTGATGAGTCAAAACATTATGACCACTTGCTTAATAGTTTGTCTGTCCGTCTTTCGAAAGAAATATATCCCCGATTCTGCAAATAAGGGATCCGACAGTATGTTGGTAGGATTCTGGAGGTACGTGCATTTAGATGTCTACACACAGGTCATGCAATTCACGAAAATGTCAGGCCGATGATCTGTGTACGCAGTGAGGGTGCCCAATAGCGACCCAGGTGGGATCCATAGGATTTACATCAGGCGAATTTTCTCGCCGAGACATCAACGTGAGTCCACTATAATGGTCCTGAAACCAATGTAGGACGATTCTGGCTCCGAGACGATAACAATTGTACTGCTGAAACATGACATCGCCGTCAGGGAACACATCAAGCATGAATGGGTGCAGAAGCCGGAGTATGTTCTCACATACTGCTCCCACCAACCTGCCTCTGGTGCGCTTTGCACGTTTCGAGCCGCTGCTCACTTCGATGACGGCGTTTGTGGAGACGACCATCGATCTAGTGCAGTGAGCCGACACATTTCCACTGATCAAGGTCGAATACCGATGATCTCATGCCCACTGCAACCGTAACTGACAATGTCGTTCGGTCAACATGTGAACACGTAGGAGTAGACTGCAGCGCAGCTCGATGTTCAACAATGTACGATGTCCGGTGTGCTCCGAAACACTTGTGCGAGCACCAGCATTGTGCTCTTTCAGCAGGGATGCCACACATCACCATCTATCCTAATTTACAGAGAAGACAAGCCTCCGAACCCCAAATCCTGTGAAGGGACGTGGAATTCCAACCATTTAGCGTCTAGTGGTGGTTTCTCTGTCCGTTAATCTTTTTCGTAGATGCTCAAGACAGTAGGACGTGAACATTCGACCAGGTTCGCTGTTTTCGAGATACTCTTTCACAGGCTCTGCGTAATAACAATCTGTCCTTTGTCAAAGTCGATTATCTCAATGTATTTCCCTATTTTCAGGCCGTATCTTCGCTAGGGTGGTCCCACGTCCGTGCCTGCTCTGTTTACGTACTTTTGTTACAGCGTCTCGTGCCTCCGGCGCCAGAAGATGGCATCCAACGTCGCGGTGGACAATTGTCATAATGTTTTGGTTGATCAGTGTACAGCTGGCCAGGGTGGTCGAGCGGTTCTAGGCGCTACAGTCTGGAACCGCGCGACCAATACAGTCGCAGGTTCGAATCCTGCCTAGGGCATGGATGTGTGTGATGTCCTTAGGTTTAAGTAGTTCTAAGTTCTAGGGACTGATGACCTCAGAAGTTAAGTCCCATAATGCTCAGAGCCATTTTGATCAGTGCACACGGTGTCAGAAGTATAGGCGCGCATATTGCGATCGCTCAGACCGTTACATGTGTCCACTTCAGTCTGTTACTAGTTTTTTCTGACACTCTTCCGACAAGCACGAGGCATAAGTTTCGACCTGATGTTTTCTGCATGGTCGTAATTGCGCCACTAAGTGGAATTTGCCTCTCAGCACAAACAATTTGTTTTGCGTCCATGCACACACACTTCAGTGTCTCACCTGCTGCAGATGAAAAAATAAATATTAATATCATGCTATTCCCACGCATTCTTGTGAGCTACTAACCATACTCATAATAGCTACATTATGTGATCAAAAGTATTCGGACACCTGGCTGAAAGTGACTTACAATTTCGTGACGTCCTCCATCGGTGATGTTGAAATTCAATATGGTGTTGGCCCATCCTTAGCCTTGATGACAGCTAGATGACAGCCGTCCGTTCAATCAGGTGCTGGAAGATTTCTTGGGGAATGGTAGCCCATTCTTCACAGAGTGCTGCACTGAGGAGAGGTATCGCTGTCGGTCGGTGAGGCCTGGCACGAAGTCGGCGTCGCAAAACACCCCCCACAGGCCGTGCTCTATGAATAGGTGCTCGATCGTGTTGATAGAAGCAGTCGCCATCTCTGAATTGCTCTTCAACAGTGGGAAGCAAGAAGGTGCTTGAAACATCAATTTAGGCCTCTGCTGTGACAGTTCCACGCAAAACAACAAGTTTTCTCACCTTCCGCCTAACTGTCCTAGTACTTCCAGTGCTTCCTGATGCAGTTTGGGATTCCTGTGTGTTGGTCTCGATAGATGTCTCCCTATTACACATTACGACTCTCTTCAACAATCGGTGGTCTCTGGCAGTCAACAGACGAGGTCGGCCTGTACGCTTTTGTGCTGTACGCGTCCCTTCACGTTTCCACTTCACTATCACATCGGAAACAGTGGACCTAGGGATGTTTAGGAGTGTGGAAATCTAGCGCACAGACGTATGACACCAGTGACACACAATCACCTGACCACGTTCCAAGTCCCTGGGATCTACGGAGCGCTCCATTCTGCTCTCTCACGGTGTCTAATGACTACTGGGGTCACTGATTTGGACTACCTGGCAGTAGGTGGCAACACAATGTACCTAATATGAAAAAACGTATGTTTTTGGGGGTATCGGGATACGTTTGATCACATAGTGTACAATTACGAGTCTGCAATTGAGATAATTACTGACGTAATCCCGTACAGTGCACTGTCCTCAGTCACTTTTTCCGCTTACTATATTCCTAAAATCCTGTGTGTCATCCTCTACACAGAGTGGGCGGAAAAAGTCTGTAAAACTTGTAAGAGTGTTGGAGGGTAGGACGCGGTTAGAAATAACTGTTAAGAAAAAATTTTGAAACGTTGAGCCACTTCCGATTTTATTAGCTTTGAAGTTAGCCAGTTAGATCGTTCCTGGTGCAAATTCAAACACCTTGCCAGATGCAGTTAGTGTTAGTTGTCTGCATAGCGTAAACGTTAGTGCATGAGACTGCTCAGTCTTTCACTCGGGTTAGATCATTACTATGGCCCCACCTCCTGTTTTTCTATCTCTCTCTTCTTTGGTTTTAGGAAACCAAAGGAATAACATTTGACAACACCGCCTCTGGCAGGCTGCTTGTATCTCTGCTAATTAAATCGGAAACGGTGCAACGTATCGAATTTTTTTCTTAACAAGTATTTCTCAGCACAACCTACACTGCAACGCCTTCTGCAACGGTCCATCTGACCACCCTGTATATTATTCGCCATTGCACATTTCTGTCCGCTGTGTTCAATGATTCGTTCATGGTATGGAAATTTCCACAAGCATCACCATTCAAACTTGATATAGCGAGGAAACATTTCTTTTGCTCTATGTGCAACTTAGAACAAGCCTTACAAAAGCGTATCCAATAATACGCTGCCCACTGCATTGTTAATGCATTTAACATATGTGCATCAGGAAAAATTTCAATTCCATTACTCTTTATCATTTAAAAACAAACGCTAGCATCGTATGAAAATAACAGACACCGTGGTGGATGGTTCCGTTTCTTAAAAGTTAGTAGATGAATCCAGCGGTTTGTGATTCCAAACAATAAAATTAAAGTTGGAATTCAAAATCTCGTCCTTCGGTTGGGATGAAGGAAAACCGCGGGTAACCCTGCTTTTGAATGGCAGCCAACAAACATACTCCTGCCCCTTCGGTCCCGCTCATCCGTCAAGTTCAAGAACTCGATGAAAGACAGATATTGTACAGAAGGAAATCTGTGGAATACTGACAAATGCCTTGTTGTAAATGCTTCGAATAAATTGTTTTCGTGTGGAATTGCGTTATTCTATTTTTTTATAACTGCAGTGATCGCTACAAAAGTAAGTGTTAAGCGTGTGACTTAATCTGTTTGCTTTCTCGGTTGAAGTAATCTAGGCAGTAGCATTGGTTACGAAAGAAGAGAAAAAGTAAAAGTTGTCCTACTACTGCCATATCGAACTCTCTCGTGTGTCACTTTACATCTGCTAAACACCGAAGAAGCTGGGCAAGGGAACACCCTGTACGGAAACTGGATCAATGCCATCGGGTTCTCTTCATCTGTATGCCTGACGCCTGGTGATCGCCAGAAAGAAGTGCGGAGGCTGCCAGGTGACAGTGTAGCCCCACTGGTAGTACAAGGCGGTGGAGTGGTCATATTTTCGTGTGGATGTCGGACGCATCTCATCGTTATCGACGGTAATTCGAGGGCTGTGTAGTATCGGTAGAGGATTCTCCAACCGATCACACTGCGATGCAGTCAACGTTTCTCAATGGGTTCGTCTTTTAAGAGGATAATACACGAGTAAATAACGCCCAGGTCGTGAACTCCTTACTCTATGAGGTAGGATTTAATTGAGCGGAATGGTTTGCAGAATCTGCTGAGATGATGCGGACTGAGCGTAGTTGGGCTTCCATCCAGTCCCTTGCTGACCAGTCTGTTATGGCAGTCGGACATAGCAAAACAGAAGCAGAAGTTTTAAATTTCACATTTAAGGGGGGGGGGGGGGGGGGGGTAGGACGTCAAACTATCAGGCTTGGAGCAGGAAAAACACCACAAGACGTTTTAATTTCCACTGTCTATACTTTTACAAACAAATTCATAAAACTTTGTCAGTATGACCAGGAAGGATTCAGGATTCGCACTCATAGCAGTGGAAGTTCAAAAACAGAACAAAATAAATGTTCTTACTTGTGAAACTTCATCATTTTTCCACTTAGTATTGGCTGCATTTGTTGCTATACGTATGCTTTTCTTCATAACTGAGCGAGATTCTTCGATGAATTTTGCACAGCATACATTTCATACTTACCGGTGTATGAAACTCTAGAATTTTCCAGATTTGTTAAAACTGTGGAAAAAATTGTGATAATTAACTATAAGGTTTCAGTTTTTTCTAAACACGATGTTTAAAATGTAACAGCTCATTCATTTTTTCATAAATTAAACAAATTCTAGAGTTTCACAAACCTGTAATTATGGTTTGTATGCTGTGCAAAATTCATCGAAGAGTCTCTCTTATGAAGGAAAGGGTACCTATAGCAACAAATGCAGCCAATAGTAAGTGAAAAATTAAATTTCACGTGTAAAAAAACTTATTTGTTATATTTTTGAACTTCCACTGCGATGAGCGTGATTCCTGAATCATTCCTGGTCATGCTGACAAAGTTTTGAGAATTTATTTGTAAAAGTATAGATAGTGGAAATTAAAATGTCCTGTGGTGCCTCTCCTGCTCCAAGTCGGCCCGTTTGACGTCCTACCCCCTTAAGAAATCGTCAAACAGGAGAATAGTTCAAACATATCGTCATTTGATTATCGGACGTACTCCCGTACGGACGACGTAGTAGTAGGCATCTTTGGCGTAGAGAAACAACTGAAAGATTTGAAAGCAAATAAATCACCAAGTCCGGATGGAATCCCAGTTCGGTTGTACAAAGAGTATTCAACGGCGTTGACCCCTTACCTTGCTTGCATTTATCGCGAATCTCTCACCCACCACAAAGTCACAAGCGGCTGGAAAAAAAGCGCAGGTGACTCCAGTATATATAAGAAGGGTAGAAGAACGAACCAGCAAAATAACAGATCAATATCCTTAACTTCGGTTTTCTGTAGACCCCTTGAACTTAGTCTCTGTTCGAATTGAATAAAATTTCTTGAGGCTGAGAAGCTTATGTCCACGAATCGCCATCGTTTTAGAAAGCATTGCTCGTGCGAAATTCAGTTTGCCCTTTTCTCACATCATATACTGAGGACTATGGATAAAGGGCAGATGCCACATTCCTAGATCGAAAAGCGTTTGAGCCGGCCGCGGTGGTCTAGCGGTTCTAGGCGCTTCAGTCTGGAACCGTGCGACTACTACGGTCGCAGGTTCGAATCCTGCCTCGGGCATGGATGTGTGTGAAGTCCTTAGGTTAGTTAGGTTTAAGTAGTTCTAAGTTCTAGGGGACTGATGACCACAGATGTTAAGTCCCATAGTGCTCAGAGCCATTTGAAAAGCGTTTGACACCGTGCCCCATTGTACGCTGTTTACTAATGTAAACTACGAGCATATGGAATAGGTTCACAAATATGGGAATGGCTCGAAGACTTCTTAAATGATAGAACTCAGTTTGCTGTCGTCGACGGCGATCGTTCATCAGAGACAAGGGTCTTATCAGGAGTGACCCAGCGTAGTTTGGTGAGGGCCGCTGTTGTTCTGTACATACACAAATGATTTGGCGGACAGGGTGGACTGCAATCTGCGAATTTTTTTAAAATAAATTTTGTGGCGGTTCCTATGCGACAAAACTGCTGAAGTGTTCGGTCCCTAGGCTTATATACTACTTAATCTAGCTTACACTAAGGACAACACACACACCCGTCCGAGGGAGGACTCGAAACCTCCGACGGCGAAGGGGGGGGGGGGGGGGGGGCCGTGGCAACCGTGACAAGCCAAGGCTGCGCCGCGCGGCTGCGGTTGTTTGCTGATGATGCTGTGATGTGCGGTTAGGTGTTGAAGTTGTGTGACTGTAGGAAGATACAAGAGGACTTAGACAAGTTTTCCAGTTGTGTGATGAACGGCAGATAGCTCTAAATGTGGAAAAATGTAGGTTAATGCTGATGAGTAGGAAGAACAAACCTGTAATGTTCGGTTACAGTATTACTAATGTCCTGCTTGACACATTCAAGTCGTTTAAATAAATGGACATAGCCTTGCAGAACGATATGAAATGGAACGAGCATATGAGAACTGTGCTAGGGAAGTCGAATGGTCGACTTCGGTTTATTGAGAGAATTTTCGGAAAGGGTGGTGCACCTGTAAAGACGACGGTATATAGAACGCTGGTGCGACCTATTCTTGATTACTGCTCGAGTGTTTGGGATCCATACCGGGTGGGATTGAAGGAAGACAGTGAAGGAATACAGAGGCGGACTGCTAGATTTGTTACCGGTAGGTTCGACCAACGTGTGTTACGGAAACGTTTCAGGAAGTCAAATAGGAATTTCCGGAAAGGCGACATTCTTATCGAGAAGCACTATTGAGAAAATTTAGAGAACCGGCATTTACAGCTGGCTGCCGAACGATTCTACTGCCACCAACGTATATTGTGCTTAAGGACCTCGAGGATAAGAGTCGAGAAATTAGGGCTGATCCAGAGGCATATTGACGTTCGTTCTTCCGTCGCACTATTTGCGAGTGGAACGGGAAAGGAATTCTGGGAATGGTACAGGGTACACTCGACCACTCACCGTATGTTGCCTTTCAGGGTATTTGTGTAGATGTAGGGGTATATTTGGACCTTACAGTGCGTCGTCACAGGACCTCTCCTCACGCACTGGTCGATCTGCGAATAGACGCCTTGGCAGAGTGGGAAACGCTTAGCGGCACCCCCAAGTGGATCCAAATATGTTGCAAAGCACTGTGTACCAACGCGGTACATGAACGTTACCCAGCAACAGGTTTTGATTTTACATATGCATAATGATGTGCATTTTTGAACAGGTTAACTTCCTTTCAACTATAGTTTTGTTTTTATTTAACATCAATGTTATTTTCTTGCTTCTTTTACAGTTGTTCCTTGTACCTCGAAAGACACCCCTCTCACAAAACAACGATGGTACCACCTTAACACGTGCACACTAGTGTTGAGAAAATACTGTAAACACAATTGCGCCACGCCTTGTGATTCGAACCAGAAAACAGGCACATACTTATGACAGGTGGTCTGCGAATGAGCAACAGGCTCTGACTTCAGTGCTGCTTAATTTTTTTTTTTTTTTTTTGTCATCAGTCTACTGGCTGGTTTGATGCGGCCCGCCACGAATTCCTTTCCTGTGCTAACCTCTTCATCTCAGAGTAGCACTTGCAACCTACGTCCTCAATTATTACCTTGACGTATTCCAATCTCTGTCTTCCTCTACAGTTTTTGCCCTCTACAGCTCCCTCTAGTACCATGGAAGTCATTCCCTAATGTCTTAGCAGATGTCCTATCATCCTGTCCCTTCTCCTTATCAGTGTTTTCCACATATTCCTTTCCTCTCCGATTCTGCGTACAACCACCTCATTCCTTACCTTATCAGTCCACCTAATTTTCAACATTCGTCTATAGCACCACATCTCAAAGGCTTCGATTCTCTTCTGTTCCGGTTTTCCCACAGTCCATGTTTCACTACCATACAATGCTGCACTCCAGACGTACATCCTCAGAAATTTCTTCCTCAAATTAAGGCCGGTATTTGATATTAGTAGACTTCTCTTGGCCAGAAATGCCTTCTTTGCCATAGCGAGTCTGCTTTTGATGTCCTCCTTGCTCCGTCCGTCATTGGTTATTTTACTGCCTAGGTAGCAGAATTCCTTAACTTCATTGACTTCGTGACCATCAATCCTGATGTTAAGTTTCTCGCTGTTCTCATTTCTACTACTTCTCACTACCTTCGTCTTTCTCCGATTTACTCTCAAGCCATACTGTGTACTCATTAGACTGTTCATTCCGCTCAGCAGATCATTTAATTCTTCTTCACTTTCACTCAGGATAGCAATGTCATAAGCGAATCGTATCATTGGTATCCTTTCACCTTGTATTTTAATTCCACTCCTGAACCTTTCATTTATTTCCATCATTGCTTCCTCGATGTACAGATTGAAGAGTAGGGGCGAAAGGCTACAGCCTTGTATTACACCCTTCTTAATACGAGCACTTCGTTCTTGATCGTCCACTCTTATTATTCCCCGTTGGTTGTTGTACATATTGTATATGACCCGTCTCTCCCTATAGCTTACCCCTACTTTTTTCAGAATCTCGAACAGCTTGCACCATTTTATATTGTCGAACGCTTTTTCCAGGTCGACAAATCCTATGAAAGTGTCTTGATTTTTCTTTAGCCTTGCTTCCATTATTAGCCGTAACGTCAGAATTGCCTCTCTCGTCCCTTTACTTTTCCTAAAGCCAAACTGATCGTCACCTAGCGCATTCTCAATTTTCTTTTCCATTCTTCTGTATATTATTCTTGTAAGCAGCTTCGATGCATGACCTGTTAAGCTGATTGTGCGATAATTCTCGCACTTGTCAGCTCTTGCCGCCTTCGGAATCGTGTAGATGATGCTTTTCCGAAAGTCAGATGGTATGTCGCCAGACTCATATATTCTACACACCAACGTGAATAGTCGTTTTGTTGCCACTTCCCCCAATGATTTTAGAAATTCTGATGGAATGTTATCTATCCCTTCTGCCTTATTTGACCGTAAGTCCTCCAAAGCCCTTTTAAATTCCGATTCTAATACTGGATCCCCTATCTCTTCTAAATCGACTCCTGTTTCTTCTTCTATCACATCAGACAAATCTTCACCCTCATAGAGGCTTTCAATGTATTCTTTCCACCTATCTGCTCTCTCCTCTGCATTTAACAGTGGAATTCCCGTTGCACTCTTAATGTTACCACCGTTGCTTTTAATGTCACCAAAGGTTGGTTTGACTTTCCTGTATGCTGAGTCTGTCCTTCCGACAATCATATCTTTTTCGATGTCTTCACATTTTTCCTGCAGCCATTTCGTCTTAGCTTCCCTGCACTTCCTATTTATTTCATTCCTCAGCGACTTGTATTTCTGTATTCCTGATTTTCCCGGAACATGTTTGTACTTCCTCCTTTCATCAATCAACTGAAGTATTTCTTCTGTTACCCATGGTTTCTTCGCAGCTACCTTCTTTGTACCTATGTTTTCCTTCCCAACTTCTGTATGGCCCTTTTTAGAGATGTCCATTCCTCTTCAACTGTACTGCCTACTGCGCTATTCCTTATTGTTGTATCTATAGCGTTAGAGAACTTCAAACGTATTTCGTCATTCCTTAGTACTTCCGTATCCCACTTCTTTGCGTATTGATTCTTCCTGACTAATGTCTTGAACTTCAGCCAACTCTTCATCACTACTATATTGTGATCTGAGTCTATATCTGCTCCTGGGTACACCTTACAATCCAGTATCTGATTTCGGAATCTCTGTCTGACCATGATGTAATCTAATTGAAATCTTCCCGTATCTCCCGGCCTTTTCCAAGTATACCTCCTCCTCTTGTGATTCTTGAACAGGGTATTCGCTATTACTAGCTGAAACTTGTTACAGAACTCAATTAGCCTTTCTCCTCTTTCATTCCTCGTCCCAAGCCCATATTTTCCTGTAACCTTTTCTTCTACTCCTTCCCCAACAACTGCATTCCAGTCGCCCATAAATATTAGATTTTCGTCCCCCTTTACATACTGCATTACCGTTTCAATATCCTTATACACTTTCTCTATCTGTTCATCTTCAACTTGCGACGTCGGCATGTATACCTGAACTATCGTTGTCGGTGTTGATCTGCTGTCGATTCTGATTATAACAACCCGGTCACTGAACTATTCACAGTAACACACCCTCTGCCCTACCTTCCTATTCGTAACGAATCCTATATCTGTTATATCATTTTCTGCTGCTGTCGATATTACCCGATACTCATCTGACCAGAAATCCTTGTCTTCCTTCCACTTCACTTCACTGACCCCTACTATATCTAGATTGAGCCTTTGCATTTCCCTTTTCAGATTTTCTAGTTTCCTTACCACGGTCAAGCTTCAGACATTCCACGCCCCGACTCGTAGAACGTTATCCTTTCGTTGATTATTCAATCTTTTTCTCATGGTAACCTCCCCCTTGGCAGTCCCCTCCCGGAGATCCGAATGGGGGACTATTCCGGAATCTTTTGCCAATGGAGAGATCATCATGACACTTCTTCAATTACAGGCCACATGTCCTGCGGATACACGTTACGTGTCTTTAATGCAGTGGTTTCCATTGCCTTCTGCATCCTCTTGTCGTTGATCATTGCTGATTCTTCCGCCTTTAGGGGCAATTTCCCACCCCTAGGACAAGAGAGTGCCCTGAACCTCTATCCGCTCCTCCGCCCTCTTTGACAAGGCCTTTGGCAGAATGAGGCTGATTTCTTATACCGGAAGTCTTCGGCCCCCAATGCTGATTATTTATCAAAATTTAGGCAGTGGCGGGGATCGAGCCCGTGACCAAAGACGTTTTGATTATGAATCAAAGACGCTACCCCTAGACCACGGGGGTTACAGTTTGCTGAACTATAATAGCGTCTTACTACACCATCGCATGTCGACCATCAACGTCCTACTCTCCGTGCCATTGTGCATTCATACCGTAGACTGTCCGCCACGTTGGCTCCTGATTAGCCGACCGTAACCGGCATGTGAGGGTGTTTGCTCAAAGTGTTCTATTGAGCGCGTCCGAGGCAGTAACGTTTTCAGAGACCGATTGCTCGAAACATATCTTTACAGAGTGTCTGTGATTCAGAATACAGGAAAGAGGAAAATCAGTTATCAAAGTTGGATTATTAAATACAACTTCCACGTCTGTTCATTAAAATTGCTACACCACGAAGATGACGTGCTACAGACGCGAAATTTAACCGACAGGAAGAAGATGCTGTGATATGCAAATGATTAGCTTTTCAGAGCGTTCACTCAAGGTTGGCGCCGGTGGCGACACCTACAACGCGCTGACATGAGGAAAGTTTCTAACCGATTTCTCATACGCAAACAGCAGTTGACCGGCGTTGCCTGGTGAAAAGTTGTTGTCATGCCTCGTGTAAGAAGGAGAAAAGCGTACCATCACGTTTCCGACTTTGATAAAGGTCGGATTGTAGCCTATCGCGATTGCGGTTTATCGTATCGCGACATTGCTGCTCGCGTTGGTCGAGATCCAATGACTGTTAGCAGAATATGGAATCGATGGGTTCAGGAGGGTAATACGGAACGCCGTGCTGGATCCCAACGGCCTCGTATCACTAGCAGTCGAGATGACACGCATCTTATCCGCATGGCTGTAACGGATCGTGCAGCCACGTCTCGATCCCTGAGTCAACAGATGGGGACGTTTACAAGACAACAACCATCTGCACGAACAGTTCGACGACGTTTGCAGCATGGACTATCAGCTCGGAGACCATGGCTGCGGTTACCCTTGACGCTGCATTACAGACAGGAGCGCCTGCGATGGTGTACTCTGCGACGAACTTGGGTGCGCGAATGGCAAAACGTAATTTTTTCAGGTGAATCCAGGTTCTTTTTACAGCATCATGATGGTTGCATTCGTGTTTGGCGACATCGCGGTGAACGCACATTGGAAGCGTGTATTCGTCATCGCCATACTGGCGTATCACCCGGCGTGGTGGTTGGGGTGCCATTGGTTACACGTCTCGGTCACCTCTTGTTCGCATTGACAGCACTTTGAACAGTGGACGTTAAATTTCAGATGTGTTACGACCCGTGGCTCTACCCTTCATTCGATCCCTGCGAAACCCTACATTTCAGCAGGATAATGCACGACCGCATGTTGCAGGTTTTGTACGGGCCTTTCTGGATACAGAAAATTTTCTGCTGCTCCCCTGGTCAGCACATTATCCAATTGAAAACGTCTGGTCAATGGTGGCCGAGCAACTGGCTCGTCACAATACGCCAGTTTCTACTCTTGATGAACTGTGGTATCGTGTTGAAGCTGCATGGGCAGCTATACCTGTACACACCATCCAAGCTCTGTTTGACTCATTGCCCAGGCGTATCAAGGCCGTTATTACGGCCAGAGGTGGTTGTTCTGGGTACTGATTTCTCAGGATCTATGCACCCAAATTGCGTGAAAATGTAATCGCATGTCAGTTCTAGTATGATATATTTGTCCAATGAATACTCGTTTATCATCTGCATTTCTTCTTGGCGTAGCAATTTTAATGGGCAGTAGTGTAGACTCTTTCAAGGAGCCATTGCAGAATTCGCAGTTTGGTAAGTGACAGAGAACCTAAGTCTGGGTGACTTGGAGGAGATTAAGTTTAGTGCGGAATTAGATTCTGTATAAAAATCGCCTTTAGAAAAGAAACAATTTTCAGAGGCACTTATGAAGCCATCCACAATGAACTACTCAAATGGATGCTACATGTCTGCCGAGAGGAAATCAGAAGGGAAAGTACGGGGGCCGGGTTTTTGGTTATAATAGCTGACGAAACCAGTGAAGTAGCTTGTTTTCCAGGTGGGTATGGTAAATAGGTACATCATTAATGTAAACTCAGTTGAAAGATTTTTGGACTTCATAGCACGGGAAAAGCATTACATATCAGATGAATCACCACTTGGCGAACTGCTCACACTAAGTAACAGCATTAACATACGATGATGTAGTAGTCATGAGTGGTTCGTCACGTAGGGTGCAGGCTCTTGTTAACGAAAACGTTTCAATGCTTCACACATTTATTGCTATACGAACCAGTTGGATCTGATTACGCTTAAAACCGCTTCGATCAATAAAAATGCGCGAATATTTTACACTGAACATCAAGGAATTTGCAGGTTCTTTTCAGCAGCTCTACAGATAACAGTAATTGTCGAGGAAGTAGCCGAATACGACTGCTACGGTCATTGCCTATTCGATAGAGTCTCCGGTCAAGGATATCAATACTGTTTTCAAATATAGGGAAGATATTTCCAACAGCATGAGTAATAG
Organism: Schistocerca americana; assembly: GCF_021461395.2. Taxonomy (NCBI): domain Eukaryota; kingdom Metazoa; phylum Arthropoda; class Insecta; order Orthoptera; family Acrididae; genus Schistocerca; species Schistocerca americana. The sequence continues at coordinate 322,747,189 of NC_060121.1, read as the reverse complement.
GGGCAATGGAGAAAACTGAGTAATGAGAACACCATCCTACAAGGCTGCACGCTTAGTGACGATTTCATAGGTTGAAAAGTTCGTTTTCTGGCTCTCGTTTTTACATAAAATTATGATCCACGTGGGTAGTTTGTATAATCGGCTACAGAAAAGGAATATTGACCCAAATTACGCAAAAAAAAACTCAGCTGACAGCATTTGACAGTAAAATCACAAAAAGTAGGAAAGGAGTGACTGAAAATTCAACAGAGTTGGACGAGTGTCGTAAGAGAGAGAGAACTGAAGATGGAGGAGTGATGTCTAATCTACTGTGGGAGGCAAAAGAAGTATGTGATGTTCTAAGTTACGAGGCGAAAGAAAGATTCTAGTTCACTGGACACCCAGTTGCAGCCTCTCCTTTCCTACCAGAGAAATGCACTGCTTACTCTTCCAGTTTCCGAGAAACTTGTTTTAGAGCTGCTGTTGAATGCTATTCTTTTTTAGAAGCAAAGGAACTTCGAACATAAGTCTCTGTTATCTATCGAAAACAGTAGTTCAAAAATATACGCAGGTCGTTGAGCTTTCTGGATTACATAACGGATAATAATCTTTGCGATACATTCAGCGAATATGTAAGACTCTTGAAAGAGATAGTTACAATTTAGATGCTCATATCGGAAGTAGAACTTTCTTTTGCATCACTGAAGCGCACCAAAACCTTCACACTGAATACTATGAACAAAGAAAAACTATCAACACCACTATCACTCTCTGCTGAACGAGACCTCGACTTAGGAATCCCTGGCTTCAGTCAAAGAGTGATAGAAAAATTAGCAAATGTGAAGGAAAGAAGAACGGAGTTCCTGCAGAAGTGCTCACCACCAACCAAAACGCAGGGATGTAATTGAACTGTGTTAACGCCGACCTTGCTTGAAGAGGTCAGTAAGGCAGGCCTGATACTTTTTGCCTAAATAGAATTGCTATTCATCATGATCTATTCTAGAAAGTAATACTTTATTCTGTGTATACGTTTTGGCATTATGACGAGTAGACACTGCAGTGACTTGAGCTAGCGATCTGTTTATAAATTCAGGCTGTTCCAACCAAGCTCCAGGGAGCCGGCCTGGCCGCATGCAGCCGCAACTGGCGCAATAATCCGTCTTCAATGACAGCTGTGACTAGCCGCGGGAGCCCTGTACCTCTATTGGAGGATACCTTTCTATTCATTGAGAGGGATGGTCGTCCTCAGTGTCTTGTATGTCATAAAATATTTAATTCTGCGAAGAGGTACAATATACAACGACATTATACACGTCTTTACACAGCGCACTACGATAAGATAGAAGGCGTTGCACGCAGAGAACTGGTAGTCAGGCTTAAGAACGACATACCAGGAGACGTAAGTTTAAAAACGGTTTCGTAATACGGAGGGTATCAAAACATGCTACATAGTTGGCGTTCTGTATTGCGTTTATAATTTTCAGGTGAATGAGAGCGGAGAAAACACTACTGAATCTGCAGTTCGAGCAAGCTACAGGGTCGCTCACATCATTGCGACGAGTGGTAAGCCGTTTTCGGTGGGACCACTCGTAAAATCGTGCATGGTAGCAGTTGCAGAATGTTTGTTTCCAAGGGAGGTGCAGGCAATTGAAGGGCTTTGCATGTCGAAGCAAACAATGTCTCGTCGAATCCTGGACATGGCAGCGGATTTAGAGACACAGCTCAGGAAAAAGGCGGAGAGCTTTGTTGCATTTTCGCTAGCGCCTGACGAAAGCACCGACATATCGGACTGTGCTCAGCTTGCAGTCTTTGTGCGTGGTGTCGACATGGAGCTGCAAGTAACTGAAGAACTCATGGATGTGGTACCACTCGATTACATCGCAACAGGACGTGACATTTTTGAAGCTGTTTGTGAATCAGTGGACAATATGAATTTGCCGTGGGATAAGCTCTATTCTGTAGCGACAGACGGTGCACCACAAATGATCGGACGTCATCAAGGTTTTGCTTCTCGTTTGGAAGATGAACTCAGGGACGAATTCGGGAAAGACATTTTGACTCTTCATTGTTTTATTCACCAAGAGGCACTGTGTGCTGAAACAGTAGAGCTAGGTGACGTAATGAGAGATGTCGTGAAGTGTGTGAATTTTGTGCGGCGTCACAGTATGAATCATCGCCAATTCAAAGAATTCCTGAAAGATATGGAAGCGGCGTATGGGGATATACCTTAGCACAGTACAATTCATTGGCTGAGTCGGGGAAAAGTTCTTGGTGTTTTCTTTGCCATTCGTGAGGAAATATTCCTGTTTCTCGAAATGAAAGGGGAAGAAATGCGTTGTCTGAAAGATATAAAATGGATATCAGACCTAGTGTTCCTAGCTGACATAACTATGCAACTGAATAATTTAAATCTGTCATTGCACGGCAAAGGGCAGCTAATCGTTGACATGCACGGCCAGATCAAAGCGTTCATGCAAAAGTTACGTTTATTTGAGAGGCAGATGATTAATGGACATTTAACGTTCTTCAATCGTCCTGCTTCTTTAAAACTACCTGAAGGTACTACTTTCGGCGATTACCAAGCAATGTTCAAGCAGCTCATCACGTCGTCGATTCCGGGACCTCAGTAGTTTGGAAATGGAACTCAAGGTGTTCAGCATTCCTTTTTCAGTTTCCCCCGATGACCTGTCATCGTCACTTCAATTGGAGATTATTGATAGAGATACTACAACACCTTGGATTTGTCACGATGGTATCGTTCATTACAGCAAAAAACATTTCCCAAGCTTCAAAACAGTGCCGCTCAGATCATGTGCATGTTTGGATCTATGTGTTGTTGTGAGCAGCAATGAAAAGAGTTTCTTCAGGATGCAGCAATGAAGGCCATCCTCCGCATTAACGCTGCGAACACTTTGACGCCTGATATTATAAGGGTTTTAAATGTCCTGGTGTCGCAGTTAAAACTGACCGCTAGAGAGACAACAAACGAAACATTTTCACAGTAGAGGAAAGCACAGCAATTCATTTCCCACAGACGGCTTTAATAGAAAACCCATATATTATCGTTTAAAAAATACCTAACCTATGTCTGCCAGAACGTTTATTAGAGTATGGTGTAAATTTGAAGTATTTCAGTTACGAAGTTTCAAGATTTTTTGCAACAACGTTTCCTCTTTATATGTTACATATATATTTATATATGATATGTATTAAGAAATATATACCCCATGGCCGCCAGAATTTTCGTATGAGTATACTGTAAAAATCTGAAGCCAATTTGTGAAGAACTTCCCAGCATTTTTGATAACAACTTTTCCTCATTGTAAATTATATACATAGATATTACATATTATGTATATGAGTTACGAAGATAGACTACATCCGTCTGAATGTTCGTTACAGTATTGTGTAAGAATTTGAAGTAAATCAGTGAAGCAATTTTAGAGCTTTCTGGTAACAACATTCAACGCCGACTTGTCTTCATACAAGGTGAACATTAATAAAACCGACAAACTACAGGGACGGATTCCTGACTGGCAATGGTGGAAAAAGGTCTTATGGACACGTATTTACATCTACATCTACATCCATACTCCGCAAGCCACCTGACGGTGTGTGGCTGAGGGTACCTTGAGTACCTCTATCGGTTCTCCCTCCTATTCGTATCCGGAAATGCATCGTTACCATGGTAGAGTGCGCTGACAAATGAAAGTTCCTCTGACCACGTGCCGTGTATTGCTTATGTGTTGCAAATGGTGGATAGTAGTGGTTGTCATGCAGGATGGACATAATTGTACTTTGGCTTACGCCATGTTGACGGGACGCTTGCCTGGAGCGTGTATTAGGTATTGTCCTAATATCCTACAGAGCCCGCTCCTCCAAATCTGGTATAAGCACGGTCCGCCGATTCTCTGCGCGTTCGTCTGTCTGAAAGGACCCATGATTACACAAACGCCCAAAACGTGCTTGCAATGGTTGGTGTGTGTGTGTGTGTGTGTGTGTGTGTGTGTGTGTGTGTGTGTGTGTGTGCGTGCTGGCCTCTGGAACCGCGCGACCGCTACGGTCGCAGGTTCGAATCCTGCCTCGACCTTGGATGTGTGTGATGCCCTTATGTTAGTTAGGTTTAAGTAGTTCTAAGTTCTAGGGGACTCATAACCTCAGATTTTAAGTCCCATAGTGCTCAGAGCCATCTGAACCATTTGAAATGCTGTGTGATGTGATTGGTGTCTGTGAGTGTACTTGTTTTGGTATAGCCGTGTTGCCTCTCGTCTGTTTCCATCTGCTTGGCCGTACACAGACAATATCTCGGCTTTTTCCCGACAAGAATACCGTTCTGCTGGTTATAGTACGTTTCGCCAGTCACACGGCCTGCAACTCACGAGGAACACAGGCCGCGTGGTTGGAGGAAATGTTATTCATCAGAGCCATCTATCGTGGCCACGATGCATTTATGGACACATGTTCATAGTACTTTTTCCTCCATTTCCAGATAGGAATCAGTCCCTCCAGTTTGTCGATTTTAGTAACGTTCACCCTGTGAAATAGTCCGATTCCCGGCCGGGCTGGGGATTTTCTCTGCACGGGGACTGGGTATTTGTGTTGTCCTCATCATTTCATCACCATATTCAATTGCTATCCCTGCCAGTTGCTCGACTGGATTCTGTAAACATTGGGACTATGTAGGGGCCCTGATGACCGCGCAGTTGAGGGCCCCACAAACCAAACATCATCATCATCAGCCTGTGAAATACTCTACACTGAAGAACCAGAGATAGCGGTGCACCTGGCTAATACCGTGTCGGCCCCCGCTAGCTCGCAAAAGTGCAGCAACACGACGTGGAATGGACTCGACTACTGTCTAAAATAGTGTTGGAGGGAACTGAGACCATGAAGTCTGCAGGGCTGTCCATAAATCCGTAAGAGTATGAGGAGGGTGGAGACCTGAACAGCAAGTAGCAGGGCATCCCAGATATGTTCAGTAATGTTCATGTCTGGGGAGTTTGGTGCCAGCGAAAGTGTTTAAACTCAGAGAAGTGTTCTTGGAGATACTCTGAAGCAATTCTGGACCTCTAGGGTGCTGCATTGTCATGCTGGAATCGCCCAAGTCCGTTGGAATGCACAGTGGAGATGAATGGATGCAGATAATCAGACAGGATGCTTACGTACGTGTCACCTGTCAGAGTCGTATCTAGACGTATCAGGGGTCCCATATCACTCCAACTGCACACGCCCCACACCATTGCAGAGCCTTCTCCAGCTGGAACAGTCCCCTGCTAACATGCAGGGTCCATCGATTCATGAGGTTATCTCCATACACGTCCATCCGCTGGGTACAATTTTAAACGAGACTCGTCCGACCTGGAGACATGTTTTCAGTCATCAACAGTCCAATGTCGGTCTTGACAGGCCCATGCGAGGCGTAATGCTTTATGTCGTGCAGTTATCAAGGATACAGGAGTGGGTCTTCGGATTCGAAAGCCCATGTCGATGATGTTTCGTGAATGGTTCACACGCTGATACTTGTTGATGACCCATCATTGAAATCTGTAGCAATTTGCGGAAGCGTTGCACTTCTGTCACATTGAACGATTCTCTCCAGTCGTCGTTAGTCCCGTTCCTGCAGGATCTTTCTGCGGCCGCAGCGATGTCAGAGATTTGATGTTTTACCGGATTCCTGCTATTCACGGTACATTCGTGAAATGGTCCTAGGGAAAATTCCCATTTCATCGCTACCTCTGAGATGCTGTGTGACATCGCTCGTGCACCGACTATAACACCACGTTCCAACTCACTTAAATCCTGATAACCTGCCATTGTAGCAGCAGTAAGCGATCTAACAACTGCACCACACTTGTGTTACGAGGGTTGACCAGAAAGTAAGTTCTGATCGGTCGCAAAATGGAAACCACACTGAAAACCACAAACGTTTTATTTGCAACGTTTAGGTACACCTTCCACCTACTTCTTTACATAGTCTCCGCTCGAACATCGAGTGTTGTCGTAGTATTGTATCAACTTTCCAATATCCTCTCATAGAAAGCAGGAACCTCTGCTTTCGGGCAGTTGCCTGCACTCGTCTGCAGCTCGTTGTCTGTGGAAAAATTTTGTCTTATTAGCCAGCGATTCTTGTCACATGAGACTCAGGTGCAGCCAATTACGCACTGTATTGTGCGTGATCAAATACTTGTCATCGGAGACACTGCAGGAGCGTCTTCATTACCCCTGCAATGTGTGGCCGAGAACTGGCATGAAGGAACTGCTCGACAGTTGTGTTATGTGGGTTGCATGACACAGGCGAAATCTCTAACCGGGCCTTCATACTTGGCGGGAGACGCTATTCCCTACGTATATTTACGTGCTCACTGTTCACTCAAAACTGAAAAGAGCGACGCGACACGTTCGACGTGCATACTAGAGACTGCCCAACACATCTGTGCAAAGCTTTACCGGATTTTCGCTGTGGTTTCCATTTCGCGACCGATCGGAACTTACATTCTGGACAACCCTCGTATACAAGGTGGTCCATTGATAGTGACCGTGCCAAATATCTCACGAAATAAGCATCAAACGAAAAAACTACAAAGAACGAAACTCGTATAGCTTGAAGGGGCAAACCAGATGGCGCTATGGTTGGCCCGCTAGATGGCGCTGCCATAGCTCAAACGGATATCAACTGCGGTTTTTTTTAATAGAAACCCCCATTTTATATTACGTATTCGTTACGTAAAGAAAAATGAATGTTTTAGTTGAACCACTTTTTTCGCTTTGTGATAGATGGCGCTGTAATAGTCACAAACGTATAAGTACGTGGTATCACGTAACATTCCGCCAGTGCGGACGGTATTTGCTTCGTGATACATTACCCGTGTTAAAATGGACCGTTTACCAATGGCGGAAAAGGTCGATATCATGTTGATGTATGACTATCGTGATCAAAATGCCCAACGGACGTGTGCTTTGTATGCTGCTCGGTATCCTGGACGACATCATCCAAGTATCCGGACCGTTCCCCGGATAGTTACGTTATTTAAGGAAACAGGAAGTGTTCAGCCACATGTGAAACGTCATCCACGATCTGCAACAAATGATGATGCACAAGTAGGTGTTTTAGCTGCTGTCGCGGCTAATCCGCACATCAGTAGCAGACAAATTGCGCGAGAATCGGGAATCTCAAAAATATCGGTTCTGAGAATGCTACATCAACATCGATTGCACCCGTACCATATTTCTATGCACCAGGAATTGCATGGCGACGACTTTGAACGTCGTGTACAGTTCTGCCACTGGGCACAAGAGAAATTACGGGACGATGACAGATTTTTTGCACGCATTCTATTCAGCAACGAAGCGTCATTCACCAACAGCGGTAACGTAAACCGGCATAATATGCAATATTGGTCAACGGAAAATCCACGATGGCTGCGACAAGTCGAACATCAGCGACCTCGCGGGTTAATGTATGGTGCGGCATTATGGGAGTAAGGATAATTTGGCCCCTATTTTATCGATGGCAATCTAAATGGTGCAATGTATGCCGATTTCCTACGTAATGTTCTACCGATGTTACTACAAGATGTTTCACTGCATGACAGAATGGCGATGTACTTCCAACACGATGGATGTCCGGCACATAGCTCGCGTGCGGTTGAAACGGTATTGAATAGTATATTTCACGACATGTGGATTGGTCGTCGAAGCACGTTCACCGGATATGACGTCCCCAGATTTCTTTCTGTGGGGAAAGTTGAAGGATATTTGCTATCGTGATCCACCGACAACGCCTGATAACATGCGTCAACGCATTGTCAATGCATGTGCAAACATTACGGAAGGCGAACTACTCGCTGTTGAGAGGAATGTCGTTACACGTATTGCCAAATGCATTGAGGTTGACGGACATCATTTTGAGCATTTATTACATTAGTGTGGTATTTACAGGTAATCACGCTGTAACAGCACGCGTTTTCAGAAACGATAAGTTCACAGAGGTACATGTATCACATTGGAACAACCGAAATAAAATGTTCAAACCTACTTATGTTCTGTATTTTGATTTAAGAAACCTACATGTTACCAACTGTTCGTCTAAAATTGTGAGCCATATGTTTGTGACTATTACAGCACCATATATCAGAAAGCGAAAAAAGTGGTCCTATTAAAACATTCATATTTCTTTTCGTAGTACACGAATATATGATAAAAATGGGGCTTCCTATTTTTAAAAAAACGCAGTTGATATCCGTTTGACGTATTGCAGTGCCATCTAGCGGGCCAAGCACAGCTTCATCTGGTTTATCCCTTCAACGTAGACAAGTTTCGTTCTTTGTAGTTTTTTCGTTTGACGCTTATTTCGTGATATATTTGGCCCGGTCGCGATCAATGGACCACCCTGTATAGGCGTTCTCGAACGCAGCGCCGTATTCTACCTGTTTACGTATCTGTGTATTTGAATACGCATGCCTATACCAGTATCTTTGGCACTTCAGTGTAGTATGTATGTGTGAAGTCCCATGCTTCTTGACAGAGCATAGGGGAACGATGCGGGAGACCCGCACCGCCGAACTAGGCAAGGTCCTAATGGATGTGGTTTGCCATTGCCTTCCTCCGACCGTAATGGAGATGAATGATGATGATGATGAAGACGAAACAACAACACCCAGTCATCTCGGGGCAGGTGAAAATCCCTGACACCGCTCGGAATCGAACCCGGGACCCCGTGGTCGGGGAGCGAGAACGCTAGCGCGAGGCCACGACCTGCGGACCTCAGTGTAGTATAGATCACGAAAAACATGAGCATTGCGCTGATTTTCTTCCCTTTCGTTGATGTTTTTCTTGGTTAACGAACTGCATTCATCATCTTTTTTGGTTCTGAGCCTCCAGCGGTGTTAGCGGTGCGGCACCTAATCAGGTCGCTGTGCTCCCCTGCAGTCGTCTCCGTCGCCGACGGTGCGCGGGCTGTACGAGCGCTGGCTGCAACCGGAGGCGGCGGCGGTGGCTGGCGGGCGCCTGCAGCCGTCTCTGGTGTCGGCGTTCAGCGCGACCTGCTCCCAGCCGCACGCCGCCTTCATGGGCATGCGCGGCCTGTACGCCAGGATGGCGCCGCGCCTACCTTGCGCTCTGGCCGAGGTGCCCGGTGCCGCCTCCACCATCCTCTACGGCTTCGGCGTGCGCCTGGGCTTCCCCTACCGCGACGTCCTCAACCGCAAGTCAGTGCACCCGCTGGCCCGTGTGAACTGAGTGGCCAAAAGTCACAGGTCGGCGTGTCCCATCTGAACACGCACCCTGTATACTGCCGAAGGAAACGGCTTGATGAGTGAGGTTCAAATTGATCTAAGCCAGGGGTCCGCGAGCTGTGCCAGAGGGGTCCGCAAGATGCTATTAGAATAAAAAATATCTTAAATATATTTCGTATGATAACAGATTTTTTGTTTCGGCCGCTTCCTGCATGAGCAGTTTAAGCTCAATACTTTTTCAATAGTGAATATGTCAATGTTTTTTGTAAGTACCAAAAACAGAAAACGTATAAAAAGACTTTTAATTTGGCTTTTTTTAGGTACTTGGTACTGTGATATGACAAGGTACCAATCATGCTCGATGAGGGGGTCATCGAGAAAATTTTGGTGAGAACCCCTGCTCTAAGCACTATGGGACTTCACATCTGAGGGGCTTGATGAGGGATGTAGCGCAAGTGTAGATACGTCTCCAAAAACTGCCTGGAAGGCTTGTAAAGCTGTTTCAGGGTAGATTGTGCTGAGAAATAACTGTTACCAAAAAAAAAATACTATACGTTGTGCCGTTTTCGAGTTAATTAGTATTGAAGTTAGCCAATCAGGTCACTGCGCACACAAATTCGAGCGGCCACAGACGGTGTCGCCAAACGTGTTCTTCGTTTCGTTTCCTAAAGCCGATCAAGAGGGCAGTATGAAAATTGGACGTGGGCCGTTAGTAAGGATCGAACGCGAGCCAAAGGCTGAGCAGTCTCGTGTGCTATCATCTACACTATGAGAACAACTAACAGTTGTTGTTTATACGAAGACAGTAACTTGTTCTCGAAAGCCCAGCCATTGACCTTCGTCTGTGCGAATGCGCACAGGTTGCCCAAACTCTTACGGGAATCGCCAAAGCGTGCGCGAGTAATTAGTGTGTGGGCAAATGTCTATAAGGTACAATACATATGTAGAATTGTGGACAGTTGGGAATGTGAGTCTCACGGGAAGCGTGCAAGGGATAAGTCCTTGCAGTCGGGCTATTCATCTGTATCCTCGGTGGCTCAGATGGATAGAGCGTCTGCCATGTAAGCAGGAGATCCCGGGTTCGAGTCCCGGTCGAGGCACACATTTACAGCTGTCCACATCGAGGTATATCCTATACCAACTGACCTAAAGGCAAAGGTCTCGAGTTCGAGTCTCGGTCCGACAAACAGTTTTAATCCGCCAGGAAGTTTCTAATTTTAATTAAAATCCGCCAGGAAGTTTCTAATTTTAATTAACTCTGAAACGGCGCAATGTATCGATTTTTTTCTTAACAATTACCTATCATCACAACCTACCCTACAACATCCATAAAGCTTTTCAGACTGTTTCTGACCACCCTGTACGAGCAGTGTGCTACAGATATGCGCGCGCTTAACATGGTAGCAAATTGCAAATTGACCGAATTCGAACTTGGGATGACTGGACCAGAGTGGCCAAACTGGTGTTATTTTTTGCCAGAATCGGTGTTAATTTTGCAAATTAGTCAATACTTTTGGTAATCTCGTTTCATGTAGTTGCAAAATTCGGTGTATTTATTGCCAAACTCGGTTTTTTTTGCTAGATTTTTTTTGCACAATTCGGTTTGTTTTGCCACATCTGGTATCTTTTCTGCCAAAGTTGGTGAAGTTTTTGTCAAATACGTTACATCTTTTTATTCGCAAATTAGATGACGTTGTTAGCCAATTTGGGTGACGTTTTTACCAAATTCGGTGTTATGTTATTGAACTATTTGGTGTTATGTTATTGAAATATTTGATTATTTTATTGAAATATTCGATGGTCTTGCTACCAAATTCGATGTTTGTGCCGTATTCCATATTTTCTTGACAAATTCGGTGTGCTTTGTCATATTTTGTGTTTTTTACCATATGATGTATTATTTTTGATAATTTCGGTCCTATTTTCCTTATCACATTGCAGCTCTTTATACTGGAAATGACCAGTAAGTTTAAGATTATACACAAACAGCAGCCTAGAGGAGAATAGAATTCAAAATGCAGTTGTAACATTCAATAACAGCAGTAGATTGTCGTCCTCAGATTTACAACATTTTTACATAGTAAAATTACAAATTTCACGATATCTAGTAAAAATCACCGATTTCGCTTTACTTAAATAAAAACCGCTAATTTCCTGTTATTTTTAGCGACATCGATTCCGCGAAATTTTCCTTTTCCCAGTCGTATAATATCGGACATTACACAAGGATTAGGACTTCGCCGGCCGGAGTGGCCGAGCGGTTCTAGGCGCTACAGTCTGGAACAGCGCGACCGCTACGGTCGCAGGTTCGAATCCTGCCTCGGGCATGGATGTGTGTGATGTCCTTAGGTTAGTTAGGTTTAAGTAGTTCTAAGTTCTAGGGGACTGATGACCTCAGAAATTAAGTCCCATTGTGCTCAGAGCCATTTGAACGATTTTGATTAGGACTTCCGAAATCAACAGTGTCTAGGGTGGACCTTCCGTATCGTAGACAATATTTCCACACGCTTAACAATCAGCACAGGAGGATCACAGGTGTGTCAGGAACGGATGTCATGTCACCACCTCAGAGCCATATGGGGCGCTCGACAGTGTACTTGTGAGTCATACTGTCGCGGATTTGAATATGGGACATAAGGAACACATTTCTACCACGACAATACGGAGAGAAGTGCACCGCATAAGACATAGAATACAGAGTTCCACAACCGGAATTTGCGTTGTTGGTGATATTTGTTTTAAGGGCTTTAGGCCGTGATCCAGGCAATAACTCTTTGCCTAACGTTTCATCTTCCAGTGCTGGAGACATCATCAGAGGTTTTAACGACTCAGAAAGCAGTTACAGTCTCAAACAAGCTCACGTAGCCGTACTGTTTATACGTATCTACGCAACGATCGTTTCGTGACGTCATGAAACCGCTGTATAATTTCGCGGAGTCGCGCCGACCTATGTTATGTAGCGTGTAGCGATGAAAAGTCGGCACTGTTTCCTTTATTTTAAGGCCCAAAACTTGTCTAATTTCAACCATTCTTCTTATCTTTCGAAGTTATTTTGTGCTTTTGAATTTCTACAGCCTATCTGAAAATTTTTGCGATGATACGTACAAACAGTCCGCCTACTAAGCTTCTTTTTATTTTGAGTCCTTAAAGATCTGATGATGTATTCATCATAGGAAGACGTTACGTTAGGCAGATAATTACGCCAGAGACCACGGCCTAATGCCATAAAACAAATATAATCAATAACACACCTTATAGACATCAACAGCCGATAACTGACACCACATATGGTCCCTTTCCATAACTTTTGGCCACTCAGTGTAGATACTAGTTTCACTTACTTCAACTTTAAGCAGTTGATAGATTAGTCAAAATAGAGGGGTGGAGTAATTTGCTGTAATTTACCATTATTTAATAAATGTATTAGTGTTCTGTTGGTCTTCATAATGCACATATCAGGTGATAGGTAAATGCCTCTTACTGTAGCCACAACTTCCTTAGTCTGTCTAACCGTTCCATCAGTACTGGTAATTCTGAGAGTTAGTTGGTAAGGGTTATTCTTGTAAGTTTAGGAGGAAAAAGCTGATTTACTGTAGTTCTTATTTGCCACGAGAAGTATGGCTCTAAATCTCTGCGATGGCAACCTCATCGCCAGTTTTGCCTATTTCCAGTCTGTGCCCCGTTCAAGGACATCTCTTGCACAATTTCAACATTTAAAACTGAGTCGGTTCCGAGTGTTCTTATCATTTCACAAATATTTCGTCTTTAACTTACATCTTTGTGCTGCTCTACCCCTCTGATTAATCAACTCTGAGATCTACCCATCCTGTCAACTACTGGGGCCTCTGCCTTTCGCGGGTAAGTGCTCTACCGACTGAACTATCCAAGCACGCCTCACAACCCGCCCTCGCAGCTTTACTTCCGCCAGTACCTCATCTCTTACCCTCCAAACTTCACATAAGTTTTCCTGCAGCCTAACGTTCCTGGAAGAAAGTATATTGCGAGGACATGAATTACGCACAGCCTAGACGATTCTTTCCACAATGAATCTGCACTTTGCGAGCCACCAACTCACCTTTTCTCTGCATACCATCTCTAGTTTGCTTTTCACTCTTCCGGTACCCATCTCGCAAGCTTTCTCATACCACATCCGGTTACAGCCTATCTGCATCCAAATTCCTCATGAGACGTGTTGGTGGGACGCCACAGCACCATCATCTTTAGAGTTTCAATGCGACATACAACACTGTCTCATCATGTATAAGATTATTCGTTTTTAACCTTATCACTGGACAAAATATTAGTTATCCTTTTAAAAAAGTATACTGGCTGTTCTGCATAGTTGTAAATGGTGTACAACTAATAGCAAGTACTCATGCGAGCGTCCACAACTGACGTAAGGCATGGCAGTCAAGTCTTCCTTATGCAAGTTATTCTTCTTTGGCAAAAAAACACAACAGAATTAAAAAAAAGTTTCTCCTTACTAACATTCTATTGCAGTTGGAATTGCGACGGAATCCTGAAACAGTGTATTATTCAACTAGCGACTGAAGGCAAGACAGATTAACGTTTTATGAGAAAGATCATTCTCGATATAAAAACAAAAGTGTAATTTCTTCGTTGCTGTTATTGTAAACCTCTTAGCAATTCTAGTTTCACTAGCTATCGATGGACCTTAAAAATTACGTTACTACATTGCAAAGAAATGTAGTTAGTTGTACACTGCAGTTCACAAGAAAGATACCCAATTTAACCATATGGCAAAATACTCACCTCATGGTGTACTATCATTTGCCAAAATCTGGTTTCGATATCCGAAATCGTTTTTGAATTAGAAGGGATGTTATGAACATTTCCCTCTCGCTGCATCATCTGCATGTGCAAGCGAAAGTGAGTGCGCTACATACAAACAAAATTCCTGACAAGAGATATACAGGGTCTAATCACAGTAATATGACCTCCTCTCAAAAGACTGTAAACCAGATTTTGGAGCGTGGACGTGCAGGATCACAGTGAGGTTCTGGAACGTACTGGCAGGAATGTGGAGCCATATCGACTCCAGTGTCCTGGCCAACTGATCTCGGTTTTTCGGTTGAGATTCCATGGTGCGAACGGCCAGGTCGATTTGATTTTCATCCGAGGAGTTTGATGGCCAGGGGAGTACGGGAAACTCATCTCGGTGCTCTTCGAACCACTCACGTACATTGCGAGCTGTGTGCCACACTGCGTGGTCCTGCTGATAAATGCCATTGTGAAAAGAAAATAAACGGCATGCTCAGATCGACATGGTTCCCAAGGATAGAGGCGTAGTTATGCTGATCCACTGTGTCTTCAAGAATGACGAGATCACACAAGGAATGCCTCTAAAACGTTCCCCAGACCACAAATCGTGCTGGATGTTTGCTTTCGGACCTTTCGATGCCAATGGTCATTTGTCCGATGGAGGAAAAGGCCACCAGTCGCCACTCAGTGGACGGCGGTATGGCGTGCAGATTCCAGTCTTTGTCGCCGATGAACATCAGTTAGTAGGGGTGTATGAACCAGGCACCTGCTGCAGAGGCCCAAATGGTGCAACATTCGCTGGATTGTCATTGAGGAGATATTGTTGATAGCTCCTTGGAACATCTGATTCGTCAGTTGCTTAACAACTGCATGTATGTTCACATGTACACATCTCCGCAGCCATTCTTCACCGCTGTTCATTATGGCCCGAGGCGCACCACAGTTGCCTCGCAGCCGGTTTTGGGTAGTGCCATTTTGCCGTTCACAGTATATTTAAACCACTGCGCCACGCGAACAGTTTACAAAGATAGCCATATAGGAAACGCCTCCACTCGTGGCCCGAAAGCCAATGATAATGCCCTTTTGGACGTCAGACAAATAGCTTCGTTTCTGCATTATGACTGCACTGTTTCTCGTGCCCCCCTGACACGCTTTATATACCCTTCACTGCTTGTGCTGCCTCCTGCCGTCTGTAAGTGGTTACTGCACGGTGACGTAGACCAAAGGCAGTGATCATATTAAAGTGACTAGACAAGTAGATCTTCTTCCAGATTTAAAAAAACGTTCAATTTACTGGCTACGCATAACGACCCCTAATTTTCATTACAACCTATTCATATTTTTTGTTGTGGATTACCTAATTTGGTAATATTATGTAACTATGACCAATAACGAAATGATAGACATTTCATCAAGAAGCTAAAAAATGAGGCTACGAAATGTGAAAGACTCAAATTTTAGTACCGTAATCAGCTTTATCTATGAGACCCTGCCTTCTAGGCTGTGACATCAGATGCTGACAAGGTACCTGATTGGACAGTGCATGTAGTTCTCAGCGAACCCTACAAGGGAAATTGCACCATGGTTTATCACATGAGAACATGCAAAGATCCCTGCAGTGAACCAGTCTAGCTGCTGATGGTGCCTGCTTGGGAGCCATTGGGTGAACCAGCTAGTACGTTTGTAGTGAATTTAACCTCAGGTGAGATTGATCTTACTCCAGCTGGCAGTAACTTGCCTTATGCTCGCCATTTCTGCAGCGTTCCATGGGCAGGTCAGTGATGTGGCAGCCCTGTGGGTATGGCCAACAGATACCTGTCAGAGGCTGCATGACCGGACGCACAGATCCACAAAATTTTGTCAGCCATTGTCGGTCTAGGGCAACGTCTCTGACTATTAATCAAAACGTGCTCGATCCCAAGTTCGAACACAGTCACTGTTTAAATTTTTAATTAAAATCATCAGTAATGGTGGCCTAAGACTTCCGGCGTAAGAAGTCACTCTAATTCACCCAGCGGCCCTGTCAAAGAGGACAGAGGAGCGGATAGAGGTTCAGGGCCTCTCTTACCCTTGGGATAGGAAAGTGAGGAAGAACAGCAATGATCAATGGTATGAGGATGCAGAAGGCAATGGAGACCACTGCGTTAAGGACACATAAGATGCATCCACAGGAAATCTCGCCCATAATTGAAGAAGTGTCATGATGATGTCTCCATTGGCAAAAGATTCCAGACTAGACTCCCATTCGGATCTCCAGGAGTGAACTGCCAAGGTGGAGGTGACCGTGAGAAAAATATAGAGTAACCAACGAAAGGGTAACGTTCTACGAGTTAGGGTGTGGAATGTCACAAGTCTGAACTTGGTAGGGAAGCTAAGGCTCAATCTAGATCTCATTTGGGTCAGAGAAGTGAAATGGAAAGAAAAAAAGTGATTGTGATCAGATGAGTTTAGGGTAATATCAACAGCTGCAGAAAAGGGTATAACGGGAGCAGGATTCGTCATGAATAGGAAGGGAGGTAGAGAGTGAGTTACTACGAACAGTTCAGTGACAGGGTTGTTCTCATCAGAATCGACATCAAACCAACATCGACAACAGTAGTTCAGGTATATATGCCGACGTCACAGGCGGAAGATGAGTACATAGAGAAAATATATGATGGTATTGAACGGGTAATTCATTACGTAAAGGGAGATGAAAATGTAACAGCCACAGGGTACTGGAATGCGGTTGAAGGGGAAGGAGTAGAAGAAAGAACCACTGTACAATTTGGGCTTGGTACTAGGAATGAGAGAGGAGGACGACTAATTGAGTTTTGCAATAAATTTCAGCTAGTAGTAGCGAATAAGCCGCTCAAGAAACACAAGACGAGGAGGTGTACTTAGAAAAGGCATGGAGATAAGGAAAGACTTCAGTTAGTTTCCGAAATCAGAAACTGGATTTTAAGATGTACTCAGGAGGAGATTAGACTGATCACGATTTAGTAGTGATGAAGAGTAGTCTCTGGTTTAAAGAGACTAGTCAGGAAGAATTATTGAGCAGTGAAGTGGAATACCAAAGTACTAGGTAATGAGGAAATAAAGTTCTCTGAGGCTGTAGATGCTGCAGTAAGGAATAGCTCAGCGGGCAGTTCAATTGAAGAGGAATGGACATCTCTAAAAAGGGCAATCACAGAAGTTACAAAGAAATACAAAGCTACCAAGAAACTAGCTGCGAAGAAACCATGACTAAAAGAGGAAATACTTCAGTTGATCGATGGAAGAAGGGAGTATGATAATGTTCACTAATGGCTGCATGAAAAATGTGAAAAATCTAAACGGAAATGATTGTCGGAAGGAATGACTCAGCATATAGAAAAATCGAAACAACAGACGGTGAAATTAAAAGTGAGGGTGTTAACATGAAGAGTGGAATGGGACTTCCGCTGTTAAATGCAGAGGAGAGAGCGGATAGGTGGAAAAAGTACATGAAGGCCTCAGTGATGGGGAAGATATGTCTGGTAAAGCGACAGAAGAAGAAACAGAAGTCGAGATAGAGAGGTTAGGGTTTCCAATATTAAAGTCAGAAATTAAAAGAGCTTTGGAAGACTTAATATTGAATAGCGCAGAAGGATTAAATAACACCCCATCAGGATTTCTAAAATCACCGGGGGAAAGGGCAACAAGTCAATGATTTAGGTTGGGGTGTAGAATGTATGAGAATGGCGATATGCACCTAACTTTCGGAAAAAAAACATCATCTGCACATTTCCCAAGATTGCAAAGCCGACAAGTGCGGGAACTACTGCACAATCAGCTTAATAGCTTATGCATCCGAGCTGCTGACAAGAATAATATACAGAAGAATGTAAAAAAGAAAAAAGAATGACGATGTATCAGATGAGGATCAGTTTGGTTTTGGAAAAGGTAACGCACCAGCAAAGTAGGCGTGAGCCACAGGGAAAGATGGATAGTATTCAACATGTAAAAGAGGAAAGAGGAAGCAATAAGAGTGGAAGACCAAGGACAAAGTGCTCGAATTAAAGAGGTGTAAGACAGGGACGTAGTCTTTCGATCCTACTGTTCAATCTATGCATCGAAGAAGCACTGATGGAAATAAAATAAAATTTCAAGAATGGAACTAAAATTCAAGGTGAAGTCGCATCATTGATAAGATTCGCTGATGATATTGCTATCCTCAGTGAAGTGAAGAAGAACAGAATCTGCTGAATGGAGCCAGCCGGGGTGGCCGAGCGGTGCTAGGCGCTACAGTCTGGAACCGCGTGACCGCTACGGTCGCAGGTTCGAATCCTGCCTTGGGCATGGATGTGTGTGATGTCCTTAGGTTAGTTAGGTTTAAGTAGTTCTAAGTTCTAGGGGACTGATTACCTTAGAAGTTAAGTCCCATAGTGCTCAGAGCCATTTTTTTATTTTATTTTTTTTTGTTTTTTTTATTTTTTGTTTTTGTTTTTTTTTATTTTTTTATTTTGTTTGCTGAATGGAATGAACATTCTAATAAGCACAGGATAAGGATTGAGAGTAAACCGAAGAAGGTCGAAAGTAATGAGAAGTAGCGAAAATTGGAACAATGAGAAATTTAAGGTCATCGCTGGTGATCAGGAAGTAGAGGAAGTAAGAAATTCTGCTACCTAGACAGCAAGATAATCCCTGGCAGACAGATCGAGGATGACATGAAAAGAAGACTAGCATTGGTAAAAACTGGGCATTTCTGACAAAGAGAAGTCTACTAGTAGCAAACATAAGCCTTATTTTGAAGAAGAAATTTCTGAGAACGCATGTCTGGGGCACAGTATTGTACGATAAACAGAAACAGAAGGGAATCGAAGTATTTGAGGTCTGGTGTTACAGAAGAATGTTGAAAATTAGGTAGACTGATAAGGTAAGAAATATATCCAAGAAATAATTAAGGACGTAGTTTGCAGGTACTGCTCTGAGATGAAGAGGCTATCACAGGAGATGAATTCTTGGCGGGCAGCATAAAACCAATCAAAAGACTGATTATATATATAAGGCCATTGAACCTGCTGTATGTCAGCAGTGGTGACACACAGACGATGAATGTGTCAGCACTGCCAACAGAGATGTCTAGTTGTGCAGTGAGGTGTCTGATTGTGAACTATCGATTACCTCGAATGAGAGTGTCCGCACGTTCCAACTTTGCAAGTGTCACAGCTGTCTGCGGACTGTTGGCAAGTGGGAGATCGGACAGGTTTGCGCAACTTTGTTCCGTTGATGATAGACGTCCCGTTCAACGACTCACCGTGCTTTTGTTCACTGCCAGGTCGCCTATGAATATCTGCAATGCTCTATTTTTCCGCCAAAAGAAACCTAATGACAGCTTTCTGCTTAGAACGCACCTCCATTGCAGACGCCATGTACAGCGCCGACACCTTTTGGAGCTTAACGAAACTATATATGCTGAAGCGGGAATATTCCTGGATGTCCTCTGACAAACTCCGCATTTTTTCAACCGAAACTGGTCGATAAAAAATGTGTTGCAATTGTTATTGAACGCCCCTCGTAATAGCCTACGCCGACGACCTCCCGCTGTTGGTTGGCGGCCGTAGCCGTGAGGAACCTGAACCTAAAATAGAAAGAACTATGACCATACTGTCGCAGTGGTGCCACAGAATTGAAAGTTGGACCAAATAAGTCAACTTATTTGGTCCTAAATGACCAACTGGCCAGAAACCCAACTGCTAGGATTGAGGGTACACCGGTAATACGCCGTCAAGAGGCACGATACCTAGGAATTATTTGGAATGAGAAATGGAGCTTCGCCCGGCATATTGAAGTAACAACATACCGGTTGTTAGAGGTCCTGAACAATCTCATCATGATTGGGCATAGGCTATTCCATCTTCCTCCACAACTCATGAAATTGCATCATAACACAATCCTCACTTCCATCGTGGGCTATGGGTCCGGAGTCTGGGCTCACAGGCTCACGAGGGTGGTTCCTGCTATGGCCGTGGGGAGGGTGCAGCACAACATGCTATTGCGTTCGATTGGAGCCTACCGCACATCCCCAGGGGGAGCACTACTGATTCTCATGGGGCTGTGCCTCCTAGATGTAAAAATCAGGGAGCAGGCTGCGTGGTACTGGGCAAAAAGGGGATAGATTGAAAAAACTGAGGGCATCTTGGGGGTGCGAGTAGGGGATAAACCACCTATTAGAAGAAGGGGAGAGGAATTATGGCAAGAGTTCTGGGATAGAGATGAGACAGGTAGAAGAAACCACAAGTTACTTCCAAACATCCAGGAACGTCTATGAATGAAACAATTTCAACCTAGCAAGGGACTGCTGCACTTCCTCACGGGGCATGGTCCGTATCCGGCATATCTTTGCCGGTTCGGAAAAAGGGCGACTCCCTCGTGTGACTATGGTGCCGGGATAGTTACACCGGACCACGTGGTCTACGAGGGCCCCTTTTTTGATGATGTTGCCTCGGATTTAAGGAACCTACTGCCAAACACAGACACCTTTCACCTGATCAGGAATCCGGTTGCCTTTAATATCATCGACAGACTTACCAGCGAGGTATCCGCCAATGTCCTGCGAGAATACCGAAGGGAAATCGAATGATTGACGAGCATTAAAATGACATTACACACCTATCCCATTCCGCCGGGACGCGTACTGGCCGACCGCCGTGACGATCGGGATCCGACGCGTCCTGGATTAGCAGGAGGGTGTGAATTTACCGAACTTAGACAAAATTATGACCCATTAGTTAGAATTTATTAGTAGAAAATAGCTCTTAGGATACTTTTGCTGCGATTCCAATTAAGGCCAGCCCACTGCAGGTGCACGCCCACTGGGATTAGCTCGGTGGGCACGACTAAGAGATAGTAGGTTTGTATTCTGCTGGCACACATGTAACGCTGCAGGATGTAGCTTAGTAGAGTAGAGTTGAGTAGATAGTATAGTAGTTCAAATAGTAGGTTTGCCCACCTATCTTTCATCCAGTAGTAAATACTAATATTAAATAGATAAAAGTATAGTAAATGCTGCTTGGTAATTAGTACTTTTGTATGTAATTTCGACCCACTAATGTTTTACGTGGTGGGTTACTATGTATAATATTGGTTTTGATGAATAAAGATTAAAAAAAAATATCACTGGCGTGGTGCGGAACGTCCCAGGTAGCGTCTCTAGCACACTCTTCGCTCCTCGACGTACAGCAGCACAGAGTGGGTGCGGTGCGGCTGTGAGCTGACTCCAGAACCGACTGCTGATGGCGTCGACAGCTGAGCTGAGGCTGCGTGTGTGTTTTGTTCGCAGCCTGGTGCGCCTTCGCCAGTGTGGGGTGATGGCGCGGCTGGCAGGGCTGGCCTCCCCGCCACTGCCCGAGGAGGAGGCGCCGCCTCTGCAGGGCGTCTCTCTGTTCAGGGTGGTGCTCCCCCTGGCGCTGCTGGCCGCAGGGATGGTGTCTGCAGCTGCGGCGCTCATGTTGGAAGCGAGGACACTCCGGCAGCCGCCTGCCAACAATAGCCGTAGCCGGCGCCACCTGCCCTTCGTCAACTAGCAACGCTGCTCCCCTTCTTTTGAAACGCAACAACTGACGTATTGTCTGCCGGTAAATCAACGGGCGGCCAGGCGAGTCTCCATTCTACCCACCCAGCTTCTACAGGCTGTTTCACCACGGGGCGAAACTCACAGTCTAATACATAGTCAGGACGCTCTGTGGTGTGAAAGATGCTACCATTTGACACCTGGAGCGATACTAGCGCTCCAAGCGGTGAGAAAGCAGACAGTCACATGTGTCGTAAGGAAAAGTTTGTTTTTAATTATTTTCTACTTAATTAACGAAGTAATTGTTATATTTTTGAGATCCACGTGTTGGTAAATTACTAAGAGATACGAATTACCGTGAAATACATTTAAAAAACAGCCGAATTACACTGACTCAATGATACAAGCTACAACTTATTCATGATGAAATACTTTCGAACATGAGTATATTTGCAGCTTATTCCGCCGGAAGCAAGAGAATACAAACACGTATTTCATGTATGAGAATCATATGTTTCTGTGTTTTGTTGTTATTATCATAGGCACTTCCGTTGGCACTATAAAATTTTTTTATAGAGTCTACCGATTCTCCTATCCTTACACTTCACTCGGCTTTCAAATACACGAACATTCTTGCAAATTAATTATTTTTGGTTCAAAAGCGAAAGTGTTGAAGATTCTTACCGTTTGTGGCTCCAATTCAGGAACAATTGTGCAATTGCTTTCTTCCGTGCTGGGAAACAGTTTCATTGCCTTTACGATTTGCTATCAGGTCTGTTTGTCTTTTACTTAAGCTGCAGTTGTAGTCGCTTATGTGTTACGTTAAATAATGTAGGTCTTACATTCCATATAGGCTTCCTACGTTCTACCTTGTGATTTGGCTAAAAGTGTAGCGACAAAACGCTGTTTTGTTGGGTAGATAAATGACGTCTTTCTGCAAAAGATCGAGTCTTTCCATATTTATTAGCAATTTTTTGTTATTTGAGGAACATGACATTATTCAGCATGGAAGCTCAAGATAAGGGAAAGTCACACTGATAGGGCAGTTGTGAGCAAAATCCACGTTATATGATGAAAGGCGAGGTCCTGCCCTTCCCGATCCCTTTTAATGGGCAAGGCACCTCTTTTATGCTCTTTACTCAACAAATTTTCTTACAATGTAATACGCTTATCCATTAATTCTGAGTAACTAAGTATGCCACTAAATATACAAGCTGAGACTGACTGACACTGGTAACCAAAATCACACGATCGGAACTGACATTAACCACAGGCCGCTGCGCTACACTACTAGATAGAAAATGGGCAACTCATTTCAGGTGCCGCTGTAGGGAAGTTGCAGGGCTGTTCTGGGTAAGCCCACTTCTTCCACCAAGAGCGCTAGTCACTTGTAAGTTTACCGACAGACTATAGCTACATGCTGTCAAACATATCTACGAGGACTGTCATGAATTGATCTCCGATTTGCTATTAAAAGGAAACAAATGCTGTTAGTCTCATGATGATTGAGTGGCTGAAAAAGAAGACTGTGAAGTTATATGTGAATTGAAGTTGGAGGGGGTGGGGTGAGAAAGAATAGGAATGGATTGAATGACGTCAGTCACATCGAGACACTACGCGGAATCAGCAGCGGCGAATGAAAATGTGTACTCAATGCAGATTCGAAGCCGGGATGTCCTGCTTGCTAGGTAGGTGCGTTAATCACTGCACCATCTGGGATACAGTGTTATTGCAACTGCGTGGACTAATCTCGGAACATGTCATGGCTGACCCATATTCTCACCGAGCGCCACCTATCCACAGTCCCTCTCCATTTCTTCCATCCTCGCTGTTCTGCAATTCCTTTTTTTTTTTCCTTTATTGTCTTCCAGTGCCCCATCTGGGGGGGGGGGGGGGGGGCTGGTAGCATATGTGGTGCTCTTCAGCCAAAAGATAGTTATTATACAACAGAAGACATTTAAAATTACAGAAAGGAGAAAATATGGCGTACATACATATAAAAAGGGGGAACAGTATGAAAGAGAACAGACAAAAAGCGGGGCGACAGTAAAATGAAAACAAAAACTGTAAAAAAATAACGCACAAAAAAACCACACACTGGGACAATTAAAGAACACAAGACGAAGTATGACTGGAGCATAGAAGTATTGACGGATGGCATAGCTCACAACAATCACTGAGAGTAGCACTATGTACAAGTCCAGCACACAATTAAAAGCACAGCTCTTGACGCACGGGAGAACAGCACCAAACACAACACTGACTTAGCACACTGATGACGATGACCAAACTGAGAGGATCTGCCAGGGGCACAGAGGCGAGGGAGAAGGGAAGAAGGGAGTCAGGGGAGGTGAGAGGGGAGTCGGGCGGGGGGAGCGCCAAAGAGAGCTGAGGAAGAAAGGACGTAGGAAGGAAACAGTCGATGAGGGGGTGCAGGTACTCATGGCGGGGGGGGGGGAGTCGGAAAATCCGATGTGCGTGAAGGAGGGGAGAGGAAAAAGGGTGCCCTGGGCCCTGGGGACGGGGGAGGGGGGTGGAGAACAAGGCTAGGTTACAGTTGGAAGGAAGGGTAGATATCATGACAAAGTTCAACAGCCACGAGGGGGAGGTGCTGGAAATTGCCCTGATAAAGGAGATGGAGGGTGTGGAGGTGGAGAGAGGGAGGGATACAGTGATAGAGGTGCGGCAACGGCCGGGGGGTGGAGAGGAAGGAGGAAACCATGGGTTGGGGGGGATCAAGCCTGCGGACAGTGTAAAGGATTGCAATTCCTGCAGGAGGTCGGACGTACTTGTGCATCTGCACAGAAGAGGGTGGCTCGACTGTCCGTCTAGGCGAATCAGTTACGTGAATGCCTGGTGTCTGTTCTTTCGGATTCGCCTATGTGAGTAAATGGGTAATGTCCAAAAAACAGGCACCAAGCATTCATATAACTGATTCGCCTGGATGGCCAATGGGTCCACCTTCTTCAGTGCAGATGCACAAGTACGTCCGACCACCTGTGGGCATGGAGGAAATGGAGAGGGACTTTGGATAGGTGGCGCTCGGTGAGAATGTAGGTCAGCCGTGAGACGTGCCAAGAGAGTCCACGCAATTGCAATAACACTGTATTCCGGATGATGCAGTGGTTAACGCACCTACCTAACAAGCAAGACATCCTGGGTTCGAAACCCAGTTGATACACATTTTTCACTCATCGCCGCTGATTGCGCGTAATGTCCCTATGCTGCTGACATCAGTAATCCCTTCCCTTCCCTATCCTTTCTCCCCCACCCTCCCTCCACCTTCAATTTACATATAATGGATCACAGCGGCGTACACCACTTGGTGTCTGTTCTTTCGGACAAACAGCAGACACTAAGAATTCATGCAAAGAAGATTGTGTTCCGTCACTCATCTCCATGTTTTGTTCGTTCCTGTGTTACCAGCAAATTCCGGAAACGAACAATGTTACTGCCTGCCCCACCAACTGCGATGTATGCTCTGTCCTTCGCTTCCTTCATTCGAAAGGAGCAAATGCCGCCGATATTCATCGCCGACTGTGCTGTGCGTATATGGACTGAGTTGCGAGTGATGGTGTTGTAAAGAGGTGACGCAGAAAATTCAAGGCTGGTCGCGCAGATGGGCATGACGAGAATATTCGAGGAAGAAATTCAGGTGTGGGTACTTGACCCATGTTCACAATTTCCAAACTTTCTAAAGTTGTACCTTAGATGTAAAGGACGAACCTCTTTAATGTTGTCACATAGACGTTACGTTATCATAAGTTTTGTTCACAGTGGCCACCAAAATATCTGATGGTCATAAAACTGAAAGAAGGGACGACCGTGACATTCCTTCATAGCTACCACGAAGAGGGGAAGGAAATTCTGAACAGAATCGTGACTGGGTGCAAGACATGGGTGTAGTACGTGAATTCTGAAAGTATGGAACTGTCCAGGCAGTGGATGCACTCTCGTTTTCGCAACAGACTCAAAAAAATTCTAGCAGACGCTGTCAAATTGCAGAATAATGCAAAGAAAAATCGCAACAGATTATGCGAGAGTAGGGCGTGAGAATATTGTGACATCACAGATTCATTGCGAGACTCAATTCAAAACAAACAGCGCGGAATAATTATCGAAGGAATCATTCTCGATCGCGAATAAATACCAACGGCTAGAACGAAAACTCGGATTTATTTGTTTCACAACATCCTTCCTATATTCTAGACTTGACAACAAGCGACTTTCATCTCCTCCTCAAGATGAACGCCTGGCCAGCTACTCAGCCCTTCATGACGTGCGATGAGCTCAAAGTTTCTGCGAGCAGTTGCTTGAAGCACCAAGCGGCACTATATTTTGATGAAGGGACAGTAGCACAAATGTATGAATTTGGGTAGCAACTGTGGAGAAATAATGTCAACATATAAGCACAACTTACATATAACAAAATTTACCAACTTTTTATTTCTTTTTTAGTATCCTATCGGAGGTTAAATCGTGAATAACTTAGGTATGTTTTATTTCATCATTACTGAAACAGAAGTTCATTATATCCACTTATGTTACAGTATATTATAAATGCTATGTGTACGAAACAACAGATATAGGTTGTTCGTGTAAATTAAATTATAAAAGCGCACTTAAATTCACCTTATTAATGTCGTTGAGAGACTCTTATGTCACAATGCATTTAATACGGAATTATGTGTGAAATAGAATTCATACGTTTTGTAGACGATTGTCAAAAATGTCCCTTTAGCATTTAATTATACATTGCATAGTGCTGAATGTATAACAGCTTAAATGAAGTCCTCAGAACCAACAAAGATAACAGTGTTTCATCGTCATGTGTCTCTAAAATCAGCTATGACTAACAGCCCGCTCAGACGATCAACATCAACATCCCATAAACATAAATGCACCTGTTTGTAATTCACTAATATTAACATAGAAGTGTGTTATATTCCTCAAAGGTTAGTGTCAAACAATGATGTTGTGTATCTAAAAAAGACTAGATTATTTGACTTACACGTCAGTGCATAGATATAGACACATATTAGCATTTAGTTAATGTAGTTACTAATGTTATTCTAATGTACGTAGTATACTGTTTCATACGACTTCTAGATCATAAGTTTTATAAACGAATCTCATAATTGCTCATAGTTCGCTTGTGATTGTACAGCACGTATTTGTGAAGATAATCGTAAGGATATTCTTTGGGTAAATATCGATATAAGGAGGCTTTCTGCACACTATACTGTATCATCTTTGCATCCTCTCTATATAGAAATCAGTGTGCAGTCAACAGAATGTGTAGCGTCTCCACACGAGAAAGTCAACCAGATTACAACAGTAAATCAGGATTATGTACAAGTGACAATGTACAAATATATCGTATTCGAATATTTCTTTTATATGTATGAACAATGTTAGTGTCATCAGTTACACTTTGTATTGTAATTTCACGGATGCAGGGTGGCTGCCATGGGAGGCCATTGTAGATTAACTGAGTGTGTGATGTGATTTGATAGTTCTCGTGAGCATGCGCACCACATAGTTTTACACTGACGGTTATATAATAATTTATCTCGTGTGTTCTCTGCGTTGATACAAAGCTGCTTGAATTTCCAGTTTGTGTTTTGGTTTAAATGACCGTGTTGTGTTCTGCTTAATGAAATGGATATCGCTCTTTCAGAACTGTTATACTGTATACACAGTAATACAGAAGTACATTACATGTTGTATCGGTAAAACTCTTACTATGATTTATTTAAAATTACATTGTGCAAGAAATGGTCGCCAGTCCACAAGGACACAAACTGTCTCGAACAAATGTTACCAGCGTAAATCTGAAGGAAAAGCTAGTGGCTTGAAATACAACAAGCAATGTGAAAAACCACTTTGAACCTTCGATGTTTGCTTGCTATAGTAATTATTTATTTGAACACCACTGAATTTCAAATATTTCTTACATTTATGTCATAATGGTTAGGTGGTGAACAATCACGTGAAATTTAAACAGAATTTCTGGACTACGTTATCTCACATTATCGCATAATTCATTGGAAACTTTCATTACGATTATTCAGAACCGCATCTGTTAGCATTCCTAACCCAGACGCGTCCCTTAGCATCAGTTATTAAACTTAGATCACATTTCTTCTTGTAATTAAAATGTTATTAGGTTGCCTAACTCCTGAACATGTACCAGTAATGCCGCGCGTTTTGAGGCGCCATGTGCGGGTTGCCCCCCCCCCCCCCCCCCCGCCCGCCTGAGGTTCGAGTCCTCCCTCGGGCATGGGTGGGTGGTGGGTGGTGGGTGTGGTGGGTGTTCTTAGCATAAGTTACTTTAAGTAGTGTGTGAGTCTAGGCTAGGGACCGATGACCTCAGCAGTTTGCTCCCATAAGCATTCACAAACATTTGAACATTTTTTGTACCAGTAATAATATAATGATTTTATACACTTCTTGAAGTGGCTGTAAAAATCTGCTAACTTCTTTTTACAGTAAGCTTAGATAACAATTACAAATTTAGTTATAACAGAATGGTTTTCCCATATTACGGTAAAAGGTAAGAAAGTCATATACTTTATAAATATTTGTAGCATTGTGTTGTATGTTACGAGTTACAGATCGTGTTGCGCTCTGCCAAACCTACTGTTTGTTTGTTTTGGTATACTACTTAAATGACGTGGTAAATGCTAGGTAATTAGAACCGCACATCATCCAGTTTAGTTCATAGTGTATTTTACATCCTTACAGAATATAAATTGTATTTTTAAGTAATAAAAATTAGTTGATCACGTACTTTTTGCAGTTTTATGTAACCAAATCAATTACTTTCGATACGAATGTATTTTATTTGCACAAACATAAATAAATATATACGTAATTATTGTTGTTATTTCATACTCAATACAACATTCTTTATCATGATCAAAGGCAACAGTTTTCTGTTATTACTGATAAATGCGAACGTTGTTTATGAATAACAGAATCATGTTTTACACAAGTTTGACGAAGTACTGAAGCAATGTTTGAAAAATTTTTGTTTTGCAGTTTTTCTTTGTTTTAACTTCATGTGGCGGAAATTGCGTTTTCTAGCGGTTTCCTTCATTTTTACTACAACATCCTTCCCATTCATGTTAATAATCAAAAATTTTCGAATGAAATCTGAATTAAACGTTGAAAACTTCGGTTTGTAACAAACAGGAGGGTAACTATGTACAACAGAAATGTTCCGTAGGTTACCTGGCCCTTTATACATTCCTCACTCAGTTTCTAGATGGTTTATGACTTCCGGTTTATAGGAGAATCTAGTAATTGCTTGCATACGTAAAGTAAACATATGATTATGAGGAAACGCCCGATAGATATGCAACACACGTAACATCATTAATTGGCAAAAGCAACCAGGAAAACTGACATAGTCTACATTTACTTGTGGAATTCTACAATGGCCTACGGTATTTTTACAACTCTAATTACAAATTGATGTTTGGAGGTTTTAGATTACAGCTATTCGTCTTCATCTGCAGTGCAATAGGTCACAGTTCGTTAAATAAATCGGAAAATACTACTTACCCGTCATCATCCTCTACAGTACATACTACAGTTCTTAACGCCCTCCACCCTCCTCTAGTTCCAGGTTCTGTACAAGACTTAATAATTACACTGATCAGCCAGGAAATCATGTCCACAAACCTACTGTCGATATAAACCCATCCAGGCGATAGCAGCGTCACCTTGTGAAAAATGACTGCTAGTCAGAGACACGCCTACTGCATGTACACACATCAATAAAAGTTTTGCATCACCTCGGTTCCGAGAGTTACGGAACCCGTACAGAAAACTGGAATAGAGGCCCTTTTTATTGCTCATGAGAACCACACATGGCATATTGTACCAATATACAGCGAGACCTTCAGAGGTGTGGTCCAGATTGCTGCACACACCAGTACCTATAATATCCAGTAGCACGTCCTCTTGAGTTGATGCATGCCTGTAGTCGTCGTGGCACACTATCCATAAGTTGTTCATCAAGGCACTTTTGGTCCAGGCATGTACGATACAGTTCATGTCTGGAGAACATATGGCCACTCTAGTCGAGCGATGTCGTTATCCTGAAGGAAGTCATTCACAAGATGTGCACGATGGGTGCGCGAATTATCGTCCATGAAGACGAATGCCTCGTCATGCGCTGTCGATATGGTAGCACTAGCGGTCGGAGTATGGCATTCATGTATCGTACAGCCGCTACGGCGCCTTCCACGACCACCAACGGCGCACGTTGGACCCACATAATGTCAAACCAAAACAGCAGGGAAGCTCCACCTTGCTGCACTCGCAGGACAGTGTGTCTAAAGCGTTCAGCCTGACAGGGTTGCCTCCAAACCCGTCTCCGACGATTGTCTGGTTGAAGGCATATGCGACACTCATCGGAGAAGAGAACATAATGCCAATCCTGAGCTGTCCATTCGGCATGTTGTTGGACCCATCTGTACCGCGCTGCATGGTGTCGTAGTTGCAAAGGTAGACCTCGCCATGGACGTCGGGAGTGAAGTTGCGCATCATGCAGCCTATTGCGAACAGTTTGAGACATAGCACTACGTCCTGTGGCTGCACGAAAAGCATTATTCAACATGGTGGCGTTGCTGTCTGGGTTCCTCCGAGTCATAATCCGTAGGCAGCGGTCATCCACTGCAGTAGTAGTGCAGTAGTAGCATATCATCGACAGTTCCTGTCACTCTGTGTCTCCTCCATCTCCGAACAACATCGCTTTGGTTCACTCCGAGACGCCTGGACACTTCCCTTGTTGAGAGCTCTTTCTGGCACAAAGTAACAATGCGGACGCGATCGAACTGGGGTATTGACCGCCTAGGCATGGCTGAACTACATCAATACGAGCCGCGGGGGAATGAATGAAACTGATCGGCTGTCGGATACCCTCCGTCTAATAGGCGCTGCTCATGCATGGTTGTGTACATCTTCGGGTGGGATCAGTCGCATCTCTGAACTGTCAAAGGGACTGTGTCAGTGATACAATATCCACTGTCAACGTCCATCTTCAGGAGTTCTGGGTACCAGGGTGATGCAAAACTTTTTTTGATGTGTGTAGTATCAGCGAGCGTGCCGTCCGTGTGTAGAATGGGGAAGGCGCCCGGTCTGAGTTTGATCGAGGGCAGATTGTGATGGCCCAGAGGCTTGGTACGAGCATTGAAACTACAGGACTTGGGTGATTGACGAGAGCTGTGGTGAGTGCTCAGCATGTGGCGAAACTAAGATGAAACCACGTCCAGACGGTGTGGGATCGGTAGGCCGCCCCTCATTACAGATGTCGGCTGGACTGGTAAAACAGGATAGGCGGCGAACTGTGGCGAAACTAACACCAGACTTTAATGCTGGGCAGAGTATAATTGTGTCTCAGCACACAGTGCACCGAACACTCCTAACGATGGGCTGGCTCTGAGCACTACGGGACTTAACTTCTGAGGTCATCAGTCCCCTAGAACTTAGAACTACTTAAACCTAACTAACCTAAGGACATCACACACAGCCATGCCCGAGGCAGGATTCGGACCTGCGACCGTAGCGGTCGCGCGGTTCCAGACTGTAGCGCCTAGAACCGCTCGGTCACCGCGGCCGGCCTAACGATGGGTTCCCCACAGCTGACACACTCGCACGTGCCAAGGTTTTCACCATGACATCGACAACTACGATTGAAATGGCCACGGGACGATGGGCACTGGAGGTTGGCGTAGTTGAAGAGCGTTACATGGTCTGACGAATCCTAATATCTTTTTCATCATGCCGATGGGAGGACGCGGAACAGTCGTCTTCCAGGGGA
The DNA here is from genome assembly GCF_021461395.2 of Schistocerca americana. Taxonomy (NCBI): domain Eukaryota; kingdom Metazoa; phylum Arthropoda; class Insecta; order Orthoptera; family Acrididae; genus Schistocerca; species Schistocerca americana. The sequence goes on along the minus strand of NC_060121.1, from coordinate 322,715,850 downwards.
GCAGCTCCTTGACACCTGTACTGCGAGATGGAGACAAGTTAACGTTGCCTCCATTATGTTCCGGGGAACATTCACCTGGGGCTACCTGGGTCCAGTGGAGCTCGTGCAAGGCACCAAGACAGCCAAGGAGTATCGTACAATGGTTGCAGAACACGTAACACTCTTCATGATGGCCATGTTTTGCGGTGGCAGTGGCATTTTTCAACAAGATAATGCGCCATGTCGCAAGGACATGTCTGAAGATCCTCGATTCGAGGAAAACAGTGGCGATTTCCAGTTGATATGCTGGCCCCCAACTCGCCAGGTTGACTATGGCGTCAAAGCTCATCGACCCCTCCCCAGAGTTTACGGGAATTACGTGACTTGTATGCGTAGATGTGGTGCCAGCTTTCTCCAGCGACCTACCAAGGCCTCATTGCTTCCACGCCACAACGCGTCGCCGCTGTTACCCTTGCCATAGGTGGACATACCGGTCATTAGGTACTTGGTCATAATGTTCTGCCTGATCACTGCGTATGTTGAGGGAAGACACAAAACGAGTATACACTATCACATCATAGTGTGCTGGATATTGTTAATATGGGATATCATATTTGGTTGTGGTTGAACACTGTTGACGTCAGCTCCGGAAATGATGGCTCCTATAGCCTAATGTCACCTTCCTTTAATACCGCATTGGGTTGTATCTCTCTTCTTCTCCAAACACTGCTCCCCAATTGTCTAAAACCGGGTTGAATAGGGTTAGGTAAACTGTATATTCCATAGACCAACAGTCTGAAGATTCTCGATAGTGTAAAACGTGTAAAAAAAGAAAAGTATGTGTCCATATTCACAAAGGAAGTGATAGATTTATGTGAAACGGTCCTTAAAGATGTGAAAAAAGTAAAAAGAAAATACAATTTTTTTTATTTGCAAAGATTACCAGATTAAATGTATCCATGCTAGGGTGCATAATTTATTTCCAAGATTATTGTAGCCAGCATATATTTATTAAAAAGCTTACCACAATCACTTACAGTAAGTGTGCACATATTAAACTGCATAACATAATTACAAGAATGTTATTGTCAAACAGGATCAAAAAGTAAAACATTTGGCAAGACCTGCGTGCATCACACGAGTTCAATGAAACTGTTCCGTAATGAGGTACTGTACTGCATTCAGCATTATGTGCTGTATTCAGTAATAAGTTCGTCGAATTGTTCTGCTTATAAATTCGCCAGTGGATTAGATGGAAGAGAGCAGCAATAAGTCCTTAGCTTCCACAAATTTTTTTCTTTATTAGTAGTTAACTTGTTCGTGGCTGGTGGCCAGCTATTGAAAAATTTTTGTTCACGAATAACGAACCAATGTGAGTGACTAAGTCCTTATGAAGATTATTCTTATTCCTGGTATTAATACCGTTAAATGAGCTGTTGATTTGAAAGAGAGCGGTGTCACTTACGACAAATTTCACAATGGATTCAGTATAACCAGTTGTTTAGAATTGCCTCCTGGAAGACTTTCTCGAATTCACACCTGAAATGATTCGTATTAACTCATAACTAAAATAATTCTCAAGTTACGGTAAATAAACATATTCTGACATCTAAACAAAAATATTTTTGATGGGTCTGTTCATGGCTTATATTCCTTATTTCACTTCAAGCAGTTAACTGATTACTTTTCTACAGCGCAATAAGCGCAGAAACCATAATCGACATCCTGAATGCAGAAACTCCAAATACTATATTACTTTGTCTCTGTCATCAGAAGCAACAGACGATGGACCCATAGTGAGAAACTTCTCCGTCCAACTCCGTGGCGCATCTCTTACGCTGACTGGCCCTGCCAACATGTAATAATAATACTTAAGGATCTCAAGATGCAACACTAGCCTGCTGAAGCGAGACGCATTACTCCTTGATGATCTCAGTGTGATATGGAGTCGTGATAACGTAGTGTTCCGATATTGCCTTACTGAATTTTACGCCACTCACAATGATTCTTTCGGACAAAGCATCACCCAGTTCATTAATACCCATCAAATACTCACACAACGTTTGGCTGCAGTTTGTGTACCAGTGGCAGTTTGCTTTACAACTTTCCACATTGATGATGGTGGTAACTGTAGCTGTTAGTTGGTGTCTGGTACGGATTTCCGTGGACTTCATTGGGAAATGTAACACACTTTGGCTTGATTCCAGTGAATCCTTATCCTTGACGATCCTTTCTCCCAAGCTTGTGCGTACCACAACTTTCCACATTGATGATGGTGGTAACTGTAGCTGTTAGTTGGTATCTGGTACGGATTTCCGTGGACTTCATTGGGAAATGTAACACACTTTGGCTTGGCTCCAGTGAATCCTTATCCTTGACGATCCTTTCTCCCAAGCTTGTGCGTACCACAACTTTCCACATTGATGATGGTGGTAACTGTAGCTGTTAGTTGGTATCTGGTACGGATTTTCGTGGACTTCATTGGGAAATGTAACACACTTTGGCTTGGCTCCAGTGAATCCTTATCCTTGACGATCCTCTCTCCCAAGCTTGTGCGTACCACCTTTCGAGCATCATGTCCAAATCTCCGGATGAATATCCAGTGAAAAGCAACGATATACAGCACTTGTTGTAGCACGCTACAATTATGGCCAGCTGATAATGGCGTCATTTGCTTCAAAAGAAACACAAAGCGTACACATTTCATTTTAGATCAGCAAAACAATCACATTAAACACAAAATCGTCCAGAGCCGATCCAGTAGTTTGTAATTACCCTGTATAAACCATACAGTTGCACAATGTGAAACATTATTCCAAGGTAACATTGCACGAATATTTCTTACAGGTTCTGTAGTGAACAAGCAGCAGTAGTTTGAGAGGAGTAGAACTGAGCGACCAGATCGGCACAGCATGTTGATGAAAAGACAGCCCGTAAGCAGTGAGTTGACAGACGTTGCAGAAGGGAGCAAGTCCGACAGATGGCACCAGTCTTGGGGCGGACGTGAAGAGCTCGTGACGAGACGGCGTGCCGCAGTTGTTGCATCGCACCAAGCGACACCTGAGCACACAGTGCGGGATGTGCCGTCCATAAAGCAACCACAGCTGTCAGCGGGTCAGCAGGTGAACTGAGGGATTACTGAGTGACAACTAATAAAGTTGCGAGAGAAACCCCAGGTGAGGAAGCTCGTTTAAACACCTACTGTGTCGACGGAACAGTATACTGGTAACTACTACAATAGTAGCTCCATGAGGGCAGCATTCGAGATACGTCATAACGCCACGAGGTGTTCTACACGTTATGATACGCAAATAATTAGCATTTTAGCGCAAGCACGGGAAGATTATGCAGAGGGTTTCTCATCCAGAAGCCGCATTTAAATGTTAGTTGTTTGTGAGATGTGAACAAGGAGAAATGTTTACCAGCGTACGTCAAAATTTCACATTGGCCTATTGAGACTGAGGTTTATCGTCGTTCCGTGATATTGCTGCTTGCATTAGTGGGGATTATACAATTATCATGTGAATATGGAATCAATGACTTCGTCAGGCAACGTCATGCAGGATCTCAACGGGCCTATGCGACTATCCTCCCCCCCCCCCCCCCGCCCCTTAGACGACAGTGGTATTCAGTGGTATTGTTCTCTTGGTCACGTGAGATCTTACAACCACGTCAAGTACTGTTAACCAGGAATCGAGCTTCTTTGCAGCATACCAGGTATGCACATCGACATTTCGTTTGTATCATTCTAGTTCTAGTGCTTCATCATTTACTAATCAGCACCGAGTTCTCGCATACAGCTAACATACAGCTCGTGAGTTTGTTCCAAGAATACCCTTTTCCGGTATAAAAAGTACTCCACCCATCTATGTCCACACATACCTACAGGTAAGGGACTAAAAACACCTACCCCTTAGCAGAGAGCTGACTTTCAAATGAGGAACACACTTCGCCACTGTACCGAAGTCGATTCTAGCGTTCGATGCCACCGAGGAACCGTCCTGGAGGGAGCTGAATTACTCAGCTGCAGTGTCCGTGGGCAATGCGCCGATATTGTTAGCCGCAGAAAGCTGCAGACAGCAATTGGCTAGATGCACACATTTTGTAATCAGGGTACCTTTAGCATCACTGTGTTTCTCCCAGCTTCAACAGAGATCCCATTCATGTTCCTAGCCACAAAGCCAAATCCCAAATGATCTGCACTTGGAAGTGAATGTTTACTACTCGTTTCCGTGTAGCCTATGTGGTCCAGCCAGGTTTGACGAATCACAATCAAACACGTTAATAGCATACCTCAAGCTGTCTAAGAACAACTGTTGCCCTGAGAAGTACAGATATGGTCGTTTAAAACCATTTTAGGTGTAACCATCATGTGATGTGCCAAGGGTTGTGTCACATCCCTCAAAGGAGAACTCAAATACCACTTATTTCCACGTGTGGTCCAACACCTCATACGGCTTCCACAGGAGTTACCCCACATTTCCCTTGCCGGAGCATGGTAGACGTGCAGGCAAGATTTCTATCACCACACTGACGGGTTCCCATCGAGGATGCGCACCTCTCAGTACCTACAAACTGTGGAATGCCAGTTACTCAAGCCTCTGGCATTGGGTAGTTCCTGATGGTTTTGTGGCTAAACACCGTGAGGTCTGCAAGGAACATCGCCTTGAGCACACAGATCTCATATACTAGTAACTGCTGTGCTACCACATGACCTGACACATCAAAGGGCTCTCTGCTTGATCATATAGTAACAAGTCACCATACTACTCGTGTTTACTTCCCTCGCATCATATGACGAGTATCGGACAAGGAAGCTTTCGTGACCCCCTATTCCACATTTACACTCCAAGAATGATCTTTATCCTCATTGGACCTGCTACCAATTCGGTTGCATAGTGGCTATTGCTGACAGGCAAGGGGCACTTGGTTCTGCGTGAATATCACAGTAAATAACATGGCCTGACTCCACAACCGATGGCCCCAGACGATGCCCAGACGAATTATCCCTCTTCTATGGTCCTACGCAGAGTCACCTATTCAATGCATTCGGTAGCAGCCCCCAGTTACTGCAGACTAATTTCTAAGTCCTGCGGCCTTTTATTCAGTGTATTCGTTGTGACCTATATCAAATCCAGGGGCTCAGCACCGCCCCCTGTTATGGGGACCCCCAAACTTGGAGCCACTGGGCTGTGGGCTGGAGTCACCTTTTCAATATATCCAGTAATAGTCCCCTCTTATGGGTGGGGGTGGGGGGAGGGAGTAGGCAGACTCTGAGCCCTAGGGCCGTGGTATGGAGTCACCTATTCAACATATTCAGAGACAGAAACCTATTACGAGCCAGTCCTCAGCTTAGCATCACTAGGTGGTGCGGTTTGTCTCCCCTGCTACCGGCTCATAGGTTGCCGCAAAGGCTAGGGTCTTACAGCCACAAGGTGAGTTACACAGGGCCAGGAACCGTCTTGAGAACCACAGACTGTCAGCACACCGACTGTTGTTGTGACCTCCCATGAAGCGGAAGTAGAGAGATGCACTCTGACTGTGGTGTCCCCAAATACAACATTGGAGGCACCAGATCGTCTTTTCAGGTGTCTCGCTTCGCAGTGGACGTATCCACGTGAGGAGGCTTCACAGGCAACAAATGTCACATTGCTTTCCTTATCGTCATACTGGTCCATTTCGTGGCTTGATGGTATGGGATGCCATTCAATACGCAGCACAATTAGACACAGTCCACAATACGAAAACTTGATCACATGAACTTACGAAAACTTCATTCCCGAAGTCATTCTTAAAGAAGATAATGCAAAACTGCAGGTTGCCAATATTGTCTTTAACTACCTTGGTATAGAGAGTGTCTGATCGTTGCCCTGAAGAGCACCTTCGCTAGATTTATCACCTATTAAAAGCATACAGCCATGAGTTTCGGAAAGACAGCACGTCCCCAGTCTCCAGACACTACGACTGATCAACACAGGCGTCGACTTGAAGTAGCTCGAAATGGTGTGAGGGGTCCATTTCTACGTGGTGCCCGATTTTGTAATATGTTTCAAGAAAAGTTACATGAAATGGTTATCACCTGTAGGAGAGATTGTATCTTTGATACCACTGAACCAAAGAAGTTGCCTGAGTGGCAGATTCGATTGTAGGGGCGCGCGGAGGGCAGTGGCAGTTTCCATCGCACTCTTGTTAAAGGTAGAATGCTAGTGGCTAGCTGTAAGAAGTTAGCTGTTGGCCTATGGACGCAGCATAATAGTTTTGTAAGGTAATGAAATTTTGTATATTTAGTTTTAAGTATGCAGCAACAGAATGTGGCTTTTGTTAATTCTGACAGTATGCAGCAACGCAATGTGGCTTTTGTTAATTCTGACAGTACCGACCCGAACCAAGTATTCAAGATGCTACTCCAGGCGGGTGTAAAATGAATGCGCCAAATGGAAAATAATAAACGCTAAAATGAAGATTTGGTTCTGTCTGACTACCTCCTAAAGTAGATCTTAGGATCTCTTAATTCTATAAATTACAATATAAACATAACTGAATGATGAAGGCACTAATCCTACTAAACGATAAACGTTGCTCCTGTTTATATATATATATATATATATATATATATATATATATATATATAGTAGATAAATGAAACCTTTACATTACAAAGTTTACATTTCCTAAGTAAATTACTGATCAGTTACCCAACTCTGCCCCTTATTATGACTGCGTGGTCTAATTTCAGTAACACGAAATCACTGACTAGCTACGTACCAAACACTAGAAGACAGTACTTTCAAAGATGATCTACGGTGGTGTGGAACCTTAGTGGAAATAAACTAACGTGATCACAGCTGTTTAGCTTTTATAGCCCTAATAAGCCGAAGCAATTTGCGATATCACAGTACGTACTGCGTCCGGTGTGTCGAAGTAATGGTTCTCATTCCTGTCTGTGACGATGGAAGAACTCTAGCCACAAATAAACTCTTTCAAACACTAGGACGGCAGAAGGTGGTCCTCTGACTAATATACTCTAATACTGTCTTCTCCTCTCTGTGTTCTACAGATGAGAAACGCGAACTCCCAACCACAAGGACGGAGTTCAGATAATGTCTCAGCGTCGGTATAGGCAGAGGAAGTGCTTTCAATTACTGAACACTGCATACTCAACGACGGCTTCCAACCATGCAGTCCAGAATCGTATAGGTTGGCAACAGTACAGTTCCTAACTGTTCTAACTATAAACTCTACTGAGGGCAAAGACAGCAAGTCTGTCTGTACCAATAAAAGCTGATATCGAGCGACCGTGACACACGGAAGCTCACAACGGAAGACCTCGTCTCTCCAGCACTGACTTCCCAGCAAGGCTTGGCTCCCCACCATCGTAATTACGAAGACGAATTATCTTTCAGAAACCGTGGAATATTTTCCCTCTCTACAGATTCTTCCGAACGCCGACCAACCATATGTTAGTCTTTCGTCGTCCAGCGCGGAAAGTTTGCGAAGAGAAACCTATACTCGTACAATGGTACGCTTCTGAGTAAAAATCCTTGGAAATAACCCAGCCTGCGTGGTTTCCGAGGTGCTGCTTCTTCATTCCTCTCACCTGCGTCCAAGATTTTCAGCGTTTCCGAAGTATAATCCTTCCGGTTCGGCTACAATGCCGGCTAGCCGCGACTCTATTGTGTCCCAGCGTTCAGGTGCTATGACGATCGTCTTGCTATTTCCTGTGTTTAAGCAGGACAGGACACCTGTGTGGACCTTCCACCCAGGGCTTCAGTTCCACCAGCCATTTCATTTCCGCTGGTGTTCCAACCTCTACTAGAATAGGCAATCATTCATTACACCGTTTTTATAATAAAGACACTCCGTCACCTTTCATGCAATAAGCGTTAACAATTATTTACAAGACGTACGTGACAATGTCAGTCTCCTTTATATATTCATATATACGATGTACAAACTGTCACATGATACCTAAATGTGTTTGTAGATCACGGCAAAGTAAGAATGCTTGTAAGGTGCGAAATTATAGCCACCTTACACGTATCTTGCATCAGATTTAATGTATAGGTTGATTAGGTAAACCAGATTTGTAATATTTTGTGTATTTTGTAAACACGATACAGTGAAGTTAAATTTTGGAATCTATTTTGTCAAACGATGTCAGATCTTTTGTCATTTAACAATCCAGTTATTTTTAATTCCAACAGTAAGTGAGAATTATAGAACAGTTTAGAAGTTCACTGATTTTGAAGTTAATGTAAAATGCTTCATATTACATTATGTGAAGGAGAAACTTTATTTTGAATACAATTTTCATGCTGAAGCATTCGGTCTTAGCTCATCCCGTTATCAGTACCTCATCCTCTTCCATGTCTTGTTTGTTTAAATCCAACGAGTATTTTTTAAAACAAATGATTTTTCAATGAGAGTCAGAAAAACATTAATGTGCCAGACTCAGAAAGGTATTAATGACTGTAACAGCTTTAATGCGGGCAGCATTGCACAGCGCTGAGCCAATATCCACAATTATCACTGAACATTTGCAAGATTATTTATTTATTTGAACCAATCTACTGACATTATTTGTATGACACTATTTTACGGCCACCACTGAACTTCGCTGAGCCAAGATTGAATATTTTGTATGCCTACTGTGGAGAGAACAGACTACCAAGATTACATCCGTTACGACTCAAGAGCTAAGGAAAAAGTATTTCATTGTTTATTTGCATAGGGAATTTTATCAGTTCAGTGCACAGGGCCATAGAACTCGATGCTCACGAGACTGAGTAAATTTCAGAGGGAATGATTTGATTATAGGCATTACATACTGGTTTTCCAGATTAAGTTGTTTAATTTTTCTTTGGATTACAGTAAACTGATTAAGCACACCATCTGCTCAACAACACATTACACAGTACATTTCCGTAAGACAAACATTACGCACTGTATATCCATTAACAAACACACCCTAATATAATTTTAAAGAATGTTACAAAGGTGTACACTTATCTGTGATCCAAGGCAAGTTCAAAGCGATGGCCGACCGTCTTAGAGATGCATTACTTCTGAAAATGTAAATAATTATCGTCCAGTATTCCAACTCAGTGTTTTCTCCAAAATATTTGAGAAAATTTTCTACAATAGACTACTAAGCTACATTACAAAAAATTCATTACTCTCAGCAAATCAACATGGATTCAGTAAATCAAAGTCTACAACAACAGCAATGTATGAGTACACAGAACCTGTGTTTAAAGCACTGGATGACAAAATATGCTACTGGTATCTTTCTGGACCTTTCAGAAGCTTTCGACATAACTGACCATGACTTCCTCATTCACAAATTAGATCAAAAAGGTGTCCGAGGTATCCCAAATCAGTGGATAAGATCATACCTAGAAATCAGGCAGCAAGTGGTGGTTTTAAGGCATGATGACATTTCAGTATAATGAAATATTATCACAACAACACATGTCTCCAGCAAATCAACAATAAAGTACGGAGTGGCACAAGGTTCTGTCCTAGGACCTCTACTGTTCCTCCTTTATATTGATGACATAAATGACTTTATTAAATTGGGAAACTAATCTTATTTGCTGCTGACACCAGCATATTAATAACAGCTACTGATAAAATCTCATGGGAAGTAGCAATAGATACTGTAATGTCCCAAATTACTAGCTGGTTTCAAAGAAATAAAATAATAATAAATAAAGAAAAAAACAGTCTTTATAAATTTACACTCTTCTCCTGATGTGCAAAACTTTGTTACAGTACCATATCTTGAAAATACGTTACTGAATTCGGTTACTGACACTAAGGTTCTAGGCCTATGGTGCAAGATAATTTAAAATGGGACTGTCATATAAAAGAACTTGAGAAAAAACTTTCAAAAGCTTGTCGTGCTCTACGTGTGTTAAATAAAAGTGCAAGCAAGTCAACAGTTATTCAGGCGTATTATGCATACTTCCATGCACTACTCCGATATGGCTAATCTTCTGGGGAAATTCAGCCACCAGCATAAAGATCTTTAGGATGCAGAAAAGAGCAATCAGTGCTATATGAAACCTAAGAAAACTATAAACATGTAGACCACATTTCATCCAGATGAAAATAATGAGTCTACCGAGCCTTTACATATATGAGTGTATCCTGTTCACAAATGAGTATCTTTTAAACCAAACTAGACATCTTCAACAAAATAAGCATATACACAGTCACAACACAAGAAACACAAATAATATCCACATGTGACAGTGTAGAACAGCACTGTACCAAAAAAGTGTATCACAGATAACAGTTCAGCTATATAACAGCCTACCCAGTGATTTAAAATCGCAGCAACATAAAAATTTTTTTAAACATAATCTTAAGTCATTTCTAGTGGAAAAATAGTTTTTACTCTGTAAAAGAATTTTTAAATTACAAAAAATAGCCTAATGATTATGTAATAATAGTTAAATTCAAATTGCTATATTTGTCACTTGTAATTTATGATTGTTATCTGTAATTAATTTTGTCATGCTCTCTCTCTCTCTCTCTCTCTCTCTCTCTCTCTCTCTCTCTCTCTCTCTCTGTGTGTGTGTGTGTGTGTGTTTGTGTGTGAATGAATCAAATGGACCAATAAATAAATGAAATTAAATAACGTGAGGAAGAAATGTCTGACAATGTACATTTGAAGCACAGCTTTGTATGGTAGTGAATTCTGGGCTGTGAGAAACCCGAAGCACAAGAGAATCGAGATATTTGCGATGTAGTGCTACAAAGGAAAGTTGAAAATTAGGTGAACTGATACGGTAAGTGGTAATTAATTGAAACCCTCAGCTGCCGACAGGTGTTGTTAACTTACCTTGATGGGGACAGCTGAAAATGTGTGCCCCGAAAGCCACTCGAACCCGGGATCTCCTGCTTACATGGCAGGCACTCTATCCAACTGAGCCACCGAGGGCACAGATGAATAGCGCGACTGCAGGGAATTATCCCTTGCACGCTTCCCGTGAGACCCACATTCGCAACTGTCCAGAATCTACGTACGTAATGTTCCTAATAGATACTGTAAGGATTGAGGAGGTTCTCCGCAGAATTGGCGAAGAAAGGAGCACATAAAAAACGCCAACAAGAAAAAGGGACAAGATGATAGGACGCCTTAAGACAGTGGAGAACATCTTCCATGGTGCTTGTGGAAGTTGTCGACGGTAAAGCCTGTGGAGAAAGACAGTGACTGAAATACCAACGAATAATTGAGGACGTAAGATGCAAGCGCTACTCTGAGATGAATAGGTTGGCATAGGAGAGAAACTCGTGGCGGGTCGTAGCATAAGCCAGTCAACAGACTGCATAAAAGGTTCTCGGGTTACTTACCGCGTCAAATTCGGGAATTTTATCCGAATTTGACGCGGCAAGTAAACCGAGCACTTTTCAAGCAAGGATGCCGTCGAGAAAAACTTCTTAGCCATATCCGACAGAAGACTGATGACTCAAAAGAAAAAACAATAATGAGCCGGAATGTTGATTCCAATGGGCAAGCACTAATTAATGCAAACATAATTTGAAAAGAAATAGCGATAAATCACAGTATACAGTCATATCATAGATACATAATTTATATTATTTTTAAATTATTAACAATAACGGTAATTTAAATTAATTAACAACAGTAAGAAACGCCAAACTATGTGACCTTGCAAAAAACTAAAGACGATACATAAAATTCTCTTCCAGATTAATATACAATAATCGTGTCAGCAATAAGTTTGCATTCATCAAAAGACCCGCGCACAACGAGCGAGAGATTGTTCAAATGGCTCTGAGCACTATGGGACTTAACATCTTAGGTCATCAGTCCCTATAAAATTAATAAAATAAAATAAAATAAAATAAAATATTAATTATTTTATCTGTATGATTGTCTCTCCTATGAGTCGTCAGGTTTTAATTATTCGGTATCAGACGCTTGACAATGGCTTTTTCGTAAAGGCAATGTTACTCGTAGTTGACCGTGAAATAAAACTGAAATAATCGGACTTTGTAATTAAATCGTTTCCAAAGACTGCTGCGGTAGGTGCGGACTCATAATCTAAATCTCAATATTACAATAATTTGCCAGCCATGCCAAAACGTCGTACAGAGGTGATTGTCTACTAAACAAAAAATTACACAGTTAGTTAAATCAGATATATTCAATGAATAAGCCTACAGTTCATAATCCTACTTACTTTTATAAATATAAATTCTTTTCAGAATCGAGTGCCTAGTATGGTTGCAACTCGCAATAATTTTCTATAACATGAAATATGGCGGTGTGCCAGACAATAAACTAAAATACGTGCTTCTCGCACCACTTCAACCAGAGCTCTCTCTTCTTAATCAAACATACGAGTAACGTAATTGTGCTTTTGTTTTATCAGCGACACAGCGCTGCAGTTGTGTGCCATAGGCTTTATTTATTTGTCACTGATTATTTATTTAATTAATATCTCGCGTTTCCGAGGAAACTCACTCTCGGCATGCAAATGTGCCTTTATATTGCCCCCTGAATTGCGAGGCGAAAGGACACACCTGCAGGCGAGCAATTCACCTAAAGGCACAAGAAAATCTAAGTTATCTACAACTATTTACATGACCTACATTATACACATTATATACAAACTCTGAATGACGCTGGTGCGCCGTAAAAGTTCTTATGTTGGCAGATAGAGTGCGCGCATGCGCAGAAGCGTCTGTGTGACTGCCGTTATGTCGTACAGTTAGATCACGCGGCACAGTATTGCAGTTCATATTGTTCGTGTGCGCGCGTTTCTCAGTCGTTGCACAAAGAAAATATTCAACCAAGATTACATATGAAGACTACATTCTATGACAGGTAACTTAGTTTTAAATTTACAATATTCGTTATAACACAATGCAACTTAGATTGTTGAATGTTCTTAGTTACATAGTATTGTTTTGAAATACTTCAAAGAAAAATGTCCGTATTTTTCAGGTGCGTTGACCTATACACATCGTGTCGTTATTACAGTTCATATTCATCTGCTGCACAATAATTTTTTTTTTTTACAGGTTAGTATCGTCGTGGTAAAGTTTTTTGATCACAGTAACATCGTTGTATAACAACATGATTAATACATAAGCGTGTCCATTTCCCATTTCCATTATAGTCGTTGTGATGCAGTTCGTTGTAAGTAAAAGCATTGCTTGTTACAGATCAGACGTGACCCGTCGAGTAATTGGTCCACGTGCAGTTCGTTTTTTACATTCCGTGGAAGCTTGGTTGCAGAACCTCGGACGGCACATAGCTGGCGTCGATCCTTGGACAGTCCAGGTAAGAGTGCCCGTCACATTTCGAGAACATTTCATTCCCTGAAGTTCCAACCAAAATTCTTCCACCCGTCGTGTTGATTTCTGGTCAGGCACTTTGTGTCCATTTAATCCAGTTAACATCTTGAAGTTAGGTACTGTAGTAATGTCACTAGACGATGCACGAATTATGCACTTCACATTTTCAGTTTTTTGCTGAATGTAGCTCACCTAAATGTTCGTAGTTATTAATCGAGGAAATCGTTCATCGCGTTTACATAGGTACGATGCATAATGAATGGCATTAACCGTTTCCTTCACATAGGTTTCTGCGTAGTTGCAGAGTTAGTAATGTTCGTTAATGTCCGTGAACAGAGGTTCACTATGCAATGTCTTTTTGGCACTCGTTTTGTTCAAATTTTTACATGATACATCAGTTAAAAAGAAAATAAGTAATTATACATACACACGTCACATATTTTCTTAGCATAAACATAATACAGTTGCACATAAACATGTTTACATCATCATTACATCGCTATAGGTTATTACATTGTGTCACATTTGATTACATGAATTGCAGATATTTACATCCTCTTTAGCGGTTTTTCTGGGATATTATCGATGTTTTTTTTTTTTTTTGTGATGTCATCTGAAATTAAGATAGGTTAGACACAACATTCATTACATCAGTAGGCAAGACCAGGCGTTTTCACTACTCAATAAATATTCAAAATAGTAAGAGAGAGAAAATGTTCGATTCCTCGCGTTTTGTGCGTGTGTGTAGAGTGTCTGTGTGGCCTTGACTACTGATAGATGCTTTTCGTGTTGAGAGATGTGCGTCTAATCTATTTCTCAAAGTAAAAGATCGCTTCACAGATGACGTCTGTCAGTTCGTCAGGTGTCATACCAAGTCAGTGGTACCTACAATAACAAATGTTCCGTGAAAAATTAATATATCATTCACTGCTACGTAATCATAAATTTTACTTTAATATTCAGTCTCCTCGGTGGAGCCGCGGCGTTGAAAGAAAAGTTCTTCCGTCTTCAACTGCGACTCTGGAACGCTGAAATGAAAATTTCTATACTACTTATTATCTGTGTTGTAGCAACAGAGTTTTCGAGTTGCTTAGCAATATTTTGATGGGTATGACTTTGACATTATTCAGCATGAAATGCTCTAAGATCTCGGTGTGCGTATAGCCCAATAATTTTGTTAGTTCTACGATGTTGTAACAGATACGCACCAGGGTGCGGTATGTTAACAATTATATAAGGTCCTTCATATAGCAGACGCCACTTAGCGTTGCGTCGTTTGAGTGCAACAGATTTATGATGAGTACGAAGTAGTACAAGCATTCCTACCTCGAATTTTTGTTTTCTTTTTATTATGTTTCTGTGATGTTTGTTTCGTATTTGTGCGTGATGTGTCAATGTAGTCAATACTTCTTTTATTTTCTGTTCAGGTGTGATTTCCTTGTCAGAGAACTTAGGTAATGGTTCTATCCACTGATCGTTCTGTTTGCAATTGAACATGATCTCGTTAGGTGTGTAATTTGTATCGTAAATATTTAAGTTATTGTGTTCGTCTTCGAAAAGACTTAGGTAGGACACCCAATTAGTATGTTTTGATGAAATATAGGTCCTCATGAAACGATTTAATTCTCGGAAAAGTCTCTCAGTCGCGTTACATTGTGGACTAAACCTCGAAATAAATATACTTTTAATGTTATTGTCCTTCAAGAAATTTCTCCATTTGTACCCAGAGTAGTATGCTGCATTATCTGATAGAATTGCTTTAGGTTTTCCCACGTGCGTCAGGTAATCACTTGAGAATCTTCGTATTATAGCACTTGCAGTGGCGGATTTTAAAGCATAAAGTTTAACATGTTTAGAAAATATATCGTAAAAAGCTAAGATATATTTGACGCCTCCAGAGCTTGCTGGATGCGGTCCACTGATGTCAGTACACAGAATTTCCAGGGGTTTACTAGGTAAAATAGAATGTAAATCTGTTTTTGTGGACAAATTCTGAGGTTTTGATTTTTGACATATGACACATGTTTTCAGTTCCCTGTAAATTTTTCTTCTCATATTGCTAAAATAACAGTATGTACTGAGCTTCGCTAAACACTTTTTTGTCCCATAATGACCCCAAACTAAGTGTGTGTGCCAAATTAAATTACGTTCAGACTCTTTGGGAATGCATACACACCAGTTAGTAGCATTTGGATGTCGGCGGTAAAATAGCACATCATTGTGTAACTTGTAATACTTAGTCAAAGGATGATTGTGTTTTTCTACCAGTAATGTTATTATTTTATACCAGTGAGGATCAGATTTTTGTAATTCAGCCATGTTTCTGCACATATCAATATAATATTGGTGATACTGCTTGTCTTGCATTAAGAGAATCCTGTAGTAATTTATATTTTCTAAGTCACTGTTGTTATCATTCATACCTTGTGGAAGTCTAGACAAAGTGTCTGCAATGGTGTTGTCCTTACCTCTTATGTACTTAATTTCAAAAGAGTAGTTCTGGAGTGTAACTGCCCATCGTGATAGTCTAGGATGTACAAGTTTACAAGTTAACAAAAATGTCAGGGCCTGGTGATCGGTGTAAATTACTGTATGTTTTCCAAATAAATAATAATTGAATTTCTTGAATGCCCATACTATGGAAAGTGTTTCTAACTCAGTAGTGGAGTATGTACGCTCACATTCAGTTAGAGTGCGACTCGCAAACCCAATAATTCTTATCTGTTCCTCCTCTTTATTCTTTACAACTTGAAATAAGCAACAGCCCAAGCCAGTACGTGAAGCGTCACAAGTCATACAAAAATCTAAATTGAAATCTGGATGGCTCAATATGTTAGCATTCACTAAAGCATGTTTAATTGTATTAAAGTCATTCTGGCACTGTTCCGACCAGATCCAAACTTGATTCTTTCTGAGTAGATTTAGCAGATGTTTACTGTTCAAAAGTGGTTGTGGCAAAAAACGTCTGAAAAATGAACATAGCCCAAGGAATGATTTTAACTGCTTTTTAGTTCGAGGGCTAGGAAAGTTTCTGATAGCATCTAATTTACTGGGATCCGGACGTATGCCCTGTGAATTAATGATATGTCCTAAATACTTTATCTCACTGCAACCAAACTTTGATTTTCTAAGATTGGCTGTGACTCCAGCTTGTGCAAATTTTTCTAAAATTCTTTGAAGTGTGTCAACGTGTTCATTCCAGGATTGTGTAGCTATCAGTATATCATCTACATAGTGTGTGACTGTCTCAACTAAATCGTCGCCAAGCACGGTATCCAGGGCTGTAATGAATACCCCAGAGCTGACATTCAGTCCGAAGGGTAGAACACAAAACTGATAGGTTCGCCCCCCGAACATAAATGCAGTATATTTCCGAGAATCAGGAGTGATACCCACCTGCCAAAACGAATTAGCGAGATCTATTGTGGAAAAATATTTTGCATCTAGAAATTTCTGTAATTGCTCTTCTAAATTTTCAGGTTTTGTGTGAACCGGTAAAATTATTTCATTAATAGCTCGTGCGTCTAACACTAACCTAATGCTTCCATTTGATTTTTTGACAACAAGTAGAGGACTACAGTAAGGTGAGGTGGATGGTTCAATGACCTTCCAGTCTAACATTTGTTTTAATTCTTGCCACACAGCAGGTCGTTGAGATAACGGTACGTTATATGTCTTATGGTAGAAGATCTTGGGAGGCTTAACTTCAATCTTGTACACATACGTGTTGATAACACCTAATCGTTTGGTAAAAACTTGTAAATATTTGGATAACACTTCCTGTAGTTTTATACGTTCATGTACACTGAGAGCTGTAGCTTCACTTATCTTATGATCAAGCAATGTTTTCAAGTCCATTAGCTCTGCGTCAGATGAGCGTGTTTGCATGTCTTGAATGTCTTTGTCAAGTACTAACTGAATCTTGTACCCAGTACAGTGTTTGTCATGCTTTAGAGTTCTCCTGTCCAAATCAATAATAATTACCCTGCTTTTATCATTTAAAATACATTTACCTTTGGAGAAGTCTATAATGCAGTCCTTCTCGCTCATAATATCTATTCCTAATATGCAATTTGTCACAAGGTTTTGTACAACCAGGAATGGCCATTGTACGGTTCCATTACCTATTTTAACGTTTACAAAAACTTGCTTCGTAACCCTACATGACTTATTACCTAGTGCAGTAGTTATTTTACAGTTTTGGGCAGGAAACTCAGGCACAGGTTCCAATTCACACATCTTTTTATAAAAATTAAAAGATAAAACGCTCACAGCTGCACCTGTATCTAGGATAATAGTAGTTGGAATCCCACCTACTACACCAGTAGTGGATGCTAAAACAATTTCATTTGTGTTTAAACGACATTGTGTACTGTCTTGTAAAAGTTCATCTGATATATTGTTATTGTGGTTGTATCTTATAAATAAAACAGGTAGTTTTTGTTTAGAATTACTCGGCATATCATTATTCTGTTGTTCAAGTGTGGTGTCAAATAACTGATTAACATTGAAGCCGCCCCCCAAGGATTCTTCAGCCACGACCTGGGGCAAAGTAGTGACTGTTTCTAGTTTGTTGGATTAGCATTTGTACTAGGTACTGACACAGATTGAGGTTGTGCATCAGGTGTCATTTCTATTATATTCACATTCGGATATTGCCTATTATGATCTCCAAACTTTTGCGGTTGTTGTTGCTGTTGCGCATTATAACTTACCTGTCGGTCGTAAGGTATGCTCCAATTTTGACCTGGTGGCTGCTGTGGTAAAGCAGAGTTTGAATGAAAGTACTGATCGTTACGAGTCCAACCTTGATGCTGTCTTGGCTCGTAGTTATTATTATTTCTATTTCTGTTTGTGTTTTTGTTATTACCTTTGTATCCGTTGTTACCGTTGTAGTTATTACCGCGGTGCCTTTTGTATGGATTGCCGCATGAAATGTTATTACTGTTGTAACTATTGTTTGTATTGGAATACGCGTGTTGATTTTGATTTCCGTACTGAGACGGCATGTGAGTTTGCTGTTTTTGTCGTACCGCGTATCCAACTGTAGGCGCGCCAGAATTGTGTTGGCAAGCCTGCATGTTTTGCATACCACTAGTGTAAACATTGTGGCTGCTGTTTTGCTGCGCGAAGCGCTGATCTTCAAGTAACATGTCAACCGAATCTAAAGCTGTTAAAAAATAATCTGAATCGTCATCCGGGATATGTAGGAGTTCTTCTTTAATGTTGAAAGGCAATTTGGCCTTCAACGCACGGAGTATATCTCGCGTTGCGACTGGTTCGTCTAAAAAGTGTCCCATGTTCAAGTATTTTTCAAAATATCTGCGTAAGTTACCATTTTTACTGTTAAAAGTTTCAGGTTCTAAAATTTGTCTTCTGAGTCGCTCCTGAACGGATTGCGACCAGAATTTGTTCAGAAAAGCACGCTCAAACTCACTGTACGTGGTACATACGTCAGCTTGACTGTATGCCCAGACAGCTGCATCGCCTTGGATGTAACCGACAATATATGAAATCTTTTTCCGGTCACTCCAAGTGCGTGGAAATGCGTTACTAAAAGATTTGAGAAAAATCACCGGATGAATGGTTCGTTTTTCTGGGATAAAAATCTGAAATTGCCTGTGTTTCATTAAGCTTTCGTCTTCCTTTGCATTATGATATGGATTTGTCCCACTGTAATTACTGCTATGTCCAGCTGGCGAGTAATTACGATAATGTTGCTGTGGTTTACCATGATAATAGGTTGTGTTTGTGTTTCCACATCGTGGTATGTGTTGTAGTCGTGGTGTGTTTTGTTCTTGTGTATTTGTCGTGTGCGGTATGTGTGTGTCATACTCGAATGTATATTGGTTCCTGAACTGTGCATTTTGACTGATATTTTCGTTACATTCAGACTGTGGTCGATCGGTGAATTGTCTCATGGGTGCAGTGACGGATTGTATTGCGTCACTGATCAGCTGTTTGTTATTAGTAATGTATTGCGCTACGGAGTCGTGCACAATTGTTGGTAAATTTTCACGTAAGCATCTATCAAAATGTTTGTCTTTGTTCACTACCCAATCATGAAATTCTTTATTAATATTTTGAAAATGAGCTGTGGCATCAGATTGTAAGATGTCAGTCAGGTGTTGTTCTACATTGTCAAATTTATTCTGTACGTCAGTAATTCGTTTTTCAAGGTTGTCATGTACTGAAGGATATGTTTGAATTTGTTCAGTAAGAACTTCACACGTGACATTAAGGTTTTTTACTTGTGTCTGTAAAAGTGCTACGTCAGTTGTAGTCTTTTCTTGTCTCGTATTAAGCTGGGAAAATTTAGCACTGAGTTCAGTCATCTGTTTGGTCAGTGTGGCGTCTATAAGTTCCACACGCTTACATAAAGTGTCATTACCTGTCTTGAGTGCTATGAGATCAGATTTGATTTCGTCATTTTGTGTCTTTAACTGTTCATTTTGCATCTGTAAGGTTGCCATGTTTTCGGCGTTTTGTTTCATTAGCATTTGTAACATGTCGGCAATGTTTACCGTTTGCAAGGTCTCTGCCCCCGCCGCGTCATTAGACGTGACGTCATGCATTAACATGGGCTCTGATTGAGACTTTGAAATTTTTGTGGTGGAAGGCCTATTGTGAAAATTTTCGTCAACACTTGCGTCAATGTTTGATGAATCGTCACTACCGGTTGCTGTCGTAAAGTCATTTTCTAACATTTGTCTCTCGTCCGAGTCGGATTGCGTCTGAATAGTACGCCCTTGCTGTTCCATTTTGTATTGTTTTCTAGTTATTACCATGCCACACGTGATATATGTTTCAAGAAAATATTTGACACTGATTTTAAAATAAAATGCAGTTGAGCATGAATCGGTCGTAGCAACAATGGCTGTCTGTTAATTTAAAAATATAAACTGAATTTGAGATTATTGGTAATGGCTGCTGGCCATGTTACATGATATCGTACAGAAGTCGGCCATATTGTACACTCGTGTATTGGTATTGTTGCATACGTTATTGTTTAAGGAAAAATACTGAGAATGGAATTTATCACTGAAACTGTTATGCGGAAAAGAAACACTACAGAATCTACTGAAAAGCTAATACACTGAATTATACGTCTGGTCAAGCCTGCTAATGCAAAGATGCTGCGTCTTACCTTATTTTGCTGGAAGCTTCTTTGCGTCTTCCCGCAAAAATTTTATAATTGGCAAATATCTTCTGATTTTTGTTATTTCTCATATAGTCAAGTCCAGGTCCAGAAAGTTGATTTTTCACATGAAACAAAGAGAACAATGTAACAAATGACAAAATAACAAGTCCGACACGCAGTCGCCAATATAAAATTAATAAAATAAAATAAATAAAATATTATATTATTTTTATTTGTATGATTGTCTCTCCTATGAGTCGTCAGGTTTTAATTATTCGGTATCAGACGCTTGACAATGGCTTTTTCGTAAAGGCAATGTTACTCGTAGTTGACCGTGAAATAAAACTGAAATAATCGGACTTTGTAATTAAATCGTTTCCAAAGACTGCTGCGGTAGGTGCGGACTCATAATCTAAATCTCAATATTACAATAATTTGCCAGCCATGCCAAAACGTCGTACAGAGGTGATTGTCTACTAAACAAAAAATTACACAGTTAGTTAAATCAGATATATTCAATGAATAAGCCTACAGTTCATAATCCTACTTACTTTTATAAATATAAATTCTTTTCAGAATCGAGTGCCTAGTATGGTTGCAACTCGCAATAATTTTCTATAACATGAAATATGGCGGTGTGCCAGACAATAAACTAAAATACGTGCTTCTCGCACCACTTCAACCAGAGCTCTCTCTTCTTAATCAAACATACGAGTAACGTAATTGTGCTTTTGTTTTATCAGCGACACAGCGCTGCAGTTGTGTGCCATAGGCTTTATTTATTTGTCACTGATTATTTATTTAATTAATATCTCGCGTTTCCGAGGAAACTCACGCTCGGCATGCAAATGTGCCTTTATATCCCCTAGAACTTAGAACTACTTAAACCTAACTAATCTAAGGACATCACACACATCCATGCCCGAGGCAGGATTCGAACCTGCGACCGTAGCAGTCGCGCGGTTCCGGACTGAGCGCCTGGAACCGCGATATCACCGCGGCCGGCCGAGAGATTGTATCCAAGATTTCCCAAGCAATGTAAGTGAAACTGAGAAATAACATGTAGAGGACCTAGTTTTGTAGTGTGCTTAGAGGTGTAGCTTGAATAGCATATGCAAAAATAAATCCATTCTTGTGATTTTCCTCACCGACAGTTTGACGGCTACATAAAGGACGCGGTTATATTCGTTGCAGAAATCAGAAATGAGATCCGTATATTAGCTTTAAACTCGACAGCGAGTTCTGTGACATCATCTCCGAAATCGTCTCCGTGTTCCCGTATATTGGACTCGTGAGTCTCTGCCACAGCCCACTTGCCAGCCGATTGTGTTGTCGGGTACACGTGTACTCGACTCGATCAGGAATGAGAGCGAGTACATGAGTCCGCAAGTGAAATTAAGGAGTCTCGTCATTTCTGTCACATACCCAACTGTTTTGAAAGAAATTTCATCCATTAAACTGTAAATTACTGTTCATTTACTTGACATAATCATGATTTCGGCTTTATAGAATATTGTCACGAACAAGTTGACATGCAACAGCCGACCTGACTAAATAACAGGTGCAAGTTATATGCTGATGTAGGGTGTGTCAAACCTTTTGGATCAAGTTGAAACAGTGGTAGCACGTCCACAAGCTATTATAAACTGGTCAGCGAGAACATTATGAGCACCTACCTAACCTACCTAACCTTTGACACGGACAACAGCGGTGACGTGTCGTGACATGGAAGCAATGAGGCCTTCGTAGGTCGCTGAAGTGAGCTGACAACACATCTGCACACGCAAGTCACGTTAATTTCCGTAAATTGCGGGGATTGGGCCGATGAGCTCTGACGCCACGTTCAATCCCTTCCCAGATGTGTTCGATCGGGATCAGATCTGGCGAGATAGGGGTCAGATATCAACTGGAGCTCGCCTCTGTGTTCCTCGAACTACTCCATCATATTAGCATAATTATATCTCGATTTAGTTTTATAGGGAAGTTTGTCTGCAACTGTCACCAAAATCGCTGGTCAGTCGTCTTCGTGTAGTTCATACAAGGGTTCAGTCATCGAAGTCTGTCTGATGTCCATGTCTGTCTCAGCAGAAACTCAATCTATCGCTGGTGAGTCTCGCGAATTTCGTCTCTCTATGTTACGTCCACGTTTATTTCCTGTGTAGTTTAATTTTCGCACAACTATCCGTCTTTATCTGTTCTTAAGGCCTAAAGGACATCTTCAGTTCCTCATTCTTCCCACGCCTGCAACAGTCTCGTGTGCTTCACAGCAGTGTATGACTGGTTGTATCCTTCAGGCGTACCACTAAGTGCAAGTAATGATGTGGTGAAGTATTTCGGTCGATTCAGATGTTCCTTATCGTCATTTAATTCAACTGAGCCATGTTTCTTCTCTTTCAAGGAGTGTTCGCTCCATGTCAGTTCTTACAGTGAGCTAGTACAAAAAATGTTTTAAGTTATCTGTGGAGATTCGTCTTCAGAAAAACAAAAGTTTGTCTATACTGTTTTCAGAGACAACACGCTGCTTGTTCTTTCAAGTTAGATGAATTGCTGATAAACGGTGAAAGGCCGTCAGTTCTTTCATAAAGAGAAAATTTCCTGTGGTTCCATAGGTAAATGCATTATCAATAACATTCGGAAGATTACACCTTGGTTTGTGTTTGGATATAAACGGCTCTTTAGGTAAAGGATTTGAGCTATTCCACTTGAAAAAATACTGAAAATATAATATATAATATAAAATATAATATATAATATAAAATAAAAAATCTGATAGAATTGGTGTGTCATAAATGGAATTATTCATTTTATTCAACAACCTAAGAGCTACAATGAGCTCGTTGGACTGCATACATAACACATTCTTCCCTCTTCTGCTTAGTGCTTCCTCCAACGACGTTAAGAACTACCTATGGTTTTTCTTTGTCAGCACTATACTCATATACAGTAAAATAGAGCATTTTTGTGTTATCAGTCATTAGCAGTACGTCCTCTAAAATTCGTGAGGCATTTCGTAAATTTTTTGAAGACAATTTTGACATATAAATATATTACCCTGTGTGAGATATTGTAAATCATATTTTACTGCGTAAATGTTGTGGAAAATATGAGTGGCTCGGCTAGTGCGAACTTACAAGAGCATAATTCAATTTGCTACATCTTGAATAGTCTTCGGAGATACTTTTTCGCATATCGCCTCATCGATAATGGAGTTTCTGGAAAACTTGGGATTAACACTATAATATAGTAGACATCCCAGAAAGCATTTTGAGCAAATAAAAATTAAGTTTTTGAAATTTTCTAAGAGGACTAGCCCCTTAAACCGCCCTACGCCAATTCACTGTTTACTATCGATATTATTTTTACAGTAAAGTTGTTTAACATTGTAAATTAATTTGTAAACCTATTTTTTACGTCCTTGCACATACACTTTCCTAGAACGAGAGTGATTCGTCGGGCTGAATTAGAAGGATTGTTCTGGAAGTAAACAACGACTGCACACCACTCCCGGCAGCTGGTTTGTTCCTTCACCTGTCTCACTGTGGGGCAAGTTTTGTTGCCAAAACAAGAGACGTGGAATGTTGTCGGCAAAGGTGTTTTTGATTTATGATATTGCACGGTCTTATGCATTTGCACGAACACAGCAAGAACGTCAGTCATAAGTAAGACATTTTTGAACATCCTTCTTACAGCTGTGTCTTAGCACCAAGTGATTTTCAGTTATTCCCGAAACTGAAATAATTTTTGGGTGTAAAACAGACCTCGGACAAGCAGTGAGATCCTGGCTCAAATCTTTGGTGGTAGACGCGTGCAACGAGGGAAGTGACATGTTAGTCCCACTTTACAATAATTGCCTTAACAGCTTCTGTGACAACATTGGAAAATAGAGTAAGGTATTGGAGCTCTGTAAGAAATAGTTTTGCGTTGATATCTTTAGTTTTTATTTAGTTGTGCAAAAACGTTCTTTACCTTCTGGATGACCTTCGTATTCCTCGCCACAGTTTTCAGCCAAACAACTGTGACAATAATACCCGGATACCGCAGTTTCAAATGTTTCTGGACGAATAATTCCACATGACATATTTCCTTTCTTTGTGTGTGTGGAATGTTTCCTGAAAGTTTGGCCGTACCTTTTTGTAACACCCTGTATATCATGTTCGATGTATGTAATTAATTTGTTCCAAGAGTATTGGTGTGCATTTCTTATCAACTGGTTAGCATGCTTCCACTTCTCCCTGTACTACTGCTGTTTCTTGTCTTTCGCAGCAGGAGTCGATACGCCCTTTGTACTTCCTTCGCAACCTCTTCCGTTTCCGTATTCCGTGTTTTAACACTCTTCTCCTTCTCATCTTTTTCTTTTTACCAACCGATTTAAAAGCTGTTATTTGCCTACAGCCCTTCATATTGTTCTACTCTGCCTCCACATCATCCGCAGATGAAATTTTTACTAGGTATTCCTGTACTTTCTGTTGATATAATTTTTCAATACTCTCCTCCTGTAATAAATATACTTTTAACACTTCTTGTAAAGAAGCTGGCTTCCTTTTAACAAATTACTTCCATCTTGCTATTAAAATTGTTGTTCCAACTAAGAGAAAGTGGCCTGAATATATATCTGTTCCTCCATGCACCCTTACATCTTGTAGCTGACTCCTTATTTTTTAGTTCACCATAAAACAATTTGTTACTGATTGAAAACATCGCGCAGTCCATGTACATTTAAGAATGACATTTTCCCTACATATGAATTACATACTTTCTGTTGATGTATGAGGCCAGCTGTTATAGCTCTCGGTCGTTATCATTAATGATTTGTCCTCCTAAAGTGCCAATAATTTCTTGTACTTTTGATACTGATTGACTTCTTATTCTTGCGTTTAGCTCACCACACATTGAACCATTATCTGTCTTATTTTTTTCTGTAATTCCTTTTGGAGACTTTTATAAACATTTTGGGTCTCCTCTTTCCTCCCTTCTTCTGGTGCACGTACTCCAGCTGCAGTAAGATAATCTTTGTCTATTCTGAATTTGCGTGTCACGAGTCTCATTTATATAGCTATAGTTTGCTATCATATTCTTCCATTTATTATTAACTGTAATTGCTACACCACTGCAGACGCTTCTATTTGGAAGGACTTCACTAAATGTGATTATACCATACACTTGTTCTATTGTCCTCTTTAAACTGAGCTCGTAACTTCGGCGGGTGAGGATTCATGTTGATTAGTGCATTTTTTTGAAAGGTTTGAAAAGATTTAAGACGAGATTTGGTATCGTTAATTGCGGTTCTGACTTCTTTCTGCAAAGTTGGCTTGGGGTCCTCATGTAGCTCGGAAATATTGTTTTCCTCAAAGAACTGTAGAGTTTTTGTAACATATTCTCTTTTACTAGTAATGACAAAGGTATTACCCTTATCAGCCTTCGTTACCAAAGCACCATTTTCTACAAACTTGGTATTTATGGTTTTAATTAGTTTTTTTGTCGGAGTTAGAAAAATTATGAGGATTAGTTAGGTTTCTGCTGACAATATTACAAACGCTATGTGCTACTCTAGGCCGCGCGGGATTAGCCGAACAGTCTGTGGCGCTGCAGTCATGGACTGTGCGGCTGGTCCCGGCGGAGGTTCGAGTCCTCCCTCGGGCATAGGTGTGTGTGTTTGTCCTTAGGATAATTTAGGTTAAGTAGTGAGTAAGCTTAGGGACTGATGACCTTAGCAGTTAAGTCCCATAAGATTTCACACACATTTGAACATTTTTTTGCTGCTCTAGTCTGACGGGAACTGTCTATTTTTACACTATCTAGACCCGATTTTTTAAATCAACAAGAAAATTTTCTAGTACATTTTGATTAGATAACTGAGGAATGACATTGTACTTTAAGCCTTTCTCCGGTGCCGACATCTTAGCTTTTGTAAAATTAATGTGAGTCTTATTTAAATCCGTGTAATAGAATTTATGATCACCTTTTTTAAAACAAAGAGGGTTTCCTGATTTTAAAGGTAGATGGCATTGCAGTTTGCTTAATTTCTTTTCATGTCTAATGAGAATGTTTTGTCTACAGTTGTCTAAGCTTCCGTTACTGTGGAATCAAAAATCATCAATTTGAATATTATAATGAACCCTAGAAATTGTTGTTAATTTTAAGTACAAATCATAAGCTTTTTTATTTAAAGCATCCTTCTTAGTATAAAGGGCTCTTATTTTTTCAGACATGATTTTTGGCACTAAACGTTTGAACGTATGTGGTTCTGAACTTCAAGCAGTGCAAAAAAGAACCAGTGCGGCGCTGTGTCGCTGCCTGGACTTACATTTCAGCTATATAGTGCCCGCCCGCACTCGGCGAGAGTTTGTACTGCTTGTCTTTGTGCTTGCCAAGCTCTACCTTGGTCAGCAAGGTCGCTGGACCTCTCCCCAACTAAGAAGATTTGTAGCATTATGAACGAGGCACTCCAACCAGCTCGGGATTTTGACGATCTAACGCCTCAGTTGGACAGAATTTGGCACGGTATCTCCCCCCATGAACCATGGACCTTCCCGTTGGTGGGGAGGCTTGCGTGCCTCAGCGATACAGATGGCCGTACCGTAGGTGCAACCACAACGGAGGGGTATCTGTTGAGAGGCCAGACAAACGTGTGGTTCCTGAAGAGGGGCAGCAGCCTTTTCAGTAGTTGCAGGGGCAACAGTCTGGATGATTGATTGATCTGGCCTTGTAACACTAACCAAAACGGCCTTGCTGTGCTGCTACTGCGAACGGCAGAAAGCAAGGGGAAACTACAGCCGTAAATTTTCCCGAGGACATGCAGCTTTACTGTATGATTACATGATGATGGCGTCCTCTTGGGTAAA
This sequence comes from Schistocerca americana, assembly GCF_021461395.2. Classification (NCBI taxonomy): domain Eukaryota; kingdom Metazoa; phylum Arthropoda; class Insecta; order Orthoptera; family Acrididae; genus Schistocerca; species Schistocerca americana. Next base: position 322,688,553 of record NC_060121.1, on the reverse strand, counting down.
ATATTCCGGAGGTAAAATAGTCCCCCATTCGGATCTCCGGGCGGGGACTACTCAAGAGGACGTCGTTATCAGGAGAAAGAAAACTGGTGTTCTACGGATCGGAGCGTGGAATGTCAGATCCCTTAATCGGGCAGGTAGGTTAGAAAATTTAAAAAGGGAAATGGATAGGTTAAAGTTAGATATAGTGGGAATTAGTGAAGTTCGGTTGCAGGAGGAACAAGGCTTTCGGTCAGGTGATTACAGGGTTATAAATACAAAATCAAATAGGGGTGATGCAGGAGTAGGTTTAATAATGAATAAAAAAATACCTGGAAGAATCCTGGAGATACTAAAAGGTATCAGATAGATTATATAATGGTAAGACAGAGATTTAGGAACCAGGTTTTAAATTGCAAGACATTTCCAGGGGCAGATGTTGATTCTGACCACAACCTATTGGTTATGAACTGCAGATTGAAACTGAAGAAACTGCAAAAAGGTGGGAATTTAAGGAGATGGGACCTGGATAAACTGAAAGAACCAGAGGTTGTAGAGAGTTTCAGGGAGAGCATAAGGGAACAATTGACAGGAATGGCGGAAAGAAATACAGTAGAAGAAGAATGGGTAGCTCTGAGGGATGAAGTAGTGAAGACAGCAGAGGATCAAGTAGGTAAAAAGACGAGGGCTAGTAGAAATCCTTGGGTAACAGAAGAAATATTCAATTTAATTGATGAAAGGAGAAAATATAAAAATGCAGTAAATGAAGCACGCAAAAAGGAATACAAACGTCTTAAAAATGAGATCGACAGGAAGTGCAAAATGGCTAAGCAGGGACGGCTAGAGGACAAATGCAAGGATGTAGAGGCTTGTCTCACTAGGGGTAAGATAGATACTATCTACAGGAAAATTAAAGAGACCTTTGGAGAGAAAAGAACCACTTGTATGAATATCAAGAGCTCAGATGGCAACCCAGTTCTAAGCAAAGAAGGGAAGGCAGAAAGGTGGAAGGAGTATACAGTGGGTTTATACAAGGGCGATGTACTTGAGGACAATATTATGGAAATGGAAGAGGATGAAGATGAAGATGAAATGGGAGATAAGATACTGCGTGAAGAGTTTGACAGAGCACTGAAAGACCTGAGTCGAAACAAGGCCCCGGGAGTAGACAACATTCCATTACAACTACTGATGGCCTTGGGAGAGCCAGTCATGACAAAACTCTACCATCTGGTGAGCAAGATGTATGAGACAGGCCAAATACCCACAGACTTCAAAAAGAATATAATAATTCAAATCCCAAAGAAAGCAGGTGTTGACAGATGTGAAAATTACCGAACTATTAGTTTAATAAGTCACAGCTGCAAAATACTAACGCGAATTCTTTACAGACGAATGGAAAAACTGGTAGAAGCGGACCTCGGGGAAGATCAGTTTGGATTCCGTAGAAATGTTGGAACACGTGAGGCAATACTAACCTTACGACTTATCTTAGAAGAAAGATTAAGAAAAGGCAAACCTACGTTTCTAGCATTTGTAGACCTAGAGAAAGCTTTTGACAACGTTAACTGGAATACTCTCTTTCAAATTCTGAAGGTGGCAGGGGTAAAATACAGGGTGCGAAAGGCTATTTACAATTTGTACAGAAACCAGATGGCAGTTATAAGAGTCGAGGGGCATGAAAGGGAAGCAGTGGTTGGGAAAGGAGTGAGACAGGGTTGTAGCCTCTCCCCGATGTTATTCAATCTGTATATTGAGCAAGCAGTAAAGGAAACAAAAGAAAAATTCGGAGTAGGTATTAAAATTCATGGAGAAGAAGTAAAAACTTTGAGGTTCGCCGATGACATTGTAATTCTGTCAGAGACAGCAAAGGACTTGGAAGAGCAGTTGAACGGAATGGACAGTGTCTTGAAAGGATGATATAAGATGAACATCAACAAAAGCAAAACGAAGATAATGGAATGTAGTCAAATTAAATCGGGTGATGCTGAGGGGATTAGATTAGGAAATGAGACACTTAAATTAGTAAAGGAGTTTTGCTATTTAGGGAGTAAAATAACTGATCATGGTCGAAGTAGAGAGGATATAAAATGTAGACTGGCAATGGCAAGGAAATCGTTTCTGAAGAAGAGAAATTTGTTAACATCGAGTATAGATTTAAGTGTCAGGAAGTCGTTTCTGAAAGTATTTGTATGGAGTGTATGGAAGTGAAACATGGACGATAACCAGTTTTGACAAGAAGAGAATAGAAGCTTTCGAAATGTGGTGCTACAGAAGAATGCTGAAGATAAGGTGGGTAGATCACGTAACTAATGAGGACGTATTGAATAGGATTGGGAAGAAGAGAAGTTTGTGGCACAACATGACTAGAAGAAGGGATCGGTTGGTAGGACATGTTTTGAGGCATCAAGGGATCACAAATTTAGCATTGGAGGGCAGCGTGGAGGGTAAAAATCGTAGAGGGAGACCAAGAGATGAATACACTAAGCAGATTCAGAAGGATTTAGGTTGCAGTAGGTACTGGGAGATGAAGAAGCTTGCACAGTATAGAATAGCATGGAGAGCTGCATCAAACCAGTCTCAGGACTGAAGACCACAACAACAACAACATCTCTCTGGAGGATATCCAACAACTCTATCAATCACTGCCAAGCTGAATAACTGCTTGAATGATTGCGGGACTCGACTCTTCAGTGCAGGATGTCGGATCAAACACCTTTCAGCAGTCTAATTTCCAAATTGTTATTTTATTTGGCTACCGTTTCGGCAATTTACTACGTCATCTTCAGGTCCCCCTGACCGACGTGTAGGAAGGTTCCAACCAAGGGCCAGCATTAAAAGACTGGTACCTGTAGATTTCTGCTTGGTACAGTGATCATTTCATCTAGTCGGCAGACGATGGTTGAAGTGATCGTTGTATTAAGCAGGAATCTACAGATACCAGTATTTGAATGTTGGCCCCTAATTTGGCCGGAACCGAGGTTGCACTCTTCCTACACGTTGGTAAGAGGGCCTGAAGATGGCGTAGTAAATCGCCGAAACTGGTAGCCAAACAAGATAACAGTTTGGAAATTAGACGGCTGAAAGGTGTTTGATGTGACAATCTGCTTGTATATGGGTCAGAGGTGGACCAACGCGTTATTGACTTGCTCAATTTGTGAAGCTCTTTCTCTTGAATTAATCATCGAATTTTGCTGAAAGTGTTATCATTTGTTTGTCTGCACATATACATCACATCTTCCGATTTCCGGTCCATTCGGATTATTCCTGCGTTGTGCGTCTTTTTATTCTTAGAGTGTAAGATAATATAAGATTCTTTTTATTTTAACTTTAACCACGTTTAAAGAGCTAATATTCATTGTACTGAGTGAAAATTGCATTGAAATCTTTCTGCTACTCTCTACCATCGTCTTAAGACGACGATTCCCAGTGCACAGTAGTGCAGCCAGCAAACAGTGTCATAGTGTTACCGATCCTACCCGAAAAACCGTTTATTGGAGGTCATGCTACGCTTCCTTGTGCCACAAACGACTTTACTTTCGTTTTTGCGGTACATTCACCGTTCAATATAATATAATCGATTGTGTTAGTTAAGCATTCTTCGAGCCAATAACATATATGCGGAGATACTCCACATGTTCGTAGCTTGGTCAGTAATCGACGATGTAGTACAGACTGGAATGTTTTTCGGAAATCTATGAAGGCAGAATATACGTGTTCACCTGCAACCATTTTTTGCAGGATGTCGTCTTTGAACAAAACTAGTCGTGTTTTTCCTGAATCTGTGTTGACTTTACGTCAGAACATTCTTTACCCCCAGGGTAGTCATAGTATTTGAGCTTAGAATTTGGTCTAGGACCCTGCAAAAAACTGGCGTCAGAGATGTTAGTATACAATACTGTCAAGCTTATCTGTTAGTCTTTGTGCAAACAGGAATGACTTGCACTTATTTCCAGCGAAGCAGGACTGTTCGCAGCGAAAATATTCAAAATAAATACGAGCTAGGCAAGGAGATAATTCCAGAGTGTATTCAGCGTGTAATCCACCTAGCATTCCATAAAGGCTTAGTGCGTTCTTCGCATTGTTTTTCAACACAACGTGTTGGCTGGAGTTGCTAACACCAGTATCTATCATTGGTACGGCAGTATCCTTACGTGTGAATACATTATTAAACGTAGAATGTGATATTTCTCCTTTGTATTAGGTTGATGGATAAGTTCGTAGTATAAGTTTAATAAACAACAGATACACATAACACAGACTTTAGTCATCAATAACATATTCTACTTCACTATTTACTGCAGTCTACCAACACTGGGGTAGCTTTTTGATTCCGTGACTGTAGAAATCTCGTGGTTTTCGGGCAAAGTATTCATCGAGCCATGTTCGGAGAGCATTTTCATCCGGAAAGGAAGTTCCTTGAAGGTTATTCGATAGAGAACGGAAAAGATGAAAAATCTGATGCCGCAAGATCAGGTGTATAAGGGGGTACTGAATGACTTCCCAACCCAACTCCTGTAGAGTGTTTTTTTGTCAGTCTAATAGAATGCGCAGTCTTCTCTGTAGTTGTTCTTGGACTGCGTATGCAATCCGTCTCAGTTGTTGATAATAAATGTCAACAGTGGTCGTTACACCTGGGAGAAGCAATTCATAGTATACCACACCATCGCTTTTCCACCAGCTGCGCAACATTATCTTCTGTGGATGCAGGCGGGTCTTTACGGGGAGTTGCTGCTTGGTTTGGGCTCAACCATTCCTTTCTTTTCCTTACGTTAGCATAAAGACACCATTTCTCATCATCAGTAACGATACAGGATAGAAATGATGTGTTTTTTCACAACTGATGACGTCAAGCAGAGGTGCACATATAGCCACCCGCTGATTTTTGGCTTAGAGCATGCAATGCGCATATACCCAAGTTTTGAACCCCTCCCATCGCAAGTGAACGTGGAGAGCCACTAATGTCAAAATGATCCTTCTTAAAACGAGAAAACCATTTTCTTACCGTGCTCTGTCCAGTGACATCATCCCCATACACGTTGGAAATGTTTCTGGCTATCTCTGCTGCTGGCTTTCCTCTACTGACCTCAAACAGAAGAAAAAGTCGAAAATGTTCCTATTTCTCCAATTGGCACTCCATTTTCTAGCCACTCACTGTCCATCTGAATGACGCAATGAGAATAATATCAGGCACCATCCAGCCTACTCCTCAGAAGTGGCTACCGGTACTTTCTAACATTCCACCTCCTCATCTCCGAAGAGCATTAGCACTGAAGAAAGAATGACATAAGTGCTGTGACAACCCTCTCTTCCCAATACATGAAGACTGACTACATGAAGATCTCAGGCTGAAATCTCGGAACCCTTCTTGGATTCTAGGAAAGAAGCTGGCCCAAGATCAGTTTATAGTAAGTGAAGCTTGGCGCAGCGACTGGCTGTCTTCAAACCCAGACAGATCTGGACTGATCTCGGACCCAACCAAGCACCCCCCGGTTTCAACCAACCCAGGAAAATCTGGACATCACTTAACCGGATAAGAACCCAACATGGCAGATGTCAGTTTTGGAAGCACAAGTGGAAGATTGCTGATAGTACTTTCTGCGACTGTGCAGAAGTGCCTCAGAACATCAGCCACATCGTTATGGACTGCCCACTTCGAAGGTTCAGTGGTTAAATGGAGGAGATCCATCAGGCCAGTGAGGAAGCTGTGGAGTGGTTAAAGACACAGGACATACATCTCTAATAATAGTGATGTTACTCATAGATCGAGGTCTAAGCCTGTACATGTTTGTAATTATGCTAATAACTGTACACTGTATTTTGTAACAACACACTATCTTCAAGGCATACGAAATATATATATATATATATATATATATATATATATATATATATATATATATATATATATACTGTCTCCAAAGGTCAAAATGGCAATATGTAAACTCAAATAGTAACAGTTAACTACAAATGAAAAATGATAATCGATAAATAAACCCATAGCAATCGCAATACCAACATACAAAACAAAAACGCTACGAACTTATGCACCAATCTAATATCAGCTATCTTCAGTTTCAACACTAGGTGGATTTATTAATGTCAAAAGTTTGTTTTGGTGCGTATTTGAGTTACGGCACGGCCTGTATTACACAACAAACGTGTCCCGGTTAAACGATCATAATGAAATGGGTCTCATACAGGGGTCCACATGACGAGCATAGATGCTTTGTCTCTGAATAGTCGGCCGGACGCCTAGTTCACTCCAGACGAGAGGTAATGCTTCGACGAGGCACACACCGGCCTCTCAGTTTCCTACAAGGACGAACGAATCAAATATCGGGCAATCCATCAAAGTCAGTAGAAAAACTTACCAGCTGTCAGTTGTCTACGCGCCGACACCAGCGTTCGTGACATGGTTGCAAAGAATGAACACGCGGTTCGTACTACTTCACACACGTTGCAATTGGTCACGCGGAACTAGGAACAAGGTGCAACTGTCCAGCTGTGACTGGAACTGTGCCCAATACTTGGAAGAAAACACAGCTCACAACCATCTGCAAGAATAGTAGCGGAATTGTTCCTCAAAGCTATCGTACAATATCTTTTAGATGCATTGATGTAGAATCTTAGAATATATTCTGAGGTCAAAAATAATGAGACATCTACAACAGGAAGATTATCTCAATGCCACACAGCAAGGATTCTGAAAACATCAAATCTGCGAAGGACAACTCGCGATTTTCTCACGGGACATCCTGAAAGCTGTATACCAAAGAAGTCGGTAGATGCAGTATTACTTGACTTTCGAATAGTGTTGATACAGTGGCACAGAAACATTTATTAACGAGAATACAATCATATGGCGTTGTGACTGGACTGAGGATTCTTTTGGTAGGAAGACGCAGTACTTTTCTTGGATGGACAATACTCGACGAAGTAATTTCAGGCGTGTCCCAGGGAAATTTGTTAGAACTCTTGCTATTCATGGTGTCTTGATGCTTGATAGACAATAATATAGTAAACTCCGACTTTTGGCAAATATACCGTAATCTATAATAAAGAAAACATACACAAATAGTTACAGATGGGAGTTCAAAGTGGTTCGACGTTCGGCAACTTGCTTCAAGTGTTCAGAAATGTAGAATTGTGAACTTTACAAAAGGAAAGAAAGTAGTAGTGTCATGTGACTGTAGCAGTATCCTATAGCTACAATATTAACGAGTCACACGTCGAATCATTCATTTCATACAAATACATAGGTTTATCAAATTCTAGGGATACGAAGTAGAATGAAAACACAAGTTCAGTAGTAGGTAAAGCAGGTAGAAGATTTAGACTCGGTAGGATAATGGAAAAATGCAATCAGTCTGCAAAGAAAACTCCTGCTACCCATCCTAATCTGTTCTCAGCTCTGTGAGGCCCATACCAAACACTGTACACGTATCAGTGGAAGTCAAATGAAAACGAGGCTGATGGGAAAAGAAGCAAATTGCATATTGCTTCAAAAGTAACCGCCATACTATTAGAATATTCACCCCATTGTCAGAATGGATCTCTGCGGACGAGACAACTGACAGAGAAGGTCGATATATGGCTTGACTGTTGGAAAGTTAGATCCTGACACTCGCTCTGCACCTCATCTGATCTGCAGCAAGAAGCTACAACAGATTAAGGAGGAAACAATTGGACACTTTGTTAATAAAGCCCTCAAATTACTTTTCCCCAACAGTCTAGATGAAAATAAAGTTCTTGTAATCTACGCTGATGCAGCCGCATACATGATTGCTGCTGTTAAATTGTTGAAAGTATTTTACCCAGCCTTGCTCCATATCACATGTCTTGTCCCTGCCATGAATCGTGTAGCTGAGACGATACGTAGAATGTAAGTAAGCTAGTTTCAACCATCAAAAAGGTTTTTATTAAAGCACCTTTCCAACCCATACTGACTCGCTGGAAAACGTGGCTAGAGGCCGTGGGATATTACAGCAAGCATTTGGAAGATATTAAGAACATTATTCTTAAATTGCGGGAGGAGGCAGTGAGCATTATTTCAACTACAGATCTTCTAAAGGACCCAACAATTTCCAACGACATTTCTTACATAAAATCTCATTTTGCATTTTTGGTCCCTATTATTAAAGTTCTAGAGTGTTAAGGGAAACCAGTCTACAAGCAACTGCGATTAATAGAAGCGGTGACAGAAAAAATCAGCCTGGTCCCAGGTTCTATTGGTATGAAAGTTAGTGAGAAACTAAAGACAGTGCTCCAAAAAAATCCCAGGACTGGCCACCCTCTGCACAGTGGCTGACATCTTATCGCCGGCCGGGGTGGCCGAGCGGTTCTAGGCGCTACAGTCTGGAACCGCGCGACTGCTACGGTGGCAGGTTAGAATCCTGCCTCGGACATGAATGTGTGTGATGTCCTTAGGTTAGTTAGGTTTAAGTAGTTCTAAGTTCCAGGGGACTGATGACGTCCGATAGTGCTCAGAGCAATTTTTTTGACATCTTATCAGGTAAATCAACAGAACATGAGTGTGCGGTCCCACTGGGCATAATACCGTCATTTAAAATACGGTCCGGTGACATCTGTTGACGGGGAACGCTCCTTCTCGGCATATAAGATGCTACTATCAGACGAGAGATGCAGTTTCTCAACGGAATATCTCGAGAAGGTTAGTTATTTGAGCCGTCTTGCGGCTCGCGTTGGTGCCGTTGGTAGGTTGTCGTCGTGTAATCGGGACAGTGGCATCTCGTTTTCTTCTCGTGTTTACTGTTCCCACTACGATTGCTAGCGTTGTTTGTCCGCGAATGGCAGCAGCAGCGGTTGTCGATACCTAGTACCGTGGTACTATCTTTGGAAGGACGTCAAGTGTTTTCCGGGCTGAGTGTGTCGGGACATTTCGGTTGGGACAAGCAGCAGGGAGGTCCAGGAGCGCGAGGACATGCCAGGACCTCTGGCAGCACGCAGGCACTGCCGGATCGAGGGGCTGTAGTTGCGAGGGCCACAACCTCGTCGTCCACCAGACCCAGGACGTTTGCATTGAGTGAACATTAACCCATTGGTGAAACCCCCACTATTTTGAGATCACGCCATTTCTTCGAGCGTTGCTGCTCGCAGGGTCGCTGAGACGAAGAGCAACGAGTGGAGTGTTTGGAGTTGGCGAAATTAGTTAGCCGTCCTCCGCTTCTTATCATTAATCATTGAATTCCTTGTGTTTATTGGTGAAGTTCAACCAGCGGTATTTCTCTGCCTAATGTCGCTAACGCCCCAGTTACCTGCCCTGGAGGTTAGCGTATTTTCGTGGCAGTGTACCTTTCCTCGCCTTGCCGCTACTGTCCGGTAAGGAGTGTAGTTCGACAGCCTCCTTGATTGTGGATCGAATATTTGTTTCTCTTGGACTACTTTGGTCGTAGTGGGTCCTTCTGCTTCTGGGTGTTCTACACACCAGATTCAGGAGACGCAGTGCTGTCCGCCGGTTCCACCTTGCCTGGGTTATTCCATCGTTGTGTTGTTTATCAGATTTTAGGTAGATGTTGCAAGAGTGTTGGCCGGCGTTTAAACTGTTACTAGTTTGAGTTGCCATCCGGTTAAGTGAGTACAACTCTTGGCTGCCTGTCTTATTATCGTTTACGAAATTGAGCGACTTTCCCAGGTCGATCCTTGGAGCACTGTCTGAGGTCCACTTCTCACTTGATTTGGTCAGATTGTGATGATTGTCAATAAGGCCTTCAGCCGTTAATTTAATTTGTTTTAAGAATTTTTAATTAGATATTGTCTTAACAATCAAATTTAATAATTGTTCGTTATTGTCAACCTCATACGCAATTGTTTCCGAATAAAGTGTACGTAATTAAAAAAAACTGGGCAACCAACGGTAACTGAGTAAGGCCCCGTCCACACCGAAATCTGCCTTTCCATAAGTACCACGTCTCAGTGGTAGCATACCCTGGTCAAGATCCAGGGACCTCTGGATGACTGTAATTATGGACATGGATAACAATATAATGTGGATTTTTGTCAATCTATTTATCTTTCTAGACAATAAAATGTCAGATTTTGGTCACCTATCTTCTGATTTTTATAACCTATTTTTCTAAGAGATAGAACCTATTTTAGGCGCCTAATTTTAGAATTTTAGTACCTAAAAGTCCGAGGCCTAATTATAACGATTCAAAATACCGTTCAGTTCAAAAAGAGCTTCATCAAACTAGATAGTAGTTATTCTAAATTCCTCATTCTCGCGACCTACGTTTACAAATCTTTCGCCATTTTGAAGTAGCTGATACAGATTATACCCGTTCAAACCGTGTAACATATTGGCCTGTACAGTTCAAAGTTTAGAATTTCCCGTACGTCTGATCAGCTTTCCACATTTCAGTGTGTGCATTGACTGAAAGATTTCTAAGTTTTTGGTGTTGTATTTAGAACACCACAGGACTTGAGACTGAACGAGTTAGTATTCTTGGTTTCCAGATCTCTTCGTACGCGTCTACCGTCAACTCTACATTTATCAACAAACGGTCCGACGTTCTACTTGTTTGTGGCTGGTTTGCATCCTCATTCTGCCATACTAATTTCAAATTTTCGATGTTTTAGGAATTCTAGAACAGCTGCAATATCGCTTGCTCCGTTAAATCTTATTTCTGCGGCAGTTATTGCAGTAACTACTGTGCACAAAAAGCACGTAACTCATGTGAACGTCGCTACTTCTTAATGATGCACTGTACCTCAATATCGGAATAGTACCTAAAATTACCCCCCCCCCCCCCCATGAATCATGGACGTTGCCGTTGGTGGGGAGACTTGCGTGCCTCAGTGATACAGATAGCCGTACCGTAGGTGCAACCACAACGGAGGGGTATGTGTTGAGAGGCCAGACAAACGTGTGGTTCCTGAAGAGGGGCAGCAGCCTTTTCAGTAGTTGCAGGGGCAACAGTCTGGATGATTGACTGATCTGGCCTTGTAATACTAACCAAAACGGCCTTGCTGTGCTGGTACTGCGAACGGTTGAAAGCAAATGAAACTACAGCCGTATTTCTTCCCCAGGGCATGCAGCTTTACTGTATGGTTAAATGATGATGGAGTCCTCTTGGGTAAAATATTCCGGAGGTAAAATAGTCCCCCATTCGGATCTCCGGCTTGACTACTCAGGAGGACGTTGTTATCAGGAGAAAGAAAACTGGCGTTCTACGGACCGGAGCGTGGAATGTCAGATCCCTTAATCGGGCAGGTTGGTGAGAAAATTTAAAAAAGGAAATGGATAGGTTAAAAGTTAGATATAGTGGGAATTAGTGAAGTTCGGTGGCAGGAGGAACAAGACTTCTGGTCACGTGAATACAGGGTTATAAATACAAAATAAAATAGGGGTAAAGCAGGAGTAGGTTCAATAACGAATAAAAAAATAGGAATGCGGGTAAGCTACTACAAACAGCATAGTGAACGCATTATTGTGGCCAAGATAGACACGAAGCCCACGCCTACCACAGTAGTACAAGTTTATATACCAACTAGCTCTGCAGATGATGAAGTGATTGATGAAATGTATGATGAGATAAAAGAAATTATTCATATAGTGAAGGGAGACGAGAATTTAATGGTCATGGATGACTGGAATTCAATTGTAGGAAAAGGAAGAGAAGGAAACGTAGTAGGTGAATATGGAATGGGAGTAAGGAATGAAAGAGGAAGCCGCCTGGTAGAATTTTGCACAAAGCATAACTTAATCATAGCTAACACTTGGTTAAAGAATCATGAAAGAAGGTTGAAAGGTTCCTTGTGTTTAGTTATGCATCGTTACCTTTTCTGTATCTCTCTTCCTCTGTTTCCTTCTGTCAATGCTAGAGCGTGCCAGACGTGTGTGTGGTCAAGTCGCCTCATTGACACGTGCTTGCCTGCTTGATACATTGCTCGGAAGGATTGAATTTAAGGTGCCGGCCCGACGTTTAGTTAAATGATCCGATGATTATTATGTTAATATTGCGCAACGGATAACGCAGGGGAGAGCTCAAACAACCAAGTGGGCAAGTCAGTAAAGGCCACGCTCCATCATGATCTATAAGGACACCACTTTGTTGGTAACATTGCTCTCTACACAGGACTGGGGTTTGTAATCATCATTACATTCATGACATTGCTCTCGACACAGGATTGGGGGTTTGTAATGACCACTAAATCCATGATATCCAGTTTATAGGTCATTTATTGTCTAGATCCCAGAAATTTTACAAACTTAATATGACATTTACTATCTATATTCCCCAAAACTTTACAAATTTAATAATTGCAGCAAACAAAGTCAAGTCAAATACCTTCTAGTTTTGTCTCGCACTGAAGGTGCTTAAACTAACAGGCCTCTCGTTTCTACTTAAACACGGGGAAAGAGGATGGGACTAAGTTGCTGCCCTTGTGATCCGTCTGCTGGGTCAGTGATCGAAATTCGCTCGCACGGTTACTACTAGGACCGAATAACAAAAATTCTCTTTGGAGGAAAAACTGGGAAACAAAGCAGACACAAACATCTCCTGTATTCACAAAAGAAAGCAAATTGTTAAAAAATAAAACATCCTGTGAAATACGGCACACGCAAATAATCAATGAACAGCACACATAAGTAACCTCACGTTAACTAACTTCCAAGAACGAACAGGTAGCTCGCTGGTAGTGCAATTCTGCGCCACGTGGGTGACCGATACCAACAGCTAATTTCTTTGTACTCACCCCTCTGTTCGTTCTTGCTTTCCATACTATACAATCATTCACACGCTCAACCTATTCTTAATCAAAGTAGTTAGGACGTGCTGCTTGCAAATGGGGGTTAAAAAGGAACCGTGATCAAAATTTGTGAGATGGCCTAGAAAAATTTTACGTCACACGCTTAGAACTTTTAGTATGTCACACACGCATCTCCTACCAGGTTTCACACGGAATCGTCATCCAAATTACTCATCAGCCGTTACGACCACGTGTTAACTAAGCGGGGTGTGGCCCCAGGTTACTTTAACAACGCAAAAAAAAAACAAAAAAAAATGCTGCTTCTAAAAGTGAACCTATACAATTTTTTAGAGCTATTGCTGCTCTCGTGTGCTGAAGGCACCAAGTGACTGCAGCACTATAAAGGGATAATGCGAGCCCCCATGCTCGCCTCTGAAAAAGAAACCCTAACTGAAAACTTTAGTTGTAAAGCCAAAATTTCTAAAAAAAATTGAATGAATGGCCGTAACGACACGCTAACTATTTCAATCCTAAAAAAGAGCGGATTAGTGACGGTGTAAAACATAATACCTCATCCCACGATGAAATTGGCGGCAAAGACGGAGATTGCCTTCGATTCCGTCCGTTCAGTTTAGCCGCTAGCCCAAGAGTGACTATCATGGCGGCCCTCAAAGGCCGTTCCCTTACATGGAAGGGAGGGGGACCTGTTACCAACCCCGGACTACCCCCTGGCAAACAGGTGCAACATCCCTGCCTTTACTCCAGGCTTAGGTTGGCACTAACCGACCTACAGGGTGACCACATCTCTGCCTAGGCACTACCAGCAGACGAACTCTTAATAAAAACCCCAGACTTAATCAACCCAAGGCAACGTAGTGGGATTAGGGAAAGGAAGTGCATTTATGTAACTGAATTAAATAAACAGATAGTCTACCTCTTCGCTTGAGATATCACACTATTTAAACAAAAAAAGTTGAAAATATATTCAATGCAATGCAACAAAAAAACTATTGGAATGAGATCGAACAGACTGTTCCCTCTCAAGTTTGTATACATGGAAGAAACCTGGAGATGCTGGAAGGTGTCAGATAGATTATATAATGGTAAGACAGAGATGTAGGAACCAGGTTTTAAATTGTAAGACATTTCCAGGGGCAGATGTGGACTCTGACCACAATCTATTGGTTATGAACTGTAGAGTAAAACTGAAGAAACTGCAAAAAGGTGGAAATTTAAGGAGACGGGACCTGGATAAACTGAAAGAACCAGAGGTTGTACAGAGTTTCAGGGAGAGCATAAGGGAACAATTGACAGGAATTGGGGAAAGAAATACGGTAGAAGAAGAATGGGTAGCTTTGAGGAACGAAATAGTGAAGGCATCAGAGGATCAAGTAGGTAGAAAGACGAGGGCTGTTAGAAATCCATGGGTACAGAAAGAGATACTGAATTTAATTGATGAAAGGAGAAAATATAAGAATGCAGTAAGTCAAGTAGGCAAAAATGCATACGAACGTCTCAAAAATGAGATCGGCACGAAGTCCAAAATAGCTAAGCAGGGATGACTAGAGGACAAATGTAAGGATGTAGAGGCGTATATCACTAGGGGTAAGATAGATACTGCCTATAGGAAAATTAAGCAGACCTTTGGAGAAAAGAGAACCACTTGCATGAATATCAAGAGCTCAGATGGAAAACCAGTTCTAAGCAAAGAAGGGAAACCTGAAAGGTGGATGGAGTATACAGAGGGTCTATAGAAGGCGATGTTCTTGAGGACAACATTATGGAAATGAAAGAGGAGGTAGATGAAGATGAAAGGGGAGATATGATACTGCGTGAAGAGTTTGACAGAGCACTGAAAGACTTAAGTGGAAACAAGGCCCCGGGAGTAAACAACATTCCATTAGAACTACTGGTAACCTTGGGAGAGCCAGCCCTGACAAAACTCTATCATCTGGTGAGCAAGATGTATGAGACAGGCGAAATACCCTCAGACTTCAAGAAGAATATAATAATTCCAATCCCAAAGAAAGCAGGTGTTGACAGATGTGAAAATTACCGAACTATGAGTTTAAAAAGCCATGGCTGCAAAATACTAACACGAATTCTTTGCAAATGGAAAAACTGGTAGAATCCAACCTCGGAGAAGATCAGTTTAGATTCCATAGAAATGTTGGAACACGTGAGGCAATACTGACGTTACGACTTATCTTAGAAAATAGATTAAGGAAAGGCAAACCTGCGTTTCTAGCATTTGTAGACTTAGAGAAAGCTTTTGACAATGTTGACTGGAATACCCTCTTTCAAATTCTGAAGGTTGCAGTGGTAAAATACAGGCAGCGAAAGGGTATTTACAATTTGTACAGAAACCAGATGCCAGTTATAAGAGTCGAGGGGTATGAAAGGGAAGCAGTGGTTGGGAAGGGAGTGCGACAGGGTTGTAGCCAATCCCCGATGTTATTCAATCTGTATATTGAGCAAGTAGTAAAGGAAACAGAAGAAAAATTCGGAGTAGGAATTAAAATTTATGGGGAAGAAATAAAAACTTTGAAGTTCGCCTATGACAATGTAATTCTGTCAGAGACAGCAAAGGACATGGAATAGCAGCTGAACGGTATGGACAGTGTCTTGAAAGGAGGATATAAGATGAACATCAACAAAAGAAAAACGAGGATAATTGAATGTAGTGGAATTAAATCGGGCGATGCTGAGGGAATTAGATTAGGAAGTGAGACGCTTAAAGTAGTAAATGAGTTTTGCTATTTGCGAAGCAAAATAACTCATGATGATAGAAGTAGAGAGGATATAAAATGTAGACTGGCAATGGCAAGGAAAGCGTTTCTGAAGAAAAGAAATTTTTTAACATCGAGCACAGATTGAAGTGTCAAGAAGTCGTTTCTGAAAGTATTTGTATGGAGTGTAGCCATGTATGGAAGTGAAACGTGGACGATAAATAGTTTAAACAAAAAGAGTATAGATGCTTTCGAAATGTGGTGCTACAGAAGAATCCTGAAGATTAGATGGGTAGATCATATAACTAATGAGGAGGTATTGAATAGAATTGGGGAGAAGAGAAGTTTGTGGCACAACTTGACTAGAATAAGGGATCGCTTGGTAGGACGTATTCTGAGGCATCAAGCGATCACCAATTTAGTACTGGAGGGCAGGGTGGAGGGTAAAAATCGTAGAGGGAGACCAAGAGATGAATACACTAAACAGATTCAGAAGGATGTAGGTTGCAGCAGGTACTGGGAGATGTAGCTTGCGCAGGATAGAGTAGCATGGAGAGCTGCATCAAACTAGTGTCTGGACTGAAGACCACAACAACGACAACCTAAAATTTTTTTTATTTGCTGTCATTGTGGAAGTACTTCTTCCCTGCTATATCTTGAAACTGTCTGATAGTAACTTCTTCTACATCTACATCTGCACTCTGTAAAACACTGAAGTAAATGAAGGGAATACTTCTCAGTGTATCACAGATTAAAGTTTCTTCTAGTTCCAACCAGTTTGGAGCACGGAAGTAATGATTAATTAAACGGAAATGTGTAAGTTGTAATTAGTTTAAATTTGTCTGCCAGGTCCCTGCGGGAGCAATTCTTAGGGGCCTGCAGTGTATTCCTTATTTAAATCTGGTCTTAGAAACTTCCGAAGTATCCTTTCGCAACTGATTCTAGAAGGGACAGTCAAATGAAAAGGAGGCGGAGTAAGAAAGCTGTTTATTATTTCAAAAGTAATCGCCAGAAGTGTTCATATATTTGAAACTTCCTGGCAGATTAAAACTGTGTGCCGGACCGAGACTCGAACTCAGGACCTTTGCCTTTCGCGGGAAAGTGCTCTACCAACTGAGCTACCCAAGCACGACTCACGCCACGTCCTCACAGCTTTACTTCCGCCAGTACCTCGTCTCCTACCTTCCCGAGTTCGAACCCCTGTATGGCACACATATTTAATCTGCCAGGAAGCTTCATATCAGCGCACATTCCGCCTGGTTGTGGATAAGCCATGTCTCAGCAAATCCGTTCTTCACGGGGTGCTAGTCTTGCAAGGTTCGTCGGGGGGGGGGGGGGGGGAGGAGAGGGGCGTTGTGAGAGTCGGCAGAGCACTTTCCCGCGAAAGGCAAAGATGCTGATTTCGAGTCTCGGTACGGCACACAGTTTTTAATCTGCCAGGAAGCAGACTGATTGCATTTTTCCATTATCCTACCAAAGAGTCCAAATGTTCCATTCTGATGGAACGCTGCGGTGACATTATTTCTCTAGAAAACTTTTGAACTTGCTATTATCAACTACATTGAATGGTATGTTTGCTGCAACAATGGCTCGACACCGGTCAAGATGAAATTCGATTTTGTTTGTTGCAATTAGTTTAGTCACAAACGTTTGTTTCAAGTTTGATTTATTTTTTAAATTTGCCTGGTGTTTAAGCCCTGCAATATGCTGACTTAAATGCGACCTCTGTTCAGAACGCACCTAAAAACAGAAAGAAATAAGAAATACTTTGTGGAACAATTTAAGATACGAGATCTACTTAGCAAAATTAACCCACTTTAAAGGTTTAGAAACAATATTTTTGCATTTGCATGTGTCTGTTCCAAGTTAATTCGGAAAAAAACAGTGGCATCACTATTCTCTGAGTGGATGTAGCAGATAAAAGGTTAACATTTTACTTACATCTTTGTTGCCCATATTGCAGTGAATATTTCTTCCGTCTAGAGAGAAATCAGGAAATTCTTGTAACCACTGACTGAGATGATTTGAAGCTGAATACTTTCGGCGTGCTTGACTTTCCGCAAATACACTGTCGCTGTGAAATATTTCACCACATCCAAGCAGCACGCTGACCGACTGAATGAAGACAGTGCAGGTGTTTTAAACAGGCTGTTCAGACAGGGCAGGAAGACGCCGGAGGCAGATCATAAGGCTCCTCCGTGCCCTGCCGACCCATTCGAAGGTTCACAGCGAGCGACAACGATCTGCGGATCAGGGCGGGCTGGAACAGCCCGGCGTCGTCCTCTGACTCAAGATTGGCGTTCACACATGCAAACAAACCAACTGTCATTCAGTTACTGGTTTCTAAGCAGACGGGAAGACCAGAAGAGTAGTTTTTGTCATACAAATTTTATTTGATTGGATTTTTAATAATTAGATGCAGTCAGGTTCTAATATGAAATTAGGTATTTTTAATATTTTTAAAAATGAGGTACAATCAGGTTCTAACATGAAATTAGGTATTTTAGGTACTACAAGATTACTATTTTCGATAGAATATTTGCGTAATTCTTAGCTGGGAAGACCACGAGAGAATGTTAGTCAAAAAAATTTTATTTAATTGGATTTTTAAAATTTAGGCACAATCACGTACTAACCGGAAATTAGGTATGTTTAGGTGCTGTAAAACTAGCATTTTCGATCATAAATTGGCGTAATTCGTGTATGTACTACTTTTTTACCTTTACTTAATGAGGAACAAAATAGGTTTTTACCTAAAATCCAAGGTCTAGTCGCAGTTGTGTGCAAGGATCTCCTTTAAACCCAATAACTCACGAGCACAGGGAAGCACCGTAACGGGAGCAGATACGGGGGTAAACTGCCACTATTCGATTTTAATAGTCCATTCATATTTGAAAATAACGCAGAACTCAAAAAATAGATTGTCTTTTCCATTCGTAAGCTTTTTAGATATCAGGGGTTGTAGCTACAACAATATGGTCCCCAATCCCCAGACGAATTTTTTCCCAGTCACTTATCTTTTTGCCGGCCGCGGTGGCCGTGCGGTTCTAGGCGCTCCAGTCCGGAGCCGCGCTGCTGCTACGGTCGCAGGTTCGAATCCTGCCTCGGGCATGGGTGTGTGTGATGTCCTTAGGTTAGTTAGGTTTAAGTAGTTCTAAGTTCTAGGGGACTGATGACCACAGCAGTTGAGTCCCATAGTGTTCAGAGCCATTTGAACCATTTTGAAATCTTTTTTTCACCTATTACACTGATTAATTAATGAGATAAATGACAAGTTGTACCTAAGTTTGAAGTCCAAAGTAAATTTTATCTCGTCCTGTAAGTGGTAGGAGGAAGGCAAAGGCATGCAACCTATAGTAGGACCAAACTTAAGTAAAGCAAAGAACTGTTCAAACCATCCTTTTGCTTTGTAAAAGTTTTAACTAAACCTGGAATATACAAGGTAACATGCCAGGAATGCTCCATGTTCTACTTAGGACAAACAACCCGAAATTTCAACGCTAAGTACTCAAAGCACATGAAAGCCTACACACAGAACAAACACGTTACATAAGCCATAGCAACACACATACATAATACAGGACACCCATTTGGAAACACAGTGCAAAATATCAAAGGGCTCCACCGACTAAATAAAGGACATCAAATGGATTTGCTAGAAGAACTGGAGATATATTCACATTACAGGATATATGAAGATAAAATATTAAACGAAAAAGCTAAAAGTGGATCAGTGAATTTCTTCAGTGTTCCGACAGTATACTTACATAAAAATAATAACAAATAGAAGTAAGCACAATTGTAAAATCGATATAAGTAAATTATGATCCAAATTGTTAAGATAAATAATCTCTGCACAAAAGCATATCATAATATGTGGAAGACCTATAATGTTATGTCTGTGGACTACTTGTAAGAACATCTTTGGAATTGTTTTGCTTCTATAAGATATTTTCTGTGTTTAAAGTGTACAACAAATTGTGTGTGATGTTTAGTGTGTGAGAGTCTCTGCACAAGTGGACTATTTGAAAACGTAAGCACAAATTCTTCTAAATTTCGACACGAACTTCAAAAAAGATTCGATAACCAAATAAAAAATCGCGTGTTTCTTATGTCTGCAGTAAAGTCAAGGAAATGAATCAGACTCACACACATCGACAACATCAATGGAAATGGCATAACACACACAAAAAACGCACTTGAAAATTTGAATCATTTCCCGAAACGCGTCGTGTGAAAAGTTCAAAATGGTTCAAATGGCTCTGAGCACTATGGGACTTACCTTCTAAGGTCATCAGTCCCCTACAACTTAGAACTACTTAAACATAACTAACCTGAGGACATCACACACATCCATGCCCGATGCAGGATTCGAACCTGCGACCGTAGCGGTCGCGCGGTTCCAGACAGTAGCGCCTATAACCGCTCGGCCACCGCGGCCGGTGTATGAAAAGTAAATAAAGAAAATCGTGACTGGTAGCAGAAGATTTATTTATGAACAAACCTATTGTTCTCACAGTCGCAGCCGCGAGGAATGGCCGTGCGATTTGAGTAGCCATATCACGGATTGTGCAGCCGCTCCCGCCGGAGTTTCGAGTTCTCCCTAGGGCATGGGTGTGTGTGTTGCTCTTAGCATAGGTTAGTTTAAGTTAGTTTAAGTAGTGTGTAAGTCTAGTCACCTATGACCTCAGCAGTTTGATCTCTTACTAATTCACACACATTTGAACATTTTCACAGACGCAGGCTTTCAAAAACCATTTATAATGGAGCAGATCAGAGCTAATGTAACACCTAGACAACGTAACAGAAGGAAACAAGTGACGACAGATGAGGAAAACTTGATGTTTTTGCTGCTGTTCCAGTTGATCCGCACGTTAGCTCCCTCGCAATCGTACGAGGAGGTGGTATGAGCCAGGCAAATGTCCTACGCATTCTCCATCGACATAGGTCCCATCCCTATCACATCTTTCTCCATCAAGAGCTGCATGGAAACGATTATGAGAATCGTGCAAACTTCTGTATCTGTGCATTGAGACAGGATACTCCAGATGTGTCATGCATCTTCTTTAGCGATAACGCCACATTTAACAATCATTGCCATATCGCCGATACATGCACTTTAAGTCTGTTGACAAACCCCATTGGCTTCGTCAAGTGGAACGTCAAGTGGAGTGTAAACGTGTAGTGTGGGATAGTGAACCATCAACTCATGGACCCACTTTTCATAGACGGAACACTGAACGCGCTCAAGCATCGCAGACTCCTAACAAACAATCTTCCACGGATGCTAGAAGAAGACCCTTTGAAGACGAGTACCAACATGATGGCTGTCCAGCCCGTAGTGCACGAGGTACTGTAGGGTGTTTTCATGAATTGTTTCCAAATCGTTGGACTGGACGCAGAGGAGCTGCTCCTTGGCCGGCCTGTTCCCCGGATTGGATGCCTGTAAAGTTTTTTCTGCGGGGGAAAACTGAAAGACGCTGTCCACAAGGACATATCAGCTACAACCGATGATTTGCAACGACGTATTACTGCAGCCTGTTTGGACATCTCCGCTGAAATGCTAACCCGTGTGCAACAGTCGTTCCGTGACAAACTGGAAGAGTTTATTGCCGCTGCCGGTGGTGATTCTGAATACAGCCTGTGATGGTCAGTTGTC
Source organism: Schistocerca americana (assembly GCF_021461395.2). Taxonomy (NCBI): domain Eukaryota; kingdom Metazoa; phylum Arthropoda; class Insecta; order Orthoptera; family Acrididae; genus Schistocerca; species Schistocerca americana. The sequence continues at coordinate 322,667,475 of NC_060121.1, read as the reverse complement.
TCCTTACTGGAAGCAGTCCTCATAACTAGACTACACATTTGTGTTTTTTAGTGTCTGCTGCCACAGGCATTGTTCAAGTCCTGAACTGCGAACTTTTCAAAATACAATACCTCGTTAGTGACTCGCGCCAGAATGCTTCAATACATCTACATCTACAGCTACGTGATTACTCTGCTATTCACAATAAAGTGCCTGGCAGAGGGTTCAGTGAACCACCTTCAAGCTGTCTCTCTACCGTTCCACTCTAGAACGGCACGCGGGAAGAACGATCACTTAAATTTTTCTGTGCGAGCCCTGATTTCTCTTATTTTATCGTGGTGATCATGTCTCCCTATGTATGTGGGTGCCAACAGAATGTTTTCGCAATCGGAGGAGAAAACTGCTGATTGAAATTTCGTGATAAGATCCCGTCGCAACGAAAAACGCCTTTGTTTTAATGATTTCCATCCCAATTCACGTATCATGTCTGTGACACTATCTCCCGTATTTCGAGATAATACAAAACGAGCTGCCCTTCTTTGTACTTTTTCGATGTCATGCGTCAGTCCCACCTGATGCGGATTCCACACCGCACAGCAGTACTCCAGAATAGGGCGGACAAGCGTAGTGTCAGCAGTCTCTTTCGTAGACCTGTTGCAGCTTATAAGTGTTCTGCCAATGAATCGCAGTCTTTGGTTTGCTCTACCCACAATATTATCTACGTGATCCTTCCGATTTAGGTTATTTGTAATTGTAATCCCTAAGCATTTAGTTGAATTTACAGCCTTCAGATTTTTGTGACTTATCGCGTAATCGAAATTTAGCTGATTTCTTTTAGTACTCATGTGAATAACTTCACACTTTTCCTTATTCAGGGTCAATTGCCACTTTTCGCAGCATACAGATATCTTATCTAAATTATTTTGCAAGTCGTTCTGATCATCTGATGACTTTACAAGACGGTAAATGGCAGCATAATCAGCAAACAATATAACACGGCTGCTCAGATTGTCTCCTATGTCGTTAATATAGATCAGGAACAATAGAGGGCCTGTAACATTTCCTTGGGGAACGCCGAATATTACTTCTGTTTTACTCGATGACTCTACGTCTATTACTGCTAACTGTGACCTTTCTGACAGGAAATCACGAATCCAGTCGCACAACTGAGGCGATACTCCGTATGCACTCAGTTTGGCTAGATCTGGAAATCTAAAAATATGGAATAAATTTGACATCCCCTGTCGACAGAACTTACTACTTGAAGAGTATAAAGATCTAGTTGTGTTTCACAAGAATGATATTTTCTGAAAACGTGCTGACTATGTGTCAATAAATCGTTTTCTTCTAGGTACTTCATAATGTTCGAATAAACACCACTGACATTCTGATCTACCCTAATTTCGTTTTGTTAATGTTAATAGGCATTGTTCCGTTTAAAAAAGTGTATATTTGCACAAAAAGTACACTTTGTAAGTGTTATTGCAATCTGGTGATTTGCTGACAATACGAGCCCTGTGAAAACAACACATCAGTAGCACTTTCCATTTGCACAATATTTGCGGCGCAAGTCTTAGGTGATTTGCCTTGTGTTCAACTAATAATTAAAGATATTACATATAAGTGCCACGCCACACTGATATGGGACAAGTAGGTGAGAAAAATCGTGAGTGGCCACTTCAAGACTGCTGACACGAAACAAAGGTATGTACAGATGTAAGGAACAGCACAAGAAAGAAGACGGGATAAGACAGCACTGAATCAATCGAAATACCGAATGCTTAAGAACGAGCGTATCTACTCCATAAATGTGCTTCCAGAAGAAGCAGTAGAGAGACTGTCTCGATCTCAGAGACAAGCGAAGAAGATAAAATCATATTGTACCGAGCTGGAGGTTATTACTGTCAGGAGGTAGAAGATGTAACGTTCTTGTTCTGTTTGCTGCTGCTCTGCGCAGATCCGAGGGGCTCTGCAGATCTGAAGCTTTCTTCGTTTGTGTTTGCACCGGAGAATTCCGATGACAGGGGTACATGTTAGAGGGATGTGCTCTTCGGACTGGTCGTTATTTGTTCAGAACGTATACGAGGCAGTTAGACTGCTGGAATAACCCGCCGGGGCGATGTGTACACGTGTTCTGCTCCACGACTCCCACAGGCAGTAAGTCACTGGACACTCCAGAGAGCTATGTAGGCGTCCGTAGGCAACGCCTGTGTGCCCACTAAACTGGCCTTCTCTCCCTCCCTCCCCCCCTCTCTCTCTTCCTCTGTCCCTTCCTCTCGATACAGGCTAGTAAACTGTAAAGAATAGATATTGAACAGTCAAGTGCTAAAGCAGGAATGACAATCCCGCGATGCACTGTGGGCAGTGTCTCCATTACTGCTTGGAAACATCTTAAGCTCTATCCTCGTGGTTGGTACACTCTAAGGAGGAAAAAAAAATCGAACCACGAAGAATTATTCAAATGGGACGGTAACAGGTACATGTGATGTACATGTACAGGCAAACAAACGATTACAATTTTAGACAAATTGGATAATTTATTCAAAAGAAAGAGCTTACAAGTTGACCAAGTCAATAATGCGTTGGTCCACCTCTGGCCCTTTTGGAAGCAGTTATTCGGTTTGACATCGATCGATAGAGTTGTTGGATGTCCTCCAGAGGAATATCGTGCCAAACGGTGCGTTAGATCGACAAAATCCTGAGATGGGTGGAGGTCCCTGCCCATAATGCTTTATCTTGTCACATGGATACAGATTTGGTGACCTTGCTGCACAAAGTATGGTTTGGAAAGCAGGAAGGAAAGCAATAGAAACTTTCGCCGTGTGCAGGCGGGCATTATCTTGCTAAAATGTAAACCCAGAATGGCTTGCCATGAAGGGCGACAAAGCAAGGCCTCGAATATCGTCGACGTACGGCTCTGCTGGAACGGACCCATAGATGACAACCAAAGGAGTTTGCTGTGAAAAGAAATAGAACTCCAGATCACCACTGCTGATTGTCGGGCCGTATGGCGGGTGACAGCCAGGCTGGATCCCACAGCTGTCTGGGGAGTCTCCAGATACGTTTTCGGTCTGTAATCTCATTGACTGGAATTGAATTGCCTTCAGAGGTGAGTCCTGCTTCGAACTGAGCACCACTGACCAGTGAAGAAGTGTCTGGAGACGCCCCAGACAACGATGGGTTACCAGTTCAAATGGCTCTAAGCACTATGCGACTTAACATCTGAGGTCATCACTTACTTAAACCCAACTAACCTAAGGACATCACACACATCCATACCCGAGGCAGGATTCGAACGTGCGACCGTTGCAGCAGAGCGGTTCCGGACTGAAGCGCCTAGAATGGCTCGGCCACAGGATCCGACTGGTTACCAGTCCGACAGTCGCCCGCCGTACGTCCTGAATATCAGGAGTGATGATTTTGTTTGTCATCTGTGACACTCTTACAACACAGCCGACGTCGACGATATTCTACGTCCCGTTTTGTTCACCTTCATGGCGAGCCATTCTGGGCTTACATTTCAGGAAGTTAATGCCCACCCGCACACGTCTTGAGGTTCTGTCGCTTGTCTTCGTGCTTGCTGGACCTTACCTTGATCAGCATGCACGAAGACAGGATATAGGGCGACCTTGGTCAGCAGCGTTGCCCGATATCAGCCCGATTAAGAACGTCTGCAGCATTATGGGCAGGTCCCTCCAACCATCTCGGTAATTTGTCGATCTAACGCGCCAGTTGGGCAGAACGTGGCAAGATATCGCACAGGAGAACATCAACAACTTTACCACTCAATTCCAAGGCAAATAGCTGCTTGCATAAGGGCCTGAAGTGAACCAACGCACTGTTTACTTGCTCTATTTGTGAAGTTCTTTCTCTTGAATAAATCATCCAGTTTTTATGTAACTGTGATCTTCCGCTTGTCTGTACTTGTACATCACGTTTATCAATTTCCGTCCCATTCGGGTCATTTCTAGGTGGTCGATTTTTCCCTTTGTTTTTGTCTTAGAGTGTATTTTGACTACTTGCGAATTCTGAAATGCGTGATTTACGTGTGAGGTCTTCATTATATCATTACATTCTAAGCGATTTTGTGACGCTCAATGAAATCGTCCTATAGCTGTAACAGCGAAGACAGCGCCTGGAAAATTTAAAATCAAACCAACGCATAGGTCCTGTTTAGGAGGAGACCAGTGCAATATTGGTCCAGGTTTACTGGAGCTAGCTTCCGCTAGTTGTCGTGAAACACTAAAGTTAAGTGGATTCATCAACAAAGCTTCGCCCTATTAAACTCTTGTTCCTTGTCAAACCTGTGGTATGTGTATAATGATCTCATCTCCCTAGGGAGACTGTGACATTATAAATAAACACGTGGTCACTTACTCTGAGAACCACGTGCTGAACATGTGGACAACAAACAATAGAAGGAAATATTGTGCAAGAGGTGTTTCAATGTTTCTTGTTGGTGTCATGCTTGCGTACCTTTGTAGTGATGAATTACAAAGATTGAACTTTGTAAGCCAGTACTTATTTATCGATAAATTGACCTTAACTAACTGAAATGTATAATTTATTGAACGTTAAAAGACAGAGGAATTACAGACATTGGCTGCGAGTGGCGCTGATGTAAATCAATCGAGAAATTTGAAAATTTGTGCCGGATCTGGACTCTAAGCCGTAGCCTTCTGCTTAATAGACAGATCAGCTGACCACTGTGCCATATTTTTCTTTATATATACAATTGTAATTTACTGAGTAGTCAGTATAAAAGTTAAGTTACATTGAAATAAAAATCATAAACATGATATGATTCAGTTTACATATAGGAAAAAGAATGAATTAGAAAAAGCACGACAGAAGTATCTGAATATTCGTGCAAACAGTAAATACACTTTACAAAAAGCAATCAATAATGGTCATAGACAGCAGACAGCTTCAGGCTAGTGGAGACAACGTGGGCAGGGCTCAAGAATCCCGAGGCCTGGCCAGAATGCCCTTTCTCCTCCCCCCCCCTCCCTCCCTCCCATACCTCCCCTTCAGCCAGCATGCCCCGTCGTCACTGAGTTGCTCCCTCACATAGCTTCATATCTTTTTGTTGTGTTTTAAGTTTCCAAAAAATTATAACAATAGCTCAAAAAGAAGGAATACAGAGGAAAAACAGAGACGAGAAACAAAGGAACGGTGAGGGCAGCAGCCGCTGCCCAAACTATCCAACACACCGTCTTTGGAAGGTACGACACAGCACGTTGCAAAGAGTAAGCCGTAGACATAAACCGGCGAAAAGCCAAATGATTATTGCCTTCACCAGTAACGACAAAGTCTACAAAGTGCCCAACCAACCAAATTATCGTGTAATGAAGTAGCTTCAACAGTGCGAGTGAGGAAAGCCAACTACTTCCTGAGTCAGGACCAGGTTTCTACGTGACCACGACAAGTAAATTGATGATACAGTGTACCTAGGGACGCACACCTACTGCATTTATTTGGGTCACTAATCCCTATGTGATTAGACGCTCGTTGGTGGAAATCAAATTGTTGACCACCCTGTACTAGGAGACGGCCGCCGCCATTGATAGAACCGGAAGGCTGATGTTGGCTCACACAATTTTCCAGGATATTTGCGGTGATAATTGTTCAGCGGGATTGGGACAGGAAATCCATTCCCACCAGATCAACAAAAACTTGGTCGCGCGCACCAGCCCCCAAATAGCTCACTGATAAGTAGAACTCTCGGATGTCTCTCAGTTTAAAATTCAGACAACCCACGGCAACAGAGGGATCAGGGCTTTCTGGACGCACAAAGTTAAACAGCCAAGACGTAAAGGTATAATAGTCCTGAGTGATAGCCAAAATGGTGCGCCGAACATATAAGACAGACCCTTCCTCTTAATGTCAGAAAGAAAGTGGCTTTTTCACAATCTCGTATCGCAACTTGAAGATATGATGCTTCCATAAAAAGCGACCAGAGGAAGGCTTCAGTTTCTTGGCCATCATAGAGGGAAGCGGGAAGAGTTGTACGATACAGTAGGCACTGCACAGCACATATGTATCCAAAATTCGTACCTTCTGAAGAAGTGTAAGAGAGCGCGGTTTGTATTTCAGTATTGCTCCTTTGATCTTATCAGTAACCGATGTACAATTGAGAGTCGCCATTTGGAGCTGATATCGGTCAGTAACAACTCCCAGTGACGTATGACGATCCACAGGAGTGGCCCACGCGATTGTTGTTCCAGTGAAACCCCGTAAATTAAAGAGTTTACTTTTGCCCTCGTTGAGACACGCTCCCGAGACATGGCAGCAATCATCGATGATTGCCTTCGGCAGAGACATCTCTGCACACCGACGGAATATAACCATCACATCATCAGCGTACGCAAGAACAGCGAGGTTCCTGCCAGAAAGCGTTCAACCTTGAAGCCCTGACGCAACCTTCCTGAGCAGCGGCTCCGGAGGTAGACAAAGACATTGAAATTGGTCTCCCCTGTGGCACTCCCCGACAAGTGGGAATTAGGGGCGTCAGTCACCAAATCACAACTACTGAAGCTGCAGTTCAATAGCGGCCTACAAGTCTCAACAGTAAAAGCATTCATTTCCAGTATCCAAAGCTGAAAGTCACTATTTACACGATCGAAAGCTGCATTAAAATCAAAAAATGCAAAGGCACCATGGATAGAAGTAACGGCAGCAACCGGAACCACATTACGGTATTCCACAACATTGGTAAGGATAGAGCGACCAGGGAGACATCCCTGATACGTGGTGACGACAGTCACCAGCAAGGCACACATCCTGTGAATATTTACCGCCCTCATCACTGTCTTATAATCAGACTTCAGTAGCGTGAGAGGACAGAAATTATAAACAGTATTACGACCAGGATGTCTAGGTATCAACACAATTTTCCCTACGCTGAATGGAGGGGCACAGCTGCCCCCATTATCACCTCGTTCAACATGGACATAAATGTGACGCCCAAGAGGGGCCGAAAACGCATGTAAAATTCTTTAGGGAGCCCATCCATACCTGACGATTTGTGAGACAAGGAGAAGTAATTATGAGACCATATTCCATCCCACCACCCCATCTGGGTGAAAGATGAGCAAGAATTCGGTGTCCTGCTTAGGGGTGAATGACGGTTGGGGTGGGAAGGGGGGGGGGGGATAGCCGGGTCGAAAGGAAAGTCGCCAGATATATCCACGTCGTAACGATACACAAAGAACTGGTTTAAGGTGTGAAGTGCGTCAGCTTGTACTGTCAACTGCAGCGACACCGAGCTTGATATCGCAACAGATAGTAAGAGGTGTGATTGGAAAGTTTTAAGAATGGGCTTATAATTGTTCAATAGTGGTACTTACATGCTACTGTGATGCATCTCCTTCAAAATAGTCCCCTTCAGACTGAACACACCGACTCCAACAGTGTTCCCACTTTTGGAAACATTCCTGGAAATTTTTTTTCCTGAAGTGTGTTAAGGACGTTCTCCATATTTACCTGGATGTCTTCAATCGAGTCAAATCGCTTCCCTTTCGGTGAAAATTTCGGTTTGGGAAACAGATAGAAGTCCGCAGGGGCCAAATCAGGGGAATATGGCGGTTGTGGAAGCACAGGAATTTTGAATTTGGTCAAAAATTCAACGATGGAGAAGGCTCGATGGGCCGGAGCATTGTCATGGTGTAGCACTCAACTCCTGCCTTCCCACAGTGCAGGCCTTTTCTTCCACATCATTTTCTCGCAAACGCTCAAAGACACATTTGTAGTGTTCCTGGTTAATTGTCTGTCCTCCAGGGGTAAATTCATGATGCACAATACCGGTAGAACCGAAAAAAAAATCACCAACATTGTCTTAACCTTCGACCGACTTCGCCGTGCTTTTTTCACTCGTGGTGAACCTGGAATCTTCCACTCCTAAGACTACACTTTGGTTTCAGGATCATATCCATATACTCACGATTCGTCAGCTGTAATTACCCTATTTAAGAAATCTGGGTCATTTTTAATCCGATTAATCAGTTATTGGCACATTTCAAGTCGGTATTGTCTCTGGTCACTTGGCAACACTTTTGGAATGAATTTTGCGGACACTCGACACATGTTCAGATCTTCAGTTAAAATTGACTGAACTGCATAGAAACTTAAATTAAGTTCATCAGTCATCTCCCTAATTGTAGGTCTACGATCAGAGCGAACTAAGTAGCACACTTTCACAACATTTTCATTCGTTTTTGAGGTGGAAGGACGACTGAACCGTGGTTCATCTTCAAATGATTCGCGGCCATTTTTAAATCTATTGAACCAGACAAAAACATTTGACTGGCTCATACAATTATCTTCAAAAGCTGTTTTTAATAATTCGTAAGTCTCAGAAGCTGATTTCCCGGTTTTAAAACAAAATTTCACACAAACTCGTTGCTCCGTTTTTAGGTCCATTTTCACGCAGACAGAATCTGGCAACAAGCCCTAACAGACCCGCACTCAACCAGCTGCCACAACGAACTGAATAAAGGAAACGCAGTTTACACTCCATAGAGAGCAATGACTCACTCCCCACCCTCCGTGTACCTGCCCGCCAAACCAATAAGCAGTAGCGGATCCATTCTTAAAACTTTCCAATCGCACCTCGTATAATGAAGCCAAGTCCTCCGTTACTAGTGATGCTGGTTTTGATCGCATCGCGAAACTTCCATTTGCCTCAGTTTCAACTGAAACATCTTTACTTTAATACATCGTACATCTGCAGTCTTCGCTGGAGCACGATCCGCACCGGCGTACAATTCGCGCAACAGAGAATAATAAAATTTATGAGTCCTACGAAAATCTCTCGCTCTAGCAGCACACTAAGTGATTAAAAGTTTGACGGAGGTACGGTTTAGCCAGGGCAGTCCACCCTTCCAGAGTGGCTGAGTACCTGCCAGTGGATCGAAGACAACGCTCCCACACATTGTGTATTGGATCATCGAGAAAAGGATCTGACAAGTGAACGCCATTTAACACCCACAGGGCACGGAATAGTTTCACGGGTTGTCGATCAAGATGGAGAGCGGCGACCAAAGCACAGTGATCAGTAAAGCTCGCAGGGATATCGAATCGGATAAACAGAATCGGTTAATCCTGCTACTAGAGGTCGCAGTAAAATGCGTAAATGTAACAGAGGTCGAATATTTACACCCCTACATAACATTCAAGTGCATCTAGTGTATCAGCTTGTTTAAACCTCGACAATAATTAAAATAGGGAGACTGATTAAGAGGACTTCACATTGAAATTACGACCCAACAACAGTTCCCGAGGACTCGTACGTAAAAGATAAATTTTCTTCTATTTGTAAAAACGTGAATTATCCACTGTTTGACCAGAACCAGACGGAACAGACAAGACAACCAAAGTGAGGCCACCTCAACAATGGGAATGACTTTTCGAAAAAATAAGCCAATTCCTAACGAGAATTCGAGCGCCACATTAAAAACGGCACGAAATACAGGAAGAGGGAAAATGGTAAACAAAATACAGGAAGAGGGAAAATGGTAAACAAAACTTCTTGCAGGAACACTATGTCTGCATAGGAGCCATATAAATTGACGCAGCGAAGCTAGGCACAGCTCTGACACCACTCGGTTAACATTTAGTGTGACAAATGTATATGCTTGTGCTGTCGTTCAAAAGAAAATACATGGGCAGAACAACAGAGTAGCATGTCTATTCCACCAATCATCCAGCACAGTCCATGGCGGCGTCCAATAACGAATTCGAGAGCGGCTTGCACGCCGCTGCACGTTCCGGCTGTACACGTTGTTTAACCCGGCTGTGAGACTTAAGAACCTCTGCAGGAGGCAGCCTTCCCCTTGTTCGAGGCCTGCCCCACAGAGGGGTCACTTTGCAGCGCATGCCGACTGCCTAATGAAGGGCAATCAGAATGAATTCCATAGAGAACGGGAGACAACTCTGGGGTAACGGTTTCCGCAACGGGAGTGGCACAGAGCGGCAAAGCACGATTCCCGTCGCCGAGAGCAGTCAGAGGAACAGGAAAGCACTGCTGCATTACTCATTCGACTTGTGGTGGAGGCTGCGAAGGAGCCGACTCCGACACACTCTCGCTCCTGAGTGGCACCATACGAGTCACCGCTACAGCAGCAGGAATACGAGATACTGGCACATCTCCGCCTCTCCAAGGCCGGTAGGAGTGACAAACACGGCTCAGAGGAAAGTGGGATAGGGGAAGACACAACTAATTCATCACCATCCTAGTGCTGTGCCGCTTATTACGAGTCATGTCCGCCGCCGTCCAAGCAGTAGCACGAATGGGGTCTGACTTCGTAACCAAGGGTGGAAAATCAGCGGCAATGAAAGTGGAAATTGCCGGATGACCGTCAGAAATGAGGGAAGATGTAGCCCCAAGTTCGTTACCAGGGGGGACAAGGTCAGCAACCGTCAACTTACGGCGCTGTTTCAACGAAGACCGTAAAACAAGAACTCTCCGCGGACAGTTAGTTCGGAGATGCCCACAGAAAATTGGTCCCCACCTGTCCGTTGTGCGTAACATGAACGCAATAGCCACAAACTTGCAGATGAGACAGGATGTTCTTTTTTATTTTCATTTCCACCGAACGCATGCCGCTATTCGCAAGCAGCAACATACTGACCGAACGATCTCTGTACTGGAAGGGAACCTGAGTAGAATGCTTTATTTGTCTACTTGTAGGGGATCAAAAAGAACAAATACACAAAAAGTTATGACCACTGCCCACCGCGATGTTGAATGTCGCTTGGTGGCATTGCAGGCACGCCACGCGGTAACAAAGGAGTAGCGGAGCAGACGTGGGCGGGGGATCACCCTAACAAAGATATGGTTTACAAAAGGAGTAATCCATTGGGATACGGGACTTTGACAAAAGGCGTATTATTATTACACAAAACCCGTGAACGCGTATCTCTAAAACGACGTAGCTGTTCAATTGTTGACGTGTTACTGTCCTGAGCACCTACGGAAAGAAGTAAAAGGACAATGAAACTATCACTAAGCACTAAATGACTGGACGTCCACGACTCTTCAGAGAACATGGGATTCGGAGGCTTGTCTGTCCTGTAAAGTAGGATAGACGGTGATCTGTGGCATCTCGCAGAAAGAGCACAATGATGGTGCACGCATAAATGTTTCGGAGCATGCCGTTCATCGTGTATTGTTGAACATGGAGCTCCGCAGCAGACCACTCCTAAGTGTTCACATGTTGATACAACGATATCGTCCATTACGATTGCAGTGGGCCAGGGACCATTGGTATTCGACCGTCTATCAATGAAAACGGACGGCTGTTCGAGTGGGTCACATTTTTGCTACACAAGATCGATGGTCGAAACGGCGGCTCGAAACGTGCAGCACCCCACGGGCGTAGGTTGGTGGGAGCAGTATTATGCTATGGGAGACATCTTCTGCGTTTTAGAGGGATCTGTGGTCGTAATCGAAGGCACGCTGACAGCTGCGCACCACCTCAATTCAAAAATGGTTGAAATGGCTCTAAGCACTATGGGACTTAACATCTGAGGTCATCAGACTTAGAACCACTTAAGCCTAACTAACCTAAGGACATCACACACATCCATGCCCGAGGCAGGATTCGAATCTGCTACCGTAGCAACAGCGCGGTTCCGGATTGAAGCGTCTAGAACCGCTCGGTCACAGAGGCAGGCCCACCTGAATCCCTTCATGCTTGATGTCTTCTCTGATGACTATGCCATCTTGCCGCAGTATAACTGTCCACGCCTCGGAATCAGAACCGTGCTACAGTGGTTTGATGGTGCGGCGACCAAATTCACCTGATGTAAATGCTATGGAGCCGATCTGGGTCGCTGCTGGGCGCCCTATGGGAGTACGCAAATCATATGCCTGTTGTTTAAGTGAATAACACGACCTGTGGTAGACATCTAATGCTGCATACCCCTACAAACCTGCCAACAAACTATCGGATCCGTGGTACGTAGAATCAGTGATGCTTTTCGTTCCAAAGACGGACATACAAGCAACTAAACAGGTTGTCGTAATGTTTTGTCTCATCAGTGTAAACCTCAGTATCAAAAGAAACGATATGCACTTGGTCCAAGGTAACAAGTCATAGATTTCTATAAGTCGCAGCTGCACGTTACGTGTCGACTTGTCAAATGAAGCCGGCCGCGGTGGTCTCGCGGTTCTAGGCGCTCAGTCCGGAACCGCGCCACTGCTACGGTCGCAGGTTCGAATCCTGCCTCGGGCATGGATGTGTGTGGTGTCCTTAGGTTAGTTAGGTTTAATTAGTTCTACGTTCTAGGGGACTGATCACCTTAGATGTTAAGTCCCATAGTGCTCAGAGCCATTTTTTTTATTTTTTTTATTTTTTTTGTCAATTGAAAAACTCACAGAATATTTGCGTGAAACACTCTCGCTGCCGTGAGAAACAAGCAGGAACGGAGTAGGCCACTGTCAGACACATGGCCAACGTAGGACGAGAGAGCAACGACAAAGTCACACACACACACACACACACACACACACACACACACACACTCACACACACAGACACCACTCAAGTGATAAACTTGCAAATACTTGCGACGCTGCGGCGAAGCGAGTACGTAAAGAACGACCTGCTCGTTTAGCGCACGAGACAGAACTGCACAAGTGGCCATTTGTGCAAATCAATGGAGATAGGCGAACATTTATGGTGGGCCGGTATTCGAACACAGGTCTCCTGCTCACTAGGCACATGCGCTACCCATTGCGACATCGCAACTGCTCGGACTGCTCTAGTACGCCTCCCGTCATTCACAAATTCTCACACACTATTAATACCGTGGGCCGGCCCATGTGGCCGAGTGGTTCTAGGCGCTTCAGTCCGGAAGCGCGTGATCGCTACGGTCGCAGGTTCGAATCCTGCCTCGGGCATGGATGTGTGTGATGTCCTTAGGTTAGTTACGTTTAGGTAGTTCTAAGTTCTAGAGGACTGATGACCTCAGATGTTAAATCCCATAGTGCTCAGAACCATTTGAACCATTTGAATGCCTTGCTCCTTGTCCATTATCCTCATTATTCTCTGCATTATGCCTATTCCGCGTAAGAGCTCGAGCCTTGTATTCATCTGCACTGAAGAGATCACTGGCAGTCCTCCTCATAATCCTCATAATTATAAACAGGGTCTCCCAATTATCTTGCTCATCCAAAATAACTTTTTCCTGATGATCTAAATGGAAAATGGTTTCAAGCAATGTTTTTTATCGTCGTTGGGTAGTTCTTGATGCGGCTATATGTTTTATGTATTCCCACAGATGTATAAGGTACAGGGTAGAAGTTAAATTTTTTAAATGGAACCATGTAAGTTTTATTCAAGAATTTATTTACCCTCTCTAAGAACCTTTAAAAATGTATCACACGGTGCCAATTTTGTCAATAAAACGTAGACGTGCAAACGATAAATAGTACACAGATAGTGAGGAAACCTAGCTGTTTGCTGCCTTGATTGTACACATTACGTACTCACTGTAGTGCTGTAGTAGAGGAGCTGGTTTTGTTTACGATTTCCGACTCATGTAATAAGCTAAGCCAAACCAATCACTCATTCACAGATAAAATTAAACAATGCGGTAACTAAGGGAAATCGATAAGTTACTGCTCTGATGTAAACTTATAACATCGTTAGTTAAACGTCAAACAAAGAATTGTTGCACACGAAAAATAAAATTCAGGCTATAACTTCCAACAGATATAGCCTATGAAAGCAACGTCATAAAATAACTTTAAAAGACGTAATAAAAACACTTAAATCACTAACCAGCGATGTTACAGGTAAGTTAAGAATTCCATAAATGTATGGTTATCAATCTGATATATGACAAGTAGGCTACCATCTGACCTAGAAAATAGTATATAATAAAATAATTACTTTCAAATCGCCTGATGATGGCAATAGTGCTGAAACAGGCCTGTCGTGATTAAATAAACATCTCAAAATAGAAGCTGCTTTTTGGACTTAATTCATAATGTCATTTTTTGGTGTTTTAGCGTTGTAGTCGCGCATCAGGGTAAGTTAGTGACTGCATGGCGGTAGTACACATCGTGAATAAAAATTTTGTTGTGTAAAGGTGTCTCATGTACACGCATAACGATAAAGTGGAAAAACTGCTAACCTACGGAGGAAGTACGTTGACAGGAAATAATTTGGTAACTTGCATTTTTATGTTCAGTACTGTTAGAGAACATTATCATTATTATTTTATTATGTCTTTCTTGTACTCTACTGTACATACCTGTACTGTAATTTGCTGTAGGCCGTCGAAATTCCGTTCAAGCACAGCTACTGTACAGCAGACGATATTTTTCTGTGGAGAGCGATCAAGGATGCTGACTACCAAAATGTTCTAACAACATCAGAGGACATGCAGCAACGCATTATTGATGCTTCTACACCAGTCACAGAGCAAGTAGTAGCGCGATTTAGGGCGTTCTTCATCAACAGAATGATCGTATGCCAGTGGTCACCATTTTGAGCATTTGAGCTAAATGCTCTCTTTTTCATGTAGTGGTATTATCACAATAAAAGGACAGTAAAAGTTACTACAAAGGGCCGTGTTACTTCTGCATTGTCATAAGTACTGTAATGCGGTACTGTAAAATAACAAGATCCAGGTACTGTACAGTCCAGTACTATTTGCATTCAGTTTTTTTTTTGTTTGGTAGTTTGTAAAATGTTCAAACGCTGCTTGGAAATTCACTGAAGTGATATTTAAATCTGAGATGTTATGTATTATTTATCATTTCCATCGCTACTAGTTTCGTGGATAAAATGGTACAGTGCGATACATTTTTGAATAGCTCTTGGAGAGGGCCAGTGTATTCTTGAATAAAATTTACATGGTTCCATTTAAAAAATTTAATCTCTACCCCGTATCTCCTATATCTGTGGGGGGTGCATACAACGTATATACTCAGCAAGAACTACACAATGATGTTAAAAAACATTGATTGAAACTATTTTTCACTTAACGCATCAGAAAAAATTTATATGTCCGAAAGAAGAGACACGGTTTTAAGTAGCCACGATGAATTAAGAGTCAAAGGAATTACAGATATTGGCTAAGCATGGGCACAGATGTAAGTCAATGAGGAAAGTTGAAAATTTGTGTCTTAATCCATAGTGGTTGCTGGATCAAAACGCTTTCTGTTCTTTTGAACCACATAGAGAGCTGCTGATTGTTGTTTTTGCGATTATTTATTGGGTGTTAAGCAATAGTATACTGTGATGAAGAATGACTAATCACAGTGTGTGTTGACATCATGATGTCCAGAGGAAACGATTTCTGAACGCTCGATTTTTATTAATATTTTCATCAGCTGAAGACAGGAAATATGTGAAAGAGGAAAACAAACCTAGACGAAAAGGATGAAGGAGTGCTGTCGATGACGAGGTCATTAGAAACGAAATACAAGCTCGGATCGAGTAATATGGATAAAGAAATCGGCTTCGTCCTTTACAAAGGAACTTTTCCCGCATCCACCTTTATCGATTTAGGGAAGTCACGGAAAAATGAATTCCGGGTTGGTCAGATAGCAGTTTACATCATGCATCTCCACGGTGCTGACCGCTGCGTTAATAATTTCAGTACAAACATAGACGGTTTAAGGGAACAATTAGTCTACAGCACATTTATAGTGTTAAGCATATTAAAGTTTTTCGCTTTAAAGCTCAGGCATTCCCGAAGTATAAGCATACATCTCATAATGTCAGTGAATGAAAGCACAAATAACGCTATAAATGTGTGAGCCGTATAACTCTTCTGAATTTTTGTGTTATGACCGTGACATCGTTTCCGACTATCTACGCATAGGGGGAAAAAATTCGAAAGATGGAGGGAAGTTAGTGTTTAACCTGTCATCGACTTCGAGGTCATTAGAGACGCACGGAAATCTCGGTTTACGTATGGATAGTGAAGAAAATCGGCCATACTCCTTCTAAAAGGAACTATCCCGGAAGTTCTCTGGAGCTATCAAGGGATAAGTCGGTATGGCTGGACGCCGTTTTGAACCGACGCCCCTCAAAACGCGAGTCTGTTGTTGCTGGCCACTGCGCCACCTCACACAGTACAAATATACGAGACAAGCTGGGAAAGTGATGGGACCTGGGAGTAATGTTCAAGTCGCGAATGACATTAAGAAGCAGAACCATCGTTAGTAGA
This sequence comes from Schistocerca americana, assembly GCF_021461395.2. Classification (NCBI taxonomy): domain Eukaryota; kingdom Metazoa; phylum Arthropoda; class Insecta; order Orthoptera; family Acrididae; genus Schistocerca; species Schistocerca americana. Next base: position 322,651,308 of record NC_060121.1, on the reverse strand, counting down.
CAAGCCTAACGCTTTGTATGTGGACACCCTTTGCACTGCTGTGTGGTGGCTACACGCTGTGCTGTTTCACAATCGTTCCTTCTAGAACCGAAATTAAAAAGAACGTTTGACTACAGAAACTATGTAACTTTTCTTTTCAGTGAAATCACCTACTGAATTAGTGTCCTGAAAATAAGAGTTTCTTTCATTGATGACAAGTGGTGTCCAACGTTACGACTGTTGCGCAACAAGAGAGGCGCATTGTCAGAAGGAAGTACCGGGTGAGTCAAAAGTCGCAGTACACACTGTTATGTCACAAATAGGAATAGGAAAACCTGAACATTCCAGTAAGGTACAAGTGACGTAGTCTATCTTTTACGCTACGTACCGAACACTGGTGCCGTCTTGAAATGGGTCATCTTGAATCTAAGTTAATTTTTTTTAAAATGGAAAGGCGGTTGTGTGATATACCAGATTCATTCCTGTAAACAGATTCGAAGTAGCAGTTATGGTTGAAAAGTGATATAACAAATAACATAGGCATTTTAAAGTAAATTCATTGCTGTAAGTAGTTTCGAAGGAGCACTCATGGCTGAAAAGTTACAATACTTTTTGTGTAGGTAACTGAAGATGGCTTCGACCAAGGAGGAAAGAATTCAGGTAATTTTGATGTCTGGAGAACAGAGTTTCAGTGTCGTAGTGGCAGATTTTAACAGCCGGCATCCAAAAAGTTCTCCAGTTTCACACAACACTGTCAGGTGCTTAATTTCTAAATTCAGGGAAATTGGGATTGTGGGTGACAAGGCACGGAATGGTCGTCCAAAAAGTGCTACTGACGACACAACCGCAACAATGGCTTTGGCGTCCTTCGTGAAGAGCCCACACCGCAGCACAGGACGTTTCTCAGCAAAATGTGGAATCAGCCAGTCATAGATTCTACGAATCCTTCACGCTTATCAGTGGCATCCATTCAAGTTTCAGTTAGCAGAGGATGACTCAGACACACGTATGCAGTTTCGCACGTGGGCCTTAGAGCACGTTCAACAAGGTCCCTCTTTTGCACAAGGTATCCTGTTTAGTGATGAGTCAAACTCTTTTGACAGTGGTGAGGTCATCCGTCACAACTACAGATAGTGTAGTGACCAGAATCCACATTGGGTAAACCTTCCAAGGTAGTTGGTGACGTAAAGGTTGTGGTGCGGAGTGGAATATGGGGTACCTTGCACGGGTAATTGGCCCCATTTTTATTGACCAGAACTAAATGCTCAACGTTACCTGGAAATGGTGCAGGAAATGGTGTTTCTCATAGCTCTGAATGAAGATTTCAGTTTTCCCCCTTACACTTTCAACAGGATGGGTCTCCACCACACTACGGAGCAGTTGTTTGTCAGTGATAAATGGTCAATTTCCTGATCATTATTTTGGCATACGTGGGTCTGTGGAGTGGCCAACCAGATCACCCGATCTTTCCTTTTATCTATGTCATTTAAAGCAACACGTATATGCAGAGAAAATAATAAACAAACGCCGTCGCGAGCAACTCATTGAAGAAGTGTGTGCCAGAATTTCTGAAGTTCCTTCTGCGAGTGTATGACGATTGGGATCAGCGCCTTCAAAAGTGCGTCGACCTAGAGGGACACGATGCTGAACACATTAAATGACTGTTCTTTATGGAGAACAGTCCAGCCTGTAATTGCAACCAAAATGTGCTCTAACTATTGAACCATAACTGCTCCTTCGAATATGTTTATATGAATGAACTTGCCAGAAGATGCTGATGTTATCTGATATATCACACCACCTCCTATCCATTTAAAAAAACTGATTTATATTCAAGATGATCGATTCCAACATAGCACCCATGATGTGTAAACACCGTAAAAGATAGACCACCTCATCTATACCTTACTGGAATGTTCAGGTTTCCACATCCCCGCAGGGTTTTTCACATAACAAGGTATACTACGGCCTTTGATTCACCCCCTTTGATTCACCTTGTAAATGTTCGGGGAATATTGCAGAGACAATTCTGATGCGGTACGGATAACAGCTCCATCACAGTGCGCCAGTGAAAGACCCACGACAACTGGAAATATATTCTAAAGTTAAAGTACGCAGGTCAGTAGGATTCTTATGGGCAAAAAGTCTAAATTGCACACATATTCACCGTGAAATTCTAGCGGTATATGGACCAAATACACTGTCGAGTCCGTCCGCAGTGAAATGGTGCAGATAATTTGACCAAGACCTCACAGACGTGTAACATTGACCGAAAGGAAGGAAGGAGAATTTTTTTTCGGGAAAGAGATTTTCCAAGAATGAGGACGTTCACACGGCGATTCTCGAAAGGCTCCGTGACCAAGGAGGGGATTCAAATCATCGGGGAATTGAACGATTGGCAGAAAGTTCCGACCATTGCTTACATAAACTGTATCATGTATATTTGTTACTCTGAAGTGTAGTGCAGCATTCAAGAAGAGTTAGGTGACCTGCTATAATAATGTGTCACTTACATGTTGAAATTATCTCGTGTCAGTATTGGTGGTACTGCAACACTACTGCTTCACTTGTTATACCGGCATGCAGGTTAACCTAGTGACGACAAGATTTATTTCTGTCACAAGGCAGCCACGTATAACATTACTGTGGTTGTAAATTTGCCAAATAAGGCCTAAACTTGCAGTAAATGCTACCCTCTGAGATGAGTTTAGAAAACTGACCGAGTTTGCCTAACGGAAAAATTGGTATCGAACCTTAATTTCGTTAGAATAGCTGTAGATAGTTAACAGAAACAAAATAATTTTTCAAAAAATAACAGTAACTGATTACTGTTAATTGAAATAATTATACGGTCGCCAGCATAATGAGGCATAATAACGTAAAAGCATTATTTACAAAGAACCTATTTTTACTAATTCAAAACGAACTTTCATTAAATACTATTCTGTGAAGTACAATGAATACACCCAAATGGACAAATTACACAGTGATTAGCAGCAGCTGTCACTTCAGCACTAAAGCAGTCGCAAGATTTGCAAATGAGGCCTTTCTCTTGTTTACTTTTATCATTACTTTTGCATTTAACTAATATAGTCTAAACTTGCTCTTCACAACCCAAACAAGACCAGATAGCACATGATAATAGTGAAGTACAATTAATAATTACATTTACTATACAAAAGCAATAAGGAGACGCAGAATACACACCTTCTACCTTTGCTTCTCAGCAATCATTTCAAGATTCATTAACCAGAAACCTACTAATCTGATTTATCCTTTTTATTATGATGGAAAAGAAATGTGGTCCTACAAACTATCCCTTTCATTGTAAAAACAAAACTATACACACATTCAAAATTATGTAGCATTAAGGTAGAATTGGATTACTCTTTCATTTAAGATCATCAATTTCGTACTATTTTAACACTCTTTACCCTGAGAAACCTCTACAAAGTCAGAGATAATCACCAGTACACTTTTACTTCAAACAACCTGAAGACAAAGTGTTTTATGATACCACTTGTGAGGGAAGTAGTTTTTGGAAACAACTTTAAAGCAAAAAACATTAGAACACTTTTGTTTTCCAAGTAATACCCTTTCCTAAACTGATATTCAAGTTCATTTTATAGTTAAGTTTCGAAATACTCAAACATAAACAGTCTCTTTTATACGTATGAAAAACAAGTAAATTTTACCTTGCACATTAAGAGTACTGGCATAACTTTGCCACACATCAATAAAATGCTCTGTAAAACTGTTAATTCTTTTTCTGCAAAGGATACTCTCGGATTTCATCACTTAAAGGAGAGGATCCTACTTGGATAAGTGCATAGGATGGACACATTGTCCAAACTCATTTTGATCATTAGGATTATATTTTCACAGATCCAGACACAACATTACTGGTTCATACAGTAATACTGTTCAGTCGTTTCCTATGTGTGACGAAGTGGTTGCGCAATCGTGGTGGTGAGCATGTGGCGGCTAGGTGGTTTTTCCATTGTCAGTGTACCTCTTCTTAGCGTTGTTAATATCATTTTTAGAGCTTTTTCCAAATCGAGAGCACTATTTTGCAACTGTGTATTAAAGCCGAGGTCATTCCATTCCAGTTGCAACACTGCAAGCCGCACTCTGACTACTGTGCTCTCTCACTTGCCGCCCAGACTGAGCGCCACATCCACCTTTTCCTAGCGCGCCAACTCACTTCCGTTGCAGAGGGAACTACTTTAGGTTTCTCTTTATACAATACAAAGTCCCTATATATGAACCAGTTATTACATAGTTGCCAGCAAACATATTTTTAAAAATCTCATTATTTAAAGATATTACGAAGTCAACAAAAATATACATAATTAAATACCACTTCCCTCCAAATAATACAAAGACTTAACTTGCAAGGAGTAAACATGTCGCACTACCTTTCCACTTCTTGACAGTAGATCAAAGACATCACATAGTAAAGAATATACACTCGACATTATGCAGAATTAGTCAGTACAAGTTATTAATATTGATTGTAGTGTTACAGAACCTGCGAAATTAATGAAAAATGATTGTAACTAATGAACGGTTCTCGGTGCGAAGAGAAATACTAAATCTGTTTGGGAAGAAAAAATAACTTCATTATATGGCGTAACAGTTGTGAAGCTAATTAAGGTTCACGCACTCCGAGGTGACAAACATCATTGGATAGCGATATGCACGTATACAGATGGCGCCAGTATGGCGCGCACAAGACGTAAAAGGCCAGTGCCTTGGCGGAGCTGTCATATGTACTCAGGCGATCCATGTGAAAATGTTTCCGACGTGCTTACGGCCGCACGACGGGAATTAAGATTTTGGACGAATAGTGGTAGTAGGAGCTAGACACGTGGGACATTTCATTTTGGAAATCGATAGGGAATTCGATATTTCGCGATCCACAGTGTCAAGAATTGTACCGAGAATACCAAATTGTAGACATTACCTCTCAAAGCGAACAACGCAGTGCTCGACGACCCTCACGTAACGACAGAGAGCAGCAGAGTTTTAGTAGAATTGTCAATGCTAACAGACAAGCGACACTGCGTGAAGTAACCGCACAAATCAGTGTGGGACGTACGACGAACGTCCGATGGCAATCCCAAAAGTAAGGTCTGATCTTTCCTTATATCTATGTCATTTAAAGCAACTCGTATATGCAGAGAACTCTGTTTGTGTGGCAGTTGGTCACACTGTTATGAAGAGTGCTTCACGCGCTGTTCGTAAACATGCGCACGCCACGCCGAGGCGCTCAGTCTTGGCTTGGCAGCCGTTGAGAATGGAGCTCCTGTTGGATGTTACCGTCAAAGGCGCAATGCGGCAAGTTATTTGGTTTTTGAACGCAAAGGGCACTGCGCCGATTGAAACCCATCGCCAATTGACGGAAGTGTATAATGAGTCGTGCATGGATGTCAAAAATGTTCGTAAGTGGTATAGAGAGTTTGCAACTGGTCGGACCGACATTCACGACGAACAAAGGAGCGGGCGACCGTCAATTTCTGAGGAGACAGTGTTGAAGGTTGACAAAGCATGCGTGAAGATCGGCGGGTCACCCTGGATGATCTCTGGTTCCTGAGATTTCCCGAATTTTAACGGAAACATTGAACTACAGGAAGGTGTGCGCAAGATGGGTGCGACGCATGCTGACTGAGGACCACATGCGTCAACGAGTTGATGCTTCCCGCGCATTTCTTCACCGTCTTGCAACCGAACAGGACAACTTTCTGGACTCAATTGTCACGGGTGACAAAATCTGGGCGTACCATTTTACTTCTGAGACTAAGCAACAATCACGCCAGTGGCGGCATGCTTCTTCGCCAAAGCCGCGGAAATTCAAACAAACACAGTCTGCCGGTAGTCATGACAACCGTTTTTTGGGATCGAAAAGGGGTATTGTTAGATGACTTTATGCCCACTGAGACCACAATTAAAGCTGGCAGGTACTGCGAGTCTCTGAGAAAAAACTCAAACGGTCAATTCAGAATCGTAGAAGAGGAATGTTGAGCAAGGGCGTACACATTCTTCATGACCACGCTCGCCCACACATCGCTCGGCAAACCGTCGGTCTCCTGCAACAGTTTCAGTGGAACATAATCACCCACCCACCGTATAGTCCTGACTTGGCGCCCAGTTACTATCACTTGTTCCCTAAGTTAAAATATCATTTGGCCGGAGAGCCATTCAGCTCCGACGACGAGATGAAAGAAGAGTGTGCTGTCACCGCCAGACACCACAATTGCTAGGTGGTAGCCTTTATATCGGCCGCGGTCCGTTAGTATACGTCGGACCCGCGTGTCGCCACTATCAGTGATTGCAGACCGAGCGCCGCCACACGGCAGGGCTAGAGACTTCCTAGCACTCGCCCCCGTTGTACAACCGACTTTGCTAGTGATGGTTCACTGACAAAATACGCTCTCATTTGCCGAGACGATAGTTAGCATAGCCTTCAGCTACGTCATTTGCTACGACCTAGCAAGGCGCCATTATCAGTTGCTATTGATCTTGTTAATCATGTACCGTCAGACCGACGTTCACCTTTAACGGATTAAAGTTAAGAATTCCACCAGCTACGTCCGTTTTACTAAAGTCTAATTTCCTTGTCCTGTTCCAGACCTCACACCAGCCTGCGTGAGCTAAAACGCGTGCCTTTCGGCTTCCTCAAGTACTCCTGGGTTGGCTCTCCTGCCAATCCACAACAAAGAGGTTCATAACTTTCTGAACATCATGGCGGAGAGCTGGTATGACATGGGCGTACAAAAACTGCCACAGCGTCTACAAAAATACATCGACAGAAATGGTGATTATGTCGAAAAATAGCTAAATGTTCAAGCTGTAAACTGATGTAAACCATTGTAGAAATAAACAGGTCTATGTACTTATAAAAAAAATAGGACACCTTACTTTTGGGATTACCCTCGTATCTATTAGGACAGAGCGACTAAATTGGGCGTATGTAAGCTGTGAGTGGAAAATGGTTATGTTCGGCTAATTGGAGACCATTTGCAGCGAGTTATGGACGTCATATTCCCAAGCACCGATGGCATTTTTATGGATGAGAATGCATTACATCACCGGGACACAATTTTTCACAATTCGTTTGAAGAACATTCTGGACAATTCGGGAGAAAGATTTGGCCACCCAAATAGCCCAACAAGAATCCCACCGACTATTTATGGGGCATAATCGAGAGATCAGTTCGTGCACAAAATCCTGCATTGGCAATACTTCCGCAATTACGGGCGGCTGTAGAGGCAGCATGGCAGGGGCTGTCAACGGCTTGTTGAGTCTATGCCACGTGGAGTTGCTGCAGTAAGCCGGGCACAAAATGAGGGGCTGCCACGATATTAGGAGGCATCCCACGCCTTTTGCCATCTCAGTTCATTGCTTTTGAGACTCCAGTAAGAACACAGTATCGTGTATGGAGCGTATGGTTTAGCTTTTTGTCAGTACTACGGTTTTAAGCATCGTTCTTCAATTTTATGGTGATAACATGTCACCAGGATTACACACCTCCTTGTTCATGACGAAACTAGTGGCTACTTTATCTTGCTGAGCGGTGCGCAGTAGTTGCTTGGGAACCGCCCTTTCTTTTAATCCTAGTTTTGAACAACAAGAATCACGTAACTTCAGTTGCTGAATAAAAACTTTGCGGTTTTCGAGCCTCATCACTGTCGATAGTCGTCGCCGCTAACGTCATCAGGAGTAAAAAACCACTGCCTGCCGTCGCTGGCTGGGGAATACCTCAAACTGGCCGAAAAAGGCTACGTAAGAGACCGTGCATGTGCGTCGGGCGAGATTTTTAATATCCTCTCGTACTCTTATCCCACCAGTTTAGTCCGGTACTTTGTTAACATCGTAAAATTTAACTTTGCAGTGAGAAAACAAAGAAAGAAGACTTTTCTAAACGTAATAGAAAAATTAATTACGCTTACAATTATAGTAGCTTGGCAGTGAGAAGCCCAAACAAAACGATTTAATTTTATGCCGTTAAAATTATCAGTATTTTGAAGTAAAATTAAAACAAACGGCAGTTTTACATTTTGAAAATGTAAGAACAAGGAATTTTTTGAATATTCATGGACGATTTAGCCAAAATCACGCACGGAGTATATGCGTTGTGTACCAGATGGCTTCTGTAGCATATTTGAAGCGCTTTCCGACTTCATATACCCTAAGTGTCCTCTATCAAACTGTTCGCCCAGACTTCACTTACACCATTGTGGCACGACGTACCAGATTAATTTTTTACACCATGTATAGCGTAGATGGCGGCTTATGGAACCTGCTAGAGACGGCGAAAGTGGCAGAACAGTTTTATTCACGCATTTCACCGCGAGAGACTCCCAGAACTTTAGTTCCTATTCTTTCTATGTTGTTTCCAGTTTCTCCAGTAATCATTCATCCCCCCCCCCCCCCCCCCTCCCTCATTCTATCTTCTCCTTTATTCCGCACGTGTCATTCCTGATTTCTTATCTTGAAAGCTTATAAGCATAATATTTTATACTTCATAAAATTTCTCTGCCATTTCCGCTTTTTGGATTGTTTCCTAGATTGTTTTGCAGTCTACGTTATTTTTGACATTCCGATCCAGAAATACTGGAGTATTTGGTTCCTCAATTTCTTCTTATTCATTCTATTGAGGTATCAGAGATTAGTTAATTAATTTGAATTAGTCATTTATTTTTGAAAGTGTTGTCCCAAATCGGTTTTAATGTTTCCAGCCGGCCTGTGTAGCCGAGCGGTTCAAGGAGCTACAGTCTGGAATCGCGCGACCGCTTCGGTCGCAGGTTCGAATCCTGCCTCGGGCATGGATGTGTGTGATGTCCTTCGGTTAGTTAGGTTTTAGTAGTTCTAAGTTATAGGGGACTGATGACCTCAGAAGTTAAGTCCCATAGTGCTCAGTGCCATTTGAACCATTCAACGTTTCCAGCATTGGGGCAAGTTAGTGATAACACAGAGACATTATCGCCTTACTTTAAAATTTCTTAAAGTTCTGTTGTTGTTTTTGCTTTAAATAAGTTAGCATTTCTCTAAGTCTCACAGTACCCTACCTAACAGAAATGTAAAAAAGAAAATGAAAGATCAAATAAAACAATTATCTACGTCAGTCACTCTTTTTATTTCATCCCAAGACGCATTTTGAGGGTTTATACTCTCATCTTCTGGTAGAAGAGTCATACTATGTTACATTTTTGCTAGCTGGGTGCAGCCAGTTGTTTGCTGCTGTTTCATTTCAGTGCACAGGACGCTGTGGCTCGTCATAAATATACATTTTTCATTAATTTGTCTCACAGAACACGAACGAAATGAAACTACAGCAAACAACTGGCAGCATCGTGCTACATTACATAATATCATTGTTTCACCTGAGGATGAGAGTGAAAACTCTAGAAACTTGTCGTGAGATGAAATAAAAAGAGGCACTGATGCAGGTACTTTTATTATCATAAACAGTCGTACGTCGTTAAAACAAGCTGACACGGATGACGTAAGGTAATGCAAACATCCCTATGATATTGCAGCCATTTTATTTCACGTACCGGATTTTCGTTGCACGCCCCGTTCCAGCTTCCGTTCTTTGATGAGGCCTCTCCCCACCTCTTCCACAGAGAGACTGACAGCCTTGCGTGTACAAAAGGGAAATCAGTCAATGCTGAAGACCTTTCCGTGCACGTTCTGTGGAAGGACGCCACAAAACACGCCCGAGTTCCCTAAACGGCAAGCGGAGAGGTCACCAGTCGAGCAGAACGGAATTTGTATTCCGCGTGAGAGCCGCGTCTGCGGCCCGAGATGAGGACTTCGGCCGGCCTCCACGGCCCAAAATGAAGCCGCGGAGTCTACTGCGTAGGGAAGGAGACTTGTTTACGGCTCCAAATTGAGACGTACATCAAAACCTGATAGACAGCGGCTCCATGCGAATCGCCGTCACTGAAATATATTCATAACCGCCTCGCGTAAAGGGAATGCGCACAGTAGCCGCCCATCAAAAGATCTGGGCTCGAAGTATGCCGTTCAATCTGTGTACGGCGCAGTCTAGAGGTCAGCGCGACGCGGCCGTGACACGAACGGCCATACTGTGCGCCATCTGGATACCGGTAGCCGGTCGACCGAGATGCTGTACACCTGATAAAGGAAGTAAGGGAACACCGACAACTAGACTCGAGGTCGGCAAACGGCAGCTTGGGGAACGACGCGCCGTCCTCTGGGTACGTGCTGTGCCGGCCACTAAAACTGCAACACCAGGAAGAACGTCAAATGACGATACATTAACAACACACTACCATGCCTAATACGGTATAGGAAAATCATTGGATTCAATACAGCTTCCAGTCGTCCCGGAATGGATAAATACAGGTCCTGCGTTGTTGTCAATGCAATCATATACAAGGCGCGGGAGTAAAGCAATGGGACTTGTTTTTTACCTACCAAAGTTTCTACTTTTTTAAACAGCAATATTGTCCCCTTCAAAGAAGTTCGATTCACCAGTAATACAGTGGCTGGTTCAAAATGGTTCTGAGCACTTTGGGACTTAACATCTGAGGTCATCAGTCCCCTAGAATTAGAACTACTTAAACCTAACTAACCTAAGGACGCGCGGTTCCAGATTGTAGCGACTAGAACCGCTCGACCACTCCAGCCGGCCGTTCAAAATGGTTCAAATGGCTCTGAACACTATGGGATTTAACATCTTAGGTCATCAGTCCCCTAGAACTTAGAACTACTTAAACCTAACTAACCTAAGGACATCACAAACATCCATGCCCGAGGCAGGATTCGAACCTGTGACCATAGCAGTCCCGCGGTTCCGGACTGCAGCGCCTAGAACCGCACGGCCACCGCGGGCAGCTGCCGAGTCGTTGCTCCCAGTCTTCGTAGCCGCGCTGAAAAACTTCAGCCTGGTAGCGATTTGAACATTGCGGGCTTTCAAAATAACTACGCACCCTCAGACTCAACGTTGAAATATTAGAAGTTTTGGCTGGTTTCGTTGTTTAGGAGCTGGGATACTTAGCAGCCGCATTACTGGCCAAATACTGCTGAGTCTACAGTATATGATAAGAATACACACATGAATCGAATGGTTGATTGTTTATATCACTCGGCAATTGCGAATTATGAATGTAACATATAAATTTGTAAATGAAAGATTGCAATTAAATAAAATCTGCAGGTACTATCTTAACGACTTCAAATGATGACTACGATAGCAGAAGTACTTTTGAGAATGTGGTTTATTTCTGCAAAACACATATTGGTGTCGATGGTCCAGCAATTAAATAAAATATAAGCTGAATAACAGGCAAACAATAGATTCCTACTGCACGTAATTAGTCATGACCAACAACATATCTCGCGAGATATTCACGTCTAAACACACAGTACGTCTTCACTGTAGAAGTCACGGAAATCTCTCACAAGTGCACAAGCCAGCACTACGTAATATTTCTATCTGCCGCGACCACGCACAAACCGCTCCACACTCTCCAAGTCCCTCTCCCGCGACCCCGCGGCCGTCGCCTTACTCACGTCCAGCACTTTCCGTGCCCTGTCCTGTCCTCTCAACACTCTTCACCCGAATTCGCTTCCATCCAGTCTCCCCATTCACGAGCGCTGTGATAAGATGCGCTCGCGCCATGTCTTCATGCCAACGCACCCACACAAACATAATGAAACACATTCGAAGTACTGGATTTACATTTAAATAACTTGAAATTATATAAATATTCCTACGGCTGGACCACAAACACTAACATACATTATTAGGTACATAAACAAATTAAATAAACGTATGTCAGAGGAATAGAACAAAAGGTAGGCCAGTAGCCTAATGTCTCTGTGCTTTCTAAATCACAGTAAATATTTAACCAATTTCTTCATGAATAGTGTATATCTGATATAAAGAAAGACATAGACGAATAAATATATTTATAAAGATGCTGCTACCGTTTTTCCGTGTCTCTGTGGAGTACTTACGGCCTGACGCGATCGATAGTAATCGGCGACTTTGACCTTCAAAATCCCATCTACTATTCAAGTTACATGCCTGTAATTCAAACCAATTTAGGTTTACACTAATAGCTTTCTAAAGACATGTCGGTCGACGAAATCACATTAGCCGTTTAGATTTTGGAAATTCGTTGCTGTGCGTTACTTGTATAATTTACCGTCAGATACTAACCTTTAAACTAATAAAGATATTGAAAATCTGATTACACCTCCAGAATCGTCGTGCAGATAATAGTAATGTGCATGTTTCTTTTTGAGGTATCATGATTCATCTGGCTACAATTAGTTTCCATACAAACTGTGAAATGTCTGCCATTAAGGTTTCACAAAGTCTGCCATCTTTGGCACTCTCGGCACACAAGTCTCTTTCATTGACACAGCGTCACCCTGGAATTCCCAGCCACGCGGCTGGACCATGCGTTGGGGCTGCCCCTCTCGTCCGGTTAACGTTCGCCATCACGTGTTTGCTGCCGGGACCCGGCTGGCCGAGAGACCTGTGCGGCTACGCAGACTTAGAATATTTTGAGGGCGCCACAATTCGCTCGTTACCTCACAACATATCGAGCACATTGTTTTGAATTTTCTCCAGAGTCCCAAAATGACGTCCTTTTAGGACATTTTTCAATTCCGGGAAAAGAAAACAGTCAGTAGGACCCATATCAGGTGAATCGAAAGGCTACAGAACAGGAATGTCTTTTCAGGTCAAAAATTTCGTGATGGAAGCGGTCTTGTGACATGAGGCGTGGTCATGATGCAGCATCCACTTGTCTCCAATGTCCGGCCTCACTCGATTCACCATTTTCCTTAGCCTTTAAAGAAAATCTTTGTAAAACACTTGGTTCACAGTTTACCCTGGAGGAGTAAATTCTTCTTCCACGATAGCCCTACTGCCAAAAAAGCAAATCAGCGTTGTTTTGATCTTTGATTTGCTCATTCGAGCATTTTCCGGTCGAGGAGATATCTCAATGTGACACTCCTTATTTTGCCCCTTTGTCTCAGGGTCGTACTCAGAAATCTAGGATTCATCACCTCTGATCACACGAGTGAATCATTCGTGGTCATTGGCAGTCCTCTCAAGAAGATCAACGGTCACGTTTCTTCTATTGTCGTTCTGCTCAGTTTTGAAGTTTTTAGGGGCCATTTTGGCACAAACCTCTTGCATGTGCAAAACTTCTTAGGTCAAAATTTGATGTACAGTGAAAGTGTATAAGTTAAACAGGTCACCCATCACCGTTGTTGTTAAAAATTGGTCTGCTTCCACGAGAGTAAGCACACGTTCGAGGTTTTCGTCGGCTTTTGAAGTTGAAGGTCTCATCTTCAACGTGTTCTCGGCCTTCCAAATATGGTTCGCGCCAGCGAAAAACTTGTGATCTTGAAAAGGAATGTTCCCTATAGTCCTGTTTCAACTTTTTAAATGTCACACGTGCGGATTCCCCAGATTTAGCACAAAACTTGATTGCATAGCGTTGCTCTAAATCCAGTGTTCCATTTCTGTAACACAACAAAAGCAGAGGCTCCCTGATGGATCTCTCAAAACTCACGTGATGGCTGTACGTAGCTGAAACAGACTGAGCATCTGGAAGTGATGAACACAGCCGATCTACACAAGTAGAATAGCGCAGCATTACCAGATCGGGCGAAGTTTTGTCATTCTCATTACTTTTCTTACACACCACGTATCATTTTCCTGCAAAGTAGTGGCAAGTTGAGATACCGATCACGCACCCTTCTCTCTAACGCTGACCACAAAGACTGAGTAATATTGAGATATAGTGACTGTGATGGCCAGGAAGATACGAGAGCTGTGTGAACAGGGGCCCTGTCGTCTTGGAACACAGCATCAACACTGGGGAAGAAACACCTGATCGTCTGAGAATACGTCGTAGTGTCACACCTGCATGCAGTGTGGAACACGTTACAAGTTTTCTAGTTCAGTTTTGATGTTCTAGAAAAATGTAGTACACTCTGTTTTCGTTCGATGCGTCGTATTCCACACGTATATACTGGATATTTTTAAAACAGTAGTTTTCGATAGTCGATATGTTACGTCACAGAGGTTCTCAGTACAGGCAGTGTGATCTTTGGTTGCTAGTAGCATAGTCCCTGCAGGACGCATTCTAAGAGCGGGTGTTGACTATGCTACTGAGCGGATGGACAGCACAGAGATAAAGACATAGACAAGGACGAAGTGTGAAGCTTGATTTTGCGAAGATTAATTGGAAAAGTGGAGATCTTTGAAGTGAAATGTTGCGCTGTTTGAGCGCATGTAATTATGTTTTTCCAGGAACTTATTTATTTAACTATTTCAATTTCGGCCTTTGGCCCAATTTGAAGTGGTACTGCAAAAGCTAAAAGAATACAAAAATAAAGCACAAAGTGTACTCGAGTATACAGAATTTCACAGCTGTGTCATGGAGACAGTAATACATTGCAAAAATGGTGAAAATAATACAGCGCTTACTTTTTTGCTTCAGCACAAGTCAGACTTTAAAATCCTCTGACATGTATACCGGGCGGGGGGAGGGGGGGGGGGGGCGAGGACTGGAAGTGGTACAAATATCCCGCTCTTCACGCAGTAGAATTTAATGCTAACTTAGATGTTAACACAAAAAACAAGGATACATATGTGCTACGAATTTAAAATTATTTGAAAAGTGGCGTGAGTGGGAGGAATATAAACAATATGTGGAAGCAGAACTGTTTAAAAATAGTCATAAAATGTGAATGGACAGCAGGGTTAAAAACTTCAAAAATACTTGAAAAACACTCAACAATGAGCACTGAGCATTAAAAACGGAGCACTGTGCATTTCCACTAAAACTGGATACGACCTTCCCTAGTACAGTAGATGGTACATAAAACGAAAGTGGGTATGGAGGGAGATAGCAGAGTGGTGATGATGAGGACAGAGGACTGGTATCATGTGGTGATGTGGCTGTGGGGGACAAGGAAAGAAGGGTAATGGGATCTATAGATTGGAGAGGAAAAGAGAGAGGTAGGGCGGCAGGGAAAGGTGGAGGTGTAATTTAGGGAGAGGAATAGGAGGGAGCCGTTGGGTGGTTGATAGGGCAGGGTGGATTCAGATAGGATGGGTATATGTTGGGACAGAGTTAGGGATCTGGGAGAGAGAGACGGTTGAAATTTCTTTGAGAGAAGTCGTGGAGGGTGGAGAGTTGGTGAGATGTGTAGCTAGAGGCCCAGAAGCACTAGTGTTGGATAGGAGAGGCGATGCAATAGGATTGTTGGAGATGAGTTTATGGATGGTGTGGGTTAATTGGAGAATACAATATGAGTGAGGACAGGTAGGAATTTGATGAGCAGTGAAGGTAAGTGGATGCTGAAAGCGAGGCAGAGTGTTCGAGGATCTGGAAGCACTTATAGGAGGGGCAGATATCCATGCAACATTTGTATAGGAAAGGATGGTGAGGATCAGGGATTTGAAAGTATGAAGGTCAGTGGTGGGGTGTACTCCCCATGTTCAGACAGTTAGTGGTTTCAGTAGTTTTAGTGTATTATGGGTTTTCTGTTGGATGGTAGGTAGCCGTGGTTTCCACATTAGTTGCCAGTCAAAAGATAGTCCAAGGTGAGTAGTGTGTTAGTTATCAGGATGGGACAGTTCTAAATGGTGAGGTAGAAATCATGGAGAAGGAAGGTGAGGGTGGAGCATCCCATAAGTATGGCCTTCGTTTTGGAGAGTATAATGTTAAGGAGCCATTTGTTACACTAGGAGTAAACTGATTGAGGTGGGGTTAGAAGAATTGTTTGAAAGAGAGCGAGAAATGTGATGTCACCAGAATACTGAAGGTGGTGGATGGGAGGAGGTAGTTTGGACATACTGGCAGTGTGGGGAAAAGGTAAAGGAGAAGGGAGAGAATGGAACCTTGGGACACTCCTGCAGTGGGGTGGAAGATACAGGAATTGGTGTGGTTAACAATGACATAGGATGGGCGCTTGGAGAGGAAAGCTGCAATATGGTGGACATAGTTGACTGGAAGTGCCTAATTCTGTAGCCTGAAAACGAGACCAGAACGCCACACATGGTTGTATGCTTTCTCTAGGTCAAGGGAGACAAAGATATGGGTTTATGATCGTTGAGCTGTTGGGATAGGAGGTGGGTGAAGTTCAGGAGTTGATCATCACCAGAGAAGGAGGGATGGATGGAAACCATACAGGGTAAAAGAAACAGATGGAGTTTGTGCAGTTGGCGATGGATGCGTCAGTTGAGGATGAATTCAAAGACCTTGGTAAGCACTGAGATGAGACATGGAGTGATATGATGAATTATCAGTGGGGGATTTCTTTGATTTGAGAAAAAGTAGGTGTTTGGAGGTTTGGTGGTTTTTCTCAGATCACGTGAGTAGCTTGTGGAGAGGATAGTGGCATACAGGGTTGCAATGGCGATGAGAAAGGAGATAGGATATTCATTGAGGTGGCAATATGTTGTATAGTCATGACCAGTGGATATGTTGCATTTTCTGTGAAGTACTTGTTTTATTTCCTGTGCTGTGATTGGGGTGTTTAATTCTGTTCCTGCTATATTGTTCAAGTATCAGAAGTTAGGAGCTAGGGACAGAGAAGATGTCAGAGAGATAGGATGAAAAGTTATTGGTTTTGCTCAGGTCGCCAGGTAAGGGAAGGCTGTTGTGAAGGATGCGGTAGTGAGAGATGGAATGGGTGCCATTAAGTCAGTGGAACGCTTTCCAGAGCCTGGAAGAGTTAACTGGGAGTGCAATATTGTGTCTGGTGTGTGTCTGGCGTCAGCCCCAATGTTCTTTTGCCACTGATTAAATTTTGTGTGTGTGTGTACCCTGGTCAGTAGTCATCAGGAAGGAGCAATATAACTGTCTAGAGTTCATGGAGAAGGAGTACAGTTTGTCGTGGGAGAGTGGGATGATGAGGATATATGACTTCAGTAGTGGTTTGGGTGGAGATATCTCTGTTGCAGGAAGGCTGTGGCATTGCAGATGTCATCAGGATGTGTGGTGTCACCGCCAGACACCACACTTGCTAGGTGGTAGCCTTTAAATCGGCCGCGGTCCGGTAGTATACGTCGGACCCGCGTGTCGCAACTGTCAGTGATTGCAGACCAAGCGCCGCCACACGGCAGGTCTAGAGAGACGTCCTAGCACTCGCCCCAGTTGTACAGACGACTTTGCTAGCGATGCTACACTGACAAATACGCTCTCATTTGCCGAGACGATAGTTAGCATAGCCTTCAGCTACGTCATTTGCTACGACCTAGCAAGGCGCCATTACCAGTTTATATTGAGATTGTTATTATGTATCAAGAGCGATGTTCTCCAATTATGGATTAAAGTTAAATATTCCAGAAGCTATGTGCTATTTTTGGCTACTATAATTCCTTGTCTTTTTCCAGACCTGACGCCAGCCTGCGTGAGCTTGAACGCGTGCCTTTCGGCATCCTGGCATAGTGACTTGGCTGTCTTGCCAAGTCACAACAGGTTGCATGAGGGTTATGGGGTAGCTTCCAGTGTAGGTATCTATGAGTTCCTGGTAGGCATTCCAGTTGGTACTAGAATAGTTATGGGCAACTAATGGGTGGAGATTGGGATAGGGTGCAGGGGGACAGGGTAGTGTACAGGATATTGTGTGGAAGACTGGTAGGTGGTCACTTCCAACTGGATTGAGGTCTTCCATAGGCACCCAAGGAGGTTTGAGAGATGCTAGGACGATGTCAGGGGCAATGTTGCTTTCAGCACAGTATGCTATGGAATGGGGACAATGTCATCTTGGAGGGATTTCATAAACTAACTTCACTGCTGGAGTTCTGCATGGGATCTACTATGGGTGTTGAGGTCAGTGACAACAATATAGGTGAAAAAGTTGTGGTTGATGTGAGTGAGGAAACCATAGGGGATGGAACTGTTAAGTGAGATGCAGATGGTAGCACAGGTAACCATGAAATTTATGAAGAAGAGGTCAAACAAGGTGTTCAGTGGGATTGTTAAGCAAGGGTTGTGGCCTAGTGGGGATGTTCCTGTAATAATCAATTGCTACTGGACCTCTGACCATGAGGAGAGGCTTGTCAGTGCAGTGGAGGGTGTAGGGATAGTTATGGATGGTGTGGTGTGGTTGGAGGAACGTTTCATTGAGAACAAAGGTATCGGTTTTGTGTTGGGAGAGGTTATGCATAAAAATGGGATTGTTGGTGGAGTGTGAGCGGATGTTGCTGTATAGGATGCTGTCATGTCATGATGAGGGACTAAGAAGTGGGTTGTGTGGTTTGAGGGAGGAGAGGTTTATTTGAGGGTGAAAACGAGACGGACCTGGGTTTGGGAGCATGTGGCTTGGGTGTCAATGTGGAATACTAAGGGGGCTGCATGAGTGTGGGCTCATTGCAAGGGGTGGATGATTTGGAGGATGATGGTAAGGAAATGGATGAGGTCCTCAGAAGTGGGGGTGGGCAGAGGGACTTGTTGGGAAGGATGGGAATGTCAATAGGATGGACAAGCAAAGTTAATTCAGGTTTAACAAGTGGGAGTTTGGCCTTGTACTTGCCAGAGTAAGTAGAGTGTGCATTGCTGCAGATGTTCCACGTAGGGAGGGGGGTGGAGGAACCTAGGAATGGGATGTTGTTTGATGAAGTGGGATTACTTAAAGAAGGGGTAGATGGGAGTATTCTTACAAACACAGTGAGGTTGTCACTATAGAGGAGGCTTAACCTTGTGACAGTAGTTATAGATCAGGGTTCCCTCCATGAGGAAGCAATTGAGGTATGAGCAGGATCCATGAATACTTGCATGAGGAACATGGGGTCAGAATCATAGCTGATGTGGTGGGTGGTGCAGATATCTATGGAAAGATTGGAATTGGGTTCCTCAACCACATCCTCTGCCATGATATCTCATTGCCAAGCTCCATGATAACTGCAGTGATTGGGGGGGGGGGGGGAGGCAGCGAGAAGGCTTGGGCTGTTTGGATGAGGGGGTGATAGTGCATGAGGACCGAAGGTAACATGGGGAATCTGGGGAGAACTAATTCTATGCTGTGGATGATTCAGGTGACAGGAATGCGGGGCATACTTCCTAATTTCGAGAGTGAGGGATTTGGAGTACAGGAATGGAGGGTCAGGGCAGGAGAGAAGGAAGTTATGGACAGTCTGGGGAGAGGGTGCAGGGGAAGAAGCAGTGTCCATTTTTTCAGTGTTGGTCTGAGGGTTTTTGGTGGTAGTGATGGCTGTGGTGTCTGTTTTGGGTAGCTACTACGATTTTCAGTGGCTTTGGGATAATGTGGGGTTGAGGATTTGGAGAAGGTGGGATCTGGGGCTGAGCTGGTAGGGATCTGGCGCTGAGCTGATATTTCTAACAGGCCGGAATCAATGTGGCTGCTGGTGAATGGTGTTGTGGTATATGGTATAGCGACAGTGCTGCTGTAAGATGTAACTCGTGCAGGTGTTGCAGGGGCAGTGGTGAGTGTGGGGAAGGTTGGGCGCGGATAGGCAAATAAAAAAGTGAAGTCAGGGAAGGTGTTGTGAGGAGGGGTGGGGAGGCAGCTGACGTGGCAATGGGTAGAGAATTGAGCCGAAGTAAGTGCTCCATGTAATGATGGTGGAAGCAGAATGGAAGGTGGTTGCAATGTCCATTGTCGATCAAAGAGCGCAGGGAATAGAAAGTAGATGATAATTACGGGTGACAGAGCACGCCTGATGGTGGGGGATGATGGGTGTGGTGGAGGATGACGGCAGGGACGTACGGTGTGAAGTGATAGCAGTATGAGGGTGATGACGACACCAGCGACGACGAAAGAGGAGAGATTACTGCTGCAGCGGCGGCAGCTGTGGCGGCAGCTGCGGCTGTGGTGATGGGACGACAGCCGAACACGACGGCAAAAGCGACAACGACGGCGATGGCGACACGCGAGGAGATGGTGTACACACACAGAAGACAGTGTCGACGACAGAAGCAAACTAATTGGATAAAGAGACGCAAAGCATAGGGGAGTGGCTCCTACCAGTCTATGCACAACAAGAGTAGCAGCAAACGAAAACGAAAGACAGAGACTTCTAGTCGGTGGACGCTGATACACGGTATCGTCAAGAGGAGAACCCTTCACCGTAGAAATACATTAGACGAGTTGAAGCTCTGTACATAATGAAATGATGTAAATTATTTAGAATCATTCCTGCAAATCGTTATAAATTGATGTTCCAGCATCCGGATGGTATCCCCCACGCCACAGCCTTCCTGCAACAGACCTTGTCAGATGCTGTCTCCACCCATATCGCTACTAAAGCCATGTACCCTCATCGCCCCACTTGCCCACCACAAGCCACACTCCTCTGTGACTGCCTCCGCTTATATCGCTCCTTCCTGTGGACTCCTGGCCGATATACACTCAGACGCCACCAGCAAATACAGCGACACCTTAGAAATTTACTTAACGCCAAAAAATGCGGGACTGGCGCGAGAGATGCACCAGGCTCAATGCTACACCCCCTTCACTGACTTACTGACACCCATCTCATCCCTGACTACCTGATCCTTCAAAACAACCTTCCCCAGACGAACTAAGGGACGCCAATCGCTTTCCATACTATCTCTCCGATATCTTCTCTATCCTTGACCTCTGCCAGCCTCCCTCCCAACCCCCAACCCCCACCCACCCACTCACATGGAGTGAGAGGGGGATGAAATAACAATAAAGAGAAAGAAAAGGTTGAATTACTGCTTTTTCCTCTCCACCTGCCCATGTCCCTTTTTCTTGTACGACTATCCTTCTTACCCACCATTACCCCTCTTCACCCTCTCTCCTTCCCACTGCCCGTTTTCCCACTTCCTGCCGGTCATTCTCATCGTTCCCCACCTAACAGACACCTATCTCTTTACCTGTGCCCCTCAACCTCTATGGAACATATTCTCTCCTTCCACAATATTCTCACCCAGTGCTGGTCCTCCAGATGCTCAGTTAAAGTACAGTGCTCCAGTACTTTTTTCATAGTTGAATGTCACCACATTGCATTTGTGTTTTTAAAATTGTATGTATTTTTCGCGCTTTTAACTGTCTGCCATTCATCTTTTTAATTTAAAACGACAATAGTCCTCACATTCTTTCTTCTATCATCTTTACTGTACCATTCAGGACGCTCTTGGCTGAAAAACGGAGTACTGAGCCACTGACAGCCGACCTTCCGCCCGTATGGGGCCAGAGGGATGAAATAACCTTAAAGTAAGAAAAACGATGACATGTCGGAGGATTTTAAAGTCTAACATATGCTGAAGCAAATGTTTGTGTAGTCCTGTATAAGCGAGTGCGCTCCGTGCTTCACTTTTCTATTTTTTTAGATTTTTCCAGTACCACTTAAAAATGGATCAAAGTCCGAAATTGTAGTATTGAAATAAATAACTCCCATAGTCAAGGGCGAATATGACGTATTTTAAATGTTGTACATGACTGTGAACCCCGACCATGAGAAGTTAATTATGAATGTATGAATGAAGGAAGATTTTAGTGGAATCTCTTTTTGTTGGTTTGGGTTAGTCGGTTTTATTGTTCAAATGAGAATAAGTAAAGTTTTCTATTCCTATGGCTTGCACTCAGATGTTACAGATTTTACCGCTTCCTTACCATTTTTCAGAAATTATTTCTTGGCAGAGAAATGTTTGTTATAAAAGATTTTTTGTAAAGATGTTTGTTATAGTCAGACAATGAGTTTCAGTTTCTGCAACACATTTTTTAGAAGGTTAATTACTTGTCAGTCGTTTAGTAAGATCAAATTCCACCGCCGTCTCCTCACAAAAAAATCTCATTTCTGTGCTTATTTGTCTCGAAGCATTCCACATTGTGGAACACAGTGATCCAAGCATGCTCTGCTTAGAATAACTGCACGTCCTTGCATTGCTCTACGCAAAGCTTTTCTTTTCTTTTTAGCTTAGTTGCTGCTGCGCTCCATATTTTCTGTCCATCACTTCGAGCAGCACCGAGTTTCTGTTGCCACAGATGAGCCGTACAAATTTTTAGGGGCAGTTTTACAGTACAGGCCAGTGTTAGCAACGTTCAGTTCAGATTTAATGTTATTTTATTTTCACAGTGCAGTGTTACATTAGCATGTGCATTGTTCTGCGTCTAGAAGTATTTCAGTCAGATTGCGTACGTACATTCACGGGACATTTTTGGAGAAACTTTTTGGTAATTCGTCCTTTCAAAATTCAATCAGTAATTTTGCGTAGCTTTTTCATTCTGTTCCCTTTGTGTGTGTGTTGGACTTACAAGTCACTTATTGTGACGTCACTCATTATAGCACTGCTCAATTTATCGCACACAAAAGTTTCAGGGGATAGTTTAGTTAGTTTACAGTCCGGGTTTTCTAATTTCTTTGTTAATTAAGAATAAAGTTCTACAGTTTTAGTTTTGGCGACTCATTTTTATCAGGTAGCGTTCCTGTAATTACAGAACTTGTACTGTCCAGTATTACAGCGTAAAGAATAATAGTTCTGTTTACTCTAGTTTCAGTTGACATCTGGTAAACATAAACAGACACCACACATACGAATGAAAACTTTATCATTATAAAATTCCTGAAATGTACATTGTTACCATGCCTTAAAGTTCTGAAATCCTCAGCGTCTATTTTATGAACCATGAAAGGTTTAGCTAACCTTTCTTTCTGTATAGCTAGCCACTAATTATCAGGTGAAAAAACTGAATCAGCTTTATACTGGTGGCCCTACATAATAACTGAGCAGCACGCAAGAACAATATAAACCCATCTGGTAACTTAATGAATTGTATCACGATTGTGCACTGTGCTGGGTGCCGAATAGCTACCTCTCTTCGTGGATGTCCCTATATCTGATAGTAAATTATTGCAGAATTTGTTGCTTTGTTGAACCGCACTATCAACATTTTGGATCCATATGGAAGTGAATAACACAGAAATCTATGAAACAGCTTTTTGTGAATGTTCATATAGACAGTACAGATAAAACTGCTTCTTCAGAAGATCAACAGATGTCAGGAGTATGCATACTTGCTAAAAGCTCAAAATCGAGAATGGTGTACTTTACGACTTTACGGTTCTCAGCGTATCATTTATATTTAACCAGGCTACACTTACGTAAGCTACTAAACGACAAATACACTTTACTGCTCATGCAGTGTTTTTATGCTACCTGTGAGCATATGTTCATGCATTTGCTGGTGTATCATAATACGACACTCGTCCTTTCATCGTAGGTACCACTGACGTGTACTCCCATCTCTCCGTCACTGGCGTATTCAATCACCCCATCACCTCTGCTAACATGCGCGTCACATGTGTTTCTGTCTCTAATATTTACTAGGAAATTTCGTAGTTTTTTCCTAGATGTTTGTTACAAGGTTCAGTAATGTGAATCCACATTCTTAATTAACAGTTGCTTTTCGCTCTGAGAGATTCAGGAGTTCTAGCTTCTACTTGGAGACACTTTAGTTACAAGTAACCAGACAAATCCGAGTATCGGCAACAAATGAGTACTACTACTACTACTACTGCTACAAATGTGTAGAAGTGATATGAAGCGAGAAGGAAGGGCAGAAGATTGGGGCTTAATGCCCCGTCGAATTTGAGGTCATTAGAGACGGATAGTAACAAGAGTTATTCGCCATTCCTACCGTACGTATTACGGAAGAAATGTATCGGGTACAAGAACAGAATACTTGAACAGAGATTCGTTACTATGATACCAGTTTAGACTTCTGGCACACAAAGTTATTCTGTGCGAGTACCACCTCAAGAGCGCAAAGAAACCAACGATCGAGATAATGCTTAAGGAACAAAAAAATGCTGGCAGCTCGGAAAGCAGTACTACGGGTACACAATGGTGAAGTACGAGACAGCGCTCCTGAAATTAAGAAAATAAATGTCACGTCTGCAGAGTCGGAGCTGAGGAAACAATGGAACGGGTGCGCGCACGTGAGAGTCGCGAGATAATCGCCGGGTGAGTCACAGGCGCGGGGAGACGTAAACCCGGTCGCAGGGCGTCCGCTTGTCGCCCTGGTTTTGAGATATGTCGCCGGCTGCAGCTTATCTCACACCGACCTCTGCACTTAGCGCCGTTTTTGAGACGCGGGGGGAGCGCACGCCCTACCGAAATACGAGCGCGCCGGGGTCTGAATTTGCGCTGGGTATCTCTGTTAGTGGTGTGAGGATTGTTTTGTTACCAGGAGTCAGAGGCGGACGACAGCGAGGCAGAACGGAGTTCATTCCCTGTGCAGTACAGTAGGCACAACGCGTTCCGTAGTCTGCAAGTAGCGGCACTATCTCACAAAGCGTGACAGTGGTGACAATGACAACACTGTTGGGCCGCACGGCAGAGAAATCCTCAGGTTCTTATTACAGCCTGACGAGACGACTAAAACTGAAACTGTAGAGCAGCCAGAAGTCGCATTTTACTTCCGTTATTTACGAGGTTCACTCGACCAACATGAACCCGCCAGGGTGCCTATTGTGTATCTTTCCGTCATTGTGCCGATCGTTTCGGTATTCAAGAGTACCGAACGGTCTAGTACTCGAATTAGAGCTCCTGCATTATTCAGTATGCATTTCGGTAGCGATACCGTTCGGGTCTAGAGAACCGAAGCGCTGTTGTCGGTTCGCGTCGCGCAAGCCAATCAAAAGCAAGCGGCTGCAGATCCGGGCATGCGCACTGCAGGGCGCACAGCGCCACGAACACAAAGCGGCTGGCAGACGACACAGGCGCGCTATTCTTCCAAGCACCGAAAATTGCGTTTACGTTGCCATATCGCATGACGCCGCAATCCATAGAGCTGACGTGCTCGTCTTCATCGCCCTTGCCTCCTCCTTAACAGTATCAGGCGCAGTATATCCATTTCCATGATTCTCAGCTGAAATGCATAAAATTTTATACAGTTTCTCTGACCGCATGTTTCCTTGCATGCGTAATAACGACAGCGTATTTGAATGTGTTCTGCAGATTGTCGTAAATGCCGCATTATGTCATCTTATTCTCATTCACACTGACATCGTGTTTTGGATTTTACATTTCGGAAAATGAGTTAGGAATAGTGTGTAGTACCACATTGTACTAATACTTCTATAAAAACACCCGAAAAAAACTGATTATGAATTTTTCAGAGAATAAGAAGATGAACAGAATGTGGTTATAACTCGCTCCTAGAGATCCAAATGATCAGGTATCCCACTTTCCTATATGATACGTCAAAGATTTGGGTCTTAAAAACAAAATTGAAAAAAATACGCATTTTCGAGAGCTCCTGCAGTTTGTCGAAATTTATAACATGCATCTCATGAATGAAAATGTTTCGTATATTGTGTTACAGTCTAAAAATATTACGGCAGAGATCTTTCATCTCTGTCTACTGTGGTTGAGGATTCGATCGCAGATAAATACTTGGGACAAACAAGATTATGGAGATGACTGCTGCTAGTTACATTCCCAGTAATTTAAGTTGTGCTCTTAAATTCCTGTCTAAACGCATATTCGGAAATCGCTACATATTCGCAAAGAATCGTGATCTATTTCTGACAAGAAAAAATATAAAGGTCACTGTCGGTTGTTTCACACACAGCAATTTCATCTCCAACAGTTTCATATTTCGTATTTTAAATACACAGAAATCACGAAATCATTACTGAAGAAGTGCACTCTTACATGTAAGTAATAACGAATATTGCACAAAAATCTTAACTTACACGAATAACAATGTCTCAGAACGTGTTGCAAATATGAAGAGGAAAAGAAAGAAAATTGCGTCCATCCAAGCGCGAACCTGAGTCCTTTTGTACTGCAGTCTTGTGCGCTAACCACTTGGTCACGCCAAACAATGGAGACGCACCACTCAACTATTATGTAGATGAACGTAAGCTGAGTCCGTTGCCAAATGGTGTTGCGAAAGTCATAAATACGTGATAGTTTGGAAGGTTTCCAATATCAGGCTTCACATAATTACTTTCCATTGTTGCTTGAAAGTTGTAAACACGTTTTGATAATTACTAACTAAACAATTTGTGGGAAAAAGTACACAAAGGCATTAGTAGCTTCAGTTCACACTCATGTAATATACGTAACCAGAGCCTATGTCTTGATGTTTAATGATCTTTAAACTCTTATTTCCATAAAAATAACACATATTTTGAGAGAATATTGACCGAAAACGTTTTTTTTTTTTATGTAATCATTCACAGTAACAATCTAATCTAACCATATTTCTAACAACGGAAAGTAGTCTATTATGAACTCACTTTTCAACCGGATGCGTTCTCTGGCGATTCTTTAGTAACACAATCACTAAATCCAAAGCTAAAACCGCTAAGTATGTTTAAAATAACAAATTATAGGTGTACATAAACCACAGCTCACCGATCGACAGGACCAGACCGAAATCCAAAACCTCTCGGTACAATTGTCGTAAAATCGATGGGAGGAACGTTCGTGATCAAGTCTCAGAAGCTTACTGGATAGGACATTTCGATAAAGAACCGAAAATGACGTCACCACCGAGACTAACCTACTATACTGATCGGTACGAACGATACAGAATAGGCCCCCAGGGTGGCCAAGAGCGCTAACGCGCTGCTTCCTAGACTCGGGTAGGTGCCCCAGCCCCGGATCGAATCCGCCCAGCGGATTCACGACGAGGGCCGGTATGCCAGCCAACCTCTATGTGGTTTTTAGGCGGTTTTCCACATCCCACTAGCTGAATATGGGGCTGGTTCCCACGTTCTGCCTCAGTTACACGATTCACAGACATTTGCAGACGTCCACACTATTTCATAGCTTACTCTAGACGCAGACATCTGGGGTACACTGCTTACATCCCGGAGGATACGGTGTGGCGGCAGGAAGAGCATCCAGCCACCCTCTGCAACTAACAATGCCAAATCCGTAATACGAGTAACATGGCCGACTCCACGTTGAAGTGGGACAAAGCTCAAAGAAAGAAAACTCGACCAATGTATCTTCAGAAATTGGGTAGCCAAGGGCAACACGTTAAATATAGCAGGCTGTGTATAGCGCTGCTGTAATTTTATGAACGAAGACGGACCTATACACAGCCCAACACACACAGTGTGGACAAAAATATGGAAACACAAACACCAGGCATTATCGTGCTTAATACGGTATAGGAAAATCGTTGGCATTCCAAACAGCTTCCAGTCATCTCGGAAAGGAGAAACACAGCTCATGTATGGTTTTGAAGGTAATCTTAAACCATTCTTCCTGCAAAATAGCGACAAGTTCAGGTAGCGATGGCGGAGGTGGCTATCGATTACGAATCCTTTCCTCAAACGCAGATTTTGAGATCTAATTGCCAGAAGAGATGCGACAAATTAGCCTGGTGCTGACAAAACCAGTCCTAGACGATGCGAGCTGTGTGAGCAGGGCTTTGTCGTCTTGGAACATGACATCACCTTCAGTGAACAAACATTGTACCACGGGATGGACCGCATCAACCAAAACGGCCACGCAATCCTTGGCAGAAATGCGACGTTATAGAGTAGCGATGGGGCCTATCGAATATCACGATATAGCTGCCTAAACGTGACCAAACCCCTACCATGTTTCACTCCTGGGACGTAAACTAGGTCAGAAGTTAGTGTGATACCACCAAATGACCTTCTCCATTGCTCCAGTGTACAGGTTGTTTGGCTTCGACACCACTTTTTCCTGTTAAGGGAATTTGCATAACCGATGAGTGATTTTGAAATATCACCTCTCCCTGCAATTTCCTGCTTGTAGAGCTCCCTTCATGTTGTTTCGGTGCAGACAGGGATCGCAAATAACGAAAAATTGATAAAAATTAGATTGTCGCCTCAGTTAGGTCCTGCCAATCAGTTAGGTAACGATCCAGACACAAAAGAAATATGACGTTTTTTTCTCAACACTGAAATTTTGGATGAGGTTGTAGTGCACACTATCTCAAAACTGCGAGTCATAAGGAATAAATTAAAGAATCCTTCCTCCTCGAGTTATACAGATAAAGACAAAACTGAAATTGAGGCATTGATTGGTTTGATGGTTGTATGTACCATTTTCAAGCCTGAATGGGAAAAATTGACATCCCTTTTCGGAAACGACTGAACCGGAAGTCCTTTTTTTCGTGCAACCATGTCTCTTAAACAGTTGTGAAGTTTTACAGGTGGCTCTCAGATTTGACGATGCATCCACTCTAAACAGGAAAAGACATGATCCTGCAGCAGTTATGTGACTGAATCTGTGATTCATCTTTCCAAATGTATAAACGGAACAAACGAGAATATCACAGCACTGCTGTTTATAGTATTCAATGAAGCTCACAGCATTCACAGGCTAACATTTTGTTCCAAAACATCCACGTCGAAATTTAGTTTATGCCGTGATCTAAAAATAATAAGAACGCTGCCACAAATTTTACGTGTGCTTCTGTACACCATGATTACACAGCACACGCGCGCATCACTCCATGTCACTGTTCGAGTGCCAACTATCATTATCACTCTCGCATCACAATTCATACAACAGTGCTGCATATTATATTTGTTTACATACAGCGTATTTCATAAGAGCATTACAAAGAAGACCCAACATCCACTGACACTTTTGTATACTCTGTTAAAGTAACTTCATGCAACAATTTTATGAAAGCAAAAAGATAGTTACAGTTCATGTTGTTGTGGTCTTCAGTCCTGAGACTGTTTTGATGCAGCTCTCCATGCTACTCTATCCTGTGCAAGCTTCTTCATCTCCCAGTACCTACTGCAACCTACATCCTTCTGAATCTGCTTAGTGTATTGATCTCTTGGTCTCCCTCTACGATTTTTACCCTCCACGCTGCCCTACAATGCTAAATTTGTGATCCCTTGATGCCTCAAAACATGTCCTACCAACCGATCCCTTCTTCTAGTCAAGCTGTGCCACAAACTTCTCTTCTCCCCAATTCTATTCAATACCTCCTCATTAGTTACGTGATCTATCCACCTTATCTTCAGCATTCTTCTGTAGCACCACATTTCGAAAGCTTCTATTCTCTTCTTGTCCAAACTGGTTATCGTCCATGTTTCACTTCCATACATGGCTACACTCCATACAAATACTTTCAGAAACGACTTCCTGACAATTAAATCTATACTCGATGTTAGCAAATTTCTCTTCTTCAGAAACGATTTCCTTGCCATTGCCAGTCTACATTTTATATCCTCTCTACATCGACCATCATCCGTTATTGTACTCCCTAAATAGCAAAACTCCTTAACTACTTTAAGTGTCTCATTACCTAATCTAATCCCCTCAGCATCACCCGATTTAATTTGACTACATTCCATTATCCTCGTTTTGCTTTTGTTGATGTTCATCTTATATCCTCCTTTCAAGACACTGTACATTCCGTTCAACTGCTCTTCCAAGTCCTTTGCCGTCTCTGACAGAATTACAATGTCATCGGCAAACCTCAAAGTTTTTACTTCTTCTCCATGAATTTTAATACCTACTCCGAATTTTTCTTTTGTTTCCTTTACTGCTTGCTCAATATGCAGATTGAATAACATCGGGGAGAGGCTACAATCCTGTCTCACTCCTTTCCCAACCACTGCTTCCCTTTCATGCCCCTCGACTCTTATAACTGCCATCTGGTTTCTGTACAAATTGTAAATAGCCTTTCGCTCCCTGTATTTTACCCCTGCCACCTTCAGAATTTGAAAGAGAGTATTCCAGTTAACGTTGTCAAAAGCTTTCTCTAAGTCTATAAATGCTAGAAACGTAGGTTTGCCTTTTCTTAATCTTTCTCCTAAGATAAGTCGTAAGGTTAGTATTGCCTCACGTGTTCCAACATTTCTACGGAATCCAAACTGATCTTCCCCGAGGTCCGCTTCTACTAGTTTTTCCATTCGTCTGTAAAGAATTCGCGTTAGTATTTTGCAGCTGTGACTTATTAAACTGATAGTTCGGTAATTTTCACATCTGTCAACACCTGCTTTCTTTGGGATTGGAATTATTATATTCTTCTTGAAGTCTGTGGGTATTTCGCCTGTCTCATACATCTTGCTCACCAGATGGTAGAGTTTTGTCATGACTGGCTCTCCCAAGGCCATCAGTAGTTCTAATGGAATGTTGTCTACTCCCGGGGCCTTGTTTCGACTCAGGTCTTTCAGTGCTCTGTCAAACTCTTCATGCAGTATCTTATCTCCCATTTCATCTTCATCTACATCCTCTTCCATTTCCATAATATTGTCCTCATGTACATCGCCCTTGTATAAACCCTCTATATACTCCTTCCACCTTTCTGCCTTCCCTTCTTTGCTTAGAACTGGGTTGCCATCTGAGCTCTTGATATTCATACAAGTGGCTCTCTTCTCTCCAAAGGTCTCTTTAGTTTTCCTGCAGGCAGTATCTATCTTACCTCTAGTGAGACAAGCCTCTACATCCTTACATTTGTCCTCTAGCCATCCCTGCTTAGCCATTTTGCACTTCCTGTTGATCTCATTTTTGAGACGTTTGTATTCCTTTTTGCCTGCTTCATTTACTGCATTTTTATATTTTCTCCTTTCATCAATTAAATTCAATATTTCTTCTGTTACCCAAGGATTTCTATTAGCCCTCGTCTTTTTACCTACTTGATCCTCTGCTGCCTTCACTACTTCATCCCTCAGACCTACCCATTCTTCTTCTACTGTGTTTCTTTCCCCCATTCCTGTCAATTGTTCCCTTATGCTCTCCCTGAAACTCTCTACAACCTCTGGTTCTTTCAGTTTATCTAGATCCAATCTCCTTAAATTCCCACCTTTTTGCAGTTTCTTCAATTTCAATCTGCAGTTCATAACCAATATATTGTGGTCAGAATCCACATCTGCCACTGGAAAAGTCTTACAGTTTAAAACCTGGTTCCTAAATCTCTGTCTTACCATTATATAATCTATCTGATACCTTTTACTATCTCCAGGATTCTTCCAGGTATACAACCTTCTTTTATGATTCTTGAACCAAGTGTTAGCTATGATTGAGTTATGCTCTGTGCAAAATTCTACAAGGCGGCTTCCTCTTTCATTTCTTCCCCCCAATCCATATTCACCTACTATGTTTCCTTCTCTCCCTTTTCCTACTGACGAATTCCAGTCACCCATGACTATTAAATTTTCGTCTCCCTTCACTACCTGAATAATTTCTTTTATCTCGTCATACATTTCTTCAATTTCTTTATCATCTGCAGAGCTAGTTGGCATATAAATTTGTACTACTGTAGTAGGCATGGGCTTTGTGTCTATCTTGGCCACAATAATGCGTTCACTATGCTGTTTGTAGTAGCTAACCCGCACTCCTATTTTTATATTCATTATTAAACCTACTCCTGCATTACCCCTATTTGATTTTGTATTTATAACCCTGTAATCACCTGACCAAAAGTCTTGTTCCTCCTGCCACCGAACTTCACTAATTCCCACTACATCTAACTTTAACCTATCCATTTCCCTTTTTAAATTTTCTAACCTACCTGCCCGATTAAGGGATCTGACATTCCACGCTCCGATCCGTAGAACGCCAGTTTTCTTTCTCCTGATAACGACGTCCTCTTGAGTAGTCCCCGCCCGGAGATCCGAATGGGGGACTATTTTACCTCCGGAATATTTTACCCAAGAGGACGCCATCATCATTTAATCATACAGTAAAGCTGCATGTCCTCGGGAAAAATTACGGCTGTAGTTTCCCCTTGCTTTCAGCCGTTCGCAGTACCAGCACAGCAAGGCCGTTTTGGTTAATGTTACAAGGTCAGATCAGTCAATCATCCAGACTGTTGCCCCTGCAACTACTGAAAAGGCTGCTGTCCCTCTTCAGGAACCACATGTTTGTCTGGCCTCTCAACAGATACCCCTCCGTTGTGGTTGCACCTACGGTACGGCCATCTGTATCGCTGAGGCACGCAAGCCTCCCCACCAACGGCAAGGTCCATGGTTCATGGGGGGGTTACAGTTCATATCATATAACAAAACAACCAATAATATTCTAAAACATCAAACATATGTGTACAGAGTAAATGAAGCAGAAGAAAGAGACAAAATTGTCTCCGATAATTAGCAATATCTTCACTGTGTGTGTGTGTGTGTGTGTGTATTTCGTCGCTGCTAGTTATTTACGTGTCCGCCTCCGTGGCTGAGTAGTGAGCGTGGCCGACTGTCGCGTGTAGGAACCGGATTCAGTTCCTCGTACTGCAAGCGAGTTTTCCTTGGAGGGTTCACTCAACCTCGCCATACTAACTGTGAATTTGATTGACTGATAAGTAACGGCTTCAGTTCTGCAAAGCTGACAACGGCCGGGAGAGCGGTCTACTAACCCCATGTCGCTCCATACTTCATCCAAATTACGCCATTAGTTGAGGACGACACGGTGGTCAGTCGGACCTGATCGGCAAGTCAGAGACCAAAAAACAGAGCTTCTACTTATTTCCGTAATAAAAAAAGGTACTCCGCGATAAGACTCATGCTATGTGTGGTGTCACCGCCAGACACCACACTTGCTAGGTGGTAGCCTTTAAATCGGCCGCATTCCGTTAGTATACGTCGGACCCGCTTGGCGCCACTATCAGTGATTGCAGACCGAGCGCCGCCACACTGCAGGTCTAGAGAGACTTCGTAGCACTCGCCCCAGTTGTACAGCCGACTTTGCTAGCGATGGTTCACTGACAAATTACGCTCTCATTAACCGAGACGATAGTTAGCATAGCCTTCAGCTGCGTCATTTGCTACGACCTAGCAAGGCGCCATTACCAGTTACTATTGATGCTGTAAAACATGTACCGTCAAGAGCGATGTTCACCAGATATGGATTAAAGTTAAGTATTCCAGAAGATACGTACGTTTTTTGCTAGTCTCAATTCCTTGTCCTGTTCCAGACCTCACGCCAGCCTGCGTGAGTTTAAACGCGTGCCTTTCGGCTTCCTCATAGTGGGTTGGCTGTCTTGCCAATCCACAACACTATGTCTTTTGGAAATGGCATTGTGGAGCATGAAGTCAGCGCATCGCTCTTCCGTACGTTGTCAGCTCCCCAGGCCTTACATCCATATTTCTCACTCAAATAGCTCCTTATTTGGCCTCTACATGCTGAGTTCACCCTGTTCCAGACCGCCCACCACGCAAAAACGCCTGCAGTTCCGGATATCGTGGCCAGGTACTCCGCATAACTGCCAGAAGTGTTGACCACTCAACTTCTAAACCTAACGTTTCACCTACGAATTCATTACATTTTTCACTGTAGTATATTTTCTTGACTCATTTAGCGAGCCACAAGTCACATACAACTTCCCTTTATTTACGTGTTTCATTCGTGTGTGTGTGCGTGTGTGTGTGTGTGTGTGTGTGTGTGTGTGTGTGTGTGTGTGCTTGGAGCTTAAGGGCGGACAACAGCGAGGTTATGAATGCCCTTAGACATGTTAAAAGAAACGAATGTCGATGAAATGACTAAAACTGTCGTCAGGGTGAGGAGAAACTTATAAAATGAGCCCCATTCAGTCACTCCCATCTCACACACTTTAACTCACACACTGACCCGCAACCGGCTTAAGACAGCGGACAAAGTTTGAAAGACGCTATACCTGAGATCAGAACATAAGTAAAACGGAAGAGAGCTAAAATAACGCCACAAGGAACTATGACTGGCTGCCCTCTTACAAAAAATTTGGGTGAGCCAGTCACCCTGTTAACACGTTAATAACATCTCCCTACAATTTTACGAAACAAGTCGGACAAATCAGAAAGCTCTCACCACATTCGTTGGAACGTTACTTAAAATAGATGACAGAACTGTCGGCTCCCCTCTGATCTGAAAATAAAACGCAGTCTACTAGAATGTGGCGCAGAGTGATCTGAACGGCACAAGCATCATACCGTGGTGGGTCCTCTCGCCGAACGAATAAGACATGCGTCTTAGGGCTGCGACCCACACTATGGCGAGTAAGGAGAACCTCAACCAGTTTGCGTGGCTGGAAGGAGATAAACCACGGCCACGTTACGAGCTTCACTGTTGTTGTTGTTGTTGTTGTGGTCTTCAGTCCTGAGACTGGTTTGATGCAGCTCTCCATGCTACTCTATCCTGTGCAAGCTTCTTCATCTCCCAGTACCTACTGCAACCTACATCCCTCTGAATCTGCTTAGTGTATTGATCTCTTGGTCTCCCTCTACGATTTTTACCCTCCACGCTGCCCTCCAATGCTAAATTTGTGACCCCTTGATGCCTCAAAACATGTCCTACCAACCGATCCCTTCTTCTAGTCAAGTTGTGCCACAAACTTCTCTTCTCCCCAATCCTATTCAATATCTTCACTAGAAGGAGCTTATTGTTTGCCACTTCCGGCCACTCATCTCCCCATCAACGCCTGACTCTGTACATCAACAGAGACGATAACACGCAGGGGGAGGGCACGCTGAAGTAACTGAGGAGCACGACCAGTGGCAGTTGATGCGTAAGAGCATAAGAGCACGTGAATACCCTAACTTTTGACACCATTCGGAATTATTGGTTATTTTTCTTTGAATGCTGTTAAAAATAATTTCGATGCGGTAAAGTGAAATACAAGGCGCTAAATCTAACGCTCTATTCTTCATTGCTATTCCTCTGGACTCCGTGAAACTTTGCATCAGTGTCGCGAGCATGCTCATCAGGCGTGACGCAATTGCCCTACGGGCCAAATACGTACGGATTTGATAAACAGCACTTACTACTGAACTAAAAGTTTACGTCAAAGCCACTAGGTGGCAGCACACTGCAGCAGACTTTTATCCCCGTTAGCTTCGCATAAAACCCGCTAGACGGTAGCATACTCGTCAGGTATGCCAATTCGCTCAGTATAAAGTAAAATCAGGTCGGACATCAATACATGTTACAGTTGTACTGACAGAAAAACCGATTTTGTGGGTTTATTAGTGAAATACAGTATATTAAGTTTTGGATTTTATCGTACAGTAAACCACATGAGGCGCTGAGAAGCATAAAGTACATCATCGTCGACTGCGAGAGGGTAGCATTTATTCATGTTTCTGACAACTGTTGATCTTATGGTGGATCAGGTTTACCTGTGTTGTAGCCCCACATCGTATATACACACATAAAAAAAGATTGGCATAACCTCGGTTCCTGTAGAGAAACTTGGAATTGAGATCAACATAAACATCATTTCCGCCCTTTTTATTGCTCCTGAAAACCACACACTGTATGTTGTACCACCATACACCGAGACCTCCAGAGTGGTGGTCCAGGCTGCTGTACACACCGGTACCTCTGATACCCAGTAGCACGTCCTCTTGCAGTGATGCATGTCTGTATTCGTCGTGGATACTATCCACAAGTTGATCAAGGCGCTGTTGGTCCAGATTATCCCACTCCTCAAGGGCGATTCGACTAAGATCCCTCAGAGTGGTTGGTGGGTCACGTCGTCCTCCAGCCCTTTTCAATCTATCCCAGGCATGTTCGATAGGGTTCATGTCTGGAAAACATGCTGGCCACTGTAGTCGAGCGATGCCGTCATCCTGAAGGAAGTCGTTCACAAGATGTGCACGATGGGGGCGCGAATTGTCGTCCATGAAAACGAATGCCCCACCAATATGCTGCCAATATTGTTGCACTATCGGTCGGAGAATGGCATTCACGTATCGTACAGCCGTTATGGCACCTCCCATGGCCACCAGCGACGTACGTCGGCCCCACATAAGGCCACCCCAAACCAACAGGGAACCTCCACCTTGTTGCACTCGCTGGGCTTTCAGCCTGACTGGGTTGCCTCTAAACACGTCTCCGACGTTTGTCTGGTTGAAAGCATATGCGACGCTCATCGGTGAAGAGAACGTGATGCCAGTCCTGAGTGGTACATTCGCCATGTTGTTGGGCCCGTCTGTACTGCGCTGCATGGTGTCGTTGTTGCAAAGATGGACCTCACTATGGACGTCTGGAGCGAAGTTGCGCATCATGCAGCCTATTGCACACAGTTTGAGTCGTCAAACGACGTCCTGTGGCTGCACGAAAAGCATTATTCAACATGGTGGCGTTGCTGTCAGGGTTCCTCCAAGCCATAATCCGTAGGTAGCGGTCATCTACTGCAGTAAGAGACCTTGGGCGGCCTGAGCGAGGCATGTCATAGACAGTTCCTGTCTCTCTGTATCTCCTCCATGTCCGAACAACATCGCTTTGGTTTACTCCGAGACGCTTGGACGCTTACCTTGTTGAGAGCTTCCTGGCACAAAGTAACAATGCGGACGCGATCGAACGGCGGTATTGACCGTCTAGGCATGGTTGAACTACAGACAACACGAGCCGTGTACCTTCTTCCTGGTAGAATGACTGGTACTAATTGGCTGTTGGACCCCCTCCGTTTAAGAGGCGCTGCTCGTGTATGGTTGTTTAGATATCTGGCCGCGTTTAGTGACATCTCTGAACAGTCATAAGGAATGTGTCTGCGGTACAATACCCACAGTCAACGTCTATCTTCAGGAGTTATGGAAACCGGGGTGACACAAAACTCTTTATGTGTGTATGAACATTCAAGATAAGCTGTCTTACTAGTTTCTTTGATATTCAGTTAAATATGGGATCGGCAACTGCTTGATTTTGGCCCTTATGGTTCTCAGCGCCTCATTTCTATTCCAGTTAATTGATCATGTTGGCGGACAGTACTACATGAATCTAATTATTTCCACAAACAGCAGTTTGTGTTTGAACTTGCTTGTTTGTTGTGCTGGAATGTGCTTTAGTGTGTAGTGTCAACATGAACTTTGTTGAATCTAAGTGCTAGCAGAAAAGTAAATTACCAGGAAAAGTTAACCGTAAAAGAATGAGGGCGTTACCGACGAAATCCATTGACTGAATAAGTTACGAAATCAAAGAAGTATGACCACAAGGGAACAAAGAAGTTTATAATATGCGTAACTTGTTGTGTGGGTGCAACGGAAGAGTATCTGATTTGCAGCCCAAAAGTTAATTCGTTAACTAATATAGGTGGTAGGCTTCTTTTAAATTTGTCCGAAAAAATAAAACAGCACGAGAACTCCCAACTACAGAAAAAATGCGAAATGGAGAGTAGCGGATACTTACATGTTATTTCGTTCTTACCCTAAACTGTACTTAATTATTTACAAAATAACAAAATTACCCAAAAACAATTCTTTCTTCTTTCAGATAATTTATGCATATTATTATTATTATTATTATTATTATTATTATTATTATACTGTTGTTATTGTTATTATTAATGGCAGTGGTTGTAGTTGTGTAAATATGTTGGTAAGCCTAAATGTTATACAGGAGATGCTATTAATTTCACACTCGCATATGTATCTCTATAAAATATTTGTTAACACCCAGAATGTAAGCTCACGAGCCGCCACTGATCACGACAGGCCCCCTTGACTGCTATATCCATCCTTTCGTTCTCCGCAATACCAAAGTGCCTTGGCTGCCAGCAGAAAGATAACTCCTTCCACAGTCTTTGAAAGTGGAGTATATCGTCCTGGATATCCTGGACTATCATTCCAGCTGGATACATAAGTTTCAGAAACTGAACGACAGTCATGGAGTCGGAACAGACGAGGAATTTAGCAGGTATGGGTTTCACTCGACCAACGCGGGGATCTTCAGCAATTAAGCAGACAATGGACAGAAGTTAAATGTAGTGATTGGACGAAAATATGGAAACACGGCGAGGAATACACACTTGAACACAAACGCAGACACTAGACAAGATTACGGGTTTCGTTGTTGTATCTGACCACGAACGGCAGCCGTGCATTGTGCTCATTACGTTGTCAGTGTCAGCTGTGGTCAGAACAGTCTTCTGTGTAGTTGTGAGTGCATTGTGTCGAAGCTAACAATAACCGAATTCGAACATGGGCAAATTGTTGGTACTCTTATGGTAACCAAGGTAGCGGAAGAGTTGGTGTTTCAAGAGGTACCATATCGAAGATTTTTACGGATACAGGGAAAGCGGAAAAATATCATCTGTTAGTTCACAACGCGGATGAAAGTGTGTGTTAAGTGATTGTGACGGTCACTCATTGCAAAGAATTGTGGCGTTAGGTCACAACGCGGACGAAAGTGTGTGTTCAGTGATTGTGACGGTCGCTCATTGAAAAGAATTGTGGCAAACAATAAGACGACAACACCAGTCTTAGTGCCGTAAATGGGACTCTGGAACTCCAAGTGAAACGGTTCATCTTGCCATGGTAAACTATGTCAGTTTCGGTGTCATCGTTTCCCCTATTCGGAAACGAATCAGCAGTACCTTCTTCATTCTCGGACGAGTTGAGAACATCATCCACATCTTTCTGAGAATTACTGTCATGGTCTGAGTCTGATAGGTGATTTTCTTCAGGAACATAAAAATCGTCTGATAGAAAATCACCATCGCCCTTCTCGAATTGCTCTAAAGCTATCTGTCCAATTCTTTTGTTTCTTCGTGAAACATCAGGTATTGCCCCACTGGTAGCCATTTATAGATAGATATTTGTTACGTGTAAGGAGAATAACACAATAACGCGGTCTTTTAAAGTAATATCCGTCTATCAGACGGAGGAAAATTCTTATCTTTCCAGTGACTTCGGCCTGTGAGACGACGCGGCTGACGTGTGTGCGCAAGTACAACGATACTGTCGCGAAAATGAAACAAAAACGTCCCCACAATAATAAGTTCACATCATGACTGAAGCACAGTCTCAATGTCATATGAAATTAACACTGCAAGTGTGCAGCTATGCGTCGAGAAATTTTATATCCACCAATGAGACGGACGTTGGTAACATCCAACTGAGGGCTAAAGGAATGGAACGCAAGATA
Source organism: Schistocerca americana (assembly GCF_021461395.2). NCBI lineage: Eukaryota > Metazoa > Arthropoda > Insecta > Orthoptera > Acrididae > Schistocerca > Schistocerca americana. The sequence continues at coordinate 322,612,542 of NC_060121.1, read as the reverse complement.
ATGTTGCAGCCAGGAGAGTAATACACTGAAGAAGAGGACGTTTTCATGGCAATTTCATGACTGATGGTACCACAACAACTACGCTCCCAGCATCAATGACCCGCTGTCGACGTCACAACGCAATGGTCACAGATAGAGATTAGCTGCAAGGCAAAGCGCTTTCTCCCTGTAAAGACTTAAATCATCTCATGTAGTTTCAACTGTAGTTCCTTCCTATTTTGTGACCAACGCGTCTCAGTATTTACTTTCCTTAGATATAAATGTAAATTCAGTGAAGCATGTTTGCTTTCTATCTTGATATTGTTGAGTCCACCCTTAATGTAGTTACTACTATTTGCTTTCTCTGTCTCATTCATTTATTTTATGGTAGTGGTTATTGCAGGTGTTTTTTAATCTACTTAGGGGTGTGTTTTTCTGAATTTGAACTGTGTTTTTATCAGGTACATTAACGTGTTTTGTTGTGGTATGTCGCAGCCTGCGTAAGTTGCGGTGTCCGCCGTTAAATTCTGAGCGCCGACCAATCACAGTTAGGCGGCTCGTCCGCTATTGATGCAATGCACACTATAGGTGGGAATTTTGTATCTCAGCGACGTAAACGGTATTTGCTTTCTGGAAGACGTCATGTTACGACGTACTCATGACAAAGTACGAGTTTATTTTGCTCTTCCATTTATGAACTGAACAAAATTAGATGCATTTTCTTGATTATTTACAAATTTATTTACGAGAGTTTTCATGTTTTATGTTCTTTTGGTGTTTGTTGCCAAGCTCTGGCGTGGTTACTTTCGTAAAGTTTGGAAGTGAAACATGTCCTCTTGTGTCTAAATAATCCAAATTTACTATCAAAATTGCCCAAAGTACGTAGATCTTTGAGGACCATTTTCTTCACATATTGCTCAATTTGTGACAGGATTACGTAACACGGCATATCATGGTTCCGTTTCGTTACATTACTGAGTCATTTTCTTTACAGCACACACACACACACACACACACACACACACACACACAGACACACACACGCGCGCGCACACAGATATACACAAACACACACACACACACACACACACACACACACACACACACACACACAAACGCGCGCGCTCGCGTGCGCACATACGTATACACACATTATAAAAGACTTTACCTTACAAATCAGTTAAAATTACAGACCTCATTGAGAAAGACATACGACAGCAGACACGTATGGCTGGCTGCTTACCGTAGTAAAAACGAATGATTCAGCTGCTCTGCAACAGACTAAAACATCCGTCTTAGGAGCTGAGGTTGGAATCACTGTTGCTGCTAATTACTTGTGACCTTCTCGCTCATCACAAAGGAACGGCTCGTAGGGGAAGACAGAAAAATTTTTTGTGTTGTGTTCTTACACGCTTCCTACGTCTCTATGTCAGTTTGCTGAGTCTCTCGAAGCAGAGATCGCCATTTGGGCTTCGTCCAGGGCATAAGTATGGGTTACGGAAGGAGTCTCATGGAGAAGCCCATCCAGCTCCAATTACTGACGTTACAAGAGATGCGTCGCCCATAATGGAGAGATTACTTCATGACTTCAGACAAGAAGTCTCTGAGAAGATCTACGAGCATGTTAGCACTAATGATCATACACTCGTCTTGGTCGACAAACGTTTTTATTTAACTTCTCATAACACATTTCGGTTTATCCCATAATCAGAACTTTATCATCGATACAAAGTATCTTGACACGCCGGCCGGTGTGGCCGAGCGGTTCTAGGCGCTTCAGTCTGGAACCGCGCGACCACTACGGTCGCAGGTTCGAATCCTGCCTCGGGCATGGATGCGTGTGATGTCCTTAGTTAGGTTTAAGTAGTTCTAAGTTCTACAGATATGAACCGACACGGCTCAACCAGGTGCGCCTCCGTAACTGTCAGCTCGTCTGGCTCTCATGTGGAGGAAAAGGGTTCAGTTCCCGGTAATGCCATGGAGTTGTTCTTGGTAGGAGGACTGCCGCGTAGTTCAGTCAACTTCGTGATGCCAATTGAGGAGCTACTAGTGCATGAAAGGTGGAGGCTCTAGGGTCTGGGAAGCCGACAATGGCCGGGAGAGTGGTGTGCCGACCCCAATCCCCTAAACGTCGCATCTACCACTTGGCAGAGGATGACGACGGAAGCCGGTTGACAACATGTGATCTTCAGAGCCTTATCGCACGGTTTTACTGTTTCCTCTGGAGGTCCATCTTTGCACATATGGTTACGGGACTCGGCTGTTCAGTAAATAATGTTAAATCATACACCTTTCAGCCGTCTGATTTCCACCCTTTTATTTCATTGGGCCGGCAGATGATGTTTGAAGGGGTGACTGTATCAAGGAGAAACCTACAGATACCAGTATTTGAATGCTGGCCCCTATTTTCAGCGGAACCGAGGTTGGGATCTTCGCACGATGGTGTAATATATCGCCGAACTGGAAACCCAATAAAATAATAGGTTCGAAATTAGACGGCTCAAATGTGTTTGATTTGACATTCTGTTTCACTTTTTAGTTTTTTCTGATGTTTGAGACGTTTTGCGTCACATTGATAACATCTTTCTTACACATATCGCGGTTGTGGAGAGTAATTACAATCCTGGGGTGGCTTGTTAATTAATTGTTATGTTACTTGCAAACTCTTGGGCTCCTGAGGCTTTTATGTGTAAAATTTTCAGAAATAGATTGACGTCAGCTGTTTGTAAAAAATGAAAATTTGTACCGAGGTTTGACTCGAAACCGAATTTCCTGCTTTCGCGAGTGGTCGCCTTAACCAGCCGGATGAAAATGGTTCAAATGGCTCTGAGCACTTGGGACTTAACATCTGAGGTCATCAGTTCCCTAGACTTAGAAATACTTCAACCTACCTAACCGAAGGACATCACACACATGCATGCCCGAGGCAGGATTCGAACCTGCGAGCGTAGCGGTCGCTCGGTTCCAGACTGAAGCGCCCAACCGGATGAGGTGTTTGTTGAATTCCGTCTTGCAGGCCATAAAGGTGCGGGAGATGCTCTGCGCTCTTTCACTCATTTTCCTCGACTTGTGGCTCGCATTTGGTGGCGCTTTGCGTCGTTTTATTGTATTCTCGTGGTGAGTGTCACGATCTACCTACGTCACTATCTGTGAGCGCGCTCGGATCTGGCAGCATTGGATCGGCTACCTCCGGTCATCCAGTGTTTTCAGCTACGACGCCTCTGATTTACTCTATCACTGGTTTCTCATTGATCCGTTGATTCAGGGGATGATTCTGTCGCCACTGTTTGGTCCGCGTCCAATGGTGTGATGCGTTCCCTAGTACGCGGCACTTCTAAGTTCTAAAGCATTCTCCTAGCATGTAAAGTTTCTGTCCCCGTCCACCTGACTGCTGCAATGTAAGTCAGGAGTAATGTCAATATTTGCGCGGGGTCAGCTGCTTGTCACACTGGTAATTAGACCACCCTCCTCTGTGAACAGTGAGTACATACATGTCCTTCCTTGCCACAACCTGAACATGTTAGGGGCTGTCTTTTGAACCTTACGATCGCTCTACAAAATGGCTCTGAGCACTATGGGACTTAACATCTGAGGTCATCAGTCCCCTAGAACTTAGAACTGCCGGCCGCGGTGGCCGTGCGGTTCTAGGCACTTCAGTCCGGAACCGCGTGACTGCTACGGTCGCAGGTTCGTCCTGCCTCGGGCATGGATGTTTTTGATGTTCTTAGGTTAGTTAGGTTTAAGTAGTTCTAATTTCTAGGGGAGTGATGACCTCAGATGTTGAGTCCCATAGTGCTCAGAGCCATTTGAACCATTTTTGAACTTAGAACTACATAAACCTAACTAACCTAAAGACATCACACACATCCATGCCCGAGGCAGGATTCGAACCTGCGACCGTAGCGGTCACGCGATTCCAGACTGAAGCGCCTAGAACCGCTCGGCCACAACGGCCGGCGATCGCTCTACATTCACAGGTGTTGATATATGTGAGGAGACATGTCGGCAGAGGTCAGTCATAAACTTTCTAATACTATTTATGACGGGGACGGTTGGAAACTTGCCCATTTTTGTGCAGTGTTACTCAGGACTGTATCGTACGTGCTTAGAACAGAATTTATTTGTGGTGGAGTGACTTTGAGCTGAAGTTCAAAGATCGTTACGGTACTGGCCCCAAATCCTACCCTTTCTGTTATCTCTCTGGCAATCCCGTCACAATAAATTTAAATCATTCTCCCTTTAACGCTACGACTGTTTCACAGTATTCTGTGTTTATCATCTTCACATTGACCCTGCAGATAACAATCGCCAAGTTAATTTCGATGGTTTCGTGAAAGTTTAGTTTTACCACATCTCACGAAAATATCTCTACTTCGAAAGGCCTTGGTTATGCATAGGTTCGTCAAGAGCAAACTTCAGTGTGTCCTTGCGGAGCTGGGATGCCGTCGTTACGTCAATATTGTGTCTGACATGTCCTAGCAACCGCGCTCCCCTCCAAGTTTACTCACCACTCGCCTCAGCGCTCGACCCGCAGTGGCGGGTAAGTAAACAGCTCGCCTGCCACAAGCGCATTGCAAATCCAGGATCGACCCCAACTTCCGAATGTCACACAGTTCTTACACTCGCATATATCTTGTTTCCTGCTCAAGGAGAGACATATATTTTATCGCCAATTTAGGCACGGACGCATCAATGATGGTTACAATGTCTGTGTTTGTACTATGTCTGTATTTACGGCGACCGCTCGAAGTAAGCTGGAAAACCGGCTTGGAGTCCCAGTCCGGCACAAAATTTCATTTGTCACTACTTTGCTTTTAAACTGAATCATACATTTTTCAGGCGATTTACAACAGCAGTTACATACTTGAGGAAACACATGACCCAAAGCTGTATTAAGCTTCCTTTATTGTTATTACTACCAGTTTCGATAAAATATCCTCCTCACGGTAAGTTTATCAATCTGTCAGTTCCAGTTTGTTGTATTGCGCGCTGAACGTCTTTAGAATGTTTCGTAGTTATTCCTCAGACAGTGCAAATATAACCTTCATCAAGATACTGGAGCTGCAAAATCGGTGTTGCGCCCGTTTCAAGATTGAATAGTACTTCAACTTCTGTTTTTCAGTGGGGTCCGCCTATAGCAAAAACTATTTTGTTTTTGTCCCAGACATGTTTCACTGCAGTTGCTGCATCATCAGTGGTTTTTTATTGTTATGGCTGTTAAACAAAAAGAATGTTCTTTTCTGTTTAAACACGTACAAATATTAGTTGCTAAATCATAATTACAGGTTTTTGATGAGGACATAAAATTGTGTATTCATACCTTCTTATCACATGGTGAGGTTTTCCTGCTGTGCGGTATTACGTTTTTATAGTGTCTATTTTTCTTTACAGTTTGTCAGCTGCAGCTATATACAACTTAATGTAGGCAAAACATTTACGCAAAATTACGATTTCTAAACTGTTGTGGCTATGCCTGAGATTAATAATTTATGTGAAAGTTGTGTGTGTGTGTGTGTGTGTGTGTGTGTGTGTGTGTGTGTATGTGTGTATGTGTGTGTGTGTGTGTGTGTGTGTGTGTGTGTGTGTGTGTGTGCGTTTGTGCGTGTGTGTGTGTGTGTGTGTGTGTAAAGAAAAAGGTCGTTAAGGTTAAAGACTTCCCAGGTTCTAGAGTGCAATATGCGTGCGGATATACCAGGGGCTTTCGACAAGTAATGCGACACTTCTTACGAGTAACTTCGGTTGAAAAGTGTAGAAGTTATGTGACATCGTGGAATATTCCCGTTTCAGTCGCTAATGTTTCATGAAGTTCCGATAGGTCTATACCTATCCTTCAAAACGTTGTCTCTAACTTGGGTGGGTTGCTAACAGAGAGTTGTCACAGATTTTCTTTTGGGCCGTAAGCTAGAGCTTCGCAGACTTTCATTGACGCCTCCGGAGTGTCTAGGGACGCCTGCCAGTGAACAAAAGTATAGTTTGTCGTTGTGCAAGGCGTCTGTCATCATCGCGACAAGACCAATCAAACCTGTCCGACCTCTCACGTGGCAGCCAGCCGCATACAGCTGTGGCTCCTGCAGTCCTGCAAAGTGCCGACACTCTCATTCTAGCTGATCGACGGATCACAATCAAACACCTCGCTGCTCAACGGGACGTTTCTGTTGATAGCGCTGACACATCCGCCCAAAAGTTGGGTTACTCAAAAGTGTGTGCTCGCTGGTACCTCGCCTCCTAACACAAGACCGTAAAGAGTAATGGAGGACCGTCTGTGCGGAACTGCTTGCTTGTGTTACGAGGCTGATCGCGGTAATTTTTTGACCAACATCTACGTCTACATCTACATATATACTCCGCTAGCGACCAAGCGGTGTGTGGCGTTGGGCACAATTCTCGCTAAAGTCATATTTCCCCCCTCTGTTCCATTCGCGGATCGCGCGACGGAAAAGCGACTGTCTGAACGCCTCAATACGAGCTCTGATTTCCCTTATCTTTCAATGGCGATCATTGCGCGATTGGAAAGTTGGTGGAAATAATATATGCTCTACATCTTCGGTGAAGATCAGATTTCGGAATTTAGTGAGCAGCCCATTCCGTTTAGCGCCCCGTCTATCTGCAAGTGTGTCCCACTTCAAACTTTCTATGGTATTTGTAACGCTCTGGCGATGGCTAAATGTACCAGTCACGAATCTTGCCGCTCTTCTTTGGACCTTCTCAATCATTTGAATCAGTCCCAACTGGTAAACGTCCCGTACAGACGAACAATACTCTAAGACTGAACGAACTAACGTATTGTAAGCTATTTCCTTTGTTGAAGGACTATATCGCTTCAGGATTCTACCAATAAACCGCAATCTAGAGTTCGACTTACCCGTTACTTGTGTAATCTGATTATTCCATTTGAGATCATTTCGAATAGTCACATAGATACTTGACAGATGTTACCGCTTCCAAAGACATTAACTATGTCCTCGTTCATTAACAGGAGTTTTCGCCTTGTTATACGAAGTAGCTTACATTTATTAATATTGAGAGATAACTACCAGTCATTATACCACGCATTTAATTTCTGCAAATCCTCATTGATTTGTCCACAACTTTCGTGTCATACAACGTTCCTGTAGACTACAGCACCATCGGCAGTCTAATGCCGCTGTCAGTCTAACGCCGCAGATAGTTTATGTAAATCGGAAAAAGCAGAGGACCTATTACGCTGCCCTGGGGCACATCTGAAGTTATGCTTGTTTCTGTTGAAGTCATCACATTCAGGACGACATACTGCTCCCGGTCTGTTAGAAAACTTTCTATCCAACCGCATATGTCATCGGATAGACCGTAAGCGCCCACTTTTTGGAGCAGGCGACAGTGCGGAACTGAGTCCAACGCCTTTCGAAAGTCGAGAAATATGGCATCAACCTGGAAGCCAGTATCTAGAGCCTGTTGTTTATCATGCACAAAGAGGGCCAGTTGTGTCTCGCATGACCGCTGTTTCCTAAAACCGTGCTGGATTCTGCAGATGAGCTTCTCAGAGTCTAGTCAAAGGCGATGAAACATGCGTAGCTCACTTCTAACCGCAAACGAAAAGCTAATCCACGGAGAGGCGCCACACGATCCTTCCACAGAAGAAAAAGTTCAAAGCCGCTCCCTTAGCCGGTAAACTCATGGCGACTGTCGTCTGGGACGTAGAATTTGAACTCATCAAAAACAATCAAAACAGTTTATTGTCTGTATAGGTATCGGACTTCTGTGAAGTAAAATATATCGTAATATTAGTTTTCTGAAGGCTACTGCTCCACACCATCGTTACAGGAGGTCTGAGTAACTTGCAAGGAATGGAGAATTCTAGGGTCAAGCAGTTTCTGACGTGCGCTTATATAACTGTGCCGGCCGCTGTGGCCGAGCGGTTCTAGGCGCTTCAGTCTGGAACCGCGAGACCGCTACGGTTGCAGGTTCGAATCCTGTCTCGGGCATGGATGTGTGTGATGTCCTTAGGTTGGTTAGGTTTAAGTAGTTATAAGTTCTAGGGGACTGATGACCTCAGATGTTGAGTCCCATAGTGCTCAGAGTCATATGCATAATTTATATACCTGCGTTGGGAGACCGCAAGACCGCTACGGTCGCAGGTTCGAATCCTGCCTCGGGCATGGATGTTTGTGATGTCCTTAGGTTAGTTAGGTTTAACTAGTTCTAAGTTCTAGGGGACTAATGACCTCAGCAGTTGAGTCCCATAGTGCTCAGAGCCATTTGAACCTTTTTTTTTTTTTTTTTTTTGGGTTGGGAGACCACGAATGCTCCTTGCAATTGCAGCTGGAATTTATGTAGTCTCACGACATCATAGCGCATTTGTTCATTCAGAAGAGTTTCGTTGTTCTTGGTCTTCCTAAGACATTAAATATACATGACTTTTAACTTAAGTCAGTTGTCTCTGTTTCTGACTACATGAACATCTAGCTTTTGTCTCTATCGACAGCGGCCATCTCTTCTTTTCTGGAGCTCTCAATTTTTTATGATTGGTCGTTACCACAATGGCGCCATATTCACTTCCTCGTGCATTCAGTAGACAACTATTCTAATCCAGGTCATACCACGAAAGGCAGACACTATAGAAATACGAACGTTAGATGTTAATCTTCGTCGACGTCGTGGTGGATAGAGGCGGAATACTAGTTCAGTTTTCCCTCTGGTCGCCTGGCGGCGCACTTGCACCGTGGGAGCGTAACAGTCACACGGGACGAGGAGGAAACGTGTGTTGTCACGCGCCGATGCTCGATGTCTTGACCGATGCGCTCTAAGGGAACCTTTGGAACGGGGTCGACTTTAATTATGATTAGCTAAATCCGGGGCGCTGAAAGGGCACCTCTTTCCCGTTATCGAGCCGTGTTGTGCGATATAGTTGGGTGGCGGTTGCGGGCTCTGTTGTTACAGCCCTGCCCTATGTGATTCTGTCCTGAGTTGTGAATCTGTGTTTTCCGGGAAGTTTGGATGTTCGTTGGTCTGGTCTATATCGCTTATAGAAACTGTTTGAGCCTGCCCACCTCAGCGTCCGCTGAGCGCTCTGTGTTGCTTTTCCGAAAAGCAAAATAGTTGTGACCCCCCGGGTGTGACGACTTTGGTGATAGTTTTTTACTGTTTGGTTTTAAGATACCTCTGGTAGCCGTGTCCATTGCCCTTAAGCGGTTGGAATGTGATCGATGTCGCATGTGCTACTGGTGCTGCCATGAACATTTATGATTAAAGATGTAACCTCAATGGGGACAGCTGAAAATGTGTGGCCCTACCAGGACTCGAACCCGCGATCTCCTACTTACATGGCAGACGCTCTATCCATCTGAGCCACCGAGGGCACAGAGGATAGCGCGACTGCAGGGACTTATCCCTTGTACGCTTCCCGTGAGAGGTATAACAACAACGCCTCTTGGCAGCAGAGGGTTTCGATTAATTATCATCTCTTTCTAGAGAAGCTGCATGGTCATCATTAATATCTGTTATTTCGAAACAGTTACTATCTTCATATATATAGTTAAAGGCTACCTGGCCACTGACCTTCTTCTGTGTGAATGCACACGTTTTGCCTGAACTCTTGCGGGAATCGTCAAGTTAGTTGGCGTGACTAATGAGTAAATGGGCAAATATCCTTTAGAAACATCACGAATGTAGGTTGGGGACAGTTGGGAATGTGGGTCTCACGGGAACCTCTGTGCGCTATCCTCTGTGCCCTCGGCGGCTCAGGTGGATGCCGGCACGGTAGCTTCGCTTGTTCGGTCAGAGGGTTTAGCTACCCTTTGTAATAAAAAAACTGAGTAAACGGGTCAACGAACAACCCTAGCGAGTGTCGTCGGACGTCCGCCACGAACAAATTCAACGAAGAATATAGAACAAAAATGAGATAAAAAAAAGTTGGATAGAGCGTTTGCCACGTAAGGAGGAGAGGAGACCCCAGGTTCGAGTGCCGATAGGGGCACACATTTTCAGCTGTCCCCATTGACGTATAACAACAACACCTGTTGGCAGCTGAGGGTTTCGAATAATCATTCTCTCATTTGTGATCAATGTGCTCTTTTAATTATGTTTTAGACACTGATCAGGCCAGATCTATTAATATACCGGATATGCTACCGGAGATCTGTGACATTTCCTGTGTTGGCACCCCGTGGATGCTGTAAGACGAGATTCGTTACCAGGTTCTTAGAGCCTGACTGGATCTGCGGGCCGTCTTTTGCTGGTATCTGACAGTTATATTATTAACAGAACCAGGATTTCAATCAGGAAGAAACTTTGTGTTCTGACTTGTCTTGTCATAGGAGAAGCCTCGTCAGGGAGGTCCACCGCATTAGCGTCTAGGGAAGTGTCCAGTGGTGGTTTGCCGTTGCCTTCCACTGATGATGATGAAATGATAATGAGGACAACACAACACCCTGTCCTTGAGCGGAGAAAATCTCCGACTCAGCCGAGAATCGATCCCTGGCCCCTTGGCGTGGCAGACCGCCGCGCTGACCACTCAGCTATCGGAGCGGAAGAGACGTTCAAAATTGTTATTTAAAATCTACTTAAACTGTTTGTAGCTTGGTTATATTAATATACTTATTCTTGGTTCTGGCCGGTGTTTAAATTGTACTACTCTTGAAATTCTTAGTTTAGTCTCCTAATCGCCGTTTGCCGGGTGTCGTATCTTATTCTGGATTCCTTGTTCAGACAGCTATTGGCTGAATGTGTGTGTCTCGTAGTAATTGACCTGTTGGTGTTTCTAGGCATCTTCTCGTCGCATGACGCTTATTTTACGCTGCTGCCTGATGGGTAATGTACTGGTTCTGCCGTCTATACGTGCAATTGGTTCGGCTTGACAAGTGCGAGTGCACTGGCGGCACGATATTACTGGCCGGCATTTGGCATTGGCCGCTGTCGTTACCTTGCGTGACGCTACTCTACGGCGCGGTGACTGCTGCTTAAATAAAAATTTATCTTCGCTGGTTGGCGTGAGCCTAAATCTTTTCAGAGTTCTCGTATTTTTTTCCTTTTGGCTTGTATCCCTTTCGGGCCATGCCCTTCCTGTATCAAGTTTTCCCTAGTCAGCCAGGTCATTTCTTGGGCCATGTATTTGCTTAAATTTTTCAGATCTCAAAGAACAGTGTTAAATACTGGTCTGTAATTTAAAACCATTCTGTAAGCTGGGGACATGTAAATTTGTTTAAGAATTTTTACCAACTTTGTGCTAATCGTTGTTACATTTGACTTTTAAAAAATCTCTTAAAGGGCTGTGTTAAATCTCGGGCCAGTAATTTAAGACCATTGGGTTACCCTGGAATATTTAAGATACCATCTTTCTATAAATTTTGCTATCGTTGCTAAACTGGTTAAGCCATTGTGCTCCTTTGAACTTAAAGCATTCCACTCACAGCTTTAAAAACTGCTAATTTCTAAAAAAAATTATTTAATTTTGTTTTACTATTGTTGCTTTTCAAAAGTTGTTTAATAAATGTGAATCACTTGTCAAATAATGAGTGCTGTCATAATTTGGGGGCGCTACCTTTTGTGAAGCAGCTCTACAGCACAGTAGATCCAAAGTTTCCTTTCGATTTTTCTTTTCAGTACGATTATGAAAAGATTAATAAATACAATGTATTGAATATTATTTCGGTTTATTTGCAGTGCAAGTAGCCTAAAAATTGAAAATAAAATAAATTTTTTGTAACAGATTAACCTCTCTCTCAGAATCAGAGATCAAATTGTACCCTGCACTACTAATTTTTTAAAATAACTGAGGAGCGAAACATCTGCTCTTCACTCTTTTTCTTAGATCTTGCATCATGTAAGCACGCCATTTTGTTTTGTTCCCTGTAATATTGGTATAATAATAAGATTAATTAAACGAAGACATCTTTTATCCTTAGGACTGGTACCAATAGCCTTTAATAATCATATGTAAAGCCTTTGTCTGCGTGAAGCATTTCAGTAATGTTGTGAAACAATTGGTTCGATCATTTGTTGATTATGTGCCACCCACACACATTTATATGCGCATTTGCATTCTATATAAACCGAACCTTGCAATCTTAATTTCTTGTACAAAGTCCGATTACTCCTTTTATGTGATGCACCTTATTCTGTCGCATTATAAATCATATTGTCATGGCCTGCGTCGCCATGCTTTTCTGCTCCCCAATGATGACTCTGCACTGGACTTCAAGAAAAAAATTATAATACCAGGTGGTAGAGGCGTTTTGCCCAAGTAAGAGGTTTTATAGTAATGAACATTGACATTTTAATTGCAAAAACTTTTTATTGTTCTTTTTATGTGGCCACTATGCCGATACAAAGTCCAAAAAATTAGTTTTTGGAGGTTTGAATTCCATTTCCTTTCACGATAACTATTCTTTAGGAGGGGTACATAAAATTGGCGACACTGGAACATAACTTTATATAAGCGTTATATATGTGATATGTAAACTTTATTATTATCTCAATGTCATAACATTACTTATTTTTGTGTCATGAACAATACATCAAATAAATGGCAAGAAGAGATAGATGATAGAATGAAAAAAAATCATTGCAAATAACAACTAAAAATCTGCAGTTGATAGGATTAGAAAAGTTTTAAAATTATTGGACGTTTGCTGTTTATGCTACATTGTAAAACAAATGGTGAACATTACATCGTCCATTACCCTTGCCTGCAGATAAAACAAATTTGTGCATAATCTGTATTAATTCAAAAACAAATGTTGCTTGGTAGATTAAATTTTGCAGATTTTACAACAGCAGTTATCTTTAACATTAGGGAAAATCTAATTTTTACAAAACGACTGACTTCACACCGTGAGCCCATGTAATGTTGCAGCAATATTTTGTTGTTTGATTTTAGTAATATCATATTCCAGAATATTCTTCTTCAGCAATATTAATCATTTAAATGATGATATTAATCTGGATTACGTGATTTCACATTTGTGGTTTCAGTCATTTTGTGTGTTGCGGCAACGAACGCGAAACTGTCCAAATTGAAATTAAACTCTAAATGAAACTGAGTTTAATGGTAATGAGTGAAAATTTGTTGCCAATGTGACAGATAGTGTTAACGCTTCAGCTCATAAAACTGAATTGTGTGCTGAAAGTGAAGTAATTAATCCTATGGTTAGTACAACCAACGCCATATACGAGATCTAAATACCACAATGCTTAGCTGAATGATGTATATGACGAAGGCAATGTCAACGAAACAGGATGAATTCTGTAATGATATTTCCTTTGAAATAACAAGATTGAACACCACTGTATCAAATTTGACATTACAACAAAATATTATGAACACTGACATGACAACTACATTAACTACCAAAATAGTTGCATTGAAAGATGCATACAAGGGCCTACCTGATACAATGGTGAGCAGGATGGGAAGGTGGTCACTACCTATAGGGTCAAGGACGTCTGCAGTAATCCGCCCAAGGAGGTTTGGGGAGGCAAGGACTACGTCGGGAGTGATACTGGATTCTGGGTGGGTATGTTGAGGGGGAAGAAGGAGGTCACCTTGGAAGGTGGCAGTAAACCGATGCCACCGCCGTAACTGGGTAGGTGTGCGTCTGTGGATGTTGAGGTCGGCGGCAATCACGGAGGAGGAGAAGGTGCAGTCTATGTGGGTGAGGTAATCATATTTGGGTATTAGGGCGAATATAAATGGTGGCACAGGTGATGGTAAGGCCGAGGAAGAAGAGACTGAGGATCAGGTGTTTGGTAGGATCATTGAAAGAGAGGTTGAGGTCCAGCGGGTTGGTCGAGGTGGCCAATGGCAACTCCGCCACGCGCAACAGGAAGGGGATTGTCGGTGCAGTGAATGGTATACTGGGAGGTGCTAATCGTGTGAGTAGGCCAGAGAAAGGTTTCATTGAGGATGAAGGCATCTACACATTGGTGGGAGAGGGTGTGGAGAAGGAGATGTTTGTTGTTGGGGAGGGAGCGGATGTTGTGGGAGTAGGTGGCGTAAGTGTTGAGGTGTAAGACGGATCTGGCAGCAAGGGAGATCTGGTGCAGGGTAGGGGGGCGCTGGAAGGGATGGTGAAAATTACATCGTCCATTACCCTTGCCTGCAGATAAAACAAATTGATGGCTGCAAAGCGAATAACGTCCTCAGCCATGGGGAGTGGGTGAAGGGTGTTGCCGAGATGGGTGGGGTCATTGGTGGGGCGGACGGGAACGGTTAGCTCAGGAGAGATAGAGGGAGGTTTGGCCTTGGACGTGGGATGGGGCAGGTTGCAGGTGTTACAGAAAGGGGGGAGGGGAGGAAGGGAGTCAAGGTTGGGGCACTGGCGGAGAATGTGGGAGCCTTTGCAGTGGGGGCAGGTGGGAGGATCACAGCAGTCGAGGGTGAGGTGGGCGTTGTATTTTAAATAATGCTGACACTGATGGAATTGGGGATGGGAACGGGATGGGTCGACTTTATATCTATGATGGTAGATGAGGGCTCCTCTTTGAGGAGGCGGTCGATGGAGGGGGCACAGTTCGCATTTGTCAGTGGCGTTCTGAAGGTTTCATCTGCAAAGTCCTACACTGAGAATTGCTCTCATTTTGTATCTGTAGTGACTACCTAGTTTAAGGCTAATATTGTATTGCTCGTTTTACTGTTGGTCAGGCTAGTGCACGTTTAGTTATAAAGGTATTAGCTTTAAACTGGAGGCCTAGTTTAAGCTACGGCTAGCGCCGATCATCTGTCGTAGCTTGCCATAGGGGCTTGCTGGCATAGTTACTTGACACCAACAAGCTCGTTAAGTTTAACTAAATACGAGGTCCCTAGTGTAAGTAGGTTGAGTGAAGTTAATAGCCACTACTCTGTCTATTGATGGGTAGTAACTATTATTACTAACTGGGCATGTGAAGAAACATTAACTGTCTCAATAATTGAGATTTCAATGTTAAATATTTGAGGTGAGAACGCTATTGTTTTCCCGATTTATTTTGTGGTGGTGGTGAGTTCCTATGGGACCACACTGCTGAGATTGTCCGTCCCTAGACTTACACACTACTTAATCTAACTTAAACTAACTTACGCTAAGGACAACATACACATCAATGCCAAAGGGAAGACTCGAACCTGCGACGGAGAAAGCCACGCGAACCGTGGCAAGGTACCTGGACCGCGCGGCTACACTGCGCTGCCCCGATTTAGTTTTATGGCAGTAGTTACCGGAATAGTTTTTTGGGTATGGTTTTAAACGATATCGGAAAGCGGTAATGCCTGGAGCGGCTCAAGTTGTCTGTGCTGCAGAGCAAGTTTGTTCCACTTTCCATGTTTCTTGCTATCTCGGCTGTCGATGGGATGCGCTGCCGTTGCAACCGATCCCGCGCTGGTCCAGCTGGCAAGGGTCCTCACTTCCGGCACCAGGCTCACTCAACAGGTGCCGCATTCAGGGAATTGCTGATGAAATTTAAGAAAATACAAAATAAACAAAAACAAAGTACCTCAGTCGTGAACAACCAGTGCTTCATTCCACCTCCCACGCTCCCTGCCAATATCCTTTAATAATATGTAAAGCCTTTGTCTAAGTTTAAGCATTTCAATAACGTTGGTAAGCGTTTACTTTGGCGAAGTGTTGAATACGAGCCGCCCGCGCGCCATTATGAGCACCTTTGCATTCTTTATAAGTCGAACCTTGGAATCTAAATTTCATGTCACAAAGTCCGGTATCTCCTTATATGCGATGCAGAACATTCTATTGCATTATGCATCGTCTCGACCGGCAGTTACCAAGCTTTTCCGCTCCTCAATGACAACTCTACACCTGACTCCAAGAAAAAAATATAATAGCAGATAACAGAGGCGTTTTGCCCAAGTAGGAGGTTTGATATTAAAGAACATTGATATTTTAATGGCACATACATTGAGCTGGGAAAAGTCATGACATACCTCCTATTATAGCATCAGATGTTCGTTTCCCCGGTGTAGCGCAGTAACTCGACAAGTCTTTGGAAGTCCCGGGCAGAAATACTGAGCCACGCTCCCTCTATAGTCATCCATACTTGCAAAAGCGTTACCAGTGTAGGATTTTGTGCACGAACTGATTCCTCGATTATGTCCTACAAATGACCGACGGGTAGCCAAATCGTTCGCTCTAACTGTCCAGAATGTTTTTCAAACCAATCGCGAACAATTGTGGCCTGGTGACACGATGCATTGACATCCATAAAAGAACCGTCGTTGTTTGGGAACATAAAGTCAATGCACGGCTACAGATGGTCTCCAAGTAGTGGAACATAACCATTTCCAGTCAATTAACGGTTCGGTTGGACCAGTGGACCAACTCCATTCCATGTAAACACAGCCCACACCATTATGGAGCCACCACCAGCTTTCATAGCGCCTTGTTGACAGTTTGGGTACATGGCTTCGCGGGGTCTGCACCACACAGGATCCCCATCAACTGAAATCGGCGCTCATCGAACCAGGCCACAATTTTCCAACCGACATGGTCACGAGACAAGAAGAGGCACCGCAGGAGATTTCGTGCTGTTTGCAGAGTCATTCGCGTCGATCGTCTGCCTCTACAGCCAATTAACGTCAAATTTCTCCGGACTGTCCTAGCGGACACGTTTGTCGTACGCCGCACAGTGATTTCTGCTTTTAATTCACGCAATGTTGCTTATCCGTTGGCACTGAAAACTCTGCGTAAACACCATTGTACTCGGTCGTTAAGTGAAGGCCGTCAGCTACTGTGCTGTCCTTGGTGAGAGGCAATGCTTGACATTTGGTATTCTCGGCACGCTCTTGACACTATGGATCTCGGAATATTGAATTTCCTAAAAATATCTGAAATGGAGTGCGTCTATCTCCATCTACCATTCCGCGTTTTCAGTCTATTAAGTCCCGATGTGCGGCCGCAATCACGTCGGAAACCCTTGAGTACAAATGACAGCTCAACCAATGCACTGCTCTTTTATACCTCGTATATTCGGTACTACCAACATCTGTATGTGTGTATATGCTATCTCATGACTTTCATCACCTCAGTGGAGTCGGCAACATCCAGGGTTTCACTCCCTCTCGCACGCTCTCTGACGTTTCAGGTAGCACTACTCTTTAAGCGTTTCTCTACGTCCAAGCATTTCAGTAACGATGGGAAGCGACTGGTTTGGCGACGTGACAATTACGCGCCTTCCACTTGCCATCATACGCACATCTGCATTCTTTATAAGTCGAACCTTGAAATCTAAAATTCGTCCTCGATCGGCTCCTTCCCCCATCCCCCCCACTTCGTTTTTTCCTCTCCTCCCCCCCCCCCTTTTCCTTTTCCATCATCTGTCCAGGTTCCCCCCATCTGCCTTCGGCTGTGGTATATCATATTTGTGCCAATTTTTTAGTGCAATGTTGAAGTGAATGTTCAGTGCTATTCGTCTTTCCAAAGTGTTGCGAAAAGAAACCATGCTGTCACTGGGTGTAAATTTTATATCTCTTGCGAACAGAAACCAGACTGTCGCCGTGTTTTTTTAATTGTCTGTCTATTCTTTTACCTGTCTGCTTCATATGTATTTTATTAGCATCATCAACCCTTTGTTCTATGTTTTAAGTTCCACGATTTTCTGCCATTTTACCATTTAAGTCACCGATTTTATCGCCTGCTTTTAGGATTTATTATCTTCATCTTTTTAAAACAAATTCTGTAGGTTGAAGAACGGCGTACTAAGGTGCTGCCAGCCCGCCCCCTTCGGGGTGGAATCGAAACTCAATAAAGAAAAATTCTTGTCACAAAGTCCGATTACTGCTTTTAGGTGACGCAAAACATTCTGTTGCCTTATAAATCACTTTAGCACGGTCTGCGGTCACCAAGCTTTCACGCTTTTCGATGAAGACTCTGCACCTGAGTGCAAGAAAAAAACTATAATAGCAGATAACAGAGGCATTTTGCCAATTAGGAAGCTTGATATTAACGAGCATTGATATTTTAATGACAAATGTAAATCTCTACTGTACTCCTGCTGTGGCCACTGTGACGTATCCTGACCCCGAACAATTAGTTTTCGGATAATTGAATTTCAATCTCTCTCTTTTTTTTTCATAACAACTATTCTTTCTGACGGATCCATGTATTCATTACAGTTTCCGCATATGGACTCGACCCGAGGATTCCTGGATCATCGTTTTGAGCTCTTCACACTGTGTCGGCCTCTCCCTAGACGCTAGGCTAGCATAAGTGGCTGATGCGTGGCCCGACCCACGCCAGAAATGCTTTCTTCCCTAAACTCTTCGCTGTCTGGGACTCCCACTTCTGTGAGTTCAGATTCTGCAAAATCCTGCATGTTTCACAAATTTGGATAAATCGACCTTGACGAGTAGCTAGGTGCGGTCCCCGTGTCAGTACCACAACACTTATTAACGAAAATACCATCATATGGAAATTTGTGGCAGCAGTGAGGCTTTCTTGGCAGGCGGGCCGCAAAACCTTATCTCGGATGGAGAGTCATCAACAGACGAGGAAGTAGCTTCCGGTCTGTCGTGACCCTCCCTGAACATGTTATGTGTTAACGACGCGACAGACAATAATAATAGTAACCTCTAACTCTTTGCCTATACCTATAATACAAGCTATCTGCCAAAGCTGCAGAAATATTGTCCTTTGTTCGTCAGTTTCAAAGTGGTGTAAATGTTGGCAACCATGCTCCAAATTTTCGCATGTTTGAAAAAGAAATTCAAATAAAGCACAGACGTAGCTACCATCCCATGGCTACAGTATCAATGAATAACGGTTGGAATCGGTCATCTGGCTTTAGGAGTTTGTAGAAATATGAAACAGAATGATCACATAGCGGCAGTTGTAAGTAAAGTAGGTACGACACTTCGGTTCATTGTTAGGATATTGGGAAAATTCAACCAGTGTAGAAAGGTAACTGCTTGGAAAACGTACATGCGAACTATACTAGTATACTGCTCGAATGTGTGGGACCCATACTAAATAACCAAGGCATATTGATAGCTCGAATATTTAAAAGTTTTTTTCGATCACGGAAGAGCGCCACGTAAAGACTGGAACTCTCAAATGATAGAGACTTGAAGACAGACGTCATCTATTCCACAAAAGCCTGCTTACAAAGGTTTCTAGAAGTATTGTTGCGTGAGGAATTTAGGAGCACACATTCCAGACCAAAAGTGTCCAGACAACTCTTACAGGACATTTGTATGTGTTGTGTCCACCTTCACTTTTATGACAGATTGAACTCTGCGGGAGACTTTCAGTGAAGTGTCTGAATGTCTGGCAGCCCATTCTTCCACAAGAGCGGAAACCAGAGAAGGTTGCGATGTTGAACAATAGGGTATTGAGCGAAGTCAGTGTTCTAATTCGTCCCAAACGTGTTCCATTGGGATCGGATATGGACTCTGCACAGGCCAGTCCATTTCAGGAGCGTTATTGACCGCAAACCATTGACTCACAGCTGCAGCTTCGCGATGGGCTACATTGCCGTGATGATACAGTCATCATCTCACGACTGTTCCTCTATTGTACACAGTACACAGCGTTGTAAAATGAGTTCATATCCTTCCTCCGTTTACATTTTCTTAAGCGCAATAAATGGATTACATCGTACCCGTGAAAAACCGACCCAACACTATAACACAACCTCCCCAATACTTCACTGTTGGCGCCGCTCATGATAGCAGACAACGTTATCCATGCATTTACTAAACTGAAAACCTTCCACCGGATTGCCGCAGGGTATACCGTGTTTCATCACTCTAAATCCCTCATTTCCATTATCCACTGTCCAGCGGCGTCGCTTTTTACAGTGTCTCAAACATCGCTTAGCACTGACCTCAGAAATACACTACCAGCCATTAAAATTGCTACGCCAAGAAGATGACGTGCTACAGACGCGAAACTTAACCGACAAGAAGAAGATGCTGCGATATGCAAATGATTAGCTTTTCAGAGCATTCACACAAGGTTGGCGCCGGTGGCGACACCTACAACGTGCTGACATGAGGAAAGTTTCCAACCGATTTCCCAGTCACAAGCAGCAGATGACCGGCGTTGCCTGGTAAAACATTGTTGTGATGCCTCCCGTAAGGAGGAGAAATGCGTACCATCACGTTTCCGACTTTGATAAAGGTCGGATTCTAGCCTATAGCGATTGCGGTTTATCGTATCGCGACATTGCTGCTAGCGTTGGTCGAGATCCAATAGCAGCAGAATATGGAATCGGTGGGTTCAGGAGGGTAATACGGAACGCCGTGCTGGATCCCAACAGCCTCGTATCACTAGCAGTCGAGATGACAGGCATGGCTGTAACGGATCGTGCAGCCACGTCTCGATCCCTGAGTCAACAGATGGGGACTTCTGCAAGACGACAACCATCTGCACAAACAGTTCGACGGCGTTTGCAACAGTGTGGACTATCAGCTCAGAGACCATGGATGCGGTTACCCTTGACGCTGCAGCAAAGATAAGAGCGCGTGCGATGGTGTACTCGACGACGAACCTGGGTGCACGAATGACAAAACGTCATTTTTTCGGATGAATCCAGGTTCTGTTTACACCATCATGATGGTCGCATCCGCGTTTGGCGACATCGCGGTGTACGTACATTGGAAGCGTGTATTCGTCATCGCCATACTGGCGTATCACCCGGCGTGATGGTATGGGGCGCCATTGGTTACGCGTCTCGGACACCTCTTGTTCGCATTGACGGCACTTTGAACAGTGGACGTTACATTTGAGATGTGTTACGACCCGTGGCTCTACCCTTCATTCGATCCCTGCGAAACCCTACATTTCAGTAGGTCGCATATTGCAGGTCCTGTACGGACCTTTCTGGGTACAGAAAATGTTCGACTGCTGCCCTGGCCAGCACATTCTCCAGATCTCTCACCATTTGAAAACGTCTGGTCAATGGTGGCCGAGCAACTGGCTTGTCACAATACGCCAGTCACTACTCTTGATGAACTGTGGTATCGTGTTAAAGCTGCATGGGCAGCTGTACCTGTACACGCCATCCAAGCTCCGTTTGACTCAATGCCCAAGCGTATCAAGGCCGTTATTATGGCCAGAGGTGGTTGTTCTGGGTACTTATTTCTCAGGATCTATGCACCCAAATTGCGTGAAAATGTAATCACATGTCAGTTCTAGTATAATATATTTGTCCCATAAATACCCGTTTATTATCTGCATTTATTCTTGGTGTAGAAATTTTAATGGCCAGTAGTGTAAGTCGCTTATGAGGAATTTCTCAGCCATTGTATCCCATTCCTTCTAGCTTCTTTCGCACAGTCATTGTGCATTGCAATGCTGCTCGTACTTTGGAACCCACAAGTGACTCCATCCGCTGATTTCACGTGATTTCTTCCAACCAGCCTCGACCAACTCGACTATCCCTGCCCATCAGTACATGATGTGTGTCTGGTCTCGATTTAGCTGTGCTTGT
This sequence comes from Schistocerca americana, assembly GCF_021461395.2. NCBI lineage: Eukaryota > Metazoa > Arthropoda > Insecta > Orthoptera > Acrididae > Schistocerca > Schistocerca americana. The sequence goes on along the minus strand of NC_060121.1, from coordinate 322,591,170 downwards.
TGCTTCGTCTTTCCACTTCACAGTCACATCACCAGCATTCGACATGGGAAGCTTTACAAGGGTCGAAATGTTCCTGATGGATTTGTTACTCCGGTGACATTCAAAGACCAGTCCACGTTCGATGTCACAGAGCTTTCCTGACGGATGCATTCCGCTGTTACTTCTCCTGTGTTGATAACACAATACCTCCCACTTCGTTTTGTTTTGGGCGGTCCACCTCTCGTAACGCCTAGTGATCAATTACACGTTATCTGGGGATGTTCAGGTACTTTCGATTAGACAGTGCATACTACTGCCACCTACGTATTGCAAACAGCGAAAGCGCTAAGACAAGATTATTTAAAAAGTGGTGTTTAAGTAGTCTTCATTTAGTTGTCCACACGCGAACGGAAGAGGAAGTAATCCTAATAAGTGGTACAGCGAGAGGGACCCTCTGCTACACAACTGTTTTGCAGAGTAGCTATGTAAGGTGGTCATGTCATTTTGATTTTTAAAGGTTATCGATGTGCACGTGAGAGAGAGCCAGTTGCGCTACTGTTAAACAATCTTTGGTTTTCTCGTGGCAAGGCCTTTTTCCGCTGCGCAGTCTCATACATTTTTAGTTTGGTAGGTGATGGACATAAGCAGCAGTGCTGTGTTGACTTCTGATGGTAACTGTTAGATGAAGGAAGATTAATTGTAAAGGACAGAAAGGATGAATATGGTGTACATATTGGAAAGTGAAAAGGATATAAATTTAGAATAATGTTAATTTTGAAGAGAAGGAGTCTGAGGTAAGACTGCAGCACTGCACAACTAGGAATGATTGTTGGCAGGTTGCTCAGAGAACTCATTAAGCTTTTCGGTTTTATAGAAATTCTCTGTTAACACTGTAACCTTTCTAAATGATTGTTTACTTTGTTCAGCATTGTATTGTTCAGAGCAATGTTATGTGTGAAAATCACGCGAAGTTTTAATCTGGCTTTGTGAATACATACTTCATTCTAAAATCGTTGTCTTGGAATATTATTTCACAGGAATAGTTACCATCCCCACCCCGATGTTTATCATTATGCATTACCATATGCAACAATTTGAATATGTATTTACAAAGAGAAATCTAGCTTAGCCGCTGCCTGTTCGCTGTTGTGCTTTTGAGAAATATGCAACAATGTTGTCAACGCGCGCGGTAAAGTTGCGCATTTGATATAAAGGCAAGTTGCGTTCAGGTCAGTTATAGTTCAGTTCACATTAGGTTGTGCTTAGTCAAGGGTTAGCATACAAGTTTAAGTTGGATAACAGTTTGGGGGGACAAAGTTTTGGTAATACTAGACTTTTATAGAGTGGGAGATAAAGTTGGGCTAAATTTTCAGACGGAAACAAATATTCTGGGGAGGTTGCAGGTAATGAAATGCTCGTATTGTCATTGATGGCCGGGCCTCCCCAGGTGTCGCCGAGGTGTAAGTCTTTTCAGTTGGCGCCACAATGGGCGACTTGCGTGTCTATGATGGTGAAGACAATACAGTACGCAGATCCCATGCAGAGAAAATCTCCGAGCCGGCAGGGAATCGAAGCTGCGCCTGCTTCATGGCAGTTAGAGGCACTCACCCCTCAGATAAGGGAGCAACGTAGACAGAGATAAGAACCAACTTTATTACGTCACCCGTTAAACCATGTTGCGGCTACCCTTCAGCCTTGCTCGTTGATCCTCGGACATTGTGTAGGTAGCGTTTGCCATTTATAGAGCAGATCACGTCCGGTCCTGTGGGCAGTGTGTGTCTCCCCACCACAATGGCATCTTGACTACGAAAGGAGCGCACCAATAACGTGCGTGACGCTGAGCCGGAGGGAACAGGAACTGGTTGCGGCCAGCGGACGAGAGGAGGCATTTGTCGGCGTTTAGTTCCGAGCCTGGCGGCGGCTGGCGCGCACCGACTAACTGGTCACGAGTGGCCAGGCGTTCCGCCTCAGAGCGCCGGAGTAACTCAGGTCCGGCGCGCTGAGCTGTACAAATTAGCAGCGCTGAAAAACCCGGTGGCACGGGCCGGTTGCTGTCCGCGCCTGCCCGCTGCCCGGTTATTGATCACCACCTTGTCCTCCCAGCCTGCAGACTTTCATATTTCTCCTGGTTCTCCGTCAGTAATGCTTTCTTCTGCAGCGGGATTCGTACCTGCAATAAACCTTTCCACACAGCTCACAGTCGGATGGGGTACACAGGTGCTACGAAAGGAAACAGTACAACACGTTAACTCATAAACACACTTAACAAAAAATTTGTCGTACCCGAAGGATATCACCTAATACCGTGACAAGGGGCTCTAGCCTTGATAAAACAGGCCCTAAAAATTCATATTTTCCAATTTTTTTAGGTGACTCTAATATTTCTGATACGCCAAGTTCAGAAAAGCAACCGGTTTCCCTCTGTCACATAGGGATTTTTCACAAAATAATTATTAAAATCCAGGAAACTCATATGTGACATGAAGATTTAAAAAAATTATTACAAGAATCATGATAAAATAAGGCAGTCACAGAAGAATGCTAAAGATAAGGTGCGTAGATCACGTAACTAATGAGGAGGTATTGAATAGGATTGGGGAGAAGAGAAGTTTGTGGCACAACTTGACTAGAAGAAGGGATCGGTTGGTAGGACATGTTTTGAGGCATCAAGGGATCACAAATTTAACATTGGAGGGCGGCGTGGAGGGTAAAAATCGTAGAGGGAGACCAAGAGATGAATACACTAAGCAGATTCAGAAGGATGTAGGTTGCAGTAGGTACTGGGAGATGAAGAAGCTTGCACAGGATAGAGTAGCATGGAGAGCTGCATCAAACCAGTCTCAGGACTGAAGACCACAACAACAACAACAACATTATAATGATGAAGTATTACGTTATTCAGGTCTAATACAAAGTCATAAATCTTAATGTCTCTTTTTGTTCCCCTAAAATATCCAACGTCCTTAGTTCTGTATTCTGAAGAAGACATACCTTGTGTAACATACACCTATACTCAGCTACCACGCTGGCGTCTTAGCCGTCCTGGTAATCCAGTCTCATTTGTTTAATGTTTTGGTGGAATCTTTCTCCCCGTTCCTAACCAACAGCATTTAGATTTTCTAGAAAACAGCCGAAGAATGAGCTTCAAGCTGACTGAGGCATACTTTGAACGTATCCAGCATGTTTTTCACAGATTCTCGTAATCAAGGTCTTTGTAGTTGCCGAGAAACGTGCTGCCAACTTGTTTAAAGGATATGCAAGGTGATGATCAAATTTCATACATCATCCCCATGGAAACGAGGTCTTAACACCGTAATCTTTGCCTGCCGGTAGCCTTCCTATCGACATTACCAAGGAATCGGCGTCGCAAAAAGTCACAAGAAACGTCACCAGCCGTCGCTCAACAATTGTACAACTCTTTCTATTGGCGTTTCTATTTTAAAATCATCCCTAAATTTATAAGAAGAATATTACAGACATATTATTTGTCTGAACAGTTACATTCGCATAATTATATACACACAACTGTTCTACTGTTTTCACACTTTATTCATAAGTTATAACGTAAGTTCCTATTTGCTGCAGCTGACGTAATGCAGCAAACGTGCTAGTTTTTGTGCACTATTTAATCCGTGACAGAATAGCCGCTAGAATTAATCACCGTTGTGGTCACAAGCAGCTTTTTACTGATCTTTTGTGGTCATTTTAATGAATGAGAAATTCTGTGATGTTAACTGTTTTCTCTTATTGATCATCAATCTGAGCAGATCGCTGTTACCTCCCGATCATGTTAGTTAAAATTATAAAGGCGAAATTTAGTTGCAGCGACTCATATTACACCACGTACAGCTACCAATTTGTCGAGATGTTCACTGCTACGTTTCATCCGCTTTTCTAAACAGTCCCACACATTTTCTACAGGATTAAGATCGGGCGATTTACCGGTCCAGTCGAAGTGCGTTCTGGCGTCTGTGAGTTCATTAAAGCAGGTATGTATGCGTGCAGCCCTGTGAACACGGCTGCCGTCATGTTGGAAAAGGGGGTGGCCACAGCACACTCGTCATATGCAGAAGAAAAAGCAGCACTTGGTTACCAACAACGTCAAACTAAACGTCTTAGTTTATGTTTACGGTAGCCTGAATGAGTGGGCCAAACTCACTGAAAGACAAACATCTCAAAATCATCAGAAAACCATTTCTGACCTGGAGTACGCCCTGAACACAGCCTGGGTTAAGGGCCTCATTGGCTCATCGCCTTACTTACTTTTGACGGCTTCTCCATTCTTTGACAGTTGCCCTGTATTCCCAATCGTCAGCATTCACGATAATAGCAGTCTTCCTCTTTCTGATTTCTCTTCCTGATCATTCCAGCTGTTTCCGCTCTCCATGTTATTTTCGACCGACTGCGATTCGTCCAAGGTGGCGACCATTCGAGAATTGCTTTTGGCCATCGTCCTTGCTCCATTCACCACAGAGGACCACACCACGGTAGCGTTCTATTCTCAGTACTTTGCACGACTGGTTGTGCCATATCCATTATCTCCCTAATTTCTTCATTTCTTCTACTCTGTGTTCTGGATATCATGGCTGCCTACTCATTCCATCCGTTTCTACTGCCTATATTTTTCTGCCGCTCCCCAGGCTCCATCCTTCTGCACCAGATGTTGGTATACTTTCAACTACTGATTGCAGAAACCTCTTCTTTGTTTGTTTTGATATTTCCGTGCCTCCAGAACTCCCTTTGCCTGCTCTATCCTACCTTCTACGTTTGATTCACGACTTCCCGAGGTGTGGATTATCGTTCCTAAGTATTTAAGCTGTTTTTATAGTTCCTGGTGGCAGTACTGTATCCCCTTAATTTCTTCACACCACTAGATATTCTGTTTTGCCCTTATTTATTCTAAATACATCTCGTTCGAAAGCTACCGTTAACTTCCTTGTCATAAATTTGACAGTAGCTGTACTTTGTGCTATCAATACTCGATCATCTGCATATAATAATGTGTTCAAATGGCTCTGAGCACTATGAGACTTAACTTCTGAGGTCATCAGTCCCCTAGAACTTAGAACTACTTAAACCTAACTAACCTAAGGACATCACACAAATCCATGCTCGAGGAGGGATTCGAACCTGCGACCGTAGCGGTCGCGCGGTTCCAGACTGTAGCGCTTAGAACCGCTCGGCCACCCCGGCCAGCCTAATAATGTGTAAATAGTTCCATGCAGGAAAGGAATTCCAAAGCGTCCGCACTATAGATTCGGTTCCAGTACACATTGCATATCGGCGACAGGCAGCAGCCTTGTCTACGTCTTTTCGAATGGCTCACTTAACTGTCCCCCTTATTTAACTACTTTCTATATGGCTGGTATATTATCCGGATAACGGATGTTTATTGTGCTTCTATACAGATATATTCTATCGCTTTGCTGGTAGGTACAGACATATTCGCTTTCTTTTTACCTACAAATACACTCCAAGACAAGAAGAAAACGATGTACCACGAAGGAATTATCCGAATGGAACGGAAATCGGTAGATGTGATGTATATATACAGACAAACAAACTATTACAATTTCAGAATAATTGGACGATTTATTCAAGAGGAAGATCTTTATAAACTATGAAATTCAATGAAGTGCGGGGCTACCTCTGGTCCTTGTGAAAGCAATTATTCTGCTTGACACTGACTGACAGAGTTATCGGATGTCCTGTGCGATATCGTGTCAAATTCTGCCAACTGGCGCATTACTTCGGTAAAATCCCGAGATCGTTGGATGGCCCCACATATATTGCACCAAACGTTCTCAATTGAGGAGAGAGTCGACGATCTTGCTGGCCAAGTTAGGGTTTGGCAAGCACGAAGAGAGGCAGTAGAAATATCGCCGCGTGCGGGCGGGTATTATCTGGCTGAAATGTAAGTCTAGCATGGCTTGTCATGAAGGGCAACAAAAGAGGGCGTAGAATATCGTTGACATACCGGTTAGCTGTAAGGGTACTGTCCATGACAACCAAAGGAATCCTGTTATGAAGAGAAATGGTAACTCAAATCATCACTCTTGGTTGTCTGGCTGTACGACGGGTGTGTGATGTACAGACGTTAGCAGAGCCAGTATGGGGAAGGTGTAGGCACATTTATTTGGTCCAAGCCTTGTTGACACAAATTTATTATTTAATAATAATTGGTTATACATCCAAGTTAATACAATTAACAGTTTAAAGTAAATTTTACCAATAGAAAAACATTCTCCCGAAGAACATGCAGCCCCACTGTCAAAACATTACATAAAGGTACTGTTAGTAAAAGGTATATTATGTATCATGTGCAGTCAACAAGACCGCAAGAATACTGTTTTGTTTCAACATAAGGTGAAAACACAAAAAATGCAGATCTTCAAAACAACTTACAAATAAACAATTTAACACATCACTCACAAAACTAAACAAATTATTTCACACATACAGTCTATTACGAGCTCAACAGTCATTTCTGCCAGCTGTGTGATACCTAAATTTGATTGATACAGAATAAACACAGCTCAAAAGAATGATCTTCCAACATACTATACAACTACTTTATAATAAAAAATGACTGCCCTTTTTTCCCATTCAAATTTCTGCATAACAGTTTTTGTACTAACAAGCTACAGTTGCTGCCTCTTACTTGCTACAGACAGACAAACACATCTGTCAACAAATGATTGATTAACGAGGTGGCAATTCAGAGCTAGCAACTTCTTGTAACAACTGATTCTCAAATGCTGCCACGAAAAACATTCTACAAAACAGAATCACACAATTTAAAGTTCCATTCACTACAAAATCCAACAAATCACGCAATATAAATAATGGTCACTTCGTAACAATGGAACTGAAAAAGATTACGCACTCAAGTATGCTTCTCACTCACAATAGTCCTTTTAAGTGCATACACAACACAGCTCAAAATCTATATCGCAAGCAGTATTCGTAGAATTAGGGAATTTGCAATTTAACGCACAAGGTTGACAAGATTTAATGTAATAATAATTTGGACAGAACTTTCATAAAATGATCGATGATAGTGGATACCGTGCCACACACTATGAAACAAATTAAGAATTATTCACAGTAGACACCTGGTACGTGATGATATTCTGAATTATTCCAAATCACAGAATGTTGGTTACAAGTACCAACCCAATAATAACTAATGATCATGAAATACAATAAAAGTATATGAAAATTTCGGCCTTAGCCAGGTGACGAGAACCACACCAATGCAGTTTCCTGTTACACTCGAGTGCTAGGCCCAACAAACAACAGCTGGTCATGGAGAACCACGCCAAGCAAGCGAGCATTCCGTCCTCCCCACATGCTCGCAAACAGCCATCTTATCGCAGTCCTTAAACGACAGGCACCAGTTGACTCCCAGCCGCTTCCGTTCTGTCGCCATCCGACGACCAGACGACCGGTCGACCAACGGCCTTCCGTCTGCGTCGACCACGGCCCCGGCGCATACTTGCACCGTGCGGACCTGCCTGCTGCTGACTGCCAACTCGTCCAGCCGCGGAGTAACGACGAACCCGACTCACTGCACAACCCAACAGCGACTTAAGACTTAGAACAGACCGACTAACATGCGAGTGTCTGCCTTCTGACTGACTCCCAGACTGAGCGACTGACCAGACTCGCCGAGACTGACCGACTCGTCCTCTCCCATCTTCCGATCGAGTCGTCCTCCGTCCGCAGCTCGTGGTCGTGCGGTAGCGTTCTCGCTTCCCGCGCCCGGGTTCCCGGGTTCGATTCCCGGCGCGGTCAGGGATTTTCTCTGCCTCGTGATGACTGGGTGTTGTGTGATGTCCTTAGGTTAGTTAGGTTTAAGTAGTTCTAAGTTCTAGGGGACTGACGACCATAGATGTTAAGTCCCATAGTGCTCAGAGCCATTTGAACCGAGCCGTCCTCCAAAACTGTTGCTCCGCGTAGCAGCGTCAACAGCGCTCCGCGATCACGGCCCCTATCGCAGGGGGCGAAAACAAGTGAAATAATCTCGCAGGTAAATCAAATGAGCTGAGCCGTGACACGGCTCAGGGTGATAGGTTGGTATGCACCGCTGTCGGCGGCGTCTCCAGTACAGCGCTAAATAGTCTACTGATAGATGGCACAACACTAATCGTCGCATTAAAAAAATTAAAAACAGACAACACTGCTATTCGTTGGTTCATACTACAAGCCTCCAGTTACAGACTGTCTAGTTTACGATTTGTTTGGCCCGTTAAAGACATACAGTTTTTTGAGTCCATTGTAAGCAATGGCCACTTACGCGGTACTCGACGGCATATGTCATCTTCATTCATTTGCCCTCAAGAGTGGGATTAAAATTCAGGGTAGAAGGATGTCAATGATAAGTTTCGCTGATGACATTATTACGCTATGTGAAAGTGAAAAAGGATTACAGGATCTGTTGGATGCAATGAACAGTCTATGACTACGGAATATGAATTGAAAGTAAATCGAAGAAAGAACGATGTAGTGAGAAGTAGCAGAAATGAGAACAGCGAGAAGCTTAAGATCAGATAGAAAGCAGACTAGCTCTGGCAGAAAGGGCATTCCTGGCCAGGAGAAGTCTACTGTTATCAAACGTAAGTCTTAATTTGAGGAAGAAATTTCTGAGAGCACAGTATGGTATGGCAGTGAGATATAGACTGTGGGAAAACCAGAAGAGAATCGAAGTTTTTGAGATATGATGCTACTGACTAATGTTGAAAATCCCTTGGACTGATAGGGTAAGGAATAAGGAGGTTTTAGACAGTACCGGCGATGAAAGGAACGTGTGAAAAACACTGATAAGAAGAAGGGAGAGGATGACAGAACATGTGTTAAGACACCAAGGAATAACTTCCATGGTGCTAGATGGAACTCTAGAGGGTAATAGCTGTAGAGGAAAAAGAACACACAAATTGAAGTACCTCCAGCAAATAATTGAAGACAGTGATTGCAAATGATACTCTGAGATGAAAAGATTGGCATAGGGGAAAATTTCGTAGCGGGCCTCATAAAATAAACACATAAATAAACTTATTCAAGGTCAATTTGAGTTTAGAAAGCGCTGAAAAAAAGGAGGGTTTTCACAGAGCATTACTTGATTTTACCTAAGTGGTGAAGTGGTACATCAGGATACTTGTGGTTTTCGTCTAGCCATCGACGTGTTTCATTGCATCGCTATAGATGCAGTTTGTTTCCCAGAGAGATCTGATGATGGAATGTGTATCCCGAAATAGATAATGTATTTTCGGGGAGGGAAATCAGCCTTGCCCTTTTCAAAGGAACCATCCCTACATGTCCGTGGAGTTTTACTTACCGATTTCCTATACCTGATTCTACACATCCTCACTTAGGCAATTCTTTTCGGACGTAGGAATTTTCCAAGCATTAATGTACGTTAGTAAAATAAAATATAAAAAATAAATTAAAAATCGAAACAACGAAATGAAGGTGAGGGGGAAGAGAAGCAGCCTCTGTGATGATCTTGTATTGCGCAACAAAAGCATCAAAGATAGTTGTAACGGAAGACGAAATGCAGCATCAGGGGGGTAGAAGATTCAAAATTTCAAGATCAATAGCGATGTTATCATTTAAGGTTGCACTACAACCGTGTTTGTGAAGCATATCTATAAAAATGTTTGGATGCTTTTTTTCCTTTCTTGGTATCATATGCTACACTACTGGCCATTAAAATTGTTACACCAAGAAGAAATGCAATGATAAACGGCTATTCATTGGACAAATATATTATACTAGAACTGACATGTGACTACATTTTCACGCAATTTGGGTCCATAGATCCTGGGAAATCAGTACCCAGAACAACCACCTCTGGCCGTAATAACGGCCTTGTAACGCCTGGGCATTGAGTCAAACAGAGTTTGGATGGTGTGTACAGGTACAGCTGCCCATTCAGCTTCAACACGATACCACAGTTGAGTTGGGTTGGGTTGTTTTTGGGGAAGGAGACCAGACTGTGAGGTCATCGGTCTCATCGGATTAGGGAAGGAAGGGGAAGGAAGTCGGCCGTGCCCTTTCAAAGGAACCATCCCGGCATTTGCCTCGAGCGATTTAGGGAAATCACGGAAAACCGAAATCAGCATGGCCGGGCGAGGGATTGAACCGTCGTCCTCCCGAATGCGAGTCCAGTGTATACCACAGTTCATCAAGAGTAGTGACTGGCGTATTGTGACGAGCCAGTTGCTCGGCCACCATTGACCAGACGTTTTCAACTGGTCGGAGATCTAGAGAATGTTTTGGCCAGGGCAGCAGTCGAACGTTACCCAGAAAGGCCCGTACAGGACCTGCAACATGCGGTCGTGCATTATCCTGGTGAAATGTAGGGTTTCGCAGGGATCGAATGAAGGGTAGAGCCACGGGTCGTAACACATCTGAAATGTAACGTCTACTGTTCAAAGTGTCGTCAATGCGAACAAGAAGTGATCGAGACGTGTAACTAATGGCACCCCACACCATCACGCCTGGTGATATGCCAGTACGGCGATGACGAATACACCCTTCCAATGTGCGTACACCGCGATGTCGCCAAACACGGATGCGACCATCATGATGCTGTAAACAGAACCTGGATTCATCCGAAAAAATGACGTTTTGCCATTCGTGCACCCAGGTTCGTTGTTGAGTACACCATCACAGGCGCTTCTGTCTGTGATGTAGCGTCAAGGGTAACCGCAGCCATGGTCTCCGAGCTGATGGTCCATGCTGCTGCAAACGTCGTCGAACTGTTCGTGCAGATGGTTGTTGTCTTGCAAACGTCCCCATTTGTTGACTAAGGGATCGAAACGTGGCTGCACGATCCGTTACAGCCATGCCGATAAGATGTCTGGCATCTCGAATGATAGTGATATGAGGCCGTTGGGATCCAGCACGGCGTTCCGTATTACCCTCCTGAACCCACCGATTCCATATTCTGCTAACAGTCATTGGATCTCGACCAACGCGAGCAGCAATGTCGCGATACGATAAACCGCGATCACGATAGGCTACAATCAGACCTTTATCAAAGTCGGAAACGTGATGGTACGCATTTATTCTCCTTACTCGAGGCATCACAACAACGTTTCACCATGAAACGCCCGTCAACTGTTGTTTTTGTACGTGAAATCGGTTGGAAACTTTCCTCATGTTAGCACGTTGTAGGTGTCACCACCGGCGCCAACCTTGTGTGAGTGCTCTGAAAAGCTAATCATTTGCATATCACAGCATCTTCTTTCTGTCGGTTAAATTTAGCGTCTGTAGCACGTCATCTTCGTGGTGTAGAAATTTTAATGGCCAGTAGTGTAATATTTTCTTTTATGCATTTCTGCAATTCTTTACCTCTAAATTTCATCGCATCTACTACATTTTACAATGTCAGTTTAACTATTCCGCATGCCTCACAAAATGGCCCACTGAGCAGTTTTTTCGTACCTTTCTTTTCACTCAAATTTCTCACAATATCTTTGTTTTCCGCCTTGAGCCCGTCTAATGTTTAGCTTCCTTCTTTAGTAACACTTATCAGAAACGACTATCCTCAGGCGAAACTTCTGATTCTTAAAATATTACCCTGTAGATTTTCTGTCTGAGAAACTTGGTGCTGAATTTAACACTTAAAATATTACCCTATAGATTTTCTGTCTGAGAAACTTGGTGCTGAATTTAACATCGATATTCGATATCAGTAGATTTTTTTATTATTAATATTGCTGCGTCGAGTGCCTACTTTCGTCTGATATTATGGCTTCGGACTTGTTGTATTTTAACTTCCTTTCTAGATGGCTGTTTCCTTTCCATTTCATTGTGGCTTTCGTAATATGTAGTGTTCTGCCTATTACCCTTTATCCCTGCAATCTTTGTTGTCTTCTTTCTTTCTCTGCTATTTAGTCGTTTCATATCATCTAATTATTTTTATATTTGCAGGCCTTGCACTTTTTTTCCGGAATGTACCTTATACGTTGCTTGGATCCGAGTTTTTTTTAAAAAAAGCATTAAGCTCTAAGCCTACCATAAGCCATTCATAACACGTATTATTCATTCCTGAGTTTTCTGTGTTACGATTTTCATTTGGTTATGAATTGCCATAAGCTTCGCAGAGGAATAAGAAGGAGAAGAAAACCAGTGTGGGACGTGCGGCTAAAATCCTTGGCTGTTTATCATTGGTATAGCATTTTCGCAGACAACGAAGGCAATTAATCTCAATTACGTGGCGGCACGTGTCCTTCACGTCTGCAGGCGAAGCAGCGCCGTGAATTGATTGCCGGAGCACTTGCCGGTACTGTCTTATTACGCACTCTTTTTACGTAACCTCGGCTGAAATACGTTCACTTCTCTTTTAACCGAGCGCAGCGCCACTTGCTCACTTTCGTCGACGAGTATCTAACTTAAGACGAAAGTCACCTCGCTAGTCGCTAGTCACTTACCTGAAGGGCCCTTTGCCTCGAACCGAGGTTACACTTACTGGCCACTTGGGCGAGAGGGTCATCGTTCTAGTCTTGGGATGGTTCTCCTTTTTTGTGCTACCCAAAAATTTTTTAACTTGGTTAGAGAAAAGTGATAGTATTGTTCCAAAAAGGTCTTCGTCTCTCGATGTTCTAAGCTGTTCTCCATTGTAACAAATGGCTGTCATAGTACGGCAAAAACCAACCATCGGAAAAATGCTCTTATCGGATCACAAAAAATGCGAATACGTTCTTGTTTATTTAAAATACTCTGATTGAAAAGTGGAGAACCAGCTGCCTCACTCTTCCTTCCACGAACTCTTTCAAATTCAGTGAGTTGTTGATAATGGCATCTTCGACGTGTTAAAGGCATTCTTGACAAACGTCAACTCACTACGTTCAGTCTCAAAGGCAACTATAGCTCACGACCGTTACAGCACGTATTTAAGGAAAACCTGATTTGCATCTCATAGCACCGCTACAATTCCACTCGTATGCGACACGTACGAAATTTGAACAGACGCCATATTTCAGATTTTTTTCCGTCACAAAACCGGAAAGTACCAGTAAACGTAAAATTACACTGTAATCAAAGTTTAAAAGTATATGAAAATAAAGGACAAAACGATATACCTAGAGCACAGACTGCTATGGTATATACAGGGTGGTCCATTGATCGTGACTGGGCCAAGTATCTCACGAAATATGCGTCAAACGAAAAAACTACAAAGAACGAAACTCGTCTAGCTTGAGGGGGAAACCAGAAGGCGCTATGGTTGCCCGCTAGATGGCGCTGTCGTAGGTCAAACGAATATCAACTGCGTTTTTTAAAATAGGAACCCCCATTTTTACTACATATTGGTGTAGTACGTAAAAAAATATGAATGTTTTAGTTTGACCACGTTTTTCGCTTTGTGATAGATGGCACTGTGAGAGTCACAAACATATGGCTCACAATTTTAGACGAACAGTTGGAAACAGGTAGGTTTTTCAAATTAAAATACAGAATGTACGTACGTTTGAACATTTTATTTCGGTTGTTCCAACGTGATACATGTTCGTTTGTGAGCTTATCATTTTTGTGAACACATGCTGTTACAGTGTGATTACCTGTAAATACCACATTAATGCAATAAATGCTTAAAATGATGTCCGCTATCTGGTTTCCCTTTTCAAGCTAGCCGAGTTTCGTTCTTTGTAGTTTTTTCGTTTGATGTTTATTTCGTGAGATATTTGGCCCGGTCACTATCAATGGACCACCCTGTAGACAAAAATCCAGAGATTGGTGAATAAGCTGTAATCATATACTGGTAAAAGGCTCAATGGTCCGGGTCATACCCGCTTCACACCACGTAATGAAAATAAAGCCCGACACGCCACAAAACTCTATTGTTCTTCGTTCAGGGAAAGAAGGTTGAATCGGGACGCCGGAGAATCTCACTGTAGACTTGTTTCCGTCGTCCTGGAAAGTAAGGCCAATTAATGACTGAGCTAACTTCAATGCCAGTGCCCACAGGCGACCAATCGATGGCGTAATGTATCCGTTTTGATGGCAACGACTGCTACGCTCTGTCTAACTGAGGTCAATGCGAAACAGTCGAACGATGGCGGAGAGAAGATTATGAACGACTTGATACCATGAGGACACCACTTCCATCACAAAAATAGGTAAGCTAACACTGGAGCAAACAACCTTCCAATCTCTCTCTGGCGACTCCACAGAGGAAACGCGACTTGGAAACGTCCAGCGACAACAGAGTAGTTTTACATGGAGGTGCGACTGGGAACGAATATTAACTCCCAAATAACTGGCATCAATAAAAAATTCCCGAATATGCCTTAATTTGTAATTTATTCACGATAACGGCAGATGCGGAGAAGGAGGTACAGAATTTGAATCCTCCCCACCGGAATATGCAGGTTCCATGCTTTTTTTTTCTTTTTTTTTCCAGCGCGAAGCTGCACACTTAGATTGAAAACATTATCTCAAATCACTCCGTGACAACATAACTTTTTGAGACACCTCATCGAGGTCCGCTGTGTGGGACGGGGGGGGGGGGGGTGGGAGGGGGGGAGGCGTCCCCAGATCCATCCAAAGGAGTGCGAGAAATACAACCGAAAACGATGAATATCATCATCATCAGATAAAGAAGAGTCAGGCAATGGGGAGCGATGAACATCATCATCATCAGATACAGACGAGTCAGGCAATGAGGAGCGATGAACATCATCATCAGATAAGGAAGAGACACGTAATGGAACACCTGAAGCTGTCTGCATCAGCTGACTATCCGGAAGAGACTCCGTAGCAACCTGGTGCTCTACCGTATCAGAAAGAGGAGGGAGTGGTGCCGCACTAGAACACTGTAAAGGCGGAGCTGCAGACGATGTCCCATTAACCCATCGGAACAAACGTTCTACGAATGGAGAAGAGGACGTAGATGCAACATTCATTGCAACATCAGCAGTACCAGCCTCACCATCCCTAGCGAAACAGGAACCGCTGTTAACGTCGGTACTCAAATTATCACCACTGGAAGAACCACCCTCCACCATCACCTTCGTGGAGAGGTGAGACTGAGGAAGGGTGACTTCAAAGTCGTCACCAACCAGAGTCCGCTGGCGTTGAAACTGTGGTGGTGGTGCCGGTGCCTTAGACGCACCACGGTCCGCATCTGGACGTGCAAGAAACGGCGTTTCGTCCTGCGGAGTGGTGATGGCGGTGGGTGGTGGTGGGGGGGGGGGGGGGGGGATGCAATGTCTCCCCAACGGCCTCTAAAGCTGGAGAAGTACTGACAGCAGATTGCGAAGACACTAATTCATCTAACATCAACGCACGACGCTTTTCAAAGGACGTCATTAAAACCGAACACGAGGCCGACGATTGGATCTGATATGGCCACTTTCATTACGAAGGAAGCAGGTTCCTTCTTGCCCTGCATACGTAACTTGACTCCGGTAAACAAAAACATTCAAGTGTGAAAATTTGTGGTAAGTTCCTATGGGACCAAACTGCTGAGGTCATCGGTCACTAGGCTTATACACTACTTAATCTAACTTAAACTAAGTTACGCTAAGGACAACACAAACACCCGTGCCCGAGGGAGGACTCGAACTTCCGACGGGGGCGAGCCGCATGAACCGTGCCAAGGCGCCTCACAACGCTCCTGCGGGTGGCATTAAAGTGTGAAGGAATATTATTTTGAAGACACATTCCTACCGTTCGGATATCACCGTAACATTGCAAGCGATGTTGCGTAGAGCAGTGTTGCGATCGGATACGCCGAACGATTTCAAAAGGAAACAACGCTGCGTTAAGAAGTGAATAGTACACTTCGGTGGAAGCTTGTAAACTATAACGGGAATACACTCGACTGCGCCGGCCGTGGTGGCCGAGCGGTTCTAGGCGCTACAGTCCGGAACCGCACGACCGCTACGGTCGCAGGTTCGAATCCTGCCTCGGGCATGGATGTGTGTGATGTCCTTAGGTTAGTTAAGTTCAAGTAGTTCTAAGTTCTAGGGGACTGATGACCTCAGAAGTTAAGTCCCATAGCGCTCAGAGCCATTTGAACCATTTGAACACTTGACTGCCACATTTGCAAAAAGGTCTGGACTAACACATCCATCACGGTATGTAAACATCAACTGACAACCGACCCGAGAGAGAAGACGGTCTGCCGGCTGGAGTGGCCGAGCGGTTCTAGGGGCTACAGTCTGGAACCGCACGACCGCTACGGTCGCAGGTTCGAATCCTGCCTCGGGCATGGATGTGTGTGATGTCCTTAGGTTAGTTATGTTTAAGTAGTTCGAAGTTTTAGGGGAATGATGACCTCAGAAGTTAAGTCCCATAGTGGTCAGAGCCATTTGAACCATTTTTTGAAGACGGTCTACCTGCAAGAGATCTTCGGACTTTACAAAAAATGCATACAAATCAGAACCAAAATAAGCTGTTTCTACCTCATCAGATGTAACCCGAACCATCTCGACCAACCAGTCGTGTAATTCTGAAGAGCCTGGTTGAACATGACGTGTACTCCTGTCGAAACTGAAACGAACGGTACCCCGACGAGGAATATTCATGGGAGATTCGAACTTGGGAGACCAGACGGACAACATGGCGCGGGCAGAGAATGTCGCCACCAGAGAACAAAGCAACAGCAAACTCCGCTAGGCTAAAAGTATGCGACACCGGCCGATACACACACAAGACTAAGTACACACAAGTTGGACACTGGCGGCGCCGCAGTACAGGCGGAAGTTAAGAATAGCCTGCTCGCTCTACGCCCAAGGCAGGACTGTTCACTAGGCAACTTCACTGACCACTAAACCATCCGGACACAGTGTTGTGCTGACCATTGTGTCTACCTTTGCGTCTTGATTCATAGTGGCCGGCACGGTAGCTCAGCGTGTACGGTCAGAGGGATAGTTGCCGTCTGTAATAAAAAAAAAAACAAAAAAAAAAAAAACTGTGTGACTAGATCAACGATGAACTTGAACTGGTGTCACGGGACGTCCGCCTCGATCAAATGCAACGAACAATGACGAACAAAATGAGATCAAGAAAAAAGAATAAAACCCAACGATCAATAAAAAAAAGTAAACAGGAGAGCCAGGTTCGTGTCCGAGACCGGTAAACATTTTCAGTTTGCCCCATTAATGTAAATCAAACCGCACTGGCACTCTTTTGTGTCTTGATTCATAGTGGCTGCAGGATCAAAATGGTATGTGTTTTTTGGACATGTCCAAAAGAACAGACACGAACTGTATAAATATGCATACTTAAATTTTGTGTTATTTATCATATAGATGAAACTTTATAGTTTTGGTATTCATGTGGGGGACCTCTCAGTTTTTATCGTTGAGAATCAAATGGTTCAAATGGCTCTGAGCACTATGGGACTTAACATCTGAAGGCATCAGTCCCCTAGAACTTAGAACTACTTAAACCTAACTAACCTAAGGACATCACACACATCCATACCCGAGGCAGGATTCGTACCGGCGACCGGTGCGGTCGCGCGGCTTCAGACTGAAGCGCCTAGAACCGCTCGGCCACACTGGCCGGCGCGGCACGTAGAGCAGCCACCAGAGTGCTGTTTTTCATTTCTAGTGTTGTTACCAGGCCTGGTAGGATATACACTGAAGCGCCAAAGAAACTGGAAGTCGCGATGGTAGCCGCGGGGTCTAGGGGGCCTTGCCACGGTTCGCTCGGCTACCCCCGTCGGAGGTTCGAGTCCTCCCTCGGGCATGAGTTTTTTTGTTGTCCGACAGGAAATTACCACAAAGAAGAACCTGGTATAGGCATGCATATAGTGAGTTTGAAGGTGGTGTTATAGTAGGCGCACGAGCAGTGGGACACGGCCCCTCCGAGGTAGCAATGAAGTGGGGATTTTCCCGTATGACCATTTCACGAGTGTACCGCGAAAATCAGGAATCCGGTAAAACATCAAATCTCCGACATCGCTGCGGCCGGAAAAAGATCCAGCAAGAACGCGACCAACGACGACTGAAGAGAATCGTTCAACGTGACAAAAGTGCAAAACTTCCGCAAATTGCTGCAGATTTCAATGCTAGGCCATCAACAAGTGTCAGCGTGCGACCATTCGAGGAAACATCGTCTATATGGGCTTTCAGGGTCAAAGGTCTACTCGTATACCCTTGTTGATTGCACGACACAAAGCTTTACGCCTCGCCTGGGCCCGTCAACACCGACGTTGGACTGTTGATGACTGGAAACACGTTGCCTGGTCTCATTTCAAATTGTGTCGAGCGGATGAATCCATGGATCCTGCATGTTAGCAGGGGGCTGTTTAAGCTGGTGGAGGCTCTGTAAT
Organism: Schistocerca americana; assembly: GCF_021461395.2. Lineage (NCBI taxonomy): Eukaryota > Metazoa > Arthropoda > Insecta > Orthoptera > Acrididae > Schistocerca > Schistocerca americana. Next base: position 322,572,899 of record NC_060121.1, on the reverse strand, counting down.
GGTGTGGGGTGTGTGCAGATGGAATGATACGTGTAGATATGGCTCTGACGGGTGACACGTATGTAAGCATCCTGTCTGATCACCTGCAGCCATTCATATCCATTGTGCATTCCGACGGACTTGGGCAATTCCAGCAGGACAATGCGATACCCCACACGTCCAGAATTACTACAGATTCGGTCCAGGAACATTCTTCTGAGTTTAAACACTTCTGTTGGCCACCAAACTCCCCGGACATGAACATTATTGAGTATATTTGGGATGCCTTGCTACGTGCTGTTTAGAAGCGATCTCCGCCGCCTCGTACTCTTATGGATAGTCTTGCAAGATTAATGGGTTCAGTTCCTTCCAGCATTACTTCAGACATTAGTCGAGTCCATGCCACGTCCTGTTGCGGCACTTCTGCATGCTCGCGGGGTCCCCTGCACGATATTAGGCAGATGTATCAGTCTCTTTGGCTCTTCAGCGTACAAGGGGCGTGAACAGCGTCCGACGTTCAGTGATTATCGTGATGGGCATGAAAATGTCGCGTACTTGTATGAGACAGCGTTATCAGCAGCAGACACAGTTTGAAATGGGCCTCTTTGTGGATCTCCAAGTACCGGCTGTTAGAATCGTGGAGCATCTAAGGCATACAGACGCGACAGTGGCCCGATGTTGGACTGCGTGGGAACGAGAGGGCAGGCGTACTCGTCGTCAAGGCTCAGATATCGCGTCTCACTACCACGAGAGAGGATCGCCGTATTGTGCACCAAACACATTGTATCCCCAACACAGCTGCGTCTGCCATCCGAGAGTAAGTAATGGACTCCTGGAAACATTCTGCGTTATCTTGCACCAGTAATGGGAGAGGAGCAGCTGGACTTGGGAATTACCGTCTCAAGCGCAGAACGTCTGGTTTGGAGTAGTTCCGTGATCGGAAAGCACGGACTGCTGGTGAATGTCGTCGCATTTCATTCAGCGATGAACCACGGTTTACACCATCCTGGATGACAGTCGTTGGAGAGTATGGCGGTGACATGGGAAAGTTCTAAGGCTTCCAATGTTTTGGGGGGCAGAGCGGTGCTACTCCTGGCGCCAAGGTGTGTGGAGCCATTGGGTGTGACCTCAGAACACGGCTGGAAGTGACTGCGGGAACTCTGGCGGTACATCACGGACATCCTGCGTCCTCATGTGTTACCTCTCATGCGACAGTATCATAGTGCCATTTTCAACAGAAGAATTCCCGTCCACGCATGGAACTTGTCTCTATGAATGCCTGATACTGAGGTACTCAATACAAGGTCCCAGTTACGTATCCGATAAAAAGTGTGTGGCACCAGCTCTGAAGTCACCTCCTGCCAGTGTCAGTATCTACATCTAAATCTACATGATACTCTTCAAATCATATTTAAGTGCCTGGCAGAGGGTTCATCGAACTACCTTCACGATAATTTTCTATTATTCCAATCCCCTACAGCGCGCAGAAGAAACGAACACCTATACCTTTCCGTGAGAGCTCTGATTTATCTTATTTTATTATGAAAATCGTTTCTCCCTATGTAGGTCGGCGACAACAAAATATTTTCATATTCGGAGGAGAAACTTGTTGTCCTAAATTTCACGACAAGATTCCGTCGCAACGAAAAATGTTCCGGCGTAACATCAAGCACCGGCATGTTGGCCTGGAATGTTACAGCAGAGAGGACTGTGAGACGACGTCAGCCATATAGTACGCTGTCTAGGACGACACCACAGCAGGAGCGGCCCCTATACGAAGAGATTATAAGCGCCGTTTCGCTCAGTTGCGGCCACACGAGAAAACGAGCCGTCAACCAATCGCTTTAGTGGCGTCTTATAAACTGTTGTGATTTGCTTGCGTTGAAATTGTGTATACCGAAGGACACTGAATATTTGCATTTCGCCAATTACGTTCAACACCTCTTTGTGAAAACACAAAGTTAAGTCAATTTAACTTACTGTAATAAACTCCATTAATAAGATTTCCTTGAATTGTTGTCTAGCTATTCGATAAAACAGCTTCCTAGGCACTCTATATTAAATGAGTGGGTACGATACGATAAAAAAGCACCTTTGTTTTAATGATGTCCAACCCAAATACTGTATCATATCAGTGATACCCTCTCCCGTATTTCGTGATAATACAAACAGTGCTGCCTTCTTTATTTTTCGATGTACGCCGTCAATTGTATCTGGTAAGTGTCCCACACAGCGCAGCAGTATTCTAAAAGAAGAGGGACAAGCGCAGTATAGGCAGTCTCTTTAGTAGATCTGCTACATTTCGGGGTGTCCGAACGGTTCTAGGCGCTACAGTCTGAAACCGACCGACCACTAAGGTAGCAGGTTCGAATCCTGCCTCGGGCATGGACGTTTGTGGTGTCCTTAGGTTAGTTAGGTTTAAGTAGTTCTAAGTTCTAGGGGACTGATGACCTCAGAATTTAAGTCCCATAGTGCACAGAGCCATCTGAACGATCTGTTACATTTCCTAAGTGCCCTGCCAATAAAACGCCGTATCTAGGATATGAAGTACCACTTACAACTGTTTAGGAAGCGTCCCACAGCAGACAATACAACGGCTCTGTGTCACCTCTTACCAACCGAATGAGAGCATACATTCATGCTAGAGAAGTGCAGCGTCATACCGATTAGTGGGCTCATACTGACAAGTTCTTTGTAAATTTTCCTCGATTTAATAATCATTGAAATATCATTGCATCCGTGTCAACGTGTGGAGTTCCCTTTCGTTTCCCCCTCCCCCCTGCTTCACTTACTTTGGTCATATCTTTTAGGTTCAAATGGCTCTGAGCACTATGGGACTTAACTTCTGAGGTCATCAGTCCCCTAGAACTTGGAACTACTTAAACCTAACTAACCTAAGGACATCACAAACATCCATGCCCGAGGCAGGATTCGAACCTGCGACCGTAGCGGTCGCGCGGTTCCAGACTGTAGCGCCTAGAACCGCTCGGCCTCTCCGGACGGCATATCTTTTAGTATGGCTCCGTCTCAGAGATTAACTACGAGCCCTGGTCTTTGGTGAAATTTCTCACACAGAATTTCAATCAGGGAGTCTCGAGAACAGATTCCATTCTTGGCCAGCCCATTGTTCAAATGATTACTAGCACTCTGCTGGCAAGTTTGCCCCGTTCGTCTCCGTCGGGCACTCCAAATGAACCTACAGGTGTTCCACATGGTTCCCTCCCACCACACGTTGCGTACGCAATAGTTGGGTGCGTGGCCTTGGAGACAACGGATAGTCGGAGCAACCCGTCGCAGTCGGGGCTCGTTTATTTCTGCCAAAAGGCGCGGCGACTCGCCACTAATAGCGGCTCCGCGCCCCTCGCCCCTCGCCCCTTCGCCTTTTTCTCCCCCCGTCCCTTTCACTCCTGCTTCTTTTTCATCCTTGGCGGCCAGACAGTGGCAACTTTCCTAATGCGGCGGGCGCTGCGCTTTATTGCGAGCCCCTCGTGCCACGCGAATGCCGATCCAGAAATAGAAGGCGTCCGCTCAGAAATAGCCGCGCGCGGCCTTGGCGCTGCGGAAACAAGAGCGAAGAGCGACGCCCGGCACCGTTAGCGCAGACGGGGCGTCGCGCTTTTTCTGGACGCCCGCCAGCCATCCCGACCTTGTAAGGCGCCCCCGCCTCCAGGGGAACCCGACAGACCGGAGGGTAGCCGCAAAAACCGAATCGGAAAACTCGCTACGTATACGGCATAAGCGGGTAATGTATAAGGACGCCGTACCGTTAGAGAGACGAAGAGTTTCTCAATTGCGACGCTCGCTCGCGCTTTTCTTAGTACAACTTTCTACGCGCGCGCGGACGGAAAAAAATGTTTTACCGTCTAGCGGTGAGTGAAGGTGCAGGCAGGAACATAGGTTCCCACAGCTGCCGGCAGTGGGAACGGCCTCACAATGGCTCGTTGAGCACGTAGGCAATGCCGCGTTCCTGCCGAGGACGCAATCTCTCTGCTCGCGACAATAACAACCTGCTGGCGCCGACAGGTGACGTCACAGCTTCCGCCGCTCGGAACCAGTGTTCCTCAGCCTGGGCGTTGTCGATGGGAACAATGGCAGGAGGGTGTCCACAATGAGGAAATCAAAGAAAAGCTGGGAATGAACCCTATAGATAGAGCAGTCAGGGCGAACAGGCTTAGATGGTGGGGTCATGTTACACGCATGGGAGAAGCAAGGTTACCCAAGAGACTCATGGGTTCAGCAGTAGAGGGTAGGAGGAGTCGGGGCAGACCAAGGAGAAGGTACGTGGATTCGGTTAAGAATAATTTTGAAGTAATAGGTTTAACATCAGAAGAGGCACCAATGTTAGCACTGAATAGGGAATCATGGAGGAATTTTATGAGAGGGCTATGCCCCAGACTGAACGCTGAAAGGCATAATCAGTCTTAAATGATGATGATGATGATGATGATGATGTCCTCTAGCTACAAACAGACAACAACGTACATGGATTTAATGTCCTACATCTACATCTACATGGATACTCTGCAAATCACATGTAAGTGCCTGACAGAGGGTTCATCGAACCACCTTCACAGTTCTCTATTATTCCAATCTCGTATAGTGCGCGGAAAGAATGAACACCTATATCTTTCCGTACGAGTCTGATTTCCCTTATTTTATCGTGGTGATCGTTCCGCCCTATGTACGTCGGTGTCAACAAAATATTTTCGCATTAGGAGGAGAAAGTTGGTGATTGGAATTTCGTGAGACGATTCCGTCGCAACGAAAAACGCCTTCCTTTTAATGATCTGCAACCCAAATCCTGTATCGTTTCTGTGACACTCTCTCCCATATTTCGCGATAATACAAAACGTGCTGGCTTTATTTGAAGTTTTTCGATGTACTCCGTCAGTCCTATCTGGTAAAATCCACACACCACGCAGCAGTATTCCAAAAGAAGACGGACAAGCGTACTGTGGGCAGTCTCCTTATTAGGTCTGTTACATTTTCTAAGTGTCCTGCCAATAAAACGTAGTCTTTCGTTAGCCTTCCCCACAACATTTTCTATGTGTTCTTTCCAATTTAAGTTGTTCGTAACTGTAATACCTAGGAATTTAGTTGAATTTACGGCTTTTAGGTTAGACTATCGTGCAACTGAAGTTTAACGAGTTCCTTTTAGCACTCATACAAATGCCTCACACTTTTCGTTATTTAGGATCAACTGCCACTTTTCGCACCATTCAGATACTTTTTCTAAATCGTTTTGCACTTTGTTTTGATCTTCTGATGGCTTTATTAGTCGATAAACGACAGCGTCATCTGCAAACATCCGAAGACGGCTGCTCAGATTGTCTCCAAAATCGTTTATATATAGATAAGGAACAGCAAAGGGCCCATAACACTACCTTGGGGAACGCCTGAAATCTCTTCTGTTTTACTCGATGACTTTCCGTCAATTACTACGAACTGTGACCTCTCTGACAGGAAAACGCAAATCCAGTCACATAACTGAGACGATATTCCCTACGCACGCAATTTCACTACGAGCCGCTTGCGGGGTACAGGGTCAAAGCCTTCCGGGAATCCAGGAATACGGAATCGATCTGAAATCCCTTGTCAATAGCACTCAACACTTCACGTGAATAAAGAGCTAGTTGTGTTTCACAGGAACGATGTTTTCTAAACCCATGTTGACTGTGTGTGAATAGACCGTTTCCTTCGAGTTAATTCATCATGTTCGAACACAATATATGTTCAAAAATCCTGCTGCATATCGACGTTAACGATATGGGCCTGTAATTTAGTGGACTACTCCTACTACCTTTCTTGAATATTGGTGTGACCTGTGCAACTTTCCAGTCTTTGGGTACGGATCTTTCGTTGAGCGAACGGTTGTATATGATTGTTAAGTATGGAGCTAATGCATCAGCATACTCCGAAAGGAACGTAATTGGTATACAGTCTGGACCAGAAGAGTTGCTTTGATTTGAGTTGCTTCCGAGGATATTTACTTCTACGTTACTCATGATAGCAGCTGTTCTCGATTCGAATTCTGGAATATTTACTTCGTCTTATTTTGTGAAGGCGTTTCGAAAGGCTGTGTTTAATAAATCTGTTTTGGCAGCACTGTCTTCGATAGCATTTCCATTGTTATCGCGCAGAGCAGGCATTGATTGTTTCTTGCCGCTAACATACTTCACATACGACCAGAATCTCTTTCAATTTTCTGCCAGGTTTCGAGACAAAGTTTCGTTATGGAAACTGTTAGAGGCGTCTCGCGTTGAACTCCGCACTAAATTTCGAGCTTCTGTAAAGGATCGCCAATTTTGGGGATTTTGCTTCTGTTTAAACTGATGTACCTCTGTTTAAATTGATACGGTAATATAAGAGGGAGTCAAACTAAAACTAGACACAGACAAAATAAGTAAGTAAACTGCTTAATATTTCAAAAGTAAACGCCATAGCTGCTAATGCATTTACCCAAGTATGAGACAAAGCGTAAACGCCTTCACAGAAACATGTTTACATTTTTCTGCGTGAGCCTCTTCGTCAGAAGCAAACCTACGACCATGGATATCTCTCTTCAGGGCACCAAAAATATGGAAATCGCATGGAGAGAGATCGAGATTGTATGGAGTTTGTGTAAGGGCTTCCCAGCGAAACGTGTGTGTCCGCCTACATGTTGCCACAGTTGTTTCGAGTACGCTGCAGAAGTTTCACTTGGAAGCCTTTACACATCCCCGATAGGGTCCTCATCTCTCCCCATGCGAGTTCCTATTCTTGTAGCTGTTAAGAGAGAAAATTGTTGCCTAAGAATTGCTTCAGATGATCAGGTGCCTGGCCCGGGTACATCATGGTTTTTCTGTGAAAGAACTTGACCCTCTTGTCTCACAGTGTTGTAAATGTTTTAGCAGTTAAGGCGATTATTTTTGTAATTTTAAATCATTTACTTCCCTTTTTTGCATGTCCTTTTTTCTGCGTCAAATGCATGACTTTCGGAACATTTTCAATTGCTTCTTCTGAAATATTTATGTCTGCTTTCAAACTATTTGAACATTGTACATTTTCGTTAGCGTTAGGCGCTATGTGCTGAATCTACTGTTGTCACGTCACACAGGCTGCTCTGGTTCTTCCACTGAGATGAGATGCTGCATCCCATTAGCGTCATTAACAAAAAAATTTACGCTATATTTTTATTGTTTTTGTCTTGGTTCCATTAATTGTATATGCTCTTGTCCCCTTCCTTTCTCATTTACGAAAACTGTGTTTCTGAGCTTTTATTGTTTTGACGCCGTGGTCTTTCGTTCTTTTAAGTGTAATGTATTGTAATTGTTATTTGATTCCCATGAAATACTGATTTTAATAGCATGTTGAAGTTTGAACGTCGTATAGTACTGTATTATTGTTTTAAACAAAAATTTTTTTTCATTTTTTACTGTCGTTGTGCTCTGTACAGAGTACAGACGGGCTTTATATTAACTAGTGATTTACAGTGACGGACGGTTCATGTTTTTTGGTCTTAATGGAAAGACTGATGAATAAGGATGCTATGACCAATATTTACTAGCCATAAAAAATTTTGGTTCCTCTATCGCGATAAGATCGCCATGCTCCCTTCCTGTGAACGTTTTCTTAATAGAATGGAAATTTTAACGAAATAGCCAATGACTACGATTATATGAAAGTGAAGTATTACTAGCTATAATTGTTATGGTTCCTATCATCCTAATAATGTCTCATCCCTTCCTGTCCACATTTTTAAAACTACATTTCTGTTTTTTTATACTATTGTCTTTGTACAACCTGTTAATAGGGAACTATGTTAAGCTACAAAATACTACTTTTAACGTTATCTCTTATGTTAGAAATGCGTCGGATGCGAATGTAACAACAGCGGCTACGAACAGAAATTCCACTTACGCGGAAGACGTAGTTGTCTTACGTAACTCGGGGTCTTCAGTGCGCCAGGCGTCGTACAAGTCAGATAACTTGCGGAAGAGGTTGCAATGTCAGTTTTTCGCATCTCGATATTTTAAACGAGATATGTAACATCAGTGAGTTGCAGCAAAGCATGTTTTTCGTTAGAAAACCTAAGGCCGGAAGGCAGGTAGAGCCAACGTTATCAGCAACTCTCCGAATGCGCTGACGATTATGAAATATTTATGTAAAGGGGCGTCACAGAAAAGTATTGTATCAAAGCATGACAGTCTGAAATCGATGTTAAGGTGATGATCACAGTTTTTCGGTAGTAATGGCGTTGTTCATTTCTGATTTTTGCCTCTAGTTTAAACAGCCAACGGTCGACACTACCCAAGCGTTTTGAAAGCGCTAATGGAGAAATTTCGCAACTTTATCAGTTCGCGGGCTGACGCACTGTCAGGAAACTCAGCTGATCGGTAGGGCGCGAATGTGTTGTCGTCAGTGAATGATGTTATCTGTCAACTGTTGCATATTCGACAATGATTAAGTGAGCTTTTGAACGTGGTTTACTTAGAATTTTTTGTGTTGTGAGATGAAAAGCATGGAGGACAAGGTGAGAAAATGACCGATATACGTAAGTCTTTGTACATCATAAACCGAAAATGAAAGTGAGAAAATCGAAAAATATCCTACCTGAAACGCTATATCACAAGTACGGGTAAGACAAACTCAAACATTTCTATCAAAAACCCTAGAAATTGTACAGAAGGAGAAAATATAGACCTAACTAGTAATTCGGCTGGCCTCAAGCACTTTGATGAAAAGGACAGTAGTCACCTTGTCAGTATTTTCGACGTTGGAAACAAGCTAAAAAAGTTTAAAAAAATTATTGACGATGTCCCAAAGCAAAAGATTTTATTGAATCCATGGCAACCTGACAAAAATTATAATTTCAAGAATGACGCAGATGGCATAAAGAGAATTTTTCGAATGGACTGGGTGTCATATCCACGGTTGACTTATTCTAAAGCAGTTAAAGGTCGCTTTGTAAGTTGTATGTGCTTTTTCGGTTACTTATGATGCTTGACAGTCAATTCAAAAATTTCAAAAAGTTTACGAATCTGTAAAAGTTCTTATGAATCTTGAATGGTATCAAGACACAATTCAAAAGTCAAGTTCTTTTACTTAATGATGAGTCTTTCGGCTGTATGGCAGAGGTCGAAGAAACTTTTTGATTTCCTGATCTTTCGTCCAGAGCTTTGCTGGATGTCTTTGGAGGTGCTCTTGGCGACGCTGAGTGTTGCCGGCAAGAGTCAGCATCGCCTAGAGCATCACCGAAAATGTCCAATGCAGCTTTTGACGAAACATCAGAATTCAAAAAGTTTCTTCGACCTCTGACATACAGCCAGAAGACCCATCATCAAGTGTGACGTCCGATCATGAAAGCCTTCACTGTATGAACAAGTCATTTTGTTAATATTACGACAAACAAAGCTAAGAGTGTAGGAACTACCACACACGTCAGTAAGAATCTTTCGAAATAAACTAACAGCGCTAATTTGAAATCAAGTGTTACTTGCTTATTGTTTTGTGCTTTACATGACTTGGTATTAAGAGGAAAAAAAATTCAAATACTGTTTTTCATACGTTATTGCAGTTAAGAGCACTTTCAGCTTCTGTATCAAATAATGTGCAACAAGTTCGGAAAGAATATTCTGATATTGATCTGCCCTAAACTGGAAAATAAGCAGAAGAAAACTAGCCATCCAACAGCTGAACCTCTTGTAAATGACCCAACATACGAAGAGGTTTTAAAAAGTTAAAAAAAAGAACAGGTGGAACTGACGCAATACCAGTGGAATTGCTGGACTGTGAAAGTAATAAACTTCATGAGAAATTGTTTCATCTTACTCTTGAAATTATTGGAGATGGAATATTACCGGATGAATGGAAGGAATCAGTCACTGTCTCTACACACAAGAGAGGAAATAAACAAAATTACCAGTCACAGCTCACAAAGTACAATCACATATACCCTTCTATAGTGAAGGCATAATAGGGGACTACCAGAATGCTTTTCAGAAAAATTTTGCATCAAGAACCATCAATGAAAAAGTATGGGAATAAAACTAGAAAAATGTTCAAATGTTTGTGAGTTTCTAAGGGACCAAAGTACTGAGGTCATCGGTCCCTAGCCTTACACATCACTTAATCTAACGTAAATTAACTTACGCTAAGGACAACACACACACCCATGCCCGAGGGTGGATTCGAACCTCCGACGGGGGGGAGCCGCGCGAACCGTGGCAAGGCACACCAGACCGCTCGGCTACTCCGCAATAAAACTAGAATATCCAGTGCCTGCGCAATGAATTTCAAAAGACTACATCTGTATGATGCGAAAAGTGGCAATTGACCCTGAATAAAGAAAACTGTGAATTTATTCACATGAGTACTAAAAGAAATCAGCTAAATTTCAATTACGCGATACGTCACAGAAATCTGAAGGCTGTAAATTCAGCAAAATACTTAAGGATTACAATTACAAATAATCTAAATTGGAACGGTCACATAGATAATGTTGTGGGTAGAGCAAACCACAGACTGCGATTCATTGGCAGAACAACCAGTTGCAACAGGTCTACTAAAGAGACTGCTTACACCACGCTTGTCCGCCCTATTGTGGAGTATTGCTGTGCTGTGTGGGATCCGTATCAGGTGGAACTGACGGATGACATCTAAAAAGTACAAAGAATGGCAGCTCGTTTTGTAGTATAGCGAAAAAGGGGAGATAGTGTCACAGACATTATACGTGAATTGGAGTGGCAATCATTAAAACAAAGGCGTTTTTCGTTGCGACGGGATCTTCTCATGAAATTTCAATCACCAGTTTCTCCTCCGATTGCGAAAACATTCTGTTGGCACCTACCTACACTGGGAGAAATGATCATCATGATAAAACAAGAGAAATCAGGGTTCGCACAGAAAAATTTAAGTGCTCGTTTTTCCTGTGTGCCGTTCGAGAGTGGAACGGTAGAGAGACAGCTTGAAGGTGGTTCATTGAACCCTCTGCCAGGCACTTTATTGTGAATAGCAGAGTGATCACGTAGATGTAGCTGGAGATATAGTGCACAGTGAAACAGCAAGAGAAATCTTGGCAGAATAAGGAGTCCTTGAATCATCCTGGTCAAACTGTGTATGTAGAAGGCGGTAAGCAGGCTGATATACTACGGATCGTTATTGGAGTCTTTTGAGAACAAAACTGGAGAGAAGGCAAGCGTGGCACTATCCCCACTTAGCTTCAACCTAGTCACGGAGAAAGTAGAAAGAGAAACCAAACAAACAACGAATGGAAGCGTCACAGATAACCAACCAAATGAACTCGCCTTTGTAGATGACATAGATTTAATAAGAAATAACAGTGGTGTAACTGAAACGTTGTTCGAGAAACTAAATGAAATCATCATGAAAATAGGTTTGAAAAATTAATCAAGAAAACAGGACTACATGATCATAGAAAGGGAAAACATGATTACAGAACAATGTACTGACCTGCACATAGAAAACGGACTCTCAAGAATACTCCCAACTTCAAATACCTTGGCGTAAATACAGGTGGAAGAGAAAATGCCTGACTTCGCGGTCGGCGTACGGTTCCTCATCCCAGTTCAAGACAAATGTTTTATGTAGCAAAACCCAGTCTCGCCAATAGGTTTAATAGAAATTCGATTTTTAAAAACAATCGAGCCTTTGGTAACGTTGCAACTGCATGCAGTGTGGCCAAGAACAGGCAGCATGAACTCTGCGCTGTGCTGGAACTGTCTCAATAGCTCAGTGAGAGGACGCAAAACCGCATGGAACGGATATGCAAGCCGGCCGCGGTGGCCGTGCGGTTCTAGGCGCTCCAGTCCGGAGCCGCGCTGCTGCTACGGTCGCAGGTTTGAATCCTGCCTCGGGCATGGATGTGTGTGATGTCCTTAGGTTAGTTAGGTTTAAGTAGTTCTGTTCTAGGGGACTGATGACCATAGCAGTTGAGTCCCATAGTGCTCAGAGCCATTTGAACCATTTGAACGGATATGCAGACTTGCCGATGTTCCAGTCGAGTCAAACATATTTTTTCAGTTAAAGCTGCAAATCGTATCCAATTTGCACCTCCACAATGTGGTATCTTGTGTTTACCTTTCTTTTACTGTTGCATCCATTTTAATATTAAGACATAGATGTAAACGACTACTTTGTTTCGTCTATGATGCAACCAAAGTCAATAGAAAATAGTAGCGGATACAGTAACATCATTTATATCCAACGGGGTACAAAAAAACAGTAGGCAGGCTACACTAGACTGCACATTATTCTACGAACAGTAATTCCATTTTGTACATTTGACGTCCAGGCTTTTCTTCGCAGAGTCGGTACGTACACGCTCGAGCAACGTTCGCTTTGCAAATACTCCGCCACTCGCTGGATCATACTTTGTTGGATCTTACGCAACACGCCTTCATACACCATTGCCAAAACGGTATGCATACCAGCCATTAGGTCGTGTACATCCATGGGTGGTGTTCTTTAAAAGTATTCCTTTAAGTGTCCCCACAAATACTGAAGACTTGGAGGCCAGAACATTTAACCTCTATGGCCAATCCATTTCTCTGGAAACGCTCCCTTTAAGTAATTACGCAACTTCTTTCCAAAGTGAGGCGGTGCCAGTCATGCTGAAATCATAGCTGTCGCCGAACACCAAGTGAAACGTTTTTTGTAATGTGTCAAGCAAAGTACTGCAAAGAAACGTACGATACAGGGGCGCATTCAACTTGTGTGGCATTAGTTGAGGACTCAAAAACACTCACCTTCCAGCCCACATGTTTACGCTAAAGCGTGCCTGATGACATGTGGTTTGTGTTCTGACAACTAACGGCTGTTGTGGAGAATGAAAATACCTTCACGAGTGAAGCTAGATTCTTTGGTCCGTATCTCGTTGTTTATAAAATGTTCATTTTCCACTTGGTACAAAAGCCATTCACGAAACTGTACTCGTCGAATGCGGTCTCCTGGCCACAGGTGTTGAGTTAACGTGTAATGATACCGATGTATTCCTTCGTCGGGGACCACTTCAACATCCAGGCTCTGAGATACCTGGACCTAACTTGCACTCTTACGGATACTTCGCCGAAGTGACGGTTTCACGGATCATGTCCTCTTTCTCAGTACATCTGATGCTTGGACGACCTCTGTCCATTATACTTGCGGACGAATATTACCAGCTGTCAAATTAAACACCTTCCTGCCGTCTAGTTTCCAACCTTATTTTATTTGGAAACCAGTTCCAGCGCTTTACTACGTCATCTTCAGGCCCCTGACCGACATGTACTAAGATTCTACATCGGTTCCAATATCAGTATTGCTGTAATGCTGACCCCACTATTGCTGGCCCCTATTTTGATCACAACCGAGGTAGAATCTTCGTACACGTCGATCAGGGCCCTGAAGATGGACTAGAAAAACGCTGAAACTGGTTGCCAAATAAAATAAGTTTGGTAACTAGACGGCTGGAAGGAGTTTAATTTGACGTCCTGTATCAAATAGACAAGTCCCGCAACCATCTCTACAAAGATGGACATACAGAGAATATTACCGGCTTCCCGATGGCGTTGTTGTGGGAGACATTCTTATCGGGATCGTGACTTTGAGAGCACCGTGCAGCATATGCACTAGCAGAGGCAGCAGCTTGGTCATCGGGTACACCCAGCACCAAAAAAAGCACATCGATTTATTCATCGTTTGTGTACTCCATCGAGAAGCGGCTCTATATGAAGTTGATAGGACCAGTTATAGTAGTGCAGTGTGCCGGGAGTAGACACATGCATCCACTTTAATAGATCCTACTGACATGTAATAGGCTATTGTCATGTGACAAAATGATGTCCTGTTTATAAATGTCGACTATTAGTGAACGGACGGCTAATAAATAAAAAAAGAAACTCGACGAGGATTGGAAACATAGCTCCGTGGTGGATGTGGGTTAGATATGCCACCAGTCTGCACAGTGAGCTAGGATGCCTCGTACGGTAATGGGACGTAATACACGTTCCTCTGTAAATTACGATGTGCTGCAGGATGTGAAAATATTCGTAGCTCTTCGTCCTCATACATGTGTTATCGAAATGCACGCGATCAGATTTTTCTAAATAAACTTTTGCCTTGAATCTGGATGAGAAATGACATGCCGACCTCAAAGTGAGTCATTTTTTGTTCATTCTGTATAAATGGCAGCAATAGAAGAGACGCCGATACCAAATTATACCGGTGTGTTCCCGGTGGAGGTTCGAGTCCTCCCTCGGGCATGGGTGTGCGTGTGTTCGTTTTTAGGATAATTTAGGTTAAGTAGTGTGTAGGCTTAGGGACTGATGACCTTAGCAGTCAAGTCCCATAAGATTTCACACACATTTTTTTTTATATATATACCGGCGTGGCCGAGCGGTTCTAGGCGCTTCAGTCTGCAACCGCGCGATCGCTACGGTCGCAGGTTCGAATCCTGCCTCGGGCATGGATGTGTGTGATGTCGTTAGGTTAGTGAGGTTTAAGTAGTTCTAAGTTCTAGGGCACTCAGAGCCATTTGAACCAACCAAATTATACGTCGATATAAAATTATATGTCGATCGCAAAGTATATTTTTCCCTCCAAACACTGCCATCCTTCAAACTCATGACCAAGAAAACCAAGCTGAAACGCTACAAAATAATCATCAGGCTAGTGCTGCGTATGGAGCGGAACATGAGCAAAGGAATAGCGTGCTATCTCTCAGATTTCGAAAATAAAGTGTACAGAAAATAAACAGATATTGGGTCAGCGTTTGACCAAAAAATATAAAGATGGGTTTGGATGTCGAATGGAGAACTAGCTAAGGTAGCCAACCTACACTCGGTAGTGAACAACGCAGAAGCGAGACGTTAACAATGAGCAGTCCATGTTGTTAGAAAGGACCCTGACAGAACAGTCTGTCAGACATATAGCAAGAAGTGGGAGGCTTAAGACCCGCATGGACGTTCAAGAGCAGATGGCAAGATGCGGTGCCAGACAGGAGGAACGAGAGCCAGGTAGTGGAGTGGCATGGGATCGCCACGGCCCAAAGACGGCAACGGAGTGAGTGAATGCGAGTGTACATTAACCAAGGACTAAAAGTGCAGTATAGAAACAAATAGGAGAAAATAATTAGCAGATAACGATGCCCTCAAGATTTCTAAATGACGTGAATGAGGAAAATCCTTTGCTCCGGCACGAAAACCTGCGGGCGCGCCTGCTCGGAATACATGGGGCACACACAGGGAAGACGTCACTGTCTGAAGGGCTGCGCAACTGATTAGGTAGAGAGAGTGCAAGAGGGAGCATGTTGTGCGGCTGGGAGGCGATAGAAGAGAGCCTGTCCGTTCTGGAGTCGCCACTTTGTTTCCATCTCAGGAGGCCTCGCGCCCTTCTTGGTCAAGAACTGTAAGCGGAGGTAGCTGAGCGTTCGTCCGTCAGCAACCTTCACTGTGGATGCTGCGCCCAGAAACGTAGGCCGGCACTGGGCTGTGGAAACAGTCTTCCGGCCAGCTAACATCTCTTATGTTTATCCATTACGGATATTTTAGAACCGTGACTGTATATTGAATGTAAATAAGTTGTATAAAACTGCAACCAGTCACTTTTTTGAATAATTGTTTTAATCCATGAACTGGTTTTCGAACCTTTTCAGGTTCATCTTCAATGGTTTCAGGAAGTTACATTATTATTGCTACGACAAAAATATGGAACATACTTTAATGTATCGCCATGACTATAGCTCATCTGTCGATATGGATGTAATTTTAGTTTTTTACTTACTGCGACAGTATAGGCGGCTTTTTTGAGTTAGTGTCCATCTGTCTGCCTCCATTTTGATGTCCAGTTGTTATATCACTACACACACTTCCACACAAACTATAATAATTTACACTCTGACAGCGAGACTTTTCCAGCATCCAGCATGCGTTTTACATCTGTTGCTTGTAACAAAGGTCTTGAGAGAAAGATATGGCATAGACCTACTTAGCACAGAGATGTAATTTGTTCTTCTTTACATGTGTTAAAGTCGATACAAGGGCAAATATTTTAATCGAACTGGCGATGACATGAGAGCACAAAATAAAATAAATAAATTACTACAAGAACAAACTTCAGGAGATCTGATATCTTATTTCTATTTGTATATTACTTATAATAAAGGCAGTTTATAGCATTTTTTTACTAAATCGTGATTGGCATTAACATGAATACCCAGGAATCAATGATACAGAGTTGTTGTATCTGCAGCGAGATGCAGCTGTCTGTTAGACTAGGACCTTTATATTTAAATTTAAATTAATAACAAACCTTCAGATGAACTGTTGACTTATTTCTGTTGTTATGTTAACATGATCCGGGGTATTAGCAAGAGTAGATTCTGTTTATTTTAGCTAAAGGTATATGTATAAAAGTTATAGTGATTGTAATGGACTAAAGATGTTTGTATGGCTATACACTTTATACTATTTAAACAACCATGAACAAAAGTTCTTTAACTGTTGACTTATTTTTATTCTAACATTTAAGTGATCTGGAATATTGGTAAAGGCAGCTTCTGTTTGTTCCAGCTAGAACTAATATGTATAAAAATGCTGATTTATGTTAGCTGTAGAGGGCTTTAACATTTAGAAATATATTACAGGTTTTACTCTGTGGTAGGATATTACATTGGCACCGGTGTAGTTAGGATGTAAGGAGAGGGAGGGGGGAAGGTCGTTTTGGGGAAGGGGGTGGGGATGGGGAAGCGGTGTAGGGTCCATTGAGTGGTTACTTGTTTTGAACTAGTAGATCTTAAAAGTTCTGAAAGGAAAATTTGTTTCTCAGTTCAGTTTGATCATTGAGTAGGTAGTCAGGTGCTGTATTTGTGTAGATAAATATTTCAATTTCATCAAGAAGGTCAAGTATTGTGCCTTTGTTTGCAAAATGGAGTATTTGGAGATTCTGTTCTATGTTGTTTGCAGAATGATTGTGTTGGACAAGATGTGAGGCAAAGTTGTACATATTCAGGTTGTAAAGACGGAGTGCATCTATGTGTTCTTTAAATCTTGTTGTGAAGCTTCTAGCAGTTTGTCCAACGTAGAAGCTCAGACGCGAGTTGCAAATGAGATTGTACACACCTGACTTTTGATACTGTTGTATAGTGGCTTTGGTGCTGTGTATGATTTTATTTTGTATTTTGTTGTTGGTGAAGACTTTTATTTTTAAGTTGTATGTTTTGAAGAGGTTGGCAATTTGGTGAGAAATCTTCCCTAGGAAAGACAGGCTTATAAATGTGGTCTTCTAGTTTGTGGATGGTTCTTCAGCAGTTGGTTGATTTAATTTTGCTGTATGACTTAGTTTATCTATTATTGCAGGGTTGTACCCTTTGTTGGGGGCAACTGATTTAATAATTTCTGTTTCTTTTTGTCTGTCACTTGTGTCCATTGGGATTTTAAGCATGTGATTAACCATTGTTCTGAAGAATGCTTCTTTATGTTGGTCTGGATGGCAAAAGGATTTGCGTATGGTAACATTGGTGGTTGTCGACTTTCTGAAAATTTGAAATTTATGCTTTTGATTTTTATTTGAGATTGTTAGATCAAGATAGTTAATGCCTTTTGGTGTTTCCAGTTCTACTGCGAATTGAATTTTATTGTGTATTTTATTAAGTTATTTGGCTAGATTATCTATTTCTTCTGTTGTTCCATTGAACAAAATGGGAGTGTCATCAACATAGCGTTTGTAATAAAGCAGCTTGTCTTTTGGTTGGGTTTGGGATCTAAAGAAAGTTGTTCTCAAGGTTATATATATATATATATATATATATATATATATATATATATATATATATATATATATATATGTCTGCTAGCAAGCCTGCAAGACTACTATCCATTGTCAGTCCATCTTCCTGAATGTAAAACTTGTTGTTGAACAGGAAGTACTGGAAGTACTTGTGAGATAATATAAGCTCCAGGATCTCTTTGAGTTCATAGATTTCAGCTCTCCCCATTGTTCCACGTTTGAGTAAGCTATTTCTTATTAAACTAATTGTTTCCTTGACAGGTATGTTTGTATATAGGTTGACTATGTAAAGAGATGGAAATTTAGCTGTGACAAGGATGGGGATATCTTTTATACTATTGATGAGCTCATAACTGTTTTTGATGGAGAAGTTATTTTCAAAAACATATGCATTTTCATCTGGAAAGGAAGTTCCTTGGCCGGCCGCTGCGGCCGAGCAGTTCTAGGCGCTTTAGTCCGGAACCGCGCTGCTGCTGCAGTCGCAGGTTCGAATCTTGCCTCGGGCAGGGATGTGTGTGATGTCCATAGGTTAGTTAGGTTTAAGTAGTTCTAACGGACTGATGACCTCAAATGTTAAGTCCCATAGTGCTTGGAGCCATGTGAACCATTTTTTTAAGTGCCTTGAAGGTTGACTCAATAGGGAGCGGAAAAGTGAAAATCTTAGGGTGCAAGATCAGGTGATATGATGGGAGCGGAATGCTTTCCAATCTCAACCCTTGTAGTGTTTTTTGTCAGTCTAGCAGAATGTGAACCGGTGTTATCGTGAAGTAGGATCACTTCACGCAGTCTTCCTGGTCGTTCTTCTTGGATTGCGGTCTGCAAGACGTTTTAGTTGTTGACAGCAAATGTCAGCAGTGATGGTGATACTTCCGGGAAGCAATCTTAGTACATCACACAGATGCTGTTCCACTTAATGCACAACATTATCTTTTACGGATGTGCGCAGGTCTTTGTGCGGCGAGTTGGTGCTTTGTTTGGGCTCAACCACTTCTTTCTTTTCATTATGTTAGCATAAAGAGACCAATTCTCGTCACGAGTAATGATACAGGATAGGAATGGTCGATGTTGTTCACGAGCGAAATGATGACGAACAAGTAGACATGCACATATGGCCATCCACTGATTTCTGTGATTTTGGCTTAGAGTGTGTGGCACCAACATACCCGCTTTATGAACCTCCCCTATTGCATCCTAATGTCCCATGATGATTCAATGATTACAGTTTTTCACATCTGTCAGTTCTCGAGTACACTGACCTGGATCATTGTGAATTAATGCGTTTAAACGATCTTCATCAAACTCCGAAGATCTCCCTGAACGTAGAGAGTCACTAATGTAAAAATATCCTCCTTAAAACAAAAACAATTTTCTCGTAGTGCTCTGACCAATAGCATTGTCCTCATACACGGCGCAAATGTTTCTAGTTGCCTCTGCTGCTGTCACCCTTGTATTGAACCCAAACAGAAGAATATGTCGGAACGTTCAGATTTCTCCACTTAGCACTCCATTTTCTAACTGCCACAGCTCCACTCCCTATCTCCACATGACAAAATGACAATACGTAAACTCAAATAGCAACAGTCAACTAGAAATTAATAAAATATGAGTATCGACAAATAAACCCATAGCAACCGGAATACCGACATACCAAAGAAAATGCTGCGAACTTATGCACCAACTAATAGTTGATTTGATAAGGAAATGGATGTACCAAATTAAGGGAGACATTCCTATTGTGCAAAATTTTACGCTTAAGACGATACTATTTGCTGATGATCATATTACTATAAGTAAAACTGAAGACGAGCTGTAAAGAGCAGTATATTTGTTACAGAAGTTATGAGAGAACTATAATTTTAAAATCTCTATAACTAGAACAAAAATAATCGCCTTCAAAGGTTCATATACTGTGACAACCAAAACTGTAATCAGTGACTCTATACTAGAACAAGTCCCGGATTTTAAATACTTAGTAACATATGTCAGCTATAAATACGAAAAGGATTTTAAAACAAATTACCCCTTTTCCAGTAAGCAATAAAGAGAATCTAAAAATCTGAAACGGTAAATCAGAAACGAATGAAGTTCGACAAAGTGATGATTGCGTCCGCTTTTTTCTATGGATCTGAGCTATGGACGTTCACAGAAGCTGGTAAAAAAAAGATATGGTTTGCAGAAACGAGATTCTCGGGAGCAGAAAGGCGTTGTACCCCTTCAGATAAAACTGCAAATAATACAGTAGGGAAAGAGCTACGAATAAAATCTGTGGAAGGAAAAATTGTTTACTACAGAAATGATTGGAGACAGCATGTTGATATAATGCCGAAGAAGAGGATCCAAAGATGAGTGCTGTACCGTAGGTCTAAGGGAAGAAGACATCCGAGAAGACCAAGAAAACGATGTTCAGACATGTTTCGAAGTAGGAACAGGCAAAATAGTCTAATACGAGGAGTGCAGACGAAGAACAAGAAAACAGTGTACCTTGTCGACGCTATATAATAAGAAACCTCTCACAAACCAGTTTTGGCTATTTTTCTTGAGATGACTTTCATATACGTCTCACTAGCTTCTGCGCAAGGCCATCCCTGCAATTTTCATCTCCCTTTCTCGTAAGGCCGTGTTGTTACCCGGAAATATAATTTTATTCCAGGTCACTAATACGTGATTTGGGTGCAGAGCTGTTCATATGAAACTTTCGACGTACGCAACGTTTCATTTGGATAATAGCCTAGTTATACCTAGCAGTGACCACGGGACAAAGAAGGTGCTGTAACTCAGTCTGGCATTAATTGCGTATTTACATTTCGAAGCACGTAAAGTTGGCAGTCCTTGAGGCTGCGTACGACCGTAGCTTGAAATAAGATATCTAGACGTTTAATGTCTTTAATGAGCAGGTATAAGGAAACGGGTCTGGCTAACAACTTCTAGACTTACTTGCATTCAAACAGTTTAGCACTCTTTAGGCTACAGTTCATTATTAATGAAATACTGACTGCCTTGTGTAATATTTCTCTTCCAGACATGAACAAACCAATTACACATCAGTTGCACAGGAAGTGTGCGTAATTTGAAAACTGCAGCAAAGTATTACTCTCGCAGGTGACCATCGGTAGATTCAAACCAATGATTATTAGAAGCAATGTAAGTTGTTATACTGAAACGAAAAGAATTTATGAACGTGAATCTTGCTCTTTATGAAACAGTTGTAAAAATAACGTCGGGTTGCAACCATGCAAATGTAACACAGTAGTAAAATGGTTAATGGGAGCAGAAAACATAGAGACATAATAAGTGGGCATTAAATTTCTGTCTACCTACCGTAAAGAACGGTATTAATTATTCCGACGAATGAAAGGAATGTTGGAATGACTATTTTAATAATTTCACAACTTATTTCTCTCCCTTTCTACCATATACAAGGTTAGATATGAACAACATACTTACCGTTAACAAAAGCTGAAACCGTTGAATGCAATACAGACTGTCACCTACTAGCAAAAAATACTTTCTATGCAAAGCTACAAAGTAGTTTAGCCCGGCTGTAACTGTCGATGTCGAAGTAATTAGAGACAGAGTGCTTGTTCAGATGCAGAAGGACGTAGGAAAGCCAACGAAAGCCAAAACCAGAACAACACTTTGTTCTGCTTGTTAAAATGGGAGCCGTGCGATCTGTTGCTTGAAACAGCCTATATTTTTTGTTTGTTCAACATAAAGAGATCACATTTTCTCTTCTTTGCACAGATGCCTTGGATAATCTACATCTACGTGATTACTCTGCTATTCGCAATAAAGTGCCTGGTAGAGGTTTGAATGAACCACCTTCAAGCTGTCTCTCTATCGCTCCACTCTCAACCAGCGCTCGGGGAAATCGAGCACTAAAATTTTTCTGATCGATTTCTATTATTTTGTCGTGATGATCATTTCTCCCTATGTAGGAGGATGCCAACAGAATGTTTTCCAATCGGAGGAGAAAACTGATGATAGAAATTTCATGAGAAGATCCCGTCGCAATGAAAACCGCCTTTGTTTTAATGATTGCCACTCCAATTCACGTATCATGTCTGTGGCACCATCTCCTCTATTTCGCGATAACACAAAACGAGCTGCCCTTCTTTGAAGTTTTTCTACGTCATCCATCAGTCCCACCTGACGCGGATCCCACACCGCACAGCAATACTCCAGAATAGGGCGGACAAACGTGGTGTAAGCAGTCTCTTTAGTAGACCTGTTGCACCATCTAAGTGTTCTGCCAGTGAATGGCAGTCTTTGGTTTGCTCTACCCACAAAATTATCTATGTGATCGTTTCAATTTAGGTTATTTGCAATTGTAATCCCTAAGTATCTAGTTGAATTTACGGCTTTCAGATTTGTGTGACTTTAGCGGATTTCTTTTAGTTCAAAATGGTTCAAATGGCTCTGAGCACTATGGGACTTAACAGCTGTGGTCATCAGCCCCTAGAACTTAGAACTACTTAAACCTAACTAACCTAAGGACATCACACACATCCATGCCCGAGGCAGGATTCGAACGTGCGACCGTAGCAGCCGCGCGGTTCCGTACTGCGCGCCTAGAACCGCGAGACCACCGCGGCCGGCTTTCTTTTAGTGCTCATGTGGATAACTTCACACTTTTCTTTATTCAGGGTCAATTGTTACTTTTCGCACCATACAGATATGTTATCTAAATCATTTTGCAATTCGGTTTCGTCATCTTATGACTTTACAAGACGGTAAATGACAGCATCATCTGCAAACAATCTAAGAGGGCTACTAAGATTGTCTCCTATGTCGTTAATGTGCATAAGGATCAATAGAGATCCTATAGCACTTCCTTGTAGAACGCCGTATATAACTTCTGTTTTATTCGATGACTTTCCGTCTGTTACTACGAACTGTGACATTTCTGACAGGAAATCACGAATCCAATCACACAACTGAGGCGATATTCCATAGGCACGCAGATTGATTAGAAGACGCTTGTGAGGAACGGTGACGAAGGCCTTCTGGTAAGCTAAAAATATGGAATCAATTCGACATCCCCTGTCCATAGCACTCATTACTTCATGAATATAAAGAGCTAGTTGTGTTTCACAAGAAGGATATTTTCTGAATTCGTGCTGACCATTTTCCAGTCCTTAGGTACGGATATTTCTATGAGCGAGCGGTTGTGTTATATATAATTGCTAAAAATGGAGCTATGATATCAGAATACTCTGAAAGGAACCTGATTAGTATATAATCTGGACCGGAGGCCTTGCCTTTATTAAGTGATTTAAGCTGCTTCGTTACTCCGAGGATATCTACTTCTATGTTTCTCATCTTGGCAGTTGTTCTTGATTGGAATTCAGGAATATTTACTTCGTCTTCTTCGGTGAAGGAGTTTCGGAAAACTGTGTTTAATAACTCTGCTTTAGTGGCACTGTCATCAGTGACTTCACCGTTGTTACCGCGCAGTGAAGGTATTGATTGCGTCTTACCATTGGTGTGCTGTATGTGTGACCAGAATTTCTATGGGCTTTCTGCTAGATTCCGAGACAGAGTTTAGTTGTGGAAATTATTAAAAGCATCTCGTATTGAAGTACGTGCTATATTTCGAACTTTTGCAAAACTTCGCCAAACTTGGGGATTTTGCATTCTTTTAAATTTGACATGCTTTTCTCGTTGCTTCTGCAACAGCGATTTGACCCGTTTTTTGTACCATGGGTGATCAGTACCATCACTTATTAATTTGTTTGGTATATATATTAACTGCGGTCGATACTATCTCTTCGAAATTATTCTACATCTTTTCTGTACTTACATGATCAGATAGACTGTCTCTTAAAAAGGCGTTAAGAGCATTTTTTATCAGCTTTTTTAAATAGATATACTTCGCTTTTTTTATGTTTGTGGGTGTTACGTTTTTCAGCCTAGCAGCAACTGCCTTGTGGTCGCTAATCCCTGTATCCGTCATGATATTCCCTATTTGACCAAGATTACTTATTGCGAACAGGTCAAGTATGCTTTCGCAACCATTTACACTTCTAGTGGGCTCATGAACGAATTGTTCAAAATAATTTTCTGAGAAAGCATTCAGTACAATTTCGGATGACGTTTTATGCCTGCCGCCGGCTTTAAACATATAATTTTTCCAGCATATCGAGGGTAGATTGAAGTCACCACCGACTATAAATGAATGTGCGGGTTACCTACTTGAAATGAAGCTCAAATTTTCTTCGAGCTGTTCAGCAATTACACTCCTGGAAATGGAAAAAAGAACACATTGACACCGGTGTGTCAGACCCACCATACTTGCTCCGGACACTGCGAGAGGGCTGTACAAGCAATGATCACACGCACGGCACAGCGGACACACCAGGAACCGCGGTGTTGGCCGTCGAATGGCGCTAGCTGCGCAGCATTTGTGCACCTCCGCCGTCAGTGTCAGCCAGTTTGCCGTGGCATACGGAGCTCCATCGCAGTCTTTAACACTGGTAGCATGCCGCGACAGCGTGGACGTGAACCGTATGTGCAGTTGACGGACTTTGAGCGAGGGCGTATAGTGGGCATGCGAGAGGCCGTGTGGACGTACCGCCGAATTGCTCAACACGTGGGGCGTGAGGTCTCCACAGTACATCGATGTTGTCGCCAGTGGTCGGCGGAAGGTGCACGTGCCCGTCGACCTGGGACCGGACCGCAGCGACGCACGGATGCACGCCAAGACCGTAGGATCCTACGCAGTGCCGTAGGGGACCGCACCGCCACTTCCCAGCAAATTAGGGACACTGTTGCTCCTGGGGTATCGGCGAGGACCATTCGCAACCGTCTCCATGAAGCTGGGCTACGGTCCCGCACACCGTTAGGCCGTCTTCCGCTCACGACCCAACATCGTACAGCCCGCCTCCAGTGGTGTCGCGACAGGCGTGAATGGAGGGACGAATGGAGACGTGTCGTCTTCAGCGATGAGAGTCGCTTCTGCCTTGGTGCCAATGATGGTCGTATGCGTGTTTGGCGCCGTGCAGGTGAGCGCCACAATCAGGACTGCATACGACCGAGGCACACAGGGCCAACACCCGGCATCATGGTGTGGGGAGCGATCTCCTACACTGGCCGTACACCACTGGTGATCGTCGAGGGGTCACTGAATAGTGCACGGTACATCCAAACCGTCATCGAACCCATCGTTCTACCATTCCTAGACCGGCAAGGGAACTTGCTGTTCCAACAGGACAATGCACGTCCGCATGTATCCCGTGCCACCCAACGTGCTCTAGAAGGTGTAAGTCAACTATCCTGGCCAGCAAGATCTCCGGATCTGTCCCCCATTGAGCATGTTTGGGACTGGATGAAGCGTCGTCTCACGCGGTCTGCACGTCCAGCACGAACGCTGGTCCAACTGAGGCGCCAGGTGGAAATGGCATGGCAAGCCGTTCCACAGGACTACATCCAGCGTCTCTACGATCGTCTCCATGGGAGAATAGCAGCCTACATTGCTGCGAAAGGTGGATATACACTGTACTAGTGCCAACATTGTGCATGCTCTGTTGCCTGTGTCTATGTGCCTGTGGTTCTGTCAGTGTGATCATGTGATGTATCTGACCCCAGGAATGTGTCAATAAATTTTCCCCTTCCTGGGACAATGAATTCACGGTGTTCTTATTTCAATTTCCAGGAGTGTATATCTTCCGAGTCGGGGGTCGGTAAAACGATCCAATTAATAATTTAGTCCGATTGTCAGGTATAACCTCTACCCATACTATTTCGCAGGAACTATCTACTTCAATTTCACTACAAGGTGAACTACTTTTGACAGCAATAAATACTCCACTACCAACTGTATTTAATCTACTCTTTCTGAACACTGTTTGGTCGACTGAAAAAATTTCTGGCTGAACTTATTTCCGGCTTTAGCCAGCATTCCTTATCTATAACTATTTGAGCTTCAGTGCTTTCTATTAGGGCTTGGAGCTTTGGTTCTTTTCCAACACAGCTACGACAATTTACAACTACAATACCGATTGTTTCTACAACCACCTTCCTGTGTTACTCCTGCCCCCTTTTAAACGGAAGCCCTTTCTGTGGTTTCCTGAGATCCTCTAACCTAAAAAAAACGGCCGTCCCTTCCACACAGCCCCCGCTATGCGTGTAGCCGCTTCCTGTGTGTAGTGGACTCCTGACCTATTAAGCGGAACCCGGAAACCCCCCATCCGATAGCGCAACTCAAGAAATTTGCAGCCTACACGGTCACAGAACCGCCTGAGCCTCTGATTCAGACCCTCCACTCGGCTCTGCACCAAAGGGCCACAGCCGGTTGTATCGACTATGCTGCAGATGGTGAGCTCCGCCTTAATCTCGCAAGCAAGACTGGCAGTCTTTACCATTTCCGCTAGCCGCCCTAAACCAGAGAGAATCTCCTCCGATCCAAAGCGACACACGTCGTCGGTAACGACATGAGCCACCGCCTGCAGTTGGCTGCACCCGGAGCTCTTCATGGCATCCGGAAGCACTCTTCCCACATCCGGAATGACTCCTTCCCCTCCCCCCCCCCCCCCTCCCGGTATGCACACGGAGTGCACACTGGCTTCCTTCCTCAGCAGTGGACCGATCGGGGGACACGTGGGACGTGCTCGACGTCCCTCGCATCCCCGAGTCCGACCCCCCCACAGTGATGTGTTTGGGAGGAGACCGCAGCCACCTTAACTCTAGTAGGAACTGGTACCTGAAATTAGATCGCAACAAATGGTTACAGTATCTCTAAGACCATTTTTTCTAGTTTTTGAGCTTCATATTTTTTTTTATTTTTTTTTTATTTTTTTTTTATTTTTTTTGTTAAATGTGTGTAAGGCAAGTCTAGGTGGGAGATTAGCATCCAATGATTGGCCGGTTCTATGCGCATACCTGCAGCCAGCAGAGAAAGGCATTTCGACTTGTTGGCTATGCCACTTAGTTTGTGTGTTCTTTTAGGGTAAATAGACACTCCTGATGAAGTCCGAGAACGCAAAGTTTGGCTGTGAATTATATCAAGAATCTTCCTATGAACGTTTCGTGAGTACTCTGTCGAAGGCAACAGCACCTGAATGAGAGGAGGTTGTAGAAAATAACAGATACACTGACTGAAAAGATATCCAGTACCAAAACATTGTTACGTAGAGTAATGAAATTTCGGGAACTCATTCGTCTAGGTAACAAATTTAAGTGATTAACATCCCTAGATCAGAGGTTAATGTACGAGCGAGATAAGCCATTGCAAATGTGAAATACTGCTACATTAACAAACGGTGTAATCGACACAACGTCGAAAGCAAGCATACAAACGTCCATACATTGTGTTGCGCAGGTGACGGATGTCAATTTTTGGGATGGAGTTTCATGCCTGTTGCACTGTTCGGTCAATATAGGAACGGTTATTGCTGCTTGTGATTGACGCTGAAGACGTCCCATATGTACCTGAATGGAAACAGATCTGGTGATGGAGAAGGCCAAGGCAAGAAGTGGACACTCTGTAGAGTAACATCCTGAAAAGTGTGTTGGGTTACAGCAGCAGTATGTGGGCTAACGCTGTCGTGTTGGAAAACGACCCCTGGACTGCTGTTCATGAACAGCAGCACAACAGGTCGAATGACCAGACTGACGTACAAATTTGCCGTCAGGATGCGTGCGATGTCCACGAGAGTGATCCTTTACTTCAGTTTCCCCTTTGCTATCTTCACCTTGAATACTGGCCAATAAAGAATATAATGAAGCGAAAGGATAGAATGGTTGTGCACGTAGTTCGATGAGAGTCGTTGCTGACTACTGTAGTTGAACGGATAGTGAAAAGAAAGAATCATATGGACAGGAATATGTCATTACAATCAGCTACATCAGGGATTGCCGCTTTTGGTCCGATCACCTTCAAAACTACAGGGTGGGCTATTAAAATCTTTCATAACTTTTGTTAACACTTAACTACTTTTCATGAAATAAATAAGATTTCGTTCCTTGCAGTTGTAGAATTGTTAAGCATTACTAAAATTCAGCAGAGGCACTGCCATTATCATCTCTTCATTGGTCTTCATAAGGATCCTTTACTTCTTTTATTATATTGTTTCATTGTTTTGGTGATTCTTGCATCTCGAATCTCGAACCTCTCTTTTCAGTTAAAATGTCATCAGTTCTCTTTTTAGCCATTTAAGTATGTCCAGCACTGTACAGGGTGTAAATTTTAAGTTGATAAACCAGAATATCTCGAAAAATAAGCTTCATACGAGAAAATGTGTAGAATCAAAAGTTGATTATTTTCGTGGGAGACATCTGCTGGTGCTAAAATTAGCCCGACACCCCAGCCCCTCGGGGGGGGGGGGGGGGGGGGGGAGGTAACTTTAAAATTTCAAATGGATGGGAACCCTCATTTTTTATTGCAGAATCAGATTCTACATAAAAATCTACGTAAATTTCGTCTTAAACATTTGTTTTGATTCTTGGTAGTGGGCGCTGTAATTCAAGAAAATCCTTGTCCTCATTTTTGCGTGGTAAATGGTTACGGATAAATAAAAATACTTATTTACTTGGTAAATTTTAATTCGCTAAAACTAAAACTCTCCCCATAGGGTGGGGTTTGAGAGACCACGAAACAAACAAAACTTAACCACATCTGCGGAAAAATTAATGTTTTTGTCAACATTTGTAAAACTCTAATTCTTCTCTCTCAAACCTCACCCCATGGGGAGAGAGGAAGTTCATTGCGTATGTTTTTATTCCCTCTTCATCTCTCTCTTAAGGATCCAGTTTTCACATCTAAGTGCAGTGCAAGTCTAGCCGCAACCTTATAGAACCTTAGTAAACTATGACTGTGGATTTTCTTTCCCAGCGTTCTGCGTGTAACTGACCGCATCTCGTGATCCAGCCGACACGGTAGCTCAGCATGTGTGGTCAGGAGAGTGGCCACACTCTGTTATAAAAAAATTGATGAAGTTCTTATCGCTGGAATTTGAAAGTGACTTCCACATAAAAGCACTGGCTAAAAAATAATCAAGAAATATACTGAAAGAAGAAATAATTGTGGTTAGCGCCGCTGCCTGTAGATCGTGCGGCCCCTACTTAGACTCCAGGTCATGGAAGAGAGAGCTCGCGGCTTGGGTGTGTTATCATCATCACTTCATCTCATCTTCATCGATGCGTAAGTAGCCGAATTGCCGTCAATAGAAAGCCTATCACCAGGCGCTCGAACAACCCCAGACAGTAACATCGTATCATCGTTTTATTTTGCGTGTGCTCCCACAGAAATATTTAGATATGTTTGACTTATTTTATATTTCTTTATTTGCCTCGTATGTAATATTACACCTGAACATTGTTATATTGCCTTGCTATATTATTTGCTTGTCAGTTTCGATCTTAAATCGCATGAGCTGGTGTCTAAGAAAGTCATTGGCCTTGACTTCGTAATGCAGATGATCAGACTGTGTCCTCTGGAAATTTTACTTAAATTAAAAACACCATCTTGTAGTTCATTTTTATTCTGACTAACAGTAACTTAGTCACTAGCAAAAAGCAGCCTACTTACATCGACATTATTAACTTTTTATCTGTGACCAATTTTGGTTACATCATCTATATACGTATTAAAAAGGGTGGTTGAAGGGAGTCACCTTTGTCTAAGGCCTTGATTTACTTTTGCGTATTACGTCTGCTGTCCTGTACTTTTACTTGTATTTTGTTACAAGATGAAATCCCTCTGTTTCTTAAACTTCGCATTAGTTTACTTCGATTTATTTCATCAGACGCCTTTTTCGTAGTTAGTGAAGGAGGGAAAGTTGGTAAACTGAATCACGGCGTTTTTCTATTAGTATTGTGATAGTGAAAAAGTCTGGGCATGTTGTTCTTTTGCGAAAATCTTGTTGGACATCTGATAAAATAGTTGCAACTATTGCTGATGTTGTTAAAATTCTAGCATACAATTTAACATATTTTTGTAAGATTGTATTTCATTCTTCAAGCACGTAACCACTTCACCAGAACATACCCATAGACTAAAGTATTTTAATTTTTGCAATATGGCGCAAATTTTACCAACTCCATATTCATTTTATTTCCTGTACTTGCCTGACGCCGGCCGCTGTGGCCAAGCGGTTCTAGGCGCTTCAGTCCGGAACCGCGCTGCTGCTACGGTCGCAGGTTCGAATCCTGCCTCGGGATGGATGTGTGTGATGTCGTTAGGTTTAAGTAGTTCTAAGTCTAGGGGAATAATGACCTCAGATGTCCCATTGTGCTCAGAGCCATTTGAACTTGCCTGACGTTCTTGTGTCCTGCAGTTCCTTCAACGTTATTAAGTCTACATTCCTTCTTCCTGAGCATTTTCCCCATTCATTCAGGGTTCTTTATGGTGTTGTAACCAATGGGTTTCACATATTGTGTTTATTTCTAGGTTGACCTCATCTGCTTTGTTTTGTACACTTTGTCTCTTTTCTCTTACATCATGGTCATTATTTCTAATACATTTTTCCTAATCATGGTTTTTAACTTTCCTGATTTTCCTGCCTCGCGGGATTAGCCGAGCGGTTTAAGGCGCTGCAGTCATGGACTGTGCGGCTGGTCCCGGCGGAGGTTCGAGTCCTCCCTCGGGCATGGGTGTGTGTGTTTGTCCTTAGGATAATTTAGGTTAAGTAGTGTGTAAGCTTAGGGACTGATGACCTTAGCAATTAAGTCCCATAAGATTTCACACACATTTTAACTTTTGATTTTCCTGTTTCCTAAAGCTCAGACCTTGATCAACTGGAAAATTTAAGATTAGTGAATATGTAAGCCAGATATCTGGTAAGTTAGGATGCAGCAGTTATGTTGAAATGAAGAGGATAATTGCTAAGGCACAGGTTTGGAGAGCTTCATCAATCCATCCTTAGGGCTTATGGTGGAAATCACTACGAGAATCATCATATCTTCGAGACGCATCCACATAAAACCGAGAAAACTACTAATTATCTTGTTGTCCGTCCCAAAACCCAGGCTTGCATCTGATTCTCTAATGAAAGCGGGAAACGTAATGAATTCAGAACAAAGAATGTACACGCTTATTTTGGGTTCCAGATGAGCAAGCAAGAATGCACAAGATGTGTATCGAAACTGCTCATGAAACTGCCAGCTTGGCAATAAGGACAGTTCCGTTGTGAAGTGGTTAATCGACCTGCCATCGTGACAATGCGTCCTTCTTTTACGTACTCTTGACAAGCTCATTTAACAGAAGAAAATTTTAAGTGCTAAGATATGGCTCAGTATATTGATATCAGACATTTCCTTAAGCCTTAAAAAGTTTAAACCGAGAAGTGTGAGACACATTTAACTAAAGAGTCAGATATACAAAGTGAAAAAACTGGTTTTCATTCTGTAGCTATCAGAACTTATTTTTACCAAACAAGTACTTATCAAGGGCAGCTCTCGGGTCCATTTACGGACGTTCTGGGCGGCATATCTCGCATCGGTCTCCCGGCTCGCCCTCTCGGGGATACCGGTTCTTTAACTGCCGACGCCACTAATTGGCCGGCATTCGCGCCTCTAATTAGCCAGTGCGTTGAGCGGACACCATACGACAGCTGCCGGCGTCCAAGTGAGCTCCCGGCCAACACATCCTCCGATGAGGTCGCGGCATCATCTTTGCAGGGATAACGTTCTACATTTACGTCTACATCTACATCTACGTGTATAATCTGCAAATCACATTTAAGTGACTGGCAGAGGATTTATCGAACACCTTCACAATAATTTTCTTTTAATCCAATCTTTTCGTACGAGTTCTGATTTCCCTTATTTTACTACGATGATCGTTTCTCCCTAAGTAGATCAGCGTCAATAAAATATTTTCGCATTCGGAGGAGAAAGTTGGTGGTTTAAATTTCGTGAGAAGTTTCCGCCGCAACTGAAACTGACTATGTTTTAATGATGTCCACCCCAAATCCTGTATCATGTCCGTGACACTCTCCCCCTATTTCGCGATACTACAAAACGTGTGGATTGTGGTTCAAGGCACCCTCTTGCCCCTGGAGTGACAAACTACCCATAAACGCGGAAGAATCACCAATGATTAGGATGCAGAAGACAAATGAAACCCCTGCATTAAAGACACACAATGTGTTTTCACAGGACATGTGGCTTGTATCTGAAGCCATGTGGCGATAATGTCTCCATTGGTAAAAGATTCCGGACTAGTCCACCTTCGGATCTCTGGGAGGGGACTGTCAAGGGGGAAGTGAGAAAAGGACGAATAACCAGCGAAAGGGTAATGTTCTACGAATCGAGGCGTGGTTTGTCAGACTTTTGAATATGGTAGTGGAGAATCTGAAAAGGGATATGATAAAGTTGAATCTAGATATGGTGTGTTTCTAGATATAGTGGGTGGACTGAGAATAAAGCGAATAAAAACGAAAGTAATGGGAAGCAGAAATGAGAATAATAAGAACCTTAGCAACAAAACCGATGTTAAACGAAGTTTAGAAATTCTGCTACCTAAGCAACAAAATAACCATCTACGGACGGAGTAAGGATGATATAAAAGGCACAGTAGCAGTGGCAAAAAAGACATTCCTCGCCAAGAGAAGTATACTGGCATCAAACATACGGCGTAATTTGAGCAAGGAATTTCTGAGAATGTACGTTTGGAGCACGCTTAGTATGGTAGTGAAACATGGACTATGGGAAAACCGGAACAAAAGACAATGGAAGCATTTGAGATGTGGTACTACAGACGAACGTAGGAAATTGGGTGGACTGATAAGGTAAGGTATCTGGGGGTTCTCCGGAGAATCAGCTAGAAAAGGAATATATGGAAAACACTGACAAGAAGAAGGGATAAGCTGATAGGATATATGTTGCGGTGCGGGAGGGGGGGGGGGGGGGGTGAGGGCTTACGTTGTACTAGAGGGAGCTGTAGAGGGTAAAAATTACAGATAAAGAGACATTGAAATACATCCAGTAAATAATTAACGACGTAGATTGGAATTGCATCTCTGAGATGAAAACGTTGTCACAGGAGAGGAATTCATGGCGGGACGTATCAAATCAGTCAGAAGACTGAAGACTCAGAAAAACTAGGAGAAACGAGTAATATGATGTCCTTTATATAATTCTACATGACTGTGAACCCCAGTCGTGAGAAAGAACTACACCAATGTGTTTTCACTAGAATGTTCCACCAACCACTGTAGCGCGATTCTGTTCGTTTGACGTGGGTGGTTTGGGAACTAGCTACAATTTGTTTGTAAACGACACTAATTCGACCTGCCAGTAATAATGTAGATTCCCGATTCCACAGCTCCCGTGAACATATTCATCTTATAGTAGGTTGTTGGGCAGCTTCTTATGTTGATTAGGTTCTTTCTAACGTCATAAGTAATAAGTAAAAACTTCCAATACCGTTTATTTACTACTATTTCGTATATAACGATGCACTGGAATATATCGCTACCTGAGTGAGTTACTGTTGCACATCTACAGCTCTGAAAGCATCTGATAGTTACACTCATCCATCTCTTTTCAACACTGTCACCACAACTGCCCAACTGCACCCTGTTCATCAACTATATCTTCTGAGTCGGGGATCGGTAAAACGATCCAATTAATAATTTAGTCCGATTGTCAGGTATAACCTCTACCCATACTATTTCGCAGGAACTGTCTACTTCAATTTCACTACAAGGTGAACTACTTTTGACAGTGTCTAGTGAGGTCATTTCCATGTCGTCTGACAAGCATGACCTCAGAATTAAAATGTGTCTTAGTACTCAAATTAAATATTATTTTATTTTAAGCTCTGTTGATGGCTAACTGTGCAGCAAATCCTGTTGATAACATGTTAATTGAAGAGAGTAGAAACGAGACGGAAAGAGCTAAAACGTCCAGAAACAAAAATAATTAGAAAAATCTCAAAATAAGTATCAGACGGAATCGTATCTCCAACATATGTAATCACTTCTAGAAACAGTAAGTAATTCTCTTTAATGTCTTAGTTTTGTGAAGACTGCAGCTACATTACAACGCATTTTATCACTCTGTAATATAACTACAGTATGTACGCTTAAGAGGACCAGGGGTAACTTGATTTCAAAAAATGATGTAAAGTGATAAAGCAGCTGAAACGAGCCCAGCATACTTGAAATGCTCGCGTGTGGAAATAAAGATTGCGATTAGTGATTTAAGGCGGTTTGTTTTCTTTCTTAAAACCAATAATCGGAATATTGCTGTATTTCTAAAACGTTATTGTTAACGAACATTGGACAATTTAGGTTTGAACAAGGAAGATTCATATTCGGATGAATATATATGCGATGTTTCCTTCCACCGGAGTACTGTGCGTTTGGTGATGTTTCATATGTTATTAAGTTCTTCGCGGAAAGTAAATCTTAAACTTGATTTATGTAAGTTTGCTGGTGGGGATCTTTAGCTGGCAAGTAATTGTTAAAATTCAGGGTGAAACCTTCAGCTATCATTTAATTTGCACGATCTGCTACTAGTTTCGCTCAGTGACCATTATCTGGCTTAGCTGGTACAACTTTCCTGCCATTTATGACAGCTAAGCTTGAGAATGGTCACTGAGCCAAAGTAGTAAGGAATTGTGCAAAATAAATGACAGTTGAAGGTTTCACCATATATTAACAATTAAACTTGATTTTGTGATTGCA
The DNA here is from genome assembly GCF_021461395.2 of Schistocerca americana. Classification (NCBI taxonomy): domain Eukaryota; kingdom Metazoa; phylum Arthropoda; class Insecta; order Orthoptera; family Acrididae; genus Schistocerca; species Schistocerca americana. The sequence continues at coordinate 322,538,529 of NC_060121.1, read as the reverse complement.
CAATTACTCGACACCGTGCGGAAGAACATCTTGGTGGTAAATCCATCCGGTTGAGATATCTAACTTTTTCACCTCAAATAAAACTTCATTTGTTAAATACATTTGTAATCTCGAAGGGTATTTCTGCACCGTCGTTACAGCTACGAGAAAATGCGTGTTTTTCTCACCAAGCGCGTTTCGCTTTATTGAAGTAGATCGTCATCAGTCATTTGTAATTAAGGATATTTACAATTTGATTTGTTTTTTTATATAGAAAACAGTTCGTTAACAATTTGTTGGTTTTTACTTACGGTAATTTTTGCTTGATTTTCGTCTTCATCAGGAAGTGCCGTCAGTTAGCACGTCTTTATTTATTTTTTCCTTCATTAAACACCGATCGTCTAATTTTTGCTGTTTCGCATAATTATGCTTTTTTTACGTTTTACACGGCAGACTTTTTCGTACATCACTGTTCACCGTTTATTTGCATATTTCTAAGCGTGTATTGGGTTTTTTAGTGTTGCCAACATTGCGACTAGTTTGTCTTTGACCTAAACTTTTCTTTTTCTGTAGTTAATTATAGCCTGTGTGTGTTATTCTATTTAATTATATTGCTGTGTACTCGTACACTGTGAAAGTGTAATGAAGAAACAGTGATGGAGTAATTTTTTGTGGTGAATACGTGGAGGGAGGGAGAAGCAAAGACGAGTGGACGTAAGTGCGTACTAGTGTGATGCAAAGTGAGTTGGAGGAAATAGTGAGGAGCAAGAAGAGAAATAAAATTGGGAGGAAGGTGAAGGGGTGACGGGGTGAGAGGCTCAGTGGGAGAGGATGAAAGGCGGAAAGAGATATTTTCTTTTTCATGTGATTTCTTCTCTTATTTATACTGTGTCTGGTTTCCAATATTAATTTCGGCATTGAGCAACTGTTCATTTGTTGTTAATGCTTTGAGTACATCGAAATTTTCTTGGAAAGGGGGTAGGTGTCTGTCTTTACTGATTCTCATGATGCTCATATCTTTTTGAGTAGGGCTTCGTCTGTGGTATTCCTGTTTTATATGGTCCGCAAATGTTAAATGGTTTGTACAGTATTTCAATGATCTGATATGTTCCTTATATCTTGTGTCAAATGTCCTGCCAGTCACCCCAGTTAACATTATTTTCACAATATCTGCAATTCAACTGACAGATGCCAGTTTGTTCGTATCTGTCTGATTTTGATTTCAGTTTTGGGATGTGTTTTAGTATTGAGTTGTTTGGTTTGTAGGCAATGTTCGTCTTGTTTTTTTTTTTAATAATATGTTACCTATTTTATGTGTGAATTTGTTATGATAGGTCATTGTACGCCTTTTTTATTGTAGAGCAGCCTGTATGTATTGATTGGGTATTTTTTTAATTATTTGTGAATATATTTTCCCGTTTAGTTTCTCTACCAATCTTCCTTTGTGCCGACTTTTTAATGTATTTGTTTTATTATGGTCAGGTCTTCCTCTTGTAATGTCTTTTCACTCAGACGAATACTGACCGGACGCTAATGAAACAAAGACCATACCTGATTGCAGTCCAATTAATCATAAAATACAATCATTAGCTCTTGTTTTATGAAAGTGTGGTAGTTTCGCACCTTAATAGTGGATATGTATGAGATAAGTTAAGTAACAGATCCTCTGTATATCTGTCAAGAAATTACGGAGTAAAAATAGGTAAAATATGGGGACTTTTTTGCCGCTTGACTCCTTCGTGGAAGTTCTTGTCACACACATCGGAAACTAAGACTGCCGAGGAAAACGATACATGACATTCGCGCCACAATCGATGGCTAATGGAATAAATGTTTAACATAAACCTGTTAGCTGTCTCAGCCATTTGACGAAGTTCAGCCTGCACCCTGAGAAAAGCAAAAGTGGCAGTTTTTGTGTGCGGTGAGGTAATCAAGTCGGACTGGGTCAGGCGCTACTGAAAATAGCTTCGATTGACACTCATTGCTTACCTTCAGAAAGGCTCCCCTCCTCATATCTGGAAGTCTTTTATACGTTCCAGAATTCTCTTTCGTATCTAGTAACAACTGTTTTCAAGTGCATTGGGGAATATTGTCTCGTTTCAGCTCTCACTGCTTGTTTGGATGCTACCGCTTCTACATCTACATGGATACTCTGCATTTCACATTTAAGTACCTGGCAGAGTGTTCATCGAACCACCTTCACAATTCTCTATTATTCCAGTCTCGTATAGTGCGCGGATAGAACGGACATCTATATCTTTCCGTACGAGTTCTAATTTCCCATATTTTATCGTGGTGATCGTTTCTCCCCATGTAGGTGGATGTCAACAAAATATTTTCTCATTCGGAAGTGAAAGCTGGTGATTGGAATTCCGTGAGAAGATTCCTCCGCAGCGAAAAACGCCTTTGTTTTAATGATGTCCATCAGCAACTGTTGCAGTGCCTCACATAATACGATGCAGCTAGCTGGACCTCAGTAGGAACATCGCTCTCTCTCTCTCTCTCTCTCTCTCTCTCTCTCTCTCTCTGCATCCCGTGGTGCACTGCGAATTTCATTCTGGGCACTTTATTAGTCTGCGACGAATCTTAATCTTGCCAATCCAATGTGCACGGGGCAGTCAAGTGTAAACGAGACAAATGGAAAAAATTAAGTAAACTCTATATCATTTCAAAAGTAATCCCCAAAACTGTTAGTAAAATTATCGCACTGTGAGACAGGACGGGCAATAGCTTCGTGAAAAAATGTTTGCAGTTGCCCGCGGAACCACGATTGTACCCAGCCGTGTACCTCTTCGTCCGAAGCAAATTGACGGCCAAAAATAGGGAAATCGTTTGGGAGGAGATCGGGACTATACGAAGGACGTGTAAGCGAGGACATCCTTCCATGAGGCACTGACCGTCTTGTCTCACAGCGGGATATATGTGTTAATAGTCATGGTGATTTTTTTTTAGATCTACATCTATATCTGCGTGATTACTCTTCTATTCACAATAAAGTGCCTGGCAGAGGGTTCAATGAACCACCTTCAAGCTGTCTCTCTACCGTTCCACTCACGAACGGCGCGGGAAAAACGAGCACTTGGATTTTTCTGTGCGAGCCCTGATTTCTCTTATTTTATCGTGATGATCTTTTCTCCCTATGTAGGTGGGTGCCAACAGAATATTTTCGCAATCGAGGAGGAAACTGATGATAGAAATGTCATGAGAAGATTCCGTCGTTACGAAAAACGCCTTTGTTTTAATGATTGTCACAGCAATTCACGTATCATGTCTGAGGCACTACCTCCCCTACTTCACGATAATACAAAACGAGCTGCCATTCTTTGTACTTTTTCGATGTCATCCGTCAGTCCAACCTGATGCGGATCCCACACCGCACGGCTATACTCCAGAATAGGGTGGACAAGCGTGGTGTAAACAGTCTCTTTAGTAGACCTGTTGCGACTTCTAAGTGTTCTGCCAATGAATCGCAGTTTTTGGTTTGCTCTCTCCACAACATAACCTTTGTGATCGTTACAATTTAGGATATTTGTAAATGTAATACCTAAGTATTTAGTTGCATTTACAGCCTTCAGATTTGTGTGACTTATCGCGTAATCGAAATTAAGCGGATTTCTTTTAGTACTCATGTGAATAATTTCACACTGTTCTTTATTCAGGGTCAATTGCCACTTTTCGCACCATACTTATATAAATCATTTTGCAATTCTTTTTGGTCATCTCATGTCTTTACAAGATGGTAAATGACAGCATTATCTGTAAACAATCTAAGACGGCTACTGAGACCTGCTCCTATTTCGTTAATATAGATCAGGAACAATACAGGGCCTGTAAAACTTCCTTGGGGAACGCCAGATATTACTTCTTTTTTACTGATGACTTTTCGTCTATTACTACGAACTGTGACCTTTCAGACACGTAATCACGAATCCAACTCACAACTCAGGCGACTTCCATGCGCACGCAGTTTGTTTAGAAGACGCTTTTCAGGAACGGTGTCGAAAGCCTTCTGGAAATCTAAAACTATGGAATCACTTTGACGTCTCCTGTCGATAGCACTCATTACTTCATGAGTATAAAGAGCTAGTTGTGCTTCGCAAGAACGACATTTTCTGAATCCGTGTTGACTATGAGTCAATAAATCGTTTTCTTAGAGGTACTTAATAATGTTCGAGGTCCGCCACCGGTAGCTGAGTGGAAAGTTGGCCTTTGGCTGTGCTGCGGTGAGGACGCGCTGTTTGTGTTCCTGCTGCGGAGCGAGCGCTCGTGTTGTTTACATCGTACTCGGCCGTTTCGCGAGTGCCGTACACAGCATATAGATCACTATGGCGCACCTATACAGAAAATCGACGCTCAAATTTACGATCCGTAACGAATTTGCACGGCCCAAAGCACTCGAAGTCGAACGATTTCTACGAGAAGAAGTTAAAGTCCCGGCGACCGACATTCTCGGCATTCACTTGTCCATTGTGAGTAGTATCGTATATGTCAAGATCATCAACAATGCAACATGTGAACGGATCCTTCGGGATACGAAACAGGGCCTCCGTTTCTGCCATGCTGATGGCAATGTGGGGACTGTGCACGTCGATTATTCTGGCATGGGACTTCGCACTATCAGAATTTTCCCGCCACGAATTCCTTTCCTGTGCTAACCTCTTCATCTCAGAGTAGCACTTGCAACCTACGTCCTCAATTATTTGCTTGACGTATTCCAATCTCTGTCTTCCTCTACAGTTTTTGCCCTCTACAGCTCCTTCTAGTACCATGGAAGTCATTCCCTCATGTCTTAGCAGATATCCTATCATCCTGTCCCTTCTCCTTATCAGTGTATTCCACATATTCCCTTCCTCTCCGATTCTGCGTAGAACCTCCTCATTCCTTACCTTATCATATTGCGGAAAAATGGACGCAATTCCAACATATCCTGTGCTGAACGGCGTCCGCCAGGATCGAATAGAACTTAAAAGACATGTACCTTCATATCTGCATATCGGTGGCTGCCGTGCCATCGTCATCTACGATGGGCAACCGAAGACCTGCTCTGGTTGTGGGAAGGAGGGACACCTCAGATCAGAATGTATCCAACGTCGAATCACTCAACTGCCGCCGGCTGACGCGGACCCGCCATCGCAGCCGACGCTGCTTCCCGTGACTTATGCAGCAGCCCTCACGACAGCTACCACTCCACCACGACAGCTGACATCCACTGTTGTGTCGCGGCTCCATGCTCCAATACAGGACGATGACGACACACCCGTTCCACAAGCTACGGATTCAACTCCGATGCCGCCGCCCCTGTCGACGGATAACAACATACATGACGATAGTATGGCCGCAGACTCGCTTATTGTGCCTACGGCTGCCTTTGTGCCGGAACGTCGTGAATCTTTGCCATCGTCTGACACAGAAGGACACACCAGGAAGCAACGCTCTCCGAAGCGACGGAAGCGGAGGCGTAGAGCAACTTCCGAGGATGACGACTCCACCTTCAATGACGAAGCTACCACAGAGGCAGCCGCCATTTGCTGCAGTGTGGCATCACCGAACGGAACTGAGGACAAACCACATATATCTACAGTGGCAAAATCGGATGCCGATATGCAGGACAGATGCTGCCCACCACCTTCTGGAGTGCAAGCACCCACGCCGTGTCCTGAGGAAGCTAGGGAGGCCGATTTTGCTTTGAGTTCCCCGACGTGCGCGGATGACCACGACGACGACGGAACCATGCAAGTTACGCCAACAGGGTCCACGCCATTGGCGCCGGCTCTCTAGAAAGGACTGCAGGTGAGGTTTTGGGGGATGCGGAGGTGTCAATACAGTCAGAAGCGTCATAGCTAATTCCAGTCTTAATGGATAACTTAACACCTGCGGTTCGGCAACAAGCTTATCGTATCCCCACGCTTAACCTCAACACGATACGAACGACAGTGAAGATCCAGTTGCTGCGTGAGATGCTTCGTTCTTCGGATGATGATGGTTGGTTGGTTGGTTTAGGGAAGGAGACCAGACAGCGTGGTCATCGGTCTCATCGGATTAGGGAAGGATGGGGAAGGAAGTCGGCCGTGCCCTTTCAGAGGAACCATTCCGGCATTTGCCTTGAGTGATTTAGGGAAATCACGGAAAACCTAAATCAGGATGGCCGGTCGCGGGATTGAACCGTCGTCCTTCCGAATGCGAGTCCAGTGTCTAACCACTGCGCCACCTCGCTCGGTCGGATGATGACATTGCCCTGTTGCAAGAAGTGTATATAGCGGCCCTCCCCGTTTTCTACGGTTATGTGACATATGTGTCACTGGCGGAGCGGAATGGCAGCGGTACGGCAATACTAGTGCGCGACGGAATTGCCATCGAAGAAGTGACTTACCTTCCGTCAAAAAGGGGGCTGACGATCACAGCACTGGGCACGCGCATCATTAACATTTACGCTCCATCAGGAACTGACCAACGCCGCGAACGATCGCTGTTCTACTCGGAGGATATCGCCCCACTCTTTATCAGCCGCTTCGATCAATATATCTTCGGCGGCGACTTTAACTGTGTGCCCCACCCCAAAGACCAAGTCCCACATTTCTCGACTTGTCAAGAACTTCGGCTCCTGGTTCGAGATCTGCTTCTCACCGACACGTGGGAAACAGTGCACGGTGACCGTCCCGGGCCGACATACCTTACCAATCACTCAGCCAGTCGCCTAGACCGCATTTATGTCTCACGAGCTCTAGCGCCGGGAGTATTGGACGCCGAACGTTGGCCGCTTGCCTTCTCCGATCATAGCGCTTTCATATGCACACTCACTCTACAACAGCAGCGGATATGGCGCAGCCGAGGACCCTGGAAGCTGAATGTGGCACATCTTCAAGCCCCGGAATGCCGTCAGATTATCGCCAACACGTGGCTGGATTGCGAACGTCGTCTTCCCCGATACCCATCGACTCTAGCATGGTGGGTGGACTGTGCAAAACCAGCGTTTCGGCGTGTGCTAACACAATTCGGAAAAGATATCGCAGCTTGGCATCGTAACACATTGGACTTTTATTACACGATGCTTCGCGAGCTCGACAGCCACCCACCATCTCCAAACCGACAAATGGAAAGCCGCCGAATTAAAGGTAAAATATTGTCTCTTACGAGGAAACGTTTGGAGGGGGTCGTAGTGCGATCGCGACGTCAAGACCGAGTGGAAGGAGAAAACCCGTCTATGCATCACATCGTGCTCGACAGCCGCCGACGCCGACAGCAGCTGATCACGGACCTCGTATTGCCAGGTGGTAGGGTCGTAATGAATCAGGCGGCGGTTACAGAAGCCTTCGCAGATCACTAGGTGAGGAGGTGAATGCAGAGGACGAGGAAGCGGACGATCACGACATACTGCAGCACGTGTCGCACACTCTCGACAATGCAGCAGCGGCGACGCTGTTAGGTGGAATTACACGGGACGACATCGAGGACGCGCTTAACAAGGGAGCATTCAACAAATCTCCCGGGCCAGAAGGACTGCCTCTCGAGTTTTATCGGACTTTCCGCGATGATGCCGCGATGGATCGTCATGTACCAAGAACTGATGACCCCCGGTTCCCACGTGCCACCTGCATTCGTGGAAGGTCTCCTTATACCGATACACAAGCCTTCCAGAGGTCGGACGGTCGAGGATTACAGGCCAATTACAATGCTCAACTCTGACTGTAAAATCTTCGCCCGACTACTCGTGAGCCGTATAAAGAAGGTTCTGCCCCTACTCCTCTCAATAGAGCAAACGACACAGGGCGGAGTGACCAACATGCAAACGGCAACCAGCGAATGCAGGGATTTAATAGCCATCGCCACATCCTGTCGCCTTCGAACTGCTCTGATCTCCATTGATTTCGACCACGCCTTCGACAGAGTTCACCACTAGTTCCTTCTGTCCGTTATGGTCCGCATGGGCTTCCCGCCTGACTTTCTCGACATCTTTCAGCGCCTCTTCCGTGGAGCTGCATCCCGTGTACTGGTGAATGGACGGATTGCGGGTCCCTTTCCGATCCGACGGTCAGTTCACCAAGGATGCCCACTCTCCATGATCCTTTACGCGATCGCACTCGACCCACTTGTCGGAGGGTTGAAAAACAGGCTCTCGGGCATGTCATTGAGGGATCACACCTTTCACTGCAGGATATATGCTGATGACCTTCTATTACTTGTCCGATCTGGTGACGAGGTACGCTCGGTGATACAATGGATCAATCGCTATGAATTGGTAGCGGGCAGCCTCATGAATGTGGCCAAGTCGGCAGCGATGCCCATTGGGAGAGATCTACAGGAGGACGCTTTAGCCCCATTCCCACTAGTTAACAAGATCCGGTTCTTAGGCATAACATTTACACAGGATGTGCGCCGCACGGCTGCCATGAAATATGCACGATTACTACAGGCAATACGCACAGAAGTTCACCGGAACTTACTTCGACGGATGGACCTCCTACAGCGTGTGGAATACCTCAACCTTCACGTGGCGACTAAGATGATCCACATGGCCCAGGTCTACCGATATCGACAGCGATGGCACACAGGCTGCAAGCAGCGTTTGGATATTACCTTACCGCCGGACACCTATTCAAAGTCCGCTACGAAACACTCACCCTCCCACCGCTTGATGGCGGACTGGGACTTATAAATGTAAGAGCGAGGGCTACAGCGTTATACTTGTGCACAATGATGAAATTGAGGACCCACAAAGATGCTTCCCTTACGGGACGTCTGTTAGAGGAATTGCTGCCGGCGTCTCTTCTGCCACCTGTCACGGTTGCGCACATTACACCCTCACTCTCGCACCTCTCGGCATTTATTCTTGAGTATAGTTACGTGCACCCAGACCTTCCCAACACTCGCACTCCCAAGGCGAGAGACGTTTACAGACTGCTGCTAAGGTCCATCCCTCGCAACGTGATTGAGAGGAAGAGCCTTAAGACCCTATGGCCTTCAGTGTGGAGAGCGGTCCAGAAGCCGTTCCTCCCCACGCGGGTACGAGCCGCGTGGTACCATGTGGTGAACGGGAAGGTTGTAACACGACAAAGGCTGCACGCTATTGGGATGACGAATTCCCCCCTTTGCCCACGTTGCCACCTCGTGGATACTGACGAACACCTTTTAACATGTGGGTCGGCGTTAGAGGTATGGCTGCTAGTGCAGAAGATCCTCGCCTGCTACCTACGTATCGCACCTCGCACAATTGAGCCACGGCTCCTCCTTTGTCCAGAGGATACTTATTTCCCACCTGCCAAGACTCACGCTCTCACATGGTTTAAAGGCATGTCCATATACTACCTCTTTCGAGATGATGAGAAGATGGTACTTGATTACTGGCAATTTCTCCAGGACAGTCACAGCACACTTGAGTGTACACCCCGATACCGACAACTATTTGTGAACTATTTGCGCAGTGTCTTCGACAACACCCCTCACAGTAGGGGAGTACCGGGCAGAGGATGACCGCCTTCATGGGGCTCCACACGCTGCGAAATGTTGTACCAATTTGGAAAATGGAATCTGTACGCAGATGGGCCATGCACATGGAAAGGCGTGCGGGATTTGGTTACATTTTTCTTTCTTTATTATCTATCATCACACTATTAGTTTCAAATTCTATTTCATAGTTTAGAAGGAACTCTTGTTCTGTTGTTGCTACGGATGTACATTCTAATTTTGTTTGTCGTAACTGAAAGACGCCTTTTTCCATATATAAAAAAGGCTGGCAGAGGAAATCATTTACAATTTAAAAAAAACAACAAAAATAAAGAACAAATAAAAAAAGTTGGTAAAAAAAAGTGGTCAGCGCGACAGAATGTCAATCCAAAGGGTGCGGGTTCGATTCCCGGCTGGGTCGGAGATTTTCGCCGCTCACGGACTGGGAGTTGTGTTGTCCTAATCATCGTCATTTCATCCCCATCGTTTTAATTCATTACTTCCTTACCTTTGTTCGTAACACACTTTGCACACAGTATCTCTGTCGAAAGTACCTGCAAAATTATATCCTTGTACGACGATATGACGTTATAAATTTTGAGATTGATGAAAAACTAGCTTTTGCTTAAAATCGAGCTCAAATTACAGAGACCATATTCACTCACTATATCATAACGGGACCATTCACCGACTTCCAGCCAACTTAGATCATAATTTCAAACCTTTCCTAAACTTTTCCCGTTACATGTTTAAATATTTAACACATTAACTCATCTGAAAAGTAATCAGGTGTTTGAGGCTGATGTATATGTGACAGTTCCATTCTTTAAAGAATCGGGGGGTTTGCTGATAGTTTGTAAGCTACATTTCTTACTCTTGCTCCACGCTCCCTTTTATTGTGCTAAAAAATGCACACTAATGCCAAAACATTTTTTTAAAATCATTCGTCAGTAGTTTGGTTCATCCATATCTATCGGAATTTACAAGCCCTGTGTTCTGTTTCGGAATCTGTTCCGCCGCTCTCACCAGTGCAATGACATCGGGGTCACCAGGGTACCCTGGGGACAAGGATTTTCCCCCTGTGTTTTTTCTAGCCCGTACATCGACGTACTATATCATACATGTCATTTCGTTTGCTGACTTTCTTACCTGAAGAACAAATGCCTTTCTTTATATGAATTCAACATGTTTTTGTGAGCTACGCGAACGACCAAAAACTAAACATCGGATTAGTATATGGCTACCTACATCTTCCTCATTACTTTTGTTTTATCTTCGTTACTGTTCATCTAAAAAACAAAAAAAGCGTAGTGGAGTGTAGCCTAATTGAACCAGAGGACGGTGATGGAATTACATTTTAAACGGAAATGCCGTGTGGCTAGGGCCTCCCGTCGGGTAGACCGTTTGCCTAGTGCAAGTCTTACGAGCTGACGCCACTTCGGCAACTTACGTGTCGATGGGGATGCAAGGATGATGATAAGGACAACACTAGACCCAGGCCCTGAGCGGAGAAAATCTCCGACCCAGCTGGGAATCGAACCCGGGCCGTTAGGTATGACATTCCGTCGCGTTGACCACCCAGCTACCAGGGGCGGACAATTGAGACAGTAAAAGTGGTAGATGTGTTTTGTTATTTGGACAGCAAAATCCACTCTCAGAAAAAAAATGCACCACGAGGGAGTTTCCCGAATGGTACGAAAATCGGTAGATGTTCTGTATACAGGGTGTTACAGAAAGGTACGGCCAAACTTTTAGGAAACATTCCTCACAAACAAAGAAAGAAAATATGTCGTGTGGGCATGTGTCCGGAAACGCTTGCTTTCCATGTTAGAGCTTATTTTATTACTTCTCTTCAAATCACATTAATCATGGAATGGAAACACACAACAACAGAACGTGCCAGCGTGACTTCAAACACTTTGTTACAGGAAATGCTAAAAATGTCCTCCGTTAGCGAGGATACATGCATCCACCCTCCGTCACATGGAATCCCTGATGCGCTGATGCAGCCCTGGAGAATGGCGTATTGTATCACAGCCGACCACAATACGAGCACGAAGAGTCTCTACATTTAGTACCGGGGTTGCGTAGACAAGAGCTTTCAAATGCCCACATAAATGAAAGTCAAGAGGGTTGAGGTCAGGAGAGCGTGGAGGCCATGGAATTGGTCCGCCTCTACCAATCCATCGGTCACCGAATCTGTTGCTGAGAAGCGTACGAACACTTGGACTGAAATGTGCAGGAGCTCCATCGTGTATGAACCACATGTTGTGTCGTACTTGTAAAGGCACATGTTCTAGCAGCACAGGTAGAGTATCCTGTATGAAATCATGATAATGTGCTCCATTGAGCGTAGGTGGAAGAACATGGGGCCCAATCAAGACATCACCAACAATGCCTGCCCAAACGTTCACAGAAAATCTGTGTTGATGACGTGATTGAACAATTGCGTGCGGATTCTCGTCAGCCCACACATGTTGATCGTGAAAATTTACTATTTGATCACGTTGGAATGAAGCCTCATCCGTAAAGAGAACATTTTCACTGAAATGAGGATAGACACATTGTTGGATGAACCATTCACAGAAGTGTACCCGTGGAGGCCAATCAGCTGCTGATAGTGGCTGTACACGCTGTACATGGTACGGAAACAACTGGCTCTCCCGTAGCACTCTCCATGCAGTGACGTGGTCAACATTACCTTGTACAGCAGCAACTTCTCTGACGCTGACATTAGGGTTATCGTCAACTGTACGAAGAATTGCCTCGTCCATTGCAGGTGTCCTCGTCGTTCTAGGTCTTCCCCAGTCGCGAGTCATTGGCTGGAATGTTACGTGCTTCCTAAGACGCCGATCAATTGCTTCGAACGTCTTCCTGTCGGGACACCTTCGTTCTGGAAATCTGTCTCGATACAAATGTACCGCGCCACGGCTGTTGACCCGTGATAATCCATACATCAAATGGGTCTCTGCCAACTCCGCATTTGTAAACATTGCACTGACTGCAAAACCACGTTCGTGATGAACACTAACCTGTTGATGCTACGTACTGCCGGCCGAAGTGGCCGTGCGGTTAAAGGCGCTGCGGTCTGGAACCGCAAGACCGCTACGGTCGCAGGCTCGAATCCTGCCTCGGGCATGGATGTTTGTGATGTCCTTAGGTTAGTTAGGTTTAACTAGTTCTAAGTTCTAGGGGAGTAATGACCTCAGCAGTTGAGTCCCATAGTGCTCAGAGCCATTTTGCTACGTACTAATGTGCTTGATGCTAGTACTGTAGAGCAATGAGTCGCATGTCAACACAAGCACCGAAGTCAACATTACCTTCCTTCAATTGGGCCAACTGGCGGTGAATTGAGGAAGTACAGTACATACTGACGAAACTAAAATGAGCTCTAACATGGAAATTAAGCGTTTCCGGACACATGTCACATAACATCTTTTCTTTATTTGTGTGTGAGGAATGTTTCCTGAAAGTTTAGCCGTACCTTTTTGTAACACTCTGTATGTGCAGATAAACGAATGATAATAATTTCAATAAAATTTGATGGTTTATTCGAGATAAAGAGATCTACAAATTGAGGAAGCAGTTAACGCGTTGGTCCACATCTAGCCATTATGCAAGCGGTTAGTCGGATTGGTACTGATTGACAGAGTTGTTGGATATCCTCCTGATGAATATCGTGACAAAATTCTGCCCAATTGGCATTACTCTGCAGATGAGTTAATGTGTTAAATATTTAAATATGTAAGGGAAAAAAGTTTAAAAAGGTTTGAAATTATAATCTAAGTTGGCTGGAAGTCGCAGTGGTCCCATTATGATCTTCAAAATCCCGAGCTGGTTGGAGAGCCCTGCCCATAATGCTCGAAACGTTCTCAGTTGGGGAGAGATCCGGCGAGCTTGTTGGCCACGGTAGGATTTGGCAAGCATGAAGACAGGGAGTAGAAACTCACACCACGTGCAGGCGGGCATTATGCTGCTGAAATATAATTCCCGTGATAGCTTGCCACTAAGGGCAACAAAACATGGCGTAGGATATCGCAGACGTACCGCTACGCTTTAAGGGTGTCTCGGATGACAACTACAGGGGTCCTGTTATGAAGCGAAATGGCAGCCAGACCATCACTCATGCTTGTTGGGTGGTATGGCGGGCGACAGTCAGGTACATATCCCACCATTGTCCAGGGCACCTCCAGAAACATCTTACGACTGGAATCTCATTGACTGGCGTAGAATGACCTTCAGTGATGAGTTACGCTTCGAAATGTTTCCCAATGGCCAGCGAAGACCGGTCTGTTGATGCCCCGGACAGCAGTGGGATGCCGACTGAGCCGTGTTGTGGCTCGCGTTGGTGCTGTGTGTAGGTTTCCGTCCTCTGTTGGAGGCCAGACCTTATCTTTTAGTTGACATGGTTGCGGTTGTTTCTCTTCTTCTCGTGTTGACTGGCGCCACTTGGTTTCGCAAGCTCTGCCTGTCCACCAGTGGCAGCAGCGGCTGTTATCGATATGTAGTAACTGTGGTCCTATCCTTGGAGCGACGTAGTTGTTCTTCTGGTGGAGTCAGTGTGCAGTTGGATTGGGGACTGAGGAGGTGCCAGGTTCGCGCAGTCTGTGAACACGCCGGGACCGCTGGCAGTGCGTATGGACTGCCCGATGGAAGGGCTGTGGTCACGAGGGTGCACGACCTCGTCGTAAACCGGATCCTGCAAGTTTTAAGGGGCTCCGGAACGCCCTATACTTGCAATGTTAAAATAACGCTTATAAATTACATCTTTCCTCACAAAGTATTTGAGGTAGGAAGTTGAACTTTTTACAGATTATTTATTGGAATATGGGCTACAACTTAACACAGGGATTTTACAAAATTTTAGTTCAGTTATTAAAGATGATTTTTTTTCAATTGTAGTGAAAATTCACAACATTTTTTTGCAATTTTTTATTTATATATTCAAAAATATACACTTTTTTGGAAAAAGGCTGTGTTAAATTATGCAGAAGGGACTGTGTAACATTTGCTGAAAGTTTGAAACAAATATGTTTGGAAGATCCTTAGAAAACATGTAATTAGTATGAGAAAATAAAAGTTTTGGGAATCGAGCGACAAAGATTGGATTAACTTTTTAGTGCATTCCAGGTCCATAGGATGGATTATCTTCATCCTCTGCAAACTCCTCCTCCAGCTTCCTCTTGTTCCTCCTCCTGTTTACTCTTGCTTGTATTTCTAGACTCTTTACAGCCCTGTCTGCAGCCCGAAGGCGTTCCTTGTCTAAAGCAAGCATCGCTCGTTGTTGTGTTCGTAGATTTTGCTACCATTTTCTTCAGTTGCAGTTACTGCAACACTGTTCCAAAAGGTGGTCATGTATGAACACTTATCACATTTCAGTTGTATTTCACTATCAAGTCCTACGTGCTTTATTATGGAGAGTTCCAGACCAACTTCATTACAATGAATACATCTTACACAGTTTGAAAAAATTCCTTTGAGAACCGACATATCAAATATTTCATTCACATCCGATTCGCCCATAAAACATTCATAGTTTTCACTCATTGAACCAAGCTTCTTCTGTGAAGTATTTTCTTTCCCACTTTGACTGCTATGGGCAGATGTACTTGAGAGGTTAGGTTCACTCACTTGGTTATCGTCTTTATTGTTTACAGTAATAACACATACCTTTGGCTTTCCAACATTTCTCCTTTTCTTAAAAGCCTTCAGAGGATTTCTAATAAATTTACTTTTACTCATTATTATACTTCAACAAAACAGAGACTCAAGAAACAGAATTAATTACGAATATTTTCGAGATAACGACAGAGTAAATAAACATGAAACAATCGACAATCACACCAGCGATATATACTGAACCATCACAGGTTAGCCACAACACATACTTTATCTCACATCACTAAAATGTACCTGATGAACACGGACGTTAATAATAACACCATTTGACAGCAGTTTAACAGCGCCACAGTGGGTCACGCCCATGTAGAACACATTTAAAAAAAATTTAAAAATTATTGTAGTCTTCGGAATTGAATAAATTATATATCTATTAAAAGGTAATAGTCTGCAGATTCAGAAAACGCAAAAAAGTAAAAATGAACTTTTCATGATTTTGAGCCTTTCCGGAGCCCCTTAAGTTGAGTGCATTTGGATTCAAGTAGAGAAACCTCCACCATTGTGAGATCTTGCGATTCTCCAGTGACTTGGGTTCGTGTTGCTGCTCATAGTGCTGCCGAGGCGAAGAGCAGCGAGTGGAGTGCTTGGGGAAGGCGGATCTGATTAGCCTTCCTGAACTTCTAATTACTATTTATTGCTTTCGGTTTGTTACTATTTAAGTTCAGCCAGCGGTATTTTTCCTGCCTCGTGGCCGTTTACGCCCCAGTTACCTGCCCTGGCGGTTAGTGTGTGTAACGGCAGTGTACGTTTCCTCGCCTTGCCGCTGCTGTCCCGCGAGGCGTGTAGTTTGGACAGCTTACTCGATTGTAGTCTGGTTGGCGATTCTTCTACTCTGATGGCAGTGATTCCTTTCTCTTCCGGGCGCTCTAAGCACAGGATTCTGCGGGCTGAGTCCAGACCACCGGTTCGGACTTTGGCGTACTTTTACATCTTTGCATTTGGTTTACTGGACGTCAGGTAGCCTTGGCAAGATTATCATTATTCATTCGTTAGACTGCCACTAGTCTGAGTTACCGTCTTGAGAAGTGAATGCAACTCTTAGTTGCCTGTCTCATCGCTCGCGAAAGTGTTTTTTGCCGGACCTACCCAGTGGTCAATCCCTGGAGCACCGTCTGTGAATGTCCCTTGTGTTTTATTATTGTATGTTCAAAATTTTTTATATAATTTCCATTCTTGGCGTTACAGCTGATTTAAATGGTTGTGCTACCAAGTTTATCATCATTTTGTCTCACCCGTTTGGTGATCAGTTGCCTGTATTTTTGAAATAACCTTTGCTACTGCATTGTTGTTTTACAGTATGTTTGTTAAATTTTTTATAATTGCCGTTCTTGGTGTTAAAGGCCTTCAGCCGCGACTGTAGTTACTTGCCTTAAAATTCTAACTGGGATCACATTGGCTTGTTTTTAATACATTATTTGCTGTGGTTTTATTTTGTGCTCATTAGTAAATTGTAACGCACCGAAAGCACTATTAAATACACAATTGTTTATTCCTTCATTAATAACATGTGATAGCTTTATTTATTGCTGAGTCTGGAATTGCCGTTTTAAAATAAATGTGTGTAATTGCAAAAGGGAACCAATAGTAACTGATTACGGCCCTGTCCACAATCGTAACCGAATCCTGACTTCCTTGATTATCAGGTGTCACCAACCTAACTGTCGCCCGATATACTGCTCGACAACCAGGATGATGGTCTGGGGTGGCTGCCATATGCGACACCCTTACAGCGCAGCGGTACGTCAACGATGTTCTGCACTCCGTTTCGTTGACGTTCATGACAAACCATCTTGGCTTACATTTCAGTAATATAATGTCCACCTGCACACAGCGACAGTTTTTACTTGTCTTGGTGCTTGCCGAACCTTGGCCAGCAAGGTTCGCCGATCTCTCCCCAACTGAGAATGTTTGGGGCATAATGCACAGTGCCATCCAAGCAGCTCGGGATTTTGTTGATCTAACGTGCCAGTAGGACAAAATGTTGTCACGATATTCCTCAGGCGGACATTCCAACAACTCTGCCACTCAATGCCAACTGCTTGTGTGCGGGTCAGAGGTGACCCAATGTGTTATTGAGTTGTTCAGTTATCGTAGCTCTTTCTCTTGAATAAATCGTCCAATTTTTTCTGAAATTAACTTGCATTCGGTCTCTACTACAAGGCCATAGCTAACACAAACGTAGTATAAAACAGGTTACGTTCTGTCTCTGATGGTAGGGTTATAACGCGGGAAAAAATAAAAAGAAGTCTTCATATCATTCCGCTACGCTTGTGATCTAAGTTTTCCGGATAAGCGCAGACGATTTTCTACACTACATTTCGTCTTCTCCATTTTCCCGTTCTCACTTCCTTGTAACGAAGCAAACAAATGCGCACCGCTCTGGAAAAGTAGCTCCTTGGTCATGCACATGACATCTGATATATACTTCACAAATTCAGGGAAACCCAATGAGAACCCAGCCCCATTAAGATCTTAGCGAGAAAACTCAGCGTTCACTAGTGAGACGGGACTCGCCTCCTGTATGCGAGGGTTTCGGTTCCGGGCAGAAAGAACCATACTCTCCTTTTCCAGCTGGCCGCAGCGGAGCATAAATCGTGTATCACCTCTGTAGCCGGCTGGCCGGCGGTCGCGTACGAGGCGCAGTGCCGTTTGTTCTGCACATTACACAGCGGCGATAAATCTTGCCAGTGTCGGCGGAAGAATAAGGCACTTACGAGGAACGGCGATAGTTAATCACGGGGCAGCTGGAGGACTGGTCTGCGCGGTGCTGTCGATGTATCGATACCTATATGGCCTGTTGGAAAATCTCTCTCTCCCTCTCCCTCCCTCTCTCTCTCTCCCTCCCTACATACTTAAGGGGAAGTTGATTCATTTGGTGCTTAAAGTAATGACGCAGGTTTAGTTAACCTGACACTTATATTAATGCCGAACTTGGGATATTAATCTCATCAGTAGTCTGATCTCAAATTTCAAACGGTCGATAGCCAATACACTATCGATGTTTCATCGATTGCATCTACATCTCGCATATTGGAAGTTGTGTCTAGTGTACGAGGGGTGTTCAATGAGTGATGCAACTCATTTTTTCCTCGGCCAGTTTCGGTCGAAAAAAGAATGGGAAATTTGCTGTGGGACATCGTGGAATATTCCTTCTTCAAGTTCTGTTAAGTGGTGCCGCTATACGTAGCGTTCAGAGTGGCGTCTGTAACGGAGGTGCATTCCAAGCAGAGAGACGTCACTGAACTTCTTTTGGAGGAAAACCAGGTCATCGCAGATATTAACAGGCTCCTGCAGAATGTCTATGGAGACCTGGCAGACAACCAAATCACGGTGAACCATTGGACGAGGCGTCTGTCGTCACCGCAAAAAGTCGCGAAGAACCGTGTGCCACCCGGCCGCTCACAGCTCCTACAATTCTGGAACGTGCGGACATTCTCGATGTGATCGACGGACCACAATCAAACACCTTGCTGCTTCATTGGTAGTGATGACACACTCGTCCACCAGTGGGGCTAGACGGCCAGGGTGGCGGAGCATTTCTAGGCGCTACAGTCGCAGGTTCGAATCCTGCCTCGGGCATGGATGTGTGTGATGTCCTTAGGTTATTTAGGTTTAAGTAGTTCTAAGTTCTAGGGAACTGATGACCTCAGAAGTTAAATCCCATAGCGCTCAGAGCCATTTGAACCATTTTTGAACCAGTGGGGATACTCAGATGCGTGTGCCCACTGGCTTCCTCGTCGCCTAATAGAAGACCATAAAAAGCAACGAAGGACCACCTGTGCTCGTCACGAGGCTGATCGCGACATATTTTTGCCGAACATCGTCACAAGCGATGAAACATGGGATCACCACTTCGATAAGGAAACAAAACGGCAAGCCATGGAGTGGCATCACACCACCGCGCCTCCGAAGAAAAACTTCAAAGCCGCACCCTCAGCCAGTAAAGTGATGGCGACGGTCTTCTGGGACTCTGAAGAGTATATTCTGTTTGATGTCCTCCATCATGGTCTAACGATCACTCCACTCTGAAGTATACTGTGCTGCCATCACGAGAAAGAAGAAACGAATTCATAGTGCTTGTTTCCACAAAATGCAATCGGAATTCTCCTTCTCCATGACAATGCAAGGCACATAAAAGTCTGTGCACTAGAAAGGAGACCACAAACCTTCATTGGACTGTTCTTCCTCATACACCCTACAGCCCTGATCTCGCACCTTCCGACTTGGGCCAATGAAGGATGCATCCCTCGGGAAGTAGAACATGGATGATGGGGAGATTATTCACGCAGCAAGACACTGGCTCCGACGTCGACCAATAGAGTGATAACATGGTGGCAAACAGGCTCTCCCAGTGAGGTGGCGTAAGGCCATCACTTTGAACGCAGATCATGACGAAAAATAGGGTTTTGTAGCCAAAAGAGTAGAGAATAACGTGGTGTATTGGAATCCTGAATAAAACCAACCGGCCTTCAGAAGAAAAAGTGTTGCATAACCTATTGAACCCTCCTACTGATAAAATGGAGTACGAATGAGTTTTAACTGTCACCTTGAAATAACAAAGATGTGTAATTATTTGGTTATTTCAAATGGCTCTAAGCTCTATGGGACTTAACAGATGTGGTCATCAGTCCCCTAGAACTTAGAACTACTTAAACCTAACTAACCTAAGGACATGACACACATCCATGCCCGAGGCAGGATTCGAACCTGCGACCGTAGCAATCGTGCGGTTCCGGACTGAGCGCCTAGAGCCGCTCGGCCACCACGGCCAGCTATGGTTGTTTGTTTGGTTACATGTACTTAGTGGTGTCGGCACGGTACCTTAGCGTGTCTGGTCAGAGGGCTCGCTACTCTCTCTAATGAAAACACTGAGTGAAGTATTCAACGATGAACTTGAACGTGCGTCATATGACGTCCACCACGACCAAATGCAACGAACACCACAAAAACAACGAAAAAAAGTGCTCACAGCGTCTGCATAACAAGCAGGAGGCCCAGGTTCTAATCCCAGTTCGGCAAAAACTTTCCACTGTTCCCATTCATTTCAGTCAATGACTGCTAGCGGCCAGTGACTGTAATTTCTTTGTGTCTTGTACAAAAATATTCGATCTTCTTAAAAATAAAAATTTACGCAACAGAAAAGTATGAATAATATAATTATCACACAAAACATTAATTACAGTTATAGATCAAATAATAAAATAACAAATACCTAAATGAAAATGTGTCCTGTATTTTTGTGTGATAGTGTACTTGCGTTACAAGCTCTTCTCATATAAAAATTTGTGTATGTATTCTGAAACAACGTTTCGTGCAGAATTAGCCTGAATTCGAAGCTTTCAGTACTGACATACCGGCAAACCGAAATGTTTTGCAGTCCTGTTCGCATAGATCCTAGCCACATGTCTCATGGGATTTTATAAACGTTAAAAACTTTCACCAATATGTAAGTCTCGTGACACACAGATGCCAACGTGTTGCTTTTTAGCCCAATGCAATTTATTTGCTAACTACTGAAATTCAGTTAGGTATTCTGTATTGATGGAAGATGAAATAGAAGTTTGTTTGGTAGACATAGGGGATCCAAGACTACGGAGTTTAACAAAGCTTTGGAAGAATTGTGATCAAATAAGGCAGAAAGTATAGATAATTTCTAACCCCACTGGAGGAAGTGGAAACAGCGATTATTCAAGTTGGTTTGTAGTTAGATTCTGTGAGAATGTAGACATAGCAAAAAATAGCTTCCCCATAATTCCTAATACATCAAGAGCAGATAAGTGCGAGAATTACCGCATAATCAGCTTAACAGTAAATAAGTCCAAGTTGTTAAAAAAATAATATATGGAAGAATCGTAAAGAAAATCTGGAATCTCCAAGGTGACGATGAGGTTGGTTGAAGGAACGATAACCGCACCGGAGAGGCAGTACTGGCGTTCCGCTTAATAACGGAAACAAGACTTCAGAGAAATCAAACATCTTCACAGGATTTGCTGACCTAAAAGAGCGTTAGACATCGTAAAATGCTGCAAGATGTTCGAAATTCAAGGAAAACAAGTGTAAGCGATAGGGAAACATTATGTACAAGCATCAAGGAGGAACAATAAAAATGGGAATCAAGGATGAGGTGCTCGCATTAAAAAGTGTGCAATCTTCCCCCCCCCCCCCCCCCCGCCAACCCCTCCACTTCTTCATCGCACACATACCTCCACACCTCCCTCCTACTGATCGATCTTTACGTCGAAGAAGCAGTGATGAAAATGAGGCGTTCAGAAGTACGATTATGGGTGAAAGAATATCAGCACTAAGATCCGCTTATGACATTGCTAATCTCAATAAAGGCCAGGAAAAATTAAGATATACTGAATAAATACCGAATGGATTGAGCAGTGTACTGAAAGAAAAATGACTAAGTTATCATTCATTCCGACTAAATATCTTAACATATTATTTTTCTTCATTTTTTAATTAATTTTCAATGGGTTTTTGTGTAACTTCAACATAATTTGCCGTCATCTTATTCTGCTCTAAATGATTTTCTGCGTAATATTAATAATTTAAGCATACTCTTTGCAGACAATATAAATGGGTGCTAATCTTCGATGTTAAGAGTTATGACACAAACAATTTACATCGTGCAACAATTGGTGTAAGAATAACCAGTACTATGAGAAATTTAGCGAAAAACAAGAAGATCAATAAGAAACCAAATAGCAAAATTCAGTAAAATTCGTGAAAGTGGAAGATAGAACAGATCTGTTTAGAAAGTTGGATTGCATAAGAAGGGAAATACAATGCACTTTGTGTAGGGTGTCCCTGACAAAGGTGGTGTTAACGCCAATTATAGTGCACAAGTAGTATTTAAAGAGTTAGAGAAAGTATATGAGGATGTTGAACATGTAATTCAGTATATCAAGTAATAATGGGGACTGAGACGTGGCACTATGGGAAGTAATGGAAGAATGAATATGGAAAAATGTGGCCTTGGTAGTAGGAAGGAGACAGTAGAGAGACTATTTGAATTCTGGAATAAAAGTCAGTTACTAACTGTTCAAAAATCGCAAGAGGAGGATGTACACTTGGAAAAGGCCTGGAGATACAGAAAGATTCCAGACGGGTTACATTATGGTCGGACAGAGATTCCGAAATCAGATATTGGATTCTGTGACGAGCCCAGTACCAGATACGGAGTTGGATCACAATTGAGTAATGATGAGGAGGAGAGTGAAGGTTAAGAGACACGCCTAGAAGAATCAATGTGGATGGAAATGGTACACTGATGTACTGAGGAATGATGAGATACGTTTAAAACTCGCTAAAGTTGTGGATACTGTCATAAGAAATACCAGAGTTAGCAGTTCAATTGAAAAGGAATGTACATCTATACAATGGACAATGACAAATGTTGGACGGTCAAACATAGGTGCAAGGAAGGTATCTGCAAAGAAACCTTGGGGAACAGAAAAAATACATCAAGTAATCTACGAAAGAAGGAAATACAAAAATTTTCAGAGGGTGTAGGAATACAGCAATGTAAATCCCTTAGGAATGAAATAATAGGAGGGGCAGGGCTGCGAAGGCTAGTAAAGATGTGAATGAGTCGAGAAAGAAATAACCATCGAGAGTACTGGCTCAGCACATATACGAGTCAAAACAAGTGTCGATGAAATTAAAAGCAAGGACAGTAACATGAAAAGTGAAACTGTAATTCCACTTTTTGGCGCAGAGGAGAGAGAAGATAAGCGGAAAGAACACTGAAGGTGGAATTTAATTATTTGTTTCTAAGTTTATCCCGATAAAAGTCACGCTATGAAAATCAGTTGGTTGGTTCCTGGGAAGATCTCCGCAATGAAAAATCAAGCGCTACTCATTAAGTGAAACGAGTTATGCATGACTGTCATCAATGAAACAAAACAGATAATTAGCTATGATTAAGTGAGTGAGAAAATTGAACAGAAAGTGTGCAAATATTGTGTTACAGATCGCATGACCCATGGCACAGTAAGTAATAGCACAATAATAGACCCGGAAGAGGTAGAAATATGGCTCTACAGCTCTTCCACAAATTAATACCACTATAAAACGCGAGAGTGCCATTCGTTCACTTTCACCTGCGCGTATCTAATGAATCAGAATGTAATGCTCGGCCACTCCATACAGTAGAAACTCATTGCAGTGAAGCAACATTTTATAAAAGCAACTGGTTATCTTTATTACTTAAGGATCACCTAACCATTTGGAAGTTGCAGGAAAATAGCGATCTCAAAACTCAGAATTGTGAATACAAAACTTTTATTTTCTCTGCTCTAGGTAAGAACTGACAAAAAATGACCTAGAGCAATGTACCGAAAAATTGAGTAAACTCAAGCAAAATGACGCCCAGCACTGTGGGAACTGTATTTAATTGAAAAACTGCAGGGAGAAAAAGGAATAAGACGTTCACTTCTGGGCACCTCGTATGTTAAAGATAAACAAGACAAATATTAAGTACAAGGGAATGGGCACAGAACATACGTAACAGAATTAGTTAACTGCGAGCTACTCAGAATATGGATTGCGCTAAATTTTCCAAGTACACTAAAAGGGCACTAGTCGTGATGAAACGAGAGCCGGAAGTGAACAGATACCAAAGTTCTCCTTACTAGACTTGTAACACTCCTGTCCGCTACTGCTATACCATAACCTAAAAGTTGTAGGCAGGTCGTGAAATAAAACTATCTTGTTAAAGCAATTATGGTATAAAGCAACAGAGCAGTGTTAGCATCTGAGAGGAATTTTGTTATGTTGACCGTGTTGTACCTAACGTAGGTGACTTATCGGAAATGAAAGTCAGAATTACGTAAATATTTGAACAGTAACAAACAAAATTTTGCCTATCTGCACTGTTTAACTGATAAAGAAAACGGTCGCCAGCCTAACTAGGCAAGAGAATGATTAACATTCTCGTTCAAGAAAATAGTTATTGGTAACTTTAATGGATAAACACAACCTATACTTTGTCACACGCGAGTGCAGTGAACTCTGACACATACGTTTACGGGAAGATTGAAACTAAAGTTAGAGCAGCACAAACTTTTTGCAAAATTATAGCAGGTACTGAAAAGTACTATTACTTTCAGGGCTTATACAAACTGAGTGGTCTTTATAACGTTATTATTACTATTCACTGCAGAATCATTAATTGGATATAGGTTAAGTCTCTCTCAGTTAAATACTTTACTATTTAAAATGAAAGTTAATTGGAATCCACTAACAGGTTGCTTCTCACTATCATTTGAATAGAGAAATTATGGTTTTCATAATTAGTGGTCTCCCCATTACTTGTTACCCAGCATTAACACAATAGACAAACTGTGGATCCTGTTATATTATTAATATGCACTTCCAATACACAAGAGAGACAAACACTTAGCAAACATGAGTATATAACTTTTCAAAACTGCAGTTTTCCACTTTTACTACATTGAGAGACAAAATTAACATATGTAAGATACTGACTCACCTTCTGCGATTTACAAAAGGCAGTAATGTGATCATTTACTAAACAAAACTTTATAAGCCTCAGTCTTAAGAACTTTTAATTTGAAGTTGGCGACAACACATTAATAAGCAGTTTTACTAGGAAAACTATTTTCATCAAGCATCATTAACTTTAACTCACTCTCTTGCCACATTGATTTTAACTTTCTTTTTACTATGTTCAAGAGGCATCAATTAGCAAAACACTGGCCTTTAATGTTCTTTCAGTAAGGACACTCAGATATCAGTTTAGTTCAAACGGAGAGGAACCTGAGAGGTGTTATTATGAGGAGAAAAATCAAGGTAGGTACATAAATTCAGATATAAATTACCTTATATTTGAGCACACTAACACATCCATTGTAGCATTCCGATGCAATGATTGCGCAATGTGGTGGCAACTGCATGTTGGTAGGTGGAATTGCAGGTAGAATTGCTGGACTCTGTCAGTTCTTGGGGACGATGATAGATACAAATTCCAGAATAGTTCCAGCTATTTATCCATCCATCCAAGGCATTGGAAAGTAGCAGAAAAAGCCTCTCTCGGAACCAGCACAATATGCATCTTTTACATGGCAGTGCACAGTTTGGTAGCTCGTCCCCGACTCGTAGCTCGTCCCCGACTGACTCCCAGTTCCACCTTTTCTACTTAGGCCAACCACAATTTGCGCACGCTACACAGTTCCGTTCCCAGGAGGAACCACAACACCTTTTACATACAAACTAACTAGGAACCCTAAGTGAGGATCAGCAGTTTACATAACAGCAACCAAATTCATTCAATAAAACAGAACATTTGCACATATTGACATTTCTACAAAAAATATTCACACAGAAATTATAATTCTATAGAGTAAGTTTTGTTCCCTCCAAATGGTACAAAGAATTTAAATGACAGATATACTACATAGCATAGAATCAAATCATGACATCAAAGTTTTAACAAGGAAAGGAGTATACAATTTTGCGTTATCTATTCAATCAAATACATTTACAGAAGCTTAACGATGTAATATTAAATGAAAGCAAAAGGCAAAATAAATCAGTAACTAGAGATATGGTGTTACAGACTGTTCACAGTTCCCGAGCTACGCTTGGAAGGGTGACTGAATGCTACTGGCAATGTGATGAATGAGAATGTGCCTTCATACACATAAAAACAGGGCAATGCAACAGAAACTTCCCACTCAAGCAGTTCAAATATACGACGAGGGGCGTTTGAAAAGTCTGTGCAAGAATAAAACCTGCTGACGTGTTTGGGGCAAACCTTTTTTATTTTTCGACAGTCTCCTTTTAGACTTACACACTTCGCCCAACGCTGTTCTAATTTGTTGATCCCTTCCGAATAATAGGAATTGTCCAAGTCTGAAAAATAGCTATTAGTTGCTGCAATCACCTCCTCTCTTGAATAAAATCTTTGTCCGGCAGCCATTTATTCAAATTGGGGAACAAATGCTAGTCCGAGGGAGCCAAGTCTGGAGAATAGGGGGGATGTGAAACGAGTTGGAATCCTACTTCCATTAATTTTGCGACCACAATTGCTGAGGTGTGTGCAGGTGCATTGTCGTGATGGAAAAGGATTTTTTTGTGGTCCAATCGCCGGCGTTTTTCTTACAGCTCCGTTTTCAAACGGTCCAACAACGATGAATAATATGCACCTGTAATATTTGTACCCTTTTCCAGGTAGTCGATGAGGATTATCCTTGCGAATCCCAAAAGACAGTCGCCATAACCTTTCCGGCCGAAGGAATGGTCTTCGCCTTTTTTGGTGCAGATTCTCCGTTGGTAGCCCATTGTTTAGATTGTTGTTTGGTCTCAGGAGTATAGTAATGCATCTATGTTTCATCCACAGTGACGAAACGACACTTAAAGTCCTGCGGATTCTTCCTAAACAGCTGCAAACCATCCTTGCAACACTTCACACGATTCCGTTTTAGGTCAAGCGTGAGCAATCGTGGAACCCACCTTGCGGATAATTTTCTCATGTCCATATTTTTATGCAAAATATCATGTACCCATTCATTAGAGATGCCCACAGCACTATCAGTCTCACGCACCTTAACGTTTCTGTCATCCATCAATGATTTCTGGAGTCGTAACCTCCACAAGGCGTCCAGAACATTCAGCATCACTTGCGCCCATGTGGCCACTCCGAAAATTTTGAAACCACTTATAAACTGTTCTAATCGAAGGTTCAGAGTCACCGTAATTTTTATCAAGCTTCTCTTTAGTTTTCTGAAGCGTTTTGCCTCTCATAAAGTAATGTTTAATCACCGCACGCAGTTCTTTTTCGTCGATTTTTTTACAATCACTCGACTTCCTTGATTCACACGAATGCCAAACACAAAGAAATAGACCAATATGGCTGAAACTTGGTGTGCGTTCTTTCCAGAGATGCTATTAACTAATCATGACCTCGACACTCGCCGGTGGTGCCATCTCTCGGACTTTGCAAACGCCCCTCGTATAACGATTCAATAAGTTGTACTGGTTTCTCTCCGTCTGTTAGCATCGTTTGCGCCACTTATGGTGTTGTGCGCAATATTTGGGATAGGACAATCCATTAACTGGAGGGAAAGCAAGGTTCTGACATGGCAAAGATAGCGCCGGTAGGCGCCGTTTTAGGCGTGCGTACAGAAGAATTTCGCACTCAAGTACTCACAGAGCTACGCTGTGGCGACCGGCGGCACTGCGCCTTTTGCAACGGTATAGCGCCAGGAACTGACCATAGTAACATTTCAGGGAACATGACCTTGACCTTCCGCCAAAATTGGGTGCCTCTCTTGAGGCAGGAAAAATCTTCTGCTCACCGAACGGTACACTGCTGAGCACCCCGGATCTGCGAGAAACTGTTTAAATTTCCTATCCCAGCAAAAGTACCAAGTTCACACAATAAATTGTCAAATAACCATAACTGAGCCAAAATAAAAAAACGTGAAGCTAGCTGTGACCGTCATGTTACACCATTATCAGACGTTTTCAAAGATCTGGAGAACACGTGGACCAGTGCAACATTCGAACATCCTTTCTATAATGGCAGGTCGTGACAGTGTATCATACAGTTTAGAGTTATCTTGTTGAAAAATAATATCACAAAGATCTTGAAATAGGGTACAGCCACTGGCGTTAACATGGCAGGAAAGTAATCTATGATGTGCAAATTGTCGGCTATGTGAGCCACTGATGACTGCGTCATTTATTCACTGGTGCCCTGCACCGTTACGGTAGGTGTTGGGCCCATAGGATGACGTCGAATGTAATCTAGTAACGTTTGTTCTCCTAGGGCCCTCACAGATGGATACGTCAACCGTTAAGCTGTATGCGAAACCGCAGCTAATCAGAAAAGTCTCCGGGGTTGACACGGGGTCCACCATTGTCAGCTCACCTTTCTGTGCTGCCACATCACGGGAAGCCGCATCATTGCCAGCCATACTGTCACTTTGCAATGCTCTGACATCATTTCCCTGCCTGTGTGGATAATTTCTCAAACAAGCCGAATTCCTGAATCAAGGTGTGTGACGTGAATGCATGCTCCCGCAAGGCCAAGCAAACTGTATGTCTCTCCTCTCAGTCGGTAATCACATGGAACCACTGAGATTTTGAAAGGCGCAGAGTGTGGTCTTCCTAAACCCATGCCGGCCGCTGTCGCCGAGCGGTTCTAGGTGCTTCAGTCCGGAACCACGCGACCGCTACGGTCGCAGGTTCGAATCCTGCCTCGGGCATGGATGTGTGTGATGTCCTTAGGTTAGTTAGGTTTAAGTAGTTCTAAGTTCTAGGGGACTGATGACCTCAGATTTTAAGTCTCATAGTGCTCAGAACCATTTGAACCTAAACACATCAATTCTACGTTTACGTAACAGTCGTGGGTTCCAACCAAAGCGTGCAGCAATATTGTTATGATCAACCGCAGTCTTGATATGCATGAAATATATTCGCAGTCGCAAATATGGACAAACATTCGTAATTTAACGAAAGTTGTTTAGTAATCATGTGGAGTACCTCATAATTTTCATTATATAGCATCTGTTACCACTTTACGTATCATGCAGATATCTTGTCTACATTCTGCAACTGGTTTTGATCTTCTGATGACTTTAATTCTCAGTAAACGACAGCATTATCTACAATCAATCTAAGAGGATGGTTTAGATTGTCTCCTATACCGCTAGTATAGATTAACAACAGCGGAGGTCCTAATAAACTTCCTTTTGAAACATCACACATCATATCTGTTTTACTCGATGTGTTTCCGTCAGTTACCATGAACTGGACCTTTCTGACATGAATTCACGAATCCAGTCGCAGAACCAAGACGGTGCTCCATAGGTACGCAGTTTGATTAGAAGATGCGTGAGAGGAATGATGTCAAAAGCCCTCTGGAAACCTAGATGACCCGTATCGTGTCGATAGGTCGCGGTACGTCTTCCGCATGCCATCTTTACCTCTTGCGGAGGGCGAGCCGTTTTGAGGCAAATTCAAATGGTTCTGAGCACTATAAGACTTAACAAAAAAAATGGTTCAAATGGCTCTGAGCACTATGGGATTTAACATCTGAGATCATCAGTCCCCTAGAACTTAGAATTACTTAAACCTAACTAACCTAAGGACATCACACACATCCATGCCCGAGACAGGATTTGAACCTGCGACGTAGCGGTCGCGCGGTTCCAGACTGAAGCGCCTAGAACCGCTCGGCTACCACGGTCAGCTTTTTGAGGTAAACAAGTGGAGGGTCAGAAGTGAGTCGGACAGCAACAGACAGCGGCGCAGGAATGACTCTTCAGGCACCGCGTGTTGTGATTTGCGCCTTGCGATTTCTCTATCGGACGACTGCCAGTATTTCTCTTGATGCCGCATGTCCGAGAATAAGTTTTCATCCTGGCGGCTCTGGAGGACAGGAGGCGGGCGAAGTTATTTCTACCGCGGAAGTCCGTGGTTAAGACGCCTTGGCTAAGATGCAAGAGTGGCGTCTTAGAACTATGGTGAAGTAGCTTACTTCTGTGAGTGAGTTTGGGGACAGCGTGAGGTTCGTAAAGCGTTCCCTTCTATTGTCTTCCCCAGTGCGTAGTTGTCTGCTTATGCACCTTTCTCGCCTTCATGGCTATTAGAACTCTTAAGAATACCAGCTCAATCTTACTGTTTGCTTAATCCCGGTCGTGGGGACGTTGAGTGCGAGTTCAAAAGGCGTCCGCGTGTTTATACCAACTGCTTATTGTACCACCAGTAAATTTGTGACTGTCTGTAATCTAGACATACTGATTTTTACCTTGCTATATTGTTAGCTTTGTGGAGGTTGGTTCAAGTTACCTCGTTTATTGCTGTGAAATAGTTTTGATGCTTGCTAGTTAGCTTGTTAATTCGGGAAGGAAAGTGTTGTGGCGTAGCAAGACAGCCACGCCACGGAAGTAGCCGAAAGGCACGCGATTAGTTCGCGCAGGCAAGAGATAGGTCTGTAACAGGATACGTAATGAATGCTATAAAGAAAAGTACGTAGCTTCTGGAATACTTAACTTTAATCCACCCTTGGTACATCGCTATTGACGATATAAGTGAGACTCCATAGATACATGCAATGTTACTAATGGCGCCTTGCTAGGTCGTAGCCATGGACTTAGCTGAAGGCTATTCTAACTATCTGCTCGGCAAAGGAGCGAGGCTTCGTCAGTGTAGTCGCTAGCTACGTCGTCCGTACAACTGGGGCGAGTGCTATCCCGTATCTCGAGACCTGCCTTGTGGTGGCGCTCGGTCTGCGATCACACAGTGGCGACACGCGGGTCCGACATGTACTAATGGACCGCGCCCGATTTAAAGCTACCACCTAGCAAGTGTGGTGTCCGGCGGTGACACCACAGAAAGGATTAGTGCCACTTATTTGGTATTTAAGGTACTCTCTGCTAAGGTAATCGATGTTCGTTTGCCAACCGTGTGCATCCATTCAAATCTTGTTGATTTTTCGTCCCGCGTGGCGGCTCCTTGCTACCGTTACGCCATCGGGCCTTATTCTGAAACTGAATTGCGGTTGAGGGGTGAACCCTCTTATGTCCTTGCTTAGATTTTGGTGCGTATTTAGTAATAGGGCCCGATTGTTTTTTTTTGCTATTAATACTGGAGTGCTTGGTTCCTTCCCCTTTATTGGTATGTAGGTGTGTAATTACACTCTTAGCCATATTGCGATCATTTTCATTATTGAGAGGTTAAAGATTATTTATGACTTAATTGTTTGTTGAACTTAAAGATCCATATTTGTGCCAGGTAACCTAGCAGTTACTAGCGACATGCTCAGAATTGTCTCGATTATCCTGGAGGCGTCTACATGTGACTTACGCTGTGATTTACGTCGTTTACTACCTGCATGCAGTCGGTTGGATTCTGAGGTCACAGGTTGGGTTGCCTCTTGATCAACAGTACTCGCGTGGACAAAAAAAGAAGTGCTTAACGCAGCGTTGTACCTTTCTTGGCTCTCTTTTTTAATTGTGTATTTTTTATTTTTTGAAATGCGTGTGGGTGCTTTTGGGGAATTAAATGTAAATTTTAAGGTCATTGTTTTCGTAAATTTTCATTTCTTTGTTAAGTGGTATTGTGGGACATTCTGTGATACGAAGCAAATTGTAAATCAGTAAACTGGCTGTCAGAAAATACGATAAGCTGAATTGTCATGTTGTTTGCCACAAAATTTTTCTTGTTGTTGCTGTCGTGTTGAAGCATAGGTACTGTATAAAATTTTTGCATCGTTCTGT
Source organism: Schistocerca americana (assembly GCF_021461395.2). NCBI lineage: Eukaryota > Metazoa > Arthropoda > Insecta > Orthoptera > Acrididae > Schistocerca > Schistocerca americana. The sequence goes on along the minus strand of NC_060121.1, from coordinate 322,507,177 downwards.
CACTAAGCTTGTACCAAAAATTTTTGGTGTCCTAATAATTACATGGTATCCGATTATAGGAATTGAAACCTAGTGAGAAGTAATTAATTCTCAAGGAACTGCAACAAATTTCCTTACCTCTGTGATTTGCGTTGTTGAAATTATTCGCTTCCATAAATGTGACAGTTAAGTGCAAAGCCCATATGTTGTCTTTGAACATAGATATTTTCACAACCATATGCAACATTTTGGGTTTCCTATGTTTTTAAAAGTTTAATGTGGGCGCTGTGACAGTGTATTTAAGTCCTAGTTGAAAGGAAAGTAAACACTGCAGCACGTTTTGGGGAAGTACATATTTATGGAATTCTCTCAAGATTTGTTGTTGTTGCTCTTAACGTGTTCTTATTAGTTAATTGTTAAAAGCTTACAAGTAAATTTCTCTTAATTGCTTTGATTGATCATTTAAGCGCAAAAAGTTAAATAAATACGCTGGTGTCCAAAATTAAAGCAGCAAACTGCTATTTCCCCGTTCAGTGTCTAATTCATGACATAATCATACAAACTGTCAATAGATGCCGTTACGATCGTGTTCTGAACAGAAGATGTCATTCCGGTCAACGGACAAGCACACCAGCAATGACGTCAGGGACCCTATCAAGGGGGGTAATGTATGCAGGGTAGTCCCACATCCACAGGCGCTGTGTACATAATTACAGACGGTGCAGTATGACACAGAGAAGACGCCTACAGACTCTCTGCTGTAGAGGGACATAGGAAGAATGGAGAGCGGTTCTAGACGCTAGAGTCTGGAACCGCGCGACTGCTACGGTCGCAGGATCGAGTCCTGTCTCTGGCATGGATGTGTGTGATGTCCTTAGGTTACTTAGGTTTAAGTAGTTCTAAGGTCTAGAGGACTGATGACCTTAGAAGTTAAGTCCCATAGTGCTCAGAGCCATTTGAACCATTTTTAGGAAGAATCGAAACAGGAGAGCCGCAACCTTATGGCTTAAGTTAGCCGTTCTGTGGTTTCTCGGATGAGGCAGCAGTTTATAGAGACCGAAACTGTATCACGAGGACCAGGTTAGGCTTCAAATGGCTCTGAGCACTATGGGACTCAACATCTGAGGTCATAAGTCCCCTAGAACTTAGAACTACTTAAACCTAACTAACCTAAGGACATCACACACATCCATGCCCGAGGCAGGATTCGAACCTGCGACCGTAGCAGTCGCGCGGTTCCTGTCTGAGCGCCTAGAACCGCTAGACCACCGCGGCCGGCGGACCAGGGTAGGGCCGACCAAGTGAGACATCAGGAAGAGTGGACCATTATTTGGCTGTACGCACTGCAACTGACATATCTGACCTCGCAGCATCCCCTGGACGTTTTTTATCGAGGCAAACGATGTACAGCAGGCCTCAGCAGAGTGGCCTTTACTGTTGGAGATCTGCTGTTTGTTTACTTGTGGCGTGTCTTCAGGGAAGGGAACGTCTACAGTGGAGCCGTCAACATGCCAGCTGGATGCTCGAACAGTGGGTCAATGTTCTATTGACAGATGAGTCCCGATTTGGTCTGGAGAGTGATTCTCGACGGATTCACTTCTGGTGGGCACGTGGGACACGATTTCGGGACCCAAACATTGTGGAAAGAGACCAATATCGAGGGACCCCTAATGGTGTGGCCAGAGATTACATTGATCACTCGAACACCTCTTCATGGAATTGTGTGGGTGAATCAGCAAGGTACCGTGAGGAGATCTTGGGATCTCATGAGCAGTTGTTGAGAGGTGCTGTGCGCTCAGACTTCTTATTGATGGACGATAATGCTCGACCTCATAGAGTACCGGTGGTTGGACGGCCTTTGTGGCCGAGCGGTTCTAGGCGCTTCAGTCCGGAACGACGCTGCTGCTACGGTTGCAGGTTCGAATCCTGCCTCGGGCATGGATGTGTGTGATGTCCTTAGGTTAGCTAGGTTTAAGTACTTCTAAGTCTAGGGGACTAATGACCTCAGATGTTAAGTCCCATAGTTCTCAGAGACATTTGAACCATTTGAACCAAGTACCGGTGGTTGATGTTTTTATAGAAACGGAAAATACTGCACGCATGACGTAGCCTGCTCACTCTCTCTATTTGAATCCCATAGAGCATGTCTGCCATGCACTATGGAAACGAGTTGCATCACGTTAGCATCCACCAACCACTCTCAACGACTTGTGAGAAGTTCTGCAGGAAAACTGGGAGTTATTGCCTCAACATGAGATTGATGACATCATTCACAGCATGTTCCCTCGTTGTTAGGCCTACACTGGGGTCAGAGGTGGTCACATCCAATACTGAGCACATTAATCAGTTGTCATTGAGTGCAAATCCGTTAAGCTGGAGAAAAAAAAATGAAGAACATTTTTGTCTATCGTTTCGTATGTTGCAGTTGATTACGTTCTGTATTCCTTACATTGTTTCTACTTTACTGTCACCCTTTTGTACTGTTTTGTGACAAAATAAACGCAACCTTGCAAAATTTCCGTTTGTCACTTTAATTTTGGACACTGGTGTGTTTTGGTCCGAATGATTTTCAATCCTTACTTGGACCTTGTCCTCCCCCTTTTAGACAACCTCACGCAGCAACTGTATACCACTAGAAGTGTGGAATCATTTCCTCGCACTATCCGTGAATGAAACTTGGAACAGGAATAAGGAGAAAGATAGTTGCAAAAGAAGCACCTTCGGCCGCACCGCAACGTGGCTTGCGGATAATAGATGTAAATGTAGAATCTGTGTTGTGAAATCTAAATCTAGATCGCTTCACGTTCAGCCCTTCCGAATCGCGAGTTTTTTGCTTTAACATGCTCACTATGGTATGTGTATAATTTCTAGCTCCTATTTTTGGAGTCGTCTGTCTTCTGCCTGGTTTGATGCGACCCGCCATGAATTCCTACCCAGTGCCAACCTTTTCATCTCAGAGTAGCACTTGGAACCTACATCCTCAATTATTTTCTGGAGGTATACCAATTTCTATCCTCCTCCACAACTGCTGCCTTCTACAGCTCCCATTAGTACCTTGAAAGTTATTCCCTCATGTCTTAACAGATGTACTATAATCCTGTCCCTGATTCTTGTCATTGTTTCTCATATATTAATTTCCTTGCCTTATCTGCAGAGAACCTCCTCATTCCTTACCAGCCCACCTAATTTTCAACATTATGCTGTAGCACCACGTCTCAAATACTTCTGTTCTCTTCTGTTCTGGTTCTTCCACAGTCCATGTCTCAGTCTCACCGCCACACAAATTTGTGCTCCAGACGTATATTCTCAGAAATTTTTTTCTCGAATAAGACCTATGTTTGATACTAGTAGACATCTCTTGGCTAGTCGGCTTTTTATGTCCTCCTCGCTCCGTCAGTCATGTTATTTTGCTGCCTATGTAGCTGAATTCCTTTATTTTATGTACTTCGTAATCATCAATTAAGATGTTAAGTTTCTAGCTGTACTCATTTCTGCTAATTCTCATTACTGGTTTTCATAACCTTAATTTAACAACAGTGGTGTTCTAAAAACGCAGCCAGTAGGAAAACTTAATGAACGTTCTCTTTTCTTCTCGGCTGACAGAATAGCTGATCAGCAGATAGAGAAATCTCGGCTCGCGCCGTCTGAGCAATGGATATCTTACCATGAAACATTAGCCCCATTAAGTGCTGATGTCGGAATTTAACAAACGAGAGTGCTGCCGGTGTCAGATTTCCGACCAGGATAGACGATAGTCATAAATTAAGTCCAAAAATGTCACCATCGGGGCAGATAACGGGCGACAATGCCAGCACTGTCCCCCACAGGTGCGGCAGTTTAAAGTGACGGAGACATCAGTCTCGTCCGCGTTTAACGAAACAACATTTGCTGGAAAGCAAAAGCGGTCGGAGGAGGTACGCTCGGACGCAGAGGCACTTACCAATGGCCACTGCGATCTAAAATTATCTCCTCGCCCAGAAGCCGACCGGTCATTTAAAACCGGAGCAGCTCTCTTTGTTTTCGTATCTTGTTGGCGGGCGCAGGGAAAGGAAAAGCGAGACCCCGGCTGCTGGCACGGGCGGCTTGTCAATAGCTTATCCGGCGCGGTCCGGTCCGCTTATAAATTCGCCCATTGTTGCGTTGATTCACGAGAGGCTCTCGGAACGAGGACAAAGGGAGAAGGGCGGGGGGCGGCTGGAGGGAGGCAATGGACGACGTGCCCGAGGACGCGTGTACACAGCGCATTGTCCGGCGGCGCGCGTACACTACTGGCGACAGAGATACCTGCAGCGCGGCTCTAGTGGCTACCTGTTCTGCAAGCGAACACTTTCGTTTCACCGAGGCGGACGCCGTCAAAGTCCTATCAGGAAGTACACCGAGGCGACAGAAGTCATGGAATACCTCCTAATATCGTATCGGGCTTCATGTGGCTGACGAAGTTCAGCAACTCGACGTGGTGTGGATTTAACAAGTCGTTGAAAGCCTTTATAGACGTCCTTCATTGCGAAAGTGTAGCCGGTCCAGGATTTTGTGCACGAATTGACTTCTAGATTGTGTCCAGTAAATGTTCTATCGGAATCAATTAGAGCAATATGGGTGCCACATCATTCGCTTGAATTAATTGGAATGTTCTTCAGATCAGTCACGAACAGTTGTAGCAGCCTTAATCATAACAACTCCGTCGCTGTTTGGGAACATGAAGTCCATGCATGGCTGCAAATGGTCTCAGCGTAGCCGAAAATAATCACTTCTAGTTTACGATCGTTTCAGTTTGACCAGATGACCTAGTCCATTCCACGTAAACACAGCTCACACCATTCTGGAGCCACCACCAGCTTGCACAAAGCGATGTTGACAACTTGGATCCATGGCTTCGTACGGTCTGCGCCACACTCGCAACCTACCATCGGCTCTTACCAGTTGAAATCGGGATTCATCTGGCCAGGCCACAGTTTTCAACCGATATGATCACGAGAAGAGGCATTGCAGGTGGTGTCCTGATGTTAGGAAAGCCACTCGCATTGGTCATCTGCTCTCATAGCCGGCTAACGCCGGATGTCGCCGCACTGTACTAGTGGATACGCTCGTTGTAGGCCCCACATTGTTTTCTGCGGTTATTCCACGCCGCTACTCTCGGTCGTTAAGTGAAGCTGTCTGCCATTGCGTTGTTCGTGGTGAGAGGTAATGCCTGAATTTGGTATTCTCGGCACTCTCTTTGACACTTGGATCTCGGAATATGGAATACCCTAACGTTTTCCGAAATGTAAAGTCCCATGCGTCTAACTCTAATTACGATTCCGCATTCAAAGTAGCTCAATTGCCGTCGTGCGGCCATAATCACGTCGGAAACCTTTTTTCATGATTCACCCGAGTACAAATGACAACTCCGTCAATGCACTGCCCTTTTATACATTGTGTGTGTGTGTGACTCTACAGCCGACTGTATATGAGTATGTCGCTACTGAATGAGTTTTATCTCCCCAGTGGAGAATACGCTACGTGAAAAAGTATTCGGACCCCAATTAGGGGAGACTGATAAGAGGTGTGTCCACCTTTCGTCTTTGTGACGGCTTGAACTTTGCTGGGAACACTTTCAATGAGGTGTCTGAATGCTTGTAGGCCGCGCGGGATTAACCGGGCGGTCTAGGGCGCTGCAGTCATGGACTGTGCGGCTGGTCCCGGCGGAGGTCCGAGTCCTCCCTCGGGCATGAGTGTGTGTGTGTTTGTCCTTAGGATAATTTAGGTTAAGTAGTGTGTAAGCTTAGGGACTGATGACCTTAGTAGTTAAGTCCCGTAATATTTCACACACATTTGAACATTTTTGAATGCTTGTGGAGAAATGGCAGCCCATTCTTCCTCAAGAGCCGATACCAGAAGAGGTAGTGATGCATGCTGGTGTCTCGAGCGAAGTCAACATGCAGACTCATTCCAAAAGTGTTCCATTGGGTTCATATCGGGATTTCTGGCAAGCTAGTCCATTTCAGGAATGTTACTGTCCACAGACTATTGCCGCACAGATAGTGCTTTACGAAAGAGTGCACTGTCATGACGACACGAGGGGCGTTCAATAAATAATATGACACTTAAAAAAAAGTTAGTTTTATTCAGTATTCCAACACACCGTTTTATTCCCAATTCTTTTAGCCAGAATGTGACGGCTTACACCACCTTACTCAGAGGGCCTACCTGCCAGCATGGTGCCTCTCTACCGGTCGGCGTCGGAGCCAACGTCTTGCATCTTCAATAAGCTCCCCATCATCCACGTACTGCTTTCCAAGGAGTGAAACCTTCAGTGGGCAAAACAGAAGGAAGTGCGAGATACGGGCTGTAGAGTGGATGCCGAAGAACAGTCCTATGAACTTTTGTGAGGTCCTCTCGGGTGCGCAGACCTGTGTGAGGCCTTGCGTTGTTTTGGAGCGGTCAGGTATTTGACTGTGATTCGTCGATCACGTTCCAACTTTGAGGGATTCACAACTTTGTGCTACCGACTGGCATGCGTGACTTTATTGCGATGCACCCCTGGTATCGGGGTAGTGTCTTTGATTAGTAATCAAAACGTTCTCGGTTCTGGGCTCGAAACCCGCCACCCCTTACATTTTGATTAATAATCAGCATTGGCAGCCGAAGACTTTCAACATAACAAGTCATCCTCGTTCTGCACCCGGCCTTGTCAAAGAGGGCGGAGGAGTGGACTGAGGTTGAGGCCACTCTCTTGTCCTTGGGGTGGGAAACAGCCCTAAAGACGAAAAAACCACCAATGTTTATCAGTATCAGGATGCACAAGGCAAGGAATTGGTAAGAGATGGAACTGATCCCCCATGGTACACAAAACAGGTCTGGACGCTGTTGCAGAGGCAACGGAAAAAGCATGCGAAGTTCAGAAGAACGCGAAATCACGAAGATTGGCTAAAATTTACAGACGCGTGAAATTTGGCACGGACTTCAATGCGAGATGCCTTTAATAGGTTCCACAACGAAACATTGTCTCGAAATTTGGTAGAAAATCCGAAGAAATTCTGGTCGTATGTAAAGTACACAAGCGGCAAGACGCAGTCTATACCTTCGCTGCGCAGTGCCGATGGTACTGTTACCGACGACTGTGCCGCTAAAGCGGAGTTATTGAACGCAGTTTTCCGAAATTCCTTCACCAGGGAAGACGAATGGCATATTCCAGAATTTGAAACACGAACAGCTGCTAGCATGAGTTTCTAAGAAGTAGATACCTTAGGGGTTACGAAGCAACTCAAATCGCTTGATACGGGCAAGTCTTCAGGTCCAGATTGTATACCGATTAGGTTCCTTTCAGATTACGCTGATACAATAGCTCCCAACTTAGCAATCATATACAACCGCTCGCTCACCGATAGATCTGTACCTACAGATTGGAAAATTGCGCAGGTCGCACCAGTGTTTAAGAAGGGTAGTAGGAGTAATCCATCGAACTACAGACCCATATAATTGACGTCGGTTTGCAGTAGGGTTTTGGAGCATATACTGTATTCAAACATTATGAATCACCTCGAAGGAAACGATCTATTGATACGCAATCAGCATGGTTTCAGAAAACATCGTTCTTGTGCAACGCTGCTAGCTCTTTATTCGCACGAAGTAATGGCCGCTATCGACAGGGGATCTCAAGTTGATTCCGTATTTCTAGATTTCCGGAAAGCTGTTGACACCGTTCCTCACAAGCGACTTCTAATCAAGCTGCGGGCCTACGGGATATCGTCTCAGTTGTGTGACTGGATTCGTAATTTCCTGTCAGGAAGGTCGCAGTTCGTAGTAATAGACGGAAAATCATCGAGTAAAACTCAAGTGATATCAGGCGTTCCCCAGGAAAGCGTCCTGGGACCTCTGCTGTTCCTGATCTATATAAATGACCTGGGTGACAATTTGAGCAGTTCTCTTAGGTTGTTCGCAAATGATGCTGTAATTTACCGTCTAGTAAGGTCATCCGAAGACCAGTATCGGTTGCAAAGCGATTTAGAAAAGACTGCTGTATGGTGTGGCAGGTGGCAGCTGACGCTAAATAACGAAAAGAGTGAAGTGATCCACATGAGTTCCAAAAGAAATCCGTTGGAATTCGATTACCCGGTAAATAGTACAATTATCAGGGCTGTCAATTCAACTAAGTACCTGGGTGTTAAAATTACGAACAACTTCAGTTGGAAAGACCACATAGATAATATTGTGGGGAAGGCGAGACAAAGGTTGCGTTTCATTGGCAGGACACTTAGAAGATGCAACAAGTCCACTAAAGAGACAGCTTACACACTCGTTCATCCTATGTCAGAATATTGCTGCGCGGTGTGGGATCCTTACCAGGTGGGATTGACGGAGGACATCGAAAGGGTGCAAAAAAGGGCAGCTCGTTTTGTATTATCACGGAATAGGGGAGAGAGTGTGGCAGATATGATACGCGAGTTGGGATGGAAGTCATTAAAGTAAAGACGCTTTTGTCGTGGCAAGATCTATTTACGAAATTTCAGTCACCAACTTTCTCTTCCGAATGCGAAAATATTTTGTCGAGCCCAACCTACATAGGTAGGAATGATCATCAAAATAAAATAAGAGAAATCAGAGCTCGAACAGAAAGGTATAGGTGTTCGTTTTTCCCGCGCGCTGTTCGGGAGTGGAATGGTAGAGAGATAGTATGATTGTGGTTCGATGAACCCTGTGCCAAGCACTTAAATGTGAATTGCAGAGTAATCATGTAGATGTAGATGTAGATGCAGAAAACCACTGCACTAAATACACATAACGTGTATCCACAGAACATGTGGCCCGTAATTGAAAAAGTGTCATGATATATCCCCCCACTGGCAAAAGATTCTGGAATAGACTCCCATTCGAATATCTGGGAGGGGACCATGAGAAAAAGATTGAATAATCAACGAAAGGATAACGTTCTACAAGACGGGGCGTGGAATGTCGGAAGCTTTAACGTAGCAGGGAAGCCAGCAAATCTGTAAAGGGAAATACAAAGGCTCAATCTAGATATAGTAGGTGTCAGTGAAGTGAAAACGAAAGAATAAAAGGATTTCTGGTTAGATGAGTGTAGCGTAGTATCATCAGCAGCAGAAAATGGTATAACGGGAGTAGGACTCGTTATGGGTAGAAAGGTAGGGCAGAGCGTGTGTTACTGTGAACAATTCAGTTTTAGGATTGTTCTTATCAGAACTGACAGCAAAGCAATACCGACAATCATAGTTCAGGTATACATGCCGACGTCGCAAGCTGAAGATGAAGTGTATGAGGATACTGAAAGGGTAATACAGTACGTAAAAGGAGTTGAAAATCTAATAGTCATGGGGAACTGGAGTGCAGGTGTAGGGGAAGGAACCGAAGAAAAGGTTACAGGAGAATATGGGCTTGGGACAAGGAATGAGAGGGGAGAAAGACTAATTGAGTTCTGTAACAAATTTCAGCTAGTAATAGCGAATACTCTGTTCATGAATCACAAGAGGAGGTGGTACACTTGGAAAGGGCCAGATGATACAGGAAGGTTTCAGTTACACTACATCATGGTCGGACAGAGATTTCGAAATCAGGTACTGAATTGTAAGGCGTACCGAGGAGCAGATATAGACTCAGATCACACTGTAGTAGTGGTGAAGAGTAGGCTGAAGTTTAAGAGAGTAGTCAGGAAGAATCAATACGCAAAGAACTGGAACACGGAAGTACCAAGGAATGACAAGATCCGCTTGGAGGTCTCTAAGGCTATAGATATAGCAGCAAGGAGAACCTCAGTACGCAGTAAAGTTGAAGAGGAAAGGACATCTCCAAAAAGGGCAAGCAAGAAGTTGGAAAGAAAAACATAGGTACAAAGAAGGTAACTGCAAAGAAACCATTGGTAACAAAAGAAATACTTGAGCTGATCAATGAAAGAAGGAAGTACAATAATGTTCAGATACATTCGGAAATACAGAAATACAAGTCTCTGAGGAGTAAAATAAGCAAGAAGTGCAAGTAAGTTACGACGGAATGGCTGCATGAAAAATTGAAGAAATCGAAAAATAAATGACTGTACCTAAAAAATGGCTCTGAGCGCTATGGGACTTAACATCTGTGGTCATCAATCCCCTAGAACTTAGAACTACTTAAACCTAACTAACCCAAGGACATCACACACACCCATGCCCGACGCAGGATTCGAACCTGCGACCGTAGCGCCTAGAACCGCTTGGCCACCAACGGCCGGCTGACTGTAACTCAGCAAATTGGAAAGTCAAAGTAATCTTCGGTGAAATTAAAAACGCAACGGTGGTAACATTAAGAGTGTAACGGGAATTCCACTGTTAAATGCAGAGGAGGAAGCGGATAGGATGAAAGAGTACATTGAAGGTGTCTATGACGGAGAAGATTTGTCCGATGTCATAGAAGATGAAACAGGTGTCGATTTATAAGGTATGGGGGATGCAGTATTAGAATCAGAATTTAAGAGAGCTTTGGAGGACTTAAAATCAAATAAGGCAGAAGGGATAGAAAACATTGCATCGGAATTTCTAAAATCATTGATGGAAGTGGCAACAAAACCACTCTTCTCGTTAGCGTGTAGAGTTATAAGTATGCCGACATACCATCTACCTACAGAAAAATATTTCAACATAATTCCGAAGACCTCAAGAGATGACAAGTGCGAGAATTATCGCACAATCAGCTTAACAGTTCATGTGTCCAAGTTGCTGACAAGAATAATATACAGAACAATGGAAAAAAACTGAGGATGTGTTACATGACAACCAGTTTGACTTTTGGAAAGGTAAAGGCACCAGAGAGGCAATTGAGAAGTTGTGGTTGATAATGGAAGCAAGACTAGGAAAATCGAGACATTTTCATAGGATTTGTCGATATGGAAAAACCGTTCGACAATGTAAATTGGTGTAAGATGTTCGAAATTCTGAGAAAAATAGGGGAAAGCTTTAGGGAGAGACGAGAAATATGCAACGTGTACAAGAGCCAAGAGGAAATAATAAGACCGAACAACCAATAACGAAGCTCTCGGATTAAAAAGAGTGTAAGACAGGGATGTAGTCTTTCACCCCTACTGTTGAATCTGTACACCGAAGAAACGATGATGGAAATAAAAGAAAGGTTCAGGAGTGGAATTAAAATTTAAGGTGAAAGGATATCAATGATACAATTCGCTGATGACATGGCTATACTGAATGAAAGTGAAGAGGAATTGCAGGATCTCCTTAATGGAATGAACATATTAATGAGTAGAGAGTACAGATTGAGAGTAAATCGAAGAAAGAAGAAAGTTATGAGACGTAGCACAAATGAGAAAAGCGAGAAACTGAACATCAGGATTGACGGCCACGAAGTAAGGAATGTCGCTATCTAGGCAGCAAAATAACCCATGACGGACGGAGAAGGAGAACATCGAAAGCAGACTAGCACTGGAGAAAAGGGTATTCCTGGCTAAGAGGAGTCTACTGGTATCAAACGAAGGCCTTTATTTGAGGAAGAAGTTTCTGAGGATGTGCGTTTGGAAAACAGCATTTTATGGTAGTGAAACATGGACTGTGGGAAAACCGTAACAGAAGAGAATCGAAGCATTTGAGTAGTGGAGTTACAGACGAATTTTGAAAATTGGTTTGACTGATAAGGTAAGGAAAGAATAGGTTCTGCGCAGAATCGGAGAGGAATGGAATATGTGGAAAAGGGACAGGATGATAGGACATCTCTTAAGACATCAGGGAATGACTTCCACGGTATTAGGGGGAGATGTAGAGGGCAAAAACAGTATAGGAAGGCAGAGTCTGGAATACATCCAGCAAATAATTCAGGACGTAGGTTGCAAGTGCTACTCTGAGATGAAGACGTTGGCACAAGATAGGAATTCGTAGCAGGATTCATCGAACCAGTCAGAAGACTGATGACTAAAAAAAAAGACTTACCGTGCTTCTGTTTGCTGCCAGGTATCCATAGAAATTCTGCAAGCGCCTCTGAATATCTGCTACGCCCTGGTTTTCTGCAGAAAGAAACTCAATGACAGCTTCAAATGGTTCAAATGGCTCTGAGCACTATGCGACTTAACTTCTGAGGTCATCAGTCACCTAGAACTTAGAACTAATTAAACCTAACTAACCTAAGGACATCACACAAATCCATGCCCGAGGCAGGATTCGAACCTGCGACCGTAGCGGTCGCTCGATTCCAGACTGTAGCGCCTAGAACCGCATGGCCACTCCGGCCGGCTCAATGACAGCTCTATTCCTGGAGCGCATCTGCGTTACAGGCCCATTTTGGAGGCTACGTATGGCGCCCTTGCCTATTGTAACTTCATGAAACTATAGGAGCTCAAGCAGAAATATTCCACGAATCCCCATAAAAAAATCTGCGTTTTGTCATCTGAAACTGACCGAGGAAAAAAAAGTGTTGCTTTACTTACTGAACGTTGCTTGTACAAACAATCAACGTCTCCGTCCCTGTGCTATATCCTGTACGCAATTCTGCAAAATGTGTTCACACCCTTCCACATTTAGCATTTCCTTCAGCGCAATAAGGGGCTACACGGTAACCACGAAAAACACTCCATACTGTAATGCCACCTCGTCTGTTCTTCACTGGTGGCGCTACACACCGTGCTAGCTAATATTAACCAGGCACTCGCCAAACCCAAACCTCGGCATCACATTGCCAAAGCGTATAGCGTCATTCATCACTCAGAATCTCTCATTTCTAGTCAGGCACTGGGCAGTGGCGTCGCTCATTCAAGCCTCGCTTCTCATTGCCAACAGAAATGTCTGACTTATGAGCAGCTGCTCAACTATTGCAACCCACTCTTTTCAACTCTCTACACACTATCAGAAGAATGGAAAAGAAAATTGAGAATGCGCTAGGTGACGATCAGTTTGGCTTTAGGAAAAGTAAAGGGACGAGAGAGGCAATTCTGACGTTACGGCTAATAATGGAAGCAAGGCTAAAGAAAAATCAAGACACTTTCATAGGATTTGTCGACCTGGAAAAAGCGTTGGACAATATAAAATGGTGCAAGCTGTTCGAGATTGTGAAAAAATTAGGGGTAAGCTATAGGGAGAGACGGGTCATATACAATACGTACAACAACCAAGAGCGAATAATAAGAGTGGACTATCAAGAACGAAGTGCTCGTATTAAGAAGGGTGTAAGACAAGGCTGTAGCCTTTCGCCCCTACTCTTCAATCTGTACATCGAGGAAGCAATGATGGAAACAAAAGACAGGTTCAGGAGTGGAATTAAAATACAAGGTGAAAGGATACCAGTGATACGATTCGCTGATGACATTGCTATCCTGAGTGAAAGTGAAGAAGAATTAAATGATCTGCTGAACGGAATGAACAGTCTAATGAGTACACAGTATGGTTTGAGAGTAAATCGGAGAAAGACGAAGGTAATGAGAAGTAGTAGAAATGAGAACAGCGAGAAACTTAACATCAGGATTGATGGTCACGAAGTCAATGAAGTTAAGGAATTCTGCTATCAAGACAGTAAAATAACCAATGACGGACGGAGCAAGGAGGACATCAAAAGCAGACTCGCTATGGCAAAAAAGGCATTTCTGGCCAAGAGAAGTCTACTAATATCAAATACCGGCCTTAATTTGAGGAAGAAACTTCTGAGGATGTACGTCTGGAGTACAGCATTGTATGGTAGTGAAACATGAACTGTGGGAAAACCGGAACAGAAGAGAATCGAAGCATTTGAGATGTGGTGCTATAGACGAATGTTGAAAATTAGGTGGACTGATAAGGCAAGGAATGAGGAGGTTCTACGCAGAATCGGAGAGGAAAGGAATATGTGGAAAACACTGATAAGGAGAAGGGACAGGATGATAGGACATCTGCTAAGACATGAGGGAATGACTTCCATGGTACTAGAGGGAGCCGTAGAGGGCAAAAACTGTAGAGGAAGACAGAGATTGGAATACGTCAAGCAAATAATTGAGGACGTAGGTTGCAAGTGCCACTCTGAGATGAAGAGGTTAGCACAGGAAAGGAATTCGTGGCGGGCCGCTTCAAACCAGTTAGTAGACTGATGACCAAAAATGATGATAGCACAGATGATAGCACTTTGGAACTCACTGGCAATCCCTTCAGCTGATTTCGTGCGATTTTTTATATCCATCGGCCAACGGCCTTGCCGCAGTGGTAACACCGGTTCCCGTCAGATCACCGAAGTTAAGAGCTGTCGGGCTGGGATAACACTTGGATGGGTGACCATCCGTTCTACCGAGCACTGTTGGCGAGCGGGGTGCGCTCAGCCCTTGAGAGGCAAACTGAAGAGCTACTTGATTGACAAGTAGCGGCTCCGGTCTCGGAAACTGACACACGGCCGGGAGAGCGGTGTGCTGACCACATGCCCCTCCATTTCTTTATCCAGTGACGACTATGGGTGAGGGTGACACGGCGGCCGGTCGGTTCCGTTGGGCCTTCATGGCCTCTGCGGGAGGAGAGTTTTATATCCATCCTCCGCAAATCTCGACAGTCCCTGTCCATCAATCCAGGTACATGAGGTCAGCCTGGTTTTGGTTTAGCTACGGTTTTTCCTTCTTGTTTTCACTACACGACCACAGTGACAGTTGACTTGCTCAGTTCAGATGGATTCAAATGTTCCTGATGAATTTGTTACTCAGGTGACATGCAATGACCAGCCCGCATTCCAAATCACTGAGTTCTCTACTGACAACACTATTCTCCCCGCCTCCTTTCACGCCGGTGTGCCTGCCTCTCAAGACGTTGATAATGCCCCTTTACATGGCGGACTCCGTGTACTTTTCATCAGATTATGTAGGCTGTTCGGAGTGGAGGGAGGGGAAAGAAGAGGGGGGAAGGGAACAGTGGCTATACTCGATGCAACACACATACTGTCGTTTCAACGCCTCTCTAAACTTCTTATGGGACCCATAGAAATTTCTGGCGTTGAAAAGCATCTGAAAGACCCGAGACAAATTTTCAGATCTGGAAATAATTCCGGTTTGTTATTAAACAGAGTACTCTTTCGTATGGATTCGTTACTGAGCTTCTGTTTAGCGCAAATTGCTCGCCCAATGCAAAATTCCAAGCTATTGGGAAAAAACCGCGATAGGAAAACACACAAAGAAAGAAAATATGTTATGTGGACATGTGTCCGGAAACGCTTACTTTCCATGTTAGAGCTCATTTTATTACTTCTCTTCAAATCACATTAATCATGGAATGGAAACACACAACAACAGAACGTACCAGCGTGACTTCAAACACTTTGTTACAGGAAATGTTCAAAATGTCCTCCGTTAGCGAGGTTACATACATCCACCCTCCGTCGCATGGAATCCATGATGCGCTGATGCAGCCCTGGAGAGTGGCGTATTGTATCACAGCCGTCCACAATACAAGCACGAAGAGTCTCTATATTTGGTACCGGGGTTGCGTAGACAAGAGCTTTCAAATGCCCCCATAAATAAAAGTCAAGAGGGTTGAGGTCAGGAGAGCGTGGAGGCCATGGAATTGGTCCGCCTCTACCAATCCATCGGTCACCGAATCTGTTGTTGAGAAGCGTACGAACACTTCGACTGAAATGTGCAGGAGCTCCATCGTGCATGAACCACATGTTGTGTCGTATTTGCAAAGGCACATGTTCCAGCAGCACAGGTAGAGTATCCCGTATGAAATCATGATAACGTGCTCCATTGAGCGTAGGTGGAAGAACATGGGGCTCAATCAAGACATCACCAACAATGCCTGCCCAAACGTTCACAGAAAATCTGTGTTGATGACGTGATTGCACAATTGCGTGCGGATTCTCATTAGCCCACACATGTTGATTGTGAAGATTTACAATTTGATCACGTTGGAATGAAGCCTCATCCGTAAAGAGAACATTTGCACTGAAATGAGGATTGACACATTGTTGGATGAACCATTCGAAGAAGTGTATCCGTGGAGGCCAATCAGCTGCTGATAGTGCCTGCACACGCTGTGCATGGTACGGAAACAACTGGTTCTCCAGTAGCAATCTCCATACAGTGACGTGGTCGACGTTACCTCGTACAGCAGCAACTTCTCTGACGCTGACATTAGGGTTATCGTCAACTGCACGAAGAAGCCGACCAGAGTGGCCGAGCGGTACTAGGCGCTACAGTCTGGAACCGCGCGACCGCTACGGTCGCAGGTTCGAATCCTGCCTCAGGCATGGACGTGCGTGGTGTCCTTAGGTTAGTTAGGTTTAAGTAGTTCTAAGTTCTAGGGGACTGATGACCACAGCATTTAAGTCCCATACTGCTCAGAGCCATTTGAACCATTTTTTTGCGCGAAGAACTGCCTCGTCCATTGCAGGTGTCCTCGTCGTTCTACGTCTTATCCAGTCGCGAGTCATAGGCTGGAATGTTCCGTGCTCCCTAAGACGCCGATCAATTGCTTCGAACGTCTTCCTGTCGGGGCACCTTCGTTCTGGAAATCTGTCTCGATACAAACGTACCGCGCCACGGCTATTGCCCCGTGCTAATCCATGCATCAAATGGGCATCTGCCAACTCCGCATTTGTAAACATTGCACTGACTGCAAAACCACGTTCGTGATGAACACTGACCTGTTGATGCTACGTACTGATGTGCTTTATGCTAGTACTGTAGAGCAATGAGTCGCATGTCAACACAAGCACCGAAGTCAACATTACCTTCCTTCAATTGGGCCAACTGGCGGTGAATCGAGGAAGTACAGTACATACTGACGAAACTAAAATGAGCTCTAACATGGAAGTTAAGCGTTTCCGGACACATGTCCACATAACATCTTTTCTTTATTTGTGTGTGAGGAATGTTTCCTGAAAGTTTGGCCGTACCTTTTTGTAACACTCTGTATAAGAAGGTTGCTGCTAGTACATCGGACAACCTGAACGTGGTGCTCAGCCGGTTTTCCACGCTCTCTTAGGAAAATGTTGAACTGATCTTCAACTTCATCTTTAGAGAAAACGATGCAGAAGCAGTTAAAATACGATTACGAACAGATAAAAATTCACAGACAAATTTTTTATTTTTTAATAGTAGACAAATGTCTATCGTCAATAAACATTTTGTGTTACGTCTTACCCTATGCCGTGAAGCAGTTGAGCAGGAAATCAATAGAATGTGCGAATGGGGAATCATTCTCCATATTGCAGCCCAATACTACCAGTTAGCAAACCTGATGGATCAGTACGACTAGTTTTAGATGCAAGAGGTATAAACAAAATTCTATTACCAGTGAGAACAAAACCAGATAATTTAGATGAACAATTGCTAAAGTTCCATAACACCAAATATTTCAGAACCCTTGACCTTAAAAAATCTTACTTTCAAATAAAGTTACATGAGGAGAGTAGAAAATACACACCATTTGTCTGCAATGGCAGGAGTTATGAATTTCAAGTTCTACACTTTGGCTTAAACATTAGCGAAGGCGTTTTTACACTCCTGGAAATTGAAATAAGAACACCGTGAATTCATTGTCCCAGGAAGGGGAAACTTTATTGACACATTCCTGGGGTCAGATACATCACATGATCACACTGACAGAACCACAGGCACATAGACACAGGCAACAGAGCATGCACAATGTCGGCACTAGTACAGTGTATATCCACCTTTCGCAGCAATGCAGGCTGCTATTCTCCCATGGAGACGATCGTACAGATGCTGGATGTAGTCCTGTGGAACGGCTTGCCATGCCATTTCCACCTGGCGCCTCAGTTGGACCAGCGTTCGTGCTGGACGTGCAGACCGCGTGTGACGACGCTTCATCCAGTCCCAAACATGCTCAATGGGGGACAGATCCGGAGATCATGCTGGCCAGGGTAGTTGACTTACACCTTCTAGAGCACGTTGGGTGGCACGGGATACATGCGGACGTGCATTGTCCTGTTGGAACAGCAAGTTCCCTTGCCGGTCTAGGAATGGTAGAACGATGGGTTCGATGACGGTTTGGATGTACCGTGCACTATTCAGTGTCCCCTCGACGATCACCAGTGGTGTACGGCCAATGTAGGAGATCGCTCCCCACACCATGATGCCGGGTGTTGGCCCTGTGTGCCTCGGTCGTATGCAGTCCTGATTGTGGCGCTCACCTGCACGGCGCCAAACACGCATACGACCATCATTGGCACCAAGGCAGAAGCGACTCTCATCGCTGAAGACGACACGTCTCCATTCGTCCCTCCATTCACGCCTGTCGCGACACCACTGGAGGCGGGCTGCACGATGTTGGGGCGTGAGCGGAAGACGGCCTAACGGTGTGCGGGACCGTAGCCCAGCTTCATGGAGACGGTTGCGAATGGTCCTCGCCGATACCCCAGGAGCAACAGTGTCCCTAATTTGCTGGGAAGTGGCGGTGCGGTCCCCTACGGCACTGTGTAGGATCCTACGGTCTTGGCGTGCATTCGTGCGTCGCTGCGGTCCGGTCCCAGGTCGACGGGCACGTGCACCATCCGCCGACCACTGGCGACAACATCGATGTACTGTGGAGACCTCACGCCCCACGTGTTGAGCAATTCGGCGGTACGTCCACCCGGCCTCCCGCATGCCCACTATACGCCCTCGCTCAAAGTCCGTCAACTGCACATACGGTTCACGTCCACGCTGTCGCGGCATGCTACCAGTGTTAAAGACTGCGATGGAGCTCCGTATGCCACGGCAAACTGGCTGACACTGACGGCGGCGGTGCACAAATGCTGCGCAGCTAGCGCCATTCGACGGCCAACACCGCGGTTCCTGGTGTGTCCGCTGTGCCGTGCGTGTGATCATTGCTTGTACAGCCCTCTCGCAGTGTCCGGAGCAAGTATGGTGGGTCTGACACACCGGTGTCAATGTGTTCTTTTTTCCATTTCCAGGAGTGTATATCAGCCTTGTAGAAGGTCTTAGAACCTTAATTGCTCAGTAAAATTACAATTTACGTTGACGATATGTTAATAGCCACATCATCTTGGGCAGAACACATCAGTATAATAGAAAAGGTATTTCAGAGATTTACAAATTACGGAGTAACAGCAAATCTAAAGAAATCTAACCATGGCAAAGAACAAGTGAAATTTTTGGTATATATCGTATCAGAACAGGGTAAATTACCAGACCCAAAGAAACTAGATGCCATACGTAATTGCCCACCCCCGAGGAACAGAAAACAATTGAAAGCATATCTAGGACTAACTTCGTTCTTCCGAAAATTTATACCACAGCAGCTTATAAATAGCGATGCCCTAATAACCTGTTGAGAAAGAATAAGCCTTGGCTATGGGATGAGAGATGCCAGGAGGAATTAACCAAAATTAAAAATGCATTAATATTAGCAAACATTTTGAGTCATCCTGGCATGTCCAAAGACTTTTGTTCAAGAACGGACGCCTCGTCTCAAGAACCGGGGGCATGTTTATTCCAGATACAAGAAGAAGAAGGAAAAACAGTACCCAAAGTCATCGGCTTTGCCAGCAGAACTTTATCAGAGGTGGTGAGATCATATTCCGTATCAGAACTGGAAAGCATAGCAGTAATTTGGGCATTTAAGAAATTTGAGTATTTTCTTTGGGGTAAAAACACTAAAGTCTATTGTGATCACCAATCATTATCTTTTCTCTTAACATGTAAACTGTTACACCGAAAACTAGTGTTTGTACATGTAGGAATTCCATTTTGAAATAATATACATAAAGGGCAGTCAGAATGTTTTTGCAAATGCATTATCCAGATTACCGCAGGGACTAAACGAGTTCAGTGAACTGTCTGAACACGATTCAGAAATCCGTGCATTATTGATGCGAAGTAGTACACAAAAATCAGACTGCAAAAATTTTTGTAAACGAATGAGAATAATACAACAGCAAGACAACAGGTGGAAAAAGGTAATACAAAATCTTAACCGGAATGCAAACCACAAGGCAAGTAAATGGTATCAGTTATACAAAGGTGTTTTGTTCCACCGGAAGCACGAAAGTTCTAACCATTGGTGTATGTGCCTTCCATAGGAATATATCGACGAATTTATCAAACATACACACGAAGTATGGGGACACTATGGAGTAACAAAATGTACTGTCAAGATTTCCAAACTTTGTTACTTTCCTAATTTATGACGACGTGTTTCACAAATATTGAAAAAGTGTGCTATTTGCCGAAGAATAAAACCATTCACTATGTCAAAGTTTACAGAACTACACCCCTTACTAACCAAAGCTCCACTGGAAATGGTTTCTCTGTATATAGCCTAGAGCAAAAGGTGGTGTCAAATACATAATAACTCTTTATGATGTGTGAATGTATGCTTTCCCGGCGTATACAGCTGGCGAAGAGTTCTCGGGCTTCCAGCCGGGTGGCGGTGTCTTCAAACTGCGACGTTTCGACGAGTGACATACTCATCATCTTCGCCAGAAGATGAGTATGTCAATCGTCGAAACGTCGCAGTTTGAAGACACCGCCACCCGGCTGGAAGCCCGAGAACTCTTCGCCAACTCTTTATGATATTTCGACAAAATACATCAAACTTTATGCTATCAAAACCATTACAGCGAGTAGCATCATGAGGAGAATTGGATTATTTACGAAGAGTAGGGAAACCCAATGTCATATTAACAGACAATGCAGCCTATTTCGTAGGATGAAAATGGAAACAATTCATGAGCACACAGGGTATTAAACACATCTTGGTAAGTTTTTTCCATCCAGAAGCAAGTCCCGTGGAGAGGGTGTTTAAAGAATTCAATAGCTTCTTCATAAGGACTTACGCCCATAATAAACATTCACGATGGATTGAATACGTGACTCCATTTATGTAAATAGTAAACAATCTCCTCCACTCTTCCACAGGTTTCACTACTAATGAACTTACGTTTAACACAAAGCAAACTGACGAATGGGAATCACCCATACGAAAATTATCTACTAAAGAGTTAACTTTGCAGGTAAAAACACAGCTTCTCACGAAGCGAAGTGCAAACTGGAGCAGCGTACGACTCAGCTGTGCGCGCTCAACAATGCATTTTTATGTCAGCACTAAGGAAGAGACATTGACCTTGCGCAAACGCAACAGGCTAACTCGCGGCGCAACCAAATGGAAACGCAAAGCTGCACAAGTATTAAGCCCAATTTCAAAATAAATAATAAGTAACAACTATATTTACTATCAGGGAACAATATTACATTTAGATCAACATGCGAAGTTTCGTCAATACTAAAATATATACATTGTAAGTAAAATTAAAAGAAATCATTACAACGAAACATACAGGACGTGTTAGCTAACAAAAGGATAAGATACAGTAGGAGACGTCAAAGTAACTTTCTTTGCAGGGTAAATGAATAAAAGGAATACAAATGCAAGTAGATAAATATATAAACAAATAAGAATGAAATATGAAAAAAGTCTGCAAACGAATGTGATGACCGAGTATATGCGTGGCCTATGAGCTACGAAAGGCAATTAGTTTTTAAGTTAGTTGTAACTTTTTTATATTGCAGCGACCAGTGCATCGATACGGCGCAGAAGAAGAAATGAAACCAAAGGAAAAACCGGCCGCACCTAAAAAAAATCATTTAGTTATTAGTATGTCTATGTGTATATTTTGGTTATCAAGCAAATGAAGAATAAGAAAGACATCGTCGCAGTGCAACTACAAAACATTTACCTGTACTTACTGACTACAAAGTGCAGATAAACACGGAGGCATGTGACTTCCAATAAAACTAATCAACTCATATCGCGTCACATGCGAATATAAACGACGACATTTCCACATAATCGTTAAGAGGTAAGCATGACGTAATGCAAAAATTTTGCTTTACGAACACGAAGCTACACGTAAACAATTATAAGCAACACAATGGTATATAGTACATGAGTCGTTAATACGTTTCGGTTCCATGAAAAGGGAGTTCCCTGATAAGTGACTTAAGAAAGGACGAATAGCACTTCCTTAGTAATCCATAAACCTGTAGAATAGTATTCCTTACTCCCTCCCCAACGCAGTTAACTCAGCAACGCGTAAAGTAAAATCTTGATGTAAATGTTTTTCTCTGTTTCTCTCTAGGAAAATATTAAACTCTCATAGTTGATGTATGCATTACTGGAAAATAAAATGCAGGTGCATTAAATGCACATATAGTAACACGACGTAAATGAATGTAAATAAGTTACTTGTATTTATGTACAAAGGATTTTTTTTGAAGTTAACAAACTGTACCAACCAGTAACTCTAATTGGAGAAGGAAATTTGTAATGTTTTACTATTTAAAAATTGTCTACATTTGATACAAATAATGAGTGGAGTGTCAGCCTTAGATATACGCCATTGTAATATGCATTGTTATGTCAAAATGTTTATGTGAATTTTAAGTTATATCGAGCCATATGTAAAAGATGAACTTGAAAAACTAACAGAAAGGGAAGAAAACCTCGAGGATTAAAAACAATTCTCACACCAAAGTGAACAACAAAATAGAGAGTGGTGTCCAAATGCGTGTGCAATAGGGTAACGAATCAATTATGGTAATGTCGTGCTACGCAACATCTGATATACTAATCAGCAAACTATAATTGTGCAAGCATCACTTACCTTGACGTCGGGTGTTGATGTGCAGTATTCACCCCACTGAAAATGTGGATACGATAGAGAAGATCCTTCTCGGGCCGTATGAAAGGTGAATTATCTACCGCAGCATCGGTTCTTGAAGAGTAAACGCACATGCATCGCACACACGTTGGAAAACCACGCCACAACGACCTATTCGACGGATAGTACGGCACTCAGAGTGAAAATGACATTAAAAGTGCGTGTGGAATCGCGGACGACAGTACCCAATATTATGTGGAAAATTTAACGGTTGTTGCGCAGTCAACAACATATTTAGCGCACATGCGCACAGAGACTAGCAATGTTGGTAAGGAGACGAGTAACCGCTCTTGGAGCTCCCCATTGTAAATACTTCGTAAATTATCATTCCATATGTAAGTTATGTATTTCCTGTCAGATAACGTTTAAGCAAGACAAGCTGACATATCCAACTCAAAAATACAAAGAGAAATACGCCGACAAATAAGTCATTGTACTCCCTTCGGCACAAACTTAAATAAGCTGTACGAGTGTATACAAAACACTGTGCACCTCCATTACATGTCACTGCACAATGTGGGGGCAATTGTATAGGTACATAAGGAAAAGCCCCAACAAGCTATGACAAAAATTTACATCTACATCTACATGATTACTCTGCAATTCACATTTAAGTGCTTGGCACAGGGTTCATCGAACCACAATCATACTATCTCTCTACCATTCCACTCCCGAACAGCGCGCGGGAAAAACGAACACCTAAACCTTTCTGTTCGAGCTCTGATTTCTCTTATTTTATTTTGATGATCATTCCTACCTATGTAGGGTGGGCTCAACAAAATATTTTCGCATTCGGAAGAGAAAGTTGGTGACTGAAATTTCGTAAATAGATCTTGACACGACAAAAGCGTCTTTGCTTTAATGACTTCCATCCCAACTCGCGTATCATATCTGCCACACTCTCTCCCCTATTCCGTGATAATACAAAACGAGCTGCCCTTTTTTGCACCCTTTCGATGTCCTCCGTCAATCCCACCTGGTAAGGATCCCACACCGCGCAGCAGTATGCTGACAGAGGACGAACGAGTGTAGTGTAAGCTGTCTCTTTAGTGGACTTGTTGCATCTTCTAAGTGTCCTGCCAATGAAACGCAGCCTTTGGCTCGCCTTCCCCACAATATTATCTATGTGGTCTTTCCAATTGAAGTTGTTCGTGATTTTAACCCTCAGGTACTTAGTTGAATTGACAGCCTTGATAATTGTACTATTTACCGAGTAATCGAATTCCAACGGATTTCTTTTGGAACTCATGTGGATCACCTCACACTTCTCGTTATTTAGCGTCAGCTGCCACCTGCCACACCATACAGCAATCTTTTCTAAATCGCTTTGCAACTGATACTGGTCTTCGGATGACCCAACTAGACGGTAAATTACAGCATCATCTGCGAACAACCTAAGAGAACTGCTCAGATTGTCACCCGGGTCATTTATATAGATCAGGAACAGCAGAGGTCCCAGGACGCTTCCCTGGGGAACACCTGATATCACTTCAGCTTTACTCGATGATTTTCCGTCTATTACTACGAACTGCGACCTTCCTGACAGGAAATCACGAATCCAGTCGCACAACTGAGACGATACCAACGATAATAATTATTAGCGCGGTCGCAGCAAGCGCCGATAAAGATATATTTTGCTACGCTGGAAGGAGGATAATAAATGATAAAAAGTTCCATTTTTTTTGTTAATAGAGAGACTCTGACTTTAGTTGTCGAATGGAGAAGACGTATTTTTTGCAAGATGTGTGTGGCAGCCATTTGTGTTGTCTGTATAATAATGATTATTTGTGCAAAACCACGAAAGTTTTCCTTTCTTCAGCGCAATACGTAAATGCCATGTCATTAATGCAGCCTGCATATATATATAGAAGAAGTCCGATAAATGAAATTTACATTACCTGCACGGTCAAGAAGAATAAATTTTGCGGCGTCAGAAGAAGAAGCACATAACATGGAGTGTGTGGATCTCTACTACAAGGACGTAAGTTCAGTTTAATACTGACTTAAAGAGGAGAAACTCTAAAAACTAAAATTTGGGCATTAATTGAAAATAACTTATAAACTCATTAATCAAAAAGTTTTAGTTAAAGTGAGAGGAGAAAGTACAAACTGGATCAAACTAGGAAAAGGAGTAAGACTAGGATGCTGTCTATTACCTACTCTTTTCAACCTCTACTTGGAAAATATGATTGACCAATGATCATTAGATGACAAAGGAGTAGAAATTGGAGGAAGAAGAGTATGGTGTTTGAGGTTTGCTGATGACATGGTCCTTTTAGCCACGGGGGAAAAAGAATTACAGGATTTGGTGGACACCATTGCAACTAACGGAAAAAAATATGGAATGAAAATTGACACAAATAAAACAGAAGTATTGGCACTAGGAGGAAATAAGGAAATAAAAATTATGCTGAATGGAGAAATACCAGAACAGGTGCAAAATTTTAAGTATCTTGGAAGCAGGATATACACCGACTGGAAGTGCACCACAGAAATTAAAACAAGGATATCAATGGCAAAAGAGGCGTTTTATAAGAAAAGGAGAATTTTCTGCAGCGGTCTGGACAGAGACCTCAGAAAGAGACTCATAAAATGTCTTGTATGGAGTGTTCTTCTATATGGCGCTGAAACATGGACTATGAGGAAAAAAGACAGAGAAAGGCTGGAGGCTTTTGAGATCTGGACATGTAGGAGGATGGAAAGAATAAGTTGGATGGACAGATTAAAAAATAAAGAGGTACTGAGAAAAGTGGGAGAGAAAAGACAGTTACTAGATGTAATAAAGAGAAGAAAAAGAAATTGGATTGGGCATATATTAAGAAAGAATGACGGACTGATGAAAACAGTTTTAGAAGGTTATGTAGAAGGGAAAAGGAAGCGAGGAAGGAAGAGATTCCAGATACTGGATGTGTGATGGGCGGCAGCCTTAAGAAGGGAGCAATGGATCGCAGAAAATGGAGAGGCAAAGGACCTGCTAATATAGCAGATAACTGATGACGATGATGATAAATAAATTTGCACAAGGGTTAGCATAAATTACTCATCAGTTTTCAAAGCACTGTTTATTGACAGCTATACGACATATAGAGGTGGGTGGTACCTTAAAAGATTCTTAACTTTAAAAAGCCCATTTCGTGGTTCGCGTGTACGCTAGATGGCAGGCCTGTGACGGCACTCTACAAGACGGCGACATATCACGAAAAGAATTTATCTCTGTTAGAATATGCAAAGCGTCCGCTGGTTACGAGCACTCAGCGTGCATTCGGGCGTAGATACGGAAAAGCAACTTCTGGTCACTAGAGAACTTTGCGTTAGTTTCGCCAATTTCGTGGTAGCGCGCAAAGGGAAAAGCAGAGAGAGGCTGCATCTTTGTATGACGTGTACTTGTAAACAGACAGGGCTCTGATTCGCGATGAATCATTCAAACTAACACCGTATTGAACACTAGTTTCTCTGAATGGTTTTGCCTAAGGAGACCAAATGGACAAGCGTATCCATTCGATATTTGTCCATCTGCAACTGTGTCGGATTTGGCTACCCTGTTACAAATGGAAGCGAGAGTAAGATCTCGTGGCAGACGATATTTTATGAGGATAATTTGTATACGAGGGGCGTTCAGAAAGTAAGCTCCGATCGGTCGCGAAATGGAAACGACTATGAAAATCCGATAAAGCTTTGCACATATGTGTTGGGTAGTGTCTCTAGTATAACCCCAGTTAGCATCACGTCGCTCTTCTCATTTCTGAGCTCGCAGTGAGTGCGTAAAGATGTCTAGAAAATAGTGTCTGCCGCCAAGTACGAGGGCCTGGTGAGAAATTTCGCCTGAAGCTATGCAGCTAACATTACATAACTGTCGCGCTGTTTCTTCTTCAAGACAATTCTCAGCCGCATTCTGCAGGGGCAATGAAGATGCTCCTGCATCGTTTTCAAATGGAAATGTGAGATTACCCACAATACAGTCCGCAATTGTCTCCCCCTGAGTTTCATCTCTGGTCACATGAACCGCTGTCTTTGAGGACAACATTTTGACACAGACAACGAGGTGTAGGCCAGCGTGGAGAATTGGCGGAAAGCACTGGCGGCTGCCTTCTATGCTGAGGCTATTGAAAAGTTGGTACAACGCTATGACAAAAGTCTAAGTCAGAACGGCGACTACGTAGAGAAGTAGCTGAAAGGTGTAGCTAATTGTTACAAGTAAAACATTTCTGATGTTCACTGTGGTTTCAATTTGGCAATCAATCGGAGCTTACTTTCTGAACAGGCCTCGTATTTAATGGCAGGATGCTGTGTGGTATTCTATTGTTTGGCATAGTCAATAACCATGTGAAGATAGATTCCCTTTATACCCATCTCCGCCCCCCCCCCCCCCCCCGCCACCACACGAACACCAGTGATTACATCCTTCGAGCTATTAATAGAAATGTATTGATGATGTTATAACTCCATGTTTAGATAGAAACGAGCAAAGTGTTTTCCCTTGGAATCACAGTAACATCTCATCACTGTCCATTACCGGAGACTGTCTTAAACCTTTACCTCGCACTGAGGAGTCTGGGAATAATTTATTCTACAATCATCTCTCTACTACAAACTTCTGGAGCAGCAAAACGCTGTTTATATTTTTGTAATTTTCCACTTTATTGAGTTCAGCAAGCTGTGACTACGAGCAGGACGACGCTTTGTGCGAGTTAGATTCTGAATTTAGTTGAGGCATATGAAGGCAATCAAAATGTTTCGCGTTTCTTTGGGTTCGTAAGTAAAGCAGAGGAGACACTATTGACGTCTAATGCATGTATATTTTTTAAAACTATTCATCTATGTAGTCTTTTGGCATAAATCAAACAATGAAAAATCCAGGATGGAATGTAACTATACCAGAAAAGGAAAGTTGCTACTCACCATATAGCGAAGATGCTGAGTCGCGATAGGCACAATAAAAAAAATTCACACACTCATAGCTTTCGGCCGTTAAGGCCTTTGTCAGCAGTAGACACATACACACACGCAAACACACACACACTCACGCAAACGCAAACGCAACTTGCACAAATGTCTGTAGTCTCAGAGAGCTGAAACTACACTGCCTCTCTGAGACTGCAGATGTGTGTGGAAGTTCCGTTTGCATGAGTGTGTGTGTGTGTGTGTGTGTGCGTGTGTGTGTGTGTGTGTGTGTGTGTGTGTGTCTACTGCTGACAAAGGCCTTAACGGCCGAAAGCTATGAGTTTGTGAATCTTTTTATTGTGCCTATCGCGACTCAGCATCTCCGCTATATAGTGAGTAGCAACTTTCCTTCTGTGGTATAGTCTTTTGGCATGTTAGAGATGGCAAAAACATGACCACAGAAATGATGTGAAGTGCAGCCATGTCGTAGATGTTGCTAGGATTTAACTTCTTAACTTAGGCAGATAATGGTTGCAGGTATCGCTATAGCAAGCAGAAATCTATGAATACCAGTATTGCTGGCCCCGTTTTGGTCAAAACCGAGGTCAGGGACCTGAAGATGGCGTAGTTTATTTATTTCTCGTTCGATCTGCCAGATACATTTTACAAAGAACAGTTAAGTTTAATATACATCACAATAAACGTTTGGAACTTACAATGTGGAAAGAAATTTTTCAGTTATTACATTATAATTGTGTCAGAGAAACTACATTATTACATTAAATGGAACAAAAATCACATAAATTGAAGACAATTAATTACACAGTAACATTAAGATTATGGAGCCATTGACATTGTCCGTTAACTTGTGGAGCGACATCAGAGAGCCGTCTCTGAAACCATGAATGTTACAAACCAGAAGATAGTCCATTGTTTGTACCTCGCCACTGTTACAACACGAATCATCTGTATAGCCCCATTTGGTTGTCTGCTGTCTGCATCGTCCAAATCCCGTGCGAAACCTGTTGAGATTGAAGCCTTCAAACCTTTTGGTTGGGTCTTGGATTAGGTGATGGTTTTCCACGACGCCTCTTCTCAGACCCTGCCATGCATTCTTCCATTCAGCATCGAGACACTCTGTGCCCAATGTTCTGCTCCAGACGATAGGTTCCCTGGACTCGAGTCTCGTGGGTCCTCCCATGTCGGCATGTATGGGTAGCCTTGGGTTTGCTTCAATTTTTTCTGCTATGTACTGGGTTGCCTTCTCTCTACGTATGGAAGCAGGAGGGATGTTTGCCAGCATCGGAAGCCACTCAACGTGGGTTGGCCTGAGAGTGCCGGTGACGGCTCTCAGAGTGGCATTTAGTTGTACATCTACTTTTTTGGCGTGCGGGCTTCTGCTCCAGAGTGGGTCACAGTATTCTGCAGCGCTATACACCAGTGCCAGTGCGTAGTAAGTCGCCAAAACTGGTAGCCCAAAAAAAAAGTTTGGAATCTAGACGGCTGAAAGGTGCTTAACTTGACAGCCTGTATCGACAAGCTGAGTCCCGCAACCATGTCTACAAGGTGGATGGCTCTGAGCACTATGGGACTTAACATCTATGGTCATCAGTCCCCTAGAACTTAGAACTACTTAAACCTAACTAACCTAAGGACATCACACAACACCCAGTCATCACGAGGCAGAGAAAATCCCTGACCCCGCCGGGAATCGAACCCGGGAACCCGGGCGCGGGAAGCGAGAACGCTACCGCACGACCACGACTTGCGGACTCTACAGGGTGGACCTACAGTCTTAAATTATGTGTTCAACTTCCAATCCGCTAAACGCAAGGCTAGTTCTGTTATTAAACAACCTAGCTAGCAACAATAGTGTTTCATTTGGCAACAGCTGCCAGAATAGTTCAGTTATCAATTCAGACACGTATCTTTCGTTTTGGTAATTTCTTCCAATATTTAAATTAATTAAGACATATGCACTAAACTTAGTCTTTCACTGGGAACCTGATTTTATGACATGCCAAATCGCGATTCGAAGCGTGTGGTCGTGATGGCAGGTCCGGTGAGCGGCGGTAAATTATTCAAAAGGTGCCTTCCAGTTTCCTTGGAGAGCTCCGGAAATGGAAGTGGAGCGGGAAGGACGGACAATGTTTTTGCGGCGGAAAGCGTGTCAGCGCCTGGGAGGTCGGGTCGCGGTGCGACTCCATTGCCTCTCCAATCGCCGCGGCGCTGGTCTTCGGCCTCCACAGACACAGCTGCAGTTCTTCTGGCAGCCGAGACGAGGATGGCGCGCCGAGGTCGCGCCGACTGCCAGCCAATAGGGAGCCTGCAACTGCTCACCTGTGGGGAAACGCGCCACTCAAGAGTAGGAATCTCAGACAAAAACTGCAGTTTATAATTTTCTGACCGTATGCCGTCGTGTCACCACCAGACCTTCATCTGATAATTGATACAAACTAATAATATATCGTTAGCTGCTTGTACATTCGAAAGTTCGCAGCTTTTCAGGAAGAATATGATAAAGAAAGGAAAAATTCAAGTCTCCTCCTGCAAAATGTTAAACATTCATATGATTTTAGTTAAATTTTTAGAAAATATTCCATCTGTCGGAACAATACACATTACCAGCAACAACAAGGCCGCGCGGAATTAGCCGATCGGTCTTGGGGGCTACAGTCATGGACTGTGCGGCTGCTCCCGGCGCAGGTTCGAGTCCTCCCTCGGGCATGGGTGTGTGTGTTTGTCCTTAGGATAATTCAGGTTAAGTAGTGTGTAAGCTTAGGGACTGATGACCTTAGCAGTTATGTCCCATAAGATTTCACACACATTTGAACATTTGAGCAACAAGAAGTACACACCACTAGTGTCTTTAACTGTCTGCAACATCAGTTTACATCCCGCCGTCCTACGGAGAGAATATTGAGCCGTGGCTGCTCATATCGATAGTGCCACTCTGGTGGTTTATCTTCGCTGCCACGGTCAGGGCGGTAAGCAGCGCCCTCTGGGGCCTACGCGAGGAGTAACGAGGCGAGGTCCGGTGGGGGTGTGCTCCGGGACGTGGTGGAAGACGGTTGTCGGGTTGACGCAGCGAATGTGGGACCGGACCTACCGAATGGAGATATACAAGTTGGCTCTGAACGGAAGGCGCCGTAGCAAGCAGCGGAAAGCGGGCGTCCTGTAATTTGTGTGAAGGAGTAACGATTTTTGCATTGGATGTCCCAATGGTTCCAGAGAGTTGCGGTGGCTGCTTTCGGAGAAGAGAATTGGTAAGAGCTTGTGTCTACGCTCTTTCCGTACGACGTCGCTGCCTGCCGTTATAAACGGGTGAAAATCAGGTGCTTGTATTGACTATACGGGAACTGGTGATGTAAAATTACATTTGTGATTGAGTCTCACTAGTACTGTGACAATTTAGAGGCGAAAACTGTGGTGGTTTCATTAGGTCTGGTTCTTTGCTGTGCAACTAAGGGAGTCAGTTATTTGGGGTAACTGAGGGAGCGCCATTATGTTGGTCTAAGTGATACGTTCTCCACGTTTTGTCTATGGCTTTGCGAATCGAAATCGTGGGTGTGTACACGTGTGAGTAATTTGCTATTGTACTGATGGTTATGTTGTAAAGACTGTTCTCTGGTGTGTTAAATAACGCGCTGATTTGTAGCCAATCTAAGCAGAAGTTACCATTGCTACTTGCTTACGTGCTACGGTCCTTCTGATTGGCGTTGTTTGTCTTTTGATTGTGGGTGCGCTCACGTTTAAAAAAAATTACGGCTACTATTCATAGGGGCTGTCTAGTAAGGAAATTGCTTAAGCTTTTATCATATGCTGGTCTGTTTGCCTATCATATTGGCTTTCTATGCAGTAACTGAAGGAATGTGTATGGTGGTCCAGGATTGTAGGCTGACTAGTATTTGATCTGGTGTTGAGGTTAAGGGCGAGATCAGCATCCCGCAAACCCGCACGCTCCGCGTGTTTAAATGTTCCGCTATTGGGGGGGCCGGCTCTCTGTTCTTGGATTTTGTAAGGATGCGTGATGAGTGCATCGCTGTAGTTTTTCGCGTGCTAAATTGCGGGGTGTCGGTGCCGTCCTAGGGCTAGACTTGTGATGTATGTTATGTTGAAAGGGAATTAACTGTACCAAACTTCAGAGAGATTTTAGTTTGTTTTAGGTCTGTACATGGAATGATGTTGATATTTTGACGATTGCGGCAATAACTTCCCGTGTGGGGAGATCCTCTGAAACGTGCTGCTTAAAACTTGGGACTGCAGCTCTTTGATATTATATACTACTGTTTAATCGTAAATGTCTTGGATGTAATATGGTTGTTGAGGATTATGTAATTAATTTTGATCGCTGGTTCCTTAAAGGAAGTATTTCGTTTTAAAATATGTGCTCGGGCAGAGCCTATTTAAATATGATTTTAACTCATCATTCAAATTTTCTAGTCTTGCTTTCTTAAAAGGCTTTCAGTTAAATGATTGCTATTTGCCTGTTTAAATGTGACTTAAAGGAAAAGAATATTATTTTGTAATTTGTACTGATTGTTCCTTTTGGGTAACACCTGACTTATGTGTTCAATAAATGAGTGTCTAGTCAATGGTGATGCACTGTTCTATTGCTAGCCTACCCCTTCGACTCCACAGCCTATTAAGCTGCTTTGTGTCGAAATTGTGTTCAGAACACCCCTCTGACCTGACACCTCAAATGTAATTCAGCGCCAGGTTCTGTGCGACATGTTTCGTAGCGTCGCTGAAGTAATGAGTTGGAATGCCCCGCCCCCCCCCCCCCCCCCTCACTCCTCCCGCAGCTTCCTTCACCATCAGCCGTTGCGTCCTGTTGCTCTGCAACAATGCTCTTGATCGTAGCGAATTGTCGCACGTGATTTTAGGCCTGCGATATGGTCATACAACTGGAGCTTGTAATGCGGGCGATTCGATGCCAATCCGGCGTTCTGTGAAAACATCATTCAGATAACAGCGATTTACCTGGGTATAAATATGAAAGCAGTCGTTTTTTTTTTTGTTTTTTGGATTTTTGATACAACTTGTTGTACCATTAGCTG
Organism: Schistocerca americana; assembly: GCF_021461395.2. NCBI lineage: Eukaryota > Metazoa > Arthropoda > Insecta > Orthoptera > Acrididae > Schistocerca > Schistocerca americana. The sequence goes on along the minus strand of NC_060121.1, from coordinate 322,474,661 downwards.
GTTATCGACCCACTGCAGGCTCATCATCAGATGAAGGCATTGCAGGAAGGTTATATCGCGGACCAAGTGTAGCTAGAAGCTGTGGTGATGGAACTGGCGAAAATGATGGAAATTAATTAGTAATCGGTAACGAAAAGTTTATGAGAAGAAAATGTTGTTACAATTTTGGTACTTTTACAGTGCACTGCATCTTGGTATCCATAGCAAATCCATTCCCATACTGTATATTATCAGATGTACACACAAATATACACAGTATTTAGCTACGCTTGGTTTCACACTTATTCACAGAATGCCAATACAGTATGCAAATACGAAGAATATGTATACGACAAATAAAACGTTTTGTCACATTATGACCTTTGGCCTGAGATTTGTCATTCAGCTATTCCCACACCGAAACAGCAAAATGAGTAGGCGTACGGCATTGCTAAAACCAGCGGTCGTCTCTAAGTCCTTGAAATTCCAAGAAGAGTGTGATCCAGGCCCATAACAACTCAAGGTACTGATGTTAATCGATGGCACCATAAAAAAAAACTTTGTATGGTAAATCTACGTGTTTTCCAAGCCAGCGCATAACTTAATGTGGGAAGGTTTATTCTCCACGTCCTCACAAAAATATGGATTCTCCTTTGACGAGACCATGGCCTTCCGTTTCTGATAACTCCAGTTAATGACATATTCATCGCTAAAAATAACTTCGCCACGCTTCGAAATTGCGTCAGAGACCTGCAGCAGTGCATCCATCACACGCATCCTTCCCTCGTCTTAAATCATTGTCTGACAATTCTTGAACATCCTGTCGTCGGTATGAACGTAATTTTGAGTCTTCTTTCACACGCTCCCGCAGACTTGACCAGCGCACACCCAGTACCGCTGAACTTTTTCGTGTCAACTTCGTAGTTGAGTATTCCAAAGATACTGTGACGTGTCTACATTGTTCCTTTCTTGTTGAACGTTTCTCCTTCACACTGTTAGTAAAGAGTTTGGCTCCCAACTCAGAACTGTTCTCTTTAGTGGAGACTGACACCCGAATCGTAAATGGAATTTCGTACGCACTCCTTCCAATGGCAGTCCAGTTCTTGGCCTTTGACGAACCTAGGTGTTCGGAATTTTGTACCCGTCAATATTGTTGTCACTTGTATCCCCATTGTTTCTGTAATCTGCAACAGACACCAGAGAACTGTTTGATCTGTACGCACTGAATATAAACTTCTTATCCTTGAAATATATTTGTCATATAAGAATTATAAAACCAAACACATACTCCTGACTTCTAGCGCTGTTCATTGTTACACAATTTTACTACTAACCAGTTGGTATTTTTTTTATTTTTATTTATTTATTTCTTGTCAGTAATCAGTCTTCTGACAGGCTTGATGTGGCCCGCCCCGAATTCCTCTCCCGTGCCAAACTTTTAATCTCAGAGCATCTCTTGCAATCTAGTCCTCACTTATGTGTTGGCCAATCTCTGTCTTCCTCTTGAGCTTTTAAATTCTACAGCTTCCTGTAGTACCATGGACGTCATTCCCTGATGTATTAACAGATGTCCTATCATATTGCCCCTTCTTCTTGTGCTTCGACATATTCCTTTCTTCGCCGATTATGCGAACCTTTTGATTCCTTACCTTAGAGGCCACCTAACTTTCAGCATTTTCCAGTAGTTACATTCTTCTCAAATACTTGAGATTCTCTTATGTTCCGGTTTTCCCATATTCCATGTTTCACTAACATACAACACTGTGTTATTGGTACATTCTCAGAAATTTCTTCTTCAAATTAAAGCCTGTATTTGTTACTAGTAGATTTCTCTTGGCCACTAAAGCCCTTTTCGCCAGTGCTAGTATGCTCTTTGTGTCCTTGTTCGTTCGTCATGAATTATTTTGCTGCGTAGGTAGCAGAATTAATTAACTTCTACTTCAGCTAGATGTTGTCTTTTTGAGATGGTTCACATTCGAATCGCTTGTGGAAGTTCGTACGTAATAGCAGGCTACGTAATAAAAAGTCTTCAGTAATTCCACAAAAATGTACTTGATTCTATAGTGGCCAAGAAAAAACTGAATATACACTCCTGGAAATTGAAATAAGAACACCGTGAATTCATTGTCCCAGGAAGGGGAAACTTTATTGACACATTCCTGGGGTCAGATACATCACATGATCACACTGACAGAACCACAGGCACATAGACACAGGCAACAGAGCATGCACAATGTCGGCACTAGTACAGTGTATATCCACCTTTCGCAGCAATGCAGGCTGCTATTCTCCTATGGAGACGATCGTAGAGATGCTGGATGTAGTCCTGTGGAACGGCTTGCCATGCCATTTCCACCTGGCGCCTCAGTTGGACCAGCGTTCGTGCTGGACGTGCAGACCGCGTGAGACGACGCTTCATCCAGTCCCAAACATGCTCAATGGGGGACAGATCCGGAGATCTTGCTGGCCAGGGTAGTTGACTTACACCTTCTAGAGCACGTTGGGTGGCACGGGATACATGCGGACGTGCATTGTCCTGTTGGAACAGCAAGTTCCCTTGCCGGTCTAGGAATGGTAGAACGATGGGTTCGACGACGGTTTGGATGTACCGTGCACTATTCAGTGTCCCCTCGACGATCACCAGTGGTGTACGGCCAGTGTAGGAGATCGCTCCCCACACCATGATGCCGGGTGTTGGCCCTGTGTGCCTCGGTCGTATGCAGTCCTGATTGTGGCGCTCACCTGCACGGCGCCAAACACGCATACGACCATCATTGGCACCAAGGCAGAAGCGACTCTCATCGCTGAAGACGACACGTCTCCATTCGTCCCTCCATTCACGCCTGTCGCGACACCACTGGAGGCGGGCTGCACGATGTTGGGACGTGAGCGGAAGACGGCCTAACGGTGTGCGGGACCGTAGCCCAGCTTCATGGAGACGGTTGCGAATGGTCCTCGCCGATACCCCAGAAGCAACAGTGTCCCTAATTTGCTGGGAAGTGGCGGTGCGGTCCCCTACGGCACTGCGTAGGATCATACGGTCTTGGCGTGCATCCGTGCGTCGCTGCGGTCCGGTCCAAGGTCGACGGGCACGTGCACCTTCCGCCGACCACTGGCGACAACATCGATGTACTGAGGAGACCTCACGCCCCACGTGTTGAGCAATTCGGCGGACCGTCACCCGGCCTCCCGCATGCCCACTATACACCCTCGCTCAAAGTCCGTCAACTGCACATACGGTTTACGTCCACGCTGTCGCGGCATGCTACCAGTGATAAAGACTGCGATGGAGCTCCGTATGCCACGGCAAACTGGCTGACACTGACGGCGGCGGTGCACAAATGCTGCGCAGCTAGCGCCATTCGACGGCCAACACCGCGGTTCCTGGTGTGTCTGCTGTGCCGTGCGTGTGATCATTGCTTGTACAGCCCTCTCGCAGTGTCCGGAGCAAGTATGGTGGGTCTGACACACCGGTGTCAATGTGTTCTTTTTTCCATTTCGAGGAGTGTATTTTAGAAGAGATACACAACGGTGAGTAGTGAATCTTACATTTCACTATAAGATCATGACCGTCTCAGGCTGCATGTCTATGTTGGGTGTTCGGTCATTGGTCGGCTGGGGTTTGTATCCGGCAACGTACTAACCCATGCCGCGCGAAGTATAGCCGCTGAGCGAGTGGCCGCCTGGTTTGAGGCGCCATGTTATGCCGGAAGCTCGGATCCTTCCTCGGGCATTGGTGAGTGTGTTGTCCTTAGCGTTAGTTTCAATTAGTTTAAGTAATGTGTAAGTCTAGCGACCGATGACCTCAGCAGTTTGGTCCCTTAGGAATTCACTCACATTTGAATACATTTTTTGAAGTATAGCCGTCAGCACTCGCCAGATAACAGCGAAGGTCGCATAACAAGTTAAAACAAACAGAACGCTTTGTACATTAATTACATATAGTACCACGCAATGTGTAGGCGGCTAAATTCTCTGTGAGACTGCGCAACTTCTGCATCACTACACACAGCACGAGAGTACTGAATTTGCCTCATCGAGTTCTGTCCTGTTATTTTTTTTTTTTTTTATGTTGTGTGGGACTAAACTCATCCCGGCAGTTTGCAGAATACTAATTAGTAGAAACAAATCAAAAGCGTCCACTCATTATTCTTATGTTAGATGAGACACTCGGTGAGGAGATCCTCGAAGATATGGAATGTGTCACAAAAATGTGTAATAGATGTGTACAAAAGAACTGGCGTGCTAAAGTTCCTTCTAGGGATAATAAGTGAAATTAGCCTCAAGGCTATTGAGGAATGTAAAAATTTTATACACTTTTCGTTTAGATATTTATTGCAGCAGTAAACATTTAATTGAATATATGCAAACCTTATAAATTAATTCCAAGCCTAGTTAAGCCATGCATCTTTGAAAAACGTTCGCAATGCCTGACTATCGGAATGAAGCCGAGCAGACGTAGGATATTCTTTCCACAGTATGCATGTTTAGGGTCATGTTTAGTCGTAAATAGATAGAACGGTTTTCCAAATATATGGAAACACTATGCAACACATTACCATGTCTAATACGCTGTGGGGCAACCGTTGGGCATTCAAAACAGCTTCCAGTCGTGTCGTAATGGATAAATACAGGTCCTGCACGGTTTTCAAGGGAAACTTGTACCATTCTTCCTGTACAGTAGTAGCAACTTCATGTAACGATGGTAGAGATGGACAGCCATCGCACACCCTTCTCCCCTAAGTGTTCAACAAAGACTCAATAATGTTGAGGTCTGACGACTGTGTTGGCCAGGGGAGATGCGACAGTTCATCGCCGTGCTCGTAAAACCATTCCAGGACGATGCGTGAGCAGGGGCCCTATCGTCCCGGAACACGGCATCACCATTGGGGAACACATAATGTATGTTGGGGTAGATCTGATCAGCCAAAGTGGTCACATAATCTTTGACAGTAATGCGTCCTTGCAGAGTAACGGTAAGTTCCACGGAATACCGTAATATGGCTGCCGAAAGCGTCACCGAAACGCCGCCGTGTTTCACTCTTGACAGCAAGCAGTCTACATCCCATGGTTGGAACGGCGTACGTCAGAGCTAACTCGGCTTGAAGTTGGAAACAAGACTTGTTTAACCAAATGACTTTCTTCCTCTGCTCCAGGTTTTCCGGCTGCGCCGCCACGTTTTCAAGTTACATGCATTTGCATCACTGATGGGTGGTTTTGGAATTCCAAAGCGACCTGGAACTCCCAGCTTATGGAGCTTCATTCATGTTGTTTTGCTGTTGAAAGGGTTTGCGAGTGCGACAGTCAATTATACAGTAACTTTTGCAGCTGTCGTTTTATTTGCCGTCACTATCCTCTTCAAGGAGCGTCTGTCATAATCACTCAGAACACTCTTCCATCCGCTTTGTGAGTTAGCGTATGATGTTTATCCGCTCTCCCTGTTCAAAAAAAAAAAATGATTCAAATGGCTCTGAGCACTATGGGACTCATCTGCTGAGGTCATTAGTCCCCTAGAACTTAGAACTAGTTAAGCCTAACTAACCTAAGGACATCACAAACATCCATGCCCGAGGCAGGATTCGAACCTGCGACCGTAGCGGTCTTGCGGTTCCATACTGCAGCGCCTTTAACCGCACGGCCACTTCGGCCGGCCGCTCTCCCTGTGTATGGTATAAACCTTAGATACAGTATCTCTTGAAAACACCAAATACACTACTGGCCAATAAAATTGCTACAGACGCGAGTCCGCAGCTCGTGGTCGTGTGGTAGCGTTCTCGCTTACCGCGCCCGGGTTCCCGGGTTCGATTCCCGGCGGGGTCAAGGATTTTCTCTGCCTCGTGATGACTGGGTGTTGTGTGATGTCCTTAGGTTAGTTAGGTTTAACTAGTTCTAAGTTCTAGGGGACCGATGACCATAGATGTTAAGTCCCATAGTGCTCAGAGCCACAGCCAGACGCGAAATTTAACCGACAGGAAGAAGATGCTGTGATATGCAAATGATTAGCTTCTCAGAGCATTCACACAAGGTTGGCGCCGGTGGCGACACCTACAACGTGCTGACATGAGGAAAGTTTTCAACCGATTTCTCATACACTAACAGCAGTTGACCGGCGTTGCCTGGTGAAACGTTGGTGTGATGCCTCGTGTAAGGAGGAGAAATGCGTACCATCACGTTTCCGACTTTGATAAAGGTCGGATTGTAGCCTATCGCGATTGCGGATTATCGTATCGCGATATTACCGCTCGCGTTAGTCGAGATCCAATGACTGTTAGCAGAATATGGAATCGGTGGGTTCAGGAGGGTAATACGGAACGCCTTGCTGGCTACCAAAGGCCTCGTATCACTAGCAGTCGAGATGATAGGCACCTTATCCGCATGGCTGTAGCGGATCGTGCAGCCACGTCTCGATCCCTGAGTCAACAGATGGGGACGTTTGCAAGACAACAACCATCTGCACCAACAGTTCGACGACGTTCGCAGCAGCATGGACTATCAGCTCGGAGACTACGGCTGCGGTTACCGTTAATGCTGCATCAGAGACAGGAGCACCTGCGATGGTGTACTCAACGACGAAGCTGGGTGCACGAATGGCAAAACGTAATTTTTTGGATGAATCCAGGTTCTGTTTACAGCATCATGATGGTCGCATCCGTGTTTGGCGACATCGCGGTGAACGCACATTAGAAGCGTGTATTCGTCATCGACATACTGGCGTGATGGTATGGGGTGCCATTGGTTACACGTCTCGGTCACCTCCTGTTCGCATTGACAGCACTTTGAACAGTGGGCGTTACATTTCAGATGTGTTACGACCCGTGGCTCTACCCTTCATTCGATCCCTGCGAATCCCTACATTTCGGCAGGATAATGCACGTCCGCATGTTGCAGGTCCTGTACGGGCCTTTCTGGAAACAGAAAATGTTAGACTGCTGCCCTGGCCAGCACATTCTCCAGATCTCACCAATTGAAAACGTCTGGTCAATGGTGGCCGAGCAACTGGCTCGTCACAATACGCCAGTCACTACTCTTGATGAACTGTGGTATCGTGTTGAAGCTGCATGGGCAGCTGTACCTGTACACGCCATCCAAGCTCTGTTTGACTCAATGCCCAGGCGTATCAAAGCCGTTATTGCGGCCAGAGGTGGTTGTTCTAGGTACTGATTTGTCAGAATGTAAGGACCCAATTTGCGTGAAAATGTAATCACATGTGAGTTGTAGTATAATATATTTGTCCAATGAACACTCGTTTATCATCTGCATTTCTTCTTGGTGTAGCAGTTTTAATGGCCAGTAGTGTACTTCTGCTATATTGGGTTATGAAAGCTCCCACCATCGAGCACCAACAAGTTGCCCAAGTTCGAATTCGCTTAGATCGGACGTAATGCTTTCACAACTACACAGAACCGCTACTGACACTGGCGACGTATTGAGGACATTGCAGAAGTGCCGTTCGTGGTTAAATACAACAGCGTATCCTGCAGGGTTGCCTTGCACCTGCATTTATGTTCAACCACGTATTTCTGAAGGTGTTCCCATATTTTTGACCAACACGTGTAATTGATTCTTCTGAGACAAATGTCTGTGGGATAGGAGTTGGTCCCCAATTAGTCCTTTACGCTTTTCCGAACGATAAGAGGTGCAGAACAGGAGAAGTTCCAAGAGAATTTTTGAATACGATTCTGATAACCATCCAAAAAACGAAGGACCCAAAAAGTGAAGAGTTCCATTCTCTAATAATAGTAACCCATGCTTCGAAAATATTAACGAATATAACTATCCACAACTCAGGAAGAAAAGGATTGCACCTGTTAGAAGACCTCTTGGGGGTCAGAAGAAACAGATGAACAATAGAAGCTGTTCTAAGCCACATCATAATCACTGAGAGAACGCTAACTGTGAACAGACAACTATTAATCAAATCAAACGGCTCTGAACACTGTGGGACTTGACATCTGGGGTCATCAGTCCCATAGAACCTTGAACTACTTAAACCTAACTAACCTAACGACATGCCAGAGATAGGACTCGAACCTGCGACCGTAGCGGTCGCGCAGTTCCAGACTGTAGCGCCTAGAACCGCTCGGCCACTCCGGCCGACAAACTATTAATCGCTTTGACACCAAGGAACCATTTGATAATGTACGTTCGAATTTCCTCTTCCAGACCCTTAAAATGACTGACGTGCACTGCAGAAAAACAGAAGTATGGAAGTACACAAAATAAATTCAAAGATAAGGAATGGAGTTAAGACAAGGACGTGGGCAGTCGCCTCCGGCATTCAGTATCTACACAGAGAAAGTAGTTAACGAGTTCCAGACTAATGGAGGCAGCAGCTTTTTCCGAATATTGATAAATATTATAAAGTGGTGACTTCCAAGCAGCAAGATAGTTTTATATTAATCTGTTTGACTGAGTGAGCATAGGATGGGTAAAGTTACATAAATAGTGGATTTTTGGAAGTACTAAGTAACTGACTTTTACGGTACTTCACATGATATGCTATTTCAGAAATAAAAACGGGAAGTTGTGTTGTCAAGTAAAATGCGTTCTTCGTTCTAGATATAAAAACTATTTTCTAAATAAAATTTGTGTTCTTGACGTCATCGTACCTCAGTCCATGATAGTAATTAACGACAGATAAAAGATTACTGATCAACAAAAGGACTCTTAAAGTCACCGGTTTTGATAAGCAGAAACTCTTTACTTTCCATTTGGTGTCATTGAATATTTTTACTAAACTACAAAGCAATTATTGAATTAATTTTTCAATCATTCTCTTAGCTTGGGAGTTTTACAAATAAAATAATAGCTCTTCATGGTAATATGGAGGTACCGTGAAATAAAAATCCCCAGGAAAGCTATTACCGCTGAAGAATATCACATCTTCTCAAGCGGCAAGAGCAAGGATCTAATGGAAAATTAGTTTTTCACGTCCCATTGACGACGGGATCGTCAGAGACACAGATACAAGCAGGAAATACAAGAAGGATGGAGAAGGAAATCAGCCGTGTCCTTATCGAAACAACCATCCCAGTTTAGCGATTTAGGGAAATCATAAGCAAGTAAAACCGTATTGTCAAATGGGGATTTGAACGACCGGTATTCAGAAAGAGAGTTAAATAACTGCGCTACCCGGTCGGTCCAAAATTCTGAATAATTGTGTACGTGCGTCATTGGTTCACGGGCGTCGCGTCGGATAATGTCGTGGCAGCTGCACGGTATTTCAACGAGACAGCTGCTCGTCATCAGGTGCTTGCTGACGTTTTTCTGCAGTGTGTTCCCAATATATGAGTTGATTCGCTAGAAATGTATATATTGGCGAGCCACTTCAACAACACGTCGGTAAGCACCTGGAGATGGCGAGCAGCTGTCTCGTTTAAATATTGTGCAGCTTCCACAACTTAATCCGACGCGACGCCCGTAAGCCTATGAAACAGTTATTACGTCGGGAAAGTCTCAAAACAGCACAACTCTCTACATGATCGATAACTAATCAAAATCAAAATATGATCGAATACGTTAATACTTTTCCTTTCTGTGATTTTCATCGGGCTATCAATTTCGGTCCGTAATGGTCATCTTCATATATCTGAGGATGAGAGAATCCAAATAGAACTGCTGGACAGATAGCATCTTGTAAGTTTTCAAATAATGAAAGGGTTTTAATTTCTTTTGTGTAGAAACCAACCACGAGCTTAAAAATGGGATGGAGCATATCTGTATTAAAACACACTTTCTGTTGTCCCAGTATAGTGAAGCAAAATTGCACCGTCAAAAGATACAAACGAAATTAGCTTGGTTTTTGCTCATAAGTAGCACACGTCCACCACAGCACCGAGCGAGGTGGCGCAGTGGTTAGACAGTGGACTCGCATTCGGGAGGACGACGGTTCAATCCCGCGTCCGGCCATCCTGATTTAGGTTTTCCATGATTTCCCTAAATCGCTCCAGGCAATTGCCGGGATGGTTCCTCTGAAAGGCCACGGCCGACTTCCTTCCCCATCCTTCCCTAATCCGATGAGACCGATGACCTCGCTGTCTGGTCTCCTTCCCCAAAACAACCAACCGTCCACCACAGCGCTCGGGGACCACAGCAAAGTTGCGACACCTGAGGATGGGCTTATGAGAGCCCGAAACCGGTCGTAATAATAAAAGAAATTCACGACTGAAGCGGTATTTTCAACCTCTGGTAGCTTGGCGTCGTCGAAAAATTATAGTAACATAATTCAATACTACTTTAATACTTATTACGGTGTTCGACATATTTAATCTATAGCAAGCATTTTACAGCACAATCTGAAAATGTTTAAACGGGAAACCAAGGTCGTTGCTTATTAATTCAAGCACTAGCTGCTTTTTTAAACTTAATTTTCACCAAGACAACTTTCGTGTTGTAACCATTTTTAATTGGCTTAATATAGCTATATTTTTGCATTAGAAGTTTCGAATGCATGAGCTGCAGAAGGCAGTCAATTCTCGAATTAACAAATACTATAGACCGCATTAAAACCTTTGTGGTATAATTTAAGCTAGCCACCAGCAGCAGATTAACATTTAAGTCTGAGTTTAAACTGTACCTAAATGCCAAGTAGGTCAACATGTTGTCCCAGCATGATCTGACGATTGAATTCGTCTGACAATATTTTGAACAGTTGTTATGAATTTATGACTGGAAAATTGCGCAAAATTTTGTTTAATTAATAACTCATATACGAATGACGTCGTCGTCGACAGGCCATTAAACCCAAATTTCCTTCCTCCCTTTCCTAATGCGGCATCAGATCACTTGATAATTACTGAAGATCTAAATTCGAATGGTGGTAATTGTAACAAATAGTACAGTCGATTTGAACATGTCATTAAAAAAAGTTAAATGAGACTATAACCCCAAAACAAAAATAATCGTGTCAATCAATTCTCTCATTTATATAATTTGCATAAACATCGTTGCCCATATCAGAAAAAAAAATGCATCACAATACGGCAGCGAAAGCCGAGTGTCTGTACGCAAGTGAATTCATAGAACCGAATTATAAATTTAACAAAGTACAAATATTAGGTGACCTTAGTGGTCCAGCAGGTAGGGAACTAGCTTCCACCCTGGAAGTCCCAGGTTCAATCCCGGGTACGAATAAGGATTTTTCCTCGTTCCCGCCCGCCAAGTGAGACTGTATGAAGTGAGTATCTTTCGCTGGGGTAAAAGGCGGCCGGGGAAATTAGACACCTTCCTTCCCCATTCTACATCTACATCTGCATGGATACTCTGCAAATCACATTTAAGTGCCTGGCAGAGGGTTCATCGAACCACCTTCACAATTCTCTATTATTCCAAACTCGTAAAGTGCGCGGAAAGAATGAACACCTATGTCTTTCCGTACGAGCTCGGATTTCCCTTATTTTATCGTGGTGATCGTTCCGCCCTATGTAGGTCGGTGTCAACAAAATATTTTCGCATTCGGAGGAGAAAGTTGGTGATTGAAATTTCGTGAGAAGATTCCGTTGCAACGAAAAACGCCTTTCTTTTAATGATTTGTAGCCCAAATCCTGTATCATTTCTGTGACACTCTCTCCCATATTTCGCGATAATGGAAAACGTGGTGCTTTTTTTTTTTAACTTTTTCGATGCATTCCGTCAGTCCTACCTGGTAAGGATCCCACACCGCGCAGCAGTATTCTAAAAGAGGACAGACAAGCGTCCATACATTTTCCAAGTGTTCTGCATTTTCTAGTGCTGCAGTGAAGAGAGGCTGTACCCAACACATAGTGAGGCCAATAGCCAAGGCTGTGTGCCACAGATTTTATATTAAAAATCCGTGATAAATTTTAAGTCTAATGGGGAGCACAGGAGCCTGGAAATTAAGATGCAATGATAAATATCTCAAAATTTAGAAAAAATAACACAAACAATGAAGAAAAAGACAGTTTCGGACATTTGTACGTGATTAATGACAATAAGATACAAAATAGATCTACATGATGTCTGTCAAAAGACATTACAGACAAGCCGGGTGCGAGAGGTTAAAAAAGAAATTTAGATATACACAAAATAAAAAGAGACGATGTAGCAGAAAAAGATATTTTAGAAGTAAGGTCGTTAAATCTGGAGGTAATCCAAAGTGGCTCAAAAAAATGGTTCAAATGGCTCTGAGCACTACGCGACTTAACTTCTGAGGACATCACACACATCCATGCCCGAGGCAGGATTCGAACCTGCGACAGTAGCGGTCGCTCGGTTCCAGACTGTAGCGCCTAGAACCGCACGACCACTCCGGCTGGCCTACAATCCAAAGTGGAAACAGTACGACATATGATGTGATATGAAGAACAGACGTGGTGAAAAGACGAAAGAATTTTGGACAGAAAGAATAAAGCAAATGAGGTGCGCAGCTCGTGGTCATGCGGTAGCGTTCTCGCTTCCCACGCCCGGGTTCCCGGGTTCTATTCCCGGCGGGGTCAGGGATTTTCTCCGCCTCGTGATGACTAGGTGTTATGTGATGTCCTTAGATTAGTTAGGTTTAAGTAGTTCTAAGTTCTAGGGGACTGATGACCATAGATGTTAAGTCGCATAGTGCTCAGAGCCATTTGAACCAATAAAGCAAATGAGAAGGAATTAAAGTCGGCCTAAACAGAAGGGGGGGAAAAAACTCGTGTTCTGGTTATTGTCGCATGCAGCCTTGCTGAAGCTGATACCGAGAAGCATCAGGCAACAGGAATGGTCGTAGCCAATCCCGCGTGTCTTTGGCTGAGACGGAGCAGTCCCCACCAACCTTAGTCGCGGATAAGGAGTGAGCTCTTGATTAGCGCTATGTTCTTCGTCAGCCGGCAGAGAGACGCAGGGAGATTAGCAGCGATGGAGCCCGCGTCAGGCGCTGGCAAACCGGTCACCGGCAGACCTATGGGCAGCGCACCAGCTAATCGCCCTTGACTGGAGTGGAGTGGCGCCGTGGCAGCCGGCTGCTGTCCCAACGCGACACTGCGTGAGCGCGAGGTCCGTTGGCACCTCCACGAGTTACCTGTTGTGACAAGTATCCGGCTTATTCAAATTACAGCTCATCTTCCTCTTCACTGTTTATCCCTGAGTTTGGTTTGCACCTGGTTCCAATCTTCTCTCTGCCTTATTCTCTAAATGGGTCTAGTGGCTCTAAGCACAATGGGACTTAACATCTGAGGTCATCAGTCCCCTAGACTTGGAACTACTTAAACCTAACTAACCTAAGGACATCACAAACATCCATGCCCGAGACAGGATTCGAACCTGCGACCGTAGCAGCAGCGCGGTTCCAGACTGAAGCGCCTAGAACCGCTCGGCCACAGCGGCCAACTGCCTTATTCTCGATTTCGTCGTAGTGAGCACATCCTCCCTGGTGTCTGTAGAACCCCCGTGATTCCTTCCATCAATAGAACTTTCTGCCACGTTTTCCGCCTGCTTAGCTGAGTGGAAACCTGTTTGCCTACCGTACAGCGGGCATGGGTACGATTCGTGGCCGAGTTGGAGATTTTCTCCACTCGTAGACTGGGTGTTATGCTGCCCTCATCATCATTTCATCATCACCGACGTGCAAATCCCCCAATTTTGCGTCACCTGAAATAAGACTTGCACCCGGTGGCAGTACTCCCCAGGATGGGGAAGCTGCACGATCCTATCAATTAATTTTTTCTGCCATGTTGCTGTTGTGCCTTAAAATGTGTCTTACGAGTTTGTCTTTTCTTTGTTGGATAGCCGGCCGAAGTGGCCGTGCGGGTCTAGGCGCTGCAGTCTGGAACCGCGAGACCGCTACGGTCGCAGGTTCGAATCCTGCCTCGGGCATGGATGTGTGTGATGTCCTTCGGTTACTTAGGTTTAACTAGTTCTAAGTTCTAGGGGACTAATGACCTCAGAAGTTGAGTCTCATAGTGCTCAGAGCCATTTGAACCATTTTTTTGTTGGATACTCAAAGGGATCTCGTTGCTTGTTTTTTTTTTTTTTTTTTTTTTCGCAACACCACTTGTTGGCCAACGCCACTTTGACTGACGCCTAAGACTGACAGGGACCGAAGGATGACGGGGGTAAGTTTGTTGTGCAGTGCATCCTTTGCCCTAAAATGAGAAATCAATTCAGAGGAACAACAACCAACTGATGGTCAACGACACAGGGTGTGGAACGCAAGGGGAAACCACCACGTCAAAGATCCACGGATGTCCCAAGCATCAGTAGCACACGATGTCAGTATAATACGCAAATTTCTTTAGGGAGCTGAAGAAAATAGGTATGAAATATAAAGCCATAGGGTGATCCTCAACTTTTATAAGAACCAAGTGGCTATGATTAGGGATACTCATAAAGAATAAGAAGCAAAAGTTAGGAAAGGCGTGAGGACTGTATCGAAGTTTACAGTCAGTCGTACAGTGAGAAGACTTTCATTCTACGTTTGTTTGGATTGCCATCTTCCGCTGCAGCTGTTAAAATCAGTTACTATTAGTTTTCCATCTTGAGCTTACTGCAATTTAATTAGTGAGAAGTACAGCAGGCGAGTTTTGCTTTTATTTACAATGCATCATCCGTGGTTATTCTGCAAGCTGGATGCATTCGTTTGTACATATTTGCTTGTTGTAGGTTGAAAACAGCGTTTTGTTGATAAAGTTGGTGTGCAAGTTACTTACGGTGTTTCTTCATGTATTCTGCTTCTTCCCTTCTTGCTAGCAGCGGCTGATGTCGAACGACTTCGATTCACATATGCATTTGGCATTTTGAATTACTGAAACGCTCCCACTTACTAACTTGCAAGATAAATCTTATCAGAAAACTGCACATAAGAGAATAGGACTATAAGAAACACCACAGAATTGATTCATTATATAAAAGACGTACAGGTTCCAGACACAGCCGCCACCCTGTCATTTAATGTGGAGAATATGTAACCTAGTATATTCGGTCTACAACTTCCGCCGTTTTGCAATAGACGGCAGCAGCGGCAAGTGGGGTTCAGGTGGTTGGTCATAGGTGTAATGCAATAAGCTTGGGCACCTGGAAACATAATGCCATAAAAATATTAGTCGATTTGTGATTGCATCATAAGGTTATTCTCGATTAAGTACGCCAACTTACGTACCCATTTCTCGCCAACTGCGGGAAGTTTCAATTTTCTGCTTTAACACGAATAAATCTGTGGCTGTGGCTCTTAAAACGCTGGGTAAGACCAATGGTGAGGGAACTATTAGTGGAAGAACATGCAGAGAATGTTTTCAACGCCTTAAGAACGGTGATTTTGATGTCGAAGACCGGCATGGCGGTGGAAGACAGAACGTCCCGTAGCTACTGAAACAGACGAATACAGTCATAGTACATCATTATCGAAAGCAATTGATGCGTTCGAGCCCAGCACTGAAACACAAACGGCCACAATACAGCGATAGACACGTAAAGGTAATTCTACAGCAGGTCAGTGCTCGACCCCATGTCGCAAAACCCATCAAAATATACATGGAAACGTTAAAATGAGAAGTCTTATCCCTCCCGCCGTATTTTCTCTGACTACCATCTTTTTCGATCAGTGGCATACAGTCTGGCTGACCAGCACTTCCGATCGTATGAACAAGTGCAAAATTGAATCGATTCATGGATGCCCACAAAAGACGCCCAGATCTTCCACCACGGGATTCGTATACTATCTGAAATATGGGAGAATGTAGTGGCCAGCGATGGGCAATACTACGAATCATAATTTTTTTGTAAGTTTTTCACAATAAAGCCCCATATTAGTCGCCGCCTACACCAGGTGAGTCGGGCGTGACGCTGCGAGATGTGAGGGGCAGGCGTTGTAACGATCGGCACGCGGTGAGCGCGGCGCCCTGCAACTGCCTGTCAGTGGTACTACCGCTTGCGGGATGCTGCATAGAAGGCAGAACAGACTGCTGAATGGCCTCTATCGTTGCCATTGAATCAGCTCGCGCGTTGGTCCTCCCTCGTTGTGGTGCATGTCGGACGTCCAGATACTGCATGTCGTCCATGCATGCTTTTATGTACTCATTGCCGCCAACAAAGAGCAATTCTGAGGCCCATACGAACGGACTGGCGCGCAGTATGACAATAGGAACACCCAGCCTCCCGCAGTGCCAGCATGCGGCCCCTCTAGATCTTGTCTAGCTGGGAAACCTTCTGTCGCGCGTGTCGCCTGGACACAGTGCACTTTCAGGTGATGCTCTGGTGATGCCACCACCAATCGTATTGCCCGGGAGCGCGTTTGGGGTCGTCTTCCATCAACCGATAGGCAGAACGTCACGAATCAGGAAAACTAATCATTGGCATAGCTGATGGTGTCCAGCATACCCATCTGACTACAGTGGATCGGTCAGGTTCTTTCGGGTAGAGCTCTTTTTATGACGACGAGTGTATTTACCTATTGTTCTCCATTTCAAGGAGCTCAGGGAACATGAAGTATCTTCACTAACGGTAAGGTCTACTACACTGCTGGCCATTAAAATTGCTACACCACGAAGATGACGTACTACAGACGCGAAATTTAGCCGACAGGAAGAAGATGCTGTGATATGCAAATGATTAGCTTTTCAGAGCATTCACACAAGGTTGGCGCCGGTGGCGACACCTACAACGTGCTGACATGAGGAAAGTTTCCAACCGATTTCTCATACACCAACAGCAGTTGACCGGCGTTGCCTGGTGATACGTTGTTGTGATGCCTCTTGTAAGCAGGAGAAATTGCTTCTTTGTGACTGAATATACGAGTTATTATATTTAATTTGTATGTAATGATGAACAGTAACACGGAAATATTGCACCACGTCCCTCTTGCGTTGGCAGGAATCGCTGAACATATTGCACAGGAATGGTTCATGTTAGTACCGGTATGCGTTAAATACCGATTTCCGACTTTGATAAAGGTCGGAGTGTAGCCTTTCGCGATTGCGGTTTATCGTATCGCGACATTGCTGCTCGCGTTTGTCGAGATCCAACGACTGTTAGCAGAATATGGAATCGGTGGGTCCAGGAGGGTAATAAGAACGCCGTGCTGGATCCCAACGGCCTCGTATCACTAGCAGTCGAGATGACAGGCATCTTATCCGCATGGCTGTAACGGATCGTGCAGCCGCATCTCGATCCCTGAGTCAACACGTGGTGACGTTTGCAGGACAACAACCATCTGCACAAATAGTTCGACGACGTTTCCAGCAGCATGGACTATCAGCTCGGAGACCATGGCTGCGGTTACTCTTGACGCTGCATCGCACACAGGAGCGCCTGCGATGGTGTTCTCAGCGACGAACCTGGGTGCACGAATGGCAAAACGTCATTTTTTCGGATGAATCCAGGTTCTGTTTACAGCATCATGATGGTCGCATCCGTATTTGGCGCCGTGCGGTGAACGCACATTGGAAGCGCGTATTTGTCATCGCCATACTGGCATATCACCCGGCGTGATGGTATGGGGTGCCATTGGTTACACGTCTCGGTCACCTCTTGTTCGCATTGACGGCACTTTGAACAGTGTACGTTACGTTTCAGATGTGTTACGACCCGTGGCTCTACCCTTCATTCGATCCCTGCGAAACCCTACATTTCAGCAGGATAATGCATGACCGCATGTTGCAGGTCCTGTACGGGTCTTTCTGGATACAGAAAATGTTCGACTGCTGGCCATCACATTCTCCAGATCTCTCCCCAACTGAAAACGTCTGGTCAATGGTGGCCGAGCAACTGGCTCGTCACAATACGCCAGTCTCTACTCTTGATGAACTGTGGTATCGTGTTGAAGCTGCATGGGCAGCTGTACCTGTACACGCCATCCAAGCTCTGTTTGACTCAATGTCCAGGCGTATCAAGGCCGTTATTACAGCCAGAGGTGGTTGTTCTGGGTACTGATTTCTCAGGATCTATGCACCCAAATTGCGTGAAAATGTAATCACATGTCAGTTCTAGTATAATTCATTTGTCCAATGAATACCCGTTTATCATCTACATTTCTCCTTGGTGTAACCATTTTAATGGCGAGTAGTGTACTTCCACTGTATCCATTTGATCCGAGACCATTCGATTTCTTGAATTCTATCGCAGGACTGTTAGGATAAACGCTAAAATCGGATGTGACCCTCACCAAATATTTTGTGTCGTAAAAGACTTTTACACTCGTTGCAATAACGCCAAACCACGGCGTGTTTCTTGGTCGCATATATTAACTTTCCGGACGAAATACATAATTAATAACCGGATGTGTGGTAGGGCTTCATTCGTTATGATCATACCTATCGGCCTAATATTTCCAAATGCTTTGTAGCACAATGAGACCTGCACTCGCACCACAAGATTTTCACGAATATACACCAACTTCTACACTGAATACTGGAAATGGTCTACACAGCTTAAAGAAAATTGATAATTTTACTATAGAAAATCAGGTTGCACATTAGACAGTACAAATTTGTAGAAGTAAACGTCATTGTTCAGAACAATGGTGGCGAAAGAGACTACGCAAGAAAAACTGAAAACAGAAATAAAATTAAGCATGCACTCGTAAAATCGTCTCAATGCATCAAGTATTCCATGACATATGGAAATGGAAATGAAATCCCATGCTTCTTTACAGAGCGTAGGGGAACGATGTGGGAGACCCACACCGCCTTACTAGGCAAGGTCCTAATGGAGGTGGTTTGCCGTTGCCTTCCTCCGACCGTAACGGGGATGAATGATGATGATGAAGACGACACAACAACACCCAGTCATCTCGAGGCAGGAAAAATCCCTGACCCCGCCGGGAATCGAACCCGGGACCCCGTGCTCGGGAAGCGAGAACGCTACCGCGAGACCACGAGGGGCGGACCCATGACATGTACAGCACAAGAATTAAAA
Source organism: Schistocerca americana (assembly GCF_021461395.2). Classification (NCBI taxonomy): domain Eukaryota; kingdom Metazoa; phylum Arthropoda; class Insecta; order Orthoptera; family Acrididae; genus Schistocerca; species Schistocerca americana. The sequence continues at coordinate 322,455,842 of NC_060121.1, read as the reverse complement.
AAAAAAAAAAAAATTGCGTCTCGTAACACTGTTGTGAAAGATGGTCATCTTCTTGTTAGTGGCGTAGAAATATCTAATATACAGTCTACGTCACAGCAGTAAAGTAAATCAACGCATTTCAATTAAAATTTTGTCCAGTTTCTTAGGATTCGATGGAACTGTTAAGCAGTACGTTTTTAATCACAAAGTAGTTTCTCTTATGATTTACAAACTTCACTTCCAGCAGCGATCAAGAACGGGAAAATGTATGAACACACTCATTCAAAAATCTGGGGATGATAGATCAAGTCAAGGGGAACAACTTTTATTAGAGACAAAATTTTCGCTGACTGTTCTCTGTGACGCTGGTCGGTATTTTGTATTTGTTATGCCCCTGGCAGGCGGCAGGGTGCAGGCACAATGCTGCCGATATATACAATGTGTATTGCCTATAATCCAATCACCTGCTCTGGACTGAGTAAAATTAGTTCATAATCCGCTTCTAAAATAACTCTCTCCCCTTACAGAACCACATTCATGTGGTTTTCGTATCAAAAATCACTCTATTAAGTTACTAGGATAAATATGCAGCACACCGGGCCAATAACTCCTAGTTCGGTGAAATCTCGTTGCCATAGGACCAGAGAATACTAAAGGATGCCTATCGTTGCCGAGAAGTGACAACGAACATTTTTTCTCTAAGTTTTGATGTGATTCACAACCCCTACGGGTTTGATGGAGAGGCTTAGACATCTACTATTTGTGTTTACTCCAAATGGCTTGCTTGCCATTCAGATAGCAGGACTAGCGTTATTTTGCTTGGCAGTAGGTTGCTGAACCATTTTTTTTATTTTTTTGTCAGATTTCAGGACAGTTAATTGAGGCAATTACGTTACAGACAACTTTCATTTTCCGACCAGTGAATATTATTCATCCATTGCAACCCCTTATTACCGTCCTCCCACAATGTACCTGTCTTAAAAAGCTCTCGGCAGCTGTCACAGTAGCGAGCGCTTACTGCTGCCCTTTTCTAGTCAGATAGTGGTCATTTTACAAGCTAATGATGTACTGATCTGAACTATATATATTCAATGATCGTTGATGTTAAGAAAATATCTTTATTGGGAATTTAAACTTCGATGTTTGGATATCCTTAATGAAATCTCTAAAATACCGTAACATCGATGTTAAACGCAAAAAATCGAATTCGATGATGGCAAAAGACCCATGTTATATGTTACCATTGTCAATAATTTTTTAGTCATTTAAAAGAATCAGTTTCTAAAGGCGCGTAGTAACGACACCAATGAAACACGTTTGCAGCTTGTCAAACTACGCCGTGAGGAAAGAGAAAAAGAGAGAGAGAGAGAGAGAGCAATATTTTTGAACGAACTAAGGCAGGAATATTTGCTGTTGTAGCCAAGGGCGGATTAATGCTTTTCAATGTTTATTTTCAATACCTTTCAATGTTCATTCTGAATATGCTTTCGTAAATTGATTGAAATATCTTTTTATATTGTAAAGATGATACTTCCAATTATGTAACTATATTTTAGACGAATTTCAGTAGCAAGCGAAGGGCTAACAGAAGAATCAGACCTCAAAATATTTCGAGAATTATCTGTTAGATGGAATTCAACGTTCTGTATGAAGTGAAAATTAAGAAACAGCACAAGAAAAGAATAATTCGCTAACTGAAAGCAAAAAAAGAGACCTGTCACCACAATTCAGCTATTATCTAAAACCCATCTTATACATCTCAAATAAGATACATTAGAAGTATATCACATCATCGGTATTCCCTATCTAAAGCTACAAAAAACTGCTCTTAAATATCAGAGATGTATAGTCACATCGTCATTTTGTGAGACTTTTATCAAAAGCTGGGCATCCTCTGTTAATAACGCAATTGAAGACGAAACGTATCTCAAAACTATATCAATAACAGACTGTAGACAATAAGTTGTGGGACGTGAAATGTTAATTATTACTGTATTTATTTGTTAGCAAATGCTTTTATCGCCCATCGATGATTGGACGTCGATGGTGAATTCGATATCAACATCTATGATTTACCATAACACATCTCTAATCAGAACACGCACGTAACGCCACACATCAAGCAAATTCGTCAATGATCCGTTTCCCTGTTTCGAGACTGAAATTCTTACTGGTGAGTCAAGTTCTTTCTCAAGTTAAATTCAAGTTTGGGCCACTGTATTCTGCTCACAATTTATTCCCGGCTTCTACCAACCCTTATGATCCTGATTCCCAAACAGGTAAGTTTCTCAGTCATTTCTAACTTCACCCTTACAATTTTCAGTCTTAGGGTTCATATTCTTCTTCAGTACCGCGTACCACCCTTTTAGCCATCCTCCTGTTCTTGCTCTTACCATACTGGTTACAAAAAAGTCTTTCCATTATACTGATGATATTCTCTAGATCTTTCTTTTTCGTGACTAGAGCAATATCATCTACATATCGCAGTATGTATATCTTTCGTCCATTAATTTCAATAATCCCCTCCGAAATTCTAAAGGATGCGGGATCCGGAAGTGGTAAACGAGTGAGTCTATCGTTAAAAGAAAAACAAATTCACAACTTTACTTAATAGAAACAATTTACACTCACACATGCTGGTAAACAGAAAACATTTATTTATTCAGTTAAGCAAATTTATATGAAAATTAATCTGTCTACAATACATTAAATTCTATTATATGAGAAGTGTTACAATAAAAAACATCTGATAGGGCAACATCCCTACAAATATTTAAAAGTGTTACGAATTAAAGCATCTGTTTAACATCAAAATTTGTTAATAACCGTAAGGATTTAAGCATACAGTTTACCAAAAATTATTTAAATGTCACCAGTAATTACATCAGAAGTGGCTATTCACAAAATATTTTATGGGTGCCAATAAAGGATAGTTTCGCCTTAAAAAAGCAAAGGCAAATTTAACAATGTAATTTCAAAACTTGATTTTAAAGATGGCAATGAGATAGGATATAGCATGAAAAACCGTCTAAAACAAGAAAGACCAAATTAAACAACTAATATCAAAATTTATTTTACAGGTGCCAATAACTGGAACACACTCTATCATTCCATGCACATAAATTTAGCGCTAGTAGACTACCAGTGACGCAAGGTAAATTGCAGCCCAGATTTTATGCCGATGAAGAACGCTAAGAGCTGGCCTTGAAATCTTTGCTAGAAGCTGGTAGCTACATTCGACATCGATACAACAGGTCGTCCGAATAGTTTCAAATAAGTAGAATGAAAACAGTTGAGTTCTAGAGCGCTAGACTAAAAAAATAAAATGTTGCCACACATACAACACCATCATAAACAGTTACATATTATCGAAGAGGGGGAATTAGTTTCCTATATTTCCCATCAATTATAACACAAGTGAATTTAGTACAAATAAATTATCATTCTGGCCCCTGGGGCAGAATCGCACACATTAAATCGATTGCCAGCTCATGCGGTTAAAGACCAAGCACTTCATGACAGAATGCTGCCAAGACGGTGTAACTGTCAGAAACAAAATCAAATCAGCAAAACTTTCCAAGTCACAGCTGGCACTCTCATTGTAATTTTGAATAAAAGGGTCACGTAAACGATTGGGCAGCCAAACAATCACGATGATTAATAAGTTCCCTCGGCTTAGGCGCAACTTATTTATTTCGCAACAGAACAGACAGGATCTCGCCATTAACTTCCGTAATCTGACGCTAATAGCTGCCACACAGCCTCACCGCAGATAAATCTCGATGACGTACTCTCGTGGCGGAATTAATACCTGGCTCCACCACATTGAATGTTCCATAACAGCGATGGAGACGGCACGAAAGAAGTGAATTTATATGTTACTATCCACACCAAACACAACTCCAAAGAGGAAAACCCGCCGCCTTTGAAAATCAACTATCTCCATTGTCCTGCCAACCTTTACGTATTCCTGACTGCTACCAGACTTACTGTCCATGCTTCGCTTACGCCCGTCTTTCCTCGTACCGCGTTTGTGTTTTGTCTTCAAAGACGGCACATGCGTAAGTGGCGTCTTCTCCCGGCGTGCCGGGGAAACCAAGGTAAGGCACCGCCGCTAGCTTACTCCAAAATATCGGTACGAACGTATTTTCCTCACGAACTTGGTCCATGTGTTCCTGAATGTAAGCACTGAATATAAGAGCAGACAAAGCACGTTCTTGTAATGCCGGACGAAAAAAAAAAACAGTTGAGACACAGGCAACGGCACTTTAGTGGGTTCCAGCAAGCCTAGGTTTACTTCAGTAGGAGGTCGAATGGACACTACAACCCACCCAAAATATTAGATCATTTTATTAAACTTTGAACAATCTAAAATACCCAACTTGGAAACAATAAGTGTACACAGCAGTTTGTTATAGTCGCTGAACATTGTAACGTATCACTTGATACATAAAGAATGGAAGTCAGTTACTGTTGTTTTCGGTCTTGAGCTTGCTGTAATTTAATGAAAGAGAATTACACCATACTCGTTTCGCCTTTATTTATAAAGCATCTCCCGTGGTTATTCTGCAAACTGGATGCATACGTTTGTACATATTTGGTTGTTGTAGGTTAAAAACAGCGTTTCGTTTATGTGAAAGATCAATTTCATCCAACACAGACAGGTATCGTTACAACTCATCTTCTGGTACATTTATCAACTTGTCACGAATATAGCTGCGTAATCGTAATTTTAACATTCGGATAACATCCCGTGTTGATATTGGTTCATCCCAATATCGGTTTGATTACGGTATTTCTCAAAATACTTGTGAAGTGTGCCTTGTTTCTGGATATAGATTTGTGGGCTATACACTTCAGGTCTCAATCTTTCCTGAATTTCGACCAGTATCGTTCCAAAAAATGTTTCTCAAACTGGGTTACACTGTGGCAATTATTTATGACTTCATTTGCCCATAGGGCAGCGTCATCTTGAATGTGTGCGATTATGAATTGTATTTTCTGCCGTTCATTCCAGGCAGTCGGCAAACACATAACGCAATCCTTTGATAAATATTACTGGATGTATTATTTTCTTTTCGGCGTTAAACACCTGGAATTGTCAGTGTTTGCTTCGCTTTTTTCACCTGCGAGTGGTAGCGTTCCGGTAGTAGTTTGTTAGCCTACCGCTGCTCCGCTAATAGCTTATTTCATTACAGCCTGTACCTTGCTTTTTACTTCTTCTGTTATTTGGTTTTCCTTTTCCTTTAACCAGTCTTGGAACTCCTTTTCGACCTTTTTTTGCTTGTGCGTTTAAATGTTGTTCTATTGTTTCTTTCTGGGCTATTTCTAAATTATCCATGCGATTAGATAGTTGCTCCACGTCTTCCTTAATGACTATCTGCGCTGTTTTCAGCGTTTGCACATCTTGTGCTAAGTTGCTGACAATCTTAGGTAGTTCGGCATGGGCTTACTTCATTTCGGCCATCTCTAATTGTATCTTTTCAAATTGTTTATTCAAACTACTAATACTCTCCATCAAGATCTGATCTCTTTTTGCCAATTCCTGTTCCCGTAATCTGTCTCTTTCTTCTAATTTCCTAACAAATTCAGCAAATGGATCCGGTATTTGTGAACATATCGGTGTGGTAGTTATCCTACTCCTTGAAACATTAACACTATCCCTGCTGGTAGCTGCTACTGGTTCTAAAATTTCAGTATGCTGGCTACTTGCTAGCATTTCACTGGAAATTATAATGTCTATGTTCTCTACTCGTTGCTCACTATTAATGTCTAACATTTCGTTACGCCTGTCCCTTTCAGGCCATAACTGAACATTATCTAAAACACTCGTCCCAACATCTGGTTGCAAATCCAAAACTCGTCAAACTTTCCACATAATGATAATATATTCACTTATCTAACTACTAAACCTATACTAAACTATAAATGCGGACTATGTTCACAAATACTAATGTTACTACTTCAAAAAATCACAAAATTATCACTTGTTTACTATGGTTGTTACCAACACAGAATATATTCAATCTCACTAAACACCATGTATCATCTATGATACTACACTTTGATTATACTTGTCTGTGTAGCAAGATATTATGCCTAGCGGTCCTTTACCTTAGGGTTTTCTCTTCTTATTGCTACCTGCATGGTCTCAGGTTGTAGGCAGTTCTTCTCTGCTACTATCGCTCAGGATGTTTATACATGAAATGAAATTTATTTTCTATTAGAATACAACAAAAGTTAATGAATACCTATATATATATATATATATATATATATATATATATATATATATATATATACAGAATTATTAACATTTCCTCTTCTCGAGCCCCACGTTCCGGGGCGACATTTACTTGTAACGTCTCTTTCTTCTATAAGTTATGAGGATTCTATTAGGTTCGTGAAGTTAAATTTCGTAAAGCTACCTTTCATGAAACCTCGTAAGAAACAATTATAAATAAGCAATATTATATTTGCAGGTTGCCAAATTAAACTTTAAATTCTGATTGAAAACGAGCGGCAGGCTCCCTATAAACAATATCAGATGCGTTAGCGTAATAAAATTTGTGTGAAGAGGCACCTGACCTATAATAAATTGTATCACAGAAAATAGTCACTTTATGATAAAATAAGTCTTGTGATTTGATGCTAATTAATTTTGATAGTATTTTTAAATAAGTTCTTCTGCTCCGGCTTCGTCGTATTTCCTGTGGAAATAAATAGTTTAAATGCGCCGCGTAATGGCGGCCAACTTTCTCAGATGATCGCAGCTAACTCCGCAGCAGCTGCAAAAAAAGCTACACAAACTCTTGCGTTATAATAAATGTGGCGTGGGTTCCTTAAATGATTACTCTGCACTCCAGATTAGCTTATTATATTTTCGTAACTCTTTTACACATCAGTTATGTTTTAGTAATTAAACGAGAGGAAGACAAAAGCTATCGCAATACAATCGTACCTTCTGCGCTCAAACAATAGCTAAGACACAAGAAAACATCAGAAGACGACTAAGTTCATTGTATTCCAGTCCTTTTACAATATAACAAAGATTATAGTGTTCAGTTCTTTAGTTTACACATATGATCTCATAAAAACGGAGAATAGCGTCTTTTTTTTCTATTATCAGAATCGATCAATTGTCTTTAAAGTTATTTAGTCACTTTGTCCGTATCACAATTAGGCATTTAAGTTCACACAAAATTACGCATGTATAGTTTTTTGTCGTTATTTATATTGTTCATGTCAAATATATGGAAATGGACACTATATCTTGAACCTTTCTTTTATTTCCGTCATTGCTTCTTCGATGTACGGACTGAACAATAGGGGTGAAAGTTTACATCCCCGTCTTTCTGTCTATTTTAATCCGAGCACTACGTTCTTGGTCTGTCACTCTTATTGTTCCGCCATGGCTCTTGTACATATTGTATATTACCCATCATTCATTATAGCTTATCTCCTTTTTCCTCAGAATTTCGAACATGTTGCACCATTTGACATTGTCTAACGCTTTTCCCAGGTCGACAAATCATATGAACGTGTCTTGATTTTTATTCCGTCTTGCTTCTAGTATCAACCGCACCATCAGAACTACCTTTCTGGTGCCTTTACCTTTCCTAAAGCCCAACTGATCGTCCTCTAACACATCCTCAATTTTCTTTTCAATTCTTCTGTATATTATTCTTGTCAGCAACTTAGATGAATGAGCTTCGAAGCCACAATTCTCGCAATCGTCAGATCAGACCTAATCAAACCTAATTACAACACTGATAACTTAAAAATACATAAAAGGAAATCAAAGCCAAGGTTGTGACGAGCCTATAAATTTCACCTTCCCCTGCAGCTGATAACTATTCGACACAAAGCGGAAGTTACTTCTGCAATTGTACGACCGAAACAGTCACAGTTTTTCATTGACAACTTTCGAAAAACTGACGGCAGCTTCTGCAACGAATTTCTGCTTCACGTGCTCATATTGTCTTTACATTGGCTGCTGCAAAGACGTTGGAGCAGTGCCTGTGTCTAACAGTGTCTGTAAAGTACGATGCAATATGCATCCAGCTGTACAGACTCTGTCGAATACAAGACACCGCACTACATGGCAGGCCAAAACCAAGGTAACTTCACGATGTAATGTAAAAATATAAAAAACAGTTATACGTAAAAAATGCACGGAAGTCCGCCAACGTAACCGTATTCTTAATGACTCAATAGTAGCGGTTGAAAACACTTATCTGAAAATGACTCACAAAAATGTTCTTAATAGTGCAATATCTCTTAAGTTATCCCGACACAAAATGGTTCAAATGGCTCTGAGCACTATGGGACTTAACATCTGTGGTCATCAGTCTCCTAGAACTTACAACTACTTAAACCTAACTAACCTAAGGACATCACACACATCCATGCACGAGGCAGGATTCGAACCTGGGACCGTAGCGTTCGCTCGGTTCCAGACTGTAGCGCCTAGAACCGCTAGACCACCGCGGCCGGCCTATCCCGACACAGATCAGTAATTAACAAACTAGATCAGTTCTCAGGGTAGTTACGTAATCGTCTATAATTAATTGTCCTTTCCTTCTTTACCCAACACCACAGATATTATTCCAGGCTCGTGAGAAGTCGTGTGCTGTTTGCACCAGAGAATATTTCACAAGTCTGTTCGATGTAAACTACTGCAATACGTAACTTAATACCGTGATTTCGTCTCGATTCCCCTGTTGTGTTGGCAGAAGAGCCAACGCCGTGTTACAACTGGAGGCCGAAATGCACACGTTTTAGCTCACGCAGGCTGGCGTGAGGAGGGAAGAACTATACTGACGTGAAGTCTGGAACATGACAAGGAATGAGAATTCAGAAAGTGGACATAATTAGTTTGATACTTAACTTTAATCCATTAATGAGAACGTCGCTCTTGACAGTACATGATTAACAATATTATCTGTTCAGAAGACATATAGTAACTGAATACGGCGCCTTGCTAGGTCGTAGCAAATGACGTATCTGAAGGCTATGCTAAACTGTCGTCTCGACAAATGAGAGAGTATGTAGACAGTGAACCATCGCTAGCAAAATCGGCTGTACAACTGGGGCGAGAGCTAGGGAGTCTCTCTAGGCTAGACCTGCCGTGTGGCGGCGCTCGGTCTGCGATCACTGATAGTGGCGACACGCGGGTCCGACGTATACCTGATTAGATTAGATTAGTTATTCGTTCCATAGATCCGTGCTGAGGAGATCCTCGTGGATGTGGAACATGTCATTTTTTTTCTTTTATAGAAAGCTGAAATTAAAATACTAATAGTATGAATATATATACAATACATCACTTGTATCTATTACAAAATTCGTCAATGAGGTAGGATAGTATGAATATATGTACATCATTTGCTTCTAATACAAAATTCGTCAATGGAGTAGAAGGAGTTGGCCACTAGTAAGTCTTTCAGGCTCCTTTTAAACTGATCTTTATTTGTAACTAAATTTTTTATGTTTGGTGGCAAATTATTGAAGATGAGTGTTCCTGAGTAGTGGACCCCTATTTGAACTAAAGTAAGTGCTTTTAAGTCCTTGTGCAAATCATTTTTGTTCCTGGTATTGTATGTATGAACTGAGCTGTTTGTTGGAAAAGGAGATATATTATTTAGGACAAATTTCATTAATGAGTAAATACACTGAGAGGCAGTAGTTAGTATACCCAGTTCTTTGAAGAGGTTTCTACAGGACGTCCGTGAATTTACTCCACAAATAATACGTATTGCACGCTTTTGGACTCTGAAAACTTTTGTTTGGCTTGAAGAGTTACCCCAAAATATTATACCATATGACATTATGGAATGAAAGTAGGCAAAGTATGCAAGCTTTTTCATTTTTATGTCGCCTATGTCTGCTGACACTCGAATTGCAAATACAGATTTGTTAAATCGTTTCTGCAGTTCTGTGATGTACTCCTCCCAATTGAATTTATTATGAAGTTGTAATCCCAGGAATTTAAGACTGTGAACCTCTTCTGTCTGCTCTTCTTCATACTTTATGCATATGCTGGGTGGAAACCTCTTACAGGTTCTGAAATGCATATAGTGAGTCTTTTCGAAGTTTAATGTCAGTGAGTTGGCTTTAAACCATTTATTAATATCCATGAAAATATCATTTGCAGATCTTTCTAGAACTACACTCGACATACTATTTATTGCAATACTTGTGCCATCTACAAACAAAACGAACTCTGCTTCTGGCAGTGTAACTGACGAGAGATCATTAATGTACACAAGAAAAAGCAACGGCCCTAAGATGGATCCTTGTGGGACACCACATGTAATTTCTTCCTATTCTGATGATGACAGATGACTTAATTCACTAGTCCCTTGCACTGACATCCTTTGTTTCCTGTTAGCGAGGTATGACTTGAACCATTTTGCAGCACTGCCTGTGACACTGTAGAATTCTAATTTATTTAAAAGGATGTTATGGTTCACGCAATCGAATGCCTTTGAGAAATCACAGAAAATACCTGTTGCTTGTAACTTGTTATTTAATGAATTAAGTACATTTTCACTGTAGGTATAAATAGCCTTCTCGATATCAGAACCCTTCAGAAATCCAAACTGTGTTCTTGATAATATGTTATTTGTGGTCAGATGGTTGAGAAGCTGCCTGTACATTACTTTTTCTAAAATTTTTGAGAATGTTGGAAAAAGTGAAATCGGTCTATAGTTTGACGGTATCTCTTTATCCCCTTTCTTGAATAGAGGCTTAACATCTGCATATTTTAGCCAGTCAGGAAATGTCCCAGTTATAATTGACTGGTTACACAAGTTAACTCAGAATTGTACTAAACTCACAAGAACATGCCTTAATTAACTTTGTTGATATTTCATCGTAACCACTAGAATGCTTTGTTTTTAAAGATTTTATTATGGAAGTTATTTCTTTCGGTGAAGTGAGTGACATATTCGTGTACCTGAAGCTATATGTAAAGGCTAGTTTCAGACATTCAAGGGCATTATTTACTGATCCTGACAATCCCATTCTATCAGTAACGGATATAAAGTACTTGTTAAATAGATTTGCCACACTATGCCCATCGGTTACTAATGTGTCATCAACCCTTAGTGCTATTTGCTCCTGTTCCTTTCTGGTTCTACCAGTCTCCTCTTTCACTACATCCCATATTGGTTGGTTGTTTGAGGTTTAAGGGACCAAACAGCAAGGTCATCAATCCCTTGTTTCAAATAGGGTCCATTCCGCTAATGGGACATCTCAGGAAAGTCACAACAATAAAAGGGAAGAAGGTAAAAACGTAAAAGGGCAGTCATGTTGTCAATGGTAAAAAAACAAAATGAGGGAAGTCCGCAAGAGAACGAACCCAACGCTATGCTGAAGCAGCATAGGCAAGACCACCTGTGACTTAAAAGGTGCAACCGCTAGAGTGTAGAAATACGTATGGGAAAAGGAGACTAACCAATCCTTAAAAAAAGGTAAAAACAGAGTAAAGGGGAAGAAAAGAGGATCTCGGTCAGGGAGGTGAATCGGGAATCTCCAAACACGGCTTACAGTGGGAGACACCCAAACACTCACCGCCCTGCCCCAACACCAGAGAGAGATTAAAAACCTTAAAACTGAGAATAAAAACCACTTTCCTGGAGGAAACCGAGAACCAGAGAGACCATCCGGGAATCGTCAGCCAACATCTAAGGTAAAGTGTGGGGGAGTCTGTACTTAGCACGCAGAGCCAAAAGAAGGGGGCATTCGACCAAAATGTGGGCTACTGACTGGAAGGCTCCACAACCACAAAGTGGGGGTGGCTCATCACGCAAAAGAAAACCATGGGTCAGCCTGGTATGGCCAATGCAGAGACGACACCGTGTGGTAGAGTCCTTTCGGGATAGGCGAAAGGAAGAACGCCACAGGCCTGGTGTCACCTTAATCGCAAGAAGTTTATTAGACAGGGGAGTAGCCTCCCAAGAATTGGCCCATGACTGTGCGAAGTGGGATTTGATGTGAAGCCGTAAATACGCTGCAGGAGGGGTTACAGAAAATGGGGGGTAAGTGACTGCTCCTCCAGCCAAACGATCAGCGAGCTCATTACCCGGGATACCCACATGGCCAGGGACCCAAAAGAAGTCAATGGAACAAGCAGCACGGTGAATATCAGCGAGATGGTCATTGATGGCAGAGACCAAGGGATGGCGCGAAAAACCCCGGTCAATAGCAAGAAGGCCACTCATCGAGTCCGTACATAACAAAACGCGGTTGTGTTGGGACTGTTTAATAAACGTAAGGGCCTGGGAAATTGCCATCAAGTCCGCAGTAAACACCCCACATGTAGGCGGCAGCAGATGATTTTCCGTTCTAACAGAGGACGTGAAGGCATACCCAACATGATCAGCAGATTTAGAGCCATCAGTGTAAAAAACAACAGCATCCCGAAACTCCCACAAAATTTGGCGGAAAAAGGAACGGAACACCACCGGGGGGATAGAATCTTTCGGACCTCGGCGGAGATCCATCCGAATTCGAGGCCGAGGAACTAACCAAAGGGGGGGGGGGGGGTGGAGAGGAGGGAGCGAGGAAGACAGGACAAAGAAGGAAGCTGAAAATCATGGCAAGGAGACGCAAGGCGGAGCCCAACCGGTAAATCCGCCCGTGGGCGCGAGTCGGGTGGGCGACGTCCATGGTCTGGGATCAGGATAGAATAGGAAGGATGAGTAGGAGAGGAACGGATAGCGAGTGCATAAGACACCAGAAGCTGGGACCACCGAACAGAAAGGGGGGGGGGGGATCCCACCTTCAACCAGGAGACTATCAACAGGGATAGTAGGGAAGGCACCGGTGGCCAAACGGATACCACTATGGTGGACTGGATCCAGCAAGTGCAGTGTGGAAGGAGCAGCTGAACCATAAACTTGACAACCATAGTCCAAGCGAGACAGAACTAGAGCACGATAAAGACGGAGAGGGAGGGAACAGTCCGCACCCCAAAAGGAGTGGGCAAGGAAGCGAAGGACACTGAGTTTACGGAAACATCCTACCTTCAGGAGTCTGATATGGGGCAGCCAAGTGAGCTTGTTGTCGAAAAGAAGACCCAGGAAACGAAACTGTGGGACCACAGGCAATCGTTGTGCAGCGAGATAGAGCTCTGGATCAGGGTGGATCGTAGTACGGCGACAAAAGTGGACCACCGCGATTTTGAAGGAGAGAATTGAAACCCGTGTGAGAGGGTCCATGCAGAGGCACGCCGTATAGCTCCCTGGAGCTGCCGTTCTGCAGATGCCATCGAGGAGGAACTAACCCAAATGCAGAAATCATCCACATACAGGGCAGGGGCGACCAAGGGACCGACAGAGGCCACAAGTCCATCGATAGCAATGAGGAAAAGAAGGACACTCAAGACAGAACCCTGTGGGATGCTCGTCTCCTGGGTCCGTGGAGAACTAAAAACAGTACCAACTCGAACTCTGAATGACCGATGGAACAGGAACTGCCCGATAAAAATCGGGAGTGGGCCCGGAAGACCCCACTGATGAAGGGTAAGTAAGATGTGATGGCGCCAGGCCGTGTCATAGGCCTTGCAAAGGTCAAAAAACACTGCAACCAAATGGCGGCGCTGGGAGAAAGCCTGCCGAACTGCGGATTCCAAGCGAAGTAAATGATCGATTGAAGACCGTCCCTCTCGAAAGCCACACTGGTAAGGGGACAATAGATCCCGAGATTCGAAGACCCAATTGAGCAGACGGGCTACCATCCATTCAAGTAACTTACAAACAACACTGGTCAAACTAATTGGCCGATAGCTGTCAACAGATAGGGGGTTCTTACCAGGCTTAAGGACAGGAACCACAATGGTATCCCTCCACTGAGAAGGGAAGTCACCCTGGAGCCAGATACGGTTAAACACCCGAAGAAGATGTTGCTGTTGTGGAGCACTGAGATGGTGAAGCAGTTGGTTATGAATGGAATCTGGGCCAGGGGCCGTATCGTGAGGCGAAGATAGAGCAGAATGAAATTCCCACTCAGTAAAAGGTTCGTTGTAAGATTCTGACTCACAAGGGGTGAAACATAAGGTGGTAGCTTCAGCCCGCTGTTTTTGGTGAAGGAAAGCAGCTGGATAGGAGGCTGATGCTGATGCCACTGCAAAATGGGTCGCAAGATGTTCTGCAAGAACTAATGGGTCCGTACAAAGGCCATTGGGAAGGTGAAGGCCTGGGAGGGTGGACTGCCGATGGCAACCTTGGAGAGAGCGAAGTGTAGCCCATACCCGTGACAGAGGGACAGTAGAACCAAGGGAAGAAACGAATCGTTCCCTACATATCTGCTTGCTCTGTTTGATTAAATAACGGGCTTTAGCGCGGAGGCGTTTAAAGGTAGTAAGGCTGGCTATGGATGGGTGCCTCTTGAAGTGTTGCAAAGTTCGACGGCGATCACGGATGGCAATGGCAATGGCCGTACTCCACCATGGGACTTGCCGGCGACGAAATGGCCCATTTGAGCGCGGGACAGCAAGGCTAGCAGCGCGAACAATCGCGTCAGACACGTCACGTAGGACGTCACGTAGCACGTCATCAATACAACCCGACAAAGAGGGAGAAAACACGACCTGTGCTGTGTATAGAGGCCAATCGGCACGTTGGAAAGACCAACGAGGTAACCTGTCCATCGGGGAGCGGGAAGGGAGGGAGATAATCAACGGGAAATGGTCACTATCACAAAGGTCGTCGTGTGGCGACCAGTGTAATGAAGAGAGGAGAGAGAGAGAAGAAAGAGAAAGATCAGTGGCAGAAAAGGTACCATGACCGGCACTGAAATGAGTAGGGGAGCCATCATTAAGAAGGCACAGGTCGTGGTCTGCAATAAATTGGTCTATAAGAAGACCTCGTCTAGATGGAAAGGCACTGCCCCACAAGGGATGATGAGCATTAAAATCCCCAAGGAGGAGGAAGGGAGGAGGAAGTTGCTGAAGAAGGGCAGTTAAGGCAGCAGGTGTAAGAGTCCTGTCAGGAGGGAGATAAAGATTGCAAACTATGACCGCAGAGTCTAAGTGGACCCTAACAGCAACCGCTTCTAATGTAGATTGAAGAGGAATCCACATGCTAGCAATGTCTGTACGGACCAACGTACAAACGCCACCAGAAGCCCGCAGGGGTCCGACCCGATTTCGACAGAAAACACGGAACCCACGGAGGGTTGGTGAGTGAGCGTAAGTAAAATGAGATTCCTGTAGAACCACACAAGCTGCAGAGTAGACGAAAGAAGGGATTTCAATTCTGGAAGGTGACGATAGTATCCATTACAATTCCATTGGAGAACCACAGAACGATGGTTTAAATGAGGGCTGACCACCCTAAATCCAGTTATACCGCCGGGTCCCCACCCGTCACCGACAAGGAGGAGGCGACATCCATGAACGACAGGTCAGAATCCGGTTGTGAAGTCGGGGAAGGGACCTCCGGTGACACCAGAGGCTCTTTGTCCCGGGACTTATGTTTCTTCTGCTTTTCAGGCTGAGATCGAGGAGGGCTGTGTGGCATAAAGGAGCCAGCTGCAGCAAGATCAGGAACAGAAAGAGACCGGGCGACCTGGGGGCCGACAGACCGCGGCTCTCGCGGTCGTCGCGTGGCAGCAGACCTTTGGCCTGGAAGGTGCCGGGAAGGGGCATCCCGGGGGGGGCGCCCTTGACCGGCAGACGCCGAAGGAGTGGGACACTTCTCCGGCTGGGGAGGGGGAGCAGCGCCCAGAGGAGAAGGTGTGGGAGCCGCAGGGGAGGGGGGGAGGAGAGGGGTCCGGGTTGGGGGTAAGGAAGGGGGAGGAAGGGGTGAAGATGTAACCAAGGCGTAACTAGATGTCATGGACACAGGGTGAAGTCGTGTATATTTCTTACGGGCCTCTGTGTAGGTTAAACGATCGAGGGACATATACTCCTGTATCTTTTTTTCCTTCTTTTATACTAGGCAATCTGGTGAACGTGGAGAATGACTACCATGACAATTTACACACACAGGAGGGGGACCATAGGGACTCCCCTCATGGAGTGGACGTCCACAGTCACCACAGAGAGGGGCCTATGAACAGCGGGAAGACATGTGTCCAAAACGCAAGCACTTAAAACACCTCACAGGAGGTGGGACGTACGGCTTCACTTCACATCGATAGACCATAATCTTAACTTTCTCAGGGAGGGTATCCCCTTCGAAGGCCAGGATAAAGGCACCAGTATCAATACGATTGTCTTTAGGACCCTTCTGAACACGCCGAACAAAGTGAACACCCCGCCGTCCGAGATTGTCCCGAAGTTCCTCATCAATTTGAAGGATGAGGTCCCTGTGAAAAATCACATTTTGTACCATATTTAGAGACTGGTGGGGGTAATGGACACAGGAATTGTGCCAAGATGGGTACAGGCACGAAGGGCCGCAGATTGGGCGGCTGAAGCAGTTTTTATCAGCAACGAACCCGACCGCATCTTGCTCAGGGAGCCCACTTCGCCAAACTTGTCTTCAATGTGTTCCACAAAGAATAAATGTTTGGTATTGGTGAAAGTATCTCCATCTGTCCTGGTGCAAACTAGATAACGGGGGAAAGGTTTCGCCCCTAGCCGAAGGGCCTGACCCCCTTCCCAGGGGGTAGCCATGGAAGGGAAGGCCGAAGGGGCAAGAGAAGCAGCACTTGAAGAATCAGTTCCACGCAGAGAGGCGGCCGCAGAAGAACAGCCAGAGCTCTGGACCCGTATGCGTTTCATTTGCATAGCGTCCGCCCTGATACCACCCACTCTGATTAGGGGCTCTCCTCACGGGTGCCACCCAGCCACAGCAAGGGCCGTCTGGCATGGCGGCCATTGCCGGGAGTTCCGATGCTCCAGGATGTCGAGCAACCACTCCAAGGCATGCATGAGGAGGTCACAGCTCAGGTATCACAAGTGTGATCCCTGTGTGTTCAGGGGGCTCAACCAAAAGGGTACATAGCGACCCCACCACACGGGCTGGCTACCGTGCTGCCTATGCACCCTAGTATCAGACAACGACGTGAAAGGAAAGGTGGAATGCACTAGGAGGGCGCACGTCGGAGACACTAGGTAAGGTGCTCTTCCCCAAATGGCTCACACTACGGAGGAGAAATTTTGTAATGGAGGTCAAACCCCAGAGGGGGACCAAGGAATGCCAAAAGGAGGAGATGATTATGCAACAAAGCCGAATTGTAAAACCAACTGAACCAGGAGGATAGCGAGGGCCATCACAAGCAAGGACACCAAGAGAGGGAGAGGAGAGGGCGAGGGGAAAGGAGCAAGGAGGAGAAAGGAGGGAAGGGAAAGGAAATGCAGCCCTGGAGAGAAAGAAGGCTGCAATGGGTCGGGGCGCCGTGCTCGCCACGCACGTATCCACAAAAGAGTTGTGGACCCCCTGGGAGGTATATCCCATATTGTTTATATTTTGTTCCCTGACATTGCCTTCTTCTTGTCGTAGTGCATTTGTTTAGATGTCTGAATTACTTTTTTAATATTTTACAATATTCCTTGTATTTAGCTAAATCACCAGCAATGGAGCTATTCTTGGTCGACAGATACATTTTCCTTTTTGTCTTACAGGAAATCTTTATTCCTTGTGTAATCCATGGTTTTATTATAGACTTCTGTTTAATTTGAGTAACTTTTAGAGGAAAACAGTTTTCAAACATGGTACTGACTTTGTTCATGAATGTGTTATATTTTTCATTCATATCATGAGCACTGCAAACATCTTTCCAGTTCATATCTTTCAGCAGTTTTCTAAAACACTCAATTTTTGGTTGATTGACTACTTTCCTGTACTCAGATTTAGCAGTCTTGATAATCTGCTTAGAATTTACATCTAAAACAAGGAGCTGCATGTCATGATCTGAAAGTCCATTTATATTTATATTTATGATTTTGTTCCTTTGATTTGTCTATAAATATGTTATCGATAGCTGTCCTTGAGGATTTAGTAATCCTAGTTGGAAAGTTTACAGTGTGAGTTAAATTGAAAGACAACATTACTAACTGCAGTAAATGTTTACTGGAAGATTGCATTAGAAAATCTGTATTAAAGTCACCAGCAATCAAAATTTCTTTGTTTCTTCCTGTTAAATAACCCAAAAGAGCTTCTAGATGATTTATGAATAGATTATAATTTCCTGCAGGTGCTCGGTAAATAGTTACTATTATATAGGATCTGTTATGGAACTCTACTTCTGTTGCACATGCTTCAAGATGCTGCTCTAAAGAGAATTTATTACTGTTAATGTTCTTGAATTTATGGCAGTTTTTAATAAATATGGCACCTCCTCCTTCATCCATATCTGCTCTGCAGAAGTAGGAAGCTAGCTTAAATCCTGAAATGTCTAACGTATTTATACCAGTGGTCACTTGATGTTCAGAGAGGCAGATTATGTCAATTTCGTTAGATGAATTCATTTTATCGATACAAATGAGTAGTTCAACTTTTTTTCTCAGGCCTGGAATGTTCTGGTGTAATAAAGGTAACTGATGCTGCATACTAATGGGATTATAACTGCTTTGGTGAAGATGAACTGGCAGTTTTTGATTACTTTCTGTTAAATATTGTTTAAATGGAGGCTGTATGCTAAAATCTGACTCCTATTCATCTGTTTTCTCAAACTGAGTGTGTCTGCCAATCTCTCTTAAAACTCGTTTTCTTTTCTCCCTTCCCTATCCTAAAAAAGGCATCCCTCTGACACGGACCGCGGCCGATTTAAAGGCTACCACCTAGCAAGTGTGGTGTCTGGCGGTGACACCACATCCCCAATATACGATAACAAGAGCAGCATCTACAAATGAAATCCTATAATGGAACTGGAATCCTGTGATCCGACCTTTTCTGCCTGGGATGTTATCTCGTTATATAAAGAAAAGCTGTAAGTAAAAATTGTTGAATTATTTTCAGCGGCCGCCAGGTTCGTAGGATCTGCAAGAAAGTTAATTGTCCTAACCGACGGCACGTCTCCTAGATAAGCTAAAAGAAAAATGTTAAAGATTTTCTAAGATGGCGCCTAAAAATGATAATTCTTTATTAAGGCCCATATCTACTTAGGACAATCCAGTTATAAGATTGCAAATTGATTGACCACATACACAAATTTTTTTGACAAAATAACCATTATATTTTTCTGGTTTTATGTACAATTTACATTATTAGCTGGTACAGCAAGATGAGTTTTACACAGGAACGTCCTGTTAGGTCCGAACCCAACCAGATAAGATAAGCGAATGACAAAGGAAAGATAGTTCATGCATAGAAGCGCAAGAGTCCATGGAATAACATGTCCATTGTAGTTTTATCTCTTCTTCCTTGGCGTAACTTGTCGGTTCTTTATAAAATTTATCGTAATATTTACTTTACATTTTTTTTAAATCCAAGACCACCCAGGAGAAAAAGTACAAAGAGAAACCTCTCACTCACCGTACAGGAAGTACATAATTGTGCGAGCACTATGCGAAGCAGAACTGGAACATTTGGAAGTTTGGGGCTGTCCACGAAGCGTGCTTGTATAGGTGTAGCGGTTAAGGCGAGCGCTCGGGTAAAGCGGGAAATCCGGGTTAGAGTCCCGCACCGGGACAAATTTTCATTTGTTTCCAGTACATTGTATAGCTGTGGTGGTACCGTAATCGTAATCTGCGAATACGTTTCATATCGAAAGGACTGCGGAAGTCCTAGGGCAACAGCGTAAGAGTGACATATCTAACGCTTGGAAGCGCGTAATGGATTCTTGCGAGAGAAATTTATCTGCAGAAGTAGTTATTTATGATCCACGACACGATTGTCGCCGTGAAACAGGCGCCATTAGTGTCGCAGACAGGAGTAATCGCCCTGCCCCGACAGCTGGCTGTAACTTCTGACGCCTTTTTCCGGCTCAACCTCTGGAGGTGCGCGCAAGTGTCTGGCCCCTGCGCGCGCCAGATGGCCGATAACCCCACAGCGAGTTGGAGGCGGCGGCGGTGGCGCACTCTGTGTGCTGGTGGGCCACCAGGTGTACCACCCTCGTGGGTTCCTCTCTCACATAGAGCTCCCACTGGAAAAAAAAGCACTCCATCTTCATGCCACGAGTGGCCTACCGGGACCGACTGCCGTGTTATCCTTGGTGGAGGATGCGGACAGGAGGGGCGCGGGGTCAGCACACCGCTCTCCCGGTCATAAGATGGTAATCTTGATCGAAGCCGCTACTACTTGGTCGAGTAGCTCCTCAACAGGCATCACAAGGCTGAGTGCACCCCGAAAAATGGCAACAGCGCATGGCGGCCTGGATGGTCACCCATCCAAGTGCCGACCAAGCCCGACAGCGCCTAACTTCGGTGAACTCACGGGAACCGGTGTATCCACTGCGACAAGGCCGTTGCCAGAGCTCCTACTGAAAGCTAGTGTAATTTCCGAGGAAATGTGGTGCGACAGATGGCCAGCCTGGGTACCCAACATACACCAGTTACATTACTAATCATGTTCTTTTAAGTTTATTTACACTATCAGCACGAGATCGTAACCTGTCATTGTTTTAAACCCCATGTGCTTGGTAAAATATGCTTCAGCTCCAAGCGATGTACAAAAGGACTTCTTATGATTCGTCTGATGGTTTGCTTCTGTGTACAGTAGCAGCAGAAACTAAGCTTAACCCCTTTAAAACAATGTACACTCCTGGAAATGGAAAAAAAGAACGCATTGACACCGGTGTGTCAGACCCACCATACTTGCTCCGGACACTGCGAGAGGGCTGTACAAGCAATGATCACACGCACGGCACAGCGGACACACCAGGAACCGCGGTGTTGGCCGTCGAATGGCGCTAGCTGCGCAGCATTTGTGCACCGCCGCCGTCAGTGTCAGCCAGTTTGCCGTGGCATACGGAGCTCCATCGCAGTCTTTAACACTGGTAGCATGCCGCGACAGCGTGGACGTGAACCGTATGTGCAGTTGACGGACTTTGAGCGAGGGCGTATAGTGGGCATGCGGGAGGCCGGGTGGACGTACCGCCGAATTGCTCAACACGTGGGGCGTGAGGTCTCCACAGTATATCGATGTTGTCGCCAGTGGTCGGCGGAAGGTGCACGCCCCAACATTGTGCAGCCCGCAGGTGAGCGCCACAATCAGGACTGCATACGACCGAGGCACACAGGGCCAACACCCGGCATCATGGTGTGGGGAGCGATCTCCTACACTGGCCGTACACCACTGGTGATCGTCGAGGGGACACTGAATAGTGCACGGTACATCCAAACCGTCATCGAACCCATCGTTCTACCATTCCTAGACCGGCAAGGGAACTTGCTGTTCCAACAGGACAATGCACGCCCGCATGTATCCCGTGCCACCCAACGTGCTCTAGAAGGTGTAAGTCAACTACCCTGGCCAGCAAGATCTCCGGATCTGTCCCCCATTGAGCATGTTTGGGACTGGATGAAGCGTCGTCTCACGCGGTCTGCACGTCCAGCACGAACGCTGGTCCAACTGGGGCGCCAGGTGGAAATGGCATGGCAAGCCGTTCCGCAGGACTACATCCAGCATCTCTACGATCGTCTCCATGGGAGAATAGCAGCCTGCATTGCTGCGAAAGGTGGATATACACTGTACTAGTGCCGACATTGTGCATGCTCTGTTGCCTGTGTCTATGTGCCTGTGGTTCTGTCAGTGTGATCATGTGATGTATCTGACCCCAGGAATGTGTCAATAAAGTTTCCCCTTCCTGGGACAATGAATTCACGGTGTTCTTATTTCAATTTCCGGGAGTGTATATGGTGTATAACTGTTACCAGGTATATGCACGTGCCGAAGCCGTGACGTATACTATGCTCGAGGTAAAAAAACACAACACCCTCAAGGAATGCGTTCAGTGGCATCAGATTACAATATGTGGATACTGAGGGACTGTAGTGTTAGTGATCCATTTGTCACCGTCATCGACGACCAGATGGCCCTCAGGTGGTTGCCTGTGTGACCACTGTTTTAACAGTAAGTAGTAAGACTAAAGAAATATCATGACACATTCATAAAGATAAGACAATGTAAAATGGTGCAAGATGTTCGAAATTCTGAGAAAATTAGAGATAAACTGTAGAGAAATACGTGTACTATACAGTATGTTCAAGAGACAAGAGGGAACAAAAGAGTGGAAAACCGAGAACGTAGTGTTCGGATTAGAAAGGTCGGGAAAGACAGGGATGTAGTTCTTCGCTCTTACAGTTTCGTCTGTACATAGAAGAAGCAATGATGGAAATAAAGGTGGGATTAAAATTGAAAGGATATCAGTTATAAGATTCGCTGATGACATTGCTGCCCTCAGTGAAACTGAAGAATTACAGGATCTGCTGAATGGAATGAGCAGCCTAATGAACACAGAATGTGGATTCAGAGTAAACCGAAGTAAGAGGAAAGCAATGAGGAGTAGCAGAAACGCAAAAAGCGAAAAACTTAATATCAGAATTGGAAATCACGAAGTAGATGAAATTAAGGAATTGTGTTACGTAAGCAGCAAAATAATCGTGAAAAGCGGACTAGTACTGGCAACAGAACTCTACTAGCATCAGAAATAGCCATTAATTAGAAGAAGAAATTTCTGAGAAAGTGCGTTTGGAACACAGCATTGTACAGTAGTGAAGCTTTGACTGTGGGGAAGACGAACAGAAGATAATCTAGGCATTTGATATGTGGTGCTACAGAAGAATGTTGAAAATTAAGTAAACTGATAAGATAAGGAAAGGTGAGGTTCTCCGGGAATAGGCGAGGAAAGGAATATACGGAAAACACTGAGAAGAAGGCGAAACAGGACGGTAGGACATCTGTTAAGACATCACGGAATAACTTCCATGACACAGTAGAGGAAGACAGAGATTGGAGGTCGTCACAGGAGAGGAATTCATGGTGGGCCGCATCAAACCAGTCAGAAGACTGCCGACGGAAAGAAATGTTTGATTAAGCCCCCCTCGACTTATTCTGTGCTGAGTTTAGAGATGAACAGTATGACATTCATTCTAAGAAGGGAAACTCCCTACCGCATCCCCCCCCCCCTCAGATTTAGTCGTAAGATGGCCCACTGGATAGCCCGTCAACAACTGGACACAGATCAAGCATGAAAACAGGAAGGTGTACTGAGCTGTGAAAAAAGAAGAAAAATAGAAACAGTGAACGGTCCAAGCTAAAGATGTGGAGCATAGAGGTTGTTCACATAGAGTAGCCTTCAAACCAGCTGTCACGAACAACGTGAATCACCCATGGAAAGACATAGCTGGAATGGATTGGTGTGTTACATTCTGTACACAATCTTTCGTTGAGAAAATGAGAGGGTCTCTCGAAAGCAAGAGCAGCTGCACTACCCTGCTTGACAAACCAACTCATATGCGTATATGATTTGGTTTGTCAAGTAGGGAGAGATTTGTAAGAAGCGCATTTCAAAGTTTGGAGTGAATATAACACGGATGAAACATGGCCACCACTCCACAATAGACATCCGTAGGTCATTGCAGAGAGAGGAACAAAAGAGGTGCTGCCTTTAGCCAGCGCTGAAAGATGTGAGAACGTTGCGATTATTGGTTCTTGCAAATGCAGAAGGTGCGTATTTGCTACCACTTGTTATATTCAAGGGTCAAAGACACAGGTCGGAGCTGATAGTTAACCTGATCTATGGGTCCAATTCATGCTTCAGTGAAAGTGAATGGATAGGTGCGGATATATTTCTGAAATAGCTCAAACGTTTTTCAAAAAAACAGGGTGCCATAAAAAGTATTTCTTACTTTGGGTGGATGTCTGCCACATCTTCAGTATCAGCGTAATTCTTCCGGGAGGGCGAGATCGAAATGTTCTGTTTACCGCTACACACTACTTATGTGCTAGAGCCCTTAGACAGACGTTTTAAAACCATCAAAACACTTTACTTTTAGATGGCAACAAAATGGCAGCAAAGAAATCCCAACACCAAAATGGGCAAAGTTCATTTCAATGGGAAATTCAATGAAGTATGGATGTCAGCTGCGTCCGTCCTGTACGAGGATCTACATATTGAACCAGATGTGATTAATGACTGACGGTTTGCTCCTTCTGAATCCCTAAGAGCAAACATGGTAACAACCATAGAAAAGGGTGCAATAATTGGTAATTCGTCTACAGCTGCCTCATAAGACTCCACTCGGGGTATCCTTCCTTCTCCACAGAAATATTCTGAAAGAAAAACCTCCAGAGCTGTACCAAACGCTCCACACAACATCTCCAGAGAACGTTACTGTAATGAGGGCAAAGACGTAGTGTGGTCTAGTGATGCAGAGAGTAGCAAAGAAGAAAGCTTCTGGAAGTAATGGCGACGGAAAAAGTAGTTCCGGTACGAGTAAGAGAGCTAATGTTGGCCTATTCAAAAAGACAGATAAAAAAATTAAAAGAAAACCTTTAGACACGGATTATTGTAGTCTAGACGATCTTTTGCCCCTAAATGATTCTGAAGATGAGGCGATGGAAGGGAAATGGGGATTCTGCCAGGGGAAATACGTGTTGGAGATGAGGATAAACGCGAATGGATACAATGCCAAAAGTGTGCCTTCTGGTATAATGAATACAATGTCAGTACGAGAAGTCGTATGCAACTTTCCGTTATTTACGAGAACAGAAACGTATCACGAATGCTGCTTTCCATTAGTGTGCAATGAGTATTGTAATTATTATTCTATTATTGATGGTAATGAGTATTAAATAGAAATTAACGTACTTTCAGATAACCTTCCACGTAATCTAATTCTGTGTCCGTCCATAATTTACCTTATTCAAATAGCCCTGACGACTATCCGAATAGCCACAATGAAATACTGTTTTGCCCAATCGGGAGGGTTAACCGAATAACAGCTGTACATAAATGTCTGACAGTTATGTAAAACCACCTTTCATCAAGAGGACACGTAGATCCACAGAAGTAATACTACTTCATTAGAACGAAATTTAGTTAGTAATTTTCCAGAAAAATTTGATGTAAATTGAAATTATTTTTATAGCCCTACTGTAACCTACGTACTCCTGTTGAACAACTTCAGCCATTAGAACGGGGTCACACAGTAGAGCTGTTGGGAACTGGGTGGATGTATTGACGAATTTATGTACACTTGGGCGCTGTGTGTCGGTGATGTCTCGTTGCATTCAGTAGTTTCTATGGAGTATTTCCAAAGCCATAGAAAAGTTTATAGATGCACGTCAAAATCAACGTACTATGCGAGCAGCTGTGGCCGACTGAATACCATCTAGGGAAGACATCCAGGCACATGTTACAGCTACTGTGTTATTAAGTACATCCGGGAAGCGTCTGTTTGGAGCAGGACTAAGTTTGTCTATGCCTCTGGCTACCACTGACACGATGACACCGCCAGGCACAACCAGTCGACTGGAGAGTGGAAAGGCGGTCTGTTGCCTTCAGTGATGAGAGTAAGGTCTGCCTATGTGCGTGTTGTTGACGAGTCACGTGTATGGCGTAGACCTGGTTAACTGCCTATTCCAGCGTGCATCTGCCCCATCCCAGGCTTTATGGTGTGTGTGAAGGGCATCACATACAAACCGCAGTAACATTTCGTGTTTCTGCAGGGTAAAGTTATAAGAACCGCTACATTGCACAGTTTTTTATCCCCCTGTAAGTGCCCTTTCTTCGGCAAAAAAGTGATATGCTTTTCAGCAGGACAATGCATATCCACCTGCGGCTGCTGCAACGCAACGTGCTATTCGTTGTGTACGACAACATCCATGGCAAGCAGTATCACCACATCTCTCACCAATCACACAGTTTTGGGGCTTGGTGAAGGGAGAACTTTCTGTTTTTGCGGAGCCTGCAAGAACCATTGCCTAACTGTGTCTAAAGGTGAATTTGCATCGGACAGGATGCGATTCGACACCTTAATGATCGTTGCAGCTAGAGGACAGTACACTGTGTGCTAACGGGACAGTTTGGGCACCTTCTACTGTAAGATATATGTGTCATTTGGCTTGAATCTGTTATATGCTCCTACAATGATGAACTACCTGTCACATCGCTTGTCAATAAAATGACCTTACCCTTGAGGGTGCTGCATTTTTATTTGCCGACAGTGTATGTGACATGGCCTGTACCGTGTCGCAAACCTATTGCCTCATCACTGTTTGTAATCATATCAAATCAGTTTTGTAAATAGGCTTCTTGTAGAATTTGAACATTGCCAGATAACTTACATTTTGTTTTTTTTGTAGTAAACTTAATTACAGGTGATTCGTTGCACGGAACTGATCTTCAGTAACTAGAAACATGCAAATGAGACTATTCTACATACTGCAGTCACACCTGTAGTACCGCGTGTATGATGTGGACATCTCAGAGTGACTCGACAAGAAAACAGCTAAAGAAGTTGACAGCTGTGAAGGATGTGATATGCATACTGAGGAACACACGACAGCCAGAGACTAGAAGAACGATCTCGCGAGGCTTAACCTTCAACATGTAGTGGCATGTATCCGAGGTACTTTCCGGCTTTCGAAACCCAAGAACATGAGGCTCTGAGGGCTTATCCAACATATACAGCACAATAAACGTCTGTCGGATATATTGGAGTCTGAAACATCCAAGAAATGCGCTCCTTGGTGCAGGGGTGCAGGTTAGAGGGTAATGTAACTGTGTCAGATCACATCCCATACTATTCAACATATGAAGGGCTTATTTCAATAGTGGTACAAGTCCATTACCTCCACTTTTCTGTCTATAATGCTTCTGACGTTATTGGTCCAAACAAACAGAAAGAAAGGTTCATCTCTAGTAAGAAGCCATATGCTTGAATATTTCTGGTATCTCAACTGCAGATTTTTCAGCGCTCATTTAAGTTTAGGACTCTGTATCTCAGAACGAACAAAAGTAGACTTGTACCACTATTGAAATAAACCATTTATATATTCTCCCAAACGGATCTCCACAACAGACAAATCGTATGTCGGTTGTTGAGTCGACAAAAACTTTAGTTACGATTCCACTGGATATACGAACAGTGCGTTTAGCCATAGAATGAGTTATTTTGTGTCGTGATTAAGGATTTCTGTTATGTGCCGAAGTATATCGTCTCCCACGCATGGAATTACGTAAATCGACCGATATTGGCGGTGTTACGACAATGAGACATTCGCCTGATACTCCCTGCGATATGGAGGCTAAAGAAGGCGTAGTGAAATCTGTAATTTTTTTCAGGGCATCAGCGTTTTGACTGGTATAAAACCGTAGTATTCCTATCTCGAGCTTATCTCTCCGTCTCTACGCAAATGTTACTCCCAATATCATCTGTAATCTGTTGCATTCGTACATATTCTAGTCTTGGTCAGACGCTATTGTTCACTTCCACTGCTCCTTCCACTGCCAAGCTAAATATTACGAGATCCGCGATTACGAAGCAAATTTCCCACTAATCTGTTATATTTTCTGGTCTTATATGGTTTTCCCATGACAATATTTGATAGCAATATTCTTCTGTTATCTTCCTTCCTTCAGCCATTCTGTGCACTGTTACTTCCTAGACAGGAGAATGCCTCTATTTCTTTCAATAACGCAACGTTCTCAGTTTTGATTGCTAAGCAACTCGTTACTTTGCTTTCCACTGCTTTTCATCACTTTTGTCTTTGCTTTGTTTATCCTCAACAAATATTGTGTGTTGGAAATGTTGTCCATTCCTTTGGACAGGTATTCTACATCTTCCTCCCACCTTGCCAAATTGTTCCCGTTGACTAAGATGCTTAACACTCGCGTCTTTCTTCCACTTTTATTCTCTTTCCAAAATTTTCTCTCACTTCCCTCACTGTTTCTTCAAGGTATCAAACTTAACCGTCGTCTTACTCCCATCTTTAAACATTTGTTATTCCCACTTGACTTTGTGCATCACGTAGATCATTCGTCTGACACTACTCTTTATGCACTACTCTTACTGCATGGTTGATTGTGATTACTTAAACTCATGACTTGACTTTATCTGTTATTACTTTTATATTGTAATTTCATGTACTGACTCGTTCCATGACCTTGGATATTTGCTCCTCAATTTGGTCCTACGGATCTTGACGTGTAAATAAATAAATGAAAAAATAGACCTATCCACTAAGGATCGAGATCTTACTTCACATTACGTTTGCGAAGGGTTTTTGTAGGACTTTAAATGCTGGAAAGCATCCTGACTCTTCTTCAGTCTGCCTTCCATCACCAAGTGGTACCAGATTCGCTTCTCTGGTAAACTTCTTCCAAAAACCAAAATCGTCCAGTCTGTGGATAATACCAGTGGTACTGACGACTAGCTGCAAGATCTGACAGCTGATATCAACGCATAAGATGGTCTCAAAACGTACAATTCACAGAGTATTATAACGTTTTAGACCATGTATCTGGTATTTAAAGACTGAAACTTGTCGTGTATCACATAGTGCAACATCATTTACTTTGAATCGTGTACTTCACTAACAGCTTAGACACTCGATCGTCAGCATATGAAAATCGAATATTAAATAAGAAACTTCGGAACAGAGTCGTTTATTCTTATACTTGCACAGCGTAGTAATATTCAGGTTATATTCTTACTACTCATAAAGGAAAGAAACTTCACTTAAAACTTCCACGCTCGGAGACATTGGCATTGGTCGATAGGTAAAACTTTTCGCTGACCTTTCATTTCATCGAACATTACAAGAGCCAAGAAAAATTAAAAAAAAGAAAACCACAGCTTTAGTTTTGGAACTTAATTAGCGACTGAATGCGCCGTACAATTTCATGCCTTAAGAGCAAGACCACTTTAATTTTAAAACGGCTGAAATTTGAAAGGCAAAGCCTTATCTTAAAACAGTTACTTAATTAGGCTGAAGGCCCAAAGAATCTGACGCTTTAAGAGCAAAAAACTTAAATTCAAATTGGCTGAAGGCCGAACACTTAAGACTCAACAACATTAATTTTAAAAAAATGCCAAAGGCTTTACGTAAAACAGTTGTTAGATTGGGCTGAAGGCCCAAACCATCTGATGCCTTAAGGGCAAAACAACCTTAACCTAAAAATCGGCTAGAAGCCATCCATACAAGTACAAACAACAAGAACAAACAAGAAAACGCAATACACCCAAGGGCGCTCAGAAGTTCCGAGGGTCAGCCTGGAATTCAAACACTAACGCTCGCTTAGGTGAGACAGGCAGTTGGCCCAACCATTGTCGATCCGACGACAACCAAACCGACAGACAGTCAACAGACCCACCGACAAGCTAACCTCTACTTCACCCGACCAGCACACAACAGGAAGTTCAATGGAACAACGTAGATGGTATTGGCGCCCACAGCCAATTATACATTGAGCTGCCAAACTACACACCGTGCTGGACATCAACAACACGATGAGGAAAATACACTGTCTGAATTTATGTCAACGGCCACGGCAGGTAACCAGAACGTTAAAGGCCACAAGACAAAAGATTCTGCTGGTGTACTTAAATTTAAATAACCAAGTACAGTTAAACTCCACCGGAGGGTGGCTAAAGTTTGCCAACTTGAAAATACACGTTGTTGCTCGCAGGAATATCCCAACAGCCGACAGCGAACTCCAAGTGGCACAATGTGAACAATCGTGACTTGCTGGTAGATTAAGTCCAAACTCAACTTTCATATCCATGATCGGTGAGCCAAGAACCTCGTAGCAATGGGAACAGCACCACACACTCCAACACTGCATAGAGGCCGCCAGCAGGCCTGGCCGAACTACACACCGTGGAGATTTCCTCGCTGCTCCGCGCCAACCGACCAGCTGCAGGCCCAGAAATGGTGAAAGGACCAAATATACGTCGGCCGAGGAGAAGACCAACCGAAGGACCAACCACGGTCGTCCCACTGCAATCTCCCTCCATTGGACAGTTCATCTGTGTCGCCAGCAGTAGGCGGGCACTGGCTGTCGACGCCTCACCAGCGCTCTGTCCCCGACTCATTGCTGCTGCGTCCCGACTGCCCTCCTGGTCCGTCTCCACTGACAAGTCAGACACACGACGACCCGGAAATACTAACACTCGCTCCAGAGATGGTACGACAGTGCACTTATCGATACGCGCTGCTGCTGCCGCTCATGGGCAAGTCAAGCATAAGTTAGTGACGCCAATAAATGGAATAAGAAAACGAGGCGGCAGTACAGTAATAGGAGATGACAAACAATAAATGACACGAACACAAGCCGTGCACGGCTCAGAAGTTTGCATCGTGATCAGAATAACACTGGCATTGCAAGTATCGTATTTATCTGCCGATACCAGGCAAACGACTTTCAAGTACAACGTCTAACCTGTACAGGAATTATGAAATGGATGTTACTAGTGCAGGACGCAGGTGCGTGGTTGGCAACATATGGAAGTCTGGGTCTTGCCGTGGGTTGTGGACGGATACCCACCGTAGCACGGTAGCTCAACGTGTTTGGTCAGGGGGTTAGTCGCCCTCCATAATAAAAAACTTAGTGAACTGGTCGATGATGCCCTTGAACCGGTGTCATGGAACGTCCGCAATGAAAAATTACGAACAAAATGAGATCAGCACAAAAAAACAAAAGATGCTAACGCGACCGCTCGCGATAAGCGGGATATCTGGATTGGAATACTGGTCCGTCATAAATTTTCATTGTCCTCATTCCATTGAACAGCAGAAGGTTGTCCTCTTTCGCAGTTGCAAATTCATTTAATGTATTTGGCTCACATGGTTCAAATTTCTCTGAGCACTATGAGACTTAACTTCTCAGGTCATCAGTCCCCTAGAACTTAAAACTACTTAAACCAAACTAACCTAAGGACATCACACACATCCATGCCCGAGACAGGATTCGAACCTGCGACCGTAGCGGTCGCGCGGTTCGAGACTGTAGCGCCTAGAACCGCTCGGCCACTCCGGCCGGCATTTAATGTATTTCATAACGCCTGTAGTCGCCACAGTTCTTCTTCCTTTGGACACGCGTACCTTGCATCGTAATCAAAGTAGGACAGGCACTGCCATATCTTACATAATTATTTCCTGGAGAACATATGATCAGAACTTTGGTTCAAATGGCTCTGAGCACTATGGGACTTAACTGCTGAGGTCATCAGTCCCCTAGGACTTAGAACTACTTAAACCTACCTAATCTACGGACATCACATACATCCATGCCCGCGGCAGGATTCGAACCTGCGACCGTAGCGGTCGTGCGGTTCGAGACTGTAGCGCCTAGAAGCGCTCGGCCACACCGGCCGGCGATCAGAACTTTAGTTGGATTCTTTGCAACCAATTAATAATAGGAATTTTAAGTATGGCAGAAATTTCATAATTTCAAATGATTTTAAAGGAAGAGTAATTTTGACTGTACATAGAGTGTACTTACAAATTAATTTCTTTTGCATATTTTAGCCCGAACCATAAAACATCGTATACAAAATCATATGAAGTTCATTCAGTTAAACAGCCACCTACACCAGATTCGAGATTAATCCTGGTATCGGCTACTTCTATTAAAAATGATTATGTAAGAAAAGGGGGCAACGGCCTTGCCGCGGTGGATACACGGGTTCCCGTGCGATCACCGAAGTTAAGCGCTGTCGGGCGTGATCGGCACTTGGATGGGTGACCATCCAAGCCGCCATGCGCTGTTGCTATTTTTCGGGGTGCACTCAGCCTCGTGATGCCAATTGGTGAGCTACTCGACCGAATAGTAACGGATTCGGTCGAGAATACCATCATAACGACCGGGAGAGCGGTGTGCTGACACCACGGCCCTCCTATCCGCATCCTCCATGAGGATGACGCGGCGGTCGGATGGTCCCGGTTGTCCACTCGTGGCCTGAAGACGGAGTGCTTTTTTTTATGTTAGAAAAGGGTGTCCCATTACAGTGTGTTAAAAGACATTGACTTAGAAGGCGGCTGCTAAAATAGCATGCAGCGGCGCAGAAAGCCAGCCTCGGTTACTGTGCCAGGGTCAGAGCTACGCAGCTGTGCCCGGAGCCCGCCTCGAACGTCCCTCGTGTCACCTTCCCGTGCATCCGCGAGGTCTGCCGGCAGGACCATCGCATAAGGAAGACGCGCACGCTGACGTCGCAGACAGCGTGTGTGCCGGCTAAGAATAGACGGCGGCGTGGGACGGCCACCCACGGCGGCGTACACGGCCGCCTAGAGGCTAGAAGAGGCAGGCCGCGCTCAGTTGTAGCTGCGGCTGCCAGCTCGCCTCGCCTCGCCACAACTGACAGGAGCCAGCCCCGTAGCGCGCAGCGACAGCTCTGTCCGATCAGCGACAGGCGGCAAGATGGGCGACGCGCAGAAACGTACAGTACAGCAGGGGGGGGGGGGGGGGGGGGGGAGAGGTGCTCGCTTGTTTACAGAGTTCAAGCTGCTGGCGACTGTGAACAACAACATGTGGAGTCCGTCTGTACTGAACGTTTATAGGGACTTGCTTGTACGAACGTGTGCCTCACTCAGCTTCAGCTTACGTTCTTTTACTTGTTAAACATTTTACGACACAGTCACATGCGCATTCAGCAAGTCTGCATCTGATTTCGGCCAGCCAGTGATCACCTTCGCCAATGGCCTTGCCGCAGTGGTAACACTGGTTCCCGTTAGATCGCCGAAGTTAAGCGCTGTCGGGGTGGGATGGCACTACGATGGGTGATCATCCACTCTTCCGAGCGCTATTGATAAGCGGGGTGCACTCAGCTCTTGTGAGGCAAACTTGAGGAGCTACTTGATTGAGGAGTAGAGTTGTTGTTGTTTTTGGGGGAGGAGACCAGACAGCGAGGTCATCGGTCTCATCAGATTAGGGAAGGAAGGGGAAGGAAGTCGGCCGTGCCCTTTCAAAGGAACCATCCCGGAATTTTCCTGGAGCGATTTAGGAAAATCACGGAAAACCTAAATCAGGATGGCTGGACGCGGGATTGAACCGTCGTCCTCCCGAATGCGAGAGGAGTAGAGGCTCCGGCTTCGTAAAGTGACACACGGCCGGGAGAGCAAAGTGCTGACTACATGCCCCTCCTTATCCGCATTCAGTGACGCCTGAGTGCTGAGGATGACACGGCGGCCGGTCAGTACCGTTGGGCCTTCATGGCCTTTTCGGGGGGAGTTTAGTTTCGGTTTTTCGTGATCAACTTCACGCTGTTAATAGATAAAAAGAGGAAACAAAGAGTCATTCTGTAATCTATAAAATTAGTGAACTTAGGCCTACCATCTGCATAATGAAAAAAAAGAATAACATTATATCTAAAGGAACATCCAGCAAGTGTGAGACATGGGTCTCCCCAGCGTACACAATTTTCAGATAACTTACTGGAATGCGGCTATCGTCGACAACCGCCGATATTTCGACAAGAGACCACTTTGTCATTTTAAGGCAAAGCTGCAGCAAGTAAGCGTTGTTCAAGTGAATTTAAAGCCTTGGTTTGCAGAACAATTCCGGGACGCTGGCACACACACACACACACACACACACACACACACACACACACACACACACTCACACACGTACACTGTCAACTCTGGCGCTACCACAGAACCAAAGACGACCGACGCCAGAAGTTATCGATACGCCGGCCGCTGTGGCCAAGCGGTTCCAGGTGCTTCGGTCCGGAACCGTGCTGCTGCTACGGTCGCAGGTTCAAATCCTGCCTCGGGCATAGATGTGTGTGTTGTCCTTAGGTTAGTCAGTTTCAAGTAGTTCTAAGTCTAGGGAACTGATGAAAAAAATGGTTCAAATGGCTCTAAACACTACGGGACTTAACATCTGAGGTCATCAGTCCCATACAGCTTAGAACTGCTTAAACCTAACTACTCTAAGGACATCAGACACATCCATGTCCGAGGCAGGATTCGAAGCTGCGACCATAGCGGTCGCACGGTTCCAGAATGAAGCATCTAGAACCGCTCGGCCACATCGGCCGGCGGAACTGATGATCTCAGATGTTAAGTCCCATAGCGCTTAGAGCCATTTGAAACATTTTTGGAGTTATCGATAGTGAAAACTAGTAAACAACGGTTGAGGTAGCATTAACGCCGTCCCTCCGTTTTTACACCAGGGGGAGAGCAGTATTCCACACACATTTAAGCAAAAACCTCCATCTCCATTCACAAGGTTACTTGCTGATTTGATGTCAACTGCTTTCTTAATAACACCATAGGAATAGCTGGAGGTGCGTGCCACAGTTTCCGTGTTGGTATAGTCCATAGGATGACCAGTGCCTATACAATATTCTGCAAAAGCCGGGCTGATTGGCTGTTGTAAGCGTGTGGGACGCTTCTGCTTAATACATTGGTCCTCCACCACTCTGACAATATGGCCAGTATACGACACGACACAACTACCAAGTAAGTAATGAAACAGCAGAAGAGGGGGCTGTGTTCGCTTGGAGTTCATCGGGGTATTGCTGTTTTACCAGCGGATACTATAATTGTTCTGTAGGAGCAGGATTTATGTTCAAAAGATGCAGTATTTACTGTCTGATTCAGTGTATCGCAGGATCGTTGCTCACCCCACAAAAGGTGTTGGGACAAAGACTAACAGCTCCAGAATAAAAGTTCATTTTCGCTGGAGACTATCAAGATCTTAATATTGTGTTATTCCCCCTACGTTAGGGACCCATGACCGAAGCAGTATTGGTCCTATAGGAACTTACTACCACCACTCCTATGTTATAAGGCCTTCCGAAGATCCACAAAGAGAGGATTCCTCTTAGACTAACATTGACGTACCGTATAGAAAAACGCGTTGCTACTCAATTAGTCCACTAGTCGGTCGCTGTGCCCATCGTATTCAGAACTCAGCAGATTTCTTACGTCGATTAGAGAAAATGTGTCTGAATGACTGATTTTCTAGTAAGTTTTGATGTAGTCCCTCTCTTCACTCGTGTTCGTCTATTAGTTACACTTAATTGAGGTTAAGTTGACATATATTGACATTTGTTGGCTTGCACTTACTTTTTATTCAAATCAGACTATCAGCAGACAAATGGAGATGCGACGGGAAACCCGTTGTCATCTATTATTGCAAATTTGTATGTGGAAGATTTCGAGGCACATGCGTTGGAGTCGTCGGCTTTGAAATCTGCATGTTTTTTTTCCAGATATGTAGACAATACTTTTGTTTGCTTTGCCTCGTAGTAGTGAGTGTGGTGTCACCGCCAGACACCACACTTGCTAGGTGGTAGCCTTTAAATCGGCCGCGGTCCTTTAGTATACGTCGGACCCGCGTGTCGCCACTATCAGACATTGCAGACCGAGCGCCGCCACACGGCAGGTCTAGAGAGACTTCCTAGCACTCGCCCCAGTTGTACAGCCGACTTTGCTAGCCATGGTTCACTGATAGTTAGCATAGCCTTCAGCTACGTCATTTGCTACGACCTAGCAAGGTGCCATTACCAGTTACTATTGATGCTGTAAAACATGTACCGTCAAGAGCGATGTTCACCAATTATGGATTAAAGTTAAGTATTCCAGCAGCTACGTACGTTTTTTGTTAGTCTCATTCCCTTGACCTGTTCCAGACCTCACGCCAGCCTGCGTGAGCTAAAACGCGTGCCTTTCGGCTTCCTCTCGTAGTGGGTTGGCTGTCTTGCCAAGCCACAACAGTGAGAATCTGAACGACTTTTTAGAACACCTCGGTCCAGTCCACCCGAACCCTCGTTTCACGATGAAGGCGGGAAATGATGGCTGCGTTTCCTTCCCTGATGCGCTGGTCAGGAGGAAGGTTGATGGCACGTTGTAACATGATGTTCATAGGAAGCTGACTCACACTAACTTCTATGGACAGACTGATAGTAGCTCAACATCAGAGGGTACTTCGTGCCTTGGTTCACAGGGCTCACATCAGTTCAGACCTTTAGAATTTTGTCAGATAACCTATCTTGAGGTCATATTCTAGAACAATGGATAAAGGGAAAGACAAATCAGACGTGCGTTGTGCCATCGACCAACCTTGCACCTGGTGAGAGATGATAATACTGACTGGTTGGTTGGTTGATTTTGGGGGGGGGGGGGGGGGGTGGCGGAGGAACCAAACAGCGAGATCATCTGTTCCGTCGGATTAGGGAAGGATGGGAAAAGCAAGTCGGCCCAGACCTTTCAAAGGAACCATCCCGGCATTTACCTGAAACGATTTAGGAAAATCATGGAGAACCTAAATCAGTATGTCTCCCGAATGCGATTCCAGTGTGCTAACCACTGCGCCACCGCTCTCGGATGGCACCAAAGTCTACAGCTGTTCTGCTTCATGCAAGGACCATCTCCATAAAGTTTGATCGTATTTTGCGGGAATACGACGAGAAATGTGTTTTCTGACTTTCTAAGATTGGCGTCCTTTTAGGTTCCGTTAACAATATTCTTGGTTTGTCAAACGCCGGTGTCTCCCGTATTCCTTGCATTTGTGGACTGTCATATATTGGTCAGACTATCAGGATCATGGAGGCCCGGTGTACTGGGCATCAGCGTCCCACTGGCATACAACAGCCGACCAAATTGGCTTTTGTAGAACATTGTCTTGGCACCGGTCATCCGTTGGAATATAACAGTACGGAGAGTCTGGCATGCGATCGTGAAATAGCGGTCAACGACCGTCGACACCACAGTGGTGCCGTGTGCACAGTGTCGCTCAGTGGCCGGCGACACCACAGTGGTGTACTGAGTATAGTATCGCGCAGTGGTCGTCGACAGCACTTTAGTATCTTTCGCATTCTCTTGGTGTTCTGTTTAGGTAACAATAAGCTACACACGACAATAAGTGTTTTGTTGTTATAAGTACTTGTGCCCTTTCATCATGGCAGACGAAAGAGATGATACGATTATTTACTACGAATGCGCGGAGCAAAACTTGGAGATTGCCACTACATCGCGTACGTCTGCTCATGATCTGGTTGACAGACTTTCCGGTCACGTAAAGCAACACCTACGTATTTCCGAAACGAATAAACGTAAACGAAGAAACTGCCATGTATGTTCGAAAAACAAAAGAAACGACAGACTTAATGTGCAAGTCTTGTGGAGTTGCGTTACATCTTGGAGACTGTTCTGCTGCATATTACATAAAAGAATAACTCTAAGTCCAAGAGACAATGCAAATAAGCAAATATGTGAAACAAATAATTTATTTATACTCCTGGAAATTGAAATAAGAACACCGTGAATTCATTGTCCCAGGAAGGGGAAACTTTATTGACACATTCCTGGGGTCAGATACATCACATGATCACACTGACAGAAACACAGGCACATAGACACAGGCAACAGAGCATGCACAATGTCGGCACTAGTACAGTGTATATCCACCTTTCGCAGCAATGCAGGCTGCTATTCTCCCATGGAGACGATCGTAGAGATGCTGGATGTAGTCCCGTGGAACGGCTTGCCATGCCATTTCCACCTGGCGCTTCAGTTGGACCAGCGTTCGTGCTGGACGTGCAGACCGCGTGAGACGACGCTTCATCCAGTCCCAAACATGCTCAATGGGGGACAGATCCGGAGATCTTGCTGGCCAGGGTAGTTGACTTACACCTTCTAGAGCACGTTGGGTGGCACGGAATACATGCGGACGTGCATTGTCCTGTTGGAACAGCAAGTTCCCTTGCCGGTCTAGGAATGGTAGAACGATGGGTTCGATGACGGTTTGGATGTACCGTGCACTATTCAGTGTCCCCTCGACGATCACCAGTGGTGTACGGCCAGTGTAGGAGATCGCTCCCCACACCATGGTGCCGGGTGTTGGCCCTGTGTGCCTCGGTCGTATGCAGTCCTGATTGTGGCGCTCACCTGCACGGCGCCAAACACGCATACGACCATCATTGGCACCAAGGCAGAAGCGACTCTCATCGCTGAAGACGACACGTCTCCATTCGTCCCTCCATTCACGCCTGTCGCGACACCACTGGAGGCGGGCTGCACGATGTTGGGGCGTGAGCGGAAGACGGCCTAACGGTGTGCGGGACCGTAGCCCAGCTTCATGGAGACGGTTGCGAATGGTCCTCGCCGATACCCCAGGAGCAACAGTGTCCCTAATTTGCTGGGAAGTGGCGGTGCGGTCCCCTACGGCACTGCGTAGGATCCTACGGTCATGGCGTGCATCCGTGCGTCGCTGCGGTCCGGTTCCAGGTCGACGGGCACGTGCACCTTCCGCCGACCACTGGCGACAACATCGATGTACTGTGGAGACCTCACGCCCCACGTGTTGAGCAATTCGGCGGTACGTCCACCCGGCCTCCCGCATGCCCACTATACGCCCTCGCTCAAAGTCCGTCAACTGCACATACGGTTCACGTCCACGCTGTCGCGGCATGCTACCAGTGTTAAAGACTGCGATGGAGCTCCGTATGCCACGGCAAACTGGCTGACACTGACGGCGGCGGTGCACAAATGCTGCGCAGCTAGCGCCATTCGACGGCCAACACCGCGGTTCCTGGTGTGTCCGCTGTGCCGTGCGTGTGATCATTGCTTGTACAGCCCTCTCGCAGTGTCCGGAGCAAGTATGGTGGGTCTGACACACCGGTGTCAATGTGTTCTTTTTTCCATTTCCAGGAGTGTATTTATTTATTTACGTATGTATATCCTCGAAAATGCATGAAAGTTGGAGAACAGGCTCTGAGCACTATGGGACTTAACATCTGAGATCATCAGTCCCCTAGAACTTAGAACTACTTAAACATAACTAACCTAAGGACATCACACACATCCATGGCCGAGGCAGGATTCGAACCTGCGACCGTAGCGGTCGCGCGGTTCCGGACTGAAGCGCCTAGAACCTGGAGAACAGGGTTGAGAACTTGTGAGAACTTACGATGAGATTAGTGAAACGTAACAATTGATAATCTACCGATAATCACAAGAACGGCCGGCGACAAGCCAAGTAATCCGAATTAGCGATGTCGGCTCCAAGCGAATAAATTTGTTCGAGACGTGCGGACGGCAAAGTGTTAAGAAAGCGGTTGAGGTTAAATTAGCAAGAAACTTTGTAAATGAAGAATGAAGGTTTTTGCTTAAATGTTGCGTGGAATTCTTCTCTCTCCCTTGTCAAAAAACAGAGGGAACAGAGTTAATGTTACCTCGCCTGTTGTTTAGTAATTGCATTATCGATAACTTCTGGTGTCGGACGTCTTTGGTTATGAGGTGTCGCTAGCGTTTAATGAGTGTGTGTGTGTGTGTGTGTGTGTGTGTGTGTGTGTGTGTGTGTGTGTGTGTGTGTGTGGGTGGGTGGGTGGGTGGGTGGGTGGGTGGGTGGGTGTGGGCGTGTGTGTTTGCACGCGCGTTATCTTCCTGGAATTTCCATGCAAACAGAGGTTTTGAATTCATTTGCACAGCACTTACTTGCCTTGAAAATGACGAGGTTTTCACCTGTCGACGGTTGTCGACAGTGTTGCGCGTCTGCATTACCGTAAGTTATCTGAACGATGCTGCAAACAGTCTACGTTGCGCTGTCATCAATACTGATGTCAACAGTAGGTAGAGATCACGGTTTTGTAGGTGGAATGAAATCTTATATTTGTTTATCGATAAATGTTTGTGTTCCGCAGATTTTGCACTTACAATCATTGGAGTAATATGATACGATTTTTAAACAATCTGAAAAACTTTAGCCGGCCGGAGTGGCCGAGCGTTTAAAGGCGCTACTGGAACCGCACGACCGCTACGGTCGCAGGTTCGAATCCTGCCTCGGGCATGGATGTGAGTGATGTCCTTAGGTTAGTTAGGTTAAGTAGTTCTAAGTTCTAGGGGACTTATGACCACAGCAGTTCAGTCCCATAGCGCTCAGAGCCATTTTTTTGAAAAACTTTAATTTTTAAAAAATATACGCTTCAAATTTGAGCATTTATAACGAGGGGGAGGATAAATGGTCGCGTGGAGACAGTGGCTCACAGGCAAATGATGTACATACGTTAAATAAGTAAACTGTGAGATGGGAGGAATAATTAAGTACACACTCTGATAAAAATCCCCGGGACATCTTCTAGTGGACATTTATGTGGGGTGTGTCGACATTTCACTTTCTGATGCCTTGAACTCTGCTATAGACACTTTCAACGAGACGTCTGAATGTTTGTGGAGGAATGGCAGCTAATTTTTCCTCAAGAGGCATAGGCAGAAAAGGTTGTTGGTCTTTTGGATCTGGGGAAAAGCAGACGTTGTAGCTCATCCCAAAGGTAATCCACTAGGTTCAGTTCAGTTCAGTTCAGATCTCTGGGCAGACCAGGCTAGTTCAAGAACATTATTTTCCTCAAACGATTGCCTTACAGATGCTGGTTTATGACATGGTGCATTGTCATGCTGATACAAAAAATCATCGTGTCGGAATTGTTCTTCTAGTGAATGCTGTACGCAGTACTGTAAAATTATCCTTCCTCTACACCCCTTGGGAATCCTATGGAAAGATATGGGTTTGGTGAATGCCTGGGGAACGTTATCTACCATCACGTGAGGTGCCAACAGTGAAGTACGGAGAATACGTTGCTTGGTATGGGAGTGTTTCTCGTAGTTAGGGTGTAGTCCCCTCATTTCGAATAAGAAAGCGATAAATACGGAAGGATATGAACACATTTGAGAGCACTGTTTACTATGTACATTAGAAGAACATTTCGGAGACAATGACCTTATCGGCAAGGAAATACACTCTGTCATAACAAAGTGGACTTTCCAGCCAAGATTCCCAACTGAACACAATGCAACACCTTTGAGAAGAGTTCGAACGTCGGCGAGCGTCCAACATCACCACCTTCACTGGTTTCGCCTTTTGCGTTTTATCTTCAGACGTCAAGCATGGGATACCTCTTAACATCGTGTCGGACTTCCTTTCACCCGGTAGAGTGCAGCAACTTGACGTAGCTGGAAGACCCCTGTAGAAGTATTGTGCCATGCTGTCTCTATAGCCGTCCATATATACAAAAGTGTTGTTGGTGCAGGATTTTGTGCATGAACTGACCTGTCGATTATGCCAGGTAAATGTTCGATGGGATTCGCGTGGCGCAATCTGCGTGGCCAGAACTTTCTCTTCAACTGTCCACTCTTAAAACCAGCCGCGAAGAATTGCGGTCTGGTGAAATGGCGCATTGTCACCCACAAAAATTCAAAAATGTTCAAATGTGTCTGAAATCTTATGGGACTTGACTACCAAGGTCATCAGTCCCTACGCTTACACACTACTTAACCTAAATTATCCCAAGGACAAGCACGCACACCCATGCCCGAGAGAGGACTCGAACCTCCGCCGGGACCAGCCGCACAAAAATTCCATGCAGTTCCAAGATGGTACTCCAGGCGGGTGTAATATGCATGTGCGCAACGGAAAATAATAAACGCTAAAAATGATTAGGCCCTGTCTGATTACTCTCTGAAGCTGATCTTACGATCTCTTAATTCCATAAATTACAATCTAAACATAAATGAATGATGAAGGCAACTAATACTACTAAATGATAAACGTTGGTTCTTATTATACATTTATCGCAGATTAAAAAAACACCCTTTATGACAAATGTCTATATTTACTAAGTAAAATTATTAGTCAATTGCCCAACTCTGCCCGCTTTTATGGCCACGCGATCTGACATAAATAACGCGAAATGACTGACATTATCTATGTAGCAAACACTAGAAGACACTATTTTCAAAGATGATCTACAGTGGTGTGGAACCTGAGTGGAAATAAACTAACGTGATCACAGCTGTTATGCTTTATAGCCTTAGTAAGCCGAAGCAATTTGCGATATCACCGTATGTACTGCGTCTGGTGCGTCGGCGTGCTGGTTCTCGTACACGTCGATGGAAGAATTCCAGTCACAAAGTAAAACTCTTTCAAACACTAGGATGGCAGAAGGTGGTCCTCTGAATACTATACTCTAATACTGTCTTCTCCTCTCTGTATTCTACAGACGAAAAACGCGAACTCTCAACCACAAGGACGGAGATCAGATAAGGTCTCAGCGTAAGTATAGGCAGAAGAAGTGCTCTCAATTACTGAACGCTGCGTACTCAACGACGACTTCCAACCTGGAGGCGAAGTCCAGAATCGTATATGTTCGCAACAGTGCAGTGCCTGACTGTTCTAACTATAAACTCTCCTGAGAGCAAAGATAGCAAGTCCGCATGTACCAACAAAGCTGATACCGAGCGACCGTCACACACGGGAGCTCACAACGGAAGACCACGTCTCTCCACCGGTGGCTTCCCAGCAAGGCTCGGCTCACCACCCTCGTAATTCCTAAAACGAATCATATTCCCGAAACCACGGAATATTCTCCCTCTCTACAGATTCTTCCGAACGCCGATCAACCATATTTTAGTCTTTTGTCGTCCAGTGCGGAAAGTTCGCGAGGAATTACCTATACTCATACAATGGTACGATTCTGAGTAAAAATCCTTGGAAATAACCCAGCCTGTGTGATTTCCAAGGTGACGCTTCCTCGTTCCTCTCAGGTGCGTCCCAGATTTTCGTAGTTTCCAAAGTATAATCCTTCCCGTCCGGCTACAATACTGGCCGGTCGCGACTCTGTTGTGCTCCAGCGTTCAGGTTTCCCAACGTCCGTCTTGCTGCTTCCTGTGTTTAAGCAGGACCGACGCACCTGTGTGGGTCTTCCACCTAGGGCTTGAGTTGGGCCTTTCGTTTCATTTCCACTACCGTTCCAACCTCTACTAGTATAGGCAATCATTCATTATGCCGTTCTGATAATAAAGACACTCCGTCACCTTTCATGCAATAAGCGTTAACAATTATTTACAAGGCGTACGTGACAATGTCAGTCTCCTTTATGTATTCATATATACGATGCACAACCTATCACGTGATACCTAATTTTGTTGGTAGATGACAGCAGTATGTGGATGAGCGCTTGTAAGGTGCGAAATTATAGCCACCTTGCACAGTCCATGAATAACTGTAAATGGTCTCCAAGTAGCAGAACACAACCGTTTTCAGTCAATCATCGGTTCAGTTGGACCGAAAGACGTACTCCACTCCATAAAAACACTGCCCATACCACAATGGAACCAACAGTAGTGTGCACAGCCCGTTGTTGATAGTCTGGATCCATGGCTTCATGGACCCTGGCCACACTCGAACGCTACTATCAGCTGTTACCAGCTGAAATGGGAGCTCATCTGACTAGGCGACGGTTTTCCAGTCGTCTAGGGTCCAACCGATATGCTAGGGTCCAACTGATCTGCACACGTGCCCAGGAGAGGCGCTGCAGGCAATGTCGTGCTATTAGCAAAGGCACTGCCATAGCCCATTAACGTCAAATTTCGCAGCACTGTCGTTGCGGATACATTCGTCGGACGTCCCACACTGATTTCTGTGAATATTGCACGCATTGCTGTTTGTCTGACGCCTCTACTCAAACGTCGCTGCTCTCGGTCGTTAGGTGAAGACCGTCGGTCACTGCGTTGTCCATGGTGAGTGGTAATACCTAAAATCTGGTGTTTTGGATCTCGGAATATTGAATTCCCTAATGAGTCCTGAAATGGTATGTCCCATGCGTCCAACTTCAGCTTCCATTCCGCGTTGACAGTCTGTTAATTCCCGGTGTGCAGCCATAATTAAGTCGGAAAGCTTTTCGCATGAGTGCAAATTGCAGCTTTGCCAATGAACTGCCCATTTATACCTTGTGTATACTGTACTACCGCCGACAGTATATTCCGTCTGTATATGTGCACTTGAATATACAATTAATTTTGTCACCTCAATGTATGGTGTGCCGCAAGGTTCGGTATTGGGTCCTCTGCAATTCTTAGTATATATTAATGACTTGCCACTCTATATTCACGAAGATGCAAAGCTGGTACTTTTTGCCGATGATACAAGTATAGCTATCACATCCAACAGACAAGAATTAACTGGTGAAATAGTAAACGATGTTTTTCAGAAAATCATTAAGTGGTT
This sequence comes from Schistocerca americana, assembly GCF_021461395.2. Lineage (NCBI taxonomy): Eukaryota > Metazoa > Arthropoda > Insecta > Orthoptera > Acrididae > Schistocerca > Schistocerca americana. The sequence goes on along the minus strand of NC_060121.1, from coordinate 322,412,009 downwards.
CTCTGCAAATGGGCTCTCGTTAAACCATGACAAAACACACTATATACATTTCCACACAGTAAACAGAATGACATCATCAATAAATATAGACTTCGATCAGAAATCGGTAGCTAAGGTAGAATCTTCAAAATTTCTAGGTGTATGCATTGATGAGAGGTTGAACTGGAAAAAACACACTGAGGATCTGCTGAAACGTTTGAGTTCAGTTACTTATGCTATTAGGGTCATTGCAAATTTTGGCGATATACATCTCAGTAAATTGGCTTAACACGCCTATTTTCATTCTCTGCTTTCGTATGGCATCATATTCTGGGGTAACTCATCATTGAGTAAAAGAATGTTCATTGCACAAAAGCGTGTACTCGGAATAATTGCTGGAGCTCATCCAAGATCATCCTGCAGACACTTATTTAAAGAGCCACAGATCTTCACTGTAGCCTCACAATATATATATTCACTTATGAAATTTGTTATTAACAATTCGAACGAATTCAAAAGTAATAGCAGCGTACTTGGCTACAATATTTGGAGAAAGGATGATCTTCACTACTCAAGGTTAAATCTAACTTTGGCTGAGAAGGGGCTAAATTATGCTGCCACAGAAGTCTTTGGTCACTTACCTAATAGCATCAAAAGTCTGACAGATAGCCATATAGCATTTAAAAGGAAATTAAAAGAATTTCTTAATGGCAACTGTTGTGTACATAGTTCCGCGTAGTCAGCGCGTACACAACTTTCCCAATAGAGCGCACCTCGCTAAGCACAACAGCGCAGGCGCAGCGCTCGTCCATCTTCGCACTAGGAGATGGCGCTGCCTTAGAGATGGACCAAATTCTGATTCCGCCGATCCGCATATTAATATGTAACGCAGCCAATGAGATTGCTGCTAACGTAGAACCTTTTCTCCTTGCGGATCACACTTGCGCAGTGATACCTGAATGCACGAGGTATTATAACAAGTGTACAGACCTCCGATTAGTCAGTCTCCATTTGTCTGCACCAGTCTGTACCAGTCTGCATTAGTCTGTACCAGTCTATAGTCAAGTTTCAGTCTACGCCTAATAAGATTATCATATTACTGTACATAGCCATGCAGAGAAATGTATAGACACTTTGTCAAGTATCAGAGATATGTGAGAATAAGATTAATGTACCAAGACCAAAGGAACTTCAGATTGTCAGTTGTAAACAGCATCCAGTATCAAGTTAAGTAATTTCTATGCTTTTTATTATTTTAATAAATGTGTGTGAAAATTAATCAAGATCTGTGTAAAGTTGGTCACAGTCAATCTGCTGCTCTAAGCCTGGAAGTGGCATTTCTATCGTCTGACCTAACGGCAGAAGATAAACACGCCACGATAAGACCACGAGACATATTGCTGACACTCGTCTACTTCGTTAGAGCGACAAGTCAAATAATCTGATGGTGCGTGTACCGAAGGTCTTACAGTTCGCACACCACAGCAACTCCTACTCATTAGATGAATTTTTGGATATAGTAAGTGGGTAATTTCCCCAACTCCCACAAAAAAATTAAAAATATTAAGTGTCATGTAATATTTTGTGTAATGTAATGTCTTGCATAGACACCTTTTATTAACCTGACACGTTCCACATCATTACGAAGTGTCGTATTCATGATCCTTGGAACAAGTACTAATCTAATCTATATCATCATTAACGACACTAGAAATACCAGTTTGAAGCGGAAATGTGAGAAGTTTGAAATGTTTGAACACTGCCTTAATTCGATTCGATGATCGTGCTTCATTTTGTTGCAGCTGTCGGATAAGTAGGGGTTATTTATACCAGTGCGAGTCAGTGGGACGAAGCGCTTGCACACGCTGGAAAGACACTGGCCAGCGCTCAGGGTTTACTCGAGCCGGCACCGGCTCTGGCCGGTCCTAATGGAGCGCCGCACTCAACACGACGGCTGTTTTGCATAAAGAGCCTTCGTTACGCCGGCGCGCGCCTGTTCGCATGCGAGTCTGCATGCGGGCGGCATTCGTGCCGAATAGGGCCCCGCCTCGCGGGTTAACGACTGCCCGTAGCAGGACACAGGGAAGGCGAGCGTCGTAGAGGCCGATAAAAGCACTCAGCACCGAGCGGAGCCGTGGCGGACACAGCTGCAACAAGAGCGCCGTGGCGACACCTGTTACCGCTGCTAACTCCATTTGCGAATTTTCTGCACAGAATTCGCATTCTTCTATATCTACATATACATCTACATACATATAAGCCACCATAAGGTGCACAGGTGATGGTACTTTATATCATCGCTAGTCATTCCCTTTCCCGTCCCACTCACAAATGGAGCGGGGGGAAAACAGATGTACGCTTCTGTACGAGCAGCGTTTTCTCTTACCATTTCGTCGCTGTCCTTACTCGAGATATACAGCGACGGATACAAAATAGCAACACCAAAAAATACACTACTGGCCATTAAAATTGCTACACCACGAAGATGACGTGCTACAGACGCGAAATTTAACCGACAGGAAGATCATGCTGTGATATTCAAATGATTAGCTTTTCAGAACATTCACATAAGGTTGGCGCCGGTGTCGGAAAGTTTCGAACCGATTTCTCATACACAAACAGCAGTTGACCGGCATTGCCTAGTGAAACGTTGTTGTGGCGGCCGGTGTGGCCGTGCGGTCTAGGCGCTTCAGTCTGGAACCGCGAGGCCGCTCCGGTCGCAGGTTCGAATCCTGCCTAGGGCATGGATGTGTGTGATGTCCTTAGGTTAGTTAGGTTTAAGTAGTTCTAAGTTCTAGGGGACTGATGACCACAGATGTTAAGTCCTATAGTGCTCAGAGCCATTTGAACCATTTTTTTTTAAAATGTTGTTGTGATACCTCGTGTAAGGAGGAAAAATGACAGGCATCTTATCCGCATGGCTTTAATGGATGGTGCAGCCACGTCTCGATCCCTGAGTCAACACATGGGGACTTTTGCAAGACAACAACCATCTGCACGAACAGTTCGACGACGTTTACAGCAGCGTGGATTATCAGCTCGGAGACCATGGCTGCGGTTACCCTTGACCTGCGGTCACGAATGACAGAACGTCATTTATTCGGATGAATCCAGGTTCTGTTACAGCATCATGATGGTCGCATCCGCGTTTGGCGACATCGCGGTGAACACACATTGGAAGTGTGTATTCGTCATCGCCATACTGGCGTATCACCCGGTGTGATGGTATGGGGTGCCATTGGTTACAAGTCACCTCTTGTTCGCATTGACGGCACTTTGAACAGTGGACGTTACATTTCAAATGTGTTACGACCCGTGGCTGTACCCTTCAAAAAAATGGCTCTGAGCACTATGGGACTTAACATCTTAGGTCATCAGTCCCTAGAACGTAGAACTTCTTAAACCTTACTAACCTAAGGACATCACACACATCAATGACCGAGGCAGGATTCGAACCTGGGACCGTAGCGGTCGCGCGGTTCCTGACTGAAGCGCCTAGAAGCGCTCGGCCACTCTGGCCGGCATCAAGGCTGTTATTACGACCAGAGGTGGTTGTTCTGGGTACTGATTTCTCAGGATCTATGCACCCAAATTGCGTGAAAATGCAATCACATGTCAGTTCTACTATAATATATTTTTCTTCTTGGTGTAGGAATTTTAATGGCTAGTAGTGTAGTTAATGCAGACTAATGAAATTTCAGGAATACATTTCCCTAGGTAACATATTTAAGTGATTAACATTGCAAGAGTATAGCTTAATGTAAGCGCGAGATAAGCCATTGCAAATGTGAAATGCTCGTACATCAGTAACCGGTGTAACGGCCAGGATGTTGAATGCAAGCATGCAGATGAGCATGCATTGTGTAGTTCAGTTTGTGGGATGGAGTTCCATGCCTGTGGCACTTGGTCGGTTAGTACACCCCTGGACGGTTAATGCTGTTGATGGGTGACACTGGAGTTGTCCCATGACGCCCCATATGTGCTCGACTGGAGACTGATCCGGTGATCGAGCTGGCAACATGTCGACATCCTGTCGAACGTGTTGCGTTACAATAGCGGTATAGGGGTGAGTGTTATCCTGTTGGAAAACATCCCCTGTAATGCTCTTCATGAATGGCAACACAACAAATCGAATCAACAAACTGACGTACAGTTTTGAAGGTCAGTGGGCGTGGGATAACCAAGAGAGTGGTCCTTCTGTCATACTAAATCGCACCTACACTCCTGGTGTATATCCAGTGTGTCTACCACGCAGAAAGTTTGGTTGTGGGCCCTCAACTGACCTCATTCTAAACGACACACAGCGATCACAGGCACCAAGGGAGATTAAGCTATCGTCAGAAAACACAACAGGCCTTCACCCTGCCCTCCAGTGACCTCCCGCTTAACACCACTGAAGTCGCAAATGGAACGCTTTCGATAGGGTGTTTGGCTCGAAGCTGTAACCGATTTGAAACAGATCGTTGCGTTACTGTGGGCAGATACATTACGATGCGCCAGAACTGTAAGCCGCAAAACGATGATTTTTCTATCTCAGTAGCACCACGTGACCTTCCAGAGCCCGGTCTTATTGCGACCACACATTTTCATGCCCACAGCTACCGGTAATCATGTGTTGTTGTCTTCAGTCCTGAGACTGTTTTGATGCAGCTCTCCATGCTACTCTATCCTGTGCAAGCTTCTTCATCTCCCAGTACTTACTGCAACCTACATCCTTCTGAATCCGCTTAGTGTATTCATCTCTTGGTCTCCCCCTACGATTTTTACCCTCCACGCTGCCCTCCAATGCTAAATTTATGATCCCTTGATGCCTCAGAACATGTTCTATCAACCGGTCCCTTCTTCTTGTCAAGTTGTGCCACAAACTCTTCTCCCCAGTTCTATTCAATACCTCCTCATTAGTTATGTGATCTACCCATCTAATCTTCAGCATTCTTCTGTAGCATCACATTTCGAAAGCTTCTATTCTCTTCTTGTCTAAATTATTTATCGTCCATGTTTCACTTCCATACATGGCTACAATCCATACAAATACTTTCAGAAATGACTTCCTGACACTTAAATCTATACTCGATGTTAACAAATTTCTCTTCTTCAGAAACGCTTTCCTTGCCATTGCCTGTCTACATTTTATATCCTCTCTACTTCGACCATCATCAGTTATTTTGCTCCACAACTAGGAAAACTCCTTTACTAATTTAAGTGTCTCATTTCCTAATCTAATTCCCTCAGCATCACCCGACTTAATTCAACTACATTTCATTATCCTCGTTTTGCTTTTGTTGATGTTCAACTTATATCCTCCTTTCAAGACACTGTCCATTCCGTTCAACTGCTCTTCCAAGTCCTTTGCTGTCTCTGACAGAATTACAATGTCATCGGCGAACCTCAACGTTTTTATTTCTTCTCCATGGACTTTAACACCTACTCCGAATTTTTCCTTTGTTCCCTTTACATCTTGCTCAATATACAGATTGAATAACATCGGGGACAGGCTACAAACCTGTCTCACTCCCTTCCCAACCACTGCTTCCCTTTCATGTCCCTTGTCTCTTATAACTGCCATCTTGTTTCCGTACAAATTGTAAATAGCTTTTCGCTCCCTGTATTTTACCCCTGCCACCTTCAGAATTTGAAAGAGAGTATTCCAGTCAACATTGTCAAAAGCTTTCTCTAAGTCTACAAATGCTAGTTATGTAGGTTTGCCTTTCTTTAATCTATTTTCTAAGATAAGTCGTAGGATCAGTATTGCCTCACGTGTTCCAACATTTCTGCGGAATCCAAACTGACCTTCGCCGAGGTCGGCTTCTACCAGTTTTTCCATTCGTCTGTGAAGAAAACGCGTTAGTATTTTGCAGCTAAGGCTTATTAAACTGATAGTTCGGTAATTTTCACATCTGTCAACACCTGATTTCTTTGGGATTGGAATTATTATATTCTTCTTGAGGTCTGAGGGTATTTCGCCTGTCTCATACATCTTGCTCACCAGATGGAAGAGTTTTGTCAGGACTGGCTCTCCCAAGGCCGTCAGTAGTTACAGTGGAATGTTGTCTACTCCCGGGGCCTTGTTTGACTCAGGTCTTTCAGTCCTCTGTCAAACTCATCACGCAGTATCGTATCTCCCATTTCATCTTCATCTACATCCTCTTCAATTTCCATAATATTGTCCTCAAGTACATCGCCCTTGTATAGACACTCTATATACTCCTTCCACCTTTCTGCTTTCCCTTCTATGCTTAGAACTGGGTTTCCATCTGAGCTCTTGATATTCATACAAGTGGATCTCTTTTCTCCATAGGTCTCTCTAATTTTCCTGTAGCAGTATCTATCTTACCCCTAGCCATTCCTGCTTAGCCATTTTGCACTTCCTGTCGAACTCATTTTTGAGACATTTGTATTCCCTTTTGCCTGCTTCATTTACTGCGTTTTTATATTTTCTCCTTTCATCAATTAAATTCAATATTTCTTCTGTTACCCAAGGATTTCTACTAGCCCTCGTCTTTTCACCTACTTGATCCTCTGTGCCTTCACTACTTCATCCCTCAGAGCTACCCATTCTTCTTCTACTGTATTTCTTTCCCCCATTCCTGTCAATTGTTCCCTTATGGTCTCCCTGAAACTCTGTACAACCTCTGGTTTAGTCAGTTTATCCAGGTCCCATCTCCTTAAATTCCCACCTTTTTGCAGTTTCTTCAGTTTTAATCTACAGTTCATAACGAATAGATTGTGGTCAGAGTCCACATCTGCTCCTGGAAATGTCTTACAATTTAAAACCTGGTTCCTAAATCTCTGTCTTACCACTATATAATCTATCTGATACCTTCTAGTACCTCCAGGATTCTTCCATGTATACAACCTTCTTTTATGATTCTTGAACCAAGTGTTAGCTATGATTAAGTTGTGCTCTGTGCAAAATTCTACCAGACGGCTTCCTCTTTCATTTGTCTCCCCCAATCCATATTCACCGACTATGTTTCCTTCTCTCCCTTTTCCTATTCTCGAATTCCAGTCACCCATGACTATTAAATTTTCGTCTTCCTTCACTACCTGAATCATTTCTTTTATTCATCATACATTTCATCAGTTTCTTCATCATCTGCAGAGCTAGTTGGCATATAAACTTGTACTACTGTAGTAGGCATGGGCTTCGTATCTATCTTGGCCCCAATAACGCGTTCACTATGCTGTTGGTAGTAGCTTACCCGCACTCCTATTTTTTTATTCATTATTAAACCTACTCCTGAATAACCCCTGTTTGATTTTGTATTTATAACCCTGTATGCACCTGACCAAAAGTCTTGTTCCTCCTGCCACCAAACTTCACTAATTCCCACTGTATCTAACTTTAACCTATCCATTTTCTAACCTACCTCCCCGATTAAGGGATCTGACATTCCACGCTCCGATCCGTAGAACGCCAGTTTTCTTTCTCCTGATGACGACGTCCTCCTGAGTAGTCCCCGCCCGCAGATCCGAATAGGGGACTATTTTACCTCCGGAATATTTTATCCAAGTGGACGCCATCATCATTTAACCATACAGTAAAACTGCATGCCCTCGGGAAAAATTACGGCTGTAGTTTCCCCTTGCTTTCAGCCGTTCGCAGTACGAGCACAGCAAGGCCGTTTTGGTTAGTGTTAAAAGGCCAGATCACTCAATCATCCACACTGTTGCCCTTGCAACTACTGAAAAGGCTGCTGCCCCTCTTCAGGAACCAGACGTTTGTCTGGCCTCTCAACAGATACCCCTCCGTTGTGGTTGCACCTACGGTATGGCCATCTGTATCGCTGAGGCACGCAAGCCTCCCCACCAACGGCAAGGTCCATGGTTCATGTACGTTGGATACATTTCTGCTAAGTCTCTCTGCAGTATCGTAGCTTCTCGTAGCCCTATTACACGACTTTGAAACTGAGGTGTCGATAATGGCGTCTCTTTTGCCTCAAAGGCATTATTGACTAACATCGACTCACCACATCCAATCTCAAGGGTAACTAAAGCTTACGATCGTTACAACGTATATTTAAAGCAAACCGATCTTTCTCTTCATAGTGGCGCCACTCTTATGCGGCTGGAGTAAAATTTGAACAAATATCATCAAAAATCGTTCAAATGCCTCTGAGCACTACGGGACTTAACTTCTGAGGTCATCAGTCCCCTAGAACTTAGAACTACTTAAACCTAACCAACCTAAGGACATCACACACATCCATGCCCGAGGCAGAATTCGAACCTGCGACTGTAGCAGTCGCGCGGTTCCGGACTGAAGCGCCTAGAACCATAATAGTCCCCGGCTCATTTTACACTGGCGGGTACACATTACATAGGAGTGCCTGGATACTTTTGAGCAGATAGTATACACAAGGAAGCGTGCAGATGCCGCGAAAACCAAATCCCTTGTAATTGGGGCCACGAAATTGTGCAAGATTTCGATTATGGTTGTTTTGGATGATGGTAGAATAACGACAGCTAAAGTTGTAAATTTTTTTATTTATAGACGCAATCATATTCTTATGACACAGTCATAACCGGTTTCGGCCGTACAATGACCATCTTCAGATTCTAAAACAATACAAGAGAAAATTTATATTAAAACCTAAAAATAAGTGCAATATTTAACCCGGCTTATTAGTAATCTGACTGAGTTCATGTGAAATACATATAGTTCTTAACTAAAGGCGGCATACACTGAATACAGGTTCATGCGCTGTCAAAGTAGCTATAAAATCTAAAACACCGGTCTTATATAGATATAAAAATTTGTTAAATTTTGTTCACCCTCTTTGCGCTAGATGCGCGCGTCCTCTATAAGATAGTCTTCATTTTTCAGATGCCTAAAATATGACAAATTTACTATTAACATTTAGGTCAAACGTGTATAATATTTAAAATTACACAACAGATCGTTAAATCAATGAAATAACATTTCAGAACAAGGAGAAAACATTGCTATAGATGAAAATAGTAGTAGCACTTGTAGAGTGTATTTCTGAAGCCCCATGGCGGTGTATTTTCGGCTGTTGCTTGTTTATGCCGTTGTCCATTAGTATAATATTTAAAATTACACAACAGATCGTTAAATCAATGAAATAACATTTCAGAACAAGGAGAAAACATTGCTATAGATGAAAATAGTAGTAGCACTTGTAGAGTGTATTTCTGAAGCCCCATGGCGGTGTATTTTCGGCTGTTGCTTGTTTATGCCGTTGTCCATTAGTATAATATTTAAAATTACACAACAGATCGTTAAATCAATGAAATAACATTTCAGAACAAGGAGAAAACATTGCTATAGATGAAAATAGTAGTAGCACTTGTAGAGTGTATTTCTGAAGCCCCATGGCGGTGTATTTTCGGCTGTTGCTTGTTTATGCCGTTGTCCATTAGTTCGACAGGGACGACGCGGGCAGGACGACGAGTGTAGTGCTCTGCTGCAGGTGGATGGCACTCTCCTCCACCTTAAAGATTGTTGACATCTGCTGCGATCCGCACTATAGTGCAATACTCGACCGCCGGAAGGCTCCATCCTCAGCTGAAGCACGTATGTAGTAAAAACGATTCGCTCTATAAATAAACAAAAAAAAATTTACAAAATAATCAATCACTCAGTCCATTGACAAAGTCGTTTTTTCCAAAAGCTAAAGTTGTCTCTCATGTAACTAATGAAATGAACGCTTGGAATACTGCACTGGAAGTTGTTAAATTACGGTAATCATTTCAATTACAGGTTTTCTCTGAGAACCAGAATCAAGCCGACAGATACAGGGTATAGGTTTGCACTGCTACGTTTTATGTAGACGACGAAGAGACCGAGAAAAATTTATGATTTCCCACAAGAATCAATAACAAACTTGGGGACAAAAATGTAATAGCTGCAGAAGGCCTTCTGTTATTTTCTGACTGCTGGTCGTGAATTTATTTCTCATTATATCTTCCTACAGGGTGTCCAGAAAAGAGCTCCCTGATTTCAAAATTAAATATCTCGAAAACAAAGATCGATAGAGGAATGCAGTAAACGGTATGTTTATTGAGAAAACTGTAAGAAGTTCATACAACAGTTTGAAATAATAGTTACCAAAGCTGCTAACAGATGACGCTGTACGCTGTACAGCTCATATCAGCATACATAAGTGAAACAATCGTATGAAAACAATCTTTGCAAACAATCACATCACAATGTTTTCAAAATGTTCACCGTTGGCACTACAGAGGCGGTGCAAACGAAGAATGAAATTCGCCATCACATTTCGTAGTGTCTCAACCGAAATGGATTCACATGCCACAGAGATCGCCGATTCAAGCTCGTCCAGCGTTGCGGGATGCTTCGGGTAGACCATGTCTTTCACTGTGCCCCACAAAAAAAAAAGTCACAGGGAGTAAAACCCGCCGAATATGGAGGCCAATCCATGCCTGCACCAGTAAATTTGGGATATTCCAAAGCAATGACTCGATTCCAGAAGTATCCCTCAAGAAAGCGAAACACTTCTTCGGTCCGATGTGGATGGGCTCCAACTTGCATAAACCATTCAGTACCTGGTCGATCCTCTAACGCTTGCTGTGTGGCGACAAATTGTTCCAAAATTGCAACGTAACGTGCACCAGTGACCGTTTCTCGAATGAAAAAAGGGCCAATAATGCCTCTGCTGCATACTGCAGCACATACAGCAACTTTAGGAGAATACAGGGGTTTCGCTTCACACCAATATGGCTTTCGGAACCCCAAAATCGCCAGTTCTGCTTATTCGCGTATCCATTCAGGTGGAAGTGTGCTTCATCTGTAAACCAGATGCAGCCAACATCAAATCCTTCACTATCAATCATTGTGAGCATCTGATTAGCAAAGGCAACCCTTTGTTGCACAGCTCGTACGGGTATGGCTTGGTGCGTTTGAATTTTGAATGGAAACATGTGTAGGCTCTTTCTCAGTATTTTCTGCGTGTTGGAACGCTTCAAACTAGTCTCAGATGCAATTCTACGGACGGATGACATTGGATTTCGCTGAATAATTCCAGAAACTGTGGCGATATTTTCAGGCGCAACTGCGGTTTGTTTGCGGCCAACATGCCCCACTAGATCATCAGTTACGCTGCCTGTTCGTTGAAATTTTGCGAAAAGCGTACGAATGGTTTGGAACTTTAAATCGTGCTTGAAAACTTCGCCTTGTTGCCGTAGGACTCTCTTCTAACCTGTGGTACTCTAGCACCAGAAAAACGCGTTGTTCAATGGGGTACATGGTTTCAATCTCTTCCTTCGGTACGCTAACTTCCTTTCACGTTTCAATAGTGGAACCGATCGCTCTGGGCTTCGGATCACTATTTATACCAGGCATTACGTATGGCGATTACAGCGCCGTCTGTTAGCAGCTTTTGTAACCATTATTTCAAACTACTGTATAAACTTCTTACAGCTTTCGCAATAAACATACCGTTTACTGCATTCCTCTATCGATCTTTGTTTTCGAGATACTTAATTTTGAAATCAGGGAGTCCTTTTCTGGACACCCTGTAAGTAGGCGCCGTGCTATGATTCATTAAGCCTTCAAGTATGAGCAGCATGAGACTTTTTAAAGTGGCTAGTAAATTAAGGTGCTCAGTAAACTGCATACGCAACTACACCAACAACCTTAAAGCCACCTTACGGTCTTTATGCGTTCAAGGTGCTTCAGATAACACTACCGTTTCCGCCTTTCCTTTTCCACAGTGAGGAAGAACAAGAAACAAAAAACAGAAAAGTTCTCCAGTTTAAATGTCTTGGATCACGTTTCAATGGTATAAATATCATAACAATGGATATAAATGAAATAATAGCCTCAGGGTCAATATGTCTGTACTCACTAAGCAAGCCACTCAAAAGTAAAGCTCTGTCAATCACCACAAAGATTAAGATATACAACACTATCATCTGCCCCATAGTACTGCATGGTTCAGAAAGCTGGACGCTTACAAAGAATGAAAGAGAAAAACTGAATGTTTGCGAAAGAAAAGTAATGAGAAATATCTGGGGACCTGTGTTAGAGAATCGTGTATGGAGAATTCGATAGAACAATGAAATTTATCAGTTAATGAAGCAACCCACTATCATCCAGAAATTAAAAATCAGGAAACTACAATGGGCTGGACATGTGGCTAGAATGGAAAACAACAGAATCACCAAGAAAGCATTTGAAGGAACTCTCCAGGCAACAAGACCATTGGGTCGACCCCGCACAAGGTGGAAAGGTGACATAGAGAAGGACATCGCAGCATTAGGAATTTCCAGAGCGTCGAAGGTGCACTTTAGTTCCATTTTGTTCGTAAAATGTTATTAGATTTTGTACAGTACACGAAATCAGCGTTGTGCGTTTCTGTTTGTAAAATGGTAATACGTTGGTAGCATTTTTTTGTATTGTACACGAAATCAGCATAGTAACGGAAAATTGTTCCGAATTCAAATTGGTTAGTTTAAGTACTACTTCCACAGCAGAAGTAAAATTCCTAAACGAGTCTGTAAGCAGCATTATGTGGACAGATTGTAGTTGTCGCTAAGGAAAGGCCCTACAAACGGTGGTATTTCCATACAACAAGGGTGCAAATGTATAAGGCAAGCAGAGTGATAACTGTTCTGTTGATGCACTGTATGTATATAAACGTTGAAAAAGACAAGTTATTTTTCTGAAAAAAATATACATTAAAATAAAAGTAACGACAGGAATGATCGATCGCGTTTCAGGTAGTTCTTGCTTCTATCGACGCTGCACTTGACGCAGCCCATAACGTGTACTCTCGTGCGCATAGGTAATTGCAAGCATTTCTTACGTGAACACCGGCGTACTAACCGCATCTGCAGCACTGGAAAAACACTGAGATCTCTAAGTGGGTGCTAATAACCTCCTGTAAAGCTGGTTCTGCGGTTGGGGGCTTGCACAGCAAATGTTTCCAATTTTCTGAATGACTAGCTTACTCCTGCTCTTTCTTACCGGATTACGCTGTTCATTCCATTCCTGTTTCTTAGAAGTTTAATCTGTTTCTTTTTGTAAAGGTCACTGTTGTGTAACCAATGAGGTCATCAAAGGACGGCGGAAAGCACCAGCCATCACACTACGTAATGAATTTTAACCTCCAGTCACTTAGGAAAATCGAAAGAGCTCGTAAGTTACAATGACGTCATTCGTATCAGAATGTTTCTGGACATAGTCCGAATATTTTCTACTGATTATTAGTGAGCATTTGGCGGAAATAATATTACAACAGTGTATGTGAGTGTTATTTACATTTACATCTATGCTCTGCAAACCACCGTGTGGTGTACGGCAGTGGGTACGTCCCATTGTACCAGTTGTTAGGTTTGCTTCCTTTTCCATTCACGTATGGAGCGCTGGAAAAATGATAGTTTGAATGTCTCTTTGCTCGCATTAATTATTCTAATCTTATCCTCAAGATCCCCATGTGAGCGATACGTAGAGGGTTGGAGTATACTCCTGCAGTAAGCATTTAAATCTGGTTCTTGAAACTTTGTTAATAGACTTCCTCGAGACGTTTTAGGTCTATCTTCAAGAGTCTCCCAGCTCAGCTCCGCCAGTATCTCTGTGACTCTCCCATAGTTTAATGAAACCTGTGACCCTTCGTGCTGCCCTTCTGTGTATACGTTCAGTACCCCTGTTAATCCTATCTAGTACGGGTCCCATTCACTTGAGCAATGTTCTAGAAGTGATCGCACGAGTGATTTGTAAGCAATCTGCTTTGTAGACTGATTGCACTTCCCCAGTATTGTACCAATAAATCGAAGTTCAAAAATGTTTGGCTCAAATGGTTCAAAGCACTATGGGACTTAACATCTGAGGTCATCAGTCCTCTAGAACTTAGAACTACTTAAACCTAACCAACCTAACGACATCACACACATCCATGCCTGAGGCAGGATTCGAGGGATAGGTTAGGTTAGTGTGTGTAACGTCCCGTCGACAACGAGGTCATTAGAGACGGAGTGCAAGCTCGGGTTAGGGAAGGATTGGGAAGGAAATCGGCCGTGCCCTTTCAAAGGAACCATCCCGGCATTTGCCTGAAACGATTTAGGAAAATCACGGAAAACCTAAATCAGGATGGCTGGAGACGGGATTGAACCATGGCAGGATTCGAACCTGCGACTGTAGCGGTCGCGCGGTTCCAGACTGTAGCGCCTAGAACCGCTCGGCCACATCGGCCGGCATAAATCGAAGTCTACCACTTACTTTATCCACGACTGAATCAATGTGATCATTCCATTTAATCTCTCTATAAAGTGTTAAACCTAGGTATTTCTGTGAGTTGGCCGATTCGAGAAGCGACTCATTGATATTAGTCATGGGATACTACGTTTTTTGTTTTTTCATTTCGTCAAGTGCAAAATTTTACGTTTTTGAACATTCAGAGCAAGTTTCCAATCGCTGCACCACTTTGAAATCCCATCAAGATGTGACTGAATACTTGTGCTGCCTTTTCCAGATACTACTTAATTATAGATAACTGCATTATCTCCAAAAGGCTGACTTTGCTATTAATATTTTCATATTTACAGCAACTTACATTGACTCACAGAAACGTGAAGCAACCAGAAGAGTTGCAGGAAACGAAATTAAACTTCACGGGTTGTTTTATGGAGACAAAATCGAGTCAAGTTTATAAAGAACTTGGCAGTATAGGCCACGCTATCAGTATAACGTAGGACCTCTGTAGCTTGGGTACATATACTCGTCCGGTTGGGAAGGATATCATAAACCTGTTGTATACTATTCTGAGGCAAGATGGCCGACAACTCTCTTGATATCCTGGACACTGCCTCTGGGGACAGTGTTGACCTCTGAGCTGGCAGGGATGGATTTGTGGATGTTGTTCACCACAGGAGTACCTCAACATCAGGCGACACACGTGCCATGTGTGAACGAGCATTGTCCTGTTGAAAAATGGCACCACAATAATGTCGCATGAAATGTAGCACATGATAACGCACGATTTCCTTGGCATACCGCACTGCTGTCAGAGTTCTCCCAATCACTGTCAGTTGTGACCTGAAGTCACAACCAATGATCATCCACACGACGACACTAGCAGTTACATCGCTTCTCTCCGAAACATCGGAAGAACAGGACCCCGCCCCAGTTCGCCGCCATACTTGCCGACAGAGCTCATCGATCTAGTACAGAACCACTATTGATCACTGAACACAACTTGATGTCATTCATCAGCAACCCATGCTTTCCAGTCCACTCCAAAAGCAGCCGTGTGTATAGTGGTGCTAACGACAGCCTAAACACGGAACGTTAATTTACTAGTCCTGCTGCTGCTATCCTCCAACCAATAGTGCGGGATGACACAGAATGTAGCAAGGAGTTCCTTACTTGTTCCCGGACGGCGGTCGAAGATGTGAAGGCGTTACTATGTGCTTGGTGCACAATACGCTGAATCTTCCATCTGCTGGTCAGATGTGGTCAGTGGAACCATGACAATGGGTTTTTTTTACCTCACGTTCTCATGCGGTCCAATATCGAGCCACTGTCACATACAAAAGCCTCATGACTCTTGATATTGCAAATTTCGACCAGCTGGCCAAGTAGAGTCTCCTGTCAAACTCTGTCAGGTGATGATAACGCTGTCTCATATGAGTATGTGGCGTCTCCGTGATCACTCAACATTAGACACTGCTTGCATCCCTTACGTATACTACAGTAACAATGCTAAACACGAACAGCAGTAATAAACGCAGTTCGCCGTTCTACCTGTCACAGACGAATGGATCTCTAATCATTTACATACCCGCCGATAGTGTGTATGTGATGAAGTTACATTGACATACGACCACATCCTTTGGGTACTTCACATTTTTTTTTTCTGTCAGGCAGTGTACTTCGGTCAATAAATTCAGAAAAAACACCTTTCTGCTAAATTCTAGCTGATGAAATGCGCTTACAGCACAGAAAATTACAGGTCAAATTATCATATCCCCATTAACGTCAGGTATTTAACACCCACTTCCCCCAGAGTTCTCCCTGCTTTACGGTCATCATCGACACGAATCCATGTTGCTCTAGTCTGTTACCTAGACTACCACCCATTAAAAAACCACCCATTAAAAATGTCCTCAGACTTTTCTTACGGCTTGGTATTCAGCAAAGAGCTTCCTTGGTCCATTAACGTTCCATTCACCTCACTATGCGTCCCACCCACCTCCACTCCGTTTTCATTACAGCAGTAATTTTCACCTAAACTTCTGTGTATTCGTTGATCCATCTAATAGTTTCTAACATGAAAATTTCCATTCATCGAGTAATAGACCTCAGATTAAAAGTTTGTCTCACTGATACAAGTACGAATTGATAGATACATTTATCTTTTGAGATACACAGGCATCTTTGTATAACAATTTTTTTAAATTTACCAGTAGAAGTCTGTAGCATTTCTCCTCTTACAACTTATTATATTAAAAAGAAAAGAAGTTTCTATCGTGTCGCATTACTGCGGAGAACACACTAACCGCTCAAGTTGTTGACTACTGAGTTAAATAAACCACCAAGGTAAATTCTAGCAAATTACACTCGATTCAGCCCTAGATGACCAAGTAGAGGCTGGCTTCCCTCATATTTTGTAGAGTTATGTCTTCATTGAATTTCTTATGTGTAAACCACAGTTTCTAACATGCGCTTTGAAACTGTGAAGTTTGGAGTAGCTATTTGAGATGTTACAGTTCGGTACAATTATGTATCAATACATATACAGGGTCATTCAAAAAGAATACCACAACTTTAAAAATGTGTATTTAATGAAAGAAACATAATATAACCTTCTGTTATACATCATTACAAAGAGTATTTAAAAAGGTTATTTTTCACTCAAAAACAAGTTCAGAGATGTTCAATATGGCCCCCTCCAGACACACGAGCAATATCAACCTGATACTCCAACTCGTTCCACACTCTCTGTAGCATATCAGGCGTAACAGTTTGGATAGCTGCTGTTATTTCTCGTTTCAAATCATCAATGGTGGCTGGGAGAGGTGGCCGAAACACCATATCCTTAACATACCCCCATAAGGAAAAATCGCAGGGGGTAAGATCAGGGCTTCTCGGAGGCCAGTGATGAAGTGCTCTGTCACGGGCTGCCTGGCGGCCGATCCATCGCCTCGGGTAGTTGACGTTCAGGTAGTTACGGACAGATAAGTGCCAATGTGGTGGCGCTCCATCCTGCTGAAATATGAATTGTTGTGCTTCTTGTTCGAGCTGAGGGAACAGCCAATTCTCCAACATCTCCAGATACTGTAGTCCAGTTACAGTAGCACCTTCGAAGAAAAAGGGACCAAAAACTTTATTGGCTGAATGGCGAACAAATGTACAACTAAATGAAACTTTATAGCTCCCTTAATTTGCCGACAGATAGTGCTTAGCTCTGCCTTTTGTCGTTGCATAGTTTTAAATTCCTAAAGTTGTGGTATTCTTTTTGAATCACCCTGTATTTCTCACAGTCAGTGGCAGTCTAAGACCGTTTTATCATAATAACGATCGCGGCGTCTGATTACAGCACTTCGAGCACCACAGTATTCTGTTCACAAACTAATGCACAGTATCTTTCCCATGTTTCTTCAGTTAAAATTACCGTTTCATTTGTCAAAATTAAACTTTAAATCACTTTTTAAGTAAAAAGAGGCACTCGTGATTCATATGGGTTCACATCATGAGCGGCATAGGTGGACTGCGTTAGTGTGTGTCTTACTGTTTCCCGCCTTACTGTTTCCTGTCATGCGTGATAGGCCGGCTGTCAGTTTTTGCAACTGAAATGGTTGTTATATAGACGTCAGTACGAGTAAAGTCTTCAGCATTTTCATATTACTTTCTTAATCGATTAAATATATTAATACTCGACTTCATTCGCCGTAGTACCTAATACAATACGGCATTTCCTAAGATCTGTCGCCACTCATGGACAACTTAGCCCACTGACATCCCTTCCTACACTCCCGGTCCATACGGCATGACTATCTGTCACTTGTGGAGAGGATAACTTGTCTTTCCTACCGGCTTGCATCACCACAACAGTGTGTGCAGTCTACGCCATATGATAACCTTTTTTTTTTTTTTTGGTCATCAGTCTACTGACTGGTTGGATGCGGCCCGCCACGAATTCCTTTCCTGTGCTAACCTGTTCATCTCAGAGTACCACTTGCAGCCTACGTCCTCAATTATTTGCTTGGCGTATTCCAATCTCTGTCTTCCTCTACAGTTTTTGCCCTCTACAGCTCCCTCTAGTACCATGGAAGTCATTCCCTCATGTCTTAGCAGATGTCCTATCATCCTGTCCCTTCTCCTTATCAGTGTTTTCCACATATTCCATTCCTCTCCGATTCTGCGTAGAACCTCCTCATTCCTTACCTTATCAGTCCACCTAATTTTCAACATTCGTCTATAGCACCACATCTCAAATGCTTCGATTCTCTTCTGGTCCGATTTTCCCACAGTCCGTGTTTCACTACCATACAATGCTGTACTCCAGACGTACATCCTCAGAAATTTCTTCCTCAAATTAAGGCCGGTATTTGATATTAGTAGACTTCTCTTGGCCAAAAATGCCTTTTTTGCCATAGCGAGTCTGCTTTTGATGTCCTCCTTGCTCCGTCCGTCATTGGTTATTTTACTGCCTAGGTAGCATAATTCCTTGACTTCATTGACTTCGTGACCATTTTTTTCTTTCAGTCCTGATGTTAAGTTTCTCGCTGTTCTCATTTCTGCTACTTCTCATTACCTCATGATAACCTATAACACGCAAAGTGACAAACGGCATTACTTCAAACCGTTTTTACGGTTCTGTTCATTTCTTTTAATGTCTATCCAGTCTTGAACATCAACATAAAAACTCAGCAACTAGTTCTACTATTTCATTGTTACTTTCCACAGTTCTTTCCAGAGCGCTGAGTATGCACTTTTAGCCGGGTTATGTTTGAGCTTCAGGCCTATTTTCAAACTTGCTCCACTGACTTTCCGCAATAATTTTCAATGTTTGTCCACAGTGTTTATGCACTGTACAATACAAACATCAAAATGAATGTCGTGAAGGCACGGTCCATTAATACGTATTCCATCTTATTTTTCGCAGCTTAGACATCTGAAGCCTTTCTTTTGGGCTGCTGAGACTGTTTCTGCTGATGTGTTGTCTCATGTAATGAAATGTAATATGTCGAGCAGTTTTCTCTTTAGAAGTTATCGAGGCTACATGATCCTTGTAGCTGCAGAGCTGAACGAAAGTGTAAATCAGAAATATTAACCTCATCAATAAGATATAAAACTAAATATTCCTTGCAGCTGAGAGGTCTCGGGTATGTGAGGCTGACTCAGTACGAGCGCAAGTAGGATTTTATACGATATTCTATGCGCTTCAGTCTGGAACCGCAGACCGCTACGATCGCAGGTTCGAATCCTGCCTCGGGCATGGGTGTGTGTGTGCTGTCCTTACGTTACTTAAGTTTAAGAAGTTCTAAGTTCTAGGGGACTGATGACCTCAGATGTCAAGTCCCATGGTACTCAGAGCTATTTGAACCATTTCATTGAGGTCGCATGTTTATTTGGCTTGCACGAGCAGGGAGAGAAAGCTTTCCATTTATCGTTAGTCATTCGTTTCTCGTACGCAGTCTGGCTTTCGTGTGCTCAAAGATGCCACTGTAGCTGTGTTCATTAGGACAAAAGGCTGTCGAGCTCGCCACTATCTGTGACCACTGGTCAGACAAAGGGCTTAACGGAAACGGATGAAAAAGGGCCGCCAACACTGTTTTGTGGAGGCACTCACGGGGAAATTTAGTTTTAGCTGCTCCGTCTGACACATCTTGGCGTCGCAGCCGCCGCTGAGTCTGTTTGGTGATATGAAGCTTGCGTAAGAGAGTGAGAATTAACTTTATATTCTTTTTTCAATTTATATATCTTCTATAAGTTCATTTATAGAAATAATGCCGTAAATTAATTTATGAAATTGATAGTTAAAAATCTGAAACTTCCTGGCTGCTAGGAAGTGACAGATCAACTTATACTCCAGTGCAGAGTGAAAATTAGTTCTCGAAACAATCTCTCCTCTGCGGCTAAGCCAGGTCTTCCAAATATCCTTTCTTCTAGGAGTTCTAGTCCCTCTAGGTATGCAGGTGGTTTGGAAAGTAGTGCATGAAGTACTGGCAGAAGTAAACCTGTGAGGCCGAAACGTGGATCATAGTTAGAGAACTCATTCGGCAGAGTACTTGTCCGCGAAACGCAAAGGCAAGGAAATTTCAAATCAGTTCACATTCCGCTGCAGAATGAAAATTCATTCCAGTCAAAATTTTGTCACTAGTCAGATTTAATACTACCTTGATCGTTTATTTCACAAATGCTTTGCCTTGCATTCGTAAATTAGAGTTCAAAGACATTGATTGGAGTTCTTACCATGTTCCTTTGTGTGAATCACATGCTGTTATTCTGGTCGCTTTTCGGCTGCGTGTTTTGTAACTACACGGCTTGAAAAAAAGGGAACCCCTCTGAAGGACTAGAGGAAACGAAATGAACCTTGTTGAGAGGGTGTGTAATATTTCAATGATCAGAAAATCGAATCAAATTAACAAAGAACCTTGCAGTATGAGCCCACTTATGAGGATGGCGTTGCACTCCCTCTGGAAAGCATGCACAGACTCGGTTGGGAATAGGCTCGTGAGGAAATTGTATCCTCTCCTGAGGCAAGTTGGCCCACAAACTTTGTAAATGCTCCTTGATATACTGTATACTGGCAACTGACGTCGGACTTCGGTGATCTTGCTGTCCATGGCAGTACATTACCCAGCCCATCCATACAGGAACATGCCAAGAGTGGATGAGTATTATCCTCTTGAAAAACGCCACCACGATACTGTCGCATGGGAGGTAACACATGATGAGGAGAAGGAGGAGATTAGCGTTTAACGTCCCGTCCACAACGAGGTCATTAGAGACTGAGCACAAGCTCGGGTTAGGAAAGGATGGAAAAGAAAAGCAGCCGTCCCGTTTCGAAGTAACCATCCCAGAATATGCCTTAAGCGAACTAGGAAAATCACATAAAACCTAAATCAGGATGGCCGGACGCAGTTTCGAATCGTCGTCTTCCCGAATGCGACTCAGCTTTGCTAACTACTGGGCTATCCCGCTTGGTAACACGCAGGATGTCTGTGAAGTCCGTTGTGCCGTCGGAGCTACTTCCATCATTACCAGCCGTGACTGAAACTATGTCGGATGGTTCCCACATCATGACTTCTGATGTAACATTGTTCCTCCCAAAAACACTGGAAAAATTGGACCTCTACCCAGGTCACTGGCACACTCGCCGGCAATTGTCAACAGATGCCTTGCAGACCGCAGTTCATAGCTGAACCCAATGGACGCAATTATTTACCAGCACATGCTTCCCAATGAAGTGAGGAAAATTTAGAACAAGTATTGTACTTCAGTTATCTAGGATGTAATGTTGTGTATATTGTGTGTTTATTGTGTATTGAACCGGGGACGTAGAAACGACGGAGAGGCTTCGTCCCGCCGTAACCCCCAGTGGTTTACAACCACACAACAGGTCACAGCTGTCCACCCACACCGAAGCCAGGGTTATTGTGCGGCTCGGCCCCCAGTGGACCCAACCTCCGGGAACGTCTCATACCAGACGAGTGTAACCGCCTGCCTACGTTCGGCCCTGGATTCCAGCCGACGAAGCAGCGACACCACCACACCAGAGGCCGACGGAAGAAGAAGGAAAGCATGAGGTAAGACGCTAGCTCGAGCCATCAACTTCACACCCGGTATGGAACACACGGAGTGAAGAACTTGTGCCTACGTCCCCCAGTCAAAAGATAGCAGCCATAGACAAAATATTGAGTGAAATAGGAGCAGACTTAAAGGTTAAGCATGTTTCGTCTGCTCTGTTAACCGTCATCAGAGACAAGGTGTTACTCTTGGCTTTCGAAATAACTAGCCTTGAAGCTAAACTGTCCTGCCTAAACGATGAAAATAGGCGACTAAGATAGGAACTACAGAGAGCCTCGAATCCAGTCAATGACTTACAAATATAAACTTTGCAAGAGAAGGCTGAGAAATTAGAGGACGAAAATAGGGAATTGAGTGTAGCGAACCAAGACTTGCAGCAACAAATAAGAGAACTAACTAATAAAGTCACACAACACGTACAGACACAAGCACAGACACTGACATATGCTGCCGCCTTAACTATAGAGCCCAAAACCAAAGAGGCTCGAAGAATAGAACAGGCTAAAACAAAACAAGCCACAACCCTATATATCAAATCGACAGAAAATCAAGACGCCAAAGCTGTTCGACGGACAATCACCAAGAATATAAATCCCAGGAAAGCGAATATACATATAAAATCAATCAGAACCACCCAGACTGCAATTATAGTAGAAACGGAAACACAGGAGGATTGTCGAAAAATAATAGAAAAGACTAAAGACCTGCACACCATTGTCTGTGAAGGACCGCGAAAACGCAAGCCGCTCGTGGCAGTATAATACGTGCCAGATACACTTACCGACGAAGAGTTTCTAGAAAGCCTTTACGAGCAGAATCTAAGCGGTGACACCACGAAAGAAGACTTCGAGAGAGAGGTCAAAAGAAGATTCAAAACAGGGCCTAAGGAAAGGGGTTTCAGTCACCAGATACTGGAGGTCAGAGTCCTTACAAGAAGACAGAGAGTCTACATAGACTTCGAATCACTTTCTGTGAAAGACTATACAGTAGTAAACCAGTGCTCTAAGTGTTGCGACCTAGGACATACGACTAAAACCTGCAGAAAGGCCGACGTCACGTGTGCCAAGTGCGGCAACCAAGGACACAAGCGCAGTGAATGAAGGTCCGCGGCTTGCGTCTGTATCCCCTGCAAATACAGAGGCCGCGTCTGCAATAAAACAAAAGGAGGTGATTGTCAGACCTATAAACAGTTGCATGACCGGCTCCTGGACAGTATAGACTACGGCAGCTAAAATCAGCACACACACAAGACACGAACGCCCAAAGCCAATCACCCAAAACACAAATACAAATCACCGTCAACATTACAGAGAAGATACCAAAGAGCAATTTCCTGGAGAAAGAAATGAATCTTCTGCCGGAGAATTACGTCGATAATGAACCCATCCCGCCCCTAACACGCTCAACGACGCTACAGTTGGTTGTTTTTGGGGAAGGAGACCAAACAGCGAGGTCATCGGTCTTATCGGATTAGGGAAGGACGGGGAAGGAAGTCGGCCGTGCCCTTTGAAAGGAACCATCCCGGCATTTGTCTGGAGCGATTTAGGGAAATCACGGAAAACCTAAATCAGGATGGCCGGACGCGGGATTGAACCGCCGTCCTCCCGAATGCGAGTCCAGTGTCTAACCACTAGATGACGCTACAGGATAGCTGCATTAATACGATAGAATATATAGATGACATGACAATCTGTGGCTCCATCCACTACGTGGTGGCAAAGCAAAAAAGACACCACTGGATAAACTTCCAAATAACATTAACACAGAGATGAGCTTACATATATTGTGCAAACAAAACGGACATACCGCCTTCACCATTTCTCCCAGCCGAAATACATCACATCACACATACACAGAATGAACACAAACCAGAATCATCATCACATGGAAAACCCTACGACACACGTAAATGTGAACAGTACATCAAACCAGTCAAATTTGTCTCGGGAGGCACTCTTTACCCCGAGAAAAAGGACCAAGGAGCAGACAGGCACGAAGTCTCTGAATCAAAGCACATCGAAACACTCAGGCCACAGACCAATACAAAACTCAAAACAACCGGACCCAGACTTATAAAGGTAGACCAATTAGATGAGGACAAACCTGAGGGAGAGACATGTGGCATTTGCAACGATGTCAACGTGCGTCAATCAACAACCTCCACTCCAAACATAAACAAAGACAACATAACACATACACTCAGTCCCATGCAAATCATCACCATCGCCGACACCACGCCAGCTAGCACCACCAGCATCAGGAAAAACGTGTGAAGGCAAACAGCATTGAAGAAGCGTGTGACAAAACGAAAAGTAACCGTGTGACATCCAAAAGAGGTCTTAAAATGTCCCCCAGTCAGCTGCCAACACCAAGCCACAATCCGTCTAGTACCACCTCAGAGACCGCAACAGAAACCAGCACCAACAGCAAGCCAGCTGCAACTAATTATGATAATTTAGAATTTGACTTACTTTTAAGTAGGCTAGAGAGTAAAGAGATATTAGCTCAGCGGATGCTACTTAGATTGTGCCATCCAAAGGGAGATTCTCTCTGTTTTCCAATAACTGAGCAAACAGACAGAATCATCCTAAGGACAGAGCCGCTGCTCGATTTCATGCTCCAGGTCTGCCTGCGCAGGTCAGAATTATTCGACTTGGACGAAATATATATAGAATATATTTAGATCATGTAAGACCACACGGATGAACATATTTCGATTACTCACAGACTGGCAGTAAATGTTTTGTACACGTAAAACACCCAGAACACATAGACAAAAACTGAATATCTTACAACATAATAAAAAAAACAGAACGACAGTCAGCGCGGAAATCCCTAAAATAGCACAAGACTTGCAGGCAGACATCATGTTCTTACAAGAACCTTATAATAGAAACGGGCAACTGATACGTCTACCAAAACATGCTACCACAATAACAGGGAGAATTACTGTAAGGCTGCAATGGTAATTCTAAATAGAACTTATAACATAATTAAGGTAACACAGTTATGCAATCAATACTTTGTTACCATAGAGATAACTAACGGGAATGTCACATGGGTTATTACATCCATGTACGCCCAATACAGCCACCAAATACAGCCGTACGCAGACTACATCAGAGACCTAGTAATGTATGCCAGAGACAAAAAATTAGTGATAAGTGCTGACATTAATTCCAGGTCGACCCTCTGGAATTCAGACAGAACAGACGACAGAGGACGCATAATCACCGATCTAATACAAGAAACACAATTACATGTAATTAATACGGAAGGACCTATACCAACATATGCAGGGTTCAATGGTACGAGCAGTAATATCGACTGTACACCAGCAAATAATGCAGCAATGGCATACGTAACAAACTGGACTGTACACAACATAACCAGTAGTGATCATAATGTCACAAAATACACACTAACTCACACTCAGAACACAATGACCAAACCACACACCATACACTTGCTGTAGCCGGCCGTGGTGGCCGTGAGGTTCTAGGAACTTCAGTCCGGAACCGCGTGACTGCTATGGTCGCAGGTTCGAATCCTGCCTCGGGCATGGATGTGTGTGATGACCTTAGGTTAGTTAGGTTTAAGTAGTTCTAAGTTCTAGGGGACTGATGACCTCAGATGTTGAGTCCCATAGTGCTCAGAGCCGTTTGAACCATTTGAACTTGCTGTTGCACAAAGCAGACTGGAATAAATTAAGGGAAATTATCCAACGACACGATCAACAAAACATCAATGGAAGTATCGATTATAGAGCACACAAGTTAACACAGGTAATACAACATGCACAAAACACTTCAATACCGACAGCAAAGAACACAAATTGCTCATCAGTACCATGGACCAACGAACTCATGAGACTCAAAAAAGACGCAAGACGCAAACGAAAATTATATCAAAGGGCGATAGCAGATAGGGACAGACGAATAAGACTTGAAGCATATAGGCATGCACAAGACTTATATAGACAGACCCTATACAACACGCGTAGACAACAATAGGAGCTATTTGTAACAACACAAATAGAGCAAAATATATGGGGGGAACCATACAAAATACTGACAGAGAAGATAAAAACCCCACTAGTTCTGGGAACGCTAAGGCAGGATGACGGCACGATGACGAGGGTATGGAGGAATACAGCGGAGTTTCTCCTGTATAAACTGCTCCCTGACGACATTGTCGATACAGACACACAATATCATGCAACACTAAGAGAAATCCTACACACACCATACAACACTACAACTGTCACTTGTCCTTTTGCGCAAGAAGAGGTTGCGCTAGAAATCTCAGAGCTCAAAAACAAAAAAAAGCACCCGGACCAGATGGTATCCACTCGGAAACACTGAAAAAACTAGCACCGCAGATCACCCCGTTCCTAACAACGCTACTGAACGATGCCTTACGGCTGGGCAGGGTACCTACAGTATGGAAAACCTCCAACGCAGTCATTATTAAGAAATCAGCGGACAGGGATCCTTCAGGTCCAAAGACTTACAGGCCAATATGCGTAATAAACACCCTAGCAAAGATTCAGGAGAAGCTACTGTGTAAGCGTCTGCAAACACACAGAGCCCTCAGGGGTATGAGCCAACACCAGTTCGGCTTCAGATCTGGCAGATCAATAGATGATGCCATCAACCAGGCCCTGCACATAGTTAACACCACAAAATAGAAATACGCCATGCCAATAATGATTGACATTGCCGGAGCATTTGATAATCTCTGGTGGCCCGCACTGGGGCTAAGACATCTGGAGGTACCGCAGTCACTGTACAACAGTTTTTTAGACTACTGTAAAGACCGAGTAGTCGAATGGCAGATGGACAGCCGGAAAGTAATTAAAAGAATTACCAAAGGCTGTCCTCAAGGGTCGATCTGCGGCCCCATCTTCTGGGACATAACAATCGAACCCCTCCTACAACTTCTGGATGGGGATGACAGGTCAGACGGAATTGTTGCCTACGCAGATGACCTATTAGTTGTAGTCACTGCAAACAACAGAGCCCAGTTAGAAGAGAAAGCCAGTAGAATACTACAAACAATTACTCAGAGGTGTCACAACAACAAACTCAGGATAGCCGAAAACAAAACAACATACACTTTACTGAAAGGATTATTCCAAAGGAATCCTTCGGTTAAAATTGGGGACACAAACATCAAACGAGCACACATTACGCGCTATCTTGGGGTACACATAGATGAAAATTTGAATTTCCACGAACACGTAAGCCTAACAACAGACAAAGCAGAAAAAATACTGCACAAACTGGTGAGGCTAAATTCAGACTACCTCTACCAGTCATACGTACATACCACTGTGCGCTCTTCGAATCAGTACTCAGCTTTGCAGCTAGCACGTGGGCACATAGACTGAACGTGGTCACCAACAAAGCATCCGTCAGACGAGGGCAGAGAAGTGACGTACTTAGGCTATCTGGAGCCTTCGGTACCACCTCAGCGGATGCACTGTGTGTGGCGCTCGGAATATGCCCCATAGATATCACGATCAAATACAGAGCTGCAACGTACTGGTTAAAGGTGGGGAGACTAGATAAGGTACACACAAGGAGCGCTTGAGAATGAGACATATCGATCCCACCCGCGGTATGGAACATTTCTTAACCGGACACGGACCTTATCCCACGCACTTAAACCGCTTGTCTGAGGCAGACACCTACATGCACATGCGGGGAAGAAGGTTCCCCAGAACACACTGTCTTTTTTTGCGGGCAATACGCGAACAATAGATATACACTACACTTAGACTACGCAGATACAGACATAGATATATACACAGCAATAAGAGACGAATAACAATTGGCACAATTAAACGCACTGACAAACAGTATTTCAAAAACAACACATGAAGAGTATATGCGCACACGACATTAGACATGCATATGTGGAGCGTAACAGCAATCTCCAGAGGATGGACAGCGATACCCACAGTGACAACGAAAATAGTGACAATGAGGACCGTTTGTGTGTGTGTGTGTGTGTGTGTGTGTGTGTGTGTGTGAGTGCGTGTGACTAGCGGTCAACGGCTCGAAGAAACCATTCCGAGGTTTTCAGCGTCAGTCACATTCGGTGATGGTACTTGTGGTGTCACCGCCAGACACCACACTTGCTAGGTGGTAGCCTTTAAATCGGTCGCGGTCCGTTAGTATACGCCGGACCCGCGTGTCGCCACTGTCAGTGATCGCAGACCGAGCGCCACCACACGGCAGGTCTAGAGAGACTTACTAGCACTCGTCCCAGTTGTACAGCCGACGTTCATAGCAATGGTTCACTGACAAATACGCTCTCATTTGCCGAGACGATAGTTGGCATAGCCTTCAGCTACATTTGCTACGACCTAGCAAGGCGCCGTATTAAATTGATAATTAATATTATGAAGCATGTATCATTAAGAGAGATGTTCTACAATTGTGGATTAAAGTTAAGTATTACATCATCTACGTACTTTATTTACAGTTCTCAAGATATTGTCCTGTTCCAGACCTCACGCCAGTCAGCGTGTAATTAAACGCGTGCATTTCGGCCTCTTCTAGAAACACAGTGTTTGCTCTTCTGCCAACACTACAGTACTAACAAATCTCTCATCTATCCTATCTTCTTTTTATATTCTTCTTAAAAAAACAACAAAATTTTATTTATATTTCAACCTTAAATTATTGTTATTTTGAAAATGTTGTAGATAAAACAAAAGACAAGAAAACTGTAAAAAGATGAAAAACGAAAATTGTAAGATGTACGACCTGTTTTAAACATCAAGTAACAGGTCTGCAATTTGGCAATAGATAAATAAATAAATAAAAACCCGAAATGTATGCTTGGTAGAATAATTATGGTATACGCCTACGTGGAGACAATGTTTGCGCAGCAATCGCCGAGATAGTGTAACTGAGGCGGAATAAGGGGAACCAGCCCACATTCGCCGAGGCAGATGGAAAACCGCCTTAAAAATCATCCACAGGCTGGCCAGCACACCGGACCTCGACGCTAATCCGCCGAGCGGATTCATGCCGGGGACCGGCACGCTTTCCCGCTCGGGAAGCAGCGCGTTAGACCGCGCGGGTACCCCTACGGGCTTGGATGTGATATTAGTTTCAACTATGAAAAGGACATTGGCAATCTGCGGAATCACTGAAAGAACTTTTCGAAGAAAAACAAGAAAAGAAACATAAATTACATTCCATAAATTTATGGTTGCACTACTCTTTATGCTCCCGAATCATCGACAGTAATTAAAAAAAAAGATAACTCACGTACACAGGCAGCAGAGATGAATTTCACGAGACTGTAATGGGCTGTAATAAGATGGGTAAAATAAGGCGTGAAACAATAAAATCAGATTTAAAAATAGATTGAAAAATGAGCCAACCAGACGCAAATAAAGGTTTACTACCCCTTGATCATGGTTTCGATGTTTGTAAGAATATTTTCTTCAGAAGTATGGCTTTATTACATCACATGATGCAATAGGCGTCACAAGATAAAATATTTGCGTAAGTTACATGTACCTTATGCCAGAGACTAAGGCCAAAACATTTAAAAATCTTTACAGTTAATGACAAGACACAAGAGAATAGAGTGAAATAGTTCATTTTCATAGAATAGTAGAGGACAGATTGCAAAAAAAAAGATAATGAATAATCGGCCAACAGGCAAGAGAGGAGTAAGTAGTCCTCCTAAGAGATGGGTAGATGGATGATAGACGACTAATCCTTGGAAGAAGGTGAAGATGATAACGATGCTTCCTGATCGTGGCACCACTCCAAACTGTTGATATTTTTAAAAATATCGGGAATCCGATATATTGACATTTAAAAAATATCGTTATCCTCACTCTATATATCAAAAGGGATCAATATTTCAATACATCGACAAGGAAAATATAGATGTACCGGCCCATAAAAATATCGTCTGCATATTGTAAATACACTGCCGGTTTTAGAGCTGTATGCTTAAGTACTGGTATATTGTTATACATTCCGTACACCAACAAGTTAGCAAAAAAATGGTTCAAATGGCTCTGAGCACTATGGGACTTAACATCTGAGGTCATTAGTCCTCTAGACTTAGAACTACTTAAACCTAACTAACCTAAGGACATCACACATCCATGCGCGAAGCAGGATTCGAACCTGCGGCCGTAGCAGCAGCGCGGTTCCAGACTGAAGCGCCTAGAACCGCTCGGCCACAACGGCCGGCAACAAGTTAGGAACCTGCCTATTTCCCTTGCAGCAAGAATTGAAAGGAAAACAATGCACATTCACGCTTGGCGATAACCACTTTGCTAACAATGGTAAATGCACGTAAGTGGCACAATAAAATGTGTCTGATGAATCTGTTGTTCGTTTGCATCGCTTATCGGACTTGAACGGAACACTTCATGTCAACTTCTGCCAACCCCAGCGACGTAGCAGCTGTGTTAAAATTGCGTGGTGAAGTTAAAAGTTGCAGTTTATGTTGGTAGCGCCGGAGTGTCGATTACTTCAGCATTTCCCGTCACACATCTCCGCCCACCACAAAGACCAATCTTGACATTTAGATTTTTGTTCATCATTTTCAGCAACTGTTTTTGAAGAACGCTGACATGAAGAAGTAGCACTCTAGCTACGTTAAAAATCGTTGTTTAATGTAGCTCATGTGCTATTTCCACACATCGTAAATCTTGTAATTCCATTCACACCATCACACCACCGCCCCCCCCCCCCCCCCCTCCCCAGTGCAATCGGACTTCTTCTTTGTGCCATCTATACTTGCTTCACACAGTCGAAAAGAAAGACAGAACGCGATGAAACTCAAATAGTAGTTAGTTTCCTTCACACAACGAAAATAAAAGTACGTTCCACTATAATTTCAAAAGAACAGCTTCTAATATTTGCGGAAAATTAAGGAAAAAATATCATGTAAAATAAAAATATCGGCTCTCGATACTGCAGCCTCGATATCGATATATCGAGAAAAAGTCGGCGTTTTTGGAGGAAATATCGAGACATCCAAGTCTTTGGAAAAAGTGCCGATGTATCGCTATTTCGTCAACAGCCCTACTCCAAGCATGGGGCATTTGTGTTGTGATGTTAACGGCAGCCTACGCATAGGACGGTAATTCCCTAGTCTGGGTCCTACTGGTCTCTAACCTATGGTATGGAATGACACAGAATATTGCAGAAGGCCAATTACTTGTTCTAAGATGGCGGTGCGCAATACGGGGATCCTCCCTCGTGGTGGTCAAAAGGTGTCTAGTGTGACAAGTATGCTTGCCCTCAAGTTGCCATACAGTCCACCATCAGGCCACTGTCACATCTGAATGCCCCACAAATCTGGATATTGCCGGCCGAATGGAGACCCACCATGGAGCCCCTTTCCATCACTGTCAGGTGCTGATTCAGTGCCACAGAATCTGCTGGTGTGTCTTATAGTATTACTTGTAAATTATTAATTGTGTCCTTTTTGTTGTAATTCGATGTTTTTAATACACAACCCAAGTGAAAAATAGACTTCGTGTGTTTGGTTAGAGAGTTCTCTGTGTTTCTGAATGTTTAGTCCTGGGAAGAACAATGTGTGGGACGTGATGAACACATGTGCCTTTAGTTTAAAGTATTTAGAGTATAAATTTAGGTGCGCATGAATAATGCGTTTTATTAACCTGTTTTGCAGATTTGTTTCGTGCTTGTTAATTACTTGAGCTCTGTTTCCGCATTGCTCTTTATTTTTATTAAAACAGACCTTCTGCCTGAATAACAAGCTGTTATGTCCAGAGAGGCTGTACGAGTTGATTTTCACTAGAAAATGCTGCAGTTTTGGTTCCCGTGTGGCCACGACTATGTAGTCTATCCGAATGTTATGGCTTAGGTGCCCTGGTCGGTTGGTGAAGTAATTTCGCATCCATATTTAAGCCAGGAGATCTGTAATAGATAAGTCTGGCTGCCAGCTCTAATACTCGTTTAGGACCACCCAGTGGATACGTGCAGCTTGTGGTGTGCTGACACAAGACTAGCCGGTATGGAACTAACGCGATGTGCCTGCAGAACAATTAATCGGACCCGCACAGGCCACGGCATCTGTGCTGAAAACCTCTACCGTTGGGGAAGAGCTTCATCTTCTCAGTGTGACTGTGTAAATGAACACCAGACGATCCATTACTTTGTAACAAGCTGTAGCAGAAGAGCCTACTATGGGAACTTGGAAGATTTCTTTGCAGTGACAGAGGCAGCCCTTGAATGGATCGACAAATTCGAAATTAGTTTATAGGCTTATTTTTTAAATTATAAATTATGAAATTAATATGTAAGATTTTGTACAACTATGTAATCCACAATTGCTAGTCGCTGTTCATATGTAATTCCATACGCTAAATAATAATAATACGCAGTCTATTGCTCGATTACTGTTACAGGGCGCAGCACAGCATCGCTCTCTTTCAGCTGCTAACAAGTTTACAGGTAAGAGGCAATTGTCCGCTAAATCCACGTGGTTGCTGGAGAGTTTTAAGTGTGGTGAGATCTAGAGCGAAAGATAGGGTTATCTTCAATGCAGTCGGAAACCAAAACCGTGCGTACTTCTTTTTTAAATAACACTAAATTAATTCTATTGCATTTAAATGTTCATTACAGTTAGATATATATTCATTATCAGTCCGTTGCATTTGTACATTCGTCATCAGTACGTTGCGTTTCTATATTCATTCTTAAATAATTAACCATACGTCAGATGTGAGTACATATCAAGATTAGTTTATTGCACTATAGTGCATAAAAGCTTTCACGGTAATTTTAACTTGAACAGTACGATGTGTTCTTCCCGTACAGACCATACTGCTGAGTAATAAACAACTGAAGAAGACTGATGTACAGGTACTGGACTAACGAATGTGCTCACAGTATGGGACAAATCGCTGCCTTGTCCTAATGGTGGTACAACTTCATCAGGGGTGTTAGCTTCACACTGAAGCTCTAAGCACAAGCGGGGAACTGCTGCCTCCTCTGTTGTGGGCTAGGCCGCTGGCACGTACCCCAATGCGACCGCTTCCACTGTCAACAGAACGGCTGTAATAGATACCTGAGCGAGGTCGCTGATGTGCTGAGCGAGAGAATTTCGTTTCAAACTGCCCTGGGCCTTAGATTCTTCCGCGATAACTATAATATGTCAGCCAGCAATGTAGAATAATTTGATGGATGAGCTCGAAGTACGACGATACTAAATTATTTTTGGGTAAAAAGTAAGTTGAGAGCAATTCTGAATAGCAACTTCTACATCAGGAAGTCTGACTTGTTACTGTTCTTCCAGGTACCTCCCCATGCCATGATTCAGCAGGACAATGCGTGACCGCGTGTGTAGACGAATGTACAAACCTTCTCGGAAGGAGGACAAGATTTGCTAGTTAGTTATCGGGCACGTTCTCTGAAATTTCTCCCAACTTCCAATTATCCAATGTGGTTTTTAGGCAACTTGTCCATCTTGATCCGACAACTACTGTTAACAACTTGTAGTTTGGCATGCAGAGTGCGTGGAGAAAATTCCCCGGTAACATAAACAAAGTTCATTCGTTTCCATGTCAAAATGTGGATATCTGAGTGCAGTTTTTCGAGGCACACACTATTCTGAATTCTCATACATCACTTACACTTACGAAAAATTAATTATTTTTGTCGTGGCGTACCTGATTGAGGAACAAAGCTATTTTCACTCGCTTTATTCATCAAGATGTCATTAGTTTTACAAAATTACATGATGTAAAGATTAGATTAGGCAAAATGCATAACACAACCTGCATAAAGGAAATCTGCTACCATAAAGCAGTCAAAAATTTCTTGACACTGATAACTACGAAACTGGAACACGGACAATGCGAGAAATGGATGCATACTTACGTGCAAAGAGTCTAATGAGTACAGAATAGGGATTTAGATTCTTTATTAGGTGTGCTTTCTTTTCAATCGGTAGATTGTATTCGCCATTGGCCAGTACGTTGTGTTATAATACTAATGACATTGTAAACACCATGCGATGACACAGAAGCTGTCAGATTGAAACGGATAAATCTGAATTAAAAAGATGTTTTAGAAAAAGAATGTTACTCCTATTCGCTTTACTTGTCTGTATATAACGCTGCTTGCCCTCGGTGTCTTTCGCGATAGCTGATGCGGCGGGAAGTCCGGGATTGTTTTAGATTATGGTTTAGCATCCCGTAGATTATCTTTCCCTGTAACCTATTCCTACCTTTCTCACTATTTGGAACATCTTGCCCCATTTTACAAAGCGTTATACAATGTAAAATCACGCAAGATGTTCAAAATTCTGAGAAAAATTGGGGTTATTTATAGGGAAAGATGGGTAATATACACTATGTACAAGAGTGAAGACGAAACAATAAGAGTGGAAGACCAAGCACGAAGTTCTCGGATTAGAAAGGGTGTAAGACAGGGATATAGTCTTTTGCTCCTACTGTTCAATCTATACATCGAAATAAAGGGAAGGTTCAAGAGTGGAATTAAAATTCAAGGCAAAAGGATACCAATGATAAAGTTCACTGATGACATTGGTATCCTCAGTGAAAGTGAAGTAGAATTACAGGGTCTGTTGAATGGAATGAAAAGTATAATGAGAGTAAATGAAAGAAAGAGGAAAGTAATGAGAAGTAGCGGAAATGGTACATCGCCTCACACCCATACCAATGTCAAAACAGAATTTCCAAACAGAAGCAGACACCATTAAATATATTGAATATAACAATGGCTATAACCCTGAATTAGTTGACAAAATCCTGCACAAGAAAGAAAGAAGGAAAATTTTGCCCTACATTTATGCCCCTCTGCAATAACAACTACACCAAAAACCAACTGGTGTACTATACCATATCTAGGTAAGCTACCAGACAAACTAGCCAAAACACTGAAAACCCAAAACTATAAAACATCATTTTATGTAAGAGGTACTACAACTTATCTCCTACTCAACAGCATGGACAAAACAGATAAACTAAGCAAGAGCGGGGTCTACAAAATAACCTTTATTGACTGCAATAAACTGTACATTAGTCAAACGGGCCGGGACATATCAACAAGGCTGACTGAACATGAACGCAGCTGGAGACAAAATAAATCAGACACCACCTTTGAAGGACACAAATATCTGAAACACATAGAAGTGCTACATATAGCCAACAAAGGCAGAAAAAACAGCCTACTAGAAGCACTTGAAATTAACGAACACTTAGCCCTAAATCCCCAGCTGGTCCTAAATGACCAATTGCAACTGAGCACATCACCACTCTTAATCTTTACACAATAAAGTAAACCTGCTACTAACCATTAAGTGTCCCAATAGTGGACAAATTCACACCCCAATATAATGTAATATCCCTTATATGTTTACATTCCTAACTGTAACTCAACTATAACAATGTAATATTTGGTATATATTAATGCACAATTTTCTAATAACAAAATGTAACCGCCAAAGAAAACGTCGCTGTTGTACAACCAACAATTAATGTCCAGTGCAACTGTTCACAACAAATACAAAAAAATTGTAAATTTGTAATAATGTGTATTCTAAATAATTCTAATTGTTGTCATACATGGTACTGACAAACCATAAAATGTGAATTTTTATGGTAAAGAACAGTTTTACAGAACAAAGAAAGTCAAAAGACCCGTTTGACAATTCCAAAGGCAATACCACAACTAAAGATCGTATGTAAGAGCATTGTATCGCCGGCTGGGGTGGCCGAGCGGTTCTAGGCGCTACAGTCTGGAACCGCGCGACCGCTACGGTCGCAGGTTCGAATCCTGCCTCGGGCATGGATGTCTGTGATGTCCTTAGGTTAGTTAGGTTTAAGTAGTTCTAAGTTCTAGGGGACTGATGACCTCAGAAATTAAGTCCGATAGTGCTCAGAGCCATTTTTGCATTGTATCCTAGCCCAGAATGTTTGGTTCGTAAGAACACAAGCTCCTTGTAAACAATAGCCAGTAGTTATCTGAAGATGGCCTAATAAGTCGAAAACAAATTCATACAAATAAAAATCAGCAGAAAAAAAACCGCCTAAGTGTTATTCAACCCTCAAGAGTGAGAAACTTAACATCAGGATTGGTGATCACAAAGTAGATGATGTTAAGAATTTGTGCTAAGTAGGCAGCAGAATAACCCATGATTGACGGATCAAGGAAGACATAAAAAGCAAACTAACACTTGCAAAGAGAGTATTCCTGGCCAAGAGAAGTCTATTAGTATCAAACATCGGCCTTAATTTGAGGAAGAAATTTATGAGAAGGTACGTTTGCAGCACAGCATTGTATAGTAGAACTGGTGATCACGAAGTAGATGAAGTTACGGAATTCTGCTAACTGGGAAGCAAAATAACCCATCATGGACGGAGCAAGAAAGTCTGTGGGAAAACCGGAACAGAAATGAATTGAAGCATTTGAGATGTGGTGCTACAGACGACTGTTGAAACCTAGGTGAACTGACAGAGTAAGGAACGAGGAGGTTCTCCGCAGAATCGACGAGGGAAGGAACATGTGCAAAACACTGACAAGAAGACGAGATAGGATATGTGTTCATGTACTACGACATCAGGGTATATCATCCATGGTACTAGAGGGAGCGGTAGAGGGTAAAAACTCTAGAGTAAGCCAGGGATTGGAATACATCCAGCAAGTAATCGAAGACGTTGGTTGGAAGTGCTACTCTGAGATGAGGAGGTTGGCACAGGAGAGGAAATTTTAGCGGAACAGTGAGAAGACTGATGAGTCAAATGAAAGAGAGGGGGAGGGGGGGAGGGGAGAGGAGAGCATGAGGTCCTTAGAGGTGAAGCACAACTCCGGTTCTGGAAGGATGGAGAACTCTGGCATGCCCTTTTCGAGAGAAGATTCCGGCATTTGTCTTATGCGAGGGAACCGACGAGAAATCTGAATTTAGGCTGCCAGGCAGGGAGCTGAAACGTTTTCTCACAAGTGCAAATACGGTGTGCTAATAGTTCCGTAACTTCACTAGGTGATGAGATAAAGCAAAACAAAGATGGAAACGAGGGAGGAAGAGCTAGAGACAGAGAGGAGTGAAGAGCGGAGAAAGAGGAGGAGATGGGGTGGGCGGGAGAGAGGGGGTAAGATAGGAAGGGCGTGAACACTAGAACAGTTATCGGGTCAATAAGAAAGCAATAAAATCGAGAAAATCAAATTCAGTTTTACATCTCTACTTTTAAATCCCATTATATCAGATTTTCAGTTGCTAGATCTCGAAACAATTTCCAACAATACTGACTACATCATCAGATGTCAAATGTTTTTTATTCCAGTCTTTGATCACAATATCAATTCTCTAGACGATGACCGGTTTCAGTCCATAATGACCATCCTCAGATCTTTTTTACACCATGTCCTAAAGTGATAAGACCATAGTGGCATCGTCAAAACATATAAATACAGTATAATCAGCACAACATCGTCACGTAGATCTAAAATAAGGTGTGGATTATGCCACATCGTCCACACAGTCATTATTGCAATAATTAGACGATGTTGTGCTGATTATATGTTCTGACGATGCCATTATGGCCTTATCACTTTGAGACATGGTGTAAGAAAGATCTGAGGATGGTCATTATGGACTGAAACCGGTCATCGTCTAAAGAATTGATATTGTGATCAAAGACTGAAATAAAAAACATTTGATAGTATTGGATCACTGTTTGTATATGCGACCATGTCGCAGTTGGTGAAATCATCAGATGTTCTAAACCGCCGTGAATGTTCTCACAACACTTACTGTCCTTAAGCTCGGAATTTGTGTTAACTGCCTTGTAGAATGCTCAGTTAACACGCAGACTCTTCATGGCGCAGGTGTTTATTAGCCAGTTAACAAGGCAGGTCGGGTATCCAGCTGCGAGGTCTGGAGCTCGTTCGCTTAATCGTTCGCCGTGCTGTTCGCTCTTTAAAGAGGGAAGTCGTTAGGACGTGGCCGTACAGCTCCGACCTACAGCGGAGAGCGAACGGCTGTCGAGTCCTCACGGCAGGGAGGACAACTTCTCTGCTCGCGTGAAAAACAAGTACGACCGGCACTGCGGGGGGCCTTGGCTCGACTCTGCAAAGAGCTCCGCCCGGCCGAGTGTTTACCTACTACGCTTGCCTCTTCAGGAGACGAGATGCGCTCGGCCCTCGGCGCGAGGACGTCCGGCCACTGTGACAGCTAGCTGTCCGACAGGCGTCACGTCCTCATTTCGGGGACTGCATTCTATATCAGTGGGTCCCAGCATTTCTGAGACCATTACCCCTAAGTGTAATCAGATATTGACTGGTACCCCACAACATGCCCCCATCATCATGGACACTAGCGCCCAATTAAACTTCAGAATGAAAAAAAAATCTTTGCTCTTTTTATTTTTAAAACTATGAAAGACAAGTGACATTTAGTTTTTGTAGGTGTTTTATTAACTATGAACTAATGAGTCAATGATACAATCGATACTGCTTTTTTCTCACAAACTTACAACCTTTTTTTTCCAGAATGATGCAGCTCCCGGTACATCGCGAGTGCATTGAGGATAAGGCACTTATAAAACACGCTTGCTCTGCAACACTCCTCTCCCTAATGCTCCACTTACTGTTTCTAATCACCTGGCTGCTGGACTCCCTCTTTCTAAAGCGGCACACGTTGGGAAACTTCAGGCTGCTTATACTGTTTGTACGAGGGTTGGAATTTTAATAGTGGCAACTATTTATTTACTGCTCGTACAAAATAGATACGTGTTTCAAACTAGTACTGACCTTGAAAGTAGTCACCAGCATTGTGTATAACCCGTTGCCAGCGATGTGGAAGTCGCAGGACACTCTTAGCAGTGCCAGTTGTGTTGGCAGTTCGAGCGGCGCGGTCTATTGTCCGACGAATTTGTAGCAGTTCTGAAGTGAATGCCGTGAAATCTTTCCTTCAGTTTAGAAATCGAGTTGAACTTACGAGGGCTTAAGTGAGGGGAGTGCAGCAGGTGGTATAGCACTTAGCAGCCCCATCAGTCAAACAAAGCAGTAACAGCTTGCACTGTACGTGCTTGAGCATTGTCCTGCAAAATGATGGCCAGGTCCTGCAGAAAGTGTCACCACTTCTGTCTCTAAGCTGGTCGCAGGTTGTGTTCAAAAATGAACAGCGTAGAGACAGAAGTGATGACACTTTCTGCCATACCTGACTATCATTTTGCGGGACAATGGTCAAGCAAGTACAGTGCAAGAAGTTACTGATTTGTTTGACTGATGAAGCTGCTAAGTGCTATAGCACCTACTGCACTCCCCTGACTTAAGCCCTCGTGAGTTCAACTCGATTTCTATACCGAAGGAAACACGTCACGTTATTCGCTTCAGAACTGCTACAAATTCGTCGGGCAGTAGACCGCGCCGCTCGAAATGTCAGCACAACTGGCATTGCTAAGAGTATCCTATGATTTCCACATCGCTGGCAACGGATTATACACAATGCTGGTGACTACTTTGAAGGGCAGTAAAACTTTGAAACACGTATCCATTTTGTACGAGCTGTAAATAAATAGTTGCCACTATTAAAGTTCCAAACCTCTTATAAGCACTGCCACCAGTAATAATAATACTGTGTATGTCTCATAGCAATTTAACAGCTGTTATGTAGTTACTGTTGTGTTGTGCTGTCAATTACTTCTCTTATCTGTTGCGACGTGAATAATGAAGCAACTTCTGATCCACTGCAACTCTGAGAAGGAGTTTTCGTGAGCTATTTAAGCGCACATGATGTGTGTGTCTCAGTTTTACTGTCATCGATGGATGGTACATATTACGTGGTGTGTTTGTGTAGTGAGTGGACTATGTAAGGAAAATGTTTTTCATAAATTCGTTTCAGAGGCTGTAACCTCCAACAGGTTGTAAGTGAATTAAGAAGTGTGTGTACGACGGTAGTGAAGAAGCACTGAGAATATCACAGGTCACAATCCAAGAATTTCTATAAACACGGCTTGTGGCGCTACGACTACGCGGAAGTACAGGCACGTCCGGTCACTGTCGCGTCCCAAGCGGAACTGCAATCTTAGCTGCCCAAGCACGACTCAGGCCCCGTCCCCACAGCTTTACTTCCGCCAGTACCTTCTCCTACTTCACAGAAGCTCACCTGCGAACCTTGCAGAACTAGCACTATCGAATAATTATACTTATTTACATTTTCAAGAAATATTTTTTTTATTTTATTCAGAAGGCGAAAAAAAGTGGCAAGTGAGCGAGACTCACGTCCAGGCGACCCTGGTTCCAGACCCGTCTATGCTACTTTTGTTTCCTTTTTTTCTAAATTCTTGTTTTAATTTATAATTACTCATGAAAATTTTGCAACGAATTGATTAAGGGGAATTACAAGCCTCTATAAATCAAGATTGCAAGTTGAATGTCACATTTTGTTTCAGTCTTTTGCGTGTTTTTGTTTAAAAAATAAATAAAAAATAAAAAAGATGGTAGAGCACTTGCCCGCGAAAGGCAAATGTCCCGAGTTCTAGTGACGGTCCGGCACACAGTTTTTATCTGCCAGGAAGTTTCATATCAGCGCACACTCCGCTGCAGAGTGAAACTCTCATTCTGGATATATAGATATATATTATTATTGGTGACTTGTGTAATCGCTATTATAGTCTTATAAAAAGTGATAGTAGGTTATTATCATTTACAAATAACTAGGTTTCATGGGTGGAACACAATCTAACCTTTTTGTTTTTACCCCTCAGAAAATTTCATTTTACTCTGCAATGGGTAATACCCCCCGCTTGGGGACCACTTCTCTGTGTAATGTTGGATCTGCCTATGCAGAGCACCATAAAACTGCAGCAACCTGAAGAAAATGAAAGAAAGTTAAAACAGAATTTCATGCAACTGGTTTTGTACGTTATCCTATCAGAAGTATCTGGACACTCACGTGTAATATGGATTCACCACTAGATGTTACGAGAGGCGGACCCGCCGATATAAAAGAAATTCGCCATTATTGTGTGGTCAGCAGAGCAGGAGTAACAGCAGACTGAGTCGCTCGGATAGCGTAGTGATTTCGAAGGTGGACTAGTCATTGGATACCACCTGAGTAATATATTTATCAGGGAAATTTCAGCCCTTCTAAAGCAAGTCTTGTGATTGTGAAAAATATAAGAAGATCAACAGAATGATTACAAAATAATCCACGTGCAGAACATAGTTACTCAGAATTACCATTAATTTCTAGAAACGCAAAGAAACAACCACAGCTAAAGCAAGACCAGTGAGTCCTCATCAGGTATGGTCGAGCATTGCGGATGGTGGTTGTAGAAAAGCACTTGAAATCTGAGGAAGGAATAACTAGTGAGTTCCAAAATGTTACTAGCAGTCCAGCTAGCACAAAGACTATGCCTGTGGAGTTAAAAAGACTGGCTTCCAATGGGCTAGCAGTTCGCCGTAAGCCACACAATTGCGGCACTTGAGGTGCCGTCAAGAACGATGCGACAGGACAGTGGGGTGCTAATCACCATTCGGGGGAAAAACTTGAGTTTGGAGAATCTCTGGTGAACATTACATTCCACCGAGTGAAGGACCAGCAGTGAAGTGCAGAGGTTGGTTGGTTGATTCGGGGGAGGGGACCAAACAGCTAGGTCATCGGTGCAGAGGAGGTGGTGTGGTATGGGGCTGTTTTTCGTGGTTAGTATGTGCTCTCCTTATTTCCCTTACCAAAAACGCTATACGTGGAAGAATGTGGACAATAGAGAGACAGGTCGGAGACGTTGAGCGTATCAGCATGACAATGCACCCTGCTATAAAACATCTCCGACGCAATCGTTTGCGCTTAATAACATTTCTGAAATAGACTCCCCTGCCCAGAGTCTCGAACCGAACTCAGTGGAACACCTTTGGGATGATTTAGAACGTTCACTTCGTTCTAGTCCCTAGGGTAAAACATCACTATCTTCTTTGGTTTCGGCTGTTGAGGGCGAAAGGACTGCCATTCGTCCGCTGATTCGTCACTGAAAGTGGCCCCAGCAGAATTAAAACACCACAAAGGCTATATTAATATCTGCTTTTGATCAGATAGTATACTAACCTTGTTGTTACTCCCACTTGCCGGTTCCCAGATCTCCTGAAGATAGACGTTGACTGTGGATTTTTTAATACAGACACAGTCCCTTTGACTGTTCAGAGATGTCACTAAACCCGCCCCAAGATGTAAACAACCATGCATGAACAGCACCTTTTAGACGGACGGGGTCCGACAGCAGATCAGTTCCAGTCATTCCATCAGGAAGGAGGTACACGGCTCGTGTTGACCGTAGTACAACCATGTATAGACGGTCAATACCGCGGATCGATCGCGTCCGCATTGTCACTTTGTGTCAGGAAGGGCTCTCAACAAGGGCAGTGTCCAGGCGTCTCAGAGTGAACCAAAGCGATGTTGTTCGGACATGGAGGACATACAGAGAGAGGCCGCTCAAGAGTTACTACTGTAGCGGATAACCGCTACCTACGGATTATGGCTCGGAGGAACCCTGACAGCAACGCCGCCATGTTGAATAATGCAACCATATCGGCAGCATATTGGGGAGACATTCGTCTTCAAGGACGACAATTCGCGCCTCCAACGTGCACATCTTGTGAATGACTTCCTTCAGGATAACGACATCGCCCAATTAGAGTGGCCAGCATGTTCTACAGACATGAACCCTATCGAACATGCCTGGGATAGATTGAAACGGGGTGCTTATGGACGAAGTGACCCACCAACCACTCTGATGGAACTACGCCGAATCGCCATTGAGGGGTGGAACAATCTGGACCAACAGTACCTTGATGAACTTATGGATAGTATGCCATGACAAATACATGCATGCATCAATGCAAGAGGACGTGCTACTGGGCGTTAGAGGTACCGGTGTGTACAGCTATCTGTACCACCACCTCTGAAGGTCTCGCTCTACGGTGGTAGAACATGTAATCTGTGGTTTTCATGACCAATAAAAGGGGCGGAAATGATGTTTATTTTGATCTCTATTCCAATTTTCTGTACAGGTTTCGGAACTTCCGGAGCGGAGGTGACCAAAACTTTTTTTTATGCGTTTATAATTAAAGTACGACATAATAGCTTTTGTTTCCACAGGGAGTAATCATTTTGGACCATAGATAAATTACTTGGAGCTGATTTCTGTAGATTTACTAAATACATTGCTCTGCAGTATTTAAACAGAAGCGGTTAACGGCGCTACAGTCTGGAACCGCGTTACCGCTACGGTCGCAGGTTCGAATCCTGCCTCGGGCATGGCTACGTGTGATGTCCTTAGGTTAGTTAGGTTTAAGTAGTTCTAAGTTCTAGGGGACTGATGACCTTAGAAGTTAAGTCCCATAGTGCTCAGAGCCATTTGAAGCCATTTAAACAGAAATAACTATATATTTCCATCACAAACGAAGGTTTGTAAAAAACGCTTATATGCTCATTGTAATAATGATAATGTCAGGGTTCTCCTGAATGTTAGTTACTGAATGTTTTGTTTCGTATTAAACACACAGCACTTCAAGAGATTTTTACACCAGACACGTTACGCTTTTATTTACAAAGAACCATTAGTGAAGGCTCTGTAAATACATTTTCTACAGTTTGCAATTGTTGTTAACAAAGGTCGGAAGAAATCACTGTCGACTACAAAGCAGTAGTAAACACCGTAAATAAATCATATATCAATTTCATCAGAAAAAAAGTTTTCAGTCTGTAAATAGATGTAGAAATTAATTTTGTGTGCTGTATTCACCCCATTAGTGCTAAGATTTTCGAGATTGGATTAATAAAAAGTAGAGAAAGGTTATGATGGTGGTTTTAATGCGCCATGTGTCTTACATTGTCTGCCTTCCAGCTTTCTCAAAGAACCTTCGTTTCTCTTACACGATATTTCAAGCAGGAAGATAATATAGTTCCTCCAACAGAGACTGCATTTTCTCATTTTCAGCTAGCCGTATAAGTTAGTAGTTGCAGTGACGGAGACTACCATATTTTACTATTACACTGGCTCAAACGTTTTCGATTTACTAGGTATTGTAGGACACAGAGTGCATACACATTCGCATTGCACAAATTACACCTAAAGGTGTGATTCAGAGAAACATATAGCGAGTACCTAAATGATATCTGTTGTAAGAAGTATGGTTTCAGTTTTGTCCTGGATTAACTTATGTTAAACTCCCCTTCAGTTATCCCATAGCGCTAGCAGAAAGTTCCTTGTCACTAAGAAATCTCAAAGAAAGTTAGTGAAATTGCGTTTGTTTACTTATGGGTCATATTTAATACACAGGGAAATATTTCGGGGCCACTGAAACCCGGTGTCTTGTGAACCCAGAGGTTAAACATAGAGCAGTGACAGGAGTTCAAGCCAGTCTGTATCAGGCATCTAACTAACATCAAAGAGTTTCTGTAATTACTTAATCTTGCGAATGAAGTCTTAAGTATCTCACATCAAACACAGTAGGAAATTGTCCGCCGCAGTAGTACTATCTCGAAATCTCTTAGCCGGCCGCTGTGGCCAAGCCGTTCTAGGCGCTTCAGTCCGGAACCGT
Source organism: Schistocerca americana (assembly GCF_021461395.2). Taxonomy (NCBI): domain Eukaryota; kingdom Metazoa; phylum Arthropoda; class Insecta; order Orthoptera; family Acrididae; genus Schistocerca; species Schistocerca americana. Next base: position 322,367,711 of record NC_060121.1, on the reverse strand, counting down.
GCTGCTGCTACGGTCGCAGGTTCTAATCCTGCCTCGGGCATGGATGTGTATGATGTCCTTAGATTAGTTAGGCTTAAGTAATTCTAAGTCTAGGGGACTGATGATCTCGGATGTTAAGTCCCATAGTGCTTGGAGGCATTTGAATCTTACCTTCTTTAGCATTTGACTTGCGTGTATATCAATTTTGATTGGTCATCTCAGGTTCTTGGTCACTAGTTAGATTGTTAGGAAGTTTCGTTGGTATTAACATCCTCTTTTCTCATGCTAAAAAAACATAATAGCCATATGATGAACTTCCTAAAAGAATCCAAGCGTAATGCTTAGTTTTCTGATGCATCCCCTGCAACCTGTAAGCTCCTGCTCTTGGGACATAATTTTTATGGTCCCCATGATCCATCCCATATACTAAAAATACGGTCCATCCACTACATTTTATCGTTGCTTACCTGCAGACAACAACTATGGCACTCGAAATGGTGGTGCCTGTAAATTCATTGCCTGGCCCAATGCAGACCATTCACAAGTTTCTTTAAATGGAAAGTACAAGTGCCTAGCAAATAAAATGATTAGGATGGTGTATTGTAGCTAGGCTTGTCCAGGAGCAGGTCGATCGGAGTACTTCATTAAAACTTGAATTTGGTAAATATTTAACTTTCGAAACAAGTAATGTCCACACAGATGACAGGATTTTTTGACTCTTACACCAGAAGTTATAACACTTAGCACGTCATAACAGAATTGTTTCACATCAGTGCATAAATTTCATAATAACTGTTCTATTTGCAAGCTGCCGGGTCTGTAATATGACGAATCTGTCGTCCTAATGGATGATTACAATTAATCTCTGATTACATAGAAAACGGGCTGGGCAGAATGGCGCTCGGACGTAAATAACTTCCCGGCTGCCGTGGCCTAAGGACCCACTTGGGGGCGTGTCCACGCCATATCTCCGATTCGTTGCTGCGTCTTGCTGTGACTGTCTTTACTTATGATGCCGTCTTGCGGTACAAGCTTTTGCATGAGACCTTGTTCTGCGATAGACACCACAATTTGCAACACCTACGCTGGTGAAAAGAAGTGAAACCGATCCACTGAACTATCGTCTTATGCAGTAACATATTGGGATCTGATAGGCTATGATCTAGGGAGAACAAAGTAACCAACTCGTTAGAAATCAGCTTAAGTTCCGAAAACAGTGATTACATGAAACTCAACTTCTTGCCACGTGATATCCTTATTGACACTTCTACATCTACTTGGATACTCTGCACATCACATTTAAATGCCTGGCAGAGGGTTCATCGAACCACCTTCACAATTCTCTATTATTTCAATCTCGCGCAATGAACGAACACCTATATTTTTCAGTAGGAGCTCTGATTTCCTTTATTTTATCGTGATGGTCGTTTCTCATTATGTATGTCGGTGTCAACAAAATATTTTCGCATTCGAAGGAGAAACTTTGGAATTTTGTGAGAAGATTACGTCGCAATGAAAAACGCCTTTCTTTTAACGACGTCCAGCCCAAACCCTGTATCATTTCTGTTACACTCTCTTCCATATTTCGCGATAATACAAAACGTGCTGCCCTTCTTTGAACTTTTTCAATGTACTCCGTCAGTCCTATCTGGTAAGGATCCCACACCGCGCAGCATTATTCTAAAAGAGGATGGACAAGTGTAGTGTAGGCAGTCTCCTTAATAGATCTGTTACATTTTCCAAGTGTCCTGCCAATGAAACGCAGTCTTTGGTTAGCCTTCCCCACAACGTGTTTCTTCCAATTTAAGTTGTTCGTAATTGTAATACCTAGGTATTTAGTTGAATTTAAGGCTTTTAGATTAGACTCACTTGTCGTGTAGCCGAAGTTTCACGAATTCCTTTTAGCACAGCTGGAGGAAACCAGCTGATCTATTGACCCAGTACCACACCGACGCCATCGATGGAAAATAAGTTTTTATGGGATGTCTAGCTACGATTCAGATTGGACTGAGAATTTCCTGTCAGCGGGACGCAGCATATTTTCCTGGATGGTGTGCTTCCTATAGACACTGAAACGTTATCAGGTGTACTAACTGTAATCGACCTTTGGTATTCATTTTATACGTTAATAACTTACGGGATAGTATTAGTTGCAAGCTCAGTTTCTCCACAGATGACGCAGTTAATTACCCTGGGTTAACACGAGTATGCAGCTATGCTTGGATTCACGCCCACTGGGCTCGGCATGGTTCCACACCTCATTCGGTACCTTCCACAACTTCACTGACTCTCTTCCCGTACGTCCCGCAGCGGTCCGCGCTGCAAAAAATGGTCGTTCAGGCTTCTGATAGGTGGTCACATTAACGTAACTGTATAATGTACACTCATGCTCAGCCAGCCAGAGTGGCCGAGCGGTTCTAGGCGCTACAGTCTGGAACCGCGCGTCCTCTGCGGTCGCAGGTTCGAATCCTGCCTCTGGCTTGGATGTGTGTGATGTCCTTAGGCTAGTTAGGTTTAAGTAGTTATAAGTTCTAGGGGACTGATGACCTCAGAAGTTAAGTCCCATAGTGCTCCGAGCCATTTGAACCATTTTGAACACTCATGCTCAAAAATTAAGGATATTGCTGATACATGGTGAAACGACGCTCTGGTGGGAGGTTTGCGGGTTTAAATCACCTCGGGGTATGACCATGCGGAGCATTTGACCTGCGGTCGTCGCACAGTGGCTCTGGCAGCAGTCCACAGGTGTGTTGATGCATGTCAGAGTACGGTGCAGCGAGTAAGTGTGCAGACGTTTTCAGACGTGTTAATGGTGACTGTGTGTTGAAAATGGCTCAAAGAACACTTGTTGATGACGTTATGAAGGGTAGAATACTAGGGCGACTGGAGGCTGGTCAAACACAGCAGGTCGTACCACGGGCCACAAATGTGATCTCAAGATTATGGCAACGATTCCAGCAGACAGGAAACGTGTCCAGGCGCTACAGTACGGGACCTCCACAGTGTAAAACACCACAAGACGACCGATATCTCACCATCAGTGCCCGCACAGGGCCACGGAGGACTGCAGGTGACCTTGCTCGGGACCTTACCGCAGCCACTGGAACAGTTGTCTCCTGACACACAGTCTACAGACGATTGAACATACATGGTTTATTCGCCCGGAGACCTGCAAGGTGCATTCCAATGACCCCTGGTTCAGCAGAGCCCGTAAAGCCTGGTGTCAAGAATACAGTACATGATCATTGGAACAGTGGTCCCAGGTTATGTTCACGGACCAGTGAACAGTGATTCTCGCCAGGTTTTCATCTGACGTGAACCAGGAACCAGATAACAACCCTTTAATATCCTTGAAAGGGACCTGTATGGAGGTCGTGGTTTGACGGTGTGGGGTAGGATTATGATTGGTGCACGTACACTCCTTTATGTCTTAGACAGAGGAACTGTAGCAGGTCAGGTGTATCGGGATCTTATTTTGCTCCAGTATGTCCGCCTTTTCAGAGGTGCAGTGGGTCCTACCTTCCTCCTGATGGATGATAACGCACGGCCCCACAGAGCTGCCATCGTGGAGGAGTACCTTGAAACAGAAGATATCAGGCGAATGGAGTAGTCTTCCTGTTCTCCAGACCAAAACCCCATCGAGCACGTCTGGGATGCTCTCGGTCGATGTATCGCTGCACGTCTTCAAACCCCTACGACATTCAGGAGCTCCGACAGGCACTGGTGCAAGAATGGGAGGCTATACCCCAGCAGCTGCTCGACCACCTGATCCAGAGTATGCCAGCCCGTTGCGTGGCCTGTGTACGTGTGCATGGTGATCATATCCCATATTGATGTCGCGGTACATGCGCAGGAAACAGTGGCGTTTTGAAGCACATGTCTTTCGGGACGGTTTTCTCAACTTATCACCAATAACGTCGACTTACAGATCTGTGTCGTGTGTACTCCCTATGTGCCTATGCTATCAGCGCCAATTTTGTGTGCCTATGCTATCAGCGCCAGTTTTGTGTAGTGCCACGTTGTGAGGCACCACATTCTGCAGTTGTCCTTAATTTATGAGCATGAGTGTATTTCTACAACGCGTTCCAAAGGTTTAAACCTTCATTATCAGGGGGAATTACTTGTATTAATATGGTATTTGTGTGCTGTGTTACGGCTTTGAAGTAAGTTATGGCGCTGATTAGTAGAGGAAAACAAATCACTATTTCAGAACATTGCTCTTGGGTTTTTTTGACTGAACAGAACTGTAGATGTGAAAATATAATAATTAAACTCCAATGGTCACAGGCTACTTTCTACGTCGAATAACATTACATGTTCACACTTTGTAAACAAAGATGGTGTCTAGAAACTAATAAGTACAAAGAATATATAGCAAAACAGAAACACTATTCCACTGTGGAAAGAACATATAGTGAAACAGATCACTATTTCCAAGCCAGTCTTAATGCACTGTGGAGATTTTTGGTCGTGTGGATGAGTACGTTAGTGTAAATATTTCCCGTCTTACATAAATCCTTTTCTGTCAAGTTTATATAGCTTATACTTTGCACCCATTTATGTAATCAGGTGACATGTTGGAAACATTAAGTGTAGTAATTATGTTGCACATAGTGGCAAAATTATCCTTGGGGGTATGGGTCAATGAAGAGAAAAAGAAAGTTGGTTAAGCGTCACAATGCAGACGCAAAGGTTTGGGCTTAGAATTCCCATCGCTCGAATGATTTTCATCTATCACTTCTTGCTTCTTTCATAACTGGCACTGTATTACGTTAATAATGTTGAGTTTCAGCGTGATTTGGATTCCACTTTTAATTGCAGGTTTCCCTAAATGAACAACGTAAGTCAGTTCGAAGGGGCGCGGAGCAAGGAAAGAGCACAAGACCACAACTAGCGGCGTTATAACCAAACTTCGTGGTGGTGACTGCTTTGTTTTACGCTATTGTCAGCCAATAGACGGAATTTGTATTTTAAATTTCCTTTTACTTGGTGGCCTTGGATTTCTCCGGGAAGCAACTATGACTACTGTGAAAAAGTTGAGCGTACTATGTTAAAGATGGCCAACGGCCTTGCCGCAGTTTTAACACCGGTTCCCTTCAGATCACCAAAGTTAAGCGCTGTCGGGCTGGGCTAGCACTTGGATGGGTGACCGTCCGGTCTGCCGAGCGGTGTTGGCAAGCGGGGTGCACTCAGCTTTTGTGAGGCAAACTGAGGAGCTGCTTGATCGAGAAGTAGCGGCTCCGGTCTCGGAAACTGACATACGGCCGGGAGAGTGGTGTGCTGACCACATGCCCCTCCGTATCCGCATCCTGTGGGCTGAGGATGACACGGCGTCCTTTGGGCCTTCATGGCCTGTGCGGGAGGAGTTTACTTAAAGATGACAGACATTTTCCACGTTCATCAGACAGATGGTGATCCTTAGTGGGCTTTGCGACAGCAGCGGACGTCGCGACGTGAGAAGACCTTGACCACAACAGCTGCTAGGTCAGGTCGGGCACCAACGGTTGTTGATATATGAGGTCCCCTGTGAGGGACACTGTGCGAATCCTGCGGAACAGGTTCGGCCCTCGTACATGACAGATAGCTCTTGCTGGCGCGCCCGGAGTATCTGGCTCCAACAGGACTGGCTTACCAGCTGATCTCCACTACAAACACTCAACTCAGCGAGACATAATCTGCTGGCTAAATTCCCATTTCAAGACTGTCGCCTGTCAGTTCATTTACGCAAATATTTTTCAGTAACATAAAAGGACGTTTCTCAGATTCGTAGAGAAGAGAAGCAAACGTTCAAGAAAAACTGAGCTCTCTTTTGTTATTTGCACTCGATATTAAGGGAGTTAGTCCCGCTCCATATCTGAGTGGTATGGAGACCAGGGTTCGATTTCCTGCACTGCCAAGGACATTTCTATGGTGGGAGAACTCATATGGGGTGCAGTGAGCTTCGTGAAGCGAAGAGCTACTCGACCGAATAGTAGCGGCCGAATGAGCCATGCGCTGACTACATGCCACTTCATACTGCACTCGCACGACGCCGCAAGGTAGAGGACGACACGGCGGCCAGTAGACATCCCTTTGGTTTTCACGACCTGGCGATGAGTTCATTTTAGTTTGGAACTTGGAGGTTTGTTGATAATACTGTAATGCAGCCAAAGGAATTGGAAGGTCGGCTGAACGGGTTATAAGGCGAATATTAAAATAAGTAAGAAAAATGTAACGGAATAAAGTTGACTTAAACCAAACAATGCTGAGGGAATTAGATCAGGACAGGGTTTCCCAAACTGTGTTCCGTGGAACACTACGTGAACGGACTCACCTTCCATAGCTGAAAGACTGCACAGGAGTATGTGTTAAATGGTACTGCTGCATGCTGCGATTCAAGAGAAGTGTAGTCATAATCAGGGCAAGGTGGACAGTTCGATCAGTAAATAGTTTCACCTCTACCAAGGCGTCATCAATAAAATAAAAAAAAGGAGGGAAAGTGAGCCATTCATTCTATGTGATTGCTTGTAAGGCGTAGCAAGCATTTAATACATTCTTTCTCTGTATCCTATCATATGTACGGTACTGTAGGTGATAAAAGCTATGAACTTAGTCATTATAGCACCCCAGTCTCATGGGCGCATTCAAAAAAGATTACAGTAAAGTTCCAAATTTGAAATGATTATACAAAAACAGCTCGTAGTCTTTGGTAACGAAATCAGCTTAAAGAACACGAAATAAATTAAACAAGTAAAATATTCAGTTGGGTTTTTGCACTGGATACATGTGACCAAGATTTAGACAGATACAATGTGAAAATCGTGAAACATTACGGATGAAAAATTAGTTTGCATACTGAAAAATATGGAACTATATGGCTCAAGACAATTGAAAAGGTCTCTGAAACCGTATGGTTTTATTTAATTAAAGAACCTATGCCTCACTTTCAGGCAGGATACTTTTTCCTCCGATATGCTGTTCCAGCGCATTTAGAAAGCCTCTGCAATGCTGTTAGATTTTAGGGGGAATACCGAATGGGTTGAGGCGTGAATGGGATTTGGATTGAGGAGGGAGGCGTGCTAGTGTAGTCCGTGCAGTTGTGACAGGGTGGCGTAGTGGTTAGCTCATCCGCTTAGTGAGCAAATTTTCATTCGTCGCTTCAGTCTGCATATATATACACTGACGTGCAAAATTAAAGCAATAAACCACTTTATATTGACCACTCGAATACCTCTTCATGAAATTGTACGGTTAAATGGGCTAGGCTTAACTGCTTCAAGTATCGTGATGAGATCTCGGGACCTCATATGCGGTTGTTGCGAGGTGCTGTGGGAGTAGAGTTCGTATTGCTGGACGATAATGCATGACTTCATACAGCACCCGGGGTTGAACGGAAGGTACTGCACATATGGCGTGTGGCCTGTTCGCTCTCCCGACTTGCGTTCCATAGAACACGTCTGGGATGCACTAGGTGAAAACTTCCATTACGTCAGCATCCACCAACCACCCTTCAAGACTTACGAGCAGCGCTGTAGGAAGACAGGGCGTTATTGCCTCAACATGATATTGTCGTTTGTCAGGTCTGTATCGCTGCCAGAGGTGGTCACACCCCATAATGAGCGCATTAACGTGTCTGTAAATCCGTTAAGTTGAAAAAAAAAACCAAGAACATTTTTGTCTACAGTTACGCATGTTGCAGTCTTTATATTGTTACTACTTTACTATCACCTGATTATACTGTTTTGTGGTAAAACAAACGCAACCTTGCAAAGTTTCAGTTTGTTGCTTTAATTTTGGGCACCAGTGCGTATTAAAAATATGTCTTGCAGAGATTCGTGTTATTTTACGCTCATTTGGAAAGGGCTATTTAAGAAAGCTAAGACAGCAATCCAGAACAAACGGATCTGATGCGAACTACCTACTAAATTCAAACTACGAATCCAAAACCCGGCATTATAATACGCTGAAGCGCCAAAGAAACAGGCATAGGCATGCGAATTCAAAGACAAAGATATATAAACAGGCAGAATACTGTGCTGCAGTCGGCAACTCCTATATATGTCTGGTGCAGTTGTTAGATCGGTTATTGCTGCTACAATGGCAGGTTATCAAGATTAAAGTGAGATCGAACGTGGTGTTATAGTCCGCACACGAGCGATGGGACAAAGCATCTCCGAGGTAGCGATGAAGTGGGGATTTTTCCGTACGACCGTTCGCGAGTGTACCGTGAATATCAGGAATCCGGTAAGGCACCAAATCTCCGAGATCGCTGCAGCCGGAAAAAGATCCTGCAAGAACGGGACCAACGATGACTGAAGAGAATCGTTCAACGTGACAGAAGTGCAGCCCTTCCGCAAATTGCTGCAGATTTCAATGCTGGGCTATCAACAAGTGTCAGCGTGCGACCATCATCGATATGGGCTTTCGGAACCGAAGGCCCACTCGTGTACCATTGATGATTGCAAGACACAAAGCTTTACGCCTGGTCTGGCTCGTCAACACCGACATTGGACTGTTCATAACTAGAAATATGTTGCTTGGTCGGACGAGTGTCGTTTGAAATTGTATCGATCGGATGGCCAGGTAAGGGTATGGAGACAACTTCGTGAATCCATGGACGCTGCATGTCAGTAGGGGACTGTTCAAGCTGGTGGAGGCTCTGTAGTGGTGTGGGGCTTGTGCAGTTGAAGTGGTACTGGACCCCTGAAACGTCTAGATACGTCTCTGACAGGTGTCACGTACGTAAGTATCCTGTCTGATATCTGCATCCATTCATGTCCATTGTGAGTTCCGGCGGATTGGGCAATTCCAGCAGGATAATGCGACACCCCATATGTCCAGAATAGCTACAGAATGGCACCAGGAACACTCTTCTGACTTAAAACACTTCCGGTGGCCCCAAAACTCCGCAGACATGAACATTATTAAGCATATGTGGGATGCCTTGCATCGTGCTGTTCAGAAGAGATCTCCACCCCTTCGTACTCTTACGGATTTATGGACAGCCCTGCAGGATTCATGGTGTGAATTCCCTCCAGAACTACTTCAGACGTTAGTCGAGTCCACGTCGTGTTGCGGCACTTGTTCGAGGGGGGCCCTACACGATATTAGGCAGGTGTACCTGTTTCTTTGGCTCTTCAGTGTACAATCCTATACACAAAAGCATCTAAGGACCTCACCAGAAACGGCAGCCTGCTTCGTCAGAACCCTCGTAATGAGTCTCTTTTACACAATACGACGCTGCATATACGAATCAGACACGCAACTGTCGGGGTGACGAGGGTACTGTCATACCGTGAAGACAAAACCGAAGCCTTCACCTTTTTTCTAACTTTGTTGACTTCCGGTTCCTGTTGGTTGGTTGGTTTGGGGGAGGGGACCAAACAGCGAGGTAATCGGTCCCATCGGATTAGGGAACTATGGAGAAGGATTATGGCCTTGCCCTTTCAATGTAATCATCCCAGAATTTGGCTGAAGCGATTTAAGAAAATCACGGAAGACCCAAATCAGGGCTGTCGGACGCAGGTTTGAACCGACGCCGTCCGAATGGGAGTCCAGTGTGCTAACCACTGCACCACTTCGCTGGGTTCGGTTCGTGTCCATGCAGACATCTCAACAGTGGCAAGACGATACGACAGTGTAAGTAACGACGATACGAATGTAAGGACAACACCCAGTCTCCGGCGGGAAAACGAACTCGGGCCCCTTTGGTTAGCAATCTGCGGCACTGACCCCACAGCTACCGAGGTGGACATGCCTGCCTCCTTGGTGGCTCAGAGGCAATGTACCATAGCTGGAGCGTCTTAAAATTAATGATACTCTCTTTGGTGTCGTATTCTGTATTCGCCGTGAGAACGTGCTTTGAGTCGTGAAATGAGGGCCGTAGAAACAGCAGCCAGCTTGCATCCATATGGTTACTAACAGCTGCACGGCTGCACAAGGTGACCCTGCTGCAGAAGATCCGGGCGTTTATAAACCCGGCTGAGAGCGCGGCTGACATCCAGATACCATCCGGCACACAGCCTGCTGCGCGGCACATACCTTTATACCGCACAGCATCTGCAGACACGCGGCGGTAGGCCGCACCTGGCTCGCCGCAAACGCCACGGCCGCGCCGCGCCGCGCCGCACCACTACCCGTCCACCGGCATTCCTGTGTGCTCTTCCCTTTATCAGCGGCCGGCCGCCACTTCGGTTTCTTCGCGTCCCGCGTCGCTTCGCGTCGGGCAGCGAGCTGTAATTTGTCCTCGGATTTTTACGCGCCCATTAAGCACGTCCCTCCGACACATTTCCACCCACCGTAATTACGGACACGTTCCTCGAAAGTCTCGTTTGAACCGCCGACGATGAAAAATGAATTGCAGCACAGACAAGTATTTTGTGCATGCGGCGGCAGCAACGTTTAACTGACGGAGAAGTGATGCTGAGATTTGCCAGTCGTGTGGTCAATCTAAAAGATCCTTTCTTGTTAAGTACTGGTCCACGAGTACACAATACCAGCTACAGCAGAAGTTTTTAATCCCGAGCCATTCAATACCAGCCAAGAGAAGAGTCGAATAAACTAGGTACACCTGTATGAGATTTTCACTCTGCAGCGGAGTGTGCGCTGATGTGAAACATCCTGGCAGATTAAAACTGTGTGCCGGGACCTTTGCCTTTCGCAGGCAAGTGCTCTGTCAACTGAGCTACCCAAGCACGACTCACGCCCCGTCCCCACAGCTTTACTTCTGCCAGTACCTCGTCTCCTACCTTACAAACTTTACAGAAGCTCTCCTGCGAACCTTGCAGAACTAGCACTCCTGAAAGAAAGGATTTTGCTGAGACATGGCTTAGCCAAAGTCTGGGCGATGTTTCCAGAATGAGTTTTTCACTCTGCAGCGTTTTCACTCTGCAAGGTTCGCAGGAGAGCTTCTGTAAAGTTTGGAAGGCAGGAGACGAGGTATTGGCAGAAGTAAAGCTGTGGGGACGGGGCGTGAGTCGTGCTTGGGTACACCTCCCTTATACCGTGCAGGGACTTGACTAATGTTTGAAGTAGGACTGGAGAGAGTTGACACCATGAATCCTGCAGGACTGTACATAAATCCCTAAGAGTACGAGGGGTGGAGATCTTTTTTGAACAGCGCATTGCAAGGCATCCCGGATATGTTCAATAACGTTCATGTCTGTGGAGTTTGGTGGCCAGCAGAAGTGTTTAAACTCCTGGAGCCACTCTGTAGCAATTCTGAATTTGTAGGGTATCGCATTGTCCTGCTGGAATCGCCCAAGTCTGTCGGAATGCACAATAGACATGAATGGATGCAGGTGATCAAACAGGATTCTTACGTACGCGTCACCTGTCAGAGTCGTATCTAGGTTTATCAGGGGTCCCATATCACTCCAGCTGCACACACAACACACCATTACAGAGCCTCCACCAGCTGGAACAGTTCTCTACCGACTTACTGGGTCCATGGAATCAAGAGGTTGTCTCCACACCCGTATACGTACATCCGCTCGATACAATTTGAAACGAAACTCGTCTGACTAGGCAGCATGTTTTCAGCCATCAACAGTGCAATGACGGTACTGACGGGTCAAGGCGAGGAGTAAATCTTTGTGTAGTGCAGTCATCAAAGGAATACGAGAGGGCTTTCGGCTCCGAGAGCCCATATCGATGACGTTTCGTTGAATGGTTCGCACGCTGACACTTGTTGATAGCCTAGCACTGAAATCTGTAGAAATTTGCGGAAGGGTTGCACTTCTGTCTCGTTGAACAATTCTTTTCAGTCATCGTTGGTCGCATTCTTGCAGGATTTTTTTCCCGGCCTCTGCTATGTCAGAGATTTGACATTTTACCGGATTCCTTATATTCTAGGCACACTCGTGAAGTACCCATACGGGAAAAATCCCCACTTCATCGACACCTCGGATATACTATGTCCCATCGCTCGTGTGCCGACTATGGCATCACGTACAAACTCAATTAAATCTTGATAACTTTCCATTGGAGGAGCAGTAAGCGATATAACAACTCTTCCAGACACTTTTTGTCTTATATACGCGTTTCCAACCACAGCGCCGTATTTTGTCTGTTTATATATCTCTGTATTTGAATACTCGTGCCTATACCAGTTTCTTTGGCACTTCAGTGTATTTTGAAATATGTACATATAAGATACTGGATTGAGCCAATATCCCGTCGGGAGATATGTTGGGTTATAAAGGCCAAGTTGCCCACAGAAATCCATCAAAAATTAATAAACGTCTCCGAAACCATCTTGGAGGAATTTACGGCAGTACTCAGTATGGTTGATTTGATCGACACTGTTGCGAAAGCCACTGCAGGTCGTTACGGATACCAGTCGACCACAAACACAAATGGACAGCATAGCAGTAGTAACAGAAGACACAACATGTGGTATCGTCCAGAGATCGCGGTTCCACCACGAAATAAAAGACGCGCGTGGACACCACAGCATTGGTGACTCATTGCAATCTGCAACAACCAGTAGGAGCCAATCGAGAAGGCCACACCTCCACCTCAGCATAGCAGCGTCGTCATACTGAGGTCAATATAGTGTCCAGCATGCAAGAGCTCTGGCCCAGTTCATGACATCATCTGAAGGAGTCAGCATCATGGTGCAGTACCAATGAGTAGTTAAGGTTTCCGATCAACTTGTAATTTAGTAAATATCGAAAATAGTACCTCAAGAGATCAGTTTGTTAGAGCATCAAGTGATGCTTTGCTAATCAATGACAGTTGTAAATTATCCAGTACACCTGTGGCAAAGAAGTGTGTCAAAGTTATGCAAAGCTTTCATTAATTAATGTAATAACGTGAATTAATATTTCATGAGTTTAATTTCCTATATCCGACCTCACTGAACAAGAACCCACAGTTAAGGGCTGGCGAATGTAATTTCGTCTGATCACAGTACAACAGATATGCCGACTGTTCCGACCCTACACATCGGTCAGAATAACAAAGTGGTTGACGTCTAGCTGTCTACAAGACTGCTACTGTAGCAACAGCTAATCAAGGAATACACTTAGTCGCGCCATGTGTTCCCTTCACTGTTGTCAAATTTCACTACAATAATTGTAGGCGACGCTCGCGATCAGTTTTGGTCCATTTCGTTGTGTGCTTTGTTTCTCTGTGCGTCCAGTTTATTTTGCACTATAGAATGTCTTGAGCTTGCACCAAAAGTGTGTGAACATGTGTGGTTGCTAAACGGAAAGTTCAAGGATCTGCTCAGGTTTTGACGCGTAAGCTTGTGTGCTCTCTGCTAATGAATAATTCGAGAAAGAGACAGACAATAGTGTGACTAGATTGCTTCTAAAGAACCTCAGGGGCCTCGAAGCTACATACAGAAGCAGTCGACAGAGTTTGTAAGAAAAAAAAAGTGCAGAAGAGGAAGAGTCTGGTTCACCTAACTACGGATATCCGATAAAAAGAGGAGGTCAGAACCACATGTAACAACAAATTCCGACTCTTTTAAATAAGATGCCACTATTTGGATATTAGGAGAGAAAAGAACATCCAACTATAAAAAAATTGTGCGTTACTCCTCGCAAATTAGAGTTAGTGGCAGCAAACTTCTTTGTTAACGACTGCCAGAAGTCTCACTTTTCGGTACTAAAAATTAGTGGACGGTAAATTATAATGGAGAGAGGTGGCATCGTAGCGTGCCATTGCCGATTTTTAAGAAATATCGTTGAAGGGCGGTTTGAAGACATTGCGTGGCTCAATGAAGTCTGGATAAACGCTGGTCATACCGTCAGAAAAGACCGGACATACGATGGCAAATTCATTACACCCTAAGCCACAGAATATAGGGGAGTAAATTCAAATATCCGATGAGGTTAAGGTTTTAACTGATATCTGTGCATCTTACTGGCAGATTATGGAGTTCAGAAAATATACAGCTTTTATCTGAGTGATAGAAGTCACCAATTTAAGAAATTTCCCTTCAGCTAGCTCAGGTGAGTTTATTGTAGCCCTTGGATCTGAATGAACACTTAAGTTGTTTGGTAGAGCAGCCCAGTTTGTGGATGATTCGTTAATAGCGACACAAATGTGACAACATAATATCGATCTTGTAGGGAAGATATTACGCAGAGTTCTGGAGGCTGACCTTACCACCAACTTACACAAAACCAAAGTCTGAACATGGGCAGATAAAATTCTTAGGACATTTGATTCCACCTCATGGGACACTTCCTCACAGTGAGAAGATAACTGTAATAAAAATTTTCCAACTCTTTGAACTAAAAGAAAAGTAAAAGCCTCTCTCAGGCTGGAATCATTTTACAGAAGATTCGTGCCTATGAGCAACTGAATTGTGAACCACTTTTACATATTTTTAGGAAATATGTAAGTGAGAGTGGATGATGACTGACAAGCAGTGTTTGACAAAATTAGACAAGATCTCGTAATATCTTATATGTTATATCACCATGAAATGTCACTAGAGGTTTTTTTTCTTATGGCATTCCCTATGTATTTTTGAGAGCATCTACATCTACATGACTACTCTGCAATTCACATTTAAGTGCTTGGCAGAGGGTTCATCGAACCACAATCATACTATCTCTCTACCATTCCACTCCCGAAGAGCGCGCGGGAAAAACGAACACCTAAACCTTTCTGTTCGAGCTCTGATTTCTCTTATTTTATTTTGATGATCATTCCTACCTATGTAGGTTGGGCTCAACAAAATATTTTCGCATTCGGAAGAGAATGTTGGTGACTGAAATTTCGTAAATAGATCTCGCCGCGACGAAAAACGTCTTTGCTTTAGTGACTTCCATCCCAATTCGCGTATCATATCTGCCACACTCTCTCCCCTATTACGTGATAATACAAAACGAGCTGCCCTTTTTTGCACCCTTTCGATGTCCTCCGTCAATCCCACCTGGTAAGGATCCCACACCGCGCAGCAATATTCTAACAGAGGACGTACGAGTGTAGTGTAAGCTGTCTCTTTAGTGGACTTGTTGCATCTTCTAAGTGTCCTGCCAATGAAACGCAACCTTTGGCTCGCCTTCCCCACAATATTATCTATGTGGTCTTTCCAACTGAAGTTGTTCGTAATTTTAACACCCAGGTACTTAGTTGAATTGACAGCCTTGAGAATTGTACTATTTATCGAGTAATCGAATTCCAACGGATTTCTTTTGGAACTCATGTGGATCACCTCACACTTTTCGTTATTTAGCGCCAACTGCCACCTGCCACAGCATACAGCAATCTTTTCCAAATCGCTTTGCAACTGGTACTGGTCTTCGGATGACCTTACTAGACGGTAAATTACAGCACCATCTGCGAACAACCTAAGAGAACTGCTCAGATTGTCACCCAGGTCATTTATATAGATCAGGAACAGCAGAGGTCCCAGTACGCTTCCCTGGGGAACACCTGATATCACTTCAGTTTTACTCGATGATTTTCCTTCTATTACTACGAACTGCGACCTTCCTGACAGGAAATCACGAATCCAGTCGCACAACTAAGACGATATCCCATAGGCCCACAGCTTGATTAGAAGTCGCTTGTGAGGAACGGTGTCAAAAGCTTTCCGGAAATCTAGAAATACGGAATCAACTTGAGATCCCCTGTCGATAGCGGCCATTACTTCGTGCGAATAAAGAGCTAGCAGCGTTGCACAAGAACGATGTTTTCTGAAACCATGCTGATTACGTATCAATAGATCCCTTCGAGGTGATTCATAATGTTTGAATACAGTATATGCTCCAAAACCCTACTGCAAACCGACGTCAATGATATAGGTCTGTAGTTCGATGGATTACTCCTACTACCCTTCTTAAACACTGGTGCGACCTGCGCAATTTTCCAATCTGTAGGTACATATCTATCAGTGAGCGAGCGGTTGTATATACCCCTAAGGTATCTACTGCTAAGAAACTCATGCTAGCAGCTGTTCGTGTTTCAAATTCTGGAATATTCCATTCGTCTTCCCCGGTGAAGGAATTTCGGAAAACTACGTTCAATAACTTCGCTTTAGCGACACAGTCGTCGGTAACAGTACCATCGGCACTGCGCAGCGAAGGTATTGACTGCGTCTTGCCGCTTGTGTACTTTACATACGTCCAGAATTTCTTCGGATTTTCTACCAAATTTCGAGACAATGTTTCGTTGTGGAACCTATTAAAGGCATCTCGCATTGAAGTCCGTGCCAAATTTAGCGCGTCTGTAAATTGTAGCCAATCTTCGGGATTTCGCGTTCTTCTGAACTTCGCATGCTTTTTCCGTTGCCTCTGCAACAGCGTTCGGACCTGTTTTATGTACCACGGGGGATCAGTTCCATCTATTAACAATTTATGAGGTATGAATCTCTCAATTGCTGTTGCTACTATATCTTTGAATTTGAGCCACATCTCGTCTGCATTTGCATAGTCAGTTCGGAAGGAATGGAGATTGTCTCTTAGGAAGGCTTCTAGTGACACTTTATACGCTTTTTTAAATAAAATTATTTTGCGTTTGTTTCTGGTGGATTTGGAAGAAACGGTGTTGCGCCTAGCTACAACGACCTTGTGATCACTAATCCCTGTATCTGTCATGATGCTCTCTATCAGCTCTGGATTGTTTGTGGCTAAGAGGTCAAATGTGTTTTCGCAACCATTTACAATTCGCGTGGGTTCGTGGACTAACTGCTCGAAATAATTTTCGGAGAAAGCATTTAGGACAATCTCGAAAGATGTTTTCTGCCTACCACCGGTTTTGAACAAGTATTTTTGCCAACATATCGAAGGAAGGTTGAAGTCCCCACCAACTATAACCGTGTGAGTGGGGTATTTATTTGTTACGAGACTCAAATTTTCTCTGAACTGCTCAGCAACTATATCATCGGAGTAGGGGGGTCGGTAGAAGGAACCAATTATTAACTTAGTTCGACTGTTAAGTATAATCTCCACCCATACCAATTCGCAGCTTCTCTGTTTCAGGTGAAAAATGTAGAATGCAAAACTTCAGTTTGCACTACAAGATTTGCCAATCAGATTTATCTGAGTGTGAGAGAAAATGCTACATCACTGAGTTGGAAGCCCTCACAACAGTCACTGCTTTTAACAAATTTCATTATTACATTGCAGTGAACAGTACAAAAATATACTGGGATCATCAAGCTCTAAGACTCTTACTGAGTTGCAAACTTCTGCACTCTCATTTAGCCAGGCAGTCACTAACACTGGAAGAATATGATTTTTGACGTAGTCCATGTAAAGAGAGAGGATAACACAGTTGCGAACACTGTCTCCCGCCTTCCTGAAGGGTTAGAAGATATACAGATGCTACGTTAAGAATATGTCAATAACAACAAGATCTAGATCCGACATAGTATTAGGTGAAAAAACAGCTACAACAAACTTCTTCCGAAAGAAAATAATACAGAGCATTGTATTATTTATAACAATATGCTGTATCACTGATGAAACCATCTGAGAAATGGTGTGTCTGTATTCCTACTGAATGAGAAACCAAATTGATATGGTATACTTATTATGTATATGAGGGCACTATGGTATTATTCAGCGCACAAAGCATATTGTATCATAGCATCACTTCCTGTGCATCAGACAGAGAGTAAGAAAGTTACTTAAAAACTATTATGATTGCCAAGAAAAGAACTGCTGAATAAAGCTGCTTACCAAAGTCGAGCATCAGTCTCTAAAAACTTTACCCTTCCCTTTGTAAGTAGGCTGTTTAGGTTTTTTTATTGGTAACGCCACCTCTGTACGAAAATCACTGGCTGTGCTGTGTGCAGTCTGTGGCTAGTTTGCATTGTTGTCTGCCATTGTAGTGTTGGGCAGCGGCAGCTGGATGTGAACAGCGCGTAGCGTTGCGCAGTTGGAGGTGAGCCGCCAGCAGTGGTGGATGTGGGGAGAGAGATGGCGGAGTTTTGAAATTTGTCATGAACTGCTATATTTATATGTGATGATATCAAGGTAAATACATTGTTTGTTCTCTATTAATATCTTTCATTTGCTAACTATCCCTATCAGTAGTTAGTGCCTTCCATAGTTTGAATCTTTTATTTAGCTGGCAGTAGTGGCGCTCGCTGTATTGCAGTAGCTTGAGCAGCGAAGATTTTTGTGAGTTAAGTGATTTGTGAAAGGTATAGTTTAATGTTAGTCAGGGCCATTCTTTTGTAGGGAATTTTGAAAGTCAGATTGCGTTGCGCTAACAAAATATTGTGTGTCAGTTTAAGCACAGTCATGGATAATTGTTAAAAAGGGGACGTTTCATATGGCGACCGACGAAAATTTTTTTGGACACTGTTATATCAATAGCATTTTGTTTCTACAGATTTGTAACGCAAATTCTTGACCTGTGAAATATTTTTATGTGAGACTGTCACTGTAGTGGAAACTGCTGTCGTAAAAATTTCCGTAAGAAAGTTAAGTGACCACCTGCACGTAATGCGTCACGGGCACCCACCTGGGCGACTGCCGCCCGAAAAAAAAGCCATTAGCCTTTCAGCGGCACAGGTAGAAAAAAAAAAAAAAGGGGGAGGCCATTATCCTCGCTATTGACGTTCCTTTGTAGAAAGCATCGCAAAAACGACACAGTCGAACTTGGGAGCTCTTAATTTATGATATTTACTGAAATGCCTAATGAAATGACGAGAAATATTTTTACATCTGCACACCTGATTACGACAAGCGTCTTTCTACGAGAGTTGAGAGAATTTCTACTAACTTATGAAATGTCACATGACTATTGAATGATATTTTTATGCTTTGGTTTGCGTAATTGCTTATTTCATTTGATACCTGTTTTCCAGCTGTGTTACAGCATTAGTTTTATAAAATAAACTTAGATGCATTTGCTAATGTGAACACTTTCTGTCAACAGATCTATTAAATGATAATTTTGTAATCCACATTCTTTAAAAAAAGGAGCACTTGGAAAGGAAAGAACAATAAGAAGGGACTAGTAACAGTAACTGGACACATGATTTTCTTTTCAAGTACATGGTAATATTTTTTTTACAATAAGTTGTTGTGGTGCACCACTTTAATTTACATAGACATTAAGATGTGAATATACACTTCCCTTATCTGCATTGTTGTTTTTACTGTAATATCTTTTCTGCTTGAGCTTTGTCATGTATAGATATAAGTTTTATATTTTTTATATTTTTTATATTTGCTGCTGCTGTTTGCCAGGCATAGTGCTACTGAATTTTAAATTGTGTTACTCTGTTAAGCTAGTTTTACTACTGACTTATTTTTCTTGTTACTGTACATTGGCTCATATTAGTTGTAATGTTGCATTGCTTGGTAATTTATATTTACTGTAGCTTCCTTTGCAATTTTCCATTTTTTTGCATTGCTGTTTGTGTTAATTTGTTACGTGCTGCTGCATTGCCTCGTCCCTTAGTTTAGTATCTGAGCTCAGTAGATTTAAGTTAGCTTAAGAGGAGACTATATAAGAAACTAACTATTATAAGTTTATAAGAAATGGATTGAGAAGCTATCAGAAAATGGTCTGGCAAAATAAAAAGGATACTGTACAGTGGAGAAAAACTATTATTGACAGAGGATGTGAACAGAATACAGAAAGCAGAGAGAAAAACTATTTTTGACAGAGGATGTGAACAAAATACAGAAGGCAGGCTTAGATAGGACTTTTGGGAATAATGATGAATGAAGGGAGATCTCCAAGATGCAAAGAAAGTTTTGTTTGCAAAATACTGCAATGAAACAAACCCTGTCCTTTCCTTTTGTGTTATCCCACTATGTGTTTGGGTACCCTGGTGTATATATGTTCTTCCTGTCTTTATATGTTTACCTCATCAGACTTTTGTTGTAGAATTTTTCTCATACTCAGCTACATGAACTATGATGAGGAATACTGTTATCCTCAAATATAATTTGCATTAATAATATGTTATTTACTTTGTAAAGATGTTAGACATTATTAATTCTGTTTTGTTTTAATGCTCATGTGTAAAGTTGATGTTTCAAAAGTTATTCTGATCTTTTATGTATTTACTTATGTCATAATTCCTGTAACACTGATGTATATGTTTATTTCTATTCTTTTGTAAAGCCCCTATTACTACAAACGTTATCTGTATTATTATGTTTTTAATGATGTGTTTTGTACCTTTGTTATTGTATTCTTATGTTATAAAATTGTACTTGACACCAGTTCATCAAATTAAGTAACTTGTAAGTTCCATTTCACTGCACACATTTCTGTTGGTCATAGTATATGGACAATATGTGAGAAGTAGGGACTGTTAGTGTTTGCACGTGTGTTAATAATTCAGCAAGGGACTGGATAACAGCATTGCTGGTTCTAAGGACAATTCCAAACACTTTGTGAGTGCACAAGTGGTGGTTTATGGACTTGCTATATTCTGTGCAAGACTGTTCGATGGTGATTGTGCACCTGCACAGTCGCAACAGATGGCTGCTGGCCATTTCTACAAGGACTACAGTGGGTCTACACCTTTGCTGACTCACCAGTACCATTATTTCTACAAGGCCTGCTGTGGGTCTGCACCTCTGGTGGCCCACCAATACCGTAATCTCTACCAGGACTACAGTGGGTCTGTTCTGTGATGACCTACCTACCAATATTCTTCAAAACGTCGAATGACTCTGCTGTGGGTTTGCTATGTTGTGGCCCATTACCTGTCTGCATGTCAAAAGTCAGCACTGTCTTTCCGTTGGAAGGACAACACTACTTCTTCAAGACTGCATGGAAATCCACTACTTCTATGTGCATTTTCTTTTACTGCTCAGACTTTGAGAAAAACTCTGCATTTTTACTGTGATGAACAATGTGGACTGTCTTTATGCACTGAGAAATTTTTAGCTTTTGACCAACATTGTATCAATAAGTGTGTGCATTTGATTTCTTTGTTATTGTAATTATGAAAAATTTTTTCCAAATCTGTATTGGCCACTGCCCAATCCAATTTGTAAAAATTTTTGTGGGGAGCATGGGGGCTATGTAAGTAGGCTGTTTAGGTTTTTTTATTGGTAACGCCACCTCTGTATGAAAATCACTGGCTGTGCTGTGTGCAGTCTGTGGCTAGTTTGCATTGTTGTCTGCCATTGTAGTGTTGGGCAGCGGCAGCTGGATGTGAACAGCGCGTAGTGTTGCGCAGTTGGAGGTGAGCCGCCAGCAGTGGTGGATGTGGGGAGAGAGATGGCGGAGTTTTGAAATTTGTCATGAACTGCTATATTTATATATGTTGATATCAAGGTAAATACATTGTTTGTTCTCTATTAGTATCTTTCATTTGCTAACTATCCCTATCAGTAGTTAGTGCCTTCCATAGTTTGAATCTTTTATTTAGCTGGCAGTAGTGGCGCTCGCTGTATTGCAGTAGCTTGAGCAGCGAAGATTTTTGTGAGGTAAGTGATTTGTGAAAGGTATAGTTTAATGTTAGTCAGGGCCATTCTTTTGTAGGGAATTTTGAAAGTCAGATTGAGTTGCGCTAACAAAATATTGTGTGTCAGTTTAAGCACAGTCATGGATAATTGTTAAAAAGGGGACGTTTCACCTTCTTCACTTACCTTCTTCACTATTACCAAGTTAACTATTTCTTAATGACTTAGACTGTAGCCTATCTACCTATCCTACCCCTTCTTTCTGTCGAGTTTTGCCATAATGCTCTTTTGGTCTCAATTCGATTCAGTATACTGCTTCGATAGCTGTTCGCTACACCCACCTAATCTTCATCAGTCTACCAGAGTACCTCATTTCAAAAGCTTCGAGTGCTCTTTTCAAATATTTTCAGAAAATACTTTCTAATACTTTTTTGTTAACCTTTTTTTTTCCTTTTTCAGATAAGATATTCTGGTAATTGCCAGTCTACATTTGATAATCACTTTACTTTTTCCGTAGTCAGCTATTTTGCTAACCAAATAGCAGGACTGGTCAACCGCTTCTACTTTCAGCATCTCATTTCCTTATCTAAATCATTCAATTTCACATGACTTAATTCGCTTGCCACTGTTTGACTTTTTGTGTTCATTACATGAACTGTTTTCAAGACACTATTTATTTTGTTTACCTCATCTTCCGAGACGTTTAGCGTACCTGACAGAATTAAAATATCATCTGCAAACTTTAATGTCTTTATTTCTTGTCCCTGAACTTTAATTTCCTTGCCAGATTTCGGCTTGGTTTCCTTTTACTGCTTGCATTGAGTACATATTGAACAACATGGCTAAAACGCCTCTCACTTCCTTTTCAATCACTGTTTTCCTTTCACGTCCTTCGAACTTCTGTCTGGTTCCTGTACAATTGTAGATAACCTTTCGCTGGCTGTATTTAACCTTGTTATTTTCAGAAAGCTGAACTGTGTGTTATCAAAGGCTTGTGTTTAACCTACAATTGATAGTAATGTGGATTTACCTTCCCTCAGTCTATCTTATATTTCTTAGGGTGAGCAGTGTTTTGCGTGTTCCTATATTTCCTAGGTACCCAAATCGATCTCTCTCTAGATCAGCTTCTAACAGTCGTCCTATCTTTCTGTAGGTAATTCGCGTTAGCTTTTTACAAACATGATTTATTAAACTGACGGTTTAATAATACATATCTCTTTATCTGCCTTTCTACTTCAATAACTATTTCTTATAAATATATGATAAATGAAACCTGCTAACCAACCAAGCATTTGTGTTCCTCTGCTGGTGATTAGTGTTATGTAGCAGCTGGTCTCATACCGTTGTACTTGTGTTCTCGAATTACATGTTCAGTATATTATGTACTCAGATTTGCAGTGAATGTACTCCGAATATACTGACATGAACCATGTCACTGTCATGCCTTGTGCTGTTGGAATTAATATGTGACTATCATTTGTATAATTTCCCTCCTGGCCAGATACTGTATTCCATATTTCGTTAAAGTCTGTGATACTTTTAGTCTAAAAGTCGTGTTTTTTCCCGGCTGAAGCACGTGTGTCAACAGTTTCTTGAATAAATTTTAAAATTTAAAATTAGCTTTAGTATATAATTATGATCCTTTCTAGTTAACTTACATGTGTTGCGCTACGGTCGCAGGTTCGAATCCTGCCTCGGGCATGGATATGTGTGATGTCCTTTGGTTAGTTAGGTTAAAGTAGTTCTAAGTTCTAGGGGACTGATGACCTCAGAAGTTGTCCCATAGTGCTCAGAGCCATTTGAAGCATTTTTTTTTACGTGTTTTGAACATGTAAGTCTTGCCCAGTCGAAAGTTACATAAGTTTGTTCCGTTTACCTTCTGTATTCTCAGAAAAATATTAGTATTTCATTACAGTTGTCCAACAGATTTTCGCATAGATGTGTTTCTGTAGATACCTTTGACATTCGTAATAAAAACTAAAACTCCTCCCGAACAGGCCATGAAGGCCCAACGGCACCGAGCGGCCGCCGTGTCATTCTCAGCTCGTAGGCGTCGCTGGATGCGGATATGGAGGGGCATGTGGTCAGCACACCGCTCTGCCGGCCGCATGTCAGTTTACGAGACCGGAGACGTTACTTCTCAGTCAAGTAGCTCCTCAGTTTGCCTCACAGGGACTGACTGCACCGCGCTTGCCAACAGAGCTCGGCAGACCGGATGATCACCCATCCAAGTTCTAGCTCAGCCTGACAGCGCTTAACTTCGGTGATCTGACGGGAACCGGTGTTACCACTGCGGCAAAGCCGTTGGTGTGACGTTCGTAATATATGTCACTTTTCTGATTGTTCTCTGAAGATATCTTCATGTGATCTGCACATTACACACTTCTCTTCATTCATCCAGTATGTCAAACAGGTATGGGTATATTTTAGCTGTATGTAAATTTTCGTCAGTTTAAAATCATACTTATATGAAGACGATATATTTGAAAATAATTTATGACTTTGGAATACATGTTTGTATAAGCGAATGAAAAATGTCGACTGTAAACTTCTGATGGCGAGCACGCAGGTGTATCCAGAACTTAACGTTACCTTTAACTAATAGCTGAAAATTGGTTTATTGCTTGTACTACATGATGTAAGTATGTGTCGTTTAAATGATGATGCAATGATAATCCACCGTGTGATTCGTAGAAATGCAGGTACACCTTACGTTTGTCTGATTTTTGCGTAGTTTCGAATGTAAATGAGTCAAAATTAAAAATATGTTTCCAGATAAAGCCAAATAACACAATAACACTTTACAATATAAAAACAGTGGTGGATGATACCTAGAAAAAATTGCAATTGGTAAATCTAAAAGTTCAAATCAGCTAGAAAACATCAAACTTACAGCTCGAAACTTTCAATAAACAGAAAAAACACACAGAATTCAACTATCATTTGCACCGTGTGTCTCCAGACTATTAGTCAGCATAAAGTACTGTTCAGAACACAGGAGATGCTTGTACTGATAACTGCCTCCTAAAAGGTACAAACAGCTTACAAATCGGAATCAGAAATATTGTCAGCGATACACATTTGTACGACGAATTTGCGTAATGAACCGTCTTCTCCGAGGTACACTGTCTCCATCAACGTGGCGTAGTCTCTACATATGTATAAGAGATATTTCAGCGAATACAACACCTGTCACGGGGAATTAAGTTCCACCCGTAAAAGCACACTTGACAGTTACCAAGAAGTTCACTTTGCTGCTGTCCTGATTGCAAGCCAGCTTTGGAAGAGCAGCAAAGAAACGCCCGGTGTCCCGTTAGGGGCCGAACAGGTTTGATTAACTTAGAATATGGCCACAAGTAACTCAGCCGATAAATGCCTAGCAGCAAGGAACTGGACGCCTTCCAGCGAGTAGCTAACTACGCGAGACGAGCCTGTGAGCAATGGTGACCGCGTAGAATGTGATCGGTGTAATCTGGTAGTCAGGGAGTGGCAGGATAAGACAATGATTGTGGATGGGGCCGTAATCAGCTACCGTTGGCTACACTAAACACATACACTTTATTTTTAAAAAAGTAACTTTCAACAATCATTTTAAAAGATTTTACTACACTGACGACTGAAGGCCTTATTAAGAAGGAATTAATTTTTTTATTTATTTTTTTATTTTTATTTATTTATTTATTTTTTTTTTTTTTGTCGGCTGATGGCCAGACACATCTTCAGAATACTCAACAGCTGAAGGCCTGAATTACATGTGAGGAAGGCAATTACACATTAACCATTACTAAGATATTTTCTTCTTAAACAATCCAAAACTGTAACAAGCTATAGTAACGGCTGAAGGCCTTATTAAGAAAGAATTGTCAATTATTGGTCGGCTGTAGGCCACAAGCAATGTTACACACAATCAACGGCTGAGACCTGATTAAGTAAGGTTCAACATTATTCGTCGGCTGAAGGCCACGAACAAATTCCAGAATACACAACCGCTGAAAGCCTCAATTACCAATAAGGTGGACAATTACACGTTAGAAATACTAAAACCCTTTTTAAACAATCTTAATAAACTGTAACAAGTAATAGTGTCGGCTGAAGGCCTTACTAAGACATAATTGAAAGCTATTTGTCGGCTGAAAGCCACAAGCAATGTTACCAACAATTGACTGCTGAAGACCGCAAGCAATTTCGGAACACACAACGACTGAAGGCCTGAATTACCAATAAGGTGGACAATCGCACGTTTAAAATACTAAAACCCTTTTTAAAACAATCTTCATAAACTGTAACATGTTATAGTTACAGCTGAAGGCCTTATGAAGACAGAATAGAAAATAATTGCCGGCCGGGGGACTGAGCGGTTCTAGGCGCTACAGTCTGGAACTGCGCGACCGCTACGGTCGCAGGTTCGAATCCTGCCTCGGGTATGGAAGTGTGTGATGTCCTTAGGTTAGTTAGGTTTAAGTAGTTCTAAGTTCTAGGGGACTGATGACCTCAGATGTTAAGTCCCATAGTCCTCAGAGCCATTTGAACAATTTTTGAAAATAATTGGTCGGCTGAAGGCCACAAACAACGTTACACTTATTAAAACATTTGGATAAATTTTAAACAATTATGACAACTTGACCAAGTAAGAGTGATCCACAGACAGTGCTCCCTGTATCGACTTGAGGAAGGTGACTACAACCGTGTAAGCGGTGAGACAGGCAGCCAAGAGTAATGTTCACCTACAGAGGGCAACTCAAACTAGAGACGGTTTAAACGCCGATCAACCTTCTTAGCAAATCCACCTAATGCCAGATAACCAGTCCAACGATGGAATAATCCAGGCGAGAGTGAAGTGGCAGACAGCACTGCGTCTCCAGAATCCGGTGTTTGAAACACCAAAAGGCAGAAGGACCCACTATAACCCAGATAGACAAGGAAAACAATTATCCATACACACAATCAAGGAAGCTGTCAAATTGCACGCCATGCTGGACACCATCGGCAAGATGAGGAAAGTATGCTGCCACCAAATACGCTAACCTCCAGGGCACGTAAAACACTAAATCCTACTAACATCAAGCAGCAGAAGGCGGCTAATACAGGGTGTTTCAAAAATGACCGGTATATTCGAAACGGCAATAAAAACTAAACGAGCAGCGATAGAAATACACCGTTTGTTGCAATATACTTGGGACAACAGCACATTTTCTGGCAGACAAACTTTCGAAATTACAGTAGTTACAATTTTCAACAACAGATGGCGCTGCGGTCTGGGAAACTCTATAGTACGATATTTTCCACATATCCACCATGCGTAGCAATAATATGGCGTAGTCTCTGAATGAAATTACCCGAAACCTTTGACAACGTGTCTGGCGGAATGGCTTCACATGCAGATGAGATGTACTGCTTCAGCTGTTCAATTGTTTCTGAATTCTGGTGGTACACCTGGTCTTTCAAGTGTCCCACAGAAAGAAGTCACAGGGGTTCATGTCTGGCGAATAGGGAGGCCAATCCACGCCGCCTCCTGTATGTTTCGGATAGCCCAAAGCAATCACACGATCATCGAAATATTCATTCAGGAAATTAAAGCCGTCGGCCGTGCGATGTGGCCGGGCACCATCTTGCATAAACCACGAGGTGTTCGCAGTGTCGTCTAAGGCAGTTTGTACCGCCACAAATTCACGAAGAATGTCCAGATAGTGTGATGCAGTAATCGTTTCGGATCTGAGAAATGGGCCAATGATTCCTTTGGAAGAAATGGCGGCCCAGACCAGTACTTTTTGAGGATGCAGGGACGATGGGACTGCAACATGGGGCTTTTCGGTTCCCCATATGCGCCAGTTCTGTTTATTGGCGAAGCTGTCCAGGTAAAAATAAGCTTCGTCAGTAAACCAAATGCTGCCCACATGCATATCGCCGTCATCAATCCTGTGCACTATATCGTTAGCGAATGTCTCTCGTGCAGCAATGGTAGCAGCGCTGAGGGGTTGCCGCGTTTGAATTTTGTATGGATAGAGGTGTAAACTCTGGCGCATGAGACGATACGTGGACGTTGGCGTCATTTGGACTGCAGCTGCAACACGGCGAACGGAAACCCGAGGCCGCTGTTGGATCACCTGCTGCACTAGCTGCGCGTTGCCCTCTGTGGTTGCCGTACGCGGTCGCCCTACCTTTCCAGCACGTTCATCCGTCACGTTCCCAGTCCGTTGAAATTTTTCAAACAGATCCCTTATTGTATCGCTTTTCGGTCCTTTGGTTATATTAAACCTCCGTTGAAAACTTCGTCTTGTTGCAACAACACTGTGTTCTAGGCGGTGGAATTCCAACACCAGAAAAATCCTCTGTTCTAAGGAATAAACCATGTTGTCTACAGCACACTTGCACGTTGTGAACAACACACGCTTACAGCAGAAAGACGACGTACAGAATGGCGCACCCACAGACTGCATTGTCTTCTATATCTTTCACATCACTTGCACCGCCATCTGTTGTTGAAAATTGTAACTACTGTAATTTCGAAAGTTTGTCCGCCTGAAAATGTACTGTTGTCCCAAGCATATTGCAACAAACGGTGTATTTCTATCGCTGCTCGTTTAGTTTTTATTGCCGTTTCAAATATACCGGTCATTTTTGAAACACCCTGTAGCTTCCGCCAACCTGACAGACTCCACTTGTGGCGGTTAGTCTCACCGACCCTGGGAGCAGCAACACGTAAACAACAGCGAGATCTCAAACAGTGGAGGTGTCACTACTGGAAAAGGTTCACCCAACTTCAAACGTCCTGGGTTCGGTCGTCGGATACAGCCCCTCGGTCCGACAGTGCCTGCACCCCGCCAGTGGCCCCGGCCGCCTTTGCGCTGTGGACCTCCTCCCTGCTCCGTCCGAATCCGAACTGACTCACACACGATGACCCGGAAATACCAGCTGTGGCACCAAAGATAGTACCACAGTACGGGCTATTGCAGCTCGTGGTCTTGCGGTAGCGTTCTCGCTTCCCGCGCACGGGGTCCCGCGTTCGATTCCCGGCGGGGTCGGGGATTTTCTCTGCCTCCAGATGACTGCGTGTTGCGTGTCTTTCACCATCATTAACTCGCAAGTCACCGAAGTGGCGTCAGGTAAAAAGGACTTGCAATTTCGGCGGCCGAATACCCCGCGTGGGGTCTCCCGGGCAACAATGCCCTACGATCATATCATTTCATTTCAGTATTGGCTGTCGATAACCGCTGCTGCTGCCATTCGCTTACAAACAATACTAGCAACTCAGAGGCGCCATTAACACAAGAAGGTATCGATACGCCAAGTTATGAACGGCAAGAACGCGAACTGCACACGGCTCAGTCGGAATTAAATCATTATATTTGGTTTTTAGAATCTCCTTTCCACAATGTTATTGAACAAATTATCTTATCCGACACTAATCCCGAAATTGTTTTATAGTCTTCAGTCCAGTGACTGGATTGATGCAGCTCTCCGCTGTAGCCTGTCCTGTGCAAGTGCTTCATCTCTGCAAAGCTACTGTAATCTATATTCATTTGGACCTGCTTTCTCAATTGGACCATGATTTCCCACCACAATGGTTAATCTCTTACACCTCCCTCTGTTAACGAACTGACGTTTCATCGACGCATCATGATGAGTCCTATCAAGCATTCCCAAGTTCAGGATATCGCAGTAACTGTGTTATTCCGAATTACGACGCGAAGTTCCTTCGGACATTCATGGATATCCGAAGGAAGAGACACTGCGGCGACTACAGCCGTTATGAAATACAGTAAATGTATTCGCATTTGCGGATACAGACAACCATCAGCTGTATAATGGAATGACGACAATGAAAATTTGTGCCGCACAGGACTCGAACCCGGATTTCCCGCTCATCGCGAGTGGCCACCTTTTGCATTTTGTTCATTACTGCTCGTTGTATCTGGTCGTAGCGCACGCTACATGACATCCGTTGAAGTTCATTGTTGATCCTTTCACTCAGTTTTTTTTATTACAGAGACCAGCCAGTACTCTGACCAAACACGCGGTGCTACCGTGTCGGCAGCAGTCGCCTTACCATTTGGCTATCTGAACACAACTCACGGCCCGACCCGAACTTCCACATGTCGTCAACCATGTGTCTACAAGTGGTACTCGTACATCCATTACGTACATTCCTGTACAGGGGAGACACAGTACTAGAAAGGAGCTTGGTCTGGCTGTATTTCGTGCTCCAAATGGTCCGGAGATCGCCCGCGATGAGAGGGAAATCCGTGTTCGACTCCCGGTCAAGCACAAATTTTCATTGATGTTATTCCGTTGTATAACTGATGGTAGTCCATATTCGCAACTGTGAATACATTTCACGTATTTCATAAGGACTGTAGTCGCCGCAGTGCCTCTTCCTTCGGGCATGCATGCATGCATACATACATGCATGCATACATACATTCATGGAGTGTACACGTTCAATAACCTACACATGTGAGTGAATTCCTAAGGGACCAAACTGCAGAGATCATCGGTCCCTTGAATTACACACTACTTTAACTAACTTATGCTAAGAACAACACACACACTCATTCCCGAGAAAGGACTCGAACGTCCGGCGGGACCTACACATGAGCACTGTTTAAAACTACACTTTTCTGACTTATTTTGAAGTGAATATTTCACTATGCACACGGAATTCTATATTCGAAACTGTTGTTGTTGTTGTGGTCTTCAGTCCAGAGACTGGTCTGATGCAGCTCTCCATGCTACTCAATACTGTGCAAGCTTCTTCATTTCCCAGTACCTACTGCAACCTACATCCTTCTGAATCTCCTTAGTGTATTCATCTCTTTGTCTCCCTCTACGCTTTTTACCCTCCACGCTGCCCTCCAATACTAAATTGGTAATCCCTTGATGCCTCAACACATGTCCTACCAATCGATTCCTTCTTTTAGTAAAGTTGTGCCACAAATATTTCTTCTCCCCAATTCTGTTCAATACCTCGTCATTAGCTGTGTAGTCTACCAATCTAATCTTCAGAATTCTTCTGTAGCACCACATTTCGAAAGCTTCTATTCTCTTCTTGTCTAAACTGTTTATCGTCCATGTTTCACTTCCATACATGGCTACACTCCATACAAATACTTTCAGAAACGACTTCCTGACATTTAAATCTTTACTCGATGTTAACAAATTACTCTTCTTCAGAAACGCATTCCTTTCCATTGGCAGTCTACATTTTATATCCTCTTTACTTCCACTATCATCAGTTATTTTGCTCCCCAAATAGCAAAACTCATTTACTACTTTAAGTGTCTCATTTCCTAATCTAATTCCCTCAGCATAACCTATTTAAATCGACTATAATCCATTATCCTCGTTTTGCTTTTGTTGATGTTCATCTTATATCTTCCTTTCAAGACACTGTCGATTCCGTTCAACTGCTCTTCCAGGTCCTTTGCTGTCTTCCTTCCCAACCACTGCTTCCCTTTTATGCCCCTCGACTCTTATAACTGCCATCTGGTTTTGCTACAAATTGTAAATAGCCCTTCGCTCCCTGTATTTTACACCTGCCACCTTCAGAATTCGGAAGTGAGTATTTCAGTCAACATTGTCAAAAGCTTCCTCTAAGTCTACAAATGCTAGAAACGTAGGTTTGCCTTTTCTTAATCTAGCTTCTAAGATAAGTTGTAGGGTCAGTATTGTCTCACGTCTTCCGACATTTCTACGGAATCCAAACTGATCTTCCCCGATGTCGGCTTCTACCAGTTTTTCCATTCGTCTGTATAGAATTCGTGTTAGTATTTTGCAGCCGTGGCTTATTAAACTCAAAGCTCGGTAATTTTCACATCTGTCAACACCTGCTTTCTTTAGGATTAGAATTATTACATTCTTCTTGAAGTCTGAGGGTATTTCGCCTGTCTCATAGATCTTGCTCACCAGATGGTAGAGTTTTGTCAGGACTGTCTCTCCCAAGGCTATCAGTAGTTCTAATGAAATGTTGTCTACTCTCGGGGTCTTGTTTCCACTTAGATCTTTCAGTGCTCAATCAAAATCTTCACGCAGCATCATGTCTCCCATTTCATCTTCATCTACATTCTCTTCCATTTCCATAATATTGTCGTCGAGTACATCGCCCTTGTATAGACACTCTGTATGCTCCTTCCACCTTTCTGCTTTCCCTTCTTTGCTTAGAACTGGGTTTCCATCTGAGCTCTTGATATTCATACAAGTGGTTCTCTTTTCTCCAAAGGTCTCTGCAATTTTCCTGTAGGCAGTGTCTATCTTACCCCTAGTGATATATGCCTCTACATCCTTAGATTTGTCCTCTAGTCATCCCTGCTTAACCATTTTGCACTTCCTGTCGAACTCATCTTTGAGACGTTTGTATTCCTTTTTGCCTGCTTCATTTACTGGATTTTTATATTTTCTCCTTTCATCAATTAAATTCAATATATCTTCTGTTACCCAAGGATTTCTACAAGCCCTCGTCTTTTTAATTACTTGATCCTCTGCTGCCTTCACTATTTCATCCCTCAAAGCTACCCATTCTTCTTCCATTGTATTTCTTTCCCCCATTCCTGTCAATCGTTCTCTATTGCTCTCCCTGAAACTCTTTGCAACCTCTGGTTCTGTCAATTTATCCAGGTCCCATCTCCTTAAATTCCCACCTTCTTGCAGTTTCTTCGGTTTTAATCTACAGTTCATAACCAATAGATTGTGGTCAGAGTCCACATCTGCCCCTGGAAATGTCTTACAATTTAAAACCTGGTTCCTAAATCTCTGTCTTACTATTATATAATCTATCTGAAACCTTCCAGTATCTCTAGGCCTCTTCCATGTATATAACATTCTTTCATTATTCTTGAACCAAGTGTTAGCTATGATTAAGTTATGCTCTGTGCAAAATTCTACTAGGGGGCTTCCTCTTTCATTCTTTAGCCCCATTCCATATTCACCTACCACATTTCCTTCTCTTCCTTTTCCTACTATCGAATTCCAGTCACCCATGACTATTAATTTCCATCTCCCTTCACTGTCTGAATGATTTCTTTTATCTCATCATACATTTCATCAATCTCTTCGTCATTTGCGGAGCTAGTTTGCATACAAACTTGTACTACTGTGGTAGGCGTGGGCTTCGTGTCTATCTTGGCCACAATAATGCGTTCACTACGCTGTTTGTGGTAGCTTACTCGCACTCCTATTTTTTTATTCATTATTAAACCTACTTCTGCATTACCCCTATTTGGTTTTGTATTTATAACCCTGTATACACCTGGCCAGGTGTCTTGTTCCTCCTGCCACCGAACTTCACTAATTCCCACTATATCTAACTTCAAACTATCCATTTCCCTTTTTAAATTTTCTAACTTATCTGCCCGATTAAGGGATCTGACATTCCACGCTCAGAACCGTAGAACGCCAGTTTTCTTTCTCCTGATAACGACGTCCTCCTAAGTAGTCCCCGCCCGCTGATCCGAATGGGGGACTATTTTACCTCCGGAATATTTTACCCAAGAGGACGCCATCATCATTTACCACACAGAAAAGCTGCATACCCTCAGGAAAAATTACGGATGTAGTTTCCCCTTGCTTTCAGCCGTTCGAAGCACCGGCGCAGCAAGGCCGTTTTGGTTAGTGTTACAAGACCAGATCAGTCAATCATCCAGACTGTTTCCCCTCAACTACTGAAAAAGGCTGCTGCCCCTCTTCAGGAACCGCACGTTTGTCTGGCCTCTCAACAGATATCCTCCGTTGTGGTTGCACCTACGGTACGGCTATTTGTATCGCTGAGGCACGCAAGCCTCCCCACCAACGGCAATGTCCATGGTTCGAAAGTAACCATACACGTGAATAACATACACGTGAATACACGTGAATAACATAAAGTAGCGAGCAATGAGACAGGCACTTAAGAACAATATATACGTGTGTCCTTTATAGTTTTGTTGCGATTGAGTCATTTATTACTTTTTCACATTACGTGTAAATGAACAAGGTTTAAATCTCAATCTTTGTGCTAAGTTTTGCTTTGGGTGTGTATTCATAAATTTTGCGTATATTTTCCACAACATACTGTCACAATTAATGTTGACTGAAGTCAGTTTCATGTTTTGCTGATTGGCAATTTTTAGGAAATTTTATTCAGTGTTTCTGGCAATTGACTGAAGTTTTATTTTTGACAGTGTATCTGATTCTCATCTTTGATACTCTGAGCTCTGGGAGTGGGGGATGGGTGGTGGGAAGTCGAATGATGTTGAAATTTAGCAGTATGTGATCGTTAAGATAACTATGATGTGCAGTCTTGGTTCCCTCGCTGCCACATTTATAGGCTTATATAGCTAGCATACATATATCTCTGAGCTGGTTGGGCTGTTTCCAATCATACTCGAACATAAAACAAGAGCAATTCTCATTTTGTAATTACGTGATATTTTTTGTAAGTATAGAAATTAGTATTTCGTATCTATTTGTGTAACAAACTCATAGAAATATTAAAAGACGAGTAATACTTGTAATGTGCGAGGAACGAATTAATGGGTAAAGAAATGGCGACAGTCTGTGTACATCAGCTGTACTGTGATTGTAATCCACAAATTTATTGTTTCAAATAACAGACGACGTAGGCAGTAATTGTTACAGCTATATATGTTGTAGGTATATTGTTACACTATTACGCAATTCTCGATTGCGAAAACTTTCTGCTGGCACCCACCTACATAGGGAGAAATGATCATCACGATAAAATAAATCAGGGCCCGCACAGAAAAATTTAAGTACTCGTTTTTCTCGCGCGGCTTTCGAGAGTGGAACGGTAGAAAATGATTCAAATGGCTCTGAGCACTATGGGACTTAATATCTGAGGTCATCAGTCACCTAGAGTTAGAACTAGTAACTAACCGAAGGACCTCACACACATCCATGCCCGAGGCAGGATTCGAACCTGCGACCGTAGCAACAGCGCGGGGAACGGTAGAGAGACAGCTTGAAGGTGATTCATTGAACCCTCTGCCAGGCACTTAATTGTGAATACCAGAGTAATCACGTAGATGTAGATGAAACATATGCTGAATTTCTTGAAATTTCTCTTAGCACTTCACGGTCAAGAACTCAGAAAGTTGCAGCAATTTTTTTTGGAGCTGATAACTCGCAAATTCTTTTACAGCTACTGAAGCATTGGAGATCGCCAGGAATTAAAGGTGAGTGTTTGCCAGTTAATTGTTACGCTCTAGTATATGTCACGTGATTTCCTTAAATCGCTCCAGGAAAACGCCAGTATCGTTCATTTAAAAGGTCACGGCTGTTTGTCTTCCCCATCCTTGAAACACTCAGAGCTTGTACTCCGTCTCTAATGACTTCGATGTCGACGTGGCATTAAAACTTAATCCTTCATTTCTGTGTCTTTCTCTACAGAGGCCATTCTTTTTTGCTGGATGGTCAAATAAGAAGACGAATCAAGTCAATGAAGTGCCGAATGACTGGTGTAGAGTTGCTCGTTCTACCGACAACAGGCAACATGACTGTTGAACACTTATAAGGTAGGCCAGTCCCTGATTTCCAGCATGAAGGAAGTTATTTATCCGCATTTTAGAGGTTACAAGAAGAAAATCGTTGAATTCAAAAGACGAAGAATGCATAATGTGTCAAGTTGAGGCACCCAAAAACTATATTTTCGTGGTAGACAGTTGGGCGTACTGTTTTACTTCGGAATAAAGTGAAGGTTTCGCAAGGATTGACTTCCAAACAGTTTTACAAGGACGGAATCAAAATATCAAAAGCCCAAGACGTCTCTTTGCTTTTTTGTAAGTTAGTTCAACTTAATGATTACCTCGAGACAGGAAGGAGGAGTACTAGACTTGAATGGGACAGAATTCAACGATAATGGACAGGAAACACGCAATTATGCAATTATGCATTTCGCATGAAATTTTACGTTTTGCTGAAAAATGTTATGATACCTTAAGATTAATAAAGTAGATGGTATTTCAGAAATATTGAAATGATTCCAGAAAAATTGTATCTTCCACGTGAGCGAAGATACAAGTTTTAACTTACACATGGGCATATATTTTCAAAAGAATCATCCGATACTGCGTACATTAACTTAAAACATTCACAAATATTCAATGTGCTCTCCACCAGATGCACGAAAAACTTGCGAATGATAGTCAGTCTCGGCCCACACATTTGCGAGATATCTGCGGTTACTGGATTCACAAAAACCCACAGAAAATGTTAACAAAATCATCTACTGCAGGATCAGGCGACGTTGTTGCAATGCCAGATGCGCACGCCTCGTACGGCCAATCCATCGCTGAGACAGCTCGTCGTAGAGACATACCTGTACATGCAACTTACGACATGAAACTAGTAACCTCTAGCTGACAGGACCCTTAGAGACTCTGAAGATTTCAAAGATATGTACATGTCAGTTGTCATCATCGGAAGTAATGAGCTATTAGCCAGTGCGAGCCCTTATATATCCATGCGTCACACATTATGACGAATTTTTCTAGGAATAAATTAGAACAATTGCACCGGGGTCTGGAGATCTGTTTCCGAAGTCACTGACGCACGAAAGGTTTTAACGGCCTCCTGACGTTGAGCTTCTCTTATTTGATGGAACAGATGGTATTTCAGAAATATTGAAATGATTCCAGAAAAATGGTGACAGGTGAGAACTGTATTAGGGATAAGGCAAGACTTTCCATACAGTTTTCACACTCCCTTCAGTGGTGTGACGACTGATGCGTGGTGTTAACTTGTCATGCAAAACAATAACGTCTGCCATATCATGACGAGAAAGACTGCTTCAGCAGTGTGATAAATATTTATTAATGATCCAACTAGTTTCGTGGTGTTAGAGCTGCATCTTCAGGATACATATTTACTTCACCACTTAGTTCAAGAGATA
This sequence comes from Schistocerca americana, assembly GCF_021461395.2. Classification (NCBI taxonomy): domain Eukaryota; kingdom Metazoa; phylum Arthropoda; class Insecta; order Orthoptera; family Acrididae; genus Schistocerca; species Schistocerca americana. Next base: position 322,331,525 of record NC_060121.1, on the reverse strand, counting down.
ACCGGTAGATGATCCAACATTCTCTGCCCAATTTTGATACTGTCAAGAGACAAATTTGAAATGCGGCAGAATGTGGGGAACATCATCCCGAAACTAGTCGGATCATAAATAAATATTTATCATTATGATACAATTCTACAGCTGTGGATGCCCGCAACAGAAAGTATGGTATATCCGCCATAGCTTTAGTTGCCGAACTCGTTAAAGACGTGCCTTAAGCTGATTTAAGTTTCTGGCGTATTAGACAGAATTTATTCTGCATCCCTGTTCCAAATATTCATCCACAACACATAGTCTGCACTCCAGAATACTGTAGCCACAACGTTCACGGCCGATTGCACAGTTCCGAAACCGGGCAAAGTGGCGCAGTGGCGCAGTCCCTAGCACACTGGACTCACATTCGAGAGGACGACGGTTCAATCCCGCGTCCGGCCATCCTGATCTAGGTTTTCCGTGATTTCCCTACATCGCTCCAGGCAAATGCCGGGACGGTTCCTTTGAAAGGGCTCGGCCGACTTTCTTCCCCTTCCTTCCCTAATCCGATGAGACCGATGACCTCGCTTTCTGGTCTCCTCCTCCTCCCCCCCCCCCCCCCCAGTTTCGAACTTTTTCATCTTCGCTGAATTCCTGTGATGTCGTTCCATTGACTGCCTCTTTTTTCTGATTCAAGAAAATTAACCCATGTTTCGTTTCCGATCAGAGTTTCTTCCAGAAACTTCTCTCCACCTAAACGGAAGCGCTGCAAGAGTTGGAAGGCAACTGTTTTTCTTGACTCTTTTTCCTGGTTGATTAACATTCTTAATACACAAATATTTGAGTACTCCAGTTGTTGAATAATAGTCATCACTCTGCCTTTACTGAGGGAGGTAACGCGTCGCAAAACCTCTGGTCATCCGGCGGTCACACCGAATGATGCCATCGACTTGCTGAAAGTTGTGTGGAGTCACTGCAGTCATCGGCCTGCAGCTCCGCGTTTCGCCCACCAATGTTGTTTGCCCTTCAGTTTCGCTACAGGCACGGGAAGTCAAAAGTGGTGGCTCTCCTTAAACCTGGGAAGGACCCAGAGTCTCCGAAGAGCTATCGACCCATAACCCTTCTCTGCCATCTGTTTAAGCTCTATGAAAGATTGATCCTCAACAGAATAGAGAAGATCGTTGACTCGAAGCTAATTCCACACCAAGCAGGCTTTAGACCTGGAAAGTCCTGTACCAGTCAAATTCTAGCATTGACGGAACATATCGAGGATGGGTTTGAGAATAAACTAATCACCGGGCTGGCACTAGTCGACCTAAGTTCCGCCTATGATACAGTACATCACCGGACACTACTGCATAAAATCTACGAGACCCTGAAAGACTACCACCTAGTCAAGATAATCGAATCCCTGCTCCAAAATAGGCAGTTCTTCGTAATGCTTGAGGGGAAAAAAAGTCGATGGCGGAATCAGAAAAATGGGCTCGCCCAAGGGAGCGTGTTGGCGCCAATCCTATTCAACATATATACAAATGACCAACCAACTCCAGACAAAACCAAAACTTTTGTATATGCAGACGACCTGGCAATAACAGTTCAAGGCAACAGGTTTGAAGCCATCGAGGAGATACTATAAACCGCCCTTTCTATAATGTCAACCTACTACAAAAAGAATTCTCTAAAACCCAACCCCTCCAAAACTCAAGTGAGTGCATTCCATCTGAACTCGAGGCAGGCAAAGTACAGGCTCAATGTTACCTGGGATGCGACATTACTAGAACACACAGATATTCCCACCTACCTTGGCGCCGTGCTGGACAGAACATTGACATACAAATATCACTGCGAAAAAACACGCAAAAAGTAGAAGCACGAAATTCCCTAATAAGAAAGCTGTCCAACAGCAAATGGGGTGCCAAACCTACCGTGGTCAGAACTTCAGCCCAAGCTTTGTGCTTCTCAACTGCCGAATATGCCTGCCCGGTATGGTGCAGATCCGCCCACGCAAAAAAGGTGAAAGCCTGAATGAAACATGCAGGATAGTGACAGGCTGCATGAAACCTACCCCCATAGAAAATCTTTACAGGGCCGCAGGTTTCACAAACCCTGACTCACATAGGAAAGCCCATGAACATACCGAGAAGCTAAAACAAACGTTTGATGCTCGTCACTCAATATTTGGCCTAGAGTGTGGCCCCAGCAGACTCAAATCCAGACGCCGTTTCCTAAGTTGCGCCTTAGATGAGCCCCCCATCTACTATCCACTAAGAGAGGACCCACCAAGCGGCGTTTCTGGTGATTGGAAAACCTGGAGAATGCTTAACCGCATCAGAACTGGGGTGGCTCCTGTGAAATCTAATCTGATCAAATGGGGTTTGTTGGACGAAGATGACGACAAATGCGACTGCGGCACTCGACAGGACATGGAACATCTCCTACAATGCCCAGCCTGCCCGCACAGATGCACCCTCGACGATCTATAGCTGGCTAAAGAAGAAGCATTGGACATTGCCCAATATTGGGCAAACAAATTGTAGTTTCCGGACACGAAAAAGTAAAGTAAGCTACAGGCACGAATCCATCGTCTAACAGTGTTGATATCCGCTGTCCCATCACCGTACACAATTTCCAGTCTTTAATGAATACGAATGGGACGATTCCCCCCCCCCCCCCCCCCCCCCCCCCCAGCCGTGCTGCGGCTCGCGTTGCTGCTGTTGTAGGTTTCTGTCCTCTGTTGGAGGCCAGACTGTATCGTTTAGTTGACATGGTTGCAGTTGTTTGTCTTCTTCTCGAGTTGACTGGCGCCACTCGAATTCGCAAGCGTTGCCTGTCCGCTAGTGGCAGCAGCGGCGTTATCGATATGTAGTAACTGTGGCCCTATCTTTGGGGTGACGTCGTGGTTCTTCAGCGTCGTATGAGTGAGCAGTTCGGTTGGGGACGCAGGAGGAACCAGGTCCGTGCAGAGCGTGAACACGCCGGGACCACTGGCGGCGCGCATGGACTGCAGAATCGAAGGGCTGTGGTCACGAGGCTGCACGACCTCGTCGAAACCGGATCCTGCAGATTTTAAGTTGAGTGCATTTCAATTCGAGTAGACAAACCTCCACCATTGTGGTACCTTGCGATTCTCCAGTGACTTGGATTCGTGTTGCTGCTCGTAGTGTCGACGAGGCAAAGAGCAGCGAGTGGAGTGCTTGCATCTGATTAGCTTTCCTGGGCTTCCAATTACTATTTACTGCCTTCAGCTTGTTACAATTGTTAAGTGTAACCAGTTACCTGCGCTGGGGGTTAGTGTATGAAATGGCAGTGTATGTTTCCTCGCCTTGCCGCCACTGTCCGGTGAGGCGTGTAAGTTTGACAGCTTTCTTGATTGTAGCTTGGTTGACGATTCTTCTGCCTTGTTGGTAGCGATTCCCTTCTTGTTCCAGGCGCTCTAAGCACAGTATTCTGTGGGCGGAGTCCAGACCGCCGGTTCCGGCTTTTGCATTTGGTTTATTGGACGTCAGGTAGCCTCACCAAAATTATCATTAGCCACTCGTTAGACTTCCACTAGTCTGAGTTACCGTCTTGTGGTATGAAGGCAACTCTTGTCTGGCTTTCTCATGACTCGCGGAAGTGTTTTTGGCGTGACCTACTCAGAGGCCGATTCCTGGAACATCGTCTGTGACTGGCCCTTGTGTTTTTCATTGCGTTATTATTTTATTATTGTATTACCAAGTTACCATCATTTGACTCACCTGTTTGGTGATGAGTTGCTTGTTCTTTTTAATTAACCTTTGTTATTATATTAGCTGTTTTACTATATGTTGTTAATTGTTAAATAATTACCATTCTTGGCGTTAAAGGCCTTAAAATTGTAATTGCGACCACATTGGTTTGTTTTCAAAACATTATTTTCTGTGTCTGTATCTTATGTACGTTTGTTAAATTTTTTAATAATTTCCATTCTTGGCGTTTAAGGTCTTCAGCCGTGAAACAATTCTTAATTTTTTGCCATTAAGGTTCAAATGGTTGGTTCAAATGGCTCTGAGCACTATGGGACTTAACATCGATGGTCATCAGTCCCCTAGAACGTAGAACTACTTAAACCTAACTAACTTAAGGACATCACACAACAGCTAGCCATCACGAGGCAGAGAAAATCCCTGACCCCGCCGGGAATCGAACCCGGGAACCCGGGCGTGGGAAGCGAGGACGCTACCGCAGGACCACGAGATGCGGGCTGCCATTAACGCCTTCAGCCTTGAACAATTCTTAAATTATTGCCATTATTTTAATTTGTTGTTGATTTTTAAATAAATTGTGTGTGATTAAAAGAAAAGCCAACCAATAGTAAATGATTACTGCCCCGTCCACAGTCGTAACCGAATCCTGGCTTCCTGGACTACCAGGTTTCAACCCCTTCTGCATTTAAGAATTTTATCACAGAACGCTATCTATTACTAACTCGATGTCACGGCGGGAAATTCGAATTTTGGAGGGAAATAAGGAAATTGAGGTACCTCCACTAACTTGACACCCACAACAGCTCCCCCGCTCCTGTAATGTCACCCAACCCCACCCCCACCCCACCCCAGCCCTGGAAATGATGGGAGACGTTCAGTCTGCGCCCAGTGCCAGAGACGAAGGTTCGGTCAATGTAGTTTACTGAAGTGAAAATTGAGCCTAATTACACAACCACAAGCATAGTGCTACACAACAATTCCCAAAAATCGCAATATAGTTCAAAATTGACTATATAACACAACTAGTATTATCCTGGTGGAAAGAATTCCCAAAACCACTCAACCAGTAGCAGGTTGACTCAAAATAAATAGTAACTCTACAAAGGATGCTACCTTCACCCACAAGTGGAAATAAATCACTCTGCTCCACTTGTGAATTGGTGGGAAAAAGACTAAGTCTAAAACAGTAACTGAAACAACTCCATAAACTGTTATATGCATCGAAATCAAGGAGTTGTAAACATGACAACTACAATGATGTTAAAAAATCGGACTACATGCCTGCACTGATAATAACACTGTGCTAAAAACGGCTACACGAAGAGTAGCACCACTTCATCTGCAAATTACAGCCGTATGCTGTGGGTACAAAAGCAACACAACGAAAGCTTCGTAAATTACCGGCTGCTAGCACAGCAGAGGTTCAAAACTACTACACACCATGGTCGTAATCCCAAGCCGTCGGCGGAACCATAGCTGTATCTCGCTCGAAGCTCTGCCAGCGACTGTGGCTTAGAGCGTGGCTGCCACACAGGCTGGCTATCATCGCGACACGTGATGGGCATCGGTGCGACAATAGTGAGGCACTCATCACAGTGCTCCAAACATTTGCCACGTGAGACGGCATGCTGAGTCTTGTTATGATTTCACAAGAGTGACAAAGGTCCTTTGTGTAGGGTCCAAACTCAAATACGCAGCCAGCCTCACATGTATAGATGGACAAGAGTAACCAGAAGCTATTTTCAGTCTATAACAATAGCATACACCCGTGTGTGTGTGTGTGTGTGTGTGTGTGTGTGTGTGTGTGTGTGTGTGTGTGGTATGCATTAGCGATCCTCTGTGTTCGTACATAAAGGACTCAGTAGATCATTTTCACAGACCAAGTTCTTCCTGAGATGCAGCTCTCTCCCTGTTGCCAAAACTTTTAACAGGAACCTCAAATAATAGGCTATTTCCAGAACATTCTGAGGGTAATGCTAGAAGCTGTCTCAGCAGCTGCAGCAGAGAGAGAGAGAGAGAGAGAGAGAGAGAGAGAGTGAGAAGGGAAATACCGATCAAATCTAAACAGTTCTTCATAAACATAATTCCTCTCTAGAATATCTCATGAACCATTGTGTATTCTGGATTCAAAGACATTCCTGAAAACCGAGGGAAATACTTCTTCCAGTCGCATGTCAGACTTGTGAACAATGGCAAAATACGTGTCTGCTGACCACCCCTTCTTATACTTGTATCGTGCCCCATATTCGCAAAGATGAAGCAAACACATATTTTCACATTGCTAAAGTATCTTGAAAATCGTGTACAGTAGTTTGTCATATCCTATATTTCTTTTAAGTATTTTCTCACCTGGTAAAAATATCTGTTCTTACCTGTTACATATGCAACGAAAAACGCCTCATTACCGCTCCAACTCATGACTCATATCTGTGGCCGCTGCCATCCACCATCCCATTGTTTAGCCTCGAGACACCTTGCTGATGTGAGTGCGTACGTGCCATAATTTTTTCGAACGCTATACACGTATATAGGATAATTACAAAGATTGTCTGAAATGCACATGTGTTGGAGCGTAAAGTTACTGTGTTCTGTGTTCTGACGTGTGCAAAGGTGGTGATGTGAGTGGGAAGTAACCAACTATGTCCGGTCGTAAGGGAGGTGTATAATTGATGTGGAAAATTGCGATTTTAATGCATCGATAGCCGTAAGAGGTATGAAAGATTTTACATGGAATATTATGTCCAGTCATAAGGAGGATTAGATTTACTTGGGAAAATATTTCCATTGCCACAGTGGTCAGAAAGAAGTACTTCTAATACTTCACTCATAGTTGAATGTCACAAGATGGACGCTGTGATCGTAATACTTAATTGTAATTTAACCGATAAATACCTGGCTGGTTTTCTAGGACGACTGAGCTTAGCATCTGAGCGCATCGTAGAGGTGGCCGATGGCTATAAATATGGATAAAGAAAAACTATCGAGACGTACAATAGATGTAAGGAACACCGAATTCTTACGTGTCCATCATTTTTTCAGTGTGACTGTTGCAAAACACGCTTGGTTTACATTCAGTAACGGTTCTCAGGCACCCTATTCAGCAGCAGACAATACCTATTGCCGCTCGCACAGTGTACAGTAGCCCCATTGCATTTCATAATAGCACACGCGGTAGCAGAGTACAGTATTCAAAGCTTCTCCTGGACAGTGAAGTAGGTTTCATGATTGTTATTACCGTGGGATTTCTCTTCTCCCAAGTTCAAAAATGTTTCAAATGTCTCTAAGCACTATGGGACTTCACATCTGAGGTCATCAGCCCCTAGACTTAGAACTACGTAAACCTAACTAACCTAAGAACATCACGCACATCCATGCCCGAGGCAGTATTCGAACCTGCGATCGTAACAGCCGCGTGGTTCGAGACTGAAGCGCCTAGAACCGCTCGGCCACTGTGTAATTAGGAGCGATCTTCAGTTTCCCACCAGAAATGAAGAAAGTCACCAACCTAACCGTCCTCTCTGGCAACTGGACTGAGACTGTCAGTTTCCCACCTTTTCGAGGGGCGGGGTGGTGCTGAGCGTGGGTGACGTCATAGTAGTGTGGGGAGGGGTTGGGGAGTCAGGTTGGTGTCCTATTTCTCGTTCAAGTTTGAATCTTCCACCATGACGTCGGTGCTAGATTGTCACATCTATGGCCGCCATCTTGGATCGGTCATCATGAATAAATATGGCAACAATTTATGCTGTCTCAGAAACCTTCTACCCCACTAGTCACTTACCTGTCCTGAATGAGCAGCAGCTGGTCCAGGCAATTTGGATTATGATTCCTATATAAAATCGAACATGTACTGAAAGTAATATTATCTTGATATTTATTTTCAAGGGCTTAGGTGGTAGGTTCTTGGGTTAAATTAGCATAGCTACAGCACATTTATTCAGTACCGAGTAATGGTTGTATGAATACATGCTTTAATATTTCCGCAAATGTATATTATGTTATACAACCACCACTAGGTAACGAGACTGAAATTCCAGTTTTTTTAACACCAACAAATAAATAAATGTTGAATAGTGTCTGCCTAACGACAGACAACACAGTAGCCACCTTTTTATCAGTGCTTCCAACCCATACATTGTCTGATCAACAGAATCGCCTACTTAATGCAAAAAATCACCAGATCTCACAAGAAGCGAGTGTATAAACGGAGGCTGGGATCTGTCAGTGGGGAAGTGGTAACAGCAGAATGGCTAGGTCCGGAGGGCTCGTTGTCTTCGAACGTGGACTGGCCACTGAATGTCTCTCGAGTAACAAATCCATCAGGAGCATTTCAACCCTGCTAAAGCTGCACAAGTGACTGAAATGGAAACGCAAAGGGACAACCACAGCTAAACCAAGAACAGGTTGTATGGATGGACAGGGATGGTCGAGCGGAGGGTTGTTGTAAAAAGAATCGCATGAAATCGGTCGAACGAATCTCTCGTGAGCTTCAGAGTGCTAACAACAGCCCGTCTAGCGCAATTACTGTGCGTAGGGAGTTAAAAAGAATGGAGTACAATGATCGACTAGCCCTGCTTAAGACACACATTTCTGTAATCAAAGCTGGTGCTGTGAAGAGGGAAGCCACTGGACAGTTGTTGAATCGAGTGATCGGGAGTGATGAATCATGCTATACATTTGGACAGTCCGATGGAAGTTTTATTCTGCATATGTTCCTTCCAAATCTTAATTATTACGGAATAATTATTATCTGAACGGAACATGTGCAGAATAAAATTTAATAACAATATATACATAAATACTACGCTGTTTTAAGATGATCAGTTCATCCTAAAGGACGAGGAGGATAACTTGAAGAAGTTAAAAATTATAATTTTCAGGTGCCTAGGAAAAAGCAAAAGTTATCGCGGCGCAAGGAAAACACTCATTAAGAGCCAATACATGGTGAAAAGTATTTAAACCGACATACTCTGGAAGGTTGTAGGGGACATAAAAACAAATATTTTCCCTAATGTCATTTTTTCCTATGAGGTTTATTTAAACCGTTGGAGGCCGTATTACGCTCTTCAGTTGATAGAGACCGTATTACGATCTTCAGTTGTAAGCAACTACTGTCCACCAGTGTAGTAGTGCATTGTCTCTGTTTACTAATGGAGCGATACACCTGGAGTGAGTACACTGATGTGTTTGGTGCGTACTACGTAGCGCACCACAACGGACGAGCTGCACAGCTGGTTTATAAACAACAATATCCTAATCGCTGTATACCGCATCATACGACCTTTGCTGCTGTGTACCAACTTCTGCGTGAGACCGGGTCATTTAGCAGATTACCTGGATGGAGACGCCGTCGCACGGTAAGAACACTGCAGTTTGAGGAAGCTGCCTTGCAACATGTGGAGCGGGAGGCTTTAATCAGCATTCGTAAAATTGCACATAACATGGGGGCGAATCAGACGAATGTAAGAACAGTCCTTCGAGAGCAATTGTTACGTCCATTTCACTTACAGCGTGCCCACAGCCTGGAGCCAGTTGATTATCCACCCAGAGCCCAGTTTTCGCAGTTGTACCTGGAACAGTGTGTAATGTATCCTACATTTCCATCTTTTGTGTTGTTTACCGATGAAGCAACGTTCGGGCGTGATGGAGTCTTCAGCATTCACAATTCGCATGTTTGGAGTGGGGTAACCCACATGCCACAGTTATTAGCGCTCATCAAGTGCGGTTCTTCGTTAATGTGTGGGTCGGTGTTGCTGGGGACTGTTTAATTGGGCCGTACCTGCTACCTAGGCCATTAAATGGCGGCACTATTACAATTTTCTCGCCAGAGCATTGCCAGAATTTCTGGAAGACGTCCCGCTCCCTACAAGACAACGCATGTGGTTCCAACATGACGGGGCGCCGGCACATTTCAGCCGTCGTGTGCGTCGATTCCCAGAAACGTGTATTGGCTGAGATGGTCCTGTACCATGGCCTGATCGATGCCCAGATATGTCCCCTCTGGAATTTTTTGTGTGCTGAGAGACGCGCAACCTTGTTTCTGCAACTCCTGTTGCATCAGAAGAGGATCTGGTTGCCCGGATAGTAGCAGCAGCAGGAACAATTCAGGATACTGCTGGGGTTTTTGCCCGTGTCAGACAGAACATGATCCGACGGTGTAACCTTTTGTTTACGTGTCAATGGAGACATTTTTGAAAATCTACTGTAACTGAAACTGGATTGTGCTAAACTGTTGTCTCTTGGTCATAAAAAAAGATGGAAAAGTGTTTGTTGGTTTAACTGATTTGCCGCCAGAGAAATCTTCCTCTACTGGTTTAAATACTCCTCATAGGAAAAAATGACATTAGGGAAAAATATTTGTTTTGATGTCCCCTACAACCTCCAAGAGTTTGTCGGTTTAAATACTTTTCACCCTGTATAGTAGCTGATGATCAACCAATAAAACAAATTTCAAGATACACATATCTTTTAACGAAGATGACGAATTTCCCAAACAAGAGACATTGGGAAAACCACGTTTTTGGAATGGAGAACAACACATTTCCGAAGCTTACCGTTACATCCCATTGGAAGGAGAAATATTGCCCGACCCATGGGACATAGGAGGGACACCGATGTCAGAACAGATTAATAGTCTAATCCTGGAAGAGGAGGTAAGTAAGTATGCACCTTTACTAATGGCGTAAGTAACAATTTTTGCAAGTACGAGGACCATTCGGAAAGTAAGGTCCGACAGCGAAAATCCGATGAAACTTTGCACAGATGTGTTGGATAGTGTCTCTAGTAAGCCCGTCAATCACGTCATGTCACTCTGTTCAGTTCTGAGCGCACAGTGAGCAAGTAAAGATGCCTAGAAAGAAGTGCCTCCGGCCAAGGATGAGTGTCTAGTGAGAGATATCGCCTGATATCACGCAGCCAGCATAACTGTCATGCATTTCTTTCGTCATGACTATTCTCGCCCACACTTTTCAGGGGCAGTGAAGATGCTCCTTCAGCGATTTCGATAGGAAGTGTTTGATGACCCCCCATAGAGCCCCTAACTGACGCCTATTGAGCTTTGTTTCTGCTATAATGAACCGCTGGCTATGAAGACAACATTTTGGTACAGACAATGAGTTCTAGACCACCGTAGAGATTTGGTGGAAAGGGCGAGGGCAATGGGAAGTTGGTATAATGCTACGACAAATGTTTAAGCGGGAGCGGTGACTCTGTAGAGAAATAGCTGGACGGTCTAGCTAAGTGTTGCAAATAAAACCTTTTTGGTTTTCAAACTGGTTTCCGTTTCTTGACTGATCGGAACTTACTTTCCGAATAGCCCTCGTATTGTACAAGGTGTGTCAAAAAGAGTATACGTATTTCGAACACATACATTTATTAAACTGTACGGCGTACAACTACAAAACTAAGGGACACAGATTTACGGACATCTCAAGCATAGATTGCAGATGTTCAATATGTCATCCACCAGCGACACCAAAAATATCACATCAATACTCCCATATCCGGGTAGGCGAGTCTATCGTCACTGGTGCCATAGAAATACGGAACCGGTGCTTTAACTCTTCAGGGTGCTTTGGTAGTGTAGGTGCAAAAACATTGCTAATGAAACCGCACAGGGCGAAGTCACAGGGCGCCAAATCCGGTGACTTCGGAGGCCAGCTAAGAAATGCTATGTCGTCGGCTGTTTGACGACCAATCCACCGGCCCAGTAGAGTTATATTCAGATATTCACGCACTAGGCGACTCCAGTGAGGGCGTGCCATGTCTTGTTGAAAAATGAAGTTGTCCTCGCTCAGCCTCGGAAACAACCAGTTTGATAAAACAGCAAGGTACTGCTGACCGTTAACCGTGTTTCCATCAAAGAAGAATAGATCGTAAACAGATGAGTGGCACACCACACAGAACACACTGACTGCGGGAGAACCACGTACATGTTCATTGTATGCATGTGGGTTCTGTAGGCCCCAAATTCGAACATTGGTTACTTCCCACTGAGGTGTAAAGTCACTTCATCACTGAGCACGATGTTTTGTGAGACAGTGTTATCACTGGCAGGAGTACTCTGAAGCTCCTCGGAAAATGCCACACGCTTGCGTTTGTCGTCATGACGTAGAGCTTGTAACAATTCTAACTTGTATGACTTCATAATTAACCGGCATTTCAAAACACGGCAAATTGTTGTTGCAGGGGGTTGTCACTGCTGAGTGGCACGACGAGTTGATTTCGCAGGACTATGCTGGAAAGTGGTTTGAATTCGTGCGACATTTTCGTTGGAAACATGAGGGCGGCCCTGATTCTTTCCTTTGCTTATACACTCCTGGAAATGGAAAAAAGAACACATTGACACCGGTGTGTCAGACCCACCATACTTGCTCCGGACACTGCGAGAGGGCTGTACAAGCAATGATCACACGCACGGCACAGCGGACACACCAGAGACCGCGGTGTTGGCCGTCGAATGGCGCTAGCTGCGCAGCATTTGTGCACCGCCGCCGTCAGTGTCAGCTAGTTTGCCGTGGCATACGGAGCTCCATCGCAGTCTTTAACACTGGTAGCATGCCGCGACAGCGTGGACGTGAACCGTATGTGCAGTTGACGGACTTTGGGCGAGGGCGTATAGTGGGCATGCGGGAGGCCGGCTGGACGTACCGCCGAATTGCTCAACACGTGGGGCGTGAGGTCTCCACAGTACATCGATGTTGTCGCCAGTGGTCGGCGGAAGGTGCACGTGCCCGTCGACCTGGGACCGGACCGCAGCGACGCACGGATGCACGCCAAGACCGTAGGATCCTACGCAGTGCCGTAGGGGACCGCACCGCCACTTCCCAGCAAATTAGGGACACTGTTGCTCCTGGGGTATCGGCGAGGACCATTCGCAACCGTCTCCATGAAGCTGGGCTACGGTCCCGCACACCGTTAGGCCGTCTTCCGCTCACGCCCCAACATCGTGCAGCCCGCCTCCAGTGGTGTCGCGACAGGCGTGAATGGAGGGACGAATGGAGACGTGTCGTCTTCAGCGATGAGAGTCGCTTCTGCCTTGGTGCCAATGATGGTCGTATGCGTGTTTGGCGCCGTGCAGGTGAGCGCCACAATCAGGACTGCATACGACCGAGGCACACAGGGCCAACACCCGGCATCATGGTGTGGGGAGCGATCTCCTACACTGGCTGTACACCACTGGTGATCGTCGAGGGGACACTGAATAGTGCACGGTACATCCAAACCGTCATCGAACCCATCGTTCTACCATTCCTAGACCGGCAAGGGAACTTGCTATTCCAACAGGGCAATGCACGTCCGCATGTATCCCGTGCCACCCAACGTGCTCTAGAAGGTGTAAGTCAACTACCCTGGCCAGCAAGATCTCCGGATCTGTCCCCCATTGAGCATGTTTGGGACTGGATGAAGCGTCGTCTCACGCGGTCTGCACGTCCAGCACGAACGCTGGTCCAACTGAGGCGCCAGGTGGAAATGGCATGGCAAGCCGTTCCACAGGACTACATCCAGCATCTCTACGATCGTCTCCATTGGAGAATAGCAGCCTGCATTGCTGCGAAAGGTGGATATACACTGTACTAGTGCCGACATTGTGCATGCTCTGTTGCCTGTGTCTATGTGCCTGTGGTTCTGTCAGTGTGATCATGTGATGTATCTGACCCCAGGAATGTGTCAATAAAGTTTCCCCTTCCTGGGACAATGAATTCACGGTGTTCTTATTTCAATTTCCAGGAGTGTACATCCTGTGTCTACAGACTGTCGGTACCATTTGTGAATGTTCCATCCATTTGGAAGATCAATTTGGTACGTTACCCGGAAATTTCTTTGCACTTTAATCACAGAATCATACTTCGCAACTTCGAGAACACAAATTCATCCCTGCTGCGTAGTGGTGGTAACTAAGCAAATAGAAGACAACCTACACCTAGTGGCAATGAATACAAACTAGACAATGTATTCTTTCCGCTTATAACTGAGATGAGGCGCAGTGATCCACAGTTTTGACACCATAATACACTGTAACACGTAGTGCTCGATTTGTAACAGTACGCACCGGTACTCCGTACAGGTATGTTGAACAAAAAAAAAAAAAAATCAGAACCTCAGATTTTGAGATGTGTTACGACAGAACTTCTGCTGCGGTTGAAATGATGTAAAAGGAGTGTTGAATCCGCAGTTCTAGAATATTCAGAAGACTGTTAAAATAACGCTTTAAGAGGACTAAATTTCAAAAACTTCCCCCGGAAGTTCACAGTACCGGATTCTCTTCTATTACAAATCAGGCCCTGAAACACCCGGTATTTCACATACCATCGTACAACTACGGTTCTGTCGTTTTTTTACAATACGTAAATGACGAAGTAAATGATAGGATAACGGGTAGTATTGGTAGCTTTAGTAGGGAAAGAAACGTAAATGAATCAGAGAGAAACTGGTAGCCATCGAATTCTCTTTGTTTTTGTTTGTTTTGCGCATAATTAGCACCTTACATCGATCAATGTTAGTCCACTGTGTGTTCTATATCCTTACAGAATATACACTCCTGGAAATGGAAAAAAGAACACATTGACACCGGTGTGTCAGACCCACCATACTTGCTCCGGACACTGCGAGAGGGCTGTACAAGCAATGATCACACGCACGGCACAGCGGACACACCAGGAACCGCGGTGTTGGCCGTCGAATGGCGCTAGCTGCGCAGCATTTGTGCACCGCCGCCGTCAGTGTCAGCCAGTTTGCCGTGGCATACGGAGCTCCATCGCAGTCTTTAACACTCGTAGCATGCCGCGACAGCGTGGACGTGAACCGTATGTGCAGTTGACGGACTTTGAGCGAGGGCGTATAGTGGGCATGCGGGAGGCCGGCTGGACGTACCGCCGAATTGCTCAACACGTGGGGCGTCAGGTCTACACATTACATCGATGTTGTCGCCAGTGGTCGGCGGAAGGTGCACGTGCCCGTCGACCTGGGACCGGACCGCAGCGACGCACGGACGCACGCCAAGACCGTAGGATCCTACGCAGTGCAGTAGGGGACCGCACCGCCACTTCCCAGCAAATTAGGGACACTGTTGCTCCTGGGGTATCGGCGAGGACCGTTCGCAACCGTCTCCATGAAGCTGGGCTACGGTCCCGCACACCGTTAGGCCGTCTTCCGCTCACGCCCCAACATCGTGCAGCCCGCCTCCAGTGGTGTCGTGACAGGCGTGAATGGAGGGACGAATGGAGACGTGTCGTCTTCAGCGATGAGAGTCGCTTCTGCCTTGGTGCCAATGATGGTCGTATGCGTGTTTGGCGCCGTGCAGGTGAGCGCCACAATCAGGACTCCATACGACCGAGGCACACAGGGCCAACACCCGGCATCATGGTGTGGGGAGCGATCTCCTACACTGGCCGTACACCACTGGTGATCGTCGAGGGGACACTGAATAGTGCACGGTACATCCAAACCGTCATCCTAGACCGGCAAGGGAACTTGCTGTTCCAACAGGACAATGCACGTCCGCATGTATCCCGTGCCACCCAACGTGCTCTAGAAGGTGTAAGTCAACTACCCTGGCCAGCAAGATCTCCGGATCTGTCCCCCATTGAGCATGTTTGGGACTGGATGAAGCGTCGTCTCACGCGGTCTGCACGTCCAGCACGAACGCTGGTCCAACTGAGGCGCCAGGTGGAAATGGCATGGCAAGCCGTTCCACAGGACTACATCCAGCATCTCTACGATCGTCTCCATGGGAGAATAGCAGCCTGCATTGCTGCGAAAGGTGGATATACACTGTACTAGTGCCGACATTGTGCATGCTCTGTTGCCTGTGTCTATGTGCCTGTGGTTCTGTCAGTGTGATCATGTGATGTATCTGACCCCAGAAATGTGTCAATAAAGTTTCCCCTTCCTGGGACAATGAATTCACGGTGTTCTTATTTCAATTTCCAGGAGTGTATGTCGCATTTTATAAGTAACAAATATTATGTGTTAGCATAACGTCTGCGCTTTTATGTAACCAAAGCAATTACTTGTCCGCCCCTGGTAGCTGAGTGGTCAGCGCGACGGAATGTCATACCTAACGGCCCGGGTTCGATTCCGCGACGGAATGTCATGCCTAACGGCCCGGGTTCGATTCCCGGCTGGGTCGAAGATTTTTCTTCGGTCCGCGACTGGGTGTTGTGTTGTCCTTATCATCATCATTTCATCCCCATCGACGCGCAAGTCGCCGAAGTGGCGTCAACTCGAAAGACTTGCACCAGGCCAACGGTCTACCCGACGGGAGGCACTAGCCACACGGCATTTATCTTTAATTACTTTTGATGCTACTACAGCTTACATTTGCAAACATAAAAATCTGTATTATTATGGTTGCATTTTGCACTCAACAGCCGCGCGGGTTAGCCGTGTAGTCTGGGGCGCCTTGCCACGGTTCGTGCGGCTCCCCGCGTCGGTGGTTCGAGTCCTCCCCCGGGCATGGGTGTCTGTGTCGTCCTTAACGTAAGTTAGTTTAAGTTAGATTAAGTAGTGTGTACCCCTATGGACCGATGATCTCAGCAGCTTGGTCCCATAGGAACTGACCACAAATTTCCAAATTTGTACTCAGCAGAACGTTCTTCCTGCTGATCAAAACCGAGCGAGGCGGCGCAGTGGTTGGCACACTGCACTCGCATTCAGAACGACGACGTTTCAAACCCGCGTCCGGCTATCCTGATTGAGGTTCTCTGTGATTTCCCTAAATCGTTTCAGGTAGATGGTGGTATGGATCCTTTGAAGGGGCAAAGCCGACATCCTTCCCCATCCTTCCCTAACCAGGTGGACCGATGGCCTCGCTGTTTGGTCCCTCCCCCCAAACCAACCAACCAACCAAATATCACGATCAAAGGGCAGAGTTTCCTGTCATTACTGATAAGTTGGTCGGTTCATTTGGGGGAGAGGACCAAGCAGCGAGTTCATCTGTCTCGTCAGCGTGGGGGAGGAAGTCCGTCGTGCCCGTTCAAAGAACCTATCCCGACATTTGCCTGAAGCGATTTAGGGAAATCACGGGACCGATGACCTCGCTCTTTGGTCCTCTCACCCAAATCAACCGCCCAATTTATCACCAATAACAGGAAATTCTGCCCTTTGATCGTGATGGTTGGTTGGTTGGTTTAGGGGAAGGGACCAAACAGCGAGGTTAGGGAAGGATGGGGAAGGACGTCGGCCTTTCGAAGGAACCATGCAAGCATCTGCCTGAAATGACATAGGAGAGTCACGGAGAACCTAAATCAGGATGGCCGGACGCTGGTTTGAACCGTCATCCTCACGAATGCGAGTCCAGTGTGCTAACCACTGCGCCACCTCGCTCGGTAACTGATAAGTCCGAAAGCTGTTTATGAATAACAGAATTATGTTTTACACAAGATCAATGAAGTATTGAAGCGATGTTTGATTTGTTTTTGTTTTGGGATATTTTTAATTTTACTTTTTTTAAAGAATTGCGTTTTGTATCGCCAGCTGGTAAATATATACTACAACAGCCCTCTCTTTCACGTTACAAATCAACCATTTCAATTTCAGTTTTGCTATAAATACTGTTTATTTTTAAGTAACAGGACTGAGGATAGCTGAGCTGTGAACGGCTCTTGTTCATCCCATTAATTGCTTGTCATCTTCTATTACGGCAGTGCCGCCTCGTTTTCTTATTCCATTTACTGGCGTCACTAACTTCCTGCCTTAATTGCCCGTGAGTGGCAGCAGCAGCACGTATCGATAAGTACACTGTCGTACCATCTCTGGAACGACAGATAGTATTTCCGGGTCGTTGTGTGTCGGGTAATCAGTGAGCTGCTGCTTTCATCTAATACTTTCCCCTCTTTGGGGAAGTGTGAGGGGGAGTTTGTAGCCTTTCCGCTTTTACCCCCCTGTGTACTTGTGTGTGTGATTATTTATGTACTTTTTTGGTGTCTGTGAACTGTGATGATTGTTCTGTGTGAGTCTGGTACTTGCCTGAGGTTTGGCGAGATAATTGTAGTAATTTGGGTAGGAGCAGGATTTGGGAATGGATATTGGGATTTTTCTCTTCGACTTAGTCGTCGAAGATCGTCATGGGGCGATTGTGTCATACCGACCTAGGGAGTGGATGAGGGCGTTTCCCGACCTGGAAGTACCTTCATAGAAGGCCCTTGCCAGGTCTTGAAATCGCTCTCTCAGGAGTGGGATTTCCGCAGCGGCATACAAATCGTCGATATGGAATCCAAGGGGAAAACGCAGTGTCCTCCTGAGGGCGCGGTTCTGCAGCCTCTGGAGTTTGTCCAGGTGCTGCTTCGCCGCGTATCCCCAGACAGGACACGCGTATTCCATGACTGGCCGGATCAGGGCCTGGTATACGTTCACTCCTACTGAGCAGGAAAGGGAGCTGGTTGAGTTGAGGATTGGGTACAGGATGGACATTCTGGCGCAGACCTTCCTATGGACCTCGTCTATGTGGGGTTTCCACGTAAGACGAGAGTCCAAGGTTACGCCAAGATACTTGGCGGTTCTGCGCCCGGGGAGTTGGGTTCCGATTAGGTGAAGGTGGAGGGGGGGGGGGGGCGTTGAGGAGGTTCGCGCCTTCCGAGCCTACGGGTGATCAGCATCGCCTGCGTCTTTTCAGAATTGATGATGATTCGCCACCGACGGGCCCAAGTTTCTGTGTCATCTAAAAACCTTTGTAGCCTACCGATGACCAGGTCCTTGTTCGCGTTTCTTGTGTAGAAGGCTGTATCGTCAGCGTACTGAGCGGTGTGCACCAGGGGGGCCGTTGGTGTGTCCGCAGTGTACAGACTGTACAAAACGGGCCCCAGGACCGATCCCTGTGGCACCCCAGTACGAATACGCCTCTTGGTGGAGGTGGCTGTTTCTACTTTGACAGAGAAAGTTCTGTTCGAGAGATAGCTTTTGATCTGCTTAACTATACTCCCGGGGAACCCTTGAGTGTACAACTTGTAGAGTAGCCCTCTATGCCATACTGAGTCATAATCAGTGAGTGGGAGGCGCACCAGTAATGCAGTCGCGACGGAGCAGCTGTCGCGGCCGGACCGTCGGTTGGCGTGGAGCAGCAAGCAAGCCCCCACCGCGCAGATTCGGGCTGGAGCCGCTGGCGGCATGCACGCGCGGTTGGAGTGTGAGGTGCTGCTTGCAAGTGCTACGAATTTTGTCGCCCACGAATCTTGGATATGAAAGTTGAGTCCTCAGTTAACTTACTACCGAGCCTCAACTGTTTACATTTCTTCGTTTGATCCAGATTGTGGCTTCTGGGTATTCCCGCGAGCAACAACGTGTGTGTATTTAAGTCGGCTAAGATTCCAGCTGTCTTCCTGTGAAATTTAACTTAATTTATTCCCTGTTATTGAAGTTGACCAGCGGTATCTTCTGCCTTTTGGCCGTTGAAGTTCCGGTTACCTGCCCTGGACGTTGACGTAATTTTATGCAGTGTATTTTCCTCGTCGTGTTATTGCTGTTCAGCGCGGCGTGTAGTTCGACAGTTGAGGTGTTGGTCATTGTGGGCGCCAATATTCTGTGTGTCGTGTATTGAAATTTTCTGGTCGTTTTGCTGGTTGCGTGGAGAGGAACTGATTTGGTTGATTGGTCGGCTGTCTGTCGGTTGGGTTGGCTCCAGATTAAGAAGTCGTTGGACAGGCTGCCTGTCTCACCTAAACGGGCGTTGGCGTTACAATCCCAGGCCGACCCTTGGAAACTTCTGAGCGCCGTTCCTTGTCTGTTATGTAGTAATTTCCCTGTTTGGATTTTAGTTGTGG
This sequence comes from Schistocerca americana, assembly GCF_021461395.2. Lineage (NCBI taxonomy): Eukaryota > Metazoa > Arthropoda > Insecta > Orthoptera > Acrididae > Schistocerca > Schistocerca americana. The sequence continues at coordinate 322,312,072 of NC_060121.1, read as the reverse complement.
TGTCACCGCCAGACACCACACTTGCTATGTGGTAGACTTTAAATCGGCCGCGGTCCGGCAGTGTACGTCGGACCCGCGTGTCACCACTATCAGTGATTGCAGACCGAGCGCCGCCACACGGCATGTCTAGAGACACTTCCTAGCACTCGCCCCAGTTGTACAACCGACTTTGCTAGCGATGGTTCACTGACAAAATACGCTCTCATTTGCCTAGACGATAGTTAGCATAGCCTTCAGCTACGTCATTTGCTACGACCTAGCAAGGCGCCATTATCAGTTGCTATTGATATTGTAAAGAATGTACAGATAAGAGATACGTTCAGCATTAATGGATTAAAGTTAAGTATTCCACCATCTGCGTCCGTTTTTCTGAGTTCTGATTACCGTGTCCTGTTCCAGACCTCACGCCAGCCTGCGTGAGCTTAAACGCGTGCCATTCGGCTTCCTCCAAACCCCGTGTGTTGGCTCCTGCCAATCCACAACATTAGTTATTTGGTTAATGTGTGACTTTCAGCCGACTATCAATATCTCTTAAATTAATGTTCTTGTCTTGCCCGTAAGGCATGAGATAGTTATATTTCTATATGGGGCCTTCACCTGAATTTTACTGGAGAGGTTTTAAGATAAGGCTTTTTGCCTTTTAGATTGAAACTCTTTCTAGGCCTTCAGCCGTTAATCATATTTTGTTGAAATGTGACCTTCAGCCGAGTATTAATGTCCTTGTCTTGCCCTTTTTTTTTTTTTTTTTTTTTTTTTTTTTTTTTTTTTTTTTGGGCATTGTTATTCTTTATTTTATATGAAATGTTTTAAGACACAGCCTTCTATCCTTTAAAATTTAAAAGTTTCTTCTAGGGCTTAAGCCGTTAAATTGTTTGTTGGTGAGCGGCCTTCAGCCGAGTTTTAATATCTCTTATATTAATCTTCTTCTCTTGCCCTTGAGGCATAAGATTGTTATGCTTTTGAATGGGGCCTTCAGCCCAATTTGCATGAAATATTTTAAGATAAGGCATTCTGCCTTTTGGTTGAAACTCCTCTTATTGCTTAATATGCGACCTCCAGCCTAGTTCCATTAAAATTAAATTGTTAAGGCCTTCAGCAGATTAGAATGAAAATTTAGAAAATATTCTTGGTTGAAACCTCCAGAAGAACCTTGTATTTCAATTTTGCTTAAGCCTAATGTCTTGGATTTTGAATGTGGCCTTCAGCCGATCTAAAGTTAATCAAAGGACGTCTATTAAAGTTTTGAGTGTTTTGCATCCTTGTTGTAATATTGTGTCTTGATAAATAAAATTTGTATGTTGAGTGCAGCTGACAGGAACTCATTTTGGCCCCTTTCCACAACCCAATCCGCTCTGTCCTGCTTGCCCAGGCATTTCAATAGCTATGCTGAACAAAAATATTTCGCCTGTTGTGTGGCTGTTTATATATCCTCCCTCAGTAGACAGTTCACAGCTTCAGGTTTCTTAGGGACTTTAGTAAGACACTGATCCCATACGCAAGTGAGGTAACGCGCGATACGTAGATGTAAAGCGTTTACGATCTTGACTAGCTACTAGAAAAATTATCATAGTCTGCACTCGGCTCACGGTAGTTTTACAACTACAGCTGGAGCGTCACATATAGACTGCGCCTTGACAACATACATCGCCAAACCACACGCCTTCTTATGTGCACAGCACTGTAGCAGAAACTGTGACGTCAGTATTGCCATGCAGTATTTTAATATGGCCCTCTACCGTTGGGGTACTGGTAGTTTTTTGCTCGCGTATCACGTCATTTCTGGAAACCCAGAGTCTACTCTGTAGGAATCAACTTGGATTCCGGAAACAGCGATCGTATGAGACCCAAATCGCTTTATTTTGTTCATGAGACCCAGAAAATATTAGATACAGGTTCCCAGATAGATGCCATTTTCCTTGACTTCCAGAAGGCGTTCGATACAGTTCCGCACTGTCGCCCTATAAACAAAGTAAGAGCCTACGGAGTATCAGACCAGCTGTGTGGCTGGATTGAAGAGTTTTTAGCAAACAGAACACAGCATGTTGTTCTCAATGGAGAGACGTCTACAGACGTTAAAGTAACCTCTGGCGTACCACAGGGGATTGTTATGGGACCATTGCTTTTCACGATATATATAAATGACCTAGTAGATAGTGTCGGAAGTTCCATGCGGCTTTTCGCGGATGATGCTGTAGTATACAAGAAGTTGCAGCACTAGAAAATTGCAGCGAAATGCAGGAAGATCTGCAGCGGATAGGCACTTGGTGCAGGGAGTGGCAACTGACCCTTAACATAGACAAATGTAATGTATTGCGAATACACAGAAAGAAGGATCCTTTATTGTATGATTATATGATAGCGGAACAAACACTGGTAGCAGTTACTTCTGTAAAATATCTGGGAGTATGTGTACGGATCGATCTGAAGTGGAATAATCATATAAAATTAATTGTTGTCATATAAAATTAATTGTTGATAAGGCGGGTGCCAGGTTGAGATTCATTGGGAGAGTCCTTAGAAAATGTAGTCCATCAACATAGGAGGTGGCTTACAAAACACTCGTTCGACCTATACTTGAGTATTGCTCATCAGTGTCAGATCCGTACCAGGTCGGGTTGCCAGAGGAGATAGAGGAGATCCCAAAAAGAGCGGCGCGTTTCGTCACAGAGTTATTTGGTAAGCGTGATAGCGTTACGGAAATGTTTAGCAAACTCAAGTGGCAGACTCTGCAAGAGAGGCACTCTGCATCGCGGTGTAGCTTGTTGTCCAGGTTTCGAGAGGGTGCGTTTCTGGATGAAGTATCGAATATAGTGCTCTCCCTACTTATACCTCCCGAGGAGATTACGAACATAAGATTAGAGAGATTAGAGCGCGCACGGAGGCTTTCCGGCAGTCGTTCTTCTCGTGAACCATACGCGAGTGGAACAGGAAAGGGAGGTAATGACAGTGGCACGTAAAGTGCCCTCCGCCACACGCCGTTGGGTGGCTTGCGGAGTATAGATGTAGATGTAGTAGTAGTGGCGAGAAACGGAAGTACGGATCAAATCCATTGCGGGGCTCGTGAGGAGAAAAGACTGCCGCCTGCGCCTGACGCCGCGAGCGCTCACCTAATTTTCGGCTTGACCTTTGCGACCGCCGGCGTCCTCCGGCGCTTCAGCCGTCCCACCAGCCAGGGCCCGCGTTTCTGCAATTGGCCAGCCTGCCCGCGCTGCCCCTCCCATCGGCCGGCCGCCGCTGACTCACTTGTCGGTTTGTGCCCGGCAGCCTGGAAGGGGCTTAAGGCAGACCGGACCACACCGGACCAGAGGAGCGCCGTACGGGAGGTCTGGCGGCTTTTTGCGAGGCACGCCGACACGCCACGTGACGCGCTTTAATGCGGCGTAATGGCTCAGATACAGGGCGACTCGACACCGCCGCTACAGCTACCACGGGCTCCATCCTCGCTGATGAATGGCAGCTGCGTCGCGCATCGCTCATCTTACGTCGCCCGCTTCAGCCGATATGTGTAAAGAAATATTCGAAGCTCGACGATATACACCACTGGCCATTAAAATTGCCACACCAAGAAGAAATGCAGATGATAAACGGGTATTCATTGGGCAAATATATTATACTAGAACTGACATGTGATGACATTTTCACGCCATTTGGGTGCATAGATCCTGAGAAATCAGTACCTAGAACAACCACCTCTGGCCGTAATAACGGCCCTGATACGCGTGGGCATTGAGTCAAACAGAGCTTGGATGGCGTGTACAGGTACAGCTGCCCATACATATTCAACACGAAACCACAGTTCGCCAAGAGTAGTGACTGGCGTATTGTGACGAGCCAGTTGCTCGGCCACAATTGACCAGACATTTTCAATTGGTGAGAGATCTGGAGAATGTGCTGGCCAGGGCAGCAGTCGAACATTTTCTGTATAAAGAAAGACCCGTACAGAACCTGCAACATGCGGTCGTGCATTATCCTGCCGAAAGGTAGGGCTTCGCAGGGATCGAATGAAGGGTAGAGCCACAGGTCGTAACACATCTGAAATGTAACGTCCGCTGTTCAAAGTGCCGTCAATGCGAACCGAGACGTGTAACTAATGCCACCCCATACCATCACGCAGGGTGATACGTCAGTATGGCGATGACGAATACACGCTTCCAATGTGCGTTCACCGCGATGTCGCCAAACTCGGATGCGACCATCATGATGCTGTAAGCAGAACCTGGATTCACCCGAAAAAATGTTTTGCCGTTCGTGCACCCAGGTTCGTCGTTGAGTGCACCATCGCAGGCACTCCCAGCTGGCCTCCGAGCTGATAGTCCATGCTGCTGCAAACGTCGTCGAACTGTTCGTGCAGATGGTTGTTGTCTTGCAAACGTCCCCATCTGTTGACTCAGTCATCGACACGTGGCTGCACGATGCGTTACAGCCCTGCGGATAAGATGCCTGTCATCTCGTCTGCTAGTGATACGAGGCCGTTGGGATTCAGCACGGCGTTCCGTATTACCCTCCTGAAGCCACCGATTCCATGTTCTGCTAACAGTCATTGGATCTTGACCGACGCGAGCAGCAATGTCGCGATACGATAAACGGCAGTCGCGATAGGGTACAATCCGACCTTGATCAAAGTCGGAAAGTGATGGTATGCGTTTCTCCTCCTTACATGAGGCATCACAACAACGTTTCACCAGGCAACGACGGTCAACTGCTGTTTGTGTATGAGAAATCGGTTGGAAACTTTCCTCATGTCAGCACGTTATAGGTGTCGCCACCGGCGCCAACCTTGTGTGAATGCTCTGAAAAGCTAGAAAGCTAATCATTTGCATATCACAGCATCTTCTTCCTGTCGCTTAAATTTCACGTCTGTAGCACGTCATCTTCGTGGTGTAGCAATTTTAATGGCCATAAGTGTACTCTGGAGCGCCACAGAAACTGTTATATCCATGCGTATTGAAATACAGAGATATGTAAACAGGCAGAATAAGGCACTGCGGTAGGTAACGCCTTTATAAGACAACAAGTGTTATCAAGATTTCAGTGAGTTTGAACGTGGTGTTATAGTCGCCGCACGAGCGATGGACACAGCATCTCCGAGGTAGTGATGAAGTCGCTATTTTCCCGTTCGACCATTTCACGAATGTACCGTGAATATCAGGACTCCGATAGAACATCAAATCTCCGACATCACTGCAGCTGGAGAAAAATCCTGCGAGAACGGGACCAACAACGACTGAAGAGAATCGTTCGACGTGACAGAAGTGCAACACTTCCGCAAATTGATGCAGATTTCAACGCTGGGCCGTCAATAAGTCTCAGCAAGCGAACCATTTAACAAAACATCATCGATATGGGCTTTCGGAGCCGAAGGCCCACTCGTGTACCCTTGATGACTGCACGACACAAAGCTTTACGCCTCGCCTAGGCCCGTCATCACCGACATTGGACTGTTGGTGACGGGTAATATGTTGCCTGGTCGGAAGAGTCTAGTTTCAAATTGTATCGCGCTGATGGATGTCTACGTACTGTTCAGAAGAAATCTCCACCCAGTCCTACTCTTATAGATTTTTGGACAGCCCTGCAGGATTCATGGTGTCTGTTCCATCCGGCACTATTTTGCCACTACTGGTTTCGATGGTTCACATCATTATCTTCAAAAATGGTTCAAATGGCTCTGAGCACTATGGGGCTTAACTTCTGAGGTCATCAGTCCCCTAGAACTTAGAACTACTTAAACCTAACTAACCTAAGGACATCACACACATCCATGCCCGAGGTAGGATTCCAACCTGCGACCGTAGCGGTCGTTCGCGCGGTTCCAGGCTGTAACGCCTAGAACCGCTCGGCCACATCTTCACGTGGAGAATTATTTACATAGCTGGTGTTGGCGAACAGTACGGACGTCTTTTCACAGCAGAAGACCAAGGAGAGTGTAGGTTATATTGCGTCTTCCGCTAACGATAAAAACATGAATCAATGGACCCTGCATGTCACCAGGTGACTGTTCAATCTGGTGGAGGCTCTGTAATAGTGTAGGGCGTGTGTAGTTGGAGTCATATGGGACCCCTGATACTTCTAGATACGATTCTGACAGGTGACACGTATATAAGCATCCTGTCTGATCAGCTGCATCCCTTCATGTCCACTGTGCATGCCGATGGACTTGGACAGTTCCAGCACGACAATGCGACACCCTGCTCGTCCAGAATTGCTACAGAGTGGCTCCAGGAGTTAAAGACTTTTGCTGGCCACCAAACTCCCCAGACATTAACATTATTGAGCATATTTACTATTAAAAACAGTCTTGATCACGATTTATTTATTAAGGTGACCGGTTTCGACCACTACTGTGGTCATCTTCAGACCATTGAGTAGGAACCTCTTTCTGCTGGAGAATCACTGCTCAGTGATTCTCCAGCAGAAAGAGGTTCCTACTCAGTGATTCTCCAGCAGAAAGAGGTTCCTACTCAATGGACTGAAGATGACCACAGTAGTGGTCGAAACCGGTCACCTTAATAAATAAATTGTGATCAAGACTGTTTTTAATAGTAAATATTTGTAACACATTGATCACTGTCACTCCCATAATGTATTCAAAAGTTATTGTTGAGGATATCTTGGATTCCTTGCAACGTATTGTTCAGAAATGATCTCCACCCCCTCGCACTCTTATAGATTTTTGGACAGCCCTGCAGGATTCATGGTGTCAGTTCCCTCAAGCGCTACTTCAGACATTAATCGATTCCATGCCTCGTCGTTTTTCGGCACGTCAGACTGCTCGCCGGGGCCGTACAAGATATTAGGCAGTTGTACCAGTTTCTTTGGCTCTTCAGTGTATTTTGAACGAAATACGGGGACTGAACTACGGTGAACAATCATGCATTAACAGCAGTGGGTTGATTTTGGCGTGCCAAATACCCTGAACTCTCCTACTTTGTGATCATCAGACCTGTTTATCACGCATGTTGATGGGTCTTAAGTATAACACAAATAAAACAGTTGCTGCGTCAGTCACTTGTTTACTTTGCCACTACTGGTTTCGATGGTTCACACCGTCATCTTCAGGTGGAGAATTGTTTATTTGCGTAGCTGGTGTTGGGGAAGAGTATGGACGTCTTTTCACAGTAGAAGACGAAGGATAGTGTAGGTTATATTGCGTCTTTCGGTAATGTTAAAAACATCTTGTTGGGAAAAAGTACTTTTGAGGTTATAAATCATGAATTTCTGACAGTGAATTGTATTTACAAGGACCTAGAGTCGTAAAAATTCTGCCTGATGTATGTCCTCTCCACTGCACCTTACGTTTACATTGTCACTTCATACATGTACATGTAACAGATATGCTTGTTTACACTGGGTACAAAGATAAGAGATTAAATGGTTTCTAAATAAATGGCCAGAAGGGTTAGTAAAAGTTGCAACAAAAGCCTAAGTTTTGCAACTGTACAGTAGATTTTATAGTGGAAATAGTGTATCCAAGGGTACAAGAATTGTCAGCTGTTGCATAGCTTGGCTTACACAGGAGTGATCCGGTTTGGCATATAAAATAGTCTCTTTATAAAAACCGCACAAGTTGAAAAATAAAAGTGAAATGCCAGAAACAAAATCAGCCTGAAACGACTTCTCAGAACTAACTTAGGTACAATCTTTCTTAATTTTTGACTTTTATTGTTGAAAGTTACGCGGGAACTGTCTCTTACAAACGGCTTATTGCCCGTCAATTATATAACACTGCCTCTCTGCATTGCGATTTTAACTTCACAGTCTTGTTATTTTTATAATTATTTACTTGGACTTAGGTATTAGTTCTTGTTCTCTTGTCTGAACTTTTTATTTTCTAGAGTAAGCTTCTTTACAGCACTACACTCCTGACAAACATCTTCAAAGATGACTTCCTAATAATTAAATTTATATACGAAATAAAAAATAGCACATGCCATGCGAATAATTTGGAACGTATCCCACCGAAATGTACTCCACTTTTCCAATCCTGAGATATTTATTTTTATAGCTGGGTTACCATTTTCACGAAAAAAATTCAAATGCGCCGACTTGTTAAAGACCAATAGAGAAATCGTTTCGTGGAAAGATTCTTTAATAATACAGTCTTCAGTTCTGTATCAGTTTAGCGCACGTCCTTTCACTGAAATGATCAAATAAACGTCCGTGCGATTCTAGGCGCTACAGTCTGGAGCCGAGGGACCGCTACGGTCGCAGGTTCGAATCCTGCCTCGGGCATGGAGGTGTGTGATGTCCTTAGGTTAATTAGGTTTAATTAGTTCTAAATTCTAGGCGACTGATGACCTCAGAAGTTAAGTCGCATAGTACTCAGAGCCATTTGAACCATTTGAAATAAACGTGGTTTGCGTCGAAGGTCACTGAAGGAAGAAAAATCTTTTTGAATGTAAATGAACTGTGTTTTCCAATACCACTTCTGAAAAAATAGTATGGTTGCAAGTAAGTACCTTTTTATTAAACGTACGTGTGCTCAACGAACTTGCGTTTCGGTTGTTTCTACGACAAATACCATATACAAATCTGTTCTAGCACAGCAAGCGATAGCGAGTAAGACTATTCTGTAATTTATTCTGCAACAAACGGAATACACTTCTGAAGAAAGTTTGTTGTAATGATTGCTTTATTAATGAAATTACTACGGCGAAGATGACTATTTTTGAATAATTTTGCATGACGTATACTGTTAAATGACGTATACTATTTAATGATACTCTGTAGGATAAAATTGAAAAAAAAAAAATACACGGGGAGGGTCTGAACCTATAACACGAAAGTAGTAGCCATGAACCCTAGCCACTGCACTGCGCTCGCTAGGTCGAAGCACGGCTACCGTTAGGGTATACGTTTTACGCATAGAACTTCAACATCGATTTCCTTGGAGACTAGGGACTGTTGCATGAAAAACAGACTACATAGGTGCTTAGGACAGTCCCTCTACAAAAGTGGTTCCCAACCTGGGGGTAATTGCCCCGTGAGGGATAAATTTTTTGATTGGTAAAAACAAAAGGGTTTGATTGCGTCTCGCCCACGAAACTGAATTATTTTTAAAAGATCATTACTATTACACTATTTCGTAAGACTGTAAAACGGATTACGTAACTACCAAACAGAAGAGTTTTTTCCCCAAATACTAGCAGTAACGTGTGACACATTGTGGTGGAGTTTACAGATTGTGAAGCGAATGAATGAACATCTTTTTCCTCAGACAGCTCCCACTACACGCATACTCTGTGCTACGTACACTCCTGGAAATTGAAATAAGAACACCGTGAATTCATTGTCCCAGGAAGGGGAAACTTTATTGACACATTCCTGGGGTCAGATACATCACATGATCACACTGACAGAACCACAGGCACATAGACACAGGCAACAGAGCATGCACAATGTCGGCACTAGTACAGTGTATATTCACCTTTCGCAGCAATGCAGGCTGCTATTCTCCCATGGAGACGATCGTAGAGATGCTGGATGTAGTCCTGTGGAACGGCTTGCCATGCCATTTCCACCTGGCGCCTCAGTTGGACCAGCGTTCGTGCTGGACGTGCAGACCGCGTGAGACGACGCTTCATCTAGTCCCAAACATGCTCAATGGGGGACAGATCCGGAGATCTTGCTGGCCAGGGTAGTTGACTTACACCTTCTAGAGCACGTTGGGTGGCACGGGATACATGCGGACGTGCATTGTCCTGTTGGAACAGCAAGTTCCCTTGCCGGTCTAGGAATGGTAGAACGATGGGTTCGATGACGGTTTGGATGTACCGTGCACTGTTCAGTGTCCCCTCGACGATCACCAGTGATGTACGGCCAGTGTAGGAGATCGCTCCCCACACCATGATGCCGGGTGTTGGCCCTGTGTGCCTCGGTCGTATGCAGTCCTGATTGTGGCGCTCACCTGCACGGCGCCAAACACGCATACGACCATCATTGGCACCAAGGCAGAAGCGACTCTCATCGCTGAAGACGACACGTCTCCATTCGTCCCTCCATTCACGCCTGTAGCGACACCACTGGAGGCGGGCTGCACGATGTTGGGGCGTGAGCGGAAGACGGCCTAACGGTGTGCAGGACCGTAGCCCAGCTTCATGGAGACGGTTGCGAATGGTCCTCGCCGATACTCCAGGAGCAACAGTGTCCCTAATTTGCTGGGAAGTGGCGGTGCGGTCCCCTACGGCACTGCGTAGGATCCTACAGTCTTGGCGTGCATCCGTGCGTCGCTGCGGTCCGGTCCCAGGTCGACGGGCACGTGCACCTTCCGCCGACCACTGGCGACAACATCGATGTACTGTGGAGACCTCACGCCCCACGTGTTGAGCAATTCGGCGGTACGTCCAGCCGGCCTCCCGCATGCCCACTATACGCCCTCGCTCAAAGTCCGTCAACTGCACATACGGTTCACGTCCACGCTGTCGTGGCATGCTACCAGTGTTAAAGACTGCGATGGAGCTCCGTATGCCATGGCAAACTGGCTGACACTGACGGCGGCGGTGCACAAATGCTGCGCAGCTAGCGCCATTCGACGGCCAACACCGCGGTTCCTGGTGTGTCCGCTGTGCCGTGCGTGTGATCATTGCTTGTACAGCCCTCTCGCAGTGTCCGGAGCAAGTATGGTGGGTCTGACACACCGGTGTCAATGTGTTCTTTTTTCCATTTCCAGGAGTGTATTTATGAAAGTAAACTTGAGACATGTGCATGCCATACATCACATATGAAAATGGCTCCTCCGAATTGTGGACAGTTCTCGCAATAAACCAGGGAGTGCTTCGCTATTTAATGATCTTTTCATCGCGGGGAACCACAGTCATGTAGAATTTTTTGTAAGAAATTTCCACCATTTGACTGTTACTTGTTCATTTATATCGCTCTGTAGCCGTTCTTAAGAGCATGTTGAAATAGTTAAGTAAGTCTAACGTGTCGAGGATGACACGTCACGGACACTTCAGACAGATTTTAATATTTCAAGATGCACTTAAGAATGGCTACAAAGCCGAAATCATGACTGTATAAATTAAATGCTTCATTATACACTTCACAACGGATAAACGGATTAATTGAGAGCACAGCGCAACAGTAACTATGTAATGGCTCTAAAGTGCTGTAGGGCTTCCACTGTATTATTATTATTATTATTATTATTACTACTACTATTAGCGGCAGTGGTCAAACACAAATCATTGGCAGACTGAGGTCTTCAGTTTATGCCAGTTCAGAAGTAAGGGACTTAATAAATGTAACCTATCTATATAAAAAAGGTTAAAAATAAGTAATATTAAAAATAAGTAATACCGATACTCATTAGTTTGTAGTTAACTAAAGCATCTACATATGACTTATCCTTTGTTATTTTAAAAATAAAAGTGGTAAAAGAAAGTTCTTTTTTCATTATAAAATTTAGTTAGGCGCTGATAGTGGCGATAGTGGGTTGGGAAGGTGGGTGGGGATGGGGGGAGTAGGACGTCAGGGGTAGAAGCTAATATCTGATTACAGTCAGGAGTAGTGTTCACAGAAAGGTTGGTAACCTCTGCTCTACATCATACGTAAGACTGATGAATATTTCGTTCGTAAGGAACGGTTTTATCAGGGTTGCGACTATTGGTAATAAAAATAGAACATTTTCTCCGTCATTCATTTGTTTATTTTGCAACTACGCATTTCGATGGTTCACACCATCATCTTCAGGTTGTGTTGGTGAAGAGTACAGACGTCTTTTCAGAGTAGCAGACCAACGGCAGTGTAGGTTACGTTGCGTCTTTGGCTAATTATAAAAATTGTTTATTTAGCAAAAGCACTTTTGAGGTTGAAAAACATGAGTTTCTGGATTGTACTTGCAGGGACGCTAGAGTCATAATTCGCCTACATACTGCTGCGCGATGTACGTGCCTTTCGCTTCACTTAGTTTACACTGTCACTTCAAAGATGTTGTACATTTTACAGATATGTTTGTTGACACTGGATAAAAAATGAAAGATTAAATGGTTTCTACGTATATCGGTTTTTACTTTATTTTTTAAAAAAATTATGGATGTGGCTGCACGTGATTACGGCCATATGCACACTTCAATTCCTATATTAATTTCTTTATATATAAAAAGATTACAACAGATCACGCATGTGTATTGTAGGTTGAATTCATTGAAATTATGGTTTACAGCCTGGCTCACTCTCGATGAAATTTGTAATTACATAATGTTATACTGCATATTCACCACTTTTTTACGCTTTTAACGCTATGAAGATGGTTCTAGAATGCAACCAAGATCAGTTACCGTGCTTTAATTGTCTAAGAAAAAGAATTTGCTGTCTAGGCATTAAAATTTTCTTAAATTAAAGAATTTTTGTTTCAAATTACATTAAGACCGCTGACTCCTCCCTCGCAATGTCAGGCTTCACTATTAAATTTATACTCGATACTAACAAATTTATCTTTTTCCGAAATATCTTTCTTCCTTTTGCAAATCTGCTCTTTATATCCTCTCTACGTAAGCTATATTCGGTTATTTTGCTACCCAATTGAGAAAAATCTACTACTAAAACCGATATATTCGTCTCGAGAGAAACAGAAACTGTACTGATATTTAACACAATTCTCATTTGTTGTTCGCTTTCAGTTGCACGTCTTTAATTTTATACTTAGGTGTCTCGTTCGCTAAAGTAATTTCCACAGCATCGCTTGATTTAATTCGTCTACAGTATGTCACTTGTGTTTTACTTTTGCTGATGTCCATTTCATAGCTTCCTTTCAACGCATTATCCACTCCACTCTTCCAAACCCTTTGCCGTTTCTGACAAAACTACAATGTCATTGACAACCTCAAAGTTCTTTTTTCCCATTCCAAATTTCTTCCTGGTTTCCTTCACGGGTTGCCCATTGTACAGATTGAACAACATCGGGGATAGGCTACAATCCTCTCTCACTCCCTTCTGAACCACTTCTTATCTTTCCTATACTTCGACCCTCAACATGCAGTCTGGTTTCTGTATAATTCGTGAATAACATTTCGCTCCCTGTATTTTATTACTGCGACCTTTAAAATTTCAAAGAGCGCATTCCATTCAACATTGTTGAAGGTCTTCTCTAAACACAAAAATGATACAAAGGTAGTTTTGCCTTTTTCAACCCAAATTCTAAGTTCGTGGGGCAGTATTGCCTTGCGTCTTACTACATTTCTCCGAATCCTAAACATGTCTACCTGGTATCAGCAATCTGCAACCTTGACTTATTAAACTCATATACTAAGATGGTATCTGTTCTTTCGGACTGCGTTGAGAATGTGGGTTTCGCGGGAGGCGTGCCAGAGATAAATCCCTGCAGTCGCGCTCTCCTCTGTCCTCAGTGGCTGAGATGGATGGAGCGTCTGCTAAGTAAGCAGGAGATCCCGGGTTCGAGGCCCGGTCGGAGCACACATTTTCATCTGTCCCCGTTGACTTATGTCAACGCCTGTAAGCAGCTAAGGGTGTTCATTTCATTGTAATTTCATTCTAACGAGCTGCATAGTCACCGATGTCCGAAAGAACAGATACCATCTTAGCCGCAGTCTGCCTTCGGCAGGGCAACAGAGCGGACGCGTACGTGTTGACTTAGTGCGGCGCGCGAGCTCGCCTTGTTTACTTTGTGACGGTCGTTGCTTAAGTGCCGGCTTACCTTGTACGATCCATGGCGAACCGTTACCGTAAATCAACACTCCGATTTACTTTCTGCAACGATTATGCCCGACCCAAAGCACTCGAGGTGGAGCGTTTTCTGCGAGAGGAAGTGAAGATCCCGGCGGCCGATATTATCGGCATACATTTGTCCATAGTGAGCAGCACGGTCTATGTGAAATTCAATAACGACGCGGCGTGCGAACGCATACTACGTGAGACCAAACAGGGGCTCCGCTTCTGTCATGCTGATGGCAATGTGGGGGAGGTAAGCGTCGACCACGCAGGCTTAGGTATGCGAACGATACGCATTTTCGAATTGCCATTCGAACTTCCTGCTGAGGAAGTCGTCGCGGCACTATGCCCATACGGCACAGTCCACGGCCACACTGCGGAGAAGTGGACACAGTTTCGGACGTATCCTGTCCTAAACGGGGTCCGACAGGTCACCATAGATCTCCGAAGCCACGTCCCGTCCTACTTACAGATCGGGGGATGCCGTGCCATAATTATATACGATGGCCAGCCTCGGACCTGTTCCGGGTGCGGCAAAGAAGGCCACCTTAGATCCGAATGCCTACAACGGCGTATTACGCAACTTCCAGCTGCCGAAGAACCACCGACGTCGCAACCTACAGTGCTACCGGTGACCTATGCCGCTGCTCTAGCTTCTCCTACCACTTTGCAACGTCGCCCGGTCACCACAAACGACGCCACCAACGAGCCCGACCAGACACCGACGGAGAGCGCCTCGGACGACCCGCCGCCTCGGCCGGCCATTGACGCCGCTCCGAAGATGCCGGCGCAACCAGACGCTGACCCTGATCTCGGAAACACGATGGAGATCGACTCGCTCATCGTTCCTACAGCGGCCTTTCTGCCAGAACGACGCGACTCCCTTCCGTCGTCGGACACGGAGGGTCGCACAAGGAAACAACGTTCCCCGAAACGTCGCAAGCGAAGACGTCGCACCGTTTCCGGCCAAAAGGAGACGTTACAAGTCGAGGAGGACGTAACCGTCGACCAGCACGAGGCCTCAGAACCCGCTACTGCTGACGACGACGTAATGAGCGCGGAGACATCTATCGGTGTGCCTGCGCCCTGTGCTGGCGCTGAACTAAATCATGAACGTATCACAGGCGACACTACACCACGCACAATTACATCTTCTGCAGACAAAATGGACGATACACCAGTTTCCGCTTCCACGGCGTGGCACGAGGAGGAGGTCACGGAGCAGGAGCCGTTACGGGACCCTGCGCCATCACGGCCGCACCACTAATCATACTCTCCCCACTCCCCTGCGGCCCAGCGGGATAACGTTCCGCTGCGACGCCCACACCCTTGCGCGGACGGCGGAGTGGACCAGCCTCCAGCAATCCGACACCAGGCCTACCGGATAGCAACCATCAACACCAACAACATCCGATCCAGGGTGAAAATCCGCCTTATGCAGGAGATGTTCTGGGCTTCGGATATTGATTTCGCCCTTCTGCAGGAAATTCACTTGGCTAGTCTCCCGGATATCAATGGCTATACCGCCCACGCCTCCGCGAGTGATCCTATGGGCCGCGGGGTGGCCATCTACGTCCGCCACGGGATTTCTGTGACCGATGTCGCCTTCCTTCCATCAGCTCGGGGCATGGCACTCACTGCCGTGGGGACACGCACCATTAATGTCTACGCTCCCTCAGGCACCGACCGACGGCATGAAAGAGCCCAGTTTTATTCCGAGGAAATCGCTCCCCTGTTTTTAGGGCGTTATGACCATTGCCTACTAGGAGGTGATTTTAACTGCGTTCTGCATCCTAAAGATCAGATTCCCCACTACACTACATGCCAGGAGCTACGTATAGTGGTGCGAGACCTTCTGCTTCACGATACCTGGGAAGTACAACACGGCGACCTTTCTGGCCCTACCTTTCTTGCAAGTCATTCCGCAAGCCGACTAGACAGGATATATGTCTCACAAACTCTTAGATCTGCGATACGGGGCGCCGAACGCTGGCCACTGGTCTTTTCCGACCATTGCGCTTACATCTGTACGGTCCTCCTTCCGCCGCAATCAGTATGGCGCAGCCGTGCGCCATGGAAACTCAATACCTCACACTTGCATGACCTGGCGTGTCGCCAACAAGTCACTGAAACTGGACAGCCTGCGAACGACGACTTCCCCGCTACCACTCGACATTGACATGGCGGTTGAACTGCGCCAAGCCGGCGATCCGGAGGACACTGATGAGATACGGGAAGGACATGGCCGACTGGCATCGCACCACTGTTGACTTCTATTACGCCATTCTCCGAGATCTGGATGCTCAACCGCCAACCCCGGACAACCAGTTGGAACGGCAGAGAACTAAGGCGAAGATAATTGCGCTGGCACGCCGGAAACTGCAAGGGGTCGTGACACGGACGCGGCGCCACGATCGCGCGGATTTAGAAATTCCATCCATGCATGATATAGTGTCCGACGAACGAAGGCGTCGTCGGCAGATCA
Source organism: Schistocerca americana (assembly GCF_021461395.2). NCBI lineage: Eukaryota > Metazoa > Arthropoda > Insecta > Orthoptera > Acrididae > Schistocerca > Schistocerca americana. Next base: position 322,295,922 of record NC_060121.1, on the reverse strand, counting down.
TCAGCACTCTGACCACGCCTCATGGAACGCAGGTGACCACTCAGAATGACATCGTCCGCGCATTCGTCGAGCACTACCGTCGTACTTATAGTGATGACGACGCTGAAACTGCAGCAGACGACTCCATTTTGCATTACGTCACGCGCACCCTCCCACACACGGAGACGGATGCTTTGACAGTGGCGGTCACGCTAGACGAAGTCATTAACGGAATCGCCAAGGGTGCAGTCAACCGATCGCCCGGCATTGACGGCTTACCGATTGAGTTTTACCGTACCTTTCGGGACCTCATGGCCCCACGGTGGACGACTATGTATCAAGAACTGATCACATCTGACCAAGCAATCCCATCCGCCTTTGCTGAGGTCATCATTATACCAGTCCACAAACCAGCCCGTGGTTCGATGGTCACGAGTTACAGACCGCTCAGCCTCCTCAATGCCGATTACAAGATTTTCGCGCGCTTACTGGCAATGCGGCTCCGAACTACACTCCCTCATATCCTCTCGCCAGAGCAAACGACGCCTGGCGGACAGATTAACATACAGACTGCCACAGGGGAATGCCGCGACTTAATTGCGATAGCGGCGGCCTGCAGGCTCCGGGCAGCGGTCGTCGCTATAGACTTCGACAGCGCCTTCGATAAAGTGCGTCATCGTTTCCTGTTTTCGGTGGCAGCTCGAATGGGCATCCCCCCTCCGTTTCTCGACGTCATCCGGCGTCTTTACGACAGTGCCAGTTCACGTGTCCAAGTCAATGGACGTATAGCAGGGCCGGTACCTATCTGCCGTTCGATACGGCAGGGGTGCCCCCTCTCTACCCTCCTGTATGCTATTGCCCTTGAGCCCCTTATTGGGGCCTTGACGACCAAGCTCTCTGGCCTCACCCTACGCCAACACACTTTTCGCTGTCGGGCATATGCTGATGACCTCCTCCTCCTCCGGCTCTGAGATTCGGGATGTCCTCGAACTGATTACCCGTTATGGGGCTGCCGCTGGCAGTGCCATGAATGTCGCCAAATCTTCTGCAATGCACATTGGACGAGGCCTCCAGGAGGGTGAAGTGGCACCCCTGCCACTTGTGCGGACTTTCCGGTACCTGGGCATTACCATTACCCCCACGGTCACACGCACGGCGGCAACGAATTTCCGTCGCCTGTTACACGTCATCCGCAACGATGTCCGCCAGAACCTCTTGCGCCGCCAGGACACACTTCAACGGGTTGCGTTTATTAATCTTTATGTGGCATCAAAATTGGTTCACATCGCGCAAGTTCTCCCTCTGATTCTCGGAAGAGGAGGTGGCTGTGCAAATTCTTCTTCTTCATGTGCCGTCTCCTCTAAGAAGGTTGGCTGTCATCATGGCAATTTCTGATCTTGATTTGGCTGATCTAAGGAGTTCTGACGTTGAACAGTTGTACCAATTTTTTAAATTGTCAATCCAGGATGTCCGTCTTCTACCCCTCGTTCTGTGCAAATAAAATCCCTAAAAAGAGGGAAAGCTCCAGGACCAGACGGCATTGTGGCTGAGGTGGTGCAATTTCTGGCACCCCAGTTAGTCGCGCCACCGACCCACCTATTCAACGAGTGTCTTAGACAAAGGAGGTTTTCCAAGAAGTGGAAAACCGCGAACATAATTTTAATTAAAAAAGGACCGGAGAAAGATCCAACTGACGTCAAATCTTACAGGCCAATCTGTCTATTGGACCTATTTGGGAAGCTCTTGGAGAAACTGCTGGCTGACAGATTGACGGCTCACCGGATACTGTGGGGGATGAGCAGCAGGCAGTTCGGCTTCAGGCCGGGGCGGTCGAGGTATGCGGCTCGACCCCGCATAAGTATGTCGTCGGCATCATGGTGGATATCAGTGGCGCCTTTGACAACCTGTGGTGGCCTTCGCTCTTCTCCTGTTTACGGGAGAAAGAGTGTTCAGGGCCGCTTTATGGGTGTCTGAGGAGCTATTGTAAGGATAGGGAGGTTTGGCTATCATCTCCTAGCGGGAGAATTGGAAAAATAATCACTAAGGGGTGTCCCCAAGGTTCTGTATTGGGGCCCCTGTTTTGGGACATGCACATGGAACCCTTATTAGACGAACTGCAACAAAGTGAAGAAGTGCTAGAGGTGATAGCCTACGCAGATGACCTCCTCCTGCTGGTCGGTGGTCGTAGCCGAGAGGACATAGAGCCAAAAATCGAAAGGGCCATTGACAGACTGCACCAATGGTGCCTTAAAACGAAAATGAAAGTTTCCCCTACTAAGTCTACTTATCTACTACTAAAAGGTCAGCTTATTAGAAATCCCACTGTGAGAATCGATGGCTCACCAGTTCTTCGGCGACGTGAGGCGCGATATCTGGGAGTCATAATTGACGAGAGACGGAACTTTGGAAAGCACATAGAAACCGTAACACAGAAAGCCTTACAGTTATTAAATAATCTCATTTCCATTGGACATAAACGATTTCATCTCCCCCCTCATCTCATCAAACTTTATCATAACAGCATCCTAACATTAGTAGTGGGTTACGGCTCGGGAGTCTGGGCGCACAGGCTCAAGCGGGTCGTGCCCGCCATGATAGTGAGAAGAGTCCAGAGAAATATGATATTAAGATCAGTAGGGGCCTACAGGACATCACCAGGGGGAGCTCTGTTAGTTATAATGGGGCTCTGCCCGCTGGATATTAAAATAAGAGAACAAGCTGCATGGTATTGGGCGAAAAAAGGAGATGGGGAAAAAATAACAGATATCATGGGTGTGAGAGTAGAGGATAAGAGGGAGATAAGAAACAGAGGGGAGGAACTGTGGCAGAGGAATTGGGAGGAAGATGAAACGGGGAGAAGAACATTCCAGTTCCTACCTAATGTTAAAGAACGCGGGACCATGAATTATTTCGAACCTACACGAGGACTCATCCACTTTCTCACTGGTCATGGACCCTATCCGACATACTTATGTCGGTTTGGGAAAAGGGCAACCCCCGAGTGTGACTGTGGCGCGGCGGAAGGAACTCCCGAACATGTGGTTTTCGAGTGCCCTCTCTTCAACGACGTGGCGACAACATATAGAGACAGACTTCCACACAACGAGACATACGACCTTCTAAGACAAGAAGACACTTTTCATACCCTGAATGCTCTGGCAGAAGGGGTATCACGAAAAGTTTTAATAGAGTATCTAAGGGATCAAGAGTAAATACCAAATTCTCAACTAACCAACCGATTAAGACCTGATCCCAATCCCATACCGCCTGTGCGTGGAATGGCCGACTTCCATCAGTTGGAAACCGCCACGTACGGAATTAGGGGGATGGGATCAATCACACCGACTATGACAAAGCACCAACTATGACGTACGTTAAGTTAGTAGAGTAGGACTTAGATTAGAATACTAACATAGGAAACTGCAGCGATTACTAACCTTGGCCGGCCCAGTGCCAGGGGCACGCTCCTCGGGGTTAGCTCGGGGAGCCTGGCCACTCCAAGTAGGTTTGTACTTACTGGCACACCTGTGACGCTGCAGTTAGTAGTCATTCCTAGTTTAGAAGTAGGTAAATTAACTGCCCATTGCTACCGTAGGAAATTAATACTAGCCCAGGAACTTGTAGTTGGTCACTAATTGTAGTTGTAGTTGTAGTAGTTGTAGTTGTAGTTGTTCACTAATACAAATTGTAGGTAAATTAAAGTGTCCATTGTTACTGTAGGAATTCAACACTAGCTTAGGAACTTAAAGTAGCTCACTAACACAAATTGTAATATTAGCTGCAAAAATATTTTTCAGACTTATGTAACAATTATGGCCCACTAATCATGTTAGGAGGTGGGCTAAATATGTATAATTAATATTGTTGTTAATAAAGATTCTTTTTTTTTAAAAAAAAAAAAAAAAGTTCTTCCTCTGCCAACTGCAATTGGGCGCAACCTTCAGGCGGCTTTTGGCTATTATCTCACGGCTGGTTCAATGTTTAAAGTCCGTTATGAGACACTTATCCTGCCCTCGGGCTCGTCAATGTCCGTATGCGGGCTGCAGCCTTGTACTTGAGTACCGTGGGAAAACAGTGGATGGGCCAGGGTACATCTCTAACACGCAGCTTGCTTGAGGTCCTCCTACCTTCTTCCACCTCACCACCGGTGTCTGTCGGCCATATAGTGCCTCATTTGTCACATATTTCGACCTTTTTCGTCGACTACAGTTACATACATACCAGTCTCCCAGATACACGCCCACCTAGGACTAAGGATTTTTACAGCCTGTTGCTGCGCTGTGTTCCCCGGAATGTGATGGAGACCAAACACCCCTCCATCCAGTGGCCTCATAGTGTGGACTACCGTCCACCAGCCCTTCCTCCCTACGAACGTCCGGGCACTGTGGTATCACATAGTCAACAGGAAATTTTCCACGAAGCAGCGCCTGCACAACATTGGCTTGTCAGAATCCCCTCTTTGTCTCCTTTGCCAGCAACTGGACACTGATGAACACCGTCTGACATGCGCTTCATCGCAAGATGTATGGCGCTTCGTGCAGCAAATCATTGCCTGCCATCTCCGGGTGCCACCAGACACAGTCGAGCCTCGAATGTTTCTATACCCGGAGGACCGACATTTTCCCGCCGCCAAATGTCATGCTATTACGTAGGTCAAAGGGTGGGCGGTCGCTTATCTCTTTCATGAGGGACCTAAATCCCGCCACGACTTCTGGACCTATTTACGAACAGCCCATGCAGCTCTCGAAAACACGCCACGTTACCGAACATTATTTGCTAACTATCTTCGAGCGGTCTTTGTTAGACCTCCACTGAGTTGGGGGGTGCCTGGCGCAGAGGGCACCCACCCCTCCTCCCCCGGTGGTGTCTGACTTTCAACCGCCTACGATCTATTGTACTTCTGACCTCCGCGGATGGGAGAGCGCGTCGCAGATTGCGCGGATTTTATTTCTTTTTGCTTTTCCTTTTTCCTTTTTTTTTTCTTTACCCAGAATTTATATTTCTTTTCTCTTTCGCATATGTGTTCCCATAATTTCATGCTATTAGTGAATATTACAAAAACACATGCAAATAACTAAATAACAACGCCTTCCACTACTGTTGATTCCTGTTTCTCCCACTTCCCTAAGCACCACAGGCTCGGTGGTGGTGAGGGGGACACTGTGGCCAGGCCTCGGGTTCCGACCCCTGCCCACTTTGCCCCCCGAGCCCCCACCGGTCCACCCAGGTACATGTTGTATGTTGTGAAACCACTTTTGCTTTACAAAAATTATATTTCATAAAGAAAGTATTTGTATTACACGTTTGTATTATAGACTTGTGATGGTAAAAATAGTGAAAAAAAAAGAAGATGGATGGAGCGTCTGCTAAGTAAGCAGGAGATCCCGGGTTCGAGGCCCGGTCGGAGCACACATTTTCATCTGTCCCCGTTGACGTATGTCAACGCCTGTAAGCAGCTAAGGGTGTTCATTTCATTGTAATTTCATTCTAACGAGCTGCATAGTCACCGATGTCCGAAAGAACAGATACCATCTTAGTATATATATAGTTAAGGCTTACCGGCCACTTGACCATCTTCTTCTTCTGTGTGAATGCACAAACAGTGCCCGATCTCTTACGGGAATCGGCAACGCGCCGCGAGTAATGAGTATAATGGGCGGGGGCACTACGAATGTAGTGCGGGACAATACGTTGAAAATGTGGGTTTCGCGGGAGGCGTGCTAGAGATAAATCCCTGCAGTCGCGCTGTCCTCTGTGTCCTCGGTGGCTCAGATGGAGCCGTCACGGTAGCTCAGCGTGTTCGGTCAGAGGGCTAGCTGCCCTCTGTAATAAAAAAAACTGGGTTAATAGGTCAACAACGAACTGAAACGGATGTCTTCCGACGTCCGCCCAGAGCAGATACAACGAACCAAAACGAACAAAATGAGAGAAAAAGAAAAAAAGATGGATAGAGCGTCTGCTATGTAAACAGGAGATCCCGGGTTCGAGTCCCGGTCGGGGCATACATTTTCATCTGTCCCCGTTGACGTATGTCAACGCCTGTAAGCAGCTAAGGGTGTTCATTTCATTGTAATTACTAAACTCATGTTAGATAATAGACTCGTCGGTACCTACCTTCTTTGGAATTGCGATCATTACGTACTTCTTTAAGTCTGGGTATATTTCGCTTGTCTCACATACAGCGTAATTAAGATAAGGCGTTTTCCTCTGTAACATATAAGGTAATCAATTTAAATGATATTTTCATCAGTTTTTGTTAGGGAGCCTAGAAATGATCAAAGTTTTTATGATGGATGCAATATGCTGTAATATGCAATATGCTGTAATTAAGATAAGGCTTTTTCCTCTGTAACATATAAGGTAATCAATTTAAATGATATTTTCATCAGTTTTTGTTAGGGAGCCTAGAAATGATCAAAGTTTTAATGATGGATGCAATATGCTGTACTGATATGGATGTTCTGGAGGCCGAATGTTGGTATAAGTGAAGATTTTGAAACGAGTTCCCATTTTCCTGAATGCTTACTCAAGGAACCATCAGCCTAGATAGAAGAACAAACAGTTTTTCCGTTTATTACACATTAATTTGAATTTCTTTAGCTGAAATATCAGTTATCATTGCACTAGTAAATATATAGCATCATTGGACAGACGTGGAAAGCTACTAACTCCCGATTCAGGTCAAACTACAACGTTCGTTAGGTTTTTCTGACGTCCCATCGACAACGAGGTAATTAGAGTCGGCGCACAAGCTCAAATTAGGCAGGGGCCGCGAAGGTAATTGGCCGCGTCCCTTTAAAGGAACTATCCCAGCATTTTCCTGGGGCGATTTAGGGAAATCATGGAAAAACTAAATCTGGATGGCCGGGCGAGGATTTGAGCCGTTGATCTCCCAGAAGTGAGTCCGGCGAATGTTCCAACTCGCACGGTAAAATTCAGTGTGTTCTGTTTCGCTGTTGCCCACTGTAACTTCAGGACTGCTTTATTTCTTCTTCTTCTTCTTTTTTTTTTTTTTTTTTTTTTTTTTTTTTTTTTTTTTTTTTTTTTTTTTTTTCAACGTCCATACGCTTCACACCATAAGCGAGAAAGAAATGGGACTTGTGAGTAGGATGTTTAGGGTTTTATATTGGTAACGCCACGTAGCGCTCTGTATGAAAATCACTGGCTGTGCTGTGTGCAGTCTGTGGCTGGTTGGCATTGTTGAAATATTCTCTATTGTAGTGGGCAGTTGGATGGGAACAGCGCTTAGCGTTGCGCAGTTGGTGGAGCTGAGCCGCCAGCAGTGGTGGATATGGGTAGTGAGATGGCGGAGTTTTGAGAGCGGATGATCTGGACGTGTGTCCGACAGAAAGAGTAAATTTGTAAGACTGGATATCATGAACTGATATATATATATATATATATATATATATATATATTATATATATATAAATGACTTTTGAACACTATTAAGGTAAATACATTGTTTGTTCTCTATCAAAATCTTTCATTTGCTTAGTATGCCTATCAGTAGTTAGTGCCTTCAGTAGTTAGAATCTTTTATTTAGCTGGCAGTATTGGCGCTCGCTGTATTGCAGTAGTTCGAGTAACGAAAATTTTTGAGAGGTAAGTGATTCATGAAAGGTATAGGTTATTGTTAGTCAGGACCATTCTTTTGTAGAGATTATTGAAAGTCAGATTGCGTTGCGCTAAAAATATTGTGTGTCAGTTTAGTGATGATCAGAATAAGTAAAGAGAGAAATGTCTGAGTACGTTCAGTTCTGCTCAGCTGTTTGAAAGTCAAATAACGTAAGAGATTTATCAGCACAGTAATTCATTAATTTTTCTAAGGGGACGTTTCATACTGAAGTCAAGGGATGCTAGAAGTAATTGGTTCAAATGGCTCTGAGCAAAATGGTTCAAATGGCTCTGAGCACTGTGGGACTTAACTTCTAAGGTCATCAGTCCCCTAGAACTTAGAACTACTTAAACCTAACTAACCTAAGGACATCACACACATCCATGCCCGAGGCAGGATTCGAACCTGCGACCGTAGCGGCCACGCGGTTCCAGACTGTAGCGCAGAAGTAATTGGATCAGCTGTGCCAAGCAAATTAATTTGGACGGCGTTCTAACAAGGGAACCTCCCCATCGCACCCCCCTCAGATTTAGTTATAAGTTGGCACAGTGGATACGCCTTGAAAAACTGAACACAGATCAATCGAGAAAACAGGAAGAAGTTGTGTGGAACTATAAAAAAATAAGCAAAATAGACAAACTGAGTAGTCCACGCGATCATAGGCAACATCAAAGATACTCTGAAAACAGGAGCGCCGTGGTCCCGTCGTTAGCGTGAGCAGCTACGGAACGAGAGGTCCTTAGTTCAATTCTCCCCTCGAGCGAAATTTTTTTCTTTATTTTCGCAAAGTTATGATCTGTCCATTCGTTCATTGACGTCTCTGTTCACTGTAATAAGTTTAGTGTCTGTGTTTTGCGACCGCACCGCAAAACCGTGCGATTAGTAGACGAAAGGACGTGCCTCTCCAATGGGAACCGAAAACATTTGATCGCAAGGTGATATGTCAACCGATTCCTCCACTGGAAAACACGTCTGATATATTCTATACGACACTGGTGACGGCATGTGCGTCACATGACAGGAATATGTTGTCGACCCACCTAACTTGTACACTTGGCGAATGGGTAAAAAGAATCTTCTACCTTGCCCGATTTAGGTTTTCTTGCGGATGTGATAATCACTACCAAAAAAGTGATGAAAACATAAGAGATTGTCACATAAACTGCAACAAATGAATCAAAAAGTCTCACAGTCGCACACTTTTCCCTGTGCTGTGTCAAAACATATGTTTTTAACGTTTTCATATTTTTCCGTGTGTAGACCGTCAAATCCTGCATATGTCCAAGCAAATCTGAACACGTCCTGGAATTTTGGAGAGCGAAGTTGATTATGTGTGAGTACCTGAACTTTGATAATTGTCTGAAAATAAAAAATTAAAATTTTTGCTCGAAGGAAGACTTGAACCAAAGACCTCTCGTTCCGCAGCTGCTCACGCAAACCGCGGGACCACAGCGCTAATGAGAGCTGTCTATGCTTGAAACTGCTTATCTTGCGCGTGGACTACTCAGTTTGTATATTTTGCTTATTTTTTCATAGTTCCACACAACTTCCTGTTTTCTCGATTGATCTGTGTTCAGTTTTTCAAGGCCTATCCACCGTGGCAACTTATAACTAAATCTGAGGGAGGTGCGATGGGGAGGTTCCCTTGTAAGAAAATATAGGGGATTAGGGGATGAGATGAAAAGAAAGAGAAAGACGGAATGCTGCGTGGCGAGTGAACTGATAGTGAGGAAGATGACGAAAATGGAGAGATGCGGACGTTACGGAAGTCCCGATAGTGAGGAAGCTGACGAAAATGGAGAGATGCGGACGTTACGGAAGTCTATGCAGCTGAGGCGAAGTGGCGGCGGAGACTGCTAATAGCAGCGCTAAGCGCGGGGCGACGACCCGAGGGTGTTTCGCGGAAAAAGCGGATCGGGAGTCACTACAAGGCTAATGTGACAGTGTAGACGGCAGAAGCTGCAGGCCGGGAGGCCAGTCGGCGGCTGCACGGGCAGCTGATGAGGCTGGAAGAAGGCGCGTCACGGCGGCGAGCGACGCATCAGCCCATGTGGGGCGGCCATCTGGGGAGCCGGCCACTTGTCACGGGAAGGCACGGCAAGCACACCTGCCTGCCCGCCTGCCTGTGGAGGCGCTTCACGTGGGAGCCGTCCCTCTCTCAGCTGCGGCGCTTCTCACTGAGCGAGAGGCAGAAGAAAGAGAGGCAGGGCAGAGGGAGAGAAAGGGGGAGGAGAAACAGAGAAATGGAGAGAGGTGGGAGGGACAGAGAATGGGAAGCAACTTAGAGTGAGAGAGTTGGAGACGATAGGACAGAATGAGACAGATAGAGGAAGGGAGAGATAGAGAGAGGGAGGGAGGGACAGAGAAAGACAGAGAGAGCTACAGACAAAAAGTAAACGTCAATGAGAGACACACACATGGAGAGAGTTGGGAGTAGGGGGGGGGGGGGGGCAGAGAATGAACGCAATATGGGAAGAAAGAAGTTGCGATATAGGCTCAGCATCAGCTGCAGAACGTGGCAAAACAAATGAAAATTTGTGCCAGACCGGGACTCGAACCCGAATTTCCCAGTTTTCATGAGTGGTCGCCTTAGCCACTTCTTTTTTTTGTAATCTCATTTTGTTCGTTTTCGTCCGTTGCATCTGCTCGGGGCGGACGTCGGGAGACGCCCGATTCGGATCGTGGTTGATCCATTAGCTCAGTTTTTTTATTACAGAGGGCAGCTAACCCTGTGACCTAATACGCTGAGTTACCGTGCCGGCTAACCACTTCACCTATCCAGGCACGCTTCCAGGAGAAGCCCAAATCATCACTAGCTCTGGTGTCTACCCTCCCTTGTGCTTTAACTACACTACTGGCCATTAAAATTGCTACACCACGAAGATGACGTGCTACAGACGCGAAATTTAACCGACAGGAAGAAGATGCTGTGATATGCAAATGGTTACCTTTTCAGAGCATTCACACAAGATTGGCGCCGGTGGCGACACCTACAACGTGCTGACATGAGGAAAGTTTCCAACCGATTTCTCATACACAAACAGCAGTTGACCGGTGTTGCCTGGTGAAACGTTTGATGCCTCGTGTAAGGAGGAGAAAAGCTTACCATCACGTTTCCGACTTTGATAAAGGTCGGATTGTAGCCTATCGCGATTACCGTTTATCGTATCGCGACATTGCTGCTCGCGTTGATCGAGATCCAATGACTGTTAGCAGAATATGGAGTCGGTGGGTTCAGGAGGGTAAACGGAAAGCCGTGCTGAATCCCACCGGCCTCGTATCACTAGCAGTCGAGAAGACAAGCATCTTATCCGCATGGCTGTAACGGACCGTGCAGGCACGTCTCGATCCCTGAGTCAACAGATGGGGACGTTTGCAAGACAACAACCATCTGTACGAACAGTTCGACGACGTTTGCAGCAGCATGGACTATCATCTCGGAGACCATGGCTGCGGTTACCGTTGACGCTGCATCACAGACAGGAACGCCGGCAGCGGTGGTCTAGCGGCTCTAGGCGCTCAGTCCGGAACCGCGCGACTGCTACGGTCGCAGGTTCGAATCCTGCCTCGGGCATGGATGTGTGTGACGTCCTTAGGTTAGTTAGGTTGAAGTAGTTCTAAGTTCTAGGGGACTGATGACCACAGATGTTAAGTCCCATAGTGCTCAGAGCCATTTGAACCACAGACAGGAACGCCTGCGATGGTGTTCTCAGCGACGAACCTGGGTGCACGAACGGCAAAACGTCATTTTTTCGGATGAATCCAGGTTCTGTTTTCAGCACCACGATGGTTGCATCCGTGTTTCGCTACATCGCAGTGAACGCACATTAGAAGCGTGTATTCGTCATCGCCATACTGGCGTATCACCCGGCGTGATGGTATGGGGTGCCTTTGTTTACACGTCTCGGTCTGTTTGACTCAATGCCCAGGCGTATCAAGGCCGTTATTACGGCCAGAGGTGGTTGTTCTGGGTACTCATTTCTCAGGATCTATGCACCCAAATTACGTGAAAATGTAATCACAGGTCAGTTCTAGTATAATATATTTGTCCAATGAATACCCGTTTATCATCTGCATTTCTTCTTGGTGTAGCAATTTTAATGGCTAGTAGTTTATATTATTGTGATTCCTGCATTGGGTGGACACCGGTTTATCTCGTCATTGACTTGCTATTGCATGAACTATTGCAGTGCAGTGTCTGAAATGCTACGTTGACCTTCAACAGAAGCACCGAATTAAGAATGAACTCGCGAATTGATGTCATGTTTCCGTATCGGATATAGAAAATTTCAGAAGAAACCCCGATTCCCCACTTGTCACGGATGGTCACCTTCACCACTTTGACTATCCTAGCGTGGTACCAGGAGCGGCCCAAGGCAATAACAGGAGTAGTGTCTCACCCTGTGCAGGAACCACAGTAATATAGCGCAAGCACAAAGGAGTCTAGCCACCAGGACAAATGAAGATCGAGATCACTCATGACAAATGGGAAATCCGGTATCGAGACCCCTCTGGTACAATTCTTAATTTGCTCTGAAATATTCTACAGCTGATAGGGTAACACAATGGCAGTTTGCGAGCACATTCTTAATCAAATGCGGCTGTTGATCGTCAGCTTAAGGGGGGGGGGGGGTGTCTTTTGGGGGAAGAGACCAAACTGCAAGGACATCGGTCTCATCGGATTTGGGAATGACGGGGAAGGAAGTCGGCCGTGCCGTTTCAAAGGAACCGTCCCGGCATTTGACTGGAGCGATTTAGGGAAATCACGGAAACCTAAATCTGGCCGGACGCGGGACTGAACCGTCGTCCTCCCGAATGCGAGTCCAGTGTGCTAACCACTGCGCCACCTCTCTCGGTTCAGCTTAGGGTCACATACACGGCGCTGCTGTAGAGCGAGAGGTTTGGAGAGAACATAAGGCTATATGGACAGAGAGAAAGAAAGAGAGGCAGAGTGCGAGGGGTCTAAGGCGCTGCAGTCATGGACTGTGCGGCTGGTCCCGGCGGTGGTCCGAGTCCTCCCTCGGGCATGGGTGTGTGTGTTTGTCCTTAGGATAATTTAGGTTAAGTAGTGTGTAAGCTTAGGGACTGATGACCTTAGCAGTCAAGTCCCATAAGATTTCACACACAATTGAACATTTGAATAGAGGCAGAGTGAGCGAATATGTGTGCGTGTGTGTGTGTGTGTGTGTGTGTAAGGCAGACAGACACAGAGAGAGAGAGAGAGAGAGAGAGAGAGAGAGAGAAACAGAGAGAGAGACACTGCGAGAGATACTGTCTGATACGAAAGACACAAACAGGGTGAGAGAGATAGAGAGACGCAAACAACTGCAGGCAGAAAGAGAGACGTAGATGATGTAAGTTAGAGATGGGTAGGACGGGGCGGGGTGGGGTGTAGGGAGAATGGCAAGACGAAAAGAGGAGACCAAAAGAGAAAGAGAGAGAGGGTGAGAGAGAGCGTGGGGAATGTAGCGGAAACGAAAGATCAACAGGCAAGGAAGTACCAAGAAACAATTTATGATGGGAGTATTGTTTCCTTTTATTGATTTCAAGGTGTTCTCGCTCTTTCTATTCTTTCCTAATCTTTTCATCTTTTCAGTACCCAGCGTTGTCAGTATCTTATGCTTCAAATAGCTTCAGATATGCTTTCCATATAGACCTGAGAATACCCTGTCAACGATGTCCACAGTCGTGGCCTCCCTTACAACATTTTTGTCTTCTTTTTTGTATCATGGCATCTTCAGCTTTTTCAAATTCGGTCCAATACTGAAGTACATTACTCTCACATTTTTACTTATCATACAAATTAGTGTCTATGCTGGAGCAGAGATGCAAAACACTCCAAAGTACGTTACATGTCATGGACATGATCGCATCAGCAAAGGATGTCGTCCTCATGTAGAAATGTTACATTTTTGCGACAAAAACACAGGATTTATATCACGTTGTACATGTGTTTGAGTTAAATCACCATCGTTAAATATAAATCATTTCCTTCTTAAGTGCTTTTCGTGGCAACGACTGGCAGTTTCTTGAAGTAGCACACTAGACGGTCCCGAAATTATGTTGCATCTTTATCTGCAGCCCCAATATAAAGAAAATGTCCCATTGGCATCAAAGTCATTAGAGACGGTGCACAAGCTCGGACTGTGTCAAGAATTAGGAAGGAAATCGGCCGTGCCCTTTGACAGGAACCATCCTGGCATTGTCTGGAGTGATTTAGTTAAATCAGGGAGATCTTTAATCTGGATGGCCGGACGCTGGTTTGAAGTTATCTAAGTTGGTTTTTGTGGTTCATCCCCTGCACTACTCGCCCTAATGCTCTGCCGGTTATTTTTCGTTGACGACTTCCCTTCTTAATCTAATGGGATTCCGTGACTATGTACCTTAGTGGCACCTCCGTGTGCTAATCTTTGTGACAATACCGTAAGCACTTTTACTTAGGTTTACTTTTATTGGCCGTCCTTAACTAATTTTTTAAGTTTATGGATCACAAGGGCACTTTCCTTTCTATGTAGAACCATCTGAAAATGCTGCTTTAACACAGTGAAACCAGTCGTGATCATCACTTAACTTGCAGTTCTATTCAAATTCAATTTACCATGAATTTCAACAGCTGTGGCTGCCCGTATTATAAAGTATTACCCACATCATTTATAGACACAATGGACAAAAAAATTACCCTCAGGAGACATCACGGTATTACCGTATAACACCACCCTACCTCTGATAACGGCCTCAATTAAAGGAAGAAAGGGTCCACAAGTTTCTTCATGTGTGTTGTACCTATCCGAAGCCACTCGTTGATGGACAGATTCCATAGAGCTGCCAAACTACGGGGACGATTATTTCTACAATTCACTCAGTTTTTCATATACTCTCATGCACTTTCTACTGGAGTGAGATCCACTAATGCCGGTCCCATAAGGTGCCTGAGTGTTCATCAATGCAGGAACACGTGCCTGAAGCTCTGCGAACGCGACAGTTGTCTCCACGGAAGATGGGAGTGTCCACAATAAGCTCACTACGAAAGTGCAGGAGACAGGGCAACACTTCGCCACCAAGGATGTCGAAATAAACATTACGCTCCATGCACTTCAGCTTTGCGGAGCCCACTTCAGTAAAACCCTTCTGCTTGTGCGACCCAGTCATACGTTACAAGACTACCCACTTCCACGTTGCCTGCAATAGGAGCGGAACTATTCAAAATAGTTCAAATGGCTCTGAGCACTATGGGACTCAACATCTCAGGTCATCAGTCCCCTAGAACTTAGAACTACTTAAACCTAAGTAACCGAAGGACATCACACACAGGCAGGATTCGAATCTGCGACCGTAGCGGTCGCCCGGTTCCAGACTGAAGCGCCTAGAACCGCTCGGCCACACCGCCGGCGCGGAACTATTGTTTAATATGTTTATATATGACATGGTCACACATATCGAAAAGGTTTGCTCGGAAACCTAGTTCATACTCACGGTAAACCCCTCACAGTATGTAAAACGCCCAAAAAACATCAGAAAACCACCTCGGATAGTACAGTCCCTACAAGTCACAGTCGCATGTTTATCCACTTGGAAGTCAGTGGAAAAAGCTGAACGATTCACGTGCTGACGCGCTACCATTTGAACATGATTACCGCTCATGGCTTATAGCTCGTAAATATTTCAAAAACGTTACGATTCAATTCCAACACGTTTCGCTCCACAGGCTATCACTAAGCATCATTAATATTTACAACAGCTTACAGTGCGAAATAAAGTCTAAGGAATCATGGTCTCTTATATAAATTGATGCTGTTGCTTTTGTGCCGACTTCCAAGCTGTTTGGTTCCTTTGAAAGGGCACGGCCGACTTCCTTCCCCATCCTTCCCTAACACGAGCTTGCGCTCCGTCTCTAATGACCTCGTTGTCGACGGGACGTTAAACACTAACCTCCACCACCCACCACCAAGCTGTTGTAAATAGTTTTATTATACGTGATAATGGTCTGTGTAGCCAAAAATGACTGTATAGGAAAGGAATTTGTGTCTGCCGCTCATGGCGGTGAACCATGACGATCTACAAATGCTAACTACAGCTAACTCTACACTTTTATTCACCCCTTCCTTCGTGGCCGAGCGGTTCTAGGCGCTACAGTCTGGAACCGCGCGACCGCTACGGTCGCAGGTTCGAATCCTACCTCGGGCACGGATCTTTGTGATGTCCTTATGTTAGTTAGGTTTAAGTAGTTCTAAGTTTTAATGGACTGATGACCTCAGAAGTTAAGACCCATAATGCTCAGTGCCATTTGAACCATTTGAACCCCTTCCTTCCCCTTCCCCCCCTCCCCCCTCCACCGCCACACACACACACACAATTACCAAACTTTACTCTTACTTGATGCCTCTGGATATATCGTATCAAACTATTCGTCCTTTCAGTCATATTGTGCCATAAATTTCTTTCCTCACCATTACGTCTTCGTTAGTTATCCGTTTCTATCGTAAGCATCATTCTGTAGTACATATTTCAAAAGTTGCTCTTTCCGTCCGTACCGTTTATTGTCCACGTTTCTCTCCCGCCCAAGACTCCACTCGCGACATATGCTTTCAGAAAAAAATCCTAACAAATCTATAACTGATTTTAACAAATTCGTCCTTTTCGGAATTGTTTTTGTTGCTGCTGTCAGCCTATATTTTATACACTCTATACTTCGGTCATCGTCAGTCATTTTACTACTCACATAAAAAAGATTTGGTACGTAGGACATGCGCAGCCTGAAAATGGGATTTTAAAATCCCAAAACCAATAGTGGTTTGAATAAATAATTAATACAACTGAAGCAGATTTCTCTAAATTAATTATCAAATAAAAGAACTCATTTTCTACTATAGTCCCTTCTGTGTCGCCTGGTTAAATCCGATTGCATTCAAATACCCTCGTTTCATATTTGTTAATATTCATCCCATAAGCTCTTTTCAAGGCACTGTCACTCCTCTTTAACAGATCTTCCTTGTTATTCACCGTCTCTGACAGTGTAATGTCATCGGGAGACCTTAATGTCTTTATTTCTTTTCCCTTAACTTTCATTACCTTTAGTTATGTCTCTTCAATTTCCTTTATAGCTTCCTCAACGTACAGACTTAACAACTTGGGCGCTATGATACAAACATAAATTACTTCCTTCTCAGCTACTGCATCCCTTTCATGCACTTCGACTGCTAAAGCTGCAGTGTTGTTTCTCTCCAAGTTGAGATGACCTTTCACTCCCTTCACGTCTGTACTTTCTAATTTGTTCTACATTTCAAGAGACTTCACCTGCACATCCAACTCAACTTCATTTTGTTTGATTTCTGGTTTTCCCAAGTCTGATTCATTTCTCCCGAGTTATAGTACTTTGTACCACCAGATTTCAACCATAAAACGAACCTGATGGAGCCTGAGGCAATTTATTCCTAGGTCCTCTTTCTTTGCCCACCTTATGCAACCTGGGGGTTTAGGCATCTGAAGTTTTTATACTTTTCGGCGCCACCTTAAGTTTTAAAGATCAAATTGTTCTTGTTCCTCTTACTCCATATTTTTTCTTCATTTAATCTGAACTCTGTGCCCAATAAATTATTTTCATCTCGGTAGTTTTCGTAAGTGATCCATTCTTTCCGGCAGAAAACGCAATACCTGCAAACCTCATCTTTACGTATTTCGTCCATGCATATTTTCCGTGTTGCAAATTTTTCTTCGAGTCTTCTATTCCCTCTTCAACACACAAATTAGGCAGCACACTTGCTAAAACGCGATTAAATCTTAAACTTTTCGATCTCTAGTTTAAATTCATTGACTATCCATTATTTCCCCTATCGTCTCTCAGGCTCCTTGGTCCTTAGAATTTAGATCTTTATTTATCCTGTTTTACCCCCTTGCCTAACTGCAGCCTCAAGTAAGCTTGTTATTCACAGCCGAATTTACAAAAATGTAAACTTGAAGAAATATATATATATAGGACCGATTTGGTTTAACGATCAAGTGTGTCAATTGTGATAATATGAGAGTTATTCCTGGAGATATTATGGTTGTCGGCATAATCCTGCTTAGAGCACTCGCTCAGAAGTCTAATAGCCGTATATAAACAGATCTAAGCCGGCAATCAAATGTGGGCTATATTATGAATGTGGCACCTCATTATACGGTACGGGATCTAAGCCGGACGTCCTTCTGAAGCGACGGCACAGTAGCGATGAATCTTAGTGAAGCCATTGCCGACGCTGGACTAATAATACTTGATTTAGGACACAAAGTATACATGATTAAATACTCTGTACCAAAAGGAAGAATGTATCATTCATCAGGATTTCTAGGCGTTTATATTTATGCATGGAGAACGGCCTTGACGCAATGGCAACACCGGTTCCCGTCAAATCACCGAAGTTGTTTGACTTGGGTGGTACTTGATTAAGTGGCCGTTCAGGTCTTCTGAGGGTTGCTGGCAAGCGGGATGTGCTCAACCCTTGTGAGGCCAATTGAGGAGCTACTAGTAGCGGCTGCAGTCACGAAAACTGACAACGGCCGGAAGAGCGGTGTGCTGACCACATGCCCTTCAAATTCGCATCTAGTGGTGTATCAGCTAAAAATCACACTGCGGTCGGTCGCTACCGTTGGGCCTTAATAGGCCTGTTCGAACGGGGTTTATATTTCGGCATGGATCTTTTAGGGCGGCGTTGTCTCTGTTCAATTTTAAATTGTTTCTCACATCAAGTAACATACCTAGATTTATCGTGTTGGAACTGTTGAAGGCATGTGTCACTGCCTATGTCCTATCGTTGGGTCGAAGATTACTGGGAAACGAGGACTGACTAAGTTATTTATTAGTTTGCCGAACGCGCCAACACTGTTCTGGAAAAGTTCCAGATAATAAAAGAGCTGAACGGTGACACTTTTTAGCAAATGATGATTTGTATAGTTACTTCTAAAGTAGTATCTACAGATAATTCTCAGTATACAGCGAGGCTCGGTGGCTAAGGAGTTCAACCATCGATCAGTCACATGGAGTTTTTTCTGTCACTTAGCGCTTATTTCACCTTTGGCAATGATCTGTATGCGAGGAAAGTGCCAAAACTACTCCGCGGTTTGGAGAACACGTTAAACGGAAGATTCCTCTAAATGTGGCCAGTTCGAAGGCCGGAGGAAGGAAGGCAGGGAATACCAGCTCCAATCGGACAGTGCCGAGTAAAGCAATGAGGTGTTCGAACTTCTATGCTGAGGACAAGTTTCGGAGTATTCCTGCGCTAAATAAAATGCCATGTGACTGGAGCCTCCCGTCGGGTAGACCGTTCGCCGTTTGCAAGCCTTTCGACTTGACGCCACTTCGGCGACTTGTGCTTCGATGGGGATGAAATGATGATGATTAGGACAACACAAGACCCAGTCCCTGAGTCGAGAAAAATCTCCAACCCAGCTGGGAATCGAACCCGTGCCCTCAGGATTGACAATCTGTCGCGCTCAGAATTCAGCTACCGGGGACGGACTTCCTGCGGTAATAAGTCCAAACGTTACGACCACTGCCCAACGCGAGACGGAATGCCGGCTTGTTGGCGTTGCAGGCAGGTGACGCGGTAAGCCGGCCGGGGTGGCCGAGCGGTTCTAGGCGCTACAGCCTGGAACCGCGTGACCGCTACGGTCGCAGGTTCGAATCCTGCCTCGGGCATGGATGTGTGTGTCGTCCTTAGGTTAGTTAGGTTTAAGTAGTTCTAAGATCTAGGGGACTGATGACCTCCGATGTTAAGTCCCATCGTGCTCAGAGCCATTTGAACCATTTTTTGACGCGGTAAGAAGAGCTGACCAGAGAGGAATGGGAAATCAGTCTAGCGATGATATGGTCAACAAATAGGAAAACCCGTTAACACACCCAACTTTTTCTATAAGCTGCAACATAATTGCCAATAAAAGCTGTGATCTAGTAAGCGTAGAATTTGTTCATCTTACTCCAGTCTAAAACCGCAAGATTGTCCTCAGACCATCGATTTAAATCAGTCCTGACCATCTTCAGATCTGTTCAAAATATATATCTCGACGCTTACACTGTGGCTTCATTGCATTAAGACTAGCTGAGTAGCTGGCATTGCCCGGCTATGTATTTACCCCAATCTTCTGTTAGTCTATTTCTGTCTTCCCCCTCTCACTTGTCCGTCTCATTCTTCACCCCCTCTGTGTTGATCTCCAACTCCGCCCTCTCGCTATCCATCTCTTTCCACCGATTCTCCCTGTTCATGTCATCCTCTTTCCTTTGTCTGTCCATCCCCTCCTCTCCCCTCTCTCTATCAATCTTTTCCTTTCTCCTCTTCTCTTTTTCTTTCTATTTCCTTCTCTCTCTCTGCTCATCTCCTCCTCCCTCCTTCTCTCTCCACTTA
Source organism: Schistocerca americana (assembly GCF_021461395.2). Taxonomy (NCBI): domain Eukaryota; kingdom Metazoa; phylum Arthropoda; class Insecta; order Orthoptera; family Acrididae; genus Schistocerca; species Schistocerca americana. The sequence continues at coordinate 322,275,948 of NC_060121.1, read as the reverse complement.
CCTCTTTCTCCCCGTGTATCTATCCATCTCTTCTTCTTTCCTTTCTTTGTCCATCTCCTCCTCTCATCTCTCTCTGTCCATGTTTATGACGTCGCATCTCCTTACCAACTTGCTGTACAATTATATAATTTTGCAGCTGCATCCAGCGGTATATGTGGCTACTGTCAGTGAAATGTGTTGTGAATTGAGTTAGTAGTAAAGAAGTAATAAAGTCATGCATAATGCGGTAGATGTTCCCGCTTCTCAGTGCTGATTACGGCATATCTCCTGAACTAATGGCCGAATAATGATATATTTTTGTAGGTGCATTCACCAGCATATTCGGATACTGTCTGTGAAAAGCGTCGTGAATAGAGATAGTAGCAACGAAGTAATAAATTTAAATGTTTTTAATGATGCGGGAGTTTTTCACGCATTTCAATGTTATGAGGTCGTATGTGCTGAATTATGTGTCTTACAACGATATAATTTTGTTGGTGCATCCGGTGGGATATGTGAATACTATCTGATCAAAGGTATCTCGAATGCTTTTAGTAGTAAGGAAGCAATAAAACGTTCTTCTTCATGCAGCAGTTTTACTGCATGGACAGCGAAAATATAGTGAGGGATAAACTTATTTCCTTTCATCATTTTGTGGGCGGTAGTCAGAGAGAAAACATTCGTAAATTTTTGAAATTATGTGGAAGGTTTGTTCCAACTCACTAAGTGCTCTCATTCTCAAATACTGGATAACTAGCCGGCCGAAGTGGCCGTGCGGTTAAAGGCGCTGCAGTCTGGAGCCGCAAGACCGCTACGGTCGCAGGTTCGAATCCTGCCTTGGGCATGGATGTTTGTGATGTCCTTAGGTTAGTTCGGTTTAACTAGTTCTAAGTTCTAGGGGACTAATGACCTCAGCAGTTGAGTCCCATAGTGCTCAGAGCCATTTTTTGAACTGGATAACTAAAGTATGGCTATCGTCACATTATGGGCTACCCTGCTTTCTCACTTTCACCCCTTTGGATAGGTAGGTGGTTCTTACATCCACAGCAACGATTTTCACAGTAAGTGACATGTAAACCAACTTGGGTTGAAATCGGTCTGGTGGTTTAGAAGGAGATATGGAGCGCATCCATTTTTATAGTGTTTACGGATATGTTTTTAAACACGTCTGAAGATTCATGAACCTCTGGTATGATGCTGGAAAGATGGGTCAGCAACTTGCATTTATTAAAACTATTATTTTAATATCGGCACCGAAAATAAAGGATTTCAACAGGATTACAAATAACAAGTTTAACATCTGAAGATATTTACTACTGACCGTAATTGAAGAAAATAGCCGGCCGCTTTGGCCGAGCGGTTCTAGGCGCTCCAGTCCCACAGTGCATAGAGCCATTTGAACCATTTTGAAGACAAAAACTTTTTGTGATCATAGACTGGAACAGAATAAACAAATAAGTGATTTTTGCAAAAGGCTGATTGAGATAATCCGGCACGTGGGAACGAGCATCTCGTGAGCATCTGTGAAGCTGCTTGAAGGACAATGAAACTACTAGTGTGCGACAAGATGTTGGATGACCACGGCTAATCACAGGAAGAGTGGTCGGAGGCTTGCCTTCTCTGTAAATCAGGGTAGGTGGCGAAGTGTGACAGGTGTGACGACACATTACGATGCTGGTGCAGGCAAAAGTGTTCCAGAGCAATTCGTTGGGCGCACATTGGTTAACATAGGGCTCCACAACAGAAGACTCCTATGTATTCCATTACTGAACGAACGACACAGTCAATTGCGATTGCAGTTTGCACAGGATTATCTAAATTGGACCTTGGATCAATCTAAACGAGTCGCCTCGTCGGACCAATCACGCTTCTTGTTCCACTTGGATACGATTACATCCAGGCGAATGGCTGTTCGATTCGTTCATCGCCCCTGGCGCAGGAAGGTGAAGGCAGTGTTGTGCTATGGGGAACATTCACCTGCGCTTTTCTGGGCCCTCTGGTAGTAATCCAAGATACCGTGGCAGCCGTAGACCACGTGAACATTATTGCACAGCTCCAGCGTCCCTTCATGTGTGACATCTTCCCCCGCGGCAGTGGCAACTTCTGAAACGATATCTATCTGTGCCCCAAGGTCAAAATTTTGGTAGAGTGATTTGAGGAACCTATAGTGAACTCCCGGCGCATTTCTATTGTCAGCCAGTGTACTATTATTTATTTATTTTGGAATAAACCCATTAGGACCATTCAGAGTACGTTACTTAGAGGTACATATTTCTTTCATTCGCTTCCTGTGTGCTTCCTTTCTCTCTTGAGATCATGTTGTTCCAGTCTTCTTCTTTGGCTTTTTCTCTTGGTCAGCTTTCAAATTGTCTATTTTGGACCTGAAGAAGTCACGATTTGAACATGTTCTGGAATAATTCTTGACAATTTTCGATCAGTTTTCTGCTTTTCTCCTACAATAAAAAAACTGTTTGTTTTTCAGTCTGTCTGGGTTCGTTCATGTAATGTGCCTAACTCGCGACTCCTAATGTCACTATGGACATCTGCGAATTGTTTAGTTTCCTGATTGTTTTGGAGTCAGTGTTGTTCATCCTTAGGTTTGGGGCCTAGAATTTTTCTTACGAATTTTCGTTCCTTTTCAAATAAGTATTTCCGATCCACATAGGCTTCCCTGTTTCATAACTGTATTGCAATGTCTCTGTTTGTGTGCTTGGAGATATACCTCCTGTACCATATATTTTGGGAAACTAGGTTTGCTCTTTCCATCTCTTGTCGTCTAATTTCTTTTGTTTTTGTTTCGATTCCATTTTCCTGATTGCTTTCACTGACATACTTTAATTGTGGAACGCATTTAATTTAGCCATACTTCGTCTCCAAGAAGTTTGGTGCTTTTTTATTGCAGGTCATGTGCTCTGGCTTTTCAACATGTAATTGGAGACCGATTTTCTCTGTAATTACTTTCAAGAGTTCAGTCTGACTTTGGGTTGATGAAATCTGGCGAGTTACTATTGCTAATTCGTCTGCAAATGCTAGGCTACCTGTAGGTAACAAAGCTCTGCGTAAAGTGATTGGTTGATTAAATTATATTTGCACCATACTTGTGTCGTAAAGTGATTGGTTGGTTAAATTATATTTGCACCATACTTGTGTCACTTTCACAAGGACACAGTCGAAAACTATGGAGGCAGCCCATTTCTTTGTCCTACTCCCGTTTTGATTTCAAAAGGATCTGAGAGTTCTCTCATGAACTTAACCTTGGACTTTGTGTCTGTCGGAGTGTTATAACAATTATGCTCATCATAGTATAACAGACGGTAGCTAAACATTCTTGAACATGAATTCAGTTTTAATATTGCTCTGTGGCACAACTTGACTAAAAGAAGGGATCGGTTCATAGGACATGTTCTGAGGCATCAAGGGATCACCAGTTTAGTATTGGAGGGCAGCGTGGAGGGTAAAAATCATAGAGGTAGACCAAGAGATGAATACACTAAGCAGATTCATAAGGATGTAGGTAGCAGTAGGTACTGGGAGATGAAGAAGCTTGCACAGGATAGAGTAGCATGGAGAGCTGCATCAAACCAGTCTCGGGACTGAAGACCAGAACAAACGGACACCTGTCAGCAGGCCAGCTAAAGAGCTAACAGCTGGAATTTTCCGTTAGTATCTTGAAATGGAAATCCAATCCGATTTCCTAGTCTACATAAACGTGCTCAGCCTACAGTGAACACCACATGATCCTGAAGAAGGTCGCAGCAGAGGGGTCGAAACGTAGGTTGTTTGAAGAAATATGAAGCGGCTTAACAACCCAGAGGACTTTAACTTCATTGAAAAAGGCCACGAAAGCCTGAAGACTTACACAAATGAATGAAGATTGGAACTTGGGTAAAACTTAACTTATGCATCGAAACTGGAAGTTTACCTTGGCTCCAGCTGTCGGTTGTCAATTCTTGTGTTTGTTAGTAGAGGTCTCCCTAGCGCAGCTGGCCCGTTACCCCATGTAGGTATAGAGAACATAGCGACAATATAGTAACAAAGAGCGTTCCACGTCATTTGTGTCAACAGGGAAAGTCCTATACAACTGTGCGGTGCGATTTTCGTCCTAGAATGACATAGCATCTCCAGCTGTAACAGGTATGCGGATTTCGCATTGCGCCACTGACCTCCTAAGTCACCTGTTCACGCCGTATGTGATTTTTTTTTTTTTTTTTTTTTTTGTGAAATTGTGTGACAGGCTCCCACTATGTACTCCCCTTCCAACAACTCTGGGTGAATTGTGACAGCACACATATGTGAAAGTTAAATGAAAACTTTAATCCTGAACATAACTGTAAAAACCACGCCAAGGTTGTTATGTTCATGGGTGTGGAAGAGATACGATTGTAAAATTGTAAGATTTTACGCTTCGTTTGCAGATAAAATCTCAGTAGTCCTATCTTCTTTTTCTTATGTCTTTGTCCTTTTGTCCTGCATCTGTCGCCTTCCCGGAACCCCCCGCCCCTGGAACAGAATGTGATTGTGCACCCCAATTGCCAACGTGTAGTGTTATTTACGTGAAAGTGTGCGAAAGTTTTCTAGATGTTTGCGGAACGTGTAACTAGGCGGGAGTTGGGATCAAACCCGGTATTCACCTAGCTGGACGTGGGAAACCACCTAAAAATCGCATCCAGGCTGGCCGGCACACCGACGTTCGTCGTTAATTCTATCGAGGGTCTGGCGTAGCTCCCCGTCCGTGAAGCGTCGGTTTAACACGCAAGGCTCTCCGGGCAGGTAAAAACTCTCCAGAAATTCCTGTCATCACCCACGTGGAAGACACAGTGTTATGATATTAAATAAATTATTCAAACATAAATCAAAATTTTGCTTTATAAAATAGTTTGAGGAGACTACGAAGCCATCGTCTCGAGGCGACTATACTTGGTTCATTTCTGAAGATTCTTCATGATGCTATAAATTTTAAATATAGTGGTGTAAACAAAATGTGGGGTATAATAGTTAAGGAAGATATTAAAAAATAACTGCAATGAAACTCAGGTGCACTCTGATTGGTGCTCGATTATCCAATTACTTCGAAGCAGCCACGTATTATTCTGTGAGTGAACCGCAAGTTTTGTACATCTCAGCAGAGCGGGCTCAAAATAGTTCCCGCTAAAGGCAAAATGAACAACAGTGAACAAAGAATGCAGGAATAATCTTTCCTCGCGTGCAATGATGGCGGCGGATACAGGACACAGCAAACCACTTAAGGCAGCTTCTGCTGGCTGATACAGGACGTCGCACGCGTAATTAAAGTTGGTGGGCGCACGAAATATGGCAGCTATTTTGCGGTCCGGTGCGAGCGCAGCCACTGTGTGCTGCTAGCTATAGCCCAAAATCCTGCACCGGCAACTCATTCGCATTATGGATGGCTATTGAGGCAGCTTGGCTCAATGTTTCTGCAGGGGATTTCCAACGACTTGTTGACTCCATACCGCGTCGAGATGCTGCACTACACCGGGCAAAATCAGGTCCTTCACGATATTAGGAGGTATCCTGTGAGTTTTCCTTTTGTCACATCAGTGTACAGCACTTGTAATGAACGCCGAATTTTTTCACGTTTTTTTTTCAATATGTCTATTTCAAAAACCGTCCGCCCCAGGTAGCTGAGTGGTCAGCGCGATAGACTGACAATCCTAAGGGACCGGGTTCGATTCCCGGCTGCGTCGGAGAGTTTCTCCGCTCAGGGACTGGGTGTTGTGTTGCCCTAATCATCATCATTTCATCTCCATCGACGAGCAAGTCGCCGAAGTGGCGTCAAATCAAAAGACTTGCACCCAGCGAACGATCTACCCGACAGGAGGCCCTAGACACACGACATTTACATTTTTTTATTTCAGAAACCAACTTCATAAATGGTTCTTGGTCATCATACAACTCCATGGCGCTCCACACTATCTGTTGTTAGAATTACGTGGAATAAAAACATCAAGTGTACTGGAAGTGACATTTGATCCATATTCCTCACGCTTATAAAACTAAGCACTTACTATCTCGGCTGTAGAAACCTTGAGCATTACTGAACAAACGAAGCGTATAAGCACGTGTAAAATTTTCTAACTCGATTTTCTCGGTAACGGTTGAAAGTCGCGTCTTTCTGTCCTCGTCGTGTCCTACACACCCAGTCAATGTGAATCAAATCGGCGGAGGGAATTTCGTACGGTCTCCTTGTAAGGATCTCCTATGACTTTCACATCGCTGGCAACGAGTTACACAGTTACTTTCAAGAAGCAAAATTTGAAACATATATGTTTTGTATAAGCTGTGAATAATTACACTCCTGGAAATTGAAATAAGAACACCGTGAATTCATTGTCCCAGGAAGGGGAAACTTTATTGACACATTCCTGGGGTCAGATACATCACATGATCACACTGACAGAACCACAGGCACATAGGCAACAGAGCATGCACAACGTCGGCACTAGTACAGTGTATATCCACCTTTCGCAGCAATGCAGGCTGCTATTCTCCCATGGAGACGATCGTAGAGAGGCTGGATGTAGTCCTGTGGAACGGCTTGCCATGCCATTTACACCTGGCGCCTCAGTTGGACCAGCGTTCGTGCTGGACGTGCAGACCGCGTGAGACGACGCTTCATCCAGTCCGAAACATGCTCAATGGGGGACAGATCCGGAAATCTTGCTGGCCAGGGTAGTTGACTTACACCTTCTAGAGCACGTTGGGTGGCACGGGATACATGCGGACGTGCATTGACCTGTTGGAACAGCAAGTTCCCTTGCCGGTCTAGGAATGGCAGAACGATGGGTTCGATGACGGTTTGGATGTACCGTGCACTATTCAGTGTCCCCTCGACGATCACCAGTGGTGTACGGCCAGTGTAGGAGATCGCTCCCCACACCATGATGCCGGGTGTTGGCCCTGTGTGCCTCGGTCGTATGCAGTCCTGATTGTGGCGCTCACCTGCACGGCGCCAAACACGCATACGACCATCATTGGCACCAAGGCAGAAGCGACTCTCATCGCTGAAGACGACACGTCTCCATTCGTCCCTCCATTCACGCCTGTCGCGACACCACTGGAGGCGGGCTGCACGATGTTGGGGCGTGAGCGGAAGACGGCCTAGCGGTGTGCGGGACCGTAGCCCAGCTTCATGGAGACGGTTGCGAATGGTCCTCGCCGATACCCCAGGAGCAACAGTGTCCCTAATTTGCTGGGAAGTGGCGGTGCGGTCCCCTACGGCACTGCGTAGGATCCTACGGTCTTGGCGTGCATCCGTGCGTCGCTGCGGTCCGGTCCCAGGTCGACGGGCACGTGCACCTTCCGCCGACCACTGGCGACAACATCGATGTACTGTGGAGACCTCACGCCCCACGTGTTGAGCAATTCGGCGGTACGTCCACCCGACCTCCCGCATGCCCACTATACGCCCTCGCTCAAAGTCCGTCAACTGCACATACGGTTCACGTCCACGCTGTCGCGGCATGCTACCAGTGTTAAAGACTGCGATGGAGCTCCGTATGCCACAGCAAACTGGCTGACACTAACGGCGGCGGTGCACAAATGCTGCGCAGCTAGCGCCATTCGACGGCCAACACCGCGGTTCCTGGTGTGTCCGCTGTGCCGTGCGTGTGATCATTGCTTGTACAGCCCTCTCGCAGTGTCCGGAGCAAGTATGGTGGGTCTGACACACCGGTGTCAATGTGTTCTTTTTTCCATTTTCAGGAGTGTATTTGTCATTATTAAAGTTCCAAATTTCGTACTTCTGTTAAAGTAATAAGAAAGTCCCATAATCTTTTACAAATTCGAGGGTGTCCACAAAAATATTTGAGTATAGCAGGACATGAACCTACTCCTTGGTACCTTTTAGCTTCACCCTTTATGCACAACACTGCGGCGAACTAATGCAGTTTTGGTTTCGGTTCCTCAATCAGTAAAAAGGGTACCCTTACAGGATCTCTTTGCTGTCCGTCCGACTGTCTGTCTGTCTACATGACTTTTCAAAACCCTTTTTCTCAGGGAATGGAACAAGCGAACACGTATCAAGTTGAAATTTATGTCACATATTAAGGTCTACGGTCTCTTGGACGTGTAAAAAATTGAAGCTTCTAGGTCAATCCAGTAAAAAGACACGGCAATTTATGTCATGTATTTTGATACCCGTAAATTCACTCATGAAAACCTACAAGGTACTTCTCGTTGACCCAGAATAATGTGAATTGCCAAGAATCAAGATTTCACACTATAACCACAGAAAAGAATCAGGAAATTAATAATTTGTAATTATATCACACAGAGGAATATTGTTTTGTCATTTGTTATTTTGATACTCGCAAATTCTCTCATGAAAGCCTACAGGACACTTTTCGTTGACCAAGAATCATGTAAATTGCCACGAAGCAAGATTTCACACCACAACCAAAGAAAAGAACCGTTAATTTGTAATTATATCACTCAGAAAAATATTCTTTTGTCATTTGTTATTCAAGCATTTACGAAAGTCTTCGATATCTTGCCATTATCTATGTCGATAACAGGCAAAAGCCACCGAAATCCTCGATTCCTGGAATGAATGAACTGTCTATACACATAATTAAGTTTGTACGGAATCCACAGTGCGCGAGTCCTCTTCGCACCTAGCATGTTTCTTGACTTTCATCTTGCACTTCCGTGTTAGTATCGCATGAACCTTTTACCCCCTATAAGTAACTAACTGACATTTAATTACAAGAAATCATTCCACAAGTGATGCGTTTGTGACAGTGTATATTGGTAGTGTAATGCAATGACTTTGTCAAGCACGTGGCAAGGTCACAACATCTGTCCAGACAAGCCCTTACTACAAAGGAAGAGGGATAAATAAAATTAGTCCTTTAATACTGATCACAGATGCTAACACCACATCAGATTCCGAGTAAACTGATGCATAACTCCGACCACTCGAATAATTACTTAACAATTCATCAAACTTTATGACTGAATTAATACCACTAAATTAATTTTCCCAAATCCACAGATACTACCGAGGTACTGTCTACATAGAGGACCGTCTGTTAGAAGGGGCAGGATAGTATTAGCATTCCTCCTTAATCAATGTAAAAAACGCCCAAGATAGCGAAATGAGGCAGGATGTTCTGACCGTTTTTTCAAATTGTCGTTGGAGCCACGCTATGGCGGAGGCACACACAGTTCTCCCGCCTTGTGAGAATTCTCGCCAGTTCAGGGCACCCAATGTGAGAGTAGGAACTCTACCACGCCAGGAGGCCAGAACAGCAGAAACTGTTCCACCTCTCATCCCTGTTAGATTGGCTACGAGGACCTCTTCATGAACTGAGCCTTTAAATAACCTGGATAGCAGCTCTCCAGGACATTAGGTGGCAGTTTCCAGAGGAGTCAACATCGCGTAGTTTAGTGTAACGGCAGTTACCGCCATTTAACTGCTAGTGGTGCCCGTTGCCCTGGGAACTGCATGGGCTTAGTTATCCGGGAACCGCACGTGATGCTTCTGTAGCACTCCACAACTACGATGGTTGCGAATGTGTTAGTGCTACGTCTCTAGCGCAAGATACTAGCGCGGCAGACCGGCTTGTAAATTGTTTTGACCGACTCCTATTGCTGTTAGCGTGACCCATAGTTGATTTCTCTGGTTATAGCTCTCTCTCACTGGAGGCTGGTCTTCATACTGGAGACGGGTTCGTGAGTGATCTTGTGTACTTTCAACTTGTCCTACAGCGAGTATGCTTGCCCAGCGGTTACATTCAGTGTGTAGCAATTTATGAATACTTATCGTACGGCTAGCTCTAAATGTGTTCATTTCTCAATATATGTTTCGCCAGATTACTCCGACTTTCATTGTCTGTGGCTTCCCTTTTGTAAACCAGTTTCTTACTAGGCTACGAAACCCCTGCAGAACAGGCGAAGTTCGACGCCTGGGACAGTAGATCCTCAGATGAGTGATGTACACTATGTGATCAAATGTATCCACACACACCCAAAAACATACGTTTCTCATATTAGGTGCATTGTGCTGCCACCTACTGTCAAGTACGCCACATCGGCGACCTCAGTAGTCATCAGACATCACGAGAGAGCAGAATGGGGTGCTCCGCGGAACTCACGGACTTTCAACGTTGTCAGGTGATTGGGTGTCATTTGTGACATACGTCTGTACTCGAGATTTCCACACTCCTAAACATCCTTAGGTCCACTGTTTCGGATTTGATAGTGAAATGGAAACATGAAGGGACACGTGAAGCACAAAAGCGTACAGGCCGACTTCGTCTGTTGACTGACAAACCGGCGACTGTTGAAGACGCTCGTAATGTGTAATAGGCAGACATCTATCCAGACCATCACACACGAATTCCAAACTGTATCAGGATCCACTGAAAGTACTACGACAGTTACGTAGGAGGTGATAAAACCTGGATTTCATGGTCAAGCGGCTGCTCATAACCCACACATCACGTCAGTAAGTGCCAAACGACGCCTCGCAAGGAGCGTAAACATTGGACGATTGAACAGTGGAAAAACGTTGTGTGGAGTAACAAATTACGGTACATAATGTGGCGACCCGATGGTAGGGTGTGGGGTTGCGAATGCCCGGTGAACGTCATCTGCCAGCGTGTATAGTGGCAACAGTAAAATTCGGAGGCGGTGGTGTTATGGCGTGGTTGTGTTTTCCATGGAGGTGGGCTTGCACCCCTTATTGCTTTGCGTGGCACTATCACAGCACAGGACTACATTTATATTGCTCAAAATGTGTGTGAAATCTTATGGGACTTAACTGCTAAGGTCATCAGCCCCTAAGCTTACACACTACTTAACCTAAATTATCCTAAGGACTAACACACACACACCCATGCCCGAGGGAGGACTCGAACCTCCGCCGGGACCAGTCGCACAGTCCATGACTGCAGCGCCTTAGATTGATATTTTAAGCACCTTCTTGTTTCCCACTGTTGAAGAGCAATTCGGGGATGGCGACTGCATCTTCCAACACGATCGAGCACCTGTTCATAAGGCACGGCCTGTGCCTGAGTGGTTACACGACAAGAACATCCCTGTAATGGACTGGCCTGCACAGAATCCTGACCTGAGTCTTATACAGCATCTTTGGCATGTTTTGGAACGCCGACTTCATGCCAGGCCTCACCAACCGATATCGATACCCCTCCTCAGTGCAGCACTCCGTGAAGAATGGGCTGCGATTCGCTAAGAAACCTTCCAGCAGATGATTGAACGTATGCCTGCCAGAGTAGAAGCTGTCATCAAGAATAATGTTGGGCTAACACCATACTGAATTCCAGCATTACCGATGTAGGGGGCCACGAAGGTATAAGTCATTCTCAGCCAGGTTTCCGGATACTTTTGATCACATAGTGTACTAGGGAACATTGTCAGTCGGAATTCCACTGCTAATCTGTCACATTTTCAACCCCCAAGTCCGCCTGCTTAGCTGTGTGATAAGTGTTTGCCTCGCATGCATTGGTCCCGCGTTCGATTCCCGACCGGGTCGGAGATTCTCTCCGCTCGTGGACTGGGTATTCTGCTGTCTTCATCATTTCGTCCTCATCACCGGCCGCAAGTTGTCCAATGTGGTGCCGCATGAAATAACACTTGGCAGCCGAACCCGAGTGGGACATCCCGGTCAACAATGCCATACGATCATTTCTACGTCTACATTTACATACATACTCCGCAATCCACCATACGGTGCGTCGCGGAGGGTACCTTGTACAACAAGTAGCATCTTCTCTCCCTGTTCCACTCCCAAACAGAATGAGGGAAAAATGACTGCCTCTATGCCTCTATAAGAGCCCTAATCTCTCTTATCTTTGTGGTCTTTCCGCGAAATGTAAGTTGGTGGCAGTAAAATTGTACTGCAGTCAGCCTCAAATGCTGGTCCTCTAAATTTCCTCAGTAGCGATTCACGAAAAGAACGCCCCCTTTCCTCTAGAGACTCCCACCCGAGTTCCTGAAGCATTTCAGTAACACTCGCGTGATGATCAAACCTACCAGTAACAAATCTAGCAGCCCGCCTCTGAATTGCTTCTATGTCCTCCCTCCATCCGACCTGATAGGGAACCCAAACGCTCGAGCAGTACTCAAGAATAGGTCGTATTAGTGTTTTATAAGCGGTCTCCTTTACAGATGAACCACAACTTCCCAAAATTCTACCAATGAGCCGAAGACGACTATCCGCCTTCCCCACAACTGCCATTACATGCTTGTCCCACTTCATATCGCTTTGCAATGTTACGCCCAAATATTTAATCGACGTGACTGTGTCAAGCGCTACACTACTAATGGAGTATTCAAACATTAGAGGATTCTTTTTCCTATTCATCTGCATGAATTTACATTTACCTATAGTTAGAGTTAGCTGCCATTCTTTACACCAATCACAAATCCTGTCCAAGTCATCTTGTATTCTGCTACAGGGTACCTCGTACCACAACTAGCATATTCTCTCCCTGTTACACTCCCAAACAGAACGAGGGAAAAATGACTGGCTATATGCCACTGTACGAGTCTCGAAAACACCCAAAACCCCAAACGCTACAGTAGGACGCAAGTGAAATCGTCGAAATCCAATATGGGACGTCCAGACTTCTTCATCTGTTGTCTGCTATGGTGTTCCGAGCCATATGATCAGTCGTAAAGGAAGTGGCTGGTCTGCAGAGACAGGTCGAAGATATAGAATCAGTGCGTAGTGGGAATGTCCGTGTTACTCATACGTCGCATATATGTACAGTATTTAATAATCACTTTCTGAATATAGGAGGTGAACTAAATAGAAACCCAGTCCCAACAGGGAATCATATAGCGCTTGTAGAAAAAAGTGTTCCGAGACTGTTACCTGAAATGCTCCTCCATGATATTGACAAGAGGGAGATTGAGCTATTAATTAAATCACTAAAGACTAAGAACTCTCATGGATATGACGGGGTATCTAGCAGAATACTGAAGTATTGTTCTATGTATGTTAGCCCAGTACTTAGCCATATCTGTAACTTTTCCTGGCCGATTAAAGTACTTGGTAGTGAAGCCACTTTATAAAAAGGGAGACAGGGATAATGTTGACAATTATAGACCTATTTCTATGCCATTGGTGTTTGCTAAAGTTATCGAGAAGGTTGTATATACAGGGTTACTGGAGCATTTAAATTCACATAATTTGCTGTCAAATGTACAGAAATGATTTAACAATTGAAAATGCTATATTCTCTTTTCTCTGTGAAGTTTTGGACGGATTTAATAAAAGGCTGCGAACGCTAGGTGTTTTCTTTGATTTAGCGAAGGCTTTTGACTGTGTTGACCACAAAATATTACTGCAGAAGTTGAACCATTATGGAGTAAGGGGAGTAGCTTACAATTGGTTCGCCTCTTACTTCGAGAACAGAAAGCAGATGGTAATTCTCCGCAATATTGAGTGATAGTGATGTTCGGTCCCAATGGGGCACTGTTAAGTGGGGCGTTCTCCAAGGTCGGTGCTGGGGCCACTGCTGTTTCTTATTTATATAAATGATATGCATTCTAGTATTACAGGTGATTCAAAAATATTTCTGTTTGCTGATGACGCCAGCTTGGTAGTGAAGGGTCTTGTGTGTAATACTGAAACAGTATCAAATAATGTAGTTCATGAAATAAGTTCGTGGCTTGTGGAAAATAATTTGATGCTAAATCACAGTAAGACTCAGTTTTTACAGTTTCTAACTCACAATTCAACAAGAACCGACAGAATGGGCATATTATAAGCGAGACGGAACAGTTCAAATTCCTAGGCGTTCTGATAGTAAGCTGTTGTGGAAAGCCCATGTTCAGGATCTTGTTCAGAAACTAAATGCTGCTTTATTTACCATTAGAACAGTATCTGAAATAAGTGACAGTTCAACACGAAAAGTAGTTTACTTCGCATATTTTCATACGCTTATGTCATATGGTATTATTTTTTGGGGTAATTCTTCTGATTCAAAAAGGGCATATTTGGCTCAAAAACGGGCTGTTCGAGCTATGTGTGGTGTAAGTTCGAGAAGCTCTTGTCCAACCCTGTTCAATAGTCTGGGAATTCTGACATTGCCCTCACAGTATGTATCTTCTTTAATGTCGTTTGTTGTTAGCAATATTAGCTTATTCCCAAGAGTTAGCAGCTTTCACTCAGTTAATACTAGGCAGAAATCAAATCTGCATGTGGAATGCACTTCCTTGATTCTTGTGCAGAAAGGAGTGCACTATTCTGCTGCATCCACTTTCAATAAGCTACCACAAGAACTCAAAAATCTTAGCAATAGGCCAAACACTTTTAAGTCCAAACCGAAGAGTTTCCTCATGGCTCACTCCTTCTATTCTGTCGAGGAGTTCCTGGAAGAGCTGAAAAATTAAGCAAATTCCAGTGTTACATTGTTGATTTTCTTTATTTAAACTTACGAGTTGTCACCTGAATACGTTTCTTATATTTCATTTTATCTGTTTCTACAATCGTGTTATAATTTCATGTATTGACTCGTTCCATGACCATGGAGACTTCTCCTTAATTTGGTCCCACGGAACAATAAATAAATAAATAAATAAACGAAAGACACCTCATGCTGACTCTACCTGCTCTCCCTGAGCGGATCCCTACTGCTCGGTTCTGGCGGCCGCTGCGGTGGATGCCGCGGCGGCCCCGTGAATCACGTGCTGTGCTGAGGCTGCGTCCTCGGCCCGCGGGTCGAGGGGATCCGGCCGGCGGCAAGTGGCAGAACCGAGTGCCGTGTGGAGTGGGCCGGCCTTAGCGGAAGCCGGCGGAAGGTGAGGTGAGCCGGCGGCGATGGGCTGGACTACGGCGCTGCCCCTGCCGTGCCACAAGGCCGGCGCCACATTTTTCGAGTGCAAATGCCGGGGTCGGCGCGGAGCAGCTGTCACCTCAAGCCGGAGTTACGGCGCGCGTCTGCAGGCTGGAAGCGGGAGTGGTGTGTCTCTGCGGCCTTTAGAGGTGTGTGTTAGGGACGGGTGTTTCCGGCTTTCCACATTGCTGGGAATCGAAACCATAGAAATTCTGTTTTTGTCAAGTCGTTAATTGAGAAATGAACTTCTGTAACATAATAAATAATGCAATTAATCGACGAAAGGAGGAAATACAGCGACGGAAATGGAAACTGTTGCACCATCAGCACCTTGACCAAAGGCTATCAAACTGGTAATCCACTATTTACGTACTATGGGTTATGTTGATTAAAATTTCGTTCTTTCGCGATGTTACTTTCATTATTTGCAGAACACGAAATGTCTTTTTCCAAAGATAAAGAACGGCCTGAGTACGTGGGGACAGTATCGTGTTCAAATGTTTCAAATGGCTCTGAGCACTATGGGACTTAACATCTGAGGTCATCAGTCCCCTAGAACCTAGAACTGGGTGTGTGTGTTAGTCCTTAGGATAATTTAGGTTAAGTAGCATGTAAGCTTAGGGACTGATGACCTTAGCAGTTAAATACCATAAGATTTCACACACATTTGAACATTTTTTGTCTCTTGCTCTCTCTTCATGCTGCGATCTCAGTTATTCCTCCCGACTACTGCTGTCTTTTCTCCCTGTCATTATCTCTCTCTTCCTCGTTATCATTTTCATAGACTTTATCCCTCATTACCACAGTCTCACACCCATTTTCACTTTTTTCTTTTCCTTATCGCTCTCCCACTGGCACTGTCTCCTTCACATTTTTCCTAACACTGTTTTGTCACTGTCGTCTTTATTCAGCTGTTACTGTGTCCCTCTCTCACACTGCCATTCTCTCCTTCGCTCTTTCTAAAACACAACCACTGTCACTAATTTCCAGTATTTATTATTTTATGCATACAGACTAAAGTGGAGGGTGAAAATTTGTACCAAGGCGGGGAATCGAATCCGGGTTCTTACTAGGGAGGTGAGTTAGCCACAAAGTCGCCTTGGCACAGCAGTTCACATAACTGCACGGAAGAACCTGGCCGCTCTTGAGGCATTTCAGAGTAATCTGCGCAGTCGTGTGGGCCGCTGTGCAAATGTGGCTAATGCAACTGCCTAGCAAGCAGGAGACCTGGGTTCGATTCCAGACCTTGCTACAAATTAAAACTCGCCACTTAAGTCTGTCTACATAAAATCATATCTGTATGAGACCAGTTAAGTCTCTGAAATTGTGTCAGTCTCTTTGCCACTGCCGCTTTTTCCCTCAGTACAAGAAAGTCCGAGTATGTTCACATATGAAAGTTTTTCCGAAAAATTTTAAAGGTGCTTTCTTTTGTCATCAGTCTACTGACTGGTTTGATGCGGCCCGCCATGAATTCCTTTCCTGTGCTAACCTCTTCATCTCAGAGTAGCACTTGCAACCTACGTCCTCAATTATTTGCTTGACGTACTCCAATCTCCGTCTTCCTCTACAGTTTTTGCCCTCTACAGCTCCCTCTAGTACCATGGAAGTCATTCCCTCATGTCTTAGCAGATGTCCTATCATCCTGTCCCTTCTCCTTATCAGTGTTTTCCACATATTCCTTTCCTCTCCGATTCTGCGTAGAACCTCCTCATTCCTTACCTTATCAGTCCACCTAATTTTCAACATTCGTCTATAGCACCACATCTCAAATGCTTCGATTCTCTTCTGTTCCGGTTTTCCCATAGTCCATGTTTCACTACCATACAATGCTGTACTCCAGACGTACATCCTCAGAAATTTCTTCCTCAAATTAAGGCCGGTATTTGATATTAGTAGACTTCTCTTGGCCAGAAATGCCTTTTTTGCCATAGCGAGTCTGCTTTTGATGTCCTCCTTGCCCCGTCTGTCATTGGTTATTTTGCTGGCTAGGTAGCAGAATTCCTTAACTTCATTGACTTCGTGACCATCAATCCTGATGTTAAGTTTCTCGCTGTTCTCATTTCTGCTACTTCTCATTACCTTCGTCTTCCTCCGATTTACTCTCAAACCATACTGTGTACTCATTAGACTGTTCATTCCGTTCAGCAGATCATTTAATTCTTCTTCACTTTCACTCAGGATAGCAATGTCATCAGCGAATCTTATCATTGATATCCTTTCACCCTGTATTTTAATTCCACTCCTGAACCTTCCTTTTATTTCCATCCTTGCTTCCTCGATGTACAGATTGAAGAGTAGGGGCGAAAGCCTACAGCCTTGTCTTACACCCTTCTTAATACGAGCACTTCGTTCTTGATCGTCCACTCTTATTATTCCCTCTTGGTTGTTGTACATATTGTATATGACCCGTCTCTCCCTATAGCTTACCCCTACTTTTTTCAGAATCTCGAACAGCTTGCACCATTTTATATTGTCGAACGCTTTTTCCAGGTCGACAAATCCTATGAAAGTGTCTTGATTTTTCTTTAGCCTTGCTTCCATTATTAGCCGTAACGTCAGAATTGCCTCTCTCGTCCCTTTACTTTTCCTAAAGCCAAACTGATCGTCACCTAGCGCATTCTCAATTTTCTTTTCCATTCTTCTGTATATTATTCTTGTAAGCAACTTCGATGCATGAGTTGTTAAGCTGATTGTGCGATAATTCTCGCACTTGTCAGCTGTTGCCGTCTTCGGAATTGTGTGGATGATGCTTTTCCGAAAGTCAGTTGGTATATCGCCAGACTCATATATTCTACACACCAACGTGAATAGTCGTTTTGTTGCCACTTCCCCCAATGATTTTAGAAATTCTGATGGAATGTTATCTATCCCTTCTGCCTTATTTGACCGTAAGTCCTCCAAAGCTCTTTTAAATTCCGATTCTAATACTGGATCCCCTATCTCTTCTAAAGGTGCTTAGGAAGGTAGAATGAGGCAGCTCGTATCCCACTTTTCAGTCAGCGTCTTTCAAATAAACAGGATCATATTCGCATTTTTTTTGTGCCCTGATAGGAGCATTTTTTCGCAAGTTCTCTTCTTTTCCCTGCTGTAGCAAGGCATGTAACTCATATGAAAAGAAATGTATTGGTCAGTAAAATTTAGTTAGTTTACCTATGTGAAACTGAAATAACGCAAAACCTATTTTATACATCAGACGGGATTCTATGTGCACAAAAATTTGGCATGTGCTTCAGGACTACAGCGTGAGGTTCCCAGATGATAACAGAGATCCTTTGCAGCACATTTCTCTGTATACGTCACATTCTAAACTAAGTTTTCGCCTCACACCTCCGATGGTGGCGGCGAAAGCACAGTAAAAAAATACTTTGTGGGGACTTCCGACGAACCGATAATGAACTAATGATGCCTCCATAAGTCATATCGAGCCCATCATATCAAATGCAAAAGGAACCAACCGATTTTATCCGTTTGCCTAAGCAAGAGGAAGCGTGTAACAGTCCTACTTTGTCGTGTGGAGTGGCAGCGCGGTCTCAGGCGCAATGTCACGGATTGTGTGGCTCCTCCCGCAGGAGGTTCGAGTCCTCCCTCGGGCATGGGTGTATGTGTGTGTGTGTGTGTGTGTGTGTGTGTGTGTGTGTGTCGTTCTTAGCAGAAGTTAGTTTAAGTGGTGTGTAAGTCTAGGGACCGATTACCTCAACAGTTTGGTCCCTTAGGAATTCACATTTTTTAACAGTCTTACGTTGACCCTATACTGTAGAATAGTGACACTAAGACTATTCTCCTGCTGGCTACACAAATGGTCCCTAGCCCAAGCGCTATTAAATACATGACCACAAAATTTTCAGTGCTGAAAGTGTCATCATTAATCGCTAGTGCGGAACATTCGGCGCATCGTAATCACAGCACGATCACGACGCTCTACGTGACGGGCTTTTGTGTGAAATACGGGTGAACTTCTAGCTGAAAGTTTTATTTTACGACTGGCTGTTACTGGAACATGGAAGATGTTCAAATCACGCAGTCATGGCCTGAGCACGTAATGCGCAATAAATGCCACTTCCTATTCAGCTTACACATTACGTTACAGGTGCCCAGGCCGTAACAATCTGGAATGTGTGGGCTGCGTCTTGTAAAAATTTGAAAGCAAAATACTTACGTAGTGGGTTTTAGGCACTGTAGACTTGTATGCTATTTTATGAATGTATGAGTCGATTTTCCGGAGATGTTATCTCTCAGACTCGCGAGAGACATACCAGTCGTACTGTGACAGTAGCTGGATTTTATCGCAGAGCGTAAAAATTTAAAAGCGAGAATAAAAAGGATATTACTGGGTCGTCTTTACTCACGGCAAGTCGCTAACAACCGTAAGGAAACTTGATAAAACTTGACTAAAGAAACAAAAATACGCACGTGTCCTTGACGACAGTACCAGAACAAGGCTTATAACTTCCGAGCAAAATCCGTCTGTCAGATTAGCATAAATTCGAAACAATTCATCCCTGCTGTCCTGTTTATAATTTGCTGGGCTGTTCCGACAGTTTCTCTGCGAGCGAACTGATATTTTTCTACGCCGTCACGGAGAAGAACGTTTATAAATTTATATGGAAGGTTACAAATGTAGGATCGATTTATAATTCTCGTGCAACCAGTATGTGATAATATCAGTCTTTTTTTTTATTTTTATTTTTATTTTTTTTTTTTTTTTTTTTTTTTTTTTTTTTTTTTTTTTTTTTAACTGAGAATCTACCCCTGAAGTTGATTTTCTCTCACTTTAACATTATAATATTGCGTCTCAGTGCTCCCAGCTTATCATGTGAATGGTTCGAAACATTCCTTGCTCCGAAAGACTTTCACTGATTTACTAATGGTTCTTAATAACTTCCGTAATAATGTACAATACAATAGAATATTATTAATCCTATGTTAACTATATTTTTAAATTTTTTAGATCACTTCTCCAGATTTTTTAGTTTTAACTTGGTCCTGTTGGATACCTTGTGCAATGATATTATGATATGGAACGCGTGTCAATAATCTTTAGAAGCCTAAAGTTTGTTCTTAATACAAACATAGGACAATAAAAATATTTAATTAGTATATTGTTACAGTAGACGAGATCGAACTTGTCAGAATGGTGCTGTATTAATCCCATGCATCTAATTTGCAGCTCTACTACGAGATTTCTTTTTTTACTTCGTAAATGTTGAACTAGTACTATAGCACGGTCCACAGCAGATAATCAACAGTGGAATGGAGTAATGTGTACGTGAAGTAAATAAATAAGAAATAAACTAGTACATGATGCTCGTTTTTGGTTCCCCAAGACCATTTATCTTTTGAAAAGCCGGTCCTCCGGTTAAGGAACTCGTAGTAGAGCCATTATACATTTCCTTGTTATTTACTGAATTACACAAAAAACTGTATTGAGTTTAGAAATTTTCGTCGGGATATTTCAACAAGTTCTCATTCGAACTTACTTGGTAAAATTTAAGAATCAAATTTACTCTTTGTCTTCAGTCTGCATCGACACGGTTAGGGGGAAAGGGGGGAATCGAAAGGACTGTTCGTAGTTTTATCATTCTTTTTAATCTAGTCTTTTGGAAGATCTTACTAAATTTTTCGCTCGTAACCATAGCAGTCTTGCAAGCGTCGTACTTTACCCGACCCAACCACACTTCTGTATGAGTACACCGTCTCTTTATAAAGACCACCCAACCAAATTTATTTCTGAAGATTTACAAAGGTAACAGTAGTTTTCAGGAAACAGAGTTTTCACTTTTACTCCAATGTTCGCGTTCGAGTCTGTAATCGGAATGTTGTAACTAGTTCTCATGGCACAGCTCTTATCATATTTATGAAATTTAACTAAAGAACGTTCTGTTCTATTCGACCAATCAGTTGTACACATCGTTATACGTCCAGTTAATATTGTCGATTATGAATTTTCGCAATTCACGCATTGGGCGAAAAATCTACACTAAGTTGACAAAAGTCACGCGACAGCGACAAGCACATATACAAACGGCGGTAGTATCGCTTACACGAAGTATAAAAGAGCAGTGCATTGGCGGAGCTTTCATTCCTACTGAGGTAATTCATCTGAAAAGGCGTCCATGGTGATTATTGCCGCACGGTAGGTATTAACAGGCTTTGAAAGAGGAATGATTGTGTGATTGGATTGAAGAGTTCATAGATAACAGAACGCAGCACGTCATTCTCAATGGAGAGAAGTCTTCCGAAGTAAGAGTGATTTCAGGTGTGCCGCAGGGGAGTGTCGTAGGACCGTTGCTGTTCACAGTATACATAAATGACCTTGTGGATGAAATCAGAAGTTCACTGAGGCCTTTTGCGGATGATGCTGTGGTGTATCGAGAGGTTGTAACAATGGAAAATTGTACTGAAATGCAGGAGGATCTGCAGCGAATTGACGCATGGTGCAGGGAATGGCAATTGAATCTCAATGTAGACAAGTGTAATGTGCTGTGAATACATAGAAAGAAAGATCCCTTATTATTTAGCTACAATATAGCAGGTCAGCAACTGGAAGCAGTTAATTCCATAAATTATCTGGGAGTACGCATTAGGAGTGATTTAAAATGGAATGATCATATAAAGGTGATCGTCGGTAAAGCAGATGCGAGACTGAGATTCAATGGAAGAATCCTAAGGAAATGCAATCCGAAAACAAAGGAAGTAGGTTATACTACGCTTGTTCGCCCACTGCTTGAATGCTGCTCAGCAGTGTGGGATCCGTGCCAGATAGGGTTGATAGAAGAGATGGAGAAGATCCAACGGGGAGCAGCGCGCTTCGTTACAGGATCATGTAGTAATCGCGAAAGCGTTACGGAGATGATAGATAAACTCCAGTGGAAGACTTTGCAGGAGAGACGCTCAGTAGCTCGGTACGGGCTTTTGTTGAAGTTTCGAGAACATACCATCACTGAGGAGTCAAGCAGTATATTGCTCCCTTCTACGTATATCTCGCGAAGAGACCATGAGGATAAAATCAGAGAGATCAGAGCCCACACAGAGGCAAACCGACAAGCCTTTTTTCCACGAACAATACGAGACTGGAATAGAAGGGAGAAGCGATAGAGGTATACACGGTACCCTTCGCCACACACCGTCAGGTGGCTTGCGGAGTGTGGATGTAGATGTAGATGAATGATAGTTGGAGCTATTCCGGAATTCGTTAGAGAATTCAGTTTTCCGAGATCCAAAGTGTCAAGAGTGTGTGCCAAGAATATCTCGTTTCAGGCATTACCTCTCCCCACGGACAACACAGTAGCCGACGGCCTTCACTTAACGACCGACGGCAGAGATGTTTGAGTAGAGTTCTCAGTGGTTACATACAAGTAAGCAAGTAATCAATTCACCCCTGTGACAGAAGACGAACAACTTGGGTGCCTTTGCCAACAGCACGGCATCGCCTGCAAAGATTTTCTTGGGCTCGGGACCATATCGGTTGGATACTAGAAGACAGGAAATCTGTGGCCCCGACAGATGAGTCCCGATTTCAGTTAGTAAGAGCAGACCCCACGAAACCGTGACTCCAGTTTGTCAACAAGGTACTGTGCAAGCTGGTGGTGGCTCCATAATGGTATGGGCTCTATTTACACGAAATGGACTGTGTCCACTGGTCCAACTGAACCTACCATTGGCTAGAAACGGTTATATTCGACTACTTAGAGACTATCTGCCGCCATTCACGGACTTCACGTTCCTAAACAACAATGGAACTTTTATGGATGACATTGCGCCATGTCAACGGGCCACAGTTGTTCGCGATTGGCTTGATGAGCATTCTGGACAATTCGATCGAATGATTTTGCCACCCAGATCGCCCGGCACGAATCCCATAGAACATTTATGGAACATAGTCTGGAAGTCAATTCGTGCACAAAATGATGCACCAGCAACACTTTCGCAGTTATGGGCGGAGATGGAGGCACAATGTTTCTAATGTGTCTCCCAGCGACTTGGCGAATCCGTGCCACGTCGAGATGCGGCACTACGTCGGGCGAAAGGAGGTCCGACGGAATAATAGGACGGATCCCATGACTTTTGTCACCTCAGTGTAAAGTATTTCTTTTCGATATTTGCTCAGTACGCTACAGTGCGTGCATTTGGAGTAACATTAGAGTGACTCCCAATTGTTTTCGGTGTTTCGTAGAATCCACACTACGACGGGCTGCTGACGCAGAGTGACATGGAGTGCGACGTACAATTAGACACATATCTTTAATTTTGCACGTATAGCCCGTTGTCTAATTACTGTGAGATTCTTATACGTGGGGAAGTTGTAAAATTTTGTTTCCCCTGTCGACTGTGGTCAGGAAAAAAAGAGAATGAGACGTTAAAGATAAGACATATCTTTATTTTTCTACATAATTTCCAAGTACATTGAGACAATTGTCATACCGCTCTATAAGTTTCAAACAGCCTTCCAGGAAAAAATCAGGGCGTTGCATAGGGAAGAAGCGTTGAACGGCTTGTTTGGCGTCAGCATTGCTGCCAAAGCGCCTTCCGTCGAGTCTTCTTCAAAGCAGGAAACAGACGGAAGTCGCTTGGTGCGAGATTCGTACTGTAAGGCGGATGGTGTAGGCGCTCCCAACCAAGAGTTGCAATATGGTTTTGCGTTGGCGTCGTCGTGTGTGGTCTCGCGTTGTCGTCCAACAGCAGGACGCCAGATCTGAGAAGGCAAGGCCGCTTTTTCCGAATCACCTCTTTCAATTTTGACAGAGTGGCACAGTACCGCGCAGCATTGATGGTTGCATCCTCCAGAAAGTCCAGCAGCAAAATTCCTTCGGCGTCCCAGAAAACAGTGAGTAGCACTTTACCTCCAGACGGAGTGCTTTTGAACTTCTTTCCGACAGGTGATGACCGATGTTCCGACTCCATGGGAGCGGCCTTCGATTCGGGCGTGTAATGGTGGACCCACGTTTCAACCCCCGGCACAATTCGAAACAGAAAGTCATTGCCAAATTCATGGCAACGCACGAGCCGTTACAGGCTGAACGCCATGCGTTGTTCCATGTGTGTCGGGGTCAGTTGGCGGGGCACCCATCGTGCTGACACCTTCCCGTATCAAAGAATGTCGTGGATGATCTTGTGAGCTCGCTCATGTGCGATTCCAAGTTCTGCTGCTACTCCACCGATGGTGATACGCCGGTTCGCTTAAATCATGTCATCCACCTTGGTGACATTTCATCTGTAGTGGCCGTGCGCGTCCGTCCAGGTCTCGGTATGTCCTGCACTTGCTGACGCCCATCACCGAATTGCTGGCACCATCTCCGCACCATTTGCCTCGACATCACACCTGACCCATACACCTCAACAAGGCGGTTATGAATATCTGTGCCTGATACTCCACGTGCCCATTCATTGTGGCTCTCACTTCCGCCTTTGACCACGGCTCCAAAACGCACCTTCTCTCCATAGCTCCAGGAAAAGACTTCGTGTAGGCACTGCGACAGCGCCATCTGCTTGATCACGGTCGACCTCTACCCAATGGTGTATCGGTGTCTTGCACGTGCGCGCTCACCTGCCGTGTCGTCTTTCGCCCATATCAAGCAACTCTGCCCACAGTCAACAGGGGAAACTTATTTTCCAACTCCCCCTCGTAAATAGTCACTTGGGCTATCACGCCTCAACATTTACATAAAGCGCTTTTTTTGACGAGAGAGCTTGAGATTGTTATTTTTATTGTTACAGATCAGGTTGATAAAAGAACCGTAGAATCCTATTCCTTTGCGTCCCTATTTTTTCTCATAGTTAATAACTTCTAGAAAATTTAATTCTAGTTACTGTTTAATAATAGTATTTTGCCTCTATTGAGGTGGCGCAGGGGTTAGCTCAGTGGGCTCGCATGCAGCAAGGACGACTGTTCAAATCCCCGTCCAGCCATACAGATTTAATGTTTCTCGCTATTTCCTTAAATCACTGAAGGCAAATACCGGCGCTCCGGTCGCAGGTTCGAATCCTGCTTGGGGCATGGATGAGTGTCCTGTCCTTAGGTTTAAATAGTTCTAAGTTCTAGGGGACTGATGAGCACAGTAGTTAAGTCCCATAGTGCTCAGAGCCGTTTGAACCATTTTTGAGCAAATACCGGGATGACTTCTTTGAAAAGGCACCAATAGTTTCCTTACCATTCTTCCTTAATCCAAGCTTATGCTCCATCACTAATGGCCACGTTGTCAGCGCTAATCGTCCTTTCTTCCTTTTGTTGATGTAACTATTTTCGATACATCTTGTATTTTAAAACGTAAAATGTCAAATCAAAACACTATCAGCCGTCTTAATTCCCAGTTTCATTTTACATGCACTACCAGTTTCACAGTTACATTAAGCCATATTCAGGTCCCATAAGCGACTTGCAGGAACCACCTCTGGTACGGCCGAAATAGGGGCCAGCATGCAGCCACTGGTATCCGTAGACTTCTTTTTAACAAAGGGTTCAAAAATGGTTCAAATGGCTCTGAGCACTATGGGACTTAACATCTGAGGTCATCAGTCCCCTAGAACTAAGAACTACTTAAATCTAACTAACCTAAGGACATCACACACATCCATGCCCGAGGCAGGATTCGAACCTGCGACTGGAGCGGTCGCGCGGTTCCAGACTGTAGCGCCTAGAACCGCTCGGCCACTCCTGCCGGCTTAACAAAGGGATCGCTTTGTTAGAAAGGAATCTACTGATACCAGTGGCTGTATGCTGGCCCCTGTTTCGACTGCACAAGAGGAAGGATTCTTCCTACACGTCGTCCAGGTGGCCTGAAGTTGGCGTAACGTATCGGTGAAAGTGGTGGCACAGATAAAATAAAACTGGAAACTTAGACGGATGAAGGTATTTTGATTTGACATTTTAACTGAGCAGCCGAGGTATTGCAAATATGTTGTATAAAGATGGACTCAGAGACTTGTGTTTTAAATTGTTGAGCAATACTGCGTCATACTCCTGGTCAACTAAAGTTTTGTATTGCGTCGTAATACACAATGTAGTAAGTGCATCCTACATCGTCAGTTATTTGTGGGAAGTATTCTAGTCTCTGTCTTCCCTGCAGTTTTTGCCCTCTAGAGCTTCCTCTAGTACCATGGGAGCTTTTTCCTCGTATCTTAACAGATGTCCTGTCATTCGGTCCCTTCTTCTTGTCAGTATTATCCGTATATTCGTTTCTTCACCGATTCTGTGGAGAACTTCCTCACTCCCTACCTTATCAGTCCATCTCATTTTCAACATTCTTCTGCAGCAACCCATCTCAGATGCTTCGATTCTCTTCTGTTATCGTTTTCCCACAGTCCACTTTTCACAACCATACAATGCTGTTCTCAAAACGTATACTCACAGAAATTTCTTCCTCAAATTAAGGCCTATGTTTTTTGGTACTTGTAGACTTATTTTGGCCAGGAAAACTCTTTTTGCTAGTGTTAGTCTGCTTTTGATGTCCTCCCTGCTCCGTTCCTCATAGCTCTGAGCACTGTGGGACTTAACTTCTGCGGTCATCAGTCCCCTAGAACTTAGAACTACTTAAACCTAACTAACCTAAGGACATCACACACATCCATGCCCGAGGCAGGATTCGAACCTGCGACCGTAGCGGTCACGCGGTTCCAGACTGTAGCGCCTAGAACCGCACGGCCACACAGGCCGGCCGTCCCTCATGGGTTATTTTGCTGCATACATAGTAAAAGTTCCTTGACTTCAGCTATTTCGTGATCCCCTATTCTGATGTCCTCTCGCTGTTGCCATTTCTAATACTTCTCATTACTTTATTATTTCTTTGATATACCTTCAGTCCATATTCTGTTCCCATTAGACTGCTCATTCTATTCAACACATCCTGTAATTTTTCTTAACGTTCACTGAGGATAGCGATGTATTCAGCGAATCTTATCATTGATATCCTTCCACGTTGAATTTTAATTCCAATCTTCAACTTTTCTTTTATTGACAAACTGCCTGTTGGCTTCTGTTCCTGGTTCTTCGGGCAACGATCGTCTGATGATTCTTTTATTTCCGTCATTGTTTCTTCAAGGTATAGATTGAACAACAGGGTTGAAAGATTACATCCCTGTCTTATACCCTTTCTAATCCGAGTACTTCGTTCTTGGTCTCCCACTTTTAATGTTCCCTCGAGGTTCCTGTACATATTGTATATCACCCGTCTTTCCATACAGCTTACCCGCATTTTTCTCAGAATTTCAAGCATCTTGCACCATTTTACACTGTCGAATGCTTTTTCAAGGTCAACAAATCCTTACCACGTTACAAAAACATATTCAATATTAGGTAGTTCCTACTTTGCGCAAAGGAACCGAAATGGGAACATGAAAATTTGGGAGAATTGTAGGGTCACAGTTACTTCTAGGAATTTCATAATCTGATTCTAAGAGCGTGTCAATGATCCACCTTACGTAAATCATGTGCACTGATTATGTGTGGCTCTATCTGAAATCCTAACACCAATTCACACAAAACCTGGAATATAAAGATGTATGACAATCATGTAGAACATAATCTGATGAGCGGCAAGCAGACTTGGGGTCGTCATACATCACTTCCAAGTTGTAAAGCATCCAATGACTGTACTTGTGAAGAACTTTATACTGATTGCAGTTCCACTTCGCATTGACTAACTACCCTGCTGAAGTCGAAGTAAGGTTCAAATGGTTCAAATGGCTCTGAGCACTATGGGACTCAACTGCTGAGGTCATTAGTCCCCTAGAACTTAGAACTAGTTAAACCTAACTAACCTAAGGACATCACAAACATCCACGCCCGAGGCAGGATTCGAACCTGCGACCGTAGCGGTCTTGCGGTTCCAGACTGCAGCGCCTTTAACCGCACGGCCACTTCGGCCGGCTCGAAGTAAGGAACAGAGTTCGTAACTCAAATTAATTGCAGATTCAAAATATCCAACAAAACACGTATGTACTCGTATCTTTAAGTAGGAATTCGTCAGTGACTTGGGAATGAAAACAAACTAAAGAATCTTCAGACCATAACCATGGAGACAAGAAGCAGTATAAGTACCCGTGTGTGAAATACGTTGCATACAGAACCACCGTATCAGAAGCAATTATAGATGCATAAGATATGCCTGGAAACATTTAAGTAAACGAGATTGTGGTGTAATCAACACGCCTGCCGTGCGGATGAGTGAATAACGACAAGATTCTAAACCAAGTGCATCGAAAGGTAACTGCCTCACTGAACACAGGATGTTATTTGCCCTACTGTTGGTGTTACGACTACGTACATAGGCAGTTATACCGTATTATCCCGCATGAACTTCATTCGGGGACATGCATTCAGTCACCGTCAGTTCCAGAATTTCCTTGAGGAAATTTATTCTGAATTCCGTGACTTGCTTATCACACAGCAGTGGCGGTTAAGTTCTATTTCTTTTTCAGGAAACGAAATAAATGTTTTTCTCACTGAAAAAGATCCACAGCTGTCACACCTTGCCTGGCTGTCCAAGTTGTCACTTTTAATGGACGGCACATCCCACGCAAATGAACTGAACCTCAAATTTCAGGGAAAGGATAACCTCTCCTTTGATCTCTATAAAATCAAAGGATTTCGGAGAAAGCTATCATTATTGGCAACATACCTGGAACTAGAATACTTTTCTCGTTTCACTGTTTCAAAAAGTTTTATGCTATAATCCCCGAAGGTGTTAACTTTGATTTTCAGAAAAAAATTATTCGTAACATTTGTAAGAAATTTTCAGATCTTGAAAGAATTCGTAGTGACGTTCTTCTGTTCCAGAATCAGTTTAAATGTAACCTTGATGGTGTGCCAGCTGAACTATAGTAGAAGCTCATTTATTATTGCATGAAAATGGCCTGTTGAAAGAGATGCACAGAGAAGGAAAACATGTTGAGTTTTTCCGCTGTTTATCTGTGTTGAGTTTTGCGAATCTGAAGTATTTTTCCGCCGATACATCATCAGGGTCTGGAACAATTTACGCCTATGAGGAAACGTTTTCAAAAATGAGGTACCTGAAGCGAGATATCGAACGAGATTATCTGAAGTATATTTGAAACCATTTCTCTTGGTTGGGTGCAGCAGTACCAAATCAAACATTGATGATATCTAGAAAGCAAAACGTCAGTTTCTCCGATCTCAATAAAGTTTTTTGCTGCTTAGCTTGTGAGATTCGCACACGCGGACACTAGGTCTGATATAGCTATCTTTTTTTGTTGACTTCACCTTCTATGATAACTTTTTTAGTAAATAGATATGTTGACTGCCCTTGTTTTTCATGCACTGCATGCCACTCACCCGTGATTAACATGGAATGCTGAACATTTTTCCCAGAGCTTTCGATCTGGCTCATGAGTATGATGACGTGGCCCGCGCTCATAATTTTGTAAGTTATCCTACCCACTGCGAAAAAAACTGGAGACCTTTGCTCTACTGCCCTGCTTCGGCACTGTGGCGTCGGGATATCAGGATGTACAGAGAGACTCTGGTACTCAAAGACCGACATGCCACAATCGAGGCGACAGTTTAAAAATGAAAACACTGGCCAAAGAAATGTTTTTTAAAAAATCTTTTTTACTTTGATTGCTGATCTTTATGGATTTTTATGAGCTGAATCCAAACATAGCCTTAGTTTTTTTGTATCATCCATAGTTTTGGAGCAATATGCTTTTTACTATATAATATAAAAATCCTGTGCTACACAATATATGGGGAAATTAATGAAACGCTTCGCTACAACATAAGCATGGTTTATATTTGTAGTAAGCTACTTAAAACAGTGATAAGTGTTAATAGAGGTTTCACTTGTCAGCTGGAATTGGTTTGCATTTTCTTTCTCCTTTTCTTTGAAGCTTCTTGTGTAACTTTTCCTACGATGAGTCGCATGCTGAACTTCTCAGTGAAAATACCAACATTAGTCCCCATCACGTTGGTTTTCCAGAGGCCTTGGTAGCGTTTTTCCATCACTAGTTTTGGATGAAACAATAAACAGCCTCTAGTCTTCCTTTTTGTATTCAATACCAGCCTGGGAATGTCTGAGCAGTAACTAAATCACCTTCTTGTTGAAAAACTTGGGAACTTGTTGCTCTCTCTTTCTATACATATATATGTGGATCCAACTGCCAATATGTTCTTTTAATCTAGAGCCAAGCATTTCAGCTTTTTCTTTCGTTAAGCCAAGATCCCTAACGAAATCGTTAATCTCGGTCTGAGTAAACAATTTGGGCTCTAGACTTTCTGTATTACAATGGAATTCATCATCATCTGGTTCATATAAATCAGATTGTACATCAGAAAACACTTTTGTTGGAATAGAATTTAAACCATGTGGTGGTTCAGCAAGTGGCAAACCTACACCAAGCCCTACTGGTCGGATGGCGCATGGAAGTTTAGGTTAGCTTATTACTTTCTTGTTTTTTTTCGAATTATGACCAGTAATATCAACACTGCAAAAGTAACAATCATCGGAATGATTTCTTGGATCCCTCCATATCATAGGAACAGCAAATCTAAAGGCTTTTTTCTCCGTATTGGACCATTTCCTCAGATCTTCAACACACACATAACATACCTTATGTGGCACCCAATATTTATCTTGATCGCCAAGTTTAGATCCAAAGTATGATGGATAAACCTTTTTCACAAAGTCTGTAATGTTTCTTAATCACAAATTCACCACAAATATAACAAAAACTGTCAGCAGAGGTTTTATAACCACGATTGTACTGAGCACATGTACAGGAAACGGGAAAGTGAGATTAGGTTGACAGTAAATAGAACACCATTAGTAAACACAAAAACAGAATCGACCTTTTTTCCCAGCAAATGTTTTTCAGCAGTGCTACCAACGTCATCTACATTCATTACACCTCTTTTTAAGTTATTTTAACTATATAAAAGCTGTTAAATTCTTTAAAAAATTGCTTAATTTAATAAATTTAATTGTAAAATGTGTAGAAATGGTGAGTGGTACAGTGTTTTAAGTATCATGTTTGGATTTCCCACTCTAAAAAACATAATAAGGTATTTTCGGCAAAAAGTTTTTCCATCGTTGGCTTGTGAAATCAGTTGCGGATCAATTTTTATCATCTTGCACATGACAAAGATCGTCGCCTACTTGGTTGAGCGACTTCTCTCACCCTTTCAAAAAGACAGCTAGACCGAAGCAACAGCTTCAATGTTGTGGCTGTGACAGGCAACCCAGATTATTTCTTTAGACACCTGATCAGAATGAGCGAGGGCTGCGTGTATCATTATGACCCCGCGACAAAGCGTCATAGCAAGAAGTGAAAAATGTATGTTTATCATAGCCGACAAAGACCAACCATCTTTGGGAGAGATGATGCTGATTGTTTTCTGTGACTAAAGTGACCTGGTATTAGCAGATTATGCTGGTAAGGGGCCAAGTATCGCAGAGGGCTACAACCGAAACCTCCTGAGCTGGTTAAGGGACGCTATCAAGATGAAGCATCGTGAGAAGCATTCCAAGTGGGTGGTTTTACTCCATGACAAGGCCGAAACTCATTCTACACAGTACGCACTAGGGCTGTTGACGTTTTGAAAAGTATCAGGAATCCTAAATATCGATATTTAAAAAAATATCATTACCAACTTTCGATATATCGAGAGAAAGTGTCTATATACCAACGGTAAACGTCTTGACGTGCCCATAAAAATATCGGTTTTAGAGCTGTGCATTTAATTACTGATTTATTATAAGATATTCTGTCTATCAACACGCTAGCAGCCCGATTATCCCCCTTCAAGCAAGAATTGAAAGGAAGACGATGTACGTTCAAGCTTGTCGGTAACCACTTTGCTGACAATGGTAACTGGATGTATGTGGCACAATAAAAGGTGTCCCATGGGTCCGCCGTTCGGTTTCGTCGTCACACATCGGATTTGTCCGGAAAAGTTCATGCCGACTTCCCTGCTTTTTTTTAATTTCTGCCAATAGGACAACACGAGAAACCTAGCAGTCGTAGTGTCAAAACTGCTTAGTGAAACCAAATGATGCAGTTTCTGTTGGCAGCGAAAACTGTTGCAGTTTCTGTTGGTAGCGCCGATCGCCAATTACGACTGCCTTTCCCTCCACACGTATGTTGTGCTCACCGCAAAGACTAATCTTCTCAACTACACTTTTGTTCATCATTTCCAGCAACTGCTTTTGAAGAATGCCGACGGGAAGAAATAGTACACTAGTTGTTTTTTAACGCAACTAGTGTGCTATTTCCTCTCGTTGGAAATCTTGCTTTCCATTCACAAGGCCAGCACTCCCCTCCCACACTTCCCCAACTGTGCAATGAGACTTCTTCTTACAGGGTGTTTCAAAAATGACCGGTATATTTGAAACGGCAATAAAAACTAAACGAGCAGCGATAGAAATACACCGTTTGTTGCAATATGCTTGGGACAACAGTACATTTTCAGGCAGACAAACTTTCGAAATTACAGTAGTTACAATTTTCAACAACAGATGGCGCTGCGGTCTGGGAAACTCTATAGTACGATATTTTCCACATATCCACCATGCGTAGCAATAATATGGCGTAGTCTCTGAATGAAATTACCCGAAACCTTTGACAACGTGTCTGGCGGAATGGCTTCACATGCAGATGAGATGTACTGCTTCAGCTGTTCAATTGTTTCTGGATTCTGGCGGTACACCTGGTCTTTCAAGTGGCCCCACAGAAAGAAGTCACAGGGGTTCATGTCTGGCGAATAGGGAGGCCAATCCATGCCGCCTCCTGTATGTTTCGGATAGCCCAAAGCAATCACACGATCATCGAAATATTCATTCAGGAAATTAAAGACGTCGGCCGTGCGATGTGGCCGGGCACCATCTTGCATAAGCCACGAGGTGTTCGCAGTGTCGTCTAAGGCAGTTTGTACCGCCACAAATTCACGAAGAATGTCCAGATAGCGTGATGCAGTAATCGTTTCGGATCTGAAAAATGGGCCAATGATTCCTTTGGAAGAAATGGCGGCCCAGACCAGTACTTTTTGAGGATGCAGGGACGATGGGACTGCAACATGGGGCTTTTCGGTTCCCCATATGCGCCAGTTCTGTTTATTGACGAAGCCATCCAGGTACAAATAAGCTTCGTCAGTAAACCAAATGCTGCCCACATGCAAATCGCCGTCATCAATCCTGTGCACTATATCGTTAGCGAATGTTTCTCGTGCAGCAATGATAGCGGCGCTGAGGGGTTGCCGCGTTTGAATTTTGTATGGATAGAGGTGTAAACTCTGGCGCATGAGACGATACGTGGACGTTGGCGTCATTTGGACCGCAGCTGCAACACGGCGAAAGGAAACCCGAGGCCGCTGTTGGATCACCTGCTGCACTAGCTGCGCGTAGCCCTCTGTGGTTGCCGTACGCGGTCGCCCTACCTTTCCAGCACGTTCATCCGTCACGTTCCCAGTCCGTTGAAATTTTTCAAACAGATCCTTTATTGTATCGCTTTTCGGTCCTTTGGTTACATTAAACCTCCGTTGAAAACTTCGTCTTGTTGCAACAACACTGTGTTCTAGGCGGTGGAATTCCAACACCAGAAAAATCCTCTGTTCTAAGGAATAAACCATGTTGTCTACAGCACACTTGCACGTTGTGAACAGCACACGCTTACAGCAGAAAGACGACGTACAGAATGGCGCACCCACAGACTGCGTTGTCTTCTATATCTTTCACATCACTTGCAGCGCCATCTGTTGTTGAAAATTGTAACTACTGTAATTTCGAAAGTTTGTCTGCCTGAAAATGCACTGTTGTCCCAAGCATATTGCAACAAACGGTGTATTTCTATCGCTGCTCGTTTAGTTTTTATTGCCGTTTCAAATATACCGGTCATTTTTGAAACACCCTGTATGTGTCACATATACTTGCTTCATATAGTGAAAGAGAAAGACTTGACGTGATGAAAGCTCAAAAAGTAGCAAGACTCCTTCACACAGGCAAAGTAAAATTTCACAATTTCAAAAGAACGACTTCAAATATGTACCGAAAATAGAGTAAAAATATAATATAAAATAAAAATATCGGCACTCGTTATTGCCATTTAGATATCGATATACCCGGTGAAAATATCGCCGTGTATATCGACGTTTTTTGAACAAATATATCGATACATCGATATATCGATGGTTTATCAGCTCTGGTACACATACATGCTGCTTCTCTGTGCTGTAATATCTTTTCTCAACCGCCGTATACTGCTGGCGAGCCACCCAGAGGATTCTTCCTGTGTCCTCGAATGCAGAAACAGTTGCTTAGTAGGCATTTGCAGAATCCTGACCAGTTTATGCTGGAGACGGTACCTTTGCTGAACACCCACAGTACAGACTTCTGTAATCAAGGTGTACCCCAAATTATTAATAGTTGGACAATTAAGCTGCATAGAGTGAGATTATGTAGAAAAGTGATTACAGTTTCATGGTCGCGCTTTGTTTTTTGTTGATAATTGAACTTTTATGACTACCGCTTGTATTATAGGGGTCGTAGTTAATAGAGATGAAACGACTGAACTCTTGTTCTTCTTCTGCCTATCCATTAGTACATGTATGTAGTAGCTGCATTGTACTTGGTAATCCTTCGCATACCTTCACATTATCTAGTTAAGACATTCTTCTTCGTGCTGTTCTTCTTTCACCCTCAACCTTCCGTTCGATTATCAACTGTAGCTATATATTTGGCGTTCCGTAAGCCATGTCCTAGACATGCAGTCCTTCTTCTATTAAACGTTGCTAGTGTTTCTCGCTGTTTGTGTATTCTTCGAAACACTCCGGTGTTAGTTACTCTTGATTCTACGGTACTTTAAGGATTTTACGGTAAATCCAAATTTCAGAGGCCTTGCTCTTCGTTGCTGTTGGCTTATTCACTGTCCATCCATCAGAAGGGTAAAGGGGGAATCTCAGGCCAGATGTCGCATCTTGCAGTTCGAACTGTAAGGTTAAGGTCTAGGTCTGCACTTGAGTTTCTTGACCGCGTTCCCAGGTACTTAAACCTGTCTGCTCTTTGTATTAAGAAGCCATTGCATTTGCAAACATTCGGGCTGTCGTGCGTCAATCATAAATTGTGTCTTTTTGGTGTTGTTCAAAATATTTCAAACGGCTCTGAGCACAGTCCCCTAGAACTTAGAACTACTTAAACCTAACTAACCTAAGGACATCACACACATCCATGCCCGAGGCAGGATTCGAACCTGTGACCGTAGCGGTCGCGCGGTTCCAGACTGTAGCGCCTAGAACCGCTCGGCCACCCCGGCCGGCTTTTGGTGTTGTCATTCAGACCTAGATTACTGCTATAATCTCGTGTTACGTTGACGAGTTGTTGAAGATCTTATAAATTATCAGTGATCAATAGCATATCATCAGCACAGCGTATGTTGTTGATGATAAGTGTATTAATGGCTCTGAGCACTATGGGACTTAGGTCATCAGTTCCCTAGAACTTAGAACTACTTAAATCTAACTAAGGACACCACAAACATCCATGCCCGAGGCAGGATTCGAAGCTGCGACAATAGCGGTCGCGCGGTTCCAGACTGAAGCGCCTAGAACCGATCGGTCACCATCGGCCGGCTAACTGCATTAATCTTTAGGCCTTTTTCTGTATCACCAGGTGCTTTCTGTAAGATACTTTCAGAATACAAACTGAATAACAGGAGTGGTAGAACGCATCCTTGTCGGATGCATGCACAGATTGACGTTATTACCAACTTAACCTGTGCTGTCTGATTCCAGCATAAATTCTCTAAGCAGAGGATGTCTTTCTGATCTACAAGGGTTGCACAGAATGCAATGCACCGCATTTTTTTTTTCTTTCAACAACTCTTTATTGAACATAATGAGAATTACACACATGAAAAAATGGTGTTTTATGTACACAACCTATTTGTCCACGTAATCTCCATCCCATTCTGTGTCCTTCCTCCAGCGCGAAACAAGGGCGTTTCTACTCTATCGGTATTATTCATTGTCCTGGTGGCGGAGCCAGTACTTCAGTGTGTGAATCACCTCCTCATCGCCATCTGAACATCTTCCACGAATGACATGTTTTAATGGCCCAAACAAGCGGAAGTCCGAGAGGGCTAGGTCAGAGCTGTAGCGTGTATATAACACTGTCCAACCCTGTTTTGCGATGTGTTCAACAGTTCTCAGACTTTTGTGGGACCGAGCGCTATCGTGTTGCAGTAAAACATCTCCTCGGCTGCTGTGGCGCCGAAGCAGCCGGGAGCGCGCTTGAGTTTTATTAATGTGTTGACGTATCCTTTTGAATTAATGGTACCGCCTCTTGGCATCACTTCAAAGAGAATCACACCTTCACAGTCTCAGAACACGGTGATCATGACCTTACCGGCGGAAGCAGTTGCTTTGAAGTTTTTCTTCTGTGAGGAGTGGGAATGGCGCCATTCCATCGACTGTCGTTGTGTATCGGTCTCAAAATGGTGAATCCAGGTTTCATCACCTGTCAAAATCCGGGACAAGAAAGCCTCCCTTTCGGCTTCAAAACGTTGCGACAAGTCAAGAAAATATTTTTTCCGAGCGATTTCTGGTCCACCGTTAGACGCTGCGGGACCCATCCTGCACACAGTTTTGAAGACTGTGGATAATTACATGCACATTTCCTTTGCTGATTGACAGACTTCTAGTCGCAATGCGTCTGTCCTCACGAATGACATTAGCTCGCTGCAATATGTCAGGTGTGACAGCCGTGGATGGCCTCCCCGGCCGTTGCAAATCATGGAGCTCAGCCGAACCGGCTTCTGATGACCTCACCCTCCATGTCCATCGACTAACTGTACTTCTGTCGACTGCAGGTGCTCCATAGAGCGCTTGTGAATATTCCCCACAGTTTCTTTCTCTGCGGTGAGAAATTCAATGACGGCACGTTGCTTGTAACGTACATCAGCTACAGAAGCCATTTTGAAACTGTCCTGCAGCTACGCTATCTGCCGGAAGTGACGGAAACTTGGCGCGCTCACTCAGGAGACTCCAAATAATACATACGTAACGTTCCGCATTCGTAGCATTGTTTTCGGCTTAGAAAAAAAAAAAAAAAAAAAAAAATGCGGTGCATTACTTTCTGAGCAAACCTCGTAAATCCATTCTCTTAAGATGTTCCGTAAGTTTATGACATTGTACTCTGTAGAAGTATTTTTCACAATGAATAAACCACAGGCGACATTTTTATCTCATTAATAGCTGTTTTACACTAAAACATATGGTGCAGCTACTCATTCTCTTGTACCTAAACCGGGTCCCACCAATGAGTTTCTCACATCTTTTTCATATAATTTTTGTCGGATGACTTTCAGAAATATTTTCAAGGAATGACTCATAAGACTGAAGGGCAACGACCTTGCCGCAGTGGATACACCGGTTCCCGTGAGATCACCGAAGTTAAGCGCTGTCTGGCGTGGTGGGCACTTGGATGGGTGACCATCCAGGCAGCCACGCGCTGTTGCCATTTTTCGGGGTGCACTCGGCCTCGTGATGCCAATTGAGGAGCTACTCGACCGAATAGTAGTGGCTTCGGTCAAGAACTCCATCATAACGAGCGGGAGAGCGGTGTGCTGACCCCACGCCCCTCATATCCGCATCCTCCAGTGAGGATGACACGGCGGTCGGGTGGTCCCGGTAGGCCGCCCGAGGCCTGAAGACGGAGAGTGCTCATAAGACTAACGAGTCTATGATCTTCACATTTTAGAGCCTTCTTTTTGTGCAAAGGAACGAAAGCTGATAATAGCCATTGCTCAGGATAATTAATGATCTGTATTGTAAATTTTGTTAAAAACTTTTAGACTCTGATACCTTCTTCATAAAGAAGTTTGATGAGTTCTGCAAGAATTTAAAAAAAAACAGGAAGTGTAGTAGATCGAAAAGGTAATGACAAAAAACGACATTTTTGGCTGCGCATCCGTGAGCGTAAGGGTGGGGAGAGGAGGATGCGGGAAGAATATGGTTGGTGCTAGAGCAGTAGGCGGGCGCTAAACGGAGGCCTTCCCTTAGCTGTTGTATGCTAGAGCCCTTGACCAGCTACCGAAGGCTGTGGCGAGGTTCAGGCCAAGAGCTGAGAGTGGACAGCCGTATCAGGCGAGAGGCATCTGTAGGCACCGCGTTCTGCGAGTCTCCGTGTCACAGAGACAGCCAGCACCGAGTACTGGCGCCAGCCGGCGTATGCAAGGCTGCGTGCGGGTGTCAGCCCGCCCGATGCGGAAAGATAGCTGGCGCCGTCTCGGGGAACGGACTGGCGGCACGCGCGATGCAAATTACCTGCGCACAGGTTCACCGGCAGTCTCGATACCGAAGCGCATACTGCAGCTACCTCGTGCGGACCTGTCGCTCGTGCACTCTAGATCCAGTTCATGGCGAACCGAAAGGTTTGGCCTAGACATTAACTGTTCGAATAAGGAATGGAAGGACTGAGGGAGCAGATTCATTACAGTCTGCTTTTCAGGATGTTCCAAAACTTCATTTATAATGTCTCAGGATTAACTAAAGTTGAAAGAAAATTTTTCAAAGCATTTTCTGTGAACAATGAAGCACAGTTCCAAAGTACGAAGGTGAGTCAAATGAAAAACTTAAATTTGTAATAACAAATTGAAATTTTGCGCCATTAACCTGTAAGGTGGTAAGCGTGCTACAAACAGCGTGCAGAATGGCCTGTGGGTGGCAGCATAGTGCAGATGCACACATACCGTCGCAGTGTCAGTATAAAGATGGACGCCCCACTTGTGACTTGCACCAGGGAAGAACAGCGTTCTGTTACTCGGTTTTTACGTAGTGAAGGTGTGAAACCTATTGAAATTCAACGGCGAATGAAGGTTCAGTACGGTCATGCATGTTTGTCACAGCAGCAAGTCTACGAATGGAGTAGGAAGCTCGCAAATGGTGTGACTTCAGTGGAAGATGCTTCTCGTCCAGGTCAGGCACAACGAGTTGTGACTCCATAGAACATTGCAGCAGTTGAAACCATAGTGAAGGAAATCTGCCGAGTGACATTCAATGACATTGCATCATGTTTACAGGTTACTCATGGGTCAGCACACCACATTGTGCAGCCGTCCGAGGTGGCCGAGCGGTTCTAGGCGCTACAGTCTGGAACCGCGCGACCGCTACGGTCGCAGGTTCGAATCCTGCCTCGGGCATGGATGTGTGTGATGTCCTTAGGTTAGTTAGGTTTAAGTAGTTCTAAGTTCTAGGGGACTGATGACCTCAGATGTTAAGTCCCATAGTGCTCAGAGCCATCTGAACCATTTTTGAACCACATTGTGCATGATGTGTCTCCAGTTTCACAAAGTGTCTCCTTGACGGGTGCCGCGGCAGCTGACACCTGAAATGAGAGAACGACGTGTTGATGTTTATGAAGAAACGTCTTCGACGCTTTGAACGAGAAGGTGATGGCTTTCTTGCAAGAATCGTTACTGGGGACGAAACCTGCGTTCACTTCCACCAACCGGAAACGAAGAGAGCGAGCAAGGAATGGCGCCATTCTTCATCACCAAAACCAAAGAAGTTTCGAACAGAACCATCAGCAGGGAATATTATGCTGACTCTCTTTTGAGACGGAAAAAGCGTCATTTTGGAGCATTACATGCCTAGAGGGACCACTGTCACCAGTGCATCATACACAGATATCCTAAAAAATCATCTGCAGCCTGTAATCAAATCAAAGCGACATGGATTGCTGTCACCAGGGGTCCTTTTCCAACATGACAATGCAAGGCCACACTTTGCCCGTACAACAGTTGCAACAATCACAAACCCGCATTTTGAGTGTCTTCCTCATCCAACATACTCACTAGACCTTGCCCCAAGTGATTTCCATTTGTTTGGACCACTCAAAGAGGCAATGGGAGGAAAGAAGTTCCATTCTGATAAAGAGGTACGCCACGCGGTGCATGAGTGGTTGCGCGGACTACCAAAAGAATTTTTTTCTAAAGGAATTTATGCACTTTGTAAGCACTGGAGGACTTGCATTGAGCGTGGGGGAGATTATGTTGAAAAGTGATAGAGTTTTGTACCACTTCTGTACAATAAATAATATGTAAAAAATATTTAAGGTTTTCATTTGACTCACTCTCGTACATAAACAACGACATTATGCAAGCACAAAAAACTGCTGTAACGTATATTTATTAGCAAATGAACAGTTTCGAACACTGGCTTTCTTCAAATCATCTACATCTGCAGAAAAGATTAACGAAACGTTCCTCGGTGGCAAATAAGCAACTATGTGTTTGACGCCAACGAACCATTCTTTAACTTGATGTGACCCTAATCAGTTTGGGTTTAGGAAAGATAAAGGAACCAGAGAGGCAGTTATGACGTTGCGGTTGATAATGGAAGCAAGACTGTAGAAAAATTAAGACACGTTCATAGGATTTATCGATCTGGAGAAAACGTTCCAAAACAGAAAATGGTGCAAGATGTTCGAAATCCTCAGGAAAGTAGGAGTGAGTAATAGGGAAATAATGGGTGACACACAATACGTACAAGAACCAAGAACGAACAATAACGAAATGCTCTGGTTAAAAAGGGCGTATGACAGGGACGTAGTCTTGCGCTCCTGCTGTTTAATATATACGTCGAAGAAGTAATGGCAGAAGTAACATAAAGGTTCGAGAGCGGGGTTAAAATTCAATGTGGAACGATATCAGTGTTAAAATTCGCTGAGGACAAGCTATCCTCAGTGAAAGTGAAGAAGAAGTACAGGACCTGTTGAATGGAATTGCAGTCTAATGAGTACAGAAAATAGAAAATACACTACTAGCCATTAAAATTGCTACACCATGTAGATGACGTGCTACAGACGCGAAATTTAAGCACCAGGAAGAAGATGCTGTGGTATGCAAATGATTAGCTTTTCAGAGTATTCACACAAGATTGGTGCCGGTGGCGACACCTACAACGTCCTGATATGAGGAAAGTTTCCAACCGATTTCTCATACACAAACAGCAGTTGACCGGCGTTGCCTGGTGAAACGTTGTTGTGATGCCTCGTATAAGGAGGATAAATGCGTACCATCATGTTTCCGACTTTGATAAAGGTCGGATTGCAGCCTATCGCAATTGCGGTTTATCGTATCGCGACATTGCTGCTCGCGTTGGTCGAGATCCAATGACTGTTAGCAGAATATGGAATCGGTGGGTTCAGGAGGGTAATACGGAACCCCGTGATGGATCCCAACGGCCTCATATCATTAGCAGTCGAGGTAACAGGCATCTTATCCGCATGGCTGTAACGGATCGTGCAACCATGTCTCGATCCATGAGTCAACAGATGGGGACGTTTGAAAGACAACAACCATCTGCACGAACAGTTCGAAGACGTTTGCAGCAGAATGGACTATCAGCTCGGAGACCATGGCTGCGGTTACCCTCGACGCTGTATCACAGACAAGAGCGCCTGCGATGGTGTACTCAACGACGAACCTGGGTGCACGAATGGCAAATCGTCATTTTTTCGAATGAATCCAGGTTCTGTTTACAGCATCATGATGGTCGCATCCGTGTTTGGCGACACCGCGGTGAACGCACATTGGAAGCGTGTATTCGTCATCGCCATACTGACGTATCATCCGGCGTGATGGTATGGGGTGCCATTGGTAACACGTCTCGGTCGCTTCTTGTTCGCATTGACGGCACTTTGAACAGTGGACGTTACATTTCAGATGTGTTACGACCCGTGGCTCTACCCTTCATTCGATCCCTGCGAAATCCTACATTTCAGCAGGATAATGCACGACCGCATGTTGAAGGTCCTGTACGGGCCTTTCTGGATACAGAAACACATTCTCCAGATCTCTCACCAATTGAAAACGTCTGGTCAATGGTGGCCGAGCAACTGGCTCGTCACAATACGTCGTTCACTACTCTTGATGAACTGTGGTATCGTGTTGAAGCTGCATGGGCAGCTGTACCTGTACACGCCATCCAAGCTCTGTTTGACTCAATACCCAGGCGTATCAAGGCCGTTATTACGTCCAGAGGTGGTTTTGCATGACTTCTGGTCTGAGAATAAAAGTAATACTATCGCTCCTGAAGAGTGTGTGTCATCGAAATTCATGCCACTTGGAACCACTGGACAAATTCAGACTGCATGTTTGTTTTTTCGTGCCTATAAATCATATTATTGCACTATCTGCAGCTGCGCCGTAAAGAATAGTCAGTTTCACGATAAGCTCCACGACAGACTGTTTCACGTTCGGTTGCATGCCATCACATTCCATCATTCTCATCACCCCTTAACACCAATATGATTCTACATGTATTCTTTAATGGTAGATACCTAGCTGAACGTCTTGCACGGTTTGTAACTCCCAAGGACTTCGCCTTCGGTGTTGATGGTGCGATTCCTTGTGATCACTATGGCCTGCCGTTTTTCATTCGGTGTTCATGACGGAAGTTAATGGTCTTTTTTTTTAAACATTTCTTGAATGTCGACGGTGTCCATTTTGTGAAACGTCCGCCTCGATAGCCGAGTGGTCAGCGCGACAGATTGCCGTGCAAAGGTACCCGGGATCGATTCCCGGCTGTGTTGTAGATTTTCTCCGGTCAGTGACTGGGTGTTAACTTCATCATCATCATCATCATCTCACTTTCATCGACGCGTGGCGTCACCTAAAATGACTTGCACCAGGCGACCGGTCTACCCGACGGGAGGCTCTAGCCACACGACATTTCATTTCATTTTGTGAAGTGTAATACATACATCCGTAGAAGGTTGATATCTGCGCCTCCCGCACACTCATTTTCTGTCGCCCTCCTGATGCATAGTTTGAGTCATTAGCAACTAGTATTTTTCTTATCATAACTTCACTATACTTTCAAATGAGCCTCACTAAAGATTTATCTTCATAGCTCACACTCAAGGGGTTCCTTGTTGAGAGTGATGAACTGTAAACCATAATGGTTCTGTGATATTCCCCTGTACTCACGAAGTACCATTACGTCAGTCGATTCCCCTGTACTCACGAAATACCATTACGTCAATCGATTTTGTTCTGTTCGGAACAATTTGTTGAGATCTTGCCGTAAAGTGATCATCCACACACAGTCTTGGCAGCTGAAAACTAAGCGCGAAAGAATATTAACAGATTGGACAGTCGTTCGGTCTACCCACCTAATCTTCAGAATTTTTATATAATCACATTTTGAAAGCTTCTATGTGTTCCTATCTGAACAGCTTCATGTCCTCGTAACATCCTCTGCTAAACTGTAGACAAATACACACATCAAAAAAAGTTTTGCATCACCTCGGTTCCGAGAGTTCTGAAACCTGTCCAGAAAATTGGAATAGAGATCAACATAAACATCATTTCCGCTTTTTTATTGCTCATAAAAACCACACATTGCATGTTGTACCACCATACAGCGAGATCTTCAGAGGTGGTGATCCAGACTGCTGTACACACCGGTACCTATAATAGCTGGTAGCACGTCCTCTTGCATTGATGAATGCCTGTATTTGTAGTGGCATACTATCCACAAGTTCTTCAAGGCACTGTTGGTCCAGATTGTCCCACTCCTCAACGGCGATTCGGAGTAGATTCCTCAGAGTGATTGGTGGGTCACGTTATCCATAAACAGCCCTCTTCAGTCTACCCCACGCATGTTCGATACGGTTCATGTCTGGAGAGCATGCTGGCCGCTCTAGTCGAGCGAAGTCGTTATCCGGAAAGAAGTCATTTACAAGATGTGCACGATTGGGGCGCGAATTGTCCAAGAAAACGAATGCCTCGCCAATACGCTGCCGATATGGTTGCACTATCGGTCGGAGGATGGCATTGAGGTATCGTACAGCCGTTACGGCGCCTTCCATGACCAACAGCAGGGTAAGTCGGCCCCATATAAAACCACACCAAAACAGCAGGGAACCTCCACCTTGCTGCACTCGCTGTACAGTGTGCCTAAGGCGTTCAACCCTACCGGGTAGCCTCCAAACACGACTACGACGATTGGTTGAAGGTATATGCGACACTCATCGGTGAAGAGAACGTGATGCCAATCCTGAGCGGTTCATTCAGCATGTTGCTGGGCCCATCTGTATGGCGCTGCATGGTGTCGTTGCAAAGATGGACCTCCCCATGGACGTCGGGAGTGAAGTTGCTCTTCATGCAGCCTTCTGCGCACAGTTTGAGTCGTAACACGACGTCCTGCGGCTGCACAAAAAGCATTATTCACCATGGTGGCGTTGCTGTCAGTGTTCCTCCGAGCCATAATCCATAGGTAGCGGTCATCCAAGGCAGTAGTAGCCCTTGGCCCGCCTGAGCTAGACATGTCATCGACAATTCTCGTCATTCTGTATCTCCTCCAGGTTGGAACATCATCGTTTGGGTTCACTCCGAGACACCTGGACACTTCCCTTGTTGAGACACGATCGAACCGCGGTATTTACCGTCTAGGCATGGTTGAACTACAGACAACACGAGCCGTGTCCCTTCAACCGCCCCCCCCCCCCCCCCCCCCAGTGGAATGACTGGAACTGATCAGCTGTCGGACCCTCTCCGTTTAATAGGTGCTGCTCATGCATGGTTTTTTACATCTTTGGGTGGACTTAGTGACAGTCAAAGGGACTGTGTCAGTGACACGATATCCACACTCAACGCCCATCTGCAGGAGTTCTGGGAACTAGGGTGATGCAAAACTTTTTTGATGTGTGTATATTCAGAAAGCACTTCCTAATTCTTAAATTTTAGTAGATATCAGTATATTTCTCTTTTCCAGAAATTATTTTCTTACCATGACCAGTCTGTAATTTATATCCTCTCTACTTCGGCAATCATCAGTTATTTTGTCGCCCAAATAGCAAAACTTAACAACTGCTTTTAGTGTCCCATTTTCTAATCTAATTCCACCACATCACATCATTTCATTTGACTACGTTCCATTACCCTTGTTTTATTTTTGTTGATGTTCCTCTTATATCCTCCTTTCAAGACACTG
Source organism: Schistocerca americana (assembly GCF_021461395.2). Classification (NCBI taxonomy): domain Eukaryota; kingdom Metazoa; phylum Arthropoda; class Insecta; order Orthoptera; family Acrididae; genus Schistocerca; species Schistocerca americana. The sequence continues at coordinate 322,231,206 of NC_060121.1, read as the reverse complement.
TCCATTCTATTCAACAGCTCTTTCAAGTCCTTTGATGACTATGATAGAATTACCTCAAAGTTTTTGTTTCTTACAACTGATGTTTAATCTCCTTTCCAGATTTCTCGTCGGATTCCTATACAGCTTGGTAAATGTACAGATTAAATAACATCAAGGATGAGCAACAACACTGTCTTGTTCCCTTCTCAACCACTGCTTCACTTTCATATTCTTCGAGTCTTGATCCTCGTCATGACCTATCAGTTTTTCCAGTCTTCTGTAAGTAATTTGGGACATTATCTTGTAACAACGGCTTATTAAACTTGAAGTTCGATAATATTGATACCTGTCAGCAGTTGTCTTCTTTGGAATTGGAATTATTACATACTTCTTGACACCTGAAGGTATTTCGCCGTTTTCATAATGACGGTTTCCCGAACGATCTAAATAATTCTGAGTATTTATCATCTACTCAAGGGTCCTTATTTCGGCTTAGATACTGTGATACTGTGACAAATTCTCCTCGTAGTATTATATCTATCATCTTATCTTCCATTTCCTCTTCCCTTTCTATAAAATTGTGTTCAAGCTCAATTCCCTTGTATCCCCCTTGTTTACATTCTTTACACCTTTCAGATTTCCCTTCTCTTTTAGTACTTGATTGTCATCTGAACTCTTGAGATTTATACAGCTGCTTCTCTTTTCTCCAAAGGTGTTTATAATTTTCCTTTAAGTGCTGTCTACCTTTCCCCTAGTTATGCTTGCTTGTACAGCCTTACATTTGTTCTCTAGGCTGCTTAGCCATTATGCACTTTCTATCAATCTTATTTTTAGACGTCTGCATTCCCTTTCGTCTGCTATATTTGCTGCATTTCTATTTTTTCTCCTTTCGTCAACGAAATTCAATAGCGACTTTTACTAGACCTAGTCTTTGTACTTATCTTATCCTCTGCCGCCTTCGGAATTGCGTCTCTCAAATCTACTCAATTATGTTCTATTATATTCCTTTCCCCTATACCGCTCATTCGTTGCCTCTGAAACAACCTCTAATTTTTTTAATTTATCCAATTCCCATAGCTTTCATTTCAGACCTTATTCAGTTTTCTACTGCAGTTCATAAAAAATAAGTTATGGTCAGAGTTCATGAATGTCTCTGGAAACCTCTTGCAGCTTAATACCTGTTTTGAAATTTGTGTCTTACCATTCTATAATGAATGTGACACCTTCAAGTGTTTCCAAGCCTCTTGTACGCATACAACCCTCTTTCATGAGTCTTAAACCAAGTATCAGCGATGAATTAATTATACTCCGTGAAACATTCTAGCCGACAGCTTCCCCATTCATTTCTTCAGCTCGTGTTTTCCTACTATTTTTTGTTCATACTAGCGAATTCCAGTCCCCCAGCATAATTAAATGTTTCTCTTTCTTAACTATGTGAATAGTTTCTTTTATGTCATGACATATTCCCTTCATCATCGGCTGTTGGCTATTGCCGCAAGGCCAGATCAGTCAGACATTCAGACTGTTGCCCCTGCAATTATTGAAATGGGTATTCAGAAACCATATGTTTCTCTGGCCTCGCTGCAAATTGCGTCTACGCTACGATTATCTCTATCGTTGTGGCACGCAACACGCCTCACCTCACTAAAGTTCATGGTTCATGATGGCTCTTCCCACAAAAGTCTCTTGAAATGACGACATCGGGAAAATTTAGAGATTCTTTTCCCTTTGGTTCATTAGCAGGCACGTACTTTCTTTTTTATGTCTTTTACCTGGTTTGATGCGGCCCACTAGGAAATCGTCTCTGGTGCTATCCTCTTCCACTCATGGTAGCACTTGGACCCAACGTTGTCAGTAATTTGTTGGATACAATCTAATATTTGTTTTCCCCTATACTCCTAAATTTATGCCCTCTGCAGCTCCTTCAAGTGTCATTGATGTTCCTTATTTCTCAGACATTCCCTATTGTCTGGTCCCTTCAAGAAGGTGGAACATGTCTACTCAGTCAAATTTTTACAATCTTTCTTTAACACCACATCTCAAGCACTTCCACTGTCTCCTCCTTTGGCTTTCCACAGTCTACAATTCACTTTCGTACTGTACTGTGCTACATGTGTACGTACGTACGTACACAGAAATGTCTGATACTAGTAGACTTCTGTTTGTCGGGAATGCCCTCTTTACTTGTGCATATCTGTTTTTTATCTCCTCCTTTCTTCGTCCATCACGAATTATTTTGCTTCCAAGGTGGCGGAATTCCTTTTCTTGCTTCTGTTTTTAAAGATGTCCATTCCTCTTCATTTGAACTGCCTATGTGGAATTCATTCTCGCAGTTCCTGCGGCCTTAGAGAACTTCAGATCCATCTCAACTCTCCTATTTCTATATCACACTTATTTCCGCACATATTGTTCCAGAAAATTCGTTATCATTACTAAATTATCTGAGTCTATACCGCTGAGCCAAAACATTGTGACTACCTGCTTAATAGGTTGTTTGTCCGTATTTGGAACGAAATACATCACTGATTCTACGTACCAGGGATCCGACAGTTTTTTAGTAGGTTTGTGGATGTCTGTAGCATTAGATGTCTACGGACAAGTCAAGAAATTCAAGTAAATAAAGGGCCACTGATATGCGTACGCAGTGATGAAGGCCGATAGCGACCTAGATAGGTTCCACACGATTTACATTAGGCGAATTTGGTCGCCGAAGCATCAACGTGAGTTCACTAAAACGCTCCTGAAATCACTGTTTCACGATTCTGGTTCCGAGACACGGACAGTTATACTGCTGAATGATGGCATTGCCGTGGGGGAATACATCAAGCATGAAGGGACACAGATGCTGGCAGCTGTCTTCGATTACTACCATAGGTCACATGCAAGCGCATGAGAATGTCTCCCACAGCAAAATACTGCTCCCACCAGCCTGCGTCCGTGGCGCGATGACGTTTCGATTCACTGTTGACCTCGATGACGGCGTTTGTGGAGACGACCATTGACCTATTGCACCAAAAATGATATTCACCTGAAGAGCAGACACGTTTCCGTTGATCGACGGTCGAATCCCGATGGTCCCGTGCCCACTGCACGATGTCGTAGGGTCAACATGTGAACATGTAGAGGTGGTCTGCTGCGGAGCTCCAGGTTCAAGAATGTACGACGAACAGTGTGCTCCGAAACACTTGTGCGTTCACCAGCATTATGCTCTTTCGGCAGAGATGCCATAGATCACCATCTATCCTACTTTACAGAACAGACGAGCATCCGAACCTCTTGTTCTGTGAACAGTCGTCGATGTCCAACTATTCAGCACCTTGTGGTAGTTTCACTGTCCTTCGATCTCTTTCCGTAGATGCTCATGACAGCAGCCCGTGAATATTCAACAAGCTTCGCCGTTTACGAGATACTCGTTCACAGACTCTGCGTAATAACGATCTGCCCTTTATGAGAGTCGCTTATCTCAATGGATTTCCTCAATTGCAGCCATATCTTCGCCGTTCTTGTCTGCTGCGTTTACAAATTTTTGTTACCACTTCAGGTGCCCGCAACGCTACCAGGCGGCATCCAACATCGCGGTGAGCAGTGGTCATGATGTTTTGGCTTATAAGTGTATATCTCCTCCTGCGTATGCGTTACAATCCAACAAATGATTTCGGAATCACTGTCTGACCGGTATGTAACAAAGTGGTCTTTAAGGGCCTTTTCCAAGTATATCTTCTCCTAATGTGATTTTTAAGCATTTTCTTCGCAAATGTTAGCTGAAATTTATTCCAGAACGCAATAAGCCTTATTCTTGTCTCATTCCTTCTAGTCACTCCACATTCTCTCGTAACGGTTTTTTATTCCTTCTCCTACTAAAGTTCATACAGAAGTTTATCGACGATGTTCTTGTCTCGCACCATTCGTGAACGGAGCAAAGAAGGAAGCTAAATTACACACCGCTACATCCTGTGAGGTGGAATGCAGATGTACACTACATGATCAGAAGCAAACGGACAGACATATGTAGATTGGAACTGACCACCAGCTAGCACAATAGGCGTACCCACCAGTTATAAATGGAGGCAGGCAATAGAATAGAAGTAACTGCAGAATGGGTCGTTCAGGAGTACTCAGTGACACAAAATGGTTCAAATGGCTCTGAGCACTATGGGACTTAACTTCTGAGGTCATCAGTCCCCTAGAGCTTAGAACTACTTAAACCTAACTAACCTAATGACATCACACACATCCATGCCCGAGGCAGGATTCGAACCTACGACAGTAGCGGTCGCGCGGTTCCAGACTGTAGAACCTAGAACCGCTCGGCCACCCCGGCCGGCACACAGTGACACATTTCAAGAGTTGCAACGCTACCCAAATCGACTGTTGGTGGTGTCATTGTGAAGTGCAAACGCGAAGGAACAACCACGGCTGAGCAAGACTAGGCAGACTTCGTCAAAAAAATTGCTTGAAATTAGTGGAAGACATCGCCCATGAGTTCCAAAGTCCCGCCTGTAGTCTGTCTAGCACAGAGACCGTGATTATATTTGAGAACAGTAGTCGAGCAGTTCCTGATAAGCGAAATACTCCTGCAGTCAGTGCTACACGACGCTCGACGTGGTGTAAATAGCCGCGTCCCTAGACAGCGGGCAACTAAACGAGTGATTTGCAATGACGAATCATACTACATTCTGTGCCCAAATATTTTAATCAGGTAGTGTAGATGCTGAAGTAGTGTTGTCGGCACTGGTAGTTTATCTTCGAATTTGCGCGTAGCACAGTGACATTATCCGAACACTGAATCGCAATCGAGAAAGAAATTGTGGGAGGTGTGCCTCGAAAGGGTTGAGTGTGGTCAGAAATACAAGCATATCACCGCTACATCTACATCTATCTACTCACTCCGCAAGCCACATGCGCTACGGTGCGTGACGGAAGTTACTTTGTACCACAACTAGCCATTTCCTCTCCTGTTCCACTCGCATATAGAGCGAGGAAAACAGATTATCTACATGCCTGAAACTTCCTATCAGATTAAAAATGTGTGCCACACGGAGACTCGAACTCGGGACCTTTGTCTTTCGCGGGCAAGTACTCTACCATAAGAGCTACCCAAGCACGACTCACGACCCGTACTCACAGCTTCAATTCCGCCAGTACCTCGTCTCCTACCTTCCAAACTTCACAGAAGCTCTCCTGCTAGAGCTCAGATGGTAGAGCACTTGCCCGCGAAAGGCAAAAGTCCCGAGTTCGAGTCTCGGTCCAGCACATAGTTTTAATCAACCAGAAAGTTTCATATCAGCGCACACTCCGCTGCAGAGTGAAAATCTTATTCTGGATCTACATGCCTCCTTACGAGCCCTGATTTCTCATATCTTCGTGGTCTTTGCGTGAAATGTACGTTGGTAGCAGTAGAATCGTTCTGCAATCTGATTCAAATCTCGGCTCACTAAATTTTCTCAAAAAGAGCGTCGACTTTCGTCTAGGAGTTCCTATTTCAGTTCTGAAAGCATCTCTGTAGTACTTGCGTGTTGATCGAACCAACCATTAACAAACCTAGCATCCCGCCTCTGAATTGCTTCGATGTCTTCATTTAATCCGCCCTGGTGGTGATCCCAGACACTTGAGCAGTACTCAAGACTGGGCCGCAATAGTGTTCTGTACTCGGTCTGTTTTTACAAATGGACCATACCTTTCCAAAACTCTCCCACAAACCGAAGCCGACCATTCACTTTCCCCACTACAGTCCTTCCACGCTCGTTCCGTGCTGTACCCGCAATTACGGATCGTACACGACGAGGAGGATGCAAAAGAACTTCGCGCGGCCGCCTTTTTGGAGGAATCTGGGGGTACTTTTCCCTAGGCAATTTTCAAATATCTCCGCACGAACGGTTTGGCCTCTATATGACGGTTACGAATATCACCATAAGCCCCTTCAGAGCTATGGTCTGCGAGAAAGTGGGCAAGGAATCTCATTGTGTGGAACTTGGAACAGTGTCGTCTGATTGACTTCATCGACTGGTGTAAGGTATGTTTAACATCTGATGATCGTCACAGAAAAGTGTGGAGATGGTTAGGTACCACCGCTCGTATCATGTGTACAGTCCCACGCAAGGGCGCCCATACCCGGGGGCAAGAATTATTCTTTTGTAGACACTTTCCGTCCTCCGTATTTTTCTCTTACGTCGTTGTACAGCATCCGTTGTTCCACCGAAAGGTAGATAGGGTAAGGGGAACCGTGGCGTGGGAGGGGCCGAGCTGACACACTACAGTGATTGATATTCGCGTATGCTTATTATTCCTTCCGTCTGGCAATCACTACTCTGTCTTCATTACCGTGATCGTATTCACACTGCAAGAGATTTAAATCCCAAGGCCAACGCAAAAGGAAAAAGTTCCTTCTATGTCTGTGGAAGAGTAGCGGGATAAATATAATGTTTTCGATTTATGAATAGCTTAATGTTAACACAGCTACTAATTACCCACGTTTTACGTCATGTGATGGAAATCACCATTTCATCAAATTTCTCTTATGGTATCGCACCATAGAGCAGAGAAAGGAACCATTGTGTTGGTACAGACATAATAGAATTAGGATATCACGAGCCCACATTCTGTACGCAGTAGTATCACAGCTGACTGAAGTAGATGCGCGCCTGTAAGTAGACTACACAAATATCACGTCTGAAAATCAGGCTGCATATACAACATTTACATGTTTATTTGCTTATTAGTTGCATTAATCGATAAAAAAGAGACGGACCCGAGTGACATTGTGACGCAGGGACCCCAAAGAGTAGTTCAACAGCATATCGGATTTTTTTTTCCACGCACAATAGCTGTTTTAATCGCGTTGTATGTGAGTTTTAAATGTAGCTGTTGTATGTGACTGTAATTGCTGTGTGTACAGAATGGTTTCATGTTTCTCTTGTACGAGTCACTTTTTGGGGCCATAAGCCTTCTGATTGGTTTGTTGCGGCCCGGCACGAATTTCTCTCCTGTGCCAACTCCTTCATCCGAGAGCAGCATTTGCAACCAACGTACGCATTTATTTGCTGGACGTATTCCAGTCTCGGTTTTCCTCTACAGTTTTTACCCTCTACCGCTTCATCTAGCACCATCGACTTTATTTCCTGAGCTCTTAACATGTGTCCTATCATCCTGTCCCTGTTCTTGTCAGTGTTTTCCACATATTACTTTCCTCGCTGATTCTCCGAACAACCTCCTCATTCCTTATCTACCTGTCCACCGAATTTTCAACATTCTTTTGTAGTACCCCATCCCAAATCCTTCGATTCTTTTCGTTTCCCATTTTCACACAGTCCATGTTTCGCTACCGTACCATGCTGTGCTCCAAAAGTACATTCTCAGAAATGTCTTCCTCAAATTAAGGCCTATGTCTGATACTAGTAGACTTCTCTTGGGCAAGAATTCCCTCCTGTCAGTGCTAGTCTGGTTTTGATGTCCTCCTTACTCCGTCCTTCATTGGTTATTCCTTAACTTTCTCTACTTTCTGATCATCAGTCCTGATGTTAAGTTTCTCGCTGTTTTCATTTCTGCTACTTCTCATTACTTTAGTTTTTCTTAGATTTACATATTCGATACTCATTAGACTGTTCGTCCCTTCGACAGATCCTGTAATTCTTTTCCATATTCACAAAGGATAGCTATGTCTTCAGCTAATCTTATCATTGATACCCTTCCACCATGAATTTTAGTTCCACCCTTGAACCTTTCTTGATTTCCTTCATTCCTTCTTCGATGTATAGACTGAACAGTAAGGGCGAAAAGCTGTCTGATACCTTTTTTAATCCAAACACTTCGTCCTTGGTCTTTCACTCTTGCCGGCCGATGTGGCCGAGCCGTTGTAGGCGCTTCAGTCTGGAACCACGCGACCGCTAAGGTCGCAGGTTCGAGTCCTGCCTCGGGCATCGATGTGTGTGATGTCCGGAGATTAGTTAGGTTTAAGTTGTTCTAAGTCTAGGCGACTGATGACCTCAGATGTTACGTCCCATAGTGCTTAGAGCCATTTGAACCATTTCAGCTACAGCTCTTTTAAATTCTGATTCTAATACTGGATCCCCTATCTTTTGTATATCGACTCCTGTTTCTTCTTTTATTACGTCGTCTGACAAGTCATCCCCTCGTAGAGTCCTTCAATGTGTGGGCCGGGATAATTGGCGACCATATTTTGTGACCGACCAGTCTTCCTTCTGTGTCGCCTAACATGCCGGAACTATCGGCGTTTCTTGCGGGTGACTTGCCCCCCCCCCCCCCCCCCTGTTGGAAGAAGTGCCATTGATGATTCGAAGGGTTATGTAGCTGCTACGTGATGGTGCTCCAGCCCACTTCGCCGTTAACGTCCGGACGCTTCACAATCACGTCTTCCCTGATCGATGGTGCCTTTGACACTTTGGGATGCACCCTGGCAGCTGAGAACCTGTGAGACAGAACATGCTACGGCGCATACAAGCTCGCTTTGAGGCACATGGAAACCATTTTCACCATTTTCAACACATGCTGCAACCTTGGCTGCGTAGTGCAACGCATATTAGCTCGCAGTCTCTGGAACAATGTATGATTGAATCAATTATCTCTAGCATGGAAATGATGCATTTCCGGACATAGGTTCATTAGGTCTTTCTTGTTCCGTATTCTCTCATCGACCAATCCCTAGAGTGTGTACGCGGTGGAGAAAATACTGTCGCAGAAGAAGCTGAGTAGCACCGTGGTGTAGTGGTTATGATATTAACTTGTTGCATGGAGTTGAAAACTCACCTAGACTGTACAATTTTAATTTCTATGTTCGGTTCGCGTACATTCTAGAAATATCCACAAATGTCAAGAATCATTGCACAGGAATGTTCTGTAGCTGTACATATACTGTATGTGTTCTGGCCGGAGGCAGTTCGCTCAGCGCTCTTGTATGTGCAAGTGCTGAATAAACCTCCATTAAGTGAAGTTAGTGTCCGTCGTTCATCTAATTACACCTTATTCCACGTGACAGTTACATTCCATCCTGGATCCTCCATTGTTTGATTGTTTCTGATTTCTCCTTATATAAAAATCTAATGAGTTCCTCCTCCCCCCTCCCCCCTCCCCCCCCTCAAAAAAAAAAAAAAAATTTACCAGTTTTAATTTTCGTAAGGTACATTGCGACATACAGCATATGTTCACATATTGCTTCTTGTAGAAAGCTACTTTAGGTCCTGCAAGGTGTCTAATATGGGAAATGAGAGTCTTCACGAGGACAGTTGTGTGTCAAGCTCGACAAATGAGAAAACACGATCCTCATTCTGAAAAATTTCATGATTACCCCGTAGAGCTGCTGATAGTTTCGGTTCTTAAAAGCATTTACAGCATCATTTTAGGCGAATATAGAATAATTGACGTGTTTCGTTTCGGACTGTTAGCTGGGTCGACAACCATAAATCCAATTACACCTTGAAAAGATATCAACAAAGTTCAAAGATTGGCAAGTTGCTTCAAGTGTTCAGGAATGTGATATTGTGCACCTCGAGAGTCGAATGTACACCGATGCTGAACCTGTAATGATCACCAGTCGCTGTTTCAGTACATGGGTTTGATAAAACAGCTATGTTGATCAAGTACAAGATCAGAATCGGTGTAGATTTTAGACAACATTTACACACACAGGTATCAAAATTAACTCGAAGAAACGATGTATCATCTTTTCGATATACAGCTTGAGTGATGTCGGTTTTGGCAATATATTGCACGTAAAATATCGATATTGTCTATAAATCCGGTATTTTATCCAACCAAAAGAATGACTGTTTTCTGAAAAAAAGTTATTAGGTTTTAAACAGGAAACCATCAGTATCTGAATTGTTCTACAAAAGGTCAGTCATTTTAGGTTTACACACAAGTTCAGTGAAGCAATTGGTTTAGTCGACAAGGAGCATAAACTTATGCTGGGTTCTTCATAATTACCTACGGGATTTCAGAAGATTACTCCACGAAAGCTGCAATACATACAGAAAAACCACACTTATCAGTGGATAGAACATATCTGCAAGTTTCTATTCGTAATTTACGCCGTGGCGTAGTTGCAGAGCACACCACTAGGGAGCAGTCACGACAGAACACATGGGAAATCTTTCGTTCCGTATTGTCACATAGAATTAGACAACCAAGTTGGCAGATTTCCAAAACGGGCCGCTGTGGTGTCTGCCATGGCAGCCCAAGTGGAGGCTTCGACGAAATGCTCATAATTATTGACATCCGCTACGTCACAAACGGCTCTCGTACTGGGCACCTCTTAAGTGAGTTCCAAACTTGCAGACATGCACTATCGACTGGTATGTGTCTGTTTTATGCATATCTTACAGTTTTCATGCAGTCGCCTTCTGATACTCTACACTTACTTTTGGATAACCCTCTATATACAGGTCGAGGAACCTAACTGTTTCACCTCAAACTATTTTTGACCCGTTAAAGAAATGTGTAACACGCTTTTTCATAGAGAAACAGTGACCAAAAGCTCAAACAACAAATAGCAATACGTTCTCGCAACTTCCTGAGCAACCAAGATGTAGGCATAAAACAAAAAAACAAAAACAAAAAAAAACAAAAAAAAAAACAGAATCATCTGCCACCAGAATAGCAGATCTCGATAAGAAAAATCCTATGCTATAACTTTTTGGTTAATGTCACAAGAAATTACGGCGGATCGGTATATTGAACGTGGCGATATATGTGCTGCTGTCGCAGCTGTTGAACGGTCCGCCATCCATAAGATTACGCCTCTCGCCAAGGAAACGTGCTAGAGCTTAATGCCATGTTCGTGCGTTAGATTTTACAAATGTTTAAGATTTGTTTGTACCACAAAAAATGTTATATCAGTGGAAAGTCGTTCAGCCGACATTAAAGCGAGGCAGTTAAATGTTTTTATCTTCCACAATGAACATCTGATGCTCGCGAAGGAGTATTCGTTTGTGACAAAGTTATTGGAATCTGTAGAAAAAAATTCAATAGTTTCAATGGAAATCATATTGTTTCTTGCTTCTGTTTTGTATATCCTGTGCCATTTACACACACAAACTAAATGTAGTCAAAGATTGTGAACAAAAAAATAACGAAGACATTATTATAAGTCGTCACATTTCTGTTCGTGAATGTTTTGAAGTGATAACAATGTGGTAACGACATTTTACTAAACGCTACATTACTGATGAATTCAATACTGCCTAAATATCTAGAGAAGTTTCTTTACATGCAGCACTAATTCGCCCTCTCGTGTCCTTTACATGGCCTCCCCCCATGAACCATGGATCTTGCCGTTGGTGGGTAGGCTTGCGTGCCTCAACGATACAGATAGCCGTACTCGTAGGTGCAACCACAACGGAGGGGTATCTGTTGAGAGGCCAGACAAACGTGTTGTTCCTGAAGAGGGGCCTTTTCAGTAGTTGCAAGGGCAACAGTCTGGATGATTGACTGATCTGGCCTTGTAACACTGAGCAAAACGGCCTTGCTGTTGTGGTACTGCGAACGGCTGAAAGCAAGGGGAAACGACAGCCGTAATTTTTCCCGAGGGCATGCAGCTTTACTGTATGGTTAAATGATGATGGCGTCCTCTTGGGTAAAATATTCAGGAGGTAAAATAGTCCCCCATTCGGATCTCCGGGCGGGGACTACTCAGGAGGACGTCGTTATCAGGAGAAAGAAAACTTGCATTCTACGGATCGGAGCGTGGAATGTCAGATCCCTTAATCGGGCAGGTAGGTTAGAAAATTTAAAAAGGGAAATGGATAGGTTAAAGTTATATATAGTGAGAATTAGTGAAGTTCGGTGGCAGGAGGAACAAGACTTCTGGTCAGGTGACTACAGGGTTATAAATACAAGATCAAATAGGGGTAATGCAGGAGTAGGTTTAATAACGAATAAAAAATAGGAGTGCGGGTAAGCTACTACAAACAGCACAGTAAGCGTATTATAGTGGCCACGATAGACACGAAGCCCATGCCTACTACAGTAGTACAAGTTTATACGCCAACCAGCTCGGCAGATGACGAAGAAATTGAAGAAATGTATGATGAAATAAAAGAAATTATTCAGGTAGTGAAGGGAGACGAAAATTTAATAGTCATGGGTGACTGGAATTCGACAGTAGGAAAAGGGAGAGAAGGAAACATATTAGGTGAATATGGATTGGGGCTGAGAAATGAAAGAGGAAGCCGTCTGGTAGAATTTTGCACAGAGCATAACTTAATCATAGCTAAGACTTGGTTCAAGAATCATAAAAGAAGGTTGTATACATGGAAGAATCCTGGTGATACTAAAAGGTATCAGATAGATTATATAATGGTAAGACAGAGATGCGGGAACCAGGCTTTAAATTGTAGGACATTTCCAGGGGCAGATGTGGACTCTGACCACAATCTATTCGTTATGAACTGTAGATTAAAACTGAAGAAATTGCAAGAAGGTGGGAATTTAAGGAGATGGGACCTGGATAAACTGACTAAACCAGAGGTTGTACAGAGTTTCAGGGACAGCATAAGGGAACAATTGACAGGAATGGGAGAAAGAAATACAGTAGAAGAAGAATGGGTAGCTCTGAGGGATGAAGTAGTGAAGGCAGCAGAGTATCAAGTAGGTAAAAGCATGAGGGCTAGTAGAAATCCTTGGGTAACAGAAGAAATATTGAATTTAATTAATGAAAGGAGAAAATATAAAAACGCAGTAAACGAAGCAGGCAAAAAGGAATACAAACGTCTCAAAAATGAGATCTACAAGTGCAAAATGGCTAAGCAGGGATGGCTAGAGGACAAATGTAAGGATGTAGAGACTTACCTCACTAGGGGTAAGATAGGTACCGCCTATAGGAAAATTAAAGAGACCTTTGGAGAAAAGAGAGCCACTTGTATGAATATCAAGAGCTCAGATGGAAACCCAGTTCTAAGCAAAGAAGGCAAAGTAGAAAAGTGGAAGGAGTATATAGCGGGTCTATACAAGGGCGATGTTCTTGAGGACAATATTATGGAAATGGAAGAGGATGTAGATGAAGATGAAATGGGAGATATGAAACTGCGTGAAGAGTTTGACAGAGCATTGAAAGACCTGAGTCGCAACGAAGCTCCGGGAGTAGACAACATTCTATTAGAACTACTGACAGCCTTGGGAGAGCCAATCCTGACAAAACTCTACCATCTGGTAAGCAAGATGTGTGAGACAGGCGAAATACTCTCAGACTTCAAGAAGAATACAATAATTCCAATCCCAAAGAAAGCAGGTGTTGAAAGATGAGAAAATTACCGAACTATCAGTTTAATAAGTCACGGCTGCAAAATACTAACGCGAATTCTTTACAGACGAATGGAAAAACTAGTGGGAGCACACCTCGGGGAAGATCAGTTTGGATTCCATACAAATGTTGGAACACGTGAGGCAATACTGACCTTACGACTTATCTTAGAAGAAAGATTAAGGAAAGGCAAACCTACGTTTCTAGCATTTGTAGACTTAGAGAAAGCTTTGGACAACGTCGACTGGGATACTCTCTTTCAAATTCTAAAGGTGGCAGGGGTAAAATACAGGGAGCGAAAGGCTATTTGCCATTTGTATAGAAACTAGATGGCAGTTATAAGAGTCGAGGGACATGAAAGGGAAGCAGTGGTTAGGAAGGGAGTGAGACAGGGTTGTAGCCTATCCCAGATGTTATTCAATCTGTATATTGAGCAAGCAGTAAAGGAAACAAAAGAAAAATTCGGAGTAGGTATTAAAATCCATGGAGAAAAAATAAAAACTTTGAGGTTCGCCGATGACATTGTAATTCTGTCAGAGACAGCAAAGGACTTGGAAGAGCAGTTGATTGAATGGACAGTGTCTTGAAAGGTGGATATAAGATGAACATCAACAAAAGCAAAACGAGGATAATGGAATGTAGTCGAATTAAGTCGGGTGACGCTGAGGGAATTAGATTAGGAAATGAGACACTTAAAGTAGTAAAGGAGTTTTGCTATTTGGGGAGCAAAATAACTGATGATGGTCGAAGTAGAGAGGATATAAAATGTAGACTGGCAATGGCAAGGAAAGCGTTTCTGAAGAAGAGAAATTTGTTAACATGGAGTATAGATTTAAGTGTGAGGAAGTCGTTTCTGAAAGTCTTTGTATGGAGTGTAGCCATGTATGGAAGTGAAACATGGACAATGAATAGTCTGGAAAAGAAGAGAATAGAAACTTTCGAAATGTGGTGCTACAGAAGAATGTTGAAGATTAGGTGGGTAGATCACGTAACTAATGAGGAGGTATTGAATAGGATTGGGGAGAAGAGAAGTTTGTGGCCCAATTTGACTAGAAGAAGGGATCGGTTGGTAGGACATGTCCTGAGGCATCAAGGGATCACAAATTTAGCATTGGAGGGCAGCGTGGAGGATAAAAATCGTAGAGGGAGACCAAGAGATGAATACACTAAGCAGATTCAGAAGGATGTAGGTTGCAGTAGGTACTGGGAGATGAAGGAGCTTGCACAGGATAGATTAGCATGAAGAGCTGCATCAAACCAGTCTCAGGACTGAGGACCACAACAACAACATGTCCCTTACAAATGTCGTTGTACTCCACATGCTTTACATCTCCCAAGAGGAAGAAGTCTAACGGCGTCAGGTCAGGCGATCATGCCCATTACCTCTGATTGCGATTACTTCTTCCCATCAGGTTGGCAATAAGCAGTTCAGTGCATCTCTTGCTACTGAAGGATTACAGACAGAACATCCATCATCTTCGAACAAGATCACATATTCAAATGATAAGTAGAAATTGTTTATTAAAAAATGTGTACTTTTATCCGTTAAAGGTACCACAATGAAATAAGGGCCAACCACGTGGTGTGCGGTTACCGCCACACCACAAATTCACATTCCATTGCCATTGGCTGAACACTTGGTGAAGCACATCTTCTTTGCGCCAGTGACTGTTATAAGTTCTTATTACACTATTGCAATTTCGGCCTTAGGCCATTATCAGGTGCTGATATTATGGCCTTAAGACATGTCAACGTAATGTAAGCTGACAACGACACACAAATGTGTCAGCTTACATTACGTTGACATGGCTTAAAGCCATAATATCAGCACTTGATAATGGCCTAAGGCCGAAATTGCAATAGTGTAATAAAAATTTATAACCGTCACTGGCGTAAAGATGATGTCCTTCCAAAAATTTTTTATGACTGTGAATTCCAGCTACAACAAGTGTACTTGGTGAAGCCATTCTGGATTCCCATTGACCAGTAGTACAGATGTCTCAAATTTACATTCCCGTGATTTGATTTTCCCATAAAATTAGTGCCTTACAGGAGAGCGCACTGACAGTATTCAAAACATCGTTGAAAACCACTGCCATGTAGCTTTTGATAGATAGAAATATGGAACGGGTGACACACGTGGTGTCCCAGGAGGAATGGTCAAAATTCAGGCATATGACAAGAACGATCATCCGAAGCAAAAAAAGTCAAGTAAACTTGGACTCTAAAATACGTGCCTTAAAAGCTAAGAGCTCTTATTCAGTAGAAGGGATGTGTTTCACAATATCGGTGATGAAGTGCTCACAGCTCTTGAGATATGCGTTTGAGTGCCCACGTTTATTGTACTTTTTTTTGGTTCGAATGATCGGTCCTGTCACATCCCTGAATTCTGACCATTCTTCCCGGGACAACCTATATATGTCTTTGGCTGATAGAAACATCTGTATTTGACATCTGGTACGTGAACTTATTGCAGCATTTGTAAGAACTGTTATTTGTGCAACTTTGTTGGTAGCAGTCTTCAATCGTGTACGTTTTGCTGGAGTAAAAATTCCAGCCTCGTGAAGTATTTTGGTGGTGTTAATGAAGGTGGGACGAGTTCGACAATGTTTACCTGCGGTACTTTTCAGCATACAGTTCTGATGCGGTTGGTGCGTTTTGGTAACATTTACGATAAATTAAGAGCATATCGACCAATTCTTCATTAGTAAATGTACTCCTGAAAATGGTTTACGCTTTACCAATGATGTGAGTAAGATGATGTCTCACAGCCAAAGACTGTAAATGACCTCCGGCATTGCCCATAAGAACCCTCATCTACGAAGACATTGGTTCCATTGAACGTCACTTAACTCCTCTAATGGGCAGCACACAATTCATGGCATATCTTTTGTCTCGATGACCCAGGTTTGCATCGAGAGCAGCGTAAATATCACCTCAGCGGCCCAAATTACCTTGGAGAGAGGCACAAATCTCCCAATAGCGGGGCCATTCAAAGGTGGCAACAATAGCTAAAATTCCCTAGTTCTCAAGTGAAAATCGTTATTTCTTAGGTAACCATAATGTAAAAAAAGGTCCCATGTAAGAGGGGTCTTATGGCCCTGATCAGATCAGGTTAAATTTAAATCTACAAAAAATAGTTGTATCAGTGAATTCGTCTCATAGAGATATCCTATTCTAGCGGTAAATAATAGATCCATTAAAAGAATAAAAGAATTTGATAGCTGTATCTCTGTTATTAAAGTTGTGAGAAAGCTTAGCTGTTTGTTACACGAAGAGCAGTTGACTGTTGGTCTAGGAGGAAATAAAACTACAATATCTTTGATGGGTCAAAAGTACCGAGCGAGGTGGCGCAGTGGCTAGCACACTAGACTCGCATTCGAGAGGACGGCGGTTCAATCCCGCGTCCGGCCATCCTGATTTAGGTTTTCCGTGATTTCCCTAAATCGCTCCAGGCAAATGCCGGGATGGTTGCTTTGAAAGGGCACGGCCGACTTCCTTCCCCATCACTCCCTAATCCGATGAGACCGATGACCTCGCAGTCTCGTCTCCTCCCCAAATCAACCCCCCCCCCCTTGCACTGTCCTGTCCTGGGTCAAAAGTAATTTTAGTTGACACTGTGTGTGTGTGTGTGTGTGTGTGTGTGTGTATCGCTTATTTCATTTTCGCTGTCCATGAAGAGAAACTGCCGCATCACGCATGGCGTTTTATTTTATTACTTTACTACTAACTTCATTGGCATCAAATCTGCAGGTAGTATCGATTTATACCACTGGATGTGCCTGCAAAATTATATAATCGTACGACACACGGTCCAGGAGATCCGGCTTTATGAACACTGACACGCGTGGAAAACTACCTTCCGATTAAAACCGAGAGCAAATTACTCGGGCTATTCTCATCATTGTTGGATAATAGAGCACTTAGAGACTGCCAGCAAACTACAAACATAATTTCAAACCTTTCGTAAACTTGTTCCTCGCTGACATGCTTAACGTCAAATGTTTAATAAATAAAAGGATTTGTAAACTAATCAGAAGTTTGAAGCTGTTTTATACATGAAAGTTGAATTCTTTAAAGAATCAGGGGTTTACTAACGAAGTTGTAACACATTTATAAAATCGTAATTAGTTATTTTATTTCGGATTATACAATGTTCATACATTTTACAGGCACCAACAACCACAGAAGTATGCCTCATAATTTTATTTTATTTTTTAGCGATCTCTGCAAGAGTTAGGAACATTCTTCTATACATAGATCGCTTGATTTTAAGATTTTTATTCCAACTACTACTTTCGACAACACTTCGCGGTGATCTTCAGATAGGCATTACACTTTGCTTATGTGATCACATACATGTGACGTCGACATATTGAGAATAAAGTGTACATAAGTCAAAAAACTCCACATGGTTTGTCATTTTTGAAACAGAATGGTCTAAGATGGGTTGTCAACTGAGCAAAAGGTAAAAGTACAACACCCATAGCACCAATACAGTTAAAACTACACGCCATGGTCCATGTGAGGCCACGGTCCATGTGAGGTCGTCGAGAGAGCGTGTAGTTTTAACTCTATTGGTACTATGGATGTTGCACTTTTAGCTTTTATTCATTTGACAACCCATCTTGGAGCATTCTGTTTCATAAATGACGAACCATATGGAGTATTTAATGTATTTACACTATGTTCTCAATATGTCGACGATACAGGTATGTGAACATATTCGCAAAGTGTAATGCCAATCTGAAGGTGACAGCACGATTCTGTTGAAACTAATAGTCGGAATAAAGGTCTTAAAATCGAGTGATCTTGGCATTCACAAGCTATATACGAGGCGTGTTTTTTAAGTAAGTACCGTTTTGAAATTAAAAAAACACGTGCTAAGATATCTCAATAATTTTATTTTTACATGAAAACCTGTACCTTAATCTACGCACTGACGCCATTACAGTCTATTTCTCCCTTGTTTACATTGTGTACTGAGTATTTAAGATGCCTCCGATAACCGTGAGTCCCGCCGACTGTGAAGTAGGGACTGTTATAAGATTTCTTAGTGCTAAAGGCCTAAAAGCGATCGATATTCATCGTGAGATCTGTGCAATTTACGGAGAGAACATTATGAGTGATGGAATGGTAAGAAACTGGGTGAGAGTATTTAAAGGTGGCCGCACAAATGAGCATGATCAACAACAGGGTGGGCGTCCTTCGTTCGTTAATGAAAGTTTGGTGTAGGAAGTGGACAATAAGGTGAGAGAAAACAGGCGCTTTACGATTTCCTCCTTGCGGGATGACTTTCCTAATGTTTCTCGTAGTGTTTTGCATGGTATTGTGACCGAGCAGTTGAATTACCGAAAATTGTGCGCACGTTGGGTACCGAAAATGTTGACGGATTTGCACAGAACCAAACGTTTAGACAGTGCATTGACTTTCCTTGAGCGGTACCACAACGACTGTGATGATTTCTTAAACCAGATTGTTACGGCCGCCGGCCGCGGTGGCCGTGCGGTTGTAGGCGCTTCAGTCCAGAACCGCGGGACCGCTAAGGTCGCAGATTCGAATCCTGCCTCGGGCATGGATGTGTGTGATGTCCTTAGGTTAGTTAGGTTTAAGTAGTTCTAAGTTCTAGGGGACTGATGACCCAAGATCTTAAGTCCCATAGTGCTCAGAGCCATTTGAACCTTTTTTTTTTTTTTGTTACGGGCGATGAAACATGGATGGCCTACATCACACCAGAATCAAAGCAAAAGTCCATGGAAGTTGATCAAGGGCATGGTTTTGCTGCAGGACAATGCCCGTCCGCATGTGGCAAAAAAATGGTTCAAATGGCTCTGAGCACTATGGGACTTAACTACTGAGGTCATCAATCCCCTAGAACTTAGAGCTACTTAAACCTAACTAACCTAAGGACATCACACACGTCCATGTCCGAGGCAGGATTCGAACCTGCGACCGTAGCGGTCCCGCGGTTCTGGACTGAAGCGCCTAGAACCGCTCACGCATGTGGCAAATCAGACCAAAGATCTCATCACATCTTTTCGTTTGGAAACTCTAAATCATCCTCCGAACAGCCCCGATCTTGCGCCCTGTGACTACCATCTGTTCCTGCATTTGAAGAAACACCTGGGCGGTCAGCGTTTTCAAGACGATGACGAAGTCAAAACACTGGTGATGCAGTGGTTAACAAGTCAGGCGCCGGCCGTGGTGGACGAGCGGTTCTAGGCACTACAGTCTGGAACCGCGCGACCGCTACGGTTGCAGGTTCGAATCCTGCCTCGGGCATGGATGTGTGTGACGTCCTTAGGTTAGTTTGGTTTAAGTATTTCTAAGTTCTAGGGGACTGATGACCTTAGAAGTTAAGTCCCATAGTGCTCAGAGCCATTTGAACAAGTCAGGCGGCAGACTTCTATGAGCCCGCATCTCGTGGTCGTGCGGTAGCGTTCTCGTTCCCACGCCCGGGTTCCCGGGTTCGATTCCCGGCGGGGTCAGGGATTTTCTCTGCCTCGTGATGGCTGGGTGTTGTGTGATGTCCTTAGGTTAGTTAGGTTTAAGTAGTTCTCAGTTCTAGGGCACTGCTGACCATAGATGTTAAGTCCCATAGTGCTCAGAGCCAACCAGACTTCTATGAGGAGAGTGTTCAAAACTGGTACAACGTTGTGACAAGTGCCTCAATATTGACGGAAATTAAGAAGAAAAGTAGATTAAGGTACAGGCTTTCATGTAAAAATAAAATTGTTGAGATATCTTAGCACGCCTTTTTTTAATTGCAAAACGGCACTTACTTAAAAAAGACGCCTCGTATAAACAGAGATCGCCCTAACATGCGTAAGTTAGAGGCTCTTCTATGTCGCTGATGATCACATCCTCGCCATGCAAGTATTTAGTATTCGTCCCCTTTTCTTCTATTCCGTCTACCTGCCTCACATGCTGTTTAAGTATAAATGTCAATCGCGGCTGCCTTCGAGCCGCAGGGCAGGGCTGATTGACGCTAGTCGGTCTGCAGACACCTAATAACTAGTGCTAGGCATTCCTAGGAGGTCGGCCGGCAGGCCTTGCGCTCATGAGGAAGTACCGCGCCGAGTCCTTTGTACAGGGAACACGTCCCAGCGGCGGCGCGTCTGAACTGCCTTATGCGCGCGCTGCAGCGCGCGGCATGTGGCGATACCGGGGCATATAGATCGTTACATTGCGGCGACAACGATCCTTTCCAGTACTCGGCCTTTCTTCGCTTCTTATTAACTGCAGCCAGATCTCATGATTCCGTTTCCCTCGTTTCAGGTGTGCAGTAACCGCCTCCACCTGCGATGTATTATTGAAACAACGGCCTGAAAGGCCAGCGTTAACGACCGGGCTTGCTTTTGTTCGCTGAAATATTTACAACCACGGATAGTACAGTTGACCGACCGTGCCCTAGCTTTGGGAGAAATATACATGCAGGTCGACGTTCTCTTGTGCACGTGGAAAAATACAATACTTCATACACTGTAAGACAAGAAAAAATTGTCGGAACGTGACGGGAATCAGGAGAAGTGACGTACACTTACAGACAAGCATGTGACTACAATATGAGATAAGATGGATGATTTTTTCTACAGAAAGAACTTCACAAACTGAGCAAGTCAGTAGACCATATCAGGTTGGTCTACCTCTGGCCCTTTGCAAGCAGTTATTCGGCTTGATGCAGATTCCCGCGGTTTATCAAGCCAATTTCTGTCCAATTGGTGCGTTATTTCGTCAAAATCCCGAGTTGGCTGGAGGCCCCTGACCATAATAATCCAAATGTTCTCAACTGGGGAGAGATCCGGCGACCTCGCTGGTCAAGGCATGGCTTGGCAAGAATGAAGACAAGCAGTAGAAACTCTCATCGTGTGCGGCTGTGCATTATTTTGCTGAAATGTACGCCCAGGACGGCCTGTCACGAACGGCAGCAAAACTGGGCGCAGAATATCGTGGACTTAACGTTGTGCCGTAAGTCTGCTGCGGATGACAACCTAAGGGATATCTTAGACCATCACTGCTGGCTGTCAGGTCGTATGGCAGTCGACAGGATGGTATTCCACCGCTGTTCGAGGCGTCCCTAGACACGTCTTCAGTTTGGAATCTCTTTGACTGGAGCCCCAATGAGTAGCCCCCCGGACAGCGGTACGATACCAACCTGACTGTCGCCCGCCATATGGCCCGACAATCAAGAGTGATGGTCTGGGACGCCATTTCATTTCACAGCAGGACACCTGTCACCCTTGGCATCCCTACAGCATAGCGCTACGACGACGATATTGTACGCCTTGTTTTGTTACCCTTCATAGCATGCCCTATTGAGCTATTTCAGCAAGATAATGCCCGCATGCAGACAGTGAGAGTTTCTATTGCTTGTCTCCTTGGTTGCTAAACTCTACCTTGACCAGCAAGGTAGCTGAATCTCTCCCCAACTAAGAATGTCTGGAGCATTGTGGGCAGCGCCTTTCAACCAACCCGGGATTCTGAACATCTAACGTGCCAATAAGAGTTTGGCACAATATCCCTCAGGGGGACACACAACAACGCTACCAATCAATTCCGAGCCCAATAACTAACTGCTTGCTTAAAGGTCAGAGGCGGACCAAAGCATTATTGACGTGCTCAATTTGTGAAGCTCTTTCTACACTCATGCTCATAAAAATGGCTCAAATGGCTCTGAGCACTATGCGACTTAACTTCTGAGGTCATCAGTCACCTAGAACCTAGAACTAATTAAACCTAACTAACCTAAGGACATCACACACATCCATGCCCGAGGCAGGATTCGAACCTGCGACCGTAGCGGTCACACGGTTCCAGACTGAAGCGTCTTTAACCGCACGGCCACACCGGCCGGCATGCTCATAAATTAAGGATAATGCTTTTACAAGCTGAAACAACACTCTGATAGGCGGTTTGCAGGTTTAAATCACCACGGGGTAAGACCATGCGGTGCATTTGACCTGTGGTCGTCGCACGGTGGCGCTGGCAACAGTCCACATACGCAGAGGTTTGTTGGTGCATGTCAGAGTACGGTGCAGCGAGTAAGAGGCAGACGTTTTCAGACGTGCTACTAGTGACTGTGTGTTGAAAATGGCTCAAAGAACACATATTGATGACGTTATGATGGGTGGATTGCTAGGGCCACTGGAGGCTGGTCAAACACAGCAGGTCGTAGCACGGGCACTCCGTGTGGCACAAAGTGTGATCTCAATATTATAGCAACGACTCCAGCAGACATGAAACGTGTCCAGGCGCCACAGTACGGGACGCCACAGTGTACAACACCACAAGAAGACCAATATCTCACCATCAGTGCCCACACACGGCCACGGAGTACTGCAGGTAGCCTTGCTCGGGACCTTAACGCAACCACTGGAACAATTGCCTCCAGACACACAGTCTACAGACGACTGAACGGACATGGTTTATTCGCCCGGAGACCTGCAAGGTGCATTCCACTGACCACCGGTCACAGGAGAGCCCGTAAAGCCTGGTGTCAAGAACTTAGTACATGGTCATTGGAACAGTGGTCCCAGGTTATGATCACGGACGAGTCCAGGTATAGCCTGAACAGTGATTTTCGCCGGGTTTTCATCTGGCGTCAACCAGGAACCAGATACCAACGCCTTAATGTCCTTGAAAGCGACCTGTATGGAGGTCGTGGTTTGATGGTGTGGGGTGGGATTATGATTTATGCACGTACACCCCTGCATGTCTTTGACAGAGGAACTGTAACAGGTCAGGTGTATCGGGACGTCATTTTGCACCAGTATGTCCGCCTTTTCAGGGGTGCAGTGGGGCCCACCTTCCGCCCGATGTATGATAACGCACGGCCCCACCGAGCTGCCATCGTGGAGGAATACCTTGATGCAGAAGATATCAGGCGAATGGAGTGGCCTGCCTGTTCTCCAGACCTAAACCCCATCGAGCACGTCTGGGATGCTCTCGGTCGACATATCACTGCACGTCTTCAAACCCCTAGGACACTTCACGAGCTCCGACAGGCACTGGTGCAAGAATGGGAGGTTATACCCCAGCAGCTGCTCGACCACCTGATCTAGAGTATGCCAACCCGTTGTGCGGCCTGTGAATGTGTGCATGGTGATCATAATCCCATAATGATGTCGGGATGCATGCGCAGGAAACAATGGCGTTTTGTAGAACATGTGTTTTGGGACGGTTTTCTCAATTTATGAATACCGTGGACTTACAGATGTGTGTCGTGTGTGGTCTCTATGTGCCTATGCTATTAGTCCCAGTTTTGTGTGGTGCCACGTTGTGTGGCACCACATACTGCAGTTATCCATAATTTATGAGCATGTGTGTACTTATCGTGTACATGCTGTACAATTGTAGGTGATATGAGGGTGTACAGAGTGCAAAACTTAGTAAACAGAGTTGCTACTTGTGCCTCCTATAATGGGTCTAACCCGACGGGGTGACGAGCCGAAATGAGCATAGATGAGAGACAGGGGCACGTCATTCCACGCTGTTTCAGATTTCATCAGCTGTAGTGGCTGACGAGTGATGGTCTGTCAGTCTCTCATCAACGGATGACGAGATGTTTTCAACGGGTGAGAGATATGGTGGACGTAGTAGTCACGGCAACAGTCGATCGTCCTGTGTATTGTAGTAGGTCAGTAGGTCCTGGGCGTACATTTCAGCAAAATAATGCCCGCCCACACACGGTGAGAGTACTGCAGTTATGGCTGCCGTCCAGAGTATCGGCTAAGAGAACCAAACCATGTCGCGAAACTAAGAGGGTCATATTTGAAGTCGTGAGCAGCCCATTT
Organism: Schistocerca americana; assembly: GCF_021461395.2. Lineage (NCBI taxonomy): Eukaryota > Metazoa > Arthropoda > Insecta > Orthoptera > Acrididae > Schistocerca > Schistocerca americana. The sequence continues at coordinate 322,207,182 of NC_060121.1, read as the reverse complement.
TCAAAATTTCCAATTAAAACAATGTAACGAAAACGATTGCAGGATGGTTCTCTGAAGACTTTACATTGCCTGTTGCCATATGTCATTAGCATCTATCATGTAACCACCAGTACCTCATAAATAGACGAAATCATTGTTTCGTTTCGACAGCTGGCTGTTATTGAATTCTTAGTCAAAGACGGAACATGTACTGCTGAAATTCACCTCGAACTTCTACTTTCCTTTGGAGATGTGTGCAGCGTTAGGAGGTGCGTGAAGCATACCAAAGGTTGAAACATGAGTATCCAAGATCAGCCTCATAGAAGTCACCCTCGAACGGCCTCCATGGAACGCAACAATGAAGAAGTTGATGGTTGATTGAAGAAGACTGGCATGTCACAGTGAAATCACTGAGAAACATGCAGGAGGACAAAGTGCAGTGCAAAACTCATTCAAAGCTCGGGTTATCTAGAAGTCTGTTCCCGTTGAGTCCCCCGTTTATTCAGTGAAGACTGCAGTCGTCGAAGAAGAATTATCACACGAAACCTTCTTCATAGTGACAGGCTATGAAAACTGGTTGCATCATTACGAGTCTGAAGCAGAACGCCAGAATATGGAATGGCACCTCTCGGATTCGGTACCGAAGAAGAAGGCAGTGCAATCTGCTGGGAGAATTATGGGTACTGTCTTCTGGGATGCGTAGGACTGCACTCTTAATTCTCTTATACCTGGACAAACTACAAATGCTGCGTGCTTCAAGCAGACACTAATGAAGATCCGTCGAGCGTAGTACACATAAATGCCCTGGGAACAATATCGTCCAGCAACAGAATGCCGCGGCTTCTCACACTGCATGTATCGCTGCGGAGATCAGGGCATTTGGGTGGGAACTCCTCCACATCCTTCCTCCAACTATCATCTTCTCGGTTCTCTTAAGGAACTTATCCAAGTCCAACATTACGAGACGGTGGAGGATGTTCGACAAACAGTGCGTCAGTATCTCTGAGAAGCTGGAACGCAGCTCTGTCGTAAGAGTATTCTCAAACCACAGTAAAAAATATGTTCAAATAACGGGAGACTACAGGAATGTTGAAAAATGACTTAAAGTATACAGGGTGGTCCATTGATAGTGACCGGGCCAAATATCTCACGAAATAAGCATCAAACGAAAAAACTACAAAGAACGAAACTCGTCTAGCTTGAAGAGGGAAACCAGATGGCGCTATGGTAGGACCGCTAGATGGCGCTACCATTGGTCAAACGGATATCAACTGCGTTTTTTAAAATATGAACCCTAATTTTTATTACATATTCGTGTAGTACGTAAAGAAATATGAATGTTTTAGTCGGACCACTTTTTCCGCTTTATGATAGATGGCGCTGTAATAGTCACAAACGTGTAAGTACGTGGTATCACGCAACATTCCGCCAGTGCGGACGGTATTTGCTTCGTGATACATTACCCGTGTTAAAATGGACCGTTTACCAATTGCACAAAAGATCGATATCGTGTTGATGTAAGACTCTTGTGGTCAAAATGCCCAACCGGCGTGTGCAATGTATGCTGCTCGGTATCCTGGACATCGTACAAGTGTCCGGACCGTTCGCCGGATAGTTGTTATTTAAGGAAACAGGAAGTGTTCGGCCACATGTGAAACGTCAACCACGACCTGCAACAAATGATGATGCCCAAGAACCTGTTTTAGCTGCTGTCGCGACTAATCCGCATATCAGTAGCAGACAAATCGCGCGAGAATCGGGAATCTCAAAAACGTCGGTGTTGAGAATGCTACATCAACATCGATTGCACCCGTACCATATTTCTATGCACCAGGAATTGCATGGCGACAACTTTGAATGTCGTGTACAGTTCAGCCACTGGGCACAAGAGAAATTACGGGACGATGACAGATTTTTTGCACGCGTTCTATTTAGCGACGAAGCGTCATTCACCAACAGCGGTAACGTAAACCGGCATAATATGCACTATTGGGCAACGGAAAATCCACGATGGCTGCGACAAGTGCAACATCAGCGACCTTGGTGGGTTAATGTATGGTGCGAAATTATGGGAGGAAGGATAATTAGCCCCCATTTTATCGATAGCAATCTAAATGTTGCAATGTATGCTGATTTCCAACATAATGTTCACTGCATGACAGAATGGCGATGTACTTTCAACATGATGGATGTCCGGAACATAGCTTTCGTGCGGTTGAAGCGGTATTTAATAGCATATTTCATGACAGGTGGATTGATCGTCGAAGCACCATACCATGGCCCGCACGTTCACCGGATCTGACATCCCCGAATATCTTTCTGTGGGGAAAGTTGGATAGTTGCTATCGTGATCCACCGTCAACGCCTGACAACATGCCTTAGCGCATTTACAATGCATGTGCGAACATTACGTTAGGCGAACTACTCGCTGTTGAGAGGAATGTCGTTACACGTATTGCCAAATGCATTGAGGTTTACGGACATCATTTTGAGCATCATTGCATTGATGTGGTATTTACAGGTAATAACGCTGTAACAGCATGCGTTCTTTAGCATCATTGCATTAATGTGGTATTTACAGGTAATAACGCTGTAACAGCATGCGTTCTCAGAAATGATAAGTTCACAAAGGTACATGAATGACATTGGAACAACCGAAATAAAATGTTCAAACGTACCTACGTTCTGTATTTTAATTTAAAAAACCTACCTGTTACCAACTGTTCGTCTAAAATTGTGATCCATATGTTTGTGACTATTGCAGCGCGATCTATCACAAAGCGAAAAAAGTGGTCCAACTAAAACATTCATATTTCTTTACGTACTACACGAATATGTAATAAAAATTGGGGTGCCTACTTAAAAAAACGCACTTGATATCCGTTTGACCTATGGCAGCGCCATCTAGCGGGCCAACCATAGCGCCATCTCGTTTCCCCCTTCAAGCTAGACAAGTTTCGTTCTTCGCAGTTTTTTTCGTTTGATGCTTATTTGGTGAGATATTTGGCCCGGTCACTATCAATGGAGCACCATGTATATTATATTGGTAGCGTTTCCCCATACGTTTAAATAAACACAACAGATACACGTAACACAGACTTTACTCATTAATAATATATTCTCCTCCAATATTTACAACAGTCTGCCAACGCTGGGGTACTGTAGAAAACATATGGTTTTGAGGCGAAAAACTCGTCGAGTCATGTGCGGATCGCACTTTCATCCAGAACGAAAGTTTCTTCAAGGTTGCTCAATAGAGAGCGGAAAAGAAGAAAATCCGAGGGTCAAGTGAATAAGGTGGCTGCAGAATGACTTCCCAACCGAGCTCCTGTATACTCTTTTTTGTCAGTCTAGTAGAATTCCAGCGGACGCTATCGTGGAGTAGCACCACTTCACGCAGTCTTCCTACGCGTCGTTTTTGGACTCCGTCTGCAAGGCGTCTCAATTGTTGACAATAAATGTCAGAAGAAATTAATAGTACGCCTCACCGTGGCTGTTCCACCAGTTGCGTAACATTATCTTTTGTTAAGGGGCGCAGGTCTTCGTACGGGGAGTTGCTGCTTTCTTTGGACTCATCCAGTGCTTTCTTTTTCTTATGTTTGCATAAATACACCATTTCTCGTCACCAGTAACGATACAGGATAGCAATGGCCGGTGTCCTTCAAGAGCCAACCGATTATCAGCAAGCAGAGATGCACAATAGCCACCCACAGATTTTTGTGATTTTGGTTTAGACCGTGCGGTACCAATACAACCGATTTTTGAGCCTTCTCCATTGTATGTAAATGTCGCACGATGTTGGAATGACCACAGCTCATCATATCTGCCAGTTCTCGAGTGCACTGTTGCGGATCATTGTAGATTAATGAGTTTAAATGATCTTCATCAAATTCCGAAGGTCTTACTGAATGCGGATGGTAACTAATGTAAAAATGATCCTCCTAGAAACAAGGATATCATTTTCTTGCCATGCTCTGTTCAACTACGTTCCTCCCATACAAGGAGAAAATGTTTCTGGCTACCTCCGCTGGTGTCACCTCTCCATTGAACTACTACAGAAGAATATGTCGGAAACGTTCCGATTTCTGCACTTCGCACTCCGTTTTCTAGCGTCCACAGATCCACTCACTATCTTCAAATGACAAAATGAGTATTCCTAAACTCAAACAGCAACACCGAGCTACAAATAGAAAAATAACAATCGATAAATAAACCCATAGTAACTCGAATACCAATATACAAGATAAAAACACTACGATCTTATGCACCAACCTAATAGATTAAGGCCATGTACTTGGTTTCCCCAAAAAATTAAGGTGAAGACTTTTAAAAATGTTTGTTCTTCACTTTCATATGGCCCTCGTACTGACCCGCCATACCATCACCCCAAGAGCTTGGCCTGTAGAGTTTGTTCACAAAGAGAACGAGGGCTTCCTGTTCTGAATCGACAAGAGTTGGTACAGGTCGTTCGACTTCAGCACGCTCATGTTTTCTGCCCACCCGCTGCCAACTGCAGCGATCTAACCCAGAAACTTGCTTATGTAGCCATTGGGAAGCGGTTGTTGAATCGTGTTGTGTTGTGTAGTATATGAATATGACTACTGATGAATAACGAAGAGATTCCTGGCTCATCACGAGCAGTGCCAGATAAACTTACTCGGAGTAGTACTTCACGGAGTGGAGCAAGAAAAAATAATTAATAAAGTTAGCTAATGTTGCAAGTGAAGAGTTGATCCACCTTCTCTCTCATCCTATTAGGCGAACAGTGACGTACGCAGAAGCAAGCTTAAGCACTGTGAGAAGAATTCTGAAATTATGCAGAGAGAATCCTGAGAAATCACCAGAAACTCTCAGCAAAAAGAGGAAATTTTCAATTTCTATTACTCAGCTCGACAGTTCTTTGAAACTGTCCCCCTTTGTCTGAACTACTTCAGTGTGGTAATTTCGTATGTATGCGTAATATCATCGTTAATGCTTGCTGGAATTGCTGGTACTGTTTCTCTTACAAGGAGACTTTTTGAAATCACATATGCTCTTGTGTGGGGTATTATCACACTCTACAATCCTTTACCTGGTGGGCACTCGTTTACAAGTGATAAACAAAAAAGTATTTCTATTAATTCACTACAAGACTAAAGCAAACATTAACGACGGCGATTATTGCCACAATGTAACTTTTAGTACTGGTTCTTTTTAATTTCTAATTGTTTATGAGAACTGGGCGGGATTAGTAGCAACAATGACCATATATTCAACACGCAACTATCAATTCCCATTTCACAAATCTTGTTAGCTTCTATGTATATATGCAGACTGAAGCAACGGATGAAAATTTTTACCAAGGCTCACTAGAAAGAGGCACTGACCACTACGCCACCTCGTCACAGTGGCTTTGCACAGCTGCACGCCTTCCTCCTCAATCAAAATTCCCGTTCACATCTCAGCTCATTTGTTTTGCTGCTGTTCGAGTTTAGGGGAGAATACCAAGAGAACTTAAGCATGAATGGGAATTTGGACTGTGGTGGAAGATGAGCTGTGGTAGTCCGTGTAGTTGTGTGAAACAACTGTCCAAAGATGGCGTCGTAGTTAGCGCATCTGCTTAGTGAGCAGGAGACCTGGGTTTGAATCCTGTTCATGCTGCAAATTTTCATTAATCGCTTCAGTGTGCAGACGTACATCATAGATGTTCGAGACTTGGAAAGCTCTCTGGAACCATATAGTTTCAGTTGTAAGCTATTGTTGCAACCCTTCTCAGTTTTTATTATTGCAGATATGCAATACGTAGCAGCGGCCAGTACATGGCACCATCAACACCACTTGGAGCATAAACTGACATGTGAGCGCAAGTGTAGCGCCAACACTGCGTGACATGAACATGACTTTTCCCCTACCCCTCGGCAGCTCATGTGCTGATAGGCAGTATACAGAGCTTGTTTACACCGCTCTCCTCAACCTCCTTCCCTTTTCAGAATTTACGAAACAAAAATTATCAAACTGCCGTATGTATTCAGAAGTTGTTTACACGACCAATTTCGACATCTTATTAATGCCATATCATGGCCCTCCATATACAGGAAACCTGATATATCTATACACTGATAACTGAAGCCATCATACCTGGATTCCAATGTTTGTGTATCTTTTGTGGAGTGCGTACTTCACTACTTAACAGCAGCTACAAACCCTCAAAATTCGTTCTTCTTTTTGTGAACAAAATGTATAGCGACAACGATTGCAGTCTGGCAGCGTTTAGTCTCCTCGGACACTCCACACATTGATACGCCCATTGTGATGTTACACGCAGTACCGGGACTCATCTGAAAATTAAGCGTGTTTCCATTGTGGGTTTGTTGTTGTCGCAGGGCGCAGCTCTAGCAGGTCAAGGCAGGTCGCAAAAATGCTCCGTTGTTGACATTCCATAGTGCTCTAGATGTCGTAGGACTATCCACGTGGATACTTGCTTTCCCGAAAAAGCGCCCATTTACTAACTGTGCAATCCTACAAGGCCGAGCGAACAAGGTCAGCTTAGAATTGGACCGGAGCTCGAACCTGGGACCTTTGACTTTGGGAACATGCCCCCTACCGATTGAACTATCCAAATATGAGTCATTCGTTCTCAAACCTTCACTTCCGCGGGTATTTCCTGTCTCCCAGATTTCACAGAAGTACTTGAAACTCAGTGGGTAGAGAGGGTAGAGCACCTTGCAGCAAAAGCCAAAGCCGAAGCTAGCAGCTTCGAGTCCCACAGAGGAAGTTTGAATTCAGCGCACAGTCCACTGCAGAGTGGAAAAGAATTCTCGAAACACCGAGTGGTTATAATTACAGTGGAGCTACTCACGGAAGTCCATTGCAGCTGTAATTATCGTATGGCAGCGAAACTTGGTAGATATGTTAATGTGTTAGTGCACAACCGATTTACGGTGGAAAAAATACTTCCAATTTTGGCCACCAGGTGCAAATCCGGCGCTTTACACAGATCGTATGAGGTATCACATACACGCTGGCGTCTGAAAAGGCATAACGTGAGTGAACAGTACAGCTATCGGAAGGAGAGACCGTTCGCTGTTAGTGAAACTGTTTTATGTGAACGGCTGAGGACAGGCCCAATGTAAATGGTTAAATAAAATGGTAATTAAATTCTTAAATACGGGTGAGCTTGGTGCGGTAATTGGAATAGGAAGGCGTCCTATCCCAGTGGAAGTTACTGACTGGGTTGGTGTTGCTGCAACTGACAATGTAGTACATGCCCCAGACAGTGCTTTTGCAGTGCCACGAGAATTGTTCGTCTCATTGTCAACAGCACGGAATGTTTTGCGGCCTAGAATACATTGCTGCTCGTACAAGATCCAGGTGGCGCAACAACTGAAAACTCACAATCCGCAACAATGTTCTGAATTTGCTATTCGGTTTCTGGCACGGTGACATGCGATAGGGCAATGTCAAACGGAGTGTCAAGGCACGTTTTGCACTACAGTGAGCAGTGAATACACAGAACTTCCGGATTTGGGGTACTGTTAAACTGTGTGTTGTGCATGAAAAGCCACTGCGCTCGCCGGATATGATGACCTGCTGCTGCTTCACAAGCAGCAGCATGTGATTCCTGTTTTGAAAGAGCGCAGCTGTGAGGAACCCGCTGCTTTCCTGCAAAGTGGAGCAACACCTCGTGTCTCTAGCCCAGTAAAAGATCTGTTTGATGCAACCATCCACGAACGTGTCATCTCCAGAAGTTTTCCAGATGCGGCCTGCAAGATCACCTGATCTGAATCCATGGCTCTGGAAATATCTGAAAGACTCGTTTACCAGGGGTACCTACCTGATCTGAAGCCCACTGTACAGGAAAAGGTTATTAAAATTCCACCGGAACTGCGGACAACCGTTTATCAAGTGGTTCTACGGATGCAGCACCTCATCGACGTCTCCGGCGGTAATATTGAACAACTTGTGTAAGTGGCAGTTAGTTCTTCCATTCACAGCGCCAGGTTTGCACCTGGTGGCCAAAATTGGAAGTAACTTTTTCCAGTTTAAATTGATGCGGCATTAACGCATTAGAGTGTCTAGCAAGTTCGTCAGCCGACACTGGAGCTTTCTGAGTAGCTGCACTTTAGTATGTCTGTCCTCTCTGGCGCTAATCATGTGGGACACTGAGGTACTGCATGCCTTCGGATATAGTCCTACCGAAAACATCCATTTCATATACGCATTACAATCGTGGGTCCTAACCAGTGCGAACTGCAATATCGCGGTATGACGAACCGCATACTTGATGGACCACGATCGTGCCCCTGTCGAATTCCGACAAATGCTGATAGACGTTGTCCAACTTACACGAGGCAAAAAACTATCTTCTAAGAAACCACAATTCAATTTCCATTTCTAAACAAAAGACTCTGCTGCGTAATCTTTCCTTACAAATACACTGTCTGACAAAATACGCTCACAAGGGAAGGAGGAAATGAAATAAAGCTTCAAGTGTTGAAACGGTATTTGATGTTATGTGCCTGATTACAATATCGTGTCAAATTTACAAAGCACTTAGCAGTATGAGTCCACTTATAGGTATGGCATAACGGCCCCATCTCAATCCATGCACTAATTCAAATACGAAGGGTGTCATAAATTGTATCGTCTCGTGATGCAAGCAGGCCCAGAACTGGTGTAACAGGTCCTCGATATCCTGGACAATTGCGCTGGGACAGACTTCCGAGCTGGTCCAGCAAATTCTGTATGGCGACAGATCTGGCGATCTTGCTGGCTTCAGGAGTATCTCAGACAGTTCATAGAGACACGTGCCAAGTGTGAACGACCGTTGTCCTATTGAAAAAATGGCATCACGATAATGTCACACGACAGGTAACACACAAGGATGCACTAAGTCCGTGACGTATCGTTGTGCTGTCTTCCCTCAATCACTACAAGCGGTGACTTGAAGTCATACCCAATGGCTGCCCACACAATGACGCCAGGATTAACACAGCTGTGTTTCTCGAAAACTTCGGAAGAATGGAACCTGTCCTCACGTCGTGCCAGAGTCGCCGACGATGGTCCTACATGGTCATGTAGAACCACGATTCATTGCAGAACAGAATGCAATGTCATTTAACGGCAGCCCATGCTCCCGATCAGACACCATTCCAAACGCAGCACTTATGGCGTTAGCTACAACCTACGCGTGAGACGGTAATTTCCTATTCCGGCTGCTGCTAGTCTCCGACCAATGGATGACGCAGATTGTGGCAGGGAGTCTATCCTTTATTCTCAAATGGCAGGTGTAGATGTGAAAGTATTAAGATGTGCACAATACGGCCAGACGTGGTCGACCGGGACTCTGACGAAGGGAATGCCTTCCCTCGCGTTTACAGCCAGCCACCACGTGGGCTCTGTCACATCCGAATGCCCTAAAAATCTGGAAGTAGCGCAATCCGCCCAACCGCCCAAATGGAGACACACACTTGGGCTCGTTTCAGACTCTGTTAGGTGCTGCCAGTGGTGTCTCAGACGCATACGCGGCATCTTTCTGATCTTCACAGTGTCATCCGGCTCTCTTCACGCCTCATATACACCCTCCAGGCCTGGAAACAGCACGAATCATGAAGAGTGCTAATACACTCTGGTGGCCATTCTACTTGACACAGAGTATTTCGCCTCCAATCATTTACATGCCCACCGATGACGTATACATATATGAAGTTGTGTTGAAAGCCGCCAGGTCTTAGGGTGCTACACTTTTTCAAAGGACTGCAGAATGCAGATGGCATTACACTACCTACTTCGTGCAATTGCGCTCAAACGCTAAATAGGCCCACATCCAAGCCTTCAGTGCATCTCATGCCAGTCTGACCTGTGTTGCACGCCTCCTTCGTGTTGTTGCAGTTTTATTGGCCAGCAGGCTATGAGTCCTCCCTCACTAAATTTCGGATTAAACAGAAAGCACCATGCAAGATCAGTTGCACTGGCAGTTTTCCGCAACGGCTATAATAACTGCTTCTCATCGTCTGCAATAAACACGCTTCCTGGTAGCACGCTGCAATTCATCAACTGCTCTTTCATCCATATGCATCTCGCTTCTAATTATACTAGGTGGTTATAATTAAAGTGCAGATAATCATAGAGGTCCATGCTGGGCTGTCCTGCCTCGGGCATGCATGTGTGTGACGTCCTTAGGTTAGTTAGGTTTAAGTAGTTCTAAGTTCTAGGGGACTGATGACCTCAGCAGTTAAGTCCCATAGTGCTCAGAGCCATTTGAACCATTTGAACCAGTGTGGGCTGTAATTATCGTATGGTAGATATTCTAATGCGTTAATGCGGAACCGATTTAAGTTCGACAAAAAAGTTAGTTCCGGTACTGGCTACCATGTCCACATCTGACGATGTGAATGCAAGGAAGATGCATAGAAATGTTCCCATATGTAATGCACTAGCGACGGGATGTGGGCAGAAATGTCAAGCAATTGAGAAAGGGATGACTCTGATTTCATTATTAATCGTCATTTAAACAATTTGTTCAATATGAGGTCCGGAAACATCGACGAAATGCTGCATACGTAAAACGACGTGATCAGCAGTTGCTCGCATAGTTCCAGTGCAATATGAACAACGGTTCCTGTATACTGGCGCTGAGATCAGATAGAGACCGAACATGTCGGTGATAAACGCATTCTTTTCGATATCTCCAGAACCAAAAGTCACATAGATTCCCATCAGGCAATGCATCGTGAATACGTCTGGAGGTAGCACGTTCGTGGAACGTTGCATTAGGCAGATCTTTCACTGAAGTATTGCCCTATCTTGCATGAAAACAGTGGTTTCCACGCAGTAGCGATCTTCCAAAGCTGGAATCACGTGCTATACAATTAGATTTCGATAATGTGCAGACGTCACGGTACGCCTGACAGGCCCTCTGCTTGTATTCCCCTTAAAGAAGAACGGGCCGAGAACACAGGTTTTGAACATGGCTGTTTGGTTCAGTCACCGTTTATAAATTAAAATTGAAACAAATGAGCCCTCGGTCACAATTTTTTAGTCTTATTAACCGGGTTTCAACACTTCTAAGAGTGCCTTCATCAGAATTTAGAAATTTAAAGTAGTCTATAACATAATTACAAATTTATGGAAAGAAAAAATTTTTTTATATAAAAAAAGTGTAAGTACTGATTAACAGTACAAGAAAGAGACAGTACTTACATGTCATGTATAAAATAAATAACAGGCCAAGAAGGGCTTTAGACACAAAATATTTAAAAGGAATGTGTGAAGGCGAGCCTCTAAGGGCTGCTGATACCTGTACAGTCACAAGTTGCAACGGACTGAGGCGCCCGCGTTAACGAAGAGCAAATTCAGAACATTGCTGTGGCTCGTGAGGTTGTTAAAATTCATGGTGAAACCTTCAGCTGTCATTTATTTTGCATAATTCGCCAATAGTTTCGGTCAATGACCATTATCAAGGTTAGCCTAAAACGAATAAATCAAACCCTTACAGATTACAAAGTTTATAGGGAAATATGACGTTAAATAGTATTTCACTTACTGGTATAAACGGCAGGAAAGTTGTACCATAATTTGAAAAAAAGTTTTAAGCCCACTGTACTACGTGAAAAGAGTTCTCACAATAATAACTGAGTACGATAATTTTTGTCAAGAAGCGTAATGTTGCTGCACCGTCTGGGTCTTGTACGAGTGCCAGTGTAATACAGAACGAAAAATATTTCCGCACTGTTGACAATGGGATGGAGAACTATTGTGATACAGCACGAGCACTAGCACTACCAGCGGCTCGTGTTGTATGGTCAGTTATAGTAACAGCAACCACGTCAACAACTTCCACGAGCCACACCAAGCTCACTCGTGTTTTCAAATTTCATTAACACTTTCTTTAGACCATTTAATGACAAACGTTCTTTCAGTCGTCAGTACTCTCTCAATACAGCACTGTAATTGATGCTGCTCAAATAAAACAGTTGCACTAACAGCACACGGGCTCTCCTCTTGATAGCCATACTGTTCACTCATGTTATGACTTGTCAAATGGCAAAGTGTATGTCAAACCGTCATACTAACTGTGTAGATCGCCAGATTTGCACGTGGTGGTCAAAATTGGTACTACATTTTTCCAGAGTAAATCGGTTCCGTATTAACACATTAGTATATCCAAATAGGTTCGCCCTGGAAACCGTGAGTAGCTGCATTTTAATTACAACCACCTTCTGAATGCGCAATACTGTTACTAGTTTTTTTTACAGAAATATTATTTGCAACACTATAATAAAAATTTTGGCCGTGCGGCCGGTCGTCATTAACTACACTCACGATACTTCGACTAGGCACCTTCCAGTCATCTTCAGGTGAGACATCGAAAAGTGACGAAGCCCTTACCCATTCCACAATGTTATGATTGTGGTAACTGAGTGACCACACTACCCGGCGGTCAGCACCCTAGCAAGAGGAACTGCTGAACTCAGCTGTCCTCGGAGCTGAAACTCACCGTGGGCATCGGCTTATTTTGTCGTATTCGTTTCGGGAAAAACGTGCAAATGTTGGAGTTCCACGCTTCATCCCTCGTACCCACTATCACGATTCATCAGATTTTTCTGTCATGCGTTTTTCCACGGATTCTTTAATAACTGAGAACCAAAAATTTGTTGCTGCGGCGAACATTATTGTTTCTTCATGTTCCATTGAGAAACAGTGTTCAACAACAGCAGACTTGTTTGGCTGAAAACTGCGAGTGTAGTGTTGAGGTCCGGTACAGCATTCTTCCACAGTGGGCACTATTCCAAACGACAAGGTATCTTGAAAATTCCAGCTTTACCAGTTCCTTCCTAACATAAAAGGCCAGAATGCTATACTTCCTTCTGCCCAAGGGTGCTGTACACAACCTGTCGGGACATGTTCCGTACCCCAGCCACTTACTGAAAACACGACAACGCACCACAGGCCCTTGTCAATTTGGACCAATCGACACGCCGGACCACATCGTTTGTATATGAAAGAACAGATGCCATCGGCGACCGTGAAGCTCTCTAGAATGAAATGATAATCGAGACCCTAAGCTGCCGGCAGGTGTTGATATATGTCAACGGGGACAATTGAAAACGTGTGCCCCGACTTGGCAGATGCTCTATGCATCTGAGACACAGAGGGCACAGAGGATAGTGCGACTGCAGGGATTTATCCCTTGCACGCTCCCCGTGAGACCCACATTCCCAACTTAATGTCCACACACTACATTCGTAGCGCCCCTGGCCATTACACTCATTACTCGCGGCAGACAATCTTACCGAGTCCTATAAAAGTTCGGGCAATGCGTGTGCATCCGCATAGAAGAAGGTCATATAGTTACGGCTAACCGGCCAGCTTAGGGTCTTGATTTAATTATTATTTCACATCGTTTGTAGGTGTGCCATTAGACAATATGTTACCGTCAAGGGGAGGAACGTCTTTGCTGATACAACACTCTACAACAAAATAAAAACTGTGGCATAAGCTGAACTCGCTGACAGCTAAAATATCAGCTCACGAGCTGCAAGCCTACATGGCTCAGAGACAACCAAGAAGAGGTCATTCATCACGACATCTAGACGCACCACGACAGAACAGCCAACTACAACTTTCCGGAAACAGTGAGGAGATGAACCTCAGGGAGTGTCGGGAAGGATTTCCAGAGACCCCGACAACCATCACCAGATTTCTACACCTTGGATGAACCCAGACTTGTGCCTTAGTGAATCGGCGGCTAACTAGCCAGATAAATGAGAAATATAGTTTGGTTCTGATAGATAACGCAGGGAATGTAGTATAGACTGTGGTGTAGTAGTGTAGCCTAGAATTGTAAATTACAAAATTTGTGATACAACAATGCAGCATCGTACAATAGAACAGTAGCATGTGCCTCTTGGATTCCGGAAGAGCAAATATCTCTGCACCAGATTGCCAATGGGTGGTATGTAGAATTCTCTTTTTATGAGACTCGCCACGAATTCCCCTCCTGTGTCAACCTCTTCATCTCAGAGTGGCAACTGCAACCCGTGCCCTCAATTATTTTCTGGGTGTATCCAATCTTTGTTTTCTTCTGCAGTTTTTACCCTATACAGCTCCCTGACGTCTTATCAGATGTCCTATCATCCTGTTCTTTCTTCTTGTCTACAACAAACTAAATGAAGATATCTTATTTATTAATTCCAGCCTCCCACAATAATTAATTGTTCTTCACTGATTCCAGAAAGTCTGCAACCTTATGAAACGTGATCCAAAAAAACGTTTACAAACTCACGTTACACATCGTACATACAACAAGGATCAGTAATAACATAGGAACTGGGGGTCGCAGATGCCACCAAAGGGCGCTGCGGTTACGAGACGGCGTTGCTATACGGACACGGATGGAGCGCAAGGACACCTTCGCCATCTATGCCTTGAAGCGTTGGGAGTAACGTGGCTAGCTGCATGTACAGCGATATGGCTGAGATGCATTTGATTTATAGTGCGGCGAAATGCAATGGACGAGAAGCCATGCTATTGTATTGTGCGAAATATTCCGATAAAAAGGTGCCATACCACACATTATTCGTCACTCTGTATCGCCGATTGTGCGAAACCGGCTCCTTCCATATGTCAAGCCAGATACTGGTCACCAACGAACAAGACGGACTATTGCGATGGAAGAGAGCTTTCGCGAAAGAGTGCAGCGTACCCCGCCAAAGACGCGCAAGGACTTCATCCTTTTCATTTCCAACGCGTCCAGGCATTGCAACCGAGGGACTACAACAACCACAAGGGATCTATGCGGTGATTTCTGCAGGAATCCTCTGCAGATCGAAGCTTCGAAGCGAGTGTCCTCTTAACTGATGAGATTGCGTTCGCATTGGAAGATGTGATGAACGTACACAACATGCACACGTGGGCAGATGTGAAGCCACACGCTACACGTAGGCATGCCTCACATTGCAAATATACTCTTAATGTGTAGGCTGGCGAGACTGTTTAATTAGGCCGTAAATTCTCCCGTATAGACCTAGTGGTAGCACGTATCTCGTATTCCTATGAGAGATTCTACCGGGCATGCTGAATGATGTTCCCATGCCTATTCGTCCCCCCATTCGACTTCAGGACTACGGAGCCCCATTGCATTTCAACAAGTGTGGCCACATTTGCCGGCAACCGTTCCCGGCCGTTGGACTGATCGCTGTGGGCCAGTAGCATGGCCATCCCGATCGCTCGACCTGTCCCCAATCGTTCTTTTCCTGTGAGGGTATCTGAAAAGCCTTGTGTATGAAACACCTGTTACATCGGCGGAGAACCTAGTGGGTACGATTGTTGCGGCAGCAGGACGTTTACGAGGTACACCAGGTGCACCAGGTGCGTCGTTCGATGCAGCGTCGATCTGAGGCGTGTCTCGATGCATCCTATAGTGGGCGGCCATTTGTAGCATGTAACTCAAGAATTGCAACGCCATCTACACTGAAGCGCTAATGACACTGGTAAAAGCATGCGCATTCGAATACAGAGATATGTAAATGGGCAGAATATGATGCTGCGGTCGGCAAGTGTCTGGCGCAGTTTTTAGATCGGTTATTGCTGCTTCAATTTCAGGATATTTAGATTTAAGTGAGTTTGAACGTGGTGTTATAGTCGGCGCACGAGCGATGGGACACAGCATCTCCGAGGTGGCAATGAAGTGGGTATTATCTCCTACGAGCATTTTACAAGTGTACCGTGAATATCAGGAATCCGGTAAAACATCAAATCTCTGACATCGCTGCGGCCAGAGAAAGATCCTGCAAAAATGGGAATCGTTCAGCGTGACAGAAGTGCAACCCAGAATGATATTTTCACTCTTCAAAGGAGTGTGCTCTGATATGAAACTTCCTGGCAGATTAAAACTGTGTGCCGGACCGAGACTCGAACTCGGGACCTTTGCCTCTCGCGGGCAGATGCTCTTCCATCTGAGCTACCCAAGCACGACTCATGACCCCTCCTCACAGCTTTAATTCCTCCAATAGGAAGGTAGGAGACAAGGTACTGGTGGAATTAAAGCTGTTAGGACGGGTCGTGAATTTTGCTTGGGTAGCTAGTTGGAAGAGCACTTGCCCGCGAAAGGCAGAGGTCCGGAGTTCGAGTCTCGGTCCGGCACACAGTTTTAATTTGCACCCCGTCCGCAAATTGTTGCAGATATCAATGCTCGGCCGTCAACAAGGGCCAGTGTGTAGGTCCCGAGTTCGAATCTCGGTCCGACACACAGTTTTAATCTGCCAGGAAGTTTTAGAAGTGCAACCCGTCCAAAAATTGCTGCAGATATCAATTCTCGGCAGTCAACATGTGCCACTGTGCGAACCATTCAACGAAACATCAGCGATATGGCCTTTGGGACCCAAAGACTCACTTCTGTATCCTCGATGATTGCACGACACAAAGCTTTACTCCTCGCCTCGACCCGTAAATACCGACACTCGACTGTCGATGACTGGAAACATGTTGTCTGGTCGGACGAGCCTCGTTTCAAATTGTGTCGAGTGGACGTCAACAGGTATGGAGACAACCTCATGAATCCATGGAACCTGCATGTAATCAGGTGACTATTTAAGCTGGTGGAGGCTTTGTAACGGTGTGGGGCGTGCGCAGTGGGAGTGATATGAGACCCCTGATACGTCTAGATACGATTCTGGCAGGTGACACGTACGTAAGCATCCTGTCTGATCACCTCCATCCATTCACGTCCATTGTGCATTCCGACGGACTTGGGCAATTCCAGCAGGACAATGCGTCGCCCCACACGTACAGATTGGCTCCTGGAAAACTCTTTTGCGTTTAAACACTTCCGCTGGCCACCAAACTATCCAGACATGAACATTATTGAGCATATCTGGGATGGCTTGCAACGTGCTGTTCAGAAGACATCTCCACCCCCTCGTACTCTTATTGATTTATGGACAGCACTGCAGGATTCACGGTGTCAAACCATCCAGCACTACTTCAGACATTAGTGGAGTCTATCCCACATCGTGCTGCGGCACTTCTGCGAGCTCGCAGGGGCCTTACACGATATTAGGCAGGTGTGCCAGTTTCTTTGACTCTTCAGTGTAGTGACCCCGGATGGCCTTTGCGATCCCCAATACATATGTGGTTTCTGATCCTTATTGTATGCCCGATAACCATGACTTTTCACGAATCACCCTGTATGGTTGGCGGGAAACTACTTTCACCTGAAATTTGTGGGGGATTATATATCTTCAACGAAATATTGCCAACAAAAAGAAGATGAGCTAGAGAATTTGCCGGTTGCTCTCCTCATCTACCTTTCCTGGTTGGTTTTAACTGATAGTACCCTGTTAAGTTACTGGGAAGAATACCCACTTTCCCAGAACAGTGCTTTTAGGTGGGTGAGTTCTCTTGGCAGTCTAGATCTGAGATTGTAAAGGCTTCGTAGCATGTTGAAGTATCTCTGGATTAACACTTATTCTCTCTCTCTAATCGCAGTTAAATCTCAGATTATGAATTTATGATTCACGAATAGGATAACGTTTTTACTCTCAGTACCTTCTTATTTACTCACAATGAGGGAACATTTGTATCTTTATGAATAAAAGTTACTTTGAAGAAACGCAGAAAATTTTTTCAACCACTTTACTTAAAGTAATAGAGCACATTCAGTAACAGAGCTGCTTTGTAAACGATCCTTTGTATCAGAGAATACACATTACAATTACTAGAAAGGTCTCTCATAGACTGCTTGTAAAGAAATATATTTTCATCATGTGATAGGCTTAAGTTTCTGTCTACACTAGTGACAGCTATATCAGTAGGTTTGTTTTTGGAGAGGTTCCGCCTTGAGCAAAACACAGCTTTTATCTATTCTTTTATTTCAAAGACGTGTTTCACTGAAATTTCAGCATCATCAGAAAAGAGGAAAAATGTTCTTTACTACTTGTACACATATAAATTTCAGTTTTGAAGACAGTATTTAAAATTACCAGGTGCCGTGGTTTTCCTGCATTTTTATGTGTTTTTGCTGCAGTTGTCATCTGCAAACAGTTCGCCCCATTATTTATATCTGCAACCATACAGAACATAATGTGGAACAGTTATTTACTTCGAAATTTTACGACAGAGAAAGTTATGGTAATGCCTAACTTTAAATAATTCAATGTGGAAGATTTTGCTTTTGTGTGTGCGTGTCCGTGTGTGTGTGTGTGTGTGTGTTTTTGTAAGTGAATGGATGTGATTTTTATTTATTTGATTACCACTTTTTTATTTTCTATTTTTTTTTTTTTTTACTTTTTACTTTTTAATTAAGATTATTTTTATTTTGTGTGTGCATATGTCTGTATGCGTTCAGTGTGTTTATATTCTGTATGTTTGTGTTCTGTATGTTTACATTCTGTATTTCTGAGTTTGTAAGCTGATAACAGATTCTTTGCTTTTGTGTGCTAGGCGTCCCCTTTATTTTTGTTTCGATCACAAAATTAAAAACAGAGGGGACTTCTAGTTTGCAAAAACAAACAACCTGTCACCAACTTACAAACTCAGACACACAGATCAAACATACAGAACACAAACACACAAAAGAAACACACAAGCACAGATGAACAAGAAACAACCATAACAACAAGCAAATTTACACTCTCACTTATAACAACATAGCAGCCCATAGAATAGGTAACATATTCAAAAAACAAGGGCTAAACGTAGGCTACGGAACAAACAACTCAATACAGAGAAAATTAAAGGTAACCAGTACCAGCTTAAACACAACACATTCGGAATTTACCATCCGACATGCCAGGACTGCAAATCAATTTATATAGGACAGACAAGCAGAGACTTTCATACACAGAACACAGAAGGACATTAAAAAGTAACAGCTATCATTTTACATTTGCTGAACAGCTTATGGGCACGAAATGCAGCCCAACAAACCTCAACAGGCACCCACAAAAACTAATTATTGGAGAAAACTATCAAACCCAAAAAGCCATAGTTGAAGGAAAACATCTAATAAATGTCTTCATAGTTCTCTGCAATGGAAGTCTGTTCTCTACCCTCCAATAATTAACAGACAACGCTAAGCCATAAACACCCCAAACCCCTCTCCACACACACTCATACAAACAATGAAAAAGTAATAAAAATAAGAATATAAAATTAAAATAAAAAAGCAGTAATTAAATAAATAGAACTCGGACCCATTCACCTACACACACACACACACACACACACACACACACACACACAAAATGGCAGATACACCTCACATAGGTTCAAAAAGCCTGTGCAGATGTTAGCCTTTTTGTTTCTGTAATTTGTAAACACTGACAGTGAAAGTTACTTGTTAGTCTAGGTCTTCAAGGTGCAGACAGTGTAGAAACCAGAAAAAGTAAGTGAAATATATTTTAAAAACAAGCAGACGATCTTCTACACAGAATTAGTTGATGTTAGGCATAAGCAACACATTCCCAGTTGTAAAACTTCGAAGTAATTACCCGTTTTATATTAAGTCTGTATGGTTGCATATGACAAAATGGGAAAAATACAGCATCTGATAACGAGGTATATTAACACTGTTTCCCATATTTGTAAATACTGTCTTAAAATCTCAATATCATTTGTATACAAGTAGTAATGAGCGTTTCTCCTGTTTTATAGAAGATAATGAAAGCCCTCTGATGATGCTGAAACTTCTGTGAAATATGTCTGAGAAATGAAAGAAAAGTTGAAAATTGTGTTTTGCTCACGACCATTTGTAGACAAACACAGGCAGAAGAACTTCATCCAAAAGAGCTATATTATTAGTTAAGTGGGTTTGCTAACGGTGTAGCATACTTATTTGCTAAGAATTACAAATGGCGTGGGTCTGCACGGAAGTTCTCGTACATGGATTCCAACTCACGTAAAAGTTAAAAAAAAAAACAGTAGAAAGAATGCAGTGTGTTATTCACTTATATAATAAAAACCCGTAGATAATTATATAACAGAACATGGGTGTATTTATGTCACTGATTAATGTATGAGAAACACAGGTAACGTAATTTTCTTATACAGATATTATGTCATTTTATTATGTTTTTGGATATGTCTAACACAGACCCCAAATGGCTAACACATTAATCATACAGTATTCATGACTTCCAAAATTCAATAGATCAAACAGTTTTTTTAATTCTAGGTATTACAGTTGTTACATAAGAGGTAATCTTTCATATGTGGAACACGCAGGTCCAGATTACATGTTTTTCCAATTTGAAATGTACAGTTTATCCTAGTTTATACAAGTATAATATTTTAAAATAACCATCTGCTATATCAGTTCAGAGTAAAAACAAACTTTGTTCAGTTGTTTACAGTAAGTAAGGAACTATCTTCAAAAATTGCTACACCACGAAGATGACGTGCACGGACGCGAAATTTAACCGTCAGGAAGAAGATGCTGTGATATGCAAATGATTAGCTTTTCAGAGCATTCACACCTACAACGTGCCGACATGAGGAAAATTCCAACCGATTTCTCATACACAAACAGCAGTTGACCGACGTTGCCTGGTGAAACGTTGTTGTGATGCCTCGTGTAAGGAGGAGAAATGCGTACGATCACGATTCCGACTTTGATAAAGGTCGGATTGTAGCCTACCGCGACTGCGATTTATCGTATCGCGACATTGCTGCTCGCGTTGGTCGAGATCCAATGACTGTTAGCAGAATATAGAATCTGTGGCTTCGGGAGGGTAATACGGAACCCATGCCCGAGGGAGGATTCGAACTTCCTCCGGGAGGGGCCGCGTGACATGGCGCCTCAAACCGCACGGTCACTCCACGCGGCATTCGTCTGCAGCGCCACGTCTCAAGTGCGTCGTTTCTCTTCTGTTCCGGTTTTCACACAGTCCATGTTTCACTACCATTTTATGTATTGTATGTTAACCGGGGACCTAGAAACGACGGAGAGGCTCCGTCCCCGCTACAGCCGCAGTGGTCCACAACCCCACGACGACTACAGCAGTCCACTTCACCCCTCCGCCGCCCCACGCCGAACCCAGGATTATTGTGCGGTTCGGCCCCCGGTGGACCCCCCCAGGGAACGCCTCACACCAGAAGAGTGTAATCCCTATGTTTGCGTGGTAATGGTGATGTACGTGTACGTGGAGAAGTTGTTTGCGCAGCAATCGCCGACATAGTGTAACTGAGGCAGAATAAGGGGAACCAGCCCGCATTCGCCGAGGCAGATGGAAAACCGCCCAAAAACCATCCACAGACTGGCCGGTTCATCGGACCTCGACACAAATCCGCCGGGCGGATTCGTGCCGGGGAGCAGGCGCTCCTTCCCGCCCGGAAAGCCGTGCGTTAGACCGCACGGCCAACCGGGCGGGCTTTCACTGCCATACAATGCTGTGGTCAAAACATACATTCTCAGAAATTTGTTCCTCAATTTAAGGACTATGATATTAGCGGACTTCTCGTTGCCACTGCTAATCGGCTTTTGATGTCCACCTCGCCCCGTCCGCCGCAGTTTATATTACTATCTAGATAGCACAGTTCCTTAACTTCAGCTAATTCGTGACCATCAACACTAACGTTATATTTCTTGCAGTTTCCATTTCTGCTACTTCCCACCACTTTCCTATTTCTTCAATTTACTCTCAATTAATAATCTGTACTCATTCCATTCAGCAGATCTTGTATTTCTTCTTCATTTTCGCTTAAGATAATAATGTCATCAGTGGATCTTAAAATTGATTTTCTTCCACTCTGAATTTTAATTCCACTCTTGAACCTTTCTTTTATTTCCATCATTGTTTCTTTGATGTATAGATTGAACAGTGTGAACGAAAGCATACATCCCTGTCTTACGCCCCTTTTTAGTGCGAGTACTTCGTTTTTGATCTTTCACTCTCTTTATCCCTACTTGGCTCTTGTTCATGTTGTATATTACCAGTCGCTCCCTATAGCTTTCCCGTATTTTCCTCAAAATGGTTCAAATGGCTCTGAGCACCATGGGACTCAACTGCTGAGGTCATTAGTCCCCTAGAACTTAGAACTAGTTAAACCTAACTAACCTAAGGACATCACAAACATCCATGCCCGAGGCAGGATTCGAACCTGCGACCGTAGCGGTCTTGCGGTTCCAGACTGCAGCGCCTTTAACCGCACGGCCACTTCGGCCGGCGTATTTTCCTCATAAATTCGAACATCTTGCACTATTTGACATTGTCTAACGCACTTTCTAGGCTGACTAATCCTGTGAACGTGTTTGAATTTTCTTTAATATTATTTCCTTTATGAACCTCAACGTCAGAATTGATTTCTGATGCTTTTACCTTTCCAAAAGCCAAACTGATTTCATCTAACGCAAACTCAATTCTCTTTTCGAGAATTCTGTTTATTAGTCTGGCCAGTAATTTTGATCCATGAGCTGTTAAGCTGATTTTGCGATAATTCTTGCACTTGTCGCCTCGTGCAGCCTTCGGAATCGTGTGAATGATGTTTTTTTCCTAAAGTCGGCTGGTGTATCACCACTTCCACCAATTATTTTAGAAATTCTGATGGCATATTATCTGCCCCTTCTGCCATATTTGATCTTAAGTCTTCCAATGCTCATTTAAATTCAGATTCTAATACTGGATCCCCTGTCTCTTCCCCATAGACTCCTGTTTCTTCTTCCATCACGTTAGACAAGTCTTCACCTCATAAATGCCTGCAATATACTCGTTCCAGCTATCCGATCTCTCCTCTGCATTTAACAGTGGGCTTCCCATTGCACTGTTAATGTTACCACCCTTGCTTTTAATCTCACTGAATGTTGTTTTGACTTTTCTATGAGCTGAGTCAGTCCTTCCGTCAGTTATTTCTTAATAGATTTCTTCACATTCCTCAAGCAACCATTCACCTTAGCTTCCCTATACTTTCTTTTTATTTCATTTCTCAGCGACTTGTATTTCTGTATTCCTGAATTTCCCCGAACATTTTTGTACTTACTTCTTTCATCGATAAATTGAAATATTTCTTCTGTTACCTATGGTTTCTTCGCAGTTACCTTTGTTATACCTATTTGTTACTTTCCAATTTCTGTGATTGCCCTTTTTTAGAAATGTCCAGTGCTCTTCAACTGAACTGCCTACTGAGCTACTCCTTATTGCTGTATCTATAGTCTTAGATAATTTCAAGCGTACTTCTTCATACCTTAGTACTTCTGTGTCTCACTTATTTGCACACTGATTTTTCCTGACTAGTCTCTTAAACTCCAGCCTACTTTCCATCATTACTGAACTGTGATCTGTGTCTCTCTTCTCCTGAATTCGCCTTAGAATCTAATATCAGATCTCTGCCTGATCATGATGTGATCTAACTGATTTTTACCTGTATCTCACAGCGTCTCCGTGTATGCCTCCATCTCTTGTGATTCGCTATTACTAGCTGAACTTTGTTGCAGAATTCAGTTAGTCTTTCTTGTCTCTCATCCCTACTATCAACCCCATGCTCTCCCGTAATCCTTTCTTCGCATTCCAGTCCCTCGTGACCATTAGATTCTCATCTCCCTTTGCGTATCAAATTACCCGTTCAATATCCTCATATACTTTATTTATCTCTTCGTTTTCAGTTTGTGACGTTGGCATGTATACCTCAACTATTGTCAGTGTTGACTTGCTGTCGATTCTGATGAGAAAAACCCTATCATTGAGCAGTTCACGGTAACAAACAATCTGTCCTACCTTCCTATTCATTAGGAATCCTACTCCCGTTATACCGCTCTCTGCTGCTGTTGATATTACGCTGCACTCATCCGACCGGAAATCCTCGTCTTCTTTCCATTTCACTTCACTGACCGCCACTATATCTGGATTGATATTTTCTCAGATTTTCTAGCTGCCCTACCAGGTTCAAACTTCTGACATTCAAGGGCCCGACTTTTAGAATGTTATTCTTTCGTTGGTTATCCAATCTTTTTTTCGTGGTCACCTCACTTTTGGCAGTCCCCGAGATCGGAATGGGGGCTACTCCGAAATCTCCTGGCAATGGAGAGACCATCTTGACACTTCTTCAATTACAGGTCACATGTCCTGTGGATACACATTGCTAGTCACTAATGCAATGTGTTCCATTGCCTTCTGCATCAAATGGTTCAAATGGCTCTGAGCACTATGGGACTTAACATCCATGGTCATCAGTCCCCTAGAACTTAGAACTACTTAAACCTAACTAACCTAAGGACATCACACAACACCCAGCCATCACGAGGCAGAGAAAATCCCTGACCCCGCCGGGAATCGAACCCGGGAACCCGGGCGTGGGAAGCGAGAACGCTACCGCACGACCACGAGATGCGGGCCCTTCTGCATCCTCATGCTGTTGATCACTGATGATTCTTCCGCCTTTAGGGGCAATTTCCCACGCCACGGGTAAAGAGAGTGCCATGAACCTCTATCCACTCCCCCGCTCTCTTTGACAAGAGAGAATGAGGTTGAATTTTTGACGGAAATCTTCGGTCGAAAAAATCTGATGAGTTTTATTCAGAATTTAAGTGGTTGCGGGGTTCAAACCCGGGACCGAGAACGTTTTGATTACTTATTAAAGACGCTATTCCTAGACCACGGGTTCTATTACATTGGAGATAAAACTCAAACATAAAATTCACACACACTGAAGTACTTCGTTAGTCAAAGATGTGCTTGGTTTGAATGTCTTGGCTGTAGACTTCGTTTGTGCTGAGCGTTGGGCACGTCACACTGAAGTGTCCAGCAGTAGTCTGCCAAAACTGCTGCACTTCATCGACCCTGGCACCAAGACTCCATTAATGAGACGTCCTGGTGAAAGCGTTCGCCATACTCGTCACTAGCTGAACCTATGTTTTCGGGGAAGCTGTCAAGATGGAAGCTGAGGAGAAGAATTTTGAGGACAGGTTGACATCCTGCTGCTCGTACGCACTCATGCACTTGCTCACACCACTCACATAGTGAGCATATTAATAATTTACAGGGAAATTGGTTACAACTGATTTGAAAGCTATCCACGCATTCTTTCAGTATGGAAGTGGGTGTCAGCAGCTGCCTTCATTATTTGTGGACCTATGAGAACACCTTTCATTTTCGTATGACTCAACTCTGAAAACTTGTCGCACAGGCACTGAAAACCATTTGAGTCGTTGCCTAGTGGCTTCATGAAATTCTTCATGAACTCCTGCTTGATGTGAAGTGGTTCACATTAGCAGACAGGATTTGTTACGGTGCTGGAAGATAAAAGAGAACTTTCTTCTTAAGATTCTTTATCAACTGTACATTCTACAGGTGGAATAGATATTTGACAAGCGACGGCATCATGTGGAAATGAAGGAATATGTGGGTACTTTACATACGCTCGAGTTTTGTAGAAAAATCCAGTGGCGTTTGCCATACAGAAATAAGTCTGGTGCGGTTGCTTGGCTCAAGTAACATCATAGGAACTTCGAATTCCAGATTTTTGTTCTTCTTCGCCCTCTGTATTAAATCGCGCAAGTTGCATGCACATCTCAGATGAGCTGTGGTGCCCACGACCTACCAACATCCACATTTGATTCAAAGTACAGTTCATATGCTTGTTTCAGAGA
Organism: Schistocerca americana; assembly: GCF_021461395.2. Taxonomy (NCBI): domain Eukaryota; kingdom Metazoa; phylum Arthropoda; class Insecta; order Orthoptera; family Acrididae; genus Schistocerca; species Schistocerca americana. The sequence goes on along the minus strand of NC_060121.1, from coordinate 322,181,642 downwards.
CAGTGTACAGGTCTCCCGTTGGGATTTGTCTTTTATACAGCCGCACAAATAGCAAAACAGATCTGGTGAATTTATACAACCTCCGGAGGCCATAATATCGCCTTAAACTGAAAAAAAGTGCAAAATTAATAATATGCTACCGAAACTCTTTTGATGTATACCTTAATTATAACTCTTTACACAGACGGCGAAAATATTATATGGCATTGCATGAAAAATTATTGAAAATAACGGGGGATAAAAAAGTTGGTTAACGATTTTCCATGAAAATTAATTGCCGGCCGGAGTGGCCGTGCGGTTCTAGGCGCTACAGTCTGGAACCTAGCGACCGCTACGGTCGCAGGTTCAAATCCTGCCTCGGGCATGGATGTGTGTGATGTCCTTAGGTTAGTTAGGTTTGATTAGTTCTAAGTTCTAGGTGACTGATGACCTCAGTAGTTAAGTCGCATAGTGCTCAGAGCCAGCCATTTTTGGAAATTAATTTTTGTTGGTAGCTTCAAAACCTGACGTGATAAAGGAAAATGGTTTTCATATTTGAAATTAGCATAAAAATTACGTTATAAAAAGTATGTGTAGCCTATTTATCAGTGTTATTCGTCTGATGGGAAATTAAATGAGATGGAAGAATGGGCAAATTATTACGCTCCGTGCAAAACAACTACGTGACAAGAAAAGCAACAAACCAAGTGAAGAAAGACAAGCTTCTTAAAAAATGTTACATCTAGATAGTTAAAAGAGGCTAGAGTTGCCTAATTTGGGCTCATAATTTGTTGCATGTGTAATTTCTTTCTGTCGCCACCTGTACTTGGAAGCACCTCATGCCACACAAAACAAGAAGACGAGGGCTTCAACATGCGTTTAATAATTTCCACAACGAAACTCTGTCTCGAAATCTCGCAGAAAATCAAGCACAAATATGACACAATCAACACTTTTAATGCGTGGTAGCGTTGGTAATGTTACCGATGACAACGCAACAAAAGTGGAGATACTGAATATGGTTTTCCGAAATTCCTTCATCAAATAAAACGGAGTACGTATTCCACAATTCGAATCAAGAACGGGTGTCAACATGAATGACTCAGAATTAGATATCCTCGGTGTGGCGAAGTAACTCAATTCACTTAACAAGTGCACACGTCTTCCGGTCCGGAATGTATACCAGTTAGGTTCCTTTTAGAGTATGCCAATACAATAGCCCATACTTGGTAAACATATACAACCGTTCGCTCGACGTAAGATCCGTATATAAGGACTGGGAAGTTGTACAGGTCACACCAGTACGCAAGAAAGGGAATTGGAGTAATACGCTGAATTACAAAACCATAACACTGACTTCAATTAGTCGTAGGTTTTTGGAACATTTACTGTGTTCGAAACTGTCTATTGACACATAATCAGCAGGGATTTAGAAAATATCGTTCGTGTGCAACACAATTAGGACTTTATCTCCGAGTTCGTGAGAGCTACCGATAGAGGATGTCAAACTGATCCCATATTTCTGTTTTTCCAGGTTTTGTACCTTTTCTCTCACGCTGGCTATAATCAAATTGCGTATCTGTGAATTATCATCCCAGTTGTGTGATTAGATTAGTGATTTCCTACCACAAAGGTGAAGTACGTAGCAACTCTCATCGAGCAGAACAGAAGTGATATATGGTGTTCCCCAGTGAGATGTAAGATTCCCAATCCATATAAATGATTTAGGAAACAGCGTGATAACGCTGTCATTTACGTTCTAGTAAAGTCATCAGAAGATAAAAGGCAATTGAATAATGATTTCACAAGAAATCTGCATGGTGCAAAAAGATGCAACTCTCGCTAAATAATGGGTACTAAAAGGAATCCTTTAAATTTCGATTACACGATTAACTGCACAATTCTAGAAGCTGTCATTTCAAATAATCTATGGGTTATGATTACGGGCAACTGAAGTTGGAACGAGCATATAGACAATGTTGGGGGTAAGGTGAACCAAAGATTGTACGCTATTGACAGAGCAAATAGATGACGCAACAAATCCACTAGAGAGAGTGCCTACATTACGCTTGTCCTCCCTCTGCTAGAGTATTACCGCGCCGTATGGGATCCTTACCAGACGGAGGACATCGGAAAGGTTCAAAGAAGGACAGCTCGTTTTGTGCTACCGCGAAATAGGTGACAGGGCGTCACGCGTATGAAACGCGAGTTGGGGTGGCAATCAATACCAAACGGCAGTTTTCTCTATTGAATGTGCTAAGAGTTCGTTGTTGCTGGACGCTGTTCGAGAGTGGAACAGAGGATAAATAACGTGAAAGTGTCTACAGTGCTCCTAAGGGCCAATGTACTTTTTCAATGGGGTGAAAACATTTTTCATAATTTTACTTTTGTATGGGCCAACAGTCATATTAAAACTTTTTGAAAGTTATAACCACCATTTGACTATACAGAAGGTTTAATTCCACTATGTAGATTACGGCCTTAGGCCATTATCAAATGTTACAAGTACTAAACATGATTAGACTTGAGTAGAGCACAAGTCATACATGTTTGACGATGACTTGTGTTGAACTTGAGCTTAATTATTTTTAATACTTGCACTCTTGATCATGGCCTTAGGCCGAAATCTACATAGTGGAATAAAACCAGTTGTACAGTCAAATCGCGGTTATGTCTTTCAAAAAGTCGTATTAAAAATATTTTCACCTCATTGAAGGAGCACATTGGCTCTTTGGAGCACTGTAGACATTGTAGAATTGACAGTAGGCGCTCCAGCGCACGTAAGTCGTATCAGTGAAGAGGTGTATACGTGCAAGTCACTTGTGTGGGATCAGTGCAGCAAGAGGATCGACTGCAGACGAGTGGAAGCAAGCAGCTACTGTGCTTGGACGTCCTCATGACCACACCGCTAATCGTTGACCCTTTATTGGTATATGAACACGGTCCGTTCAACATGACTATAAGGAATGAGACACCGCTCGCAGCCATGTAACATGGCGTGGTTATAAAAAGATCCTAACCTACAGGTACCAGAGATGACAGTCCTTTTATGTAAATGACTGTCGGCTTCAAATCCGACAGCAGTTAGTCCATATCACTCAATTTCCCATCGAATATTGCAAAGGGAACTGCCTGCATTAGATATTTGGAAATAGGTACCTCTCAAAAGGCCACATAAAACTACACATATTCAGTTGGCGAAAGAATAAAAAAATTTAAAAATCTTGGCGTACCTGATATTTCAGAATAATAGATTAAGTCAAAGAAATCTGTTTGTGTGCACCACAGCCACATCAAACCTTTCCTGCAATAAAATACTCCATAAGGACGCAGATCAAGCGGTTAATGCAAGTTACGATTTTTTGTTCACTTGAACGTACTTGTGTATCAGTCACACTGAACAGCTGTAGTGTGTAGCACTGGACCATAGTGTGCGATTGCGATAGGGTGTCTGTGTCTAGAATTACAGATAAATGAAACATAGTAAAATAAGGTACCATTTCTGAGAATCCCGATCTCTTTCAAAAAGAGGTAATTTATGATTGAGATGACGATAGGTAAGTTTGCTGGTAGTAGTGATGAAACAGGGATATCACAGAGACGTGAATATTCAGACACAATTATGATGTTAGGGATGGATGAGTTGTGAAACAAGCTAAGAATGTACCTCGTGTTGAGTTGACTATTGTGTGGAGAGATTACCTGCTGGTCCATGATACGTGGCGTTCGAATTTTTAAAATATGTTATGGTTGTCCTTAGTTGGCAGGTAGTGTTTGACATAGGTGGTGACATGTCTTCCGGACTGATGGAACCTTTTGGAACGACGAGTTACGGATGTCTTGAGTAGAGGCCCTCGCCAAAGACGATGTAGGACATTGTTTCATAGAATGTATTTTGTGATAGTTCAACATCAGGATAGGTTTAAACAAACTGATAGTTCGATAGGGACTTTTTTATATTTTTATTTATAAGAGTATGAAATATGTGCGTTTCTATAAGGTAAGCAAGATTTCTTAGCTTACAAAGGAAGAAAATGACGGCCTAAGATCAAAGGAGTACGAGTCACATTGGTGAGCTAACGAACATCATTCTAGAGCAACGTTACTGATAGGATATAAAACTTGATATTGAGATTTCTGTATTATATGTCTTATTTCCATTTCATCTTTCCGTACTGAAAGGGGCAGAATGGAGGTCTTTTTGGAACAGAGTGATCCCAGATGCATAAAGAGCACATGTTAACACGAATAAAGTGAATATGGATAACTAAGGACGTGAATACACTAATGAAAAGGTACGTAATTTTTTAAGTTCCAGGAGAACATAGTGAGCACTGTTGCTTTATTTAGTCTGCAATTGGCCAATTCAAAAACTTTAATGACATAATTTTTGTTGTGTTTTGCGTGATACATTGTTCAGAGGTGGACCTATGATGTTGTGAATACTTCAGAAGAAAAATCGTTGTGACCAAAGAACAGGAAATAAATGGATCTCCCAAAAGAAAATAGAACTGTGTCTAGTCCTGATAGAAACACAGAATAAGGAGGAAGAGAAGTGTAAACAGCAAAAGGACGAAGGATTAGAATCGCAGCACCAATATACTAATTTTTTTTATTTCCTTGGCGGAAGATAACTAACCATACTCACAGAGCAAGCAACTAATTGCATTTGTTGATCTTATGGGATGGGAGGATAAGACGAAAATATAATTAATACTAATCAGATAACAACGACAGACTAACCGTTTTCTAAAGATTGATGTATGTGACTAAACACACATCTAGCACATAATACGTACAAAGGAAAATTCGGTAAAATACTGTCTACAATTTTCATGAAGCTACTTCCTTATAAATTTTCTCTAACTTTATGATTTCTATATTGCAAATATGCAAAATGACGTTTTATTCTTTTGTAAAGTTATGAAGAAAATTAGCATTTTGTAAGATTGTGTAAATTAAGTCTCTCCGCGTCTTAGCTTCATCATTGCAAATAATCAATGGGTTGTTCAATTCTTTTATGAAGTTACACAGGATATTAGATTATATAAGACTTTGTAAAGTAAACATATTGTCTTTAAAATATATTGTGATTATGTTGTGTTATGATAAGCTTAGCCGTGGGTCTGGTTTTGAGAATTGTGTAGTCGCGAGCAGGGAAAGGGGGACGAGACGCCAACTCATCCAGTGTGTGAGGACAACAGGGGGCAAGTAGCCGCTGTCGATCGTTTCCTTTCGGTATCGACTGAAGAATTTAGGGACGCAGGCTCATGTGGAGGATGGTCCCAGGGAAGTCTGGAATCGGAGAACTGCAGAGCAGAGGCGTTACTTCCCCTTCAAAACACGGAATGTGCCATAACTCGGGCCAAAGCAGTTGTTGACGTTTATAATGGCCACCTCTTGTGTTGAACGCCACGACATTACTCATCCCTGCGGGCCGTCTTTCACAGACAGACGTCGTTAAAATGATGACTAGAAATACCTTCCGTCCTTGTGGAAGATCTATAGCATAGCCAGCCTGTACCACTTTCCAGTACTGTGCTATGAGGCAATTGTTCGATTATCATAATTTGCTCTCCTCGGGAGAAAACCCAGATGCTATTGATCTTGGCAAACAGTACTAATCAGCATATCCGCTTCAGTCTAAACACATGGATGTCAAGGATCTACCTGTTCACGCTGTTCCACCACTACTGAAATCTGTTCTGTTCTCGATGGAGCCATTAGCACCTAACTGTTATTGTGCAGTCAAGTTGACAACCTCAGTATATATATATATATATATATATATATATATATATATATATATATATATACAGGGTGAGTCACGTAACGTTACCGCTGGATATATTTCGTAAACCACATCAAATACTAACGAATCGATTCCACAGACCGAACGTGAGGAGAGGGGCTAGTGTAATTGGTTAATACAAACCATAAAAGAATGCACGGAAGTATGTTTTTTAACACAAACCTACGTTTTTGTAAATGGAACCCCGTTAGTTTTGTTAGCACATCTGAACATATAAACAAATACGTAATCAGTGCCGTTTGTTGCATTGTAAAATGTTAATTACATCCGGAGATATTGTAACCTAAAGTTGACGCTTGAGTACCACTCCTCCGCTGTTCGATCGTTTGTATCGGAGAGCACCGAATTACGTAGGGATCCAAAGGGAACGATGATGGACCTTGGGTACAGAAGAGACTGGAACAGCACATTACGTCCACATGCTAACACCTTTTTATTGGTCTTTTTCACTGACCCACATGTACATTACCATGAGGGGTGAGGTACACGTACACACGTGGTTTCCGTTTTCAATTACGGAGTGGAATAGAGTGTGTCCCGACATGTCAGGCCAATAGATGTTCAATGTGGTGGCCATCATTTGCTGCACACAATTGCAATCACTGGCGTAATGAATGTGGTACACGCCGCAGTACATTTGGTGTAATGTCGTAGCAGGCTGCCACAATACGTTGTTTCATATCCTCTTGGGTTGTAGGCACATCACGGTACACATTCTCCTTCAACGTACCCCACAGAAAGAAGTCCTGAGGTGTAAGATCAGGAGAACGAGCTGGCCAATTTATGCGTCCTCCACGTCCTACGAAACGCCCGTCGAACGTGTACCTTACCCCTCATGGTAATGTACATGTGCGTCAGTGAAAAAGATCAATAAAAAGGTGTTAGCATGTGGACGTAATGTGCTGTTCCAGTCTCTTCTGTACCTAAGGTCCATCACCGTTCCCTTTGGATCCCCACGTAATCCGGTGCTCTCCGATACACACGATCGAACAGCGGAGGAGTGGTACTCAAGCGTCAACTTTAGGTTACAATATCTCCGGATGTAATTAACATTTTACAATGCAACAAACGGCACTGATTACGTATTTGTTTATATGTTCAGATGTGCTAACAAAACTAACGGGGTTCCATTTAAAAAAACGTAGGTTTGTGTTAAAAAACATACTTCCGTGCATTTTTTTATGGTTTGTATTAACCAATTACACTAGCCCCTCTCCTCACGTTCGGTCTGTGGAATCGATTCGTCAGTATTTGATGTGGTTTACGAAATATATCCAGCGGTAATGTTAGGTGACTCACCACAAGCAGATTGTTCCTTATGTATGTCTACAGGCTTTCGTGGCCGTTGTCACTGAAGTTAAAATCTTCTGGGTTATTAGGCTGCGTCATGTTTCTTCCAAAAAGATCAACGTTTCGACCCTTCTGCTAGGATCTTCCTCAGGATCTTCTGGTGTTCACTACTGCTAGAACACTCCTTGGCCACAAGGATATATTGTCTTCGAGCCTATATGGAGGAGAAGAGAAGCCACAGTCCTGTCATCATTCGGACACTTTGTGCAGCCTTATCACTAGCTTACTGACCTGTCGTCCTGACAATGCCTGGCGGGAGAAAAAGGTGGTCCGACTGCTGACTCCAGCTGGAGGTGAACCTGCCAGATGTGCCATGAGCCACACCTCGCTGTTCTCGAGAACATTATTGCGAATGTGCACCCCCAGCACTGTCACGTGACAATGGGAATTCTCCACTGTTCTCGTGTGAGTATACAGACACTATAGTCCCAGATTAGGTTCACTTCTGTATTGTTATGTATTCTCTTTCAGCGTGTATGCACTTAAGTTTTCTTTGTTGTGGCACTGATGTGCACTGTGTAGCCACGCGGAGTGGACGCGTGGTTTGAGGAGCCATGTCACGGATTGGCGGCCTGTCCCGCCGCAGGTTCGACTCCTCCCTCGGGCATGGGTGTGTGTGGTGTTCTTAGCATTAGCTTGTTTGAGTTATAGTAGTGTGTAAGTCTAGGGACCGATCAAATGGTTCAAATGGATCTGAGCACTACGGGACTTAACTTCTTTGGTCATCAGTCCCCTAGAACTTAGAACTACTTAAACCTAACTAACCACAGTCACGGTTCATTAGATTTCCCGCAATGCGTATTTCAACGGATTCTTTGATAATGGAGTCCCGTGACAGTGGGTACCAATTGAATAACGCATGGAATCCCGTCATCTCCGAAATTTGCTCGAGACGAAGATGCCAAAAGACTTCGATAGCTGGGGCCAGCGACGATACCGACGGCAGCTGAGTACTGCAGTTCCACCAGCGAGGGAGCTGTCGCTGGGTGGTGTGGCCCTTCTGTCTCCGCGACTGCAACACATCCGTGGCAGTACTATCAGCGCACTATATAAGACGGAGCTGAGAACGTCTTCGTCAGTCCTTGTTAGCCTCACCTGAAGATTGCTGGCAGTTGTCAAGCCGAAATATCGTGAAATGAAGTTTACGACGACCGGCTGCAAGCCCAAAATCTTTTTGAACAGTTGATTCGCCGGGAAAATTTCAAATTTTACATCAGGGTATGATTTATTTATTTTTCTTTGAGGTTTTCATTTATTACCACAATTAGAACTATCAGTGTATCCTAGGTCTAACAAATGATGTTTGGCAAATAATAACGTGGTGTGCTTAGTGCCTGTTTATCTTTTAAGTTGTAATTGTCACAGCAAAGCAGTCGCACATCATGTTTTTTCACATACTTCTCTTTAGATTTAGGTTCATCATTAATTTTCCTGTGTTGTTGTTTTTAATATCTTAGCGTTGAAAAAATATACAGTACACCCAGATGAAACTTGAATAACGTGTTAAAGTGTTCATTTTGTTTGTTTCCAATTAACTGCTGTATGACAATATTAGTGTGTAACATCAACCTGAATTTCATGTTTTGTATTAATATCATATTCGATTAGCGTATTAGTATTCATCTTTGCATACTTATTCTAAAAAGTAATAATGATCACACAAAATTTTAATTTTTTTAACAGTTTAGTTATATTGTGAGATATGTATTTCCTTTATAAACGTTTATGCAGCAATAACGATCAATATTGTATATAACTGGCTTCCCAAATCTAACAGTGGTAAAGGGATGAATGGTTTAACCAGCTGGACTTTTGGTATTCAGTCTTTAAAGTACTTATGAACCTCAATGTGCAATCGCAGCATCAGGTAATTGCCTTCAACATCTTGACCAGCATTAAGGATGATTGTATCAGGCGGTTGCCTGGTGAATGAATGTGTGCTGTTTTAATGAGTTTGTTTCGACGTTATGGTTTTAAATTCTGTTCAGCCAATGACAATGGGTGTCACCTTCTTCAACTTGGCGACTTCAATGTGTTAATTTTACTTGTTGATGCTCCACTACATTTCTTTAGAGGGACACCTCCTGTGCAAAATTTTTGTGCAAGGAGAATTTGATGAAAAGTGGCAAGCTGATGAGCTCGTCTCTTTTCATTTAATTATGATGAATAATTCGACTGGGTGGGAGCTGAGTTAGACAGGCTCTGTCAATAATAACGTTCTGACACATTAATGAGATTACATAGTATGTGCTCCTTCCAACTTTCCTTAAAACCTGGATAAAGAGCTCTGACAAATTAACTTCCCCCTCCCAGATGTTGAACTTCGCTGTGACATCTACCCTTCCCTCCGACTGTAACCTGGCCTTGATCCCCCTCCCCCTCCCCAGGGCTCCCTTTTTCCTCTCCCTTCCTTCTACCAGAGCGGATTTTCCTCCTTCTCTCCCTGAGTCCCTGCACCCCCTCCTTGGCTGTTTTCCTCATCCATCCATTCCCTTCTCAGACCTCCTTCAGCGCACCCCCCACCTCATCCCCCTTTCTCTCACCTCCACCTCGCTTCCTTTTACCCTATTCCCTTTTCCCTTGACGCCGCCCCTCGCAGATCCTCCCAGGTTCTTATACGTTATCAGTTTGACGCGTTAGTGTTGTGTTTCGGTGCCATTATATAATGCCCTCTAGTGAAGTGGTTTTAATTGTGTGCTCGACCTGTTTTTCGTCCATGACTATTCCATGCTACGCCGTCCATCACATGGCTGTTTTCATCGTTCTACGACATTTATGCTCCGGCCGTAATTTTCCTGGTGCCTTTTATTCTAGTGTGTGTTTTATTGTGTAACATACTTTTTTAGATTTTTATCTCCGATTTACAGTCAATGTTTTGTATGCTTTCTTTTCTTGTGTTCCGACTTTTATGTTTCTATATTCAACCATGTTTTCTTCTTTACATTGTCTTACTGCTGCCAGCTCGCCCCTGATGGGGAATGGAAATTACAAGAAAGGAAAAAAAAACTCTGATAAATTACAGCTTCAGAGGACACCGCAGAGCTGAAGGATAGTCTCGAACACAGTTTTTTAGCTTTTCCCAAGGCATGTGATGCGAGACTAGCTGTTGCTTGAGGGGGCATCGATTGGTGAAATTGATGTGTCGTCAGGAGGATGTAACAGGTAGTGTGAAGTTTTTAGAAAAGTAGAGAGGAAATGGAGGTGATTGGATTTTTAACGTTTCGCCTGTCCTTGAGGGGATAGTTTGTCAACGAAACAATTACGCCATTGACGGGTCGCTATAATGTTAGAGAGGATTGGATACCGAGATTCTCGGTGGTAATAAGGGTGGAGCCAGTTCCATACAGGGTACAAAGAAAGGATATCCTCGCTGGACTTGGCGCTGAACACATCAGCAGAGTGGAGTCCAGTGTTTGAGTTCTTCGCAGAGCGACTCTAGCGTTGTACTTCATGAAAGCCAGCCACGGTGTCACCGTCTTGCTCATGTTGTACCAACAATAATGGCGAACAAAATGAGCAGCTCCAACATATTAGGACCATCATTAACTAAACGTTCAGATCCATAACTGGTTTCCCTTTCCCACGTTCGCCAGTGCATTCTCATTTCCTTAGGTTCTTCAGCTTTCCATGCAGACAAACAGTTACTGTAACTGATATGTGGGCACGTCAACATAAATTTCACGAAGTCAGATACATGATTACTAATTAACTCTGTCCCCCAACTAGTGACTTTGCCAACTGATTGCTCATTTTTCTGGTTCTCAGAGCTAATATTCTAGGCTTGTAATTCTCATGATTTTATGATTGCTTTAGGTGCTTGTCCATTATAATGCTTTTGTAATAAACTAAAGACTTCACGTAAATCATAGCTTTGATTCTAGTAGTTGTTGCCTTCCTGATCACTTTTGATGTTTTTCAGTGATAGATGCAAGTTCCACAACTTAAGATTCACTGCTAGGGCCACGATCTTTCGCAGTGTAAATGAATATGTCGCGTTGGACCTCAAGCGCGAGTCTGTGTCATAATTACTTCTCATTCGCTTGATGTCACTCACACACACGCAGAGCTTTGCAAGCTGGGTTATGGCACACCTAACCAAATTTTTGGATCCTTTTACTCCCCGAAATGCAGCCGTTACCAAGGTTGATGGGTACGGTATTACCTCAAGGGCGTGACTAATATTCTGTCCGGTGAGCTTACTTAGCCGGACTTACCAGAACTCTCTCTCATTAGTAGAAGCGTACTTAGATATTCAGTATATATTGAGGAAGATTGTAAGCCTAATCTAACTAAACAGTGTTCCAGATGAATATAATTGTGTTTTATGAATTCGATGCCTTTTTAGATAGTAAAATATTAACAAAGTGTTTTAGGCAATATCGTAAGGCTTACTATGTCCAGCAGTGACTCCCTTGGAATCGCAATCCACATACCTAATGTGGAGAAAACTTGTTAATCCCACATTACCAACAAATACAAGCATTATGATGCCGTAGTCGTGTCCGTACTAACACTATATTTTGCTTACAGATGATGTCACCATAAGTTATATTCAGGCATTTGTGTGGCCATATTGTCCGCAGGTGCTTTGCAGTTCCCGGGAGTACTTTCATTCTGTCGTTGCAATTACAAAAAAATGCGTTTTTTTTACCAGATTCTTTATTGAGATAAAGCATCATCAGTAATTGTGGTCTGTAATTAAAGATATTTACAATTTGATTTGTTTTTGAGATCGAAAACCACCTCGTTAACAGTATGTTTGCTGTTTACTTACAGTGATTTCCGCTTGGTTTCTCGCCTGCATCGGGAAATGCCGTCTGCTAGCACGTCTTTAGTGTTTCTCTTCATTACACACTGATACTCATAGTCTAATTTTTAGTTTCTCTGCAGAACCATGCGTTTCTTACGTTATATACAGCATACTTTTCCGCACACCACTGTTTTCTGTTTATTTTTACACTTTTAAGTGTGTATTGTTGTTTGCTTTTTGTAGTGTTGCCAACATATCACTGCCACTTGTTTGTCTTTGATCTACACTTTTTTGTACTCTAGTTAATTGTATGCGTGTAATTACATTTAATTATGTTGCTATACATTTATATACTGTGTGTGTGTGTGTGTTTTTTGTTTTGTTTTTGTGTTTTTAAGATGCGGCAGGGAGAAGGCGTGATGAGTGGTCATAAGTGTACAGTAATGTCATGGCATACCATAACCTAACACAACAAATTCACACATAAAATAGGTAACATATTCAAAAAGCAAGGTACAAACATTACTTTCAAAAGAAACAACTCAGAACAAAAGCACATCCCAAAACTGAAATCAAAACCAGATAATACCAACAATCTGGTATCCATCAGCATAGTTGCAGAGATTGTGAAAAAATATACATTGGAATGACATTCGATACAAGAGTATTTACATATCGTACAAACAATTCAACATTTTCAGATAATCTAAAAAAAGAATACTGTAGACCATGTAATACTGAAAAGATATGTACATCATAAGAATCATTAAAGAGAGACACTTCCTTTTCCAAGAAAATTTCCATATACGTAAAGCATTAACACAAAGTAAACAATAGCTCAATGACCAAATAAATGTTGAAAACCAGACACTACATAAAATAATTGGAGAAATTACATGAAAAAGAAAACAGCCATTTCTATCCTCCACCCTCTCCCATCCAACCTCCCCCCCTTCCCAGTTTCATTTCAATTCTTGCTCCTCACCTTCTCCTCCAGCTCACACTCCATGACACTCCTACTCGCTACTCCTTCACTACTCTTACACAATATACAAATACACAACAACATAATCAAATAGAATTGCACAATACACATAAAGTATAGGGCAAAGGCAAACTAGTGGCAATGTTATGTTGGCAAAACTACAAAACACAAGCCACAGTACACAATTAGAAGTATAAAAATAAACAGAAAACAGTGGTGTGCAAAAAAACTGCGCTGTGTAAAACTTAAGAAATGCATAGTTCTGCAGAAAAACTAAAAAATGAGATTACAAGTATCAGTGTCCAATGAAGAACACCAAAGATGCATTTCCCGATGCAGGCGAGAAACCAAGCGGAAATCATCGTAAGTAAAAAGCAACAAACTGTTTTCCGATCTTAGAAACAAATCAAATTGTAAATATCTTTAATTACAGACCACTGGTGACGTTTTACTTCAATAAAGCGAAACGCGTCTAGTCGAAAAGGAAAAAGCGCGCATTTTCTCTCCAGGGTCGCAGCTTCGATCCCAGCCATTCTGAATAAAATTCATCAGCAATGCCAAGACTTCCTTCATAACCGTCGTTCTGTCAATTGCGTTTTCAAATAGGGAGGAATAACGTTTAGGGCTAAAGTAGCTGCAAGTATCAACGGCATGAGGGATGGGACTGGCAAGAGGGAGGGAACCATGAGAAAAAGAATGGACAGCCAACGAAAGGGAAACATTCTACTAGTGGGAGTGTAGAATTTTGAAAGTATGAACGTTGTAGATTAGAAAATCAGAATGGTTCAATCTAGATAGGTTAGGGATCAGTGAAGTGAAATGGAAAGAAGATAAGCAGTTATGATTTAGACCAGTACAAGGTAACATCAATAACAGCAGAAAATGTTGTACCTGGATTAGGATTCGTTATGAATAGGACGAGAGAGTGAATCAGAGTGAACAGTTAGTGATACGGTTGTTCTCAACAGAATCACCAACAAACCAACGCCAACAACAGTAGTTCACATATACCTGCCGACGCCAGAAACAGAAGATGAAGAGACACGGAAAGGGATACAACAATCTAATAGTCAGGGAAGATTAGAAAGCGATAGTTGGCCATGCACTAGAAGAACGAGTAATTTGCGAAAATATGTGCTTGGTAGTAGTAATGAGAGAAAAGAAAGATTATTTGAGTTCAGTAACTGATTTCTGCTTGTGACAGCGAATACTCAAAAATCACAGGAGAATTAGGTATACTAGAAAGAAACCCGGACGCATGAGACAATTCTAGCTGAATTACGTCGTAGCCAGAAAGAGATTTCGATATTAGATGTTGATTTGTAGGAATCACAGAAGAATGTTGAGAATCAAGTGAACTGATGAGGTAAGAAATGAGAGGATTCTCTGGAGAAGCGGCTAGAAAAGGAATACATGGAAAGAATTGAGAAAAAGGGACAGTATGGTAGAACATCTATTAAGACATCACGGAAATAATGTGGAAAGAGGTATACTGACACATTAAGGATTAGTGACGTGCGTCTGAAGTTCTCTAAGGCTATAGATACTGCGATAATGAATGCCGCAATAGGTAGATCAGTTGAAGAAGAGTGAACATCTTTAGAGGGTTATCACAAAAGTTTAACAGACAAGTAAGGAAAGTAATGGCGAAGAAAGCTTGAGAAATAGGAGAAATAATTTCACTTTTCGACGGAAGAAGGATGTAAAAAAACGTTCAGGGAAAAACAATAATTCAGTAATATGAGTGTGTCCCGTAATTTTTAAAAAGAGAGGTCAAACAGAATTTTAAACAGACAAATATTAATTATTTTGGACAAAACAGGCAGCTCCAAGCTTGTGGAGTAGAAGAGACGCTAGGACAAGAAAAGTTTAACGACTATTTTAAAAGAACTTACCTATTGTACTAAATAGCAGAGACAGGTAGTTTCAAAATTACAAATTGCTGAAATCTCTCTTACTTTAAGCAACGCTTTCATTTACTTTCACTACCAAACCATTACAGCTTAAATTTGAATTTAAGTAAGGTTTGCAATGAAACAGCCAAAAATTTTAAGCAAACTTTACAATTAATAAATACCAACCATTTGAAACTCTATGTTTTCATAGGTTTCGTAAATTTGAAAAATATTTTAGGTGAAACTTTACAGTAAATTAAAAAAATAAACAAAATAACCAAAACCGATCAAATTTAAATCACTTAAAAAATAAGCAATGAAATGGCAAGTAGGCCAATCCCTTGAACAGCAATTGGAAATCAGGCGACTTGTTACCAAAAGGAACCCCATTTGATTTGCAGAATTTGATCTAGATTGGACGCTAGGGTTGTAACACTTATACATGCCATCTCTATGACTTCCAGCTTGGCCTTAAGTCAATTTTAGTAATACAACTTCAGCACATAATAATAGCTCCTGAAAGAGAATAATTGTTAGGTACTTACAATAGTCAGGTAACAGGAACAAAATATTTTTATCCTTGAAATCACAAGGACGTGGCGTAATTAGCAGACTTTAACCAAACAATTGAAGTTACTTGACACGAGAAGGACCTAAATGGGTTAATTAACAAAACCAACTACCAAATTTAAATCTCGATAAAGCGCACAATTATCATTTTGCGCACTGCACTATTTAAATTTAAGGCAAGGTCTTTTAGTCAGATTACTACAGAGACACTGAAACTAAATCTGCCCTTGGTAACATGCATGGAGAACTTGACACAGTTTTACATTAAGAAGTACATTTAGAGCAGGGCAGTGCTTACCAAAAATAAAACTCTCGCTTTATCCTTCATTGCTAGTGCTGTAATTCCATTACCATATACGTTAGCCGCACATAGACTCTCACCCAAAGCTGACTGCATTCCAAACACTGTCGGCAGTAACCTGCTCCACAAACTATAACTGGAGCAGTGCCTTCAACAGGAATCAAACAGCAACCGCATTTGCCGAAATCGCGACCCGCACTTGAAACTAAGCCAAACTAACAAGTGCCGAGTGCAGACACTGTGGCACTCTGTACTTCATCGAGGCTGGAAGAAACCAACCCCGGCACGTACGACCACCAATCCATACAGGACACAACACACAGTCCGAGGCGTACGGCTAGTTGCACGATGGCTCCACCTCTCCTCTCCGCAACGAAGCACTCGCTTTCCGGTCTCACTCGATCCTCAGCGCCTCCGTGCTTGGCCTTTAAAAGTCGCCGCTCCAGAGCGCGGCTCTAGTAATCAGAGCTTCGATTTAGGGCGAAATATCGAACCAAGATAATCATTGAAGCAAGGTCGACTGCACCATGGCTCGTAAGTCGCTTACGGATAAAATAAATAGGAAGTGAATTGAAGTCACGGTGAAATGGCTGCAGGAAAAAAGTGAAGTTGTAGAAAAGGAACTCGTCATCGGAAGGACTGATTCAAGTGATTTTGGTGAAATTAAAAGCCAGGACTGGCCCCTATCTGCCGCTGTGTCGCCTCTATAGTGCTGTTTTCAGTGAATGTCCAGTGTTGTGCGTCCCGTATCAGTGTTGCGAACAGCCACCATACTGTCGCTAGTTGTGTTTTTTATCTCGTGCGAACAGACACCAGACTGTCACCGTGTTTTTTAATTGTGTCTGTCTACTTACTATGTGTATTCATCCGCATCGTCACCGCCGTGTTTTTATATTTTAAATTCCGCAACTTTCCGCCATTTTACTCGTATGATCAAAGTCACTGTTTTATCGCGTTTTTTATTGTTTTTTATCTTACCATTGTGTTGTTTAACTCTTGGCTGTTAGCCCCCCCCCCCCTCCCCCCCACTCTAGGGGGGATCGAAAATCAATAAAGGAGAAATAAACAAAGACGGGAACATTAAGAGACCAATGCGAATCCCACTGTTAAGCGCAGAGGAGCGAGCAGTTAGGTGTCAAGAGTACAGTGAATGTCTCAACGAGGGGGAGGATTTGCTGCTGTGATAGCAGAAGAAACGTAAGTCGATATGGAAGGCATATGGTATTCTGCAAAGAAGTTATAGTTTAATAGATCAGTGGAAGACCTGCAATCGAATAACGCAGATGAGACAGATAACATTCCTTCTGTATTTCTAAAATCACTGGGGGAAATGGCAACCCAACGATTGTTCAAGCTGATGTGTAGAATCCACAAGATTGCAGACAAGCCATCACAGTTTCGGAAAAAAGTCATCCACACAATCTCGAAGACAGCAAGGGCAGATAAGTGTGAGAACTTCCACAAAATCAAACAACTGCGTAGGGTTCCATGGCCAGGACCAGTCAATGTGAGAGTTTTCTGGGTATGATGCTGCGACACATTCTAAAATTGATGAACTCAACGTTTCGGTCCTGAAACCGTGGCCGAAACATTGGTTCCATCAGTGAAAACTTACATGTTAACTACTGTATAATCAGATTAACAGCTCACGCTACCAAGTTGCTGACAAAATAATATGCAGAAGAATGGGGAAGAAAATTGGAGATTTGGTAGATGATGTTCGGTTTGACTTTCGCAAACGTAAGTGCATCAGACATGTAATTCTGATTTTGAGATTGATAGTAGAAGCAAGACTTAAGAAAAATCAAGACACCTTCATAGGAGTTATTGACCTACATGAGGCGTCTGACAGTGTAAAATGGAAGAGGATGTTCGAAATTCTACGAAAACACGAATATGCTATAGTGAAAGAGTGATAATACACAGCATGTGAAAGGATGAAGAGGGAACAATAAGAACAGAAGATGAAGAACTAAGTGATCTAAATCAAAAGGGAATAAGACTTGAATGTAGAATTTCGTCTGTGACCTGGTACCAAGGAAGGCAGGATTGGGATACGATTGTGAATGGGGCCGTAATCAGTTGCTGTTGGTTAGTTAATTTTTTCGATCACGTACACGTCATTTGGAAACAACAACAAATAAAAGGTGACAATAAATTAAGAAGTTTTCCACGGCTGAAGGCCTTAATGACAGCAAATTCAAAACTATTTCTCGGCTGAAGGCCCCACTAGTGATAATTTAAAACTGTTCCACGGCTGAATGCCTGAATAGCAATCTCAAGAACCAGTTAAACTACTTCAACCAGCAATTACAGTTATTAAAATATTTTCAAAAGAACAATCATCAAAGTCTCACTGTTAGAATGCAAATGTTTAATTAAAATTTTAAGACGAGTAACACATGACAAAAGAGTCAACTATTTCTCGGCCGAAGGCCCCAATGATAATAATTTAAAAACTATTTCACGGCCGAAGGCGTGAATAGCAATGCTTTAAGAAGCAGTTAAACATCTTCAAACTTGAAATTATAGTTACTAAATTTTTTTTTAAAAAAAAAAACGCAATCTTCAAATCCGACTAAACCAAGGAAAGGGGGGGGGGGGGAGGAAGGGGGGGGGGTGCAGACGTTGCTCCAAGGATCGGCCTGGGAAAGTCACTCAAAACTTCGCAAGCGATGAGATATGCAGCCAAGAGTTGCATTCACTTCACGAGATGGTAACTCAGACTAATGGCAGTTTAAACGCATGACCAATAATCATTTGCCGAATCTAACTAACTTCCGATATAACGATGGAATAACACACCCAAGCCGGAACCGGCGGTCAGCACTACGTCCTCAGACTCCGGTGTTTAGAGCATCCAGAGCAGAAAGGAACCACTACTACCAGAGTTGGTAAAAAAAACACACACCACCCAGCCCTCAATACCGAACATCAGCGACAAGGCGAGGAAAGCTACACTGCCGTAACATACACTAAGCTCCAGGACAGGTAACTGGGGCGTTTGCGGACATTAGGCAGTAAAAATACCACAAATAATAACATATTGAATGCAACAATTAATAATAAGAAGTGAAGGAAGGCTAATTAGGTTCGCCTTTCCCAAACGCTCCACTTGCTGTTCTTCCTCTCGGCGACACTGCGAGCAGCAACACGCAAGCAAATGGCGAGATCTCACAATGGTGGAGCTTTCGCTACCTGAATTACGGCCCACTCAACTTAAGCTTCGTGGGTCCGGTTGACAACGAAGTTGTACCCGTCGCGACTACAGCCCTTCCACCCGGCAGTGCATGCTTGCCGCCAGTGGTCCCGGCGTGTTCCCGCGCTGCGCGAACCTGGCTGCTCGTCTGCCCCCAACTGAACTGCCGACTCACACTCCCGGAAACACCACAACGGCGCCCCAAAGAAAGTCCCACTGTAACTAGATATCGATAACCGCCGATGATGCCACTAGTGGACAGACAACGCTTGCAAACGGAGTGGCGCCAATGAGCACAAATAAGACGACAACTGTAACTATACCAACTAAACGATGCCAACCTAGCAGCGGCACCAACGCGAGCAGCAGCACGGCTCATCGTCCTTACTGTTCAATCTATACGTCGAAGAAACAATGATGGAAATAGAAGAAATGTTCAAGAGTTTGTTTAAAATTCGGGATGGAAGAATATCAGTGATAGGATTCGCTGATGGCATTGCTATCTTCAATGAAATTGTAGAAGAATTACAGGATCTGTTGAATAGAATGAATCGTTTAATGAGCATACAATGTGGACTGAGAGTACACTGAAGAAAGACGAAAGCAATGAGGAGTAGCAGAAATGAGGTTAACTGTAAACGTAACGTCAAATCAGAGACCATGAAGAAGGCGAAGTGAGGGAATTTGCTAGCTTGGAAGCAAAATACAGGGTTATTACAAATGATTGAAGCGATTTCACAGCTCTACAATAACTTTATTATTTGAGATATTTTCACAATGCTTTGCACACGCATACAAAAAGTTTTTTTAGGCATTCACAAATGTTCGATATGTGCCCCTTTAGTGATTCGGCAGACATCAAGCCGATAATCAAGTTCCTCCCACACTCGGCGCAGCATGTCCCCATCAATGAGTTCGAAAGCATCGTTGATGCGAGCTCGCAGTTCTGGCACGTTTCTTGGTAGAGGAGGTTTAAACACTGAATGTTTCACATAAATTCACAGGAAGAAATCGCATGGGGTTAAGTCGGGAGAGCGTGGAGGACATGACATGAATTGCTGATCATGATCTCCACCACGACCGATCCATCGGTTTTCCAATCTCCTGTTTAAGAAATGCCGAACATCATGATGGAAGTGCGGTGGTACACCATCCTGTGGTACGTTTAGCTCCCTGCTTGCTTTATTCGTCGACTTCCGCGGGCTACGCGTGAAACTTGCCCGCACGCGTTCAACCGTTTCTTCGCTCACTGCAGGCCGACCCGTTGATTTCCCTTTACAGAGGCATCCAGAAGCTTTAAACTGCGCATACCATCGCCGAATGGAGTTAGCAGTTGGTGGATCTTTGTTGAACTTCGTCCTGAAGTGTCGTTGCACTGTTATGACTGACTGATGTGAGTGCATTTCAAGCACGACATACGCTTTCTCGGCTCCTGTCGCCATTTTGTCTCACTGCGCTCTCGAGCGCTCTGGCGGCAGAAACCTGAAGTGCGGCTTCAGCCGAACAAAACTTCATGAGTTTTTCTACGTATCTGTAGTGTGTCGTGACCATATGTCAATGAATGGAGCTACAGTGAATTTATGAAATCGCTTCAGTCATTTGTAATAGCCCTGTAGAAGACAAACGAAGCCAAGAAGAACATAAAAAAACGAACTAGTACAGGCAAGTCTGCTAGTGTCAAAAATGGCGCTTAATTTGACATAAAAAATTTTTAGAATGTACGTCTGGAGCACAGCACTTCCTTGCAGTGAATCATGGACTATGGTTACACGAAAAAAGAATTGAGGCATCTGATGTACGACACTATAGATGGATGTTGAAAATTAGGTGGCTGATATAACAAGGAATGAGGAGGTTCTTCGCAAATTCATCGAAAACACTGAGAAAAAAAGAAGCGACTGGGTAGCAGGATATATATGAAGAATAACTTCCATTGGACTAGATGGAGCTGCAGAAAGTGATAACTTTAGGCAAAGTTAAGATTTGATTACATCCAACAGATGATTGAGGCCTTGGAGTGCAAGTGTTGCTCTGAGATGAAGAGGTCGGCACAAGAGAGGAATTCGTGGCGGCCGCATCAAACCAGTCAAAAGACTGATGGCTCAAAAAGAGCTGCTCTGATAGCTCATTGCTTTCCAGACAAATTTTGGTGAGCTGGAAAAGGAGCGGAGGAATCGCTAAACAGGGATATTTGGGAGGGGATAATCTGTTTCAGCGTTGTTCTTAGGACGGGGTGAAAACTCAAATAGCCTCGACGGAACCGAGGGATTAGAACTGCAGTAATTTGATTCGGAAATGATGCGTCTCAAGCGGAAACGTAAAGGATACTTACGTGTGTCTCTAAATGTGTACCTCACTGACCATGTATTAGACCCAGTAGCTGATAACCAGTGATTCACACTCAACTCAAAGAATTTTATAAAATTTTAGTGCTAGCAAGACGAAAACCATGTCTCAGATCATCAGAATTAGCTAGCGAGAGAAAGGAAGACAAACGTGTTATCTTTGTTTGATTGTAATTTCAAAGTGGGATTGGGGCTTGTTGATCACCTAGCCAAAGAACTTACTACAGTGAGAAATTCCAGGTACGGATTACTGGCGTGGAGATGATGGTAGATGAGAAGATACTCCAGGGAGTAAATAATGGTAGAGTCTGTTCCATGAGAATGAAGGGCCGACCAAACGGCAGATGAATTGGCACTGTGTTAGCTGACCTTACAAAGGTGGAAATATAAGAATGGAGGATAAAAACAGAACAGAGAGCGTGGAAGCAGTTTATTGAGGAGATCAAGGGCTATCGAGGGCTATAGTGTCGAATAAGAAGAAAGAACAGGGAAAGAAATTAATTTAAGGAAGACGGCTTAGTAGAACCATGAACTGAGCTTGCAGTTAACTGGGCACTGGAACGAACAGATACAGTAATAATTAGTAGCATCCAAACATGTTCTATCGTGTACACGACTCAACAAAGCAATTCGGGAGATAATGCTATCATCTTCAGTTTGTCTTTCAGAACTCTTTGTTACGTTGTATGTAGGAAATAAAATGGCTGGATGCTACCAACTATTTTTTTTATTCCAGTCACCAGTCTTCTGACTAGTTTGATGCGGTCCGCTAAGATTTCCTCTCCTGTGATAACCTCATCTCAGAGTAGCAATTGCCAAGTACGACCACAATTATTTCTTGAGTTTATTCCAACCTCCGTGTTCTCTACAGTTTTTACTTTCTACAGCTCCCTCCAGCACCGTGGAAGTTATTCCCTGATGTCTTAACAGATGACTTATCTTCACGTCCCTTCTTATTAGTGTTTTCCACACATTTCTATCCTCGCCGGTTCTCTGAAGAACCTCCTCATTCCTTCGATTTTCAATCCACCTAATTTTCAACATTCTTCTGTAACACTATATCTCAAACGCTTCGATTTTCTTCTTTTCTGGTTTTCCCACAGTCCATGTTTCACTATTATACAATGCTGTGCTCCAAACGTACATTCTCAGAAATTTATTCCTCAAATTAAGGTCTATGTCTGATACGAATAGACTTCCCTTGGCCAGGAATGCCCTTTTAGCCCGTGACAGTCTGCTTTTCATGTCCTCCTTGCTCCGACCATCATCGGTCGTTTTGCTGCCTAAGTAGCAGAATTCCGTAACTTCGTCCGTGATCCCCAATTTTGATGTTCATTTTCTCGCTGTTTTTATTTCTGCTAGTTCTCGTCACTTTGGTCTTTCTTCGATTTACTCTCAACCCATATTCTCTAATCACTAGACTCTTCATTCCATTCAACACATCCCGTAATTCTTCTTCACTTTCTCTAAAGATAAAAATATCATCAGCGAATATTATCATTTTCACCTCGAATTTTAATCCCATTCTCGAACCTTTCCTTTGTTTCGTCTTCGCTTCTTCGATGAATACATTGAACAGTAATGGTGAAAGACTGCATCCCTGTCTTATAACATTTTTTAATTTTCGCAATTTGTTCTTGGTGTCCCAATCTTGTTGCTCCCTCTTGGTTCATGTACATGTTGTATATTACCCGTTTTTCACTATAGCTTAGTTCTATTTTTCTCACAATTTCAAACATCTAGCACCTTTTTACTTTGTACAACGCTTTTTCCAGGTCGATATATCCTATGAACGTATCTTGATTTTCCTATAATCTTGCTTCCATTACCAACCGCAACGTCAGAATCGCCTCTCTGGCGGTTTTATCTTTCCTGAAAACAAACTGATCGTCATCTATCACACCCCCAATTTTATTTTCCATTCTCCTGTGTATTATTCTTGTCAGAAACTTGGATGCATGAGCTGCTGAGCTGATTGTGCGATAGCTGTCGCACTTGTTGACTCTTGCTGCCTTCGGAACTGTGTACACGACGTTCTTGCGAAAATCTGATGGTATATCACCCGTCTCATACATTCTCTACTCCAACGTGAATAGTCATTTTCTTGTCATTCCCCAAATGTTTTAAGAATTCCAGTGGGCCGGCCGGAGTGGCCAAGCTGTTCTAGGCGCTACAGTCTGGAACCGCGCGACCGTTACGGTCGCAGGTTCGAATCCTGCCTCGGGCATGGATGTGTGTGATGTCCTTAGGTTAGTTAGGTTTAAGTAGTTCTAAGTTCTAGGGGGCCGATGACCTCAGATGTTAAGTCCCATAGTGCTCAGAGCCATTTGAAACATTTTGAATTCCGGTGGAGCTTTACCTACCCCTTCTGCCTTATTTGATATTATGTCTTCCAAAGCTCTTTTCAATTCTTTTCCAATCCTGGATCGGCTGTCTCTTCCATATCAACTCCTGTTTCTTCTTATGAACAGCCATAGTGGCTTTCATCTATTTGCTCTCTCTTCTGCATTTAACAGTGGAATTCGTATTGTACTCTTAATGTTACCGCCTTTGCTTTTAATTCACCGAAGGCTGTTTTGACTTTCCCATATGCTGAGTTAGTCCTGCCGACAAACTTTTCGTTTTCGATTTTTTCGCGTTTTTCTTGCAGCCATTTGTCGTTACCTTTCCTGCACTTCCTACTTTTTTCACTCTTAAGTGATTTATCGTTTTGTATTCCTAAACTGCCCTGGTCATTTTTTTTATTTCCTTCTATCGTCGATGAACTGAAATATTTCTTCTGTTACCCACGGTATCTTCACATTTACCCTTCCTCTACCTATGTTTTTTCTACCACTGTCATTGTCTTGTTTTAGAGAAGTCCATTCTTCTCCAGTCGAACTGCCTACTGAGCTATTCATTAAAGCAGGATCTATAGCCTCTGACAACTTTACGCATATCTCTTCATTCCTAACTATTCATGTATCCCACTGGTTTGGATATTGATTTTTCCGGACTAGTCTCTTAAACTTCATTCTACTCTCCATCATTATTAAACTGTGATCGGTTCTTGGGTACGCATTACAATATAATATCGGATTTCGGAATCTCTGGTTGACAATGACATAATGTAACTGATATCTTCCCAAATCTTCCAGCCCTTTTCCAAGTATATCTCCTTTCTCTTGTGGTTCCCGAACAGAGTACTCGCTCTTACTAGCTGAAATTTGTTGGAGATTTCAATTAGTCTTTCTCCTCTCTCATTCCTAACACCAGGTCATAATCTCCCATAACCCTTTCTGCTGTTCCTTCTCCTACAACCGCATTCCAGTCCCCCATGATTATTACATTTCCATCTCCCTTGTTGTTGTTGTGTTCTTCAGTCCTGAGACTGGTTTGATGCAGCTCTCCATGCTACTCTATCCTGTGCAAGCTTCTTCAACTCCCAGTACCTACTGCAATCTACATCCTTCTGAATCTGTTTAGTGTATTTATCTCTTGGTCTCCCTCTACGATTTTTACCCTCCACGCTGCCCTCCAGTACTAAATTGGTGATCCCTTGATGCCTCAGAACATGTCCTACCAACCGATCCCTTCTTCTAGTCAAGTTGTGCCACAAACCCCTCTTCTCCCCAATTCTATTCAGTACCTCCTCATTAGTTATGTGATCTACCCATCTAATCTTCAGCATTCTTGTGTAGCACCACATTTCGAAACCTTCTATTCTCTTCTTGTCCAAACAATTTATCGTCCATGTTTCACTTCCATACATGGCTACACTCCATACAAATACTTTCAGAAACGACTTCCTGACACTTAAATCAATACTCGATGTTAACAAATTTCTCTTCTTCAGAAACACTTTTCTTGTCATTGACAGTCTACATTTTATATCCTCTCTATTTCGACCATCATCAGTTATTTTGCTCCCGAAATAGCAAAACTCCTTTACTACTTTAAGTATCTTATTTCCTAATCTAATTCCCTCAGCATCACCCGACTTAATTCGACTACATTCCATTTACGTACTAAATTACCCGTTCAATATCCTCATATACATTCTCTATCTCTTCAGCTTTTGCTTGCGACGTCGGCGTATATACCTGAACCGTTGTTGTCGGTATTGGTTTGCAGTCTATTCTGATGAGAGCAGCCTATCACCGAACTGTTCACAGTAAGTCACTCCACACCCTACCTTCCTATTCGAAATGAATCATACTCCTGTTATACCGTTTTCTACTGCTGTCGGTGTTACGCTCTGCTCATCTGGCCAGAAATCCTGCTCTTCTTTCCATTTCACTTCACTTACCCGCCCATTTCTAGATTTAACCTTAACATTTCCCTTTTCAGATTTTGTAGTTTCTCTACCGCGTTCAGACTTTCTACTCTCCGACTCGTAGAAAGTTATCCTTTCGTTGGTTATTCAATCATTTTTATTAGTCACCTCCCCCTTGGGAATCATGTCACTTTTTTCGATTTCAGGTAATCCTGTGGATACACATTATGTGTCTTTAATGTAGTGGTTTCCGTTGCCTGCTGGATCCTACGCTGTTAATCAAAGCTGATCCTTCTGCTTTTAGGAACAGTTCCGCACCCCATCGGCGTGAGAGTTCTCTGAACCTCTGTCTGTTCCTCCGCCTTCTTTGACAAGGCCGGTGGCAGGACGAGAGTGACTTCTAACGCTGGAGGTTTTCGGCCACTATTGATTATTTTTATAGAAACTTAAACAGTGGTGTGGCTCGAACCCTGGACCGAGGACTTTCTGATTACTAGTCAAAGACAATACGCTAGGCCACAGGTAGTCCCAAGTTTTAACTATCAAATCGAAAAAAATAAAGTTATTTAATTAACTAGTTTCCTTCGTATGAGCCAGCCGGAGTGGCCGAGCGGTTCTAGGCGCTACAGTCTGGAACCGCGCGACAGCTACGGTCGCAGGTTCGAATCCTGCCTCGGGCATGGATGTGTATGATGTCCTTAGGTTAGTTAGGTTTAAGTAGTTCTAAGTTCTAGTGGACTGATGACATCAGAAGTTAAGCCCCATAGTGCTCAGAGCCATTTGAACCTTCGTTTGTTTATATATATCTGCAGTCCTGGTAGACAATGAAATCGCGCGCAGCAGTACCGTAGCACACCACTGGAGGAGACAAAAGAAAATGGCGGAGCCAGCTTATAAAGTGGGCATGAGCGTCGCTATTTTGTTTTACTACGGTAATGTGAAGCGATGACTACATATAGAGACAAACAAAAAGTTGGTTACATAACTTTATGGTATTTTTCGGAGGTGATAATTGAATCTTTGTGGCTACCTCCCCTACAATTAAGAAGTACACATCTCTCTGCAAGAAACGTGCTGAAAACTAAATGCTGATCACACTATTCCGGCTTCTGCCGGAGGGTAGGTTCCACCCTGCAGGGCAACCGCGTCGCGCGCACCTCGGCGCTGAGCGGCCGTGACTCATCGGAGGAACGGTCTCCAGCGGCGCGGCGGCCAAGGCAGGGCGGGTGCTGGAGCTGGAGCCGGTGCGCGGGCGGCTGGTCCGGCTGGAGAACCTGCAGCCTCAGTCTGCCGACAGCAGCCGCGCCGTCCGGACGCTGCGGGACCCGTCCGCCTCTGCAAACAGCGTACGTACTCCAGCTGCTACCTGCTGCTCCCTGCTCGCTGCTCGTTCTGCGCGCGTCTAGGGGCTGGTGGCTGGTGCCAGCGTCTTCAGGCCACGCCGTGCTCACAATAACACTGGCACCAGGCAGATATAATTAGTGTTATTCCTACTGCAGTAATTCAACACAATGCGTTTCGAACAATGGGCTCGACCTCAGGAGAATGTTCAGTACCGATAGCTATTTCTTGAACGCACACCTGGCGACGCGTGGTACATATTCACATGAAAGAAATTCGCTTGCAAATTTTTCTTGTTTTTTGTCGGCACTTCAGCTACTTACACAGTCAAATGTTAGTCGCTGTTTCATTAGCAACTATGGCAAGGAACCATTACCCGCGTGCAACTTACGCGCGTATAGTTCGGTTATATTTGGAAAGAAACGGAAGCATGGCATCCTCTCTTACGGTTGAAACCGATATTTTCGTTTAAAATACGCTACTAGTAACTTTCCCCCCCCCCCCCCCCCCCAGCCACTATTTGTTAAAGATTCGAACTACTCGTACGAAACAGCTTCAAACATCTAATCGATTTACAATGTGTTAGATATTAAGCGTGTACACGAGAACAAGTTTCAAAAAGAATTCAAACTACGCGTAAATTTATTCGAAGTCGCTAAGTGCTCCCATCATCAAACACTGTATGAGGAGAGTCTTAATTCGCACTTCAATATATTCAGGACATGGTGCCCGGTGCCCCACTGCTCTTTGAGCTCCTGGTGTCCGTCCCCGGTAGCTGAGAGGTCAGCGCGACAAAATGTCAGTCCTAAAGGCCCGGGTTCGATTCTCGACAGCATCGAAGATTTTTCTGCGCTCAGGGACTGGGTGTTGTGTTGTCCTAATCATCATCACTTCATCCCCATAGACGCGCAAGTCGCCGAAGTGGCGTCCACTCGAAAGAATTGCACCGGGCGAGCGGTCTACCCAACGGCAGACATTATTATTACTATTGGCTGCTGGTAAAATACTGTATTTGTACAACCACTTCCAGTCCTCTGACCATCAGCAGGTTCATGAAAGTATTCACATCATTCTGTTAGGCGAACTGCGATAAGGATTTTATACTTCGCCTAACATGATGCTGTGACCACTTTTACGAACCTGATGATGGTCAGACGACTGAAACCGATTGTATAAATACTGTGTTAACCCTCTAACATAAGATTATACCTCTCAATGAGTAGATTTTGGCAGAATTTTAATTCGAATAGTAATTGTACAAAACATTGAATATCACATTTTTGTTGCCCCTGGAAGCCATTACATACGCAACCTGCAACTGGGACAACGCACTGTGTTAGTGTTTTAGTAACTGTAGATTATGCTTGTGACTCCTGTTTAGCCGCACATACCAAGGCAGTGAAATGTGTTAATCTGTTATTAGAGAATGCAGGACAAAATTAGTTTGACTATACTGATGTTTTGACTCAGTGGAAAACAAAAACCGCAGTCAGAAAAAAACTGTATGTTTTGGATTATCTTTGTGTTTCCGTTATCCATACAGTCTATGGTCCACTTTAACATGGAGCTTACTGTAGCTGGTTCGATTACCAACTCTGCTGTTTTTCACTTACGAATTCGTATCTACAGCCTATCCTCTTCATATCACTGCGAAGTACACGGTGATCGGAGCTGTTTTTTCGTTATTTTGTTTTTTTTATTCAATGGCTTTCGGTACGTGCCCATATAGACAACTCAACAGTGGAAAGATTATGCAACAGATTGGTTTGGCAGTTCAGTATGTTCATTAGGGGCAAGCCGTACCCTGGTACGAAGTTACATAGGCTTAGTCTTGTTATGTGACGCCTTGTCAGCGATGTTCGTGTTACCTATGACCATATTAATGTAAGGACAGCACAACACCCAGTCCATGAGTGAAGAAAAAAAAAATGTCCGACCTCGCCAGTACTCGAACCCACGCCCTTTCGATTAGCAATCTGCCGCGTTGACCCAAAGCTACCGAGGCAGTCAGTCAGCTTGGCCCTTTACCGTTTCCCATAATTCTTACTGTATAATAAAAAAATTTTTTGAAGTTATTCTGGGATATCTTCTGAGTATTTTAGTATAAGAAACGAGCGTTCTCCAGCGGCTCGATGCAGAGTAATAACGTAATTATAATTATTCCGTTTGTTACCCCAATCGCATTGGTTTCTTTGTAAATACTTTGACAACAGTGAAGAAGCGTGCGATATACAGTCACCAAACTTAACACGGAATGAGCGTGTTTCTCATAGGCGTCTATGTACAGATGCATAAGTACCATCATATGGTTGCCGGCGCTGCGGAAACAGCACGGCATACCGTCGTTGTACCGCTGTTGCACTGCATTCAGTTAACCCATGCACGACGGTCATATCAGCCTATTTTACGTCTGTAAAATGGTCCATGCTGCTGTGATCGCTGTTAACCTAGAAGCACCGAGCGTGGCGGCGGAGTGATTAGCACACTGGTCTCGCTTTCGGGAGGACGACGGTTCAAACCCGCGTCCGGTCATTCTGATTTAGGTTTTCCTTGATTTCCCTAGATCGGTGCAGGCAAATGCCGGAATCGTTCCTTTCAAAGAGCACTGCCTATTTCCTTCCTCAGCCTTCCCTAACCCGAGCTTATGCTCCGTCTGTCACGACCTCGTTGTCGAAGGGACGTTAAACACTAATTTCCTCCTCCTCCGAGACAAAAGCGAGCTGTACGGACTGTAACCTTGCGAGTGAAGAGTTAAGTGGACATTACTGCTGTCGACAGCAAGTACCTTGAGTGAATAAGGCACATAGCGCATACAGTCGACATTAGCGTTACTGTGCATATAATTTCGGAGCAATACACATACAAAGATAAGTGAGGGAAAGAAATCAAACGAAATTCTGTCACTCTTTAACGAGGCATCGGAGACCACAGGCCCCTTGTGCCAAAATATTCTGAAAATATCCCTGAACAACTCCGAAATTTTGTTGGTGAACATCGGGTCACCCTGCAGTGAAATGGTTGCACCCATCACTTACAATTCGTATTCTTTGCAATGCAGTCCAGAGTGTTTCGAGCATTGAGCTATCGTCGGGTTTATAACCAAGAATAACTAACCACGTTTCTTGAATGTACCCCGTGGATGGATAAATTGCTCGAAATAGGTAAGGCTAAATACATTCGGTACAAATTACCGAAAAAAAAATGCCAGTGCTTTAATTGCTTGCGCAGTCCTCATTTATTTAGAGTATTTACGCAGAAGTGAGTGGCTTTAATAGTGACGCACTGTTGTGACTGTTTTGTACATATGTGTGTGCAGCTACATGCATTCTTTGATAATCAGTGTAATGTTGAGACGCACGATATGTAACGAACCCGGTGGCATAGTGTGTAACTAAATGGCCGTATTACAGATACTTAACAGTTCTATCGGGTTAGACAATTACGCAGTTGTATTTCCTGCGCTTCTGCGTACTGTAATGACTCTTGCCTCCTCAGCTCTTTCGTACTTCAATTGAAATATTCGAATCCGTATAAATTTCGGCCTGGCTTGAGTTAACTTTTATAATTATATTATATATTTCACATCCAAAAATAATTTTGCATATATTCAACCACCAAAAAAATATTTTTCTGATAACATAATTTTATTTTTCATATCCCTCCATTAGGAACATCGATCTTGAACAGTGAAAATTAGTAATCACATTTGTTAACTTAAAAGAGTCAAAATCCACTTTACAGTAAATCTAATATTATTACTCTTTTGCTTTTATGTAAACAAAATTTCTGTTTTCATTTATAATTTTTGTAATTTTGCTATCGATAGTGCAGTCGACAATTATACAAAGACAGGAAGCTGATAGTTTTTATATTATCAAAATCAACAACCTTCATTATTAATTATATAATTAACTACTTCCAGAAAACGTTATGTAAATTATAACTGAAAAGTAATTTCAGTTGAGTCATAAATTAATTTGAGCTATGTCCTGTTCTAGAAGGATTTTGATGCTAAGTAAGTAATACTTATAGAAATTTTGGGCACAAAACGCGCCATTATAGTTTCAGTTGTTGTGGATGTTGGTCAATGTAACTATCAAGTTCTTTGTGTTGTGTTGACATGTTGCACAATGCATTTACTTAACAAATAGTGTTGTAGAAAGCGTCAAGAATTTACGAATAAATACTAATAATGTCAAAAAGTAACAATATTCCAGAGACTTTTACTACAACAAAAAGCATTGGAACTATCAACTGA
Organism: Schistocerca americana; assembly: GCF_021461395.2. Taxonomy (NCBI): domain Eukaryota; kingdom Metazoa; phylum Arthropoda; class Insecta; order Orthoptera; family Acrididae; genus Schistocerca; species Schistocerca americana. The sequence continues at coordinate 322,150,602 of NC_060121.1, read as the reverse complement.
AGGCATATAAAGGAACCGACACCCTAGACAACCAGACAGCCGCAGCAGGATACGCAACATTTATCTGCTAATCTAATGTTTCTGCCCTTGTGAAATTATATAAACGTCGAAATCATTAGAATAGTTCAACATAGAATATTTACTTTCTGTACGTCTACGAACATTTTGACAGTAAGGGATAGGGTTTATTACAGTACCTATATCTGTTTTCTGCAAATCATTGTGATGTCTTCGTTACACTCTCTTACATTTTAATAGACTGCAGGCACCAGACACAAATCGGGTCCCTCGTGTTGCATTCATTCTGCTCAATGGGTTTCAATAACAATGCGCATATTCAGACATGCGTCAAGGAATAACAGATTAAGTCTCTTGGAGGTAACACTGAGGAGGGTCCTAACAAAATGCGGGATATTAAATAAAGCTACTGTAAATGTATGTAAATGATGCCTCAGTTGCTTGCGTGGTTCTATGTTATGTAAAATATGCGTGGCGTGGGTGGCGAAGCTTTTGCACATCGTCATAGCAGTGATGCCCTTGAATAAATGACACCAGTGTTTCTTTCGCCCTCTAGCTGCAGCCTGTAATTAAATATTTTCACGTCAGTACGTTGGCAACTGTGTGGAGCTTCAAAAGCCGTAGCTTTAATCAATGTTCGCGTAATATGCTTTTATTTTTTTTAAGTTGCTAATTTGAAGTCTTTGACAGCCACTAGCGAATTTGACGAATCTGTGGCCAAATCTCTAAATGGTCTGCTCTACTCTTAGTCTAACCAGATAAAATTAGTAGTTTACACAAGGAAAAAAAATCCAGAAAATTCTCTGTAGGTGTTGTCTCACAGCTTTTCATTATTTTAAAGCCCAAGCCAACACACTTGATATATATATCACTGACATAAATAATAAACTTTAATCTGAGCGATGGTTTTACAACCATGTACACTGATGGAAAATCATGTCATCGTAGCTGTTACCGTCCGAAAACGTTGGCCACAGATGTTAAATGAAGGGGCTTATAAAAACGCACCCCATTCGGAACATACACAACAACTTCACGAAGTACCAATTCTCTGCAACCATTTTATTTTCGTCAGCTATGATTTTTTAATTCCTCTGGTCATTTTTTGCTTTCTGCTGTAAAATGTGTCCCATTTTACACACTTCTTTAGTATGTGCTATTTATTTATCCTTTCAGCTCCATTGGAATGTTATGACTGAATGTTCTGTTTCATTTTTAGATATTCAGAGTGCTCGTTGTTATAGACGGTTACGTTTCGACAAATGCTTGTATAGCTTCAGCAAGTGGCATATTTTTTTACGAGCTCAGTCTTTTTTCGTCTGTGGATATGATTATATAAGCACCACTCAGATCATTTTATTATCGATGTCATACTGTCATCTATATACCCTAACTTCACTGGGCAAGGGCATAGCAGCCCCAGTAGAACAATGCCTAGTAATGCACAGCGGTGTTCATATCAGATCAGATATTACATATTTACTCTTTATCCCCATTTATTGATGCCCACGTGGTTTTTTTCGATCGAGCTCGATTCAGTTGTGAAGCGTTATCTATATTTCCGTTTACGAAGTCTGTAAAGCAAAATTTTGTGTATTCATAAGCAACTTATCAATCTCTGAGCAAAATAATATCACTGCCAAACTAGAGTTTCGTTCAGTTGTCAAGATTTTGTTTGGTTGGGTTGTTTGGGGAAGGACACCAGACAGCGAGGTCATCGGTCTCATCGGGTTAGGGAACGACGGCGAAGGAAGTCGGCTGTGCCCTTTCAAAGCAACCATCCCGGCATTTACCTGGAGCGATTCAGGAAAATCACGGAAAACCTAAATGAGGATGGTGGCCGGACGCGGGATTGAACCATCGTCCTCCAGAATGCGAGTCCAGTGTGCTAACCACTGCGCCACCTCGCTCGGCCAACGAGATTTTGTCCCATACAACCGTGTAATCTCGAAAAGCCGATGATAACAAATTCTATTATACAGTTAGCCATTCATATTCGTACAAAGCGTAACCTGATGTGAGTTATGATATTTTCCCTGCTTAGTATATATATATGAGATATATTTCCTAGAGTCGCTCTTCACAGTATTTCGACTACTGACCTAATACGTCCGAGATCACCATACGCTGCTCGTTACAACGCCGACTAGTTAACTACTCCAAATACGTGCGAAATAATGCAACAGACTACGTGACTCGAGACAGCGAAATACATTTTCCGTAACATGAGCAATATAGAATCTTACTTATTTCCCTGGGAACACGTGAAGCTATTTTGCAGCTATCTGGCAATACACTTAGCTCTCAGCTGATGTTTTGCTGAAGTATTGTTCTCCTTATGTAAATGACATAATAGTAATAAATAACTTCGTGTTCCCTATCGCGCACGCTGAAGCTACAAATCTTGCCATATAACTTCCAACTGGTTTTTCAGTATTTCAGTTGCCTGTTCCCTCCAGTATTCTCGATTTCCTACTCATCACACATGAGATTTCGATGCTCCTTATCTAAAAGGGGTGCAAAAAATTATAAATTTTATCTGAATATATGAGATATATTTATCGAAATGTTATACGAATTTCTCTATTTCGAGATTTACTGCCTCGTTTCAAAACGTAATAACTATTTCTATAATGAAGTCAAACTGTTGATGTATTAGCTTACATACGAACATAGACAATTGTTATGTTGGCTCTAGTGTCCGTCGACAAACAGTACTTTCAAACAATAATTTGGGGTATATCCCGATGTGAGTCCGATGTAAAATAAAATGCTTCTGTTAACAGTATAATTCACCAAACCGTTAGCCATATGATGCAGGGGTTAAGGCATTGAATTCGCCTTCAGGAGGAACGAGGATCGATTTCTCTCTCCTGTCTTCATTTTTCGAGGTTTCCTAAACATATACAGATAGTTCTTGAGGAAGGACAATTTCTTTCACCGTCTTGCTTCGTTATGGCAACGGCCTTGCCGCAGTGGATACACCGTTTCCCGTGAGATCACGGAAGTTAAGCGCTGTCGGGCGTGGTCGGCACTTGGATGGGTGACCATCCAGGCCGCCATGCGTTGTTGCCATTTTTCGGGGTGCACTCAGCCTCGTGATGCCAATTGAGGAGCTACTCGACCGAATAGTAGCGGCTTCGGTGAAGAATACCATCTTAACGACCGGGAGAGCGGTGTCCTGACCTCACGCCTCTCCTATCCGCATCCTACTCTGAGGATGACACGGCGGTCGGATGGTCCCGGTAGGTCACTCATGGCCTGAAGGCGGAGTGCTGTGCTTTTTTTCTTGCTGCATTATGAGCTTGTTCTCCACCTATAATGGCCTTGGTATCGACTTATTCTCCACCAGTACACTTAAATATATCTTAGTAGTACACAAATTTGCTCTGTTTCTGCACTGCTGGAATACAATTTAAGATAGTGATTTGAACATGAACTACTCTGTATTGGAAAAAAGACATATTGTCGATGGAAATGAAGTGACTGAGTATCTTCTTTTATTTTATATATTCTTACGACAGAATCACATGAGTATCGACCAGTCAATACAACTGACAACATTGATGCAAGCCGGTTACTCGGCATTTTTCAGCAATAACACGTCATATCTGAATGTGAAGCCGAACGAAGTTATTGATTTATCGGTTATACTCTTGTAAACATTTTTCGTGACGCTATTTCTGTCAGCTATATCAGGTAATTATCTTCGTCGGATACCAGAATGTGACGTAGATGTAACTGCCTTCTTTACAAGTACGGCTAATAAGAAACTAGAGAAGTAACGCAGAAATTTATTTGTTCATGCTACAGAGGAAGTAGGAGTTCAATCTTTGTTTGTCAGAATATGAGTGAATGAACGTTGTGAAACATCGTGCAAGTTATAATTATTGCTCTGTTATTACAATTTTGCAAAACAAATTTTTAAAAATCGTTTGACTCAGTTGAACAAGGATTTTGGAAACGAATCGTCAACGTCATAGCTGAGGAACGCTGATAGCGTTTGCCAGGCGTGATTTGTCAAAAGTGGCAAAAATCTAGATCAGTATCAGGTTGATTTGTAACCAACGTGCTGGTAATCTGTTGGTAAATAATATCGTTAAACACTTTACCAGCATTACGCAGCGTCCGTTATACAAATCGTGATTGGACACTCTCAGAAAGTGTGACTACTGCGGACACTGCTGGCCATGCCAACGTGTTAGGCTGGTTACGTCAGTGTGCTGTCTCGTCCGAATGGAGGACTCGAATTAAATGGGCAAGCGTTTGCTACTGAAACTGTAGAAGTATATCAGTGTACAGCCATGTGAATCTGGTACGTCCTGCCCACCTACCTGAAGTGTCTGACGGAGGAGAAATGCAAACCGTGAGGAAGCGCGAAATGCAGATACATTTCGTTTCGCAACACTGTTGACAGTAAGTGAATGATTGGCTTGCATATAATACACTACCCGACAAGAAAATGAAGCACCCATAAAGGGACGAGGAAATAAAATGAACCTGTACGGGCTGAGCAGGCATGTAATGTTATTTCAGCGACTGAACTGCCCGCCAATTTATAAAGAACTTGGAAATGAGGGCACTTATCAGTAAGACGTTGCATATGTTCCGGTCACGATGCATGTATTGGCCCCGTCGGGAAGGATGTCATGACCGCAGCTCGTGGTCTTGCGGTAGCGTTCTCGCTTCCCGTGCCCGGGTTCCCGGGTTCGGTTCCCGGCGGGGTCAGGTATTTTTCTCTGCCTCGTGATGACTGGATGTTGTGTGCTGTCCTTAGGTTAGTTAGGTTTAAGTAGTTCTAAGTTCTAGGGGACTGATGACCTCAGATGTTAAGTCCCATAGTGCTCAGAGCCATTTGAACCTCTCTTGAGGCGAATTGATCCACAACTTTTGCAACTGGTCCTCTATATCGTGGATAATGGCACTGGGACATTTTGACGTCCGAGTTGATTGCACACATGTGGCATCGTAAATAGGTCTAGGGCTCTGGTTGGGCACAGGGGAACCTCCACATCACGCAGACAGTTCATAGACACACGTACCACGTGTGGGCGAGCATTGTCCTACTGAAAAATGGCACCCCATTCTGATGTTCGGAATAATCGTACACATGTGACATATTAGACAGATCTAGGACTCTGGCTGGGCATGGGAGTACCTCAACATCACGCAGACAGTTCATAGACACACATACCACGTGTGGACGAGCGTTGTCCTACAGAAAAATGGCACCACGTTCTGATGTTCGAGATGATCGCACATATGTGATATCTTAGACAGACCTAGGACCCTGGCTGAGCACGGGAGTACCTCATCATCACACAGACAGTTCATAGAGACACGTTCCACGTGTGGAGGAGTGTTGTTCTTTTGAAAAATGGCACCACAATACTGTCTCAAGAAAGGTAACAGACGAGGACGCGAATGTTCGGAACATAACTCGTATCGTCAGAGTTCTCTCAGTCACTATCTGCCATGATCTGTAGTCATATCTGACGGGAGGAGTAACACCGCCGTACCTCTCGAAACAAAGGATGGGGCAACTCCACGGCTTGTCCCCACGTTCCCAAGCAGTCCAATATAGCCCTGCTGAACATTGCACTGAATATTGCAATATTGCACGACACGATCAGCTGACCAAATGGAGACTCACAACGAGGCTCCTTTCAAACTGTGTCATGTGCTGATAACGCTGTCTCAAACGTTTACGCTGCATCTCCGTGTCCTCCACAATGGTCATTCAGTATCTGCCGCTGTTCAAGCCACTTATATACTCTCTCAAACATGGTGACGATACTAAATACGAGAAATACTCTGGTAGCCGTTCCGTCTTTCGCAGAGAATTACAGCTCTGATCATTTACATGCTCGTCGATGATGTGTATACCTACGACGTTACATTGACATCCGACAAAGTCATCTACTTGCTTCGCTTTTTTTTTTTTTTTTTTTTTTTTGGCCAGGTAGTTTAGGTTTTTCAGTCTGTAGAACCAATGTACAACTTATCAATAATGATAATTTAAGTGCATACGTAAATATTAATCCCCTTATTAAATTGTAATTTCTTTGTACCATTTGGATTCCTGTAATCAATACGGGATGCATTCACCGATGTCGTCACATAGCTGCCTCCCGATGGAGCTGATGCTGTAAGGTCATTCCGTGCCATAACGAAATATTCGCCTGACGCTTTATAACTTTATTCGTTCAAATGACTATCGTTGTTTATACTGTTTATACCTAGAAGTCGTATATTAAGGTCTCATATAGAGTGAAGCCTTACGAAGTATTTTTTCAGAGTAATTATCTCCAATGTAGCATTTTATGCAAGTGAAACGTGGAAATTACACTGTATGGACAACAAATAAGTTTTTGATGTGTTCCGATGCGGAATAACGCTGAAAATTAAATACGTATATCGGATAACTACTGCCGGTCAAATATTTAACAATGAAATTCGCCAAATTCAGTTGCAGTCAAGTCTTCGAAGGAAGCACTTGAACTACTCACGACATCTAGAAACATATGGCCCCAGTATGCCAATGTCGATTATTTTTGAGAGGTGCACATAGGGCCTGAAGATGGCATAATGAATTGCCGAAACGTAGTAAAAATAAAACAACATCTCCATTGCACGGCTGCTAGGCGAATTTCATTGTGAAATAAATGGATGTAGTTTGCAATAGTTGTGCGGAAATCAACAGACTCACAAACAGTGCCCAACGTGCAGAACTGAACCAAACCTGTCTTCCGACTGCAGACAACAAAAGTAACATACGCTACCTGCGTTATTTCATGAAAACAAACACATAAATTAAAACTTGTAGTTAAATAAATCTATACTAGATATGCTGCACTTTTTATTTTTCTATCCACTATCATATCAGTTATAGTTCTTATGAACGATTCGTCTCTTAATACGAGGGCGTGCGAAAAGTAATGCCTCCTAGGTTTTTCTTGAAACGTTTTAAAGCTTTTTACATAAAGCAACATTCTAAAACCTTACTTTTCATGTCCCTCTGCCGCTACTGATCTCCGTATTGTAGTGTGCAACGTGACTCCGTGTAACGTAAATATTTCGGCTCGTGAGAAATAGCGTGCTGTAATCTAGTTTCGAATTCGAACAGTTTTCCCACACATGCAGTACCCTCTCGTTCAGCATGGCAAAGCTTTCCACACACGAGAGCGGCGACGTCTTCAGCTCTGCGACGCCTTGGGTTCACTGTCATCAATCATCTTCCATATAGTTCCGACTTGACCTCATCCCATTATCGTCTGTTTCGAAAACTTGAAGAACACCTTCGGATTTCACTTTGACAGTGATAGATCAGTGCTAGCATAGGTGAGGTTGTGCTGCACCAACAAAATCAAACATGCTACAATGAAAGTATCAAAAATTGGTCTCTCGTTGGGAGAAATATGTTTGTCGCGAGAGTGACTGCGCGGAGAAATAAAATGGTTCAAATGGCTCTGAGCACTATGGGACTTAACATTTATGGTCATCAGTCCCCTAGAACTTAGAACTACTTAAACCTAACTAACCTAAGGACATCACACAACACCCAGTCATCACGAGACAGAGGAAATCCCTGACCCCGCCGGGAATCGAACCCGGGAACCCGGGCGTGGGAAGCGAGAACGCTACCGCATATGGAGAAAGAAACATGTCGAGATGAAGAATGAAGATCTAGAATGTTAATAACATTCCTATTATTTTAAAATCTTTAAAATTTTACCCATAAAAATTCGGATGCAATACCTTTAAGCACCCCCTCGTACAAATCCAAATATTTCATATTTTTGAATCATTATTGTCCTTTATTAGGCATTTTGTCTCGTCCACTCTTCATTCTCCTTCGTTCCTTGTTTGATCGTTCCTCCTGCGACAGCACATTTCAAAGACTTGGAATCGTTTGATTTCCGTCCTCTACGTTGTTCACGTATCGCACCCTTATCCGGTTGTTCATCAAACACAGACTTCCATTAAATTTTTTTTTATATCAAATTTTATATTTATGGATGTCAGAATATGCTTCTTTTTATAGGCCTTTTCTAAGATACATATTTGTTACTACATCTTCCACACATCTTCCTTCTTTGTCTATTCTGCTTCCGAGACAGCAAAATTCGTCCACTTCGTGTCTCTTGTTGAAATTTACTGTTAAGTTATCTAGCATGTCCACCAGTAAGCACATTATTATCATGGTGTTTTTTCCTGTTCGTTTGTGTGCAGATTGATTCCAGCCACCAACTGGTACCTTCTCGTTAAGCAGCCATCTCAAGTATTGATTTTCTGTCCTTAGGAGGACGGATTTCTGTATCTGAAATCATATGATTCTGAGTACAAGTTACGTATTAAGCTTGTGGCTAGGTTACTTTATAAATTATAATTTGTTAATTTGAATCACCTGGAATACCCTGTGCTCCGTAACAAATTTTTAAAATACCCCTGTCTACTGACACATATCCTAAGTCTACATCTACATCTATATCCATACTCCGCAAGCAACCTGACACTGTGTGGCGGAGGGTACTTTGAGTACCTCTATCGGTTCTCCCTTCTATTCCAGTCTCGTATTTTTCGTGGAAAGATAGATTGTCGGTTTGCCTCTGTGTGGGCTCTAACCCTCACGGTCTCTTCCAGAGGTATACGTAGGAGGGAGCAATATACTGCTTGACTCCTCGGTGAAGGTATATTCTCGAAACTTCAACAAAAGCCTCTACCGAGCTACTGAGCGTCTCTCCTGCAGAGTCTTCCATTGGAGTTTATCTATCATTTTCGTAACGCTTTCGCGATTACTAAATGTTCCTGTAACGAAGCGCGCTACTCTCCGTTGGATCTTCTCTATCTCTTCTATCAACCCTATCTGGTGCGGATCCCACACTGCTGAGCAATATTCAAGCAGTGGGCGAACAAGTGTAATGTAACCTACTTCCTTTGTTTTCGGATTGCATTTCCTTAGGATTCTTCCAATGAATCTCAGTCTGGCATCTGCTTTACCGACGATCAACTTTATATGATCATTCCATTTTAAATCACTCCTAATGCCTACTACCAGATAATTTATGGAACTAACTGCTTCCAGTTGTTGACCTGCCATATTGTAGCTAAATGACATGGGATCTTCCTTTCTATGTATTCGCAGAACATTACACTTGTCTACATTGAGATTCAATTGCCATTCCCTGCACCATGCGTCAATTCGTTGCAGATCCTCCTGCATTTCAGTACAATTTTCCATTGTTACAACATCTCGATATACCACAGCATCATCCGCAAAAAGCCTCAGTGAACTTCCTACGTTATCCACAAGGTCATTTATGTATATTGTGAATAGCAACGGTCCTACGACACTCCCCTGCGGCACACCTGAAATCACTCTTACTTCGGAAGACTTCTCTCCATTGAGAATGACATGCTACGTTCTGTTATCTAGGAACTCTTCAATCCAATCACACGATTGGTCTGATAGTCCATATGCTCTTACTTTGTTCATTAAACGACTGTGGGAAACTGTATCGAACGCCTTGCGGAAGTCGTCCCTTAGCATCCGATAAGAAAGAAACGACAAAGTCGATTTCTGAGGCGCTCAACGTGTAGTGGCTGTGCCATCGCAGCTGCTGTCTCGCGGTCTGTCAGGGATGAGTCAGGCGAACTGGTGGATCCCTGCGTCTGGAGGTGACGCTCGCACCCGCATTGTGTCACGTCTGGGCTAGAAGGCAAGGATGCGCGGGAAAAAGTGGAGAACCGTGGACGGCGCGCCGGCGACCCGACTCCCACTGTGTGTGTGTGTGTGTGTGTGTGTGTGTGTGTGTGTGCATGTGAGGTGGGCAGCAGAGGCCGGTTTGCCGGGCGCCGCGCCTTTGTCCGCCGACACAAAGCCAGGGTGCCTCTGCTGCGCTCCGAGACCCAGAAACGATGCGACTCTCTCTCTTAAGACTGAAAATAAACTCTCTGGACAAGATATTAGTCAGCCCCCTAAACAAGTATTCTGGCTGATTTCAGCGCTGCAGATAGTGTAGAACACGAGTGACTAAAACTCGTAAGTTACAACTGGCATTCGGGTCTGGTCACGTGACGTCCCTCATTTGCTACCGACTGGCTATAATTAGTGTGGAGCTACTCACGGAAGTCCAGTGTGGGCTGCATTTATCGTATGGTAGCGAAACTTGGTAGATACGCTAATGCAGAACCGATATACATGGGAAAATAATTAGTTCTAAATTTAGCCACCAGGTCCAAAGACAGGGCTGTACAGCGTTTCGTCAATGCCTCCGGTGCTCATATTGAACAAACTGTGAAAGCGGCAAGTAATAATAAAATTAACGCTCTAACTTACTCTCTTGTTTGACGTTTCCCACCCACAACGCGTTCCTAATTCATTATATTTGGAAACATTTCTATAGGTCTTTCTTGGATTCTCAGCGCCAGATTTGAACCTGGTGGCCAAAATTGATTTTTTTTCCAGCGAAAATCGGTTCCAAATTAACGCGTTAGAATATCTACCAAGTGTCGCTGCCGTATGATAATTACGGCCCATTGTGGACCTATGTGACTAGCTGAACAGTAATTATAGCCTCCTAGTACTTTGGAGACTTCGTATGGGATTTCATCGTATTTTGTTGTTTCTGTATTATAACTCACCTGTTCTGACAGGATGCCGTTTCAAGGCAATGGCAGGTCGAAGATTTATCATAAACGTCGCTCTTGGTACAATTTGTTGCAGTTAAACCTTCATGAGATCCTAAGATAAAGAAAACTAAAACACAGAGTTGTAGGTGATCGGCGTGGTCTTATCGGTAGAGAGATGCGGTTATGGTGTCGAAGGAAATAGGTTCGTGTACAGCTCCAGTACAATATATTTCTTTTCCATTTTCACATTTGCAATATATTTTGGTTCCTTATTATTCACGCAGTAGAAATATGTTCTCTCATGAATCAATTTTTTTAGTTTTTTTGACATCAGTCCAATTATTCTTTCAATTTTGTATTATTGATTATTACAAATATTAGGCCGCTTACTTCTGAATGCGTCGCGATTTCCAAGGGTGTGATTAGGCAGGAAACCTACGAGTACAGCTTAAATTGCTTCAAATGAAACGACCAGCAATGATATTTATATACTAGCTTGTTAAAATACTTTGCTGTTTATTCAGAGTATGTCGCAAACTCCGAGGGTTGGGCAGGAACCTATCAGCAGCCAGCAGTAACATATATTTTCTTTTGATTCTTCAGTTTCTCCGGGCGTATTTCTTGCGTCTTTTTAATTAGACTCAATAAAAAAAAGACGCTCAGCAAAGGAAACAAACGGGCGACTAATGTGGACGAGGCAATTACATCGAGGCTATCACAGACACCGACGCCAGCGTCTCACCGACCGCTGACGCGCGGGCGCGGACCGCAGAGAGAACGCGTCGAGAGGAGTGGGGACTTAAGACGACCACCCGCCCTCAGGAGCTCAGTTCGTCAGCGCACCTGACGATGGCGACATGTCTGATCCCCGAAATGTTGTGCCCATTGGACAATATGGACCGGCAGTGCACCCGTGGACTATTTTGAGTATATTTTCTTGGTTGTCACAAATAAAATAAACTGTAAAGAAAAAAAAGCCGACACAGCACGAAGGAATCCTCCTAATGGGACGAAAGTGCGTAGATGTGATGTGCATGTACAGACAGGAAAATGATTACAACTTCAGAAAAACAGGTTGACTTATTTAAGAGAGAGAGCAACTGAGCAAGTCAACAACGCGTTGGTCCATTTGTGGCCCTCACACAAGCAGTTATTCGAATTGGCATTGACTGACAGAGCTGTTGGACATCTACCTGAGGGATGGCGTACCAAATGCTGCCCAACTGGTTCGTTAGATCGTCAAAATCCAGAGCTGGTTGGCGGGCACTGCCTGTAGCGACCCAAATTTTCTCGTTTGGGGAGATCCGGCTACCTCGCTGGCCAAATTATGGTTTGGCAATCACGAAGACAAACAGTAGAAACTCAAGTCGTATGTGGTCGAGCATTATCTTGCTGAAATGTAAGCCCAGGATGGTCTGCCGTCAAGGACAACAAAACCGGGCATAGAATATCGTTGACGTACCGCTGTACTGGAAGCGTGTAGCGGTTGACAACCAGAGGGGTCTTGCTATCAAACGAGACTGCAACCCAGACCATCACTCCTGGTTATCGGGACTTACAGCGAACGGCAGTCAGGCTGGTAACCCATCGCTGTCCATGGCTTCTTCAGACATCTCTTCGCTGGCCATCGGGACTCAGTTCGAAACTGAAGACTCCATTCCAGTCAAGTAGATTCCAGTCCGAAGACATGTCTGGAGACGCCCCGCATTACAAACGAGTGTCCGCATACTTTTAATCAGATAGTGTATTTCTGCTGCGAGCAACATTGCTCTCTCTCTCTCTCTCTCTCTCTCTCTCTCCCGTATTTTTTTTTTTTTTTTTTTTAATTCACCTAGAGCAACAGTGAGGATAAGATGAAACGCTGCCTTACACCGTTCTAAAACAGACACGTTTCTTCGTCGACCTTCCACTTTTATTGCTCCCACTTGTGTTTTGCAAGCTGAGTGGCGAAAACTTACGAGAAATGTTGCCCCTTTTGAAGTTACGGCGTGCATGGCGCCCGAATGTTGAAGCTGGGTGTTGCGTATGACACGAATACAGACGCTGTATTTGAGCAGTCTGTTACAGAGATACGTGCAGTGAATATGGCAATACGTCACGAGTTAACCGACTTTTAACATATGGTGATAAGCACCGAAAGACACATGAATCGTTGCAGGCTAGAAATTCAGATATCCGAAGTCACCTATGTCTATGGTCAATTTACAGTACAGTAGAAACAATGTATCCAAATGGTTCAAATGGCTCTGAGCACTATGGGACTTAACATCTGAGGTCATCAGTCCCCTAGAACATAGAACTTCTTAAACCCAACTAACCTAAGGACATCACACACATCCATGCCCGAGGCAGGATTCGGACCTGCGACCGTAGCAGTCGCGTGGTTCCGGACTGAAGCGCCTAGAATGGTTCGGCCACAGCGGCCGGCAATGTATCCACTAGTGTAAACAGCGGCACAGAGGAATGTTTTACGAACGGACGCCACGTCAGATCTGCAGTCTACTAAAAAGGGAATCTCATTCGACATAAAAGTTTTCCGGCTATGGTACCGCGTCATAATGTAAAAAAAAAAAAACAACTGCTGCTGTCGACTGACTCTTGCCTCGGAAGCCTACGCATCTATGTAAGGGAATCTCATATTTAAAAAAAAAAAAAAAATGAACTCGCAATGTATAAGCACCAGCAGTCGATCCCGAGCGAAAATTTCGGCATGATTCCGATAGTGCGCAGTTATGTTCTTCTGAAATCACTATTTTTAAGCTTTCACACGCACCGACTGTTTGTCACTCTCTGCGCCCCACTACAGCCGCCTAATGTGCGAGCCCAAGTACCGTACAGAGGGATGTTAATAATGGGAGCCCCCTTTAAGCGGGATGTTGATGGCGAGGGAAGAGGAGGGGAGAGGTGGACACCTTGTTGGAGAACACACGTTATTCTACGTGAAAAATAGTAGGTAATTTGAATACAATCACCAGCTGTGTACGGGACGTTGATAGAATCAACTGGGAGAGTTGGAAAAGTGGACCTGACCGTGATTCGAACCCGGGATCTCCTGCTTAGTAGACAGGCACTCTAACCCCTTTTGATCGTTATCGGTCGTTGTATTTGGTCGTAGCGGACGTCACATTATATGCGTTGAAGTCCGTTGTCGATCCCTTCACTCTTTTTTTACAGAGACCAGCTAGCTCTCTGACCGAGCACTCTGAGCTACCGCGCCGGCAGCCCGTAAGCTACCGAGGACATAGGAATTAGCGCAGCTCCGCGGACGTATCCCAAGCACCCCCCCCCCCCCCCCCACCCCCTTTCCAGCAAGTTCTCAGCTTACTCCACACACTACGAAAGTAGTGTTCCCTGCCCATTAATCTCAATGTTCGTGGTACGGCCTCTATGATGGAGGTCCATATGAAGAATGGAAGCAGGAGAGTCGCAAACTGGTGTGGCCCGATGGTTTAATGTAAATCGTTCTGTTGCTCCTCGTATGTGACGACAGTTAATAGTGATCGAAACTGTATCCTAGGAACACGGCAGAGACGACTATGAGTGACATCCGAAAGAGTGGACCGTTACTTGGTTGTAAGGGCACGGTGGTACCATCTTAGTACCGCACGGCACCTGCCATCTGACATCGCTGCGTACTGAAGACGTGTTGTATCGAGACAAACGGTGTACAGAAGGCTTCGCAGAATGGCCTTCATTGTCGGAGATCTGCTGCATGTTGCCTCTGACACTTCTTCACAGAAGGGAACGTCTAGAATGGAATCGTCAACTTGCCACCTCCAAGGTCTAACAATTGGCAATGTTGATTTCACAGATTTGTTCCTATTTGGTCTGGAGAGTGAGTCTCGACAGATTCCCGTCTGGAGGGAAGGTAGAACAGGATTCGGGGACCCAAAGATTGTGGAAAGAGACCGATGTCTAAGAGAACCCCTAATGATGTGGGCAGAGGCTACTCAGCCACTCGAATACCTCGTCATGAAATTGCGTGGGTGAATAAGCAAGTCTCAACTGCTGTCAGGTATCGTGACGAGATCTTGAGACCTCTAGTGCGGTTGTAGCGAGGTGCAGTGGGTACATACTTCGTGACGGTGGACGACAATGCTCGCCCTCATAAAGCACGGGTGGTTGATGTTTTCATTGGAAATGTAAGATGGCATAGAAGATGTCTAAGAGGCACTAGGGAGACGGGTTGCATCAAGCCAATGTCCAGCAACCACTCTCCAAGATTTGTGAGCAGCGTTGCAGGAAGGATGGGTGTTACTGCCGCAACATGAGACCGGTGCCATCATTCACAGCATGCTCCGTCGTTGCCAGACCTGTATTGCTGTCAGAGGTGGTCGCACCCCATTTTCAGCACATTAACGATTTGTTAGAATGTGTGTGCAAATCCGTTAAGTTGTAAAAACATGTAGAGCATTTCTGTTTCATCTGTTTACGTTCTCTACTCTTTACAATGTTCCTACTTTCCTATCATCTGTTTGCACAGTTTTGTCGCAAAATAAATGCAAAATAAATGAAGCAGACAAAAAGGAATACAAACGTCTCAAAAATGAAATCGACAGGAAGTGCAAAATGGCTAAGCAGGGATGGCTAGAGGACAAATTTAAGGATGTAGAGGCACATATCACTAGGGGTAAGGTAGTTACTGCCTACAGGAAAATTAAAGAGACCTTTGGAGATAAGAGAACGACTTGTATGACTATCAAGAGTTCACATGGAAAACCGGTTCTATGCAAAGAAGGGAAAGCAGAAAGGTGGAAGGAGTATATAGAGGGTCTATACAAGAGCGATGTACTTGAGGACAATATTATGGAAATGGAAGAGGATGTAGATGAAGATGAAATGGGAGATATGATACTGCATGAAGAGTTTGACAGAGCACTGAAAGACCTGAGTCGACACAAGGCCCCCGGAGTAGACAACATTCCATTGGAACTACTGACGGCCTTGGGAGAGCCAGTCCTGACAAAACTCTACCATCTGGTGAGCAAGATGTATGAAACAGGCGAAATACCCTCAGACTTCAAGAAGAATATAATAGTTCCAATCCTAAAGGTAGCAGGTGTTGACAGATGTGAAAATTATCTAACTATCAGTTTAATAAGCCACGCCGGCAAAGTACTAACACGAATTCTTTACAGACGAATGGAAAAACTTGTAGAAGCCGACCTCGGGGAAGATCAGTTTGGACTCCGTAGAATTGTTGGAACACGTGAGGCAATATTGCCCCTACGACTTATCTTAGAAAATAGATTAAGGAAAGGCAAACCTACGTTTCTAGCATTTGTAGACTTAGAGAAAGCTTTTGACAATGTTGACTGAAATACTCTTCTTCAAATTCTGAAGGTGGCAGGGATAAAATACAAGGAGCGAAAGGCTATTTACAATTTGTACAGAAAGCAGATGGCAGTTATAAGAGACGAGGGGCATGAAAGGGAAGCAGTGGTTAGGAAGGGAGTGAGACAGGGTTGAAGCCTGTCCCCGATGTTATTCAATCTATATATTGAGCAAGCAGTTAAGGAAACAAAAGAAAAATTCGGAGATGGAATTAAAATCCATGGAGAAGAAATAAAAACTTTGAGGTTCGCAGATGACATTGTAATTCTGTCAGAGTCAGCAAAGAACGTGGAAGAGCAGCAAGAATGGAATGGACAGTGTCTTGAAAGGAAGATATAAGATGGACTTCAAAAAAAGCAAAACGAAGATAATGGAATGTAATCGAATTAAGTCGGGTGATGCTGAGGGAATCAGGTTAGGAAAAGAGACGGTTAATGTAGTAAATGAGTTTTGCTATTTGGGGAGCAAAATAATTGATGATGGTCGAAGCAGAGAGGATATAAAATGTAGACTGGCAATCGAAGGAAAGCGTTTCCGAAGAAGAGAAATTTGTTAACATCGAGTATAGAGATAGGTGTCAGGAAGTCGTTTCTGAAAGTATTTGTATGGAGTGTAGCCATGTATGGAAGTAAAACATGGACGATAAATAGTTTAGACAAGAAGAGAATAGAATCTTTCCAAATGTAGTGCTACAGAAGAATGCTGAAGATTAGATGGGTAGATCACATAACTAATAAGGAGGTACTGAACAGAATTGGAGAGAAGAGAAATTTGTGGCACAACTTGACTAGAAGAAGGGATCGGTTGGTAGGGCATATTCTGAGGCATCAACGGATCACCAATTTAGTATTGGGCAGCGTGGAGGGTAAAAATCGTAGAGGGAGACCAAGAGATGACTACACTAAACAGATTCAGAAGGATGCAGGTCGCTGTAGGTACTGGGAGATGAAGAACCTTGCACAGGATAGAGTAGCATGCAGAGCTGCATCAAACCAGCCTCTGGACTGAAGACCACAACAACAACAAATGCAAGCTTGCAAATTTTCCGTTTGTTGCTTTAATTTTGGACACCAGTGTAGTACACTTATGAGCTGCGAGACATCACCTTCATAAAATCTGTAGCAACGTATCTACCGTCAGGACATTAACACTGACTGTTCCCTTCCTTCTCACCTCTATTTGTTCCTCTGCCCGGTGCCCAGTACACTGAAATGAGGAAATGAGAGACTCCTTTTTAACACAAGAATTACGTTAGTGATGTCTGAAGGCATCCTCCGCGCCGGCGCTGCCGCTGGCCGCGCTGTGACTCCCAGTGAGTCTGGCTCGTGGCGTGCGGCGGGTCCAGGCAGCGCCTGCAAACAGGTTACGCCCGGCGCCCGGTGCCGCTGCCCTGTGATCAGGTGCGCCCTTTCGGCGGCCTCATTAGGCGATTACTCACGCCTCTCCTCCAGGAGGCGTCGCACCAAGGCCAGGCCTCTGGCATCGCCCTCTCAGACCACTGTCAGTTCAAAATTGTGACCTTCTCCGTAACGCCGTTTACGTACACTCGCGTACAATACGCAGCGAAAGGAAATCTCAACAGGTCTTGGTTTTTTTACCACGGTGTGTTGAAAAGTATCGGTAGATGCATTCATGTCACGAATATTACTCTGTCGACCTTCCCGCTTCCGAGCAGATTCCGCTCAAGGGCCCAAATTGTAGCGTGTAACATGGCGGTGTGTAACGTAACTATGTCAGTGCGTAAGAAACAGTTTGCGGTAATCGGTGTTTCTAACCGCAGAAAACGTGTCGCCAACTGAAATCCATGGAAGAATAAAAGCTGTGTACGGTGATCATTTTATCGACATCAGTAATGTGCGACGTTGGGTTTTTCGGGCTCGTAATGAAGGAAACGATGGTATTAACCTGACCGTGTGTTATAGAGCTCGTGCAGTATCACCGCTTATGGCAACCGATGAGTCTCACAGGAATCGGGCTGAACTCATCAGAAGAAAGTTGCTGAATAACACAGACACTGCTCTCAGGCAAGTGTGGCTTACAACGAGAACGTATGCAGAGCATCAACGGAGAAATGCAGTACATAAAACGGTGCGATGGGTGCCTCGAGTACTCACTTATCACACGAAACAGAAGAGACTGAACATCTGTAAGTACACTACTGGCCATTAAAACTGCTACACCAAGAAGAAATGCAGATGATAAACGGGTATTCATTGGACAAATATATTATACTAGAACTGACATCTGATTACATTTTCACGCAATTTGGGTGCATAGATCCTGAGAAATCAGTACCCAGAACAACCACCTCTGGCTGTAAAATGGCCTTGATACGCCTGGGCATTGAGTCAAATAGAGCTTAGATACCGTGTACAGGCACCGCTGCCCATGCAGCTTCAACACGATACCACAGTTCATCAAGAGTAGTGACTGGCTGAAATGTAGGGTTTCGCAGGGATCAAATGAAGGGTAGAGCCACGGGTCGTAACACATCTGAAATGTAACGTCCACAGTTCAAAGTACCGTCAATGCGAACAAGAGGTGACCGAGACGTGTAACCAATGGCACCCCATATCATCACTCCGGGTGATGCGCCAGTATGGCGATGACGAATACACGCTTCCAATGTGCGTTCACAGCGATGTCGCCAAACACGGATGCGACCATCATGATGCTGTAAACAGAACCTGGATTCATCCGAAAAAATGACGTTTTGCCATTCGCGCACCCAAGTTCGTCGTTGAGTACACCATAGCAGGCGCTCCTGTCTGTGATGCAGTGTCAAGGGTAATCGCAGCCATGGTCTCCGAGCTGATAGTCCATGCTGTTGCAAACGTCGTCGAACTGTTCGTGCGGATAAGATGCCTGTTATCTCGACTGCTAGTGATACGAGGCCGTTAGGATCCAGCAAGGCGTTCCGTATCACCCACCTGAACCCACCGATTCCATATTCTGCTAACAGTCATTGGCTCTCGACCAATTGCGAGCCAATTGCGAGCAGCAATCGCGATAGGCTACACTCCCACCTTTATCAAATTCGGAAACGTGATGGGACGCATTTCTCCTTCTTACACGAGGCATCACAACAACGTTTCACCAGGCAACGCCGGTCAACTGCTGTTTGTGTATGAGAAATCGGTTGGAAACTTTCCTCGTGTCAGCACGTTGTAGGTGTCGCCACCGGTGCCAACCTTGTGTGGATGCTCTGAAAAGCTAATCATTTGCATATCACAGCATCTTCTTCCTGTCGGTTACATTTCGTGTCTGTAGCTCGTCATCTTCGTGGTGTAGTAATTTTAATGGCCAGTAGTGTACTTCATTACCATTCAGTGCTGTGTGTTTTGAGCGGGAGGGTGATGGAACCTGGCTTTGGCCCCAAAGACAAGAGTGTGTGGTTGGAGTTGCACCACAAAGGATCATCTACGCCAAAACAGTTCCAGACCATGCCCTCAACAGGTGAAGTCACACTCAGAGTGGTCCAGGATGTGGTGCATTTGGAATTCGTGTCTAAATGCACAACCCCATACTCTACATGGTGCAGCGAGACCCTCAGAAAACTGAAAGCACGAAGAGTTGATCCACACATGAAGCACGCTCTCCTTCAGCACGACACTGCCAGACCACACTCGAGCGCTGCGACATATGTAGCAATCTGACGCCTTTCCGATTTTCATCTGTTTCCAAAGCTTAAAGAACGCCTACGAGGACTTCACTTTGACAGCGATAAAGTCATGCATGTACAGGTGAGATTATGGCGCCATCAACAATGTCAAACATTCTACAGTGATGGTATCAATAAACTGGTCTGCCGTTACAAGAATTGCGTTCGTCGCTAGGGCATCTACTGTTAGACATAAATATACAAACATGAAGAATAAATATGGAGAAAGTTAATAAATTTTGTTTTATTTAAGATGCTGTAAGCGTCCACATAAAAATCTCGATGGCAAATGTCCCACATACTTATTTCAGTACATACATTCCCTTCTGACGTCCTCGTCTTTATCTGATACTATCACAGCATCGTCAACATGTAGTGAGTTATTTAAAAGAGTTCTCCTGTCTAAGTATATACTTTTGAAAGTCTCGTTCCCATATAGACCTATGCATTATTTCATATATGTAAATACGGAACAAAATTGGAGACATGCAGCATCCTTGTCGTACTCCTTTGTTAGTTGGTATCTCATTAGTTATTTTTCCATCGAGAAGTAGTCGTGTTCTGATATAATTTTTTTATATCTTTACGATAACCACGTATCTTCCAAAATTTCTATCTATTGATTTTGACAAAAGATTTTTTTAAATGAATAAAGGCAATTTTCGTTTTTTATTCTTGTTGTTGTTGTGGTCTTCAGTCCACAGACTGGTTTGATGCAGCTCTCCATGCTATTATATCCTGTGCAAGCTTCTTCATCTCCCAGTTCCTACTACAACCTACATCCTTCTGAATCTGCTTAGTGTATTCATCTCTTGGTCTCCATCTACGATTTTTATCCTCCACGCTGCCCTCCAATACTAAATTGGTGATCCCTTGATGCCTCAGAACATGTCCTACCAAACAATCCCTTCTCCTAGTCAAGTTGTGCCACAAACTTCTCTTCTCCCCAATTCTACTCAGTACCTGCTCATTACTTATGTGATCTACCCATCTGATATTCAGCATTCTTCTGTAGCACCACATTTCGAAGGTTCTATTTTCTTCTTGTCTAAACTATTTATCGTCCATGTTTCACTTCCATACATGGCTACACTCCATACAAATACTTTCAGTAACGACTTCCTGACACTTAAATTTACACTCGATGTTTTTATTGTATTATATAAGTTTTCGTGTTATCAACTGCAAAATAAAAATTGCACCTATCGTGGAGTGTCCTTTCCTAAGACATATTCGCTCCTCATGCATCGCTACTTCCGTTATGTTGTTAGATCCTCTTATCTTTTACGCTGTCTCAGTACACTTATTACTCCTTACGTACTGCATAGGCTTTTATCTCCTTAAAAATAATTAAATAAAAAATGAAATAAAAGTCTTACAGTGTTTTGGGATACTCTTACTCTTCTTCTGAATCGAAATCAAAGAAGGAAAGTAAAGCTGACATTGAGATTCTTAACAACCGAGCACGTCAGCTCGGAAGTGACTGGATTGTTATCCGTCATAACTCGTTCAAACAAACGATCCCGGTATTTACACGAAATGGTTTAACGAAACTACAGAATGCACAAATGTAGATAGCACCACTACGATTCATAATGCACTCTTTCTGAATGATAGTCCAGCGTCTTAAACACAAAGCTACTTTATTCGGTCTCAGCAGAATCGAGAGAACGTGACGTCTGTTTGTCAAACAATTGCAGTCGTCCAGTGAAGCGGTTTAAATGTGTGAAAACATCGTTTCTGAGATATGGAATACGAAACATAGTCTATGGAAACCCCACTTCTGTAGGCTCCTATATGTTACGGCCCATGCCTCTTGCCTGTTGCGTGATTATAGCACTGGGATGACAAAAGTCATGGGACATCTCCTAATATCCTATCGGACCTTCTATTGCCCACGCAGGACAGCATCGAGACGTAACATGGATTCAACAAGTCCTTGGAATGAGATTTTCACTCTGCAGATGAGTGTGCGCTAATAGGAAACTTCCTGGCAGATTAAAACTGTGTGCCGGACCGAGACTCGAACTCGGGAACTCTGCCTTTCGCCGGCAAGTGCTCTACCAACGCAGCTACCCAAGCGTGAATCACGCCCGTCCTCACAGCTTTACTTCCACCAGTACCTCGTCTCCTACCTTCCAAACTTTACAGAAGCTCTCCTGCGCAGATTCCGAGTTTGCGTCTCGGCCCGGCACACAGTTTCAATCTGCCAGGAAGTTTCAAGTCCTTGTAAGTCCCCTGCAGAAATATTGGGCCATGCTGCCGCTACAGCCGTCCGTAATTGCCAAAGCGTTGCCGGTGCAGGATCCTGTGTACGAACTCACCTCTCAATTACGTCCCTTGAATGTTCGATGGGATTCATGTTCATATGGTTCAAATGGCTCTGAGCACTATGCGACTTAACTTCTGAGGTCATCAGTCGCCTAGAACTTAGAACTAATTAAACCTAACTAACCTAAGGACATCACACACATCCATGCCCGAGGCAGGATTCGAACCTGCGACCGTAGCGGTCACGCGGTTCCAGACTGAAGCGCCTTTAACCGCACGGCCACACCGGCAGGCGGGATTCATGTCGGGAGATCTGAGTGACCATATCAGTCGCTCGAACAGTCAAGAATATTCTTCAAATCAGTCGCAAACATCTGTGCTCAGATGAAAAGGTTCTATGTCATCCATAAAAAATCATGGAGGTTTCGGAACAGGCGGTCTATGAATGACTGCAAATGGTCTCCAAGTGGCCGAACATAACCTTTTCCACTCAATGATCGGTTCAGTTGGACGAGAGGACTCAGTCCATTCTATATGACACAGTCCGTTCCACTATGGAGCCACCACCAGCTTGCACACTGCCTTGTTTACAACTTGGATCCGTGGTTTCCTGACGTTGCGCCACACTCTCTGCCATCAGCTCTTACCAGTAGGAATCGGGTCTCACTGACCAGGCCACGGTTTTCAGTCATCTAGTGTACAACCGATATGGTCCCGAGCCCGGGAGAGGCGCTGCAGGCGATGTCTGCAAGCGGCGTCGTACTACTAGCAAAGGCACTCGCGTCGGTCGTCTGCTGTCGCAGCCCATCAACGTTAACTTTCGCAGCACTGTCCTAACGCATGTGTTAGTCGTATGTCTCACATTGATTTCAGCGGCTATTTCGTGCAGTGTTACTTGTCTGTTAGCACTGACAACTCTACGCAAACGTTGCTGCTGTCGTCCGTTAAGTGAAGGCCGTTCGGCTCGGTGTTGAGAGGTAACGCTAGAAATTTGGTATTCTCGACATACTCTTGACGCTGTGGATCTCGGACCATTGAATTTCCTAACGATTTTTGCAATGGAATATCCCTTGCATCTAGCTCCAACTACCATTCCACGTTCAAAGCCTGTTAATTGCCATCGTGCTGGCACAATCATGTCATCTTTTCACATGAATCACCTGAATACAAATCACAGCCGCACCAATTCACTGCCCTTTTATACCTTGTGTAGGCTATACTAGCGCCATTTGTATACTTGCATATCGCTCTCCCATGCATTTGGCACCTCAGTGTAACATCACATTCAATGATTTTATCTTGGAACTCTTCCATTTGGTCCGTGTTTGCATAGAAAAACAGTAATATCAGAGACTGAGTCCGCCTAGATTTTGTTTACTAACAGCCGCTCACATGGTTGGCGATGACATGATGTTCGCTAAGTTAAAAAAACGGCAACAGAAAAAAAGAGCACAAACAGCGCCAATAATTGCTTAAAACATGCTGTAACATACAATAAATGAGGTAGTATGTAAGTATCCGTATAAAACTATATTTCAAAAGACGAATAGTAAAAATGTAATAATGTTTTATTGTGTTTGTATAACCATGCTATTTTCTGCATGTTTTAGATTAAAAAAACCCACTGATGATGGTGGTATTTGTCGCCGACACTAGTTTGGGATAATAAAGAAACAAACGAATAACAAGGTGTTTTGCATCAAGGCGGACTCAATTTCTAATATTACTGTTTATCACATTCAAAATCGATTAATTGACGCCATACGCCTCACCTAGCCGAAAACATTCGACCAATGTACAGCACATATTCAGATCGTACAACCAACCCCGCGACTTGAGCCCATTCAGTTTTATAGTCATAATGAAATGTGGGCATATATACAACTATGTAACCAGCACATCAAAACGATATATTTACCAACGGAACTTGTAGTATGCTAATGCCGTCGACACACGGGACGTGTTTCTCATCAATAAACACGCCACACGATGCGCTGTTTACACTACGGTTGGTGCACGCTTAGAATCTAGCTGATGCATCAGACGGAACATGCTCCTCATCATGATGTTCGAATAAAGGGTTCCCCAGCGGCTGTGTCTGGCTCGCAAATCACACAGTTTGTTTATGATAATGGATGGACGTAAACTTGCTACATCAGTTCTACAAAAACTTGCATTTTCTCCCTTGTCCAAACGCTAGCCTTGTTGTTCTGTCTTCAGGACACACAAATAAAAATTTCAATAACCAAGAACACTTCATAAGGAAAAAACGAAAGTGTCTTGTCCAGCCATTACGAATAGTGCAAAAAAAGGTTCAAATGGCTCCGAGCACTTAACTTCTGAGGTCATCAGTCCCCTAGAACTTAGAACTACTTAAACCTAACTAACCTAAGGACATCACACACATCCATGCTCGAGGCAGGATTCGAACCTGCGACCGTAGCGGTTGCGCGGTTCCAGACTGTAGCGCCTAGAACCGCAAGGGCCACCCCGGCCGGCACGAATAGTGCAATACAAATTTACGATGGTCTTCCAAATAAGATAAAAACTGTTTCAACACTCTCACCTCTTAGTAGAACCATATGGTTAGTTTTACTACATCACTATTTCCATTCAGTTGGAGAATTTTAGAGCATATTAAATACAGGCATTGGAACAAGAAAGAGAAAAAATCTTACAGCAGTTAGTCCAGCCTCTAGTTTACGTAACGCCAAAAAAAGTCGTTTATTTACTACAATATTACTGTTAATTTTTTTGTACTTTAGAGAGAAATTATTCTGCGTACAATCATACACAATATTTACAACGTAATGATGTGCCCGACATCTAGAACCATCTCTGGATGAATAAATAAACACTAAACAGTGAGCCGGCCGAAGTGGCCGTGCGGTTAAAGGCGCTGCAGTCTGGAACCGCAAGACCGCTACGGTCGCAGGTTCGAATCCTGCCTCGGGCATGGATGTCTGTGATGTCCTTAGGTTAGTTAGGTTTAACTAGTTCTAAGTTCTAGGGGACTAATGACCTCAGCAGTTGAGTCCCATAGTGCTCAGAGCCATTTTTGAACTAAACAGTGATCTCGCAAGAAATCTTGCAATTCATTGGTTCCCTGACAAGTTCACGAAATGAACTAATTCACTTCCGAGAGAGAGAGAGTGAGCTCTTATATTTACCTAACATCGAATACTACCAGACATACTTCTCTTAAATTAATAAGAAAGTCCCAGAAAAGGTTAGAAAACAGGAAAGTGAACAAAAAAATATTTCGATAAAGCAGGAACCAAATCAAATACATTTGACTTCACAACTACACGCCTCTATCTGCTACGCTACAGTAAACAGGGAACATATCTACATCTACATACATATTCCGCAAACCACCGTACTGTTCATGCAGAGGGTACCCTGAACGACTACTTCTCATTTCCTTTCCTGTTTCACTCGCAAACAGAGCGTGGGAAGGTCCAAAAGCCTCTGTACGAGCCTTAATTTATCACACGTTATATTCGTGGTCCTTGTACGTTGACGGCAGAAGACTCATTCTGCAGTCAAATGGTTCAAATGGCTCTGAGAACTAAGGGACTTAACAGCTGTGGTCATCAGTCCACTAGAACTTAGAACTACTTAAACCTAACTAACCTAAAGACATCACACACATCCATGCCCGAGGAAGGATTCGAACCTGCGACCGTAGCAGTCGCGCGGTTCCGGACTGCGCACCTAGAACCGCGAGACCACCGCGGCCGGCATTCTGCAGTCACCCTCATAGCCGGTTCCCTAAATTTCCGCAATAGTGCCTTGCTAGAAGAGAGTCTTCCTTCCAGGGATTCCCATTTAAGTTCACGATGCATCTCCGTAATACTTGCCTGCTGATCGAACCCACCAGTAACAAATCTAGTAGCTCGCTTCCGAATTGTTTCGATGTCTTCCTCTGAATTGCTTCGATATCTTCCTCTAATCCGACCTGTTGGGGGTCCCAAACACTCGAGGAATACTCAAGAATGGGTCGTCGCACTATTGTTCCCGACGTGGTCTCACTTTTGGAGCAGCTACCTTGCTAAAATTTTCCTAATAAAACTAAGTTATCTACTCACTCACTCTACTACTGCCCTTACCTGCTCTTTGCACTTCATATCGCTTTGCAACATTACGCTTAGTTATTTAATCGATGTGACAGTGTCAAGCTGAACTCTGTTAACGCTGTATTCGAACGTTACAGGATTGCATTTGCTATTCATCCCTTTGCCTACCAACATTTACGCTTCCTTTCTTGAGCCGAGCGTGCAACAATCTCTCTTTTTACGCCTTTGATGTCCTGATCTCGTGAAGACTTTAACTACTGATATGTCATTAAGTGATATTTCATTACAAAAAATTGTAACAATAATGATGCGTCTTCGAGAGATCATCGTTGTGCAGGTGCTTTGAAGCAGTATATATTCAAAGGACGTGAGTTATATTATAAAACAACCAAATATGGGCTTTCAACGGGAAGCGACGAAGTCCAATATGGCGTCTCCCAAGTTCTGCTTGTGGCTAGAGCGCGATCTTGCATTTCACTGGTCTGTTTTAGAGATCTGATGTAGGGAGGGCGATGGTTCCTTCAACAAGATTACTAGCGATTCACCTCCCCGTCCACAACTACATTAGTTTGCGTAGGCACTGTGCAACACGTGGAGGAGGGGGCTTTATACTGTTGTCTGTTCCTTTCCTGTTCCATTCACGTGGGTAAAATCGAACCTCTAAGCTTCGACCCGTAGCCCAATACCTCGTAATCTTTCATCACGTTGGTACCACTGTAGCTAAAGAAAACGGTCGAAGCAGATGGGTCATTTAACAGTCTCTAAATTCCATACTGGAAACTTAATGAATATTTGTTTTCCAACAAGAACATTGTCTGTCTTCCACAAATTCCCTTGTGAGGTCTTTGAACATCTCGTTATTAACACTAGTGGTTACAAATTTCTGTGCTCCATCGTTCGCCTTTGTTAATGTGATAAATGTCAACGCCCGTCAAAAAAGTAGCAGGGCGGAATCTGTTTGATCATCCAAATCCACTATTTAGAAGGTATGTGAACCAAGCTGCGTGTCAGACATGGTTTTCTCTGAAGCTGTGTTCTCTGTTCTGCGGATATGTTAGAGCTTAGAATATGCTCTGGGATTCTCAAAAAGAGACTGGCGTTAGGGATGAACATAAATACGACAGTGAAAGCAATATAACGTCTGATGTTGGCTGATTGTAAAAACTGACGCGGTTGGCTCATGCTTGTAGACTTCATTTTATCGCAGACGTTCCACTTTTTGGCTGAAGTTTACTAGATGTTCAATCACGCCGAGAACATCCGGAACGAACATTATTAGCGAGTGTGAAAATAGTTGGCCCTCCGCGCGTTTGCTTATGCAAAGCGCGTTCTCGGCTTGTTTATTCCTGCGGCCAGGTTTCCGATGCGCACGTACTTCACCTGGCAACGGGCTGCCATTACTAAGTTGTGCCAGGCATTATGCATATTTAGGCGGCGCATAATGTGCGGACGACGTCGTAATAAGCGGCTGCCAGCAACGTCACACGTCCCCCCGGACTGAGCACACCTATAAATAACACGTGTGTGTGTGTGTGTGTGTGTGTGTGTGTGTGTGTGTGTGTGTGTGTGCGAGTTTCACTGCTCCTAAGGTATCGTATACAAAGCGCGCTTCACTTTCGCACAGTTAGAGCGCTTATAGAACCATCTCCAAACACCTCTAAAAGCTACTTACATGTTATATTTACACACTGACGGAAGTGGAAAGTGTTACACAATGAATCACCTGTTCGATATTTACCAAACTTCACGCAGGTGTTCATCATATAGCGGGTGTCAAATGACTACATTCTCGAAAAAATGGCTCAAATAGCTCTGATCACTATGGGACTTAACTTCTGAGGTCATCAGTCCCCTAGAACTTAGAACCACTTAAACCTAACTAACCTAAGGACATCACACACATCCATGGCAGGATTCGAACCTGCGACCGTCGTGGTCACGCGGTTCCAGACAGAAGCGCCTAGAACCACTCGGCCACTCCGACCGGCGACTACATTCTCGTTCTATATGGTCCGCAGCTGGTGTTCTAGTGGTGTCGGCACGGTAGCTCAGCGTGTTCGGTTAGAGAGTTAGCTGCCCTCTCTAATAAAGGAAGTGAGGTAATGGATCAACAATGAACTCGAACAAGCGTCATAGGACGACCACGCTGTACAAATAGAACGAACAATAACGAACAAACTGAGATTAAAAAACAAAAGTGGCTCCCATTGGTGCCGTTAGATCACAGGGTCCCGGGTTCGATTCCCGGCCGGGTTGGAGATTTTCTCTTCCCGGGGACTGGGTGTTTGTGTTGTCCTCATCATTCCATCATCATTGGTGAACGGGGAGAGATTGGACTGTGTAAAGATTGCGACATTCTACCGGCGCTGACGACCAAATATCATCATCGTTCAGCCGGCCGGTGTGGCCGTGCGGTTCTAGGCGCTTCAGTCTGGAACCGCGTGACCGGTACGGTCGCAGGTTCGAATCCTGCCTCGGGCATGGATGTGTGTGATGTCCTTAGGTTAGTTAGGTTTAAGTAGTTCTAAGTTCTAGGGGACTGATGACCACAGATGTTAAGTCCCATAGTGCTCAGAGCCATTTGAACCATTTGAATCATCATCGTTCTGTAGCTGATACCCATCATCAATATCTGTGTGGAGTGTGACAAGCACACGGTATCGAACGAAAAGTATTGGTATTTTACTTATGAGTATTACCGTAAGGAAATATCGAACTCCTAAAAGTATCGAAAGAGAAATATCGATACCGTGAGTTTTAGACACTTATCTTCGAAAAAAATACTAGAGTATCCATCGGCTCCAATCCCTCCAACTCCGTCTTAAAAATGTATCTTCAATGCAAACAGTCGATTATCATAAGTTTTAAATGAATAACACGAATAGTCAATGAAGTAAAATTGCCGGCCACTTACTACAAACAGTTTCAACCCTCAAATATGAAATAGTACGTGTCAGGTATGTCCCCTCCGTAGCTGGGTCGTCAACACGGCTTACTGCCATGCGGAGGACGCAGATTCGATTGTCAGTACTGCCAAGGATTTTTCCACGGTGCGAGGACTGGAAGGGAGTGCACTCTTGACGCCAACTGAGGAGCTGCTTGATCGAGAAACAGCGGCTCCAAGATCTCGAAAAGTGTGCTGATCCCCTGCCCTCCCATACCGCATCCAGTGCCACCATTGGCAGAGGATGACACGGAAGTCGATCGACACCGATGAGACCGACAGATGCTGTGAACAGAGTTTACGTCTCCGGATCAATTTAAAGTCTAACCGCTACATCAAACGAGTTGTAGGAAACCTAGATACCACCCTGACGTTCATGGGATGAATTCTAGGGAAAGGTAATTCATACCGAAGAATATAGCTTACAACACTCTCGTTCGATAATGTCTTGACTATTACATATCAATTTCGGCCCCTTATCTGATACGATTGATTGACCAGACGGACAAGGCAGAAATAAAATCAGAGTATGTAGTCAGGGCTCCGTTTAATAAACTCTAGAGCGCCAAAAATATTCATATAACTACAGTGACAGATGCGGCAAGGAAGGCATTGTGCATCAAGGTGTAGTTTCTGTTATGATTCTGAGGGCGCACATCCCAAGAAAACGTTTCAGGCTCATACTTCCTCTCATATACACTGAAGCGCCAAAGAAATTGGTATTGGTATGCGTATTCAAATACAGAGATATGTAAACAGGCAGAATACGGCGCAGCGATCGACAACGCCTACATAAGACAAGTTTCTGGCGCAGTTGTTAGACCAGTTACTCCTGCTACAATGGCAGGTTATTTAAGTGAGTATGAACGTGGTGTTATCGCACATAGTATCTCCGAGGTAGCGATGAAGTGGGGATTTTCCCCTGCGACCATTTCACTAGTGAACCGTGAATATTAGGAATCGGGTAAAACATCAAATCTCCGACATCGCTGAGGCTGGAAAAAGATCCTGAAAGAACGGGACCAACGACGACTGAAGGGAGTCGTTCATCGTGACAGAAGTGCAACCCTTTCGCAAATTTGTGCAGATTTCAACGC
Source organism: Schistocerca americana (assembly GCF_021461395.2). Lineage (NCBI taxonomy): Eukaryota > Metazoa > Arthropoda > Insecta > Orthoptera > Acrididae > Schistocerca > Schistocerca americana. Next base: position 322,120,566 of record NC_060121.1, on the reverse strand, counting down.
TGCTGCATCAACAAGTGTCAGCGTGCGTATCATTCAAGGGAACATCATCGATATGGGTTTTCGTGGCCGAAGGCCCACTCGTGTACCCTCGATGACTGCACGACACAAAGCTTCACACCTCGCCTGGGCCCGCCAACTCCGACATTGGCCTATTGGTGATTGGAAACATGTTGCCTGGTCGGACGAGCCTCGTTTCAAATTGTATCGAGTGGTTGGGCGTTTATGGGTACGGAGACAATCTCATGAATGCATAGACCCTTCTTGTTAGAAGGGGATCGTTCAAGCTGGTGGAGGCTGTGGGTCCTGTGCAGTTGGAGTGATACGTCTAGATACGACTCTGACAGGTGATACGTACGTAAGCATCCTGTCTGATCATCTGCACCCATTAATGTCCATTGTACATACCGGCGGACTTGGGCAATTCCAGCGGACAATGCGACGCCCCATACGTCCAGCATTGGTACAGAGTGGCTCCAGGAACACTTTTCTGAATTTAAACACTTCCTCTGGCTACCAGACTCACCAGACGTGAACATTATTCAGCATATCTGAGATGCCTTGCAATATGCTGTTCAGAAGAGATCTCCAGCCCCTCGACCTCTTACGGACTTATGGAGAGCCCTGCAGGATTCATGGTGTCAGTTCCCTCCAGCACTACTTCAGACATTAGTCATTAGTCGAGTCCATGCCACGTCGTGTTGTGGCACATCTGCGTGCTCGCGGTTGCCCTACAGTCAATTAGGCAGGTGTACCAGTTTCTTTGGCTCTTCAGTGTACATTTCGCAAGTGACAGTGCAAAACGAAGAAAGAAAGCTTATACCTAGCTTTACCGACAGGCGATCTTCTCACAAGCTATTCGCGAGTGGATCAAGTGAGGAAAGATGTGATAAGTAAACTCCACCATACCCTATAAGGAGTCTTTCGGAGATCAGATGTAGACTGGTAGGACAAGATACGGGAGTATGAACTTCACACAATTCCAGTCTACCGTTTAGTGCTGTAAATAAGTTAGTTCTTTTCAATGATATAGCATATATTTACAGTGTCCAACCCTGCAGCACCAGTGACAGGTAATTTTCTTGCTATTCGAACAGACCACTCCTTTCCTTGCAGAGAGCGGAATACAGCGCGACGACACAGCCTCCTGCGTAGTCACAGCGGCCAAATACGGCGAAGTACGAAATTGACGCTTGACGCACAAGTGTGACTAAGCATGGACGACCGTTCGTGCTTCGATGTGTGTGTGTGTGTGTGTGTGTGTGTTTGTGTGTCAGGGAAGACAGAGAGAGAGACCTGCAAATTGAAACCTGTTCGTCTCGAAGACAGAGACAAGGGGGTCGTGTAACAACCTCTTACTACATGTTCACGAAATTTTTTACCAGATAGCAAGTTCACTGGAGAAGAGATTTACTCTTTTTCACAGCTACCTGAGACGACAGCTGCCAGATGCGACTGCATATGACGCATGTTGTCATTCTGGTGTTTTTAAGTCTTCATATTCTAGCGACAGGCTCACAGTTTCATACGGCACAGGTACAGTAGGAGTTTTCAAATGTTATTAGGGACGAGGAATAACGATTTCGGGGAAGGGATGATAGGTGACAGGTTTTGATAACTACAGTACGAACAAGTATAGCAACTAGGGTAAAGAGAGCAGGCCACATTTATAGAGTACTGTGCGGCAGGTAGTTTTTTACCTGTCATCTAAGTTCATTTGCACTCACGTACAGTGACACCGTGAAGTATTTTGTGTTGGAGCTTGGTTCGTAACCGTTTAGCAGCTATTTAACTGACTTGTAGCTCCCGTAAGCAGTACTATTTCTTCTTAAATTGAGAATTTCCGCACTTGACTTCGTTTGAATCCACCACATCCGGATATTACACTTCGACTGTTTTATACTTCAGTTTCTTGGTGGTCGTTTACTATTTTTCCAGCTAGTGCTGCGTAACTTCGTAATATTTGATACTAGTGTGTAATGTTTAGAAGTCTCAATGTACTGTGGGTGACAGGACTAAGTTCTTTCAGAGACTGAAATGTCGTTCTGAAACTTCTCGGTTCGAAGTCAGTGATTCGGGGATGCAAAACGAATTCAAACTACCGGCAAAATTTAACGTATCGTTCTTTAGGAACGACACAATTGTCGCATTAAATAGGAAAGTTCTGTAAAACCGTCGCTGAGTAACAATCTATCGTGTCACATCGACACTCTGTTAAGCGAGCACACAGGTAGGCTCCAACTAAATCACTCGTTGGGATTGGTTATGTTGCAGAGAATATTCGCGGAGTACTTTGTTAACGTCCTGCCTTACACATGTTCGTGAAACACATAAGCGACGTACGTGTGGGACGATTCTCTAGCGTGTGTGTCCAGCAGATAAAGAGCCCAGAGCTGTTTTTCTCTGGAGCGTGCTGACATACGACCCAGCTTGCTAGTGTTGGCGTGGCGTTCCTTATAGAGGTGAGTGCGTCGCGGGTAGCATAGTTGCCAGGTGCGACGGGCTGGAACCCCGCAGTCGTATACAGAAGGCAGACACGAGTCCATAAAACGCAGTTATTCAAGCCTGCCACGAGAATAATGACTGAAGAAGTAATGCCATCACTATTACTTCTGAAAATTAAATTCGCTCTGCTATCTGTGTTTAATCATTTATTTGCTAGTGACTGGAGTCTACCTACACTGTACACATAATTAAACACAGTACATACAAGTGTTGCCCAGAAAGTAATGCACTGCATTTTTTTCTCAGCCAGAAACAATGCTACGAACACTAAACTTTACATTTGTATTATCTGAAGTCTTCTGAGCGAGCGCTACAAGTTTATGTCACTTCCGACAGACACCGTAGCTGTAGGACAGTTTCAAAATGGCGTCTGTGGGTTATGTACGTTAGAAGCAACGTGCCGTCTTTCAATTTCTCACCGCAGAGAAGGAAACCGCGAGGAATTTTCAGAAACGATTGTGCAAAGTGTATGGAGCATCTGCTGTCGACAGCAGCATAGTTAGTCGCTGGGCATGGAGGGTAAGGTCATCAGAAGGCGGTTCGGTGGAGCTCCACGATTTGCATCGGTACGCGGCTGTCACACCTGACACTCCTGACCTATCCTCCTCGGACTTCCACATGTTTGGGCCATTAAAGGATGCCATTCGTGGAAGACATTTTGAGGACTATGAGGAGGTGATTCACACAGTGAATCACTGGCTCCGCCAACAGCACAAAGATTGGTACCGACAGGGCATATATGCCCTTGTTTCGCGCTGGAGGAAAGCCATAGAATGGGATGGAGATTACGTGGAAAAATAGGGTGTGTATATAAAACACCACCCTTTCGTGTGGGTATTTCTCATTATGTTTAATAAAGAATTATTGAAGGGAAACCCTCGTACATACAAGGGCTTTTTTATTTTATTTTCAAGATTCGATTGGCCACGAAATATAAGCCACAGTGAAAATCATAAATGTTATATTTGCAACATTTAGCTACGCCTTCCAGCTACTTCCCTACATAATGGCCGCTCCTAGCTACCCCTTTGCCGTAGCGTGGTACCAGTTTTCCAACACCCTCTTCGTAGAAGGTAGACGTCTCCGTTTTCTGCCAGTTCTCTGCATTGGTCTGCAGCTCGCTGTCTGTGCCAAAATGCTGTCCTCATAGCCAGCTATCCATGTGAACAAAGAGATGAAAATCAGAGGGAGCCAAGTCTGGGCTGTATGGTGGGTGATCAGACAGGAGCGCCATTATTGCAGCTGGAGTGTGCAGCTGACCATTGTCATGAAGGACAATGTCTGGCGCGCTTCACTTGTTCTGAACCGTCCTTCGTAAACGATTTTCTCGAATCGTCTACTTCACTCGCTGAATGAGGTCAGTTGACGTGAGCTTCCTTCCCTGATTGCCTTCATCATGAATGTCTGTGCGTCCTGCTTCAAAGTCCCGGCACTATTGCAGCACTATGCTGTCACGTGTTACAGTTATGTTATGTGGGGTGCATAAAATCAGGCGGAATGAGAGTTCGCACGTCTCACTAGGCAGTACACTCAACTGTTCTAGGCATTTTAACTTACCTACTGTACGCTGAGAAACGAAATGTGTGATGTCGCCTGATCGATGGGCATACTAAATACACTGCAGAAGACATTTGCACAAAACTCCATCAGATTTTCACTGTTCTTTTTAATTTCACGACCAGTCGGACCTTGGAACAAAATAGCACTCGTAATAAAGAAAAAAAAAGAAATATAATCCACCAAATTTGACCAAAACTGAGCCACATCTGGTGTGCTGTCGTGGGTGAAAGTACAGCCCTGCACTGAACAGGTAAATGAACAAAAACGGCACTGGCACAATGTTCCACAGTACATTCTTCTCCACACTCGAACTTGCTATTCTCCAATTTCAAACCACACGATTTAAAGGACGACTTCCCCCTAGTGACACCTATTCGTAAACGGTTAAGTGTCCTAACATCCCACTGCTCATTGTGTGGCCGGCCGAAATATGTTCTCCCGCTCCCACCCATTCTTGTTGCATGGACGTCCATTGGGTATGTCTTGCTCTGTCTGGATGAAGTTGCTAAATGAAATGAATTCTCAATTGCGAATAAGGACTACCATCGGCTGTAGGATGGAATGGCGACAGTGAAAATTACCGCCATGCATGTCCAAAGGACATGCATTCATGCTCAAGTTCTTCTGTTGTAAGGAAACTTATTCTTGATCCTAGCCTTATCAGAATTAGCTTATGGTGAGCTTCGACGTCCTGAGACTTCAACTACAACAAATATCTGGAGGTGCGATACCGGCAAGTCAGTAAATGCTCCAAACATGGATAAGTTTTAAGTACTCCGTAATCAACGTGCAAGGTTCTTTCAGAGAAGGGGCTACAGTTTTCGCTAGAGATGATTTGTACCACACAGGGGAGGCATACTCTCCTGCAGGTTAGTATAGAGCCTAAACAGTGATTCTGAGAACATCTCCCTTGCGTTTGTGTCTCTTAACTTTCTTAAGACGTTATTCTGAGCCCTCATTTTCTGTTTGACATTTGATCAGCGTTGTCTAAAGATGAGGGAGCGGTCCAGTGTTACTCTTCGGTATTTTGGAGTGAGACAGGGTGCCATTCCAAGAGACATTCAATTTTCTACAGTTGAATAATTACATCTCCATTAACCCCTTAGAGCCCACAGTGTGCACATGGAACTGCTGAATTCCTTTCTGATTACAAGATATCTATAAATGAATAGTGGGTTCATAGGTCTCTGTTACATTGTGGTGTGTTTCTTGCGTCACTAGTTGGCTGTACAGACCAGATGACGCGAATCCTTTACACGTCTTAACAAGTTGAAAGAGATGTTTCGTGTAACTGCATGGGCTGATCCACACTTCATAAATGTTATTATATGAGTGTTAGTTATTCTTTATGCTTCTTCCTACAAATTGTGATAGTGGTTTACATGTAGTCAGAGGCAAAATTTAGCTTCTCTGGTAGGGGTTACTTTTACTGGGTTCCCAAAAGATCCACTGAAGGAAAATGTACGTTAATGAGGATGCAGTGGGAAATATTGTGTTTCTAATCGATTGTACTAGTTCCAGATGTTTATGCTACAAAAAATTATAGAGAAACACAGAGAATACAAAGGAACGAACATCCTTTTCATAGATTATACACACATCAAAAAAAGGTTTGCATCCCCTCGGTTCCGAGAGTTCCGGAACCTGTACAGAAAACTGGAATACAGATCAACATAAACATTATTTCCGCTGTTTTTATTGCTCATGAAAACCACACATTGCATGTTGTACCACAATACAGCGTGACCTCCAGACGTGGTGGTCCACATATCGCCAATATGCTGCCGATATGGTTGCACTATCGGTCGGAGGATGGCATTCACGTGCCGTACAGCCGTTATGGCGCCTTCCATCACCACCAGCGGAATATGTCGGCCTCACATAATGCCACCCCAAAACATCAGGGAACCTCCACCTTGTTGCACTCGCTGAACAGTCTGTCTAAGGCATTCAGCCTGACCGGGTTGCCTCCAAACACGTCTCCGACGATTTTCTGGTTGAAGGCATATGCGACACTCATCGGTGAATAGAATGTGATGCCAATCCTGAGCGATCCATTCAGGATGTTCTTGGACCCATCTATACCGCGCTGCATGGTGTCTTTGTTGCAAAGATGGACCTCGCCATGGACGTCGGGAGTGAAGTTGCGCATCATGTAGCCTATTGCCCACAGTTTGAGTCACAACACGACGCCATGTGGCTGCACGAAAAGCATTATTCAACATGGTGGCGTTACTGTCAGGGTTCCTCCGAGCCATAATCCGTAGGTAGCGGTTATCCACTGCAGTAGTAAACCTTGGGCGGCCTGAGCGAGGCATGTCATCAACAGTTCCTGTCTCTCTGTATCTCCTCCATGTCCGAACAACCTCGCTTTGGTTTACTCCGAGACGCTTGGACGCTTACCTTGTTGAGAGCCCTTCCTGGCACAAAGTAACAATGCGGACACGATCGAACCGCGGTATTGACCGTCTAGGCATGGTTGAACTGCAGACAACACGAAACTTGTACCTCCTTCCTGGTGGAATGACTGTAACTGATCGGCTGTCGGACTCCCTCTGTTTAATAGGTGCTGGTCATGCATGTTGTTTAAATTTTTGTGCGGGTTTAGTGACATCGCTGAAGAGTCAAAGTGACTGTGCCTCCAGTCAACGTCTGTCTTCAAGAGTTCTGGGAACCGGAGTGATGCAAAACTTTTTTTGATGTGTGAATAAGGTCCTTCGATAAATTAAATATACAATACGGGAGATATTAAAAGAAGGGACATACAAATACATCTTACGCAGGTAATTCAGAAGTCTATAATAACACAACAATGCAAGTAACTGGTGATAATGATAAAAGAACAAAAGCTATTAACCTGGTTCGATTAGATTGCAACCTTTCGGCACCTTTGTTTGTTTGTACATTGATTAAATAGTACGGCAAATAAAAATTAAGCTACAGAATCATACACGCAATTTTAACAACATGAGTATGTAATGACGATGCTCTTTGCAGATGATCAAGTTTTAATCTCGAGAAGCATGAAGGTGGAGTACAGAATGCCTGTGAACTACACAAAATATGTCAGTTGCAGAGCATGTCAATAACAAAAGAGAAACCAAATCCACTGGTTTCTCTGGAAAAGCGCAGTACGGGCGAAAACAGAAATAGAAAATACGGTCACAGAGCAAATAGAAAGATTCAAATTTTTTGGAAACCTGCTAACGTACAAAGGAGACAAAGACGAAAATGACAAAACTGTGAAGTTCAATTAACTATACGGTACTTTAACAATATCTCTCATAAATGAAATAAAAATTTAAACTTATCTTAAATTTTATAGAATTACGTTGGTCTTGACCTTGTGTATCGGAGTGCAAAGTTGGTAACGAAAAAAGGCCAGTTTACATCACAGGCCAATGAAATGAAATTCCAAAGTAAAATAGTAAGATAGACAGAGTTAGATTATAGAACAAATATAGATATTAGGAAGGAATTGAAAAATTTTTATATTAACGAAAATGTTGAAGAAAAAAGTCAACAATCGATACCTCATTTGGTTCGAATGGAGAAGTAGAAATTACATTTAAATTGTTGGCAATATATCCTGCAAGGTAGAAGATGCGTGGAATACCAGAAAAAAGAGGAAAGGACCAAACGTAGCTGTAACAGACCGTGCAAGGGTTAATGCATTACAGAAGATGTTCCAGGTATCCGGATTATCAGATAAAGAAATTCTGTTATACTGCTGAATGGTAAAATTTTAATGAAAGAACTTAAGTTTCATTAACCGTGAATTTCTCATTTTCCCTCTTTTCCCCCAATCTCGTGATGTTGGATGTGTGATGGGAGTTAAAGCGAAACTAAATGATAGCGTATCTGTGAAGACGGTTCCGGATGATGGCCGGGAAGTTCCTGTTCGCTTTTAGGGGCCCCTCAGGAGCAGCGGGTTGGAGGCTCGCTCACGCCTCGCGCGGCTCATCTGTCGGCGTCCCACGCGCTCCGCGGTTGTCTGGGTCGTGGGCAGCCAGCAGCCAGCACGCACCGGGCACCGGGCTGCGCGCGCTCGCTCTCCACGTCCTCGCCAGTCAGCCAAGGCCGCGGGGAAGTCCGCGCGCTCATTATTTATTGACTGGACGCTCGATTAAAAGCCGGCGTCGCGTCGTCGCGGGATCCCACGCGCCGGTCTGCGATTGGGCGGGCCTCGCGTAGCCCGCAGCAGCGAGCCGTAAATCGCCGGGCAGTAATTACAGGGAAGCGGGCAGCGGTGGCCGGGGTCTCGACGCAACACGCCCACCTGCCTGGGCGCGCGGCGTAGGTCAGTGTGTCTGTCCGACAACACGCCAGAGGAGCAGCCGCAGACTCACGGCAACCTACGCTTAGGTTGTGGTATCACATGTCGAAACCACCCCATGGGTGTCGTTATGTAACGGAATTGCAAGTTTTCATTCGAAGCCAACAGCAGTCGCCCGAGATCGTGCGACCCCAACGGCGTGTCTACTAAGCCACACCCCCAGCGGCTCCGTACTACGAGCGCCTTCTGCCGCCGCAATATACACTCATGCTCATAAATTAAGGATAATTGCGGAATTTGGTGCCACATAACGTGGCACTACACAAAACTGGCGCTAACAGCATAGGCACATAGAGAACACACACGGCACAGATCTGTAAGTCCACATTGTGGTGTCACCGCCAGACACCACACTTGCTAGGTGGTAGTTTTAAATCGGCCGCGGTCCATTTAGTACATGTCGGACCCGCGTGTCGCCACTGTGTGATCGCAGACCGAGCGCCACCACAAGGCAGGTCTCGAGATACGGACTGCACTCGCCCCAGTTGTACGGACGACGTAGCTAGCGATGCACACTGTCGAAGCCTCGCTCATTTGCAGAGCAGATAGTTAGAATAGCCTTCAGCTAAGTCAATGGCTACGACCCAGCAAGGCGCCATTAGTAACATTGCATGTATCTACAGAGTCTCACTTGTATCGTCAAGAGCGATGTACCACAAGTATGGATTAAAGTTAAGTATTCCAGAAGCTACGTACTTTTCTTTATAGCATTCATTACGTATCCTGTTACAGACCTATCTCTTGCCTGCGGTAACTAAACGCGTGCCTTTCGGCTACTTCCGTGGCGTGGCTGTCTTGCTACGCCACAACAGATAGTAACGCCATCAGCGAATCTTATCATTCATATTCTTTCACCTTCAATTTTAATTCCACTCTTGAACCTTTCTTTTATTTCTGCCATTGCTTCTTCAATGTATACATTGAACATCAGGGCCGAAAGACTATATCCATGCCTTAATCCGAGCGCTTCGTTGTTGGTCCTGCATTCCCTCTTGGTTCTTGTACATATTGTATATTACCCGTCTTTCCCTACAGCTTAACCCTACTTTCCACAGAATTTCGAACATCTTGCACCATTTTACATTGTCGAACGCTTTTTCCAGATCAACAAATCCTATGAACGTGTTTTGACTTTTCTCTAGTCTTGTTTCCATTTTCAACGGCAACATCATCTCTGGTGGTTTCACGTCTCCAAAATAGAAACTGATCGTCCTCTAACACACACAAATATAGCAGTCTGGAAAATAAAGCACCTGGCAAACTGTTAACGATGAGCTCGGAAGCAGGCTTGATGAAGTGGACAACAAATTAAACAAGTGTCATTCTGACTGATGGTGGTCAGGTACACTGAAAGTTAACTAATTTATATTTATTTATCAGCACCAGAGGGTGTTACATAAAGATTGCTTTCTTTAAATTCTTGCAAGATGTTGGGGCGCCGGCCGTACAAAACATAAAGTCTGAACTAAGTGATAATTTTGAGGAAGCAGTGATTTTTGCACTCTCACTTCAAAAAAGAGCGCTGAAACGTCGAGAGGCTAAACAATTAGCACAAATCCGTGCGTCCGTGAAAATATTGGTACAACATTCACTGTTATGCGTAAGAAAAGATCTTGGCGAGAACACGATAATACATTTTGATCTTCCGTAAAATCAGCACATATGTTGAAGGCTTCTATTCAGTCACTCGTCGACCAGCCTGATGTGGCAATAGAAGACAGAAAAATTAAAGCAGAAGTTTCAAATTTCGCCTTTAAAAAATAATTCATGCAGAAGGATCGTACGGACATACCATTGTTTGATTGTCACATAAAATCGCGTATGGAACAAAGAGAAATAGTCATTCCTGGCGTTGAGAAGCAACTGAAATATTCGCAAACAAATAAGTCTCCAGTAACGGGCGGAATCCCAGATCAGTATTGTAGAGAGTACTCTTCACCATTAGCCCCTTACTAACTTCCATTTGTCGCGAATCTCTCGCTCAGCTCAAAGTCTCAAGTGACAGGCAGAAAGCTCCGGTAACTCCTGTATATAAGAAGGCTAAAAGAATAGATCCGTCAAATAACATATCAATATCGTCAACATCGGTTTGCTGCAAAATTATTGAACATTTTCTGAATTCGAATATAATAACTCCTATGGCATCCACAGTAAAATGCTCTGTACGCCTGAGCCCTGTATGCCCAGACAACTGATGGATTTCACTGCTTGTAGCGGTTGTTCCAGTGATTGTTATCATACAATAACAGGTTTTTCGGCTGTTTGTATCCAGTACGTTTCGTTTCTTTATGTTGAAGGTCAACTGTCAACAGTCACACAGAACATTGATCGTCTGCAGGTCTTTCTACATTTTAAGACAATTTTCTAAGCTTCTGACATCTCCATATACAATCTTGTCACCCGCGAACAGCGTCTTGGAGTTTCCGACGGTGCCCACTGCGACACTTATACATAAATTACGAACAGTAACTGACTTGTAACACTCCCCATAGGCACACCCAATGGCTAATGGCTCTAAGCACTATAGGACCTAACATCTGACGTCATCAGTACCCTAGACTTAGAACTACTTAAACCTAACTAACCTAAGGACATCACACACATCCATGCCGGAGGCAGGATTCGAACGTGCGACCGTAGCGGCAGCGCGGTTTCCGGCTTAAGCGCCTAGAACCGTTCGGCCACAGCGGACGGCTGGGCACACCCAAATATACTTTTCCGTCTGAAGATTTCTCTCCGTTGTGGTTCGAAAGATAATTCCATCCAGTCACAAGAGTGGTCAGATATTCCATATTGGTGTACTTTGTTCATTAGACGGCATTGCGGAATTGTATCGAATGCCTTCCGGACGACAAGGAATACGTCATACACCTGGACGCGTGTATCCACGGCCTTCTGGGTCTCAGGAACGAACAGAGCGAGCCGGGTTTCACACGGTCATTATTTGTGGAATCCATGTTGACTCGCATGGAGAAGATTTTCGGTCTCCAGAAAGCTAAGAATAAGCGAGCATAAAATGTGTTCCAAAACTCTACAAAATAGTCCTATGCGTCTATTTGAGACCTCTTCTTGAAATCGGAAGTGACCTGCGCATCTTTCCAGTCGCTTAGAGTAATTCGTTTCCCTTGCTAATAGAAATTCTTTCCCGTGAACTGTATACAATCGTACAGGTATTCCGTCAGGTCCAGTGACCTTTCATCTGTTGAGCGATTATAGTTGGTTTTCTATCCATTTATCACCTATTTCGATATCTGACATTTTACCGTTCATGCGACAACTGTAGGAATGAACCCCAGTAAGATCTTCATCAGTGAAAAATTATAGGAATAGGAATTTGGTGTTTCGGCGTCTCTGTGTCATCTGTCTTTTCGTTTCCATTGTAGTGACAGAGTCTATTTACAGATAAGACGGAAATTTCTCTGGATTTTCTGTTACATGCGTAGAATTTAAACTTCTCGTACATGTTGACGCGTTAACCGGGCGTCCGACGTGAGGCACAGGTAACGTGTTGTTCTGCTTCATCGCACAGCATTTCCATGAACGTGCACGAACTGTAGATTGGCAATAAGATGTGGGTGCGAGATACCCAGGAAAAACGCCAACGCATCTTGAGTGGCATTATCTGCGTCGTTGAAATGACAAAAGTTTGTCAACTAAATTTCATTATTTCTAGTTCATTCCCGAAAAAAACCCACACATGTCCTCTCTTTGGTAATTCTCTCAAACGGATTAATACATTACTAAAACTATGGAATTCGGTAGTTAATTTACCCAAAATTCGGTGCGCTAAACAAATTGGCTGCTGTCGCGAAGTCTAGTGGTATGTGTTACAGCGGCCTAGCAATCAAGTTTAGTATCGTTGCGTACACCTGCCTCATAGAAATCTCAAATAATTCCAATAAAATCTATACCTCCACAATAGCTCGCGGTACATCACACTTGTACCTAAATCACTTCAGGCAAATGACGGGATGGTTCCGCTGAAAGGGCGCGGTCGACTTCCTTGCCCATCCTTTCCTAATCCAAGTTTGTCCTCCATCTCTAATGACCTCGTTGTCAACGGGACGTTGAACATTAATCTTCTCTTCCTCTACCGGAGGAAGGAAAGTTCCTTAGTGAGCATTTCCAGCCAGCGTGCTTACAAGTCCTTCAAGTTCGGCTTGCTATAACGCCACCTACTACCCGCGCTCTATTTGTGCCAGCAATGGGATGGGATGACGACATAAAATAGATACATCAATAGAAAAAAATGGATTTCTGCTTTTTCGTCAGTAGCTGTCATTATTCTTGGTTTTCCGTAAATTATGTCTTTTCACCATAATGTGATAGGCATTTTGTAAAATGAACGAATCGTGTATGAGTATAGGCCTTAAGGGTTTTGGGTCAGCATTGGGCTCCGGTAGTCTAACTTTTTTCTGTCGCTTATCGTTTCTTTCACGTCTGGCAACAACTGGTATATACGAAAAATAATCAAATATTTTGTTCGTGAGTCCGCAGCCTCGGGCCGGTCGGAGTGGCCGTGCGGTTCTAGGCACTACAGTCTGGAACCGAGCGACCGCTACGGTCGCAGGTTCGAATCCTGCCTCGGGCATGGATGTGTGTGATGTCCTTAGGTTAGTTAGGTTTAATTAGTTCTAAGTTCTAGGCGACTGATGACCTCAGAAGTTAAGTCGCATAGTGCTCAGAGCCATTTCGAACTGCAGCCTCGAAGAATTTTTTGAAAGAAAGTTATCCTTCATTTGTTGTGCGTTTGGACAGTTTCGACTCCAGGTCATCTTCCAGCACCTACAAAATATCATGAACATGGACGAGTTTTGCATTATAATATATACACTGTAGAATATCATTAACCATAACTGTAACTGCGTTTACATTTCATAGAGGCAGTCTTACTTACTTACTCATAAGCCCCAGCCGGAGTGGCCGTGCGGTTCTAGGCACTACAGTCTGGAACCGCGAGACCGCTACGGTTGCAGGTACGAATCCTGCCTCGTGCATGGACGTGTGTGATTTCCTGCCCGAGGGCAGGATACGAACCTGCGACCGTAGCGGTCGCGCGCTTCCAGACTGTAGGGCCTAGAACCGTTCGGCTACAGCGGCCGGCTTGCAGCATATTGCTCGGTAAATTCCATATTTGTTTTTTCTGTTCCGTTTAACTACTTCGGACGCTCTATAGTGCCGGAACTTATTCGTGTTTCAATTTATCCGGTGGTATTTGTTTGCGTTTTTTGTTATGTTTTTATTCTGATTTCCTTACTTCTTTCGCTACTAGCTATCTCTCCAGCCCCCATATTTATGGGTTTAATTGGTTCTCACGAAGTTGGTGACTTGAATGTACAATGAGAACACAACCTTGCAGTATTATGTTGGAACATATTTTCATTTTCAGGTGACGATGTTGGTTGTTCTCAAGAAGCCAACTACATTATTGAAAAACAAGGTTGATACAAGCATCGATACAAAATATGTTCCAAACGATTCTTTCCACCGTTTAACAAAAGTGTGTACCCATGATAGCTGACGGAAATAATGAAAAAAAGATGGTACATGACATTTGATGTGAAATAGAAAAGGAGATGTAGGAAACATGGTCAAGATAAGAAGTCGTGGGAACACTGCAGTTTTCAGCGTGCTCTTCACCCATCCACAAGCTTACTTGCCCTAAGGAGTTCTTCAAAAACAGCCTTCGCCTCAGATAGTGTGGTGTTTATACCTACAAGGAAACATTACCTTCTAGACGGCATATTTTGAGGGGAAAAAGAACGCTTGCCAGATATCAGCCCCAGTAATCTATCCCCTGAGAGAATTTGGGCTGTAATTCCGATAATACGCAGTTATAACCTTCTGAAAGTACAGCTCTTAAACCCCACGCGTTCCTGTTGTTTGTCAAACGCTCTGCCCCACTGCAGGCGAAGTACCCTATAGGTTCTAGGAACAGTAAAAGCGAGGGAAGAGGAGGGGAGAAGTGGACGTTTCTGCTCAATGTATTTCTGCCCAATATATTTTGAAATCTCGCGCGAGGAAAGTAATGTTATGCCACGCGAAAAATAAAAACGTATATGTTCAATATTATTTTAACATTATTCCTGTACTGATATTTTGCAGCTCAAAATCAAAATTCACAAACGTACGTACCTAAAGAGTAATTGTGAAATAAAGTTAATAATTTTCAATTTACACTTTAATGATGCAAATCACGTTGAAGAATAGCGCATCCCCCGCAAACGTACCTCTCTTTAACGGTGCCAGTTTTGAAGTCCAAAGAAAAAAAAGGCCCCACAGCAATGTAAATTTTTAAATAGCTATAGGCTACTTCTTTAAAGACATACTAATCTATTTTCATTCATTTACACTGCGCTTGTGAATCGCAACATAAAAATGTTCAAAGAGGTCTCTGGCACCACCTGTAGATCTGAAACCGAGCACTGTGACAGAATGAACAAAGAATGTTACCGAAGCCAAAACAGTATTTCACAGTACTTCTCGCTGCTGTAGTGTAGCGCAGCAAATGATTAACAAAGCTGTCGTCGAAAGTTTGAAAGCTATACTTTTAGAAACTCATAAATGCGAATTATCATAATCATGGCCAAAATTCTAGCGGGGACTCGATTTCTGGTGCTGATATCTTGCAAAATTTGTTTTTTTCTCATTAAAATATGAGATTGAGTTGCTGACGTTAGAACATTGAAAAATCTGGGGTTTCTTGTCTGAGTACAAAACACAGGGCAAAGAGCTCCGATGTTAGAAGAGTTACCATTTGACACTATTGTTTCTGTTATGTAAACTCTGCTGTCTATGAATCTGGCAAGTTTCGGAAGTTCAGTATGGGATGAGATTTTGCTGGTTAGTAGTATCCATCAAGAGTGTCCACCCATTAGAGTTGAGGAGCGCACTAGCCAGAAGACCCCGAGAAAAATGGCTCTAAAATTCTGCGCGCAGTTCATACACCGGTCACTTTATACGCGATGGCAGCACAGCGAAATGGCTGCTCTTGCTGCGAGGGCCACCTAAGTTCGAACGTACCTTCGAGTAGCGTTTTGATTACTTTTTAAACTATTTGAAAAAGTATAACAAGTCTTAAATAAAGTTAATGACCTAAAATATTATCAATTAAGTCACTAAAAAATTTATTTTATTTATGAAATGATTGCTACAGTTAATTCTTTTTAAAAAGTTGATTAATTTCATATGCGATTTTAATAGAGGTAAATTAAAGCCTTACGTAGCAATTTATCAAAATTTCGGGTAGGGTTTTATTTATATGCAATATGATCTTCATTTGTCAATTTCGCATTTTACATACAAGCATCTGAATGATATTTATCACAAAAACATTGAAACAAATTATTTTGACATCCTGCAAAGCGTTATTATAATTTTTAAAACAATAAAAAAAACAAAATTCAATGTTACCCAAAGGTAGGATCGAATCGGAATCGCCTGCATGGCAAACAAGCCCCTGCCGGTGAATCCATTTCACTGTGCTACCATAGCCTACAAGTTAACCCGTATATGAGCTCCCTGTAAAATTTTAGCGCCGTGTTACTCGGAATCTTCCCGTTAGCGCGCCTTAAAACTTTTATGGGAGGACACCCTTGAGGTAACTACTGATCTGCGAGGTTTCAGCCCGAACGGAGTTTCCGAGACCGTAAGGTCCCCTCTTGAGTGCGTCTGCACTTAATGCGTCATTTCTGATCTGTGCTTGTATGACAATGTTTTCTTGAAATATTCTGCTAGTGGGAAGTGACCGAAACGCGTCAGTCAAGTTTTTATAGTAACGGGATTCTTGTTATTTTGCGCCCTGAATTAACGTCAAAGGCGTGCTCAGTTTACGAATACTAACACAGATGAAATTCGCACGAGGGTCACTCCAAAAGAAATGCACAATTTTTTTGTAAAAATACAGTTTTCATTCTCCATGTGTGAAAGTTTTACAGTGTGTAGATACATCCTTCCCGCTTGTTTTCAAACCTACTTCAACCTGTCCCCGTGAGTGGCGCCGTCACAGCATGTCTTCAAGATGGCTGCTACACTTGACTTCGTCAGAAGCAACGTGCTGTCATAGAATTCCTGTGCTGTGAAAACGAGACAGTGGGAAACACCCACAAAAGGTTGAAAAAGGTGTATGGAGATGCTGCTGTCGATTGCAGTACAGTCAGTCGGTGGGCAAGCAGGTTACGTGATTAAAGCGGGCACGGCAGTATTGAGGATTGTCCTCGCAGTGGCAAGCCTCGTACTGCGCACACTCCAGACAATGTGCAGAGAGGTAACGAATTGGTGACTGCTGACAGACGCATCACAGTGAACGAATTGTCACGCTACGTTGGGATAGGGGAAGGAAGTGTTTGCAGAATACTGAAAGTGTTGGCGTTAAAAAAGGTTTGTGCCAGGTGGGTTCCCAGGATGTTGACAGTGGCTCACAAAGAAACAAGAAAAACGCTATGCAGCGAACTTTTGGAACAGTACGAGAACGGTAAAGATGAATTTCTTGGAAGAATTGTGACAGGCGATGAAACATGGCTCCATCATTTTTCACCAGAGACGAAGAGACAATCAATGGAGTGGCATCATGCAAATTCACCCAAGAAAAAAAAAAAATTCTAAACCACACCTTCTGCTGGAAAAGTTATGGCTACGGTATTTGTCGATTCCGGAGGACTCTTGGTTGTGGGCATCATGCCACGTGGAACCACCATAAATTCTGATGCATATGTGACGTATCGCTTCCCACGCCCGGGTTCCCGGGTTCGATTCCCGGCGAAGTCAGGGATTTTCTCTGCCTCGTGATGACTGGGCGTTGTGTGATGTCCTTAGGTTAGTTAGGTTTAAGTAGTTTTAAGTTCTAGGGGACTGATGACCGTAGATGTTAAGTCCCATAGTGCTCAGAGCCATTTGAACCGTATGCGACGACACTGAGGAAACTTCAAGCTCGACTGAGTCGTGCTCGACCGCATCGGCAAAAGCAGGATGTTTTGCAGTTGCACGACAATGCACGGCCACATATCAGTCAGAAAACCAAGGAAGCGATCACAAAACTCGGATGGACAACACTGAGACACCCACCTTCCAGTCCTGACCTGGCTCCATGTGACTATCATCTCTTTGGGAAACTGAAAGACTCTCTTCGTGGAACAAGGTTTGAAGATGATGACTCCCTTGTGCACGCTGCCAAACAGTGGCCCCAACAGGTTCGTCCAGAATTTTACCGTGCGTGTATACAGGCGCTGGTTCCAAGATAGCGTAAGGTAGTTGAGAGGGATGGAAATTATGTGAAGAAATGAAAATATTGTTCCTAAAGGATGTATCTACACACTGTAAAACTTTCACACATGTAGAATAAAAGATGGATTTTTTTTAAAAAATAATAGTGCGCATTTCTTTTGGAGTGACCCTCGTACATAGAAAGTGACGTGTGTGTAAGCGTGTGGTGTCCTGGCGGTGCGCAGATGATCCTGCCACCGCAGTCCGCGACCGCCATGCCGGCCGGCCGCACGCCGTCTCTGTCCTCGTCGTCGTCGCCGTCGGCGGCGCCGTGCTCGCGGGCGCGCGTGGGCGGTGGCCGCCCGGTGGTGCAGTGGAGGCGGAGGCACGTGCGCGAGGGGCTGCTCGTCATCGACGAGGCGCAGCTGGCGCGCCTCATCAAGCGACAGCCCATCCACACGCTCTACCAGCTCGACCCCGAGCCCTTCGCCACGTGAGTACCACTCTATCCAAAATCCATCTCGTGCGCTCCACCCTTTCTAAATCTCGACTTACTATATACACATACACATACATTTCTATATACACTCCTGGAAATTGAAATAAGAACACCGTGAATTCATTGTCCTAGGAAGGGGAAACTTTATTGACACATTCCTGGGGTCAGATACATCACATGATCACACTGACAGGACCACAGGCACATAGACACAGGCAACAGAGCATGCACAATGTCGGCACTAGTACAGTGTATATCCACCTTTCGCAGCAATGCAGGCTGCTATTCTCCCATGGAGACGATCGTAGAGATGCTGGATGTAGTCCTGTGGAACGGCTTGCCATGCCATTTCCACCTGGCGCCTCAGTTGGACCAGCGTTCGTGCTGGACGCGCAGACCGCGTGAGACGACGCTTCATCCAGTCCCAAACATGCTCAATGGGGGACAGATCCGGAGATCTTGCTGGCCAGGGTAGTTGACTTACACCTTCTAGAGCACGTTGGGTGGCACGGGATACATGCGGACGTGCATTGTCCTGTTGGAACAGCAAGTTCCCTTGCCGGTCTAGGAATGGTAGAACGGTGGGTTCGATGACGGTTTGGATGTACCGTGCACTATTCAGTGTCCCCTCGACGATCATCAGTGGTGTACGGCCAGTGTAGGAGATCGCTCCCCACACCATGATGCCGGGTGTTGGCCCTGTGTGCCTCGGTCGTATGCAGTCCTGATTGTGGCGCTCACCTGCACGGCGCCAAACACGCATACGACCATCATTGGCACCAAGGCAGAAGCGACTCTCATCGCTGAAGACGACACGTCTCCATTCGTCCCTCCATTCACGCCTGTCGCGACACCACTGGAGGCGGGCTGCACGATGTTGGGGCGTGAGCGGAAGACGGCCTAACGGTGTGCGGGACCGTAGCCCAGCTTCATGGAGACGGTTGCGAATGGTCCTCGCCGATACCCCAGGAGCAACAGTGTCCCTAATTTGCTGGGAAGTGGCGGTGCGGTCCCCTACGGCACTGCGTAGGATCCTACGGTCTTGGCGTGCATCCGTGCGTCGCTGCGGTACGGTCCCAGGTCGACGGGCACGTGCACCTTCCGCTGACCACTGGCGACAACATCGATGTACTGTGGAGACCTCACGCCCCACGTGTTGAGCAATTCGGCGGTACGTCCACCCGGCCTCCCGCGTGTCCACTATACGCCCTCGCTCAAAGTCCGTCAACTGCACATACGGTTCACGTCCACGCTGTCGCGGCATGCTGCCAGTGTTAAAGACTGCGATGGAGCTCCGTATGCCACGGCAAACTGGCTGACACTGACGGCGGCGGTGCACAAATGCTGCGCAGCTAGCGCCATTCGACGGCCAACACCGCGGTTCCTGGTGTGTCCGCTGTGCCGTGCGTGTGATCATTGCTTGTACAGCCCTCTCGCAGTGTCCGGAGCAAGTATGGTGGGTCTGACACACCGGTGTCAATGTGTTCTTTTTTCCATTTCCAGGAGTGTATAACCCCTGTATGTGTAGCCACGACATCTATACGTGTCTCGATATGTGCTCAAAGCCAAGATATTTGCACTCAGCCAAGATATTTGCGCGTATCCACGATACAGGGTTATTACAAATGATTGAAGCGATTTCTGCAATAACTATATTATTTGAGATATTTTCACAATGCTTTGCACACACATACAAAAACTCAAAAAGTTTTTTTTGGTATTCACAAATGTTCGATATGTGCCCCTTTAGTGATTCGGCAGACATCAAGCCGATAATCAAGTTCCTCCCACACTCGGCGCAGCATGTCCCCATCAATGAGTTCGAAAGCATTGTTGATGCGAGCTCGCAGTTCTGGCAGGTTTCTTGGTAGAGGAGGTTTAAACACTGAATCTTTCACATCACTATGCGTGAAACTTGCCCTCGCGCGTTCAACCTTTTCTTCGCTCACTGCAGGCCGACCCGTTGATTTCCCCTTACAGAGGCATCCAGAAACTTTAAACTGCGCATACCATCGCCGAATGGAGTTGGCAGTTGGTGGATCTTTGTTGAACTTCGTCCTGAAGTGTCGTTGCACTGTTATGACTGACTGATGTGAGTGCATTTCAAGCACGACATACGCTTTCTCGGCTCCTGTCGCCATTTTGTCTCACTGCGCTCTCGAGCGCTCTGGCGGCAGAAACCTGAAGTGCGGCTTCAGCCGAACAAAACTTTATGAGTTTTTCTACGTATCTGTGGTGTGTCGTGACCATATGTCAATGAATGGAGCTACAGTGAATTTATGAAATCGCTTCAATCATTTGTAATAGCCCTGTATTTACCTGAACCGTGAATTTACTTTCAGAACCTTTTCTTAAGAATTTACTTTATTTACTACGATTCATCAAGAACATTAACACATTTAATCACACTATGTGAGATTGGAAGTAGTTGCCAGTGGGTAACTGATGAAAACAAATCAATTTCTTTCAACAAATGGAAATTTTTTCCCAAAAGCCTTTTTTTAAAAAAAACAGATTTAAAATTATAGTCAGAAAGCACCCTCTAAACATCAAGTTACAATTTATTTAGAGGCAGAAAGAACAAATTTTTGACAGTATTAGCTTTCGGGCTGAAAACCTTGCCGCTCCCTTTTGACACGGCCGTAATCACGACCGCTCACAACAACCTCTGAAAGACTACGCTGGTGCAAATCTGTAACACACCAGATTTCTTTAAACTAAAATTTTTAACATCTCACACAAGCACATAAATTATCCAACCTGTACGAGGGACGGAAATAGTACAAAACACTAACATTAAAAGATTAACTTGCCACCGTAGGGGCAGGACGACGCTTCAATCCCGCGTCCGGCCATCCTGATTTAGGTTTTCCGTCATTTCCCTAAATCGCTCCAGGCAAATGCCGGGATGGTTCCTTTCAAAGGGCACGGCCGACTTCCTTTCCCGTCCTTCCCTAATCCGATGAGACCGATGACCTCGCTGTCTGGTCTCCTTCCCCAAAACAACCAACTAACCAACGACCGTAGGTGCAACTTGATTAAAAAAAACTTTTACGGTGGAAGGGTGGCAACTTTATATACTAAAACAACCATTTAAATAAAAACCCATGAAATGCATTCTTTCATAAAATATACAAGGTTAGCCAAACATGCTCTACATTACACATATACCGCCTCTCAAGATTATAGGCAAGATAAAAACATATTTCAGGAATTTGGCCGTTACACTTCAAGCAATAAATTCGTTAATACCGAAACCGACAAACATGACAGAGGCAGCTACTAACGTATGGCAGACAGTAACTGCCTAACAAATGCGAACGAGAGATTGACGAACAAGTTGGGGACGAGAGACTGACAAGAAAACAAGTAGAATTTAACAACTAAATGAAACAACGTATCACGAATCACTTAACTTCTAATAAACTGCGATTTCTGGCGAAGGCCTGGCGCAGCACCCCCAAAGCTCTCCCGAACCGTCCGCTGCCAGCCGCTTCAACGGACGCAAGGAAGTCGCGCCGATCTCCTTTCTCACGGCGTCGCAGCTCGCACCGGCCAGACCGATGTCGTGGGTTGACTCCTGTTGCTCTCATGTCGGCCGCGAAGCCACTATCCCTCGCTATACGGGGCGGCCCACTGGACTCACGTGGCGACTTCACATGCGCCGACGCTCAAGGCGGACAAGTCATCTTGTGTCTCAGTGCGCGACCGACCAACCGATCGATCCAACCGTCAGTGACCGTTGCCCGAGCAACACGAGCAGACTGGCGGCCTAACGTGCAGACTCAGATGCAGGAACTCAGTCCCGACCGGGCGACCACTAGATGAGTTCTGTTACTGGTGGAGTGGAAAGACTCTCATTTTACCGGCTTTAAAGTTTGATCCAAACGACAGACATACTAACACTCCGAACGACAGACAGACACTGACTGCCCCACACTGACCCGGCTGACCAACTGACCGACTGGCGAGGTTTTTTTTTTCTTTATTGTGATTTTAAAACCTGCGGAACAGGTAGGCTGGCAGCAGCACTATACGCGGCTCTTCAGCCGACGAGAGTACAATGATATAAAGAGAGAAGATACATCACTTGGAAAAACGGCGGGAAAACACAGTAGACACGTGAACATAAAAAAACATGAAGCCGTTCACACTCGATGACAATCCACACTACGAACTGTTGACACGACGCACAAACACTGAAGAAGACGATGGCACTGGTGAACGATGGAGTGTGACGGTGAACACTGAACACTAAACATGACGGCACACACGAAACACTGATGGCGGTGATCTCCTGCACGCGAATGTCCACTTAGCGTGTGCGAGTCCGACTGGCGAGCTCATAGCGCCCCTTAAATGCACGTGAACAGGCAACCTCTCCCACCAGAGGGAGGCACCAAAGCTGCGATAGCCACAGCGGCGCCACCGCCAGAAACGGAGGGCGACTGCTTCACACTACGCGCTGCGGCGCGCTCTTCAAAACCCACAGTGATTATCCATATTGTAACGCTATCTCCATCAACACTGTATGTCATTAGCAATACCGATGAGTGCCACAGAGAGGCGTACTGTTCTGCTCAGCCCTTGAACATACGCTATGTGAGCAAAAGTATCCGGACGCCTGGCTGAAAATGACTTACAAATTCGTGGCGCCTTCCATCGGTAATGCTGGAATTCAATATGGTATTGGCCCACACTTAGCCTTGATGGAAGCTTCCACTCTCGCAGGCATATGTTCAATCAGGTGCTGAAAGGTTTCTTGGGGAATGCCAGCCCATTCTTCACGGAGTGCTGCACTGAGGAGAGGTATCGATGAGGTTGGGTGTGGCCTCGCACGAAGTCGGCGTTTGAAAACATCCCAAAGGTGTTCTGTAGGATTCAGGTCAGGACTCTGTGCAGGCCAGGCCATTACAGGGATGTTACTGTCGTGTAACCACTCCGCCATAGGCCGTGCATTATGAACAGGTTCTCGATCGTGTTGAAAGATGCAATCGCCATTCCCGAATTGCTCTTCAACAGTGGGAAGCAAGGATGTGCTTAAAACATCAATGTAAGCCTGTGCTGTGACAGTGACACGCAAAAAAACAAGGGGTGCAAGCTCCCTCCATGAAAAACACGACCACACCGTAACACCACCGCTTCCGAATTTGACTGCTTGCACTACACACGCTGGCAGACGACGTTCACCGGGCATTCGCCATACCCACACCTTACCATCGGATCGTCACATTGTGTACCGTGGTTCGTAACTCCACGCAACGTTTTTCCACTGTTCAATCGTCCAATGTTTACGCTCTTTACACCAAGCGAGGCAGAGTTTAGCATTTACCGGCATGGTATGTGGCTTATGAGCAACCCCTTGATCATGAAATCCAAGTTTTCTCACCTCCCGCCTAACTGTCATAGTACTTGCAGTGGATCCTGATGAAGTATGTGATGGTCTCGATAGATGTCTGCCTACTATACATTACGACCCTCTTCAACTGTCGGCGGCCTCTGTCAGTCAACAGACGAGGTTGCCCTTTACGCTTTTGTGCTGTACGTGTCCCTTCACGTTTACACTTCACTATCACATCGGAAACAGTTTACCTAGGGATGTTTAGGAGTGCGGAAATCTCGCGTATAGACGTGTGATATAATTGACGCCCAATCACCTGACTACGTTCGAAGTCCGTGAGTTCCGCGGAGCGCACCATTCTGCTCTCTCGCGATTTTTGATGACTATTGAGGTCGCCAATATGGAGTACCTGGCAGCAGGGGGCATCACAATGCACGTAATATGAAAAAACCATGTTTTTGGTTGTGTCCGGAAACTTTTGATCCCATAGTGTAAATTCTCCAGGGCAGCACAGCATTGAAATGCATGTACACTGTCCAATCGCATTAATGTGACTGGCGATCTTTTACAGAAGCTCGAAATTTAGCGCTGACTCTGAGATGCTTGTAACAGTTTCCACAACTAAAGTTTGTCTCGAAACCTGGCAGAAAATCCAAAGAAGTATGTGAAGTATGCTAGCGGCAAGACACAATCAATGCCTTTCCTGCGCGATAGCAATGGAGATACTATCGAAAACACTGCTGCCAAAGCAGTGTTACTAAGCACAGCCTTCCGAAATGCCTTCACAAAAGAAGACGAAGTAAACGTTCCAGAATTTGAGTCAATAACAGCTGCCAACATGAGTAACGTAGAAGTAACTATCCTCGGAGTAGTGAAGGAACTTGAATCACATAGTAGACTGGTGCAGACTGTATATCAGTTAGATTCCTTTCGGAGTATGCTTGTGCATTAGCTCCATACTTAACAATCGTATACAACAGTTCGCTCGACGAAAGATCCGTACCTAAAGACTGGAAAGTTGCACACGCTATACCAATATTCAAGAAAGATATTAGGAGTAATCCTCTAAATTACAGGCCCATATCATTAACGTCGATATGCAAAAGGATTTTAGAACATATATTGCGTTCGAACATTATGAATTATCGCTGGCCGAAGTGGCCGTGCGGTTAAAGGCGCTGCAGTCTGGAACCGCAAGACCGCTACGGTCGCAGGTTCGAATCCTGCCTCGGGCATGGATGTTTGTGATGTCCTTAGGTTAGTTAGGTTTAACTAGTTCTAAGTTCTAGGGGACTAATGACCTCAGCAGTTGAGTCCCATAGTGCTCAGAGCCATTATGAATTATCTCGAAGAAAACGGTCTATTGACTCACAGTCAACATGGAATTAGAAAACACTGTTCTTTTGAAACACAAGTAGCTCTTTATTCACATGAAGTGTTAAGTGCTAGTGACAAGGGATTTCAGATTCATCCCGAATTTCTTAATTTCTCGATTTTGATACTGTGCCACACAAGAGGCTTGTAGTAAAATTGCGTGCTCATGGAATATCATCTCAGTAATGTGACTGGATTCGTGATTTCCTGTCAGAGAGGTCACAGTTCGTACTAATTGACGGGAAGTCATCGAATAAAACAGAAGTGATTTCTGGCGTTCCCCAAGGTAGTGTTATAGGCCCTTTGCTGTTCCTTGTCTATATAAACGAGTTGGGAGACAATCTGAGCATCCGTCTTGGGTGTTTCTAGATGACGCTGTCGTTTATCGACCATACTCATTTCGTGACAAGATGTAACAAAACTGAGTACTACTACTGTCAAAGGGCGCTAAGAAGGAGTTCTCCATTAAATGCGAAAAAGTGCGGAAAAAGGATATATATATAGAAGCAATATACTTACATTGCACTTAAATCGAGTGGTTCACACACAGATTCGTAAGGACTAACAAATACACATAAGTCCATAGAACACCATGGAATCATAGCAGCTTATGTTTCATATGAAACAAAAACAAATATAATATCATGTATCTAAAATCTGTGTGAATTCCTATGGGACCAAACTGCCAAGGTCATCGGTCCCTAAACTTACACACTATTTTAAGCTAACTTAAACTAACTTATTCTATGAACAACACACACACACCCATGCCCGAGGGAGGACTCGAACCTGCGGCGGGAGGGGCCGCGCAATCCGTGACATGGCGCCTCAAACCGCACGGCCACTCCGCGCGGCGGTATCATTTATCCCACGCAATATCGGATGTGAGCAAAACTCAATCAGAATATGAGCAACATGTTTACAACGCAATTCAAAGAGTGCAATACACACGAGAAGTCGTAATCAAAAGCACAATGTGATTAAACAGCTTCTATTACGAAACGAAAACAAACAGGGAAGAAAGGTTTCTTAAAATTACTGCAAACAGGCGCCTTTTGTTTTGTTCTTCAATTTTTACAGTACCATTACCGGTTTCGAACCGGAAGACTAAAAATCAACCAGTAAATGTAAATGTCGTGGGACTAGAGCCTTGTGTCGGGTAGACCGTTCGCCTGGAGCAAGTCCGATTTGACGCCACTTCGGCAACTTGCGCGTCGATGGGGATGAAATGATGGTGATTAGGACAACACCCAGTCCCTGAGCTGAGAAAATCTCCGACCCAGCCGGGAATCTATCCGGGCCCCTTTGTATTGACATTCTGTTACGCTGACCACTCAGCTACAGGGGGCGGACAGCAACCAGTAAGGAAACGAGATGATGGATTCATAAACATGCAGCGCTCCAAGTGGCCTGGCAGTGAATCAAGGTCCTGGTATTGGAAGTACCTACATGAGTTTCACACCCATGACCCACACTGTTCAGGAGCTTTTCACTAGAGATAACAGAAAATCGCGGGATCTGAGACCTTACACGCTGCTTGCAGACAGATTTACCCATCCAGGGACGAAACTTGAAACATGTCGCTGAGACTTTGCCTGAGAGTAGTATTGCTCAGTAGAAGCAATAGTCGGCAGGGGCGCCTCTGGTCTCCATCACACACGAGGTGGGTGTCCTCTGGCGCAGTATTACTCAGCATCGCGGCCACGTGTGCGGTCCGGCTGCGCTGCCGGGCCCTCGTTAGCGCCGGACAAGGGAGCGGCCTATACGAGAGTGGCCGGGCTTTGCGCAAGGCGAGGGCGGCTGAGTGCGCACCGCCACGATGGACGCGGCCAGCGCCCGCTACAAGCAAACAGCATTAAGCGCTAGCGGCCGTCCGTTCCTCTACCCGTGTTTATTAACCGGCTGTCCGGCGAACACGCCACAAGCCATAGTGTGTTAATACTCCGCATTCGCCAAGGCGCTGCGCGAGATAATCGAAAAGCGTGACCTGCCGTGCGCACAAAATCCAAAGCTCTTCACTGAAGTCACAAAAGTCGTGGGATATTTCCTAATATCGTGTCGGACCTTCTTCTGGAATCGCAATCGTGAGGACGTCGGTTCAAACTCGCGTCCGGCCATCCCGATTTAGGTTTTCCATGATTTCCATAAATCGCTTCAGGCATCCTTCCGTAATCCGATAGGACCTAGGACCTCGCTGTTTGGTCCCCTCGCCCAAATCAACCAACCAACCTCCTTCTGCCGGGCATAGTGCAGAAAATCGACGTAGCATGGACTCAAAAAGTCGCTGGAAGTTCCGCGCAGACATGTTGAGCCATGCTGTCTCTATAGCCATCTATAATTGCGAAAGTGTTGCTGATGCAGGATTTCGTGTCACGAACTGACCTCCCAGTTACGTCCCATAAATGTTCGATGGGATTCATGTCGGGCGTTCCGAGTAGCCAAATTATTCGCTCTGTCAGGAATCTTCTTCAAACTAATCGCGAACAACTGTGGCCCGGTGACAAGGCGCTTTGTCATCCATAAAAATGCCACCATCGTTTGAAAACAGTTGGTTCAGTTCGACCAGAGGAACCAGTTCATTCAAAATGGTTCAAATGGCTCTAAGCATTATGGGACTTAAAAGCTGAGGTCATCAGTCCCCTAAACCTAGAACTACTTAAACCTAACTAACCTAAGGACGTCACACACGTCCATGCCCAAGGCAGGATTCGAACCTGCGACCGTAGCAGTCGCGCGGTTCCGGACTGAAGTACTTAGAACCGCTCGGCCACGGCGGCCGGCCCAGTCCTTTCCATCTAAACACAGCCCACACCATCGTGGAACCACCACCAGTTTGCATAGTGCCTTGTTGCAAACTTGGCTCCTTGGCTTCGTGGAGTCTGCGACACTCTCCAACGCTATCATCAGCTCTTACCAACTGAAATCAGGACTCATCTGACGAGACCACGATTTTCCAGTCGTCTAGGGTCGAACCGACATGCTAACGACCCGAGGAGAGGGGCTTCAGGCGATGTCGTGCTGTTAGCAAAGGTCCTCGCCCCCGACGTCTGCTGCCATAACCCATTAACGCCGAATTTCGCCGCGCTATCCTAACGGATAGATTAGTCGTTCGTCCCACATTGATTTCGGCGGTTATTTCATGCAGTGTTGCTGGTCTGTCAGCACTGACAATGCAAACGCCATTGCTCTCGACCGTTAAGTGAAGGCCGTCGGCCACTGCGTTGTCCTTGTCGACAGATAATGCCTGAAGTTTTAATCCCATCGTTCTGCCATAATCACGTTGGAAACCTTTTGACACGAATCATCTGAGTACAAATGACAGCTCCCCCAATGCACTGCCCTTTTATATCTTGCGTGTGCGATACTAACGCTATCTGTATACCCGCATATCGCTGTCCGATATTACCTAAGTGTAATACAAGGTGCTTCAGTAACATTTTTCCGAATTCGTAAGGCTTTTGATACATTTGAACTTACACTGTGCTGCTGATCTTTACAATTTCAGACTAAAGACACCTTGTGACAAACGTCTAAGTAGCATGAAGTACACCACACCCTCGAATATACAATAAAGTTAGTATTGCACCACAAGCACACAAAACCAGTAAGAATAACGCAATCTATATTCTGTATACGTAGAAAGTTTACTCATTGTGTTTCTCATACTTAAGCCGCGTTTGGATGTTACACTGAAGCGCCAAAGAAACTGGTGTAGGCATGCGTATTGAAATAAAGAGATGTGTAAACATGCAGAATACGGCCTGCGGTCGGCAACGCCTATATAAGACAGCAAGTGTCTGGCGCAGTTGTTAGACCTGTTACTGCTGCTACAATGGCAGGTTATCAAGATTTAATTGAGTTTGAACGTGCTGTTATCGCACGAGCGATGGGACACAGTATCTCCGAGGCAGCGATGAAGTGGGGATTTTCCCGTACGACCATTTCACGAGTGTACCGTGAATGTCAGGAATCAGGTAAAACATCAAAACTCTGATATCGCTGCGGCCGGAAAAAGATCCTGCAAGAACGGGACCAACGACGACTGAAGAGAATGGTTCAACGTGACAGAAGTGCAACCCTTCTGCAACTTGCTGCAGATTTCAGTGCTGGGCCATCAACGAGTGTCAGCGTGCGATCATTCAACGGGACATCATCGATATGGGCTTTCGGGGCCGAAGGTCCACTCGTGTACCCTTGATGACTGCACGACACAAAGATTTAGGCCTCGCCTGGGCCCATCAACACCGACACTGGACTGTTGATGATTGGAAACATGTTGCCTGGTAGGACGAGTCTCGTTTAAAGTTGTATCTAGCGGATGGACGTGTACAGGTATGGAGACAACCTCATGAATCTATGGACCCTGCATGTCAGCAGGGAACCGTTCAAGCTGGTGAAGGCTGTGGGGCGTGTGCAGTTGGAGTGATATGGGACCCCTGATACGTCTAGATATGACAGGTAACACGTACGTAAGCATCCTGTCTGATCACCTACATCCATTCATGTCTATTGTGTATTCCGATTAACTCGGACAACTCCAGCAGGACAATGCGAAACCCCACACGTCCAGAGTGGCTCCAGGATCACTCTTCTGAGTTTAAATACTTCCGCTGGCTACTAAAAGTCCCAGATACGAGCATTATTGAGCATATCTAGGATGCCTTTCAACGTGCTGTTCAGAATAGATCTCCACCCCCTCGTAATCTTTCAGATTTATGGACAGCCCTGCAGGGCTCATGGTGTCAGTTCCCTCCAGCACTACTTCAGACATTTGTCGAGTCCGTGCCACGTCACGATGCGGCACTTCTGCGTGCTATCGGGTGCCCTATACGGTATTGGGCAAGCGAACCCGTTTCTTTGGATCTTCAGTGTATATAATACATGACGGTGAACGGTAGTTCCATTGTAACTCACTATGGCTCACCGAAGTGACGCCTCCACTGCAGGTTGGTGTCCATCCTGGAAATTGTAAGTGCACTGGGCATGTACAAATCCTGCTGTAGTAACGTACATATGCCACGACGCGCTGAGCAAGCCCTACTGACATGCGGTAGACACAAGAACGTTACATTCATTTGCCTAGTGAATTGCTTTTACTTAATTTTCTACCGTCTGGACAAATGAATCGTGTCAAGCTAACAAACGAGCAACGTAGCTGCCCACAGTATGCAAGACAGCTGTTCCTGCTGCGTGGGAATGCAGCTGCTTGCTCGACCGCAGAACAGCGCGCTGTTTCTCCTGTCTGTTCTCAGCGAGGCCGACAGTTGCTCGGAGCGCACATTCCCCTCATCTGCAAACACGCTCGCGGCTCTGCGTTTAAGCAATTACGACCTCGCAGCCTAAACAGCGCGCTTCACGGCAGCTGACAGTAGCATACCTTACCAGGAGGAACAAGGAAGGACGTACGTTTCTACAATCACACAAGATCCTGGCTTGCAGTTTCTCGCTGCATAATGAAATTGTTAGAACTGTATGGAGATAGGATAGTTTCTCTGTTCGTGTGATACCTTAAGAACACAACCGCACTAGTCTTGTACTTTTTTCTCGTATTTACTTGTTTGTGAACGAACATGAGTCATCGCCTTCTCCTTCCAAGCTTACTACTACTGAAATAACTTTTTACCCTCCTGCACTAGGAACGTTTCTTGGAAGCACACAGTATAACGGATTAACGCTGTTCCCAACGGTTGGGGAAGAGCACTGGCCGTGCCAGTCTGTAGGAACCTAATCCGCGTTTTGAGATTCTGTGTGATATCTGGTCTTCTCAGTGGTATCACAGGTAGAATATTTTAATGTTTCCATGGTGGTTGCTTCATCTTTTACCTTGCCATGTGCTCAACCAGGCACATTCCCCTGTTATATTGTTTTATGCTTTGTAGTTATAGCTGTGTACTTAAATCACACACAGACTTGAGGCATACGTTTTCTGGTGGTGTGCGTGAAAGTGAGTGAGAGAGAGTGTCCCAGGGCGTTTGAGGATTACGTTTTATATTTAACCATCTTTTGCATATTTTTCAAGCATCAAAACCAATTTCGTTTCATACCAGTTGAGCACGCGAGCTGATAACCTCGCTGTTGAGTGTCTTACACATACCACCACCACCAGAAAAGGCAGTTCTTTGATAGAAGTATGAAATAAAATGACCGTATTACGTTATTGGCCGGAATAACTCATCTGGGCTTAATTGCCCAACTGGTGCAAGTCTTTCTGTTTTACACCACTTCTTCGATTTGCACGTCATTAAAAATGGTTCAAATAGCTCTGAGCACTATGGGACTTAACATCTGAGGTCATCAGTCCCCTAGAACTTAGAACTACTTAAACCTAACTAACCTAAGGACATCACACACATCCATCCCGAGGCAGGATTCGAACCTGCGACCGTAGCGGTCACGCGGTTCCTGACTGAAGCGCCTAGAACCGCTCGGCCACAACGGCCGGCGCACGTCTTTCAGATGAAACTGAGACGAAATGATTAGGACTATATAAAAATACATTCTCAGTGCAAAGAAAATTTTCGACCCGGAAGCGAATCGGACCTGGGACCCTGCTATCTAAAGACTGCGACGCTAATCATTTTTTTAAATTATTTTTTACCCTTAGACCAGGCGCTGTGGACCACAGAATTATGATTCAACACCATTCACCTCGATTTTCAGCAGAATAATAAAACACAAAATAATTTCCAAATAAAGACGTGCCTGCAACGAAACGACAGTCTCCTTTCTTCTGTGGTACTCGACCATGTCTGTAACTGCATTCGATATTTTCTGACGTCCGGAAAGCAAGACGTTATCCTGGATGGACAATATTCTACACGCAGAGCAGTGGTGCCTCAATTGCACACGGGAATTGGTCGAGTACGAGACCCGTTTATTGTTCGTATTATGCACGAGTGGCTTAACAGTCATTGTTATTCCGAAAGGAAGCTTCAGCCAATAAAAAAGTAGTAATATGACTTTAGAGCTCGAAATACAATGAGTGGCCGAAGGAACCCAGTCGGCTGGTGAAAGATGTACACAATGAGATCAAAAGTATCCGGACACCCCCCATAACAAACGTTTTTCATATTAGGTGCATTGTGCTGCCACCTACTGCCAGGTACTCCATATCAGTGACATCAGTAGTCATTAGAAATCATGAGAGAGCACAATGGTGCGCTCCGCGGAACTCACAGACTCCGAAAGTGGTCAGGTGATTGGGTGTCACTTGTGTCATACGTCTGTACGCGAGATTTACATACGCCTAAACAACCCTAGGTCCATTGTTTCCGATGTGATAGTGAAGTGGAAATGTGAAGGGACACGTACAGCACAAAAGCGTACAGGCCGACCTCGTCTGTTGACTGACAGATACCGCCGACAGTTGAAAAGGGTCGTAATGTGTAATAGGCGGACATCTATCTAGACCATCACACAGGAATTCCAAAGTGCATCAGCATCCACTGCAAGTTCTATGACAGGCAGGCAGGAGGTGAGAAAACTTGGATTTCATGGTCGAGCGGCTGCTGATAAGCCACACATCACGCCGATAAATGCCTAACGACCCCTCGCTTGGTGTTAGGAGCGTAAACATTGGATGACTGAATAGTGGGGAAACGTAGTGTGGAGTGACGAATCACGATACACAATGTGGCGATCCGATGACAGGGTGTGGGTATGGCGAATGCCCGGTGAACATCATCTGCCAGCGTGTATCGCGCCAACAGTAAAATTCGGAGGCACTGGTGTTATGGTGTGGTCGTGTTTTTCACGCAGGGTCTTGCACCCCTGGTTGTTTTGCGTGGCACTATCACAGGCCTACATTTATGATTTAAGCACCTTGTTTCTTCCCACTGTTGAAGAGCAATTCGGGGATGGCTACCGCATCTTTCAACACGATCGAGCACCTGTTCATAATGCACAACCTTTGGCAGAGTGGTTACACAACAATGATATCCCTGTAATGGACTGGCCTGCACAGAGTCCTGACCTGAATCCTTTGGGATGTTTTGGGACGCCCACTTCGTGCCAGACCTCACCGAACGGCATCAATACCTCTCCTCAGTGCATTCCCCAAGAAACATTCCAGCACCTGATTGAACGTATGCCTGCGAGAGTGAAAGCTGTCATCAAGGCTAAGGGTAGGCCAACACCATATTGAATTCCAGCATTACCGATGGAGGGCGTCACGAACTTGTAGGTCATTTTCAGCCAGGTGTCCGGATACTTTTGATCACATAGTGTATATGGTGCATTTATCTCTGTACAATCCTGCTAGAATTGGGTTTTTGACGCCCCACAGCCAAACCAGCAGCGATCTAACTCACGCGTACACCATCCATCGATACGTGACCTTCAAATATATATGACAGTCCCGTGTTGCGGTCTATGGTTGTGGAAATCCACCGTAGACACAGGTGACCTCGAAAACCTCGGCTAAACTGTGTAGTTCGGTCGACGAAGGACAATTGGGGAAGAAAATCTTATTGACGCAAATTTTTCTACACTGGTACTAGTGAGTGTCATAAACAACGTACCAAAAATACCCACCAGTGTGGTGTGAGCGTCAGCGTGGGGGATGGGGGTAGCAGGGCTTTAGAGGTTTTACTTGAATAACCGAAAAACTGCGGCGTCTAGCGAACATATTCGCCAGCACAAAATTAAACTACATTAAATTTCCTACAAAAAAGGACTATTCAGTTTTTATGTAGACCTAATAGCTCCCGCGTTTCAGGTGGCGTAAAAATTGCAGATTATTCGAACCAGTGTTTTAATGGGGTAAAATTACTGTTTACTATTAAATAACGTGTGTCGAGGCAAATATTTAATTTTTGTACCATGTCTAATTGCAGTAGAGCCGTATTAAGCGATAAATTGAGTTCTGGGGGTGTAACAGGGTGGAGAAGGCGGGGGAGGAGTAAAGGTAAGACGCCGGATTATGGTCATGCACTTCCCTCCTTTATAGGTCTGAAAACAGAAGAGCGAAGAGGTGATTCCCCAGTCTGTCTATCCCACTACGTCTCAAGAAGTAAATACAGTGTATTTCACCCTCCCTCAGCACGCCTTATGGATCACTGGCGACATGTCCAGGAGGTGATATTTTTCCACAAATTGTGTTAACACTATATGAAATGCACATACGAATTATTAATAATATCAACGCAAGAAACGTATATGGACAGAAGCAAATTAAGTCTTTGCACCCTATTCTATACTGCTAGGAGGGAAAATAGTTTCTTAGTTATCCTGTACGACAGCTTTCCGCTTTGTTCTCTTTTGTGAGCAGACAAAGTGTCTTCATTGACCTCCCGATTGTATAGCAGAGTTATTTTTTTTATTAAATGAGTACTTATTTGCAGTTGGTAAGTGAGCATTTATATAAAATACGCACGTTCCTACAAACAATGGCTGAGAAGAGCATACTTTAAGTGATTTTAGTGAGCTTTTATATAAAATACGTACGGTCCTACAAACAATGGCTGAGAAGTGCATAATTTGAGTGATGTTATCATTGACCTTTGTGCTGTTGTGACAAAGTAACTGGATTCGTAAGTGTGACACCTTGCTGCTGTCTGTCATTCACAGGGTACTGTAAAGCTCTGTAATTGTGTTGTATGCACTTGCTGCGAATAAATGAATGAGCAGAAAGTTGCTGCACTTTTGTCGCGATTAATTCTGCTACTGCTTGGCTGCGCAAATCTCTTCCATTCAGGAACTGCTGGAACTTGTAGAGTGGGCAGCTCGGAATGGAGCCAGTTAGCACACATCCACAGTTCATCTTCAAAAGTGGATGCGAATATGTCTGAAGGAAAGGGACTGATCATTGCAGTGCTTCACCTATGATGAAAAATCTGAAGCTCAATAACACCTAGGTGACCTATTTCTGTTGCCGACGAAGACAATTTAAGACTCTGGCCCTCTTCAGATATCGGGGGAGTTAAAGCTGGTGTGGTGTATTTGATATCCTTCATGCTGTGAAAATTATTCCAGCAATTTACAGGGCAGACAATGAAATCGACATTGTTGATTACACTCAGTGTGGTAGACAGCTAACAGATCCAGCCGAAAACTTTTTTGCATATTAGCTCACTTAACAACTATATATAAGTACCAATTTAATGAACTAAACTCCACTGCATAAACGCGAGCTCAGGGGTATTATTTTGTCTGCTCCCATACGAAAACTAGAAAAGAACTGCTGGTGAGATATAGTCTGTCAGTAAAGACAAAAGCGAGCAGCACTGGTGATAAAGAAGTAGTCTTTCCTGGAAGAATGGTGTAACTGCCATACAGGTTGACTAGGAATCAATTTCCCCTCTAGCATTGTAGAACGGTGGGCAGAAATTCTGTCCATAAGCGTTTCTTGCATTAGTATTATCATCAACCTGTATCGATATTCACGGTAGTACTAATACACTTTGTGAAAAATAAACACTCCTTGGGATGTCCATTCACTGCGCCGCCAGCGATCCATACGGCATGCTGCGGCGAGTTGGAGTAACTGTAATTTCCTCATGTGACATAGTGAGGTAGACAGGATGGGGAATCACCTCCTCGCACTTCAGTTTGCAGGCCTATGAAGGAGGGAAGAGCATGACCACAATACGGCGTCCTATCTTTCCTCACGCTTCTACCCTCCACCCTGTTACAATCCCAGAACACTATTTATTACTTAATATGGTTGTACTGCAATTAGACATGGTATAAAAATTAAATATTTGTTCTTAACCCACACCTTCAAGCAGTAAATAGTAAT
This sequence comes from Schistocerca americana, assembly GCF_021461395.2. Classification (NCBI taxonomy): domain Eukaryota; kingdom Metazoa; phylum Arthropoda; class Insecta; order Orthoptera; family Acrididae; genus Schistocerca; species Schistocerca americana. The sequence goes on along the minus strand of NC_060121.1, from coordinate 322,085,015 downwards.
TATATACCATTAAAACACTATTTTTAATAATCTGTGATTTTTTCCATTCCCTGCAACGCAGTAACTATTAGTCCTAGAGAGAAAAAAGAATAAGATCTTTCTTGAAGGAGATTTAATGTATTTTAATTTTTTACTGGTAAATATTCTCTCGAGAAGCAGCAGTTTCCGAGTTGTTCAAGAAAAATATAAAAACGTAACCTTTAAAGCCCCTTCCCCCCTCCCTCACTCACACCCCACCGATCAAAAGGTGGGGATTTTTATTATCACTGTACAAAAATTTGCGACTACACGAATTTTCCCCCTGTTCGGCCTTTTTTGGTCTTCGTTGACTGACTAATGTAGCTTGTGTCTTACACTATGATTATCCGACGTTTGTAGTCGGTTCATTCGCTACGTGCTGTCATGTTCAGTACATAGCTGTCTACAAGAGACTTATCGTGTATAGTATCTACGTTTACAACGTACTCCGTATTTAGCAGTAACATTCGTGCGTCGAGCACAGCACATCTTCAGATGGGACAAGTCAGTTTGGCCTATTAGCTTACCAAGTGCGAACAATAAAACTGGGAGATCAATAAAGACAATTTTGTGTTTGGAGGGGTGCAAGTCGGGTTCTCAGTTCATGAACAACTTGCATGTCATAGAAACAGTCGATTATCAAGCGCAACATTAGAACGTGTATTGCCAACAAACAGCTGAAAGTAAACAAATCTCTGATCAGATTAGATCAGATTTGTTTTTCGTTCCATAGATCAGTGCTGAGGAGATCCTAGTGGATGTGGAACATGTCAGTATTTTTTTTAAGCTGAAATAACAATACTAATAGTATGAATATATACAATACATCATTTGTTTCTATTAAAAAATTCGTCAATGGAGTAGAAGGAGTTGGCCACTAGTAAGTCTATCAGGCTCCTTTTAAACTGATCTTTATTTGTAACTAAATTTTTTATGTTTGCTGGCAAATTATTGAAGATGAGTGTTCCTGAGTAGTGGATCCCTTTTTGAACTAAAGTAAGTGCTTTTAAGTCCTTGTGCAGATCATTTTTGTTCCTGGTATTGTATGTATGAATTGAGCTGTTTGTTGGAAAAAAGAGATATTATTGAGGACAAAATTCATTAAGGAGTAAATATACTGAGATGCAGTAGTTAGTATACCCAGTTCTTTGAAGAGGTTTCTACAGGACGCCCGTGAGTTTACTCCACAAATAATACATATTACACGGTTTTTGACTCTGAAAACTTTTGTTTGACTTGAAGAGTTACCCCAAAATATTATACCATATGACATTATGGAATGAAAGTAGGTAAAGTATGCAAGATTTTTCATTTTTATGTCGCCTATGTCAGCTAACACTCGAATTGCATATACAGATTTGTTAAGGCGTTTCTGCAGTTCTGTGGTGTGCTCCTCCCAACTGAATTTATTATCAAGTTGTAATTCCAGGAACTTATGATTGTCAAGCTCTTCTATCTGCTCTTCTTCACACTTTATGCATATGCTGGGTGGAAATCTCTTACAGGTTCTTAACTACATATAGTGAGTCTTTTCAAAGTTTAATGTGAGTGAGTTGGCTTTAGACCATTTATTAATATCCATGAAAATATCATTAGCAGATCTTTCTAGAACTACACTCGACATACTATTTATTGCAATCTTTGTGTCATCTGAAAAGAAAACGAACTCTGCTTCTGGCAGTGTAACTGATGAGAGATCATTAATGTACACAAGAAAAATTTATGGCAGTTTTTAATAAATGTGGCAACTCCTCCTCCATCCATATCTACTCTGCAGAAGTAGGAAGCTAGCTTAAATCCTAAAATGTCTAACGTATCTATACCAGTGGTCACTAGATGTTCAGAGAGGCAGATTATGTCAATTTGGTTAGATGAATTCATTTCATCAATACAAACGAGTAGTTCATCAACTTTATTTCTGAGTCCCGGAATGTTCTGGTGTAATAAAGATAACTGATACTGCGTACTAATGGGATTCTAACTGCTTTGGCGAAGATGAACTAGCAGTTTTTGATTACTTTCAGTAAAACATTGTTTAAATGGAGGCTGTACGCTAACTCTACAGTGCGTTGGTCGTTAACGGCAATGTTACGTAACTCCGAAACTCCACTCATTGCTGGTTACGGAACTGTCTTTTAGAGAAGGCACACAGACCGCAACGTATGTTTGCAGCACTCTCAGTGAGGAGCAAAAGCCATGAGGACGATTTTCGCAATGCCGTGGTCACTCCCTCTGTACCATGCCCCCTCGAAAGCGAGAAGCGACGCGACGTTGTTGCACAATTCGCCTAGTGCGAATTATTGAGCCATTCGCTGTTCATGTATATTTATGAACCCTTAAGTGGAAATCACTGCCTGGAGCTACATTAAAAGGATGCCGAATTACCGGCACATTAAGGAGAGCGATACGAGAGCGTGCTGGGAAAGTCACGTGGCGCCTCAGTAAATGATTTTTTTTTTTTTTCTGCGCAGCGATACGGGTGGTTTAATGGCAGAAAATGAACGTCGCCGGTGACTGGCGCCTTTAGTGGTCGTTAAATGGTGGCGCCTCGTGGATTACTGGCAACTGAATTAGCATGCCTGCCTTTTCTTCGCAGAGACGTTTTACTGTAGTTTAAAATAAAATTCCTCGTTGCAGAACTTGAGTGTCTTAGCATATCAGCCAGTACCTTCCATATTAGACGCTATGTCGTGTTCCATTACTACTTTAGAACGCACAGGAATGGCTCTTTTATGGCTTGTAATAAGGTATTCAAGGACAGCAAAGCTCATTTGTATTCTGTTGCTCGCAAGTAGCTTGGAAAAAGGAAGGAAGGAAGATCAGAGCGTTAAAGTGTTGCCATCGTCGATGTCAAAGAAAGCTCAACTGTAGAAGGATTTGGGAGAAATTTTGCGGTAACTAGGATGAACTATCCTGGTAATAGAAGAAAGCCGGCCGAAGTGGCCGAGCGGTTAAAGGCGCTACAGTCTGGAACCGCACGACCGCTACGGTCACAGGTTCGAATCCTGCCTCGGGCATGGATGTGTGTACTGTCCTTAGGTTAGTTAGGTTTAAGTAGTTCTAAGTTCTAGGGGACTTATGACCACAGCAGTTGAGTCCCATAGTGCTCAGAGCCATTTGAACCATTTGTTTAATAGAAGAAAACCGGAAAACAACTAGATGTTCGGGATAATGTGTGTGTGTGTGTGTGTGTGTGTGTGTTATAACAATCAGCGGAAAGTAAACGGAAGTCATTCTTTACAATGTGCAACCAGGAAAAGAATCAAAAAGCATTCAGAATTTGAATTAAATGTCAGTGAAAATGGATGAAAATTTTTAAGTTTGTCGATGACACGGCAATTCTCTCACAGGTGCCAAAGAGTTACAAAGATCAGATGAACGTACAATGAGTTGAAAACTGGCTACATGTTCAAAAAATAAAACAAGAGCAATGGAATGACGTCTAATTAAATCAGGCGATGCTGAGGAATACGGTTAGTAAATGAAGAAGTAACAGTAGTACTTGAGACCTGATATTTGATCACCAAATGGCTGAAGTTGAGAGGATGTATAATTTGGACAGGCAACAATAAGAAAACTGTTTCTGAAAAAGAGAAATTTACTAACATCGAATAGAAATTGAGGTGTTAGGAAATCGTTTCTGCAGGTACTTCTCTGAAGTGTAGTCCCTATGGAAATGAATCCTGTACGATCATTTCAGACAGAAATAGAAGCTTTTGAAATGTGGTGATAGAAAATGCTGCTGAAGATTAGATGGGTAGATCGAATAAGAAATGAAGAGATACTGAACTGGAGAAAAAAAAGCCCTATTGCGCAACTTGACTAGACGAAGAGGTCGTTTGATAGACACATCCTGGGGCACCAAGGGTTAGTCGATTCGGTAATGGGAGAGAGTGTATGTGGTAACAATTATGCAGTGAGACCAATGCTTGACAGTAAGAAGGTACGGGCTCAAATCCCGACCTCGGTACAAATTTTCATTCGTCACTTCAGTCTGCACACATGCATCATAAATTTTTGAGACTTGAAAAGGGCTCTGGCAGCATATAGCTTCATTTGACTTGTTCTAGGTAGGTGTAAAATGTATGAGATTGGCGATATACCATCTAAGGTTTGTAAAAACATCACCCACACAATTTCAAAAACTGAAAGAGCCGAGAAATGCGAGAATCAACGCACAATCGGGTTAACAGGTCACACATTCAAGATAGTAACAAGAATAATATAGAGCATAACGGAAAAGAAAATTGCGGAAATGTTAGCTGGCGATCAGTTTGGCTTTAGGACAGGTTAAGGCCTCAGAGAGGTAGTACTGATGTTGCCGTTCATAACGGAAGCAAGACTGAAGAAAACTCGAGACACGTTATATGATCTGTCGACATGGAAAAAGAGTTCGACAATGCCAAATGGTGTAAGATGTTCGAAATTCTGAGAAAAATAGGGGTGAGCTGTAGGGAAAGGCGGTTAATATACAATATGTGCAAGATCCAAGAGGGAATAACATGAGCGGAAGATCAAGAACGAAGAGTGTAAGGCAGGGATGTAGTTTTCCACCCCTACTGTTCAACCTGTACATCGAGCAAGCAGTAACTGTAATAAAAGAGAGGTTCAGTTGTGGAGTTAAAACTCAGGGTAACAGGATATGAATAATAAGATTCACTGATGACATTGCTGTCCTCAGTGGAGGAGGAGGAGAAGAATTACAGGATGTTTTGAATGGTATGAACAATCTAATGAGTACAGAATGTGGATTGAGAGGAAAACGAAGAAAGACAAAAGTAATGGAAAGTAGCAGAAATGAGAACAGCGACAAGCTAAGGCAGCAAAATAACCCATGACGAATGGAGCAAGTATGACATAAAAAAAGGGACTAGAGGGCATTCCTGGTCAAGATAAGTACGGTAATATCAAAAACAGGTCTTAATTTGAGGAAGAGATTTATTATAATTTACGTTTGGAGCACAGCACTGTATGGTAAGGAAGTATACTACTGGCCATTAAAATTGCTACACCACGAAGATGAGGTGTTACAGTCGCGAAATTTAACCGACGGGAAGAAAATGCTGTGATATGCAAATGATTAGCTTTTCAGAGCATTCACACAAAGTTGGCACCGGCGGCGACAGCTACAACGTGCTGACACGAGGAAAGTTTCCAACCGATTTCTGCCCGCATCTCGTGGTCGTGTGGTAGCGTTCTCGCTTCCCACGCCCGGGTTCCCGGGTTCGATTCCCGGCGGGGTCAGGGATTTTCTCTGCCTCGTGATGGCTGGGTGTTGTGTGCTGTCCTTAGGTTAGTTAGGTTTAAGTAGTTCTAAGTTCTAGGGGACTGATGACCATAGATGTTAAGTCCCATAGTGCTCAGAGCCAACCGATTTCTCATACACAAACAGCAGTTGACCGGCGTTCCCTGGTGAAACTTTGTTGTGATGCCTCGTGTAAGGAGGAGAAATGCGTACCATCACGTTTCCGACTTTGATAAAGGTCGATTGTAGCCTATCGCGATTGTTGTTTATCGTATCGCGACATTGCGGTTCGCGTTGATCGAGATCCAAAGACTGTTAGCAGAATATGGAATCGGTGGGTTCAGGAGGGTAATACGAAACGCCGTGCTGGATCCCTAGGGCTTCGTTATCACTACCAGTCGAGATGACAGGCATCTTATCAGCATGGCTGTAACGGATCGTGCAGCCACGTCTCGATCCCTGAGTCAACAGATGGGGACGATTGCAAGACAACAACCATCTGCACGAACCGTTCGACGACGTTTGCAGCAGCATGGACTATCAGCTCGGAGACCATGGCTGCGGTTACCTTTGACGCTGCATCACAGACAGGAGCGCCTGCGATGGTGTACTCAGCGACGAACCTGGGTGCGCGACTGGCAAAACGTCATTTTTTCGGATGAATCCAGGTTCTGTTTACAGCATCATGATGGTCGCATCCGTGTTTGGCGACATCGCTGTGAACGCACATTGGAAGCGTGTATTCGTCATCGCCATACTGGCGTATCACCCGGCGTGATGGTATGGGGTGCCATTGGTTACACGTCTCGGTCACCTCTTGATCGTATTGACAGCATTTTGAACAGTGGACTTTACATTCTAGATGTGTTACGACCCGTGGCTCTACCCTTCATTCGATCACTGCGAAACCCTACATTTCAGCAGGATAATGTACGGGCCCTTCTGGATACAGAAAATGTTCGACTGCTGCCCTGGCCAACACATTCTCCAGCTCTCTCACCAATTGAAAACATCTGGTCAATGGTGGCCGAGCAACTGGCTCGTTACAATACGCCAGTTTCTACTCTTGATGAACTGTGGTATCGTGTTGAAGCTGCATGGGCACCTGTACTTGTACACGCCATCCCAGTTCTGTTTCACTCAATGCCCAGGCGTATCAAGGTCGTTATTACGACCCGAGGTGGTTGTTCTGGGTAGTGATTTCTCAGAATCTATGCACCGAAATTGCGTGAAAATGGAATCTCATGTCAGTTCTAGTATAGTATATTTGTCCAATGAATACCCGTTTATCATCTGCATTTCTTCTTGGTGTAGCAGGTTTAATGGCCAGTAGTGTAAAAAAAGAGTAGCTCTGGGAAAAGGACATTAATGGTCAAGATAAGCTTGGTAATATCAAAAATGGGTCTTAATTTGAGGAAGATATTTCTTATAATTTACGTTTGGAGCACAGCACTGTATGGCAGTGAAATATGGACTGTGGGCAAACCGGAAAAGAGGAGAGTGGAAGCCTCTGAGATATGGTGCTACAGAAGAATGTTGAAAACTAGGTAAGGAATGAGGATGTTCTCCGGCTGATCGACGAGGAAAGGAATATATGGAAAACACTGACAAGAAGAAGCGACAGGATGGTAGGACGTCTGTTAAGACATCAGGGAATAACTTTCGCGGTACCAGAGGGAGCTTTAGAGATTGGAATATATCCAGCAAATAATAGAGGATGTAGGTTGCAAGTGCTAATCTGAGATGAAGAGGTTGGTACAAGAGAGAAATTCGTGACGGACCGCGTCAAACGAGTCAGAAGACTGATGACTCGAATAAAAAATAAGTTGGTAGCATTCAGCCATTTTATGTCCTACATGCGACTCAACAAAGACTTCTGAGAGACAACCTGAAGATGATAGCAATGTCTCGCGAAATGATTTGTCGAGTCGTGTAGAATGATGACACAAAAAAAAAGAGTAACAACTGAACGGTAGCGAGCACTAGCGAATTGTTCGAGGAAATCTTGTGTCCGCTTCCTTTCGTTTCGGAATGAAGGAAGCGTGCCGGTCCTCACAGAGGCCGAGCAGTGTCTACGCTGCCCTACCAGCAGCTCCAGAAAGCTGTCCTCGTCGACCCGGCGCGTCTGCGCGCTCTCGGCCCGGAGGATTGCGTGGGTCCGGCTTGAGCCGCAGCGCCGGCGCCCGGTCCCCCGTGGGCGGCGCGGCGCGCACTTTCTCGCCGCCGCCCGCGGCCCAACCCAGCGCCGAACAGGCAGAGCCGGCCAGGAATCAATTGTGCCCGCACGGGCCAGGCAGGCTGCGAGCTGCGTGTGCGGTGCCGGTCCTGCCTCACTCCCTCCTCCCCTCTCCCCCCCCCCCCTTGCCATTCCCACTGCTCTCTGATTGCCCGGCGCCTTTTGAATAGCGCGTGGGCGGCGCCAGCCACACGGTAACCCGAGCCGGCCGTCCGCCTCGCTGGGCTTTCGCAAGGGGCGGCGGTACCTCTGCCTCCAGTGATCGCCGCACGATACGGCCCTCGCGTGCCAACCGCCCGCCGGTTTTGCCGCCGAGTCGCAGTCATAACGCAATGTGCAGCTCGGCTGCAGCGCCGAACAAAGCCTACCATGACGAAATCATTCGTAAGTGAATTCTGGTGATTGAAAACTCGGGCCTAGATTCATGTAAATTTATTACCATCAAAATCACCGATCCTAAGGCGTAGTGGCTGCCGTTACTGGCTACTGACACGAGGTCTCGTTTTCGTCCACTAAGCACTATGGGACTTAACATCTGAGGTTGTCAGTCCCCTAGACTTAGAACTACTTAAACCTAACTAACCTAAGGACATCACACACATCCACGCCCGACGCAGGATGCGAACCTTCGACCTTAGCAGCAGCGTGGTTCCAGACTGAAGCGGCTAGAACCGCTCGGTCACAGCTGCCGGCTCGTCCCCTAATTTTCGGATGGGATTTTCCTGTGGTGCGAATTAACGTGTCATGTCAGCCGGCCGGTGTGACCGTGCGGTTCTAGGCGCTTCAGTCTGGAACCGTGTGACCGCTACGGTCGCAAGTTCGAATCCTGCCTCGGGTGTGGATGTGTGTGATGTCCTTAGGTTAGTTAGGTTTAAGTAGTTCTAAGTTCTAGGGGACTGATGACCACAATGTTAAGTCCCATAGTGCTCAGAGCCATTTGAACCTTACATGTCACCCACAGAGCTTGTCTGGGATGCCTTGCGAACACATATACAGGGCGTCCATAATTAAAGTTCCAGTTTCAAAACGGTGTATAAAGAGAACCACTGCTCACAATGGAACCTCCCCATCGCACCCCCCTCAGATTTAGTTATAAGTTGGCACAGTGGATAGGCCTTGAAAAACTGAACACAGATCAATTGAGAAAACAGGAAGAAGTTGTGTGGAACTGTGAAAAAATAAGCAAAATATACAAACTGAGTAGTTCATGGCAAGATATGCAACATTAAGGACTCTGGGACCGCAGCAGCGCCGTGGTCTCGTGGTAACGTGAGCAGCTGCGGAACGAAAGGTCCCTGGTTCAAATATTCCATCGATGAAAAGTTTAATTTTTTATTTTCAGTTTATGTGACAAACTCTTATGTTTTCATCACTTTTTTGGGAGTGGTTATCACATCCACAAGAAAACCTAAATCGGGCAAGGTAGAAGAATCTTTTTACCCATTCGCCAAGTGTACAAGTTAGGTGGGTCGACAACATATTCCTGTCATATGACGCACATGCCGTCACCAGTGTCGTATAGAATATATCAGATGTGTTTTCCTGTGGAGGAATCGGTTAACCTATGACCTTGCGGTCAAATGTTTTCGGTTCCGTTTGGAGAGGCACGTCCTTTCGTCTACTAATCGCACGGTTTTGCGATGCGGTCGCAAAACACATACACTAAACTTATTACAGTGAACAGAGACGTCAATGAACGAACGGACAGATAATAACTATGCAAAAATAAAGAAAGTAAAATTTTCGCTCGTGGGAAGAGTTCTCCTTCTGCAGCTGCTGACTCTACCACGGGACCACGACGCTCCTGAGCTCATATTCTCCTTTATGTTGCCTGATGACCAGTTTGTATATTTTGCTTATTTTTTCACAGTTCCACACAACTTCTTCTTGTTTTCTCAATTGATCTGTGTTCAGTTTATCAAGGCCTATCCACTGTGCCAAGTTATAACTAAATCTGAGGGGGGTGCGATGGGGAGGTTCCCTTGTCAGAAACGTCAAGACTGAGCAGCGTATTACCGACGCACGGGAAACGACATGGACCAAAAAAAGTTTAACGAAGATTTTATCAATATATGGCGGTGTAAGTCACCAACGTCGGCTGCAAATGATGGGTGAATCACGATACGACGGCCATGGCTTGAGCTGCACATTACATCATCCGGTCTGTTCACAGTGCGTAACTGCTCAAGTTCGGCAGTAACTTTAGTAAGCCCATCCACAAACGTAAGGTCGTACCACATCGGATGTGAAAAATCGATTTTTAATTGTCCTGAGGGCAAAAACCGCATAAAAAGCAAAATTACATCGGTGTTTAAGTGTCCTTGGACCAGCAAACTCAACATCTCCTAATTGTTGTGAGACTGGCGCAAGACATGTTCAGTGTGCTATCTATCGTTTTCTTCCAGGAGCAGAAATCGAGAAACAGCACGTTCCTCAACGGATGGGAGTTTCTCGAGGCTCACGTTCACAATGCCTTGCTCAATGCTTGTCTTCAATTCAGCTGCGTTCGTAATTGGATCACCTAGCACTACATCTTTCAGATAACCCCACAGCCAGAAGCAACACGGATTAAGATCTGGAAGATCAGGTTGTAGGGAAACGTCGGCAGATAATTTCTGCGTTTTCGAAATGCTTGTGTAGCAGCCGCTGCCCTGGCTGTGCAATGTGTGAAGTAGCGCCACCTCGCATATAATGATTTTACCCACAAATTCACACTGTTGAAGGGCTGGAATGACGTTATTGCGCTAAAGGCTCTCATAGCGTATACCAGGTACAGTGCAGGTATCAGCATCCGCAGGGATCATCTTCTCGAAAAGGTACCGCCCTACCTTAAACGATGCCGTCAACCATCACCACACAGTCATCTTTTCACAATGAATCGGTACCGATTGATGTGCGTGCAGATTTTCCGTTACCCACATTCTGCAATTTTGTATATTGACATTTATTTGGAGATAGACATGGGCGTCGTCTGTCCATATAATGTTCCATATCTATTCACTGTCCATTCCATGCCAGCAAGGAATGCCAGTGGGAACGCCTGTCATCCTTTCAGGTCAGCAGGAAGCAGCCCTTGAACGTGGATGATCTTGTATGGACAGTAACGCAGGCTGTTTCGTAGGATTTTATGTAACTGCTCGCAGGCATGTCCAACGTTTGGGCAATTCCTCGTACACTGCGTGCTTGCACACCACCGCTTCATCTCTCCTGCAATGTCGTAGCCGCATCTTTGAGACACGTCGAATCAAAAAAAAATGTCTTTCCGAATTTTGTAATTATTTTCTCCGGATCCTTAGCATAAATCGGACCAGTGCCATTTTTCATATCCTTGAGTGCCTGGAACTTCTGCAAGGCTCCTGGCGCACAGTCGCCGTTCTTGTAAAAGAGTTTTACCAGCGTCCCCCTTGCGTCAACAATATACTGTTCAAATCTGGCGTCATTCTGAGCAGTTATTCTCTTTCTGAGGTATTTTGAAACCGGAACTTTAATATATATCGAACAGTTCTGTAACGCCATATTTCACAACTCTCCGTGTCAAAATTAGTTTCACTAAGTAGTTACACACACCATTTTTCCTGCTAATGTTGTACTTGACAATGCCTCTGTTACTCTCACACTGAGAAATATTGTTAGTAACAAATTTTGCAAATGAGTAATATACTGTGATTAATATTCCCAGCTGCTTATAGAGAGGCCCGAAAGATTTTGCAAACAATTCTAATTACTTTCTTTAGTGCAATGAATGATTCTTGCCATAGTATTATCGCTTAAATTGTCAGTGATAGAAATTATGGAAAATATGTTAACTTACTGACTTCTATATCCTGAAATTTGGCAGTTAGGAAATAAACAGGAAAACGCTGCTCTGCCACCTGCTCTTCCAGCAAGGCCGTAATTCGTGATTTAATATATAGGGAAGACCAAGACGCATTTACGCATGGGACATGTTTACGCAGAGTTCTCTTCTCCGGAACTATTCTTACTGTCGACTGCTACCCGCTATGGAAGATTAGTACTACCATCTACTGAGGTCTGTCATATACTTCCAGGCACCAGCTGAACATATTTTTGTTTCTGTGCAATGTTAGTAAATTTTGTTACTCAAATGCCGAAGCTCCTTGAGGGCGTACCTTCTAGAATAGATAGATATATGTTAGTTTACAGAAGATAATTATATTAGGTATATTAGGTACACTACTGTACTTTCGAAACTAATTCAAACACGAAGTTCTGCCGGGGCACGGTTACGCACTGTTTTGCATTGCCATCCTATCTGATAAGTTGCCACCCAAACTGATACTCCACTCAAGGAAATTTTAAGAAAACACCACTTGGAAACGCAACATAAAAAAAATGAAGGCACTGACACATGACAGGTGTGCCGCAGTGGAGTGTCATAGGACCGTTGCTATTCACAATATACATAAATGACCTTGTGGATGACATCGGATGTTCACTGAGGCTTTTTGCAGATGATGCTGTGGTGTATCGAGAGGTTGTAACAATGGAAAATTGTACTGAAATGCAGGAGGATCTGCAGCGAATTGACGCATGGTGCAGGGAATGGCAATTGAATCTCAATGTAGACAAGTGTAATGTGCTGCGAATACACAGAAAGATAGATCCTTTATGATTTAGCTACAAAATAGCAGGTCAGCAACTGGAAGCAGTTAATACCGTAAATTATCTGGGAGTACGCATTAGGAGTGATTTAAAATGGAATGATCATATAATGTTGATCGTCGGTAAAGCAGATGCCAGACTGAGATTCATTGGAAGAATCCTAAGGAAATGCAATCCGAAAACAAAGGAAGTAGGTTACAGTACGCTTGTTCGCCCCCTGCTTGAATACTGCTCAGCAGTGTGGGATCCGTACCAGATAGGGTTGATAGAAGATATAGAGAAGATCCAACGGAGAGCAGCGCGCTTCGTTACAGGATCATATAGTAATCGCGAAAGCGTTACGGAGATGATAGGTAGACTCCAGTGGAAGACTCTGCAGGAAAGCCGCTCAGTAGCTCGGTACGGGCTTTTGTCAAAGTTTCGAGAACATACCTTCACCGAAGAGTCAAGCAGTATATTGCTCCCTCCTACGTATATCTCACGAAGAGACCATGAGGATAAAATCAGAGAGATTAGAGCCCACACAGAGGCGTACCAACAATCCTTCTTTCCACGAACAATACGAGACTGGAATAGAAGGGAGAAACGATAGAGGTACTCAAGGTACCCTCCGCCACACACCGTCAGGTGGCTTGCGGAGTATGGATGTAGATGTAGATGTAGAAGTCGTTAAAAGAGTTATTTGAACCTAATGAATCACAAGCAGAAAGAATTCTTTGAGACCAAGGACTGATAAGGACAAAATATTGCTTAAAGTAAAAACAAGCAAAAATATGGATACGCCTACATCCGATGTCATCGTTAGCGTTCTGCCAAAGGCAAGTTTTGACGTGATATCTGTCCATGTTCTCCTATTTTCTGCCATCGTATTCAGGTCCGCGTTATTTTCGCTTACGTTTCTGTCTTCTGTCACCCTGCTTCGTCTCACTCTTCCCTCGTGAACTAGTCCTTCGAAAGATCCTGTCAGGAAGCACCCCCGTCTCAATAAATGTCCCATCCAGTTCTTCGTCCTTACTCTTATAAGCCGCAGTAGTCTAATGAACAGAATGAAAATTGCCTTTGTATTTACTACAACCAATCAAAATGATCCACAAATTGCCATTCTACGGCTTTTATGCCTTCATTTTAATTTAAGCTCATGCCACATGCTTAGTCGTTCGCTGTTGGTTCATACGGTACATTAGACTGTCAAAGTATGCTTATCCACTGTTACATTCATGTTTTTTTTCGGTTAGGCTCCGTTTATCCGGTGTGGCACTGGTTGACTCAGAGTATCCTATTATGTCTCACCCGCATGGGATCTCGCATGCTACTTGACAAATTTGCTGGATTTCTTACGTGACTGGAACGAGTTTCTCGTATGCAGTCTAGCTAGGCCTAATATACACAGTTGTATGGGCCCTTTTAATGTTAATTGTTCTTGTGAAGAATCCCTCTTCGTTTTACTTGTTTCTCGTAGGACCTGAAGCTGGAATTCACGCTTCGAAAACCGGGTCGTGTGTACGATTTCATCTAAAAAAAAAAAAAAAAAAAAAAAAGGATTTTTCAAGTACAACTGGAACGGAGTTATTCACAATGAAAAAATTTAGCTAATTTGTGGATGTCCCTCAAAGAGTACCTTAATCAAATATAAACCAAGAATGGACCCAGTGTCTTAGATGTAAAATGTCTCATCATGACTGTGCCATAGGAAACATTATTTTTTGTATGAAAAAATTGCAGCTCAGCAGTGTTGGTGAATAGGTCCTTAATTAACATTCAGCCTTCTATGTAGAGCATAGGACGGCTGAAAGTTAGGCAAAAATTTGTTTACTGCCAATAAAATTGTTTTTTGCCGTGTTCAAAAAATGTCTCTGAACACAATGGGACTTAACTTCTGAGGTCAGTAGTCCCATATAACTTAGAACTACTGAACCCCAACTAACCTAAGGACGTCACACACATCCATGCCCGAGGCTGGATTCGAACCTGCGACCGTAGCGGTCGCGCGGTTCCGGACTGTACCGCCTAGAACCGCTCGGCCATCCCGGTCGGCTTTTGTCATGTTAATTGGTGTAATACTGTAATTTTGTATACTGCCAACGAAACATATTTCGAAAATTTTAGTAATGTGTTTTGTTTACTCTTTATTGCGGTCTATGATATGCGTAAACTTGCCCCCATGGGTGCGTAAACCTGCCCCACACTGAGCACGTTTACGCGCTCGATTTGAGGATATAATTACAAAATTATTTTGCACTCTTAAATGCAAAGCTGAGTTAAAAGTATATATATATATATATATATATATATATATATATATATATATATATAGTAACCTCCCCAAAGAATTTGCAAATGACAATAATTACCTCCCCGCAAATTTTGTAAAAGACAATAATTAAATGTTAATGGGCATGGACCCAAATTGTGACTTCCCAGCAAAAATAAAAGAAAACTCAATGATAATGAAAACGTGCCAAAAGTTAGTTCCCTACAAGATTACTAAATAATAATGACCCAAATGTTGTTGAGCTCCCACAAAACATCGTTAAATTGAAATAAAAGCGACTGTAGCTTCGCTACAAAAGTATTGAAAAATAATGTCCCAATTAATACTCGACACAAAAAATTAAGAAATGAAGATTAATCATTAAACCCACAATAATAGGGCAGCATCGCTGACCTTAGGCCCTGTGCAATAATTAATCTGATAAATTGATTCTGGGAGGAAAAGCATAGGAAATATTGTTTCAATTGGAATGATTCTTTTCTTAAAAACGATTGCTTTGAAAACAAAATTATTATTGGGGCATTTCTTGAACAAATTAATTACAATTAACATACATTACATTATCAGATGTGCGCAATGCTGCTTCATTACCTTATTTAACAATATACCTCGTCCCGAACCTTGACCAGAGACCCTTGTCGACGCCCGCCGACTCCACACACACCACTTCCGACTGAGTACAACTCGCAACTGAACTCTCGCGCGGTCAAGCGCAGACTAGCAACGATAAACAACTCTCTGGTCAGAGATTCTGTCATGCCTCGCCATCGCTGGTACTGAATACATACGCGTTTCAATATATATATATATATATATATATATATATATATATATATATATATATATATATACCAAGTATACTTTAATAACCATGTTATAGCTCTAATTAATTTTAAACACAATAAATTTAACTTAAAAACATTAAAAAATCCGAAAAGAAATCCTCGTAAATGTGCTCCGGTCTCCCCTACGGTTTGCAGCTGTCGAGAAGAGCCAACTGACCGTATAGACATTCTCCCTCGAGGCAGAAAGTTCCACTTCGGAGTTTTCGCCAGACCACCCGCTGTCTTGGACGCGGTAGTTGCCCGCTTTTCACTCCATACGCGCGAGCGCCGGCCCACACGTTTCTCACTTCCTGACTCCCTTCCTCAGTTTTCCTTATCCCGCTGATACCCACGTAGAACCACACACACACACACACACACACACACACGCGCACCTTCTAGCACCCCAAAGCAAATCCTCTAGAAACAATATGGTTAATACGGGTCCGTCAATAATACCTGTGGAGTGATTGTAGTGCAGAACAAAAGAGCAATAAAAGGGCCCCGTCGCTAGTGTCTGTTTTAATTTTACAACATGGGCTACGAGAAAGCGGCGCTTTCGCAACTTGTGTGTGGTGCCCCACGAACGCGTTGCATCCTCGAATTTGAAGAGGAGCTCCTTCGTTACACAGAAGAGACCGCGACGGCGAGTACTCGAAACATTTCCCGCGCCGTGAGCTCCTGTAGAGCACACCGGCCACACCACATTGTCTCAGCTGTGTGCGTTACCGTGAAGCGAGAGATTTGAAAGTGATTCGATCTTCAAACTTATTTTACGTCTGGGCAGTCCGTGCCTCGGAGCTTCCATAGCGAGCCACGAAAACGCTCTCGAGGCCGCGGCCAAAATCCACGCCCTTTTAGCGATGTCTGGCACACGAGACACATTATGGCATGCACTACTCCTTGGATTTAGTTGGAAACGTGTACAGAAAGATCGGAAATTTTCTGCACCGCCACACCACCCAATTCGTCTAAATAGGGATCGCCATCCTCGCTTTGACCTGAAAGACAGGGCTACACTTATTGTTACTCCAAATTCTATAATTAAGAGCCCTGTTGTTGTCCAAGCGTACACTCAGGGTCTTTGGTTAGCGTCTTTGACTAGTAGTCAAAAGGTCGTCTCTCCCGGCTTGGAACCTTACAATTGCCTAAATTTTTAATAAAGATCTTCAGCAATGGCGGCCGAAGACTCTGGCATAAGAAGTCAGGCCTCATTCTGCCAACGGTCGTATCAAAGAGGGCTAAGGAGCGGACAGAGGTTCATGGCATTCTCTGGCCCTTCAGGTGGGAAACAGGCCCTGTAAAGTGAAAGATTCAGTAATGAGGATGAAGAAGGCAATGAAAACCACTGCGCTGCTGTTGTTTGTGTGGTGATGACACATAATGCGTATCCACACAACATGTGGCCCATAACTGAAAAGTGTCATGATAATCTCTCCATTAGCAAAAGATTCCGGAATAGTCCCCCATTCGAATCTCCGGGAGGAGACAACTGTACGGGAGTTGACCATGAGAAAAAGATTGAATAACCAACGAAAGGATAACGAGCTATGAGTGGGGACCTGGAATGTTCCAACGTTGAAAGCTGTAGGGAAGCTAGAAAATCTGAAAAGGGAAATCATAAGGCTCAATCTTACTTACGAATAGTAAGGCAAGGATAGTGCGATTGCAGGGACTTATCTCTGGCACGCGTCCCGTGAGACCCACTTTCGCAGCTTATTGTCCCGCACTTTATTCATAGTACCCCTGCCCATTACACTCATTACTGGCGGCTTTACTGCCTATTCCCGTAAGAGTTCAGGCACTGTTTGTGCATCTGCACAGAAAAAGTTGGTCAAATGGCCGGTGGTCCATTGATCGTGACCGGGCCAAATATGTCACGCAATAAGCGTCAAACGAAAAACTACAAAGAACGAAACTGGTCTAGCTTGAAGGGGGAAACCATATGGCGCTATGGTCGCCCCGCTAGATGGCGCTGCCATAGGTCAAACGGATACCAACTGCATTTTTAAAAAGTAGGAACCCCATTTTTATTACATATTAGTGTAGCAGGTAAAGAAATATGAATGTTTTAGTTGGACCACTTTTTTCGCTTTGTGATAGATGGCGTTGTAATAATCACAATCATATGGCTCACAATTTTAGACGAACAGTTGGTAACAAGTAAGTTTTTTAAATTAAAATACAGAACGTAGGTACGTTTGAACATTTTATATCGGTTGTTCCAATGTGATACATGTACCTTTGTGAACTTATCTTCTCGAGAACGCATGCTGTTACAGCGTGATTACGTGTAAATACCACATTAATGCAATAAATGCTCAAAATGTTGTCCGTCAACCGCAATACATTTGGCAATGAGTGTAACGACATTCCTCTTAACAGCGAGTAATTCGCCTGCCGTAATGTTCGCACATGCATTGACAATGCGCTGACGCATGTTGTCAGGCGTTGTCGGTGGATCACGATAGCAAATATCCTTCAACTTTCCCCATAGAAAGAAATCCGGGGACGTCAGATCCGGTGAACGTGCGGACCATGGTATGGTACTTCGACGACCAAGCCACCTGCCATGAAATATGCTATTCAATACCGCTTCAACCGCATGCGAGCTATGTGCCGGACATCCATCATGTTGGAAGTACATCGCCATTGTGTCATGCAGTGAAACATCTTGTAGTAACATCGGTTGAACATTACACGGGAAATCAGCATACATTGCACCATTTAGATTGCCGTCGATAGAAAGGGGGCCAATTATCCTTCCTCCAACAATGCCGCATTGCCATCGATAAAATGGGGGCCAATTATCCTTCCTCCAACAATGCCGCACCACACATTAATCCGCCAAGGTCACTGATGTTCCACTTGTCGCAGCCATCGTGGATTTTCCGTTACCCAATAGCGCATATTATGCCGGTTTACGTTACTGCTGTTGGTGACTGACGCTTCGTCGCTAAATAGAACGCGTGCAAAAAATCTGTCATCGTCCCGTAATTTCTCTTGTGCCCAGTGGCATAGCTGTACACGACGTTCAAAGTCGTCGCCATGCAATTCCTGGTGCGTAGAAATATGGTACGGGTGCAATCGATGTTGATGCAGCATTCTTAACACCGACGTTTTTGAGATTCCCGATTCTCGAGCAATTTGTCTGCTACTGATGTGCGGATTAGCCGCGACAGCAGCTAAAACACCTACCTGGGCATCATCATTTGTTGCAGGCCGTGGCTGACATTTCACATGTGGCTGAACACTTCCTGTTTCCTTAAATAACGTAACTATCCGGCGAACGGTCAGGACATTTGGATGATGTCGTCCAGGATACCGAGCAGCATACATAGCCGGCCGCGGTGGTCTCGCGGTTCTAGGCGCGCAGGCCGGAACCGTGCGACTGCTACGGTCGCAGGTTCGAATCCTGCCTCGGACATGGATGTGTGTGATGTCCTCAGGTTAGCTAGGTTTAAGTAGTTCTAAGTTCTAGGGGAGTGATGACCACAGCAGTTGAGTCCCATAGTGCTCAGAGCCAACCAGCATACATAGCACACGCAAGTTGGGCATTTTGATCACAATAGCCATACATCAACACGATATCGACCTTTTCCGCAATTGGTAAACGGTCCATTTTAACACGGGTAATGTATCACGAAGCAAATACCGCCCGCACTGGGGGAATGTTACGTGATACCACGGACTTATACGTTTGTGACTATTACAACGTCTTGTATCACAAAGCGAAAAAAGTGGTCCAACTAAAACATTCGTATTTCTTTACGTACTACACCAATATGTAATAAAAATGGGGGTTCCTATTTAAAAAAACGCAGTTGATATCCGTTTGACCTATGGAAGCACTATCTAGCGCGCCAATCATAGCGCCATCTGGTTTCCCCCTTCAAGATAGACGAGTTTCGTGCTTTGTAGTTTCTTCGTTTGATGCTTATTTCGTGAGATATTCGGCCCGGTCACTATTAATGGACAACCACAAATTTAGGAACTTGCCTCCTCTTGGATAAGCTTTTGCTAACACCCACGGCTACGACGGTGCAGTCTGTCGGAATGACACAATGTCCGTGACGAAACTTTCTGCACCTTGATTTTCTATTAGCGTAAGGAGGGCGCTGGTATAATAGTGATTTGCGAAATTCCTCAGGAGTGGTCGATTGCGGAAGGGCCTGAAATCTAACGCAGGACTCATTCACTACCAGTGACGAAACAGCGGGATGCCGCCGCGGGCCGCCTGCTGCGTGGATCGAGGCGCGGCGCTAATGCTGGGTCTGGGTCCCTGCGCTGCCGCGAGCTTCGGCGCCTGCCCTGCTCCGCTCTTCTACTGGCGGCACGCGAGCCGCGAAAGCGCGCCGCACGTGGGCCGCGGCGCCGCCCACGCGGGCCCGGCCTGCGCGTGAGCGTGAGCGGCGGCGACGGCGCAGGCGGAGCGGAAAAAACGGCCGTCACAGCGCGGCGGCCCGGCCGCCACGACGCTTCTGCCGAGGCGTCTGCGACAGCCGTTGGCTCTCTGAAAAACACTTTGTGAATAGGACCGTCTAGATCGCTCAGTTTATGTCTTAAGTTATCACGTCGTAATCAGTCATGTAATTAATCTTAAAAGAACATAAGATTCGATTTCCGCTTATCATTTCACGCCCTGTCGCCACATAACGGCGACGGGGTGGGCTACTAGCAATACTGTCAACCCGCTCTTCAGCCAGTTGGACAAGTAAAACTAAAACTAAATCATCGCCGGGCTGGGTGGCCGAGCGGTTGTAGGCGCTACAGTCTGAAACCGCGCAACCGCTACGGTCGCAGGTTCGAATCCTGCCTCGGGCATGTGTGATGTCCTTAGATTAGTTAGGTTTAAGTAGTTCTAAGTTCTAGGGGACTGATGACCACAGAAGTTAAGTCCCATAGTGCTCAGAGCCATTTGAACCATTTAAACTAAATCATCATTTTCTTTCTGTTTTCCGTCGTTCCTTACTTGCTTCAAAATTCGTGGACATATGTTCCGTCTATGCAACTAATTGAAGGCAGTTTGTTTATCGCCATATACGTTTCGCTTCTTCTATTTGCGGAGCTTCTTCAGTCGCCTGTAAAACATGTTTCTTTTTATACATCTAATAAATGTATTAAGTGGTAGTTACAATATGTTCCTATGTTACATTTTGTCATGGTTTTCTCCTGTTTTTTAGGTTAGAATCAACTTTTCTAGCACAAATTCCGTCGTGTGACTAGGGCCACCGCTCGGGTAGACCGTTCGCCGAGTGCAAGTCTTTCGATTTGACGCCACTCCGGCGACTTCCGCCTCTATGGGGGTGAAAGGATGATGATTAGGATAACACAACACCCAGTCACTGAGCGGAGAAAATCTCCGATCCAGCCGGGAATCGAACCCGGGCCCTTAGGATCGACATTCTGTCGCGCTGACCACTTTTTTTTTTATTTGCATTTTGTTCGTTATTGATCGCTGTGTTTAGTCGTTGCGGACGTCGCAAGACATCCTGTTCAAGTTCGGTGGTTGATCCTTCCACTCAGTTTTTTATTACAGAGGCCAACCGGCTCTCTGACCGAACACGCTGAGCTGCCGTGCCGGCTTACCACTCAGCTACCGGGGGCGGACACAAATTAGACGTGAAATTATTGTTCGATGTTACGATTTCCTGCGCTGTTACACCATGTGTGTAGTCCTAGAGATGTGTTCATTAGTCTCCATGCTCCAGTTGGTCGATTTCCGGCGTTCTTTCAGCCACGTTTGATTCAACACACTGCTTACAGCACTTGCACTTTACGTTTTGTGTTCAGCGTTTGTCTGTTTTCTGTGTGTATAACTGGCACTGTGTCTTTATCTCTCGTCTTTTGTTTATGTCGTGTATGTGGTTTGGTATTTTCATTTGTTTGTGTGTGTTGTGTGTGTGTGTGTGAGAGAGAGGGAGAGAGAGAGAGACAGAGACAGAAACAGAGAGAGAGAGAGAGAGAGAGAGAGAGAGAGAGCGCATCGCAGATATTCATATGCGCTTGCAGAATGTCTACTGAGGCCTGGCTGAGAACAAAAGCTAGGCGAGGCGTCTGTTAATATCGAAACAAGGTCGCGAAAATCAGTCCAGTCTTACGCGTGCCGGCCGACCGCACACAGCTGGACTCCTGCAGTGTTGGAACGTGGGGACACTCTCGTTCGAGGTGATCGACAGATCAAAATCAAACACTTAGCTGCACAACAGAACGTCTCTGTTTGTAGTCCTGACACTCTTGTCCACCAGTTGCGGTACTCAAATGCTTGTGCCCGCTTGCGCACTGCGAGACTGATCGTGGCACATCGTCGCGGGCGATGAGACAGGGGTTCATTCTTCGAACTGGAAACAAAATATTTATAGTTGATCTATTGATACAGTGGTGGCATATCACCTCTCTTCCGAAGAGCCTTCTGGGACTCCGAAGAGGTCCCGTATTTTGTTTTATGTCCTCACGCATCTGAGATGTATTGTGGTAGGCTCGGGCAATTGAAGAAACGAAACTGAAGGAACGACTTCAGCATGTTCATCGCCATAAAAATGCAAACGATCTTCTCCTCTTCCCTGACAAGACCTCACAGAAGGCTGCGCACCCGAGATGAGCCCACAAAACTTCATTGGACTGTTCTTCGTTATCTACCCTACAGCCCGGAACTCGCACCTTTCGACTCCCATCTGTCTCGCCAAATCAAGAATGTACTCCGCGGGACGCAGCATGTGGGCGATAGGGAGGTTGTTGATGCAGCGAGACATTGGCTCGAACGTCGACCAGTAGAGTGGTGCCATTCGGGCATATAGGCCTTCTCAGTAAGGTGGCGTAAGGCCGTCGCTTTGAATGGAGATTATATTCAAAAATAGGATTTAGTAGCCAAGAGAGTGATGAATAATATGGTATCCTGAATAAAACCAACGTGCTTTCAGAAAAAAGATGTTTTGCACTACTTATTGAACGCTCCTCGTATTTAATATTCAGGCCTCCCAATGAGTCCGCTTCAGAGACAGAATTTAGGCATTCTCGTTTACCATTTCATGGTCGTGGTCGCAGCTCTTCTATAGGGTGGTGCCTTCTGACAGGACTTTCAGAATTTTTTCTCCAGCGGATGTTGGAAACACCGGCCATCATGGGGAAATCACTCTTCCTGTAAGTCAGCGATGTAGATTCCGACCGTAGCTCATTTAGGAGGATTAGGGAATGACAGGGACATCAACTCGAGAATGTAGAGAGCTTTCTTCCCCCAGAAACCGATCCTGACGTAGACAATGCCCACACGAAGAGCACACAGGCATGGTCATGGACGAAATGATACAGTAGCCGTATTAGAAAAAAGGCTGGGGTGGCATGGATCCGCTTACATACAGACGATAATACGTAGAAAAATCCAGAGAAAGTCTT
This sequence comes from Schistocerca americana, assembly GCF_021461395.2. Lineage (NCBI taxonomy): Eukaryota > Metazoa > Arthropoda > Insecta > Orthoptera > Acrididae > Schistocerca > Schistocerca americana. The sequence goes on along the minus strand of NC_060121.1, from coordinate 322,062,405 downwards.
TATCCAACATTTGTGGTAAACGTCTGATGATGATTGTTTAGATTAGATTAGATTAGCACTTGTTCCATAGATCATGAATACGATACTTCGTAACGATGTGGGACGCGTCAAGTTAATAAAAGGTGTCCATACAAGATATCACATTACACAAAATATTACATGGCACTTAATACGTTTTTTTTGTGGGGGTTCGGGAAATTACCCACTTACTATATCCAAAAATTCAAATTCATCTAGTGAGTAGAAGGAGCTGCCATTCAGAAATTCTTTTAATTTCCTTTTAAATGCTATATGGCTATCTGTCAGATTTTTGATGCTATTAGGTAAGTGACCAAAGACTTTTGTGGCAGCCTAATTTCCCCGCTTCTGAGCCAAAGTTAGATATAACCTTGAGTAGTGAAGATCATCCTTTCTCCTAGTGTTGTAGCCATGTACACTGCTATTACTTTTGAATTCGTTCGGATTGTTAATAACACATTTCTTAGTGAATATATATATTGTGAGGCTGCAGTGAAGATATCTAGCTCTTTAAATAAGTGTCTGCAGGATGATCTTGGATGAGCTCCAGCAATTATTCTGATTACACGCTTTTGTGCAGTGGACACTCTTTTACTCAATGGTGAGTTACCCCAGAATATGATACCATACGAAAGCAGAGAATGAAAATAGGCGTGTTAAGCTAATTTACTGATATGTATATCGCCAAAATTTGCAATGACCCTAATAGCATAAGTAGCTGAACTCAAACGTTTCAGCAGATTTTCAGTGCGTTTTTTTTTTTTCCAGTTCACCCCCTCATCAATGCATATTCTACCTTAGCTACCGATTTCTGATCGAAGTCTATATTTATTAATGGTGTCATTCCATTTACTGTGTGGAACCGTATGTACTGTGTTTTGTCAAAGTTTAATGAGAGCCCATTTGCAGAGAACCATTTAATGATTTTCTGAAAAATATCGTTTACAATTTCACCAGTTAATTCTTGTCTGTTAGGTGTGATAGCTATAATTGTATCATCGGCAAAAAGTACCAGCTTTGCATCTTCGTGAATATAGAATGGCAAGTCATTAATATACCGGGTGGTCAAAAAGTCAGTATAAATTTGAAAACTTAATAAACCACGGAATAATGTAGATAGAGAGGTAAAAATTGACACACATGCTTGAAATGACATGGGGTTTTATTAGAACCACCCCATATTGCTAGACGCATGAAAGATCTCTTGCGCACTTTGTTTGGTGATGATCGTGTGCTCAGCCGCCACTTTCGTCATGCTTGGCATTCCAGGTCCCCAGACCTCAGTCCGTGCGATTATTGGTCTTGGGGGTTACCTGAAGTCGCAAATGTATCGTGATCGACCGACATCTCTAGGGATGCTGAAAGACAACATCCGACGCCAATGCCTCAGCATAACTCCGGACATGCTTTACAGTGCTGTTCACAACATTATTCCTCGACTACAGCTATTGTTGAGGAATGATGGTGGACATATTGAGCATTTCCTGTAAAGAACATCATCTTTGCTTTGTCTTACTTTGTTATGCTAATTATTGCTATTCTGATCAGATGAAGCGCCATCTGTCGGACATTTTTTGAACTTTTGTATTTTTTGGTTCTAATAAAACCCCATGTCATTCCTAGCATGTGTGTCAATTTGTACCTCTCTATCTACATTATTACGTGATTTATTCAGTTTTCACATTTATACTGACTTTTTAATCACCCAGTATATTAAAAACAGTAGAGGACTCGAGACCGAACCTTGCGGCACCCCATTCTTGATTGTTCCCCAGTTTGAGAAATCACCAGTTTTTTGCATATTATGTGAACTGCTTATTTCAACTTTCTGCACTCTTCCAGTTAGGTATGATTTAAACCTATTGAGCGCTGTCCCATTCATACCACAGTACTTGAGCTTAGCCGGCCGGAGTGGCGTGCGGTTCTAGGCGCTACAGTCTGGAGCCGAGCGACCGCTACCGTCGCAGGTTCGAATCCTGCCTCGGGCATGGATGTGTGTGATGTTATTAGGTTAGTTAGGTTTAATTAGTTCTAAGTTCTAGGCGACTGATGACCTCAGAAGTTAAGTCGCATAGTGCTCAGAGCCATTTGAACGATTTTTGAACTTGAGCTTATCTAGAAGGAGGAGGAGATTAGTGTTTAACGTCCCGTCGACAACGAGGTCATTAGAGACGGAGCGCAAGCTCGGGTGAGGGAAGGATGGGGAAGGAAATCGGCCGTGCCCTTTCAAAGGAACCATCCCGGCATTTGCCTGTAGCGATTTAGGGAAATCACGGAAAACCTAAATCAGGATGGCCGGAGACGGGATTGAACCGTCGTCCTCCCGAATGCGAGTCCAGTGTGCTAACCACTGCGCCACCTCGCTCGGTGAGCTTATCTAGAAGTAGTCCATGATTTACGCAATCAAAAGCCTTTCAGAAAGGCTGTCATGTCATAGGAAACATTTTCGGTGGCAAAAACAACTCCTGGGCCTTCTTTGGAGGCTAACGAACAGTAGGTTTCCACTGACGTGGACGGTGAAGTGCGTCATCAGGACGCCCTTACTTGGACGATTGAATTGCTACCCTGCCCTGTTCTCGTCCGACGCCGCGCCCTCTATAAAAAAAACCTGTAATGAGGCCTAGTCTAACGTCTCTATCGTTGAGTCAGAGCAGCATCTCGCATAAATCTGCGCAGCTAGACCCTGTACGGCACGTAGAGACGAAACGAAAACAAGGTGTGCGTTACGCAAGCGCCGCGCGGCACCACAGGCGGGCAGAGGCTCAGCGATTGAAGGAGGGGCTGCTCAGCACAATGGCCGCGCGTGACTCACCCGCTGACCCCGCGTCGCGTCGGGCTGAGGTGGGCCCGGCCCGAATCAGAAGGAGCAGTTTGTGACCGGCGCCACACCGGCAATTTTCGGGGACTCTCCCTAACTGTGAGGTTAACTACACACCAGCTCAATGACTGTATCGTTATTTATCTATTCTCACTGTCCAGGAAGATGCCATTACAGCGTTAAGGAGTCAAGCAACAAGTGGTGCTTTCATCTGAGTTCATTTACTTGCGCCGTCCTTCGAATTTCGTGTACAATAACGACCTGTTTATTCGCGTTCACAGTACGTGTAGTCTGTACTTTAACAGGATAATACAAAAATTATTTTTAGCCATTATGGAGAGTGCAGAACATACACTACTGGCCATTAATATTGCTACACCACGAAGATGACGTGCTACAGACGCGAAATTTAACCGACATGAAGAAGATGCTGTAATATGTAAATGATTAGCTTTTCAGACCATTCACACAAGGTTGGCGCCGGTGGCGACACCTACAACGTGCTGACATGAGAAAAGTTTCCAACCGATTTCTCATACACAAACAGCAGTTGACCGGCGTTGCCTAGTGAAACGTTGTTGTGATTCCTCGTGTAAGGAGGAGAAATGCGTACCATCACGTTTCCAACTTTGATAAAGGTCCGATTGTAGCTTATAGCGATTGCGGTATATCGTATCGCGACATTGCTGCTCGCGTTGGTCGAGGTCCAATGACTGTTAGCAGAATATGGAATCGGTGGGTTCAGGAGGGTAATACGGAACGCCGTGCTGGATACCAACGGCCTCGTATCACTAGCAGTCGAGATGACAGGCATCTTATCAGCATGGCTGTAACGGATCGTGCAGCCACGTCTCGATCCCTGAGTCAACAAATGGTTCAAATGGCTCTGAGCACTATGCGACTCAACTGCTGTGGTCATAAGTCCCCTAGAACTTAGAACTACTTAAACCTAACTAACCTAAGGACAGCACACAACACCCAGCCATCACGAGGCAGAGAAAATCCCTGACCCCGCCGGGAATCGAACCCGCGAACCCGGGCGTGGGAAGCGAGAACGCTACCGCACGACCACGAGATGCGGGCCCTGAGTCAACAGATGGGGACGTTTGCATGACAACAACCATCTGCACGAACAGTTCGACGATGTTTGCAGCAGCATGGACTATCAGCTCGGAGACCATGGCTACGGTTATCCTTGAAGCTGCATCACAGACAGGAGCGCCTGCGATGGTGTACTCAACGACGAACCTGGGTGCACGAATGGCAAAACGTCATTTTTTCGGATGAATCCAGGTTCTGTTTACAGTATCATGATGGTCCCATCCGTGTTTGGCGACATCGCGGTGAACGCAAATTGGAAGCGTGTATTTGTCATCCCCATACTGGCGTATCACCCGGCGTGATGGTATCGGGTGCCATTGGTTACACGTCTCGGTCACCTCTTGTTCGCATTGACGGCACTTTGAACAGTGGACGTTACATTTCAGATGCATTACGACCCGTGGCTGTACCCTTCATTCGATACCTGTGAAACCCTACATTTCAGCAGGATAATGCACGCCCGCATGTTCCAGGTCCTGTACGGGCCTTTCTGGATAAAAAAAATGTTCGACTGCAGCCCTGGGCAGCACATTCTCCAGATCTCTCACCAATTGAAAACGTCTAGTCAATGGTGGCCGAGCAACTGGCTCGTCACAATACGCCAGTCACAACTCTTGATGAACTGTGGTATCGTGTTGAAGCTGCATGGGCAGTTGTACCTGTACACGCCATCCAAGCATTGTTTGACACAATGCCCAGGCGTACCAAGGCCATTATTACGGCCAGAGGTGGTTGTTCTGGGTACTGATTCGTCAGGATCTATGCACCCAAATTTCGTGAAAATGTAATCACATGTCAGTTCTAGTATAATATATTTGTCCAATGAATACCCGTTTACCACGTGCATTTTTTCTTGGTGTAGCAATTTTAATGGCCAGTAGTGTATATTTTTTTAAATTTTTTCATCTGTGTTTATAACAGTTACAACGTGGCTGTTGTGGTCTTCTGCACGAAGACTAGTTCGAAGCAAGTCTCACGCTAGGCAATCCCTTCATCTCTGCATAAGTGCATCTATTTCCATCTTTTTGCTATAGCAAGTCATTGTCTCCATCTACTAGTTCTACTCCTCACACTTCCTCCTTTTGCATCCTAATGGATACAAACAAAGTTATTTACGCACCGGATGGAAGATACCTGCTACGAGGTGCTCAGAGCAAACCGACGTGCGCTTTGAATTTTTGGCTTATGAGGTGCTCAACTGGGTAGTTATTAGCGCCTGTACAAATTCCCAACCTTTACACAGTCCAGTCTCACCACCTTCCCGAATAATGATGAAATGATGAGGACAACACAAACACCCAGACCCCGGGCGGAGAAAATCTCCGACCTGGTAGGGAATCGAACCGGAGACCACGGGATCTAGAGACAGCAACGCTAGCAACGCTTTGACAATTGATACAAGCTCGTAGAAGCCGAAGCGCGACTTCATCCTGTATTTTTCTACACAGTTAGCTGGTTACTTACTTGCTCCGTGGGTGAAATTCACGGTAAACGTAATAGTGTGGAATGTGTCAACAGAACAATCATAGAATATTTACAGTAAATAGAACAAAAAATGTATCACACACACGAGAAAGAATCATAGGGGACAGAGGACCTACAACTTCTCGCAGCACAACAAGTGGCTTTCCAGCCGATTTACTATCCAGATTAACAGTCGGCATAATAGTGTACGAATGCGTTAAGGCATTGATGTTAGCTGACCTTGATGCAGCTCTCTCGGTACCCGCAATTACCTGGGTTCCTTTCATATCCGTATCCTCTTCAAATCCCGACAGGCCGGAGTTGAAAACAAATTCGATACTGAACGATCGCATGAGTTTCTTTATCTCATCTACAAATTTTCAGGCCAATTCTGCAGTATGATGGGCACTGTCAAGTTGACGCTCTGCTTGACATTTCGTTATATTACGTCTTTGAATTCTGTAGTACTGTTTGAAGCTCTTTCCAAGCATTAATCCCGACTTGTGGTGTCTGCTGGTTAATCGTATGTGGCACGTAGCCGTATGCCCTTCCTGTCGCCACCATGTACCATCTGGGGAGGAATTAGTGTACCAACTGTCTGCACATATCCATGGAATAGTGCTAATGTGTTCAGATGTCTGTGAACCATGTAACTGAGGCTGAACATGGGGACCAGCCCGGTATTCACCAATCAGGATGTGGAAAACCTCCTAAAAGCCACATCCAGGCTGGCCGGCACACCAGCCTCTTCGTTAATCCGCCGGGGCCGGTGCGCCTATACTAGTCCAGGAAGCAGCGCGTTATCTCTCTCGGCTACACTGGCGGATCTATGCAACCATCCACTGCTTCCGTTAAAATCACTGTAATCTATGTGGTGCTCAGTTTGATGTGCATAACGTAGTAGGCCACTACTACATCCTGCAAATTGGCACCAGTTTTTGTAACAGGTGCCCTGTGTCCTTCCTTGAATACCCGTAGTTTTCCTTATCCACTAAACGCTGATACTGATGTGGACTTATTCGAAATCTATATATATATATATATATATATATATATATATATATATATATACAACGCGTCGGATGATCCGTCATGTATATAATAAGGTTTAGTACCCGCTTCTTGGACGGTTGTCCTTTGCTGCGTTTCACCGGAGAAAGAATCTGTGGCTCCCTCTCCGACAGGCATGATGAACTGTGTGGCTCGACGCTTGTTTCATGATCACTTTGAACTGTTAAGCGAGTCTCGTCATCATTGTACTCCTCATGTACATTGTCCGCACACTCGAACCACTACGTCACCACACATTCAAACGACTCGTCTTGCAGAAACGCTAATATTTCATCTGCCACTTCTTCCTCACTCTGCGTAATTCCTTGGGATCCTTTATGACGAAACATCAACTTGAGCAACTGTTGCTGTAGCTATAACGCGATGTTCGCTTTGTTTATCAAATGGAGGTGTGAAATCTTATGGGACTTAACTGCCAAGGTCATCAGTCCCTAAGCTTACACACTACTTAACCTAAATTATCCTAAGGACAAACACACGCACCCATGCCCGAGGGAGTACTCGAACCTCCGCAGGGACCAGACGCACAGTCCATGACTGCAGCGCCTCAGACCGCTCGGCTAGTCCCGCTAGGCTGCTTTGTTATCGTTGCCATCGCTCTGCTTTGTATCAACTCCGCTAGCGCTGCAGCACTGTTGTGAGTTACTCGTCGACTAAGCATCTCCACTACGCTCTGTAGTCTCATGCTGTGCTCACAACTGGATACTTCCAGTCTCACCCCATGTTTCCATTAGCAGCCAATATTTTGGTTTCATGGCAGACAATATGTGGTGCGTCAAGTGCGGTATAGATGATTGGCCTATTGCGACCTCGCACTCAAGGGGTTCCTTGTAAGTCAAGCCTCTTGGCGGCTTCTGCTGCTGCGCGGCTCACAGTCCAAGACACGCTCCCTGTCGGAGCGACTAATCGATTCCACCTCCATATCGCTGACCGCTGACGGAAATTCCTCCTCGCTGCTTGGTGGAGATACCTTCCGTTACCATATTCACGATTCCTTCATGCCTCAGGATGTGCCCTTTCAACCAAGCCCATCTTTGAGTTGCACCACAAATTTCTTTTGTCCCAAATTCGATTCAGCACCTCCTGACTACTTATCCGATCGATCCATCTAGGCTTGGTCATTCATCTGCAGCACCATATCTCAAAGGTTCTATTGTCTCCTTGTCCGAACTTTTATGGTCCACGTTTCACTTCCGTACAAAGCTAGACTTCAGACAAATACTTTGGTGTCCAAAATTAAAGCAACAAACTGCTGTTTCATTGTGCAGTATCTGATTCTCCATATAATCATACAGACTGTCAATAGATGCCCATACCATCGTGTTCTGCTCGAAAGATGGCATTCCGGTCAACGGACAACCTCACCAACTATTACGTCAGGGTACCTACCAAACGGGGTAGTTTTACTGGGTAGTCCCACACTCACAATCGCTGCCTACACTGTCATAGACGGTGCAATATGATACTGAGAAGACACTTATCAGACACTCTCCGGTAGAGGGCCATAGCAAGAATACAAGCAGGACAGTTGCAAACTGATGCGCCACATGGCTTAATGTGAATCATTCCATTGTTCTCGGATGTGGCGACAGGCTATAGAAACCGAAAGACCAGGGCAATGCCGAACACTTGTGACCTGAGGAAAAGAGGACCGTTGTTCGATTGTAAGAGCTCGACGGTACCCCCTTAGTACTGCACGGCAACTTACATCTGACCCCGCAGCATCAACTGGACGTTTTGTATCGACGCAAATGGTGTACAGAGCGTTTCAACAATGTGTCCTTTAATGTCGGAGACATGCCGTATGGAGTACCTCTGACGCGTCATCACAGAGGGAAAAGTCTAGAGTGGAGTCGTTAAGATGCCACCTGAATGGTCGAACAGTGGGCGTATGTTCTTATCACAGATGAGTCCCGATTTAGTCTGGAGAGTGATTCTCGATGGATACGCATCAGGAGAGAACAATATATAGAAACATTGTGGAAAAAAGGCGATATCGAGTAGGCTCATTAATGGTACTGACTGGATTATGTTTACCACTCGAACGCCTCTAAAAAAAAAAGTGTGTGAAATCTTATGGGACTTAACTGCTAAGGTCATCAGTCCCTAAGCTTACACACTACTTAACCTAAATTATCCTGAGGACAAACACACACACCCATGCCCGAGGGAGGTCTCGAACCTCCGCCGGGACCAGCCGCACAGTCCATGACTGCAGCGCTCTGACCGCTCGGCTAATCCCGCGCGGCCCGAACGCCTCTTCATGAAATTCTACGGGTATGTCGGCAAGGTTTAACTGGTGTCAGGTATCGTGATGATATCGTGGATCCTCATGTCGGTTGTTGCTAGGTGCTGTGGGCCGAGACTTCGTATTGACGGACAATAACTCTCGATCCCATAGAGCACGGGTGATTGACGTTTTCTTTGCAACGGAGGATGTTGCACGCATGGCGTGAACTACTCGCTCTCCCAATTTGAATCGTTTAGAGCGCGTCTGAGATGCACTACAGTGACGGGTTGCATCACGTCAGCATCCACTAATCAGTCTCTAAGATTTGCGAGTAGCTGTGCAGGAAGAATAGGCGTTATGGCCCCAACATGAGATTGATAACGTCATTCATTCCATGGCCCGTCGTCATCAGGCCTGTATTGCTGAAAGAAATGGTCACCTCCATACTTTCACATTAACCTATTGTCGTAATGTATGTGCAAGTCTGCATTAAGAAAAGAAAATCTTTAGCGCAAGTTGCAGTTGCTTACATTCTATATTCTTTACATTGTTTCTACACTCCTGGAAATTGAAATAAGAACACCGTGAATTCATTGTCCCAGGAAGGGGAAACTTTATTGACACATTCCTGGGGTCAGATACATCACATGATCACACTGACAGAACCACAGGCACATAGACACAGGCAACAGAGCATGCACAATGTCGGCACTAGTACAGTGTATATCCACCTTTCGCAGCAATGCAGGCTGCTACTCTCCCATGGAGACGATCGTAGAGATGCTGGATGTAGTCCTGTGGAACGGCTTGCCATGCCATTTCCACCTGGCGTCTCAGTTGGACCAGCGTTCGTGCTGGACGTGCAGACCGCGTGAGACGACGCTTCATCCAGTCCCAAACATGCTCAATGGGGGACAGATCCGGAGATCTTGCTGGCCAGGGTAGCTGACTTACACCTTCTAGAGCACGTTGGGTGGCACGGGATACATGCGGACGTGTATTGTCCTGTTGGAACAGCAAGTTCCCTTGCCGGTCTAGGAATGGTAGAACGATGGGTTCGATGACGGTTTGGATGTACCGTGCACTATTCAGTGTCCCCTCGACGATCACCAGTGGTGTACGGCCAGTGTAGGAGATCGCTCCCCACACCATGATGCCGGGTGTTGGCCCTGTGTGCCTCGGTCGTATGCAGTCCTGATTGTGGCGCTCACCTGCACGGCGCCAAACACGCATACGACCATCATTGGCACCAAGGCAGAAGCGACTCTCATCGCTGAAGACGACACGTCTCCATTCGTCCCTCCATTCACGCCTGTCGCGACACCACTGGAGGCGGGCTGCACGATGTTGGGGCGTGAGCGGAAGACGGCCTAACGGTGTGCGGGACCGTAGCCCAGCTTCATGCAGACGGTTGCGAATGGTCCTCGCCGATACCCCAGGAGCAACAGTGTCCCTAATTTGCTGGGAAGTGGCGGTGCGGTCCCCTACGGCACTGCGTAGGATCCTACGGTCTTGGCGTGCATCCGTGCGTCGCTGCGGTCCGGTCCCAGGTCGACGGGCACGTGCACCTTCCGCCGACCACTGGCGACAACATCGATGTACTGTGGAGACCTCACGCCCCACGTGTTGAGCAATTCGGCGGTACGTCCACCTGGCCTCCCGCATGCCCACTATACGCCATCGCTCAAAGTCCGTCAACTGCACATACGGTTCACGTCCACGCTGTCGCGGCATGCTACCAGTGTTAAAGACTGCTATGGAGCTCCGTATGCCACGGCAAACTGGCTGACACTGACGGCGGTGGTGCACAAATGCTGCGCAGCTAGCGCCATTCGACGGCCAACACCGCGGTTCCTGGTGTGTCCGCTGTGCCGTGCGTGTGATCATTGCTTGTACAGCCCTCTCGCAATGTCCGGAGCAAGTATGGTGGGTCTGACACACCGGTGTCAATGTGTTCTTTTTTCCATTTCCAGGAGTGTATTTTACTGCCACATGTTTATACTCATTTGTGGCAAAATAAATGCAGCCTTCCAAAATTTCCGTTTGTTGCTTTAATTTTGGAAAGCAGTGTACATTCAGAAAATACTGAATATAATATTTTAATTTATATAATATATATGCCAACAAATTCCCCCTTTCAGAAATCGTTTCTTCCTGTTACCGGTCTGAATTTTTTATCTTTTCTATTTTAATCAACTTTAGACATTTTGCTGCCGAAATAGCAAAAGTCATCTACTGATTTTAATATCTCATTTCCAAATCTAACTACCTCAAGACAACCTGGTTTGTCTTCAGTCCATTACCCTTGTTTTACTTTGGTTGGTATTCATCTTATAATATAGTTTCAAGGAACTCTCCAAATCTTTGGCTGCCTCTGACAGAAGTACAGCGTCCTTTGCAAACCTTAAAGTTTTTATGTCTTCTCCCTGAACTTTAAGTTTGTTTCCAAATTCCTCCTTTGTTTCCTTCACAGTTCACTGAGTGTACAGATTGAATAACATTGTGGATATGCTACAACGTGGTCTCAATCCCGTCTTAACCATGCTTCCATTCGATTTCCTTCGACTCGTTTACTGCAGTCTGACTAAACGACGTAAGATATTATAATTGAGAAAAAATATTGTGTTAAAGCAATCAAAGCTGTATCAGCCAAAAGGACAAGATACGTAGCGGCAACAGATGACAACTGAAACTGTCGGCCTCTTCTCGTGTTAATGGTGTAGTCTCGTTCCCCGTCTCGTCTTGTCATTTCCTGTGCACACGATTTCCTTCGCTAGCGCAGAGGATAAATCACGACGCAAGCGGCGCTGATGTTGGCGGCCGGTCAGGGTGGAGTGGAGAACCTAATCGTACACGTGTTCAGCTCTGGCGCTGCTAGATAAAGGTGTACACGTGAGAGGCACCATTAAGGAGTCAGCCAGGCTCGCGCCAGCAACACGCAAGTCATCGTTCGCCGAAGCTGTTATGACGAATTGAGACGTGTTCGCTGTGAACTGCCAGAACCTTTCAACAATAACAGTACTGGTGGCGTCTACTGGTGTGAATATATTTCAGTTCTATATATCAGGACAGATGACAGTAATGAGGAGTCCCATGGTCTCTGATTAATCACTTGTGCACGTTACGTTTTTGCTGTCAGTACGTTGTGATACATTTGAGAGAAGGAACAAAAATTGAATACCTGACCTGAATACCTGAACGCAGCGTTTTAGCCGAAAAATTGCTGACATTGTAACAAAATAATTTACATAAACTGTTGCTGGTGGGACATCACAACAGTGGTATGTAACGGCCACGATTAAAACATCCGCTACAATTGTGTAGTTATTTATCGATTGAAGTCTTTACACTGCCTAGTTCCAGGGACTGGGTCTCATCTTCAGGTGTATAGGTCATAAAATAAAACAATGTCTCTAAACTGCAATACCGTAAACAAGCTAACAGTACTAGACAAACACCAAGAAAGAGCTATGCGACATAAACGTAAATTGGTTATTATCACATAAGGCATCAGTGAACGAGAATATGCTAAATACGTTAACTTACTGACTTCTGTATCTCCAAAACTGAAAATTATTCTGATGGGAAAAGTTCTTCCCGTTTAAGTTTTATCAATATGCACACCTAACAACCTACAATTTTTAACTTTAACTAACAAGTACAATGTTTTCGTTCTATTGATTTTTATTTATTTCACACTAGTTTTCGGCTTATGTGGCCGTCATCAGGAAACAACTGACTAGCGTCTTAAAGGGACACTGGTTCTTAGGTAATCAAACATGAAAGCAAAGATAGAATCACTTTCTTAGAGTGTTGTGTATCAAACTTGTTTCTTAACGTCGAAATTACACTTTACACAATTGACAATGTTAATCTCAGTAAATAATTAAATTACACAATATTATAGCTTAAATAGTTATAACGCCAAATTTTCTGAAGTTTTGACGTTGGATGAGAAACTGTTAAATTGAACTCACTTCATTTATGTTGTGAAACAAAAATGATTTTTATCACTGTTAACTGAACTTTAGGCAATGGACAATATTATACACAATAATTAGAATATATAATCTTACAGTATTACCGGTTACAAGGTTATTATTCCGTAGTTTCTGAGTTCCAGACATTGGTTGTGATTCATAATGTAAAACATGTTTGTTGCTGAACGAAAGTTACTAATATCAGTTAGCTCTCAACCAATTGTCACGACCTCACAAACTAATCATACAACCGGTAATACTGTAAGATAGCATACTTTAATGATTGTGTACAAAATAGTGTACATATTATTCAACCTAAATTATGGAATTGTTCTACCAAGGAGTAACGGAGGAATCCATAAATAAAAATCCTACAGTTTTCTACTTTGATTATTATTTCTTGTTGGTATACTAGATTAATAGAAGGTGGGATATTTTTGATAGTACAAAACTAAATGCACTGCTTTTTATTTCAAATTTTGAAGCTAGACCATTTGTTCGAAAACATTCAGTAACTTTCCCATAAAGATCATTTACTACTTTCTCTGTTGATGCGCTTTTGCTCGACTTCACAACGATGCTTGTAACATCTGCAAACAGGACTAGTTCAAATAAAATGACGGATCATTAACATAACGCAAGAACAAAACTGGGTCAATACTTGAACCCTATGGGACTCTCATTGTAATTTCTCCCGATGCAGCCGATGTGACGCCTCTCCTTGTATTACTCCAGCAGTCTAATGTAAAATTTTGCAGCTTATTTTCTTTCTGAAATAAGAACTAGCCCACGCATTTGCTGCACTACGTATCCTATAAAAATTTCTTTCATCACCATTTAGGGAATATCACTCTTAATACCCTTACAACTATGACTTACTTTCGCTAACATTTACGAAGATTTGTGCGGGTCCTGGTTAAGCCATGTGGTTGCGAGCCCAGATGGAGGCTCTTTGGCTCACGTAGCCTCACGCACTGCGTTCCCTATTAGGCGGGGCGCGGACGACTGCGTGCCTCATGCGTGTGGCACATCTTTTTAGCCCTCCACTAAACACTTAATAACAGCCAGACCGCCGGATAAGGCACTGAGAGCGAACGTCGCTTTCTGTTGGTCCTGTCCCTCGAATAACGCAGGCACTTGTCTGAGACCGCAACCGTCTATTACGAGTCTGGTTACTTGCTTCGAGAACGAACTCCGGTAGTGATTTATAATCCAACAGGCACTGTCAGTTTTTTCCATGGGGTATCATATAAATGACTAAGTTACCTTTTAATGAGCACCGTAGTAAATGTCTTCTCCTTCAACCGGCAGCACAACTGTGCTGACAGCAGCTTCAATTTGTTGGCCAATTTATTACAAATGCGATATTTTCTCCTTGCAGTTAATTGAAAGGAGAAGGAGAACAAAATCAAGTACAATATTTAATTCATGTAAGGGTCAGTGAACTTCGAACGCTGATTATTTTTGCTGTTTACGCATTCACGGCTAGGAGCTGTCAACGACTTTCTCCGTCCTTCCGTGTAGTGAAAAACTGAATGAAAATAAAAAACGTGCAATCAAGGAACAGCTTATCAATTATTTCCGGCTCATGCGATTTCCTAGTGATAAAGCATGAGCTTCCCCTAGTAACATTATTTTCGATAATGATACGTTTTGTTGCTTTCGTGACTCAACATAATTCAGTCCCATTTAAAATTTGACCTTGAAAATACAAGTAAGAAATAACTTACTTATACCCACCTTCGCTGAATGTAAGTACTGGTGTACAAGCCTGAATGTTTGAAATTTAAATTTAAAACAACTTAATGATGTTAGATGATGTGGTGCAACCGGATTTATGACTTCTCATTTTATGTTGTGTATTGACGGATGACAGAAGATAATATGTCCTGTAACGTCAAATTCGCAGTACATTTGTTAAGAACTGCTGCATAAACTATTTGTGCACTTTGTAAGCCAAGACGAGCAATTCATTTCTCTCTCATTACAAACTGTAACACCTACAAGCTTTTAGTGCTTACGATGTCTAACTTACAGAGACGTTAATTATAGAAGGAAGTGCGGATGCTACTAACTAAACAGTAAATAATTGTGAAAGAAACAAGGATAGGAACAAGGAGAGAAGAGACAAAGGCCTGCTATGCATGAAGAAGCAAACTTTAAACCACTTTATTTATTTTGTAAGGTCAACTGCATTAGCTCACCTTTAAAAAATTTGTGGTATGGATGTGCTACAGCAAGCGTCTAAAAGTTGTGTTAGTAACGACATTTTGTGAATCTCTTCTCTTCTTAGTTGAACTGTTTGAGTGTCAGAGTACGTATCATTATGAGACAGGTAAAATTGGTTATTTTTGTAAGAGCAGCGCCAATATGAGGTGGAACGTAAAGAAGACTGCAGCGACTGGTTTATCAGTAGCCACTTTTTTTGAAAGCAATTAGTTTGTCTCTTTCAAAAGAACTACGAGTATGCCGCCACTGTCTGATTTGACGGCGAGTCGTATCCTGGAGGGTTACTGCGTATCACTGTTGTTCAACTTGTACGTCAGAGAAGCAATAAAGGAAATGAAAGTAAACTTCAAAATTGATGTAAAAGGGCAAGTTGCGTCGAATCGTGCGATTTATTTTGCTTTGCAATGCATTACTATTGGCAACAACTTTTTAGAATTTTACTAATGTCTTTTTGTGTGTATTTTTCACAAATATATTTTCATTTCTACTCCGTGTAAATCATTTCATTCCGTGTGACTAATTTTTCGCACAAGGTTAAAGATATAACTGCTATACTGGCCTAAAAATACTGTTAAAGGTTAACGAACATGAATCAGATGTAGTGAGTGATGAGTGTATTCGAAGGTGACTAGATTGGAACACAAATGTCCGTTCTGCACTCCCTACTGGTGACCAAAAGTTGAATAGCAAGTACACTGTTTTTGTTCTACTGATTTTTGTTTGTTTCAAACTAGTTTTCGGCTTATTAGCCCATGTTCAGGAAACAACTAACTAGCGTCTGAAAGGGACACTGGGTCTTAAGTAACCAAATATTACAGGCAAAGATACAATCACTTGCATAGAGCATTGTGCATCAAACTTCTTTCTCAACGTTGAAACTATACTTTACACAATGGACAGTGTTAAACACAATGGATAATGAAACGACACAATATTACAAGTTAAATGGTTGTATTGCTAACTCTTTTGTGAGATCTCGAATTTGGATGAGAAACTGTTAAAGTGATCACACTTCATTTATGTTGCGCAAAAGAGTACTCAGTTTAACAGTATCACGGCCAAAATCAAGCACTCACAAAAAAAAAAAAAAAAAAAAGTTAGCATTGCTACCATTTAAAGTGTAGTATTGTGTAATTTAACTATTCATTGTGCGTAACACTGCCCATTGTGTAAAGTGTAATGTCAACGTTAAGAAACAAGTTTCATGCACAGCACTCTAAGCAAATGATTGTATCTTTGCCCATAATGTTGGTTACCTAAGAACCAGTGTCTCTTCCTGACGCTAGTCAGTTGTTTCCTGAACATGGCCTAATAAGCCGAAAACTAGTTTGAAATAAACAAAAAGCAGTAGAACAAAAACAATGCCGTGTTTTTCAAACATAGCCCATTGACTTACTAATATTTTTCTCCATACTCCACCATATATTTACTATTTAAATTTACAAAAATCAGCATATTTTATCTTACACACTTTTCTCAAAATTATGCAACTTTTTTATAGGAATTCTTTATAAATCTGTCCTTCCTATCTATTGAAATGACGTTAAGTAAAGTAATACTGTTTTAGAAATTTTTACTGGAATGGTATACCGAAAAAATACAGACATGTGCAACGCTACTAGACATTTCTCGCACTCACACCGTGTATCACAATTCTTCTACCGGCTGCTGTGGTTGAGCGGTTCTAGGCGCTTCAGACCGGAACCACGCGGCTGCTACGGTCGCAGGTTCGATTCCTGCCTCGGGCATGGATGTTTGTGATGCTCTTAGGTTAGATAGGTTTAAGTAGTTCTGAGTCTAGGGGACTGATGACCTCAGATGTTGAGTCCCATAGTGCTTAGAGCCATTTGAACCACTGAACAATTCTTCTTCCTTGCTTTGTACACTACATAACTTCTGGAGGGTGTTTTGTTGATGAGATTTGATGGGGGAGGGGGTAAACGAACGAAACCTGCAGACGGTTGCTTATAACCCGCAATCTATCAAAAGAAGTCGAGTGTGTTATACACCACTAAACAGGTCGATTTCGCGGCCTTAGAAAGGTATATAATATGTCTTGCCATCTATTAACAGAGAAGAAGAAACACTACAAAGAAGCTATATCTGTTCGGCCCATCTCACAACCGGAAACGTAATGACGAACTTGAAACCTGCGACCGGCTGTGAGCCGCCGGCATAAGCCAAAGGGTTAAATATGGAATTGTTCTACGAATAAATAACGGAAGAATCCATAAATAAGGTGACAAAAGACTTAAAGAAAAGGTGTGCATTCCAGAGCCCCTTCCAACATTTTGCAGCGTATTCTCTACAGAAAACAACGAACCGCAGGTTTCACAGGGTGTGGCGGTGACTCGACCGGACACCCTTACTGTGGAGACCGACCTATCTGCGTTGAGAGTCCAGCGACGGCCGGCTGTCAGCTGTTAGTCTTGAGTTACAGCTGGCGACCAAGCAGCTGCTGAATAATGCAGCAGCTGGGTAGGCGGTCTGCGTCAAACGACGGCTCGAAATAGTCTAGCGTGCCCTGACCTTGCTACTGTCGCTTTTAGAAGAGGACACAGCAGAGACTCGCTACTTATAGGATCGACTTCAGTGGGTCATAAGCGCAAAGGTGAAAAAAATTTCGACCCTTATCACAAACTACGAGGATACGGCTAACCTTTATGGCTGAGAGTAAGATACACTTAGACCTGCTGAGTGGAATGGACGCTACCCTTAGCACACTTGGCACAAAATATGGCTTGAAGATTTGTTCCATGCGGCCCGCCACGAATTCATCACGTGTGTTAGCCTTCTGACTGGACTCACATTGACTGGAGTCCCACTTCGAATTCATCGCCGATGGCCACCGAAGACCTGGAGACGCCCCGGCCAGCGGTAGGATACCAATCCGACCGTCGCCCACCATACGACCCGACAACCAAATTGATGGTCTGGGATGCCATTTCATTCCACAGCATCCTTTGTCATCCGCGATACCCCTACAGCACAGCAGTTTGCCTCGCCCCGTTTGGTTGCCCGTCATGGTGAGCCATCCTGGGTTCACATTTCAGCAAGGTAATGCCTGCAGCAAGCGACGAGAGTTTCTACTGCTTGTCTTCGTGCTTGCCAAATCCTGTCTTGGCCAGCAACGTCACCGGACCTCTCGCCAGTCTGGAGTATCAGGGGCAGAGCCCTCCAACAAGCTCGGGAGTTTGACGACGAACGCGCCAATTGGACAGAATTTGGCCTTGTATCTCTAAGGCGGACGTCGATCAACTCTGTCAATCAATTTCAAGCCGAGTAACTGCTTGCATAAGGACGAAAGGTGGATCAACGCGTTACTAAATTGCTCAATTTGTGAAGCTCTTTCTCTTAAATAAGTTATCCATTTTTTTATGAAATTGTAATTATTTGTTTTTTCTGTTCGTGCACATCACACTCGGATAATAGATATGACGTATACATCACATTCGTATAATTCCTTCGTGGTGCGTCTTTTCTGTTTTCTTTGAGTGTGTTTCAGGCTCTGTCTTACTCTACAGTTTTTGCACGCTACAGCTCCCTCTACTGCCATGTAAGTTATTATTTGATGTCTTAACGCATTTCTTATCATCCCGCTCCTTCTTCTTGCCA
Organism: Schistocerca americana; assembly: GCF_021461395.2. Taxonomy (NCBI): domain Eukaryota; kingdom Metazoa; phylum Arthropoda; class Insecta; order Orthoptera; family Acrididae; genus Schistocerca; species Schistocerca americana. The sequence continues at coordinate 322,043,879 of NC_060121.1, read as the reverse complement.
ATATTTTCCGTCATGTTCCTCTCCTTCTCGATTTTGCGGAGAACCTCCTAATCTACCAAATTTTCATTATCATTCTATAGCACCACATTTCAAACGCTTCATTTCCAGTAGCAAACCGAACGAGGTGGCGCAGTGGTTAGCCCACTGGACTCGCATTCGGGAGTCCGACGGTTCAATCCCGCGTCCGGCCATCCTGATTTAGGTTTTCCGTGATTTCCCTAAATCGCCTCAGGCAAATGCAGCGATGGTTCCTTTGAAAGGGCACGACCGACTTTTCCCCATCCTTGCCTAATCCGATGAGATCGATGACCTCTCAGTTTGGTTGGTCTCCTTGCCCCAAATCAACCCAACCCCAACCCCAACCCAGTAGCAGAAAGCAATATAGCGACTTCTTAACCACGATGAAGTAGATTTGATTTCGTAGAGAAGGAAGTGGAAAAATTCTGTACTGAATAGCCAACAGCTATGCGAAGGCAGTGGGACGCTTGTCCCTCGTCAGCTGCTGTAGTCGGTCCGTTTCTGACGTGTCGGTAATTGAGGTGGCCAAGAAAGCAATTAGACATCTACAAAACAGTAACACATTAATACTTTTGTTTACAATATACAGTGTGATTCGGCTGCCCCTACCGACGTCGTGTTATGCAGCCCGCAGCGCCACATCTGCCCTTCAAAAACCACGTACGAGATTTTTATATTCTCTCACTTGCTACGAGCTAGCTGTTAGCGAAACATAGATCGCTCCTAAGAAGTTCTCAGTATGAGAAAATTTAGACTGGCTCTTTTCTCTACTGCCATGGAAAGGGCAGACTCCAAATTCAGGTTTCATACAGCAGTGACGTAGCCGACGCCACTGAGTGGCTCGACCGACAGACGCGGTGTCTCGACGATCGCCAGGATCGATAGGCGAGCGGATGACCTTCCGCGGCGGTGGAGAGCGCTTTGTAAATCAAGCTGCCCGTATCTCCGCCAGGATCTCCGATACCGCGCAGATGAGATGCTCGTGAAGCAGCTCCTGGCCCGAGGCGTTACGGCGTCATAAAGGCGTACTGGCGCCGTAAACTGCCGCCTTATCCGGCCTCTGATCGACCGCGGCAGCGCCGACTGCCGGCTGCGACCGAGCCGCCGCGTAATTCTGGCGATGACGGGCCGTTCTCAGGAATTATCTCCCGGGACAGTTATTAAATTCGTACGGTCGGCGGGTTTAGGCGTAATCAGACGCGCGATCGCTGACGTGTTTGTGTTAAGAAAAGGCCAGATAACTTCAAAGATACGCCTTTTACAGCAGCTTAGCAGCTTTGGGTGGGGGTGGGGGGGTGGGGAGCAGTTTTCGTAAATCTCAATACGGACTAATAATTACTGGCCGTAATTCCAAGAGCCCTACAAGCCTCCATTTATGCATGCAGTCCGCCTGGGTAGGTAGAGAAGCATCGCCGCTTGCATGGTCTCTGACATAGCATGGCGTCCATTTATTTATTTACTCAGCACTATACCTATTATTCTACAACAGTTCGCGTCTTATGTCTACATTTTTCATTTCCAAATTTTCGTAAAGTAGAGTAGTAACGTCTGTACGGTTAAAAATTGAGTAGTAAACATTGCACATGTCTGCATTTCTCAAAATATACGTTCTAGTCTTGTAAATTGCCAGGACATGGGCACAACACGTTAGCTTACCAACATTAGTATTAATAATAAAGGGACTGGCAAGGGCATCAGATCATGGCTCTGCATCGCGGTGTATCTTGCTGTCCAGGTTTCTAGAGGGTGCGTTTCTGGATGAGGTATCGAATATATTGCTTTCCCCTACGTATACCTCCCGAGGAGATCACGAATGTAAAATTAGAGAGATTCGAGCGCGCACGGAGGCTTTCCGGCAGTCGTTCTTCCCGTGAACCATACGTGACTGGAACAGAAAAGGGAGGTAATGACAGTGGCACGTAAAGTGCCCTCCGCCTCACACTGTTGGGTGGCTTGCGGAGTATAAATGTAGATGTAGATACTGAATTACGATAAATATGAGGCACTCTCGAGCAGTATTCCCCGCATGTCAGCGTGATTGAGACACTAACTTAAAGCGTTGGTGAAAAGTGTCGGTAGTTGAGAATTGTGCAATATAAAGTCTGCAGATGGCCGTAGCTCGCCGGGCCGCCGTGGGCGGCAGGTAGCGGTCACCGGAAATGTGGAAAAATACGGCGCTTTTGGGGATAGCCCGGCATCCGGAGCCACCTGTGCTGGGCAACACGTGGAGAAGACGGGAATTTCGTTTGCCTAGGGGCGTTATGACCTACTCGATCCCCGGCCGCGGTGGTCGTGCGGTTCTAGGCGTTTCAGTCCGGAGCCGCGGGACTGCTACGGTCGCAGGTTCTAATCCTGCCTCGGGCATGGATTTGTGTGATATCCTTAGGTTAGTTAGGTTTAAATAGTTCTAAGTTCTAGGGGACTGATGACCTAAGATGTTAAGTCCCAGAGTGCTCAGAGCCATTTGAACCTACTCGGTCATTGGGTAGATCTCAGAAATGCCGTTGGAGGGATTTCGGCGATGATAGAGCGTTCGACATTGGCCGAAACTCAGTACTCTTCCGCCGCGTTTTCGTACGCGTGGGAAACGAGAGAACTAGGGGAAAAGGACTTCGCCTTCAGCCATCAAGCGGTACGGAGTTGGAGACGGCGTCTTGGCCATCGTCTTCAAAAAAATGGCTCTGAGCACTATGCGACTTAACTTCTGAGGTCATCAGTCGCCTACAACTTAGAACTAATTAAACCTAACTAACCTAAGGACATCACACACATCCATGCCCAAGGCAGGATTCGAACCTGTGACCGTAGCGGTCGCCCGGTTCCAGACTGTAGCGCCTAGACCCGCACGGCCACTCCGGCCGGCCCATCGTCTTCGAAGGGAGATATACGGTCTGTATCGCAGCACTGCACCAACGCGTGTTCATTGCAGAATTCTGCGGTTAGAGGTCTTTGTGTGCTCAGGCGCGAGATTTTCACCAACGCTTCACCACTTCCAACAACTTACCTAATATTCTTGATCTGGTAGTTATCCTTGAGAGGTGCCGAGTATTTACCAACGTAGCTGCCGGTAATAGGGGAGCGTAATTGCAAATTGTTAATGTGCCATTCTCAGGAGTGTGTGGGTGGACAAAGAAATTCACTTTTTTTTTTTGTAAATTTTGTCAGTTGTGGGGGATATCAAATTAAAATGCCAGTATTAGAATCGAATTATCGACTTCATTGTAGTTAGCATTTACTCTGTCCCAGTAAGCTTTACATGTAGCCGGCCGGAGTGGCCGAGCGGTTCTTGGCGCTACAGTCTGGAACCGCGCGACCGCTACTGCAGTAGGTTCGAATCCTGCCTCGGGCATGAATGTGTGGTATGTCCTTAGGTTAGTTAGGTTTAAATAGTTTTAAGTTCTAGGGGACTGATGACCTCACAAGTTAAGTCCCATAGTACTCAGAGCCATTTGAACCATTTACATGTACTCTAGTCACTGCACAGCTTGCCCAGACGAGAAGGAAAGAAGGTTTGCGGTCTTCTATGTCAGCGACAGACAAATTAGCTTACAGACTCAATTTGTAATGCAGATTCTGAAAATTACATTCTGTTCGTTCTTTCATGTTCGGATTTTTCACAAAACTAGAAGGTTTAAGTAAGTGAAGCACAAATCAATATACATATTCTGTGCCAACCGCTGTAGGTCAACAATGCATACTTGCAGTCCCTTGTGGGTTATATCGTCTGGTAGCTCTGCATCCTCCACTCATGAAGATTTGCTTTTGAACTACAGTGGTTGGGTTTGAAGAATATGGATGTGAAAAGAGGGCATGGCTCCGACGGATTTCTTATGGGAAGACAGTGAAACAGCTGGGAATCGAACGCCAAAGTGGCTGAAACTGCTCAGAGTTTGCTTCTAACAGGATTGAAATCTACTTAAATTTTGAGCATTCGAATTTATTTTTGAGTGTGAATTACTAAAATTTTTTCGATTTTTTTTGAATGTTAGTTTTTACGATGTTCCTGAATGTTCTCGAGTGATCTGAAATTTTCTCAGAAAACAAGTGAGGATTGAGTCCACGCTAAGTGGGTCTTTTTGGCTGGTATTAAAATAAAGTTTCAATAAATGTCTGTATTTATATAATTATTGTTTTATTTCTTGAAGTATATACTAAGATACTACAAACAATTTTCTTAGTATCATTTAATTTTCAATTTTTTTCTTTCTTGATTCAATCGGAGAATCTCCACCTTTATGCTGCTTCTCTAAAATTTGATTTTTCTAATTTTATTCTCGATGCTATTATTAAGATACAGGAATTAAGATATTTCAGGAGTCATACTGGGTTCGTCCTCCTAGTCCATTGATAAAATGGCTTCCCAAGACGCACAGCACCGTTTTGTAGCGTTTTACATTGGATTGAGTTGGATAATTACTGTGCCTCTCACAAGTAGCTCTTCTACGCGCGCGTGCTTGCATATATATATATGTGTGTGTGTGTGTGTGTGTGCGCGCGCAACTTCTATTAGTCCAACTTGGTAATGGTCTCAAGTTGAGAAACAATACTCAATAATATGTGAGCCTTCAACCTCAGACCGCACAATATTTCTACCCAGTTGGCGATGGTCACTAATCCCAATGACTGAGTAGCCGTCTGCAGGTGTTCTACTTTTACTACGCTTTACGGACTTTCATCTCCAGCGAGTTCTGTAATAGAAGATTAATAAATTTTCTTAATTCATTTTTAAATGATAGCATTCAGCTTTTGTATGCTGCAGTCTATTTCTGAAATTACAAAAATTACTCTGGAAAATTAAGGTTTTTCCAAGTTTGAAAACATATTCCGAGGTCTAAAATAGTCATGAAACAATATTCAATTGAAATTTCGAAGCGTTGCGATCGAGAAAGACTAGTAATTGCTGTATTTAATAATCTATCTCTTACGTTACTACTCTGCTACACTCGAATAATCAGTAAGTAGAAGTAAATTAAGTAGTATTATCATAAACCAGCTACAAATTAAATATACTTTGCAACAGATGCCACTGGAAACCACCACTAATTTCCATTTCCAAGACAGTTGGAACTGATAAGACACTTCAAAAACTCAGTTCATTTGCAAGTATCACATATTCCATGACAGAAGACATTCTTCTGTCTCAATGTGAATGGTGGCGCAGGACAGATGAAGTATGGCTTAACTGTCCACGTGTTACATAAATACAGCCTCCCATTGCGAAACATGTCTGAGAAACTTGGCTCAAAGGCGCCTATAACCTCCCTTCGTAACGGTGCAAAAGCGTGGCGCCCTGCGACGTCAACCGCGGGCTAGGCGACGCTCAAACGGCAAGGTGTCGGCACATGTGAAAAAAACGTACGAGCTCAGAAATTAATGTGAGGTGTAAGGCGAGTTGATGATGTCACACTCGCATCAAATGTCACCACAATTCTGTCCAACGCCCTCGCGGACGTGTCACAGGTTGGGAAGGGCGTCAAACCACGTTTTATCCACATCTCACCCCCTTCTTTTGAGGCCTCTGTAATGGAGGTGAGCCGGCCGCGGTGGTCTCGCGGTTCTAGGCACTCAGTCCGGAGCCGCGCGACTGCTATGGTCGCAGGTTCGAATCCTGCCTCGGGCATGGATGTGTGTGATGTCCTTAGGTTAGTTAGGTTTAAGTAGTTCTAAGTTCTAGGGGACTGATGACCACAGATGTTAAGTCCCATAGTGCTCAGAGCCATTTGAACTATTTGAATGGAGGTGAGAAAGGCAAAACCCAGCGTTGAAATCATTTTGTTCTCTTTTGGGTAGCCAAGAAAAACATTTCAGACGCTCCTCCGCTCAGAATTGACAAGATAAACCCTCAATAGGTGGGGTAAAGAGTGCCAATGAAGCAACTTTTTCCCTTGTGGTGTTGATTCTCACAAGTTTCGCGGTGTGAAACGACAGGTCGCAAGGACATCGTGAGGCTGTAATCCCATTGAAAATGATCTGACACCTTTTGAGTGTGGTGTGACCGCAATTTTTGCTCTGGTATACAGGGTGGAACCACTGGGGACCGTCCAAAACAATTCGACGACATTTGAAGGTAATGTGACGCAGCAAATGGTGTCAATACTCATTGAGCCCGTGTACCTCTCACCCTCCTGTCGCTTGATGATGGAAGGCATAACACAGACACGCATAAATAGAACAGCAAACAGTCCCTCTAAGATCAACCTGTTCAGCGGTACCCTCAGTGCTATCCACATGCCTTTAGTTGAGCACTTTAAAAATGTATCAGTTGAGTGTGCTTCGCTCTTGCTCTAGCGCCTGAGGGCAGGCAAGCCCACCTAAGGGGTGTTGAAGGGGTTGTCTCCCCTCAGGCGCTACAGCAGGGTGATGACACCTCAGACACATACATTTTTTAATGTGCCCAATAACGGTGTGTGGTTGGCACTGAGCGTGTTACCAGACTGGGTGTCTCAGAGAAATCTTTTTCCGTTTTATTCATGTACATGTCATTGTTAGACCACTTCTATCATTCTGTGATCGCGCCACAGGAGGGCGTGAAACAAGAGGGCTGGAAACGCATTAACATCTTTTTCTGCTTCGGATCACTTTCAAATTTCTTCGAATGATTTTCAACGGTTCCTGGTGGTTCCACCCTGTATACCAGAGCAAAAATAGCGGGTGCACTGCACTCCAAAAGTGTCAGATCATTTTCAATGGTGTTGCTGCCCCATCATGTCCTGAGAGAAGGGTTGAATCGTCCGAGAATTGTCATCAGTGTCGAACGTTGTCAAGATCATCTTCTTGTTGCTCATCACACTGCAAATCGTCGCTTTAGTCCACGAAACGTGTGGGAATCAACACCCCAAAGGAAGGGACGGTTTCATTACCACCCTTTACTCCTCTTCCTGAGGGCTCTTCACGTCGATTCTGAGCGGTAGGGTGAAATGTTTTCCTCGTCCACCCATAAGAAATCTGCGTGATTTCATCGCTGGGTGTCGTGGTTCTGACATCCGTGGCAGAGGCTCCGTGGCAGAGGCGTCAAAAGAAGGAGTTTAATTTCGGTAAGATGGGATGTGACAACTTGCCCATCGTTTAACACGTCCACGATGACATAGGGCAGAGTTGTGTTAATATTTGGTGCCAATGTGACATTAATAACCCTCCTTACACCGTACCTGAACTTCTGGACTTTGATCTTTTTTTCGCGTGTGTCGACACATTGCTGTTTGAAGCGTCGCCGTACCAGAGGATAAAGTCGCTGGGTGCCATGCTTTTGGAACTTACAGAGGAAAGCTGTAGCCATTACCGAACAAAATTTCAGACTCATGCACAGCAATAGGAGACAACTACGGGGTTTAGAAAAAGTGATCCCTTAATTTTGTTGCGTAGTGTACTTCTACGAGTAAAACTTTATAGCACTTCATTAACCATAAAATTCTGTACCTGAAGAATTAACAATATCTTCCAAATAGCTTTCCCAACGGCCTTGTCACAGTGGTAACACCGGTTCCCGTCACATCACCGAAGCTAAGCGCTGTCGGGCTGGACTAGCACTTGGATGGGTGACCATCTTGTCTGTCGAGCGGTGTTGGCAAGTGGGGTGCACTCAGCCCTTGTGAGGCAAACTAAGGAGCTACTTGATTAAGAAGTAGCGGCTCCGGTGTCGGATCCGCAGTTCGTGGTCTCGCGGTCGCGTTCTCCCTTCCCGAGCACGGGGTCCCGCTTTCGATTCCCGGCGGGGTTAGGGATTTTCACTTGCCTCGAGACGACTGGGTGTTTGTGTTGTCCTCATCATTTCATCATCATTCATGAAAGTGCCGTGATTGGACTGAGCAAAGGTTGAGAATTTGTACGGGCGCTGTTAATCGTGCAGTTGAGGGCGCCACAAACCAAAGATCATCATCATCATGACATACGGCCGGGAGAGCGGTGTGCTGACCACATACCTCTGCATATCTGCACCCAGTGACGCCTCAGGCCTGAGGATGACACGGCGGTCGGTCAGTACCGTTGGGCCTACCAAGGCTGGTTCGGACGGAGTTCAGTTTTAGTTTTTCCAAATATATTTAATACATTATACAGCAGTTGAATGTGTAGATCTCTACATATTGTGCAGAATACAATCTCATTTCCAATAACAACAACAAAAATTGTACGAAAAGGAGGACACTGCTGATGGCTGTTTCTAGTGCGCGTTCCATCATGTTATTCTAAAATCAGTCACTACAGTTGAGACGGCATAAGAAGTTCCGTGACAGCAGCATTCTTGTTTGCTCTCAAGCGCGAATCGCACACCTCTTCCGGCGAATACAAGAGCCTCTATAGACCTGCGGACAACACTGAAGTGTTGCCATAGAGACGTTTACAAAATCAGTTTACGTTATTGATCGCGCTCGGACTGTTGCGCCAAACCCACTGCAACTGTCAGGTATTTTCTTACCCCGTTTGGAGTATAGACCGATGTAATGATAAAAAAGTCTATTGCTTTCCTACGTACACTACCCCTATGTCATGGTTCCCCAAACCGTGTTGCGAGAAAACTGGTGTTCCACGGGAAATGAATAAGCGTTCCGCCAAAAACTATTGATAACATGGCGGTCGTTTTTTGACATTTTTTCGTATTTTTGAAAATTTATTTCTGTCTTAATAATTGCTATTTGAAATTCAATTAACCACAAAATAAAATAAGTTTATCTCATTTCTAAAATTTCTATTAATTTTGTTAACCTTCAAAATAAATGATGATTTCCATAAAGTAATAGGATTCTCTAAGTGTTGCGTTAGAGGAAAATTCAGGGAACCGCCGCTCTAGGTACAACACTTCTGACGATATCCCGCTTCAAGAATGTTGTACTGGGTTCTGTTTGTTATAAAGTCTTCAGTCCATTCGCGTACCTTTTCAAATTAAGACATGCACGGAAAAACAAGTTAACCCTCAAGTATACTTAGAGATAAGTGTTGCCATCTGTTGCTGAGTACGGGAATTGTCAAAATTGACATTGGTCTCACCACCAAATATCACATTAGGATATTTTGGGGTCAGATCAATGTCAGTTTTGATAGTCCTCCTACCCAGCAACAGATGGCAACACTTATGTCTAAGTTTTTAGATTTGAAGTTAACTCGTTCTTCTGCGCTTGTCTTCAAAACAAAATGGTTCAAATGGCTCTGAGCACTATGGGACTTAACATCTGAGGTCATCAGTCCCCTAGAACTTAGAGCTACTTAAACCTAACTAACCTAAGGACATCACACACATCCATGCCCGACGCAGGATTCGAACCTGCGACCGTAGCGGTCACGCGGTTCCAGACTGTAGCGCTTAGAACCGCACGGCCACACCGGCCGGCTCGGCTGCTTGTCTTCAAATATTCCTTGTTCACGTACTTAGGATGTTGTTGAAAAGATGAGTGATGAAGGCAATACGGCTAAACAGTTCTGAAAGAGCATGAATTTGCAGACAAACTGCAATCTATTTAGGATGCCAACCAAATATGACAGCTTATCAAAATACTTACTTGCTGCTTCATCCAGGTGGTCGTTACATATTAATAGGCCACACACTTCACACTGGCAGCGCTCGGACACTGTGTCGCAACGCACTTGTGAAGAGTGGGACAAGCGACATCCATCATGGGTCAGCGAGGTGGCCGCCATATGTCCTTCGCCATCGGTGAAAGCACACGCTCGCATACGGGCGTGATCTCTGACGGCTCGCAGCTACTTGTTGGGGTGCAGCATCGGCCGCCCGCTCCGAAAAGGCCAGACAGAGCTGAAGACGGATGTACGTGTTCAATTTTCTCGGCAGCTCTCCCCTTGGCCCCGAATGGTGTCCGGTTTCATAACTCCTTTCTGATTCTGTGTGTGACATCATTCCGTCACGATGTGAGTGCGCTAATGTACATACACTGTGGCAGCGGGTAAAATGTCGACTAATTACATGAACTTGCAATTTCAACGTTCCACTTTACAAGACCTGTTTGCTTCAGTCCTGTTACGCGAAACTTTCTTTCAAGTAAAAGCGGTCGTTCATAATTACAAATATACATTCGCTTAAATAACTACCTTGTCGAGAACTAAAGCAGCAACACTTTGTAGAAGTTTAAATGAGCATGACTTGTTTTTTAGTGGGCAGAGTAGTTAGCAAACACATCTTTTAACAATGAAGTTTATTGTAGACACCCACATAAAAGTTTCTGTCGCTATAATCGTTTCGACCTATCAGCTATTTTCAACAGCCCATAGAATGATTCTTGTTCTAAAGCAACAAATAATCCTGGACAAATAGAGAGTATCATGACGAATACAGGGATTAGCGATCACAAGGCAGTTGCTGCTAGGCTGAATGCCATAACACCTATAACATCAAAAAGAGACGCAAAGTACATTTCAATCACCAGTTTTCTTCTCCAATTGAGAAAACATTCTGTTGGTACCCTCCTACATAGGGAGAAATGATTATCACGATAAAATAAAAGAAATCAGGACTCGCACAGGAAAATTTAAGTGCTGGTTTTTCCCGCGTGCCGTTCGAGAGTGGAACGGTAGAGAGACAGCTTCAAGGTGGTTCATTGAACCCTCTGCCAGGCGCTCTATTGTGAATAGCAGAGTAATCACGTACACGTAGATGTTCAAAGCTACGTCAAAATTTCTCACGCGGAACCATCTTTTGGGGCACATGTATGCCAAGAAAATTCTCGCACGATTTGTTCGAAAGTGCAACAGCTTGCTGACGCTACTCTTCGCTTGTGTTTTGATGCTGGCCGATTGTCCTAATAAACATGCTGGTTCTTTTTCTCTCTTTTTCCTAGCTGTAAAATTTTTACGACATTCTTGAGTTGTAACACTCCCGCCCGGTTTATGGCAATTTTTCTTGCGTCGCTACACCATGGATAGTGGACTGTTCCTACGAAACCTCGAATCCGATTTAATCAATATTACTTGAAGTTTAAGGACCTGGATTATGACTATTAAGGGCTGCCACGTGAATGACGGAAACAATTGCAGAACAGGCATGTCGATTTAAGATTTAATAGGAAACGAAATTCTGAAAAAATTATATTTCCACAAAACAACGAAAAAGTCAATACGGTGAGCCACATCACATATGAACTTTAATTATTTTCAATAAATGCGAAAGCGATCGTGTCTACTACCTGGTGCGTTGATCTTCCAAATATAAACAAACAAATGCTATTGTGAACAAGGTACGATCACAAAGTGTCTGAAGCTACTCTCAGCAGGATGAGGATACGACCTTCTTGCAGTAGCTGTCATAGAATTATCAGTCCTTTATTGAATTTCCATGTTGATCATGTCAACACCATACATTCCTTGGTAAAGATGAATGAAGAAAACTTCTTTCGCAATACGAGGTTATTTCAGGAAACAACAGGCGGACAAAGTACCATATCTGCCGGTAGAATTCAGAGACATATTCAGTTATCAACGCTCATACTATTTTTCACATTCTATTCACTCAGTCACTCGCCAACACCGCAAGTGTAACATTTACCAGCTTTGATAAAATCATCACAAAGTTAATCACACTTCTTTCATACAACTTACTCGGAATTCCCATCTACAGACACTTGTGTATAAACATCATGTAGAGAGTGGAAATGAAAATCTTCCATGCTTTCACAAACAGAATTTTCAGTGCTGTTGTGTTCTCGATATTCTGTTGCATGTCCCTAGACTGATCCAGGTGACAAACTATGAGGAAAGTATTTCAAACATTCGTTAGTAGATGGCGAATAATGTTTGAGCCTGACTAAGCTTCCCTCTGGATTTCCTAAATTTAAAACGTATGCGAAGTGGTTTTTGTTGGCTACAGCTCTACTAGTTCAAAAACCCTAATGCAGTACGAGTATTTCTGTATTTGTATTATCACATAAAAGGCAGTGCCTCAGTATTGATGACACTTGGAACAAATACCATCCTCCTGTTGCTTTACCGGAAACTGACATTTTTGAGGCAGTGGCTGCGTACAAAATACAAGTTGATTCTTTTGAAAAAGAAAACAGCATCCAGCCGCAGTTAATAACGCTATTTTTCTCATACACAAATAGCACCGATACCGATTTCTAGCACACACCTTCACCCTCAGACAGTCGTTGACGTTTGTATTAGTTGTTGAAAAAAAACAGCCAACTACAACTGTAAAGAGCAACAAACGTGATACACATGTGAACAGCCGTCTGAAGATGAAGCTGTCGTTTCGGAATCTGTATTTGTGTAAATAAATAGGATTATTAACAATAGCTGGTTGCTGCTTTTTTCTTTGCAAAAATCAACTTGTAAAAACTTTCGTATTGGCAATTAGAACGAGTCAGTTTTCTGGTGTGGAACTTAGAACGTTCTTAATAAAGCATTCATTTTCTAATTTGTCTGATTATTTTTGTGGGTATGTGGCGAGCAGGACAATTCCGTAGTATCAAAATACCTTCTCAATTTTTTGATACAAACCAGTTTTCATTGTCCTCACAAATGTCAGATTTGGTGCTTACAACGTTTTCCATGTATACTCACCATTTCACACGATTTTCTTACCTGCTAACACTAAGCAGCTTCGTGTAGCAAAACCACATATGATTTTCAGATGAGAGTTTTTTAAGCAGAAAACCGATTAACTAAGTAAATTAATACTGAGAACAAAGATATTTTGTAACTACTCATTTATAAATATGAAGTTGTTCTACAAAGCAGCGATGGAAGTATCAATTAACGTATCATATTAATCTTAGTATAATGATTTTCCCACTTACTGCCAAGCACAATACAGGTACCACGAAAAAAATTTAAAAAAATAAGCACTCAACTGTGAGCCAGTACACAACTCTAGAACATGGTAACACAATAAGATACCGAGTATATCTTACAAAGAACCAATTTTCTTGGACAAATACATAAACACCGTAAAACATAAATACTACAAAACTCTTTATATACAATAAAACTCTCGAACTACAAAGGTACTCATCATTTTGGTTGCAAGCTGCCCTCTGCCACTGTAATGTTTTAGTTTTTCCAGAAATAGTTGAATATGTAACGTCCCTCATTAGTGTAAAGTGTCGTCTAAGGAGCCACATTCAACAATCGAAAAACATGTATCAGAAAGTAAAGGGAAGTTTTACACAGTTGACAAGTATACGTGAACTCACAACCACTTACGTGATTTGCATTTCCAAGTTCTGTCATGAAACACCATTGTGAAAAACTTACTATGGTCTTAGCTAAAAAAAATTCTAACAACAATAAAAAGTCTGTCGCACGTTATTACTTCCCTTACGTTGTAAATTCATTGTTCGTACTGCAAATTACGCAGTTTGATAAATGTCACATATCATTCATAGCTTGAAACATCGAATGACATGGCATAATAGCTGATAAACGTACATAAATGTACTAGGTATTACGTTCAAAATGCTTACTGCAAAAGAAATGTAATCAGCTCTTAGGAGCTGTTGATAGGATTGCAAAAAGTCTTTGAAGAAACAGCATTGATGAAGAGTTGTACCAGTAAATTTTATGGCCTATTACTACTTAAACAGCACGAAGAGATCCCTTTTCCTGTTACGTTATTGCATATCTCGTATTCTCGTAAACGAGCGAAAGTTCTTGTCTGAAGGTGAACGAATATCTCAATATGAATTGCTCCTGTAATGTTTTTCATTCCATTTTCGGTTCTAGTAATATCTCGAACATTTCTTTAACTTCTTGCAAATTCGCTTCGCTTGCCACAGAGAGCTGCTATTTCTGTTCCACCGTTTTGATTTTTTGCTTCACTTATAAAACAAGAAATGACCATGAACAGAGCTGCTGGATGGGAGAAATACTTAACAGTTAGGGCATTATTCCGAACGACGCTGCTTATTTGTAGGTTAATACGAGTACTGAAATGTCCTCTCAGATTATCCTGTTGGTTTAGCTGGTACATAATTTGTAAGTGGGAATAATTCAATTAAATGTGAGTAGAATTAGAGCACAGTTTGAAGCGATCAAACAATAACCTTAACAATACAAGAATTATTCTTTTCCGTGTGGTCAATGGGATTTACAATCACGGCGTCCTCTTCGATTCTAATTAATTTTTGTCCGTTTGGTAAGAACTTATCTACCTGTGGTACTGTCGGACTGGTTTCTTTTTCTTTCTTATGTATTTTTCAGTGTAAAAACTCGGTAAGACTTTCATTTTATTACCATCTACAGAGGAGTGTGCTTCCAAAATCGTCTATGGATATCTAGCAGTTAACTCTCTTATTGACATTAACTTAGGCCAGGAAAGAAAGAAGATCAGCATTGGTCATACTGCTATATGTCTTTTTTATTGCAATTTAGATTTCAGCTGACAGTGCAGCTGTCTTCAGTGCGTTATAAGTAGTCGTGTAGCTTCAAGGTTATTATAATAAAACACATTCAACTACAGCTTGAGCATGGTTCAAATGGCTCTGAGCACTATGGGACTTAACTGCTGAGGTCATCAGTCCCCTAGAACTTAGAACTAATTAAACCTAACTAACCTAAGGACATCACACACATCCATGCCCGAGGCAGGATTCGAACCTGCGACCGTAGCGGTCGCTCGGCTCCAGACTGTAGCGCCTAGAACCGCACGGCCAGTCCGGCCGGCGCTTAAGCATGCACAACCATTAGTCCAACCCGGTAGTTAGATTCTTTTCATACTATTTAACCTGTATTTCGTGCTCTCATGCTCAATCATTTCTACCTTAGTCTTGTACTTCGAGTTTTTCCCATTCAGTGTTACACTATTACATTAAAGTATCAGTTTTTCCAGTGAGCACCCAGACCTATGTACATTACCTACACTTTCCTTTCTCTCTTTATCATCTGTTGAATGAATGAGTAAGTGTGTATGTTGAATTTGTCTTTTGTATGTTATCACTACAGGACCTGGCTGTCTGCTGTGGTAGCCAACGAATCTATCCCAATCAAAGCAAAGAAATTTGTACCCTTTCGATAGTCATTCGACAATAGATATATGTGTGGCGGAAAGGACCCCTCTGGTCTCTTCCGGCTACCTGGGGGAAGTTCGTTGCAGGGATAGCGCACTCTCGTCACTCAGGTCTGGACATTTGGTGACTGAAGATGATTCTTTTACGAGCGACTTGGTGCTGGTTAGTGTGTTAATGCGTGATAGTGAGTGGCTATTCTAACTCATGTACATGTTTGATCTGTTGGTTCAAGTTCGATAGTCGAATTCTTATATTTTCCAGACTGTGGTCACGAATATGTTTTTGTGTATGTAGTAAGTTTTTCCGATCCTTGCTTTTTGTAAGCAGAACACGTGATGGAGGAAGTTCGTTACTCCAGTACAGGTTTAAAGTTCAGTTGCTGACTTCTCTTTTAACTGGAATGTATGTGTGAACTTTTCTCGTGGGTAGGTGTTTTATTTCTTCTACTTTTCATTTCGTTTCAGTAGCTTTTTTCATACCATGTACTGGTGATTTCACCGTGTGTAGTTTCAGTAACCCCTTGAATAAGTTTTATTCTTAATTCCGCGTGAGATTTTATTGCTATTTATGTCTATACGGTTTACTTTTGTGTTCTTGAAGTTTGCACGACTCTTAGTAACTTTGCTTTGTTAATGAATATTCACAGCATTTGCGGGTGTTTCACGTCAGCGTAGCTTCGTTTCATGTGCGACGTGATGCAGATAAATTTCTTTCTCGGAAAGTGTATTCGTATTCACATTAATTCAATCATAGCGATAATGATGAACCTAAGAGCCGTTGACCTATTGTAACGTGCAAAATCCTTTTTATCTTTTTTCTTGTGCACGTTAATCGTGTATGTTTCTGGGAACATTTCCCATGCGTGTGTAAGATTTCCTTTTCATTAATCAACGCAATGCACCTCAGCACTCAATATAATAATAATAGAAGTGAGTCAATTACTTATATAACAGGCAACGAGAGGTCATAGTTTAGAATTACTTTATGGATTTTGAAAATTATGATTTATTTTAATAAACTATGTTTCTCGGACAAACCCTCCCCTTTTATAAGATTAATTTTAGAACATCCCACCTGACGTTTCTGAAGCGCAAAGGGCAGGCATTATATTTGTAAACTTTTATATGATTATCTTATTCTTTTTGTTGAGGCTTAAGCTCCCGCTCTCATTGCGTGATTCGACTTAACGTTTGTACTTAAATTTTTCCCATATGCTCGTTCCATATATCCACTTGGACCTTTTTATTAATATTAATATGTTAGTTTTGCTTATCAATTCGGTAATTAATTCAGTTCTTATATTAAATTTTTTCAATTGTAACTACACTTGGTGGCGATCCAGTAAAATTTTGTGCCACACGAAACTCACAACACACTACAGAGTTCCACATAGACTATCTTCACCCACTTTCTGTTTGCAAATCACTTTCCAGATAACCATTTACCAGTTAATAACGATTTAAAGTCTTTGCATCAATAGTCTAGGAGTGATAGATCACGTCATGGGGCAGCATCTTTTCTTAGAGGCAAAATGTTCCCTGCAGCCTACCGGCGACGCTTTTGTACTTGTTATGCTCCTGACACGTGGCATGACATAGGCACTCTACAACATCCGTGCGAAATGTGTGTTGCCTGTAATCCAGTCAGCCGGCCGGGGTGGCCGAGCGGTTCTAGGCGCTACAGTCTGGAACCGCGCGACCACTACGGTCGCAGGTTCGAATCCTGCTTCGGGCATGGATGAGTGTGATGTCCTTAGGTTAGTTAGGTTTAAGTAGTTCTAAGTTCTAGAGGACTGATGACCTCAGAAGTTAAGTCCCATAGTGCTCGGAGCCATTTGAACCATTTTTTTGTAATCCAGTCATCTGCTCTGCGTGGAAAATGGTACAATATCCCAAATTAGTCCGCCCCTGGTAGCTGAGTGGTCAGCGCGACGGAATGTCGTACCCAACGGCCCGGGTTCGATTCCCGGCTGGGTCGGAGATTTTCTCCGCTCAGGGACTGGGTGTTGTGTTGTCCTTATCATCATTTCATCCTCATCGCCAAGCAAGTCGTCGACGTGGCGTCAACTCGAAAGACTTGCACCAGGCGAAGGGTCCACCCGACGGGAGGCCCTAGCCATAAGGCATTTCCATTTCCATCCCAAATTAAAGTTCCTGATTTGTTTCTAAAATACCTTTCTCTGCTTAAAGACACTCATTCTCAGGTTTTCTGATTTAAAATCACCTGACCAGTTTACGGGGGTAGGTAGTCCACTGAACAGACAGAGCATTATGACCACCTACCCAACAGCGGTTATGTCCACATTTGACATGGATAACAGCAGCGGCGCGTTGTAGCATGGAAGCAATGAGGCCTTGATAGGTCGCTGGAGGGAGTTAGTACCACATCTGCACGCACAGGTCACCTATTTCCCGTAAATTACGGGGATGAGGTGATGAGCTCTGACGCTACGTTCAATCCAGATGTGTTCGGCGGATTCAGATCTGGCGATATGGGGGCCAGCACATAAACTGGAGCTCACCACTGTGTTCCTCGAACCAATCCATCACACTCCTGGCCTCGTGAGATGGCGGACTGTCTTGCTGAAAAATGCCACTGCCATCGGGAAACATGAACGTCACGAAGGGTCTACGTGATCTGCAACCAGTGTACGATACTCCGTAGCCGTCAAGGTGCCTTGCACTAACTTCACTGCATCCGTGGATGCCCACGTGAATATTCCCCAGAGCATAATGGAGCCGCCACCAACATGTCTGCCGGCCGGTGTGGCCGTGCGGTTCCAGGCGCTTCAGTCTGGAACCGCGTGACCGTTACGGTCGCAGGTTCGAATCCTGCCTCGGGCATGGATGTGTGTGATGTCCTTAGGTTAGTTAGGTTTAAGTAGTTCTAAGTTCTAGCGGACTGATGACCACAGATGTTAAGTCCCATAGTGCTCAGAGCCATTTGAACCATTTGAACCAACATGTCTGCGTCCCCTAGTATAGGTGTCAAGGAGCTGTTCCCCTGGAAGACGACAAATTCGCCCCCTATCATCGGCATGATGAAGAAGATATCGGGATTCATCAGACGATGCAACGCTCTGCCACTACGCCAACGACCAGTGCCGATGGTCACGTGCCCATTTCAGTCCTAGTTGTCGATGTCGTGGTGTTAACATTGGCTCTTGCATGGGCAGTCGGTTGCGGAGGTCGATCGTCAGGAGTGTTCGCTGCACAGTGTGTTCAGACAAGCTTGTACTCCGCCCAACATTTAAGTCTGATTTTAGTTCTGCCACAGTTCGCCGCCTGTCCTGTTTTACCAGTCTGTCCAGCCTGCGACGTCAGACATCTGTAATAAGGGGCGGCCGGTCAACCTCACGACGTCTGGACGCCTTTTCACCGTGTTGAAGGCACTCACCACAGCACTCCTCAAACACCCGACATGTCGTGTAGTTCCCGAAATAGTTGTGCCGAGCCTCTGGGACATCACAATCTGCCCTCGGTCAAGCTCAGACAGATCGCGCGTTCTCCGTTTTACACACGGAAAGCACGCTCACTGATACTACAAGTACTGTGCGTTTGTCCGACCAGCAGCCGTTCTTTGCCTGGCCAAGCTGCTATCGACTGGCCGGGTTTATATCGATAGTAGGTCGATGGCAATAATGTTCTGGCTGATCAGTGTGTGTTCCAGGTCACGAAAACTGACAAAGGCCGGGATGGCGGTGCGTCGGCATCACGCCCCTCAATGACCACATCCGATGATGCAACTGGGCGACGGACGACACTGTCACTTATACGGATATCGTGTCTGTTCTTTCGGACGCGACCTAAAGAACAGACACCATATCCATATAAGTATATAGTTTTAGCAACACCGGCCATGACCTTCTTCTTCTGTGCGGTTGCACACATATTCCCCGAACTCTTACGGGACTTCGTAAGAACGTCTTCCATGAGAAATGAGTGTGTTGGGGTGGGACACTACAAACGGAGTGCGTGGACATACAAGGTGAGAATGTGGGTCTCGCAGAGGCGTGCGCGAGATAGTCCCTGCAGTCGCAGTATCCTCTGTGCCTTCGGTGGCTCAGATGGATGGAGCGTCTACCCTGTAAGTAGGATATCCCGGGTTCGAGTCCCGGTCGGGGCACACATTTTCACCTGTCCCCGTTGACATATATCAACGCCTGTCAGCAGCTGAAGGTATTACTATAATTCTAATTTCGACACAGTTACTGGTCGATACCACTGGCCCCTCCGAGGTCTGCTCGGGCATAGTTTGGTTTAGTTTAGATAGTAAGCAGATGCGGTATGACTGGTTAGTAAAACCAGCTAGTTCGGTGGAATCTTGCCATGGCAGGTTCAATTGAATAAAAAGACACCTAGCGTCAGCGAACATTTTGTCTCTCAAAAAATGTTCAAATGTGTGCGAAATCTTATGGGACTTAATTGCTAAGGTCATCAGTCCCTAAGCTTACACACTACTTAACCTAAAGCATCCTAAGGACAAACACACACACACACACACACACACACACACACACACACACACCCATGAACGAGGGAGGACTCGAACCTCCTCCGGGACCAGCCACACAGTCCATGATTGCAGCGCCATAGACCGCTCTGCTAATCCCGCGCGGCTTTTGTCTCTCACAAAAGTTATTCCTCATGGGGTGATCTATCTCCCCGTGCCGTTTGATGCAAAGACTCTGAGGTATCCTGTGCATGGAACTCCGCGTAATCTCGACAGTCATCGAAATGTCGCTGAATTTCAGTGCCGCCACAGGAATGAAAGTCCGAGATTTCATCAGCAGTACACGCTCGGAAAGTCTACATTCATGTATGTTTTCATGCTACTTTATTTTCCGGAGATTATCTAAGAAAATTGGAAACTGATATGCGCAAAAAAATGTTTTTAATAAAATGCTCCCGGGCGTGTGGCTGGGGGGAGGGGGGGGGGGAGGGGGAGGTGAACGTGACCCCAACGGTATTTGCAAGAACTCCCACGCCCATCCCAGCCCCCCCCCCCCCCCTTGGATCAGTGCCAGGAGGGGTGACACAGCGGTTGCTGACGCCTCTCCTGGGATCAGACGGCTGCCGCCTTGTTATTCCAGACCCGCCCATGAGCTGCCCCGCTGTTGAGAGCAATTTCCACAAGTCGTGACTGTCGCCTTGCGCACGAATCGAAGGTCAGCCTCTTCTGCGATTCGACACACATATCTGCAGCCAAGTTCGCCTGCGCTGCGGCGAATTCACTGTTACAAGACTACTCGGTTTGCCCTTCAGCTGAAATTCGAACAATCTCTAAAGCAACCAAAGTGTTAAACGCATTTTGATCTTTTTGTTAGATCCCTTTAGTGACTGATCTCTCTTACTCTGGTTAGATGTGATATAACGCCCTCCGGATGTCATTAGGAATGTAATGAAAGGCAGAAAGATATAGATTTCAGAAACAGATTTCAGATTACCTCATTCCTTTAAATGTTTGGAAGCTACAGTATTACTTACGAAAAGTTTAGCATGAACTTTTAAACAAATATATACAGAAAGATAGCTGACATGTTTGTCCGAAAGCATATTCAGATGGTTCAAATGGCTCCAAGCACTATGGGACTTAACATCTGAGGTCATCAGTCCCCTAGACTTAGAACTACTTGAACCTAACTAACGTAAGGACATCATACACATCCATGCCCGAGGCAGGATTCGAACCTGCGACCGTAGCAGCAGCACTGTTACAGACTGAAGCGCCTAGAACCGCTCGGCCTCAGTGGCCGGCGGAAAGCATATAAGGCCTCTGAGAGAACGATATGTCACTTCAGTTATCTTCGATAGTCACAGCAATTCTTACTTGTAGGTGCTCATTGAGCACGCTCTAAGTCAACAGACACTGTAAATTCACAACACAATAGCCGACAAGTTGAACACGCGTGGCCGGCCGCTGTGGCCGAGGGGTTCTAGGCGCTTCAGTCCGTAACCGCGCTGCTGCTACGGTCTCAGGTTCGAATCCTGCCTCGGGCAAGGATGTGTGTGATGTCCTTAGGTTAGTTACGTTCAAGTAGTTCTAAGTCTTAGGGACTGATGACCTCAGATGCTAAGTCCCATAGTGCTTAGACCTATTTGAAGCATTTTGATAGTGTAGTGTACCTGAGGTCAGAGGAGTACGTGGTAGAATCGAAGTCCCCAGTGGAAAGCACTGTTGACGGTCGTTTGAACTATATTTTTTTATTTTTATTTTTTATTTATTTATTTTGAACACGCGTTTCATCAGTGCAGTTACGAAATTTTCGTAACAGGTGAGACATGAGCGTGATAAGGCTAACTTGAACTGGTTACTAATTCATGCAGAATATTGTGACTGGAACATACGAGCAACATTAAAGCTTCAGACGACGTTTATTATATCGTATACCTTGCAAGAAGAGCATATGTTTTACGAGGTATATAAAATAACGGGACTGATGCTGTCTCAGAATAAGAACGCATGTGCCCCCGATGAACGACCGATAACTGTGAAGCGTGAAGACTTCTCAGTCGAACGCAACATCTCTTTTGCCTGTAGACAGATCAGTGTGGACGTTGCCTTCGCTTGTGTGAGAGATGTTAGTTTCTTTGCTAGTGTAATAACAGAGCAAGGAATTCTGCAAGTTTCTGATGAATCAGAAAAAGTGCTACTGAAACTTATCTGTTGCTAAAAGAAGTGTATGGCGAAGAAAGTTTATGACGTATGGAAGTTTTTGAGTAGTTCAAGCGTTTCCAAGGCTGCCGAGAAGACGCTGAAGATGACCCAAGGCCGGGATCAAAATCAGAAACTGATGACAATATGGAAAAAGTCGGTAATCTGATTCGATCTTACCGTCGGCTGAGTCTTCGATAGATTGCTGAAAGTGTAGGAAGTGACAAAGAGTGCGATAGGCAAATTTTGCGTACCCAGTTTAATATGAGAAAAGTTTGTGCGGAACTTATGCCAAAATTCTCACGCCCGAACAAAAAGAATCTCGTAAAAATGTTTCTACCGATAGTTTAAATAGCATTGAAAATGATTCTGATGTCTTTGAAAGACTTAGAACATGTGACTTACCTTGGTTTCTGTCCGCCCCCGGTAGCTGCGTGGTCAGCGCGACAGAATGTCAATCCTAAGGGTCCGGGTTCGATTCCCGGATGGGTTGGAGATTTTCTCCGCTCAGGGACTGGGTGTTGTCCTAATCACCATCGTTTCATCCCCATCGACGTGCAAGTCGCCGAAGTGGCGTCAAATCGAAAGACTTGCACCCGGCCAACGGTCTACCCGACGGGAGGCCCTAGTCACACGACATTTACATTACCTTGGTTTCTCATTTATGATAGAGACACTATACGCCGATTCATGCTATGGAAGAGCCAAACTTCACCGAGAGTGAGAAAAGCTCGAATGAGCAAATCAAGATTAAAAGAGATTTTGATTGCTTTTTCGATAGTCATTATTGGTTGACTGATTGATTTGGGGGAGCGGACCAAACAGCGAGGTCATCGCTCCCATTGGATTAGGGAAGTATGGGGAAGGAAGTCGGCCATGCCCCTTCAAAGGAAGCATCCCGGCATTTGCCTGAAGTGATTTAGGGAAATCAGGGAACACCTCATTCAGGATGGCCGGACGCGGTTTTGAACCGCGGTCCTCCAGAATGCGGGCAAGACACCTAACTCCACGTTCTGTGATAATTTGGAAATCTTTGGTAAGTTCCTATGGAACCAAACTGCTAAGGTCATCGGTTCCTAGGCTTACACACTGCTTAATCTAACTTAAACTAACTTACACTAACGACAACAAACACATCCATGGCCGAGGGAGCACTCGAACCTCCGACGGGGGTAGCCGCGCGAACTGTGGGAAGGTGCCCCTGACCGCACTGCTACCTCGCGCGGCTCACTTTCTGTGACGACGCGTGAGAGTCCAACGGTTAGTCACCTGGTCGTAGGATCACCGCCCATTTTCCAAAGATGAGAACGGAAGTAGCACACGAACAGCTGAAGAGCGTCGTCGTTTCCGGGGTATTTGATCCCAGGCACCGGGCCGTAACAATCCGCCCTTTGTCAAAGTAGTTTATGTCTGCGGCTCGTATCGTCACTAGACAGACTCCCCACTCGTCTCTGCTCTGCTTGTATTCTGTTCTCGCAGCGCCACATGTGCTCTGGGCCACCAGGCGTGCAAACGTAATGTCTCATCAGTGTACAAGGGGCGTTCAGTAAGCAATGCAGAACATTTTTTCTGAGCGCTAGTTGGTTTCATCCAGGATTCCAATACACCATATTATCCCCCACTCTTTTGGCCAAAAAACATTATTTTTCAAAATAATTTCCGTTCAATGCGACGGCGTTAGGCCACCTTATTGGGAGGGCCTGTATGCCCACATGGTACGATTCTTGGAACACTTCGGAGCCAACGTCTTGCTACGTGACCTCCACGGCATCCAGGTACTGCTTCCCGCGGAGCGTAACTTTCACTGGGCCACACAGGTGGAAGTCGCAAGGTGCAATATTGGGGTTGTAGGGTGGATGAGAAAGAAGAGCCCAATTTTTTTTTTTATTTTTTTTTTTATTTATTTTTTTTTTAGCTCCTTTCGGGTGCGCAAACTTGGAGAGGCCTCGCATTGTCTTGAAGAAGATCGTTTGCATTTTTGTGGTGACTAACCCATTGAAGTCGTTTCTTCAATTTCCTGAGGGTATGTGCGACAAGCGGGAGATCGGACAGGTTTGCGTGACCTTGTTGCGATGATGACAAACGTCTCGCACAACGATTCTCCATGCTTTTGTTCTGCCCAAATCTCCGAAGACATTCTGCAAAAGTCTGTGAGTATCTCCGATGCTCTGGTTATCACAGCTCTCTGCTTGGAATGCTCCGCCGTTACAGAAGTAAGAAAAAAAGGGCTCTGAGCACTATGGGACTCAACATATGAGGTCATCAGTCCCCTAGAACTTAGAACTACTTATACCTAACTAACCTAAGGACATCACACACATCCATGCCCGAGGCAGGATTCGAACATGCGACCGTAGCGGTCACGCGGTTCCAGACTGAAGCGCCTAGAACCTCTCGGCCACACCGGCCGGCCGTTACAGAAGTCATTTTGAGGGCTACGTATAGAGCCTGCATCTATCGGAACTGCGTGGAAGAATAGGGGCTGAACCTCGAATACGTCGCACAACAAATTCCGCATTTTTTTTTTCAATGAAAATTGTCCCGTAACGTTGGTAGCTGAAGAAGTGAATTAAATTTCCTTTGATTTACGTCTATGGTCACAATCGTTTTTGTTTAACAGATTACCGGTTTCCGTCTTTAATGCCCATCATCAGATCTGTTAAACAAAAAAGATTGTGACCATAGTCGTAAATTAAAGGAAACTTATTACATATACGGGTCACTGTGTTTTTCCGCGACGATGTCGCAGCTTGTGAAAGTGAATTAAAATTTGTGGTGTGGTCGGGACTCGAGCCCGGGTTTTCTTGTATACTAGGCAGATATGCTGACCAACTTGGAGACGATATGCTGACGAACTACCCAAGTCACATACCATCCCCAACACAAACTACAATTCACATCTCCCCTTATATTGTCACTATTACCTCGGTATTTGACTTGGGTAGTTCGTACAGTTGTGTTGACCATAATGCTGTGATTGTGTAATGGTCAGCATATCTCCTTAGTAAGCAAGAAAACCTGGGTTCGAGTCCTAGCCGACACGGTAGCTCAGCGTGTTCGGTCAGAGGGTTAGCTGCCCTCTGTAATAAAGAAACTGAGTTAACCGATCAACGACGAACTTAAACGGGTGTCTTACGACATCTGCCCCGAGCCCACAGCACAGATTTTAATTCCTTCTTCAGCTTCCAACGTTATCTGAGATAAATTAGAGGCTTAAGTTTCTCAGGGATAACTATAAATTGCCCCAGAAAAATTATGTGTTGCATTACTTACTGAACGTCCCTCGTACATCATGTAAGACGCCATCTATCGTTTTTTTTGGTCCTATATGTGGCTTACCGTCAGCCATCCCTACCACACTGATGCTGCCCGCACCGAATGCTAACAAAAGCAGGTTCAGACGAAATCATTTCTTTCTTTAGGTAAGTAACAACTGATTTTCAGAGCTGTCAAATTCAGTTGCTCAGTACCTGAGATATTTCTGGCGTGTTTTTCCTTCAAATTACAACGATAGCGCACGGTGTGGTGACTACAAATGTTATTGCGCTGTTTCTGTCCTTTAATGCACACATAATAATGGTAAAAAATTTCTGTCGTTAGGATTAGAGTTTATTACCGCTAGGTTGCAAGTATTGGAAAGCTCTTGCGTGCAAGCCGCTAGGCTTGTAATTACAGAGATAAAAGTGACATTCATAGCAGTACTGAACTAACAATACTCAAACTCATATCGCCTTCTTGAAAGTGTTACGAGTTACGGTGCATTACGACCAAATCCAGTGCAAAAATAAGCAGTATGGGAATAATACGCCAAGGCGGACGGATACAAATGTCTGCAGGTCGTAAATCATGCGTTGTTACGGTTATAGTGCGTGAGCCGAGGGCAGCTTATCGCGCCATGGGTGATGTTTGCTGTACACCTGTTTTAACGCTCTCTGCGAAGGGCGGTGAACGGGCGCGGATGCCAGGAAAGGCAAGTTACGATGCAATCGCCAGTCTCTCTAAGTGGCCAGCGAGTAAAAAGGTCGGCACACACCGACAACTATCTTCACGCCCGCTTTGTCCGGCGAATAGCTGGCCTCGAGACGTTATCAAATGACGCCTGCGAAGTAAACGACACTCCAGCTGGACAGTGATGTTTACACGGGGGCCTCGAGTCCATCAAAGGCGTTTTTCCGAACGTTTGAAGGATACATTCGTCGTAATGCTATTTCATTAAACGACGTTTCACGTATTACAAACTTGCACAAGAGCTTTGTTTACATTATTCTGTTCCCCTTTGCACTCCTGTGGATTTTAGCGTACTCGCGCCACAAAATTGCTGGCAGAGATTGTTTACATTGTTAATAAACCCCATAAGTCCAAAAAGGCACGATTAACAAAAATAGGGAGACGTTAGGACTGTGGTTTTAATGCTTAAAGTGTTCCACGTAGTTTCCCACCATATGAGTACAACGTACAGAACGTTCATACAACCATGTGAAACTGTCATAAAAGTACTTCTTCGGGATGTTGTTGCCGGCTGGGGTGGCCGAGCGGTTCTACAGTCTGGAACCGCGATACCGCTAAAGTCGCAGGTTCGAATCCTGCCTCGGGCATCGATGTGTGTGATGTCTTTGGGTTAGTTAGGTTTAAGTAGTTCTAAATTCGGGGGGACTCAGAAGTTAAGTCCCATAGTGCTCAGAGCCATTTGAGCCATTTTTGGGATGTTGCTCAAGTCATGTGTCACATTAGTTTGAATGTCATTTGTGTTGTAAAAGGGTTGGCCCCTCATGGGAATTTCTGCACTGTGTCCTTTTATGGTAGGTTCGTACTGATAACTCCAAGTGTTGTCACCCGTGATTTTTTTTTCCAGGAAAGATTTGTCAGCGTTTTTCATTTCAGTCAAATCACGGCTGGCGACCACGCGTCATTGTATTGTTCGGGAGTCAAGGTGTGCGGGACAAACTTTGCACACACTTTTCTCTTCTTCTAAACGTTCTGGAGAATGTCTTGAAAACTTCATTTAGAGATATTGTTCCATTGCGATTTGTGGCACAAAACGCTCTTTACTTGCTACTGCCTGCCCACAAACTGACTGGCTGAATGCAGGTCTGTTGTTTACATCCGTTAGCTCAAGCTGCCACCGTGGTTATTGCGCTGACGTTGCTTATACACCGGGAGTAAATCCAGTTTCGGAACATTTCCGGAAGATCGATGTACGCTCACACCGAACAAGTATGGCACAATATTTTTCTAAGCGGCTGGTAATAATCTGTCTTTTTGCGGTGTTCTCATTGCTTTCCACTTGAAATGATTATAATAGGACTGACATGAATTTTAAATGTTAGAAGAGATTTTGAGAAGCGGCGGAAAGGTGTAGTATAGGTATGGAATAGGGGAGGGTAATTGCTTATGAGAGAGCTGAAACACCTGACACAAATTTCAGAAATGCTGAATCTGGCATGATCCTCCTAACTTTAATTTTCTATAAAGGTCTTTCGAGGCTTGTTTTCCCTAACAGGATGACTAATGGTTAAATCAAGAACAGACTTGATGAATATTGAAATTATCTGTATATTATTGTTTCAACGTGGTTGTATTTTTTCGTATTCTTCCCGTTTTCGTAAAGCATAACTTACGAGAAAACTCTAAAAAATCACATTTAGGCTGACCAACGGAACCAACTCGTTATGACCAGGGATCGAATACAAACAGCGTTCACCTACGTGACGGGACAGTCTTGATGCGTTGTTGGATAGTGGACTGAGGATTTTCGTATCGTAAAGTGGCGTAAAGTGGCGTATTTCCATTACATATCGAGTGGTTATAATTAAACTTTCCCTATTAATGTCAAAGACATGGGGAAGACAAACAATGCACAATCAATTCAAATGAAACATATTTAATGTTCTGCTCGGTACTTCATACCATTACACACCGGTACCATTACTGCTACAAAAGGGGTCCAATATGGCACCCGTCACTCTCCAGAAGTGTCTGAAAGCACAGGACTGCATGTCCGTAGGTGTGCTGGCTACCTCTCTTGATATGCTACACTTCAGATCAGCACATATGTGAATGTCCCCTCCTTCAGGTAGCTCCACAACCAGAAATCAGAGAGAATGAGATGCTGACCAAGCATTTGTGTTTCGGAGAAGCAGGTGAACTTGACGAGCTGTGGGGTTCCATCTCGCATGAAAACTGTTGAGTTCAATGCGTCTCTCCCATATAGGGCGGGTATGACATGCTGGCGAAGCATATCGAGGTAACGCTGGCCAGTCACACAGCACGTCTTTGGTCCTTGAGCGCAAACTTGTGCAAAAAAGAATGAGCCAAAGATGAACGTAGCCGTGAGGCCATAGCATACGGTGACACGTTCACCATACAGACGACCTTCATGCACTGTGACTGGTGGTGAAGATACCCACATTCGGCAATTCCGTAGGTTCACTTCGCCCGTCAGAGAAAAATGAGCTTCGTCTGTACATAGGATGGTCCAGGGCCAGCCCTCGTCAATTTCAGTCCTTGTAAGAAAATGGAGAGCGAAGTCAACACATCGTTGTGCGTCCTATGGTGCAAGCTGTTGTACGATATGGGTCTTACGGATACCATTTGAGAATGGTTCGAAGCTCCTTCCGTACAGTGGGCCACGGGATGTTCAACTGTCGTGACACAACACGCGGACTGCCTAACGGTAGGGAATTGCGCGCAGCGTTGTCTACAATAGCAACAGCCATTTCATCAGCCAGCTGTCGTACGAACGGTCGTCGGCCTCCTCGCGGAGCGACGCCCAACCCTCCAGCCTCCAGTTGATTCGAACTTCATCATGCTCTTCACAGCACGTGGAAGAACAGGACCCTTTCGTAATACTTTCAGCCGATGATATTCTCCAAGTGCTGCTGCAGCATTACTGTTGTTTTGATAATAGTGTTTCACCAACAATGCCCTGCTCCTTTTGTCCAAGCTCATGTTGACGCTTCAAAAAGTGCAGAGCGGCTGGTCAGGTGTGTGAGACTATGAATCACAATGACAGATCACGACACCTGATGGCCATAGTGGGAACTAGGCGGTGGCGCTGTGACACATGGAAATCATGCACCCCATTCTCTGGACGTTAACGCTATCAAATGTGCTACTCATAGGGTAATTAATTTCCGTGTCATAACGTGTTAAATATGGAAAGTTTAATTATAACCAACCTGTACTTCTCAAAACAAGGATTTTTCCTTGATGTGTGAACGGAGCTAATACAAGTCGACTGCAGAGGATAGATTAGTATCTTGGCTAAGTTTATGACATAGCAAATTAGTACTTATATGAGGTGTGACAATAAAGTAATGAGACTGATGTGAAAAAAAAAATGTTGCTTACCAATTTAGTCAAGTTTAGTGTTGTTTCCTTCAAAGTAGTTCCCTTCTGATTGCACACACTTTTTCCAGCACTTCTGCCATTGATGGCAACGTTTCTGGAGCTCATCTTCTGTAATATCCTCCAAGACCCTTTTCACAGCTTTTTGGACATTTTGTGTTGTTTGAAAGTGGTGTCCCTTGACCACCGTTTTGACTCTTGGAAATAGAAAAAAGTCGCACGATGCTATATCTGGTGAATAAGGTGACTATGGTAGTACTGAAATTTGTTTTGAGGTTAAAAATTGCTGTACTGACAGAGCAGTATGGGGTGGCGCATTATCGTGTTGCAGAATCCAATTATCAACAATGTTGGCACGGACACGAAGAACTCTTTTACGAAGTCTTTCTAAAATTTCTTTGCAGTAATATTGGTTAACTATTTGTCCAGGAGGCACCCGCTCTTATGAACAATTCCCTTGGGATCACAGAAGCACACAAGCATTCGTTTCACTTCTGACTTTGACATGCGAGCTTTTCTTAGTCTGGGTGATCCCTTTGAGCACCATTACGAACTTTGGCGTTTTGTCTCTGGATCGCACTGAAAAAAAAAAAAACTTTCATCACCAGTGATAACATGGCTCAACAATTCTGGATTGATTTCCGTTTGCTCTAACAGATCGTCTGTGTTTCTCGCTGTTGTAGTGTGAGATTTTTGGAGACCATTTTTGCACAAATCTTTCTCATACCAAGATCTCCAGTTATTATTAGACGAATTGTTTCTCGATTGAAGTTCAATTCTTCTGCATTCATTTTCACGGATAATCTTCGATCAGACCGTACGAGCTCACGCACCCTGGCCAAGTTGACATCCGCCCGTGAGGTTGATGGTCGTCCACTGTGGTCTTCATCTTCAACATTCGTTCTGCCTTCTCTAAACATTTTATGCCAACGAAAAACTTGAGCTCTTGACATAACCTCCTCTCCAAAAGCCTTCTGAAGCTTACTGTAAGTTGTCGTCGCGTTTTCACCCAATTTAACGCAAAACGAAATGCCATACTGTTGCGCAATATTGTGTGGTTCCATTTCCGTGACGAGAGACACAAACACATGTTATCTTATTACAGCACAACTCACGACTGAGCAATTGCATCGATGTGCCGCTTGGACTAGAAGCAGCTTACAGACCAAGGTCAAAGATACTGTGCCTACGCAAGCCTGCAGGGTTGCCACATCTTGTAAAGAAATTCAGTCTCATTACTTTATTGTCGCACCTCGTATTTGTGGAATAAATATTTGTTCTATGTTATCTCCATATTCTATGTGTAATAATTTTTTTAAAAACAGTCATATGTAGGCTTCCCGCAGTTAATCAGCGCTACGGGCTCAGCACGACCTTGATGGCCTTAACGGCCGTACAACCAAGATTATACATAGTCCAGTCACATTACAGTGACCACCGTCCATTTTCAACGTCAGCGTGCAATCAACCACTCGCTGACGGCAGCAGTAGTAGTGGAGCCTACATGGATCGTGCCGAAAAGATGCGGAAAACAGTGCAGTTAATATAGTAATGCGGAAGCGTAGCGTTTTATCTGACGTCAAAACGGGCATGACATGGGCTTTACTTCCAAGGGTGGGCACATATCCGGAACGGCTAAGTTTGTAAACTGACTGCGTTCCGCTGTGGTTAAAGTGTATCGTCTAAGGGAAAATGGCTCTATCCAAAATCGGCGCCCAGGTAACTGTGATTGCACCGCTGGCCATAGGCGATAGGGGAGAACGATGGATGCTGAGATGTGTACGGACGAATAAACATGCAGTTGCTGAGCAACTGACAGCCCAAATGGACCAACGGACTTCCAGCAGTGTATCGTTAAGCGAACGTTGTTGCTTAGGGGTTGCCTCAGCAGGTGTCTCGTTCATGCATCCATGCTGACTGCAGTCCATCTGTACGAAGCCTGGAATTGGCACGCCAATGCTGCAAATGGACGTCCAATGAGTGACGATAGGTGAATCACGGTTTATACTCCAACGGACATATCGGCGTGAAATGTATGAAATCAAACACCCTGAGTGCATTGTAGTAGGGAATGTTTTCGTGGCATTCGCTGGGTGGTCTAGTCATTCTGGAAGGTACAGTGGATTAATACAAGTATGAATCTATCGTTGCGGATCCAGTCCACCCATACATGGTTTGTTTTTCCTCTGAATAAATGACCTAGGTGATAATCTGAGCAGCCCCCTTAGATTGTTTGCAGATGACTCTGTAATTTAATGTCTAGTAAAATCATCAGACTATCAGTTCCAATTACAAAATGATCTAGAGAGAATTTCTGTATGGTGCGAAAAGTGGCAATTGGCACTAAACAAAGAAATGTGCGAGGTCATCCACATGGGTACTAAAAGAAATCCGATAAATTTTGGGCATACGATACATCGAACAAATCTAAGAGCTGTCAATTCGACTAAATACCTAGGAATTACAATTACGAGCAACTTAAATTTGAAAGACTACGTAGATAATATTGTGGGGAGGGTGAAACAAAGACTGCGCTTTGTTGGCAGAACACTTAGAAGATGCGACAAACTCACTAAAGAGACAGCCTACATTACACTTGTCCGTCCTCTGCTGGAATATTGCTGCGCGGTGTGGGACCCCTAGCTGGTAGGATTGACAGAGGACATCGAAAAAGTGCAATGAAGGGCAGCTCGTTTCGTGAGAGTGACACGGATATGATACGCGAGTTGGGGTGGCAGTCACTGAAACAAAGGAGGTTTTCTTTGCGGCGAGATCTATTTACGGAATTTCAGTCACCAACTTTCTCTTCCGAATGCGAAAATATTTTGTTGACACCCACCTACGTAGGGAGAAATGATCATCATAATAAAATAAGAGAAATCAGAGCTCGAACGGAAAGATTTAGGTGTTCCTTTTTCCCACCCTCCATTCGAGAGTAGAATGGTAAAGAAGTAGTGTGAAAATGGTTCGACGAACCCTCTGCCAGGCATTTAAGTGTGAATTGCAGAGTAAGCATGTAGATGTAGATGAACGATCGCATCTACTAGCGTGACAATGCAACGTCGTGTCACACAGCTCGCAGCGTACGTGCGTGATTCGAACAGCAACACGATGAGTTCACCGTACTTCCCTGGCCACCAAACTTCCCGGACCTAAACCAAATCTAGAATCTGAGGGACCACGTAGATTGGGTTCTTCGCGCCATGGATCCTAAACTGAGAAACGTAGCGCATCTGGTCACGGCAATCGAGCCGGTTTCACTGTCGGAACTTCCACAGGCCAATTGGCTCTCACCCTGCGCGTCTCGCAGAGGACTGCGCTGCGAAAGGTGGTTATTCGATTCTTTTTTTTTTTTTTTTTTTTTTTTTGCTGGTAGTCACGTTAAGTTGACAGAACGGTGTATAATACAGTATTACAACCCACTGCTGCGTTTTTTTTATCCTCCAAATTCTACATCAAACGTACAAAAGGTACAAAAGTGGATTTATATCCCACAGAGAAATTTACTGTTGTATTTCCGACAGCGTATATTCCAAGAAGTGTCCGGAAACGTTTTATTTTCTCTCACATACAAATAACCACGTCGAGCAAACCAGAGAAATTAGAGCTCATACGGAGGTTTCCCTGTTTTCCACGCAAATGGAATAGAAAGGGCGTGTAACGCTAATGGTGCCAGCAATATAGATGTTGATGTAGACCTAGAAGTCTAACGCTATGGATGTATTAATAACTTAATTGCACTACTAAAATTCCAGTAACTGAACGAAACCCTACACGTTTTGATGACTGAGTTTGCGAGTACCGCGTATCTGACATAAATGGTCGTATCTTTTGCTTGCTTAGAAGTTTAACTTTTTCACAAAGCCAAAGCGCCGTAGACCTTAGTATGTGACTCTCTAATTCATACGCCAGCTGAACAGTGTTACCACCTGGAGACCACTTTGGCGACTTGCGTGTTTCTAACGTACCCCAATTATCCAACCGGGGAAAGGGTACCTACGAATCACGTGTTCTTTCCGGTGATTCCTCACATCATTGAGAAGTGAAGGCTGGGTTGAAACGAAGACTGAAAAATGCGTGATCCGACCGAGATTTTATTCCGCGACCTCCCGGTTTCCAGGTAATCTCTATACCGCTTGACCACAAGCCCCGACATACCTAACTAACCTAAGGACATCACACACATCCATGCCCGAGGCAGGATTCGAACATGCGACCGTAGCGGTCACCCGGTTCCAGACTGAAGCGCCTAGAACCGCTTGACCACAACGGCCGGCCATCGATAGGTTTTGATAAACAACCTTCCAAGTATAGAGCTTAAATCATTTACACCGCCAAGAGTCCGTAGATCTTTGTAAGTGACATAAATTTGAACTCGCTACGTTTACTCGTTCCTGAGAGAAGGCGGTCTTAACAGTCAGACACACAACAAATGGCGAAAAGTATTTTTTATGTGATATAATTACAAATTAACAATTTTCTGATTTTTTCTTTATTTGCACTGAGAAACCTTGCTTTTTGTCAAATTTCATGATTCTAGGTCAACGCGAGTACTCTACAGGTTTTGAGGACTGAGGTTGCGAGTACCGCAATATCCGAAATGAATAGTCGTATCTTTTGCTTGCTTAGAAGCTTAACTTTTTCACATAACCAAAGCGTCGTAGAACTTAGTATGTGGCGTAAATTTCAATTTGATACCTCTGTCCTCTAACTCTTCCTCAGAAAAAAAGAGATCTTTACAGTTAGAGGGACAGATATGCAGACAGACAACAAAGGGATCCTGTAGAGATTCCGATTTTACTAATTGACGTACGGAGCCTTAATAAAAGCAGTCAATAACTAGCATCGATAAAGTCCTTTTGCCAGAAACAAAGAACATAACCTAGAATATCAGTCTCCCTCTGTTTGCCCTCTCTCTCTCTCTCTCTCTCTCTCTCTCTCTCTCTCTCTTCTCTCTTTCTGGTATAGAGCAACAGAAGTAATAAACCCGTTTGCAGTTACCACTGCTGCAACTGTTACACGGAAATCAAAACCAGTTGAACAGTTCAGAACGTAAATTACCTTGTCATTTGTATCAGCCTACATAAGTTCTTGACGTGTCGTAATATAAGGCAGTGCCCCTTGGCGCTGTCTAGCATGTGTGTATGTGTATGTGTGTGTGTGTGTGTGTGTGTGAGAGAGAGAGAGAGAGAGAGAGAGAGAGAGAGAGAGAGAGTGTGTGTGTCAGAAGGCAGTGAAGGAGGTGTGAGAAGGTGGAATGGCGAAGTAGTTGGTAGAATAAAAGCGCGTGGTTGTTGGCAGCAAAGCAGACAAAAAAACTCCAGATAAGTCTCTTCAGTGTCACACCGTCTGCATACAATGCAAACTCTAATTGCCATTATTAACTCTGTCAAACAAACAATTTTATTCATTCACCACGATACGTTACTCCTAAAAGTATATTGAATGTTGATGTGTTTTAACATATTACAGAGAAATTAGTAATAAATAGTATGTCATATTTCCACAAAGTCACCATTAGTAGTACAGTTAAGCAAAACCTTTTATTCTTTAGTGATATTTTGTGATAATTTTTGTTGTCAAAGTGCTGTCAGTAACATTACTGGTCACACGATGCTTCTTAACAAAAGCTGGTACAATGAAAAGCTCTCAGAATGCACCAACAATTTTGAACCATACCAACAGACGTTAGAGAATGAATTCTCTAATATAGCATGTCATAAACGTAATAAAGTTACAGGTACAGTAATTGTTCGCTTTTAGGCTTACGCTGTAATTGTCATATTCATAACTGGTAAATTTTATTTATGTATAATGACTGCACTTACTAGGAATTACGTTTAAATGTTCGTTGGACACACTGTGAATGGCTATGCAATTAACGATCGGTCGGTCCTGTAGTAATATTCTTCTTGAAAGTCGATGATTCTGGCTGCAAAGTCAGCCAATGCTTAAATTTTTAATGAAAACCATCAAAAGGTCCTCAGCATTAGTAGTTACTTAGTCACTCTCGTTCTATCAAAGGCTTTGTCAAAGAGGGCGAAGATCAGACAGAATTTCAGGGCAGCATCACTTGCAGTGAGAAACCACCCCTAAAAGGCGTACGAATCTTCAACGAGCGCACAAGGGCGCTTGGTGCAATGAATTCAAGACACATAATGTGTACCCACAGGACATAAGGCGTGTAACTGAAAAGTTTCATCATGATCTCCACGTTGGAAAAGATGAACGATTAATTCTCCTTTCCGATCTCTGAAAACGTGCTGCTAAAAGTGTAGTAACTATGAGGAAAAGACTGAATAATTGACGAACGAAAACACGAAATTTCTCTAACAGAATCTCTGAGGTAACATCGGTAAGTATTTTGGTACCCAGAGTCATATTTTAGCAGTGTTGTTCGACCACTGTCTTGGGCGATCACCTCGCCACATCCCATGACGATATCTTGGCCACTTTATACAAATAGATCCTACTGAATTTCGGATCTTGATTTTCGCCCCCCAATTTTTTGAAAGAAGTCAGTTTGGATTAGCTGCTCCTGTTGCGAGTTGATGCTAATAGGAGGATAGCCTTGTTCGATAACTGCTACCCTAAAATTCAAGACTGGAGTACTTTAATTCTGATTCCTTGTTACCTGCTTTGACTTTTTCAGTATGCGTTCCTCCTGAAAACGGGGAGTCTTATGTTCAAGCCCTTTTAATTCACACCATATGTTCCCGGGGAGCCATTTCTTGCCTACCTCTTTTCTTTGTTGGCCAGTTTCCTGTCCAGCTACTAGTAACATATTTTGGAAATGGTCCCTCCCCCAATCCCCGATCCAGTTTTAGAAACAACTTCCATCGTCTCGGCGTCCGATGTCCGGGTCCTGAGATATCTTGAACATAAAGTCCCTCTGTTTTTATGTTTAGCACTGTGTTCTCAAGTTCAGTACCAAGAGCATAGGCGTTACATCGGTCGATACCAGCGGAGCCCGTACTGGTGTACGGCTAACGGTTAGTGTAAGGCTCAGGTAAGTCACCACGCACGCCTGAGGCTCCGTTCACATTACCCCATGGGCCACGCACTCATCATCATAGAGATAGCGTCACACCTTGGGTTGAGAGAATGCTTTCATTTAGTCCCCCTTGTTCCATCCGACACACATTTTCATTGAATGGCCCAAGAGGGAGTACGTATCTCCCTTATCTCTGGAAGGATCTAGTTTAACATGGGGTCGGACTCCCGCAATTGAAGTAGAAGTACTCATGAAGGGGTCATATCTGTGTACTTTACAATGCACGAAAGCTCACCAGACGCGACTTTCTTTTCTGCCCTTGTACTACCACGTATTGTCAAAAGCACGCGGCGAAGACCCATCAAAAAAAAAAAAAAAAAAAAAAAAAAAAAAAAAAAAAAAAACCCACATAATCAACAAAAATCTTTCCCGAAAACCACAGACAGTAAAACCAACCTACCGAGTTAAGAGTCCTACAAGGTGCAACACCATCTTTGACACGTTGACAAACATTGCGTCACGTGTACTTTTGCGCTGGTGACTTCAACGCATGAGTAGGAAAGCAACAGATACAGCTGTTGCCAAAAGTGGTCCGTTGCTAATTTTACAATCAAGTTTAGTCAAGGTTGCCCCTCTAACAGCTCTAATTTTTTTTTCTTTTTTCTTAGTCGATAGCAGACTAGCAGACACGAGCGCTCTCTTGCTTTCAAGTCTGTTATTACGTGTAAAGAATGGGTGTGTTATGGGAGATAGGAATGACGGACGCTGCGCGGTGTGCAATCACCGTGCGGCCACTCGCGAGTGTAGGCGATTACTTTGCCAGCTGTCAGAGCGCGAATGACGTCAGCAGGTGTATAAGGCGAGTTGCGCTGCGCCCCAACACTCAACGCGCAGGACTTTGCACGAGGTAGGCACGGTCGCTACCTCAGTCACGACCTAACGACGCGTTTCCATTATGTCGCCTGTTTAGGCGCCGAGTCGGGAGTTATTATTTCAATTAAGTACCTGCCCCTGTGGGTGAGATAGATGATTTTTATACCACTCAGTTTCCCCTCTACCCACCCACACTGCTGGCTACCTAATCTACGTGAACCGTTATTTCAAGCTCCGCGCCATACAATTTCGAGCAGCTTTTACATTGCGACTGCGCACGTTTGTGCGTGATGATGAATAACGCCAGGTGCCAGCAGTAAATTAAAATGACTCTACTTCCTAAAGCGAGAAACTAACTGTTCCGTGGAAGGGCACTTCATTAATCTAAGCATAGTAGACATGATGAAAAAATTCTCTCAGTTCATTCAGGCGTTTGTATGATGTACACCGTTTCACCGACACTCTAAACGTGCAACTTTGTCTGCGTCAGAAAATTGACCCTGGAGAGGAAGAATTACATTTAGCTCCATTTTAACCTCATTTTCATGTGCAACTTTTCTTGCACCCTATAAATTAGTATTATAATTCTGCAAACTTATATATGAGCAATTGTGACGTGACAGTTAAAAGCAATCGGTTCTGCTAGTAACGTTACCCACTTGAAACTCGTGAATGTTTTAGAAGTTTCCATTTGTAGACAATGAAAGAAAGATTAGTGTTTAAAGTCCCGTCGACGATGAGGTCATTAGAGACGGAGCAGGAGCACGGAAGACTGGGACGATGGGGGAGGAAACCGGAAGCGGCCTTTCAAAGAAACCATCGCGTCATCTGCCTGAAGCGATTTACGGAAATCATGGAAAATCTAAATCTGGATGACTGGACACGGGTGTGAACCGTTTTCCTCCCGGATGTCAGTCCAGCGTGCTAACCACTCCACCACATCAAAAATAACTTCCTAATTGTGAAGGAACTTCAAAACGTAAGTTACACAGCATGTCGTCCCACGATAACAACACCACGCAAAAATAGTGGCACATGGTCGGAAGAGAGTACATGTTCTGCGATTCCTGTAGGCACAGTTTCCCTGTGGTACGAATAACAGATACATTAAATTGTGGAAGTGAAATGGCGCGCCTACTGGAAAGTTGTTGTGGGTAAAACGTCCAAATTGCACAAAGATTCGCTGTGGAATTCTTCCGATATATAGACAAAAGGCAATATCGCGTCCAGCCGTGGCGAAATTTGACCAAGGCCGCACGGACGTTGAAGATGCTGGTCGAGAAGGAAAACTATCAGCATCGACCATGGATGACAATGTTCATGCAATCGAGGAACTGATTCGCAGAAATAGCGGAGTTTTCGAAGATGATTGAATGGCTCCAAGAACAAGGAGCGGATTTCTATCGTCGAAGAATTGAATGATTGTTAGAACGTCCTCCAGTTGTTTACAGAGTCTTGGCGACTATGTTGATAAATAGCGCCATGTATTTGTACCACTGTGAAGTGTAGAGCGGCATTCAGTAAAAGTTACTTGTGCTTCCACAATAATGTGCAACTTACTTTTTGAGGTCATCTCGTCCATTTTTACGAGTGTAGACCAAAATACTCACCCGACGCAACACAGTAAAAATGAACTTAGATGGTCTTCTGGCTGTTGTCCTAGCTCAGTGAACAATTCATGTACCAGTTTCCATGTACAATCTTTGGTTCTGAGCACTATGGGACTTAACATCTGAGGTCATCAGTCCCTTAGAACTTAGAACTACTTAAACCTAACTAACTTAAGGACATCACACACATCCATGCCCGAGGCAGGATTCGGACCTGCTACTGTAGCGTCGCGCGGTTCCAAACTGAAGCGCCTAGAACCGCTCGGCCACTCCGGGGACTGATGACCTCAGATGTTAAGTCCCATAGTGCTCAGAGCCATTTGAACCACTCAAAATATTATGACCACCTGCTTAACAGCTTGATGTCCGTCTTTGGAACGAAATACATCACTGATTCTGCGTATCAGCGGTCCTACAGTTTGTTCGTAGGTTTGTGGAGTTATGCGGCATAAGATGTCTACGCACAGATCTTGTGATACGCGTAAATAACGGGCCACTGTTTGGCGTCCGAGTCCGAAGCTCGTGGTCGTGCGGTAGCGTTCTCGCTTCCCACGCCCGGGTTCCCGGGTTCGATTCCCGGCGGGGTTAGGGATTTTCTCTACCTCGTGATGACTGGGTGTTGTGTGCTGTCCTTAGGTTAGTTAGGTTTAAGTAGTTCTAAGTTCTAGGGGACTGATGACCATAGATGTTAAGTCCCATAGTGCTCAGAGCCATTTGAACCTTTTCTTTTTTGCGTCCGATAGCGATCCATATGGATTCCATAGGATTTACATCAGGCAAATTTGGTCGTCGAAACGTCAATGTGAGTTCACTCTAATGCTCCCCAAACACCTGTAGCACAGTTCTGGTTCCGAGACAAGGACAACTACACTGCTGAAAGATGATAACGCCGTCGGGGAAGACATCAAGCATGAAGGGACGCAGATGGTTCGCAGCTGTCAGCGTGTCTTCGATTACTACCGGAGGTCCCATGCAAGCGTAGGAGAATGTCTCCCGTAGCATAACACAGCTGTCACCAGCCTGCGTTAGTGGCGCGCTGGCTGTTTCCAGCCGCCGTTCACCTCGATCACGGCGTTTGTGGAGAGCGTAGCAAAAAAGCGATTCACTCGAAGAGTCGATAGGTTTCCACTAATCGACGATTCCGTGGCCACTGAAACCGTAATTGACGACTTCGTTGAGTCAACATGTAAACAAGCATGGGTGGTCAACTGCGGAGCTACAGATTCAACAATGTACGATGAACGATGTGCTCTGAGACACTTGTTCGTGCACCAGCATTATGCAGTAGGTCGCTATCTATCCTACTTTACAGAGCGGACAAGCCTCCGAACCCGAAAGTTCAACGATTAAACGTATAGTGGTAGTTTCACTGCCCTACCTCTTTCCGTAGATGCTCACGACAATATCACATGAATATTCGACCAGCTTTGCCGTTTTCGAGATACTTGTTCACAGTCACTGCCTAATAATAATCTGCCGTTTGTCATAGTCGCTTATCTCAATATATTTGCTGATTTTCAGCCAATATCTTCGCTTGGGTGATCCTCCGTCCGTGTCTGCTCCGCTTACATACTTTTGTTACCGTATCATGTGCTCGCAACGCCACAAGGCAGCTTCCGACGTCGCGGTTTTGGCTTATCAGTCTACATTCCTACATCGAAACAGTCGCGAGAGATATATTGTCTTATGGAAAGTATCAGGACACCTATTAGTGGACATAATACGGGATGTGTCCATCTTACGCCTTTATGACGGCTTGAACAATGATGTGGACACTTTCAATAAGGTGTGTCAATGCTTTTGGAGGAATGGCAGCCCATTCTTCCTGGATAACCTAAACCTGAGAAGGTAGTTATGTACACTGGAGCCTGGACCGAAGTGGACTTTCTAACTCATCCTAATTCCGTTAGGTTCAGGTCGGGGTTCTGGGTAAGCCACTCCATTTCAGAAATGTTATCGTCTACAAACCATCGCTCACAGATGCTGCTTTACGACAGGCTGCATTTTCGTG
Organism: Schistocerca americana; assembly: GCF_021461395.2. Taxonomy (NCBI): domain Eukaryota; kingdom Metazoa; phylum Arthropoda; class Insecta; order Orthoptera; family Acrididae; genus Schistocerca; species Schistocerca americana. The sequence continues at coordinate 322,003,424 of NC_060121.1, read as the reverse complement.
CCGATATGAACAAGTATGGTCCCCGAACTCACCCTCTATTATAAGCAGTACACAATGCTGGGCATGGTGTTCGTATCCTCCAGCATTTAGTGTTTTCTTAAACGCTATAAGAGAAGCACGTCCTAATCAGGAAAAACACACCTTAGGTAATAACATCTCTTCCGTTCTTCATTGTTGGCAGTTGTGGACATTCATTGGGCGTTTGCCAAACGAAAACTTTTCAGCAATCCAAATCACACCTTTCCAGTCATCCGCTGTCCAGTTACATTGCTCTTTACACCACCTGAAGTTTTGCTTAGCGTTAACAAAAGATTGGTTTATGAGGAGTTGCTCCACTACTTTGCCCATTCTTTTCAACTCCATAAACTCATTTATTGTGCTAGTTGGACTGCTGGTTGCACCTTGCAACTCATGTGTGGTCCTTCCGCTGATTTCTCGAGATTTTTTGAACCACCTGCCAACCAATTTAAAGTGACGCACAATGTGAAGGTCGCTGTGTGTGGACGGGTTACTCCTGTAACCGAAATTGCAGGTACATTCTCGCACATTTGATGTTGATCGGACAGGATGAAAAAGGTTTGCATTTGTGCAATAGTAAAGTAGTATCATTGTCGTTTCAGATCTGAAGATGGTTCTAGATGAACCGAAACCGGCCACGTGAAAAAACATTTTTGCAATCAAGACGGATTGTAAATAATATTGTATAACCAGTGATTGCGGTATCCCATCAGACGTTATGTCTGTTTCTTTCAAAATTACGAATGTTCCGGTATTTGCGGGACTGTCGTCGTACATTACAACACTGTGTGACTAACCCCGTCGGCCATTTTCGGGGAAGAGATTTCGGCGGAACGACGATTTCTGCGGTCGATGCGATTCTGGGAAGTAACGGCAAGTGCGGCAGCGGCGGGCAGCGTGCGGTCAGGGCGATCACAGGTGTGGGCGGCGCTAGCTGGCCACCGGAGCCGCGCCGGGTATCGGCTTTCGGCATCGGGTTGCGGCGCCGCCGGCCAGGCGCCCGGGACCGCGGCCGCGGTAGCACCAGGCCCGCCAGGCTGGCGTGACTCACCGCGGGCGCCCCGCCGGCGTTCTCATCGCGGAGGGGCCGAGCCAGGCGGACGCGTAACGTCCGAGCCGCGGGTCATCGCGCGCTGTTGATTAGCTCGTATGTCAAATAGACAACTTCGAACAGGTAGTTCGTGATGACTGGGTGTTGTGTGATGTCCTTAGGTTAGTTAGGTTTAAGTAGTTCTGAGTCCTAGGGGACTGATGACCTCAGAAGTTAAGTGCCTTAGTGCTCAGAGCCATTTCAACCATTTGAACAGGTAGTTCATTTAACATCCACGTGGTTAATATTGAGGTATATGACACGCACGCTCATTTGAAGCAAAAAACTTCACACGCATTTAAATGGTTTCAGAGACAGAACACATTTAAGGTACATTTGTTTCTGGTGTAGTAGTGCGCACATATGTGCCTTACCCACCCCAACTGCTTCGACGGCATGCCGCAGTGACCGAGCGGTTCTAGGCGCTACAGTCTGGAACCGCGCGACCGCTACGGTCGCAGGTTCGAATCCTGCCTCGGGCATGGATGTGTGTGATGCCCTTAGGCTAGTTAGGTTTACGTAGTTCCAAGTTCTAGGGGACTGATGACCTCCGAAGTTAAGTCCCATAGTGCTCAGAGCCATTTGAACCATTTTGAACCGCTTCGATGTATTATTCAACCCAAATCTACCTCTTTGCTTTCAACCTCTTTGCAAGTGACGTGTTTCTGCCGCTAGACTAGCCCGTTGAACAAACATTTCTCCATCGTGTGTTGTGAGGTTGTGAGGGATTGACAGTGTATCAGAGAGAAGCGTCCGGTAACTGCGTTTGTACACGCTGTGGGTACAGTACCATACACCTGCACTAATAACGAATGCGATGACTGTTACGGCTACTGAGATGGTAGTGCTCCTGCTTCTGTCGAAGAATACCGTCGGCGCTTTCCGATACGTCGAATTACTGATCGTAGAGCGTGGACCACAGTTTTCAGCAAATTCCAGAATGGCTCAAATGCCCCTGAGCAGTATGGGATTTAGCTTCTGAGGTCATCAGTCCCCTAGAACTTAGAACTACTTTAACCTAACTAACCTAAGGACATCACACACACCCATGTCCGAGGCAGGATTCGAACCTGCGACTTTAGCGGTATCGCGGTTCCAGACTGTAGAACCGCACGGCCACCCCAGCCGGCCAACACATTGCATAAAACATGTACTCTTCTAGGTTCCTATTTTTTCTTCAAAACGTTTAGTTCAACAACCTATGCAGGAACAGCAACACGTTGTTGAAACGGTGTTGTGAAGTCCTACTACCACTTTAGAGGTGAATGTGTTAAAAATACGTATTTTTCAACTGATACTTTGCAAACCCCAGTCGATATGTGTCTATTGGTGTTCATGTGTGTGTGTGTGTGTGTGTGTGTGTGTGTGTGTGTGTGTGTGTGTGTGTGTGTGTGTGTGTGTCCAGCATCTCCTCCTAGAACTCTGAACCTATTTCAACCAAATTTGCTACACGTTCTGCTTGTTATATGAGAATTAACGCTGTAAGGGTTAGAACCGCCTACCTCCCATAGAAGCAAGAATATGGGGGGGGGGGGGGGGGGGGGGGGGGAATTCTGTCCTAGGAATTAGGCTGCCCTGCATGATAAGCATGTTGTGTGGGAAGTATTGGCTTGCCTTGCAGGGGTACATGTGTACATGGTCATAGCTGAGCAGAGAGGGATGGAGATGAATGGTAAGAGGGGTGGGGGGAGAAGAAGTGGGCAGATAAATGGGTAGGTGGAAATGGACAGTCAGAGATGTCGAGGATGAGATGGATACAGAGAGTGGGAAAGATGAGATGGACAGAGTGTAGAAGAGGTTGAGATGGACATAGTGTGGAGGAAGAAATGGACCGTCGGAAGGCGAAGGAAGATATGTTTGCTTTGCAGTACATTCATGTACGGGCGAAAAACCTAGCAATGTATTGAATAATACAGAAAATAAATACCAATGTACATTAAATGTGTTCCATTCGGAATAGAGCTACGTCCATGTGAAGCTTTTTGCTTCTAATAATATCATTCTTGTTATATTCCATAATACTGACCAGCCCTCCTGGAATGCACCGTATATTACAAAACCACAATCCAGAAAATGAGTAGCAGTTGCGGGTTGTCATGCCATGTAATGCCTTCTGGGGACAATAAAATTTTTACTTTCAATAATTCGTGTGATCTTTGGCCGAATTAAAAAATTTAAAATTCTGTCATATACTACTCACTAAGAGGTATAAAATTACGATAAAATTTTAACGCATCAAGACAAATATTACAGTTAGAAACTATTTGTTGGTCTCCAGGCAGCATAACTGACGGCGCGCAAATATCCGGGCTCTGTTCATACAGTATCTGAGAACTAGAGCAATTAGTGACTTCCAACAAACTTTACACATACTTTCAAACCGTGACGAAACTCTTTCTCGCTAACACCCTCCTCAAAATACTGAAAGGTAGAATGTCTATTGCTTACTACATTTTCGCTGTTCATGCAGCCAAACTTCAGCATCAGGGAGGATTTTTTAAAAATTTATTAGCTCTTTACTAACGCCTCTATTCGCAGCGGAGTTTCCAGACGTTTTCAGCATATACCACTGAATGTACTTGCAAAATTATTTCATTTTACGGCACATAGTTCGTGAGATATGACATTGTAAACATTGAGATGCGTGAAAAATTAGTTTTTGTTTAAAATGTAACGGAAATTATTCAGATTACATTCATCTACTATTTCATAATGAGAGAGCGACTTTCAACCAATAAGCATAATTTCAAATTTTCCCTAAACTTTTTCTCGCTTCGTGTTAGAAGTCAAACATTTAAAATATTAACTCATTTGTAAAGGAAAGCTGTTGTACACATGGAAGTTCAATTCTTTGAAGAATCGAGGGTTCATTGGCCAGCAGTAACTCATAAGTAATGCAGAATTGACCATTAGATCTTACGAGAAGTATATCCGTCAGTATAAAAGGAGGTGGGGGTAGTAGAGAATCAGAAACAGCACAACGGGTCGGCCAAGAGAGCTCAGTGACTTCTGAAGTGGGCTAGTCACCTGAGTAATACTTCCATCAGGGACATTTCACAGCTAAAGCTGCAGCCCTTAAGCGTGAAATACCTGAATTTTTGAGCTTTTTGACACTCAAATACCAGTTGTGCATTAACGTAAACCGACCACATTTTCCAAAATGTGGGTTGTAAAACACTTGTTCAGCCGATTCCTGAGTACTGCTCACCAATCTGTGAACCTTACCAAGTTGAACTCAAAGAAGAGAGAGAGAATGTAACGAAGAGGGATGAGGTTCGTCGTGGGATCGTTATGGAAAGAGCGAGAGCTTTATGGACATTATCAACAAACTCCAGTGCCAGGTACTCGAGAGAAACGTTGTGCATCACGAAGAGGTTTCTCCCTCTTTTTGTTTTTCTGCTTTTCTCAGATTAGGCCTATCGACTTTTTCTAGCCTCAGCTCTATCTTTTAACTGGCCTTCCTATGTCCCTGTTTAAGTTTGAATTCCTAATGCAAGGCCATCTTTGTTTCTTCCATTACTCCCAGATGTTCCTTCCAGTTTTGTTTATGTTCTTCTGTTCCCTCATTTACTCCAAAAATATTCAGTTTACGTCTAATGTCGACCGGCGAGGCAAAGTGGGTCCAAGAGACACCTGCCATGGCTCAAAGAACGGAAGCAGCAAACGTATTTGTAGGTGTGATGAACAGATAAAGCTACCTTGCGGTATGACGTTGGCTTGCCAAAGGCTAGGGGAAGAAAAACTCAATTACAAATTACCCGGTCCTCCAGGACTCGCGTTGAACAGTTATGTTGGTATCCCGCTCGAGTACAAAAAACATGATTACTCAGCAGCGACAAAGGAAATACCCGGATAGTTTCAATGGAAACAATCTCAGAGAGAACAAGGCCAAACGATTAGGAATACCGGATATCCTTAATTTCACAGAGAGGTTTACAGTCCAAATTCCGAGGGCGTACATTCTGAGAATAAATGGGCAACATATTACTTCCTGCCACATACTTCTCGTGAAATAACAATGCGGAAAAAAGAATGAGCGCTCGTACGGAGTCTTATCTACAGTCGTTCTTCCCACGTACCATTCACTGGAGAGGGGGAAGAAGGGAAGGGGGGAATGATACAGTTACGAGAAATACTCTCTGAAACACACTTTCGCTTACGTAGATGTTGATAAGAGGAGAACCATTGTCAGACGTTGCTGTTGCTGTTGACGCCTTCAGTCCAAATACCGACTGATGCAACTATCGCCCTTACACCACTTACATCTACATCCACATGGATACTCTACATTTCAGTGCCTGGCAGAGGTTTCATCGAATCACCTTCAGAATAATTCTCGAATCTGGAACGGCGCTTGAAAAATTGAACACCTATATCTTTCCGTGAGAGCTCTGATTTCCCTTATTTTATTATGATGATCGTTTTCCCTCCTAGTTCGGCGTCATCAGAATATTTTCGCCTTCGGTGGAGAAAGAGATTGAAATTTCGTGAGAATATTCCGCCACAACGAAAAACGCCTTTGTTTTAATTATGTCCACCCCAAATCCTGTATCATGTCAGTGACACTCTCTCCCCCATTTCGTGATAATTCAAAATATGCTGATCTCCTTTGAACTTTTTCGATGTACTCCATTAATCCTACCTGGTAAGGATCCCAGACCGCGCGCAGTATTCCGAAAGAGGACACACAAGCGTGGTGTAGGCAGTCTCTTTAGTAGAGCCGTTACATTTTCTAAGTGTTCTGCCAATAAAACGTAGTCTTTTGTTTGCCTTCCCCACAACATTTTCTATGTGTTATTTCCAATTTAAGTTGTTCGTAATTGTAATTTCTCAGTATTTAGTTGAATTTACGGCCTTTAGATTTGACTGATTTATTGTGTAACCGAAGATTAACGCATTCCTTCTAGCACTATTGTTGACGACCTCACTCTCTTCATTATTTAGGATCAATTGCCAATTTTCGCACCATACAGGTACCTTTTCTAAACAGTTTTGCAATTTGTTTTGATCTTCTGATGACTTTACTAGACGATAAACAACAGCATCATCTGCAAACAACCTATGACGGCTGCTCACATTGTCTCTTAAATAGTTTATATAGATAAGGAACAGCACAGGGCATATAACACTACCTTCGGGAACGCTAGAAATCACTACCGTTTCACTGAACAACTGCAATCTACATCGATTTGATCCTGCCTGCTATAGACAAACTTTGGTCTCCCTCAGGAATTAAATCCCCCTACCCCTCCTTCCGACCACTCTTGCTTCCCCATTAGCAATTTTTTCTTTGTATCTCCTCTTCATATTAAATTTTGTGTTCATAGTTTTATACACCTGTACACTGACAGAATTTTTCAAAAAGTGTTCACATTACCTAATCAGATGATCAATAAAGATCTCAGTTTCTGTGTTCTAAGACGTTTGAGGGGGGGGGGGGGGGGGACATCGGGTGCAAACTTCCACACAGGTGGCATATTAACGACTGAGTACTCCACCATGACAATGTGACAATGCAGTATTGCAAACGGCCTACATTATTCAGGAACTCTACTGATTAGCATTAGAATCATAGTCGTAGATCCTAATTTTATCACGAATGAAAATAAAATCACAGAAATTCGAGCACACACGGAGGCTTAGCAGCAACCGCTTTTCCAGCGAACCATTCCCGATTCGAACGGGAAATGGGAAAAGTGACAGTGGAACACAAATTGCCCTCCACCAAATACCTTAAGGTGGCTTGGGGAGTAAAGATGTACGAGGGTGGATCAAAAAGTAATGCCTGCCGTGTCATAAAATATTTAATAATGAGCATGTAATACGGGATTAGTACAGATCGCACTCTGAACTCTCCTCTACACAACACCCGTTCATATTCCGCCATCGTTTAACCCCAAAATCAGTTTAAAAATATTCTGACTTCTGCATCTTGATCGATTATTTTAAAAACCCAGTTTTCACTATTGGTTGTGAACTTAAACGCATTGTCTGCTTGAGTCACTTCGCAAGCACATCCTCAGCTGGCATTTGGACAGACGTTGTCGGCTGGCCAATGCGCTGTTTATGTGCAGGGTCCGTTTCTCCATTACTAAACGGCCGCACCCAAAGTCGCACATTGTTGATGTCCGTTACAGCGTCCTTATACACCTTCTTCACGGAAGGGGTTAAACCAGCTTTAAAATCATTGGTCAAGAAACAAAGTCTTGAATTTTTCCGTTTTGACGCCTGATCTCAACGATGACGATATGTGTACAAATGCATGTTGACTATGTTTAACGGTAGTACTGTGTAAAGGACAGTTGTGGATATGTTCTGTACTAACACTACTGTTATATTGTGACATTACTGCCACATATCGTTATGCGATATCTGTTCTTTCTTCGCCCAGTATTTTGGAGTGTACTGCAAAAGTGTACTCGGAGAGGAAGCTACGCTATATAATTCGGTTTATCCTCTTGTGACTCATTTCTTTGGGTCAAGTATCCCTCCATGGAGTTTTGAGCAACTTACACGGAACTGAGGCTGTGGCCCGCTCTGATGCCATTGTGTGAACGCGACCGGCGCCAGTTCATGTGCTGGATAGTGAACACCACTCCTATCTTGCCACCCATTGGAAAAAATTGGCACGACATTTTTGCTTTTCTGTGCTTCTTCAAAGGCCCATCGTGGGAGAATCGGTTGGGGTTCGCATCAATAATTTGGTTTATCCACTTATTGCATGGTGGGCATGGGACGATTAACAAAAGCATATTGTTTAAGCCTATTGCCAACCTCTCGATGGTAAAATATGGGTCTTGTAAGCAAGAAGTGGGTGATTTGTTGTTTTTTTTAGTAAATATTATTACATCCCTCGTCCGTCACATTGACAATGGTTTAGAGTTGTTCCTCCAAGTTGGATTTTTCAAAGGTTGGAACTTGTCCAGGAGGAAGGAATTTTTGGGCATTCGGGGACGAACGGTTGAGTATCGGAGAAGACGGGAGCTGATCGCCATCTCGGACTGCTATGCACATCTTCAAGAGATGTGAGTTTTCGCAGCGTGTGGTAGTGCGATCGACAATATGAGCACCTCGCTCCTCTTATGTTTCCGGCGGGCAACTTGGGTCGCTGATTTAATCCGAATTTTCATTATGTTTCCATAATCTCGTATCCAGAAGCTGCACGGAAAGCATATCTCGATGCTTCACTCTCCATGCAATATTCCTTTCATCTGGTACCTGCCACAGTGTTAGTCACTTTGCGTTATCGTAATTCGTAGTTCAGTTAACTTTGTTTCTTTGAAAACTTTTGTGGAACTAAGATTAAATACATTTCTGTTACAAGCAGACTTACCTTCCGTTTCAAGATTCTCATATTGTCCTACAGGGTTGTTGGTTATGTGGGTGCTCTGCTGTGTCCACATTTTCCTTACGTATAGTGGCCAAGTACAAAGATAATTTAACTATTATTTCTTAGAAAGCAACAAGCTTTGCACACGCTCGGCTTATGCACCACAACGCTGATCAGTAGTAGTTTACACGATTTCTGTAGATATTTTCAAGGTGTTCAGTACTAATTATTTTATCACACCGGAGGTATTACTTTTCTGATCCACCTTCGTAAATGTAGATGAACAATGGGGTGACAAAAGTCATGGGATATCTCGTAATATCGTATCGGACCTGACGTAGTGGAGCAACTCGATATGGCATGAGCCCAACAAGTCTTTGGAAGTCCCCTGCAGAAGTACTGAGCCATGCTGCCACTTTAGCCATCCGTAGCTGTGAAAGTGATGCCAGTGGACTATTTTGCACACGAACTCACCTCTCAATTATGTCCCATAGATTTTAGATCAGATTCATGTCGGGCGAGCTGGGCGACCAAATCATTCGTGGGAACTGTCCAGAATGTTCATCAAACCCATCGTGAACAATTGTGGCCCGGTGACATGGGACACTGGCATTCATAAACATTCAATCATTGTTTGGGAATATAAAGTCTATGAATGGCTGCAGCTGAACATAGCCATTTGCAGTCAATGATCGGTTCAGTTTGACCAGAGGACCCACTTCATTCCATGTAAACACAGCCCACACATTTATGGAGCCACCATCTTGCACAGTGCCTCGTTGAGATATTGTGTCCATGTCTTGTTGGGGTCTCTCGATCACTACTATCAGATTTTATCAACTGAAATAGGGACTCATCTGGTCAGGTCACGGTTTTCCAGTCGTCTAGGGCCCAAACGATATTGTCACGAGCCCAGAAGAGGCACTGCAGGCGACGTCGTGTTGTTAAATGGCTCTGAGCACTATGGGACTTAACTTCTGAGGTCATCAGTCCCCCAGAACTTAGAACTACTTAAACCTAACTAACCTAAGGACATCACACACATCCATGCCCGAGGCAGGATTCGAACCTGCGACCGTAACGGTCACGCGGTTCCAAACTGAAGCGCTTAGAACCGCACGGCCACACCGGCCGGCTGTCGTGTTGTTAGCAAAGACACTCGTGTCGGTAGTCTGCTGCCATAGTCCATTAACGCTAAATTTACCCGCACTCTCCTAATGGAGATGTTCGTCGTACGTCCCACATTGATATCGCGGTTATTTCACGCAGTGTTGCTCGTCTGTTAGTACTGACAACTCTATGCAAACGCTGCTGCTCTCGGTCGTTAAGTGAAGAGTCGGCCACTGACCCGTTTGTGGTGAGAAGCAGTGCCTGAAATTTGGTATTCTCGGCACGCTCTTGACTCTGTGATTCTCCGAGTACTGAATTCCCTAATGATTTCCTAAAACCGTTCAAAGTCTTTTAGTTCCCGGAGACATTGTGTCTGCGATACTACCCCCTTGTGTATATGTGCACAGCGCTATCCCCTGACTTTTGTCACCTCAGTGTAGCTATTTTGTGAAATTAAGAAATTCAGCCTTCAGTTGCAAGTTAAAATTTTATTAGTTTACCTAGGTTTCGATGCCAATAATGGTATCTTCTTCAGAACATATAAATTAACCCATACGGACATATGTGACACTACGTCCATATATCTGTTACCTGCTTTACTTGCCTCGGCAGGTGCAAATTTATAATCTTTAACATAGTGCAGCGCTTCAGAAACCGTGAATTGTTCAGAAATTAAGAAATTCAGCCTTCAGTTGCAAGTTAAAATTTGTAGGTTCTGAAGAAGATACCATTATTGGCATCGAAAACCAGGTAAACTAATAAAATTTTACCTTGAAACTGTAGGCTGAATTTCTTAAATTCTGAACAATTCACGGTTGCTGAAGCGCTGCACTATGTTAAAGATCTGTAGCTACACTACTGGCCATTAAAATTGCTACACCACGAAGATGACGTGCTACAGACGCGAAATTTAACCGACGGGTAGAAGATGCTGTGATATGCAAATGATTAGCTTTTCAGAGCATTCACACAAGATGGCGCCGGTGGCGACACCTACAACGTGCTGACATGAGGAAACTTTCCAACCGATTTCTCTTACACAAACAGCAGTTGACCGGCGTTGTCTGGTGAAACGTTGTTGTGACGATTCATGTAAGGAGGAGAAATGCGTACCATCACGTTTCCGACTTTGATAAAGGTCGGATTGTAGCCTATCGCGATTGTGGTTTATCGTATCGCGACATTGCTGCTCGCGTTGGTCGAGATCCAATGACTGTTAACAGAATATGGAATCGATGGGTTCAGGAGGGTAAAACGGAACGCCGTTCTGGATCCCAACGGCCTCGTATCACTAGCAGTCGAGATGACAGGCATCTTATCTGCATGGCTGTAACGGATCGTCCAGCCACGTCTCGACCCCTGAGTCAACAGATGGAGACGTTTGCAAGACAACAACCATCTGCTCGAACAGTTCGACGACGTTTGCAACAGCAGGGACTATCAGCTCGGAGACGATGGCTGCGTTTACCCTTGACGCTGCATCGCAGACAGGAGCGCCTGCGATGGTGTACTCAACGACGAACCTGGATGCACGAATGGTAAAACATCATTTTTTCGGATGATGCTGTTTACAGCATTATGATGGTCGCATCCGTATTTGGCGACATCGCGGTGAACGCACATTGGAAGCGTGTATTCGTCATCGCCATACTGGCGTATCACCCGGCGTGATGGTATGGGGTGCCATTGGTTACGTCTTGTTCGCATTGACGGCATTTTGAACAGTGGACGTTACATTTCAGATGTGTTACGACCCGTGGCTCTACCCTTCACTCGATCCCTGCGAAACCCTACATTTCAGCAGGATAATGCACGACCGCATGTTGCAGGTCCTGTACGGGCCTTTCTGGATACAGAAAATGTTCGACTGCTGCCCTGGCCAGTAGATTCTCCAGATCTCTCACCAATTGAAAACGTCTGGTCAGTGGTGGCCGAGCAACTGGCTCGTCTCAATCGCCAGTCACTAGTCTTGATGAACTGCGGTATCGTGTTGAAGCTGCATGGGCAGCTGTACCTGTACACACCATTCAAGCTCTGTTTGACTGAATGCCCAGGCGTATCAAGGCCGTTATTACGGCCAGAGCTGGTTGTTCTGGGCACCGATTTCTCAGTATCTATGCACCCAAATTGCGTGAAAATGTAATCACATGTCAGTTCTAGTACAATATATTTGTCCAATGAATACCCATTTATCATCTACATTTCTTCTTGGTGTAGCAATTTTAATGGCCAGTAGTGTATGTTACACTATGTTTAAATATCTGATAGCTACTTTACTTGCCTCGGCAGATACAAATTTACAGTCTTTAACATAGTGTAGCGCTTCAGCAATCGTGAATTGTTCAGAAATTAAGAAATTCAGCCTTTACTTGCAAGGTAAAATTTGTAGATTCTGAAGAAGATACCATTATTGACATCGAAACCTAGGTAAACTAATAAAATTTTACCTTGCAACTGAAGGCTGAATTTCTTAATTTCTGAACACGGTTGCTGAAGCGCTGCACTATGTTATAGATCTGTAGTAATTTTCAGCCCGCTCTGCTAGTAACCGTTCGCTCGCACAATTCAGATATCTGTAACTCCTGGATACTACTTCTTACGTGCATCTCCGACAACACCTTCCTGAATCCGGAGTGCCCCCCCCCCCCCCCCCCGGAGTGTGTCCCCCCCCCCCCCCCCCCCCCATTTTGCTATCGCTAGTAACGCTTCGTTGTCCCACAGACGTCCGTTCTCAGCTGATGCAGTACCCTCGCGCACAGCAGCCGACTCACCGGACGGGACAAAGCGGCGCCGGTGAGTGACTCAGCGGCGGAGGCGGCGTGGGCGGGCCCTCCTTGCCGTTTAGTTCGCTAAGTTATGGCCAAGGCCGCGTAATAGCGGCGCTCGAGGGCCGCCGGGTCCGCGGCACTCTTTCTGTCGCCGCCGGGTTTTAAATCAATAAAACGAATTACGCCGATACCATCGCCGGCTATTAACGGCGGGTGCTCGCTCGTCGGTGCAGCGGACCCCGCGAGCAGTCTAATGGCAGCCGGCTCCGCAGACTGATGGCAGATACCGCCGACGCCACTGTGGGCGGTCTCGCAATAGCACTTCCCGCACTCAGTTTCCTGAAGCTTTTAAAACAAAAAAGGTGGTTCCATTTCCGTAGTAGCTCCCGGAAGGACGACGAATATAGGGATGTTTGTTGGCGGGCAGGTACACTACTGCCCATTAAAATTACTACACCAAGAAGAAATTCAGATGATAAACGGGTATTCATTGGACAAGTATATTATACTAGAACTGACATGTGATTACATTTTCACGCAATTTGGGTGCATAGATCCAGAGAAATCAGTACCCAGAACAACCACCTCTGGCAGTAATAACGGCCTTGATACGCCTTGGCATTGAGTCAAACAGAGCTCGGATGTCGTGTACAAGTACAGCTGCCCATGCAGCTTCGACACGGTACCACAGTTCATCAAGAGTAGTGACTGACGCATTCAGACGTTTTCAATTGGTGAGAGATCTACAGAATGTGCTGGCCAGGGCAGCAGTCGAACATTTTCTGTATCCAGAAAGGCCCGAACAGGACCTACAACATGCGGTCGTGCATTATCCTCCTGAAATGTAGGGTTTCGCAGGGATCGAATGAAGGGTAGAGCCACGGGTCGTAACGCATCTGAAATGTAACGTCCACTGTTCAAAGTGCCGTCAATACGAAAAAGAAGTGACCGAGACGTGTAAGCAATGGCACCCCATATCATCACGCCGGGTGATACGCCAGCATGGCGATGACGAATACACGCTTCCAATGTGCGTTCACCGCGATGTCGTCAAACACGGATCCGACCATCATGATGCTGTAAACAGAACCTGGATTCATCCGAAAAAATTACGTTTTGCCATTCGTGCACCCAGGTTCGTCGTTGAGTACACCATCGCAGGCGCTCCTGTCTGTGATGCAGCGTCAAGGGGAACCGCAGCCATGGTCTCCGAGCTCATAGTCCATGCTGCTGCAAACGTCGTCGAACTGTTCGTGCAGATTTGTCTTGCGAACGTCCCCGTCTTTTGACTCAGGGATCGAGACGCAGTTGCACGATCCGTTACAGCCATGCGGATAAGATGCCTGCCATCTCGACTGCTAGTGATACGAGGCCGTTGAGATCCAACACGGCGTTCCGTATTACCCCCGTGAACCCACCGATTCCATATTCTGCTAACTGTCATTGGATCTCGACCACCGCGAGCAGCAGTGTCGCGATACGATAAACTGCAATCGCGATAGGCTACAATCCGTTTCTCAAAGTCGGAAACGTGATGGTACGCCTTTCTACTTCTTACACGAGGCATCACAACAACGTTTCACCAGGCAACGCCGGTCAACTGCTGTTTGTGTACGAGAAATCGGTTTGAAAGTTTCCTCATGTCAGCACGTTGTAGGTGTCTCCACCGGCGCCAACCTTGTGTGAATGCTGTGAAAAGCTAATCGTTTGCGTATCACAGCATCTTCTTCGTGTCGGTTAAATTTCACGTCTGTAGCACGTCGTCTTCGTGGTGTAGCAATTTTAATGGCCAATAGTGTACATATGAAACAAAGTCGATGGCATCATTGTCGCAAATACCCTGCTACATGCTTTTAGAGGTGTCCAATTCACTCAATATTTAATGTTTCAGCAGTGCATACAAAGTACATGAAATGATCACATTTACAGATCACTAGCATTAGCGGTTCTGATATACCAGGTATGATCCATGCTGAAACATTCATTATACACTGAAGAGCAAAAGAAAATGGTACATCTGCCTCATATCGTGTGCGCCTTCCGCGAGCACGCAACAGTGCCGCAGCACGACGTGGCATGGACTCATCTAACCTCTGGTGCTGGAGGGAACTGACACCATCAATCCTGCTGGGCTATCCATAAATCCGTAAGGAAGGGAGAACTCTTCTGAACAGCACGTTGCAAGGCATCCCAGATACGCTCAATAACGTTCATGTCTGACGAGTTTGGTGGTCAGCGGAAGTGCTTAAACTCAGAAGAGTGTTCCTGGATCACACTGTAGCAATTCTGGACGTGTGTGGTGTCGCATTGTGCTGCTGGAATTTCCCAAGTCCGTCGGAATGTACAATGGACATGAATGGACGCATGTGATTAGACAGGGTGCTTATGTGCGCGTCACCTGTCAGTCGTATCTAGACGTATCAGGGGTCCCATATCACTCCAACTGCACATGCCCCACAGCCTCCACCAGCTTGAACAGTCCTCTGCTGACATGTAGGCTGCATAGATTCATGAGGTTGTCTCCTTACCCGCAAGCGTCCATCCGCTCGATACAATTTGAAACTAGATTCGTCTGACTAGGCAACATGTTTCTATTCATCAACAGTTCATTGTCGGTGTTGGCTTGCCCAGGCGAGGCGTAAAGCTTTGTGTCGTGCAGTTATTAAGGGTACACGAGTGGGGCTTCGGCTCCGAAAGCCAATATCGATGATGTTTCATTGAATATTTCGCACACTGACACTTGTTGATGGCCCAGCATTGAAGTCTGAAGCAATTTGCGGAAGGATTGCACCACTGTCACGTTCAACGATTCTGTTCAGTCGTCGTTGGTCCCGTTCTTGCAGGATCTTTTTCCGCCCACAGCGATGTCGGAGATTTGATGTTTTACTGTATTCCTGATATTCACGATACACTCGTGAGATGGTCCTCCAGGAAAATCCCCACTTCATCGCTACCTCGGAGATTCTGTGTCCTATCGCTCGGGAGCCGACAGTAGCACCACGTTCAGATTTACTTAAATCTTGATAACCTGCCATTGTAGCAGCAGTAACCGATATAACAAATGCGCGAGACACTTGTTGTCTTATATAGGCGTTGCCGACCGCACCGCCGTATTCTGCCTGTATTTGAATACGCATTCTCATGCTAGTTTCTTTGGGGCTTCACTGTGTCTCTATATCTGAATACGCATGCTTATACCAGTTTCTTTGGCGCTTCAGTGTAGTACCACGTGTAGCCTCCCAGGGCGGCAAAGCAGTCGATCGTACAGGTGGCGAATACTGTCCTGGGATATTTGTGCCACGCCTACTCGACCTGTTCATGTAGTTCTATAAGAGTTTTGGTTGACGATTCGCACGAGTCACTTCTTGTCCCGCCATATCCCACACGTACTGGATAGCATACAAATTCAGAGAAGGTGCTGGCCAGGAAAGTTGCTTCAAGTCTTGCAGAGCACGTTATGTTTCACGGGCAGCATGTGGACTAGCATTATCCTGTTGGAACAACACTTCACCTTCCTGTAGCAAGAACGGCACAACAGATCTAACATTTCGCACGCACCGAGCGCTGGTTAGCGTCTCCTCCAGAAACACCAAGAGCGTAAGGCCTGGGATATGACTAGTGTTCGGAACGGTTCAAATGGCTCTGAGCACTATGGGACTTAACATCTGAGGTCATCAGTCCCCTAGAACTTAGACCTACTTAAACCTAACTTACTAAGGACATCACACACATCCATGCCCGAGGCAGGATTCGAAACTGCGACCATAGCAGTAGCGCGGTTCCGGACTGAAACGCCTAGAACCGCTCGGCCACAGCGGCCGGCGGGACCAGTGTGTCTTGGATGAATGCACTCTACGAGACAGCGCTCATCACGTCTACATCGAACGCGAAAACGGTCTGCTCCCCTCCCCCTTCCTCTAAAATATTTCTTGCTTTCATTCTCTTGATTTGTGTTCCCCTTTGTATGCTTCTTAACGGAGGAAATACGTCTGACAACCCAAGTCGAGATGCGTTATTTTCACACTGCGAGAACTGAGGTAGACTGGTTTCTACAGTGATATTCCAAAGCCACTGCCCAATGGGTGGCGCAGGGTACTTAGTGCAGCACAGTAATCGCTCCCTTTTCTGATCGCCAATGGCACGACACGACGAAGGCTGTTGGTATTGCTCAGCACGAGACCAACTCTTTCTAATTTTAGCGCCGCGGTCATTACACATGGTGTATGTGGAAATTTAGGATGTTCCAAACAATTCATCCTATTTTAAAAGACGCCAGTCTCTGTCTTCCCCTTTAGTTTTTATCTCCTACGGCTCCCTGACGTCTTAACACATGTCCTATCACCGACTCTTTTTTTTTTCCACATGTTCCTCACCTCGCCGATTCTGCGGAGAACTTCCTCATTTATCTTTCGATCTGATCTTCAAAAACCTTCCACAACCTCACATCTCAAACTCTTAGAGTCTTTTCATTTCCGGTTTCCTTTAGCCCACGACTCACTTCTATCACAAGAACCTAAATTATGACAAACACGCTGGGGTCGTACCCCTTTTCCGCTGCACCATATGACAAGTGTCACATCTTACAGTCTTATACAGATTGCAGCTGACTCTGTGTCGATAAAGAGATCTGAGGAAGAAGATGAGCTAGGAAAGAGGAACGGAGAGTGTAGGGAGAGGGAGAGGATAGAGCGAGGATACGAGTCAATCCGCGGCGCCGTTTCCTCCAGCAGGGTCATCAATATGGCTGGTTCTGCTCGCGCCCCGGCGCTGCGGTGCCTTTGAGAAGACCGCGCTTAATGAAGCCACATCACGCAAGGAGCCTGCCTGCCCTGGCTTCTGTTAATGGGTCCATTTCTCATAAGAGGCCTTTGTATTCACTGGCCATTCTTTTCAATCCCAACCAAGTCGAGTTCTACGCGATCGCTTCACGCCAGTCTACATTTCCTAATGTTTTATCCTGTTATTACGCATTTACCTGAAAAGATGTTTTTATGTGCTCAGTTCGGCACTAAGAGTAACATTATATATGACGGTAGTATCTGTTCCCGAAAGAACAGTTACCGTTGATGACCATGCAGCTTTTGCTAGAATGAAATGATAATTAAGTGGACACCCTAGCTGCAAAGAGGCGTTGGTATACTTCTATTAGGCGCACTACGAATGTAGTGGTGTGGACATGTTGGGAATGTGTGTCTCACGGGGAGCGTGCAAGGGACAAGTTCCTGCAGGCGCTCTATCCT
Organism: Schistocerca americana; assembly: GCF_021461395.2. Lineage (NCBI taxonomy): Eukaryota > Metazoa > Arthropoda > Insecta > Orthoptera > Acrididae > Schistocerca > Schistocerca americana. The sequence continues at coordinate 321,985,868 of NC_060121.1, read as the reverse complement.
CTGTACCCTCGGTGGCTCAAATGTATAGAGCATCTGCTATGTAAGCAGGAGATCCCGGGTTCGAGTCCCTGTCGGGGCACACATTTTCAACATGTCCCCAATGAAGTATATCAACGTCTCTTTGCAGCTAGGGTGTTCATTTAATTATCATTTCCTTCTAAGAGTAACACTTTATACACAGACGTAAAAAGATCCCAACACCAAAAAATAATTGATGTAGAGTAATGAAATTTGTCTAGGTAACAAATTTAAGTGATTATCATTGCAAGATCATAGGCTAATGTAAGCATGAGATAAGCCATTGAAAGTGTGAGATGCTGGTACATTAATAACCGGTGTGACCGCCAGAATGTTGAATACAAGAATGGAAACATGCATGCATTGTGCTGTACAGATGCTAGACGTCAGTTTGTGGGATGGAGTTCCATGCCTGCTGCACTTGGTCCGTCAGTACAGGGATGGTTAATGCTGGTCGTGGATGAAGCTGGAGTTGACGTCCTACGATGTCCTATGTGTGCTCGATTAGAGACGGATCTCGTGGCGGAGTAGGCTAAGGCATGTCGACACTCTGTGGAGCATGTTGGCTTACAACAGCGGTCCATGGGTGATGGTTACCCTGCTGGACAGCACCCCCTGGAACACTGTTCATGAACAGGTCGAATCGCCAGACGTACAAATTTGTAGTCATGGTCCGTGGGATTATCACCAGAGTGATCCCGCTGTCACACAAAATCGCACCCCCAGATGTTCAAATGTGTGTGAAATCTTATGGGACTGAACTGCTAAGGACAGCAGTCGCTAAGCTTACACACTACTTAACCTAAATCATCCAAAGGACAAACACACTCCCATGCCCGAGGGAGGACTCGAACCTCCACCAGGACCAGCCGCACAGTCCATGACTGCAGCGCCTCAGACTGCTCGGCTAATCCCGCGCGGCGCACCCCCAGATGGTAACTCCAGGTGTAGGGGCAGTGTGTGTAGCATGCATACAGGTTGGTTGCATGCCCGCAAATGACCTCCTCCTAAGCAACACACAGCCATTACTGACACCAAGGCACAACTAGCTTTAGTTATAAAACACAAAATATCTCCACCCTGCCCTCCAATGAGCTTTCGGTTGACACCATTGAATTCGGTCAGTGGAATGCACGCTACAGGACGTCGGGCTCGGAATTGTCCTTGAAGTAACCGATCTGTAACAGTTCGTTGTGTCACTGTGGTGCCAACTGCTGCCCAAATTGCTGCTGCAGATGCAGTACGATGCGCCAGAGCGGTACCCCAAACACTGTGCCCTTCCCTCTCGGTAGTGCGACGTGGCCACCCAGAGCCCGTTCTTCTTGCGACCGTACACTCCCCTGATCACCGCTGCCAGCAACCGTCTTTAGTGGCTACAATCTACCAAGTCTTTCTGCAGTATAGCAGAAGAAATATCCGGCTTCTCGTAGCCCTATTACATGACCTCGTTCAAACTAAGTGAGGTGTCCAAAAAAGGCGTCATCTTAGAGGCATTATTGACTAACATAAACTCACCACGTTCGATCTCAAAGGAAATTGACGCTCACGACAGGTACAGCGTATATTTAAAGCAAGCCTGACTTGCATCGTCATATTGGTGCTACTAGCGCCGCTCTTACGCAACTGGCTCGAAATTTGAATAGATATCATCTTTCAGATGTAGAAACACGCCTACCAACATATATATAAGTTGAAACTTCCTGGCAGATTAAAACTGTGTGCTGGACCGAGACTCGAACTCGGGACCTTTGCCTTTCGCGGGCAAGTGCTCTACCAATTGAACTACCCAAGCACGACTCACGCCCCGTCCTCACAGCTTTACTTCTGCCAGTACCTCGTCTCCTACCTTCCAAACTTTACAGAAGCTCTCCTGCGGACCTTGCACTCCTGAAAGAAAGGATATCGCGGAGACATGGATTAGCCACAGCCTGGGGGATGTTTCCAGAATGAGAAGAAGAAGTAAAGCTGTGAGGACGGGGCGTGAGTCGTGCTTGGGTAGCTCAATTGGTAGAGCACTTGCCTGCGAAAGGCAAAGGTCCCGAGTTCGAGTCTCGGTCCGGCACACAGCTTTAATCTGCCAGGAAGTTTCATATCAGCGCACACTCCGCTGCAGAGTGAAAATCTCATTATGGATATATATAAGTTCCTTATTCTGATCGTAGAATGGCAAATCGTGCCCAACCGACCCCCATGTCATCCACTTGTAATGGCGATATCGGATACAGTATCGCTCTCCTAGTAGAATTTTTCCGTTCTGAGCGCACAGTGACCACGTAAAGATGCCTAGAACAATAGTGTCGCCCGCCAAGTGTGAAGTGCATTCTGTCATTGCCTTAGGATTTCCGCCTGATTTCATTCAGCGCGCATAACGGAACTGCCATGCACGACAGCAAAGTGAAGCAATGGTGCGGGAAGTCAAAGAAGCTGCAACAGAGACGCTCCTGTAGCCTTTTCGATGGGAAGTGTTTGATCGCCCACCACACAGCCCGGATTTGGCTCCCTCTGATTTTCATCTCTTTCGCTCAAGCGAACCGCTGGCTATGAGGACAGCCAATTTGGCACAGACTACGAGCTGCGGACCAGCGTAGATAAATGGCGGGCAGCGCAGGCTGAGGTGTCTGGAAGTTGGTACAACGCTAAGACAAATGTCTAAGTCGTAACGGCGACTGCATAGTAGCTAGAAGGTGTAACTAAAAATTTCAAATAACTTTTTTATTTTTTATTTTCACTGTGGTTTCCATTTCGAGACCGTTCGGACCTGAAACAAAACTAGCCCTGTATATACAGGGCGTACCGAAACCTTTGCGTCAGTCTGGGAAACACGTGATTCGCTTACGCTTTTCGGCAACGTAAGACCCAGAACTAGCGGGGTCTATTAACTACGTGTACTGCATCTGCGTATTAGCTACACCAGTAAATTCAAGGAGTAATTTTGCCGGCCGGAGAGGCCGAGCGGTTGTAGGCGCTTCAGTCTGGTACCGCGCGACCGCTACGGTCGCAGGTTCGAATCCTGCCTCGGGCATGAACGTGTGTGATGTCCTTAGGTTAGTTAGGTTTAAGTAGTTCTAAGTTCTAGGGGACTGATGACCTCAGATGTTAAGTCCCATAGTGCTCAGAGCCATTTGAATCAAGGAGTAATTTTCAACAAGAATACGTTAAGAATGAGTGTCTCTAAACGGAGAAGGATATTTTAGAAATGAATCAAAAACTTTAACTTTGCTCGGCCTATCCCCTTTCATGCAGAGAAGATGTTTGGATTATTGGCAATACACACTGCAATTCACGCTACCGCCTCTCAGGGGCGTAACCACTGTTAAAAAAGGTGCCTAGCATCGCTGGGAAGCATCAGCCAATATTCTGTCTCTAACAAAATTTGCTCCCAGTGACATGATTTATTATGCTAGACGTTTCTAACAGAGACTAGGTATGTTCAGAGACGCTATTCGATCTTCTCTGCGATGAATATTGTTTTATAGATGGTACTGAAGCTGTCGCCCGTTTACATTAATGCATAACTGTCATCTGCGTGCCAATGATGGTCTAACACGCTGAAAACAGTCAGGTGTTTCACGAATAATGGCTTCAGCGTCACCACTGTAGAATGTTTGTCGGTGCCTCCTACACCAAACACTCCCTCTTCCCCCACAAAACGAAATCGTTTGTAGCAGTGAGGTCGGGAGAACACGGTGGCCACGGCACCTCTCCACCCCTGTCAGTCCACGCGATGGGGGAAAACATTATTACCTAAATGTTCCCTGACGCCATCGGCAAAGAGTTATGGGGCCCCTTCAGGCTGCAACCATAATCGTGTAATCAGTCATCAAGATCTTGTAAACATCCTTTGAATGGTTCAAATGGCTCTGAGCACTATGGGACTTAACATCTGTGGTCATCAGTCCCCTAGAACTTAGAACTACTTAAACCTAACTAACCTAAGGACATCACACACATCCATGCCCGAGGCAGGATTCGAACCTGCGACCGTAGCAGTCGCGCGGTTCCGGACTGAGCGCCTAGAACCGCTAGACCACCGCGGCCGGCAAACATCCTTTGAAACTTTCATGTAAACACGTTAAACATCCTTTGAAACTTACATGTAAACACAACATAAAAAACACCAATAATAATAACGCAATTGCTTATCCAGGGACGTCGACATAGCTGGCAGTAATGAAACCTTACACTTCCAAGCATTAAGATGCGAAAGGGCTGCAAATTAGATTCTAGTGTCGACGTATTGCCTACGAAACGGTCAAAACAACTCTGAATGTTGACCCATGGGAAGTCTGGCGTCAAATCCTAGATGAAAGTGGGAAAACGGTGCACCTATGACATTTTTGTCACTCAAAAACGTGTCCTTTTTTATCCCCTTCAAGCAGTCTAACATTCTATGTCTGTAGTGTTGTTAGACGATGTTTACCCATAAATTATCTGACAAATAGATCGAGCAGCAGTCTGCGACTGTTCGCTGATGACAACTACAGTGTCCGAAAACGTCTTGCAGTTGAGGGACTTTAGGGGGATGCGGCATACTTTGATAGAATTTCTCTTTGGTGTGGCGAGTGGCAGCTCGCTCTGTGGAAAAAAGTTAGTTAATGCAGACAAATAGGAAAAACAATCATTTAATATTTAATATTCGAATGTAGTATTGGGGGTAAGTTGCTTGATACAGTCAGGTCAATTTAATATCTTGCAACATGAAGTGGAACGAGCTCGCAAAAGTCGATAGCAGGGAAGTGAATGGCCGACTTCGGTTTGTTGGGAGAATTCTAGCAAAGTATGCTCATCTGTTTAGGAGACTACACGTAAAACACGAGTGCGACCTATTACTCAGTACTACTCGAGAGTTTGGGATCCTCACCTGGTTGAATACGAGGAAGATATATTAGTTGTATCGGCAGCTTCGATTATCACATCGTACGGAATCGCCCCGTGAACTCAAACGGCAAACCCTGGAGAGAGGAAGACGTTCTTTTCCCGTATTAATATTGACAAGTTTAGTGAACCGGCATTGACAAACCGCAGAACGATACCAAGGCAACCAACATACATCTTGCGTAGGGATAACGAAGACAGCTCAAGAGAAATTACGGGTACTACAGAAGCACAGTGACAGTCGTTTTTTCCTCGCTCCATTTGCGAGTGGAACAGGAAAGGGAAAGGGTAACTTCAGCTGTGCTCCGTACGATGGCTTACAGAGTACGTTAGAGCCATTAAACTGCAGCTCGACAAATTAAAAATAAAAGGGCATATGTTCGAGGGTTAGTCAAAAAGCTTTAATTGTCACATTGAAAAAAAGTAATAACGTAATTAATTATTAACTGTATATGGTGTATGTCTGTAGTAGTGGTACACATTAGCATCCTCACTCCACAAAACCACAGCACGCCCCTAGAGGAGCTACAACAAAATGATGCAGAGATTGTTACGTAACTTCATTTTTTCAAAGTGGTAGTTAAAATTTTATGACTACTGATTACTCCTCGTAAAACCTCGCCTCAGTTGCCTTTAGAAAATCCTTACATTTCCATTACCGGTCACGCACACGAACCCGAAGTGCTATCTGCCACTTCCTTCAAATATTTTTGTGCTTCAAGGATTTAGCAGCGACATTTACTAATCAAAAACTTTCTTCCCGGTTACTTGCGTAATCTATGAGGACGGCCGCGTAGATCACCATTAGTCAGCTCAGAATTATGTATTCTGCTGTTTCCCTAAATAAGGCAGATACTACGATAGTTCCTCTGAAACGGACGCACCCGATTTCCATTTTAAGATTGTGTTCGTCTTTAATGATCCCGTGGGATACAGGACGTTCAACCGTAATCTGAAAGAGAGAGAGAGGAGCCGTTTCCAAATAAGACAAACATTCGCCGCAGTCCATTGCAAATATTGGGAGAGACGTGACATGACGGCAGGTTTATCGACATAATATGATACAGCAGGTGAGGTGACAATAGGTTACACACGTGATTTAATGGTGCCGCGCTAAGTGGGGAATGCACCAATGTATTAGAGCTTAAAAACGGAGCATTTACAATTTTCCGGAACACTCTTCCATATATCAAGAAACATTAATTCGAGTTGTGTTACTGTAGAATCCAGAAATATCACTCCTATGGTTCGCAGTACACAGTTTTTAATAGAACTGTATAAAAATTCTTACAGAGCAAATAGCTGTTTAACATCCGAGCTGCATAAGCGAACAAAAATAAGAAGATACTGCCTATCCAGATTACCAGAGAGACTATGAAACGTCCCTTAGTCGTAGTCAGTGAAGCAATCTATAAACCTGTAAAAGTAGCCGCGATATTTCGCATCACTGCAGTTACAGATAAGCTTTATTTCATATCTTTGACTGTGAAGCCTACCCAAACATAATTTGTTTTTACAATTGTGAGAGCTGGATACTTACTTACATCCTAATCTGTACAAATATTTGGCACTACATCCACCACCAAAAATGTGCAGTAATGAAAACAAAATAAATATATATTTCTATACAATCTAATTGCAACCAGCGTAGCAGTACGTTTTCATTCAGGCAGTACGTGGTAATCGTTTGAAGCGTGTAGAATAATTTCAATTCCTTCAGGAAACAATATGAAACGGCAGGAAACGGCTCAGATATGTGGAATGAGTAGCAGGGAACCCTATTGGAAGTCACAAATTTCGTGAAAGGGCCTGGCAATTGCAATCTAACTTTTAGTGCTGATTTACTTTTTGATCGGTTGCAGTTATGTATTGGGTTCGACATGAATTACCATTCAGATGTTATGTACTTTGCTATTATGTGATATGAGGCTAAAACAGGATATTGATCTTTTTAGAAACTACGATAAACCCGAGACAGACTTAGAATCTGTCATCGATCTTCTCTCATGAAAAGACATCGCATTAATTGTTCTATTTCATGAAGAACGTATTTCGCTTGTTAGTGAGAGGACAACGCAGTATTCGCTTTAATGAGTGCGGAAAACCGTCCATCTGACAAACCCAACTCTTTGACAATCTGGACCTTCTTTTTAATCTTTGTCTGCATGTTAGCACCAATGGACTGCAATTCCGCAAAACGGCCTAGGTCTACCGCAAAACATCCTATTTTCAATACCGCAAAATGGCACATACTTTACCTAAAATATTAGAAATCACTAACGGAGACATGAAGTGTACAATAATTATCTTTAAAACTAGCAGCAGGCTGTTTGCCCTGTGAAACATTTATCCTAGAGTAGAATAGGCTGGAATCTAAGTACAGTTCTTTTTACCTACTCCATTAACGGTAATTCACCACGTTGATACTTGTCCCGCAATTCAGTAGCAACTTGATGATTTTTACGGTCACGTCTATTCATTTTTCTTGTATGATGCACTGTGTTAAATCACAGATAAGTTTCACCTAGCAATTGGTTTAATATTAATCTTTCACACGCTCTTCGTTTGTAATTAATTCACATAACATGTGATTCAATAACCCTGTCGCTTCTGTTTCCATGATCACAGTGTCTCTTTAATATATTATTTCACGCATTACCACATTACTCTATAAAGTTACGACACAGTTCTTCTCCGTACACCTTCACGAATGTCACCCGATCTCATTTTAACCTGTTTTCTTTATTTAAAGTTGTCCTTAATAATACAAGCCGTTCCACTGTTTATAATCGGTTTTACGAAGTCCACACTTTAAACTCTTAAACTGCCAAAAAGGATGAATGCACTTCGATATCACATTCGAGACTTCGTTCCCACTGCCTACATAAAGCATTGACTTCCGACTGGGTACATGGAAAAAACACGTCACCCAATACCACAGAGTAGCCATAGAGTCAACGTACAATCTCCGACCTAGAAGCAATACTTTTGTACGCACGATGGAATAAACGCGAAGTTGCGAAACTTACATAGGATTTAATTAGGAATTTAATTTAGTGATACTGAAAATTTATTTTTGCAGTAATAAAAGTATTTTTTGCGGTACTGAAAATTAATTTTTGCGTAATTTTTTTCACGTTTTGGTGCATTTGCTATCCAGTCGTTAGCATACTGTTTTGCATTAGTAAGGTCTTTTTATCCGTACAACAGCTAATTTTATTTTAACTGACCACATTGTGCAGTTTGTGTTCAGTATCTCATTTTTAGTATTTCCGTAAGGCGCACCATCAACCCAGGATAAGTATGTGGATTTTCGCCCGTGCCACGTGGTATATGTCCTGCGTACAAGAGTAAGCTGCAGTTTCTTTTCTGTTTACCAACCTATCACGACATGAAAACTTGCTTTCTTTTACAAAAATATAATTTACTTGTTTTCTTAAAAAATAACAGCGTTCTACAGGATGTTCGGAAATTCCCGTTACAAATTTCTAGAACTTGTAGAGGGGAGTGAGTACACAATATTTTGAAAAGGAACCCATGTCCGGAAACGTAACGTTTTGGTTGTATTAACATTAAAACACTGCGTATTTACATTATTCCAAAACAAAAAATAACTGAGCATACCGTAACTACAGAACGTAATGCCTAAGTGTTAATACAAACAAATATGCTTAAGTGATAAATGGATGTTTCGTTGTGTTTTCTTTGGAATTGTTAGCTAATAATTGTAAAAGTCACATCTAATTAAATTTCTTAAGCAGAAGTGGTGAGTTAAACATGTTAACTGTAGCCCTAGAACAGAGACGGTAAGTTTCTGAACATGTTTTCCTATTCAAAATATTACGTACTCACTCTGCTCTTCAATTCGTACAAGTCTGTAACGAGAATTTACGAACACCCTGTATAATCTGGAAGTCCTCTGACGCAATGCTACCGAAATTTCTCCATTTCTTTCACTATTTTTTTTTTTTTGTCTTGTGCATTTCTGATTTTGTGAAAAGCTGAGCAAGAAGATTCGGAGATTAATTTTCTCTGTGTACTACAAGGCAGAGGATTTCTTTTAACGATACGTTACTAAAGGTAGACTGGTGTCATGGCGACCGCCTTCAAGCTTCATGCCCGTGACGGATTTTGTAACGGAACAAGGCTTCCATATGCAGAACTAATCTATTTTCTAATTACACGGCCGTGACTGCCTGCATTCCCGCAGCTCATGCCGCAGAGGTTGCGGCCTTGTCTCGTAGATCGTTAGAGGTTTCACTGGCTACGCTTTTTTCCGCACTTTCTACGGTAGCTAATGCATGCGTCCCCCAGGCCCCACACCACGAAGGCGAATCTGTCGCCTAAAGCGGTTAAGTGGCACGAGGAAAGGCACGAACGGGCCTTCAGCTAGGAAAGCAGCGATGACTAGGAGTCTGTCCACGGTCGTTCCAGTGCGCAGCTCGTCCTAGACGCAGTTGCCTCCAGCACCACATTCCTCGCGATGGACTTCCGATGCTACATATGTGGTGGGAAACTACGTCGAACTAAAGCCTTGGTTATGTCAAGCTGACAAAACGGGAGTCCCGCAGGGCTCAATTTTGGGTCTACCGTTCCTTATATATGTGAAGAACCTTCCAGTTCACATTCAACAAGCGGAATTGGTATTTTTTGCAGATACTACTATGGTTACAACAAATCTAATTAGAGAGAAAGTAGCAGAATAGATCGTTAATCTCTGAAAATGAACTATCCACTCAGTATTCAGTTCCGTTCAACAAATAGTGTCATACCAAAAACTGATGAAGTATATGAACAGGAGTCAATAAATAGGATAGAATCTCTAGATTTTTGGGTGTACATATTGATGCAAACTTGAACTGAAAGAAGCATATTACTGAGTTTCTCGAACAACTGGGTTCAGGTACTTTTGTGCTTCGTATAACTGGTAGTCTTGGAAACAAATGAATCAACCTCCTGGCCAATTTTGCATATTTCCACTCACTAACGTCTTATGGAATAATTTCCTGGGGTAACTCCTCGCTTAGAAAGAAAGTATTGATTGTTCAAAAGCAAGCAGTGAGAATAATACTCATTAGTAAAGCCGTCAGTGGCTAAGAAAGGATTTCAGTACGCAGCATCAAAAATTTTTGATAATTTGCCCAATACCATAAAACATCTGACAGGTAGCAAAGCAAGTTTTAAATCTAACCTAAAATCAATTCCTATTTCTATTTAAAAATTTGTAGTCTTTTTCTTTCTAAAACAAACTTGGTTCTAAATGTAATGGCATAAGTAAGGCTATGTAATACTATCTTCATTAATGTTAACACCCGCCATGTATGCCTGTACACTGACTTGCTGCACCTCATTTCGATAAAAGAATCGTTCGAAAGATCTATGGAACATGTGGCCAACTAATTAACTCACTAACACCGAAAGGTACTCTGCCAAAAACGAAACATCTGCATAGAACATTTAGACGTCAACCTTACACGGTTTATTTAGGATAATATATATATATATATATATATATATATATATATATATATATATTACTGCAATATATTATTTAGCTAAATTCTTTCCCCCGATTCGTTGTAAGGAAAAATTTTACACTGCAGCAAACATCTGCTAGCCACTGTCATGCGTGGACAGGTGGATTTGTCTACACACCTCAGTGTTGCTGCGAATCTCTCTATCAGAATACAATTAGCTTCTCACTCTCGCTTTTATTCTCATTTTTTCCTTCTATTTACCTCCTGTTCTTCTTTCCCCTGACAGTCTGACAGTCTCCTCCCTCCGCCTCTAGATTAGTTAATCTCTGTAGATTCATGTCTTTCTTTCTCTCTCTCTCTCTCTCTCTCTCTCTGTTCAGATCATATGGAGGAATGATCTGAACAGAATTACTCAGAATAAATGGAACAGCAATAATGTACGATGGAATGGTCCATCTATCACTGGCGGCGAAGCTTCTAACATCGAAGATTTCAACGAGAATTTCTTGCAAGATGAGCTCGATACAAAAGTGATTTCTATGAAAAATATGAATTACGGTACCTGTGTTCTTTGGAAGTTATTAAATCTTAACGTCAAAGACAGGCTCAAAGTTCAAATTCTTCATTTTTTTCTCAGCATCTGGTATCAATACAAACTGATAACTATTCCCCCAACAGGCTTGTGAGACGTATTGTCAGTTTTGCTTCTCGTCTTCCTAGCCTTTCATTGCAGGTACAACTATGGGAACATGTAGATGAATATGGTGCACTCTGGGAAATACTGACAACTTCATTTTTCATGTTACGAAGTCGTTTCGTCATGGGCTCTTTGCGAGTATAGTGTCTATGTTAGAGACATTTTCCATGAAAGAACTGCAACAGACTGGGCCGTTTCTCCATCACCTGCAGATCACTATTGCATCTACAGCTAACCTATGTTAACTATTTCACGTAAATGAGGAGAAATAAAACAATATACAAATAGTTTCAATTCTGTTTCCATACTTTTTTTTAAATCGTGAATTTACTCCAAACTGTGCCCATTATTGATGACAATCACACTTAGTATATCATGTTTGAATTTCGGATAAAGCCATTTCCTCATTCACTACGCAATAAATTTGCAGCTGTTAGTATTTTTTAATGTAGATGAGAACTGTACTCTTTGTAAAGTAAGTCAGGTGCAACGAATTGATTATGCAAAAAAATAATGGCCAGCATCGTCTTTCACAGAAACAATATACTTAGTCGTGCAGATCATATAACTGATAGATCCGGAGCAACATCACTAATGATATTCCAAATTATTGATGTTGGGAGCCTCCAGTCTTCCAACTGTATACAATGAAGTAATGGAAATAAAGAGAAATAAATAATTTGAAGAGAATAGCTTTCACAGAAATCCACAGATGGTGACAAATTGCTTAGAAGTTTGACATTCAAGTGAAAATAGTTATTTTTGTCAACTCCTCTCATCCATGGATGACATTCATTTTCAAAATCTTGGTTCACATGCAGAGCCTAGACAAGAATATGGAAGCACCACGAGAAATGGATGCTTGGACATAAATGCATATGCAGGCCAAGCCTAAAGGTTGCGTTGTTGTATTTGACCACAAACGGCACCTGTGCAGTGTGCTCAGTACGTGGCAAGTGTCAGTCACGGCCAGGACATTGTTCTGTATAAAAGGGAGTGCGTGATGTGGGACCTAAGTGAATTCGAACGTGGGCAAATTGTTGGTGAATGTAAGGCGGATGCTTCCGTAACGAAGAGGGGATAAGCATTTAGTGATTGTGATGGAAAATAAAAGAACGGCAGCTGCGAAAGTAACGGCACTTGTGAACCCTTTCAGCACGAAAACAACATGAAGAGAGCTCCATGAGCAGGGAACTGCAGGGTGAGATGGGATGCCAATACCAATCATCAGTGGTGCGTATGACCCTAACAGGGAAGCCCCACCGAAGCCATAAAACGTGGACTGTGGAGCATCGGAAGACTGTCATTTGGTCAGATGAGTCATGTTTCACATGGTTTTCAACTTTTTGTCGAGCTGACGGCCTAAGAGTGAAACGTGGCGAGGGTTCAGTGATGATTTAGGCCGCCGTAACGTGATACTCCATAGACTTCTGTCCGCAGCACGTGGTCTAGTGGCAAGCGTTGCTGCCTCTGGATAACGGGGTCCCGGGTTCGATTCCCGGGCACCTTGGGGATTTTTTTTCCCTGCCCGGAGACGACTGTGTGTTGTCCTCATCAGGAGACTAGTAATCTACTCTGTAGGAATCAGCTTGCGTTTCGAAAAAGACGATCGTGTGAAACCCAGCTCGCGCTATTCGTCCACGAGACTCAGAGGGCCACAGACACAGGTTCCCAGGTAGATGCCATTTTTCTTGACTTCCGCAAGGCGTTCGATACAGTTCCCCACAGTCGTTTAATGAACAAAGTAAGAGCATATGGACTATCAGACCAATAGTGTGACTGGATTGAAGAGTTTCTAGATAACAGAACGCAGCATGTCATTCTCAATGGAGAGTCTTCTGAAGTAAGAGTGATTTCAGGTGTGCCGCAGGGGAGTGTCGTAGGACCGTTGCTGTTCACAATGTACATAAATGACCTTGTGGATAACATCGGAAGTTCACTGAGGCTTTTTGCGGATATGATGCTGTGGTTTATCGAGAGGTTGTAACAATGGAAAATTGTACTGAAATGCAGAAGGATCTGCAACGAATTGACGCATGGTGCAGGGAATGGCAATTGAATCTCAATGTAGACAAGTAAAATTTGCTGCGAATACATAGAAAGAAAGATCCTTTATCATTTAGTTACAATATAGCAGGTCAGCAACTGGAAGCAGTTAATTCCATAAATTATCTGGGAGTAGGCATTAGGAGTGATTTAAAATGGAATGATCATATAAAGTTGATCGTCGGTAAAGCAGATGCCAGACTGAGATTCATTGGACGAATCCTAAGGAAATGCAATCCGAAAACAAAGGAAGTAGGTTACAGTGCACTTGTTCGCCCACTGCTTGAGTATTGCTCACCGGTGTGGTATCCGTACCAGATGGTGTTGATAGAAGAGATAGAGAAGATCCAAAGGAGAGCAGCGCGCTTCGTTACAGCATCATTTAGTAATCGCGAAAGCGTTACGGAGATGATAGATAAACTCCAGTGAAGACTCTGCAGGAGAGACGCTCAGTAGCTCGGTACGGGCTTTTGTTGAAGTTTCGAGAACATACCTTCACCGAGGAGTCAAGCAGTATATTGCTCCCTCCTACGTATATCTCGCGAAGAGACCATGGGGACAAAATCAGAGAGATTAGAGCCCACACAGAGACATACCGACAATCTTTCTTTCCACAAAAAATACGAGACTGGAATAGAAGGGAGAACCGATAGAGGTACTCAAAGTACCCTCCGCCACACACAGCCAGGTGGCTAGCGGAGTATGGATGTAAATGTAGAAGTATTTAGTAGATGTAGATGTAGAAGCTGTTTCTAATGCCAGTGGTTTTGCTACACCGTATTAGGCATGGTAATGTGTTTGCAATGATTCCATATTTTCGTCTATCCCGTGCAGTTACATCAAAAACACTTGCTTTATTAATTACTCCATCGAAATGTGATAACGGGAAAATCTGGTGTTCTCGTAACATCTAGAATACGTCCATGGAAAGCATACAGAAATTTCTTTTTGCAGCGCACCTTCGAACGCTACCTGCCAACCTTGATATATTGTTGTTTAATACGTTGTCAGGGCTGACCTTATTGCATGAGTAATGTGGACGATACTGATAGGCAAAACGCGGTCCAACAAAGGTACGACTTGTTTACACACTGGGCATCGCTATTAACAACCTTCGCCTAATAACGGAGGTCGCAGGTGAGGAAAGAAACTCCCTACCACAGCATTACGCCTGAAGGTTGCCGGTTATCCGCTAATGGAAACTTATTAGTGAGTACAAAGCCACTTCCTTTCCAGATTCAATTACTCGGTGATCAGATCAGACGGCTACCTCGTGACCGCAAGTAGTGTACCGCTCGACGGAAATTCACGTCCGACAACTCGAGCAAGAAGGCTGCAATTCACGAATAACAGGTATCTGGGTTGCAATTCTCTTCCTGGACGTGCACTGACTGAAATCCGAGAAATTCTCCGCTACATTGTAAGAAATTTAATTTGTGTAAAAACAGATGTCTCGGTACATAAATGACTTAAGTGCGTGAAATTGTGTTTAAATGTGTGAGTTGGGAGCATCTGCTTTACTGTTTGACAGAGAGGAACTGGCTATATACCTTAATTTTCGATGAAACATTATGTCGTTGACAGAAGCCTCAACCATCGGTAAAAACGTCAATTCTTATGTCTTGACTTTATCGGGTATGGAATGTGAAGAAGTGTCAAAACGCAAAGAAAGCATTTTATTGTATGACCGGTTTCGACACGACTGTGCTGCCATCATTGGATCTTACGCTTTTGAATTTTTACAACATATTATCCATCACATGTCGTAAAATTCAAAAGCATAGGATCCCATGATGACAGCATAGCCCTGTCGAAACCGATCATACAATAAAATGCTTTTTTAGCGATCCTGGTTTGTGCAGCTTTCTTCAATTACCGTTCATTGCAGCTCGCCCACAGAAAGACCATGTCAGTGTCGAGTTTACGTCGTCTATGAGAACAGACACAGTATTCAATACAGTTCTGTATTCCTTAAAGTACCATATCTACCGGTAGCTTTTTCTTGAGATAAAATTATACTACATTTGATTCCTGATTATTTTTATTGAAAGTTCTTCATTTACCTACATTTCGACAATACAAGCGTGCAGCCCCTAGCGCTAGAAGTACAAGACATCTGGTGTTGTCTTCGTGTCTGGATGTCTGTTTATTGCTATTCGCGGGCAGGAGTGGCCGAGCGGTTCTAGGCGCTACAGTCTGGAACCGCGCGACCGCTACGGTCGCAGGTTCGAATCCTGCCTCGGACATGGATGTGTGTGATGTCCTTAGGTTAGTTAGGTTTAAGTGGTTCTAAGTTCTAGGGGACTGATGACCTCCGCTCTTAAGTCCCATAGGGCTCAGAGCCATTTGAACAATTTATTGCTGTTCCTCGAGAGAACGAACTGGGGTGCCAGTGTGAGTTTTGCATATAGCGGTTCACTTCAGCCAGTAAGAGTTGTGAAGTCTGCCCACTATATGGCCGGCCTTGTACTTAACAACAAGTAGAACAGGCACTAATGCTGCTTAGTGTATAAGGACAGCTGGACTGTCCGATGTTGAGTATGCTTTTACAATGACTTTACATGATTCTGTGTGTTATTGATAATGCCTGGTTGTGAGTACCCTGGGTAACATTATTTCATGCAATCCTTAGAACAGTAGCGCATCTGGAAGGTAAAATTATTTTGGAGCATCATTAAATCACATATACGGCATTCATTTCACCCAGTACCATTGCAATGACTGCACAATATAACGTTACCTGGCAGATTCACAACTAGAGGAAATCACACACAAAATCAGTTAATGGCAGTAAACAAGGTCAACTTTGGACAGATCCCCTGCACTTATATACTACATAGTGTTAGTGCCTGTTCTACTTCCTGCTAGTACCAGCACAGCAGTATAGGGACGGACATCACAATAATAGCACACACAGCCTAAGATGCCACCCCAGTCTGTGCTTTCCCAGAAGAGCAATGTACAGATTTCAACAGTGGACTTCCAGTACTTCCAACCTCGATACTACACGCTCCTCTTGTCAGTTGCCTCCAAGTCTGTGCTGCTCTGTTGCTGCAAAATATTCTCTCCTCAGTCACGAATATCACAGTGGCTGCCCCGTTCTCCATACATAAGCGTCAGTGGCCACGCATCTCCACAGGCAGGTAGTCAAGAACTGGTAGAGATCAGGATCAGAGCGAGTACGAGTCTAGCGCTGAGGGTTGCATACATTAGGAATCAAGGGGCCACTGTTACGTTAGTGCTACACCCGCTTCCTTCCTGTCCGCTGCAGTTCCGCGAGTGTGGGTTGGGTTGAGTTGTTTGAGGGGAAGAGACCAAACTGCGAGGTCATCGGTCTCATCGCATTAAGGAAGGACGGGGAAGGAAATCGGCCGTGCCCTTTCAAAGGAACCATCCCGGCATTTGCCTGGAGTGATTCAGGGAAATCACAGAAAACCTAAATCAGGATGGCCGGACGAGGGACCGCGAGGGTGAAGAGTCTGAGAACGGTTACGCTGTCGTCGCTTCCTACTCGCCGACCCATTCCCTCCTACTGAAGCGTGGTGGAGTGAGGCTGGTAGTAACTTAGCACAAAAGTTGATTGCACGATCTTGCTGTTGTAAAGTAGCACTGACAGGACGAAATAAACAACTGTCGCGATCAGATGGTCTCCAATGAACCTGTGTTTCCTGACATTGTGAGAGTCTAAGACGAAAATTATGTGATGCAATGTATCGAAATGAGAAAATGCTCCATTAGAGGAAGAGTGATATCTGGAAAAAGTTCCATGCTATAGTCCACGCTTCAGACGAAAAACGTAGCAAGTTCGTCCACTGCAAAGAAAATAGTAGTATTCTTGTTTATTCCACCTCCACCATGAAAAAACGTGTGTTTTGTCAAACGACAACTGGGCACATAGCAACATCATTGTTACACCCCTGCGACCAAAGACGCGCTATTTATATATTACTTTAGTCATGACAACCTGCATTTATGGTCTAACAGCGATTTGTGTAGCTTATCATTTGTTTCTGCAACCTTTTCGAAGACTGCTATAAATTCATCGAAGACTGCTGTAAACTTATTTTAATAATTAATCACCATTTAGAGCAGGCCTTCCCAAACTTTTCAGCTGGCGGACCCCTTCTTCAGTCAAAAATCCATGGCGGACCCCTAGTCAGTCAACAGCACAGTAACTTCAAATTTCAGAGCGAAACCCAAGGGAACTGAAAGCTTCTTAATGCAGGTGCCATGTTCCATGTTCCCAATGACCCCCCCCCCCTCCCACTCCCCCCCCCCCACCCCCCCCCCCCCGAAGTATCAATAGTCTTTGGTTTAGAGATGAATGAAAACAACTTGAAATTAACGATCCAATTTGAATTCCTACTGTATCCAGACACTTACTAGTGGATTTACTCCCTTTCTTCAACACACTATAGCCTGATTAAAATTACTTGCTAATTGAAATTACACACGATGGAGCTTTCTTCCTCCAAGAGCAATCAACGTCACGTCCAAACTGTTCGCTGTTGACAAGCTGTCGCTTATGGTCTGTCCACTTCCACTATTTGGCTACTGTTGTGTAAGGAGCTTGCATATTTCGTAACAGTCGTGCGTGTGTGTGTGTGTGTGTGTGTGTGTGTGTGTGTGTGTGTGTGTGTGTGTGTGTGTGTGTGATTTTTCGTGAAATCCGAAGAAAAATGTTCAAAAGTATGTAAAGTCTTCCTTTGGTTGTTCTCCCTCCTCATTCATTTCAACTGGAAACTTCCCTTGTGAAGGCGATGGACAAACTGCAGCCTTCTTCAATGATCCTGACTTCAGCCACCGATCCATGTTAGAAGTAATAAACTGGTCAACAATCGACTTATGAAACAGGTAGTGCACTGGCAAGGCAAGTTTAACATTTAATGATGCCTGGGGCTGCCAGCGAGAGCTGTGATTGGTCGACAAAGCTCGCTGCCGCATTCTCCGGCACTAAACTGTGTATACGTTCTCACTTAGGAGCCGCAAAGACTGCTTGGAGATACGACCTGAAGTAAAAGTACACATGTTTTTCACACGAAAAAAAAAATAGTGATGAATTTGATTTTCACATTTTTATTCAATAATTTTACTCATTATTTTACACGATTTGGTGAAAGGTGGCCGCGGACCCCCTAGAAAGAGCCGGCGGACCCCTAAGGGATCCGCGGACCACAGGTTGGGAAGCCCTGATTTAGAGAATACACTTTATCCTCATCTCCCGTTTTCTTGCACTGTCGTCACAGGCTCGGTAACGTGTTGGAAGTGTATGTCAACTAATTTTTACACGTTCTCTGAACAGAAATAAAATGTTAAAATAAATTTACAGCAGTCATTCTATTGGTGCATAATAATGGGGATGGGCAAAAATGTCGATACATCAAAGAAGGAAATTCTTTCATTATAATATCGATATGTATCACTGATAGAGGCAGAATGTAAGCTCTGCTTATGATAATATCGATATGTATCACCGATACATATCGATATCCTTATACACTGAGTGCGTGGATCAAGAAAAGATAAACGCAGTGTAGAAGTAACGTAGACTCGACGTAAAAGTCACACACATTACTGCACTGGTATTTAAAGAAAAATAAACTCTTGTCTGAAATGTTTGTGGTAAGTACAATATTTCATCCGCAGAAAACATATCAGAAGTGTTTGACTCCCGAGGCTTCTCACACGTAGGCACGAGCCATAAGTATCGATATTTTCGTCTCGATAATATTTATGACTCGCAAATCGCGATACGATACATATCGTTATTTTTAAAAAACTGCCCATCGCTGTATAACAATCGTCATGCCCAACAATTGTGTATGTAACGACAATGCCGCGAGTCCTCAATTATACTGGGCAGTTATAAGTAAAGTGCAGCTACTCACAAAAGTCCAGTGTGGGCTGTAGTTATGGTATGGCAGCGAATTTTCGTTCCAATTTTGGCCACCAGATGCAAATCTGGCTCCGCACAGCAAGTCTTCGACGTATCCGGCGCTCATATTGAACAAATTATGTGAGTGACTTTTTATAATAACATCCGTTTCATGCCTTCTTTGACCTTTTCTGTTCATGTCCCGTTCGTAATTCATTACAAACGAAAACTTTTCTGTACATTTTTTCTTGCATTCACAATGCCAGACTGTATCTGGTGGCCAAAACTGGAGTTTTTTTCCCAGCGTAAATCGGTTCCACATTGACGCATTAGAATGTATACCAAGTTTCGCTGCTATACTATAGTTATAGCCCACACTGGATCTCTGTGAGTAGTTACACTTTAGTTATATAATCAACCAGTAGTTGCCAACTTGTGCAATCGCTCTCCTTTCTAGGTTGGTGTAGTCCACTTGCACTCGATACCAAACTCAAGTGACGGCTTTTTCAGTTAAACGGGCAGTGGCGGGGACTTGCTAGTGGAGTTCCTGAGCGTACGAAGACGGTCATATGACCCACTGGTGAGTTTAAAGCGAGCAGACAGTGCACAAAATGTTCAGATGTGTGTGAAATCTTACGGGACTTAACTGCTAAGGTCATCAGTCCCTAAGCTTACACACTACTTAAGCTAAATTATCCTAAGGACAAACACACACACCCATGCCCGAGGGAGGACTCGAGCCTCCATCGGGACCACAGTGCACATTTCTGCCTTCAACTGTCTGGGTCTGCTGTTGCCCCAAATACGCCAGATAGCAAGACAAAATTGGCCGACCCATGATCCTCACATAGAAGTCTTTCACTTTTGTTGCTGACTCACCAACCGCTACTTGTCTCCCCAGGAACACACTCTCTGAGCAGGCGGTCCCGCTGCTTGCTAATCCTTGAAAGGAACCGCTACTCCGGAAAGCGGATTGCGCATTGCGTGCGTCCGACGCCGCTCACGAAGTGTTGTGCGTCATCTGCCCTGGCGTCAACTTGTAGCTTCTCCGCTGTCACACACACCAGACGCCGTCCTGCTGTCGCTCTCAACCGCTCGCAGACTCACTGTGGAGATATGTTCGGCCGATTTCTCTCTTTGAGCGCTCTCTGCCATGGCAGGAGTATACTAACAGCCATGGCTGCATTTGCCGAACGAAGCAGATCTTCAACAACGTCGTGTGCCACTAAATCTCGACACATATCCTAAGACCGCCGTTACACGGGACGAGTTTGCTAACGTTGACGTGCCACTGTACGGGTTTTGTGACCTCACTTGCTGCTGTTTCACGTTGAGGAGCTAGTTTTTCACGTGATACACAGTATAAGTTCTGCGATATTTCGGTAACGTGTCACGTAAAGTAAATTCAATAAGAAGCAAGAATGCTCTCTACATCACAAGCAAAACTTGTTGTGTTCAGCTGAAGACCTTATTCGGTGGGAGTTACGTTATACATTACACCCTATGAATAATGCTGTTTCTAAGCAACGGCACACTTAATCTCTCGAGAACGCGTCGTTATAGGTGCGACTCGCTATGATGAAACCACAGGAAACGTCACAGTGTTTCGTTGTTTTTGTGCTATAACTCGCGTGTGCGCCGCGACAGCAAACTGAAGATTCCTTTAAACGCGTGCTTTTGGTTGGATTTGCTATAATTAAATGCCAGTTAATAACATATCAGCGATTAACTCGTTCAGAAGACCGTAACATAATATAAGAGGGTGCTAATTGCAGAACTTCATCGTAGCGTAGTTTGTAAGTGTGTTAGGTTGCAGAACGGTGGGTAGTTGGTTCGCAGCTCGCTATATTCAGATTTTTTTTACACCTGCATGTTTTCCAAAAGAGTGTGGGACTTTCTTATAAAATTAATAGAAATACTTTGCGTAGTATAAGTGCCCTCTCTGTCTGGAGTGAGTTTGTCCAATTTTGTCAACTTTTATACGTTGATGTCCTTACTTACTGGACATTTATATTTCCTTATTGTATTATTACACGCTCTTTGACATGTGTGTATTACAGCGAGAACGATGTGACTAGCGTATGGACAAGGTAGGAAATTTGCGTTAAAATAGAGGTATCGTATGAATATTGGGTTATTTTCAAGAATGATTGTCAATCGGTGTTGGAGGGCTCCAAACGATACATATCGAACGTGGGATAGTAAATCGATTATGAAAGTCTCGTGGCTCGTGTTATGATCAATTATTTGTGATCGTCATTATTATGAGTTTTGCGTTGTTTCTCCAGTTCGTGCACATTACATCCCCGCCGTAATTGCTTGTGATTCCATTGGGAAATCGACACGGTGTCTCTTGATAGCGAGTGTAATGTCTGCTGCTTCTCATGTTTCTTCTGCGGATTGCCTCACATGGAAAACTTTTATTCCATGCATAGACAAATTTTTGACTTTTTGCCAGAAATATGGAATTTTGCCGGACGAGGAAAGGAAGGACTGTGTTGACTGTGGTGCTGCGAAGTCTGTAAAACGTCGTAAGAGGAGTGTGGACACTGAGATTCCGTTGCAGTTTCGTTGCGGACTTTGCGGAAAGCGAACCAGCATCAGGAAAAATGCGTGGTTCGAGTACTCCAAATTATCGATTCAGACGAGTGCAATTCTTGTGTCGCGCTGGATTCGAGATTACACGTTGCAAGCCACAGCATCGAGTTATCGGCAAATGCCGTGTGTGATTACTTCGGGGTTTCCCGAGAAGTGTGGTACGTGATAGTGACAAATGACAGGGTGCCAATTGGTGGACCGAATAAAACAGTAGAGGTAGACGAATCAGAGAAGACGACCTTCTAAAAGTCAAGCAGATCATATTTGGATTTTCGGTGGGATAGAAGGAGAGTTCCGCAAGTGTCTCGTTGTGAGGATATTGTCCCGAGATAAGGTGGCTTTAGTGGGTCTCATAAAACATTTCATACTGCATGGAACAAAAGTCATCACAGACAGGTTAAAATCGTACCAGACTCTGATAGCTGAAGGGTTCGACCACGAATTCGTGAACCACTCTGTGCAGTTCGTCTCTTCAGATAACGCCAGTGTCCATACACCGTATATAGAACGGCTGTGGAAGCCTGTCAAGTCTACCATAACAAGAGAAGGGCGTCCAGGACAGAGGGACGAACTGTACTTCTTCCAGTACCTATACTTCCACAACTTTGCAGGGGAAAGTCGACGCATGCTACACTCTGCCGATATTTCTGCGCGATATAGGCAAAGTTTACCCTGGGTACGGGAAAAAGGGAATTGCCCCTGCAGCTTATACATCACGCGGACTGTCACAAGACGATAACACCGACGACTAGTAAGGTAAGTCGTCTCCTTTGAATTTAGAAGTGCTTCTCTGACGCTTTCCTTTTGTCGTTGCTGTAGTGAAAACTTGAAGCATACTCGTAACGCGCGCCGAGAGACTTCCATAATCGATTTACGCGTACTATCGCACGTTCGATATGTATCGTTTGGAGCCCTCCAACTTCGATAGGCAATCATTCTTGAAAATTACCAAATATTGTGCGCGCCCAATTTCGTGAATAAACTGTGTGGTTTGAGATTCAAATGAAGCCGACAACTGCCTCTGGAGAGCGCCGAGAGCGCAAAATTACGTTAACCAGCTCGCCCCGTGTGCAGAGGACGCTGTCTTCGTGACGTTAGATTTCCTATCCACTTCCACGTCGTCGTTCGCTGCCTCGTCCCGTGTGACGATGGCTTAAGGAAGGGTTTTTTTTCACACGCAGAGGACGCCATATACATAACCGTAGTTTCATCTGTTCTCAAGTCCTGTTCCACAGCCTGGGATCCATTACAAGTTGTGAAATGGAAGACAGAGAGAAAGGGAGAGGGTATCACAGGTTCGATTAGTCAGCAAGGGAGTGTGTCACACTAACTGTCAAGAAACTCAGCCTGTAGAGATTACAAGATAAGCATCATTCATCGTATAAAATTCTGAGAGTCAACCATAAAATACGATTCAGGAAACGAAAAATTAGAGAAACGCATGTGTATACACAATGATACCTGCGGTCTTTTAAGCCGAACAATTCGACACGTGGAAGAGAATAGCGGTGTGGGCGGGATGAAGAGGGAATGGGGAATGATACTTGTACACCAAGGTTCCTCCATCAGAAATTGTATGATGGCCTGTGCAATGCCCTTGTAGATCCACTGTTCTTCGTCAGTTACTCCAGTGCGTCTCCCTATGTCGTATTTATCCGTGTCTATCGTACAAGAATTTTTCCGCATAGTTACAAGACAATCTAATGCCACGCAGTTGCGACGTCTCTGACTGCGTTGCCTTATTAGCTGGTTAGATCTTTGCTGCCACAGTACATCCGACTGTCCACGGACAAGTGGATTTGCTGACAGTATTTGCTGCCATTGCATCATACATCGTACAATACTCTATTGATTATTTGCTCCGAATAAACTGTTAAGTGTAGTTATACTCTAAAATCACTAAGCTATGTTTTACAGTTGATGTATTGATTAATAAGCAACACAAGAAATACGATCCGAGATACTAGACCTTACTGCCTCTCATAGAGCTGTTTCAATATTCCCGGAAGTCTTACTACATGTGTCCACTAACCTGCACCAACTTCCTCCATCCACAGCTCTTAGCAATATCTCCACTTAAATTTTTCACGTTTTCCTCGCCTCTGTGCTTCAAATTTCGTCGTCTCCGATTTTCCTACTATTTTTTGTCTAACTTCAAACTGCGCTCCGCATGTACAGTTTCAGAAGAAATGCCTCTCCATTCCATGCTAGCAGTAATTTCTTTACGAAGACTTTCTTCAACTGTGCCAATCGACGTTTGCCCCAGGCTTCGATCAGCTCACTTAGCTTTGTATACAAGGTGTTTCAAAGTCTTTGCATCAAACGTAGGAGTGTAGATCACGTCATAGAGGACAACTTTTATTACAGACGAAATGGTCCCTGAAGCTTCCCGGGGACGCTAGGAGTCTTTTATTACTGGTTAAAACCCTGTGGGGCAGCTGGATGTAGGCACTCTGTAGCGTGCGTATGTCATGTGTGTTGCCTATAAGTTAGTCAAAAAATGTTTCAAATGGCTCTGAGCACAATGAGACTTAACTTCTGAGGTCATCAGTCCCCCAGAACTTAGAACTACTTAAACCTAACTTACCTAAGGACATCACACACATCCATGCCCGAGGCAGGATTCCAACCTGCGACCGTAGCGGTCACGCGGTTCCAGACTGTAGCGCCTAGAACCGCTCGGCCACCCCGGCCGGCATAAGTTAGTTATCTATTCCAAATGAATGCGGGTAGGCCGAGCTTCTAACACACCTTTATCCAGTTAGAGACGCTCATTCTTAATGTTTTCTTGTTGACAATCACTCTATCAGTTTATTGGCATATGTAGTATGCAGATGCACCACACCTGGTTAACATACCCTGTTAGTTGGTGAAATCTCGCCATTACAAGACCGACAAATTTAATAAAAATAAATAAATAAATAATGACGCGTAGCGTATCCGGGAAGCTCCAGTGAACATTTTGCCTGTAACAGAAGGTGCTCCCCATGATATTATCTATCACCCATAGGCTTTTGATGCCAAGTCTTTGAAACACCGTGTACACCAGAATGATTTCTCTTCTGCTGTATCATCCCCCAATTTTTTAGTTTAACGTCTCGCTAGTTATATTCCTACTGCACTCTTTTATATGTTCCATATGTTTACTCTTACGTTAATTAGACTAAGTAGGCTGTGCACCCGATGTTATTATCTCCTTACAGTGCAAGTGTGGTCACTAAGGAACTAGACTCGCAGTCAGAAGTAGTTAGATTCAAATCCGCCTCCTGGTATCCAGATTTGGGATTTCCGTGGTTTGTCCGTATCGTTTAAGGCTAACGCTGTGATGGTTACTCTGTCAACTACACGATCGATTTCCTTCGCTTATCTTCTACTACTCGAACCTCCGTTCAATCTCTATGAACTCGACCTAGAATGTTAAATCGTAATTTTCCTTCGTTTCTGGATGGCGCTAGTACAATACAATACGATTTTGCCATGTTATATAAAATTTGGATATGAATATCTTTCTGAGCCAGCGTCGTACAGAGATAACAACTCGGAATAGAACTAGTGTTCACAAAAACTGTTCTTCTTTGTTTCTTAATCTGGTAAACAATGGAGTCGTTTGTCTAGTGTATTAAGAGTCACCTTGTAGACGTGCAGGGTACATCATTTCGAAGGCCGAGCTTGTGGTTCCACAGCGCCACGCTGGTTTACATATTTTTCCCATTTTGTCTTTGTCAGGGTCTCATTTACCTGCGACGAGGCCTTCACGGTGCTCCCTACCAATATTTGGCGACAGTGACGGCGCGTAATCGTGTTTGTGTTGGGACGTCCGTACAGAGACGCTTGGCGATTGCGTCGGCAGCCCAGCTCGCCTCTCGTGGGAGGGCAGGACACGGCTAGGGTGCGGAGAGGGGGGGAGGAGAGGGGGGGACCACACAGGCTAGCCGCGACCGCCGCCAGCGGACAGGAGGCTGTGGCTGCGGCTGCCACTCCACGAGCTGTGATTGGCGGTTAGCCCGCAGTTTGTTTACACGAGGCGCCGCCGCTATCTGCCGTGGCGCCGCTCCAGGGCCCACTGCAAGGACACACGGACACACTCCGTCAGCTCGGTCTCAGCTCGCGTTCACCTTACACTCTTCTAAATACGACTCCACAGGAGCCCACACATCATAATAATAGCAGAAAAAGCACATTGTTAGAAAGGATAGTTAATGAAATTTTCACGTCCGTTAGCAATAGGTTACAATTAATTTCTCCCACCAATATCCGAAAAAACACGCTTTAAAGTAATTTCCTCCCAGCACACTATCTGAGAAAAAGTAATCGTAGACCACTGTGTAATGTGGAATTGAGCACCAAGTGCCAAGAGAGACGGAACCTTCCGTGTAAAAGGACGCGGGGAATACTGTCAGCAGAGAAACAGTAACAGCAGAGCTGCAGAACCCAGCGTCAAGGTTGCCGTTCCTCCACTGACATTCAGACAGTTAAAATCTTTTATTTTCCATCACTATCGGTCACAGTTGCGATAAGTCACTTCTTTGTTGTGACACTGCGTTACATACACTGAAGACCCAAACAAATTGGTACATCTGGCTAATATGATGTAGGGCCCCAGCGAGCATGCAGAAGTGCCGCAACACGACGTGGCATGGACTCGACTAATGTCTGAAGTAGTACTGAAGGGAATTGACCTTGAATTCTGCAGGGATGTTCATAAATCAGTAAGATATGAGGAGGTGGAACCCTCTTGTGAACAGCATGTGCAGGGCATCCCAGACATGCTCGATAATGTTCATGTCTGGGGAGTTTAGCGGCCAGCAGAAGAGTTTAAACTCAAAAGAGTGTTCCTGGAGCCACTCTGTAGCAATTCTGAAGGTGTGGGGTGTCGCACTGTCCTGCTGGAATTACCCAAGTCCGTCGGAATGAACAATGGACATGAATGGATGCAGGTGATCAGACAGGATTGTTATGTACGTGTCACCTGTCTGAGTCGTATCTAGACGTATCAGGGGTCCCATATAACTCCAGCTGCACACGTCCCAAACCATTACAGATCCTCCACCAGCTTGAACAGTTCCCTACCGACATGCAGGGTCCATGGATTCATGAGGTTGTCTCTATACACTCGAGACAATTTGAAACGAAACTCGACCGACCATGCAACATGTCGCCAGTCATAAACAGTTCAATGTCGGTGTCGACGGGCTAAGACGAGGCGTAAATCTTTGTGTCGTGCAGTCATCAAGGGTACACGAGTGGGCCTTCGGCTCCTAAGGTCCATATCGACCATGTTTCGTTGAATGGTTCGCACGCTGACACTTATTGATGGCCCAGCACTGAAATCTGCAGCAATTTGCGGAAGGGTTGCATTTCTGTCACGTTGAACCATTCTCTCCAGTCGTCGTTGGTCCCGTTCTTGCAGGATCTTTTTCCACCAGCAGATATGTCGGAGATTTGATGTTCTACCGGATTCCTGATATTCACGGTACATTCGTGAAATGGTCGTACGTGAAGGTCGCCAGTTCATCTCTATCTCATACTGTAGATGCTATGTCGCATTGCTCGTGCGCCGACTATAACAACACGTTCAAGCTCAAATCTTGATAACTCCCATTGTAGCAGCAGTAACCGATCTAACAACTGCGGCAGACACTTGTTGTCTTATATAGGCGTCAGTTTCACAAGCTGCGAAATCGTCGCGAAAAAACACAGTGACCTGTATATGTAATAAGTTTCTTTAACTTACGTCTATGGTCACAATCTTTTTTGTTTAACAGATTACCGGTTTCGGTCTTTAATGACTATCATCACATCTGTTTCATAAAAACAAAGTCCTAATGTACTGCAGCCACTATGGCTGCAGTACATTAGCACATATGAAACAGATATGATGATGGTCATTAAAGACCGAAACCCGTAATCTGTTAAACAAAAAAGATTGTGACCATAGACGTAAATTAAAGAAACTTATTATACAGGCGTTGCCGACTGCAGCGCTATATTCTATCTGTTTACACGTCTCTGTATTTGAATACACATGCCTATACCAGTTGCTTTGGCGCTTCACTGAAAAATGGCTCTGAGCACTATGGGACTTAACATCTATGGTCATCAGTCCCCTAGAACTTAGAACTACTTAAACCTATCTAACCTAAGGACATCACACAACACCCAGCCATCACGAGGCAGAGAAAATCCCTGACCCCGCCGGGAATCGAACGCGGGAACCCGGGCGTGGGAAGCGAGAACGCTACCGCACGACCACGAGATGCGGGCAACTTCACTGAAGATAGAACATGATAAACCTCGCATGAGCATACAATGTGAATTCTTTCCAATCGAGTGCAGCGTACGAATGAGTAGAATTCTCACACGACGTTTATCAAGGTGTATCTATGTAATGGTTAATGGTGAGTAAAAACACATACTTGGTTACTCACATGTACAGCGATGGGAATTGTATGATTACACTCACATCTAATGTCACAGTTTGAAAATCGACGTGATTCTACGAAACTAGTCACTTCAAAGAAATATTATGGCAACTGTGATGGATATCAAAAGAATAAAGATTTTAATAACAACAGTTGCTGGTCCTGTCCTAAATCAGTTTCTTTGCGCTTTATAAATTCAGAGAACTTTTTAAAAGTGTCCCCAGCAGAGTTGTAATCGTCATAAAAGCGAATGTTGGACACACCTCATATTGCAATCCTACTCATATGTTACTGATTTGAGACACATAAGACTCCTTGTAGCTACAGATAGTATCCTTGTTCCATGTAATTATTGTTGTTAATACTGTTTAATTGGTTGTTTAGGGTCATGCTATTACGTAGTTGAGCCCAGCAACAAATAAAATGAATTTGAGATGAATTTAGAGCTGACGCTTGTTTTTTTTTTTTGTTTTTTTTTAATTTATTACATACATATCCATCATCCAATATACAGGTAGCAAAAAGGGATGCACCTAAACCACCTCATGTTAATTTCCACTTATATTTGTACGGATACCCAGAGAGTGTATTTGTGTACAAAAAGATCTCAAGCAGATAAAAGTTGAAGTGTTAAATTCATAGGTTTGCAGGCTGATGATAAATTCAGTTGACTGAAGCATACCACATAATTCCTGAAGTGTCTAAACAAATTTACATACACACAAAAAAATGTTTTGTATCACCTTGGTTACCAGACCAGCCACTATAAAGAAATGACAACTAACGGAACTGTGATGGATATCGAAAAAAATAAAGATTTTAATAACCACATTTACAGAAATTGGAATAGAGATCAACATAAACATCATTTCCGCCCTTTCTATTGCTCATGAAAACCACACATTACATATTGTACCACCATACAGCGAGACGTTCAGAGGTGGTGGTCCAGATTGCTGTACACACCGGTACCTCTGACACCCAGTAGCACGTCCTCTTGCATTGATGCATGCCTGTATTCGTCGTGGCATACTATCCACAAGTTCATCAAAGCACTGTTGGTCCAGATTGTCCCATTCCTCAACGGCGATTCGGCGTAAATCCCTCAGAGTCGTTGGTGGGTCACGTCGTCCATAAACAGCTCATTTCACTTTATCCCAGGCTTGTTCGATAGGGTTCATATCTGGAGAACATGCTGGCCACTCTAGTAGAGAGATGTCGTTATCCTGAAGGAAGTCATTCACAAGAAGTGCACAATGGGGGCGCGAATCTTCGTCCATGATGACGAATGCGTCGGCAATATGCTACCTATATGGTTGCGCTATCGGTCGGAGGATGGCATTCACGTATCGTACAGCCGTTACGACGCATTCCATGACCACAAGCGGCGTACGTCGGCCCCACATAATGCCACCCCAAAACAGCAGGGAAACTCCACCTTGCTGTACTCTCTAGACAGTGTGTCTAAGGCGTTCAGCCTGACCGGGTTGCCTCCAAATGTCTCCGACGATTGTGTCTGGTTGAAGGCATCTGCGACACTCATCGGTGAAGAGAACGTGACGCCAATCCTGAGCGGCCCGGTCGGCATGTTGTTGGGCCCATCTGTACCGCGCTGCACGGTGTCGTGGTTGCAAAGATGGACCTCGCCATGGACATCGGGAATGAAGTTCCTCATCATGCTGCCTGTTGTGCACAGTTTGAGTCGTGACACGACGTCCTGTGGCTGCACGAAAAGCATTATTCAACATGGTGGCATTACTGTCAGGGTTCCTCCGAGCCATGATCCGTAAGTAACGGCCATCCACTGCAGTAGTAGCTCTTGGGCGACCTGAGCGAGGCACGTCGTCGACAGTTCCTGTCTCTCTGTATCTCCTCCATGTCCGAACAACGTCGCTTTGGTTCACTCCGAGACGCCCGGACACTTCCCTTGTTGAGAGCCCTTCCTGGCTCAAAGTAACAATGCGGACGCAATCGAACTGCGGAGTTGACCGTCTAGGCATGATTGAACTACAGACAACTCGAGCCGTGTACCTCTTTCCTGGTGGAATGACTGCAATTGATCGGCTGTCGGACCCTCTCCGTCTAATAGGCGCTGTTCATGCATGGTTGTTTATATCTTTGAGCGGGTTTAGCGAGATTTCTGAACAGTCAAAGGGACTGTGTCTGTGATACAATATCCACATTCAACGTCTATCTACAGTAGTTCTGGGAACCGGGGTGATACAAAACTTTTTTTTATATGGGCATGTATAAGCGGTATCACGTATTGATACTATCCCACGGGCCTCGATGTTGGCAACTGAATTCTAGATTTCCATCTGACGCCAATAGATGTTGCGCGGGATCTGGCGGACCTAATGGTGCACTGCTGCTGGGCCACGCCTCAAGCAGCTCTGGACTATGAGTGCCCTCCGCCGCTACAATATAGGACGGCCGGCGGCGGCACACAGCCCAAGTGCACTTGCAGCCGTTTCACTACGACACCATCGTTCATGCTTAGCACAGTGGGCCTCATCTTGGATGACACTGTTATAGCTAGACTCTGTTTCTTCCCGTCTTAGTCCGCAGCTCGTGGTCTCGCGGTCACGTTCTCGCTTCCCGAGCACGATGTCCCGGGTTCGATTCCCGGCGGGGTAAGGGATTTTCACCTGCCTCGAGTTGACTGGGTGTTTGTGTTGTCCTCATTATTTCATCATCATGCATGCACGTGGCAAGATTGGACTGAGAAACTGTTGGGAATTTGTACGGGCGCTGATAACCGCGCAGTTGAGCGCCCCACAAACCAAACATCATCATCATCATCATCTTGCTGTCTTATTTGTAATGAGCCTTCGTGCACTTCAAGAAATCTAAGTAAATCTTATGTTCACTACGTTAACTTGTCTGCTAATTGGCCGGCCGGGGTAGCCGAGCGGTTCTAGACGCTACACACTGGAGCCGCGCGACCGCTACGGTCGCAGGTTCGAATCCTGCCTCGGGCATAGATGTGTGTGATGTCCTTAGGTTAGATAGGTTTAAGTAATTCTGAGTTCTAGGGGGCTGATGACCTCAGAAGTTAAGTCCCATAGTGCACAGTGCCATTTGAACCATTTGTCTGCTAATTATTTCCTCTCCGGTCCAGGTTTCGTTCGACAGCACCTCTCCTTACCATTGTGTACGAAGCCGTACACAACAATATCAGTGTGTGTGTGTGTGTGCGCGCGCGCGCGTACGTGTTCTTATTTCGTACCAGGTTCTATACACTTCAGGATTACCTCACTAGGATCCTAGAGAACTAATTTATAATCTAATGTATCACTAACCTGCCTGATATTGTGTTCCTCTCACTGAAGAGTACTTGGTCCAATACTTGTCACCACGTTTATGATATACACATCTAGTATTTCATAATCGATTACAGACAGCAAAATAAGGTGTTCGACAGGAGATGATACCCTGAATTTCACTGTTACTGCTTGCTTTCGACGGGTAAATGGTGAAACTGTAATAACCAAAACGTTTTATCAATTTCAGTTATAGGAATAAGATTTGTAACAAACGACAGTCCACGAACGAGCGAATCTTTTACCGCGTGGACAAGCCTTATGACTTTTTATTTGCCCAAAATACTGAGTAACTCCTTTTTTTAACAATGAATTTACCTTATGAGCAACCTAGAGTCCTGATAGGGAAAAGGCCGCCATCGATATATTTCTTGTATCTGCGGAAAACTTTTCTCAGAATGGGATGGCTATTCTGAAATTGTCATACTTACCTTCGTCTCATCGGCTGTGAGTTCTGGTGCGAGTCTTATTACTCATCTTTAACACAATTCTTCAATAAGAACTATATGGTCTGGATCACATATCGCTATCTCGAGAAGACCTAGAAGAAACCTGTACACTTTAAACGATCCACACACTCGGAGCTCGATTAGTTGATTTTGATAAATAAGTTGCTGTTCTGTACCTACAGCAGAATAATACAAAGTACTTTGAAAACCACTACATTTTAAAAGTAGTGTTAAAGCACGAGGAAGACGCAATCGTTGGTACTAGATATGTTGCAGAATGGTGAAACGAATTACACTCTCCACTTCGTTACGCACTGTTGCGCTCTTGCCAGAAAATAAAACAAGCATGATGGGAAATGACTCACACTATTGACTCTTAATAGAAAGGTGCTTCTGTGGAAGCAGCGCTCTCCTCAGAGGACTCCTTTTAATTAAGGAAGGCCGCCGCGAGGGGAAGAGTAATTTGCATATTGATTGCGGGCGCCCAAGCGTCCAGAGACAACAACCTCCCAGATCAGTTCTTTTGCAATACTCTTCCGATCAAACATACATGGCGTTTCTTTGTCGTTTTTAATTGCTTTCCATTTGATCCACATCATGGTGGAAGTACTAATTTTCAAAGAACTCTGGCGCTCTCTTGTAAATGGGTTTTGAAGGGGGGACTATGCGGCACATCAGTTACTTAGTAACAAGGATAAATATGTTTGACGTTGCAAACATACTATGCTTGTGTAATTAAGTTCCCGCTTTCATTTTTTAAACACATGAAAAACTTGGTTGTTTGCAATCTCAAGTAGGTAATATTTTAATAGCCTTTGGTACGCAAGACTTGCTACAAAAGAATTTTAGTAAGGAATTTGGTCTATACTGAATTTTTTTATACTTCAGACTTAAGTAGAACGAACTCACCTTCGAGGTCATTTAGAGACGGTGACAATCTCTTTGCCGGCCACTGTGGCCGAGCGGTTCTAGGCGCTTCAGTATGGAACCGCGCTGCTGCTACGGTAGCAGGTTCGAATCCTGCTTCGGGCATGGATGTGAGTGATGTCCTTAGGTCAGTTAGGTTTAAGTAGTTTCTAAGTTTAGGGGGCTGATGACCTCAGATGTTAAGTCCCATAGTGCTTAGATCCATATGAACGGAAGGATGGGAAAAGAAATACGGCGTGCCCTTTATAAAGGAACCGTCCAGATATTCAGGGAATTCACGGAAAACGTAAATTCGGTTTGCCAAACTTAACTCATTGCTGAAAGTGTCAATATGATCTTTTCCTCTTACACAGACCTAATGTCTTCTTTTGTTGTAACAGTAGAGATTAACACTCGCTATTGCCAGTTATTCTACAAATCCCAAGAACTTGTTTTCAAAACAGAATCTACTGATTTCTTCAGTCACATAAACATTGCTACTAATGTTTTTGTTCTTGTTCTCCTTCTTTTATCACTCCAAGGTTAGGCCTAAAGTCTGTTCCGTTCTCATCATCTCTTCTTCGGTAATCCCATACATGTCTTTCCCCACGGTTTATACTCCGTTGCTAGTTTATGAATTCTTTGGGTTGTCATACGGAGTACATGTTTCCTCCAGTTCACTTTGTATTGATTTCCTTTGGGTTATTGGTTGCAATCCTAATCCTCCATTATTACTTCATTTCTAGTTTTGTCTTCCCTAGTACAACTTTCCACAGATCTTAGAAATTTTATTTCTAATACTTCTCGTTGCCTTTATTTCTCAGCGTCCAACTTTCAGCCCCAAATAATAAAGTAGGGACTGCCATGGTTTTTTACAAAATTACTGTTGTTTCCTGCCTTGTTTTACCCTTATGTATTCTCCATATTGTGCTACACATACGTTGGTAAATGTTAGCTTGCTTCTGTATATCCTTACCTTCACCCTATGATTTGTCACATCCTAAATACTGGAAAACGGCTACCTGTCCCATCGGCTCATTATTGGGGACTTTTTTTGTTTTTACTGGGTGAGTACCTAAAAAGGCCATGGTATTAACTTTATCTATAGAAGCAGTCAGACTGTAGCTTGCGCCTTTTTTGTTTAGTTTATACAGCGTCAAAAAATGGCTCAGAGCACTATGGGACTTAATATCTATGGTCATCAGTCCCCTACAACTTAGAACTACTTAAACCTAACTAACCTAAGGACATCACACAACACCCAGTCATCACGAGGCAGAGAAAATCCCTGACCACGCCGGGAATCGAACGCGGGAAGCGAGAACGCTACCGCACGACCACGAGCTGCGGACTATATAGCGTCATTTATAATTGATCTTCACCGCCTTGTATGATAACTTCGTCATCCGCGAATAATATAGTGTTGATATGTTTATTCCTCGCAATATTTATGCTTGATGGTATTCTCTCTCTCTTTTCCATTCTCCGCTCTTATTATCAGCATAGATATAGAGTAATGTTGGTGGCATATTGCAGCCTTCTTTTACTCCTTCATTTGTTTGTATGTCAGGAGTTAACTCTCTACCATTGTCTATTAGAATTCTGGTGTTCATATACAGGCGTTTTGCGACTTGAATCATGATTTGCAATAGCTTATATCTGTGAATTCCGTCAAATGCATTTCATAATCTACAAATTCTAGTTGAGTTTCCAGATTAAATTCTCGTCTCTTCTGTATTATCTTCGCATGAGCTTCGATTTCGGAAATCTACTTGTTCCTCCATTAAAAATTTATCTGAGATTTAAAAAAAATGGTTCAAATGGCTCTGAGCACTATGGGACTTAACATCTATGGTCATCAGTCCCCTAGAACTTAGAACTACTGAAACCTAACTACCCTAAGGACATCACACAACACCCAGTCATCACGAGGCAGAGAAAATTCATGACCCCGCCGGGAATCGAACCCGGGAACCCGGGCGCGGGAAGCAAAAACGCTACCGCAGGACCACGAGCTGCGGACTTATCAGAGATATTTCACAGCCTTCCACTTATTATTTTCTGTAGATTTTGTAACTATTACTTAGAATATTTATACCACTGTAGTTAGACGTATTACTTCTTTCGACTTACTTATGTATTGAAATTGGCTTTACCATTTTCCATTCCTCCGGTTATCTCATGTTTTACCAACACTAATGTTTACTCAGGATACTGTTCAGAGGCCTCGCAATTGGAAGATTGCGGTTCATATCCTCGCCCGGCCAGTCAGATTTAGGTTTTCCGTGTTTCCCCAGATTCCAGAACGTTTCTTTTGATAAGAAGACGGTTGAAATTCTTCCCCAGCCCGAGATTGTGCTCCATCTACAATGACTTCGTTGTCGACGAGACGTTACACGCCAGCGTTGCTGCCTTCGGATTTTTTCACACAACAACAAAACCTAATCTATTCCCTCCCCTCCCCCTTTTGTGAATGAAATGAGAAGTAGTCTCGATATACGGCGCCATATAAAGATGTCCTTATCTTCCAATTGGCATAAAGAGTGTTCTAATAACTTGAGGAAATGTAGCCGGTAACCGCCGATGTTTCTACAGAACTACGTCCTATCCTTTTCAAATGAAACTGTCTTGCCATAAAATGGCAGGGTGTGCTCCTGTCGAAACAACGGCCGTTGTCAACGACGTCACCCGGCTGCATTCCCGTAAGTAATCTTTAAAATTTATCAAATGCCCGTTCCTGGTCTGTAAAACACAAATATATGACTCTTTCATTTTCATTAGAACTCTCTCCCAAATTTCTCTATAGTATTCCGTCTAAAGCCAAACTGCTCCTCAGCCATATTCTCATTCATTATCTTTTCCAGTCTATTAGCAACGATTCTTAACATATTAGGTTGGTGCACAAGTTTGTAACGTTTTTGCATAAGTTTAATAAACACAAGAGATACTCATTACAGAGACTTTAATCATCAATAGTATATTCTCCATCATTATTTACAATAGTCTGCCAACGCTGGGGTAGCTTTTCAATTTCGTGACTGGAGAGATCACTTGGGTTTTTAGGCAAAGAATTCATCGAGCCATGTTCGGATCGCATTTTAATCCGGAAAGGAAGTTCCTTGAAGGTTATTCAATAGGGAACGGAAAAGGTAAATATCTGAGGGCGCAAGACCTCGCGAGTAAGGTGGGTGCGGAATGACTTCCCAACCTAACTCATGTATAGTGCTTTTTGTCAGTCTAACAGAATGCAGGTGGCTGTTATCGTGGAGTACAAACAATTCACGCAGTTTTCCTGGTCGCTGATTTTGATTTAGGTCTGCAAGACGTCTCAGTTGTTGATAACAAATGTCAGCAGTGATGGTTACAACTCGTGAAAGCAATTCGTAGTACACCACGGTACTGTTGTTCAACCATATGCATAACATTATCTTTTGTGGACGCTCGTAGTTCTTTATACAGGGAGTTGCAGCTTTGTTTGGGCTCAACCATTCCTTTCTTTTCCTTATGTTAGCATTGTGTTGTTGTTGTGGTCTTCAGTCCAGAGACTGGTTTGATGCAGCTCTCCATGCTACTCTATACTGTGCAAGTTTCTTCATCTCCGAGTAACTACTGCAACCTACATCCTTCTGAATCTGCTTAGTGTATTTATCTCTTGGCCTCCCTCTACGATTTTTACCCTCCAGGCTTTTCTCTATCACTAAATTGGTGATCCCTTGATGTCGCAGAACGTGTTCTACTAACCGATCCCTTCTTCTAGTCAAGTTGTGCCACCAATTCCTCTTCTCCCCAATTCTATTCAGTACCTCCTCATTAGTTACGTGATCTACCCATCTGATCTTTAGCATCCTTCTATATCACCACATTTCGACAGCTTTTATTCTCTTCTTGTCCAAACTATTTATCGTCCATGTTTCACATCCATACATGGCTATACTCCATACAAATACGTTTAGAAAACACTTCCTGACACTTAAATCTATACTCGATGTTAACAAATTTCTCTTCTTCAGAAACGGTTTTCTTGACATTGCTAGTCTACATTTTATATCTTTTCTACTTCGACCATCATCAGTTATTTTGCTCCTCAAATAGTACAACTCATTTACTACTTCAAGTGTCTCATTTACTAATCTAAATCCCTCAGCATCACCCGATTTAATTCGACTACATTCCATTATTCTCGTTTTGCTTTTGTTAATGTTCATCTCATATCCTCCTTCAAGACACTGTCCATTCCGTTCAACTGCTCTTCCAGGTCCTTTGCTGTCGCTGACAGAATTACAATGTCATCGGCGAACCTCAAAGTTTTTATATCTTCTCCATAGATTTTAATTCCTACTCCAAATTTTTCTTTTGTTTCATTTACTACTTGCTCAATATACATATTGAATAACATCGGGGATAGGCTACAACCCTGTCTCACTCCCTTCCCAACCGCTGGTTCCCTTTCATGCCCCTCGATCCTTATAACTGCCATCTGGTTCTTGTACAAATTGTAAATAGCCTTTCGCTCCCTGTATTTTACCCCTGCCACCTTTAGAATTTGAAAGAGAGTATTCCAGTCAAGATTGTCAAAAGCTTTCTCTAAGTCTACAAACGCTAGAAACGTAGTTTTGCCTTTCCTTAACCTATCTTCTAAGATAAGTCGTACGGTCAGTATTGCCTCACGTGTTCCAACATTTCTACGGAATCCGAACTGATCTTCCCCAAGGTCGGCTTCTACCAATTTTTCCATTGGTCTGTAAAGAATTCGTGTCAGTATTTTGCAGCCGTGACTTATTAAACTGATAGAACAGTAATTTTCACACCTGTCAACACTTGCTTTCTTTGGGATTGGAATTATTATACTCTTCTTGAAGTTTGAGGGTATTTCGCCTTTCTCATACATCTTGCTCACCATATGGTAGAGTTTTGTCAGGACTGGCTCTCCCAAGGCTATTACTAGTTCTAATATGATGTTGTCTACACTCGGGGCCTTGTTTCGACTTAGGTCTTTCAGTGCTCTGTCAAATTCTTCACGCAGTATCATAAAGACACCATTTCTCGTCACCGGTAGCGATACAGGATACGAATGGTTGGTGTTGTTCACAAGTCAATTGATGACGAGTAAGCAGAGATGCACATATGGTCACCCGCTGATTTTGGGGATTTTGGCGTAGAGAGTGCAATACCCATACACCTGATTTTTGAACCTTCGCCACTGCATGCAAATGTCGCACGATGATAGAATGCTCACAGTTCATCACATTTTACAATTATCGAGTACGCTGACATGGATCATTCTAGATTAACGTGTTCGCACGATCTTCGTCAAAGTCTGAAGGTCTTCCTAAAAGTGGAGACTCTCTAATATCAAAATTATCCACCTTACGAACGAGAATACCACTTTCTTCCCGTGCTCTGTCCAGTGGCATTATGCCCACACACGGCGCAAATGTTTCTGGTTGCTTCCGTTGCTGCCACCCCTCTATTGAACTCAAATATATCGAAAATGTTTCGATATCTTTGCACTCCATTTTCTAGCGGTCATAGCTCCATTCATTATCTCCGAATGACAAATTGACAGTATATAAACTCAAACAGCAGTGAACGGCATACAGAAAATTACAGTCGGTAAATAAACTCACAGCAC
Organism: Schistocerca americana; assembly: GCF_021461395.2. Classification (NCBI taxonomy): domain Eukaryota; kingdom Metazoa; phylum Arthropoda; class Insecta; order Orthoptera; family Acrididae; genus Schistocerca; species Schistocerca americana. The sequence goes on along the minus strand of NC_060121.1, from coordinate 321,947,550 downwards.
TCAGAAAATCAACATGCAAATCAAAAACGCCACAAACTTGTGCACCAACCTAGTAACTTCGGCTGCATGTGAAATGAGACTAATTGTCCTGTTGTCCATTACTAGTAAATATAATTAGCAGCAGCCGTTACTCGGCGTCGTCTTGTATTTCCGCCGCACGAGCACGCTGAGGCACAACCGCCGTATAATTCTTTGGCGTAGGTCTCGTACAAGCGCGACCGCCGTATAACATCCGGCGAGCCAGCCGACACGCTGTCTTACACGACGGACTCCATATTTCGCCTCTGCCCTGCAAGTCGGTCCAGAGGCATAAATCAGAGGCGGCTAGCCTCAGACGCCAGCTGTCGCGACCGGTATGGAGTGTGGGAGCGCGTAAGTCACAGGCCGTGGGGCGGCGCCGTTTGCCCAGGTCGTGGGAGGCCGGCCCCGCTCGTAAACACTCATTACCGCCGTCCGGCTGTTTGCTCGCTCCGCGCCTCACGTCTCGCCGCAGGGACCGCCTCTGGATCGCTTTGCAGTTCCGCCGCTTACAGCTCCAATTTACATGACTCACATCTCGCATTAGCGGCTAAATAGACACGTTAACGCTGCGATACCGATCATATCGCGGATGTAGCTCGTTCTTCCTCCGCAGTTGTAAGCACACTGCACGAAATATTACGCACCCCCAGGACTTGTATCACCAACACTGTCGCCAATAAGTACAGTTCCGCGTTCTGCACCCAGACTGGGGAAACGGGACCGACAGTCCGCAGTGTCAACCTCTGCCAATGGCATCACTGGATGCCGTGTGGGTGGGCATCTGTTGAGCATACCGATCTTCTGGTTCATGTCGGCACCCAGACTGGCCAATCGCGACCAACAGTGCGCCGTGTCCTCCTCTACCAATTGCATCACTGGATGCCGTACGGGTGGGCATCTGTTCAGCATGTCGATCTTCCGGTTGTTGTCGGCACCCAGACTGGCCAATCGGGACCGACCGTCCGCCGTCTCATACTCTGCCAATGGCATCACTGGATGCCCTATGGGTGGGCATCTGTTAAGCATGCCGATCTTCCGGTTGTTGTCGGCACCCAGACTGGCCAATCGGGACCGACAGTCCGCCGTGTCATCCTCTGCCAATGGCATCACTGGATGCCCTATGGGTGGGCATCTGCTCAGCATGCCGATCTTCCGGTTGTTGTCGGCACCCAGACTGGCCAATCGGAACCGACAGTCTGCCGTGTCCTCCTCTGCCAATGGCATAACTGGATGCCGTACGGGTGGGCATCTGTTCAGCATGCCGATCTTCCGGTTGTTGTCAGCACCCAGACTGGCCAATCGGGACCTACAGTCCGCCGTCTCCTCCTCTGCCAATGGCATCACTGGATGCCGTATGGGTGGGCATCTGTTAAGCATGCCGATCTTCCGGTTGTTGTCGGCACCCAGACTGGCCAATCGGGACCGACATTCCGCCGTGTCATCCTCTGCCAATGGCATCACTGGATGCCCTATGGGTGGACATCTGTTCAGAATGCCGATCTTCGGTTGATGTCGGCACCCAGACTGGCCAATCGGGACCGACAGCCCGCTCGAACAAAGAAGTGCTGGACTGGAGGTCAACTTACCAAAAACTGCCGGACAGATGGGACAGTAAATTGCGAAAGATAGCAAGATTCAGTTGGCAAATGGAACCTGTTGTACGCCGATCCAAAGAGGCCACATAACGAACTGATCGAACTGGTTGATAATGACGATAATGATGATGATGATGATACTAATAATAATAGTAATTATAATAGTAATGATTAAATAAAGGCGAAAGAATATATATATAAATAATAGAGGGAAACATTCCACGTGGGAAAAATGTATCTAAAAACAAAGATGATGTGACTTACCAAACGAAAGCGCTGGCAGGTCGATAGACCCACAAACAAACACAAACATACACACAAAATTCAACTTTTCGCAACAAACTGTTGCCTCATCAGGAAAATGGGAAGGAGAGGGAAAGACGAAAGGATGTGGGTTTTAAGGGAGAGGGTAAGGAGTCATTCCAATCCCGGGAGCGGAAAGACTTACCTTAGGGGGAAAAAAGAACGGGAATACACTCGCACACACACACATATCCATCCACACATATACAGACACAAGCAGACATATTTAAAGACCTATATATATATATATATATATATATATATATATATATATATATATATATATATATATATATTCTTAAATGTATTATGAATCAGTTGCAATATTAGTTGAAAGACTACATGGCTGTTTATGATATTAACTAAACGTAGAGAAAGTGATTGTTTAAAAGAGGAGAATGAATACTAATCAGACAATGTTTGATAGTTAAAGTCGTTTTACACTAAGTTTCAACAAGGACGGGTATGGACAGAGAGAAACAGGCTGAATACTAACACCTTATAAAGGTAAGAGTATATATATAGTGTGTGTGTTCTAGAATGGCGTCAGAGTACGTTACCGCTCTCTATGTGTCGTAACAATCATTTAAGAAAATTTAAAGAAATAAATCTTGGACAGTCATCGGGATTGTTTACGGGACTGTATTATACTTCGTATGTTGCACACCTCCCTGCTTCCTACAAAATTTTGTACCTATAATAAACAAAATTGCGTTATTTGGTATCCTTCTTGGCGTTGTGGTTTTAGTGGCTAACACTGAAGAACCCGCTGTGTTTTGCGTTCTTCCCCGATTCGTAATTGAAATGCAATTGTGGGCTTTCAATGAAACGATTAAAACACACGGGACTGAACTTTTTGCAGACTTGACAAGGGCAACATTTGGACGTGCTCTATCATTTTTAGTATACACACCTTGCCGTAGTACAGTATTAAGAAGCCACAGAGATCACGTTATCCGTATCTTTTCCTCGAGCTGTTCCATTCAGCTGCGTGAGAATCACTCTTATTCAGCAGGGTACTTCGCTTGTGAGCTGGTTTACAGTCTGCGGTCTTTGTTAGCGAGAGGACACAGGCTTTAACGGTCTTGCCTGCAGAGCAGAAACTCGGCGGTACAGGGAATTTCGAAACAGCAGTCGCTTTTCCCTCCGGCGCTGCTTTTTCTTCCAGCCGACGCTCCCCTGGTCTTTGCAGAGGGACGGCTGAATCGGCGGGTGGCTTCGTGTTCCTGTTCCCGCCTTGATACAGCTACCAGCCACCACGATCCCGTATTTTCCGAACCTACCCAACGCGACGCGCCACACGTGAGCGACGAAAAAACAAATGTATGCGGACAATGGAGCGGTGTACCGCGCACTGAATGTAAGGGGCAGCGCGGTGCGAGGGGTTTTTAAGGAGGCGTCCACCTCGTAACTTCCCCTCTCCCCCCCCCTCCCCCCTCCCGCAAAACAACCAGTGTGGAATAAGATTCCGCCCGCGTCGCACAGGCTGCGATGCGAAAACAGTGGTTCCGAATACATTTGCATAAAGATTTCGCGAAAACTGCCCCAAATGGCCGCGCAGGTTCGTGAACAGTTTGCCGGAATGCTGCACCGCCCTCCGAAACTTTTGTTAGCACTTTCCTTTATTTGCACCCAACTGGCGAGTCAGACGCCGAAGAAAATGTACGGTTTCGCTGAGCCACTCTGGAAGCAGAATTCCTGTTCCTTACTAATCAGCTTATTTACAAAGAAAAATAGTTACATAAATTCCCCAAACAACTTCATAATGCCATTTATTTTCGTCATATTTTCGAGAGTTCATCTCTGATTCTGTACTAAATATATAATGTAATTGTGGCAGTTTGGAGACATTTTACAAAAGAAATCAAATTTAGGCAATTCCTCATCAGATACCAAGATAGATAAGATTCTTATTTCAAATGTCAAAAAATATTAGTATGCAACTGACCCGGAACTTGAAAATTAAAGATATGCAAAGCGCGCGGGGAGTCTGTTGTCAACAGTGGACAGGAAGCGTCTCTTCGAAAATGGTCTCTCATAGCATTAAGGAACATGAAACAGCGTAGATATCTGGATATATAGGTGCTTCTGAAATGATAATGCGAAGTTGGCGAAGGTGGTAGGCTAGCCATGTGCAAATGATATTAGCACAGAACCTACTGAAATAGCTGAAACAGAAGCGACGCTACGTGCATGACTAAGAACTTATTTGTTGTGGCATTTTAGATAGCGGCTGCTTTTTTTTCAAATTTTCCACTGTGTAATGCTGTACTACGTTTGTTCCTACTCGATCAAAGCAGTGGCAGTGACGGAACTTACTTGTTTCTGCACTCGACCGAAAGAGGAAAATCATCGTAGTTGCTCCCCAACATCACGGTAAAAGAGTTTTTCATTTCTGTTACTCCATAAACTCTCGAAGCTGTATTTAAGACACGAAATATTGGGATGGGTTCTTTTTCTTTTCTCTAAAATGTGTCTTCCAGTACGCCCCATTCATCAGGATTATACACTCCTGGAAATGGAAAAAAGAACACATTGACACCGGTGTGTCAGACCCACCATACTTGCTCCGGACACTGCGAGAGGGCTGTACAAGCAATGATCACACGCACGGCACAGTGGACACACCAGGAACCGCGGTATTGGCCGTCGAATGGCGCTAGCTGCGCAGCATTTGTGCACCGCCGCCGTCAGTGTCAGCCAGTTTGCCGTGGCATACGGAGCTCCATCGCAGTCTTTAACGCTGGTAGCATGCCGCGACAGCGTGGACGTGAACCGTATGTGCAGTTGACGGACTTTGAGCGAGGGCGTATAGTGGGCATGCGGGAGGCCGGGTGGACGTACCGCCTAATTGCTCAACACGTGGGGCGTGAGGTCTCCACAGTACATCGATGTTGTCGCCAGTGGTCGGCGGAAGGTGCACGTGCCCGTCGACCTGGGACCGGACCACAGCGACGCACGGATGCACGCCAAGACCGTAGGATCCTACGCAGTGCCGTAGGGGACCGCACCGCCACTTCCCAGCAAATTAGGGACACTGTTGCTCCCGGGGTATCGGCGAGGACCATTCGCAACCGTCTCCATGAAGCTGGGCTACGGTCCCGCACACCGTTAGGCCGTCTTCCGCTCACGCCCCAACATCGTGCAGCCCGCCTCCAGTGGTGTCGCGACAGGCGTGAATGGAGGGACGAATGGAGACGTATCGTCTTCAGCGATGAGAGTCGCTTCTGCCTTGGTGCAAATGATGGTCGTATGCGTGTTTGGCGCCGTGCAGGTGAGCGCCACAATCAGGACTGCATACGACCGAGGCACACAGGGCCAACACCCGGCATCATGATGTGGGGAGCGATCTCCTACACTGGCCGTACACCACTGTTCATCGTCGAGGGGACACTGAATAGTGCACGGTACATCCAAACCGTCATCGAACCCATCGTTCTACCATTCCTAGACCGGCAAGGGAACTTGCTGTTCCAACAGGACAATGCACGTCCGCATGTATCCCGTGCCACCCAACGTGCTCTAGAAGGTGTAAGTCAACTACCCTGGCCAGCAAGATCTCCGGATCTGTCCCCCATTGAGCATGTTTGGGACTGGATGAAGCGTCGTCTCACGCGGTCTGCACGTCCAGCACGAACGCTGGTCCAACTGAGGCGCCAGGTGGAAATGGCATGGCAAGCCGTTCCACAGGACTACATCCAGCATCTCTACGATCGTCTCCATGGGAGAATAGCAGCCTGCATTGCTGCGAAAGGTGGATATACACTGTACTAGTGCCGACATTGTGCATGCTCTGTTGCCTGTGTCTATGTGATTGTGGTTCTGTCAGTGTGATCATGTGATGTATCTGACCCCAGGAATGTGTCAATAAAGTTTCCTCTTCCTGGGACAATGAATTCACGGTGTTCTTATTTCAATTTCCAGGAGTGTATTAAAAAGATGCAAAATTGTGGATTTTAGGAGTTTACCGCCGCACTTCATTAGTTCCAAATTCGAACCATACATTGTGCATACCTTCCTTTTATTTGATTTAGCCAATGCCATATTCAGTTCTGTCTCTTCAACGGCATCTGTTATCCGAGTAGGCAAACTGAAGTCCCAGTCCGGGGCTCACGAGGAAGACAGACCGTGCTGCGCACGTCACAGCACGTGACACATCAGGTCTTACAAGTGCCAGCGCTCCGGCAAGGAGCGAGAAACTGTTTCACAAGACTTTAATAATTCTTGACTGCGCGTTTAAATGCAGGAAAGCTCTCCATAGCACACGACAAAGTTAAGACTTTTGGTGGGGTAACTTTTCGATTGCCCCGTGGTCGCTGCACGGAGCCGGAGCACGGAGAGAGTGTGGTTGACGAGCCGACTAGTGTGACGTCACAAGCTCGTTACGGAGGCCCGTATTTCTCATCGACCAGAGTGACATTCCCCTCACGTTTACGCGCGAGGAACTGAAAGACGGAATGGCAAAACTCCGGTATTCTTTTACGTGAGCCGACGTCATCTTCTTAGCGCCTAAAGTTGATCGGAACTCTTATTCTGAACTCCCCCATACACTGTGATTTGACGGGAAAAAGGGTGCAAATTCATGTCTTCAATTCCGACTCTTAAATTTTTTCATTGCACTCGTCTGTGGCATGCCTCCTTCGCAACGTCTTCACCATTTACTACGTAAAGACAGAATAAAATCTCTTTAATGGTTCAAATGGCTCTGAGCACTATGGGACCCAACTGCTGAGGTCATTAATCCCCTAGAACTTAGAACTAGTTAAACCTAACTAACCTAAGGATATCACAAACATCCATGCCTCAGGCAGGATTCGAACCTGCGACCGTAGCGGTCTTGCGGTTCCAGACTGCAGCGCCTTTAACTGCACGGCTACTTCGACCGGCAAAATCTCTTTACATGACGGGTTTAAATAATGTACTTTGTTAAGTAAATCACGTTCAGTTCACAAAACAAGTAAAGAGCGAACAGTCGTGGCCGTACTTTTACCGACATTCGTTATTGTATCTGATGATGAAGGTACAGTGATGCAGCGGCTACCCAGTGATTCAATAACAGTCCTGTTTTCGTAAATTTAAAAAACTTTTCTATAACTGTAAAACTGTGTGTACAGACACAGAGAGTGTTTCACTGGCACCGCAGGCCACAATAAGTATATGTCATTGCATCTCTGTTTTATTTAATGTGAAACTCTGAGCGCTATGGGACTTAATTGCTGTGGTCATCAGACCCCTAGAACTTAGAACTACTTAAACCTAACTAACCTACGGAAATCACACACATCCATGCCCGAGACAGGATTCGAACCTGTGATCGTAGCGGTCGCGTGGTTCCAGACTGTACCACATAGAACCACTCGGCCACTCCGACCGGCAATGACTTTCAAATTTCATTTGGGTTTCTCTTCTCGTTTTACACTTCGACGTTCTTCACACCGTGCGACATATATGCTGATAGGTATCAATTTTTTATGTATGTCTTTCTCTTGTTCAAAAGTTGTGTCACATCCTAGATACTGGAAACAGGACACCTGTTCTGTTACTATGTTACTGACTATTATATTGATCCGTATTGGATATTTTCCTGAAAAGGCGATTGTTTTTGTTTTATTTGCTGATATCTTCAGATTATAATTTTGGCTTATGTTGTTCAATCTATTTGTACATTGTCTTTACTCTGCTGTATGATAACCTAGCCGTCGGCAAAAAGCATTGTACTTAGAAATTTGTATGTCTCAATTCTGTCATTCATCCATTCCCTGGCCAAGTTGTCGATGTAGATGTTGAACAGTGTTGCCTTAGTCCTTGGTTTATCTCTATTTCTGGTGTCAGTGCTTTGCCAGTATCTTTTTTTTATTTTGGCTTTTTACATAAACCTTGTCATACTTTTATCAAGTGACTGTGGAAACCTCTTTTCTTCCTCACTGACCAGAACTTTTTTCTGCGGAAGCGGTAAAATGCTTTTTTGTAGTCGATAAATCCTAGGTACGTTCCCAAACTGAATTCTTGTCTCTTTTGTCGGCACAGAATCTTCCTTTATGGAAGCCTGCTTGCTGTTTTAACAAAATCGAGTCAGATATGTTTCGAAGCCTTTCTTTAATTAATTTGCCACAGATTTATAAGACGCATTCAGAAGACTGATTCCCCTGTAATAATTTGTGTTACTTGTTTATCCTTTTTTAAACATCGAAGTAATTACAGAGCATCTCGAATCTTTTGGTATGTCACCTGCACCTGTAAAAGCACTTTTGAATTGTTGTCGTTATAATCTAACGTATACAGTAAATATATCACAACTATGACCTAGTATTTAGTCGAATCTCCATTGTTCTTAATAACTGCAAAAATCCTCTTAGGCAATAATCGTAGAAAGGCTTCTTCCGAGAATGAGGTCCATTCCATTCGAATTGCAATCAAATCTGAAGCTGACAATTTTCGCGTCAGGCCGTATTTGTCACTTTGTCATACCGTGCACCCAGTCAGACAAAGTAATCAATAATACAACTGGAACACCCTAATTTCTTAGCGATATGACGATTAGACAGGCCCAGTTCTTTGTGCGCCTTAGTACGTACTTGCTGCTTATCCGGTATAGGCTACCCACACGGCATTATCACAGTAACTGCCGTACGACCACGACGGTAGCAGACACACCTCCAAACTGTAACTGCAACGAACTGTTGACATTCACCACTGTCCACCTCATCTAGAGCACCTGCCATTATATCAACTTACGTCCCTTCCTATCCGAAAAACCACCCATTTTTCAATTTCTTAGTACTCGACATAATTCTAACGGTAAAATGAGAATGTATTTTGTTTTGCTTCGTTGTAAACTATACGGGACACCTACAACGTGCTGACATGAGAAAAGTTTCCAACCGATTTCTCATACTCAAACAGCAGTTGACCGGCGTTGCCTGGTGAAACGTTGTTGTGATGCCTCGTGTAAGGAGGAGAAATGCATACCATCACATTTCCGACTTTGATAAAAAGCCGGATTGTAGCCTATCGCGATTGTGGTTTATCGTATCGCGACATTGCTGCTCGCGTTGGTCGACTGTTAGCAGAATATGGAATCGGTGTGTTCAGGTGGGTGATACGGAACGCCGTGCTGGATCCCAACGGCCTCGTATCACTAGCAGTCGAGATGGCAGGCATCTTATCCGCATGGCTGTCACGGATCGTGCAGCCACGTCTCGATCCCTGAGACAACAGATGGGGACGTTTGCAAGACAACAACCATCTGCACGAACAGCTTGACGACGTCTGCAGCAGCATGGACTATCAGCTCGACCATGGCTAGGGTTACCCTTTACGCTGCATCACAGACAGGAGCGCCTGCTATGGTGTACTCAACGACGAACCTGGGTGCACGAATGGCAAAACGTCATTTTTTCGGATGAATCCAGGTTCTGTTTCCAGCATCATGATGGTTGCATCAGTGTTGGGCGTCATCGCAGTGAACGCTCATTGGAAGCGTGTATTCGTCATCACTATACTGGCGTATCACCCGGCGTGATGGTATGGGGTGCCATCGGTTACACGACTCGGTCACCTCTTGTTCGCATTGACGGCACTTTGAACAGTGGACGTTACATTTCAGATGTGTTACGAAAAAAATGGCTCTGAGCACTATGGGACTCAACTGCTGAGGTCATTAGTCCCCTAGAACTTAGAACTAGTTAAACCGAACTAACCTAAGCACATCACAAACATCCATGCCCGAGGCAGGATTCGAACCTGCGACCGTAGCGGTCTTGCGGTTCCAGACTGCAGCGCCTTTAACCGCACAGCCACTTCGGCCGGCTCATATGTGTTACGACCCGTGTCTCTACCCTTCATTCGATCCCTGCGAAACCATTAATTCCAGCAGGATAATGCACGACCGCATGTTGCAGGTCCTTTACGGGCATTTCTGGATACAGAAAATGTTCGACTGCTGCGCTGGCCAGCACATTCTCCAAATCTCTCACCAACTGAAAACGTCTGCTCAATGGTGGCCGAGCAACTGGCTCGTCACAATGCGCCAGACACTACTCTTGATGAACTGTGGTATCGTGTTGAAGCTGCATGGGCAGCTGTACCTGTACACGCCATCCAAGCTCTGTTTGACTCAAAGCCCAGGCGTACCAAGGCCGTTATTACGGCCAGAGGTGGTTGTTCTGGGTACTGATTTCTCAGGATCTGTGCACCCAAATTGAGTGAAAATGTAATCACATGTCAGTTCTAGTGTAATCTATTTGTCCAATGAATACCCGTTTATCATCTGCATTTCTTCTTGGCGTAGCAATTTTAATGGCCAGTAGTGTATGTAATCCAGTAAGGAATTCAGCGCGTTTTGTTAGGGAGTACCTTACTTAACCTGTAATACACTTACACAGCAAGACAGCACAATCTAGGAACACCCGTGACCTCCACCTGACTTTAGGAGAACCTTGACAGTTTGCCTAGGACCCACCGGCTCCCAGACCGACCACGGGCGACGCGCGCAGCGTCCACGGCGAAGGACGGGCGGCCAGGGTCCCCGGACGCCGCCGCCCTATAAGGGCAGGGCCCATTAGGCAGAAAAACAAACTGCCCGCCCGGACGCCCGACCACGGGTTCTTAATGCGCCTCGGTTCCCGGCTTGGCGCGGCGCTCCCAAGGCGAGCGATATTTCCCTAATATCGACGGCCTTCCGCGTATGCGCCTATATGGCGCCACATTAACATTCTGTCGCTGTGGCACGCCGCCGAGATAAATGCCGCTTTATGCCGAGCGCCAAAAATACTCCCAGCAACACCTTTTCGTATCAGAGACGGCATTCGTCTTCTGTTGTCGCCGAAAAAGAATTGGCGCCAAACCAGAGGAATTCTTGGGCAATGAAGCAATTTGGTGAAAAATATAGGAAAGGCGGGAGCACAGAAATGTGTAGCTGCATATTTGTTTCTTTTAAGGCAGATTCCTTCACTTCTCTTTATTCATAAATTTATTTCTATCTCAGAAAGCTGGCTTCGTCCGGGTATTTATTTATAACTGTGCCCGAGACTTCGTAAGCGTGCAATTTATTTTTGACATATAAAGCTTCTTTGTACACAAGATTTGAAGTAGCATGGCTGGGGAAATGATCGAAGAGAATGTTTGCTTCACTAACACGGGAAAGGGCCATGTAGAGCGGGCCATGAGAAAACTAACCAACGCTAAGCTGCACGCCCGTAACACGCAGCTTCTGCAATTTGCTTTGTTTATTATCGTGGCATAAAAAGCTCACTGGGAACTGAACACGATTAAAGCGAAATGGTAAACTGTTAGGAATAACCGGGATTCGGGGTATGAAAGCTCGATCACTTGCTCCACTTCCCGTCAAAATTTCCCCTTTTATGATGTTACGTTAGAGGGAAGTACGGTAAATTTAAGCCTCTGTGAGTGAAGAGTTCTGAGGAGCGAAATGATGCACTGTGCTCTCGATCAGAGTTACATCGCGCCTCACTTTCAAAACGAGTTTCCAGAGATGCGAGCTAAAGCCGAATGTTCTCGAGCAGCAGCAAATCTCGCCTCACGATCTTCATTGGATTCTTGAGACCACATGGTTCTCAGTCTTTTAGTCATTCTGGTGCATTCTGAAAGGTTCAAACATTTTCTACGAATTTTTATTTGTAAACAAAGTGAAATCAAAATTTAATCATTAGGCGCCCAAATTACAATCAAACTTAATAAATGTGTTTCTCGTACCATAGAATATAAATAATACTTCTCGGGGCTAGTAAATCAATCTCATTAAGTTTTGAATACGCAAAAAGACGTAAGGAAACACGTATATCCTAGCCAAATAAATTCGCTGCTAGTTGGTATTCGTAAAGATAAGATTGCGGCACTTAATTCAGTGCTGTGGCAGAGCGGTTTTAGGCGTTTCAGTCCGGATCCGCGATGATGCTACGGTCGCAGGTTCGAGTCCTGCCTTGGGCATGGATGTGTGTGATGTTTTTATGTTAGTTAGGTTAAGTAGTTCTAAGTCTAGGGGACTGATGACCTCAGATGTTAAATCCCATTGTGCTTAGAGCCGTTTGAACCATTTGTACTTAATTCTGTCACTGAAGTAAACTTCCCAAAATACGTCTGTCACTGATTTAAAACATTAAAAGCGCCGTGTGTTGGTTCTTTGGTGATTTACGAATCTAAGAGCTCCATGTATTGGCTCTTTCGTGTAGCGCACCGTGACGATTAAACATCTGAACTACTGAGATGAGCAGATTATATTAGATAAAATATTAAATTATCTTACTTTTATTTCCATATTCCGAGTTTGATGCAAAAAGGCCTATATGTTGCCTCCATCTATGCTCGAGCTATCCGTGCAAATCACATGAAAATTCGTATGACTATTTTGGAGATTAGCATGCTCAAACAGACAGACAGACACGAAAGTTTTATAGTTTTATTATTAGTTCATACGTAGATTAACAGGTGTGTTCTTGATCATACGGTCCAACGTGATCAATTTTGGAATCACTTATTTACCGGACCATTTATGCGCCTATTGCAATGAAGTCATACAGGACTATAGTTGATTTTACATGTACATGGTATTTGCGATGTACAAGGTGGTCAGAAACAGTCTGAAAAGGTTGTAAGGACGCCGCTGGGTAGTTGTGCTGAGAAATAAGTGTTAAGAAAAAAATTCGATACGTTGCGCCGTTCCCGAGTTAATTGGCGCTGAAGTTAGCCAATCAGACCGTTGTGCGGGAAAATTCAAGATACAATTACTGTCAGTTGTTCTCATAGCGCTGATGACAGCCCACGAGACTGCACAACCTTGGGGTGTGGTTCGATCTCTACTATCGCCCATGTAACATTTTTGTATCTTTCTCTATTCTGTTTCAGGAAATCAAACGAAGGACACATTTGGAAACACCGTCTCTGGCGGGTCGGTTGAATTTGCGGGTGCAACAGCCTGACTGCCTAAATTCAGTGCGAATTAGGTCGTAAACGACGCAACATATCGATTTTTTTCTAAATAATTATTTCTCAGCCCAACCTACCCTGCAACACCTTTACAAGCTTTTCAGACTGTTTCTGATCACCCTACACGCATGATTCCACATGTCACCATACGGTCCATGACAGAGGTTACCTTGTACCACTGCCAGTAATTTTCCTTCCATTTCCACTCGCAAATCGAACGAGGGATGGATGACTGTCTATATATCCCGTACGAGTCCTAAATTCTCCCATTTTATCTTCGTGGTCGTTAAGCGAAATGTACTTTGGCGGTAGTAGAATGGCTTCGCAGTCAGTTGCAAATGCCACTTCTCTAAATTTTCTCAACAGTGTCTCGGGCAAAGAACGTCTTCTTCCCTCCGGGGATTCCCGTTTGAGTTCACGAAGCATAATCGTAATGCTCGCGTATTGACCTAACATCCAGTCACTCACTTTGGAATTACTTCGATGTCTTGCTGTGGACCTGCTCGATCAGCATTCAAGAATGAGTTGCACTAATTACAGATAAGCTAAACTTTCCTACAGTTCTCCAAACAAAATCAAAGTCGATCACTCGTCTTCATTACCACTGTCCTTAAGTGCTCCTTTCATTTCATAACGATTTGCAATGTTACGCATAAACAAGCTAAGAGCGTCAAGCACCACATCACTAAGACTGTATTAGAGCGCTACAGGACCGTTTTCTCCAACCCTTCCGCATTAACTTGAATTTTTGCTACATTTAGAAAGGAAGCTACAGTTCATCACAACGTACAGATATTCTAAGTCATTCTGCATCGCCCTACAGTCTCATGATGATGATGCTTTCTCGTATACTACGCCGTCATAACCAAACAGTCGCCGATGGTTGCTCATCCTATCCGTCAGATTCCTTGTGGATATAGTGAACATGGCCGTCCCATCCCATTTCCCTGAGGCACTCCCGACGATACCTTTGTCTCTTGATGAATTCTGCAGTCCGTCGCAAATGGGGGTTCTCCAAACTTTCTCGGTAGCGTTTCGCGAAAAGAATGTCTTCTTCCCTCCGCGGACTCCATTTTGAGTTCACGCAGCACTTGCGTAACACTCACGTGTTGATTGAACCTTCCGGTAACACATGAAGCAGCACCCCTCTGAAATGCTTCGAAGTGTTCCATTAATCCGACAAGGTTAAGATCCCAAATACTCGAACGGTACTCAGTAGTAGGTCGCATAGGTGTTCTGTACGAGATCTCATTCACAGATGAGCTACAATTTCCTGGAAACCTACCAATAAGCCGAAGTTAATGCCACTGTCACCACAACCTTACGAGCTCACTTCATTTCATCATGATTATTATACCGCCATTCCCTTTTGCCTCGAATGTGCCCCAATAATAATAACAAAATAATAATTACTATTATTGCTATAACAGTATTATTGTTGCAATAGTTAATACAGCAAACGAGTTGTCAATAGCCGGACACTTCCCAGGCGTCTAGGACAGCGTGGTGTAGTGGCGGACAGTTTAAGCAGATGCCAGCAAAGTGGTTTTGTGTAGTTGGCAGACGGATATTTTATCAATGCCAGTGGTTTGAATTGTCCTCCAAGATGTTTTCGTAATACTCCCAGCCTGCCAAGAACCACTGGGACGAGTTTCACTGATTTAGGCCAGAATCGCTATAGTTCGATTTTCCTCATATCTCGCTAGCTTTTCAGTTTGTTTCTCATTAGATTCTACAGTCACCTGGGATGGCAATGTCACATAGCCACACTTTCCGTTTCTCTACAGTTGTGACGTCTGTTGTACTGTGTTCCAGTTAAGATCTGTCTGAAGTAGGAAATTCCACGCAATCGTAATCTGACACGTTCGTTTTCGGCAACTTTTTCTGGCTTGTGATCTCACCAGTTCTTTGCCGCTGGCAGATGGTAATTTTGGAACAGGTCACCGTGGAAAATTTACTGCGCCTCCGCTTGTAATAAGTCTGAGCGATCTTTTTGCAACAGTTCCAGGTATGGTCAGTTGTTTTGTCAGCTCCTCTGCAGAGTCAGCAAAAAACAAAAATATTATTACCCGTCAGTTCATTCCAAATGAACCTGATTCGTTGCAGCAATACAAGTTTGTGGAAGCCTACAGAAAGAAAGTAGGAGAGAAAGTGTCTCGACTCGAATGCACTATGTGCAGACTTCTAGTCTGCGATCTTAACCGTGTGCGCTTCCGAGTTGCTCGGCGGTTGGAGCTCTCGTATGGTATTCAGCAGGCTCGTAGATCTGTGAACCATTATTTCTCGTAAATGTTTAAGAAGCGCTTCGTACTATAGCAGCATTTCTTACATCTACATATGCGTAATCACTCGCGGATTAGGCTTGAGCCCTGTTCCGACTGGCCCACTGCTGCCTACAAGGTATTATGAGAAGCGACCTATGGCCGTCGGACATGTGACCAGCGTCACGCCGTACCTCCAGCCGTGACCGTCAGTTGATAAATCCTGATCATGCCACTGTTTCATTCAAGCAGCCCCTCACTGAGTCTCTTGAGATTGAGTGGACACCGTAAAAGACCTCGTTGCCTCAGAAAAAAAATCAGACGAGGTACCTGGAATCCAGCCCGAATCCTTCCTCACCGAAGGTAGCGACGCTTGCCTTTTAGCAACGGAGGTTGGCTACATCTAAATACACTACACTGCAAAATTTAAGGGCGAGATAGATAAAGTAAGATAATATTAATTATTCGGTGAAAGTGAATGAATGTGCGGGAGCATGTTAACACAGGTCTTACAATCGTGCACAGAAAGTTGGACGTCAGCGTGACTACAGCAACAAATTGGGCTAACCCCACAAGACGAGGCAGTTCAAGGAACGGTAAAAGACAGTGATGGTCACTCATTGAGCAGTTACGGTGCACTGTGGTGGTGTTCTTCGGAATGTGGAATGTGGAATGTCAGAAGTTCAAAATAGTAGTAGGAAAGCTAGAAAATCTTAAAAGGGAAATGCAAAGGCTCTGTCTACATGTAGTGGGATCAGTGAAATGAAATAACATGACGGGTAAACGGCGCCAGTTTGAGGCAACAGGCACAAGCCACTGCTAGGGTGCCCAGAACTGTATTTCTATACAGGACATATTACATTCAGTAGCGGCTGCTTCTTCCCGGTGAAGAATTATCGGGAAACTGGAAGAAGGACGAAGCGTGACGAGTGTAGCCCAGAAGTCTGATACTGCTCGACCACAATCAACTAAGGCTCGGCTCTGAGCACTATGGGACTTAACATCTGTGGTCATCAGTCCCCTAGAACTTAGAACTACTTAAACCTAACTAACCTAAGGACATCACACACATCCATGCCCGAGGCAGGATTCGAACCTGCGACCGTAGCAGTCCCGCGGTTCCGGACTGAGCGCCTAGAACCGCTAGACCACCGCGGCCGGCTAATCAACTAAGGCAGCAGATGGCCGCTGTGGTACCATGAACATAGGGATTGGACCAACGACGAATGAGATAGCGAGCTCTTCTCGGATAAGAGCAGAATCAGTCTGAGCAGTGATCCTAGACGTACACTCATATGGCGAGGGAACTGATGACCCTGTAGTTTGGTCCGTTTACAACCCAAACCAACCAACAATATGGCGAGAGTTGGGAAGATCTAATGCATCTAGGAACGTTGTCGAACATAATTGTTTTGGTGGTCCTGACGTTATGGTGTCAGGAGAAAATAGTGTTGCCTCGTCGTACTGACCTTCAAATATTTGAACACAGTCCGCTCACCAATCAACTTTGTTGTGCCACTGTGCATTCGGCACTGACTTCATTTTCCTGCCCACCAATGTTCGACCGCACCGAATAACGCTTGTGGAGGAGCTCTTGGAACGAGAGAATATTCGGCGAATGGACTGGCCTACCCGTTTCGCGAATTAAAATCACATCGGGCACCTGTGGGCTGTGGTGGGAGACACGTATTGCAAATAACGTCGATATGTACTAACGACCATCCACCAGTTTCCAATCGTGCTGGTGGAGGAATGAAACTCCCTAACAGAAGAACTCCTTACCAACCTGAAGCCCATCGTGGGAGTACGTTGAGTATCATGGATTGCTGTCCACGATGACCACACAGCCTCTTAAGAACTATGTCTCGCCTTTTATATTGTCCAGGGCATCATCATAAATCGTGGTGACGTCAGTATAGTATAGTAAAAGTGTCGATTCTGTTCGTCTCATTGCATATTTCCTTCAACCACACTCTGTATTATACTGTGCCAGTTCTTTCTATTGTAGTCCAAGTTTCATCGAGCTGTGGTACTTGGCAGTGACACATTCTGTGAAATTTGCTTTCGTCCGTAAGTTTTGCCCATCAATGCATATGTACTATAAACGTATTGCAATAGCGCGTAAGATGAGCAAATTGGTTGACCCGTTGGGTATACGCATACCTAACAATTGTTACTGGGCACAGTATTGTTTGACTGTAACGTAGGCAGCGGCTGGAGATAAGACAGTAGAGACCCAAAGGCTCCGGCTTGTAGCGTACGGAACCGAACGCTCAAAATAAAGTGCTCAGCTAGTATTGTGTGTTGAGGTCTGGGCTGGGCTGGGCTGGTGTGGCGATTTGCGCGTGCTCCAAGAGTGCCCCTGCAGACAGCTGAATGCCGCCGCCGCTGGTTTCCTAACTTAGCTCGTTCCGCGTCACCAGCCGGCGTCTATTTCCCGCTCTGTTGACACTCGTTAAACATTCAGCGGCGGCGCGCAATTAGTGGAAAACAAACTACGTCGCTCGCTTCTCTTTTTTAAATTTCTTTCTTCTTTTTTATGACGACAGTTGTCCGCCTCAGCGAATCGCTCATCTGACAATTACACGCAACTAACTAGAGGCTGGTTTTAGCTTATTAGCATTTATTTTTAATTGCCCATGTTAAGTGAGGCGTTGCGATAGATGTACAGAAGCTTGTATGTTTACCAACGAAGGCCATGTCTCCGTCAGCTTCACTGGAACTGCGATTACCAGAAGATTGTTTTTATTTAGCTGTTTCCTTCTCTCAGAGAGAAAATGCCTCGGTGCTAAAGAACAACCGTGGAGCGTCACTGACTTCCACTAAGACATGAATTAATTCGGAAAACAAATAACTACTACTCCAGTTTAACAAAGTTTTTTAGGGTTCCGTAGCTCAGTTGGTAAAAACAGAACCCTTACAGAATCACTTTGTTGTCTGGCTGTCTGTGTCGCTGTCTGACCGACTGTTCAAAAGCCTTTTTCTCAGCAGCAGGTGGACATATCGAGTAAAAATTTATGTCACATATAAGGTCTATGGTTCCTTGACAATGTTAAAGACTGAAGCTTCTACGTCAGTGCAATCAAAAGACATGTGCCTACACGTCACATATTTTGGTATTCACAGAGTCACTCATCAATACCTACAGGATACTTGCCGTTGACCTAGAATCATGAAATTTGCAAAAAGGGAGGTTTCACGCAACAACCAAAGGAAAAAATTCGAAAATTGTTAATTCGTAACTCATACAAAACAATTTTTGTTTGTCAGTTGTTATCCGACTTCGAACTTGAAATTAAAATATTCTTGGAATCCCTGAGATCGATATCTTGCCAGTATGAATGTCGATAGCAGGCGAAAATGGTCGATTCCTCGTATGGGTGAACTGTCTATATACATAATTAACTTCGTATTTTTTATTCTTGTTTCTTGGCTTCTGGTTTCATGACCATACAGCCAAATGTAATTTATACATATTAATAACAACTGTCAGTTTTGATTATTATTATCTATGTACAACATTTAAATCCATTTATAACAAAGCAAGCAAAATTTTTATAGAATTGGTACGTATGTACTACAATTATCTAAGTAAAAAGTTTGAATTTAAGCATTATTTTCAACAAAAAACTGAGTACACATACACTGCGCTTTATGTGTCCGATTTGTCTCCTGACGTATTATGTAACTGGGTTCCGTCCTCCCGGCAATGCGATATTCGTTTTGGCTCTGCTTCCACGAAGTGGCTGCCCTCGCATATGGTACGGTGTTGTCGGCCTCCTCCCCCCCCCCCCCCCAGCCACCCACGTACACACCCACAGCAAAAAAAAAATAAATAAATAAAACAAAAAACTCCCTCTTGCCGCAGGATCTACATTTTGCTATCGCTGAATATATCAATACTCCTAATTTCTATAGGACTGTGAATATGAGTCTAAACACCCTAAAATCCCTTGTTCCCGAAAGAGTGGTAACGCAATTGGGACCATTGTATCCGATAGCACTCAGCTGATTTAGTGTGCTGTCTGGCCTCACTGTCCTCTCAGAACATCCTAAATGTTTAATGTATATGTCGAAGAAAAAAGTGAAAGAAATGTAACACAATTCCAGATCACAGAGTTGAAGTAAGCGATATTAAGTGTCAAGAGGTACAGATATCAACATCAGTATATAAATACCACGTCCTTCTGGCTATAAGTAAAAACACTTAGATCTGTTGAATGTAATAGACACTCTGTTTATGTTAAAATTTGACTTAGGTTTAATAAAGACAATGGCATTTTGAAGGATCGGGGTTCAAACCCCGTCAGGCTACCTAGTTTTAGTATGAAAAAGACATAGCCGATTACCTTTCCCACCCTTGTCTGATCTGAGATAGCGCTTTGCGTCTAAAGACCTCGTCGTCAAAATCTTGTTGCCTTCCTATAATGCTCAGAATAAACAATTGTAAATAATGAAGAGCGGTGGGCAGGGGGGGGGGGGGGGGGGAGATAGCAGGTGCAGAAGATAACGTGGTAGAATTCTGCTATCTAGGAAAGCGTTTGTAGAAAACGTTCGACACATGGAAAGTAGCAATCAGCGCTATTTCATTAAAAAGTCTTTGTTTTACGGAAGAATGATACTGGTTTCGAATGTTCGCCTCCTAAGGAGAACAAACTTGTTGTTTTTCATTCCCTACTCCAAATAGTAGAGCAGGTCGTTTGAAATCTGGCCTTTCATAGAATCAGGGTTCAAATGGTTCAAATCGCTCTTAGCACTATGGGGCTTAACTTCTGAGGTCATCAGTCCCCTAGAACTTAGAACTACTTAAACCTAACTAACCTAAGTACATCACACACAACCATGCCCAAGGTAGGATTCACGCGGTTCCAGACTGTAGCGTCTAGAACCGCTAGTAGAATCAGGGTTCTTAATAGCCAGTTACCTTATTAGGCTGGAAGAGGGGCAAAGATAAATCACAATTCGGAATATTTAGGAGGTGACTTGCAGTCGTAGCATTCGATAGGCATCCATGGAGAACCTCTCAAGGACCTTGGTAGGACCCGTGGGATCTGGCATAATGTCATCTACCGTCTCAGAGCAAGTGTGTGTGTGTGTGTGTGTGTGTGTGTGTGTGTGTGTGTGTGTGTGTGTGTGTATGTGTGTGTGTGTCTGTCTGTCTTTGTAAAATGAATGAGTGTTCAACAAATACTGATGAAAAAAGTTTATCTAAAATATCTATCACAAGAAGTCATAAATTTCAAGCCACTTTGTAGTGCTGTATATCGTAGGGAAGAATGACAGCTGCCGTCTCCATCTTGCTTCCACTCATTCGTAATATCACCATAGAAAGATCATTACGAGACCAGGACATCCAGACTGTTTGTTCCTGCAACTGCTGAAAAGACTGCTGCCCCATGTGTAAGTCTGACCTCTCACAGATACTCCCCCAAAGTGGTTGTACTTTTGTAAGGCTATCCGTAATGTTCAGACACATCGAGCGAGGTGGACTCGCATTCGGAAAGATGACGATTCAAGTTCGCTTCCGGCCATCCCGATCCAGCTAATCCGTGATGTTCCTAAATCGCTGCAGACAAATATTGGGATGGTTCCTTTGAAAGAACATGGCCCATTTTCTTCCCATCCTTGAAATATTCCAAGTATGTGCCCTGTCTCTAATGTCCTAGATATCGACGGGACCTTAAACCCCAATCTTCCTTCATTCCCTTTTCGTTCAAGCACGCAAGCCACCTCGGTGCGGTCCGTAGTTCGTCGGGGTATTTACTCTTTACGAACACCGAAACATTTCGTTTATTTTGCCCTGTTCACTTTTAAATTGACCATCATTTGGTTGCGTCACTGACATGCTGCAACACACATGTTAGCTGGTTTCAGTCGTCTCCTTTCCAGATTTTCCTCTCTCCTTCGCCAGCCTCCGGCACGGCCATTAAACATGCGACGAGACCTGTACCCCTCGAGGTCCCACTCCATTAGCAGACAGCAGTAGAAAAGTCCCCAGATAGGAAGGCCTGGCCAGTAGTCTACCTTACGAGGAAGAGCTGACCCGTGCCTTCAGTCCCCGCGAAGGCTGTCCGCCGCCGGCGCCACATTCCTCGCCGGCAATGCTAATGGACAGCCACTGAACAGACGTCGACGTCTTTACGAGCGCCGGCGGGACGGCGCCGGCTTCCGGACGCGTCCGGGTCAAGACCGCCGCGGCAACATTCCGTGCACCTCCACACACCGCGGCAGAGGGCCATCGCGTTCCGCCCGGGTACCCAAATATGCGCCGCGAGCGCGAGACATATCTCACAGCGGCCGAGGCCAGATCCCGCCCCTGGCACGCGAACCGCCTCCGCGGCTGGAGGACGCTGCCCCGTACCTAATCCAGTGCAGTCCCTGACCCTAAGGTCTCTTTCACGTGGGCCAGTTATTTGTCGCAACGTGCGGTCCCCGTGACGGCTGGACCCCGAATTCTGGTTGTAACATGACAGTCCGCTTTTCCAAATCTGGGCTCAACACGGACATTCGAAAATGTGCACCTGCTATCCTTGAAACTGGACAATCGTCGCCCACCGATCTTCGGCTTACACGGCCTAGCAAAAGTCTTCCAACAGCTACGATTTTCTGATCTATTTCGACGACAAAACTACACTTAACCAATCTAGACTTCTGGCCATTGTAACACCATAAGGAACAGTAAAAAAGTAAATTATATTGTAGTGCATGTACAGCGTAGTAGGAAGAATACATAATTAAAGCGCTAAGTGATCTGAGGCTACAGAAGACATGACATTTAGATCAGAGTTGCCACCTCAGACTCTTACCCAGCTGGGAACTGAGTCCAACTGGGCTTGACTGACAAATACATCATTCTACGTAGCTTCAGCTATACGCGAGAGTTCATCATTCGTAGTGGCTGGCGAGCGGTGGCATGCCACCCCATCGGCAAAGCAAAACCCTATGTTTTCAAAGGGTCAGAGATTTTTAGAACGTGCTGACCACGGCACCAGTGGATCGAGGTAGATCAGGACAGTGTAGACACCACGCAGTCTTGTGAACGTACTTAAAACGTCAGAATTATAATGGCTGCTGTCCATATTACCTGTTTTTGACTAGAAGTGATAGTGTATGGTACCTAAGGGTCAGAGGAGTACATGGTGGACTCGAAGTTCCCAGTGCAAAGCACTGTTGACGGTTAAGAACGACTTCAATAAGTGATGTAGTGACGATACCCTGCCTCTCTCTGTTCCTGGCTGGTGCTGATGAGCAGGCAGTGGCTTCCAAATGGCTCCGAGCACTATGGGACTTAACATCTGAAGTCATCAGTCCCCTAGAACTTAGAGCTACTTAAACCTAACTAACCTAAGCACATCACACACATCCATGCTCGAGGTAGGATTCGAACCTCCGACCGTAGCAGTCGAGCGGTTCCGGACTGAAGCGCGTAGAACCGCTCGGCCACCACGGCCGGCGCAGTGGCTTCCACTCGGGCTGTTAATCTGACGCTTTGCGCTGCTGATGGAAAGCCATTGGTCGGCCGGCAGCCATTAACGACCACAGCCATTGACATCAGCGGCGCGCTACATACTTTCCTCGCCGTCGTGGAGACCCGGAGGCCTCTCGCTTCGCTCGTGGCACTGCGACGGCGCGTGTAGACGGCTCTGCTCAAGATACGACTTGCTGCCCTCTGGCAGTAGTAGTTCGACGGATGGTGCTGTGGTACGAAGTCCCACTAGGAACTCAGCGTCGGCGGCAGCAGGCGCAGACGGTTTTGGCATCAAGTCATGTGAAGGACTTAGTGGTGGCGGTAGGTGCAGCCCGGTGTCAATTCCATGGGTGCTGCCAATGCCCAGTTGTCTCGCTATCCAGTTTATCTCTCTCTCGCTCCTGATGGTTGTGCTGCTGGTTTCCTGTGAGGAGAAGTGAACCCCTGCCTCAAAATTGAGACTTATTTATACGCCTCTGGCGCACATTTATTTCACCAAAACCCGGCATATAGTCACATCGCCCATAACAAAAGACTTGCTGTGATGTGGTGACATCGCCCTGTGGTACAGCATTGCTACACTCAGTATCCTTGCTTCACAGTCCACTTGTTTATCTGTTATTACTACCCCCTGTCGCCACACTAAGGGGGTACCTTACAACGGTCGCAGGTTCGAATCCTGCCTCGGGCATGGATGTGTGTGATGTCCTTAGGTTAGTTAGGTTTAAGTCGTTCTAAGTTCTAGGGGACTGATGACCTCAGATGTTAAGTCCCATAGTGCTCAAAGCCATTTGAACCAAGGGGGTACCGACTCGCGGCTGTTAATGCAACACTCCGCGGCGGCTTCCACGCTACTTCTCATCACTTTTGCTGAATTATTCTTACCCAAAGACTAGGTAGCCACACTATAGAACTCAGTAGCATCCCATACCATCACGCCAGGTTCTGGCGCCGTATGACAGTAACGAATTCACACTGTCATCATTCGTTCTTCCCGGTAGTTACACCACTGATATATCCAGTGTGATGCTGATAACAGGGACTCGTCCGAAAGATGATGTGGTATCATCTCTGTCTCCACTGCTGCCCTTGAGCGCACCGCTGTCGGTGTGTCTCTTTGTGCCAACGCGTGAACGGAAACAGTAACAATCGTCGTGCTGTTGACAGTCCGTGGTGCTCCAAACCTCGACATAATATCTGTGAGGACGCTTGTGTTCCTACAAACAAGACCATTTCTTGATTCAAAGTATGTGCCATGACTGCATGGTCCTGCACGATGTAATGCGTTGAATCTTCGTCGCCATTGTTATGTCCTCGGTGGCACTGTAGAGTCCTGTACCGTAGGAATCAAGGGAGAGGATGTTGTTTGGTGGCCGGTATCCTCTTTCTAAAACACAACTGCACACATGTATTAACAGGGTTCTATATTCATACAAACAGGAAGCTTCTTAACTATAAGAATCCACGTGTTGTGGTACAAGCTCTTCAATTTTAGTCCACGTTAGACTCACTGCTGGTGAAGTACAAATCCCGCTATGTACACCAATCTGGTCGCAATGTACTAACAGACGCCATCTTGTAGTGAGAGCTAGTGCGCCAGTTACTGAGAGCGTGAGCTAGTGACGGACTGAGCTAGTTACTGCACGACTGAGACTAACTGACTGAACCCTCCGATCCACGGCGTGCTTGATCAAGCGCCTACTATCCATCTTCTTGCTACATCTTTGCCGACTGGTGTGCTGGCGACAGCTTATGCCAGCACATAACGAACAATATCGTTTGCCAAATTAAAAATGGTTATGCCTGCAATAAAAATAAAACGAGTATTTGATGCGGAAAGGACAAAACAAGCCATGCAAAGCGTGCTACAACGTAAGTATAAGAACCAATAAAAAAAATAGAAAGTAGGCACGGCCATAAGGGACACCGAATTACGGCCATACCGAACTTGAACTAGCCAGAGCGCTATGCAAGTAGCTGTTACAAAAACTGCATTGGCTGTGGTATCCGAAAAGCCAACGAGATGGAACTGGAAAAAGTGGGGCTAGTGCACCGAACGGCGAAGCGTGGAAGAAGGGGAGTTGCTATACCTATAAATAATTTGGAAATTAAATCACCCAAGTGGTATAAAATATGGAGCAAGCGTGGATAGAAAACTAATACGATAAATCCCGTATGATGCAGACTATTAGCATTTATATTATTCCACGCAATTTCAAAAATAGGTTGAGAATTTATAAACAGTAAAAGCTTTTTACATGCAGAAAAATGCTTTGTCGAAAAATAAGGGCAGTGAGCTGTCTAGTTAGGTAGTCGACATTCACTAAAACATTCGTACACGTAGACAGAACTGAGACATAGGAATATTTTTGTACATTTCGACTAGCTAACTAGGTAGCCCATTCTTCTTATTTTTTCTGCTCCTCTTTGGATCTTCTTTATTTCCTCTGCCTGCCGTGGAATGTATTTTTCTCTCGATTTCTGTTGACATCTGTTGATGTATGACTTTATCTTACAACAAGAAGAAACCGAAATCTTTATTTTATTTCGACGCCGTAATATTTCATGAGGATCAGTTATAAATTCGTCGCAACTGAGAAAATGATTACATGAATCGAATGATATTTTTGATTTAATCACCGAATTATTAACAAGCACTGCATGTCAGAAACACCTTTTCACTCTTATATTGATTTAATTGTTCAAATGTTGAAATGTGTGTGAAATCCTATGGGACTTAACTGCTAAGGTTATCAGTCCATAGCCGGCAAGGGTGGCCCAGAGGTTCTAAGCGCTACAGTCTGGAACCGCGCGACCGCTATGGTCGCAGGTTTGAATCCTGCTTCGGGCATGGATGTGTGTGACGTCCTTAGGTTATTTAGGTTTAATTAGTTGTAAGTTCTAATGGACTGATGACCTCAGAAGTTAAGTCCCATTGTGCTCAGAGCCATTTGAACCATTTTTATCAGTCCCTAAGCTTACACACTACTTAACCTAAATTATCCTAAGGACAAACACACACACCCATGCCCGAGGGAGGACTCGAACCTTCGCCGGGACCAGTCGCACACTCCATGACTGCAGCGCCCAAGACCACTCGGATAATTCCGTGCGGATTGATTTAATTCCTCTCTTTCTCAAAACACTCTGCTTGTATGGTTGTCTGCAAAAAATATATTTACTGAAAATTAATTTAGACTGCTTGACGTAATGGAAGTATCGTACTTGAATGCAAGAAAATGCAGGGTTATTACAAATGATTGAAGCGATTTCACAGCTCTACAATAACTTTATTATTTGAGATATTTTCACAATGCTTTGCACACACATACAAAAACTCAAAAAGTTTTTTTAGGCATTCACAAATGTTCGATATGTGCCCCTTTAGTGATTCGGCAGACGTCAAGCCGATAATCAAGTTCCTCCCACACTCGGCGCAGCATGTACCCATCAATGAGTTCGAAAGCATCATTGATGCGAGCTCGCAGTTCTGGCACGTTTCTTGGTAGAGGAGGTTTAAACACTGAATCTTTCACATAACCCCACAAAAAGAAATCGCATGAGGTTAAGTCGGGAGAGCGTGGAGGCCATGACATGAATTGCTGATCATGATCTCCACCACGACCGATCCATCGGTTTTGCAATCTCCTGTTTAAGAAATGCCGAACATCACGATGGAAGTGCGGTGGAGCACCATCCTCTTGAAAGATGAAGTCGGCGCTGTCGGTCTCCAGTTGTGGCATGAGCCAATTTTCCAGCATGTCCAGATACACGTGTCCTGTAACGTTTTTTTCGCAGAAGAAAAAGGGGCCGTAAACTTTAAACCGTGAGATTGCACAAAACACGTTAACTTTTGGTGAATTGCGAATTTGCTGCACGAATGCGTGAGGATTCTCTACCGCCCAGATTCGCACATTGTGTCTGTTCACTTCACCATTAAGAAAAAATGTTGCTTCATCACTGAAAACAAGTTTCGCACTGAACGCATCATCTCCCACGAGCTATTGCAACCGCGCCGAAAATTCAAAGCGTTTGACTTTGTCATCTGGTGTCAGGGCTTGTAGCAATTGTAAACGGTAAGGCTTCTGCTTTAGCCTTTTCCGTAAGATTTTCCAAACCGTCGGCTGTGGTACGTTTAGCTCCCTGCTTGCTTTATTCGTCGACTTCCGCGGGCTACGCGTGAAACTTGCCCGCACGCGATCAACCGTTTCTTCGCTCACTGCAGGCCGACCCGTTGATTTCCCCTTACAGAGGCATCCAGAAGCTCTAAACTGCGCATACCATCGCCGAATGGAGTTAGCAGTTGGTGGATCTTTGTTGAACTTCGTCCTGAAGTGTCGTTGCACTGTTATGACTGACTGATGTGAGTGCATTTCAAGCACGACATACACTTTCTCGGCTCCTGTCGCCATTTTGTCTCACTGCGCTCTCGAGCGCTCTGGCAGCAGAAACCTGAAGTGCGGCTTCAGCCGAACAAAGCTTTATGAGTTTTTCCACGTATCTGTAGTGTGTCGTGACCATATGTCAATGGATGGAGCTACAGTGAATTTATGAAATCGCTTCAATCATTTGTAATAGCCCTGTATATGTAAGTTCAGGTAAACGGTAGGTACAATGAAATTACTATATTATATTTATAAAAATAATTTAACTACAACACACAAATCCACACTAGCTTACACTAGTACAATTGCAGTGGCCACATTTAAATTTAATTCTTTAGGAATGGGTGGGAAATTACGTAAAGTAGGTTAAATGATTCGCTTTTCAGTGTTGTTATTCCAATTAGAACAAGAAACTTACATTCATTAGTACGGACATGCTTTCATATGTAATCTTGTTCAGAACAAATGCAGCAATAGTTATGTATAAAAAATGAAGCAAACTAGAATTGTGTTGTTACTCTGAGACGAACATGGAACTGTACATAGATCATATCACTGTCGGACACATTCATTTTCATGTTCAAAATGTTCAAATGTGTGTGAAATCTTATGGAACTTAACTGCTAAGGTCATCAGTCCCTAAGCTTACACACTACCTAACCTAAATTACCCTAAGGACAAACACACACACACACCCGTGCCCGAGGGAGGACTCGAACTTCCGCCGGGACCAGTCGCACAGTCCATGACTGCAGCGCCTAAGACCGCTCGGCTAATACCGTGCGGCTCATTTTCATGACTTGCACGTAGAATTACTTAAAAAAAACGAATTCCTTCTTCAAAGTGGTTCATGAAGAGACGCCACAAATACTAACTAATGCATATACTTCGGAAAATACATCAACTCTAGCTCCTTTTTCTGAAGTTTGACATAGATATATAGTTACATTTAAAATGTATTCGTAAAGAAGATGGCCTGTTGCTGCGTAGCTATTATTTTTTATTTCAATTTGTTTGTATGTAGCCGGCTAGGGTGGCCGAGCGGTTCTAGGCGCTACAGTCTGGAACCGCGCGACCACTACGGTCTCAGGTTCGAATCCTGCCTCGGGCATGGATGTGTGTGATGTCCTTAGGTTAGTTAGGTTTAAGTAGCTCTAGGGGACTGATGACCTCAGAAGTTAAGTCCCATAGTGCTCAGAGCCATTTTGTTTCTATGTAAATTCAGTTAAAATTATGAATTTTGGACGACTGTTTCGGGGGGAGACATAGCTTCTCGAAGAATTCCAACTTCTGCCATAGCAGATTACTATAAGGGAACTAGGTTTTCAACTGAGTATGAGGAAAATGTTATGTTTCGCCCTCTTGGAACCACTGCCCCCTTTGAACCCAAGATTGGCGAGCCTAATTCTATTCGTAAGGCGTGATTGCTCTAGACACAGCGCGTCGTCTTCGCTCGGGGTGTCATTCTCGCAGCAGCTGGACAAATGGCCTTCATTTCGAATGAACAGCATAGTAAACAACCATTAGACATATATTGCTGGACAAAGGGCTCCACCAGACCCTCCCATCCATCACGCTCTTCCAGGTGTTATAATGCAATCAACTCATCTTGTATTAGATCATCATCTGGATGTTTTCTTATGGATACACGTAATAAAAACGTCGACAGTTTAACATTACACACTCGCCGTCTTGTTTCTTCTAATTCTATGTATCCGCTCCCCAATCCCCTGTTCCCCCCTTTCCCCTGTTTCTCTATGGTACGCTCCGGCTTCCAGCCTCTCTGAGGTTCTCAGTGACAGAGACAACGTTAGCCTTTGAGCGCCTCACTGCTTGGAATGTTAACTGGCTGCAGCCCTCTACGATGACTATCGCGGTGTAGAAAGTACTTTTCTGCCACAGAGATAGATCTGTTTTGCTCTCTCGAAACAGTCCCAGCCGTCTGACGGCATCCTAGTACCAACACCTAAGACCAACAGAAAATATACGGAAAAAACGAACGACTTCATCAGTTTGGGAACTACGCATGACCAAAGTCATTGTTAAATGCGTAAATTCTCTCTCTCTCTCTGTCTCTCTCTCTCTCTCTCTCTCTCTTTCTCTCTCTCTCTTTCCACCTCCCTCCCTCCTTCCAACCAGGATCCAGATTACGGGAAGGAAATCAACTGACAACGAGCAATAGATGTAAATTTTTAGGTTGTGTGACATAAAGAAAAGGTTCTCCTCAAGAGGAACACATAGAAACCATGCATTAGGATGGCAGTGTAATGCTGTTAGAAACTCCGTTCGAAACAAAGAAAGTGTAAATGAACGAATCAACCGAATTGCTGCCATTCCAATTTTGACCAATGGCTTCCGAAGTAAGCACTAAGAAATAGAAAGATGATAAGAGAATCCAGGCACGTGAGGCGAAGTTCTTCATAAACATGACTGGTAAGGAAAGATGTGAGAAAACTAAAAGGGAGCTTACTAAAGCCAGCAAACTGAAAGATATACTACTATACGCAGGCTCAAATGGTATAGACGTGTAAGATAAACAAATAAGAAACGGATTCTCAAGAAATCGTATGCCATGTAGCCGGGCAACTGTTGAGCCAAATGCTGATCATAACAGAAGTTTGGGGGCGTGCTGAAGAAGGGGAACAGTACAACTGTTAGTAAAAGGTTTTCATTGACTGTCTCATCAGAAAGATGAAACAGAGTAGGTTACGAACGGATTTTTTTTAGCCTTTTATTATTTTTCTTCGCCATATCATGTTTCATAATCGATTACGTACAACCGAGTTCTAAGGTTTATTTCTTTCCATTCCTCAATGAGAAGGTGTCACTGACCTAGCAGTCGGGAGGATGACACTTCAAATCACCGTCTGGCCCTCTAGGTACAAGTATTCTGTCGGAAAATGTTTTCTGAGGAAAATGTCGGGATGGTTCTTTTGCACACAGCCGACTTTCTTAGCTATCTCTCCCCAGTCTGATTTTGTGCTTCGTCGACGCCGAGACGTTACAGAATAATGTTCCCTGATTCATTATTCTCGCTTTATCTAAGAGTGGGCAAGGATACTAATGGAGACACCTGCTGCTTTCTCAGCTATAACAAAATGACAGTTGACATATCTGGCAGCATCGTTACGAGCTTGAGACACATACTGTCCCTTCTTTCTCGCAATGTCCATAGCTTACGTATTTGGCAAGTTGTTTATGTAGGTTGGTGCACGAGTTCGTAGCGTTATTACATAAGTTTAATAAACACAACAGATACACACAACAGAGACTTTAGACTCCTTCCGAACAGGTCTCGGAAGACCCAACGGTACTGACCGACCGCCGTGTCATCCTCAGCCTACAGGTGACACTTGATGCGGATGTGGAGGGGCTTGTGATCAGCACACCATTCTCTCTGCCATTATCCATCTTCGCGACCGGAGCCGCTACTCAATCAATTTGCCTCACAAGGGCTGAGTGGACACCGCTTGCCAACAGAACACGACAGACCCATCAAAGTCCTAGCCAAGCTAAGAGCGAGAGCGCTTAACTTCGGTGATACCACTGCGGCAAGGCCGTTAGCCACAGAGACTTTAATCGATAATATATTCTCATTCACTATTTACAACACTTTGCCAACGCTGGGGTAACTTTTCGATTTCGCGACTGTAGAAATCACGTGGTTTTGATATGAAGATCCCGTCGAGCTATTTTCGGAGCGCATTTTCGTCCAAAAAGGAAATTCCTTGAGGGTTATTCGATAGAGAGCGGAAATGGTGAAAACTTGAGAGCGCTAGATCAGGTGAATAAGGTGGATGAGGAATGACTTCCCAACCCTCAGTATAGCAGAATGCGAGAGGGCGTTATCGTGGACTTGCATCACTTGACGCAGTCTTTCTGGTCGTTGTTCCTGGACTGCTTCTGCAAAACGTCTGAGTTGTTAACAGTAAATGTCTACATGGTGGCGCCCTGTTTAGGGTAAGTGTCAGTGGAACTAAAAAGCGGTGGCAGAGACAGAAACTCCTGCAAGCAAGAAGTCAAACGAAGCTATAACAACCACGCATGGCACATGTTCGGAACATGGGGCGAAAGGGATATAATAAAGTGTGTTGCTTACGGCGAGGGCCGGTTTTGTCCTGGATGTATTGTATTTTATTACGTTTAGGCGATGAGGGGGTGTCTGTTACTTCCTCTATACTCTCTGCACTTCCTCAGACATACTAAGTTTCTTTGCGCACTTCCACCCTACTGGCCAGACCATTTCTGGCCAGCCAAGTTGTCTCTGACTGTCCCCTTATTAATCCACACATATTATAAAAATGGATGTATGTATCCGCAAGCTTGCGCGCGAGCGTGTGTATGTGTGTGTGTGTGTGTGTGTGTGTGTGTGTTTCACATCTGCGCCGACACCACTCGACTGATTTCAACCATACTTGGTTCACATACAACTTAATGTCAGGTTGTAGGGATAAAACCACATACCTGTCAAAGGAGTCAGGGTGAAAGAGAAGCGTAGACAACGATGCGTGAAGTCCTTAACTTCATTCGTCCAGTATTTCAGAATGAGAGCGCTTAGCGACTCGCAACAAACTTTACACATAATTTCAGAACCTTAACGAGCTTTTTCTCACTGACAGTCCTTGTAAAATGACAAAAGGAAAAAAAGTTTATTTTTTACTACTTTCCGCTTTCATACAGTAAAAGTACCGCACGAGGTATGACGTTATAATTTATTACTTCTTTACTACCAACTGTATTCGTGACTCGTTTTACAGAGAGTATGTACGTATACCAATGAATACAAGAGTAAAATTGTAGCATTTTACGTCACATAGTTCGGGAGATACGACGTCATAAACACTGAGATGCGTCAGAAACTGCTGCATCATGCCTGACGTTTAAATTTATTACTCCCTTGCTAGTAACTCTCTTCGCAATAAATTTCACAGACAGTATCCACATATGCAATATTATATCACTGTACGACACGTAGTACAGAAGATATGACGTCATAAATAGCGAGGTGCTTGAGAAACACATCGTCCGTGACGTTTCATCTTATTACAATGTTGCCACTAGGTCCATTTGAAAGACGTTCTGCAGACAGTATCCATATATATGGCGGAATGAACCTATAAATTATATCTTTGTATGACACATAGTTCACGAGATATGAAAGCATAAGCATTAAGCTGAAGTCCAGACGCTGCGTGGTACGAGGTAGACGCACAGTTATAAATAAATACACTACTGGCCATTAAAATTGCTACACCACGAAGAAATGAAGATGATTAACGGGTATTCATTGGACAAATATATTATACTAGAACTGAAAGTGAGTACATTTCCACGCAGTTTGGGTGCATAGATCCTGAGAAATCAGTACCCAGAACAACCACCTCTGGCCGTAATAACGACCTTGATACGCCTGGGCATTGAGTCAAACAGAGCTTGGATGGCGTGTACAGGTACAGCTGCCCATGCAGCTTCAACTCGATACCACAATTCATCAAGATTAGTGACTGGCGTATTGTGACGAGCCAGTTGCTCGCCCACCATTGACCAATTGGTGAGAGATCTGGAGAATGTGCTGACCAGGGCAGCAGTCGAACATTCTCTGTATCCAGAAAGGCCCGTACAGGACCTGCAACATGCGGTCGTGCGTTATCCTGCTGAAATGTAGGGTTTCGCAGGGATCGAATGAAGGGTAGAGTCACTGGTCGTAACACATCTGAAATGTAATGTCCACTGTTCAAAGTGCCGTCAATGCAAACAAGAGGTTACCGAGACGTGTAACCAATGGCACCCCATACCATAACGCCGGGTGATACACCAGTATGGCGATGACGAATACACGCTTCCAATCTGCGTTCACCACGATGTCGCCAAACACGGATGCAACCGTCATGATGCTGTAAACAGAACCTGGATTCGTCCGAAAAAATGACGTTTTGCCATTCCAGCACCCAGGTTCGTCGTTGAGTACACCATCACAGGCGTTCCTGTCTATGATTCAGCGCCAAGGGTAACCGCAGCCATGGTCTCTGAGCTGACAGTCCATGCTGCTGCAAACGTCGTCGAACTGTTGGTGTGCAGATGGTTGTTGTCTTGTAAACGCCCCCTTCTATTGACTCAGGAATCGAGACGTGGCTGGACGATCCGTTACAACCATGCGGATAAGATGCCTGTCATCTCGACTGCTAGTGATACGAGGCCGTTGGCATCCAGCACGGCGTTCCGTATTACCCTCCTGAACCCACCGATTCCATATTGTGCTAACAGTCATTGGATCTCGACCAATGCGAGCAGCAATGTCGCGATACGATAAACCGCAATCCCTTTATCAAAGTCGGAGACGTGCTGGTACGCATTTCTCCTCCTTACACGAGGCATCACAACAACGTTTCACCAGTCAACGTCGGGCAACTACTGTTCGTGTATGATTAATCGGTTGGAAACTTTCCTCATGTCAGCACGTTGTAGGTGTCGCCACCGGCGCCAACCTTGTGTGAATGCTCTGAAAAGCTAATCATTTGCATATCACAGCATCGTCTTCCCGTCGGTTAAATTTCGCGTCTGTAGCACGTCATCTTCGTGGTGTAGCAATTTTAATGGCCAGTAGTGTGGATCGCGTGCGCCAATTTGATAATGTCAGATCCCACTGTAACTGTTCAATGTTGCTTGTCAAGGGTCTAATTCTATAGACGTTACAGTAGTGCAGTGTGAGCTGTTGTGGCGCACGTGGGTGATTTGCCACAAGGCCACGCTCTGAAATTGTAATGATAGGGGTGTAAGGGAGGGGAGGTGGGGAAGGAGAATCCCCACACTATCGAGGAAGGGGAAAATTATTCTTCTTCATTTGAATACGTATAGGTCAGTAGTTAAACTAGCTAGGTCGCATGAAAAGTCATTCAGCTGGTGAAGAATGACTTTATTGATCACAAAGTATGCATGAAGCGTTTCGGAATCATTTCCATCTTTAGAAAGCCAAGTGCAAACGTAGCACAAGGGCAAGAGCTTTACCAGTTGTGTACATAACATGAGATGTCAGATAGGTCTTCTTTATTTGTTCGTTTGATTATTTAAATAAGTACACTAATAGGCAAAGCAGGAAGCTTGGATGGATCTATTTTCTAAAACGTTCTGTGATTTAAGAAATGACTGTCCTTATCTAAGGATAGTCATTTCGAGTCATTTCGAGTTTATGAGCATGAGTATAGTAATCAGGTTCGTTCTCCTTGATTACTTGCAGGAAGTAAAGAATGTACATGTAAAAAAACAGCACAGTACCTGTTAAGTTTTACACATCTTAGTTGTAAATAAGCTGTAAAACAGTATTGCCACACGAAGCAGTAGACAAGTTTACTTCCACATCTTCTTAAGCTGGCTTCTCTGACCCCAGATTCCCTGCTTCAGATTGTTCGGTGCAGCCTTCTCTATGTCCTGTCACATTTTTGCACGCTCTTACGGAAACATCCTGTAAACCTCCCGCACCTATATACTTCGCGCGCACTCGCAATTGTGTGTGTGTGTGTGTGTGTGTGTGTGTGTGTGTAAGGGACGTTTACCCCTTCACGTAGGCATGACAGCCTATTATAGTGTGATATTATTCTTTTTATTTGCCAAAACTTATTCTTTCATATGGAATCTGCTAGGCTACCGACAGCAGGTCACATAAGGAAACCATGCTGTGTTAGTAGCATACAATCGGCAGTAGTTCTTTCTGAATCATGGTGACCTGTAGACAAAGAAAAGAATTGTGCTAGCGCGCAGGTTTAATGATTCGCAGATATTTAAACAAAGCGTGAGAAAATCAGTTTGCAAAATGAAGTCACTCGTCTTCATTGAGAACGGAAATACGATCTAAAATTTCAGTGTGAAAAGACGTAGTGATACCTCGGGACGCACAGTGTGTCGTGATTTTTGTGAAGCTTAGTCAGACGCTGGGTAATGAACAAATAAAATATCGTACATGATACTAAACATCACTGTTTGTGTATTCGAAACTCATTTGCAGTCAACTATGGAGCCCTCATTGATTTCATGAGCATCAGTAGGGATATGGACACTACTTGTCCAAAGAATCGTCATAAATTGATTCAGTACGGAAATATGCCGTTGGTATGGTTGAAACGGTTAAAATTACTCTGAGCACTAAGGGACTTAACTTCTGAGGTCATCAGTCCCCTAGAACTTAGAACTACTTTAACCTAACTAACCTAAGGATATCACACACATACATGCCCGAGGCAGGATTCGAACCTGCCACCGTAGCGGTCGCGCGGTTCCAGACTGTAGCGCCTAGAACCGCTCGGGCACCCTGGCCGGCATGTCGTTGGTATAATAACTCTCTCTGTGCTATCGAGGATGCTGACATGTACTTGCTGACGGGAAACTATTAACAGGGGTGGTTTTTACTATTTCACTTAGTTTGTAGTTTGTACTAGTGTTCGGGGATTCAGATCCTAGTTGTAGCTTAAGGCAAAAACTGCAGTGGTCTTTTGGAAAGCACGACTCACGCCCCGTCCTCACAGCTGTACATCTGCCAGTACCTCGTCTCCTAACTTCTTTTCTGCTACTCAGTTTTGCGTATGACATACTGTCAAGCCATAAAATGAATAAAAGTAGGCCACGCTTCACAATCTCATCTTTATAATTAATTCAGATTCAAGTGATGAATCACAGATGTGCATGTGATATAATTTTTATGCCTCAATTAGAAAACTGAGCACAAGTTTTGTATAATATTTCGCAGAAACAAAAAGAGACCAACTGAAGATGACACATAGGAGTCGAAACATGTCTGGATAAGGAATATAAAAAATGAGTACACTGTTTTTTGCAAAACTTAGGGTTTTAAAAATGAAATAATA
Source organism: Schistocerca americana (assembly GCF_021461395.2). Taxonomy (NCBI): domain Eukaryota; kingdom Metazoa; phylum Arthropoda; class Insecta; order Orthoptera; family Acrididae; genus Schistocerca; species Schistocerca americana. The sequence goes on along the minus strand of NC_060121.1, from coordinate 321,911,718 downwards.
GTGGTTACTATTAGTCGCATGTATTGCAAGTAGATGAAAATCGTAATATCGACTCTGTCCTTTAACTTTTAGCCAGAAAGCAATTATTGTTGTGAATATCTGCAAATTTTCCGAGGATATCCGAAGGGGCGCAGGTTTTTACATGCAAAGTATTTATTACTGCGGATATTTCGCGGGTGTATCCGCATCGGTGCAGACCTCTGGCAGAGCGGTACGGAAGAGAGTGCGTCGCTAACTTTCGCGAAGGAGTGGAAAATCACCTCCGCTGTATCGGAAATTTCCGCTCATGTCCGAATCTCCAATTAGGTAACATTATCAGCGCCGCGTTAAAGGAACTTGCCACCACTTGTGCGCAAGAAGACCATTGGCATTCCAGGTCCCTCGTCGAACGAGTCCTCCGGTGACTCAGAGACGCCGGTAGCCCTGTTGAAAGCCGGATGGGATTTATGGTCGCGGTTCACAATGGCCACCGGATTCCGCGTTTTTGCGCGTCTCCGGGCTTGTGTTTGCCGCCGCCGGAACCGAATTGGGAAGCCGGCGGCGGAGGCGACGCCTGCCGTGGTTGGACATTGGGGGCGCTGGGCGAAGGACACCGCCGCCTCCTCCTGCTTGCGTCATAACCGGCTGCTTACGTTTGCCGATGTTACTATGCTGAAGGTCGAAGATGTAGGACGTCCTCGAGCTACAAACTGACGGCTAAACTTGTAACTCGTTCCTTTTGTCTGCTTTTCAGAGCTTCCGTAGAGCCACGTGAAATCCTTCTGGCGCCTCGGATGGAAACCACGTATGGCTGCGAAGTCTTTCGCGACGTATTTCTTGAATAAAAGTCTCTCGGTGTACATGCCATGTCTATTCAGGATAAAACTCCAAGCTTTCGACCACTACCTCCATGGTCGTCGTCAGGGCTAAAACTGACTGTCGTGAACTATTTTCTTTTTTCCGTTATTGATTTTCAATTCCCCCCCGAAGGGGGCGGGCTGGCAGCAACTTAGTACGCTGCTCTACAGCCTACAGACTTTTTTAAAAACGGAAGAAGAGAAGAAATAAGAAAAACAGGTGATAAAACGGTGACTTAAAGTGTAAAATGGTGGAAAAATGCGGAAAGTTAAAACAGAAAGCAAATGGGTTGGCAATGTTAATAAAATACACAGGAGTCAGACAAGTAACATAGGAGACACACAATTAAAAAAACATGGCGACAGTCTGACTTCTGTTCGCAAGAGATAAAAAAATCACACCCAGCGACAGTATGATGGCCGTTCGCAACACTCCCCAAAAGACACACAACATGGAACACTCACTGTAAAACACTCACTGTAAAACACTGCACGAAAATGGCGGCACAAAGATGACACTCCCGAGCCAAGGGCAGATGGGTGGGGGGGGGGGGGGGGGGAACTGGAGGAGGGGGAAAAATAAGGAGGGAGGAGAGGACTCATAAGGGGGGAGAGAGGCAGGGCAGATGCGAGAGGGAATGAGAAAAGGCAGAGGAGGGAAATGCAAAAGGACTCGGGGGAGAGAAGGAAGCAGAGAGAGGGGAGGTGGGGAAAAAAGAGGATGGAAGGGGGGGGAGGAGAGGGAGCCTGGGAAAAGGACAGAGCAAAGGAGGGGGAGTGCGGATCAGAGTTGATAGGAGGGATAAATGGAGGAAGAGAGGGCATCATCCGGGAGGGGGAGTTGATGGAAGCCACCTTGGGAAAGGAGATGAAGGGTGTAGAGATGGAGGGTAGGGGACACACAACAGTGAAGACATGGCAGGGGGTGGGGATGGGAGAGGAGAGGAGCAACCAGGGGTGAGGGGGATCAAGGTGGTGGGAGGTGTAGAGGAGGCGGATATGTTCAAGGAATAGGAGCAGATGGGGGAAAGGAATGAGGTCATAGAGGATCCGCATGGGGGATGGGAGTCGTATACGGAAGGCGAGGCAGAGTGTATGACGCTCAAGGATCTGGAGGGACTTATAGAATTTGGGGGGGGGGGGGGCAGATATCCAGGCGGGACTGTCATAACAGGATGGGACGGATTAAGGTTTGTAGGTGTGAAGGATGGTAGAGGGGTGCAACCCCCATGTCCGGCCAAAGAGGAGTTTGAGGAGTCGGAGGCGGTTATGAGCTTTGGATTGGATGGAGCGGAAATGAGGGATCCAGGTGAGGTGACGGTCAATGGTGAGGCCAAGGTAGGTGAGGGTGGGGGTGAGGCGGACAGGACGGGCGCAGACAGTAAGGGAGAAATCCAGGAGCCGGAAGGAGTCGTGAACTAGCGAGGCTCCCACTTTTATATGCAAAGGACGGATTCTGAATGGCTGGAATACGTCATAGCAATAGCGATATGGCGCGTAGTGAAGTGGTGCTCTCTACTTCCATAGATGTAGTTTCTATCCCGCGTTGCTTGCAGCGCCATCCCTTGAATCTGGAGGTAAAGGGCGGGAAGTTTTCCTCTGCGATTTTTGTTTATCCGGTGCATTCATCCAGGTGTTGCCGTGGAGGTGGTGGTCGAAAGTTTGGAGTTTTATCCTGAATTGACGCGGCATGTACACCGAGAGACCTTTATTCAGGAATCCACGTATGCTTGGCAATGCGCGACTCGCAACATTAATTACGAGACGTATCGCTCCGCAGGTTTAATTGGAAACCATTATTAGTGGATAAATATTAACTCTATGCCCTGCTAGACATGGAGAATTACAAATAAGTGTCTCCAGCCTCACTTTGACCTGTGAGGCAGGGTTAAACTCTCACCACTCCAAACTCAATAATAAAGCTATATAGCAACGCAACTACTATCAGGGAGATACCGAGATCCGACCAATGGTCTGATAGTTCAAAACAACGCTTTCGACTGGGGCTCCTAAAAGCTTCTGCCGATAATATCCGCGCAATAAAACATGAGTACAGTTCAACAGTGGCGGCTGGTTGCCACGTGCTGCCACTCAGTGCACTAAAATTACGCCATTTCTCTGCGAATACGTGCCTAAATCGCACCAAACTTACACTACTTCTCTTCGAATGCGTGCTGGTGTGCAAATAAAACGGACGGAAACATGTTGTGTAGTGCTGAGAAACCAGTGCTGAGAGCTGAAATGGTGGTCAGCCGCTCTACGATCAACTCGGAGAAGAGACACAGCTATTTTCGACTGCGTATGCTCTGATGTGACGTCATCCCTTCTGGCACTACATGCACTACGTTGATCACAGAACCAGGACAACATTTTTATTTGAAATAGCTTGTGACGTATTGTGCAAGGGTAGAGTGTCAGGAGTTTTTGAGGACTAAAGACTCCGTGTACATACGGTTAGCTGCCCTGACTGGCCCACGTTCAATTCCAGCCGCTATCAACATTTTTCTATCGTTTTATTTTATTCCTCACAATGTTAAGTAACTGATTATAAAATCTGAATATATTTAAACACTTAAATTTGTATACATTAATTCATATATTCAACACAGTCATTATTTGTACCCTTTTAAGTAAAAGGGTACAGGCGACCACATTGTAGCACACTGGTAAAATTATGCATGATCTGTCACTGCAGTTCATTGCCAGTAAAGGAACAGGTCTCACAAAAACACCACATTTAAATTTACATGGCAACAAATGAAATTTATTGGCACGAAGTAACACTAGCCAAGTTCGTCATTTTTATGTAACGCCACCTCCAGCTAGCTGATGTCCCTACGCTTTGCTATGAGGCCTCCTTTTACCGAACCTCAATCTAGTTATTAGTACCCTTCCAAGTAAAAACGCTATAGGCGACCACATTGTAGCACACTGGTAAAATTTTGCACGAGCTGCCACTGCGGTTTAGTGTTAATAATGGAACACGTCTCAAAAAAACACCACATTGAAATCTGCATGGCGAAAATGGAAATTTCTTGATACGAACTAACACTAGCCAGGTCCGTCATTTTCATGAAACGTCACCACTAGGTATTTAATTTCCCTACTCTTTGCTATGAGGTCTCGTTTCACCGAAAAGTCCACCATCCCTAACCCACAATCGTAGAGAAAAACAGTAACGTGTCTAAGCAGAATTTGAGGGATGGAACAAGTTTCTCATGCTTTTAGACTTTACATGCCGGAAAAGTAACTTCGTTGATCAAGTTTGATCACCAACTTCAGACTTCCGAAAAGTTAACCATTTAAAAACGCGAACGCCCAGAGGGCCCATGACTTGCCTTGTCAACCGCATGACGGCTGCCGGCCGAATTCTCGATTTCGCGGGCTTTCAACCAACATACAGACTTTTGAACCAATCGGAAGCAGAGAGTAGACCTTGCCATTGGCCATTCTCCTGCTCTTGCTTGCAGCACTTCTGTCAGATGCTGCCTCCTGGCAGGATTTAAGATCCCGTCCTGCAGCGGCTGTCAATATGAGAGACACGTTCATCTTTTGTGTGTGGGATGCGGGGAAATCTCTGCCTCGTGTCAACAATAACATGCCCATGAAACGATCAAAGCGGATGGAATGGCTCAGCATTGGATTTTTCCGTGTTAGAGTGCCATTTACGGCTTCTCCAGAGAGTTCGAGGAACCCTTCGTGTATATTATTGAGTGTTGGCGGAGAAGCGGGGCGTTGCCCAAGTACACTACTGGCCATTAAAATTGATACACCACGAAGATGACGTGCTACAGACGCGAAATTTAACCGACAGTAGGAAGATGCTGTGATATGCAAATGATTAGCTTTTCAGAGCATTTACACAAGGTTGGCGCCTGTGGCGACAAACTACAACGTGCTGACATGAAGAAAGTTTCCAACCGATTTCTCATACACAAACAGCAGTTGACCGGCGTTGCCTGGTGAAACTGTTGTGATGCCTCGTGTAAGGAGGAGAAATGCGTACCATCACGTTTCCGATTTTGATAAAGGTCGGTTGTAGCCTATCGCGATTGCGGTTTATAGTATAGCGACATTGCTGCTCGCGTTGGTCGAGATCCAATGACTGTTAGCAGTGTATGGAAACGGTGGGTTCAGGAGGGTAATACGGAACGCCATGCTGGATCCCAACGGCCTCGTATCACTAGCAGTCGAGATGACAGGCATCTTATCCGCAAGGCTGTAACGGATCGTGCAGCCACGTCTCGATTCTTGAGTCAACAGATGGGGACGTTTGCAAGGCAACAACCATCTGCACGAACAGTTCGACGACGTTTGCAGCAGCATGGACTATCAACACGGAGACCATGGCTGCAGTTACCCTTGACGGTGCATCACAGACAGGAGCACCTGCGATGGTGTACTCACCGACGAACCTGGGTGCACAAATGTCAAAACGTCATTTTTTCGGATGAATCCAGGTTCTGTTTACAGCATCATGATGGTCGCATCCGTGTCTGGCGACATCGCGGTGAACGCACATTGGAAGCGTATATTCGTCATCGCCATACTGGCGTATCACCCGGCTTGATGATATGGGGTGCCACTGGATACACGTCTCGGTAACCTCTTGCTCGCATTGACGGCACTTTGAACAGTGGACATTACATTTCAGATGTGTTACGACCAGTGGCTCTACCCTTCATTCGATCCCTGCGAAACCCTACATTTCAGCAGTATAATGCACGACCGCATGTTGCAGGTCCTGTACGGGCCTTTCTGGATACAGAAAATGTTCGACTGCTTTCCTGGCCAGCACATTCTCCAGATCTCTCAACAATTAAAAACGTCTGGTCAACGGTGACCGAGCAACTGAGTCGTTACATTACGCCAGTCACTACTCTTGATGAACTGTGGTATCGAGTTGAAGCTGCATGGGCAGCTGTACCTGTACACGCCATCCAAGCTCTGTTTGACTCAATGCCCAGGCGTATCAAGGCCGTTATTACGGCCAGAGGTGGTTGTTCTTGGTACTGATTTCTCAGGACCTATGCACCCAAATTGCGTGAAAATGTACTCACATGTCAGTTCTAGTATAATAAATTTTTCCAATGAATACCCGTTTATCATGTGCACTTCTTCTTCCTGTAGGAATTTTAATGGCGAGTAGTGTATTTTGAAAATTTCTTTATTCACAATAGATCTGAACAAAAAGACATTTTTCAAAATATATCGCGTTCCCCCATTTTGACAGTTTTGGATCCCTTTACAACTGGCCAACATGGCTTGTCATGGATCGAATTCTACAGACGTTACAGTAGTCCAATCGGCGCTGTTGTGGCCAGGTTAGGTGACTTGTCATAGGGCCATGCTCTGAAACTGTGCCGGTAGGTCATTGTCAGAAAACCTATTCAAAGGTGTCGACTCTTAGGAGTCATCATCAAAAGCAGTATCTTTTCACATCAGTAACACGTCAAACAGTCTTCTAGCGCGGTGTCTTCAGGTAAACCGACGGCTGACGTGGTACTTTCGTAACAAGATACTGATATGATGACGATTCATAAGAGTGGACACCGATAAACCGTTATAAGTCCACCGAATACAGTCCATACTTCCGTACTAATACGAGGGTGAGTCAGATGAAAATCTTAAATTTGTAATAACAAATCGAAATTTCGCGCCGTTATCCTGTAAGTTAGTAAGCGTTCTACAAACAGCGTGCAGAATGGCCTGTAGGTGGCAGCATAGTGTAGATGCACACATTCCGTCGCAGTATCAGTATAAAGATGGCCGCCCCACTTGCGTCCTGCACCAGGGAAGAACAGCGTCCTGTTATTCGGTTTTTGCGTAGTGAAGGTGTGAAAGCTATTGAAAGTCATCGACGAATAAAGATTCAGTACGGTGATGCATGTCTGTCACAGCAGCAAGTCTATGAATGGAGTAGGAAGTTCGCAAATGGTGTGACTTCAGTGGAAGATGCTCCTCGTCCAGGTCATGCACAACGAGTTGTGTCCGCCCCTGGTAGCTGAGTGGTCAGGGCGACGGAATGTCGTACCTAACGGCCCGGGTTCGATTCTCGGTTGGGTCGGAGGTTTTCTCTGCCCAGGGACTAGGTGTTGTGTTGTCCCTATCATCATCATTTCATCCCCATCCAAAGACCTGCACCAGGTGAACGGTCTACCCGATGGGAGGCCGTAGCCACACGGCATTTCCATTTTCACAACGAGTTGTGACTCCACAGAACATTGCAGCAGTTGAAACCATAGTGAAGAAAAACCGCCGAGTGACACTGAATGACATTGCAGCATGTTTACAGATTAGTCATCGGTCAGCACACGACATTCTGCGTGATGTGCTCCAGTTTCACAAAGTGTCTGCAAGATGGGTGCCTCGGCAGCTGACTCCTGAAATGAGAGAACGACGTGTTGATGCTTGTGAAGAACTTCTTCGGCGCTTTGAACGAGAAGGTGATGGCTTCCGTGCAAGAATCGTTACCGGGGACGAAACCTGGGTTCACTTCCACCAACCGGAAACGAAGAGAGCTAGCAACCCAGAACTTGCCCCAAGTGATTTCCATATGTTTGGACCACTCAAAGACGCAATGGGAGGAAAGAAGTTCCGTTCTGATGAAGAGGTACGCCACACGGTGGATAAGTGGTTGCGCGGACTACCAAAAGAACTTTTTTCTAAAGGAATTTATGCACTTCGTAAGCGCTGGATGACTTGCATTGAGCGTGGGGGAGATTATGTTGAAAACTGATACAGCTTTGTACCACTTCTGCACAATAAGTAATATTTTTAAAAAAATTTAAGGTTTTCATTTGACCCACCCTCGTTTTATAACTCCGTCTGCCACGTTTCCACGGCTAAACCGCTAAAACGGTTTTGATGGAATGTGGTATGGAGATAGCCTGAACCCTGAGAAAAGCGTATGCTAATTTAGAAAGTAAAACAGTAGAGTACAATGTATAGCTACTTCAATAGCACGACGCGCTATGAGCCCCCCCCCCCCCCCCCCCCACGCGCATAGATTATTGGGAGCGACCCTGCGCATGCTGCTACGTCGTGCGTTGGGGCAGTTGCGGTGGGGGCGGGGGGGGGGGGGGGGCACACATCACGAAGCACCATTATAAAGTATATATCGAAATTATCCTCTTGAGATAATTCTGTAACTTACTCGGTGTCCAAGTTGAGGCTGGCTAGTCAGTGTTCCTTCACTAATGATTGATGTCTGTCTCGTCGGTGGTCCCTGGCCACGTAGATCCGGCAAGTCGGTCGTTATGCATAGATTAACACGGTACGCCCGAACCGTCGAATGACCTACTATGCTCTGTACGGACGTTAATCACTGGAGAGATGACTGCAGTCAGCCTCCGTGAGAGACCGTGAACACACTGGTCGACAGGTGACGGGGACGTTCCGCTATCCGTACCCTGCGTTGCTAGACCGCTGACGTTTACTAGCCAGTCACGCCGTAGCCTGAGAAAGAGCCAATTTGCCAGACCGGTGTTTCTGGCGGCGGCCTCTCAGCACCTGATTTATGTGCGGAGCGGACGCGGCAGACTTACGACCAATAAGCCGACGGCGACGGCAGCGGCAGCGAGGGGAGGAATCAATTGACCCGCAGAGCCGCAGCGGCACAGCTGCAACCAGCAGAGCGCAGCGCTGGCAATTACTGCCGCAGCGGGTAAAAACACAGGCTCCACACCGCGTCCTCCACAGTCCACCGTGCACTAGCAGGCTGCAGGTGGAGTCCGCGAGCTGCAACTGCGAGCGGTTCGTTCTGTCTGCAAGTAGGATGAGTTGTACAGCAGGTTTATCAACAACAATATCCTAATCACCGTATCCCGCATCATACGACCTTTGCTGCTGTGTACCAACGTCTGCGTGAGACCGGACCATTTAGGAGGTTACCTGGACAGGGACACCGTCTCACAGTAAGAACGCTGCAATTTGAGGAAGTTGCTGGAAGACGTCCGCTCGCTACAAGAGAACACATGTGGTTCCAACATGACGGGGCGCCGGCGCATTTCAGCCGTCGTGTGTGTCGATTCCTGGAGCGGCGGTTCCCAGAAACGTGGATTGGCAGAGGTGGTCCTGTATCATGGCCTGCTCGATCTCCAGATATGTCCCCTCTGGACTGTTTTGTGTGGGGAGAGATGCGCAACCTCGTTTAGGCAACTCCTGCTGCATCAGAAGAGGATCTGGTTGCCCGGATAGTAGCAGCAGCAGGAACAATTCAGGATACTCCTGGGGTTTTTTCCCGTGTCAGACAGAACATGATCCGACGGTGTAACCTTTGTTTACGTGTCAATGGAGGCATTTTTAAAAAATCTACTGTAATTGGAATTGGGTTGTGTTAATGTGCTCTCTCTTGGGCATAAAAAAATGGAAAAAGTGTTTGTTGGTTTAATTAATTTGCTGCCGGAGAAATCTTCCGCTACCGGTTTAAATACTCCTCATAGGAAAAAATGACATTAAGGAAAAATATTTGTTTTGATATCCCCTACAACCTCCCAGAGTTTGTCGGTTTGAATACTTTTCGCCCTGTATACAAGGTGATTTAGCTACCCATACCGCTGGGTATTATGCAACCCACAACGCCTTCAAAAACCACGCGCGACTTTTTCATATTCTCTCGCTCATAATGCGCTAACAATAAGTCCCACAGACAAAAATGAACAGCACCTTCTTGTAGGAAATTTAATGCAGTTAAATTCTATACTTCTATACGGTTTCCCTGGAGGCCACAGTTTTCGAGTTATTCAACAAAAACGTAATTGAAGGTATTTTTGTACGTTTTCTTGAATAATTCGAAAACTACGGACTACAACGAAAACGTATTGCAGTACAAAATTTAGCTTGATTACATATCCTACGAAAAGGTCCTGTTCATTCTCTCTGTAGGACTAGAAGTTAAAACGTAACAAGCAAGAAAAAAAGAAAATCATTTCCGTAGTACATTACTGGCCATTAAAATTTCTACACCACGAAGATGTTCTACAGACGCGAAACTTAACCGACAGGAGGAACATGCTGTGATATGCAAATGATTAGCTTCCCAGGCATTCACACAAGGTTGGGGCCGGTGGCGACACCTATAACGTGCTGACATGAGGAAAGTTTCTAACCGATTTCTCATACACAAACAGCAGTTGACCGGCGCCCCCTGGTGAAACGTTGTTGTGATGCCTCGTGTAAGGAGGAGAAATGGGTACCATCACGTTTCCGATTTTGATAAAGGTCAGATTCTAGCCCATCGCGATTGCAGCTTATCGTATCGCGACAGTGCTGCTCGCGTTGGTCGAGATCCAATGACTGTTAGCAGAATATGGAATCGGTGGGTTCAGGAGGATAATACGGAACGTCGTGCTGGATCCCAACGGCCTCGTATCACTAGCAGTCGAGATGACAGGCATCTTATCCGCAATGGCTGTAACGAATCGTGCAGCCACGTCTCGATCCCTGAGTCAACAGATGGGGACGTTTGCAAGACAATAATCATCTGCACGAACAGCTCGACGACGTTTGCAGCAGCATGGACTATCAGCTCGGAGACCATGGCTGCGGTTACCCTTGACGCTGCATCACAGACAGGAAACCCTGCGATGGTGTACTCAACGACGAACCTGGGTGCACAAATGTCAAAACGTCATTTTTTCGGATGAATCCAGGTTCTGTTTACAGCATCATGATGGTGGCATCAGTGTTTGGCGACATCGCGGTGAACGCACGTTGGAAGCGTGTATTCGTCATCGCCATACTGGCGTATCACCCGGCGTGATGGTATGGGATGCCATTGGTTACACGCCTCGGTCACCTCTTGTTCCCATTGACGTCACTTTGAACAGTGGGCGTTACATTTCAGATGTGTTACGACCCGTGGCTCTACCCTTCATCCCATCCCTGCGAAACCCTACATTTCAGCAGGATAATGCACGACCGCATGTTGCAGGTCCTGTACGGGCCTTTCTGGATACAGAAAATGTTCGAATACTGCCCTGGCCAGTACATTCTCAAGATCTCTCACCAATTCAAAACGTCTGGTCAAATAGTGGCCGAGCAACTGGCTCGTCACAATACGCCAGTCACTACTCTTGATGAACTGTGGTATCGTGTTGGTGCTGCATTGCCAGCTGTACCTGTACACGCCATCCAAGCTCTGTTTGACTCAGTGCCCAGACGTATCAAGGTCGTTATTATGGCCAGAGGTGGTTGTTCTGGGTACTGATTTCTCAGGATCTATGCACCCAAATTGCGTGAAAATGCAATCACATGTCAGTTCTAGTATAATATATTTGTGCAATGAATACCCGTTTATCATCTGCATTTGTTCTTGGTATAGTAATTTTAATGGCCAGTAGTGTATTTGAAGGCGTTGCGGATTGTATAACACCCATAGGTAGGGGCAGCTGAACCATTCTGTATATAAGAGGCTGTAAGGCACCTAGATTTTACGGACCTTGCATGAGCTTGATCCATAACGACAGGACGATACGGTATGAGATTCTCAGCAAATAATAATTACATTACAGCAACGAGAGGCAATTGCAGTTAATCTCATGTAACGAAAACCAACAAAACAATATCTACCAATATATGGACCGGCATGAACAAACAAATTAAACTGAAACCCATTTTGGAGACGAACCGAGGAGGTGACTGATGATATAGTGAAACTCCCATTTAGCAAGAGAACGGCGAGGTTCAGTGCAGAAAGGGATGAGGCCAGAACAACACACTATTCCTTTTAACGTAAATACGGCCGGGACCGAGGGTAAGTGGCTGCACGTCAGTAACAGGGCTAGGCTGCGACCCAGCTACAAAAATAAAATTGTATTCACCTTTAGCGAGACGGTGATTGGCTGAAGCCATACTTGGCAATGCAGACACGACAAGGTGCAGAGATCCCCATTAGACGAGTATAAAAGCATTCTGAGACCTAAAAAAATTTGTATCTCTCTCTCTCTCTCTCTTTCTCTCTCTCTCTCTCTCTCATCTCGCGGCAGACTGCAGAAGTGTGTGGAAATAAGTGAGGCCATTGAGAGCTTTGCTTTCTGTGAATTGAGGACGATACACATCACGTATTGTGGCGACAGATAGCAAAGCGATAGTTAATATTTCTGCGGGAATTTTGCTGGCAAAGAAATTGTGCACGACGCTCCAACCCGCAGCGGGTGTGCAATAGCCATTATTTCGACTAAAGAAAGATCAACGTTCTACAGAACGCAGGAAAGTTGCGACTGAGTGAATTCAGTCAAGGCCAGAGTAGGGAATTAGCGTTTCAGATCCAGCATGGGGACAACGCCTTTGCAGATGCCTGTTGGTAAAGTAGCATCGCACATTAGGCCACAGTAAATTTTGAGATTTTGCTCTCTCCAACTTACGTATGCTTTGAGCATTGAATATCAAAAGCTAGGATACTAACCTACCCTCACATTGAGTACATTAATGTTTTTTTCATTGGTTCAAAAAGTAATTATTCACCACCAACTCAGTACACTGATCAGCTACAACAATGTAGATTTAAATGAGCTCATAAGGGTTTTTAATAATCATTCTTTCTTGTGACAAAAAAATTTTTCGTGTGTAGAGATAACGATTTTAATAATCGGCATTTCAATGTGTCCAAGAATTAAATATTTTGTTATTGAGGGTCAAAACTAATTGGACACGATTGTTGTTTTTTTCACTTGACTCCTGAAAGCACAGTTTATAAATTATATGTAGAATAAGAAAGGGGATAGCTGTTTTGTCTTCCTAGAAAAGACCCCAAACTTTCACTTTTATTAATTCATGCATTCTAGTTACGTGACGGCAGCATTTCTAATGATTTTTGTTACGATCCGCACCTGATATTAACTGCTTTACAGGGCCAGGGTCATATTTATTTAGAATGTCTGTTTAACACCCTGTGCTTGAGAAGACAGTTCAGCAGTTTTCTCCAGTTGCACGCTAAGTGGTAAGCTAATTTTGCACACGTTAATACACTCACTGTGCAAATACAAAGGTCGGACTTACAACAAGGTGGTCAAAAGTTTTACTTTTGAGGGCGCTGCTGCAGCGTATGTGCAGTGTAGCATGACACTGGTGCATCAACATAAGCACCGAGCTGTAGACAAAGGATTAATGTGACATTCAAGTCTTTCTAAAGTGTGCTGGTAAATGCGGAAACGTGAAATATGGCTACGTTATTACCAAATGCGCCGAAACAGGACAAACGTGCTGGTATTCTTTCTTGGCTACCGAAGAATAGACACCAGTACCAACCCATCGGAGAGTGTAGGACGTGTATGGGAAAGCATACCTGTCGAAAACCACGGTTGTGGCAGGGTGCGTCAAGAGGTGCTGCTGCTTCGTGATAACGCACGTCCTCATATTGCAAGCGTCGTAGCGCAGAAGTTACGCCACCTCAACTGGGAGACAGTCAAGCATCCGCCTTATAGTCCTGATCTCTCCGCATGCGATTATCACGCCTAGGGCCCTTAGAAAAGGCCTTGGAGGATCGGTGATTCCTGTCGGGCGAGGATGTGTAGCGGGTAGTTGCGGACGTCTTCACGCAGCAGGATATTCAACCTGGTGCGTCGTTGAGCTGATTGTCTCAATGCTCACGACGATTTTGCGTGGTTGGCATACCGCACGGCCGACGAACGGAAACTTTTTGATCATCCCCTTATAGTGCAGCAGGAAGAATGCATCTACATAAGTACTCTGTCGGCTGATCCCGGCGGAGGTTCGAGTCCTCCCTCGGGCATGGGTGTGTGTGTTTGTCCTTAGGATAATTTAGGTTAAGTAGTTTGTAAGCTTAGGGACTGATGACCTCAGCAGTTAAGTCCCATAAGATTTCACACACATTTGAACATTTGACCAAGTACTCTGTAATTCACAGTTGAGTGTTTGGCAGAGGGTTCAGCCAAAGACCTCAAGACTAATTCTCTACCATTCTACTATGGAACAACGCGCGGTAAAAGCAAACAATTAAACCATTCTGTACAACCTCTGATATCTTTATTTTATTCCCGTAACCATTTCTCCCTATGTAGACGGGTCTGAACAAAATATCCCTGTGCAAACTCTGATTCCTCTTATTTTATTACGATGTTAATTTCTCCTTATGTTGGTGGACATCAACAAAATACTGAAATTTCGTGAAAAGATCTCGTCGCAACGAAAAAGGCCCCTGTTTTGATGATTGCCACTCCAACTCACGGTTCATATCCGTGACACTCTCTCCCCTGTTTCGTGATAATACAAAATGAGCATCCCTTCTTTGAACTTTTGCGATTTACTCCAGAGGTCCTGTCTGGTTAGTATATCATACCGCACAGCAGCACTGCAGCAGTGTGCAATCCAACGTGACACCAAGATATTTGGCCGTTTTACAATTCTCGAGACGTTCACCTCTCCATATTACATTTAATTCACGATTTGCCTCCCTGTTCTTTAGTTGATCTGTCGCATCTTCTTTCGGCCAGTGAAACGCAGTCTTTGCTGCGCCTTCCTCTGACCAAGGAAAAATCTCTAGAAGCACCGGAAATCGATCCCGGGTGCTCCGCATGGCAGTCAGTTGCACTGACCATTCAGCTTCGGAGGCCGATCTCTTATCTTATAACGCCACTTAATATTAATCATACTTATGTCAAACCACATCGCCAACACTTTGATTCTCTTCTTTCCTTCTTTCGCACAATCCATGATTCAGATCATATAGTGCTGTACCCCTGATGAACAGCCTCAAAAATTTCCTTCTTACTCTAAGACAGGCCACTTTTTGGTGAGGAATCCTTTCCTTCCTTATGCTGCTGTGGTTTTTATATAATCTTTTTTCATTAGTAGTGTCTTATTTTGCTTCCAAGATAGTATAACTGTTTCACTTCATCCTCTATATAATCCCCAGTTTTGATGCTAATTTCGGCGTTGAAATCTCCCCACTGCTTAAATACATTCGTCTTCGTTCCTTTACTCTGAGTTCATACTCTGTGCTCAGTAGACTGTTCATCCCACTCAACAAGTCCGGTACTTCAACGTCACCTTCACAAATGACAGAAATGTCATCAGCGAATATTATCACTGATACCCTTTCATCATGAATTTTAATCCCATTTCTGAATTTTTACGTTTTTTCCTTCATTGCTTCTTTGATGTACTGGTTCAACTGTAGATAGGAATGACAGGGGTCCTACCATACATCCTTTTCATTATCAGCATATCTCTCTTGGTTTTCCATTTTTAACGTTCCATCTTTCTTATTGCACATACTGTTTTTCCTTCTTTCTGAGGATTACAAAGATCTCAGATCACTTGCACCATGAACAAGTATTTCAAAAGGTCTACTTACTTACTTTCCGTGTCCGGAACTAGAGTTCAGACTTCCAAAAATCAGCAGCCAATATGGCCTTGTCATTTGCCTCCCATAAGTCATTCATTTTGCAGGACTGGCCTAAATATGGACAGATAAGCAGGTGTTTAGGATCCGGGACAGAACCACACAGACAGAGAATGTTCTCATTCTCTTTTAGGAAACCTCATTGCTGCAGGTTTCTCTTGCATTTTGGCACTTCTACCCTCATACGGTTTAGGGTTCTCCAGACTGTGTATGGTAGGTCTCCACCAGGCGCCAGTTCTTCTTTTACATCTTTATGGGGGTTTCTCAGGTCGATTTCCGACCTTGTCAAACGATTCTCTGCAGCCGATCCTTCCATGGCTGGGGTACATGACAGGAAGCTCTTCCTCGAACAAAGCCGTCGGTCAGCAGGCTGGTGTCCATATAAAGGATGACGCATGTCCCTTTCTTGCTTGGTTTTTTCGGCTACGGTAGCGATGTCACGTCGTACGTTGGGCGGTGCGATCCCCATGATTAAGTACATCTTGTGCACTGGGGCTGGCCTCAAGCATCCGGTAACAATCCGTGCCATTTCATTCACCGCGACATCAACTTTTCTCGTGTGTGTTGATGCAGACCATACTGAAGCGGCGTATTCCGCGGCTGACACACTGAGCGCAAGGGCTGAAGTTCTCAGGACTTTTGGGTTTGATCCCCAGGATCCGCTGGTTTGTTTCCTGATGATGTTGTTTCTAGTTGAGACTTTTTCCCTTGTGGCATTACAATGATTTTTATAGGTCAGTGTGCAATCCAACGTGACACCAAGATATTTGGCCGTTTTACAATTCTCGAGACGTTCACCTCTCCATATTACATTTAATTCACGATTTGCCTCCCTGTTCTTTAAATGGAATGCGCAGACCTGCGTCGTGGAAGGGTTCGGCCTTAGGTGGTTTGCCTCATAATACTGGGAGAGAGCTTCCAAGGTACTGGTTAATTTCTCCTCTACATCCATAAAATTGTTACCTTGGGCTGCAACTGCAGTGTCATCGGCACACATAAATTTGCCCGTGATGTTTGGCACTGGTTGGTCATTTGTATATATATTATACAGAGCTTGGGCGAGGACGCTTCCCTGAGGTAGGCCATTCCTCTGATTTCTCCACCTGCTCTTCTTGCCCTGGAGACAGACAAAAAATCTCCTATTATGGAGGAAAGGTCTGATACTCTGGAAGGAAGATTACTGTGTAACGTGTTATCGACGATGAGGGCATTAGAGATGGCGCGAATTAACACATCAAGATGATCCCTTCAGTATGAGAGTTGTTGACATTGCTAAATAGGCACATGCGTGTTCCACGGAAATGTCTATGTCTTAGAGTAGTTGCAATGCTCAGCTACTGACGCACTACTGTATGTCCGAATGCCTACGTTGCAGGGGCCAGTTCGCGTCGGTGTGGCGGTGCCGGTCTCGTGAGACTGGCCAGGTGTTCGCCGCCAAGTTCTCCAGCCGCACGCGCTACGGCGACGACTGCAGTGCCGAGATCCGCCACGAGATCGCTCTGCTGTCGCTGTGCGCTCCGTCGCCCCGCATCGTGCGCCTGCACGACGTCTTCGAGACAGACAACGAGATCATCATTGTGCTCGAATAGTGAGTACACCGCGCCCTTCACGAAACTTCAATCAACTGTACAACATAAGCTACTCAGTTAGAGATTTATATCATTAGTAAACAAAGTACAGGGTGAGGCAGTGAAACGGCACGATTTTGTAAAACCACCAAAGATTTATTTACAAGTAAAATCATAATAGTTGAACATGGATCTCAAGTACAAGAGTGGAAATTAAAGATTTAACTTAAAAACAATCATTTTTTAAATATGGTGTCAGTGAGGTGTTGTCCTTGGTTTTGCACACATTGTCTAAGCCTGAGATGAAATTGTCCCATGATGTTTCGTAGCATCTGTACTGGAATGTTGTTAATTTCCTGTCGAATTCGCTCCTTCAGGTCTTCTTTTGTTCTTGGTGGATTTTCCTGGAAGACTTTGCACTTGAGGTAGCCCCAAAGAAAAAAGTCTGGTGCCGTCAGATCTGGTGAACGGGCAGGCCAGGGGAAATCGCCATTCCTGCTGATTAGACGTCGTGGAAATGCAAGTCTGAGCAATTCCATTGAGACATTAGCAGTATGGCTTGTTGCACCATCTTGCTGGAAGAGTGTTTCAGCATCTGGATCATGTCGATCAATTCCAGGCAGACCAAAAATGGTCAACATGTCAGCATAACGTCCAGAGTTTACTGTCACTGTGTTGCCATCTTCATCTTCAAAAAAATACGGCCCCACGATTCCACGAGATGACATTGCGCACCAGACTGTTACTTTTTCAGAATGGAGAGGTTTCTCATGAAGTTCGTGCGGGTTATCTGAGGACCAATATCTGAAGTTTTTCTTATTTACGTACCCACTAAGATGAAAGTGGGCTTCATCACTCATCCATAAGTTATGCACTCTTTCTTCATTTCGTTCAATAACGTTAAGCATTGACTGGCAAAAGCGTATACGGTTATTGTAGTCATTAGGTTTAAGGGCTTGCACTACCTGAATTTTGTATGGATGATAGTGAAGGTCACTCTTCAAAATCCGTCTTACTGATCGATTGCTGAGACCAAGTTCTGCGCTGTGCCGTCTCGCGGATTTTCGCGGACTTCGTCCCAACGCTTCGTGCACACGATTAATGTTCTCGGGTGTCCGGATTGTTTTTGTGCTGCCGCCTCTTTTCTTTGTTGTGCTAGCAGTAGCTTCAAAGGTTTTAACCCAAAGGAGAATGGCTTTCCTTGATGGCACGGGAGCCCGTGGCGGCAGGTTGAATTCACGACGAAAGGCGCGTTGAGCACCAACCACACTATCCGCGTTTTTGTAATATGCCTTTACGGCAGATGCACGTTGCGCACTCGACCAACGCTCCATGGCTACTGAAACTTCCACCACTCTAGACGCCCAAGGTCACTTCCCCCACTCTCGCAACCCCCCTCCGCGCCCGACAACCACTATCGAAATCGTGCCGTTTCACTGCCTCACCCTGTATAATGTTGAAAGTACAATAATGAGTAGTTTAATCTCTATATATAAGTGGTAGTGTCCTGGCTAACTGACTGACTGATTCACCATCGCCCAGCCCAAACTGCTAAGGTTAGGAACTTGAAATTTGGAGAAGATGTGTATCTAATATTGTAGGTGTCATTTAAGAAGGGCTTTTTGGAAATTCCAACCTTAATGGGGTGCAACAGGGGAAGAAGAGATTTTTTGGAAAAAGTCGCTATTAAGGCAATTTTGAAGCTAGACGTGCGAAAATTGGGTTTGGTTTCTCGGTCAGAAATAAAGAAACACATATTTCAGCATTTTTGGAAATTTAATTCTATACGGGTGAAATAGTGGGCGAAAGCTTTTTTTGAAAATATATCATCATTAAAGAACTACTAAAGTATTTTTAAAGCTACAACTATGATCACTGACATTTGACATTTCTGTTACAAATAAAAAAATGCGTGTGACTGTGTTTTTGGAACCTGAACCTCTAAGAGGGTGAAATAGGATTCAAATGGCTCTGAGCACTATGGGACTTAATATCTGAGGTCATCAGTCCCCAAGAACTTAGAACTACTTAAACCTAACTAACCTAAAGACATCACACACATTCATGCCCGAGGCAGGATTCGAACCTGCGACCGTTGCGGTCGCGCGGTTCCAGACTGAAGCGCCTAGATCCGCTCGGCCACACCGGCAGGCCTGGTGAAATAGGGCTTGAGATTTTATATGAAAATATTTATGAAAGCATTTTTAAAGCTAAATCTAATAAAATTTAAATTTGGCTTCTCAGTCAGAAATAAGAAAAATACGTATTTACCGTTTTTGGAAATTCAACCACTAAGGGGGTGAAATAGGGTCATACTGGTCGTTGGTTGTGTTCCAAAAATGAACAGCATAAACACAGAAGTGATGACACTTTCTGCAGGACCTGACCATCATTTTGCAGGACAATGCTCAAGCACGTACAGTGCAAGCTGTTACTGATTTGTTTGACTGATGGGGCTGCTAAGTGCTATACCACCTACTGCTCTCCCCTGACTTAAGCCCTCGTGAGTTCAACTCGATTTCTAAACTGAAGGAAACACTTCACGGCATTCGTTTCAGAACTGCTACAAATTCGTCGAGCAATAGACCACCCCGCTCGAACTGTCAACACAACTGGCACTGCTAAGAGTATCCATCGACCTCCACATCGCTGGCAACGGGTTATACACAATGCTGGTCACTACTTTGAAAGTCAGTAAAACTTTAAATCACGTATCTATTTTGTACGAGCTGTAAATAAATAGTTGCCACTATTAAAGTTCCAACCCTCGTACAGACTCGGGCGTAGACAGACTGCAGCTCCTCAGTATCCTACCAGTGACGCGTAATCAGCTGTTTCCTTTAACCAGAACTGAGCCAGTACGGGCGTCCCACTTCATGTCTCACTCACTGTTAATTTAAAATATTTATGGCAAAGATGACTCTAGCCATATTAAAGGCTACCAGGCTACTATGTTTCGTGGAGTGGACAACATTGCATTTCTCTACATCATGATCTCGTTGCCAGTCTTTGTACCAAGGTAATATTTTTGTCAAGATCTCACGGATGTTACGCAACTTATAACTGCTAGGTGTGGCTTTGGTGGCTGGACGAAGCACAATGTAGAAGCGGGAGAAGTCAGGGTTCGAATCCCAGGCAAACAGATTTAACCTGTTGGGAATATTAAACGGTATCAGTGTCCAGCTAGTGCACAAAAGCTGCAGTCGTGTTCCCTGTAACCTTGATATGAAGCGGACATTAAGCCGCAGTTAAAAACTAAAAATACGTCTCGCTCATACGTGGAACGAGATTTGGCCAAACGTGGCCTCTGTGTGGCCGGGCAGCTGGCGACCTTGCGCAGAAGCCTGGACCTCTGCTAATGGAAGCTTGCGCTGGCCGTATCACAGGCCATGCCGTCTCTCAGGATTAATAACTTTGTAATCAAATTACACGTCCCGTGGCTCCGTATTTGGCGGCAGGGGCCTTTTAATCTCTCGCAGTGGCGGCCTGCCGCGTTCGTGTAGCCACTTCACAGACTAATACTCAGCCTACATCCTTCATAATCTGTAATTGTGTTCGTGAGAGGGAGATTCTGACCAGTTGTCAAGGCTAAGGGAGGGCCTTACATTTTTTCGTCGAGTTGTCAGCCTTTCAGTCAGTGTGATGAACTCGCCCATTATATCTTGTGATAATCTTTTCATCTTTGTGCATGTGTATTACATGACCGGCTTTACATGCTCAGAGCACTGCAGTTTTTGCCTCTTTGCTCTCCTTCGGAGGTTAACTGGTCCAAGATGCCGTAGCATGTGTCCCGCCAATTTGCTCCTACATCTGTTCAACTTTTTCGCACACTTATCTTGTCTTTTTCCGTGTGATACTAATTTTTTTTTATATTGTATCTTACCTATTCACTTAGCTTTCAATGCCATTCGATAACACTTCAGTTCAATTCCGCCATTAAAGAAGCCAGGTCTGTATCATACTTCCCGCAGTGCCGTCCGTGAGTACCAGAAGAAAAATCTAATAACATCTGCAAATTCTTTCTACTGTGTAGAAATCCGCAGATTGCTGCCATGTGGTATAGGAAGCCAAGAACGTCGAAAGACGCGTGATCAGTAAGTAAGACAGTAAGGATATGCCAGACGCTAGATGTCACCGTGCTTGTCGTCGAGTTCTATACAGAGACGTCAAACCACAGTGCCGTGATCCTTTGCAACGGCAGCCATTTTGCTGCTTTACAAAGCTGCAGCAGAAACTGCTTAGAATAAATTTGTGATGCAGAAAACTTCGAAATGGGGCTCTGGACTGCACTGACTTATAGTAGCACTCGTCAAAAGGGATCCTGATTGGTAACTTCCTTTCCTGAAACTATAAAGTCAAGAACAAAACATGCAGTGTTGGCGTATTTGCTTTTGTCTCTGGTTCTTCGGCCGACGTTTAACGCTTTTCTTGACGTTTGACCAGCACGAGTGGCTAGTGTTGTCATAGATTGCTGGTGGCAGTGGGGGGTGAATCTTTGACAATGCTAACCACTCGTGCTGGTGAAATACCAGGAAAATCGTTAAACAAACGTAGACCGAAGAACCCAAGACAGAAGCTAACAGGAAATACGCCAACAAATGAGTAATGAACTAAAAATTTGTACCACGTGAAAAATACTTTGTTTGCCTGCCCCCTCCTTCGTGGAAAGTCAATCAAATTTTTGGATTTTATACAACAAAAATAACTCACAGTCGATATTAAATTTACAATTTAATTTTTTCTTCCCCAAATATACGTAGGGTGAAATCTAATGGCCTGTCAACACTTTTGGGAGGCGTAAATGTAATCTCACAAGACTGTTAATTACACTACCACTCCAGAAGAATGTTGGAATCTATAGTATGCTGTTATGCCTAGTATCAGTCTCACATTATAAAGGAAAATTTGGGGAATCTTCGCTGTTAGTGCTGTGGTTGTGTATTATTAATTGCTTACCATTGGCGTATAGCGCAGTGCCTAATGGACTATAACGTCAAAGGTATGCGGTTAAATCTAGTCATTTCTGAGATTTTCGCCTACTGCTGCTGTCGTCACTGACAGTGTGTATTATACGTGAAATATATTAAGTTGCACAGTGGTTCAGAGCCCGCAAAAAACTGCGGGCTGGGCCCGTATGACTGGTAGTGTTAGTCAGTTCAAAGGACAGTGAAAGGCGCTCTGGTTTCCAAATCAGTTTTGGGCTGGGGACTGGTTTACCTTATTATGCTCAGTGTCACTTTGTAGCCACATAGCTGAAATATTATCCTTATCGTTCCAAAAACTGTCACTGGTCATCTACCAGTAATTACGCATTTATGAGATCAGTTTAATTGTTTACCTTCACACACCTAATGATGTAAGTGTGGGGAGTATATTAATTCCCACTGGCAGAGGCTGAACACTCTCAGGCAAGGAAGCACTAGCAGAGAAGGAAGTGAGACATGGTAGTAGCCTATACCCTATGTTTCTCGACCTGTAGACTGAAAAGGCAGTAAGAGAAACCAAGGAGAAAAACTGGAAGGAAATAAAATTATAGGGAGAAGAATCAGAAACTTTATGGTTTACCACCACACTGCATTTCTCACAGAGACGGTAAAGAACTTCGAAGAGCGGTTTAACGTAATGGGTAATGTCTTCAAAAGAGGTTGTAAGATTAATACACTCCTGGAAATGGAAAAAAGAACACATTGACACCGGTGTGTCAGACCCACCATACTTGCTCCGGACACTGCGAGAGGGCTGTACAAGCAATGATCACACGCACGGCACAGCGGACACACCAGGAACCGCGGTGTTGGCCGTCGAATGGCGCTAGCTGCGCAGCATTTGTGCACCGCCGTCGTCAGTGTCAGCCAGTTTGTCGAGGCATACGGAGCTCCATCGCAGTCTTTAACACTGGTAGCATGCCGCGACAGCGTGGACGTGAACCGTATGTCCAGTTGACGGACTTTGAGCGAGGGCGTATAGTGGGCATGCGGGAGGCCGGGTGGACGTACCGCCGAATTGCTCAACACGTGGGGCGTGAGGTCTCCACAGTACATCGATGTTGTCGCCAGTGGTCGGCGGAAGGTGCACGTGCCCGTCGACCTGGGACCGGACCGCAGCGACGCACGGATGCACGCCAAGACCGTAGGATCCTACTCAGTGCCGTAGGGGACCGCACCGCCACTTCCCAGCAAATTAGGGACACTGTTGCTCCTGGGGTATCGGCGAGGACCATTCGCAACCGTCTCCATGAAGCTGGGCTACGGTCCCGCACACCGTTAGGCCGTCTTCCGCTCACGCCCCAACATCGTGCAGCCCGCCTCCAGTGGTGTCGCGACAGGCGTGAATGGAGGGACGAATGGAGACGTGTCGTCTTCAGCGATGAGAGTCGCTTCTGCCTTGGTGCCAATGATGGTCGTATGCGTGTTTGGCGCCGTGCAGGTGAGCGCCACAATCAGGACTGCATACGACCGAGGCACACAGGGCCAACACCCGGCATCATGGTGATCGTCGAGGGGACACTGAATAGTGCACGGTACATCCAAACCGTCATCGAACCCATCGTTCTTCCATTCCTAGACCGGCAAGGGAACTTGCTGTTCCAACAGGACAATGCACGTCCGCATGTATCCCGTGCCACCCAACGTGCTCTAGAAGGTGTAAGTCAACTACCCTGGCCAGCAAGATCTCCGGATCTGTCCCCCATTGAGCATGTTTGGGACTGGATGAAGCGTCGTCTCACGCGGTCTGCACGTCCAGCACGAACGCTGGTCCAACTGAGGCGCCAGGTGGAAATGGCATGGCAAGCCGTTCCACAGGACTACATCCAGCATCTCTACGATCGTCTCCATGGGAGAATAGCAGCCTGCATTGCTGCGAAAGGTGGATATACACTGTACTAGTGCCGACATTGTGCATGCTCTGTTGCCCGTGTCTATGTGCCTGTGGTTCTGTCAGTGTGATCATGTGATGTATCTGACCCCAGGAATGTGTCAATAAAGTTTCCCCTTCCTGGGACAATGAGTTCACGGTGTTCTTATTTCAATTTCCAGGAGTGTATAAACAAAGTAAAAAAAGGATAACAGAATGTAGCCGAATTAAGTCACACAATGCTAAGGGAATTAGATTAGGAAATGCGTCACTGAAAGTAATAGTTGAATTTTGTAAGCTGGGCTACAAAATTATTCACGATGGCCAAATTAGAGAGGATATAGCAGCAAAGTGTTTCTGAAAAGGAGAAATATGTTAAAAGCGAAGTCTTTTCTGTAATTATTTGTCCAGATATGGCCTTTTACGCAAACAAAACATGGGTGAGAAATAGTTCCGACAAAAAAAAAGAAGTTACGGGAAGATAGTGCTACTGAAGAATGCTGAAGAGTAGATGGGTGGATCGGATAGCAGAGTGGTGCTCAGTCGAATTCTACATCTACATCTACATACATTCTCCGCAATCCACCATACGGTGCGTGGCGGAGGCTACCTCGTACCACAGTTAGCATCTTCTCTCCCTGTTCCACTCCCAAACAGAACGAGGGAAAAATGACTGCCTATATGCCTCTGTACGAGCCCTAATCTCTCTTATCTTATCTTTGTCGTCTTTCCGCGAAATGTAAGTTGGCGGCAGTAAAACTGTACTGCAGTCAGCCTCAAATGCTGGTTCTCTAAATTTCCTCAGTAGCGATTCACGAAAAGAACGCCTCCTTTCCTCTAGAGACTCCCACCCGAGTTCCTGAAGCATTTCCGTAACACTCGCGTGCTGATCAAACCTGCCAGTAACAAATCTAGCAGACCGCCTCTGAATTGCTTCTATGTCCTCCCTCAATCCGACCTGATAGGGATCCCAAACTCTCGAGCAGTACTCAATAATAGGTCGTATTAGTGTTTTATAAGCGGTCTCTTTTACGGATGAACCACATCTTCCCAAAATTCTACCAATGAACCGAAGACGACTATCCGCCATCCCCACAAATGCCATTACATGCTTGTCCCACTTCATATCGCTTTGCAATGTTACGCCTAAATACTTAATCGACGTGACTGTGTCAAGCGCTACACTACTAATGGAGTATTCAAACATTACAAGATTCCTTTTCCTATTCATCTGCATTAATTTACATTTATCTATATTTAGAGTTAGCTGCCATTCTTGACACCAAACACAAATCCTGTCCATGTCATCTTGTATCACTCGACGACGACACCTTCCCGTACAACACAGCATCATCAGCAAACAGCCGCACATTGCTATTCACCCTATCCAATTCGAGAGAAAAGAAATTAATGCCACAGCGGAACTAAATGATGAGGTCGGTGGACAGGACACATACTGAGGTATCAAGGAACAGTCAGTTTTGTAACTGAGGGAAGCGTGGGAAGTAAAAAGTGAAGAAGAAGACCAAGGCTTCAACACAGTGAGAAGGCTCAAGTGGATGCAGGTTATGCAGAAATGATGAGTCCTTCACGGGATAGACTAGCGTGCAGAGACGGTCAAGTTAGTAGGGCAATGTTAACTTATTAGTGATTTTATAAATGTTCAAATGTGTGTGAAATCTCATGGGACTTAACTTCGAAGGTCATCAGTCCCTAAGCTTACACACTACTTAACCTCAATTATCCTAAGGACAAACACACACACCCATGCCCGAGGGGGGACTCGAACCTCCGCTGGGACCAGCCGCACAGTCCATGACTGCAGCGCCTGAGACCGCTCGGCTAATCCCGCGCGGCAGTGATTTTATAAGGAGAGAGGACTAATTTCTGATAATGCATTGTTTCTTCGTGTGTTTGCAGCGCTCCGGGCGGCGACCTGCAGACTATTATCGATGACAACCTGGTGCCTTTCGAATCGGACGTCGTCAAGTTCGTCCGCCAGCTTCTAGAGGGCCTGGTGTATTTGCACGAACGCCGAATCGCCCACCTCGACATCAAGGTAAGGTGTCTTCAGTCTGTTGCGCGCTCCGGCTTTGTCTTCATTGAGTGTGATCTCCTCTGAGGTTTTGTACCGTGCCCGTCTTCAAACGGTGTGCGGTATCAGGCAGAAGTTACAGTGCAGCGCCACTTAGCGACCAGGGATAGTTCAGAAGCAACAAACCAGCTCTGTCACACGTGTGTAGTGGCTCTGGAGGCACAACGCATAAGAAAGCGATGCTGTACATTACTGCAAAGATCAAAATTGTTTGTTCAGTTAGCAGAGAGAGAGGGTGGATATAAAGACAGATTTCAATGTCGGCGACAGGAACCAGTACCTTTTTCAGAACAATCGTTAATTGTTTTCTTGCACTCATCTGTTTATCACGCAACCGTGCACCCAGCGTTGGATTCCTCAGCATAGAAGACACTGCCAATGGCAGCGCCACACCTTCAAAAAACCAAGTTCATTAATATTCAACATCAACAATATTAATTATATTCTAGATTCTAAGAAGGTAATGCTCCAACCAGAGGGAGCTTCACGTACAACGCAAAAGTATGTCTGCAGTTCACAAGGAACGCGCACTGGGAAACGACAGCTGGCGCATGACGGCTCGACCCGTCTTCCCAATGTTGAGCACAGACCAAGGGTCAGTTCGACTAACTTAGGCTTCCCTTTATTTACAGCGGGTGCTCAAAATGACGTCTCGCTGCGGCTTGAGCAACCTGGCAGCTTCAGAAAATAATGTCAGACACTCAACCGAAACTCTTGAAATCTCAAATCGAATACAGTCTTTTAACTCTGTTTGACTTGTGGCCCCACAAATGTTGGAAGTGGTAAGTGGCTGGCGATTGTGGGGCGAGGTGGGGGGGGGGGGGGGCGTTTAAAAAGGAATCAGAGCGCATGAGCATAATAGAAACATAAGGAAATATTACTTCCTGTCAAATACAACAAAAACACATGAACTCAATATCTAAAACAAAATGTCGACTCGACAAAATATTTGACTCTTAAAATAAATGTTGCTAAGAACAGGAAATCACGAGGTAAATCAGCGAGTCTACAACTAATTTACTACACAAGCTGGAATGAACAATAGCGAAATAAGATTGGTGGGTGCAAGTTCAAGATACAATTCACAAATAACATACAAATGAGAACTGACGTGATACAGCTGAACCTAATACAGGTTGGTTCTTGCAGACAAGATAACAGCAACCAGCTACTTTTTATAATGCTATTTATTTACGTAAATAGAGCTGTTTATATAAGTAAATAGCATTATAAAAAGTGATTGGTTGCTGTTATCTTCTCTGCAAGAATCAACTTGTATTCTGCATATAGCCATGGGCTCAGAATGTCAGTTTCCGACAAAAAAACCTAAAACTAATATTAATTCTGTCAATTAACCAAACGCAACAAGAAATAGAGAACTTAGACAACATAGAGACAGGTCTATTGCACGCAGAACTTCAGACAAGATACACAAGTCCATCAAAAACAAACACTGGGCCAGCAGATTAGATATAAGATCATCCATTAAAACACGATAATAATGTAAGCGCACACACCAAGGATCTAATCAAAATACACTGAGGTGACAAAAGTCGTGGGATAGCGATAGCCACTTACACAAATGAGGGCAGTCTCGCGTACAGCAGCTATAAAAGGGCAGTGCATTTGTGGAGCTGTAATTTGTACTCAGGCGATCACGTGAAAAGATTTACAACATGATCATGGCCGCACGACGGGAACTGGCAGACTTTGGACGCGGAACGGTAGTAGGAACTACACGCATGACACATTCCAGTTTGTAAATCGTTAGGGAATTCACTATTCCAAGATTCACTGAGTCAAGAGTGCGCCGAGAATACCAAATCTGAGGCATTACCTCTCAACTCGGGCAACGTAGTGGCCGCCGGTCTTCACTTAACGACTGAGAGCAACGGCGTTTGCGTAGAGTGTCAGTGCTAACAGACAAGCAACACTGTGTGAAATAACCTCAGAAATCAATGTGGGACGTACGACGAACGTATCCGTTAGGACAGTACGATGAAATTAGGGGCTAATGGAATATGGCAGCAACCAACTGACGCAAGGGCCTTTTCTAACTGCAGGACATCGTCTGCAGTGCCTCTCCTGGGCTCGTGACCGTACCGGTTGGACCCTAGACGAATAGAAAACCGTGGCCTGGTCAGATAAGTCCCGATTTCGGTTGGTAAGAGCTGATGGGGGAGCTCAAGCATGGCGCGGACACCACGAAGCCATGGATCCAGATTGTGCAAGCTGGCGGTGATTCCATAATGGTGTGGGTTATGTTTACACGGAGTGGACTGGATACTCTGGTCAAACCGAACCGATCGTTGACTTGGAGACTATTTGCAGCCATTCATGGACTTCATGTTCCCAAACGACGATTGCATTTTTATGGATGACAATGCGCCATGTCACTGTGCCAAAATTGTTCGCGATTTGTTTGAAGAACATTCTGGACAATTCGAGCGAATGATTTGGCCACAGACATCGCCCAATATGTCTCTCTCTAGCATGAAATAGAAGGTGTTGATAAATTACAATGTTCGATTTCGTGAGAGTGATTGCACCCGACGAGCACGATGTAATCCTGGGCAGAAAGAAGGTCAGCATCGGTCGTAATGTCATCTCTCTTTTTTATTCCACTGCACATCTAGATTTTAACTGACAGTGCAGTTCTTATCGGCGCGTTATAAAAAGTCATATAGACTGATTGTAATTACAGCGATACACATTCCAGTCTAACTCACCCATGTACAAGTTGGACTAATGCTTGTACATGCCTGAGTTACGCTGGAATGTGTGTCGCTATAGTTAAGTTCAGTCTACATGACTACGTATAACGCACTGAGGAAAGCTCTGCTTTGAACTGAAATATACATCTCCAATGCAGTAAAACAGAGGGATGACATTACAACCGATACAAACCTGCTTCCTGCGGCGATCTATACGTTAGTTATACAAAAGTAACCTTAAGCAAGTAAATAACTTACAGAAATGTTTCATGCAGCACCCAATGCAGTATATCTTCAAGTTTCATTCCCACCTAACACTACTAGTTCCAGGCGTTCCACTAGGTGGCATGCGCTGAGTTATTCCAAGAATCATCATGGAGTCGTGTAATGGTGCAGGTCGTGCACAGTGGTGTTTATGGTTTCATGAGTCCAAATCCGCTGCTACAGTTCAGAGGGAATTCAGGACTAAATATCGCAAGCCATCACATCAGAGACAACCTGCAATAATTGGTACATTTTTTTCACTGAAATTGGTTATGTATCACATAGGACGCCGGGTCAGGGTCGGCCAACAGTATCAATGCAGGAAGTGAACAAGTTTGCCAGACTTTCGTTCGTAGTCCAGACAACTCAGCGAGACGTGGCGGCTTGCGATATTAGTCTTGAATTGTCTCTGAACTGTAGTAGTAGTTTTCGATTAAGAGTCATTAAAAACAACACTGCACAAACTCTGCACGTTTATAGGACTCTATAATGACTGTCAGAACGAACTCGTTCGCACATGCCACCTGGCAGGAACGTCGGGTACTAACGCTGTTAGGTGGGAATAAAACTTGAAGGTATACTGCATTCAACGCTGTATCACACATTTCTTTATGTTATTTACCCTTTTCACAATAAATTGTTACTTTTATATAGCTAATCCGTAAACATATTTATAAATGTCTTCACGAACATATCGCCACATCACTGGAAAAGCGTACTACACAAAATTGATATTTGAAGGCAAGCCAACATTCCATATACGACTCTGTTCTTGCATTGTTCAACAAAAATAAAAACCCTCCTTGTAAACAGAAATTACACGACAAGAAAGGAAAACAAACATATACACATTGTTAACCGACACGCTATCTGCCACAGTGTCTGAACAATTGGCCGAATCGTGCAGTGGACGGTGATATTGGTTCAAGCCAGCGAGGAGCCAGTGCTTTCGTCGTGAGTGAAACATCAAGTCTTCACTAGATCTTGATACGTGTAGATTCATCCCTCAAGACAACGTCAGTTCACCGGACGATAAAAAAAAGTAGTCATCCCATAAGAAGTGCACACAAGTCGGTTTGTAATGCTGTACATGATGTAGAACTGGTACCATGTGGTCATGGTAGCGAAGTGGTGTATGTGTGCCAATCAGTGGTTGTATGGATCAGCGCAGCAACATGAATGCACATGGCGACGTGACAGAATGGAGCTGTCGCCTTTTTCTGTGCTCATTACCACACCGTTAATGAAGTTGTTAGATTTGTTGGTGTATCAGTGTGGAGTGTCCTACGTGTCTCCATGGAATGGTGTATACACATAGGCAAGTAGCACCGAGTTTGAATAGTGGTCGTGAAAGCATCGTAACGAACAGTGACAAATGTCACGCCTTGACAATGGCAGTCGGTTTCAAACCCGACAGGAGCTGCTGCTGTCCGTGAATGCCAGTCCATTTCAACCAGCTTCCGAGTGAACATTGCGAAGTGAAGGGAACAGCGTACAAGACTGGTCCCCACCTCGTCTGTACGGTAGTTCCTCGCTGTAGTCGCCAGACGTTCATTGTATACCAGAATGGCACCATACCCAGTCTGGAAATATGTATATGAAGTGATGAAGCAATGAAAAACAGTGCTTCATTTGCTTTAAAAGAAAGATTTCCTGCAATTTCTACGAAGTTGTAAAAGAGGAAGGAACATATAGTTGTCTCGTGGTCTTCAGTCCGAATACCGGTTTGAGGTTGCTGTCCACGCTATTGTATCCTGTGCGACCTCTTCATCTCCGAATAACAACTGCAACCTACATCCTTCTGAATCTGCTTACTTCGTCTCCCTCTACGATTTTTATTGCCTACACTTCCCTCCAATATTAATCTACTGGTCCCTTGATGTCTCAGAACGTATCCTATCAACCGATCCCTTATTTTGTTCATGATTTGTCACGAATTTCAGGTCTCACCACTTCTAATCAGTACCTCCTCATTGGTTAGGTGATCGACACACCTAATCTTCAGCATTCTTCTGCAACACCACATTTCGAAACCTTCTATTCTATTTTTGTCTAAACTGCTTATCGTCCATGTTTCACTTCCATGCATGGCTACACTTCAGACAAATCCCTTCAGGAAAGACTTCCTAACACATAAATAAATATAAATTCGATATTAACAAATTTCTCCTCTTCAGAAGTGGCTTTCTTGCCATAGCCAGTCTACATTTTATATCCTCTCTACTCCGTCCATAATCAGTTATTTTGCTGCCCGAATAGCGAAACTCATGTCCCACTTAAAGTGTCTCGTTTCCTAATCTAATTCCCTTATGGTAACAGTAATAAACTAAAAACTTAACAATTCATTCATTGCATACTATAATAATAAAAACTAGTAGATCTGCTGCATGTGTCTACATAATACTGTAACCTTCCCGTATAAATAAAAAATTTAAAATAAAGATATGTAACCTTCCGAACAGAAAATAAAAAATAAAAATAATTAAATATGCATAATTAAATTCTGACGTATGAAAGCTGATAAATCTTAGCTCATGAAAAACTGATAAAGTTTGACGCAAGCAGCGCTACGCCATGGCCCTGTGAAGTAAATCTGAATCTGTCCGTTAGAAATAAACTTAAAAATTCTTACCTCGTGATGGTGTCGCCGGATAACGCTGTCTATATATCAGCTCGCAAATGGTACAACTTAGTGCAATGCTGGCCTATCTACTAATACTGGATAACACTTGTCTCAGATCTGAATTACTAGAAAAACTGACTTTACTTAGTGACACAGCTGCACAGCTGGTCGCCTGATTACTAAAGAGCACATGACTATAATCTGACAAAAATTCTGGAATATTTTAATTTAGATAAATGATTGGATCGGGACTGGCATTGACTTAGGGGCAAATTATATTTTTATAACTGACTGGTAAAAACAATTGTATTTTAAAATTTTCTTACCTTATTGATAAAGATCTACATTCCATTACACGGGAAAATTGAATATATTACAAATCTGGGTCAACTGGTGCTGACGAATCACAAAAGAAAAGATTGAAAGAAATTCATATTAACATCTCAGACAAGTGACTTAACTATGCGCATGCGAATAAAAAAATAATAAAATTTACCTTACAATAGATGGTTGACTTAATTACACTGTTGATTTTTCATTATGTTAACAATTATTCATTTGTTCATCATCATCTGATTCTATGGGATCATTTAGCTCTGCGGCTGATCGCAATTGTTATTCAGTTGCATGTAATAAATATTTACAATTTGTTCTGCACTCTGACTTTAACAACTACTAACTATAATCTGCGTTGTACCAGCAACAGACTACAACTACACTGTAGTAGCGAGCGACTGCAACTGCTAGAGAGACTGCTCTGACCTGCGACTATATTGCAGCTCTCTTTCGACACGGGCAAAGATATTTTTTGTCTCAGGCAGCGCCTGTGAATTGTCGTTCTAGCAAGTGAGCAATACATCGAGATTACATTTGCTCCAGCAGGGTGGTGAGCCCCTTACAATATGCCCTTACCTAGTTGTAGTCCTTGAGAACGATTAATAGAAAAAGCAAAGTTATTCAACTTTAGTTTTCAACCCTTTCAATGACTGTTCGTAATGCACAAACCAGAATTTCAAAAAATTAGAACCAATGGGAGAATACTGGTAATTTTTTGTAGTATTCAACCAGGACTAATTTTTCTTTATTTGCCTATTTAATTTAATATTTTGATTATGTATACCTTGAAACTAAAAAACTCTGTTAGAACAGCCCTCGCAATGTCCAAAGGTACCGACCGCCGTGTCTTCCCAAGCCGATAGGTGTCACTGGATGAGGTTGTGGAGGGGCTTGTGGTCAACACGCCGTTCTCCCGGCCGTTGTCAGTTTTCGTGAACGAAATCGCTACTTCTCAATCAAGTAGCTCCTCAATTGGCCTCACAAGAACTGAGTGCATCCCGCTTGTCAACAGCGCTCGGCAGGCCCGAACGGTCACCCATCCAAGCGGTAGCCAAGTCCGGCAGTGCTTAACTTCGATGGTCTGACGGGAACCTGCGTTATCACTGCGGCAAGACCGTTGGCTATCTTGAAACTGCGTCAAAATTTTTCAGTCTTTGCTCGATTTGACCTTTACTACAGAAAATAATGGGACTGTAAAACCGAAGATAGGTTATTTTGGGAATAGGGTTTTTGAGCGGTTTCAACAGTCGAGTTAAAACGGCGTAAAAAACGGTGTAACAGAAAACCGGTTGTTTCAGCGATAACTGCCACCCCTACTTGACGTCAGTATCCAGCATCCAACACCACTGTCTTCTCTGGTTACTGCTGTTGAGGAAGAATAGGCTGCCAATTCCTCGACTGACATTCAGACACCTCTTGAAAGTGTCCACAGGACAGTTCAAACTGTCGTAAATGTGAAGGATGGACATACTCGATTTTATTGCGCACTAACTGATGCCCGGATTCAGAATGAGATTTTCACTCTGCAGAGGAGTGTGCGCTGATATCAAACTTCCTGGCAGATTAAACTGTGTGCCGGACCGAGACTCGAGCTCAGGACCTTTCCCTTTCGCGGGCAAGTGCTCTACCATCTGAGCTATCCAAGCACGACTCACGCCCCCTCCTCACAGATTTACTTCTGCCAGTACCTCGTCTCCTACCTTCCAAACTTTACAGAAGCTCTCCTGCGAACCATGCAGAACTAGCACTCCTGAAAGAAAGGACATTGTGGAGACATGGCTTAGCCACAGCCTGGGAGATGTTTCCAGAATGAGAATTTCACTCTGGAGCGGAGTGCGCGCTGATACGAAACTTCCTGGCAGATTAAAACTGTGTGCCGGACCGAGACTCTAACTCGGGACCTTTGCCTTTCGCGGGCAAGTGCTCTACCATCTGAGCTATCCAAGCACGGCTCACGCCCCCTCTTCACAGATTTACTTCTGCCAGTAGCTCGTCTCCTACCTTCCAAACTTTACTGAAGCTCTCCTGCATACCTTGCAGAACTAGCACTCCTGAAACAGAGGATACTGCGGAGACATGGCTTAGACACAGCCTGGAGGATGTTTCCAGAATGAGAATTTCACTCTGCAGCGGACTGTGCGCTGATATTAAACTTCCTTGCGGATTAAAACTGTGTGCCGTACGGGGACTCGAACTCGGGACCTTTGCCTTTCGCGGGAAAGTGCTGTACCATCTGAGCCATCCAAGCACGACTCACGCCCCGTCCTCACAGCTTTATGTGATATGGGGTAGAGCAAAAGTCCCGAGTTCGAGTCCCCGTCCGGCACACAGTTTTAATCTGCCAGGAAGTTTCACGACGTCCAGATTATTTTGATCAGGTAGTATATTCTACGATTCCGCAAAAGATGGGAGTCACTCCTAAAAATCAGAACACGGGAAGGGGGAGAGGTTGTTAGCCTTCCCAGGAGGCGCCACAGGTAGCTGGTCTGTCCTTGGGCTGCGCTGGCTCGGCCCCTCGGCCCAGTGGCGGCACTCCGGCCGAGGTCATAGGCGGAGACGCCGCCGTTGACAATCTGGCGGTGGCGCCTTTTTGTTTGTGCGCGCGCAGCGGGGCAGGCTCACCCGCACAGCGGTCAGAGGAAGACAATGAAGGCCACCCGGGCTATTAGCGCCGACGCGGCGGCGACGGCGACGGCTGGCCGCCGCTGTAAATCGTGTCGCCGCGCCCGCAAACTGGAAGGGGTTATATTTAGCGGCGCGTGCGCGGAATACGACAGCAGCGGGTGGCGCCTCTCTGCTCCAGGAGACATCTGCGAGCGACTCGACCCAATGCCCCGGTGCCGCATGTGGCGCTGTGCAAACACAAACATACACTGAAGCGCCAAAGAAACTAGTGTAGGCATGAGTATTCAAAAACAGAGATATGTAAATAGGCAGAATACGGCGCTGCGGTTGGCAACCGCAGTTGTTAGATCGGTTACTGCTGCTACAACGTCAGGTGTTCAAAATTTAAGTGAGTTTGAACGTGGTGTTATAGTCGGCGCACGAGCGATGGGACATAGCTTCTCCGAGGTAGCGATGAAGTGGGGACTTCCCCGTACAACCAATTCACCAGTGTACCGTGAATATCAGAAATCCGGTAAAACATGAAATCTCTGCGGCCGGAAAAAGATCCTGCAAGGACGGGACCTACGGCGACTGAAGAGAACCGTTCAGCGTGATAGAAGTGAAACCCTTCCGTAAATTGCTGCAAACTTTAATTCTGGGCCATCAACATGTGAACCATTCAAGGAAACATCATCGATATGGGCTTTCGGAGCCTAAGGTCCACTTGTGTACCCTTGATGACCGCACGACAAAAAGCTGTGTACGGGTATAGAGACAACCTCACGAATCCATGGATCTTGAATGTCAGCATGGGACTGTGCAAACTGGTGGAGGCTCTATAATGGTGTGGTGCGTGTGCAGTTGGAGTAATATGGGACCCCTGATGCTTCTAGATACGACTCTGACAGATGTCACGTACATAAGCATCCTGTCTGATCAGCTACATCCATTCATATCCATTGTGCATTTCGACGGACTAGGGAAATTCTAGCAGGACAATGCGACACCCCACACGTCCAGAATTGCTACAGAGTGGCTCCAGGAACACTCGTCTGGATTTAAACGCTTCCGCTCGCCCCCAAACTCCCCAGACGCGAACATTATTGAGCATATCTGGGATGTCTTGCAACGTGCTGTTCAGAACAGATGTCCACTCCCTCGTACTCTTACGTATTTACGGACAGCCCTGCAGGATTCGTGGTGTCAATTTCCTCCAGCACTACTTCAGACATTAGTCGATTCCATACCACGTCGTGTTGTGGCACTTCTGCGTGCTCGCGGGGGACCTATGCGATATTAGGCAGGTGTACCAGTTTCTTTGGCTCTTCAGCGTACGTGTGTTAGCCGGGTATAGTATTTTAGTCGTCTCGGTCAATACCCGGCTCCAAGGGAAAGACGGGCTTTCTTCAGCCTGGAAGCTGATTGGTTGGCCTGCCCCTAATGGCTCTGAGCATTATGGGACTCAACTGCTGTGGTCATCAGTCCCCTAGAACTTAGAACTACTTAAACCTAACTAACCTAAGGACATCACACACATCCATGCCCGAGGCAGGATTCGAACCTGCGACCGTAGCAGTCGCACGGTTCCGGACTGCGCGCCTAGAACCGCGAGACCACCGCGGCCGGCGGCCTGCCCCTAATCCTCCTAAATTATTAATAGAATAAAAAATCCGCTTCAGTTGCCAGCACCTACTCATTTATTGCAAGGCCGGTTTCGAAGCCTAGGCTTCATCTTCAGATGCGACCAACTGCGAACAGGAGGAGTTACTACCATACAAGATCTGTGGTGACCGACGCACCAGAATGAGAGGTAAAGGCGTGAGAAGTAGTACATTCGCATAGTCAGTCATTGGGGATGAACCCACGTCAAATACACGCATGGGGGTGGAACAAAGACGCTAACAAAGATGGAGGGATTTGGACCAAAATGGGCTCCACTGTAAGAGCCGAAAAAGATAGCCGAAAATTTTAGGGAAACAGGGGTTGACTGGTTCGTTCTCTTACATAAGTGTGATTCACATAATCAATACAAAAAAACTATAATTGTGAGACTCAATATAAAAACATACAGGGTGACAATTTTTGAACTATATGAAAAAAACGTAAATTAGTGACAAACTACGGCGTGCACACACTTTATTCAACAAGTAAATGTCACTACAGATATTCGGATTTAGGTTATAACATGTTCGATATGTCTGCCACCAAAGGCGATTTGTGGCGCAGACGAATAGCGAAATTCTGCATGAACCGCTGAAGTGTCGGACCATCGATGCCGCCGATGACCTCCTGAACAACTGTTTAAGGATCAGCAACGGTTTGGAGGTTATTGCTTTACACATTGTCTTTAACATAGCTCCACAGAAAGAAGTCGCATATGTTCAGATCCGGAGAATATGGCGGCCAGTCAAGGGCGTGGCTGTGGTCTCTGGGTACCCCAGCGCCAGAACTCCGTCTCCATAGTGCTTCTCCAGGACAGCAAAGACTCTCCTGCAGCTGTGGAGTTGTGCTCCGTCTTGCATGAACCACATCTTATCGAAATCAGGGTCACTTTGGATAATTGGGGTGAAATCGTCTTCCAAAACCTTCAGGTGCTGTTCGGTAGTCATTGTGTCATCAAGGAATATCGCACCGGTTATTCCGTGACTCGACATTGCGGACCACACAGTCATCCACCGAGGGTGAAGAGACTTCTCGAGCGCGAAATGTGGATTCCCAGTCCCCCAAACGAGCCAATTTTGCTTATTGACGATTCCATCCAAATGAAAGTGGGCTTCGTTGCTAAACCAAACCATCCAGGCGCCTACTAATTCCCATCATGCCCCGGGGCCAACC
Source organism: Schistocerca americana (assembly GCF_021461395.2). Lineage (NCBI taxonomy): Eukaryota > Metazoa > Arthropoda > Insecta > Orthoptera > Acrididae > Schistocerca > Schistocerca americana. The sequence goes on along the minus strand of NC_060121.1, from coordinate 321,874,620 downwards.
GTGCAGTTTGAAGGTCCTGACGCAAGTTATGACGATTTTATTCCATATAATTCAATAATTGTCACCCTTTAAAAACATGAGTGTTTGTGAAAACTGCCTCCAAGTCAATGTGACAGACTTCTGCTGTCGGGTTTAAGGAACCCCACGATCTAAGTAATTCAGTATCTGTTATAACCATCGTATAGCCTGTAAACATTCTGTCATTCATATTAACAAAAACCTCAATATCCTCTACCACCAGCAGAAAGAACGTATCTCTGACACCGTTGAAGAAACAGAAATGTTGCACAGTCTGAACCAGGACCCAGAGTTTACGCTAAATCAATGAACTATACTTAAACACAAGTTTATCCTAACTGTAATTTCTTAAACATTAATTGTTGTACACTTTTATAAGTCTTCCAAGCTGAGCTGCACCTTGCTTTTTTATAAGTCACAGTCTTATTCCTGTTGCGTTTATCATTCCGATCCTGACTAAGCTTTTTATACACATCCAGAGTCCGCCAGAAAAACGTATAAGCACTTTGTCAGGCTCTATGGTGATATCGATATTGTCGTTCGATATGAGTTACGAGCGTGTTGAAGTATGGTCTTTGGCTCAATAGATGTTAGTATTTTCATCTCGATATTGAGAAAACAAGATGGCTGGAGCACGCTTGACATTCGAGCAACGAAAATGTATTGTAAAGTGGTTTTTCAAAAATTGGTTCAAATGGCTCTGAGCACTTTGGGACTCAACTGCTGAGGTCAGTAGTCCCCTGGAACATAGAACTAGTTAAACCTAACTAACCTAAGGACATCACAAACATCCATGCCCGAGGCAGGATTCAAACCTGCGACCGTAGCGGTCTTGCGGTTCCAGACTGCAGCGCCTTTAACCGCACGGCCATTTCGGCCGGCTGTGGTTTTTCAAGTTTGATACTGCCGTTGAAGTGCAACGTAATTGTAGGCGGGAGTTTGGAACAAGCCGCCAACCAGCCTAACAATTAAACGCATCATTGACAAGTTTGAATTGTATGGAACGATTTGTGATATTCACAAAGGAAGATCAAGAAGACAGCGTAAAGCTACAAGTCCTGTTTCGTCGGCTCACGTGATGGAAACGTTTGTTATTTCTCCACAGAAGTCTACTATGCAATGTGCACGTGAAGTGGGGGTTAGCAGTACAAGTGTACGAAGAATTCTGAAAGCTGCAAAGTGGAACGTTTACATTCCACGATTACTGCACGCGATTAATGATGGCGATCCTGATCGCCGAATGCAATTTTGCGAATGGTATCAGCAAGTGGTAACTGATGACGAACAATTTGTGAGGAAGGTAGTGTGGAGTGACGATGCACACTTTAAATTTAATGGAACCGTGAATCGGCATAACAGTGTGTACTGGACACCGGAAGATCCGCATGTTTATGTGGATAAAACGGTCAATCTACCAGGGGTTCATATGTGGTGTGGACTATCATGTAGGGGCTTAGTAGGGCACTTTTTCTTTGATGCTACTGTCACTGGAGAAGTGTACCTGGAAATGTTACGCACATCAATTTTGCCAGGTATATGTGTGCTTTATGGAGCTGATGAAGAGGTCTTCTATCAACAAGACGGGGCGCCACCACGCTACCACCAAGCCGTACGAGCTTTCCTAGATGAAAATTTTCCCGGGCATTGGGTTAGACAAAGAGGGCCCATTGAGTTCCCTCCACGGTCGCCAGATCTAACACCTGTGGACTTACTTGTGGGGAACTGTGAAAGTAAGTCTATCGATGTAAGCCACGCACGCTGGAGGAACTTCGCCAGGAGATTACAGCGACCTCCACTGTAACATTGACTGATGTAGTTGCGGCGACCGCTCGTCGTTCTGTTATGTGTAAAGCCGCCAACGCTGAACATTCTGAACATCTAAAGTAACCATGTGCTAAACTGAAGGTTGTACAACATGTGTGATCAATTATTAAATGTAAAATAAACACATAAGTAATACTTTTCGTAAAAAGTGCGAATACATTTTTTCTGGAGAACTCTGTACTTTTGCTTTGGCTCTTGAAAATGAGATTGTACACGATTTTCGTGGTCTTATTGCTCAATTTTTAGATATAATTTTGTTTACTATTTGTGGCCCACGTTTTATTTGTATTTTTATCTTTTATCTTTCTGTTCTGAAGCACTCTGTCACGTTGATCTGTGGGCAGTTTTCCCAAGCACTCATGTTTATATGTTATTATATTTATTATTATAATTGTAGTTGGTTTCGTACTAATCATATGAACCGCACTTATGTAAGCGGAAGAACCAATTAGCCTCTGTTTCGCGTACTTTTTCGGCTATCTATTTCGGCTCCCCCACACTTACTTGTTTATTTATTTATCATCAAGTTCATTATTTTCCACATCTCTCCCTCTATATATTAGCGTGTTTGTTCCAGTCCCATGCGTTTGTTTGACCTGGGTGTCGCCCCCATCTCCCCCCCCCCCCCAATGACTAACTGGCCCGACCTCCACACATTTATGTTTTAAAAATGGTTCAAATGGCTCTAAGTACTATGGGACTTAACATCTGAGGTCATCAGTCCCCTAGACTTAGAACTACTTACACCTAACTAACATAAGGGCATCACACATATCTATGCCCGAGGTAGGATTCGAACCTGCGACCGGAGCAGCAGCGCGGTTCCGAACTGAAGCGCCTAGAACCGCTCTGTCACAGCGACCGGCATTTGTGTTTCCACAATGATGCGAATACGCCACTATTCATGGCTTTACTTTTCATTTTGCTATGTCAACCCAACAGCCTTTTTACACTAGTAGCTCCTTCTCTTGATCGCAGTTGGTGGCACCGGAAGAGGAATCTTTACGCTTCGAAACCGGTCGTACAATAAATGAGAAAAACCAGCAGCTAAAGCTGATTTTTTCTATTAATATGTCCCTCAGTTGCGGATGTTTCGCCTGATCAAATATTTCCTCCTGAATGGAATTGGGTCGGAGGCTACATGGTGGGCTTTCAGGGGATGTAATTTCCCCTGACAGAGGGTATCTCCAACATCCGCGGCAGAAGAATTTCTTAGTAGGTAATACTTCAGGAAATCTGTGGAAAGGAGCAGAGAACGTCCAATGAAAATACTTGTATTCTGCTCCTTATTCTGATCGGCTGAAAAGGTTACATGTTAAATAACTTCGCAGAGTGACTGGGAGTTTGTGAAATCGAGGAGTCCGTCTGTAGCCCTCCTCGAATGGGGAAGTTAAGTGTCCTCTGGGACGGATGTGGTGTTTCGTAGTGTAAATCAGGAGTCGAGAGTAGGTCATCCTTTGAGATGATCTTGGGTATTAAGAGGCCGCCTCAGCTGTATTTGAATTTTTCTATCATCTGATCACAACCGGTTTCGTGTCAATGAAAACCACATCCCCAGTGACATGTAATCAAGTCACACGAGCTAAGTAACTCGGCTAGTCCAAATTAATAAACCGCTAACGTCACGAAATCAAAATCAGTCAGAAGTAAGGATCCAAGACCAAAATGGTCGGTGGAGCCACAACTCCAGTCTATGCGCACTTCCGGAACACGGGACGCTAAAAGTCAGGGCCGAGACCAAGAATCACGATCTAGTAACACACTATACAAACTATCGTCATAGTTCAGGTGACAAACTTCTCCCACTGGCTGCAGAGATCATTTAGAGTGACATAAAACAGTTCTCTCTCCACTAGACACAAAACATCGTAGACATACAAATACAGAGCTGTAACAAATCTACGAAATATACTCAATGCGCAGAACACTCTGCCTTACATTCTTCCTAACTTCTAACTCTGGTCGTATACTCTATAGACAAAGACGTTTGGGCTAAGAGTTGTTCTGATAATGCCTGATGGGGGACTTGCTTTTAAACATCTCACAAATTATTAGATCAGGTGAGGCATGAGACTTGCTAAGTTTAGATAAGTATGTTTCATGCTAAACTCCTAATTTTTTTTAAATTTACGAACAGTTCATTTAAATGAAACTTTACTGTTTATTTTATCCTAACAGACGTTCAGAAGGGGACGAGCGTTTTTTATATCTCACTACTACATGTTCACGTATCATTATAGTTTACGCTAACTGCCATAGCAGATGATTAATTTATTTTCTAAGCACATAGGCTTATTAAGTATTCGTACACGCGACAATTCAAATTCTGTCTTAGTTGCTCACGTACTATTGTACGAAAACGTCATTTAACCGAAAAAATGATTTAACTTACAAACATAGGTTTCCGTGGCCATTGTCACAACCAATAAAATTCTTCTGGACCGTATTGTCAATAAGTAAAGCTACTGACGTTTCGGTCATCGCTGCAAATGACCTTCTTCAGGGTAAATAAAACCACCCTGAGGAAGGTCACTTGCAACAGTGACCGAAACGTTGGTTTTACAAATTGACAATGCGGTCAAAAACACAGAAGAGTTTTAATGACAATAATTTGACTTGGTTCTCGTTTATAGGATGTTTTTACTTACCTTGAAGAAGATCACTTGCAACGATACCCGAAACGTCGGTTTTACATATTGACAATGCGGTTAAAAACACAGAATAATTTTATTGAAATTGATTTGACTTGTTTCTCGTTTATTGAATGTCTAGATACGAAGGTTGTTCAGAATGTAAGTTCCGATCGGTCGCGAAATGGAAACCACAGGGAAAATCCGGTAAAGCCTTGCACAGATGTGTTGGACAGTGTCTCTAGTATGCTCGTCGATCGTGTCGCGTCGCTCTTTTCAGTTTTGAGTGAACAGTGAGCATGTAAAGATGCGTAGGGAATAGCGTCTCCCGCCAAGTATGAGGGCCTGGTTAGAGATTTCGCCTGTGTCATGCAGTCCACATAACACAACTGTCGAGCAGTTCCTTCTTCACGCCAATTCTCGGCCGCACACTGCAGGGGCAACGAAGACGCTCCTGCAGCTTTTCCGATTAGAAGTGTTTGATCACCCACAATACAGTCCGTAATTGGCTCCCCCTGAGTCTCTTCTCTGCTCACAAGAACCGCTGGCTATGAAGACAAAATTTTTCCACAGACAACGAGCTGCAAACGAGTGAAGATAACTGGCCGAAAGCACAGGCGGTTGCTTTCTATGACAAGGATATTGGATAGCTGATACAATACCACGACAAAACTCGAAGTTGGAGCGGCGACTAAGTAGAGAAATAGGTGGAAGGTGTACCTAAGTGCTGCAAATAAAACGTTCCTGGTTTTCACTGTGGTTTCGATTTCGCGACCGATCGGAACTTACTTTCTGGACAACCTTCGTATATTACTCCGTCTTTGCTTCCAGTCGATTTGCCAGTCAGGAGAACAGATCTTTCCTCTGCTGTCCAGCATCACCTGTTGTATTACATTCATGGTTGTTTTATCTGTCGTGTAGAGTAGGCAGAGACACTAATGGCCCATTCACTTCACAAAGAACCGGAACCTATGAGACATCTTTTATTCCATTTTATTGCAGCAGCATACGCTGACAGTGGAAAGGTGAATATATCAGTTGCGGTACTTGTAGGAACGACATTAATTGAAAATCACTGCGCATAGAAATCACAAAGAAACAAAGAATATCTTGCGAGTATACAAATTGTTTACAATGTATTCGACTGCATGCCGTGACATTGCCTGTTAAGAGTTACACTCACCAGTCAACCATTATGACCATTTCTTAAGTGTGTCGACCAGCTTTGGAACGCAATGTAGCAGCGATTCTGCATAGCAGGGATCCGACAAATATTTGGAAGGTCCTCGAAGTTACGTGGCTTCAGGTGTCTACGCACGGGTCACGCGATTCCCCTAAATAACGGCTCGGCGAATTGCACCCGTTCGACTGGATAATGGAATATCCATACACGAACATCGACTTGATGTAACCAGAAAATGCATTCATCCGACCAACCGATACGTTCCCATCGATCCGCGGAGCAATTTTCGATGATCGCAATTGACGACGCACTTGTGTCAACATGGGAACATGTAGGAGTTGTCAGCTGGGGTGGAGCCTCATGTTCAACACTTTGCACTGAAAGGTGTACTCCTAAATACTTGTGCCTGCTCCAGCATTGTACCCTGTCATCATATCCACCACATCCAGCTTTAAGGGGGGAAGTTGATGAAACACACACACTATTTCAAAAATGCACCAAATCCACAGTTTTGGAGATATGGCAATGAAATTTTGTACCCCACTTTACATGAAAGTAACACATTTACATATACAGTCCATGATTAGATACATTCAACTCTTTTTTAATGAAATTTGAAGTATTATTTTCAAAAAGTATTATATGTTCCTTTTTGTCAGAGAATATTCAAGACATTTCTACAAAAATTTCTCTGTTTCATCTCTTTATATGTTGTAAGCTTCTCTCATTCTCTCATGAGGTTTTTGGAACAGGTGAAATAGGAGAATTTTCATAATTTTGTAATTATAATTCCACAAATACAATTTTAAATTCATGCAAAATTCCAAGCACTTTGTCCCATATCTCAGCTTGCAATCAGAACTTCAAAATTTTCTCTTGAAACAACGTTTATTAGGTTTACAAAAATATGTGTACAAAATTTCATACTTCTAGCATTCATAGAATCTGAAGAAAAGGTACATAAACTTTAAAAAACAAACTTTTCAGGAAACGCAATTTAAAGTTCAACTAACATTTTACCTTATGTCACTTCTTCAGAAGGCACCACATTTTTACTCTGGGTCATCTTTCCCTTCAAGGCTTCTCTTCTGGTTTCTTGTTGTCTGTCTTCTTTCCTTTACCACGTCTTCAAATGCCTTTTCAGCTGCAGAGACGCGCTGTAAATCTATTTTTCTCAGGATGTCTCGAGTAAAATTTCCTATCTTGAAGTCCATTCTTTCTAATACTTTCATCCTCCCGACGTTCCTATCATGAAATATAATAACTGCATCATAACTGAATGAAGAAAGAATCGAACACTAGCATAAATCTCCGTCAGTATCACAAGGCAAAAGAAGAATTGCTTCTTCATAAATGATGCAGCTAGTTTGTTATTGTTTATAAGATACGGAACAGAGTCAAAGATTATCTATAAAACCAAAGAGTATGTATCACGGCCTTCTAGATGCATCCCGCATACGTTTGGTTGAAAGTAATACACAGAATCGTTGTTCACTGAGCTGGTATTGAAGTGCTGCTTCAAAAGGTGGGGGTGGTAGGGAGGCCGCGTTACACTTTTTATTAATTTTCAGGCGCTTCGGATGCGATTTCAACATTGAAATTTTTCGAACTTATTGTCCATGAGTTGTACTAACAAATAAAAAATAAATCGAAAGGACAGTTTTAGTCAATTTTATCAACGTCCCCGCTTAAGGAGAGCTCCAACATCTCGTCGCCCGCTCGTGATTTCATCATCCTTCAACCACTTCCCATAGACGCTCAAGAAAGTAACACACGAATAGCCTTCCATCTTCACTGTTTTAGAGATTTCAGTTCCCATCCAACACGTCGTAATGATTCGCCCTTTGTCAGAATCGCTAATGTCCGTGGATTTCCCCGTTTGTTTATCGTTGGTCGAATGATTCCGCATTCGTCTCTACTCTGCTTATAGAGGGTGTTTCCGTAAGAGCGTGGAAAAATTTAACAGGACATAGACGATGCTCCACTGAACAATTTGAGGTGGAGAACCTGGGATCGGAAAAGCCAGCTTAAGCAGATAACAGAAATAAAATCACATTACTGTGTACTTTTTTATTTACATTAGTGACAGTGAACTGCAAATAACACCTCTGACACAGTGAACATACACCATCTTACCAAATGTGCTGAAACTGATGGCCATGAACCTCGACGCAAGCATGACATCGGCGAACAAGATTCTGACGCACCCTGACAAATATCCCTGGCGTGTTTCGAATCACATCACAGGCATCTACAATTCTGGTAACTAATTCCATCTCCGTACCCACTGGGGTGTCATACACAAGTGACTTTAGATATCCCCACAGTAAATAATCTAGGGATTTCAGGTAAGGTGACCCCGCAGTCCATGGGATAGGACCTCCTCTTCCAATCCAGCGACCAGGAAATGCAGGACTGAGATGGTTGCGGACATCCACATGCGGCAGTGCACCGTCATGTTGTATCCACATCCTCTCACGAACAGCCAAGGGCACGTTCTCCAACAACTCTGGTAGAACTCTTTGCACGAACCTGAAGTACATGTGGCCATTCAGACTTTCTACACTCATCCTCATAAATTAAGGATAATTGCAGAATGTGGTGCCACACAACATGGCACCACACAAAACTGGCGCTAGTAGCATAGGCACATAGGGAACACACACGACACAGATCTGTAAGTCCACGGTATTGGTGATAAGTTGAGAAAACCGTCCCGAAACACATGTGCTACAAAACGCCACTGTTTCCTGCGCATGTACCCCGACATCAATATGGGATATGGTCACCATGCACACGTACAGAGGCCGCACAACGGGCTGGCATACTCTGGATCAGGTTCTGTTCCAAGGTACTCCTCCAGGATGGTAGCACGGTGAGGCCGTGCGTTATCATCCATCAGAAGGAAGGTGGGACCCACTGCACCCCTGAGAAGGCTGACATAGTGGTGCAAAATGACGTCCCGGTACACCTGACCTGTTGCAGTTTCTCTGTCAAAGACATGCAGAGGTGTACGTACACCAATCATAATCCCACCTCACACCATCAAACCACGACCTCCATACAGGCCTCTTTCAGGTACATCAAGGGGTTGGTTCACACCAGACGAAAACCCGGCGAAAATCACTGTTCAGACTATATCTGGACTCGTCCGTGAACATAACCTGGGACCAATGTACCGTGTTCTTGACACCAGGCTTTAAGGTCTCGGGGAATGCACCCTGCAGGTCTCCGGGCGAATAAGCCATGTCTGTTCAGTCGTCTGTAGACAGTGTGTCTGGAGACAGCTGTTCTAGTGGCTGCGGTAAGGTCCCGAGCAAGGCTACCTGCAGTACTCCATGGCCGTCTGCGGGCACTGATGGTGAGATACTGGTCTTCTTGTGGTGTTGTACACTGTGGACGTCCCGTACTGTAGCGCCTGGACACGTTTCTTGTCTGCTGGAATCGTTGCCATAATCTTGAGATCACACTTTGTGGCACACGGAGGGCCCGTGTTACGACCTGCTGTGTTTGACCAACCTCCAGTCGCCCTAGTATTCTACCCCTCATAACGTCATCAATATGTGTTCTCTGAGCCATTTTCAACACACAGTCACCATTAGCACGTCTGGAAACATCTGCACACTTACTCGCTGCACCTTACTCTGACATGCACCAACATACCTCTGCGTATGTGGACTGTTGCCAGCGCCACCGTGCGACGACATCAGGTCAAATGCACCACATGGTCATATCCCGAGGTGATTTAAATCTGCAAACCGCCCACCAGAGCGTTGTTTCACCGTGTATCAGCATTATTCTTAATTTATGAGCATGAATGTAGTAATCAGGCTCGTTCTCCTTGTTCCCTTGCACTAAATAAAGAATGTACATGTAAAAAAACAGTACAGTACGTATAAACTTTTACGCATGTTAGTTGTAAATAAGGTGGAAAACAGTAATGCCAGACCAAGCGGTAGACAAGTTTACTTCCATATATTCTTAATCTGGCTTCTTCGATCCCAGATTCCATGTTTCAGATTGTTCAGTGGAGGATTCTGTATGTCCTGTTACATCTTTGCACGCTCTTATGGAAACATCCTGTAAACCTCCCGCAGCTATGTACTTCGCGCGCACTCGCAATTGTGTGTGTGCGTGTGTGTGTGTGTGTGTGTGTGTGTGTGTGTACGTGTGTACGCGAATGGTTGGGTGGGTGGGTGGATGGATGGGTGGGTGGGTGTGTTAAAATGTGTAGGTAAAAAACTCCTATATCTAGATGGTTAAAACTTCTTTATTGATTACTAGCACGAGCTCGCTGACGAGCCATCTTCACATCAATAAAAAGTATTACTTAATTCAGTGTGTATCAGCCACCAGGAATTACCCATCGTTATAACCTGTTAAGATGAATCGCTCTTATCGTCATGTACAAACTAAAGTAGGTCGTCATGTTGACATATTTCTGAAACTTGCGAAGTTTTGACTCTCTCTGATGGGCTCAAATGCCTCTGAGCACTATGGGGCTCAACATCTGAAGTCATCAGTCCCCTAGAACTTAGAACTATTTAAACCTAACTAACCTAAGGACATCATACACATCCATGCCCGAGGCAGGATTCGAACCTGCGACCGTAGCGGTCACGCGGTTCCAATCTGAAGCGCCTAGAACCGCACGACCACATCGGCCGGCTGTTTGATGGGATAATACAAAATGGTTCAAATGGCTCTGAGCACTATGGGACTCAACTGCTGAGGTCATTAGTCCCCTAGAACTTAGAACTACTTAAACCTAACTAACCTAAGGACATCACACACATCCATGCCCGAGGCAGGAGTCGAACCTACGACCATAGCGGTCTCGCGGTTCCAGACTGCAGCGCCAGAACCGCGCGGCCACTTCGGCCGGCTATGATGGGATAATACTTCTAAGGTACGCATATGTATTACAAGCACAACATAGAAATTCCAATAATGTTTGTCAGTATTTGAAATAATGAATCGTGGTAATGGAATCGTATCTCTTCGAAAACGTCGTGTTTTTCAACATAATAAAATCACACATTTGGACAGCTGATGCGTCATAGTGTCCCTTCTGGAAAAATTATTGTTGTATGTCAGTAAAGAATCGCTGCTAAATATTTTGAAAACAAATGTATTCTAGCGAGTTCTTGTAGTCATGTTGACAAATTTATTTAGACATTAATTTAACTACTACACGATTTACTTGCCGAAAGTGCTATTTTTCACGCCTCTTCAGGTCCCTCTGGAATTGTGAAAGGAAACTTGACACTTCCAGTTTGAGGTCCTGCAAGCCTTTTCGAGACACGGAGACCAACCAACTCCGCGGCAGCAGGAAAGCACGAGTGGCGCGGCGCGCTGATGCAACGTTAGTCCGCCGTGAGTTACCGATGTATACAAAACCGGCGGTTGGGACACCAGGGAAAGGGTTTGCGTAAAGTGCGAATAGCAGCGCGGGCGATGACAGCCGCGACAAAATGCGTGGCGCGCTAGCTGCGGAACGAACGGAGCGCAGGAAATGTCGGCGTGTGAGAAATGGAAATGTGCCGCTGGGACGTAAGGGGTTGCGGGTCTCAGAACCGGTCTGAAGACCGCTGCCGCTGCATGGATGCACAGGGAAAGCTGCTTGTGGCACTGCATCCCTTTATGTACAAGTGGCGTTCAATAAGTAGTGCAACACAATTTTTCCGAAAGCAGGTCGGTTTTATTCAGGGTTCCAAATCACCATATTATTCCCCACTCTTTTGACTGCGCAATCCCATTTTTCATCATAGTCTCCGTCCAATGCGGCGGCCTTACGCGACCTTACTGAGGGCCTAAATGATCACCTGGTATCGCTCTTCTGGTCGACGTCGGCACCAACGTCTTGTTGCATCATAACCTCCCCATCATCCATGTACTGCTTCGTAACGCCTCGTCATGCGCAAGCAATTCCCCCACAGATGGCTCTTCGTTGCTCTTTATGGTCATACGTAAAATCTATGAACGCTACAAATAATTCAGTACCTTCTCTTGCTCAAAAATGGTTCAAATGGCTCTGAGCACTATGGAACTTAACTTCTGAGGTCATCAGTCCCATAGAACTTAGAACTACTTAAACCTAACTAACCTAAGGACATAACATACATCCATGCCCGAGGCAGGATTCGAACCTGCGAGCGTAGCGGTCACGTGGTTCAAGACTGTAGCGCCTAGAACCTCTCGGTCACTCCGGCCGGCTCTCTTGCTCACAGTATGGGTAATGTAACGGATGATGATAAACAGAAGGCCGAAATTCTAAACCTAGCTTTCAAAAACTCGTTTACGGTAGTGAACTGCAGCACCATTCCCCCCTTTCAATTGTCGAACAAACGCTAGGATGGCTGACATAGTGTTTAGTGTATCTGGGATTGTACAACAGTTAAGATCCTTAGACGCCAGGAAGGCATCTGGCCCACACGGTATTCCCGTAAGATTATATGCTGACCATTCTACAAATACAGCACAATTCTTATCCATCATCTGTCAGAGATGTCCGCCCCCGTTAGCTGAGTGGTCAGCGCGACAGAATGTCAATGCTAAGGGCCCGGGTTCGATTCCCAGCTGGGTCAGAGATTTTCTCCGCTCAGGGACTGGCTGTTGTGTTGTCCTAATCATCATCATTTCATCCCCATCGGCGCGCAAGTCGCTTAATTGATGTCAAATCGAAAGACTTGCACCAGCCGAACGGTCTACCTGACGGGAGGCCCTAGTCACACAACAGAGATCATTGGAACAGCGGAAAGTTCCATGGGACTGGAAGAAGGCCCCGGTCATAACAACCTATAAACAGGGGAGAAAATCGGATGCATATAATTACCGGTCAATTTCACTGACATCGATTTGTTGTAGAATCATGGAACATATTTTGTATTCCGACATAACGACATTTCTAGACTCTGAGAAGCTCATCTGCCGAAACCAGCGCGGTTTTAGGAAACAGCGGTCATGCGAGACACACCTGGCCCTTTTTGTTCATGATACGCAGCAGGCTCTAGATATAGTCTCCCAGGATGATGCAATACTTCCCGACTTTCGAAAGGCGTTCGACTCAGTTGCGCACTGTCGCTTGCTCCAAAAAGTGCGCGCTTGCGGTCTATCCGATGACCTATGCGGTTGGATAGAAATTTTTCTAACAGACAGAGAGCAGTATGTCGTCCTGAATGGGGTGACTTCAACATAAACAAGCGTAACTTCAAGTGTGCCCCACGGCAGCATAATAGGTCCGCTGCTTTTTACGATTTACATAAACGAACTGGTTGATGGTATTGACAGCCGCATTAGATTGTTTGCCGATGATGCTGTAGTCTACAGGAAAGTAGTATCACACGGAAGCTGTGAACAAATCAATGAGGATTTGCAGAAAATAAATGCATGGTGTAATGACTGGCAGTTATCTCTCAATATTAGCAAGTGTAACCTACTGCGTATAAAAAGGCGAAAATCCCCATTAATGTATGAGTACAAAATAAATGCCCAGTCTTTGGAAGCGGTAACATCCGTCAAGTATCTGGGTGTGGGCATTTGAAATGATCTCAAATGGAATGATCAGATTACACAAGTAACGGGCAAGGCGAACTCTATATTGCGGTTTACTGGTAGAATCCTGAAGCGATGCAGTCCTTCAACAAAGGAAATTGCTTACAATGCATTAGTTTCTCCAGTCTTAGAGTATTGTTCGTCTGTATGGGACCCTTACCAGTCAAGTCTCATTCAAGATATTGACAAGGTCCAAAGATGAGTAGCAAGATTCGTGACTGGTACATTTAGCCATCGCGAGAGCGTTACAAATCTCATAGAAAGTTTGAAGTGGGACACACTTGCAGTTAGACGATGCACTAAACGGAAGGGGCTGCTCACTAAATACCGAAATCCGATCTTCGCTGAGGATGTAGAGCATATATTATCATCACCAACTTTCAAATCGCACAATGATCACCATTCCAAAGATAAGGGAAATTAGAGCGCGTACTGAGGCGTTCAGACAGTCGTTTTTCACTAGTGCAATCCGCGAGAGGAAAGATGGGGGTAAATATGACTTTGGTGGAGTAGACGGTCTTCTTTTAGGTAGCGAGGAACCCAGTGGGCCGGCCGGGGTGGCCAAGCGGTTCTAGGCGCTACAATCTGGAACCACGCGACCGCTACAGTCGCAGGTTCGAATCCTGCCCCGGGCATGGATGTGTGTGATGTCCTTAGGTTAGTTATGTTTAAGCAGTTGTAAGTTCTAGGGGACTGATGACCATAGATGTTAAGTCCCATAGTGCTCAGAGCCATTGGAACCATTTTTGAACCTCAGACGTTAAGTCCCATAGTGCTCAGAGCCATTTGAAACATTTTTGAACCCAGTGGACACACACCTTTGAGTATCCCAGCTGGTGGAGAATATGTCAGCACTACTAACAGAGACGCCCAGTCGAGCAGCTAGGTGTTCGATTATGATCCGTCGATCACCTCAAATGAAAGTGAAATTACAGTGAAATCCAGACCTTTAACTGCGTACAGGCGCTGATAAATATCAATGAGGACAGTTGAAAATGTGTATCCCATCGGGACTCGAACCCGAGATCTCCTGCTGCATACAGAGACGTCGTATCCGACTAAGCCACCGAGGACACAGAGGATAGTGCGGCTGCAGGGACTTACCTGTGGCACGCTCCCCGTGAGACCCACACATCCAACTACTGTTCACACACTGCCCACTATACTCATTACTCGCGGCAGTCAATCTACCGATTCCCGTAAGAGATCGGGCAATGCGAGTGCATCCGCACTGAAGAAGACCATTGGCCGGTAAGCCTTGTGAAGATGGTGTCTGTTCTTCTCGGACATGTATATTGGGATGCTTTGGTTTGCCGCCAGAAGAAACGCAGTGACAGCTCTCTGGAACGTACCTCCGTCACAAGCGTCATTTTGAATGATATACAGGACGAGTCAAAAGTCCTTGGACACCTTCATAAGTTGGAAGATAGAAGGTAAAATTGAAATGTGATGATGGGAACATAGGTTTGATGTGGGGCCGCAACTTTTGGAGTGAATGTCATTCATGGCCGCCATCTTGAAATCCGCCATTTTGGATTCAAGACATTTTTTTTTTTTAATGGGAAGGGGGGTGTATGACACATCATATAACACTCGCTTGAGCTCTGGAATTTAGTGGTGTAATTTGGTTTTGTCTACCGTGTACAGTTTAGAGGTTATTCATGTTCAGAGTTGGGAAATTACCATCCTACCAACTGCTACAACATATGTTCTACATGTTGTCCATCCCGAGACATGAGTCGGTATCAAGGTAACTTTGAACAATAATAACTTCTAAACTGTACAAGATAGACAAAAACAAATCACATCACTCAATTCCAGAGCTCAAGCGAGTGTTATTTGATGTGTCATTGTGTCATACACCTACCTTCCCATTAAAAAAAAAAAAAAAAAAAAAAAAAAGACTTGAATCCAAACTGGGGGATTTCAAGATGGCGGCCATGAATGACATTCACTCCAAAAGTTGCAGCCCCACCTCAAACCTATGTTCCCATCATCACATTTCAATTTTCCCTTTAATCTTCCAACTTATGAAGGTGTCCAAGGACTTTTGACTCGCCCTGAATATAAAGCCGCCATATATCGGAACTTCATGTAACTATAGGGGCTTAAGAGCGAATATTCCACGACGTCCCACAGCAAATTACTCTTTTTTTTTCTAGTCGAAACTGGATGGGGAAAGAAAAGTGTTGTCTTACTTACCGAACGACCACCGTACTTTTAAAAATGGCTGTACTCTGCAACATGCTATTGCAACTGTCGTCTTCCGCGCTGCAGTGTGCTTTCGTCTGTTGATGAAGATCGCAAGGCATGTTATCAAAATTCATGACGACCCATTCTTGTGTAAGATCTGAGATAAAAGCGCAGCCGAGCCGCGTGGAGTGGCCGCGAGGTTTGCGGCGCCATGCACGGATTGCACGGCCCCTCCCGCCGGAGGTTCGAGTCCTCCCTCGGGCACGGTTAGTGTGTTTTGTTCATAGCATAAGTTAGTTTAAGTAGTGTGTAAATGTAGGGACCGATGACCTCAGCAGTCTGGTCCCTTAGGAAATCACACACATTTGAACATTTTTTTGAAACGTGCAACCACAATCACAAATCGTGTTGTTGGCGCGGAACGTCTTTCAGATCTGTACTAGATGTTGTTGCAGTCTTCAGTCGACAATTAGTTCGATGCAGCTCTCCACCCTAGTTTCTCTTTGGCAAGTTTCTTCATCTCTAATTGTTTCCGTCTGAACCTGATAATCGTATTCAAGCCTTAGTCCCCCTTTACAATTTTGAGACCCCGCACTTACCTCCATCACGAAGTTAACTATTCCTTGACAACTCACGATGTTGCCTACCGACCTACTCCTTCTTTTAGACAAGCTGTGGCAGCTATCTGCTACCCTATTCGATCCGGTATCCGTTCATTAGTTGCTCGATCATTCCACTTAATTTTCAGCACATTTCTGTAGGAAAACATTTCGAAATGTTGCCTGTATTGGTTATCTATGGCGTTTCCCTTCTATACAACGCTGCACTCCAAACAGATAATTTTAAGAAAATGTTTTCTAACACTTAAATTTAATCAACGTGTTAACGCATTTCTTTTAATCTCTGAAAAAAATTCATGTTACGTCCAGTCTTCGTGTTATATTACGAGGGTCACTCCAAAAGAAATGCACACTGTTGTTGTTGTTGTTGTGGTCTTCAGTCCTGAGACTGGTTTGATGCAGCTCTCCATGCTACTCTATCCTGTGCAAGCCTCTTCATCTCCCAGTACCTACTGCAACCTACATCCTTCTGAATCTGCTTAGTGTATTCAACTCTTGGTCTCCCCCTACGATTTTTACCCTCCACGCTGCTCTCCAATACTAAATTGGTGATCCCTTGATGCCTCAGAACATGTCCTACCAACCGATCCCTTCTTCTGGTCAAGTTGTGCCACAAACTCCTCTTCTCCCCAATCCTATTCAGTACCTCCTCATTAGTTACGTGATCTACCCATCTAATCTTCAGCATTCTTCTGTAGCACCACATTTCGAAAGCTTCTATTCTCTTCTTGTCCAAACTATTTACCGTCCATGTTTCACTTCCATACATGGCTACACTCCATACAAATACTTTCAGAAATGACTTCCTGACACTTAAATCAATACTCGATGTTAACAAATTTCTCTTCTTCAGAAACGCTTTCCTTGCCATTGCCAGTCTACATTTTATATCCTCTCTACTTCGACCATCATCAGTTATTTTGCTCCCCAAATAGCAAAACTCCTTTACTACTTTAAGTGTCTCATTTCCTAATCTAATTCCCTCAACATCACCCGACTTAATTCGACTACATTCCATTATCCTCGTTTTGCTTTTGTTGATGTTCATCTTATATCCTCCCTTCAAGACACTGTCCATTCCGTTCAACTGCTCTTCCAAGTCCTTTGCTGTCTCTGACAGAATTACAATGACATCGGCGAACCTCAAAGTTTTTATTTCTTCTCCATGGATTTTAATACCTACTCCGAATTTTTCTTTCGTTTCCTTTACTGCTTGCTCAATATACAGATTGAATAACATCGGGGAGAGGCTACAACCCTGTCTTACTCCCTTCCCAACCACTGCTTCCCTTTCATGTCCCTCGACTCTTATAACTGCCATCTGGTTTCTGCACAAATTGTAAATAGCCTTTCGCTCCCTGTATTTTACCCCTGCCACGTTTAGAATTTGAAAGAGAGTATTCCAGTCCACATTGTCAAAAGCTTTCTCTAAGTCTACAAATGCTAGAAACGTAGGTTTGCCTTTCCTTAATCTTTCTTCTAAGATAAGTCGTAAGGTCTGTATTGCCTCACGTGTTCCAGTATTTCTACGGAATCCAAACTGATCTTCCCCGAGGTCGGCTTCTACTAGTTTTTCCATTCGTCTGTAAAGAATTCGTGTTAGTATTTTGCAGCTGTGGCTTATTAAACTGATTGTTCGGTAATTCTCACATCTGTCAACACCTGCTTTCTTTGGGATTAGAATTATTATATTCTTCTTGAAGTCTGAGGGTATTTCGCCTGTCTCATAGATCTTGCTCACCAGATGGCAGAGTTTTGTCAGGACTGGCTCTCCCAAGGCCGTCAGTAGTTCCAATGGAATGTTGTCTACTCCGGGGGCCTTGTTTCGACTCAGGTCTTTCAGTGCTCTGTCAAACTCTTCACGCAGTATCGTATCTCCCATTTCATCTTCATCTACATCCTCTTCCTTTTCCATAATATTGTCCTCAAGTACATTGCCCTTGTATAGACCCTCTATATACTCCTTCCACCTTTCTGCTTTCCCTTCTTTGCTTAGAACTGGGTTTCCATCTGAGCTCTTGATGTTCATACAAGTGGTTCTCTTATCTCCAAAGGTCTCTTTAATTTTCTTGTAGGCAGTATCTATCTTACCCCTAGTGAGATAAGCCTCTACATCCTTACATTTGTCCTCTAGCCATCCCTGCTTAGCCGTTTTGCACTTCCTGTTGATCTTATTTTTGGGACGTTTGTATTCCTTTTTGCCTGCTTCATTTACTGCATTTTTATATTTTCTCCTTTCATCAATTAAATTCAATATTTCTTCTGTTACCCAAGGATTTCTACTAGCTCTCGTCTTTTTACCTACTTGATCCTCTGCTGCCTTCACTACTTCATCCCTCAAAGCTACCCATTCTTCTTCTACTGTATTTCTTTCCCCCATTCCTGTCAATTGTTCCCTTATGCTCTCCCTGAAACTCTGTACAACCTCTGGTTTAGTCAGTTTATCCAGGTCCCATCTCCTTAAATTCCCACCTTTTTGCAGTTTCTTCAGTTTTAATCTACAGGTCATAACCAATAGATTATGGTCAGAGTCCGCATCCGCCCCTGGAAATGTCTTACAATTTAAAACCTGGTTCCTAACTCTCTGTCTTACCATTATATAATCTATCTGATACCTTTTAGTATCTCCAGGGTTCTTCCATGTATACAACCTTCTATCATGATTCTTAAACCAAGTGTTAGCTATGATTAAGCTGTGCTCTGTGCAAAATTCTACCAGGCGGCTTCCTCTTTCATTTCTTAGCCCCAATCCATATTCACCTACTACGTTTCCTTCTCTCCCTTTTCCTACACTCGAATTCCAGTCACCCATGACTATTAAATTTTCGTCTCCCTTCACAATCTGAATAATTTCTTTTATTTCATCATACATTTCTTCAATTTCTTCGTCATCTGCAGAGCTAATTGGCATATAAACTTGTACTACTGTAGTAGGTGTGAGCTTCGTATCTATCTTGGCCACAATAATGCATTCACTAAGCTGTTTGTAGTAGCTTACCCGCGTTCCTATTTTCCTATTCATTATTAAACCTACTCCTGCATTACCCCTATTTGACTTTGTGTTTATAACCCTGTAGTCACCTGACCAGAAGTCTTGTTCCTCCTGCCACCCAACTTCAATAATTCCCACTATATCCAACTTTAACCTATCCATTTCCCTTTTCAAATTTTCTAACCTACCTGCCCGATTAAGGGACCTGACATTCCACGCTCCGATCCGTAGAACGCCAGTTTTCTTTCTCCTGATAACGACATCCTCTTGAGTAGTCCCCGCCCAGAGATCCGAATGGGGGACTATTTTACCTCCGGAATATTTTACCCAAGAGGACGCCATCATCATTTAATCATACAGTAATGCTGCATGCCCTCGGGAAAAATTACGGCCGTAGTTTCCCCTTGCTTTCAGCCGTTCGCAGTACCAGCACAGCAAGGCCGTTTTAGTTATTGTTACAAGGCCAGATCAGTCAATCATCCAGACTGTTGCCCTTCCAACTACTGAAAGGCTGCTGCCCCTCTTCAGGAACCACACGTTTGTCTGGCCTCTCAACAGATACCCCTCCGTTGTGGTTGTACCCCAGATCACGTAAGAAACAGATTGACCGATCGCTTTGTCTAGCAGGCAACACTTGTCAGGGAACGGCCACCAGGCGGCAACAGCGTCACAGCCTTACTTCTGGAATCAACCACTAGATGGCACTCCGTTCTGTGAAATATGTGGCAACATCGGCCGAACGCGTGCCGCTTTCCACTATTTGGCGTTTGTGAAGTACAGCTGTTTCTGACATACCGGTGGTAGAGGATCGAGTCGTCATAGCGAGGACCTACGACTATATCAACTGTGGAAGGAGTAGACGAACAAATCCTGAGCTAAAAATGTTCAGATTTCCCGTCAGAGATAAAGAAAGGTTACGCGAGTGGATTTTAAATTCAGGTAAATCAATAAATTAGTTACGAGTAAGAATTAATAAAGATCCATAAGCATTCGATCCTATTTAAATTTTGTCGATGTTATATTCGATATAACGTGGCAGCCCTTCCTGTACAAGAATCATATCATATAATTTTTAAATGAAATCTTTGCTGCGATTTGGACTTTTTGAAACTGTTTATTCACTTCACTGTCGTAATTTTGGGTGTAGAGGCATTTTTGTGTGCAATGTGAAAACTGAAACCAATATAACATATGGATAACAAAATGCAAAGCATAGTGTGGTAACATTTGGTAAACAACTTGAGAAGCATTACCTTACAAGACCTTTCCCTTGGTACATGAAAATGACTCTAGAGCTGAAATCGCAACAGTGAAATAAATGAATAATAGTCGTCATCTAACTGCTAGATCATCGGTCCCTCTAAATCCTGGTATATAGTAGAGCGAACGAAGTGAACGAGTGTAAAACCTCGTTTACACTGCTGCAAACGAGTAGCCTATTCATAGGTAATTCGCCAATGTTCACTGCCATTCGTTTATACTTGTGAACAAGCGTTCATACTGGAATGAAGGGAGGAGAATAGAAGAGAACGAGCATAACATGCAAACTATAGACGCTGCCTATTTTAATTTTTTTTTGTCTGTGCGCTAATAATCCTCACACAGCTTTCACTTGAAAACAACACTACTTACAGTAACAGGTCTGCGCGAGTGCGGATATCCCAAGTAATAACTGTGTTACAGATAAAAGCGTACGTCTGTTGCGAATATTTGCGGGTTATATTTAAACTGTACAAAGTAAATTTTTAACATAATTATGGTTTGCCGTCTGTGGCTCTTCAAAGTTGACACCGCCAAAATATGCTCGAAAAACACGCTTCCACTTGTATATTACCGCGTTTGCAGCCCCCTTTCAACAACAATCCAAAATTCATCGTTTTGTGCCACTCTTATATCATTTATGATAAGTTACATGCAAAGTAAAAGAATTTAAATTTGAAATGACTGTCACTGAAATATGTCCAGCCTTATTTCGCATCATAACCGAGTGCGCATTTTGAAAACTTTCTAGTGTTAACCTGCACGTGGAGATCTTTTTTACCACCACAATCCGTATCAGAAGAGCTGTATAGCAAAGAGGAAATACACGGCATGGAAGGCGAGTGTAAAACACTTGCCACTGCAATACAGTCTGCATTTAAACTGTAACTCGCGAGAAATGTTTGTGTGTCACTTTTCGTTTCTTTTATTTCGCATGTGATTGTGAGAAATAAACTTGGTTTGTAGAATTACAGGAGCTAATCTACATTCTTAGATTGAAAACTCGGGAAAAAACCACAGCCGATCATGAGCTACAGTGAGGAGTGTGACGAATGTATTTCGCGCGGAGCGCTCTAGCCGAACGGAAGATACAGCGTTGTCAATTCCGCGACATGGACAGGTCAGTTAGCATTGTAGCGTCGCCTGTGACATCTGTTGACCGACGGGAAAACTATTTTTACGGTTGCCTGTTCCGCCGTAAGGACGGTCAATCTGTTTCTTACGTGATCTGGGGTTGTACCTACGCTACGGCTATCTGTATCGCTGAGGCACGCAAGCCTCCCCACCAACGGCAAGGTCCATGGTTCATGGGGGGGAAATGCACACTATTTTTGTAAAAATACAGTTTTCATTCTGCATGTGTGAAAGTTTTCTAGTGTGTAGATACATCCTTCCCGCTTGTTTTCAAACTTAGTTCAACCTGTTCCCGTGAGTGGCGCCGTCACAGCATGCCTTCAAAATGGCTGCTACACTTGACATTCGTCAGAAGCAACGTGCTGTCATAGAACTTCTGTGCTGTGAAAACGAGACAGTGGGAAACATCCACAAGAGGTTGAGAAAGGTGTATGGAGATGCTGCTGTCGATCGCAGTACAGTTAGTCGGTGGGCAAGCAGGTTACTTGATGCAAGTGTGCACGGCAATATTGAGAATTTTTCTCGCAGCGGCAGGCCTCGTCTTGCACACACTCCAGACAATGTGCAGAGAGTTAACGAACTTGTGACTGCTGACAGACGCACCACGGTAAACGAATTGTCGCGCTACGTTTGTATAGGCGAAGGAAGTGTTTGCAGAATACTGAAAGTGTTGGCTTTAAAAAAGGTTTGTGCCAAGTGGTTCCCAGGATGTTGACAGCGGCTCACAAAGAATTAAGAAAAACGGTATGCAGCGCACTTTTGGAACAGTACGAGAATGGTGGAGATGAATTTCTTGGAAGAATTGTGACATGTGATGAAACATGGCTCCATCATTTTTCACCAGAGACGAAGAGGCAATCAATAGCGCGGTATTATGCAAATTCACCCAAGAAAAAAAATTCAAAACCACACCTTCTGCTGGAAAAGTTATGGCTATGATGTTTTTCAATACCTAAGAACTCTTGCTTGTGGACATCATGCCAAGTGGAACTACTATAAATCCTGATGCATATGTGACGACACTGAAGAAACTTCAAACTCGACTGAATCGTGTTCGACCACATCGGCAAAATCAGAATGTTTTGCTGTTGCACGACAATGCACGGCCACATGTCAGTCAAAAAACCATGGAAGCGTTCACTAAACTCGGATGGACAACACTGAAACACGCGCCTTACAGTCCTGACCTGACTCCATGTGACTATCATCTCTTTGGGAAACTGAAAGATTCTCTTCGTGCAACAAGGTTTGAAGATGATCAGGTTTGAAGATGATCACTCCCTTGTGCACGCTGCCAAACAGTGGCTCCAACAGGTTGATCCAGAATTTTACCGTGCGGGTATACAGGCGCTGGTTCCAAGATGGCGTAAGGCAGTTGAGAGGGATGGAAATT
The DNA here is from genome assembly GCF_021461395.2 of Schistocerca americana. Classification (NCBI taxonomy): domain Eukaryota; kingdom Metazoa; phylum Arthropoda; class Insecta; order Orthoptera; family Acrididae; genus Schistocerca; species Schistocerca americana. Next base: position 321,851,819 of record NC_060121.1, on the reverse strand, counting down.
ATGTGGAGAAATGAAAATATTGTTCCTAAAGGATGTATCTACACAATGTAAAGCTTTCAAACATGCAGAATAAAAGACGGATTTTAAAAAAAATAGTGTGCATTTCTTTTGGAGTGACCCTCGTATTTCTGACGTTATCACTTATCCTGCTGACTAAAATAGCCAAACTAATCTGCAGCTTTCAGCCTTCTACTTCCTTATCTAATTCTCGCAGCACTGTTTACACGCCATTGCCTTCAATTTACTTTTGGAGATGTTCATCTGATAATCTCTTCTCAAGACTCTTGATCAATGAGTAATGAAAACCACCACAGCTGTATTATTACACCTTTCTTGTACCTCGGCCGGTTTCGTTCTTAGAAGATCATCGGGTTGCCGAGCTGTGCCAGTACGATGAGACAAATGGTCTGGTTGTCATATGTAACGTTAGAGACAAAATCATTGTTTCCAGGTATTGCCTCTAACGTTACTTATCCGTTTCGGTAGTTGTAGCTCGTGGATGTTATAACCTCGGGGTGGCGTTCGCAAGTGATTTCGTACCGCAGGTCTTCTCTGCCTTATTTCTGTTATGAAAAGTCCTCTAGCGATGTCTAAAGTAAAGCAGAAAAGAAAAGAAAGACAAAAACAGCTTGACTTATTTATATAACATTCCAGTTCCTGATTGTATGTTCTTCTTAAGTCCGTGAAAATAATTATGCTTTAGAGCTCGTAGAAATACAGCGCAGCTTATAAATTCATAGCCACTCTGCAAATCGTAAATCTCACATACTCACTGCTGCTACATGCGTCCAGCATTCACACAGGCGCCGCCAGAGTGCTCTGTATGCGGCACACACACGCCCGGAGCGTCATTAGCGAGGCAGTCGGCTGTAAAATGGCGCCCAGACAGCACAGCGCTCGTCATTAGCACTCTGCCGCCACTCACCAGATGAGCCATCCTTTCCTTATACAGCAGTCACAAAGAATATTACCGTTAGCTCGGCGCTCAATTACCGCACACTTTTCGCTTTTTATTATCTCACACGCCCAGCGAAATCCACGCTGCCGTCTGTTAACGCGACAGACCGGCAACTACCGCAGCTGGGTGACGTCGCCCGCCTTCTAGGCGCAACATTACTAGACAACCTTCATTTGAACTCTTGCATACTCCTACAAGCCACGGATCTACGATATTTCCCAACCGAGGCAAAAACTGATAGAGGCGCCTCCCCCTAACCCCACCCCTCCTCCCAGCCATCGAGCGTTTGAGATTTGTTGTTGTTGTGGTCTTCAGTCCTGAGACTGGTTTGATGCAGCTCTCCATGCCACTCTATCCTGTGCAAGCTTCTTCATCTCCCAGTACCTACTGCAACCTACATCCTTCTGAATTTGCTTAGTGTATTCATCTCTTGGTCTCCCTCTATTGCCGGCCGCGGTGGTCTAGCGGTTCAGGCGCTCAGTCCGGAACCGCGCGACTACTACGGTCGCAGGTTCGAATCCTGCCTCGGGCATGGATGTGTGTGATGTCCTTAGGTTAGTTAGGTTTAAGTAGTTCTAAGCTCTAGGGGACTGATGACCACAGATGTTAAGTCCCATAGTGCTCAGAGCCATTTTTTCTCCCTCTATCATTTTTACTCTCCACACTGCCCTCCAATGCTAAATTTGTGATCACCTGATGCCTCAGAACACGTCCTACCAACCGATCCCTTCTTCTAGTCAAGTTGTGCCACAAACTCCTCTTCTCCTCTATTGTATTCAATACCTCCTCATTAGTTATGTGATCTACCCATCTAATCTTCAGCATTCTTTTGTAGCACCACATTTCGAAAGCTTCTATTCTCTTCTTGTCCAAACTATTTATCGTCCATGTTTCACTTCCATACATGGCTACACTCCATAAAAATACTTTCAGAAATGACTTCCTGACACTTAAATCTATACTCGATGTTAACAAATTTCTCTTCTTCAGGAACGCTTTCCTTGCCATTGCCAGTCTACATTTTATATCCTCTCTACTACGACCATCATCAGCTATTTTGTTCCCCAAATAGCAAAACTCATTTACTACTTTAAGTGTCTCATTTCCTAATCTAATTCCGTCAGCATCACCAGACTTAATTCGACGACATTCCATTATCCTCGTTTTGCTTTTGTTGATGTTCATCTTATATCCTCCTTTCAAGACACTGTCCATTCCGTTCAACTGCTCTTCCAAGTCCTTTGCTGTCTCTGACAGAATTACATTGTCATCGGCGAACCTCAAAGTTTTTATTTCTTCTCCATGGATTTTAATACCTACTCCGAACTTTTCTTTTGTTTCCTTTACTGCTTGCCCAGTATACAGACTGAATAACATCGGGGAGAGGCTACAACCTTGTCTCACTCGCTTCCCAACCACTGCTTCCCTTTCATGCCCCTCGACACTAATAAATGCCATCTGGTTTCTGTACAAATTGTAAATAGCCTTTCGCTCCCTGTATTTTACCCCTGCCACCTTTAGAATTTGAAAGAGAGTATTCCAGTCAACATTGTCAAAAGCTTTCTCTAAGTCTACAAATGCTAGAAACGTAGGTTTAGGACGTCAAAAACTTAAAACTACCGATTTTTTCAAAATACGTTCATTTTGTAGCGCACTTCTTTCTGAAGAGTTTGAGATATAAAACATATATGTTCCTGGAAATGTAAGACATGTTATTCATTCCTAAGTGTGTCAACGTGCAGTGGCACACCTCTTCACAAAGCATTCTTCCATCGCATATGATGTTTATAATGTGTGTGAAATCGTATGGGAGTTAACTTCTAAGGTCATCAGTCCCTAAGCTTACACACTACTTAACCTAAATTATCCTAAGGACAAACACACACACCCATGCCCGAGGGAGGACTCGAACCTCCGCGGGGACCAGCTGCACAGTCCATGACTGCAGCGCCTTCCATCGCACGTCACTGCATATTTTGTAATGGAAGCCATCAATCCTATATTCACTACAGTGGAAATTAAAATGTCCTATGGTGCCTCTCCTGTTCCCAATCGGACAGTTTGATATCCTACCCCCGTTACAAAAACTCACGATTAATATGGGTGGTATTATTTGTGATCGAGAGAATAGGAAGTCCTCAGAAAATTTTCAGTCTTTATTGGCTGTTAGCTAATAACTCTCTCCTTTGTGTTACATAAAATTGAATACAGGAAACGTAAAACCAGTAAAGACAAGAGACAAGCAAGACAGTACACAATCCTTCAATGCTTAGGTCCCAGCAATTTTTGCGCTCTAATCTTCCTACAGCTTTACACGGTGTCCTTCTGTGAAAGAAACTATTGCCTAATCAAATTTCGTCAAACGTTTTGCTACATGAGAAATAAAAATTTCGCTGTCTAATACTGGAAAAGCTGTTAATACGAATAGTACTCCTACTCAAGACTGGTGTGGATTCTCAGTTTATTACGTCTATTTTGTCACTGTCTACTAGATAAAATGAAATAGGTCTTTCTAATGTTGCAGCAATTGCAACACACGCCAAATAAGCGAGACCGTTTTGGCACAAATCGTCATTTTTATGTAACTCAGTTGCATAAATAACACGATAAAATATAGTTCACGAAGTACCAATATCAAATGCCTATTAGGACTACTACAAGCAAAAAATTTAATGGTAGGAAATAGTTTCACATTTTATTCACACGCTCCAGTTTCTCAAGCATGATATCGAAAAGTAGCAGTACGAAACTTTTATATACATATATTTGGAATCGTCATGTTCTTCCATATAATTTGTGTAGCGTCCTCGTTTCTTCTCCTTCCTCGTTCTAACGAACAATCTTGTAATCACTAATTCTGTAACTATTCCCGCCATTCTCAAAAGTTATTCTCTTGTTAACATTACTAAACCTGCCGGAATCACCAGTCTAGTTATCCCACACTTATTGTCCAGTTAGGCGTTATTACGTGTTCATACAATGCGTTTTCTGCGCTATACGGAGAATAGAACTTAAATGGCTGTTAATTGTACAACTGGCCCTGAGTAGTTTAACCTTCTGGCAAACATTTTCTGTCAAAATTTTATGTTCTTGGATACACCGAGAACGTAATATGTAGTCTTTCTTACCTGTTAGTCGCTTATTTCCAATCTGGTGATCTGAATCTATGGATTTCGCTAATATCTATAACACCGCTGATGATTGGCACACCCATTCAACCACTTAAACAAACAGCGACTGGCATTTATTCGTTCAGGTTTATTCGGCTCTGCTCATGTAGCCCCGTCCCCTTTTGTCTGCGGGAAAGTTTCTTACTTCTAGATTCGACGGGAATTCCCCTGGCAGAGACATCAGCTACACTATGCATTAGTTCTTGAAACTAAAGGAACTGATGGATGCAGTATAAAAAAAGAAATGTACACTTTCACGTTTCCATCATTACTTTTTTCGTTCTTTCCGTTCCGTTCCTACGACATTTATATATCAAATTCATAGAGTATATCCTAAGTAATACATCTGAGTGTCATTTTTATGAAAAATACACTTCTTATTTCTAACAATATATACATACAAAAATCCAGTTTTCATTACAAACGAAATTTCTTAATTACCGATCTTTTATAAAATATTGTTAATCAAGATTGTACATTTAAAAAAACAACAAATTAAGTTTTTCCTCTCTTTTTGTATTTTGTGCTTGGCGTAAATTCACCTTTGTTTAAAAATTTGAACCCACCTGGAATCTAATCCAGGACCCCTACGCAACGAATAAACATGCTGAAGCAGAGCCATCCTGCTTGTTTTAGTACATTAACTATGGTCGGAAATCTTACAAGTCGATTTTCTCAAAATATTTTGACAGTTTCATCGAATTACTTTGCAAGAGGCGTATTTCAGTTTTGATTATACGTATCATAAATATATAAAAAATACAAAAATTCGATTGTCGTGTGATCCACTTGTTAGAGGAAAACAGGCAACATTCTCACACGTGAAGGCACAATTACAAGAGATTTAACCGTGGTCAACTGGCCGGCCGAAGTGGCCGTGCGGTTAAAGGCGCTGCAGTCTGGAACCGCAAGACCGCTACGGTCGCAGGTTAGAATCCTGCCTCGGGCATGGATGTTTGTGATGTCCTTAGGTTAGTTAGGTTTAACTAGTTCTAAGTTCTAGGGGACTAATGACCTCAGCAGTTGAGTCCCATAGTGCTCAGAGCCATTTGAACCATTTTTCGTGGTCAACTCCCACATTTAACTTCCATCGAGATCGGTGCACGAGAAAACTGCGTTGAACTTCTGGCTTCACTGCAGTTAACTTTTGATTGAGATTGGTGCACTCAGTCGCTGAAGATCCACAGTCTATCCGCAAGCAGCCTGTAAATATGTAAATAGAGCTGACAAAGGCCTGGGATACCTCCTAATATGGTGTCAGACCTCCATTTGCCCGGCGTACTGCAGCAATTAGATGTAGCATGGACTCAAAAACTCGTCGGAAGTCCCCTAGAGCAATAATGAGTGATGCTGCCTTCATATCTATGATTGCGGAAGAGTTACCGGTGCCGGATTTTGTTCATGACCTCTCGATTATGTTCAATAAATGTTCGATAGGATTTATTTCCAGTAATATGGGTGGCGAAACCATTTGCTCCAACTGTCCACAATGTTCTTCAAACCAGTTGCGACCAATTGTGGTTCGTAACATGGCACATTGTCGACTGTATAAATTCCATTGTCGTTTGAGAAAATGAAGTCCATGAATGGCTGCAAATTATCTCCAAGTAGCCGAAAATAACCAATTCCAATCAATGATCAGTTCAGTTTGACCAGAGGATCCAGTCCATTGCATGCAAACACAAAAAAAAATGTTCAAATGTGTGTGAAATCCTATGGGACGTTATTGATTTACCTACCTCATTAAACTTTCTGTTTCTACCAGCTCTGATGCAAACAAATTTACGTATGAAGGAAAACCTGGGAATCCCACACAGGTTCTCTCTTTCCCTTACCATGGTCCCTACACCATCGGACTTTCGCTGAACATCATTCAACTTACTCCAAAATGGGGGAGTGTTGAGACAAAATATCTCAGAGTTATACATTTCAGGTTTTACACATGCGGCCTACCAAATACAAGCGGAATCAGTTGGCCGTTCCTGAGGCCTTCCCCTTTTGATTCTCAAAAAAAAAAAAAGTTCAAATGTGTATGAAATCTTATGGGACTTAACTGCTAAGGTCATCAGTCCCTAAGCTTACACACTACTTAACCTAAATTATCCTAAGGACAAACACACACACCCATGCCAGAGGGAGGACTCGAACCTCCACCGGGACCAGCCGCACAGTCCATGACTGCATGTAAACACAGCCCACACCATTACGGAGCCACCGCCACCTTGCACAGTGCCTTGTTGACAATTTGAATCTATGGTTTCGTGGGGTCTGCGCCACATTCTAACCCTACCTTCATCTCTTAGCATCTAAAATCGAGAATCATTTGACCAGGCCACGATTTTCTAGTTGTCTAGGATCTAGCCGATATGATCACTTGCCCAGGAGAGGCACTGCAGGCGATATAGCACTCTTAGCAAAGACAGTCGCATCGTTCGTGTACGGCCATAGCCAAATAACATTAAATTTATCCGGATACGTTCGTTGTACGTCTCACACTAATTTCTGCTGTTATTTGACGCAGCGTTGCTTGTCTGTTAGCACTGTCAACTCTAGCATACCTCGCAGCTCTCGGTCTTTAAGTGAAGACTGTCGGCCATTGCGTCGTCCGAGGTGAGATGGTTCAAATGGCTCTAAGCACTATGGAACTTAACATCTGAGGTCATCAGTCCCCTAGACTTAGAACTACTTGAAACGTCCCCTTAGAAAACTTAATGAATTACTGTGCTGATAAACCTCTTACATTATTTGATTTTCAAACAGCTGAGCAAAACTGAACATACTCAGACATTTCTCTCTTTACTTATTCTGATCATCACTAATCTGACACACAATATTTATAGCGCAACGCAATCTGACTTTCAAAAATCCCTACAAAAGAATGTCCCTGACTAACATTAACCTATACGTTTCACAAATCACTTACCTCACAAAAATCTTCGTTACTCAGACTACTGCAATACAGCGAGCGCCACTACTGCCAGCTAAATAAAAGATTTAAACTACTGAAGGCACTAACTACTGATAGGCACAGTTAGCAAAAGAAAGATTTTGATAGAGAACAAACAATGTATTTACCTTAATATTGTTCAAAAGTCATATTATATATATCAGTTCATGACATCCAGTCTTACAAATGTACTGTCTCTGATGGACACACGTCCTGATCATCCGCTCTCAAAAATCCGCCATCTCACTTCCCCACATCCACCACTGCTGGCGGCTCACCCCCAACTGCGCAACGCTACGCGCTGTTCACATCCAGCTGCCGCTGCCCAACACTACAATGGCAGACAACAATGCAAACTAGCCACAGACTGCACACAGCACAGCCAGTGATTTTCATACAGAGCGCTACGTGGCGTTACCAATAAGAAAACCTAAACAGCCTACTTACACACTTAAACCTAACTAACCTAAGGACATCACACACAGCCATGCCCGAGACAGGATTCGAACCTGCGACCGTAGCAGCAGCGCGGTTCCGGACTGAAGCGCCTAGAACCGCTCAGCCACAGCGGCCGACTCCCGAGGTGAGAGGTAACGCCTTAAATTTGGTATTCTCCGCACACTCTTGACACTATAGCTCTCGGAATATTGAATTCCCTAACGATTTCCGAAACTGAGTCTTCCATGCGCCTATCTATGACTACCATACCGCATTTAAAGTCTGTTAATTTCTGTCGTGCGGCATTGATCACTTCGGTAACCTTTTCACACGAATCACTTAAGTACACACGGCAGCTCCACGAATGGGCTGCCCATTTACACCTTGTACACGCGATGCTACGCCCATCTGTATATGTGCATATCGCTGTCGCATGATTTTTGTCACCTCGTTGTAGAGGCTTACATTGCGACTGTTAGGCGGCGTGAATGGAATGAAGTGATAGGGCGTCGGTTAGGCAGCAGACTGGTTGACAGGGGCAGTTCTTGGCACGGAGTGCGGGGCCTTCCGTGTGAGCAGTGTGTTAAGGGTCGGCCGGCCAGCGCAGGACACAAATGGAGAGAAAGACACGCTAGTTCTGGACACCGTAATTGAAGCGGAGCGTGTAAACGTCCCAGCAGCGGGTGATGGGGACGCTGTAAAAGGCGGGTCAGCCGACGCACGCAAGCCCACCCGGGAGAGGGCCGGCCGAGGGCCGCTGTCGGCCTGCACCAGCAGCAGCAGCGAGCGTCTGGCGCAACGCTAGCCACTCCGGTCACTTGCTGCGCCTTGTCCATTTCTATGGTAATCTCCCCGCGCCTGTTCCACTCTGCACAATACAACCGACTGAGCCGTTCTTGCGCGTTACCTAGCAGGAAATCCTTGCGGTCGTGGCAAAAATTCCACGAAGTTAAGAGCGACATCTTACGTTTATAAGGTATTACACTGTGCTGTCACATTTATGAGACCTCCTGTCAAAAGCCGGAACAACCACCTTTTTGAAGCGCAAACCGCTGCGATACGTACAAGGAGAGAGTCAATGAGGTTTTGCAATTAAATGAAACAACAACTTTACTGTTACCAGTCACTGTTTATTTATCTCCTCGACGCATTTCAAAGGTTTAAACCTCCATCATCATGTGGATTCACATTTGTTAGCCCGCCCGGTTGGCCGTGCGGTCTAACGCACGGCTTTCCGGGCGGGAAGGAGCGCCTGGTCCCCGGCACGAATCCGCCCGGCGGATTTGTGCCGACGTCCGGTGAACCGGCCACTCCGTGGATGGTTTTTAGGCGGTTTTCCATCTGCCTCGGCGAATGCGGGCTGGATCCCCTTATTATGCCTCACTCGGCGATTGCTGCGCAAACAAGTTCTCCACGTACGCCTGCACCACCATTACTCTACCACGCAAACATAGGGGTTACACTCGTCTGGTGTGAGACGTTCCCTGGGGGTCCACCGGGGGCCGAACCGCACAAGAACCCTGGGTTCGGTGTGGGGCGGCGGAGGGGTGAAGTGGACTGCGGTAGTCGTCGTGGGGTTGTGGACTACTGCGGCTGCGGCGGGGACGGAGCCTCTCCGTCGTTTCTAGGTCCCCGGTTAACATACAATACAATACAGTGCAAGACATTTGTTAATATGAAATTATTGTATGTGTTGTGTTACGATTTTTTGGAGGAACTTGTGGCACTGTCTAGTGGAGAAAACAAAACACTATTTCAGAACATGGTTTTGGGTTTCTTTTAACAAAAAATTAAACGTGTATCTAACGGTAAACATAAAATAAGTAAAATAAAGTACCTCCAGTGGTCAGAGGCTCCTTTCACACTCGTGACACATCACAGTCGTGCGGTAGCGTTCTCGCTTCCCACGCCCGGGTTCCCGGGTTCGATTCCCGGCGGGGTCAGGGATTTTCTCTGCCTCGTGATGGCTGGGTGTTGTGTGCTGTCCTTAGGTTAGTTAGGTTTAAGTAGTTCTAAGTTCTAGGGGACTTATGACCACAGCAGTTGAGTCCCATAGTGCTCAGAGCCATTTGAACCATTTGACACATCACATGTATACTGTCATATTTTGTAAACAAATATGGCATCGGAATCTACTAAGTGCATGGATCATATAGCAGAAGAGAAAACATTTTCACAAAGTCCAGAGAATATGCGTCCTGACAACATTATTACAGAATAAATTTTTTAAAGGATTTGGAGGTAATTTTATTTATAATCCGTCTTTATTGCAAAATATTTATGTGACGCAGCATGTGAAGGTTGCTGAGTGTGGACAGGTTCTGTAACCGAAATTTGCAGATCTGAATATGGTTCTAGAGAAACAGAAACCGGTCATTCGTATAAATATTTTGCAATCAAGACGGATTATAAGTAACATTGCATAAAAAAAAGTGATTGCAGTATCCCTTCAGACATTATGTGTTTTTTGCAAAGGATTTAGAGGTGTTGTTTGAGGTGTTGAATACATTCGTTGGAATAAATACATCAGGTGGTATATAAATCCGATTTTGGCAAGTTAAAATAGATTAAACTTCATATTCGTTTATACAGACAGGTGAACTGTTACAAACTTTAAGTACAGTGGTAAAATTAAACACAAATAACAGTTCTGGTTGGGATTCATAGATATGAAAGGCTGGAGGTAGAAGTGGAGGAAGAGAAAGAGAAAGTGAGATGGATGGAGAGGGTGGAAAGAGTGATTGTATGAGAGCAAACTTTACAAGGCAAGGGGTCTTAAGGTTTTGCAAGGTACGGACAGAGATGTGAAGCCATACCGACTCCAGCGTTGTGGCCAACTGCGCCAGGTTTCTCGGTTGACGACTCACACCGCGAACAGCCCTATCGAAGCGGTCCCACAGATTCTCAGTTGGGTTTAAACCCGGGAAATTTGGTGCCCAGGGGAGTAAGGCAAACTCATCCTTGTGCTCTTCGAATCACGCACTTCACTGCGAGCTGCGTGACACGTTGCCTTGTCCTGCTGGTAGATGTATCGTGCCGAGGAAACACTAACTGCATGTAGAGGTGGACTTGCGTGTGAAACCTGGTTGGTAAGTACTCGGAGAGCGCACAGGATGAGGTTACGATTGTGGATGCGACCGTAATCAGTTACTGTGAGTTGCACAATCAAACACAAAACTTTATTTGTCTATGAGCCACTTATTTACACTTTGCTGCCGGCCGAGGTGGCCAAGCGGTTCTAGGCGCTACAGTCTGGAACCGCGCGACCGCTACGGTCGCAGGTTCGAATCCCGCCTCGGGCATGGACATGTGTGATGTCCTTAGGTTAGTTAGGTTTAAGTAGTTCTAAGTTCTAGAGGACTGATGACCTTAGAAGTTAGGTCCCATAGTGCTCAGATCCATTTGTACCATTTTTTACACTTTGCTCTAAAAGGTCACAATTAAACAAAACGGCTGAAGGCCTAGTTAAAGAAAACTTGAGATGCTTTCTGGGCTGAAGGCCCCAAACCACACCAAAAACAAGCACGGCTGAAGACCTGGCTTTGAAATCAAAAGCAACTAAAAATAGAAGATAAAAATTTTAAAAAAAACCATGCGATTGGAAACAAATAGCGGCTGAAGGCCTACACTACACATCTGGAGGACAACTACAATTAAAACACATTAATGAACAATTTTTCTAACGAAGAAATTTCTTTTTAAACTTACAGGTGTAAACTTAACAGGTGTAATCCACTTTGTGGCTCAGTTACAACCATGCAGAATATATCAGGATCCGGAAGTCAAGACTCTTAGACGGCCGGCCGCTGTGACCGAGTGGTTCTAGGCGCTACAGTCTGGAACCGCGCGACAGCTACGGTCGCAGGTTCGAATCCTGCCTCGGGAATGGATGTGTGTGATGTCCTTAGGTTAGTTAGGTTTGAGTAGTTCTAGGTTCTAGGGGACTGATTTCCTCAGAAGTTAAGTCCCATAGTGGTCAGAGCCATTTGAACCATTTTTGAACTGTTAGACGCAGAGAAAACACGACTAACACACTATAAAGTGAACACATTAAGAAAGTACCACTAGAAAGCAATATAGGACTTTTCCGAGATAAACTCCAAAATACAAAAATTTATGATGAAGACTGGCGCACCCAGTGCCCATTTGTCACTTGAAGTTTCTTTGTTCAACGTGGACAGACTACAGAAGAAAAACTGAATACGAGACGGATGCCACCTCAATTTGGCGATACTAGTCTTTTCGTTTTAAAGCGTCGTGTGGTTGGACGTCGTAAATGGCAGTTCATTCAGAACCTGCAAGGCAAAATGAGATCAGCAAGTACCACCTCCACTGTAATGGCAGTTCTGTGCATCATTGAAAGTACGGATCTGTGACCTCTGATGTCCCACCAGAGAACTTGCACTCGTCGGCAGAGGTCAGGGGTCAGGTAATGTCGCCAAGCGCACTATGTGGGTCGCCTGGCTTTTACGGCTGTCTGTCTCTCTCCACGTGAGACGACGTGGGCGGCCACACCCCGTGTCGCCAGCGTAGACGGCCCGCCACTGCTGCTGCCGGTTCTGAAAGTCCGACGGCGGCCGAAGCATTAGTTATCAGCACTGGCGCAATACGCACGAAAGAAACGGTGGGCGCAATAAAATCGACAACTGCTCTCTCAATTAACGGCGCCCCTTGGCCGATTGCCATCTAGTCGCCTACCCACGCGCCAACAGCCGGCCGCGTCTCGTCGGTGACTCCGCTGCGGTCGGCGAGACGGTAACCAAACCCTGTCGCGATAGCTCAGCCGGCCCGCTACGGGCAAACTTGCGCAAAGTGCATCGATTGCCCATTTCTCCGGTACCCTTTTGGAATCTTGCACTCACTTACCGGCAAAGATTTCTTAATGTACCAGACAGGTAGAAGCGTTTAAATAGCTTATCTCCGAGTCTCCAGGAAGGTAAGTTGTTTACTCACGGACCACAACATTCCCGTGTGGTCTCACCCGCAAGCTACTGCCGGACCTAATTTGCAATCACATCGAGCATGAGCTTTTATCGCTGTCCATTTGCCACAGGTTACAAATCCTTTTAGCCTCTCTTATTTTGTTTCCAGCCAGCATTTTCTCGAGTGCTTTGTCTCCGTCCTCCATGTTCCCCACCATCTGATAATATTTTCATCTCTTCGTATCTAAAACTGTCAACATTCACGTCCATCCGTCTTTTGTGCTCCAACAAGAGTTCGCCTCTATATTACTGGTGAGTTAATTACGGCTTCATACCTTAGCATAGGTCCTTCTAATTTGTCCCGTCTCCTGGTAAAAGTTTTTCCAAACATTACTTCCCAAACAATCGTTCCCAAACGCGTGGAACAGTTTCACACAGATAATTTTAGATTGATGAATAACTATTGATAAAATGATCCACTGAAATAAAATCAACGATTTTTACCTCCTGTCAGAGTGATACTAAATATACTCGTATTTGTTTATATTGTCAAGGGTGTATCTATCCCCAATGTGTTACTTCAGCATTTACTTAGTTATAACACGTAAAAGATGTAAGTTTAACAAACCCATAGCTCTAGCATATCCAAAACTTAGCTCTCTTTCTCGCAGTTCTTTCATCCTGTGCCTGTGAATCCCAGCCAGAATTGTTATTTATGCGTAATTTTACCATTGTTGGCAACGTAATTGTTGTACTTAAGAGTTGCAACATGCCACCTCATTATATATAAGTCCGCAGCTCGTGGTCTCGCGGTCGCGTTTTCTCTTCCCGAGCACGGGGTCACGGGTTCGATTCCCGGCGGGGTCAGGGATTTTCACCTGTCTCGAGACGCCTGGGTGTTTGTGTTGCCCTCATCATTTTATCATCATTCGTGATAGTGGCGAGGTAGGACTGAGCAAAGGTTGGGAATTTGTACGGGCGCTGATAACCGCGCAGTTGAGCGCCCCACAAACCAAACATCATCATCATTATATAAACTAGTATGAAATTTATGTTACGTATATAAACTTAACATAAAAGGATTTGTATACTACTTAAAATATTTATTCTGACGCACGCATTCATCAACTCAACCAAAGATCTCTACAATCCTTTAAAACTTATTCTAAAATAATAGTATTATTTCACTAAATACTTTTTGCACTTCGAGATAATGTTTCGGTCTTGCTGTATGTTCTTTACACCTAGTAATTTCCAGAAACCATCACTGTTTACAAAGTATGGCAGCTTATATGTGATGTATTACGAGAGAGAAAAGGGGCTGTGAGCACTGGAGGTATTCTATTTTAATTGTTTTACTATCAAATTTATATACAGGCCTAAGTTTAGCCAAAAACCTGCCCAAAACGATGTTCTAAAATAAAATGTGTTTGTTTCTTCATTAAATTGTGAAACAGGTTGTTAGTCAAAAACCTGCCAAAAACCATCTTCTGAAATAATGTTTTTGATTCTTCATCAGACTGCGAAACAGGTTACCCCAAAGTCGTAACACAACATACACATGTCGTACTAAGACATACAAATTCACCTGATGATGGAGCCTTAAAGCTTCGAAACGCATTGTGGAGACAAATAAAAAGCGAATGGTAACAGTAAACTAGTTGTTTCATTCGAAATAAAATTCCTAAATGTCTGCTACCAAGGCAGCAGTGCGAACCCCAGCTCCTGTGTTCGGAGGTTGTTCAGAGATATTTTCGGAGATCCGTGGTCTCAAATTGCTCCCTATACGGGCTTTTCGCACAGCAGGTACAAACTTTCTGGAGAGAGAGAGAGTACACCTCGACGATGGAAAATCACTTTGCAATGCATGGTAGGAAAGTCTTCCCTGGCGCAGTAGTGAGGACACAAAACACAAGAAAAGAAGAATACCAACAGAGCGAGAGAACACATTTATTATGCTCAGTAGAGCAGAAACCGAGAAATAAGAACAAAAGCAGACAATGTTCGTCCACAAAGAAGTTGCTAGAAATTACGACCGTGGACCACGGTACAGGCCTCACATCTCCGGCGCATGGACTTCCATATGAGCATGTGACGCACAGCTTTAGTGAAACACCCTTTCGAGTAACAATGTAATTGTGATATATTCGGCCTCTAAGACAAAAAAAGCGACGCACCACGAAGGTTCAAATGGCTCTGAGCACTATGGGACTTAACATTTGAGGTCATCAGTCCGCTAGAACTTAGAACTACTTAAACCTAACTAACCTAAGGACATCACACACATCCATGCCCGAGGCAGGATTCGAATCTGCGGCCGTAGCAGTCGCGCGGTTCCGGACTGAAGCGCCTAGAACCGTTCGACCACCGCGACCGGCGCACCACGAAGCAATTATGCTAATCGGACGGAAATCGGTAGATGCGACGTGCATGTACAGACAAACAATTGGTTACAATTTCAGAAGAATTGGATGATTTATTCAAGAGAAACGGCTTCACAAATTGAGAAAGTCAATTGCGGGTGACAGTCAGGTTGGTACCCCGCCGCGGTCCGGGTTTCTCCAGACACGTCTGAATTACACTCCGATCAATGGAATTCCAGGCCCCGATGATCAGCAAAGACGTGTCTGGAGCCTGGACAGCAGTAGGATACCAAAATTTGGAAATTTGTGGTAAGATCTTATGAGACCAAACTGCTGAGGTCTTCAGTCCCTAAGCTTACACACTATTTAATCTTAAACTAACTTACGCTAATAACAACACACCATGCTCGAGGGTGGACTCGAACCTCCGACGAGGGGAGCCGCGCGAACCGTAACAGAACGCCCAAGACCGCGCGGCTACCCCGCGCAGCGTGGAATACCAACCTAACTGTCACCCGCCACGATTAATGGGATGGAATGCCATTTCATTTCAAAGCAGGAGCCCTTTGGTTGTTATCCGTGGCACCTTTACAGCACAACACTGCGTCGACGATATTCTGTACCCCGCTTTGTTGTCCTTCTTTCCAAGCCATCCTGGACATACACTCCAGCAAGATAATGACCGTCCGCAAACTACGAGAGTTTCTATTGATTGTCTTCGTCCTTGCCAAACCGTGCCTCCGGCAGCGAGGTCGCTGGAGCTCTCCCCAGTTGAGAGAATTTGGAGCATTATGGGCAATGACATCCAACCAGCTACGGATTTTGAACGCTCCAATTGGACATAATTTGGTACGATATCCCTCAGGAGGACATCCAACGATTCTGTCAATCAATGCCAAGCCGAATAACTGCTTTGCATGGGGGTCAGAGGTGGGCCATCGCGTTATTGACTTGCTCAGTTTGTGAAGCTCATACTCTTGAGTGAATCATACAATTTTTCTGAAATTGTGATCTTGTGCTTGTCTGTACATGTACGTCACATTTACCGATTTCCGTTCCATTCGGATAATTCCACCGTGGTGGGTCGTTTTCCTTCTTTTTTTCTTTTTTCTTAGAGTGTATCTTCGTTTCTGACGTCGCGAGGTTCTCCGTCCTTGGCGTCCCTCCTTGGAATGTCACATTCCTCTTTTCATCACTAAAACGCACGTGTTTTCCATACAGGTGATCAACTTGCGGTTGAATATCAAACGAAATACGGGAGCTGTCCTCAAGTCCGCAGTTCGTGGTCTTGCGGTAGCGTTCTCACTTCCCGCGCACGGGGTTCCGGGTTCGATTCTCGGCGGGGTCAGGGATTCTTCCTGCCTCGATATGACTGGGTGTTGTTGTGTCGTCTCAGTCATCGTCATTCATCCCCATTACGGTCGGAGGAAGGCAGTGGCAAACCACCTCCACTAGTACCTTGCCTAGTACGGCGGTTTGGGTCTCCCGCATCGTCCCCTACGCTCCTCGGAGTATGGGACTCCAACATCATCATCCTCAAGTTGCATGCCCCGCAAATTACGGCTCCACCCTCAGAAACACTAATTCACAAAGCGATCATCGCAGTCCTAGCATATTCTATGTATCGGACGAACCTCAGCTGCACCTGGGAAAAACACTGGTTAGCCATCTGAATGTGATGTCTATCCGCTAAACATCGACTTCTAAACTCAGCTAATGTCTCACCCATGTTAAGTGCTTCTGTTATATATTTATTGAGTAACTCTAGTCTAATCTTATAATGTCTCACCCCTGTTAAGTGCTTTTGTTATAAATCTATTGAGTAACTCTAGTCTAATCTTATAAGTCAGCTATGAACCACAACAAATTAATAACTCGATGAGCGGTGTACAGAGCAAGACGCTCAATCGTCTATACAAGAGGCCATAATTGTTTAGGTAACTTATTGAGCAGATTCCAAGCAGGCTGTTCATCTTGGACGGGTGACGCATTAACTGGACTTCGCAAGGGTCCACCTAAACGCTGCAAAACCTCCTTCCAACGCAGCGAACTGCACCCCAATTAAAGGTTAACTACCCCCACTCTGCAAGCCCTCAGCCACTTCTTTCAGTTTAGCATCTTTATACACAAGCCCAAGGTCCGTCAGTCGATTCCCAAGAAGGCTAAGATGGACCTGAATTGTGAACAGCTGAGCCCTAATCGGGGCACTGCCACCCAAAAACCTCAACATTTCCCTGCCCTCAGCTTCGACACCCCTCACAGCGAGCTCATATAGGAATTGTTCTTTGTTAAGGCAGTACATTCCTAACACTCCTCGAAGTATGATCCTTCCTTCGAGCTACAATCTGAAACAGCACACATGGGCACAGTACACAAGCCTAAATTAGCACCTTCGCCTTTAGACGGAATCAGAACACTGCTGCTTGATTCAACCATGCTCTGCTACCATTCAGCTGGTAGGGAGCTAGATTGCAGTGGTAAGATGCTGCTGCTCAAAGGAAACAATCTAGAACACAATACGACTGTACGAAACTAACTCGATATCTTGACAAATTACAGAGGTCCATGATTAAGCATTTTTTCCATGACCCACGACTCACAGCAGATCAACGCTTAACCAAATTTAACTATCCTTATTACTCTAAGATTATCAAGCAAAGATCACTCAAACTTCAGACATCAACAGTAGCGGTTGCTTTAAAATCTACACCAGGACAGGCATTCAATTAAATTCAAATAGAAGAAATTATTTGTCAAATAAATGAAAGAATCACCAAGTGAAATTAAACCAAGCTTAGAAAATTTGAAAGCATTCAGAAATACACTCTTACCCGCTGCTCCAAAATTTGCATCAGGCTTGTAGTCAAAGAAATTCGTAACATAACTGAATAAACAACAAAACCAAAATGTTTTCATGAACGATGTGTAGACACTCTATACAAGTAAGTTTTGGTAGCAACACCATCCGAACAGCTCACAACGAGAGCTTACGCTCATAAGGTTTCTCAGGCAACTTAGCCAAGACAATTATTGAAAGAATCCGAAATCAGTTAAACGTTACAGTGCTCGGTCCATGACAGTTTCAAGTTACAATTCAGTACCCAAAATCATGACTAGCCACTCAGTTCTAACTGGCGAGTTAACAGCTCAATTTATTATTTAACACAGACACGTGCTTAAACGGTGGAAGGCTGTACCAAAAAGTATCAAATGGGTACGCCAAAAGGCGCCAAGCCTCAGCAGTAATGAATTTTGTGCGCGGAACACGACGAAATAGTCTGCTGGTACAGAGATTAAAATAGTGGATCAACAAAAATACCTTTCGTCGCAGAGGCTAGAACACCGTATAACTAATTTTTACGCTCTCTCGAACTCGCACCACTTAGGCAATCAAACATCAACCCCACGGCACTGGTCTGCCTCAGTGCCTTTTAAACAAATTGGTCATAACTGAAACATCCAACATAGCAATTACCGAACTATCCAACATAGAACGGTGCACATTTGTAGAATCAAAAGGAACAGTTTAACACTAAGTTTTCTAACACAAAAGGCTTTTCAAATGGTTCATGTGGCTCTGAGCACTATGGGACTTAACATCTGAGGTCGTCAGTCCTCTAGAACTTAAGACTACATAAGCCTGACTAACCTAAGGACATCACACACATCCATGCCCGAGGCAGGATTCGAACCTGCGACCGTAGCACTCGCGCGGTTCCGGACTGAAGCACCGAGAACCGCTCGGCCACCGCAGCCGGCCCCTAAGGCTTTCTCTCAAATACAGTCCGCCTGCTTAGTTGAGTGGTAACGTGTTTGCCTACCATAAAGTGGGCCCGGGTTCGATTCGTGGACGCAATGGAGATTTTCACCTCTCATGGACTGTGTGCTGTGCTGTCCTCGTCATCATCTCATCATCACCGACGCGCCGGTCGCACAGTGTGGCGCCACCTGAAATAAGGCTTGCACACGGCGGCCGAACTTCCCCGGACGGCCATCAATGCCACACGATCATTTCACTTCTTTCAAGTACAGGAACTTAACAACTCTTTAACCACACTTAAGTACGCCCTTCTGTTACTGCTATTTTGGACGGACATTTTACTTGACAAACATTGGTTGTAGATTGTTACAATTACTATAGAAGTATATTGCAGTAGCAACTCACAAGCACATGCTTCAAGGATCTGATCTACACAAAAACTACTTGTTTTTGAGAATAGCTGTAGCCCGACTAAATAAACATCTGCGAGGTGCCGGGGCTAGCAGTGTATTTAACACTAAATTCTAGAATCTACATATGTAAATGATGCTCTAAACCCCCCGCCCCCCCCCCCATTCTAACTCCGACTTTTGCTGTTGCACAAGGATTAAAAAATATACGCGAACTGACTGTAATCAACCCTGCAAGTGGAGTGGAAAAGAGTTTGGCACCTGCAATAATTTAATTTGATAAATAAGTTAAATAAACGAAGGTTTCATTAACATAGTGAGGAATGATAGGTTTGCTCTACCGATTAACGGAATGAAAGTTCTGTCCAAAATAACAATATGATTTATTAAGACTAAACACAAAATACTAAACCAAAACACATGAAACATTTACAATACATCAAATTGCCTCAAATTGGATACTCATACAAACACTGCAAAGGTGAAGTTGTCCCTAAACTAGATTGTGAGGTTTAAGACGAAGTGGTATGTGGAGCCAATTCCTTGCTACTCAAATCATAAGAGAGACACACAACTAACCCAACATTAATTGCTGGTACTCAAGACAGAACAAAGTTAGAAAAAGACGAACAGGCGCGCTCTGCTGAGCTCTGATTATCACCTAGGAAAATCCCTATCTGCCGGTGCTGCGGACATACATTACCAAACTGTCTTCTTAACTGCCAGAACACGATCTGGCGTACCGTAGGTGATGGCTGGTTGCTTCGACGTCCTCGACCGAAAGGCGAGAGCCGACTACCCACAAGAGCACCCGTACAGGCCGAACACAGAACATTCCCGCCCCCACGACAGTGGCCGTGGTTAAACGTTCCAATCAGCAACTCGAAAACCGGCGGAAAATTCCACCCCATTGCCGGAGCACTACCATTCCACCAATGGAGATTCTTGGCGCCAATTTCTGGGCTGATTTTGCTACGTCACGGAGCTATGCCCTGAGCAAGCCAATTACAGTTACTATTTTGCAGAAAGCGCAGGAATGTTCCCTCCACAACTGCCTGGGTACACAAGTCATTCCCACGCCTCGCTGGTAGCCCGCCAGAAAGTGTTTTCACTAAGTTTCTGCGAAGTAACGGAACCTCTAGCCCAGCCGCTACTTCAGGCCCCGGCGGGCGTGTCTCTTGACAATGTCGGCGTCTGGAAAGCATTCACTCGACTGCCTCACACACGTCGGCTTAACCCTCTCGAGATCAGTAGAGCCCGCCTGTCACCGGACCACCTGGGTGACGAGAGACGCTGCGTGGGAAGTCCGCGTGTGAAGGAATAGCAACTTTCCACCGCATGCAATTAGAGAGGAGAATCGTAAGATAGAAATATGAGAGGGGGCTCATGCCACCTCTCACATCCAGCTGCTCAGTCAGCGCGGCAGATTAGCAAGCGAAGGGGTCAGGGTTCGATTCCCGGCCAGGTCGGAGATTTTCACCGCTCGGGTACTGTGTGTTATGTTGTTCATACGTTCGCATCGTCAGAACTGACATACCACTGCTGAGCGGGCTGGACGGGCACCTCCCGAAAGCCCATGAAATGAAAAAGTGAAAAATCTTGTGAAATTGAACGAATCTTTCTGAAACAGCATTTGCAACTGACTCCGGTGTGGAAACAACATGGCCATATTTGCCACGGCCAGTCATAAGCTCGACGGCACGCCAACAGAAATATTAACCTTTGCACCGCTGACGTAAGCGCGAGGTCCGTGTTGTACGATATCGCCTGAGATCCAAAGTTGGGAGCCGGCAGCCACGCCTCCACGTATACAGAAAAAGTAATGGCCGTCTTCCGAGAAAACGGCCCGTCCCGCTGCTTGTCACAGGCCGGTGTGGCGTGGCGCGGCGCGACCGTGACACCGGCAACCCGAGGCCATAGCGAGAGCGCGCAGGTGCCGGGCGAGCGCGCGGGGCGGCCAGCGAATCCATCACGCCGGCCTGCCGTGGCGTGGCGTGGCGGAGCCGTTTCCGCACGCGCGCTGCCCACACGCGCACAAACTCGTTAGTGTGCCCCGCGCCGGCCTCTGGGGCTCTACAGGGTACGCAGACGTGACCTGCCTCGTGCGCAGTCGGCCACCGTACCCGCTCCGCAAAGACTAGCTCTTCTGTCACGCACAGCAGTGCTTTCTCAAGCAGTTTCACCTTAGCACTCGGTGTACGGAACATAGGCCAGTGTCAGTTGTGGAAAGGCATCGGGATCGGATGAGGTACCTGAGAAATTCTACTGATACGGAGGCCCTTGAGTGTGAGGTCGCAAATTCAATCTTTAGTAACGCTCAATTACGAGGGTAATCCCACAAGTAAGGACTCCTATTTTTTATAAGCTCATATACAGGGTGTTTCAAAAATGACCGGTATATTCGAAACGGCAATAAAAACTAAACGAGCAGCGATAGAAATACACCGTTTGTTGCAATATGCTTGGGACAACAGTACATTTTCAGGCAGACAAACTTTCGAAATTACAGTAGTTACAATTTTCAACAACAGATGGCGCTGCGGTCTGGGAAACTCTATAGTACGATATTTTCCACATATCCACCATGCGTAGCAATAATATGGCGTAGTCTCTGAATGAAATTACCCGAAACCTTTGACAACGTGTCTGGCGGAATGGCTTCACATGCAGATGAGATGTACTGCTTCAGCTGTTCAATTGTTTCTGGATTCTGGCGGTACACCTGGTCTTTCAAGTGTCCCCACAGAAAGAAGTCACAGGGGTTCATGTCTGGCGAATAGGGAGGCCAATCCACGCCGCCTCCTGTATGTTTCGGATAGCCCAAAGCAATCACACGATCATCGAAATATTCATTCAGGAAATTAAAGACGTCGGCCGTGCGATGTGGCCGGGCACCATCTTGCATGAACCACGAGGTGTTCGCAGTGTCGTCTAAGGCAGTTTGTACCGCCACAAATTCACGAAGAATGTCCAGATAACGTGATGCAGTAATCGTTTCGGATCTGAAAAATGGGCCAACGATTCCTTTGGAAGAAATGGCGGCCCAGACCAGTATTTTTTGAGGATGCAGGGACGATGGACTGCAACATGGGGCTTTCCGGTTCCCCATATGCGCCAGTTCTGTTTATTGACGAAGCCGTCCAGGTAAAAATAAGCTTCGTCAGTAAACCAAATGCTGCCCACATGCATATCGCCGTCATCAATCCTGTGCACTATATCGTTAGCGAATGTCTCTCGTGCAGCAATGGTAGCGGCGCTGAGGTGTTGCCGCGTTTGAATTTTGTATGGATAGAGGTGTAAACTCTGGCGCATGAGACGATACGTGGACGTTGGCATCATTTGGACCGCAGCTGCAACACGGCGAACGGAAACCCGAGGCCGCTGTTGGATCACCTGCTGCACTAGCTGCGCATTGCCCTCTGTGGTTGCCGTACGCGGTCGCCCTACCTTTCCAGCACGTTCATCCGTCACGTTCCCAGTCCGTTGAAATTTTTCAAACAGATCCTTTATTGTATCGCTTTTCGGTCCTTTGGTTACACTAAACCTCCGTTGAAAACTTCGTCTTGTTGCAACAACACTGTGTTCTAGGCGGTGGAATTCCAACACCAGAAAAATCCTCTGTTCTAAGGAATAAACCATGTTGTCTACAGCACACTTGCACGTTGTGAACAGCACACGCTTACAGCAGAAAGACGACGTACAGAATGGCGCACCCACAGACTGCGTTGTCTTCTATAGCTTTCACATCACTTGCAGCGCCATCTGTTGTTGAAAATTGTAACTACTGTAATTTCGAAAGTTTGTCTGCCTGAAAATGTACTGTTGTCCCAAGCATATTGCAACAAACGGTGTATTTCTATCGCTGCTCGTTTAGTTTTTACTGCCGTTTCAAATATATCGGTCATTTTTGAAACACCCTGTACCTGTTTATTTCAACAATGATTTGCACCAGTTTACTGTTTCAACATTTAGCTATTTTTCGACATAATCACCGTTTCTGTCGATGCATTTTCGTAGACGTTGCGGCAGTTTTTCTAGGCCCATGTCATACTAGCTAGCCGCCGCCATGCTGTTCAGAAAGTTATGAACCTCTTCTTTCACCTCGTCATCGGAGCTGAATCGCTTTCCGGCCAAATGTTCGTTTAACCAGTCCAGAAAGTTGTCCTGTTCGGCTGCAAGGCGGTGAAGAAATGCGCAGGAAGCATCAACTCGTTGCCGCATGTGGTCTTCAGTCAGCATGCGTGGCACCCATCTTGCGGTAGTTCAATGTTTCCGTTAAAATTCGGTGAGCGGTGCTTTGGGAAACCTCAGGAACCAACGTGCAGATATCATCCAGGATGATCCGCCGATCTTCACACATGGTTTGCTCAACCTTCAACACTGTCTCCTCAGAAATTGACGGTCTCCCGCTCCTCTGTTCGGTCCGACCAGCTTGCAAACTCTCTACACCACTTATGAACATTTTTGACGTCCATGCACGACTCACCATACACTTCCGCCAATTGGCGATGTATTTCAATCGCCGTAGTGCCCTTTGTGTTCAAAAACCGAATAACTGCGGGCAATTCAACTTGGCGGTAACATCCAACGGTTACCAAGCCAAGACTGAGCGCCTGAGCGCGGCGTGCACATGTTCACACACACTGCGTGAAGCACTCTTCATAACAGTGTGACCAACTGCCACACAAACAGAGTTCTGTACTCATAAAAAAATAGGAGATCTTACTTTTGGGATTACCCTCGTATGACACGAAAAATTTAGCTGCTAATGACTCACCATGTGCATTCGGGGCGCGGCAGAAAATGAGCGTCCGCAAGGTACGGAGGTAAACCATCTGTGGGACGAACACACACTGAAGCGCCGAAGCAACTGGTATAGGCATTCAAATAGAGATATAGGTAAACAGGCAGAATACAGCGCTGCGGTCGGCAACGACTATGTGAGACAACAAGTGTTAGATCGGTTACTGCTGCTACAGTGGCAGGTTATCAAGATTTGAGCGAGCTCGAACGTGGTGTCATAGCCGGCGCACGAGCGATGGGACACATCATATCCGTGGTAGCGATAAAGTATGGATTTTACCGTGAATATCAGCAATCCGGTAAAACATCAAAACTCCGACATCGCTGCGCCCGGAAGAAGATCCTGCAAGAACGGGACCAACGACGACCGAAGAGACTTCTTCAACGTGACAGAAGTGCAACTCTTCCGCAAATTCCTGCAGATTTCAAAGCTGAGCCTTCAACAAGTGTCAGTGTGCGAACTATTCAATGAAACATCATCGGTACGGGCTTTCGGAGCCGAAGGCCTCACTCGTCTAAATGGCATGAAATCAGTGGAAGAAATCACTCGTGAGTTCCGAAGTGCTAATAGCGCAATGCCTGTACGTAGAGAGATCTCGTTTTACTACAGAGGGCCGAGCGGAGATACCTCTGTATGAAGTCAGGATGGCTGTTGGGAACCTGTGGAGCGCCAACGACGCCAATAAAACATTACTAGAGTCCAGTTATTTATTCGCAGTGTTTACAAGTCGTCGTTCGTCTGTAGCAGCCTCGGTTGTTGCTAATTCAGCTGCGTGCTGGATTCTAGCTGACTTCCGTGGAGTCAGCTCAGAGTTTGCACGTTCTCGCATCGGCTGCGAGATGTACTAGGTTTTGTGGACTGGCAAGACAGTCAATCCACTAGGACGGGAGGCCGAAGGGCACGCGTTTAAGCTCACGCAGGATGGCGTGAGGTCTGGAACAGGACAAGGTTTTTATAGTAGCAAAAATAGTACGTAGCTTCTGGAATACTTAACTTTAATCCATAATTGGTGAACATCGGTCTGACGGTACATGCATCACAAGATAAATAGCAGTTGATAATGGCGCCTTGCTAGGTCGCAGCAAATGACGTAGCTGAAAGCTATGCTAACTATCGTCTCGGCAAATGAGAGCGTAATTTGTCAGTGAACCATCGCTAGCAAAGTCGGCTGTACAACTGGGGCGAGTGCTAGGAAGTGTCTCTTGACCTGTCGTGTGGCGGCGCTCGGTCTGCAATCACTGATAGTGGCGACACGCGGGTCCGACGTATACTAACGGACCGCGGCCGATTTAAAGGCTACCACCTAGCAAGTGTGGTGTCTGGCGGTGACACCACACTATGTTCCATTTAAATTCTACGATGATCTTTGATGACCCATTTGCGATGTACCTGGCGTCGCCAGTCGTGTAGTCGGTTGATCTCTTCCCTATCCCAGGTAGGTTTCGGCACCCAAGGTGCCAGATGTTGAACAGGAACGTGGACCCCAAGAGGCCCTCTTGCTGCCTTCCACGTTGAAGTGCAGAACTGGCGGCATTCTGAGACGTGGTGTTGTCGGAAGGCAATCAGTTAGCGACGAGCAGCACGAAGTTCATCTGGCGAAGGTTATTATCTAGAGTACCATCTTCGGATAGTTCACAGACTGTGCTAGAGCACCTAGGACGTAGATTCACTACAGTATCGTAATCATGGAATGCTGTGAATGCCACCGATCCCAGTGATGAACTCACGACAAGGACTGGAAAGCTGGAGCATGTAAAGGGAGCTAGAGGCGTGAGGCTACGACCCAGAGCTCGGTTCGTAACGACCGAATGTGTCCTCCTTATTCTGCCACATTCACTTAACAGGCTGATAACTACCGTGCCGGTCCCTCGCTATGTACTCTTATGAAACAGACATAGTTTATTGTAACATGCTTTACGACCTTACGAATATGTTTGTCTCGCTTCCTTCGGTTTTCCGTCCTCTTTTCTGTTGCATGCTTATTCCTTACTCGACAGACAGTGTTGTCGATGATGATGATGACATTTGGTTCGTGGGGCGCTCAACTGCGCGGTTATCAGCGCCCGTACAAATTCCCAACCTTTGCTCAGTCCTACCTCGCCACTATCACGAATGGTGATGAAATGATGAGGACAACACAAACACCCAGTCATCTCGAGGAAGATGAAAATCCCTGACCCCGCCGGGAATCGAACTCGGGACCCCGTGCTCGGGAAGCGACAACGCGACCGCAAGACCACGAGCTGCGGACACTGTTGTCGGCCCGACCCACTCGCGACATAACAGCTCCCTTCCTGCTTCCGCCTCTGTCTCAGACAAGGCTTGAATTTGCCTCAGGCAATCTGAGTTATATTTAATATTTTTTGTACTTTCTATCCCTTAGTATTCTGTTCCATAACGTTATGGAACCCATCCTGGTTTTATAGAGATTTTTGTTCTCCACAGATTTTCCATAATTATACGACAGAATTACGTCAGTGATGTAGTCGTATAATAATATACAACTTTTCGCTGACCTATCTTGAAAACGGGAATGACCCGCGTTTTTTGGTACTCTTCGTTGCTCAGCGACATCCAATAACTAGTCCACGTTCGAAACCACTGAGCTCTCCTCACCGACCATGTCTGCTGTTACTTTTCCTCTACTGGCAACATAACACCCTCCGACTCCTTTTATACTGGTGGGTCCTGCTCTCCTGACATCTAGCCGTCAATTCCGCACAACACAGGGGCGTTCGGCCACTTTTGATCAGCTAATGCAGACATAGATCGGTTTGTAGCGCTCCAGCCTCCTCACCATTACGCCGAATCTACGTTGGCATTAATGCTTCACTGTGTAGCAGCTAGCTAGAAACACCTGCTCGCCTGCACCGGCGTGCAGTATGGCTGGTGCAGAGGAGGTAACGAGGCTTCGCAGCAAGCTCCGGCGCTCCCACTCTGGCAGCGCGCTAATATAAATGCCGTCGCCGACTTGTAAACGCTGCCGGTTCTATAAATTCGCCCATCGCCATGCAGCCGGCCGCCTACTCGGATCATGCCGGTTTCGCCCACCACCACCACCACCTGCAGCTCACGACTTCTCCGAGGAGGCAGCAGTCTTTACGCCGCCGTTTCAGGTGCTACAAGAGACATCACAAACAGCTGAATCGAACACAATTTCAGTCAGGTATCTATATTAGCAAACGGATAATCCCGTTCACTGCACTGAATGCCAGTTGCAGGTTGCCTGTCTAATGGTTTCCAGGGGCAAGAAATTTGTTGTTCTGTATTTCATAAATTCATTGACCGAATTTAAAAATTTAAAGTCCTGTCGTCATCTCCTCATTAAGAGGTTCAAATGGCTCTGAGCACTATGGGACTTAACATCTTAGGTCATCAGTCCCCTAGAACTTAGAACTACTTAAACCTAACTAACCTAAGGACATCACACACATCCATGCCCGAGCAGGATTCGAACCTGCGACCGTAGCAGTCTCGCGGTTCCGGACTGTAGCGCCTAGAACCGCACGGCCACAGCGGCCGGCCCTCATTAAGAGGTACAATCTTATGTTAAGGACCTAACACAGTAAGACAAGTATTAACAGTTACAAAATGTAGTTATATCTCGAGACAGCATAACTAACAACCCGCAAATTACCCAGACTATATTCATCAATTTTTTGGAGATTGAGAGCACTTTGGTACATCTAGCAGTCTGTAGACAAAATTCCAGACCTTTTCGGAACTTTTACTCACTGACACCTCCCATAAAATAATGAAAGGAGAAAAGGTTTAGCGTTTACTATATTTTCGCTGTTCATACAGTAAAACTTCGGCATCAGGCATGACGTTTTAATTTGTTACTTCTTTCGCACTAATCACGTTCCCAATTCATTTTGGGTGCAGTATATACCTACATCGCTGAATTTACGAGGGCTGTTTTTTTTTTTTTTTTTTAACCTCAGATTGGTCACGAAATGCAAATTACAGTGAAAACCAATTTTTTTTCTTTGAAACATTTACGTACATCTTCTAGCTACGTCTCTGCACAGTCGTCGCTCTGACTAACAGCTTTCCAACACGCTCGTCATAGAAGGCAGCCGCCTGTGATTTCCGTCAATTCCCTACGACGATCTCAGCTCGTGTCTCTGCCAAAACGCTCTCTTCGTAGACAGCACTTCATTTAAGCATAGATTAAAATCAGAGGAAGCCAAGTCCGGGCTGTATTGTGGGTGGTCAAACATTTTCCATCGAGAATGATGCAGGAGCGTCTTCTTTGCACCTGCAGTGTGCAGCGGAGAACTGTCGTGAAAAATGAAGCGTATGACAGTTGCGTTATATGGGCGAAACTTCCTAGCAGGCACGTCACACTTGGAAAGAGGCACTGTTTTCTATATATTGGCCATCGTCAACTTTTAGTGCATCGTTTCCTAACCTAATTCTCTCAGTCTCACCTAATTTTATTTGATAACATTTCATTAATCTTCTTCTACTTCTTTTAATGTTTGCCTTAACTCTCTTTTCTCTATTCAACTGGTCATTAGTGCTTTGCCGTCTCTGACACAATCACAATGTCATCGTCAGATCTTAAAAATTATACTACTAGCGATGAATCACCGTGAACAGTAGTGCCCTTAAAATATTTAAATGGTTCAAATGGCTCTGAGCACTATGGGACTCAACAGCTGTGGTCATAAGTCCCCTAGAACTTAGAACTACTTAAACCTAACTAACCTAAGGACATCACACACATCCATGCCCGAGGCAGGATTCGAACCTGCGACCGTAGCAGTCGCGCTGTTCCTGACTGAGCGCCTAGAACCGCTAGACCACCGCGGCCGGCTAAAATATTTAGCACACTCGTCAAGACGGACGGACCTCAGGTGGAATGACGACATACACTATGTGATCAAAAGTGTCCGGACATCCCCAAAAACATACGTTTTTCATGTTAGGTGCATTGTGCTGCCACGTAGTGTCAGGTACACCATATCAGCGACCTCAGTAGTCATTAGACATCGTGAGGGACCAGAATGCGGCACTCCGAAAAACTCACACACTTAGAACGTGGCCAGGTGATTGGCTGTCACTTCTGTTATACGTCTGTAAGCAAGATTTCCACACTCCTAAACATCCCTAGGTCCACTGTTTCCGATGTGATAGTGAAATGGAAACGAGAAGGAACACGTACAGCACAAAGGTGTACAGGCCGATCCCGTCTGTTGACTGACAGAGACAGCTGACAGGCGAAGAGGGTCGTAATGCATGTTAGGCAGACCATCACACGTGAATTCCAAACTGAATCAGGACCCACTGCAAGTACTACGACAGGCGGGAGATGAAAGAAATTGGATTCCATGGTCGAGCGGCTGCTCATAAGCCAGTCTTCACGCAGGTAAATGCCAAACGGCGCCTCGCTTGGTGTAAGGAGAGTAAACAATGGACGACTGAACAGTGGATAAACGTTGTGTGGATTGACGAATCGCGGTACACAATGTGGCGATCCGATGGCAGGGTGTGGGTATGCCGAATGCCTGGTGTACGTCATTTGCCAGCGTCTGTAGTGCCAACAGCAAAATTCGGAGGCGGTGGTGCCATGGTGTGGTCATGTTTTTCATGAAGGGGGCGTGTACCCCTTGTTGTCTTGCGTGGCAGTATCACAGTATAGGCCTACACTGATGTTTTAAGTACCTTCTTGCTTCTCAGTGTTGGAGAGAAATTCGAGGATGGCGATTGCATCTTTCAACACGATCGAGGACCCGTTCATAATGCAGAGCCTGTGGCGGAGTGGTTACACGACAATAATATACCTGTAATGGACTGGCCTGCACAGAGTCCTGACCTGAATCCTACAGAACACCTTTACGATGTTTTGGAACGCCGACTTCGTGCCAGCCCTCGCTTACCGACGTCGATACCTATCCTCAGTGCAGCACTCCGTGAAGAATGGGCTGTCATTTCCCAAGAAACTGTCCAGCACCTGATTGAATGTATATCTGCGAGAGCTGTCATCAAGGCTAAGGGTGGGCCAACACCATATTGAATTCCAGCATTACCGATGGAGGGCGCCACGAACTTGTAAGTCATTTTCACCCTGGTATCCGGATACTTTTGATCACGTAGTGCATAACTAGTAATAGGAAAAGCAGGTGCCAGTTTTTATTCGTTAGAAGATTCCTGAGGAAATGTAATGCATCCACGATTGAAGTGGCTAAGTAAAACATTTTTTAGACCTGTTCTTGAGGAATGCACGTCAGATTTTAAACCAATCAACTAGGATTGCAGATAAGAGCCAATAACTGTGGCGCGTAGCGTCACGGTTTTATTAACTAAGCCTCTGAGACGTCGTAGAAGAGGTCATCAAACTCCAGTGGCAGACACTACAATTCTGTTACAGTACTTTCCAGAAAGAATCGGATGACGTATTACTTCTTCGCATGTGCATCTTATTAAATTTTCGCTGCGGGAAAATTACATAACTTGGAACTCATAAAAAGGCTTACCGGTAGTCTTCTCCACTTTCTGCACCAGATAGCAATGTATTCGTCCGAGTTTACACATTTTATCTGACGATGCTTTCCTTGGCATAATAGCACACTTGAAACTGAGTCGTAGCTGACTCGAAATCTGTTATGGGAATAAAACTACCGGATCATTGCGAAAGTAATGCCTCCCATTTACTTTCAGAAAGCACAATAACACAGGTAACTACAACAAGATTTAAGTCACAGTACTTTCAATTTTCCGCGTTATTTACGCACTTATGCCAACGGTGAACAAGAGAGGCATTGTGCATTACAGTTCCGTTACAGTACTTTCCACGAACAATTGGTGAATGTATTGCTTCTTCTTACATACATCTCTCGTAAAAACCTGAACCAGTTGTGACTAGTCAACGTGTTAAAGCTTTGATAACGGCATCAAAGTGTAGAGAACGTTAGCCATGTAGTCCATCTTCCATAGCCCTTAACAGATGGAAGCCTGAAGATGCTGTATGAGGACTATGCAATGGATATGGTAGGACACTCCAGCTAAATTTGACACCGAGTTTCATGGCTGCAGAAAGGGTGTGCGGCCTGGTGTTGCAAGCGGAAGTTTGTCCTCTTCTATGGCCTGACCCTGGAAATTCAGGCTTTCAGTCTAGTCTTGTAGCGGACAGAACCGACTGTTGCTTTAGTTTTCAGGAAATCCAAAGGACCTCACCTTACTAATCCCAGAAGACTCTCTACATCACTCTGCTGCAGACAGCAACCTCTTGAACTTATTCTTTATTAGAGGCTACCTCAGCGCCCGATGCTTTGCTCGCGTAGACCTATGGCCTGCAGAGATTTTTTTATTTTTGTTTAATCAAATTTTTATGTTGTTCACAAAGTGCAATTCCTTCTAAGCTTTTCACGCTAATTGACGCCATAAAAGCGTGGTCCTCTCGGGATGTACTTCCGGCCAAAAAGCGATTCTCACAACTGGAGTCCAAAGTTTTTGTTAATCATACCTTTTGCGTTCTTGTGGAGATATTTCCATAGCAACTTTCACCCCAAACAAATATTTCTTTATCTCTAGCAGAGATTTAGCTTTAAAACATTTTTAACGAAATATTTTCTTAAAAATTTCCATCCCCTATCCCACTCCCTTAAGAGTTTAATTTCCAGAAACACTGAAACACGTATTTTTTTTATTTCTCACCGAGAAATCAAATATCAATTGTCATAACACAGCCTTGAAATTTTTTTTAGTAGTTCTTCACGAATTTGTTATTTTCTGACTGTGAAATCAAATACCAGTTTTAGTAATTCTGGCTTCAAAATTCCCTTAGTAGCGACAAGCTTTCAAAAAGCCTTTCATCCCCTACTTCACCCCACCCTCTCAGGGTTGGAATTTCAAAAAATCTCTTCTTAAGCGACACCTATAGTATAAGATCCACACCTTCTCGAAATTTAAAGTTTCTATCAAAAATGGCTCTGAGCACTATGGGACTTAACATCTTTTTTTTTTTTTTTTTTTTGTCATCAGTCCCCTAGAACTTAGAACTACTTAAACCTAACTAACCTAAGGACATCACGCACATCCATGCCCGGGGCAGGATTCGAACCTGCGACCGTAGCAGTCGCACGGTTTCGGGCTGAAGCGCCTAGAACCGCTCGGCCGCCGCGGCCGGCTAAAGTTTCTATCCTTAGCGATTTGGCCTGTGCGATAATGAGTCAGCCAGCCAGTCAGGACATTGCCTTTCATATATGGAGAAGAAAAAGATTTCGTTAAGTCGCCACTCCATGGACTGTGTTTTGGATCTCATAGGGATGCCACCAGGTCTCATCTCTGACTTTCTTCGGAAAATTGCCCACCTCAACCTCAACCGACAGGTCGTGATAAATTTCCATTGGATGATTCCTTTGGTCTTATGTATCCTTCTGCAGGACCCATCTCGCAAACAGTTTGCGATAATCAGTGTTGCAGAATGTCTTGTCTAAGACATTACAGCCGACATTCAGCTGCGGTCGAGACACTGCACATGACGATAAATGGCAGCTGAGAAGAGTCGATCAGGGTATGGCTTTTCATTTACCGTTTCTTCAGCACAGACACGTAATATCTGCCACCTCATGTTACTCATATCAGTTGTACTCCTCCGCGTAACATCAACAAGAGTTAATAGCTATCAAGTGGCGCAGTTTATTCATTACGGTGGTATTCAACGAAATACATCTGTACTCTATGCGTCTTGATGTCAGACGCCAGCCTGGAGCGCTCCCCTACTGCCACTGTCTTTGCACATCCAAACCAATACGACGATAGGGGGAAGATCAAAAATTGTCCCTACATCAACATAATTGTGTCGAAAACTCAAAGTCAGCCCAAAAAGGGAGGCTTTAGTTTCAGAATGATCGTCTGACAACACTATTGACATCTGGAGCGTTTGTTTCAGTATACATACACTACCTGACAAAACGAAGTGAAGCAACGAGAAGGAGAAGAGGAAACGATATGAAACTTAGTGGACTGATGGGGTACGTATTACTATTGTTACAAAATGGAGACGAAATTACAAAAAACGGCTCTAAGCACTATGGGACTTAACATCTGAAGTCATCAGTCGCCTAGACTTAGAACTACTTGAGCCTAACAAGCCTAAGGACATCACACACATCCATGTCCGAGGCAGGATTCGAACCTGCGACCGTAGCAGCTCGAAATTACAAAGAATTTGGCATTATGAACTTACTTCTCAGTACTACGTTGCTTCCTTTCCTGTCTGGATGCACACTCTGATCGATGGGAAAGGGTGTATTCTCTCCTGGAGCCATCTTGCCCACAACTGTTGTAACTAGTCTCCTATATCCTGGGTATGGAACATGGACGGAGTTGATATCCGAGCTGGTGTTCTATCGGTGACAGATCTGGGCATCTCGCTGGCCACCAGCTACCTCAGCATCACGCAGAAATTTCGTAGACATGTGCTATATGTGGAGGAGCGTTGTCCTGTTGAAAACTGACACCACGATACTTTCGCAAGAGAGGTAAAGCATGAGGACGCAGGGTACCTGTGACGTATCAATGTGTCATCAGAGTTCCCTCAGTCTCTACAAGCCATGAACTGAGGGCACACCACATGGCTCCCCAGAGCATCACGTCACGAGTAACGACACTGTGCCCCCTCCCCCCCCCCCCCAAAAAGGAAGAATGGGACCCCTCCACAGATCACCACCATACTTGCCAACGATGGTCAGCCGGCCGATGTGACCGAGCGGTTCTAGGTGCTTCAGTCTGGAACCGCGCGATCACTATGGTCGCAGGTTGGAATCCTGCGTCAGGCATGGATGTGTGTGATGTCCTTAGGTTAGTTAGGTTTAAGTAGTTCTAAGTTTAGGGGACTGATGACCTCAGATGTTAAGTCCTATAGTGCTCAGAGCTATTTGAACCATTTGAGCCAACGATGGTCATCCAGGGTAATGCAGAACCGCGATTCAGAGATGAATACAACACAACGCCATCCATCACCACCGCATGTTCCCCCCTCTACTCCAAACGGGGACGTGTTTTGTGTTAATTCCAGCCTTCGCGTGGTTGGTTCAAATGGCTCTGAGCACTATGGGACTTAACATCTGAGGTCATCAGTACCCTAGACTTAGAACTACTTAAACCTAACTAACCTAAGGACATCACGCACATCTATGCCCGAGGCAGGACTTGAACCTGCGACCGTAGCGGTCGCACGGTTCCGAACTGAAGCGCCTAGAACCGCTCGGCCACACCGACTGGCCCTTCGCGTGGGTCGGTAATTCTCCAGTCCTTCTCAGTGTGCGATTTGCAGGGGGGGATGGGGGCGGATTTCCCCTCCTCTGTATCAGACCATACCCTCCTCTGGTTTTAGTTTATGCATCCCAACCTGGGATGTTTATTTCCCACGCACTGGAGTAAAACTTTACGTATAATTTAAATTTGTGGAGCCGAACACTGAAAGTTTTTAATAAGTCTTACTGTTAGGTAGTGTTTCAGTTTTCTATCATCAGAATAAGTACAGCTTTTCACAAATGTGCCTCTACTATTGAATTCCCCTCGTATACCTGTATGTAGATGATTTTGTAAATAAGCTTTACTTATAATGTACTTTTAAAGATGTAACAAGAGATGGCTTTTCTGATAGTGCATACGCGTGAATAGTGAGTTTCGGCATTAACATCTATTTATAAATAGCTGTTTAACCATGCGTAACGCCACGGTCCAAGCTAGTAACATATATAATTCTGCTAACCCCCTAAGACATCCCCCCCACTGGTAAAAGCACAAATCGCACCCTGGCCCTTCTGCTGATAGTCCGCGACCAATGGTGCAGAATGTCACAGTATACTGCAGGAGGTCCATTACTTGTTCTCGGATGTTACGCGCATATGTGAAGGTGGTACGATGTACTTGGTGCACAATACGACAAGCCTTCCCCGTAGTTAGACGTGCTAAAACCGGAACCCTTATGGCAACTATGCCTGCCCTCTCGTCCCCATGCAGTCCAAAATGGGTCCACCGCCACATCCGAATGCCCCGCCAGACGATCTGACCCCGCGCCCAAATGGAGACCCACAATGTAGCCGCTTTCATGCACTGTCTCGCACGAGTACAAGGCTCCTCCATGTCCTTCAGAACTATCACTGAACATTTGACCCTGTTCGCACCCCTTAAACACTTTACCAGGCCAACTAACAATAATAAACACGAACAACACTAACATAGTCTGGTGGCCTTTCGACCTGTGACAGAGAACTAAAACTGCAATCATTTACATATCCGCAGATACTGTGTACGTAAACGAAGTTACATCGACATCTGACGTTATCTTCTGGGTGTTTCATTTTTATCGTCAGAGAATGTGCATCAATAGTTGCATCAGAACTCCGGCGCTTCGAAGAGTGCCACTTTTACCACTCTCTCATACAGGAGAAAGTATTTATAATCATGTACTGGACCGGGACTCGAATCCTGACCCTTGTCTTTTGCGAGGAATCCTCTTACGGATTGCGCTGCCCACGACAGTGCACACTTCTGCTGGCGAGTGAAAGATTCATTCTGGGAACTTTCCCAGGAGTGTTGGAGTAGTCCCGGAATTGACCCGCGGGGAAGGCCATGCCCTGTAGAGTCGTTAGAGGAGGCGGCTGATTGCGGTCGTGAGCGGCGGAAAGCAAAGGCCGTGGAATTAGCGGCTCCTGTCGGCACCGGCGAAGGGTAGTGTCCTCAAGTGAGGCAATTCCTCTACCGGCAGTCACGACTGTGCCGGTGTTCCGCGTTGATTTTCTATTAGGGCACACTTTGTTCCGCGCGTGCAGAGCTGTAGTGTGTCTCCTGTGAATTATTACCTCTGATCCTTCTGGCCTCACGATGATTCTGGAACAAGGCACTGCCAGATAGACATAATATATTGTTATTTGAAAATAGTGAATACTCTTTTACTCCTCTGCGAGATACTGGCTAGAATTGTAATAAACATTTTTTCTTATTTTTTTTTTAAATTTATGTTATTACTTCTTCCCACTTCTTTATGTTTCATTCCTTCTTATAATTAGTCTTCTATTTATCAACGAACACACATTCTCTCCGGCGTGGCGGCCGCGGTGGTCTGGCGGTTCTAGGCGCGCAGTCCGGAACCGCGCGACTGCTACGGTCGCAGGTTCGAATCCTGCCTCGGGCATGGATGTTTGTGCTGTCCTTAGGTTAGTTAGATTTAAGTAGTTCTAAGTTCTAGGGGACTGATGACCACAGATGTTAAGTCCCATAGTGCTCAGAGCCATTTGAACCATTTCTCCGGCGTGTAAGGACATAAAATAGAGAGCCTTTCCTCTCAAAATGATTCTTCCGTTATCACAGTTTTAAATACACCGCCGGCCGAAGTGGCCGTGCGGTTCTAGGTGCTGCAGTCTGGAACCGCAAAACCACTACGGTCGCAGGTACGAATCCTGCCACGGGCATGGATGTGTGTGATGTCCTTAGATTAGTTAGGTTTCACTAGTTCTAAGTTCTAGGGGACTAATGACCTCAGAAGTTGAGTCCCATAGTGCTCAGAGCCATTTGAGCCAAATACACCGACATATTACGTCTCTTGCGATAGCAAACATTTCCTTAAAATTTATTAGGGCGTAGTGAAAACTTCTCGATGACAAGGACTGAACTTTTTAAAGCTTAATCGTCTTCCAATGGATTTCGTCAGGCAACGCGGCTTCTGATGATTCCATCAACCCAACCTCTTCTTCAGTCATCAAGCGACTATTCGCAAGAAGCGGAATTTGAAAGCATATATCTACTACTTCCGGCCATATTTCGATTTTTTAAATTCGTGATTTTCTTAAATCCCTTCAGGCGAGCGCTAGGAAGGTTCCATCACAAGTACGACTTCCAATCTCCTGCTCCACACTTTACTACTGTTTGATTTCTTGTCTGATTCCTGCTCCAGTACACTGCCGCTCTTCCGCACAGAACATGAAAAAATGGTTCTGATGCGTCAAAGAATGGTCCTAACTGCTCATTGGCATCTCCTGTTACAACAGGAGGCGTTTACAGTCCTCGCCGCCAGATTGCAGCTCTTCCCATCCCCTCTTTGGGAAGGATGCCAATATTTTAACATGTGGCCGTTTTTACGCCTTTCTCCTCTGGTACCTACTACGTAGACAATGAGTATGTGCAATTAACCAGAAAGTAAAGACGAGGGACATTTGTCCTTGAAAATATTTCGAAGTGTGAAAAATCGATAATTTGCTTAATTTCGTAGTTCAAAATTTAATTATTTTTCGGGAACTTAACGCTTTGACGTAATAACAAGCCGTTTCGCAGTATCGTGGCAGCACAATTTAGTAAAGCAGAAACCCGATCAAAGGCAGTCCAAAAACAAATTTAGCTGCGTGTATCCCTTTTCTTCCTATAAGAAAAAAAAGTAGCAACATATGAGCTGTGACACTTGTCGCAAATATGCATATTACTGCTGCATTATCCGTCAAAAGCTTCAAGCTAAGTTCATTTCAGATATCGAATGAAAATTATTGAGATGCCTTTGAAACGTTTGCCGGCCGCTGTGGCAGAGCGGTTCTAGGCGCTTCAGTCGGGAACCGCGCTGCTGCTACGGTCGCAGGTTCGAATCCTGCCTCGGGCATGGATGTGTGTGATGTCCTTAGGTTAGCTAGGTTTAAGTAGTTCTAAGTCTAGGGGACTAACGACCTCATATGTTAAGTCCCGTAGTGAGTAGAGCCATTTGAACCACTTTTTTTGTGAAACGTTTATACAAAATCCACCGTACTTTAGATTACGATACCACTGTACTAGCGATGTGAAAGCTGCAGAGCGCTTCTGGACAAACCTATACGTCGTACTACAATCGTATGACTTTTGAAGTCAATGTACAATGGTGAAAAAAATACTGTTCTGTGCATGTGAATGCTCACTCCTCGGATATGCCTACTTTATGTACAAGTTCATAGCATTTTTGTGTATTTTTATACGTACTCACCCTACTGCCACGGTAGCCACCGCAGCATGGTGAGTCGCCGTTGTCGGCGGTGGAGGCTGTCTGGTAGGGCGGACAGCGCGGCGGTGGTGCGGGTCGGAGCGGCCAAATAAGTGTGTCCGGAATACGGAGCGGCCTGAGACAATGCTGGCCCAGTTTGCCCGCAGAGGACGGGCTGGGCAGGGCAGGGCGCGGCCCGTTGCGGTACTCTACTGGGACTCCTCGACCCGCCGCAACGACACTCGCAGCGTCTGCATAGCGGGCCGCTCTCACCTCTCCCGACAAATGCCGGCCACACCCGAGGTCTGCTCAGCTGATCGCTGGGTGCTGCCATTCGACGGGGCTCCTCGTGTACCGAATTGCGACTTCTCAATCTATTCCTGGACTACAGGGTGCGGCGCTTAAATCCGGGCAAAAAACTTTTTTTTAAAAGCAAATTTATTAAAACTAAATACGAATGAAAATTAAAATCCTTTTACATATAAGTAGTGGTAACTTTCAAGAGTAACATTACTCAATGTAACGCCCTTCAGCCGCAATGACCGCCTCCAATCGCCTCTTGAAGAGATCGCACGCACTATTGAAAACAGCGCTGTCCATATTAGCGAATGCTGCTTCGATAGCGGTACGTAGAGATGAGACATTAGGATGCGTCGTTGTAACTCTTTCGACTACGCTCCAAACATCGAACCCGGGCTATTCGAGGGCCACAATTCCTTTGAGCACAACGAAATGGTCCAAATGGCGATGAGCACTATGGGACGCAACATCTGAGGTCATCAGTCCCCTAGAACTTAGAACTACGTAAACCTAACTAACCTAAGAATATCACACACATCCATGCCCGAGGCAGGCTTCGAACCTACGACCATAGCGGTCACGCGATTCCAGACTGAAGCGCCTAGAACCGCTCGGCCACACCGGTTCAAAATGGTTCATATGGCTCTGAGCACTATGGGACTCCACATCTGAGGTCATCAGTTCCCTAGAACTTAGAACTACTTAAACCTAACTAACCTAAGGACATCATACACATCCATGCCCGAGGCAGGATTCGAACCTGCGACCATAGCAGTCACGCGATTCCAGACTGAAGCGCCTAGAACCGCTCGGCCACACCGGTTCAAAATGGTTCAAATGGCTCTGAGCACTATGGGACTCAACACCTGAGGTCATCAGTCCCCTAGAACTTAGAACTACTTGAACCTAACTAATCTAAGGATATCACACACATCCATGCCCGAGGCAGGTTTCGAACCTGCGACTGTAGCAGTCACACGATTCAGGACTGAAGTGCCTAGAACCGCACGGTCACCGAGGCCGGCTCGGCCACACCGGCCGGCTGACCATAACATTATCAACTTTATCCGAGAGACAGTTTTGGAATAACTGGCTCGTATGAACCGGTGCACCGTCCAGTTGAAAGACGTATTGTCTCCCCGTAGCCACAATTATCATCCATAATTTCACGACATTCGTCAAAACTTGCAGATAAACTTCCTTTGTGAAAGCTTGTCCCTTACCAAAGATATGGGACGGCATGATATCACCCTCACTGGCACAACACCTAGGACGTGAACCCCAGACTTCTCTGAAGTATTATACTTGGCCACAATATCGTGAACAGCTGATCTCGGGTACCCGAGGAATCGATCTATTTCAGTGGGCGAACGCCCAGCTTGAAGACTTTCGACAATCGCGGCTCTTCGTTTGTACTCCACACTTGTCTGTGACATCTCTGCCATTTTGAGGTTCTGACTGTTTACTAGATGCCTATGGCTTTCAAGAACGCCAATCGCGACCTCTAGCGGAACTGCGATATGGCAGAAAATTCAAACCGAAATTTGTCCGGATTCAAACGCCGCACCCTACACATTGGCAACGACCTTGCCACAGTGGATACACCGGTTCCCGTCAGATAACCGAAGTTAAGCGCTGACGGGCGTGGCCGGCCCCTGGATGGGTGACCATCCGGACCGCCATGCGATACTGACATTTTTCGGGGTTCACTTAGCCTCGTGATGCCAATTGAGGAGCCGATCCACCGAATAGTAGCGGCTCCAGTCAAAGAAAACTATTATCCGACCGGGAGAGCGGTGTGCTGACCACGCGCCCCTCCTATCTGCATCCCCAACTGAGGATGACACGGCGGTCGGATGGACCCAATGGGCCACTTGTGGTCTGAAGACGGAGTGCTTACCCTATACATTATTTCATGAGAATAATGCCAGGAAAGAAGAATACATCAATAGGTAACCGATTTTTCTCACTTTTCAGTCGTAAGACACAATTAGATGCAACAATTCCTGATCTTGTACGATGTACCTCTGAAGCGCTTCCGAGAAACTGATGTCCGAAGTTTTACTTGCTTGTCGAATACCATAGGAGAGCGCCTGCCGGCGAGCAGAGATGTTAGCGCAACCGACTAGAAGTTTGCCTTTACTGCGGTCCACTCTCGTCCTCTTTCTTCCTGATATTCCACCAACACTTGTATCGCTACAGCAAATCATGTTTGTTCGGAAAAACAGTTACAATAATGATAGTCACTGTGGTACATTCGCTCTGAGAAGTCGTGATAAATTAAGCATATAGACAACTTGGCAGAGATAGTGAAGCACACAACACATAGTCGGATGCAAGGGCGCCGACTTTCCAAGATTTCTGAGGGTGAATGTCAATGGTGGAATGTAGTATATGTTTCCTGTGGAGTCTCGATATATTTCAAAATGATTACCTTTCATTTATAATCGTTAATGAACACTTCGTGTGTCACAAAGATCTGTGCTGTGATGAAGTAAAATACGAGTATACCGGTACTATAAGCACACGTTAAGACTGCCCCAGCTCAGCTGACTTAAAAGCAACAGAAATGGGGTCAAACTCAGGTTCAAACGTATTTGGACGAGCCCACAGACCCAGAGGCATAACGTACGCGATACGGGTCCGCCTGTTAAAGTAAAAATACTGACTTCTTAACATAAAACGTTTAACCTATCATTAACTATTGAAGTGGTCTGTAACAATCGGCTTCCTTGTATCTCGGATTATTCTTTATTATTTCTAAATGTTGGCAAGCAGACAATTTAAAACAACTGTTGACGAATGCAGTGGGGGCACTGTAGGGAGTCACTTGTAGGGAAACATGAAATCAAGCCGAAGAGACGGGATTCCATTCACAGCACAATGCGACTGTAATTCTGGGGAGTGCCTTTGACTTGGTCATAGAAACGCAAAGAATGAGAGAGTGTGTTACTTGTCTGCATTTACACAAAGGCATCCGAAACAAACATATATGTTTTAAAAGTCAGAAATTTTAACTTAAGTGTTTTAGTAGTCCACCGCATTTTGATAAAGGGAAGTGAGAAGTATTCTTTTTTTATCAAACTAAAAATTTTAGAATGGATTAGTGTTGTTCGTGTTTAGTGCTGTTACCATGCCTGGTAGGTATATAAGTGGCGTTAGCCGCGCCAGACGTTGAGTGACCACTGGAAAGGACACGGAGATGCCGCGTACCCGTATGAGATGGCGTTGTCAGCATGACAGAGTTGGAAAAGGACCTCATTTAGTCGAATCGTGCAATAATCACAATTGTGGAGCATTCAGATGTCACAGGGTTCGATGAACCCTCTGCCAGGCACTTGAGTGTGAATTACAGAATAACCATGTAGATGCAGCTTGGTTCAAATGGTTCAAATGGCTCTGAGCACTATGGGACTTATCTTCTGAGGTCATCAGTCCCCTAGAACTTAGAACTACTTAAACCTAAATAACCTAAGGACATCACACACATCCATGCCCGAGGCACGATTCGAACCTGCGCCCGTAGAGGTCGCGCGGTTCCAGATTGAAGCGCCTAGAACCACTCGGCCACCCCGGTCGGCGTAGCTGTAGCCCGCGATGTTGGGTAATATGAAGGCAGGGATAGTCGTCGTCGTCTAGGTTCCAGTCGACAACAACTGACGATTACGGTATTCTGCATCAAGCACATCGTAACTCCTTGGTACTTTCGCCTGCCATCCGAGAGCATATAATGGAATCTCTGCAACACCCTGTGTCATCTTGCACTACTGGTCGGAGATTAGCTGTACCTGGACTAGAGAATTACCGTCCAGTGAACTGGATGAAGTTAACACAACAGCACAAACGGCTGCGTTTAGAGTGGTATACTGACCAGGAAGCATGGACTGTTGATGAATGGCGTAGCGTTGCGTTCAGCAGTGTATCGCAGTTCTGCACTTTCCCGGATGACCATCGTCGGCGAGTATGGAAGCGATCTCGGTAAAGGTCCCATTCTCCTAATCTCTTGGATAGTCATTGCAGTGCTACTTCTGGCACCTTGGTGTGGTGAACCATTGGGTATGACTTCAGGTCACAGCACAACGATGCATCACGGACATCTTGCGTCCTTACGTGTTACCACTCATCAGACAGAATCGTGGTGCCAGTTTTCAACAGGACAATGCTCGTCCACGCACGGCACGTGTGTCCATGAACAGTCTGCGTGATGTTGAGGTCGACACTTGCGACCATCTCAGTTCCGACCTATTACCAGTACACAGGATATCAAGGAGCAGTTACAACAGTTTTGGGTCAATTTGCCTCAGGAGAGGATACAACTGTCTTTTGACAACCATCCTAACACAGTGTGAGATTTTTTGAAGATGTTATTGGACACATTAATATTTGTGAAGGAAAATGATATATTTGAAGAATTGTGGACAGAGAAACAGTTGTTAGGAAATTTGTCGTGAGGTCTTATGGGACCAAACTGCTGAGGTCGTCGGTCCCTAATCCTACACACTACTTAAGCTAATTTAAACTAACTTACGCTAAGGACAACACACACACCCATGCCCGAGGGAGGACTCGAACCTCTGACGGGGTGGGGCAACAGTATCTGTGCTTGCGATGTCAGTACTGTGGAGTCCTAGAATCTTTGACAGCCCGCAGTGGATAGCTGCGGTGTGCAACAGGTGGACTTTTCCGTTGAGTGTACAGTGCAATGCATGCACACACTTTTGGAACCATGTGAGTTG
Organism: Schistocerca americana; assembly: GCF_021461395.2. Classification (NCBI taxonomy): domain Eukaryota; kingdom Metazoa; phylum Arthropoda; class Insecta; order Orthoptera; family Acrididae; genus Schistocerca; species Schistocerca americana. Next base: position 321,809,057 of record NC_060121.1, on the reverse strand, counting down.
CAGATTTATTACGAGGAGAAATTATGGCTCAGAAGAGTGGCTGGAGACCATACGAACATAAAAAAGGTTTTAAAATGAAGAACAAGTTATTATTTGACGAGGTAAAAAGTTTATTTTTGTATTTGTAGAGCTGTATTGTTGGTCCATTTCACTCTCGTCACAGTCGAGTTTTTGATAATTGTTCTATTGACTGACCTGAGTTAATTTACTGTACCATGGAATTTATTAGCTTCAACGAATTTTCATATTTGATTCTATATTTGTTTTCTTTGATAAGTTCCTTCCTAACTGAAATTTCAGAACTTATCGGTTGAGCCATGTGTTTCACTAGCATTTTGTGTCAAGATTATGAATCCAATTTCCCTGGACCATCTGCAGTACCGTTTTAGTTTTTGCGGAGTGTTGCTGTTTCTGCCAGTACTTCATTTTTCAGGTGAGATTCGAAACACATAATTGTTTCGTTGCTTTTGCGCCATGTAGGTTCTGTCAGTTTATTTTAGCAGGGCCCTATGTCAGTGCAGAAATTTTCGTGCGTTTCAGGTTACACTCATACACGCCGACACTACAGTTTGGTTTCATTTTTATACAGTTACGCTTTTTTTTTTCTTCAAACAGTTCCCACTGACCAAGTCTACTGAGCGTGAAATTATTGGTTTGCTTATGAATGAGATCAGTTTTCGTACACACATAATTCTTTTCAATTTCATGTAAGTGATGTGGCTTTGAGCTCAGTAGCACAATTACATTGTCAGTTCACATTCCCATGTTTGTATTTACGGTAACAGACACACAAGTAAAGGCTGCTCACTTACACATGAAATTATTGGTTTGCTTATTTATTTGCTTATGAATGAGATCGGTTTTCACACATACAGGATTCTTTTCAATTTCATGTAAGTGATGTGACGTTGAGCTCAGTAGCACATTTAGGTTGTCAGCTCGCATTCTCAGGTTTGTATTTACGATAACAGACACACAAGTAAAGGCTACTCACTCACAAGAGCCGAATCAGTGAATGCATCCAGGTAGGAGAAGGTGCAGTTTCATATTGATAAGAAATTCTTTGTAAATTTGACACAATTTTAGTCACTTAAATAACATCACATAGTCTCTTAGCCCCAGACGTTTCATTTCGTTTCCTCCTGCCTTCCTGGAGCCTAAGTTTTCTTTGCCATGCAGTGAATTTATCGACAGATTCATCTGCTTGTTGTAGTGAAGTCATACTGGGCTGTATCTGCTTCGAATAATGTGCATTGTATTTTCTAATGCCATCTACCTACCTTTCATAAGTCTTCACCTTGGACGTTTCTTGCGTCTTGGAATCTTGAAAATAACTGCCTTGGTCCAAGTACCAATCGATCGCCTAGATACTTGTACCATTTACCATTGCATTGTTTCATTTTCTTTAGTCAGAATTACGAATTCCACTCCAGGCTATTTCCTTATTTTATCCTCGTCTTTCCTAGTAATTAAAAACATGCGTCGTCCTACTTTCCATTCAGAGCCTTACTCATTCAGAGTATGTCCACGTTTTCTGATATCTGAAGTGTTCCTATTGTCGTTACCTCGGAGCTTCCGCTGCGTTGCGCGAAATCACACTCACATCTGCGGCTAGAGCCCACGCACTCTTAGTGGCCAGGAAATGATATGTTAATACTCTTCCAACATTTTATCATCATTCACTTGTTGATTCTTCTTTCACTAAAGGTTTATAACATTCCTTTTTTACGTATTAGATTTAATTTTCTTTCATACAATAGATTTAATGATGTAACTACGCTCTCCTTTTTGCCCTCTACCGGATGGGCGTTTGCTTCTGTCTTAAAAAGTAGCATCAAAGAATGCACACTAGTTTTAATGACACAGTATGTTCCTATGCTATGTTTGACGAATTACTCGCAGTAAGAAACTTCCTGGCAGATTAAAACTGTGTGCCCGACCGAGACCCGAACTCGGGACCTTTGCCTTTCGCGGGCAAGTGCTCTACCATCTGAGCTACCGAAGCACGACTCACGCCCGGTACCCACAGCTTTACCTCTGCCAGTACCTCGTCTCCTACCTTCCAAACTTTACAGAAGCTCTTCTGCGAACCTTGCAGAACTAGCACTCCTGAAAGAAAGGATATTGCGGAGACATGGCTTAGCCACAGCCTGGGGGATGTTTCCAGAATGAGATTTTCACTCTGCAGCGGAGTGTGCGCTGATATGAAACTTCCTGGCAGATTAAAACTGTGTGCCCGACCGAGACTCGAACTCGGGACCTTTGCCTTTCGCGGGCAAGTGCTCTACCATCTGAGCTACCGAAGCACGGCTCACGCCCGGTACCCACAGCTTTACCTCTGCCAGTACCTCGTCTCCTACCTACCAACTTTACAGAAGCTCTCCTGCGAACCTTGCAGAACTAGCACTCCTGAAAGAAAGGATATTGCGGAGACATGGCTTAGCCACAGCCTGGGGGATGTTTCCAGAATGAGATTTTCACTCTGCCAGGAAGTTTCATATCAGTGCATCCTCCGCTGCAGAGTGAAAATCTCATTCTGGAAACATCCCCCAGGCTGTGGCTAAGCCATGTCTCCGCAATATCCTTTCTTTCAGGAGTGCTAGTTCTGCAAGGTTCGCAGGAGAGCTTCTGTAAAGTTTGGAAGGTAGGAGACGAGGTACTGGCAGAGGTAAAGCTGTGGGTACCGGGCGTGAGTCGTGCTTCGGTAGCTCAGATGGTAGAGCACTTGCCCGCGAAAGGCAAAGGTCCCGAGTTCGGGTCTCGGTCGGGCACACAGTTTTAATCTGCCAGGAAGTTTCATATCAGCGCACACTCCGCTGCAGAGTGAAAATCTCATTCTGGAAACATCCCCCAGGCTGTGGCTAAGCCATGTCTCCGCAATATCCTTTCTTTCAGGAGTGCTAGTTCTGCAAGGTTCGCAGGAGAGCTTCTGTAAAGTTTGGAAGGTAGGAGACGAGGTACTGGCAGAGGTAAAGCTGTGGGTACCGGGCGTGAGTCGTGCTTCGGTAGCTCAGATGGTAGAGCACTTGCCCGCGAAAGGCAAAGGTCCCGAGTTCGAGTCTCGGTCGGGCACACGGTTTTAATCTGCCAGGAAGTTTCATATCAGCGCACACTCCGCTGCAGAGTGAAAATCTCATTCTGGAAACATCCCCCAGGCTGTGGCTAAGCCATGTCTCCGCAATATCCTTTCTTTCAGGAGTGCTAGTTCTGCAAGGTTCGCAGGAGAGCTTCTGTAAAGTTTGGAAGGTAGGAGACGAGGTACTGGCAGAGGTAAAGCTGTGAGTACCGGGCGTGAGTCGTGCTTCGGTAGCTCAGATGGTAGAGCACTTGCCCGCGAAAGGCAAAGGTCCCGAGTTCGAGTCTCGGTCGGACACACAGTTTTAATCTGCCAGGAAGTTTCATATCAGCACACCCTCCGCTGCAGAGTGAAAATCTCATTCTGGAAACATCCCCCAGGCTGTGGCTAAGCCATGTCTCCGCAATATCCTTTCTTTCAGGAGTGCTAGTTCTGCAAGGTTCGCAGGAGAGCTTCTGTAAAGTTTGGAAGGTAGGAGACGAGGTACTGGCAGAGGTAAAGCTGTGGGTACCGGGCGTGAGTCGTGCTTCGGTAGCTCAGATGGTAGAGCACTTGCCCGCGAAAGGCAAAGGTCCCGAGTTCGAGTCTCGGTCGGGCACACATTTTAATCTACCAGGAAGTTTCATATCAGCGTACACTCCGCTGCAGAGTGAAAATCTCATTCTGAATACTCGCAGTAAGGTTCTCTGTTAGTTTTTAGAAATGGTAAACATTGATTGTAGTTAGAACAGCTTGCGAACAGTGGTTTGTTCTGTCCACTGTAGTTCTGAAGATGATTCTAATCGAAACTGGTCATCTTTTCATAAATTTGCAATCCACACGACAAATTTTAATATCAGGCAAATGTAACCTTCAACAAATGCCTGGTGATGAAGCGTATTAGCTTAGAAATCGATCGTGTATAGTATTTTTGTATGAATAATTGCAGCTAAAGGAACGTTTATTCTGTATCCATCCAGTGCAAGTCTCCATCTCTTGGACCTACTGATAACAAACAGACCCGAACTTTTCGACTCTGTAAGTGGAGAACAGGGAATCAGTGATCATAAGGCCGTTGCAGCATCTCTGAATATGGAAGTTAATAGGAATATAAAAAAGGGAGGAAGGTTTATCTGTTTAGCAAGAGTAATAGAAGGCAGATTTCAGACTACCTAACAGATCAAAACGAAAATTTCTGTTCCGACACTGACAATATTGAGTGTTTATGGAAAAAGTTCAAGGCAATCGTAAAATGCGTTTTAAACAGGTACGTGCCGAGTAAAACTGTGAGGGACGGGAAAAACCCGCCGTGGTTCAACAACAAAGTTAGGAAACTACTGCGAAAGCAAAGAGAGCTTTACTGCAAGTTTAAACGCAGCCAAAACCTCTCAGACAAACAAAAGCTATACGATGTCAAAGTTAGCGTAAGGAGGGCTATGCGTGAAGCGTTCAGTGAATTCGAAAGTAAAATTCTATGTACCGACTTGATAGAAAATCCTAGGAAGTTCTGGTCTTACGTTAAATCAGTAAGTGGCTCGAAACAGCATATCCAGACACTCCGGGATGATGATGGCATTGAAACAGAGGATGACACGCGTAAAGCTGAAATACTAAACACCTTTTTCCAAAGCTGTTTCACAGAGGAAGACCGCACTGCAGTCCCTTCTCTAAATCCTCGCACAAACGAAAAAATGGCTGACATCGAAATAAGTGTCCAAGGAATAGAAAAGCAACTTTGAATCACTCAACAGAGGAAACTCCACTGGACCTGACGGGATCCCAATTCGATTCTACACAGAGTACGCGAAAGAGCTTGCCCCCCCTTCTAACAGCCGTGTACCGCAAGTCTCTAGAGGAACGGAAGGTTCCAAATGATTGCAAAAGAGCACAGGTAGTCCCAGTCTTCAAGAAGGGTCGTCGAGCAGATGCGCAAAACTATAGACCTATATCTCTGACATCGATCTGTTGTAGAATTTTAGAACATGTGTTTTGCTCGAGTATCATGTCGTTTTTGGAAACCCAGAATCTACTCTGTAGGAATCAACATGGATTCCGGAAACAGTGATCGTGTGAGACCCAACTCGCTTTATTTGTTCATGAGACCCAGAAAATATTAGATACAGGCTCCCAGGTAGATGCTATTTCCCTTGACTTCCGGAAGATGTTCGATACAGTTCCGCACTGTCACCTGATAAAGTAAGAGCCTACGGAATATCAGACCAGTTGTGTGGCTGGATTGAAGAGTTTTTAGCAAACAGAACACAGCATGTTGCTATCAATGGAGAGACGTCTACAGACGTTAAAGTAACCTCTGGCGTGCCACAGGGGAGTGTTATGGGACCATTGCTTTTCACAATATATATAAATGACCTAGTAGATAGTGTCGGAAGTTCCATGCGGCTTTTCGCGGATGATGCTGTAGTATACAGAGAAGTTGCAGCATTAGAAAATTGTAGCGAAATGCAGGAAGATCTGCAGCGGATAGGCACTTGGTGCAGGGAGTGGCAACTGATCCTTAACATAGACAAATGTAATGTATTGCGAATACATAGAAAGAAGGATCCTTTATTGTATGATTACATGATAGCGGAACAAACACTGGTAGCAGTTACTTCTGTAAAATATCTGGGAGTATGCGTGCGGAACGATTTGAAGTGGAATGATCATATAAAATTAATTGTTGGTAAGGCGGGTACCAGGTTGAGATTCATTGGGAGAGTCCTTAGAAAATGTAGTCCATCAACAAAGGAGGTGGCTTACAAAACACTCGTTCGACCTATACTTGAGTATTGCTCATCGGTGTGGGATCCGTACCAGATCAGATTGACAGAAGAGATAGAGAAGATCCAAAGAAGAGCGGCGCGTTTCGTCACAGGGTTATTTGGTAACCGTGATAGCGTTACGGAGGTGTTTAGCAAACTCAAGTGGCAGACTCTGCAAGAGAGGCGCTCTGCATCGCGGTGTAGCTTTTCGTCCAGGTTTCGAGAGGGTGCGTTTCTGGATGAGGTATCGAATATATTGCTTCCCCCTACTTATACCTCCCGAGGAGATCACGAATGTAAGATTAGAGAGATTCGAGCGCGCACAGAGTCTTTCAGACAGTCGTTCTTCCCGCGAACCATACACGACTGGAACAGAAAAAGGAGGTAATGACAGTGGCACGTAAAGTGCCCTCCGCCACACACCGTTGGGTGGCTTGCGGAGTATAAATGTAGATGTAGATGTAGAACTATTGCAGTCTACATCCATTTGATCATCATCTATAACTTTTACCCCTTTCCCTTCCACACACTTACCTCTATTACCAAACTATTCATTGACGCCTCTGATTGTGATCTACTCCATTTCTGAGTCAATTTCAATCGTAAAGCTATTTTCTCCTCAAAATTCAAATGGTTCAAATGGCTCCAAGCACTACGGGACTTAAAATCTGAGGTCATTAGTCCCCTAGACTTAGAACTACCTAAACCTAACTAACCTAAGGACATCACACACATCCATGCCCGAGCCAGGATTCGAACCTGCGACCGTAGCAGCCGCGTGATTTTCTCCTCAGTCAGACTGAGTACCTCTTCGTTTATGTTGTTGTTGTTGTCGTCGTCGTAGTCTTTAGTCCGAAAACTGGTTGATGCAACTCTCCACGCTACCCATCTTTAGAAGCCTCTACATCTCTTCGCTTTGTAGCTACTGAAAGCCTTCTACTATTATTATCCTAACCCTTGTGTGTGTGTGTGTGTGTGTGTGTGTGTGTGTGTGTGTGTGTGTGTGTGGTGCGCTCAACGACGATGTTATCAGTGCCCATGCGAAATTTGTAGAAAATAATATGGTTAAAACGGAGAAAATGCGAAAAAAGAGATAAAAAGAAACTTAAAATAACATCGCATTCACTCTCTGCCAGTCTGACACTTGATCACAGGCACAATCTCACTACCTTACGTAATAGAAGATACCATTAAAATTCTTCAGATCTTCTAAAACTGTTAAGTAAAGCTCAGTAAGGCAACAGAAAAACTAAAATAGATTCACAGGAATATGTGGACGACTGATCACCACCTTGGTAACACATTAAAAACCTCACCCTAAAATGTTACGAAACAAGTCGAGAAATCATAAAACCTTAAATGTCAATATTCGTCTGATTGTCAATTAAAATAGAGGGCAAAACTGTTGACAAATGAGTTGCCGCCTTTTGGTCTGAAAATAAAACGCAGTTCAGTAAAATATGGCGCATTGTGATCTATATGCCACAAGTATCACACAGTAAAGGGTCCTTCCACCCCCCCCCCCCCCCCCCCCCAGCCCACTCCATACAACACTTCTTTCCATTACGAAACTGACTATTCCTTTATGTCTCAAGTAATTTCTTTTCCACTCAGTTCGATTCAGTACGTTATCACTGGTTAGCCGATCTACGCACTTCAACTGCGGCATTCTTCTGTGGCACTACATTTCATGATCTTGTGCTTCCTTCACGTCCCCACGTTTCGCTTCCACTCCTTGTTACGCCATTCGCTATCCTGGTGAGAGCAGAGGGCCACAGCGTGCACCAGGCCGCCTCGAGCACTGCGGCGCGCAGGCTGAGCGCCACAGCCGCGGCGTTGCTAGGCAGCCGCCTCGGCATCCCGTGGGCGTGGTGGCGCTGCCCCCGTACCGCAGGCGCGCGCGCCCCCGCGCCTTGGAAGGCCTCCAGCAGCCGCGCGCTCGCTGGAGCCATTTAAAGGAGTCGCCTTCTGCGGCTCCACGTGCGCTCGCTTCCCTCGCCGTCCAGCTGCCCCCGTCTGCTGCAGTGCACGTGTGAATTCTGAGAAAAATAGTGGTAAGCTAGTAAGCTGTAGGAAAAGACAGGAAATATACGATATGCACAAGAAACAAGAGGGAACGATAAGAGAGGAAGACTAAGAACAAAGTGCTCGAAGTAAAAATGGTATATGACAGGGATGTAGTCTTTCGCCCCTGCCTAATATCGTGTAGGGTCCCAACGAGCACGCAGAAGGGTCGCAACACGGCGTGGCATGGAGTCGTCAAATGCCTGAAGTAGTGCTGGAAGGAACTGACATCATGAATCCTGCAGGGCTCGCCATAAATCTGTTATAGTTCGAGGGGGTGGAGACCTCAACAGCACGTTGCAAGGCATCCCATATATGCCCAATAATGTTCATGTCTGGGGAGTCTGGAAGCCAGCGGAAGTGTTTAAACTCAGAAGAGTGTTTCTGGAGCCACTCTGTAGCAATTCTGAGAGTATGGTGTGTCGCATTGTTCTGCTGGAATTGCCCAAGTCCGTCGGAATGCACAATGGACATGAATAGATGCAGGTGATCAGACAGGATGCTTACGCACGTGTCACCTGTCAGAGTGGTATCTAGACAAGCCAGAGGTCCCACATCACTGCAACTGCACAAGCCCCACACCATTACAGAGTATCCAGCAGCTTGAACAGTCCCCTGCTGACATACAAGGTCCATGGATTCATGAGGTTGTCTCCATACCCGTACACGTCCGTCAGCTCGATACAATTTGAAACGAGACTCGTCCGACCAGGCGACATGTTTCCAGTCGTCAGCAGTCCAATGTCGGTGCTGACGGGCCCAGGCGATGCGTAAAGCTTTGTGTCGTGCAGTCATCAAGGGTACACGACTGTGCCTTCGGCTCCGAAAGCCCATATCGATGATGTTTCCTTGAATGGTTCGCACGCTGAAACTTGTTGATGGCCCAGCATTGAAATCTGCACCAATTTGCGGAAGGGTTGCACTTCTGTCAATTTGAACGGTTCTCTTCAATCGTCGTTGATTCTGTTCTTGCAGGATCTTTTTCCGGCCGCAACGATGTCGGAGATTTGATGCTTTGCCGGATTCCTTGTATTCACGGTACACTCGTGAAACGGTAGTGCGTGAAAATATCGTACCTCAAAATCTGCAGTTCATCGCTACCTCGGAGATGCTGTGTCCCATCGCTCGTGCGCCGACTATAACACCAGGTTCAAACACACTTAAATTTTGATAACCTGCCATTTTAGCAGCAGCGTCAGACACTTGTTATCTTGTATAGGGTTGCCGACCGCAGCTCCGTATTCTGCCTGTTTACATATCTCTGTATTTGAATACGCTTGCCTATAACAGATTCTTTGGTCCTTTACTGTACAATATGCACAAGAAGCACGAGGGAATGATAAGAGTGAAAGACCAAGTACGAAGTGCTCGGATTAAAAAGGGTGTATGACAGGGATGTAGCCTTTCGCCCCTACTATTCAATCTATGTATCGAAGAAGCAATGACGGAAATAAAAAAAAAGGTTCAGGAGTGGGATTAAAATTCAGACTGAAAGGACATCAATGACAAGATTCGCTGATGACATTGCTATCCTAAGTGAAAGTGAAGAAGAATTACAGGATCTGTCGAATGGAATGAACAGTCTAATGAGTTATAATATGGACTTAGAGTAAATCGAAGAAAGACGAGAGCAATGAGAAGTAGCAGAAATGAAAACACCGAGAAACTTACCATGACGAGGGATGATCACGAAGTGGATGAAGTTAAGGAATTCTGCTACCTGGGCAGCGAAATAATGTATCGGGTCGGCGCAAGGAGGATATCAAGAGTAGGCTAGCATTGGTAAAAAGGGCATCCCGGACCAAGACAAGTCTGCTATGATCAAACATAAGCCTTAAGGGAAGAAATTTCTGAAATTTTGTAAACCTTAGTTGCCAGTTTTGTAAAGGCCTCGCCGCTACTGCTGTGGAGGCCGAGTTGCCACTGTTGTTACTGTAGGCCGAGTTTGTGAGTTGTGCAGTACGCCACTACACAACTATGCCCCAGGGTCAGGTAACAGGATAGGAGAACGAAGGTTCTGCAACACTCCAACAAATTAGTTAACAAATGAGTTAAAAGGTTTACTTATCTTTGTGACTAGTTGAATATTGAAGTCTGCAACATTGCTTGTAATATAACACAAAAATAGACCCTCTGTGGCTAAGTGCAAATAATCGTAGGTAAACTCCACAGTTCATAGCAAATGCAGTTACAAAAACTGTCTGCTCAATTCTAGGAGTTCACTAAATGACGTTCCCTGATTAAGTCCGTCCTGGACGATGATCTATTTTTTTGGAAATTTGTGGTAAGGTCTTGTGGGACCAAACTGCTGAGGTCGTCGGTCCCTAACCTCACACACTATTGAATCTAACTTAAACTAACTTACGCTAAGGACGACACACACACCCATGCTCGAGGGAGGACTCGAACCTCTAACGGGGGAAGCCGCGCGGACCGTGACAAGACGCCGCAGACGGTGCGGCTACCCCGCGCGGCGATGATCTACGATCAAGTGGGCGAGAGCTGCTCTTCTCTCTTTTGAGTAGGCTTCTGTCCGTTGTCGTCCAGTCATTAGTCGATGGTACTCGACCGGCAGTTGGCCGAGGCGAAGTAGATATCTTCATCTTCAGCGCCGCCCAAGGCCCTGGTGGAACTCACGCAAGTGGCGAGTCTCTATGGCACTGACACCAGCTGGCATCTTTGTGCCTGTGGTGCTTTTGCTCTGGCTGTGTCTTCTTCAGACGACGCACCACGAGAATGTACGTCTGAGCACACCATTGTATGGTAGTGCAACACGGGCTCTGGAAAAACCAGAGAACAAGAGAATCGAACAGTGCGACAGGTGGTACTATAGAAAGATATTAAAAATTAGATACGGTGATAAGGATTGAGGGAGTTCTGAGCAGAATCGGCAAAGAAAGGAACATTCAGGAAACTCTAACGAGAAGAAGGGACAAGATGGAAGGAAACGTGTTATCGGCCGGCCGGAGTGGCCGTGCGGTTCTAGGCGGTACAGTCTGGAGCCGGGCGACCGCTCCGGTCGCAGGTTCGAATCCTGCCTCGGGCATGGATGTATGTGATGTCCTTAGGTTAGTTAGGTTTAATTAGTTCTAAGTTCTAGGCGACTGATGACCTCAGAAGTTAAGTCGCATAGTGCTCAGAGCCGAAACGTGTTATCAGGAAATAATCTCATGGTACTAGACGGTGCTGCAGAGGGTAAAAACTGTAAGATAAGACAGAGATTGGCATATAACCAACAAATAATTGAGGAGATATGGTGCAATTACTATTCTAAAATGAAAAGGTTGGCACGGGAGACGAATTCAAGCGGGCCGCACCAAACCAGTCAGAAGGCTGATGAGACAAAATAAAAATGAAGAAACGAAAGGAAGTGGCTACCTCTCTAGTACCATGGAATTTATTTCCTGATGTCTTAACACATATTTGTCATCGTTTCCCATCTTCAAGTTATTCCTTTCCTCAAGGTTCAAATGGCTCTGAGCACTATGGGACTCACCTGCTGAGGTCATTAGTCCCCTAGAACTTAGAACTAGTTAAACCTAACTAACCTAAGGACATCACAAACATCCATGCCCTAGGCAGGATTCGAACCTGCGACCGTAGCGGTCTTGCGGTTCCAGACTGCAGCGCCTTTAACCGCACGGCCACTTCGGCCGGCTTTCCTCAAGGATTCTGCCGAGAACTTCATTACTTTGTTTTATCAGCCCACTGAAATTTCAGCATCGTTCTGCACTCCCACATCTCAAACTTTTCGATTCTCTTTTTTTGCGGTATTCTCAAATGGTTCAAATGGCTCTGAGCACTATGGGACTTAACAGCTGAGCTCATCAGTCTCCTAGAACTTAGAACTACCTAAACCTAACTAACCGACGGACATCACACACATCCATGCCCGAGGCAGGATTCGAACCTGCGACCGTAGAGGTCGCGCGGTTCCGGACTGAAACGCCTAGAATCGCTCGGCCACACCGACCGGCCGCGGTATTCTCGTAATCAGTAATCATTTCCGTGCATTGCTATGCTCCAGGCATAAATTTTTCAGATGTTTCTTTCTTAAACTGCGGGCAATGTTTGATGGTCGAGGAAAGCTTTACTTGCTTGCGCTAGTCTCTTCTTATGTCCTCCTTGCTTCGTCCCCCATGCCATATTTTGCTTTTAAGGTACCATAATTCCTTCACTTTGTTTAGTAGGTGGCTCTAATGTTTATGTCACGATTGTCACTAGTATCATCCCTGCTACTCTTCAACACTTTCGCAGTTTACGGAACGTAAACACTTAGCCGATACTCAGCAATTACCTCGGATTATTGGTTGAGAAAGAGGCTCTCAACGCACGCGTCGAAGTTAACGACTACCAGTCCTTGTATGGCCGAAGTATAAGTGCACAGATACTAAACTGTTCCGATGCTAGCTACCAGTGCACCGACTTTCAGCCGGAAGCCTCGTTAAAACTCATTTTTATGGAATGTGACACTCGAAGAGTCATTGCCCTCGACACAGCAAATTTATGCTTCCAGCAGAATCACTGTAACGATCTGAGATACATCAAAATTAAAAAAGTTAATGATCAGCACCAGAAAGAGCTGTCTCGCCGTTTATGTTTCATGTCAAGGATGAATCATCCCAGAATAAACAGGTTCTCATTTTGTGGAAAAAAAACAGAAAGAATAAAACACGATGATCATTAAAAGTGACATCACTTTGAAGTCAATAACTGCTGAACCGCAAGTAAAGATTATTTATTATTTCGTGCAGAGATATGACGGCACTTGCGAAAAGTTCTTTCCTAAGGCTGTGAAAAGAATTGGAGCACCGTCTGCTGATCACGGCGATATTACAGTAGAAATGATCGAGTATGCTATCGATCCATTGCTGTGCACAGTAACTGAATATCTTCAACCTCTGTCTGACTGCAAATGCTTCTCCGGCGGCCTAGAAACAGGAAGTTGTCGAACCACTACCCAAGAAGGACTCAGCCACGCCACCCTCTAACTACCACTTCATTTGTATTCTTCCTGCGCTGTCCGGGACCTTAGAATATATAGACCACGACCAGCTTTGCGGCTGTTTTGCGACTGTTTTACGACGAATAACCCACTAGACAAATACCAGTCAGGCTTCCGCAAACTTCGTACCTAGACATCTTCTTTAATAAAAGTAACAGACGACCTCAGGCTATCCATGGGGAGGCCAGAGGCAACTACTGTGTTGCTGTTAGACTGTCGCAAAGCTTCCGATACCATTGTCTTCAATATTTTCTTTCCAAACTTAGTAATTTAAAATTTTATATAAGGGAAATACAATGTTTTAGCTCGAATCTGACGTCCAGCGCACAATGGACACTGAATGCAGGTAGAACCAGGCCTTCACTGGGTTTCGAAATCAGGTCCAAAAGTTGAATAATTGTACGTTAATGACGACTCGTTTCTGTCGTAGAGTAAAGTGGGCAACAAATTAACTCGGGACGTCGAGAATGTTGTAAGTAGATGTTTAGGTTTCTATGCTGGTAACGCTATGTAGCGCTCTATATGAAAATCACTGACTGTGCTGTGTGCAGTCTCTGGCTGGTGTGCATTGTTGGATCTTGCTATTGTAGTATTGGGCAGTTGGTTGTTAACAGCGTGTAGCGTTGCGCAGTTGGAGGTGAGCCGCCAGCAGTGGTGGATGTGGGGAGTGAGATGGCAGAGTTTTGAGAGCGGATGATCTGGACGTGTGTCCATCAGAGAGAGTAAATTTGTAAGACTGGATGTCATGAACATATATATATATATATATATATATATATATATATATATATATATATATATATATATATATATATATAATGACTTTTGAACACTATTAAGGTAAATACATTGTTTGTTATCTGTCAAAATCTTTCATTTGCTAACTATGCTTATCAGTAATTAGTGCGTTCAGTAGTTAGAATCTTTTATTCAGCTGGCAGTATTGGCGCTCGCTGTATTGCACTAGTTCGAGTAACGAAGATTTTTGTGAGGTAAGTGATTCATGAAAGGTATAGATTAATGTTAGTCAGGGCCATTCTTTTGTAGGGATTATTAAAAGTCAGACTGCGTTGCGCTAAAAATATTAAGTGTCAGTTTAGTGTTGATCAGAATAAGTAAAGAGAGTAGTGTCCGAGTACGTTCAGTTTTGCTCAGCTATTTGAAAATCAAATAACGTAAGGGGTTTACCAGCACAGTAATTCACTAATTTCTCTAAGGGGACATTTCAATGTTAGTGGTTCAGTAACAAGGAAGGCAAATACAAAAATGTCTCTCTCAGTGAAGAATCCAGGTGGACGAAAACCGAAACTGCTCTGAACACACAGATACATATTGCAGGACGGCAAGAGTATCTGCCCATTCAGTACAAAATTATAAGAAGTTTTTATCTCTCGTAAGGGTAAAAAACCCATACATATTAAAATTATTGTAAAGGATATGAGGGCAACAAAAATGGTTCAGATGGCTCTGAGCATTACGGGACTTAACATCTGAGGCCATCAGTCCCCTAGACTTAGAACTACTTAAACCTAACTAGCCTAAGGACACCACACACATCCATGCCCGAAGCAGGATTCGAACCTGTGACCGCAGTAGCAGCGCGGTTCCGGACTGAAGCGCCTAGAACCGCTCGGCCACAACGGCCGGCATGAATGCAACACATCCCGTAGCTGATCAGAGCAGTTGATGAACGCATGCTCACGATGCATCTGTGATCATACTGCATCATCGGATGCCCAACTACCCTGGTTACGTCCGCGGGCAAGCGCAAAGATTTCCTTTCAATCTAACTGCTTTATCGCCTGATTTGCATATTAAGTAAATTTTCCATTCTCGACCTTATTTATCTTATACGAACGTAACGGTAGAATCACTCGGTCTCATCAGAGCAAAATTCTTTCTGTCTCACTTCATCACACAGTCGTCTTTTCTGAATCCAAGGCAGAAACTCGACTGTGCGTTGTTCTGCCTCACAAATATTCGACATCTGATTCACATCTATAGCTCCAAAAGACAGCTAATGATTATCTTCTGAAACAACAATAATGCGCCCCCTTAATTTGGAACGCACCATGTGCCATTTACATTTGGTTACCTTTCCTTGCCATCATGCCTCACACATGCCCGAAAGTTGAAGGGATCTGCCTGCATTTGTCTTTCGTAGGGCTCTCTATGCCATAACATAATCATTTTAGTACCTTTACTCATGTTTACCATTTGCTACAAGGATAATAACTATTTTAAGCTGTTGTAGTGGTATCAGCAGTAGCAGAACTATTGTCAAAGAGCATCGTTATTGCGCTGACAGCGGAATTACTAGAGTTGTTCCTGCGTTATAACAGCCAAAATCGTTTCACAATTGATATTTTTATTATTAAATGTGTTATTCTAGTTATTGTGCATAATTAAACTGAAATAAAAAAAAAGTTGTGTCTGAAAAACCGTGGCGTAATGTAAGAGGTGGTCCGAAGATCGTGAACTGATCAAGTTAAATAAACAAATAAAATAAGTACATAAAAGTTAAAGATATTAGTAGTAATTATAACTAAAACATTCTAAGAACTGCTTTGAACATACTCTTAAATAGAGTAGAAAAATTGTTCTAATATGGAATATTAGTTTTGTGGAGAAAATAAAAGCTCGTTCATCCGATCATCACGTTCCTTGCTAAATTAAATCGAGATAAATAAATCCTTTATTTATGCAGGGTTTGCTGCCAGCTTCCATGACTTCCATGTCCTGTTGCTCGCAGATCTTTCCATCAGCCCTAAGAAGGATCATTGTAAGATATCCCCAAGGATGTGCAGAGTGTTCCAGACAGCTGATGGTCCTTGCTGATATGTGGGCAGTTTCCCTGAAACACGTTAGGGAGTGACAAATCTACGCGAATATTCCAGTCCTCAAGCAAAACCTACAATCTACAATCTCCCTTTACCTAAATGGCCAGAAGTCTACTCCTTGTACTCCTTGATCCCACCTGCCTTGGGTTTTATTTATATTAGGCAGCCCTATATATATATATATATATATATATATATATATATATATATATATATATCGTCGGCACTTCGACGGATTTATTGACAAACCCAATCGTACACTCTTACGGCAACCTCGTCTAGGAAGCAGAATGGTCTAGATGTAACCATAACTGACTGTAAGAGAACGACCAAACCTTTAAATCGTGCCTCTAGACCTCAAAGTTCTCTGTGTTTCCCTCGATCGTTGAGTGAACCGTTGTGTGAAGTTTCCACTTCGTAACTCATTTGAACGCCTCTGTATTTTCCTCGATAGTTGTGCGAATCTTTGTGTGAAGTTTCCAGTTCGTAGCTCATTTGAACGCCTCTGTGTTTTCCTCGACCGTTGTGTGAAGTTTCCAGTTCGTAACTCATTTGAACGCCTCTGTGTTTCCCCCGATCGTTGTGTGAAGTTTACAGTTCGTAACTCGTTTGAATGCCTCTGTGTGTCCCTCGATCGTTGTGTGAATAGCACACTTCAACAGCTGTGGCAGGCAAAGGGGATAGCGTGATTCTAGATACTACTCAAAGCCTTTAACTTGACTGCATCATCGCCATGTCTTAGAGATTCTGTTCATACTACGGAGTGTGAATGTGAGTGTGTGTGTGTGTGTGTGTGTGTGTGTGTGTGTGTGTGTGTGTTTACCAAGGATTTATGACGTGGCAGAAACCTTGGTTGTAGAATTCTGCCATGTGACTGTTCAGAAAACGTACCACCTCTAAAACTACCCGTCATCCAAGGAGAGAGGGAGAAGTCATAGAGTTCCGTGTCGGTAGAAAAACAGTGTTAAGGCAAAATTTAACACTGCACCTGGTGCAGAATGAATTGGGCGTTTCGGCTGCGTGAAAAGCCTCATGAGATGCTTCCCTAAACTCGTGTAATATGACTCATTTTTCCACAGGTGCAATGCTGCCAGCCGCCACAGCTTTTGCCTGTGCGTGCTTGAGCATGAAATTAGCCTTTGTGCGTGCACATGAAAAGATGCTGCCTACCACCGTATACCCTTGCGTGAGATAGTTCGTTACTCTTCGTCCAAAAATTACGGACTATGCAATCAAAGTATCGTCCCCGCCATTAGACTTGACGCAGACATTGCTGACCAATGGGGAGAGACTGTACAAAATTAGTACCAACCTAATGCATTATAATATACATTTATTTATAGGTTCAGTGGGAAGTTTCGGTTGCGTTCCAATGCTCTTGCGTGGCTGGAGGCACATTATCGTACGTCAGGCTGGCAGCAGCATTCATTTTTCCCCTCCAAGTCGAACTTGGGAATCGAGCTATTGGGTTGGACAGAATTTGCATTCTGGGCAGTCGCCACCCGCTCATGTCTCGTCCGGAGTTGGGTACGCTTAATGTACGTGGGAGACGTGCAGCAGCGCAATTCACCTTCTCAGCAGCTCGTATTTAACTAAGTCTGTTAAGCATCTAGTACGCCCGGTTTTTCATACGTAATACGTGTCTCGTTTATCTCTGTTTCGTTTGAGTAATGGTAGTCCCGCGTAGCTTGTGCTCATGATAGGATGCACAATGACATGCTAAACAGTTTATTTTCACTCGCCAGGAGATTTCGGTAGTATGCCCCTTCGACGATTTTCCCCTTACGAGCGAAATTTGTTGCCATCACACCACGGCAGTTCCAAAAACAGTATCATCCTGCCCGATTATGGTTGGGTCGTCGTCTTGTTTTGGCAGTGTCTCGGAGTATACAATGTTAGTGCAGAAGTTGACATATATGCTGATTTTCCAAAGTCTTTATTCGCCAATTCAGCCATATGATAGGTACGGTAGGCAATAATGTCTCTATCAACAAAACTTTAAAGTCCAGGTACATTAGGAACTCCAGTACCACCTCGTACAATAGCTACAGTAAGCCAACCATTACCATGACTGAATGTATCATTAAGGTCTATGCTAAAATTAATTCTACATCCAACAAATACGCAGGGGCCGTCGACGAGGGCATTAGCGGCAATGTTCTTCACAGTATTCCTCTTCTTGTCTGCAGCAGACGTGGACATTACTATGTTTTCAATTGTTTTATATACTGTTTGTTTAACACGACGTACTGGACTTGAAAGTTTTGTTGATAGAGACATTATTGCCTACCGTACCTATCATGTGGCTGAATTGGCGAATAAAGACTTTGGAAAATCAGCATATATGTCAACTTCTGCACTAACATTGTATACTCGTAACAGAAGGAAAATATCTGTAAATGAGTCTGTATTTATTTGGATTAAAGGAAAAGGTGTATGTGAATATGTAAAATTTGTTGGTGACTGTACTTTGTATTTTCACAAATAAAGTGATCTGTAGCGTAGCTGAGAACCGGACAAGGGTACATCTAGAATCTGTCGGCATAGAGTATGTAACAGCATGTCACGTCAGCACTCCTCAGAGGTATAGTACCCGCCCACAATTCTATTTTGGTCCTTGGCGTGGTATATCTTCACAGCCAACTGGACTTAAACTTTCAGAACATGGAATGTTTCCACGTGTTCGTGCTAAGTCTAGTATTGTCAAAAAATACAAAGTGTATACACACGCAAGAAGCACCTGGTCAACTGACAAAATTGTAGCTACTAATCAACTGACAGACGTTCTAACTGGTTGTGAAGTTTGTAATTCATTTAAGAATTGGCGTATTATTGCTGGACCTATTCCACGTAGTGATATTACTAAAGTAGATGATAAAACTAGACTTGATGAAATTGTAATCAGATTTCATTATTCTGTAAACTTTGTATGGAAATAAACATCGTCGATGTTTATTACTCTGCTAAAGAACTCATATCGATTGGCAACGTTTCTGCCGTTGCCTCAGTTCGGCACCTTCTTTGAATGGATGTATCAGTCGCGGAACTCAGCGGATGGTGACCTTTGTCACATTCGAAATGTCCTGCAAGATGCTGAATATAGACCCTGGCAAATTTTCACTTTTTACACTATTGCCTTAATCGTGATACGCCGATTTGCGAGAATATTGCACAATTTGATAGCTCAAAGAAGCAGCATGCGTGTCTGCGTCCAGTGAAAAATGATCTGGA
The DNA here is from genome assembly GCF_021461395.2 of Schistocerca americana. Classification (NCBI taxonomy): domain Eukaryota; kingdom Metazoa; phylum Arthropoda; class Insecta; order Orthoptera; family Acrididae; genus Schistocerca; species Schistocerca americana. Next base: position 321,790,100 of record NC_060121.1, on the reverse strand, counting down.
GCGTTGTCACGGAGTAAAAACACCTACTTAGGCAGCTTCCCGAGACGCTTTGTCTTAACAGCCACCTGCAGCTCAATTGATAGTGGGCTCCTGTGACGGTATGACCCCTTCAAACACAGTCTGTCGGCACCATACCGTGGCGGTCCCAGAAAAGCATTACCTTCTCCGACTATGAGCAGGTCTTCGCCTTTTTTGGTAGTGGTATGTTCCCACTTCTTACCTTGCTCCTTTTTCTAGAAGTCGTAGTAAAACACCCAGCTGTTTCCATGGAGGTTAGGCATCTAAAGAAGTAATGCGGATTGGTCTAATACAGTTGTAACATTTTCTCTGCTGCCTCGGTTTGGCTCGTTGATTTTCACTTTTTCCACTATCGTCTCGAATGGTATATGCCGCTGTGAGACCACTATGGCCTCTTCTTCACTTGCAGTTTCCGCTTCTTCTCTCTGATATGATTTGCCAGTTCGCTCTTTATCATTCAGATTTCATTCTGTCGTATGACGATCCATTGTAGATGTACGCATCCACTAACTCAGCATGGAGTGTTGCTTCGTTGTCGCCCCTCAAATTCAGAAAACGAACTACCGCACGATACTCCACTTCATCAGTGGAATGCACTTATTTGTTGCGAGTGCTCTAGCAGCGTACTACAGTACCATCACCTATGGGTTTCAAAGAGTACTAGTACTGCAAAAAAAAAAAACCTTAATTACGTACACTAAAAACTAAACTCCGTCCAAACAGGCCTTGAAGGCGCAACGGGTAGCGACCGGCCGCCGTGTCATCCTCAGCCCACAGGCGTCACTGGATGCTGATGTGGAGGGGCAAGTAGTCAGCACACAGCTCTCCCGGACGTTGTCCGTTTTAGTGACCGGATCCGCTAATTGTCCATCAGGTAGCTCCTCAATTGGCCTCAAAGGGCTGCGTGCACCCCGCTTGCCAACAGCGCTCTGCAGACCGGACGGTCACCCATACAAATACTAGCCCAGCCCAACACCGCTTTACTTCCATGATCTGACGGGAACCGCGGCAAGGCCGTTGGCAATTACGTACACTACAGTTCGCAAAAATTGCTACACCCGGAAGGAATGGTCTAAATCAGTCCAAAATCGGATGATATGTAGAACAATGGAAGTATGATAAGTGATAAAGATTGCAGAGATATGATGTGCACGTAGGCCCAGCAGCGACCTCTTTTGTATGACAGGACAGGTCAGTGTTAAGCCACGCTCAGTAGATGCAGAGCCATCAAACGAAATGGAAACACGCACGCAGGTGCCAGTACGCCTCGTGGAGTCAAAGGTTACAATATCAGCGTTTGAGTAACTTCGAACGAGGCAAAATTGTTGGTACCTTAAAATGGATTACAAACAGTCTCGACCGCAGTTGACGTTCTTGGAGTCACAACACCCCTCCATTCACTTCCATGGCTTACCGTCATGGTATGTGGATCTGAGGCTGGTCAAATACTGACCGAAACCGGTTACCATCGAAATAAATCTTTTTGCGGTAGAGACTGTTTGTTATCCATTTTAGCACCTTTAGCCAGATTGCTGTTCTCCGCTGGAAATGCTCTCAAAAGTTACTAAAAATCATTAGTCCCTGGAAAAATGTGTGGTGCACCGTGTCATTGCGGCCGGTACAGAACACACTGCAACAATGAAGCGTGTGTGGAACATATGGGTAGTGGAGGGTCATACATAGCAGTGAACGGGTAATGGGATCACACAATGTGTCGGGAGCCTGGGATGACCGTCATCCTGCCCGCATTGCCGTAACCAAAAGAACAGCTTCGTGCAGTGTTTGCCTAGGCGTTGAAAGAAAGCAGCACGTGTAGACATTTCTTCATCGATGGTTAAGTGATGTATGCCGAGGGCTGCACCCTTCAACTTGTCTTGCAGTGATGTCCGTATACATGTTAGACGTTACAATGGTAACCGCGGTCGGACAGACAGCATTTTTTTGAGCGGCATAGTGGACACACGTGAAGTGTATGGTATGGGGTCCCATTTTCCACAACATGTGACCTCGTCTCCTACGTACTGAAGGCAATCCGAACAGAAACTGCTACATCAGGGATGTCTTAGAGCCCAAGGCACTGCCCTTCCTGCAGACATATGCCATATTTCCGAAATACAGTGTCCGACTACATATGGCGAGAAATGTGCAAGCCTTCTTCGAAGAACTGCGGTATAATTGCTGCCCTGGCTTGCACCTGCGCCGTAAAACATATTTGGCATATACTTATATGGATATGGTGTCTGTTCTTTCGGACATGTCCGATAGAATAGACACCATTGATGACCTGCAGCCGCCTAGAATGAAATCAGAATTATATTAATACACCCAGCTGCTGACGGGCGTTGATATATAGCAACGGGGACATGTGAAAATGTGTGCCCCGACGGAGATTCGAACCCGGGATCTCCTGCTTACATGGAAGACATGTCCCTGCAGTCGCGCTGTCTTCTGTGCCCTCGGTGGCTAAGGTGGATAGAGCGTCTGCCATGTAAGCAGGAGATCCCGGGTTCGAGTCCCGGTCGGGGCACTCATTTTCACCTGTTCCCGTTGATATATATCAACGCCCGTCAGCAGCTGAAGGTATTAATATAATTCTAATATCATGTTTGGGATATGGTCGGTCGGCAACCACATTCAACGCTTTGTGTTAGAGCCTACAAACAGTGTACTGGAGTGTTTCCCAGCAGTATATCCAGGACCTCTTTGATTCCATGCCACCACGTGCTCTGATTACAGAGCGTGGTGGCTTCACACTATAGTGAATTCTCGCAATCAAATCGCATGTCCAGTTTCGCTGTATAAGGAGGGACATTCAGTAGTCAAAGAGACAATTTGATGTAGAAATGAAGCAGTATTTAGGAGGAGGTTTCCAATTTCAAGACTTTAGGTTGGCCTGACATGAATGAGCTGCGAACAGCTTACGGATGAAAATTATTCTGATTATAACCTTAACATTGCATTTAACGATGGCGTGTCCGTGTGAAGTTTCCAACAACGTCCAGTGATTCGTTTTTTGCTTTCTCAGAGTGAAAAGCCACCTAAAATCTTTTCTAGAATGATTTTACAGTCTGCTCAAAGTTGTATAACCGCAGAAATGTTTAAAAGTGGGCAGAACAGCTCAAAAAATACGGAAAAAATTCATGCGTTGCTTCAATCTACACATAAGCATCATAGAAGCTCGAGACTTCAAAAAAGGTCTTTGGAACAATATGCACTCATGTTCCGAAAAAAACAAAACACCTTGAACGAATAGAGATAGGACGTTCATATTCACAGGACATATACATTAGTATTTTCTGCAGAAATGATCAGCATCTGAACCATGTCGGCCACAAGTTCAAGTCAACATCGACACCGCAGTGCAACACCACCTACCGGTAAAATATCCCTGCGGCGCTCGTTGTAGCTATAAACCGAAGGTAATGGGTCAGTGTGACTTAAGCTGACGAGCAGGATGCCTCACAAAATGCGCGGACCATACGATCAAATCAGAGAGTATGAAAGAGGGGTATTACTGATATGAGAGAATATGATGCATCCATTCGGTAAATTGCTACTAGTATGGGACGAAGTGTTTCGGCAGTGCAACAGGTGTGTGCAGAATGCTGTAGGTCGTAAAACACGACGATATTGGTCAGGTCGCACCACCCAGACCCTCCCCCCCCCCCCCCCCCCCCCTGAGATGACAGTCCGTCGCCGTTTATTATGACATCGGTTACTTGCGCTTCGTACACTTCTTGATGACTGTGCAGAAACATGCTAGACGGGAATGTTTTGTGGAACGACACCACTGGGGACAGGCATGTCATCAGACAGTGTTTGCGGACTAATCGAGATTCTGTTTGTTTAAAAATGATGTGACTGCATTCGCACAAGACACACAGCGCCAACTCAAGGCCTTATGGTGTAGAGTGCTATCACAGTTGGTGCGTGTCCAGGACACTATGGTTAGTGTGACCTACGTGAATGACATCCTGTGACCTGTAGCCACACCCTTTCTGCACAACCAGACTCCATTTTTCAGCAAGGCGATGCACGACTTCATGTTGCTGCACAAACAGGTGCCTTCTAGATGGCACAGGATGTCAGCCTTTTGCCCTGGCCCGCCAGATCACCAGACGTGTCACCGATCGAAAATGTGCGGAATATGGTGAAATGACGGGTGCAGTACTGTGACCCAATGCCAACCACCACAGATGAATTTTGGAACCAGGTGAATGCAGCATGGATGGCTGCACCACAGGACACCATTCGCACCTTATACGCGTCGATGGCACCACCCATGGCTGACCCTGTGCCTGCTAGGCAACAAGACACGTGTTGAACCGAGTTATTTCTACAGAAAATGCCAATGTACATGTCCTGTGAATATGAACGTCCTATCTTTAGTAGTTCAAGGTGTTCTGTTTTTCCTGAACGTGAGTGTAGTTTCATTAGATTCCTTGCATCAGATATTAGTAAACTAATTCGTTGGGTCAAGTCTGTTGGTGTGGATTATGTTGAGAAGTAGCAAAGTTCTGATTTTGGAAAAACACACAGGTTTTTCTACATCAGTTTGTCTCTTCAATTACACAGGCCAACGATGGAAAACATTTTTGCTGAAAATACCTTATACTTATGTTTTTTAGGGTGGGAAATCCAAATATGATACTTAAAAAACTGTATCACCCACCATTTCTTCACATTTTACAGTTAAATTAATTAAATTAAGCGATTTTTTAAAGGATTTAACAGCTTTTATATAGTTAAAATACTTTAAGAAGGAGCTGTAATGAATGTAGATGACGTTGGTAGCACTGCTGAAAAGCATTTGCTGGCTAAAAAAGGTCGATTCTATTTTTGTGTTAACAGATGGTGTTTTCTTTACTGTACATTTCCTCAGTACAATGTCTAATAGTGGTTGTAAAAATTCTGCTGACAGTTTTTGTTATATTTGTGGCTGTGGCGAATGTGTGACTAAAAAACACCAAATAAACATTACAGACTTTGTGGAAAAGGTTTATCTATCATACTTTGGATCTAAACTTGATGATCAAGACAAATCTTGGGCGCCGCATCAGATGTTATGTGTGTGTTGAAGATCTGAGAAAATGGTCCAAAAAGGAGAAAAAAGCCTTTAGATTTGCTGTTCCTATGATATGGAGGGAGCCAAGAAATCATTCTGATGATTGCTACTTTTGCAGAGTTGATATTACTGGTCATAATTCCAAAAACAAGAAGGTAATAAGCTAACCTAAACTTCCGTCCGCCATCCGACCAGTAGGGCATGGTGTAGATTTGGCAGTTCCTGAACCACCAGATGATTTAAATTCTATTCCAACAGAAGTATTTTTTGATGTACAATCTGATTTAGATGAACCAAATGATGATGAATTCCATTGTAATACAAAAAGTCTAGAGCCCATCTTGTTTACTCAGCCCGAGCTTAACGATTTGGTTAGGGATCTGGGTTTAAGGAAAGAAAAAGCTAGATTGCTTGGCTCTAGATTAAAAGAAAAGAAATTATTGGCAGTTGGAACCAGCATATACAGGTATAGAAAGAGAGAGCAGTAATTTTCCAAGTTTTTTTCAACAAGGAGGTGATTTAGTGTACTGCCCAGAAATTCTCGGTCTGATGAATGAGGTTGGTATTGAATACAAAAAGGAAGACTGGAGGCTGCTTATTGATTCATCCAAAACTAGTGATGGAAAAACGCTACCTAGGCCGCTGGAGCACCAACATGATGTGGGACTGCTGTCGATCAATTCACCGAGAGGGTCATCAAGCGCATCACCGTAGCTTCAAAGAAAAAAGAGAAAGAAAATACTGTAAGACGTCGTGGTCTCCTGACCTTCATTGCTTACATATTCCGCTCTCACAATCATATTCCGCACATCAAGACGCTTCATTCGAACCCAAACTCGATAAGATAAAGTCAATGTTGTATGAATTCATGTAAACTATATGTAATTAACACGTAAGTGCACTGTGGTTGAAATACTCGAGGCTGACGTACACACATACATTCCAGACACGACGGTCACAGAAGCTTTTAGTTCGGGATAGAAACCGCACAACGGGACGCCGTTCCCTTCAGACAATGACCCAGCCTATGTCGGCCAGTGACCGCCCGTGTAGCGGACAGCGTGGGCCCGAGTGAAAGGGTCGAACAACTCCGTGTTCGCCTAAAAGCAAATTCCGCTACATTGTGTGGGAGCGGCCAGCCTACACATTCTTTACACATAGCACGCAGTTTCAGAGATTTTCACAGGGAGACAGCAAACGCCAAACGCCAATGCTACAGGTTTCCGGATTGGTTGCCTTAAACGAAACGTCATTCTCCCGTTTTAGAAGAGCAATGATGATTGTCAGACAATATTTCTGACGCCTTGAGCTGAAGGAATAATGGAAGAGACCGAAAGATATACCCCTTCACGTCTGGCATGGAGAGGCGCTGTTCCGTTGTCGCTCTTGGAGCGAGGAACAAGTCTCTCCTCAGTACTTCACTGGGAGAGCACCTCTGTCAAGAGCGAATCGAAGTGCTACTCTATATTGAGTCCTTGCAATTGAGTGTTGTTCACTGTGTTGGCCGACACACTTATTGTGCAGTGTGAATGGACAGATTTATAGTTAAATGCCTGCGAGCGAATTTTGAGTGGCATCATGGTGGACTGGTTATATGACCAGTGTACCACGCCAATAGTTAGACTAGGGGCGAATAGGAATCCTTGACTTCATCAAGGCATAGGGAGAGTTTGATTGGCGAAGGTCAATCCAAATAGAACGACAGTTATCTTATTTGTCAGCAGCGAGTGGCGCAGACAACAGTCATCACAGCTTACGGTATTGTGTGCTACAGTTATTGCGAGCCCCATATTTCCTCCACAACAGTACACTTCACTGCATTTCACACGCGACAGCCTCGACCATACCTAGCAACATTATAAAGGATAATTACTCAAGTTGAGTAGGTGCGCCTCTCAGCCATTCTGGCAAGTCAACAACCATCTTAAACTTTGTATAGAAATTTCATTAGCGAATCCTATCCTTGAGAGTTAACTTCACACTCTGAAAAGAACCAGGATATAACTTGTTCGATTCATAACTAAAAGTGCCATTGTGATTTCTCAGAATTTTTGCAAAATAAATAATAACTTTCGTTAGTTTCATGTTTTTCTTACACTAACTAGCATTACTCCAGTACCCAAGTATCCCACTAGTTATGCAAGAAATTTTGTGAATTTTTGTGTCATTCCCTTACAGCGGACGACTCCAGAAGATATTTATTAATGAAAATTTTTCAGGCATTTCTCTTTAGAAAGTTAGGAGCGTCTGTCTGACTTCTGTAGTAGTGTGGGGGTGGAAATTGCATCTTGCAGGAGCCACAGGGTAAAGGGTACATCTCAGATTAATCCGTTGTGCAGAATAACAGAACAACCCCACACCTCAGAATACAAACCAATTCCAGCTGACAAGTGGAACTCCTATTAACACAGATCATTGTTTTAAGTAGCTTACTGTAAATACAAACCATGCTTATGTTGTAACAAAGTGTTCCATTAATTTCCCCGTTTTCCGTATAGCATTTGATTTTTATACCATATAATAAAAAGCTTATTGCTAGTAAACTGTGGGTGATACAAAAAAACTAAGGCTAGATTTGGATTCATCTCATAAAAATCTATAAAGATCAGCTATCAAAGCAAAAAAAAAATTCCTTGGCCTGTGTTATTGTATGTTCGTCATAATGATTTACATTTGTCAGTTCGGTAATCTGTGGAATAACTTTCTTTGCAATCTCATGTCTCTTTCTTGACCTTGCAGTTTGCACAAGTAGTAGTGGATATTTCTTTTGTCAAGTTGATAATTAAAACTTTGTCAACCCATCTTGTTGTGAGCGACCAGAGTAGGCTGGACAAGAACCGGCACCTGATCGACCTTCCTCCATAACTTGGCCAGCCGCGGTGACTCACCCTCTGTATGACACACAGAGCTCGCAGCCCCGCGGCCTTCCAGAGCGTCTCAGACGGCGGTGCCCACGGACACGTGGGGTGGGTGGGGGTCCCTCCCAGCTCTGCGGCCGGACAGCCACGCCGGTTGCTGATGGAGCCGTCGCTCCGGCCGCTGCCCGGCAGGCAGCAGACGCCCACAGCGGCAGGTGTCGGCTCGTCTTATCGCGGCATCGCCGTCTAATTAATAGCGCCCGGTTCGGCTTTCGCGGAACGCGTCCTCGCCTCGAATATTAAACAGCTCCCGGACAAAGTAGCATCCTCCCGACACGTCTACTCGTGCGCCGATACTATCGCCATTCCAGAGTGTGATAGTTACGAGCACGTGAGAAACTAATACTCGTATATTTTCTCTTACGCCACCCTGTGTGGTACTCAGCGCTGTTTCATCGACACCAGACTCCAGAACAAGTGCATAAACTGTCAGAATTTACGTCTAGTTTTACACGATTTTGCAAATACTGGACAGTCTGAGGCAGTATGTGAGCAATTATGGAAAATTTACTTGAAATCTCGAAATTCACTGTGCAATTCCTGGCGCAGTCTTCTATTTCTCCGCAACCCTAAATTTGGAGGGCTCACTCATACTTCCACCCCTGTTGATGCTAGTCTCTTAACAGCTTTAATTTCATTCATAAACTGTCCTTGTGGTACGCTGTCTCCTACTTTACACTGAAGTGACAAAAGTAATGGGGCACTTCGTAATACCATGTCGCATCTCGTCTGCCCGGCCTGGCGTAGTTCAGCAAGTCGACGTGGCATGGGCTCAATAAGTCGTTGCAGAAATATTGAACTATGCAGCTTCTGTAACTGCCCATAATTGCGAAGGAATTGCCCGTGCAAGATATTGTGCACGAATTGACTTGTTCATTATGTCCCATAAATCTTGGATGGGATTCATGCTGGGTGATCTGGGTGGTCAAATCTATAACTCGTATTGTTGAGAAGGTTCTTCAAACCAATTGTAGCCCGATGACATGACATCGTTGTTTGCTGGTATGAAGACCATAAATGGCTGCAAATCGTCTATAAGGAGCCGAAAATCACCGTCCCCAGTCAATGATCGGTTCACTTGGACTAGAGGATTCAGTCCACTCCACGTAAACACAGCCCACACCATTATGGTGCCACCACAAGCTTGTACAATCCCTTGTTGATAACTTGGGTCCATGGCTTTGTGGGGTCTGTGCCACTCTTGAACCATACCATCAACTCTCACCAGCTGGATCGGAACTCATCTGACCACGCCACGGTGTCAATTGTCTAGAGTCCAACCAATAAGGTGGAGGAGAGGCGAAAGCACTCGTGTCAGTCGTCTGTTGTCATAGCCCATTAACGGCAAATTCTGCCGCACTGTCCTAACGGATACATTGGTCGTGCCCCCCAAATAGGTTTCTGCGGTTGTTTCATGCAGTGCAGCTTCTCTGTTAAAACTGTCAACTCTACGGAAAAGCCGCTGATCTCGGTCGTTAACTAAACGCCATCGACGACTGCGTTATCCGAGGTGAGAGGTAACGCCTGAAATTTGCTATTCTCGGCACACTCTTGACACTATGGGTCCCGGAATACTGAATTGCCTAACGATATCCGAAATGGAATGTCCCATGCGTCTAGCTCCAACTACCATTCTGCGTTCAAAGTCTGTTAACTCCCATCGTAATCACGTCGGAAATTTTTTCACATGAGTCAACTGAGTACAAATGACAGCTCCTCCTGTCCACTGCCCTTTTATGCGTTGTGTACGCGATACTACCGCCATCTGTATTTGTGCACATTGCTAACCTGTAAGTTTTGTCATCTCAGTCCACATTATTCCTTCATTCAGAGTATTGAACTGTGATGAATGGCGAAATACCCCGTCAGTCCAAAAGACTCCGGGACAGGGTTCATAAAAAATAGATGAAAGTTAAGATGGTGGTTTTAATGATTAGGGTGATCTACGTAGTCGCTAATCTCCTCCTTCCCCCTCTTGAGTAAAAAGTACAGAACGTTCATACAACCATGCGAAACTGTCAGAAAAGTCTTTCTTTGGAACGCTGTTCAAAAAATGGTTCAAATGGTTCTGAGCACTATGGGACTTAACATCTGAGGTCATCAGTCCCCTAGAACTTAGAACTAAGTAAACCTAACTAACCTAAAGACATCACACACATCCATGCCCAAGGCAGGATTCGAACCTGCGACCATAGCGGTCGCGTGGTTCCAGACTGAAGCGCCTAGAACCGCTCGGCCACACCGGCCGGCACGCTGTTCAACTCGCACGGCACATTCGCTCCTTGTTGGGTCTTGGCGAACCTTCAAAGGCTCATTCTTCACTCTGCTGTTTTATGATAGGGTCGTATTGATAACACCAGTTCTCGTCACCCGTCATTCTTTTTCTTTTTTTCAAGAAAGATTTGCCTGCGTTTTTCATCTCAGCTTTGCGACCGTGAGGATGAACTCTCGTACCTAGCCTGCCACCTACAGTGACCAGATGTCACTATTATTAAGACTTTGTGGTCTAGTTTGGAGAGAAGCTTGAGTGATCGCTACCCGCCTCCGTTACCTACACTTGTCATTATTTTGCAGGAAGGACGGTATACGCTTACCTCGAAAACCGTGTAGGGCCTGTACTAGTGAACTTATCCGAATGACTCGAATGGCTCTGAGCACTATGCGACTTAACTGCTGAGGTCATCAGTCGCCTAGAACTTAGAACTAGTCAAACCTAACTAACCTAAGGACATCACCCACATCCATGCCCGAGGCAGGATTCGAACCTGCGACCGTAGCGGTTGCTCGGTTCCAGACTGTAGCGCCTAGAACCGCACGGCCACTCCGGCCGGCCACTTATCCGACCCGAGAGGAGTGGAAGCTATTTTGAGTGCCAAATGTTTTCCTACACCGTATTAGGCAGGGTAATGAGGGGGAGGGCTCGTCTGATGATGTGATGGAAGAAGAAACAGGTCTCAATAGGGAAGAGGTGCACCATGAGAATCAGAATCTAAAAGGACTTTGAAAAACTTAAGATCAAATAAGGCAGAAGAGATGGATAAGATTCTAAAATCATTGCTAGAAGTGACAACAAAGCTATTATTCACGTTGGTATGTAGACTGGCCATATAACATCAGACTTTCGGAATAATATCGTCCACACAATTCCCAAGGTTGCGGGAGCCGACAAATGCGAGAATTATTGCACAATGAGCTTAACAGTTAATGAATCTGAGTTGTTGACAAGAACATTATAGACAAGAACTGGAAAAGAAAATTAAGGACCTGTTAGATGACGATCGTTTGGCTTTAGGAAAGATAAAGACACCATAGAGGCAATTGTGACGTTACAGTTGATAATGGAAGGAAGACTGAAGAAAAATCAAGACTCGTTCATAGGACTTGTTGACCTGGAAAAAGCGTTCGAGAATGTAAAATACAATTACAATGAAATGAACACCCTTAGCTGCTTACAGGCGTTGACACACGTCAACGGGGACAGATGAAAATGTGTGCCCCGACCGGGACTCGAACCCGGGATCTCCTCCTTACATGGCAGACGCTCTATCCATCTTTTTTTTTTTCATTTTGTTCGTTATTGATCGTTGTGTTTGGTCGTTGCGGACGTCGCAAGACATCCTGTTCAAGTTCGGTGGTTGATCCTTCCACTCAGTTTCTTATTACAGGGGCCAACCGGCTCTCTGACCGAACACGCTGAGCTACCGCGCCGGCATCCATCTGAACCACCGAGGACACAGAGGATAGCGCGACTGCAGGGATTTATCTCTGGCACGCCTCCCGCGAAACCCATATTCTCAACGTATTGTCCCGCACTACATTCGTAGTGCCCCCGTCCATTATACTCATTACTCGCGGTGCGTTGCCGATTCCTGTAGGAGTTCGGGCACTGTTTGTGCATTCGCACAGAAGAAGAAGATGGTCAAGATGTCCGAAAGAACACATACCATCTTAGTATATATACAGTTAAGGCTCACCGGCCACTTGACCATCTTAGTATATATAATACACACTGCTGCAAGATGTTCGAAATTCTGAGGAAAATAGGGATGAGCTATAGGGAGAGACGGTAGTAAAAAATACGTACAAGAACCAAGAGGGAACGACAAGCATGGAAAACCAGGACAAAAGTTCACGGATTAAAAAGAATGTAAGACAGGGATGTAGCGTTTCGTCCTTGCGTTCAGTCGATGCGTCGAGGGAGCAATAACAGAAATAAAACAAAGGTTCAAAAGTGGAATTAAAATTCAAGGTGAATGGATATCAATGATAAAATTCGCTGATGACTTTGCTCTTCTCAGTGAATGTGAAGAAGAATTACAGAATCTGCTGAACTGAATGAACAGTCCAATAAGTACAGAACATGGATTCAGAGTAAATCGAAGAAATATGAAAGTAATGAAAAGTAAGAGAAATGACAACACCGAGAAACTTGACATCAAAATTGGTGATCAGAGAGTAGTTGAAGTTAAGGAATCCTGCTACGTAGGCAGAAAAATAACCCATGGCGGTCAGAGCAAGAACGACATCAAAAACAAACTAGCACGGCAAAAATGGCATTCCTAGCCAAGAGAAATCTAGTAGAATCAAACAAAAGTCTTAATCTGAGGAGGAAATTTCTCAGAATGTACGTTTGGAGAACAGCATTGTATCGTAGTGAAACATGGACTGTGGGAAATCCGGAACAGAAGAGAATAGAAGCATTTGAGATGGGGTTGCTACAGACGAACGTTGAAAATTGAGTGGACTGATAAGGTAAGGAACGAGGAGATCCTCCGCAGAATGGGCGAGGAAAGGAATATACTGAAAACATTGACAAGAAAAAGGAGACAGGATGGTAGGACACCTGTTGAGACATCGGGGAATAACTTCCGTTATGCTACTAGAGCAGTGATCCCAACCTTTCTTACACCACTACCCTGAGTGCAACTAGACATTAGCTAGTTCCCCCACCCTCCCCCCTGCTAACTGTTGGCCGTCCGAAGTGGCTGTGCGGTTAAAGGCGCTGCAGTCTGGAACCGCAAGACCTCTACGGTCGCAGGTTCGAATCCTGCCTCGGGCATGGATGTTTGTGATGTCATTAGGTTAGTTAGGTTTAACTAGTTCTAACTTCTAGGGGACTAATGACCTCAGCAGTTGAGTCCCATAGTGCTCAGAGCCATTTGAACCATTTTTTTGCCAACTGTTGCCACTGCCTACGTCGCATTAATAGAAACTTTAGCAGGTAAATAAACTGGAGAATTAAATACTTTTCTTGGTACACTTTTATTTTTAAAATGATGAAAGATGAATAAGTTTATGCGCGCGCGTTTGTGTGTGTGTGTGTGTGTGTGTGTGTGTGTGTGTGTGTGTGTGTGTGTCGGTGTAAGTAAGAGAGAGAGAGAGAGAGAGAGAGAGAATGAATGCCGAAGGAATTCGTGGTGCTTCGCAAGCGCTACTCACAACTCCTTCTCAGATAAGAAAGCTGACTATCCAAAATGAGGTTAGACACTTGTTACAAGCCGGCAGGTGTGGCCGAGCGGTTCTAGGCGCTTCAGTCTGTAACCGCGTGACCGCCGCGGTCGCACGTTCGAATCCTGCCTCGGGCATGGATGTGTGTGATGTCCTTAGGTTAGTTAGGTTTAAGTAGTTCTAAGTTATAGGGGACTGATGACCTCAGATGTTAAGTCCCATAGTGCCCAGGGCATTTGAACCACTTGAACACTTCTTACAAAACATACTTCCCCCGCATTACTCCTGTCCATTGCGGTACTTGCTTGACCTGCACGCTGCAACCCCATTTAAAATGAAGCAATTTAAAATGTGTGCACTATACTTACTGTTTGTAAATCACATGATTGGTGCGCTCCTTATTTCTGAAGTTGGAGAAATTGGAAGATTCAGACTGTTAATGCTTTGTGTCTGACAACAGCCAATAATAGTAATAATAATAATAATAACAATAATAATAATAATACTCTGTACAGAACTGCAGTAGCCCTTATGTAGTTACTGCTGTGTCGAGCTATCGATTAATTCATTTCCCTGTTTCGAAGCGAGTAATGAAGCAATTTCTGGACTACTGCAGGTATTATCTACAACTTCATACTTGTACAACTTCATTCTTTTACATTTTGTATATTACTCATGTCTCCCCGTAGCTTATACCTATTTTTCTCAGAATTGTGAGTCATCGAAGCGAGTAATGAAGCAATTTCTGCGCTACTGCAGGTACTATCTACAACTTGGGGACGACACTTTCTTGAGATATTTAGTACTTGTTGCGCATAGTTACCGTGTTGGGAACCACTGTAAAAATGGTTCAAATGGCTCTGAGCACTATGGGACTTAACATCTTAGGTCATCAGTCCCCTAGAACTTAGAACTACTTAAACCTAACTAACCTAAGGACATCACACAACACCCAGCCATCACGAGGCAGAGAAAATCCCTGACCCCGCCGGGAATCGAACCCGGGAACCCGGGCGTGGGAAGCGAGAACGCTACCGCACGACCACGAGATGCGGGCGGAACCAGTGTAGTTGAGGGAACTGTAACGGGTAAAAACTATGTACGGGACAAAGCATAATATATTTGTGTAGTTGGCGGACTATGTGAAGAAACTGTAATCTCCACCACATTAAGGGTACTAACTGAGAAAAAGTGTACTACTGACCATTAAAAATGCTACACCACGAAGATGAGGTGCTACAGACGCGAAATTTAACCGACAGGAAGAAGATGCTGTGATATGCAAATGATTAGCTTTTCAGAGCATTCACACAAGGTTGGCGCCGGTGGCGACACCTATAAGGTGCTGACATGAGGAAAGTTTCCAACCGATTTCTCATACGCAAACAGCAGTTGACCGGCGTTGCCTGGTGAAACGTTGTTGTGATGCCTTGTGTAAGGAGGAGAAATGCGTACTATCACGTTTCCGACTTTGATAAAGGTCGGGTTGTAGCCTATCGCGATAGCGGCTTATCGTATCGCGACATTGCTGCTCGCGTTGGTCGAGATCCAATGACTGTTAGCAGAATATGGAATCGGTGGGTTCAGGAGGGTAATACGGAACGCCGTGCTGGATCCCAACGGCCTCGGATCACTAGCAGTTGAGATGACAGGCATCTTATCCGCGTGGCTGTAACGGATCGTGCAGCCACGTCTCGATCACTGAGTCAACAGATGGGGACGTTTGCAAGACAACAACCATCTACACGAACAGCTCGGCGACGTTTGCAGCAGCATGGAGTGTCAGCTCGAAGTCCATGGCTGCGGTTACCCTTGACGCTGCATCACAGACAGGAGCGCCTGCGATGACGTACTCAACGACGAACCTGGGTGCACGAATGACAAAACGTCATTTTTTCGGATGAATCCGGGTTCTGTTTACAGCATCATGATGGTCGCAATCGTATTTCGCGACATCGCGGTGAACGCACATTGGAAGCGTGTATTCGTCATCGCCATACTGGCGTATCACCCGGCGTGATGGTATGGGGTGCCATTGGTTACACGTCTCGGTCACCTCTTGTTCGCATTGACGGCACTTTGAACAGTGGACGTTACATTTCAGATGTGTTACGACCCGTGGCTCTACCCTTCATTCGATCCCTGCGAAACCCTACATTTCAGCAGGATAGTGCACGACCGCATGTTGCAGGTCCTTTATGGGCCTTTCTGGATACAGAAAATGCTCGACTGCTGCCCTGGCCAGTACATTCTCCCGATCTCTCACCAATTGAAAACTTCCGGTCAATGATGGCCGAACAACTGGCTCGTCACAATACGCCAGTCACTACTCTTGATGAACTGTGGTATCGTGTTGAAGCTGAACGGGCACGTGTACCTGAACACGCCATCCAAGCTCTGTTTGACTCTATGCCCAGTTGTATCAAGGCCGTTATTACGGACAGAGGTGGTTGTCCTGGGTACTGCTTTCTCAGGATCTATGCACCCAAATTGCGTGAAAAGGTATTCACATGTCAGTTCTAGTATAATATATTTGTCCAATGAATACTCGTTTATCATCTGCTTTTCTTCTTAGTGTAGCAATTTTAATGGCGAGTAGTGTAGTTACTGATAACTTGTATAATGAGAGTCTTACAAAATTATGATAATAGTAGTGATATTTTGAAAATAATTTAGTTCCGTGACTGAAATAGAATCGAATGGTTTTGTTTTTGCTCCTCAAAAAATTTTACTTTACCCTCAGGGGGCAATTATCCCTAGGTTGGGAACCAGTGTACTACAGGGAGCTGTAGGGGGTAAAAACTGTAGAGAAAGGGATTGGAATACACCCAGCAACTAATTGAAGACGTAGCCTGCTACTGTGAGATGAAGCGATTGGCGCAGGAGAGGAGTTCGTGGCGGGCCGCATCAAAATAGTCAGAAGACTGATGACTCACACACACACACACACACACACACACACACACATATATATATATATATATATATATATATATATATATATATATATATTGTGTGAGTGATTGTTGCCCCATATATATATATATATATATATATATATATATATATATATATATATATATATATGTGTGTGTGTGTGTGTGTGTGTGTGTGTGCGTGTGTGTGTGTGTCCTTAATTATTTGCTGGATGTATTCCAATCTCTGTCTTGTATATATATACTGTTGCGTGCAGTAGTTGCTTGTTAGGAAGAACAGTGGGACGGGTGTCTCGAGACGCGACCGCCACGCGAACGGCAGAGAGACGCAGCAGCAGGAGAGAGCGGGTTCGGCGGCCCGTCCATTAGCCGCTCACGCACGGCCGGCCGCGCCCTGCCGCTCGCGCCCGCCAGTGTCAACGATCGCCGCGTTGACGCGTCACGCCGGCCGGCGGCCAAGGCCGGGACGCCACCGGACGCCCGCTCTGTACCTCTAAGCCGTCCAGTGCAGCTGCGTCCGCGCACCCTAGGGCAACAATCACTACACTCACCAGGGGAGGAGGAAGTCCAGCAGACACTTCCCTCGAGCACTATCGACAATGGCCGGCCGGAGTGGCCGAGCGGTTCTGGGCGCTTCAGTCTGGAACCGCGCGACCGCTACGGTCGCAGGTTCGGATCCTGCCTCGGACATGGATGTGTGTGTTGTCCTTAGGTTAGTTAGGTTCAAGTAGTTCTAAGTTCTAGGGGACTGATGACCACAGCAGTTAAGTCCCACAGTACTCAGAGCCATTTAGAACCATTTGAACTATCGACACTCCGCGGTAAACAGTTGCTCCGCTGCACACCGCCAACAGCATACCCCCGCGCGTCTCTGCGTCCGAACACGAACTACCCCGTATTCGTTAATTAGGTAGAAATGTTCTGTACTTGGCTGCGCTCGAAAGTTTCTGATCTCCAGAGTTGATATTTCGATTTGCTTCTTTGTGATTGCGTAGTACTGATTTAGGAAACTGATGCATGGGCACTGATAGAATGTGGCCGTGGTGGACTAGCGAGTAGAGCACTGTGCCCTGATGCTGGAGGACCTGACTTCAATCCCGGATAGGGGTAGTGAGCTTTCCCTCGCTCCACTCCCTCAAAGACAGCTCCACTCAGCTTGCTGTCAAGTGAGTACTGGGGATATTACATCTACATCTGCATGGATACTCTGCAAATCACTTTTAAGTGCCAGGCAGAGGGTTTCATCGAACCAACTTCACAATTCTCTATTATTCCAATCTCGTATAGCACACGGAAAGAATGAACACCTATATATTTCCGTACGAGCCCAGATTTCCCTTACTTTGTCCTGGTGATCGTTCCTCCCTATGTAGGTCGGTGTCACCAAAATATTTTCGCATTCCGAGGAGAAAGTTGGTGACTGGAATTTCGTGAGAACTTTCTTTTTATGATGTCCAGCCCAAATCCTGTGTCATTTCTGTGACACTCTCTCCCATATTTCGCGATAATTCAAAACGTGCTGTCCTGCTGCATATCGACGTTAACGATATGGCATTGTAATTTAGTGGATTACTCGTACTACCTTTCTTGAATATTGGTGTGACCTGTGCAACTTTCCAGTCTTTGGGTAGGGATCTAAGTGTCCTACCAATGAAATGCAGTTTTTGGTTAGCCTTCCCCACAACATTTTCTATCTGTTCCTTCCAATTTAAGTTGTTCGTAATTGTAACACCTTGGTATTTACTTGAATTTACGGCTTTTAGATTAGAATGATTTATCGTGTAACCGAAGTTTAACGAGTTCCTTTTAGCACTCATGTGGATGACCTCACACTTTTCGTTATTTAAGGTCAACTGCCACTTTTCGCACCATTCAGATACCTTTTCTAAATCGTTTTTCAATTTGTCTTGATCTTCTGATGGCTTTATTAGTCGATAAACGACAGCGTCATCTGCAAACAGCCGAAGACAGCTGCTCAGATTGTCTCCCAAATCGTGTATCTAGGTTAGGAACAGCAAAGGGCCTATAACACTACCTTGGGGAATGCCAGAAATCACTTCTGTCTTACTCTATGACTTTCCGTCAATTACTACGAACTGTGACCTCTCTGACGGGAAATGACAAATCCAGTCACATAACTGAGACGATATTCCATAAGCACACAATTTCTCTACTAGCCGCTTGTGTTGTACAGTGTACCTGGGGGTAAAAGGTGGCCGTAGCGGTGGGCCCGCCGTTCTCCCTCTCCTAGTGCCGCTGTGAGAAAAAGGCTGTTCTCTATTTACAGTCAGGCCACACCCGGTTACCGCTTATGCACGGCCGACTTTACAAATTTTACTGACCAATTGCAATAACTTTATACAGCTCAAGATGAGATTTTAACGTCCCAAAACCGGCCGTGGATTGAATAAATCATTATTACAACTGACAAAAGTCAAACAATGGAAAGTTCTCGATGGAATGTAGCAATATTACGAGAAAAAAATGGTTCAAATGGCTCTGAGCACTATGGGACTTAACTTCTGAGGTCATCAGTCCCCTAGAACTTAGAACTACTCAAACCTAACTAACCTACGGACAGCACACACATCCATGTCCGAGGCAGGATTTGAACCTGCGACCGTAGCGGTCGCGCGGTTGCAGGCTGAAGCGCCTAGAACCGCATGGCCACATCGGCCGGCAATATTACGAGAAGGAAAGTTACTATTCACCATATCATATACCGGAGATGCTGAGTCGCAGTGTGGCTTCAGTTGCCTGAGACTGCAGACGTGTGTGTGAGTTGCGTTTCCGTGTGTGTGTGTGTGTGTGTGTGTGTGCGCGCGCGCGCGCGCGTATGTGTGGCTATTGCTGACGAATGCCTTAATGGCTGAAAACTTTAATTGTGAGAGTCTTATGCAACACACCACCTCCCCTACATTGTGAGTAGCAACTTCCCTTCCCATAATATTATTATTACAGCTGAATCAGATTTCCTTGAATAATCATGCCTCTCATTTGCGCATGCCTTACACACCAAATTTTCTGCTAGGGACACTTGTATGAGGTATCTGAATGGCAGCTCATTCATCCTCAAATGGCTCTAAGCACTAAAGGGACTTAACATCTAAGGTCATCAGTCCCCTAGACTTAGAACTACTTAAACCTAACTAACCTAAGGACATCACTCACATCCATGCCCGAGGCAGAATTCCAACCTGCGACCGTAGCAGCAGCGCGGTTCCGGACTGAAGCGCCTAGAACCGCTCGACCACAGCGGCCGGCCCATCCTCAAGAGTCAAAACCAGAGACGGTAGTGCTGTCTGACGATAGCGTCTGGAGCGAAGGCCACGTTCTAACTCACCCCAAAGGTGTTCCATTTGGTTCAGGTCGGGACTCTAGGCAGAATATTATCGTCCACAACCCATGGCCACACAGATGCTGCTTCATGGTAGGGTGCATTGTCATACTGATACAAACAAACATTGAATCCGAACTGTTCCTCTACTGTACGCATACACAGTACTAAAAATGTGTTCATTATGTGTATTTAGCGTTTTCTTTGGAATAATAATGTGACAAAACCCCAACAAAACCCCCATACCTTAACGCCTCCTTCTCCGTATTTCACTCTTGGCGGTACATCTAATGGCAGGTAACGTTCTCCAGGCTTTCGCCAAACCCAAACGCTTCCAGTGGACTGCTATATGTTGAAGCGTGATTCAGAATTCCGAATCAATCGTTTCCAGTCGTCCAAAGTCCATGAATGTCGCTATTTTCAGCACTTCAACCGTCGCTTAGGATCGACTACAGAAATGTGTGGCTTATGAGGAGCTGCTCGACTATTATACGCAATTCTTTTTAACTCCCTAAGTACAGCCATTCTGCGAACTGAACTGCTGGTAGCACTCCTTACGCTATTTTCACGTGAGATTTTACAAACACCCTCAGCAATGTCGACGGTCTGTACATGAGTCCTGCCTCGTCTTGCTTTAGTTGTGGCGGTACCTTTGCGTTTCTGCTTCACATTCGCATCATCGACTTGGACAGCTTTAGAAAGGTTGAAATGTCCCTGCTGGATTTGTAGCTCAGGTGTCATTCAACGACTAATCCATGTTCCAAGTCACTGAACTCTCATGAGCGACAAATTCTGCTGTTACAGCTTCTGTACTGTCAAAACAATACACCTCGCCTCATTTTATACAGCGGATCCACCTCTCGTGACATCTACTGGTCAGTTCTGCATTACATAGGTCTCTCCGGAGACTTTTGATGAGATTTTGTACTGCTCACACTTTCCTCGCAAATGCTATTTGGCACACCATGAGTGTCTCCGTCTAAGTGGCCGAAAACAAGAAACGAGCGCCTACGTACCAGGGAGAGGCACGAACTGCTGCTCAACACTGTCCAGTCTGAATCTCCACACGATTCGGCAGAGGCAGTCCTACCTGGATTGTAAGCGGGTGGAGGAGGGGTAGAGGGAGAAGGGGAGGGGCAAAAATCAATGCACTATCTATCACTGAGCTAATTATTTATTTGTACTCAAAGGTAATGTATTACCCGTCGTTCAAATGGTTCAAATGGCTCTGAGCACTATGGGACTTAACATCTATGGTCATCAGTCCCCTACAACTTAGAACTACTTAAACCTAACTAACCTAACGACATCACACAACACCCAGTCATCACGAGGCAGAGAAAATCCCTAACTCGGGAACCCGGGTTACCCATCGTATTTCACATACAAACATAGGCAACAGATCGGTTTTAAATGATGACAAGCTTCGGAACATGTGTGACTTGGCTGGCTCTGAGCACTATGGGACTCAACTGCTGAGGTCATTAGTCCCCTAGAACTTAGAACTAGTTAAACCTAACTAACCTAAGGACATCACAAACATCCATGCCCGAGGCAGGATTCGAACCTGTGACCGTAGCGATCTTGCGGTTCCAGACTGCATGTGTGACTTACTTGTTCAAGTGGGCCCTCCTTAAAATACAACTGAAATTAGTGACATTGTCAAAGATTTTCCCAAAACTAACGATCTTTACTCGTTCTTCATGCGCTAATTTTTTACCTTCAAAATTTCATGAGTAACTGCATAAATGTCATGGCGCTGTACATCTGATAATACACTTCCTGTCAAAAAAAGTGAGGCACCCGGAAGGAGAGGAGAAAACGGAAACTAAACTTGACGTGGCGACAGAGTACGTGATATTATTGCAGTGATTACAGAATCTAGTCAAATTTACAAGGCGCCTGGCATGAGCAAGTTGGCAGCATGAGCGCACTTATCAGAACGACGCTACAGTTCCTCTCGGCTGTATGCATGCACTGACTCAGTTGGGAAGGGTGTCGTAAAGCCGTTGTATCCTCTCATGAGGCAATCTGACCCACAGCATTTGTAACTAATGCTTGATACCCTGGATATTTGCTCTGGGATGGAGTTGGCGTCCGGTGTGGTCCGACACACGATCTGTCGGGCTGTCGGGGACCAGCTAGGATCATGCTGGCCACTGGAGGTCACAAATATCGCGTGGAAAGTTTATAGAGAAACATGCCATGCTTGGATGACCATCACCCTGCTGAAACACAACACTAAGACGCTGTCGCATGAGAGGTAACACACGAGGACACAGGATGTTCCTAACTTATCGTTGTGTCGTCAGAGTGTCCTCAGTCACTACCACCGGACCTAAAGTCAAACGGAATTGCTTCCTGCACCATGACTATGCCTCTCCAAAACATTGAATCAACCGGACTTCTCCCCAGGTCACCGTTATACTCGTCGATGATCGTCATCAGAGGTAGTGTTGTACGCGTTCATCATTGAACATAATGCGACGCCATTTTTCAGCGATCCTTGGTTCAAATGGTTCTGAGCACTATGGGACTTAACATCTGTGGCCTTCAGTCCTCTAGAACTTAGAACTACTTAAACCTAACTAACCTAAGGACAGCACACACAACCATGCCCGAGGCAGGATTCGAACCTGCGACCGTAGCGGTCACACGGTTCCAGACTGAAGCGCCTAGAATTGCACGGCCACACCGGCCGGCGCGATCCATGCCTCCCCGTTAGAACACCACCACAAACGCAGCTATTTGTGTCATGGCATCAACGGCAGCCTGCCCGTGGGTCAGTAATTCACTAATCTGACTGATGCTGGTCTGCGGTCAGTGGTGCACGACAATGTAGAATGTTGCAGAGGTGGGGTTACGATGTACCTGTTGCACAATACGGCGATCCTGCCTTTTGATAGACAGAAGTGGTCGACCGCAACAATGACGATGCATATTACGGCAAGAAAAAGGAATAAAAGTGAGATAGTATAAATACTTTCATCCTTCTTTACGTCCTCTGCATTACTGCAGATGACGCGTCACTGAGCACATTTGTACTGTGCATGCAGTACACGTGAGGTGCCTAGTTGTTTCCACTGCCCTGTGTGGAATACATAAGTTCTTGTACACTTCACTAACCTGCTGTCTTCATGATGATGATGTCTCCAGCGCAGAAAACAGCACGCAGGTCGTGGATTCTTTTTCTTGAGGCTGAAATTAACTTTGCAAGGAACTGCTGCTACGAATAAACTATAACTCATTTGGGATGCCACTCGCGTTTTTATTGATATAGACACGAGAAACTATTCTTAATCACAACGTATTGAACATATCTTTCCACAGTCATTACATCTGGCTAAAATAACATGAACAGACAACATGTCTGTCTACTGGAACCGTCAGAACTGGAGAATAAAATTACATGAATCAAATACTACTATTACAGACAACATGTCTGTACCTAGCGACGGTCGGAACTGTAGTAAATAAAATTGCATGAAACAAATATTGCTATAACAGACAACATGTCTGTCTATTGGAACGGTCAGAACTGGAGAGCCGGACTGCCCGAGACACTTCGCGCGCCAAGCCAGCAAGGCGTGACCCGAACGCAGTAATATCGGCAGTAATATCGTCAGTCTTTTGTTTTAGTAATACTTTGATTTTAATAATTTTGAAATGACTGACCGAAAGCTGGCTGTTGAGAGATGTTTATTAAAAAAATTAAGTAATTTGGATGACGGGTTTAATTAATAATAGCAACTAAAGTTTAACCTTTTGGCACCCTACCGCCGAACACAGCAGGCAATCACAGAGCAGCAGCTTCATGCAGGCGGTCTTTCTCACGGGAATGGTACCGAATCTAACATCTGCCACCGTTACCTCATCCCACATTGCGTCATCTTTATGCTTCTTGCATCTCCGCTGCCCTGGGAACAGCTTCCTGGAGCCTAATATGGTGGCTGAATAAGCCAGAAATATTACAATATGTCTGTTCTCACGTTCCCATACCGTCCAACATCAGGCCACTGTCACATTAGAACGCTCTACACATCTCGACATTGCACGTTTCGACCAGCTGGTCAAATGAAGACCCATAATGAGTCCGCTTCGAACTATGTCAGATGCTAATAACGCTGCCTCACACGAGTACGGTGCATTCCTTGTCTCTCACAACATTCAGACAACATCTGCCGCTGTTAAGGTCCCTTATGGATCCTAATAGGCCTGGTAACGACACGAAACACGAACAAAAAAATGTATTCTGGTGACCATTCAGTATCTCACAGGGAATCGCAATTCTACTCATTTACATGCCCGCCGATGGTGTGTACATGTACGTACTCACAAGGACATCCGACCATCTCTTCTAGGTGCGTCATCTTTTTTTTTTTTTTTTCAGGCTGTATAAGTGAAGTTTTTTTACAAAGTTTCTTCCTGTGTTAACCGTAAAAAATTTTGTATTCCAAGTCTGAATTAGCTAGTCAACATAACTTCGACATCAGTATTTCACCGAGCAATGTGGCGCAGTGGTTATCCCATCGGATTAGCACCCAGAGGACGACAGTTCAAATCCGCCATTCGACTCTCTTGATCTCGGTTTTCTGTGATTTACCTAAATCGCTTAAGGCAAATGCTGGAACGGTTTCTTTGAAAGGGCACAACCGGTTTCTTTCCCCATCCTTCGTTAATCAAAGCTTCTGCTCCGTCTCTAATGATCTCGTCGTGTTCGGAATATTAAACACTAACCTTCCTTCCTTCCTTCCATCCTTGCTAACATCAGAACAAAACTGCCGCCCAGTGAGGTATAGGCTAGTGCTATCTCTGCATCTCAGCCTCCTTACCATTATATTGTTCTCCAGTTCTCTCCTTCCTCCCTCTCCTCCCTTTTCCCATACTTCAACTCATTTTCTTTTATCCTTCCTCATTTTGTTTCTCCCATCAGAAACGCCGCGTAGAGAGCTAGGGCACGTGCCCCAGCTGCCATACCTCAATTACGCTACTGCTCTGCCACGAAACACTGTAAATATTCACACGATCCTTCTTTCTATGTCCTCAGTTACACTTGAACAGTATACAGGTATGGACCATACGTTTGTATTGTACCGCAATCTCTTTTGTAGACAAAGTGCAGTTACTAGTGCCTTCCCAATTAGTTGTTGGCTGCCATTTACTACACATAATCTGAATGCGTGTGTTCGTTCCATTTAAAATCTCTATCCATTGTTACCGCTAAATATTCGTATAACATGACTGATTCCGGATCTCTCACTAACCATATACTGCAAGGTTACCACGTTCCGCTTTTCGTAAACTGTTCAACTTCGCATTGATCTACAATAAGAGTTAACTGCCAAACTTTTCTTCAGTAAGGTATTTTATCGAAGCAGAACTGGATAGTAACGCAATATATACCGGATATAATTTCTTCGTAGATAATTGCACGGTCTGCGAAAAGTCCCACGCAATAACGAATGGTTCAAATGGCTCTAACACTATGGGACATAACATCTGAGGTCGTCAGTCGCCTAGACTTAGAACTACTTAAACCTAACCAACCTAAAGTCATAACACACATCCATGCCCGAGGCAGGATTCGAACTTGCGACCGTAGCAGCCGCGTGGTTCCGGACTGAAGTGTCTAGAACCGCTCGGCCACGGCGGATACTTTTGATCACATAGTGTATCTTCTGTCATCCACGGTACAGTGACGTGCGGAATAAAGATAGAGAGAGACGACTGCACCCCGCAGATATCGACGCAGAAAAGGCCCCCGCGAATACGTGCGAAAGAGGATATTGCCCTCTTACGTGTCGTTATTCGCCTCAGCCCTAACCCTTCGGTCGTTAGAATCTTTACGCTGCTGGTTTCCCTCGAACGCAACAAAAGAAAAGATAACAACAGGACCGTTCGGACAGTAAAACAATGGAACTAACGAAGCGATTACTCCAGTCGTCGGAGGCACACGACCAACGCGAACGTGCGTATTAAGAGGAAGTGACTCGTCTGGATGGAACGCAGCCGCAGCGAGGCACTAATTGGCGGCTAATGCATAATTACCGGAGAAGGGAGGAAGCCACAACGCTAATGAAGCAGGAAGCCCAACACGGTTGCTAACTCGGAGCCGTGTGGCGCCAGCAGCAGTGCGACCGGAGGTGGAGGAGGATCTGGGATCCGGCTGGAGAGGCAGCGAGCAGCTCAAGGAGACGTCGCCAATCAGCCGGCGATCGCTATCTCCAGAGAACGCCGCCGCCGCCGGCGTGTTCCCGTCGTCATGAGCCAGCGCACGGAAAAAGGACGACCGCAGGCGGCTCTGGTTAGCCTTCTGCCGGGACGGGACCGCGGCGCCGTGACGGACCCGTCAACTCCTATCCCTCCGCCGTTTCTTTCTCCTGCCGTCTCAAATACTTCTCGCTCAGACGTAAAGCGGCCGACGTCACTTGTGATCTGCGGATTTTTCAACGTGAACCAGCACTTGGACCCCTTCAGCCTCTCTCTCTCTCTCTCTCTTTCTTTCTTTCTCTCTTCCCCCCCCCCCCCCCCCCCCCACCCACACACACACACTGTCACTTCCAAAAAGAACATTCAAAATAATTGTTGGGAAAACATAGACAAAGTAAATTAAATTTAACAATGGTTTTCCTCAATGGCCCCTCTTAACTCCTCTGCTCTTTAGCATGTATGTCCCTGGTATGCCTGTAACAACATCTCTAAAATCAGGATACGCTCAGGGTTGGGCACTACTTACACAACACAAGGAAATTTTAAAAAAAGGAGGGCATTTTAACAAGTGACTTGGTTGTAAAGCGTAATAGTTTCCAGGCCCGCCCGGTTGGCCGAGCGGTCTAACGGGGGCCAAACCGCACAATAACCCTGGGTTTCGGTGTGGGGCGGCGGATGGGTGAAGTGGACTGCGGTAGTCGCCGTGGGGTTGTGGACCATTGCAGCTGCGGCGGGGACGGAGCCTCTCCGTCGTTTCTAGGTCCCCGGTTACAATACAATACAATACAATACAACAGTTCCCAGAAATGGAGGCTGCAGTTCAGTTCAAATACCACGGAGGTTTCATTCTTTCATCTGAGCAATATACTTGCATACATGGAGCTTAGAATTCCTTTCAAGAATGCCACCTTAATTCACAATAAAACTCTGAGGTATCTAGGAGTTACTTTAAACAGAACGTTAAGCTATAAGTAACACCTGACAAAGACGGCTCCAAAGAGTACAACGAATAACACATAGAGAAGCTGTGTGGCATCACATGAGGCTCTTCGGCATCTATGTTATGAATAATACACAACTGGCTATTAAAATTGCTACACCACGAAGATGACATGCTACAGACGCGACATTTAACCGACAGGAAGAAGATACTGTGATATGCAAATGATTAGCTTCTCAGAGCATTCACACAAAATTGGCGCCGGTGGCGACACATACAACGTGATGACATGGGGAAAGATTCCAACCGATTTCTCATACACAAACAGCAGTTGACTGGCGTTGCCAGGTGAAACGTTGTTATGATGCCTCGTGTAAGGAGGAGAAATGCGTACCATCACTTTTCCGACTTTGATAAATGTCAGGTTGTAGCCTATCCCGATTGCGGTTTATCGTATCGCGACATTGCTGCTCGCGTTGGTCGAGATCCAATGACTGTTAGCAGAATATGGAATCGGTGGGTTCAGGAGGGTAATACGGAACGCCGTGCTGGATCCCAACGGCCTCGTATCACTAGCAGTGAGATGACAGGCATCTTATCCGCATGGCTGTAACGGATCGTGCAGCCACGTCTCGGTCCCTGAGTCAACAGATGGGGACGTTTGCAAGACAACAACCATCTGCACACACAGTTCGACGACGATTGCAGCAGCATGGACTATCACCTCGGAGACCATGGCTGCGGTTACACTTGACGCTGCATCACAGACAGGGGCGCCTGCGATGGTGTACTCAACGACGAACCTGGGTGCACGAATGGCAAACCATTTTTTCGGATGAATCCAGTTTCTGTTTACAGCATCATGATGGTGTTTGGCGACATCGCGGTGAACGCACATTGGAAGCGTGTATTCGTCATCGCCATACTGGCGTATCACCCGACGTGATGGTATGGGGTGCCATTGGTTACACGTCTCGGTCACCTCTTGTTCGCATTGACGGCACTTTGAACAGTGGAAGTTACATTTCAGATGTGTTACGACTCGTGGCTCTACCCTTCATTCGATCCCTGCGAAACCCTACATTTCAGCAGGATAATGCACGACCGCATGTTGCAGGGCCTTTACGGGCCTTTCTGGATACAGAAAATGTTCGACTGCTGCTCTGGCCAGCACATTCTCCAGATCTCTCACCAATTGAAAACGTCTGGTCAATGGTGGCCAAGCAACTGGCTCGTCACAATACGC
This sequence comes from Schistocerca americana, assembly GCF_021461395.2. Taxonomy (NCBI): domain Eukaryota; kingdom Metazoa; phylum Arthropoda; class Insecta; order Orthoptera; family Acrididae; genus Schistocerca; species Schistocerca americana. Next base: position 321,761,982 of record NC_060121.1, on the reverse strand, counting down.
CAGTCACTACTCTTGATGAATTGCGGTATCGTGTTGAAGCTGCATGGGCAACTGTACCTGTACACGCCATCCAAGTTCTATTTGACTCAATGCCCAGGCGTATCAAGGCCGTTATTACGGCCAGAGGTGGTTGTTCTGGGTACTGATTTCTCAGGATCTATGCACCCAAATTGTGTGAAAAGGTAATCACATGTCAGTTCTAGTATAATATATTTGTCCAATGAATACCCGTTTATCATCTGCACTTCTTCTTGGTGTAGCAATTTTAATGACCAGTAGTGTAGCTATAGTTCTATTTTATTCAGTAGCACATTACTACTGCACCATCCGTCTCAAAAACCTCCAGCCTAAGAAAATAATCGGACTCAATCACACAAAACGAATGAATTCGGGCCCGGTTAAAACTACTCCCAACTTCTGGCTACCAGTCCTAAGTCATAAACCACCACAAGAGCGAAGACAACAAGCACTTCTTACAGAGCTTTTAAAAAAATTCAGAGCGATCAACAACTACCTTTTCGAAACTTCCTGGCAAGTTGAAACTGTGTGCCTGACCGAGACTCGAACCCGGAACCTTTGCCTTTCGAAGGCAAGTGCTCTACCGACCGAATTCGAGTCTTGGTCCGGCACACAGTTTTAATCTGTCCGCACTCCGCTGCACAGCGAGAATCTGCGATTACACAAATATTAAACGACTGCGCCCTAGAAAGCCATCGAGTGCGGAAGATATTGCAATTGATGCTTGAAAATAGGTCGCTTACAAAATATTGTTCCACCCATTCTTAAGTATTGTTCGTCTGTCTTGTTGACTTACCTTGTTGAAAAGCAGAGGAGATAAGAGATTCGAGGAAGGACTGCACCATTCGTTACCGATTTGCTTAACCAGTGCGCAAATGCCACAGAAATGCCAAACAAACTGCATCGTGGATCTTTGAGATCTACAATTTTATTCATGGCTGTCAGTCTGCAGCTGTGAAGCACGTTTTAAGAACAGAAATAATCAGTTGTCAGCTGCACAGATTTTTATTAAATTAACTTCTTGGCTAGTTCCTCAGAAGAGCATACAATTAAGCTTACATCGGGAAGTATTCCTCAAGCAAACTGTGGACGATAGAGTCCTACAAAAATGGATGTAGAATAAAGATTTAGGGATTACGAGGGTTGTATCACACTTAACAGCAGATTGATAATGATAAGAGTACAGTAATAAGCACGTTATAAAAATACCTTCGTTAAAATATTTACATAGCACTTGCAAGCGGTTAAAAAGTAACGTAAAAAATGTAAAGATATGGTGACGGAAAAAACTTCGCGTCATAAGTAAAATATTAAAAACCACGAGACATATGATGATGATGATTAGCACCAACAGACAGTTTGGCTATAAAAGGTTTCACGTACATAAGAAGCAATGAGCGTTAGTGTGCCTAAAAGCTCACGAAGACTAAGTACAATGACGGCGTTCATGTCTATTACAAAAGTTAAACAAATTTGACATCAATCTTAAAGAAATGGAACATCATTAAGATCTTATGTCACATGCTAATGAAGCGTATAAATTTTTTTAGAAAAATTACGTAGCTTGTAAAAAGGGGTGAAGAATTGGTACAATGATCACGTTTATTTAATAATCAGCTGATTGTGGCGCCGTGGGACGATAGAGAAGCGGCGCTACATTGAACTTTCCATCATGACGTAGAGACCGGCGGCTGGATACGAGATTTCAAGGACGCAAGTAATTTTAAATTATCTTGTTCAGAGTGTGACAACTGCTGCAAGAAATAAAAATATGGGCATTTGAGACCATCTTGAATGCGAATTCTGAAAACAGCTACACGTAAAATCAACATTTATGCTTACTGTCATGACACCATGATCTTCAGTTTCCTTTCAGATTGTCGATAACGAGGCAATGCTCAATTTCTAAAATCTTAGGTGCCAGATTGCACCTCTTCGATCATACAACCCCCCACAGCATGCCACAGCCACAAAAACCACAAGTTTCGATTTTTGAAAACTTGTGATAAAATTTAAAATGATACAAAATACTGTTCTGTAATTCAGCTTTTTAAAACATAATTTCTTGTGAACAATACAAAAACCACAAGATTTAACAAAAACAACAGGTGCTCGCAAGCGTTCCGGTAGCAGTGTTACTTTGCTCCCTACTTCTGCTCGACACATATCGGTCAAAGTCGGTAGTCTTCGTTGATATGACGTCATTTTTTCAACTACTGCTAGCCGCAATGTTCAAACATTTTCGTTGTAGCTGGTCGGTAAACGTGTGTCCGGCACTTAGCGATTAATAACAATGACGATATTCCTGGCCCATTGGGGTCACGTACAGTTCCTACTTCCCGAAGAGTTAAGAAAAACAGAATGCGATGTAACATGAGACACTGAGTTAGATGTTTCGTAAATGTAAAAACGTCATTTGTCTTCTACTCATTGAGTTATATTACAACTGAATCGATTCAATGTTATATTCATTACTACAAATACGCAACACATTTGAACAGGAACGTTCCTTTAATACGTCTCAGCGGTAAATTAGTTACGTTTCGATTTAACACACGTGCACTAGTTTCAATCGTCAGTGTCGACTTGTTCCTGTAAGTTAAAAATAAATTTCCTGAGAGGTACGGGAACACCGTTCCGCCGCGTCCCTCATAAATTAAGCCGTGCAACGAGGTATTTAGCGTTTGCTAAACAGTCAGAAATGTCATTTCTCAATATACCGCATAGTTCTTTCATACACATCCTCCACCTCACTCCCTAATCTTTCGTGATTTGCCTTTTTCATGTCTTTGCAGAAATTCGTTCGGGCTGAACTGAATTTCTCTCGATCTCGGCAGAAACTGTAGTTTATTGCGCAATGTTACCCTTACACGTTTCTGTACAGTGAGGTGACAAAGCACATGAGATACCTCCTAATACCGTGGCGCATCTCGTTTGGCCTGGTGTAGTGCAGCAGCCCGAAGTGGCATCGACTCAACAAGAAGTTAACAGTCCCCTGCAGAAATACTGACCCATACAGCGACTATAGCCGTCCACAAGTACGAACGTGTTGCTGATGTAGGATTTTCTGCACCAACTGTGCGCGAATCGTCCAGAATGTTATTCAAACCAATCGCGAACAACTGCGGCCCGGTGACACGACATCGTTGTTTGGGAATACGAATTCCATGAATGGCTGCAAATGGTCTATGAGTAACCGAACATAACCGTTTCTAGTCGATCAGTTCAGTTGGACCAAAGGACCCAGTCCATTCCGTGTAAACACAGCCCTCACCATTATGGATCCACCACCAATTTGTACAGTGACCTGTCGACAGCTATTACCAGCCGGCCGACGTGGCCGAGCGGTTCTAGGCACTTCAGTCTGGAACCACGCGGCTGCTACGGTCGCAGGTTCGAATCCTGCCTCGGGCAGCGATGTGTGTGATGTCCTTAGGTTAGTTAGGTTTACGTATTTCTATTAGAGCCATTCGAATAGCTCTTACCAAATGAAATAGGATCACATCTGACCAGGCCAAAGATTTCCAGTCGTCTACGGTCCACCCAAAACGGCCAAGAGCCCAGGAGAGGCACTGCAGATGATGTCGTACTGTTAGCAAATGAAGTCGCTGCCATAGCCTATTAACGCCAAATTTCGCTGCACTTTCCTAACGGATACATCCGTTGTACATCCCACATTGGTTTCTGCGGTTATTTCAGGCAGCGCTGCTTGTCTGTTAGCACTGCCAACCCTACGCAAACGCCGCTGCTCTCGGTCGTTAAGGGGAGATTTACTGACTTTGGCCCGAAAAAAGGATGTTCTTTTAGAATTTTTTTCTCGGGATTTGTTATAGATATCAATGTCAAATTTGGTCAAAATGTTTATTGATACTTCCTCTACAAATTGGCATGTCGAAGAGCAAAGGCGGAAGTGCCGTCGGAACGAAACAAAATTTCGATGTAGACCTCCACGCGCGGTATGTCAAAGCTCAGCCAGCTTGTCTGAAATCAAAATTGAGTTGACGTTAGCGAAGTATATAATATTCTTTAGGAGTTGTACCTCGCTTATATTATTTGGACCATAGGAAACAAAATGGCGGCCATTTGAAAAAATAGGGTTTTTTTCATCGATTTTTCGAGTTCGTCGGCCATGTAAAAATATTTATAGTTGATGGATTGGAATAAAAGTGGTACAACTCCTAGACAATTTAGTTAGCTTCGTCGGAAAAAAAGAATCACGCCAAGCGGTTCAGTTGATTTGAAGTTAGCATACCGCGCGATAAAAAAATAAATAAAAGAAAGTCATTTCGGGAAAAACGCGTTAGAAGTTTTGACCACATATAAATGCAATATTATGCAACTTACGTTCAATCTGATATTCCGGATCCGTAAACTAGTCCTTCCACTTCCTCGTAGAGGGCGTTCTGCTTGATCTGGGCCATCCTGCGCTGCTCCAGAGCCGCTCATACGGCCGGTGCCAAGCGGTTTTCGGCCGCTTGAATCCGGTGGTCGTCCGAATGCTTGGCGAACTGCGTCGAATAGAGTCCCAGGGTGACATCTATCGTTTTCATGGTCTTCAGAATTGCTGAAAACCCTTCGTTGAAGCTGCTCACTGCCAGAAAATTCGCAATCTCCACGGTCTTCGCACCAGAATGCAAATGCTTGGGGGCTAACTACCAAACACACGCGTTCAAACTTTCATTTGAATTTTGTGTGTTTCCTCCCAAGCACCGGTACAATAACTCGTCTTCCGAAAGAAAAAAAACTGGTGCGTGAAAAAGACCGATTTCAGGCAGGTGCGTTTTTTTGTTCAATCGCGAATAACAAACATTTCTGTTCCGTATTCGCAAAAACCGTTTCAGGGAAGGATTCTAAACACTTTTATGGATCCGAAACTTCAATTTTAAAAAAATCGATTTTTTGGACCAAAAGATAGTAAACCTCGCCTTAAGTGAAAGCCGTCCTCCTCTGCGCCATCCGAGGTGACAGGTTATGCCTGAAATTTTGTGCTCTCGGCCCACTCCCGACACTGTGGATCTCGGACTACCGAATTACCTATCGATTTCCGAAATAGAATGTCCCTTGCTCTTTCTCCAGCTACCATTTCGCGTTCAAAGCCTGTTATTTCCCGTCGTGCGGCCGTAATCGCGTCGGAAACCTTTTCGCATGAATCACCTGAGTAGAAATTACAGCTCCGTCAAAGCACTGTCCTTTTATATATTGTGTACGCGATAGCATCGCCATCTTTGTATGAGTATATCGCTGTACCATGACTTTAGTCACATCAGTGTATTGCGCAGTGTACTGACAAGGGAATCTCCCCATCGCACCCCCCCCCCCCCTCAGATTTAGTTATAAATTGACACAGTGGATAGGCCTTGAAAAACTGAACACAGATCAATCGAGAAAACAGGAAGAAGTTGTGTGGAACTACGAAAAAATAAGCAAAATATACAATATGAGTAGTCCATGAGAAAGATAGGCAACATTATGGACACTTTGAGCTGAGGAGCGCCCTGGTCCCGTGGTTAGAATGAGCAGCTGAGGAACGAGAGGTCCTTGGTTCTAGTTTTCCCTCGAGCGAAAATTTTAATTTCTTTATTCTCGCAAAGTTACGATCTGTCCGTTCATTCATTGACGTCTCTGTTCACTGTAATAAGTTTAGAGTCGGTGTTTTGCGACCGCACCGCAAAACCGTGCGATTAGTAGACGAAAGGACGTGCCTCTCCAATAGGAACCGAAAACATTTGATCGCAAGGTCATAGGTCAACCGATTCCTCCACGGGAAAACACGTCTGATATATTCTATACGACACTGGTGACGGCATGTGCGTCACATGACAGAAATATGTTGTCGACCCACCTAACTTGCACACTTGGCGAATGGGTAAAAAGATTCTTCTACCTTGCCCGATTTAGGTTTTCTTGTGAATGTGATAATCACTCCCAAAAAAGTGATGAAAACATAAGGGTTTCTGACATAAACTGCAACAAATGAATGCAAAAGTTTCACAGTCGCACAGTTGCCTGTGCTCTGTCAAAACGTATGTTTTTTACGTTTTCAAATGTTTCCGTGCTTAGACCGTCAAATTCTGTATATGTCCAAGCAAATCTGAACATGTCCTGGAATTTTGGAAAGCGAAGTTGATTATGTGTGAGTGCCTGAACTTTGATAATTATCTGAAAATAAAAAATTAACATTTTCATCCGAGAGAAGATTTGAACCAAGGACCTGTCGTTCCACAGCTGCTCACGCTAACCACGGGACCACGGCGCTCGTAAGCTCACACATTCCTTGATGTTGCATACGTTGCGCATGGACTACTCAGTTTGTATATTTTGCTTATTTTTTTCATAGTTCCACACAACTTCCTGTTTTCTCGATCGATCTGTGTTCAGTTTTTCAAGGCCTATTCCTGTGCCAACTTATAACTAAATCTGACGGGGGTGCGATGGGGAGGTTCCCTTGTAAGGGAGAATCAATATTTCTAAAGCTCTGCAGCCTCCTTCAATACACTGCACAAGAAGTCAATACCGCACTCAGACGGTCAATATTGTTGCACAATACTCGGTATTGCGCACTAAATCTTGAGTTTGTGAGGGGCTTCATTATTCCGTTTCAGTGCCGACAGACGTTCTTCTCGGGCACCATATGCGAGTGATGGGAAAAGTACCCTCAGATTTAGAACTGCACCTCCCCTACAGAGAGAAAAAATTTTCACCGCTGTCACAATAGAACGTGAGTCGTCTTGGTTTACAACGCAAATATTACGCGTGGAAGGAGGCGGGGACAGTGTCACAGCACGGATAATAAATACGTAGCGGACCGCACGTGGGCCGCAAAGTTGGCCCGTAAACAAGCGAGCGGTGGCATCTGCCGAGCGAAACCTGGCGGACGCGGAGGCGGCGTCGCAGTGGGAGAGAAGACAAGACGCCGTCTGGGAGCCGAGCCGAGCTAAGCGCGCACCACCTGCTGCGACACGCGAACAGCAGCCCGCCGTCCACACACACACACACACACACACACACACACATACGATTGGGGAGGGGGGGGGGGTTTCCTACCGCTGGCTCTTCTTCACAACACTCGGTCCGTGGCGCTTTGCCATTCAGTGGAGCGTGTTGTAAATTGTGTGCCAAATTTAGCGTAGCACTCATAAAATTATTTGCTCTTAGTGTCAAACAGACAGTGCATCGTACCCTAAACGTTTTATTACGTGTATTCCCAAAAAAGGAATGGCCGAAAACCGGTGGAAACATAAAACACAGGCAGGTTCAAGAAAATATATTACGCAGTTGCGTAAATGTTTGTCTGGTTATACTGGTTTCGACTGTACAGTCATTTTAAACGGGTCTTAGGATGAATCTTAGCCTAAAGCTGCGCCTATGTTTGTCGGGATGTTGATTGGAATACTCTCTTTCATATTCTTAAGATGGCAGGGGTAAAATACAGGGAGCGAAAGGCTATTTACAATTTGACAATTGGTACAGAAACCAGATGGCAGTTATAAGACTCGAGGGGCATGAAAGGGAGGCAGTGGTCGGGAAGGGAGTGAGACAAGGTTGTAGCTTATCCCCGATGTTATCCAATCTGTATATTGATCAAGCAGTAAAGGAAACAAAAGAAAAATTCGGAGTAGGAATTAAAATCCATGGAAAAGAAATAAAAACTTTGGGGTTCGCCGATGACATTGTAATTCTCTCAGAGACAGCAAAGGACCTGGAAGAGCAGCTGAACGCAATGGACAGTATCTTGAAAGGAGGATATAAGATGAACATCAACAAAAACAAAACGAGGATAATGGAATGTAGTCGAATTAAATAGGGTGATGCTGCGGGAATTAGATTAGGAAATTAGACACTTGAAGTAATAAATGAGTTTTACTATTTGGGGAGCAAAATAACTCACGATGGTCGAAGTAGAGAGGATATAAAATGTAGACTGGCAATGGCAAGGAAAGCGTTTCTGATGAAGATAAATTGTTTGACATCGAGTATAGATTTAAGTGTCAGGAAGTCGTTTCTGAAAGTATTTGTATGGAGTGTAGCCATGTATGAAAGTGAAACGTGGACGATAAACAGTTTAGACAAGAAGAGAATAAAAGTTTTCGAAATGTGGTGCTACAGAAGAATGCTGAAGATTAGATGGGTAGATCACATAACTAATGAGGACGTATTAAACAGAATTGGAGAGAAGAGAAAATTGTGGCACAACTTGAGTAGAAGAAGGGATCGGTTGGTAGGACATATTCTGAGGCATCAAGGGATCACCAATTTAGTATTGGAGGGCAGCGTGGAGGGTAAAAATCGTAGAGGGAGACCAAGAGATGAATATACTAAACAGATTCAGAAGGATGTAGATTGCAGTAGGTACTGGCGGATGAAGAAGCTTGTTCAAAAATGTTCAAATGTGTGTGAAATCTTATGGGACTTAAGTGCTAAGGTCATCAGTCCCTAAGCTTGCACACTACTTAACCTAAATCATCCGAAAGACAAACACACACACCCATGCCCGAGGGAGGACTCGAACCTCCGCCGGGACCAGCCGCACAGTCCATGACTGCAGAAGAAGCTTGCACAGGATAGAGTAGCATGGAGAGCTGCGTCAAACCAGTCTCTCGACTGAAGACCACAACAACATGTTTGTCGGGCATCATCATACGTGAGACTGTCCTACCAGTAAACTGCACCACTTCTGCTTCTTTACTCCGCAAGCAGTTCACGGTGAGATACGGTTTCATAACCAATTGTCGATTATTGAAGCAAAGCCGATTGCAACACCTAGCAACAGACTCTTTGACCCCATTCTAAATTGGTGATAAGCAAATTTTGTCTTTTATATACTAGAAAAGTTTATAATAACACTACAATATTGCTTGCTGATTCCATAAATACCACACAACAGTTCTGAAATTGTATTTTGGGACCGCTGTAAGAAATTCATATTTTGAAAGTTGAAACCAGTTACATTCATCACCCCATACATTGCTACCATGAACTGAGGACCTATAACAACAGCCGGCCGAAGTGGCCGTGCGGTTAAAGGCGCTGCAGTCTGGAACCGCAAGGCCGCTACGGTCGCAGGTTCGAATCCTGCCTCGGGCATGGATGTTTGTGTTGTCCTTAGGTTAGTTAGGTTTAACTAGTTCTAAGTTCTAGGGGACTAATGACCTCAGCAGTTGAGTCCCATAGTGCTCAGAGCCATTTGAACCATTTGAACCTATAACAACTAAAGGATATTAAGTTCCATGGGGGAGCTCCTCATTTGGATAATTCCAAAATTGTGTCAAGTATTAACGAAAGAAATTGTGATGCCATATTGAAATTGAACTAAACGATTATTTCCAAATGTGTCCATCATTAAACTAGCGCTAGAGATCAAAAGAGCATATTTTACACATGCTGTAACCCAAACGCATCAGGTGAATTAATATACATAAATATTAACTGTAATAATAAATTCTCCATAACTTTGGAAACCTTAAGCACTAGCAAAATCTAAAATCAGTTTTGGAATTAGCACAAATATTCCTTTCAGTTGTGAAATTTTATCCATCGTTTCACCGTCGTTTCAACAGTCATAAAAATTACGTCTATTTTGCTTAGATGGTATATTAGGTTGTGGGAAGGTAGTCGACTCAGATATGGTTGCTACCGTTATTAATACACGTTACGACTAATTTGATATACAAAGGAAAAACTCATTTCATTTAAAACTAATATTAATTAAATGGCGCTAGCCATCAGGCAGATTAATTCCGCTGTAAAGTACTAATTTATACTTTGTTTTTGTGACCTCATGTCCGTTATAGATTTTTGAGGAATCAAAAGCCTGTTCAGAGCGTAGTAACGTTGGGGGTAGGTGGTGTACGCCGATATTACTTATATTTATATGAGTGCCTTCCGAAAGAATTTTGTCAACAGTGGTAAAATATGGTCATTGGCTATTGTTGCTATGAATTTGTATTCTGAACTGGGTTTACGTGATAAATATTGTGGCATAGAGACATGTTTTGACCTATTACTCAGTACCTGGAACACAGTGCATAGCACAACTGAACACTGGAACCAAATTCCTGGAATGAGCTGCAGCCAGTTTAATTAATCATTGTTATTAGTGAAATCCATATGTTGGATTTGTGGCTTCAGTTAAAAGGGGGCTCAAAATTTAATATCTTTAACTGACTTCAAGCCTAGGCAATATCACAATTGTGTGCGGTGGAGGGTATTTGCGTTACCACTATCATCTCTTCCCTCCCCTGTACCATTCGTGAATGTCTCGTGGGACAAATGAGTGTATTAATTGTTCACTCTAAGAAGACTGTCGATGTGGTGGTAATATAATTCTTTCGGTACCGACAGCTGCCTCTGTACAGTCAACTAGCACTGTATTCGTACGACTGGAAAAAGTGAACATCGGCCTTAAGTCATACGCTGTCTTTCGACTTCTGTGGTTACGGCTTCTCCCTTTAGCCGAAGAACAGAGTTTTCTTACAGCGAATAGGTAATAGTTAAGTGCCCTCATGAGCTCTAACGACTCAAATTTTCTTCTCCCGGTAATTTCAAGAAGCGCATGTTTGTGTCTTCTTGGAAGGCTCGCTCTCGAAGTTTTAACAGTAAACGTCTGAGTGGTGCATAACACCTCTCTTGTAACGTCTGTCACTGACCTCCGTTGTACATCTCCATAACGCTCTCGCGTTTACGAAACGTATGTGTGATGAAACTTGCTGTTCTTCGATGGATCTTCTCTAACCCTTCTTTTAATCCAACCTGGTAAAGGTACCAAACTGGTGAGCAATAGTCAAGAACAGGTCGAACGATTGGTTTCAGAGCCATTTCTTTCACAGATGAATTTTGTTTCCCCAAGCTTCTTCTAGGAAATGTCAGCTCTGCTTTACCTATTTTTACATGGTCGTTCCACTTCACGACGCCCCAGATTGTTTGCAATGATTTATCATCTATAGTGTACAGTGGGCAAACGCTATATTTGTTAACAATGAGAGTCAACTGCCATCTCCTGCACCAGTCTTCGATCCTTCACACGTCTTCCCGTATTTCGATACATTCTATGGCATTGCACCGTTTCTACAGATAATAACACTGTCCACGAATAGCATCACGGAGTTCCGACGTTAGCTACCAGATAGTGAATACATATTGTAAAAAGTAATGGCCGTGTAACGTTCCCTTGGGATACTATCAAAAATACGTTTGACGATTTCATACCGTTTTTCAGTAAAACGTAGTACATACGTCGTGGATCAACACACTTTGTCCAACTTTTTCCCTGAATTAATTCGTAAAATGCGACTCCGGAAGATCTCAAAACCGAGCCAGGTGGCGCAGTGATTAGCACACTCGACTCGCATTTGGGAGGACTACGGTTCAAACCCGCGTCCGGCCATCCTTATATAGGTTTCCCGTGATTTCACTAAATAGCTTCAAGTAAATACAAGAATGGTTCCGTTGAAAAAGGCGCGGCCGACTTCCTTCCTCATCCTTCCCTAAGCCGGTGGGACCGATGACCTCGCTGTTTGGTCCCCTCGTCCCCTCCCCAAAATCAATCAACCAACCAACAAACCAAGGTCTCAAAATACCAATATACAGCTTCAATAACATCTTCATTGGACTTAAAAGATCTACCAGCCACAAACAGCGTTGTTGTTGTTGTGGTCTTCAGTCCAAAGACTGGTTTGATGCAGCTCCCCATGCTACTCTATCCTGTGCAAGCCTCTTCATCTCCGAATAACTACTGCAACCTAAATCCTCCTGAATCTGCTTAGTGTATTCATCTCTTAGTCTCCTTATACAATTTTTACCCTCCACGCTTCCCTCCAATACCAAACTGGTGATCCCCTGACGCCTCAGAATGTGTCGTACCAACCGATCCCTTCTTCTAGTCAAGTTGTGTCACAAATTCCTTTTCTCACCACTTCTATTCAGTACCTCCTCATTAGTCACGTGATCTATCCATCCAACTTTCAGCAGTCTTCTGCAGCACCACGTTTTGAAAGCTTCTATTCTCTTCTTGTTTACACCGTTTATCGTACATGTTTCACTTCCATACATGGCTACACTCCATGCAAATACATTCAGAAAAGTCTTCCTCACACTTAAATCTATACTCGATGTTAACAAATTTCTGTTCTTCACAAACGCTTTCCTTGCCATAGCCAGTCTACATTTTATATCCTCTCTACTTCGACCACCATCAGTTATTTTGCTCCTCATATAGCAAAACTCATTTACTACTTCAAGTGTCTCATTTCGTTATCTAATTCCCTCAGAATCACCTGATTTAATTCTACTACATTCCATTATCCTCATTTATCTTTTGTTGATGTTCATCTTGTATCATCCTTTCAAGACAAACACTGTAGAAGTCAAAATTTGTCAAACCAGGTAAATGAGTTCGATGCTCAATCGATTCGTACCTCAAATTCTTCAGCTTTTACACTACAGAAAGCTGCGAGTGGGTGCAGTGTTACGGTGATTGATACACGACGTGCAAGTTAAATAGAACTCAAAATATTTCATGCCTCTTAAGCCGGGCAACCCAACTTACATCATCTACTCCAGGTGCGCTTAATGTACGTCGAGTTGCCTATCTTAAGGTGGACGACAATTTTACAGGGCATTTTTATTTTGCCAACCCTATACATACAGGGGTTTCACGTACGACACGAGTTCTGTGTCTGGCATTGCACGAAAATCAATACCGGAAAGGCAGGCTCCAATCACCGCATAGATTCCGGTTCGTTTCTCTGACTGTGGCAAAAGTTTTTTCCGAAACTGATAAACTCAAAGTAGCCTTGGAAAAAAGTCCGAGAAATTCGTAGCGCCATTTAGAATTTCACAGTGGTGTGCTAATAGCATTTGCTCAGACAGCTGTGCACAAACTCAAACTGAAACTTTACAAAATAATGGTTGCGCATCGACTGACCTATTTAGAGACTGTTACCCGTTGCCAATTGTTCTGGGAGTTCACTCGCTTGGCCAGAATATAGAGCATTGCAGGTCCAACCTCCCATCGCGTACTGATTGGTATACCCAGTTGCAGCACTGATACCGAGTAACAGCCTCTGATTTGAACACCAGACTATATCCACATCCACTATAGTCACCTGGACTTAACAGATACATTTTAAACATTTCGCTAGCTACGTGTTTCCAAGATGTTAGCAGTTCTGCGGCCACTGAAGCACTGCGAATTGTCATCACCATCCTTTTTCTTCTGTTCCAGCCTCAGAACCTGGTGATGATGTCACAGTTCCCTGACTGCGACGTCAAGCTCTGCGATTTCGAGATATCGCGAGTTGTTGTTGAGGGCGCAGAGATCCGAGAACTGCTCGGCACTCCAGACTATGTCGGTGAGTAATTTGTCTTACTTTAATTTATTTTATTTTTTTCATCGTCCGTCTTCGGACTTATTTACAGTGGCCGTCCACGACTTAGTATCGTGAGTCAAACTCTTCATCTCGAGCATCTCTCGACATCCTCAGTTACTTGTGGAATATATTTATCACAATCTCTATCTTCCTCTGCAGTTTCTACCCTCTACGGCTCTCTCTCTTACCGTGGAAGTTATTCCCGATTTAGGAAGTATTCTAGCATTCTGCACCTTCTATTTACATTATTTACATTCCCTCATCAGTACAAAAAGTTTCGAGACTGGACCTATAACAAATAGAGGAAAGTTAAGATGATTTCAGGTGTTCTACATAGCTGCCTCCCACCCACCCACGCGAGTACAATGTACATAACGTCCATACAACCATGTGAAACTGTCAGAAAACTCTTTCTTTGGAATGTTGTTCAACTGGCGCATCAAGTTTGCTTGAATGTCAGTTATGTCATAAAAGCGTTGACCCTTCACATAAATTTCTGCACTTTGCTGTTTTGTGGTAGGTTCGTGTTGATAATACCAAGTCTTGTTACCCTTGTTGATTTTTTCCAGAAAAGAATTATCGGCGTTCTGCATTTCAATCTACTCGCGGTAGACTGGAGTCAAACAGTGCGGAACAAACTTTACACACACCCTTTCCCTTTTTCAAAACGTTCTGGGGAATGTCTTGAACACTTGATTCAGAGGCTTTAAACAAAAACACTGACACACCACGACCGCACGCTCACTACTTAACACTGTCTTCTTACAACTGACTGGCCGAATGCAGAGCTGTTGTTTGCAGCTGCCATATCAAGCTGCCATCGTAATTACTGCGCTAACGTCACTTGTACGCCAGGAATAAGAACAGTCGGTGAACTTTTTGGACGGATCAATTTTGTGTTCCAGATGTACATCCTCAGAAATTTCTTTCTCAAATTAAGACCTGTGTTTTCTGCTACTAGACTTCTTTTGGGGAGTGTCCTCTGTGCTTTTAATACACTACCCCATCTGGCGGCAGTCACCATTGTACCAGGGACTACGCGTGACCAACTCCTGTATGTTTCCTAATTTTCCGTAGAAACCTCTAATCCATTAACAGCATCGATTTGGTGCTTCAGACACTGTTTATTTACGTCGACTACCTGTTCAGTGACCTTTTCATCATTATTTGGTGGCGCAAGAACGAGAACTGGGAAATAAACACTGCATTAATCAACCGGAAAACACTCCATTGTAGACGACTCGTGCTCCAATAACAATATGTATTTTTTTAGACAGACGACGGGATGAACTTCCATAGATTAACGTAGTGTATGTCAACAGAGCTATATTCGTTCATGGATTTTTCTTGTAACAAGAGGGGGCTGAGACTTATCGTCTCTTATGATCATGAGCCTTGTGACCTGCGCTGCACTAACTTAAGATTGTGTTGCAGAAATGTTTATTTACACTTGTTAAGCACAGGTGTGAAAGGAACTAAAAGTCTGTACACAATATTCCAGTAGGGGGAAGCACGGGTGTGAAAGGAACTAAAAGACTGTATACAAGATTCCACTAGGGTGCAAGTGACACCTCCTCTTGTCTCTCCTCCCACAAGACCCTCCTCCACCCTCGCCCCCCACCCCCTTGCCCCTGAAATACACCTGGTCAACAGTTATTTACGATCTGCTTATACCTTCATAAATATTTATATATTACTCCAGACGTATTATTTTAGGTTTGAGAAATGTTTTACAGGCACATTGACGGATTTTCAAAACACTTGCCATTTTTCACAGATGTACTGTGAAATCTATGAAAAAAACCTCCCACGTACAGATAATTAGCACTTAAATATCTCAGATCCATAGTGGACCTTCAAAGGCTTTTTTCTGTTTTTAAGTTGAAAGGTCATAAGCGGACATTACCCAAGTCCCGACATCACTTGAAAAACAAACTCTGAGATGAAGATCAAGGGGTTCAGTGCAAACGTCTATTTCCTATCGCTGTTACGATTGTACTTCACTTCCAAATGTGTTCCCTATGGCTGTGTGGCAGTTCTCGTTGTTGGGCTGCCACTCGTCTGCATCTTCCTCGAATTAAGACGTGTGATGGTCTACCCGTCACCATCCACGCAGTGCTACTTTTCACTGGCGGGACGATCCTGAGGAGCCCCACTGCGTGAAGGGTTTGTGTGATGGCTTACCTCACTGGAATCTTAGTTCTTTGTAAGTTTCTGCAGGCGTCTAATACTCCCACTAGAGCTTGGCAGGTGAAGTTTGCACGCACGGCAGCTAAATGACGTCTTCACGAGACGTGTCCGTACGCTAGCGTCAGCCTTTCTGAAGGACGCATTCCATTACAGTGCAATATGTCAGTTCTTGCTGTCCTTCCGGGACTTTTTTTTACTGCGAACCGGGACGAGTTCCACAGTTGCGACATTACGCATTGCTTCATATACACCCGTAAATCTTGCTTAACGCTGTCAAGTATGCGCAGTAATTTCGTTTCCGTAAGTTATCGGGAATTCTTACCTCGCCTACAGAAGAACCTTGCTTGAAATGAAACAAACGCATTCCCCGAATTCTTCTTGGTTCATTGCGTCAAGTACTATTGTCCACTTCCACAGAGACCGTGAGTCCCACTCTCTTTGTTGTTCCTTAGCGACTTGTCTTTCCAGAAGCGGAGCAGGCGGCGTGCTTTCGGCATATTAAATGACAGAACAATTGTTTCGCTGCTCCTGTTGAGAAACATACTATGTATTACTCTGTTTCTTCATTAAGTTAAACTTTTTTATCTGGAAGCCAGCTGTGCTCTGCAACTTCACTCTTTCCTAGCGCTTACCTCGTCGTGTAAGCTTCGCAGTATCCACGATTTGACAAATTTATTTTATTTTAATTTTTTGGCAGGATATTCCTCCTGTTCACGATAGTCGCCAGGTAACCAAAGTGTCCATTTATACGTTCCTTTAAGAGTTCAACAGGTGTGCGAGGAAGCAGGGTAAAAACTGTAGGCCAACTGTTAATAGGCCAAGAAAATGAAAGTTTTGCCTTCCAAAACTTAATGTAATTCTGGAAACTGTTTTAATCACTGAAGTAGGCTTCATCTGGCATGAACTAATCCGAGTTTGTCCCGATTTCTGAGTGGAGCTTCAGTCTAGATGAAAAGAAAGCCCCCAAAATTTCGCACTTTTCTTTTTTTTTCAAATTCCTCCGAAACTCAGCATTTAATAGAAAAAGCCAAGGATAACAAAAATGTACAGCATAAAATTCTGCGTCTATTGACCACAAATATTTAATTAAATTTTCATATAGAAAAGCTACGTGAGAAAACTGTAATTTTGCACACTTTTCAAGAATAGTCGTTTCGTCACTATAAAACGTGCAGCATCTGAGAACTGGCCAATTTGAGGCTAAAAATTTTAGGAGAAAAGTTGTAGCGTATCAGTTTGCGAAATTACAAAGAAGAAATCGAGTCCTCCCTTTAAAGACACATAGACTCACAATGCCCTACAAGATCATCAACGGTGAAAGGATTTTTCGCAGAATCGCGTTCCACAAAGAGTCCACTGAAGAACTTCAGCACTATTTACAGTGCGAGGTAGCCACACATCCCCTGTCTACAAGGTCCTGTCATGTTAAAGTGACCACCTGCCGAGCCCTGAATAACAGTCTTTTGCAGTGCGGACATCAAGAGCCATTGAAGTTCTGGGAGCTACCGACAGGGATGCTGAGCCATACCAACTTCAGTGTCGTGGTCAGCTGCACTAGGTTTCCCGGTTGAGCATCCATGGTGCAAATTGAGCATCCATGATGCGAACAGCCCGATCGAGATGGTTCCATAGTTCTCGGTTTAAATCCGGGGAATCTGGTGGACAAGGAAGTCGGTGAATTCATTCTGGTGGTGTTCGAACCACGCACAGACACTGATCAGCAAGAACATTATGACCACCGGTCTACTGCCGATATAAACCTGTCTAGGCGATAGCAGCGTCACCTGGCGAGGAATGACTGCTAGTCAGACACACGCACGGGGCATGCAGTGAGCGTGCTGTCCACGTGTAGAACAGCGAAGGCGCGCGATCTATCTGTGTTTGACAGATGGCAGACTGTGATGGCCCGGAGGCTCGGCACGAGCATTTCGGAAACTGCACGACTTGTCGGCTGTTCGAGGAGTGCCGTGGCGGGTGTCTTCAACAAGTGACGCAACCAAGGTGAAACCACGACCAGACGTCGTAAGATTGGGCGGCCACCTATCATTACCGATGTCGGATGTCGCAGGTTGGGCAGACTGGTAAAACAGGACAGGTGGCAAACTGTGCCGTAACTAACATGAGACTTCAATGCTGGGCAAAGTACAAGTGTGTCGGAACACACAATGCACCGAACACTCCTAACGATTGGCCTCCGTAGCTGATGACCCACGCAAGTGTAATGTTAACACCATGACGTCGGCAAATAAGACTGAAATGGGCACGTGACCATCGTCAGTGGACATTGGCAAAATGGCAGATCGCTGCATGGTCTGACGACTCCCGATACCTTCTTCATCATCCCGATGGTAGTGAAACCGTCGTCTTCCAGCTCCTTGACATCTGTACTGCGAGACAGAGACAAGCTGGCTCCATTATGCTCTGGGAAACGTTCACGTGGGCATCCATGGATCCAGCGGAGTTCGTGCAAGGCACCTTGATGGCCAAGGAGTATCGTACACTGGTTACAGACCATGTAATCCCTTCATGACGATCATGTCTCCCGACGGCAGTGGCATTTTTCAACAAGATAATACGCCAATTCACAAGACCAAGAGTGTGTGGAAGTGGTACGAGGAACACAGTGACGAGTTACAAATGGTGTGCTGGGCCCCAGCTCGCCACATTCGAACTCGACCGAACGTATCTGGGATGCGATTGAGTGTGGCGTCAGAAGTCATAGGCCCCTCTCCGGAATTTACGGGAATTAGGTGGCTTGTGTGTGCAGATGTGGTTTCAGCTCCCTCCTGCGACCTAAGAAGGTCTCATTGCTTCCATGCCACGACGGGTCGCCGCTGTGCTATGGACATTCCGGCTATTAGGTAGGTGGTCATAACCTTCTCTCTGATCAGTGTAGACTGCGAGATGACTGACACGTTGCATTATCCTTCTGATAGATGACACAGTGGCGAGAAAAAAGAGAAACTGCATGAAAGACATGGCAGCCAAGGATAGATGTATGCCTCTGTTGAACCATGTGCTTTCCAGAATGACGAGATCGCCCAGGAAATGCCACAAAAATATTCCTCAGGCTGTAACACACTCTCCTCTAGCCTGGATCCTTCCGACGTTTGTTGCAGGGCCGTCTGTGCAAAGAGCATGAAGCTTGATTCATCTGAAAAGGCAAATTTCAGCCTTCGGTCACCGATGAACAGCAGTCAGCATGGGTACATGAACCAGGCGCCTTCTGGAAGGCCCATATACACCAACGTTCGCTGAACGGTCGTTGAGGAGAAAATATTGGTAATGCCTTGGTTCATCCGAGCGGTCAGTTGCTCAACAGCTGCATGTGTATTTGCCCGAACACATCTCTGCACCCGACGCCTATGATACGTGGCGCACCGCAGTTGTTTCGGCACCGGTTTTGGATAGGGCCAATTTGCCGTGCACGCTGCACTTTAACTATAGCGACACGTGAACAGTATACATATTTAGCCGTTTCAGAAATGCTTCCATCCTTGGCCTGAAAGCTAATGATTATGCCCTTCAGGAGGTCAGATAAATCTCTCCGTTTCCGCACTACGACGAGGACTGCAGTTTTTTTTTCCGTGTCCCCCCGATATGCGTTACATACCGTTCACTATTAGTGCTACCACTTTCCGTCTATGACTGGTCATTGCACGCTGACGTCGAACATTAATATGACTGGACCGAGTATGTTTAGTGACGTAGGTATGCGGGAAACACAAAAAGCTATGTTTTACAAGTTTTGATGCCTTTAAAGACCCAGTTAACTTCGAAAAGGCAGAGTTCATGCAGATGGAGGATTTTAGTTCTGTACAGTGCCATAGGAGGCCAAAGATCTATTTTCCTCCATAATTATATGCATACATCAAAAAAGGTTTTGCATCGCCCCGGTTCCCAGAACTCCTGAAGATAGACCTATCACAGACACAGTCCCTTTGACTGTTCAGAAATGTCACTAAAACCTCCCAAAGATGTAAACAACCATGCATGAGCAGCGCCTATTAGACGGAGGGGGTCCGACAGCCGATCAGTTCCAGTCATTCCACCAGGAAGGAGGTACACGGCTAGTGTTGTCTGTAGTTCAACCATGCCTAGACGATCAATACCGCGGTTCGATTGCGTCCGCATTGTTACTTAATTCCAGTAAGGTCTCTCAACAAGGGAAGTATCCAGGCGTCTCGGAGTGAACCAAAGCGATGTTTTTCGGACATGGAGGAGATCCAGAGAGACGGGAACTGTTGATGACGTGCTTCGCTCAGGCCGCCCAAGGGCTACTCCTGCTGTGGATGACCGCTACCTGTGGATTATGGCTCGGAGGAACCCTGACAGCAACGCCACCATGTTGAATAATACTTTTCGTGCAGTCGCAGAACGTACTGTTACGACTCAAACCGTGCACAATAGGCTTCATGATGCGCAACTTCACTTCCGACGTCCATGGCGAGGTCCATCTTTGCAACCACGACACCATGCAGCGAGGTACAGATGGGCCCAACAACATGCCGAATTGACCGCTCAGGATTGGAATCACGCCTCTTCACCGATGAGTGTTGCATACGCCTTCAACCAGACAATCGTCGGGGACGCGTTTGGAGGCAACCCGGTCAGGCTGAACGCCGTAGGCACACTGTCCAGCGAGTGCAGCAAGGTGGAGATTCCCTACTGTTTTGGAGTGGCATTATATGGGACCGACGTACGTTACTAATGGTCATGGAAGGCGCCGTAACGGCTGTACGATACGTGAATGCCATCCTCCGACCGATACTGCAAACATATCGGCAGCATATTGGTGGGGCATTCGTCTTCATGGACGACAATTTGCGCCCCCATCGTGGACATCTTGTGAATGACTTCCTTTAGGACAACGACATCGCTCGACTAGAGGGGCCGGCATGTTCTCCAGGCATGAACCCTATCGAAAATGTCTAGGATAGAATGAAAAGGGCTGTTTATGGACGACGTGACCCACCAACCATTCTGAGGGATCTACGCCGAATCGCCGTTGAGGAGTGGGACAATCTGGACCGAAAGTGCCTTAATGAACCTGTGGATAGTATGCTACGACGAGTACAGGGAAGCATCAATGCAAGAGAAAGTTCTACTGGGTGTTAGAGGTACCGGTGTGTACAGCAGTCTGGATCACCACCTCTGAAGGTCTCGCTGTATGGTGGAACAACACGCAATGTGTGGTTTTCATGAGCAATAAAAAGGGTGTAAATGAAGTTTATGTTGATCTCTATTCCAATTTTCTGTACATGTTCCGGAACTCTCGGAACCGAGGTGATGCAAAACTTTTTTTGATGTGTGTAGTATGTAGATTACATCAAGTGTTGGTATGGTAGAATGGTCACGATTGTTCTTGATGGATACCCTCATGTGACAAGTGCCAACAACGTCGGTAACCATGGCAAAAGATGTGTTTCTGTCGAACGAACAAAATAAGCAGTGCTGCGTTCCTTTACTGACAGCACAGCTTGATGGTGAGTACTTCAGTGTTAAGCAAGTTGTTGAGGACGCCGATACTTAACAGCAACTTCTACTTCTACAGCTGTCGACCTTGCTCAGCGCTCTATACCGTTGTTTTTGTTAGGGAGGACACTGACCTGCTTGTGATTCAGATCGCTTAAGCCCCATTGATCCCCAACATTTTGCTTCCGAAGCCAGGCAAAGACAGCTCCCGAAATTTGAAGTTGTCTCAAATATCGAAAGACGACGTTCTGTTCCTACATGCCTTCAGTGGCTACAAGAGAACTGAAACTCCTCAGGGCATTGCAGACGAAAAACAACCTGCAGAAAGCATCTGATATATTCAGCAGCTCCAGTGCGACTCCTGATGGCATTGATGATGTTGGACAGAAGTTCATAGCAGCCATGTACTGCGAAGATCAAACAAAGCTATTAAATGTGCTTAGCTATAGAATCTTTGAAAAATCTATATCAAAGACATCATTCAACCTCTTATAGAAGCAGTTGCTCGGCATCATTTCCCGAGGGCGAAGGTGGAAAATCAAATATGACGATACAGCAGAACACGAACCAGCCGGCCGTTGTGGTAGAGCGGTTCTAGGCACTTCCGTCCGGAACCGCGCTGCTGCTACGGTTGCAGGCTCGAATCGTGCCTCGGGCCTGGATGTGTGTGATGTCCTTAAGTTAGCTAGGTTTAAGTAGTTCTAAGTCTAGGGCACTGATGACCTCAGATGTTAAGTCCCATAGTGCTCAGAGCCATTTGAACCAGAACACGAACCTACTTCCTTCTTTTCTATAACCACATGTCTCTATTTATTATGCTATGACGATATCATGCAATTTATGATACTATTTTTCAGTTCTGAGGGCTTTCACCGCTGATATGTCATTAACTGTCATTTTATAATAACAAATCGTACCCAGAGTGACATGTCGGCGATAAATCGATAGAACCAATGCCTTGAAGCGAAACTGCATACTCTCGTAGTACGCAAATTATAATACGAAAACAACGAAATACGTAAATCAAATATGGCCTCTCCAAAGTACTTCATTTGCCGTCAGCTATCGAGTTTCGCGCTGGCATCGAGTTTTATGAAAGACTCGTCATTTTGGCGTCACTTCCCAACAATAATCTGGTGAAGTTAGTTTCCCCCACAGTTGATGCAATAGCACTGCATGCATCGTTTTGAACCCGCGGACCGCGCCACTGCACAGTAAGGCCACAGGAACACAAGCGCCAGAGACGTCGAAAAAAGTGTACATAAACTGAATCTGTGGACAGCGATCGATTCATGCTGAGATATCGACGTATCATTAAGAGCACCACTGTAGCGACGTCTTTGCAAGTTTATCCAAAAAAAAAGTGCCGGACACCATGATCTGTAGAAGCAGAAACTGTTGTCTCTATTAATTAAATTCTTCGTCAAACAAATTTCAGCTGCTTCTTTCATCATCAAGACCCAAAAAAGATGAAGCTGACACTAAGTTGACGTTTCAGTAGTGCCTCAGTATGTACACTTCTTCACTTCTTTCAGTCAAGTTGTGCCAAAAATTTCTTTCCCTTCAGTTCGAATCAGTACCGTGTCACCAGTTATTTAATGTTAGTCGTCAGCATTCTTCTGTAACATCACATTTGAAAACGTTTGTTCTTCTCGTGTTTGAATTGTTCATCTTCTTCAGCAGGCCGTTTGGTCGAGCGGTTCTAGGCGCTTCAGTCTGGAACCGCGCGACCGCTACTGTCGCAGGTTCGAATCCTGCCTCGGGCATGGATGTGTGTGATGTCCTTAGGTTAGTTAGGTTTAAGTAGTTCTATGCTCTAGGGGACTGATGACCTCAGACGTTGAGTCCCATAGTGCTCAGAGCCGTTTCAACCATTTTATCATCATCATTTCATTTCCATGAAACGCTGCACTCAAGACCAGGAAAAGACTTCAGGAAAGACTTCCTAACACTCAAATGTATATTTGAGGTTAGGAAATTTCTCTTTTCATGAACGCTTCCCTTGTCGCTCTGTGTCAGTATTTGAATGCGCTTATTTAAAAGCTTACGAAGCACATGAAGAAATTCACTAAGTCACTTTCAAATTTTTCATTGAATATTTTATCTCCATATTATTTTTGTATTGTAAACATATCTCCAGTTCTTCCGACAGAGACGTTTCATGACTTTTATTTAATCGGTGGAGTACTTTATCGTGTCTCTGGTGTGCGCGTAAGCTCTTATGTGCATTTTATAACAGGTGTGACTACATCGGCCTGTTTTTCCTAGATGGAACATGGAGCGGAAATATTCAGTCCAGTCACATTAATATGATTAATATGACCACCGTCTATCTTCGACATCAATAACCTCTCACAGACGGCAGGTGGCAGAACTGGCAGTGTCGGGGGAGGGGGGGGGGGGTGACGCAGGAAATAGTGCAGTCGTTGTCTAATACGGAAACGGAGTGATTTATCTGACGTCCAAAACGGCATGACCGGTGGTTTTCGGGGCAAGGGTGGAAGCACTTCCGAAACGGCTACATTTGTAAACTGTTCACAGGCCGCTGGGGTTAAAATATATCGCACGTCGTAAAATGGTCGCTGTCCAAAACCGGCGCTGAGGCAACTGCAGTACACCAGGGGTGAACGACGGCTGCGGTTATGTGAACGGGCGAACAGTAGTGCAATTGTTGAGCATCTGACCGTTCAGGTGAACCAAGGTGCTACCAAAAATCTCTCAACTACAGTCGGCGAACTTAGCTGCCTCTGGGCCTCAGCAAGCAGGCCAATGGTTCATGCACTGACGCTGACTGCTGTTCATTGGCAACGATGGCTGGAATTTGCACACCAGTACCACAGCTGGACGTCCAGTGTGCGGCGACAGCTGGTCCTTTCAGATGAATCACGTTTTGTGCTCCATCGGACAGATGGTCATTGGCGTGTATGGCGTTAAACGTCCGAAAACAAACACCTTGAATGCGTTGTGGCCTGGGGAACGTTTTCGTGGCATTCCCTGGGTGATATCGTCACCCTGGAAGGCACAGTTGATCAATAAAACTATGCATCTATCCTTGGGGACCATCTACTCGGCACGATGGCATTTACTAGTTGGACAATTCATGTCAAAAAGCTCGCAGTGTACATGTGTGGTTCGAAAAAAGCCAGGATGAATTTACCGTACTCCCCTGCCACCTAACTACCCGGATTTAAACTCAATAGAGAATCTGTTGGACCACCTCGATTGGGCTGTTCAAGCCATGAATCCTCAACCGGGGAACCCAGTGCAGCTGGCCACGGCATCAGAATCGGCGTAGCTCCACACCCCCGTCAATAGCTTCCAGAAATCAGTTGATTCTCTTCCTGCATGTCTCGCAGCAATCCAAGCTGAAAAAGGTGGTTCTTCAGGTTTTTGACAGTGTTGTGTACATAGTTCCACGTAGTCAGCGCGTACACAACTTTCCCACTAGAGCGCGCCCCACTAAGCACAACAGCGCAGGCACAGCGCTCGTCCATCTCCGCACTACGAGATGGCGCTGCCATAGAGACGGACCAAATTCTGCTTCCGCCGATCCGCGTATTAATATGTAACGCAGCCAATGAGATTGCTGCTAAAGTAGAACCTTTTCTCCTCGCGGATCACACTCGTGCAGTGATACATGAACACGCGAGGTATTATAGTGAGTGTACAGACCTACGATTGGTCAGTCTGCATTAGTCTGTAACAGTCTGTACGAGTTCTATATTTGTCTGTACCAGTCTATAGTCAAGTTTCAGTCTGTGCCCAATAAGATTACCATATTCCTGTACATAGCCATGAAGATAAATGTATAGACACTTTTGTCAAGAATCAGAGATATATGTGAGAATAAGATTAACGTACCAAGACCAAAGGAACTTCAGATTATCAATTGTAAATAGCATCCAGAACCACGTTAAGTAATTTTTATGCTTGTTATTATTTTAATAAATGTGTGTGAAAATTAATCAAGTTCTGTTTAAAGTTGGTCATCGTCAATATGCTACTCTAAGTGTGCAAGTGGCATTTCTATGGTCTGACCTAACGGCAGAAGAAAACACGCGACGATAACACCACGAGACAGATTGCTGACACTCGCCTACTTCGTTGGAGTGACAAGTCAAATAATCTGATGGTGTGTGTACTGAAGGTCTTGCAGTGCACACACTACAGACAGATGTGTCACATTAATATGACTGCACAGGGTATATCTCAACAATTACAATCTTGTGCGTGTTTATACTGTAGTAAAGGGGTCAGACTAAAGCAGCAGCTAACACATCGTAAATGACATAGCACACAAAGATGGCACCTGGTAAAAGGATTATTTCTCGAAGCGCCTAGCGCACAAAAGAAATAAAGAAATATGGTGACCGGCAGCAGCAAATGTTATTCCATAACAGACAAAAGCACTGCAGTTCACAGTACTACGCATACTTGTAAAAGGTAAGCAGGAGAATTGATGTGACGCAGCAGACAGTGGTAACCGCTGGGGAGACAGCAGTGCCCTTTACTGCAGCAGAAGGGCGGCGAACCCGGCACGCAGAGCAGGTGTCTGGTGTGGGCGGCGTGATTCAGCCCAGTGGGCGGCGGCCCCGCGGCAGGACCGTCCCGAATTCTGCGGCCGTCGCTCCTTATTTTCAGCCATCCGCCAAATTACAGGCCCGTTTCAAAAATGGGACCGCCACAAGTTGGCAGTTCGGCAAATTTGAGGGCGCTTTGCTGCTAAAGAGCCAGGCATTTCGCGGTTCATATTATTCGCTTGCTCTCGACGATGTTTAACTTGCCGTTACGCGCGTCTCGCATTCGCTCGACGCTCACTTTCCGAGGTACAATCTGTGTGCAGATGAGTGTTGTCACCCGAGGATGCTATAGTTTCAAAGCGGACAAAATTTTACATCGCAAGCTGAGCTCGATCGCTATGATTTTCAAAGACTTTCCCATTTATGTGACCGAGTAAGATACCACTGTTGTTAAAATACTGGGCGCGCTTTATGGAGTAGTGGCACTGAACTTCCCTCGAGCAATGTTGATGGCTTAAGACGAAATTTGGAAAGATTGCTTTGAGAAAGACACTGCATAGTAATACTCATTTCGAGGTAATCGAATCGTAGTCATAGGCCAGTCACATACACACAGCGTTTACTCGAAAAACTAGTGCCTTCAATTAAAGCCTCACGACCCGTTGTCTTACTTGCTGATGAATCTCCCGGGCTGCTTCCTCGACTCGGGTAGGCGCGCCGGCCCTGGATCGAATCCGACCGGCGGATTAACGACGAGGGCCGTGTTCCGGCCGGCCTGGATGTCGTTTTTAGGCGGTTTTCCACATCCTGCTAGGTGAATACCGGCCTGGTTCCCAGGTTCCGCCACAGTTACACGGCTCACAGACATCTGAACACTTTCGCACTATTCCATGGATTACACTCGACGCAGACAGTTGGGGTACACTAATTCCGTCCCGGGGGTTACGGAGTGGCGGCAGGAAGTGCATCCGGCCACCCCTTAAACATTAACATGCCAAATACGATTAACAATGGCTGACACTGCATAACTGCGGGACAAGGCTCATGCAATAGAATTACGTCCGGAGCTGCATTGGGCATCTTCAGAGGTACTCCTGGTTACAGTGAGTCGGTCGACAAGACTCAGCGGAACGAGGAATAACTCTGAAGTCGCCCAATGTGGCTCTGGACGAAACGTCAGGAACAAAAAAGTTTCATGCGCCACTACCATACAACCTGAAAAGTTTATCAATATCTGTTTAGTTACGCATGGATAGGTAACGGGAATCTGTGGTGGGGCGCATACACAGCAAATGATAGCTACTTGACAGAATAGTCGTTAACTCATCAGAAAAATCATAAAAACCCTTCGACCGTCCTCTAATTATATTGCGACATGAGATGTTACGGGGATGCCCCCCTGTCATGTGCTTCACTCACAGTTGTATGGATGTAGCTGTACAATGTAGAAGTACAAATAATAACTGAACCACTTCTTTCAGGAGAGAAGAGTAGCCTTGCAAAAGACAGGTCTTGTAGCCACAGCGTGTTCCTAATGAACTAACAGGTAAAAACGAGAGGGTATAATAATGCACCCAGTATAGCGTAGACCACTAGCGAATCAGTAATGATTCACAGTTGATAAATATGTATGGGAATTGGATATAGCCCTAATCTGCTTCTCCTCCTCCTCCCCCCTCCCTTTGCCCATCTCATCCCCCCCTCCCCCCCCCAAATCTCTGCCCACCTCCTTCCCCTACTTGTCTTACACTCTCTCTATCCATCTCTTCCTCCCTCATCTCTTCGTCCATATCCTCCTTCCCTTCTTTATATTCATTTCCTTCCCCCCTCTCTGTCGGTGTACTACTTCTCCCGCCCTCTGACCTAATTTATTGTTATTGAAAACCGAAACTTGATCGGGAATAGAAGTGAAAATGAATGGGTAAATTAGTAGGAATCATTAGTACATGGCGTATGAGAGAGACTTTACGAGCTGCTGGATCTGTGAGGATAGTAGCTTTAATGACAGTATTTCGCACAGTTCTAATGTGCAAACAGGCAGAATTACATAGTTAGCGATAAACACAACTTTCGTGTAATCGACTGTTTGATTGTATCCGAAAGCTAAATGTATATTTCGAATTGCCACGTTTGGATGTCTGTTTTGTCAACGTTCCAAGTCATTTTGCGTGTATGCTACAACTAGGGGAGTCAAACTCGACTCTGTTCTTTGTTCCGAAGTCATAATGGATTGTGCTTGAGAAATACTTATTCGATTTGCCTCCAAATGCTGTCTACGCTCTTCATCAGTCTCACTGACTCGACGATCAAGTAGATGGCCTGCGTTGTGCGTACGCCTACAGATATTTCGACGCCTCACTGGTGACATTCTTTCCAAAGAAACAAATCACAAAATGAAATCAACTGAATGTTTGCAAGATGGCAAATTATCACGAACTGTCAAAATGGTTCAAATGGCTCTGAGCACTATGGGACTTAACATCGGAGGTCATCAGTCCCCTACAACTTAGAACTACTTAAACTTTCTCTGCCTCGTGATGACTGGATGTTGTGTGATGTCCTTAGGTTAGTTAGGTTTAAGTAGTTCTAAGTTCTAGGGGACTGATGACCATAGATGTTAAGTCCCATAGTGCCCAGAGCCACTACTTAAACCTTACTAACCAAAAGACATCACACACATCCATGCCCGAGGCAGGATTCGAAGCTGCGACCGTAGCGGTCACGCGTTTCCAGAATGAAGCGCCTAGAACCGCACGGCCACACCGGCCGGCTCACGAACTGTCATCAATTAAACCTTTGCAGTACACCAAAGATATGATCACCAGCGATAATACACTGAAATGTCGATTTTAACTTTATTCTTTTACGCGAAATATCAATATTCAGTGCTGAATTTGTTGTTGGTACGAAAACATGCGACAGCAGAGCTGTCAAACTGAACATCACATTTTTTTGTTTTGAAATCATGTGACAACACAACTTCAAACCGACCATCACATTTCTTCATTGAGTAGTTCTCAAGTGATGATATTTTATACATGCGACAACTGATTTTTATTTGTATGGATATGAAGGTATTCGGCCAAATAGACAGACAACATCTGTGATGAAGAATGCACTCGTATTGGAAGATTATGTGTGTATAAATCTGAAAAAATCTGGTAAAACCTAAGTAAGCAAGGGACTACACAAGCGTCTATCAAAAATTGTCATTTAAAACAAACAATAGGTTTTAACTATTTTGGCGATCAAATAGGTTATCTAGAAGATCAAGACATACGTAAGGACATTAATAGTCCAATATACGTATTTGGGGCACTGTAAACAGAACTTCAAAAATAAGATGAGGGAAAAAAACTAAAATTAATAATAAAATATGACTGTGAAATGATGCACAAAATTATGAGAAATGAAAATATTAAAAAAACAATAAACGATACAGAGATGGTTGGAGCGATCCTGTGGAACGAATTTCAGAGCGGCGACTACCACTACAAGGCAAGAAACATGTACCATAAGGTACAAGAAATCTTGGAAGAGCCAAGAATAAATTGAATGAGTAAGGCTAACCCCCGTAGACAGAACAGGCATCACACCTAATCCCTGAAAGCGAAGAAATGAGAATTGTGATAGATAATCATGATGATGAAAGTAAGTGTAGATTATAACGTCTAATCCCTGAAAACGACGCAAGTGCTATTTGCTGCTGATGAGAGATGTAGATGTAGAGCAACTGTATAGCAACTGGGCGACAACGTTCACGATCGTGTATCGGCAGGCACAAATCTCGACTAAACAGGACACCTGCGAAGATTCGCATTTTAACAATCACAAAGGAATCTTCATTAAAGCACTCAAAATAGTGGGAATTACCACCAACTGCGCGTAGCATTTTATTGAGAGTGTAGATGACAACTTACATAACGGATTTGAGTCCTTCACGAGAAAGTACTAAACTGGATATGTCATGATTTGAAATGTGTTTAATGAATGAATTAATTAAATTAATAATGGAAATTCAAAGTGATAGCTAATATGTTTCACTTACCAGAGCATTTTCTTCGTTTGTCGAGGCGTTCGATGTTGCAGCAATTACAAGCGGTGTGCCATTAAAACTTTATTCTCATTCTATAAGACTTGAAAAACTTTCCCGTATATTTCTTCAGATTTAAATGTAGCACGTGGAGTTTTCCATTCTATAATCTGCCTCCGATAATGGGGTGTGTTCAATATGTACGGGATGGTTCAAATGGCTCTGAGCACTATGGGACTTAACTTCTAAGGTCATCAGTCCCCTAACCTGAGGACATCACACTCATCCATGCCCGAGACAGGATTCGAACCCGCGACCGTAGCGGTCGCGCGGTTCCAGACTGTGTACGGGATGGAAACAGAATCTCTTTATATATATGACCGCTTTTTTGCTAACGTAGCCATCTGATAGGGGATAAAAATCGTTCAAATGGTTCTAAGCACTATGGGACTTAACATTTGAGGTCATCAATCCCCTAGACTTTTTTTTTTTTTTTTTTTTCATCAGGCTACTGACTGGTTTGATGCGGCCCGTCACGAATTCCTTTCCTGTGCTAACCTCTTCATCTCAGAGTAGCACTTGCAACCTACGTCCTCACTGATTTGCTTGACGTATTCCAATCTCTGTCTTCCTCTACAGTTTTTGCCCTCTACAGCTCCCTCTAGTGCCATGGAAGTCATTCCCTCATGTCTTAGCAGATGTCCTATCATCCTGTCCCTTCTCCTTATCAGTGTTTTCCACATATTCCTTTCCTCTCCGATTCTGCGTAGAACCTCCTCATTCCTTACCTTATCAGTCCACCTAATTTTCAACATTCGTCTATAGCACCACATCTCAAATGATTTCGATTCTCTTCTGTTCCGGTTTTCCCACAGTCCATGTTTCACTACCATACAATGCTGTACTCCAGACGTACATCCTCAGAAATTTCTTCCTCAAATTAAGGCCGGTATTTGATATTAGTAGACTTCTCTTGGCCAGAAATGCCTTTTTTGCCATAGCGAGTCTGCTTTTGATGTCCTCCTTGCTCCGTCCGTCATTGGTTATTTTACTGCCTAGGTAGCAGAATTCCTTAACTTCATTGACTTCGTGACCATCAATCCTGATGTTAAGTTTCTCGCTGTTCTCATTTCTACTACTTCTCATTACCTTCGACTTTCTCCCATTTACTCTCAAACCATACTGTGTACTCATTAGACTGTTCATTCCGTTCAGCAGATCATTTAATTCTTCTTCACTTTCACTCAAGATAGCAATGTCATCAGCGAATCGTATCATTGATATCCTTTCACCTTGTATTTTAATTCCACTCCTGAACCTTTCTTTTATTTCCATCATTGCTTCCTCGATGTACAGATTGAAGAGTAGGGGCGAAAGGCTACAGCCTTGTCTTACACCCTTCTTAATACGAGCACTTCGTTCTTGATCGTCCACTCTTATTATTCCCTCTTGGTTGTCGTACATATTGTATATGACCCGTCTCTCCCTATAGCGTACCCCTACTTTTTTCAGAATATCGAACAGCTTGCACCATTTTACATTGTCGAACGCTTTTTCCAGGTCGACAAATGCTATGAAAGTTCTTGATTTTTCTTTAGCCTTTCTTCCATTATTAGCCGTAACGTCAGAATTGCCTCTCTCGTCCCTTTACTTTTTCTAAAGCCAAACTGATCGTCACCTAGCGCATTCTCAATTTTCTTTTCCATTCTTCTGTATATTATTCTTGTAAGCAAGTTAGATGCATGAGCTGTTAAGCTGATTGTGCGATAATTCTCGCACTTGTCAGCTCTTGCCGTCTTCGGCATTGTGTGGATGATGCTTTTCCGAAAGTCAGATGGTATATCGCCAGACTCATATATTCTACACACCAACGTGAATAGTCGTTTTGTTGCCACTTCCCCCAATGATTTTAGAAATTCTGATGGAATGTTATCTATCGCTTCTGCCTTATTTGACCGTAAGTCCTCCAAAGCTCTTTTAAATTCCGATTCTAATACTGGATCCCCTATCTCTTCTAAATCGACTCCTGTTTCTTCTTCTATCACATCAGACAAATCTTCACCCTCATAGAGGCTTTCAATGTATTCTTTCCACCCATCTGCTCTCTCCTCTGCATTTAACAGTGGAATTCCCGTTGCACTCTTAATGTTACCACCGTTGCTTTTAATGTCACCAAAGGTTGTTTTGACTTTCCTGTATGCTGAGTCTGTCCTTCCGACAATCATATCTCTTTCGATGTCTTCACATTTTTCCTGCAGTCATTTCATCTTAGCTTCCCTGCACTTCCTATTTATTTCCTTCCTCAGCGACTTATATTTCTGTATTCCTGATTTTCCCTAAACATTTTTGTACTTCCTCCTTTCATCAATCAACTGAAGTATTTCTTTTGTTACCCATGGTTTCTTCGCAGCTACCTTCTTTGTACCTATGTTTTCCTTCCCAACTTCTGCGATGGCCCTTTTTAGAGATGTCCATTCCTCTTCAACTGTACTGCCTACTGCGCTATTCCTTATTGCTGTATCTATAGCATTAGAGAACTTCAAACGTATCTCGTCATTCCTTAGTACTTCCGTATCCCACTTCTTTGCGTATTGATTCTTCCTGACTAATGTTTTGAACTTCAGCCTACTCTTCATCACTACTATATTGTGATCTGAGTCTATATCTGCTCCTGGGTACGCCTTACAATCCAGTATCTGATTTCGAAATCTCTGTCTGACCATGATGTAATCTAATTGAAATCTTCCCGTATCTCCCGGCCTTTTCCAAGTATACCTCCTCCACTTGTGATTCTTGAACAGGGTATTCGCTATTACTAGCTGAAACTTCTTACAGAACTCAATTAGTCTTTCTCCTCTTTCATTCCTCGTCCCAAGACCATATTCTCCTGTAACCTTTTCTTCTACTCCTTCCCATACAACTGCATTCCAGTCGCCCATGACTATTAGATTTTTGTCCCCCTTTACATACTGCATTACCCTTTCAATATCCTCATACACTTTCTCTATCTGTTCATCTTCAGCTTGCGACGTCGGCATGTATACCTGAACTATCGTTGTCGGTGTTGGTCTGCTTTCGATTCTGATTAGAACAACCCGGTCACTGAACTGTTCACAGTAACACACCCTCTGCCCTATCTTCCTATTCATAACGAATCATACACCTGTTATACCATTTTCTGCTGCTGTTGATATTACCCGATACTCATCTGACCAGAAATCCTTGTCTTCCTTCCACTTCACTTCACTGACCCCTACTATATCTAGATTGAGCCTTTGCATTTCCCTTTTCAGACTTTCTAGTTTCCCTACCACGTTCAAGCTTCTGACATTCCACGCCCCGACTCGTAGAACGTTATCCTTTCGTTGATTATTCAATCTTTTTCTCATGGTAACCTCCCCCTTGGCAGTCCCCTCCCGGAGATCCGAATGGGGGACTATTCCGGAATCTTTTGCCAATGGAGAGATCATCATGACACTTCTTCAATTACAGGCCACATGTCCTGTGGATACACGTTACGTGCCTTTAATGCAGTGGTTTCCATTGCCTTCTGCATCCTCATGTCGTTGATCATTGCTGATTCTTCCGCCTTTAGGGGCAATTTCCCACCCCTAGGACAAGAGAGTGCCCTGAACCTCTATCCGCTCCTCCGCCTCTTTGACAAGGCCGTTGGCAGAATGAGGCTGACTTCTTATGCCGGAAGTCTTCGGCCGCCAATGCTGATTATTTATCAAAATTTATGCAATGGCGGGGATCGAACCCGGGACTGAAGACGCTACGCCTACACCACGGGATGCTAGACTTAGAACTACTTAAACCTAACTAACCTAAAGACATCACACACATCCATGCCCGAGGCAGGATTCGAACCTGCGACCCTAGCAGCAGCGCGGTTCCGGACTGAAGCGCCTAGAACCGCTCGGAACAGCGGCCGGCGATAGGGGATAACGTGAGTAGAAAGCACGCATATGGACGCCTGTTACGGAGTCTCTGCGGCAACTGTTGGACTGTATGCACAATCTTGCTACTCAACGGAGTAGCCGAAGGGAAATCGCGAGACTCGCCGATTTTCACGAGACACTCGAGTATAGCTTTTAGTAATATGCGCCCACCTCATTCATCGCTGTCCTACGTGGGCACTGGAAACCCCGTGCACCTATTACGTTAGGAGAGTATTGTCGGACTGTTTCGGGAAGATGTCGCCTAATAGCTATAGCCAAGCAGCGCAACCGGCGAATGCATCAGCATAAGCTGTGTGATTATCAAACCATATAACAGTAACGTATCAAAGCCTGTCGTCGCAAGTAGCGTAGTAGCGAATGGATTAACTGTAATACTGCATTTTTGAGCACGTATGATTTGGAATGTACGAGCAATTCAATGCGGCCTTGATTCTCTATCATCTATTGTCCTGCTGAATCACTCAAAGTTAAGCCGTACCATTTCGGCGACCGAGAATTAATTGAAATAAGTGAGATATTAGATCTTTTAGAGAAGGGCTAAGCGATGGCAAACTCTCCAGTGGATGCAACTTTAATAGTAAAATTACCGAAGTGTTTGTGTATGGTAGGCACGGTTAGGGTGTGTAGTATTGACTGCGAGCAATTAACTACTAAACTGGACTTCATTAACGGCCCTAATTTCGAAATTCCCCTATAATTTATTTAATTTAGATTAAATGTGAGTGCCAATAGCTTTTTTTATAATTTATGGGCTTTCGAGACTGCCCATGCAGCCATCTCAACATTGGGTACGACAGTGCGTAACGAGACTTCACAACATTCATTATGGTCAAGCCGAGCCCCGCAGCTACAGCAATAGTTAAAGTTCATAATAGAACAATTTTTCTTTCAGGCAACAACAGCTTAGATTTTTAAGGAGCACTCTCTCTCTCCCTCTTTCCCACTCTCTCTCTCCTCTCTCTCTCTCTCTCTCTCTCTCTCTCTATCTATCTCTCTGCGTGCGTGTGTGTGTGTGTGTGTGTGTGTGTGTGTTTTGCATATCGCCCTCTGACTTGCATAATGGCGTGAAACGACAGTACATACGAGTCGAGAGGTGCTTCAGCGGCCATCTTCCATTCCTTGACCACTCCTCTCAGACTCGTGAGGACTCTCCTCTCAGACTCGTGAGCGCTACTGAGAAAATAGTTGAAGGAGAAATAGTGGCACACGTTTCTAAAGCTAGTATTAAAGGTCGGTAAGAAAAGAGCTGAGACCGTATTCGTTCACATATTAACCAGCTACCCTCTTCACGAGATGTACCAGCAGACAATCGTCGTATTTTGATCGCCATAACGTAAGCTTGGATTTGAACGATCTTACGTGAACACTTGTCAGAATGTTTTGCGATGTTTAAGTACAGAAAATTACGAAAAATATTAGAATTATATGCGCAAACACTAGCAGATCAAAGTTCACAGACGAGTGATGAACAAGTCTGTATTGATGTGCAGCTTACTATGAAAGACCACTCTAGCGCTCGCTATCAGTAATTCATGGTCTCCATTATAGCCAAGTCCGCAATACACGAACAACAAGTTCAACGACTCATGTGACGTAGAGAAGCATTTCAGCTCGCGATGGCTTCACAAAATACCAACTATTTACCCTTACTGTTGGTGTAATTTTATTCTGAAAAGTTAATTACATATTCCGGTTACTTTTAACCACATACTGTTCTCTTCTGTCCGAGAAGTGTTTTGATGCAGCCCCCCACGCTAGTCCAACCTAGGAAGATCTATTCATCTCCGTATAACTAGTGCAACATGCAACCGTTTGAGCCTGCTTACTGTATTGATGCCTTGGTTGATGCATAAGTTAACTGATACCCCAGGATGTGTCCTATCAACCTATCTGTTACTTTACCAGGGTTGTCCATAAAGCCCTTTTCTTGACGATTCGATTGAGTACTTCTTCATTGGTTATCCGTTCTCCTCTTCTTATCTGTAGTAGTGTTCCGTTACATCACATTTTAAAAACTGATTAAAACATTTTTCTACATTGTTTATTCTTCATCTTTCACTTCAAACACACTCCAATCATATACATTCATAAAACACAAACATTTGTCTGTTTCCGAAAAGGTTTTCTCACTACACACAATCTACATTTTATATCTTCTTTACTTCTACCGTCATAAGCTGTTTTTCTGCCTAATTACCAAAACTCATCTACTAAACATTATTTATTCGTCGGAGACCATGTCGAGTTTTTTAATAATATTTCCGCTATTTCACTGTACATTTTAATATTCATTTATTTCACACTAACACGATTTCAGCTTTATAGCCATTATCACGTACAAATAGCCGTTATCACGTACAAAGCTGAAAGACATCAAAATGTCGCATATGTCTAAATGACAAATGATCGTAGAAATATTACAACGTATATCTGGCCGTCACATTACAGTGTATCAATATTAACTGACAATAGCCAGTGCAGCTGACACCGTCGCCAGGACAAACATTTTATCACACTGTGTTTTGTGTATGATGCATACCACAGCACGGTTTAGGCCGCCATAAACACAACAAAATATGATGATGTGTCTCTCCTGTCCATAATGTCAGTTCTAGTTTGTTAGTTTCTTGTTCCTTGGATAATTTTGCACGATAAATCACAATAATGTTGAACGAACTATTTTGCGTCCACATAGCAAATTAATTGTGACTGTGGTTAATACTGAATATTTCTACATTTTTTTGCTTTTTATTTATTTTTTATACATATGTGAATCAGTAATTCCTGCCCATCACCTTTTACACATTACTATAACAGACACTCTTCTACGGAATATAAGGAGATGTCAAGAAGAAACTTTTTCAATTTGTTTTAAAATTTTACTTCTTGTCAGTCAGACATTTTATACCACTGGGTAAGTGATCAAAACTTTTTGTTGCAGCATTGTACACCCCTTTTTATGCTAAGGATGACTTTCATGTGGAGTAGTGAATGAAATTTTTCCTCCATCATTGTAATTATATGCATTATTGTCCCTTTTAAACTGTAGTGAATTATTTACAACAAACTTCATGAGGGAATAAATACAGTTTGAAGCAGCAGCCAGAAAACCCAACTTCTTAAACAGATATCTACAAGATGACAGTGGGTGATCACCACATTTTATTCTTACAGCACGTTTCTCAGCAACGAATACTTTCTTTCCTAAAGATGAGTTACCCCAGAACATCATTCCATACGCAAAATACCGCAACTTGCTGATTTGTCTCTCCCCAGGATTTGTAATGATTCTAAATGCAAATGTGGCTGAACTAAGTTGTCTTAGTTAGGAGTTTCAAAATTTGCTCTTTCCACTTTAAATTCTCATCAATTTGGACATCTAAGAACTTGAAATTTTCAACCTATTATTATTTCCTTTCCAGGCGTTACAAATATCATTGGTGTAATATCTCTGGACGAGAAGAACTGAATATGTTGTGTCTTTTTAAATTGAGGATGAGACCATTTATAGAAAACCAGTAAATGATACTTTTAAGAACATCGTTTATTTTTTCTTCAGTTCGTATTGACATCCTACAATGCGACGACTGGTATATGTAGCGAGATATATGTTGTGATCTTTCGAAGATCACTTGTCATTTTGGAAATGTCGGACATTTTTCTGTCTCTCACCTTTGCACTTCACAATGGCTACAAAGCTGAAATCGCGATTGTATTGTATTGTATGTTAACCTGAGGCCTAGAAACGACGGAGAGGCTCCATCCCCACCGCAGCCGCAGTGGTCCACCACCCCACGACGACTCCGCAGTCCACTTCACCCCTCCGCCGCCCCACACCGAACCCAGGGTTATTATGCGGTTCGGCCCCCCGGTGGACCCCCCAGGAAACGTCTCACACCAGACGAGTGTAACCCTTATGTTTGCTTGGTAGAGTAATGGTGGTGTACGCGTACGTGGAGATCTTGTTTGCGCAGCAATCGCCGACATAGTGTAACTGAGGCGGAATAAGGGGAACCAGCCCGCATTCGCCGAGGTAGATGGAAAACCGCCTAAAAACCATCCACAGACTGGCCGGTTCACCGGACCTCAACACAAATCCACCGGGCGGATTCGTACCGGGGACCAGGCGCTCCTTCCCGCACGGAAAGCCGTGCGTTAGACCGCACGGCCAACCGGGCGGGTGAAATCGCGATATAATGAAATAAATTAATGTTAAAAGATATAATCAATCGGCTGAAATTTCATTAAAAAACTCGTCTCCTAATTTGAGGCTCTCAGTTCCTAATTTAATTCCGTTAGCTTCAGCTGAATTAATTCGACTACACTCAGCGATGACAAACGATTATAATGTGGTGAGTTTTATCCACTTGATATCTTGTGCATCAGTTGCAGCGTAAAATGAATATGTTTTACCACAAAACAGACGTTTAAGACCTGAAGATAACAGCAAAGACTGTTTAAACGTATTGTCTTGAATTTTAAAAAATATATTTTTTGCGATCTTGTCTTTTGAACGGTTTTTAAGAATTAAAACAGATCGCCCTTCAGTACTCTCATAATGAGAAAAATCAGTCGACTACACTCCATTACCCTTGTTTTGCTTTTATTGACCTTTATATCTCGAGTTGTAAAAGGCTGTCTGAATCACAAATAATGCAAAATTGATGTTTACTTACTATTCGTTTATAGTGTCATACTGCCCAGAAATGTGGGTTGCAGTAGGTACTGGGAGATGAAGAAGCTTGCACAGGACAGAGTAACATGGAGAGTTGCATCAAACCAGTCTCAGGACTGAAGGCCACAACAACAACAACAATTTATGTTACATAGCAACTAGTCTTCTTCATAGAAAATACCTCAGTAAATAAATTGACCTGCATAGTTTAATGAGGATAATCAACGCTTCATGTAGTAATGCTGCAATGCTTTACTTCTGTTACAGCTCCTGAAATCCTTCACTATGAGCCGATCACACTCGCTGCGGATATGTGGTAAGTTTAGAATCTCTAAAAAGACTTTGTTTAGTACTCTGTGACACTGAAGTTAAAAGCACATAATCTCTTGCAAGTGCCTCTTTTCAACATCTTGTGCCCTAAAAATAAGCAACACAGTTATCCCAAGACTTGCCAGAGACTATCTCACCAAAAGTACCCACACTCCTGTTTTCAGACATTAATATGATTTGTGTCCACCCTTCGACTTCAGATTTGCTTGAGGCACTTTCAACAAGGTATCTGAATGTTTGTGGTGAAACAGCAGCGCATTCTTTCTCAAGAGCCGAAACCAGAAAATGGTAATCATTTTGGACGCAGAGGTCTGGAACGAAGTCGACGTTGTACCTCATCCCAATTGTGTTCCACTGGATTCTTGTCGGGACCCCGGAAAGGCCAGACCATTTCAGGAATGTTCTTGACCGCAAACAGTTCCCTCATAGATGCTGCTTTATAGCATGCTGCATTGTCATGCTGATGCTATCATCGTCTCCTGAGTGTTTCCCTAGCTTACGCAGTACACGATGGTGTAAAATGTCTTCATATTCTTCCGCATGTAATGTTTTCTTAAAAGCAACAAGAGGACCAAACCCTAACCACGAAAAACACAACCCCATACTAACACCACCCCGTCCGTGTCAGCCCCTAGTAGCTGCGTGGTCAGCGCAACGGACTGGCCCGGGTTCGATTCCCGGCTGGGTCGGAGATTTTCTCCGTTCAGGGACTGGGTGTTGTGTTGTCCTTATCATTATCATTTCATCCCCATCGACATGGAAGTCGCCGAAGTGGCGTCAACTCGAAAGACTTGCACCAGGTGAACGGTCTACCCGACGGGAGGCCCTAGCCACACAGCATTTACGTTTTATTTACCCGTCCATACTTCAGTGTTGGCACTACACCTGACGACAGGTAACGACTTCAGGCATTCGGCAAACCCAAATCCTTCCATCTGATTGGCAGAGGATACAGGGTAATTTATCACTCCAAATAACTAGTTTCTAGTCATCCACTGTCCAATGGTGTTACTCTTTACACCACTTCAAGCGTCGTTTAGCGCAGACTACAGAAATTTGTGGCTTATGATGAGTTGCTCGACCACTGTCCACCATTCTTTTTCAGTCCCTATGCACAGTCATTGTTATAGATGGACTGTTGGTAGAACAATGGAACTCACGAGTGATTCCTTACACTGGTTTCACACGACTTTTTACAAACACCTTCCGCAGTGCTTGACGGTCGCTGTCCTCCAGCACATGAGGAGTGCCTGGTGTGGGTTACACTGATGTTGATCCTTCGCGTTTCCACTTCACAGTCACATCACCAACGGTCGACTTGGGCAGCTTTGGAAATGTTGATATATTACTCAGGTGACATCCAATGATTAGTCCTCATTCGAAATCACTGCTTACTGCTGAAAACATACTTCCTTATACAGGGTGGTCCATTGATAGTGGCCGGGTCCAATATCTCACGAAATAAGCATCAAACGAAAACACTACAAAGAACGAAACTCGTCTAGCTTGAAGGAGGAAACCAGATGGCGCTATCGTTGACCGGCTAGATGGCGCTGACATAGGTCAAACGGATATCAAATGCGTTTTTTTTTTTAAACAGGAACCCCCATTTTTATTACATGTTCGTGTAGTACGTAAAGAAATATGAAAGTTTTAGTTGGACCACTTTCTTCGCTTTGTGATAGATGGCGCTGTAATAGTCACAAACGTATAAGTACGTGGCATCACGTAACATTCCGCCAGTGCTGACGGTATTTGCTTCGTGATACATTACCCGTGTTAAAATGGACCGTTTACCAATTGCGGAAAAGGTCGATATCGTGTTGATGTATAGCTATTGTGATCAAAACGCCCAACGGGCGTGTGCTATGTATGCTGCTCGGTATCCTGGACGACATCATCCAAGTGTCCGGACCGTCCGCCGGATGGTTACCTTATTTAAGGAAACAGGAAGTGTTCAGCCACATGTGAAACGTCAACCACGACCTGCAACAAATGATGATGCCCACGTAGGTGTTTTAGCTGCTGTCGCGGCTAATCCGCACATCAGTAGCAGACAAATTGCGCGAGAATCGGGAATCTCTAAAACGTCGGTGTTGAGAATGCTACATCAACTTCTATTGCACCCGTACCATATTTCTATGCACCAGGAATTGCATGGCGACGACTTTGAACGTCGTGTACAGTTCTACCACTGGGCACAAGAGAAATCACGGGACTACGACAGATTTTTTGCACGTGTTCTATTTAGCGACGAAGCGTCATTCACCAACAGCGGTAACGTAAACCGGCATAATATGAACTACTGGGCAACGGAAAATCCACGATGGCTGCGACAAGTGGAGCATCAGCGACATTGGCGGGTTAAATGTATGGTGCGGCATTATGGGAGGAAGGATAATTGACCCCCATTTTATCGATGGCAATTCAAATGGTGCAATGTATGCTGATTTCCTACGTAATGTTCTACCGACGTTACTACAAGATGTTTCACTGCATGACGGATGTCCGGTACATAGCTCGCGTGCGGTTGAAGCGGTATTGAATAGCATATTTCATGACAGGTGGATTGGTCGTCGAAGCACCATACCATGGCCCGCGCGTTCACCGGATGTGACGTCCCCGGATTTCTTTCTGTGGGGAAAGTTGAAGGTTATTTGCTATCGTGATCCACCGACAACGCCTGACAACATGCGTCGCTGTTGAGAGGAATGTCGTTACACGTATTGCCAAATGCATTGAGGGTTGACGGACATCATTTTGAGCATTTATTGCATTCATGTGGTATTTATAGGTAATCACGCTGTAACAGCATGCGATCTCAGATATGATGGGTTCAAAAAGGTACACGTATCACATTGGAAGAACCGAAATAAAATGTTCAAACGTACCTACGTTCTGTATTTTAATTTAAAAACCTACCTGTTACCAACTGTTCGTCTAAAATTGTGAGCCATATGTTTGTGACCATTACAGCGCCATCTATCACAAAGCGAAAAAAGTGGTCCAACTAAAACATCCATGTTTCTTTACGTACTACATGAATATGTAATAGAAAATGAGGGTTCCTATTTAAAGAAACGGAGGTGGTATCGGTTTCACCTATGGCAGCGCCATCTAGCGGGCCAACAATAGCGCCATCTGGTTTCCCCTTCAAACTAGATAAGTTTTGTTCTTTGTAGTTTTTTCGTTTGACGCTTATTTCGCGAGATATTTGGCCCGGTCGTGATCAGTGGTATACTGGCGGATCCATCTCTCGTGACATCTAGTGGTCAATTTCGCATTACATAGGGGAGTCAGGATACTTTCATTCAGATTAGCAGCTATTGCCTGCTGCATGAAATGATGTTTGCCGACAGGTCGCTAGGAGTAACGACTTACGTGCTGCTGACGGGCTTCTCGCCGTTCGGCGGTGAAACAGACCAGGAGACTTTCTGCAACATCTCCGGCGCGCAGCTCGACTTCCCGGAGGAGCTGTTCGAGGATGTGTCGGAGGCGGCGCAGGACTTCATCCGCAGGCTTCTCGTGCGGGATCCCAGGTGAGTCCTGACCTGCTACTCAGCCGCAGTGCGAAACACAGTGAAGACGGCGCCCGTACTGCGATAACACACCGAGTACCTACTACGCTTTAACAACAGTCGTGAGTAATGGCACGAGACTGAATCCCACAAAGTTTTGGAAGCTAATTATGGATATTTCCTCAGTATTTTGGTACAAGGGGGCACGTGGTCTCTGATGGCTCGTTCCAGAGTACTCGTAATAATGTAATTATGAGTTTTTGATTTGTTACCACAGTTATCTTCATTTCTCTGAAAATACCTTCACAATATTGAATTAGCCTGTAATCTGCAACCACGAAAACGTACACCGCAAAACGCGAAGTAATGCGACAACCCTGTAACGAATCACATGCACTTTTATCACAGTATGTTCAATCAGTTATGCCAGCGTACAGTGCAGCACGTAAAAAAAGCAAAACTGTTCTTTCACACGTACTATTCAAATTGTCGACCGCCATGATCAGGGCAGAATGTACAGTGACTGTTAACCTACAATTGAACTTACATTTAATAAATGCTTACCGGAGTTTAAATGGCTCTAATCACTATGGGACTTAACATCTGAAGTCATCAGTCCCCTAGACTCAGAACTACTTAAACCTAACTAACCTGAGGACATCACACACATCCGTGACCGACACAGGATTCGAACCTGCGACCGTAGCAGCAGCGCGGTTCCGGACTGAAGCGCTTAGAACCTTTCGTCCACAGCGACCGGCCCAAATGCTTAACGAAACTCTTGCCGCCTCATATTTGTCAATCACGGGATTTCGACGATTTTAAAAGGCCCTTGGATATTTTAGTTGGCCGAATTACGTCATGGAGACGTCATAGACGTCACGGAACTTCCGTATGCTACTAGAGATTATGTCGATGTCTCTGAATGAAGAACATTGGTAGCGATGCTGCCTTCATTAGATGGTGCACGTCACAAATGATTTCTGTGTTGACTTTCATCATTAAGTGATCGTTTCTGTGCACCGTTAACGATCTATCCGCTCCCTCGGTTGTTTTTACACGGCCTGATCTCAATGACTTCTTTAACGACAGGGGCCCATGTAGGCAGATGCATGGAATAATATTTCCGTTCTATCAAACGTAATTTCGTTTGTTCGTTCTTAAAGTTATGTTCGGCAACAGCACATTTGTCGAAATAGCGATATTTAATGTGACGTCAGTGATCTATGCGGCGTCCTGAAATCGTACTGGATGACCAGTGAAACTACTATGACATTCAAGAGGTATTATATAGATTCCAGGAACGACGAGACAAAGATGGTCTTTTACTGACCACAGCACTCCTTTAATTTTTTTGCATGCTCGGAAATTGGATTAAATACCGTGTCTTCCCATGGTTCTGCCTATTTCATTTGATGTAGCACCGTAGAAAGGAAGGAATGCTACCGTCTGATCATCTTCCGATGCCTGAGTTTCTCTGTGTTTTTGATTCTTACAGATGGATAACTTAATGTCTCGATCGGTACAGCCGTTCTTCCGGAACACGTTTCTTAGGTATCTGTTCTCAGAATTCAGATATCTTATCACACAGAGTCTCAGCTCTTTGTATTAGCGTATTTAAAACCGCTTTCTTATGTCGCCGCGAGAAACTTTCTTGTCGTACAACTAATACTGTTGGAAAAACCAATATGAGGCAGAACCGAGCAGTGCTGATTGCGAGATTAAGTATTAACCTGTTAAGTGGGCAGCTGGCGTGCCTCTTCCTCAATGGTCAGCGGGAAATACTGTATGCGCCTGCGCGCCCTGGTGACATGATGCTGTGTGCTCGTCTCACACTTAAAAGCTTT
Organism: Schistocerca americana; assembly: GCF_021461395.2. Classification (NCBI taxonomy): domain Eukaryota; kingdom Metazoa; phylum Arthropoda; class Insecta; order Orthoptera; family Acrididae; genus Schistocerca; species Schistocerca americana. The sequence goes on along the minus strand of NC_060121.1, from coordinate 321,718,047 downwards.
CCTTCGTGTTCTCTTTTTTGTATTTCAGTTGATATTGGATGGGAATGAATAACGTATATAACAGAAGTTCCCAGTTTTCGAATTATTGCATTAGTAAATAACGCAGAATAGAGGTACGTTACGTATTCGGCCAGTTTCGGAAAAAATATTGTCCTTTAAAAATTTTCGTGTGACTTAGGAAAGCAAAATTATCAAAACTTTTTGAGGTCTCCTTTTCAGCTACTTGAATACCAATATACAACACACAGTTGCTTCAGACGTTAGTGTCCTTGGTTATCATTAGTTCATTCCTTTACATTCAGTATATTCCGTTGAATTATTGCAAGAACACGGCTTTCATGCCTTTGCTTTCGTTTGATTTCTTATGGGGATTTACCAGTGTAACTTCATTTCACGGAAAATATCTGCATTTAACAGCACGAATGTCGACTGTATGCGCCGTGTATCTCGTTTCGAATCGCACTTGCTCCACTCCCTCACGGCACTAGCAACAAACAAAAATGATGCTCGTTGTACTCTTAACCCTTCAAGTGGGCATGACGGATACATCCGTCCACGCTCTGCTAATTTACAGTAGGCTGGCCTGATATGTCCGTCCACCGCGTTCTATGGGTAGTAGCTAGTGAGAATGACGAGTTATCGGTCTGCCGTTGATATTGTCGTGTTAATTGAGCTTCGTCCACCAGATCACAAGCTCTCTTCAGTCAACATAGCGTATTCTGGGCTAGTTATAACATTTTCCACCCAATCGCGCGTCGACAGTATGCATCCTGTGAAGCAGCCGCAAAAGCGCGCGTTTTTCGTCTGTGTTTACCGCTGCGTTAGAGAGTGATGTCCTGTAATGGCGAAAAGAAGTCGTGTAACAGATTCGGAGATAGAGAGGCTGCTTTTAGAAACTGACGATAATTTCAGTGACAGTTTTGAAAGTTTTCAAGATATGGATGTTGAGACTACTAAAACTGACTTCGATTGACAAACATCCGACCGAAGTGGCTTCCACCAACCCCCCCCCCCTCCCGGATGATGGCCTCTCTCCTCCATTTATGCCCCCTATCAACTCTGATCCTCAGCTCCCCCTCCCTCCCCCTGTCCTTTTCCTGGGCTCTCTCCCCCCCCCCCCAACCCCTTCCATCCTCTTCTTCCCTGCCTCTCCTCTCTTTGACTCCCTTCTCTCCCCCGAGTCCTTTTGCTTTCCCCTCCACTGCCTTCCCCACTCCTTCTCGCGTCCGTTCCCCCCTTTTCTTTTCCACTCCTCCCCCTCTTTCCCCATCTCCACCGTGTCGCCTCTATAGTGTTGTTTTCAGTGATGTTCAGTGTTGTGCGTCCCCTGTCAGTGTTGCGAACAGCCACCATACTGTCGCTAGTTGTGTTTTTTATCTCGTGCGAACAGAAACCAGACTGTCGCCGTGTTTTTTAATTGTGCCTGTCTACTTACTGTGTGTCTTCATCCGCTGCGTCACCGCCCTGTTTTTATATTTTAAATTCCGCAACTTTCCGCCATTTTACTTCTATTGACAAAATCACCGTTTTATCGCCTTTTTTATTGTTTGTTATCTTACCATTGTGTTGCTTTACTCTTCTCTCGGCTGCAGAGCAGCAGAAAAAAATAGGCAGTATGATTTACTAGATGACTGTAATAATTTAGGCCTACTCTTAATGTAATTCACAGTACACCCTCAAATTAAATATTTTCACACCTACAGTGGTCTAAAGCCTCATTTTAGGAGTGACAAAGAAAAAGCATCATATTATGCATTACAAAATATTATCAATGATACTAATTGACAATTACTGTCTTTATTACAAATGACCCACTCTTACTACAGGTTATGTACAACAACGATTTTCGACGTAGGTTGTAATATTTACCAATCGGAACAATATTGTCACGGCTCTCTAAACGGTTTACATACTATATTTCTTATAATCAGCTATTTAAAGAACATCGGCATTTAATAAAAATACGTGATGTGAAAACAAACACTCACACACAAAAAACAGCCAAAAGACGAACCAACTAAGCAAACATGTTAGGAAGGGAGGGAGGAAGAAAGTGTTTCGACGGTTTTATTGTGATGTAGCACTTGAACTGCACATCTTTTCGTAACAGACAACGAGAGCTTCTCCTATGTTCTCAAACATCCCAAGCAAAGACGATGATAAAGACCTCCAAACTGCCGGATTGCCGACCGCAGCGCCGTATTCTGCCTTTTGCATATCTCTGTATTTGAATAAACATGCCTATATCAGTTTAATAAAATTTTCTCGGACTTCCAGCCGTGTCAGATGGTTAAAATCCCACGAGCTTTCGACCGAGCTCTCCCCGGTCATTGTCAAGTGGTAAGACTGACTGCTGTGTCGCCGTGGCCGCGTCGTTATATAGCCGCCCTGCTGGCTGTGACGTCACTAAAATATAGTGCTCTCTTCCACGCCATATATGGTAATGCTTTCATCCAGCATCCGTCGCGCCCGTTTCAACTTCGCGATGGCCGGGTCCCAAGTTGTGCTGAGCTGCAAACCGCCGTCCTTGTTGATGGTGTTTTCAGAGGTTTTTATTTCAGTAGCTTCTTTTATGACGCTATCCCAAAATCCCTTCGTCCTCATAACGACAGATGTTTCGTCGAATAGAATTCGGTGTCCATTTTCTAAGGCGTGTTCTGCCACGGCTGATTTTTCTGGATAGCGTAGGCGTAAGCACCTCTCGTGTTCCGTCTGGTGTTGCTCCACAGTGCGTACTGTTTGGCCGTCGTAGCAACAGCTACACTGACTTGGTATCTTGTACACTCCAGGCGTTCTAACCCCTAGATCGTCCTTCACAGGCCTCATGAGCTGTCGAATTTTAGCTGGGGGTCTGAACACCGATGAAATGTTATATCTCTTCAGGAGGCGACTAATCTTTCCCGACACTGTACCACAGAAAGGCAAAAACACAAGTTTCTTGCTTTCATCTTCGGTGATGTTCTCTGTTGGTGTGTTTCTTGCGTGTCACACCAGATATAGCCTGTGACACCTGTCCGTTGCTGTTGTTGTTGTGGCCTTCAGTCCAGAGACTGGTTTGATGCAGCTCTCCATGCTGCTCTATCCCGTGCAAGCTTCTTCATCTCCCAGTACCTACTGCAACCTACATCCTTCTGAATCTGTCCAGTGTATTCATCTTTTGGTCTCCCTCTACGATTCTTACCCTCCGCGCTGCCCTCCAATATTAAATTGGTGATCCCTTTATTCAGAACATGCCCTACCAACCGATCCCTTCTTCTAGTCAAGTTGTGCCACAAATTTCTCTTCTCTCCAATTCTACTCAATACCTCCTCATTAGTTATGTGATCTACCCTTCTAATTTTCAGCATTCTTCTGTAGTACCACACTTCGAAAACTTCTATTCTCTTCTTGTCCAAACTATTAACCGTCCATGTTTCACTTCCATACATGGCTACACTCCATATAAATATTTTCAGAAACGACTTCCTGACACTTAAATCTATACTCGATGTTAACAAATTTCTCTTCTTCAGAAACGCTTTCCTTGTCATTGCCAGTCTACATTTTGTATCCTCTCTACTTCGACCATCATCAGTTATTTTGCTCCCCAAATACCAAAACTCCTTTACTACTTTAAGTGTCTCACTTCCTAATCTAATTCCCTCAGCATCACCCGATTTAATTCGACTACATTCCATTACCCTCGTTTTGCTTTTGTTGATGCTCATCTCATATCCTCCATTCAAGACACTGTCCATTCCGCTCAACTGCTCAGACAGAATTACAATGTCATCGGTGAACCTCAAAGTTTTTATTTCTTCTCCATGGACTTTAATACCTACTCCGAATTTTTCATTTGTTTGCTTTACTGCGTGCTCAGTATACAGATTGAATAACATCGGGGATATGCTACAACCCTGTCTCACTCCCTTCCCAACCACTGCTTCCCTTTCATGCCCCTCGACTCATATTACTATCTGGTTTCTGTACAAACTGTAAATAGCCTTTCGCTCCCTGTATTTTACCCCTGCCACCTTTAGAATTTGAAAAAGAGTATTCCAGCCAACATTGTCAAAAGCTTTCTCTAAGTCTGCAAATGCTAGAAACGTAGTTTGCCTTTCCTTAATCTTTCTTCTAAGATAAGTCGTAGGGTCAGTATTACCTCACGTGTTCCAACATTTCTACGGAATGCAAACTGATCTTCCCCGAGGTCAGCTTCTACCAGTTTTTCCATTCGTCTGTAAAGAATTCGCGTTAATATTTTGCAACTGTGACTTATTAAACTGACAGTTCGGTAATTTTCACATCTGTCAACACCTGCTTTCTTTGGGATTGGAATTATTATAATCTTCTTGGCGTCTGACGGTATTACTCCTGTCTCATACATCTTGCTCACTAGATGGTAGAGTTTTGATAGGCCTGGCTCTGCCAAGGCTGTCAGTAGTTCTGATGTAATGTTGTCTGCTCCCGGGGCCTTGTTTCGACTTAGGTCTTTCAGTGCTCTGTCAAACTCTTCACGCAGTATCATATCTCCTGTTTCATCTTCACCTAGATTCTCTTCCATTCCTATAATATTGTCCTCAAGAACATCGCCCTTGGATAGACCCTCGATATACCGAGTGATGAAAAAGTCAGTATAAATTTGAAAACTGAATAAATCACGGAATAATGTAGATAGAGAGGTACAAATTAACACACATGCTTGGAATAACAGGGGATTTTATTAGAACCAAAAAAATACAAAAGTTCAAAAAATGTCCGACAGGTGGCGCTTCATCTGATCAAATAGCAATAATTAGCATAACAAAGTAAGACAAAGCAAAGATGATGTTCTTTACAGGAAATGCTCAATATGTCCACCATCATTCCTCAACAATAACTGTAGTCGAGGAATAATGTTGTGAACAGCACTGTAGAGGATGTCCGGAGTTATGGTGAACCATTGGCGTCGGATGTTGTCTTTCAGCATCCCTAGAGATGTCGGTCGATCGCGATACACTTGCGACTTGAGGTAACACCAAAGCCAATAATCGCACGGACTGAGGTCTGGGGACCTGGGATGCCAAGCATGACGAAAGTGGCGGCTGAGCACACGATCATCACCAAACGACGCGCGCAAGAGATCTTTCTGCCGGCACCGCTCTCGTTATTCTTCCCCCCCCCCCCCCCCCCCCCCCGAAGTCGGTACATACTGGGAAATATCCTTTTTCTTCTTAATCTGGGTGATCGCGGGTTCCCACGCCTCGCTAAGGATGTAACCACTGTCACGATTTAGTTGTGGCTGCCTTACTCTAATCTCTGTGGCTTTTTTGATGATATAGTCCCAGTATTTGGAAGTCTGTGTCAGGTCTTTGGTTTGGTCATAATTCATGCTCTAGAGTTCCGACAGGCAATGCTTAGCGATTGCCGAGTTACTGGGCTGCTGCAGTCTAGTGTGCCGTTGATGTTCTCGGCATCGGTCCTCAATGGTACGAATGGTCTGTCCTATGTATACACTCCAGGATTGGCAAGATAACTGATAAACCCCTGAGTTACGTAGACCAAGGTTGTCCTTGACACTACCAAGAAGGCTCTTGGTTTTGCTTGGAGGACGGGAGATGGTTTTCACTTGGCGTTTACGTAAAATGGGTCCAATTTTTCCGGATAACGCCCCACAAAACGGAATAATAGCCAAGGCCGTCTCCTCCTGAGGTTCATCCTCAGTTTCCTCCGGTGCTGCAGGTGTGGGATGTAGAGCCTTCCGAATTTGCCCTTCCTTGTAACCGTTCCTCCGAAACACGGTCTTGGTTCAAAATGGTTCAAATGGCTCTGAGCACTATGGAACTTAACATCTATGGTCATCAGTCCCCTAGAACTTAGAACTACTTAAACCTAACTAACCTAAGGACATCACACACATCCACGCCCGAGGCAGGATGCGAACCTGCGACCGTAGTGGTCACGCGGTTCCAGACTGAAGTGCCTAGAACCGCACGGCCACACCAGCCGGCGAAACACGGTCTTCAGATGGTCCAATTCTTGCTGGAGACTGTCCCTGTCGGAGATGGTGTGAGCACTGTGTACAAGAGTTTTGAGCACGCCATTCTTTTGTGCCGGGTAGAAATCGGTGTGCGTCTTCTTCCTATACATGCTGTGGTCTAAAGTACCGTTAGCACGTCTTCTAATCAAAACATCTAGAATCACATAAAGTCAGTCACTTGTAAATGGCATAAAAAGCCGAAACCTAAGTAGTAATAAAATAAACAACAATACAGTCAAATGGCGGTGTCTATAAAAGATTAAAAAAGGTAAACTAATCTAAGCTGATCATTTCCGCAGGGCGCGACCGACGGCGAAGGAGTGCCTGCGCCACAGGTGGTTTACCGGCAGCAAGGTGAAGGTGAAGGCTCGCGCGAAGGACAGCGGCGGGCTGCGCAAGTACCTGTCCAAATCGCGGGAGGCGCTGTTCGAGCGCGTGGTGCAGCAGCGCCAGCAGCAGCAGCAGCAGGGCAGCTGCCAGGACCTGCGACGGCGCACGTTGCTGTCGCAGCAGCGGCGGCGCCTCTGCGAGAGCCACGCGTCGCTGCTGGCGCCGGCGGCGGCCTCGCGGGCGCGCGCGCTCGCCGACCAGCCGTGGCCGGCGCCCGCGCTCAGCCGCTCGCGGGAGAAGCTGTACGGGCTGCGCAGCCTGTCGCGCTCCAGCGAGGCGCTGGCGCTACCGCTGCCGCTGCGGCCCGGCTGCCGCTCGCTGCTCGACCTGTGCGGCGCCGCGCTCTCGCGCCAGCCCAGCTCCGCCTCGCTCGACAACTGCGACGACGTCAACAGCAACGTCTGCAGCCGCGCCGCATCGCCAGCGCCCGCGCCCGTACCGGCGCCCGCCGACCTCACCAACAGCAACGTCTGCAGCCGAGCGGCGTCGCCAGCGCCCGCCGACGTCACCAACAGCAACGTCTACTGCGATGCGCCGTCCGCCGAGGACGATCTCCTGGCGGACGTGCCGGCCGCCCCGACACCGGAGCCCCCTGCGGTGCGCGGTGAGTGGCGGGACGCCCCCGCAGACCTGACGTCGCCCGCGCTGCTCAGGAACTGCCTCGGCAGCGCCGTCTCCGCCAGGGCGGCAGTCGAGGCTGTGGCGGCCAACAGCGAAGAGCGCGTCGACGGTAGGGAGAACGGCTACGACAGCAACCCGGTCGAAAGTGAAGACATCCCAGCTGCTGAACAGACGAGGACGGCAGACCCGCAAGTCGAGGACCTCGACAAGGTCCACAGGTCAGAGCAATTTACTATAAAACTTACCTGTTTACACAGGTCTTTCGAAACCATTTGTTTTCTTGAAACATTTAAACTGTCGGAAAGGAGTACATATCCGGGCACTGCTACGTACTGCGGAATTAGCCACTAGATGCCACGGGAGGCAGACTTGCCAGCATCAGAGGAGGCAGGGAGTGGCAACTCACCCTTAACATAGACAAATGTAATGTATTGCGAATACATAGAAAGAAGGATCCTTTATTGTGTGATTATATGATAGCGGAACAAACACTGGTAGCAGTTACTTCTGTAAAATATCTGGGAGTATGCGTACGGAACGATTTGAAGTGGAATCATCATATAAAATTAATTGTTGGTAAGGCGGGTGTCAGGTTGAGATTCGTTGGGAGACTCCTTAGAAAATGTAGTCCATCAACAAATTAGGTGGCTTACAAAACACTCGTTCGACCTATACTTGAGTATTGCTCATCAGTGTGGGATCCGTACCAGGTCGGGTTGACAGAGGAGATAGAGAAGATCCAAAGAAGAGCGGCGCGTTTCGTCACAGGGTTATTTGGTAAGCGTCATAGCGTTACGGAGATGTTGACCAAACTCAAGTGGCAGACTCTGCAAGAGAGGCGCTCTGCATCGCGGTGTAGCTTGCTGTCCAGGTTTCGAGAGGGTGCGTTTCTGGATGAGGTATCGAATACATTGCTTCCCCCTACTTATACCTCCCGTGGAGATGACGAATGTAAAATTAGAGAGATTCGAGCGCGCACGGAGGCTTTCCGGCAGTCGTTCTTCCCGCGAACCATACGCAACTGGAACAGGAAAGGGAGGTAATGACAGAGGCTCGTAAGGTGCCCTCCGCCACACACAGTTGGATGGCTTGTGGAGTACAAATGTAGATGTAGATGTATTGATTGGCTGTTTGTTTTGGTGGAAGGCGACTTTGTTATGATGGTGGCAGGCATCTCGCCCAACTACTCACTGTGGTGTTATTACTGCCAGATCTCCGTAGACATTCTGCAGGCACTGCCTATGAATATCTGCGATGCTCTGGTTTTCCACCAAAAGGATCTCAAAAACCCTCTCTGTGTGGAACGCACCTCCGTTAGACACGCCATATTAAAGGCTACATATAGTGCCGCCACCTATAGGAGCTTCATGAAACTGCAGGGGCTGAAGGAATATTCCACAATGTCCCACAACAAATTTCACAAATTTTCTATCGAAATTAACCGAGAAAAAAATGTATTACATTGCTCATTGAATGTACCTTGTATACTGGTGGGTTCGCCTCTTTCATGTTCAAATCAGCATTACTTAGGGGTGTCTGGATACTTTTAATTAGAGATTGAAGGCAGATGGTGCAACACTGTTTTTGAGCCTTTTAAGTAGATTTTAAATAATCTTTAAATACACCACCATCCTCTGCACCTACAAATTCCTCATCCATCCTATCCTCTGTTATGCCAGCATTGCCTGGATCTCCGCCCCCCACCCGCTTTGTAAAGGCCCTCCAAATCCTTGAACGCCATGCACTCCACCTTGCTTTCTGTATCTGCCTTTCTTCCCACACACAGTTCCTGTATGAACGCAGCCGCTTCCCCCACCTCCTCCTTTTCCTCCAACATCTCCACATCCTTTACAGTGTCCACAGGCTTGATCCCCCCCACACCCTGGTTTCCTCCTTCCTCTCCACCCCCCACCCATTGGCCCATTGCCACGCCTCCATCGTTGTATCCCTCCCTTTCTCCACCTCCACACCCTCCATCTCCTTCATCAGGGCAATTTCCAGCGCCTCCCCCTCCCGGATGATGAACTTGGGCGTGACATATACCCTTCCTTCCAACTATAACCTGGCCTTGTTCCATTCCCTCCCCAGAGCCCCCTTTTCCTCTCCCCTTCTTCTCTCAAAGCGGATTTTCCTCCTCCCCCACTGAGACCCTGCACCTCATCCTCGCCTCTCTCCCTCCCACATCCCTCCCTCCCTGGCCCTCTTCAGCACGCCCCCGCCCATCTCCCCCCCTCTCTTCCCCACCCTTCCTTCTTCCCTTCTCCGTCATCTCCTTGCACCTGGCAGATCCTATGTTTTGTTCAACATCAGTGTGCCACGTCAGTGTTGTGTTTGGTGCTGTTCTCTTGTGTTTGGTGCTGTTCTCCTGTGCATCAAGAGGTGTGATTTTAATTGTGCGCTGGCATCTACATCTACATCTACATCTACATCTACATGACTACTCTGCAATTCACATTTAAGTGCTTGGCAAAGGGTTCATCAAACCACAATCATACTATCTCTCTACCATTCCACTCCCGAACAGCCCGCGGAAAAAACGCACACCTAAACCTTTCTGTTCGGGCTCTGATTTCTCTTATTTTATTTTGATGATCATTCCTACTTATGTAGGTTGGGCTCAACAAAATATTTTCGCATTCGGAAGAGAAAGTTGATGACTGAAATTTCGTAAATAGATCTCGCCGCGACGAAAAACGTCTTTGCCTTAATGACTTCCATCCCAACTCGCGTATCATATCTGCCACACTCTCTCCCCTATTACGTGATAATACAAAACGAGCTGCACTTTTTTGCACCCTTTCGATGTCCTTCGTCAATCCCACCTGGTAAGGATCCCACACCGCGCAGCAATATTCTAACAGAGGACGAACGAGTGTAGTGTAAGCTGTCTCTTTAGTGGACTTGTTGCATCTCCTGCCAATGAAACGTAACCATTGGCTCGCCTTCCCCACAATATTATCTATGTGGTCTTTCCAACTGAAGTTGTTCATAATTTTAACACCCAGGTACTTAGTTGAATTGAGAGCGTTGAGAATTTTACTATTTATCGAGTAATCGAATTCCAACGAATTTCTTTTGGAACTCATGTGGATCATCTCATACTTTTCGTTATTTAGCGTCAACTGCCACCTGCCACACCATACAGCAATCTTTTCTAAATCGCTTTGCAACTGGCCTTGTACTTAGTGTTACTGTTAGTGTTTGTTATGTGCTACGCCATCCATCGAGACTTTTATGTTCCGGTAATACCGCGCCTTGTGTTCTTTTAACTGTCCCAGTGTGTGGTTTTTTGTCTGCGCTACTTTTTTACGGTTTTTATCTCTATTTTACAGTCGCCGCTTTTTTGTCTATTGCCTTCCATGATGTTCCCCCTTTTTTATATCTATGTTCACCGTGTTTTCTCCTTTGTTATTTTTAAATGTCTTCTATTGTTTTTTCTATGTCATTCGGCTGAAGAGCAGCGCATTGCTGCTGCCAGCAGCTATTGAAATACAATAAAGAAAAAAAAAACTTTTACATGACTCCACAGGCGTCTTGGTGTAACACTTGCCCTTGAACAAAAAGCAGGTTGAAGAAGAGCGGCGATGACGAGATGAATACGTCCTATTCGAGCGGTTCGGATGGCGAGGACGGCGGTGCCGGCAGCTCCAGCAGCGGAGGCGGCGGAGGAGGCAGCAGTTCGCAAGACGACGGCTTCGACGAGGCCGAGGAGGACGAGGAGGAGGGGCAGGAGAGCGAGGGCGCGTCGCAGGAGCCGCGCTTCACTGTGGCACAGCTGGTGTCGGCCTTCACGCGGCACGAGCGAGCCGTCGCGGGCGCCGCGCCCGCTCCGGAGGCCGGCCGCTTCCCCACGGGGCCCAACGCCCTGCGCCTCTTCATCCCGGGCATCAGCATCCGCCGCGACCGTGACCGCGACCGCGACCGGCAGCGCCAGCGCCGCCGCCACGGACGACAAGTGAGTCAAACACGCACCCTCTCCCCACCCTTCACCCCCTCCACCCGCCACGCATCCCTACTCTCACTGCGCCAGGAAAAGTCTCAGCAGCTTATGCTACACCAAGGGTTGTACCACAGACGTCTGAAAAACCGTGGGCCTGGTCAGATGGGTCCCAGTGTCAGATGTTAAGAGCTGATGTTAGCGTTCGAATGTGGGGCAGACGCTATGAAGCCATGGACCCAAGTTGTCAATAAGGCACTGTGCAAGCTGGTAGTGGCTCCATTATGGTGGTGGCTGTCTTTACATGAAACGGACTGGTCTTGCCTGCTTGTCTGTTAGCACTGACAACACAACGCAAACGCCGCTGCTCTCGGTCGTTACGTGAAGGCCGTCGGCCATGGCATTGCCCGTAGTGAGAGATAATGCCTGAAATGTGGTATACTGGACACACCCTTGGCACTATGGACCTCGTAATATTGAATTTCATAACTATTTCGCAAATAGAATGTCCCTCACATCATGTCGGACCTCTTTTTGCCCTGGTACTGCGGAAACTCGACGTAACACAGACTCAACAAGTAGTTGGAAGTCCCCTGGGAATACTGAGCCATGCTGGCTCTGTAGGCGTCCATAATTGCGAAAGTGTTTCCGGTGCAAGATTTTGTACACCAACTGACTTCCAACGGCGTCCCACAAATGCTCGATGGGACTCATGTCGGAGGATCTGGGTGGCCAAACTATTCTCTCGAATTTTCCAGAATGTTCTTCAAACCAGTTGCAAACAATTGTAGCCCAGTGACGTGGCGCATCATCATAAAAATTCCATCGCTTTTTGGGAAGAATGGCTGCAAAAAAAAAAAAAAAAAAAAAAAAAAAAAAAAAAAAAAAAAAAAAAAAACATGGTTCAAATGGCTCGGAGCACTATGGGACTTAACTACTGTGGTCATCAGTCCCCTTGAACTTAGAACTACTTAAACCTAACTAACCTAAGGACATCACACACATCCATGCCCGAGGCAGGATTCGAACCTGCGACCGTAGCAGTCGCGCGGTTCCGGACTGCGCGCCTAGAACCGCTAGACCACCGCGGCCGGCAGAATGGCTGCAGATGGTCTCCAAGTAGCCCAACATAATCATTTACAATCAATGATCAGTTCAGCTGGACCAGAGGACCCGGTCCGTTTCGTGTAAAGACTGCCACCACCATTATGGAGCCACCACCAGCTTGCACATTGCCTTATTGACAACTTCGGTCCGTGGCTTCATAGCGTCTGCACCATACTCGAACCCTAACACCAGCTCTTAACAACTGACACTGGGACCCATCTGACCAGGCCCACGGTTTTTCAGACGTCTATGGTACAACCTATATCATCACAAGTCCAGGAGAGGTTCTGCAAACAATGTCATGCTGTTAGCAAAAGCACCCACATCAGTCGTCTGTTGCCGTAGCCCATTAACGCCAAATTTGGCCGCACTTTCCTAAAGGATACGTTCGTTGTATGTTCCACATTGATTTCTGCTATTATTTCACACAGTGTTGCTTGTCTGTTACCACTGACAACGCTACGCAAACGCCGCTGCTCTCGGTCGTTAAGTGAAGGCCGCCGGCCATGGCATTGCCCGTGGTGTGAGGTAATGCCTGAAATGTGGTATACTGGACGCACCCTTGACACTATAGAGCTCGGAATATTAAATTCCATAACTATTTCCCAAATGGAATGTCCCATGCATCTAGCGCTATCTATCATTCCACGTTCGAGGTCCGTTAATTTCTGTCATGCAGTCATAATCACGTCGGAAACCTTTTCACATAAATTAGCTGAGAGCAATGCATTGCCCTTTTATACCTTCTGTACACGATACTTCGGCCATCTGTACATGTGCATATCGCTACCCCATGACTTTCCTGACCCCACTGTATTTGTTCAGAGCATTCTGAACGAGGGCTCCGTAGCACTGGATCGACAGAAATCGGTCGACTTCGTCCCGCAATAGTTTTTTGGCTGGACACTGCCAACATTCACAAGCTATCAATTCAGTATCTGAAGAAGAGCCCGTGGAAGATAACTAGGCCTCTGCACAGATATGTATTATCGTTCCCAGTGCTGGCCGAGTCCACGCCTCTGTTCCAAAGTGTTGCTGTCGCCAAATGGCTGTGCACTCCATCTATTATGAACGAAACTTTCTCCGCCTGCTTCTGTGTGGCTGGTGGCAGATTCGCTACACTGTGGGAATGGAGGCGTGAGCATACCATCTGCTCTCCGATCTTCCCAAACAATTTTAAGTAAACTGTTCAGTAAAAATTTGATCCTCCAGCATCTCATACCCTCATTTATGAGCGTCATGAGATATTTCGACATTAAGAAAGCTAATGTTCTAAATTTTAATATTTTTCTATGAAAAACAGCAGTGGCTATGAGTTTGCGTTTGGTGAGTATTAGGTCATAGATTGCTGCATACGAAATGTAATTAACATATTCATTTTTCCTTTAAATGTGAGACAAAATCTATGGCTACTCCAGTTTCCAGAAAAAAGATTGTATGCAAAATCTATGCCTATCTCCAATCTTCAGAAAACAGGTTGTATGTAGAGCATTCACTTTCATTCATGTGCACAAAGAGTAGCGTGAAAGTGAAATATTCATAACATCCTTCATGTCTCTCAAACTGTTTGAGATACCGAAACACGTTTTTGCAGATGGCAGTATCCGAAGCCCAGGCTATTTTGGCATACAGTTAAAATGTGAAAGTTTCTCTTCTACTTTAATATACGAGTACCTAAAGATTTTTCAATGACATATCGTAATTTCCTGAGAAACCTTGATCTTGGCGTCCACCCCGTCCCGTTCAATTGGTGGCCTGTGTGAATGCCACCATTTGAAATTCATTGTGGAAAGTTTAGACGTTCCGTTCAAGAGTGATTTAACCTTCAATATTATCAGTTATTTACTTGAGAAAATAAAGACAAACATAAAAAATATTTAGAGGGCAGAATATCAGACCAGCTGTGTGGCTGGATTGAAGAGTTTTTGGCAAACAGAACACAGCATGTTGTTCTCAATGGAGAGACGTCTACAGACGTTAAAGTAACCTCTGGCGTGCCACAGGGGAGTGTTATGGCGCCATTGCTTTTCGCAATATATATAAATGACCTAGTAGATAGTGTCGCAAGTTCCATGCGGCTTTTCGCGGATGATGCTATAGTATACAGAGAAGTTGCAGCATTAGAAAATTACAGCGAAATGCAGGAAGATCTGCAGCGGATAGGCACTTGGTGCAAGGAGTGACAACTGACCCTTAACATAGAAAAATGTAATGTATTGCGAATACATAGAAAGAAGGATCCTTTATTGTGTTATTATATGATAGCGAAACAAACACTGGTAGCAGTTACTTCTGTAAAATATCTGGGAGTATGCGTACGGAACGATTTGAAGTGGAATGATCATATAAAATTAATGGTTGGTAAGGCGGGTGCCAGGTTGAGATTCATTGGGAGACTCCTTAGAAAATGTAGTCCATCAACAAATTAGGTGACTTACAAAACACTCGTTCGACCTATACTTGAGTATTGCTCATCAGTGTGGGATCTGTACCAGGTCGGGTTGACAGAGGAGATAGAGAAGGTCCAAAGAAGAGCGGCGCGTTTCGCCACAGGGTTATTTGGTAAGCGTCATAGCGTTACGGAGACGTTTAGCAAACTCTGCAAGAGAGGCGCTCTGCATCGCGGTGAAGCTTGCTGTCCAGTTTTCGAGAGGGTGCGATTGTGGATGAGGTATCGAATATATTGCTTCCCCCTACTTATACCTCCCGAGGAGATGACGAATGTAAAATTAGAGAGATTCGAGCGCGCACGGAGGCTTTCCGGCAGTCGTTCTTCCCGCGAACCATACGCGACTGGAACAGGAAAGGGATGTAATGACAGTGGCACGTAAAGTGCCCTCCGCCTCACACCGTTGGGTGGCTTGCGGAGTATAACTCTAGATATAGATGTAGAACATACCGCCTGTTTAATTTATTCTTTGGTCACTATTTTGTTTCTACGTGCTAAATAGCATCCGAAACTATTCAATATACGTTTCGCATCTCTATTACGAAACAGCAAACGAGATCCATCATTCTCGGAACCCAACCTCAGTTGCAGGTTGCCTATCTGGCAACTTCCAGGGGCATCAAAAATTTGATTTTCGGAATTTCATATGCTTATTAATAGAATTTAAAAATTTAAATTGCTATCACTACCTACTCATTAACAGGTATAATCTTATGTTAAAGATTTAAGACAATAAAACAAGTATTACAGTTAGAAAATGTGTATACGTATAGCCTGAGGCAGAGAGTGCGTAAATCCAGTATCTGAGAAAGAGGGCACTTAGCGACTTGCACCAACTTTATGCATAAAATAGTTTATCGTTTACTACAGTTTCGTTGTGCATGCCGTAGAACTTCACCATCTGGCATGATTTTTTAATTTATTTATGTATGTCTGCTGCTGGGGACATTCAGCCGCCAAATAGTTGTTAAAACACATGGTGAAACCTTCAGCTGTCATTTATTTTGCACAATTCGGTACTAATTTCTGTTAATGACCATTATCAAGCTTAGCCTAAAAATAAATCAAACGATTAGAGATTTACAGGGAAGGTTAAGTAAAATTTCACTTACTGGCATAAATGTCAGGAATTTTATACCATAATTTGAACAAAAGTAATTTGCTCTTTTAAGCCCCCTATAGTACGTAAGTAATTTTTCATAGTAATAACCGTGTACGATAATTTTCCTCAAGAAGCAAGCCCACGTCGACAGCTAGTAACACACTGACAGATGTAACTAGGCCAAACAGTCAAAGGTACAGTCAAAGACAATGCCTTGTCACAGATAAAACTATAGTACACGCTAGCAATTGCAGTATCAATTTACTAAGAGGCACATTATAATCTTTGGTTCCAAGTAAACACTGTACTTCTTTACTACTAACTGTACTCCAGCACATTTTGTTGCCAATATCCACATGTACCATTGAATGCACATGCAAAATTATATTACTGTACTGCACACAGTTCAGGAGAAGAGAGGAAGATTAGGATTTAACGTCCCTAGTTCAGGGGCTATGACGTCATGAACATTGAGTTGAGTGAAAAACTGGTTTTTACTTGAAACAGTGCGCAAATTAACCAGACTACACTCATCCAGTCTTTGATAATGAGAGCACTTCGCAGTTCCATCGAACTTTAAAATTAATTCCAAACCTTTTCTAAACTTTTTCTCGCGTAAATGTTTAACGTCAACATTAATTCATTTTTAATTTAACATTAATTCATTTGTAAAGTGATTTGTCGTTTGAAGATGTTGTATACATGGGAGTTTGAGGCTTTAAGGAATCAGGCATTTATTGATATAGTTTATAAAGCAGTGGTTTTTTAGTCTCCATTTGCCTTTCCCAGAGTCAGAGTTTGATCTTGACTGTCTTTCTTTTTTCGTGAATGTTTTACTATTTAATGGCAAACTAAACATTTTGCGTAAACATTATAATTGATAAAAAGACACATCACCATCCATGTAGCATTAACAACAGTTCCTATTTGAGCAACTCACTTTGTTTTTCCTCTCAGAACTACAATCAAACATGAAGTTTTATTTGATCATGGTACCAAACGGTGCTATAACATTTAACGTGTTGCCCTCAAGGCAATAACTATCTGACAAAGCTAGTATCTGCGAAACCAGTAATAACAAACTGAACTGTGTGCAACCTGTCGCTTTTTCATCTGAATATTAATTACAACGGTCACTGTGCCCCAGCAAGCGATGCCTTCGTTTGCTGCAATGATGAAATTTTAAATTAAGTAGAATCTGACATGTCTTACGAATTTAACATTTCTATTTGCAGGAGCAGGGTGAGAAAACCACGTCACCTGAAGAGCAACAGTCATCTATTGTTTCCAAGACAGGTGATCAGACCTTGATAACTGTGCCAGCAGATTATGATCGTCTTCAGTCAAACAGTGGAGTATCTGATCAGGAAGTCAGCAAGAAATCAGCTGGTGGAGTCTCCAGGAATGGAGACAGCTTAGAAAGAACATCAGCTTTCTGTCTAGACCATGATACAAACAACAACAGAAATAACAAGTGTATCAGCAACACCAATGGTACCCGCAGTTCTTCGTGGGAGCGTATCTGTACAGGCTCTTACACTCGTGCCATGGACAAGTTTCGACCAACGAGGAAATCTCTTACAGCAATTTCAGAACCTCCAGTTCAAATTACAGAAAAAGTACGTCGCAAATCAACTCCAGCCATTAAAAATGTCTATTTGTAATTGGTATCTTTTCCCCACTTGTAGTCAGCGTAAACAATTACATAATTGTATCCTTTGTTCGACTTTTGCTGTTACATGAGAAAATAATAATTAGTTTTAACCTTTTTGTGACTTGACCTCGGTTTCCTTGAAAGATCTAAATAGAATTTTTTTCCTGGAACAGCTACATATGTAGACAAATTTCGCATTACTTCGAACAAATTTCTCTGTTTAAGGATCGTGGGATGCACATGTTGATATGCCACATGTTGTGGCCATATATTTACATGAGAAAGTAATAATTAGTTTCAACCTTTTTGTGACTTGACCTCAGTTGCCTTGAAAGATCTAAATAGAATTTTTTTTCTGGAACAGCTACATATGTAGTCAAATTTCGCATTACTTCAAATAAATTTCTCTATTTAAGGATCATGGGATGCACATGTTGCTATGCCACATATTGAATTTTTGGCGGTTTACCGTCCACAAAAGAAGTTTAGTTTAAGAATACAACAATGAAATTCAATTTTTGTGTGCAAATTTATTATCTGTGACATCTAACTGAGCAATTTATGTAATTTTATATTCGTTAAACCAGAGCTAGTCATATACTCAGATGTCTAACTTGAAAAGAAGAGTAGTACAGACGTGAAAGCTAATGGCTTGACTGCTCAGAAGAACATCAGAGCGAGTGGTTACTGTTTGTATCCTTTTCAGTTGTGGGACTATACAATAAACAACAAAGTTGTTACTCATTTCTGGGAGTTTCCGAGTGTGATTGACAGAAGCTAGATTCCTGGATGCAATAATCTTGGTGATTCCATTACCAATCTTATTGGACATCCATAACTGTACCTAGAGTTGTTAGTATTAGTTTACCCCCGGAATTAGCAGTTAAGGAATATTCTCTGTCCTTTTATTCCTCATTTCTTTTTTGTTGAATAAGGTAATGTATCTAGTATTTTAGCAATGCACACTTTAAAATTAAGCTGTCATATACAAACATTATCATGTAACATATTAAGAAACATAATGGTTCATTTTTGTATGTAGAATAAATATATAAGTTCGATTAAAGTATTTGTTGTTTATTTTTGGTCTACAATAATAAGCCTTTATAATTTCCTAACACTGAAGCATTACATTAATTTCATATACAAACAATTAAACATCAACTTTAAAATAAAACAATAGCATCTTGTTTCCACTCAAGAGAATGACTTGAACCTTAAATCATTTTGTATCTGAAAATTATACTACATTATCTCCTCTCTCTCTCTCTCTCTCTCTCTCTCTCTCTCTCTCTCTCTCTCTCTCTCTCTCCCCCCCCCCCCCCCCCCCCCCATTCATATTCATGACATCGTTATACCTGCTGAATTGATTAGCATTATGGATGGCACCAATATTTTGAAAAAGCAGTATATTTCAATATTATGAATGCAATATCTGGATGTCTGACAAACACGAAATCATTTACTTACTGCCTACAAAATATGAGTATCCAGAAGGGCACAGAAGCACACATTTAAAAAGTCGGTTGAATTTCTAGTTTTCAGAACTTTTAAAAAGTTTTATAATCAGAAGCAAGAGAAGTCTGGACAGAGTACAGACAAAAGACAGCAAAGGAATTAAAATTGCGGATAAATTCTAGTGTCCGATACTACCCGTCGGCTTTGACGAATGACATCAGACGTACGACAAAGATGCTGCAATGGACAATCTATGAATGTAACGGATCATACTCTTAAACAAACGAACGTAGCATGCAATAAAATAATACTTTAACGCGATTATTATTTACGCGCGAATTTCATTTAAACGAGTTGAAGATGACTGAAATAAATAAGAATTACGAGTGCATATTTGTATTTTCCACATGTACTGCAAAAACGATCTAAATAATAAACGCTGTGTAGGAGGTCATTTCTAGTTACCGATTCCAATATTACTGTCTGTTGCAAAAAAATCTTATAACATATCAGAAACGTACCTAAAAAGTGATCTTGTCAGTGAACTACAGAATTCGACGAGACTTTCAAAAAATGAAAATCTTTACACACACTACTGTACACGGAAAGAAATAAAACGCAAAAATGACCAAACCGTGCAACTGGTAACTATACTACACGAAGGTCGCACCAGCTGCAGTAAAATTGATACACCAGGAGTGACAGTAAATGTAAGAGAAGTGTAGCAGAAACATCGAAAACAAAAAACAAAACAAAAAGTGGCTACAT
Organism: Schistocerca americana; assembly: GCF_021461395.2. Classification (NCBI taxonomy): domain Eukaryota; kingdom Metazoa; phylum Arthropoda; class Insecta; order Orthoptera; family Acrididae; genus Schistocerca; species Schistocerca americana. Next base: position 321,698,563 of record NC_060121.1, on the reverse strand, counting down.
AAAAAGAAACTTACCGCAAATGAACTTCCAAAGCAGTCAAAAATCGAGGCTGACAAGAACGAAATAAGGACGTAACAAGAAATAATAATGTTAGAAGGTGAAACTGTAACGAAAGAAGCAAAATCCAGAACAACTAATTAAAAAAATTATAGCAAACACAAACTGCCAGGCACGAACGAGGTACCACCCAAATCAGTTCTTCCCTCCTACCCGCCCTCAACCAGACACAAAATTTTAAAATAGTAAAAAAAAAAAAATGAAAGTAGTCGTGAAAGACACAGCAATACCCCTCGGCCCACCATTGTAAACAGAAAATATTAAAACAACAGAAAAACCTCCTTTCAGAGAAACCAAAAATGTAGCACTGGCACAATACAGTAACATAAAAAGACGCATCCATAACGAACAGCGTCAAAAATCAAGACCTTATAAATCACGACTACTTATAAATCACGACTACTTTCATTAACAAAAGATGCCGCAAACAAATTACGAGATGAAAACAAAACAGCCTACATCGTATTTTAATATACGCGCGTAACGCGGAAATCCAGAGAAATCATTTAATGTTCATCGACAGCAATCTGCGACACAAACAAAATAACATCACACATTACGTCATTGGTCAAAGTCGACGGGTGGTATCGGACACTAGAATTGACCCAAAATTGCTACCAAGTACAGTCATGTATCTTGTCTCTTCTGATCAATGGCAAAAGCCTTTGAGAGCAAAGAAATATTATAATGGATACAGTAACGCAACCATCTACAGCTGTGGCAACTTTACCTACGTGCTTGTGAAGGTGTGTACATACAGCAGACTAAGAGTAGTAGCTCAAGAACGACTTAAGTCTTTGTACTGTTAATTATGGCTGTGCCCCACACGTCTGTCAGCAATAGGTGATTGGCTGCTTTGCCTCATTTTAGTTTACTGTATCGATCCTAGAATTTCTGTTCTTGTAATATTACCGCAGATACATGATTACGACCTGTCTTCGAGAGTATATGATATGTGTAATACTGTAATACGAAGCTGCCACAATAATCATTTCTAAATTTCATGGTATGGAATTGGAGAGGTCTTACATAAGTAAGCATCAGCAGCACGACATCTGCTTATGCTACATTTTTTAACGTAAAAGACGAGCCCCCATCAGTACACTCTAAAATCCACAAATCCTGTCGAAATAATTTGCTTTTTCCAGAGCTGGAGGTAAATCAACATACAAAAACAAATGTCTGACGTGATGTGGAACGACACAAAAACAAACAATGTTTGTTTATCATCATTCAGCACAAAAAAAAATCCGCTCCACTTCAACATGGCTTATCAGTGTTGCCACCATACCATTTGTTAGTACAGAATTATCTTAAACTGTTATTTCAGTCACTCTGCTTGTAACTCACTGAAAACTCATCAGAACTGCCAACTTTCAGCTGAAGTGATAGTGGTTTGTGACATTCTTATGGCGTCAGCTATGCCCTACGTCAGAAATACGAAGTGTCTTACGACTCAAATTACTATTTGTACAATTTCGAATGACCGTGAGGTCCAGTTTTCTGGTTGATTGAGAGGCTCAAAATAAAATTTGGTGACCCTCATACACTGACAGTTCTGCTTGCATGCAAATCATGTGTATAATACACTACCTGACAAAATAATTGAAACACCCAGAAGAGGAGGAGGAAACTAGATGAAACTTCACCCATTCGGAATATATGTTACGTTATTTAAGTGATTACGAAGCCAAGACAAATTTAGAAACATATCGGCAGCATGAGTCCACTTATCAATATGACAGAGGGTCTGGATCCTTGCAATGATGCGGCTGGAAAGAGTGTCTTACAGCAGTTCTATCCTCTTCTGGAGCAATCTGTCCCACTTCTTTTGTAACTGTTCCTTAATATCTTGGATACTAGCAATGGTACGGCGTTGACGATCGACCTGGTCCCACACATGTTCTGCCAGGGAGAAACCTAGGGATCTTTCGGCTGCGTGAATGACTCAAAATCACGCAAACAGGTCACAGAGACACCTAGCATGAATGTACGCACATTGTCCCACTGAAAAATGGCACCACTATACTTTCACATGAGAGGAAACACGTAAGGGCTCAGCATGCATGTGATAAACCATTGTACCATCGCATTTTCTCAATCTCTACCAGTCGTGACATGAAGTCATACCCGGTGGCTCTCTATGCCATGACACCAGGAGTAAAACCGCTGTGCCTCACCAAAAAACCGGCAGAACTGGATCTCTCTCCTGGTTACCGCCATACTCATCCGGAGTACTGCAGAACCGCGATTCATCGTTGAACACAATGTGAAGTCGTTCATCAGCAGTCCGTGCTTCACAATCGTGGTACCACTCCAAATGCAGTCGTTTGTGTTGCAGCGTTAATGGCGACAGTCTACATATGGGACGATACTTCCCTAGTCCGACTACTACTAGACTCTGACCAATGAAATGATATGATGAAAACGGTTGCAGGGAGTCCATGACTTGTTACCGAACAGCAGGCAAAGATGTTAAGGTGTTAAGATATACTTGCTGCACAGTACAGCATTTCTCCTTTGTGGTGGTCGGACGTGGTCGAGCGGAACGCTGACGGCGAGTATTTCCGCATTCACGTTCCTATGGAGTCCAGCTTAACGTCACATCCGCATGCTCTACAAATTAGGACGTTGCGCGATTCTACTAGCCATCCAAATGGAGACCTAAAATGAAGTCCATATTAAACTCTTCCATGCTCGCACGAGCACACGACATTTCAGTGTTCTTGACAGCGATCACTCAACAGCTGACACTATTCACGCCCCTTATACACTGAAGCGCGAAAGAAACTGGTATGGTCATGCGTGTTCAAATCAGTGTGCGATTTGTAGGGGGGGATGGAGGGGATTTTCCACCCCACCCCCCCCCCCCCTCTGCCTCAGACCATCCCCTCCTCTGGCATTAGTTTATGCATCCCAACCTGGGATGTTTATTTCCCACGCACTGGAGTAAAACTTTACATATAATTTAAATTTGTGGAGCCGAACACTGAAAGTTTTTAATACAGTCTTACTATTAATACTATTAATATGTTTGCTTATTAATTTTGAAAAAGTGTTATGTAGTAGTTAAGCATTTCAAAACATTTAGAACCAAATCATCATTCTCATGTTGTCATTTTTGCTTTCGTCTAAGGTGCGTCGTAATCCGTTTACTTGCTAGCTTGCGAGGGAAGTTGTGTGGCAGTCATACCGCAGCAGTCGTACCGCAGAGTTGGGTGAGCTGGTGGCTGAAAGTCCCACCCCGGCCCCTGACACAGGGTGGTGACCGGCCCGGTACCTGTGCGAACATTCACCGTTAGACCACCTTTTGGCAACGGTACGGCACGGACTAACGCGCCTGGGACGAAAGCACACATTACTAAATAACGCACCATCGTCTGCTTCTAATTCCTAGGATACTATTTCGTGGACCTTCTTTAAATACTCTTCTCTTCCACCATCGTTTTATTTTCCTTTGGTTTTCATTTCCGTTGTTAGCTGCACGTGCAAGTACCAAGTAGGCCGCCGCTGCGATACTTTATCATCCTTTATACTGCAAGACCGACACACGTGTGGCACAAATTCTGTTGCTTTGGTATAAATTAACCTGCCGCATGCAACATACGCCACCAGATGTTGCCTGTTGTAGCATGCTACAAGACGACGCACGCCACATTTCCGTAGCATGCCACAATGTTGCAGGACGTCGCCCCAGCGTAAACGAGGCTTTAGAGCTAGGTCTGTATTTTATCGTGGATGTGATGTGTTGCGTACGAAACTAAAACCTGCAATCAGATCCAAACGTCGTAGAAAACTGTGAAGAGGTGCCATCCTGCAGCAAGATAACGCTTGCCCACATTCTGCCAAACAGACAGCCGACGCAATAAAGGAGTTGAGATTCGAGGTGCTGGAACATCCACCATACAGTACAGACCTGGCTCCAAGTGATTTTCACATGTTTGGGCCCTTAACGGAAGCGCTACAGGGAAGAAGATTAGAAAGTGATGAAGACGTCATTGCTGCGGTGCAAAATTGGTTACAGATGCTACCGAAAAACGTATTTTCTGATGGAAAAAAACTCATAAAACGTCGGGAAAACTGCATTGAAGTCTAGGGAGGTTACATAGAAAAATAACGCATGTTTCAGTTATCTATTATCAGAATAAGTACAGCATTTCACAAATGTGCTTTACTTTTTGAATTCCCATCGTATACCTGTATGTAGATGATTTTGTAAATAAACTTTACCAATAATGTACTTTTAAAGATATAATAAGGGATAGCTTTTCTGATAGTGCATACGCGTGAATAGTGAGTTTCGGCATTAACATCTATTTATAAATAACTGTTTAACCATGGGTAACGCCACGGTCCAAGCTAGTAACATACGTAATTATACTAACCCCCTAAGACATCCCCCCCTACTGGTAAAAGCACAAATCGCACACTGGTTCAAATACAGAGATATGTAAACAGGCAGAATACGGCGCTGTGGTTGGTAACGCCTACATAAGACAACAACTGTCTGGTGCAGTTGTTAGATAGGTTACTGCTGCTACAGTGGCAGATTATCAAGATTTAAGCAGTTGGAAAGTGGTGTTTTAGTCGGCGCACGAGCGATGGGACACAGCATCACCAAGGTAGCGATGAAATGGAGATTTTCCCGTTCGACCATTTCACGAGTGTACCGTATCAGGATACGGTAAAACATCAAATCTCCCACATCGCTGCTTCCGGGAAAAGATCCTGGAAGAACGGGACCAACGACGACTGAAGAGAATCATTCAACGTGACAAATGTACATCCCTTCCGCATATTGCTGCAGATTTCTATGCTAGGCCATTAACAAGCATCAGCATGCAAACTATTCAACGAAACATCATCGATAAGGGCTTTAGGAGCCGAAGGCCCAGTCCTGTACCCTTGATGACTGCATGACACAGAGCTTTACACTTCACCTGGGCCCGCCAACACCGACATTGGACTTTTGATGACTGGAAACATGTTGCCTGGTTGAACGAGCCTCGTTTCAAATTGTATCGAGCGGATGAACATGTACGGGTGTGGAGACAACCTCATGAATTCATGGACGCGGCATGTTAGGAGGGGACTGTTCAAGCTGGTGGAAGCTCTGTAATGGTGAGGGGCGTGTGCAGTTGGAGTGATATGGGACTCCTGATACGTCTAGACACGACTCTGACAGGTGACACGTAAATAAGCATCCTGTTTGATCACCTGCATCCATTCATGTCCATTTTGAATTCCGACGGATTTGGGCAATTCCAGCAGGACAATGCGACACCCCATACGTCCAGAACTGGTACAGAGTGGCTCCAGTAACACTCTTCTGAGTTTAAACACTTCCACAGGCCACCAAACTCCCAAGACATGAATATTATTGAGCATATCTGGGGTGTCTTGCAATGTGCTGTTCAAAAGAGATCTCCACCCCCTCCTACTCTTACAGATTTATGGACAGCCCTGCAGGATTCATGGTGTCAATTCCCTCCAACACTACTCGACATTAGTCGAGTACATGCCACCTCGTGTTGCGGCACTTCTACGTACTCACGGAGGCCCTGCGATATTAGGCAGGTGTACCAGTTCTTTGGCTCTTCAGTGTATATCCATATATCGTGAATAAATGGCAGCATCGGTCGTAAATAGTGAAATACTTTATTTTACGGATCTATTTCGGTCGCTGTGTGACCATCTTCAGTGCAAATTATTCGAACCTTATAGGCCCACGTCATAATGGCACAACATTTTCTATGAGGTGCAACATGTACTGTGATGATTACTTCCGATAGATATCTTCACTTTTACTGCATACAACGATTTTTAAATTTACAGAAGAGCCTATGTTGTACCTTAGCAGTTAACCTTAGCAGTTGCAGATCCTTCCAGGCCTCGTAACAACAGTAATTCGAAAAACACGGAGAACTGCAACTATAATAACTTACAAATTTGCCAATGATGTGTACATGTACGACGTTACATTGGCATCCGATCATGTATTCTGGCTCCTTCAGTCCTTTTATCAGACGGTGTATACTGATTGAACCTGGTTGATGAGAGGAAAGGAAAGCTAAAAACATCACAAAAACTAAAATCACCACAAAAATGTCAAAATGAAAACTACTCGTATATACTTGGCGCGTTCAATAATTAATGTAACATTTTTTTTTCTGGAAGCAGTTGGATTCGAGTGCATCTTATTGTTCCCCACTCTTTTGGCTACATAACCCTATTTTTCAACATACTCTCTGGTAAATATGACGGCCACTCTGCTGGTTGAGGTGCGAGACCGGGATTGCAGGGTGGATGAGGAAGAACAGTCCAACGAAGTATTGTGAGCTCCTCTCGGGTGCGCAACTCGTGTGAGATGGTTCAAATGGCTCTGAGCACCATGGGACTTAACATCGGAGGTCATCAGTCCCCTAGAACTTGGAACTACTTAAACCTAACTAACCTAAGGACATCACACACATCAATGCCCGAGGCAGGATTCGAACCTGCGACCGTAGCAGTCGCGCGGTTCCAGACTGAAGCGCCAAGAACCGCTCGGCCACCGCGGTCGGCACTCGGCACTCGTGTGAGACACTGAGCTGTCATGGAGAAGAGATGTCCGCATTTTTGTGATGATGAACGGGCTGAAGTTCTTCAATTTCCTGAGGGCAGTACAATACACTTTAGAGTTGATCGATGCACCATGAAGAAGGACATCAAACAGAATAATCTCTTTAGATTCCCAGAAGACCTTCGCCATGATTTTACCGGCTAACTGGGGTAATTCGTCGGCATACATTTGAAGACATGTACAAATCGCATTCTCTGTTGTGTGAAGTCTTGAGAAGTCCAAAACATGCCAGGCCAAGTTTTTGCATGCGATGTTACGAATGCGTTAGAAGGGATAACAATATTTCAGAAGTCACAATATTATTTCAGTCTGGCGACAAAGCAGACAGTAGGCAAGACTAATGTCTCTTCCAAGATTGTGTAAAATAAGTAGAACTGGTGCTGCATCAGTTGGATTAGAGCAGGAGATGAGGCGGTGTAGCCAATCTATGAATAGGTTCTCGTTGATCCAACTCGAATCGCTAACTGCTGCTGTCATATTAGCATTACCTCCACGTAATAACTAAGCATTCATTCGCTTCCTTTTAAAAATAGAAAACGGAGAAACATACTTTCCTGAAGAACTAAAAGCGCAACGTCTGTTGTTGTAATGCCTCTTTCACCACCTGTTGCCATTCCCGCTTGTTTCTGGCTCTTTGGTGGTAACTTCTTGAATTTCTTTGTACATTATAAATGTATGTCTCAACACTGTAAATACGATTGGCATCAAAGTGCCATTTTGTTTGCAAGACTTGCAAGTTTTTGAAGAACATTTTGACTTCCGCGCCATTAAAAGCTGTAATTCTATTGATGGAAGTGGACTCAGGTTTCCGTAGCAAAATATTAGGATGCATTTCTTTTAAATCCGTAGAACCAGTCTTTTCCTGCCATTTGGGATGTTTTCATTGAAAATTATGCTTCAAACTATTTATTTCAGCAAATCTGGAAGCTATTTTGCGCACCATCTCTATAGTTAAACCATAAAACAGTTTACTATATTTTAAGATATGTTCTTCTAATTCCCTTTCTTGTTCTTCGTGAAATACTGCCTTATGTCCAGGTTTTGGCTCTTGTACAACTTCTGTCGTGAGATAGTCGTGTATAGAACTTTTTGGGACAGAGTATCAGCTACTACTCCTAGTGAACATGTTTCGTTGCTGACATCCTTAATGGCTCTCTATAAATCGTCTAATTTGTGTTTTGTCTCCATCTTTCTTTGGTAATTTCGTGGCATGTGAAACAGATGTGAGTAACTGTGTAGGGGCAATTACGAACGGTCGGAATTGCCCTACTCAAAACGTCCGGCATTACCCAATACTTACGATAATGCAAAACAGTGTTTTTATTTGAAGTTAGAATCGCACACTGCGCACTCTGAGTATGTAAAAACGCTGCTTAATTAGACGTTAATTCTCAAAACACATGCCTCGTTTCTATCTTATACCTAAAATATTAAACACCTTTTCAAATTTACTCGTACTTTACTTGAAACTGTTGCAAAAGTTTGAAGTAAACGTACCTAGTATAGGGAGCGCAGTTTCAGTATGCAACTGTTCGTTCAGCACTGCGTTCAGGCTCGACTCACAATTGCGCCATTGGAAATATCTTCCATCCTTCTCTGGCGTAGCCAGACATGTGTGTCCGCCATTACCCGACGTCCATGACTCTCCCATTCTGCCCCAGTCTTTTCTTTGTCCAACTATTGCAAAACCCTAAATACCTTTTTGCCTTTAGATATTTGATCTCATTTGTGGAAGAGTACTTGTATAAAAAATACCAGAGCTTAGTGCAACAATGGCAATGGGTCACTAAAACACAGAAAATAACGAAATAAAGATTAAGAAGACACAAAAGCAGAAAATTCATTAGTGCAATAGTAATAAGCCCGGCGAGAATACTTTAACTTCCAACGCTAACAGACGACGCCACAGTCGCCCCGTTTCTGTACATGTGCAGTCTGCAGCGTTCTCTGGATTTTAGAACTTCGATCTGGGGACAGTCAATTGATCATTGACATCACTGACCCGTTAGACACCGGGGTTCTGGCTGATTCACAGGCAACCGCATGATGCACACCCGTCGTAAGTATTCACTTTGTACCAAAAAGTCACTCGTGTAAACCGGACTTCCGCCTTGATGGCCCTTCACTAATGAATCTGAACGCAATACTGGCTTTCAGCTCACATGAGAGAGAACATCGCCGGGCCTAGGATGACCAACTCTTTTGAAAGAAAATAAGGAAGATATATCCTTGACAAAAAATAAGGGAAATTAAAAGCAAGGCGAAATTGCACCAAAAATTAAAACAGTATTTGTAAATGATAACTGTTTAGTTACACATCGCAAATACCTATACAAATTTTGTAACAGATTTTGTCTCAGTCAGTAGTTTCATATCATTTTTAGCAAATTTAAATACTCTACCAGCTTACCCAAGTTTTCAAAATTCACATTATTTGATTTCAAAGTTGTTTATACTTTTATCCATTTCTGGGAAACGCTACCCTCTAAAGAGACAGCACATTTAATTGCATCATTAGAACTACAAAATTCCTCATATAAATCATCTTCATTCACACAATCCAGCTTGACACTTTCCACAACTTCATGCATATCATTCAATGTTAATTTCCTTTTTAGACACTGTGGGATTAAACAGTTTAAACTATCATCAAATTTGCTAACTAAGTAAGAATTCAAATAATCATAGAATTCGCCGGCCGAAGTGGTCGTGCGGTTCTAGGCGCTGCAGTCTGGAACCGCGAGACCGTTACGGTCTGCTTCGGCCTTGGATGTGTGTGATGTCCTTAGGTTAGTTAGGTTTAACTAGTTCTAAGTTCTAGGGAACTAATGACCTCAGAAGTTGAGTCCCATAGTGCTCAGAGCCATTTTTTGAATCATAGAATTCAACGAAGTTGTTCTCACTAGCAGTTTTCAAATCTGAATCAAGAGCAGTGGCTAACAATTTATGAGTACCACTACCAAAAAAAATCTGTCTCCATTTCTCTGTCTGTCTTTACTAACTAGTAACTGTACAGTTTCATGAGATTCCATAATACTAAGATCGGAATTCTCCAAATAGTTTGCTTTTTGAACGTGAACATTTCCAGTATTCACACAGAAACTAATATCAGCCTGAACAATTGTGTCTTCTTCTGTATTTTCACTGCAAAAATACTTTTTCAAAACTTTAGGACAGTCAGAATCATCTATGCTTTTAAAACAGCTTTTTACAGGCTCCCAATTTTTTAAAAGCCTTTCTACAGCAGGTGTGAGATAATCACCTAGTATTTATATGTCGCAGGATTTCAGCCCATTTAACATCAACAAATTCAAAAAATATGATTTTAACTTTTCTCTTAGTTTGGCAGAGCAGGAAAAATGACTATATACACTCCCCTAGAACTTAGAACTACTTAAACCTAACTAACCTAAGGACATCACACACATCCATGCCCGAGGCAGGATTCGAACCTGCGACCGTAGCAGTCGTGCGGTTCCGGACTGAGCGCCTAGAACCACTAGACCACCGCGGCCGGCACTGAAGACCACAACAACAACAACAACTGTATTGAACAGCTGAGTCCCGCATTCATTTCTAAAAAGATGGGCATACATAAACAAATTCTAGGTCAGAAAGAGACACCGGGACAGTGACGAGACAGAGGACCTCATTGGCCAAAGAAAAAGACAGAGAGAGAGAGAGAGAGAGAGAGAGAGAGAGTAACACGAGCTTTTTCTTTAGAGTGCGGTAGGGCACAAGCCATTGGTTAACCAGCAGTGGGAGATTTCCTCTCACTTTGCATTCGAGTGAATTAGATTTCTTCAACTTACTTTAAGACCAAGACCTGGAGCTTCCTCGAGTGAGGGCCACCAAAGAGCCTCCTCAGCCAATTCATCGGGGGCTTCGAAACATTCTAGGCTATTTTGGACCTAGCCGCTGGCGAGGGTCGTTGGTTCCACCCATGGTCGATACTACAGCCACTTGACATGCAATAATATGGTAACATAGTGCCACAGCCGCAAGATGAGGCATCGAGAAATTAGAGTCAATTTTTTGTAATCCAGTAATTTCAAGGTTCATTCTGAAGACGTGTGTTTTGTCAGTAAAGAACAATTTGCTTTCAACTTCGCCCACGAGTGTGACACTTTCCCTTTCTGTAGAATGAGTTACTGCAACAGTCACTAGGCATCCTGCGATTACGAGTAAATTTCTTGCGAGATTATTAGCCCCCCTCCCCCCATCCCCCTACCTCCGGACGTATTATGTGAAGGGTATTAAAGTAAATTTGCCGCATGCTACAATTCAATTATTCAATTGTCTACAATTTTATCTTGTTAATGTTGCCACATGTTAGCACTACTTAACCCCGGCAATACTAGTTTGGGGGGGGGGGGGGGGAATACTGGATCTCAACTACATTTGAGAAAGCGGAAGATTTGTTCGCAGTTTGTACCGCACACGCTGACAGGTAAGCAGAAGCTAACTCGGTTGCAAACATCTGGAGTTTTCATCCACAAGTCTGTCCCGGATACGCACATGAGCCCTGGAATGCTTAGGCTTAGCAGGTTTGCGGATTTATAACAACGCGTGACCACAGTGCTTCGAGTGATTCCACAACTTCACAAGCGACGTCAGAAGTGTGTTTTAGTTCGCGATGATTACTTTGAAGGCTAGTATAGGTTTTTCGTTTGTAACTCTTGTTTCCCTTATTTTCTGAGACCCTTTTTACTCGTAGATGCACTTTGTCACTTTGTAGGATTAACTAATAGCATGTGGTAAGACGCCAGGATGCTAGATCGGCTACTATTTATACGAGTGGTGTTCAAAGGTTAACGGAAATTCGGCAGTTTCGCATGTTCTATTAGTGTTGATTTTTCGTTTTAGTGCCAAAGGATGGCACCATCGTTCAAGAGCATCGCTGAAGCAGAGATGTGGAGTGGCTCATGTGACTGAAGCAGGCGTATGTGTGGAGTGAACAGCAAATTTAGTGACTTCTGGGCGGTCGCTTGGTACGGTTCTCTCTCTCTCTCTCTCTCTCTCTCTCTCTCTCTCTCTCCCTCCCTCCCTCCCTCTCTCTCGCTCTCTCTACTGCAGCGGCTGAGTAGTTGGTTACGCGGGCGCCTGTGTTTAAGAAATGACTGTTTAGTACGGAGTGCAAGTTCTTCCGGGTGGAAGCAGTATGACAGCCGCACGCAACGGCATGAGTGCTAAGCATGTTTGCCCTTGAGCGTAGCCTCGGGAGACTCCGTCGAGCATAACGGGTGTGTTCAGCGTCGTGTGACGGATGTGGCTCGCTCCATACAGACGCTTGTTAAAAGTGGATTCAATGTGACTCGGTATTTTCATCGTTCGTTCAATATGTTAAGCATTGGTGGCATTTTATGTATGTACTAAGGCAGTCAGAGTGTGCATTCTTCGTAGAAGAATGCAGCCATGTTAGATTCGAGTTACAAGGGGCGTTCAATAAGTAATGCAACATTTTTTTCGGCCAGTTTCGGTTGAAAAACTGCATAATTTGTTATGGGACTCGTGGAATATTCCCGCTTCAGCCCCTATAGTTTCATGAAGTTCCGATAGGTGGCTGCGCTACACTTAGCCTTAGAAAGGCCTCTGTAACAGATGTGCGTGTCAATCAGAGCTGTCATTGAGTTTCTTTTGCCGGAAAACCAGAACATCACAGATATTCATAGGCTCTTGCAGAATGTTGGTGGAAACTCGGCAATGAACAAAAGCAAAGTGAGTCGTTGGGTGACGCGCCTGTTACCATGGAAACAAGATCGCGCAAACCTGTCCGATCTCCCGCGTGCCGGCCGGTCGCACACAGCTGTGACTCCTGTAGTGTTGGAACGCGCGGACACTCTCATTCGAGGTGATGGACGGATCACAATCAAACAATTCGCTGCAGAACTGGACGTCTTTGTTGGTAGTGTTCATCGCCACCGAAGGCACCATAAGGAGCAACGGAGGACCATCTGTGTGGAATTGCTTGTGGGTTACGAGGCTGACCATGATAATTCTTTATAGAATATCGTCACATGGGTTCGTAATTTCGAATCTGAAAGAAAATGGCAATCCTTGACGTGTGGAGCCACTTCACCTCTCCATCGAATAAAAAGTTCAAGGTCACACCCTCAGCCGATGAAGTCATGGCGACGGTCTTCTGGGACTCTCAACAGCTTATTCTGATGTCCTCCATCATGGTCCAATAATCAATTCGGAAATGTATTGTACTACCCTTAGTAAATTGAACAAAAGACATCAGAGTGTTCGTCGGCACAGAAATTCAAACTAACTTATCCTTCTCCATGGCAACGCAAGGTCTCACGCAAGTCGGCGCATCCGAGAGAAGATCTTTACAAAGATCTCTAAATATAAGGTTAATTTCATTTATTACTGCTGCAGGGAAAGAATGTTTGTAGTCATATGTTGCACTTCTTTTGTACTTTCACCAAATGTCAGGATCTTTCGGGCAAAGACAGTGCTGAGCGTTTTCGTTTTTGGAAAGGTTATGGAAAAAGATATCCCATACATCTTTCTTCATGTTTTCTAAATTACCAACATTTCTTATTACAGCCAAGCCATAATTACTCCGTAATCTATCTATTTCAACACTTGTCTGGCGACCTTTACTACCTATGTTCTTACCATCTTCCATTACTATTTTTTTACTTTTCTTTTAATAATCTACTCAATCTGGACCTAATGCTCTTCTGGACATACCCAATGCATTCTAGTTTAGAAATTGGGTCTTTAGGACCATAGGGTTGTGTTGAGCATACCCCATCATAAGCCTTGCTGTCACTGTCCCCCGAATATTGGTGTATCTGACACCTGTGTTTGCCACTGAACTTCTGCTACTTCCATTCCACCACTTGGATCAGTATAATGCTCATCTTTCTCAGTTTCACTGCCACAAGTTTTACAGTACTTGCTTAGAATCTCTACATCAGGCACCAGTTATCAAATGATGTAACTGTCAGGACACCATTTAGTGAAGTGTGGTCACGTTCCTGCCAGCTGACATAAAGCATGCACAAATGTCTCTACCTCCACTGTAATAACTTTCCTTGAGCGCTTCTTCAGCTGCTTCCTTTGTTGATGTGTTACAAAAGTCAGTAACAGGAGTTCCAATAATTTTATTGTGAGTGATAAATGTAGCACCTGGTTTTGGAATGTCAAGTAATGCATAAGAGTTTTCCTGCCTTCATCCCATTACGAACAGAGCTGAGACCATAAACTAGTCTTCTGTTTTTCAGCTAAAATTTACAATGGGCCACCCATGCACAGATGTTGGCAATGCTTATGTGTGTTTGATTAAGAGTGAATGTATTATTACCTTTGACAGTAAAAACTGATCAATTATCTTCCACCATCGACGTCCCTAGCCCCATGAATTAATAAAAAGAAACAAATTGTATGGGACATTGATTCACAATTCAGCTGTTCCACCATCTTAGATTTCCCCAATGGCCCTCTGTAAAGTTTTATCTGTTATTTTCATACAGATTATTATTTGCCATTTCTGATGTCTTTGTTCTAGCAACTGCACCACAGTTTTGTACAGTTCAATATCTGATTTGACAAAATCCCTTTGCAAAGACTTAAGTTCAATCGATTTGACATCTGGCTATTGGCAGTTCAGCTTCATGAAAATATCTAGAAAATATACCGCTTTTTCTTTTGATGTAGATCTTATCAATTTAATGTTTGGCCTGAACGTTTCTATGGCTGAAATTATCCGAGCTTCAGATTTAGCTCCAGAGGATGATTTGTTAGAGAAGGTTTTGGCATATGTGGATGATATACACTCCTGGAAATGGAAAAAAGAACACATTGACACCGGTGTGTCAGACCCACCATACTTGCTCCGGACACTGCGAGAGGGCTGTACAAGCAATGATCACACGCACGGCACAGCGGACACACCAGGAACCGCGGTGTTGGCCGTCGAATGGCGCTAGCTGCGCAGCATTTGTGCACCGCCGCCGTCAGTGTCAGCCAGTTTGCCGTGGCATACGGAGCTCCATCGCAGTCTTTAACACTGGTAGCATGCCGCGACAGCGTGGACGTGAACCGTATGTGCAGTTGACGGACTTTGAGCGAGGGCGTATAGTGGGCATGCGGGAGGCCGGGTGGACGTACCGCCGAATTGCTCAACACGTGGGGCGTGAGGTCTCCACAGTACATCGATGTTGTCGCCAGTGGTCGACGGAAGGTGCACGTGCCCGTCGACCTGGGACCGGACTGCAGCGAAGCACGGATGCACGCCAAGACCGTAGGATCCTACGCAGTGCCGTAGGGGACCGCACCGCCACTTCCCAGCAAATTAGGGACACTGTTGCTCCTGGGGTATCGGCGAGGACCATTCGCAACCGTCTCCATGAAGCTGGGCTACGGTCCAGCACACCGTTAGGCCGTCTTCCGCTCACGCCCCAACATCGTGCAGCCCGCCTCCAGTGGTGTCGCGACAGGCGTGAATGGAGGGACGAATGGAGACGTGTCGTCTTCAGCGATGAGAGTCGCTTCTGCCTTGGTGCCAATGATGGTCGTATGCGTGTTTGGCGCCGTGCAGGTGAGCGCCACAATCAGGACTGCATACGACCGAGGCACACAGGGCCAACACCCGGCATCATGGTGTGGGGAGCGATCTCCTACATTGGCCGTACACCACTGGTGATCGTCGAGGGGACACTGAATAGTGCACGGTACATCCAAACCGTCATCGAACCCATCGTTTTACCATTCCTAGACCGGTAAGGGAACTTGCTGTTCCAACAGGACAATGCACGTCCGCATGTATCCCGTGCCACCCAACGTGCTCTAGAAGGTGTAAGTCAACTACCCTGGCCAGCAAGATCTCCGGATCTGTCCCCCATTGAGCATGTTTGGGACTGGATGAAGCGTCGTCTCACGCGGTCTGCACGTCCAGCACGAACGCTGGTCCAACTGAGGCGCCAGGTGGAAATGGCATGGCAAGCCGTTCCACAGGACTACATCCAGCATCTCTACGATCGTCTCCATGGGAGAATAGCAGCCTGCATTGCTGCGAAAGGTGGATATACACTGTACTAGTGCCGACATTGTGCATGCTCTGTTGCCTGTGTCTATGTGCCTGTGGTTCTGTCAGTGTGATCATGTGATGTATCTGACCCCAGGAATGTGTCAATAAAGTTTCCCCTTCCTGGGACAATGAATTCACGGTGTTCTTATTTCAATTTCCAGGAGTGTATTAATGGTTTCTAAAACCTGGGAGGAACATTTTACGTTAATAGAGGAAGTGCTACAGATATTAATGAATAGTGGAGTTTCTGTTAAGTTTGCAAAGGCATATTATGAACTGTATTAACTTAAGTACCTGGTTAAAACTTAAATCTCAGTGGTTGTGGAGTTATAATTTCCAGAGTGAATGAGAAGCTAGAAAAAGAGACCTACGTAATTCACAGATACTAAGACATCCTGATCTGAGTAGCAAGTTCTGTGTAGTAGTTCATTCTGATCATAAAGGTTTAAGATTTTTAATAACTAACGCTGTTACAAAGTAGGTTAATACACTGATCAGCCAGAACATTATGACCACCAGCCTACTATCGATATAAACCCGTCCAGGTAGTAGCAGTGTCACTTGGCGAAGAATGACCACTTTTTAGACAAAACAGTAGTGCATATTGTATCATTGAGCAAACTGTATGTGTGTAGAATAAAGGCATGCGATCTATCTGAGTTTGACTGAGGGCAGATTGTGATGGCCCGGAGGCTCGGCGTGAACATTTCGGAAACAACACGACTTTCAGATGTTCAAGGAGTGCTGTGATGAGTGTCTTCAATATGTGTTGAGACCATGTGCAGACATTATGGGGTTGGGCGACCACCTCTCATTACAGATATCGGACATCATAGGCTGGGCAGACTGGTAAAACAGGACAGGTGGTGAACTGTGGTGAAGCCAACAACAGACCTTAATACTGGGCAGAGAATGAGCATATCTCAACAGACAGTGCACCGAATACCCCTAATGATGAGCCTTTGCAACTAACAACCCATGCCGGCCGCGGTGGTCTAGCGGTTCTAGGCGCTCAGTCTGGAACCGCGCGACTGCTACGGTCGCAGGTTAGAATCCTGCTTCGGGCATGGATGTGTGTGATGTCCTTAGATTAGTTAGGTTTAAGTAGTTCTAAGTTCTAGGGGACTGATGACCACAGATGTTAAGTCCCATAGTGCTCAGAGCCATTTGAACCATTTAACAACCCATGCATGTGCCAATATTAACACTACGACATTGGCAACTATGACTGAAATGGGCGTGTAGCCATCGACGCTGGATGTTGACGCAGTGGCTGAGCATTGCACAGTCTGATGAATCCCAATACCTTCTTCATCATGGCAATGGGAGGGCGCGAATTAGTTGTCTTCCAGGGAAACAACTCCATGACACCTGTAGTGTGAGATGGAGACATACTGTTGACAGCTTCATTATGCTCTGGGGAACATTCATGTGGGCACCCAAGGATCTAGTGGAGGTTGTGCACGGCACTATGATGGGCAAGGGGTATTGTACACTGGTTGCAGATCACATACACCCCTTCATGACGTTTATATTTCCCGATGACAGTGGCATTTTTCAACAAGATAATGCATCATGTCTCAAGGCCATGAGTCTCATGAAGTGATTCGAGGAACACAATCACGAGTTCTAACTGATGTGCTGGCCCCCCAGCTAGCCAGATATGAACTAGATCAAACACGTCTGGGATGTAACTGAGCCTGGTGCCAGAGCTCATCACGCCCCTTCCATCCAAAACTGCCAGCTCTACACCCCACTCGCTATCATCAATCAAAACTCACAACCACAATCATCGCATGCCTTCTCCATGCTACACACGGGCAGCATGCTCAATGATACAACATGCACTACTGTTTTGTCTAAAAAGTGGTCATTCTTCGCCAAGTGACACTGCTACTACCTGGACGGGTTTATATCGATAGTAGGCTGGTGGTCATAATGTTCTGGCTCATCAGTGTATTAACCTACTGTGTAACAGCGTTAGTTATTAAAAATCTTAAACCTTTATGATCAGAATGAACTATTACTTTGTGTCCGTAGAACAAATATTTTTGGACCAACCAACTGTTAGCATTTCGTTTTCTGCTGTAGAATAACCTGTTTCTCTGGCGGAAAGTATCCTATCAGCGAAAGTAAAAGTTACATATTGTTTGATTCCATTCTCATAATACTCTCGAACACTGTATATCTTATACCACAGCCTGAAGCATCTATTGCTACACAGAACTTGCTACTCAGATCAGGATGTCCTAGTATCTGTGAAATAAAGAAGCCTCTTTTTTTTAGCTTCCCATTCACCCTGGAAATTATCACTCTAAAACCACTGTGATTTAAGTTTTAACCAGATACATAAGTTAACACAATTCATAAAATGACTTCGAATATATTGGCAAAGATTGGGAAAATTTTACACAAGTTCGAAATATAGCGTGTACTTCAATGCGAGATGCTTTTAATAATTTCCACAACGAAATTCTGTCTCGAAATCTGGCAGAAAACCCGAAGAAATTCTGGTCATACATAAAGCACACCAGTGGCAAGACGCAATCAATACCTTCACTGCGTGAAAACAACGGTGAAGTCACTATAACAGTGCCACTAAAGCGGAGTTATTAAACTCGGTTTTCCGAAACTCCTTCACCAAAGAAGACGAAGTAAATATTCCTGAATTCCATCCAATCCAAAACAACTGCCAAGATGAGAAACATAGAAGTAGATATCCTCGGTGTAACAAAGCAGCTTAAATCACTTAATAAAGGCAAGGCCTGCGGTCCAGATTGTATACCAGTCACGTTCCTCTCAGAGTATGCTGATAAAATAGCTCCATATTTAGGAATTATATACAACCACTCGCTCACAGAAAGATCCCTACTTAAAGACTGGAAAATTGCTCAAGTCACACCAATACCCAAAAAGGGAAGTAGGAGTAATCCGCTGAATTACAGGCCTGTATCACTAACGTCGATTTGCAGTAGGGTTTTGTAACATATACTGTATTCGAACATTATGAAGTACCTCGAAGAAAACGATTTATTGACACATAGTCAGGATTCAGAAAATATCTTTCTTGTGAAACACAACTATCTCTTTATACTCATGAAGTAATAAACACTATCGACAGGGGATGTCAAATTGATTCTATATTTTTAGATTTCCAGAACGCTTTCGACACCGTTCCTCGCAAGCGTCTTCTAACCAAACTGCGTGCCTACGGATTATCGCCTCTGGTATGCGACTGGATTCGTGATTTTCTGTGAGGAAGGTCACAGTTCGTAGTAATAGAAGGCAAGTCATCGAGTAAAACAGAAGTCATAACCGGCGTTCCCCAAGGAAGTGTTATAGGCCCTCTATTGTTCCTGATCTATATTAACGAAATAGGAAACAACCTGAGTAGCCATCTTAGATTCTTTGCGGATGATGCTGTCATTTACCGTCTTGCAAAGTCATCAGATGATCAAAACGACTTGCAAAATGGTTTAGATAATATATCTGTACGGTGCGAAAAGTGGCATTCGATCCTGAATAAAGAAAAGTGTGAAGTTATTACACATGAGGACTAAATAAAATCAGCTAAATTTCGATTTCGCGATAAGTCACACAAAACTGAAGGCTGTAAATTCAACTAATTGCAATTATAAATAACCTAAATTGGAACGATCACGTAAATTATATTGTGGGTAGAGCAAAATAAAGACTGCGATTCATTGGTAGAACACTTAGAAGGTGCAACAGGTCTACTAAAGAGACTGCTTACACCATGCTTGTCCGCCCTATTCTGGAGTACTGTTGTGCGGTGTGGGATCCGCATCAGGTGGGACTGACGGATGACATCGAAAAATTACAAATAAGGGCATCTCGTTTTGTATTATTGCGAAATACGGGAGATAGTGTCACAGACATGATACGTGAATTAGAGTGGCAATCATTAAAACAAAGGCGTTTTTCGTTGCGACGGGATCTTCTCATGAAATTTCAATCACCAATTTTCTCCTCAGATTGCGAAAACATTCTATTGCCACACGCCTACATAGGGAAAAATACGAGAAATCAGGGCTCGCACAGAAAAATTTAAGTGCTCGTTTTTCCCGCGTGCCGCATGGAACGGTAGAGAGACAGCTTGAAGGTGGTACATTGAACCCTCTGCCAGGCACGTCATTGTGAATAGCAGAGTAATGACGTAGATGTAGATCTACGGCAAAATCCCAGAAGACCAAGGAAAAACTTAAGTGTTTCTTGTTTCTAGGCAGTAAACAATCTTTTACATCCTTTAATTTCTTGGGACCAGGGAGAACACACTGCTGACTTACCAGTTGACCCAAGAATTTAATTTCACTGCGCACAGAGTGAGACTTTGCAAACTTAACAAATACTCCACTCTTCAGTAATATTTGTAGCATTTCCTCTGTTAACGTAAAATGTTCCTCCCAGGTTCTAGAAACCAATAATATATCATTCACATATACCAAAACCTTCTTCTGTTGCTAAATCTAAAGCTCAGATAAATTTCGCCACCGAAACGTTCAGGTCAAATGGCCAAACATTAAATTGATAAGATTTACATCAAAAGAAAAAGCAGCATATTTTCTAGGAAAATGAATTAACACTTCTTCCACTATAAGTTTCTCTTATTTCATTCACTGTTCTAGCGCCAAGCCCAATAGAATATCTCTGCTAGATTTCTTAACAGCAACAATAGGATTATTGTATGGGCTACTAGATTTTTCTTCTGTACTCCAGCTGGCCATCCTCTGTACTTCATTTTTAACTGCTTCATGTACACCAAGGCGGTGTGATATTTGAAAAATTGTATATGCATTTTTATTTTCAGTTTATATTCATGTCCCTGAATAACTACTCGTTTGTTATTGGTTGCTAGCTTGTTCTTTGTACACCTTTTTTGGTTGACTCTTTTCTTCCACTATTAGCCCAATGACTCTAAACAATTTTCTTAAACTTGTTTTTCACTATCTGTGTCAAGACTATTACTATTCTCTTCCATTATATCTTCCTCCTCTTTCAATTCAATACCTTTAACCAATTTAATTCTCTAACTGTTGAAATTCCTCTTGTGATCGTTTGTTACATCACTTTTATTCAATTTAACCCACAGCTGTCAGCTCTCAACATATATTCTCATCTTTTCAATTAACAAATCTAATACTATTCCATGCATAACCAACAAACCCAGACTCAAAAGTACCAGTAAATTAATTCCAGCTACTACTAACATAGACCGTTACAATGTTATACCCAAAATAGTAAACGTTAGCAACACCTCCTCTTCCACCTTTTTCCCTTTTGTACCAGTTAAACCAACTTGTTCAACACTAGTCATGGAAAGAATGGACAGTTCCATGTACTTTTATTTCATTCCAAAATGTCTTGTGATAACAGACTAAACCTGATTTCCTGTGTCTAACAAAAGATCGATTGACTGATTTTCAACTACTCCATGCACTATTAAGGGGAGACGGAAGGCAAAGAGGCTCAAAAAAATCGATATTCAGATTTTGGTATTTGAAATGCCAGTATTTATTATATAAAACAGTTTTTGTTTTCAATAAATATGATAATTTTTTCGTATGTTATAATACTTTTCCTAACGCTGTGTGTGATCTGGCATTTAAATGCCACGCCTTCTTTTTTGGCACCATGCAGAGATGCGCAAGTTTCTTTTATTCCACGTACATTATTTCGTGCTTCTATTGTTTTATCCTGTCGAAGTTTCCTACCCTGTATGTAGTATTGAAACTCATCGTTCCGATCGTTTCTTTATTGTTTTCGTGTTGTTGGTGATTAGTGAATTTTTTTGCGAGTGACGTAGATATTGATTTATATTTTCTCTGGTTTCGCATTTGTTCACAAAACTTCCATGAATAAAGAAATTCTCGCCTAAATTAAAATTAAGAGGAAATAAATACGTAAAGGTAAATGAGGTTCGTGAGTCAAAGGAACCAAGAATGTTAGACATAAAGATAATCAGCACCTTAAGAAAGAAACAGCAATGTGTTCAAGATCATCCCTCCCAGTCAGCTTGTACAGATGAACACTCATGTGGAAATATTGTGGTGAACCTTAGCATGCTCTACGATTTCATTTCCAAAACTACTGTGTGCGGAATATATACTGGTGACTTATCCTTGTGACAGAATCACTGTCTTTGCAAAGGGATTTTGTCAAATCTGATATTGAACTGTACAAAACTGTGGTGCAGTTGCTACAACAGAGACATCAGAAATGGCAAATAATAATCTCTATGAAAATAACAGATAAAACTTTACAGAGGGCCATTGGGGAAATCTAAGATGGCGGAACAGCTGAATTGTGAATCAATGCCCCATACGATTTGTTTCTTTTTATTAATTCATGGGGCTAGGGACGTCGATGGTGGAAGATAAGTGATCAGTTTTTACTGTCAAAAGTAATAATACATTCACTCTTAATCAAACACACATAAGCATTGCCAACATCTGTGCATGGGTGGCCCATTGTAAATTTTAGCTGAATAACAGAAGACTAGTTTATGGTCTCAGATCTGTTGGTAAAGGGATGAAGGCAGGAAAACTCTTATGCATTACTTGACATTCCAAAACCAGGTGCTACATTTATCACTCACAATAAAATTATTGGAACTCCTGTTACTGCTGAAGAAGCGCTCAAGGAAAGTTATTACAGTGGAGGTAGAGACATTTGTCCATGCTTTATGTCAGCTGGTAGAAACGTGACCACACTTCACTAAATGGTGTCCTGACAGCTACATCATTTGATAACTGGTATCTGATGTAGAGATTCTAAGCAAGTACTGTAAAACTTGTGGCAGTGAAACTCAGAAAGATGAACATAACTCTCAGATGAATTATACTGATCTAAGTGATTGAATGGAAGTAGCAGAAGTTCTCAGGATTTTTAATGGTTCACTGGTAAAGAGAGGTGTCAGATACACCAGTATTTAGGGGACAGTGACAGGAAGGCTTATGATGGGGTATCTTCAGAACAACCCTATGGTCCTAAAGGCCCAATTTCTAAACTAGAATGCATTGGGTATGTCCAGAAGAGCATTGGGTCCAGATTGAGTAGATTATTAAAAGAAAAGTAAAAAATAGTATTGGAAGATGGTAAGAAGATAGGGAGTAAAGGTCGCCAGACAAGTGTTGAAATAGATAGATTACGGAATAATTATGGCTTGGCTGTAAGAAGAAACGTTGGGAATTTAGAAGACATGATGAAGGATGATGCGCTATCTTGTTCCATAAACTTTCCAAAAATGAAAATGCTCAGCACTGGCTTTGTCCGAATGATCCTGACACTTGGTGCAAGTACAAAAGAAGTGCAACACATGACTACAAACATTCTTTCCCTGCAGCAGTAATAATGAAATTAAACTTATATTTAGAGATCTTTGTAAAGGTTTTTTGTTGAAGAAATGTCTTCATGTGAAAACGCAAAATTTAGATGAATGTGTGAATTCTGTCATTTCGACTTGCCTTCAGAAAACTATGTTTGTTCAGATTACAACCCTCTAATTTGGTGTTTATGATGCTATTTTACACTTCAGTCATGGTGTAACAAGAAATCTGGATGTTTTGGAAATATTGGGCATAAAATCTAATGGGAAAACTGCAAAATCCTAGGTTTAAATAGATAAAGAGAGAATCTGCAAAGCAGAAATTGCTAATTTAAATTCACAACAGAAGTTAGACAGAAAAGAAGAGGAACAAAGAGAAGAAAAGAAGTCCAGTATGATTCAGATGATGCTCAGTAGTATCCAGGAAAATATTAGTGATAAGTAACTCTCAACAATACCTGTACTAAAAATGAAATACAGAACTTTAAATTGATTTTTCTTAAAACTACATTTTTTGACTTTCAGGTACGATTATTTTCTAAAATAATTGGGTTACAAATATGAAATTTGGTTAATTTGTACTCAGGATGGCAATAAATTATTACAAGTAATTTGAGAACCACCAACCCAACTGTCTTATAATAATTAATACATTTAAAAAAGTGAAATCTTATTAGTGAAAGAATAAAAAAATATTTTCTTTAAATCCATAAGAGGTATTTTGTTCATTTTACTTGTACACACAGGCATGTATGTTGTACACATTCAGCAAATAGTTCACTGTTTTAATACTCATAGTTCTTTTGGAAAGTGTACATATTCAAATGGTGAATGACAAGACGTTAAAACCAATCTTCCTTAATTTCTTTTTCCTTAAAGGATGAAATAGCATTGGCAGAACACGGATAAAAATTGCTTTCCATCTCCCCTTAAAGTTGGCACACTCTTTTTAGATTCATACTTTTCTAAAATAATTCTTCCTCTTGATGATACTGACCATAATATTTCAAAAACATTTTTATATTTAGAACTGTTATAGCGTGAACAAGCAGGCATAGGAATAGCCTGATTATTATCAGTAAGTTCCTGTATTACTACTCCATTATGGGTTTGACCATTCCAGTATTATTAATTTGATCGTGATTATAATCATAGCGACATTCTCTTTTCAAACTGCTCAGCTCACTGTTATGATTACAACTACTATTATACTGTGAGTGGTTATTCCCATTCCTATTCAAATCATTTCATCCCCAATGGTTCCATCTACCTCTAATACTATGCATATAATCATTAGATTTATTATAACTCTAATGACCATTTCGATAGTTCTGGTTATCCCTGCAGAATCTATATTCACTATTATTTAATCACATTTGGTTATCATTAACATCAACCCAATGTGACCTTTTAGTTCTCAGTTTGTCTCTTGCTTCATTTAAACTACAGTTGAGTTTGGGACCATCTTTTTCCAATTAATCATTCACTTTGTCTGGCAATCTAGTTATAAGTATTTCCATTAGATGCAGTTCATTTACGGATTCATCCAGATACAGAGCCTGATTTAGGTGGTATTCAACATAGTTTTTTGTATCCATCCCAACTATTATTATACTTTCGTGGTCCAAGCTCCTCTGAGTTTCCTCTGTGCATTGTCTGAATAATACTTCGTTTTAAATGCACAAGTAACTCATAAATTGTTGTAAACTGGCTCAAACTTAACATTGCCCATTGCAATACAACTTCTTCTAGGTGACTAACAATGAATCTAATACTCATTTGACTAATCCAAGAGGGCAATGAAGCTCCTTGGAACGACTTCAGAAAGATTACAGGGTGCACTGACCGTCGAGGATTACACTTTGGAAAGTGACTACTATTATCTCTTACACCCAACCTCGACTCTTCTGATTAATCACATCGATTATTTCCAGATACATACAGATGTTCATTTGTTGCAGTAGAGTTAAATGACCTGTGGGTCATTAAACTCTTCCTCTTTCTCTCTATCTTCTTTGCTTCTTCCTGTCCCTTTTTGAAAATTTGTTCAACATAAGCTTTAAGATCTGCATCCATGTTTCAAATTATAAATAAATCAAGTACTCAGTACTAAACACCTTACTCAATCTTAACACCAACTTTTTGATAACTGTGAGCAATTTCATTACACTGTACCACAGATTCAATTCCTTTGCAATCAGTAATCACCATGACATAATACCACCCCACACAATTAAAGTTCTACCACAACACTTAATGTAACACAGAATTTTGTACTCATGAGTCTTTCAGCAACTGCTTTCTCCAGCTCGTTGTCTCAACTGTTGCGACGTCTCGACCATAGCTTGAACATGCACCAGTCTTGTAGATTAGCTCTCTCAGGATGTAGGGCTGCCCGATAAGTCGACCATCACTGCCTTTGACTGACAGTAATACTACACAAACTTACACGCTGCGTCTAACTACAGTTTAACTAACTTACACACTAACAATCTATGAACATCCGCAACTATTTAATCCTTAAAATTCACTCTTCAGAATGTGACATCATTCAAACACAATTAGAGTCCCTGAGTGCCATATCCTGGGCACACAGTGTCCACAATTTTTCTCGTATTGTACTGTTTCACTTTCATAAGCATGTATGATTTATAATTTAATTTAAGCAACAGAAAATAAACAAGTACGACCAGCTGGGCTGGCACTGTATGGTAGACATTTGATGTACCTGTTACTGTTACTCTATAGTTCGATTGGCCCCTGTTTGCTTCGTACCTGAATCAAGTGTCTACAGTACGAAAGAGATATTAAACATCTGAGCAATTTTTGGTTTTACTGCATCTGACTTACTGCTTTACCACAACAATTCCCTGTTTCTTAATGGAATGCTCATATGTACTCATGAATTTCAAGAGAAATATCAATAGTAATTGGCAAGGATCACAGTTAGTTGTATGGTTATGTACATGTCGCCAAGTGAAGTTATCTGCTTAACAATACCGTCTCAAGTCTATGGAGTTTATTTCACTGTGGTAAGAAACTTAAATTCTTTTAAAACTTATCACACTATGTGATTTAGATATCGCAGACTTATACCAATGTATTATACCAAAGCTATTCAAACTGATTCCCTTAAAAGTAACATAGGAATTGATAGTAAAAAGTAAACCCTTTTTCTCTGTGATATCACGTCACTTTAGGTATCAGTACCAGTACTTACACAAACGTTTAATTAATGAAAATTGCATCCAACGAAAATTACACTTTTTCTTCTATAAATTTATCACACTCTCAGAGATTAGGCAACAAACCAAATTACCAATATGATTTACTACCTATACTGGCTTTTTTGCTATGTGTTACTAGTTTGCAATATTAATGAACCAAACAGAATCTATTAATCTGTGATTCTCAAGTAAATACCTTTTAATAAAAAAATCTTCCTTTTTCAGTTTAGATAGTCGTAACAAAAGTGTGAATCTTCGCATCAATTTTATCACAATTACATCTTCTTAGCATATATTCAATACCTTTTAATCTTGAAACACATTTTCATGTTATTATTTCAATATTTAGTGCAGCCAATTCGTTATAAGTGCATGAGTGCCAGGAAAAGCTAAGTCGCCACTAAGCGGACAGTTATAATCAACAAACAGAACAAACAAAAAACATAGGTGCCATCAACACTCTGGTCCATTCAATTAAGCAATCAGAACAAAATTAAAACTTCATCAGGTGTTGGCAACAAGCGTCCCACTAAAGATCCTTAGCTGAAAAGGTCACTCGACACTGTTAATCATAAGTCATAACTTTGCTGTGGATATGCCATCAGAAATGGTTCCTTTAAAAATCGTGGTCTCGCTTTAACTACATCAGGGCAGATCTTCATGAACTCATGGACAAATCGCCATGTAGGAACAAGATAACCTTCCGCTTTCAAACGCTAGAGTCTGTCAACTTAAATCAAGGTCCAATCAAGGTCCAAATCCTCCAGTGCTCAGACAATAAACAGCAAGGACTCTCTCTTCTAAGAGTGTGCCACACAGTAACAAAATGGCCACAATCCGACTCCCTCAAATGTACTTCCAGAATCGCTAGCTTGACAACTTGAAAGTGTACAGATCCCCGTCCGCTCTCATCAATCAAAACTCACAACCACGATAATAAACTCTTGTTCCATACAGACCTTTAACATACCTCCATACCAATAAATAATTAACGCAAGCCCAGAAAACACTAATTCTCGACCAAAAATCTCATCGATCACTTAAATTGTTAGGCGAATCCTAACTCTTCAACCATGACACTAGTAATGGTTCAAGTGGTTCAAATGGCTCTGAGCACTATGGGACTTAACTTCTAAGGTCATCAGTCCCCTAGAGCTTAGAACTACTTAAACCTAACTAACCTAAGGACATCACACACATCCATGTCCGAGGCAGGATTCGAGCCTGCGAGCGTAGCGGTCGCGCGGTTCCAGACTGTAGCGTCTAGAACCGCTCGGCCACCTAGGCCGGCCACTAGTAATGGTTATCTTCCCAAATTTGTCTTGGCAGGATACTCGAAGCAGCATGTACTGTGGGTAGTCTCTTCCAGTTACGACTGTCCTGCACAACAGCTCGCTCCCGAAAGCTAGTGTATTCAAGACTATCACTTGACGACTTGAACCGACTTCTCGATCGGTTAAAATGGTACTACCTACCTAGACCAACTGAAAAGGGATGGGAACCATTAATACTGAAAAACGCACAGCGCAACTATTAGTTACAACAATTTAAATATTGTTGTTCAAGGTCGTTCGCTGCACTGTCAGTGGCTACCTACGGCGATAGGCTGTAGTCTCCCTGACTTGCTGGTTGACAAGTTGTAGTGCACCGCAGCAACTCCCAAACATTCACGTACTTCATTTCGACATTAAGAAATCTACAAGCAAAGTTGCAAAATACACATTACAAAACTTTTACAGACTTTTTTTACCTTTTCTTGGATACTAACTTATTTCCAGATGCAAATGCCAATAAGTACAGGCGTCACGATGAAAAAACAGGTACGTTTTCAACTTTACACAGCACAGTGTCTTACCGATCCTTATTATTCATTTTTGCTAGTCCAGCCACTCACGAATCCAATGGTTTAATTTCTTTGCTTTTGGGTCGTTTTGCGCCACGTGCTTACATGGGTTCTGTTGCCGGACCTCTGAACAGTATTTCCATTTAATTGTTCATTGTTGCAGCGCTTACATCGGTACTTCCCTTGAGATAGGAAACAAAATCGTGCTGTCATTAGTTGTTGTATACTTGGGTGAGACTATCTTTGTAATACAATTAGCTACCTCCTAGCTTACTTGTGTGAAACCATGCATTGCTTAGGAATTCGTGAAAAGTCCAACATGTTCAGAGCGCATACTTTAAGGCGAAAGAGAACAGTGCGCGAGCAGTTCGTAAAACGGAAAAGCTTCTAAATGCCTCGGTGCTATTGAAAGTACAGCGAAGCAAATTCCAAGAGAATATGAAAAAACATTACGTATCCCCAAAAAAAAAAAGTCCTGGCAGGCGGCAGAAGTTTGCTCTGTGCGAGTTCACACATGGAGTTATAAGAAGGAAACTCCACGACTTCTCTGTGCAAAATCAGTTTCCAACAGCAGCAGCCATATTGGAAAAGTTGAAGGCCGACTGGGAGGCTTTACTGATATGAGCTAGTAAGTTAGTTAGTTAGTTAGTTACGTGTTCCATTGATCAATAGCACGGAAAAAGACCGTTATGATTTGGAACGTGTCGAATGCACAAGAAATGCGCACAGGAAACAAGGGTTTCTTTTTTAAATCATAGTGTTATACCTAAATATTTCTATTGTCTGTCCCATTCCCTTAAATGGCACAAAATGCATATATTATATCTCCAGATTTATTTACTCATATTAAAGAATTCATCTATGGTATAGGAGTTGTCAAGGAGGTATGATTTGTATTTGTTTTTGAAGCTATTACTGCTGTCTGTCAGACATTTTATTTCATCTGGTAATTTATCAAATAGTTTTATAGCAGCATATTTGACCTCTTTCTGTGCCAAAGATAGGTTAAGTAAAGGATAGTGTAGGTACTTCTTTTTTCTGGTATTGTAATCATGAATGTCGCTGTTGATTTTAAACTGGTCTCGGTTGTTGAGAAAAAAATTCGTTACTGAGTAAATGTACTGTGAAACAGTTGTAAGAATTCCTAACCTTTTCAACAGATGCCTACAAGATGTGCGACTATTAACACCACACATTATTCTAACTACTTTCTTGTGAGCAGTGAATACGTTTTGCCTAAGTGTTGCGTTGCCCAGAATATTATTCCGTATATCAGAGAGTGGAAGTATGCAATGTATGTTAGTTTACTAATTTCTAAATCCTCAAAATTGGCAATTATTCTGACTGCAAAAGTTGCTGAACCTAGTCGCTTTAGGAGATCCAAAATATAAATTTTCCAATTAAGATTATCATCTAAATGTACACCCAAAAACTTTGTATGCACTACCCTGGCTACTGACTTCTCTTGATGTGCTATCTTTATTGAAGGAATTATACTTTTTGCAGCAGAAAATTGGATGTACTGTGTTTTTTCAAAGTTCAGAGTAAGCCCATTCACAGAAAACCAATTAATAACTTTCTCAAAGACCTTTTGTTTTATCATTTTCTATCGGACTTTCTTTTACTGGATTGCTGTTCGAAAATCAGGCTTCAGGTACAAAAAGTTCAACAAAAATATTGTGCTGACTGAAAATAACCGAGTAGCAGGAAAAAGAGACGAGTTTTTGAAGGAAGTAAGACACTGGATGGACTATTTATTGCAATGATGGAGTTGGTGTGGCGCAAATCATTCCAGAACGTTTCGATGGTAGGATCAGAAAATAATGGCTGGAAACGAGAAGTTAAAACACTGTCCGACACTGGAAAAAGGTTTTTTATGTTATTTATGGATTCTACCATCACTTCATAGTAGAACAAGAACCTTAAATATGGATTTTCATGTGCCACATTGGGAACAAAGATGAGTGCATACAAAATGCTGGCTTATGTTTTATTAGGCAAAAAGGAGGGGCAGATTATCATTTTTAAGATGAATGCCAGACACACTGAAGAGCGGTTTAGGAATGGTTTCAAAAAATCACCAAACAAATCTGCAATTGTTATAAATCAGGCTCCATACGGCACAGTGATAAATCCAGTATCAAGAAATTCATCTACGAAATGGAAGAATGATTCTATTATTGGATGGATGGAAAGAAATAACGTAGAACTCATATCTAATGTATGTTATATCAGAAATTTACTAAAGCAGGCCTACTGAAACACACACGGCCACACTTCACGGCCCATGAATACCTTTTACCTTTTGGGAAATCTATTTCGCTCGTGGGAAGGGAAATTAAACTTCTGTGTTTGTTTGTGGTGCACTGTGAATTCAGTGCATTGAACTTACTCTGGCCTTTGTCAAGAACAAGCTTGAAAAGGAGGACACAATTTTTAAATTAAATGAGATTTTACAGATGTGTTGTTCTGCTCTGGAAAGTTTTCCCCAATGTGTCTCGAGGTATTCAGTGATACGTGCACACAAACTTCAAAACGGATATGCACAAAGAGCCCACTGTCTTAACATAGCAATAGAAACATTGCTGATCAAAGAAGACGACTGAAATAGCTGCAGTGAGATGGCCAGCAGCGAAACCGACTAAGGTAGGTTTTATTTCAGTCATCATTCTTTACCGCAAAATTTATTCGAGCTAATCGACTTTTCTCCGTTTACTGTTGAGATGTGTCATACAAACGTTCATTTATTATGAGCTGCTTGTATATCAAGCATTAATTTGCAATTTTCCATCTTATTTCCCTCTACTTGCAACAGAAACTGAAGACAGCAATGCTGTACTAGAATGCGACTACCAAGTTGCCATTCTTCGCTGATGAACATGCGCTTATGGCGCATTACGAGTACAACAATGGCGGCGTGCTAGTGTGAAAACTGCGCTCCACCGCATGCTCGCATATATTGCTGCTGCTAATGCACTTGCTTTAAAAACCCTTAACTAACAAGCACGAGGAGTATTCATTAGTAAAGACACATGATGTAACCAACAAAAGTTCAAGATTTACACCAATGGCTTCTCTGTCGCAACAGATACAACGGTAAGCTCAATAGCACAGCGTCTTGCGTTACACATTATATCAATGAAACGAATAATCAGAAAATAACGAGAATCTGCTGTAAATAGAACAAGGCTGTATCTTTAAATTGTGCGGAGGAAACTTTTCTCTTGATTATTGTCTGACTTTTTTATGCGTCCTTAAAGTTTACAATCGCCGAAAAAAACGAGAAAAAGTAGGGTTTCTCTAAAATATTAACGCCTATGTCGCCCCCATTTCAACTAAGATATAATATTAACATACTAAATAAAAGTAGACATTTCCACAATTCTGGAAAGGTATACCATATCGATGTTCTTAATGCAATGTGACTAGTACATGAGCTCAAAATCAGGGGTCAGTCATTATGAATGGATAAGAGTCCGGGGTCAACGCGAATTACTGTGTGGAATGGTACAAGATGACACTTTCTTACAGGTTTGACGGCAGGGCAACAGGGTGATGGGGAGAGTAGAAGCGACTAAGATGCACTGACAAGCTAGCAGAACGGAAACTATCTAGTAGATGGTGTGATGTCATGTACTCATGACTAGGAGCGGTGGGTCGCTCGCTTTACAAGCCAGTTTATGTGGGCGGATATCCTTTTACAGTGTAATGAAAGTCAGGTAATGAAAGTGTCTACATAAAAGAGTTTGTGTATTCATATTCGCTGCCCTCTATGTCACAGTAATTGTATCTGTCATAAAGTGCCTATTCTCGTCCTAGTATAGTCACAATGACCTACAATTATCTGTACGTTTTACAGGCTTCATCCCGCGTTTAAGCAAAGAGTTAGCATAAGGAAAATATCGGGTGCGGGATTTTCTCCGTCCAGAGACGGGATGTTTGTGTTGTCCTCATCATATCATCATTCGGAAGTGCCGAGATGGGAAATTTGGAACTCGTACGGGCGCTGATGACCATGATGTTGAGCGCCCCACAAACCAACATCATCTTCATCATAAAAAGAATATTCCCCCTCAGCACTATGCACGTCGTTTTGTCGGACACACTATGCTCTCTATTATTCGACCACTATCCCCATGTCCGTTCGAACACACCTTCAGCATTTAGTTCTAATCCGCAGAGATCGCCACTAGAATCTCGACGGTATACACAACAACATAATCAGCCACCGCTGCAACTGTCATCAAGTTTAGTAAAGGTTAGCTGTTACGCTTCCGGAAATCGATCCACTTTGAGGAACGTTTGGACAACCACTCGACAGTTTCTGAATGCCACTATACTGCTTGTGTCATTTTTGGGCACTGATTGGTCGAAAAGTCAGTACTTTTAATAGTTAGCAATATAGGTGCACCGACGTACTCATTGGCAAAATATTTAGCCTCTCTGTTGAGACCGTTTGTGGGGAAACGTGAACATCATATCCGCAACTCGTCGGATTTTATCAGTAGGTTGAAAGGTCTGAGGCTCAATAGCACAGATTTATTAGTTAGTTTTGACGTTGTCTCGTTGTTCACCAAAGTACCTCTGGCTGACTCCCTGTATCTCATTAGCAGCAAGTTTGAGGATGATATAACAGCTTTGTTTAAGCATGCATTAACCTCCACTTATTTTTTATTTGATGAACAATATTACGAACAAATTGACGGTGTCGCTATGGGGAGCCCTCTCTCTCCCCTGGTGACTAATTTGTTTATGGAGGATTTTGAAGAGAAAGCCCTTAACTGAGCAGTATTAAAACCGACGGTCTTCTGGAGATACGTGGATGACACTTTCATAGTGTGGCCCCACAGAAACATCAAGTTCACTATGGAGCCAGAGAATAATGGCTGTTTACCGTTTCTGGATGTGCTGGTTCACCGGAAAGAAGATAGATCCCTAGATCAGTGCGTATACCGTAAGCCCACACACACAGACCTGTATTTGCAGGGGTCTAGCTGCCACCATCCATCGCAAATTATGAGTGTTCTGAAAACTTTGGTCCACAGGGCTCATGTAGTGTCTGATGTTGACAGCCTGCAGGGTGAGCTTGTACACCTGGAGGCAATTTTTAGGAGAAATGGCTATTCGCAGCAGCAGATTAAGAAAGCCCTGCAAATAAAAACTGCAGAAAAATCACAGGAAAAGGATGAGGAAGTGGAAATGGAAGTGAAATCTACAGCCTCTCTCCCATACATGGGTAATGTTTCTTCTAAAATCGCTAGAATCTTGAAGAAACAAAGTGGATGTGATATTCCGCCCACCAGCTAAGACTGCAGCCTTGTTGGGATCCGTTAAGGATGATCTGCTCTTGCAAAAGGCGGGAGTTTATGAAATCACTTGTGAGTGTGGCAAACGTTACACAGGGCAAACCACGCGCACTGTACAGGAACGATGTGTCGAACACCAGCGGTACACACGTCTTCTTCAGTCCAATAAATCAGCAATTGCCGAATATTGCGTTTCTACTGGCCATGCCATGGATTATAAAGATGTTAAGATTTTAACTACTGCTTCATCTTTCTGGGACTCAGTTGTTAAGGTAGCTGTAGAAATACAACTAGCCGACAACCTGCTAAACAGTGATGAAGGATTTCATCTTGACAATGCTTGGAAACCGCTTATTTCACACTTTCGTTCGGAAAGAATTTCTGCATCTTCACTTCCGACAGATGTTACCACTTTTAAAGATTAATTATTCATTTACAAGCACGGTGGATTCGCAGCAGCACTATTTTGTTTTGCACTCTGCGCTTATATGTTTATCTTTGCTATATACATCTTATCTATGACTAGCGCAGTAGTGGCGACTTTGATATCTTTGACGCTTGCGCTTTCAATCCTCAGCAGCTTTGTACCACGTGACTCTCCGTATAAATAGGCACGCGCAAACGCTATGAACATCTCCGGCGGTACTCCGCAAGGATACCGCCCTTTGATTGTGCCATTCCAGCACTAATCGAAGTGCTAGGTTTTTCAGGTGCCAGCCAGCCAGCCAGCCAGCCGAGCAGCAGCGGTCCAGCCGAGCAGCAGCATCAGCAGCAGCGGTCCCGGCCAGCAGCAGCGGCCCCGGCCAGCAGCGGCGGTCCAGCTGGCAGCAGCCAGCCAGCCCTCCAGCAGCAGCGGTCCAGCCAGCCAGCCAGCCAGCCAGCCCTCCAGCAGCAGCAGCAGCAGCAGCAGCAGTGGCCCCGTCCGCAGCAGCAGCAGCAGCAGCTGCGGCATTCCTGCCACCCGTTGTCGGCGTCAGCGCCAGCGCCAGCAGCGTGGGACTTCTGGTCTTCGTCTGTCTTCATCTTCATCCGTCTTTGTCTTGGTCTTCGTCTGTCCCGTTTTTTTCCTTTCTTTTTCGTCCTGTGCATTTTTGTTAATCCCTGTCGTCATGTCAGCCCCCACCACCACTACCACCACAGCCATAGTTTATACTTCCCCCTCCGCTGCCACCACCACCATTACATGGTGTGCCCAATCACACCCCCCTCTTTCTATCCCTCCTCTTCTCACTCTCCCTTCGCCATCACTCTTTGTCGCCCCCTCTCCAGCTTCTTCCTCCCGCTCCTCTCCCTCAGATCCTTTCCCCCCACTCCCCCAGCCTGTCACTGCAGTTCTAGCGAGGGTGGTGGCCCGTCGGGCCACTGCTCATGCCCAACTCTCCCCATCGCCTTCGCCATCACAGTCGCCGTCGCCTTCACCGTCACCATCTCTGGCGCCGACTGCTGTGTCCACGCCGAGACCTGTCCCTCCCCGCCACCTCCCTATAGCTCCCCTCCCTCATGTCACCACCCACCCTTCTGCCGCCCTTAAATGTCCTAGTGGCACCATCACCTCCTCCACTCCCAAAAAGGCCCCACCCCGTCCTCCTTCCCCCCCCCAGGATGCCATGGATATCTCCCCACCTGGCCCTGCTCCCTCCGCCTCCTCCGCCTCCTCCTCCTCCCCCCCTCTCCTTTCCCGTCCCAATCCTTCCCTTCTCGAGGCCTGGAATCTCTCCCTCCTCCTCCGCCAACACTTCCCTGGTGCCCCCATCTCTCTCCTCACTTCCCAACAGGATTTCGTTCACATCTCCTCCCCCAGCCCAACCCTCCATACTGACATCCTCTCCCGCCTCCCCATCACCCATTTTGGCCCCAATGCCTCCCTCACCCCTGCTCCTTCTCCATCTCCTACCCGCCAACCCCAACCCCCGCATTGCCCGCTGACCCTCACTGCCGTGATCACTCGGCTCAGTCCATCGATCACGGAGGAGGAGGTGTTGGCGGAGCTGACGGCGCATCCCACACTGGAGGTGCGGGCGGTCCGCCACATTTTCAACTCGGCCGGCCCCACCCGCCTTATGCAGGTTTTCTCCGAGGATGCCCCCTCCATTGACCATTTCCTGAAGCAGGGTGCCCTCCTCTTTAACCAACGTTATAGAGTTGACCCCTCTCGTTCCCCTCCTCAATCCCTCCACTGCCACAGGTGCTTGCAGTATAATGCACACCCGACATCTGAGTGCCGCAAGGCCCCCACCTGCCCGCACTGTAGACAAGCCCACTTCTTACGGCAGTGCACCAATCTCCAGTCTCCCCCATCCTGCAATACCTGTAACCTCCCTCATCCTACTTACTCCCAGAAATGTAAGGCTCAACCCCCACCTACCACTCCTGAACTCACCGTTCCTGTCCGCCCCCTGGACGCCCCCACCCCTCCTGGCAATTCCCTTCGCCCACCCCCTACCGCTGAAGACATCATCCGATTCCTCACCATCGTCCTTCAGAAAGTTCATCCTTTTCAGCGCCCCCACACCCTCCAACAGATCTCCCTCGCTGCCCGTTCCATTTTCCAATTCAAAATGTATGCTGCCTACTCCAATAACCACGCCCATTTCACCTTCTCCCGTCTCGACACCCTCGTCTAACTCCCTGTCATGGTGCAACAGCACCGTATCCTTTTCAACAATATCGCTCCCTTCCCGCCAACAAGAACCTCTTCCTGCACACCCTTGCCACCCACCGCATGGATGCCTTCCTCCTCAATGAAACCTTCCTCCAACCCCACCACACTGTCCACACTTCGCCCTACCTCCTTCACTGCTCCGATAATCCCTCCCGATTGCGCATGGCGGAGTTTCCATTGGTCACCACCGCCAGATCCCTGTTCGGCTCCAACCTCTCCTTCTCAACCCCACCGAACACCTGATCCTTAGTCTCTTCTTCCCCAGCCTTACCGTTACCTGCGCCACCATCTACGTCCACCCTAACACCCCTATTCCCTTCAACTTCCTCTCCCACACTGACTGTACCTTCTCCTCCTACGTGATCACTGCCGACCTCAACATCCATAGTTGTTCCGCCACCCAGTTACGGCAGTGGCATCGGTTCCTCTCCTCCCTTCAAGGTGACCTCACCCCCATCCCCCAGCACACCTGTCCCAAATCCAACTCCACTCCCGATGTTATCCTCTCCTCCCCCCAACCTCCTTTGATGCATAACGGTGGATGTCCTGGAGCCTATTGGTAGCGACCATCTCCCTGTCCTCCTCACCGTTTCAGACGGTCGTTGTCCCCACTCCGACCCTCATAATGACCCTCCCCCTAAGTACATCCATGACTATTCCCGTACCAACTGGAATGCCTACCGAGATACCCTCTCCACCCAGGTCGATAGCCACCCCTTCACCTACCACCACCCTGACGATGTGACCCATGCTGCTTCCTTTCTCCAGCAGACCTTGTCTGAGGCCGTGGAGGCCCACATCCCTACTGTCGCCATCCAACCCCACCATCATACCTTACCCCCCAGACCGTCCTCCTCCTCCGTGAATCCCGCCGTCTCTACCGTGCCTTCCTCCACACGCGTGACCCGGACACACTACGCCACCGGCAACTCCAGCAACACATTTGTAATTTGCTCACAGCTAAGAAACGCCGGGACTGGCGACAGACATGCGCCCATTTAAATGCTACCCTACCTATCAACTCGTCCAAGTTCTGGTCAGCCTTCCATCGCCTTACCAGAACTAAACCCTCCCCCTACTATCCTCTTCTCCATGATGATCACCCCTTCCCTGCCACCCTTAGTAAGGCCAATCACTTTGCCTCCTACCTCTCCAATGTGTTTTCCATTCATGATGATCCCCAGTTTGATTACTCCCTCTTCCCGGATGTGTCTCTATCCCTCCCCTCGCACCTGGTTTCCAGTACTTGGACAACATTGCACACACGGAACTCAATGCCCCTATCACTACACAGGATCTCATTGCTACACTCCGCACAAAACGCGACACCACTCCTGGTCATGATCGTGTCACCTACCGTCACCTTCGTGAAGCTCCTGTCTCTTTCCTCTCCACTCTGGCCAGACTCTACTATGTCATCCTGTCCACCGGTTACTACCCCGACCTGTGGAAAACCTCCCGCATCCTGATGTTCCTTAAACCTGGCAAACTGCCCTCCGCCGTCTCCTCCTACCATCCCATCAGCCTTACCTCGGTCTTCAGCAAGGTCCTGGAATCTATCCTCACCCGATGCATCCACCAGCATCTCCACCAGCACCGCCTCCTTCCCGTTACCCAGTGTGGCTTTTGGCCGTCCTTCTCTTCTGTTGACCTTCTCCTTCACCTCACTCATCTCCTTTCTGACCAGCTTAATTCCTGTCGCTCCACAATCTTCCTCTCCCTGGACCTCAAACGTGCTTATGACCGTGTATGGCATTCCGGTCTCCTCTTCAAGCTCCAAACTTTCGCCCTTCCCATTAACTACGTCCGTCTGATCAGCTCCTTTCTCTCCCACCATACTTCCTACGTCACCATCCATGACACAGATTCCTACACCTTTTTCCCCTCTGCCGGTGTGCCCCAAGGCTCTGTCCTCTCTCCCCTTCTGTACCTTTTGTATACGGCGGACATGCCGCCGCCGCCGCTGTCACCCCCCATCCACCTTCTCCAGTTTGCCGATGACACCGTCTTCCTTGCCCTTGCCCCCACCCTGCAGCGCTCCCAACACCTTCTCCAATCCCATCTTGACCGGTTCATCGCTTGGTGCAACCAGTGGTTCCTCAAGGTCAATCCCTCCAAAACCCAGGCGATCATTGTAGGCAAAACCACCCCTTCCTTCTGCCTCCTCGATTTCTATCTAATCATCTATGGCCGTCCTATCACCCTCACTCCCACCCTTAAGTACCTTGGCGTCACCCTCGACCGTCGCCTCTCCTGGACTCCCCGTCTCCGGACAATCCAAGCCAAGGCACGCTCCCGACTCCCATCTCCTCAAGCTCCTTTCTGGCCGTACATGGGGTCTGGACCCCTCCACCATCCTCCACACCTATAAATCCCTCATCCGCCCTATACTTTGTTACACCCATCTGGCTTGGACCTCCACCCCACCTAACTTTTATAAATCCCTCCAAATCCTTGAACGCCATGCTCTCCGCCTTGCCTATCGCATCCGTCTCCCCTCCCCCATGCGGATCCTGTACCATCTCATCCCCTTCCCCCACCTCCTTTTCCTTGAAAGGATACGGATCCTGTACACCTCCCGCAAACTCGATCCTCCTCACCCGCTTGTCTCACCCCTCCTCTCCCACCACTGCCTGCTGCCGCACCTGTATTCCCACGTCCCACCCGGTCTCCATCTCTCCACCTTCCTTACCCTCTCCCAAGGTGGCTTCCGCCAGCTCCCCCTCCCTGATGACGTCCTCCTTCCCTCCATCTACCCCTCCTATCAACTTTGATCCTCCCCCCACTTCCTGTGTCCATTCCTTTAGGCACCCTCCCTCCCTTCTGTTTCCTTTTCCCCCATCCCCCTTCCTCCGCCCTTCTTCCCCCAGGCTTCCCCTCCAGCTTCCTCCCTCCCCCTCTCTCCCTCTCTCCCCTGTCCATGGCATCTCTGCTCTCCCCTCTCCCTCTCCCCTTCCTCCTCCTCCTCTCTTGGCAGGTCCCCGGACTTGCACACGCTCAGTGAACATTCGTGTGCCAGAGATCATCGCCATCAGTGTCTCGTGTGTGTGCCTTCGTTTTGTGTTTAGTGTTTTTTTCGCCATCACGCCACCACTGTTCACATGTGCCGTCACAGTCATCCATGTTATGTGCGCTGTGTCCACAAGTGATAGTGTTTTTTCTTTTTTTCTCGTCCAGCGTGAACGACTTCATGTTTATTGCTTTTCGAGTCTACATTTTTTGCCCGCCGTTTTTATTGTATTATCTGTGCCATCTATATGTTCTGTTATTGTAACACTCAAGGCTGAAGAGCGGCGTAATACGCTGCTTCCAGCCCGCCTTGTATGAGGTGCTTAAAATTACGATAAAGAAAGGAAAAAAAACGATATGAACTCAGTCTCCGACTCGACTTGAAGATGGGTGGGAGGTTTCCAGCCGAAATATCGCAAGAAGAATTGTCGCTGTCCCGAGTGCACGCCCCAAAGATGATGGAACATTATGTCCACCGGGAAAACTTCAAGAATCACAGAAATGTCCTTATTTGTAGTAGATTAAGTAACCGTTATATTAAAGCTAGAAAATTTTGGTTGCAGCATGTGATGAAACCTATTAAATAATAGAGCTATAACAAGTTTCAAGGCCTGGAAGCAAATACTAACAAAGACAAGGTCTCCTAAAGTTGTAGTTCAGAGGTCATGTTCTACTGTCAGTTCCGTTCTAAAAATTCTGGACAGCAAAGTTTATATGTAGGAGTGCTAAAACTTTTTCTGTGACTTTAACCCACCTTAACTACATTCACACAAAAATTACGAAGATTCTAAATTGATTCATGACGTTGTTATAAAATATTATGTGTTCGAGAAAGTGGCCGTTTAGAGGCTGCTACCGTGTGCATAGAGCGGGTAACAGGAGGTGTTCCCTTGGCCATCCACTGCGCCAGTGTACAGGGTGGTCCACTGATCGTGCCCAAGCCAAATATCTCACGAAATGAGCGTCAAACGAAAAAACTACAAAGAACGAAACTCGTCTAGCTTGAAGGGCGCTATGGTTGACCCGCTAGATGGCGTTGACATAGGTCAAATGGATATCAGCTGCCTTTTTTAAAATAAGAACCCCCATTTTTATTACATATTCGTGTAGTACATAA
The DNA here is from genome assembly GCF_021461395.2 of Schistocerca americana. NCBI lineage: Eukaryota > Metazoa > Arthropoda > Insecta > Orthoptera > Acrididae > Schistocerca > Schistocerca americana. The sequence continues at coordinate 321,658,332 of NC_060121.1, read as the reverse complement.
AGAAATATGAATGTTTTAGTTGGACCACTTTTTTCGCTTTGTAGTAGATGGCGCTGTAATAGTCACAAACATGTGGCTCACAATTTTAGACGAACAATTGGTAACAGGTGGGTTTTTTTAAATTAAAATACAGAACGTAGGTACGTTTGAACATTTTATTTCGGTTGTTCCAATGTGATAGGTGTACCTTTGTGAACTTATCATTTCTGAGAAAGCATGCTGTTACCCCTAAATACCACAGTAATGCAATAAATGCTCAAAATGATGTGCATCAACCTCAATGCATTTGGCAATACGTTTAACGACATTCCTCTCAACAGTGAGTAGTTCGCCTTCCATAATGTTCGCACATGCATTGACAATGCGCTGACGCATGTTGTCAGGCGTTGTCGGTGGATCATGATAGCAAATATCCTTCAACTTTCCCCACAGAAACAAATCCGCAGATGTCAGATCCGGTGAACGTGCAGACCATGGTACCGTGCTTTGATGACCAATCCACCTGTCATCATATATGCTAGTCAATACCGCTTCAACTGCACGCGAGCAATGTGCCGGACATCCATCATGTTGGAAATACATCGCCATTCTGTCTTGCAGAGAAACATCTTGTAGTAACATCGGTAGAACATTGTGTAGGAAATCAGCATACATTGCACCATGCAGATTGCCATCGGTAAAATGGGGGCTAATTATCCTTCCTCCCATAATGCTGCACCATACATTAACCTGCCAAGGTCGCTGATGTTCCACTTGTCGCAGCCATCGTGGATTTTCCATTGCCCAGTAGTGCGTATTATGCCGGTTTACGTTACCGCTGTTGGTGAATGATGCTTCGTCGCTAAATAGAACACGTGCAAAAAATCTGTCATCGTCACGTAACTTATCTTGTGCCCAGTGGCAGAACTGTACACGACGTTCAAAGTCGTCGCTATGCAATTCCTGGTGCATAGAAATATGGTACGGGTGCAATCTATGTTGATGTAGCATTCTCAACAGCGACGTTTTTGAGATTCCCGATTCTCACGAAATTTGTCTGCTACTGATGTGTGGATTAGCCATGACAGCAGCTAAAAGATTTACTCGGGCATCATCATTTGTTGCAGGTCGTGGTTGACATTTCACATGTGGCTGAACACTTCCTGTTTCCTTAAATAACGTAACTATCCGGCGAACGGTCCAGACACTTGGATGGTGTATAAATACAGCCCGAGAGGCAAGACTGGTCTTTGCTTCGCAGCCAACCACCGTACGATCCACATCAGTCAAATGCCAGAGTACGTTCCACCTCGGATCACGTCAGTGACAGGCTGTCACTAAAGATATATTTTCAGTAATAATAGAAAGTGAACTCGCAAGGACTGTACACTGTCTTGGATCGTTTACATCTGTGAAAAGACTTCACTTCACACCCAGCCACCGTACGATCTGCGTCAGTCGAATACCGGGGTACGCGATGTTTCGGATGGCGTCACAGCCATACTGCAACTACACTCTTGTTTTCAATGCAAATAGGAAGTAAAATCGGGAGGACTATACACCGTCCTGGATCGCTTAGATTTCGTAGAAGAAACTGTTAGTGTGTCACCCATAATGTTAACAAATCGTTGTGGCTGGTGGTGACAATTGTTTTCCACTTTTGAGGCGAGCAATTATTTTGGTTACCAGAAATCAGAGCGAAAGACGATTTAATAGAAACTTACTGTAGAGGTCACCTCTGAACTGTTCAAAGTACTGTTTAGGATAGAGAGATTTATTGTTGGTATCAAAATAATGAATATTTCATTGTTGTGTGTGTGAAACCTTACCAAATGTATCTATCAACTAGAACTCAAAATCTTAATTTATAATGATAGTCCTGATCCCACTGAGCAAATGGAGAATAGAAACATTTCTTTCAGTGGACTGGACAAGAATGTGGACTTGCAGGCTGGGAACTATGGTCAGTATGTTCTCCATCACTTTCTGGCTGACCTCAAAAATGTTTCCAGGCTCTCGTAAAAGACAGCGAACAACATTTCAAATATTTCCAGTATTTCAGTTTCCTATGCTTTATGACTGACTTCTATTCCTATTATTTATGAATTATTTTCATTATTATTAACCCACCGCCCCACATAGTGTGTTACCATTCAGTGCTAAAGGTGTCGCAGATCCCCTGAGAGACTACTTGTCTAAAGTGATAACACATAGACACTTACCTCGCCATGTTTTTAGAATAGTGTTAGCATTTGCCAACCGCACACTGTAATCCACACATATTACAAAAATTGATGTATGTACACTGAGGTGATAAACGTCATGGTATACACACTAATATATTCTTTTGTCCAGTGTAGTGCAGCAACCTGACGTGGCATGGACTCAACAAGTCGTTGGAAGTCCCCTGCAGAAATACTGATCAATGCTGCCTCTATAGCCGCCTATAGTTGCGAAAGTCTTGGCGGTGCAGGATTTTGTGCACGAACTGGCCTCTCGATTATGTCCCATAAATGTTAGATGCGATTCGTATTGGGTGATCCAGGTGGCCAAATCATTCACTCAAATTGTCCGGAAAGTTCTTAAAATAAATCGCGAACCATTGTAGCCCAATGACATGGCGCATTGTGATCCATAAAAATTCCATCGTTGTTTGGGAACGTGAAGTCCATGATTGGCTGCAAATGGTCTCCAAGTAGACGAACAAAAACGTTTCCAATAAACAATCGGTTCAGCTGGACCAGAGGACCCATTTCATACCACATAAACACAGCCCACAACCGTTATGGAACAACCACCAGCTTGCACGGTGCCTTGTTGATAACTTGGATATATGGATTTGTGGGATCTGCGCCACACTCGAACCCTACCATAGGTCTTGCCAACAGAAATCGGGACTTATCTGACCAGGCTAAGGTTTTCCTGTTGTCTAAGGTCCAACCGCTATGACCACGAGCGCAGAAAAGGTGCTGCAAGCGATGTCATGCTTTTAGCGAAGGCACCCGCATCAGTCGTCTGCTGACACAGCACATTAACGCCAAATTTCGCGTCACTGTCCAAATGTATATTTTTGCCGTGCGTCCCATATTAAATTCTGCAGTTGTTCTCGTAATGGTGCTTGTCTGTTAGCTGTAACAATTCTATGTAAATGCCTTTGGTCTCGGGCATTAAGTGAAGGCCGTCGGCCACTGCATTGTCCTTAGCGTTAGGTAATCCTTGACATTTGGTATTCTCAGCACACTCTTGACGCTGTGAATCTCGGAATATTGAATTCCTTAACTATTTCCGAACTGGAATGGCCCATGCATCCAGCCCAAACTACCATCCTGCATTCAAAGTCTGTTAACTCCCGTCGTGCGGACATAATCACTTTGGAAACCTTTTCATATGAATCACTTGAGTACAAATGACATCTCCACTAATGAACTGTCCTTTTATACGGTGTGTAAGTGATACTTCTGCCCTCTGCATATGTGCATATCGCTATCCCATGACTTTTGTCACCTCAGTGTAGTTTCTTATCAGCACACTAAAGTTTCAGGCAACAATTTTCCAGAAACTGTGATGGAATATTGCGTCCTGCACAGGTGCATCGTTTTATTTATACTACCATTTAAAACAGGGCATAACAACTGGCCTGTTTTGAGCCGAGTACTCGCGTCTGCTCAGGCACGTGCTCGCGAGCATGTGCAAGGTCGCGGAGTAGGGAGGGAGGGGAGGGAGGGGAAATGCACGCACACGTTTGAATAGGGCCGCAGCATGCCTATTGAATTCGCGCCGACTGTGCAACGTTTAAAGTACTACGATCAGTTCTAACAGTCACTTCGCTGGTTAAGAATCATGTCAAGTCGCCGTTGTGTAACCCCAACCATGCTTTCGCAATTCACCCCCCATTGGGAGGCATTGTATCTGTTTACAGAAAAAGATGGTGTTGCAAAATGTTTAGTATGTCACAAAACACCGAATTCTAATAGGAAATTTAATTTGCAGCGACATTATATGTCGTACCACGCGAAAGACTACAGAAGTGGAAAATGTGATGGACCAGATCGTGCACAGGAAGTTATTAAACTTAAAAGGAAGCTATCCGAAGAAGATCTGCATGACGAAGGAAAATCAACTGAGGCAGCTCTCAGAGTGAGTTACAAAATTGCTTTGCTGTTAGCAAAATCCCTGCGCCCCTTCACTGATGGCGATTTAATAAAAGAATGTTTGGTGGTTGCAGCAGAACATTTGTGTCCATCTCAAGTTGAGCAGTTTCGGATTGTGCCATTATCTAACATGACCAATATGCGTCGCATACAGGACATGGCAGACGACGTGCAGAGGCAGCTTGCAAATATCTGTAAAGATTTTATGGCGTATTCTCTAGCTCTGGACGAAAGTGTTGATATCACTGAAACAGCGCAGCTTGCTATATTTATTAGAGGTGTTAATAGAGATCTTCAGGTGAGGGAGGAGCTCCTCGATGTAGTAGCCATGAAGAACACTACAATCGGAGGTGATATTTTAAGTAGTGTTGAAGAAAGTGTTGAAAATATACGATTGTCGTGGAATTCTTTAGTTTCAGCGTCTACAGACGGTGCACCAGCGATGACAGGGAAAAAATCAGGTTTCGTTGTGCTGTTGAAGGAGAAAATGCAAAAACTGACCGTGCTGAATGAAATAAGGGGCGTTCACTGTGTGATCCACCAGGAAAATTTATGTGCAAAGAGTATCACTCTAAAAAATGTGATGAGTGTTGTTCGTACAACCAATTATGTAAGGAAGCATGGGAAACAACACAGACAATTTAAAAGCTTTCTTGAGGATGTAGAAAGCCAGTATGGTAGCCTGCCTTATTACAGCGAGGTCCGCTGGCTTAGTCGTGGCGAATTATTAAATCGATTTTTTTGCCTATTAGATGAGATAAATATGTTCATGGAAGTAAATAACATGTGTGTTCCTGAATTGAAAGAGCCTTCATGGAAATGTGATCTCGCGTTCTTAGCAGATTTAACGACCCATCTGAATGCTTTGAATATTTCACTACAAGGTAAAGATCTGCTAATTACTCATTTCATAGATCGAATACGAGCTTTTAAAATGAAATTGACACTTTGGGTGAGTCAGCTGGAAACAGGAAATCTAGCTCATTTTCCTAAAGTATCATCCATGCAAGATGTTCACAGAGACTGTGAACATTATTTACATAGTTTAGTTGCCCTTAAGGAAGAATTTGATCAATGCTATCAAGATCTGACAGCACTAGACAGTGATTTTGATCTGTTCTCCTCTCCATATTCAGCGAATATTGAAGAGATTCGTCCTGAGCTGCAACTAGAAATTATTGACCTGCAGTGTGACAGAGAATACGGAGACAAATTTCAGAACAAGAAATCATTTTGGAATTCTACAGACACTTCCCTCAGGATAGATTTCCTCGTTTACACAAACTGGCGGCTACAATAATATCAATGTTCGGTTCCACGTATGTTTGTGAACTACTGTTCTCTGCAATGAAATGTAACAAGACGCACCTGAGAAACGCATTGTCTGATCGAAATTTAAACTGCACGCTGCGCCTACAATGCACAAGAACAATTACTCCGAACATAGACGCAATTTTAAAGGGCAAAAAGTACAAGATAACCGAGAATCCTACACTTCAGTGACACCTTTTACTGTGTAACAGTTCACAAATTAATACAAATGTAGAGGCATACACTAAGCTAATAAAATTATGTGGCACCTGTACATTCTCCTTTATTTGTTTCATTTGTCGCAGTAATAATTCGTGAGTGATATCCCTGCAGGTGGCCGCGGATTTACATTAACTGGCGGCAGCTGTTGTGTGCCCCATGTGACTCTCCCCACTCTCCACTCTGGTCCGGTAGTGGGGGTAGCGTGCTCACGCTGCTCCGTGCTTGCGCCTTGCTGCTCACAGCTTGCTCCACGAGCACGTATGTTGTGAAGCCCTGATCTAAAACAAGGGTTTTTCCGCCTTATGTTATGAAGCATATCGAATGCTCATAGTCACAGTGTGGGGCAGCGGGTAGAAAATTTACTGTTGTATAAATGTTTGAATGCTGAAACACTTCCCAGCCGATGCACCATATGTGGGGCGGCGAGTGGAATTAATTGTTATATAAGTGTTCCTATTATTTATGCTGTTGTTTTGCCGTTCTCAACACTGGCTCTCTAACTACAATATTGGCAACCAGGAAGTGATTAGCAAAACGTGAAGCCTGTAATTAGAATTCCTAGTGCCCACTTCATCTGAGAAACATACTTATAGCTGCAGCTTATAGCTCTGAGGAATTAGGAGATTGTCTGGGATTCATAATCAAAAACGATTTTCTAAAATAGTTGAGTACATTCTGAAAGTCACAGATGAAAAAAAAAAAGAATCCACTCAATCTGACTAACAGAGCAGTTCAGAGTCTAATGCGCTGATGCAACTATAACTGTCCAAATTAAATGTTTAAATGAATGCTCGCCATAATTTGATGATTAGGTTCATCAAACACCACGCTAAATAATGGTAGAATGTCTGTCCCGTGGCGGCACGTGAAAATACGACATACGCAAACTGAAGATATATCATTAAAGACATCCCAGAATTAACACTTCACTCGAAAATGATTTCATGGTTACGTGTATCCAGAGTAACTTAATACGGCATCCGAGGCTGTTTATAACAATGATACAGATGCGACGCGACTCCCGACACAAGTGGTGTGCTATTCAGCGTCTGGAGAGAACTGGGGCCTTGCTTCCTTGCGCAGCGTTCTTATATATAAAGCCGCTGTGCGGACGGCTAAGGGAACGCCTGATCAAATCGGCTCTCCCGACTAGCCGCTGGGCTAGTAATGCACCACTTTAAGTTACCGAATAAATCACAGCTTCTTTTGCTAATGGCCGATGAAGCTCTCAATTTAAATGAGCATTCAGCACACAGATAAGTAATCATAATAACAGTCTGACGTGGCTAAGTAAAATATTTTGGGCGAGAGAATTAATTTAATTACACTACACGCAGTAGACGAGCTCTGAACTTGCCCTTTGGAGATACGCTATCGCTATAGTTTTATAGTCATTCAGTTGAAATTTCTCACATCTTTATGGTTATAGCGGATCTCCATTCTACTTAAATATAAACATCCTAGCCTTATTTATTAGCCTATTTAATCTATCTTGCTTCCTTAATTTTTAAGAGAAAAAACAGAAAATCATGAATTTCAACTAAAATCTTAATTTGTGAGATCCAAAGTACTGCTTCTATTAAATTATTATGGAAAAGGAATCTAAATATAAATTTTTAAATCTCAAGCTCTTTTCTGTTGCGCCAATGATTTTTACAGAAAAACATCCAAATTTCGAAAATGGTTAAAGTTATCGAACTGATATTCAGCACATATTTAGTATTACTCCTGACATGCTAGAACCGTTTCAGGTTATTTGCTTGATTTTTAAAGTATTGCGCAACATTTATGACGTCAGAGCTAGTTACAGCAGACTGGCTGGCACACAATGGAAAGACTGAAGTGAATTCACTACGGCGTGAGTAGGCTGCTTCCCTACATCGCCCCTACTTAAATTTTTTTTGCATGTTAATGAATGAAAAAAAATTTTAATTATAAAAGGGGAAGCAAGAGCACAGCTTAACTCCCTATGATAAATTAAAATTGAAATGTAAACATATAGAAATATTAAAAGAAAACTGATTACCAACTTTAATTATTTAAATTGTTGGCATGTTCACTGCCTCTTAAGCAACATTATCCCTCAAAATTTAAGCAAAATCAATGGAACACTTTGGCATACATATTGCCTTAGACAAACAAACACACAAAAATATGTAAAATTATGAAAATCTTAAATCCTTTAAATACATTTTTACATACACAAATTCAAAGAAAATAACACAGTTATTCAAGATACATAAACAGATGATTATATCTTAGCAGTCTTTTCTAAACCTGAAAGAAAATTTCACAAATCATTTTTACACACGTGGTTGTAGCCGCTTTGGCTGGCGTTCTACACTTCCATTCACAAGGGTAGAGGAGGGGAAGTTGCTATGGTGTGCGTCCTTCACGTTCACTCTAAATTACATGGGGAAAGGGGAGGGGTCACTGTGAGTTGTGTCCAAGTCACTCCACGCTTTCACGCAGCTACCAGGCTGCCATTATCTGGTTTGTCCTGCAGAACAAGCAAAAAGAGTGCCCCAGACTCTGTTCACTTATTATCTAAGGGTGGGTTACAATGAAATGGGGATATATACATTTTATCCTTCAATATTTTGCTGGAACGAAGTTAACAGAACTTTTTCAATTTTACTCTCGTGGTTACTTAATTGTCATAAAATCGGTAAACAAATGGCTCAAAACGCCGTTAGTCACGTACTAGAGAAAATTTATGCTCAAGGCATACAATCATAAATCCTATTTAATTTCAATTTATTATTTCTGGGCTGGAACGTTCAGTACATTCCTGACAAATCTGTATTTTATTTACTTAGCTGACTCATCTTCGATTACCTTATTCTTAGAGATAGTATGAGTATATTTCATTAGTAGTTGTCTTCTCAGCTTCTTTGTACATGTGAGTAACTTGTGGTAATAGTACAGTTCTGAGTGTTCAAAACACACTACGTTTAGTTGACTACTAAATCCACTTATTGGTCCTCTGCTGCTGTGTCAGTTCCAGATCTGCAATTATGTACTTACTTCATCAAAGTGTATTTATGCTGAGCTATATTTAATGTTTCACGTCTGCCATTATGTTACTCAAATATGTTGCTAGTGTATGTACTTATTTAACACTCACTCCATTAACATTTAAAGCATAGGATAGCACATTTATTTCATATCTATAGTGTATTGCAGTTTATCAGTTTGCTCACGTGGCAATCCATTTCCACTCGATCGGACGCTGAAACCACAGGTAGTCTCTCTCGACCTACGACTAAAGTGCATCGAGTAATTATGGATGAGCGTAATGCTAAATTCCTTAAACCTATAGGACACCATGAGCTGCTCATTCTCATCTAACATAAGGGTACCTATGGTCGCATTCACGCCTCCAACTCATGACCTCAATACATGTAGGTGTGTCCTGTCACACACTACACCAAAATAATGGCCAGCTCCAACCTCATAAATACTTCAGGGACGTGTCCTTCACGTCTCAACCACAAACACTGTTCAATTCTATTACACTGCCATTCCTTGCTACACAAGGTGAGTTCATTTTTACAACTTATCTGCATATTTTCATAACACTAAGCACTCTCTCTTACTATCTATTAGTTAGCTCTACAGCATACAATAGGTTTCACTGCCACTTCAGATCCTGCTTGTACACGAATTTGTATATCTTTTTAAATTATTATTGTGGGACCATTTCCAATAAAACAACACTTTGTACTTACAATATTACCAGGGTTCTATACATACTTGTTACTCAAATACATTTGTATCTTAATTACGTCATACTTCTCTATTGTTTATGTCACTGTTAGGTTGTCACATTAGATATTTTTCTTCACTAATCGGTGGATAGAATGGTTACATAACTCATGGCTTGATAGCCGTGACGGAAAATTTTCATATTGGAAAGAAGGGGTCAAAATTTTTGTAGACAGGAAAGATGAAGAGAGTGAGACCTGAAATGGGAAAGAAGATCTCACACAGTTGGGACTGCACAGCTGCCACGCTGTGTAGAGGTTACAGAACAATCTCCTCCCTATAGAATTCATTAGTTTATTATTGGCTTGATAACCATAACGGAAAATTTAATGTGTTGGAAAGAAGAGGTCGAAATTTTAGGTGGATAGAAAAGATGAAGAATGAGTGAAATCCGAAATGTGAAAGAAGATCTCACACAGCTGGGACTGCACAGCTGTCACACTGGGTAGAGGTTACAGAACAACCTCCTACCTACAGCATTCATTGGTTTCAGAAAATTTTCATATTGGAAAGAAGGGGTCAACATTTTTGTGGATAGGAAAGATGAAGAGTGACTGAGACCTGAAATGGAAAGAAGATCTCACACAGCTGGGACTGCACAGCTGCCACACTGTGTAGAGGTTACAGAACAACCTCCTCCCTACAGAATTCATGCATAACCTTTGACCAAGCCACGATCTAAAAATACCTTTTGATGCCTTGTTAAAACCTGTCTCAGTTCTTCCTTCTGATTAGCTGCAATTTTATCGATTTCCTGCAATTTAGCTTCTATTTTGTCCAAAATAATTGCTTCTTCTTCTGTGTTTAGCTTACTTGTACTAAGATAAACACCTTCGTCCCAATATCTCCTATTTTTCAGAACTCGTATAGGCAGCTTCCAAGTTTCATCATTAGTTACTACATTTTTATCACTAAAAGGTACTGTAATTACTCTGGTTATCGGCAAGACCATTTTTAACTGGCTTCTTTCAAAGTCAACAACACTCTGATATTTTGACAAGAAAGCTATGCCAATTAAAACCTCAATACTGAGATTGTTTACAATTAAGCATGGATGATCAATTAAATTACCATTACTGTTAAAGGGCAGCAAAGCTTCTTGCTTTACTGTTTTTGACACCTTGCCAGTAGCACCAATTATTCTTAGTCCTGATACCCTCATTACTGTAAGCTTGTCTTTACCAGGTAATGCATCAAAGGAGGACTGAGATATCGCACTCACCTCACTTCCACTGTCTAAGAGACAACGTACATTTATAACCAACATATTCATTATTATTACAGGGTGGCTTATTCTAGGTTGTACAGGTGGTTCCTCAAATTCATCCAATAGTTCCTTTTTGATATGTCTCCAACTAAAGTGATTGACATCTGTCTTCATAACATTTAGGTCAAAGTGTGTAGGGGTTTCCTGAATTACATTTTCAGCTGCCTTTTCCAGTTGGTCTATTAATTTCAAATTGAAACACTGCAAGACTTCATTACATTTAGTTTGCTCAACATGACCCAAATTACTGTAGTCTGAGCGATTCTGCGCCTCCAGACCGGGCATAACACTAGTTACAGCTAAACCACTTTTACTATTATCGTCGGGTTCCTTCTCCAGTGACAACTGGTCACAGCTACTGGGTTCATCGACCCCTGACAGGCTACCCTCTACATTCTCACTTACCTCCTGCCCTAAATCTATTAGTACAGTATCAACATACTGCACAGGCACTTTAGATAAGAGCACATCATCCTCATTGTAAATATAAGCATGAATTTCTTCTGCTTCTTCACCTGACAATTCAGTATTTTGTAGCTCTTCCCTACCACTACACTGCTGCGCCTTCTCTTTCTCTTCCCACTTAGAAAGCGTCTCTAACACAGTATCTATAAAATACTGTGAGTGATCTAATATTTCTGCTGTATTCTTAGATGGTACCGACCCTTCATCCACATGTTCAGTCCGAGTATTCTGATCTGTCTTACCAATTCCCGTAACTACAGGCTTAGGAAAAGTAGCCGCCTGGTGAGCACCAGTGTCCTCATAGACGGGAACTAGTTTTCCTGCCTCGGCCTACTACTGTTTCCTTTATTTCCATTATAGTTAACTGGCACAGCATTGCTTTCCGCACTGTTGTTTACCTGCATAATTTTGTTTGGAACAAAATTACGATCATTAGGATGCCATTGTTGGTTCTGATAATTATTTCTCCAATTCCTACCTCTCTTAGGATGGCGAACACCTACTGTTCTGAAGTTTACATTGCCATTCTGCTCGTTCTTAAAATTACTGCTATTGTTATTAGCATTTCTGTTATTACGTGCTTGCTCCTCATTGGCAGCAACACGTTCTACTCGTTCCAAATATTCAATGAAACGATCCAGATTGTCTCTATGGGCAGATATACAGGGTTATTACAAATGATTGAAGCGATTTCACAGCTCTACAATAACTTCATTATTTGAGATATTTTCACAATGCTTTGCACACACATACAAAAAGTCAAAAAGTTTTTTTTAGCCATTCACAAATGTTCAGTAAGTGCCCCTTTAGTGATTCGGCAGACATCAACCCGATAATCAAGTTCCTCCCACACTCGGCGCAGCATGTCCCCATCAATGAGTTTGAAAGCATCGTTGATGCGAGCTCGCAGTTCTGGCACGTTGCTTGGTAGAGGAGGTTTAAACACTGAATCTTTCACATTACCCCACAGAAAGAAATCGCATGGGGTCAAGTCAGGAGAGCGTGGAGGCCATGACATGAATTGCTGATCATGATCTCCACCACGACCAATCCATCGGTTTTCCAATCACCTGTTTAAGAAATGCCGAACATCATGATGGAAGTGTGGTGGAGCACCATCCCATCCTGTGGTACGTTTAGCTCCCTGCTTGCTTTATTCGTCAACTTCCACGGACTACGTGTGAAACTTGCCCGCACGCATTCAACCGTTTCTTCGCTCACTGAAGGCCGACCCGTTGATTTCCCCTTACAGAGGCATCCAGAAGCTTTATTCTGCGCATACCATCGCCGAATGGAGTTATCAGTTGGTGGATCTTTGTTGAACTTCGTCCTGAAGTGTCGTTCCACTGTTATGACTGACTGATGAGAGTGCATTTCAAGCACGACATTCGCTTTCTCGGCTCCTGTCGCCATTTTGTCTCACTGCGCTCTCGAGCGCTCTGGCGGCAGAAACCTGAAGTGCGGCTTCAGCCGAACAAAACTTTATGAGTTTTTCTACGTATCTGTAGTGTGTCGTGACCATATGTCGATGAATGGAGCTACAGTGAATTTATGAAATCGCTTCAATCATTTGTAATAGCCCTGTAATTCTAGTTTGCCAATACCATTGCAGTTTGGCTTCAAGACCTAGTATTATCATTTCAGGTTTTAATTTTTCGGCCAAATGTGACAAACGTGAGATCCATGACCTAGCAAACTCTTTAATAGATTCCTTGCCTGCATTGAAGCGTTTTCCACTCCAAAATTCTCTCAAAACTTCATTTTGCTTATTGCTAGACCAATACTCATTAATGAAAGCTGTTTTAAATTCCGCTAATATTTAACACTTCAACATAACATCAGCTGACCAACGCATGGCGTCACCTGCTAAATGGCTTCTAATAAATGAGATTTTCTCTCGTTCAGACCAAGCTGGTGGAATCACATCTTCAAAATCGTTCCAGAAATCTAGCGGGTGGATATTTTTATCTGGATCGGACCGCAAGAACTGCCGACACCCGATTAAAGCGGCATTTGCAGCTACAATTTGTTGCATACTACCATTACCAGAAGTTACTGAAGCTACTTTACTCTCAATGTTAGTACTAATATTTTCTACTCTCATTTCGACATTATCTACTCTTTGCACAATATGAGTAGTATCAGTTTTGATTGCATTTACTTCTGCTTGACATATGTTTACTTTTATATTAACATCTTTAATTCTATCTGAGCACAGTTCAGATTCCGCCTCGCTCTTATCTGTTAACTTGTGCTCCAGCTTTGCATCTTCCATTTGGAAGTCCTTGCGAACCTCAGCAACTTCGGATTTTACTGTTTTATACATTTCAGAAAATTGTTGAGCAACCTTTTTCTTAATATCCTCATGATTGTAATCAATTTTATAATTCAAACTGTCCAGATCCTCTTTCAACTTATTGCAACCAGCCTTGAAGGTATTGTCCATTACCTCCAATCGTTTATTAAAATTAGTTTGGCTGGCCACAATACAGTTCCTTCAACAGACGTAGGTTCTGATTTAAATTTAACCTCGGTTTCTTCTGGCAGTTCCATCTCAGACAGTCTTTTAGTGCAGGTTAGTAAAATTTTTAACAGCTTTTCACTTAACTTAGTTCCCGCTGCACGCGTTGAACTGCAGACGGCATCCGACGGCTGTTGTGTGTTTGCGTGGACCGCAACAGCAGGCGTGGCTCCGGTTGCTCTGGCGGATGACTGTGGTGCGGCAAAACTGGCTTCTCGCGATGCCGGCAGCGCCGCTAGACTCAGTGCCAGCTCCGTCAATCCATATGCGTTGTTAATCCACTTGCGTCGTCCACATGCACACGTAACGCTTTCACTGTTCTATTACTCAGTTGCGCGTCGCATTTCACTCCCGAATCCGAATATTTAAAAATCACTTTCACTTTTACTCAGTTTTTTCCCAGCCGATGCACCATATGTGGGGTGGCTGGTTGAAATTATTTGTTGTGTTTTATATAACGTTTTGTGATGTAGAAAAGATGCATTCCTTGCCGTTTTAACCATATGTGGGGCGGCGAGTGGAATTAATTGTTATTTAAGTGTTCCTATTATTTATGCTGTTGTTTTGCCGTTCTAAACACTGGCTCTCTAACTACAATATTGGCAACCAGGAAGTGATTAGCAAAACGTGAAGCCTGTAATTAGAATTCCTAGTGCCCACTTCATCTGAGAAACATACTTATAGCTGCAGCTTATAGCTCTGAGGAATTAGGAGATTGTCTGGGATTCATAATCAAAAACGATTTTCTAAAATAGTTGAGTACATTCTGAAAGTCACAGATGAAAAAAAAAAAGAATCCACTCAATCTGACTAACAGAGCAGTTCAGAGTCTAATGCGCTGATGCAACTATAACTGTCCAAATTAAATGTTTAAATGAATGCTCGCCATAATTTGATGATTAGGTTAATCAAACGCCACGCTAAATAATGGTAGAATGTCTGTCCCGTGAAAATACGACATACACAAACTGAAGATATATCATTAAAGTCATCCCAGAATTAACACTTCACTCGAAAATGATTTCATGGTTACGTGTATCCAGAGTAACTTAATACGGCATCCGAGGCTGTTTATAACAATGATACCGATGCGACGCGACTCCCGACACAAGTGGTGTGCTATTCAGCGTCTGGAGAGAACTGGGGCCTTGCTTCCTTGCGCAGCGTTCTTATATATAAAGCCGCTGTGCGGATGGGCTAAGGGAACGCCTGATCAAATCGGCTCTCCCGACTAGCCGCTGGGCTAGTAATGCACCACTTTAAGTTACCGAATAAATCATAGCTTCTTTTGCTAATGGCCGATGAAGCTCTCAATTTAAATGAGCATTCAGCACACAGATAAGTAATCATAATAACAGTCTGACGTGGCTAAGTAAAATATTTTGGGCGAGAGAATTAATTTAATTACACTACACGCAGTAGACGAGCTCTGAACTTGCCCTTTGGAGATACGCTATTGCTATAGTTTTGTAGTCATTCCGTTGAAATTTCTCACATCTTTATGGTTATAGCGGATCTCCATTCTACTTAAATACAAACATCCTAGCCTTATTTATTAGCCTATTTAATCTATCTTGCTTCCTTAATTTTTAAGAGAAAAAAACAGAAAATTATGAATTTCAACTAAAATAATAATTTGTGAGATCCAAAGTACTGTTTCTATTAAATTATTATGGAAAAGGAATCTAAATATAAATTTTTAAATCTCTAGCTCTTTTCTGTTGCGCCAATGATTTTTACAGAAAAACGTCCAAATTTCGAAAATGGTTAAAGTTATCGGACTGATATTCAGCACATATTAATTTAGTATTACTCCTGACATGCTAGAACCGTTTCAGGTTATTTGCTTGATTTTTAAAGTATTGCACAACATTTATGACGTCAGAGCTAGTTACAGCAGACTGGCTGGCACACAATGGAAAGACTGATGTGAATTCACTACGGCGTGAGTAGGCTGCTTCCCTACAACAGCACTCTTACTCGGAACTGTTTTCATACAATGAGGTTTAAGATTTTAATTCTTCACTAATCCTGTTCGTTTGAGAAATTTATTTGCTTCATCATTCAACATCATTTTCTTTCGGCCTTTGTCTCATTTCAATGCAGGGTCGTCCTAGTTGCTATGGATTTGGCGATGTTAGTGTCAGAGGGTGGCCGGATGCCCTTCCTGTCGCCGCCCCGTACCACCTGGGATGGAATTAGTGCGCCCTAGCTGTCTGCATCTAGTGTAAGCCATGAAATAGTGCGAACGTTTTCAGATGTCTGTGAGTCGTGTAATTGAGGCGGGACGTGGGGACCAGCCCGGTATTCGCCTTGTGGGGTGTGGAAAACCGCCTAAAAACCACATCGAGGCTGGCCAGCACACCGGCGCTCGTCCTTAAGCCGCCAGGTGGATTCGATCTGGGGCCGGTGCACCTACCAGAGTCCAGGAAGCAGCGCCCTTGGCCAACCTGGTGGGTTGAGAAATTTATTTGCCTACCTTGTTATTATTTGTTATTCATATACCTACCTTATGAAACTTTCTGTTTCTACCAGCTCTGATGCAAAAAGTTACATATGAAGGAAAACCTGGGAATCCCACACAGGTTCTCTGTTTCCCTTACTGGGGTCGCTACACCATCGGGGCTTTCATTGAACATCATTCAACTTACTCAAAAATGGGGGAGTGTTGAGACAAAATATCTCAGAGTTATTCATTTCAGGTTTTACACATGCGACCTACCAAATACGAGCCGAATCGGTTGGCCGTTTCTGAGGCCTTCCCCTTTTGAGTCTCGAATGGCAAGTTGCTGTTGTGTCCCCTGCCTTAAGAAACAGTCTTTCAGAAGAGACAGAGGAGGCCACTACTCTCAGGCATTTATGAACCACACATGCAAAACAGGATACACATTGCCTTTCCAGAACCGCAAAGGTGATTTCCGGTTGACTACAGGTTGGTGTACTTAACCCTGGCTGTTTGCTGTTATTGTGGTAGAACTCCGCTCCTGCTGTGTTGAACCTAGTGTCTCATGAATGCTCCACATAGCCGGTAAATGTACTTGTGATTCTTCGACTTCAGCAACACATACGTTCTCTCTTCCATTTTAATGCGTTATGGTGCCTACCTTTCCCCATGAACCATGGACCTTGCCGTTGGCGGGGAGGCTTGCATGCCTCAGCGATACAGATGGCCGTACCGTAGGTGCAACAACAACGGAGGGGTCAGACAAACGTGTGGCTCCTGAAGAGGGGCAGCAGCCTTTCCAGTAGTTGCAGGGGCAACAGTCTGGATGATTGACTGACCTGGCCTTGCAACATTAACCAAAACGGCCTTGCTGTGCTGGTACTGCGAACGGCTGAGGGAATGCAGCTTTACTGTATGGATAAATGATGATGGCGTCCTCTTGGGTAAAATATTCCGGAGGAAAAATAGTCCCCCATTCGGATCTACGGGCAGGGACTTCTCAAGAGGACGTCGTTATCAGGAAAAAGAAAATTGGAGTTCTACGGATTGGAGCGTGGAATGTCAGATCCCTTAATCAGGCAGGTAGATTAGAAAATTTAAAAAGGGAAATGGATAGGTTAAAGTTAGATATAGTGGGAATTTGTGAAGTCCGGTGGCAGGAGGAACAAGACTTTTGGTCAGGTGAATACAGGGTTATAAACACAAAATCAAATAGGGGTAATGCAGGAGTAGGTTTAAAAAAAATAGGAGTGCGGGTAAGCTACTACAAACAGCATAGTGAACGCATTATTGTGGCCAAGATAGACACGAAGCCCACGCCTACTACAGTAGTACAAGTTTATATGCCAACTAGCTCTGCAGATGATGAAGAAATTGAAGAAATGTATGATGAGATAAAAGAAATTATTCAGGTAGTTAAGGGAGACGAAAATTTAATAGTCATGGGTGACTGGAATTCGAGAGTAGGAAAAGGGAGAGAAGGAAACATAGTAGGTGAATATGGATTGGGGGACAGAAATGAAAGAGGAAGCCGCCTTGTAGAGTTTTGCACAGAGCATAACTTAATCATAGCTAACACTAGGTTCAAGAATCATGAAAGAAGGTTGTATACATGGAAGAATCCTGGAGATACTAGAAGGTATCAGATAGATTATATAATGGTAAGACAGAGATTTAGGAACCAGGTTTTAAATTGTAAGACATTTCCAGAGGCAGATGTGGACTCTGACCACAATCTATTGGTTATGAACTGTAGATTAAAACTGAAGAAACTGCAAAAAGGTGTAAATTTACGGAGATGGGACCTGGATAAACTGAAAGAACCAGAGGTTGTACAGAGTTTCATGGAGAGCATAAGGGAACAATTGACAGGAATGGGGGAAAGAAGTAAAGTAGAAGAAGAATGGGTAGCTCTGAGGGATCAAGTAGTGAAGGCAGCAGACGATCAAGTAGGTAAAAAGACGAAGGCTACTAGAAATCCTTGGGTAACAGAAGAAATGTTGAATTTAATTGACAAAAGGAGAAAATATAAAAGCGCAGTGAATGAAACAGGCAAAAAGGAATACAGACTTCTCAAAAATGAGATCGCCAGGAAGTGCAAAATGGCTAAGCAGAGATGGTTATTGGACAAATGTAAGGATGTAGAGGCTTATCTCACGAGGGGTAAGATAGATACTGCCTACAGGAAAATTAGAGAGACCTTTGGAGAAAAGAGAACCACTTGTATGAATATCAAGAGCTCAGATGGAAACCCAGTTCTAAGCAAAGAAGGGTAAGCAGAAAGGTGGAAGGAGTATAGAGAAGGTCTATACAAGGGAGATGTACTTGAGGACAATATTACGGAAATGGAAGAGGATGTAGATGAAGATGAAATGGGAGATAAGATACTGCATGAAGAGTTTGACAGAGCACTGAAAGACCTGAGTCGAAACAAGGCCCCGGGAGTAGACAACATTCCATTAGAACTACTGATGGTCTTGGGAGAGCCAGTCATGACAAAACTCTACCACCTGGTGAGCAAGATGTATGAGACAGGCGAAATACCCTCAGACTTCAAGAAGAATATAACAATTCCAATCCCAAAGAAAGCAGGTGTTGACAGATGTGAAAATTACCGAACTATCACTTTAATAAGTCACAGCTGCAAAATACTAATGCGAATTCTTTACAGACGAATGGAAAAACTAGTAGAAGCCAACCTCGGGGAAGATCAGTTTGGATTCTGTAGAAATATTGGAACACGTGAAGCAATACTGACCTTACGACTTATCTTAGAAGAAAGATTAAGGAAAGGCAAACCTACGTTTGTAGCATTAGAGAAAGCTTTTGACAATATTGAATGGAATACTCTCTTTCAAATTCTAAAGGTGGCAGGGGTAAAATACAGGGAGCGAAAGGCTATTTACAATTTGTACAGAAACCAGATGGCAGTTATAAGAGTTGAGGGGCATGAAAGGGAAGCAGTGGTTGGGAAGGGAGTGAGACAGGGTTGTAGCCTCTCCCCAATGTTATTCAATCTGTATACTGAGCAAGCAGTAAAGGAAACAAAAGAAAAATTCGGAGTAGGTATTAAAATTCATGGAGAAGAAATAAAAACTTTGAGGTTCGCCGATGACATTGTAATTCTGTCGGAGACAGCAAAGGACTTGGAAGAGCAGTTGAACGGAATGGACAGTGTCTTGAAAGGAGGATAAAAGATGAACATCAACAAAAGCAAAACGAGGATAATGGAATGTACTCGAATCAAGTCGGGTGATGCTGAGGGAATTAGATTAGGAAATGAGGCACTTAAAGTAGTAAAGGAGTTTTGCTATTTGGGGAGCAAAATAACTGATGATGGTCGAAGTAGAGAGGATATAAAATGTAGGCTGGCAATGGCAAGGAAAGCGTTTCTGAAGAAGAGAAATTTGTTAACATCGAGTATAGATTTAAGTGTCAGGAAGTCGTTTCTGAAAGTATTTGTATGGAGTGTAGCCATGTATGAAAGTGAAACATGAAAGATAAATAGTTTGGACAACAAGAGAATAGAAGCTTTCGAAATGTGGTGCTACAGAAGAATGCTGAAGATTAGATGGGTAGATCACATAACTAATGATGAAGTATTGAATAGAATTGGGGAGGAGTATGTGGCAAAACTTGACAAAAAGAAGGGACCGGTTAGTAGGACATGTTCTGAGGCATCAAGGGATCACAAATTTAGCGTTGGAGGGCAGCGTGGAGGGTAAAAATCGTAGAGGGAGACCAAGAGATTAATACACTAAGCAGATTCAGAAGGATGTGGGTTGCAGTAAGTACTGGGAGATGAAGAAGCTTGCACAGGATAGGGTAGCATGGAGAGCTGCATCAAACCAGTCTCAGGACTGAAGACCAAACAACAACAACAAAATGGTACCTACATTTTTGATCCTCCTCTGTGATGACTAATTTATTATCACCATTGAAACGCCCTGCTTAATGTCGGCAGGACTTGTGGAAAGGGGCCAAAAGTGGGCTGTCAGTTACACTCAAACACATATAGCTTTCTTTAGTTGTCCAAACAATAGAGCAAAAATTTTTGAACTTAGTTATCGGCTGAATGGGCCAGACTATCTTACGCCTTAAGGGCACAACCACTTAAATTTAAAAACAGCTGAAAGCCATTAACTTAAAATTCAGACTCAAAACAGAATATTTAGAAGGCAGAAGGCCTCACGTAAGTAAGTTCTATAACTTGGCTCAAGGCCCAACAAATCTAACACTTGAAAAGCAAACAAGTTTAATTTAAAGACGGCTGAAAGCCCATGATTTAAGGCTGCAGGTAAAGTTAATTTAAAAAAAAACACACAAGACACAACACCTTATCTTCACTTAGGCTGAAGGCCCCACAAAGTCTGATACTTGAAAAACAAGAACTTTAATTTAAAAACGGCCAAAAGACGATTACTTAAAACAACTAAAATAATTTTTAGATGGCAGGAGACCCAAAGCTTTATCTTTAAACAATATTTTACACAGGCTGAAGGCCCAAACAATCTAAGATTTAACAAGTAAGAAATTTAAATTTTAAAGCGGCTGAAGGCCCATTATTGAAAATCACAACTACAATAAATTTTCATAAGGCAGAAGGCCCAAAGCTTTATCCAGAAAAATATTTTAAATGAGGCTGAAGGCCCAAACAATGCAAGGCTTGACAAATAAGGAACTTTCATATTTGAAGCGGCTGAAGGCCCATTATTTAAAACCCAACTAAAAGCATACAAATTCAAACCATCGGCTATAAGCCATTAAAATACACAATCAAACACCAATAAGAAAAGGCAGTACAGCCAGCGGCGTTCAGAAGTTTCTGGGGGTCGGTCTGCACTTGAAATATTAAAGTTCACTTAGGGGAGACAGGTAGTTGACCCGGCCAGGGCAGGTAACCTGAATGCTAACGGCCACAAGGCAGAAAATTCCGCTGGTGCACTTGGACTTCAAATAACCAAAACACAGTTAAACTCCACCGGATGGTGTACAAACTTTCGCCACTCACTGTTGCTTATACCCCTAACAGCCAACCATGCAAACCAACGACACAATGTCAACAGTCTGGCTTCGGTAATTAAATCAGCACTCAACTTTGATGTCCTGGGTCGGTGAGCTATGAACCTCGTAGCAATCGGAACAGCTCCCACACACTCCGACACTGCGTAGAGACCGCCAGCGGGCCCGGCCCACTGTGCCGCGCGGAGATTTCCTGGCTGATCCACACCAACAGACGGACTCCTGAGAGTCAGTACGCCGACAACATTAAAATAACTTGTCATTCAAAATCAGCAAAGTACACACAGTTTCACGAACACTTGCATGAAGAAATAGTCAATGCTAATGGCAGTGCCTGTACAACAACAGCGACGAATCACGAGTCGGCACACACAGCTAATCTATAAGCGATTGCTGGCCAAATACACGCCGTCCGGCAAGACGACCAACCGATGACCAACCAAAGTCGTCCCCACTCCAATCGTGTGTGTCGGCAATCCAGACCTCACTGCTGCCGCACCCCGACTGAACTTGTGCCACGTGCCAACTCAAACACAGCCAGGTCCGAACTAACTGCTGGCACGTTCCAACTCACTGGTCGACACACGACGACTGGGAAGTAATAGGAGTCCAACAAAGATAACACAGCAGAGCTTATATCAATAAGCACTGCTGCTACCGCTCACGGGCAGGCAAAGCAGCAACTCAGTAAGACAAGTAATTGAAACTAACATAACGAGATGGCAGTACGGCAAAAAGAGGATGTTAAATAAGAGCTGGCACGAGCACGACTCACGCACGGCTCGACCAGTCAGTTAATAGAGCATAATGAAATGCAGCCTCACCAAAAGCTTCCCACATTCCACGTGTAAAGGTACGACTCTGTTTGTCATATAGCCTTTAAATGACGCCGTCGTTGTGAGTCTCCAAGCGTCTTTGAAGCTGTAAAGGGATCCTCACATGTTCAACAATACTGTCAAACTGTCAATATATTGACCGTCTGAGAGCCAGTACTGACGTGTTGTTAGTACTAGTAATATTGATTAGGTGTATTGACGCACCTCAAAATATCCTCAGTACTGTCTCTATATACTGGTGTTACTTTAGCAATTGATAATATTGGTATTAGTATGGAAGTATGAATTAAAAACGTTGAGAATTGAATAAGCATTGTATTGATTATGTTGAATCATAATACGAAGAATATATCAAGCATTAAATGCATTTTCATAAATACCTTAACTGTTCCCATTGCATTACGGGACAAACTCATCGCTGAACTTAAAGAACTGCAAGACAGCGGAGTAAATCTTCAGGTCGCATTCGCCTCTGTGTTGACTTTAAGTCTATAGTCGACCCACAAGCTGTCATCGACACTTATCCATTGCCACGCCCAGAAGATCTCATAGACAAATTAGGTGCTTGACGCTATTTTTCAAAAATTGATTTGCGCGACACATATCTTCAAATACCACTCGATGAAGAATCTCAAAAAGTGTGTGCAGTAAATACTCATATGGGCCTGTTTAAATATTTGGATTTGCCTTTTGGCAGTGCTTCTGCATCCGCCATTTTCCAACGGTATTTGGAACAGCTGACTGCGGAAGTACCAAACTGTTCAAACTATTTGGACGATATTGAAGTATCAAGTCGTACACTTGAAGAACATATTGCAGATTTACGTGCTTTGTTTCATTTGTTATCTGAAAAAAACAGGTTCAAATGGCTCTGAGCACTATGGGACTTAACATCCGAGGTCATCAGTCCCCTAGAACTTAGAACTACTTAAACCTAACTAACCTAAGGACATCACACACATCCATGCCCGAGGCAGGATTCGAACCTGCGACCGTAGCAGTCGCGCGGTTCCGGACTGAAGCGCCTAGAACCGCTCGGCCACCACGGCCGGCTGTTATCTGAAGCAGGACTGATGTGTAGGCTGGAGAAGTGTGATTTTTTTTAAAATCTGAAAGGCAGTATCTTGGTCATGTCATAAACAGTCGAAGTGTACAGCCTTTGCTGTCGCATTTGTTAGGCAGAAGAGATTTGCCAGTCCCTCATAAAATCACAGAATTACAGCCAGCGTTACAGGAAATGAGCTATTATATTCGGTTCATACGGAATTCTGCACAATTAGCGGCTCCATTGCATCGCTTGAGTCGTAAAAATCTCCCCTTTGTTTGAACAGACGAGTACCAACTAGCTTTTCAAAAACTTAAAGATGCATTGTTCAGTAATCGATGCTTGGTTCACTTTGATCTTGACAAACCTGTTGAAGCTTCCTCTTACGGAATCGGTGCAGTGCTTTTGCACAGAATTGGTGATAAAGACAGGTCTATTGCTTTCGCCTCAAAAGTGTTGTCCAAAGCTCAGTGTAACTATTCACAAATTGAAAAGGAGGCTTTGACTATTGTGTATGGTGTCACCAAATTCCACCACTATTTGTATGGCAGAAAATTCTACTTGGTAACGGATCAAAAGCCTTTGCAGCCCTTGTTTCATCCGACGAAACCTATATGAACTGTCCAAAAATTGAAAAAAAGGTGGACTTTGTTGTTGTCTCAATACCAGTACTAGATTGTGTATCGTCCGACAGCTCAACATGGTAACGCGGACACACTTTCACGTCTTCCTCTTGGCCCTGGTACAAACTTTGACGATTCTGCTGCATCTTGTTGTCACATCTACGCTCAGGATTCTGAATTGCTTCAGTCTTTTCCGTTGAACTATTAGAAAATTGCACAGCCCACCGACGCTGATCCAGATTTGAACGTTTTGCTCAACTACATTCGCACAACTTGACCTCACTCATTGAATAGCATAAAAAACTCTTGTCAGGCGCCGATACTTTGCCCGATAGCATAACCTCGCTGTACAGCAAGGTGTGATTCTTGTTCAAAGTGACAGAGGACAGTCATGTGTGTTGATCCCTAAAGCTTTGCAGAGAGAAGTGTTGCAGTTACTTCACCAAGGACACTGGGGGATTGGTCGTACGAAACAGTTAGCGCGTTGACACTGTACTTGGCAGGGTATGGACACCAAATAGAATAGATGACGTCACAGTGTCACGCATGTGTGGAAAATCAGTCCGCTCTGCCGCAAAAATTCT
The DNA here is from genome assembly GCF_021461395.2 of Schistocerca americana. Lineage (NCBI taxonomy): Eukaryota > Metazoa > Arthropoda > Insecta > Orthoptera > Acrididae > Schistocerca > Schistocerca americana. The sequence goes on along the minus strand of NC_060121.1, from coordinate 321,634,095 downwards.
TTTCTTGGCCTACGTCGCAATCGCCATAGCAACGTGTGCACATAGACTTTGCGGGACCCTTTTGGAACACTCGATGGGTTTGTCATTTATTTACCGTATGATACATAACAATCACAAAATACAGTACCAAAGACACATTGAAATACAGTTTAGATCTTTACATCTAAGTCATTGATCCAATCCACTTCGGAAGTAACCAGGTTCGAATCCACTAGATTTCCAGGGAAGGCACGGAGGGGGCAGTCCACTGCTATATGCTCCATTGTTTGCGGAACATCAGCACAGTCACAGTATGGGGTGTCCACTCAACACCATTTATGAAGTCTCGAAGCATTTCTTCCCACGCCACATCTGAAACGGTTAAGTCTGCTCAAAGTGTATTTTAGCAAGCTGAAAACTTTGAGCCTTACTGTTGGACTCGTTGGTTGATTGTGGTTAACTCGTATATCGAGTTTCCTTTTGCTGTGCCCCTGAACTCTAGAATGTCACGTAGCATGAATCAGGTATTGTCATCGATTTTTTGCCTAGAAGGCTTACCTGAAGTCATAGTGTCAGACAATGGCCCTCAGTCCACGTCACATGAATTTGAAACGTTCTGTGAACACAGATGCATACAGAATCTAACTAGTGCAATGTTCCATCCAGAGTCAAACGGCGAAGTGGAACCAGGCAACAAGACTTGCAACTGTTTCTTGCCTCATATCGTTCGCACCCACGAGATGGACCATCGCCGGCGGAATTGCTTCAAAGCCGCCACCATTGCACTCTGCTCCACCCTGCTCAGCATCCGGGGCCAAAGGCAGGCCCGACGGTATCGCTTCGCGCCACATGATATTGTCTTTCACAGGGTTCTTAGCGGCAGCAGACGGTGGGTGCGAGTCGAGATCGTCCGTCGACTAGGCTCTTGCATGTATCTTCTTTCAGGTCCAGATGGCTTGCAGCGCTACCATCAAAATCAACTTTGTCATGTACGCGATCATCCTTCAGTCTCTCTTTCCCAGATTCACGGCTCCAGAGGGCAGCACGGCCGCAGCAGCCACCAGAGGGTGTCATCACGACACCGCGGGATGAGCCCATGGAAATGGAGCCTTCGCTTCCTCCACCTCCTCTCGTCCTGCCAATGGAGCTGGACCCACCTACACCACAGCAGTTGCCGCCTTCATCTGGTTCATGGCAGTAGAAGGTGGAAGCGTACCCTTCCCGTTGTTTTCCGGAGGATGTTTCCGCCAGAGCGCAGGCTGGATGGTGGGGTACAGCTGAAGCTTGACATCCCCTGCAGCAGATGAGGAACGCATGACAGAGAAAGCAGTGCGGAAATGTCAGCCAATAGCCCATTGACAAGGACCACGCCGCGCCAGGAGCGAACTCTGCAATAGTGAATATAAGCGCCGCTCCAGCCTACCTCGGCGGCTCAGATCGGCTCAGCATAAGGACATTAGTGGAACGTATATGCGGAGCGTGCTGCAAGACCAGGTTGTAGTGATCTATATCAAGTGCTTACTTGGACTTCGTATGTAGCGAAGATTATTACTGTTTGCATGTCACTTGTGACACCGATATAACTCCCAAGTATTGTCAATATGTTTTACAGAAATAAAACTACTAATGTTATTTGTTTGAATCGTTGTATAGCATTCCGAGAACACAGCATGCTTTAAGCACCCTACAAGCGAGAGTGAGCAAGATCCAACAAAGTCAACTTTTGACTCTTGTGCCAGAGGCTTGGGCTCGACAAAAAGTAGGTAAAGTGTTTCTTTCAAGTCTGAATATTTGGTACATCTGGCATGTATTCTTCTGAAACGAAATGGAAGTTTATCGCTGCCTGAATAGAAAAGGGGAAATGTACTACCACTGGAAAAGGTTGACAGAGTAAATAAATTCGATTTTGATGATGAAAACTCTAGAATAATGCCAGGAAAGAGAGACAAAGTGAGCACAACGAAAAATTTACATGAACAGAAATAACTGATTTTAAGTAATTTAATTGAACGTGCACTCTATACAAACAGAAATTTCCTGAAAACAAAGTATGCTTTTCTGCATTTGCTCATCTTCGGCTGAAGCATTGTGTATTAGCTGGAGCATCTGGTACTCATTCTGTACGAGGGGCATTTGAAAAGTCCGCGCAAAAATAAAAACTACTTACGTGTTTGGGGTAAACCTTTTTTTTTATTTTTCAACAGTCTCCTTTTAGACTTATACACTTCGTCCAACGCTATTCTAATTTGTTGATCTCTTCCGAATGATAGGAATTGTCCAAGTCTGCAAAATAGCTATTAGTTGCTGCAATCACCTCCTCCTTTGAATAAAATCTTTGTCCCGCCATCCATTTCTACAAATTGAGGAACAAATAGTAGTCTGAGGGAGCCAAGTCTGGAGAATAGGGGAGATGTAAAACGAGTTGGAATCATATTTCCATTAATTTTACGACCACAAATGCTGAGGTGTGTGCTGGTGCATTGTCGTTATGGAAAAGGACTTTTTTGCTGTCCAATTGCCGGCGTTTTTCTTGCAGCTCAGTTTGCAAACGGTCCAATAACGATGAATAAAATGCACCTGTAATATTTTTACCCTTTTCCAGATAGTCGATGAGGATTGCCCTTGCGAATCCCCAAAGACAGTCGCCATAACCTTTCCGGCAAAGGAATGGTCTTCGCATTTTTTGCTGCAGATTGTCCCTTGGTAACCCATTGTTTAGATTGTTCTTTGGTGTCAGGAGTATTGTAATGTATCAATGTTTCATCCACAGTGACGAAACGACACTTAAAGTCCTGTAGACTCTTCCTGAACAGCTGCAAACCATCCTTGCAACATTTCACACGATTCCGTTTTTGGTCAAACGTGAGCAATCGCGGAACCCATTTTGCGGATAGCTTTCTCATGTCCAAATGTTACGCAAAATATTATGTACCCGTTCATTTGAGATGCCCACAGCACTAGCAATCTCACGCACCTTAACTCTTCCATCATCCATCACCATATCATGGACTTTATCAATGATTTATGAAGTCGTAACCTCCACAGGGCATCGAGAACGTTCGGCATCACTTGTGCCCATATGGCCACTCCGATAATATTGAAACCACTTATAATCTGTTCTAATCGAAGGTGCAGAGTCGCTGTAATGTTTATCAAGCTTCTCTTTAGTCTCCTTTCATAAAGTAATGTTTAATCACCAGACGAAATTCTTTTTCGTCCAATTTTGACAATCGCTCGACTTTCTTGATTCACACAAATGACAAACACAAAGAAATAGACAAGTATGACTGAAACTTGGTGTGCGTTCTTTCCAAAGATGCTACTAACTAAACATGACCTCGATACGCGCCGGTGGTCACATCTCTCGGCCTTTGCACGGACTTTTCAAACGCCCCTTCTATGTGTGTGCACCATTCATCTACATCTACATGATTACTCTGCAATTCAAATTTAAGTGCTTGGCAGAGGGTTCATCGAACCACAATCATACTATCTCCCTACCATTCCACTCCCGAACAGCGCGCGGGAAAAACGAACACCTAAACCTTTCTGTTCGAGCTCTGATTTCTGTTATTTTATTTTGATGATCATTCCTACCTATATATGTAGGTTGGGCTCAACAAAGTATTTTCGCATTCGGAAGAGAAAGTTGGTGACTGAAATTTCGTAAATAGATCTCGCCGCGACGAAAAACGTCTTTGCTTTAATGACTCCCATTCCGCATACCATATCTGCCACACTCTCTCCCCTATTACGTGATAATACAAAACTAGCTGCCCTTTTTTGCACCCTTTCGATGTCCTCCGTCAATCCCACCTGGTAAGGATACCACACCGTGCAGCAATATTCTAACAGAGGACGAACGTGTGTAGTGTAAGCTGTCTCTTTAGTGGACTTGTTGCATTTTCTAAGTGTCCTGCCAATGAAACGCAACCTTTGGCTCGCCTTCCCCACAATATTATCTATGTGGTCTTTCCAACTGAAGTTGTTCATAATTTTAACACCCAGGTACTTAGTTGAATTGAGAGTGTTGAGAATTTTACTATTTATCGAGTACTCGAATTCCAACGAATTTCTTTTGGAACTCATTTGGATTATCTCATACTTTCCGTTATTTAGCGTCAACTGCCACCTGCCACACCATACAGCAATCTTTTCTAAATCGCTTTGCAACTGATACTGGTCTTTGGATGACCTTACTGAACGGTAAATTACAGCATCATCTGCGAACAACCTAAGAGAACTGCTCAGATTGTCACCCAGGTCATTTATATAGATCAGGAACAGCAGAGGTCCCAGGACGCGTCCCTGGGGAACACCTGAGATCACTTCAGTTTTACTCGATGATTTGCCGTCTATTACTACGAATTGCGACTTTCCTGATAGGAAATCACGAATCCAGTCGCACAACTGAGACGATACCCCATAGGCCCGCAGCTTGATTAGAAGTCGCTTGTGAGGAACGGTGTCAAAAGCTTTCCAGAAATCTAGAAATACGGAATGAACTTGAGATCCCCCATCGATAGTGGCCATTACTTCGAGCGAATAAAGAGCTAGCTGCGTTGCACAAGAACGATGTTTTCTGAAACCATGCTGATTACGTATCAATAGATCATTCCCTTCGAGGGGATTCATAATGTTTGAATACAGTATATGCTCCAAAACTCTACTGCAAACCAACGTCAATGATATAGGTCTGTAGTTCGATGGATTACTCCTACTACCCTTCTTAAACACTGGTTTGACCTGCGCAATTTTCCAATCTGTAGGTACAGATCTATCGGTGAGCAAGCGGTTGTATATGATTGCTAACAAGGGAACCTCCCCATCGCACCCCCCTCAGATTTAGTTATAAGTTGGGAAGTGGATAGGCCTTGAAAAACTGAACACAGATCAATCGAGAAAACAGGAAGAAGTTGTGTAAAAGTATGAAAAAATAAGCAAAATATACAAACTGAGTAGTCCATGTGCAAGATAGGCAACATGAAGGAGAAAGTGAGCTCATGAGCGCCGTGGTCCCGTGGTTAGCGTAAGCAGCTGCGGAGCTATAGGTCCTCAGTTCAAGCCTTCCTTCAAGTGAAAAGTTTAATTTTTTATTTCCAGTTTATGTGACAAACTCTTATGTTTTCATCACTTTTTTGGGAGTGATTATCACATCCACAAGAAAACCTAAATCCAGCAAGGCAGAAGAATCTTTTTACCCATTCGCCTAGTGTACAAGTTGGTGGGTCGACAACATATTCCTGTCATGTGACGCACATGCCGTCACCAGTGTCGTATAGAATATATCAGACGTGTTTTCCTGTGGAGGAATCGGTTGACCTATGACCTTGCGATCAAATGTTTTCAGTTCCCATTGGAGAGGCACGTCCTTTCTTATACTAATCGCACGGTATTGTGGTGCGGTCGCAAAACACAGACACTAAACTTATTACAGTGAACAGAGAACTCAATGAACAAACAGACAGATCATAACTTTGCGAAAATAGAGAAAGTAAACTTTTCACTCGAGGCAAGAATTGAACCAAGGACCTCTTGTTCCGCAGCTGCTCAGGCTAATCACGGGACCACGGCGCTCCTGAGCTCACATAATCCTTGAAGTTGCCTATGTTGCACATGGACTACTCAGTTTGTATATTTTGCTTATTTTTTCACAGTTCCACACAACTTCTTCCTGTTTTCTCGATTGCTGTGTGTTCAGTTTTTCAAGGCCTATCCACTGCGCCAACTTATAACTAAATCTGAGGGGGGTGTGATGGGGAGGTTCCCTTGTAAGTAGGGAGCAACTGTATCAGCGTAATCTGAAAGGAACCTAATCGGTATACAACCTGGACCTGAAGACTTGCCCGTATCAAGCGATTTGAGTTGCTTCGCAACCTGTAAGGTATCTACTTCTAAGAAACTCATGCTACCAGCTGTTCGTGTTTCAAATTCTGGAATATTCCATTCGTCTTCCCTGGTGAAGGAATTTCGGAAAACTACGTTCAATAACTCCGCTTTAGCAGCACAGTGCATCGGTAACAGTACAATCGGCACTGCGCAGCAAAGGTATTGACTGCATCTTGCCGCTTGTGTACTTTACATATGACCAGAATTTCTTCATCAAAATGTTCAATTGCTATACTGTAATTAATCTAAAAAAACCTACCAAGATCTAAAGTGAGTAATAACTTGCAACATTAATCACAGAACCTGTATGCTTCGTCTCTCTGGCAAATGTCCTCCTACATCCCTACCTAAGGAATACTTGCAAAATCGGATACAAGATTTTAAGCCTGATGAAGGAGTTCAATACAGCCAGTGGCCTTCAACAGACAGGATGAATTTGATTCTTCAAGTAAATACACTGTCAGAAATTTGTGAATTGGCTAGTACAGGAGGTAGAGAAACTTGCACCTCATTCCTTCATTGCAAAATGTCAGTGTAATTATTTGAAAACAAGAAAAATTCTTCAAGAGGGATCTGCTTTGTTGTTGATGGACTTCAGTGAAAGTTTCACCTTTGTTGTGCAAAACAGTGCATAAGGTTATCACTGGAATAATGGTAGTTGTACTCTTCACACAGTTTGTGTGTACTATATAAGAAAGACTGAAGTTTGTAGTCTAAATGCCTCTGCATTTTATCTGACGATTCAGAGTATGATGTAGGTATGGTTTATCAAACGCAGAAGACTGTATTGCATTTCTTGGGACAAGAACTTGAATTTCCTTCAAGTTATACCGTATATTTCACCGACGGTTATGCTGCACAGTACAAAAACTGTGAGAATTTTCGAGTATATGCAGTCATGGACATGACTTCAAAATTATATGCACTTGGTCATATACTTGGTCAAATACTTAGTGATGTGCATGTTTTTCAATTTTGTCAAGAAAACCTGAAAGAAGTATAAGTTTTCTTTATTTCAAAACAGGAGCTGGCTGAAGTTCGTAGTTGTCTTTCTGCATGTTTTTCATCTGCAAGAACTGTTCCTGGAACTAGACCCATGCACCAGTTCTTAACACTTTAAGCAACCCAGTTTAGAGCCAAATGCTGAAGCTGTGATACCAGCTTCAGTGTCGGTTTTTATTTCTCTCAAAGTGCCTGAAGTTCATGGGCCTCATGATTGCTATGTTGCTCATTTGTATGATTCCTTCTGGTATCTAGGTATTGTTTTGAAAGTGAATAATGAGGAAAGTGATGCAGCAATTAGATTTATGCATTCACATGGGCCATTATCCTTTTACTGGTCTGAAAATGACACTATAAATTTTCCATTTCCCCATACTTTATATCAGGTACAGATCAACAGAATGACTGGGCATACTCTAAGTAATGGCTCTTTTAAAATGGTGGAAGCAAAATTGTCCTTATTTAAAACGAATGTGCAATAAGACCCATTACAGATCACAATATTGCTAAGTGGTTTGTGGTTTTATTGTAAAAAATGATTGACAGTTGACTTATAACATGCCTAATTGGGTGTAATTATTGCACTGATATGTAAGTTGAGTTTATTTGTTTGCAGTCACTAGGTTCTGGTGAGTGAAATATCTAAACAATGTGTATGATGGGCTTGGAGCTAGATAGTGAGAAGCCACATTTTTGACATATACATATGTATACCAAGACAGGTAATCACAACTTACAATGCACTCTCCTGAATAAATTTACATTTTGTGGCATGTCATTGTCTTTCCCCGAGTACTTAATATTATAATATATTTTTTGTAAATGTATCCTGTTAAGAGACAAAATTTAGGACTGAAGAAACTCTTCTGTTTGCTATTATACAGCTTCATTCAAAGAAGATGTTCTGCTTGTTTTTCCCCTTTTCAGTTTTCTAAAGAAAATATTATATCCTATCATTTCTCCTTCTTAAATTTTTTTTCTGTAAGATGTGTGCTGTTTGAAGAACAAGTAAAAGAAATCGCATTTCAGAAGGGGAAACACCGAGAAAAATGTTGAATTTTTCCTCTTTAAAAATCAATTAAATAAAAAACACATACGTATTTTTTCCCAATAATTTTTACCTTATATTAAACCTCAGTTTATGAGGTATGCGCAATTAATTTTCCATAATTTTAGAATAATTTACATGGAAACTATGGTCATTTAAATTAGTTTTAGAGTTTCAAATTATTTGTGCAGGACATTACACTCGATTTAATTAAAATAAATATAATTACAATACAGTCCACTTCCGGTAGCTGAGTGGTCAGCGCGACAGAATGTCAATCTTAAGGGTCCAGGTTCAATTCCCGGCTCGATCGGAGATTTTCTCCACTCAGGGACTGGGTGTTGTGTTGTCCTAATCATCATCATTTCATCCCCATCGACGCACAAGTCGCCAAAGTGGCATCAAATCGAAAGACTTGCACCCGGCGAACGGTCTACCCGACGGGAGGCCCTAGTCACATGATATTTATTTATTTATTACAATACTATTACAAAAATTGACCAAAATCCATGATATTTTACACCAATAAGTACACAAAGTTTCCAGAATTTCTTAATCTTGAACCTTGCCTCACCATCATTCCCCAAATCCCTCAACATGCAAACTAACCTTACATCCACAGAAAGAACTGCAGTCCACCTCCTAAAAACTGATCGCGACCTTATAATCCTACCTGCAGACAAAGGTTCCACCACTATTGATTTGAACCTCAAATTTTACATGGTAGAAGGACTGCGCAAGCTGTAAGATACATCCACCTACAAACCTTTCCAAAATGACCCCATTCCAGAAATCCAGCAGGATCTCTAATCACTCCTCAGGTCCTTCAGGCACATCCCAGAACCTCTCCCCAGAGTCCACCCCTCTGCTCATCCCTACCACTCCCCGCACTCCTACCTTCTACATGCTTACTAAAGTCCATAAACCCAACCACCCAGGATGCTTCATGTCATGCGAGAGTAAAGGATATTTGGCTGAACAAGATATTATTTGAAGCATACTCACATGCAACTGACTAAGAGAAAGCAGTATTATCATTAACACTCATTCTATTCCTTGAAATAAGAGAGCTTTGGTTTGATGTTAACTGATCTTAGTGAGTATGGACGAATATATTACGGCACCGTTGCGAGACTGCCATCTTTAATTGAAAGGCATTTTCTGATTTTGTGTGGGAATAATAAGCCAATAAATCAATTTCTCGGCAGCATAAACAAGGTGTGTATCGTGTAAAATATTCTCCATCTTATGGTTCCACATTTTCAAATATTTGTGCATGCTTACGAGACATTTCTTTGGACTGTGGAAGCACGAACCTGCAAACTCCATACGGTCATTAATTTAAAGACTTTTAAACAAATCCACATCAGCAGACAGGCTTCCACAAAAAGGAGAATTGTACCATAGTTAACATAGACTAAGATTCCTACAGTTGCAACATGCAGTTCGATGATGGGCAGAGACATCGAGTACAGCCTACAGTCAGCATGCAGCAGCAGATCTCTAGTCTACCATGCACAATACCCTGAACATAAACGTTGTCTAATAAGATCTGTTTGGTTATTTATTCATTTCAAAGACCTAAACTCTTTTCTTAGAGAGACTAAAGAACTAATTCCTTTAATCAGTAATAATAATAATAATAATAATAATAATAATAATAATAATAGTAATAGTAATAATAATCAGTTCATCAAGGTTACTTTTTGTCTCTGAAAGGAAATTTTCAATACAGATCTCCATACAATAACTGGGTTCAGGGCAAAATAATGACTACTCTCATAAATCATTACATCCCAGTAAAAGTATAGCAATTTACCTCTCACATGAGAGGGAGCTACACCAGTTACTGTGCCCCCAATGAAAGAATCTCTGCTCTCGTGGACCAACACGTTCAACCTATTACCTGGAACCTAGCCTCCTATATAAAAGATACCAATCATTTCCTCCATCGACTCCACAATTCCTGTCCCTTTGCCACATGGTGTCCTCCTCGTTACTATTGATGCCACCTCCCTTTACACTAACATCCCTAATGCCCATGGCCTTATCGCTGTCCACAGAACCTACACAACATACTTGTTCGTCCCTACACAACCCCTGCACCCTACCCCTTACTTCATGGCTCATATCCCTGTCATAGACCTAGATGTAAGACCTGTCCCATACATCATCCCACCACCAACTACTCCAGTCCAGTCACAAACATCACCTATCCCATCAAAGGTAGGGCTACCTGTGAAACCAGTCAGGCGATCTACAAGCTACACTGCAACCACTGAGCTGCATTCTATGTGGACATAACAACCAACAAGCTGGCTGGCTGCACAAATGGCCACCAACAAACTGTGGATGAGAAACAAATGGACCACCCTGTTTCAGAGTGCACTGCCCAACACAACATCCTTCATTTCAATGACTGCTTCACAGCCTGTGCCATATGGACGGTTCCACGAGCTTTTCTGAATTGCACTGATGAGAACTTTCCTTGGAATATATCCTATGTTCCCGTAACCCTCGTGGCCTCAACCTTCGTTAGTCATTGTCCATACCCATCCAGCCCTTTCCCTGTTCCCATTCCAGCACTACACAGCCCACATTCCACTATCACATCCAGTCTTTTTACTTCTCTCCTTTTCTGCTACCCCCCCCCCCCCCCCCCAAACTTTCCCCTGCCCACCGCCTAACCTCCTGACTGCACATAGCTGCCCTACTCTCTCTTCACCTCATCTCTGCACGCTCCCCAGCAGCACCTAACTGTACCCCACCCCACCCTACTATCCTTCCCCCTTCCCGCCCCAGCCTCCTCCTCACCTCCACCTAGTCGCCACTCCCATCATGCACTGGTGCTGCTGCTCGCAGTGTCGATTCAGTTGCCAGGGACTGCAGTAACAGAATTTCTCCTTGCATTAACCCAGGTTTCATGTCAAAGGTTGGTCATTCCTACATGTGTTTTGACCTTTCTGTGGCTGCCATCCTACAAATTCTTGATCCTTTATACTAAATCATCCTATTTTCCAATTTTCTTCAGTGTTTCCCTCAACTTTTCCCTGTTCACAGCATCAAACGCTTTCTTTCTATCCTGAAACGTTAACCACAGATGTCAATTTTTTTTGGTGTGTTTTTCCATTAACTGACACAGAGCAAAAATTTAATCAGTTGTTGATCTTCCTTCCTGATTCTGTATTGTTCTTCCAAGAGGTTTTTCTTCTACGATTTGTCTCTCTGTAATCCTTTCACACAGTTTACCAGCTTGAGATGTTAAAGTGATACATCTATAATTACAGCATTTGTTTCTATCATCATCCTTTATAATAGGTGGTATGATGGCTATTTTTCCAATCGGCAGGTACCTTCCCTTCTCTCCATATCTTTCAAGAGAGCCTGCAGAGCCACTGTTTTCCCCACAACTCCCATGGCTTTGATCGTTTCACCAGCTGATTTTCCAGTTTTGATGTATTTCCAGACATACTCAACATCATTCAAAGTTACATCTGTCCCACTGTCCGAGTCAAATTAATGTGATACACCACTGTCTTCTTATGTACACTTTACATAGTTTACAACAGATCAGGGTATGACTTCCAACTGGGTTTAATTATATCCTTGTGATGAGATATCCTTATTGTCTGTTAGCTACTTTGAATGTTCCTTGTGTCTTTCTTCTCATCTCTTATCCCGTATAGAATTTTCTTATTTCCATTAACATCCTCTCTCAATTCATCACACTATTTGTTAAGCTACTTTTCTCATTGTTTTGTAAAACTAATCTTACTCGATTCTTAATGATTCTGTACAACTACTTATGATCCAGCTGATCTCTGAAGTATTTTATAAACAGTATGATGTTGTTGTTGTTGCCCACAAACCTTCTCACTTACAGTAACAAGATTTTATTTCATATCTTTCCATTCCTCCACAACTGTTTTTGCATCTGCCTTTGGAAGTGCAGTCTGTACTTTGTCTTGGAGCTCTATGACTTATCACTGTCCTCAGTTTCCATGTCCTGAGTTTTTTCTCCTGTGCTCTTCTTACTACTTCTAGCTTATTGAGTCTGAAGCAGCCAATGACAAGTCTGTGATGACTTTCCATGGGAACAACTAGGAATCATTTTAACATTCATCAGCCATTTTGGAGTTGTTTCTCAATCAAAATATAAGAGATTCACTGTTTCCATTCTATTCATATCTACAAAGGTGTTCCTTACACAGAAGTCAAGGTGTCTGTAACCTTCCGAGTTCTGTGGCTGCCATTCATGTGACCCTAGAATATTCTCTTACCCATCTCTTGCAGTTCTGACTTTGGAAATAATATCACCTCTTACTCTTTCCTCACGTTGTTGTTCTTCGTCTCCTCCTCTTTCATAACCAGCCTGTGGCGCATAGCACTGAATGATATTGATATTCTGGGAAGAATTCAACTTTAGTCCAATGTGAGGAATCCAATCAGAAACACATTTTATATCTACTACATTGTTTTTCATTTGATGATCCATAACTATACAGATTGTATTTTTGGCTTGGTTTCCTCCTGACCAGAATATTTGGTATCGTTCTCCAACAAGTTCTTTTGATCCTTGTCCTTGCCTTTTGGTTTCACTGACTAAATATACTGATTTTTCCCCTTTTTTATGAAGTCTACACATTCCTCTCTCTTACCAGTCAGTGTCACTATGTTGCATGTGACAGGTTTTATTTGGGTCACACATCAACTTTTGTGTTCTCTTCTTTGGTCATGGTATGCAACTCAATTTGTTTCGAAACTAGCTCGCAAAGCGTATCACTTCCAAAGATTTGTCTGTCAGTGTTATCACCCTTAGCCTTTGGAGTTTCCCACTCCACCACAAGGCAGTAATTCCCTTCACATTTATCCCCAAAAAGAAGGGTCATCTCCTCTGCCAGCTTTGCCATACCAAAGTATCCTCCTCCACCACTGCTGCCACTAAGGTCTTCCTTCACCTGTAGCTCTATACATTGGTTCCATGCTGTACCCAATGAAATTACTCAACTATACGAGTAGGTAAGTTGGCACTACCTCCCTTGAGCTGATTTAATAGTTGTGTATCATGACACCACCATGGTACTTTTTAGAAATTCTTGTGAAAAATAGCTTTTGAAAAACTCAGTTACTAATTTCCTTTTAAAAAATAGTCATTTCACAGTTTTCTACCATAGGAAAAATGCAGATTTCTATTATTTTCCCTTTTTAAGCTACATGGCAAAGAACACCAGATGGTAAAACACTGGGATGACAAGACTATTTTGAAATCATGGTCACATGTATAATACTCTATTGAAAAACATTGATCTACCATGTCTCATAGGTCATGAACAGCACACTTCTCAAAATTCAAATTACCTTAACTGCCTAATAGCCACATCAACAAATCTACATAAAGTGGGGACATATGGTCAGTGTATTCACTTGATCACAAGTTATCCAAACAAAGAATGAAACGCATAGTTAAAAATCTCAAACTGTTCCTCATAAAAAGAATATGAGAAAAATTTTGTTGATAGTGTTAAATATATACAACTGGTGACAGAAGCACAGTAGACAAGCTGTAAATATATACAACTGGTGACAGAAGCACAGTAGACAAGCTGTAAGTTATGAAAGTATCATGCCAGGAACTGAATAACCAATGGCTATCTTTTTCAAGTGTAACATTAAAAACAGAAATATATCTCAAACTAAAAAACAAAACAAAAAGAAGACAAAACTATATAGGAATTCACATTTTTATTTCTGTATTTCTTAGTCCAAAGACAACTGAAATACATTAGGATAATAATTCACATTGAACACAAATGACTGTAAATGGAAAAACAAAGAACCATAACAGACATGCATAAGGAAGTCACTTAAAAAACTTTTCTTTTCAAAAAGCATTAACTATCCAATGCTTTGCACTCACAATAATTCTGAAGGTTGGTTGAACTATACAAAATTAGGTACTGCAATTTATCACATTATTTACCCCAATTACAATATTGTGCTACATGTTCAATATATAATAGGGTGTGATGTATAATGACCAGCACTGTATCACAGCATGAAAATAATAAAAGATAATTATGCCACTTTCACTAACTGCAGTGAATTCTGAAAATACCTCAAACAAATACTGAAAAATTCCAGTTACTCATAACATGGAGCAATACAGGAACTGACAATTTTTAAATTTAATTTCACAGACAACTGCCCCATTCTCATATTATCAATTTAGTAAATTAAAAAAGCTGTCAAAAGTGACACCAAAGTACGCCCTTGCATGAGCCCTCACGTTAAATATGTCCTCTGTACAAATGTAATCTGCTGACAGTTCCAACTGTCAGTCTACAGCTGCCTCACAGCATCAGTTATGTTGTGTTTATATTTAATAATCAAAATGTAATTGTATTCTTAGCTTTAGACTTCCTTGGCAACTGATGCCTTAAACAATAAAATGAAAATAAACATTTAAATTAGGTGGTTGTTTTAATGTCAACAAAATTCACTGTCAATAGACCAAACACTTAAAAAGTATAGGCAGGCTGAAGTGTTTACACTGGCAACATATTTTTATGTTAACACAAATAGACAAAATATCAAAGGTACCTTTAGTATCAAAACAAAAATTCCATGAACCATACAAAGTTCTCACCCAGTTTTATAGGGTAAAAATCACTTAGTGAGCAACTGAATTTTTCTCAGATTCTGGATATAAATCACATCACTTCTAACACCAGCTAAGACTGGTAACAGATACCTGAACATTACAGCTGTTCCACTGAAAATGCATACTCAGAAAAACTGCTTTCTCACATGTAGCCTTTCTTTATGAAACAAAGTTTCCCCACAACTGTTTCATGAAAGTACATGCAAAGGACAAAAATAATCAAAATTTGTGTATCAATGTAACGCACTTAACCTGCTTTATCATGTTCCTGAAATACAGACAATTTCCAACATTTTTTTATATAGTGAAAATAAATATTTCACATTAGGATTAAATAAGAATTATTACAACCTCTATACTTTGCATTAAAATAATGCTGTTTTCCGAAGTTCAAGCCATAGACTCCTTGTTATACAAACATCACAACACATTACAAGACTCTCTAAGTTTAAAACTCTACAATTACTGGACTGTTACCTGACATGGTCACATACTTCTACAAGAGTAAAACAAATTGTTTAAGATATAACCATAGAATTCAATGGCAAAATTGCATCAAAATTTAACTGTACTCTTACAGCTATACTGAAACCCTTAATTCTAGTCCAATATAGTCTACCCAAGAGTAAATACTTCAGTATAGCGTATCATAACCACAATCTGAAACCCAGTATTTAAACAGACCACTCTTATTTGGAAAATTCCACTAATTCTATGCAAAGTATAGCTTGTACTCTTTGTACCTGATACAAACTGCCTCTCCGCTTCAATGGGGCCTTTCCGACCAGGAAATACACTCACATATGAAGGTCTGGGAAACAAACAAAAATGGCAAATTCTGGAAAACAGTACATAGTGAAAAATTACTGTCAGTTAAGACCTGTGCGAATTTATTGGGAGGTTTTTCTATGTATACTGCTTCACAGAATGTTTTGTAGGTGCATTTTCTGATCAGAACGGCCCGGCTCAGGATCTGCCGCAAGTAATTACTTGCATCGACTTGCAGCGGTCTTTAGCATTAAAAAGCGACTTGAGGTTTACAGATCATATCAAGATAATTAACAATGGGACAAAACTTTCAAAGAGGTGGTCAATCACAGCAAAGTGCACTCTATACCATTTACAGACAATCAAAATTCTTTAACATCCATGACTCCTGATTACCTCCCAGAGGGCACACTGTGTGACCACCTCATGAAGCAATTATTCACTTTTTTGATAAGATCTTTAGATACTCAAGCGCATTTTTTGCAGCTGATGATTGTGCTTCCTTTGTGTCATTTCCAGAACCATAACATACGGCCACAGGAACAGTTGAAAGCTGAACGAGACATTGTGTTTTACCTGTGAAATATACAAATTTATGAATATTCCTACAAGGAGTGTAATTTTTCAAAATACCTACAAATTTCAACCAACTGTTGAAGCAAAGTATAATGACTTTATAATATCTACATATTTCACTTAAATCATTTTACTGCCAATAAAATAACATCAGTAAATAACACAGTGTGTGCAAATGATATTTATAAACAAAAAAACCAAACAAATTTCAAGCAGAAATAAACAAGTAGTACACCTTATGATAAAATGTCAATTACAGACTTTTTTCCTTTATTACATGAGGTTGGTAGCAGGCCTAGTTCTGCATCATTAGTAAGTGAAAGTACACATCAAAAATAAAAATTAAAATTAAAATAGACTGGATCCCACCGTGTGTTTAATTCTGCTCTATTTCTAATTCAATTTACATTATGGAATATGCAAGACCGACTTATTCACGAAATCATGCATATTTTGCAGTGTGGCTTTGGTCAAGATCTTCACACAGAACATTAATTACAGAGAAGCAATTCTCCAAAATGAAACTGGAATCATTTTATTAAGGTTACTTATCAGATGACAGCATACACATAGAAAGCAAAATAAAAGCACTTGCTGTAACATTCACTAGTCACGAAAAACTAATGGTTTGGAAATAATAGGCATATACGGGATTACTTAGAAAGTAAGGACCCAAGTTAAAATACACATAGTAGTTGAGAACAAGAGCAAGAATGGAAATGGACATTTTCCTACACAATTTTAGTAACTAAAATACCTTCAGTTCCAAAGATCAGAGCAACACAAGAAACTGTAAATGTAAATAAGCACACCAGCTAAGAAACTAATCACCCCCAGGTGACAACATACAAATAAAATGTAACATCATTTGTAACCTTAAAAATGGCCTCAATTCATGCAGAAAAAAAATCCACACAGTATGTCATATCCACTACTGACGGCCTTGGGAGAGGTGGCTTGCGGAGTATGGATGTAGGTGTAGAACTCTACCATCTGGTGAGCAAGATGTATCAGACAGGCGAAGTACCCTCAGACATCAAGAAGAATATAATAATTCCAATACCAAAGAAAGCAGGTGTTGACAGATGTGAAAATTACCGAACTATCAGTTTAATAAGTCACAGCTGCAAAATACTAACATGAATTCTTTACAGATGAGTGGAAAAACTGGTAGAAGCCAACCTTGGGGAAGATCAGTTTGGATTCCATAGAAATATTGGAACACGTGAGGCAATACTGACCTTACGACTTATCTTAGAAGAAAGATTATGGAAAGACAAAACTACGTTTCTAGCATTTGTAGACTTAGAGAAAGCTTTTGACATTGTTGACTGGAATACTCTCTTTCAAATTCTAAAGGTGGCAGGGGTAAAATACAGGGAGCAAAAGGCTATTTACAATTTGTACAGAAACCAGATGGCAGTTATAAGAGTCGAGGGGCATGAAAGGGAAGCAGTGGTTGGGAAGGGAGTGAGACAGGATTGTAGCCTCTCCCCAATGTTATTCAATCTGTATATTGAGCAAGCAGTAAAGGAAACAAAAGAAAAATTCAGAGTAGGTATTAAAATCCATGGAGAAGAAATAAAAACTTTGAGATTCGCCGATGACATTGTAATTCTGTCAGAGACAGCAAAGGACTTGGAAGAGCAGTTGAACGGAATGGACAGTGTCTTGAGAGGAGGATATAAGATGAACATCAACGAAAGCAAAACGAGGATAATGGAATGTAGTTGAATTAAGTCAGGTGATGCTGAGGGAATTAGATTAGGAAATGAGACACTTAAAGTAGTAAAGGAGTTTTGCTATTTGGGGAGCAAAATAACTAATTATGGTCAAAGTAGAGAAGATATAAAATGTAGAATGGCAATGGCAAGAAAAGCGTTTCTGAAGAAGAGAAATTTGTTAACATCGAGTATAGATTTAAGTATCAGGAAATTGTTTCTGAAAGTATTTGTATGGAGTGTAGCCACGTATGGAAGTGAAACATGGACGATAAATAGTTTGGACAGGAATAGAAAAGAAGCTTTCGAAATGTGGTGCTACAGAAGAATGCTGAAGATTAGATGGGTAGATCACATAACTAATGAGGAGGTATTGAACAGAATTGGGGAGAAGAGGAGTTTGTGCCACAACTTGACGAGAAGAAGGGACCGGTTGGTAGGACACGTTCTGAGGCATCAAGGGATCACAAATTTAGCATTGGAGGGCAGTGTGGAGGGTAAAAATCGTAGAGGGAGACCAAGAGATGAATACACTAAGCAGATTCAGACAAATGTAGGTTGCAGTAGGTACTGGGAGATGAAGAAACTTGCACAGGATAGGGTAGCATGGAGAGCTGCATCAAACCAGTCTCAGGACTGAAGACCACAACAACAATGTCATTTCCAGCTGAAGCCACTCATTGACATTTACATCCATCAGATCAGCCGCACCACATTGTAGTGGTGTCGACTGCTGCATTTCACCAGTTATTCCACTTAGTCCCAGACATTTTCTATAGCATTAAGATCAAGTAATTTATAGGGACAGTCAAAGTGTGATATGTTGCCCAGGTGCTCAAGAACATATGGGCCCAGCCCTCAAGACAGGGCTGTTAACCTAATGGTAGGCTGGAGTGTCCACAGCACACTCATCACGAAGGTATAGGGGGAAAAAAAGCAACACTTGAGAGTGTTGAAACAGACGTCCTGGTTCAAGTCCATGGTAATCTGAGTAAGTGGAATGAAGTCACGAAATGAAAAGCACCCCCAAAACATCACAGATGTGTCTCCAGCTTGAACTACACTCTTGATGTACTGTGCATTAAGTGCCTCACTGGTCACTTCGTATGCTCAATGACGCAACACTTGGGAAAAAAAAAGGCAAAAGTGCAATTCATACGATGACACTACATGTATCAAGTCAGCTGCAGTCCATTTTCTGTATTATTTAGCCCATTCAATGCACACAGCTTAATGGTGCCACTGTGAGCAATGGCCTTTTGCATGCTTCCTGGGACTGAATAGTCACTAAATGCAGTAGCCATAGCAGTATTTTCTCAAGAACTGTTTGAAACGGACTTGCACTCACTGACAGCAGCAAATTAATTGTTACTGACAAGATGGAACACTCATTTCTCGTCTCTATTGGTTAGGATCTTATTATGACCACTGTTCTGTTGTGTTGTGTTATATGAATGCAAGTCTCACACGATTCCCTGTAGACTGAGCTGACAAAACACGAAAGTTTCTTTTGCCATTCTGTCATAGCTCTCTGTCAGGAAACATGAAGTAGAGAAATACTGAAAGGGTTGAACAACTAGAAAACTTTGTGATAAAATGAAGAGGGAAGCTAACTAAAATAAAAGATTTAGAGAGAAGACAGAAACAAGTGAATTTACATTTAAACCACATACATTCAAATTGTGCAATGTGTTGACTAAATGGTACTCTTTGAACATAGTTAAGTGCTTCCAGATCTTAACAGTCAACAAATATAGCACTGGTTGCTGGTTGCTCTCCCCACAATTAAACTGTTAACGGCATTTCACTTCTGGCAGCACGTCATATACAAGTCAAAAAGTAAAAATATTGAGAGTCTATTTCCTAAAAACCTGTTATCCTGCCTTATTTAAATGGCTGATGTTGAGACCTGTGATAGGGAACAAATACACTGGCACTAGCTGTGATGGCTCTACTTCTGGGCTATTTGCTGAATGAGTTGTGTGTCACATTAATCTACTTGGTAACATAGGACAGGGTGCTGCTGAACCTATGTGAACCTCTGCAAACCTTCAACATTATCCTACTCATCTTCCAAGCCTGGATTCATTTTGGGTCATTGTTCCTAGGTGTAGGAATTTTCACAGTATTTACAGAACCTTAAAAGAATGAGTGCCATTTAAGCTTAGTAAGTGTAGCTATAAGCATGCTGTGTTAGTTAATGATACTTTTGAACCTTGCTATAATGTATCCACTATTTGTGTCATACACTTGGTATTTAACATACTCCTCCCCTTCAAAACATGAACTGGCAACATCCATTAATTCCTTAACGTGAACATAAACACTAAGACATTAAAGTAACTGCATCTATGCAGAGAACATGTGTTTTAAAAAATTGACAGTTGAAACATTTGTTTCACTTGTAACATTGGAGGAAACAATAAATGAGTAATAAGTAAATAGATGTTTTGCCAAAAGAATAAAATTGTGCTCATTAATTAAAATGCACAATTAATACTACAAAATATTACAGTTTCGTGCAATAATCTGAAGTTTGTCAATCATCTATTAACTGAAACGTCAGCTCAGCAAGCTTCCACAGCAATAATCATTAGACTTGTAGACTGACAGTGATCATGTTCTGAGAATGTAGCACAGTGACATTAGCTAACTACTGGTTCTGAACGGGACAGCATGTGATGAAACCTCTCATCAATTTGAAAATTCAGTATATGGATCCTAATATCACAATTCTATATTTGAAAATTCATTCAAACCAAAAATTTATAATTCTGTCCTGAGAGTTCATGTACACTTCTGAATATTACATACAATTCTCTGCATAGCACGCTGAAGTCACATGCACTATTCAAAAGTACATTACTGAGTTCTTAAAATTTTCACGGTTCAAGGCCATCATCAATCTTTGAAAGTTCTTCATCCATGTGACAGTATTAATCTCACAAACTTCAGAACAAACTCTCCCAGAATAGCCATCTGTGCATAAGAATTACTTAGTGACAATTTCTTCAACAAGTTGAAGGGATCATGACAAACAAGTAAGTTTAAATGGAAACAGTCTTGAATCAAAAACATTAAGGTTTTTTTGTCTAGATGTATTTTCCAGTGTGATAATGTAAATGCAAATGCAAAGCAATACTGCCATGTAGAATCTGTAATCAAGTATCAGTTACAAGAACATCAACAAGTAGCAGCATTTCATACTGAAAGTATATTCATTGAGCACACACAGAGGTGAACTGCCTGGATTTTCAGAGAGAGCTCCTATTCATACATGCATATAAGCTCTAGTACATTGCAATATTCCATGTGCAAGTTCAAGCAATTACAAATCTTATACAACAATTAATTGCAAGAAGTAGGAATTGAATCGGTAGCCCAAACAACACTCAAATGCGACTATAGCCATACAGTGGACAACATAAAATGGACAGATACACTCTGCCTCCATACGAAACAGTGACCCAATGTCAGTTGATAGAGGATCATTGCATTCCGGTTGTGTTGTCGAGTTGTCATAGTCACTGACATTCAAATGGAGGTAGCTGCATCAAGGCATTGTGACTGTTGTGCAAATTTTCATTTTACTTGTGCTGGAGGCCCCTATTGAGAAATAGTGCTTCATGCTAGTGACAAAGATTACATTTCTGCATCTTTTCCTCTCAGTATAGGATCATCATCATCATCATCATCATCATCATCATCATCATCTTCACAGGTAATATCTAATTAGCCAAAGTGCTACTTTAATCATTTTTCTGCAAGTCCAATCTTCCACACAGGTGTAAAAAAACCATGCTAGGTCACCAAGGTTACAGCTGACAAGTTGGTGTTTGGCACTGTAGTGCCCACGGTATGTATCTTGGCTACACACAGTTGATATGAATGTCACTTTTCAGTTCTGGTGATATAATCATCCTCAGCCACAGTCACTTTCAGACAGAAAGAACTATCCATTGATGTTTCAGCCTCCTCACCATGTATCACAAAAAGTGTGTGTGAAACATGTTGTGTCTGGCTTTGCTGTGCTGTGTATGTATGTGCTGTGTATGTATGTCACAACAGACAGTATTGTACCCCAGTCTCAATGTCAACTTACAACACATATGCCAATGTCCGTTCCACAGCTTTGACAAACTTTAGAAATGTCATTATTTAAATCATCGGCCTGCTTACAGTGTTATACATTGAACAGCCAAAGAAATTGGTACACTTGGCTAATATCGTGTTGGGCCCACGAGAACACCCACAAGTGCCACAACACGTGGCAGGGACTCTACTAATGTCTGAAGTAGTGATGGAGGGAACTGACATCATGAATCCTGCAGGGCTGTCCATAAATCTGTAAGAGCACAGGGGGCGCAATCTGTTCTGAACAGCATGTTGCAAGGCATCCCAGATATGTTCAATAATGTTCATGTGTGGGGAGTTTGGGGACCAGCGGAAGTGTTTAAACTCAGAAGAATGTTCCTGGAGCCACTCTGTAGCAGTTCTGGACAAGGAGTGTCGCACTGTTCTGCTCGAAATGCTCTAGTCCGTCAGAATGCATAATGGACATGAATGAATGCAAGTTATCAGACAGGATGCTTACGTATGGGTTACCTGTCAAGAGTCGTATCTAGACGTATCAGGGGTCCCATATCACTCCAACTGCACACGCCCAACACTATTACAGAGCCTCCACCAGCTTGAACAGTCCCCTGCTGCTGACATGCAGGCTCCATGGATTCATAAGGTTGTCTTCATATCTGTACATGTCCATCTACTTGGCACAATTTGAAACAAAATTCATCCGTACAGGCAACACGTTTCCAATTGTCAACAGTCCAATGTCAGTGCTGACTGGCCCACGTGACGTGTGAAGGTTTGTGGCATGCAGTCATCAAGGGTACACAAATGGACCTTCAGCTCCGAAAGCCTATATCAATGATGTTTCGTTGAATGGATTGCACACTGACACTTGTTGATGGCCCAACACTGAAATCTGCAGCAATCTGTGGAAGGGTTGTACTTCTGTCACGTTGGTCCTGCTCTTGCAGAATCTTTTTCTGCCCTCAGCAATGTTGAAGATTTGATATTTTACTGGATTCCTGATATTCATGGTACACTCATGAAATGATTGTATGGGAAAATCCCCACTTCATAGATACCTCGGAGATCCTGTGTCCCACAACTCGCGCCAACTACAACACCACGTTCAAACTCAATTAAATCTTGATAATCTGCACTGTAGCAGCAGAAACTGATTTAAAACTGCACTAGACACTTGTTGTCTTATATTGGCATTGCTGACTGCAGTGCCATATTCTGTCTGTTTACATGTCTCTATATTTGAATATGCATTCCTATACCAGTTTCTTTGGCACTTCTGAGTATAATGTAACAATATTGCGGAAATGCTGAGTCGCAGATAGGCACAACATGAAGATTGTCACAAAGCTTTCGGCCAGTAAGGCCTTCATCAACAAAACACACACACACACACACACACACACACACACACACACACTGCAGTCTCAGGCAACTCCAACCACACTATTACATTCCATCCAGGATTTTCGGTGTATAGTGTCGTTTTTTAAAATCTTATTAAAATGTTCCCTGAAGTCATTTGTCTGCACATGCCAAGAAGTTGTCATCCTGTGGGTGATAAGGCATCGTGAAGTAACTCCTGATCACAGTCTGAAGCAAAACACTTTCACAATTCAAGTTCATTACACCTGGTGCTTCACACTTCAAAATTATGCCTTCTTCAAGATCCTACACCTTGTACAAAAGCCCTGTCGATTTCTAGATTTTCAGTAGATCAAAAAGCCTTGATGATGGCTGGTGAGGCAGTCAGTTCACACTATTACCCACTTATTGTGATCTGTCCATTTTGGAAACCTTCATAAGAGATTAATTCCAATCTGGTGAAATGGAACTACTGTTTTATTAACTGGTCCTGGGGGTGATAGGCATTTGCTTCCCAGGTTTGAAGTCCCTACAATGGCTTACACAATGTCTGTCCTATCTGTAGAAGCCCATCCAGTAATACCTGCTTCTTATTTTATCAATGATTGCTGATTACCAGATGTCTGAGTCTAATACTACTTTTAGCAATGGCTGGCTGTAAATTAATTGGGATGATGAGAAACCATTTCTGTCCCACTGGAATTTTCATACAATATTCATCTATTACTATAACTTCTCTTTTGACAGCTTCTCTATGGTATTCAGTAATGCTAGATCTTCCCTTTGTTCTGCTAAAATGTTCACTACTGAATTGATGAATATGATATCACAAGTGCTGTACAGAAAAGAGTCAACATTGTTTAATTACAAAATTTGGGAATTTATATAAGAAGGGCAACACTGGTCTGTCGCAGAATTCTACAACATATTCTCAGTTAGAATCTAATAAATTTCCTTGAGATGCAAGAACTTCTGTTCAAAAACCAGCACGGATTTAGAAAGTATCACTCATGTGAAACTCAGTTTGTCCTTTTCTCAAACGATATCCTGACAATCATGGATGAAGGGCAACATGTAGATTCCATATTCCTAAATTTCTGAAAAGCATTGGACATGGTGCCACACTACAGACTGTTAACTAAGGTATGAACATATGAACAGGTTCCCAGATATGCGAGTGGCTTTAAGACTTCTTAAAATTCTCTATATACATAAATGATCTGACAGATAAAGTAAGCAACAATCTGTGGCTGTTTGCTGATGTTGTTGTTGTGGGAAGGTGGTGTCTTCTTGTGACAGCAGCAGTACACAAGATGACTTGGACAAAATTTCTGGTTGGTGTGATGAATGGCAGCTTGTTCTAAATGTAGAAGAATGCAAGTAAATGCAGTTGCGTACAAAAAGCAATCCCTCAATTTTTCAACACAACATTAGTAGTGTGCTGCTGACATTCACCTACATTAAATACCTAGGTGTAACTTGGCAAAGTGATAGAAAAAGGAATGAGCAGTAAGGCCGGTAGTAGGGAAGTCAAACGGTCAACTTTGCTTAATTGGGTGAATTTTAGGAAAGTTTGGTTCACCTGTAAAGGAGACCGTGTACAGAACACTCTTGCAACCCATTGTTCAGTACTGTTCAAGTGTTTGGGATCCTCACCAGGTTGGATTAAATGAAGACACTGCAGCCATTCAGAGGCAGACTGCTACATTTGTTACTGGTAGGTTCAATCAGCACACAAGTATTATGGAGAAGCTACAAGAACTTAAATGGGAATCACTGGAGGGAAGATGACATTCTTTTCACAGAAAACTATTGAGAAACTTCAGATAACCAGCATATGAAACTATGTGAGGAATGTTTCTGCTGCTACCAATGTAGATTTTGCATCGAGGACCACAAAGATAAGAAAAATTAGAGCTCGTATGGATGCATATATACTGTCTCTTTTTTTTCCTCTCGCATAGAACACGAAAGGAGATTATTATTATTATTATTATTATTATTATTATTATTATTATTATTATTATTATTATTAGATGCAGATGAACTGTACAGTCATTCTGTTATGTTACTGTAATGGTGTATTTCTGAAGTTTCAGAGGCAATCTTGCAATCGTCCTCATGAAACATTCAGTCTTTTCAGTCAGCATAATGAATTGTGTTTAGTAACAACAGTGAATTGTGCACCATATAAATTCGGTCAGAACTTATTCATGGCCTAAACAACAACAAAGCATTCTGGTCTTTGAGAGTACAATACAAACTCGCCAATACAAGCATTGAAGTTCTGATTCTCTGGTTAGTCTGACCATCGCATTTCGGTGTTTGTTTACATACTTGGGCCACTGCTGTAGTCAGGTCTAGAATTGTCAATGACTCATTGTCTACAATATGGATCAGTAGGCAATTTATGGTTGCTAGGTATGACAATTTGACCAGTTTTAGTATGAAATTACTTGTTTTAAACTTGATTAATACATTTTATTGTGCACACATTTGTTTTATAAATCAGTGACAGTGTTCTTCTTCCATATTAAAGCATGTACAAGTAAATTATGGTGCCAACTAAAGATAAACATGTGACACTGCATTTACAACTGGATATTGAGTTCCTGAGTGGATCAGTACAGCTGACACTGACTGCACAACAGAAGCTTTGTGTATTAGGAAATGGCAGAACATAGCACCGAAATCAAGGTTGTCATCTGCTATGTAATGAACAGTACCCACTTTTACGTGCTGCTTAAGAACAGCATTTTTTTTACTATGTGACTCATGTTTTAAACAGTTAAGTGCAAATTAGTTGCATGTCAATTCAATACAGTAACAAAATATGTACAAATGTTGAACTTTTACTCACAGTAACAGTATCTTACCATCTAATACAGGCACTATTGTAGATTACAGTTTCATACACGACTGTTTAGTGTGGGAATGTTTAGGTTTTGTTTTAATGTGGAACAGTATTTCAGACAATATATGCAGTTGAAAATTATAATTGTACTCTATTGTATTGTGATGGATCAATAAAAGTATTCCTCTGATAATCTGACCTTTTTTGCAATTCCGACAACATTCCTAGTCCCATTGAGGACAGATTAGTGAGGTTCTACTGTATTCTGGATGCAAAACCAATCACTCTTGCAGCAACTTCCAGGATTTGCACTAGAACTGCACCCATTCCATAAACATTAGCATTAGTGTGTAGTTTTGCCTCAGTGTTCTCATCAGAAAGAGCCAAGATTAGTGCATATGCGAGCACCTCCTTAAGGATACAGAATTATCTTTATTGCATAGAATTATCTTTATTGTTTCTATCTGCAAGAATATTTGGAGTCTTCCTGCAGCAATTCGAGCAGTGCCCATCCCTTGAAACCGAATGGAAGCGCATCTATAGTAAGAACACCATTCCCAGGAATCTCAAGCATGAATGTGCCTAGAAGTTGGAAAATCTGTTATAAGTCTTACTTTTACTGGATTATGATGGATTTTGTTTCCATTAGCTATATGCTCGAAGATTTTTTCTTGGGCAACATGGTGGCAGGCAGAGACTTGCGCCATGAAATTACTTCAGTATAGCTGTCAGGTGGCTTAGATGCTCTTCAAATGGCTTCAAGCAAACAACAATATCATCCACACATGAAAGAGTAACCCATTTAAGATGTTCATTAGGCATTAAAAGCCAGCTGTAGTGTAGTGTAGACAGACCATATATCATAATTTAACTCTTAGAGGCCATTGGATGTTATAAAAGCAATCCTTTCCCAGTTAGCCTCATCAATCTCTATCTTCCAGTAGCCCATCTGAATAGTCAAACAGCAGGAGTACTTTGCAGGCATCAGTTAAGTTCAAGGTGTCACATGTGTGGCAATGAGTATACCTCCTTCTTGTTTATTTTGCTCAGCTGTCATTAGCCTGCCACGCGAAAACTTTCTCCTAGATAAGGATTACAGAAGAGGACCAGGGACTCTCCAAACAGAATGATGATATCTCACAGCATCTTTTCTACTTTCTTCTGAACTACAAATTGTTGAGTACAGATATTCTTTACAAGTGTTGAGTAATGGATAGGATGATCCCCAGTGGTGATATGGTGTTTCACGTTTCGTTGACTCCACACTCGAGAATGCACCTGAAAATTGAGGCGGAATGGTCAACACTCACCAACATTGTTCCTTGGTCAAGATGGAGCCTACTGGCAGCTAGATAGCAGAATCCTCCAGTGTGCAATTGGTAATGGAAAAGTAGTATGGTTTACCAATGACAGTAAAGATGTGAACTTACTGAACTGGTTTGACTGGTATTATTAAATAACTTTAAGGATAAGTTGTGGCTGTTCAAGGCAATTGGTGATTCCGTGCTCTTTTTGTCGATTGTACTAACCATCATCATTGCTGGCTTGTATATTTCTTTTGTGAATCTGAGTACTTTCCTGCACTCAAACAGAACAGGTCTTGATGGTGGGACAAATGTGGCTTCAATGAGCAATTGTTGCAGCAATTTTTTTGGGAGTAGCCCCCATCAATTTGAGGCTCAAATAATCTACAGTTTATGACTACTTGTGATGTTTGTTTAACTCTAATATTATGGCTGCATTCTGATAAAATGATAAATGCTACATTCAATCTTCAATGCTTATTCTCACAATACAGATTCCTTTTGACTGGATATATTTTGCATTTTTCGTCTTCAGCGCAACTTCCTTTGAATCTTGAATTGTCTTCAGCTGGTGACAATCATCAGACATCACAGGAAATGAATCTCTGGAATTGACTAGTGCCTGGAAAGGTTGCTGATAGACATGACTTCCCAACACCATGACAACTATTGCCCATGGAGACTTTGATAAGCCTTCTTGACTAACAGAACTCTACGAAATGGGATGTTAATAATTGTACAAAGTACCTTTCATTATGACCTGTGGTTTATAAACAATCCTTCCCACACTCCTGAATGGAGGAAGTGGTTGGGTTGTTAAGAGCACTTATGCTCTTTTCAGCCATAGGTTTAGGATTTTCTGTTTATGCACCTTTTGTTTTTAGATTGGGGAAATTTGGAGTACGTTGGCAGCCAAGATTTGAAGTGTTTTAAGGCATTTTCAGAAAGCAAGAACCAACAGCAGATTAGTCTCACCATTGAGAGAGATCTATGTTGACAACTGATGAAAATGCTGAAGAGCCAGAGGCCTCAGACACTTAACAATGACTATTTGGAAACAGCTGAATTTTGCTCACACCTATTCATCATATTTGGGTAAATCACATGGTGGTGAGGCAATAAATGGTTGTGAAACACCTATGTTGCAGTGAGAAGGACAACAGGAAGTTAATGTGTTTGGGAACACATATGAAGACCTTTTTAAGTGTATTTATTGGTGACAAAATGTATTTCAAATGCAATCTGTGAGCAAATGGATGGAACAGCAAAAACAGCACACTTTAAAACTCTGGAGGAAAAACATGTAGCTGTTTGGCCAGATACCAGATGTCCAACCATTCTATAACTTGGATAGTCAAGATATCCCACAGCCAGATATTCAGCCGAACATTGTCACCGAGCGTGTTGTAATGTGCAAGTCTGAACAAGCCTGCAGGTCAGGTGCAGACTATTGGGTGGACTCAAGTAAATTCGGTCCTGTCATTCACGTATGAAGTGAGCAAATAATATAATGATTGAATTATTTAACTACTTGGCTTTCTGCAAATTGTGATCACTTTCACTTGTTATTCGGTTTTATAACTGAAAATAATTTATTAATTGCAAGATAAATTATGAAAAATGTCACTTATGAAGAAAAGAAAGTCTCTCTGGGAATACTTTGATATAAAAAGTGACAATATCGAGTTTGCCAGTTTTCTGTTGTACAGAGTTCAAATTTCTCATGAAGGAGAAGGAAGAGAAATAGCTGTGTATCAAAGCCTTGGCTTGTTTTGGTTTGTACTGTTTCATTACACTGACCAACAAGGAGTTTGTCTACAGATATGATCATTAACATCTTTAAGTAAGTACCTATTCTGAATGCTCAGTTTAATTAAACTTGTGTGGGATGTGTGGATGTTTTTGTGAAAATAAGTTATAAAAAATTTATGTTAACTAAAGAGACCTAACCTACCTTAAACCCAACGAGTAAAAAATATCCAAATAAATTCAAAGCTATTTTAAATAATGACAGAACCACCTCCATGCTATGATGTCTATAGCCATCTCCGTAACAAGTTCATCTCCAATACCAACAGAAGAGCAATTCACTATGTCAGAACGATTTGAAAGGAAATTGCTTTGGGATTATATGACACCAAAGCCAAAACATATTACAATTTAATAGCTAAAATGATTGCACTAGACAACTTACCATTATCTGTTGCAGAAAGGACTAGGTTCACAAGAATTCAAGAAGTTTTACCCTGGTATAAAATGCCAATATGTACATACATTTACCAAATAATTATTCCAGACATGTATGACAAGATTTACGAAAAAATCTAACGATACATTTAGACACACACACAGTTTCTGTAATTTCTGATGCATATACCTGTTTGGGTAACAATACCAGCCAATGGAGTCTTATGCATTCCAGTTCTTGCTATGAAGCCTTTCCTAGGTTCTACCACTGGAGAAAACATAATGAGGGAGATTATTCATCACCGATTCCTGAGATCTGACTGAAGCAAAACACATTCACTTACTCATGACAGTGGCCCTAACAAGGTGAAAAGTGTTCCAAGTGGCTGAGTATGAGTCTGCTAGACATTTGTGTTAATATTCAAAATGCATTGGTTCCATATGTCAACATTTTGCGATGCTTGGCCCAAAGTACCTCAGGTAGTCTGGGCCTAGCAGGAAACCAGTACACAATTGAGGTCCCACGACAATTTTCAGTGAGTTGCTAGTTAACATTCATTACATCAACGTCATGGGCTTATCACTATTGGAGTCACTCAGTTAGTATTTAGCCATGAAACTGTGCATTTTGGGCCCAAATATTGTGAATTTGTGTATTAGTTTGCCACCAGAGGACTTTGTGATATGGTGCCTACGAATGAAATTTGTGTAACTGGATTGGAAATTTTGGCTTGCTTGTGACAAAGCTGGTGATCAGACTGAGAGCACTGAGTGTAAATAAATATGAAGAAATCAAAAATAAAGTACTGCAGTGCAGTGTACAGTGCTGCAAATAATGACTCTGCATGGTACTCAATAGAATACTCAGCAGAATGTTGTCTTACCTATACCAATGATAAAAATTCTCTCACTTAGAGCAATTTCACATTTTAAGAAACACTCAATTCCTGACGTGATTAGAAGTTGTCTTAATTTCCCAGATAACAGGTTGTTAAGTATGAAGAATAAACAAACAAATTAAAAATACAGCTGTCTCTCTAATACAATTTTCTCTCAAATTTTTCTCCACAAATACATATGAGTCCTTACCTGTGACAGATTTTTCTTCAATGTCTACATAAGTCACTTCGAACCTCTGTTCAGTTGCTATTTCTTGCAGAAATTGTCCAAAATTGAAATTTGAAGTATTCAGGGGTGTATTCTGGAAGACAAATTATACAGCATTATATGCATTTGGAATGTTAACACTCACTCTCTCTCTCTCTCTCTCTCTCTCTCTCTCTCTCTCTCTCTCTCTCTGTATACTGAATTGTGGATACCTGAAAACTGATGGCTGACAGTTATATATTTACATATATTTAGAAACTGTGGAGGCCTTAACTTTCAGCAAAGAAAAAAAATATTAACTGTTTATGGTTAGAACCTTTTCGAAAATTTAGAGCAGTTCTGAACTGTAACTCTCAACCTGTTAACTGCCTTTTACATTAACATTCTGACATCTGAACACACCTCACCAATCCAAAAACTGCTCTCCATTCATACCTCACATCTACTTAATTCTGTATATTTTGCCACTGGAAGAAAAGATTCAATTTCCAATATGTGGCCGGTCGTCTTGGTCAGTACATGAATCTCTCCAATCTGGAAGAGGTGGCAGTAATGCTGTTGGAATGAAATTCTGTCACAATCCATGGGGGCTAGCTTAGAGAAACAATTTGTGGCACTCTGGACTTACAAGTCCACGATTTAAATACTGATCATCAGTTGCACAAACTCAATATGAATGTTTAATGATCTATAGCACTGTACAAATTATGCCAGCAAAAAAATTGCCATGAGATAGGCAAGGTTCATGAACTTTCATGATGGAGGTGGAGAAGCATTGATGTCTTCTCTTCCTTTACATGTTGGGCAGGATGAAGGTTGTGCACATGTTGGGACCTGCTGTATGTAGGATGTCAACTCTCAATGACTTGTATCTACAGGCTGATAGCTGTCACCATCTGGCTCAGTGTGAAGCATTGCTTCATACCTTGCTTCACAAGGCGAATGTCATCTCACAAGGGAACTTCATAAACTTGACCTCATATTTTCTCGAGGAAATAAACACAAGGTAGATACAAACCCCGGCAATCAATCCCACATGAAAATTTGGAGCATTATCCAGATACCACACATGCTGCTCTCTGAACATACAGCTTTTAAACATTAGTGTGCTCAGATTGCTGCTTCACTGCAGTAGCATAATGCCTGAATACAAAGTACTGTGCAATCAAGTGGCAACAGCAACTCCCCAAAAATGTGAAACGTGAAGAGGTAGGGAGGTGGAGGAGGGAATGATAGTATGAAATGCTACCCATATAGTTTAACTATTGCAAGTTTACTTCACTTTAATAGTGGCAGCTTTATGTATCAAAGAAAATTGACACAATGACACACTTCACCAGTGTCAAAACAGTATTTCACTGGACATTCACAGTATTCTGCCCAGTCACCTGTGTAGTCGCTTTGATACCATGCGTACTGGAAGACTGCCCTAAACACTGGTGCACATAACTGTCTGTGAAGAAGTAACTGCATTTACAGGATGGTATTCCACTAACCGAAGTTTATATAGACACCCAGAAGTTGTACCAAGTTAGTAAACCTCGAGACAAACCCCTTGAACATGTGGAAGTCGAAAACATCTAGTGGTTGGCAGTATTTTGTGCCACCCACTAGTATTGTCAATACGGAAACCCAAGATATCGAAGGCACTATTGTGTAGCTATGAGTCCTGTTACTGAAGGACTGCAAAGACTGTGATGACACCTTTTGTCCCTTTTTTCGCAACAGTTCACCCTGACATCATCTCTAAATTAAACCCATTCTGATCCATATCATAAACATTCCGTTTACCGACCGCTTCCATAACAGCTTAGGTGTCGGCAACAAATTTTTTCACACGCAGCAATTAGGGCTGCTTTGTTATACAGCAATTTTGTTGTTTTAGCATCAGTTATCTATCATGACAATACCATATTTCTTCTTGAAGGCATAAAAACCCACCCAGCAGATGCCTTGAAATAATTTAGGCCCACCTCCACTGCTCCTTGAATGTCCTACCTACAGTATGTTAACATCACATACCATGAACTTATCACTCTATGCATTATTAACTTTATCTTTTGCAAGCTTTTGGCAATATTTACTATGGTTTTTTATATATTTATTGCAAACATACAGATCGCTTTTCTGTTTTAATAATTTAAAGCTCTTGACAGTCTTGTAAGATAGATTCTCTTTCTTTCCATTTTTCCAAAATGGCCTATTGCATATATTCCTCAGTTACAGACACGGGCAAAGTGGTATTTGACAATTTTACATCATCAAAGCATAATTGCTGTTATCATCCTCTTATACACATGCACCAAACATCAACCTACTAATTTCTTCTATATCTAGCACGTCTTCATCCATGAAAAAGTCTGCGATATCTGCAACGAAGTTGAAAGATACAAGGAAAAGCATAAAGAAAGTGTCATGTGCTTTTGTTTACTGTGTGTAGAAGTCTGTTCAATAACCGAAAATATTTATGCTTACTGGTCACGACTTTCAAGAGTTCTAGTTGACATTTAATCATTGCAGTTTAGCCATCATTCCATAACACTCCCAGAGGTGTCCCACAACAGATGTGGCTTCACTGACATCATGAACGTAAAGCTCTTACTGAATTCCACACACAGCACTTCGCGTTTGGCATTACGGGGTCGCAGTGAAGCAGGGCGCGTTACAAACAACCCGAGTGTACGAATGTTGAAAAGTTGTACGTTAGAAAGGCTATACATGCATAGTATCTGCATAATAGCTCGGATTTTCATGTGAGATTGACTGCTGGGGTTGATATCTAGCTCATGTGTTTTTTTCCTCAAGGCAACACAAGGTTGAGTTGTTGATGTTCCCTCGTCAGACCATAAAAGTTTGTCAGCTGAGCTAGCCCATCTCAAAGTCATCTTTCATCAGAATGGTTATTAGTGACAGAGAGATGTGTATCATGCTACTATCCAACTGTGCACCATGAGAGTGATGATAATACCAATGTAGCACCAAAGTCTACAACCTTTTTGACTTCAGCACAAAGCATTTCCAGCAATACTGTTTGTATTTTGCAGAATTATGATGTGAGCGTGTTTTTTGGCCACTATCTTAGATCAGGAATCTTTTAGGATCTGTGAAGAGTGATCTCTGTATGAGGTGGCTCTCTACCGTATTCCTCGCTGTTGTGGAATGTCTTGTATTGCTCGCATCAGCAGGACCATGGAGGAATGAGGTACTCGTATTGAGCATAAGTGTCTCACACACACTTAGAACACCCGTGCAAATCTGCTATTACAAAATACTGCCTTGGAACCAGTTGTCCCACTAAATACAACAACATGGAGATTGTGGCACACATTTCTGGATGTTGTGATAATGTTTTTAAGAAAGCAGTTGAAATTAAATTAGCAAGTGACTTTATAAATAGAGATGGAGGTTTTTGCTTAAATTCTGCAGAGAATCCTGCTCTCTCCTTTGTCAAAAAAACAGAGCAACAGAGTTAACATTTCCTTGCCCATTGGTAGTTAATATTGCCAATCAGTAACTACTGGTGTCAGTCTCCGTATGGTGCTAATGTTTAGAGAGAGAGAGAGAGAGAGAGAGAGAGAGAGAGAGAGAGAGAGAGCGTGTGTGTGTGTGTGTGTGTGTGTGTGTGTGTGTGTGTGTGTGTTTCCTGATTATGTGCTCCATACTGAGATTTTAAATTTGCATTCTTGCCTCAAAATTGACAGGGTGTGCAGCATCTCTCGAAATATTGGTGGGTGTTGAAGATGTCAGACGTCACCCACATGCATTTCGGTAAGTTATCCGAAGGTTCGTGAAGTCTAATAATAAATAACATGATATAGCCAACATCCTCATCTGCCATTATTCAAGCCTGCGGACTTTCTAATCACTTTCAGCATCACAACAGATTTTAAATCAAAAGTATGCACTACTCCTTTATCATAAATTTGTAATAGGGGGTCATAAATTATTAGACGAGAAAATTTTAAATGGAATACTGACAGTAGGGAGTGCATAGAAATTCCAAGTATTTGGATTAAAATTTCATGAATTTAAATTTTATTCCTTATACAGAGTATTACTGGTCTTAAGTTTCTTAGTACTCAATTAGCACAGTTGGAATACTTTGGGCAAATAATGTTTGTTTTTGCAACTGTTGACCTCTACTGTCCAACAATATTTTAACTCAATCTAACAACTGAATCACTAATTTTGTATTTTTTATATAAAAAATACATTTACACTACCAATGGCTCCCATTATGTGCATCTGCCAATTTGTAAGACAATTTAAACTTCACTTAGAAAAAAATAATTAAGTGCTGTCAGGTCTGTGCCCCAGTCTTAATTTTACATGTGGACAATACAAAACACAAAATTCAAATCCTTTTTCTCTGAATGAGAACACTACACAAACTGAGGTTTTAAAGCCCTCAACTCCATACATCACCCACAGCATAAGGTTAGTGTTACTCTCTCCAGACCATATTCCCTATTCTGAATGTGGCAAACACGAAGTGTGAAGGTAGTGCATGTTACAAATATGTAGCACACAATTGAGTAAAGTTCATTTTAAAGGTAGTTATAGAAATGAATTGATAGCAAGTGGAACATTCATATATTTTATCCCAATTACATTATTTACATACAGTAGTGGAAAAGATATTCCAAACTTCGTCATGACAGAAAACATTCCTAACCTAACCTATTAAAATGGTTGCAGAATAATTTTGCTCTTCTATGAAATCAAGAAGAAATCTCCCACAATTTCTACTATTTTACACCTTCAACAGCATAGTTAATAGCAATATCTACCTCAATGCTCTCTCTAATCGTCCTGCATGTGTACATTAGTTATCATGCAAAATATTTCTTTACATTCTGCAACAAAGATAGCACCACATCTGTAACACATGGATATTAAATGCAACCAAGCATTACACAATTTCATTCATACTTCTTTCCTTGATTTTCAATCTCAACAGTCCTCACAATATTTCTTCTAACATCTACCAACGTCACGGCAGTGGGAGTATGGAAACCCTAGAACAAATTAAATCAACTCGCAACCTGAAAGGAGAAAGCAGTACAGAGAGGGAAAGGAAGGGGCACAACAGAGCTGAATCATTATGACCGACTGCTTGCAGCCCAGACTTGCAACAAAGAAAGTTCTTCACTGGTAGTGGTGATACCAATGTTCCAATGGAAAAATGTCTCATATTATTTGAAAACAACAGTCCTGAGATCAGCACACATTATGGGAACAATCACAATTTCAACTAACAATAACTTTTTTACAGTTTCTAAGCACATAAAAATGTGCCTATACAATTTTGCATATGATGCTACACAAAAATGATTCCTGACAGCAAATCGCACTCAAGACACAAAATTAACCCACGATGGTCTAGATGATCACAAGCTCAAGCTGCTGTATGTGATAATTGATAATTCACCTTTTATTCAAAAGAAAAAAATGGAACAATGCTTCACTGTTAAATATCAGGTATGTGGGAATACAGTCATCTCCTACTTTACCCGGATTTGAATTCAAGAGTCTATATTTATATAATAGAGGGAAACATTCCACGTGGGAAAAATTATCTAAAAACAAAGAAGATGTGACTTACCAAACGAAAGCGCTGGCAGGTCGATAGACACACAAACATACACACAAAATTCAAGCTTTCACAACAAACTGTTGCCTCATCAGGAAAGAGGGAAGGAGAGGGAAAGACGAAAGGATGTGGGTTTTAAGGGAGAGGGTAAGGAGTCATTCCAATCCCGGGAGCGGAAAGACTTACCTTAGGGGGAAAAAAAGGACGGGTATACACTCGCGCACACACACATATCCATCCACACATATACAGACACAAGCAGACATATTTTTCCCCCTAAGGTAAGTCTTTCCGCTCCCGGGATTGGAATGACTCCTTACCCTTTCCCTTAAAACCCACATCCTTTCGTCTTTCCCTCTCCTTCCCTCTTTCCTGATGAGGCAACAGTTTGTTGCGAATTTTGTGTGTATGTTTGTGTTTGTTTGTGTGTCTATCGACCTGCCAGCGCTTTCATTTGGTAAGTCACATCTTTGTTTTTAGAGTCTATATTTATCTATACTTCTCCAATTCCCAGTTTGTACATTGCAATGGCTTGATTTATGTAAACTACAAACAATTCTCTCCCACATTCTCCTTACTTTCGTCAGAACTCTGGGGTCTTCCATTTACACATTCTATTAGTATAGAATGTCCTGCCTACAAGACCACTACTTTCCTTTAACTGGACACTACACTAACAAGAAAACAGTGCATATT
Source organism: Schistocerca americana (assembly GCF_021461395.2). Classification (NCBI taxonomy): domain Eukaryota; kingdom Metazoa; phylum Arthropoda; class Insecta; order Orthoptera; family Acrididae; genus Schistocerca; species Schistocerca americana. The sequence goes on along the minus strand of NC_060121.1, from coordinate 321,597,253 downwards.
TTACATAAATGTAATTTTCCTGCACTGTCACCACTGTGAAAACTCTGACTCCACATATTGTGTCAATATAAAAACTCTTTAAAAGTTCCCATTACTATTTATGTATCAGCCATTGTTATGTATATACTGCAATATTAAGCTACAACTCTCTGAAGACAGACGAATACTAACAAATTCTAAAATTAAAGCTGCCTTAAATCTGAATGCTGTTTGAACACAGCTATTATATACGGTATGCCATTATCTTCCTCCAACCTTGAACTGACTTATCCAGCCAGTTATACAAAGCCAAACTTTAACAAGGAATCTGAACGAAGATGTAACTTAGTATTCTTCACATACACAAATAATTGCCAGAGATAAAATATGTGATAAGTGAGTGAAAGAAGAGGGGGAAGGAGAGTGTCTAGGACCAACCAAGAACAAACTATCCTTCAAATATGTTGTCTAATATTTGTCTGCTGAGCCACCAAGCTGCACAAACCAACGTTACCAAAGTCATATTCCTTCACATAACCATTACTTACAGAAAATTTTGATCGACAATAACTACTTCAATTACAAAATGAATCAGAGGTGTGTGTGTGTGTGTGTGTGTGTGTGTGTGTGTGTGTGTGTGTGTGTGTGTGTGTGTGTGTGAGTGAGTGAGTGAGTGAGTGAGTGAGAGAGAGAGAGAGAGTGAGTTTAGATAGTGTGGCATTTCAAGTGCCTGAGCTCTTAGACCTTATGCTAGTAACAGTTAAGTTTACTGCAGCCAGACCATGAGTGTATCCAGTGCAAGAGCATGGAACAGACCATTTCTTGAGATTGTGCAGGCACTGGGCTTTCCACTTACTATTTAGTAGGCCTAGGGTGTATTACTACATGTACCTGGATTCAATGAGCTCCACTGATTGCACAGTCAACTGCCATAGGCAAGAAGATGCTGGAGACAGGGGTTGCTGTGAACTATCACAGATTATAATAGTGGATATATGAGAAACAGTGCAAAAAATTATTTATCAATTCCTTGCTGGAACGCGACATAGCAACGTGAGCAGATGTTTCAGTTAGAGCAATCTCGTCATTAAGTAGCACTGAAGTAATTGCCCCAATTGTACACTTCTTTTCACTGCATGTCACAGTATGCATAAACATAGAAAGCAGTCACCTAGACTAATGAGATATGGTACATGTAATTACAGGCTAACAGTGTGGTACAAGCGCATAAAAAGCCATCTAAGGTGATGCGTTATCATGCATGCCAACCAGGCAGGGTTCTGAGAGTTTATGGAGGTGTTCTTCTGGAAGGAGTATATATGTAGAGTAAAATTTGGCTCCAATATTTCATCAACTCTCACTGGTGAATGGTATAGGAACCTACCATCCAATCATTTGCATCTCAATTACCCTCAGGCAGCGAGCAACTTTGTAAAACAATGCACAACTTCATCACTATGTCAGAACAGTTTGAAAAAGAAGGGAAGGAAAGAAAATTTGGATTGAACAGCCCACTGCCATCGAAGTCTTTAGAACTGGAGTACAAGCTTGGCTTCTGAAATGCAATTAACCATGTCCTGTAAATGGAACTATTCTGGCATTTGCCATAAGCAATTTGGGGAAACCATGCAAACCTAAATGTAGCTGGCCGAATGAGGACCTGTACCACTGTCATCCTGAAACTGTGTCCAATACCTTACCACAGTGCTGCCATGCTTGGTGAGAACAGTGTGAAGAACACATATTGCACTAATTATAAGTATTAATTTTCTATCTCCTACAAAAATCATGTAACAATTCTGAAATCACATATGGTATACATACGTCTGTCGTGTATACGAGTATGGAAAAAATCTGTTCCAAATTTTGTTTAGGCCCAGTTTTACATTTATTCTTGAAATAGGCAGAGTTTTTGCACCCAAAAGTTTCCTACTTGATGGCAATGCTTTGTGCAGCAGAAGTGGAAACACAGTGACAGCAAACCAGCCCTCTAACTGTTAGATGCCAACTAATTGCAATCAGATACATGTACTCAGGTATAATTCAATTCCTCGGGAGATACATAACTATGTTCACTTGCTACAACATATTCTATTTTGTGATATAACGCTTCCCTTAATAGTCATCAATCACAAGATTTAATAGTCTGTGTGTGTGTGTGTGTGTGTGTGTGTGTGTGTGTGTGTGTGTGTGTGTGTGTAAGCTATAGTTCATCCTTAGAGATATTTTATCAACAAATACAAGTAACAGAAACAGTAGTTTCAGTACTAACCCAAATTTTCACTAATTTCAAATTTATGTCTAATCAGTTGAATTGCTGCACTTCATACAACATGCCCCTTGTATCTTCCAGATCTGGCTGGAGGTATCTCTAACGAGCAATGCCTAAATCCAAATACTGAAGTGTTTCATGTAAACGAGAACAAGAAATTACCTTGCTCACAGAGCAATAAACACAATGCTTACCAGTCAACAGAAAGTTGAAGGGAAATTTTTCCCATCAATAAACCAAAAGTAAAGAAACAAAAAATCATTTTTCACAAGGTAACTACCCCACTACACAAATATAACACACTGTGGTACATGTGAAGCTGGTAAATGGTATTTACTTGAGTATGCTAGGGCAATGGAGAAATTTGGTACTAATGGTTTGATGCTATGGTGCCACTTTTCCTTATTTGGACCGAGAAATAGTTTCAGTCAAAACCAAAAGGAACAGACTTTGGACAACAGAATGCTTCAAAGACTGCAAAAACAGGTTGATAACTTTTTTCTTCTATATGCCTTGATAATACTCCTATTTACAATGCAAGAACAATTTTATCACATTTGCTAGTCTGAACTCCTCAAATACCAACTGTGAATCCAATCAAATACCCTTCAGAAAGGCTAGAGCAATAATTGCATGCCAAAGCAATCTTTAATAGAAGCTAGCAACAAATATTCAGTATTGTTCTGCAAGAATGAATATTGCACATTCAGTAACTATAAAAAATGGGACTACACACATTTAATTACGTGGGTGACACCTGTGATGCTAACAAACAGAACTGTTTGTCAGGAGGCTTCTGGCCACATGGTATGTCACACTTCCAGAGAATACAGTACAAAGAATTTTAAGATCCAGGTCAGAACAAGTGACACTTGCTTTCACTAAGAGAAGTCTGTCACTGATCTAGACAGAGTGACCAATCTCAGGATCTTTTTTAGCATAAAACACAATCTGCCACATTAGTGTTTACATGCAAGGGCCTTGTACACCAAATGCTCAAAGGCAAGTCATTTCTATGAATTCCATCTTCAATTTTGTCCTCCTTGGAAAGTACACCTATCCTGCAATTTTTTTTTTTCCCCCCTCATTTGCAGATTGCGTTTGTTACTTACAATGTAAGTATCTGTAGACCTTTATTGTGAATACTGACCACTTTGTTCATTCCTGTTTTACATTTGCCAATTCTGAGAACCAAAAAAATAAGTACTTCTATTTTTCCAAATTTTTATTTATTAAAAGCCATTTCCTGAATTAGCACGTTACATCCCCAATGAAGATCCATATATTCTTATGTGTACAAAGGTGATGAATACCATCAATGAAACTCTCAAGCTCCAAAAAAATCTCTTCTGGTGCAATTTATACACATCCAAACACATGCAAAATACTTCCAATAATGAAGTAGTACCCATAGCAAAATGAGCAACTAACATTGTGCACCTAGGAAAAGCTACCAAGGAAATGGAAGCTAATTCAAACCGCATTTCAATAAACCTCTTTATCAACAGACAGGAAAACACTATCGAAACCATAATGAAAAAGATAATGAAAAGTTGGCAACTATCACAAAATGTCATGAGACTTGGCATTTTCCCTGTTGCTGTACAAAAATGTCACTAAGTGCTGCAGCTTACTAATATATTGTTAAATATTTGTAATTTAATTTTGAAATTGGATCTTTACTTTCTTCAAGGATTTACCTTAAAAAGACCATTAATTTTCATGTATATAAAGAAAGGATGACCTAAATGTGACATCACATGAAAATACCCTACATCCAATGAACTCTTGTTTCGATAACAGTTTTATCTCTGATATCATATTTCCCAATACTTTTGCACAAAAAAATTGTACACAAAAGTGATGCATTTTGAAGAGACTAACCAAAACCACAAAATATGAATCACAGTTCTCATGCACTATATTCAAACTGCTTTAAGTCCATTTTAAACTGACTTTGCTAATTTATTAGCACAATTGGTGTAACAAATGAAGAAATTTGTCTTACAGTTTGGGTCATATTGCATTTTAGGATGATGATGATGATGATGATGATGATGATGATGATGATGACTTTATCTCGTAGGATTTTTCAAACAGCCAGTTGAGATTCTGAGTAGCATAGAGGCCGCATTTCTAAGTGGAAGTCCAGTTCTACAGCCCCCTTAAGCCAACCCTTAGTCCAGCCCTGATGCACACACATCTTGAAGGACTTTCTCTGAGAAAATATGAAGCTAAATTTTCAGTAAGGCAGGAATCTGCATTACTTCTTCCAAAACTTTCAGTGAGACAGGAAGGTTAAATAATGGGTGACTGAATGAAGAAAACAGATCAAAAGGAAGAAAGCTGAAATATAAGACTGATTAGGGATTTTAAACAAAAATATGATATGAAAGGTCATGAAACAAAGTGCTGGACGAAGGTGCCAAAAACAAGTATAAAAACTGAAGTTCTCTCTCTCTCTCTCTCTCTCTCTCTCTCTCTCTCTCTCTCCTCATCCACTATACAATGATGAAAAGATATGATGGTGACTGATAAATTTTTAAACAAGCAATTATCCTACAAATACTAACAACAATTCTTTGGAATATTTACTGGTATTTCCCACAGTCTGAATATATGCTAATTGCATGACTGTTTCCACATTTCTCCATTATGAAAGTTTTTCCATTCAGTACATGCAAAATAATGATTAGCACTTTAAGGTTAAGCTGACATGTTTCCATAGGAAATTTGAACCAAAGACGGAAAGTTCAGGATCAATTCATCAGTATCTTACCTGTAGATCATTCAACTTTTGTCCTTCTAAGAGCTTCAATTGTTTATGAAACTGAGAGACTTTTTGGTTATGGTGAACACTATGCGTAGTATTTATCTTACAGTCTTTCAAATCTGAGTAATGGGCAGCGACATTCCCAATTTGATGAGATATCTACAAAAAAAGAGATATTTCTAAAACTCGTTGCAGGATCAGCTAAACTTACATTCAAAATAATTGTCTTGACAAAACTTATCAATTGTTTGATAAATATCAAGGTAAGGTAAACCAACCACCACATGCCCAATTATGGATAGGGAGCTACCCTAATGTTGAGGGATGAATGGTAGCAAGTACACACTAAAATCATTCGTGAAAATTCTCTCATTTACCAGAGGGAGACAGCCATTTACATTAAAAAATTTAGTATTTAACAATTAGGTTAGTTTTATAGCCCATAAAATCAGTTATTGCAAGGAGATCTACAGAGGATAGACCAGAGCCAGTGAGAAGATGTATGACAGCAAAGGAGAACATACTGCACGGAAAACAAATTATCAAAGATGAACATGGGGAGATACCCGATAAGTGAAAAATGAAATAATGAAATAATGGAGCAAATGAGAAACATGGTTAACAATGCACATAAAGTCACAATCATTTCAAACCGAGATAAATGGCAAGGCTCTTTACATGTACATAAAAAATAAAACACTCACAAATAGTAAGAAGAAGCAATTTGGCTACTAGTGAGTAGAAGAGTAATAATAATAATAATAATAATAATAATAATAAAAGGAGTGGTGGTGTTGGTGGGCTGATAGTAGGAGAAGGAATATGAATTTAGTGAACTGGCACAAAAGAGGAGTAAAGATAGGATAAGGAAGGTGGATAAATTAATAGTAAATATGAAACATTCTTTTTGCAGAGAATGGCAACCATAATGGGGCAGATATTTACTGTGAATACATACAGAGGTGCATACATGTCCTCTCAGTGAACTGAACTAGAAGCACACACTGCTGTTTCTTTTCAGAACTGTGACTTGTCTTCTTTAACACAGGCAATTAACTAAATGACAGCAATTAGATTAGTGAATGGATAATCAGAAAAAAAGTAACACTGCAAACACACTGGAAGCATTGAGTTTTACCTTTGTACAATGTTGCTGAAGAGAATAATTTGAAATAAACTTCAACACAGCAAACATAAATTAAGAACGAAGACTAACATATCATGGAAGAATGTCGTATCAAAATTATTTTTTGTGGTTTTGTTATGAAGCATAATCTACTTCATATTCAAGATCAGGAGCCATTTTCCCAGTTAGAAACACAACTAAGACTGAGGACGTATTCCCTACATTATTTTCAAAAATCATGCAACTAAACAATTTTTTCAGTGGTCTAGGTGTTACCACAAATACATTAGTGTCACTAATGTTCAAATGGAAGCACACAAGAACGACCTATTCCTACTTCGTTGTGCTTGCTGTGGCAACCACTTGAGATCAACAAGGATAGCGATTGGGCATGTAGATGTAGTAAAAGCAGATTATCTGAACTCAGCAGGCACTACAGAACAAAGTATAGCACCACAATAATTGAGGCATACAAATAATTCAAAAGAGTCTTTAGTTATAGAGTAGTTCCATAAAGCACATTCATTTGAGCTTAAGAATAACATTTAACCAGATATTCTCGTAACACTTGTCAAAGATCAGGTATAGAACCAATTCACTTTTTAAAAGAGGCTTCCGGTGGTGGCAGCCGAGTGTGCATGAAGTGTGCCTGCTTGTATGGTGTGTATGGTTTCTTTGGTGTGGAAGGCTTTGGCTAATTGCTACGTGCATCAGTCTTTTTGTTGCATCTGTCTGCAACTCAACCTGTCATCTTTACAGTGAGTAGCAATCTACCTCATCCCTTATACTGTTATTCCAACATGTAGTTTCTATTGTTTCACTTTTAAAAAGATTTATACTGTCCAAATTTTAACTACTCAGTCCTCTTCAGGTTTTCGTGCTCATTGTCTACTCATAAATTTTCCCAGGAATTTAAATGTGGATGATTTTGTGGGCTACAGTAGTACAATTATCTTGCAATCATTGAAAACTGCATAGTATTTTTAGATGTGTGACAAACCATGAAATCCTTAACAAGTCTGTCTTATGCTTGAAGAAGTAAAACCTCTTTTTTATATTAAAAGAAGTATTCTAGCGAGCTGATCTGCAGTTTACCATGAACTGGAGCAAAGAGTCTGCTGATGATGCTAAGAATAACTGAATTAAATGTCTGAATAACGCAAAACAAGAGTGAATAAACAGGATGCCCAAAAAGTCTCAAACCATTTCTGGGAAAATGTTTATTTTTGTCTCTCTATTGTAAACAATCTAAAATATTTTTATCACAGGACAACAAATCACCATTATAAGTTGGAGACTCTTTGCCAAGATTCAAGAAATATTTTGACTATGTAACCGCAAATAGGCAGCAATGCGAACAACCATTAATTAGGGGTTCAGTCAACAAATTGCAGTAATATTCTGGGTCGCTGTTGACATCACAGGAAACAGTGGAGACCATACGACAGGCTATCGAAGTAGAGTCCAAAAGCGTCGACACACAGTCTCAGCCAATAACACAGCATCCAAAAGTGTTCATACTGAAGGAAAACGCTTACCACATCCAAATTCTCCATCATCTCGAACCTAAGGACTATGCGACACACATGGCCATGTGCCACGGCTTAACCATGTTGTCACACATCCTGTTCAGTGATGAAGCTACTTCTCATTCTATTGTCACAATGGCAAGATATGGGCTGATGAACAACCAAATATGGTCATGGAATTAGGATGTAACACCCAAAGATACAAGTCCAGCTGGGCCTCACCCAACAGTGCATTCAAGTCCGTTTCTTTTTTGCTGAAGTAGCACTCGTGTCAACATCAAACCTGGACATGTATGAGCAATTCCTGCAGCCCCAATTGTTTGCTGACAACACTGGATTTGAAACTTCCTGGCAGATTAAAACTGTGTGCCGGACCAAGACTCGAACTCGGGACCTTTGCCTTTTGCGGGCAAGTGCTCTACCAACTGAGCTACCCAAGCACGACTCACACCCCGTCCTCACAGCTTTACTTCCGCCAGTACCTCGTCTCCTACTTTCCAAACTTCACAGAAGCTCTCCTGCACTGCCCTTCTTTGCAGTTTTTCAATGTCCTCCGTCAATCCTATAAGATGTGGATCCCACACCGCACAGCAGCACTCCAGAAGAGGGTGCACCAGCTTAATGTAAGCAGTCTCTTTAGTAAACGTGTTATATTTTCTATGAGTTCGGCCAATAAGTCACAGTCTTTGGTTTGCTTTCCCCACAACGTTATCCATGAGATCATTCCAATTTAGGTTATTCGTAATTGTAATCCATAAATATTTTGTTGAGTTTACAGCCTTTCGATTTGTGTGATTTATCATTTGACTGAAACGTCGCAATTGCTTTTTGTGCTCATGTGTGTTACTTCACACATTTCATGATTTAGAGTCAACTGCCACTTTTTGCATCATACAGATACTTTGCCTAAATCCTTTTGCAACTGGTTTTGATCATCTGTAAACAATCGAAGAGGACTGCTCAGATTGTGTCCTAAACTATTGTACTTAATCCACAAACTGCTACAACCAGAATGAACGAACTGTGGGTATTACTGAAATGTTGCTGTAGTGACCTGCTTGCATAGTTTAATGCTTAGCACACTAACTTTTGTGATATGGGGAGCAACACAGACCCAGATTGAAACAACATACTAAGTTAATGACCACCTGCGTTGCAAGACCCATTAGTATCAGAGCGATCTAGGCAAATGGAGGGATGGTCTCCCATATCCCCTCTCAGAACACAAATACAAATGTTATACATGAAAATATGCAGAACAAACCTTGCAGAATTCACAAATCCTAAGTGGCTTTCACTGCCAGTTGAGTGGAAATACAGTGTGGTTGTAGCAACAACATCTCTCGCCAGAAAATGACATTTGTTAAATTGAAGATGGGTGAATCTCATCATAAATGACATAAAACTAGATCATTTCAGGGGGGGGGGGGGGGGGGGGGGAGATAGGTGGCACATAAAAAGGACTTAATAAGTGTAGCCATCTACCAGGATTAGAAGTGGAACAACAATGTAGACAAAAATAAAAGTTTTAGATAAAAGCATTATATCAACTGTCAAATCATTTATTTGCCTGCTCTTTCTGTATATCCACCAAGAGATGTGGAGCTACTTGCTTTTGGGAGGAGCAGCATTCAAATAAGCATCCAGCCAACTAATTTTACCTTTTAGCATTTCTCCTAAATCATTTCATTATGAAACGGTTCATATTAAACACATTTTGATTTTATGCTCTGCCTTGTCAATTTGATTATGAGAAATAAAACACAGATTAAGTATGATCAACAGGACGTTAAACTCTAATTATCCTTTCTTCCAACACCTCCTGTAATAACAACAAATTATATATATGGACATTGGACTATCAAATGGAAGTGCAAAACAGTACAGATTTCCCCATTTGCTAAGCTTAATATGAATGCTGCTGTAGACTTATTATGTCTAATGAATCATGTACCACACTTTCAAATATTACATATCACAGATGACAGAGATTAATAACAGACATTTTGGGCACAAAATGAAACATCTGTTGTCAGAACATTACTGGTAGTGTCACTATTAAGTTCCTTTTCTAGAAAATTACAGCCTGTATTCTATTTTAAAGTGGTGAATGATATTTAATCTGTCAACATTCACAGCAACATCAGCTTAAAGATAAATAATATGGCAGGACTTTTGAATTTTCAGATGACTCTCATTCCTTTACTTTATGTTGAGAAGCCCCAAAGTTATCCTTGTAGCATCAGTTATGCCATCCACAAAGTGTGTTTCTCAATGTGAAGCACACCAAGCATTGTTTTCAATATATCTGGCTCATACTCACAAACAAGCTCGTACATCATACTGAATGTGCTACTAAATATGATTGATGACTACAGTGCTCTCTTGCAGCAGTTACCTACTACATCTGGTGTGTAAACTACATATTTCACTTGTCGACATATGCAGGAAAGAGCCTATGCTAAGCAATGTTTACTGTAGCAATTGTTCCTTTTCATCATCATAAAAACATTGCTTCTCTCTTACTGTGTCTGTTGGGACCAAAAGCTAGCCATGTTGTTCTCACAGAATTGTGAAGGATTCACCTAGTGATGTAGACAATTATCTTCCAGTTCACCATCAGTGGGTATGTATGAGTTGTGACAACAAAGTAGATACACAGATATTTTTCGTTCCTTCCTAGGGCGGCAACCCTGCAGCCTCCTACTGCAGGCAGTGTGTGATCTTTGTTTTTCCCCACCACATCAAAAATGGTTCAAATGGCTCTGAGCACTATGGGACTTAACATCGGAGGTCATCAGTCCTCTGGAACTTAGAACTACTTAAACCTAACTAACCTAAGGACATCACACACCATGCCCGAGGCAGGATTCGAACCTGCAACCGTAGCGGTCTTGCAGTTCCAGACTGAAGCGCCTAGAACCATTCGGCCACACTGGCCGGCCCCACCACATCCCCAAGTGGCATGCACCTGCATCTACAGTGTTTCAATAAGGAGTAGCAGCTTAAAGAGCTTTGTCTGCTAATTGTCACAATACTGGAATCTCAAAATAATGTACAGTGGTGCGCAATCGCCTTCTTAGTGAAACTCCGTGAGAGTGCCACAGTAGCGTACAGGAAGCGCCAGCACGCTTTTGGGAGTGACGTTTTATCAAGGACACAAGTGTTTCAATATAATAGAAGGAAACATTCCACGTGGGAAAAATTATATATAAAAACAAAGATGAGGTGACTTACCGAACGAAAGTGCTGGCAGGTCGATAGACACACAAACAAACACAAACATACACACAAAATTCAAGCTTTCGCAACAAACTGTTGCCTCATCAGGAAAGAGGGAAGGAGAGGGGAAGACGAAAGGAAGTGGGTTTTAAGGGAGAGGGTAAGGAGTCATTCCAATCCCGGGAGCGGAAAGACTTACCTTAGGGGGAAAAAAGGACAGGTATACACTCGCACACACGCACATATCCATCCACACATACAGACACAGCAAGATGTCTGCTTGTGTCTGTATGTGTGGATGGATATGTGCGTGTGTGCGAGTGTATACCTGTCCTTTTTTCCCCCTAAGGTAAGTCTTTCCGCTCCCGGGATTGGAATGACTCCTTACCCTCTCCCTTAAAACCCACTTCCTTTCGTCTTCCCCTCTCCTTCCCTCTTTCCTGATGAGGCAACAGTTTGTTGCGAAAGCTTGAATTTTGTGTGTATGTTTGTGTTTGTTTGTGTGTCTATCGACCTGCCTACACAAGTGTTTCATTTGCACAAAATGTTTCCTGAAAGCAGAACCAATGTCAAAGATGAACACCATAGTTGGTGACCATCAACAGCACAAACAGATGACAACACAGCCAGAATGAGTTAACGTGAGTGATCTGATCAAAGATTCACCAAGAAAATGATTGCAAACTGAAATTGATTGGGAAACTGTTTGCCTGATATTAACTGAACATCTGGGAATGAGGAAACTTTGTGCCAAAATGGTTCCGAAAAATGGCACACAGGAACAAAAATATCAACAGAGGCTGCTGATCTGTTGGCACTATTGGTACTGAACCAAGAATTTTTGAACTGAGTTATCACTGGTAACGAAAGTGGTACTGTTCATTCTTGACGTGCCTTCCCACCACCAATGAGCCATTCTCTTTATTATTATGCTCTTTAAACCTTAACATTTCTTCCTGTTTGCCCACCATACTTTACTTCACCATCCTGTCACATTCTTTCACACTCCCACTTTCCCTATTCAGTTCTCCTCCATGCCAATTTTATGCTTCAGCCTCTTCTTCAGTTTGTTGTCTCTCCTGAATATAGTTTAACCCCTTTGATGTTAAATAACCTCCCAACTTACATGACATAATCCCCCAATATGACTATTTCTGTGGATTTTTAGGTTTTGTCGGTTTCTGTGCCCTATCACTGCATCTATCACATCTAGTGAACCTGCGTTAAACAGAGGTAGAAAATGCTTTAGATACATGTTTAATTGATAGAATGAACACAGTGGTAGGGCACAGAAACCAACAAAAAAAAGAAAAATCTGCAGAAATAAAGTCATGCCATATTAGGGGAGTAACTCGTATAAACTAGGGAAGTTATTTAACAATAAAGGTTTCTGTATTCAGAACAGACAACAAACTGGAGCACAGGCTAAAGCATAAGACTGGCACAGGGGAGACCAGGATGGAAAAAGCATAAGTTTATGAAATAATGCACCTTGATTGTGAAATGAAGTATGTGGAGCAAATGGGAAGAAACTTTAAATTAAGTTTTAAAGAATGAAATTTTCACTCTACAGCGGAGTGTGCGCTGATATGAAACTTCCTGGCAGATTAAAACTGTGTGCGGGCAAACGCTCTACCAACTGAGCTACCCAAGCACGACTCACGCCCCGTCCTCACAGTTTTAATTCCGCAAGTACCTCGTCTCCTACCTTCCAAACTTTACAAAGCTCTCCTGCGAACCATGCAGGACTAGCACTCCTGAAAGAAAGGATATTGCGGAGACATGGCTTAGCCACAGCCTGGGGGATGTTTCTAGTATGAAATTTTCACTCTACAGCGGAGTGTGTGCTGATAGAGCACTTTCCCGCGAAAGGCAAAGGTCCCGAGTTCGAGTCTCAGTCCGGCACACAGTTTTAATCTGCCAGGAAGTTTCAAGTTTTAAAGAGCTTAAAAATAAAAGAGAATGGCTCATTGGTGGTGGCTAGACACCTCGAGAATCAGCAGAATTCATTTGGTAGCAACACAGGCAGCATGAATGTACTGCACTTTGAAGAAAAAGGATGGTTGCTGTCAAATTTTGAGGAAGCTTAAATTTTCTGCACTTGAGGAGAGGAATGCATCAGAGTGTTAAATGAAAAGATAGAAGTATTTCTGGGCCCACCATAACAATTTCGTCCTTGAGAAGTAGCCACCAACTTTTACTTTAGGGAAACTCCCTATCGCACCCCCCTCAGATTTAGTGGTAAGATGGCCCAGTGGACAGCCTGAAGACAGGTCAAGCTTGAAAACAGGAAAAAGGTGTACCGAACTGTAAAAAAAAAAACAGTGAACAGTCCACACACAAGAAATGCAATAAAGAACAGCATACAACAGCAACAGCGTTGTAAATGCTCATGGTGTTTGACTGCAAAGCAGACAAGCCATGTCCAAAACTACCCTGTCACATCATCTTTTTTTCTACAAGATTATGAACTGTCCAACCAGTCACAGAAAAGTCTGTTCTCTTTCTGTAGTCCTGGCAGTTGTCATACTATACATTGGTTATAGAATATGTGTCACGTGGTAAGAATATGTTACCGTTGCAAGTGAATGTGATAAATAGTGAGAGCAAGCGAGATACCACATAGACGTCTCACAGAAATGAAAACAACAAGGGAATTCAAGAGTCAAAGACTTCAAAAACTGAATTCAATTTCAAAAATGTTACGAACATATGTTTTGGCAGAGCACAGAGAAACTGTGTGATTGTGAAACTGTTGCATTCATTTGTTGCAGCTTATGTGAGAAACTATTACATTTTCATCATGTACTTGGGAGTGATCACATTCACATTTATATCAGGTAAGAAAGCATATCTCAGTCACTTACCAGTCGTACAAATTATGTGCGTCGATAAGAGATTCTTATAATACGAAACACATACTGCCACTAATACCGTTTATGACACACCAGACATGTTTTCTGGTGGATGATTCGGTTGACTTATCAAATGTTTGTGGTTTTCATTTGAAAGCCACTTCCTTTCAGCTGCTAACAGTAGTTGTTGAGTCCATACCTTACACCTCACTGTTGCAAACAGATGTTACACCATGACACAGATATAAATTTGAATCAAGCAAATAGTGGGAAGAAGGAAAAGAAGTTGGCATGAGTGAGGTTTGAACGAGGCTCACATGCTTCACAGTTCAACACCATAATCACTTAACCATGACACTATTTCTGGTCCTAGCTGCTCTATATTGTACTTCTTGTTCTTGGACCATTCATTGTTTTTATCTTGCTTTCTTTTTTCACAGTCCAGTAAATCTTCTTCCTGTTTTCGTTCTTTATGTGTGTTCAATTTTTGACGTGCTGTCTGCTGGGCCCTCTTACCACTATATCTGAGATGGGAGTGCAATGGGGAGTTTCCCTTGTTAGCAGGATTAAATGAGCCTTGGGAGACTATTACATGACAACAAGAGAGTTTCATGGAAGACCTATATGTTTTTTTACTTCTGATGGTGCGTAATAGCATAGAAACTTTCAGGTAAGTTACACCACAAGACAATATTGATATTTATGTGGCTAGTTGTATGTACAGTATTGCAATGCATTGATGTTCCCTTGCTTTATAGCATGTAATAATGGGATAGTATAATCCTAAAACATGCTGAGGTACATATATCACACACTTGACAACTGACATGTAAATCTCTCAGTACTGATTCAGGAGACAGTTGTACGATGGCTTCACAACAGATATTCCAGGAATTCCTTAGCTGCAACTTGGGCTCACCATCCTTCCCCAGGTTTCTTCCAAAGAACACAAACCCCACAACAGAAGAAAGTGCACCCTTCGATAATCTCGAGATGGATCCTGATTAAATCATCCTCCCTACAGACAAAGGTTCCACCACTTTCGTGACAAATCGTAGTGACTGACTGACAGAATGCTTCCACCAACTGTGACTATTCCACCTGCAATCTCTGCTGCAGTGATTCCTCCCTAGACATCAAACAAAATCACCAATATCTACTAAAATCCTTAGACCTATCCCTTTCCATCACAATGAGCCTCCCCCCCCCCCCTCCCCCCCCCCCTCTCTCTCTCTCTCTCTCTCTCTCTCTCTCTCTCTCTCTCTCTCTCTCACACACACACACACACACACACACACACACACACACACACACACACACACACACACACACCTATGTTCTACGTCCTTCTCAGCATCCATAAACCCGACAATCCTGGACACCCTATTGTAGTTGGTTACTTAGCTTCCACTGAAATAACACAAGCTCTTGTCCATCAACACCTCCAACCAGTTGCCCATATAACATTACAACAACATCAATGGTCAGTGCCAGACGACATCATAGAGGCTCTTTGAAATAATGCAAAGAGCCTATTACCACATGTTGGTTATTTTTTAAGGGGATCAGTATGCTTACATAATGTATCCACGGGCCATATGTCTTAGAAGATTTTCCGTGGAATTAAAATACAATAGTTATATTTGCTCAATAACAGAGATATTTAGACATAGAAAATAGTTTTAGAATGCCAGAATGTGGGAAAAGTGTAGGAGTTTTGTTATTTTGGACAGAGAACCTTGCGTGTCAGAATGTGGCAGAAGCAGTGCAAGTGGTGAGGGGCCCAGACACATATTGCTTGGGATCTTTACCATTGGAGCAGTGCTAGAGTGTACATATGACCACTTAACCGGAATAAAGTAATATGTTTTGAACAGTGATTTTTTTTTTATTTAGCCCAGCCAGCTGCATTAAGTGAACAAATATCATGTAACCCTAGTATTGGCAAGAAGCTAAGTGAAATCGTCCCTAGACAGCCAATAAGTTAACAGAAAATGATAAGATTTTTTGTAGTGAGCAGGGCCATTTAGCGTTACAAAATGGGGGCTTGTCTGAGACGTCTGGATCATATCAGACGACCCAAAGGTAGTGTTGGTTGTGGCAAGAAGCAGTGAAGAAGGATTAAACGAAGATTTGGCACTTCAACGGAAGATTGTCAGCAGCTAAAGCAGCAGAAACCACACAGGCGGCAGACACAAGCAGTGGAAACCACATGGGTGGCAGCAGCAGTGCAGTACAACTTGAGACAAAGGCAGATTCAGTGCGGCAGTACCTTCTGGCGCTACGAAGTGCAGTAGTGGAGACGTAAACTTCAAAAGTTAAGTAAATCTGCAAGTGTGAGTTACATGTAGCTTTTATTGTTGTGTATTGCAAATGTTTGTGTTTGTTTTCTTTATTTGTCATAATGGGGGAAACAACAACAGCGAATAATGCTGTAAGTGATGTGGAATTAACAGATTAAAATATTATTGTTCAAATAGACATTATTGTTGCAAGTACATTCACAGAAATTTTGAGCGCTCTTGTTCAATCACAGAAAAGTGTAAATGATGTTCAAAATAGTGTGCAAGCACAAGATGTGCAATTAAAAACCCAAGGCAGCCAAATGAACGAACAGTTAAAAGAAGTTAAAGAGTAGTATGAATGAAATAAAAAGCAGTATACAGTCTGTGGAGTAAAGATTAAATCAGGGGCTGTCAGAATTGCAAGGCAAGCTAAGATTAGAAATAGACAGAAATGAACAAGAATGTGTCAGATTAAATGCAGAGGTAAAGGACAAAATTGTGAAGTTGGATGAAAAATGCACAGCTGAAAATTCCAAATTGAAAGAATGGCTGAAAGGGGAATTGGAAAGGAATCATATTGGTATAATGAAAATTTAATGAAGTAGATAGTAAAGTGAGTAAATTAGAGCTTGATGTCAATACTGAGATATAAAAACAAATCAAAAATATAGTTTCAAAGGTAACTAAGATGGAACATGGAAATGTTAGCAACATTGTAAATATGCAGCCCATACATAATATTCAGAATATCAGATGTTTTAATAATGATGGAAAATGTCATCCTGCCAATTTTGCTGCATATTGGAGAGATCGATGTGCGGATGGAATGACTTATTTGCAAAAGATTAAGTTTATGATAGGGGCATTAAGGGGCATTAGAAGGGGAAGCTTTGTCATGGGCAAACCAAAATCTGAACAATTTCATGACTTATGAAGACTCTGAGAAAGGATTTTAAATAAATACTCGGAAGAGGTAAAACAATCCAAAATATTTTTTTTTAAATGGGGCTATATACAGGGTGCTTGGGGAGGAAAGGTCAATATTTTACACAGTGATACTAACGTAATTCTGAACAAAAAATCATGTATGCACATAGGTCCGCAAATGCTTCATTAGGGAGGTATGGGTATTGAAAGAAACTAATTCTGCAAAACTGATGTGCTCAACGTGAATGTATATGTAACACAACTGGACCATAATGTACTTTTCTTGAAAACAATGTTACAGAGAAGTACAGTTGTGTTACATATTTTTACATAATGTTTATTTACTTTGCATTCAGTACATAATGCATTACAACATGCATGTTACATGTGTTGTTGTGGTCTTCAGTCCTGAGACTGGTTTGATGCAGCTCTCCATGCTACTCTATCATGTGCAAGCTTCTTCATCTCCCAGTACCTACTGCAACCTACATCCTTCTGAATCTGCTTAGTGTATTCATCTCTTGGTCTCCCTCTACGATTTTTACCCTCCACGCTGCCATCCAATGCTAAATCTGTGATCCCTTGATGCCTCAAAACATGTCCTACCAACCGATCCCTTCTTCTAGTCAAGTTGTGCCACAAACTTCTCTTCTCCCCAATCCTATTCAGTACCTCCTCATTAGTTACGTGATCTACCCACCTTATCTTCAGCATTCTTCTGTAGCACCACATTTCGAAAGCTTCTATTCTCTTCTTGTCCAAACTAGTTATCATCCATGTTTCACTTCCATACATGGCTACACTCCATACAAATACTTTCAGAAATGACTTCCTGACACTTAAATCAATACTGGATGTTAACAAATTTCTCTTCTTCAGAAACGCTTTCCTTGCCATTGCCAGCCTACATTTTATATCCTCTCTACTTCGACCATCATCAGTTATTTTACTCCCTAAATAGCAAAACTCCTTTACTACTTTAAGTGTCTCATTTCCTGATCTAATTCCCTCAGCATCACCCGATTTAATTTGACTACATTCCATTATCCTCGTTTTGCTTTTGTTGATGTTCATCTTATATCCTCCTTTCAAGACACTGTCCATTCCGTTCAACTGCTCTTCCAAGTCCTTTGCTGTCTCTGATAGAATTACAATGTCATCGGCGAACCTCAAAGTTTTTATTTCTTCTCCATGAATTTTAATACCTACTCCGAATTTTTCTTTTGTTTCCTTTACTGCTTGCTCAATATACAGATTGAATAACATCGGGGAGAGGCTACAACCCTGTCTCACTCCTTTCCCAACCACTGCTTTCCTTTCATGTCCCTCGGCTCTTATAACTGCCATCTGGTTTCTGTACAAATTGTAAATAGCCTTCCGCTCCCTGTATTTTACCCCTGCCACCTTTAGAATTTGAAAGAGAGTATTCCAGTCAACACTGTCAAAAGCTTTCTCTAAGTCTACAAATGCTAGAAACGTAGGTTTGCCTTTTCTTAATCTTTCTTCTAAGATAAGTCGTAGGGTCAGTATTGCCTCACGTGTCCCAACATTTCTACGGAATCCAAACTGATCTTCACCGAGGTTCGCTTCTACCAGTTATTCCATTCGTCTGTAAAGAATTCGCGTTAGTATTTTGCAACTGTGACTTATTAAACTGATAGTTCGGTAATTTTCACATCTGTCAACACCTGCTTTCTTTGGGATTGGAATTATTATATTCTTCTTGAAGTCTGAGGGTATTTCGCCTGTCTCATACATCTTGCTCACCAGATGGTAGAGTTTTGTCATGACTGGCTCTCCCAAGACCATCAGTAGTTCTAATGGAATGTTGTCTACTCCCGGGGCCTTGTTTCGACTCAGGTCTTTCAGTGCTCTGTCAAACTCTTCACGCAGTATCTTATCTCCCATTTCGTCTTCATCTACATCCTCTTCCATTTCCATAATATTGTCCTCAAGTACATCGCCCTTGTATAAACCCTCTATATACTCCTTCCACCTTTCTGCCTTCCCTTCTCTGCTTAGAACTGGGTTGCCATCTGGGCTCTTGATATTCATACAAGTGGTTCTCTTCTCTCCAAAGCTCTCTTTAATTTTCCTGTAGGCATTATCTATCTTACCCCTAGTGAGACAGGCCTCTACATCCTTACATTTGTTCTCTAGCCATCCCTGCTTAGCCATTTTGCACTTCCTGTCGATCTCATTTTTTAGACGTTTGTATTCCTTTTTGCCTGCTTCATTTACTGCATTTTTATATTTTCTCCTTTTGTCAATTAAATTCAATATTTCTTCTGTTACCCAAGGATTTCTATTAGCCCTCGTCTTTTTACCTACTTGATCGTCTGCTGCCTTCACTACTTCATCCCTCAGAGCTACCCATTCTTCTTCTACTGTATTTCTTTCCCCCATTCCTATCAATTGTTCCCTTATGCTCTCCCTGAAACTCGCTACAATTTCTGGTTCTTTCAGTTTATCCAGGTCCCATCTCCTTAAATTCTCACCTTTTTGCAGTTTCTTCAGTTTCAATCTGCAGTTCATAACCAATAGATTGTGGTCAGAATCCACATCTGCCCCTGGAAATGTCTTACAATTTAAAACCTGGTTCCTAAATCTCTGTCTTACCATTATATAATCTATCTGATACCTTTTAGCATCTCCAGGATTCTTCCAGGTATACAACCTTCTTTTATGATTCTTGAACCAAGTGTTAGCTATGATTAAGTTATGCTCTGTGCAAAATTCTACAAGGCGGCTTCCTCTTTCATTTCTTCCCCCCAATCCATATTCTCCTACTATGTTTCCTTCTCTCCCTTTTCCTACTGACGAATTCCAGTCACCCATGACTATTAAATTTTCGTCTCCCTTCACTACCTGAATAATTTCTTTTATCTCGTCATACATTTCATCAATTTCTTCATCATCTGCAGAGCTAGTTGGCATATAAACTTGTAATACTGTAGTAGGCATGGGCTTTGTGTCTATCTTGGCCACAATAATGCGTTCACTATGCTGTTTGTAGTAGCTAACCCGCACTTGTATTTTTTTATTCATTATTAAACCTACTCCTGCATTACTCCTATTTGATTTTGTATTTATAACCCTGTAATCACCTGACCAAAAGTCTTGTTCCTCCTGCCACCGAACTTCACTAATTCCCACTATATCTAACTTTAACCTATCCATTTCCCTTTTTAGATTTTCTAATCTACCTGCCCGATTAAGGGATCTGACATTCCACGCTCCGATCCGTAGAACGCCAGTTTTCTATCTCCTGATAACGACGTCCTCTTGAGTAGTCCCCGCCCGGAGATCTGAATGGGGGACTATTTTACCTCCGGAATATTTTACCCAAGAGGACGCCATCATCATTTAATCATACAGTAAATCTGCATGTCCTCGCGAAAAATTACGGCTGTAGTTTCCCCTTGCTTTCAGCCGTTCGCAGTACCAGCACAGCAAGGCCGTTTTGGTTAATGTTACAAGGCCAGATCAGTCAATCATCCAGACTGTTGCCCCTGCAACTACTGAAAAGGCTGCTGCCCCTCTTCAGGAACCACATGTTTGTCTGGCCTCTCAACAGATACCCCTACGTTGTGGTTGCACCTACGGTACGGCCATCTGTATCGCTGAGGCATGCAAGCCTCCCCACCAACGCCAAGGTCCATGGTTCATGGGGGGGATGTTACATGTATTCAGTTGAAAAAGACGTACCACATCTTTTACAAACAGCTTTAACACTTGATCATACAGATGTTGTACAGTTCACAGAGCAGGTTCAAATATCACACCACAAACATCATTGCACTTTTGCGCTCTAGCGATAACATGTTGTGTTGCTTGTTAAATTACCTGTGGTTGGTTCCTAATCAATTCAATTCAGCAGCGCCCATCATGCGACGAAGCACTTCATCTCATGTATTTACCTTCACTTTGTGCACCTTTGATTTCATCCAACCCCATAAACAGAAATCTAAAGATGTAAGGTCAGGTGATCTTGGAGGCCAGTTAATAGCACTGCCACGACCAATCCAACGATTAGGATAGGTGCGGTAACATGTGGATGGGCACCGTCATATTGAAAGTACATTCCAGTTCGCTTGGCTAAAGGAACATCTTCCAATAGTTCCACAAACGAATTTTCTAAAACATTCAGGTACCTCTCTCCCATCAATCACTGATTCATAACAAATGGACCTATCAAAAGGTTACCGATCATGCCACACCAAACATTTATGGCAAACGAACTTGGAAAGTGCTATCCACTGAAGTGTGTGTATCTTCCGATGACCATACACGATTATTGTGTGTGTTGTTTATTCCATGTCGTGAAAACAGGGATTCGTCAGTGAATAGCATGTAGGGAAGCTAATGACTATTCTCAATTACCCAATGACAGAATTGCAGTTGTTGGGCACTGTCCCCAACGTGGAGATTTTGGACACGCTGTATGTGAAATGATACAGGTCTTCTGCATGTAATGTTTCCCATACACGTATCTATGGGACATTCATATGTGGGGACATTCTTTGTATGCTCGTACCAGGAATTGCTCAACACTTGCGATAATTTCTTCCTGTTCTTGCAAAGTTTGTTAACGTGCATGCTTGGAAGAAAAATATCTACTCGGAAGAGAGCCTGTTGCACGCAAAGTGACAAACACTTTGGTAAATACCCTGCGATCAGGTAATCGTCGAGTCGGAAAGCGCCTGTGGTATTCTTCTCTTGCAGTGGTAGCACTACCGTCGCAGACGCCATAAACATACCCCACATCTGTGTATTCCTCATTACTGTAGATGTGTGGCATTGTTAGCAGCTCTTGTATGAACACAGTAACACCATACACTACATAGCTAACTGATCTGTCACCGGTCCTATACATAATGCAGCATACACAGCACAACAGTGCAACAATGGGCGATTGTACTACATACGTCACATGACCATAATACATGGTAGGTTGCATAGTATAAACAAGGCATGTTCTCGTGCATTGTTTACAAGAAAATCACATTACAGTCAAGTTGTATTGCACATACATTCACATTGTGCACATCAGTTTTGCAGAATTAAAGTTCCTTTCAATACCTACACCTACATAACGAAGCATTTGCAAACCTATGTTCATATAACTTTTTGTTCAGAATTACTTATACTATCATTGTTTAAAATATTGACATTTCCTCCCCAAATACCCTGTGTAGACCAGGAATGGGAAATATGAGAGATTTTTGTATGGAAGAAACAGAAAAATTAGCACATTTGGACAAGCCAATGGGGCCATTAATAATCATTTCCAATTTAAAGAGGAGATTGCCTGAAAATGTAGGATGTGATCTCATAAATGCTCCAGGAGATGATGCAGACTTATTCCTTGATTATGTTGGGAATATGGATACAGCTTTACCACTGACAAACAGAAAAAATTCCCAAAATGACAGAAATCAAGATGGAAGGGTAAAGGGTAATTACAGGGATGACAACAGAAACTCCCACAGAGATTCCTGTAATAATGATAGGAGAAATTCAGGATCTAATTATAGAAGGGATTACAATAGGCCACAATATGATCATGTTGAAGGGACAGCTGGGGGGGGGGGGGGGGGGGGGGGTCAGATAGACCTCGCAACTGGGGAAATGAGTAGGTATCCCACCTAAGGTACGAGTGGGGATAAAGCCTGACAATGCTTGGGAAAGGATCAGGGGAGAAAGGCTGACTAAGGCACCTATGCATAGCCAGTTTAATTCGTTCCATATGGAGAGGATTTTGGGTGAAGGTGAATTCTGTGGAGAAGTTTTTGAAAGTTCTGGGAAGAAAAGGAAGGGAGAGAGAAAATTCAAAGAAAACAGTGTCTTCGAAAATGTAAGAGATTTGTTTCAATGGGCCGAGTCAAGTGATGGAATGAATGGTGAAGATTCAAATATTTCTGACAATGGAAACGCTAGTCCAACAATTTTGAGGTATCATAATTCTGTTAGTTCTGATACTGTAGTGACACTAGAAAAGTTGAGTGTATGTATTAATACTACTGAGCAGCATGAGAAAATTGTAAATGAAGTAACAGTTATGCTTCTACCGTATGCAAATATTGGAAGGGTGGATCCTTTGTGTGTTAATATTCCTTGTGCTGGTTGCATATGTGGTATTTCAAATATTGTCAATGGTGATGTGAATTTTCAATCTTGTGTCAATAAAGTTGCTAATGTTGCATGTGCTAATGCTGATGTTGATGCTAGTGCAGAGGATGCAGTATATGAGGTAGTGAAAGTAGAGCCACCTAATAATATTAATGGTGTACGTGGTATTATTGGAGATCTTTGTGAATCCATTATTGGGAGCAATGCCTCAGATGTGTGTTGTACGCAGCAGTGCTGCAGAGGCAGATCCTGTGCGTAATGTACATGTTATTGTTGTAAATAGTTCTTCATGCACAGAAGACAAAATTTATTGCAGAGAGGGGGCACTAGCAGATGTAACTAATGGAAATGGAATTGTAGACATAGCAATAAGTACTTTTTGGGTACCAAAGTCAGGGCTAGACGAAATTAGAGGGGAATTTATAAATGTAATCAGCAGTTTAAAGCAACAACAAAAGACCAGGCCACCAGAAATACTACAGCACAGTGGAGAAAAAAATTTATCATGAGGAAAATGAAATAAATACGAAATTATTGGCAGCTACTGAGGAACTTTTTGATGAAACTGGTGTGGTAGACAACAATGTTTTGCAGTGTGCTGTCGATACAGCAGGGGATACAAACAATAGAAATGTAATATTAGTTCTGGGAGTAGCAATAAGGCAATGAACCGCACAGAGGGAGAATTCAATATTACAACCATGAGAGGTGCTATAAATGAATTTCAAAGTACTGAGAAGGATATGTTTGAGTAAGAACCTTTTAGAAATAATCAACTAATAAAATTACAACCAAAAATTAAAATGAGTGTTGGAGGGTTTAAGACTGAAGCACTTCTTGATTCAAGCAATGAGATTAGTGGGGTCCCTGAAATGTTTTTTGAACATCTGAAATCCATTACAGAAGTTATGGAATTGCCAGTCAGAATGCGGATTAGGGGTGCAACCAACAGGTTAAGCAAACCTGTTAGGACCCAAGTGTACTTTATGACAGGCGATATTGAGTTTAGCCAAAACTGTATGTTTATTCCTGAACTCTGTATGAATTTTATTATTGGGATGGATTAGATGACCGATGTAGGAGCTGTTCTAGACTGCAAAAGAAACCAGTTAAAGATAGATGAAAGTGGGACTAATTTAATCATAGACCTCACCAAGTCATTAACAGGGAAAATGATGATAGCATCACTTGTAGTGGATTAAAGGGCAAGAGAAAACAGTACACAGTCGAGGCAGCCACAGATCTGAAGAAGGCAATGTCAGAAATTAAAACAAAATTGATAATATTGAAGGGATAAGTAAAGAACAAAGGCAGGACTTGCATGATCTGTTGTATGAATAAAATGACATTTTCTGATGTGCCAGGAAGGGTGAAAGACTTTGAATGTGTTATAAATGTTAAGCCAAATGAACCATTCATGCAGAGACCATACCATACAGCTGTTGCACTAAGGAAGGTAGTTGAAATAGAACTGGAAATAATGCTGCAGACAGGGATAATAGAGAGAAGCAATAGTCAATAAAGTAATCCACTAGTTGTCAAGAAGATGGATAAATCAGTGAGGCTCGTATTAGATGTTAGAAAGCTGAATACCAGAAAATACGGATGATCTGATCTATCAGTTCCACCATGCCGAAACAATGTCAAGTGTGGGTCTGACATATGGTATGTAGCAAATTCCCTTAGCCAAGAAGAGTAGGCAGTATACTGCTTTCTTGTAAGGTGGCAGATGCTACCAGTTTAAGGTAGTTCCTTTTGGTCTGAACATTTATGTGGCTATTTTTATAAGAGCATTACATCATGTTTTACATTGAGAGCTTTCGAGCAAACTGACAATTTATGTGGACGACATATTGATGGCATCTGTTGACTCAGAAAGTTACTGCCATCTACTGAGGGAAGTGTTAGGTGCCCTTAGAAGGGGGCAGCATGAAGCTAAAACTAAGTAAGTGTGTGTTTGCCAGGAAGGGGAGAGAATTCTTGGGACAGGTTATCACACCCACAGGAAAGATACCAAAGAAAGACAGGTTTCAGGCTATAGCTATGTTCCCAATGCCTAATACCAAAAAGCAATTAAAAGACCTTTTTGGAAATATGTAATTTCTATTTAAAGTCTTATCAGGAATCAGACTCTAAACTCACCAAACCTAACAAGTTAAAAAAAAATTGCAACTTTTATGTCGACACAGAACTGCAGCAAAGATTTCAGGAGATAAAAGCTAGTTTAAATAACAGTGGATTACTATACCACTCAGATACAACCCTGACTTACTGTTTGTACACTGACAGCAGTGATTATGGTTTGGGAGTGGCATTGTCACAGAAAAAAGTGTAAGTGGACACGATGAACTAAGGAGTATAGCTTTTGCATCAAGAACTCTTTCCAAACATGAACGGAGTTATAGGTCACTGAAAAGGAGTTGTTAGCAGTTGTGCAGGCATTCACCAAGTTCAGAAACTATCTACTGGGCCATGAAGTGATTGTTTTCACTGATCATAAAACAATGAGCTATTTACATGAATGTAAATTGTTGAACAGCAGACTAATGAAGTGCGCCATGTTCCTACAGCAATTTAATTGCAGCATCCAGTACATAAATGGAACTGAAAATGTCGTGGCTGCTGCTTTCTCAAGATTACCAGTGAGAACTGGCGATATGCTAGAGAGAGAAAGAGGATGGAAATGAATTTAAATTGCTATACATAAAGGGTTTGCTGAGCGAAAGACGTATCAGAGGAGTATGTAGGGACATAAGAAGATCAGAGGATCAGGATCCCAAGCTACAACAGATAAAGGGGCACCTGGGAACTACAGAGAAAGAAAATTTGAATAAATATTACAAAATATATAAGGGAATTTTGTTCAGAAGGGCAAACGAAAACAGTGATGAATGAAAGTTATGTTTTCAGAGAACTATGTCAGTAACTTAATTCAGCATGTGCACCAGAGCTATGGATCTCACAAATGCACTGAAATAATAAGGGAAAAATGTTTTGTTCAGTAATAAGGTCAGACGAGTATGGGAACAACTTGAGAGAGCTGTGACACCTGTCAGAGTTAAGGTAAGCCAGGCACACAGTCAGGGATGCATGTAGCATATAATACCAGAGAAGGTCAGAGATCTGGTAGCAGTTGATTTTTTTGGGCCTCTGCCAACTGGAAGAGGTGGATGCAAATACATTTTTGTAATAGAGAACAATTTAGTAAATATATCAAGTTGTATGCAATCAAATGGGCAACCAGTAGAAGTCTGATTTCCAAGTTCACACAAGAGTATTTTCCTTTGATTAGTGTACCAAAAGCTATTTTAAGAGGCAATGGATCCCAATTTACTAGCAATGGTTGGATTCAGTTTACAGATACAACAGGGATAAAGCATATAAGAATCTCAGTGTATTATCCTTCGAGCAATCTGGCAGAACGATATATTAGAGAATTGGGCTCATTCTGCAGGATATATTGTAGCAATAAACATAGCTCTTGGGTGCAATATCTAAAAGATTTTGAAACAGTAATTAATTGTGTGAAGCACAGCTCAACGGGGTTTTCACCATGGGAGGTGGAGTTCAACACAAAGCCACCAAATCTGTTCACAGAATATGTCAATTGCACCCTGTGTCATGAGGCGAGAAGAGAAGAGTTGGAAACTTTTGTAAGTGAGAACATGGAGAGAAGAGCAATACAAAGAAAGCAAAGACAGGACAGAAAGGTGAAGGTGACATAAGAGATGGGGATCGTGTGTGTGTGTGTGTGTGTGTGTGTGTGTGTGTGTGTGTGTGTGTGTGTGCTACTTCTGAAGGGTAAAGATTCAGTTTAATCCTAAAAATAGGTATTGTTTGATCACTGACTTTGTAATAATGCTGTGTGCGATTTTATCAAGTGCACATTTAAAGATTTTGTTATTGTTTAGATTTTAAGTTATATCTGATTGTTATACACAAGCAGGAGGGTAAAACAAGCCATTTGATTCATGAGGGAAATAGCTGGGGTTAATGGTTGATTTTCTTGTCAGATATGGAGTTGGACTTTGATTCATTGATGCTGAGAAGATTGCATGATATCACAGCTGGGAATTATTTTGCATTTTTATGTTACTTTGAAAATTGATTCCCAAATTGAAGGTTTGATTTGTGCATTTATTGAGCTTTGTTTTGTTTTCCTTGACGACTTACCACAGTAATATTTCAGTGAATGTGAGTTTCAGTAGAATATCTTAGCTTGTTACTAAATCAAGTAACTAGTCGTTTTTCTCCTCAAATTTGCAAACTAAATATGGTCAAGTTTAATATTAACTGTAACAGAACTCTTACTATTAATTATAAATGCTGTCGTGCTCCAAATATAAACTTATTACACTTCATGAAACAGAACTAAATATTCATACAACACAAAATTACTGATTTTAACTGAAATTTACTTCTAAAATACTGTGTCACTGGGTAAAACCAATTTCAACTTCAGCAACAGAACAATTTAAGCACTGTTTTATTTAAAATGCTAGTGGAGGGCAACAGTAGAGAATGAAGATGATTTGTATCTCTAAGAAAGCAGATTCCCATCCACATTAAAGAGAGATGCACAAAGTATGTGACTAATCTATATTATAACCATGAGGCAGGTCTATCCTGTGATTCACAAAATTAAATTGTTTTGTGATAACAGAGTTTTCACAAAAGCAACTTTTAATTTCCATTCAATTGTTAATCCAAATAACAGAGCATCTGATAGACTGAAGAAGCACTAAGCATGTCCCAGTATGTAAGTCTTACAGCCTGTTCTTACTTTTGAAACTATTTACTATGTTATTTACTGTACAATTCACATTGCTGGGCGATGTCTCCCTACACCCAACACAATACACATGCTATTGTCAAAACTATCCTATTATTGTGCAACAAACAATACTGAAAAAATTAGTGAACAATGAATTTGGTTATTAAACTGAAGATTTGTATATTTGGAAATACGACTTTATCACTGTATTGATAAATAAAATACCACAAGTAGTTTCCAAACTCACTTCATCATCGTCATCTGGTACTGGAGCAACTGTAGCTGTAACTGGCAAATCCTGCAACCGTTGCCACATTTTGTGAGCTGCCTGCCGCTTAGCTAATTTCTTTGATTTCCCTGTACCTGTCATCACAAAAGTAATATTTGAAAATTTGTCTTTCATTAAGAAAACAAGAACTGCAAAGAATTTGTCATGGGATATATAACTTCAGAACACCTGAGGCAATCTTTATTGGGAAAAATGATATAAAAGTACATTCATCATAATTGATCATCTAGTTGTAACACTTCTCGTTTATATTACTGATTTTATAGCATTTTCATTTCAATATTAAAAACTTCACTAGCTCTAAAATATTGTTATGAAGTGTTTAAAACACTAGTTATCCTGTACCAAAATAAGACTAAATAAATCAAGCAGTGGTGCTTTACAGCTGAACACTATTATTTCCTTTTTTATATTGAAAAAAACAGTAAATGAACAGATGAACTCATTAGTAATGACTCTCAGGACAGAAGTCCCAATACCCCCCCCCCCCCCCCCCACACACACACACACACACACACACACACACACACACACACACACACACACACAGCAAACGAATCTGCTCCAGTGCTGAATCCCTGAACCATTACACCAATAACCTGAAAACAGCTTTCGCATCACACAACTACCCTCCCGACTTGGTACAGAAGCAAATAACCAGAGCCACTTCCTCATCCCCTCAAACCCAGAACCTCCCACAGAAGAACCCCAAAAGTGCCCCACTTGTGACAGGATACTTTCTGGGACTGGATCAGACTCTGAATGTGGCTCTCCAGCAGGGATACGACTTCCTCAAATCCTGCCCTGAAATGAGATGCATCCTTCATGAAATCCTCCCCACTCCACCAAGAGTGTCTTTCTGCCGTCACCCTAACCTTCGTAACCTCTTGGTTCATCCCTATGAAATCCCCAAACCACCTTCTCTACCCTCTGGCTCCTACCCTTGTAACTGCCCCCGGTGTTAAACCTATCTCATGCACCCTCCCTCCCACCACCACCACCACCACCACCTACTCCAGTCCTGTAACCCGGAAGGTGTACACGATCAAAGGCAGAGCCACGTGTGAAAGCACCCACGTGATTTACCAACTGACATGCTTACACTGTGAAGCCTTCTATGTGTGAATGACAAGCAACAAACTGTCCATTCGCACGAACAGACACAGGCAGACAGTGTTTGTTGGTAATGAGGATCACCCTGTGGCTAAACATGCCTTGGTGCACAGCCAGCACATCTTGGCACAGTGTTACACTGTCCGGGTTATCAGGATACTTCCCACTGACACCAACCTATCAAAACTCTGGAAATGGGAACTTGCCCTTCAATATATTCTCTCTTCCCGTTACCCACCAGGCCTCAACCTCCGCTAATTTCAAGTGCCGCCCCTTGTACATCACTTGTCATTCAACAACATCTTAGCCTCTGTACTTCCGCCTCGACTGACATCTCTGCCCAACCTCTTTGCCTTTAAATATGTCTGCCTGTGTCTGTATATGTGCGGATTGATATGTGTATACCTGTCCTTTTTTCCACTCCCGGGATTCGAATGACTCCTTACCCTCTCCCTTAAAACCCACATCCTTTCGTCTTTCCTTCCCCTTCCCTCTTTCCTGATGAAGCAACCTTGGGTTGCGAAAGATTTTTTATTGTCTCTATCAACGTACCAACGCTTTCGTTTGGTAAGTTACAGCATCTTTGTTTTTAGATATATTTTTCCCACGTGGAATGTAGAAAAACCTGTTTCTTCTTCAGTTGGGGGAGTTTAAGAATAAAATTTCCTATTTCATACAAGGAACAGATTAATTCAGCTTAATGTCGAATTCACCACTATTAAATCTCTGCACCAAGCAGCACCGCACTCCATTACGTGTGGTCGGAAAATCCATCTTTGGCTGCATTTCTCTGTGCTAACATCGCAGGCCGCCTTCATGCATGTGTGCTTCAAAACACAGCGACTGGCCACCCATAGCACTCAACGATTGGCCATCCAGAACATACAGTGACCCCAGCCCCATTAACTATGGAGCCTATTTAATGCTGCTACTGACATTTACAAGCCAGTTCTCATCATGCTAGGTTATACTCCACACCTCACAAGTGCTACACTGTGGTCAATGTAGATTCGGCTGCACTCTGGACTTAGAATCCGAATACCATACTGGACTTCATTCACTTGGCTTATTATGTCAACGGACTTTTGATTTCTGCCGGAATTCCACATTTCACTTGCATTTCCTGGACATTGGTATAAACATCATCAATTTATATAATTTGCCATAAAGTGTTCATCTACAACTTGGCACTTGGTAACAGAACTGTGTGTGTCTGTGTTGTGTCAATAAACTGGCATTATATCTGTTGTGTTATTCCTAGTTATAACACTCAAGTGACTCATGCAAGAGCTCTTAGTAGCATTTAAACAAACAGTGTTGTGAAAAGTGAAAACATCAGGTGAACATTTTCATTGGATGATGTTTTTAAATGTCTTCATAAAGGTGCAACTTAACAACAATGCCTCAAACTGATTTCTTCAACTTTGGTAATGAATCTGTTCCAGAAAGATGGTTTGAAATTTGTTTATAGAATTTCATCGTGGCTGAGCTGTAGAGCCACAAAATTGATGACACAAACTTCTATGACATGTAATGTCAAATTCAGCTATGTTCTGAATCTGCATGGTAGATCTGTATGTGGTTTAACTGACAACTGTTAAATATGTTTAGTTTTTTTCTTTCAAGAGGTTTTGATTCTGATTGTTGCCTTTTTTTAATTTAGTGTGAGGTGAGCAAATGCCACGGCCGACTCAAGATTTGTCTGTTATGCGTGGAGGACACACACACACACACACACACACACACACACACACACACAAACACACACTTTCTTTCTTTCGTTTTTTTAACAATAATTACTGTTAACTGTTGTTTCCCTAGTTCACTGATGAAAGCTATCAAAAGGAGGATTAAGACACGTTATTTTGCTCTGTTGAGCAGAACGTAACACAGATTTACTAAAATATGTTATACATTAATAGAAATAACTGGGCTGTCTTTTTCCATAAGAGCAATGAAAAAAGGTGCTATTATTATTATTATTATTATTATTCTTTCTTTTCTCAGACGTTATGTCTGGTCAAAAATGGAAAGTGACACGGACCTTGATCAAGCGTGACTTCCTTTTAACTGTACGGTATATGTTATGTTGCATTTAGGAACTTTCAGGTGATTGAACATGTATAAATAATTACGGATATCTGTAGTTGTATATATAAGTTTGGATGTAGCTGTATTGCATTGATGTACTGGTGGATATTGTGTGGTATGACTCCTGTAGTTGATAGTATAATTGGCATAATGTCAACTTTATCCTGATGCCGTATGTCCTTGACTTCCTCAGCCAGTTGGATGTATTTTTCAATTTTTTCTCCTGTTTTCTTTTGTATATTTGTTGTATTGGGTATGGATATTTCGATTAGTTGTGTTAATTTCTTCTTTTTATTGGTGAGTATGATGTCAGGTTTGTTATGTGGTGGTGTTTTATCTGTTATAATGGTTCTGTTCCAGTATAATTTGTATTAATCATTCTCCAGTACATTTTGTGGTGCATACTTGTATGTGGGAACGTGTTGTTTTATAAGCTTATGTTGTAAGGCAAGCTGTTTATGTATTATTTTTGCTACATTGTCATGTCTTCTGGGGTATTCTGTATTTGCTAGTATTGTACATCCGCTTGTGATGTGATCTACTTTTTCTATTTGTTGTTTGCAAAGTCTGCATTTATCTGTTGTGGTATTGGGATCTTTAATAATATGCTTGCTGTAATATCTGGTGTTTATTGTTTGATCCTGTATTGCAATCATGAATCCTTCCGTCTCACTGTATATATTGCCTTTTCTTAGTCATGTGTTGGATGCGTCTTGATCGATGTGTGGCTGTGTTAAATGATACGGGTGCTTGCCATGTAGTGTTTTCTTTTTCCAATTTACTTTCTTCGTATCTGTTGATGTTATGTGATCTAGAAGGTTGTAGAAGTGGTTATGAAATTGCAGTGGTGTAGCCGATGTATTTATATGAGTGATTGCTTTGTGTATTTTGCTAGTTTCTGCTCATTCTATAAAGAATTTTCTTAAATTGTCT
Organism: Schistocerca americana; assembly: GCF_021461395.2. NCBI lineage: Eukaryota > Metazoa > Arthropoda > Insecta > Orthoptera > Acrididae > Schistocerca > Schistocerca americana. Next base: position 321,564,953 of record NC_060121.1, on the reverse strand, counting down.
ACCTGTCCATAATGTACGTTTTTATGTCAATAAATCCCCTTCCTCCGTCCTTTCTGCTTAATGTGAATCTTTCCGTTGCTGAATGTATGTGATGTATTCTATATTTGTGGCATTGTGATCGTGTAAGTGTATTGAGTGCTTCTAGGTCTGTGTTACTCCATTTCACTACTCCAAATGAGTAGGTCAATATTGGTATAGCATAAGTATTTATAGCTTTTGTCTTGTTTCTTTCTGTCAATTCTGTTTTCAGTATTTTTGTTAGTCTTTGTCTATATTTTTCTTTTAGTTCTTCTTTAATATTTGTATTATCTATTCCTATTTTTTGTCTGTATCCTAGATATTTATAGGCATCTGTTTCTTCCATCGCTTCTATGGAGCCGCTGTGGTTATCCAATATGTAATCTTCTTGTTTAGTGTGTTTTCCCTTGACTATGCTATTTTTCTTACATTTGTCTGTTCAAAAAGCCATATTTATATCATTGCTGAATACTTCTGTTATCTTTAGTAATTGGTTGAGTTGTTGATTTGTTGCTGCCAGTAGTTTTAGATCATCCATGTATAGCAAATGTGTGATTTTGTGTTGGTATGTTCCAGTAATATTGTATTCATAATTTGTATTATTTAGCATGTTGGATAGTGGGTTCAGAGCAAGGCAGAACCAGAAAGGACTTAATGAGTATCCTTGGTATATTCCACACTTAATCTGTATTGGCTGTGATGTGATATTATTTGAATTTGTTTGTATATTAAGTGTGGTTTTCCAATTTTTCATTACTATGTTTAGGAACTGTATCAATTTAGGATCTACTTTGTATATTTCCAATATTTGTAGTAACCATGAGTGGGGGTACACTATCACAAGCTTTTTGGTGATCAATGTATGCGTAGTGTAGCGACCTTTGTTTAGTTTTAGCTTGATATGTCACCTCTGCATCTATTATCAGTTGCTCTTTACATCCTCGTGCTCCTTTGCAACAGCCTTTTTGTTCTTTATTTATAATTTGTATGTGTTACTAATTTCTGTGTAATGACTGAAGTTAATATTTTGTATATTGTTGATAGGCATGTTATGGGGCGATATTTAGCTGGGTTTGCTGTTTTCTGCTTGATCTTTAGGTTTCAGATAAGTTATTCCATGTGTAAGTGTATCAGGGAATGTGTATGGGTCTGCAATGTAACTGTTAAATAATTTAGTTAGATGTGAATGTGTTGAGGTGAACTTCTTTAGCCAGAAATTTGGTATTTGTACTTTGTCTTTTCCAGGGGCTTTCCAATTGTGAGTAGAATTAATTGCTTCGGTGACTTCATGTTGCAAAATTATCACTTCAGGCATCCGCAGTATCATCTTGTATGTGTCTGTTTCTGCTTGTACCCACCGTGCATGCCTGTTATGTTGTACCGGGTTTGACCATATGTTGCTCCAGAAGTGTTCCATGTCTGTTATGCTTGGTGGATTGTCTATTTTAATGTGTGTGTTATCTATTGTCTGGTAAAATTTCTTTTGGTTTGTGTTGAATGTTCGGTTTTGTTTCCTTCTATTTTCACTTTTTTTGTATCTTCTAACTCATTTGGCCAATGCTTGTAATTTCTGCTTCTTTTCATCTAATTGCTCTATCGTTTCTTGTTGTGAGATTTTACCTAACCTTTTTCGGTTTTTTTCTGACATTTCATTTCTTATAAATTGTGTTAGCTGTCCGATGTCTTTTCTCACTTTTTCTATTCTGATCTGTAGCCTGTGTTGCCATGCTGTTTTGTGGGTTTCTTCTGTGTGTTGGTTGGTTCTGATCTCTGCCTAGTGTGTATATTTAGTGTAGTGAGTGCTCCTATATAAACCAGTAGTTGTAACTCTTCCATAGTTGTGTTTTCATTTACTTTGTTGTGTATGATTGTGTTGATAGTTTTTATTGTTGTTTCGACTTGTGGGTTATTTGGCGGTCTATGCAAGAATGGTCTAATGTCTGTATTTGTGTCTTTGTATTCTATATATGTCAGCTGAAATTTTTCTTCCATATCTAACGTGTGTCACTTCGTGTTCTATTTGTACTTGTTCTGGTGGCTGTCTTAAGATTTCATTTTCCTCTGATTGTTTAATTGATGCGCGTTGGTCTTTGTTTGTTTGCTCTGGGATGTTTGAGTCCATTACTGTATTATCTTCTTCTTCTGATTGCACATTATTTTGTTCCAGTATTTGTTGTACTTGTTGTTTGATGTTTTCTAATTCTGACTGGGGTATCCTGTTATTTTTGATTACTACACGGATCTGATCAGCTAGTTGTTGTTGTGTTAAAAATTTTAATTCTGGGATCTGGTAATAAATGTTGTGTATACTTGTGATCTGTATCCAGTTGTGTTGGTTCCTATTTTTGTTGCTTGGTAATAACAGAACATGAGGTGTCGATTAACTTCATCTGATCATCTCATCCTCTGTCTGTTTTCCTTCTAGGGTGGTTGCAGGAAGCATATCCTACAAAACACCTCTATTTGGATTTAAATCATTTTCCAGTTGGCTAGCAGTGTCGTTACCATTGTGGGCGGGCATAGGGTTCAAGCGTCGTCCCCGACCATGACGGCGCTTGTCCGAGGCTTCTTTAGTTCTGTCCTGAACCAAGTAATCACACTAAAAGGGGGTTAGCCCTATTAGTGGTTTGTTCTTTTCGTCGCCTTTTACGACTGGCAGAACATACCGGAGGCCTATTCTTTTCCCGGACCTCCTATTATTACCACCACCACCACCACCACCACCACCACCATCATCATCATCATCATCATCATCATCATCATTTTGAGTTTACTTCCTGTTATTCAAAAACAAACTTATTGTTTGAGAAAAACGTTATGCGGAAGATAACCCCTGTAACCTCGCAAAAAAATAGAAAAGAAGAGGAAAAGGCAATTAACTAAAACAAAATGAGGAATTAAGAAAAGTGATATTTTGGAATAATAACCTTCAGTCTTAATATCCTAAGAACATTGATTGGAGCCAACTTATTTAGGGAAATACTAATATTTGTAGCAGCAATAGGTGCTCAGAAATATCTCTGATCCATTCCTGCACTCTGTCTATCTTAAGTTTTGCAGTCCTCAATCCCCACAGCTCTCACTAAGTGGTGCTATCACTGACACTTCAGTCACCAACTCCCGACACTACCCACTATTGTTTAGAGAGTGAATGCACATTAGTAATGTGCAGTCGTGGACCGATGCAGTTAATGCCACCACTAAAGTAGCCAGAGGACGAGGAGCTAGGTGACTGTAAGGATGTCAGTCAAACTGAAACACCCATGGGTGACTTTTTGAAACTATCAGTGGAAAGAATAGCAAGGAGAGACAAAATTACCAATTTCTTTGTTAAAAGTTAATAGTTAAAGTAACAATAAACATGGCCAGAAATGACTTAGATGAAGTGAAAAACTGATGGTAGATTCAAACAAGAGTTATGCCTGCAGGTATCAAATCAAAAGAAATAGTTAAATCTCTGGAGAGAAAGTTTAAACAAAGAACTAAATAATCAAAATAAAAAAATCAGAGAAATTGTCGGCCACCTCTGAAGCTTTAACCAACACAACATAAGCAATTTTGCTGAGTTAAATGTTAATGTGACCGAAGTTGACAAACTGGAAAAACAAAGTTAAGTCGAAAGTAGATAAGACAGTTAAACTATATTAATATAATTAATGATCAATTTAACAATTTAAAACTAATATTAGAAGAACTTATTAAAAATAATGGTTTTTTTCAAAGGCAGTTTAACAATAGTTTAGAAGTACTGCAAACCAAAGTCATGGAAATTGTGCAGGGAGTATCATCTGATGTAAATGCCCACAGATAACTTCAGAAGATGGTTTCTGGGATGTAGCAACTGAGTTATGGGAAACAGACAAGAATTAAAAATGCTAAAGAATTAGTTGAACTGAACAGTCAATACTTGCACTGAAAGAATTATTTCGGAAAAATTCAGCTAGGAAAATTGGAATAGGATATTTATCAGTTTGAAGCATAAATTTGAGGAATCTGAAAATGGAGGAGAATTAAAAGGAACTGCAGTGTCCTCACTCATAATGACAATAGCAAACGTAAATGAGTAATGGGAAGAATTTCATCTAGAAAGTGGAAGTCACGTATCCAATAATATTCCATGTTTTAAACCTGAAGGGGAAATACATCCTATTGTCTTTTAATGAACCTCTGAAGATGAAAGAAACCTAGAACAGGAAAGCATTAAAGCACTAGTATGAAGAGAAATATTGGTATAAGGGTTAAGTTCTTAGGTGAACCTGTAAATGAGAGCCATCGGATGAGGGTATTAGTAGCATGCCCAGCTATGTATGGGAGAAAATGCTTGGGAATGATTGGTTAACAGTCTGTTCAATTTTTAGTCACTTGGAACAATTGCATATCCTTAATAAAGCTTGTGAATAAGAAGTGGAGAAAAAAGGATCAAGATACACAAAGGGACACTAAACTCCATCAGAGACCAACAGTAAGCAAAAGTAGCTGCTACTGTAAAGTAAACAAACAAATTACTGAAGAGCCCTATGGAAGACTCAAATATAAAGTGAGAACAACAGCTAGGAACAGGTCTTGCAACGGGGAAAGGTATACAAACAATTGTTGAAGCTGAGGATGTGGAAAACTCTTTGGAAAGCAAGAAACTGGTTGCTCCAAGAGACCATATAGTGAAGATCAAATCAAGAGGTGCATTGGAGAAATGATAATTGCATGAAGGAGCCACCAGTTGTAGATCATTAGAGAACAGATTATATGCATCATAAAAACCTTAAAATATGGATGCAAATATGCATGAAAAATGCTTAAAAATGCATGAAGTGTTGAAATATGTAAGATCAAATAATAATAAAACATGATAGTTACTGCGTGCATTATATCTCAAAGTTGAACCTGTGCATATAAACTACGAGTAAGAGCGACGGCCACACGAAAAATTGGTACGTTTAGAACACTGATATCATTTTCTGAATACTTTTTGATAGAGGTCAGGAAGGGGGCCTTTCTGAGATTATTTTCTAAAAATTTGCAAAATGGGGATGCCTACTGTGTTTCAAGAATTGTTTCTTCTTTGCTATTGTCAGTAATAAGTGGATGTGATGAAAGTGAGTCACAGTGAAACAATCTATATGTACTAGACCAACTTCAAGATATATCACACGCAGAAGGACACACTCAAAAACTCGGTAATATTTCATCTAAAAAACAACATACAATCATGAATTCTTTTAACAGCATTAACTTTTAATTAATACTATTGGACCAAAGCATCATCTACAATTTATTTTACATTTTTTCTACTATTGTACACACAAATGACCAAGTACTGCTCCAAATGTTCCAAATCTTACACCCGCAGCAGATGGTGTACAATCTTTTTTTTTTACTTTTCCTTAGATTACGTCCCTGAGAGGGCATAACTATTTTACAGGGTACAGAAGTATCTGGAACTGCTTAAGGGAGTTCCCTGTTGGATTTGAAATTAATTTCATTTGAACATATAATCATAGCAGCAGCCAAAATGTATTATCAAAAAGAACAAGATGGGATATGGTCTCCCAATTTCTTGAGCCAGTACACAATTTGTTTTCCAAAATAATTAACATAAAACACATTTAAAAATTCTTAGAGCATTTCGACTTTCCATTAGTGTCTCAGCCCAGAATCTTTAAGAATGCATTTATAGTCTGCCCAAAATTACTTTAGGATTGATAGCGAGGACTGAAGTGCTCAAGGGAAGCCCACACATTAGGCCCAGGCCACTTTTTGCCAACATTCCATAGCAGCCATAGCAAACCTCCGAAGCTACCAAACCTTCGCCCCACACAACACAACACTTGCTGCTTGCAGTGAGCTTCAGTTGTAATCAGGTTGCTGTACTGTGTGATCACTGTGCCCTGTGACTGGTGTGTGGCTTTTTACATTTGTAGGAGTTATTCTTTTATTTGTTGTTACCATTATCTGTTGTTTGGAGGTCAATGATGTCAGTGGGAAGTTCGTCAAAAGTTATAAGTGGAAAAGTTCTATAATGTTCTCTTGGCCAGGGAACTGCCATACAAAGGCAGTCACAAGAAACAGTTTGCAAGTTATGTGCCTACTTTGAGAATGAAAAACTTAATGGTGACCCGCTGCTCTCCATTAACAAAGTAATCTACAAAACAGTTGCAGCTTTGAATGTGAACAAAAAAACACTACTGTGAAAAGGTTGGGAAGGAAATTTTCAACAAAGAAAAGGAAGCTGAATAATCAACGAAACTTACAACTTCCTATGGATAAGTGGATGACCAATACTGATTCATTTGCAGAAGAGAGGATTCAATTTTTTTCCAAGTCCCCTTCCTGTTCTAAAAACCAAACCTGCTATTTGAGCAGAAGTTGGAGAGAAAGATAATTGCTACAATGCTTCAGCCAGCAATAAATTCCATTAAGCTCAACAGAAATCTGTTATTCCAAAAAATAATGATGCTGTGCATAATGTAATTATAGAGGAATGGCACGCGCATGCACCAGTTCTCTATAATTCTTATCTTCACAGAGACAATGTCAGCTGTCTCACTGACTGTGATGGATAAAAACCATCAAATTAATGTGTCACTGCCCATATTCAACTAATAGTTTTTTGTTTAATTATGTAAATGAAAACATGGGCGGGCAGTGATTTATTACCATCTTCAGAAACTGCTGCATCCTTCCAAAACCATATTTTTGACGTACCAACACTAGACTAGTAGACTGGAAAAAATGTTTCCTTGGTTGTTGTGAATGGATGCAAATATAAATTTCACAGACACATTTTTTCAGGAACAAAAAAACAATTTATACAAAAACTGTTTATAGCTGTCCTTAGGACTGTATGTCCAAAATTATTTGGGATAAATGGGAAAAGAGTCACCAACTTGAGAGTTTCAAACAATATAGTAGTCCTCGACACAATATGATTGAAAGGCTTTATCCGAGAGTTGCGAAAAAGTGGACATTCATAAAAATCTGTCTAAAACAAATGTTGTGCACAATAAGTGAGTAAGTGCAATACCATTGCTATTGAATAACACCAGTCCAAAAAATGTTATTTTTATCAGGATCAGGTAAATGATATCCAAGAAGACTTAAAACCCGAGGTTTTTCACCAAATCAAGCTAGGTTGGAGACCTTATGGAAGAAGGATAAGGGCATTTCTAGATCAAATATGCCAACACACATAATAAAGTTGTTTTCTAACAATGTGTTCTTCTAGTACTAGCATACTGCCATGCAACTTTGATTTTAAAGAAGTTTTGCAAAAGAAAACTACCAACAGCTCAAAGAGCTATGGAAAGGTCACCACTAGGTCCCACTGAGAAAGATCAGAAACAAAGACTTAAGAGCAATAACAGGCATTCAGGATATTGTGGAAAGGGTAAAGGCTCAGAAATAGATAAGGACAGGACATATCACACAAAGAAATGACAGGAGGTGGACAAAGGCTGTACTGGAGTGGTGTCTCAGAGAAAGAAAAAAATAGTGGGGCAGACCAGCTGACTGCTGGGATAAAGACCTGAAGAAAGTTGCAGGCTCCAACTGGCAGTAGTTAACAGGAGAAAAAGGCATGAAAACAGTTACCAATATTGTATTTGTTAGTTTAAGATTAAAGTGGTTACATCCTGCAAAGGCTGAATTAACTGAACAATAAGTAAATACAAAAAATTCTCTTATCACTGCTCTTACAAAAATTTACAAGACAGTCATAAAAATAGTGAGTGATGTTGCAAAAAGAAAATACTCAAATGGCAATAGACTATACAAATAATAAGCACAAGTAAACAGATTGCTAAATATATCACCATAATCATACTCTGTGCTGCAGATAGAACACACATTTTCAAGACAGGAATGGAACAGTAAGAGCTTACGGAGCAAGTACATAAAAACATCAGAGATACATTACCTGTTTCTTTGTATTTAAAAACATAGCATGCAATTGTAAACAATCGTTCATGAGGTAATCCTTCTTCATGCACCATTTCATAATTGGGTGGAGGCCATCGTCTTGACATGCACATTTCCTGCAAAGAACCAATTGGGTTTCCTGGTATCTTGTTGTCATATGGTGATAAAATTTCAGTTTTTCTGCAAAAACAAATAAACAAATAAAAAATAGAGAGCTGATACACAAAACAGTAACAATACTATGACATGCAAAATCTTTCAGCAACAAAATATTATTTATATTCATGGAAACAAGCTCCAGTTACAGTGAAATTCCGGTTAGCTGTACAAGTTGTTTTCAGTGACAAATATTACAATCAGGAAGGCCGAAGAAGAGTTAATACTATCGAAAGTAAGTTAAAGAAGAATGGGTACACTATTTAGGAAATAAGATGCACTATCCATCCTACATTGTGACTGCAAACAGATGAGTCTCCCCAGGGAGAACTGCATCCCATCACCCTACTTCAGAAAGGAATAGAACTAAGTGTCTTCTGCCCACTGATGAGACACAAGTGTCCTCAGCATAGTTAAATATGACCTCAAACTGAAAAAGCCACGAGTGTTCTTTTAACTGATGGAAGAAATTCATTAGACAAACAAAGACAGCAGCACAAACGAGACAAAGACATGTGCTACACCAGACTGCTCCAGCCCAAAAAATCATCTTTTTCTGAAAATTTACTTATGTGAAAACACACACTGCAGTACAACGAAACAAAAATCTTTTGACTGTGACATCAAGGACACCGTGGATATTCACCTTTCTTGAAAACTTGTGAAAAGGGACAATGGGTTCACTAGCAGTAAAGTATATGGTATACATCATTAAAATAATTACACATTTACTTCCAGTGCACTTCTGATGATGGCCACCACTGAGATTCGAAGCATTAGTGGACATGTGACTGATGGAAACAACCACCAGTCCCACAATGCAGGCCAGGAGAAATGGTAATAGGTGCATACAGAGCAGACAATGGGGTAAACACCATGTGACAACTCTTAGTTTGATAAGTTTTAAATGTGGCTGCTTGGTTCAGTGACCATTTCTACATTAAAACTGAAAAAAATGAGCCTCAGCCACTATTATTTTTAGTCTCACTGACCAGGTTTCAACACTCCCAAGAGTGCCTTCATCAGAATTAATTCACTAAAAATAATAGTGACCGAGGGCTCATTTGTTTCGATTTTATCTTAGTTTGATGTTGAAATATTGTGCTATTTTGGCACACACATCCAATGCTGATAACAGAGAATTTATCCTTTAAGACTTCTTTCAGGGAAGACTTATGCCCCACTTAGTAGGGAAAGTGGTTCAAGGAGACAGACATTTGCCTACACAGGGTGATTCATGAAGATATGCAAATATTTTAATACATTATTCTACAAGTAAAACTAACGAAAAAAGTTCATGTAAACATAGGTCCACAAATGTTTAGTTATGGAGTTACGAAATAAAATATTTTGCCTGAAATTTAGCAACTTTGTTAATATGAAGCCATCACAAAACTGCACAAGGTTAAAGGGAAGCACAATTTCCATTTATTTTGTTGTTATTGGTCTGGTAAATCTATTAAAACATGTCCCAGACATGCATCTGCAGTAGTTTTCCAGAACATCCAGAGAAGCAAAGATTATTATAGGAGTAAATTTGTTTACTTTGCATTGAGAATGTAGAAACGTTTGTGTCATAGTTGGCAACTGTTAAGGAGTTGCTGCAGTCGTTTCCCAACCTTGAAACGAGTCAGTTCTCTGTATTGTTCAGTGAAAGAACATAACAACAGTGTATTTAAGTGAAACAACATAGTAACTGTTGTTTGTAGGTTATTTATGAAAATGGATGCCTTTCAAATTTACGACAGAGGAATATGCCGATATGGTGTTTATTTATGGCAAATGAGATGGTAATGCTATAGCTGTAGTTAACAAATATTGCGTACATTAGCCAACTCTGAGGATTCCGAATGCATGAACCATTAGTGGAGTATTTTTATGTTATGGGAGACAGATTTTCTACCTAGTACAAGCAGTCGATACGTGAAGATGATGAGGGGGATATTATGGATGCTGTTCAACATAGCCCAGGAACCAGTACACAACGTATCTCTCAACGATTAGGCATTTCACAATCTAATGTATGGTGTACACTCAAGTACAACAATCTGTATCCTTACCATAAACAAAAAGTGCATCATTTACATCCAGGGGATTTTATTTACTGATGAGGCACAATTTAATTGAGATGGTATAAACAATTTACATAATGAGCACGTATGGTCTGAAGAAACCCACATGCAACAGTGCAATGCAATTTTCAACAGCGATTTAGCGTAAATGTGTGGTGTGGTATAATCAACACACACTTTACTGGACCATTCATTTTCCTAGCATGCCTAATTAGCGAGACGTGCTTACAATTCCTTTAAGAAGAAACGCCCCGCTTGCTCGAAGGTGTTTCACTTGCTATGTGAATAGCAAATGTATTTTCAACATTACAGTGCACCATAACATTTCACAAACACCGTTACTACACATTTAAATGACCATTTTCCCCAAGACATGGTGCCACATGCTTGTGGCCACCCAGATTGTCCAATTTAACACCAATGGATGTTTGTGTATGGGGATTGATGAAAGACATAGTTTATGAGGACAAAGTCAATACATGTGATGCATTACTTGCTCACATAATGAATGCAATAGATGAAATTAAGAACAACCCTGTGAAACTGAAATGAGCAACAAAATCTGTTCGTACACATGCACAGCTAAATGCATTGAACTCTGTGGAGACATTTTTGAACATTTATTGTGAATGTATAATGAAACAGTATGTACACTGTACAACTTACTTAACACTGAGGTTTTTTTTTTTTTTTTTTTTCGGTTAACATGAATTTACATGTGCTGTAGTATTATTAAAAGCAGATTATCTGACACATTCATACAGTTTCAGTTAACGTTATTACCATCATTTTTCCAAAACTAAATTCTCTACAACTTCTGTTGAAAACTTTGTGCAACTGTATGGAATTTAAAAAAAAAGGGGCCAAGTAGTTAAGGAATTAAAAATTTTACAAAATTATTTCTTTGTTTCTCTGTATGTTCTGGAAAACAACTGCAGATACACGTCTGGGACATGTATTATTAGATTCACCAGATCAATAACAACAAAATAAATGGAAATTGTACTTTACTTTAACCTCATATAATTTTAAGATGGCTTCATATTAGCGAATTTGCAAAATTTGAGGCAAAATCTTATTAGCTGTAACTCTGTAACTAAACATTTGCAGACCTATATTTATCTGAACGTGTTACTTGTAGAATAACACATTAAAGTATTTGCATATCTTTGTGGATCACCCTGTATATGCTCCCAGAGGTAGGTGTCAAAGATTACATTGTAATGTGAAATGGGATTAATATAGTGATTTGGGTCACTATCAAATTCTGTAAAGAAGGGCAATTGTGTGATGATTAAAATGTCTTGAGACTAGGAACAGAAGTGAAAAACGCAATACCGAAAAGTAGGACTTTTGCATGCTTAAAACAAAGTGAGACTCTGGCAAGTTTGAAATTTACTTTCTCGAGAATTTTCATAGAGTTGCATCAAACTGCTATGGGTGATTGCTACGTTATGCTCTAAACTTCACGTACCATGAATATATTTTTAAAAAATTACAAAAATCCAATTGCCTTGTGGTCCCCTTGGGAGTCTTTCATTCGCCTTCCCTAACACTGAATTCACCTGATGATCCCACTTCAAATTGTTTCTAGTTCATGCATGATATTACATGCTGAAGAGACACACCATTAGCCTTGTTATAAGATACTACACAATTCTCTCTCTTTGTTATAGGTCTCATCTTACATTTAAAGACAATTGCTACTTGTTACACTTAGTGAAAATTCTATCTAAGTCTTCCTGCAATTCCTTCCAATCATCCAATGATGATACTTAAAATGTACACAACAGCATCATCTGTGAACAACTTACAGTGCTGCTTATCCTCTATGATAAATCATTTGTGTGTTTTGAAAACACGAATGGCATCAAGTACTGATGAGTTTGAGCAAGAAGTGATATGAAACTGAAAGAACAGCATGATTAAATACCAGAGCAAAACAATGTTCATCTATCCAACTGAGATACAACCAGCCACTAAAAATACTGTTTGATAAATGTTCTATTAACAAAAATCATACAGACACAGATGTCACTTCTAGTGAAGGAACTGACAAGAGAGCAAACAATCTTTTTTTAAAATGTTACTGGCAGGATGGACCCTCAGAAAATCTTCTGTGATCTACAAGTGGAAACAGTGACATGAACAATTAATTCTGTCCTCTCCCAGTGTGCAGTGCCAAAATGAGTGAAAAATGCACATAATGCAAGAGAATATGTGAACAAAGCAGAACAAGATGTGATGTTTAAATTCAAAGACTACAATGGCTTCATAAAGATTGCCTCAGTATATTTAACAAAATCAGTGTGCCCTAAAGAGAATACAAAAACATACTCAGAACTGGAGGATGCAGATAGAAAACAACTCCGAAGTATATAACCTGTTAACTAGTGTAAAAGAAACGAAAGATCCTCTTCACAAATGAAAGATCCTCTTCGTAAAGTTTATACTACAAGGAATGAAGCTCTCATCCCAGAGAAATTTATTTTTAAGTTCATGAGGAAGTACGCTTAGTTCATAACCAACCATCCTAACAAATGATCTTCAACACTTTGCTTTTATCAACATAATGACAGATGTTCAACAGATTTGCTTCACACAATTTAATTCTTAGTGTGTCATGGTTTTGTGTGTCGATGAGGTCAAGCTGTATCAATTCCGGTGCATTCTCAGGCAAAATGGCAAGAGAGTTCCTCAATAAGTGACTCAGTCGATTTATACTGTCAATTTGGTGATACAAGCATTGAAGGTGGCTATGAAGTTACTAATATTTTTGTTAAATGTACTCTTAAACCTGAAGTTTAACTTTTCAGTCACTTTCTTCAGTTAGGAAAATAGGTGTAATTGCCCAACTTCTGTTAGGTCTGAAACAGATTTAGCTTACAATTAAACGACAAAATATGAGAATGCTGAGTATCAATTTATCTTTACTTTCAAAGTCACACATTTAAATGGTGATGTCAGACCGAAATGCTGAATCATGTAACCAATCTGGATTTTTTCCTTTTATTCAGAGATATTTCTGGTCTTTTCAGTCCTGAAAATTTCAGTTTCTATAAATCCTATTATGTAGGAGAGCCTTCAGGGATGTGGATCAAGTGAAGATATATAGCAACAGACACAACCATGCACTCCATATTTAGAGGTGCTGTTAAATTTTGTTGTTTGTGTATGATTTTGCATTTTAGCAGACAATGTCCAGCCTTACAAAGACAACATAATGGTTGCAGCTGGTCATCAAAAGATGGAGAAATGGACAAAATATACTAGTTTCATACCTGCAACAGTCCACTGAAAATGAGGGAGAGTATTTCAAATTTCAATGAACCTGATTTTTTAGCATAATCTTTGACAAGAAATTGACCTGGTTTCCACAGTAGAAAGCTTTAAGAACAAAGCGCATAATATCATTGGCCAGTATGGGAGGCAACAACAGACAAGCATGCTGTATAGACAGGTCTTGTCTCCTGTAGCGTTGATTCTACAAGATCTATATAAGTTCTCAGATTGATTTGAGAACATTATTTACTGATTTTCTAGGGCCTTTTACATCAAGATGTTATATGCTTCCCATCATGGTGAGCCTTCAGTGATCTGGATTTTTTTACATTACCAGGCAGAACCAACCACTGCTAGCTACTCTGTAAAGTACACCAACACAAAATTATGACTTGTGCTGATCTATTCACACTGATAACTACAGTAATTATTATTTTCAGTTCTAGTATTGCATTGTGATTGAATTGCAGAGTTCATCCTAATTCCACTCATTATTAACTACAAATACCTTTAAAGACTACATGTACTGATACAGAAGTTTAAGTATTACTAGCTCATTGAAGAGGCTTCTGCAAGATGTTCAACTGTCAACTTTGCACAATATTCTTATTGCACTCTTCTGTAGGTGAAATAATTTGTTTTATACGTTAGTTGTGTCGCATCAGAAAATACAGCATAGGACAGTATTGAGTGAAACTGTGGTAACAACATCTGCAGCTCAACAAACTGAAGAGATATTCAGTCATAAATGGCCAGCAAAAGGCAAGATATCAACAAACATATTTTCGTTGTAGTTTCAGAATCTTTAAAAGCTTTTGTGATCACCACATGCTGATATGCCTATTGTTTCAAGGACAAGATTTTCTGTTTACCTATTCTTCGGGCAGTTCTGAAAATGTGTCTCATTTTGATGCATTCTTCTCAGACCGCTATCATTTGTTTTGCAAGTAAGTCAAACAAAAATATTCAGCAATAATACTCAGAACCTTCCAAATTATTGTTTCTCATAGGAGTTTGGATGATATTAGTGAATCTACACAGACAGACATCGAGGAGCCATCATGATCTTACAGAAATGTATGTATTTGGTTGGTCAGACCTATCTGACAGAAAAACCACCACTCAAGTATATACATGTTTGTAACAGTGTGACGACTCCTTGACATTTGTTTCAGTGCAGATGTACTAACAACATCCAAATTCCTATGGGAATAAATAATTTCTGAGCAGGGGTTAATAGATGACAGCTGCTGCACTGCAGTGTCCAATAAGTTGGAAATTTTAATTGGTCACGAACTGTATACATATGGCCGAAGAGGTTACAGTAACTGCTCACAAGAAGCGGTAAATCCAAGTTCAAATTTCGGTCAGACACAAATTTTCAACTTTCGTCATTCATTTATTAATATTAAATATATTTTTTTAAAGTAAAAACTTTTAATGCCTAGATTGCAATTTTCCTATCATAATTAAAGTTCAATAACTAGTTTCAGTTGTTTTCTGCAACCATCTTCGTAACGTACAAAACATGAAAAGGCAGTGAATAAGCAATGGAAAGCATTGTTAGCTGTAGTCATACAACAATATGCATTCATAAGTACTAAAACAATAACAGTACACCACGAGCAAGCTAGGTTATAGACAGTAATATTGCATCTTGATAGTCATATAGGAAATTGTCCAGTTGCACAAGTAGAAATTGGATCAACTAAATTCTACACCACACAGGATCATTCTTGTGTAAGCCAGGCTACAGAGCAGCAGACAGTTTTTGGAATGGTTTCATATACCGTTCTCACAATAGTACCCATTATACTATTGCAAATAACGAGCTTTCGATCAATATTCTACTCATGCAACTGACCAATTTCCTATTTGACCAACATGCACAATTACTGTTTACGACCTGGGTTGCTCACAGTGACATTTTCAACTATGGACTGTTATTGTCTCTGTACTTACAAAGTCATGCTGTTGTGCGACTACAGCTAACAATGTTTTCCAATGCTTATTCACCACCTTTTCACGTTTTGAACAATCTGAAGATGGTTGCAGATAACAACTGAAACTGGTTATCAAACTTTTATTGTAATAGGAGAATTGCGGTCTAGGCATTAAAAGTTTTTACTTAAAAAATTGTTTAATAAACCACATTAAGACCACTGTCTCCCACCTGACCATGTCAGGCTTCATTTTCGTCACTGACTTAACACAATGCCCTGCACAAGAGTCACAAATTCCCATCCATGCCTTTTCTTTCTTTCCTTATCCTCTATTTCATATAAATGTAAGCTACTTATGGTCTGTTTACATTATCATATTATACTGTGATGTGTGATAAGGCATTCATTTGCAAAATAATGTTAAATTATAGTCAACATAAATCTGAAAAAAACATGACAAACCCAGCTATGTAACTATATGATTATCTAATAAAATAAGTTATCACTGGATATGTAATGGGAAACTATCAAAATAATTTAGGAACATACGAAATTAAAAAGTTTTGCTTGTTGGCAATTTGATCACAACTGTAAGCTATAAAAGACAACAATAACATTCCTACACTTCTGATATGTTCTCGCTGTTCACGACGACGCCATCATCTCCACTGTTGGCAGTAACCATCATTTTATCAAGTAAAGCTTTAGCTGCAGAATGTTTAGCTTCCTTTTTCGAACGTCCTGTCCCCATAGCTGCAACCAAAACATCCAAGAAAAACATTTAAATTGACAGATCTTACATAGCAAATGAAAAAAACTGCATTAAACTGTAACTCGGCATAATTAATAAGTTGTCTAATTTACATCCTGCAACACTGTTGGTTTTTGAAGTGTATAAGCGCAGTTCAATAAGTACTATTATTTGAAGGCAGATTTCATTGTTACAAGTTGGTGTTTTTATTGTGTACAGCCCTTCTTTTAGACGACACTGAAACAAAAATGACACTAAATCGTAAGTTATTTTGAGTATGGAAGCCCAGTAATACTATGTGACTTTTACAGAAATGGAAGAAAGTTCAGTATTGTACGGCGATTCACTTTTTGCATTTGGACCAGAAAACATGACAAGATAACGATGAAACTGAATGCTGTTTATGTTGAATCTTTGTTGTCAGAAATGACAAGTTAGATAACAGTTTAACAAATTAAAATAACATTCATCTTTGATGATAATCGTCCTGGACACACGGCAGATGAGCGTACCAAAGAAATCACTGTAATTCTCACTTACCATAGAACAAAAGTGTATGAATTAGCAGAGGCCACAGATTTGCCAACACAAATGTCAAATTATATTTTATACAAAAAGTTGCTGATGTAAAAGTTGTCATGCCAATAGGTGCTGAATTGTTGACAGTGGATAAAGAGTGAGTTTGCCTTGTTCATGGTAGAGAACAATATTCTCCAGCTTTCAACTCCAAAGCTGTGTCTGGTACAATGTAAAGGGCGTATGAAGGTCTCTTTGCATCAAATAGTCTGGATGAGATGTTGGGGCCAGTGAACATCTCTAATATGAAACTAAGTTGTTTAAGACCTCTTGTCATGATAGGGATATAATGTTCACCCAACAAGGACCCTCTTTTCTAAATTTCTCAGCTGTGTACCCAGTGCTTCATAAAATAGTATCTTCTAAATTTTATAGGTATTTTAAGGAAATTAAAGCAGCTTTGTATAAAAAAAATGTTTTGTAAATACAATAACACCAAACAAGAAAAGTTGTCCTATTTTATATGATAGTTATAAATGCCTAGAGATGTGCCCAGTTTGCAATCAGCGCCCCCAAATTGCCACCTGACAGCTGGCGTCACTGTAGCAACAAAAAACCTACACCTAAAACATGTTACTCTGCTGCTGCTGATAGAAATGAAAAAGGCAAAGTTGCTAGGAATACATATGACTGGCTAAATGTCGAAGGATAGCAATGCCAACAAAGTAACTAATATAACCAAATATATCAATTTTGAGCTTATCTTGAGCTACAAAGGTAGTGTACATTGCAAAATGGACACTGACAGAAATGAATTTGCACACTGCATCTTTGCCAAAGTAAAGGGACCTGTTGGATTTCCTGATGCACTAACACAATGAAAAGAGTATCTTCTTAAAAACATCTGGACCTGTTGCCTACAGGAATAAAAAGAATCTGCCTGTAAGCCAAAAGCGCCGCCCACTGTGGAGGAGGCGGGGGGTGGGGCTGTACGCCACAGCCATGTTGTGGACTTAACAAGATGTAGTTTATTATTTGTCACTTCCACCTATTCTTCTTCCCATCAACACATGATTGTGTGCTCAACAGCAAAGCAAGAGCATGCAAGGGGATGGCACACTGAACTAACTGAAAATCATGACACCACCTTGGCTGCCGCATCTGCTCTTTCTTTGCCCACAATAGCTATGTGCCCTGGTACTCAGTAGAAAACCATCTCCTTTCCCAGCCTTTGTAGTCTGAGGAGGGTGCCCTGGGTATTGTGGACTACTATATTTGCTGGGTACAACTGTTGTAGAGAGTTAAAGCCATTCAGGGAATCTGAACAGCCTAGGAATTTAGCACTCATAACATGCCTCATCTACTCCAGTGCCTGCAAGATCATGTATGATTCCAACCAAAGACTGAAGTCCTGAGGCAATCAGACATTGAGGATGTTGTTGTTGTTGTGGTCTTCAGTCCTGAGACTGGCTTGATGCAGCTCTCCATGCTACTCTATCCTGTGCAAGCTTTTTCATCTCCCAGTACCTACTGCAACCTACATCCTTCTGAATCTGCTTAGTGTATTATCTCTTGGTCTCCCTCTACGATTTTTACCCTCCACGCTGCCCTCCAATACTAAATTGGTGATCCCTTGATGCCTCAGAACATGTCCTACCAACCGATTCCTTCTTCTGGTCAAGTTGTGCCACAAACTTCTCTTCTCCCCAATCCTATTCAATACTTCCTCATTAGTTATGTGATCTACCCATCTAATCTTCAGCATTCTTCTGTAGCACCACATTTCGAAAGCTTCTATTCTCTTCTTGTCCAAACTATTTATCGTCCATGTTTCACTTCCATACATGGCTACACTCCATACGAATACTTTCAGAAATGACTTCCTGACACTTAAATCAATACTGGATGTTAACAAATTTTCTTCTTCAGAAACGCTTTCCTTGCCATTGCCAGCCTACATTTTATATCCTCTCTACTTCGACCATCATCAGTTATTTTGCTCCCCAAATAGCAAAACTCCTTTACTACTTTAAGTCTCTCATTTCCTAATCTAATTCCCTCAGCATCACCCGACTTAATTAGACTACATTCCATTATCCTTGTTTTGCTTTTGTTGATGTTCATCTTATATCCTCCTTTCAAGACACTGTCCATTCCATTCAACTGCTCTTCCAAGTCCTTTGCTGTCTCTGACAGAATTACAATGTCATCGGCGAACCTCAAAGTTTTTATTTCTTCTCCATGAATTTTAATACCTACTCCGAATTTTTCTTTTGTTTCCTTTACTGCTTGCTCAATATACAGATTGAACAACATCGGGGAGAGTATTTGAAAGAGAGTATTCCAGTCAACATTGTCAAAAGCTTTCTCTAAGTCTACAAATGCTAGAAACGTAGGTTTGCCTTTCCTTAATCTTTCTTCTAAGATAAGTCGTAAGGTCAGTATTGCCTCACGTGTTCCAGTGTTTCTACATTGAGGATATGATTGGAGAAAACAGCAGAGCAACCAACAGAATCCCCCTGTTTAGACACATCCATAAATACAGCTACAGAGTAGTAGTACTCAGTTAAAATGTCATAAACAATTTATTAAAAACATACGCAGAAGTCTAATCTCTCTTGTAATGCGCTAGATCTAAAATCACTCTGGGCCTCTGCAGTAATCAGGATGGCAAGAGGTTAAAACGCTGACTTTGGGGTTGTAGTTTCTCCAAACCAAGTGACTCCATCATATGCTACACATGGATCCTAAACAACCTTGTTGCTCATAGATGACAGGAGAAAAGGGGTGCCAGAGATGGATGGGCAAAAGAATAGTGTGTAGGTGGATTTGGAGAAGCGAGGAACTTACATGCTTGCAACAGTGGACAGAAATCTCCAGAATTTATACCAAGAGCAGCTACAGAGTGGCTGGTCTCTAGTGATCAGACCAGATGACAGTTAACCATTCGTGCCAGGCAACACTCCGGTACTACTGGGACGTGAGGTACTTTCCCGATTTGAGGGGGCGTATCAAAACTGCCTCTTTCTACAAGTTGGGAAACTAGCTTGTCTGCCATACCAAAGTGAAACAATCGAGGAGGATTTCCTATGACAATGTTGGCAAATGTCTACCTATGCCGTACCGGATTTGGTTAAGACCGGGTGCAGTATCACATTAGCTGCAACAGGCAGAAGATGTGCTTTATTGGTGTTACGCATTTCAGCGATTTTGACTGAGATAAACTCACGCTGCAGTGTTGTTTTTCAGCAGGCCAGTGTAGAAGTACGCCCAGAATCAACCAAGTGACATATCTGTGCAATATGCACATTTATTCATGTAAAAAACCCAATATGGAATTTTCCTTTGTGTGAGACCACGTGTACTAGAACAGTGTGCTGATCTGAAGCTCTAGATTCGCATATTTTACTGTTCATGTTGCTTCTGCATAATCTTTCACTGTTTGTATCACTACCCGTTTGTACTGTGATATATTGTGAAATTTCGAACATTCGTGAGTGGTGCGATAAACTCTTTCAATTATCATCAATTATAGGCTAAACTTAATTGGGCTCTTTCAAAATTTTTGAGAACAGTAGGCCTATCCTCATCCAAAACAATCTTTCTCCCATTTCATTGTACAATTACGTGAGAAATAGGTTAATTTTGAGAACTTCTGGACACTTATAAAACTATGTTTTCGTAAGTTACCAGTAAGAGTGTTTTGGATATGTAATTTATTTCATAGCAAATCATAATTTGTGGTTCACGGTTCTGACAATGACTACATCCTCCCTGAATTTCATTGTACATCAACACAAATAAGCATATGTTTTTGAGAAATTTCAGAAGCTATCAATGTCCATTGCATAGTTTAGTTACTGTAGCAAATATTTTAATTAACATATTGTGTTACATCTAGTTTTCCCTTGAAGAGGAGTAGCTCTATACATTATCTGCATTTATCATGAATTAACTCTGTATTCAGCTTCGCAAACAGCTACTATTAACCTCAAAACTTTTAGGAAACTAATAATTTTTTGCCATAGATTTGTGTGTTGCCTTAATAGACATCTTGTTTTGTGTATTTGCTTCGATTCTTATACATCATTACCAACTTTTTAGCTCAACAGATTAAATGATAATCACTGGGCATAATTTAAAGTTATTTGTTCACTGCCTTGTGATACACTGCACCAACCAAAATGCAGCCCCAATGTGAATGCCATTCTCAAACACAGGATGAATTGGTTGACGTTTATAAACAGTTGGAAAATGCACTGACTGCTGTCTAATGATTGACAGCTGCTGCAAATCAGTGGGTTGGAAGAGCTCCTGAAAGTCATGTAGCTGTGCTGGTACTAGAGGTACCTCAAGTACTATCCTCTCCTGTGGATCCTGTCTCCTCTGCACAAAGTACAGGATCTGTCATTATTCATCCACTTGACCACGCTGTTCCAGCTCGTCGGCACCGTTGTGAGTGGTGGAGCGCTCCGTGCTCCAGGGAGCCGTGTCACTCACAGTGACCATTCAAGTGGGCCGGCACGTGGCGCAGCTGGCTGAGGCAGGTGGCAAGACAAGCATTTTGATGTGCCAGCTGCTTCTTACAAGATCGGCAACCTCATACTCTTAGCTGGAAATACGATGTTCAGGTAATAAATAAGAAACAATTGTTTTACAAGAAATTGCATACTAAATTTATTGGGCCTCTGTAGCTTGACATTTTCTTTTCATTACAAGATCGGAAATATCAGGCATCAAAGTGTTCGCAGCGTTAATGCGGAGGATGGCCTTCATTGTTGCATCCTGAAGAAACGATCGTTCCTTACTTTTTACTCTTTTCATTGCTGAGAAAAGCTGCTCACAACAATATGTAGATCCAAACATGCACATGATCTGAGCGGCATTGTTGTGAAGCTTGGGAAGTGTTTTTTGCTATAATGAACGATACCATCGTGACAAATCCAACGTGTTGTAGTACCTCTCTTTCAACAAAGTTGAATTTTGCAAATCAATTATCTCCAATTGAAGTGACAGTCACAAGTCATTGGGGGAAACTGAAAAAGGTGCGCTGAACACCTTAAGTTCCATTTCCGAACTAGTGAGGTCTCGGAATCGTGTTTCAAACGACGTGATGAGCTGCTTTAACTTTGCTTGGTAATCGCCGAAAGTAGTACCTTCAGGTAGTTTTAAAGAAGCAAGACGATTGAAGAACGTTAAATATCCATTACTCATCTGCCTCTCAAATAAACGTAACTTTTCTATGAACGCTTTGATCTGGTCGTGCATGTCAACGATTAGCTGCCCTTTGCCCTGCAGTGACAGATTTAAATTATTCAGATGCATAGTTATATCAGCTAGGAACGCCAGGTCTGATATCCATTTATATCTTTCACACGACGCATTTCTTCCCCTTTCATTTCAAGAAAAAGGGATATTTCCTCACAAATGGCAAAGAAAACATCAAGAACTTTTCCGCAACTCAGCCAACGAACTGTACTGTTGTAAGGTATATCCCCATACTCCGCTTCCACATCTTTCAGGAATCCTTTGAATTGGCGATGATTCATATCATGACGCCACACAAAATTCACACACTTCACATCATCTTTCATTACGCCACCTAGCTCTACTGTTTCATGCCGCACAAAATTCACACACTTCACAACATCTTTCATTGCACCACCTAGCTCTACTGTTTCAGCACACAGTGCCTCTTGGTGAATAAAACAATGAAGAGTCAAATTGTCTTTCCCGAATTCGTCCCCGAGTTTATTTTTCAAACGAGAAGCAAAACCTTGACGACGCCTGATCATTTGTGGTGCACCGTCTGTCGCTACAGAATGGAGCTTGTCCCATGGCAAATTCATATTGTCCACTGATTCACAAACAGCTTCAAAAATGTCACGTCCTGTTGCGGTGTAATCGAGTGGTACCACATCCAAGAGTTCTTCAGTTACTTGCAGTTCCATGTCGACACCACGCACAAAGACTGCAAGTTGAGCACAGTCCGATATGTCTGTGCTTTCGTCAAGTGCTAGCGAAAATGCAACAAAGCTCTCCACCTTTTTCCTGAGCTGTGTCTCTAAATCCGCTGCCATGTCCAGGATTCGACGAGACATTGTTTGCTTCGACAGGCAAATCCCTTCAACTGCCTGCACCTCCATTGGAAGCAAAAATTCTGCAACTGCTACCATGCACAATTTTACGAGTGGTCCCACCGAAAACGGCTTGCCACTTGTCGCAATGATGTGAGCGACCCTGTAGCTTGCTCGAATTGTAGATTCAGTAGTGTTTTCTCCGCTCTCATTTACCTAAAAATTATAAATGCATTACAGAACATGAACTATGTTCCGTATAACGAAACCATTTCTGGACTTACATCTCCTGGTATGTCATTCTTATGCCTGGCTACCAGTTCTCTGCGTACAACACCTTCTACCTCATTGTAGTGCACTGCGTGAAAACGTGTATAATGTCGTCGTATGTTGTACCTCTTCACAGAATTAAATACTTTATGACATACAGGTATCAGATAGATTATATAATGGTAAGACAGAGATTTAGGAACCAGGTTTTAAATTGTAAGACATTTCCAGGGGCAGATGTGGATTCTGACCACAATCTATTGGTTATGAACTGCAGATTGAAACTGAAGAAACTGCAAAAAGGTGGGAATTTAAGGAGATGGGACCTGGATAAACTGAAAGAACCAGAGGTTGTAGAGAGTTTCAGGGAGAGCATAAGGGAACAATTGACAGGAATGGGGGAAAGAAATACAATAGAAGAAGAATGGGTAGCTCTGAGGGATGAAGTAGTGAAGGCAGCAGAGGATCAAGTAGGTAAAAAGACGAGGGCTAATAGAAATCCTTGGGTAACAGAAGAAATATTGAATTTAATTGATGAAAGGAGAAAATATAAAAATGCAGTAAATGAAGCAGGCAAAAAGGAATACAAACGTCTCAAAAATGAGATCGACAGGAAGTGCAAAATGGCTAAGCAGGGGTGGCTAGAGGACAAATGTAAGGATGTAGAGGCTTGTCTCACTAGGGGTAAGATAGATACTGCCTACAGGAAAATTAAAGAGACCTTTGGAGAGAAGAGAACCACTTGTATGAATATCAAGAGCTCAGATGGCAACCCAGTTCTAAGCAAAGAAGAGAAGGCAGAAAGGTGGAAGGAGTATATAGAGGGTTTATACAAGGGCGATGTACTTGAGGACAATATTATGGAAATGGAAGAGGATGTAGATGAAGATGAAATGGGAGATAAGATACTGCGTGAAGAGTTTGACAGAGCACTGAAAGACCTGAGTCGAAACAAGGCCCCGGGAGTAGACAACATTCCATTAGAACTACTGACGGCCTTGGGAGAGCCAGTCATGACAAAACTCTACCATCTGGTGAGCAAGATGTATGAGACAGGCGAAATACCCACAGACTTCAAGAAGAATACAATAATTCCAATCCCAAAGAAAGCAGGTGTTGACAGATGTGAAAATTACCGAACTATCAGTTTAATAAGTCACAGCTGCAAAATACTAACGCGAATTCTTTACAGACGAATGGAAAAACTGGTAGAAGCGAACCTCGGGGAAGATCAGTTTGGATTCCGTAGAAATGTTGGAACAAGTGAGGCAATACTAACCTTACAACGTATCTTAGAAGAAAGATTAAGAAAAGGCAAACCTACGTTTCTAGCATTTGTAGACTTAGAGAAAGCTTTTGACAACGTTAACTGGAATACGCTCTTTCAAATTCTGAAGGTGGCAGGGGTAAAATACAGGGAGCGAAAGGCTATTTACAATTTGTACAGAAACCAGATGGCAGTTATAAGAGTCGAGGGGCATGAAAGGGAAGCAGTGATTGGGAAAGGAGTGAGACAGCGTTGTAGCCTCTCCCCGATGTTATTCAATCTGTATATTGAGCAAGCAGTAAAGGAAACAAAAGAAAAATTCGGAGTAGGTATTAAAATTCATGGAGAAGAAATAAAAACTTTGAGGTTCGCCGATGACATTGTAATTCTGTCGGAGACAGCAAAGGACTTGGAAGAGCAGTTGAACGGAATGGACAGTGTCTTGAAAGGAGGATATAAGATGAACATCAACAAAAGCAAAACGAGGATAATGGAATGTAGTCAAATTAAATCGGGTGATGCTGAGGGGATTAGATTAGGAAATGAGACACTTAAAGTAGTAAAGGAGTTTTGCTATTTAGGGAGTAAAATAACTGATGATGGTCGAAGTAGAGAGGATATAAAATGTAGACTGGCAATGGCAAGGAAATCGTTTCTGAAGAAGAGAAATTTGTTAACATCGAGTATAGATTTAAGTGTCAGGAAGTCGTTTCTGAAAGTATTTGTATGGAGTGTAGCCATGTATGGAAGTGAAACACGGACGATAACCAGTTTGGACAAGAAGACAAGAGATGAATACAGTAAGCAGATTCAGAAGGATGTAGGTTGCAGTAGGTACTGGGAGATGAAGAAGCTTGCACAGGATAGAGTAGCATGGAGAGCTGCATCAAACCAGTCTCAGGACTGAAGACCACAACAACAACAACAACAACAACAACAACAACATGACATACAAGACACTGCGGACAACCATCCTCTCAATGAATAGAAAGGTATCCTCCAATAGAGGTACAGGGCTCCCGCGGCTAGTCATAGCTGTCATTCAGCACGGATTATTGCATCAGTTGGGGCTGCATGCGGCCAGGGTGCAGTGAGTTCGCTTTCCCCCTCCACTTGGGCTCCGAGCTGCCGCACTGAGTGCTCCAGAGCACTCCGGCTCCCTGGAGCTCGGTTGGAACAGCCTGCACTTGACTGTAAGTGGCATGTCAATGGCAGATCTAGGCACCCTGTACAGGGTGGATTGGGACTAGAGGACTAAGCGAGTTTTACTGATACCCCTAACCAACAAGTTTGAGGCGCTGTCTTTCACTGATACTGAGACAGTGGGACTCACTTCACCTGTTTTGGGGAAACCCATTGGGCCCAGTGTCCAGAGTAGGCAAACACAAAAGGGGAGGGGTCTATCCTTCATTGGCAGTTCAAACATACAATGAATGATGGTACCATGTAAGGAAATGGTAGCAAGGGACAGGAAAGGACACAAGGTGTACTCAGTGTGTATGAATGGGGGCCTCATTCAACATCTTGAAAAAGCTATTCCAACAGCAACTGAGGAAACATGATGCAGCTGACTGCACATTGTGCCTCACGCTGATGCAAATGATGCCTGTCATCTGGGCTCTGAGGTCATACTTGTTTAATTCCAGCAACTGGCACAGAAGGTTGAGACAACCAACCTTGTGCACGGATTTTTCAAAGAAACTCACAATTTGCGGCATTGTCCCCAGAACTGATCATGGCCCATTGATTGAGAGTCGTGCGCATGGACTGAAAAAGAACCTTTGGAAGTTCTGTGACAAGCTAGGCTGCGACTCCCTGGACTTGCGCCATAGGGATAAGAACTGTAGGGTGCCCCTAAATGGGTCAGGTGTACACTACACATCAGAGGCAGCTGACTGTGTGTGGTGGTGCTCACAAGGGTTTTTAGATTACACAACACTCTATCCAAGCCAGATAATGTAGAAAACGCAGATGTATCAGTCTAAAAATCAAATGAAAAGCATCGTCCAGCTGAGAGTATTAAAATCCTAGTCCTTAGCTTCCAAAGCATTTGCTACAAAATGACAGAGTTCGAAGAGCTGCTTACAAGCAGCGAAGCTTACAAAATACTAGGTACAGAAAGCTGGTTGAAACAAACTGGTAGCAGTGAGATTTTTGGGGGGAAATTTAAGTGTATAGCGAAAGGATATGTTAACAGAAAATGGAGGTAGTGTATTTGTCGCAGTAAACAAGAAACTCAAATCCACTGAGAGAGAAATTGAAGCTACATGTGATATAGTCAGAGCAAGACTCAGTATTAGGGGTAGACACAAAATGGTAATTAGATCCTATCACCCACAAACCTCATCTCTTTGTGTAACCTAAAACTTTTGAGAAAACCTCAGCTCACTTGCACATAAGCTCCCCAATCATACTGCAATCATCTATGGAGACTAACCTGCAACAATCAATTGGGAAAATTACTGTTTTGTTAATGGTGGGTGTGATAAGACAGCCTTTGAAACTTTACCAAATGCCTTCTCTGAAAACTACCTAAGACAGATACTTAGGAACCCCACTCATGATGGAAATATATTGGAGCTAATGGCAACAAATAGACCTGACCTCTTGGAGGATGTCCTTACTGAAACTGGTATCAGTGACCATGACACAGCAGTGGCAACAATAATTACCAAAGAACAAAGGACAACTAAAACAAGCAGAAAGATATATATGTTCAGCAAACTACATAAAAATCAGTAGCGTCATATCTCAATGTGGAACTTTAAACTTTCAGCACAAGGCAGGAGTATGTAGAGGAACTACGGCTCAAGTTTAAAACACTAGGTGACCATACACTGGATAGATATGTACCCACTATAATGGGAGATAACCTCCATAATATACAGTCACTGTAAAGAAACTTCTAGAGAACCAGAGATTACTGCATAACAGGTGTAAAACAAAGCACAAGGCTATAGTTAGAGATGCTGAATGCAGCACATGTTTGGCTGTCATGAGAGCAATGCATGATACCTTCAATTACTACCACAGCATAATATTGTCAAATGATCTTTCACAGTACCCAAAGAAATTCTTGTCCTATGTAAAGGCTGTTAGTGACACCAATGCTAGTGTCCAGCACCTAGTGAATGAGAGAGGACCTGAAATTGAGGGTAGCAAAGCCAAAGCTGATATGCTTAACTTAATTTTTAAATATTTATTTACAAAGAAGAATTGCCCCAAATTAAGCCTTGTACCACTGAAAAGATGAATGAAATAAGTGTTAGTGTCAGTGTTTAGAAATAGTGGAAATTGTTAAAACTGAAGAAAGCTCCAGGTAACAATGGAATCCACGTCAGATTCCATACCGAATTTGTGGTGGAGTTAGCCCCTCTAGTAACTAAATTCTATCATAGTTCCCTTGAACAAAAAACCATACCTATTTCTTGGAAAAAAGCAGGTCACATCTGCCGACAAGAAGGATAGTAGAAGTGATCAACAAAACTACTATCCACTATCTTTGACATCAATTTGTTGTATCAGGTAGAAGCAGTATTTCTTGATTTCCAAAAAGCATTTGTCTCAGTACCATACGTACACTTATTGGCAAAAGTAGAGTCATATGGGGTATCAAGTGAAACTTTTGGCTGGATTGAGAACTTTTTGGTAGGGAGATCACATATGTTATCTTGGATGGAGAGTCATTCTCAGATGTACAAGTAACTTCACGTGTACCCCACAGAAGTATACTGACAAGGGGACCATTAGTAGTGTAAATAATGGATTTGGATGGGTCTCTGATATGTTGTAGAGACACGTGCCCCGATAATGAGGCTATCCGCTTTTTTAGCGATGGGTCTTGGTTTTCAAGAAAATTGATTTTGAAGTTCACTGCACCGTGTAATACAAGTAACATTAGCCATGTTCCAAACCAAGTGAGTGTGGCACAGCAGTTAAAGTCTACAGTTACCATATTGGAAGTACCATGTTCCGGTCCTTTCCGTGGTTTTGCTGCTTCTTTTTTTTTTTTTATCAGAATACTCCGACATTTTTCCATTTTATTTTACAGAATATCAACAAAGAGTGTAAATTGTGTGAAATTATTAAGAAGTTTAAATTCCGTAGGCTCGGTCAAACATAAAGCGGACTGTTCGCATGGATATCCCGTCCGAACTCTGTGTGTTGTGACAGTGTATCGCCCTGGTCACCGCCTTTTATTTGGCTACAGCGATATAATTTGGTAATACACAAGAGTTTGCACAGACAGTCCTCTGTATTATGAACATGTATCACCATGGTCAAACTAATGACGGTGACCTAGCTCCTGAACCACTAGTTTGAATTTGCCTTCAACATCTGTTGCTCGCAATGCATTGTTAATGCCAAGTGTGTTTGAAGAATACAGTGAAATGTATGACCCAAGTGTGTCTACTGAAGTGCCACCAGAATATGATACATCAGAGGTAAAGGAGCTGAATGAACAATTGAGAGGCAAAAAATCACGAAATACACCGAAAAGTTGCTTCATGACTTAAATCTTCTAGCAAATACACCGTCCAGCACGATCTCTGCTAATTCAATTGCAATTGGCAATGAGATACGTAACACAATACAAGACCTGTTGGCCGAGAGAGAGATCATCGATGGTGGTAAATTAATAAACATCAACGAAGAAGATGAGATGCACGAATATGAGGTAATAAATTTCACTTTTGTGTTGATGTTCTCTTTCTTGCAGACGAATCAGTAGAAGAAGACGGCGATTTCATCGCCGATGAATTTGCACATGAACCAGCAGATTATGTGCCTCTATCCTACAAAGAATGAGCAGTTGCTCTTGCAGTAGATCATCCAAACTGGAGCCTGAAGAGTTTGCAGTCCAACGGTGTCTCTCAATTAAAACAGAAATCAATGCTATATCAATGGAAAGAGGATATGAAACGAGGTGGAAGTCATCGTGATAAATGGAACACTATCAATCCTGAGACATATGAATGGTTTGTCGAAGTGAGACAGAATCTGGAACAGGTAAATCATATCAAAATATATGTCAAATACATTGTAAGAAAGAGGCTGGCTTGTGAAAATAACATAATTTCTTCCCGAGCAGGTGACAACCAGAAAGTTACAGCAATGGGCTATGAACGCTGTTGTTCCACTTTATGGGATACCTTTAATTTCGCAGCCACCTCGGCTTGGGTCAAACAATTTAAACAAAAGCATAAAAGCAAGCAAAGGAAGATCATGAAGTTCATCAGTTCTAAAGAATGTGCAACGATGGAAGTACTATTAGTAGCTGCACACAAATGAAAATACTTATTGGTAATTTTTTACTAAGTAATCAACACCGATCAAACAGGCTGTCAATATCAATCAACGTACAATAGACCCCTCGCAAAGAAAGAGGCAAGAACTGTTCTCATGCAGAGAAAAGATTTAAACAATGCAAGTCATTCGTACACAGCACAGTCCACTAACTGCATCAGGAAAGGTGATCTTGCACCTTTGTTTATGTTTACAGGAACCGTTGCGAAAATTTGGCCCTAATGTTCAGAAAAGAGTGGATGAATTAACACTCAAATTTGAAAACGTAATTGTGTCCTGCACAAAATCAGGGAAGTTCACAAAACTGGTATAAAAAGACTTTTTAAAACCTTTGATTCTTCTTTCCTTGGGACAGAAAAAATTTTCATATATCATTGATGGATGGGGAGGGCAGACTGATCTGACCGTATACAATCACATCTTCATGGATGAGAGGAAAGTGTACATCTGCTCCGTAAAAGTTATTTCACCGAAGTGTACTCCACTTTGCCAGCCTTGTGACGTATATTTTTACAGACAGGTTAAAATTTTCACAAAGAAAATTCAGAATGCTCCCAATTTGTTGGAGATCAACAGCACAATCGCGTCCAGGGATGATTCCATAAAACTGAACTCATTAATTTTGCATTTTCAGGGCACCTGCTTCTTCGAATATGACCATACATGCATGGTCCACATCAAAGTTAATGGGTGAAAGAGAAACCTTTTTGAATGTAAATGAACAATGTTATCCAGTATCACTCTTAAAAACTCCGTGCACCTGCAAGACAATAGCTTTTATGAAATGTGTTTGGTGCTGTAAAACATTGTGTTTCAGTTGCTTTTATGACAAATACCATCCAGGTTTCTGTCGTGGCATAGTAAGCGATGCAGGCGATAGTAAGATTTTGTAACAATGATGTGAAAATTACATTACTATGGCAAAACTGAATATTTCTTAATAATTTCACACAATGTACACTGTTTGTTGATATTCTGTAAAATAAAATGGAAAAATGTCAGACTATTCTGATTTTAAAAAAAGCAAAAACACGGAAAGTACCCAAACACTATACCCCCAGCATGATAGCTGTCGACCTTAAATGCAGTGCCACACTCACTTGGTTAGAACGTGGCTAACATTATGCGTATTACAGCATGCAGTGAAATTCAAAATCAATTTTCTCGAAAACTAAGGTCCGTTTCCAAAAAAAAAAAAAAAAAAAAGGCACATCTGAGACTCATCAAAATCCATTATTTACACTTCTGATGGTCCCCTTGTGAGACATGTGCTGTTCACATTGTATATTAATGATCTTGCAGACAACATTAACAGTAAAATCATGATTGTCGCAGATGATGCAGTTATCTGTAATGAAGTACTACCTGACATAAGATGCATAAATATTCAGTCAGATCTTGGTAAGATTTCCAAGTGGTGCAATGATTGGCAATTTGCTTTAAACATACACAAATGTATATTGTTCACTTCACAAAATGAAAAAACAGTATCATATACCTATAATATCAATGGGTCACTGTGAAAATTGGCCAACTCTAACAAATACATTGGTGTAACACTTTGTAGGGATATAAAATGGAATGATCACATAGGTTCAGTCATGCGTAAAGCAGATGGTAGACTTTGGATTAGTGGTAGAATACTGCGGAAGTGCAATCACTCTACAAAGGAGATTGCTTACAACTCATTTGTGCAACCTGTTCTAGAATATTAGAATTTGCTCAAGTGTGTAGGACTCATATCAGAGAGGACTAACAGGCGATATTGAATATATAGAGAGGAGGACAGCATGAATGGTCACAGGCTTGTTTAATCTGTGGGAAAGCATCACAGAGATACTGAGGGAACTGAACTGGAAGACTCTTGAAAACAGACATTAACTATCCCAAGGAAGTTCACTAACCAAGTTTCAAGAACTGGCTTTAAATGACAACTCTAGGAATGTATTACAATCCCCTATGTTTCACTCTCATGTGGAACGTGAAGATAAGATTAGAATAATTACTGCACACACTGAGGCATTCAAACAATCGTTCTTCACATGTGAATCGTACAATGGGACACACTCTCTGCCATGTACCTTACGGTGGTTTGCAGAGTATAGATTTAGATGCAGATGTAAGGTAATGTTCATTAGAGTGTATTACTGTACATTTCTCAACTATGTCTGTGGGGACAGAAGTGCTGCAATTTATGACAGGAAAGGTCACTTTATCAGGACTGACTCCAGTGAACTAAACTTCAGATAATGCAAGTTTCTCAACAGGTTGCCTTAAAAAGAAACCAATAGTAAATGAGCCATGTTGGCTCATTTTCCGAGCTGTTATCTCTCTGCTTAATGGCGCAGTTCATTTTCCTGTCACACCACCAGGTGGTGCTTTGGTCTTCTGGTAGTTGGCTCTTTGATTATAGGGAGTTAGAGGCAACTTGTTGACGAATGATAGGGCAGTGAGAGAGAGGAACACGTGACGAATGGTGAGTGTGCCATCACAAGGGCTGGTCGGTGGTCGCTCGTTCAGGTGGGCAGCTACATGTAAGGGGCCATGTTGGTGTGAAGTCTTGAGCTCTACACTGTTGCGCCCAACTGACAATCTGAATTTGGGAGTAACCATCTGCTGACATGGGTGTCATGATCACATCGATTTTCTTTGGTAACCAACCATCCTACCTTATTTTTGGGTAAGGTACTTCTGTTTGTGAATTTTGGTATGTGTGCTCCAGTGCTAGGCTTGCTCCCGTTAGGCTGGTTTGCCTGCTGTTATCCGTCACTTCATACTCAAGCTACTAAATTCACCCCCTCTCTGTGCGTACTCCACTTACGGATGATATATTTGAGTGCTTTTCTTTTTATTGCAATTTGTTCAGCATTTTGCTGATCTGTGTCACTACTACTTGGGTGTTACATCAATTTGGTTGTAATTTGTTCTAGGGCATCACATATCTTAGTGACCACTGAGGTCGAATATCAAGCCTGACCTTTATGGTGGCTAGTTTTTGCTTGTCCAACCTGTGCATGAATTGTAACATCAGGAATGATCACTATGAGCGAATGCTAGTGGCCCGATCAATGTTGGCTAGTATTGTGTACTCATGTTGGAAGGGCTTGGTGAGATCCAGAACTTCTCTTCAAAGAAGGAATTTATTGTTTACTGTTGTGTATTTCATTACTATTATGATCTCATGCTGAAGTATTAGTGCTCAAACATTTTTTGCTACTTTTATGTTTACTTACGTGAATTGGTTTTTATAGGAGTCTTGTTAATAGTTGGCTGTTTCATCAAATCAACTGCTATGTTTGGTCATTACTGTTAAGTGATTAACCACATAATCACCTTTGTTGTATTTATGCAGTCTTTTTAATGCTTAGATTTTGGTCGGTGTCTGGTTTGCATTTTGTATTCTTTTGTTGGGCCTCGAGAATTTACTTATTTTGATGCTGAGTCTTGCATTAATTATAAGTCTTATAAGAGTTAAACTTCTAGTTTTATGTTTTCAAAACATATGCTTTTCCTAAGTTAATTAACTTTGTTTGTTTGCCCTCAGTTTTCTGAGTTGTTCATAGCATTGGCGCCATTGGTCCTAGCGTGTTATCCACTATCCGCCGATTCACCGGGTGTGGCAAACCCATGTCGGCTGTGTTTGTGCATGTGGTACAGTGTTCCGTCTCCTGTCTGGTGGTAGCCTCTGAGGTGGCACAGCCTCCTCGCTTGCTATGGCATCTCTCTGTAAGTTAAGTTCTTAACCTTTCTGGCATTCTGAGGTAATTTTAAATCAAATTATCTGCTACCCTAAGCCACCCTACCCAAGCCTTGCCACTGCCAGCCTGGGCTTGTCTCATTATTGCTGCCTAAAAATTTGCTTGATGATCTTTCAATCCTTAATTGTGGATTGCTCTAAATTAAAAAATCGTTGTTAGCTTTCTGTTCCATAATTGTTAGTCCCCAAAGAGTGCTCCAAATCTTTTATCATAATGCTGGGCCGGTAAATTTTAAAATATTGTTGAATGCTGAACTTGTAAAATTTTGAATATTGTTACCTTCCTCTTTGAAAAGTTGCAAATCTGAAAGAGCTCCTTCAGTTTTGTGAAATGCTGACCCTGTAATTTTTTTTTAAAAAAAAAAAGGGGGGGGGGGGGGGGTTAATTCTTCGGTTTCTAACGAGCTATCGCCAAAAGTGTGCTCAATTTATTTTAATCGTAATACTGAACTTGTAAATTTTTTTCTAAATAAGGGCCACCTTCCTTGTTTGAAGTTTACTATCTAATGAGAGGATCTCAATTTGTTATGGTAATGCTCTTTCTGTAAGTGTAGAGAAGTCATATTTGCCTTGCTGAAATGTTACGGGTGCCTAAAAGGATCTCGAGTTGTATTTTAAGAATGTTGAATGTTTTTTTAGAAGCGTTGCTTGTCCTAAAAAAGAAAAAATATATATTGTAACTTTGGTCTATCTGGTTTGTCACCCCTGAATTAGTCTCAAACAGTTACTATTGATTTAAACACCACTGATGCTTTAAGTGCATATTGTTAAATAAAGGATTACTAACTATGTTGAAGCAACAAATGGCTTCCCATTAACTCAACCTGCACCTTCGTCCCAACCGTTAAGTTGTCATATCCTGGGGTGTCCATTGAGATCTCAGTAAAACTAGATGGGGCTGATGTTTACGAGCACATGGCATTCAAATAGAAAAATTTAGCCAGATATTGTTAAGTATAGAGGAAAGATAAGGAACTGGTTCTAAATGTAGAGAAATGTAAACAAACACATATGCTGCACAAAACTTACACTGAAGCAACCATTAACTGGACAGTAAGTTACAAATGTACTCAGTAATTTCGTACAAATGCATGTGGCTAATAGTGCCTCAGGAAACTACATATAAAAATCTTTAAGTGCAGTCCTTTAGTCCCAGTGCCTAACACTAAAATGAAAATGAAGATAATCTGTACGAGTAATACAGTGTTCTTCATCTTTAGAGTCATAATGAAACTAATGATAGAGCATACCAAATTGAGTACTTCGAAATAAGGGTCTGAGGTCAATTAATTTTTTCCTGGCTTCAGTTTCCCAAGATCTGTTTTATGTGTACAGATTCTTGTAACTCTGAGCGTACCTCCAGAGCTCCATGAAGGCTTCGCGGACGATCCTGAGCTCACGAAACAGATGAATCTGTAGCATGATAGCCTCCCACAATCCAACCTACCAAGAGGCCATCGTGTGGGATAGATCTGCAGATCAACAACAAATTCGGCCATTCATGAGCTCATGATCATCCCCATAAACATCATCATCTTGTGTGTTGGTCACAGAGTTAAAAGAAGTCAAATCAATGAATACTCCCAGAAGTATGAAGACTAACAAGTAACGGTTGCAAGGAATGAATTAGTAAAAGCAAGAAAAAGAAAGATTAGGTGAGAGGAAGAAGAAAAATGAACCGTGCTTACCTATGTACAATCTCTGCCAAAACGGGTGCGTTCTCTAACTAAGGCCAAACTAGTTCGCCTCTTAATACTACTGGCCGCTTTTGTATTTATGTAATGGACGAATCTGGCAAATTTTGGTATAATACCTTCATCACGACATCTCAGTAGAAAGGCGAGGGCACTCAGCAGCTTCTTGCAAAGTTTATCAAACTTACTGACGAGTTGAACCATCTCCTCCCCATAGAGGCACTTTATGTGGCTATGTAGACGCTCCCAGCGTATTAGTATATCAAATTCTAGACGCATTCCCATCATGGAATTCATTTCTTCTGTTGAACAAGCTGTGTTTCGTCTTCCAGAAGAACAGGCAAAAGAGATTAGACAGGAGGTTTCTCACGTTTTGCGTCAGGCTCTGACTTCACAAAGTAATGTTTCTTCAGCTGAGCGAGCAGCTATTCGGTCTATTAGAGAGGACCCTTAATTGTTAATTTTACCAAAGATCCATAAGGATGGGGTCCCATTGCACCCTATTGTTTCTAATTTGGGTGCACCAACTTACAACTTGGCAAAATATTTAGTGTCGGCTCTCAGCCCTCATGTGAGTAAATGTGAACACCATATTTCCAATTCCATGGCTTTTATTCAACGTTTAAAGTTGCTTCATCTTGGTCCCACTGATTTACTTGTTAGTTTTGATGTGGTGTCACTTTTTACTCATGTTCCTCTTGAAGAGTCACTGATTTTAATTAATGAAAAACTTGATATGGAAATAACGAAGCTCTGCCGTCATGTTCTGACATCCATCTATTTTTTATTTGAAGACAAATATTTGGAACAAACCGACATTGTGGCTATGGGGAGTCCTTTACCCCCATAGTCGCTAATCTTTTTATGGAGGACTTTGAGGATATGGCCCTGAAAACAACGTTTTTGAAGCCTTCATGTTTTCTGACATATGTTGACGATATGTTTCTTGTTTGGCCACATATAATAGACTCTTTGCACGGGTTATTGGACCACTTTGTCTTCTTCCAAACATCAAATTCACAATGGAAATTGAAAAAGAGCGAAGTTACCTTTTTTGGATGTACTATTTTATAGAAAAGATGACGGTACTCTTGGACACAGTGTTTACAGGAAACCGACTCATACTGACAGGTATTTACATGCCACCAGTTGCCATCCACCTTTTCAAAGTACGGGAGTCCTTTGGACCTTGGTTAAACGAGCATATGCTGTCTCAGATGCTGAGAATTTACCACAGGAGCTGCAACATCTTAAGGACATGTTCAATATTAACGGCTATACGGACCGACAAATTTGATGTGCTTTTAAGTTTGGACCTCCACCTGAACCATCTGAAGACACCTTTAGGTCTGTGGCTATTCTTCCGTATGCTGGGAATGTGTCTGCCAAGATAGGTAGACTTTTGAAGAAATATGAGATCATTCGTCAGCTAAGATTTGAGCACTTCTTGGTTCTGTTAAAGATGATTTAGCTTTGAGGAAGACTGGCGTTTACAAAATACCATGCGAGTGCAGAAAAATTTACATTTGCCAAACTATTCGTACCGTCAACAACAGGTGTATTGAACATCATCGCCATACATGATTATTACAACCAGATAAATCTGCGGTGGCTGAGCATTGCCTTACAGAGGGACACAGGATGCTATACAATGAGACACAAGTAGCTGCAAATGCTTCACGGTACTGTGATTGCGTTTTAAAAGAATCCGTCGAAATCAGTCTAGCAGATAACATCATTAATCATGATAATGGATACCCGTTAAGTAAAACATGGAATCCTGTTTTATCAGATATGAAAAAAAATGTCATCTGAATCGCCCGGCTATGAATAATCATTTCTAACGATATATCGTTTTTAACAGTATTCACCACCGGAGGCACTGCATCTCTGTTGGCGCCAGGGGGCAGCAGGAATGATTGAGCGTGCACGCACTGTATTTAGTGCATGCCCTGCTGTACTTCCGATGCATATAAAGGTGCAGTCATTTGCGTGTGGAATCAGTTATCAGCGAAGCAGCATAGCTTTTCTCACCTGATGATGGCGGCCAGATGGACCGCTGAAATATTGTGTTCAGATGACAGTTTGATCCGGCTGAAAACCCGACAAGAATTTGAAAAACGCCTTTATTTTAATGATTGCCACTCCAATTCACATCACGTCTGTTGCACTATCTCCTCTATTTCGCTATAGTACTAAACGAGCCGCCCTTCTTTGAACTTTTTCAATATCATCCGTCAGTCCCACCTGATACAGATCCCACACCGTACAGCAATGCTCCGGAGTAGGGCAAACAAGTGTAGTGTAAGCAGTATCTCCAGTAGACCTGTTGCACCTTCTAAGTGTTCTGCCAATGAATCGCAGCCTTTGGTTTCCTCTACCCACAACATTATCTATGTGATTGTTCCAACTTAGGTTATATGTAATTGTAATCCCTAACTATTTAGTTGAATTTATAGCCTTCAGATTTGTGTAACGTATGGCATAATCGAAATTTAGCGGATTTCTTTTAGTCCTCATGTGAATAACTTCGCACTTTTCTTTATTCAGGGCCAATTGCCACTTTTCACACCACACAGATATCATATCTAAATCATTTTGCAATTCATTTTGTCATCTGATGACTTTACAAGACTTTACAAGACAAGACATCATCTGCAAATAATCTAGGAGGGCTACTCAGATTGTCTCCTATGTTGTTAATATAGATCACCAACAATAGACAGCCTATAACACTTCCTTGGGGAACGCCGGATATTACTTCTCTTTTACTCAATTACTTTCCGTCTATTACTACGAAATGTGATCTTTCTGACAGGAAATCACGAATCCAGTTGTACAACTGAGGCGATATTCTATAGGCACACAGTTTGGTTAGAAGACACTTCTGAGGAACAGTGTCTAAAGCCTTCTGAAAATCTAAAAATATGGAGTCAATTTGATATCCACTGTCAATAGGACTCATTACTTCATGAGTATAAACAGCTAGTTGTGTTCCGCAAGAACGATTTTTTCTGAATCCGTGGTGACAATGTGTCAGTAAATCTTTTTCTTCGAGGTACTTCATAATGTTCAAATATAGTATATGTTCCTTTAATTCAGTGTATTACTCCTATTTCCCCTTTTGGATATTGGTGTGACTTGAGCAACTTTCCAGTCTTCAGGTATGGAACTTTCTGTGAGCAAGCAGTGGTACATGTTGTTGTTGTTGTTGTGGTCTTCAGTCCTGAGACTGGTTTGATGCAGCTCTCCATGCTACTCTATCCTGTGCAAGCTTTTTCATCTCCCAGTACCTACTGCAACCTACATCCTTCTGAATCTGCTTAGTGTATTCATCTCTTGGTCTCCCTCTACGATTTTTACCCTCCACGCTGCCCTCCAATACTAAATTGGTGATCCCTTGATGCCTCAGAACATGTCCTACCAACCGATTCCTTCTTCTGGTCAAGTTGTGCCACAAACTTCTCTTCTCCCCAATCCTATTCAATACTTCCTCATTAGTTATGTGATCTACCCATCTAATCTTCAGCATTCTTCTGTAGCACCACATTTCGAAAGCTTCTATTCTCTTCTTGTCCAAACTATTTATCGTCCATGTTTCACTTCCATACATGGCTACACTCCATACGAATACTTTCAGAAATGACTTCCTGACACTTAAATCTATACTCGATGTTAACAAATTTCTCTTCTTCAGAAACGCTTTCCTTGCCATTGCCAGCCTACATTTTATATCCTCTCTACTTCGACCATCATCAGTTATTTTGCTCCCCAAATAGCAAAACTCCTTTACTACTTTAAGTGCCTCATTTCCTAATCTAATTCCCTCAGCATCACCCGACTTGATTAGACTACATTCCATTATCCTTGTTTTGCTTTTGTTGATGTTCATCTTATATCCTCCTTTCAAGACACTGTCCATTCCATTCAACTGCTCTTCCAAGTCCTTTGCTGTCTCTGACAGAATTACAATGTCATCGGCGAACCTCAAAGTTTTTATTTCTTCTCCATGAATTTTAATACCTACTCCGAATTTTTCTTTCGTTTCCTTTACTGCTTGCTCAATATACAGATTGAACAACATCGGGGACAGGCTACAACCCTGTCTTATTCCCTTCCCAACCACTGCTTCCCTTTCATGTCCCTCGACTCTTATAACTGCCATCTGGTTTCTGTACAAATTGTAAATAGCCTTTCGCTCCCTGTATTTTACCCCTGCCACCTTTAGAATTTGAAAGAGAGTATTCCAGTCAACATTGTCAAAAGCTTTCTCTAAGTCTACAAATGCTAGAAACGTAGGTTTGCCTTTCCTTAATCTTTCTTCTAAGGTAAGTCGTAAAGTCAGTATTGCCTCACGTGTTCCAGTGTTTCTACGGAATCCAAACTGATCTTCCCCGAGGTTCGCTTCTACTAGTTTTTCCATTCGTCTGTAAAGAATTCGTGTTAGTATTTTGCAGCTGTGACTTATTAAGCTGATAGTTCGGTAATTTTCACATCTGTCAACACCTGCTTTCTTTGGGATTGGAATTATTATATTCTTCTTGAAGTCTGAGGGTATTTCGCCTGTTTCATACATCTTGCTCACCAGATGGTAGAGTTTTGTCAGGACTGGCTCTCCCACGGCCGTCAGTAGTTCCAATGGAATATTGTCTACTCCGGGGGCCTTGTTTCGACTCAGGTCTTTCAGTGCTCTGTCAAACTCTTCACGCAGTATCATATCTCCCATTTCATCTTCATCTACATCCTCTTCCATTTCCATAATATTGTCCTCAAGTACATCGCCCTTGTATAGACCCTCTATATACTCCTTCCACCTTTCTGCTTTCCCTTCTTTGCTTAGAACTGGGTTTCCATCTGAGCTCTTGATATTCATACAAGTCGTTCTCTTATCTCCAAAGGTCTCTTTAATTTTCCTGTAGGCGGTATCTATCTTACCCCTAGTGAGATAGGCCTCCACATCCTCACATTTGTCCTCTAGCCATCCCTGCTTAGCCATTTTGCACTTCCTGTCGATCTCATTTTTGAGACGTTTGTATTCCTTTTTGCCTGTTTCACTTACTGCATTTTTATATTTTCTCCTTTCATCAATTAAATTCAATATTTCTTCTGTTACCCAAGGATTTCTACTAGCCCTAGTCTTTTTACCTACTTGATCCTCTGCTGCCTTCACTACTTCATCCCTCAAAGCTACCCATTCTTCTTCTACTGTATTTATTTCCCCCATTCCTGTCAATTGCTCCCTTATGCTCTCCCTGAATCTCTGTACAACCTCTGGTTCTTTTAGTTTATCCAGGTCCCATCTCCTTAAATTCCCACCTTTTTGCAGTTTCTTCAGTTTTAATCTACAGGTCATAACCAATAGATTGTGGTCAGAGTCCACATCTTCCCCTGGAAATGTCTTACAATTTAAAACCTGGTTCCTAAATCTCTGTCTTACCATTATATAATCTATCTGATACCTTTTAGTATCTCCAGGGTTCTTCCATGTATACAACCTTCTTTCATAATTCTTAAACCAAGCAGTGGTACATAACTGCTAAATATGGAGCTATTGCATCTGCATACTCTGACAGGAACCTGACTAGTACACCATCTGGACCAGAAGCCTTGCCTTTACTAAGTGATTTAAGCTGCTTTGCTACACCGAGGATATCAACTTCTATGTTTCTCATCTTCGCAGTTGTTCTTGATCGGAATTCCAGAATATTTACTTCGTCTTCTTTGGTGAAGGAGTTTCAGAAAACCATGTTTAATAGCTCTGCTTTGGTGGCACTGTCATTAGTGACTTCACCGTTGTTATCATGCAGTGAAGTTATTGATTGCATCTTGCCACTGGTATGCTTTATACATGACCAGGATCTCTTTGGGTTTTCTGCCAGATTCTGTGACAGAGTTTCATTGTGGAAATTATTAAAAGCATCTCGCACTGAAGTACGCTCTATATTTCGAACTTCTGCAAAACTTCACCAATCTTCGGCATTTAACATTCTTTTAAATTTGGCATGCTGTTTTCGTTGCTTCTGCAACAGTAATCTGACCCGTTCTGTGCACCATGGGGGATCAGTACCATCAGTTATTAATTTATGTGGTATTTATCTCTCAATTGCCATCGATACTATCTCTTTGAAATCATTCCACATCTTTTCTACGCTTACGTGATCGGATTGGAAGGAGTGGAGACTCTCTCTTAAAAAGGCATTAAGAGCATTTTTATCAGCTTTTTTAAACAGATGTACTTTGCGTTTCTTTTTGATGGTTGTGGGTGCAACGGTATTCAGTCTAG
Organism: Schistocerca americana; assembly: GCF_021461395.2. Lineage (NCBI taxonomy): Eukaryota > Metazoa > Arthropoda > Insecta > Orthoptera > Acrididae > Schistocerca > Schistocerca americana. The sequence goes on along the minus strand of NC_060121.1, from coordinate 321,523,646 downwards.
CAGCAACTGTCTTGTGGTCGCTGATCCCTGTATTCGTCACAATACCCTCACAATACTTACTATTTGTCGAGGATTATTTGCTGCTAAGAGTTCAAGTATGCTTTCACAACCATTTACACTTCGAGTAGGCTCATGAACTAACTGTTCAAAGTAATTTTCTGAGAAAGCATTCAGTATAATTTCGGATGACGTTTTATGCCTGCCACCGACTTTAAACATATAAGTTTTCCAGCATATCAAGGGTGACTGAAGTCACCACCGACTATAATTGTATGAGTGCAGTATCCATTTGCAATGAGACTTAAGTTTTCTTTGAACTGTTAAGCAACTATATCTTCTGAGTCTGGAGGGGGGGGCTAAGTCCGATTGTCAAGTATAACCTCTACCTATACTATTTCACAGGAACTATCTACTTCAATTTCACTACAAGGCAAACTACTTCTGACAGCAATAAATACTCCACCACCAACCGTATTTAATCTATCCTTTCTGTACACTATTAGATCGTTTGAAAAAATTTCAGCTGAACTTATTTCCGGTTTTGGCCAGCTTTCTGTACCTATAACTATTTGAGCTTCAGTGCTTTCTATTAGGGCTTGGAGCTCTGGTTCTTTCCCAACACAGCTACGACAATTTACAACTACAATACCCATCATTTCTACCTTACTGCGTTTTACCTGCCCTCTTTTAGACGGACACCCTTTCTGTGGTTTCCTGAGACCCTCTAACCTAAGAAAACCACCCAGTCCCTTCCACGCAGCCCCCGCTACCCGTGTAACCACTTCCTGTGTGTAGTGGACTCCTGATCTATTAAGTGGAACCCGCAAACACACCACCAGATGGTGCAAGTCAAGAAATCTGCAGTCACAGAACTGCCTAACTGCCTGGAGCCTCTGATTCAGACCCTCCACTCGGCTCTGCACCAAAGGACCACAGTCAATTCTGTCGACAATGCTGCAGATGGTGAGCTCTGTCTCAATCCCGGAAGCAAGACTGGCAGTCTTTACCATTTCCGCTAGTTGCCGGAAACCAGAAAGAACCTCCTCTGATCCAAAGCGACACACGTCATTGGCACCGACACGGGCTACCACCTGCTGCTGGCTGCACCCTGTACTCTTCATGGCATCCGGAAGCACCCTTTCCACATCCGGAATGACTCCCCCCCAGTATTTACACGGAGTGCACATGGCTTCCTCACCCTCCTTGGCAGCCATGTTTCTAAGGAGCCCTATTACATGCCTAACATTAGAGCTCTCAACTACCTGCAAACCCACCCTCTGTGAATGCCCAGACCTTGTGGGTCGAGAAGCTTCCTCTGGAACAGGGTGGATGACCATATCCAGCTCAGAGACATCATCAGACACATAATCCCCGAACCTGTTCGTCAAATGAACCAGGGAGCCCCTACAATCAGCCTCACAGAAAGTCTTTTGCTGGCTGCCAGACTTTGGAATGATCTCCCACTCGACCACATGTGAGGGATCACCCTCAGTGCAGGCAGTACCCAGGGCGGACACAGAAGTGGATCAATCAGGGGACACGTGGGAATGCTCGACGTCCCTCACATCCCCGTGTCTGCCCCCTTGGCAGCAGCCTCAAGCTGTGTGACGGAAGCCAACACTGCCTGCAGCTGTGAGCGAAGAGTCACCAACTCAGCTCGCATCTGTACACAGCAATCACAGTGCCTATCCATTTCTGAACATGCTCCTGTTTGAAACTCATAAAGATATGTAATAAACAAACGGTGTACTCGCCTTATTAGAAGCAGGAACTCGCAGTGATCTCTCAGTGACAGGCTAACTGACACTTCTCATCCTGGGGTCTGTGTTACCTGTCCTTCCTTTTTAACATCCCCCAATCTACCCCTCTCCCCCCCCCCCCCAAAGGAATGAATTAATAGTTCAAAAGGCTAGGATAGTGTACAATGGGGGCCGTTACTGAATGGAAATAATAGTATAAAATTTGATTTTTATTTTTCACTTTATGTTCACCAGTGCTTTCTGCCTGGAGGCTAGTTGCAGCATATCAGTCACATTGTAGAGTAACGCAACCGAACTGTGTGTCTACAACTTGGCAGTCCAACAGGAAGGGTGGGAGGTGGTCACATGGGTGTGAAACTGCGGCCAGCTGCCGCGAGTGGACACCCTGTCCGCTCTCTTCTGCTGGCAGCTTCCGACCCGACCAGACGCTCTCCTCTACTGCTCTCTTGGGCAGCAGCCCATTCAGTTTCAGCAGCTTCTCTAGGCCTGTCTTTCCTTTGTACGGCATTAAACAACCACACACTTAAAATATGTTTGATTTTTCACCTCAACGTGTGCCCATTGCTTTCCCTTTCTCGCCAATCCTGACACTTCAACATCTGGTGACCAAAAGTGGGGTACTCACCATTAGCCCTGTCTTACTGACCTAACTGCCATACCCAATGAAGCTACCAGTAGTACTTCACTTGATGCACCAGTTGCGATGCCCAACAACAAGGGCACGCATTCGTGGTTCGCCACGCAGCCTTCTGCCCTTTCGGCGTTCTATCCGAACAGCTGCTGCAGCGAATACCAGGCTTCTTGCATGTTCTGGCCTTGCACCGACATCCAAGAAACGCGCATGTTCCAGCCGACTAGCTGAGACATGTCGCACAGCCATCGACATCATCTTCGCCGCTGTTGCCTGCCACCGTCGTCCAATGAGATGCAGCCGTCGATGACCCACCACCACCGCAACTGCAAGTGCGTCAGAAATACACCCTGCTGCGTGACAAATGACTGCTGCAAGCACCTTAAATAGCACAGTACCCCAACTACCCATTGCAACTTTGGCTAACAGTTGCCCCGCAGTCGATTTCATTCAGACGCTTTCCGGAAAACCTAATGAGCAAATAAATTCCTTTCTACAAACTGTCCGAGATGTAGGCCATGCTAGCACTTGGCCAAACGATTTCCTATTAATTGTGCCCGTACATATACCAAATCAGTTCCCACCCTCAGGGACACCACCTCTTTTGCCAGGTTAGAGGCTGGGTTGAAAGATATTCGGACTATTACAGGGACAAGTTGTCCACCCACCGCAGTAACAAGGGGAGGATGTAGAGGCATTTGCTGACCAAATCCACACTGTGGCTTGCCGTACTTATATGCTGGGTTCGGATCCCAGCCATAAGGTGGTTTCCCGGGACCAGGCAGAAGCTCGCTCGATAGACATATTTATATTTGGAATCGAACCGTATGTTGGAGGAGAGGTAAAAATAGCATCATCCGCCTCGTTGCATGATGCCATACACCTCGCGACGTTGCGAGATGAGGCAGCGCATTTTATTGTCAGTTCGATGTGTCCGAACGAACAACAGTGTCCAATTTTTAAATATGAGCAGGCATGCCAATACTGCCGAAAGGCAGGCCATGCTACCACAAAATGCTGCACACCTTATTGTTCTCGGTGTGGAACCGTAGGGCATATGAGTAAAAACTGCCCTCAGAACCTGGGAAATGGGGGCCCCTTGCACAATCAGCAGAGGGAACAACTCACCACCGATTCACCACAACCCCAAAAATCAGCCGAACTGTCGGGCAGGCAAGTCACGCTGCCGGACCGTGCCCCCTGTAAAATCCACGCACCCAGTCCACCATGGTGTCTTAAATGAGCTGATGTGTATCCTCCTCAACGGCAAAGTTTGAAGAAAAAATGTAAGAGTGCTTATCAACAAGGGAGTGCAAACCAGCGTATTATTCGTACGACATGGGGATAGACGAGTGTTAAAACCACCCCGTCACCACATTAACGATCTGAGTGACGAGATAATCGTACCCGCTGGGTATTGCCACGTTAAATTGAAAATCGGAGCCAGCCACTACCCTTTTGACATGAATATAATTCGAAAACGAAGGCGAGATTTTGAAGTCGTCCTGGGGGATGATTTCCTCTACCACTATCAGAGTGTAGTAGATTACAGAACACAAACTGTACATCTCGGTCAGGAAACCCACCATTTCGGCAGCCCCCACGTCATTCCGTCGCAAGGTACTTGCGAAACGCGGCCGCTTCCACCTGCTCCTTACACGCAAATGTTGGTGTTACATACAACTACCTCTGTTAGAATCAGCGGTGGTACAGCACGCATTCTCTGGCTTGGAGTCAAATCCTGCGAACTGCTGAGGACAGCTGTATTGGTAGACGCTCTCTGTCAAAACGATGTCCTCGACAGATTACAGGTACTTGTTAAAGTGGTTAAACAACAGTGGAAGTGCAGGGAAAGAAATTTTATGTTCCCGTCTGTTTGGACAATTTCGGAACGAATGAGGTAGAAATTCCTTGTGGCACCATTATAGCTAGTGGCCACAAGATTGAAGAAAACCACCCTGTACAACAGAAGGTAAAACCTATTCTGAGTCAAATTGTTGATGGTGAGGAAAGACCAAATGGTTACGCGTCCCGTCGGCTGGACCAGGCGGAAGTTAATTACAGTACTACGGAAAAAGAATTGCTGGCATTAAGGGTTGGAGTCAACTATTTTAGATGCTCTCTTTATGGGAGAAAGTTTACAATAGTAACAGATCATGCAGCACTTCAGTGGCTATTAAGTTTGAAAGACCCTAGCAATCATCTCACCCACTGGGCCCTGAAGTTGAGCGAGTTTGATTAACAAGTACAACATGAAGCTGGAAAATTGCACCAGAGTGCTGATGCCCTTAGCAGGAAAGTGAGTGTAGCTCAAATTGACAATGTGTCAATTGACGAATTAAAAGACTCACAGGAAAATGACGCAAAATGTCGCTAGTATCGCTTCCATCCGGATTTTGTCCCGGAAGACGGAATTCTATACCGCAAGTCCCCCCCCCCCCCCCCCCCCCCCGGGTAAACGTATAGTAACACCTAAAAACCTACAATCCATAATTATTGCCGTGTCACAACAGCATTCAAGCTTTCCATAGTGGACAAAGAGCCACAAACGCCCAAATTTCCACAAAGTATTGGTGGGACAAATGATGGCGAGATGTTGGTAAGTATATAAAAAACATGCCTACCATGTGCCCAAAGAGCACCACCCTCGTGAATGAAAATTCCCTTACAATCTTTCCCTGAGGCATCAAAACCCTTTCAGTTTGTGGCTTTGGATATAGTTGGGCCACTTCCTGCAAATACACAAGGAAGTAAATATATCCTATCCATTATTGATCACTTTTCCCAATACCTTATTTTGGTACCCATCGCTGATATGTCAGCTGAAACAGTAGCATGAGCTTTTGTGGATCATCTTGTCCTTCCTTTCGGAAGCCCTGAAGCCATTGTAACAGATCAAGGAACCAATTTTACACCTGCCTTATTTGTCCAAGTTTGCAAATTGCTGAGAATTAGAAAATGGAGAACTACCGCTTTTCACCCCACTCAAACGGCCACATTGAGCGTGATCACCATGCTGTGAAACTAATGCTTTCCTATTACATCAACTCACCCTACAATGACTGGCAAAGATACATTCCATGCGTGGCAAGTGCGTACAATAGCCGTTTCCATGAAGCCACTGAACATACCCCTTAGGAGGTAGTGTTTGACTGCTTTATGGAATCTCCCTTTGAGATCAATAAATTACCTCCGGGAATCAATCCCAGAGCCATTAAGGGGCTAGCCCGTCGCCTTAAGGTCATTTGGAAGAAGGTCCAAGGGAACAACCGCAAAGCAACCAGAAAAAAGGTGGAAAGTAGTAATAAAAATGCCACTCCCTCCCCATAAACCTGGTGATTTGATTCTGCTAAAAAAGCCTAGCATAAAGAAAGGAAGAGTGAAGAAACTTACTCCTCTGTATATCAGACCATGTTCAATCATTCGGCTCACTTGCCCTGTCAATGCAGAATTACAACTGCCTGACCACAAGGTGGTCGTCCCTTTTGATAGACTAAAACCCTATTCAGGAACTATGCCTCTCCCACTGTCTTCTGAGACAAGTGACCAGACCTCCAGCAGGTTTTGCCCCCCCTCCCGCCCCCCCCCCCCAGCCCCCCACCCCACCAGCTCGCCCTAGATACGCTCTGAGATCTAAACACCCACATGCCCTCAGATCCAGGAACTAAACACCCAGGTACTACTACTTACCAGTTATAGCAACAAAAAAAGTAAAAAGGCTGAAACAACCCCCTTATTACTCTCCTTTGCAAATGAAGATGCCACCCGAGCCTCCCTCTCTGAAAGATTTTATCAGAGCTTTACCCGCCTAGCCTGTTCTGCAAAGCTGGCCTAGCCTAAGTAAGCCCTAGTTTTAACCAGTATTTTTATTACGTTATTTATGTGTTGTGACATGCCTAGTGGTTGGACAACAGCTCTGTTTTCAATAGGAGTACATTTAATTCTAAAGCTATTGATTAGTATTAAGATATTGTATGAAGTACTGATTGCATTAAGTCTCTACCATTCCATTCCAAAGACTTTCTCACTGAAATGACACCATGTTTCATTAAGTAATTTTCCCATTTGAACACCCAGAGTGAAAATTAATAACATGCAGTACTAACAGAGAAATTTGCTCCTAATGAAGATACATTGACACCAAAAGAAATGTTAGATAACTCAAAGATTATTCTTGTACTGCAGTGCATGGCCTGCACACGTAACAGTGACACCCTAAACTTCCCCTACTGTCCCTCACCGACGCCCGTTCTTTTTCAGGTTAACTCAGAAGGTAAGTTTAGCCACTCGGCGGTACTACGAAGTTGTGAACACGTGTGCTCCGCCTGTCAGAATGAGGTGAACTTGTCAACAAGGATTCGCACGTGTGGCGACCATAATGTGAGGGACAGAGTCACTTCAAACACCTGACACGGCTGCTACCTCCCCACCCCTCCCCGACCTGCGCCGTCCCACTATGCGCATTGGCTGTCGTCACCTGATCTGATCCCCCCCCACTCCTCCCCCCTCTCCATGCGCCGACCGTGTGCCTGCCTGCCGCTGTTAAAGGGACCTTACACATATTAGAATGCACTATCTTCGTTAGCAACCAATTAATAGCAACTTAATACTGAACGATACCTTCTTCTTACGTAATACCTACGTCAAACGTGATTTCTTCTATCCTTCCATCTCAATACCCGGGTAACTTCAACAACTTGAAACCTCACCCGTAAATTTATTTGCACACCTAAACCCTTAAGATGCCCACTGACCAGACTGTAACTCCGAAGGGAGTTTCAATGCAAGTGACCTAGAGGTGATCGAACGCAAAGCGGAAAAACATTGCAATAATGAAGCGCACCATTATGGGATGTCTTCGCATGCACAGCCATTTAGTTTGGTGGTGCTCTGCATTTCTGAGACTCCTCCGAAGTATAGTACCACCACACTACCTTCCGTTTAGTCTAACGCAAACGCATCTTAAGAACCAACTACCTGCTCCTTTTGCAAATTCTTAAATGTTTCACCATTACATTCCTTTCACAGCCTATTCACTTCTGCCACCATGAGAGTAAAAAAATTAAAATTTCTTTATACATGAGCTATAGTAATTTTACCCAACAAACCCATATCTATCAATTCGTTCGAGAAAGGAATTAGAATACTACTGCAACAGTCACTAATCCCACTCTAATATTATTAATTTCAATGAACTGCATTTTTTGCATGGTTGATTCAAACAGCCCAAGGAGTCACTCACCCCGGACATGTGAGGCACGCTGCATGTGCTGCCCCGCTGCTATCCCAGTGCTACACACATTGTGCTGCTGTCCCACTATCTCAGCGCTAACCTGCCTCCATCACAGCACATCTGCCTGTGTCTCTCGCCAGTTTCATAATGCTACCTGCTTCACCATGTACCGAGTTTGATTAACTGTTTCACCATCCAGTTTTGGCAGTACCCCAAAAACTGTTAACATACGTGCATCTTCACCAATAAGAGAACTCCCAAACAGACAAATTTAAGAAGTAATACCACGAATTAAATATTACGTACCTATTCACTATACCCCACACTCCGGACGTAAGATTTATGAATATCGACTATCGAATTGACCCCTTTATACTCTCGATAGCTTTGCAGGTATTGGGACAGAGCACATGACTCAAGAGAACCAGGCTTCGAGCCGTGGCCACAGCAGATAAGAAAAAAATAATTACAGGTAAGTCCATCTCATCACAACAACATGATACACCACCAGAACACTAAAACTAGTACACCCCACCAGTAAACGGTGCCTAATCTCTTCTTACCCACCCAGAGATATACCAGAAGGCTCAGTATTATGTGCATTTTGTATGATTAGAGGTTTTGAGCAATGTCTGACCCACTATGCGTCGCTGGGTAATTGTTACCCAATAACTAGTATTTTTCTCCCCTTATGATTTTGTGTTATGTTTAAGCATTTCACAAGCATTTTGCTGTGCAGCTTTGCCCTTGTTATACCCTTTATGTTATATCATGCATGTATTTTTTTTTTTAATTTATGCCATTTGTTTTGTACAATATGCACTTTTTTTAATACCCCAGTACGTAAAGGCCCACCACAGCCCTGGATTCTAGATACGTTGCACTATAGCAACACTCCCATTAAGCAAGTCCCCTGCAGTCGTGATAAACAATTTGATGAGTTAGCGATTCCAGAATCCCATTATGCACCATGTTCATGCCCAGAGCCAGACTGATACGTTGAGAAGAAAGTGAAGCATCCGAGTTACCCTCTCCCTGAAGAGCGGTAAGCGAAACAGATTTTGTGATAGAATAAAAGTAATTAAGTTTCACCCAAGTAAGTGTAGAATTGTAGTTCACACCCTATGTGCATTTTTCATATTTAAGAGTTCACTCAGACGATCACAAGTTTCATTATTGTTCACCCTACTTTTTATGTTGTAATTTAGTGATGAAGTGAAGATGTTACGAGCAAGCACGGAAATCAGCACTGCTAACATTGGGATACAATGCCTCGCCATATGTTTAGGAAGTGAGAGACATCCGTTTGTTTATTCAAACAAATACACCCATGACGTGATAAGATTGAAGCAGCCACTGTAATAAGCACTAGATTGTTGATGATTAGCACTAATGTGACGTCATCACCAAGTGCAGTAACGCGTTATTTTGTTGGAAATATAGTGAGCAAAAGACTTCCACCCAAATGAATTAAAGTTTTCATTGTACAATGCCGCAGTAGTTCACAGTCTCCTTCCTTTTCGTAGCTCACCCTGTTATTTCATAGATTTTGGGAATTTTGTAGTAGTTAACCCCCCCCCGCCCCGAGACAATCACCCCTATGGAGACAGAGCACAGTTCCTCCCTCGCCCATGCACTGCACTGGGTTGCTACCCTTGCTCCGAGTCGCTCGTCTGTTCGTTCCAAGCTCAACCATCACTTTGTACCTCCCTCCTCCAGGCCCGTTTGCCTTACACGATGCGGTTAGCACCTGCAGAGTGCCCTGATCGGTTTATTCTTTCAGTTTTTGCTTTCATAAACTGTTCACCTAGCTATCTCTTTCATCTATACTTCATTAACACTCCACATTGAGGCTCACCTTCATTTGTTCCCTGGTTGGTAGCCAATGCTACTCTGACATATTGCCTCCCCCCAGGGGGAGAGGGAAGAAACAACCCTGCTACTAGTGGATATATCACTGATAAATCAATCTTATTCTGAAACCTGTTCTCTGAACTTGTTCCCAATTATACCCAATTCCTTATTCTGTAACATGAGTGCCCTTCCAGTTCGCCACGAGTGGGCCACTCAGCATAGATGGCCAATACGTTGAGCTACCCTGTCGTTGCGATCGCAGATGGCTGTCCACGAATATACCCAGAAAAAACCCTGCGTCAACTGCAACGTAATTTTCTCATTGGTCAAATCCCTTTTCCTCCTAAGCCACAACACCCATTATTAAAGCTTCCGATTCAGCAAATCACTTGCGAAACTACTAAATACCACGAACTCCACCTACGATCAACTGCAGGCATTGATTAATGCTACCCCACATTTTTGCACTCGTGCTGATCAAGATGATGAGTAAGCCTTTCTTCAGAATGACCATACTCCCCTCCTTCCCCCACTACCCCATTGCTACTAACTTCTACCCCTGTTGTTCTTTGGACTTGCCAGTTTAGATTGCCCAGTGACATAGTGACACTTAAGTTACCCATTGACTTTTCACCCACCACTACTACCTCAGGTAATTACTTACTACTTTTTCATTCACTGTAATACTTTCCTTTCGTAACATAACTACCACCTGGAGCTAACAAGATAAATTGTTGCGCTGTTTCTCACTGAGCAAGCAACCCATTTCTGCAGCCATCTGGTTGTACCAGTACTTGAACCACAGTTCATGGCTAGGCAACAGTATTTTATACACCATACCCCACCTAGTAACAGCCACTATCGTATGTTACGAATAGTTTCGAGCCACCCAGACCTACCGTGTGCTACTCACTGGTAGCGGTTTACTATTTAATAGCTCTCACTGTGATATCACTACCCCCCACTAAGGAGGTGTTTGCACACTTGCCTTACGCCCGTAACATGAGACTCCCCCCCCCCTCTCCTGTGGTATTTATCAGAGCAACCAATGGTACTACCATCACCTGACAATTGGCCATCCCTCCCGAATCACTCACATTCACAGCTCTGGAGCTAGTCCAATAAAAAATAGTTATGGTCCGAGTGGCATGTGGAGAGAGAAGACATAGTAAATAATTAAAATACCTCCAAAAGAAGAGGCACGGTCCTCCTTTAGACTTAAGTGATACAATGCCCCACCATGTGCGTGTGAAGTGATGCAAAAATTTTAACCCCCTTCCCCCCATGTGATCTATGCATCACTCCTTCCGGAACCCCCCACTTACACGCTTCGGCGCAAGTTGCAGTGCACCACAGCACGCCGCTGCCCACCGTGGTCAGCAACCTGCATCACTACCAGCGCCAATAGCTGATTGCCGCACCTCACACCACCGCTGCACCATCCGCCGTTGTCCCAAATTTTGTCACGCAAGATTCTATTGCCAAATTATTGTCATTCTTTCAATGCAAATTTAAAACAAAATAATCAAAAATGTATTGTTAAAATTATGTAAGGCCATCCTTCGCAGGAGCCCCCCCCCCCTCCCCCCCATGCCACACTCCTGCGGGAGGAGAGAAGGGTGTACAGTGGGGGCCGTTATTGAATGGATTTAATAGTATAAAATTTGATTTTTATTTTTCACTTGATGTTCGCCAGTGTCTTCTGACTGACAGCTAGTTGCAGCATATAAGTCACACTGCACAAAACTGGGCAAAACCTCTTTGAAACTCACGTGTTGAACCATCAGCAGCTAAACACATGTGTTGCTGACAAGGTAATGCTACCGAACTGCGCGTCCACAACTTGGCTATCCAATAGGGAGGGTTGAAGGTGGTCACGTGGGGATAGAACCGCAGCCAGCCGCCGGGAGTGGACACGCTGTCCGCTCTCTTCTGCTGGCAGCTTCCGACCCGACCAGACGCTCTCCTCTCCCGCTCTCTTGGCCAGCAGCCCATTTAATTTTGGTGGCTTCTCTAGGCCTGCCTTTCCTTTGTACAGCATTAAACAACCATGCACTTAAAATATGTTTGAATTTTCACCTCAAAGGGTGCCCACTGCTTTCCCTTCCTCGCTAATCCTGACACTTTAATAATAGTGTTGTCACTGTTGTGTATCTCTCTTGGCAAGAATAAATATTTTGCCTCCTGAAAAGTACTGCCCACCAAGTCTGTCTCATAATTTATTAGTTTCCTCATTGCAAAAGCTTTTAGATATGCATTTAATGTATGCTGGACAAGTCGTGCCCACGACGTCTAATGAATGCGCACAAAAACATTTTGTAATAGGCATCATTGGACTGTCCGCAGCTCATGGTCTTGTGGTTAGTGTTGCTGCCTCTGGATCACAGGGTCCCAGGGACTAGGTGTTTATGTTATCATCATCATCATCATCATCATCATCATCATCAGAACTGGAAAAAATGTATCAACATCTACAGAAATGTACAAGAAACTGCGTAGTTATAATTCAAGTTGAAGGGCTTGCCAAGCCTCTGACAGAATTATTCACACAGCAGAACTTGACGGGATGGTAATGGATCACATTAGGCAACATTTAACAATGAGCACATGTGAACTTGCACAGAAAATGCAAACTTTCAAAAATACAGTGTCTAGAGCACTGACAGAGCAACAGTATAAACAGTAGAACACCAATTACAATCTGACAATCAATTGCATTATAATGCATACATTGAGACAGATGGCCATCACTTTGAACAATTGCATTTTAGGACGTCAAGTTGTTTATGCCCATAAAAAATTAAGTATTCTTTTCCAAGCATTATTTCCTCATCTCAAAATACTGTCTAGAATCTTCTAAAATTTGTAAAATTTTCTACCTAACGGTTAGTGAAACTCCGGATTATATCTGCTTATAATCACTGTAACTAATAATACATATCAACCTAAAAAATCATTGATACCTTAAGTGTGTACCTAATGAAGCTTACTCATTAGACTGTCACTGATAATACAATGTGATACAATGGATCATTGGTGTAAGTACAGCAAATCTTTTTTTTTTTTAATTATTAATGTAAACATACCAACAACATCTCCAACTGTGACACGGTAACGGAATGTAGGCTCATGAATTGCTCCCTCTATTTGGACAAGTTCGTACTTCGGAGTTGTCCCACGGCGACTTAGCAGCTCCTGCAGCACCGAGACAGGAGTCTTCCCCACTGCTGCAGCTGCTGCCATCGTCTGATAAATTAAAAACTAATCAGTAGTCTTTGTAAAAAGTGGCTTAATTACATTTTTTCATAGAACAGTACAAAATACTTATCCCTTTAACTTTTCTGAACAACACACAAGAGAATTTATTATTCAACCTCTAAATAAAAAAACTTCATTTCAATAACAACAAAATCATTGTAGGCTCTCAGTTTTTACATAAGAATTCTTATTTGAGTCATCAACAACTTACATAACATCTTTGTTCTCATCTAAGGATCTACAATAAAATATTAATACAACTGGAAAGATACTACTCCACAAATAATTACATTTTAATGGCAGTATACACCAAATACTGTACATGACACATCACAACTTACAGACAAAAAACTATGGTGTATCCATCAATTGTGTTAAATATATGACATCATTATTTTCAAAACTATACTGTGACTATTACTTCTCATGTTGTACTGGAAGAATCACCCATATTGTCAGCCTCAATTATATAAGACAATTTATGGTATTACCATTCTATTTTCACCTAGATGAAGTCCTCATTAAACCACAAGTAATTTCCTGTTTGTGTTTTCTCAAGAGGAACTCCAAAAATTTCTCATGCTAGGCTCATTACTCTGCAATGATGAAACTCAATGGTTTATGCCTCTTAAGCATATGGCAAATAATTTCAGAGAAGTTATAGTATGAAGGTAAAAGATTTTTCTGTTTTGTTCATCAGACTGTTTTCAGATGTGCACAATATGAAAATACAAGTGTCTACAAGTTCTTACGAAAATAATGAAATAATTTTATCTCAAGAAACTAAAGTTTTAAAATTTGCACAAATAATTGTCTCAAGAAATTAAAGCTTTAAAATTTGCACACTTCAAGTATTTGCACAAATCCTAAAAACATTTTTCTCACTTTGTGTTGGTATTTCAAATATAGTTTTTGAAGTACGATGAAAAAGTGATGAAAACCACATCCAGAAATCAGCTTCAAGGGTTGGGGACACCAACTGGTTCTTCCCAAAGGCTGCTTTAGCTAGCTCTTCCACATAGCCATTTTCTAAAATACTGACTTGTTTCAATAGCCAGAGGAAGACAATGTTGGCTATTGGTCTGTGTAGGTTTTATAAGAGCATTTGGAATGTCATACACGATGGGCTGTTCCAAAAGCATCCTGTTATTGTTAGGGAAGATCTGATAAAAGTTGTCATATACAAGAGTTTCTCAGCTGAAGTGAGTTTTGATACAGATAGTGGCAATTCTGCCATATAAATGCTTCATTCACTTGCTACAGACTGCTGTGTGAAGAAAAAAATGTTCAAAATGTGTGTGAAATCGTATGGGACTTAACTGCTAAGGTCCCTAAGCATACACACTACTTAACCTAAATTATCCTAAGGACAAACACACACACCCATGCCCGAAGGAGGACTCAAACCTCCGCCGGGACCAGCCGCACAGTCCATGACTGCAGCGCCTCAGACCGCTCGGCTAATCTCGCGCGGCAGTGTCTGAAGACCTTGTGGACATATGTACACGCAACTTTCCCTCAGGGTTTGGAGTGATCTGTGTAAGTGTATACATATTCTTGAATGACGGAGTAGAACTGATAGCAGCAAATTCCTTGAGCTATGTCAACTTACACGCCACGCTTGGGGTCCAACTGCGTGGCAGGATAAGTGGTGTACACTGCTGGAATGAGAGTACAAGAGAACATTTCTAAAACGTACCTTATTCTTCCAGCCCCACTCTCTCTCTCTCTCTCTCTCTCTCTCTCTCTCTCTCTCTCTCTCTCTCTTTTGGCTATACAACTAATAAGTGTTATGGTTATGGAAGAAGACTGGACAGAAGCCATTCTATATATTTTAATTCTGCAGTTAATTACAAGCTGTTAACATTGTAATTTCATTGGAGGAATACTTGCCTACACCATGAAGCTGCTACTGAGTCATATGGAAAGCTCCCATCACAGGGTTGAAGGAAGGAAGGAAGAAAGGAAAGATGGATTAGGGTGTAACATCCTGTCAACAAGACGGTCATTACAAACTGAGCACAAGCTCAGGCATTTAAGGATGGGCAAAGAAATTTGGCACAACCTTTCAAAGAAACCACCCTGGAGCTTGCCTGGCACAATTTAGAGAAATCACAGAAAATCTAAATCTGGATGGTCCAATGTGGCTTTTAACCATTGTCTCCCAAATGGGAGTCCAGTGTGCTATCTACTATGCTGCCTCACTTTGTGTACAGGGTGTAATAATCCAAGGATAGATGAGGAAATGGATCCATCTGTTATCAGTACTGCAAACTAATCAGGTTGAGATTAGTGACATACAGAATTTTATAAGGACAATTTTAACTACTCCTTGGAAGGTATTTCCAAGTTAACAATCTACTTCCTGGAGGTTTACTGAAAATAAGATGGTGAGTTGAGCCTTTAGTTGCTTGACATGTGGCAGGCAAATTAGCTTACTATTGAGGAATAAGCCCAGGAAATGGGAATGGTCAAAGCTCCTAGTGAATTGCTGGTGCGCATAGCAGGTAGGTAGGTAGGTAGGTAGGTAGGTAGGTGTGTGTGTGTGTGTGTGTGTGTGTGTGTGTGTGTGTGTGTGGTGGTGCAGGAGGGGGGGGAGTTTGCATACCACAATAATGGTTTTTTGTTTCTTCTCAGCTGACACACTAGCCACAAGTGGCAGTTTAAACATCAATAATTTGTATGAAATAATATCCATATAATTAGGACCCTTGGAAATATTAAATATTTTAATTTTTTTTATTTATAAAACTCAATAACATTTAATGCTATGGTAAAAGCACAGAATTCCCTGAGATGTGAAATTTCTGAAATTCCCAGGAATTTTCATCTTTTCCAGGTAAAATGTAATTTACGGAGAATTTCAGTTCTTCCAGAAGAATTGCCACCCTGATACAGCATTGATGATACATTAGGCCCTGTTGTGGCCACAATTCTGTTTATCGCAATGCAAAATTCTTTTCTTGTCCACCTAGGTTGCTAAGGGTTGATCCTACTCTCATGCAAGAGAATTTAGAAGATAAGAAGTTTTGTACAAAGATGGCCACATTGCTCATGATGTCCTATTCATGCCTCAGATTTTGATCTCTCCGTGTGGTGTCATACGACTTTCATAAGTAAAGAAAATCTACGATAAGACATTGACACTGCATGAAGGCATCTCATGGTAGATTACAGTTGTCTACGATTATAAACAATCGATCAGCACTGTCTGAATCCAAACTGAAGTACTGTCTTATTTTGAGAAGAGCGAAACAGTGATCTGTTTTACTTGTTAAAAAACATTTAACAACCTAGATTGCTTTAAGACAACTGGTTTCAACAGACTTTGCTGTGATCTTCAGGTCCTAAAATTTTTTTTGGCGTGGAACATGGCGTTCAACCTTATATGCTCAACAAATATCTACATTCAAGCCAGCATGAAAGCCTTATTTGCCACCTGCCCTGGCAGTTTAGAGAGTTGCCAGCAGGACAGTCACGAAAGTCCTTACTATGAGCATTTATTTCCCTGTTTTCGTATTTGTTAATTTTGCTTTCTTCCACTATGTAGTAAAAATTCCTTCTACCCATATTTTGTTGAATGTCATTCATATAATTTATTTCTCATTGTTACTGAAGCAGCTGAGCATCTAGTAATGGATTGTGACTGGTCCTATAGTCATACCTCTAAAGTGTGTAAAAGTGTTGCTAAATTCTCACTCAGTGGAAATGGTACAACAAAACAATTCTGAACAACACACTATATGTGAGTACTGTTCAAACAGAATTTATTTACAGTCTGAATAACACGAATAAATGGTGGCATCACATCACTATACAGTGCTTAACACAGCTTCTTCGTACAACACACAGATGTTCCTGAAGCAGATTTGTGGCTGAATGATTCAGATATTATTTCAACAATGATTAACATACAATGCTGTGCATTTGGAAATGAACTGATAGGAAAGCAGGCTGCAGAATTAGAATACCTTGATGGAGAAACCTCGGAACAGAAAATAACCACGAGACCATGAAACAGGTCCATTCCTGTGCACATTTGTCAAAAACACCAAGAAAGGACAGTGATAAAAGGGACAGATTTCAGAATTAATAGTAGAGTTAAGCAGTATTTACAGAATTTGCAATTAAGAGTTGCAAGATGTGAGGAAAGTCCTACTAAAACAACTGACGCATTATTGGTTAACATAAAATAGAACTATGTTGTCAACTGGGGCTGCAGTTACAAGTTACCTTACAAGAAATCATTTTTGCAATTCAAGTCACTGGAAAACATTCATCCTGTACAAACCACAAAACTTCTTGAAAGTGCAGAACATTTACAAGTTTGTGGATCCAAAAATTAAAATAAGACTTCATCACTCGTTACCTGCAGCTATAAGCAAACATGAGATATGTCAAGGCTGCAGGAAACTGCAGTTTTTCTACAAAGAATCTGAAGAGGTTTTCTCGCAGTAGTAGTAGTAGCAGCAGAAGCAGCAGCAGCAACAAACCAAACCATTGGCACAGAGTCAACATTAAATCCAGTGCCTTAATCAAGTAGCAATAGCACTGTAAAGGAACAAACAAAATGACAGTGGGACAAAAATGCATTTCTAGGAACATGATAAAGGCCAGAGTTAATCGAGATTTAGATTAACTATTTCCTTTAGCTATCAGAAATGTTTCCATGTCAAATATTGAAAATATTTATTTACTTATTTAAATTAAAACCAATGATCACAGAAAAGAAGCACTAAGCAAAATGGCGGAGTCAGGAGGATTATTTTAGACACAAAGAAAATCATCGGCAGAGAAGTCTGCGTCAGAAACAAAATATGTTGAAGGAAGAACAAACAGCTACAGAGAGGATAATGGAAGTCACCAAGACGAGAGAGGTCTATTGTAGGATTTGATTGCATTTAAACTGATGGAAGTATCAGGTAACCGTAGGACAGGCAATGAAATTCTATTGAATTTGGCTGGGTGGTGGTGTTTACGGGGAACTCAAGACATGCTGATGGCTATCGTGTGCTTAAATGATGAGACTGAAGACCAATGGATCCACTGACAGTGGCAATGAGGTGTCGGCCATTTCTTAGCAATTCTGTCAACATGAGGGTAACTTGTACCATTACTAGACTTTCCTTTTATGTTCCACTCACAGACAGAGCAAGGAAACGAAGACTATCTATATGCCTCTGTGTAAGCCCTAATTTCTCTTACCTTTATGGATGTTACACAAAATATAGGTTGGAACCACTAGAATCACCCTGTAGTCAGCTTCGAAGGCTGATTCACTAAATTTTCTCACTGGTGTTCCTCAAAAAGAAGTCATCTTCCCTCCAGAGATGCCTGTCCGAGTTCCTGAAGCATCTCTAACATCAGAGTGTTCACTGAACCTACTGCCAACAAATCTAGCAGCCCACCTCTGAACTGCTTCATGGTCTTCCTTTAATTCAACCTGGTGGCAATCCAAAACACACTAGCAGTACTCAATTGGTTGGGTGGGGAAGTGCCAAACAGCGATGGCATTGGTCCCAGGATCCAAGGTGGCAGAAACTAAGGGAAGAACAACGCCAACAGCACAGTCCAGTCAATGGCAAAGGCAAAGGAAAACGGGTAAACAAATAGGTATAAGCAATGTCAGGGATGACAGGAAGGGTAAAGAACAGGTGGGGAGCAGTGAGAGCAAGGGGAGCCCAGAGGCACTATGCGTGACAGGGTACCAGCAACACCAGAAGCATTGTTAGCTGCAACACGCAGAAGACATGCTTTGTTGGTGCTGCACAATTTTCTAGATTTTGACAGATAAATTCATGCTGCAGTGTTGTTCTTCAGCAGGCCAGTGTAGAAGTGGGCATGGAAACAGCTAAGTAAAAAGTCGGTGCAATTCGCACATTTCCTTAAATGTAAAAGCAGACTTTGGAATTTTCCTTTTTGCAAGACCGTGTTTGCAAGATTTATGTGCCAATCTGAAGTTCTAGATTCACATATTTTACTGTTCACATTGCTTCTGCATAATCTTTCACTATCAGAACTTGTTTGTATTGTGACATACTGTGAAATCACAAACATTCGCGAGTGCCGCGATAAACTCATACTGTTATCGGCAATTGTAGGCTTACACTTATTTGTGCCCTTTTAAAATTTTTGAGAACAGTATACCTGTCTTTGTTGAAAACCATCTTCCTCTAGTTTCATTGTATGATTACGTGAGAGATACGTCACTTTTGAAAATTTCTGAGGCTTACAATACTATATTTTTGTAAGTTACCAGTACAAATGCTCTTGGATAACTCATATTGCAGCAAGGCAGCATTTTTGATTCACAGTTACTGGCAAAGACTATCACTCCAAATTTCATTTTAGATCAGTGCAAATAAATGTGCATTTTTCATAATTTTTGGAAGTTACCATTGTCCTGTGCATAATCTCACAGTAAATGTTCGTTTGTGATTTAGTTACTCTAGCAGATATTCTAACATATTGTGTTACATCTATTTTTCCCTTAAAGAGAAGTATATATTATCTAAATTTATCATAAATTAACTCTATTCCCAAGTTTGCTAACTACTACAGTTCACCTCAAAAAGTTTCAGGGAATCAGCAACTTTTACTTCAGGTTTTTCTGTTGCCTTAATAATTCCTTTTTTTAGTTCAGCAGACATAAAAGATAATCACCTGGCTAAGTTTGAAGTTATTTATTCACTATCCTGTAATACCAAACCATCCAAAATGCAGATACACTTTGAATGCCATTCTTTAACACGAGATGAGTGGATTGACATTCATAAGAAGCTGGAAATTACCCCAACTACTGTCAAATGATTGGCAGCTGCTGAGAATCGGGGTGTTCCAAGAGCTCCTGAGAATCATGCTGGCACCTGTAGCACCAGTACCAAATGTCCCTCAAGTACTATCATCGTCTATGGATCTTGTCTCCTCTGCAGGAAGTATGGGATCTGTCATTACTCATCCAGTTGACTAAGAGCGGTGGTTCAATCACAGATCTAGGCATCCTATACAGTGTGCACAAGGACCAGGTAGTACTCATGGTATTACACCAAACCCTCTAACCAATATGTTCAAGGTGCTGTCTTTCACTGAAACTGAGCCAGTGGGACTCACTTCATCCATTTTGGAGAAACCTTTTTAGTCCAGTGGTAAGAGAAGGCAAACAAAAGAAAAAGATAGGGTCTATTAACTGTTAGCAGTTCAAACATATGGCAAATGATCTTAACCCTTAGAGAAATGGCAGCAAGGGACAGGAAAGGACACTAGGTGCACTAGTCTGTATGCCTGGGGGCCTCATTCAACATGTTGACGAGGCTTTTCCTGCAGCCATTGAGGGAGCATGGTGCAACCAACTGCAGATTGTGACGCATGTTGGAACAAACGCTGCCTGTCGCCTGAGCTTCTACGTCATTCTTGGGTCTTTCCAGCGACTGGCAGAGAAGGTTGAGAAGACCAGCCTTGCACATTGAGTTCCAACGAAGCTCACAATTTGCAGCATTGTCCCCAGATTCTGAGTCAAGGGGAAAGACTGAATCAGAGTATTTAAAAGTTCCGTGACAGTCTAGGCTGCAACTTCCTGGACTTGTGCCATAGTGTTGAAAACTGGAGGGTCCCCTTAAATAGGTCATGTGAGCACTACATGTCAGAGGTTGCTACTCAGATAGTTGCACACAAGATATTTTTAGATTAGGTGACTCTCCATCAAATCCAGGTAACAATAGCTGTAGGAAACCCAGAAGCATCAGTGAAAGATTAAAAGAAGTGCCTCACAAATGTGAGAGTATTAAATTCCTAATGGTAAACTGCTGAAGCATTCACAACAAAGTGCCAGAGTTTGAAGCACTTATGAAAAGCAGTGGAGCTCACATAATACTAGATACAGAAAGCAATGAGATTTTTGGGGAAATTGGTTGCACAGAGAAAGGATAAGCTAATGGGAAATGGAGGTGGTGTATTTGTCACAATAGACAAGAAAGTCAAATCCACTGAGACAGAAATTGAAGCTACATGTGAGACTGTCTGAGCAAGACTCACTATCAGGGGTGGGCATAAAATGGTAATCTAATCCTTCTATTGCCCACCAGACACATCTCCTGATCTAAACAAAAACTTTAGAGAAAACCTCTGTTCCCTCGTATGTCAGTCCTCTAGTCACACTATAACCATCAGTGGAGACTTTAATAACCCAATAATCAACTGGGAAAATTACAGTTGTTAGTGGTGCTAATGATAAGACATCCTGTGAAACTTTACTAAATGCCTTCTCTGAAAACTTGCTAAAACATGTAGTTAGGACCCCCACTCACAATGGAAATGTACTGGATCCAATGGCAACAAACAGACCTGACTTCTTTATGGAAGTCCACACCGAAACTGGTATCAGTGACCTTGATGCAGTTGTGGCAACAACGATTACCAGAGTACAAAGGGCAACTAGAACAAGCAGAAAGACATATATGTTCAGTAAACTATACAAAAAATTCAGTAATGTAATATCTCAAAGAGGAACTTGAAACTTTCAGCACAGGGTGGGAGCATGTAGAGGAACTCTGGCTCCAGTTGAATGAACAGCTGACCACCCACTGGATAGATATGTACCCAGTAGAACAGTTCATAATGGAAGGGAACCTTCATAGAATACAGTCACTGTGGAGAAACTTCTAAAGAAACCGACTACTGCATTACAGGTGTAAAAAAGGGATAGGTTGGTTGGTCTTGAAAGGGAGGAGGGGGAGGAGACCAAACTGCGAGGTCATTGATCCCTAGTTCCCGGTAAAATAATTACACAACGGAAAGAAGAAAAGAAAGGAGATATACAGCAAAATAACAGAAAGGAAGAACCAGAAGAATGACAGAAGGACAAATACACTACTATGGACAAAACAGGAAAAGAAAACCACAGAGAGAAGCAAGAAACAGGTAGAAGGGGTAAAAACAAGTGAGCAGATGACCGTGGCTGGCCAAGCACGAGAATAAAAAGGAAAAGCCAGCCACTCTGCGACACATTAAAACATCCACTCTACAAGCATTAGAATGGAGAACACAAAGGGACAAAGGACATGCGCTAAAACTTATATAGAATGATAAAATCCACCATCACGTATAAAACGTAAAACTAAATTAGCCGATGAGGTGTTGTCAGCTAAAATTAATCGCAATGAGTCTGGTAACTGAAGAGTCCATTGCAGGGCAGCCTAAGGAGCACAGCTCAGCGAGCCAGCAGTGAACCACAGAGTCCTTGCTAGAGACCCGCATGGAGGACTGCCACACATTCGTGGTCTCCTTAATGGTACGCAGTTTGTTGAGCGTGCTGAGGTTATGCCATTTCGTCTCCCGAAGCCGCAAAACCTTGTGGCGTAGTACTGAATGCAGGTCAGTTGCAGAGAAGCCAATCTCCATAAGCGATTTCCGCATAGCCTGTTTGGTCAGCCTGTTGGCAAGTTCGTTGTTTGGGATTTTGACGTGACCTGGGGTCCAGAGAAACACCACTGAACAACTGGACCGTTCCAGGGCACAGATGGACTCTTGGATGGTCGGTACCACAGGACGACGAGGGTAGCACTTGTCGATAGCTTGTAGGCCGCTCAAGGAGTCAGTACACAGAAGAGACAATTCCCCAGGGCATGAACATATGTTCTCATAAGTATGAGATATGGCCACCAGCTCGGCAGTGAAAACACTGCAGCCATAGGGCTAGGAATGCTATTCAGTATGTCCTCCATGGACATACATGAAGCCGATGTGAGCATCAGCCATCAAGTTGTCAGTGTAAACCACTTCGTGGCCACGGTACATCTCAAGAATCGAGAGGAAGTGGCAGCGGAGAGCCGCGGGGTTAACTGAGTCTGTAGGGTCATGTGAGAGGTCCAGGCGAAGCCGCGGCCCAGGTGTACACCATGGAGGTGTATAGGTGGTAAAGGCAAGAACTCCAGTTCAGAAAGAAGGGAACGGACACAAACTGCAAGTGGAAGCCCTGACCTGGGCCACCGATGCAGGAGGTGAATTGCCATGGGTGGGAAAAGGTAGGTTGGTTGGTTGATTGGGGTTGAAGGGACCAAACAGCAAGGTAATCAATCCCTTGTTTCAAATGTGGTCCATTCAGACAGTTTGACATATCAGAAAAGTCACAACAATAAAAGGGAAAAGGCTAAAAAACATAAATGTGCAGTCGTGTCATCAATGGTAAAAACAAAATGATAGAAGTCAGCAAGAGAGCAACCCCAATGCTATGCTAGAGGCAGGAAATATCCCACCTCTGAAGCAGTAGAAGCAAGACCACCTGCTATTTGGTGGTGGTGGTTGTTGGGATGTTTAAGGGGGACTAAACAGCGAAGGTCATCAGTCCCCCATTCCAAAATCAGGCGAGCCCAAAATCGATGGAGAAGGTAAAAACCAAAGGGGGAGGAGACGTCCCCCCAGGCGCTAAAAGAACACAAACGCAGCAACAAACACTACAAACAAGAACAGGACAGAGGCACACCAGACAGAAAGAAACAGAAGAAAGGAAGATGGCCGGAGACTGGTTGACTGACCACGAGAACAAAAATGGGAAAGAGTCAACCATCTCACGGCACACCAGAACAGCAACAGACACAAGGACAAAAGACACAGAAAGGGAAAGGTGCAGGACCTCCCTAAATCGAACCATAAAACGGACTACCACGGATAAAATTTAAAACGTCATCAGCCCTGGAGGCATCGTCAGATAAAACCAAAGCCAAAGTGCCCGGGAGATTAAAAGATTGCCGGAGTGTGCGCAGTCGAGGACACTCCAGCAAAATGTGGCCAACCGTCAGCCGGGACCCACACTGACACAGGGGGGGATCCTCCTGACGCAAGAGATGGCCGTGCGTCAGGTACGTATGGCCGATGCGCAGCCGACACAGGACTACCGAGTCCCTGCGAGAAGCCCGCAGGGAGGAACGCCACACGGCGGTCGTCTCCTTGACAGCCCGCAGTTTATTCGGGGCTGTCATGCCACGCCACTCAGCAGCCCACATCCCAATCAGCTTACGGCGCAACACCATCTGCTGGTCGCGAGCCGTAAGGCCGATCTCCAAAGCCGGGGCGTCGATCGCCCCTTTGGCCAGCCTGTCTACACGTTCGTTCCCTGGGATGCCAACATGACCGGGCGTCCAAACCAGGACCACCGAACGACCAGAACGGGCAATGTCGGAAACAGTCTCCTGAATGGAGGACACCAGAGGAGAGGAGGGATAGCAGCGGTCGATGGCCTGAAGGCTGCTCAGGGAGTCACTGCAGATCACGACGGACCTATCTGAGCAGAAACGCATATGGTCAAGAGCGCGCAATATGGCCACCAGCTCTGCAGTAAAAATACTGCAGCCAGCCGGCAAGGAGCGCTGCTCAACATGAGCAGCATGAGCAAAAGAGTAGGCAGTGCAACCATCAACCAGGGAACCATCAGTGTAGACAGTCTCACAGTCCGAAAATGAGGCGAGGAGAGCAAGAAAACGGCGACGGAGGGCCACAGGCGGAACCGAGTCCTTGGGTCCCTGTGCCAAGTCCAGACGGACGGACGGCCGGGACAAACACCAGGGAGGCGTAGGTGTACGGACCCGGAAGGGAGGCAGAAGAGGGAATGACCCCAGTTCTGACAGCAGGGACTGGACACGGACAGCTATGGAAAGCCCAGACCTAGGGCGCCGTTCGGGCAGATGGAGGACCATAGCAGGGAAAAGCAGGCGACGATTGGGATGATCTGGCGAGCAATGAACGTGGACAGCATAGTCGACAAGCAGACGATGGCGGCGAATCCGCAGTGGGGGAACCCCGGCCTCCACCAGTAGACTATCCACGGGGCTGGTGCGAAAAGCGCCAGTGGCAAGCCTAACCCCACAGTGGTGTATGGGGTCTAACAACTTTAACACTGAGGGGGACGCAGACCCATAGGCCAGGCTCCCATAATCAAGCCGGGACTGCACAAGGGCTCTGTACAACCGCAGCAGCGTGCAGCGATCTGCACCCCAAGACGTGTGGCTAAGGCAGCGGAGGGCGTTGAGGTGCCGCCAGCATTTTTGCTTCAGCTGAGTAACATGAGGAACCCATGTGAGCCGGGCATCAAACACGAGTCCCAAGAAGCGGCAAGTGTCCACCACTTCAAGCAGGTGGCCGTCGAGGTAAAGTGCAGGATGAGGGTGGACCGTCCGACGCCTGCAGAAGTGCATTACTCGAGTCTTGGCAGCAGAGAACTGAAAGCCATGAGTCAGTGCCCATGATGCTGCCTTGCGAACGGCGACTTGCAGCCTGCGTTCGGCGACTCCCGTAGTCGTGGAGCTAAATGAGATGCAGAAGTCGTCGGCATACAAAGAAGGAGACACCGACGACCCCACTGCTGCTGCCAGACCATTAATGGCCACTAAAAATAAGGAGACGCTCAACACCGAGCCCTGCGGGACCCCATTTTCCTGTATATAAGAGGAACTAGAGGTGGCACCGACTTGCACCCGGAAAGAGCGGCGCAATAAAAAGTTTTGAAGAAAAGCCGGGAGCCGACCACGAAGACCCCACCCATGCAACGTGGCGAGGATGTGATGCCGCCATGTGGTGTCAGACGCCTTCCGCAGATCGAAAAATACAGCAACAAGATGCTGACGTCGGGCAAAAGCCGTACGGACAGCAGATTCCAGCCGCACCAAATTGTCCACTGCAGACCGGCCCCGACGGAAGCCACCCTGGGATGGAGCGAGGAGACCGCGCGACTCAAGGACCCAACACAAACGCCGCCCCACCATACGTTCGAGCAATTTGCACAAAACGTTGGTGAGGGTAATGGGACGATAGCTGTCCACCGCCAGTGGGTCCGCACCGGGTTTCAAGATGGGGACAATAACGCCCTCCCGCCATTGCGACGGGAACACGCCTTCGCTCCAAATGCGATTAAATATCGCGAGAATGTGTCTCTGGCAGTCCCTGGAGAGATGCTTCAGCATCTGCGCGTGGATGCTGTCTGGGCCTGGTGCCGTATCAGGGCAATCGGCGAGGGCGGCGAGGAATTCCCTCTCGCTGAAAGGAGCATTGTATGTTTCAGAACGACGCGTGTGGAATGAGAACGGCGTCCGCTCGGCTCGCTCCTTTAGAGAGCGAAAGGCGGGGGGATAGGAGGCAGTCGCAGAGCTCTGAGCAAAGTGCGCGGCTAGCCGTTCAGCAATGGCGGCAGCGTCCGTGCAGTCAGCGCCGTCCAAGGAGAGCCCAGGGACACCCACAGGGGTCTGGGAGCCATAAATCCGCCGGATACGGGACCACACGTGCGAGGACGAGACACGGGAGCCCAGGGAGGAGACGTACCTCTCCCAGCACTCCTGCTTACTCCGTGCAATAAGTCGACGGGCGAAGGCACGGAGCCTCTTAAAGGCGATGAGGGTCTCCAGAGACGGGTGCCGCCTATGACGCTGGAGAGCCCGCCTACGGTCGCGAATAGCCTCAGCAATCTCCGGCGACCACCAGGGGACAGCCTTCCGCCGAGGGAGGCCAGAGGAA
Organism: Schistocerca americana; assembly: GCF_021461395.2. Classification (NCBI taxonomy): domain Eukaryota; kingdom Metazoa; phylum Arthropoda; class Insecta; order Orthoptera; family Acrididae; genus Schistocerca; species Schistocerca americana. The sequence continues at coordinate 321,497,413 of NC_060121.1, read as the reverse complement.
CGGGGGATGGTAGCCTCGGCCGCTGAAATGATGGACGTGGTGAAAACACGGACCACCTCGTCAATGTCACCCTGTGGGGGAGACGCTATGGTTACAGCGGAAGTAAAAGCTGGCCAGTCAGCCCTGTGGAAAGCCCAGCGGGGCAAGCGCCCAAAAGAATGACACTGTGGCAATGACAAATAGATGGGAAAATGGTCACTGCCACACAGGTCAGGATGCACCCTCCAGTGGAGGGATGGGACAAGTCCAGGGCTGCAAATAGAGAGATCGATGGCCGAGAACGAGCCATGGGCCACACTGAAATGTGTGGGAGCACCGGTGTTCAAGAGGCTAAGGTCGAGCTGAGCCAACACATGCTCCACGGCCCGACCGCGATCATCGGAGACAGTCCCACCCCATAGAGGATTGTGGGCATTGAAATCGCCCAGAAGCAGCAATGGTGGCGGGAGTTGAGCCAGCAGCGCAGCCAAGACATGGCGGGGGAGCTCCCCATCCGGAGGAATGTAAACAGAGCATACAGTAATAGCCGGCGAGAGCTCAACCCTGGCAGCAACTGCCTCTAAAGGCGTCTGAAGGTGTACTGGCGAGCTACAGACAGAGTGGTGAACAAAGAGGCAAACCCCACCTGACGCTCGTTGACAGGCAGCACGGTTCTTATAGTATCCCCGATAACCGCGAAGGGCGGGGGTCCGCAGTGCAGGAAACCAAGTTTCCTGCAGAGCAATGCAGAGAACAGGGGAATCACTCAGAAGCATCCGGAGCTCTGGCAGGTGGCGGAAATAACCGCCGCAGTTCCATTGGAGAATGGAAGCAGGAAGGGACTGGGAGGGCGTGAATGCGACTAAGAGGCAGACAGCGCGTCAGAGCCAACCGCCGCCACTGGGGGAGAGTCAGCTGAGTCCATAGGAGAGGCCCCCAAGGGTTCCGTGAGGGCGAGATCCGCGGCAGAGGCGAGGATCTCCACCTCATCCCCGGAGCCAGGACTATGTACAGCAGGCGGTGCTGAAACCGCCGGAACGTCCTTCTTGGACACATTCCGTTCCTTCTTCTCGCGTCTGCCCTTAGGGTGAGAGGGCTGGGAGAGCTTCTCTGAAGGAGCGTCGGAGGCCGACGACGACGCAGAAGCCCTACGACCAGCAGGTGGCGGAACCTTCAGCCACTGGCTGACATCTGGCTGGGAAGGAGAAGAAACGGAGGAAGGGAGAGCCCCGAGGGACCCCTTCCGCGAGAGAGGAACCGGCGGAGGCAACGCCGCCGGAGAAGGAGGGGGAGGAATCGAGCCTCCCAGTTGTGGAGCAGATGTCACTCCCGAAGTAAGCTTGGGGGGAGCGACAGAAGAGGGTTTGCCCCCAACTGCTAAGGGGGCAAGAGAGGAAGGCTTGCCCCCAGGCACGAGGGGGGCAGACAGAGATACATGGCCCCGAGGGCCCACTGAAGGCGGCACAGATGAAGCGACAACCGTCGCTCGTGCGGGCGACGATAACGTGGCTGCAGCATAAGATGTTCGAAGGGAAGCAGGATACAACCTTTCATATTTCTGTTTAGCCTCTCGATAAGTAAGCCGGTCCAGGGTCTTAAATTCCATGATCTTCCGCTCCTTATGAAGAACGGGGCAATCCGGCGAGCATGGAGAGTGGTGCTCCCCACAGTTAACACATACAGGCGGAGGTGCACATGGAGAATCAGGATGAGAGGGGCGTCCGCAATCTCGACATGTAGCGCTGGATGGGCAACGGGAGGACATATGCCCAAACTTCCAGCACTGGAAGCACCGCATCGGGGGAGGCACGTATGGCTTGACGTCGCAACGGTAAACCATCACCTTGACCTTCTCGGGCAAGACATCACCCTCAAAGGCCAAGATAAAGGCACCGGTGGCCACCCTGTTTGTCTTGGGTCCTCGATGGACACGACGGACAAAATGCACACCACGTCGTTCCAAGGCGGCTCTCAGCTCGTCATCGGATTGCAACAAGAGGTCACGATGGTAAATAATCCCCTGGACCATATTTAAGCTACTGTGGGGAGTGACGGTAACAGGGACGTCACCCAGCTTATCACACAAGAGCAACGCTCGTGACTGGGCTGGGCTGGGGAGGACGTCTTGAGGAGGATGGACCCATTCCTCATTTTTGACAACCCCGCCACTTCCCCAAACTTATCCTCCAGGTGTTCCACAAAAAACATAGGCTTCGTCAGAAGAAAGGAGTCACCATCAGTCCTGCTGCAGACAAGGTATTGCGGTACGTAAGGCTCCCGCTTGGCACTAGATCGGCGTCCCTCCCATGGCGCAGCCAACGAGGGGAACGTCTGAGGGTCATACTGCGCAGCATCGAAGTCGACTCTACCTCGCTTAGAGACGCTGGTGGCCGTGCGACCACCAGCTTGATGTGATTTATTGCGCTTCATTGCGCCACATCCGCCCAGATGCCACCTACTCCGAACGAGGGCTCTCCCCAAGGGCGCCACCCAGCCAAAGCAACGGGTACCTGGCCGATATCCCGTTGCCCGGAGTCCCCGTGCCCCAGACAAGATGGGCACGTACTCCTTGGCATGCATGGGGAGGAAACAGCTCAGGCATCTGTAGTGCGATCCCTGCGTGGTCAGGGGGCTACCACCAAGAGGGTACATGACGACCCCACCACAACGGACTGGCTACCGTGCTGGATTTTAGGTGTTTAAAGGGTCCACAGTTGTCGTAGGCGCTAAGAAGAAGAGTGCGCACAAGGCGAGGAGGAGACCACCCAGAAGATGTTGGGCGTAGTCCCCCCCCCACGACAATAGGTAACATGCAAGATGGTGGAGCATGATGGACCAATACAAAAACACCACGTAAGGTGTCCTTCCCCAAATGGCACGCACTGACGACGGAAATTTGGAAGAAAAAAGGAGGTCAAACCCAAGAGGGGACCATCACAGAAGGCCGAAACGTTTGAGACTCCTTTTAGTCGCCTCTTACGACAGGCAGGAATACCGCGGGCCTATTCTTACCCCCGAACCCGCAGGGGGAACCTGCTATTTAAAAGTGTTCAAACGCTAGAATGTAGAGGTGCGTATGAGGAAAAGGAGACTAACCAATTCTAAAAAGTGATAAAAACAAAGTAAAAGGGACGGGAGTCGGGAATCCCCTAACACAGCTTACAGTGGGAGACACCCCAACTCTCACCGATCTGCCCTAACACCAGAGTGAGTTTAAAAACCTTAAAACTGAGAATAAAAACCACTTTCACGGAGGAAACTGAGAACCAGTTTGACCATCTGGGAATTGTCAGCCAACATTAAAGTTAAAGTGCGGGGAAGTCGGTACTTAGTATGCAGAAACAAAAGAAGGGGGCATTCCACCAAAATGTGGGCTGCTGACTGGAAGGCTTCACAACCACAAAGTGGGGGTGGCTCATTACACAAAAGAAAACCATGGGTCAACCTGGTATGGCCGATGCGGAGACGACACAGGATGGTTGAAGCCTTTCGGGAGAGCCGGAAGGAAGAACGCCACGGGACAGGTGTCACCTTAATCGCACAAAGTTTATTAGACAGGGGAGTAGCCTCCCAAGAGTTGGCCCATGATTGTGCGAAGTGGGATTTGATGTGAAGCCATAAATCTGCTGCAGGAGGGGTTGTAGAGAACGGGGGAGGGGGGGGGGGGGGGGAGGGGGTTAGTGACTGCTCCCCCAGCCAAACGATCAGCAAGAAGCTTATTACCTGGGATACCCACATGGCCAGGGACCCAAAGGAAGTCAAGGGAACAAGCAGCACGGTGAAGATCAGCGAGATGGTCATGGATGGCCGACGCCAAGGGATGGCAGGAAAAATACCGGTCAATAGCCAGAAGGCCACTCATTGAGTCCGTACATAACAAAACACGGTTGTGTTGGGACTGTTTAATAAAGGTAAGGGCCTGCGCAATTGCTATCAATTCCGCAATAAACACCCCACATGTAGGAGACGATTTTCCGTGCCAACAGAGGACGTGAAGGCATATCCCACACGATCAGCAGATTTAGAGCCATCGGTGTAAGAAACAACGGAACACCATCGGGGGAATGGAATCTTTGGGACCTCGGCGGAGATCCACCCAAATTTGGGGCCAAGGAACTAAGCGGAAAGGGGGGGGGGGGGGGTAAGGGAGTGTGGAAGACAGGACAAAGAAGGAAGCTGCAAATCATGGGAAAGAGACGCAAGGTAGAGCCCAACCGGTAAACCCGCCCGAGGGCGGAAATCGGGTGGGTGATGTCCATGGTCTGGGAACAGGATAGAATAGGAAGGATGAGTGGGAGAGGAAGGGACAGTGATTGCATAACAAACCAGAAGCTGGGACCACCGAACAAAAAGGGAGGGATCCCAGCTTCAACCAGGAGACTATCAACAGGGCTTGTAGGGAAGGTACCACTGGCCAAACCGATACCACAATGGTGAACCAGATCCAGCAGGTGCAGTGTGGAAGGAGCAGCCAAACCATAAACTTGACAACCACAGTCCAAGCGAGACAGCACTAAAGCCCGATAAAGGCAGAGAAGGATGGAGCGGTCCGCACTCCAGGAGGTGTGGGCAAGGAAGCGAAGGACATTGAGTTTACGGAAAAATCCTACCTTCAGAAGTCTGAGATGAGGCAGCCAAGTGAGCTTGTTGTCCAAAAGAAGACCCAGGAAACGAAAATGTGGGAGCACAGGTAATCGTTGTGCATCGAGATAGAGCTCCGGATTGGGGTGGATTGTAGTATGGCGACAGAAGTGGACCACCTGCGATTTTAAAGCAGATAATTGAAACCCGTGTGAGAGGGTCCATACAGAGGCACGCCGTATAGCTCCCTGGAGCTGCCACTCTGCAGAAGCCATCGAAGAGGAACTAACCCAAATGCAGAAATCATCCACATATGGAGCAATGGTGACCAAAGGACCAACAGAGGCCCCAAGTCCATCGATAGCAATGAGGAAAAGAAGTACACTCAATACAGAACCCTGTGGGATGCCATTCTGCTGGGTCCATGAGAAATAAGAACAGTACTGTCCCGAACCCTGAACGACCGATGGAACAAGAACTGGCGGATAAAAATCAGGAGTGGGCCCCGAAGACCCCACTGATGAAGTGAAGTAAGATGTGATGGCGCCAAGCCGTGTCATAGGCCTTGCGAAGGTCGAAAAATACTGCAACCAAATGGCGTCACTGAGAAAAAGCCTACCGAATTGCAGATTCCAAGCAAAGTAAATGATCAATCAGAAACCGTCCTTCTCGGAACAGGAACTGGCTGGAAACCACCATCTGTTCAAGTAATTTGCAAACAACATTTGTCAGACTAAGTGGCCGATAGCTTTCGACAAACAGGGGGTTCTTACCAGGCTTAAGCACAAGAACCACGATGCTACCCCTCCACTGCGAAGGCAAGTCACCCTGGAGCCAAATACGGTTAAACACGAGGAGATGTTGCCGTTTTGGAGTACTGAGATGTTGAAGCAGTTGGTTATGAATGGAGTCTGGGCCAGGGGCCATATCATGAGAAGAAGAAAGTGCGTAAAGAAGTTTCCATTCAGTAAAAGGTTTGTTGTAAGATTCTGACTGACCAAGGGGTAAAACATAAGGCGGAAGCTTCGGTCCGCTGTTTCTGGTGAAGGAAAGCAGCCGGATAGGAGGCTGATGCTGTTGCAAAATGGGTTGCAAGATGTTCTGTGAGAATCAACAGGCGGGAGGTGAAAGCCTGGGAGGGTGGACTGCCGATGGCAACCTTGGAGAGAGCGAAGTGTAGCCCATACTCGTGACATAGGGACAATAGAACTGAGGGAAGAAACAAAGCATTCCCAACACATCTGTTTGCTCTGTTTGATTAAGTAATGGGCTTTAGTGCGAAGGCTTTTGAAGTTAATAAGGTTGGCAACAGATGGGTGCCTCTTAAGGTGTTGCAAAGCTTGATGGCGATCACGGATGGCAATGGCAATGGCCGTACTCCACCACGGGAGTTGCTGGCAGCGAAATGGTCCAGATGAGCATGGTACAGCAAGGCTAGCAGCGTGAACAATCGCATCAGACACATCATGTAGGATGTCATCAATACAATCTGACAAAGAGGGAGAAAACACGACCTGTGCAGTATAGAGAGGCCAATCGGCGCGTTGGAAAGACCAACGAGGTAACCTGTCCATCAGGGAGTGGGAAGGGAGCGAGAGAATCAACGGGAAATGGTCACTATCACAAAGGTCGTCATGTCGCAACCAGTGAAATGAAGGGAGGAGGGAGGGAGAAGAAAGAGAAAGATCAATGGCAGAAAAGGTACCATGACTGGCACTAAAATGAGTAGGTGAGCCATCATTAAGAAGGCACAAGTCGCGGTCTACAAGAAACTGGTCTATGAGAAGACCTCGTCTAGATGGAAATGCACTGCCCCACAAGGGATGATGAGCATTAAAACCCCCAAGGAGGAGGAAGGGAGGAGGAAGTTGCTGAAGAAGGGCAGTTAAGGCAGTAGGTGTAAGAGTCCTGTCAGGAGGGAGATAAAGATTGCAAACCGTGAGCTCAGAGTCCAGGTGGACCCTAAACAGCAACCGCTTCCAATGTAATTTGAAGATGAATCCACGTGTTAGCAATGTCTGTATGGACCAATGTACAAATGCCACCAGAGGCCTGCAGGGGGCCGACCCGATTTTGATAGAAAACATGGAACCCACAGTAGGTCGGTGAGTGATCATCAGTAAAATGAGATTCCTGTAGAACCACACAAGCTGCAGAGTAAGAAGAAATAAGGGATTTCAACTCCGGAAGGTGACGGTAATATCCATTACAATTCCATTGGATAACCACAGAACGATGATTCAAATGGGGGTTTAACAGGCTAAAGCCAGTCATGCCGCTGGGTCACCACCTGTCACCGATAAGGACGGGGCGACATCCATGAACAACAGGTCAGAATCAGGTTGCGAAGCTGGAGATGGGACCTCTGGTGACACCAGTGGCTTATGTTTCTTCTTCTTTTCTGTTTGAGATCGAGGAGGACTGTGCAGCATAAAGGAGGCAGCTGCAGCAAGATCGGGAACAGAAAGAGATCGAGCGATGTGGGGGCCCACAGACCGTGATTCTCGCGGTCATCACATGGCAGCAGACCTTTGTCTTGGAAGGTACTGGGAAGGGGAATCCCGGGAGGGGCGCCCTTGACCGTCAGACGCCGAAGAAGTGGGACACTTCTCCAGCTGGGGAGGGGGAGCGGCACCCGGAGGAGAGGGTGTGGGAGCTGCAGGGGTGGGGAGGAGGGGGGATGGGAGGGGTTCGGGACTGGGGTAAGGAAGGGGCAGGAAGGGGTGAAGATGTAACTAAAGCATAACTAAATGGCATGGACACAGGGTGAAGACATGCATACTTCTTACGAGCCTCAGTGTAGGTTAAACGATCTAGGGACTTGTATTCCTGTATCTTCTTTTCCTTCTTATATACTGAGCAATCTGGTGAGCACGGAGAATGATTGCCATGACAATTAACACACACAGGAGGGGGAATATAGGAACTCCCCTCATGGAGTGGATGTCCACAGTCACCACAGAGACGGGCCTGCGAACAGCGGGAAGACGTGTCCAAAACGCAAGCACTTAAAACAACTCATAGGAGGTGGGAGGTATTCAGGTCAGGTCAATAAACCACAATCATTACTTTCTCAGGGAGAGTATCCCCTTCAAAGGCCAGGATAAAGGCACCAGTATCAATGCAATTGTCCTTCGGACCCTTCTGAACATGCCTAACAAAGTGAACACCCCGCCGTCCGAGATTGTCCCGAAGTTCCTCATCAGTTTGAAGGATGAGGTCCCTGTAAAAAATCACACCTTGAACCATATTTAGAGACTGGTGGGGGGTAATCTACATCTACATCTACATTGATACTCCGCAAGCCACCCAACGGTGTGTGGCGGAGGGCACTTTACGTGCCACTGTCATTACCTCCCTTTCCTGTTCCAGTCGCGTATGGTTCGCGGGAAGAACGACTGTCTGAAAGCCTCCGTGCGCGCTCTAATCTCTCTAATTTTACATTCGTGATCTCCTTGGGAAGTATAAGTAGGGGGAAGCAATATATTCGATACCTCATCCAGAAACGCACCCTCTCGAAACCTGGCGAGCAAGCTACACCGCGATGCAGAGCGCCTCTCTTGCAGAGTCTGCCACTTGAGTTTATTAAACATCTCCGTAACGCTATCACGGTTACCAAATAACCCAGTGACGAAACGCGCCGCTCTTCTTTGGATCTTCTCTATCTCCTCCGTCAACCCGACCTGGTACGGATCCCACACTGATGAGCAATACTCAAGTATAGGTCGAACGAGTGTTTTGTAAGCCACCTCCTTTGTTGATGGACTACATTTTCTAAGCACTCTCCCAATGAATCTCAACCTGGTACCCGCCTTACCAACAATTAGTTTTATATGATCATTCCACTTCAAATCGTTCCGTACGCATACTCCCAGATATTTTACAGAAGTAACTGCTACCAGTGTTTGTTCCGCTATCATATAATCATACAATAAAGGATCCTTCTTTCTATGTATTCGCAATACATTACATTTGTCTATGTTAAGGGTCAGTTGCCACTCCCTGCACCAAGTGCCTATCCGCTGCAGATCTTCCTGTATTTCGCTACAATTTTCTAATGCAGCAACTTCTCTGTATACTACAGCATCATCCGCGAAAAGCCGCATGGAACTTCCGACACAATCTACTAAGTCATTTATATATATTGTGAAAAGCAATGGTCCCATAACACTCCCCTGTGGCACGCCAGAGGTTACTTTAACGTCTGTAGACGTCTCTCCATTGATAACAACATGCTGTGTTCTGTTTGCCAAAAACTCCTCAATCCAGTCACACAGCTGGTCTGATATTCCGTAGGCTCTTACTTTGCTTATCAGGCGACAGTGCGGAACTGTATCGAACGCCTTCCGGAAGTCAAGAAAAATAGCATCTACCTGGGAGCCTGTGTCTAATATTTTCTGGGTCTCATGAACAAATAAGGCGAGTTGGGTCTCACACGATCGCTGTTTCCGGAATCCATGTTGATTCCTACATAGTAGATTCTGGGTTTCCAGAAATGACATGATACGCGAGCAAAAAACATGTTCTAAAATAGGAAAAGGATACGGCGATTCAGATGCGCAGGATAACTACGAATGTGTGAAACGTAACTGGCCAGCAGATAGGGATACTGCTTGTTCACATAAAGAAGAGCCAGGCCTCCCTAGCTCTGAGTCGTTAAAATTCGGTCCACTTCAGTTCAATCGTGTTTAGCATACAGCCGCTGCCAACCTCAGTGATGTAATACTGAATTGTGGTAGCCATTGTAAAGTGACTGGTGAGCTTCGCTATGTTCCTTAGTGAAATTTTACACTGTATTATGAGTGATGAAGAGGTTCCTGGCCCATCGCAGGCAACGCCAAATACTCCATCCACTCCTCAGAGAAGAGCAAAGGGTAGCACACTACGGAGTCGAGAAAGAAAAATAATTAGTAATGTCGCTAAATGCTGCGAAGAAGAGAGCAAAAATAAAAAATTGCTCCACCCTATTTCGCAGCCAATAACACGAACAGCTACTTATACAGGGGTGAGCGGCAGTTCCGTGAAAAGAGTACGTAGATTTTCTAAAGACAACCCTGGAAAATCACCAGAAACTCCCGGCAAAAAAAAGGTAAATTTCAGTTCAAATTTTTCAGTTCGACATTGCTTTGAATCTGCCTTACCGTTTGTCTGAATTACTGTAGTCGTTTTGTTTTTATGGTGTGAAAGAATTTCTTGTCCTCCAACAGGCATATAAAATTGAGGCTAAAGTTGTAAATTAGTCTTATATACACAATTCACTTTGTAGCGTAGCGGTTATGGTGCTTGATTGCTGTACCGAAGTTGACGGGCATGAATCCTGTTACACCGCAATTTTTTTAATATGAATAGTAAGGACTGTTATAATCATTTTCACTCAATTCAGTTAAATGTGACTGCATAGTACGACACCAGGGACCATAACCTACTACACTAACTAACACTAATCTATAAGTGTTTTAAAAAAGTAGATTCTTCACCTGGACACGTCTCCTTGTTATTTCTAACTACACATTCTTACAGTCTGACTCTCTAACCCTTTTTTTAAATTCTCTTTTATTTAGGCCAAGATCAACTGGAAAAATCCAGTTGGGTAATTTTGACAGGACTGTCGTAAAACAAACAATCAAAGATTTTTATATGGTACAGAAGATTGCTCCCGAAGATTGCTCCCAGTCTGAGTACACTTCGTCCTGTTCTACAAGAAAAGATCGACTGGACGTGGGGTATTACTTCACTGCGGAATATTTTGTTATCCATGGGATTCACATGCCAAAATGTACAAAATAAGCGGTCTTTACTGGTAGAGCATGGAGACATTGTTGACTGGCGGTTGCGTTTCATTGTGCAAATGAAACATCTAAAGGAAGCAGCAACAGAAATATTCTATTTGGATGAAAAGTGGATCAACAGCAATATGACAGTAGGTAAATGTTGGCAAAGAAGGGTTATTGTTGGTTGGTTTGTGGGATTAAAGGGACCAGACTGCGATGGTCATCGGTCCCTTTTTCCAAAAAATTAAAACCGCCCAAAGAGAATAAAAACGAATAGCAGAAAAGACGTCCGACGACACAGGACTAGAAAGACTCCGACAGAGATCAGACAAAACAAATTAAAACACACAGAGTGTGACGGTGGTTGGCCGACCATAGAGAAAAAAAGAGGAAAAGCCAACCACCAAGAACACATTAAAAACTCAGTTTAAAATCAGAGGCTACAAGCCAGAATCAACACTAAAAAACATAAACACTCAGATTAAACGATAAAAAACCCCTGCCCGAATAAAACGCAAAACTTAGTCCACCATGGCAGAGTCATCTACTAAAAGGGCAGGGAGTGTATCAGGCAGCGCAAATGTCTGCCTGAGCACAGTTAAAAGCGGACAAGTTAATAAAATGTGCACCACCGTCAAAACCGCCCCACAGCGACAGAGAGGCGGATCCTCACGACGCAATAAATAACTGAGTCATTCGGGTGTGGCCAATGCGGAGCCGACAAAGAACAACCAAATCTCTGCGAGTGGCTCGCATGGATGACTGCCACACACGCGTCGTCGCCTTGAGAGAACGGAGTTTGTTTGGCGTGGGCAGATTGCGCCATTCAGTGTCCCAAAGCGAGAGTACTTCGCGGCGGAAGACCGCCCGCAAATCAGTCTCCGGGAGGCCAATGTACAGGGTGGGTTCACTGGTGGCCTGTTTGGCGAGGCGGTCAACAAGTTCATTGCCCGGGATACCGACATGAGCGGGGGTCCACACAAAGACCGCAGAGTGGCCGCAACGGGCAAGAGAATGCAGGGACTCGTGGATAGCCATCACCAGACGAGAACGAGGGAAACACTGGTCGAGAGCTCGTAAACCGCTCAGGGAATCGCTACAGATGACGAAGGACTCACCTGAGCAGGAACGGATATACTCTAGGGCACGAAAGATGGCGACCAGCTCAGCAGTAAAAACGCCGCAGCCAGCTGGCAATGAATGTTGTTCATAGTGGTGCCCTAGAGTCGAAGCATAACCGACACGACCAGCAACCATCGAGCCGTCAGTGTAAACAACACCAAAGCCCTGATACGTGGCCAGGATGGAATAAAAGCGGCATCGGAAGGCCTCCGGAGGGACTGAGTCCTTCGGGCTCTGTACCAATTCGAGCCGAAGGCAAGGGCGAGGCACACACCACGGGGATGTGCGCAGAGGTGCCATGAAAGGAGGTGGAACAGGGAAAAACCCAAGCCCAGAGAGGAGCTCTTTGACGCGTACGGCAATCGGACAACCCGACCGGGGCCGACGTTCTGGCAAATGGACGACTGACTGCGGGAACAGGACACGGTAATTTGGATGCCCGCGCAAGCTAAAAACATGGGCGGGCAGCATAAGCAGCCAGTAATTGTTGGCGTCGTAACCGCAGTGGAGGGACACCTGCCTCCACTAGTATGCTGTCCACAGGGCTGGTGCGGAAAGCACCAGTGGCAAGGCGTATCCCGCTGTGGAGAATTGAGTCCAGCACCCGCAACGCAGATGGGGATGCTGAGCCATAAGCCAGGCTCCCATAATCCAGACGGGACTGGATTAACGCCTGGTAGAGCCGTAGCAGGGTAGATCGGTCGGCGCCCCAGCGGGTGTGGCTCAACATCTCATCTCAGAATGTTTAGATGCTGCCAACACGCCTGTTTAAGCTGCCGGATGAGGCAGCCAAGTCAACCGGGCATCGAAAACCACCCCCAAAAACCTGTGTGATTCCACCACTGAAAGAAGTTCGCCGGCAAGATAAAGCCGCGGCTCCGGGTGGACAGTACGTCGCCGGCAGAAATGCTTAATGCAGGTCTTGGCTGCCGAAAACTGGAACCCATGAGCTACAGCCCAAGACTGCGCCTTGCAGATAGTGCCCTGTAGCTGACGTTCAACAGCTGCAATGCCAGTAGAGCTGTAGTAAAGGCAGAAGTCGTCGGCATACAGGGAAGCGGTGACAGAATTTCCCACGGCGGCAGCGAGCCCATTAATGGCTATTACAAACAGGCAGACACTTAAAACAGAACCCTGTGGCACACCGGTCTCCTGGACGCGGGAGGAACTATATGAAGCCGCGACTTGCACGCGGAAGGTACGATATGACAGAAAATTTCTGATAAAGATCGGCAGAGGGCCCCGAAGACACCATCCATGAAGCGTAGAAAGGATGTGATGACGCCATGTCGTATCGTATGCCTTCCGCATGTCGAAAAAGACAGCGACCAGGTGCTGACGGCGGGCAAAGGTAGTACGGATGGCCGACTCCAGGCTCACCAGATTGTCGGTGGCGGAGCAGCCTTTACGGAACCCACCCTGAGACGGAGCCAGAAGGCCCCGAGACTCCAGTACCCAATTCAAGCGCCGGCTCACCATCCGTTCAAGCAACTTGCAAAGAACGTTGGTGAGGCTAATGGGACGGTAGCTGTCCACCTCCAGAGGGCTCTTTCCAGGTTTCAAAATGGGGATGACAACGCTTTCCCACCATTGCGACGGAAACTCCCCCTCGACCCAAAGACGGTTGTAAAGATCGAGGAGGCGCCGCTGGCAGTCCACTGAAAGGACGCTGGCAGGGGTCCGATAGCCGTAGACGCATCGAATCTTGGCCCAGACCTGCGATGGAGTGACATGGAGGCCAATGGTGGACACATACCGCTCCCAGCACTCCTGCTTGCTTTGGCGGATAAGGCGGCGGGCCCGCGCACGCAGCCGTTTGAAGGTGATGAGGTGTTCAATGCAGGGATGTCGCTTGTGACGCTGTAGCGCCCGCCGGCGATCTTTAATCGCTGCAGCGATCTCAGGCGACCACCAAGGCACAGTCCGCCGCCGAGGGGACCCAGAGGAACGGGGAATGGCAGATTCGGCGGCAGTAACGATGCCGATGGTGACCAATTGGACCACCGCATCAATGTCACCATGAGAGAGAGGCTCAATAGTGGCAGTGGAGGAGAATAAGTCCCAGTCAGCCTTATTCACAGTTCACAGCCCATCTGCTAGGGTGCCCAGAAGAGTGACGCTGTGGTAGTGACAGAAAGATCGGAAAGAAGGTCACTACCACACAGGTCGTCATGCACACTCCATTGGACAGACGGTAAGAGGCTAGGGCTACAGATTGAAAGGTCAATGGCGGAGTATGTGCCATGCGCCACACTGAAGTGTGTGAAGGCACCATCATTTAAAAGCAAGAGATCGAGCTGCGACAATAAATGCTCAACGGTGGCGCCTCAACCTGTTGCCACTGACCCACACCACAGAGGGTTATGGGTGTTGAAGTCGCCCAATAGTAAGAAAGGCGGCGGCAATTGGGCTATCAGCGCAGCCAGGACATGCTGCGAGACATCACCATCCGGTGGAAGGTAAAGACTGCAGACGGTAACAGCCTGTGGCGTCCACACCCGAACAGCGACAGCCTCTAAAGGTGTTTGGAGAGGGACTGACTCACTGTGCAGAGTGTGAAGGACATAGAGGCAGATGCCACAAGACACCCTTTCATATGCTGCCCGGTTCTTATAATAACCCCGATAGCCACAGAGGGCGGGGGTTCGCATTGCTGGAAACCAAGTTTCCTGAAGAGCAATGCAGAAGAAAGGGTGAAGGCTGATAAGTTGGCGGAGCTCAGCTAGATGGTGGAAGAAACCACTGCAGTTCCACTGGAGGATGGTATTGTCCATGGTGGAGAAAGGCGTGACAGGACTGAGAAGGCAGATTACGCCGCTGGGTCACCTGCTGCCTCCGATGGAGCACCCGTGCAAGTGCTATCCATTGCGTCTGAGGGACCGGCGGGAGTGAGGTCCTCAGCGGACGCAAGGATCTCCACCTCATAGTCAGACGCAGAGCTTTTAGGTAGCGGTGGAGTAGGTGCCACCGCAGGTGTCTTGGTCTTACGGGTCTTCAGAGTCGTTTTCACTCGCTGTTCCTTTGGTTGCCGTTGTTGAGAGAGCTTATTGGAGTCAGTCTCCGGGACCGAAGAGGATCGCGAAGCCCGTCGACCAGCAACCTGTGGCTTCTTCAGCCACTGGTTGGCGTCTGCTGTGCCGCTGGTAGGAACCTGGGAAGGGAGTGACCCAAGGGATCCCTTCCGAGCGAGAGAAGCCGAAGAAGACTTACGCTTCTCCGGCTTAGAAGTGGGGACTGGTGTCCCCAGTGGTTTAGTGGGTGCTGCTCCCGAGGTAGATGGTGTGGGAGCAACAGCGAGAGAAGGGGCCCCCATCGTCAAGGGGGCAGGTGAGGTCCTCTGACTCTGAGAGCTGACTGTATGTCTTGCAGCTGAAGGAGCTGGAGCAGGAGTGACAGTGGAGGCATAAGATGACATCATGCGCACGGGATGTAGCCGTTCAAACTTCCGCTTAGCCTCAGTGTAGGTCAGTCGGTCCAGGGTCTTATATTCCATGATTTTGCGTTCTTTCTGTAAGATACTGCAGTCCGGCGAGCAAGGTGAATGAGGCTCTCCACAGTTGACAGAGACGGGAGGCGGAGCACATGGAGTATCGGGATGAGATGGGGGTCCACAATCTCGACATGTGAGGCTAGAAGTACAGCGAAAGGACATGTGGCCGAACTTCCAGCACTTAAAGCACCGCATCGGGGGAGGGATATAGGGTTTGACGTCACATCAGTAGACCATCACCTTGACCTTCTCTGGTAATGTATCTCCTTCGAAAGCCAAGATGAAGGCACCGGTAGCTACCGGATTGTCCCTCGGACCCCGATGAACGCGCCGGACGAAATGTACACCTCGGCACTCTAAACTGGCGCGCAGCTCGTCATCAGACTGCAAAAGTAGGTCCCGATGGAAAATAATACCCTGGACCATATTTAAACTCTTATGTGGGGTGATGGTAACGTTAACATCCCCCAACTTGTCACAAGCAAGTAACCTGCGTGACTGGGCAGAGGATGCCGTTTTTATCAAAACTGACCCAGAGCGCATTTTGGACAAGCCCTCCACCTCCCCAAACTTGTCCTCTAAATGCTCTACAAAGAACTGAGGCTTCACGGATAGAAACGAGTCACCATCAGCTCTGGTACAGATGAGATACCTGGGCGAATACACGTCACTGTCATTCATTGCCTTTCGTCCCTCCCATGGTGTGGCCAGGGATGGGAACGATTTGGGGTCATAAACGTTAGCTTTAAAATGAGCCCTCGAACGCTCAGAGACTGCTGGCGGCTGGCCGCCAGCGAGAGATGATGTACCACGCTTCATTGCGGGTCATCCGCCCTGATGCCACCTACTCCGACCAAGGGCCCTTCCCACGGGCGCCACCCAGCTGCAGCAATAGCCACCTGGCAGGATGGCCATTGCCGGGAGTCCTGATGCCCCAGGGAGATGGGCATCTACTCCTTGGCATACGTGGGGAGTTAACGGCGCAGGCATCAGTAGAGCGATCCCTATGTTGTCAGGGGGCTACAACCAACAGGGTACATGGCGGCCCCACCACAACGGACTGGCTACCATGCCGGATGTTAGGTGACATGTGGTCCATGGTCGCCGTCAGTGCAGAAAGTGGCCCTGCACATTGCTTGGTAGAAAGGGCATGCAGGAGCGTATCCATGCCCAAGAGATGTAGAGCGGGCAGGACTGCAACGCAACGACGAATAAGCTGGCGAAAGTTCTCAACGCAAGATGGACACAATGCACCAAGTAAGGCGCCCTTCCCCAATCGGCTCGCTCTTTGGAAAAATTTTGAGATATGGAGGTCAAACCCGACAGGGGACCATCACATAAGGCCGAAACGTTTGAGACTCCTTTTAGTCGCCTCTTACGACAGGCAGGAATACCGCGGGCCTATTCTAACCCCCGAACCCGCAGGGGGTGAGGGATATTGTCAGAGTTGTTGGTTCGGGAATATCCTGCAAAAGACTGATTATTGGAAGCGTTAGATCAAGGAAGGGATTTGTCAGGGAAGTCGAACTAAAATTTTGAGCTAAATAAACTAAAGGTGACTACCATGGTCAGATGAATTCAGGAAATTATGAAGGGTGGTTTTCAAGCATGGTGCTCCCGAAACTTCCTACGAAGTCGGTAACTGTAATGAACAACACTCCATACCATAACAGACAGGTTGAGAAAACACCCACATGGTATGACACCAAAGTGAGGATGTTGGAATGGCTTCAAAACAGGTGTGTCGCCTGTAATGAGAGCATGAGAAAGCAGGTTCTGTTCGCTTCAGTACAAGAGCATAGACCTGCAAAAAAAAACATATGTTATTGACGAAATGGCGAAAGAGAAAGGCCACATGGTTGTACGCTTGCCTCCCTACAATTGTGATTTGAGTGCGATAGAACTGGCATGGGCAAAATTAAAACGGTTGTTTAGGGAGCACAACATTTCAGGGGACAAGTCGGAAAGTTAACCTTTTTGCAACAGCAAGTGAATCCCTTTTGTCTGTAACTGCTGATGACTGGGAAGGGTACTGCAGGATGGTCCAACAACTAGAAGAAGAATACTGGAGGCATGATGGTGCACAGAAGAGGAGTACAATGAAAGTGATTCTGAGTGATGTATTTGAGAGTGCAATACAGCGCAACAATTGTCAATAAATTTTCCAAATTTATTCCTTCTCTTTTTATTGCCACAATGTAAGTTTTTCTACTAGTTCTGTAAAATGCCAAATTGTCCAAGAGAATTGTTACAAAATTAGTAGCAATAGGCAGTATCATTCAATATGAAACATTCGATTTCACTTCATAACGGCCAACCGTCGAAATTGCAATATTGGGTTTTACACATAAATAATTTCACTTATCCAGCAATCATTTATTACGCCGCTGTCCGCTTTTGCACTAGTATATGCACAACATTAACAGCTGCTGCTGCGGCTAATAGATGGCACTGTGTATACCGCTTGGAGTACAACTTTTATGTGGATGCCAGAGTGTTGTCAGCACTGCGTAACGTTAGCGCGACTTATTACCCCATCAATATGCTGTGCGCCGGTAGGCAGAGCTTACCTCCTCAATACCCTGCACCCCCCCCCCCCCCTCAGAATTAGCTCTTCTCTTTGTGAACAAGCAGTAAGCTGAAACTTCCTGGCAGATTAAAACTGTGTGCCCGACCGAGACTCGAACTCGGGACCTTTGCCTTTCGCGGGCAAGTGCTCTACCAACTGAGCTACCGAAGCACGACTCACGTCCGGTACTCACAGCTTTACTTCTGCCAGTACCTCGTCTCCTACCTTCCAAACTTTACAGAAGCTCTCCTGCGAAACATGCAGAACTAGCACTCCTGAAAGAAAGGATATTGCGGAGACATGGCTTAGCCACAGCCTGGGGGATGTTTCCAGAATGAGATTTTCACTCTGCAGCGGAGTGTGCGCTGATATGAAACTTCCTGGCAGATTAAAACTGTGTGCCCGACCGAGACTCGAACTCGGGACCTTTGCCTTTCGCGGGCAAGTGCTCTACCAACTGAGCTACCGAAGCACGACTCACGTCCGGTACTCACAGCTTTACTTCTGCCAGTACCTCGTCTCCTACCTTCCAAACTTTACAGAAGCTCTCCTGCGAAACATGCAGAACTAGCACTCCTGAAAGAAAGGATATTGCGGAGACATGGCTTAGCCACAGCCTGGGGGATGTTTCCAGAATGAGATTTTCACTCTGCAGCGGAGTGTGCGCTGATATGAAACTTCCTGGCAGATTAAAACTGTGTGCCCGACCGAGACTCGAACTCGGGACCTTTGCCTTTCGCGGGCAAGTGCTCTACCAACTGAGCTACCGAAGCACGACTCACGTCCGGTACTCACAGCTTTACTTCTGCCAGTACCTCGTCTCCTACCTTCCAAACTTTACAGAAGCTCTCCTGCGAAACATGCAGAACTAGCACTCCTGAAAGAAAGGATATTGCGGAGACATGGCTTAGCCACAGCCTGGGGGATGTTTCCAGAATGAGATTTTCACTCTGCAGCGGAGTGTGCGCTGATATGAAACTTCCTGGCAGATTAAAACTGTGTGCCCGACCGAGACTCGAACTCGGGACCTTTGCCTTTCGCGGGCAAGTGCTCTACCAACTGAGCTACCGAAGCACGACTCACGTCCGGTACTCACAGCTTTACTTCTGCCAGTACCTCGTCTCCTACCTTCCAAACTTTACAGAAGCTCTCCTGCTGTGAGTACCGGACGTGAGTCGTGCTTCGGTAGCTCAGTTGGTAGAGCACTTGCCCGCGAAAGGCAAAGGTCCCGAGTTCGAGTCTCGGTCGGGCACACAGTTTTAATCTGCCAGGAAGTTTCATATCAGCGCACACTCCGCTGCAGAGTGAAAATCTCATTCTGGAAACATCCCCCAGGCTGTGGCTAAGCCATGTCTCCGCAATATCCTTTCTTTCAGGAGTGCTAGTTCTGCATGTTTCGCAGGAGAGCTTCTGTAAAGTTTGGAAGGTAGGAGACGAGGTACTGGCAGAAGTAAAGCTGTGAGTACCGGACGTGAGTCGTGCTTCGGTAGCTCAGTTGGTAGAGCACTTGCCCGCGAAAGGCAAAGGTCCCGAGTTCGAGTCTCGGTCGGGCACACAGTTTTAATCTGCCAGGAAGTTTCATATCAGCGCACACTCCGCTGCAGAGTGAAAATCTCATTCTGGAAACATCCCCCAGGCTGTGGCTAAGCCATGTCTCCGCAATATCCTTTCTTTCAGGAGTGCTAGTTCTGCATGTTTCGCAGGAGAGCTTCTGTAAAGTTTGGAAGGTAGGAGACGAGGTACTGGCAGAAGTAAAGCTGTGAGTACCGGACGTGAGTCGTGCTTCGGTAGCTCAGTTGGTAGAGCACTTGCCCGCGAAAGGCAAAGGTCCCGAGTTCGAGTCTCGGTCGGGCACACAGTTTTAATCTGCCAGGAAGTTTCATATCAGCGCACACTCCGCTGCAGAGTGAAAATCTCATTCTGGAAACATCCCCCAGGCTGTGGCTAAGCCATGTCTCCGCAATATCCTTTCTTTCAGGAGTGCTAGTTCTGCATGTTTCGCAGGAGAGCTTCTGTAAAGTTTGGAAGGTAGGAGACGAGGTACTGGCAGAAGTAAAGCTGTGAGTACCGGACGTGAGTCGTGCTTCGGTAGCTCAGTTGGTAGAGCACTTGCCCGCGAAAGGCAAAGGTCCCGAGTTCGAGTCTCGGTCGGGCACACAGTTTTAATCTGCCAGGAAGTTTCATATCAGCGCACACTCCGCTGCAGAGTGAAAATCTCATTCTGGAAGCAGTAAGCTGAATGAAAAGCGTTTGCCTGTGAATGAGACAGGAACTGAAACTGAGGGTAGCAAAGAAAAAGATGAAATGCTTAACTCAGTTTTCAAATGTTCCTTTATGAAGGAAAAACCCAGGAGAATTGCCACACTTTAATCCTCGTACCTCTGAAAAGATGAGAAGTCTGTTTTTGTGTAAGTGGTGTTGAGAAATAGCTGAAATCGTTACAATTGAACAAAACTCCATTGTTTGATGGAATCCATATCAGATTCGATACTGAATTTGCAGCTGAGTTAGCCCCTCTTCTTCCTATAACCCATCATAGATCCCTTGAACAAGAAACCATGCCCAGTTCTTGGAAAAAGGCACAGTCACACCCATCTACAAGAAAAGTAGTAGATGCGATCCACAAAACTGCTGTACAATAACCTTGACATCGACTTGTGGAATCTTAGAACATATTCTGAGTTCAAACATAATGAGGTATGTTGAAAGGAATTACTTTCTCCACACCAACCAGCACAGATTCCGAAAACATCAATCATGTGAAACCCAACTTGCACTTTTCTCACATGACGTACAGGAGGCTTCGGACCAGGGCGGTCAGGTCGATGCAGTATCTCTTGATTCCAGAACATACGCTTGTTGACTTATTATCAGCTCACACAGGACACATTAAAAAAATTATTCTTCCCAACATATGGATGTTTTAGTTATGAGACAGACAGATGGAAGATTGAAACAACAGATTTTTAGAAAAATAACACACACAGACAGATACTTACATAAAAACTCTAACCACCATCCACAACAAAAGAGAGGTGTGATTAAAAGTTTCGTTGACAGAGCCAGACGGATTTGCACGCCGGAGTATCTAGACGTCGAATTAAAACATCTGAAGCATGCTTTTGAGAAAAACGGCTACTCAAAGAAAGAAGTAAGCAGAATTCTGCACCCAAACAACAAAATGCCTAAGGACAAGCCCGAAAATCGATGGAAGAATACAGTCTCTCTCCCTTTTATAAAGACAGTAACGGATCAGATTGGAAAGATTTTAAGTAAACATGATATTAGACCTGTTTTTAGACCAACGAAGAAAATTTGTCGTGTTCTCCGGTCTGTAAAAGATAAACGCGCTCCTCTATCAGCCAGTGGCGTATATAAAATTCCGCGTACATGTGGTAAAGTTTATATTGGAACAACAAAAAGAAGCGTAAATACACGGTTAAAAGAACACAGAAGTCTTTGCCGATTAGGAAAAACAGATAAATCGGCTGTAGCAGAACACGCTTTTCAGTCAGGAAATCATCAAGTGAAGTTTTCCAAAACAAAAATTTTATCTACGACGACGAACTATTACCCACGGCTTTGTAGAGAAGCAATTGAAATATATAAACATAGGGATAATTTTAATCGGAAAGAAGAGACCATGAAACTTAGTGATATTTGGACAGTAGCACTACAGAATTGCTAGACAGTTTTATCCGTGACGAGATTACGATCGATAGTTAAGTTTTATCTCTGACAAAGATTATCTCTGCATATCACGTGTAACTCTGGTCACGCCCACTTTCTACGATATATAAGTCGCTCTCAGACTCACCGGAGGAGAAACACCCCTCTGAAGATGTCCATCCCGGAAGGTTTACCAGAAGATATGTCATTCAGTCGTGAAAGCCTTCATACTATGATATGTGAATGGAATGGGAAGAAACCCTAATAACTGGCACAATGCATCATACCCTCTGCCATGCACTTTCAGGTTTCCAGAGTATGGACGTAGGTGTAGGTGTAGACCCATCCTGATCAACACATCATACAATGGTCACAACATAGGGTGGACAACACAAGCAGAAGAAGACACAAGAAAAGGCAAAACAAAATGGTCCAGAAGACCAGACAAAAATAGGGAAAATGGGGGAAGAGGGAACCTGGCTGGTGTGGAGGCACGGCCTCCCAAACCAATGCCAACACTAACTGAAGGACTCCAATTCTGGAAATTAAATCTCGTACGACAATTATAATGATTATATTTTTAAAGGGATGAAACTACTGGGTCATCAGTCCCTCCTTATGAAAGAAACATGTAAAAAGGTAAAAAGCAAAAAAGTGGGGACTTGGCTGCTCACACTATATAAGCAAGACAAAGAGTTTAACAGGGCGTGACAGCAGTTGTCACACAGGTAAAAGAAAAGAGAGAACCCAGACAGCATCTTGCGACAGAAGGTCTAAAGATACAAGGTGAGAGGGGAAGAAGGTAACCTGTGGTTGCTTGGTGGGTACCTGCCACAAGTGGAGGCTCTCGCCCACACAACCGTCTCTAACACTGGAAGTGGAAGAGTATTATAGGTTAGAGCAAAATCTGCTCTCCCTCAGGAAATGCAACACTTCTGTAGTTGCTGTCACATCTGAAGAAGTAGGTAGGCAAGCTGAGATGGTGCCGCAGACTGGCCAACAGGGCAACACACAAGAACATGCGCTACTGTCAGTGCACTACTGTAGCTGCAATGAGGAGGATTCTGCTGACACACAAGGAACTCATAGGTGATTCTAGTATGGCCAAGCATAGATGGCACAACACAATAGCATCTCTCCAAGAAGCTTGGAAAGATGTATGTCACACCCTAGTGGACCCTTTAATCGCTCTCAACTTGTTTTAAGTTGTAGTAGCCTGCCATTCCAATTCCCAGAGCCTCAAAATACTGTGTTGAAGTTGTAATCTGAGGTCAGCATCCAGTACCGATGTCAAGGTTATCTCCTGCAGTTGCATCTTTAGCTAAACAGTCAACGAGTTCATTTCCTGGAATGCCTACATGGCTCAGCGTCCTGATGAAGATCATTGTCTTTCCAGAGCTGTAGAGGTTAGCCATTTGGTCCTGGATTTGGTGACCCAAAGATATTTGGAATAGCGCTGGATTACGCCTTTTAAGCAACTCACAGAATCACTACAGATCAGAAAGTTCATTGCGGCCAAGGATTTGACATATCACAAAGCCTGAGAGATAGCAACCGCTCTACAGTATATACGCCGCATGGACTCAGAGTGATTCTCATGTCTCCTTGCATGTGCAAAAGTGTAACTGTCCCTGTCACTGACTTTCTATCCATCTGTATAGGTGCATACTGCATTAGAATAACCGTGGAGGAATGAAAGAAACAGATGCCGGAGAAGGGTAGGATCAAGGTCCTTCCTGGGACTACAAATTAGGTCCATCCATGTCACAGGGCAGGGTACAGCCCACAGGGGGAGTCAAGAGGGAGCTCCTGGAATACAGACTAACGGAGGCTGTTGGAGGTCCTGCAGTAGAATATCGAGTCAGATCCCAGCTGGTCTTCCCAGTTTTGGGCGATGTGAAAACAGTCTGAACTGGTGGTTGTGGAACGGAGTTGAGTGACATTGGTGGGTAGGCATCTGACAGAGCGTAACTGCGTAACTTGCCAGAAGCTGCCATCATCTAATCCGCAGTGATGGGACACCAGCTTCCACCAGGAGGCTGTCAACAGGGCTCATACGGAAGGCCCTTGTTGCCAACTGCATGACAATGTGGTGAACAGGGCCCAGCAGGCTCAGTACAGATGGTGCTGCTGACCCCTAGGCACATCCATAGTCCAAGCTGGATAAAATCAGCACTTTGTAAAACCTCGGAAGAACTGTGTGGTCCATGCCCAATGAGGAGTGACTAAGAAAATGGAGAGCATTCAGCTTTCTGAGTTGCCTTGAGTTGGTGGATATGCAGCAGCCATATAAAGTAACTAAGAACTGGAAAGCTTCAACAACTTCAAGTAACTGGTCACCAAGATAAGTTTCTGGGTGCGAGCGCACAGTCCGGAGTCGACAAAGATGTATAACTCGTGATTTTTCAGGAGAAAATTGATAGCCACGATTCAATGACCAGTCATGGACCCTCCAGACAGCCACCTGAAGTTGGCCCTCAGCAGTGTGCAGACTCACAGAGGCATAGCAAAGGCAAAGATATTCCACATACAGTGGCGGAGAGACTGTGCACACTGCATTTACAATATTATTGATGGCAACAGCAAACAGCGTTATACTCAGAACCGAGCCCTGAGGGACTCCAGTTTCCTGTACATATTGGTTGTCGAGAGTTGAAAAGAAAAAATTGGAGCGATAGGAAATTTTGTATAAAAATGCCCCAGAAACCCCACTCATGCAGTGCAGATAGGTGTGATGTAGCCAGCTGGTATTTTATGCCTTCTGTAGGTCAAAGAACACAGCAATTAGATGTCGGCAACGCAAGAAAGCACCGCACACTGCCCATTACAAATGAACCAGGTGATCTGCAGTGGACTGCAAGGCCTGAAAGCCACTTTGAAATTGTGATACATGCCCTCTGGCTTCAAGGCACCAACAAAGACAGCAGTTGACCATCTGTTTGAATATCTTACACAGCCCATTCGCCAGAGAGACTGACGGTAGTTAATTAAAATACATGGTTCATTTCCTGGTTTCAAGACAGGAATATTAATACCTTCTGCCAATGACAGGAAAATACTTCCTCCCACCAAATGTGATTAAAAACCTGGAGGATATGTTTCATGCTGTCAGCATGAAGATGTTTGAGCATTTGATTGTGGATTTTGTCTGGTCCAGGGGCAATATTGCAACTATCTGCCAAAGTGCTGCAAACCTTCCATTCACTAAAATGGACATTATATGACACAGCGCCATGTGCATGGAAAGATGGTGGGCAGCAATTATAATGCGTTTCTGGGTCAGGAAACGAGGATGGTAATTACTGCAAGCAAATACTTCAGCACAGTGTGCTGCAAAACTATCAGCAAGTACCACTGGATCAGTGCAGATGTTACCACTGACAGGGATGCCAAGAACCGCTGTGTGTGTATTTGGTTTGTTTTAAGGCACAAAAGCAACGATTATCATATGCACCCATGTCAGAACCACGTAACACGAGGATGAAAAAGGAGTTATAAGTGACTACACATGAAGCCCAATCGACAGAAGGAGAGACAGCTAAAAACCACGACTTTATCCTGGAGAAGAGGCCATAAAATACACCATACAGACAACAGATGTCCTGAACTAAAGATTAAATGTCCTTCACCATACTGCTATGACGGGTCAAAAGTAAAACGTGGTTGACAGCCAGCATGTCATTCGCTAAAACAGCTTACAACTCAGACGGCAAACATAAATTAGAATGTAGGTGGTTAAGAAAAGGGCATCCATCAGGAAATGGAGAACCATCAAAGGTCGAGGACATGAACACAAAGTGTTGGGGGTTCAACACTTAAAAAATGGTGATAGCTAAAATGACAGTGCCCAATACACTACCTTGCTAAAATGATTTCCTTGTGACGAGAGAGCCAAGAGGAGGTCGGCCAAGCCACTGGGAGAGATTTAATTCCCCAGAGCTTGTTCCCATAAAGGTATGACCAGTGCCAATACCAAAGTGACACCACCTGCTGACAGATGGCAACACAGAGATCACCGAAAGGAATGGAAGAACTAGCGGGCCGATGTATGAGGACTGCAGCCTTGGCAGCAGCATCAGCAGCCTCATTGCCCATCAGACCAACATGACCACAAGTGAAAGCTTTACTGAATCCGTTGCACTAAGGGATTGACAGTGTACAGCATACAGAGCCTCTGAAGGGCACAGAGAGTCGAAGCAGATGACACAATCAAAAAGCCAGTGTCGCCAGATGTACTGCTTGGCCTGTACAAGGCAAAGAGCTCCACTGTAAATACTGAGCAGTGTTCCTGTTCCGGAAGTTGATACCGAAAAACATCGGTGCCAATGACGAAGGCACACCCGACACCACGGTCAGTCCACGCCATCAGTGTACGCAGAATTACTACTACAAAGTTCTGTGCGAAGGCCAAGAAAATTACAGCGATAGAGAGAGTCTGGGGTAGTGTCCTTAGGAAGCGAATGAAGTACAAGGTGAATACGGGCCGTCGCACTAAGCCATGGGGCAAAGGGTTCACACCCATTGGGAAAGTGGCAGGCAGTGTGAAGTTAAGCTGCCAGAACAACAGCCAAAAGCAAACGCCAAGAGGTAACAGAGAAGGGGCATGCACCCCATACTGGCAATCAAAGAAGTCACGATGGAGGACACACAGGATGAGAGGCCAGGCATGGCAGACAAACAGCATGCACATCTGCTGAGAAGAAAAACACAGCAGTAGTTCAGCAGCTTCTGCATACAGACTTTCAACCAGGCTAGTGTAAAAGGCACCAGTGGCCAAATAACTGCCACGATGGTAGCTTGTATTGAGACAGCATAAGATAGACAGACGTGCAGATGCATAAACAAAATACCCTTAGCTAGGTTTCAAATGGACAAGGGACTGGTACAAACAGAGGAGTGTGGTCCGATTCACTGAGGACATGTAGGACACTGACGGATCACAGGCAGACAGGTAATACATGTGGGAAGACCAAGAAAGTTTCCAACTGAGCACAATCCCCAGTAACTTTGTAGTTTCAACAAACAGATGAGCAACAGGCCCAAGATGTGAAGGTAGTGGAAGAAACCCACGGCACCACCAAAAATTCATACAAACGATTTTGTCGGTGGAAAGCTGAAGCCATTGTCGATGCTCGACAAGTAAGTACGATTGAGACAATGCTCAAGATGCCGCTCCAGGAGACAAGCCCATGCAGAACCGCAATAGATGGCAAGCTCATGAACAAAAAGGGAGCCGGAGGTGCCCAGACAGAGACAGGCCATAAGAAAGTTAATGGCAATAGCAAACAAGATGACACTCATGATGGAACCGTGAGGCACACCATTTTCCTGGATAAAGGTGTCCGACAAGGCAGAACCCACACGTACCTTGACAACTTGGTATTTTAAAAATTCCTGAAGGAAACGGGGCATGTAGCCATGGAATCCCTACGCGCAGAGAGTATGAAGGATACCAGTCCTCCAGCAGGTATCTTAGGCTTTCTGCAAATCAAAAAACACAGCCAGTCTGGCATTTCCGCAGAAACACCATTCATGACATGGGTTGACAAAGTGATGAGATGGTTAACTGCAGAACGGCGTGCTCAAAATCCGTATCGTGCAGTGATTAGTAAATTGCGAGACTCAGCCGCCATACCACCCGGGCATTAATCATGCATTCCATCACCTTGCAAACACAGCTAGTGAGAGAAATGAGGCAGTAGCTAGAAGGAAGGTGTTTGTCCCTACTGGGCTTAGACATGGGTACAACAATGGCTTCATGCCAGCATCTGGAAAATGTGCCCTCTGCCCAAATGCGATTGTACATACGAAGGAGAAAGTGCTTGGTCACAAGAGAAAGGTCCTGCAACATCTGAATGTGAACATTTGTCAACTGTTGAAAGAACTAGTAAATGAAATCCAGCCAGCTTTTCTGCAATCCCAAAAGAGATGATGACACTGCACACACAACTGTTTGTAGTGAATACAGTTTGTCATCATAGGATGGCGGTTAAAGAAGTGTAGAGCTTGTCTCTGTGTCCGAATTGCATCGCGGCTCGCCTCAGTCTACCAAGGGCTGGAACATAGCATAGTAAGGAAAATGTGTGAGGAATGGAATATTCTGCATTGGTAAGGATAACATTGGGAAGGTATTCTATCTGATCATCGCAACTGGGGAAAAATCATTCGTCAGAGGTCACCAGGGAGGAGTAAAACCTCCAGTCGGCCTTAGAAAGCTGCCATTTGGGTTTGCAACTAGTTGGGATAAGAGTCATAAAACGGATAGCACATGGGAAATGGTCGCCTCACTACATGTCAGAGTGAAAAGACCACTTGAGACGATGGCCAAACTCGGCGGTGCAGTATGAGAGGTCCAAATAGGAATAGGTGTGCGTGGAGCCTAAAAGAAACGTGGGTGCTCCACTGTTAAGACAGGTGAGGTTGAGCTGATTGATGTCAGTCAAGAGGGCACCTATTTGACAGGTTCTGGGAGAGTTGCAAAGGGATTAGCACACATTAACATCACTGAGCAGCAAAAAGGGGTGAGGGAGTTGCCCAACAAGCTGGAGGAAGTCTACCCTGGTGAGAACAAATGATGGAGGGATGCAAATAATACAACGAGAAAATATGAAGTGAGGAAGGAAAATGCGGACTGGAACAGCTTGCATCTAGGTGTTCAGGGAGATTGTGTGACTACAAACGTCATCCCGGATGAGCAGCATGACTCCCCCACTAGAACGAAAGCCATCATCAGGGGATAGGTCAAAATAGACCGGAAAGAAATGTGAGAGGTGAAAGTGGTCGTGAGGACATAATTTTGTTTATTGGAGGCAGAGAACAAGTGGACACTGCGATTCCAAGAGCAGCTGTAATTCCTCCTTGTTGGATCTACGGCTACAAATGTTCCATGGGAGGAGAGCCACGACAAGGAAAGGGGAGGGGGGAAAAAATGAAATGGTGTCACCTCAGTACCTGCCAAGTGCCAGCCTTCAAAGACACTCTGCTACAGAATGCAGAGGATAAAGAATCCTGCTCCATGAGATGTAGAGACATCGATGCTCTCCGTCGGTTGATCTGCAGAGTCCAGGGCAGAAAAAAGTTTTACTGTGCGCATCAGCAACACAGATGTTGGCCGGGTGATGGTATCATGCAGTGACATCATTGAAGAGGAGCTCAGAGTCGGCGAAGGAGAAGACCGTTTGCCTCTGTTTGATTTCTTGGAGCCTCTACAGTTGGCAGATGACGATTCAGATGTTTGTTGGCTGGAGGAACGTAAAAAGTTTACGCAGGAGTATTCGTTCTGTATTTTCTGGCCTGTTGGTTGTGTAGCAGGCCTGTTTTGCCATGTGAGGTGAAAATCTAGTGGCTTGTTGCACAGCTGGAGGAGGAGGAGACAGACCAAGAAGTAACAAGAATGGTACTTTAAGTGCCAGATGGTAAATGTGAGAAAGAGTGTGTGTGGGCACTAATGATGCATCTATCTTTTTCATCACCCGAAGGACCATAATGATGCCCAGATGAGAGACGCAAGTTCGAATTTCTGCCTTAATCAGACCATTGCGCAGCCTAGTGTAAATAACATCACACAAAGAGTTCAGCATGTGAGGCCCTCGACAAGTAGAGGATAGTCATGGAGGAGCAAAGCTGCAAGCAGTTGTGCTTAAGAATCACAAGTAGTCAATAAAAGCAAAGCACTATTGCATAAATGAGAGCAGGATTTCACAAGGCCAGCAACTGCACCAAAACCTTTCTGAATAACAAACAGATAAACCATAGCAAAGGACTGGCCGCCTTCAGTAAGCGAAACCATGAGGAACCACGGCGCAGCTGGAAGGGTCTTCGATTCGTTAGCCTCATTCCGTTTAGGTTTAGTAGTCGTAGACTGAGGAGATGTTCAGCTTATTGCAAGAATACCCTCATGATTGCCAGCGTTCCTTCCAACTGGGAGTCCCCCTCAGATGGGGGCTCACACACCTTAGGTGATTTTTCACACCACAGGTCACACCTTTCTAACAAGACAGAGGGACCAATTGGCAGTTTGGGAAGTTAACAGCTCAGGAAATCACCCCTCCCTGGGCTTAGCCTGTACCAGGGGTTACATGAGAAACCCACCTGTTGACCCGGGGATGGGAATTACACCTTACCCAGTCACCTGCTGCGCATCACAATCATGGGCCGGCCTTCAGGAGCACACAAGGAGGAAGAAGAAAAAGAGGAACCTCAAATACTGAAGCAGAGGAAGGGTAGGAGGAGGAGAACGAAGAAGCAAAATGTGAACGAAAAAACAATGGAAGGACTGTTCCGATGTCAGGATACTGAAATTGCAAAACACATTCCCAAAAACAACCAAGATATGTTTCCAAGGAAGGGGAAAAGGAATATCGAGAGGAGAGACATGCAACACAGAAAGGAAAAGATGCTGCAAAGGTTGGGCCCCGTGGTAGCCAAACATGAACTTGCCAAAGAGTCGTGAGGACCCTGGGGAGACTGCCGTGAGTGATGGATGGCCGCAAATGCAGTGGAGTTTAGTCCATACTTGGGACAATGGGATACAGGATTGCATAGTTGAGACATATTGCTCCGAACACTCTTGCTTCCTTTTCTTTATTAAAAACTGCACTTTCGCCCGGAGTCTCTCAAATGCTATTAAATTATCCACACAGAGGGATGGCACTTATGCTGCTGAAGCACTCTGCGACGTTCCCCGATACCTACAGCTATATCTTCAGACCACTACAGCACCGGTGGTCATCGGGATGAGCCAGAGGAGTAGGGTATTGTTTCTGCTGCAGCAAGTGTAATAGTATCAATAGTATTCTGTACCAATTTGTCGATATCCATCACATAACAGGCTGCTGAGGAGAAAGCCTGTCAATCAGCTTTCCGAAGCAACCAACGTGGATCATGTTCTAGATGTCCGAATGGTGAAGGAGAGAACAATAGGAAAATGGTCGCTGTCAGAAAGATCACCATGAATGTGCCACTGAATCAGGAGTAAGATACATAGGGTACTAACTGCAATATTAACAACTGAAAATGTTCTGTGGGCCACACTGAAATGGGTTGCAGCTCCAGTGTTTAGTACATAGGACAAACCACTTCCACAAAGAAAACTGAGGACAGATGTAACCACCCTAGTGCTGTCTACTAATACTTGTGACAAGGGGGGTGGGAGGGTATATTTGGTGCAAACGGCCATAAGGCGGGGGCAGTCACCTTGAGGGGGAGCCCCCCAAACTACAAAAGGGATGGAGCTAACAACAGAGTAAAAAACCATGGGCCAACCTGGTATGGGAAATACAAAGAGGGCAGAGGATGGTAGATTCCTGTCGGGAGAGGGAAGGAAGAATGCCACTTGGTGCAAGTCATTCCCCCACCACCACCATCCCCAAGAGACGGACCATGACTGAGGAACAAGGAACTTTATGTTTAGCCGCAAACCCATATTCAGAATGGTCACAGAGAATGGGGTATAGTGCAACATATTTCATGGAGAGCAGCAAATTCAGTGACTTCTCTATGAATACTGTGACAAGTTAAGGATACAATTTTGACAGTTGAAGTGTCTTTATTCTGAATGCAGTCTGATTTCACTATCTGGATGTCAACTGGGAAGTGTTCATAAGACTACCTCAAACTACCTCCCAGCCTATAAAACCACCATGTACACTCCCCAAGTACTCTGCCACCTAAGTAGCTGCTGCTACATCTAAATTGATACTCTGCAAACCGCCACACAGCGTTTGGTGGAGGGCGCCCAGCTACCTTAGTGTAGTGCATCCCTGATGTACCAATGAGGAGCCCTGCAATTCTCCACCCAATAATGCAGGTTGAGACCCTCTACTTGGCTCGAAACTGAAGGACCGACAACAGCTCTGGGAATAATGCTGCAAATTGTGAGATCTGTTTGCACCCTTCACATATGGCAAATTGTCCATGTGAATGATGATAGGCTCACTTCTACATACAGAATACATATACAATGTGAATGTGACTTGACTCACTTGATTTATTTCCTGTTGTTCCTGTTGGATCATAGGGCAGCAGTATAGACCTTCCATCCGGCTCTGTTGGCAGCCAAACATTTCACTCCACTCCATGTTTTACCAGCTTTCAGAGCTGCTTCTTCCACAGTTCTTTTCCCTATCTTTTTCAGGCGGCCACGTTTACGTGTTCCTTGTGGGTTCCAATCCAGTGCTACCTTTTCAACAGCCCCTTGTAGTTTGCATATAGTGAGACCAATCCACCTCCATTTTCTTTCCTTTATTTGTTTACGGATTGGTCACTGGTTTGTCATCTCCCACAATTAGTCATTTGATATAACATCTGACCACCTCACATTCATAATTTGCCGAAGACACCAGTTTATGAAGACTTGCAGCTGGTTTACAGTCGTGTTGATTACTTTCCATGTTTTGCAACTATACAGGAGGACTGACTTTACATTGCTACTGAACAAGTGCAGCTTGGTTCGTCTCGAGATGTTCTTATTACACCAGACAGGGTACAGTTATACAAAGGCTCCATTTGCTTTCTGTATCTGACTCTTTACATCATCTTTGGCCCCTCTATCTTTACAGACGGTACTTTCTAGATATACAAAGGAGTCTACTTGTTCAAATTCCTTTCCATACACTGTTAGCTTCGCTTGTTTTTCAAACTGTGTTTTCATTTCCTTAGTTTTCTGAACATTCATTTTAAATCCTGCAATTTCTGCTTCCTCTTTCAGTCTTTCCAGCTTTTCTTCCATGCCATGCAATCTTTGTGAGAGCAGACAGATATCGACAGCAAAGTCAAGGTCTTCAAGTCTGTCTTGCATTCTCCACAATCACAATGTGAATGTGAAATCTGCAAATTTTATTCAGGTTGTATTTTTCAAATCCTCATTACATAGTATGTAGTTCAGAGACCACTGATGACAAGTGTGTGAACAGTTCATATATAAAAATTCTATTTAAAGAAATTTTCCAAAATTAATGATTCACTAAAACCATGAGCACTTAAAAATTGAATACCACTAATAATTGTTTGTTTTACGACTGGTGAACCTTATTTGAAGGCACTTGCGGTCTTATTAAAGAGAATCTTTTCTTAAGTCCATATATTTCCTGTCTTTTTTAAAATCTTTATTCAACAGCGTCGATTTCTGGAATATTCAAATATGAGACTGTATCCTTTCAAAATTTCTGTGTTACTGCCTTGTCTAAATTTCTCCAATTCCAAAAATGTGTAACTTTCCTAGAATAACACATTAATTTATGAAATATCTCAAGTTTTTAGGAAAACCTTGGCAGGCGTTGGAAATCCCAGTGCACACCTGAAATATCAACTGATAAAACAGAACCACCAGTTGCACCAAACATCCATCTAGTTGTTAATCAAAGCAGCATCTTTGCCTAATGTATTTTTGTATTCTATACAGTTCCTGTCTTTTTAGTTATCTAAAATATAACAACTCCACATTTTAACATTTTATGATAACTGACCTGCAACTATCATTAAACAGGGTATTTTACACTGTGTGACAGGTTAGAATTCAATGCGTACATTTCTTTGTCAGTGGCATGGCAGCCAGCATTGAAAGAGCACAAACTATGTTACTTTTGAGTCTATAGCCAGTAATAAAGTATGAGCATTACGTAATGCTCCACATTACCAATATTATTTTCAAGTCAGTAGGTGCTCATCTTGTGAAATTCTATATTAGCTTTTATAATGTACAGTCACACTATTATCGAGTTGGCGCCTAATGTTCATTGTGCAAAGTTTCATTTCAGCAATGTATAATTGAACAATGTAAATACAGTCCTTTGTACCAGAGATTATCGTATTAATCTGTAGTGTCTGTTCTTTCAGACATGTCTGAAAGAACAGACACCACACAGAATCTGCAGTTGTGAAACATTATATGTGAATTGAAGGGGATCACTGTTGTCAACTACAGCAGGACATTGCACAAAATCAGCAGCAAAGAGCAAAAATGTGTACTGGACCAGGATTCGAACTCGGGATCTCATGCTTATTGGACATGTCCATTAACCATTGCACCATGCAGGATACAGCATACTCGCAATTGCATGGACTATTTTGGCACGCCTCACAGTCAATCCACGCTCCCACCGAGCTTCACCTACCCACAGTCCCTGTCCATTGTACTCACTGTTCACTACTCTGAGGACGCATTAGTGCACTTGCACTGAAGAAAGTGAATCCATTGTCCAGCCAGGCATATCAATTATATGAATTCGTGGTGTATGTTCTTTTGGACATGTCAGCTGCAGTGGGACATTACACAGAATCAGCAGCAACAAGCAAAAATTGTGTATCAGACTGGGATTCAAACCTGGGATCTCCTGCTTACTGATGCAGATAAGTGGCACTCTGTGGGAGTGTGGATCATCCACGAGGCGTGCTGAGACAGTTCGTGCAGTTGCGATAATGCTGTGTCCCAGAGGGTGCAATGGTTATTGTATGTGCCTAGCAATCACAAGATCCCAGGTCCGCATCCCGGATCAGTATACATTTTTGCTGGTTGCCGCTGATTACGCGTAATGTCCCATTGCAGCTGACAGCAGTGATACCTTCCAGATCATAAATAACAGTCACTGTGTGAAGACAAATTACTATTCCCACTTGTATGTCAGTTTCTGATCTTCTGGGTATGTCTTACATAAACTAATCGCCAGCTGATCATCATTCTGCATACACTGTTAACAAACATACATAAATGTGATAATATTCCCAAGATGTGTTCAATTATTTTAAACCTCACTTCAAAGAACTTTTAATCAACAGATAAATCGGAGGGGAATATTATTGAGGAACATGATTTGCAGTTTAGTAAGTTTACAAGAAGAAATGGGTTTCCAGAAGTGTAGTTTGCAAATATTTTATGATTTAGACGTGAAGCAAATGAACATTTAAAAACCGTCATTACAAAGAGCAATGCGAGATTGGACAACATTAAATCTGGAGATACCTGTAGGAAGTCTTAACAAATTCTATCAAATGGAAGAGAAATTAAAGAGAATAACATATGCCTGCCAGTATGAAGCAAGGCCTAGTTCAATTATTAGTCAAATATTCCACTGAACTGACAAACAAACCTGGAATAAATCATGTAATATGACAGAATTACAGATCAACACAAATCACTTTGCATCAAGCCATATACTCTCTTTCCAACCATGTGAGATACCAATGGCAGAGAAATAAACAATGCTGGACGCCAGAATCATCTGACAGTCCTTTCTATTGAAAGGACACAGGAAACAAGTAAAAAAGACTGCAATGTATGTCTGGCATCCAAGTCATTACCAAAAAGGAGTAGAACAAAATGGGGTGAGTGGGGGATGATAGGGGTGTGTGTGTCAGAGGCGGGGGAGGGGGGTGTAAGAGAAAGAAGAAGCAGGAAATAGGAAAAAAGTGGTGAAAATATATAACAACAACTTTTTAGTTTACATCAGTACACAGTCGAGCTCACAATCTTAATATCTAGAGAATCATATGGCACACATATTGCTAAGAATATAAAAATTGTCAACAAGAGTGAAGAGAAATGTGCACTCGTTCCAGGACTAGTAGTTTCCACAGAACTGAGATTGTCAATGGAAATCTGACGTGCAGTGACAAAGGTTTTAGTATGAATTGGCACTTACTGCTATTCACACAAAATTTCATCAAAACCCGTGATGATAAAGCAGAATCTCATGCCAAGTGGCGAGATAGTAAGCAGATTAACCATCAACTTATTTTCAACATACATTCTTGAAAACAATTCTGCGTTTCTCCTAGAGGCAAGTGCATTGTTCAATCTTGCCAAGATTAGAAGAATGATTTGTTACAAATGGGCATGTAAGGAAGTAAAATCTTAATGTACAGTTTTTACGTTATGTATTATCCTACATGTGTGTGAGCGGCAACACTACACAGATTCCATGTAAATCGATTTGAAAATCGACGCTAATGTATGTTGTGGAAGTTACTGCAGGGCCGAAAATGTAGGAAATTGCTAGCCGTAAGAAAATTTTAATGACAGAAAAACAATTGAGTGAACAGGGCCTATAACACGGCCCGCAAAAAATAACGTAAATGGCGGGAAGACGAAAAATCTTGGAATGGAGAAACAAGTTTTACTACAATTATACCGTTGGCCTGGTCACCTTCTGAATAAAAGTCAGGATCTTCATTGCGTGTGTTACAAGTTGTTCCTTCCATAACTCCAAAACAGTTTACAGATCGACACGCATACATAGCGCCTGACAATATGTAAAATTCTGACTAGTACCATTCACCAGCTACGAAAATGATCCCTCAGTGTCCTTAAAGCCGCGCAGGGCTATAACTTACATCGCAGAAAGCACAATACTATAGCTACTACAGGACCGGCCCACTGTAAACGGCCTGCAGCATTAGCTGACTGTACCAAAGTAACTTGCATATCAAGCCATATGACTCACCTATTAAAATTATGAAAACTGACTATTACTAACATTCAAAGCAGTCCAACAACAACATTAGATGAGTTCATAACATGTGACACGCGCAAAAAACAAAACTTTATGCTTTTAGTCAGACACCTGGTATAGCTGTTGGTGCGCGCCCTATTTAATTAAATAATTAACAAATGTGCAATACAGTTGTCAAATACTATGACAGTTTCACCACACAATCTGTCATCGTGCCGGTATCACTCAAACACAAATCTCGTAATACAGGCGTTGTTAACATCACTTGTTCGGGATACAAGCAATAAATTACAAATAGCAAAAAAAAAAAACATTTTGTCTGTGCGTAAGGTAACAGTTCTGTTGTCACAACCGCAACTAGCCTTTTCAAAACGATCTAGCAACTTCTCCTTAAAATATCGGCATTACACTTAAGTGACTCTTAAAGACTGTTGCAATGATACAACTAACTAAACACGATTTATTAAAAAAATAAAGTTACGTTATTACTACTAATACTAACCAGGACGTTTCTCACCCCGATAACAAACTTTAAAAGCCGAAACTGTTATGCTATACCAAAGATCTTCGTTGGAGATAACACAGACTTTAGAGATAATATTTATCACAATCGGCAAAGTCGAACGGTGAAAGAACGATAAAATCTGTTTCAATAGGCAACGCAATCTTGTACATGCGTATCCACCTTAAGGGCCAGTCAACTATCATGTGTAAATATCCCATAAACTCACTGTCACGCCTCTTGCTTGTCAATTGTTGTTGTTGTTGTGGTCTTCAGTCCTGAGACTGGTTTGATGCAGCTCTCCATGCTACTCTATCCTGTGCAAGCTTTTTCATCTCCCAGTACCTACTGCAACCTACATCCTTCTGAATCTGCTTAGTGTATTCATCTCTTGGTCTCCCTCTACGATTTTTACCCTCCACGCTGCCCTCCAATACTAAATTGGTGATCCCTTGATGCCTCAGAACATGTCCTACCAACCGATCCCTTCTTCTGGTCAAGTTGTGCCACAAACTTCTCTTCTCCCCAATCCTATTCAATACTTCCTCATTAGTTATGTGATCTACCCATCTAATCTTCAGCATTCTTCTGTAGCACCACATTTCGAAAGCTTCTATTCTCTTCTTGTCCAAACTATTTATCGTCCATGTTTCACTTCCATACATGGCTACACTCCATACGAATACTTTCAGAAATGACTTCCTGACACTTAAATCTATTCTGGATGTTAACAAATTTCTCTTCTTCAGAAACGCTTTCCTTGCCATTGCCAGCCTACATTTTATATCCTCTCTACTTCGACCATCATCAGTTATTTTGCTCCCCAAATAGCAAAACTCCTTTACTACTTTAAGTGCCTCATTTCCTAATCTAATTCCCTCAGCATCACCCGACTTAATTAGACTACATTCCATTATCCTTGTTTTGCTTTTGTTGATGTTCATCTTATATCCTCCTTTCAAGACACTGTCCATTCCATTCAACTGCTCTTCCAAGTCCTTTGCTGTCTCTGACAGAATTACAATGTCATCGGCGAACCTCAAAGTTTTTATTTCTTCTCCATGAATTTTAATACCTACTCTGAATTTTTCTTTTGTTTCCTTTACTGCTTGCTCAATATACAGATTGAATAACATCGGGGAGAGGCTACAACCCTGTCTTACTCCCTTCCCAACCACTGCTTCCCTTTCATGTCCCTCGACTCTTATAACTGCCATCTGGTTTCTGTACAAATTGTAAATAGCCTTTCGCTCCCTGTATTTTACCCCTGCCACCTTTAGAATTTGAAAGAGAGTATTCCAGTCAACATTGTCAAAAGCTTTCTCTAAGTCTACAAATGCTAGAAACGTAGGTTTGCCTTTCCTTAATCTTTCTTCTAAGATAAGTCGTAAGGTCAGTATTGCCTCACGTGTTCCAGTGTTTCTACGGAATCCAAACTGATCTTCCCCGAGGTTGGCTTCTACTAGTTTTTCCATTCGTCTGTAAAGAATTTGTGTTAGTATTTTGCAGCTGTGACTTATTAAGCTGATAGTTCGGTAATTTTCACATCTGTCAACACCTGCTTTCTTTGGGATTGGAATTATTATATTCTTCTTGAAGTCTGTGGGTATTTCGCCTGTTTCATACATCTTGCTCACCAGATGGTAGAGTTTTGTCAGGACTGGCTCTCCCACGGCCGTCAGTAGTTCCAATGGAATATTGTCTACTCCGGGGGCCTTGTTTCGACTCAGGTCTTTCAGTGCTCTGTCAAACTCTTCACGCAGTATCATATCTCCCATTTCATCTTCATCTACATCCTCTTCCATTTCCATAATATTGTCCTCAAGTACATCGCCCTTGTATAGACCCTCTATATACTCCTTCCACCTTTCTGCTTTCCCTTCTTTGCTTAGAACTGGGTTTCCATCTGAGGTCTTGATGTTCATACAAGTCGTTCTCTTATCTCCAAAGGTCTCTTTAATTTTCCTGTAGGCGGTATCTATCTTACCCCTAGTGAGATAGGCCTCTACATCCTTACATTTGTCCTCTAGCCATCCCTGCTTAGCCATTTTGCACTTCCTGTCGATCTCATTTTTGAGACGTTTCTATTCCTTTTTGCCTGTTTCACTTACTGCATTTTTATATTTTCTCCTTTCATCAATTAAATTCAATATTTCTTCTGTTACCCAAGGATTTCTACTAGCCCTCGTCTTTTTACCTACTTGATCCTCTGCTGCCTTCACTACTTCATCCCTCAAAGCTACCCATTCTTCTTCTACTGTATTTATTTCCCCCATTCCTGTCAATTGCTCCCTTATGCTCTCCCTGAATCTGTGTACAACCTCTGGTTCTTTTAGTTTATCCAGGTCCCATCTCCTTAAATTCCCACCTTTTTGCAGTTTCTTCAGTTTTAATCTACAGGTCATAACCAATAGATTGTGGTCAGAGTCCACATCTGCCCCTGGAAATGTCTTACAATTTAAAACCTGGTTCCTAAATCTCTGTCTTACCATTATATAATCTATCTGATACCTTTTAGTATCGCCAGGGTTCTTCCATGTATACAACCTTCTTTCATGATTCTTAAACCAAGTGTTAGTTATGATTATGTTGTGCTCTGTGCAAAATTCTACCAGGCGGCTTCCTCTTTCATTTCTGTCCCCCAATCCATATTCACCTACTATGTTTCCTTCTCTCCCTTTTCCTACACTCGAATTCCAGTCACCCATGACTATTAAATTTTCGTCTCCCTTCACAATCTGAATAATTTCTTTTATTTCATCATACATTTCTTCAATTTCTTCGTCATCTGCAGAGCTAGTTGGCAAATAAACTTGTACTACTGTAGTAGGCGTGGGCTTCGTATCTATCTTGGCCACAATAATGCGTTCACTATGCTGTTTGTAGTAGCTTACCCGCATTCCTATTTTCCTATTCATTATTAAACCTACTCCTGCATTACCCCTATTTGATTTTGTGTTTATAACCCTGTAGTCACCTGACCAGAAGTCTTGTTCCTCCTGCCACCGAACTTCACTAATTCCCACTATATCTAACTTCAACCTATCCATTTCCCTTTTTAAATTTTCTAACCTACCTGCCCGATTAAGGGATCTGACATTCCACGCTCCGATCCGTAGAACGCCAGTTTTCTTTCTCCTGATAACGACATCCTCTTGAGTAGTCCCCGCCCGGAGATCCGAATGGGGGACTATTTTACCTCCGGAACTTAACGTGATACAGAAGAAAAAAGGCCTTCGGTTCAGCAACAATAACTTTATTGCGAGCGCGTATCTGACCACGCCCGGCATGCATTCACTGATCGGAGTTACAAAATTTGCTTCTGGCCTCTACAGAAGGATCCTCAATCCTGGGAAAACTTCCGTAGTTATTGGTGAGAAAACAGTACTCGTCCACACAAGCCAGGAGGCACGGAACTACTCATTAACTCAAAAAAACAAGAAGTAATAATAAAAAACAGAACGTGTATAAAAGCTAGAAAACACAGCGCCTCTAGAGGCTGGGCGCAGAAGTACACAGACGTCGTGTACAGTAATTACGACCGCACAGCACTGCACTGAACACACACACACACACACACACACACACACACACACACACACCGGCGAGCTTGAATTAGCGCGCGGCAGCGTCGCTACATCAGTCCCCCGGATGGAAGCGGAGCGTCGGCGTCGAGATACCGCGCCGCAAAGTGCACCCGACGTCCAGAACGGATCGTCGGAGGAGGAGGAACAGCGCCAGGAGGCGGATGTTGTGCTGCGTTGGACGGCGGATGTTGAACAGCCGGTGCCGGAGATGTGGCGTCAGTGTCATGAACAGCAGTAGGTGGATGCCTATGACAAGGTGCCGCTAGTGGGGTGTCAGGAAAAACATCCGCAGGTTTAACCCGATTCAACGCAACAGTCGTGGTTTTGCCGTTCACTAGGATATCCATCGTGTGGGCACTGCGCCGTAGCACTGCATAAGGAGCTTGTAGAGGCGGTTTAACGCCCTCAGTGCAGAGCATGACGTGACGACATTGTTCCAGGTCCTGGTGCCAGAAAGTGGGCGGCTTGCCATGATGTGTGGCTTCGGAGGGCGAATCTTTGATACATGGTCCCTCAAGCGTCGCAAGAAATCCGACTGGCCAGTAGCAACTGTCTCTATGGCATCAGCGTCTACTAAGTCACCAGGAAGGCGCAGTGTTTCTCCATAAACCAGTTCTGCCGCTGACGACCCCAGGTCTGGTTTGAAAGTCGTCAGTAAGCCTAACAAGACCACTGGTAGTGCGGTTGTCCAGGTTTCTTCGTGGCACATCAGCGCGGCCTTCAAACAACGGTGCCAGCGTTCGATCATTCCATTGCTTGCTGGGTGATAACTTCTGGTCTTATGGTGGGTGTAACCACAGAACTTGGCCAGCTGTGAGAACAGGTCTGATTCAAATTGCCGTCCGCGGTCAGTGGTAATGTGTAGTGGGCACCCAAATCTTGTCAACCAAGTCATTGCAAAAGCGGAAGCGAATGTGTCTGCTGTGATATTATCCACCAGCACTGCCTCCAGCCAACATGTAAAACGGTCGATCATTGTAAACAGATATCTTTGTCCGTTCGAAGGTGGAAGCGGTCCGACTACATCCAAATGAACGTGGGCAAAGTGGGCAGTGGTATCAGGAAAATCGCCGATCGGTGCGTGTTCATGGCGGTTAATCTTGCAGCATTGGCACTGAAGACAAGATCGGACCCACTCTCGCCAGTCTTTTTGTATGCCCGGCCACACGAAGCGTTGCGATACTAGGCGGAATGTCGGGCGTACCCCTGGATGGCACAATCCATGTACTGTATCAAAGGTATGTCTTCTAAAAGCCGGCGTCAGAAAGGGACGAGGTCAGCCGCGAGAAACGTCGCAGTATAGCTGTGTATCTCCCCCCGGAACATCAACAAGTTTCAGTTGCAATG
Source organism: Schistocerca americana (assembly GCF_021461395.2). Lineage (NCBI taxonomy): Eukaryota > Metazoa > Arthropoda > Insecta > Orthoptera > Acrididae > Schistocerca > Schistocerca americana. The sequence goes on along the minus strand of NC_060121.1, from coordinate 321,456,349 downwards.
CGGAAGCCGTATCTTTAACATAGGCAAGGAGTTCTTCGTCTTCTCTCTGTGACTGTGCCAGTGCAGGAAAGTCTATGGTACTGGAAACACTGCTGATCCGTGATAGGCAATCCGCAACAATGTTGTCGATCCCAGAAATATGTCTAATGTCGGTAGTAAACTGGGCCACGAACTCAATGTGATGAAATTGACGGGGGGAGCAGCAGTTGACACTATTCCGACGGAAGGCGAACGTGAAGTGGCTTGTGGTCTGTATATATCGTGAAAGTTCGCGCTTCCACTTGGGGGCGGAAATATTTCACTGCTTGATATACCGCCAGGAGCTCACGGTCATATGTGCTCCATTTTCTCTGTGCAGGCGAAAGCTTGTGAGAATCATACGCCAGTGGCTGCCATGCGTTGTCCGACCATTGTTGTAACGCGGCTCCGATCGCCGTCTGGCTCGCGTCTACGACAATTGCTAATGGCGCGTCGAGCCGTGGGTGTGCGAGAAGCGCCGCGTCGGGCATGCTCTTCTTTGTTGCCTCGAACGCAGAATACATGTCCTCTGTCCACTGTATCAGAGACTTGCTTTTTACTTTAGGGCCTGATAATGCCGCCGTCAAAGGTTCCTGCAGATCCGCAGCGTGGGGAAGGTGTCGTCGATAAAAATTGAGCATCCCCAAAAAACGACGTAATTCTTTGATCGTAGCTGGTCGAGGTAGCTGCAAGATAGCGTCCACCTTCTCGGACAGAGGAAGAGAGCCTTCATCAGAAATCTTATGGCGAAGAAATGTCACCTCTGACTGCCCAAAAACACACTTGTCCACGTTCAAGACGACACCGTAACGCTCCAATCGCTCGAAAATCTCTCGCAGATGTTGTCGGTGTTGTTCATGGTCAGCAGAGAACACTAACACATCGTCCAGGTAGGCGAAACAAAACGGCAGCCTCTGGAGAACTGAGTCTACAGGGTGTTACAAAAAGGTACGGCCAAATTTTTCTGGAAACTTTCTTCACAGACAAATAAAGAAAAGATGTTATGTGGACATGTGTACGGAAACGCTTAATTTCCATGTTAGAGCTCATTTTAGTTTCGTCAGTATGTACTGTACTTCCTCGATTCACCGCCAGTTGGCCCAATTGAAGGAAGGTAATGTTGACTTCGGTGCTTGTGTTGACATGCGACTCATTGCTCTACAGTACTAGCATCAAGCACATCAGTACGTAGCATCAACAGGTTAGTGTTCATCACGAACGTGGTTTTGCAGTCAGTGCAATGTTTACAAATGCGGAGTTGGCAGATGCCCATTTGATGTATGATTATCACGGGGCAATAGCCGTGGCGCGGTACGTTTGTATCGCGACAGATTTCCAGAACGAAGGTGTCCCGACAGGAAGACGTTCGAAGCAATTGATCGGCGTCTTAGGGAGCACGGAACATTCCAGCCTATGACTCGCGACTGGGGAAGGCCTAGAACGACGAGGACATCTGCAATGGACGAGGCAATTCCTCGGGCAGTTGACGATAGCCTTAATGTTAGCGTCAGAGAAGTTTCTGCTGTACAAGGTAACGTAGACCACATCACTGTATGGAGAGTGCTACGGGAGAACCAGTTGTTTCCGTACCATGTACAGCCTGTGCAGGCACTATCAGCAGCTGATTGGCCTCCACGGGAACAGTTTTGCAAATGGTTCATCCAACAATGTGTCAATCCTCATTTCAGTGCAAATGTTCTCTTTACGGGTGGGGCTGCATTCCAACGTTATCAAATTGTAAATTTTCACAGTCAACATGTGTGGGCTGACGAGAACCCGCACGCAATTGTGCAATCACGTCATCAACACAGATTTTCTGTGAACGTTTGGGCAGGCATTGTTGGTGATGTCTTGATTGGCCCCATGTTCTTCCACCTACGCTCAGTGGAGCACGTTATCATGATTTCATACGGGATACTCTACCTGTGCTGCTAGAACATGTGCCTTTACAAGTACGACACAACATCGCAACATGTGGTTCATGCACGATGGAGCTCCTGCACACTTCAGTCGAAGTTTTCGTACGCTTCTCAACAACAGATTCTGTGACCGATGGATTGGTAGAGGCGGACCAATTCCATGGCCTCCACGCTCTCCTGACCTCAACCCTCTTGACTTTCATTTATGGGGGCATTTGAAAGCTCTTGTCTACGCAACCCCGGTGCCAAATGTAGAGACTCTTCGTGATCGTATTGTGGACGGCTGTGATACAATACGCCATTCTCCAGGGCTGCATCAGCGCATCAGGGATTCCATGCGACGGAGGGTGGATGCATGTATCCTCGCTAATGGTGGACATTTTGAACTTTTCCTGTAACAAAGTGTTTGAAGTCACGCTGGTACGTTCTGTTGCTGTGTGTTTCCATTCCATGATTAATGTGATTTGAAGAGAAGTAATAAAATGAGCTCTAACATGGAAAGTAAGCGTTTCCGGACACATGTCCACATAACATATTTTCTTTCTTTGTGTGTGAGGAATGTTTCCTGAAAGTTTGGCCGTACCTTTTTGTAACACCCTGTATAAACCTTTGCCAGGTCTGAGCGGCATTGCGTAAACCGAAAGTCATAAATTTGCTTTCAAATAAACCGAAAGGCGTTATTATTGCAGTCTTTGGAATGTCGTCATTGGCCACCGGAATCTGTGTATACGCTTTAGCGCAGTCCAGAACTGTGAACACCGTGGCACCATGTAAAGCGTGATTATAATCCCTCAGTAACGGAACGGGATATCTGTCCGGCACTGTTTGCGCGTTAAGCGCACGGTAGTCACCGCATGGGCGCCAAGCTCCACCCTTCTTCAGAACAAGATGTAATGCGGAGGACCACGAGCTCTTAGGTGGCCGCATTATGCCCTCGCGAATAATGGCGTCAAATTCTGCCTTCGCTATCGACGATCGGTCCGGAACGAGACACCTAGGTCGGCATGCTACTGGGGGACCATCAGTCGTTTGAATGTGATACACCGTGTCATGTGGTATGAACCTGGGAGCGCCGGGCGGCCTGGTCAAGTTCGGATAGTTAAGCAGTAATTCAGTGTACTCACCCTCTGTAGCATGGACCAACTTGGCACTGTGCTTTGCGGTGCTGCGACAGAAACCCGTGACTGCTAAGCCAGTGACGCTGTCTACCAAGCGTGCGTTCGCGACGTCCGGCAGCAGGTGGTAGTGCGCCAGGAGGTCAGCAACGATGATCGCCTCCGTGACGTCAGCCACTGTAAAATTCCAGTTGTACGGGTGACGTAACCCGAGATTAAGCTCCATCCTCTGTGTGCCATATGTTGCGATGGAAGAATTGTTGGCAGCCGTCAGACGGAAGGCAGTTGGCGGCCGCAACGATGTATGGCTGTTCGTGGTATGATACTCAGGTCCGACCCAGTGTCAATTAAAAATTTTACGCCGGAACTCCTATCGGTAACGAACTGGCGCTTGGAGGATAACTGGCAGTCGATTGCGCCTATTGTCGACCGCCGGTGGTGTTTGGGTGCGAGCATGGCGATGTGCACTTCCTTGCCTGATCGCCGAATCGCCGGTGGTACCAGCACAACGGTACCTCGCCTTGCGGAGTGGTAGTACCGCCGGAAGATCTGCTTCTCGAACGCCGCGTCTGTATCGGCTTCTTCTATTGTTGCCGTCGTCACGTGCCAGCAGCGCACTGACCTGGGCGCACAAAAGCTCAACCTTGGCCGCGAGTGAATCACGGTCGGCCCGTGCTACAGACGCGGTACTGTTTGAACTATTGTCCAACGCCGCGACTGCGCTGACCTGAGCCGGTGCTATCGCGTCCTGAATCCGGTCTGCTAGCTGCGCCACGTCATCCAGCGGCATGTCCGTTTGTGAGGCGATTATGGCTTTTATTTGCGGCGGCAACCTACTGCTCCACAGCGTTCTGAGCAGACTGTCTGGCACAGTAACGGTGTCAACTTTGCTGCGTAGATATTTCAGGTATTGAGAAGGCTTCCTGTCGCCAATTTCTTCCTGTGTCAGAACCTGACGTACCCGGTCCACTTGTGACGCGGCCACCCGTCGAATCAACTCTGATTTTAGCCTGGCTTAAGCTCCAGTCTCGGTCGGTGCTGTGATTATGTCCTGCACATCGGCTGCGTAACGTTGGTGGAGCTGGTTCACAATCAGCGCAAATTTAGTTGCTTCGGCCGTTATTCCAGCGAACCCAAAACTTGCCTCTGCCTGCGCGAACCAGAGTACCGGGTTGTCGGGCCGGAACGGCGGCAAACGGACTGCAGTCCTGGAGACGGCCTGCTGTTCGGTCATTATGTGCTCGTCACTTACGTAGCTCACGCCAGCTTCTTCTTAATCACGTCGGTTTCTGCTTGGATCACGTCGGGATGAACACTTGTCGGGTTCAGCTAAACTGGTGGCTGTCCGACCTTTGCTTAACGTGATTCAGAAGAATAAAGAATTTCAGTTCAGCAACAATATCTTTATTGCGAGCGCGTATGGACTGATCGGAGTTACAAAATTTGCTTCCGGCCTCTACAGAAGGATCCTTAGTCCTGGGAAAACTTCCGTAGTTATTGGAGAGAAAACAGTACTCGTCCACACAAGCCAGGAGGCACAGAACTAACAATACTAATCATACATATTTGGCCCACCTCGTAACATGATTAGTGGGCCATTAATTGTTACATAAGATTAAGTTTTTTTGCAGCTTAGATTACAATTTTGTTAGTGAGCTACTATTTAAGTTCCTAAAGTATGGTTAGATTCCTACAACAACAATGGGCAGTTTAGTTTTACCTACTTCTAACCTAGAAATGACTACTAACTGCAGCGTCACAGGTGTGCCTGTAAAATACAAACCTACTTAGAGTGGCCAGGCTCCTCGAGCTAACCCCGGGGAGCATGCCCCTGGCACTGGGCCGGTCAAGGTTAGTATTCGCTGCAGTTTCCTATGTTAGTGTTCTAAACTAAGTCCTACTACTACTAACTTAACCTACGTCATAGTTGGTGCTTTAGTCGCAATCGGTGTGATTGACCCCACCCCCCCTAGTCCCGTACGTGGCGGTTTCCAACTGATGGAAGTCGGCCATTCCACGCACAGGCGGTATGGGATTAGGATCAGGTCTTAATCGGTTGGTTAATGAGTTTGGTGTCTATTCTTGATCCCTCAAGTATTCTATTAATACTTTTCGCGATACCTCTTCTGCCAGAGCATTCAGGGTATGGAAAGTGTCTTCTTGTCTTAGGAGATTGTATGTCTCGTTGTTTGGAAGCCTGTCTCGGAGTGTTGTCGCAACGTCGTTGAAGAGAGGGCACTCGAAAACCACATGATCAGGAGTTCCTTCCACCGCGCCACAGTCACATTCGGGGGTTGCCCTTTTCCCAAACCGACATAAGTATGTCAGATAGGGTCCATGACCAGTGAGAAAGTGGATGAGTCCTCGTGTAGGTTCAAAATATTTCATGGTCCCGCATTCTTTAACGTCAGGTAAGAACTGGAATGTTCTTCTCCCCGTTTCATCTTCCTCCCAATCCCTCTGCCACAGTTCCTCCCCTCTGATTCTTATTTCCCTCTTATCCTCTACTCTCACACCCATGGTATCTATTATTTTTTCCCCATTCCCTTTTTTTGCCCAGTACCATGCCACTTGTTCCCGTATCTTGATATCTAATGGGCAGAGCCCCATTATGACTAACAGAGCTCCCCCTGGTGATGTCCTGTAGGCCCCTACTGATCTTAGAATCATATTTCTTTAGACTCTTCTCACTATCATGGCGGGCACGACCCACGTGAGCCTATGCACCCAGACTCCCGAGCCGTAACCCACTACTGAGGTCATGATACTATTGTGATAGAGTTTGATGAGATGAGGGGAGAGATGAAATCGTTTATGTCCAATGGAAATGAGATTATTTAATAATTGGAGGGCTCTCTGAGTTACGGTTTCTATGTGTTTTCCAAAGTTCCATCTCTCGTCATTTATGACTCCCAGATATCGCGCCTCTCGTCGCCGAAGAACTGGTGACCCATCGATTCTGACAGTGGGATTCCCGATAAGCTGACCTTTTAGCAGTAAGTATGTGGATTTAGTAGGAGATATTTTCATCTTCGTGTTAAGGCACCATTGGTGCAGTTTTTCAATGGCCCTTTCGATCTTTGGCTCGATGTCCTCTCGGCTACGACCGCCGACCAGCAGGAGGAGGTCATCTGCGTAGGCTATCACCTCTAGCACTTCTTCACTTTGTTGTAGTCCGTCTAGTAATGGTTCCATATGGATATCCCAGAACAGGGGCCCCAGAACAGAGCCTTGGGGACACCCCTTGGTGATTACTTTTACAATTCTCCCGCTAGGGGATGATAGCCAAACCTCCCTGTCCTTACTATAGCTCCTCAGACACCCATAAAGCGGCCCTGGACACTCCTTCTCCCGTAAACAGGAGAAGAGCGAAGGCCACCACATGTTGTCAAAGGCGCCACTGATATCCACCATGATGCCGATGATGTACTTATGCAGGGTCGAGCCACAGACCTCAGCCGCCAGAGTGATGGCATCAGATGCCGACCGCTCCGGCCTGAAGCCAAACTGCCTGCTGCTCATCCCCCACAGTACCCGGTGAGCCGTCAATCTGTCGTCAGCAGTTTCTCCAGAAGCTTCCTGAACAGGTCCAACAGGCAGATTGGCCTGTGAGATTTAACTTCGGTCGGATCTTTTTCCGGTCCTTTTTTAATTATTATCACATTCGCGGTTTTCCACCTCTTGGAAAACCTCCTTTGTCTAAGACACTCGTTGAATAGGTGGGTCAGTGGCGCGACTTACTGGGGTGCCGGAAATTGCACCACCTCAGCCACAATGCCGTCTGGTCCTGGAGCTTTCCCTCTTTTTAGGGATCTTATTTGAGCAGTCACCTCCTCTTCCGAGATTGGGTAGACTGCCGTGTTGTTGCTCTAATCCACTACATATGTGTCACGCAGTTGCTTCTGGCTTTCGGTTTCTCCATCTGCATTGTCGTCAGGCAGCAGGGATTGGAGAAGGACCTCAGCAGTTTCCTGCCAAGATTCTGTCATCCCATCCCCCCACCTGACTGTTGATAGCTCCAGGGGAGAGCGGATTTTTTCCCTTACTAATTTATAAGGGAGACCCCACGGATCTAAGGCCAACTGGTTCAGCACATAGTTTTCTCAGCTACACATTCGCACTTCGTGTAACTCCTTCTGGAATCTCTGCTTGGCCTCCCTGTATCGCAACTGCCATCTTTGCCTTTCCAGCCAGACTACACTGCGCTGGTAGTTCCTCCTTAGCCTTCTGACAGATTGACGTAAATCCTCTAATTCGGCCGACCATGGTGACGGCGACGCCGCCACGGCCTTCCTCCTGGCTGGTACAGCGGCCCTCACCGCTCTATGTACTGCACCCACCAGTTCCTCAGCTCTTTCATCTACGTCTAGGTCTTGATGTACGTCACCTTCTGGTAAGGCAGGAATGTCGCACTCCCTTCTAGAAGTTCCCAATTCGCTTTGTTGTAGTTAAATTGCACCTCCCACCCCATGGTCCAGCGGCGCTCTCTTTCACTTAGAGTGAAGGTTATTAAGTTGTGGTCACTCGTGGTGACATTGCTTACGACTTTCCAATTCTTTATTAGGTTTGCTGCATTATGTGATGTAAGGGTTACATCTATATTCGTGCCTTGTCCTCCTCCTGCTGTGTAGGTAGGACGATTGCCGGGCCTGTTGGCCACCACGAGCTGCGAAGCCATAAGAAAATCTTCCACTTTATCACCGTTTGTGTCTCTGGTGCCGCTGTACCATAGGGGGGATTTTGCATTGATGTCAGCTGTTATGATTATCTTTCGTCCCCGCAACGCCGCGGCAACTCTTTCCAGGTGTTCTAGGTGTTGTTCAATCTCATCTCCATATTTAAAATACATATTTATGAGAATAATTACTCCCATTGGGGACTGAAGCTCCACGACGTTGCAGTGATGAGTTGTAAATTGTGAGAGCGTGCAAGGTGCCGGGGCTAGCAGTGTATTTAACACTAAATTCTAGAATCTACATATGTAAATGATGCTCTAAGCCCCCCCCCCTATTCTAACTCCGACTTTTGCTGTTGCACAAGGATTAAAAAATATACGCGAACTGACTGTAATCAACCCTGCAAGTGGATTAGAAAAGAGTTTGGCACCTGCAATAATTTAATTTGATAAATAAGTTAAATAAAGGAAGGTTTTACTAATGTAGTGAGAAATGATGGGTTCCTCTACCGATTAACAGAATGAAAGTTCTGTCCAAAATAACAATATGATTTATTAAGACTAAACACAAAATAATAAACAAAAACACATGAAACATTTATAATACAACAAATTGGCTCAAATTGGATACACAAACAAACGCTGTGAAGGTGAAGTTGTCCCTAAACTAGATTGTGAGGTTTATGACGAAGTGGTATGTGGAGCCAATTCCTTGCCACTCAAATCTTAAGAGAGACACACAGCTAACCCAACATTAATTGCTGTTACTCAAGACAGAACAAAGTTAGAAAAAGACGAACAGGCGCACTCTGCTGAGCTCTGATTATCACCTAGGAAAATCCCTATCTGCCGGTGCTGCGGACATACATTACCAAACTGTCTTCTTAACTGCCAGAACACGATCTGGCGTACCGGAGGCGATGGCTGGTTGCTTCGACGTCCTCGACCGAAAGGCGAGAGCCGACCACTTCAGAGCACCCGTACAGGCCGAACACCAAACATTCCCGCCCCCACCAAAGTGGCCGTGTTTAAACGTTCCAATCATCAACTCGAAAACCGGCGGAAATATCCACTCCATTGCCGGAGCACTACCATTCCACCAATGGAGATTCTTGGCGCCAATTTCTGCACTGATTTTGCTACGTCACGGAGCTATGCCCTGAGCAAGCCAATCACAGTGACTATTTTGCAGAAAGCTCGGGAATTTTCCCGCCACAACTGCCTGGGTACACAAGTCATTCCCACGCCTCGCTGGTAGCCCGCCAGAAAGTGTTTTCGCTAAGATTCTGCAAAGAAACGGAACCTCTAGCCCAGCCGCTACTTCAGACCCCTCCGGGCGCGTCTTTTGACAATGTCGGCGTCTGCAAAACATTCACTCGACTTCCTCACACCCGTCGGCTTAACCCTCTCGAGATCAGCAGTGCCTACCTGTCACCGGACCACCCTGGTGACGAGAGACGCTGCGTGGGAAGTCCGCGTGTGAAGGAATAGCAACTTTTCACCGCATGCAATTAGAGACGAAAATCGTAAGATAGAAATATGAGAGGGGGCTCACGCCACCTCTCATAGCCCCTACGCCATTTTAGATTGTAATTGGTGAGCGGTTGGCTCACTTAGGAGCAAGGTAGTGAGTCAATCGCCCAAGAACAATCTTACAAACTGACTCCACATGCCGCACTCTATAAAAAAAATCACTGCAACTGAAAAATGCAGCTCATAGAGGGAGGATTATTTATGGTGTAGCCAACTTCACCTTCTTAATATGGAACACTAACACTCACATCACCCATCCATACCCAGGGAGCCCCTTCCAAACACCGATTCACGCAGGCATTCACGCTCTAAATATGTCCCGGGCATGTGAGCCAAATATGGAGCAGTTTATTCTTTACAACCAGAGTTGGAGTGCTCCGCAATTAAATGCCCAAGATGTTACAACAATTTGAATCGTTAAACTAACCTGAACTCACTCACACATGATACTATTTAAGTTAACAATCTCTTTTTGTGAGCTTTCAGAATCTAATTACAACCTCCGATTCATTGTGTCTCCCTGCACCAAGAATAACCTTTACAAAATGTTCCCTGAACTGATGGTCCATTCACAATGACAGTGGTGGTATCTGCTTCAGTTTATGGGGACTTCAGGCACACTGTTTGAATACACACAACAATAAATACAAAATACAAAAAAAACATGGTGTGGAGAACTATACAGTAATTTGTAATAAGAATTACAGTGTAAAACACAAACACATACGAGGTATAACATACATTACAAAAACAACACTAGAGAAAGAAATTTAAGAAAAAAAACAAGGTTCATGGGGCAGCAAGTTGTGCGTGCACATTGCACAAAGTTCACGACTGTGCTGAGAATGAGGCACTAAATCACATTGTTAGAAATATTCGAAGCACTTCACAAATTCCACAGTACTGACATCACATAGGGCTAAACGTCGGGTGTTGTTGCTACGTTGTTGCAACAGCAATAGGGTGTGCTGGAGCATCTGCAGTACTCTGTTGAGATTGCACCAAGACCTACGCATATGATCACGGCAGTACGGTAGGAAGACACAGTGATAGGCTCTCCTCACGTCGATTAATTGTCTCTGAGGTCTACTTGTTGGGATACATCACTAGTTTAGGTCTCTTCTCTGGCTGGACAGTACTTTATGTTTCCCAATGTTGCAGTTCGATGGCACGTGGAGTGACTCCACAAGTGTGTGAGTTCATCCATACAGGATCGAACTAGGAGCGACGATTGCTACACCTGCTCTCTGATAGAGAGGAGAAGTTAGAAATGAGACCATTCATTTGTTAGTGTGGCACGATACTGCTTTGTGTATGCAGATCAGCCAATGCTAGTGAGTTGTAAAAACCCAAACAGCTGAGTATATAGCGTCCCTTTCTGTCCTGAGGCACATGAGGCGCAGGTTCTGACACGATATGTGATCTTCTTCGTGTACTCACAACAACGTGGTCTGCCGCTGGGAATCCCTCCAAACGGCTGCCGCGTCCGGAGAGCTAGCAGGCTGTCACGTGTGGGTCGCATGTCAGTGTCAACGGCCAGCCTCACTTTCGCTTGTGGCCCGGCGAGGATTGTCTGCCGCCTAATCCCTCAGGTATACGGCCCGGTGACTGTCAGCTTGTAGGACCGGATGCTCTCGCGCCCTTCACGTCAGGTGGCGCGCTGACGCTCTCTTCTTGCAGGTAGCCGATGACCTCTTGCTTTTGCTCCGGCTGGCCTCTGCATTGCCACGATATCCGTCATCTGCACAATTCCTTCTATGTTATAATAAAAATACATAACGATACATTGATGGTCTGTCATTTCAGACACTTTAATTTTAATTTTATAGTTATTTATCTGTAGCTATCATAACAAAATCCTGGAAATAATTTATCTTGGTATTTGTCTAGAGACCGATCTCACTATTGTACATGGTGTGTGACGCTATATTGGATGAAGAAATAAATGTGCGGGCCCGCACTAATATTACTATTAATTATATAGATCGACAGTAGACATGCTCAAGAATTAACTACCATTTGCCAACGATCTACATTCTATGTCTTTTAATTCAATTATGTTGTTATGCAGGTCTAAGTTTTACTGTGCTATAAAGAACATGCAACTATGCTACTTTCGCTCGCCCGTCGTCCCTCCATCTCCGGTCTGTGGTTTGGTGACCTGAAAAATAGCATCTCAACAGGCGCGCGCCAAACACTTGTGGTAGAAAACCGCCACAATATTAAGGATCTAGTTATTGTAAAATCCTAAAGTTTAATTTATCCTAGTATATGGTACTCTCTCTATTATTATTATTATTTTTTATTTTATTATTTTTTTTTTATACAACACTCTTACATAATTCTTGTTACGCTGAGATGTCTCGCTGCTCGCCGCTATTGACGACAGTGATGTGCGCGCCGTACGACATGGCCTCCGAGTTCTCACTACGTCTCACTGAAACTCCAGAGACTGGGTTAGCCATGGCTATACAAGACAATAAATTTATAGTTTCAACTTCTTTTTCTATGTTATGCAGTATTCGCGATCAAAGCACACCTTTCCAGAGGCAATGTAATATGACCAAGCCAGGACTGGTTCCTGTTGAGGATTCAGTCGCCCAACACACGCCAGCTACACAGTATGTCACGAATATCCAAGTATAAGTCCCCGGTTATTCATCTGTGACAGTCACGAGTAGCACGCTAAATCCCCAACCAGCACATTGGTATGGTAGGCTTTATGCCCGCATTTCTCTCGTCTAGGGCACCATTGGAGTCAAACGCTCACAGGTTCACCCCGACTTGCAAGACAACGATGCTGGCGCAGCTCTGCAAAAAACTATACTGCCCATTTTCATCCTCGAAATCACGCAATATACCACAATCTTGCAGTGCACTGACGCGTGCCTGCAAGCATTGGTATGAACGTCTCACGAACTGGTTGTGGCCGCTATGGAGCGTATCACGACTTCTCAGAACGCTTCTCAGAGCACGTTCTTGTATGCGCCCGTTTGTGCGACATCTCGTCACTCATCTTTATCCCTTAACATGGACACCAGATAGGAAAGGACAAAAACATTGCTCATGGAAAGGTAGTGCCTCTTATCGCAACGACAGAGGAGATCCCGAACATAGACAAAAAAAGTTAACAGCAGTAAATTCTTATGCGAGAAAACGCAGCGCGTTAATACTTTAACAATCTTAATCTATTAATGCAACGATTATTGTTCCCCGAAGAAAGGTTCATATATTTGCCTATTCTACTATGTACACCACTTACACTACTACTATAGCAAGGTTCATGTATTTGCCCATTCTACTATGTACATCACTTACACTACTACTATTCCACGAACTCCTTTATGTGATAGATGTGGTGGAGTCCTATGGACTTCTTTCCTTTCAGCGTCTCCAATTCATAAGCATTGTGGTGAGCTGCTCTCCTTATACGGTACGGGCCGTTGTAAACAGAATAGAATTTTTGGCATTTCATTTTTTGTTTGTTCGAAAGTCGGAAAGACTTAACGAGCACCTTTTGTCTAATTTGGAAGTGTCGTAGACGAGCTTCCCTGTCGGCACGTCTCGTCCTGACCTCTGCTGCAGCCCGTATCCTCTTGAGAGCCAAATCCACTATGGCTTGGTGCTGCGTTCGCGCCCTTGGTGGGAAGTTTACGACCTCGGTTATCAAGTCCTTAGGAATCCAGTTTTTCAGTACTGTAATGGGTGCCAATTTTGTTATCCCATGGGGTGCCTCATTGATCACCTCCTGGAAGTCTTTAAGGAAAACGTCCCATGTCGTGTGCTGTTTGTTACAGTACAACCGGCACAAGTTTCCGAGTTCCTTAATAACCAGTTCTGCAGCATTCGAGCTCGGATGGTGTGAAGATATAAAAATGGGATCAATTTTACATCCACGCAACGTCTCCTTCCATGTTTTTGACTTAAACTGTGGTCCGTTATCAGAAATAATTTTACTCACATGACCAACCTGTGGTAGGAAATCCCGGATTAGGGCTCGTGATACAGTTCGTCCTGTCGCCCTCTTCAGTGGCGTAAAGGTAACATATTTGGACGTTAGTTCAACAAACACTAATATGTAAGTATATCCTCTTCTTGTTCTTGGCAAAGGTCCCATCAAATCTGTTACTGCTAATTGTCTTAATTTGGTCGGTACGATTGGGTATAATGGTGCCTGCATGCTCACAGTGGTGTGCTTAGCCTTTTGGCAGTCTTTACACACCGACAGTACCCTCCGTATTCGACGCTCCATGTTTCGAAAGTAACACATGGTCCTTAGCTTGAGATTGCACTTGCGTGGTCCGAAGTGTCCATAGCTGAGGTGAGTATGCCAGATAACCTTGTTTATTAGGTGTTCAGGGATGCATACCCCCCATTCAGTGTCATTGGCATAATTTCGGTGGAAAATTACGCCTTTCCGCAAGAGGTAGAACTGCCTGATGGTGGCGTGTCTTCTGTCTATCCATTTCTGTTTCAATAACACTAGGTGAGGGTCCTTGTCTTGCTCCTTCTTGATGTCCTGCATACTACAGGTAATAAAATTTTCAAAGGCTACTTTCTGCATATAGAAAAGGCAGTAGTGATTTTCCTCCAGATCTTCTTCCATGTTGTGCTAAAATCCGATCGGTAACCGTGATAAGGCGTCTGCAATAATGTTCTGACTGCTGGGGATATATTCTATCGAAAAGTTGTACTGCTGCAGATATGATGCCCACCTAATGAGCCGCCTGTGATTAAGCTTTGCAGTCATCAAGAACTCGAGTGCCTTGTGGTCTGTGTAGACCCTCGTCTTGCGACCAAACAGAAGGTATCTGAATTTTTCAAACGCCCATACAATAGCCAGCGCCTCTAACTCGGTTACGGAGTAATTCCTCTCACTCTTGGCTAGTACTCTGCTACCAAACGCAATTGTCTTCCACACCCTGTTTCCTTCATGTACATAGTCTTGGAACACCATGACACCCAGACCTGAGTATGAACTGTCCGTTACTCTGCAAAGCTCTTCTGCTAAATTAGGGTGTGATAGGATGGGTGCTTGTAATAATGCGAATTTTAATGCTTTCCATTCGGATTCGGCCGCCTCATCCCATTCCCAAGGAATCTCCTTTCCTGTAAGTTGATGCAATCTAGGACTGCTCTGAGTTTTGACATGCATAAAGCGGTTGTAAAAACTTATGATCCCCAAGAACCCCCTTAACTGCTTCTTTGTCGTAGGAATGGGAAACTTTTCCATCGCTTCGATCTTTTCGGGATTTGGCGCAATGCCCTCACCCGTGATGATATGTCCTAGAAATTTGACAGAGGACGTCCCAAAATTCGATTTTTCGATATTGATAGTCACTCCGTATTCCTTGAATGTCGCAAGGAGTTCACCGAGGACCGCATTGTGCTCTCCCCAAGATTTCTCCGCGATCAGCAAATCGTCCACATAGCTGGTGACATGACGTTTCAAATTATCGCTTAGTATGCCATCCAGCCCATGAATGAATGCGGCAGATGAAACGTTCAAACCAAATGGTAGACGACGAAACCGGTAACATCTTCCAAATGCTAAAAAGGCTGTGTACTGTCTGCAATTTGGATGGAGCTCGATCTGCCAGAAACTCGATTTTAGATCAACTGATGAGAAGATTGATATTCCATGGAAGTTTTGTAAGAGTTCCTCTAATCGTTCCGGTCTGTCTGTTTCGGGTTCTATTATGGTATTAATTTGTCGCGAGTCCAAGACTAAACGAATACTACCATCTGCCTTCTCGACTACTCTTAACGGGTTATAATAGGCTGAAGCCGTAGGTTCTATTATTCCTTCACTCAGCATTCGCGTAATTTCAGCTGCTACTGTCTGTCGATATGCCAAGGGGATTGGATAGGGTGGCACACGAAACTGGTTGTGCGGACGTACACGAAATTCATATTGGAAGTTCTTTATTGATCCTGTCTTGGGAAGGAAGACCTCCGCATGTTCTACTAGTAATTTATGAAGTTCTTTGCGGTGGTCGCACCTTATATTCTTTATTGCTTCCACTTTTTCTCCTATTTTCTCCTTTATTTCTCCCATTATTCCGACTTCATTCTCATCCGTGTCCTCTCCCCTACCCGCAACGTCGACCTGTTCTTCCTTTCTGTCTTTCAGACACGCATAGTTTATCCGTACACAGTTAGACGGTAGTTGAGCTGGGATCAGCTGGTCGTCGAACTTAATGTGGACGGGATTCCCTTTCCTCAAAACCACTTCACCTCGTCCTAGATCAACTATCGCTTCATGTTCATTTAGGAAGTCCGTTCCTATTATCATGTCTATCGCCAGATTTGGCACGATCCAGAAGTTAGACTCTATTTTGTGTCCTTGGCAGGAGAATTCCAGTCTTGTTTGTTGGGCGACCTCCGTACATTTACCCGCTAATGCCCCTTTTATTTTGGTTTTCTTAACCGATAGAACAGGCCAGTCCATCTCCTGAGAGCAGCTCTTGTATGCTGCCTCAGATATTGCTGTTATGTAGCTTCCACTATCTGTTATCGCATTCATACTCTTTTCAGCTATTGCTACTGTGATAAGAGGCTGCCGATCTTGTCGAGGAGTTGCTTTATGTTCCTCGAGCAGGATTTCTGATAAATCTTCGTAATGTATCATCCGTAGTTGGCCAGGTCCGAGATTACGCGCGAAATTCCGGCGGCCTGTGTTCGCACTAGTCTGGCGTCAATCCCTTGTTAAGCTCCCCCTCCTCAGACGTGCATTAGGATTTGCGGGTCTAGTTTCAATCTCCTGGTTCCACTGTTGTCCTTGGTTTCGCTCTCTCCAATTACGGTCGCTTTGCCGTTCGTTATTCCTCCTATCCCAGATTCCTTGTCTAGATTGACCCTGCTCCCTGACGTTCTGGTTTCCGTGTCTTTGGTTTCCATAACCTTGAATAGCGTAACCTTGACTTCCGTAACCCTGGTTTCCTAACTGACCAGTGCGATTATGCGATCTGTTGTCGTCTTCCCTTCCTGGCCCGTGGTATTTGTTACTTTGCCCCTTCTTCCTGTCCTTTGCGTCTTGTTTATCAAAGACTACTTCGAGTTCGCGCAATAGACTCTTGAATGCTTCTATGTCAGATCCACTCTTCCCGACAAGTGTCTGTTGGTACCTAACTGGCAATTTGGAAAAGCAAAATTTAATGAGTTCTCCGTTGCTATATGGACTATCTAAAAATTGATTCTTCTTGAGTAAATCATCAAGAAATTTGGTTGCGCTCCTATGCCCAGACACTTCCAGTTCAGGACAAAATATTATTTCCTCTTTAATCCTGTCTTGCGTTTCCTTTGACCAGTAGGTCCGCAGGAATGCACCAACAAATTCCTGATAAGTCCGACACGTCACTGCCACACCCCGCATCTTTTCCGCAGCTTGGCCTTCGATGTGTCCACACATGAATTCTAATTTTGCCTGGGTTGGCCATGATGCCGGTAATGAATTTGTAAACTGCATCACCCAGCTCTTCGGATGCATCGACCCTCCATTTTCTTTGAACTTCTGGAATTTTAGTATCGACAGGAAGTGATTGTGATCAAAATCCTGTCTGATCCTCGCACTGGTGTTGTCACTCGTTTCCGATACTTGCACGTCTGCTGAGTGTCCTGTTCTATCTTGCTGATAACTGTTATGTGCTACCTCTGTATCACAGTGGAAGTGGCACTCAGAAATCACTCTCCTAAGTGGGCTATAATTATTGGAGCTATTACTCGCTGTTTCTCCGTGTGCATTGTTAGTTCAGCACTCGGTCATTGGGCTAGAGCACGGCGGGCTTTTCCTCGGAGACACAATTCTGTGTATTCCATCATTGGTATCCGAACGCGCAGTGCTCGTGTGCCCGTTTTGCTCTAGTTTTGCTATCCGACTCTCTACTTCTTCCATTCGTTTCGTGGTGTTCGCAACCGCGATATTACCTTGAGTTTTTAAGAATGCTAGGGATTTTGAGTGGGATTGTGTTGTACGTCGCAAGCGCCCTGCAAGTTTAGAAGTTGCTTCCGCGACTTTCATTGTCCCTATTGCTGCCGTTTTGGACAGGCCTGCTACTTTTTGTGCAGCCATTGACATTTGTTTTACTTCTCCACATTCTTTCTTTATTGTTAGTAATTCCCCTCGGATTTCTTCTATATGCGAAATTATTTCCTGAGTGTCCTTCTTACGCTGTTCGTCAGCTTCTTCCTTCTCCTTCTTGCGTTGTTTCTCCTCTTCTTCCTTCTCCCTCTTACGCTGTTCGTCAGCTTCTTCTTTCATTGATCGTAGGAAGCTCAGTATTGGGTTTACGTCATCTTTTTGATCCTCTTCAAACGTGGGAGATGTAACTCTGGACACCTGGGCGCTCGAGCTCTGACGTGGCCGAGCTAGCCCCTGTCTGCTCTCGTTCGTTTGATTATAAACTTCTGCTACCGTCTCGACTTGTGTGCCTGTCTCTGTTTCATCCTCTACCTCACTATCATAATCATGACCGCGACGTTGCTCTAAGATCGCGTCCAAATCACCGTCCTCATCAATGACCCTGTCGTCCCGTCAGTAACGTGCCTCTTATCCATTATAGTATCCACTTTTGTTTTACCTTCGCTCACTAATAGTCGTGCCTTACTTCTCGTGATCATTCATGAGAAACAAAATTTATCTAAAATACACAATAAAAATAATCTACTCCCTGTATTTTTACACATAGACATAAAATTTCAACAACGCCTCTCCAACGCTGTAGTTATATGCACGATTTGTTGTGGTACAGAAACCGCGCACAAACCCGACAAAGTGTGATGTGATACGGACACACCATCAAAGGAACACAAAAGCAATGAACAAAAGAATACATACACTGAAAACAAAAACTGTAATCATGCGGCGCTACTTAAAACTAAACGTGGAACTACCAGAAAAAAACTTGGGTATTAATCAATAAAAAAAAAAAAATTAAGCAAAAAACTTTCGAGTGTCCCTACTACTAATAATACTTGCTTATCAGCGATTCACAGGAAAGATCCGAGGCTAAGGGTCGCCATTTTATGCCAGGTGCTGGGGCTAGCAGTGTATTTAACACTAAATTCTAGAATCTACATATGTAAATGATGCTCTAAGCCCCCCCCCCCCCTATTCTAACTCCGACTTTTGCTGTTGCACAAGGATTAAAAAATATACGCGAACTGACTGTAATCAACCCTGCAAGTGGAGTAGAAAAGAGTTTGGCACCTGCAATAATTTAATTTGATAAATAAGTTAAATAAAGGAAGGTTTTACTAATGTAGTGAGAAATGATGGGTTCCTCTACCGATTAACAAAATGAAAGTTCTGTCCAAAATAACAATATGATTTATTAAGACTAAACACAAAATAATAAACAAAAACACATGAAACATTTATAATACAACAAATTGGCTCAAATTGGATACACAAACAAACGCTGTGAAGGTGAAGTTGTCCCTAAACTAGATTGTGAGGTTTATGACGAAGTGGTATGTGGAGCCAATTCCTTGCCACTCAAATCTTAAGAGAGACACACAGCCAACCCAACATTAATTGCTGCTACTCAAGACAGAACAAAGTTAGAAAAAGACGAACAAGCGCGCTCTGCTGAGCTCTGATTATCACCTAGGAAAATCCCTAACTGCCAGTGTTGCGGACATACATTACCAAACTGTCTTCTTAACTGCCAGAACACGATCTGGCGTACCAGAGGCGATGGCTGGTTGCTTCGACGTCCTCGACCGAAAGGCGAGAGCCGACCACTTCAGAGCACCCGTACAGGCCGAACACCGAACATTCTCGCCCCCACCAAAGTGGCCGTGGTTAAACGTTCCAATCAGCAACTCGAAAACCGGCGGAAAATTCCACTCCATTGCCGGAGCACTACCATTCCACCAATGGAGATTCTTGGCGCCAATTTCTGCGCTGATTTTGCTACGTCACGGAGCTATGCCCTGAGCAAGCCAATCACAGTGACTATTTTGCAGAAAGCGCGGGAATTTTCCCGCCACAACTGCCTGGGTACACAAGTCATTCCCACGCCTCGCTGGTAGCCCGCCAGAAAGTGTTTTCGCTAAGATTCTGCAAAGAAACGGAACCTCTAGCCCAGCCGCTACTTCAGACCCCTCCGGGCGTGTCTTTTGACAATTTCGGCGTCTGCAAAGCATTCACTCCACTTCCTCACACCCGTCGGCTTAACCCTCTCCAGATCAGCAGAGCCCGCCTCTCACCGGACCACCTGGGTGACGAGAGACGCTGCGTGGGAAGTCCGCGTGTGAAGGAATAGCAACTTTTCACCGCATGCAATTAGAGACGAAAATCGTAAGATAGAAATATGAGAGGGGGCTCATGCCACCTCTCAAGCGTGGTTACCCTCAAGAGTTTGTTTGTAACTACTATTGCTGCTCTAGGGTTCTCACCTCTGCTGACAATCTGCCAAGTTGCGGCAGCAAAAGCTATTTTCCCAGCTTAGGAGTACAGCTTCTGTAGGCAGAGCACGTCCAGTCTCCTCTCCTCCACCTCTTTGCGGAGGTCCTGCATAACAAGTCGACTGTTGTGCGTATTTAATTCTCCAATTGTTATCTCAGTCGTCATGGAAAGTATGTGTGTATGTGGTCGTCCGGCCAGGTCTTACTCCAGTCGAAAGCAATTCGTCCGTTTGCTAGTACGGCCTGTTCGTAAATGTCCTGAAGGTCAAACTTTTCACCATGTCTCTCAAAAACTTTTTTTAGTAGGTCCCGCAGGGCTCTGAAATCAGTGGGGAGATTCACTGACTTGAGCTGAATTCTGTCCACAGCCTCCATTACCGAGAAGGTTACCATTTTACCCTCTTCGTGTCCTACACGGACCACATGTCGTAAGGCAGTGGCCAGGGTAATCGGCTCTTCCAGCCTGGCCAGTTACATCGTGTACTTGACGTTGGGATACACCCTTACCGGGTCCACAGGTGGCAATCTGACCACTGGAGTGTTCTGCGTTGTGGACTTCAGGCTTGTGTTTGTGACAGCACTGTCTTGGATGGGTTGGTTTTCTTTGAGTTTTGTCTGGGATATTGCGGTCATAGGATGCCCTTGCCGCCTCAGATGGACTGTCGGCTTCGTTTCCCGGCGTTGAGGGGCGGGATCTGTGTTCAGTACGGGAAAATCTGTTTGTGTATTTATATGTTTGTATGGCCTTGTCTATTGTTACTGTCTTAGTGGCACCCGAAAGCGCCATCAAGAAGTTCTTAAACCTGGTTGCCCTCATAGCGTCCCGCCTCCTCTTGCTTGGGGATTTACGCTTTGGCATCCAGTTTGGTGGGCTGTGATCAGCCATAATCGATTTTGGAGATGAATCGTTGTTCTAACATTCTCTATGTTGGGCAATTACGTCCCGTGGCTCCGCATGACTTTTTCCCACGGCTTTTGCAAGGAATACAGACCGCTGCTGCTTTGCAGTCTTTGTGGTTGTGTCCATTTGTGCCACACTTCGTGCAAGCCGGCTCCCTGGTACAAAGCCTTAGGATGTGATCCAGGTCACCACAATTGTGGCAGCGAGGTACCACGATGTAGTCTCTGACGTTAACCGAATGGAATCCTACATATAATCTGCCCATTGCTGTGATCTTCCTCCACATTGGTGCCATGACCTCAGCAACGTGATGAACCACATCAGCCCCCCAAGGCCCCGTCTTGAATCTCAATTTGAAGCTCTTTCGAAATTCCTCCTCATTTAGATCATCAAAATTTTGTTCTTTTATTGTGTTCGTCAGTTCGTCATCAGTCATTATAGTTGGCACGTCATAAAGGATTACTAAAGGATTTCTTTTCTTTGGTGGTTCACATTTAACTAGTGAATTTAGTTTCTGATTGTTTAATAATTTGTCTTTGTCTTCCTCTGAAGCTACTTGCACAATTACTGAGTTTCTACTAGGTTTAATTCTCTTTATTTTAATTTTGTCTTTAGCTGGGTTTATAGTTTTTGTGAACAGCTCCTGGATTTTCTTTACACTGGTATCTTGCCCAGGCAGTGTCCTGAGAAAGACCGCAGTGTCTGTTCTTTTGGCTGCTTTATCTATGGTTTCTTTGGTTGTGTGCGGCTTAGTTGGCGCTTGCGCAGCCACCGCCGCCCAGGTCTTGACCGGTTGGTTCCTCAGTCTACTGTTTTCTTTTTCTAACTCTTCCACCTGGCCTTCAAGTTTTGCATGGGCGATAGCCGATGCGGTGAGTTCATTTTTTATGATTGATAGAGCCGCTTGGCTTATTTTGCCATTTTTGACATTCTGCTCTAGGAGCAGTGAAATTCTAGCGTGTCTCTGTGTTACAGATTCGCTTTTTGCCTGTCCCAGCTCGTCCTGGGGAGAGGGATCAGGCGCAATAGAAGCGCGTTTGGACGCAGAAGAATCACTTGTTTCAGTTGCCGCCATGATGAGTAACGAGTGATAAAAGATGGGAGCCTGTCTCTTGCCCCGGACCGGCTCCTCTGGCATTGGGGGGGGGGGGGGGGGGGACATGAGGCAACTCGCCCACCGGCCTCGCCCCAAGGCCAAGGGCACTCTTCGAACTCTAGGGTTCAGCAGGCCATTGCCAGCGCACTGGTCCCCATCGGTGGCTCCATCATCGTCGATTTCACCTGACGCTTCTCGGCAAGTGCACCCCGCACTCCGGAGAGGCGGATGCACCCCTCGCCCTTCGCCGCTTACTAGCCCGAGCTTCCACCTCTCGGCCAAGGACCCACTCCTACTCAGGTGGTGGGTCGGTCACCCAGTCGTTCAGCGGTCTGAACCCATCTAACCTAGCCCAGGCGATGTCACCACCTCCTGGGTTTGGCAGAACACGCCCCGGTTACCCAGAGGTGCGGCGAAGCACCCTTGCCGAATCGCGCCGCGATCCCACGCCGACGAACGAGATCTCCGGCGTGCAGAACACCTGATGGTCTGTGCCCTGCGAACAGAGAGGGACTGATGTTCGGTCCCTTGACACAGCTCCCCCTGTGCCACGCACCCTTACTTTCGCATCGGGTTGGGTCGCAGCTCTCCCTTTTGTCGCAAGGCGAAATGCCGAGCTTAACATCTGGCACCACGGGAAGGCGGAAAGAGCCACTTGGGAGGGAGAGGCTATGAGAGACGCTTCACTTCCCCGAGTGAGGACTGCCGCGGCACGCTCGACTGGAAGCGATACGCCCCAGTGCGAGCTTCCGTGCCTTACGGCGCGCCGGCAACGGGCGGGCCCGCGCCGAAACGCGCCGTCAAGCGACTGACCTCACGCCAGACAGGCACAGAACTACCAATAACTCAAAAAACAAGGAATAATAATAATAAACAGAATGTATATAAAAGCTAGAAAACACAGCGCCTCTAAAGGTTGGTCGCGGAACTACACAGACGTCGTGTACAGTAATTACGACCGCACAGCACTGCACTGACACACGCGCGCGCGCGCACACACACACACACACACACACACACACACACACACACACACACACACCGGCGAGCTCGAATTAGCGCGCGGCAGCGTCGCTACAGGCTCATCTGAAAAGAAGCTTTCAAAACCATTTTCGTCACCGCATTACTCGTATCACATTCTGAAGAACATTATTTCTGAAATTTTATGTTAAATACTCAGATGCTATCTATAGTACACCGAAGGTACACTGGAAAGTAAGGTTAATGTCTCAACAGTTATGCTTTGGTTTTAGTTAGTCAAGATTCTGATAAGTTACAGGTGCTGTAAATGTGGCGCTTCATTTGCTGGTGCAGTACTTAATCCTGTAGCCATCTTTCTACCAACGTAGAGAACAGTCGTTTCTCACTGACTGCGCCAATGCAGACACTTTTGTACTAACATAGGATTTTAATCAGGGTCAAGAGTGGGTTTAATAAAATCCCTTAAGGCACAAATAAATTTTGTACTTCTGCTTTAGCGTAAAATTTACACTCATAGGTAAAAGCAAAAATTTGTTATCATTATACAGAAATAAATACCTTCACAGTCTTGATCTTTCTGCAGTAATATGAACCAGAGAAAGTCCACAATCACAGTTACAACATTTTTTGGATCTGTAAAACATTTCAAGCAATGCTGTGTTACTTTATTACAAATGAGTGATTATACAGATTTGCTGAATGTTACAATGAGACTGCAATAGCGTGGTTTAAGAATATTATGCCATTTTACAATGTATTTATTTATTTAACTGCAGATTAAGCTCATTATTTTGTCATGACACTAACTATTTATTAACTTAAAGAAACGTTTCTAAATGTGTATAGTTAAAAGAGGGCAGCATGAGAACAGACCTACCTAGTGATAGTTGCTGAAGCTTGTAGGCAATGCTGGGGGAAGCGACATTGCATAAAAAAGTTAAATGGCTTTTAACATTCCTAACCTATACATACAGTGGTATCTGTGCAAGTAGGGTGTTTCCACATATAAGTTGAGTTAACGAGTAGTGATGGGAACATACACACGTAAGTAATTCACTTCTTCAGAAACCCAGCTTTTCAACTGGTGATCTATAATATGAAGAAAATTACTTAGTTTTGCATAATTTGGAAGGAGGTTTGTAATCATTGTTGGCAGCTCAGCTAATTTACCAAACTATTTACAAATATTTGATTTTTTTCATATTTACATTCATTTTTACTCCCTTCTTATGTACTCATGTGTTATTCTGTGCGTACTAGATGCACATGGTAGAGGTTGCTTCCAATTGATAGGTTTCCTTTAAATGTCTCACTGTACATAACCTACACTGTAGCACTCTACACACAGACTTCATCACATATTTTAGGACTAACTGAGGGACCCTGGAACTGTAGAGTGTGAGAGTAGAGTGGGTATTAGGATGGGGAAGGAGGGAGGGTGAGTAATGGGGCACTATGTGTGTGTGTGTGTGTGTGTGTGTGTGTGTGTGTGTGTGGACGCGCGTGTGTGTGTGTGTGTGTGTGTTTTGTATGTGTGTGTGTGTGTGTGTGTGTGTGTGTGTGTGTGTGTAAGGGTGTGTGTTACGTGTGTGAAATTTTATATTTACTATTATTTATATAAGATTTAGTTTTTTTGTGGAATTATTTTGTGTGAATTATTTTGAATATTGTTCTTCTGGTATTAGTCTTTTGGTCATTGAGTATATTTTTAGTTTTGTTTATGGTCTTCTGTATGAAATATAAGAGACAATCGAAAAGTTACCAGAATTTTATTATAATTGTTTTTCTGCCCCTCATATTAATCTGAGTTATTATATAAATCGGAGGTGGAGGGGGAGAAAGGAAAGGAAAGGGAAGAGACTATTGATATCAGCTGCATGGGGAATTTATGCAAACTCAGCAGCGATGAGTGAAAATCTGATGTTTACTAGACAACTGCATTAACGACTGCACCATCCAGACACAGTGTTTATCCTGATGCAGCTAACATCAAGAGTCCCTCCCTTTCCTTTCCTTTCCTTTCTCCCCCATTCACCGTCAATTTCCATAACATGTATCGCATCTGCAGTCTGATATCTACACATTCACATAGTCTGAATTAATTACTCTCATTTACGTAATTATTCTTAATTACTCTCCAACAGCTTGCTTTATTGTTTGTTTACTAATTTACAGGTAAGAGTGTGTGGTGATTTGTTGGCAGGATGTCGCCGTTCGAGTAAAGGGCGAAATTAAAATTCTTTTTTAGCCTTTATAGCTTATGGGGACGCTGTTGTAAAGGAAACAGCCGGTTACAAGTAGTATTCAAGATTTAGAGATGGACAGGAATCGTTGGGAGATTAGCACTACACTGCAGCACCTCCAGAAACAAATAAAGGGCCGCATAAATGAAACAGTTAATCAGGTCAGACTGACGACTGACCATCTACAAGCTGGCACAAGAATTGCAGATCTCTCATGAATCAATTCACGCAATCCTGTTTTATGATGTGAAGATAAAACGTGACAGAGCAAAATTTTCCTGCAGATGCTTACTATGGATCAAATGGAAACTCGTTTGTTGACTGTGGCCGAATGTTTTGAAAAAAGCACAGATAACCCGACATTTCTTAAAACAATCGTTTCTGGCCATCAGACCTGGGTGTACGTGTACAACCCTTAAAAAACTGGCATCATCAGAATTGCACACAACCTCCTCTCCTTGACCAAAGAAAGCCATCATGTCAGATCCAGAACAACAGTGATGTTCATTGCATTTTTCGACAACGAAGGTGCGGTGCACCATGAATTTGTACCAGATGGACAAAATGTTAACAGCCCATTCTAAGTACAGATTTCGAAACGATTGTGTGTGTGTGTGTGTGGGGGGGGGGGGGAATCTGAAGAACGGAATGGCAACAGAGATGCACACGACATTGTTCTCTCCCGTATATCACTTGTTGTGGTGATACAGTTCACAGAAACGAACATTCCACTCCTTTACCAGCCTCCTTACTCACCTTGCATAACACAAGCGGATTCCCCAAGATCAAAAGGGGTCTCAAAGCTTTTGCCACTGTAGAAGACATCAAAACCAAAGTGATGGATGAACTTTGGAACATTCCAAACAGCACTTTCATCGTTGTTTCCAGCAATGGCAGGAGTAGTGGAACAAGTGTGTGTGTGCTGAAGGATCCTATTTAGAAGGCGATTAAGTAAATGTGTACTAATACTACAGTAATAAATTGAGCCATGCCCGGCTCGTGTTCATGCCGTTTATTGCTAGTCATCTTGTCTTTACGGTACTGTCGCCTCGTTTCCTATTCGATTTACTGGCGTCTCTAAGTTGCTGGTTTGCTTGTTGTGAGTGGCAGCAGCGGCACTTATCGATAAGTGCACTGTTGTACTATCTCTGGAGCGACCGCTAGTATTTCCGGGTCGTCCTCTGTCGGTGTGCAGTTGGGACAGAGCGCCAGTGAGCTCCGGACAGCCAGTACTCTCCGACCGCTGGCGACACACATGTACTATCTGATGGAAGATGACTGCAGGGGGAATGA
Source organism: Schistocerca americana (assembly GCF_021461395.2). Taxonomy (NCBI): domain Eukaryota; kingdom Metazoa; phylum Arthropoda; class Insecta; order Orthoptera; family Acrididae; genus Schistocerca; species Schistocerca americana. The sequence continues at coordinate 321,430,165 of NC_060121.1, read as the reverse complement.
ATTAGTTGGTCGTTCGGTCGGTCGTCTTATCGGGCGACGTGTATTTGGTCTTTCGACCGTTTCTGGGCCTTGTCAGTTGGTCATCTTGCAGGACGCTATCTTAGTACTGAAGTAGGCAGTCGGGCAGTTGTGACAGAGTAGCGAGGAAGTCTCTGTGGCGCAAGGTCAGCTCAGGGCCGCTGGTGGCGTGCATGCGTGGTCGGATTTGTGAGGCACTAGCTGCGAGAGCTGCAAAGTTCGTTGCCCCCCTGGATACTGGAGTTGAGTAATCAGTTAATCTGTTATGAAACCTTAACTGCTGTGACCGTTCATTGCCGGTTGTTGCTTACTGGGCTGTTCCTGCAAGCAGCAATGTATGGTGAGCTGGAGTCTCCAAAATTTTGCAGCCGTCTTCCTGTATGGTGTTCAACTATTGAATTGATTGTAAATTATTAGTGTAGTGCACCAGCAGTGTCTTCTGCCTTGCGGCCATTAGCATTCCGTTGCCTGCCCTTGTCATTGGCATGGTTTCTTGGCAGTGTGTTTTCCTCGCCATGTGGGTGTTGTCCGGCACAGCAAGTAGTTCGACAGCCCTTGGCGTTTGTTCCTATTTTTGAGTGGTTATTGTGCCTTGGCTGTATTTGAAGACGTAGTGCTGCTGGTATCTCCGTCTTCGCTGACATTTTCTGTTCTTGTGCTGTTGGTTGGAAGGGAATTGATTAGGTTGTCGGTCGGTCCTTCAGCTTTCACTGGGTCGAGTTGCCATCCCATTGTTTAGTCTTACTCTCGGCTGCCTGTCTCACCCAAACTTATGTTACAGTTACCTCCTCAGGCCGACCTTTCGAGCACTTCTGAGCACCACTTTTCTGTTGTTTTGGATTGTGATTTTCTTTCAGTCTCAAGTACTGTGCGAGGCCATCAGATGCGTATTAATTTAGTTTGTTTTAATGTTCAGTATGTGACCTTCAGCCGAACTTCTACAAGAAATATTTTAAGATAAGGCCTTCAGCCATCTTAAGTTAAAATTTGAAAAATCATTTGAAAATTTGAGAATTTTCATTTCTATCTTAATTTTGTTATCCAGACCTTAAGCCTTGAGTTGTTCTATGTTCAGTATATGGCCTTCAGCCGAACTTTATGTGAAATATTTTAAGATAAAGCCTTCAGCCATCTTAAATTAAAATTTGAAAAGTAATTTATTTAAAACCTTTTAAAATTTTTTAAATTCTTGTTATCCAGGCCTTAAGCCCTCAGTTCTTCTATTTTGTAACTAAGGCCTTGAAACATGTGTATTCCTTAAGGCAACTTAAAGAACTTGTGTTCTGGCCTTCATCTGTATTGTTTCTGAATTCTTTTAAGGGCTTGTGTGATTAAGTGTTTTAGCAAAATAAAGTTTGTATGTTTGTGCAACTAATAGCAACTGATTTGGGCGCCCTTTCGCAACCTGATCCACTCTGTCCTGCGAAACCAGATGTCATAAATAGTTATAACAAAAGTCTGGGAACTTTTTTTACAGCTCCTCCTGGTTGTCCTGTAAAGTGAGCATTCCCTTCCTTTTCTTGTTATGGTATAAGGCTGTTGTGCCTGTTCTTATCCCAGTGTGGTAGTGATTTCCTTTTATTAGTTGTTCATGACATATGGAGTGCTTATTGTGTTCTTTATACTTGATTTTAAAATTTCTTCTTGTCATTCCTATATATTTAGACTTTTGTGCAGTTTCACATATTTCTGCACTGCTGAATTTGTCTTTCTCTTCTGTCACAGTTTTAGATTTCTTTTGTATTGAGCTATGTTTTTGAAGATGTTATAAATGTTATGTTATGATGTGAAATTTTATAGTTGTGTTGAAGGAAGAGTTTTTTGGTGTGAGTATGCAATATGTGTTATTGTTATTCATTATGTATTGTTGTTATGCACTGGTATATTTAGGTTGTTTGTAATTTTGCAGTCTTCTGCATGTATTTTCATTTTGATAGTATTACATAGCTGTTTTACTGACTTGACTTTATGGACATTGTTTCGTGCATGTTGATGATCATGTTTAGTTCTTCTTGATAATTTTTTTTTTGATTAGAGGTGTCCAGGCATTGTATCTACCACATGTCTGTTAGCTGCCACTGTTTGAGTATAAGGGTAGTTTGATTTCTTGTTTATTATCGTATTTGTAGCTGTTCCTTTTCTATATTTTTTATATTTCCAGAGTGAACTGAATGTTGTGATATATGTTATTTACCTGCATTTGTAAACTGTTTGTATTTTCTTGTGGTTTATCTATGAGGCTTACGATATCGTCTACATAGCTGTGGCAGCATAATATTTTATATTTTTTATTTCTTTTACATCTGCAAAAATTTAGTTTTGAGTGTGATTTATTTTTTTATGAATTGTGATTTATTTGTTTCATAAGATACATCTGCTAATCATTTGATTAGAGTAAAGGAGACATGATGAAAATATATAATACAACTTCAGTGTCTTAAAACTATAGTTAATAAAGTATTAACATTAACACAACTTTTCTGTTAAACGACAATTGTATTCACATCAAAAGGCAATTGATGAATTATATCCTGCTCAGACATTCAGTTTGCCTTCATGAAACCTTCAGCTGAGCAAAAGCATCGTTGAAATAGAGTATCATGTAGCGGTTTTTTTTTTTGGTGAATCCAAGTTCACACTCAGAATGTTTGTTGTAAATTTTCATCTCCATATACTGGGAAGTCTCAGCCTGTGAGTTCAAATGGTAATAATATCTTTATTTCTCGTATCATATGAGTGATCAAAATAGACTGAGGTGAAAAAGTCGTAGGATACCTCCAAATATCGTGCTAGACATCTTATTGCCCATAGTGCATCAGTTGGATGTGACGTGGACCCAAGAAGTCATTGGAAATCCCCTGCAGAAATACTGAATGGTTCAAATGGCTCTGAGCACTATGAGACTTAACATCTTAGGTCATCAGTCCCCTAGAACGTAGAACTACTTAAACCTAACTAACCTAAAGACATCACACACATCCATGCCCAAGGCAGGATTCTAACCTGCGACCGTAGCAGTCCCACGGTTCTGGACTGCAGCGCCTAGAACCGAACGGCCACCAAGGCCGGCTAGAAATACTGAGCCATGCTGGCTCTATAACCATCCATAACCGTGAAAGTGTTGCTAGGGCAGGATTTTGTGCACAAACTGACCTCTCAAGTATGTCCCGTGAATGTTCAGTGTGATTCACGTCAGGTGATCTGGGTGTCCAGATCATATGCTTGAATAGTTCTTCAAACCAGTTATGAACAACTGTGGTCTGGTGACAGCACATTATTGTTTGGATACATGAAACTCATGAATGGCTTCAAATGGTCTCCAAGTAGCTGAACATAGCTGTTTCCAATCAATGATCGGTTCAGTTTTACCAGAGGACCCTGTCCATTCCATGGAAACAAAGCTAGTACTGTATGCAGCCACCCCCAGCTTGCACAGTGCCTTGTTGACAACTTGAGTCCACAGTTTGTGGGGTCTGTACCACACTCGAACCCTACCACCAGCTCTTAACAACTGAAATCGGGGCTCCTCTGACCAGAGCACCGTTTTCCAATCGTCTAGGGTCCAACTACTATGTTCACAAGCCCAGGAGATGCGTGACAGTCGGTCCTGCTGTTAGCAAAGGTACTGATTTCGGTCATCTGCTGCCTTAGTCCATTAATGCCAAATTTCGCCACACTTTCCCAATGGATACGTTCGAGGTACGTTTTGCATTGATAATCCTGATATTCCACGCAGTGTTGCCTGTCTGTTAGCACTGAAAACTCTATACAAATGCTGCTGCCCTTTGTCGTTAAGTGAAGGATGTTGGATACTGCATTGGCCATGGTGAGAGGTATTGCTTGAAATTTGATATCCTCCTCATACTCTTGACATTGTGGATCTTGGAGTATTGAATTCCCTAACGATTTCCAAAATAGGATGTTCCATGGAGCCAGCTCCATTTACCATTCAAGGACTGTTAATTCCTGTTATAGCCATAATAATGTCAGAAACCTTTTCATAGGAATCACTTGAGAATAAATGACAGCTAGACCACTGTGATGCTGTTTTATACCTTGTGTATGTGATACTGCCACATGTATGTGTATGTGCACATCACGGCTCCATGACTTTTGTCACCTCATTATAGTTTTCCTTGAATAATTATAAAGTGCTATGTAAAAGGATGATACTGTCACAGATAAATAGGAAAGGAATCGTTTAATAATTTCAGATCTTTAAATAATGGGTCATGTGATATCCTAGGATGTGAACATGTTTTTAATGATTGTTTTCTGCAGCTGCATTATGCACAATATGTTGCTCAAATTTATGCAAAAACAATACTATATCTAGTAACTGGTAGAAAATAGCTTTAGTGTGTTATTTTCCATGTGTTTATTTTTGTAGCACTATCTAATACTTGCACAGCAAATGGAAAGCTTCATAATTTATTTACAAAATACTAAACACATTTGTTCCAATTTAAATTCTTGTTTCATTTATTAAAAAAATCGCAGAATCCACTTCTTGAAGAACTTGATTTTTACAACTTACATTAATTTCCTGAGATTTTTGATGTTTTGTTTTTAACTGGATCATATAGGTTTTTGGGATCTTTAGGGTTAATCCATTGAGTTGAAGTCTATTGTAGTGAGGACGCATATAGAGATGTTTTCAGACTCATGGCCCTGAGTTAACATATTTGTATCATCTGCAAAAAAAAAGTTATATGGTTTTATTTCCATTGCTGCGTTATTAACGTAGAACAGAGCCAAAATAGGTCTTAGTATGGAACCCTGAGGGAAGTCACAAAAGACCTCTGCAAATTTATTCTTATTATCTAATGGTGTGTTAGTCTTGGCAGCAAACTTGTTGATTGTATCTGTAGTGCTTTTTGCACACTGGCAGCAAACTGATTTTCAAAATAATCTCATATTTTTCGATAAAATTTCGAATCTGAATGGCAGCAGCTTTTTCAAATACTTTTGACATGATTGGAAGAAGCGAGACGGGACACTCATTTTCCGTATCCTCTCTTCGCCATTTTCTGGACACAGGTTTTGTTCTTCAAACTTTAGAATCCCTGGGAAACATCTATGTCCAAAAGATTTTTTTCCTTATTATAGACAGTGGGTGCCTATATTTTATGCAGAAATATAAGAAATTTAGCGTGTATCCCAGCACAATCTACAGTATTTTTGTTTTTCATTGTTAATACAATATTTTCTATTGTTTAAATTGTTTTAAATTAGGATGTTTGCTATTATATTACGAAATATGATAATAAACAAAAACATTAATAGACATGCACGCACGCACACACACACAAACACACATACACATACTCCATCCCCACTGCAACAACCACCCTACTATCATAGTACATAGCAGTAGTAGTAGTAGTAGTAGTAGTAGAAGTAGTAGTTTTGTTGCCTATCGCGCCAGCAGCACCCCAAGCGGCTAGCAACTTAAACTGTGGGTTCCTCGCGTTCGTGATAGCGAATAGTAGTGGTTTATTTTGATTTCTACAATGGTTTTTACAAGGGGGAACGTTTGTAGCGCAATAAATTGCAGCAACAACAGGAAGAAGACACCACAGCTGCCTTTTTATTAGGTATCCTAAGGATCCTGAGAGGTATATACCATCATGTTACTAAATTGTACTGTCAGGATTCACTTGCAAACTATATGTGTATTAATGATTAATGTTTCGTTTCAGGAGCGGAAAATGGCTAGTAAATAACAGACGAGAAGACCTTATGAAAAAAGACTCAGTTTACCTGTATAATAATATTAGGTTTTGTTCGTTACATTTCGAACAAAACCAGTTCATGAACGCAGACAATAATAAACTCGTGTGGAATGCAGTACCCACACTGTTTGACATCCCAAATATGCCACCTCAACTGACGATGAAGAGGAAACTGCCACAAAGATTCGACAATGCATCTAAAGCTGTAAAACAGTCCTATGACACATAAGCATCCAGTTCAGCTCTCCGTGTATCAGTGCCAGATGCGTGTGAATCGTCAACACAGACCTGCTTTGACTATGAAGTGGTTAGATTAAGTGCGGTTATTCGTGTCTTACAAAATCGTAATGTTTGGTATGTATTTCATTCACTTCTGTTGTTAGTCACATAATTTTCCTTGCTCCTTCGTGTGGCGACATTATTTTGTTAGCACCTTGTTCACTGACAGATTGTTTGAAAATTATTCAAATATTTGGTTTTGCATGAAATGTAATGTTATCAGCTCATTATAATGTTTTCAACATATTTCACCCACTGTTTGGCAGTTGCTTGTCCCACTTAGGATAATGTAAAGATGAAGGTCGTACTTGTGGCAACAGGCGACAATGACAAACACAGTAGGTCTACAGAACGATAAATGAGCTGTCGATCGCTTTTGCATGTAGAGGTACATGTCTGTGCTTCTTACGTGTGAATCTGTGTGTTTATATTCTTTTGATATCAACGAGGTAAGCTGCAATACTATGTAACGTCACAAGTGTTTCTTCACGAATGTGTTGTAGCTTGCCACTCGATTCATGGTTTTTGTCCACACTTGCTCTTATTTTAGAATCATTTTTAGAGACATATATGCCTTCTGATACTACACAAATCCTTGGAGGCAATAAAATAACTCAAATATTTCGTAAATTACGTAGGAAATGGATGCAAAACAAACATATGCCGATGCTTGGAGCGCTAGTGCCACCCCATCTGTCAAACGGTAACAACTTTTACAGCAGTGAGTGTCGCGACTGTTATGTTAAACTGTGGTAGTAGTAACAGTAGTAGTGGTAATATTAGCAGTATTAGTGGTAGTACTTTTATTTTGCCATATATTTCTTTTACAAGGATATTGGAGATGTCTTGGAATTGCAGTTTAAGAACAACAAAAATAAAGTAATTCACATATACAGACATTTACAGACTTACAGGTCTAGAATGACAAGAATGGGACAGGTAGTTGTCCATAGCCTTATAGTTGGAACCATCTCAGCATTTGCCTAAAATCGCTTAGGGAAACCATGGAAAACGTAAATCAGGATTGCTGGATGAAGAGTGGAGCCTCTAACCTCCCAAACGCAAGGGCAGTCTGTTTAAAGTAGTGCTACCTCATTCGGGCTACCACTAGTCTACAATAGTGTTTTACAAATAAATGTTTTTACTAATGATAAAAGGCTAATACTACACTTCACTCAGCTCCCTGTACTGCACATAATGCAAACACATAGTTCCACAATACTACACACACTATCAGCTGATACCAGGACCATTTTGTGAACTGCAACTTGCCATTTGTTACCTGTTCAACTGAGTCAGCATCACTCTGTAACAAATGAGATGTTGAGCTCAGAAAGATGATAAGGTTTTAGCATTATACAATATTTACCTTTAGGAGTAAATTTTATCAAAAGATGGAAAAAAGAAGGAAAAATATAGTGTTAAAGTGTTATGTGGAATGTTAAATGTTATGTTATCAGTGTTATAATTTGTGGTACATTTTTTACTCAATCGCTACTCCATGTTATCTAAGCAGTTCTTCAGTCAATAGAATATTTGTGTTAACAAGTACTTTTAACATCCTTTTTAAATAAGTTAGTTTAGCAATTTCTTTACCTTCCTTTTGTAATTTATTGTACAGTTTTATTCCTTGGTAGAAAATGCTACCTTGAGTTTTATGTTTATTCTAGCTTGATAGACGTAGGTTCAGTTTAGATCTTTTTCCATGACCAATTTAACATTATCATTTTCCATCTTCAAAGTGAAATTCATGGCATTTGTTTCTTTATGTTCAGTACCACTTTACTGCTTACTGATCAATTGTGAACTTCCTTGGGGGTTTTATTTGCTTTCTCTTCAAAGGGTACTTTTGATAAGTATCACTAGTGGAAAAGTCATTGGTGTACATCAGCAACAGTATTTATCCTCAAATGCTATCCTGAAGAACTCCTATATTCATGTATTTTGGCTCTGGTGAATATTTTACCAAAACATTATACTTATTTGAGATGAATGTTATCTCTGCTCTTTCTATCCTATTTGCTAGGCATGATCAGAACCAGTTATTAGCTACCCATCCTATTCCAAATCCTTCCAGCTTATTTAATAGAAAGGGTCAATAGTATCAAAAGCTCTATAAAGAACTAAAAATATGCCTGTGATGCACTCACCTTTATCAAAAGCATCAAATGCCACTTTGTGACTTCTAATGTGACTGAGTTGTACTTTCGTCACTTTGGAAACCAAATTGTGATTATTCAAATAACTCGTTAATCTGTCTTTCATAACTGGTTCTATTTTTTGGGAATGATGATTCCTTCATGCTCTGTTGTTACCAGCAACATCATTATACTTAATGCATAGTGATTTACAGGTGTTATATTCGGTTTTTGAAATTTTTTCTGTAACTTCGCTATAAACCTTGAACAATATAGATTCTTATAGTTTGCTAGGTGGTGTGGATCATTTATTGCCTTCTCCCCCTGCCTTATCAGTATGTTCTTATGCCTTTGTTTGTCTCTCCCTGTTTCCTCTTTTATGCCATCCCATCTGCATTGTATATTAATTTTTCATTAAACAACTTGTTAATCAGCACCTTTCTATAAATCTTTTTATATCTGTGATAGAAATTCAAGAACTGTGGCTCATTTTAATTCTATTTTATGAAACTAAGTTATTTAAGGGTTTGGGATGAGTTCTTAAACCTTTGTACTCCATAATGCAGGGATAGGGCATCACCAAGTGCTCTTATTTAAATCGCCACCACCCAGGTGGCGTCTGTACCACAGAGAATTGTGGAAACAATGAGGCCACTGAACAACAATTGGAGTCTACATTGAAACAAGAAGTGGGTTTTCATTCAAATACATGTACGTAAATACAAAACATTTCATTGTGTCATGTTTTTTGAAAGTCTTCAGGGTGGACTGTTTCCATCATCATTTCACTTGAATTGTTAACAAATAAATCACTGTCATCATAATCCTTGTCACTTTCACTTTCAGTAACACATTTCTTTAAAAGCTCTATAACCTCTTCTTCAGAAAGGATTGAGTGTGAAGTGTAGCTGCAGTGCGACACTGAGTTAACACTGGCTTTCCTATGGTCATACTATGTAGAACTGATGCCTAGTCCACTCAGTTTCTAGAAAGGAGTATGTGAGAGCTATGCAAAATCGTATTGAATGAGGCTAGACAATGTAGTGGAAAACAAAATTCGCAGTGTTGAGTGTAATTCACCATTGGAGTGGAAAGGATTAATACCTACTGTTATCTATGTGTTTTTGTGAGACATTGATAGCTTTTCAAACTGCAGTTTAAGTAATGTTGAGAATTTAACATTTATATTGGTTTCTGTATAAACTTCATTCTAGCTTTGGTTGCTAATTCTTGAAAAATCTTGTATTTTAAGACCTAATAAATTTCTCTTGTAAGCTCGCAATTTATGGAATTTGGCCATACTCGATTTTACTCTTATTATTTCACAGAATGGGCTGATAATCCCAGATCTTTTACAGATACATCACACTTTTCCCTGCCCATATTTGTGGCCACATGGTCAGTTACTGATGCAGTCATTGTAGTAAGCCTTGTTGCACTATTGTCCCAGAATGACGTGCCAAAACTCTGAAGGATATTTATGAGGAGCCTAGGACTACTAGTTCCATGTTTGCTATCTGTGTTTACGTATATGTCTCAACAAAATACTATGTTGACCATTTTACTTGAAATTTTATCTAGAACTTCTGTCTATTTATTAAAAAACATGTCAACACTATCACTGTGAGGTCTAGACACACACAAAGTGGTCAATTTCTTGGTGTTATCAATGGTTCCTGCTAATTAAATACCTGATACTTGAAAGTGTTTGTCTTCACTCACTGTGCTAAGATCATGTCTTTACTTGAACTAAACTCCTTTTCTGATATAAATTAGTTGTGATAATAATAAGCAAAACAAAAATAACTTTCTCCCATTTCATATTATGTTCAATCTCTGATTAACAAATTGCAAGAACTAAGATTAATACTAGACTCTGACCTAAAATTGATGTTATCTACATGATGGAGCATTGCGTAAAAAACAACAAACAGAAACTGTAAAGATCTCTGTTTTTTCCCCCTAGGCAGTCCATTTGGCAGATTTCATTAAAAGTGTGGTGGGACAGCTATCTTTGCAAAGCATAATCTGAGTTATAAAGAAATCCAAACTTTTTCTGGTTTGATCAAGGTAAACGTATTTGAAATAAAAGCTACTGAAGTTACTGGCACCCACTTTACCGTGGTATCCCTATCAGATCCCCCAGTGGTGGCCATGAAGACTTCCTGCATAAATTTGAAATGGTGTTAATTTAGAACCAACAAAAAAGAAAATCGTCTGTGGTGGCTCTGACACTGATTTTTTGAAACCTTCAAACTACAGAGATGTATTATGTGCCAAAGGGTTTCAATTTAATCCCCACAGTAAATGCACCAACAAGAATCTCTAGGTACTGTAATACTGCATTAGACTAAATTTTTACTCGCCGGACAATGGTAAAGCAGTAAGTGTGGACTATAGTAAACATGATATCCTGTTGTTAACACTGGATTTTTTGAAATTTATTTTGTTTTGGAAGAGCTCATACAGCCAGAGGAATATCATTTATGACGATAAGAACGTAAGGACAACACAACACTAAGTCTCCGAGTGGAGAAAATCTCCAGAGCAACTGAGAATCGAACCTTGAGCCCCTTCACTTAGCAATCCAAAGTGCTGATAATGCAGCTACCGAGGTGAACTAACATTGGAATTATGAACAGAGAAAATATCACCATTTAAATATTTGAGTGCAGGGATCTGTGATGGTAATATAGCAAACTTTTGCCCCCTATTAATCTGGGAGACATGGGATGAAGTGTTCAATGAAACACATGTAAACATAATGTTCAATATCTTTCATGGACCATGTCCATACTCTTTTTATATAGCCTTACCACTTAAGCAATGCGAATTAAAACCAACTAGAAACAAAATTTGGATTACTAAAGGTATACAAATTTCCAGTGCAAACAAAAGATTTGTGCATTCATGAAAAAAAATACTGTATCATTAGAAATGCAAAATTATATTGAGGAGTACAGTAGGATCTACCACAAAGTTATTGAAAATGCAAAAATGGAATAATCATGAATACATTTGCAAATCAAAATACAAGACATGACCCACATGCAACATCATCATATCTAAAACAGGCACCACGTCAGTGGCAAAAAGATGAACAAGTAGCTGATACCACTTCAGTAGACAATATCTTTCATGAGTACTTTATCAAAATGCCAAATGATTTTATCCAAAGCAACTTTCAAACTCTTAATGTGCATCACACTGAACACCACAAAACTCCCAGTCGGTCTATGTTTCTCACACAGGTCAGACACAATGATCTCATACTGGTAGTTTGATCATTAAAGAAATTTTCGTATGGTTTTGATGATATTTCATTCTGTATTATAAACCAAACAGGACATTATATTGTAGAACCACTGAAGCTTATTACTAACCACTCCTTCTCAACAGTTACATCTCCAAATCTCCTAAAGTTTGGAAAGGTAACCCCCATGCACAAAAAGGGACCTACAGACAATGTTAACAATTACCGGCATGTATCTCAGCTTAATGGCTTCTCAAATATCTTCAGGAAGCTCTGTTGTAATAGGTTGCTAGAGTTTATTAAGAAAAACAATTAGCTGTCAAATCATCATCATGGTTTCAGGTAATCAAGATCCACAATCACAGCAGTCCATGAATAACTGCATGCTATCCTAAAGGCTACAGATGAAAAGGAAATGCTTACTGAAATATTTGTGGACCCATCCAAATCATTTGACAATATAGATCATGCTATTCTCTCACATAAATTGGAAAGAAAGAGAGTCAGAGGTACTCCAAATGAATAGATTAGCTCATATCTTACTAACAAACAACAAAAAGTTGTTCTTAAAGAAGGTAAAGTCGCTGGAAACGTTATAAAAACAACAACATACTTATGAGAACAAGCTACAATGAAATGTGGTGTGCCACAAGGGTCGACATTGGGTCCAATACTTTTTTCATTCGTGTATAGATGACCTGTCCATGAGAAACAAAATTTTATTTCTTGATGACACAAGTATATCGACTACAGGGTTAAACCAAAAAGATCTTCAGTCACTTACAAACACATCATTGCTGGAGCTAACACACTGGTTTGAAAGAAATAAACTTGTAAAAAATACTGAAATAATGGTAGCCATGAGGTTTCATGTACCCCACTCTAAGCAACAAAATGACCACTCATTGAAAGTAAATGACAAAAGTTTGAAACTGACTGATGATATGAAATTCCTGAACATGTAAAAGAAATACTACTTTGTGTTATGTCATTGTCTTTGGTGGACAGTGGAATTAAGATGGCCACCAGAGTAATAAATATATGAAGTTTAAATATTTGTTGGTTTCGTTCGTTATTTATCATCAAAAACACATCAAAAACACGGCACCTCATCTTTTTACCCCTAGACAACCATATTTAGAGCCAGCATCAACATCGAGACACAGCAGCGATTCAGCAAGCAGCAGCGATTACCACAATGCCAATCTAACATCAAGTGCTAACAAGCTCCATAAATGCGAGTGAAATAGTGCGATTATAGCAATATCTACGACTAGGCGACAATTATAATAGGCAAGTGATTAACTTTGCAAGATCACATGTTAATGTCAGTGTGAGATAAGCAATTTCAAATGTGAAATGCTGGCATATTAGTAATGGGATTAAACCACCAGAGAGCAGAATGCAAGCATGCAGATGTGCATGCATTGTGTTGTGCAGGTGCTGTATGTCAGTTTGCCAGTTGGATTTACATGCCTGTTGCACTTGATCGATCAATATAGGGATGGATAATGTTGGCTGTGGATGATGATGCAGTTGTTGCCCAATGATATTCCGTATATGCTCGATTGTAGACACATCTGGTGGTTGAGCAGACCAAGGCAAAGTTTCGACACTCTGCAGAACATGTTGGGTTACAACAGTGGTATGTGGGCGAGAGTTATCCTGTCCGAAAACACACAGAGAAATGCTGTTCATGAATGGCAGCACATCAGGTCGAATCACAAAATTGACATACAAATTTCCAGTCAAGGTGCATGGGGTAACCATGTGTGTGCTCCTGTTGTCATATTAAATTGCACCCAGACCATGACTCCAGGTGTAGGTCCAGTGTGTCTAGCACACAGACAGGCTGGTTGCAGACCCTCAACTGGTCACCTTCTAACAAACACATGGCCATCACTGGCATCACAGCGGAAACAGCTTTCATCAGAAAACACAATAAACCTCCTCCATACACTCCAAAGAAGCTCAACCTTGACACCATTGAAGTCACAATTGGCGATGGTTTGGAGTCAGTAGAATGCTCGCTTCCACGTATCTGGCTCATAGTTGACCTTGAACTAACTGATTTATAAGTTAGTTGATTGCCTGTGGTGCCGTCTGCCGCTCAGACTGCTGCTTCAGATGAAGTAAGATGTGCCAGAGCCACACACTAAAATGGTTCAAATGGCTTTGAGCACTATGGGACTTAACATCTGTGGTCATCAGTCTCCTAGAACTTAGAACTACTTAAAACTAACTAACCTAAGGACATCACACACATCCATGGCCAAGGCAGGACTCGAACCTGCGACCGTAGCAGTCACGCAGTTCCAGACTGAAGCGCCTAGAACCACATGGCCACACCAGCCGGCTAGCCACACAATGAACATGATCTTTGTCCCTCTTGGTAGTAACACATTGGCATGTGGATTCTAGTTTTCTTGCGACCGAACATTCTCTTGACCACCGCCGCTGGCAATCATGTGCAGTGGCTATATTCCTTACATGTTTTTCTGCAGTATCGGAGAAGGAACATCCATCTTCTCATAGCTGTATCACACAACCTCATTCAAAGTGGGTGGTTCTTTGATAATGGCATCTTTGTCAGCTTAAAGGCGTTCTTGACTAACATCAAGTCAGCCTGTTCAGTGACAAAGGTAATTAAAGCCCACATCTGTTACATTGTGTATTTAATGAAACCCTGGTTCACTCCAACATAGTGTCCCCACTGGCACCACTGTTATATGACTGATATGAAATCTGAAGACACATAATCTATCAGATGTAGAAACACACCTACCAGCATTGCAATTTCTTTTCCATTCAGCATACATCTAATATATATGTAATAATTTGCCTTTACATCAGACTTGTCCAAAGCAGTCACTTGTGATAAATTCGATTATTGTTATTACGTAATCTTTATTTCTTCTGTATTTTTTATGGACTTGGTCTATGTCTGTACAGACTCTTGCAATGTAGAAGGTCGAAGATGAGAGTGACTAAGTTAGTTTTGCAGTAGTGAAGCTAGTTAAAATGTAGAGAATATTGGGAGCCAGAAGTCGTATGTGGGTCACATTGGGTTCAGTGCTCCATACCGTGGCGTAATTGGGTTGGTGGAGCGCCAAATTCAGCAACAGGAAGGAGAACACTGTGTCAACGACCAGGTCGGTACACAGTAGAAGACGTGCCATGGAGCAGCTCGCTGCATGCCAGGGTGTCGACATCGAGGGCGGTAATCGGGTCAGTTATGCCAGCTGAACAACACCAGAACATTCCACCGACCTACTAGGGAAGAAGAACAGCAGACATCAGCGGCAGAGAGCCCTACTTAAGAACTGGCAGCCAGCTCATCAACGTCGTCCGTCATGAGGCGTTAGAGTGATGCAGGGCCTGTGTCACTTAGCCCCACCACCAGTCCAAAGTCGTCACTGTCATTGTAATTATCGTAATAGTCATCGTCGTAATGCAGGTCCTCACCTAGAAAGCGCTAGAGGGCGCCGCCGCTGTAACTAACGTCGGACAGCATCAGCAGGCAGCCGCCTCTCAAGGGAGTCATTGCTTGGGGTGCATTGTAGTAATGCACTATCGCCAACGTCCTGCGACGTTGCCGCCAAGAACGCCATGGCCAGGGCAGGAGACAGGGATCCCGCCCCGCCGACGCCCTGCAACCGCCCCTGGGGATGCTCACTGAGACACAGCACTGATCTATCCCAGTCCCACACCTACAGCCGCCAGCACAAGATGCCTGTGGTGTGTGGTTCCAAATGTGGCAGTAAGTCAGTGCAAGGTCGGAGCACCACTGTCGAGGTAGTAGATTCGAGTTATGGCAGTGCAGCTTTAGACGCAACAGTGGGTGCATATGAGAATGCCAAGAATATTACGAATGGAAGCAAACCTCGCCCAGGGTGCCCATAGCTAATGTATTGCAGTTGATCAATAAATGTTGTTATTCTGTCATCAGGAGCCATCCATGGACATACTCTCACCATCCTCTTCCTCACACTGAGAACCCATGTTCTAATCTGGCGACGAGCAGTGAAGTTCCATGCCTGTTACACACATACACACAGGCAAATGGTAGAGTATGGCGGGAAATCACCACAAATATGGAGCATGAAACGTGTCTACTTGTGAATCTGCTCTTGTACAGTCTATTGTTGCTCATCTTTGTGTGCACACTGAAATCTGCAGTGATTTCTTCATGTCAATTCTCTAGAGAGGTAATTGCCAAATTTATCGAAATATATAGTAGTCACAGATGTGTGTGGGAAATAAAGAGCATGGAATACAAGGAGCAGGATAAGAAGGTAGCTAATTATAATTCTAAAAGTCTCTGACATTTTGCTGGTAGAATTGAAAATCTCCAGATACTCAGAACAAAGTAGAAGATATCTCATTAACCTCTGCTATAGTTTATCACAATATTTGAAGATCCGAACAAATCTAAAAATGTAAAAATGTTATATACCTTTTTACAATTGATATATCAGATAATTGATGTACCAGAACTTCATGGAACAATGTGTGTATAGCAACTTTACATCTGCTATGCACTATTTAGCTCACTGCGTACTTGGACAGTGCAGTCGAAAATTGTAACCTTCAAAACTTCGTCCTGATGTAAGGAATGGTAATTTAGCTGTCATGTGATGAATCTACTTTCCTACTATAGGCTAAGTATTTTGTCGAATTATCGGAACAGTTGCGGGCGTGAATACATGTTTCTACATCTCCATGCACATTCCGAAATAATTTCGCTATTCGTTGGGTTCTCACAGTAACTCGAAAAGTAAAATAATATTTTGACCATTTACATCACTCTTTCTGCCTGTGACACACGCACTTCTTCAGTTGCGAAGACAGGTTACAGAAGAGTTTCCTTTATTAAGCCGAGTTCACATACGCAACAAAAGTGACTCCACAGCTAGTGACACACTGTTGTTGCATCGCAGTTGCATGTGTAAAATCCACAACTTAAGAGACGCAACTTTTGTCATGCCACGTAAAGTTCAGCTTGGTTGTACTTTGTTGCGTCACTTTACTACCACCACTGCTCCCTGGTGGCAGTATTTCGAAACACGAGCACTCTGTTGGAGTTATCGGGGTGTAATTGCTGCTGTACGCCGTTCGATTTCTGTGTGTGTGTGTTTTTTTTTTTTTTTAATTTTATTTCTGAACAAAAGTGAAATTAATGGTCGGCAGGTACATTTTCGCAGCTTCTAGAACTACAAGAACAGCAACCTATGTTTGAATTTCTGCAGAAGTGATTCTGTGTGTGTGTGTGTGTGTGTGTGTGTGTGTGTGTGTGTGTATGCGCGCGCGCGCTCGTGCTATTTGCAAACCAATGACGTATCCCACAATCTTAAAAAGATCTTTGGACGAATAAAGAAACAATATATTTAACCAAAAAAAGAGAGCCGTATGAACTTCGTAATTTGTGAGACCACACATCGTATAAATTTTGTATTATACGCAGGAAATAGTTCCACAGTGTGATACGGCAGTTGTTAAACTAAAAATTAGTTATTCCAAACGCCTATAACAACGAATATAATAAGATCTTAAAATCTGGGAAGACTGGCGTCTCTGCCGATGATATTTACATGCCAGCTGTTGGTTAGTTTGCCCTTGCAGACAGCGTTTTCGTCTATGAGTGTTATTTCTTTTATAAGTGTGTTTTTCCTCCAGATTTATCCCTGTGTGAAATCTATTTTCAGATCCAACATTTGGGTTTCGTCTTCCTTGTATTTAACTCGTGTCACAGCTCTAGGGTCACAACCTGCACTATAACATCTGACACCATATTGAAAGCTGTGCAACTAGGTAGAAATTGTGGCGTCCTGTGTGAGCGGTAGCCCACGATGCCTATATATCAAGCAGGAAGCTGTGACGCCACATTATATGCGTGTGTGAACTTGGCTTTAGTTGCTAAGTTTTCTGAAATGAAATATTCTTTGCTAGGAGGTAACCGTTTACCGATGAAACTTCTTTTCTAGTAGTAGTAGAGTGAAAGTACGTCGCAATAACGCACGAGATTTGGGGCGATATATTGCATACACAGACTTCTGCGCAGACAGGTGCTGGTCGGTATACCCATGGAGGTATGGGTATACCGGTATAGGAATCGACCTACACCGCTGTAAGGTTCCTTACGATAATCGATTTATGAGTACGATTGTTGACCTGTTTCGATTAATGATAATTCGATTGTTGAATTTGTTTTTGTTGTGATGGTCGGGATTTAAATGTCGTCTGTTACGGTACGGGGCAGAGCCGCTTATGCAATCACAGCCGCTTATGCAATTAATCGACGATGTTACGTCCTGAATAATGACGGATTAGTTAGCGACAGTATTTAGTTATGTTGAGTGCTGAAGTTAGGTCTTCCTTTTGTGCTCAGTAATGTATTTCTTTTTCAGATATGTCGGAAAGTGTTTAGGGAGATGTAAACTTGGAACTGTGCATTTTACCTGAAGGACAATGTTCACATGCGCCAGACATTGCCTCAAACGAACTTCTGTGTTGTCAACATGGCCAACGCAATTCATCAAGCAAAAGTTTCATTCATCTTCTTATAGAACTCTGAAACGTAAGGACAGTGACTCCCAAACAGCGCATCGAGGAAGGGAACAAAAGTTGAAGTCAACTTTGTACTATTTAACTGCTGCAGGTGTTTTGACCGTCGGATTTAGCTACGCTGCTGTGCCATTGTATAGAATGTTTTGTCAGGTAATTGTGCCGTTTTACATTTCACATTTGTAGAAATAATTGAAATAGTGTTTACCATGACTATTAAAATGTCAGGCGGAGAGAGTACACATCTAGCACAAGAGAGAAGAAGAAAACATAACATACAAAGGTCAGAATAAAAGGAAAAAATCTGCCATCAGTTAGCAAACTAGAAACACATCATCCGCAAGTGCCAACGAATCGTACTCCGCGTAACACACGCCTTAAGCCAGTGCAACATTCAGATTGTGCTTAAGAGTCATATTGATGCGTTGTAAGCAAATTGTACCACAGTATCCAGAAAACAATACAATTTAATCTGTATATATCTTAAAAGCACAGTAATTGCCCTAGTTGTATGGTAAGTTTCCTTTCCCATGGAAAAAGAAAAAAATGTTGTGTAACAGTGGAGATGTTTGTCGCTCTTCTATTTCCTTGAGTAGCTCATTGATAATACTATCAAACATAACGCCATATGTTATTGGATGCAATATTTTGGTTCCATTGTTTCCAATTTACAGTTAGAAGTGTTCTATACGGAATGTTAAATGTTTACTCCCTTTGTATAGTGGAAATATAACTCCCATCTTGTGCCAGCCCTACTTCCAGCTACTATTAGTTCTGTGTGATCCAACACAAAACTGTGGCTAAAGTTACATTGTAGGATGTCCCACTCCACCCCTGAAATCTTGGTTATGGTGACAAGCTGATCTGTACACAGCCCAAGGTCTAGGTTAGGGCAAAAGCTGACAATTTGGTTGAGAGTTGGTGAAGCCAGGGAATTGAAAAGCAGAAAGTCTGGTGGTGGCAACAAATTGATTGGTAGCAAAGCCTAATATTTACATCCACACCATATTGGAAAAATGTAAAAAGGGTCCAATACATAACTTTTGCCAAAACCACTACATGAAAACAAAATTTAGCTAAATCACTGTACACTGTCAGCCTTCTATTAGTACAAAAAAGGTTACCTGATTGGGGGCAGCTCTGCACATGCCAAGAATATTCTTAGCCCAAAAATGGATGGTCGTATCTTTCGGGTCAGTTTGTGAACATTGTGTAAGCCATTGCTCAGGGGGGCTTAGAACGCTAACTCTGCCTTCCCTTTTATATATTCCACCATAGAATTTGTTGTTAACAATCTTGACTCATTCAGTAGACATTACAACATTCATTCTGTGAACAACAGTTAGATAAACTATATACACTTGGATAACACGTGCTTAAGTGATGCGCGGAAAGATGTGCACTATTCAACAGGTTTCATTTTCTTGTGTTTGCCACTGGAACTGAAGAAATGGAATGACAAACCCCAAGTATTTAAATCCAAGTTGAAAGGTTTCTTTGTGGGACTTCATTATGATAGCTGAGAATTTTTTCTGTAATGGGTTATCTTCATAACATCATTCCTTTTCAGACAGTTTGTTGGGCACCATGACATTGATAGTTGGACAGAGATAACAAACAAACAAAGAAATGATAATGTTTTTCAAGTCTCAGGTGTAACTATGTTCATAGTAACAATTGATCATATATTGTCCACATCAGTCAGCAGAAGAGAGCTCATAGTTTGTTCACAATTTTGTTATGATGTGCTGTTTCTCCAGTCTATTTGTCAGTTACAACTAATAACATGATGATTCTAGGTTTGGACAGATAGAACAGGTTTTAAACTGACGTAAGGGAAGTTTGTTCGTAAATTGTAGGCATTGCTGTTTAATTTTTTACCTAATAATACTTCACAGAGTACAACCTCTGTCATGGAACTGACAGCTGCTTATAGGATATACATGTAGGTGAAACCACTGTTTTGAAATTTGATTAGATTTGTCAGCTTCATTTTTTGCTCTTAATCTTAGGTGGTCACTCCACCCAAATTATGCCACTCATGGATATCTGTTTGAGAACAAATACTCCAGTTCTACATAATCTTTATGTGGGTGAGGCTTGATAATTGATGCCAAGTTTATGGTACAGCTAGACCAACATATTTGAAAATTGCAGATACTGTTTATTATGAGCAATTAGTCACTGAAGCAAATTGCATCAACCCAAGACCCAGGCACTGGAGGCCAGTAAACTACCAGTTGCTGTAGAGTGGGCGGTACCCATTGTTTGAATTGTGCACAGCATATTCTCACTTTTGCAGTCACTGGCATTCTACATATCTATGCTTGCTCTACAGTGTAGTGAAACTCCATCAATTGACACTGAGAACTGGAAGTATTTGAGGTCCTGGTGCAGACACATTACACTCCTAGCTGAGGGTGAAATCCTTCCCCACCTTGTCCATAAGGAAACATAGAAAGAACTGCACTCCAGACTATGTCTTTAAGTCCATGTTGTAATATTTTAGCTTAGCATCGTAACTAAATTCACACCAGTCAGTATAAGCATTGTTGTACTGTGGTATTCTGTGAAGGTGCATCAAGATTTGCTCACTTGATGGTGTAGAATTTTGTGTGATTTTGAGGCACTGCAGTGGAAGAAGTGCTACTGTGCCTTAAAATTTCTCGTTTATACTTACTACCTGGATGCTGGAACTTGGGAACAATATTATGAAAAGAGATAGGGAAGCAGAAGAAGGTGAGAAGGGAGGTAAGTTACTTCGATAGGATTTGACAGAGCACTGAAAGACCTAAATCAAAGCAAGATTCCCTCTGAATTATTGAGATTCTTGGAAGAACATACCAAGACAAAGCTATTCTACCTCGTATGCATGATATAAGACAGGTGGAATACCATTAAAGAATGTTACAATACCAGTTTCAAAGAAGGCATGTTCTGACAAATGTGACAATATCAAACAGTCCCTTTAAAGAAGGGGAGACTCAGTCGCAGATAGGCACAACAAAAAGTCTCTCACAATTATAGCTTTTGGCCATTAAGGCCTGTAACCCCCCCCCCCCCCCCCCCCCACACACACACACAGGCAGTAATTGAGAAGGGTGTGAAGCAGTGTTGTAGCTTCTACCTGCTGCACGTGTGCAAACGCAACTCGCACACACTACTGCAGTCTCAGGCAACTGGAACCACACTGCGGGTTCATTTGTCTGAGATGGCAGTTGTGTGCGTGCACATGCATGTGTGTCTATTGTTGACAGAGGCCTTAATGGCTGAAAGCTATAATTGTGAAAGTCCTTTTGTTGTACCTATCTGCGACTCGGCGCCTCCGCAATATGGTGAGTAGCGACTTAACTTCTCAAAATATTGTTACATTCCATTCTGGATTTTCCATTGTTTGATTCATTTAAAAAAAAGCCATGATTGCATGACACTGACATGATTATTCACAGAAAAATAGAAAGATGTAGAAGCTGACCTCAGGAGAGGTCAGTTTGTGTTCTGGAGAAATGTAGGAACACATTGACCTATACTTTACCCTATAATGTACCTCAGAAAATAGACTGGATAAAGGTAAGCCAATATTTATAGCATTTTTAGATTTAGAGGAAGCGTTTGTCAGTGTTGGCTGGAATAAATTCTTTGAAATTCTGATGGAAATGAAGACAAGATACAGCAAGTGAAAGGTTACCTACAACTTGACTAGAAACCCAACTGAAGTTACAAGACTCTTAATACAGGGTGTTACAAAAAGGTACGGCCAAACTTTCAGGAAACATTCCTCACACACAAAGAAAGAAAATATGTTGTGTGGACATGTGTCCGGAAACGCTTACTTTCCATGTTAGAGCTCATTTTATTACTTCTCTTCAGATCACATTAATCATGGAATGGAAACACACAGCAACAGAATGTACCAGCGTGACTTCAAACAATTTGTTACAGGAAATGTTCGAAATGTCCTCCGTTAGCGAGGATACATGCACCCACCCTCCGTCGCATGTAATCCCTGATGCGCTGACGCAGCCCTGGAGAATGGCGTATTGTATCACAGCCGTCCACAATACGAGCACGAAGAGTCTCTACATTTGGTACCAGGGTTGCGTAGACAAGAGCTTTCAAATGCCCCCATAAATGAAAGTCAAGAGGGGTGAGGTCAGGAGAGCGTGGGGGCCATGGAATTGGTCCGCCTTTACCAATCCATCGGTCACCGAATCTGTTGGTGAGAAGCGTGCGAACGCTTTGACTGAAATGTGCAGGTGCTCCATCGTGCATGAACCACATGTTGTGTCGTACATGTAAAGGCACATGTTCTAGCAGCACAGGTAGAGTATCCCGTATGAAATCATGGCGGTGAATCGAGGAAGTACAGTACATACTGACGAAACTAAAATGAGCTCTAACATGGAAATTAGGCGTTTCCAGACACATGTCCACATAACATCTTTTCTTTATTTGTGTGTGAGGAATGTTTCCTGAAAGTTTGGCCGTACCTTTTTGTAACACCCTGTATATGAAAGGGAGGCAGTGTTGTAGCTTCTACCTGCTGTTTTTCAGTCTGTACCTTGAGCAAGTAGTAAATGAACCAAGAAGAAATCTGGAAAGGGAATTAAAGTTCAAGGAGCAGAAAATGAATTTTAGATTTGGGGATAACATTGTAGTTCCATCAGAGAGGACAGAGGACTTGGAAGATCATTTGAGAGAATGATAGTACATTTAAGCAATTGTAAGATGAATATCAAACAATGTAAAACAAGGTAATGGAATGTAATCAACTTCATAGGAAATTAATTACAAAATCAGGCACTAAAAGTAGTAAATGATTTTGTTGGTTTGTACCTGTAAAGAAGTTAAATATGGGTGATGAACATTCAGACTAGAAGAAAGTGGAAGTTTTTTGGATGTGGTTTTGCAGGAGAATACTGAAGATTAAACATGTAGATCAGATAGTGAATGACAAGGAGCTACAGGACTGAATTGGGAGAAAAGGAATTTAAGGTACAACCTGACTAAAAAGAAATTGATTGCTTGATCGTATACATCCTGAGGGATCAAGGAATAATCAACTTGGTAATTTAGGAGTATGTGCTGGGTTAAAATTGTAAAAGGAGACAAAGCCGTGATTATAGTTAGAGAATCAAATGGATATAAGTTGCAATAATTATACAAAAATGAAAAAAGTTTACAAAGGGCAGACTAGCCTGGAGATCTTCATCAAACCAGTCTTTGGACTAAAGCCCTCAACAACAACAAAACCACCACCAACACCCGTATGCACCAGGTAAACATATCTGGGCCACCTAAGATGACCTTATCCACTTACAAAGGAGGAGGGAAGGTGGTGTCATTCTGTTAGCTGCCAGGATATTTAAAGGGGAAATCCTGCAGAACTACATGTTGTCACATATCTATCATGTGCCAACAGGAGGAAGACTGACTGAAATTTAGGGAGAACAAGCTGCAGTTGATGAATCCAGCCACGGCAATCCTCCCTCCTGCACTAAGGCAGGAGGAAGTAATTTTAACCCTCTTCCAGATAGTGTACTGTCTTTTTGACACACATCAGGTCCTTCTTCTGTAAGAAAACCCACCATGTGCAGTGCTTATGCCATGCAGATTAATGGACATAATATTGTATTTTATATTTTGACAAAAGTTCCATAACTGGTTTACTTGCCCATTATCTTTTTTAACATAGCCGTGGAACATTAATACCATCAGAATATGTTTGTGTCAATTTCAGTTTATAAGCCAGTGTCCATAGTTTTAAACTGTCAATGTACATATTTTAATTTGTTTTAATCAAATTATTCCATGTTTGTTTTGGCTAAAGGTTAGATTAAATTCAGTTTTCGTTCCATAGGTCCAAAAACGTGACAGTTCTCATGTGTATGGAACAAGTCAGAAAATCTAAAATATAAAACATATGAATATAATACTCTCTACACTAATCATTTGGAATGAGATTGGCAAAATATGCAAATAGTGAATACATTACAGTGAAGTGGAACTGCTAGTATTTACAGAATTACTACCCTTTCGGAATAAAACATAGTTATGCACTTTTAATAATTTCATCATACACATCATCAACTTGCTGAGCACTCCAAATCCAGTTCTTCACCACTGCCTCCCATCCACTTCCTTACTATACTCAGATTAAAATTACTTTGCGATTACATTTTAGCTAGCTGTGTGATGGGGGGTAGTCACCATCCAATTGTAGTTCTTTCTCGAGCACCACACACTAGATGTGCTGCCTGCTTTGTTAAGTATATGCTGTGCCTTGTGAAGTGTGGCTTGCTGCACACTGGCAACATTGCTAACTGCCTCTGCATTCTATCAGTCACAAAGTAGTTTTAATCACAGTATGCCATGTGGAATCAGTATTTGGTGTTCTCATTAATTTTGCTGCACAACTTTCCAATACATTTCTCCTCTGAGTGGGCTTTGATGCACAGCCTTATAACACTATATAAGACTGAACAAATTGAGTTCTCCAAATAAAATGAATGGAATTAATGACATATTTGAAATCCATTTTGAAATTCTGAACATACGATGTAGAGAATGTTGTGTTGAAAATTAGATTTTGTGGCGAACTAGGCTTGAAACCCAGAACTCCAGCTTATTTCAAGCTGCTGGTATAAACGTCTAGGCTTTCCTTGAGACCTGAGGTAATTTTTATTGTCAGCTATATTTCTCATATTATTCATGAACATGACAATAAAAGTTCCCTCGAACAATCTAGACACCAAGTACGTGGTTGTCAAACAAATTATTTTATCTCTGAAGGTGTTACTAAGCTAGATTATGCAGTGGTTACCATACTGGACTCTTATTTGTAAGGATGAGGGTTAAAATTATGATCTAGATTTTCAGTGCTTTCTGCATAAGGCAAATATTAGAATGGTTTATTTTAAAGGACACAACTGATTTCCTTGCCTGTAGAACAGCTTGTGCATTTTTGTGTTCTTCCTTTGCTGCTGTTGACATAGGTGTTGCATATACCGATCTGCTACATTATTGAAACTCATTGTTATGAAAACTTAATTGTTGGAACTAAATTTTCTTTTATTTTGGAGTGATTCATGATATTGACAGGCAGTATGTAATTTTGATTTGTATTAGTGTATTGTGCTGTGGTTTCACATTCAGCTACTCAAACATAGATGTTTTATCTGCAGCTTTATTTCTTAGAAATTTCATTGGAGCTCATGATATGTGAGAAACATACTGAGGGAGACTAGCTGAAAGTACATTATTACAGTTGCACACAGAAGCTTGGTTTTACTAGAATATCAATTTCTAGTTGTGTGGGATTTCCTTGCAATAGCATCAAGTCATCCATACTGTAGTATTACAGTGCAAGCAAGAGCTAATATTCTGATATCCTTCTGTGATGGTATATCTTCTAAAGGACAACAGAAATCAACAAATGTAATCATATGCTAAAATCATTATACAAATGATGCATGCAGATTCAGTGTTTCCAGCGACTGGCGGTGTTACTTGTTTAAATTTTATTTCAGCACATTGTTTGGATTACAAACATTTTCTTGTACAGACTATTAGTGTATAGCTGTCTGATTCAGCATCCACTGAAAAACTGCTGAATGAATACATAAATTTGAGAAGTACAAGTTTCCATTTTATTTCAGGCATACAGCTATGGTGGAACTGTCAGTAAACATGATGATACAGGGAAAATTGAAAATATGGAGAAGAAGTCTGACAGAGTCGTTAAAGTGAAATTCAATGCAGACTTGGGAGCAAGCATGAGGTGGAACTTCAAACCACAACAGAATGAAATAAAGGTAATATATTGCTTGTGGATATGTCTTTAAATTTAGTTTGTGATTATGTATTCTGGTCAGTTACCATGTAAGATAATTTATTGCAATACATATTCACTCTCTCGCACATACACAAACTGTAGTAACACTGTTCACGTTTATGTCGCACTGCACTTAGCGTAGACCGGGACTGTGTCCTAGGCATGCCCGATGTTAACTGACTGGGCACGGCCTGTGCTGCCGGAGTTGTTGTTGTTGTTGTTGTTGTTGTCATGCCGGCAGAGGTCGCGTCCGAATTCTCGCGTGCCCTCTGGTGGACGGGACTCTACTTGCGGCAACTACCGTCCGTGACGCGCCGTGCCAATGTGCGCCTCCCGCGATCTTTCTGGTGGCTACTACACTCCTCCTCCTCCTTCGGGGGGTGAAGCCACTGTGATCCACTGCGTCGGAAGGTGGAGCGTCAGGCCGGAGCGATGACCTCCACATCCATTGGATGGCCGGAGTCGAGGGTATCTGCCAACCCTTGAGCTGGAACCTTCGAATACGGCTGGAAGTGACCCACACGAAGAGGCCCCCGTCGTCCCACAACCAGAGCCCGCGACAGAACGGGCGACAAGCTGGCGAACTCCGGATCCTGTTCCACCCCGGGAGGGGCAAGACCCAGTGGCGGGGACGAAGGGGAAGGGACGACCACAGGTGAACCAACCTCCTGAGAAACCGGGCCCTCGAGGGGGGCCGGCTCTCGCTGGGGCATCTCGAACGATGGCGATGCCGGTGCTGGAGCTACTGGAGGCTGCCAAGGCTGAGAACCATCGCAGTGCGGCAGAGGCACAGCGGGGAGAGGAGGCAACGTCCCCTGTGAAACCAACCCAGGTGCCGGCAATGGGGAAGCCGGTGTCCGAGAGGGCGGAGGGTGGGTGCCCGAACGTGGACGTAGCTGATTTTGGTGACGACGTACCACCTGGTCCCCCGCCTGCAAGGTATAGAGCCGGCGGCCATTTCGGCACAGGACCACCGCTGGTAGCCAACGTGGATTGCGACCAAACCCACGGGCCCAGACCGACATACCCAGTGGAAAGCCAGGTACTCCGTTTTGTGAAGACTGGCGAGGACCAGGCCGGAGGAGGTGCAGCAGAGTCCTAGGTTGACGCCCATGGAGGAGCTCTGCGGGGCTGCGGTCTCCCATTGGTGTGGTCCGGTATGCCGTCAAGAAAAACGTCAATGCTTCCTCCGCAGGAAATTCGTGCACATACTTTTTCATCTGCGTCTTAAATGTGCGCACCATGCGCTCGGCTTCCCCATTCGATTGTGGATGGAAGGGGGGAGACCAAATGTGCCGAATACCGAAGCGCCTACAAAAATCCTGGAAGGTCTGCGAAATAAACTGCGGTCCATTGTCCGAGACCAGGGTGATTGGCAGACCTTCCACAGAAAAGATTTTTGCTAGTGCCTGGATTGCAACTTCTGAAGTGGTTGAGGAGCAGCGAACCACATATGGGAATCGGGAATAAGCATCAATGACAATGAGTCAAAAACCGTTGAGAAACGGGCCCGCAAAATCGATGTGAACACGTTCCCATGCTTGGGTTGCCGGTGGCCATGAAGAGAATGCTGCCCTGGGAGATGCTTGTTGGCTCGCACACTGGGAACAGGCGGCCACCAAGTGCTCAATTTCTCTGTCAATACCGGGCCAGTACACATGTCTGCGAGCCAAGGTTTTAGTACGGGAAACACCCCAGTGCCCCGCATGTAATAACGTGAGGACCTCCCGTCATAAACTTGCAGGAACAACCACGCGAGGAGCTGTATCATCGGTAGCCAGAAGGAGAATGCCTTCCAAGACCGAGAGGCAGTCCCGTAGAAGAAAATAATTACGAAGAGGGTCCGAGGCCCAGCCCGGAGGGCGGGATGACCACCCCTGCTGAATGAGGCGAACTTCTTGCCGGAGAACTGGGTCAGCTGCCGTTTCCCTGGCGACTCGAGAACTAGTGATCGGGAAGCCATCAACTGCTTGGCGGGACGCCACATCCAAATGAAAACACATAATCTCCTCTCGATCGAACGTAGGATCCGGGCCCACCGGAAGACGGGAAAGAGTGTCGGCGTTGGCATGCTGTCCTGTAGGGCGAAAATGAATGTCATAATGGTACTTAGAGAGGAACAAGGCCCAGCGCTGTAGTCTGTGGGCCGCCCTATCCGGAATCTGAGAGGCGGGGCCAAATAACGATATTAACGGCTTACGGTCAGTGATTAACTGAAACTTTGTGCCATACAAGAAAGGGTGAAACTTGGTAACAGCGTAGACAATGGCCAAAGCCTCTTTTTCCACCTGGGAGTAATGGGCCTGTGCGGGACTAAGCGTTTTAGACG
This sequence comes from Schistocerca americana, assembly GCF_021461395.2. NCBI lineage: Eukaryota > Metazoa > Arthropoda > Insecta > Orthoptera > Acrididae > Schistocerca > Schistocerca americana. The sequence continues at coordinate 321,402,015 of NC_060121.1, read as the reverse complement.
CAAACGCCAGTGGTTGCTCGGAACCATCTGCGTTGCGATGGGCCAGGACCGCCCCCACCCCATACTGCGAAGCATCTGTAGCCAGGACCAACGGCTTACGGGGATCAAAAGTAGCCAAACAAGGGGCTGACGTGAGGAGGCCCTTCAACGAGGTGAACGCTCGCTCGCATGCAGGCTACCAATCAAAAGGAACACCCTTGTGCAGAAGGCAGTACAGGGGGTGGGCTATAGTGGAAGCCCTGGGAATGAACGGGTGGTAATAGGCTATCTTGCCTAAAAAAGCTTGTAACTCTTTCAGCGAAGCGGGCCGAGGAAGGTTGACGATACCTTGGACCAAACTTCCTAGTGGCTGGATACCGTGCCGAGAGATGGTGTAGCCCACATACTCAATGGATGGTTGAAAGAAGGTTGACTTATGCAGGTTGCAACGCAAGCCCACAGACCTGAATTTGAGAAAGAGGGTGCGAAGGTTGTGCAAGTGTTCCTTCGTGCTGCGGCCTGTGACAATTATGTCATTCAGGTAATTAATACAATGAGGAATTGTCGACGTGACATGCTCAAGATAACGCTGCAATATCGCCGGGGCACTGGATATTCCAAAGGCCAACCACTGGTATTGGTAAAGGCCAAACGGAGTGTTGACGACCGCCAACCGTTTGGAGTCCTCATCAAGTGATATCTGATGATAAGCCTCCGACAGATCGATTTTCGAAAAATATTGGCCTCCCGCCACGGAGGAGAACAATTCATCAGCACGAGGCAAAGGATAGGTGTCCACCACCAATTGGGAATTAATGGTGGCCTTGAAATCGCCACAAAGACGTAATTTTCTCGAGGGCTTCCTTACAATAACGAGGGGCGAAGAAATGGGAAGAACGACCCCTAGGGCTGTCAGCCGGTCTAGCTCTTCCTTTACCTGAGGGCGGAGAGCCAAGGGGATCTGCCTCGCGCGTAGAAAACGCGGGCGAGCCGACGCCTTCAACGTTAAGTGAGCTTCAAAATCTGAAACACGCCCTAGGCCCTCCTCAAAAATATCTGGAAAGTCGATCAAAGATCCCAGTGATTGATAGGGAACGTCTTCGGAGACCAACTGTATGATGTCAGCGATAGAAAAACCGAAAGCTTGAAAGGCATCCAGGCCAAAAAGGTTAGCTGAGCTCGCATCACTGACAACAATAAAAGTAATAGGCCGAGTGACTGATTTGTAAGTCACGTCGGTAGTGAATTGACCCAGTAGGGGAATGAACTGTTTACCATAACCGCGTAGACGCCGGTAAACTCGCGCCAACGGGGGCGATCCAAGGTCGGAATAAGTTTGTGCATTCAACAACGAAACTGCCGCGCCCGTATCGACTTGCAGTTGTAACTGGCGCGACCGAACCGACACCTCGATAAAGAGTTTGCATGCCGATGCGTCGGGAGCCTGGCACGATGAAACTTCCTCAGTGTCAACGTCTATGTCCTCTGTACCTGCTTCCTTCGATTCTTTTGAGGCTGAGCGGCAAACTTTAGCAATGTGACCTTTTCTATTACATTTGCGACAAACGGCCCAACGCTGGGGGCACTCTGACCGATCATGATGCATATAGCACGACGCACAGGACGGCAACAGGGGCCGGCGGCCAGAATTCTGTGTACGCGCCGTGCGGGAGCGGCCGTAACGGCCGGATTGAACCGCTCGCACGTCGTCCACCCTCGACACAGTGGACGCGGCCGCGCCGCCCTGAACCGCCACGACGTCGCACCACGCTTCCAGCTGTTGACCTGCTGCGTGAGAGACTTCATACGATTGAGCAATGGACAGGACTTCCTCGAGGGAAGGGTTTTCTAACTGCAGGGCCCGTTGCCGGACCTCCCTATCAGGGGCCGAACGAACAATGACGTCGCGTACCATAACGTGGGCGTACGACTCTCGCGACTGCTCGGTGACAAAATGACACTTGCGACTAAGACCGTGCAGGGTAGCGGCCCACGCCCGGTAAGACTGATGGGGCTGTTTCTTGCATTGATAGAACTCGACCCTAGCCGCCACAACATGCATGCGGCGGCGATAATATGAAGACAGCAATGAACACAATGCGTCAAAAGACAAGGACGAGGGTTCCTGCAATGGCGCTAGCTGCCGCAAAACTTGATACAGCGAGGGAGATATCCAAGACAAGAAGAGAGCACGACATACCTCCGCATTGGAAACATGAAACGCCTGGAAATGCTGCCGAAGGCGATGTTCATACGCGTCCCAATCCTCCGCCGTCTCGTCATACGGGGAAAGGGAGGAGGGAACGGCACCGGAGCAGACGGCGTGGAGAGCAACGCCGGAAGCACTTGTTTCATGGTGGCCATGAGTTCCGTCTGCTGCGCAACCAAAACTCGCACCAAATCCTCCATGCCGTGGAGAAGCTGCGAAACCGGAACAACGACGCAACACGCGAAAGAACGACCCTACTCGTCACCAATTGTGTAGTAACACTGTTCACGTTTACGTCGCACTGCACTTAGCGTAGACCGGAACTGTGTCCTAGGCATGCCCGATAACTGACTGGGCACGGCCCGTGCTGCCGGAGTAGTTGTTGTTGTTGTTGTTGTTGTTTTCATGCTGGCAGAGGTCGCGTCCGAATTCTAGCGTGCCCTCTGGTGGACGGGACTCTACTTGCGGCAACTACCGTCCGTGACGCGCCGTGCCAATGTGCGCCTCCCGCGATCTTTCTGGTGGCTACTACACAAACACAGTGAAGAAGAGAATTATACAAATCACCAGCTGAATCAACAAATTTAATGATATAAAAGCACAAAACTAGACATTAAATAAACATGTTTATTTTGATAATTTCCTTTGAAAGATAATTGAACAAAATAGTGCAAAAAGTAATGGTTATAATGAACAACAACAGAAATTACACACAAAAGATGGCAGGAAAAAATCCAGGGCCCAAGCCAACTGCAAAATAATTTCTTGGAAAATAGAAGAAAATTTCAAAATATGCTGGGCTAATGCCAATGAACTTAAACATTGTAAAGTAAAATGAAAATAACATGGTTTAGTAGGTGAAACAAGACTTTTGTATTTGGATTTTTAGTTTTCAGATAGATTCTTTTTTTCATTTAGGCAATATTTTGACAGCTTCCGTAACTACTTGTTTTGCAAATCAAATTGCCTTTTCCTGCTGCTATTTAATTTATTTAATCCATACGCGTTTTGCCTTCTACTGTTTTAAGGCATCATCAGTGGGATCTATAATGATGCAGTTTTGTTAGTTATAGATTATCAAACAGTTCACTTCGTGATTTTTTTTGTAAAAATGTATTACTTACGATTTACTGATCTGCATTTCCTCACATCTGGTCTGGAGGTCGCACTACCACTGTTATCACTGTTCTATATTCACCTCTTTGTGTTTTCGCCCTCCACACACTGTTCACCATCGGCTCTATCCCCCCCCCCCCCCTCTCTCTCTCTCTCTCTCTCTCTCTCTCTCTCTCTCTCTCACACACACACACACACACACACACACACACACACACGCGGTATAAACAGCATAAACAGAAGTTAGTGATGAACATATACTTCGTTAGGTTGGCGACACATAGGTAAACATACCAAAGACGATAAAACACGTAATGGAGTCGCAATATTTACGCTGTGAAAAGAAGTGTACGATGAAATAGTTGTATCGAGTGACAGAAGAACGATAGTCCACCACAAGAAAGAGTGAGAAACATGGTGAACAGTGTGTGGAGGGCAAAAACACGAAGAGGTGAATATAGAACAGTGATAAAAAGTGGTAGTGCGACCTCGAGACCACATGTGAGGAAACACAGATCAGCAAATCGTAAGTAATTACATTTTTACAAAAAATCGCAAAGTGAACTCTTTGATAATCTATAACTAACAAAACCGTATCATTATAGATCCCAATGATGATGCCTTAAAACAGAAGAAGGCGAAATGCGTATGGATTAAATAAAATAATTAGCAGCAGGAAAAGGCAGTTTAGAAGTATTTATATGCTTGCTGCGGAGGATGGCCACACAAACAGGCTTCCTTAACTGTTTGTATATAATAGAAGACTCATGATTGCTGCACCAGAGTAAGAGATCAAGATCTGCAAGAGTGTGTAATATGCAGTATGGTGGATAGATGCTTGTAATAAATTCTGCCCAACTCTCTTGGCTGAGCATCATCGGGATTTCTCTAGAATATACAAAGTAGACATTTAGATGATGTATTCAACAAGATAATGCCAGATTAGTTTTTCTCATCCTAGTAAAGTGTGAGCACTTGTCCATTTATTGCACAGAAACTGTGTAGTGATTGGCATAAAACTAAAAATAATATAACAGGGTGTGTACACCCTAGGAAAAACCCGGGAATTTTTTAGAATCCTTGGAATTTTTCATAGTTTTAATTTTCAGCTAAGTTTTTGTAATTTTGACTGGTAAGAACCAATATGATAACAAAGTATTTTGCTTTAGCCCACTACTGCAGACTAATACTGTAGCAGTAAAATGTAAACAAGAGAATAACACTAAAATAAAACATCAGTTGCAAAGAAAATGCGCCATTACGTCAACAAAACACAGTTTTCACACAGGCATTGGTCAACTGCAAAATGTATCAAAGGTTTTAGGATGAAGACTATGTTACTTTCAAAAATGAATGTCTTAAAATGCGGAGTGTTTGACTCTAATTCAAAACTTAACACTGTGACGATCAGCCACTCAGAAAAATTTCAGACCCAGAACACTAGCGATTTATGCCACTATTTAAAATTTTACTAGCACTTTAGTGTTTAGTAGATCAAGCTTCAAGCTTAGTTTTTCATATTGGTTTTAGTTCTTTCATAGATTACAAATTATGTAAGAACGGTGGCAAAAAGTATAACTATCTTAAAGGAAATGTGAGGTGAGTTCTTGAGCAATTTCACACATAATTGGCATATCTATGGAAAAGTGGGAGTGCTCGGCAGAACCTGTGTTCAGCCAGGTAACCCACTAAATGATTGGCGCATAGCAGGACATTTATAATTGTGCTTGTCAGAAACGTTCAGCTGATGCAATTTTAGCTGTGCTTTTACGATCCTACCTAACCACACTCTTGGAAAAAAACAACAAAAAATTTTTGATGACCAATATTATATGTGAAAATTTAGCTTTTCTTATAGGTATTCTGTGTACTTATTAATTTAAACAATTAACTTTTCCTATTTGTGTTTTCATGCAACTTAACAATGATGTTGCTATTGGCTGGTTGCATCACATGTCCTATGTTCTGAATATCTGCTGTCATAGTCTGGCGAGATCATGTGACATGTGCTATAACTGGCTGACAAAAGCCTGTCTCAATCTCAATTTCAGTGCTGTGGAAGCTCCGTGCTGTATTTGGTGGGATTCATATTTGTACTTTCGTAATATGAAAATATACAGTGTACAGTTTTTGCTGCAAATAGAAGCTCTTTCCAAAATATAAGTGTACAATACACAATTACTGGTGTGGCTATCGCCGCCTTCAGATCTCTTACAAATAGAAAAGCGATTGGGTGACAAAATAAGCTGAAGCTAAATCTACAGAAGGTCTAGGAATATATAAGATATAACAAAAAATATAACATGTTTAACAGCCATGCATACCCCCTACATACCATAAAATTATTCTGATTTAAGTATCTATACACCTAGGCACGTTCTCGCAGGAGGCTCACCACTCTTTAGTGGGTTCATAGTTGGCTACCATGGAGCCCCAGCCTTTGCAGCATTTATTCGCTTTCATGCTGCATGTCTATCCTCTTGCTATTCTTTTTCCCCTCCCTTGGGGAACATGTCTGGGTTCTTGGGAATGTTCTGCATTCTGTCGGTGACGTGTGAACAGTCTCACCTTTGTTTCTCGCTCCCTTTTCCTTTCTTTCTTTCCCTTCTCCTCCCATTCCTCTGCTTCGACATTTGAGGATCCTCTTTTTTTTTTCTTCTTTCTTCCTGTGCACTCCTGACAGCCAGCCCACGCGTCTGACACACAACTGTTGACCGGGTAACGCGTAATTCCCTGCCCCAGTGTAGTGGTTAATAAAAAAAGAAAAGAGAGAAGAAAAGAAAAAGAAAAAAAGGTTGAAAATGAAGGAAGAAATCGTAAGTGAAAATGATTTTTTTTTTAAATCGTTAATGACCGTGAAAAAAGGGAAAGAAAGAAAGAAATGCAGATCGGACTTCGTATTACAGAAAAGCTATAGTTGGGGTGGTCCTTGTGGCATTTTTGAGCAAAAGTTAAACCAATTTACACTACAAAAATTATTGAAAAGAAACAGAGAATAAGAAAATGTAACTGACAGGGGAAGTGGCGTAGATAAGAGTTCATCCTTTACCAGGCTAACTTGTCTTCTTTCGTGCGGCGTCCAGGTCTTCAAAAATCTCCTTCATTTCGGCGTGAAAAGTCTGCTCCGAAATCTTGCAATCGTCCAGGAATCACTAATTTATACCAATTATCTTGATACTGTATGCAATTTAATTTACTTTGCTATTTCCATCCTCCGAATTTCTTAACAACTTCCACAATATGTCTACACATTAAAATCAGATCAAGACTAGCTAATAAGTTTTTTTAACGTCTTCATCAGATCACGTCTGCCTTAAGCTTCGGCTATCAAGAGACAATCAAGAAACAGATAGAAAAACAAAAAAGAGTTACAATTTTAGTATTTTCTCTGCCGTCGAGCGCTCATACCGCTGCGACGGCACAATTCATGTCTGAGGGAACGAGTGCAGCGCGGCGAAATTCAAAGTCCCGCTACACCAGGTTGACAGGTAGGGTTCGCGGGTACCCCTTGGTACAGGCCAGGCCCAGGGAGGGGTGATTGCCTGAGCTGTAACCTTCCCAGACGGCCGATTGGTCCCTCCATCAGGTGTTTGGGAGGTGTGACCCAAGGTGTGAACAATCACCGAAGGCGGGTGCACCCCCTTTGAAGGAGGCCCCCCAGTTGGAAGGAGCGCACCATCGGAGACGATGGGGGATCTGCTCGCGATGAGTCGATCATCTTCCAATTCAACTTCTACAAAACGTAAATGCAACGAGGCTAATGATTCAAAGACCCTTCCTGCTGCACCACGGTTCCTCGTGGTCTCACATGGTGAAGATGGTCACTCCTTCGCCACGGTAAAGCCGTTTATTATTCAGAAAGGTGTAGATGCAATTGCTGGCCCTGTGAAATCCTATTCTTGTTTATGGAATGACACTTTGCGTTTGGAGACCACTTCTGATTCTCAAGCACAACTACCGCTTGCTTGCCTCACTTCACCATGGTTACCCTGTTTGTGTCGAGGCCCACAGAACTTTTAATTCTTCCTGTGGTATAATTTCCACCAGGCTGCTCGATGATCTAACGAAGGCCGAAATGCAGTCTGACCTCTCCAATCAGGGTGTCATTGCCATTCATCATGTAATGAAAAAGGTACATTTCTCCTTAGTGCCTACCCTCACTCTCATTCTCACCTTCGATTGAGTGGTGCTTCCATTCGAGCTCAAAGCAGGCCATGAAATTATCAGCATCTGGCCATACATTCTGAACCCGATGTGTTACTACCAGTGTCATCATTTTGATCACACTAGAACATCTTGTCGACACCCAGCCAAGTGTGTCACCTGTGGTAGGGTTGCACACAGGAGTGATAGTCCACCTCCTTCTTCATGCTGTATGAACTAAACTGGCGGCCATGCCGCCTCCTTTCGAGAGTGTCCCGTGTATCTTGATGGGCGAGCTGTCCAAGAGATCCAGGTAAAGAAACAGAAAGGTGCCTTATCCAGTTGCTCGCAAGTTACTGGCCAGTTGCAAACCCTGTGTTTTCTTGCCTGGTACCTATAGTTCTGTTGTTGTTACCCCTTGCTCCATGAAGGACATGGCCACGCAGACATGCGACCTGCAATTTACCCCTGAGGTCATGAAATCACCCAGTGTCAAGGTAGCATTGCCATCCACCCCGTCCATCTGTGCAACAAGCCATCAAACTCTCGCCTCAAGGGGTGAAACCACCAGCTACACAGCTGGTAGGCTGGAAAGGACAGAGGGAGTACTCCCGTGAAGACTTCCTCCATCCTTCCAGCCAAACAACAGCCGAGTCTTCATCTACCTGGAAAGGCTCGAAGAAGTCCTCCAAAGGCAAACAGTCTTCTCCTTTGCCACCTTGAAGATCCTCTTTGAAGGTGTCAGCACATAATACCTTCGCCTGGCCAGCCTCCATGTCTCCAGTGCACACCAACAATCGTTTTTTGGTGTTGGACTCCACAGACTGACTGCACAAGCAAGCTGATGCTTCTGTGGACCCCATGGACCAGGATCCTCCTGATTCTGTGCTCTGTAGTTGCGCCTCTTCCCCAGCTGTCACTTGGCAGCCGCAGAGGTGACACCCCCACATCTCTTCATCATGACTCTCCTCCAATGGAACGTTCGAAGCCTTCAGTCTCACAAAGAGGAATTACGACTGCTTCTAGTGTCGCAGCATCCCCTTGTATTCTGCCTTCAGGAAATGAAATTGCACCCTCACGACCACTTTGAGCTGTCATATTTCTTACCGATTCATTTTGACCTTCCCCCTGAGGTTGGCATTCCCTCTCATGGGGGCATTGTGCTGCTCATATGAGATGACATTCGTAGTCAACCCATCTCGCTGACCGCCCATCTTCAAGCTGTTCAGTTTGCCTTTTCCTTCCCCACCTGACTTTTTCCCTCTGTACCATTTATGTCCCCCCATCATTCGCTGTCACCAGGGCAGACTTTCTTCAACTTATTGGGCAGCTGCATCCCCCCCCCCCCCCCCCCCCCCCTGTTTTGCCACTCAGTGACTTTAATGCACATCATCCTATTTGGGGTTCTCTCTGTCAGACAGGTGTCCTCTTGGCTGACCTTCTTAACCAACTTAACTTTTTCTGCCTTAACACTGGAGCACCCACTTTCCTTTCCGACTCCTTGCACACCTATTCCCATTTGGACCTGTACCTCTGCATTGCCGAGCTCGCCCATCATCGTGAGTGGTCTGTTCTTTCTGACACCTACTCAAGTGACCATTTCCTGTGTGCTACCCATTTGCTGACCCCTACTCCATCTGCATGCACGTCTAAATGGCAGCTTCCTAGGGCTGACTGTCAGCTTTATTCTGCCCTGGTGACCTTCGAACAAGATTTCCCCAGTTGTGATGCCCAGATCAAATATCTCACAAATGTTATCCTTACTGCTGCAGAACGTTCCATTCCCCACACTTTTTCTCTACCACGTCATGTCCCAGTCCCTTGAAGGACTGAGGCATGCCACGACATAGACGTGCTCTCCGCGTTTTTAACCATCACCCTACACTGGCAAACTGCATTCATTATAAACAGATGCATGCAGTGTGTCGTCGTGTTCTTCGGTATAGCAAAAGAACTAGTTGGATTTCATTCATTAGTTCTTTTAACAGTTCCACACCTTCCTATGTTGTGTGGGCCAGCCTCTGACGTCTCTGTGGAACCAAGATCCATTGCCAAATTTCTGGCCTGACAGTCGCTGACGATGTCATTGTGGACCCTATTGCTATCTCCAACACCTTGGGCCACCTTTTTGCGGAAGTTTCGAGCTCTTCCCACTATCACCCTGCCTTCCTCCATCGGAAACAAGTGGAGGCGGCTCAGGCGATGCCCTTCTCTTTTCCGAATTATGGGTGCTACAATGCCGTCTTTACTATGGGGGAGATATATCATGCTCTCAGTTCATCCTGATCCTCCACCCCAGGGCCAGATGCCATTCACATTTGGGTGTTGCAGCACTTTTCTCTTGCAGTCAAGCACTTCCTGCTCAACGTGTGCAACCGCATCTCGGTAGAGGGCACATTTCTTGGATGCTGGCGTGAAGCCACTGTCATACCCATACCCCGGTAAGGACAAAAACCTTCCTTCTAGCTTCCACCCCATTTCTCTTACCAGCTGCATTTGCAAGGTGATGGTACGTATGATTCATGCCCGGCTGGTGTGGTGGCTCGAGTCTCGACATCTATCTATTGCAGTTCTCCATGGACCTGTCTCACTGAGCGGCGTCTTCAGCGCTGTCTTGATTGTCTTTACTCCTGGAGCATCGACAATGGCTTTCGCTTTTCCTCTGAAAAAACCATGTGTATAAATTTCTGGCAGTGCAAATGGTTTCTCCCACCATCTCTACATCTTGGGCCTGTTGCCCTTTTGTTCGTTGAAACTATGAAATTTCTGGGGCTCGTGCTCAAAAGGAAACTCTCTTGGTCCTCCCTTATGTCTTACCTGGCAGCCCGCTGTATGCGGTCCCTCAATCTCCTACGTGTCCTCAATGGTACTTCCTGGGGTGCCAATCAGACCACACTCCTTCGTTTGTACCGGTCCCTTGTCCACGAAACTCGACTATTGGTGTTTCGTTTATGTATCTGCACACTCATCCCTTTTATGCCGTCTCAACACTATTCACCATCGTGGCAGCCATGTGGCCACAGGCACCTTTTACACTAGCCCGGTTGGAGTGTGTATGCTGAAGCTGCTGAACTACCACTGTGACTTTCTCCTCAGCAGGTATTCATGGCATTTGTCTGCCATGCATGGCCGCTCCTCCTATGCCTCCTCCTTTGATCATCCTTTGATTGTCAGTATGGGGCTTGTCCCTCTTCTCTGTTACCTCCTGGAATACGCTTTCGCCACTTGCTACGGTGGCTTAACTTCACACTACCTGCAACTTTCCTGGCGAGTGTGAACCCTTAACCACCTTGGCTTCGTGAAGCGGCCCATGTCAACCTTGGCCTTCATTCGCTTCCTAAGGACACTACTCCAGCCTTGGTCTATTGCCTCCAGTTTCACGACCTTCACATGGAACTTCGCTATAGTAGCTTTGTCTACACTGATGGCTCTCAGACTGACCATGGGGTCGGGTATGCCTTCGTCATTGGCACCCATGTCTTTCAATATCAGATTCCGGCACTTTCTTCAGTATTCACAGCCGAGCTCTTCACCTTGTATCAGGCCACAGAGTACATCCGGCAACACAGCCTTCCCAATTGTGTCATCTGCTCAGACTCACTCAGTGCCCTCCAAAGCCTACATGTGCTGTACACTGCTCATCCCTTAGTGCAGCGGGTCCAGGAAAACTGTCACTTGCTCACTCGTCATGGAACCAGTGTCATGTTTCTGTGGGTCCCTGGTCATGTTGGTCTGCCAGGAAATGAGGCTGCTGACACTGCTGCCAAGGCTGCAGTCCTAGTACCTCAGCCCACGAGTACATGTATTCCCTTTGATGATCTCTGCGTTTCTGTCTGTTAGGAGGTGGTGTCCCTTTGGCATCCCAATGGTCCCCCCCATCATGGAAATAAGCTTCGGCTCATTAAGCCTCTCCCGGTACCTTGGACAACCTCTCGGCCCTCCCGCTGGGAGGAGATTATTTTAACTCAGCTGCATATTGGGCACTGCCTTTTTAGCCATTGTCATTTGTTAAGTGGTGCTTCCACACCACTTTGTACATACTGTGCCCAAATTTTAACTGTCTGCCACTTCCTGATGGAATGCCCTTTTTTTTATGTTCCAGCTTTGGTTTGCTGTCTGATTATCAGCCGTTTTAGCGAGTGACGCACAGGCTGTTGACCGCATTTTACTTTTTATCCTCTGAAGCAATATGGCGAAGACCATTTCATTTTTAGTTTTGGACGTCCATTTCTGCATGGTGTTTTTTTAGCCCTTTTTCCATGTGCCTGTTTTTAGGCGTCTCCTATTCTGTCCATTGGGACTAACATATAATCGTTTAACTCCTCTCGGTGTTCATGTTCTATAGTTTTGACTTGGGTGAGTATGACCCCAGTTGTTTTTTTCACCCTAAAGCAAAACAAAAACAAAAACCTAGACACGTAGTGAGTGCTGGTGATGGCTCGGGTCCTTCCTGTATTTATGCAAATAGCTGAGCCCAGTAGAGGGCACTGATGCTAGTGTAATTTAGTAACCAGTATTGTAAATTCAACAGTTAATATGCAATATATGTAGTCATTAATTAACATCAGTTCCTATGGAAAAATGAGCATCTGACAATAAAACATAAACTGACATGCAGTATGTGGGAATAAAATCCATACTTAAAATCTGCATAAAACTTGTAAAGAGTAAAAGTAAATAACATGCAAGATTGTAACAGTCATAATAAAAAGTTTAAAAGCTTAACTTCACATTATTAATTGAAACCCTTCACCATGACAAAACAATTAACTGTGATCATAAGTATAAGATAATTAACAAGACTATGACTGTTAATTAATACCTCAATTGTCAGTAACACATTCAGTGTGGAAGCTGACTGGCTCCACCTCGTAGCTTCTCTGCAAGAAATTTTTGTTTTTCTATGGTGGTGCTTGCATGAGGTGGCCCAGTCTCCTCACTGTTAGTGGCTGGTGGATATGGCTGCACACCAAGTTGCTGTGGCATGTGGCGCTGCTCAGAAGAGTAGGTTTTTCTGAATATATCGCAATAAGCATTCAAGTTAAACTCACTCTGTTCATTTAGTAGTAATCACGGTTGTTGTTTCCTATGTACGTAAATTTCCATTTCCTCCATAGGTTCAACAATTGTCTTCATGCATTCTGCAACACTTCCATATTATCCTCTATGTTTCCTGCCATATGTTTTTCATTATTCAGATGTGTATGGAATGTACTCTTAATTTTGGTTATATGTATGCTCTCTAAAATGAGTCTTGAAATTCTAAATATTTGTTGCTGTAGATTGCCAACTGTGTGCTGTAGCTTAGAACCAACTGCTCTTTTGTTTGAAATCCAATTTTTATTTTCATTTTTCTGTAGGCTTGTTTAATTCTGTTGGAAAATGCCCTGTTGGATGACAGCAACAAACCACTTGCTCTCTGGAGCTGCTGTCCCCTTGTTGATATGTATTTGTGACTTTAGCTTGTCATAAAGATTTGTGACGTTACAGTACTTGCATCCATTTGCCCTGGTTATGGGTGAGTGGTAGTTTTAGCAACCTTTTGATCATGGCTCTAAATAATGCATTTTCTGACAGAATTGCACAAACTTCCATGAAAATGAAAAGTACAGTTGGTTCTAGACTATGCCCCAAAGTTTGACAACAACAGCAACAAATATTTAGAATCCAGTGTCTGTAAGATCAACTGCTCGTACTGTGAAAAGTTTCATATTGGTAATGTGGGAAGGAATTTCAAGAAAGATTTTAGAGAGCATATATGTAGCCAAAATACAAGGGTGAGTCAAATGAAAACCTTAAATATTTTTCTAAATACTAATTATTGTGCAGAAGTGGTACAAAGTTGTATCACTTTTCAACATATTCTCCCTCACGCTCAATGCAAGTCCTCCAGTGCTTACAAAATGCCTAAATTCCTTTAGAAAAAAAAATTCTTTTGGTAGTCCGCGCAACCACTCGTGCACCGCATGGCGTACCTCTTCGTCAGAACGGAACTTCTTTCCTCCCATTGCATCTTTGAGTGGTCCAAACATATGGAAATCACTTGGGGTAAGGTAAGGTCTGGTGAGTATGGTGGATGAGAAAGACACTCCAAATGCAGGTCTGTGGTTATTGCAACTGTTATACGGGCAGTGTGGGGCCTTGCATTGTCATGTTGCAAAAGGACACCTGCTGACAGCAATCCACGTCGCTTTGATTTGATTGCAGGCCGCAGATGATTTTTTTAGGAGATCTGTGTATGATGCAAAGTGACAGTGGTCCCTCTAGGCATGTTAATGCTCCAAAATGACGCCTTTTTTGTCCCAAAAAGAGTCAGCATAACCTTCCCTGCTGATGGTTCTGTTCGAAACTTCTTTGGTTTTGGTGATAAGGAATGGCGCCATTCCTTGCTCGCCCTCTTCGTTTCTGGTAGGTGGAAGTGTACCCAGGTTTCGTCCCCAGTAACGATTCTTGGAAGAAAACCATCACCTTCTCGTTCAAAGCACCGAAGAAGTTCTTCACAAGCATCAACACGTCGTTCTCTCATTTCAGGAATCACCTGACGTGGCACCAATGACTAATCTGTAAACATGGCGCAGTGTCATTCAGTGTCACTCGGCGGTTTTCCTTCACTATGGCTTCAGATGCTGCTATGTTCTGTGGAGTCACAACTCGTTGTGCCTGACCTGGACGAGGAGCATCTTCCACCGAAGTCACACCATTTGCGAACTTCCTACTCCATTCGTAGACTTGCTGCTGTGACAAACATGCATCACCATACTGAACGTTCATTCATCGATGAATTTCAATAGATTTCACACCTTCACTATGCAAAAACCGAATAACAGAACACTGTTCTTCCCTGGTGCAAGTCGCAAGTCGGGCGGTCATCTTTATACTGATACTGTGACGATATGTGTGCATCTGCACTATGCTGCCACCTACAGGCCATTCTGCACGCTGTTTGTAGCACGCTTACCAATTTACAGGATAATGGCACGAAATTTCGATTTGTTATTACAAATTTAAGGTTTTCATTTGAATCACCCTCGTAATAGCACATTCCATACACATTTGGATAAAGGAAAACATGTGGCAGGAAATGTAGAGGATAATATGGAAGTATTGCAGAAGGCACAAAAAGGATGAGTGTTGAACCTACTGGAGGAAATGAAAATTTACATATATAGAAAATGGTGACCAGGGTTATTGCTGAATGAGCAGAATTAGTTCAACTTGAATGCTTATTGTGATGTATTCAGAAACCTATCAGTTTGAGCAATGTCACATGCTGCAGCAACTTGGCATGCAGCTGTATACGCCAGCCAACAGCAGCCTGAGCCTTCTTCTACAAGCACTGCTACAGGAAAATGAAAACTTCTTACAGAGAAGCCATATAGCAGCACCAGTCAGATTCCATTTTGAATGTGTTATTCACTATCGAGGTTTTAATTAATTGTCTTTGTCTTGTTAATTACCTCACAATTACACTTACGTTTAGTTGCTTTGTCATGGTGAAAGGTTCTGATTAATAGATGTGATGTTAATTTTAAATGTTTTATTCTGACTCTTATACAACTGTGTGTTATTTGCTTTGCCAGGTTGTGAGCTTTCTATTATCACTCTTTACATGTTTAATATGGATTTTAAGTATGGATTTTATTTCCACATATTGTATGTCAGTTAATATCTCATTGTCAGATACTCATTCCACCATATAAACTATGACTATGCATACTGCATTTGAGCTATTGATTTTACAATACTGGTTACTCGTGCAAGCTAGCATTAGTGCCATCTACTGGCCTCAGTTATTTGTATAAATATGGGACACAACAAGGTCATCACCAGCACTCACTATGTACCTAGGTGTATAGATATTGACATTGATACTTACATCAGAATATTTTTGTGCTATGTGTGGCTGGTACTCATGTTATGTTTTATATTTCTTATTTGTTATATCTTATATATTCCTAGGCTTTTTCTAGATTTAGCTTTGCATGAAAGAGTCGCTGATGAAATAATTCTTACATGTGGTCTTTTGAGTCTGACAGCAGATTATAACTATCAAATTTATTTGCAATTAACAAAAAAACTTCAATCCAGCTACACTGTAGACTTTTGTGTGTAAATCGAGTGAATGTACTAATAGGACTCATTACCATTGATAACATTAACTGCAATGAACGGAAAGAAGAAGGAAGTACAAGATGTTGTAGTAAGCAGTGATGGGCATTATTGAAATAAATTTAAATCTGTATAATTATTCGAATAAGTAGATCATTCGAACAAATGTATCCCTGAATAAGTTATTTGTAACTTAATAATGAATAACATAAAATGACGTTGCATTTTCTTTGTTTATTTCTTGTACCAAATTCGATCACTGTTATTTGTTCCATTAGCTCAGTGCAATTTCTTTTTGATGAATAACTTATTAATGGACTGTATATAAATGTGGCTCAGTGGGTTAAGTTTCAGACTACAAAGCCAAAGATTATGGGTTCGGTCCCCTGTTGGTTGTGTGATTATTTTTGTTACTTGTCACATGTTCACCTCTAACAATGAGAAAAATGTAAAGTCAAGTTCTGCCGTGTTTTGCAGCACATGTTGAACTGCAGGTCCACTTCTGACTGGCTTTATAAGTAGGTTCAGAGGTTGGAGGAAGTCAAACGAACCACCATGCTTAATAAAGTATTGCAGTGATCAAACTAACCTTTGTGTTGAGCACAGCTTTACTTTCTTTACAGTTAACAAATGCAACACAAAAATACTTCATAATCAGATGGCCTTAGCAGTTACACTATTGACACAACACAATTCAACTGACTGTTCACTTGCCAGTTCTTCCCTCCTCTCTCTGCTAACATTCAGAAGTACTCTGCACAAGTAGCCAAAGATAAGAATGCAGCCAATAGAAACTTTCAGTCTGGAGCTCCATCATCCATTGTACAAAGGCTGCTAACACTATCAAATTGGGCATATCATTGATATAGTTATGCAGTTTCCATGTATTATGTTGTGCTAGAATGTGAGTGAACAAAGTTAGGACTCAGTTGCTAACGACTAACATCAACAGACTTACATCTTTAGACCTCCTAAAACGTTTGTGGAGTGCTGCCGGATGTCCAAGTCACCCGGAAGTGTTTTAGGTTTGTCTCTGAGTAAGCTTCACATTAGAATATGGAACAGTTTTTTGTTCCCACATGGGTCTATGCAGTTATACAGAACTTTTTGAGATTCAGAAATTTTGGAAGAGTCAGTGGGTTTGAAGAGATAAAAGTTTATAATATTGCAGCACACTGGCAGTTTTTTTATGGAGAAAATGTCAAGAGATGATTGGAAAACTTTTTCATCTTTCTGCACTAACTGCAGTCATTGCAGAATGTTTTGCCCAGAATTTAAAAACAAATAGTTCACCTTTGTTACTGTTCATGATCAAAATAGACCTACAACAAACTACATGCATAAATGATGTTATGATATAAAAAATGATTGTATTTTGAATGTAATTTTAGTAGTGAAGGTAATGTGTAATCACAACAAATTATTTACCAAAACTACAGCGAAATTGATGATTTCTCAGTTTCTGCCGAAGAAGATTGTGAGTTGAAGTAAAGACGATTTCAGAAGATGTAATGCATCAATATCCTCTTTGTATATGTAGAACATATTTTCTTTAGTGTCACAATGGCAGATGGAACCTTATTTAACGAGCACCTCCCATAACATGCAATTTGCACAATGAGCAAGACAAATTGTAAAAAAATGGCTCACTTAACGAGTGATGTTTTGCATAACAAATGATGATGATTTAGTGTGATGTCATCGGCTGTTTGCGTGTGACAGGGGAAACGTTCAACAATTTGAACAATTCTCACTGTCAGCAGCAGCATATGAACAATGTCTTTAGTGCATATTGGAGTCTGGGTTTAGCACTCTTTCTGCTACCATCTTACTGCAGCTTGTGATCACACATTTTTCTAAACTTGTATTCACACAGTGATTTTTTGTGTGCAAATTTTATTAACCTTTGGAGAAATGTCTCCAAAGATAAAGCCACAAGAAGACAAACATGTGAGAAAGGGAATGGCTTGTAGAAATGAAATGTAAAATCATTGAAAAACGCGAATGTGGTGCAAGTGTTGGTGATTTAGTATGCACATACAGTCGGTCAACATCAACTATTTGCAGTATCCTCAAGAAGGACGACAAAATTAAGGAGATAGATGCTTCGAAGGGAGTGACAGGATTATCTAAACAATGATTTCGTGTTCTGGAAATGTCTGGTCGATGGATTACCTCAAAATCGAAAGGTTGCTCCATTTATGGATAAATAAAAAGCAATTGCAAGGCGACACTCTTAATGAGAACATCATTTGTGAGAAGGTGAGAATGATTTTTGCCGATCTCGTAAAGGAAGCATTATGATCATTAGCAGCTGAAGAAGTCTTTAAGGGAAGCCATGGCTGGTTTGAGAAGTTTAAGAGAAGAACCGGCATCCACAGCATTGTGAGGCATGGCAAAGCAGCCAGCTCTGACACAAAGGCAGCAGAAAACTTCAGCAGCCGCCTCAAGGTGCTCATAGATTCTGTGGGTTATCTGCCACAACAGGTTTCTAATTGTGACGAGATGGATCTACTCTGTAAAAAGATGCTGAAGCCTACCTTTATAACAGCAGAAGAGAATGCACTGCCAGGTCACAAGCCAATGAAAGACCGTCTCACACTGCTATTCTGTGTCAATGCAAGAAACAATTTGAAAATTAAACCACTGCTTGTTTACCATTTCAGGAAGTGTAGCAGGTTAAATACGATGTGAAGGTCCAACAACAAGGCTTGGGTGGCACGTGATTTTTGTGATGGGATCAATGAAGTATTTGGCCCTTCAGTAAAAAAATATTTGCTTGAGATGAATCTGCCACTCCATGTCTTGCTTGTTATGGACAACATTCCTACCCATTCTCCAGGTCTATAAGACCACCTCCTTGATGAATTGCAGTTCATCAAGATCCAATTTCTGCCTGCAACACCACTCCGTTACTCCAGCCTATGGGCCAGCAGATTATTTCTGACTGTAAGAAGCTCTACACTAAACCACTCTTTGAGCATTGCTTTGAGTTGACTGAAGCTACCAATCTCACTCTCAGACAGTTTTGGAAATATCACGTCAACATCTTTTTTTGTGCTTCAACATGATTGTAGAGCTGTGGGAAGGGGTTTCTAAAAGAGCTGTCACTTCTGCTTGGAAGAAGCTTTGGCTGGAATGCATTGTCGATTGTGTCTCTGAGGCATTTGAGTCAGTACCTGTGGAACTTGTAGTCAACGAGATTGCGTCTTTGTGGATGAGTATGGGACTAGAAGTGGATATCAGTGATACCGATGAGCTTGTGGAAGATCACAGCCAAGAAATGACCACTGAAGAGCTTGTGGAACCGCAGTGTCTTTCACAGCAAGAAGCTGTGTAGAGGAGTTCTTTAGAGGAGGAGGAGGAGGCAGTAACAGCAAAGCAGCAATCGTCTGGTGTAAGAACAGAAAAACCATAGTAGTCAGTTGCATCTTACACTGGAAATCATCGCCGCAATAATGCAGTGGCTATACACACTACAAATTTGTTTGACGATCGTGCTGTGTTGCATTTTTGCCAAGTGTTGAAGCGTCGGCAGAAACAAATGGTTATAGATAGCTTTCTAGTAAAAAAAGAATTAGTTATGTATCATGAATAATAAAGTACATAATACTGTGTGTATAATTTTCTTGAATAAGTGGCATGAACAAGATAAACTTCTAGTACTTTTTCTGTGTGGAACCCATTAGTGTGTTTTACATTAATGTATATGGGATAAATTGTTTCGCTTAATGAGTGTCTCGCACTATGAGTGATATTCTGAATGAATTCTGCTCGCTATGCAATGTTCCACTGTATCCGATTATATGTTTGACAAAAAGAATTGTTCTGAAAAATAATTTAAAAGCCACATCAGCATGGCTGTGAAAAAGTGCTCACTTGGCTGTGCCATCCATGTGGCTGAGTACAAGTGCTCTCTCTACTGTCATTAGGCAAGACAGCATTGGTAATCTTTGGCAACTTCCACCAAAGTATGCAAAGTATACGAGAAGTGTAAGAGAGCAAGTGCGAGGTTGCACGAACTTTGCTGATGTAAGATAGGCAAGTCTGACGGACAGCGGGCTCATGCTGCAGTGGCTGTGAAGAGCAGGCCAGGGACACGGATACCCACCCCAGAATTGACGACCTGGAGCCTCCTGGAGTGCCAGATGAAGACACTCTAGAGTGGTCTTTCTTTAGTGGCACTTGCTCAGAACCCAGAACTACCTTGTCTATACTCCAATGAAAATTACTTTGTGATTGGCAGATTGCCGTGGTAGAAGGCAGTGCTGCCAGCGCACAGCCATCTATGCTTCACTAGTTGCTGTTCTTAACTACAAAATAGGCAACAGTGAGAGCATGTGGTGCCACTATTATGGGATGGCGACTGATCCCTACCATTTGATTCACTGAAACATCAATCTGAAAGTAATTTTAATCAGAGTTTAGCAGTGGCTTGTACACCAGCTGCTATTTGGTGACAATGCTAGGGTAAGCTGAAACTGCATTCTGCTCCCATTGAACATTCCTGCTCATAGCAAGTGGTGATACAACTGGGTCATATGTGGGCTATATCCAATGAGGCCCTGTCTTCTGGAAATATGGTTGTATTATGAGGATGTCCCATGAGCATTCTCCCACACCTGTCTACCCAAGACACAGCTCTGTCTTATAAGTCTCTGTCGCAGTTTGTACTACTATGGAATGAACATCATGAGCAAAAATCACTGCACACCAAGATTACTGTAATTTCTCTTAAAAAATGTAATTATTACACTTACAAGACACCAGAATCAACTTAAATACACAGCCCACATGATATCCCCCAATTAACTGTTAACACCTATAGAATTTTTAATAAGCTATCCCTTTCTTTTTATATTGCCTTAACCATAGTTCCTAATACATAAAGTATTGTGCAGGTACCTATCCCCGTCATGCCTCCTTCAACCTTTCTTCGGACTGTCACCTGTAATGGTTAAGAGTTTGGTGCGCCCTGAAAGGGATGTATACACTCAACTTGGACAACTGTTGTACACTGGCGAGGTCATCTTGGTCACTTGGTACGGCCCTTGATAATGAGTGAAGAATTTTTTTGTCTTACCCTTCAGGGTATATATGCTCTTTAACACCACCCTCCATCTTGGTATTCAGTTTTTGTTTTGAGAGGTTGTGCCTACTCTGCAAACTTTCCAGAATAATCCCAAAAATGGCTGCAGTTCCTTCTTCAAACATGATACTGGAAAAACCTTCACAGCTTTTACCAACCTTGGGTCTGTTTGGAGTCCTTCATGACCCAAATATTGTACTTCCTGTAGCTAAAAGTGATACTTCTTTGTACTGAATGTTAGGTGCACTGCCCACAGCTACATAATACCTCTCTTAGCTGTATCACATGTTCTTCAGTACCCTTCACAAAAGGCAATTATGTCATCCAGATATACCATTAATTGCCTTGGTTTTAACCCTTGTAAAGCTGTGTAACAAATGCTGAAACATGGCTTCAATCCAAACAGCATATGACAATATTGGTAGTGTCCCAGAGGAACCGTTAAGTTCCATCTTCAGCCAGTCCTTGGATGCTACTTGTATCTGGTGATAGGCACCTCTTAGATACTAGGTGGAAAAATACCTGCACTGCCCCAAATTATCCAAAGTTTCCATTATATTTGCAATTGGATAAGCATCTATAGTCATAAGATTATTGTGGTATCTACAATGATAACAAAATTGATATGTTTTCATGCCATTCATACAATATTTTTTTGGAACTGTCACCACTGGTACTCCCCAAGGGCTGGTACTTTCTTTAATAATACTGCCTTACAACTGTTGGTTAATGAGCTCGTCCATCACCAGCTGCAGATGATGTGGTATTTGGTATGACAATATATAGGCGGGTCATTCCCAGTCAGGATTTAGTGCAATGGTTAGACAGGTCTTCAAACTCCATTGTGAATCTCTGCTCCTTCCAAGTGTTTCACTTTCTCCCATAATGCAGCTAAACTGGTGATTTGCTTATGCTTATGGTCCAATTTATCTGATCCAGAACACTTCCTCTAAAATCTCCTAATTGGCAACCATCAATACCTTAAACAAGTACATGTCTTTGGCCCCAAAGTTACGTGCTCACTCGCTACCTCCTGTACACATACCACACTCCGTACAAAATGCTGTGCCATGTCTAACTTGTCATTCTCTTTTAATGGATTAATAACACACCACTGGCAAATCAGCTCCTACACTCACCCATAGTAATTTCCCTACACCTTATGGTACTTTTAACATGCAAATTAATCCTTACAGGCATCTAATTGGTCCCATGAACATTGCAGCAGTGTGGCATGGACAGCAGTTTCCCTCAGATGAAGCAATGTTCTGTTGGGTTCCACTATGCACTGTAAAGGTCAATTTTAGCATGATGTTCCTGTAGGAAACCTAACCTTAAAATTGTACAATAACCAATGCCTATATAGGCAAAATTTACATACATCCTGGGAAATGTTTTGCCATCACCTGAAAATTCAGTATTGCTGACCCCAGGGAATAAACATCACTACCACCCACTGCATATGGTTATATATTGGTGGTCTCAACCTCCTCTTTTCCATGAGGCCAATACTTCCCAAAAACACCTGAGAAACTTATTCTCTTCTATACACTAAGCCAATTAAGCAAAATTATGCCTCTGCACACGTTTTAGTAGTGCTAAAATGTACTGGGGGAGAGCCGCTCATTGGCCCTGGGGCTCCCACTGAATTAACAGTTGGTTACCATTTTCATTCCATGTTTGTGTCATGACCGTTATTCTATCTACACTGCAGATGACAGCACCCTCGCCATGTGAGACTGACCTTCCACAATGGTAACACTTCACACCAGTGGAATATATCCCCCTTCCATAGAAGAGGTGGGTCACTGCATCCATTTCCTCGAATGCTGTTGCTGTTACTATGAATCCAGCTAACTCTTTAAGAAACCCTGTCCATACTTTTCATGATACTTCTGGTGGCAACCCCCACAACAGTGTGTTTGGTGCTCTGTTCTTTGTCTTGCAGAGGGACTATGTTGGTGTTATCACCTGTCCACCTGTCAGTGGGTTCTGAAATCTGAAATGGCAGCATGTTACCTTGAGCCCAATTTCTAGAACTGTTTACCATATCTCTTTTGAGTTTTGCCTTGCACTATTTGAACTGAACTATTGCTTTTATACATGATTTCTTCTCAATTGCCTGAAAATGAAATTTCACAGTGGTAGATCTGCGGGGAGAGTTTTTAAATGCAAAATGGGTCCCACTTGTAGACATTCATCATCAATTGTGTGAAGTTCATTGAAAAAAGTGTAAGGCCTTTCAACACATCTGTAAACAGTGTAGGAAGTTCACTGCTGGTGAGACCAGTCTTCCACCTCATAGAGACCTTTATTGACCCTTTCCACCTATCTGCTCTCTCCTCTGCATTTAACAGTGGAATTCCCATTGCATTCTTAATGTTACCACCCTTGCTTTTAATTTCACCATAGTTTGTTTTGACTTTTCTGTATGTATCCAACAATCATCCCTTTTTCAATTTCTCCTCATTTTTCATGCAGCCATTTTCCCTTGGCTTCCCTGCACTTCCTGTTTATTTCATTCCTGTATTTCCCTGAACATTTTTGTATTTCCTTCTTTTGTCAGTCTGTTACCCATGGTTTCTTGCAGGTACCTTCCTTGTACGTATGTTTTTCCTTCCAACTTCTGTGAGTGCCCCTTTTTAGATGTGTCCTTTCCTCTTAAACTGAACTGCCTACTGAACTATTAATTATTGCAGTACCTATAGCCTCAGAAACTTCGAGCATATCACTTCATTCCTTATATTTTCCAATTTCTTTGCCCATTGATTCTTCTTGATTAGTCTCTTAAACTTCATACTGCTCATTATCATTACTAAAGTGTGATCTTAATCTATATCTGCTCCTGGGTATTCCTTAAAAGCCAGTATGTGATTTCGAAATTTCTGTCTGGCCTTTTCCAAGTGTACCTACTCCTCTTGTCATTCTTGAACAAAGTATTTGCTGTTAGTACCTGGAACTGATAGCAGAACTCAGTCTTTCTCCTCTCTCATTCCTACTACCAAGCCCATAGTCTCTTGTAACCCTTTCTTCTACTCTTTCCCCTACAACTGCATTCCAATCCCCCATAGCTATTAGGTTTTCATCTCCATTTACTTACTGAATTACCCATTCACTACCAGAAGCCTTCTTTTGGCCAGGAACATCTGTTTGCCTGCCCTAATCTACTTTTTATGTCCTCCTTGATTTGTTCGTCACACTATTTTGCTACCAAGATAGCAGAATTCCTTGAGTTCATGTTCTTTGTGGTCACCAATTTCAGAGTTAAGTGTATTACTAATCTTATTTGTGCTACTCCCCAACACATTTGTTTTTCTTTGGTTTAGTCTCAATCCCTAGCTGACAAAAAAAGGTAAATCAAAATGTTATTTATCAACAATAAAAAGGCTTTTGAAAGGATTCAGTATCCTCATATACTTTCTCTCTCTCATCATCTTCTGCTTGCAGTGTCCGCATATATACCTAAACTATTGTTGACAGTTTGTTTTGCTGTTGATTCTGATGAAAATGACCCTATCACTGAACTGTCACTGTAGCTCACTCTCTGCCCTACTACCTTCCTATTTGTAATGAATCCTACTCTTGTCACACAATTTTCTTCTGCTGTTGATATTACCCTTTACTCATCTGATCAGAAATACATGTCTTCTTTCGATTTCACTTTATTGACAATCTGTGCCACACATTAATAAAATAAAGAACATCAGTGTTGATACCAGAACAAAAGGTTGTTACCTAGGAATAATGTTATAATAAGATTAATAAATGAAACTGATCATCACACAACTAACATATATCTGAGGAAGAAATTTCTGAGAACCTGCATTTGTAGCATGGACTGTGAGCAAAATGGAAAAGAAGTGAGTTGAAGCATTTGAGATGTAGTTATCAGTAGAATTGACAAAGAAATGAATATATGGAAAACACAGACAAAAAATGGACAGGCTCATAGGATACATGTTAAGGCATCATGGAATAACTTACATGGTACCAGAGAGAGCTGTAGAGCATAAATACTGCAGGGAAAGACAGAGACTGGAATAAATCCACCAAATAATTGAGGATGTAGGTAAGGTGCAAGTGCTGTTCTGTGGTGAAGAGGTTGGCACGAGAGAAGAATTCATGGCAGAATGCATCAAACCAGTCAGTAGACTGCTGACTTAAAACAGGTGGAAGGAGGGGTGGGGGGGGGGGGGGGGCAATTTTACAAACATATGAATAACCATATACTTTCATAAGGTTATTGTTATAATGTAAAAACTATTTTGTAATTCTCTGTCTGTCATCTTACAATGATATTACCTGTATGTTTACATTAATGACTGATGTCATGCTTACATAAATTTTTATTTCCATTTTTGTGATCTGTCATTAATCAAGCAACATATGTTGGAGAGTTGTTTACTGTGGTACTAAAGATTTCAGATTGGTTTAAAATTTATGTATTGGTTTCTTGTGGTAGTTGATAAAAGCTCAGTAAATTAGTTGTGTGTGTTTTAAATACGTAATTTTGTTTTCTTACTTTTGCAGGTGCCAGTGGGTGAAACTGCATTAGCATTTTACACAGCAAGAAACCCAACTGACACGCCTGTTATCGGAATTAGTACTTACAATGTGGTACCGTATGAAGCAGGGCAGTATTTTAATAAAATTCAGTGCTTCTGTTTTGAGGAGCAGCAGCTGAATCCACATGAAGAGGTTATAAGAATTTCTTTTTGTTGATGTTATTTTATATCTTAATCTACAGTGTAATTTTACTCTTTTTCAACTTTCAGGTGGACATGCCAGTATTTTTCTACATTGATCCAGAATTTTCTGAAGATCCAAAAATGGAATTGGTTGACACAATTGTATTGTCCTATACATTTTTTGAAGCAAAAGAAGGTCTTACATTACCAGTGCCATCATTTGTACGAAAGTGATAAACTGCTCTTATAGTGTACAGAGAAGAAAATCAGATATATCAATAAAAGTGGAATGATTTGTGACAAAACAGTGTGAATTTCTTTTGAATTAATTGCTGGTATTAACAAAAATTTGTTTGGGTATATAATTGTAGGCTTCTGTGGCCATTGTTACAGTCAGTAAAATTTTTCTGGGTTGTTGACCACATTGTCAATATGTAAAATACTGACGTTTCCATCACTGTTGCTAGTGACCTCCTTCAGGGTGTTTTTATTTACTCAATGTGGTCATAAACTCAGAAAAAATTTAATGATTGTGTGGGTATCATCAGATATATAAATTGCAAAGTAGCATGTACATCATGAAGTAGTGTTGATCAGAAATGAGTACTGGAAGACAACTGTTAAATATTTGTGTCTATCAGATAGAAATGAAGGGTTAATGATTTTAATGTAAATTTATTACACAAAACTGACAGGAAACATGATCTAGGGATGCTATTAGTACTTGACACTTCACTATTGGCCATAAATTTTTCCATCTGAGTGGCTCAAGATAGAAGTACCTTATATATAATGTATTCATAGAAAAAGCAGAACATAAACCAATATAATGCCTGTCTGAATGCACATCACGTAACTTAGCCACATAAACAATCTGGAAACATCAAAAGAGAACAATAATAGTGATGACAAAACAGTGGAATATTTTAAAGAAAGCTTAAAAAAGGCTGACACTATTGGAGTTTACAGTAAGCCTAATGCCGTATCAAAACTGAATATGTTTCTCTGTAAGTTTGTATCCAATTTTAAGAGCATCCTCCCCCTCCCCAAGTCTGACTCCCCGCCCCGCCCCAAACACGCACAAATAAAATCTCTACTAGGAAGTCTTGAAAGAAACCTTTGATTCACTACAGGTATTAGAGTATTTTCAGGAATGGAAAAGAGAAAGCTACAAAACAGCAAGTACAAGTAAGGACCCAGAAGTACTTTTATGGTATAAATGGTGCTGTAATATATTAAGAAAAGTTGTAAAAGTCCAGGTAATACACATCTTGTGAGAAATGACAGAGCAGACAATAAAATCATATTGTTAAAAGAGAAAAGAACCTATAGAAGATAATATTTTTCTACAAAAGAGAATAGAAATGTTTGAAATACAGATTATGTGTAGCAGAGGCTTTTAATAATTACTTTTTAAAAGCAGATGAGAAAACTGGTTCAAGACGTTCAGAAGAAAAAGCGTGGCATTACAATGAAGAAAAAAATTTAGTGAAATGAATGTTTCTGGCATATTTGCATCCAAAATCAGGAAAAACATCGTGACCCTTAAAATAAGACACTAAAAATTTGTGGCCCTGTAATACCTAATGTTCTTAATCATATGTGTAAGATATAAATAACATAATTATTCCATTAATGATATGGTTATAATAGAGGGAAACATTCCACGTAGGAAATATATATCTAAAAACAAAGATGATGTGACTTACCAAATGAAAGTGCTGGTAGGTCGACAGACACACAAACAAACACAAACATACACACAAAATTCAAGCTTTCGCAACAAACTGTTGCCTCATCAGGAAAGAGGGAAGGAGAGGGAAAGACAAAAGGATGTGGGTTTTAAGGGAGAGGGTAAGGAGTCATTCCAGTCCCGGGAGCGGAAAGACTTACCTTAGGGGGAAAAAAGGACGGGTATACACTCGCACACACACACACATATCCATCCAGACATATACAGACACAAGCAGACATATTTAAAGACAAAGAGTTTGGGCAGAGATGTCAGTCGAGGCAGAAGTGCAGAGGCAAAGATGTTGTTGAATGACAGGTGAGGTATGAGTGGCGGCAACTTGAAATGAGCGGAGATTGAGGCCTGGTGGATAACGGGAAGAGAGGATATATTGAAGAGCATGTTCCCATCTCCGGAGTTCGGATAGGTTGGTGTTAGTGGGAAGTATCCAGATAACTGTGCCAAGATGTGCTGGCCGTGCATCAAGGCATGTTTAGCCACAGGGTGATCCTCATTACCAACAAACACTGTCTGCCTGTGTCCATTCATGCGAATGGACAGTTTGTTGCTGGTCATTCCCACATAGAATGCGTCACAGTGTAGGCAGGTCAGTTGGTAGATCACGTGGGTGCATTCACACGTGGCTCTGCCTTTGATCGTGTACACCTTCCGGGTTACAGGACTGGAGAAGGTGGTGGTGGGAGGGTGCATGGGACAGGTTTCACACCGGGGGCGGTTACAAGGGTAGGAGCCAGAGGGTAGGGAAGGTGGTTTGGGGATTTCATAGGGATGAACTAAGAGGTTACGAAGGTTAGGTGGACGGAGGAAAGACACTCTTGGTGGAGTGGGGAGGATTTCATGAAGGATGGATCTCATTTCAGGGCAGGATTTGAGGAAGTCGTATCCCTGCTGGAGAGCCACATTCAGAATCTGATCCAGTCCCGGAAAGTATCCTGTCACAAGTGGGGCACTTTTGTGGTTCTTCTGTGGGAGGTTCTGGGTTTGAGAGGACGAGGAAGTGGCTCTGGTTATTTGTTTCTGTACCAGGTCGGGAGGGTAGTTGCGGGATGCGAAAGCTGTTGTCAGGTTGTTGGTGTAATGCTTCAGGGATTCCGGACTGGAGCAGATTCGTTTGGCACGAAGACCTAGGCTGTAGGGAAGGGACCGTTTGATGTGGAATGGGTGGCAGCTGTCGTAATGGAGGTACTGTTGCTTGTTGGTGGGTTTGATGTGGACGGACGTGTGAAGCTGGCCATTGGACAGGTGGAGGTCAACATCAAGGAAAGTGGCATGGGATTTGGAGTAGGACGAGGTGAATCTGATGGAACCAAAGGAGTTGAGGTTGGAGAGGAAATTCTGGAGTTCTTCTTCACTGTGAGTCCAGATCATGAAGACGTCATCAATAAATCTGTACCAAACTTTGGGTTGGCAGGCCTGGGTAACCAAGAAGGCTTCCTTTAAGCGACCCATGAATAGGTTGGCGTACGAAGGGGCCATCCTGGTACCCATGGCTGTTCCCGTTAATTGTTGGTATGTCTGGCCTTCAAAAGTGAAGAAGTTGTGGGTCAGGATGAAGCTGGCTAAGGTAATGAGGAAAGAGGTTTTAGATAGGGTGGCAGGTGATCGGCGTGAAAGGAAGTGCTCCATCGCAGCGAGGCCCTGGACGTGCGGGATATTTGTGTATAAGGAAGTGGCATCAATGGTTACAAGGATGGTTTCTGGGGGTAACGGATTGGGTAAGGATTCCAGGCATTCGAGAAAGTGGTTGGTGTCTTTGATGAAGGATGGGAGACTGCACGTAATGGGTTGAAGGTGTTGATCTACGTAGGCAGAGATACGTTCTGTGGGGGCTTGGTAACCAGCTACAATGAGGCGGCCGGGATGATTGGGTTTGTGAATTTTAGGAAGAAGGTAGAAGGTAGGGGTGCGGGGTGTCGGTGGGGTCAGGAGGTTGATGGAGTCGGGTGAAAGGTTTTGTAGGGGGCCTAAGGTTCTGAGGATTCCTTGAAGCTCCGCCTGGACATCAGGAATGGGATTACCTTGGCAAACTTTGTATGTGGTGTTGTCTGAAAGCTGACGCAGTCCCTCAGCCACATACTCCCGACGATCAAGTACCACGGTCGTGGAACCCTTGTCCACCGGAAGATTCACCTCAAAAAACTATCCAATCTCCTGGTTTCCCACCTCCGGAAAGGCAACTCACTCGCCCTTCACAACCTTTCCAGAAAACCACAACCACCTCTCATTGCACACAAACCCAGTCTCTCCCATCTACTCAGTCTCCCACTTGCAGCTCCACTCCCTCCAAAACCTCAAAATTCCAAGCAACACAATCTGGCACCACAACACCCTAATTCAGTAGTTAACCTTTCCTCCAAACCTCTGTCCTATCCAAAGGCCTCACCTTCAGCCCCACTCCCAGATTCAACCAAACAGCCCTCGTCAAAGATTTACTGTCCTACACTCGTACTCTCTGCTGGAAGTATCACTTTGCCACGAAGAAAAATGATCCTAATCCTACCCCAAATGATCCAACTCCCCAAGACACTATCCAAATTGAACCCTGCCTGGAACAGTTCCGTCCTCCGTCACAGCGGGACCCACCTCCTCTTCCTCAAAATCACCCTCTCCAAACCTTCCAGGAATTTCTGACTTCCAGCCTTGCCTCTCAATCCTTCTTAAAAAACCTTAATCCTACTCCCAACATCACCACTGCTGAAGCCCAGGCTATCCGTGATCTGAAGGCTGACCCGTGCATCATCATTCTTCCGGCGGACAAGGGTTCCACGACCGTGGTACTTGATCGTCGGGAGTATGTGGCTGAGGGACTGCGTCAGCTTTCAGACAACACCACATACAAAGTTTGCCAAGGTAATCCCATTCCTGATGTTCAGGCGGAGCTTCAAGGAATCCTCGGAGCCTTAGGCCCCCTACAAAACCTTTCACCTGACTCCATCAACCTCCTGACCCCACCGACACCCCGCACCCCTACCTTCTACCTTCTTCCTAAAATTCACAAACCCAATCATCCCGGCCGCCCCATTGTAGCTGGTTACCAAGCCCCACAGAACGTACCTCTGCCTACGTAGATCAACACCTTTAACCCATTACGTGCAGTCTCCCATCCTTCATCAAAGACACCAACCACTTTCTCGAACGCCTGGAATCCTTACCCAATCCGTTACCCCCAGAAACCATCCTTGTAACCATTGATGCCACTTCCTTATACACAAATATCCCGCACGTCCAGGGCCTCGCTGCGATGGAGCACTTCCTTTCACGCCGATCACCTCCCACCCTATCTAAAACCTCTTTCCTCATTACCTTAGCCAGCTTCATCCTGACCCACAACTTCTTCACTTTTGAAGGCCAGACATACCAACAATTAAAGGGAACAGCCATGGGTACCAGGATGGCCCCTTCGTACGTCAACCTATTCATGGGTCGCTTAGAGGAAGCCTTCTTGGTTACCCAGGCCTGCCAACCCAAAGTTTGGTGCAGATTTATTGATGACATCTTCATGATCTGGACTCACAGTGAAGAACAACTCCAGAATTTCCTCTCCAACCTCAACTCCTTTGGTTCCATCAGATTCACCTCGTCCTACTCCAAATCCCATGCCACTTTCCTTGATGTTGACCTCCACCTGTCCAATGGCCAGCTTCACACGTCCGTCCACACCAAACCCACCAACAAGCAACAGTACCTCCATTACGACAGCTGCCACCCATTCCACATCAAACGGTCCCTTCCCTACAGCCTAGGTCTTCGTGGCAAACGAATCTGCTCCAGTCCGGAATCCCTGAAGCATTACACCAACAACCTGACAACAGCTTTCGCATCCCGCAACTACCCTCCCGACCTGGTACAGAAACAAATAACCAGAGCCACTTCCTCGTCCTCTCAAACCCAGAACCTCCCACAGAAGAACCACAAAAGTGCCCCACTTGTGACATGATACTTTCCGGGACTGGATCAGATTCTGAATGTGGCTCTCCAGCAGGGATACGACTTCCTCAAATCCTGCCCTGAAATGAGATCCATCCTTCATGAAATCCTCTCCACTCCACCAAGAGTGTCTTTCCTCCGTCCACCTAACCTTCGTAATCTCTTAGTTCATCCCTATGAAATCCCCAAACCACCTTCCCTACCCTCTGGCTCCTACCCTTGTAACCGTCCCCGGTGTAAAACCTGTCCCATGCACCCTCCCACCACCACTTTCTCCAGTCCTGTAACCCGGAAGGTGTACACGATCAAAGGCAGAGCCACGTGTGAAAGCACCCACGTGATCTACCAACTGACCTGCCTACACTGTGACGCATTCTATGTGGGAATGACCAGCAACAAACTGTCCATTCGCATGAATGGACACCGGCAGACAGTGTTTGTTGGTAATGAGGATCACCCTGTGGCTAAACATGCCTTGGTGCACGGCCAGCACATCTTGGCACAGTGTTGCACCATCCGGGGTATCTGGATACTTCCCACTAACACCAACCTATCCGAACTCCGGAGATGGGAACTTGCTCTTCAATATATCCTCTCTTCCCGTTATCCACCAGGCCTCAATCTCCGCTCATTTCAAGTTGCCGCCACTCATACCTCACCTGTCATTCAACAACATCTTTGCCTCTGCACTTCTGCCTCGACTGACATCTCTGCCCAAACTCTTTGTCTTTAAATATGTCTGCTTGTGTCTGTATATGTGTGAATGGATATGTGTGTGTGTGCGAGTGTATACCCATCCTTTTTTCCCCCTAAGGTAAGTCTTTCCGCTCCCGGGATTGGAATGACTCCTTACCCTCTCCCTTAAAACCCACATCCTTTCGTCTTTCCCTCTCCTTCCCTCTTTCCTGATGAGGGGCAACAGTTTGTTGCGAAAGCTTGAATTTTGTGTGTATGTTTGTGTTTGTTTGTGTGTCTGTCGACCTGCCAGCACTTTCATTTGGTAAGTCACATCATCTTTGTTTTTAGATATATAATTATTCCATTGTTAGACCTATCTATAAGAAAGGTGATTCCACTGATGTCAGCAACTGCTGCATTTTGTACATCATTTCCTAAAATTTTTGAGAGGGTTATGTATTATAGAGTTGTTATCCATTGGTGCTGCAGTGAAATACCTTGTTAATCCCAGTTTCAAAGGAACAGCTCTGTTGGCACGACTATTTATATTTTCACTGAATACAAAAAAAAACTTTTAAATGATAAAGTGGTACTAGTTTGTATCTACTATGACTTATCAAAGGAATCAAATTGGATGAATCACAGTATTCTACAAGAAATTTTAAGTTTTTCTGGGATTCATGGATCTGAGCATGCCTAGTTTAATTCCTATTTAGCCCTTTACACCAGTGATCACCGTGCAGCATGGCATCATGTGTTATGGAATAGTCTTGATGAGCTTTGCTTGAGAAAGAAGTATTGTGTAGGCAATCACACACGACAGGAGACTGGACACAACTGTTGTAGGAATGCTGAGTCTCGCAGTGGTAACATTCAATAAAATGTTCTCGGCTTTCCAACCATGTCAAATGGTTGAAATTTTAACCATTCGATGCGGCTGGAAAACAGAAATTTTTATTTACATGTCTGTTGGTTGTTTTGTAACTATCAGTTATTGTGTATTATTATGTTTCACATTAAAAACAGAATTAATTTTATGTAACATAAGTGACAAAGTGTTAGTACATCTCTGTTCTGAAAAGGAAGAAATAAAGGAATGAAGGAATTGAAACTTTAATTGGGTGGGTTACATTATATCTGTATTGATAATACTGTATAGCTATTTGTGTGTGTGTGTGTGTGTGTGTGTGTGTGTGTGTGTGTGTGTGCGCGTGCGTGCGCGTGCGTGCGCCCATTGTAAAGCAGTGAGCAGTGCCCAAAGTATCCCACATCATTTATTTTGCATGCGAAAATAGTACCTTTCCAATTTTTTTTTGTTTCATACATATGAGTAAGTGTCGACAATATAAGGAAAAAGATAGATTCCTACTCACTGTAAAAATGACACATTGAGTTGCAGACAGGCACAACTAAAAGACACTTACACACTAGCTTTTGGCCAAAGCCTTCTTCCGAAAAGGAAACATACGTGCATTGATTCACATAAGCAAGCACACCTCAGGCACGCATGACTGCCATGTCCAGCAGCTTGGACTGGACAGAGCTGCTGGAGATGGTGGTCATGTGTGCATGAGGTGTACTTGCTTGTGTGAATGAATGTATGTGTGTGTTTTAACAATGTAGGAAAAGACAGAGTGCTACTTACTGTAAGGACACATTAACCGCAGCCTTCATCAGTAAAAGAGACACACACACTCATACACACAAGCAAGTAAGGGAGAGAGAGAGAGAGGGAGAGAGAGAGAGAGAGAGAGAGAGAGAGAGAGAGAGAGATGAACACCGTCTGGTGGAATGTGCATGGCCTAAGAATGCCTGCAGGCACAGCGTCAGGAGGTTGTGGGGCAGGATGGTGGGGAAAAAGGAGGGAAGATGGGCAAACGTGTTGGCAGAGTGCGGCAAATAAACAGGGTGGTATACAAGAAGGAGGAGGAGATGATAGGGCAGAGGGGGTGGAAACTGTTGGCTGGAGGGTTTGGGGACAGTAGTTGCTGTAGGTTGAAGCCGGGAACAGAGAACGTGTTGTAAGGATAACTCCCGTCGGTGCAGTTCAGAAAAGCTGGTGGTGGAGGGGAGGATCCAGATGGCTCAGGTATGAAGCAGCCATTAAAATCAAAGATGGCTCAGGTAGTGATGGAGTCATTGAAATCAAATGTATGATGTTCAGCTGCATGTTGTGCCACAGTTTGGTCTACTTTGATCTTGGCAGCAATTTAGCTGTGGCCATTCATCCTGGTGGACAGCTGCTTGGTAGTGATACCAATATATAAAGCTGTGCAATGATTGCAGCAGAGCTGTTAAATGACAGGACTGCTTTCACAATTGGCCCAGTCCCTGATGGAGTAGGATAAACCTGTGACAGGACTGGAATAGGAAGTGCTGGGTGGGTGGATTGGGCTGGTTTTGCACCTGCATCTTCCACAGGGATGTGATCCTTGTGGCAAGGGGTTGGGATTGGGATTGGGAGTGGCATAAGGATGGATTAGGATGATGTGGAGGTTGGGTGGGCGATGGGGACCACTTTAGGAGGGGTGGGAAGTATCTCAGGTAGGACGGCCATCATTTCAGAGCATGATGATAGGTAATCAAAGCTCTGGTGAAGGATATGGAACAGTTGTTCCAGTCTGGGGTGATAAACGGGACACTCCTTTGTGGCTGTCCTTGGGGGTCGTGGAAGGATTGGTGGTGTGAGGGGAAATGTCGTGGGAGATATGTTTGCTGACTAGGTCTGGAGGATAGTGCCTGTCTATGAAGGCCTTCATGAGATCCTCAGCATACAGAGCAAGAGAGTTTTTTGTCACTGCAGATATGCCATCCTAGGTGCCCTGGCTGCATGGGAGGGATTTTTTGGTGTGAAAGAGATGACAACTGTCAAAATGCAGGTACTGTCAGTGGCTGGTGGGTTTAATATGGACAGAGGTGTGGATGAAGCCATCAGAGAGGAGCAGGTCAACATCTAGGAAGAAAGCACACAGAGTTGAGGAGGACATCGTGAAGCAAATGGGAGATAAAGTATTGAGGTTGTGAAGGAACGAAGATGGGGTGTCTTGGCCCTGAGTCCAGATCATGAAGATATCCTGAATGAACCTGAGCCAGACTAGGGGTTTGGTGTTTTGGGAGGCTAGGAAGGTCTCCTCTGGATAGACAATGAAAAGGTTAGCAGAGGAAGGTGATTTTCAATGGCTACTTCTCCTTTGAAGGAAAACAAATCTGTAGCACAGCATAGTTGTACTTGCCCGCAACTCAGTGTGCCATCTTTAAATTAATTAGCAGTCTATCCTTTCCCTTATACTGTTGATATTCCAATCTGGAGTTTCCATTGTCTGACATGATTTAGTATTATAGACTGAACTTGGAAAGTGGTGTTGCGTTAACCAAAGGGGTGATGCATCTAATGACAGGTTTCTATGACACTTTTCCTTTTTTCTGTGTTAATACACCACCAAAATTTGGCTTACAAAACAGGTAGAACTATGTGCACTGAACCATTTGTTCTGGTCTTAAGTTTGTGTATTATGTGCATGTTTAAGACTGATATGTCTAAAAGACAAAAAAATGTTTTGAGCAGATTTGATCAAACTTACGATCATATTCAGTCTCTTTCCTCTAGCCCCATTGGCTCATGGTAGGCAAGAGCACATTTCGATTTCTGGGCCTTCCTATGGTTTTGTGGTCAGAGTTTTTGTTACTCAGAAAGTCGTGTCCTGCAAGTTGTGAGGATCCAAACTTCTGTCTTATCACACCATGTGATGGCAAGTAAAATATCAGACAATCTGAACTGATCTTCCTTCAGCTGTTCTTTCATTCTCGGCACATCACACCTGTTTTTGCGAACAGTGTTACACACATAATACCGTCATGCAACTAAATAATAATGCTGGAATGGAATATGAATCATTCACACAAACAGTATGTCCTTTATGAAGATCATATTCTTGGATGTCACTGGCAGCTTCTGTATAAACAATGAAATCCAGTACACAACCAATTCCAGAATCACATAACATGACCAGCATTATTCTAAATCTGCTTTTCTTATGAGGAGTGTTGTGCCTGAAGACTAATCTTCTATTGAACAAAAGCAAATTTTCTTAGAATGTGACTATTTTTGGTTGTCACTGATACTGAATGAAACAACTTTACTGTTACCAGTTTATTTCCACAACACATTTTAAAAAACTTCCATCATCAGGTGGATCTTTGCAGTTTGACATAATTTGGAATGACATTATTTTTAGGCAATTTCTGTTGAAGTGAGTGTGTTGTGTTGTCATTCCAAGTTTTTCTGGTATATTTTTGTATCTGAATCATGATGATGGAATTTAAAGAAAATATTCATCAATACATAATTTATTAAATGGGTATAACACGTTTTAGGTCTGAAATATTTCATCAATAAATTACTTTGAAAAGTCGGTCTCCACCAGTAGACAAGGTACTGTCAGCAAAATGCAGTAAATCAAGAATCAAATGAAATCAGTCTTTCAACACCACATCTCCATAAATTGACATCATTAGAGGAGAAACTCCTGGCCAACACTCATGTAGTGACAGCTTCTTTATGCAAGGCAAAAGGAGGGTATGGTGTGAGGAAAAGATGGAATTCTTCACAAGTTATGTCTTTCCAAATAGTCATGTGAGAAAGAAGTGGTCACTTTTCTTTAGAGTCATATAAAAGCTTCTTTCTTTTGCAACAGACTTCATAAACCACAGCGATACAAATAACTGGAAACATTGCAAGATTGAACATCCGGCAGCTAGATCACAAGGAACTTCTGCATTCTCTCATTTAAAGGTGTGTGCTACTGTATGAAATTCATTTTATGTGGACACTTCTGTGTTTTCTTAGAAAAACCAATACAGTGTCACTTTCATCTCAGTCTGAAGAAGATTCTGAAATAAAATATCTTCATGTGTGATAGTTGGGAAGGCTGAGATGATGTGATTCATAAAAAGCAGTATTTTTCAGATCAGTCAGGGTTAGTCTGTTTTCCAATTTTTGTCTGTAAGGTCAAGTTTTATACTATGGCTTTTTTAAACAAAGATTTATGATATGAAAAAAGGTTTGTGACCAATAAAATATTTTTTTATGAGGGAGATGGATTGAAAAATTAGATTGTGAGTAATCTTGTGCACCAGAGAGTGATTCTTGATCTCTGTATTGGGACTGTTATCCAAGTAATATAAACTCATTGAAAATGTGAACGCATTTGACAAATCCCAACAGAAGCAAAAAAATGTAAAAGATCACATATTTATACCACGGAGGTCAAAATTTGAAAATAACAAATTTATACGAAAAATTAAATAATTTGTCACAAGAAGTGTGTTATGAAATTTTCCGAAGATGATTAAATACACTGTAATTACGTTCCAACAAAGTAAAAGATGTACCAATTGTTGGAAGATATCTACTATTGCCTTCAGTATTGTTGACAACATGATGGGAGATGCTTGCAACCTGTGTCGTTAGAGATCATTTTATTCCTTTCCTTTTTTTATCATTATGTGGATAGCTACCTGGCAGATTTTATAGAGGACACAATTATTTTTTGTATCCTCTTTTATGACAGCTTGAAGATGAGAACTGGCTGACTTTGATGAAATTGCTTCAGACATGATCACGTTTCTCTATAACTTTTTTCTTTTGCCAAGCATCTTAAAGGTAAAATTTTGAAGAAAATACAGTCAGATATGAAACTTCCAGGACATTGGTTTAGGAAACTTGTTTCCTATAGATGTCAGATGTTAGAACCAGTTGGGCTGAGACTTTTAAGAACAATGGTCAGCTCTTGAAAAGTACTTTCTTCAGTTTATACACCAAGAAAAAGAAAGCTGAGAGGTTCTTTGAAATCCAAGAACATCATTAAACTCTTAAAAGACAAAACTACTAAAAAGAAATTGTTTGCTTGTACAAGTTTTCATACATCTTCAAGATTCATTGGCTTCTATCAGCAGGGAGACTCTTTAACGCAAGGGTGGCCAAGAATTTGCCTTACAAACCAAAGTGTGCAGCCAGGCTGCACACTTTGGTTTGTAAGGCAAATTCTTGGCCACCCTTGCGTTAAAGAGTCTCACACCATGTGTAGCTGGCAGTACAGTCGTATAGCGTACAACATGATTTCATTTTTCTCACCAACATGGATCACAAACGAAACAAGTATTCAGTATTATTTAATTTTTTTTATTTTTATCAGCTACAAACATTAGCATGTCTGGGACAAAAACAAAATAGTGTTTGCTAAAGGCAGACCCCACTCAAAAACATACATTATTAGCATTCAGACTGATGCAGAAAATTTCACAGATTTTTGCACTTAGATTGCCACGTAACCATGACTTATTTAGTTTCACAATCAAAAAAGTTCTTTCACACTTATTGATGTAGCACTTTTGCAACCTCATTATAGACATGGCAACTCTATCTGAGGCAAATGATGTTGACAACATCCTCGACAGTTTTAACATAAAAGGATTTGTGTTTAAAACAGGAATTATAGTGCATCAATTAGTTACATTCACACATGCATTGGGGCACTTTCAACTGAAATGGCAAATGATCATGAAAACAGATGTAAGATTGGCAGAGTCCTCAAAATGTTTAAAAACTATCCTTGTAATGCTTCCAAGGCCATAATAAATTCTTCAGATCTCATGTTTCCTTTAACACCAGCGGGCTTAGAGAACTGGTCTTTATTCATAAGAGTTTACCCCTTCTACAATGTGATTTTCTTTTTTCAATTGCATCTCCATCGAATCAGAAATAACTTGTTTCTCACCTTGAAATTCCTTACTGTGTTCAATGTGCATAAAGTCCACATAAAATTTGAGGTCTGCAATCCATTCCAGGTGTTCTAATTTGCATTTCTGCATTCCTTTTTCCTTCATAAATTCATCAAGTGTTTTAAATTGGACAGTAGTTCCAGGCATGCCCCTTGACTTAACCAGTGTACTCTGCAGTAGTATACAAAGTCTCCATACTCTTCATTCAATTCCATCACAAACTGTTGCAGCTGACAGTGGAATACTGTGTGCAACTTCAGAAATTTCACTATTCATGTGCTCCATGCCTGCAAATTTAGCACAAAGTGTTTCTTGATGTACAGAACTACAAGTACCGTTGTTGAGCATTGTAATTTTTTACCCGCTCACTGTCAATTAAATCTTCAAACTCTTTCTTCATGTTACTGTAATGTCATTTCATGGCACATTTGCAGTACCCGTTGATTATGTGACTGTATAATTGATATTGAGAATTCTCACACTTCTCTTCTTTCATTCCCATTGATTTTTAAAGGCATCTGATGATTCATTGATGGATTGCCCCTTTCTGTGTAAACGGCCACTGGACATGTGAACGTCTTTCATACCAAGAACAAATAGCAAATGGTAAACAACACTTATACCATGGTTCTGTTGAACTGAAAAGAGTTGTGCCAACTGAAAAATGCCACACCACAATATTCAATTAAATGTTGCACTGTACCACATACTTCCAAGAAAGACCAGGCAAATCTAAGACAGGCCGGCTGCAGCGCACACATCCAGCTTGTGTGTGGTTTGGCACGCCATAGCTGGCATTGCTTTCATGTATCTAATCTATAAAGAGCTCACAAGCCCTGTCCAAATGCTCACGAACTAGTTTCTGTTAGTGATGTTCAACTGGGTCTGGAAGCATTTTGTGATAAGTATTACTTGGAAAACATTGTTTGATACTAGAGAAAGTGAATACTGTACCTCAAGAAGCTACGCACACATGAAAGATCCAAAATTTCTATGCAAGCTAGAAATCACTGTGTTTGCTTGTATATATATTTTAGAAAAGACTTTTTTGTGGGTATTACTGTGTTTGGTGTCTCTGATGTTTGCATCCTGCAAAGATAGTGAAAGAAATATCACACAAAAACATAACGGAACTAGCTGCAGTTCTTCCGGTTGAGTACAGTAAACAAGCACTGATTGATGACCAGAAGCTATTGACTGTAGAAGAAGAAAAACCATGCAGTGACAAGAAACCAGTCAACTTTTACTGGAGTCAATTTTTTGAGAAGACATACCTCTGGAGGAAAGAAATACCCTACTGTTATGAAAATTGTGATGGCTGAACTTGCACTTTTGTATGGCAACATGGATGCAGAAAGGGGAGTCTCACTGCTGAGAACATCTTGAATGAAGATACTGCAGATATGTGTGAAAGAACATTGGATCCTCATTTGACTGTAAGAGATGGTGTGGTGACTGAGGGGAAGGCTCATTTTGTAATTACCACTTGGGAACCAGTTTGATCAGCACATACAGTTCATGTCAGATACAAGCAATACTATGAAGATGAGAAGAGAGTGGCTGAGAAAAAAAAAAGTTGCAAGCAAGTATGAAAGGTAAGTGTGCAAAAGAAAAGGTATATATTGAACACAATGTACATGTACTGAAGAAAATGAAAAAGTAGGAAAATATTGTCTATTCCAGATTACTGGATGGCCCAAACAAGTACTTAAAAGAAGCAATAAATAAAAAGAACTTGGTGGGAATTAGTGTGACCTAAGCAATGTTTGAGAGTTCTATGAAAGTATGGGAACAGGAAGTGAAGAAAATTAAAGACAAAGAAAAGGTACAGATACCAGCTGACAATCAGAATAGCAGTGTTATACCATTTTTTCAAATAAGCTAAAATGAAGTGAGAGTTAATGACATGATTTTGTAAAGAAAACTAGATGATTTTGTATATTATATTTATAAAGTAAAAGTTGTACACATTTTGTTCGTATTATTCCGAAAATCGAACTGTACAGCTCCACTTTAAAGCTTTTTCTAGTTTTAGATATATTTGTCGTGAATAGGGGCATTTTAATATTATTATAATAAAGTGCAATGATTTACCTTATTGTTTACTATTATTATTATATGTAGTTTTGTAATAGTTTTGTTTGTTGATTACAATTAAAACAAATAGTTGCAAGTTAGCACCCAATGGGGACAGATTTAAAAAAATGTTTTACACCCTTCCACCCTAATGAGAAATCTGAATCAGTATTTAGATTTTTTATGTCAAAACCATGAACCATGGACCTTGCCGTTGGTGGGGAGGCTTGCGTGCCTCAGCGATACAGATAGCCGTACCGTAGGTGCAACCACAACGGAGGGGTATCTGTTGAAAGGCCAGACAAACGTGTGGTTCCTGAAGAGAGGCAGCAGCCTTTCCAGTAGTTGCAAGGGCAACAGTCTGGATGATTGACTGATCTGGCCTTGTAACAATAACCAAAATGGCCTTGCTGTGCTGGTACTGCGAACGGCTGAAAGCAAGGGGAAACTACAGCCGTAATTTTTCCCGAGGGCATGCAGCTTTACTGTATGATTACATGATGATGGTGTCCTCTTGGGTAAAATATTCCAGAGGTAAAATAGTCCCCCATTCGGATCTCCGGGCGGGGACTACTCAAGAGGATGTCGTTATCAGGAGAAAGAAAACTGGCGTTCTACGGATCGGAGCGTGGAATGTCAGATCCCTTAATCGGGCAGGTAGGTTAGAAAATTTAAAAAGGGAAATGGATAGGTTGAAGTTAGATATAGTGGGAATTAGTGAAGTTCGGTGGCAGGAGGAACAAGACTTCTGGTCAGGTGACTACAGGGTTATAAACACAAAATCAAATAGGGGTAATGCAGGAGTAGGTTTAATAATGAATAGGAAAATAGGAATGCGGGTAAGCTACTACAAACAGCATAGTGAACGCATTATTGTGGCCAAGATAGATACGAAGCCCACACCTACTACAGTAGTACAAGTTTATATGCCAACTAGCTCTGCAGATGATGAAGAAATTGAAGAAATGTATGATGAAATAAAAGAAATTATTCAGATTGTGAAGGGAGATGAAAATTTAATAGTCATGGGTGACTGGAATTCGAGTGTAGGAAAAGGAAGAGAAGGAAACATAGTAGGTGAATATGGATTGGGGGACAGAAATGAAAGAGGAAGCCGCCTGGTAGAATTTTGCACAGAGCACAACATAATCATAACTAACACTTGGTTTAAGAATCATGAAAGAAGGTTGTATACATGGAAGAACCCTGGAGATACTAAAAGGTATCAGATAGATTATATAATGGTAAGACAGAGATTTAGGAACCAGGTTTTAAATTGTAAGACATTTCCAGGGGCAGATGTGGACTCTGACCACAATCTATTGGTTATGACCTGTAGATTAAAACTGAAGAAACTGCAAAAAGGTGGGAATTTAAGGAGATGGGACCTGGATAAACTAAAAGAACCAGAGGTTGTACACAGATTCAGGGAGAGCATAAGGGAGCAATTGACTGGAATGGGGGAAATAAATACAGTAGAAGAAGAATGGGTAGCTTTGAGGGATGAAGTAGTGAAGGCAGCAGAGGATCAAGTAGGTAAAAAGACGAGGGCTAGTAGAAATCCTTGGGTAACAGAAGAAATATTGAATTTAATTGATGAAAGGAGAAAATATAAAAATGCAGTAAGTGAAACAGGCAAAAAGGAATAGAAACGTCTCAAAAATGAGATCGACAGGAAGTGCAAAATGGCTAAGCAGGGATGGCTAGAGGACAAATGTAAGGATGTAGAGGCCTATCTCACTAGGGGTAAGATAGATACCGCCTACAGGAAAATTAAAGAGACTTTTGGAGATAAGAGAACGACTTGTATGAATATCAAGAGCTCAGATGGAAACCCAGTTCTAAGCAAAGAAAGGAAAGCAGAAAGGTGGAAGGAGTATATAGAGGGTCTATACAAGGGCGATGTACTTGAGGACAATATTATGGAAATGGAAGAGGATGTAGATGAAGATGAAATGGGAGATACGATACTGCGTGAAGAGTTTGACAGAGCACTGAAAGACCTGAGTCGAAACAAGGCCCCCGGAGTAGACAATATTCCATTGGAACTACTGACGGCCGTGGGAGAGCCAGTCCTGACAAAACTCTACCATCTGGTGAGCAAGATGTATGAAACAGGCAAAATACCCTGAGACTTCAAGAAGAATATAATAATTCCAATCCCAAAGAAAGCAGGTGTTGACAGATGTGAAAATTACCGAATTCTTTACAGACAAATGGAAAAACTAGTAGAAGCCAACCTCGGGGAAGATCAGTTTGGATTCCGTAGAAACACTGGAACACGTGAGGCAATACTGACCTTACGACTTATCTTAGAAGAAAGATTAAGAAAAGGCAAACCTACGTTTCTAGCATTTGTAGACTTAGAGAAAGCTTTTGACAACGTTGACTGGAATACTC
This sequence comes from Schistocerca americana, assembly GCF_021461395.2. Taxonomy (NCBI): domain Eukaryota; kingdom Metazoa; phylum Arthropoda; class Insecta; order Orthoptera; family Acrididae; genus Schistocerca; species Schistocerca americana. The sequence goes on along the minus strand of NC_060121.1, from coordinate 321,359,068 downwards.
TCTTTCAAATTCTAAAGGTGGCAGGGGTAAAATACAGGGAGCGAAAGGCTATTTACAATCTGTACAGAAACCAGATAGCAGTTATAAGAGTCGAGGGACATGAAAGGGAAGCAGTGGTTGGGAAGGGAGTAAGACAGGGTTGTAGCCTCTCCCCGATGTTGTTCAATCTGTATATTGAGCAAGCAGTAAAGGAAACAAAAGAAAAATTCGGAGTAGGTATTAAAATTCATGGAGAAGAAATAAAAACTTTGAGGTTCGCCGATGACATTGTAATTCTGTCAGAGACAGCAAAGGACTTGGAAGAGCAGTTGAATGGAATGGACAGTGTCTTGAAAGGAGGATATAAGATGAACATCAACAAAAGCAAAACAAGGATAATGGAATGTAGTCTAATTAAGTCGGGTGATGCTGAGGGAATTAGATTAGGAAATGAGGCACTTAAAGTAGTAAAGGAGTTTTGCTATTTGGGGAGCAAAATAACTGATGATGGTCGAAGTAGAGAGGATATAAAATGTAGGTTGGCAATGGCAAGGAAAGCGTTTCTGAAGAAGAGAAATTTGTTAACATCCAGTATTGATTTAAGTGTCCGGAAGTCATTTCTGAAAGTATTCGTATGGAGTGTAGCCATGTATGGAAGTGAAACATGGACAATAAATAGTTTGGACAAGAAGAGAATAGAAGCTTTCGGAATGTGGTGCTACAGAAGAATGCAGAAGATTAGATGGGTAGATCACATAACTAATGAGGAAGTATTGAATAGGATTGGGGAGAAGAGAAGTTTGTGGCACAACTTGACCAGAAGAAGGGATCGGTTGGTAGGACATGTTCTGAGGCATCAAGGGAACACCAATTTAGTATTGGAGGGCAGCGTGGAGGGTAAAAATCGTAGAGGGAGACCAAGAGATGAATACACTAAGCAGATTCAGAAGGATGTAGGTTGCAGTAGGTACTGGGAGATGAAAAAGCTTGCACAGGATAGAGTAGCATGGAGAGCTGCATCAAACCAGTCTCAGGACTGAAGACCACAACAACAACAACAATGTCAAAACTAGTAATTCAGTTTTTGTACTCAAAATATTTTGATAAGTGAGCAATTTTGTGAATGTAATCCAAAAAACAATGAACTAAGTGCTTCTGCAAGACTGACTATTCCAAACATCAGATTAATTACTGAATCTATGCAAGCTAGTTGTTTGGGTGAAAAATAAAGCAGTTGTCCTAGTGGACTGCATAAAAATCAGCTCATCACAAGTTATGCTTAACCAAACAGGCAGACATATGAGAGCAAGCTGACATTATTGCACATACAATACCTTACTTACCCACCATCATGCATCATAACAAAACCACTGATATATCAGCACAACTGTGGGTAACAGCTAGTATTTCATAATTTCTTTATTTTTCTTAATATGGATACAGAAGTGTGCATCTTGTTGACAACATAAAATGTTTTTAACTAGCAGCAGTCTGATGTCCACAAACATAACAATATATACATATAGCAAAATATTTATTGCAAATGCATTAACAGCTTCTTAAACAAGAACAGTGGAACAGAAATCTCCATAACCCTTAACAATTTTTATATCTCCTCAGTCATCAGTTGTTTAGGGTTCAATTATTACTGATATATCACTATTTTAATAATTTTGACGAAAATATCTCAAACACGCAGGTATCTGGACCTTTACATGTGGTCTTCAAAGACTGTGTCTATGTCATGAAAGGAAAATTAATATTTTCAAAGAGGCAGAGACAAAAATATATATGAATAGAATTCATTATACTGTGAATAAAAACTGTAAGCTTGATAAAACTATACCATTCAGGAAAAATAAACTGGCATATCCTGGAATAGAAATCGGATTATATTTTGAATAAATCGACAGAAGCTCCTCCACAATGCTTTTGAACAAAAAAGATCTGCTTTTTAAAGCTTATGTAAAACAGTAATATGGCCAGTTTTATTTCTGCCCTCCTTTTCCTTGTCATTACCTTACACCAAAAGGAAGCTCCTGAGAAATATCTGTCTTTCTAACATCATGAGAAAACTGACCAATGAAATTAATTTCATTATTCTCATTTTACATAACAGTAGCACTTTGATGAAGGAGATAGTCTTAACAGTTTGCTGAACAATAATTGAGATTTTTTTCTTTTATGCCACAGAAAGCTTTGCTGTTAATTTATGGCACATTTATTTCCATTTCAACACTCTCATGCTATGAACTTAAAACAAGTATTAATTACATGATGTTCAAATATAAACCATTAAAATTTCCAACAGTGTATTTTTTAGTGAGCTAATTGTTATATGCTTTTAGAAACAAACTCTTGTGCAGCAAACTGCTCACCCTTTAGTTATAAATTTATTTAATTCCCTAAAAAATATATGCAATGATATAGTGAACCATTGTAATATACCTAATGTTGCAATAAGTTATTTTATCTTATGATCCCTGTTCTCTATGAATCAAATTGACATTTTAACAATTTCTTTTTCCAACAGAGCTTCCTTGTTGGTATGACACTCACCCAGAATAAACCAAAGTTTGGTTTCTGCATTTATATGAGGGTTCTTTGTTCCATAGTTCATGTCTTGAACATGCTGAGTTTAATGAGTAGCAAGAAGATATGTGCCACTGAACAACAGATAAACCTAGCTCATTGGCTGAACTTTTTGTTTGAGAAGTCTTTGTGATTAATACTTTCCACTGATCAATGGAAGTTTTTCCTGAAAACAAACTAAAGGGTCTAAAATTAATAACTGAGATATTACTGTTCATATAGCCTTCAATAGAATGTAGACACGTAATGTCTGATGGTCTCCATTGCCCATTGGTATCTGCAAGGACACTGGAGTACAGGGTTTTTATTTATATATTGCATGGGATATAATTTGTTTTTTGTGTCACCTATAAAATTTATTTATTGTGGCATGACAAGTCTCGAAACTAAAAAGAACTCATTTACGTAAAAAATGTCAATTTTAGAGTTTTACTCTCTCCTGCTCACCTGTCTACCAGAAAAATTTCTGTAGATGCCCATGCCATTGCCTTTTCTGTTTTCTCTTTGAAACTGAAAAAGTCATATAATACTTGACACTAGTAAAAAATATGATAACATAAAACTATTGAATTTTAAATGCACTTTGGTCTGTAATGTTTTGCCTCTCTCAACAATGAGTTTCTTTAGTCAAAGGAATTTACAGCAATGACACTAAGAACATTCTATTACAAAAATTCTTATAATTATAAGTATGTTGCATCCCTTCCAACCATTTCAATAATGTTTCAAAATATACTGTTCACCTCCATTGCACACTCTGTATTGACAATCTGAGACTATTGTCATCATTTCTGTCCCTTGCTGGGCTGTGATGCAGCACATCATCAAAATCACAATGTTTGTTGCTCACTCTGTCTACACTATTATAGGAGAATGTGCAGTCCAGGCTGTTTTCAAAATTCCAAGCAGTGTAGCAGAGAGCACTGGGCTGTTCAGTCATGGCACCTTGAGGGTCATCACACTGTTTATGCACTGCAATTCCATATGAATTTGTTTGCATTAGTGATTGAAGAAAACTGTAACAGATCACAAAAATAGGCCCACCACACATGCCTTTATCAATTTCTGGACAACTGCATAAGTTTAATAAATCATATACAGCCTGCTACAGACATATGCCTTGATCAATCTAATGCATTAGATATGACCAAATTTGAGGTTTTACCTGAAACTGGATCTCTAGTTACCTGAATGGAAGAAGAAATTTTACTGAAGTCAGAAACTGCAGAAATTATACGAATTCTTAACATGGAAGGTCAGTCACACAAAGTACAATAAACGGTGTCCCATAGGACCCTGTTTTTTGGCTCTGTACACTGATGACCTTCCACAGCATATAACAAAGGATAGTTCCCTTTTATATGCACATGTCACAAATTACTCATAATCTGCAGAGGGAAAACAGATAATAAGAGGTTGTCAATGAAGATACCTCTTTTGTAAAATCATGGTTTCAGGCAAACAGGTAAGTAATAAACATTCTGAAAACTCGAAACACGAACTTTGACACAATGCAAAATGTTATCCTTATGCAGATATACTTGTTGGCAGGAATATATTTGTCAATTTACAGAACATCAAATTTCTTTGATTGTCTATCAGAAACACACTAAACTGAAGCTACATCCAAACAAAATCTATTTCTTGTTGAGGTCAAAAAGAGGTACTGCCAACACAGATGCCTTTGAAGTTTGGATACCATTCACTACTTGAGTCTGTCATAGGCTATGGTCAGACCTTCTGGCAAAATAGTCCTGAGCTCACAGCATGTTTATATTACAGACACAAGGGATCAAATAAAGGCATGTAAAATGAAAGCTGATCTCGTTAAACTGCTGTCCCAACAGTTCAAAATCCTGCCACTGCTATGCATTTTTATACTGGAGTAAACATGTTTTACAGTACAGCACTTATAATTATTTCACAAAACTCTAGATTGCCACCCCACAACACTCCAATGAAAGGCAATCACGAATTATAGTGCGTGAACCCAAACTGTATACAGATGGTACTAAATCTGTGGGAAGAAGAATAGACAATCACCTTGCAGCAGACAGCAAGTCGATCAGTCTCCAAGAAAAATAAGATACAAACTGTGAAAATTTTTACTAAGCTACTGGTTCTAATCTGTTGCTGAATGTCTGGAAACAGAAGTGTAATTTTCCTAAAATCTGAGACTTTTCTTGAGACATAGAGTAAGTCCACCCCTAATCACACAGCTGTGATCTTTTTATATATATGGTAAGCTTCTCAGAAAAGCTGACTTGTATGTAATATTTTTGTGTATAGTTCCATCTCAGTCAGAAATACTGTTTGTTACACATGTTGTATTATACTGATACAAGATAGTGATATGTGAGCATTGTACTGACTCATCTAATATCAGTTGCACAAGAGATTGTACTGATTCCACCCATGGAGAAAATGAAAATGGAATAATGTCTACCTTACAATGATCATCTGCAGATATTACTTCATGGTAAAAGGTACCCTCTGCCATGCACTGTATTGAGGCTTGCAGAGTATGTATGTAGAGATAGAAGTTTGTGAGCACTAACTTCACAGTCTGGCTGGTAGAATCTCTCGGGATAATGAAACAGAGCTATACATTGACTTCCTGAGAATAAGTGGATGGGATGTGTTGTGGAAATAAACTGAAACTGGCTCCATGCAGGCAACATGAAATGCATGTGTGTCTAGCAGACATCACAGTCGTGACACTGTGTCACCAGTTACCGATTGATGAGGGAGCAACTGCAATCTCCTTGAAGCAATCATGTTGGCTTCTCTTCAGGAATAAATGCTTTATGTAAGAGTACATACATGTTTTCAAAAAGGAAGGTAGTGTGGAACATCATTTTCATGTGCGTACTTAAATTCCTGCAAACAAATTTTGTTTTGCTGCAAAACTCCTCCATCTGTTGATTGCAAGTAGGAAAACAGATTTTATTCCCTATGAAGTCAGATGCCTGAAGCTATTCTTAATCCACAATTGGCAAAGCATACAAAATAGAGACACTCGAAATGCCCTTCATCCCAAGAGACCAAACTGCAAGGAAATTTGCAACTGACTTGTTTACATATTGTACATTTCAAAAACTGGAGGTTTCTTCCTCATTGTATTCGGTATGAAATGAAAAGGAGAAAAGAAATAGTGTCACCTAAATTACCTTCTGTTCCTCAGAATCCAAAAGATAGATGTGTCACATTTTGTTTAGCACATTTAGCCCTATTCTGATTTAACAATATTTGTGTCACATACCTTTCTTTATTTTAAAGTTTTCACTTTTTAAAACGTTGATTTCAGTAATTTTTATGTATATTTAGGTATATTTTGCAGAAAAATGTAAAGGTTCAATTGAAAAAGCATTGGTCAAGGAACAATAGCGCAAATGTATAAATTTTGTACAAGAGCTTGTGAAAACATTTGCCAGTTCAGCTGTCTTTCCTGAAATGATTGCATACATGTGAGAAATGCTTTTAAGATGCATAAATAGATAAACTGTTACTGGTTATGGATACTTCTTCCAAATATAAACTTAACTGTCATCATAAAACTCTGTTCATATAAAGACAACATATTTTTGTTTATGAAACCAATATTCCACATATTCAATATGTACACATGAGTAACAGGACTGATAAACTCCTCTAAGAAAGCAACACAAGTTTAACACGCATATTTAAAATACAATAAAACAATTTCTGAATAGTCTTGCTACTTTCATATGTTGCATACATTATCTTTCAACTTCGAAAACTCATTTAGTGAATACTTGCTTCAAAATTGCACTTTATAGAAATGGTATGTACTCATAAAAATTAATACGACAGCTCATAAACAATTAACTTTAGCAGCAGAAGCTTCACACATATTGGAAGTGCGTTCTTGAATAATGCTGATGAAAACAAAAAAGCATTTAATACTAAGCTTTATTTGTATGGTTGTATGTGCTGTTCAGGCCACAATAGATTCATTTTTGAGAAGCTTTATGCACCGGACTGAAGAAAGAGCTATGCAAATGGCATTCTCACATTAAACATATAATAACTAGAGGCAGCATGAAGTAACAGCTAATGTGTGAAGATCTGAACTGCTGCTGACATTCATTAGGCTATTTAGCTATGGAACTTCCATACACTAACAGAGATTATGTCAGTGTCCACTACTAAAGAACACTGGTTGCAATGCTGCTTTCAGAAGATGATGGAAAGGGCAATCAAGTATGTACATTGATAACTTAGTTTTTGCAGCAAAAATTCTTGTATAAATGCTTCATGGCATTCTTGCCACATCAGATTTTTATTCAGTCTTGAACTTTCGATGACTTGCTCCGTTGTCATCATCAGGAGATTCCAGTAAGCCGTTAGGTACTTTATTTAGTTGGCTAAATTATGTCAAGGGACATTACAAAATCATGGAACTTCCATATTCTAGCGAAATTATGTTAATATCTATGACTAAAGAACACTGGTAGCAATGCGGCTTTCAGTAGATGATGGATTCCTCAGTTGATTTCTCTGTTGCCTTTCAGCATCAAGCACCAATTTCCATGCACCACTAAGGTGTAGCCTCTTTCATGGTTAAACTTGTTACACATTCTGATCTCAACAGTGTCTTTGATGACAGAATCCCATTAGGTAAATGCATGGGATTATATTTATGTTTCTTCAAACATAATCATTTTTGTTAATTCATGAGGCTGCATTCAGCAACTACAGATTCGTCGAATATGTGGTATTTAATGTGCTGTTGGTGCTTTGGCTGTGTTCTAAAATAGTTCTTATCAACTGACCAATTTAATTGCTACCATGTGCACACAGTAGCAGTGACATTGGTCATGAAATACAATTTCATAATGCTGCATAGAGCGTCGATGCAACATTAAAATATCACAAATTCAACAAATCTGCAGTTGCTAAACACAGCCTCATGAAGTAAAATATGACTACGTTCGACAAAATGGAAACGCTATCCCATGCATCTACCTACTGAGATTCAACCATCAAAGAAGCTCTTGAGATCAGAATGTGTAACAACAAAATTTAAACGGGATAGTGGCTACACCCATAATAGTGCCTGGAAAGCGGTGCTTAAAGCTGAAAGGCAACAGAGAAATCTGCCGAGTCAGCCACCATCCATTGTAATCACAATTAATATCTAACTACTTCCATCACAGACATAATCTCTGGTAGCATATGGAAGTTCCCTGACTTTGCGACATCTCCGTAATACAATTTGGCCAATTTTATAAACTACCTAAATACCAACTGAAATCTCCAGAAGAGGAAGTTGTGAAAATCTCAAGACTGAATATGAATCAAACATGGCAAGAACTTCATGAAGTATTGATTCAAGTAATGTACATTAAAAGTTTATCACCATGTTAGTTCCTCAAGACCGGCATAACTGCTTTAAACAGAAATTTACATTTACATTAATATTTCAATTGAGGAGCAGGTCTATAAGCCTGATCCTGAATACATAATTTGCATTACCACTACATCTGTAACATGTTTGGTGTTACACAGAACTACAATAGTAGTTACAGTGTGGCCACTGAAAGAACAACCATTAATGATTAGTTTTGGCACTGTAGGAATAACAGAGCAATTACATGACATAATGAACCTGTCAGCCACACATTCTGTTACTGTTTCCATGATACAACTGTTGTACAGTATAGTGTGATATATCAACAGGCACAGCAAATACAAGTTGCTATAAATGTCAGACCAGCCACACAAAGGAAGAGAATAATTTTTTACAAAAATTTCTCCACATAAATGTCAAGGTAAGTTAAAAAGTAATTCCCTTGAATCTTGATGAAGGAGAATTTCATTTCAGATTTACAAAACATACAGGTTTTTTGCTCATTCCAGGGGTATCATTTAATACAGTGTCACCTGAGGCCATAGCCCACTGTTCTGTAAAATTATATTAAAATATAACTTCCTAATATATGGCATCCCTTATGTTATGGTTGTCTGTTCATTTTCAGACGCAGTGTTCCATATACTTTGTTTACTTTCGGGTTGCATTGCTCCTCCTTTTAATTCTGTGTGGTACATTACAAGTAGTTTTCTTGAACTGGACTTTTGTATTCATAGCATCCCTTTTAAGGCTGTCTTTAAATGAGTGTCCTTTTCTTTTCACTGCATACTACACATGCTTCTGACTTTAGGAACAGGATAGCATAATACATGCTGTATATTTACTTCGTCACCATAAAGAAAGTAAAAAAATGTTTCTGCTGTTTATATATATATCTGTGCTACACACATAATTTTTGCTACAAAATACTGCTGTTGCCCATTTCAGATTTTTCATGGTGACTGTTAACTGATGCACGTTCTGTATCCCTAGTATGAGAGACAAGATTTTATTCTCTTCTTCTAGATGAAAATTATACTCTTGGATCTACAAATAAAACTTATGTGCAGAAACCACAATATCCAGAAACAGAGTTGTGTGTTTTTATAGCTATATGGCAATGCCATGCACATTCAGAATGAGGAGCAGTCCATAAATACTCCAATACAGACAATGATACAAATGCTAAATATAATCGTTACAAAGCTTTGGAAAGAAAACCTTATACTCATTTTTTCCATTTTATACTTCACATTATACAACATGTATGCCAAATGTAGAGTGAGTTTATTTTGAATAATCTGTGTACTCGGCATTGTTGCACAGGCGCTACCACACAAAGATATGCATGCTGTTCCTAAATGTGTTTAAACTTTTGGCTAATGTGACTGTACACAGTACACGATACGGAATGTACTTGGCAGGCCCAAATTAATACACTGAGTTGAACGACATCAACTTTTAGTACAATTTTACAGAAAAGCAAAATTTTTGGCAGTGACACAACTTTTTCATATTTAACCATTTTGAGATGCAACTTGTACTTGTACTTGAAACTCTTAACAACAGCTATTCTGTTTAATTTAATGTTGCTACAGGTATCAACTAACAATTTACTGCATAAACCCACACCATGCTATAATAGCAACTAACATATCTCTAATAGTAAGTGTCATTCTTGACATTTCTTCAAGTATTTTGTGAAATTCACCTATGTTGTCAGTAGTTAAGATCCAATGTATGTTGAGACTACTTTTTGTGTGTTTCTAGTCTTTTTTAATTCTTAAAGAATCTTTTAATGCACTACATTTTACCCCTCCTCAATGATCCCACACAATCTAAAGGTTACTGTTTGTGTTATTTGTAGTTAAGTCTCACTTTCCTTACAGAATGGCATTTATGAGTCCCTGAGAAATTATTAACAATACTATATTCCCGTCCATATTGACATCCAATAGCATCACCTGTTCCCAGGCCATGATTATGAACTTAGTTTATTGGACAGAATAGTTTGTAGTATATCAGTTGATTTTACGGTACGTGGACCTTTGTACTATTTTCAGGAAATATTGTACATCATTACGAAATAAATAAATATCATGTGGCACTCTGCTGGGGAAAATCTTTGTAAGAAAAAGCATGTTTTTAAGTATAATTCTTTATGGCTGCTGCAGTGCTGCGATCAGCAATTGCTCAATGAATACCTATAGCTATTGGATATCCATAAACACCAAAACAGAAGCATTCATCCATGTTTATTTTCCTCTTCAATTATTTAAAATGCCCAGCTGATCAAAACTCCTGTCAAGCGTAAAATACACATAATTATTTGTTTTCTGTGTGTAAAAAATGATAAAATGGTAACAATTATTGGTAGGATAGTGATGTTTATGAGGAAAATTTGATGAGTAGTGGAATGTTAAGGACATTGGTTGAAACATATAAAGAAACGCTCACTAATGTTAATGATGAAGTGTGAAGTGGGCAGCTGTCTGTCGCCATTTAAAAACTTCGTGCAGTAAGTAGATGTAAAAGAAGAACATGTGCCTTATGAGTCTGCCCGTTCCAAAACATGTTATTTATGTCATTGTTCTGCAGAATGCTGAAACTACATTGTGCTTATTCCAAGTACCTAAAATACTGACTGAAGTGCAAAAAGCCAACCGAATAGCCAGTGTTTTGAATTTCTTTCTATGGTAGAAAAGGTGAAGCCAAATTGTCACTGGAGATGAAACATGAGTGGCTCACGTTACATCGGCAATGAAATATCAATCCTTGAAATGGAAGCATTCAACATTACTACAGAAAATGGTGTTCAAGTAATCAATTTCAGCCTGAAAAACCATGTGAACTGTGTTTTGGTATAGGTAGGGGAAATTGCTTCAGGATTTTTTGCCTCACAGTAACTCAGTCAATTCCGAGGTCATAATTAAAGTGAGTCAAACAATTGAAAACAAAACATGACAAGCTAAGTAAAGGAATTTCTTTGTCTCATGAAAATGTCCATCCTTGTATGACTCAACAAATGCAAGATCTCACCACATTATACAGCTGCAAACAATTTGATCGTATGTGCAGCCCAACGTACAAAACATTTAGACAGTCAGTGTCACAACAGTGACAATGCTGTCAAAACTGCCATTCAGCAATGATTGCCAAATTAGGAGGCAGATTTTTATGGGAATGAAATTCAAAAGTTGGTTGTTCATCATGATAAGGGCAATACCATGAGAAATCAAATGGTTTGTCAAATTCAGGAGTGACTGGTCAGAACTACGGATCAAGGTGGAAGGACAGGAAAATTGCAGAAGCGAGTACACACTAACGTACATGCTAGAGATCAATGACAGTGAAAGATACAGGAAAGAGGATGCTGGAAAAATGATACTGGAAAAAGAGCAGAGGAGAAAGAATGAAGATATTCTGGGAGGTGAAGAAGAAATGTAATTGACAAAGGGGCAACCCATGGTACTAAAGATGCTGCACCGAAGAGGAAGAAGGTGGTGAGGACCTTAATATTTGTGGATATTATGTTGAAAATTAGATTAAGGTTAGACTTTCATGTGATAATGAAATTGTTTAAAAATGCACTTGTGTTTGTTTAATACAAAAATGGCACTCTCTGAGATTAAGTTCGGATAACACACAAATTGTACAATCTTTTGAAGTCTGGTCTTTTATGATGAGATTATTTTAAAGTTTAAAGTGATAAGATAATGGAAAAGATAATGGAAATAAGCTTAGGTGGAAAGGGTGTTCAGACATGACAGTGAAGGCAGATGCAGAGGCTCTGTTGTCATTTTTCGGGGTGCACTCAACCTCGTGATGCCAACTGAGGAGCTACTCGACTGAATAATAGCGGCTACAGTCAAAGAAAACCATCATAACAACCAGGAGAGCGGTGTGCTGACCACATGCCCCTCCTATCTGCATTCCACATCCTCATCTGAGGATGACACGATGGTCGGATGGTCCCCATGGGCCACTTGTGGCCTGACGACAGAGTGCTTTAAGGTAGTTAATTATTACCGAGTGGTACATTCAAATAGCAAACTACTGTTCTATGAGAAAATGAGAAAATCAAGTACTGCAGGCTGGGCTGACAAATGTGGAAAATTTTGGAGGAACAGAAGCTAGCAAAAATGAAATCATCGTTGATATGTGGGGAGGATAACGCAAACTGACTCCCTGCAAATGGTGCAAATCTGTGGATGACTGCTTCTGTTTTAACAGGATTTTGGGAAGGGTTCAGATGATTTTATCTGACTGCCACACACAGGTAGCATGGTCTATGATTGGGTAGAGAATCTGTTAATTACTGTTTATGTGTATGAAGGAACTGTGGCAATACTGTCACATTGTGTAGATACTTTCAAAATGGCCTAATATTTTACAACATACTCAGAACTATTTATTTAGTAGTAGAATGAAGTAGGCAATGGAAAAGGAGGCTGTTTTCTGTTTTTGAATGTTTATTGATACCAGAAACATTAAAACTAATGTAAATCCTCAAATCAGTAGCTTAATGCACATAATAGATTTTTCAAAACCAAGACTACATCTCCGCTAAAACTCAGGCATTGGGTATCCACTACTCAAATAGAAGCCAAAGAAGCATATTTTTTATGCACTCTGTTATTTCACTACCTAAAGAAGGAACCATAGAAGGAAGCAATCATATACTTTCCTCATCTGGAATACACACTCAGCTGTTAAAAATGAGGGGTAAGCCACAGTTTCCAACTAACGTGTTTTTTCGGAAAGCTGAGAGAGATGGTCACAGAACAATGTACATATCATTTCAGTTGCTAGGAACATACATTATTTAGAGTGCCAGCTTCTCTACTATCACAAACAGCAGTTATCTTTTTAAAAATGTGCCATGCTGCACAATTTTACAGTTACACAACCACAAGGATATATTCATTCCTTTTTTTACATGTCTCTCTCTCTTGTCTACAGTATGTTTGTATTCATTAAGCCCTCATCCATTCTTTGTTCCTCCATCATTATTGTGTCAGAATTTATCACTGCATATAAGCATTATTTAAAAAATTACAGTTTATGACAATGTAAAGCTTTATTTTTCTGCCTTACATGCCTGTAATTTTCCCTCCTTTTCTCTGTTCTCATCCTGTATTTTATGCCATTTAACTGTCCCAGTCTTTGCCATTCCTTTTAATCTTTTTAGAGTCAAAGTCATAAAAGTCAATTGCTGTCCTTTCTCCAGAATATTTTTAAGGGAGCTGATGTACTGTAAATTTAACAACTTGTCCCATCTATTGAATGTAGTATCTGTTTCTTACTGTAGTAAACAACTGTAGCAGCAGTACCATTAAAAAAGATTTTTGTTGGAACAGCGAAATACTATGTACCACACACTTACATTTAGTGATACTTATTCTGAAAGAATATTAAGGAAAATGAAAGTGTTATGTATAATAAACATGCAAAAGACAACCTTCAATATTTAATTGTAGCTGTGATGGGAAAACTTCGTCGCATTCCTAAACACTTATCTTGGTCGATGAACAATGAATTTACTTTGATCTGCAGGTCTGACTCAAGACCAGCTCGGGTTCGGAGCAACTGCTGATGCTGAGCTTCAGCTTCTTGTAATTTGCGGTGGAGTTGGTCTAAGCTTTCACCTAGTTCACCCACTTCTTGCACAAGCCTGAAATGGCCACATACTTAAATAAGAATTTCATTACAGTTAGTACATAAATTGTAGCAGAAATGGATATCAGTGTAATAATGACTTCAGCTTCCTTATGATTTTGAGTGCCAGGTACTCAGCAACTGAATTCAAAAAAGTTGTTTAAGAAAGAATTACCTCTGTTGGGCAGGGTCACGACAAAGTTCTCCATCTCTTCTGTGAGTGCGAGCTTCTAAGCGAGTATGAGCAACTTTCATGGGATTGCTCTTGTCCATTATAGCCTTACGCAACATATCCATGTGCTTTTCAACATCAAATATTTCTTGCTGTACCTGTAAATGTTATTAATAACAAACTGACAGTTATATTTATCATGATTTGTGTAGGTTTTAGGGCTACTGTGGAGATAATTAGCCTGAAAGGATGTGTCTCCTCTCTGGCTACCACAGAGAACAGACCTCAAAACAAAAGCATAATATAACAGGTGGTCTGGATATTGATCTGCTGGTCTTTTTACTACCCTTAAGCCTGAATGATTAACAACTTAGAAAAAAGTTAGTCTATCATACTGAAGAAGATGTGGCCCCAAGAAAATATTTGCTAAAGCCAAGATGAACGTAATACAAATGTTCTTGACAAATATTGACATTTAACCAGCATTTTGTTATCATCACTGTGTACAGACTTCCACGTATTTTAATTTTTCTCACACAGATGTCACATTTTTTACTGTATTTGTGGCTCATTCATAACTTGAGTTTCTTACAGGTTTTACTGTTTGAAACATCTCAGTCTCCACATGGGACTGACAGCCTTTTACCTAATTCACAGATGCTACACAACAGCTGAGGGTATGCTATGACACACACTTACGAGTAATCTTTTTCAGCACTTTGTATACTGCTATAATAACCCTGCATAGAGCTTACAAATGTGACACTTAAACTGAGTCACTCTCACCACCAAAGAGAAAATATCTCTCATATGATGCAGGAGAATAATGTAGACGTAGTAATAGCTATGCAGGGACCTACACTACAGACGATGCATATCTTTACAGCAGGGGAAAAATACGTGACTATGCTATTGTTGGGAGAGATAATAACAAGCAGTATGGAAGTGCTATATTTATCAAGCCACAACATACAGATTCCAAATTAATTCATGAACACAGATCAGCAGATATATTTGTCCTAGTGGTTGAGCTTGCTCATGTTGCTATGATCAATATCTACAATCCCATGTATCAATCTGTAGGTTTTCAGTCAGCCTGTAGTGTATGTTAACAGAACTGGATCTGCACTCAGGAGCTGAATGGAAGTGAACAGTTTCCACTTCATCTAAAATGCTAAGCATCTAGGCACATTAAGTTTTTCTAACCTGTGTGCAGTTTCCTCATCAACATCCAGCAATGAAAGTACGACACAAAAGGAAGTTCTCAAGTCATTCTCAGACATCAACACAGACCAGTGACTATTCAGTATGGTATAAAAATTCCATTTGTTACCTCAGTCCTGCAGCCTTGATGATAACTTTCCACAAGCAGACTGAGACCAGTTTAAGAAGGGAGATTATGATACTGGTCCAATGAATCTCTCCAATCCCAGTCAATGATCATAGGTTTGTGGATGCTCTAAAATCTAATGCCACATGGATTTTGATATCTGCATGTAGCTGGACAGACATAATGATGAGATATTTTATACACACAGTATCAGAAACCACACAGTGACAATAGGTGAAGCTACACTATGTGATCAAAAGTATCCGGACATCTAGCTGAAAATGACTTACAAGTTCATGGCACCCTCCACCGGTATTGCTGATAGTCAATATGCTGTTGGCCCACCCCTAGCCTTGATGACAGCTTCCACTCAGGCATATGTTCAAAGAGGTGCTGAAAGGTTTCTTGGGTATGGCAGCCCATTCTTGAAGGAGTGCTGCATTGAGGAGAGGCATTGATGTCGGTCAGTGAGGCCTGGCATGAAGTTGTCAATCCAAAACATCCCAAAGGTGTTCCATAGGATTCAGGTCAGGACTCTGTGCAGCCCACTCCATTACAGGGACGTTATTGTCATGTAACCACTTTGCCACAGGTCGTGCATTATTAACAGGTGCTCGATCGTGTTGAAAGATGCAATTGCCATCCCAGAATTGCTCTTCAACAGTGGAAATCAAGGGAGTGCTTAAAACATCAATGTATCCATGTGCTGTGATAATGTCATGCAAAACAACAAGGGGTGTAAGCCCCTCTATGAAAGACATGACCACACCATAACAACACCACGAATTTTAGGTGTTGGCACTACACATAGTGGCAGATGATGTTCACTGGGCATTCGCCATACCCACACCCTGCCATCAGATCACCACATTGTGTACCGTGATTTGTCACTCCACGCAACATTTTTCCACTGTTCAATCGTCCAATGTTTACGCTCCTTATACCAAGCGAGGTGTCGTTTGGTATTTAACAGTGTGATGTGTGGCTTATGAGCAGCCGCTCAACCATGAAATCCAAGTTTTCTCACCTCCCGCCTGTTGTAGTACCTTCAGTTGATCCTGATGCAGTTTGGAATTCCTTTGTGATGGTTTGGATGGATGTCTCCCTATTACACATTATGACCCTCTTCAACTGTCGGCAGTCACTTTCAGTCAACGGATGAGGTTGGCCTGTACGCTTCTGTGCTGTATGTGTCCCTTCACATTTCCACTTCACTATCACATTGGAAACAGCAGATCTAGGGATGTTTAGGAGTGTAGAAGTCTTGTGTACAGATGTATGACACAAGTGACACCCAATCACCTGACCAAGTTCGAAGTCCGTGAGTTCCACGGAGTGCCCCATTCTGCTCTCTCATGATGTCTAATACGTACTGAGATCACTGATATGGAATACCTGGCAGCAGGTGGCAGCACAATGCACCTAATATGAAAAATGTATGTTTTTGGAGGTGTCCAGATACTTTTGATCACATAGTGTATATTAAGGCCCTGAATCGAAACAGAAGACATAATGAATACAAGTCCACAGTCAGGCTGAATTAAATGCATTACAACTATACAACCTGGAATTTTAAAAGGGAACTTAATACATTTCCACGTACACCAAGAAGCAGCACACACATAAATGTAATGCGGTTACTGCCAGATAAATAAAAGTTTCAAAAGTGAAACTGGACAAGGCACATTAATGAACTGTAAAGAAATAAAATACATTCAAAGAGATTTTGTTTGAAATCTGTTGGATATTGACTACAATCAATCCTTTTAAAACATTATTAAGTACACATAGAATGAATGGAATTTGCATACATCATGTTGCCAGGTACATATATTATCAAAACTATTTATTTCATGATAATTATAAGACAGATCAAAAATAAAAAACAGCACACTACTACTGTAAAAGGTACCTACAAAGAAAAAAACATAATTGTTCCCAACATACCAGCATCTTCTTGAAATGTTAATTTGTAAACTCCAAAAGTTGCACTGCTCAGCAGCACCAGCGATGCTTAACCTTTGGCAGTGCCTTCGTAACAAAATACCTTGCTGCTTGGCATTACTGTTTGACTTGACACTGAACTTTTTTTGCATTCATGAACTCAAGGATACAGTGCTGCCTCACATCGATGTGTTATTTTTGTGCATGATGCACCATTGTGACTCAATACAATGGAACCTCCAATAGAACAGAGTGCAATTACTGATTTTTGACTGTGTTTAAAACACACTTCACACAGCAATCCTTGAAGGTATATTGCTTCTTACACTGCTGTTGATAGGGCTATGTATTCTGCTTGTGCAGCTGACAAACTATTTCTTGCCATTTTGAATGCCATGAAATTTCTGTCCTGACTAACATAAAAATATACTAGCCATTGATTGAGATGTGATGCATAATTGGCACCGCAGAAGCCTTCAGTTTTGGTTGTTCCACTTTTTCAAAATGTTAGTCCTGTATTCGCTGTGCCTTTGATGCATCTTATAATTAGTTTGACTGTTTCTCAGTGGATTTTTTCATGATTTGAGTTGAGTCTACTTTCATCCCCAAAACACAAAGTCCCGTCTTATGCCATGAGCATGACGGGTGACGCAAAGGTTGGCTGATAAGGAATGCACAAGTTATTTTTTATCTGTCAATTTTTCTTCACATTTTTGTTATCTTCAAAACAGGTTTGAGTGGATGTGCAATGGGATTCCAGTCTTCCACACCAAATTTCCTGAACATGTTTGCCAATGCTATTCATCTCTTGTTTCTATCTCATTTTAGTCTCATGTCAAGACACCAACTGAATTTGTTGAGATCTCTCCTATTAAATTGATTCATCAATTCTTTCTTCAATTTTTTCATCCACTTACTACTTCTATTCAGAAGATGATCAAGTCATCTACATAAATGGCCAGAATGCACATATTTTGCTTCTTATTTCTGTAGTAAAGTCATTGATCATATTCTGACTTCTTTAGGTGCAGTTTACATAACATTACACCCAATTTGTGATATCAAACATGTAAAACCTATTTTAAACAATAAATTTAGTCTCCTTTCTCTTCTTCATGTAGCGTTCAGGTTGATGAATGAAAACCTTTTCATCAAGATCACCATATAGGAATGTTGTTCAAACGTTCATGTGTACCATGTCAAGATCAAATTCTGCTGCTAAATCTAACAGTGTGCAAAGTCAACACTGACAAATTACAGGTGAGAATATTTCATCAGAGTCCACTCCTTGTCTCTGGAAATAACCTTTTGTGACAAAACATTTAATTCCACCATCTGATATTTGCTTGACTTTGAATACTCATTTTGATTTTATTGCCCTTCTACTTGTTGGTAAATTGGTCAATGTCCATGTCTCATTTTCAAGCAATGACTTACATCTGTAGTTTAAGGTTTCCTTCCATTTTTCATAATCACCATGATTCATTGGTTCTCTATGTGAATTTGGCTCAGGAATATTAGTACAGCAAGCAAAATTGTCATAAAAATATTTGGGATTCAGTATTTTTTGACATGATGATTTTCTACTTTCTGACTGCACAGGTTTTGTATCTGATTGTTCAGTGTCCCTGTCAACATTGCCATTCACGGTCTGCTCCATGTCACTTTGTACTAATTCAAGATAAACCGCATTTCTATCAACATCAGCAGGTTGTGTTGGTTCCACTGCCTTTCCAACAATGTTATGTACTGCCGACAGTTGCGTGTTGCTCCATACCATAATTGCCAATCAGAATACAGTTCTTGATGCTGTTCCCACAGTTTAATTTTCAATTTTCTATGAGCTACACTTCATAGCACTTCACAACTGTCTTTAGTGAATCTGGATCAACTCCACAATATTCTTTAGAATCTTCACAATGTCCAACACTGGTAAGTTATTTGTATTTGTCTTCTAACTTTGTTCATTTGTCTTTCTGTACATGCACAAATGCTTGACACCCAAAGATTAGTAAGTGGCTCAGATTTATTCAAGGACTGCTCCATAGTTCTTCACGAGTAACATTTTAACAATTGCTGTTGGAGATCGATTCTAGAGATAAATTGCTGTGTTAATGGCTTCAGCACAAAACTGTTTTCATAGTCCTGGAACTGTCAACGTTGATCCTGCCTTTTCAGTGATGGTCCGATACAAGATTCACAACTCCATTTTGTTCTGGTGTGTAAAGAATTGTCATTTCATGTCAAATTTCATTTACCATTAGGAATGACTTCATATGCTGCCTGACAAATTCTTTTCCACTATCTTAATTTTAGACCATTTTCATTTTCTACTCATGCTTTCAACTGAAGAAAGTATCACAGATTTTTTGTTGATTCTAGCATGTGACTGAATGACTTTCTTGACATATCATCAGCAACAGTGAGAAGAAACTGTGCTCCTTCCCACAAAGACATGCTCATTAGTCCACAAACACTGGAATGTACTGTGTCGAGAGATATTCTTCTCTTATATTTGATGTTTTAGGAAAAGATTGACAAGATTGTCTTTCTTTTATACAAGAAATACATGGATCTAAACTGATGTTCAGAGATGATAATATCACTTTTGTCATATATACCACAGTGTACATCATTGAACAATATGCACAATCCATATCTTGTCATTTAATTAATTGACAGCAAGTTGTTCCCAGACCTAGAACATATGCAACATCATTAATAGTTGTCTGGTTATTCCTGTTATCGGCAGTAACTTCTAGATGAACGTATAGAATTTGAACATTTATTCAGTTCCTTCTTAGATCTACACTCATTCACCTTACAACCAATTTTCTGACATTTACAACATTTAAACAAATATGAATAGCAACTGAAGTTTGACTTCTGGTGTTTATGTTTTGCTTACTTGCTGCTAACACTGAATCTGTAGCTTCATTTGCCGAAGCAATATGACATTTCTTTGATTTTTAGAATAACTACTGACTTATTAAATCACTAGTAATATTAACACCTGACTCCTCACTCACCATAATCACAGGAAGTGCACTTCATATGATTTCGGCTACCAAATCATCATTCATTTTCTCAACAATGCTCCAAATTTGTTGAGCAAGTGGCATCATTTATGACAAACATGCTTCCATATTTTTCTCAGAAGCCAATCATACATTTATAAAGCACTGTAGCAGCCCAATAAGACTAGATGAACTCTTATTTTTGAATGTATATTGTAAATTTTGCTGTGCTCCTTAATGTTTTGAATATCCAGATGAATTTAAACTTAAATTTATTTTTGATAATACTTTCTGTACCTACTTTGGGTCTTCACCAGTGCCAGCAATTTTTTCTCACAGTCCCTCACGTTTTAGGTACAATTTCTATCATAAATTTCCATTTGTATAGTTAGACATTACAGCCATTTACAAATGTAAACAGTGGTTCTCCACCCAAAGCCATCTTAGTTACATTCAGTTAGCTCAGCAAATAAATCTTCAATTTTCTTAACAGAAGTATGATAGCACTTTGTTGAATGCACATGATATACAGTAACCTTGATTTATGCCATATGGATACTAACAATATTGATTTATTGGTTTCTGAACATATGATACTTTATGGATGTGGAAACTTCATTAATCTCTTCCTGCACCCATAAACTATTTGATATTGACTCCAATTAGTCCTTCAAAAGATTATAAAGTTGATTTAGTAATGAATCAAACTGACATACACCATATTGCCTGTAACACATATTATCAAAAATATTTCTTCCATGATAATTACTCGACAGATAAAAAATGAGAAATAATAATCTACTACTATACAAGGTGTCTACAAAGAAAAAAGTTCATACCACTTGGATTTCAATGTCTATATGTACCTGGACACACAATAATGTCACAAATTGCACACACAATATCAGCAGTAATATATAATAAATGATGATCTATTGAAGGCTCTCAATTAAAACAGAAGACATGATTAACATAAATCCATAGCTGGACTGAATTAGATGCATTCCAGCTGTAAAGCCAGGAACTTTAAAAGGAAACTTGGTACAGTTCCACATATACTAAGAAGCAAGACAAATGTAAATGCTAATGCAGTTAATGCCAGATAAATAAAAGTTTCACAAGTACATGTTCACAGCATGTTAATAAAATCTGAAGAAATCACTACATGCAAAGAGATTTTGTTTGAATTGCACCCTCACTATGCATTTGATTTCAACATACACAAACTCAAATTCCCTCTGAGCACTATGAAGTTTAATAAAGGAGAGTATTTGAGTTTCCTTAAAGCACAGGCACCTGGATGAAATAACACAGACTTCTTCAATGAAATACTGAGAATTGGAAAACTACCTAAGATGTATGATAAAGCTTCAGTAATTGGAGTTTTGAAATCAGGCAAAGGAGGAAATGAGGTGGATAAGTACTTATCTATCTCTCTACTCAACATGACATCTTAATTACTGGAAAGGCCAATTTTCAATTGTATATAAGAGGCCACTGATAAAATAATACCAGACTACTTGTACATCTACAACTATACTATTCAAGCCACCATAAGGTGCATGGCAGAGGACACTGTGCACCACTATCAGTCATTTTTTGTTTCACTCGTAAATGGAGTGAGAGAAAAACAACTGTCTATATACCTCCGTTCAAGCCCTAATTTCTCTTCTCTTGTCTTGTCTTCATAATCCTTATGCAAAATGTACGTTGGTGCAGTAGAACCAGCCTGCAGTCAGTTGCAAATACCAGTTCTCTAAATTTTCTCAATAGCATATCATGAAATGAATACTGTCTTCCCTTCGTGTATTCACATTTGAGTTCACAAAACATTTGAGTTCTGTAATACTCACGTATAGATCAAAACTACCATTAACAAATTTAGCAGCACTGCTCCAAATGGTTTCAATGTCTTCCTTTAATCTAAGCTGGTGGGGATTCCAA
Organism: Schistocerca americana; assembly: GCF_021461395.2. NCBI lineage: Eukaryota > Metazoa > Arthropoda > Insecta > Orthoptera > Acrididae > Schistocerca > Schistocerca americana. The sequence goes on along the minus strand of NC_060121.1, from coordinate 321,337,058 downwards.
ACACTCAAGCAGTACTCAAAAATGGTTTGTGCTGGTGCTTTGTTTACAAATGAGGTACATTTCCCTAAAATTCTCTCCAGCTGACTTTCACCTTCCCTAATACTGACCTTACATGCTTGTTCCATTTCACATAGCTTGACGACTAGATTTTTAATCAATGTGACTGAGTCAAGCAGCACACCACTAATACTGTACTTAAACAATACATGATTGTTTTTCCTAAGCATCTGCATTAACTTACTTATTCTACATTTAAAGCAGGCTACAATTCATCACAATAAAGAGAAATTCTGTCTAAGTCATCCTGTATTCCCTACAATCACTCAATGAAGATACCTTCCTGTACACAACTGTGCCATAAGCAAATAGCTGCACATTGCTGTTCACTTTCTCTGTCAGATCATTTATGTATGTAGACAACAAGATGGTCCTATAACACTTTCCTGTGACAATCCTGATGATACCTTTGTCTCTAATGAACACTTACTATCCAGGACAACATATTGAGTTCTATCACTTATTATGTCTTTGAGTCATTCACATCTCAGGGAACATATTCCATATGTTCGTAACTTCATTAACAGTCTGTGGTGGGGTACCGTGTCAAATGCTTTCTGGTAATCTAATAATGTGGAAACCGCTTGTTGTCCTTTACCAGTGGTTTGCGGGATATCATATGATAAAAGGGCAAGATGAGTTTGGCTGGTTTGTTGATTTGGGGGATGGGACCAAACAGCAAGGTCATTGGTCCTATCAGATGAGGGAAGGATGGGGAAGGAAATCTGTCATGCCCTTTGAAAGAAACCATCCCAGCATTGCCTGATCACAGAAAACCTAAATCAGGATGACTGGATATGGATTTGAACCATCGTCCTCCCAAATGCAGGTCCAGTGTGGTAACCATTGTGCCACCTTGCTCAGTTGGAGGTGACTTTCACACAATGGATGCTTTTTAAATCTGTGATGATTTGTGGACAGAAGCTTTTCAGTCTCAATGAAATTTATTATATCTGAACTTAGAATGTGCTCGCAAATTCAGCAACAAACCATTGTTGAGGATGTTGGTCTGTAATTTTGCGGGTCCATTCTTTCACCCTTCTTATATGCAGGAGTCACCTGCACTTTTGTCCAATCATTTGGAAGTTAGCATTGGTTGAGAGATTCGTGATAAATGCAAGCTAAGTAAGGGGCCAATGCCGAGAGTACACTCTGTTAACAATGAACCGAGATTCCATCTTGATTTATTTGTGTTCATCTCTTTTGGTTGCTTTTCAATACCAGGGATGCCTATTTCTATGTCCTCCATAAGGGGACCTGTGTAGCGGTCAAGCAATAGTATGTCTGCATGATACTCCTGAGTGAATGACTTTTTACAAGTGAAATTTAAAACTTTAGCTTTCCTTTTGCTTTCTTCTGTTGGTACACCAGGATGTTTGATGAGTGAGTGGATAGAAGCCTTCAACCTGTTCAGTTACTTTACATAGGATCAGAAGTTTCTTGGATTATCAGCGAGATTTTTTGCTGAGGTATAACATGGGAAGTTATATGCTTCTCACATCATTCTACCTACTCACGCCTATTGATATTTTTGGTTCTTTTTTGAACAGACTCAACACTCTCTACTTCCACAGCATTTTCCAAATTTTGTTATAAAACCTTGGTGGGTCTTTTCAGTTCTTCATCCACTTATTTGGCTCCCTGGAGGACCATTTACATTCATTTTGAACTCTGCACGCAATTTCTGTACCTCCATTCATTGTACAAATAGGACGCTAACAACTGTTTATCTGATCTTTCCAGGATAACAATTCTCCTAACCTTCTGGATGGATTTATTATCTCAAGTATCCATTGTCACCATGATGATCTCATGATCATTAATCCCTGTCTCTATACTGACACTGTCAGTATAAAGACCTATCAGGGCTGGTTGTTGTTACCAGGTCTAAAATGTTTCCATTGTGTATGGACTGTCTAAGTAGCTGGTCAAGACAGTTTTCGGACACATGTTCAGAACTGCTTTACAAGACTGTCTGTTCATTACCATCTTCAAAGAATCATAGACACCTAGACTATATTCGGTAGGTTAAAGTCACCTCTAACTGATATGGAATGACCAGAGTCCTTCCAGGCTACTTAGTGTAGACTTTTTTGAATGATATCACAAACTGCTATAGTGGAAATGGCTGGCTGGTAAAATTATGTAATGATTAACCAACATCACCTAAGCCAGTTACTCACGTGCAGATAACTCTGCAGTCACTTTCAATTTTGATCTCAATAGACACAATATTTTTGTCATCTGCATTGGAGAGTCCCCTTCCAATTGAGTCCTACCTGTCTTTTTCAAATATATTTCATGCATTGTTAAATATTTTGGGGTTTTGAGTTCGGTTTCATCCAGCTCTTGGTTCCCAGTACAATCTGAGCATGACAACTTTCCTGCAGGGTGATAAATTGAGGAACTTTGTTCCCAATGCTTAAGAAATTTACTGTTACAATTTTGACATTTGTAGTGCCTTTACTTTATACATGATAAACAGCTAATAAGATGGTACCTAACAACATGGATATTTTTCTGTAAAGAGGGCACAGGCTCACAAGTTACTTTCATTTGCTAGACAACAGCAGAAAATCACATCCACAATATTACCTATGGAGTAGTAGTGGAAATGAAAAAAGACAGAGTGCTGAACAATTTGTACATGCAAGCAGCATAATAATACAGTAGTAAGGGCAAAACTGAAGCCATTTCTATAGGTAGATAAGACACCACGATACGCTCAAGATTGCAAGTAATTTACTGTAAAACAACACTCACTAACATGACTGAAACAACAATGCTAGACAACTGAAACAACACAACTGACTATTGTCTACCTAATGTTCAGACTAATGTGTACCTAGAGTAACTGAACTCCTTTGGTCCGGTTGACAGAGTACCAATACAATGAATGTGCTCGTGTAAGAAATGAAATGTTTTTCAACTTCCCATATGGATAAGATTTCGAATCTCAGAAAGTTATGTGTTTCTGGACCTACGATTATAGGAAATTTTTTAGTACTACCTCTTCTCAAAATACACAATGTTTTCTTTACAAAACATGTGCACAAGTCAAACTACTAACATACTTTGACATAAATGCATACTTGTACTATGATTTGGTCATTGATTTATTTTGACTATTTTTGAGACAAATTAGTAAATCATGATGATGATTTAAGGTTGTTCAACAGGAAATTACCTTGTGTAAATGCATTTGTAATTTATTCTTTGCTTCCAGTATTTCTGATGACCTGTTTGCCAATGAATTATTTGTAGCATTCCATGAATTCCAGATTTCATTTGCACAGGCATTTATAAGATTATCACTGTCAGAACGAGACTGTGAAGACTTAAAACGCTCATTTTGTGATCGTTGGATTATGCGATTACTATTCTCAGCCCATGTTTCTGGAACAGTCACCCTGAAATATAAATAACTCATGCATCACAGAAAAATAAATACAAATATGTTTAACACACATAAATAAGTTGGCTTACCCAGAATTACATATAAGGGCAGTGGCCTCTAACACAGTTGACAGGAACACACAAATTAGGACCTATACAATAGATGGAAACAAGAGAGATGAAGACAAAGGGAAAGGTGTCAGCAGTGTTGTGGGATAATGAATTATAGACTATTAAACAAAAGACCTTTTTTTTTTTTTTTAAAAAAGGATGATAGAACATGGGATTAAATGACACAACAAAATAGACAAAAGTAAATCTGGATGGTCAGACAGTGTTTGAATCCCACTCTTCTTACATATGAGCCCAGTGCAGTAAATAATGCACTACCTTACTACTTTCTTAAGTTAGAGATGGCAAAAAAGGCAAACACAAAAAGGGAAAAAAGTTGGAAAACTGAGTCACAAAAATGGGTGGAATAAGAAAGGCATGAAGGTACGCTGGAGGATAAGGACTGACAAACTGGACAGAAAATGACAGAGTATGAAAGGAAAGCTAAAGCAGGGTGAGATACAGCATGGTATCAGCATGAATGGTTGTGATCAAAGGCAGGTTCCCATCCCCACAACAAAAAGGAAAGTGGTCCTAAGTAGAAGGATATAAAATGATGTGTATTTGGCTACAAGCATTCAAGTCTTCCGAACTGCCAGAACCCTCATGAATGGGTAGCGGTCACAGCAGATGTGGCTTGTAGTTAAAGGCTCTGAGACAAAGACACCTCAAAATATATTTCTCTGTAATGTATTACAGAATTTAAATTATGAGGACATATTCCAAATATTTCCCACATGAATAACAGCAATCAAAATTTCTGGAATTGATATTGAGCAATGTTTTTCAAACAGGAGCAGCTAGTCTTAAGGCTGCACCTTGATATGATGGTTAGATATATGTAGTAGGGTCTTGGGGGCATTTCTTCCACAGAGTACACCTCTTATGAAGCTCCTGAAGGCTCAACTAGCAGAGCCTAAGAGTGTCCCACTAATTTTCACATTATTTTCAAGTTCTTTTGTTTACATAAAAAGGGAATGAACAGAGCAGCTGAAACTTCACCACCAGAGCCATGTCTCTGTATATCTTTATGTTTTCATGTGTTATTAACTGTTGTTAAGTATCAATGTTTCTATAGCGTTTTAGATAGATTTTTTTCTGGAACTGGCAATTCTATTCACTGTGGGAATAATTTTGTAGCTATCTCACCAGAGTACACCAGAATATTGTAACATAAGTATCACCACCTAGTGAGAGTTTCACAAATGAAGAGAGGAAATACCTGCATGAAAAATGTCCCGTTACCATTATTAGCAAGTTCCTTTTTGTGAGGGCATTGTGCCCGAGTTCTAGTGAGATTTACTTTCTTGCAAATAACTGCAGCTTACTGTGAATCTGAAAACAGCACAATATGAGTTCAGTGTGCAATTTATTAAGCAAAAAATTGGAACATGAGCTTGAAAACAAACTATTTAACTGTCCAAAATTTAATGAAATGCAGTGCAGAATGGCAGACAAGATTATTTCATCTATAAACAAAGGAATGAAGGTAAGTAAAACAATCATTGTTAGGTGATAAGAAGCAGTTCATTTGTTGTAGCTAACTATTTAGGCTACTAAATGAAGGACTTAAAATGAGTGGAAATGTGTTTTTTTCCAAATGAAGCCACATTTACCAACGTTTTAGCACAACGAAACAACTAAAAATGACTCAGTCTGGAGAGACATTTAATGTGGTGTATCACTTAAAACTTCAGGGTGTTCATAATTAAGGTTCCTGTTTCAAAATGCTCAAGAAAGAGAACCACTTCCCAGAATAACCAAATCAATGTCATTGCAGCAGCCACTTCACTTGCTGTGCAATGTGCAGAGGAGCATCATCTTGATAACAATGATCCTATCCACACATCCACACTGTTGTAGGGTTGGAATGGCATTGGATGTTGGTGCACAAAGACTCTCATAGTCAAATCTGAACAGCATACTACTGATGTAGGGGGCAACGTCATGGAATAAAAAAAATTAACAAAAAATTTGCCACTAAATTACACTGTACGCTTTTTAAAATAAAGGGGTTCAGTACAAACAGCAAATGAACTGGAATACAATGGCTATGGTTTTGCTGTAAATTACACCATCTGAGCATCACTGCACAAATTCAACAATCAACAGTTGTGACACTGTTAGTTACGTAAGCCCATCCACCCTGGCTAGGTACTACCAGACTGGATGTCAAAAACTGGTTTTTAATTGTCTGGAGACCAAAAACCACATACAAAACAAAATGACATCAGTTTTCAATTTTCCACAGCCAAAAACTACATCAAAAGCACAATGACATCACTTTCTAATTCTCATGAGACTGGTGAAAGACATGCTCAATATGCTGTCCACCATTTTCAGCTGCAACTTGAGATCGACAAACAGCACATTCCACAACACATCAGACTGTCTTGTGGACCACAATCAGAATGAAGTGCACAATGCGTGCCTTCAATTCAGTTATGTATGTATTCAGAGCACATCAACTTTTAGATAACCACACAGCCAGTTTTCACACGGATAAAGATCAGATGATCTGGATGGCCAAGCTGTAGGGAAATGATGGCTGATAATTCTAGCATTTCTGAAAAGCCTCTGCAGTAGCCACTTCACTTGCTTGCAATGTGCAGAGGAGTGCCATCTGGAATAAAAATGATCCTACCCACACATCCACTGTTGTAGACTTGGGATGACACTGGATGTTGGTGCATAAAGACTCTCATAGTGTTTGCCAGTGATGGTACAGGTAACAGGACCCGCAGGACTCATCTCCTCAAAAAAAAAAAAAAAAAAAAAAAAAAAAAAAAAAAAAAAAAAAAAAAAAAAAACCACAGCCTACAATAAATGATGCCGTTAACCCACACAACACAGTCATTTTTGCAAAATGGAATGGTACTGGTTGACGTGTGTGCAAATTTTCTGTTGTCCATTTTCTGCAATTCTGTGTATTGACATATTCTTGGAGATGGAAATGGGCTTCGTCTTCCCAGAAAATGTCTTATGTCCACATGCATGCCAGCTAGAAATTCCAGACCGAATGTTTGTCTTGCTGGTAGTTCAGCAGGAAGCAATCCTGAACACGGGTGATTTTGTATGGACAGCAATACAGGATGTTTCATTGGATTTTACGGACCATGCTCACAGGCATGTCCAGTGTTCAGGTAATTCCCCATGCACTGCATGTTTGCGCACCACCACTAGACTCCTCCTGCAATGCTGTGGCCTAATCTTTGACAGACTGTTGTGACTCGCCGATCATTCAAAGCGCCGCCGTGCAATTACGCACGTCCTCTACGTGCGGCACTGTCTGCCAGCCATGCAGCAGCTGCGCCACCTAAGCGGCCAGCTGAGCAGCGGCCGCTAGACTGGGACTCAGTGCTCATTCGAATGCTAACGTGTACACATGTTTTGCTCGTCAACTTACTCTGTGACTTATATGTGTTGTGTTTTTCTGAAATATATGTGTTAAACTTGATGTTATAACAATTGGCGACGAGGATAGGATTTTTCCTTTTCACCGTTGACCCACAGGTTTCCATGGCTACTGTCGAGCAATTATTGCAAAATCTCCTTGAATAGCAAATGCTTATAACAGCGGCGATTCGCGATTTCATCGCGGTGTCAAATGCGGGGCGTTTCTCGTCGTTGGCTATACCTCCTTTTCCTCCTTACGACGAGATGGCAGAAGACTGGTCTGATTATGAAAAATGTCTTCGACAGCACTTCTTGGCATTTCATGTCACGGACGAACAACCATGTAAGTCTCTCTTCCTTTCCTGGATTTCACCTCAAATGTATCGGTTGTTGTCGCAATTGGCTCCTTTGAAGGATCCTGCGTCTTTGTCCTTTGCTGAAATGTGCTCACTTCTGTCTGTCTATTTTCGAAAGCAAACGCATGTGGTAGCCTCTCGTGTTGCCTTTTATTGTTGTCACAAACAACTGAATCAATCCTATCGCGCTTGGGCTGCTGAACTTCACGGCCTCAGTTGAAAGTGTCAATTTGTTACTGACGTTCACAAAGAATCCTATGCCGATTCCATGGTACGGGATGCTATTATCCGGTCGGCGCCCGACAGAGAAATTCGGCAACGTGCCCTTCAGTTGGCAAATCCGACTCTAGATTAAGTTATCTCCATTGCGCAGTCTTTTGAAATTTCTCGCACCGCTGGGGCGCAAATAGAGGCGTGGGGTGATGTTGGGGAAATACAACCTCTGTGCGCTGCTGACGACGCGTGCGGTGCATCCCTGCCGGCTGACGTGGCCGCAGTGCAGCCTTGGCCTAACTGTAAACAACCCACTAAGAAACTGCAGCAAAACCCCCGGCAACTTCCTTCATGTCCGCGGTGTTTTACAAAACATTCACGCGAGGACTGTCCCCAACGTTGGGCTGTGTGTCACAAGTGCAAAAAGAAAGGTCATGTGTCTTCCGTTTGCAAATCCGACCGCATACATGATGTTCATGAATGTGACGCTGATTCTGATTCTGTCAATTGCACTTCTTCCCTTTCAGGGAAGATATTCCTCACTGTCCAAATCCTTGGTCGAGATGTTCGCATGCAGGTGGATACCGGTTCTGCTGCCACTATAATTAATTCTCAGATGTATCTTCAGTTGGGTTCTCCACTCCTGTCACCTGTCACTTGGCAATTACGGACATACAATAAACAGAAGATTTCTCTCTTGGGACAGTTTCATGCTAAGGTATCTTACAAATCCATCGTTTGCACTGTTCCCATATTTGTGGTCGACCAGAGCAATGCAGTAAATCTTTTTGGTTTCGATGCCTTTCGCGTTTTTGGGTTCTCCATAGATGACTGTCAATATTGTATCTGATGCTATTCCTTATGCTCAACTGGATTCCTTGTCGATGACATTTTTGTCCCTTTTTTCTCCTGGGTTAGGCCGTGCAAACGACTTTGAAGCTCATATCACGCTCAAACCCACTGCTCGGCCTAAGTTTTTTCGGGCTCGGCCCATTCCTGTGGCCCTTCGCGATCGGGTAAAACGGGAGTTGGACCGTCTCACTACTTCAGGGGTCTTGCTTCCTGCCGTTGTCGTTGCTAAGCCAAATGGTGATATTCGTCTCTGTGGCGATTTCTAGCCACTGTAAATGCTCAATGCCTCATCGACACTTACCCTGTGCCCCGTCCTGAAGAACTGTTCACTAAACTTGCTGGAGGCCAGTATTTTTCTAAAATTGACCTGTCAGAAGCTTATCATCAACTTCCTCTCGACGCTGCTTCCTGGCAGTTTCTGGTCCTTAACACGCCTTTTGGCCCCTATCAATACCAACGCTTGCCACTCGGGGTTGCTAGCGCCCCTGCTCTCTTTCAGCGATTCTTGGAACAATTATTGCTCCCTGTCCCTGGGTGTATCAATTACATGGACGACATTGTTGTCACTGGCTCCACCACCGAAGAACATCTTCAAAATCTCTGCACACTTTTTCATGTCTTACAGACTGCGGTCTTAAGTGTAATCTTCAGAAATCACAATTTTTTTAGGCATCTACCACGTACTTGGGGTTTCAACTCTCTCGGGATGGTATCCGTCCGCTTCAGCAAACTGTCACTGCAATCGATGCCCTTCCTCACCCTACATCTGCTAAGGAACTGCAGGCCTTCTTGGGGAAAATAGCATACTATCACAAGTTTTTACCATCTGCGGCTTCGGTGGCTCAGCCGTTGCATTGCCTGTTGCATAAACACGTGCCTTTTCACTGGTCCGCGTCATGCGATGCAGCTTTCCAGAAATTGAAGACTATGCTGAAACAGGCCCCGTGCCTGGCTACTTATCAACCTGGCCGTCATCTTGTTCTTGCCACAGACGCCTCTCAATACGGGGTCGGTGCAGTCCTTGCGCACTGTTTTTCTGACGGTTCGGAGCAACCCATTGCTTATGCCTCCAAAACGCTCTCGAATGCTCAACAAAAGTATTCTCAAATTGAAAAAGAAGCTTTGCCCATTATTTATGCTTTTCATAAGTTTGGTGTTTTTTCTCTATGGCTCCAAATTTCATCTTGTTACGGATCACAAACCACTTGTTTCCTTGTTTCATCCATCAACGTCACTTCCCGACAAGGCTGCACACCGCCTCCAGCGTTGGGCTCTTTATTTGTCTCGTTTCAATTATGAGATTCATTTCCGGCCAACGGCTCAACATGCAAATGCTGATGCTCTGTCTCGCCTTCCCATGGGTCCTGATCAGGCATTTGATAGGGACGAACTTTTGTTTCCACCTGGATGTTGCCGATCAGCGGGTTGTGGACGGGTTCCCCATCACTGGGGACAGGCTGGCGGCTGCTACGGGTTCTGACCCTACCCTCTCCCGGGTTTTACGCTGTATTCAGAAGGGTTGGCCAGATCGCCCGTCCGCTAAGACTTCTGATTCGTTGCGGAACTACTACGCTTTGCGCTACCACCTCACGGCTAGGGATGGTGTTATCCTCCTTTCCACTGACAATGCTTCGCCACGTGTTGTGGTACCTGCGTGCTTCGGTCTTGCGCCTCCTTCACCAAGGGCACTGGGGTGTGTCTCGCACAAAATCTCTGGTGCGCCGTCATGTGTACTGGCCTGGCATCGACTCTGAACTAGCACATGTGGTCGCTGCCTGCGGCCCTTGTGCGTCGCAGGCCACTGCCCCGAAGTCATCTTTGCCACTGTGGCCTTCGCCTGAGAAGCCCTGGGAGCACATTCATGCTGACTTTGCGGGACCCTTTTTAGGTACTTATTGGCTCCTCGTAATTGACGCCTACTCTAACTTTCCTTTCATTGTCCGTTGCACGTCGCCTACCACCGCGGCAACCACCAGTGCTCTCACCCGCATTTTTTCTTTGGAAGACCTCCCCTCTGCTCTTGTTACTGATAATGGTCCACAATTTGCCTCATCCGAATTTGCGGATTTTTGTGCTCGTCATGGCGTTATGCATGTCACGGCCCCGCCGTTCCATCCACAATCCAGGTGAGACTGAACGACTGGTCCGCACATTTAAGGCTCAGATGCGAAAACTTCTGACTTTTTCTGCTGCTGATGATGTGCTTCTCCAGTTTCTGGCATTTTACTGTTTCACCCCCATGGACGACCACAGCCCGGCTGAGCTCTTACATGGCCAACAGCCCCGCACGCTACTTCATCTTCTGCGGCATTCCACCTCATGGCCGCGGGTGCCTTCACTTGGCCGGTTCACCGCCGACGACCTCATCTGGGTACGGGGATATGGCAGGCAGCCAAAATGGAGCCCAGGCCGCATCTTACGACACCGTGGCAGATGCCTGTATGAAATCCAGACGGACACGGATGTTGCAGTGCGTCATTTGGACCAGCTTCGGCCTCGTGTGCCAGCAACGCCTGCTCTGAATGCCGCTACACCACCTTCGGCTCTACCTGACGCTCGGGATCTTGGCATCTCTCAATACTCACAACGCAGCCCTCTCACCGTCATCGCGATGCCAGCACAAGAACGGACGCCATCAGGAGACGTGCCCATGCAGGAACTGGATGACCATCCTCTGTCAGAGCAAATCTACTCACCTCCTCTTCCAACAGACGCCAACACATTGCCCATGTCTCTTGTCATATCAACTGGACTAGCCGCAATGGGCAGATTGGTGCATGGCGCCCCAGCAGATTCGACCCCTATGTCTCCTGTCATCTCGACCCGTTATCATTGGGGACACTTCCGTCCATACGGGAAGCCTCCTCTTCGAGACTTTACGGTGAGTCAAACAACGCCTATGGACATTAGCCATCTCCAGGACACCTCCATCAAGACTAGTGCACCAGTTTCAAAGGGGGAAAAAGTGTTGTGACTCGACGATCATTCAAAGCGCCACCGCGCAATTACGCACGTCCTCTACATGCGGCGCTGTCTGCCAGCCATGCAGCAGCTGCGCCACCTAAGTGGCCAGCCGAGCAGCGGCTGCTAGACTGGGACTCAGTGCTCATTCGAATGCTAACATGTACACATGTCTTGCTCGTCAACTTACTCTGTGACTTATATGTGTTGTGTCGTTCTGAAATATATGTGTTAAACTTGACGTTATAACACAGACGTTGACTTTCTTCACTCTGCCACATTTCACTTCAAAAGCCCGTCTTTTTGAATTTTGTAATCATTTTCTCTAGACCCTTAGCAGACATTGGACAATGCCTTTTTTCATCCCTTTGAGTTTCTGGAACTTCTGATGGGCTTCTGGTGCACAGTCACCATTCCCATTAAAGAACTTTACCAGAAGTGTTCAATCCTTCATGGAGATAGTCATGTTGGGTGTCTCAGACGCAAACTGAGGAACAGCCATCTACCACACATCTGTTGGTGTGCATATTCTGATGCTTACATAGCCATCAATCGGTCAAACTTTCGTTAATTTTTTTGGTTTTGTGACATTTCCCCTGCGCCAATAATACGCAATTCAAATTTGGTGTCATTCTGAGTAGTAGTTCCCTTTCTACAGTGTTTTGAAACTGGGGCTTTAGCTATGGACATCCTCTACATATTTTCATAATACACAAGTACAGAGTTTTCCATTTATCTGATAACCGCATGTGAGGGGTTGTGTTTGCCCACCACCAGAGCCATACAGGCTGATCGAATGGGTCCCATGTCTCCCTGTTAATGCTGCACTGTAATCCTTTTTGGCCAGTGTCATTAAAACAGTAAAACAAACATCACAAGTGTAACAGTGAATTCTGAAATTGTAACAATGGCAAAGCCAAATTATTCCATTCCACAATCAGTGTTTATTGAAGATTTGTATGTGTGTGCAGAGTCCGCTCGTATTGTCCAGAAGTTGTTTGAAAAAAATTTCGAATTGTTTGAATTCTGTGTCATCATGCAATTCATAAATTACTGAATAAATTTCTTGAAATGAGAAGTGTTCATGACAAGAAGTGTAAACAACAATGTACGCAGCTTACAGGAACTCATGTTGATGACACAGCATATCTCCTAGAAAATTCCCTAAAAAGTCTCTTAGGCATCTTTCATAGCAAACACTAATTTTTTTGCACCTCTGCACAAAGAGCTGGTATGTTGCTTGGGCAAGGCCTTATAAAGTAACAGTAGTGCAAGAACTTAAACCTGGTGATCCTGCACACAGTGATAAGTTTTGCGAATGAGTTTTGAAACAAGTGCATGATGGTGAGATAGATCCCTACCTCATTCTGTTTTCAGAAGAGGCTTGGTTCCATTTACATGGGTTTGCTAATTCCCAAAACTGTCAAAAACTGAGCACCGATAGACCTATTCTGCTTCATGAGGAACCCCTTCACAATCACAAAATAGGGTGTGGTGTACAGTTAGTGGTGACAGAATAATAGCACCAATTTTTTTAAAGCTACAGGTAACAGTGAAAGATACGTGCAAAGAATTTCACAACTAATTTTTAATGAACTGAGAGCATCAGAATGAAGCTTTGTGTTTTTTCAATGATTCGGTAAGGCCTCATACAGCCAATGTTTCTTTGCACACAATCCGTTATGAGTTCCCTGACAGAGTCATTAGCAACAATATCTGACCCATTAGAAGTAGCAATTTAACCCTGGGTGATTTCTGTTTGTGGGGAGCACTAAAGGATAAAGAGTACATAACAAATCTGCACACTTTACAGAACTCCACAAGTCAATTAAGTCACTTTCTCAAAGAGACTGTCAAGAATAATATGCCTAGTTGGGCAATTAAACACACAAATAACCTTTCCAAAATAAAGTGTGGTATCACAGATGACTCTACAGCAATAGTCTGTTGCAAGAAAAGTGAAATTTTAATTAGTCATCTTCAGCAGTCTCTGGCTGAAATTGAGGCCTGGATGAGAAGTAATGGTCTGAAATTAAATCTAACAAAGACACAAATCATTTACTTTACCACAAAACAAGCTGTACAGAATATACTAGAAATACCATATGAGGACAATCACCTTGCCACCATGAACTGTACCAAATTTCAAGGTGTAATGCTGAACAAGAATTTATCATGGACAGACCATGTAGATGCCATGTGTCATCATCTAAATAGTCTAATATTTGCAAAGAATGTTATAAGCAGTATAACAGAAACACCAGTCAAAAAAGTTGTTTATCATGCATGCTTTGTATCTATGATTAGATAGGGTATAATTTTTTTGGGATCAGAGAAAACAAACTTACACAGAGTCTTTAGGCTACAGAAAAAAAATCATTAGAGCCATAGCAGAAAAAAAGACAATCGTGCAGACCTCTGTTCAAGGCCTCTATATCTATGAAACAATTAAGTTTTCTAAACAAAACCTACAACTTTTTGAGGATAACCTGTTTACGCATGATTATGAAACAAGAAACAAATATCAGTATAAGTTACCATGTCATATGCTAAAAGTGCTGGAAAAGACACCTTACTATATGGGTATGAGGCTAGGAAATAAAGTCTGTGAAAAATTTAAAAATTATGAACCAAAATAATTTGGACATCATTTAAAAAATACCTAGCAAGTAAATATTATTACAGTGTAGAAGAATTTATGGCTGACTGTCACAAATAACTGCCTGATGTTACATTTTATTCTGTCATGCTAAAAAAGTACTTTAAGTAAATACTTATTCTTAATTTTACTTTATTTTCAACAAGATTACTTTAAATCATTTTGTGGTACTTAAAATTACAAAATACCTGTAATTATTCTGTATACTTACAATTAGAATTAGCTTTAAACTGACAAGTCACCTATGTCCCAATCATCTGATTGTATATGACATGTTATGTGACAGTAAAGTTTCTATTCTATTCTATCACGAAGAACTGTATGACAATGTATTCCAACAAGACATGCTTATGTTGAGGTGTGGCCCCAAAGTACGCAAGATTAAAAGTGTTGAACAACACCCAGCAGTGATGAGGATCATGCAACACTACAAACTGTCCTGGCCTTTGAATATTATGTAATATGAAAATGCCTAAGGCAATTTTCATCTGATGAAAAGTGCGGCAGAGACAAGTGAAGCTCCAAGTTCCCAAAGTGAATTACATCGTGTGATCACTAAATTCTTGAATTGATGTCAGAAATATGAGGAAAACAATGTCATGCAGTTCCAGCATTTCCTTGCATGAAATGGAAGAGTACAAAATTTATTTGCAGATTTTTTACTTTCATTACTGTGGTAGTTGATGGGCGACACAGCATGTGATTCACCAGGCAGTGGAGTGCTTGTTGCTCGCTATCTACTGTGCTCTATGTGGTCATCAGATAAATAAAACACCCTGTATAAATACAAAAACCAACAAATACAGTATGCTAGTTCCACAAACACTTTAATCAACATTTCAGCTTGTAGGATTGCTTCTGCCAGGCAATCACAGCATGTGATGTCACAGAAACAATCACTATTTCATCTTGCCAACACATAAACACAACAGGCTGAACACAAACAAAACAGAAAATGTCTCAAGTTCAGACTTGGGGAAAAAAACTATTAAGCACGCAGCAAAAGTAATATGAAATGCATTAAAGTTCTCTCAAAATGTGATTTTTAGTATGATTTGTTGTGATAATGTGTTGGGAATAAATATGTTAAATACAGATCTCATCTTGGAGTTAGCTTTTGGTGTTATATAGTAGTTGATTATGGAACAGAAAGGAGATACAAAATGTAAACTTTTGGGTACAGTGCGATATTACCCTCCACCCCCACAGCCCCTGAAATCTTGGTTGTGGTGATATACTGTCTGTAGTGTAGCACAAGGTCTAGATTAGTTCTGAGCAATAAATTTTGCAGCCTTCCCCAGTGTAAAAATGCAAGCCACATCTGGGTCATTGCACATATTAACAAAGAGAAGCAACTCTCAGAAACAGCATTAAAAATTATCATTCAAATTCTCCACAATTCTACTCTGTTTTGCATTTCTACCATTTGTGCACATATAGGCTACAATTAATATGGTAAAAATTATAGGAAAGCTGCTAGATGTGAATAAAATTTGATACTACTGAGTTACGCAAAATAGCTACTGTTAGTCTACTATTGCTAGGTTAATACCTAAATAATGACTTGACATTTATCACTGAATAACATGTAAGACTTATGGAGATGCTGTGAACCAGAAGATGAAAAGTTACACTGAAGCATAACAAATTCTTCAATTTCTCTTACTCAAACATAAGAAAATACAGAACCCACAACACTGTCTCATATGGCGATGAGTGTGGACAGTGTGAGTGAAGAGATAATGCGGAAGTACAAAGGCCAGATTGCCTACTGGATGGTCAAAATATTTGTTGGAGAAAGTAAACAATGCAAACAATAAAAGCATGCTTTGTAAACTGTAAATATGTGATGAAGAAAATAAATATCTAAATTAGACACCTGAACAACTGAATGTAGTTAGTTAAAATTGTGACCAACCTCAAACTTAAAAATAAATTCAGAAGTAGTTGCAGAAATGAGAGGTAGTAAGCCAAACAATGAGAAAACTTTCCCCTGTCAGTGGACAAAGCCAGCAATGGATACACTACACAGAACAGACCGTGTTGGAACTTGGACAGGTGCGGCTATACGGGACATGTTCGCTGAGACAAAGAGTGCATTCACTGTGTCACATATTATTCACCCAGGGTAACACTGTGAAGATGAGACTGTGGCACATCATGTACCATAAACAGGTAAAAGGTGAGTGGAAAATTAAAATGCAGTGTGCAGTTAACTTTTTGAGAAAAATTTCAGCCTAAATTTTGGAAGTGTTTGGTAGTGAGGCTATATGGGTTAGTCACGGAAAGTTTCATAGTTCTAGGCTGTCAAGTTTTAAGCCTATGTATAACGAAGGATAAATTAGAGAAATTAAATCTCATTGTGAAATTGTTTAATGGAACCATTTCAGTTCCCTACTTCTTCGAACTTGCAAATGACAATCTCACATCATGTCACAACTGATTGTCCCTGTTCAGTTCAAGTAATAGACAGTAAAAAAAAACTGTCTGTAAAGTTTTTGTTCACTGATAAATAATCAGTTTGGTTATAATGTATGCTATTGTGGTTAAAAGAAAGACTAAAAAGTATAATTGTATATCTTTCCAAATATGCCAATATTACTAACTGAATTCCTGTGCTCTAGTACTAATTAACTATCATAACAGAAATTCCCTTTGCGTGGCTCTACGTTGAACTGGTACTGGACATTGGACAATGATAACAACAGGTGAATAAAACCAGTAGCATAAGGGGTCCTCACTAAATAATTGTAACTTCTATAACAGTAACCCTTAAATGAAGGCGCCCAGTTAACATAAAAGATTTGTTTCACAGGTCACAGCCGTTCAATGGAAATACCTTCAAGAATGTTTGTTAAATAAAGCTCTTTGCATAAAGTCATTTTACCGTAAATGAAAAGTAAATTTGTACAGTAAACTCAATCTTCTGAGCAACCATTATAACACATTCTGCAGATGAGTCTAATGTCTTCTATGATGCTAGGTCGGGCTTCACCATTGTTTTCACATTTCCAAAAGTGAAAGCGCTCATGCAGGAGAAATGGGTTGAAATTTAAACTCTCAGAGCTAAAGGTTTAAACTTTATTGCAACATAAATAGAGGGGGAGGGCCCAACTGGCTATGTGCAAAACTATAGTTCTGAAAAGGAAAGTCACTCTCCTTGGGGATAGAACCAGAATGCTGTATTCTAGTCTGTACAAAACCAGTAAATCAGAACTGTATAAAGACCTGTATGCTAAAGCTAAATGCAAGTATAGGAAGGCAATAAATGAAGCAAAGAAACTGCATAACACAGTAAACATTGAAAAATCTAACAATAAATGCAAGAAGGCCTGGAGTGTAATAAACTCCATTGCACACACTAAACACAAAGAGGAAATTGCCATTACCCCAGAAGAATTTAATAAATATTGTATTCAGTCCATTGAAGAAATTAGTAGTTCAATAATCAAACCACCTGAAAATGCACTTGGTATTATGGACAGCTGCTTTGAAAAGCTTCCCCCAAGCACCTTCACTTTCACAGAAGTGAGCCCAAATAATATCCTAAAAATAGTGAAAAATTTCAAACCTTCAGTTAATGTTGATTACTATGATATGTCATGTAATTTGTTGAAAGATGTTATTGATTGTGTGATTTGTCTTTTAACCTTTTGTGTTAACAAATGCCTAGTTGAACGTAAGTTCCCCGACATACTAAAAATTTCTAGAGTTGTGCCCATATACAAAAAAGGGGAAAAGAATTGTCCCGCTAGTTACAGACCTATATCCATAACCCCAGTTTTTTCAAAAATTTTAGAAACGATTATGTATGAGCAGGTTAGTGCCTACTTGGGTAAACTAAATATAATTAGTAATAAACAGTTTGGATTTAGGAAAGGTAAATCTGCAACGGATGCAATGGACTCCCTCGTAAAATTAGTCCTAGATGTGTTTGAGGCTAGGGACTATGCCCAGGCTACATTTTGTGACCTGAGCAGAGCCTTTGACTGTGTAGAGCATAACACTGTGCTGAATAAGTTAGTTTACTATGGTTTTGATGACAACAGTATAAATATGTTCAGGTCTTTTCTAGAGAACCGTCAACAAGCTGTGTGCATTGGTAGGGAGAAATCAAATTTGGTTATGTTAGGTACGGAGTGCCTCAAGGGTCAGTGCTGGGACCTTTACTGTTTATACTAATGATTAATGACCTGCCCTTATTCATAAATTCTCATACAATATTGTATGCTGATGACACAACTTTTCTACATAAAAGCTCTGATCTAGGTACACTGAAAACACTGACTGAAAATACCCTTGTTCAGTCCTCATTATGGTTCAAAGCTAATGGCTTCTTGCTAAATGAAAACAAAACCCAGACACTTTACTTTAGCCTCAAAGAGATTCCTAACTACCAGGAATTAGAAACTGTTAAATTTTTAGGTGTTATTATTGACAATAAATTGACGTGGGAACCACACATTAAAAATATATTGGCTAGGCTTTCAAGAGTTATTTATCGAATTAGAAATTTAAAAAGACATGTTCCCAATGACTATGTGAGATCAGCATATTTTGCCTTCTTCCAAAGCATCATCTCTTATGGAATTCTACTGTGGGGTAGTAGCTGTCATGTAAATGACATTTTACTTTTACAGAAGAAAGTAATAAGAATAATAACGGATTCTGATAAAACAGAACATTGTAAACCTCTGTTTATTAAATTGCAGTGTCTTACAGTAGTAAACTTATTCATCTACAATGTTTTAATGTACATTAGAAACAATGTGTCTAATTTTGTGTTGAGAAGTGATAGTCATAGCCATAATACTAGAAACAGAACATCTGTAGATGTACCATATCATAGATTATCAAAATCACATAACTCTTACCTAGTTCTTGGACTAAGGATGTTTAATAGACTAAGTGCTGACTTTAAAGAACTGCCTGTAAATATCTTTAAAGTTAAATTATACAAGCTACTAGTGAACAATCCGTTTTACACCATTTATGAATTCTTTGAAGATGAAAATACTGTATTCTAACGTGTACCTATTTTATGTAAACCAATTTACATCGATATAGTAGTTTATGTAGAAATATATGCGCTTGACTTTGTCTATTGCTGTAATCAGCTGAACGACAATAAAATTATTATTATTATTATTATTATTATAGCATGGCCCGGCACCTCGACGGTGGGTGGTAGATGACGATAAACATACAGTGAGAACTGGACTGGTGAGCGCTCACCAACTGTTTACTCATAAGCTTTCCTGAGAGTACTAATCTGACATGGTCACAGCTAATAAGCAATACACTACAGTTTTTGCAGTAGCAGCATGAGAGACTAGCTGGCCAAGCCTGCCATTAATTAATACAGCAGTATAGTATAATCACAACATGAGATAGGTCTGAAACAGTCTCATCTTCATATAAGAAAGTCATAAAAGATTGAGGCCCATTTAAAGAACACTGTTATTTGTCATGCAACTAACAGATATCTTCAACCCTTAACTGTAGATAATCAGATAATTTATAGAAGAAATGATTAATAAAGTACAGTTTTAATATTCTTTTAATTTTTTGCAGATTCCTATTGTTAATTGCTTACTTTGTTGGGAGGGGGGGACCTTATTGAATACCATTTCACTCATCATCATCATCAGGTTCAGGTTGCAGTTCAGTTTTATGGCTGCTGGTGACAACTTGATCTACATTTTTACAGCTCTTTCTCAGGGATTCTATCCCAAAGGAGACAACTTTTGGCAACATCCTTCTTAACTATGTTGATCCATCTTCTTCTTGGCCATCCAATGTATCTTTGCCCATTTATAGTCATTTCAAAGAATTTCTTGGCTATTCTGGTTTCTTCCCTCCATTTCACATGACCATACATCTTTAGCTGGACTGGTGGAGTTTTTCCAGTGCATTGAGTTTTACACCTGCATCCACTCTATTCCTTTCATTTCTAATCTTGTCCTTTTTTGTTCGCATCAGCACAGATATAAGAAACTTCATTTCAGCAACTTGGACTTAGTTAGCCTCTCTCTCTCTCCGTCAGAGCACAGGCCTACAATGAGTACATCAAAATGGGAGTATAATAGGTGTTGAAGATGGTTGGTTTTGTCTTGTGTGGTATCTGGTTGTTCCAAAGGAAGTACCTTACTTGATTGTAAAACTGGCCAGCTTCACGCATACACTTTAGAACTTCACTTCGAGTTAAGTTTTTGCAATTCATCACAGTGTCCAAATTTGGAAAACGATGCACATTAATCAGGGTTATTCCAGCAGACCACTGCACTAAAATACAAAATTTCACATTTCATCTTAGACCAGAAGGTAATCTAAATGAAAATTATGTTTGTTTCTTGTATTGCTGTTGTTGTTTCAATTACAGTTTACCTGAAAGTGATTTTTATTGTTAGCTACACGTATCATTCAAGACTGAAGTTATTATAAAATTTGTTTAAGCATTCCAAGATCTTTGTAGAGACCTCTGCAAACATGAGGTTATCTACTTAAAGTTGCTCTAGATTTCTCTAGATAACTCCTGATTTCACCTTTATTTCTGATAAATATTTACCATAAAGGGTAATGTGCTGTGCTCCATCTCTAACAAGTCTTCAAGTTACTCATACATCTGAGGGTCTACCCCATATGCTTGGATTTTTGCTCAAAGTATGAAGTGTGATATGGTGCTGACACTTTCTGGAAAGTTAGATGTATAGAATCTCTCTGCTGACCTGGATCTCTGGATACACGGATATTGTGTGTGAATATCACAAGCTGTGTTTCACTCAAGCAATGTTTTCTATATCTATGCCAATCTAGAACAGAAGCTTTTCAGCCTCTACGAAACTCATTCTTTATGATCTTAGAATATGATCAAGTATCCTGACGCATACTGATATTTTGGGTAATGATATATAATCTTGAGTATCCATTCTTTCATGCTCTTTCTATATACGAGAGGAACCTGCATTTTTTCCAGTTGCTTAGGACTGTTTGCTGTGCTAGAGATTCACGATAAATGCAAGCTAAGAAAGGGGACAATGACAGAGAGAACTCTGTAAACTTTAACTAGAAATCTTTGAGCCTGAGGCCTTACAGGTTTCCAATTGTTTTATTATTTCCAATTGTTTTATTATAAAAATAAAAACTTGGCAACTTGGGTGTGCTAGTAACATTTTTCGAGATATCATCTGGCTGCTTGCTGCTACTGCTTATACAGCTACAAGCCACACTTCTGTAGCCAGAAGTGGGAGATTGTACTACTCATATGCAACTCAACTGTGCATGTGCACAAGCCCGCTCACAACTTCTCAAGCAAATCTAATGTAAACAGTTGTGGCATCACGCTCATTGGAGGCAATTTGTTGTTACGAAGCATTAAATAGTTTTTCTAAAGTCTTTGACACATTTTCCTGTTGGCAGACCCTTGTATGAGCACTGTGTTTTGTTGTTGTATATTGCGCATTTCCTTTGCAACTATATATATATATATATATATTAATTTTAGCTCTCTTACGAGTATACAGGACAAAAGGTGAAGGGGACATATATGATGATTTGCCGAAGTCTTTATTAGCATTTTCGGTAACATGATATGTTTTGTAGGCTATGATGTCTCTGTCGATGAAGCTTTCCAATCCAGGCACGTTTGGGACACCACTACCACCACGTACAACTGCTACTGTTAACCAACCATTACCAAGCGAAAATGTGTCATTTAAAGACCAAATATGTCTGGTTGTGTCTGTATATGTGTGGATGGATATGTGTGTGTGTGCGAGTGTATACCCGTCCTTTTTTCCCCCTAAGGTAAGTCTTTCCGCTCCCGGGATTGGAATGTCTCCTTACCCTCTCCCTTAAAACCCACTTCCTTTCGTCTTTCCCTCTCCTTCCCTCTTTCCTGATGAGGCAACAGTTTGTTGCGAAAGCTTGAATTTTGTGTGTATGTATGTGTCTGTTTGTGTTTCTATCGACCTGCCAGCGCTTTCGTATGGTAAGTCACATCATCTTTGTTTTTAAATATATTTTTCCCGCGTGGAATGTTTATATATATATATATATATATATATATATATATATATATATATATATATATATATATATATATTTTCTCTCTCATTCATGTTTTATTGCTGCAGTATTATTCTGCAGTAACGG
This sequence comes from Schistocerca americana, assembly GCF_021461395.2. Taxonomy (NCBI): domain Eukaryota; kingdom Metazoa; phylum Arthropoda; class Insecta; order Orthoptera; family Acrididae; genus Schistocerca; species Schistocerca americana. The sequence continues at coordinate 321,314,903 of NC_060121.1, read as the reverse complement.
GATACAGTAATACTCTATTTTAGAGTATTGGTTCTTACCAGTCAAAATTACAAAAATTTAACTGATAACTAAAACAAGGAAAAATTTCTGGAATTCAAAAAAGTTCCCAGTTTTTTCCTACATTTCCCGGATGTCCCGGGTTGTATAAACCCTCTGTAAGCACTCACATAGGATATGCGAAGCTACCAGGAAATGGTTGTGATGTGGACACACTGATCTGCTTTCACCATTGCATCCATGCAGGAAATGTCATCATTCAGTGACGAATGTGGCCTCCACAGCCGCTCATTTTCATGGAAGACTTCATGGCCTTTGTTGAACTACAACACCGCCACCTCACAGTTCTCAAAGTGACACAGTTTTTCCCATATGTGGGCTGCATTTCCATGTAGACCTCGACAGGTGTTCGTCCCTTGGTCCATAGGTAACAAATCACATTTCGTTGCTCTGTCACCATGAACATGTGAAGCACAACTGCCATCTTTAAAAACTGACAGCACTGCCATGCGATGAAGCTACCAGCAGATAAGGCAGATATGTTGATTTCGCATTTACAGCTGCAATTTGGCCAACAATTAGGGGCAGAGACTTCGTGATTTGCCCTTGTACTATCACCTCTGGTCTGAATAGCTGATATTTGGACAGCAGCGATTATATTTCTGATGTGTGAAGCCAGTAGCAATATGCTATCTTTGACTCTTCAACTTGGCCTTCAACAAGATAACAAAAGACTACAGATTGCTCATGCTATCCTGACCTGCTTCTATAGAGAGTGTATTTGACAGCATTTTCTCCAGATTTCTCACCATCGGTTGCCAACAGACTGGCATGGCACCACTCACCTGCTAACCATTATGATTGATGAACCTTGGCATACAGCAGAAGCAGCATGGAGTGATGTACCTGTATTTGCCATCCAAACTCAGTTCAATTTGATGCCTAGCTGGTTAGAACAACTGTTTCTCTGTGTACTAAATTTCACACCCTGTACACTCCCAGATTACCTACAAAATTTAATAAAGCATTCTTCTTACTATATGACATACACATTATAGGTCAGATTTCATTATTTGCTATCCTGGTGTAGTAGTTTTAATGGCCAGCAGTGGGAATGTGCTATCCAAAATGTCATTGTCATTGCCCTACTGGTCTGGATAGTTAAAAACTCCTGATTTATAATGAGCTATGCCATTATGTAAAATATACCATATTAATTTTTTATTTTTTATATTGTGTATGAAAATATTCTGTAGTTTTATTTGCAATATACCAGATGTTGTTGTTCCAGTTATTAATCATCAAAGGTCTGCCGTCAAAATAAGCTAGCCCTAGTCAGTAGAACACGTATAAACTCAGTAGTACATTAAGCAGTGAATATGACACCAAATGTAATTTGTAATTTCATTTTTTTCATACACGGACTTCCACAATGTTCTAATGTCTTCATTGTTAAGTCTCATAATGCACCTAATTTCGAAAACGTGAATAAAAGTTGTAATTTGATTTCAGCTATAATTTCTAGTGTTAAAAACTCCTATGTCAGCAACTTAGAGAATTACGTGCTCCAATTGTATACAAAGTTAACATTATGTACAGAAATATATGTAAGGTGATGTGTAAAGTGATGTGTGTCTGTGTATGTGCAGTTGGATATGGGTGTGTGTGTGAGTGTATACCTGTCCTTTTTCCCCCCTAAGGTAAGTCTTTCCACTCCCGGGATTGGAATGACTCCTTACCCTCTCCCTTAAAACCCACATCCTTTCATCTTTCCCTCTCCTTCCCTCTTTCCTGACAAAGCAACCGTGGGTTGCGAAAGCTTGAATTTTGTGTGTATGTTTGTGTTTGTTTGTGTGTCTATCGACCTGCCAGCACTTTCGTTTGGTAAGTCACATCATCTTTGTTTTTAGAATATATGTAAGAGTGCATATAGTAGGTTTATAATAGCAGAACAAGGAGCTACTGAATGTCGAATGAAAGTAGGCTTTGGTGATGCATAACTTGTTATAAGATGTAATTTGAAAGCATAGTGACTAAAGAAATTGTTATTTGGCACACAACAGCTGTAATATTTGAAACACCATCAACATACTGACAGTGAGTACTAGATGGTATTAAGCTACTTGAAGATGGAAAAAAAGCACAAAATGCCTTTACTCAACAAGAAAGTTACAAAAATAATTTGCTGTTGTATCTTGCAAATAATGTAGCTTTATTATTAGAAATTTCACAAACATCAGTTAACAGAGCAAAAAACATTTTAGAAAAACATGAAATCGGTCTTCTAAAACTGATTGCAAAGACAGAAAAAATAAGATTCGGAACTTCAAAGTAATCACGCACTTAAAATATTTGTACTAAGAAATAATGAACAGACAAGCTTTAGTGGGGAAATAAATACTGCTCTTGTGTGCTCAAGAATAGCCTAAATGATTTTTGTAAGATGGGCTTGAAAGCTAGGCATCTCTGACAAAAAGCCACAATTACGATTTTAATAGCAAAAAACTGTTCAACTGATGACTGTGAACTGATACTTGATTATTCAAAGTTAAATACTTCATAAGATACAAAATGTATTATTTCATGCTATCATTTCTGTGTGCATAAAAAGTGGAAAAATTTATTAATATTTTTCAATGTAACTCACACGTAACTCAATAAATTATAAAAATGAACTTTTCCAATAATTTAGATGTGTTCATATGTGTGTCGCAAATACCATCTTACACATCCCCTCATCAGTCAACCTGTTAGTTTCCCACATTTAAACTAACGGAAAAATTTATAATGATATGTAGCGTACATTAACAAACATCATCATATTCTTAGGAACATGTACCTTTTCAAGCACGATTGCTCAGCTCCATGATTTCATGGAGCCCTTGGCCAACTGCATTTTTCAGATTATCAAAATCAAATTGCTAAGAATGTATTGTTAAGGGTGTTTAGTAGCTTGTCTGTGGTGATCTTTTCCTAAACACAGTGTTATTTAAAACTGCAATAAAGTTTCCTCGCTAACTATATCTACATCTGCATCTACACCCCACAAACCACCGTGAAGTGCATGGCAGAGGGACGTCACATTTTACCAGTTATTAGAGTTTCTTCATGTACGGAGCACAGGAAGAATGATTGTTTGAATGCCTCTGTGTGTGCTGTAATTAAGCTAATCTTGTCCTCATAATCCCTATTTGAACTATATGTTCTAGTATATTTGTAGAGTCATCACTCAATGCCGGTTCTTGAAACTTTGTTAGTAGACCTTCTTAGGTTAATTTATGCCTATCTTGAAGAGTCTGCCAGTTCAGTTTCTTCAGCATCTTGGTAACTCTCTCCCACAGGTCAAATAAACCTGTGACCATTTGTGCTGCCTTCCCTGTAAACATTCAATATCCCCTGTTAGTCATATATGGTATGGATCCCAAACACTTGAAAAATATTCCAGAATGGGTCACACAACTGATTTGTAGACCAATTGCTCTTCCTCAGTATACCACCAATAAACTGAAGTCTACCACCTTCTTTACCCACGACAGAGCCTATGTGATCATTCAATCTCATATTCCTACAGAGTGTTACACCCAGGTATTTGTATGAGTTTGTTGATTCCAACTGTGAGTCATTGATACTATAATCATAGGATACTACATTTTCTCATTTTGTGATGTGCACAATTTTACATTTCCGAACATTTAACACAAGTTGTCAGTCTTTGCACCACTGTGAAATCTTATCGCGATCTCACAGAGTATTTATGCAGCTTCTCTCGGATAGTACTTCATTACAATTAACTGCATCATCTGCAAAAAGTCTGATGTAACTATATACATTGTCCACTGGGCCATTAATATACAACATGGACAGCAAGGGTCCTAACACACTTTCCTGGGACACACCCAAAGTTACTTCTACACCTGATGCTTTCTCTCCATCCAAGATAAAATGCTGCATCCTCCCTACCAAAAAGCCCTCAATCCAGTCACAAATTTCATTCTGACTAGCCATGTTGTGGTCACACATTAGTTCGCGCTATGTACCACTGGAAAGATTCATATTATACTGTCACCTACATAGTGTACATTCACCCACAACAAATGCAAGTATCAGTTTAGTATCTTAATCATAAATCATAGTGCTCTAAAAATACACACAGATCTTAACTTACACTAGAAGGTAATTATGTATTTAAAAACAACAATGAGAATTTAATAAAACATACTTACGTTGGATCAAACTTTTCTATGCCCCCAAAATAATTGATGCCTCTTGAGAAGTTGTTCAACTGATGGCACATTGTATCAATATCAAGTGTGGATTCTTTTAGGTTTAAATCAGTTTCCAACTCGTGCTGGGCAGCTCGATTGTTACGGAGCTTTATGAAATAAAAGAGAACAAATACTGTTTACTAAACAAAATCTGCTGACAGTGATGACCAATCATGCAAGATTACTGTTGTAGGTGTGACAACAATAAAAGAATAGTGATTTTATAAAATGTGTTCTTATTTATCATGAAACTTGATTATAACAACACACCATGACCTCTGTAACTTAAATACAGGGAATTGGAGTAGGGTTATTTTAAAAATAATTTTATTATATGAGATGTTTAGCCATAGCATGCTTAAAGAACTCTAGGTTGACTTACAGCTGGAGGATGAGTCACAAAAAATTGTGTCAACTCATACGTTATACCTGGGAGAGGGAATTACATATGCTTTGTGAGTGTAACACTACAAAAGGCCCCTATTCTGTACCCTAACATTGCATCAGTATGGGAGATGGCCAGTGTGGATATGCTGAATGTTCTTGGTTTTCATGGTGGGGCATCAGGGCAGTGTGATGTGCCTTAAGAGCACTCATTGGGTTCTTCGTAACAATTTGGAGCCAAATGATGCATTAAATATCTTCTACATCTACACATATGCTCGATGAGCCACTGTACAGTCATCACGGGATGTACTTCATATTATTATTAGTGAGTTTCTATCCTATTCCATTTTTATATTGAGCAGGGAGGAATAAATGTCTACACTAACATCTTGCATGCAATTTTCTGTAAAGATCCACTGCATTTTCTCAGAATCCTTCCAACAAATGCAAGCCTTCCACAACACTGATTTTACATGATTTTTCTACACTGAAGAGCCAAAAAAACTGGTGCACCTGCCTAATATTGTATAGGACCCCTGCGAGATTGCAGAAGTGGTGCAACATGACATGGCATGAAGTTGATTAATGTCTGAAGTAGGGCTGTCCATAAATCCGTAAGAGTATTGAGGGGGGGGGGGGGGGGGGCAGATTTCTTCTGAACAGCACAATGCAAGGCATCCCAAATGTGCTCAATAATGTTCATATCTGGGGAGTTTGGTGGTCAGCAGAAGTGTTTAATATCAGAAGACTGTTCCTGGAGCCACTCTGCAGCAATTCTGGCATAGGGTGTCGCATTGTCCTGCTGGAATTGCCCAAGTCTGTCGGAACTCACAACAGACATGAATGGATGTAGGTGATCAGACAGGATGCTAATGTATGTGTCAACTGTCAAAATCATATCTATATTAACAATATTGGAATGTAACAATATCTAGATATGTCGATCCAGATGTATCATGTATCCCATATCACTCCAACTGCACATGCCCCACACCATTACAGAGCCTACATCAGCTTGAACAGTCCCCTGCTGAAATGCAGGATCCATGGATACATCACATTGTCTCCATAACTGTACACGTCCATCCACTTGTACAATTTGAAATGAGACTTGTCCAACCAGGCAACATGTTTCCAGTCATCAACAGTCCAGTGTTGGTGTTTACAGGCCCAGGTGAGGCATAATGCTTTGTGTCTTGCAATCATCAAGGGTACATGTGTGGGCTTTCAGTACTGAAAGCCCATATGAATGATGTTTCGTTGAATGGTTTGCACGCTGGCACTTGTTGATGACCCAGCACTGAAATCTGCAGCAATTTGCGGAAGGGTTTCACTTCTGTCATGCTAAACGATTCTCTTCAGTCATCATTGGTCCCATTCTTGCAGGATCTTTTTCTAGCCACTGCGATGTTGGAGATTTGATGTTTTACTGGATTCCTGATATTCACAATACACTTGTGAAATGTTCGTATGGGAAGATCTTCACTTCATCTCTACTTCGGAGATGCTGTGTCCCTTCGCTTACGCGCCAACTACAACACCACATTCAGACTCACTTAAATCTTGATAATGTACCACTGTAGCAGCAGTAACCAATCTAACAACTGCGCCAGACACTTGTCATCTTATATTGGTGTTGCCGACTGCAGTGCTGTATTCTGCCTGTTTACATAACTCTGTATCTGAATACGCATGTCTATACCAGTTTCTTTGACGCTTCAGTTTTTTTCCACTTATTAATATTATTCTTAAATACTTATCTAATGTGATGTGTTCATGATGCTGAAAACTAATACTGTGATTGGATACTATTCAATTCTTTCTCTTTTTTATAGGCATTATTTTGCATTTATCTATATTTAAAGTGAGCTGCTGTCCATTACACCCACTGGAAGTGTTGTCCAACTCTTGCAGCAATATCAATGACAATATTTTCCTGTGGACAACAGCACTAGCAACAACAAATTTATGGTGCTGCTGATCCTATCAGATAAATTGTTTATGTGTATGGAGAATATTAGAGCTCCTACTGCAGTTCATTGGGGTGCAGCCAATATTGCTCTCATTTCTGCTGAACATTAGCACCCCAGTAAAATGTACAGTTAGTCAAAAATTCATAAAACTTATCACTTATCTTCAAAGACACTTTTCATGTAACTGTATCTCATTTGGCAGTTGATGACACGGTACATTGTCAATTGCCTCTTGAAAATCTAGGAAGGTAGAATCTGCGTGTCCACTTGCATCTACTGTTCACAAGATATCATGTATGAATGAAGCAATAAATGAAGCAACAGCCAGTTATACTGTTCTCTACTGCACTGGCCCCTGGAGCTGTGAGCTGAAATGACAGATTGGATCTGCACCTGTACAACTATTTATCCACTGAAATTCACTGATGAACCAAAACATTATGATCCACTGATTTGTGTACTGGTCAATATTTGGAACACAATCAGAAGAAATTCTGTTTGGGATGGACTTGACAAGTCCTTGGCAGGCTTTTGAAGCTATGTGGCACCTGATGTCTACATACAGGTCACACAATTTCTGGGCTGTTGATTTGTGGATGCTGAGCTGGCACCCAAGAGCATTCCAGGCTTGTTCCACATGATTCAAATGAGGCAAATCTGATGGCCAGGACATCAATGCGGTTAGCATGTTCCTCAAGCCACTATACAATGATTTTGGCTTCATGAAATGGTTTACATACAGTAAGGTTTTAAGCAGCACAACAGATGCCTCAACTTCCAGCATTCTGCTTTGCTTGAATTAGATTCTTTGTGGGGCAGGGGGAAAAGTCTGTCACAAATGGTCCGCGACAAAGAATTGTGGCAGTGACTCTGTTCAAAGGAGTGCTGTCATGGACTACACGTCTAGCTCAGGTGTGTTATTTTTCTTTTTCTTTTATTTTCTTTGTGACCTTTGGACATGACCCACTCAGTCTCTGATACATAATAAGCTACATTTTTTTTTAAAAAAGAAAAAAAAAACATATCCAATCTCACATACATATTTACACCCATGATTTGTATAGAATACTGATACTGGTTGTAAATGGATTAATTAAATCGTGATATGTTCTCATCACTGAGATGCTGAGATGAGAAGTCACACCCTACACTCCTAAATATGGAACAGGTAACATTCATGCCTCTTAAGAACTTTTATGGCCCATGCTGCTTACATTGCTTAAGTTGTATGAACATGATGATATTCAGTTACCTAATGTTGTTCTCTGAATTTTATTTAAAACTCTATGCAGTGGCCCATGAACAAAATTATCACTAGGCCAGATAAGTCGTATGACCATAGATATTTGGTGCTGCCCATGTGATGCCAGGGCAGATCGCTAGTAAAAAACAAATAAGAAACTCAAAACTGTCTTTGGGTACCAGGAAATCCAATTGTACAATAAAGTGCTGAACAAGAATACAAATATAATTACTGCTAACTTATCTAAAATAGACAGCACGAGCATGTCTCTGATATTATCATAGTATATGGTAATGGCTTATTCAGAGAACACAAAATATGGATTGATAAATATATCACATACATGAACTATAAAATACCTCTGTGATTCTGCATTATGCTTCCACATCAATGCATGCCACTGGGAGGATCAGTCATAAAACACTAACCTCCTTCCACCTTTTGAAGCTCAACATATCCTTCATTAAGGAGGGATGCAGTATCAAGTTATTCTGCCAAACTTGAAAGCATAAGGCTGCAGTTATAGTGCAACAGTGCAGAGTGACCAGTGTGTGTGTGATCAGAGCAGTACACCATTGATGAAATAAATCAGCATTGAAGGGATCAAACATGTCTGCCTGACGAGCTGTGACCATTGTGTCTGAGTAACTCTGGAAGAGCTTGGGAACCACAGCAGCATCAGACTACTGCTACAGGTAGCAGCATCAGATAGGTTTTGCATTGTTGTTGTGCTTGTTTTTCACTTGCAGTTTTGTTAAAAATTGCATCAGTGGACATGCTGGTATCAAATATGTTTACTTGGTGCCCTTGTCCACTGTAAAAATCATCATAAAAGACTCATTTTGAACAAGTTATGGGATGAGGTAGTCAGATAGTTACACATTATGTTACAGTGATAAACTTTTACATTTACTTTACATTTTTATTTCTTTTATTGGCTCAAAATGACAGCCAATAATAAAGTGCAAAGTAACACAACTAACAACCAAATGAAAACCATACTTCATTGTGTTACAGAAAGTTTGCATGGATCTCTTTTTTGGATAGCCTTATTCAAAGCTCTGTTTAAGTATCACCCCGTCGGATGCTAAATTGCATGCAATTCTTGATTTCCACTGCACATTGAGGGATTCTTCTAGGCCGATAACAGTGTTTTGCAGAGTGCACACACATTTCACAAAATGTTCAGCACATTGTGGCAAAGTTTCTATTGCATATTGAAGTGTTCTCCACTTACAATTTATTTATTTATTTACGTATTGGTCCTGCGAATCTAGGACTGTTCAGTGTACAAAATGTAATGGACTGTTCATTAATTACAATACACATTCCTTGACTTGTTTTCTTTTTTCATACATCATTTTAGCAAAAGATAAAATCATACAATACTGTCTTACTCCACACATTTTACAAAAACATTCATAATCGGTGAGGAAGTTTTGTTTTTCCAGGTATTCCCTTACTGTATAGAAGCAGTTCTCAACCAAGTAATCCTCCACAGTTGATTTGGACTTGTTTAAGTCCATGTTATTTTTATGGATTTGGGTAGTGCATTGCACAATTTGATCCCAGGGTGGAGTATGCCTTTCTGTAATAGCACTGTGTTTGTCTGCTGTACGTGTATATCATTTATTTGTCTTGTGTGGTAGCTATGTACAAATTCATTACGGGTGATGCTTGGACTGCCACTGTTTAGTTTTTTTTGTAATAATTACATTTGCAAGCATATAAATACACGTAATAGCATTCATTATTCCAAAAGCATATTCAATTTTTTGTCATTCAGTAAAAGAACATTTATTTGAACAACTGCCTTAACTGCAGATATGCCTCATCTCTAGTGAATATGTAAAGCAGTAAAACTGGCATTTGTGGTAACAGAGAGACTAGCACTATATCAGCTTTCCTTCTTGCATCAAGTGAAATACACTTCAAAATTACAAACAACCACTATCACACTGTTCTAGATGTCTTCTTACACTGCTTACAGTGAACTTGCCACAAGCATTTGCAATTGCTTGGAGTATTACCAAATAACAATGCATTTTAAATGAATTGGGTATTTGCTAAATGTTCTTCAGGGCTAATTAAATTAAGTATGTATGTATTAAACCTGGGAGATAGAAATGATGGAGAGACTTCATCCCACCATAGGCCTCAGTGGCTCACAACCCTACAACAGGCCACAGCAGTCCACCCCCACCCCCTCCCCCTCCCGGGGAACATCTCATACAAGACGAGGTAAGTGCCTCATACTGTGAGATGCAGTCAAACATGGTCAATGACATCTTGAAGCATTGTCAAAACTCAACTGGGCAAATGATGAAAGGCTCAATTTTTCTACTAGTTAATTCTGTTTTGCTGGACATATCATTCTCTCAATCTTCTCTTTGATATGCATTGATGAAAATGATAAACTCTAACAGCACTGTTCTATGGATAATGATTTATTATCTTTTGCTAGTATTATTTTTCAGCACTCAAAGTAGCTGCAGAGAATAACTCTTCCTACTCGTAATTCCTCTCACAATTTCAGTGGTTTACCACATGTGTGACATGTTGTTCCCTTGCCCACTATATCTACTTGCAAAGCAGCACTATGGTGGCTGTCCAATACTCTGCACTGCTCTGTTCTGCAACACCACCCCACTACAACATGGGCTGATGGGATGTAATGGAAAGGCAGGGACACTGTCATAGTCTTCATATTGTCTGCAAGTAGGAATACTTAAAAGAGCATTGCACATGCTGTACGAATCTTCGTGTAACTAGATGTGTGAGGAATTATTTGCCTGGACATACAAATCTGTTGAACTTTAACTGTGTTTTATTCTTTTCTTTTAATTATATTTCATTGTTGAATTAAGATGCAACATTTAATATCACTGTAAAATTATCTGTGGATCAGAAACTAATTAACTTGAAATATATTTATATTCCTTCTTGTACATTTCAGCTGGTTCATTACTCAGGTCCTCTGGTTCCAGAACATTCTGATGGATGACCCTGGCTCCAAAACATTTTGGTGTGTGGCAGTGCCTGGTAGCTGAATGTAACAACAATATGCTTATTCATGGAGATGTATTCCATCTTTGAAACTAAATGAAAGATAATTTGTTTCGTGCCTTACATGTTTTGCTTCTTTTATTTGCAAAGCATCCTCAGTGGCCTGTAATATATGTTAGTACATTACATTTTTTTTCTTGCTATTATCTTGTTTTCTGAGGTGAGAAACAACTTTTTCAGCACAACTTTCATGATGCTAAATCAGCATTTGGTGTTATTTACCATTTCTGATGTTATTAATCCATGTGTGTTGTCCTGGACTCATATTTAGTTGGTATACATACTCTAGACGACAGATTTTTGAAGTTTTTTTCTAGCACATTTACCTGAACTCTCCACTTCCACTTTTTGTTGTTGGTTGTTGACTGTGAGTTTACAGTGTGTAGTGTTACAACTGTCACCGAGTATTTATCATTTGTCTTTTGTTTGTGTGGTGGTGTCTATACATAATTTGATGTTTGTTTGCTTTGTGTGTGTGTGTGTGTGTGTGTGTGTGTGTGTGTGAGAGAGAGAGAGAGAGAGAGAGAGAGAGAGAGAGAGAGAGATGGATTAATTTATTATTTAGTCCAATAATATTTTATATCTGTGTTTGTTGTAGCTTACATTCATTTTAATTATGTATTACTCTTTAGTTCATTGAAAGAGTTCCTTGTATGTGAAAGTTTTCTGGAATGTTAGGAGTTTTCTGTTGTAACTGTTCACTCTAATAATTTTCACATCCTATTTCATGTTATATGGTTCTTGTCCAGATTTTGTAAGATGTTCAATAAAGGTTCAATGGCTACTTTCATACTTCTAGCTTCATATGTGTTCTTTATACCTAGTTTTGAAATTTCTGCCTGTTATTCCCAGATATGCTGATTTGAATTCTTGACATTGTAACCTGCTCCTTGGTATCTGTGTTGTTTACCTATTGGTGTTTGCAAAGAAGAACTACATCTACATGATTACAGAAGCAACTAAGAAACCATAGAAAATGTATAAAATGATTATAATATGATTATCTTCACAACTAATACAAATACTTAATAATTCAGTACCATTACCATCATCATGATCATCAACCATTTGACCTTAATTACTAGACAAAAGGTTGCCTCCTCTCCTCTAAACACTTCCATGCATTTTGATCTTCAACTATACACATCAATGTTGCTCATGTTTTGTTTTCTGATGTCAGCTACCTGTCCTCCATTACATAATATAAGTCCATTCTTATCTCTTGCAATCCAGTAAACAACTTGCTTGTCTGGCTAAATAATCCATCCGTCTTTATTTCATTTTCATGACAGGCATAATTATGTCTTTTAATCTAGCCTATTCCCTGAGCCATTTGTTTGCATTTCTCTCTCTCCTACCAATTCTCAATATGCATCTCCCCACTGCATACTCAAAAGCCCTTAGTTTATGAATGTTATATTACCATATCATCTGTAAAAATCATCTTTTTGTCTTTTTCTTTTACTATATCTTTAACTGCCCTATTCATTCCCTCCATCACAACATTAAAAAGTGCAGGTGATAGAATACTTCCTTGCTTAAGTCCTTGTCTTATCTTGAAGTATTCAGAGTTCCCCAATGGTGTTCTAGTTCTATAATTGAGTCCTCTGTACATTGTCTTTATTACATTAATGTGTCCATCTTCTATATCTATCTTCTTCATTTCTTCCCAGTCTTTCCCTGTTAACTGAGTCATATGCCTTTTCTATGTCTATAAAAACCATTATCACCCTTTTGTTATACTCCCAACTTTTTTCCATTAGTTGATGGATAGAAAATATCAGGTCAATCATGCTTCTTCCTTTAACCCATGCTGTTCTTCACTCAGCTCCTTTTCTATCTTTTCACTTATTCAGTTTAGTAAAATTCTTTCAAAAATCTTGGCTGAATTTTTCAATCTTCTTTTAGTCTAGTGGTAGCTGTAGCATGTAAGAATACATGGCCCAGTTACATCAATGTGACCACCACCTATGTTCAATGCTAATGTGCAAGATCCACTCACAGATTGCAGGTGGGTGCGGTTAAAGGCGCTGCAGTCTGGAACCGCAAGACCGCTACGGTCGCAGGTTCGAATCCTGCCTCGGGCATGGATGTTTGTGATGTCCTTAGGTTAGTTAGGTTTAACTAGTTCTAAGTTCTAGGGGACTAATGACCTCAGCAGTTGAGTCCCATAGTGCTCAGAGCCATTTGAACCCATTTGATTGCAGGTGGCAGCACTAGCAATGGAGGATACATAAACTGTGCTGGAGAGACACAGTCACTGTTGTAAGGCAGAAACAGAATGATTTATCTGATATCCAAGAGGGCATGATCATTGGCTTTCAGGCCAAGAGCGGAAGCATTTCAGAAATGGCTAAGTTTGTAAACTGTTCACATGCCACCTTGGGTAAAGTAAGCCATGCATAGCAAAATGGTGCTATCCAACACCAGTGTTAATGCTACTGCGGTGTATCACGGGCCATAGATGACATGGGTGAACAATGGCTGTGGAGACGTGTATGGCCAAATAGACATGCAGTTGCTGTGTATCTGATTGCCCAGATGAACCAAGGAGCTACCAACAGTGTCTCCTCAAGATCTTTCAGTAAATGCAGCTGCATATGGGCTTCCACAACAAGTGCCTGGTTCATGTACTAACACTGACTGCTGTCCATTGGCAACAAAGGCTACAATCTGACACTGACTGTTGTTCATCGACAACAAAGGCTACAATTGGCACACCAATACTACAATTGGACATCTGACGAATGGCAATAGAAGGCCTTTTCAAATGAATCACATTTTATGCTATGAAGGACAGATAGCCGTTGGCGTGTATGGAATGAAACATCTGAAGCAAAAACCCTGGAAGCATTGTGGTCTGTGGAACATTTTCATGGCAGTCCCTGGGTGATCTCGTCATTCTAGAATGCACAATGGATCAACACAAGTATGCATCTATCCTTAGGGACCATGACCATCCCTACATGCAGTCTGGCATCCTTGGCACGATGGCTTCCACCAGCAGGACAATGCAATGTGTCACACAGCTCACAGTATTCACACGTTTTGAAGAGCACCTGTATGAGCTTACTGCACTCTCCTTGCCACCAAACTCCCCAGGTTTTAACTTAATCAAGAATCTGTGGGAACACTTACATTGAACTGTTCACACTGTGGATCCTCAGCCAAGAAACCTAGCACAGCTGGCCACTGCACTTGAGTCAGCATGGCTCCACATCCCTGTTGGTACCTTCCAGAACCTTAGTGACACTCTTCCTACACATCTCACAGAAGTCTGCAACAATAGGTGGTTATTTGGGCTTCTCACAGGTGATCACATTAATGGCTGGACAGTGTATATCCTTTAGAATTTCAGTATACTAATATATGTTGAAGCAACAGTTTTTTATGTCTAGTACATCTCCTTTTTCACGAGATAGAATAATGCTCCAGTTGTAAGTAATTGTCTTCCATCACAGACATACTTTAAATAATTTCACAAGTTCCTTCTCTATTACTTTCCTCAGGCTTTAACCATTCCTAATGAGACACCACAACCTCCATGCACCTTTCCTTTCATCACATCTCAAATGGCTTTACACATTTCCTCTGGAATTGTTTCCAGAACACCAGTAATTTTGTTATTGACTGCCTATGTTTCTGATTCATTTCTTCAACTACAAAAAAGAATTTATGAAATCTTTAAATGCTCAGAGAACTTCCATTCTGTTTTGGTTACTGTGCCACAATCTTTTTTAATTTGTATCCTTTATACTTTTTTTTGTTCTCAACTGTTGCTTACAAAATTTTTTATTGTATTTTATCACATCCACTGACATTTCCCAACAGTTTTGTTTACTTCAAAATATTCTGCTACAGTACATTTCTATTACTGTTTTGTTGCAACTCTAGCTTTCTTTCTAATAACCACCTTATACCATTTAATAGTTTCTTTCTTCACACCTGCAGCATCTTTTGCTGTTTGTCTTTTTGTTAATTGATTGCCTCTTTCATCTATGATTTACTAATAGTTCAGAATTTGCTTAGGACTAATATATTCAGTACAACTTCAAATATCATAAATTTATTTATGTCTCACACTACACCTCTTGCATGAATTATTGTGTGTGTGCGCCACTAATTAAAAGACATTAAAAACTAGAGTTTTTATTATATGATGAAAGTTAAATTTGACATGCAAGCCACTGAAACAATATAAACTAGAAGCGATTGTACAAACAGCTGAATCACATAAAAAAATAAGGGGCAAAATACAGCTAAACTGTGAGTTCTGAATTTGCTGACTTTGACCAAGATGATTGTTGTTGTTGTTGTTGTTGTGGTTTTCAGTCCTGAGACTGGTTTGATGCAGCTCTCCATGCTACTCTATCCTGTGCAAGCTTTTTCATCTCCCAGTACCTACTGCAACCTACATCCTTCTGAATCTGCTTAGTGTATTCATCTCTTGGTCTCCCTCTACGATTTTTACCCTCCACGCTGCCCTCCAATACTAAATTGGTGATCCCTTGATGCCTCAGAACATGTCCTACCAACCGATCCCTTCTTCTGGTCAAGTTGTGTCACAAACTTCTTTTCTCCCCAATCCTATTCAATACTTCCTCATTAGTTATGTGATCTACCCATCTAATCTTCAGCATTCTTCTGTAGTACCACATTTCGAAAGCTTCTATTCTCTTCTTGTCCAAACTATTTATCGTCCATGTTTCACTTCCATACATGGCTACACTCCATACAAATACTTTCAGAAATGACTTCCTGACACTTAAATCAATACTGGATGTTAACAAATTTCTCTTCTTCAGAAACGCTTTCCTTGCCATTGCCAGCCTACACTTTATATCCTCTCTACTTCGACCACCATCAGTTATTTTGCTCCCCAAATAGCAAAACTCCTTTACTACTTTAAGTGCCTCATTTCCTAATCTAATTCCCTCAGCATCACCCGACTTAATTAGACTACATTCCATTATCCTTGTTTTGCTTTTGTTGATGTTCATCTTATATCCTCCTTTCAAGACACTGTCCATTCCATTCAATTGCTCTTCCAAGTCCTTTGCTGTCTCTGACAGAATTACAATGTCATCGGCGAACCTCAAAGTTTTTATTTCTTCTCCATGAATTTTAATACCTACTTCAAATTTTTCTTTTGTTTCCTTTACTGCTTGGTCAATATACAGATTGAACAACATCGGGGAGAGGCTACAACCCTGTCTTACTCCCTTCCCAACCACTGCTTCCCTTTCATGTCCCTCGACTCTTATAACTGCCATCTGGTTTCTGTACAAATTGTAAATAGCCTTTCGCTCCCTGTATTTTACCCCTGCCACCTTTAGAATTTGAAAGAGAGTATTCCAGTCAACATTGTCAAAAGCTTTCTCTAAGTCTACAAATGCTAGAAACGTAGGTTTGCCTTTCCTTAATCTTTCTTCTAAGATAAGTCGTAAGGTCAGTATTGCCTCACGTGTTCCAGTGTTTCTACGGAATCCAAACTGATCTTCCCCGAGGTTGGCTTCTACTAGTTTTTCCATTCGTCTGTAAAGAATTCGTGTTAGTATTTTGCAGCTGTGACTTATTAAGCTGATAGTTCGGTAATTTTCACATCTGTCAACACCTGCTTTCTTTGGGATTGGAATTATTATATTCTTCTTGAAGTCTGAGGGTATTTCGCCTGTTTCATACATCTTGCTCACCAGATGGTAGAGTTTTGTCAGGACTGGCTCTCCCACGGCCGTCAGTAGTTCCAATGGAATATTGTCTACTCCGGGGGCCTTGTTTTGACTCAGGTCTTTCAGTGCTCTGTCAAACTCTTCACGCAGTATCGTATCTCCCATTTCATCTTCATCTACATCCTCTTCCATTTCCATAATATTGTCCTCAAGCACATCGCCCTTGTATAGACCCTCTATATACTCCTTCCGCCTTTCTGCTTTCCCTTGTTTGCTTAGAAGTGGGTTTCCATCTGAGCTCTTGATATTCATACAAGTCGTTCTCTTATCTCCAAAGGTCTCTTTAATTTTCCTGTAGGCAGTATCTATCTTACCCCTAGTGAGATAGGTCTCTACATCCTTACATTTGTCCTCTAGCCATCCCTGCTTAGCCATTTTGCACTTCCTGTCGATCTCATTTTTGAGATGTTTGTATTCCTTTTTGCCTGTTTCACTTACTGCATTTTTATATTTTCTCCTTTCATCAATTAAATTCAATATTTCTTCTGTTACCCAAGGATTTCTACTAGCCCTCGTCTTTTTACCTACTTGATCCTCTGCTGCCTTCACTACTTCATCCCTCAAAGCTACCCATTCTTCTTCTACTGTATTTATTTCCCCCATTCCTGTCAATTGCTCCCTTATGCTCTCCCTGAATCTGTGTACAACCTCCGGTTCTTTTAGTTTATCCAGGTCTCATCTCCTTAAATTCCCACCTTTTTGCAGTTTCTTCAGTTTTAATCTACAGGTCATAACCAATAGAGTGTGCTCAGAGTCCACATCTGCCCCTGGAAATGTCTTACAATTTAAAACCTGGTTCCTAAATCTCTGTCTTACCATTATATAATCTATCTGATACCTTTTAGTATCTCCAGGGTTCTTCCATGTATACAACCTTCTTTCATGATTCTTAAACCAAGTGTTCGTTATGATTATGTTGTGCTCTGTGCAAAATTCTACCAGGCGGCTTCCTCTTTCAGTTCTGTCCCCCAATCCATATTCACCTACTATGTTTCCTTCTCTCCCTTTTCCTACTGACGAATTCCAGTCACCCATGACTATTAAATTTTCGTCTCCCTTCACAATCTGAATAATTTCTTTTATTTCATCATACATTTCTTCAATTTCTTCGTCATCTGCAGAGCTAGTTGGCATATAAACTTGTACTACTGTAGTAGGTGTGGGCTTCGTATCTATCTTGGCCACAATAATGCGTTCACTATGCTGTTTGTAGTAGCTTACCCGCATTCCTATTTTCCTGTTCATTATTAAACCTACTCCTGCATTACCCCTATTTGATTTTGTGTTTATAACCCTGTAGTCACCTGACCAGAAGTCTTGTTCCTCCTGCCACCGAACTTCACTAATTCCCACTATATCTAACTTCAACCTATCCATTTCCCATTTTAAATTTTCTAACCTACCTGCCCGATTAAGGGATCTGACATTCCACGCTCCGATCCGTAGAACGCCAGTTTTTTTTCTCCTGATAACTACATCCTCTTGAGTAGTCCCCGCCCGGAGAACCGAATGGGGGACTATTTTACCTCCGGAATATTTTACCCAAGAGGACGCCATCATCATGTAATCATACAGTAAAGCTGCATGCCCTCGGGAAAAATTACGGCTGTAGTTTCCCCTTGCTTTCAGCCGTTCGCAGTACCAGCACAGCAAGGCCGTTTTGGTTATTGTTACAAGGCCAGATCAGTCAATCATCCAGACTGTTGCCCTTGCAACTACTGAAAAGGCTACTGCCCCTCTTCAGGAACCACGCGTTTGTCTGGCCTCTCAACAGATACCCCTCCGTTGTGGTTGTACCTACGGTACAGCCATGTGTATCGCTGAGGCACGCAAGCCTCCCCACCAACGGCAAGGTCCATGGTTCATGGGGGGGGGGGGGGGGGGGGGGGGGGTGTGACCAAGATTACTCTCTTAATTATGATAAAACACACATTTTTTAAAATTGTTATTAACATTCATGTTTGAAACTGCTTACTAGCACTTACCTGTTGGCATACTTTATCATGAATACTCTTAAGGTGATCTCGGCAATTTCTTTGAATTTCAACTTCTTTTAAGAGTGATTTTTCAACCTGATCATGAACAAGATCAATCCCTGTGTGAGACACAAAAATAAAATAACTATATATGAGAAGCCATCGATGAGGAGAAAAATTAGGTATGAAAGAACATTTGTCAAGCAATATTTATTATTTACCAGTTGGTGAACTATTGCTAGGAGACATTAAATTTAAAAATGCATCTGAATCTTGAGCTTTCAGAATTTTCCAAATACTCTTCACTATGACAAAGACAAAAGAAAATGGTATATTATGGTGAAAGGAAGGAAATGTCAATTCACAGATAGGAAAAATGAGAGATGCAGGGTACAGGTATTGAATATAAAATAAAAATCGATCAGCAGCAGAAACTGAAGTCTACCAAGAGAGTTAAATTTGAATAAAATAAATGGAAAGTAAATGATCAAAGATGAAAGATGCCACAATATTTTCAGTATTACTACTATACTTACTGAAAGAGCCTACATAACAGCGGAAGTTTAACTCTGAAAAAATGACCCATGTCAAAAAATAGAGATATTGCTGCTTGGTCGGTTTCGTCTTCACAGGAATGTGAAGCTATCAAATAGGTGAAGATCAACACCAGAAAAGGAGCACTGAGGTTTGGAAAAGCAAGAATTGAGTTTAGCAATATTTTTTACAAAATTTTGTAATTCATGCTCACCACGACTTTGTTCTCACCACAATTTCATAGAATGAAATGTCATCTTCAGCCTTCGCCAGATCTGTGGCTGCCAATTTTACTGCTCCAAGGAAGGCTACTGTAGGCAGTCAATAGTTCACAGATGAAGAAACTATTTTGTTTCCAATGCTGACTCACTGAATATGTTTGTAAATTTTCTCTCAAAGAAACAATTGTTTGCCACCAAAAATGAAGCTGATGAGGATTTACATTGAGGGCATGTGATGTGAATCTGTCATACTGATATGGTAATAATGTGGCACCAGTAAAAACACAGTGCTAAATTGGAGAAGGGAAAGTGTAAGTGATTAAACTATTTTTCCAGGCTGGGACAGATAAATTACAATCTGTCATAGATTGCATAGATTGGAACAGATTTTCAAATGTCAGTTTGTATTCATTACATTTTGGGTGCAGCATATCTGAAGAGTTTGCATAGTTGCATGTCACTGTACCTTTTCTGATTTCTCCTTCACTGAGTTTGTCTGCACTGCTCCACTAATTTCAGTGGAGTTAATAACATTACAAGTGCTCACAAAAATGATAAGTGTCCAGGATAAAGAATGCCAGTTTGCAAAAAAGTATGTGTTTGTGAAACGTGTGTATTAGGAAATTGGAAAGGGCTGAGAGCACACAGTTTAAATATAGTGAGAAGTTTTATCAAGGCAGTAATTAACACTTGCGACACATCCACCTGGCTAAAAAAATTGTCAAGTTCACCGAGAATATCTGTTACAGGGTCACTATGGCAGATTTTTGGTAGTGTTGACAGATAGTTGATCAAGGCTGTTGGCCACATACTTGCCTCAGTATCTTGATTGTATCATCACTTTTGAATAAGAAGGTAATGTAAGATATGGCTGAATATAAAATGCTAGGATTTTGAATGGATCTGAAAAGCAATGGAGGAGCAAAACCAGAACTCCTGATACACTGTTAACAGGATGATTCTGATGAAATGTAGGGGTTGCACAGATTAATCAGCTGGGCTAGTATGCAGGAAGTGTAACTTGTTGAGGGTCAGGTATAGTGCTGACAAGAAATTAGAGAAAAATGTCATGATACAGATAATAAATAACACAATTAGACACCTTCTTTAAAAGAATGTATGTAGATGGAAGAGCCAGTAAAATACCATTTGTTTATTAATCATGGTGGAGCAGAGAGTAGCAGGAATTTGTGAAGAGAGATGTGTCAACTTAAAAAAATGACACATGGTATGTGTCTAATAAAAATTAATTAGGTGAGATTGAGTGACTCTGTGAATCTGAATTGCAAATCAAGTTAATGCTGGGCATGGATGCAAATAAAGAAGACTGTTCTGGTACAAAGACCTTTACCAATGCTTAACAAAGGAAATGCACAGGCAGAGAAATAATACGGGGGAGTTTATTGATGGATGTCAGAAACACTAATGGACTAGGGAAAATGAAACAGAAATGAGAGATGTTGCAAGGTGGGAAATGATGATCAGTAAGTAATAAGACAAGAAGAAGAGACACCAATAAGGATTCATTCATTCATCCATCCATGCATCCAACCATTGTGCACTGTACATCCCACCAAGAAGGAGAACCTTCAGGGATGTGGAGTTAGACATATATTAACAAAAGGTACACCAATTAACTGAGTATACTGTATAAACAACATATAATCACCATACCACTTAAAGTTATTCATATTTACTATCCCTGCTGGCTAAATTTAATCAAGTCACAAATAAAGCTGCTATTTTGAAAAACACTGCTGTTTTCTCTGTTATACTAAATAGCTGCTGTTTATCTCCTGTTGATAGCTTCACATTAACTTGATTACTTTTGTAGTTTTCAAAGATACTGTTACTTACATCTTTTAATACAGAGCTCTCATTACAATATGTTACTACTTTTCATGCAGCTTTATAACAAATACTGCCATTTAGCTAACAGAACTTTCCTGACTACAATAATTTGCAGAGAAAGCCAAACTAAGAAGAAGTTAACAAGTTCTCATCAGATAAGTGAGTTAATATTTCACTACAGGTCACTTTTTCAAACACTTTTGAAAAGAGTGGATGGAGTAAAATAAATATGTAATTAGGCTAGCTTTGCTTATGATGAAAGTTGCAACGTAATTAAGTCTGTCATGAAACATGCCCTGAGTTATTGACTGATTACAAAGATATGGGTGAACTTATCACATGAGCAAAAGATTTTTAATTCTTCAAAATATACTACCATAGTCACAACAACTGCTACTTTTTAGGGACCTGGTAAACTTTTTAATCTGCTTAAGGGTTGTATTTTTTAAATAAATCTCTGTTGGTGGAGCAGGCAGTGTCTGCACAAGTAAATCTAATGTATCTCTGGTTGTTTACTTGAGGGGGCAATATTTGCAGCCTCTATGACGAATTAATCATTGAATTTGGTTGGCCATCGTGCCATATATTCTTTGTGAGGGACAAATTTCATTTGGATGTGTTTTTGTTTATTATTTAATAATGCTAAAACACTGAAGAATGTTGGGTTTACATACATATTGACAATGGGTTTTTCACTCTGTCTTTCAACAATTATAGAGAATTTTAATGTTGAAAATTATCCACAGTTGGATGTCAACAACTCTAGGTGCCATCAATAAATACAGTAAGACAACAAATCAGTGTTAAGGCCTTGAAAGAAAAAAAAAAGATTTTCTAGTTAAGTCTGCATCTTATTTTTCCTGTCCTTATCCCATACTTTCCGAGAGTCGACATGTTAATCTGGATTTGGCTGTGTTAGTGCTAAAGGATGACCAGATGCCCTTCCTGCCACCCCACCCTACCCAGATGAAATTTATGTACCCCATCTGTCTGTGTCTAGTGTCATCCAAAGTGAAAGTGTGAAAATGTTTTTGACTGTTTTCAAATTGTGTAACTGACTCAGGACATGGGTACCAACCCAGTATTCACCTAATTGGATGTGGGAAACCACCTAAAAACCACATCCAGGCTGGCCAGCACACTGGCCCTTGGTGTTAATCCACTGGGCCGATTTGATCCAGGGCAGGCAAGTCTCCCCGAGTCCCATAAGTGATGTGCGCTAATGTGTTTGCCTACCCAGATGGTTGTCAGTACAACTATTGTGGCACAACATTCAAAGAGTTGCTCAACACAATATTCAACAACCTGAATGGCCTGAGAGTTAATTCCACTTTTTTTTGCATATATAGTTAACCCTAGTTACCTCCTCTTTTTTTATTAGAGCTATAATAGCAAGTAGTAGTATGATATTAGCTTCTATCGGTATCTACCAAGGTGAATCTGTTTAATTTCAGTGATTTACATGTCATAATACGCACAAAATGTCTGCTGATGTGGTATTTATCCTTTTATTTTGCTGCATGAATTGAGAAGTTCATCAATCTAATTAATGAGGCTGTTGATGTTCTTACAGAAGACACTAAAAGTATTTCCTTTAATATCCATGGATTTCTGCGAGTTGCAGTACTTCATTTTGTAATGGCTGTTTCATCTGTAATTGTATTTATTCTGCATCTCTGTCTTTAGAATGGTGCTCGTACAGGCCTAGGGAACACACTGGAAATCCTTGAGCCAGGATAGATGCTGTTTGATCAGAATAGATACTCCTAGCAGTTAGCTGTGCAAGTAATGAGAGAGGTTAGGAGGACCTCCTACACTCCCTGACACCTCCCCCTTCACCTTTGTCTACACTCTTCCTCATTACAGGTGGGTCACTATAATCTTGGGGTCTGAGTGACCTGCCCTTCCTTTTTAACTTTCCTCAAACTATCCCTTCTACCTCCTAAGGAAAGAATTAACAGTTCTGAAAGCTGGGATAGGGATATCACTTTTACTTTTATATGTGTCAATGAGCAGTACTAAAAATTTCAACTTCTGAAGAATAGTGATGGGCAGCAGTTGTACCTTATAATTTATTAATATAATCACTCTAATTCAAACCTCTGCACATTGTACTTCTCAAGTACTTTTAAGACACAACTGATTCTAGTGTCCTCACATTAATCATTTACTATATTTTGTGAAAAGCACAATGTACATTTCTCTACATTAAGGTGCCAGCTGCTATAATTTGTACCACACTGATATTGTACATCAAGATTTAACTGGATGTTACACCAACTTTTTTCAGATAAAACAGTCTCATATACAGGGTTATTACAAATGACTGAAGCGATTTCACAGCTCTACAATAACTTTATTATTTGAGATATTTTCACAATGCTTTGCACACACATACAAAAACTCGAAAAGTTTTTTAGGCATTCACAAATGTTCGATATGTACCCCTTTAGTGGTTCGGCAGACATCAAGCCGATAATCAAATTCCTCCCACACTCGGCGCAGCATGTCCCCATCAATGAGTTCGAAAGCATTGTTGATGCGAGCTCGCAGTTCTGGCACGTTTCTTGGTAGAGGAGGTTTAAACACTGAATCTTTCACATAACCCCACAGAAAGAAATCGCATGGGGTTAAGTCGGGAGAGCGTGGAGGCCATGACATGAATTGCTGATCATGATCTCCACCACGACCGATCCATCGGTTTTCCAATCTCCTGTTTAAGAAATGCCGAACATCATGATGGAAGTGCGGTGGAGCACCATCCTGTTGAAAGATGAAGTCGGCGCTGTCGGTCTCCAGTTGTGACATGAGCCAATTTTTCAGCATGTCAAGATACACGTGTCCTGTAACGTTTTTTTCGCAGAAGAAAAAGGGGCCGTAAACTTTAAACCATGAGATTGCACAAAACACGTTAACTTTTGGTGAATTGCGAATTTGCTGCACGAATGCGTGGTTTAGTGACTGTGATGATTGTTAAGGACAATGAAGAAATGAGATTAGACTTTTAAGTAACTCATGTGTTGGACTTGCTAGAAGCAAGACATGTTCATAAATTATGTGGTTGTTGAACCAATGCTATTGTAAATGTATTTAATCAAGTCTAATGCGAGATAAATCAGTTGACTTGCAAACTTTCGAATATTTATGTGAGAAATGGTGAATTTGTGCTTTGTGGAAGTTGAAATATACCAAGACTAAACTAAAAGTATTCTGCGAGTATCCACTTATTTCACGAGTAGAGAGAGAGAGAGAGAGTCTGATAAATTCCATTAACCAGCAGTATTCTTCTAAGAAGACGTTTTTGGAGATCGACGTAGCTGGCAATTCAGAAAAGAAGAACGGCTGTGCTTACCTAGTAAGTCAACTGAGGTGAGAGAGGTGTGAATTTTGCAATCCAACTTCACATCGATTCTTGTCGTCTAAAGTGTTAGAAGTAGTGATGGAAAATTTAACTTTTTCTTAAACATATTCATGCAGCATCCTGAGTATTATTTTTCCCTAAAGCAAATAAGGGCAAAATTCAGCAGAAGCAAGGATAAGGGGTAAGTAACTCCCAAAATTAAATTACCTTGTGCTAGAAACAGAGAGCTGTATGCAATTCAGAAAAAGAGCAGTAGTCAAGATCTGAAACTTAATTATCACAGTATTGTCAAATCCTACACTGTTATTACACAAAGTAAAACTCATGCACTATGCTCAAAAATTAAAACACTCAGAGAGTACAGAAAAAATTGTTTGGAACATTACTGAACAAGAAGGAAACCAAATTAAAAATCCAAATGAAACTGAGCCCCCAGGTCCTGCCAAACATTAAGGCACTTCCAAATTGCTTGCTACAAAATTCATTGATTGGTTCCTCAAAGTGGCTGCAAACACAGCACCCAGTAATAAACAATCAAATATACATGTATTAGATTTATTTGCGCTACATTGCATGTACTACCAACAATCATTAGTTTCAAAAATACAACCCCTAGGGCGACTATAGAATTAATTAGATCACTAAAGTGTAGTAACTCTGGTGGCTATGGTGCTGTTTCTAGCAGAATATTAATATCTTGTGCTGACTGACCCTTAAGCTATCCTTGTAATCAGTTGATATTTACTGACAGACTTAAATATGAAGCAGAAATACCTTCCTACAAAACAGGAGATAAGCAAACTACCTCTAATTATAGACCTACTGGCATACCACTTTTTCCATTCTTTTCAAAAGTGTTTCAGAGAGTGGCCTATGAGAGAATACCGATTCATTTAACAGATCAGAACTTACTAACTGCCTCTCAGTTTGGCTTTTGTTAAGGATTCTCTACACAGAAAGCAATACTAGGCCTGACAAATAAAGTGCTAGCAGAGTTAAGCTGTTGATATTTTCTCCTCACCAAACCCTTTGATTGTGTGGATCATAAAATTCTACTTAGCTAACTGAAGTGTTAAGGCATTAAAATCAGCCCTCCTGTAGGGTCGGAATAATGTCTCCATAACTGATAGCAGGGATTCTCATGAACAGATTGTATCTCAGTCATGAAAATAACCTCAGAATGAGAGTACAGGGCTCGATCTTGTTTCTAACCTACAAACTTAACAACGCAGTTCAAAAATTGTAATATTTGCTGATAACACATGAATTTTAATCACGTGTCCAAACTAAGTTCTAGCAGACACACCTCAGGTGACAGCGGAACAGGCCTACATGCAGTTTGCAGCTAACAGTTTTCAGCCTTAGACTCACAAAGACTCTATTATGCCACTTCAAATTAGCAATGATCACCATCTAGTACCAGAAGCAGACATTAATGTTCATACGTTGATTGAAGCACAGTGTGTGAAATTCCTTAAGGAGTCAGCTGGTTAACAACTTAAAATGGGGCAACACATGGATAAACTAATAAAAAAGCTCAGTTCAGACTGTTATGCACTTGGAAGCATCTCTTACTGTGTTGACGTAAAGACAAGAGCATTGTCTTATTTTCCATATTTTCATTCCTTGTTGTCTCATGAAATTATCTTCTGGGACAGTACACACAATGTAAATAAATTGTTTGTTTAGAAGAAGCAAACAATAAGAACAGTGTGTAAAGCAGATAACCATACATCTTGCAGAAGTCCCTTTAAGGATCTTTAAAGTCTCTCACATCACCCAGATGTTTTTTGTTGCTGATAATAAAAATCTGTTTCAAATGAACTGTGATACATACAATCACAGTACAAGACAACAAAATAATTTTCATGCAGATTTTGGCTCCATCCCCAGTGTTCAGAATGGAGCAGAAAGATATTCAGTGAGTGCCCACTGAGCATAAAGCAAGAAATTGGAAATCTGCACCAGTTCAAAAGGAAATTAAAATTATATCCTGCAGATAAAACAAGATCTTAAACTGACATCATATTCAGAACTGAAGACATTTTCAGAGGACATGGGGAAATGAAGTATCAGAATCGCTGCCAACCAATTTACAGATTGAGAGAAAAAAAAAAGATCTGATTAGCTACTCTTTCTACACATTATCTGAATATCTACATCAGCAGAATGAAAAGTTCTGTTAGCTATATTGCAAGTAGCAGTGTATGTCATAAAGCAGAATGGTAAGTAATAATGTACAATAAACAGAACTAAGTACAAATATAACTAGGAAAGTTGCTACTCACCATATAGCAGAGATGCTGAGTCACAGATAAGCACAACAAAAAGACTCTCAAAATTATAGCTTTCAAACATTAAGGTCTTCATCAACAATAGACACACATACGCACACGCACACACTCAGGCAAATGCAACTCACAGACACGACTCACACATGTATGTGAGTTGCGTTTGCGTGAGTGTGTGTGCGCATGTGTGTCCATTGTTAATGAAGGCCTTAATGGTTGAAAGTTATAATTTTGATAGTCTTTTTGTTGTGCTTATCTGCAACTATGCATCTCTGCTATATCTCATAATATTGTTACATTCCATCTTGGATTTTCCATTGTTTGATTTAAATACAAACAAGTATTTATAGATGTAAAAAAGGTTTCCTTGTAAAATCCCATAGTAATCTCATAAATATTAGTCTATTAATAGCAGATGAACACAGCTAAAGTAAAACTGAGGTGACAGCAGTTCCTTTCACGGGAGGCTGGTTTTACTAGTTTACTTGGTTAAACTTAAGATTGCATAAGCATGACTTGCATTAACTAGTATAGTGACAGTTTATTGATAGTTCAGTATATGGATTAAGTTTCCATGATGTTTTTGTGTTGTATTAATGTACACCTAGACTTGTTCCACACCCCTAAAGGTTCTCCTTCTCAATGAGATATACAAAACATGAATGAATGTATGATGTATACATCATTCTTGTACTTACTCACATTTATTGTTGTGTTTAAGATTATATTTAATTCCAGTATCATATTACTTGTCATTTACATCTGTATACTGTACAGTAATATGCTTCTATATCCATCAGTTCAATCAGTTAAAATTCAGTTTAATGAATTGGTTCAGTTTTATAAACTGTATCATATTAATCTGCACCCCTAGAAAACTCATATTAAGCATTACATAAATTACATTTCATTTTTGTCACCAACCAATTCTGTTTTCCCTCTGGTACAGGCATTCCTGTGCAATGTGGTGAGGGCCCTCAATGTCCTGTATAGACTTTTCCAGATCTTTCCGTTTGTCTTGAAGAAGGTTGCTTTCAGCAAGAAGGCGTTCCAGCTCAGTTGAAAGTGCATTTCTCCAAAATGTGGTATCTGTGATCCGTTCTCCAAGCCGTCTACCGGAATCGCGTTGTGCAGCTGCTGTTCGTTCTTCAGTATCTCTACAAAACAATATTAATTTTTTATGGCTAGACAATATTGCATCTGTGATATATTTGTCTCTGAGTAATTTCCAGTTCAAATATCTCATATTGGGTACTATAGGTTACAATATGCTGCCTAAAAAATGAGCAAAATTACAATTTGTGAACATGAGGAAAGTGGTGTCACAATGCTCCTTTCCTTCCTGAATCAGTTTGAAATGCTTATAATATGGGTTCACAGCCAGAAAATTACATACTTGTTAATATCCTGCACTTTAAGCTAGGAGGTTATAAAGCACCTTGTATGTAATGTATATAATGTAAGCACATAAAGTCTCTATTAGTTGTTGAAGATATCAATGGTGCATATAGCAGTGATTGCACATTTTCTTACATTTAAACATGTATGTTATAACCTATTTTATGGGTTGGCCAGAGGGTACATCACATACCAGTATTGTCCTCTCCCCTCCCCTCCTGTTCAACCCATAAATGTTGCACGGGGGAGGGGGAAAAAACTGCTGGAAAATCTCTGTATTGTAAGTTCAAATTTCCTAGATTTTTTTATCATCAGGATCTTTCTCTGACATACATATCCGACAAGAAGTAATACAGGTCTGTTAAGTTGTAGTTCCGGTTGTATGAAGGTGGGACACACCGTGAAAGAAGGTAGTACACACAGCAAAAGTAAGTGAAAATGGTCCCAAAGTGTCAGATTACTTTTTGAGAGTTTTGAGAATAAGATTCTCTGTTGTGAACACTGGTATACTTGAGTTCTATTAATGAGAATTCTTCAGTCTAGTCACAAATCTAGTTCATTATTCAGTAAGCTCATAAGTTATTTGCTGTGTGATAGTGTCTTCCAGAAATCAGGAAACATGGCATCAATGTGGTCATCAGTGAGTACCGCTTCTGAATGTAATGGACAAACAGAGCAAGTTAAATTTTACATGAATGCTGCTTGCAGAATCCATGTAGAGTACTGTACATGAAAGTTTCAGTTTAACAAATTTTTGGAGTTGTTGTGGTCTCCACTGCAAAAAGTTTTTGATGCAGCTATCCACGCTACTCTCTCTGGCAAAAATCTCTTCATCTCTGTACAACTGTTGCAATCTAGATTCTGCCTGAAACTGTTTACTGTAAACACACTTCTTCCCATTACAAAATAGATACTTCCTTGACATCTCAAATGTGTCACATCATTATGTCACTTCTTATAGTTCATGTTGTGTAAATGTTGGATCTATCAACACAAAAGTCTGCTGCATGACCATCACTAGTCATTCTAGTCAGTTACTATATCAGGGCCAATCAGCTGTTCCTTTAAGTGACACAGCTAAAGGATCAGGCAAGATACATCAACAGATCCAGATTGCATACTGCCTGACTTGCCGGGTTTATTAATTTCCTGTTTTCTCTTTGCTCTTTTTTCAATTGATCTATTCAGCTCTGGTCATTTCTCACTCGTATCTGCCACCAGTGCATTGCTCTATGTGACGTGTTTACCAGCTAGGACCAAGGGACCATCACAGTAACTGGCTCACATACTGTTTGTCCTTATTACCATATGAATAATTTGTTTTGTGCACAATTACTTGTATCAGACACAACACTCAGAGACATATTCTACAGTAACAAAAAATGTGCACATGGTTAGACATAAATGTAGCATGCAATCTGTAGATTGAGTATTTGAAGAAATTAATGAGAGTTTGAAGATTACTTTGGTTGCTCAGAAACACACTATTTAGGGTGCACCTGAACCTGATCTTAGCTCGGCAAATCTAACTGTACTACCATGTGTAGCTTCAAGTAGAAGGCAAATATAATTCACTTAATTTACATGAAGAAAAATCTAAGTTACAAACTCATTAGAGTTTTGTGTTATTAATATACTACAAAGGAATAATGATTAAACTATACAGGGTGGTCCATTGATAGTGACTAGGCCAAATATCTCACGAAAAAACTACAAAGAACGAAACTCATCTAGCTTGAAAGGGGAAACCAGATGGCGCTATGGTTGGCCCGCTAGATGGCACTGCCATAGGTCAAATGGATATCAACTGCGTTTTTTAAAATACGAACCCCCATTTTTTATTACATATGCTGTAGTACGTAAAGAAATATGAATGTTTTAGTTGGATCACTTTTTTCACATTGTGATAGATGGCGCTGTAATAGTCAAAAATGTATAAGTACGTGGTATCACATAACATTATGCCAGTGCGGACGGTATTTGCTTCGTGATACATTACCCCTGATAAAATGGACCGTTTACCAATTGCACAAAAGGTCGATATCGTGTTGATGTATGGCTATTGTGATCAAAATTCCCAACGGGCGTGTGCTATGTATGCTGCTCGGTATCCCGGACGACATCAGCCAAGTGTCCAGACTGTTTGCCAGATAGTTATGTTATTTAAGGAAACATCAAGTGTTCAGCCACAGTGAAATGTCAACCACGACCTGTAACAAATGATGATGCCCAAGTAGATGTTTTAGCTGCTGTTGCGGCTAATCCGCACATCAGTAGCAGACAAATTGCACGAGAATCAGGAATCTCAAAAATGTCAGTGTTGAGAATGCTACATTAACATCAACTGCACCCGTACCATATTTCTATGCACCAGGAATTGCATGGTGACGACTTTGAATGTCATGTACAGTTCTGCCACTGGGCACAAGAGAAATTATGGGATGATGACAGATTTTTTTCACGCATTCTATTTCGTGACAAAGTGTCATTCACCAACAGCGGTAATGTAAACCGGCATAATATGCACTATTGGGCAACGGAATATCCACGATGGCTGCGACAAGTGGAACATCAGTGACCTTGGCGGGTTAATGTATGGTGCGGCATTATGGGAGGAAGGATAATTGGCCTCCATTTTATCGATGGCAATCTAAATGGTGCAATGTATGCTGATTTCCTGTGTAATGTTCTACCAATGTTACTACAAGATGTTTCACTGCATAACAGAATGGCGATGTACTTCCAGCATGATGTATGTCTGGCACGTAGCTCGCGTACGGTTGAAGCAGTATTGAATAGCATATTTCACGACGGGTGGATAGGTCATTGAAGCACCATACCATAGCCTGCACATTCACCGGATCTGACGTCCCCGGATTTCTTTCTGTGGGGAAAGTTGAAGGATATTTGCTATCGTGATGCTCCGACAACGCCTGACAACATGTTACAGCACATTGTCAATGCATGTGTGAAGATTACGGACGGTGGACTACTCGCTGTTGAGAGGAATGCTGTGACACGTATTGCCAAATGCATTGAGGTTGATGGACATCATTTTGAGCATTTATTGCATTAATGTGGTATTTACAGGTAATCACGCTGTAACAGCATGCGTTCTCAGAAATGATAAGTTCCAGTTCACAAAGGTGCATGCATCACACTGGAACAACCAAAATAAAATGTTCTAACGTACCTACATTCTGTATTTTTAATTAAAAAACCTACCTGTTACCAACTGTTTGTCTAAAATTGTGAGCCATATGTTTGTGACTATTATAGTGCCATCTGTCACAAAGCGAAAAAAGTGGTCCAACTAAAACATTCATATTTCCGTACATACTCCACGAATATGTAATAAAAAATGGGGGTTCCTATTTTTAAAAAAACGCAGTTGATATCCGTTTGACCTATGGCAGCACCATCTAGTGGGCCAAGCATAGCGCCATCTAGTTTCCCCCTTCAAGCTAGACAAGTTCCGTTCTTTGTAGTTTCTTTGTTTGACACTTATTTCGTGAGATATTTGGCCCGATCACGATCAATGGAGTACCCTGTATATAGAGGGAAACATTCCACATGGGAAAAATATACCTAAAAATAAAGATGATGTGACTTACCAAACGAAAGTGCTGGCAGGTCGATAGACACACAAACAAACACAAACATACACACAAAATTCAAGCTTTCGCAACCCATGGTTGCTTCGTCAGGAAAGAGTGAAGGAGAGGGAAAGATGAGAGGATGTGGGTTTTAAGGGAGAGAGTAAGGAGTCATGCCAATTCCGGGAGCGGAAAGACTTACCTTAGGGGGAAAAAAGGACAGGTATACACTCACACACACACCCATATCCAACCACACATACACCATACACAGTTTGGTGTACGTGCGGTTGGATATGGGAGTGTGTGCGAGTGTATACCTCTCCTTTCTTCCCCCTAGGGTAAGTCTTTCCATTCCCGGGATTGGAATGACTCATTACCCCCTCCCTTAAAACCCACATCCTTTCATCTTTCCCTCTCCTTCCCTCTTTCCTGATGAAGCAACCGTGGGTTGCAAAAGCTTGAATTTTGTGTGTATGTTTGTGTGTCTATCGACCTGCCAGTGCTTTCGTTTGGTAAGTCACATCATCTTTGTGTGTGTGTGTGTGTGTGTGTGTGTGTGTGTGTGTGTGTTCTACATCTCCTCCAAAACCACTGGACTGATTCCAACGAAGGTGGATACTCATATCCCTTACTTTCAGGCAACAATCACTTGGAGGTAAGAACCAACTGCCTATCATAGATCAGGAGATGATATCACAACACTGAGATGCATGAAAAAATGCTACATCATGCATGAAGTTTTAATACATTTATACTTTACTAAGACACTCCTACAGTCAAGTCAGCTTAAAGAAATCCCTTACACCTAGCAGCAGTTTTCACAGCTTTTAACTGCAAAGGACAAAAGGCTGTAGGTGAAACAATAAATCTTTATAGAGCTATGAAGAGACATTCCCACAGAGACATTTAGAAAATCACATTGTAGACATGCGAAATAGCTGCGCCCAATGTGCAGAAATCATCCGGTATCTTTATACAAGTGTTTCATAATTTCACAGATATTTTCATGAATACAAGGAAATGAAATTTTTTTCAATATACACTACAAACACAGTTCAGTTTTTGTTTCATTTCTAATATAAAACTGGCAAAATGAATACCCGGGCAATGCTGGGTTTGTCAGTTAGTATTTATAATACACTACCCTCCATAAGTTTGGAAACACCATGACGCATATTATGGCAGAGCAAGATTGGAGTGATCTATGTGCTTTACTGGTTAGAATACAGAATGTATACTCAAATAATCATTAATAATGACACTTAAAGTATTGTACATTTAATTACTGAGCATATACATATATACTGGTACATATTGGTATTGCTCAGTTTTATATAAACTGATTTTACCTGTACATGCATTCCACTAAACACACCAGGTGGCACCAGTAGATGGCACATTGTTTACAGTTCTGTTCAGTTATAGTTCTATTTATATGAAAGTAGGAGACACCATAAAAGAAGGTAGTACACACAGCAAAAGTAGTTGAAAAGGACCGCAAAGTGACAGATCCCTTGTGATTTACAGGTTAAGATAGTCGCTTTGCACCAAGAAAGCAATAATATCAATAAATATCATCGAAATTGGAGAGTTCCATCAGTGGGGTTGTCTCGATCATTCACTGACATCGAGAGACAGGTTCCTATGGTGGTCATCCTCACTCAGGAGCATGCAGAAAAATATCAGAATGCCAGGAAAAGTCTTTGTAGTAACTATAATACATTCAAAACTGTCAGTGAACTGACTGCTAAACTAAACACAATTGGGTGTATGCCAGTGAGCGAGTTAACAGTGCCTACAACACACCAGCATTAAACAGAAAGGGTTTGGGAAAGAGTATTATTCACTGATGAATCCAAGTTTGAAATACTTGGAAGTAAATGCTGTCAATCTGTATGTGTTTACTCCATGAATGCTTTCATCCTCAGTATGTAATTCCAACTGTGAAGCATGGAGTGGATTCTGTTAAGATATGAGGATCTTTTGGAGGAAATGAAGTTGGAGATTTGATGAAAGTAGATGGCAAAATGAACCGAAAATATTATCACGCCATTCTCCAACAACATGCCAAGATATCTTGTGTGTGTCTGTTTGGAAAAGGGTTTGTCTTGCAGCAAGGCAACGACCTAAAACATATGTCTTGCTTAGGTCACAACTACATGAATTCTGTCAAGGTTCAAAAATTTTGGAAAACATGAAAAGGCTTCTCCAGTCCCTGATTGACTATTGAGCTACTATGGGATGAGTTGGACAGGAGTATTCGAAAATGGGGAATCATGAGTGGGACACACTTGTTGGAGGTTCTGCAGCAAGAATCAAGACATTCCAAAGGAAACCCTGGCAAAATAGACCCACTCTTTTCCAGGACTCCCCCCCATGAACCATGGACCTTGCCGTTGGTGGGGAGGCTTGCGTGCCTCAGCGATACACATGGCTGTACCGTAGGTACAACCACAACGGAGGGGTATCTGTTGAGAGGCCAGACAAACGCGTGGTTCCTGAAGAGGGGCAGTAGCCTTTTCAGTAGTTGCAAGGGCAACAGTCTGGATGATTGACTGATCTGGCCTTGTAACAATAACCAAAACGGCCTTGCTGTGCTGGTACTGCGAACGGCTGAAAGCAAGGGGAAACTACAGCCGTAATTTTTCCCGAGGGCATGCAGCTTTACTGTATGGTTAAATGATGATGGCGTCCTCTTGGGTAAAATATTCCGGAGGTAAAATAGTCCCCCATTCGGATCTCCGGGCGGGGACTACTCAAGAGGACGTTGTTATCAGAAGAAATAAAACTGCCGTTCTACAGAACGGAGTGTGGAATGTCAGATACCTTAATCGAGCAGGTAGGTTAGAAAATTTAAAAAGGGAAATGGCTAGGTTAAAGTTAGATATAGTGGGAATTAGTGAAGTTTGGTGGCAGGAGGAACAAGACTTTTGGTCAGGTGAATACAGGGTTATAAATACAAAATCAAATAGAGGTAATGCAGGAGTAGGTTTAATAATGAATAAAAAAATTGGCGTGCGGGTAAGCTACTACAAACAGCTTAGTGAACGCATTATTGTGGCCAAGATAGACATGAAGCCCACGCTTACTACAGTAGTACAAGTTTATATACCAACTAGCTCTGCACATGATGAAGAAATTGATGAAATGTATGATGAGATAAAAGAAATTATTCAGATAGTGAAGGGAGACGAAAATTTAATACTCATGGGTGACTGGAATTCGAGTGCAGGAAAAGGGAGAGAAGCAAACATAGTAGGTGAATATGGATTGGGGGGAAGAAATGAAAGAGGAAGCCGTCTGGTAGAATTTTGCACAGAGCATAACTTAATAATAGCTAACACTCGGTTCAAGAATCATAAAAGAAGGTTGTATACATGGAAGAATCACGGAGATACTAAAAGGTATCAGATAGATTATATAATGGTAAGACAGAGATTTAGGAACCAGGTTTTAAATTGTAAGACATTTCCAGGGGCAGACGTGGACTCTGACCACAATCTATTGGTTATGAACCGCAGATTAAAATTGAAGAAACTGCAAAAAGGTGGGAATTTAAGGAGATGGGACCTAGATAAACTGACTAAACCAGAGGTTGTACAGAGTTTCAGGGAGAGCATAAGGGAACAATTGACAGCAGTAGGGGAAAGAAGTACAATAGAAGAAGAATGGGTAGCTCTGAGGGATGAAATAGTGAAGGCAGCAGAGGATCAAGTAGGTAAAAAGACGAGGGCTAGTAGAAATCCTTGGATAACAGAAGAAATATTGAATTTAATTGATGAAAGGAGAAAATATAAAAATGCAGTAAATGAAGCAGGCAAAAAGGAATACAAACGTCTCAAAAATGAGATTGACCGGAAGTGCAAAATGGCTAAGCAGGGATGGCTAGAGGACAAATGTAAGGATGTAGAGGCTTATCTCACTAGGGGTAAGATAGATACTGCCTACAGGAATATTAAAGAGACCTTTGGAGAAAAGAGAACCACTTGTATGAATATCAAGAGCCCAGATGGAAAGCCAGTTCTAACCAAAGAAGGGAAAGCATAAAGATGGAAGGAGTATATAGAGGGTCTATACAAGGGTGATGTACTTGAGGACAATATTATAGAAATGGAAGAGAATGTAGATGAAGATGAAATGGGAGATACGATACTGCGTGAAGAGTTTGACAGAGCACTGAAAGACCTGAGCCAAAACAACATCCTGAGAGTAAACAACATTCCATTAGAACTACTGACGGCCTTGGGAGAGCCAGTCCTGACAAAACTCTACCATCTGGTGAGGAAGATGTATGAGACAGGCAAAGTACTCTAAGACTTCAAGAAGAATATAATAATTCCAATCCCAAAGAAAGCAGGTGTTGACAGATGTGAAAATTACCGAACTATCAGTTTAATAAGTCACAGCTGCAAAATACTAACCCGAATTCTTTACAGACGAATGGAAAAACTGGTAGAAGCCGACATCGGGGAAGATCAGTTTGGATTCCGTAGAAATCTTGGAACACGTGAGGCAATACTGACCCTACGACTTATCTTAGAAGAAAGATTAAGGAAAGGCAAACCTACGTTTCTAGCATTTGTAGACTTAGAGAAAGCTTTTGACAATGTTGACTGGAATACTCTCTTCCAAATTCTAAAGGTGGCAGGGGTAAAATACAGGGAGCGAAAGGCTATTTACAATTTGTACAGAAACCAGATGGCACTTATAAGAGTCGAGAGGTATGAAAGGGAAGCAGTGGTTGGGAAGGGAGTGAGACAGGGTTGTAGCCTCTTCCCAATGTTATTCAATCTGTATATTGAGCAAGCAGTAAAGGAAACAAAAGAAAAATTCGGAGTAAGTATTAAAATCCATGGAGAAGAAATAAAAACTTGGAGGTTCGCCGATGACATTGTAATTCTGTCAGAGACAGCAAAGGACTTGGAAGGGCAGTTGAATGGAATGGACAGTGTCTTGAAAGGAGGATATAAGATGAACATCAACAAAAGCAAAACGAGGATAATGGAATGTAGTCGAATTAAATCAGGTGATGCTGAGGGAATTAGATTAGGAAATGAGACACTTAAAGTAGTAAAGGAGTTTTGCTATTTGGGGAGCAAAATAACTGATGATGGTCGAAGTAGAGAAGATATAAAATGTAGACTGGCAATGGCAAGGAAAGCGTTTCTGAAGAAGAGAAATTTGTTAACATCGAGTATAGATTTAAGTGTCAGGAAGTCGTTTCTGAAAGTATTTGTATGGAGTGTAGCCATGTATGAAAGTGAAACATGGACGATAAATAGTCTGGACAAGAAGAGAATAGAAGCTTTCGAAATGTGGTGCTACAGAAGAATGCTGAAGATTAGATGGGTAGATCACATAACTAAAATGAGGAGGTATTGAATAGAATTGGGGAGAGGAGGAATTTGTGCCACAACTTGACGAGAAGAAGGGACCGGTTGGTAGGACATGTTCTGAGGCATCAAGGGATCACAAATTTAGCATTGGAGGGCAGCATGGAGGGTAAAAATCATAGAGGGAGACCAAGAGATGAATACGCTAAGCAGATTCAGAAGGATGTAGGTTGCAGTAGGTACTGGGAGATGAAGAAACTTGCACAGGATAGGGTAGCATGGAGAGCTGCATCAAACCAGTCTCAGGACTGAAGACCACAACAACAACAATATATGCCAAGAGCACACAAGGCAGTGATGAATGCAAAGGATGGTTAGTCTGAGGAATCTAAAATTCAAACATTGCATTTGCCTATGTTTTGACTTAGTTTAATGAACAATTTGAAAATAATAAGATGCAATTTTATAAAGTATTTTCTTTCCATTCTCCGTGACCACTCTGTGTTTCCAAACTTATGGAGGGCACAGTAAATTAAAATCAAGCAAAAACTTTTTCAATTACAACTGTTTATTTTTAATAAATTAATATATTTTAATGGAACTAGAAAAAAAAGCCAGTCTGTTCCATGTCTAACACTGCATCATAATTCATGACTGAACATGAAACATAATAAACATTTCACTATGAAAACAAACAAATAAAATAAACGAAAGGGGCAAACAGAAACATAAATGCAATTTTAATCATGTTACAATATTTATATCTGGTGGAGGTATAGTTATAATGGAAAGGACAAAAGTCATAGCTCAATAAGTTTCTTTGGTACAAATAGTGAGCCTGTGAGCAATCAAACAATAATAATGCTGTTAATAATAACCAACATATCAGCAGTCATAGCATTGTAAAGAATCTTTATCTCAAATACTTGCTTATTCATAACTACATTTTGCTCAAATTTGAATGCTTGTTGTCTTTTTAGATAGAAGAGCACAAGTTACAGAAATAGGAGCTGGATCAGGGCTGACAGACAAGAATTAAAAGCAACCACATCTCTTAATATGAATATTTCACTCTGCAGCAACTGTGGACTGCTTTGAAACTTCCTCATATGTAAAAACTGTGATCCAGGTCAGTACTTAAATTCAGAACCTGTCCTTTCATGGACACTGATCTTACTGATACAGCTATCCAAGAATACAAAAGAGCTTTGACAAGGCAGAAAAGAAGTAGTGGCAGAACTGAGGTGGTGAGAGCACATAATAAGTAGTGCCTGGATTACTCTGTCAGTTTGGGTATTTCTTATGAAAGCTCAGATTCTGGGTTCAAGTACTGGTTCAGCATGCAGTTTCAGCTTGCCAGTGGGTTTCATGATGCTTTATTATCCATATTTAAGAAAGAAAGGAAAAAAATAAAAAATCTATAAAACAGATGGAAAGTGCGTACATGTGCTGTTGGCAAAGAAAATACAAACAAACAATGACTCAGGAGAAATTAGTATACAGGAAACTGATTTTTTAATTTTGTTTCTCATAGTTTCTGATGGATTCTCAAATAAGGAGGAGACAGAGTCACTGATATGTGTTCAGAGTTGGTTATTGTTTTGTAAGCTAATTATATAAATCAGACAGATTTTACCTTTAAAAAACTTTGTGTGAAAGTACTTACCTAATTACACGAACTGCTTCATTTCTGAGGCGTTCTGCATAATTTCTATTGGTTTCTGATTCATTATAATAGTTGATATTACTCTGTGTCCATTCAAAAGGTGTGTAACGAGAATAAAGTGCAGTCCGTGCAGCATGTGGTGGGTTTCGTTCAACACTGGTAACTAAGTTTGGGAACCTTATTGGTTCAGTAGACATTTTTGCAGATGTGTAGCTTTTATCCAGATATGCATTCGTTAGAGGGTGACTAGCCCTGCAAGAAAAAACAAAACTGGAAGTGAGTTAATGGCTCACATGTACTTAACATGTATTGCATCAGATAAATGTTTTTATCTGTACAGCCCTTATGAATTTGTGATAGAACTACATTGCATTTTACATGAATAATAACATATTACTCTGTATGCCAAATTAAACCTATTAATACAGCCTCTTTTTCTGTTACTTCATGCAGATCACCAGCCTTATACCTAGGTGAGCTACTTGTAAAATACTTTTGCGTCAGATGGAAAGACTCTGCTTCGAACCTTAGAGAAGGATGCAGATTTACACGTAGAAATTCTGTTTTTATATCTTCTGTGGTTGTGAATATTGTAATTTATATGAAATAGACTATTGTTATTATATAGGTAACAAATCAATAACAGATTCCCTTAATTCTGTTATGTAATTCAGCACACACAAATAGTACAATACAGGTTTTTATGCTTTCACTTTTCTTCTCAGTTCTCTCCTCATATTGTCAATTATCGTTAATTCTGATGTATATTCAAACAATGGAAAATCCAGGATGGAATGTAACAATATAACCAGCACAAATTATGGCTGTAGTTCATGAGTCAGTTATCAATAAGGGTTTACAATACACTCCAATGGAACAGTTGCAAAAACTGCAGACAACGCATCTAATTTTTCTCCCCTTAAGTAAAAACTAGTATACTTAAATCGAGTAAATCAACGTGGTTTGAAAATTACAGCCTGTATATCTTCGTCTTTCCCTCTCCTTCCCTCTTTCCTGATGAAGCAACCGTTGGTTGCGAAAGCTTGAATTTTGTGTGTATGTTTGTGTTTGTTTGTGTGTCTATCGACCTGCCAGCGTTTTCGTTTGGTAAGGCGCATCATCTTTGTTTTTAGATATCTTTTTCCCACGTGGAATGTTTCCCTCTATTATATTCAGTTCTCAATATTTTTATAAATATGAAAATATGTCATTGGATAATAGGAATTTTATAAAACAGGATTTTTATTAAAATTTTATAGATGGCACAACATAATATTGTCTTACAGGAGAACTATAGTTCCTTAACAATACACTGCAAAATTTCTTGGTAACTTGAATGGCACACACCTATGCCAACTTGTAGAAGCCAATGTCAATATACACTATGCAAGAACAAATAAAGATGTTCCCTTTCATTTTTTATCACAGGGAACAAAACTGTCTGAAATCTAAAACAGAATAAAAGTTCAGTGTGGAAACAGTTAAGACAGAAAATTACAATGGATGGATGGATTAAAAAATTGAATATATTATGTCATCTAGTAGACTGGTCATCCAGTGGACATCAACATGCACTTTATTATTCATGACATTGCTATAGAATTCTGCATTAGACAAGGATCTGTCTAATACATCTGTCTACTACATGATCTTGGCTATACAAAGTTTATAAATTATAACAACTGTCTGATGATCACAAGTTGCATAGCATGCAGAACCTCAGCAGCACTAGATCATTATGTAAATTTAGGAGATATTATTCTCAGCACGGTTGCCTCATCTGGTCTTCAGACCTCTACTGCCAGACTCAGACTCATACTCAAAAACCTGCATTCTGCAGATAGTTCGTTATCAATCGCCCATTTAAACATGTCTCACTGTCTGAGTCAACATTTCAACTTGTCACAATTGAGTATGACTGGAAATGAGGTTTGGGTGCACCATTATAAACCAAAAAGTAAGAGACAAATGGCTACTAGAAAGCACTCACGGTCTCACATCAAGAAAAAGTAGTCTTGACATCTACTGAGGAACTCACGGTGATTTCAGTTCCAGGAGAATGGCCAAACAGATTATTACTGCTGGATATTTCCTTGTCCGCCAGCATTGAGAAAACTAACATCAATGAGAGTCTCAGCATAGTACTTTGCATTTGTGATTGTGAGAAGGTTGGTAGTACAAACACATGTCTAAAAATGACCATTTTAATTTTATTATTAGGATGGATAGTAAGTGTGTTTACTATGTGGAGATGACTGCAGTAGATAATTGAAATTGTCTCAAGAACTACCATTTTAGTGTTGTGTTTTTAATTTCCCCTCAGCTTTGTGCTGGGATAGGAGGCACTGATACAGAGGGAGGGACCGGGGAACAGGGGGGCTTCAGGGTCTGGTACCATTCACTGAAGTCCAAGGCATCCTTCTCATCAGTCAGGTATGACAGTAATACCAGTATTACTGCTTATGGCACTTGGAGCACCTTCTGACCTGAATATTCTGCTCTTTTCCCCAGCCTGGGTGGCTCCCAGAGCAGTTGATGCACTTCCCTGGACAGGGCAGTCAGTGCCTGGATCATGCACTGCCTTTACATATTTATCATTAGTTGCTTCACCTCTCCAGCTCAGTGTTGTATGGCCAAAATGCTGACTTTTGTAATACCTCAAACAATTAATTTTGTATAAATGTTTTGGTAGAAAGTAAATACTTTAGGAGTAAAGGAGATCACTCACCAAAAAGTGAAGTTCTGAGACATCCACAGGTACACACACACACACACAAAAAAATTGATAGCTTTTGCAGCAATCCTTTTTCGAGCTAAGAATACAAATACATATAGAAAACACAGATGCATTTGTAGGCATACACACACCTATGGCCCTACATGGTGCGGGCTAGAGTGCAATGCCAGTGCTGCAATTTGGCATGTGGATTAGGTTGGGGCGGCAGTTGTGTCAGGTGGTATGGGTATGGGGGAGAAAGGCAGGAGAGAGGGAGAGGGGTTGGGGATTGAGTGGCTAAGTGCTCAGAGGGAGGCAGTCAATTTGCCAACTATGGATGAAGGAGGGAGGGAAGGGTGGAAGGTGCATGTGTTAGGTATGTGACACACAGTGGTCAGAGCCAGTGGAGAGTGGCACATGTTGAAGGTGATGTGGGGATATGAGCTGGGAGGGCGTGACAGGTTGGAGGAATGAAAAACTATTGGGTGGAGGATGTGGGCCAGCAGATTACTGGAGATTGAGGCCAGGACATTTACGGAAACAAAGGATGAGTTGCAAGGATAATTCTCAGCTGCATAGTTCAGAGAAGCTGGTAAGGGAAGGATGAATCCACATGGCCCACTTTGTGAAGCAAGTTGTGCACCAGGCAGTCAACTTTGTTCTTGGCAACAATTTGTCAGTGGCCACTGACCCTGGTGGATAGCTGGTTGGTAGTCATACCAAAACAAAAAGCTGTGCAGTGTTTGTAGCAGAGCTGGTATATGACATGGCTGCTTTCATAGGTGACACAGCCTCTGATAGGGTAGGAAAAGCCTGTGACATGACTGGGGTAGGAAGTGCTGAGTGGATGGATTGGGCAGTCTTGCATCTTGGTCTTCCACAGTTATGATCCCTGTGACAAGGGCTTGGGAGTGAGGGTGGCATAGGGATGAAGTAGGATGTTGTGTTGTTGGGTGGATGAAGGTACACCACTTTAGGAGTGGGAAGGATCTTGAGTATGACGTTCCTCATTTCCGGGCATGATGATTGATAGTCAAAGCCCTGATGAAGGATATGGTTCAGTGGTTCCAGTCCAGGATGATACTGAGTGAGAAGGGAGGCACATCTTTGTCACTGATTCTTGGAGTAGGTGGGAAGACTGTGTGTGTGTGTGTGTGGATATTGGAAGGAAAATCTGTTTGCGGACTAGGTTTATTGGGTACTGTCTGTTTGTGAAGGCTTTCATGAGACCTTCAGTATACCGGGCAAGGGAGTTCAAGACACTGCACATACGTTGTTCATAGGTGGCCAGGAGGGTAGGGAGAGATTGTTAGTGTCAAAATACAGGTGCTGTTTTGTGGTTAGTGGGTTTAATGTCGACAAAGGTGTGGATGGAGATATCAGACAGATGGAGAAAACATCCATTAAGGTGGCATGTTGGATTGAGGAGAACCAGACGAAGTGGATGGGAGAGAAGGTGTTGTGGGGATAGGTGTGGAGGCTGTGATGGAATGATGACTGGGTTTCTTGGCCCTTAGTCCAGATCATGAAGATACCATCAACCTGAACCAGACTAGGGGTTGGCATGGCACCCTCCTATGCCAAACTGTTTACAGGCCATCTCGAGAAAACTTCCAGAGCCTCCCAAATCTACCAACTCCTAGTCTAGTTCAGGTTCACTGATGATACCTTTATGATGTGGACTCAGGGCCAAGAAACCCTACCCTCAGTCCTTCACAACTTCAATACCTTCTCTACCATCTGCTTCATCTGGTCCTCCTCAACCCAATGTGCCACCTTGTGACCATGGATCTCCACCTCTTGATGCCTCCATCTGTTGACATTAAAACCACTAACCACAAAACAACACTTGCATTTCGACAGCTGCCATCCCTTTCACAGCAAAAAATTCCTCCCATATAGCCTATGAACAACATATCTGCAGTGATCATAACTGCCTTGCACAGTATGCTGAAGGTCTCACCAAGGCCTTCACAAACAGACACTACTCCGTAGCCGGCCGCGGTGGCCGAGCGGTTCTATACCCTTCAGTCCGGAACCACGCGACTGCTACGGTTGCAGGTTCGAATCCTGCCTCGGGCATGGATGTGTGTGATGTCCTTAGGTTAGTTAGGTTTAAGTAGTTCTAAGTTCTAGGGGACTGATGACCTAACATGTTAAGTCCCATAGTGCTCGGAGCCATTTTGAACTACCCCGTAAACGTAGTCTGCAAATGGATTTCCCTTTCCACATCTTCACAAACCCCCAATCCTCCCACTAGCCCTAAGAATCAGCTACAAAGGAGTGCCCTCTTGTCACCCAACATTACCCTGGACTGGAACAGCTGAACCACATCCTTTGTTAGCTTTGATTATCTTTGTCATGCCCGGATATAACAGACATACTATCCATGGAGTTGCCAATCACTATCCAAGATGCTTCCCAACCCTCCTAGAGTGGTATTCCATAACCCACCCAACTACACAACACCATCCCTAAGCTGCTCCGACTCCCAACTCCTTGTCACACGGACCGTATTCCTGTCGAATGCCAAGGTACAAGACCTGCCCAGTACACCCACCCAGCATTTCCCACTCTAGTCCTGTCACAGGCTTATCCTACCACATTAGAGGCTGTGCCACTTGTGAAAGCAACCCTGTCATATACCAATCTGCTGCAAACACTGCACAGTTTTTTATGTCTACATGACTACCAATCAGTTGTCCACCATGACGAAAAGCTAATACAAAACTATTACCAAGAACAAAGTTGACCACCCTCGGCATTACAACAAGCAACTGAACATAACATGCTCAATTTCAATAGCTGCTTCACAATCCAAGCCACGTGGATCCTTGCCTTCTCTGCCAGCTTCTCCGAACTACGCAGATGGGAGTTCTCCTTGCAAGTTATACTTCATTGCTGCAATCAGCCTAGCCTCAATCTTCAGTAACCCACAAACCCCGCACCCTCTACCCAACAGTTTCACCTACCCATGTTCTGACATCACTTCTCAATTCATGTTCTCATATCATCTTCAGCATGTGGCACTCCACACTGGATGTGACAACTGTGCATCACATACCTAGCCTGTGCACTTGTCCCCCTCCCTCCTGCATACCTTGCTGGCAAACTGGCTGCCTTCCTCTGAGCCACTAGCTTCGTCTTTGTCTCTCTCTAGATTCTCACTACAGTGGAGTCCCTGTTATCCTTGGGACTGAGTGACCTGCCACACATTTCTAACCTTCCCCACCATGTCCCTCTTCCCTCTATGTGAAAGGAGTTGCAAA
Source organism: Schistocerca americana (assembly GCF_021461395.2). Classification (NCBI taxonomy): domain Eukaryota; kingdom Metazoa; phylum Arthropoda; class Insecta; order Orthoptera; family Acrididae; genus Schistocerca; species Schistocerca americana. Next base: position 321,270,028 of record NC_060121.1, on the reverse strand, counting down.
AGCTAGGATTTTTTGTATGTGTCCATTGGCAGTACTTACGATTATACTACCAGCCAATCTGTTGCCTTAAAGAGACTTGTTTATACTTCTGATAATGTCCCTCCTCTGCCCCCCCCCCCCCCCCCCCCCCCGCCTCGCCTTTCTGTTCCCACACAGAGATCTGAATGGGGGCACAATTTTAGCTCCAGGATATTTTACCCATTAGAATGTCATCTTCATTTAACCAACCAATAAAGTTGCACGTTCTTGGGGAATATAAGAAGATAATTTGCTTGCTTTTGGCTGTGTCACAGTGTCAATCTAGCTACGCCATGCTGGCTAATGTTACAAGGCCAGATCAACTGATCATCAAGAGCAACTTCACTGTAACTACTGAAATAGCTTCTGTCCTCCTTCAGGAACCATGTGTTAGTTTGGCCACACCACAGCCATACCTCCAAAATTGTTGCAACTACAGTGTGTCTATTGCTGAGGCATGGAAGCCTATTCACCATGTGAAGGCCTGTCATTCATGAGGAAATAGTTCTGTATGTATAAACTAATTAACAAAAAGTTTTTTACTTTCTTTGATAATAAAATCATATGTCTTCTCCTTGTTTTATAAATTTTTGACATGTCTCCTGTATGCAAACCAAATGGATTACAAATGTACGTCATGAGATTAAATTTTTGACATGTCTCCTGTACGCAAACCAAATGGATTGCAAATGTACGTCATGAGATGAATAAAACACAATTCAACACAACAATACTGTCTATCTGGTCATAGCTGATGAATCTGATCCAACAGCAAACAATGACTCCATCCAACATTTGCACAACCAGAGTCATAGCTGTGTTACAATCAGATTAAAATATGAAAAATTACCTTCCTTTAAACACCACAAAACAGCCTTCATGTGAATCAATATTATTCGGCCCTACAATGCTGTTCCAATATATTCATGTTTATATCACATCTTCAAATGAATGTCCTTCCTCCTAGGACTTTTCTTCATGCAGAAATGAGGAAAGAACGTTATTCATCAAGCATAAGAGGCACTGAGCAGTACAAAGTGTCCAGTAAAATTTGTTAAACTGCCTAGCTTTCATGCAAAATCCTTCTTCAGTACAATCAACTGTGAACATACACATCATACATGCAGTCATTGTTATCTCCCAGTGCTTCTCAATACTGATTTACATGATCGAGTTGAATACACTGCCCACTGAACCATTTGTACAAACTTTTTGCCTAATTTCTCTTTTAGGCTGTATGAACAGCTGGCCATTGTTTACTCTATTTGCAAAAACCACAATAAAATTAGTACAATAGTTGCTACATTCGGAAAAACTGACGCTCTTCTAATTACAATCAGCAGATATTCTTTCGTTACTCCATCTACTTAATATTTACATAAAAAACCTTTGTTATTTGTAATGCTGAGTCTTTGTTATTTCTAATGCTAACACAGGTTTTAGATCCCCAAATTTATATAGTCAGGTAATGTGTAAAACTCTGATTATCTTTAAATTAACAGGGATGAATCATTTCTTGTATTGGCAACCTGTTAGTATCCTTGCATCAAAATATAGAAGCCTCCTCTGAGCCACAGATAAGAAATTTAACACTTTGGGTTTGTTTAGTATGTAAGAATATCAAACTTAAACATGATGGAAAGCTCTTCAATGAAGTGAGGAAGATCTTGTCTAACAATGCAGCAGCAGTGCATAGTAGATGATGCTTGTGTATGGAAATGTAAGCAACGGCTTGTGTAATAAAGTAAGTACCACATAATGTGTCAAGTATTAATGATGGTGACTAAAAGCCTGTAATCCAATCCCTCCTACACTAGAGACCCCACATCCACCGAGGAGCATGCATTTGGCATTCATAAAAATCTGGCGCAGGCTATCAGACTGTGAGAATGTGGCCGTATCACATCAATTCGTCCTCTGCGACTACTTCTGCAGACAACAGCTCAAGAATTGCGGTACCGGATGTGCAGTTTGCAAATGGTGTGATTAAAACTGAGTGCAACATTCAAGACTGTGACATTTCTGTGGCTAACACTCGCCATGTAATGCATCAACAATGGCCACATGCTCCGAACCTATCATTAGACTTCAAGAACAATAATGCATCTGGCCCTGCCTTGGTTAAACAAGGCCCATAAACTACGTACAACTCTGTATTCATGTTTTCCACATCCTCCAGACCATGAATTGGATTCAATGGATTCAAGCAACTGCTAATCGTTCTGCCACAACCAATTGCATGCTATATAGATCTGGCACCCATATTGCATAACGTCAGAAATGATGTAACTGTTCATCCACCTTTCTGATTGAAATTGTCTAGCACACATTTAAAACTACTGCCATTCAAAGCCACTCAGCCAGCATTATGGTTTGTAGCATTATGGTTTGCAACCTGGATGGGATTTTTTGGACTTTTGGAATTTCCAGCAATGCCAACAAGTGTGTACATCTACTCTGCCATCTAGCTGTGCAGGCCAAACTCTTTAGTGACATTATCCTGAGCATGCCGCAAAGGGCAAATATGGTGCAGCGAAAGCAGCATTTTTACAGAAACTTTCACATTTTACAGAACAGTAGCTTAAGGTCATGTACAAGCAACAACCTCAGAAGGGCATACCACTGCAACTTTGGGCCAACTCTGTGCAACTGTCGATGCCTCCCTTATGCAAGACACAGCACTGTGGATCCTTTGGCTAGTGAACTTTCTGACTGACCTAGAAGTCAGCCCCATTAGAAGATTGCCTCCGAGTGTCAGATTGAGTGTATTCGGTAATTCGCCACCACTACAGGATTAATAAGTGCAAGGCTACCACCCCTAGTGATGTGGGAGTGCATCCGAACTACCATGACTGCTCACAAAGGAGATGCCACACTCTCACAGTGGCTGGCAACCCACCATGGCCCAGCCACCCAGCCTGCAAAGCGTGACAACTATGTACCAGATTCCACTCTCATCTCTGACAGATGTTTTGCTCCCTGCCATGACTCAGCACGTGGACATTCGTGCCAGCAACAGTTTTATACCCCCGTCCAACAAACCACCCCAAAATCTTGGTCCATGGCACCAATGACTGCACTGTGCAACTTTCACCAACCCTGCAATCGACTTGGATAGTCACTTGACTGGACTTGACTCTCTGCCATTCACACTGATCTCACTCATCAGTTAACTAGCACTAGTATTCAGGACCTCTTCACCCTGACCATGCCTACACCACTCATATCTATCCCACATCAACCAAAACAGTGCTGTGTCAATGACTTGTACCTCAACACGCTTCATGAGTATGTCACACTGGTGGATGACACACTGAGTACACATCAAGTACTACACTGACTGTTGCAATCAATGGGCACGTAGCAAACAGGAAGACCTTAGGCACCATGTCAATGACATAACTACAGAATAGCAAATGGCTCAAGAATGCCTTCATGTATCAGAGTGTTAACAACCATGGACGGCAGGCACTGCATCAACCTGCCCCACCATCTCCTCCAGCCACATTCAACTCACATGCAGAATGCTCCCCTCCATGCCAGCTCTCGCCGATGCATGTCAACCACCTTCCCAGCATCAGTACAGCATCACCTGCAGTGTTTCTAAACTGGACAGGACAGGACCGGAAAGGACAGTGTATCATATCATGACTACCAATAGTCCACCAGGTTGCCACAAACCTCAATGCCTGTGCCCCATAGACTTACAGAGAGTCAGGTCAGCTATGAACGAGCTGTTGCAAGAAGGGACTGTACGTCTTTCTGACAGTCCTTGGGCTTTGTACGAGGGTGGTTTGAAAAGTTCTCAAAACGGAATAGAAAAAAAGTACTTACATCACTGACACCTTTTTTTATTTTTCAGTGTAGTCTCCTTGTAGATTAATGCACCTGGTCCAAAGATGTTCAAGTGCCTTGATCCCATTTTGAAAATGAGTTTCCTCCAGCCTGCAAAATAGTTGTCAACTCCAGCTATCAGTTCTTTGTTTGAAGTGAATCTTCGTCCATCAAGAAAAATTTTCAGTTTTGGAAATAGATGGAAGTCTGACAGAGCCATATCAGGTGAATAAGGCAGGGGTGGCAACATTTCATACCTTAGTTCATGTAATTTTGCCATGGTGATGGCACATGTGCGCAAGCGCACACTGATCCAGTGTCAAGAGTCACAGCACCCATCTTGCAGATAATGTTTTCATTTCTAATTCTTCAGTTAAAATGTGATATACCCTTTCAGATAACATCTGGCAAAAGTGAGCAATTTCACGCACTTTCAATCGGCGATCCTCCATGATCAATGTGTGCACTTTTGCAATGATTTATGGAGTAGTGAAACATCTCGGCCAACCACTGTGCACATCATCTTCTAAGCTCTCTGGACTAAATTTAAATTTATTTGTCCACTTGGTAACAGGTGAATATGAAGGAGGAGAGTCCCTCAGTGTATTCTGGAAATCAGCATGAATGTCCTTTGCTTTCGCAAATTTCTTTACAAAGTATTTAATCGCTGTTGAATCTCGATTTTTTCCACCTTCGCAAATCACTACACAGGAACAACAACAGAGCCACGTCACTGCCACAGCTCTCTTCCAAGAATACTGGTGTAGCATGTGTTTACAGTTAATAGTTCAATGAATATCATATGAACAACTCGTTGCGATAGCGCTGGCCTCTCGTGGTGATTCCGAGAACTTTTCAAACCACTCTCATATAAAACTAGTGCCCAAACACCATGGTTCAGTGAGACTAGGTCAGGGTTATCGGATACTGAATTCCAGGACTGTACATCAGTTATCCCACACCTTATATCTAGAACTTCATGCAAACCTTTGCTGGTGATATAGTGTTTAGTGGCACTGACTGCAAATGAGCATACTTACGACCTCAATGCATCCAGACAATATACAGAAAACAGCGATCACCATGCCATTCGGACTGTTCAAATATCTCTACATGCCTTAAGGTCCTACGGAAGCTGCTCAGTCATGGCAGCTGTTTATCGATGACCTTCTTTCCTGTATTCCCTTTAGTTACACGTACTTGGATGACATTCTCATTTTCTCCAAAAACAATGACCACATTCGAGGCAACTAGAAGCTGCTCTAGCTGCACTCTATGATGGCGGTGTGCTTATTAATTAATCCAAAACACAGTTATGTCATCTGGAGGTCATGTTCTCAAGTCACAAGCTCAACTCTTCCAGCATCAAGTTGACAGAGGAGTGTATCTCTACCATGAGCAGTGTTCCCCATCCTGAGCCATGTCACGGCCTATAGCACTTCGTAGGGATTCTAAATTTCTATATTTGTCACCTGCCTCACGCAGCTGAGCTACAGGTGCCTCTCATGAACACTCTGGCAGACACCGACAAACAGGGCAAGAAGAAAATTCAGTGGACTTTGAAGATGGCAGATGCATTTCAATGCATCAAACAGTGTGTAGCGTATGCTCTCACTTTGGCATGCCCCAACCATGATGCCCAATTGACTCTCATGATTAATGTGAGAAATTCCGTTATTGGGGCAATTCTGCAACAGATACTCGATGGTGAAACTCACCCGCTCTAGTTTTCTCGAAGACACTGCAACCTTCCCAAATCAATTGGTCTGTGCTCGACCAGGAGCTTTTAGCCATCTATTCTGCCATCCGGTACTTCAGAGAATACATCGACGGCTGACAAGTATACAGGGTGGTCCACCTGAGAGAATACATCGACGGCTGACAAGTATACAGGGTGGTCCACCTGAAGTTTCAGATGAGATTATCTTGATAGCTATACATTGGGTAAAAATAGTGGGTAAGACAAGTTCCTAAGCTCAGAGGGGGACATCAAATGATATTACATGTGACCCCCAGCCCCTGTCCCCTTGGGTGGGGCAGTTTTTAAATCTTAAATGGAAACCCCCATTTTCTATTGCAGATTCGGATTCTCCATAAAAAAGTAATTAAGTTTTGTCTGAAACATTTTTTTAAACCATTGACAGATGGTGCTGAAATTGAGAAACATTAAAATTGGGGAAGAACTCCAATTTATTTAGAATGATCCGAGAAGGACGCATCAAATCGATACAAAATGTGCACCAATTCTTTCATTACACCAAATTAAGTCATTTTATTACAAAATGTATCCTACCCACCACAGTTTTTGATGGAGGGAGGTAGAATGGTAATAAAATCTCGTTAGGGAACTCTAATTGCATTACTCACCCGACTGTGGTGCTACCGTGGCCAAACTGCGAACTATGACTCAGTATAAAGGCTGGTGCAACGCAGTCATACGTCACTTCACTTTCATATTGTGAACCGTAAACATCAACTGATGTAAGTAAACTATTCTTTAGCGAAACATGGCTCACTATCCTCCTACAGAGATTGTTGATATGATGTTAATTTTAGGTGAATGCCATAACAATTACACTGCAGCTGCACAATTGTATGTGGATCGTTTCCCAAACAGACGACATCCAAGCGAAAACATTATTCGAAATTGCACTCAACGAGCTGGAAATGAATACACCCACCATCCACCTCATCATCGTGAATACAACAAAAATGATGCTCGTACCCTTACCGTTCTCGCTTGTGTTCAACTGGATCCCAAAATTAGTAGTCATGCGATTCAGAGACAAACTGGAATACTGAAATCAACTGTTTTGAGGATTTTGAAGTCACATAAATATCATGCATATCATATCACACTGACACAGGCATTAACGCCAAAAGATATGCAAATACGCATGCATTTCTGCCAATGGGCCTTGGAAATGATGAGAGACAATGATTTTTTAGATACGTAATGTTCACCAATGAAGCCACAATAAAAGACAATGGCGAATTAAATCGTCATGATTGTCATTATTGGTCCCCTGTCAATCCATACTGGCACAGACCCATTGACAATCAACACAAATGGTCGTTAATGGTCTGGTGTGGAATTTTAAACTTGATAGGACTGTATTTTTTTGACCAAAATGTTACTGGGGAATCTTATTTACAACTTCTCCGCAGTGATTTGTTGGAGCTAATGGAAGATGTTGATTTAGAAACTAGGCAATAAATGTGGTTCCAACAGGACGGAGCAGCTCCCTATTATGCTAAAAATGTGCGGAACATTTTAAATTTATGGTACCCTGGTCGGTGGATAGGACGTGGTGGACCAATTCAGTGTCATGTTCACCAGACCTAACATCTTCTGATTTTTTTCTTGTGGGATTATTTAAAAAATATTGTTTATGAAAGACAGCCCACAACCCGAAACGATATTGAGCAACACATTCGAAGAGCATGTGCAGCCATACCACGGGATGTGCTGCTCAAAACTGTGGACAACTTTCGCAGACAATTGACTTTATGCATTGAAGCAAATGGAGATAATTTTGAACAATTTCTTCATGGCTAATTTCATTAATTAAGCACCCAAAATTGTGAGAGGCAAGGGGACTCACAGTAATGAAGCACACCAACATGTGAGAGGCAAGGGGACTCACACTAATGAAGCACCCCATGGGAAAATCATTCTACTACATCCATGTCGTTGTTCCTGGGTAGTGCTGAAAGTAGGATGCAGTACATTTTGTACAAAAATAGCTTAATTTGGTGTAACGAAAGAATTGGTGCACATTTTCATCTATTTGATGCCTCTTTCTCGGATAATTCTAAATAAATCAGAGTTCTTCCCCAATTCTACTTTTTTCTCAATTTCAGCAACATCTGCCAATGGTTTAAAAATGTTTCGGATAAAAATTGATTACTTTTTTTATGGAGAATCCAAATCTGCAATAAAAAATGGGGGGTTTCCATTTAAGACTTACAAGTTGCCCCCCACCCCACCCAAGGGGGTGGGGGCTGGAGGTCACGTGTACTATCATTTGATGTCACCCTTTGAGCTTACAAACTTGTCTTACCCACTACTTTTACCCAATGTATAGTTTTCGAGATAATCTCATCCGAAACTTCAGATGGACCATCCTGCATACAGCTCACAAGCTGTTACTAGATGTCATAAAAAAACCATCGTCAGATGCCAGTCCACAGTGATTTCGGTATCTGGACCTTATCTCGCAGTATACCACACACATCAGAAATGTACATGGCACAGACAACATTATTAAAGATTATCTTATCAGTTATATATCCATACAATAGACTTTGCACACATGGTGAGCAAACAGATGAAATGACACGAGCAATCCAGACAGTGGCCTCTGCATCAAACACCATCCACTTCCCTCATATACAGAATCATTGTTATGTGACATGTCGAAACACAGGATGCATCTGTTGATGCCTCTAGTGATGCAAAAGAGATATTCAACCTGCTATATAACTTGAGTCAAGCCGGTTTTAAGGCCACTGACAAATGCATATGTCCGAACATGAAACATGATTGCCGTCACTCAGTTCAGGCTTACATTCCCTGCCAATGGAGTAAGATTCGTTGCCATGCTTAACCCCACTTGGATACTTTCCAATCCCAAAATCATGCTTTAAGCATGTACACTTTAATATCGTCAGCCCCCTACCAGAATCAGATGGTTGTTGCTACATTATTTTGATGGTTGACACAACGACACGGTGAGTCAAAGCAGCACCTCTGTGCGACATATCAACTGAGGCCACTGCTTGTAAATTCATCCACCTGTGCACTGCGGGGTTCGGAAGCCCATAGCTCATTACCACTGATCACGGCTGTCAGTCTGGCCTCTTTAACGCCTTGTGCCACCTCTGCAAAATATCACACATGTGGACCACCGCTCATCACCCACACAGTAATGGCCTCATGGATAGGTGGCACAGAACTATGAAAGTGGCCCTGATGTGCAACAATGAATCCTGGATCAGGACCCTTCCATTGGTTCTATTTATGTACAGTGTACAAGGATCTGGCGCAGTCCAATTACATCATGTTGTGGGACGACTCCATATGGGCCACCTTGCACCCTCTGTACTCAGGCTAAAACAAAGTCATCAGCCGAAGGCCACAGACCTTCGACTTCCTACAAAGTGGTATACCAATGACTGTTTTCATCACCTGCCTAAAACCAGCATAGATAATACATGACAACTACACCTCGCCCCAGCCACTGACCAGGCTTTACTGGAGGTCAAGGATGACTGGCACGGGCCCTCTCCACCCCATTCTGCTATGGAATCCTTCAATAATACCATGGACAATGAAGCAACTTCCTTCACAAATGTTGTGCCCGCTGAGCTCATAGAAATGTCGTAGTGCTGCCTTTGCCACCCTCTTCACTTTGCACAATACCAACTATACACAGGGTGTATACGTGGACAAGGAAGAAAAATTCCCGGATTTCCCGGTTAAAAATACATTTTCTCCCGGGTGAGAACACGCTTTTTCTGTGTTAAGTGACAGTATATTTTCCCTTATCAATCCATTGAATGGTTAAGGTTTTATACACGGGCGCAGAATTTCCCGGCACTTCAGAAAACGAAAGTCAGAGAAAAAGACGCGTTTTGGAAATATCTATTATGTGCAGCAACATGAATGTTGCGTATTTTCATATTACGAAAGTATACATTGGAATTCCACCAAACACCGCATGTTACTTTCCGAATCATTGAAATCGAGATTGCGATGCGTTTCTGTAAGCCAGTCATAGCTCATGTCATGTGACCTTGGCAGCCGATGACAGCGGATATTCAGAGCATAGACACGTGATGTAGTCAGCCAACAGCAACATCACTGTTACGTAGCACAATCACACAAACATGTAAAGTTAATAGTTTAAATTAATATACATAGTGTTGCTACAAGAAAAGCAAAGCTTTCACATATAATATTGGCCTCTAAGGTTAATAAGCTACAAGAGAAGCTACGATTTCGCATTTAATGTTTATCTTTTTCCCGCGTGTTACACTTAAGATATATCACACAAATGTGCCAGTAAAATTTTTAATAATGACAAATGTCTGATCTTCAGGGTTCGAAATTCTTCTAAACGGCTCGTCATCACAGAGCCGATTTTTAAATGAGAGTCAAAAGCTCCGTGATTTAAGAAATTCATGGTACATTCTCGCACATAGTTCAACTTACGTAAAAGGATATTAACTTTGAAAGTAACGCTTTTCAAACCACCATTCACAATATTTTCCCGCGACCTATTAGAAATAGGTTCGTTTCAGCAGTTGCCAGAGAGCGCAGGTAACAGGCGTCACCGCGCTTGCACAGCTACCATGACGCAGGAAGACCGTCAGTACGTACGTGTAAAAAATTGAAAGATTATACACTACGTCATAAAAGAAACAAGACATCAGAGGATACTCCAAGAGCATCGGAATTTCGTGAACCATAACTAAAATGTGCACATTTAAAGTGCACATTCATATGTCCAGATTCCCAATCAAGTAGATCTCGACCTGATATTAAGCTTTTCAGTGTGGTTTTCTGGATGTAAATTTTCTTGGAGCACCAGTATAGTATTCTATCATGTTTGGTTCTTTATTATGGCATAACGCCATACGTGCTAGAAGATGAAAACGTGACTTGAAATGCAGCGAACAGTTGAAACTAGCCAGTACTGTAGAATTAAACATTTCGTTTCAAATACATTGACTGCCTCTGCGGAAAAGGTTAATAAAAGTCAAACTTCTTTAGCAAACAGACAAAAATAGCTTCATTGTTCTGCAAGGTGATTAATGCTTGACAATCAGAAAGGAGCAAATAAAATAAAATCTGAAACTAATGACATATTTTAGTCTTCCGTAATTATGTGAATATACTTTAATGCAATTGATAGTTCCCGGCCACAGACATCTGTTTTGTTTTCATTTGACGTGAGAGTAAAAGAAGGGGAAACAGCAAAATCGCTAAATGTACACACGGATCACATGAAAACTATCCACTATAACTCAGATTGCTCTGCGCATCAGCCTCGGATCTACGATATTTGTGAACCGGGTCAATACTAAAAAATCGAATTTTCATAAATATGTTCATCTTGTAGTGCACATCTTTCTGAAAAGTCTGTAACATAAAATATATATGTTATTTGGTGTTAAGTGTGCCAAAGTGCAGTGCCACGCCTCTTCATAAAGCATTCTCCTATCGCACGTCACTATATTTCGCTCTGTGGAAATGAAACGGGTATATTTTTTACTGAATGCCATCAAACTATATTCAGGGCAGTGGAAGTTGAAATATCCTGTGGTGTCTCTCCTGCTCCCACTCGGTCGGTTTGACAGCCTGCACCTCTTTAAAAAAATTCTTGCAATTAATAGCGGTTGGGATTATTTGTAATCGGAAGAACCAGAACTCTTCAGAAAATTTGGGCTCTTTATTGCCTATTAGCTAATAACTTGCTGTTATATGTGACATAAAATTAAATATAGGATACATAAAACCAATAAAGAAAAGAGACACATTTCTTCAATCCTTAGCTCCTAGCATTTTTTTCTCTCTATTCTTGCTACAGCTTTACATGGCATGCTTTCCTTTCTGCGAAAGAATCTATTACTTCATCAAAGCTCGTCAAACGATACACTACATGAAAAATCGAAATGTAGTTACCAAATAATGAAAAAGCTGTTAACACAATTACGGTACCCAAGACTGGTGTGGTTTCTCGATCTGATTACGTCTATTTTGTCACTGTCTGCTAGATAAAACAAAAGAGGCCTTTCTGACATTGGAGCAATTTTGTAAGACACACCAAACAAACATGACTGTTTTGGCACAAATGGCCATTTTTATAACACGACAGAATATAATACACGAAGTGCCAATATCAAATACCTATTAGGGCTACTACAAGCAAAATGCTTTATGTTAGGAAATAGTTTCACATTTCATTCATACGCTCCAGCTTCTTAAGCATTAGATCGAAAAGTGATATTACGAAATTTTTATATAAATTTGGAATCGTCTTATTCTTCCATAATTTGTGTGATGTCGCAGTTTCTTCCCCTTCCTCGTTCTAACAAACAATCTTGTCATCACCAATTCTGTAGCTGTTCCTGCCTTGTCAAAATTTGTTCGTCGATTAATTTCAGTAACCCTGCCAGAATCACAGATTTAGTTATCCCGCGATTGTTTTCCGGTTAGGCGTTCTTACGTGTTCGTACAACACGTTTTCTACGTTACTTCTAGAATTGAACTTAAGCGGCTGCTAGCCGGGACTTTACACCTGGTCCTTACTAGTGTAGCGACCTGGCCAAAAATTTTCTGTCAAAATTTCATTTTCTTGGGTACACCGAGAAGATAATACGTAATCTTTCTCACCTGTTATTCCTGTCAGTTGTTTATTTCCACTCTGGTAGTCTGAATCTATGGATTTCGCTAGTAATTATAACAACGCTGATCATTCACAAACCCAATCAACCACATAATCAGACAGCGATTGGCATTCATCCGTTCGGCTTTACTTCGCTCAGCTCGTATAGCCCCGACCCCTTTCGTCTGCGGAAAGTTTATTTCTAGATGTGACGAGGATTCTCCTGACAGAGACATCACATACAGTCGCACACTATGCATGCATTCAAAAATCAACTTCTGATTCATTCAGAAACCAACTTAAAATGTGTTCAAAAACCAACAGGGAAGCGTTTCAAAATAATCGATAGACAAACGTGCGCTGGATGCTAGGCGATTTGTGAAAAGTTTTTTTCCCCCTCCAGAATATGAATTTGGCACTCCCTTTTCCCGGTAGCATCTAGCTTCTTGCTGCGTCTTCTTGCACGCCCAATAGCCACATTCCGGTAGCCAGAAGCGGGAGAAACTACTGCTCAAACGCGACTCAACTGCGCATGCGCATGAGCCCGCTCGTAACTGCTAAAACGAATCTAATGTAAACAGCTGTGACTTCACGCTTAGCGGAGATAATTTGTTGTTATGAAGCATTGCCTAGTCTTCCTAAAGCCTTTGACTTTTTGCTGTTGGCAGACCATTGCATGAGCACTGTGTGTCGTTGTATATGGCGCATTTCCTTTGCAATTTAAGTTATTTTCGTTTTTTTTTTCTCTCGTTTATGTTTTATTGTTGAAGTATTATGCTGCAGTAGCGGGATACAGTAATATCCTTTGTTAGAGTATCGCTTCTTACCAGTCAAAATTACAAAAATTTAACCGAAAACTAAAACAATGAAAAATTCCCGGGTTTTTCCCTGTTTTCTCCCGGATGAAAAAAATTCCCGGGTTTTTCCCGGATCTCCCGGTTGTCCCGGGTCGTATACACCCTGTATACAGTATTCAGGCCAAACTCACATTTCGCTGAGAAAAGATGTGGCTGGTCATGTGCATCTGAACACATCAGCACTCATTGTCATCGTCCAGCAGATTCCCAGTGGGAGCTCTGTGGGGATATCGACCTGAACCAGTAAAGATAGTGTTTCACAGAATTTTGAAGTCTCAGAGATGTAACCCTTACATTCTGGCACTTCTCCACTCTCTGACTGAGAATGATCCTGATAGTGCCATAACTGTATCCACCTGGTTAACAAAAATCCATACATAACTGAAGAAAGGCCTGTTAATCTACAGGAGTATCAGTCTGGTGTGGTCCAAATTCTAGAAAGTTAATCTTTGAAGCTACTGTCACAGGTGACGCTTATCTAGAAATGTTGAACATGGTAATTCTGGCCTTACCGACATTTTTTGCCAATGAAGATTAGTGAATTCAACAGGATGGGGCTCCACCTCATTTTCAATTTAATTTGAAAGAATTCCTCAATTGCACATTCCCTTCGAGATAGATAGGACGAAGAGGAAATGTTGTGGAATATCCAGCTCAGATCACCAGATGTAACACTTTCAGACTTCTAACTTTAGAGTACTTCAAGAACACAGCATAAACTGCAAAACTACACCACCTTAAGTTACACCTTATGTATAAGAAACCAAAAACCTCTAACTTCTATCTGCTTTAATTAAAGAGATATTCAGTTTCAAAGAGTGTAAAGAGTATCTATGGACACGCTATATGAGAAATGTTATCACTGCCATAAACTTTAAATTTTTGAAGTATAATTCCATTATCTACAGAATCATAGTCCATGGAAAGGACCCACAAAATGTTAACAGGATGAATTTATCTATTACCTCCATCAAGCAACAAGCATTTTTTATGAGGCCATATATGGCTTCCTCTGTAAAGAGTCACTTTCTGAAACCAAAATTGAGAGTTAAAAAGTTCGGCTTAGAAACTAAACTCAGCATTCTATTAAAGAATGCTCCCTCAGAAAAGAAAACTAGGGGAGACGGAGAAGGAAAAGAGTGGAACGGAAATGATATGTAATTAGATATTTACTTGCCTGCAGTTTAGATGGTTACAATCAGTACACAGTTAAGTCTGTCATGAAATGTGCTTGAGCTGTTGCTTAATTACAAATGACATTGGAGATGTGGTTATATCAAGTCAGAAAGAACACTATTTTGTAGTAGACACTGCAGGACACCTCTGTAAAACATATTAACAACAAATTATGTGTAGTGAAAATCTACTCATGAACAAACACATTTTATCATAGACATTGCACGCCACTTGTACAAAATATACTACCAACACCTTATGTGTAGTGCTAATCTACTTGCATTGATAATGACAGGAATTGCTTCTAGGACACCACACATATTAAGAGAAAAGCAGTCATCTGAAAAAGACACTGCTCTTACTCTTACACTACTCAGTTGCTGTCTTTATCTACTACTTAATAATAAGCATTTGTGTAAATTTACTGATTCCACACAAAAATGTTAGCTGTCTATATGCTGAAATAGTTAAAAACCTTTTTTAATATGAACATTCATGCTAACCAGAATTTACATCCCTGAGTCTTAACATTCTGACACATTATAGACGAGGTACTCTTTTACTTAGGTTTTACATATCAGAGGACGAATTGTACACAGAGATGCACAGAGTTACTTTTATTTCTAATATTGTGATTATGAATTTCATAGATCCCACTAAATTAACTCATATTATTAAACACAAATATTATGTAAATTACTAAGTGACCATCCCAGAACACAAAGCCTCAAAACCTGATATCAGTTGTAGGTTACTTATCTAATGGCTCCCAGGTGTATCAAGAATTTGAATTCCTATATTTTGTGTAATTACACTGGTCTTCTTTCTCAGCAATTTTCTGGTTTAATTTGGCATCTGGAGTCACCAGAAAGCAAGACCAAACATCAGCAGTGGAATCTCCTGGTAAAAATATGATAGTGTCTGCATACAGACATTGAGAAAGAGACTTAAAGTCATTGTTTGAAATGGAAAACAAACTTGTTCCATACAATGATGTAAATGGTCTGATAGCCTCTCTCAGAATGGAGCCTAATCCTGAAAACAGAAGACTTTTCACTGACTCCTGTACATTAAGCTTGAAAGCTGTTTTGTTTCACAACAGAATAGCATTGCCATCTATTGCCTTATGTGACACTGTGAGTATGAAGGAGAGCTATAAAAATGTAAAATAGCTTCTTGAAAAATTAAATTATAAATTCCATCAGTTGAAAGAGTCAGTGGAAGAGTGGGATAACTCCATTTTTTTCCACAAACAAATTTTGATGCAATCTCTGTTGGTCCATCATGGACAGGGGACATCGGCTGGCTGGTTAAGTAATTGTCAGTGTCATTGAAGTTCACCAACAGCTGTGTAACTTAAGATGTTATTTTATTTTATTTTGAAGACTACCAGCTTCAGCATTTCACTATGCCATCTTCAGGCCCCATATGCATCTCTCCAAATAAACGAAAATGTCATATACAGCCATAAATCTCCGGATGTCATGAATTCAGTTGTTACACTAGTGCCTCATTCAAAGACTTGATAGATAAAGTTGCTATCGAGTCTTCGAATGAAGCACTAGGGCAACAACTGAATTCGTGACATCCAGAGATTTATTGCTCTATATGACATTTTCATTTATTTGGAGAGATGCATGTGGGGCCTGAAGATGGCATTGTGAAATGCTGAAACTGATAGCCTTCCAACTAAAACAACATCTTAAGTTACATGGCTGTTGGTGAATTTCATTGACATTGATAATTTTTAAAGCTGTGTAAAGGGGAAAAACTTGTACTTCCTGCTTTTGTGCCTACGAAGTAACATTTAAACCCTTACTCAACCTGTATAAACAATAGCATTAAATTAGTTTTTTGTTCCTTCTGAAAAATGTGAGTTACCACTTCTTGCGATGAGGTCTTCAGTTGAAGATATGTGGTGAACTTAAGGTTACTGCTATCATACTTGGTTTGCAGTTAGGATATCCATGATGTTGCTTTCACAGCACAAATGAAAAATCTGGACCGATAAGAAAATGCTGGAGCCTGGGTAAAAGAATATACAGTATACTGCCTTAGTTCCCCAAGCTAAAATGTTATTGGCACCTTTACAAGTAAAGCTAAGACTGCAGAAGAATTTAGTGAAGCTTTCATGTATTTAAAGACAAAATTCCCACATCTTAGTGATCCTAAGATTGAAGAGGGACTCTTCATTGGACTGTAAATTCAAGAACAGTTCAAGGATGAAACACATAATAGGGTAACTGAAGGGAAAGAGAAAGCAACTAGGGAAGTATTCTACATTGCTGTTCACAATTTCTTGGGAAATGAAACAGCTGACACTTACAGTCTAGCTGTTAAAGAACTTCTGAGAACATACCAAGAGTTAGGTGGTAATAGGTCACTCATCCACTTTTTGGACTCACATCTTGACTTCTTTCCAAGCAATTGTGGCACTGCAAGTGATGAGTTCAGAGGGCACTTTCATCAAGACTTTCCAGCAATGGAAAGAAGGTATCAGAGCAAGTGAAACTCATCTGTGCTTACCAACTACTGATGGAATGTCATGAGAAATGCTAAAGAAGTAGGCTACAAATGAAAATGGAAAAAAACAGAAATGCTCAAGTGAATAATTAAATTGGTAAGAGATCAAAGGGAGAAGTTCCGGAAGTTCCATATATATTTCAACAAAGGGCTATCAAAAATTTCTGGTGTCATATTCTTGTTCTTCAACCTCAATCTGGTTGGATTTCACTATATTTGTAAAGGATAGAGATGGCTTTAATTTTTTTGTACACCAGTGTTATTGTTTGAATTTAAAATGCTCCCATAATGTCTCATTAATATGTATACTCTTATGTTAAAAAGTTCAACACACTAAGAAAAGTATCACAGTTAGCAACTGCCTGTTTGTGTTGAGGCAGTGTAACTGATGGCATGCAAATACCCGGACTTTATTCATCCAGTATTTGGGAATGACAGCACTTCGTAACTTCCAAACAAACTTCACTCACAACTTCAAAACTTCAATGGTTTATTGCTGACCCCATCCCCATACACACACATACACACAAAATGATCAAAAGAGAAAAGTTGATTGTTTACTACATTTTTCTGTTCATGCAGTAATACTTCCATCCATGACATTTTATTTTATTACTTCTTGACTTCCAACTCTATTTGCAGACAGTATCCACATGTACCGCAGCATATATCTGTAAAACTATATCAGTGTATGAAAAATGGGTCAGGTGATATGTCATACATATTTGGATGCATGAAAAACTAACTTCTGCTTAAAATGGCACGCAGTAAAATATCAACACCAGGCATGATGTTCTAATTTATTACTTCTTTACCACAAGCTCTATTTGGAACAAACTTTTCAGCCAGTATCTACATATATATCACTGAATGCACCTACAAAATAACATCACTCTATGACGCATAGTTCAGAAAATATGATATCATAAACATTTAAATGCAAAAGTAAATTAGTTTTTGATTGAAACAGACCACAGATCACCCAAACTTTATTCTTCAAGTGTTTCATAATGAGAACACTTACCATCTTCCAAAAAACTTTAAGTATAATTTCAAACCTTTTCCATACTTTCTCACTTGAATGCTTAATATCAAATATCTGACACATTAATTCATTTGTAAAATTAAACACTTTAAATTTTTTTATACAAGGGACTTCGTTTTTTTAAAGAATCACAGTTTACTGATCAGAGATTAAATGACATGCGAGTACAAGACTTTCAGAGTCCCAGGAGAAGATTCTGCAAAGTGCTCTCTTTTCCTTGTGCCTCCCCCTTTTTTCTGATTGCTTTGATGCAATTTACCGCAAGTTACTCTCCTGTGGCAACATTCTCATATCACAATGGCATTTACAACCAACATTCTGAATTATTTGTTGGATACATTACAAAATCATTTTCTCCTATAATTTTTGGCCTCTGACCAATGGAAATTATTCCCTGATGTCTTAACATGTGCCCTATCAGCACATATCTGTTTGCTCATCAACTGTGTGGAAGACCTCGTTTCTTATCTTATCAGTCCACTTAATTTTCAACAACATTCTATAGTACCACATCTCAAATACTTCAAATTTTCTTTTCCAGTTTCCCATACTCTATGATTCACATCCATACAATGCTGTGCTCCAAATGCTGATTCTCAGAAATTTATTCCTCAAAATTAAAGCCTATTGCTGTAGCAAGAACAAACACCATTTATGGACCATAGTAGAGTAGAGTGGGGTAAGATTGCACGGTGGGTAAGACTGTGCAAGGCTTGCATCTCGGTTTTAGTAATGCAGCAGCTGGCTACTCTGTAGGGCACGAAATAGCCTCTGTGGCTGACCCTTTATTGCCGTAGTTTGATCGTTGTCCTGGTGTTAATAGCTGCGCAGTGCGGTAAGAACTGTTTTACGTTATTTTCATATAACATTTCATGTTCCAGAAATAAGCTATAACTCAGGCAATAATGGGATCATCAATTTTAACTTTATTCCATTGTGTACTATGATGAATTGTCAGCCTTGTGGTATATTAACACATCTATATTCCTACAAAGCGTTTCCATGTGCAGTAAAAGCTGCAGTGTCGTAGTGCGGGGCAAGTTTACGTGTTGCAGGTGTGGCAAAACTGCACAGTGCGTAATCTTACCCCATGCATTATAATTATCAGCTTTTTCATAGACCTATAAATATCTATGAACGTTGAGGTGGATATTATACATTCACAAGGATTCCTCTAAGAATCCTTTTTTTACATTTTAGCGTCTACAAAAGCAAAACCAAACAGAAACCATGTGCTCCAGAAACGCTGGAAGCTGCAAAAGAGGGCTTGAAAAATGGCAAGTCTAAACGACAAATAGCGAGGGAGCTTGGAATAAGTGAAGCTGCCCTCAGAAATCACCTTAAAGAGGTACGAGGCCCTTGCAAGTATACTTTTACCACCATATTTTTTATTTTGGAAAGTTTTGCCTAAGTAGGGATAAGCTTAAAATTAATACTCCCACCCCCACTTTTTTCAGGGTTCTGGGGCAAACAAACTGGAAAGATTCGGAAGAACTTTTAATGATGAACAGGAACTGGATCTCGTTGAACACTGAGGATCTTTGGACAAATGTTATTATGGTATGACTCTGAAAGATTTCAGAAGATTAGTTCATGACTACTCTGAGAGGAATAACATAAAAACAAAATTTGACAAAAACACTAAGATGGCTGGAAAGGACTGGGCTTATGATTTCCTGGAGAGACAAAACCTTAGCCTTCGGATCCCACAGAAAACTAGTTTCGGACGTGTGATGGAATTCAACTAACAGCAAACGAGCATCTTCTTTGATAATCTTTCATCGCTGATGGAGAGATATAAATCTGAACCTCATCGCATATATAACATGGATGAGTCAGGAATTACAACTGTTCCTAACAAAGTTCCGAAAGTGATTGCAACATGCGGCAAGAAGCACATAGGCAAAATAGCATCTGCAGAAAGAGGTCAACTGATAACGGTTGTATGTTGTATGGGAGCTGGGGGGAGTTACATCCCTCCAGGAATAATATTTACTTGGAAGAGGATGAAGAGAGTTTGAAGAACGGTGCCACTCCTGGGTCACTAATAATGTGTTCGGGCACTGGATACATCAACTCAGATTTGTATCTCACATGGCTACAACATTTTGAAAAACATACACAGCCAACAGAAGATAATCCAGTCTTGTTAATTTTGGACAATCACTCGTCACCTTTGAGTCTGAACGCCATTCTTTACTGCAGGGACCATAACATTCACGTGCTTACCATTCCTCCACACAGCAGCCACAAAATGCAGCCACTGGATCGCTGCTTTTTCAAGCCACTGAAGGACTTTAATTCACAGGAATGAGACCAGTGGCTCATTAACCACCCTGGATATGTAATTACGCAAGAATGTATTGCTGAATTGTTTGGAAATGCTTAACAAAGGACGGCCACAATGACGAAGGCAACAATGGCGTTCAATATATGTGGCATTTATCCAATCGATCGTCACATATTCACCGAGGAAGATTTCCTGCCTTCGACTGTTACAGACCAAAGTGACAAATTTAATGATGCATCCACAGTTGAAATTGGATCCCTCCAGAGCCAAAGTTCAGAGACATCTACAAATGAACCACAACCAGGACCAAGTACCTATGTTTCCCCAAAAGAAATAATTCCTTTGCCAAGAAGAAAAGATTGCCAAAAAAGACAGAAGACAGGAAAGAAGTCAGAAATAGGATCTGGAACCCCATTCAAGAAGCAACTGGAATCCCAATCAACAGAACAAGAAATAAAGAAACGAAAGAGCAAACTGTTTGACTCTGATCAAGCAAACAAAAAGAAAGCAAAGCAAAATTTAAATACGTCTAGGGAAAATTCACAAACTTTTCACTGTCCAGGCTGTACTGAAAAATACAATAATCCACCAACAGAAGACGGGATCAATGTCTCAAGTGGAAAGAGTGGTGGCATGAATCCTGCTCTTGTGCTGAAGGTTCTGGACACTTCATTTATGATCTCTGTTAAAAAGATTTTTGTCCGACAGGAATATTTTTGCATGTTTTTGATGACAGGCCCAGATTTGTTCATTAGGTCAAATATTGTACCAACAGTAACTTATATGATGAGAAACAAGGTATATTACATTTATGTACACTATAAATTAAATAAAAGACAAAGAACTAAATGACACATATGTTTTTCTCATTTGATAATTATGTGCAAATTTACCCCACTAGAAACGCACTCTTACCCCACGGTTGGGTAAGACTGCACATTTGCATTACTTTTTTTACTAAGTGTGAATTACAGTTTAAATTGTTTCTATGACTTTCGGACTCTGTCATATAACAGGCAAAATTCAGATGAAATGCCAGTTAAAATATAATTGTAATTTGTGACGTTTCCTTCAGTATATCGCTATTTAAACCTTAAGTGCACACTCTTGCCCCACTTTACTCTACTTTACAGAGCAACATAAGATACAATGTAGGACAAGTTGTGTGTAGCACTGAACACATTGACTGGACAACAGTAATACACTTTACAGAATAGGCCAACCACTCATTTGTGATCACTTAAAT
Organism: Schistocerca americana; assembly: GCF_021461395.2. NCBI lineage: Eukaryota > Metazoa > Arthropoda > Insecta > Orthoptera > Acrididae > Schistocerca > Schistocerca americana. The sequence continues at coordinate 321,248,646 of NC_060121.1, read as the reverse complement.
AATACTGTTTCTTCGGTGGCTCACCAGAGCACACTAGGGAGCCTACCCAGGTGGCCTCTATAAGCAGGACTGTGAACTGATGGATGCCTGATCTCTGAAATTGTGCATGTCATGAGTGAAGGTACTTCATCTATGTTTGATACTAGTAGACTTCCTTTAGTGAGGAATGCCCTCTTTCCGCCAGTGCTAGTCTGCTTCTTATATCCTCCTTGTTTCATCTGTAATTTATTATGTAAAGGGCACCTAGACAGTTTGGGTTATATGGAACAATTCATCAATTATTTATGCAGAATTTAAAATTTTCTTTCATATGTGTAACTGCAACCAAGCTATAGGGGTGGAACCAAGCATGAGTTCTTGCAGTGCGTATGTGACTAACCGGCCTGTCCCTTCAGTATGAATGTGGTTCTTTCTGGTAAAAGCAACTAACAGGGTATGCTTTCAGTTTTCTGCTGAATGCACTAAGACTGCCCATGCTGTGGACTAGCCAATAGGGAGGCATGAGAAAGGGATCGTGTGGTTGCTACTGGTCATGGATTGCCAGTGGTGGTACAGAGCAGACGCTCTTGGTTTCTAGCTTTCAGGCATAGCAGATAGCCTTGTGCTGCCTGCCTTCATCTCTCTCTGACTAGCCCCCATTACTTCATGAGCCATCTTTCTCTCTTCTTCTTTATTTCCATATTTCACTAACATTCACACTGGCAAATGCCCCTATAGTTCAGCCTGGATGAACCCTTCTTTATTCCATAATTTCAGAATATGCCATGAGTTTCCTTTATTAACTCTTTCATTTCAAACTGCCTCCCATCCAGTGCCCCCACTCTCCCATCCTCGACACAGGCCATTAATAAGTCCTGTAATTCTCCCTCATCCAGTGTCTTGGGACCCAGCTGGATAATAAGTCAAATTATGTCAACACGTAAATAAGCTACTCAGGAAACCAACTGGTTTGTTTTAGTCTTAAAAGTACCTCGCTGTGTTGATTTAAATACAACTCAGTTTGTCTATTCTGCATATTTTCACTCCCTGTTGTCTTATGAAATAATCTTCTGGGGAAATGCACCTAAAGTATGTAAAATATTTATTTGGCAGAAATATGAATGTTATGTAAAACAGATGACTACAGAGGCATGTTTAATGATCTTGAAATTCTTATGCTTGCTTCCCAGTACACTTACTCAGTAATAGTTTTTTTGTTGATAATCAGTATTCAGTTTCCGCTGAATTGTGATTTTCACTATCACAATACTAGACTTTACCTCCTCTTCTAGGGTTCAGACTGGAGTTACGTATTTTGATACTACGCTATTCAACAAGCTCCCATGTCACATAAAGCAGGAAATGCTTTGCTATAAAATGTTAAGCTACAAATACTAGAAAAACATCTTTAAAAAATAAATAAGTAAAATAACATCTTTTCCTCTACTTTACTTGCTTACATGAGCCTACATTAATGAGTATAGTAACAGTTTATTGTTAATACAACTTACAGGTTTAATTTCTAAGAGCATGCTTCTGTTGCCTTAGTGTACACCTTGACCCATTCCACACTCTTTCAATGAAATACAATGAATGAATGAATGAACTTGACTGACTTGGCATTTATTATTCTTTGGAACTTGACTTCCTCTTTCTTATACCTAGGAAAGTTCTAGCAGAATGACACACTCCAATGCAACCTCTTTATATTCACTTCACCCAAGGCTTGTTGTATCAGTTAAATAGTAATACTGTCTTCACATCAGGGAATGGTGAAAGGTGGGATAACTCTGCTGGAAGTGCAGATGGATGACACAGACATTTCAACATGTGTAACATCACACACGTCTGGTGAGGATGCCTACAGCTGGAACAAGGCCGATATTATGGACCGGTCACATGAGCTTCCATGGTGAGCCTCTGCCTCAGTTGCTGCTATTCAACCCACCTCTGCAAGTGGACCCTGCAGCACTGGCAGTTTACTGTGTGTTTCATGCAATAGATCCTGAAGCTCTGGTTTCCACCAAATCTTGCCTATATGGAACTTTGATTATGAAATATATGTTATCTGGCTAAGTTGCGTTTGGACTTTACTCTTCTGCTCTGTTGTAGAATTATGGAATATGTTTTATGCTCAAAAATTATGGAAGTTTTTAAAAATGAAAATTTCTTCCATAAAAATCAACATAGAATCAACAAACAGAGATCTTGTGAAACTCAGCACACTCTGTTCCTCCAAGAGATCCAAAGTGCAGTAGACAACGGCGCTCAGGTTGATGCCATGTTCCTAGACTTCATGAAGGCATTTGACACCATCCCACATCCCCATTTCAGACCAGATTTGCAACTGGATTCAAGACTTTCTTGCAGACAGAACTCAACAAGTCACTTTTAACACACCAAAATTGACAAATGTAAATGTAATATGCACAGTACCTCAAAGAAATGTGATAGGGCCATTAGTGTTTACGATGTGCATAAATGATCTAGCAGAAAGTGGCAAATGCTCTTTAAGACTGTTCACAGATGATGCAACTGCCTATAAGAAAGTAGCAATACCAGAAGACAGTATCGATGTGCAGGGTGGCCTGTAGAGGATTGAGGAATGATGCAGGCTCTGGCAGTTGGCCATAAACATAAATAAATGCAATATATTGTGAATACATAGGAAAAGAAATTCACTACAGCAGAGCTACACTACTGATGACAAATTGCTGGAAACTCTATCTACCATTAAATATCTAGAAGCAACTAACCACAGTGACCTTAAGTGGAATGACCGCATAAAGCAAACAGTAGGAAAAACAAATGCCAGACTGTGATTCATAAGAAGAATCTTGCGTAAATATAATCATCCATGAAGGAAATGGCACACAAGGTGCTTGTTTGACAGACTCTTGAGCACTGTTTATGTATCTGTGATCCTTACCAGGTATGACTGATGAAAAAGAGAAAGAGAAGATCCAACGAAGAGCCATGCATTTTGTCACAGGATCATTTAGATGGAATGACAACTTTACAGAGGAGTTCAACATACTCCAGTAGCAGACGTTACAAGAGAGATGTTGAGCATCAAGGACAATTATACCATTAAAATTTTGAGAGCTCCTTCTGGGAAGAGTTGCACAACATATTACTTCCTTACAACACGTGCAATGACCATGTTGAGAAAATTCGAGAAATTAGGCTAATACAGAAGCTTACTGACAACCATTCCTTCCAAGTGCTATTTGTGAGTAGAACAGGAAAGGGGGTGTCAGTCAGTAGTACCAGAAGTATTCTCCGCCACACATCTTTAGGTGGCTTGAAGACTGTGATGTAAATGTAGATGTAGATGTATAATGATCTCTGGATAATTTCCATTGTAGTTTAGATGAATACATCAGCAACAACTCTTTCTGCTTTGTTTACAGACTAATTGACTAATTATGCTGTTGTTACAGAAATCACTTAATGTGAAATTACTTAATGTTCAATAAACATTGTGGGCCAAAGCAAAGGTTACAACACATCCCATACTAAAACAGGTCTCCTGTCCAATCTGGTGATCTGCAGACACAAGAAATCTCTTTCCCAATATGCTGAAGGTCTTAGTTCTTCACAAACTGACATTATCCTCCAAATGTAGTCACAAACAGATATCTTGTGCCATATCCACACACACCTGTGATTATCCTACAAACCAAGCAAACCACCTGCAAGGAATCATTCTTTCATTACTCAGTATCATTGCAGATGAACACCAAAGCTTGGACTACCTATCATCATGCCCAGAAATGAGGAACCTCCTACATACAATTCCTTTTTTCTTATTTGAATGTGAATGAATCATAAAACTGTATTTAAAGGTCTTGCTATATTTGCTGTTGATTTCAGAGCTACAATATTCAGGCTCCTCTATGATAACCTAGGATTCATCCATATAACTGCCGTAATACACCTCAACAGACTGCACAATCAAATTGATGTTCACAACAATGGATTCCTTCCTTCCTGTCTATACTGAATACGTTTTTTAATGTTTTCTTTTTTTTACATAATGTATCACTGTTAGTAATGTGCTTTCAGCCCTTGACCACAGTTTCTGAGCCAGATAAGATTTCTCTTTACCTGTGGCAATATACTTTAATCCAAAAAGTTATTCACATTTCTCCTTCTGTTATTATAGGTTATCTGTCTTGAGCTGACTGCAATGTATTGCAGTCAGCTCAAGACAGACAACCCATAACAGCAGATGTCAACAGCTGCTGCAGAAGTTGGCCACACAAACAAACATAACATTTCTCCTTGTTTCTTTTCACTTGTAATTAAAGTGAAGTAATTTTTTTTATTTACTACACAAATCTTCTCCTTTGATCTTCCTATAAATGCTCTCTAACTACAATGAACTCACTGGTTATGAATGACATACATTGTTTTTTTTTTTTTTTTTTCTCTGGACATATCAATGTAGGTTCATATGGTTACACCTCTACAAAAATGAAGGTAACACTTATTTGTCAGCATGTAAATGAACACTTTTTGAGGTAGAAGTGTCCATTTACCTCTTGCTGAAACAGTGGAAGCTGGAATGAGGCAGACAGACAAACAAATGAGGTGGCATATGGACTGTTTAAATGATCCAAAACCACTAAATTTAATATCTGTTTCTTCATCTCTAAGTCATGCTTCAGTTATTCCTGTCACAACAGGTAGAAAGTCAGGAATTATTCTGGATTTCAAGTAGTACTAATGATCATTTGTTATTTTCACATTCATTAAAAATATATTATTTTCTATGTACTAAGAAGCAATGACACATCATTACATGCAAGTTCTCTCACAAGCCAATAATCAATTTTTTTAAATGTCTGTTCTGAATACAGAAAATTTTATTCCAAGCACTGCTATTCTTGCACAAGGTTATGAATTGAAGCTTCAGTTCCTGTACTGCCACTAGTAAGTGTGCCTGCCTGTCAAAGCAACACATAGAAGTGTAAGCTCATTCCACACTTTTGCTCACAAAAGGAACATAAGCTCAAAATGCCCATTTATGCACAAATTGCAATAATTCATCCAGCAGGGAACAGAAACAATGGCAGAAGCTGCTGCATAAGGTATAATAATAAATACCAGCACTACAATTTCACTAATTTCGTTTTTTATTCATCAAAAAAGGGAGCAGAAATGGTGTCTAAAGTTCTATAAATGAACTAGTGCATTATGTTTACAAAAAGCATCAAATGATGAAGATCACAGCAGTAGGTTTTCGTCAAGCCCTTACAATGGGATAAGCTCCACATTTTCATACCCAAGGGTTGGTCGCCAGGGCTGTGAACGAGTTGTCTGGTAAAATTGTCCAACTCGTGTTGGACCAAGCACTCCTTTAACATCTTCCATGATGAATAGAAGCAGATGTTTTCCTTACACCTTATTGGACAACAGTAAAGATTAAGCACCAAGCCATATCAGTTATGCAAAGTCATCACAGAAAGTAAGAGAAAATATAACCAATCTCTCAAATGATATCCATTGAGATAGACTGTGGTCAAATAAATACAACACTCCTCTACTACTTATAATTAACAAATTTTAAGAAATGTTTGTTGTGGATGAAATTATTCTATATCACATGAAAAGATAACAGAAGTGAGCATAGAGAATTCGTAAGTCCTAGAAGTATATAGAAACATGTATTATGCAGATTAAAAATAACGCACATATCAATTATGAATTCAGTTCTGGAAACTTGAATTCGCTGATATTTCTTTTGCAGATTGACATAGCTACGTCTAACACAAATCTTTCACACTTACCAATTGCTGAGAAGTATATAGAAACATGTATTATGCAGATTAAAAATAACGCACATATCAATTATGAATTCAGTTCTGGAAACTTGAATTCGCTGATATTTCTATTGCAGATTGACATAGCTACGTCTAACACAAATCTTTCACACTTACCAATTGCTGCAATGTTTGCATTGCCATTCATTGTATTAATCAACATCTCCTTCTGTCACACTTACTTGTGACAGTGCCTTGCTAGCCTTCTCATACTGTCTCTCCCTAGAAATCGAATGGAAATCATTAAATGGAAGTTTTGTGTATCTTCTGTAAGGCAATGGTATTAGTATGAAAAATTTTAATTATTTATCAATTCATAATCCCAATACTAGAAGTTACAATGATTTCTATGTGGACTGCGTGTCACTAGCCAGGGTTCAGAATGGAGTTTTACAATCTGGGGGCAAAGTCTATTGAAATTGCCAGTACACACCAGGCAGGAAATGGAAAATTGTCAGATGTTCAAACCAGATAAGACCCAAGTCAAGAGGTGTAAGCATAAATCTACTCAAGTTCCACCTTAACTTCACATGGAGCTCAAACTAAGGCCCACAACTTCTTAGCCCTGATCATGTTGTGCAGAATTTCTGCTGAATACTCCCCAATACCCTCAGATAATTCCCCTATTGATGGATAAGTAACAGTGTATATAATTTGATGTCAAGAGGTGAAAATCCGAAGTCCACAGCACAGTAATAATGAATTCCATTTACCTGCACAAGTTCCATGAGTTGCTACATTTACAAATGTTGTTCAACCATTCTAAAATCCCCAGCACATTTGAACAGCATCAAAGGGAGTGAAAATTCTTGGCAGGACATCCTCTTTAATCATAACAGGTATAATCATTGATTATATCTGCCCACACGTTGACCGACACTCTGTGTTGATGGCTCTTCACAACTGTAGCATAGGAATTCTCATTGCCCTAAACACGACTATTGCAACTATTTAGCGTTCCATCTCTGATGAAACAGGCTTCATCTGCTGAAAGTATTAGGGGCGTTCATTCAATAAGTAATGCAACATTTTTTTTTCTCAGCCAATTTTGGTTGAAAAATGTAGAACGTTTTGTTGGATGTCATGTAATATTCCTGCTTCAGCCCCTATAGGTCCATGAAGTTCTGATAGATGGTAGCACTATACATAGCCTTCAAAATGACATCTGTAACTGAGGTGTGTTCCAAGCTGAGAGCTATCATCAAGTTTCTTTTGGAGGAAAACCAGAGCATCACAGATGTTTGTAGACACATGTCAAATGTTTATGAAGAAAAGCATGATAAGTCAGAAACCGGTCCGGTCTCTCACATGCCAGCCGGCTGCACACAACTGTGACTTGTGCAATGTTGGAACATGTGGACACTCTCATTTAACATGATCAACCAATCACAATCAAACAACTCACTGCACAACTGGACATCTCTGTTAGTAGAGCTGAAACACTCATCCACCAGTTGGGGTACTCGAAGGAGTGTGCTACTTGAGTTCTTCGTCGCCTAACAGAAAACCATAAAAAGCAACAAAGGACGATCTGCTTGAGCATTACGAGACTGATGGTGACAATTTTATTGATGCAGCATGACAATGGCTCTGACACTGACCAGGAGAGCAGTACCATGCGGGCCTGCAGGCCCTCCCGTAAGGTGGCATACAGTCGTTGCACTGAATGTAGATTATGTTGAAAAATAGGTGTTTTAGCCAAACGAGTGGGGGATAATATGGTGTACTGGAATCCCCTAATAAAAGCAAGTTGCTTTTAGAAAAAAAAAATGTTCCATTACTTATTGAATATAGCCCACCATAGGCCTGCACAGGAAAGTGAAGATCAACTGTACGGTGCTGTAAGAACCATTGACTGAATATGACATGAGATCCAAAGTTCGTAGGGGTCAAAGCATGTACTTTCTGTGGATGGTAGGGGTGTAGTTACATTTTCCACAGAACTGGCCACAAAGCACTCTGCAAAATATTCATTTCACATGCAACTGATGTACTAATTGCAGGCACCTCATCCACTTGGGCAAGCATTGCATCTTCTGAGTTGGAACCTGTGAGTTGTCCATCCTCCTTGGTTGTTGTGCTGTGGTACCAACTGCCCTGTTTCACTTAATTGTGGCCTTGGAGACATGGTGTGAGCTGGATGTCTTTCACAAGGATGTTTGCTATAACCTTCTATACAATCTTACCATTTCTCTGCTGCTTCCATTTGCTTGCCCATACACAGAAATCATGTCTGCAAGTTCCATTAATAGGTACAACTCCATTTGGTTAGGGCTGATCGACTTAAGTATTTCAACTTGTAAAAACTCAAGCAGTCTACTACAGTACATACACTGTACACCATGTGGGTACACAATATGCTGTCTGCACTGGATTAATTGAGTTATCATCCAAGCCTCCAAAACTAAGCTCTCATCAGGGTTGCCTACCCTACGATCTTAGCATGAACAATACTGATGCATGTACACCACTATTAGAGGTATCAGAATGATTTTTGCTTATAACTTTCGACTAGGCCGCCTCCAGACCAGGATTCTTTACCTCAAACTGATAAAATTACCCTTCTCCAGCATCCCTGAAAAGTTCTAACATTACCATAGAATCACTCTCAAAGCTGTCTCCAAACTGAAGGCTAATTTGAACACCAAAGTGCTTTACTTAGTATTGTACTATTGGAGGTTGGACAAACAAGAAATACATACAGCGAAGAAAAAAAACATTAAAATAGCTTCTGAGTAAAGATAAAGAAAGGTGTTACAAAAAACCAATGATATATGAATATAATGCTAGCCACACATAAAACTAAAGATGGATCTTAGCTCCCAACCAATCACAAATAAATTATACTTTTCAAGAAAGTAGAGAGGAAACAGGAATTAAGACTGCAATAAAATGACTTATGGTAATGACTTAGTACATTTAGACAGATAAGTGTATCTCAGCACAACAGTGACTAAAGTAACAAAGGTTTGATATGATGGATCTGTAAAAGAGAAGAACTTGATCAAGTTTTCATGTCAATTTCATGAATTTCATTTTTCAGAGTTCCACATTACTGAAACCAAACATAATACACTGAAGTGCCAAAGAAACCGGTATAGGCATACATATGAAAATACACAGATGTGTAAACAGGCAGAATACGACACTGTGGTCAGCGACAACTACACCACACAACAAGTGTCTGGCACAGTTGTTAAGCAGTTACAGCTGCTACACTGGCAGGTTAGCAAGATTTAAATGAGTATGAATGCGATGTTAGAATCGGCACATGAGAAATTGGACACAGCATCTCCAAGGTAGTAATGAAGTGGGGATTTTACCGTACGACTATTTCACGAGTGTACCATGAGTATCAGGCATCCAGTAACACATCGCTGTGGCCGGAAAAATATCTTGCAAGAACGGGACCAACGATAACCGAAGAGAACCGTTCAATGTGACAGAACTACAACCCTTCTGCAAATTGCTGCAGATTTCAATGCTGGGCCATCAACAAGTGTCAAAGTGTGAACCATTCAACGAAACATCATCAATATGGGCTTTCGGAGACAAAGGCCCACTTGTGTATTCTTGATAACAGCACAACACAAAGTTTTACATCTTGCCTGGACCTGTCAACACCAACATTTGACTGTCGATGACTGGAAACATGTTGCCTCATCAGACAAGTCTCGTTTCAAATTGTATTGAGCAGATGGGTGTGTACGGGTATGTAGACAACCTCATGAATCCATGGATCTGCATGTCAGCAAGGGACTGTTCAAGCTGGTGGAGGTTCCATAATGGTGTGGGGTATGTGCAGTTGGAGCGATATGTAACCCTCGATATGCCTAGATATGACTCTGACGGGTGACATGTACGTAAGCAGTCTGTCTGGTCACCTGCATCCATTCATGTCCACTGTGCATTCCGACGGACTTGGGAAATTCCAGCATTCCACACGTCCAGAACTGATACAGAGTGGACCGGCCGGGATGGCCGAGCGGTTCTAGGTGCTACAGTCTGGAACCGCATGACCGCTACGGTTGCAGGTTCGAATCCTGCCTCGGGCATGGATGTGTGTGATGTCCTTAGGTTAGTTAGGTTTAAGTAGTTCTAAGTTCTAGGGGACTGATGACCTCAGAAGTTAAGTCCCATAGTGCTCAGAGCCATTTGAACCATTTTTGATACAGAGTGGCTCCAGGAACAATCTTCTGACTTTAAACCCTTCTGCTAGACACCAAACTCCCCAGACATGAACATTATTGAGTTATTGAGTATCTGGGAAGCCTTGCATCATGCTGTTCGGAAGAGGTTTCCCCCACTCCCCCTTGTACTCTTACAGATTTATGGAGAGGTCTGTAGGAATCATGGTGTCAATTCCATCCACAACAACTTCAGACATTAGTCGACGCCATGCCACATTGCGTTGTAGTACTTCCGCGTGCTCGCGGGGGCCCTACACAATATTAGGCAGGTGTACCAGTTTCTTTGACTCTTTATTGTATATGCACTAAGCTCTTCCAAGGGTACTTCTTCCTGCCACTCTTAATGAATCTGAGTGTTACCATGGAGCATGGTGATTAGTGGCAATGCAATGGACTTGTATTCAGAGAACAGCAAATCAAATCCTCATTAGCTACCCAGATTCAGGTTTTCTAAAATTTCTCTACACTGTTTAAAGCAAATGCTGGGTGGCTCATTCATAACATTATGGTCAAATTCCTTCCTGCTTCTTTGACAATCTGAGCTTGTGCCTTGTCTCTAAGGATCTTACTGTCAACAAGATACTAAATCACAATTTTCTTTCCTTTTGTGCATTACCAATGTTTTAAACGCTAATGGGAAGTTAAATCCCACAGGAAGAAAAACGACCCTCAGAGTATGAAAGAGAACATAATTGCAGAAGTGTGCACAACAGTATTCAGCAAATAAAAACAAAATCCTAAGGCAACATAAATGTCATGTGTAATTACTTCTGAACAGACAAGCAACATCGGTTAAGGAATAAGATAAGCAAGAGTAGCCACTATGTTCCCATATAACTATACACTCTCATACACTCACACTTGGCTACAGTGACACTGACTGCAACAGATTATGTTCCGGGGTAAGAGGGGGTGGGTTTTACTGTCTGTTCACGATTTAGGGAGATTTACAAAATATATTTTCTATTTTCTTTGTCTACATTCAATGTCCATGTCAACAGTCTCCCCACAACCGCGACCATCAGAAATATAAGTCACTGTCAACCCCAGTTTTAACATGCCAGTTCCTAAAATTTTAAAAATAATAACAGTGAAATGTAGGAAATGTTGTAGTATAATAACAATTTGTTCATATAAGTGATTAAACTTCATTAAAGAAACCTTGTGATTGATGTTCCAGGGAGTCTGTTGGTGGGAAACACACACCAGCCAATCATGGTTCTGTCTCAAGCATCACATGCCCACTGTGTGGGCTGTTTTTCAGGTGCATGTAGAGTCTTGACAAGCAAGTCTGGCTGCACACCAGAAACACTACCCCTGCCAATGCAATCTGTCAGTCAATAAAATTTTTAATGTATAGAAAAAAGCATTTGTCCAAAAATGTGGGAAGCAAATGGGTCATGTAGCTGATTCTAGAACTCTAATAGCAACACATTCCCTCAATTTTGAGAACATCATGGCTTACTTACACAAAATAAAATCAAATTACACACTTGCCATTACAGGGAGGATACTCAAACTTGGAAAAAAATTCCCTGAGAATTCCAAGTGGGAGGAGGAAGAGGGGTGCAGCATACCACAGTAATGACTTTTCTTTCCTCTCAGTTGAGCTGCATACCAACTATAAGCAACAGATTAACTGCAGTATTTAAACACTGATGATTTATGTGGGACAATATTCATATAATTAACACACTTTGAGGCATTAAGTATTTTAAGACCTGTCAAACGATTGAAAATCTTGGAGGGAAAAATGACAATATTATGAAAATTATATATTGTTACTCACCATCCATCAGAGATGTTGCGTTGCAGACAGACACTGTTAAAGACTATTAAACAAGTAAGCTTTTGACCAGAAGGCTTTCTTCTGAATTAGACAACATACACACACACACATTCATGGAAATGCAGCTCACCTACACATGACCACTGTATCCAGCTGCCGAAGCCAGATAGTGAATTGCATTTTAAAATCTGTGATTTATAAAACCCAATGAAATTAAATTTCAATGCTAGGTTAAAAATGTACAATTCCCTGAGATTTTACGAAATTGTTGAAATTCCCTGATTTCTCCAAGTAAAATGTAATTGCCGAGAATTCCAGGTTGTCCAAAAGAGTTGCCACCCTGCATTATCATATTTCACTTAGCACTGCAATTGTGAATGCTGATCTGCTGAGAATGACTATGCAAGCTTTCAAATGAGTGGGAGGGGGGGTGGGGGTGGGGAGCAGGTACAGTTTATTCCAGGCATTTCTGCCTGTGTTCAGTTGCCACCCTGCATTATCATATTTCACTTAGCACTGCAATTGTGAATGCTGATCTGCTGAGAATGACTATGCAAGCTTTCAAATGAGTGGGAGGGGGGGTGGGGGTGGGGAGCAGGTACAGTTTATTCCAGGCATTTCTGCCTGTGTTCGGTTTAGTCAGTTTTCCTATTATTTTTTCTTAGTGGAAAGTCTTGCTTTTCTGTCTTACTGAACTTTCAGTAGTTTGAAGGTTCTACTCGTGGACTCACAAACTGTGTCGCATTTGTTGCTGGCACTAAATTTGGTCAGCTTGTGACTGACTGCCTTTACCTGCATGGAATGTTTTTTGCAGCCAGTCAGGCAACTAGTCCATCTGCTCATGTGGGCTATCCATCAGGCAAGCAACTCAAAGGTTTCCTGTGTTCAACACAGCTTGTAATTTTCTAGAATTCCATGCTATTTTTGAGACCCTTGTTTTCTACAAAAGGTAGCGGAGAAACTTTGAAACTGATATTCTTTTATGTCTCAGCTAGTCTATTTAAGTGTGTGGTGAAGTGTACCTGTTCCATTGACAAATGGCGCATGGCAAGAATACACCTCCATATGAGCTTTAATTCCTCTGATTTTCTTGTTGTCGTAATTCAAGAGACATTTGTAGGAGAAAGTGATATGTTAGGCAACGCTTCTTAGAATGTACACCATCTGTCCAAAATGTTCCCAGATGATTGTATTCCTGGCATATAAGTGACTTCAGTGCAGTGACTCCAGCACCAGCTTGAACTAACAACTGTAAACAACAGATATTCAGTCACATAGACAGTTGTGACCAGGCAGTGTTCAGCAGTGAATGTGCAATCACAGTGTGTCAACATTGTTGTGTCAGTAATCGCAATGGAGCAACATCTCTAACTCAAGTGTTCAAGACATTCAGCAGAGTATTTTAAAGAAGAGAACAGCATGTGCAAAGTCTGTCACACACCTTGACTGGCGAACAAAAATTGTGTGTGGACATCATGACCCATGACTTGACTGAAATGCAAAATATGGACAATTCTTTCCTGCAAAAAGTCGCATGTGACAAGACTTGGTGTTATCAATATGAATGTACCACAAAATGACAAAGGACAGAAATTCACATTAAGAGTCAATGTTTTTATAACAAACTAAAGTTCAAGCCAATGCAACATGCAAGATGAACATCTCAAAGGACTTCTCTGACAGTTTCACATGGTTGTATGAACTTCTGTGTATTGTAATCAAAACTGTCATCTTAACTTTCCTCTATTTTCTTATTAATCCAGGCTCTAAACTGTTTTTAGGCTGATAGGGAACATCCTTGGATTTGCAACAGTAAACCTCTGCATAACAGTGCTTCTCTTGCAGTATCTCTTTTTGGAGTTTACTGATTAGTTCCATAATGCTCTCATACTCATTAAATGTTCCTCTGAGGGAATGAGCTGCTCTTCAGTGGATCTCCTCTCTCAGTCCAAGCTGGTAAAAGTCCCAGATGGATGAGCAGTACTCAAGAATCAGTCTTACAAGTATTTTGTAACCCACATTACAGTTCCTTAAGCTCAGTACAAATTCTTTTATTCTTTATTCACATTTTCTTTGGGGTCAAGGAGGAGTAAGGGGGTTTACACTAGAGGGCAAAGGTTACAACCCCTACCCCTGATCCACACTGTATGCTTCAGCCTCAGTTCCATGCCTGTATGCTTCAGCTGCTATTAGGAATGCTGATGAATGTACATTTCAGATAGGAGGGATTTTGTCTTAAATTTTTGGTTTGTAACGATAGTAGAAACACCCACATACAGCTCACCTGGCTGTGATGTGCACCAACTTAGCATATGTCTGTTGAGGCAACACCGCTGCCATTGGGTAGCTTCTGGGGCTCCTGATGCATATTGGTTGTATTACAATTGCTCAGGCACATGAAACTTATGGGGGACATTATTTTAAGTGTTTTTATTGTGATTCCTTCACTATGATGCCAAATCCCTTTCATAAGTCAAGGTGTTTTGCAAATTGTAATTATATACTTCACTGTCTAACTGAAAATTACTTGTGACAAAAACACACTAACGTCACTTCTATAACTAAGGAACACCTGTGGTTTTTTGTGTGTTTTTCAAATGAAAAATTGGGATGGCAATTGTACTGCCATTGTGGAAAGCCAGGAGTGGAACTTTTTATATTTACATAGTCTAACTGACAGTCTGCCATAGAGGTTCTGTATATCATGATTTGTGAGTAAAGTAAGGAAAACTGGATTACAAAAACTGGAATTTAATTCCATGGTCATTAAAGGACAATAATAAAACATGTGACAAACTGCAGCCCATTGACATGAATCTATAATACAACAGCTTATCTATATAAAACACTAGAAACTACTGACTGGTGCACTACCACTTCCTGGAAAATTGCTAGTATGCCAAGAATAAATAATAAACAGGGTAGAAAATTGTAAGTTCTTTGGTGTGCACTTTGATGAAAACTTAAACTGGAAAAACCATACAGTACACCTGAAAAAACATTTCGATTTGGCTGCTTTTGCTAGGATTTGATTGGTGCATGTGATATCTTATAGCTTTTGGGATATGTCCATAAGTTAACATATTTTTAAAAATTTCATTCATTGTAGTCTTATGGGATAATATTCTGGCAAAAAGTATCCAAGCACAAAAGAAAGAAATCAGAATTATGTGTGAAGTTAATAGACACACCACTTGCAGGCATCTTTATAAGCAGCTGGGAATATTAACCAGAGCCCCAAAGCATACTTATTCACTTATGAAATTTGTTATAATTCTTGAGTAGAGATAATTAATCATAAAAAAACAGTAAATGGTCAAGACGCATCTTTCTAAATCCATTTTTTGTTATTTAGTTATAAGTGCACCTGACATTGTGATTGATAATGGAAGAACGACTGAAGAAAAATCAAGATGCATTCATGGGGTTTGTTGACTTGGACAAAATATTCAACAATGTAATGGTGCAAGATGTTTGAACTTCTAGGAAAAATAGGAGTAAGTTATAGGGAAAGGCAGGTAATATACAATATGTACAAAAACCAAGAGGGTACCATTAGACACTTATGTAACCTTTTTCATAAACATTTCATATCGGCAACAGGAAATCCAACACACACACTTTAGAAATGTACTGAGACATAGCGAAGCACAACCCTCAAGCACTGAGCCTTGAATTTAATGAGGTTAAAGAAACTGAATAAGAAAGATAATCCTCATATTAAAGAACAAGTATTCAGCTGGATGGGACGATATGTTGAGTGTAGTAGTTAAAAAAATGCATAAAAGAAATAGTCAAACCACTAATCCACCTCATAAACTGTAGTATTAGAGAAAGCACTTATCCTTGTAGTTTAAAAACAAGCATTGTTAAATCAGTGTAAGAATGGGAGTACAAATTTCAAACTAACGCCCAATATAATTGTAAGATTTTTGAAATGGTTATCCTTTCTCAGCTGTCTGCTTATTTTAAAAAGAACAAATTGCTAACAGAAGCACAGCATGGCTTTAGCAAAGATTGGTGCACAACTACTGCAGTTGCTGAATTTCTCCATAAAGTGTTCATTCGCCTATACCAAAGTATGAACACACCAGGCACATTCTTAGATCTTTCCAAAGCTTTCACACAGTCAACCATGGGTTGCTCATTAAGAAACTGAAGGCTTACAACATCAATGACTCATCTATGCAATTACTGACCACATACATAACATACAGCAAACAATGTACGGTATTACACTTTCTTGTAAAACAGATAACAAAGTAATAGATTTCCAATCTTCTACAGATACAGTAATCCAGGGCGTATGGCAGGGATTGATCCTTGGTCCCTTTCTCTTCTCGTTTTATGTCAATGACATGGCACAACCCAACTCACATCTAGTAACCTGTGCTGGTGATACCTGCCTCTTATTTTATGAAAAAGACTTGGAGACTTTACACTCAGTTGCAACTAACGATGTGACAGAAGTAACCATATATTTTCTACATCAGGGTCTAAACACCAACATCAGTAAATCCCAGTTACTAACATTTAAAATAACTGGTTCTCATAAGGCTGAGATAAAAAATATTTGTGGTATGACATCAGCACAAACAGAACATCAAATTTCTTGGTATCCACCTGGCCAAAAATCTCTGTTGGTTAAACACATTATTTCTGCGTGAGAGAAAATCAGCAGTAGCTTGTATCTTATCAGTCAGATGGCAAAAATTGTGACAATTCAAACATTAAGAATTATTTACTATGGAAGAGTTTATCAACTTCTTGATTATGGTATTGAACTGTGGGGTTGCACGGCAGACCTGCACCTGAACAGAATATTAGTGTTAGAGAAAAGAGCCATTAGGCTAATGTATGGACTAAAGTCCCGAGACTCCTGTTGTGAAACATTTGTCCAACACAAATATCTAACAGTATATTCCTTGTATTTGTATAAACTTAATATATTTTTTTCTGAATAGTAAAAGCAAACTAAATAAGTGTAGTGATACACATAATTATGATACTAGAAGTAAGGGGAACTACTTCAGGCTCATGACAAAATTAAAAATGACCTATATTAATGGGCAGATATGTTTCAACAAGTTGCCACAAGATTTAAAAACTTGTGAACCAAAGCTGATCCAAAAGAAGTTAAAAGCCTTCTTAGCAAATAAATGTTTATATTCACTCAAGAGCATTCTAATCTATTTGCCCTCTCTTGTAACACATAATATAATTAGAATACTAAGACATATGTATGTACCATTATGGTACATAAGTGTTATCTATAGTAATCTACTCAACCTATGTATGACGTTTGCAAAAGACATCAGCTTGATGGCCTACATTCAAAAAAATGCAAATAAATAAATAATTAAATAAATACAAAGACCAAGAATGACGTGCTCAGATCGAAAAGAGTGTAAGATGGGATGGTTTTTTGCCCCCACTGTTCAATTTATACATCAAAGAAGCAGTGACAGGAATCAAAGAAACGCTCAAGAATTGGATTAAAATTCGTGGTGAAAGGATATCAGTGATAAGATTCACTGAAACTACTGTCCTCAGTGAA
This sequence comes from Schistocerca americana, assembly GCF_021461395.2. Lineage (NCBI taxonomy): Eukaryota > Metazoa > Arthropoda > Insecta > Orthoptera > Acrididae > Schistocerca > Schistocerca americana. The sequence continues at coordinate 321,231,303 of NC_060121.1, read as the reverse complement.
GGTGAAAAGAATTACAGCATTTGTTGAATGAAACAGACTAATGAGTACAGAATATGGAATGAAAGTAAACCAAAGAAAGACCAAGCTAATGAAAAGTATCAGAAATGAGAACAGCGAGAAGCTTAACATCAAAATTGGTGATTACAAAATAGATGAAAGTAAGCAACTGTGCAACCTTGGAAGCAAAATATCCATGACAGACAAAGCAGGGACATGAAAAGCAGACTAACACAAGCAAAATGGGTTATCTTGGCCAAAGAAGTCAAATAGTATCAAACAAGGATCTTAATTTGAGGAAGGAATTTCTGAGAACGTATGTTTGGAGCACAGCATTGTGTGGTAGTGGATCAGGGACTGTAGCAAAAATGTAATATCAGCATAGTGAACCATTTAAGATCTGGTGCTACAGAAGAATGTTGAAAATTAGGTGGACTGATACTGTGCCAGTGAGGTATGAGGAGATTCTCACAGCAACAGTGAAGAAAGGAACATATGACAAATATTTTCAAGGGACAGGATGATAGCATATATGTTAAGACACCAGGGAATAACTTCCATGGTTCTGGAGGGAATTGTAGGGGGTAAAAACTGTAGAGGAAGACAAGACACATACAACAAATAACTCAGGACACAGGTTGCAAATACCACTCAGAGATGAATTTGTGGAGGGCAGCATCAAACCAATCACAAGATTAATGACTAAAAATTTGGTTTCGGTTGAAAACCTGTACTAAACTATAACCTATGGATAAACTAGAATGGTGGGTGTTCGCAGAACTGGGGAAAATTAAGTTTCAAAATTATTTTTTAGAGAAAAACTTTTCTACAACACTTACATTGGAATAATGATGGCAAAATAATGATAGAGCTTTAACTGTAGCTGCACTGGTGGAATGGGTGGCATGGGGTTACCGTGGAGAATTAGATTTCACAAGCAGCTCTACATAACATTTGCTGCTATGTTGTACAGCAATCTTCAAACTGACACCGAATTAATGTGTCTGCATTGGACTCTCAGGATGCGACTGCCGCTGGCGAAGATTTTATTGTTTTTGGGAGGAAGGGGGAGAGGGGTAGCAGCTGTCATCCCCTGCCCATCGCTGAGAAAAGTTTTGAAGACATGTCAATGTTTCTATTTGTGAAATAGACAGAAAAAACAATGTCACAATGAAGCATTCATTACAATATGGATTTCTCCGTGAATCAGACAAAAGCTGCAAGCGCTTAAAAAGTATATTATTTTCTCGACGGGCAATTAACTACCGAGTGTGGTGTGACACTGCTAGGGGTAAACAAGCGACAACAGCAAGATATGAAGCAAGTGATATGTTTGTCTCACATACCACACAGTTCTTGTTGAGGAATACATCACTTTAGATTCTAACAATGAACACTTCAAACGAATATTTGCTCTGCGCACATTCTGTGTAAGACAGATACCGGTAAGTGTTTTCAAAAGAGTGGGGCAAGAGAAGCAAAATTGTGTTATTTATTTCCTCACAGGTTGATAAAACTGAAACGACGCGAGCTGCAACAATTGATCTGCTTTTAACTGACAAAAATCCCCTCACCCTTGCCAACATTGAGTCAGCTAACTGCTTTCAGTCTGTGACGTCTGCCAACGTTGGAACAAAAGTTCTGGCATTAACCTGCGTGTCCGACACGTGGCACGACGCAGAAAATGCAGAATCGCGTGCTGAGTACCGAAAGAGAACGACACGCAAGTCTCGCCCATTTATTGATCGCATTTTCTAAAGGGGAATGCCTTTCGATTTTGTGAGAGATTTCCGCTGCTTTCCATCTTATTTATTTTTTCATCACTGTGACAAAAGTAAAAAAAAAAAGTTCTGTTGACGACAGATCTCATTGCGACGTTTTATTTACTTATTTCCTTATTCTTTGATTACAATTTGTTCCTAATTATTTGAATTCTACATCCTTAAAATATTTCAGCAATGTAAGCTTAATAGCAGGTTACCCAACCAGTTAGTACCAATTTTTTCTTGTACACTTATTCCTGTACAACATTATTTTAACCCGCGATCACTCGCGTTGTTAGAAAAATCTAACATTTACGATTTTAGTTAAATATTCCAGCACATTTCAAAGCTAATGAACTGACGATCTAGAAATGCTTTCTTTCATATCCCGTGTTTCAATAAATCTGTGACTCGACAGTCATATTTCAACAATAGCTTGCTAGTTGTGCCATTATTTGAAGTGGTGCGCAGTGTTAGATTTTTTCTAACATGGGAGTATTTACGTAACAATTACTTCTCCTTTCATGGATGTCAAACGATATAGCGACAGTGCCTTACTTGTTCGCCTCATCTTTGGACAAACCTCGCATCGCAGCCGATGCCATGCAGCGCACTGTGCCACTATAAGTGTCGAATTACCCGAGTGACTTCACAATAAACAATCCAGATTTGACACCAAGTGAATCTGGTACTTCAGACGAAAGTGCAGCACAGAATCACAACTAACAGCGGCCAGCCGCCTCCATAACAAACGTTAATCTATACTATGTGATAAAAGTATCCGTACACCTGGCTGAAAATGACTTACAAGTTCGTGGCGCCCTCCATCAGTACTGCTGGAATTCAATATTGTGTTGGCCCACCGTTAGCTTTGATGACAGCTTCCACTCTCGCAGGCATAGGTTCAATCAGGTGCTAGAAGTTTTCTTGGGGAATGGCAGCCCATTCTTCATGGAGTGCTGCAGTGAGGAGAGGTATTGATGTTGGCCGGTGAGTCCTGTCATGAAGTTGGCATTCCAAAACTTCCGAAAGGTGTTCTATAGGATTCAGGTCAGGACTCTGTGCAGGCCAGTCCATTACAGGGACGTTATTGTCGTGTATCCACTCCACCACAGGCCCTGCATTATGAACATGTTGAAAGATGCAATCGCCATCCCCAAATTGCCCTTCAACAGTGGGAAGCAAGAAGGTGCTTAAAACATCAATGTAGCCGTGTGCTGTGATAGTGCCACGCAAAACAACAAGGGCTGCAAGCCCCTTGTGTGAAAAACACGACCACACCATAGCACCACAGCCTCCGAATTTTACTGTTGGCACTACACATGCTGGCAGATGACATTTACTGGGCATCCGCCATACCACACCTCGCCGTGGGATCACCACATTGTGTACCGTGATTCGTCACTTCACACAACGGTTTTCCACTGTTCAATCATCCAATGTTTACACATCTTACACCAAGCGAGGTGTCGTTTGCATTTACTGGCGTGATGTGTGGCTTATGAGCAGCCGCTAGACAATGAAATCCAAGTTTTCTCACATCCTGCCCAACTGTCATAGTACTTGCTGTGGATCCCGATGCAGTTTGGAATTCCTGTGTGATGGTCTGGATAGATATCTGCCTATTACACATTAAGACCCTCTTCAACTGTCAGCGGTCTCTGTCAGTAAACAGACGAGGCTGGCCTGTAAACTTTCGTGTTCTACGTGTCCCTTCACGTTTCCACTTCGCTGTCACATTGAAAACAGTGGGCCTAGGGATGTTTAGAAGTGTGGAAATCTCGCGTACAGACATATGACACAAGTGACACCCAGTCACCCGACCACGTTCGAAGTCTGTGAGTTCCGTTCGACCTCCCCATTCTGCACTCTCACGATGTCTAATGATTACTGAGGTCGCTAATATGGCGTACCATGTAGTAGGTGGCAGCACAATGCACCTAATATAAAAAAGGTATATTTTGGGGGGTCTGGATACCTTTGATCACGTAGTGTAAGTGCTGGATGTAAGGTTCGCGCAGGCCGGAGTGGCCGAGCGGTTCTAGGCGCTACAATCTGGAACCGCGCGACCGCTACGGTCGCAGGTTCGAATCCTTCCTCGGGCATGGATGTGTGTGATGTCCTTAGGTTAGTTCGGTTTAAGTAGTTCTAAGTTCTAGGGGACTGATGACCACAGAAGTTAAGTCCCATAGTGCTCAGAGCCATTTCAACCATTTTCTTTTTTTTTTTTGTAAGGTTCGCCAGTTACACAAAACACCATTTTTTCTCAGTACCCAAAAATGTTTTGCCACCACTGTGCCATCATCAGTGGGTTTCCGTTTTTATTTATTCTGCAATGTGAACATTTTCGTTAAATGATTATAAAATTATGTGCATCTTTAGTTCAAACAACAGATCGTTTCTTTTTGTAAATACCTTTACATTTGGTGTGCATGAATTTTCTGAATCACTTGTGTGTTAATTACTACAGGTAGCTTGTCATCTGCAACCAAACGATGATGATGAGAAAGTTTTTTGCTGGGTGTTAACCTATCTTCTAGAATGTAATTTAGTTTGTCGCGATATTTTCGCGCCTATATTCGTTTCCACTTACGTTTTCATGTGGCAAGCACTTCCATTCTCCGCATCATGCTGAGGTGTTGTGATGCACATGTAACTATAACAAGTATTTTCTATAAATAAGGTAGTAAAACGCTTTTCACTTCACCAAAACATTGTGATTGTGGTTTGTTCAGTGTCCCAGCCCAGTCAGTGTTCATTTGTTCACCAGAGAGTTCGGCACCTAATTTGAATTTTGTTTGCATTTTATCTGTGTGTGTGTGTGTGTGTGTGTGTGTGTGTGTGTGTGCATTCCAATTTTCCAAATCCGGTTCCAACCATTGCGACTAAACGTTAGTTCCATGAGACATACTGTGACATCACTCTTATCCCAGCTACACTGGGCACCCCAATTGTCTCACTTCTGGTCCAGCACCGTATTTTGCATTTGCATCACTCGAACCCAGTATCAAAAGCAGCTACGGACTTCGAGAACGCGTTTTTCACGCCCTCGTCTCAGCAACGTCAGATACCGCTGTCTCCCGATTCGAGTGATGGCACACCTACGTCAACTCTGCCACGAACGATTGCACTTCCACACGAAATTCATGAGACATGGACAGTGCTGCTTGATAATAAATGGACAATGTCTTCCTTCTTTATAGTGCCAGAACCTCAGATGAACTCTCACATGCATTTTCTTCTGTCTCAGACATCTAACATTGTGGCAGTCATACCTATCAAGTCAGATTCCGAATGCCAATCACACGCACGGTCATCCTTTGAAGAGCCACTCGAGTTCTACGAACTTCAATGCATGATGCTGAAGCCACCCATGTCGCAATATGATTTGCCTCATCACGTGCCTCCCTATGTCGAGCAGCATTTCCTGCCTGTCTCGCACATCGACGCTCCCACGACTTCATGTCTCCCACACCACACCATGCCCACCTCACAATCGTGCCTTACAATGAACCCACTGACAGCCATCATACCATCCACTACCGTCTGACACTACCATTGTTCTGTGGGGGGTGTCCTGCAATGTGATTTGTCCTCAGTGAAAGTTTGATGTCAGTCAGTAACATCATTGGAGATGATGAGAAGTTCGCCACTCTTCTTAACCACCTCAGAGATAGAGCAGACCTTAGCAACTTGCTTTTGGACGTTCTAACTTCTCACAAATACTAAACAGCCAAGATACTGCTGCTACAATGACTAACATGCACCCCTGAGCAGCAGCTACATCTTGTCATCAACGAGACTACTTTGAGCAACAGCACACCGTCTTCACTCTGGAGCCCCCTGCTCATTCTAATTGAGACAATGCTCCTGCCTGATCGTTCGCTATGGACACATTGGCTCCTAAAACTGTCAGAGAACATCCAGACAGCGATGCTAGTACATGAGGAGTCGCCACTGGAGTTTAGACTTCGACTCGCTGACAGAATGCAGGCACTAACACAACACTGCATTCTAATCAACAGCCATAGGCTGCAATCGACACCCAGTACGCCTGAACCAAAATCGATTTGGCACAACCCCAGCCGAGCTGCCCTGACATTCCACAGCAGCCATGGACCACCTGATGACAACCAGAGTGACATGAACCAGGCCTAGCTCCCCGCCTCTCACCACCCCGAATGCCTTTCACAGCACCAGCAGACAGCAGTCACCTACCGCAGCAGCCAAGGTTGTCACCCCACAGGTGACCACTAATGCTACTCGATGTACACACAAAAACCACGCTGACCAAGTACATTGCCTGCTTCCACACCCAGGACACAGCAACATTACTGCTGGTTTCACACCAGATTTGGGCAGGATGCACAGCACTGCAGACAACCCTGCGCCTATCCAAAGCTAGAAAAGCAACCTGACGTAGGTGCACCAGACTACTCTTTATTAACAAGGCACCTCTGCACACCACAGCAAAACAGCACCAACACAGCATTTCAACAGACAGATGGTTTCCGTTGTCACCTCAGTACATATTTCCTCACTGATACCAGGGCTCATGTGAACACTCTGCCCCCTGTTACATTGTCACCATCACCACTACAACTGTGCGTGGCCAGTGGCACTGTAATCACAGAACTCCACACATTACGCTCGACCTTGGTACAGATACTCAAATGACTTGGACATTCCTAGTGGCAGAGACAGGTGAACCAGTCCTGGGAGCCGATTTCCTCCGGCAGTACCAACTGCTGCTGGGTTTAAATCTCACCCTCCTATTATGACAGGATGGCCTTCAGCTGATCCATGGTGTGGTCAGCGATACACTACCTACCAACACTGTAATGCCCTCAGTCACACGGCCTACGCTCAACACACCACTCGATCTGAAGCAACAAAGCAAAGCACTTTTCAGCCAGCTACACTTAAAGGCAGCCAAGTACTCATCGCCGACCGGGGTGGCCGAGCGGTTCTAGGCGCTACAGTCTGGAACCGCGCAACCGCTACAGTCACAGGTTCGAATCCTGCCTTGGGCATGGATGTGTGTGATGTTTTTAGGTTAGTTAGGTTTGAGTAGTTCTAGGGGACTCATGACCTTAGAAGTTAAGTCCCATAGCGCTCAGAGCCATTTGAACCATTTTGAGTACTCATCAGTACATCATGACAATGATGTCAAGCGCCTCAACAATGAACAACTATGGAGGCAAATCGTGAACGCCACCATATCACTATATGCAGCTCAACAGCATTTCCACGACCATCACCTCGGCACTGATCACTTCTGTGGCGCTGCTACTACAGATACTTCTCGGGTTAGTGAAGTGTCACAACCAAATGTCACAACCCACACATGAGTGGGCTCCTGAGACAATGCTGTGTGACGTTAACAGCAACGACAGATTACGCCCCGCCCCACCTACTGGACTCGCTCCACGCTCTCCCATTAGACCACATACAGTCTGTGCCATAAGGGGTGGTACATTCCACCACATTACAACCACACAAGGTTCCCCTGCCCTTCGCCGCCCTCATCTTCTAACTCCCCACAATCTTAAAGCAGCTAAAGCTGTAGTGGACGAACTTTCGCGAGCTGCATAGTCAGGGCATCAGACAGTACTTGGGCCTCCCAGTTAAACTAGTTACTAAGAAAAATAGTACCCGTGGCCTATGCAGCGACTACCACTACCTTAACACCCATACAGTTATTGACAACTATCCCATTCAAAACTTGCACCATTTTGCCACATCTTGCCCAGCGCAAAATTTTTCAACATCATCGATTTCAAACCAGTATACCCATAAATTCTGATGGCAAGCTGAATACGTACCAAAAACTGTGATAATCAAACCATTTCGTCTCTTTGAGTTTCTCTACATGCCGTAAAGACTAAAAAAGCAGCATAGACATGGAATAGATTTGTTGATAGCATACTGTTCAAGATGCCTTTTTGTTACGCCTATCTAGATGATGTCATAATCTTTTCGCAAAATGAATGATACCACGAAAATCACCGGTATATAGTCCTTGATAAGCTGGCCTCTCATGGGTCATGATAAACGATAACAAGTGTCAGCTTCAACTACCCCATCTGACCTTTGTTGGACATCATTTCGATTCATCTAAGATGCATCCCACTCCTGAAAAAACTGGCCAGATACGTCTCTTCTCACCTTCCAACAACTATTGTGCGGCAAGAATACAACTGGTAAACGACAAACCCAATTGTTCACCGCAACTGCAGATGGCTTTCAACAAAATAAAAGAACACCTGTTACTTGCCATGATCCTCAACCACCCATCGCCCGACACACGTCTAATCATCGCGTCTTATGCTAGTGTTCACGTGATTGGGGCTGCTTTCAAGCAAGAAGTTGGTGGAATAACTCAGCCACTCAGGTTTTTCTCGTCAAACTTACCGACACCCAGAAAAAATTATCCACATTTGACCACGAACTACTAGCCATTTTTGAAGCAATTGCTCACTTTCAAGATGATGTTGAGGGGATACCCATTACCACACATACAGGCCATCGCCCATTGGCAGATGCATTCCGCAACCTCTCGATGGATGCTGCACCCAGGAGATTCCGCCACCTAGATTTCGTTGCACAGTTCACCACCAACGAGGGATACATTAAAGATGCTGATAATATTGTGGTGGACCATCTTTCCTGTATTGGAGCTACCTCCACCCAGTTAGAATTCGACAGGATCACAGGTGCACAAGTGACAGACGCCGATCCCCACAGCTTGTTTAACAAACCAGAAAATGGACTCCAATTGCAACAATTCACGCTACTCAGCGTGGCCATACATGTTTGGCGTTACATCTTGAACAGATGGTTCCGACTAGTCATCCCAGAGCCATGTCGCAAGACAGTCTTTGACTTTCTCCACAACATTGCACATCCAGGAATGCACCCTACGGTACACTTCATCACTGAATGGTTTGTCTGGCCTAACATTGAAAAGGATTGTGTCACGTGGGCCACAACTTACATTCTGTGCCATAGCTGCCCACATGCAACTTGACTTATTTTGTTCCTTTTTTTCTTCCGATGTCTTCTTCATCTTCTCTCCAAGTACTCAATTCTGATGATTTGTCCACACTCCCTTTGGTCAAGGTTTTGGCCTATCTTCTTCATAGTTTGCGTTTTCTATTAGAAGCCTGAAGCGATTGCTGTCACGTATTATTTCTTCTGTAAGACTTATTTTGTTTGCATCTTTCTTCACTGCTTCTATCATACCTACAGTTTTCTTCAGTTTATTAAGATAATTAAAAATTTTCTTTGTAGTACATGTTTTTTCCAATATTTTTAAATGACCATACAATTTTAGCTGTCACTGTATCTGTGATTTTTTTCTATATTTTTATACAAATCTTCATTCCTCCCTTAAATCTTCATATTTTCATTGTTTTTCTCAGTATTTAAAACATTTTTTTAGTATTTTCCTCTCTCTTTTTTCTAGTTTGCATTCCTTATTCAATTTTATGTGCTCTGATCCATATGTTGTTGGTGTCCTAGTAACTGAATTATAATGTGTAATCTTCATGGATATTGATTTCTTATTGTAGTAGTTTTGTGTTAATTTGTATGTGTATTCTAACTTCTTTACTCTTTCTTTACTTGTTGTTTTATCCAGTCCATTGGCTTGGAACCATTCCCTCAGGTATTTAAATTTATCAACTCTTTTAATTTTCCCATACTTCATTTTCATAATTTTTCTTTATTGCATTTGTATTCTATACACTCCATTTTTTCTTACAATATTTTTAGCCCAGTCTTTTCAGCAGTCTTGTGTAATACATCAGGCAAAAATGCTATATCACCCGCAAAGGATAAACATTTTACTTCAAATTTCTTCTCTCCTTGTCCTATGTTTATACCTTTTATGCCTGCATGTTCAACCGTATTTTAGCATGTTTTTTACTATTTTATCTAAAACCAGGTTAAAGAGAATTGGGGACAGCCTATCTCCTTGTCAAACCCCTGTTTTGATTTTGAACAGATCAGAAATTTTGCCTTGAAACTCAATCCTTGATGTCGTAGCCATGAGAATTTTTTCAAGTCTTCTGATATTTTCATCTATCCCTCATTCATAAAGTACCTTAAACAGTGTTTGTCTGTCAACTCAGTCATAAGCCTTCTTTAAGTCTATGAAAGTAACTGCTGTGTTGTTATTTTGTATAGTACTCACTCTAAAAATGGTTTTTAAATTAAGAATGTGTTCTGCACATGATCTACTTTCCATAAATCCTGTTTGGTACTCTCCTATACTAGATCCTACTTGTTCCACTATTCTACTTAGAAGTGATTTAGACACTATTTTGTATGTTACTAGTAACAAAAAGATAACCCCTGTAGCTGTTGGGGTCTGTTTTATCTCCTTTTTTGTGGATAGGATGGATTAGTGCTTGTTTCTAGTCGCTGGGTATAATTCATTTTGTCCAAATCTCTTTAATTACATTGTGAATTTTCTGATATGAGGATAATCACCCTAGTTTACACATTTCTGCTACTATCCCAGCCTGTCCAGGCGCTTTGTTATTCTCAGCAACTTGATAATCTTTTCTATTGCTTCTACTGAAGGTGGCTCTGATGGTAGATTTTCATATTGTGGTTTCTGAAATTGTAATTTGTCAATAGGATCTTCACAATGTAATAGATTTTCAAGGTACTCAGTTAAAATTTGGCAGTTCTCTTTATTGATTAAACCTATGTTTCCATTTTTATCTTTAAATTGTAAATTTGGTGACTGGAATTCTGTTAAAACTTCTTTGAAAAACTTATAGAAGTCCCTGGTGTTATTTCTTTTAAAGTCTGAATCCATTTCTTTTTTTCCTTTGTACTTTAAATTCTTCCCAATATTCACATTTCTTATTACTGTTCCACTTTTTTCCATACCCTTACTTGAATTTCACTTGTTTCATCACAGACTCTTTCTGCCATCCGTGACTTGGTATTCTTCGTGGTTGTCCCATTTCTTTAACTGATTGAATCACTGTTTCTCAAATTTCTTCCCAATCTCCATGGTCTACTTGATATTCACCTTGATTTGTATTAGATGAAACACGTTTTTCCTTTTCTTACAAGTTTCCTGAAAATATAATTTATTTTAGATTACGTTATTTACAAAAGTCTATGAGCCTTTCCCTATTTCTGTTTGTTCATCCAGGTGCTGCATGGTCTCCACCTACCGATTTAAATTTTCTTTCTTTACCAACTTCTGCATTAAAGTCTGCCACTAAAATTTTGGTATGTCCTTTGGTAGTTTGGATGTCTTGTGCATATATATACATATATATGACTTGTTTGTAAAAAAATTCAATTATAGTAATACTAAACCAATCCAGAATTGAGTTTAGTTTTGTCTGCTGTAGCAAATTACTAAATATGTTTCCAGATCTTCCAGAAAGGCCTTCCTTATATCTGTCAAAATAGTTTTCTCATTTAGAAAAGTCCCTTTTGTGTCACATCATGTTATGAAGAACAATTTCATTCAATAAATTTTTTCTAGGTTTATGATCGCGTTGTCAGTATATATAAAACTGCAGATGTTCTGGTCCCTGTTGCAAGCGACCTATTCAGGGTGTTTCCAAAAACACAATTTCTGCTGTGTACTACAAAGTAGACTTTCTCTGTAGAAATAGTTATCATTTACTTAAATATATGAGGTTTGTTGATGACAATTTTTGCGTTCTATGGAAAAGTAACTTGTGCTATACACATCATATTTTCACCAATTGAATACATCACCTATAAATACTATAAAATATTGAGTATGTGGAAAGAAATTTTCTTCATTACCCCAAGAAAATAATATCTGAAGATTAATAGAAATGATAATCGCTCTTGCAGATGAACATCACACAAATTATGAAACTTGCAGTAAACAAATGCAAAGCATGAGACTAGTTCTGGCAGTTACCAATTGTCCATGACTGGTTTGAACCCATTGTTTGAATAGCGTAATGGTTGTCACAAAGAGAGTAAAGTAGTCATGGATGCTACACAGAAGGCTTTTTGAGTAATTTCTACTGTACCTGGATATACAAGTCTGCTTTCTGATCATAGATTTTCAGTCTGTCCATTGATTCCTGTTGTTTACATCATCCCCCCCAACCCCACCCCAAACGTTTCCACTGGTCTGTTCATCATTAAGGATTGGTACTTATTTCAGGTTGTGAAGGTCATTTACCATAATTATGTCTGAGCTAGAGAACTATTGTAATACTTTATTAGAAGATGTCACATAAGCAGAATAATTCATTTCTGCATATAAGCTACGAATTTTACCATCTCTCTAGTGGTTTAGTGCCCCAGAAATATTTTATGTGGGTTTTATCTTTAGTGTGTGTTTCCAGGAAACTGACAAATAATCAAAATATTATTCCCTAAATCTGTTGTAGCTTACCTTTTGTACATTTTTATATTCTCTATGACATTTAGTGGCAACATAAATCCTGGTTTGCATTGCATCACTTCAGGTATTATGTATGTAAATATGTATTTCACTTTAAGTGTCCTTCAACATTCTGATGTTGGTTTATACTTAATTAGTATATGCTTAGTTCATTTATAATTTCCAATTTTGATAGTGGCACATCTGTGCTAAATTTGTTCTAAAAGTGTCATTGTTTACAATGGTTGATTTTAAATATTACACAATGCAGTTATAGATTTCATAATATGGTACCTAATTTATCGATTTATGATGCAGTTCATGGCGCTGTTTTGAATAACAGCAGAATGTATGACTAAAGACTAAGTGAAACAAGTTAGCATCGACTTTCTGATCAGCCTGTCAATGTCCAAATCCGAGTAGGATTTTCAAATAATACAGCAAAACTGTCACCATGTTCTGTACTAGTTTTAAACAGTACATTTGATTGTGCTCCAGAAATATAAAGTATCTAATATACACTGAGGACCATTAAAATTGCAACTCCATGAATGTGGCATTCATCAAACATCAAATTTGTGTGAAGTGAACGACATGCTTGAAAATGTGCAAGGGAGATTTGTAATATACTAAGTTACTTTTTAATGAACCTTTTCATGGTGAACTTAAATACGCTATTTTGAATCTACATCAAAAAATCGACATGAAACAGTCCTATTCATTATTGCCAATGTTTTTGAACAATGAAATCTATGAATACTAAGTACAGGAAAGATTCTTATTAGTAGACAAACTTTATGTCACAGCAAGGACTTTCAACTGATAATACTAAATTTATCTTAACAAATAGTATACTGGAATTAATAAATCAAGAATTATTTTTATTATTATTGCAAATATTTTGTGATACAATTGTGCAAACCATGATAGCCATTTAAAAGATAAAATATTATTGAACAGTGGACACACAAGATTCAGAGTCTTTATCTGAACTGCATTAATCTGAAAGCAATGTAACATATTCATTTCAAACATGGAGTTATAGGTGCTTGGAATTTGAAGAAATCAGACATGATATATTGCAGGATCAAGTTTAGTCTTCTTATGTTTCTGTTGTACACAAATGTTATTTCATTTTCTTCTTTTTGAAGATTTTATAAAAAAAGGGTGTCAGCTCCCTTTCTAAAAAAGTAACCAATACAATACATGAACAGATGTTTCAAAGCATATAAATTTTAATTGAAAAGACTCAGTATGTACAATTCCCAGTACTTTGCAGAATCCACAATCAATGGTTATACTCTACAGAAGAAAGGGGATTATAGTGGTAGATTAATTTTAGATTTTGGGATCACAGACAGACTGCACTGTTTAAACAGAAAATCCATACCATAAAAATAATGTAGCATTGTACTTCAGGAAAATTTGAAGTACTTATTATTACACCTACAGATGATTTAAAAATAAAGGAATTACTTTTTTCTGTGTACTGTCATTCAGTAATGATTTCCAAATGAATTTCGAGCAAATACATTTCATAGGGATAATATATTCAAGATGCAGAGAAGTATTGTAATAACTGTTTTTTATTGTTAGTTCTACAGCCTCTTGCCAAGACATTTAAAAAAAACTTGATATTCTGATATGAATTCTACAAAACAAGTAGAGCAAATCATATATTATGTAACGATACTATCATTATCAAACTTTACTACCATTTTAGGAACTAAGTATTAGCACAGAAATTAGTGACACAGAAGAGTGAACATCTATCCAACAATTTGTCGGGGTATGTTAAATACTTTGTGAGCAATACTGTGGCATTCAAGAATCGGTTAAGGAACTTTCAATGTGTTAATTCCTTCTAATCCATCAGATATCATCTTCACAGAACTTAAACTTTATGTATTCAGCTGCAACATAATTAATATCTTCATTGTAACACTATAATTGTACAGAAAGACGTGTCATTTCATTGCACTGCACTCAAACGAAAGATACTTTATTGACTTCTTTCCTTATCCCAGATAATGCTCTCAAAGGGCTCCATGGAATAAGAGTCTAGTAACAAGAAATCGAACTAACAAGAGCACAGGAAGTGCCATCATCCCATATCCCAGGAACATTGCTCAGTGCAAGAGGAGGCAAAATAAAGGAACACTTGTCCCAGCTTAGCTCTAGGTGCTTAAGCATTTCTGGAAAAATGACAGTCAAAGTTTTTGAGATACTTGTGTGTCTTTACCAGGTGATATCATCGATGAAATGATGGCTCAGCTGTTATTGGCACAGCTTCTTAATTGTACACCTCATGTCAGAAAATTGTTTATTGGTTTTATTTATTTCACTTCTATTGTATTCATTTATCTACCCAGCTACATAGAAGGTTACTGCATGGAAGTTTCTTATCAAATCAGGGGATACAAGGGTATTATATTTATTATAAAATTACAACTAGATTGACAATAAGTTTCACACTTTTGTTATATGCTCTGTCTTTGTGTGTGTGTGTGTGTGTGTGTGTGTGTGTGTGTGTGTGTGTGTGTGTGTGTGTGTGTGTGATATGTTGAGGGACACAAACATTATAAATTCGCATACTCTGATATTTCATTCTCATACCAGTTCTTATATTTTATTCATATGTATATCTTGAGGAAGATTTGGTGAATCCCTTTGAATGATACCAATCACAGATACATTCAAAATACAGATATTCCAAACACCATGAGCATCACATGAAGGTGGTATTCCAATATGACATATCATCATTTGAATTTCAATCAGGATAGAAACTCGTTATCACTGGTGAGGATCTTGCACACTGATAATAATTTCGTGGCAAAAATATGTGTAATGCAACACTTTGCAGGATACTGGCTTTTGTAGTGATTATGAACCAAGACATTCTACAGGAATTTCACCAAAAACAATTTCAAATAATTTTCTCATGATTTAAATTTAATTCAGCTGACATAAAATCAGTTGACTCTACATCAATACATTGGAAAACATTGTTTAAGTAATCTTATACAAATAGGGTATGTAAATTAAAAACAAAAATAAAATTAATAATTGTGTTTCGAACTTGGGGGGCAAAATTCACATATCTCTAACCAATGTACCACTATTTCCTCTGAAGCTATTATGTGGTAAAAGACATATAATACATGGAAATCACCTATAAAACTTTGATTGCCATTTCTTCAAAAATGGCCAAACATCTATGGATAAATTGCGACACATGCTCACTTATATGACCCCTATTTCACCAAGCATAGGTTTTGGAAAATCAAATTATGCTATCCCACCAAGTGTAAAATAACTATGTCCTCCATGTTTGAATCTCAAGATTTTATTTGATAATAACGCCAAAAAGAGGCAATACACAATGATGTAAAAATGTAGGATCTCATGACAGTAATGTTGAATTACATGTTCTCTGGCTTCCAACTGTGTCAAGTGGTTAAATTGTCATGAAATTTCGACCACGTTCTTCTAAGCCATTGTCAAGTGGTATATTTTCAATCTTTCATTCTATCTCTGAGGAATATGGAGGGATGTTCTTGTTATCATCATGGTACTGGATATTTAGAGCACGTAAAATTTTCGTCTCATTCTGTACACATTGTCTGAAATACGATAGCATAATCAATTGTTTTTCTGTATCACACTGCTAAATTATCCCAATTCTTGTGGGTACCTTTGGTCTATGGACTATGTCGTTGAATTCTTCATCATATTGGTGGAGTGAGTCTGATATGGCTTTTAGAATGATATAGGAATGGAAAAAGTAATTGAATTTTGGAAAGTTGTAGGATAGTGTTGTAGGGATTCTGTGTGTGTCTGTCATGGAGTAGCCTCTTAAATACAAATCTGGAGCATTGTTCGTTGATTCTTTCCAGTCTGTTTCTGGTGTTGGGAGTTTTGTTTAAAGAATTTTTTGGGACGTCATGACATAGATTTCCAGCAATATGCAGCATCCTCCTGTAAGCAGACAAAATTAATTTTGCTTGACTTGTTGGAACGATCCATTCTTCAGATTCATGTTCGAGAAAGGGACAGACAAAGATTTTATATGCAAGAAGAGACCCTGATTTATCAACTCCATGTGTTCTGTTTTTCATGAATCACACTAGGTCGAGTCTGCTTTCGGCTTTTTTCATGAATCACGCTAAGTTGGGTCTGCTTTTGGCTTGTTTATTTATCTATGATGCGCCAATTTAGAAGTTCGTCTAGATTTCAAGATATTTTACATTAAATTTAAGTATATTTTCTCGTCCTGAAAGTAAACTGTTCAGTTTGACTACCAATGGGTAGCTGTAAGTGTCTGTATACACTAGCTGCCAGCTATGGTGTCATTGGTGCTCACAGCATCGCCATGAATGGGCAAATGTTGGCTTGGTATTCGATGGGCTTAGTTCAACATCAAAATCACTGGATCCCAAGCCGGGTTTAGCCACAGGCTGCTGTCTTTATTAAGGGTGTTGTCAGCAATTTTTATTTCAATGGCTTATTTAATTTCACAGTCCAAGAAGTCATTAGTGCAATCCACAACAGAAGTTTCTTCAAATTAGATTCAGTAACTGTTTTCTAGAAGAAGCTCAACTAAAGTGGATTTTTCACAATAAAGTATGCAATAAAATCTCTCTTCCAGCATTGTTCTACAGTGTGTAATGTTTCCTCCAACGTAAGACAGGGCAATGTGACCTAACACTGAGAATAAATGACACTGTATTCACCAATCTTCTCATACTGGCAGCTAAACCACCAATTGCTTACTCAAAAATTGTCAAAAGGTTTTAGCTGGTTTACTATATATTTCTGCAGTTTAGTGTTTCAACAACCTGCAAACATAAAAACTTAGAATTTTCTATCATGATTATTATTTGTTGTTGGAATACTAAGGTAATTCAACATGGAATTTTTTGATACTACAAATGTGAATGAGCTGTATTTATTCAATATTTGAGCCATCCCACTTGTACAAAACCAATCAGTTATTTGACAAAAACATAGTTTATTATTTATAATTTCTCTCAATGTAGATTCATTAATGTGTCAACAACAATAAAATTCGAAGATGATAATAAGAAATATGCTAAAGAGCTGTGGTGAAAATCATTGAAGGAGAGAGGATGGCTTATATATATGCCACTAATAAAACATTTGTAGGCGAAATTTTCTATATGAAGTTCCAAAAATGATTGAGACAGCTGCTCACTATACAAAGATGGTCCAGGAACGAATCCTGGTATGGCAAACATCTTCATTTGTAATGGCACATTCAGTACCTAGAACCTAAAGCATTTCTTAATGAATTTCAGTTATGTAATTTAATTTAATTACATTTATAGCATCCCAAGTAATTCATATCACTTCAGTGAATGCAATTCATTTTTGCAGCTGAGTGCTGCTTGAAGGTAATGACTTCACTTCTCTTCACTGTATGTAAGACTCCACTTCTCTTACAACATTTTTCTGTCTTGTTAACGTTTGTGCTATGCTATAACTTTTATGAGCAGCTAGTTAAAGTGAAAAAGAACCTGCATGTTATTGTCTCTCATTACACCATTTGTGTTATTCTATGCCACCTACTTGGCTCGCTATTTTAAGTTGCAATGTCTCTTCTTTTTTGTGTCACAGACATCAGTGCAAATATTGCTACAGATGCATGGAATGTAATATACGATTTTATATGAGGGCTGTTCAATAAAGAATGATCACATTTGTTTTGACAACATACCTATACTCATCCTCATAATTTTGATAGTCCTTCTCAAAGTAGTCTCCCAGGAATGCGATGCACTTGTCCGAGCATTTCTTCCAGTCTTCAAATACATGCTGGAAACCATTTTTTGAGAGGTCCTTTAAAAACACCTCCGTAGCCTTCACCACTTTCTCTGGTGATTGATAATGCCTACAATGAATAGTTTCTTCATGTCAGGGAATAGAAAAAGTCACATGGGGCTAAATCCGGGCTATAGGGAGGGTGAGGGGTGCACTCCATGTTGATTTTTACAAGATATTTAGCAACAACATTGGTAATATGCGGCCGCGCATTATCGAGGTGCAGCATCCAGCCTGCTTCACGGAAATGTTAATTTTATATTAATAACATATTACATTAATTTACATAATTATATTAAATATATTTATTATATTATTTAATCTTTCTTTATTATTAGTAACCTGGAGCACCAGGTCCCCCTTTCTTCGAACTTGATTATCTCCCCTTTTTAATCATTTTAAACCACCTTCGAGCTGTACTGTAGGGAAGAACAGACTCTCCATAGGCCTCCTGTAACATCGTATAGGCCTCAGCTGAAGATTTGCGCCTGATAGGGACTAGCAATGTTTTCAAGACATTCCTGTACTATTGTCCAGTTACTGATGTGTGTGCAGGTACATCATGCTGATAAAACATTCCATGAATATCAACAAATGAGATGACCATAACTTTCCCAGCAGAAGCAACCACTTTTGCTTTTTTGGGGGTTAGTGATGAAGGAGATTTCCACACTGAGCTTTGCTGTTTGCTCTCAGCACAAAATGATGTAGCCACGTTTCATCAGCAGTGATTACATAATATCAACTTTAACTGCAAGCAGACTTGCACATGAATGCCCTTTTGTTTGGGAATCAACAGTCTTGGAACCCATTGTGCAAAAACACGAGTCATGTGTAATTTTTGTGTCACCAACATGTGGGTGGCACCCAATGAAATGTTCAATATTTCAGAAAGTGATCTTAAGGTAACCTGGAGCACCAGGTCCCCCTTTCTTCGAACTTGATTATCTCCCCTTTTTAATCATTTTAAACCACCTTCGAGCTGTACTGTAGGGAAGAACAGACTCTCCACAGGCCTCCTGTAACATCGTATAGGCCTCAGCTGAAGATTTGTTGAGTGGAAGCAGGATTTCAAAGCCACATATTGATCCTCGCGAGTTACCTCCATTGCAGCAGTAGGCGATACTGCCTCTCACAGGTGGGAGCCAGGAGTTCCAACAACGAAACTACATCGGCGTGTTTGTTGCACATTAAGCTACCAGAATATCATAAGATTAAACATTAGCGTGATAAATTATGACTATAAAAATTATAGATATACGACGGGGGACCCAAAAGAAACCGGACTCCGAGGGCGCCGCCATTCGTAGACGTAGTGCAGGGTTCTCACGCGAAGTCGTTATGGCAACTTTAAAAGAACAAAGAGTGTGCGTGAAATTTTGTTTCCTGCTTAAAAAAACTGCAACAAAGACACGCCAAATGCTTTATGAAGCTTTCCATGAGGACGCTATGAGCCGCACACAGGTTTTCGAGTGGTTTGGGCGCTTTAAGCGTGGTGAGACGTGTGCTAAAGACCAAGCTCGTTCTGGACGCCCTTCAACATCGCGAAATGAGGAGAACATTGAAAAGGTCCGCCAAACGATCAACGAAGATCGTCGCCAAACGATCGACCAAATTTCAGCAGAGACAGGAATCAGTTGGAGCCCATGCCAGCGGATTTTGAGTGAGGATTTGCACATGAGACGTGTTGATGCTAAATTTGTTCCGCGCCTTCTCACACAGGAACAAAAAACCATCCACATGAATGTGTTTCAGGACTTGAAAACAGAGATTGCACGTGATCCAAACTTCTTGAACAAAGTCATTACAGTGGATGAGAGTTGGTGTTACGGGTATGACCCAGAAACCAAGCAAGCGTCAAGCCAGTGGAGGATTCCCAACTCTCCCAGACCAAAAAAAGCAAGGCAAGTGAGGTCAAATGTGAAGACGATGATCATTGTCTTTTTTTATGTTCGTGGAATTGTGCATCAGGAATTCGTACCCCCTGGCCAGACTGTTAACCAGCACATTTACTTGGATATTTTAAGGCGTCTGCGAGAGGATGCGAGGAGGAAACGCCCAGAACTTTGCCGATCAGGTGACTGGTTTCTGCATCACGACAACGCTCCAGCACACAGGGCCTTACGAGTGACCCACTATTTGGCATGCTAGAGGTGGTCTGTCGTTCCCCACGCACCGTATTCGCCGGACCTAGCCCCGTGCGACTTTTTCATGTTTCCACGAACGAAAAAAACGGTAAAAGGGGAGCGTTATGACGATGTGGAGGTGGTAAAAACAGCTTCGCAAAGGGCACTGGACAATATCAAACTTGAAGAGTTCCAAACATGCTTCCAACAGTGGGAAAAGAGACTTGACAAGTTCATGGCATGTAATGGAGAGTATTTTGAAGGTGACTAAGTAATTTTGTAAAAAGGTTCATCAATAAATTTTTTATGACAACAATCCGGTTTCTTTTGGGTCCCCCCTCGTACATTATAGGCTGTGAGTTCATTTTGTCCTTCAGCTTCATATTTCTTTTTAATTCCCGTGTTGTCTTAATGTAAGACTTATCTCTATAAGAAAGATACTGGTTTTCTACACAATAACATTATCAAGAAAGTCTGTATCCAACTATTTATTTTTTGTCTCATTTATCCAGCCATTGAGATATTAAAAACTAACAACTGTACTGTGATAATATAGAATCTCTGACAATTTAGATTTATCTAAATTGGATAACGAGCTGTAAATATCGTTCTGCATAACTCTAATCAATGAGTACACTCTGAGAATCACTATCATATTTATAATGGGGTGTGTATTCTGTTGCATCAAACACAATTTTCCATTTACAGAATGAACAGAGGACAAACAATTATTTGAAGACCTATAGGAGAGTCGTTAAAGGAGTAATTATGCATACTGAACTGAAAAATATTCAGTTTCCTTCATGAAATCTAGTCTATAGATTTTAAACAGGTTCACACAAGATACATGACACGTTTCTGCTGAGATCTTACAACATTTCTGTTATGGTCTTCTAAACACCAAACATTTCCTGAGGCTATTCATATAACTTCGAATGACTAGGTGACCGAAATGAGAGAACAACTGCATAACATCCTTTGTATAAACAGAATGTCCCTTGTTAATGTATATGAATATGGATATTTCTAAAATGGATAAACAAACACTTTACAAGTAGTCGCTTCTCTAGGTAATCAGCAATTTTCCAGTATTGGACCAATCAATTGAAGCCTAACACTTTTGCTGTACCTGCAACATAACTCATTTGATAGTTCCATTTCATATGAAAATAACAAGAAAATGCAACCCTCTTAGACAGATCAGGCAGTTTTCTCACTGAATCATCTTCTGTCTGTGGAAAATTCATTGCTGGTGTTACATGGGATTCGATATTCTGCCCACTAATGTTTCTACTGTATGCAAATGACTTACCATCCCATATTGAAATGGTAGAAATAGTTCTGTTTACTGATAATTTAAACATAAATATTTCTCTTCAGTGGTGATTCAAGCATCATATATATATATATATATATATATATATATATATATATATATATATATATATATATATATATATATGTCACATGGAATGATTTCTTGTGCACAAATGATATCAAACTATATATATATAATTTGATATCATATATACATATATATATATATATATATAAATAGTTTGATATCATTTGTGCACAAGAAATCATTCCATGTGTCATATTCATATTCCTTACTCAAAATGCTATCACTCACATATTGATCATACATACTTTAATGATAATATTCCTCAAGGGAAACATTATCTTGGCAACTTAGCATTTGGAGGTATCTGAATCCTCTCATTTCTGTATTGAGCTACCTGATAGTTTAATGTGTTGAGAGGTTTCTAACATATGTGTCAAATTTGAGACATCACTTTTCATTACAATACGCTAAAAAACAACCTTTACTGAGAAACAAATGTCATGTTAGGCGAGATTTGTTGTTTAGTAATGCTGTTTTTCATTTCTGCTTACTAAATTCATACCCAAAAGTTGTACATTGCTTTAACAACAGCATACCTAAATATCTACAGTTCAGTGATAGCTTCCCTAATTGTTGTTTTTTTATGGTGACATTATTTCAGTATAAAATTATAAAGTGATATAATTTTGTTTTCAATACACAGTCTGTAGCTTTTGTTACTTGACTGTAACTTGTAATCTAAAGAAAATACTGAAATCACCTTAATCATTATATTCACATGTATTTTTCTTTAGAATATGGCCTACACATATGTATAGTGTTGCAGAACTTTTTAACAAACGTTTCATAACTGTTACTGAAAAGATAGGGTTGTCAGGTTCTGTAGATGCTTTTATGGAATACCTCAGATCAGATGTTTCAATTAACCTCCATAATATGAATTTGACCCTCACTACCCTAGCAGAAATACAGTCCATCATAAAATCTTTAAAATCAAAAACATCTAGTGGGTTTGATGAAATATCAGCAAAGTTAATTAAAGAATGTGATTCTGAGTTAAGTAACATATTAATCTATCTGTGTAACCAGTCGTTTATCAGTGGAATATTTCCTGAATGGTTGAAATATGCTGAAGTTAAGCCACTGTTTAAGAAGGGAGATACAGAAATAGCATCAAATTTCTGTCCAATTCATTTTTGCCAGCATTCTCAAAAATTTTAGAAAAAGTAATGTACAATCGGCTTTGTAACCATCTAACCTCAAATAACACACTGTCAGAGTCACAGTTCGGGTTTCTGAAGGCTATCTACACTTACAGTGAAAATGTGCTTAATTCATTAGACAAAAAATTGCAGGCAACTAGTATATTTTGTGATCTGTCAAAGGCATTTCACTGAGTAAATCACAATATCCTTTTAAGTAAATTAGAATATAATAGTGTAACAGGAAATGCTGCAAAATGGTTCAAATCTTATATCTCTGGCAGGAAACAAAGGGTGTTATTAGGAAAGAGACATGTATCAAGCGATCAGGCATCGTCTAACTGGGGACTAATTACATGTTTGGTCCCACAAGGTTCTATTTTAGGGCCCTTACTGTTTCTTGTGTATGTCAATGACCTTTCATCAGTAACATTACTAGATGCCAAGTTCGTTTTGTTTGCCAATGATACAAACATTGCAATAAATAGCAAATCAATTGTAGTTGTGACGGCATGTCACATAAATGGACATTTGGATAGAGGGAAAGGAAGTTCTTGTTGTGCGACTTGTGAATTATAAATTATTTCAAGACTGTATATGTGTGCACAATGTATAAGAAAGATTAAAAAAGTTAAATAATACCATCAAAAATCACAAACAGCGATGTGATATAAAAGTAAAATAACATTCTTTTTATTGTGTAATGAAAATGAACATGACCAGAGACTATTGCTTTATTGAAATCTCTCCTGATTTGTTTCGCCTAGCGGTAGGCCGCCATTGTAGTGCTGCCTGATAAATAACGTAAGCTGTATCTGTATTTTGGAAAAATATAATAGAAATTGTTATTAGAAAGTCTGTGTATTATTGACTTAGTTGTCACCTATCATGATCGCAACCATTACTTATAATTAACAAAGTTTTTACAGAACGTTGTAGTGTAGGGAGCTCATCTCCCCTAGAAGGATTTAGTCGGCCATTACGCTGACGATTCATGTTATTAAACGTAAATGCGAGAGACTTCTCACCTTTGATCTTTCATTAATTTCAAAGTTAAAGATAGTAGTGATAAAATTCATTTACTAAAATCCACAGCACTGAATGAGTTCAGTATGTTTCACTTTGGGCGCCTAATGGCAGATGAGATTCTCTCCAGTTCTGCCTTGCAAATAATGAACAAGAAATATTGAAAATCATTACATTCCGTAATATCTCAGTTATTCTTTATGTAGTTTGGCACATAAATAACCAGTAGCCCCTGAACCCATATTAATAATTGCAGTTTGCGTAATAATACGCATATTATCATTTCCAAATAGCAGCGCTCACGCAAACTATTTATTAGAAGGCAGTGAGTTGCGCGCTGTGTTTAAAAAATATTATATCGCACGTACCTCAGGGCAGCCGATGTCTGTACGAGTGTTATCATGGTATAAGTTAATAAAACGTCTCATGTTAGCCCACAATATTTAAAGCCATCCCAACCAAAATCATGAAATATAATTATAAAAACAAAAATATATAATTATCTCGTGATAAAGTGGCGACACACACATACACATATACACTTATACCGTGATATAGTCTTAGAAAGATCGGATAATAAAATATTTGTGGACATTAATCACTGGTTCCTAGCCAATTCTTTGCCACTAAACTTTGAAAATACACACTACATGCAGTTCAGAACTTGTAAGGGGTGTCCCACAAGTATATGCCTAACATACGATGACAAGCAGATAGAAGAAGTGGACAGTGCTAAATTCTTGGGATTACAGCTTGATAATAAATCCAACTGGAAAGAGCACACCACAGAACTGCTGAAGCATCTTAACAAATCTCCATTTGCAATGCGAATTGTGTCAGACATAGGGGATATAAAAATGAAAAAGCTGGCATACTATGCTTACTTTCATTCCATAATGTCATATGGGATTATTTTTTGGGGTAATTCATCAAGTTTTCTGGCCACGAAACGTGCAGTAAGAGTTACATGTGGTGTGAACTCAAGAACATCCTGCAGAAGCATGTTTAAGGGTACTAACTACTGCTTCCCAATATATTTATTCCTTAATGAAATTTGTCATTAAAACATATCGCTTTTTCAAATCAACAGCTCAATTCATCGACTCAATACTAGAAATAAAAATAATCTTTACAAGGATTTAAAGTCACTTAGTCTTGTACAAAAAGGTGTGCATTATTCAGGAACACACATTTCAATAACTTGCTAGCAGCCATAAAGCCATAAATGCTTAACAACCAATGAAATTCGGTTTAAGAGAAGCCTAAAGGATTCATTGGTGGCAAACTCCTTCTACTCCATTGATGAATTTCTCAGTAGAACCAACTGGTTTGTGTGAATATATATATATATATATATATATATATATATATATATATATATATATATATATAAGTACAATGTAATTTCTGCACAATTTCAGTGCAGTAATGTGTTCATTGTAAATACGTGTGTGTGTGTAAGTACAGTCTAACTTCTGCACCATTTCAATGCAGTTATGTGTTCATTGTAAATAAGTATTATAGTTGTTCTATTACATGTTTGTTACCTTTTAAATACATAAAAAACTTTTTTATTTTAAATTCTGTGCATTAGTATTTATAAAATGATTCTTTCATATAGTGTTCATTAAAAAAATGACGACCATTCCACTTCGGACGTGTGGAATGGTACATTATCTTATTTGTTTGAGTTGTAAATATTTGTCATGTATTATCATTTTTCTGACATGTTCTACATCCTGGAGGACCTAGTCACTACCGATCAAATGGAATGAAAGTAAATCTAATCTAATCTAACCATAATACTTGCCTGAAGAGATACAATAACTGTATTTCTTTATTGGCATCTGTGTATCACATGATACCAGTGCATGAAATGAAGAGAATTCGGTTTATCTTTGTTTAGTTTAATCATATTTATATCTTACTGCGAATGTGAATTTTCCATTTGGTTTAAAAATATAACAAATTTTCTAATTAATTTTGCCTTTATGTGGACCACTTATATGAGTAGCTTTTACATTAACCATATGCTGGATTTGGGTTTATTTACAGGGTGTATACACAAATTATTCTTATGTATAATAAAAGTTGTGAAACAAAAATTATTTCATTTACTGTTTTCTGATTCTGTCGGTGTCTATGTTTCATAAAAGTAGTGGTAAGATATTTTGAGTACTACATACGTTGATCTGTTCTGTGTTAGAGTTGGTTAATTCATAAATACTGAAAGTCTATTTGTTCATGGTTTTATGTGTGCATGTGCGTGTGTGTGTGTGTGTGTGTGTGTGTGTGTGTGTGTGTTATTACTGTGAAACTGTGTCAAGATCTAACGAATTTTGTTAGGGAGTGACTGTTTTAGATCACTGGTATTAGGATGCCTAGATCTTCAAATGGGTACATACATGAGGTTTCTTGAAATAATCTAAAAATTATTCTTAATACAATTTTATATTAAATGACTATTTATAGTCTATGTAGGCAATTTCAGTACAATATTCTTTCATCTGAACTCAATGAACGCAGCTATGTGAAACAATGTTTTCACCACAAAAGTCAGTAACCATACACTGCGAAAATGTTGCTGTATTTGAGAATTTGGCAATATCTATAATATGAGAGTCGCACTTTAAGTTCATGCCAACATATAAATTCATAATTTTAAGTATTTGGTTTTATGTATTGCCTTTGTACCTTACTCTGTTGTTAGAGATGATGTCACATCATGATATTTTTATTACTGAATTAGCTGCTTTTACTATGTTAACTCACAGACCATTTGTAGAAACCCTATCAATAATTTTCATGAATACACTGTTTATGTGCCCCATTTTTAGGATATATATATAAATATCCTAACAACATATATATATATATATATATATATATATATATATACGAACACACACACACACACACACACACACACACACACACACACATATATATATATATATATATATATATATATATATATATATGTGTGTGTGTGTGTGTGTGTGTGTGTGTGATATAAAAGTAAAATAACATTCTTTTTATTGTGTAATGAAAATGAACATGACCAGAGACTATTGCTTTATTGAAATCTCTCCTGATTTGTTTCGCCTAGCGGTAGGCCGCCATTGTAGTGCTGCCTGATAAATAACGTAAGCTGTATCTGTATTTTGGAAAAATATAATAGAAATTGTTATTAGAAAGTCTGTGTATTATTGACTTAGTTGTCACCTCTCATGATCGCAACCATTACTTATAATTAACAAAGTTTTTACAGAACGTTGTAGTATCAAATGAGTTCTGTTGCAGGTACAGCAAAAGTGTTGGGCTTCGATTGGTTGGTCCAATACTGGAAAATTGGTGATTACCTAGAGAAGCGACTACTTGTAAAGTGTTTGTTTATCCATTTTAGAAATATCCATATTAATATGAATTAACAAGGGACGTTCAGTTTATACAAAGGATATTATGTAGTAGTTTTTCATTTTGATCACCTAGTCCTTGGAAGTTTTATGAATAGCCTCAGAAATTGTTTTGTGTTTAGAAGACCATAGCAGACTAGACTTCATGAAGGAAACTGTGAATATTTTACAGTTCAGTATGCGTAATTAGCTCTCCCACAGGTGTGTTTCTTCTGTAAATGGAAAATTATAATGTGTGATGCAACAGAAAGCACATCCCATTATAAATATGATAGTGCCTTTCAGAGTGTAGTCATTGATTACAGTTATGCAGAAGGACATTTACAGCTCGTTTTCCAATTTAGATTTACCATTTGTCAGAGATTATATAGTATCACAGTAAAGTTGTTAGTTTTAGCCATCTCAATGGCTCAGCAAAAATGGTATAAAACTTCACTCTTAATCATATTTATAATATTAAAGTATGACGTATGTGTGTAACCCAAGGAAAACAAAAAATTTTTATTGACTGGTTGCAAGAATAAAAGGGTGAAACCTTATGACTTGTACATATATTAACGATCTTTTAGCAGCAATTTAGCATGATAATAAGTTATTGTTACATAATTCTTATTTTTACAGTTATAAACAGATGGCCAATGTTTAGCACACAAGGTCCATTTGATCCGTCAAATTCCAGACTTTTACCAAGTTATGAAGGCCAGGTAACATTTATCCATCATGATACAGTCAATCAACAGTACATTAAACCTACCACCTGGCAAATAGTGATGTTCTATTTAGAGCAAAAGGCAAGTTCAATAACATAAAGCAGAGGTGAACTAGTCTATGAGTTTCAAATATTCGAAAGGCAGTATGCATGTAAAAATGTATACTTTTTTCAAATCTGTTGTCTGAGAATCACTACATTAAGTACAAATAATTAGAACTCATTACTATTGTAAGTATGTGATCTTGTGGTGAATCAATCACAAACTGATTCAACTATGATACCATACCAAGGCCTAAACTTGTGAAGACTGTAATAGTTGCTGCAGTAGTAGAATTACTAGTAGTAGTAGTAGTATGACCAGTAGTTTGGAGAAGACTCAATACCAGCAACACACAACCCAATGTTAGACAGCGGAGAATTACAAGTTCTACCAATGGCTAGGAGACCAAAACGAGAGAACAAATAAATAATAACACAAAATTTTATACCAACATGACGTGTGAAAATACATGATTCTGGTTAAATATTGTACCATATACTAACAGGAATATTGTTCAAACGTTTTAGTAAGTAAACATGCTGCAGAAACTCAGTAATATCAATATAAAAAGAATAAAAGGTAAATAAAACAAAATCAAGTGTAGTTAAATCAGATCTATTATCAAAGTGCATCTCTGTAAATTAACATAAGTTGACATCAGTCCGGAAATGCTTTACTATTTTTAAAGACGACAAGTAACAATATTAACTACGGCTATTTAGAATTTGAACAAAAGTGCAACAGGAAGTAATAATGGAGGAAAATGTTTGCTACTAATTTCCTGAATGAAAACCATGGAATACTGTGAGAAACACTATTAAATTTTAGTTGTGATATTAGACAACTGTAAAGTGTTTCTCAAGCTGTATGAAAATATCGAAGCTACAAAATATTTTCATTTCGTGTGAGGAGCAGCTCATGATGTTACAATACAAAGATTAATCTGCAGAAAATGTAGAAATATACTGCAAGAAACTACATGCACTACAGTATTTCAAAATGTCATTGAATATGACACCAACAAACTTGACGAAATATTTCTGGAAGCACTATTCTCACCTTATGACATGAAGCAAAATTATATATCTCAGTAATGGTCCTAATGGATCACTCTCTTCCTCCTAAAATTTATTTCTTTAGTGGTGTCCCCAACACTAAATTAATGTGACTACCACTGTTTACTGTATGTAGACCTACTAAGTGGTTGACATTTAATTTTTTTTGTAATGAAAAACTTGATTTGTTATCCAGTTCACTTACTGCTCACGAGTTTTTTGTTTGCAATGTGCAGTGCTTTCTGAAAGTTTGACTTTACACCAAGTAGATTTGGGTACTGTAACTTTCCAGTGGAAATGCGCCTGCCAGAATACACTTAGGCGGTTTCATTTTACATTATAGTGTATAATTTAAATACCCAAATATTATATTAATGTGTGGCCTTTATGTGTGTCTTTGCAGTAGGATTCACAGATATTGCACACCTTCTCAACTAAAAATCCTGATTCAAAAAGCTCAATTTTTGCTCCATTATTGGTCATCTTATGCGCTGGTTATAATTTGCCACATTATAAAGAGAAAGAAACAAATTCCTTGTCTTCACACTGAATCCCATCCCGACGTCCACTACCACCACCGCTTCGTTTATGGTCAATGTGTGTTTCAGTTGGAAAAAGAACGGTTAAGTTTTCTTTGGAGATTTCTATTTATAGATTGAATTTAATTGGACTCTTATACGAAACAGGCATTTATATTATGAATATGTGTTATTAACGGCAACGTAACAGCAATTAAGTTCGGTATGATAATTTTTTACATGCGGATATAGATATAAAACCTTAGTACTTACACTGACATTACGCGAACGTGCCCGGAACAGAAAATGAGTTGTTACTTGTCAGCGTTTTCTGCTATAAATAGTGCCATTATTTGGTTGCCATGGCAGCAGCTACTGTGGGAGCGATCTTGTGCCACAACATTGATATCGAATGAAAACTAATCATCTTTGTGTGTTAGTGGTACCGGGTGCGGTAGTACGGTAGAAATGGCAGATGTTCCTGCGGAAGCTCCCGAACGTAAGTTTGTAGGGAAGAATTTGGGAAAATCGTACATATTTGTGTCGTTAAATAAAACAGTATTTCGAGTCACGGTTGTCACTTTGATGGCGCTGCGGCAGCGTGACGAAGAGGTTACTGTCATAAACAGTGTATCCGCAATAAGAACTCGCAAGAGTATTGAGAAGGAAGGGA
This sequence comes from Schistocerca americana, assembly GCF_021461395.2. Classification (NCBI taxonomy): domain Eukaryota; kingdom Metazoa; phylum Arthropoda; class Insecta; order Orthoptera; family Acrididae; genus Schistocerca; species Schistocerca americana. Next base: position 321,201,184 of record NC_060121.1, on the reverse strand, counting down.
CATGAATCGACACAAAATGTAACCTTGATTCACGCACTTGAATGCACAATTTTCATGCTCATTGCTGTAACATTTAAAAGTAAAGAAGGAAAGTGACACCGTAGTACCATGCAGAGCATTTGTTGCAGTTCTTAAGTTGTGGTCCTTTATCGGGTATTTGAAATCCGTTGTCACGAATTGAAACGTCAGTAGTTTGGAATTAGAAAAATACCGATGAAGCATTGCCCTTACTAATTTGTCTTAATTCGTGACTAATAATTAGGTGATACCAGTCTCTTAATTCGAGATAATAATGGTTGTGTCATTGGGACTCTATCCTCCTTACCGATATTGGAAAGAAATGCGAAGGAAAATTGTTGACCGTAGGAAAGCGTAACGAAAATCGCACAACACTGGTAGAAACATAGCAAGAGTGGATTCGGAAATCGTTTTTTATTAGTGATTCGGTAGGATTCTTCTGTGTCAATCAATGTTATTTTAATTAAACGTCACCTCTTACGTACATGCGTTTAATATCACCATCAATTACCTTAGCAATGTTGCTTACTCGAATCGGGCACTGTGGAGAAATTCAAGGCACATCAGTGTTCCCTGATATCTGCAAAAGAATCTTTCATGGTTTTTATAAGTTGATGTCGTATGGAATGGTACAGTATGTTGTTGACTGATATGTCTCTAATTCACACCTATAAACTTGAACCAGCGAACAAAATATTTATTTTACACACCATGTAATTAAGTACTGTATGATGTATGGAAACTAAATAAACTAATTGGTGGAATAATCTCTGCAAAATTGTGCTAGAGTGCCTCTCAACTCTTCGGCGTAATTGAAGCCTTTAATACTGTTTTGTCACTTAACAAAACAGTTGTCATTCACCTAATCTAGATGTCATGCTACACTACTGATCATTTTCATCACAACAAACATTTTGTAGGGTTATGTACACTGATTTGCATCACCAATTCAAATCCGTACCATCAGCTTTAAACCTATGCTACACCTTGTACTAAAGAACAGAAAATAAATGTTTTCAATGTTCCATCATCTTTCTGTTTGCACACACGTTGTTACACATAATTACTTCATGAGTAAAAGCCAACATCTGATATTGATAGGTTCAATTAACCAAACTCTTTGGCATACTATGAACAGGTTACCAAGCTGGTTGTTGTTGTTGTTGTTGTTGTTGTTGTGGTCTTCAGTCCTGAGACTGGTTTGATGCAGCTCTCCATGCTACTCCATCCTGTGCAAGCTTCTTCATCTCCCAGTACCTACTGCAACCTACATCCTTCTGAATCTCTTTAGTGAATTCATCTCTTGGTCTCCCTCTATTATTTTTACCCTCCACACTGCCCTCCAATACTAAATTGGTGATCCCTTGATGCCTCAGAACATGTCCTACCAACCGATCCCTTCTTCTAGTCAAGTTGTGCCACAAACTTCTCTTCTCCCCAATCCTATTCAATACCTCCTCATTAGTTACGTAATCTACCCATCTAATCTTCAGCATTCTTCTGTAGCACCACATTTCGAAAGCTTCTATTCTCTTCTTGTCCAGACTATTTATCGTCCATGTTTCACTTCCATACATGGCTACATTCCATACAAATACTTTCAGAAATGACTTCCTGATACTTCAATTTATACTAGATGTTAACAAATTTCTCTTCTTCAGAAACACTTTCCTTGCCATTGCCAGTCTACATTTTATATCCTCTCTACTTCGACCATCATCAGTTATTTTGCTCCCCAAACAGCAAAACTCCTTTACTACTTTAAGTGTCTCATTTCCTAATCTAATTCCCTCAACACCACCCGACTTAATTCGACTACATTCCATTATCCTCGTTTTGCTTTTGTTGATGTTCACCTTATATCCTCCTTTCAAGACACTATCCATTCCGTTCAACTGCTCTTCCAAGTCTTTGCTGTCTCTGACAGAATTACCATGTCATCGGCGACCCTCAAAGTTTTTATTTGTTCTCCATGGATTTTAATACTTAGTCTGAATTTTCTTTTGTTTCCTTCACTGTTTGCTCAAGCTGGTATCAATTTTTATATCTTCCCTGTTAACAGTTTATTGAATCTTGAAGTCAACAGATATTAATCTTTGTTATTAGTCAAGTAAACATCAGTGAGTGACTTTAATAGTAGACACTCTGTTGTGGAGTGTGCTCACCAGGAATGAATAACAGTGTAATTTTTCAGCTATCTGAGATTCTTGCAGGAAATTCATTACACTTTATTTAAGGGTTGTGCAATACACGTAGGCCTATTTGGTATCACCAGCTGCTTGTTAAGCATTTCTTAACTATTCAGAATAATGCAAACCATTCACATCCAAAGTGGAATGAACAAAGTTGCAAATTTAACATCTGTATGTAAAAGTTGTGCTTAAAATTTTGTATAACATCAGTCCAAGGCAACTAAGTATGAGAGCACAACTCTGAGCATGCCCAAAATAGATTTTCAGCAGAATAGAAACTGGCCATATTTTTTAAGGTGAATGCAGTTTCCTTGTTGGCGGAAGAACATTTCACGTCACTCCGAGCCACCAAACACAAGGCTACCCAACTCCTTTAGTCATGTTACGACAGCCAATTTGACACTGACAGCTCAAAGAATTACACATATGTGTCAGCCAAGAATTCCTGGCCAGTTGTCCATACACAGCCACATCAAGACGAGAAGTGTACTGTAATTGTCTTGGTCTCTGCAGACTTGTTGTAGTAGTCAGACTTATTGTCTTCTGAAATGAACTTCTCATACTTCTGGAGTGGAGAAGAGCTGAAAAGCAACCTGAGGTACACTAACAGGAAACAGAAGTGTTACACGGTGAAGCACCAGTCGGATATTTATCAAACTTTATGGAGATGTTGATCATGTAAGTGGTATTTAATGATTAAACATTTATTCCATTTGAAACTGATGTCTATCATCGACATCAGTTTGTGATGATTCACCACAGGCACAAATACACACTTGCGTTCATTGTGGCGTGGATTAATGTCATCTTGGGGCATTTCTTACCATGCTGTGTTGATTCATCAATCAAGTTACTTGTGCAACTGTTTCTAGAATATTGCTCAAGTGTGTGGGACCCCTACCCGGTAGTTGTAACAGGGGATATTAAACGTATACAGAGAAGGGCAGCATGAATGGTCACAAATTTGTTTAATCTGTGGGAGAATGTCACAGAGACACTGGAAGAACTAAATGGTAAGACTGCTGAAGATAGATGTAAACTATCCCGAAAAAGTCTATTAACAAAGTTTCAAGAACCAGCTTTAAATGATTACACTAGGAATATAGTACAACCCCCCTACATATAGCTCACATAGGGGTTGTGAGGATAAGATTAGAATAATTACTGCATGCACAGAGGCATTCGAGCAATCGTTCTTCCTGCACTCTGTATGTGGCTGGAACAGGGAGAAATACTAGTAAATGTTACAATGGGATGTCCTCTCTGCAATGCACCTCACAGTGGTTTTCTGAGTATAGATGTAGATGTAGAAGATTGTCTCTGCATACATTTTGATCAACTGCAGTTTCATGTGGCAACCGTGGTAAATAATACAGTTCAAGCTAATATGGATGTACCAGGCATTGGTGAAAGTGACAGCAAGGGTTCAGGCATTCAAATTCCAGAATGAAATTCTCATTCTGCAATGGCATGTGCACTGGTATGGAACTTGCTGGCAGATGAAAACTGTGTTCTGGGCTGAGACCTACCAAACTTCACAGAAGTTCTCCCACAAAACTTTCAGAGCCCTTGCGTGAGAAAGGCGAAGCTCTTGAATTCTAATCTCAGTCTGGCGCACAGTTTTAATCTGCCAGTAAATTTCATGCCAGCACACATTCCGCTGCAGAGTGAAAATTTCATTTCATTCTGGAAACATCCCCCAGGCTGTACTAAGCCATGTCTTCACAGTGCCCTTTCTTCCAGAAGTGCTAGTCCTGCAAGTTTCATGGAAGAACTTTGTGAAGTTTGGAAGGTAGGAGATGATGTAAAGCTGTGAGGATGGGTTGTGAGTTGTGCTTGGGTAGCTCAGATGGTAGAGCAATTGCCCATGAAAGGAAAATTCTGTCTGACACACAGTTTTAACCTGCCAGTAAGTTTCATTCAGATTTATTTGCCTGTTACCAAAAAGGAGGAGACTGATGACAAAAGTTTGGTTGAAGCATCAAAACAATAAGAGATTATGATTAAAGCACCCAAGAATCTAATCAAGATAGATTGGTTTTGATTTTGCTGCTGTAAGATTAAAAAAAGAATTCAGGAACATGGTAGTGTTTCTACATAAAAGGAAAAAAAAATCTAATAAAAAGAAGTGCAGATGTTTCCACTGGAAACTCACCTCTGTAAATTTGGTCTGTATCATATAGCTGTAGATGTAAAGCACTACCAAATTATGGACCAGCAACCTCTATTGGTGGGCAATATCTCCATGGATATTCAACTGATCCAAATCATTGACCAGAAGCCTAGGGCTGTAGAAAAGTTGCCATGAATATTTTGTACTTGTTCCAGACAGACATGACTCTTAAGAAGGGTAGTCATAAAGTTTTAAACACCACATCTAAAAAAGAAAGTTACAAAGTTATTATTTGTTTGTAGGTAAATGTCGGCAGTCCTGATGCCCATTGAAATCACTGCAACACTGACGTGGACCACTGTTAGAGGAGCCAAAACGAAATGGCACATCCTATTAGTGAAATATAGATGGGAGTGGCATGCTAAGGAACTGTGGGGCAGGGATTTCAGTGTGTACCAGGACTGCAGATTTACCTGCAAAGAAATGAAAAGTTAATTACATAATTTTATTTTTGCAAGGTAAAACTTTGACTACCTATGTATGAGGGGTTATGTTTTATCACAGACAGAATTAATTACTTCAATGATGACTCAGAATTCAGAAATATTAGGTCTGTTTCATGAATCAGTGCAGCAACAAAGCATTGCAGGAAATGTAAAAAATCCATTAATAACATTGTTAAAAGTAAGTATAAAATTGTTTTCTACACTCATCTCAAAGTTGTTACCAGTTTTTCTTTCTGGAGTTATACAAGCGCACACAGAAGTATTTGTACTCATAATTGAATGTTATATGTTTTCTAGTAGATTACTGAATTACTGCTCTCACATTCTTGTAAAGTTAAAAATAATAATAGTAATAAAAAAACATCTGAGTAGTTTCAAAGATTCTTGAGGTAAGTTTGGCATGTGCCCTTTGAGTGCTGCTCCAGAAATAGATGGTGACTCTGTTTTTTTTTTTTTTTTTTTTTTTTTTTCGCAGCAGGTCAACAATTGTAACACTTCCACATCCACATCAAACTGCTTATTTTTGCTCACATTTCGACTGTCCATCAGCTGGCTGCTTGGAACTGGTTGTTCAAAATTTTGATTATTGCAGCTAGCATGCCAAGTGTATAGACATAGTGACTATTAATGCTTTATGCCAAGATTGGAGTAAATCATCACATTGAGAGCTGTCTTTAATTTGACAAATTTTAGGAAAGAGAGCATTTCAGACCTGATTTTTAGATCTTACTGTTATAGTGTTTTAGATGAACTCCATAGTTTTAACAAAGCTCAAAACAGGATGACACTGTCGGCTGCTCAATGGTTTTCTCTGACTGTGCCATCAGGATTTGCTTACCATATATGTCATCACGATTTCTGTATCAGATATTTTCAGGCTAAACTGGGAATTATCCTGAAGGCACTGGAGCAGAATATATGGGAAGAAATTCTCATCTGCTCCAACTTTCTTAATGCTCCTCAGGCCTTTCAACCAAGTGTTCCCAACAGAGAAAACTAACCAGAACATACAACAATCATTTCTGATGCAATAGAAAAATAAGGAGTTTACATTCCACTGGGTACTGGGACACAGGGAATTAGAGTAAATGTGCAAGCTTGTAGTGCAGCCATGAAGTTTAATCAGGTTACAAGAGTTAGTAGCATATCAAGAAGTTCAGCGTAAGCTAGACCACACACTTAAAGATGTTGACAGGGAAAATTGTAACGGCTAATGTCTTGTGGTGACATATTGTTCCTATGTACACTCATTTCTTAGGTATGGGATTCTTTTCTGGGGCTCAAGGCACAAAACTGAGACAGTTTTTAAACCACAGAAAAGTCCATATTAATAATAATTGTAGTAGTAATAGTAGTAGTAATAATAAGTGAAAAGGCTCATTGTGAGGAACTATTTAGAAACTTGATATCCTTACTGCTCCAAGTGAGTGTATTTACCAATGTGCATATTAAGGAAAACATTGCCGCGCCGGATTAGCCGAGCGGTCTTGGGCGCTGCAGTCATGGACTGTGCGGCTGGTCCCGGCGGAGGTTCGAGTCCTCCCTCAGGCATGGGTGTGTGTGTTTGTCCTTAGGATAATTTAGGTTAAGTAGTGTGTAAGCTTAGGGACTGATGACCTTCGCAGTTAAGCCCCATAAGATTTCACACACATTTGAACATTTTTTTGAAGGAAAACATTAGTAAGTATTTCACTAATAGTTGTGTACATAATCACGGAACTAGTCAATTTGGGAAAAACAAATAAAAAACTCAATACTTCATTTTCTATCAGAGTGGGGAGGGGGTGAGTCTTATATGACAAAAAATGACACAGTCGAATAGTATATCCAAGCTTAACTAATTACACATACTAAAAGCTCTTGTGCAATAAGAATTAATGGTTTTCTAGAGTCACTAATGTGCCAGTAAATCAAATGTTTTCACTAAAAAGACAATATTCCAAGTATTTATGAATTGTGTTGGTATGGCTACAAGTGATAAAGGAGTGGAGTATGTAGGCACAAATGTGCTTGGTTTTGCTGTGGGAGGCATGACCAGGAGGCAGATGACTAATAATCAAATGCCATATGACAATCACTTACAGTCAGGTGTGGGTATAATAATAAAGTTATAGTCAGTCTGAGTGTGAAGAGGAATTGCTATGAAGATTGTTCAAGACAATTCATCAATACTTTCTTTGAGAAAGGCAAAGGAATGATTGTAAGTAAATGTTTGTTACAAAAGTATGCCAATTTCCTCAATTTTACTATTGCAGTGTATGAGGTGCAACAATTTTTTTTTTTCTGAAAGTATTTTGGCTTTATTCAGGATTCCAAAACACCATATTATTTCCCACTTTTTTTGGCTACAATACCCTATTTTTTAAGACAATCTCTATTCAGTGTGATGGCCCTATACCATCTTACTGGGAGGGCATGTATGCCCATATGGTACCACTCTGCTGTTTGATTGAGAGTTACATCTTGCTGCAGCAATACCTCGCCATCATCCACCTACTGCTTCCCATGGAGTGCGTGCTTTATTGGATCAAACAGATGGAAGTCTGAAGAAGCAAGATCTGGGCTGTAGGGTGGATGAGGAAGCACAGTCCAATGAAGCTTCATGAGCTCCTCTTGGATGCACAGAGTTGGGTGAGGCCCCGCATTGTCATGGAGAAGGAGAAGTTTGTTTACATTTTTGTGGCAATGAGCAAGCTGAAGTCATTTCTTTGATTCTCTGAATGTAGCACAATACACTTCTTACTTGATCATTACACCAAGAGGGAGGACATCAAACAGAATAATCCCTCCAGTGTCCCATAAGACCATCACCATGACTTTACTGACTGAGGGTGCAGCTTTGAACTACTACTTCAGAGGAGAGGTGGTGTGGTGCCATTCCATGGATTGCCTTTTTTTTTTTTTTTTTTTTTTTTTTTTTCCAGATTTGAAGTGCTGAAACCCATGTTTTTCGCCTGTGATGACGTTCACGATCAGCCTCATAACAACCAAGTAACTCTGCACGGGTGGTTGTTCGTTGCTCTTTATGGTCTTATGTTAGGCAGCGAGAAACCCAGTGGGCACACGACTTTGAGTTCCCCAACTGGTGGACGAGTGTGTCAGCACTACCAACAGAGATGTCCAGTTGTACAGCGAGGTTTTTGTTAGTGATCCATCGATCATCTTGAATATGAGTGTCTGCACATTCCGACATTGTTGGAGTCACAGCTGTGTGTGGCGGCTGCCATGTGGGAGTTTGGACAGGTTTGTGCGACCTTGTTGCATTGATGACAGGCACCCCGCCCACTTACTCAATGTGCTTTTGTTCATTGCCAGGTCTCTGTAGATATACAGCAAATGCCAATGAATATTTGGGATTCTGTGGTTTTTGCACTAAAAGAAACTCGGTGCAAACAGTCTGCTTGGAATACACATCCATTACATGCGACACTTTGAAGGCTACGTATAGCATTGCCATCTATCAGAATGTCATGAAACTGTATGGCATGAAGGGGAATATCCATGATGTTCCATAACAAATTCTGCATTTTTTCAGCCAAAATTGCCCAAGAAAAAAAAAAATGTGTTGTATTACCTATTGAAGGCCCCTCATAGTAGAACACCCACGTTGTAGGAATTTATCGACCGTTTTCTAAACTGATCTAAGTATAGCCTATTCTCTATATATTATTTTCCCTTAATTCTTCCCTGCAAAAAGGTGTGGAACATATTACGTAAGTCACAACACACTGTTGATAAATTTAGTTGTTCATATTGTATAACTTTTATACTCAGTAGTCACAAAATACATTTTAATCCATGCTTAAACTGGCACACTTTAGGATTTTTAAGTGGCATTGAAATGTGTGGTTTGAGGCATCTGTAACGTTGCAAAAAGTAGTTTTAGGTTCTAATTTTTTCAACGTCTGTCAAGATCCGCTTACGATCTATACCTTATCTATTGAGTCCCCTCCCTCCTTCCCCCAATAATTTAGTGGTGGTGACACCTGCACCTGAAGGGAAGATTTTGAATTGACAACATTTTTACTTTAATATGACTAATTGCAAAGAGACTGGAAAGGAATATGAGTTCCCATTTAGTATTCATAGCTCTCGAGAAGGAGTATGACAAAGTGCCTCTGAAGATACCGCTTATAATCATTAGGGGGAGTGAACACGAAATACATATGTTAGAAGTATATGCAACCTATAAAAGTGTGCAGAATGTGTAATCAAAGTGGAGAATAAAATTTCGTCACAACCTTTTAGAATTGCAAAAGAATTAAAACAGTGATGTTCCTTATCTCCTACGTTGTTCCAAGATATACATCCAGAAAGCCTTAGACCTGCTGAGTAGAAAATGTTCAGGAATGGGCATGCATATAACAAGGATCAATGTTTGTACAGCACGTTCTTTGCAGATGATCAGGTAGTGGCGCCCAGTGAAGAAGATAATACATGCTATGCTAATAAAAATATTATTTACAAGAACATGATAAGTGGGGAATAAAAGTAAATTTTAAAAAGATTGAATACTCATGCAGTAGAGAAAATGTACAAATAGTAATAGTAACACATAAAGGCTTGTAAAAAATGTAAATATTTGTGTAGCATCTCATTGGCAGATGGAACAAGTAATTGGGAAATACAGCAATGAGTAGCCTATCAGAAAGCAGCAATCCAGAAGCTAAACCCTCTGTAATGATCTTCTCAGATAAGTTGGAGAGTAAAGAAGATGTTTGTACTGGCCTGTGGATGTCAGTGTTGGGAGCTTACTGGAGAAAATAAAAAAAAAGTTGGGGACTAGCTTAGAAGTTTGTGTAGAATATCTCGGCGAGACATTATAAGAAATACAATGATTAGAGAAATGACGCAGACCCAAGAAAACATCACAGATAGAATAGAAGTACGGTAGCTTGCCTGGTATGGACATAAAGTGTGAATGCCAGATGCGAATATGATCTTGACTTACTGTCCTCCGGGAGAAAGGCACAGAGGAAGACCAAAGGTTGCCTTATTATATGGGATAAAATATGCCATGAGAAAAAGGGAAATAAAAGAAAGTGAGGAAACATCCAGAGACATAAGCTGATGACGACAGATATGTAGGGCAAGGAAGTTAAAGTTGGAAAAAGGAATCCTGGCTTATTAGAACCTTAGGAAAAGCTTCTAGAAGACATAAGGCAAACTAATATGAAATTTTTAGAAAATCAAGAATGTTATCAAATTTGTACAGGCAAAAAAGGCTGATTCCTTCGATTAGACTGCGGTAAAGTACAGAATCAAAAGTATTTGCTGGATACCTATCTGAAAGAAATGTATATTGCTTATCAAAATAGAAATTGACCTATAGTCAAATTCTCAAAATTTTAAGTTCAAGGGGAGGTGTGACTGTAGGTGCAGTAAGTTTACTCCTTATGTAAAACACATTAGAATATGACATGATTGGCTGTGGTACCACCACCACAGTCCAACACGAATAATGTCATTATTTTTTTCCCCCTTTTTCTTTTCAAATGGCAAAAAGCCAAATTTTTGCTTGTTAACTCACATGAATCCCAAATGAAAATAGTGTTTCTGGTAAATGTAAACACACAGTTCTGAACCTTCAGAAATGGATTTATAAGATTTAAATTTATAAGTTTAGCCTTTTATAAATATGAAAAATGGATGGTAAATGGTTCAAACAAAAAGAGAATAGAAACTTTCGAAATGTGATGCTACAGGAGAATGGTGGATATTAGATGGGTATATCAGATTACTAGTGAGGTAGTACTGAATTGAACTGGGGAGAAAAAAAAATTATGACACAACTTGATTAAAAGAAAGGATCAGTTGGTAGGACACATACCAAGGCATCAAGGAATGGTCAATTTGGTTATGAAGGGAAGTGAAGGGGATAAATATTGTGAAGGGATACCAAGGCTTTTGTTTAGGTTCAAGTGGATGTAGGTTGCAGCAGAGATGAAGAGGCAGACCATGCGCAGGGTAGACTGGTGTGAAGAACTGCATCAAACCAGTCTATGGATGAAAGACCACAACAGTTATAAAATTAGAGATTTAGTTTTTATGTTAAAGATTTGCAAAATTTAGTACATAAGTTATTTTTGGTAACTTAAAAGGCTGCTACCATAGTGAGTGTATTTGTAGGGAAGTTCATAATTCACTGAGTGGTAAAAAATAAAAACTTTCAAGTTTCCAGTACTTTTCACTCACCTTTATCCCGTATTAACACATGGGGAAAAATCATCATGACAAATTTTTTCAGCCATTTTAAAGAGAGATTTACCAAGGCTATTGTTTTGTGATTTTTGTTTATGTTGCTTCTTTATTCTGTGCAGAAAATAATGTCAGGATGGTAAATTGTAGGATCTTATCTCTATTAATTCGAAACAATGCCTTGCTGAACATGAATGATTATTTTGTATGTTTTTATTTCTGTAGAAAGTGAACCTTGTGAAAATGGCTCTAGTTCCCACATGCAGTTACAAATGTAATTGAAACTCATCAGAAGTTCATGCCTGCCCCCTTATGTACACTTGGTACATATTTCATTGAAACTGAAGATGGTGAGCTAGGGCTTCTTTCAGATTGGGTCACTTGACACAGAATGACCCAGCAGTAAGTTTAACTAAGAACCGGACCCCTATTTAAACTAACAAGAAGACAGATGTTATACTTAACTGACAAAGTTATGCTTTGTCTGATAAGTGTAAGCTTTTAGATTGTAGGTTTGCAGAGGGGCTGGTTAACAAATTTTTCTAATAAATGATCAGACGGCAACTTATTACTATTGTAATTTTTAGCATATCTTTGTTCACCATTGTTCAATATGCGCATATATGTGTCTTTTACAAATTTAAGTGGAAAATTTAGTTTCTTATCTTTTTATCACACTCACCTGTGTAGGCTTTTTGGAAGGAAGATCAATATCCTTATGGTGATCTGTTCGTATAGGTCACACAGTGCATTAGAATGCAAGAGAGGAAAGTATTTCAGATTCGGATCAGATCCGCACTGTGGATTAACAATCATTGGTCTGGTACTCTGGACAGTCTAAGTATGGTTTTTATGAGTGTCCATTTGCATTTAGTAAATGCTGTGCTGGTCCCCAATCTCCGCCTCAGAAAATATGATAATACACAGAACGAAGTTTACATGGTCCACATACAGGTGACGAACACAACTTCCCTGCCTTAGATTAATTCATGACTATGGCAGCAGCAAGGGCATCCAGCCCCAAATAATGAATAAAATAAATTTGCCAAAACATGAAAACAACAAATCCTGTGCCAGGGGATAACATGCAAGGAAAGAGGGAGATAAAGATTCCTTTGTCGGATGCCCAAAATCATAACATCTGATAATGGCTGACATGCTATTTGTATTTGAAATGGCAAAGTAGTGTTCTGATTTACAGTTATTGATCAGAATAGGAAAGAGGAATGTCTTCCAGTGTTAATAAACTTTAGTTGTAGTTCTTTATAATGTTCAGTCTTGAAATTATTTAATGATCTCTTTTGTTTTGTGACAGACTGTCCTGGGACACAAAGTGAATCTGCAGGCAAAGAATCGGCCTGCCAGGGTTGTCCCAATCAACAGATATGTGCGTCTGGTGCGGCAAGGCAGCCTGATCCAGGTTATTAATGATCTTTTGCTACATATCAATAAGTTCCACAGATGAGTTACAAGTTTTAAAATGTTTTTAGAATATAACACATTTCTTTATATTACATCAGGTATTGAACTGGTTAAATCGAGATTGTCATCAGTGAAACACAAGATTTTGGTGCTGTCTGGAAAAGGAGGAGTTGGAAAGACAACATTCACATCATTGTTGTCTCGGGGTCTAGCAGTAACTAACCCTGATAGGAATGTAAGTTTTGTTGAAGCTCCAAAATTGCTTTGATGACTAATATGTTGCCACTTCCATTGTAATGCTAATTTATTCCGATTCCTTTTTTTTTAAATAGTACAGATGTTGTTTATCATGTTACATTTTCGTACTTTGTATGAAATATTTTCCTGAAGCTGTTGAATACATGTTGCTAAGAGATGGATATATTTTTTTATGTACAACCTTAAATTCCTGTTGCTTGACTTATGGCTGCCAGTAATTTCACCGTGGCTTATGAAAGTCATAAGTGAATGATCAGCCACAGTTATACCTTATCTCCCATAGGATCAATGCGAATTTTGCTGGTAGTAATTTTTAAATAAGTAAGTGTTAACAAACTGTGGCTCTAAATGGTATTCAACTACATTGGTCTTGGAAAGGTTAATATCTTATAATAGTAAATGATGATATGTGAAGTCAGCATTTCAACTTATATAAAAATGAATTTTTAAGTCTTCATTTTGTGCAGGATAAGTGTTAGCAATCTGCATTTTCATTTGCTTCTTTTTTATAAAACATTTCAAACCATTTTAATTTTAATTTCTGCAGAAATTTTTTGAATAATTAACAGACAAGGAAACTTCATATGTCTTGTTGTGGTCGTATGTAACTGTACGATTTAGCTTCTTATGTGTACTAGAGTGGAAAGAGTGTCTATGGGATATGGAAGAATGTAGGACACAGCATGACAATTAGCAAACTTAAAAGAAGTTTGTAGAAAAATAGAATAAGAAAAGAAGAGTTCTACTGTTGAATAGTAGCTATGGGAAGGGTGAAGACCAGTAGCTACGAGAAACATTTGGTTTGGGCCAGCAGTTCACAAATTATGTGAAACCAGTTGGTAGTCTTTGCAAGTTAGCAGCAAACTTATTTAGAGCTTATGCACTATGGCTTTATCCACTGTGATTGATAAATTTCTCTGAAAGAAGGGCAGATTTAGTTGAACTGGTCCAGAGGAGACAAATCTGATTTGTGTGACACAGTTTCAAATGCATATGATGTAAGTTGTTAGTTGGCAGCAGTATGAGGTGATTAGTTGACATGTGTAAAAGAAAAGGAAACGACAGCTTTATATGGCCAGTAACAGTTTTGTTTGCAAGTTTCAACAGTTGAGCATATCAAAACCTGCTTGGTAAATAACTTTCACATCATCACATAATACTTCTTTATTTTTGATAACCCATTTTTACAGACTTTGCTGTCATCTTCTGGGTTATAATGTGGTGCACATACATGAAAAAATCTCCTATTATGGCTTTATGCTGTAATTCTTAAGAAAAAATGCTTTGTTTGACATTACAAGAAAAGGAAAAGGAAACTGTTCATTGTATTGTCAAACAAATATTTTTTTCTCAAAAATTATGTCATAAAATCATGAAAGGAGATGTATTCCATGTATGTGCACTATGTTACAGACCAGAAGATGAGAGCAAAGTCTATTGAAATCGGTTGTCAAAAATAAGAAGTATTTATGCAATCTTGGCTATAGAAAGTCTTTTACCAAGTAACTCAGATCACTCCTTGTTTCTCAACATAGAAAATTCAGTCAAAACCTAATTGGCTTAAGTTTAGACATAGTACACATTGATGTTAATATCTGGGTTAATGAGTTTAAATATGGTCACGGAAGTTGACATTTGTATCTACTTGACAGTTGAAATCATCACATAGAAAACATTTGAAAAGTTCAGGATGTGGCTGTGGAAGATAACAGAATGAATGGTCACCAGATAACATAGGCATCTGAGCAAAAAATCCAGTAAAAGTTATGTATTGGACCTCCCTTGCTTTTTCAATCTGGCACAGATGTAAGCATTAAACTTCATTACCAGTCAATTTATTACCAGAAACAGATTTTCTACTTTCACATTTGTTGGTTCACCAACTCACAATCAAATTGTCACCTTCTTATCTAACGTAGACCTTGGGCTGTGCAAGAGATCAGTCTGTCTCCACAACTTAGATTTCAGGAGGGGTCCAATATGTAAGTTTGACCCAAATTTTTCATAAAATGCTGACTTGAAAAAGCTTCAGGTATACTGGGTACCATGACTACTGATCAATGATTAAAAAGGCTGTGGATGCCATTTCTTACTCACAAAGACAAGGGAGGGAAGTGTCACATTCTCTGGTACATGGACAGATGGGACTTTAGGGAAATCAGTTGCGTACTCCAGTGAAAGAGGCATGCAGGTTACTAGAGATTTCTGGGACTTATATTCGATCGGAAGAGTAACTGGTGGCCGTAGCTGGAAGAGTTTAAATTAAGAGATGTATTTTGAAGTGCCACAGTAACTCAGCTGAGGGGGCAGACAAGTCTTTCATACCCAGATTTTTTTATAAGATGTTAGTTAAATCCTGTGTGGACTATGGCTATAAAACTCATGGAATTTTTCAAACACTGCTAAATCCATGATGGATTAATGACAGTATTATGAAACAGATACTAGATTGTCATTCACAGTATAGTGGAGATGTTGAGTTGCAGACAGATACAACAAAAAGACTGTTAAACATGTGAGCTGCAGTTGCTCGTGGTCCAGACTCTGTGGCCAGAGACAGTGATCATGTGTATGTGAGTTGTGCTTGTGTGTATGTTGTCTCCTTTAGAAGAAGGCTTTTTGTTCTGCCTGTCTGTGACTCAGCATCTTTAACATATAGTGTGTAGCAATCTATCCTACTTATAATACTGTCATGGAGTTGTTCAATCTTCTTACCAAAGAATTTTAGGTAGTACCTTCGGTGATGGAATTAACCTGGTGATAGGTGCCCTTAGAACTACTGATATACTCATTGTACACATAGAAGCTGGTAAAACACCACTTTCCACGTGGCAGAAATTGCTTTTGATGTGACATAATTATAAGGTTGAGTTATTTCTACTTTCCACCATCTTGAATCTCATTACTTGAACACCATCAGAGCATGTATTTATAAGCTGCAGAACAGGAATATTGTGGGTTAGTACTGGACTACAATCCAAAAGTCCAGAGTTCAGATCTTACCCAGGTTTAAGCTTCTTTCTGACACTTATTACTTTTTTCACCTCTGATGATGGTTTGTTTACATGGAAAGTGCCTAGTTGCACCATGGCTCAGGGTTTACATTACTGTCCTATAGCTGTGTGGGTGCATCAAAGGAAAGGTAGGAGGGAGCTGGGGTGATATCTCCACCAAAATGACTGTGTCTAAAAGAGCACTGTGATGAAACTTCCTGGCAAATTAAAACAATGTGCCGGACCGAGGCTCGAACTCAGGACCTTTGCCTTTCGCGGGCAAGTGCTGTACTGATTGAGCTACACAAGCACGACTCATGACCCATCCTCACAGCTTTAATTCAGCCAGTACCTCATCTTCTGCTTTCCAAACTTCACAGAAGCTATCCTGTGAACCTTGCAGAACTGGCACTCCTGGAAGAAGGGATATTGTGGAAACATGGCTCAGCCATAGCCTGGGGGATGTTTCCAGAATGAGATTTTCATTCTGCAGCGGAGTGTGTGCTGATATGAAATTTCCTGGCTGATTACCTGTGAAAAGCAAAGGTCCCGAGTTCGAGTCTCAGTCCGGCACACAGTTTTAATCTGCCAGGAAGTTTCCTATCAGCACACACTCCGCTGCAGAATGAAAATCTCATTCTGGAGAGCTCTGTGATGGTCAATCAGCCTTGGTGCTCGAGGACAGGTTTACATTATAACAGTAGTGAGCCCTTTTGGGATGAGAGCAAAGAAGCATCTCACAAATCTAGATGCAGGGAACTTGAATGTTTTACCTTAGGCCTGTAATAAAAACTTAAATTTCGGGGACCCAGGATGCTTTTAAATTTGTCAGAATGCAAGAAGTCTTTCACTCCAAATTATGCTTTAGACTTGTGCCTTGAATTACAAAACAACACTAAAAGTTTAGGTTCATTTGTATTGATGAGCCTGGTGATGAGAGATAGTTGGCTGCTCAACTGGTTTTCCACGATAGTATCTTCCAAATACACCCTCCAAGGGAATGCACACTATTTTGTACACAGTTTTACTCAATCCTGAAAGAACTGTAATAGTTGGGATGTGACCAAGATCTTCACAGTATTCAACAGATGCATCCATTGAACAAATTGATTCCGAACAGTGTGGCCAGCTTTGTCTTATTGCAGTGAAATGTTCCTGGGTACCCACTCATATGGGAAGAATGCATGGGAATGAAAATAGTGACACAGATGCCAGATGTACTTGTGGGGGGACTTACTGTAATGCAGTAGGCCATTCCATTGCATGTTATTACCTCACAGCTTAGAAGAATGCCCAACCCCCTTCATTGATCAAATGTTTTGAAGAGAAGTTCGCACTAGCTATCTCTGTGCAGCCACAATTAAGCGCATGCCAGACACGTACATTAAAAGTGCGAGTTGTGCAGAAAAAATAAGTTTGCATTAGTATACCAGTATTCTTCCACTTCACATAGTGTTAGAACTGCTTCCTCAATTGTCATTCAGTGTATATCAGATGGGCTGACTCGCCTTGTTGTTTGCAACTGCGGTGTGTGTGTGTGTGTGTGTGTGTGTGTGTGTGTGTGCGCGCGTGAATATTGTTAAGTATTAAGAATGGTTAGTTACTGTTCTCCCCTCTCCCCC
This sequence comes from Schistocerca americana, assembly GCF_021461395.2. Lineage (NCBI taxonomy): Eukaryota > Metazoa > Arthropoda > Insecta > Orthoptera > Acrididae > Schistocerca > Schistocerca americana. The sequence goes on along the minus strand of NC_060121.1, from coordinate 321,183,862 downwards.
CTCAACCTTTTCCTTTTTTCCCCCAAATATAATATGAAGAGAAATGTTCACAGTTATGCAGGTATCTGCATAAGGAATTATTCTCCAGTAGAACATTTATAATTATGAAAATAAGGTGTTCTGTATTGACATTGTAGTTATGTATTACCCTTCTGTTTGGTGTATATCTGTGTGAGATAGCAATCTTTCTGTCAGGAGGCAAATTGTGTGTGCAGTACCACCCAGTACCATTCACAAGCAGAGGTGCTTGTGTCACCATGTCCCATCTCCTGGCTCTTATCTTATTGATCTGCTGCTGTTTGTGGCTCTGACAGCCTTGGCCTCTGCCTATGAAATCATACTTCTTTGTTGTTATTGATCTGGTGCTCTTTGGTGTTTAGCACACATTTGAAAGTTTCTTTTTCTTTTAATTAAACTTTATACAATCATTCTGCCATTTCCTCATTTTATTTCTTTTTTAAAAAGTGCTTCATTTTGTCATAACACACAAGCATTTGATCATTCAGCTAGGCACACTACAGTATTAACTCAAAGAATTTTTTTTAGAAGTAATAAAGAAAGACAGAAATATACATAAAGTGCTGTAATTTTCACTTGGTCTGTATTGAAATGCTATTTAAAGTTTTTAGGACAAGTAAGTTATGAAGATACGAAGGAACAAGGGATCAGAAAACAAATCAACAAAAAAACCTTTAAGGATTAATGGAGAATCTAAAGAGACTTATCTGCATTTTTCATTTGTATGGCATACTTTTCTGAAAAAGAAAAATTTGATACCTTCAGATATAACTTTGTTAGGAAGTTTTATCTGAAAGTATTTGTCTGGAGAGTGTAGCCTAGTATGGAAGTGAAACTGTGCAGACAAGAAGAAAATAGAAGTTTTTGAAATGTTGAAGATTAGATGGGTAAATTGAATAACTAATGGAGGGATACTGAGTCAGAAAGAAGAGCTTCATAGTCATGACTTGATTACAAGAAGAAATAGATTGATACGACACATTCAGAGGCATCAAGGAATATTTAATTTTGTAATGGAGGAAGATGTTTCATGGGGGTGGGGGGAGGGAGGGTTGGGGGGGGGGGGGCAGAGGGGAGGAGATTGTGCCGAGATTAAGAAGCTTAAACAGAATTTACTAGTGTCAAGAGCTGCACAAAACCAGCCTTTAGACTGACAACCACTTCTGACAGCTGATGTTTTTGCAGTGACACTCATTGTTACGGTGTTTGATTTGAAATATAATATTTGATGTCAAGAGTAGTTCCTCTCACCAATGACCAAGATGTTCTATAGCAACTGCAGTAATTAGTTAATGCACTCTGACATGTTTTTGAATTTTTTTGTTCTAATTTTGTTAATCTTTTTGATTGGTGCATTCAAGTATACAATAGTTGTAACAAAGTTTTGCTTATTTTCTTTTCTTCTTCTTGCAGTGACATGTGGATGTCATTTGTCACTGAGAGTTACTGACATGCGTGTTGCAGTATTTAATTGCCTCTGTAATGTTAGCCAGTCACCTAAGTATGTGTTAGCATTCTGGCGGGTCTTTTTATTTTTATTTTTGGATTAGTTGATCTTAAGTCATAAGAGCAGAAGGGATGGCAGCAGACAATTCAACAGTTCAATTGCTAATCATAATATCGTGGGTTGTTTATTCATCCAAAAACCATTTTACAGTTTGAAGTTTCATTATAAGGGATACCAGTTTGTCTTCCTTTGCCTGTAGTGGCTATTTCCTCTCCAACACAGAAAAAAAAGTCTGTTGTCTCTGAGAATCTCTTTTTAGTTGAGGTCTCTGGTGACAGAAGAATATTACTCTATCTGTCAAAATCAATTGCTCTTTGGTAAAAGCCACCGTATTAAGTCCTTCATGAAATCTCTCTATGCATTAATTAGTTGTAGTTTTCATGAAAGCAACACACTGATCAACTATCTGCCTTCTTACATAATGTTAACTATGAATAATTTTTTTGCACTTCATTTTTTTCCGTTTAATTAAAAGTGAATATTTACACATCATTTTTACTTCAAGTCTCTCAGCTATAATGATAAAAAAACTGTTTTTTTTTTTTCCTTTTTACAATACTGTAGTTGAACTAGAATGATAAGGAATGCAGTTTCATTTTGTACCTTGTCTGCGAATCTCTCACCATGTTTCCACATTTTCTTAAATGAAAAATCCAGTTGCTGGAGTATTTTAGTAACTTAGAAATGTAGGAAAAGAAGACATGTCAGTCACAGCCTTCGCCAGTAAAGAGAGATAGAGAGAGAGGCGAGCACACGCCTCCCCCCCCCCCCCCCCTCCCACATGCGCACACACACACACACACACACCCACACACCCACACACACACCGCATGTGCACGCGACTGCCAACTCTGACATTGTTGATATTCCTATCTGGAGTTTCCATTGTTTGGTTTACTTTAGTAACTCTTATTTCAAGGAATGTACTTTGGGAAGGTTGCTGTTAATAACTTTCATGTTCTCTTGTACATGTTAGTATCTTTTTCTGTATCATTTTGCAGGAAATGTAATTGTGATTCTGATACCTAGAAAGAAAATGGAACAGGGCATAATGTTGAAATAATTCATTCCTTAACTATTGAAAATGCAGGTTCAGAAGTTGAGACTCAAATACCTTTACTCACAGTAGACAGTTTTCTTTGTGATATACTATTCATCTATTATATCATCATAAATCATCTACAAATATAATCAAAACAAAATTTCACGGATTTACAGGTTGCTGTGTTGGATATAGATATCTGCGGACCTTCCATTCCTCGAATAATGGGGGTGCTTGGGGAACAGGTAAGTTTCGACTTTGTTTCGTCAATTGTTCTCTACTTATATATCACAGGAAGTGGTTCACGTACTCTAGTGAACTAATTGGGTGAGGCAAAGTATAGACATTATGGAGGAGGAAGATAGATATGAAATAACAAATGTTATGAATAGATATGAAATAACAGATATTAATTAGTAAAATTTAGAAGTTTGTCTCTACAGCTTGGTTGGCGTAAAATTTAGTTTTTACAAGTAGCATAACTAACACCAAATAGTTACTACAGCTATGAAATTTAATACTGGGTGTCTAGTTTATTACACAGTGTCCCATAATCAGAATATAATTAATAGTATAACGTGAATTACAATATAACAATGAAATTTAACAGGAGCATGTTTGGTGTTGATAAAAAGTGTAATGTATTGCAATATTTATTAGGGATTGCCACCCAGTCAGCACTGTTTCACTTATCTTAGCCACAGTTTTCGTTTGTGTACTAAATATTTGTATTGTGATTTGTGATAAAGAATATGTGAAATTTGGTTTGTCAAGATTACACTTAGTGATACTCCATTATCCTCCATATACATAGACCATATTCACTGTCTGCCATAGCAAGCTTGTTTTTAATATCTGTCTTTTGAATTCTGAAGACTCATTGGTTAAACAACAGAAGCACTGCAGTACAACTTGACTTGTTGATTTTATTAGTACCTTTTGTCGCACATTTCAATATCATATATCACTAAACAAATGCTTATGAGCAACATAACTTCTCTATGAATATTGTCAGAGAACACATTAGAAAGAGAAATTCTAACATTAAAAACAAGAATGTACTGGGCCAAGACAACAGTCCATGAAAGTTCACCTGCAAGAATTCAGATGGTAGTGCTGCAGGTGCACAATGACAGTTGCCACTCATATACTTCTGCATTATTTACACAGCAACTGTCACATCCCACATTGTTGATAGAAATGAATATGGTATCGTGTACTATTACAACTATGGCGATTAAGCTACATATCTTGCAACTAGATTAAAATGTAATGGATGTCAGGGGATGTTGATGGTAAAAAATTACGTATTTGAAAATCTGAATAAACTTTAGGATGCAAGGAACTTCATTCTAATAAGATTTATCTTAAGGTGTGTCTTTGCTCTGTGTGTTTGTAAATCACTTTGATACATGGAAGTTTCCAGTGCTTGTTTCCAATGGGACAGACAGAAAGACAGCCCACACGAGATGGCATTGTTAAAGTTCTCTGTTGACCATGTCATTTTGAAGATACTTCTGTTGCTGTAAAAGCATAGTGGCATCCTGCCTGCTTATGAAGACTATGAAACGAGAGTATTTATGCTGTCAAATCAGTAATGATTTGGTATTTCAAAAGCAAAGATTCATGAAGTTGCTAAAGCTGTGACATCAAAAGCTTAGGTAGGATGTTCAAAATATGACGTGGTGAGTTTAGTACTGTACCTTTCTGACTGTAAGAAACCTCTATATGTAACTGGTTGGACTATGGAAACAATGTCGGCATAGAACATGATTTTGTGAGAGGTCCCTCCATCTACCTCTTTCCCCTCCCACCTCTCCGCACCCCCTGCCTCCCCCTCTAACTTCCTTCCATCACATATCGTTCCTCAGAAGGGACATGATGTCCTTCCCATTCCTTCCCTAACCTGACCTAGTGCTGCATCTCCTATGGCTGAGATGTTAAATCTAGTCACCTTCCCTTCCTCTACATTCTCTCCCCTACTCACACTCATAAACTATTTTTATCACTAAAGTGCATCATGGTACTTTTTTAAGGCATCTTCTACAATCTTTACACTTTGGAGACTATAACTACATTAAAATAACTTCGTGACTGACATTTCAATGTGCCGAGTGGTGTGCTAACTGTATTGCCTGTTTTGTTGCCACGTGCAGAACCATGTCAGGTGTTGCTGGCTGCATGTCAACAATGCAGCCCTCAATCACTGGATTCTCTCAGTCACAATGTTTTTTTATTCAAGGTGCAGGAAATATTTTACTATATTCAGATGTATTCTTTTTTTAATTTTTATTTGCCAGTGATGCAGCACTTGTTCCTTTTGTTTATAGGTTCATCAGAGCCTCTCTGGGTGGTCACCTGTGGTGAGTATTATTCTGTGTACAACGTAAATGAATTGTTAGATATGCACTAAGTTATTAATGTCTTAAATGTTTATACTGTTGACTGACATACAGAAGAATGGAACTAATATATTTTACTCATTTCTTTCTTTCATGTTTTTAAAGAAAAAAAGGAAAAAGTTTTAATTTTTGTGTCTGAAATTGATGTGCACATGTGCAGTATTTCTTGTATGACTCTGATGCATTTACATTTTTTCAGTTTGTAGATGACAATTTGTCTGTCATGTCTATTGGATTCCTTTTGGAGAGTCCAGAATCAGCCATCATATGGAGAGGCCCAAAGAAGAATGGTGAGTTTAACATGTTTGGGCATAAAAGTAGAACTGGGATGAAAGTAGGAAACTGGTTATTGACTAATATGTGAAGCTGATTTGATATAGCCTGTGGGTATGTAATTGAAAATAGAAAGCTAATATAATTAATTTTTGATTTACCGGAATCAGTTATTCTCATGCGATGGGTAACATTTCAGTATGAAATAGGTATGCGGGAAATAAGTGGCAAAGCATTCAACCAGTAAGCAAGAACCTATCATGTGAATGTGGATTCCCACTTGTAATTTTGTTGATTAAATGATTTTTTTTTTAGAAATCAATCAAAATGTGTCAGAAAAGAATAGCAAATAATGCACGTTTCAGTTTTAGCTGTAAGCTGTTTGAGAGCAGATATGCCAAGATTCTTTACACCTCGTATCTTGGCAAAATTGCACACTCCTGGCACATAACTGTATTGCTCATGGTTTCTCTGTCTCGTTACATGAGATACATTATTCTTTTCCATAGACATATAGCAAGAAGATCCTTGTGAATGTCAAACATGTCAAAAAGCTATAACATGGATTAGGTATTTCACTTGAGAATATGCATAGATTTAGTCTTTATTTCAAAGATCCATAGTGAAGTGGTCCTCGAGGGTGTGTAACAAGTAAAAAATATTGAAATCTCAATTTCATGAATAACAACACCTTGACCCCCTCCCCCTTCCCCTCCCAGACAACAGTTTCTTCCAGTGTTCACTTACTGCACTTAAGATGTGCAAAAGCTGAAAATTATAGTTACAAACTTCTAGGACTTATAGAAGGGAGCGAGTAGATAATATTTTGAACTGGAACCCATGTCTGGAAACATATCGTTACCATGCTACTACCATTTGAAAAAATGTTGGTAATGGAACCACTTTTACAAGTAATTGATTAGGCATGACCTACTACATCACTTGTTTTGCATTGTATACTTGTTGTAGTATGCCCTTTTTATATTCGGGTGTGTCGTGTCTCGTTGGAGCACCAGAGCCATGCATGATGACAGTGAGGGTACCCTTTCTTGAAGCCATTGCGTAATTGTGGTGAAAAGGGTATGCACTGGATGTGTACATTGTTGAGAATGATCTTGATAAAGCAACAAGCAACTTTTCCTTTACCATGAGCTTTGCCATTCAGAAGGATCACATCAGTGTGTTTTGCAAACTTGTTCTCGATGATGTTGCCCTAACACTCACAGACATGTGAATCAGGCTCGAACCAGGTCAGAGAGGTAGGAAAGATGTCAAATGACATCAGCCAGTCTGACGTAACCACATCCCACCATGACTACGCTGTTGCTTAGCTACCTTGCAAAAACATTTTTAAACGACTGTAACGTGGGAACGGTACACTTCCGGATGTGGGTTCCTATTCAAAATGTTATGTACTCGCTCCAGTCTAAGTTCTAGGAGTTTGCAGTGGTAATTTCTGAACACTCTGTGTACACCTCAAAGTTAAATGTCAATGAATTGGTTATGAACCATTTATTAATCTCTTTTTTTCCTTTAATAAGACTCCACACAATTGTAAGAGCTTCCTTTCCTGCTACTATGTATGCCACTGAACAACTAGCAAATGCATTGTTTCTGTCGTCAGTTACTAATTCACTTTGCATGCCTGATGAGATTTTGCTACCTAAACCATTTTTACTACTGTCTGTAGCTAAATAAATATGTTCTTTAAAGTCTTTTTTTTTCGTAATTACAAAGGCCATGGCTTGTTTGTTGGCAGTGTTAGTACCACTAGATCAATTAAAAACTGAACATGTTAAATGCATCATGTTTTTGTAACAAGATTTTGGCATTTAATGGTGCCTGAATGGAATGTACTGAGCAAGGGGTCTCAGTAGTTAAGAGACTGGAGAGGATTGGAGTTCAAATCCTGTCTGGCTAGCCAGATTTAAATTTTGTGTGGTTTCCTTAAATAGATGGAATGTGGATATTGGCATGGTACCTTCGAACAGGACGTCTCAAATTTGTTTCCTCATTCTTGCCCATCTGGAGTGTGTGATCTAATGCCCTCATTGTCAACGAGCTGTTAAACTCTTAATCTTTCTTCTTTTTTTCTTAATGTAATGTGTGGTGTTGTAGTCATTTTCGTGATATTCATGTATCTGAAAACACTGAAAACATAGTTCAGAGCTAAGCAACACTTTTAAAAAAGTAAAATAGTTTAGCGTGCAAACTTTGGCTTTGGATATTGAAATAATTTTGTTGTTGTGTTTAGTCAGTGCAATTGTCTGTTGTAAAAAGGTATCCACAATTGTGTTTGCTCAGTTACATTTCCATAACAGTTTTAGTTCAGTTTGGTGCAAAAGGTTATGCAACATCACTTTTTCTGGTTCTAGGCATGATACGGCAGTTTCTCAGTGATGTTGACTGGGGTGAGTTGGATTATCTTGTGATTGATACTCCACCTGGTACATCAGATGAACATTTATCAGCTGCTCAGTATTTAAGTAATGCTGGGCTAACGGGAGCTGTAATTGTTACAACACCTCAAGAAGTTGCTTTACTGGATGTCCGAAAGGAGATTGATTTCTGCAGGAAAGTTCAAATTCCTGTTTTAGGTGTTGTAGAGAATATGGCTGCATTTGTCTGTCCAAAATGCAAGGTACACAAGTGCATAAGTAAATTTTCAACTATTTGTTATTGCCTTAGACGTACTGTTATAAGGTAGCAGGTGTGTGTGTGTGTGTGTGTGTGTGTGTGTGTGTGTGTGTGTGTGTGTGTGTGTGTGTCTATATATTTGTGATTAAAAATAGCATGTTGATATGATATGATACAGGTCAGAGAAAAATTAAATAACACAGAAAATGAGGATAAGAAACTATAAAGACATGAAATAAAATGTTTAACGATTTATAGATAAGCCTTGAGCTATTATTGAAAAGCAAATCTTAAGCTTTTGTGTACTGCAGATTTCTTTATCAGGATTTGACTGAAAACTAGATAGAGGAAAAAGTGTAGAAACATTGAGATATATTTTGGTGGATCATGTTCCCCCGTGAGCACAATTATGAGGAATTTTATCTTTTCATTTGTTGATACTGCCATGGTATTTTATCATCATCCGTTCTTGCACCTTATAATATACACTAACCTTCATGAAAGTTGCATGACCTGAAAAGAGTAGCCGGAATGAAACCCATCTTGCAAGATGTGTAGAGCGTTGTGCCAATAGTAAGTTATTAACATACAGAGAGGCGGCATAGATGTAGTCCCAGCAGCGCCCTCCCTCGCGTGACCACTAAGCACCAGTGTTACACTACACTGTGTCAACTTAAGTGAAAAATTAAAGGAAGAGGCTGGTATGCTTCATCGAGGTTGTGAGGTACAGTATCAGAACGTAACTTGAGTTTAAGTGGCAGTTGATTGTTGTCTGCAAAACGGGTGAAGTACTGATTGACAAAATATACCTTTGGGCAAGTCGAGCTTGAGTTTGGCCTACAGCAATGGCGACATATGTATTATCTGCTTATGTGGTGACCAAAATCTGGTAAGCTCCCTGGTTGAGCATCATAACATAGAAAACCCAAGTATTACAGTTGGGGGTGATATCAAATACAACATGCAGTCTTGACTTCTACATAATGAAGGCAGTCTGAATAGCAGCTGCTACATCAAGGGTGCAACATGTACATATCAGATATGATATATAGGGTATTTGGAAATTCCTGTCACAAACTTCTAGGATGTGTAGAGGGGAGTGAGTATATAATATTTTGCATAGGAACCCATGTCCAGAAACATACCGTTTCAACACAGATGTTTAACTGATCCACTTCTGCTTGAGGAATAGTACAGCTATTAGGTAACTGTCCAAAGGAAACTAAAGAAACATCCACTTATCATTAAAGCATGTTTGTTTGCATTAAAATTTAAACATTGCATGTTTACTTTATTCCAAAGCAAAAAAGAACCCAGCATACTGTACATACAATCAGTACTAATGCAGTACAACAGTGACTCGATGTGGCGACTACTGCCATTGTTACAGACACTGTATCTACGAAGTATGTTCTGGTACACACTCTCCATTCCAGCTGGTGTCTCTTCATTTTCCAGTGCAGCTGTCAGAACTCATGCCAGCAGATCTTCCTCTGTCTCTGCAGGAGTCTTGTAAATTAAACTTTGCATAAAACTATGATAAATGGATATTTCATTATGTTTTCTTTTGGTTTGTTACTTAAAACTTGTACTGCATCATGCCTAATTCAGTTCCTCAAGCAGAAGTGGATGAGTTAAACATCTGAATTGAAACCATCATAGAATGAAAATTGTATGTTTCCAGACATGGATTCCTGCACAAAGTATTATGTACTCAACCCGTCTACAAGTCCTTGAAGTTCATAATGGGAATTTCTGAACACCCTGTATAATTCTCTAATGTTAATCTTTTGTGTTATCACATTCTTAATTTGTAGTATAAAGTTCATTTCATGTTAGTGTAAGACCTTCTAAAAACTAAAACCCAGAATATGTCGTTATCTGTTCATCAGTGCAGTTTCTTGCATCCCAACTATACCAATTGAAGGGTCAGTGGAAGAATGTGTTAACCCTCAGTTTAGTAAGGCTTATAGTAGCCCCTTTATCAGTTGTATTTTCAAAGGTGTCACATGCCGGCACTGATTAGTACCACATACACCACTAAGAAATACTATTATATAAATTATTTTGTTACATAATATTTAGGTTCTAGTCTCTGAATTTAATTGATCATATAATATGCAGTGACTCAAAATATTCTCTTGTTAGTTAGCACTTTCTTTCACCAGTCCCTTCAATTATTGTGGTTGGTAAATTTAAAAGTTACAGCTCATTATTTATGTATTGGAGTTCTACTCTCTGATTTTGTAATTTGATGTAAATATAACTGAATAAATGAAAAGATAGGAAGAGGAGGAGGGAAAAGCCTATAAGAAATGAGGCAGCAAAGGAGGAGAGGTGAACAAATGCTAAGAAACGGAAGAAGTATGAAAAATGTGTGAAGTTGAAACAAATAGAGGAAAAAGGTAGAAATGAAACATAAGCAAACATCTTAATGTAACAGAGTGATGTAGTGTACTAGAAAATGGAGAAGAGACTTGTTGAGAGTTTGGTCCCATATTGCAAGTGACACTTGTGTATTTATCTACAAAATCTTAAGACATAATACTAGATGGAAAAACTCTGTCTTGTTCATAACAAAATACAACCAGTTCCAAAGTGACCCTAGTAGTGAAATGATAAGTATGTCTCTGGTCATGTTGCTGCTAAATACATATTCTCTTTGTTAGTGTCTTAATTGCTAATGTCAGTGATGGTTTCAGTTGAGATTACCTTTTCTTGCAATTTAATGTTATTCTTCTCTGAATTTGTATTCTTACTCCAGGTTCACACTGGTGATGTGTGAGATTTTGTTTCATTTGTGAAATAACTTTGAACATTTTATGTGGGAGTTACTCAGTAAGGTCAGGAGGGGAAATACTCCATTTTATCCATATGATTGTCGGTATGGCAGTTCGACAAAAATACGGAAACACCATGAAAAATGCATGCTTCAACATAAACGCCGATACTAGCTGAGCCTGTAGGTTGGGCTCTTGTATTTGACCATGAGTGACACCTGTACAGTGTCCTCAATACATTTCATGTTTCAATCGTGGTCAGAAAAGTGTTCTGTGTAGTTGTGAGTGCATTATGTCAAAGTTAAGTGAATTCGAAAATGGTCAAATTGTTGGTGCTTGTTTGGTGGGTGCTCCTGCAACCAGGGGAGCCAAAGTGTTGATATCGAAGATTTATACCACATATGGGGAAGTGCAAAAACATCATCAGCTAAGTCACAATGTGGATGAACGTAAGTGATGAGTTATCATGACAGATGGTCCTTGAAGACAGATAACAAGATGATAGCTTCAGAAGTCACTGCAGATATGAAGGTTGCACTTGCAGGGTTTGACAGCACCAAACCTGGATTATGTAGCAATGGAAGAATGTCATTTGGGTGGATGAATGTTGGTTCATACTGTTTCCTACTTCCGATGGAGTTTATGTCTCAAGAGTGAAATGTGTTAAGGGTTCAGTGGTGATTTGGGCAGCCATATCACATTACTCTATGGGCCTAATGGTTACTGTGCAAGGTCACATTATTGCCAAGGATTATGTGGCCAATTTGGCTGATCATATCCATCCCATGGTACAGCATTTGTTTCCAAAACTGATGCTGTGTTCCAAGACAACAGCTCCCTTGATCACACAACTTGTTGTCCAGGACTGGTTTTGTGAGCATGAAGCTGAACTGTCACATCTCCCCAGGCCACCACAGTTACCAGATCCCTATGTTATTGAGCCTTTTTGATCTACATTGGAGAGAAGAGTGTGTGGTTGCTAACGAGCTCCATCACCGTTCCTGAACTTGCCATTATTTTGCAGGAAGAATGATATAAGTTTCCCTTGAAACCATGCAGGACGTGTGTATCCATTTCGAGATGACTTGAATCTGTTTTGAATGACAACAGTTTTCTTATGCCATATTAGGCATGGTAATGTGTTGTGTTTCTGATATTTTCATACTAGTGTTCACATTGTGTGTATTTCTCAAACTAATGATGATAATTAGATATTTGTTGATAATTTCACATTTTACGTAAAATAAAGGGAAAGGAACAACTCACCTACAGCAAGGGACAGGAAAAAATTGCTTTATGGCCAAATTCGGTGCTATTGTTTGCCGATTTTGGTGTTATTTTTTGTTAATGCCGGTGTTTTTTGCCAAGTTCAGTGTCCTTTTTCGCCAGTTTCAGTGTTTCTTTTGCCAAATTAGGTGACCTCTTTTTGCAGTGTCACTGTTATTTTTTTTGCTGCTTTTCATGTTTTTCCTTTTGCCAATTTCGGTGATAATTTTTACGTCACATCGTAGTTCATTACACGGGAAATGAAATGTCATATTAAGATTATAAATGAACCTCAATTTTGAGGCAAACATCTTTATATGGGAAATGACAAATTTCACAAAACTTCATAAAAATTGTCTATTTTGCATTATTTCACAAAATACTGCCAATTTCACATTATTTTTTGCATTAGGGTTTTCACAAAATTTTCCTGCCCTTACCTAAAGCTGACTGATGTGTGGCGCATAGAAACAACCAACGGAAAACTATTTACAATAGCTTTAGAGCTCTTGCTCTCTCCTTAGTGGAGGCATAGGCATTCATGCACACAATAACACAGACAACCAAAGGCACACGCCTATGACTGTGGAGAGTCAGCATCGCTGTGACCATGGATGTGTATGTTTGGGTATCTGTGTGGTTGTGTGTGTGTGAATATGTGTGCTTCTACTAGAGAAAGAGCAAGAACTCAAAAGCTTGTACACACAATTTTCTGCTGAGTGTTAGGTGCCACACATCAGTCAGCTGTAGGTGAGTGCTAGCCTCCTCGTAATTGATGTGATGAGTTATAGACTTTTTTTTGTGTGGAATGAGTAGTTGTGAATGAGACTTTTCTGACTGATACCACAAGTTCATGTATTACTTATTTGAATAGTTTGTGCTGTGTATACATAACCAAAATTAAAAAAAAAAAAAAAAAAAAAAAGGGCTGTCTGTGAGAACATTAAACTTTTGCAGTAAAGTTTTTTTGAAAATGTATTAATTATCATTATAGATAGTTTTGAATTTTCTGTATGTTAATATGATTTTCCTAGTCTTATATATTTTTAATTTTTGAGAACACAAATGTGATTTTATCTTCTAAGACTTATTAATCGTGTTTACAGGTGCAGTCAGAGATATTTCCAGCAGCAACTGGAGGTGCAAGGAAAATGGCAGCTGACTTGAATGTTCCATTCTTAGGTAGTCTTCCATTAGATCCTCTTCTTGCTCGTGCCTGTGATGAAGGCAAGAACTTTCTCACTGAGGTCCCCCAATCCCCTGCTGCAGTTGCATTTGCTTCTGTACTGCATGGTGAGTAAATATTGATCACAGTGCTGCAGGCTATCACTTTTATATGAGATCTGTTCAAAAAATTCTAGAACTTTGTCCACAAAATTTTTCTACATTCAAAATACTCTCTTCCACAATTTATACTCCGCTCCAAAAGCTGTCTTGGTACGCCTCTTGTTGGATCATGTGAAGTGCCATCTATGAATTTTCTTTTATCTCATCTATTGTTGCAAATCTTCATCCTTTCAATGGGGTTTTCAACTTTGGAAATAGATAAAAGTCCACAGCGGCCAGGTCTGGAGAGTGCGAAGGATGATGCAGCACAAAGATCTTGCTTTTTGTTCAGTAGTCATGCACCAACAGGGATGAATGTGCTGGTGCATTATCATGATGCAAGAGTCATGAAGTGTCTTGCCACATTTCAGGCCATTTCCTTCTCAATTTTCACACAGGCATCACAACATTTCCTGATAGCACCATTGATTAACATTTTGTCCATGTGACATGAATTCATAATTAATCAATCCTTCAAAGGCAAAGAAAACTATCAGCATGGCTTTGACATTTGAGCTCACCTGAGAACCTTTTTTTGGTCTTGGAGAATATTTCCCAACCCATTGTGAAGACTGAACCTTGGTCGTAACATCATAACCGTAGACCAACATCCCATCACCAGTTATGATTCTCTTAAGAAACCTCTTGTTCTCATTTGCGTGATCCAAATGCTCTTCACAGATTGTGAGGTGAAGGTCTTCCTGGTCTTTCATGAGCTGTGGTATGAATGTCGCAGTAACACAATGCATTCCAAGGTAATGTGTCAGGATTTCATAACATGAACAACTGCAAGCTCTTGGACAGTCAGTCTTTGATTAGCATGAATAGTTTCCTTGATGTTTGGACATGAGCATCATTCGTAGACGTCGAAGGGCATCCTGAAGGTGGGTCATCTTTAACTTCCATCTGGCCATGAAGACTGGTTTGATGCACCATATTTTATTAAGTGTATGAAGCAAGACATTTCTTTTCAATTACAAGAGATGGAATATTTAGATTGAGACTTAGTGTTGGGTCATGTAGCTGAGACCTTTTTTTCAGTTTTTATCCTCTTCATTATGGAAAAGTTGTTCACGAGAGTATGTTGAGAGATACATAGATATAATGTTAGCTGCAGTCCTATGTAATTTTGACAACTCTTCTGAATGAACATCATCATAACATCTTAACAAAGGAGACACTAGAACCAACTTTGAATACTGGAAAACTGTGAGAAAGGGCATTAAAGAATGATGTGCTATAGAAGTCAAAAACTGTTTTTAGGCCCTAGAAACATTAGAATCAAAAGAGAACATGGAGGGAAAGTGGAAAGAAATTAAGTCCATGATACTAAGTATGGCGGAGGATACATTTGGAAGAAAGAAGAGAATCAAGAAGAGAAAAAGGTTCAACAGGATATTTCAGAAGGCTACAGAAAAGACAAGAAAATGGGTGAGAATTGAGTTGCTGACAGGGCGAATGAGCAGAAAAGGGAACATTTTTTCGACATCAGAAAGGAGATGAAGTGAATCTTGATATCAGAGAAGAGAATATGAGGTGGTACCCAAAAGGAACTGATTTTTATTTTTAAACCTATTTATTCAGATTTTAACCATGAACCTTCAACCCATTCAAAGTACTCTCTGCTTGCTTTATTCCATTTTTCAAAACATTGTTTAAATTCATCTCCCACATGTGCATAAGATGAGATACAATAAACATCAGTATCATACTCCCAGTGTTTTTCAAATAGTTGTCTTAAGAATAAAAATGCAATCTATTGTCGATTGGTTTGGTCAAAAGCCAGATTGGTATTACTTTATCTTGTTCTCTGTGAATGGTTGTAATTTTCTTGGTATTGATAGGCAGTAGGTTACTTCCAGAAAGTTGATGATACCGTTGTAGTTACCACATCCCATTTTGCTTCCCTTCTTTTCTATCAGGCATATTATGACCAATTTCCATTCTTCTGGTAATGTCTCATTGTTCCATACCAACTAGATCAGTTGGTATCCAAGTGCAATATCTCACCTCTCCCTTTGATTAATTTGCCTGTAATTCTGTTTTCCATTGGGGCTATTTTGTTTCTGAGTCTTTCGATTGCAATCTTCACATCTTCTTTAGTTGCCTCTCACTCTTCTTCATCTTTTTTTTTTTTCCTGCATTGTGTCTGCAGGTAATATCTCATTGAAGTCTGTGCAATTCAAGAGTTACGTTCTTCCCATTATGACAGGAGCATAGAGCACTATAAACACAGACAATTATCTTTTACTCTAAGTACAGATGACATTAAAAAAGAATGAATACATATCTTTCTGGTAGCAGTTGACTGTAGAAGTTCTTTGTTAAGACAAACTCAGAAGTTCTGAATTTTCCAGTCAGGCTTCACATTATGAATGATAATTACAAAGTTCAAAACCCTGGCCGACAAATACTTGAGGACATTGAATAGGAAGTACAAGAACAGTAACAAGGAGTAGGACAGAAGCTGCTTTCATAACTTAAATACATCTGCTGCAGGACTTCGAAGTGCGTGGTTACATGCAGATGATTGATGGTGGCATAACAGCATCGAAGCAGCACCCCTTGGTCATGGCAGCGGTTGTGGGAAGTGCGGTGGTGACTAGTGCCATGTGTATTTCGATGTGCAGTTGACAGGCGGTGGTCGATACCACAATATCTACAGTCTGTTCTTCATTTTTTAATATGTTTATGAGAGCATCCACAGGAAAGCCTATACAATGCCGTGTGTGACTTTAGAATCCTGGAGAATGGTGCAAACTTGTGTGGATGGATGAAGGTAAGCAGTGAATTTCCAAGAGGTCACATAAGAAATGTTCAGATTGAGATGGGCCTCAGACTAGAAGACGCTCTGTCATATGTTCTGTTCAGCCTCATCTTAGAGAAAGTAGTGAAGGAATGTAGGCAACAGGAGTGGGCTGGAGTACAGATTGATGATGATTTCAATTGTATTGCATACACAAATGATATGGTACTGCTAAGTGAATCAAACCACGAGTTGAAAGAAATGTACCAGAAAATGGACAACTATGTACCAGAAGCTGGGCTGCAGGTGAATCATCACAAAACAGAGTTCATGCAATTAGGAAGAAGGCAAGAGCAGGGAGAATTTTTTGCGTAGATGGCATGAGGTTTAAGATAGTTTACCAGTGCAAATACTTGGAATCTTGGTTTACCAGTTACAAAAGCATAGAAACAGACATAAAGGAAAGAACAGCAGGGAGCACAAAATGCATGTATTTCCTAAGAGAGATTCTCTACTCAGATTCAGTATCAGCGAACTCGAAGATGAGACATCTGGAGGAAATGAACACAAGAAAGAAAGGAATGGAGGTATTTTGTGGTGACAGAGTGTCGTCTGCAGGGGCTGTGATTGCTGTATATGTATGTATGTATGTATGTATGAGCAGATTTCAGTCCTGCGAATCTATTAGTTATAATTGCATTTCCAAAGACCCAGTATCTGGTGCAGCAGAAAATGGTGTGCTAAATAAATTTAATTCATTTTGTAGGCTACACAGTTCTGTAAACCTTGTCTTGTTAGATTGATGGAGTTGCACAGTATTTTGTTTGTAAGTCTTGAAATGTGAGTCTTGAAGGTAACTGTAGCAACGAAATGCTTTTGATAAATGTTAGGTTTACTGTAGTGAGCTGCCTTTCACATAGACAGTGTTTCTCCATGAATGCATACATTTTGCCATATACGTTAGGTAGGAGTAAGCAGAGCCTCTCCTTGAACTGACAGATTTAAGGAAGGAAGGCCAAGTCTGCAACCCATTTCTTGTCACTGTGTTTCTACTAATTGCCAGCCATTGTACCATACAAGGTAAATCAGCACCATATGCTGCTTCCAGATCTTCCAAAAATCCCTTGAACTGGCAGTGATTGACACCATGGTGCCTTACAAAATTAATACATTGTACCGTGACCTTTGTGATGTCACCACACTGCACATTTTCTGCACAAAGGGCATCCTGGTGGGTAAAACAGTTGTCTTTCTCAAATTTGGTCTTGATTTGTTTCTTACGAGAGACAAAACCTTGTTGACTCAGAACTGTGTGTGGTGCAGCATCTGTCACCACAGAATAGAGCTTGGCCCATGGCAAACACATTTTCAATGGATTCACACACCACCTAAAATATATTTTGACCTGCAGTTGTGGAATCCATAGGTACATCATCTAAAAGTTCCTAGAAAACTTGTAGCTCTGAGTCAACACGCTGCACAAATATTGCAAGCTACACATAGTCTGATGTAATTCTTGAAGTTTTCCTGGCACACTGAATATTCTGCGAGGTTTTGAGGTTGCAGCTGGATCGTGTTGACTTCTTGCCACAATATTTCGGCTAGCAACTGTTCAGTCATCTTAATGCGAGTGTCTTCCTCTGGAGACTGCTGGTTCACGCTGTTGGCTTTCACTCCTGGCACTAAAAACAAATGTCAGACTTTGCCAGCTTGCCTTTCACAGCCCAGTAAGTCGGCCGTAGCTGAGCATTGTATTATCACAGGACACTCTATGGACTATTCTGCCACAAAAATGTTGGCCCTAGCAAGATCGTATTGGGATTCAGTGATTAAAGAATTTTTGGAAATACGTCTAGCACAAGATATTGTAAATCATGAAGGTGACTTTCAACTGGACAATACTTGTGGTCCAGTGGTCTCTTTAATTTCTTCTGAGAGAAAACATTTTATTCATAAAGACGTGTCTGGCGACATGTGACATTTGTTTTTAGCACCACGAGTGCATTCTAACATAGGGTGGACATTTACTTTCATTTTTACGTATGTGCCTGCATGTCACAGAAGGAACAGTATTTGCAGATTATGTGGATTTTGGTAGAGGACACTCCTGAGATGGCCTCTAATGTGCATATGTCTCCACATCAGTTTTTGCTATGAAGCTGACACTTATGAACTAGCAGTCTCCAGTGGCTGATGTTCACCTGAAAATGGTGACTGAATGGTTTGCCAGCCGAAATATTGTGGCGAGAAGTCAATATGATCCGGCTGCAGTCCCGAACATCATAGAATAGAATTACACCAGAGGTTTCATCAAGTGCTAATGAGTAAGTAACAAAATTCTGACCTTTCTCCTCCAGTTGGTCTTCCATATAGGCACACATGCCTCAAATCAGACAAGAAAGTATTTGTTTGGACAGGCAAAATCCTTCAAACTTCATTACCTCTCCTCATGGAGTAATTGAGACTGATGCACATGAAGAACATGCACCAAGTCTACGATTTTTTCTGTCTCAAATTACCTGTTGCTGTACTTGGCCCTTCAGTGTGGCAATAAGTTGCTTCCTTGCACTGCCGACCAGCTCTTCAAAATGTGTGATGTGATGGCATATGTTGTAACAGAGAATATTGTACTTCTTGATTGTATTAAGTATCTTACGGCACACTAGGCACTGAGGCAACCCACCTTAACCAACAAGTAAGAATAGTGCTTCCCAATGGATGGAAAATGGCAGTGGGACTTTTTGAGAAGACATCATTATAGATATGTTTGCAATGAAGTGCGAAGTTTTAACATATGATGCCAAGAATTGGGTGTCCATCCAAGCGTGCCCACAGAGCAATGCACAAATGCAGCATAGTAGGACTGCCTGGCGGGTTGCCTATCCACGTGGGCCTGCCCATGGGCGAGATGAGGAGTGCATGCAAGCATCCCATGCATGATGGGGCAGCATTGGAATAGCCTAGTTTAAGTGCCTCCGCGCACATTGTAATTAGTCTAATCTTTTGCTTAGGTTCCTACGGGCTGAAGAATATCCCTTGCTATTATTCCAAAAGAAGTGCCCAAATGTGTGAGAATTGTAATTAAATTGTTTAAGCATTACTATTAGTTACAGCCTAACCATCACTTCAGAAATCGCTACATATTCCGACATAACCATAGTTGTACACCACTTGATAACGTCTTCCTTCAAAACAAAGTTAATGCATTTTTGTAACAAAATAATATGCCAATAATTCACGTGTTTTTTTGCAAAAGGTGCCACACCTTCAGCGGTCGAAGGTAGTTGGTATACTGTCTGGAAGAGGAACTACCATAGCTCTTGTTTATTGTTGCTATCTTACCTTCCATTTGGAATAATACTGAAGTTTTAGCCCAACCCACATCTGATAACACAACTATGACAAACACTACACACAGTATAGTTATTGTTAGGATGGCATTGTTAGAAGACAAAGTAGTAGTAGCACATTGCTCAAACTTTTAACATCCCCTACCAATTCAGAATTAGGCAAATCAAAGCTCAAGAAAGTTTATTGCCTAATGGTTATAAATATTGTGGTTGTAAATATTACTTGAAAGTCAACACCTACCCAATGACATTGTATTTCCACTAAACATTTTTTCACCAGTCATGTTGTATTATTAAATGTAAATGGTGGAAATTAATCATTACAGTACTGCAGAAGCAAGATTCTGAACATTGATAATTTGAAGGGACCAATAAAAATTATCATAAACTGCGGGAAAACATTGTCTGTTTAGCCAAACTGTATAGCAAATGTGGGTACAGAGGTCCTTGTGCACACACAGTGGCCTACAGTATTGGTAAGTCCAAGGTGACATACAAATAAAGAGAATTAATGTTGCCACTCAGTGCACAGTTGAGGTGTGGAACAATCAACAGGCACATAATCAAGATCAGACTCATTGCTAAGCTTTTGGGCAATTCCCTTCCTCTTTCTTTCTGTCTTTCTCTCTGCCTTTGACAACTACGTTGTACTGATCCTGGTGCTGTTGCCCAACTGGAGTGAGAGGTTGTGTCAGGTGGGGAGAGTGAGAGGACTTGGAGGAGAAGGGGAGCAGGAGAGGTGGAGGGAAGGCAAGCTGACAGTTGGGATGGAGAGGCAGGAAGGGAATGGGTTAGGATTGTGGCACTGGTTACCTGAAAATCGTTCAGAAAGAGTACGTTGCCTGTAGATCATGATGAAGTGAGTTATGAGGAGGGATAGGCTGAAGATGAAACAGAGGAAGAGAGAACTGTGGAGAGGACATTGCAGGTGTAGATTTAAGGAGTGAAGTGGGAGGCACGAGGGCAGGTTGGAGGAGAGTGTGGGACAAGGCATAGTGGAGATCATGAGGCCAAGAGGACTGCAGGATCTAAACATGGGTTGTAAGAACTGTTCCCATCTACCATAACTCAGAGAAGCTAGCATTGCAGAGGAGGATCCGGGTGATACAGGTTGCTGAAGTGGGTATTGAAGCTGAACATCTGCCAAGTTGCCACTGGCTTGTCCATTGCTGTTGGACACAGTTTTGGTGTGTCCTTTCATTCAAGGGGATAGTTGGTTGGGGGTTGCATCCACATAAAAGGCTGTTCAGCCTAGTTAGTATGTGACACTGTAACAATGATTGAAATATTATTTATGAGCCTTGCTCAGCATGTTAATACAGTGAATAGTTGCCTTTACTCCTTCCATTGTTTGTATTCCACTAAAGACTTCCTAGCATCATGTTGACACTTTTTTTTTTTAATGACATAGGACATTAATGGATGTGGATTATGAAACAGTTGTTGGAATGTTTTGGAGGAAGTTTTTGCAAGATGTTTAGAACTAACATCAAATCCTACAGCAAACTTCTATATTCTAGAAATATTATCCCCACAAGTTGACAGTTTGAGTTTCACCAAAAATGATTCTGTAACTCTTTAGTGAATATATATATGCTGAATAAATTAGTTTATTCATTTTTAAATCACATATAACAATAATCATGCATACTTCACTTGTAACTTAACTAAAGCATTATATTAATTCTAAGGTTTGGGTGTCCAATTAAGGTTTTGATCTATGTCTAATGTCAGAAACTTTACATTATCTGCTTCTCATATTTCACTAAACAATGGAAAGTCCAAGATAGAGTAGCAACAGTGTGGAAAGTATAGATTGCTACTCACCACGTAGAGAAGGTGCTGAGTTTGTCATGCACAATTAAAAGGCTGCTAAACATTTGCCAAAAATGTCCTTCTTCCAAAATAGAGCATGCACACACACCAGCACAAGTAACACACACACACACACACACACACACACACACACACACACATATATATATGGTTACTGTCTCTGGCTGCTGGGTCCTGACTACAGACTGCATCTGCTTCTGACGTGTGCAGCAATCTAGGGTGGGCAGTGGGGATAGGAGGTGGTATGGGACATGAAGAGGGAGTGATGGTAGGGTTGGGTAGGGGTGAGGGAGGATGTTGTGCTGTTTTTGAGAGCATGCAGGGATGTGGTGGAGGAAAGGCTGTTAGGTACAGAGTTGGGAGATTGTGCTATTGAGAGGGGGGGGGGGGGGAGGGGGGACGATAGATATAATGGAGGGAAAAGACTTTAGTGTGTTGGTGGAATAGAAGGTGTGTGTAATGCTGAAGTGGGATCAGGGAAGGTTAAAGATAGAGAGAGGACAGAGGTTAGTGAAGGTTGAGGCCAGGAGGTTACGGGAATGAGGGATATGTTGTAGGGAGATTTCCTGCCTGCGCAATTCAGGAAAGCTGGTGTTGGTAGGAAGGTTCCAGATGGTGTCGGCTGTGAAACAGACATTGAAGTGATGCACATTGTGTTGGGCAGCATGTCCAGCAACTGGATGATCCAGCTGTCTCTTGGCCATAGTTTGGCAGTGGCCACTCAAGTGAACAGACAGCTAGTTAGTTGTCATGCCCACATAGAAAGCAGGACAGTGATTGCAGATTAGCTTCTGTATTGCATGACAGCTTTCACAGGTAGCTTTGGCCTTTATGGAATAGGAGATGCATATGACAGGATTGGAGGAGGTGGTAGTGGGAGGATGTATGGGACAGGTCTTGCATCTAGGTCTATTGGAGAGATATGAGCCATGAAGCAAGGGTTTGGGAGCAAGTGTGGTACGGGGATGGACAAGGATATGCGTAGGTTCAGTTGGTGATGAAATACCCCTATGGGAGGGGTGGGGAGCATGCTGGTTAGGCTGCTCCCCACTTTCGGGCAGAACCCTACTACCCTTACCACTCTCTGCCCCATACTGCCTCCTCACCCTCACCACCCAGTTCAGACAGCTTCACGGATCAGACACAGGTGCAGTCCATGTGTGTGTGTGTGTGTGTGTGTGTGTGTGTGTGTGTGTGTGTGTGTGTGTGTGTGCGCGCGCGCATGTGTGTGGTCACACGCTATTTTGAAAGAAGGACCTTTTTCTTCAAAAGCTTAAATGTTCAGCAAGTTTTTCATTGAGCCAGACTGCAACTCAGCTCCTCCATGTGGTAAGTAGCGATCTATCCTTTCCATATATTTCTCACGTTTCATTGTTTCAGGTGATGATTTTTATATCTCATGAGATCTACAAAAAGTACTGCATTGTATGTGCTGAGTCGTGTCAAAATCATGGTAATCCATTAGCCTTTAACCATCTGTTGTTTTCAAGTACTTCAGTATAAGCAATTTCAGTGGATGGACTTGGTATCAAGTCCAGAAGTAATAAACTGATAGATCTGAAATGAATGTGCTAGGTGTCTAAAGCATGTAATTGACTTTTGAGTCACTTCGTTGCATGGACATAAAGGAAACTCTCTTCACTCCAGATCATCATGTGTACTTGACTGCTTTGCTTTCCCCCTCTTCTCTTGCATCATTTCCTTTTACTGTCACAAGATCCACCAACTGGAATCTTGCTGAAAGCCTTTATCTAATTAATTGGAGTACATTGGATCATTCATTATCTCCTCCTAGCAGAAATCTTCAGCACGAGTGTAACTCCAAGACATGATAATATACTTTTGTGATTTGCTTGCGTAGTAGGCACTATGCTTGATGGTTTATTTCATGTAGTTCTCTCATCATTCGAGCCAAACTTAAATAAAATTCTCATTTGCAGATTTGAATAGTAGCTACAACCTCTGTGAAAATGCACGTACTTTAAATATGCAATTTCAACTGTAGTTATGTGTTTAATATATAGCATAAAATGATATTTTCCACTAAATGAATTCGATTTTATTCATTGTTTTATTGTTGCAGGCATCACAACAGCATGTGAAAGTAAGCCAAATGCCATGGATATTGGCTAACAATTTTCACGAACAAAATCTTGAAGAAGTTATACGTATCTGTGATAAACATTACATATGTATATAATATTTTTTATTCATAGCATCGTGCATAGGTACAATTTCACTGGCTGTCACTTGCTCATACATGTTTGAAATTAATTTAATGTTATTTTGAATCCTGATTTTTTATGTATTTGTTTTGCATTTGTTTGAGAATAGAAATATTTTGAGTACATCTGAGTTTTCTTTTGTAAAAATCCTAGATTTTATATTTATAGAAAGAGAAGCTACCTTATTGAAGGGGAAAAAATGAAGATTTATAGTGAGTACATCAAAGGCTCTTCATATTTCAGTCCCATGGGTTCATACCAATTGCTTTCCAACTTACATAAACTTAAGTCCATAACAGATTTGTAAAACCCACAGCTAGTGTTCGTTGTGATAGAATTGGTGAGCACCAGATACATAAGAATCAAAGACATTACTTATTCTCTGTTGTACTATACGAGGGTTGGAACTTTAATAGTGGCAACTATTTATTTCTAGCTCATACAAAATAGATATGTGTTTCAAAGTTTTACTGACCTTCAAAGTAGTCACCAGCATTGTGTATAACCCATTGCCAGCGATGTGGAAGTCATGGGATACTCTTAGCAGTGCCAGTTGAGTTGACAGTTCGAGCGGCGCGGTCTATTGCCTGACGAATTTGTAGCAGTTCTGAAGCAAATGCCCTGAAGTGCTTCCTTTAAAGTTTAGAAGTCGAGTTCAACTTATGAGGACTTAAATCAAGGGAGTGCATTAAGTGGTATAGCACTTACCAGCCCCATCAGTCAAACAAATCAGTAATCACTGTACGTGCTTGAGTATTATCCTGCAAAATGATGGTCCTGCAGAAAGTGTCATCACTTCTGTCTCCATGCGGTTCAGTTTTGGAACACAACCTACGACCAGCTTAGAGACAAAAGTGATGACACTTTCTGCAGGACCTGACCATCATTTTGCAGGACAATGCTCAAACACGTACAGTGCAAGCTGTTACTGATTTGTTTGATCGATGGGGCTGCTAAGCACTATACCACCTACTGCACTCCCCTGACTTAAGCCCTTGTGAGTTCAACTCGATTTCTAAACTGAAGGAAACACTTCATGGCATTTGCTTCAGAACAGCTACAAATTCGTCGGGCAATAGACTGCGCCACTCGAGCTGTCAACGCAACTGGCACTGCTAAGAGTATCCTACGACTTCCACATCGCTGGCAATGGGTTAAACACAATGCTGGTGACTACTTTGAAGGCCAGTAAAACTTTGAAACATGTCTCTATTTTGTACGAACTGTAAATAAATAGTTGCCCCTATTAATGTTCCAAACCTTGTATAAAGCAAGTTGTCATTTAATGTTGTTATCAAAAATCTGGAAAATGTCTTCACCGATTTACTGAAAATTTCATCGTGATTCTCAAATAAATGTTTGGATGGACATGGGTTACATATTTTGCCAGAACTTAAGCAAGATTGCTCAGCATGCCATACATGGCCACAGCGTTGTATATTTATTGATTAGTGTGTGTGTGTGTGTGTGTGTGTGTGTGTGTGTGTGTGTGTCTGCATGCAAGTGTGTGCATTCGTGCTTGTGTGTTTTGTAATTCAATAAACTAATCACGTTCTTGTGATTTCTCAAAAGGACCAACAAAGAAAGACATTCCTCTCAGTATTTGTAATTTTTCTGAAGTTTATTGAATTATGACTGGTGGTCCATTTTTATTAAATTAACAGTTAAATGGCAAAGTTGGGGAGGGGGATCAGCTAATATATAAGGCACAGAACTTAAACACTCCGGATATTACATTTTTGGTTATTCAGTAGAAGCATGCAGTTTCAAGTAATTGTCTGAGCAAATGGAACAGTGGTGTACCAATTGCAAGTTTTGAGTAGCGATAGAACCCACAATCTAGGGGTAGCGTCTTTGTCCAGTAACAGAATGTCCTGGGTCCCAGATGCAGTCCCAGCCACTGTTTGAATTCTAAATACAAATCGTCGGCAGTGGCAGTGGAAATCTTCCAGAATGCGGAGTTACCCTCATTTGGTTAACAATTTTTCAAATGGAGCAGGTGAGCAGACAGTTTCAGGACAGCTTCTCGACTTTGGGGTGGGAAACTATTCCTAAAAGGCAGAAGAAATGGCAATGGTCAATGGCATGAAGGATGCTGAAAGCAATGGAAACCACTGCACTAAAGACACATTACGTGAAGTCACAGGAAAAGTCTTGGAATTGCAGAAGTATGATGATGATCTCTTCGTTGGCAAAAAGACAATGGATTATTCCCCCATTTGGATCTATGGGAGGGGCTGTCCAGGGGGGAAATCCTATGAGAGAAAGATTGAATAACCAATGAAGTGGTAACATCCTAAGAGTCGGAATGTGGAATGTCAGAAGTTCAAAATAGTAGTAGGAAAGTTAGAAAGGGAAATGCAAAGGCTCCGTCTACATGTAGTGGGGATCAGTGAGGTGAAATAACATGACGGGTGAACGGCGCCAGTTTGAGGCTACAGAGACAAGCCACTGCTAGGGTGCCCAGCACTGTATTTCTATACGGGATGTATTATATTCAGTATCGGCCGCTTGGGGCAATAAACTGAGAGGGGTTTATGGGTATCCAAGAGTAGGATTTACTTGCAGTACATATCGTGGGTGAAACTGAAAAGTGCGTGCCTAATGATAATTCACTTATGTTGAAAAATGTTCTCAAACAAGATACTCTATCAAAGTTCCTTAGAAATATATTTGTGTAATCAGGAAGGACTTTGTGTTTATCCTGTATTTCATTTTCCCTGTAATGCTACAATGCACTTCAAATCCACACCGCCATGTTCCAAGGAACTTACATGAGTGCTTGCACGGGGTCAGTTAACAAGGAAAGAGGGTCCAATCAATTAAAATCAGATTTATGCTACTATTGAATACTGATACACTTGTTACAACTAACACTCTGATGCATTTCATTTTTAAATACTAATTTTATTTTGATGTTTGCGTAACTTTACATGTAGATTTTCCTTTTTGAATAAAAGTAGGTGAGTAGAGAGACCATCAAAGCCAGATTCTTTACATATTGCAGAGCAGTATCCCGGAATCTTACCTGGGCTACAATTACCAAGAGAGAACTTTGCAGTTTCACAGAAATGGTAGCAACTATCAGAGACCACTGGAAATTTGAACGGCTTGCTCTTTCTTCTTTAAATAGGTGCCTTTGCTGTGGTTGGCACCTATAAAGGTCGGAATCCAAGACGTTATCTATTTTCTATGTCCTAACAGCTAGAACTTTGCTGCTGTTATTCTGAGCAATTGGCAGACCTAGTTTCTGACATCGGGGATGTATTGATGACCGGGCACTCTGATGTCATAAAACTCTGGGGAATACCAATTTTCCTTGTTGGGCATGAGCTGCTGCAGTCATATGGTACATTCTGAAGACACTGATGGTTATTGGATTAGGTTCTAGACACGTGCCGCCTAGAGTCTTGTTACCAGTTTTTGCTCTTTGTTACCTTACCCCCCACCCCCCTCCGCTGTATGGGGAGTGCCAAACTCAGTGGAACGTACATTGCAGCATCATGTCGAAGGGAGATTGACCAAAATTGCAAGGAATGCGAAAGGAAAGCAACTGTGATACAAGGAACACTGCATTCATTGAGGCATTAGCAGTGCAGCATTAGTCTCCTGTCGATATTTTAGATGGCATTTTTGCAAATAGTAAACACCAGTGGCAGTGCACAAGAAAACCCCACTTGGACCATTTGTTGAAGAAATATTCTTTTAGCTGAAGTACGCAAGTTATATATGGTGCTCAAAGCGATTTTATTGCAATATTCTGTTTTATAGCATTATCATTTATACACATTATAATTATGTAATAAAAAATAAATAAATAAAAAATTGTAGACACGTGGAATCTTATCACATAGGGAGTACTTTTGGAAGTAGTTACGGGTATGACTGAAGAGGGATAGTTGTTTTCTTTCTTTTTTTAACATAGGGTTATAGTAGCAGTGTCAAGTAGGGATGGATTTGATTTTTGTTTCTTTTCACTTTGGAGATTAGATAGAGAGATAGGTCCACGACACAAAAAAAGTAGCATCTTTGATTAGTAATCAAATGTCCTTGGTCCTGGGTTTGAACCCCGCCCCCACTTAAATTTTGAATAGATCAGCTTTGGCAGCAGAAGACTTCTGGCTAAAGAAGTCATCCCCATTCTGGCAACGGCCTTATCAAAGAGGGCGGAGGAGCGGACAGAGTTTCCCGCCCCTAAAGGCGGAAGAATTAACAATGACCAACGGCGTGAGGCTGGTAAGGCAATGGAGACCAGTGCATTAAGGATACACAATGTGTTTCCACTGGACATGTGGCCTGAAATTGAAATAGTGTCATGATGATCTCCTCATTGGCAAAAGATTTTGGAATAGTCTCCTGTTTGGAACTCTGGAAGGAGCTGTCAAGGGGGAGGTGATATGAGAACAAGATTCCATAACCAACAAAAGGACAACATTCTACAAGTCAGGGCGTGGAACGTCAGAAGTTTGAATGTGACAGGGAAGCTGGAAAATCTGATAAGGGAAATGCAGAGACTCAGTCTAGATGTAATGGAGATTAGCGAAGTGAAATGGAAAGAAGACAGCACTTTCTGGTCAGATCACAATTTAGTAGCAATGAAGAGTAAGCTGAAGTTTAGAGACTAGTCAGGAAGATTCAATGTGCAAAGAAGTGGGATACCCAAGTATTAAGGAAGGGAGAGATACGGTTGAAGTTCACTAAGGCTATAGATACAGTGGTAATCAATAGCTCACTAGGCAGTTCAGTTGAAGAGGAATGGATATTTCTAAAAAAGGGAAATCGCAGAAGTTGGAAAGAAAAGCACAGGTACAAAGAAGGTAAGTGTGAAGAAACCATGGGTAACAGAAAAAATGAAATAAATAGAAAGTGGAGGGAAGTTAAAGCAAAATGCCTGCATGGAAAATATGAAGAAATCGAAAAAGAAATGATCGTTGGGAGGACTGAGTCAACACGTAGACACCTTCGGTGTCATTAAAAGCAAGTGTGGTAACATTAAGAGTGCAGAGGGTACCCCACTGTTAAATGCGCAGGAGAGAGCGGATAGGTGGAAAGAGTAGGCCTATAGTGAAAGCTTGTATGAGGGCCATGTGACTGAAGAAGAAGCAGGAGTTGATAGGGAACAGATAGGGGATCCAGTATTAGAATCAGGATTTAAAAGAGCATTAGAAGACTTAAGATCAAATAAGACAGAAGGGATAGACAACATTCCATCAGAATTTCTAAAATCACTGGGCGAAGGGGCCAAAAAACGACTTGTCAAGTTGGTGTGTAGAATGTAGGTGATATACAATCCGATTTATTTAGGAAAAATATCGTCCACAAGATCTGACAACTCCGAGAATTTTCGCGCTCATGCATCCAAGTTGCTGTCAAGAATAATATACAGACGAATGGAAAAGAAAATTGAGTGCCTGTTAGATGACGATCAGTTTCGCTTTAGGAAAGGTAAATGCACCTGAGAGGCAGTGCTGACGTTGCAGTTGATAATGAAAACTTGAGTAAAGAAAAGTCGAGACACGTTCATAGCATTTACCGAATAGGAAAAAGCGTTCGACAGTGTCAAATTATACAAGATGTTCGAAATTCTGAGGAAAACAGGGAAAGCTGCAAGGAGAGATGGGTAATATGCAACTTGTACAAGAGCCAAGATGGGTGCTAGGATTAAAAAAGGGTGTAGGAGAGGGATGTAGTCTTTCGAACCTACTGTCCAATCTATATAGCGCAGAAGCAATGATGGAAATAAAAGAAAGGTTCCGGAATGGAATTAAAATTCAAGGTGAAAGGATACCAGTGATAAGATTCTCAGATGACATTGCTTTCCTCATTGAAAGTGATTACATGATTTGCTAAATGTACTGAACAGTCTACTGTGTAAAGAATATGGATTGAGAGTAAATCGAAGAAAGACGAAAGTAAAGAGAAATAACAGAAATGAGAACAGCGAGAAGCTTAACATCAGTGTAAAGGATTACGAAACAGACGAAGTTAAAGTGTTTTGCTACGTAGGCAGCAAAATAACCCATGATGGACAGAGCAAGGCGGACGTAAAAAGCATACTAGACTGACAAAGAGGACATTCCTGGCCAAGGAAAATCTACTGGTATCTGTCTTAATTTGAAGAAGAAATTTCTGAGAATGTACGTTTTGTGTACAGCATTGTGTGCTAGTGAAACATTGACTGTAGAAAAACCAGAGCAGAAGATGATCGAGGTTATTTGAGATGTGGCGCTACAGATGAATGTTCAAAATTAGATGGACTGATAAGGTAAGGAATTAGGAGGTTGTGCGCAAAATCGGAGAGGAAAGAAACATATAAAAAGAAGACTAGAAGAAAGGACAGAATGCTGTGACATCTGTTAAGACATGAAGGAATAACTTTCATGTTACTAGAGGGAGCTGTGGAGGGTAAAAACTGTAAAGACAGAGACTGGAATATATCCAGCAAATAATTGAGGACGTTGGTTGCAGGTGTTACTCTGAGATGAAGAGACTGGCACAGGAGAGGAATTCACGGCAGGCTGCATCAAACCAGTCAGAAGACTGATGATTCAAAAGAAAAGTACAGACACTGCCCTCCTGTGGGGCTGCTGAAGATGTGCAGATTTTCGTTGTTGATTAATGTGTAGGATCTAGTGATATAATTTCTTAGTAGGGCCCATCATGGACAGAAAAATCATTTCGAATTTGTCTTATACCTATGTCACCATTGTGTTATTGTCTATGACAATATTGTCAATCAAGTTTGAGTAGTTCTTTGTCAGTTTGGGGCAGTCAATAATGAGTATCTATTTAAGGTATGTACATTTAAGGATGTCTGTGCACTGCACACCATTCGTAGCCAGTCCAGCGGCAGAGGTGACATGTACATTGATTTGATAAGCGCTCAGGCACTTCATTCTCCGACGTACTGTCACTGGATTAGCGACGTAGGCGAAGGGCAGAGAAGCGGCAAGCTCGCTTAAATTATGCAATATCTCGCGGTTACATAATGGCATACACACAGACAGCAGCTTAAAGTTGCACTTTAATCGTGGACTGACTGAACCCGCCATTTAGTAACCGAAAGACGCAAATATTGCATAAGTATTTTTATTGCGTTGGTTGACTGTTGGGCACCATTTCCACTTTGCGCATGATACTTATAAAGTAATAGTAAAAGAATTATAAGAAAAAGAAACAAACTACAGAAAAGTTTTCTGAAATACTACATACTATCTGATCAAAAGCATCCGGACACCTGTGAGTCGACATTAATATGGCGTGTGTCCACGTTTAGCGTCTGTGACGGCTGGACTCTGCTGGGTGCAATTTCAGTGAGGTGTCTGGATGTCTGTGGAGGAATGGCTGACTTTTTGCCTCAAGAGCCGAAACCAGAGAAGCTAGTGATGTTGGATGCTGGCGTCTGGAGCAAAATCGACGATGTAGCTCATGCTGACGGAGTTCCTTTGGGTCACGTCGGGACTCTGGGGAGGCCAGGCCCTGTCCACAAAGAAATTTGCCTTAAATAATATATCTCTTTTTCCAACAAACAGCTCAGCACATACATACAATACCAGGAACAAAAATGATCTGCACAAGGACTTAAAAGCACTTACTTTAGTTCAAAAAGGGGTCCACTACTCAGGATCACTCATCTTCAATAATTTGCCAGCAAACTTAAAAAATTTAGTTACAAATAAAGATCAGTTTAAAAGGAGCCTGAAATACTTACTTAAAAAATTTGAGATGTTCCACATCCACGAGGATCTCCTCAGCACGGATCTAAGGAACGAAAAACTAATCTAATCTAATCTAGTCTCACAGGTGCCGCTTTACGAGGGGGTGCACTGTCATGCTGACGCAATCATTGTCTCCAGACTGTTCCTCTGTTATACTCAGTACGCTGTTCTGTAAAATGTATTCATATACTTCCGAATTTTTTGAGGGCAATAAGGGGAGCTCACCCTAACCACGAAAAACACCCACCTACAGTAACGCTACCTCTTGTGTACTGCACTGTTGGCTATGCGTGACCGACTGAGGTACCTCAGTGGTTAGCACACTGGACTCGCATTTGGGAGGACTATGGTTCAAACACGCTTTGACCATCCTGATTTAGGTTTTCTGTGATTTCCCTAAATCGCTTCAGGCAAATTCTGGGATGGTTCCTTTGAAAGGGCACAGCCGACTTCCTTCCCCATCCTTCCCTAATCCAATGGGACCTCCCTGTTTGAACCCTTCCCCAAATCAAACAACCAACCAACCAACCACTATGCGTGATTGCAGACAATGTTCTCCAGTCATTCGCCAAATCGAAACCCTTCCAGTGGATTAGCACATGGTATACCCTAATCCACCGCTCCAAATTACTCGTTTTCACTTATCCACTGTCCAGAAGCCTCGCTCTTTAAATCACCTCAAAGTCACTTAACAATGACTACAGAAATATGTAGAGTTGAAGAACTGCTCGACCATTGTATCCTACTTTTTTAACTCCCTCCTCACAGTCGTTGTGCTAGCTGGACTGCTGACAGCACTTTGGAACTGACGAGTGATTTCTTCCGCCGTTTTGATGTAATTTTTGACAACCACCTTCCACAGTGCTCGATGGTGTCTGTTCGTCAGTACATGGGCTCTGCCTGGTGTTGGTCTAGCTATGGTTATTCCTTCACGTTTTCACTTCACAGTCTCTTGGGCAGTTGCAGAAAGGTTGAAATGTCGCTGAAGGATTTCTTACTCAGGTGGCATCCAATGACTAGCCCACGTTTGAAGTCACTGAGCTCTCCCGACCGATCTATTCTGCCTTTACTGCTTCTCTACTGAAAACACTATATATAGTCCATGCCTCCTTCTATACTGGCGGGTGCGCCTCTCGTGGCTCCTCGTGGTCAATTCCGCTTTTCGCGACATATAGTGGATATTTGTGCTATACATAGGGACTATTGTTGTCAGATAGTGTATTTTCGTATTGTTACCTTCTAATAGCAGAAGATGCCTTGCAACTTTATGAATGAGGCAGACCAAATTTCGTCTCGTTCCCCGTAAATTGTTTACATTAGAAGTTTATACTGCAAACTTTTAGAGTCCTCCATGAACTGCGGCGCGGCCCAGTATTATGCGTGACAAACGCCAGAGTGTGATGAAGAGCAAGCGGCGAAGCACATCTATAGGTAGTTGTAATACTCCCTTCGTTGGTCAGCAGCATGGTCACCATCTGAGATCAATTAATTTCTCATGCCACAGACTGCACCAGTATGGCTAGCTGAAATAATTGCATAAATATCGTCTCCACATTAATGTAACACAATGATTCCTGTGAAGCTCGCACATTAATCAAAATGCACTGGAATCCTAAAGATAGCTCGATGAAACTTGGAGAATACATAGAAAGAACTGTTACACTATAGGACAATAGATAACTGGAAGAAATCCGCAATGAGGTGGAGCATTTTTATTCGAAGACAATAATTATATTGAAGTCACTGAGGTTCACGAAGGACCCTTGGACATTACCAAAGATGGGGCACGGTTCTTAATAGATTGTGTGATCACCACGGACGTCGGTAGAGCATGCTCTGCAACACGCTCTCATGCTGGCCACAAAGTTGGTAAGGATTTTTTATGGTAGGGTTCCTCCTCCAGCGCGGTTGGAAACTGCCGGGTGACCACTGATGCAAATGGACTTGGTGCAGTACGCCTCCCGAACGAATCCCACACATGCTCCATGGGATTTAAGTCGGTTGAACGGTCAGGCCAATCCATTCGCTGAAAATCCTGTTCCGAGAGCTCCTTCACTTGCGCAGTGCCTTGCACAACAATGGAGTCAGGGCCGAATGCATACCTGAAAGAGGCGCAGGGAGAAGGAGTACAATGTCATAGTAATGTTTTCCGGCGAGTATACCGTGTTCAAAAATTTGGAGGTCACTACACCAATGGAACATTATGCCTCTCCACATTGTAACATCTAAGTTATCAATACGGTCATGTTCGACAATGCTGGACTTTACTCTCATACGGGGAGAGGTTGGAACACATAATGCACCCAGGAACATTGTTGAACATGATCCAGATGTTATGGTGCGTCTTTTCAGGGGTGCATTCGACCCTGGCTTATTCTTTATGGATGACAATGCGCCACCGCATCGATCTGGGCAACTGGAAAGAGCACTTGAGGGATGCGCTGGGGAGAAATAGCGCAGCACGTCCAAATGCACCAACGACCATCTAGCAGCTGTCAGCCGATGGATTTGCAGTACTCCACATACGAGAATTTTGCGAGTTCATGTGCCCGGATAGATGAAACAATGCCTCATCAGTGAAAAACGTTTCATTAAGAATGTCCCTTCCATTTTGTTGAACGAAAGAACTCCTTACCAACCTTGCGACCAGCATGGGAGCGTTTTCAGAGCATGCACTGCTGTCCATGGTGATCACACACACCATTAAGAAGCACGTCCTGACTTTTGTAACGTCTGTTCCGTCCCCAGTGGTAAATATCGAAAAAATTAAACGCAATGATTAAAAAGATTTAATATGGACGAGAGCTTTCATCTCCATCCGAAATACGGGGTGTTCAAAAAGTCTCTCCGCAGTGCCGTATGATTGTTAGTCGCGCAGTGAATATACCGAAATGAAACTCAGTGAAATACAAGTTATTAATTTATTGAATATTCATTTTTAGTTTCAAATTTTCACATTAAATGTTGAAAGTGTCCCCCCTGTTGTTGAATACACAATTCAATTCGTCTAATCATCTTTCCAAACACAAGCTGTAACATTTCTTCTGTAACAGAAGCAGTGGAAGTGGATATTGCAGTTTTCATTTCATCGATGGATTTTGGGCGGTTTTTATAGACAGTTGCTTTCGCTGCACTCCAGAAGAAAAAGTCAGGTGGTGTTAAGTCAGCCGATCGTGGAGGCCAAAGTCTCTGTGAAATTATGCGATCATCAAAAACATCAGCGAGCAGTGACATTGAAACGCGAGCTGTATGCGCAGTTGCACCATTTCGTTGAAAATAACCGTTCAGAATTTCACTTAACACAAGTTCTCCTATGAATGGGTACAGAATATCACTGCAGTGTCGTTGTGCGCTTATTGTTTCGTTGAAAAATATGGGACCACAATCCGACGTCTAGCAATTGCAATCCAAACTTCTTTTTTTCACAGAATGAAGTAGTTCCTCATGAATACATTGCGAGTTCATGTGCCCGGATAGATGAAACAATGCCCCATCAGTGAAAAACGTTTCATTAAGAATGTCCCTTCCATTTTGTTGAACGAAATTTTTGAACCATTGACAATAATGCAGTCTCCTGCCATGATCAGTATTTTTCAGTTTTTGCACGACTGTCACTTTGTATGGGAAAAGCTCTAATTTTTTCTTTACAGCTGTGTGGGCCGTTCCGACACTAACATCGATGACCTGGGCGAGTTTTCTTAATGGCTTGTTCGGACTCATGGACATTTTATCGGAAATATCGAGTAGTTTATCCTCAGACAAAACGCTAGGACGACCACTTCTCGGTCCATCTGTCACTGAATCCGTACTTCGAAATATGTTAATTAAATCTCGCACAGTATCGCGATGTGGGAGTGTTGTCTCCGGAAAAACTGAATTAAATGTTTGACGAACTGAAAATGTGTATTTACCGCCAGCTTTGAACACAAGTTCTTCAATGGTTAGCATTTTAACAGTGACAAAAACGAAACAAACGAACAAAGGAACTAAACTTAAACGTTCACGTCAACACGTAACGGCACGCACCAACGATACTACTGACGCTGGCTGAGATAAACGAAACAGTGGAATGTTGGGAGAGTCTACTTGAAGGGACGTAACCCAGGCAGGCGAACAATCATACGTCACGCGCGGCTAACAATCATACGGCACTGCGGAGAGACTTTTTGAACACCCCGTATTATACTGAGTGCGATACTGGCCGCATAGGCGGCGTAAATTTTTCTCATTTGTATTATTAATTATGTAAAATGTTACTTTCAATATCTGAGTGCAAAGATTACTAATTATGCACAATATAATCTAATAATGTGAAGAAGAACAGCGCTCTTCTATTTTTTTTCTCTTGTCTGATGTAGACGTCGGACATGTTTGTTAATTGCTGACGAATGTAAGCTCATTTGTGATATTAGTTCAATAATATAATATTTTAAAGTTATTTTTCACCTTTATTTGTAGAAGGTGAGCCCTGTGTTATGTCTGTTTCCCTATAAAACCAGTATTCTGAGTAATCTTCAGCTCAACAGTTAAAGTTACCGCTGCAGCCATAGACGCCATTACATGGCTTTTTTTTTAATTCGCGAATTTAGCGGAAGCGAAGAGATCGCTCGCTCCAAATATAACAAATATTTTTTCCACAGCCGCCTGACGCAGCGGAAGAAAGCATAGTTTTTAAGATTTTTATTTCCATTTAGTCGCCGAGATCCAGAGCCACGACTCGGACTTCAATTATTTGGTAACGGCGGTAAGAACAATTCCCTCGCGTGTGTCGGCAGCTGAAAATTGTAACAAAGAACTCATGCTTGTTAAAAATATTAGCCGAGGCAAAAACAAAAATATTATTTCAGTTTATAATTTAAATGCAATGTGTTTCTAGACTGGCTCATATTAAAGCAACTTTAATGTGAACATAAAGTTTGTTCATCTTAATCTTTATTAATCAGCCAGTTATCAAAAGCAATAAACTCAAAAGTATAAATAAAATCTCAAAAATAATTTCAATTCAATTCAAAATCAAATCCAAATCACAATCATTAAAAAGCCTCGCGCGCCCATACATTTTATTTTATCGCGAGATGTCCAGGCACCATCACGGTGGCTTGAATGTAATTATTGTCTTCGGATAAAAATGTCATTTCTGTACGTCTCATTGCGTATTTCTTTCAGTTATTTTCTGCATTATACTGTAGCAGTTAGTTCGATGTATAGTCCAAGTTTCAGCGGGCTATCTTACTTGGCAGCGACACGTCATGTGAAAGTTACTTTCTCTGTTTTGAACAGCTGCGTGGAAATCCTCTGGATCAACAGGCGTCGGTTCGATATCACTCGCGGGTTTGGACAGCAATATTGTGACCGTGGATAGTTTCCAATATACAATTTTGGCTGGGTAAACTAAAGAACCTATAAGCACACTAATCCTGGTATAAACTGCATGTATTCTTAATGCATATCAACGCACAAGCTATAGAGCACAGAAATCTGATGAATATGGGAGAAAACAGAGGAATAATTGCCAGACGCGGTGCTTACTTACATACTGCAAAGTGCCTTGCTGCGGCGACAGTGTTGTCAGTGGCGCAAGGACCCGGCGTCGGAGAGAGGCCTACAACGTCTCGGCTGCGCGTCTCGTCTCCTCTCTAAAGGGGGTTTCACAGGAACGACTTTCTGGTCAAAATCAACTGCTCGAAGTGCGTGCGCCTTTCGTGCCTGCTTGTAAATCAACAGCCAACCATGTCACGAGTGAGACTACGCCGTCAATGATCTATAGATTGTGTCGAGTACAGTGTCTTAAGTTTCCCAGTATGTTGCACATTGCGCGTGTGGAGAAACAAGGATTTTGGAGGCTTCTGCTAACATTGAAAATTACCCAATTTTGGCCACGCTCACTCTACTATAGAGCTGTATCTTGTGTTTTCTTTCGTGTCTTCTTAATCGTTACTGTGTTGCTTTTTTTTCTTTTCGCAGCACACTGAAAAGGTTTCACGAGGTCCTGGTATTTTTCCTAGTATTGTTTTGCTGGCCAATGGCTTTGATTAGGTGGTAACACCGCTTCCCATAAGATCGCCGAAGTTAAGCGCTGTCGGGCTTGGGTAGCACCTGGATGGGTGACCGTCCGGTTCTGCCGACCGCTGTTGGCAAGCAGTCTGCGCTCAGCCCTTATGAGGCCAATTGAGGAGCTACTTGATTGAGAAGTAGCGGCTCCGGTTACGAAAACTGACAACGGTCGGGAGAGCGGTGTGCTGACCGCATACCCCTCCATATCCGCATGCGGTGACGCCTAACGACTGAGGATGACACGTTGGTCGTTCGGTACCACTGGGTCTTCCGAGCTCTGCTCGCTCGAAATTACGGAGTTATGGAGTGTTCTTCTGCAAGAGAGGCGAAACATCTGAAAACAATAAGCCAGAATTATTTGATGACGCAATTCGATGTTATTTCGCAGTTAGCAAGAAAACAAGATTCAGAAGATATTGCTTGTGTTTGCAAGTATATACACTACTGGCCATTAAAATTGCTACACCAAGAAGAAATGCAGTTGATAAACAGGTACTCATTGGGCAAATATATTATACTAGAACTGACATGTGATCACATTTTCACTCAATTTGGGTGCATATATCCTGAGAAATCGGTACCCAGAACAACCACCTCTGGCCGTAATGACGGCCTTGATACGCCTGGCCGTTGAGTCAAACAGAGCTTGGATGGCGTGTTCAGGTACAGCTGCCCATGCAGCTTCAACACGATACCACAGTTCATCAAGAGTAGTGACTGGCGTATTGTGACGAGCCAGTTGCTCGGCCACCATTGACCAGGCATTTTCAATTGGTGAGAGGTCTGGAGAATGTGCTGGCCAGGGCAGCAGTCGAACATTTTCTGTATCCAGAAAGGCCCGTACAGGACATGCAACATGCGGTCGCGCATTATCCTGCTGAAATGTACGGTTTCGCAGGGATGGAATGAAGGGTAGAGCCACGGGTCGTAACACATCTGAAATTTAACGTCCACTGTTCAAAGTGCCGTCAATGGGAACAAGAGGTGACCGAGACGTGTAACCAATGGCATCCCATACCATCACGCCGAGTGATACGCCAGTATGGCGATGACGAATACAAGCTTTCAATGTGCGTTCACCGCGATGTCGCCAAACACGGATGCGACCATCATGATGCTGTAAACAGAACCTGGATTCATCCGAAAAAATGACGTTTTGCCATTCATGTACCCAGGTTCGTCGTTGAGTACACCATCGCAGGCGCTCCTGTCTGTGATGCAGCGTCAAGGGTAACCGCAGCCATGGTCGCTGAGCTGATAGTCCATGCTGCTGCCAACGTCGTCGAACTGTTCATGCAGATGGTTGTTGTCTTGCAAACGTCCCCATCTATTGAGTCAGGGATCGAGACGTGGCTGCACGATACGCTACAGCCATGCGGATAAGATGCCTGTCATCTCGACTGCTAGTGATACGAGGCCGTTTGGGATCCAGCACGGCGTTCCGCATTACCCTCCTGAACCCAGCGATTCCATATTCTGCTAACAGCCATTGTATCTCGACCAACGCGATCAGCAATGTCGCGATACGATAAACCGCAATCGCGATAGGCTACAATCCGACCTTTATCAGAGTCGGAAACGTGATGGTACGCATTTCTCCTTACACGAGGCATCATAACAACGTTTCACCAGGCAACGCAGGTCAACTGCTGTTTGTGTATGAGAAATCGATTGGAAACTTTCCTCACGTCAGCACGTTGTAGGTTTTGCTACCGGCGCCAACCTTGTGTGAATGCTCTGAAAAGCTAATCATTTGCATATCACAGCATCTTCTTCCTGTTGGTTAAATTTCGCGTCTGTAGCACGTCATTTTCGTGGTGTAGCAATTTTAATGGCCAGTAGTGTATTTTCTCAAACAAAAATGGTATATGTTTTTAAATGTTTGGACAGCATATTTCCTATTCTTTCAGTTCCCAGGAGCATATAGAATTTACCACACGACCTTTAATAAGGACAAGTACTACGAATTTTGCTTTGTCCGTTAATAAACTCTGTTATCGTTGCTTGTTACTACGTTTTCTTATTGTATTTCGATTTAATAGTAAAAAATATAGTCCTTCATAGCCTCACCTTCACCACTGAGATGTAAAGTGCACAGGCGCAATTTGGGCGCTGGCGTGTAAATGAAAATGACTAATCGAGACAGAGGAGACTCAGCATAGAAATAAAACGTTACGGGAGCTGCAGTAGACTCACTTGCCTCGCCTCGAGTGATCAATTGAGACAAGAATGTCGATTACGTAAAAGGTGCTTCACAGTGTCCGTCTACGAGTCCCCATCTCAAAAACCGTTTGGCTTTCTTCGGCATTTGGTTTCACAGTACCAACTCCACTGGGTCCGCCCGGGTTGCCAACACAATTGGTGCCGTAGGTAATGTAAGAACGTGTTTCTGGTAAGGTCGATGTTTGCACGAGACCTGAGACTAAAATTATCTGTGTCTTATTCGCTGAGTTTGAACTTAACGTCTTCACTCGCACTTCTCGTCCCAAGATTGGCGATGTTTTACTGAAGCTCGAAACTTAGTTCAGACTTCAATGTGAGATGCTTTTAATAGTCTTTACAACGAAACCCTCTCTCGAAATCTAGTAGAAAAGCCAAAGTGGTTCTGGTCGATGTAAAGTATGCCAGTGGTAAGAAATACTTTAACTGCAGAACAGTAGTGGTAATGTTACCGATGACAATGCCATCAAAGCGGTTTCAGATTACGCTGATACGACAGCTCCAGACTTAGCAATCATATACAACCCTCGCTCGTCGAAAGATCCGTACCTAAACACTGGAACGTTGTGCAGATCACACCAATACTCGAGAAAGAAAATCCGAAGAATTACAGACCCATATCGCAGACGTCGATTTGCGGTAGTATTTTGAAACAGACACTGTGTTTGAATATTATGAACTACCTTGAAGGAAACGATCTATTAACACACAATCAACACGGATTCAGAAAATATCGTTCTTATGAAACACAACTAGCTCTTGGTTCGCATGGAGTAATGAATACAATCGACAGGGCATCTCAATTTGATTTCATGATTCTAAATTTCCAGACGGCTTTTGACACCGTTCCTCAAAAAGATTTCTAATCAAATTGCGTGACTGTGGAGTATTGTCTCACTTGTGCAATTCGATTCACGATTTCCTTTCAAAAAAGTCACAGCACGCGGTAATCGACAGGAGATCATCGATTAAAACAGAAATGATATCTGGTGTTCCCCGAGGAAGTGTTTTAGGCTCTCTACTATACCTAATCTGTATAAACGATTTAGGAGACACTCTGAGCAGTCCACTTACATTGTTTGCGAATGTTGTTGTGATTTACTGTTCAACAGAATCATCAGAAGATCAAAAACAACTGAAAAATGATTTAGATATCTGTGTGGTGTGAAAAGTGGCAAACGTCTCAAATAATGGAAAGCATGAAGTCGTCGACTCAACCACTTGAGTACTGAAAGCAATCCGTTGCATTTCTGTTACATCAAACAAATCTAAAGGGCGTCAATTCGACTAAATAGCTAGGTTTTACAATTACGAACATTTTAAATTGGAACGGCCAGTAGAAAATTATCTAGAGAAAACGAACCAAATAGTGCATTTTATTGACACAACACTTACAAGATGCAACAGACCTGCTAAAAACACTGCCTACACTACGCATGTCCATCCTCTTTCAGAATATCACTGCGTAGTATGGTATCCATATTATAGGGCATCGAAAAAGTTCAAAGAAGGGCAGCTCCTTTTGTACTTTTGCGAAATAGGGGAGAGAGTGCAATCATTAAAACAAGGACGTTTTCCGCTTCGACGAAATAACTTCAGTCACCAACTTTCTACTCTGAATGCGAAAGGATTTTGTTGACGCCAAGTTCACACAGGGGGAACTGATTATCGTAATAAAACAAGAGAAATTAGAGATAGCACAAAAAGATTTAAGTGTTCGTTTTCCCACGCGCTGTTACAGAGTGTACCGGAAGAGAAATAGTCTAAAGCCGTTCGATAAACGCTCTTTCATGCACTTAAGTGTGAATTGCAGACATGTAGATGTTGATGTAGATGTAGATGAAGAAGCTGTCATTGTACAAAATTCCTCCCAGTACGCGATCAAGAGACACGTGTTACCAAGTGTGGCAAATGGCGTTCCTTAGCCATCTCGCCCTCTGACATCACTTACAGTTTTAAAAATATATCTGTTAGTACCTAACATTGCCTCAACATCACAGTTTCAACTTTGCACTGAAGAATCAAAATATTCGTATCACTACAAAGCAGTTGGCTGTGAACCAAGAGGCATCTTCTGAAAACTGCCATGGAGTGTGCACTATCTCCAATATCCTTGACGATGTTCTTGAAATAAGCAATAGTTGATGACATCACTTAAAGGAACTTGAGATATTACACAGTTATATGTTCTTGGGTTCCACCTGTGATCTAGGGGCGGTGTATTTCACTTGTAAGCAAAACATCCTCGATCCCGGGCTCGAATTCCGTCACTGCTTAAGTTTTGAATAAAATTCATCAGCAACGGCAGCCTAAGACTTCCGGCGTGTGAATCACCCTCATTCTGCCAACGGCCTTGTCAAAGGGGGCGGAGAAGCTGACAGAGGTTCAGGGGACCATTTTGCCTTGGGGTGGGAAACTGCACTTGGGGTGGGTAACTGCCACTAAAAGATGGAAGAATCAGCAAGGATCAACGGCCCGAGCATGGAGAAGGCAAGGGAAATCACTGCATTAAACACACATAAAGTGGGTCCACGGGACATCTGGTCTGTAATAGTGTCATGATGATCTCCATTGCAAAAGATTCCAATTTAGTCCCCCATTCGAACCTCTGGGAGGAGACTGCCAAAGGGCAGGTGAGCATGAGAAAAAGATAGAATAACCAGCTAAAGGATAACGTTCTATGAGTCAGGGCATGAATGACATTTTGAACGCGGTAGGAAGCTAGAAAATCTGAAAAGGGTAATGCTAAGGCTCAATCTAGATATAGTTGGGGCGTCAGTGAAGTGAAACGAAAAGATGACAAGTAGTATCAACAGCAGCAGGAAAAGGTATAATGGCAGTAGAAATCGTTATGAACAGGAAGGTATGACAGAGAGTGGGTTACTGTTAACATTTAATTGATAGGGTTGTTTTCATTAGAATCGACAGCAAACCAATATCGACAGCAATAGTTCCGGTCTACATGCCAACGTCGCAAGCAGAAGATGAACAGATAAAGAAAGTATATGAGGATATTGGACAGGTAATTCAGTTCGCAAAGAGAGATTAAAACTTAACAGTCACGGAGTACTCGAGTGCGGTTGTAGGGGAATGAGTAGAAGAAAGGGTTGCAGGAGAATATGGACTTGGTAATAGGAATGAGAGAGAAGAAAGACTAATTGAGTTCTGCAATAAATTTCAGCTAGTAATAGGGAATACTATGTTCAAGAATCACATCAGGAGGAGATATAATGGGAAAAGGTCGGGAAATACCGGAAGATTTCAATTAGATTATGTCATGGTCTAATTGAAATCTTCCGGTATTAGATTATGTCATGGTCCTCCTCAGGGAGTCACACCTAGTGATTACGTGGCTGGCGACCACAGGGCCCCAAGTTGAGTCCTGGCATTGCTTCCACTTACTTATGCCAGGCTCCTCACTTTTATCTTTCCTATCTGGCCACCCTCGACCAGCTCTTGTTCTT
This sequence comes from Schistocerca americana, assembly GCF_021461395.2. NCBI lineage: Eukaryota > Metazoa > Arthropoda > Insecta > Orthoptera > Acrididae > Schistocerca > Schistocerca americana. The sequence continues at coordinate 321,140,998 of NC_060121.1, read as the reverse complement.
TTCCGACCCTGATGCTATTAGGTTTCGAGGGCTAGGGGTCTTTCATTTTCCAACCTATACTTCTCATGCAGCGTCTGACCCGGAGCGGGCGGCTGCAAAAGGCGTCTGTATCCTATGTTAGGGGCGGCCTCCAGAACTGCGGAAGGCAACGGAATACCACCGGAGATTATCTTCCCTGCATAGTGCGGTCTCCATTTTATGCACAAAAATGGCTTCCTCTCATGTTAAATCAGTGTCTGGAGGTAAAATAGTCCCCCATTCGGATCTCTGGGGGGGGGGGGGGGGCGGGGACAACTTGGAAGGAGGCAAATAATCAAAACGAGAATTGCTACCTAGAATGTTAGAACTCTGCTACAAGCAGGAAAACTAGAAAACCTTAAAAGAGAGATGGAAAAGAATCATATGGACCTCGTAGGAATTGCTTAGGTAAGATGGAATGGACATGGAGAGTTGCAGTCAGATGAATATGTGTTGTACTACTCAGGAGGAGAAGTAAAAGGAATGAATGGAGTAGGAATGATTTTGACAAAGAAATTGGCTAAAGGTGTGGAATGTGTAAACTATGCAAATGACCGGGTTATTGATGTAAGGCTGAAAGGAGCATAAAAAGATTTACTGATTGTCCAGGTATATATGCCAACTTCAGAACATGATGACCAAATTGTAGAGGAAACGTACAATGTAATAGAGAGAATAATGGTCGAAAATAAAAAAAATGCTGCAAAATAGCAATGGGAGACTGGAACGCCATTGTGGGAAAAGGGAAAGAGGGAAACAGTAGGCAGTCATGGTCTTGGAAGGAGAAATGATAGAGGTGAATGGCTAATTGACTTCTGCAGGGAAAGGCAGCTGATAGCGGCAAACATATGGTTCGAGAACCACAAGACGAGGCTCTACACTTGGAAATCACCAGGGGATAAATACAGAAACCAAATCGATTTTATACTGGTAGAAGAAAGATACAGGAATGGAATCACGAAGGTGCACACATTACCAGGTGCAGATATTAATAGTGACCACAACTTACTTATGGCAGAAATAGAAATAAGAATGAAAAAACTGAAGAAGGTGACCATGGTGATGAAGTGGGATCTAGAGAAGATAAGATCCAACAAAGAACAAATTACAGAAATGCTGTCTCGGGAGTTTCTAAACACATTACGAGACAAAGAACCACCTGATAATGCCAACGAGTACTGGAATATGCTGAAAGAAGAAATCATTAAAGCAGGACAGCAAAATATAGGATATGTAAAAGGGAAAAGGTCAAAAAAACCATGGGTCACACAAGAAATGATTTCCAAGATGGAGGAGAGAAGAAAATTGAAAAACAAGAGCACTGAAGATGCAAGAAAGATATACTGAAGGTTAAATAATGAACTGCGAAGAGAAACAGAGCAGGTTAGGAAAAAATGGGTAAAAGACGAATGTGATGAAATTGAAAAACTGGACAGGAAACGAGGAAACGAGTTACTACACAACAGAGTAAAGACTATGACATGGGAACAAAACAGAGCAGGAAGTGCTACTATGGAAATTTTGAGTAAAGACGAAGAGGTAGTGTACAAAGATCGTGACGATGTCCTCCAGAGATGGGAAGAATATCTAAAAGAGCTATATGACACAAATAGCAAACCAGAAACTCTGGAACTTGAATCACACAACAGTGTAAGTGATGACGAGAAATGATCAAACATCATAATGGAAGAAGTAAAGTCTGCCATAGCTGCAATGAAAAATGGCATAGCGATAGGTACGGATACGATACCGGGAGAAATATTAGAATGATTGAACCAAGATGGAATAAGAGATATATTGAGATTATGTAATAAAATATATGACAGTGGTGAATGGCCTGAGGACTTTCTGACAACAGTAATGATTCCATTACCGAAAAAACAAGGAACCAAGAAATGCAGCGAGCACAGGACAATCAGCCTCATTTCACAAGCACCCAAAGTGATGTTAAGAATAATTAATAAAAGACTTGAAAAAGTAATGGAGGAGAATCTTCGCGAGGAGCAGTTTGGCTTTAGACGGAATACGGGCACCAGAGATGCAATAGGGCTCCTACGAATCTTGGGAGAAAGGTTTATTGAAAAAGGAAGAGACCTATATATATGCTTCATCGATCTAGAAAAGGCATTTGACAATGTGGTTTGGGACAAGCTGGCGACTATAATGAGGGAAAAGAGAGTGGACTGGAAAACCAGAAGACTTGTAAACTTATTATATCTTAATCAAAAAGTTTCAATTAAAGTGAGAGGAGAAAATACAAACTGGATCGGACTAGGAAAAGGAGTAAGACGAGGATGCTGTCTATCACCTACTCTTTTCAACCTCTACTTGGAAAATATGATTGACCAATGCTCATTAGTTGACAAAGGCGTAGAAATTGGAGGAAGAAGAGTAGGGTGAAGTTTGCTGATGACATGGTCCTTCTAGCCACAGGGGAAAAACAATTACAGGATTTGGTGGACACCATTGAAACTAACGAAAAAAATTTGGAATGAAAATTAACACAAATAAAACAAAAGTCTTGCACTAGGAGAAAATAAGGAAATAAAAATTATGCTGAATGGAGAAATACTACAACGGGTGCAAAATTTTAAGTATCTTGGAAGCAGGATAGACACCGACTGGAAGTGCACCACAGAAATTAAAACAAGGATAGCAATGGCAAAAGAGGCGTTTTATAAGAAAAGGAGAATTTTCTGCAGTGGTCTGGACAGAGAGCTCACGAAGCGACTCATAAAATGTCTTGTATGGATTTTTCTTCTATATGGTGCTGAAACATGGACTATGAGGAAGAAAGACAGAGAAAGGCTGGAGGCTTTTGAGATCTGGACATGGCGGAGGATGGAAAGAATAAGTTGGATGGACAGAGTAAAAAATGAAGAGGTACTGAGAAGAGTGGGAGAGAAAAGACAGTTACTAGATGTAATAAAGAGAAGAAAAAGAAATTGGATTGGGCATATATTAAGAAAGAATGACGGACTGATAAAAAACAGTTTTAGAAGGTTATGTAGAAGGGAAAAGGAGGCGAGGAAGGAAGAGATTCCAGATACTGAATGACATGATGGACGGTACAACATACAGCAGCCTTAAGAAGGAAGCAATGGATCGCAGAAAATGGAGAGGCAAAGGACCTGCTAGTATAGCAGATAACTGATGGTGATGATGATATCATGGTCAAGCAAAAATTTAGAAATCAGGTATTGGATTGTAAGGCGTACCCAGGAGCAGATATAGACTCGGATTACAATTTAGAAATGATGAGGAGTAGGCATAAGTTTGAGAGACTAGTGAGGAAGAGTCGATGAGGAATGGACATCTCAGAAAAGGGTAGCCATAGAAGATGGAAGGAAGAAATTACGTACAAGAAAGATAACTGCGAAGAAACCATGGGTAACAGGAACAACACTTCGGCTGATTGACTAAAGAAGGAAGGGAAACTCAGGTTTACAGCAATATAAATCTCTTAGGGATGAAACAGATCCAAGACGAAATGACTACAGGAAATATGTCAAGAAATCGAAAAAGAAATGATCGTCTGGAAGATTGACTCTGCATATAAAATAGTCGAAACAACTTTCGGTGAAATTAAAAGGAAAGCTGGCAACATCAAGACTGTGATGGGAATTCCACCGTTAAAAGTAGAATAGAGAGCAGATGGGTGGAAAGAGAACACTGAAGACCTCTATGAGGGGGAGAACTTTTCTGATGTCGTGACAAAAGCAGATATTGGAGTTGGTATGGATGACATAAGGGATTCAGTACGAGTCCGAATTTGAAAGAGCTCTGGAAGACTTAAGGTCAAATAATACAGAGGGGATAGATAGCATTCCCAAGGGATAGATAGCATTCCATTGGAATCTCTAAAGTCACTGGTGGGTGGGGGGTGGAGGGGGGGGGGGAGTAGTAGCAGAACGACAATTGGAGTTGGTGTGTAGAATCTATAAGAGCTTTGTGAGAGTAACAAGAACCGGGAAGAAATGGTGGTGATACTACTGTTATCAGGACTGTGTAGCCATTTTTTCCAGAAGTAATTGTCTGTGTGTGCTGTTTGCAATTTGAATCACGTTGGTGGTAGTTGATTTTAATAATTGGTCTTTGCAGAGACTGCTTATCGACAGATAGTGCTCGATCTATGCAGATTTCTAAGGTTGCATGTTTTATGGTATAGCGGTAGAGGTATCATGACCTCTAGGAGCCGTTGAATTTGTGTGTAGGAAGAGTTTATTGTTGCTGCACTGTGGCCATTGATCAGTCTCGTTTTTGTGTGACGAGGACTTATGTTCTTTGGATTATTTCCGCGTATGTTTAAGAGTCTCATTTTGACACCGCACTCTATTATTGCGAGAGTTACATGTGTTTCCATTCTGCCTGGGAGTCCTGGCGGATCTCGTCCACGGTCATTGTCTTTGCAGGATTTATTTACGAGTCTTACAGCATCACCACATACTATGGAGTGCTAGCTGTTCAGTGTGTGTCTTTGGACTGGGACAGTTGAAATTACGTTAACAGCGCTGGCCGTATTGGATTTTCCTCAAGTTAATATGCAAGACTTAGAGTAATTACAGTAAAAATGTAAATTTCGTGTGACTAGGGCCTCCCTTCGGGTAGACCGTTCGCCGGGTGCAAGTCTTTCGATTTGACGCGTCGATGGGGATGAAATGATGATGATTAGGACAACACCCAGTCCCTGAGCGGAGAAAAATCTCCGACCCAGCCGGGAATCGAACCCGGGTCCTTAGGATTTACATTGTGTCGCGCTGACCACTTTTTTTGTGTGTTTGTGACTAGGGCCTCCCTTCGGGTAGACCGTTCGCTCGGTGCCACTTCGGTGACTTGCGCGTCGATGGAGATGAAATGATGGTAATTAGAACAACACAACACCCAGTCCCTGAACGGAGAAAAATCTCCGACGCAGCCGGGAATCGAACTCGGGTCCTTAGGATTTACATTGTGTCGCGCTGACCACTCAGCTACCGGGGGCCGACAGTAATTACAATGAAGTGTCTTAATCAAAATGGAGTAACCTACACATAAGCGCGTGTTCTAAAAGCATGTTGGTTGGGGGAGGAGGGGGAGGCTGTTTTTGATTGGTCCAGAGAGGAGGAGTAGAGGGGATGGGTGTGCTTGGCGCTTAAACGTTAGCGAAGGCGTCCATAGATGTTGTCTGGTGAGTGTGTAGGTGTCGGCAAGTTACAACAGTTCTACTTAGGTCGTATTTCCTCTCCCTGTATGAGTGCCTTTTATGCCAGCCATCGGGGTGGTGATGATTAAGCAAATTTCTCTAGCATGCCTGGTAAGACTGTCTGGCTTAGTATTGGGCAGACATGTCTAGTTCTCCCGTTCGTGGCCGTGCAGTCGGTGGCGGCCGTGGTCACTCTGAGAGATCGATACCCTATCAGTATCTCACTTCACTCGTTCGACTTGCAATACCCGGCGTATGCACGATGGAGAGTTCCTCATAATATAAGTGTGTATTTGCGGCAGTCTTTGATATTTCCACCGGCATATTGGGATCTGTTTGCCATTATTACAGAGGGTGGGAGATCTATCCGTTAGAACTGATGTGGCAGCAGTGTCTTTTGTGTCAGCCTCTAGGCCGGAGAGGATTACACCTATTATATTGCACATTTCTTGGCCATTGATGGGTTGGGCGGGGGGGGGGGGGGGGGGGGAGTCAGTGATCGTGGGTGTACCCCGTGCGTCGGAGTTCGAGGGGTGGGTTATTCTGCAGACGACAATTCTTTCGCTGTAGTTGTTGCAGTCACTTGTCAGCTCTATCTCTAGTTGCGCATTTTTTATTGCACTGTAGTACACAAACTATCTTTTGTTAGAATCATCAGAATTTTACTGTGACGTCACGCAATCCAGTAATGTTGTGTTGGGATAGCAGGATTTTTCCGTCGCGGTGTGGTATTTCTTATAATACAGTGTCTCTGGTTAGAGACTCTCTTATACGAGAGTTGTCCAGAAAGTAAGCTCCGATCGGTCGCGAAATGCAAACCACAATGAAAATAACGGATGTTTTATTTGGAACAGTTAGCTACACCTATCAGCTACTTCTCTATATAATCGTCGCTCCGACTTAGACAGCCGTCGTAGCGTTGTACCAACTTTCCAATACCCTCGTCATAAAAGGCAGCCGCCTGTATTTTCCGCCAGTTCTCTACGCTGATCCGCAACTCGTTGTCTGTGACAAAATGATGTCTTCACAGCCAGCGGTTCATGTAAGCAGAGATGAAAATCTTAGGGGCCACATACCATGGTGATCGAACACTTCCCATCGAAACGCTTCAGGAGCGTCTTCTCTGCCCCTGCAGTGCGCGGCGGAGAATTGTTGTGAAGAAGTAAAGGCATGTCAGTTACATTGTATGGGGTTGCGGAGACAATATTTTCCAGGCTTCTTTACATGCCCACTACGTGATCAGAACTGCAAAGTGCGACGTGACGCGATCGACGGCTATACAAGACACTGCCTAATGCATCTGTGCAAAGCTTTGTCTGTTTTTCACTGTGGTTTCCATTTCTAGAATTTGCTATGAAGCCATTTGTTTGATGTAACATTATTATTTCTGCCAATATATTCATTTCTAACACATACATTATGATGTCACACACAGACAAGTAATGGAGTGGTGGCTCAGAAATAGAACATAAACTGGGACGCCGCCGCACTGTGATACGCCAACGGCATCAGGACATGGATATGATGAGACGTAATGCTTCAATACGATGTCGAGAGTTGTGGTTCGGAACTCGCATAATTGGGTAAATTGTGAAACAAAGGTGAAAAATATGTAAAATTTTGGGAATAATGAGAGGGAGCACCTACATAACTGCCAGGATGCGATCTCTGCTGGTGCCTCGAATGATGTACAGGAATATTAAATTGTCACTAGCATTTAGAATTCAAGTGACACGAGTTGACATGATTTGTTGTTAAAGGATTGACACAGCAACTGAGTTAACTTCACCCATTCAAGAGTCTCACTTGTAAAAGAGGAAGATGGCATAGGGTGAGGGGGATGGAGTGGAGGGATTCTTGACCGTCATTGGTCCAGTGGTGGGGATTGGTTTCCCGCCATTTTATTGCGCCCCCATGCACCAAGAGATATATGGATGAATTTCCCCTCATTTATACAGGGTGTTACAAAAAGGTACGGCCAAAGTTTCAGGAAACATTCCTCACACACAAAGAAAGAAACTATGTTATGTGGACATGTGTCCGGAAACGCTTACTTTCCATGCTAGAGCTCATTTTATTACTTCTCTTCAGATCACATTAATCATGGAATGGAAACACACAACAACAGAACGTACCAGCGTGACTTCAAACACTTTGTTACAGGAAATGTCAAAATGTCCTCCGTTAGCGAGGATACATGCATCCACCCTCCATCGCATGGAATCCCTGATGCGCTGATGCAGCCCTGGAGAATGGCGTATTGTATCACAGCCGTCCACAATACGAGCACGAAGAGTCTCTACATTTGGTACCGGGGTTGCGTAGACAAGAGCTTTCAAATGCCCCCCATAAATGAAAGTCAAGAAGGTTGAGGTCAGGAGAGCGTGGGGGCCATGGAATTGGTCCGCCTCTACCAATCCATCGGTCACCGAATCTGTAGTTGAGAAGCGTACTAACACTTCGACTGAAATGTGCAGGAGCTTCATCGTGCATGAACCACATGTTGTGTCGTATTTGTAAAGACACATGTTCTAGCAGCACAGGTAGAGTATCCAGTATGAAATCATGGCGGTGAATCGAGGAAGTACTGTACATACTGACGAAACTAAAATGAGCTCTAACATGGAAATTAAGCATTTCCGGACAAATGTCCACATAACATATTTTCTTTATTTGTGTGAGGAATGTTTCCTGAAAGTTTGGCCGTACCTTTTTGTAACACCCTGTATATGACGTGGCCATTATGTTATGCGTCACGACTTTGAACTTTTTTGTCTGAGTCATTAGTCCCCTGGCGGGTTTGATGCCGTCTGCCACGATTTCCTCACCTGTGCCGTCCTCGTCATCTCAGAGAAACACTTGCAACAACCGTAATTTGCTGGACGCATTTCAAATCTGTCTTGCATTACAGCTTTCACCCTCTACAGCTCTCTAATGTCTTAACAGATGTACTACCATCCTGCCCTTCTTCTTGTCAGTATTGTCCATTTATTCTTTTCCTTGCCGATTCTGCGGTGAACCCCCTAATTTGTTATCTTATCAATCCACCTAATTTCTTCTGTAGCACCACGTCTCAAATGCTTCGATTCTCTTCTGGCTTTCCCGTGTTTCACTACCATATAGTGCTGTGCTGCAGACGTATATTCTCAGAAATTTCTTCCTCAGAGTAAGGCCTGTGCTTGATACTAATAGACTTCTCTTGGCCAGAATAGCCCTTATTGCCAGTGCGAATCTGCTTTTGATGTCCTTTTTGCTCTGACTGTCATGCGTTATTTTGCTGCCTACTCATCACATTCGTCTTTCTTCGATTTACTCTCAATCCAAATTCGTACTCACTAGACTAATCATTCCATTCAGCAGATCCTGTAATCCTTCTTCACTTTCACTGAGGGTAGCAATGTCATCAGCGAATCTTATCTTTGATATCCTTTCTCCTTGAATTTTAATTCCACTCTTGAACATCCCTTTTATTTCCGTAATTTCTTCTTCAATGTGTAGATTGAACAGTAGGAGCAAAAAACTATGTCCTTGTCGTACTTGTCGCGTCGATGGGGATGAAATGATGATGATTAGGACAACACAACACCCAGTCCCTGAGCGGAGAAAATCTCCGACCCAGCCGGGAATCGAATCCGGGCCCATAGGATTGACATTCTGTCGCGCTGACCACTCAGATACCGGGGGCGGACATCTCTGATAGATGATGGATAAGAATTGTGCTGTATTTATAGCATGGTCAACATATAATCTTACGGGGATACCGTCTGGGCCAGATGCTTTGCTGGCGTCTAAGGATCTTAACTGTTTTACAATCCCAGACACACTAAATTTTATGCCAGCCATCCATCATTAGACAAGTCTTCCCTCTTATAAAGGCTTTCAATGTACTCTTTCCACTTATCCGCTCTCTCCTCTGCACTTAACAGTGTTGGTTTCAACTTTTCTATATGCTGAGACAGTCCTTCTGAGAATCATTCCTTTTTGGATTTCTTCACATTTTTCATGCCGCCGTTTCGCCTTCACTTCACTGCACTTCCTGGTTATTTAATTTCTAAGCACATTGTATTTCTGTATTCCTGATTTTCCCTGAACATTTTTGTATTTCGCTGGCCGCTGTGGCAGAGCGGTTCTAGGCGGTTCAGTCCAGAACCGCGCGACTGATCCGGTCGCAGGTTCGAATCCTGCCTCGGGCATGGATGTGTATGATGTCCTTAGGTTAGTTAGGTTTAAATAGTTCTAAGTTCTAGGGGACTAATGACCTCAGATGTTAAGTCCCATAGTGCTCAGAGACATTTGAACCATTTTTGTATTTCCTTCTTTCATCTGTCAACTTTGGTATTCCATTTGTTACCCATGGTTTCTTCAGAATTGTCTCCTTTGTACCTATGTTTTTCTTTCCAACTTCTGTGACTGCTTTTTTTAGAGATGTCCATCCATCCTAACTGAACTATCTACTGAGATATTCCTTATCGCAGTGTCTATAGCCACAGAACACTTGAAGCATATCTCTTCATTCCTTAGTACTTCTGTATCCCCCTTCTTTGCCCATTGGTTCGTCCTCTCTAGTCTCCTAAATTTCAGCCTACTCTTCCTCACTACTAAATTTTGATCTGAGTCTGTACCTGCTCCTGTGTATGCATTACAATCCACCATGTGATTTCAGAATCTCTGTCTGACCATGATGTAATCTGAAATCTTCCCATATCTGCCGGACTTTTCCAAGTATAGCTCCGATTATTAGCTGAAATTTATTGCAAAACTCAAATAATGTTTCACCTCTCTCATTTCTAGTACCAAGCCCATATTCCCCCATATCCCTTCATTCTACTTCTCCTACAACTGCGTTCCAACTCCCCTTATGAATATTAGATTTTCATCTCCCTTTAGTCCATCCCCGGTAGCTGAATGGTCAGTGCAACAGAATGTCACTCCTAAACGGCCCGGGTTCGATTCCCGGCTGGGTCGGAGATTTTCTCCGCTCAGGGACTGGGTGTTGTGTTGTCCTAATCATCATCATTTCATCCGCATCGACGCGCAAGTCGCCGAAGTGGCGTCAAATCGAAAGACTTGCACCCGGCGAACGGTCTAACCGACAGGAGGCCCTAGTTACACGACATTATATCTCCCTTTATATACTGAATTATCCAGCCAATATCCTTATATACTTTCTCTACCTCTTCATCTTCGACTTGCGACTTCCTCATGCATATCTGAACTATTGTTATTGGGGTTGGTTTGCTGTAGATTCTAATGAGAGCAACCATATCACAGAAATGTTCACTCAGCTCACACTCTGTGCCACCTTCCACATCATGACGAATGCTACTTGAGATATAACACTTTCTACTGCTTTTGATGTTACCCTATACGCATCTGTCCTGAAATTCTTGTCTTCTTTCCATTTCACTTCACTGACCCCGGCCGGCCGGAGTGGCCGTGCGGTTCTAGGCGCTACAGTCTGGAGCCGAGCGACCGCTACGGTTGCAGGTTCGAATCCTGCCTCGGGCATGGATGTGTGTGATGTCCTTAGGTTAGTTAGGTTTAATTAGTTCTAAGTTCTAGGCGACTGATGACCTCAGAAGTTAAGTCGCATAGTGCTCAGAACCATTTGAACCATTTTTCACTGACCCCACTATATCTACAATGAACCTTTGCATTTCTTTTTTCAGGTTTTCTAGCTTCCCTATCACGTTCAAACTTCTTACGTTCCACTTCTCGAGATGTAGAACGTTATTATTTCGTTGTTCATTCAGTCTGCCACCTCCCCATTGGCAGGCCTCTCCCAGAGGTCTGAATGAGGCACTAGTCAGAAATCTTTACCAGTGAAGAGATCATCATGATACCTTTTCAATTAGAGGCCACATGTATTGTGTATACACGTTATTTGTCTTTAATGCAGTAGCTTCCATGACGTTCTGCACCCTCGTACCGTTTATCATTGCTGATTCTTCCATCTTTAGGGACAGTTTCACACCCCAAGGACAAGAGAGTGCCCTGAACCTCTGTCCATTCCTCTGCCCTCTTTGACAAGGCCGTCAGCTGAATGAGGGTGACTTATGATGCCATAATTCTCCAACCGCTAGTGCTCATGATTTTTATTCAAAATTTTAAGCAGTGGCAGTGTTCGAACCCGCGACTGAGGACTTTTGGATAACTAATCAAAGACACTACCCCTCGACCATGGCTATTGGGGGGATGCCCTAGGTGACCTTGATCAGTTCCCGCTGGTTCTCTGAGGGTGGAGGTTGAGGAGAAGAGGGTGCTCTAAGGAGCTCATGTGGGTAACCTGATACTGGGTGTGGTAAGATCCAGAACCCTCTTAACCATTCTACTCATGAACACCATTTCTTCAGCTATGAAAGTCACAGCGTCGTGGGGAATAAAAATCTGATTATTGCCCCCAATTTCTGGTATTTGCAAACTGTTCACGCACGGATCAAAGGAGTAAACTGCAAGGGTAAACTGACACACGCTGTTTTAGATTTAAGCAGTCAGGGAACCTTTATTCCAATGTCATTTATGGAAGATTTATAGCAGAATATTATAGAAGATAAAACTGTGTAGACGATTGTACTGTATTGTATTGTATGGGACTGGGGACCTAGAAACGACGGAGAGGCTTCGCCCCCGCCGTAGCCCTCAGTGGTTCACAACCCCACAACAGGCTACAGCAGTCCACTCTTCCTACCGCCGCCCCACACCGAACCCAGGGTTATTGCGCGGTTCAGCCCCTAGTCGATCGCTGTACTACTACCAGAGCATTTTATTCAAGGTGAAATCGATACAAATTCTGGTGAGACAGTATGAACAGTATGTAATTAAAGAACATATTCGAGGACTTCACTTTTATAGTGATGAATTGGTGCAAGCAGAGGTGTGGTTGTGTCTCAGTCTGCAAAGTCAAATATTCTACCGTGACGATATGAGTAAACTAATCTCTCATTGGGAGAAATGTTTTCGTCGGCAGGTTGACTATGTTGAGAAACAAATATATAGACATAAAGAATAAATATGTAGAATGTTAATAAAGTTTGTTTTATTCAAAAGTCTTTAAGAATTTTCACATAAAAAAATCAGAGGCATTGTGTTTTATTGTATGTTGTATGTTAACCGGGGACCTAGAAACGACGGAGAGACTCCGTTCCCACCGCAGCTGCAGTAGTCCACAACCCCCTGACGACTACCGCAGTCCACTTCACCCCTCCGCCGCTCCACACCGAACCTAGGGTTATTGTGCAGTTCGGCCCCCGGTGGACCCCTCAGGGAACGTCTCACACCAGACGAGTGTAACCCCTATGTTTGTGTGGTAGAGTAATGGTGGTGTACGCGTACGTGGAGAACTTGTTTGCGCAGCAATCGCCGACATAGTGTAACTGAGACGGAATAAGGGGAACCAGCCCGCATTCGCCGAGGCAGATGGAAAACTGCCTAAAAACCATCCACGGACAGGCCGGTTCACCGGACGTTGGCACAAATCCGCAGGACGGATTCGTGCTGGGGACCAGGCGCTCCTTCCTGCCCGGAAAGCTGTGATCAGAGGCATTACTTTTCAGCATGCCCTTGTATAATAATTGTACAGGGTTATTCAGAAAGTGGAACCGATTTAATTAATTTGCATTTCACAGCATACAAGGTGTGGGACAAAAGTAATGAGACTTATTTTTTATCCACCAAAGTTACCATTTTCTTTCAAACAACAGTAGTGTCTCCTTGAAAGTAATTTCCATACCAGCTATACACCGGCAGAGTCATAGTTCCCAGTCTTGGCAAGAGCACTGAAAGGTTTCAGCTGGTAGGGCTTTTAGCATGTCGATCACATTCTTGTGAATGTTCTCCAGAGTTCCAAAATGATGTCGTTGTAAGAGAGATTTCAGTTTCAAATCAGGTGAATAGGGGGATTGTGGAACACCAGCAATACGTTCTGAGGTCAAACATTCTGTGATGGCAGTGGCTGTGTGACATGGGGCGTCGTCATGATGCAGCACCCACTCGTCTCACTCGATTCACCCTTTTCCCGAGCCTTTCAAGGACATCCCTGTAAAACACTTGATTGAAAGTTTGTCCTTATTGTTAAACGTCAGTCTGATCTCACAAGAAGACGTTCATCGTTTTTTCGATTTTTGAAGTGAAAAGTCTTCCTGAGCGAGGTTCACCTTCAGCGTTCCAAAAATGATAAGTGTCAGCGAAAAACTTGTGCTCTTGAATAGGAATCTTCCTGATAGGTCTGTTTCAACTTTTCAGAGGTCACACTCGCAGATTCCCAGAGTATAACACAAAATTTGATGGCATAACGTTGCTCTAAATTCCGATGTGCCATTTTAGTAACACACAACAAAAACATATACTGATGGCACTCTCAAAAAATCACATGATGGCTGTACAGAACTGAAACTCAGACTAAGCATCTGCAAGGGATGACCAGACCAGTCTACGTAAGCAGAACAACACCACGTTGGCAGATCGCTGCCAACGTTGCCAGTCTCATTACTTCTCTCACGCACCTCGTACAAGTGGTACATGAACTGTCTACATACCGATAGAAAGAGGAAAGTCCGAAGTTTTGTTTTGTGAACGACTATTTGCATAAACGTCCTCTAGAGCCGTGGTAGTTGCTTAAACGAAGGATAGGTAGCATGGGAGACAGAGCATGAATATCTATGACGTGAGCATTCAGATGCGCAGAACGAGATTCCTGTCTGCAACATCTCCTGCAGTTCACGTCACGTGATTTTGGTATGGCGGATTTTAACCTGTTTAGGGCTTGAGTGTTATTACTTCGATTAGCTCGCCTTCAGAAGTACCGTGAAATTTGGTATACCTGCTTTAAAGATATGTTGACAATTACTTTAAAGCTATAATGAGCAAGAATATTGTGCTTTTTCGCCACAGTGTCATAGCTCAGATTTCACTTTATTTAAGTTTACACTTCTAGATATTTTGTAGGTACGAAATTCTTCCTTTTTGTTTTATGGAGCCATATTTTGACTCTTTATTCATCTTTTGGAAAACAAGAATACAAAAATCAAATAATGTAGGAAACTATCTCATGCAGAAGTACTTAGAGACACACGACGTTTGAGAACCTGCATAAATTTGAGGAAATTAATCAGGCTGTTACATATAAATTTTATCTGCATTATGAACAGAGCGCGAATGTGTATACACTGACTGACAGTTTAGCCAAATACACTTTCAAATTTATCTGGCACTTGTCCTGTATGCACATGGCAAAAAGATCGCAGAAATGAGCTCTACAGTGCAAGACTTTGCAATACTGACTCGATATTTTTCCAATACATAAAGTGCCTCATATCAATATATTTACTATTAAACATTTGTTGAACATACCTATGAAAAGTAGAAGGTCCTCGTTTCACATACTTCTTTTATATACGTAGCAACAAAAATATTGCACCATGGCTGTTACTAAGACTCAAACGTGCAGAAATGTATACAAAACAAGACGAATATGTGTAATATTCAAGTTTCGCTATCACTACAAAATGTAGACAAGCAACGTCGTCCCAGAATCACGCGAATAGCCCGATTTGGTGTTGAGAACATGCACAGTAGGCTGTGCTTACTCCATACATATACACCGAAGAGCCAAAGAAATTGGCAAATCTGGTTAATGTCGTGTAGGTTCTCCGCGAGCACGCAGAAGTGCCACAACACGACGTGGCATGGACTCTTGGAGCCACTCTGTAGCAAATCTGGAGTTGTGGTGTGTCGCATTGTCCTGCTGGAATTGCCCAAGTCCGTCGGAACTCACAGTGGACATGAATAGACGCAGGTGATCAGACAGGATGCTTACGTACGTGTCACCTGTCAGAGTCGTATCTAGACGTATCCAGGGTCCCATATCACTTCTACTGCACACACCCCATACCATTACACAGCCTTCACCAGATTGAACAATCTCCTGCTGACATGCAGTGTACATGGATTCATGAGGTTGTCTCCATACCCGTACACGACCATCCGCTCGATACAATTTGAAACGAGACTCGTTCTACCGGGCAACATTTTTCCAGTCATCAACAGTCCAATGTCGGTGTTGTCGAGCCCAGGCGAGGCGTAAAGCTTTGTGTCGTGCAGTCATCAAGGGTACACGAGTGAGCCTTCGGCTCCGAAAGCCCATATCGATGATGTTTCGTTGAATGGCCTGCACCCTGACACTTGTTGACAGCCCAGCACTGAAATCTGAAGCAATTTTCGGGGGTTTGACTTCTGTCACGTTGAACGATTCTCTTCAGTCGTCGTTGGTCTTGTTCTTACAGGATCCTTTTCGGCCCGCAGTGATGTCGGGATTTGATGTTTTACCGGATTCCTGATATTCACGGTACACTTGTAAAATGGTCGTACTGGAAAATCCCCACTTCATCGCTACCTCGGAGATGCTGTGTCCCTCCGCTCGTGCGCCGACCATAACACCACGTTCAAACACACTTAAATATTGACAACCTGCCATTGTAGCAGCAGTAACCGATATAAAAACTGCGCCTGACACTTACTGTTTTTTATAGGCGTTGCTGACCTCAGTGCCGAATTTTGCCTCTTTACATATCTTTGTATTTGAATAGGCATGCCTGTACCCGTTTCTTCGGTGCTTCAGTGTGTATACTCTATTATGGGAAATCAAGATGTATAATTCTGGCCACTGAGTTCTCCTGATGTCTCGCACTCTTTATTTTTCTTGTGCAGCTGTGTTAAGGAGCCTGTTTATATCCCAACTCTACAAACAACTTTAGCTGACCTGCCGCACCGTTTCACAGCTGAAGTGAACTCCGTAATATAAGATATACTTTTTCGTAGGTGGGACTAGTTTCGCTGCCGCTTAGGTGTTTGTCAAGCAGCAAAGTAGGGATGCATTGGACATTCATAACGTGTGTTAAAATCCTTTGAAACTTCCTCCTTTCATTGATATGTAGACTGTTCATGTGCATGGAATACAAATCAATGTAACTAATTCCATATTTTTGAATAACCCACCATTTCACAGGGTTGACTATGGTGGTTTAGCAGGGTAGAGAACTATACTCTGGGATCTTCCCCGAGGGTAAAAGGCGACCAGGGTGGAGGGTCTGTCACCTCCCCCTCCTACTACCGTACCAAGCGAGACGGCGCAGTGGTTAGCACACGGGACTCGCATTCAGGAGGACGTCGGTTCAAACACGCGTCCGGCCATCCAGATTTACATTATCCGTGATTTCCCCAAATCGCTTCAGGCAAATGGTGGGATGGTTCCTTTGAAAGGAAACGGCCAGTTTCCTTCCCATTCCTTCCCTAATCTGAGCTTGTACTCCACCACTAATGACCTCGTTGTTGACGGGACGTTAAACACTAACCTCCTCCCTTCTCTTCCTCCCTCTTCCTCCTGCTGCCGCGGCAAAAAAAGGCTGCACTCTATCTGCTGTTAGGCCAATAGCCCGGTCACGGACTTACGCCACAGACTTTATCTATGCTTTGACTTTTGTATTTGGGAGGAAATCATTTGCAGACAGAGGCAGGTATGGCCTGGCTCTAGACGGACAAAACTAACAACACCTTATAACACTCGTGCTGCAAGATTGTGCCAAGTATAACACTATGCTCACAAACTAGCATTACCCTCTGGGAGGAATTTGGTGTTTGACCGTGTATTTATCTAATGGACAGAGGGTATCGAACATTAATTTCGTATAAGTGGCAATTAATAGAAAACTGAAAGACTTTACTTTGGAGGTAATACTAGTATTGATATTCATACAAATGAAATAATAAACGGTCACAAGCCTAATTAGGCACCATAATTTGAAACATTTTGTTTCAAGAAAATTTGATATGAACTACTAAATTGACTTTCATTAATACTCCTTTTGAACAGTGCAATGAATACATATGACTACCAGACGAACTGAGTAGTGGGTAGCAGTAGTTACTATTTACACAAATCAGCAATCATAGGAATTTTAAATATTATTTCACTCATAGTAATAATAATTACTGTTGCTGTCGATAGTTAACTCTGCAATAAGATGTTATTAAAGACCTCACGAGATTAAAATTGGGCATGACCAGAGTCCTGGTTTAACTAACATGCAGACACCACAAATGAAGTTAAATAACATTACACAGACACTTTTTTATACTCACACATTTATGGAAATGCTTCAGATTTTCTTAGCAAAAGCAATATTTAATTTATCTTTCCTATAATAGAAAGCATATAATGGGGACCCAAACCTGAAACTGTCTTTACAGGCAAATTCTGTGACTATTTCAGAAACAAATTGCAATTTGCAAATATAGTTTTGTAACCCCACTTAAAATAATTTATATGCTCATACTTTAAAGCAAGTAATTCCAATATTAAGTCCAATTAACTTCAGAAAATAGTTCATGGTAATAATGAAAGCAAAATAACTTTTCTGATAGGTTCAATCTGTGTGCCTTACCCTTTACCTGTGAGGCAGGTATTTTTATGGTAACACTACACACTTTGGCACTGAACTTAAGCACATTTAGTACAGAAGCAAACCCTTAATTGGTTAGAAATGTTCAAATGTGTATGAAATCTTATGGGACTTAACCGCTAAGGTCATCAGTCCCTAAGCTTACACACTACTTAATCAAAATTATCCTAAGGACAAACACACACACCCATGCCCGAGGGAGGACTCGAACCTCCGCCGGGACCTTAATTGGATAGAAACAGAATACTCGGTTTCTGCATTGGTTTCATGATCTGAACAATTTTAAGGTTCAAACACATCTTTATATCACTGGAATTATTATTGAAAAACACTCACACAAACATACTGGTTCATACTATGACACATATCTGAGTTCCTGAAGTGGGCGGAGCAGTGGCGCAATAACGGTGACAAGCACGTGGCGGCTATCTGGTCTCACACCCTTGATGTAGAATGCCCTTTATAAATTCTTCTTGGCGACGTATCATTCTCGTTTTAGAGCCACTCCATTATAACAAGAGCACCATACGACAGCCGAAACCACATCCGATCCAGTTTCAATATAAATTGGCTTTCAAATGCCTCACTCGGCACCCTCGATGTTAACCGTACAACGGCCAGCCACTCACTGCGTAGTGTGCTCACCCAGTAGCCGCCCAGATCGACCGCCAAAACCATCTTTTAACGCGCGCCAAGCCACTTCCGTAGCGGAGGGGGCTCCCTGCACCTTTTATACTATACAACACAAGTTCCCTAAGCATGAACCACCATTTAAAGTACCATTTCTCTTACTGAACATACATATTTTACAAAGTTTCATTGTTTTTAAACATTATTTCATAATACATGTATTACAAACTTCAACTTTTTCTCTGACAATTCAATGACCTTCATTAGTAAAGAAAAAACACTTGATAGTCACATACACCTAATTAAACTACTTACAATCGATATTGGTGTTACAACCTCTGCAACTACCTTGCTGAGTCTTACAACAACGTTTCCGTGTATTTCAGGCACATTGTCACATGTTGTGACAGCATTAGTGGTCACACCGACCCGTGTAAACGCACGTTTAGCAGAACAATAATAGCGAATACGGAACACCCGGTTGCTTGTCTCTGAATTAACTGCTCGCTAATGGCTGTAGACGAATTAGGAAGGTATTTCGTCCGGTAGCAGTAGCTAATGAAAATGAGATCCTAGGAGCAGACACTCCCTCTCTCCCTCCATTCTCGCCCGAAATAGCTCCGACTGCGGCCGAGTGGGGTATAATTCTAAACTGTCCTGCCGCTTCTCGCAGGAACGCGTAATAGTTTTCGGAGCAACTAATTGGAGCGAATTAAGATATCTGCAGGTGCGCCCGTCCCGTTATCAGCACGGCGTGCGTCCAGTGAATTAGCCTAAGTGCTGGCTGCCGGCAGCCAGCCACGGCCACTTGTTGCTCCGGTCTGTCGTCGCAACTTTTTTTTTTTCCTTTTTTTTATTCGGTCGACTTTTGGTGTGGCGGCGCTCGATGTACGGCTGGCAAGGCTAGGGGAGGAAACGGGCAAAGGGGGGAGGGGGGGAGGTGAGTCTTCTTTACAGTACAGCGACGGTCAGGTCATGGGAGACAACTTAAGTTCCCTTTTCATTTTTATTTACTATTCCTGCTCCCTAGCCCCATTTCTCTGCGCTCGCCAATCGGCCGTAGATTACGTCAATAGAAATCTGCGCTACTGGCGCAGGGATTATCGAGAAGGTTCTCGTAAAACAGTGGTGGGTGATCCTTGTGTCTTGTCGCGATGGGCCCGGCAATGTGACAAGTTAATTTGAGGACCCGTTTTCTGTAACCAGGAATGCGCCCTGCGGAGACGTGAAATTTTAGTGTAGCGCCGTTTCATGAGGGCGCTGTACTCTTAATTGTTGGGAAGTAAACGTTTCGACTAATGCTCCGTCTGTTTTCGTTTAGCTTCGTAGCAGCGTCCCTATAATAACTGGCTACGCTAATACTAGAGGACCAAATCAGAACTTGGACTTTCTTCTGGTTCCTCTCCAACGCTTCTTACAAGGGAACCTCCACATCGCACCCCCCTCAGATTTAGTTATAAGTTGGCACAGTGGATAGGCCTTGAAAAACTGAACACAGATCAATCGAGAAAACAGGAAGAAGTTGTGTGGAACTATGAAAAAAATAAGTAAAATATACAAACTGAGTAGTCCATGCAAAGATAGTCAACATCAAGGCTGTTCTGAGCTCAGGAGCGCCGTGGTCACGTGGTTAGCGTGAGCAGCTGCAAAACAAGAAGTCCTTGGTTCAAGTCTACCTTAGACCGTAAAATTTTATTTTTTATTTTCAGACAAGTATCAAAGTTCAGGCCCTCACATATAATCAACTTCGCTCTCCAAAATTCCAGGACATGTTCAGATTTGCTTGGACATATGCAGGATTTGACGGTCTACGCACGGAAAAATTTGAAAACGTTAAAAACATATGTTTTGACAGAGCACAGAGAAAAGTGTGCAACTGTGAAACTGTTGGATTCATTAGTTGCAGTTTATGTGACAAACTCTTACGTTTTCATCACTTTTTTGGGAGTAATTCTCACATCCACAAGAAAACCTAAATCGGGCAATGTAGAAGAATCTTTTTACCCATTCGCCAAGTGTACAAGTTAGGTGGGTCGACAACATATTCCTGTCATGTGACGCACATGCCCTCACCGGTGTCGTATAGAATATATCACACGTGTTTTCCTGTGGAGGAATCGGTTGACCTATGACCTTGCGATCAAATGTTTTCGGTTCCCATTGGAGCGGCACGTCCTTTCGTGTACTAATCGCACGGTTTTGCGGTGCGGTCGCAAAACACAGACACTAAACTTATTACAGTGAACAGAGACGTCAATGAACGAATGGATTAGCCGGCACGGTAGCTCAGCGTGTTCGGTCAGAGGGTTAGCTGCCCTCTGTAATAAAAAACTGAGTTCACCGATCAACAACGAACTGAAACGGATGTCTTACGGCGTCCGCCCCGAGCCAATGCAACGAACGAAAGCGAACAAAATGAGATTAAAAAAAAAAATGGACAGATCATAGCTTTGCGAAAATGAAGAAAAACTTTTCACTTGAGGGAAGACTTGAACCAAGGACCTCTCATTCCGCAGCTGCTCACTCTAACCACGGGCCACGGCACTCCTGAGTTCAGATTGTCCTTGATGTTGCCTATCTTCGCATGGACTACTCAGTTTGTATATTTTGCTTATTTTTTCATAGTTCCACACAACTTCTTCCTGTTTTCTCGATTGATCTGTGTTCAGTTTTTCAAGGCCTATCCACTGTGCCAACTTATGACTAAATCTGAGGGGGGTGCGATGGGTAGGTTCCCTTCTTAGCTCCACAATCCCAGTCCAGCACACTATTTTAACTCGTAGTCTGTAATATCCACGACACTATGTTCTAGCCACAACATGTAAAAAGTGTACAAACTTCAACAAATATTATCTATACTACGTATAAAAAAGACTATATCGTGTAAAAATGACGATAGTTATTTCATTATTTCTGTAATAATTTAATTTCTCTCTGAATTAAAACTATTATCAGAGAACTACATTCATGGACAACGACAATTATAATATTTTTTGTTATCTGTGACAATTGTGGTTCAGTTGTTCTTCCTGTGCTAACCGATGAACTGTTCCGACGTGAGAAGTGTGAGGTCTGTAAAGAGAAAGCCTGTAACTACACTCCTGGAAATGGAAAAAAGAACACATTGACACCGGTGTGTCAGACCCACCATACTTGCTCCGGACACTGCGAGAGGGCTGTACAAGCAATGATCACACGCACGGCACAGCGGACACACCAGGAACCGCGGTGTTGGCCGTCGAATGGCGCTAGCTGCGCAGCATTTGTGCACCGCCGCCGTCAGTGTCAGCCAGTTTGACGTGGCATACGGAGCTCCATCGCAGTCTTTAACACTGGTAGCATGCCGCGACAGCGTGGACGTGAACCGTATGTGCAGTTGACGGACTTTGAGCGAGGGCGTATAGTGGGCATGCGGGAGGCCGGGTGGACGTACCTCCGAATTGCTCAACACGTGGGGCGTGAGATCTCCACAGTACATCGATGTTGTCGCCAGGGGTCGGCGGAAGGTGCACGTGCCCGTCGACCTGGGACCGGACCGCAGCGACGCACGGATGCACGCCAAGACCTTAGGATCCTACGCAGTGCCGTAGGGGACCGCACCGCCACTTCCCAGCAAATTAGGGACACTGTTGCTCCTGGGGTATCGGCGAGGACCATTCGCAACCGTCTCCATGAAGCTGGGCTACGGTCCCGCACACCGTTAGGCCGTCTTCCGCTCACGCCCCAACATCGTGCAGCCCGCCTCCAGTGGTGTCGCGACAGGCGTGAATGGAGGGACGAATGGAGACGTGTCGTCTTCAGCGATGAGAGTCGCTTCTGCCTTGGTGCCAATGATGGTCGTATGCGTGTTTGGCGCCGTGCAGGTGAGCGCCACAATCAGGACTGCATACGACCCAGGCACACAGGGCCAACACCCGGCATCATGGTGTGGGGAGCGATCTCCTACACTGGCCGTACACCACTGCTGATCGTCGAGGGGACACTGAATAGTGCACGGTACATCCAAACCGTCATCGAACCCATCGTTCTACCATTCCTAGACCGGCAAGGGAACTTGCTGTTCCAACAGGACAATGCACGTCCGCATGTATCCCGTGCCACCCAACGTGCTCTAGAAGGTGTAAGTCAACTACCCTGGCCAGCAAGATCTCCGGATCTGTCCCCCATTGAGCATGTTTGGGACTGGATGAAGCGTCGTCTCACGCGGTCTGCACGTCCAGCACGAACGCTGGTCCAACTGAGGCGCCAGGTGGAAATGGCATGGCAAGCCGTTCCACAGGACTACATCCGGCACCTCTACGATCGTCTCCATGGGAGAATAGCAGCCGGCATTGCTGCGAAAGGTGGATATACACTGTACTAGTGCCGACATTGTGCATGTTCTGTTGCCTGTGTCTATGTGCCTGTGGTTCTGTCAGTGTGATCATGTGATGTATCTGACCCCAGGAATGTGTCCATTAAGTTGCCCCTTCCTGGGACAATGAATTCACGGTGTTCTTATTTCAATTTCCAGGAGTGTATATTGTTAATTATTATTTGAAAAACAGAGTCGCTATTGTCCAGACGTAGATTTGTATTTATTTCAGTTGTAATCCAGTCTAATTAATGTTTTTAAGTGTTAATTTTCAGCTCCGCAATTAGGAGCGCAGCCATTAGCGCTAGTAACTTACAGTGGAGTTTACTTGTAGCTGGTATAAAAAATATGAAACATTTTTCATTAAGAATAATTTTAAGTGCTAAAGAATAGCGAACAAAAGGCTTAAAGAGTTTTATCTGAATATATTAACTTGATATAAAAGAAATCGAGAATAACAATAGACAAATTAACTATCGTCTGTCTGCCGCCATCTTAGCAAAAGTATCTCCGCGGCAGTTTTGAATCGAGAATTTTAACAAACATAAATGTTGTTAGATATAAATGAGTGAAAATAAATGTGCACCGGTAGTCCCGGACCTACCTTAAAAGACAGCATTCAACTCAGATTGAATCTTTAAAAATAGTGCTCATAGCACGTTACGTGACATCAATTTCTTATTTGCTGATGTATGAAGCCTAATTATTTCGGACCATTTACATGAAATATTTTAATAGGAGTCAGTGTTGCGCGCGGGTAGTATTTTGTGACTCAATGTTCCTTTTGCTAGAGAAAAGTGCTTCCATCTTAAGTAACAGTCGCGTAAAATCTGGTAAGTGACATGCAATTTAGTGCCACTAACACGACTTTACAGACATTTCCACACAACGTCAAGGGGAGATTTCTTTAGCAGAGTGACAAATATTAGCCGGGATATTCATTTTTGAGATCAAACGAATTGTTACGCTGACAATAGGTAACTAGATTTATATATTTTTTGATCTACCTGAAATATCATTTATACATAATTAAAGTCACGAAATACTATAAACCGGTTCCGCCACAAGTCGTAGGCAAACGTTCATTGCAGTGAATACTCAGGTAAAGGGTAAACATCTATAGCCCGGTCAATGAAGATAAAAAAAAGAGCGAATCATGGGAACAATCATGTATTCGCCATTTTTTTTTACTGTGGTGGGAGGGAGTGTTATATACGTACTGAAACTGCCACTGTTGGGGTGTCAGCTTGAGGATCGTGGTGATAGGAGGTGGTGGGCGGTGTTTCGCAAAGTTCTACCGAGCAACAGCAGCGCGCCTCATGAAACACTAGCGACGAGCGACGCAGTGTGCAGACATGCCCGGGGGTGTTCATTTTTCACAAGCTGCGTCAACGCAACGTAGCATACTGATGTGAGTTACTGATGATACTAACGCAAGAAAAGTTTTTGAACAGAGTCTACGGAAATCCCCATGCACTGTTCCACACTGCTAGAGGGGAACTTGATTCATCATGTACCACATCTATAGCATCGTTCCACGAAAGGGAGTTTCCCCCACCACGAGCGCTGCTCGCTTTTCAGTTTACAGACTTGTATCCGGTTCTCTCATGTGAGTAGACAAAATAACTTCACTGAGTTTTTCTTTATAGAGTGGAGTTATTTTCATTTTGTTAAATGAGTGCTTATCTGCTGGACCTGCCAACTGCCTATCATACAGAAGAGACTGTGCAAAGTCTAATATGCTGTTGGTATGTATTCGACAATGTCGTTTTCATTGTCTCGTCTATCATCGATTTCATTGACTCGGCTACCACTGTCAGGGATACTTTTCACAACATGGGGGGGGGGGGGGGGGGGGTATTAAATGCATCACCCCAACCTCAGCTCTCCCAGTGGATGAAGAGGTCCAAAGGCTGTAACAGTCTCCCTCTGTTAGAGAAATAGGTCACCTAGTGTTGTAGAAATTCAGATACTTCAACAACAGTCAAGCAATGCATTTCAGCAGATTACTGTTCTAGACTTCAACATAACCTGTCGCATTTCATCACACGTATCCACACCTACCTTGGAAAGATATATTATGGATGTGTGGTAAGAGGCGCCACTCTGTGCAGTCCACTTTACAAGTGCCAGCAGTTCCTGAAAGCTTGTGGTTCTAGGCGCTTCAGTCTGGAACCGCGCGACTGCTACGGTCGCAGGTTCAAATCCTGCCTCGGGCATGGATATGTGTGATGTCCTTAGGTTAGTTAGGTTTAAGTAGCTCTAAGTTCTAGGGGACATGACCTCCGATGTTGAGTCCCATAGTGCTCAGAGCCATTTGAAGCCAATTCCTAAATGGAAGAGGTTTACGCAGTCTACCAGTAACACAATTAATAGTGAGATAAGTGCAGTAACTTGCTGGTCATTTATTAATTCACCAACAAGTGACTACAACACAGTTACACAGCTTAGCAATACCCTGTCAACGATAGACAACAACAAGGTGCCACATTTACCAACTCAGTCTCTTTTCCAAAAACACCAAACAGGTCACTGAAAGTGTGGTGTCACCGCCAGACACCACACTTGCTAGGTGGTAGCTTAAATCGGCCGCGGTCCATTTAGTACATGTCGGACCCGCGTGTCGCCACTGTGTGATCGCAGACCTAGCGCCACCAGAAGGCAGGTCTCGAGATACGATATAGCACTCGCCCCAGTTGTACGGACGACATTGCTAGCGACAATACCGACGAAGCCTTCCTCTCATTTGCCGAGAGACAGTTAGAATAGCCTTCTGCTAAGTCCATGGCTACGACCTAGCAAGGCGCCATTAGCCTTACCTAGTTTGAGAGTTATCGTGTAAATGTCTCAAGAAGAACGTGTAACCAACAAAGATTAAAAGTTAAGTATAAAGCAGCTACGTACTTTTCTTGCTACCATTCAATAGTTATCCTGTTCCAGACTTGACGCCAGTCGGCGTGTGTGTACGCGTGCCTTTCTTTCGGCTCCCTTCCCAGTGTGGCGTAGCAAGCTTGTTACGCCACAACAGAAAGCATCACTTCTCAGCCTTTGTTTATAGGAACACATTTTATACATTAAGTATTCACTTAATAAATTGAAAATAACTCCACTATATAAACAAGAACTCCGTGACGTTATTTTACCTACTCATATGAGGGCACTGGAGAGAAAATGCAGGGGAGGTATAGTCTGAGACTGAAAAGCGAGCAGCACTCGTGGTGGGGGAAGTTACTCTTCCCGGAAGATCACTACAGCTGCACTGCACAATGATTAAGAATCAATTTTCCCTCTAGCAGCGTCGAACAATGTGCAAAGAGTTATATAGATCTTGTCAATGTGCGATTTTTGCATTAACGTTATTTCTAACTCATATTTTTATTTCATGTACACTATGTGATCAAAAGTATCCGGAAAGCTCCAAAAACATACGTTTTTCATATTAGGTGCATTGTGCTGCCACCTACTGCCAGGTACTCCATATCAGCGACCTCATTAGTCATTAGACATCTTGAGAGAGCAGAATGGGGCGCTCCGCGGAACTGATGGACTTCGAACGTGGTCAGGTGATTGGGTGTCGCTTGTGTCACACGTCTGTACGCGAGATTTACACACTCCTAAACATCCCTAGGTCCACTATTTCAGATGTGATAGTGAAGCGGAAACGTGAAGGGACACGTATAGCATAAAAGCGTACAGGGCGAGCTCGTCTGTTGACTTACAGAGACTGCCGACAGTTAACGAGGGTCGTAATGTGTAATAGGCAGACTTCTATTCAGACCATCACGCAGGAATTGCAAACTGCATCAGGGTCCACTGCAAGTACTACAACAGGTGGGAGGTGAGAAAACTTGGATTTCATGGGCGAGCGGCTGCTGATGATGATGGTGATGATGATGATGTTGGGTTTGTGGGGCGCTCAACTGCGTGGTTATCAGCGCCCGTACAATGATCCAATCTGTGCTCAGTCCAATTTCGCCACTTTCCTGGATGATGATGAAATGATGAGGACAACACAAACACCCAGTCATCTCGAGGCAGGTGAAAATCCCTGACCCCGCCGGGAATCGAACCCGGGACCCCGTGCTCGGGAAGCGAGAACGCTACCGCGAGACCGCGAGCGGCGGACGAGAGCGGCTGCTCATAAGCCACACATCACACTGGTAAATGCCAAACGACGCCTCGCTTGGTGTAAGGAGCGTAAACATTGGACGATTGAACGGTGGAAAAACGTTGTGTGGTGTGACGAATCACGGTATACAATGTGGCGATCCGATGGCAGGTTGTGGTTACGGCGAATGCCCGGTGAACGTCATCTGCCAGCGTGTGTAGTAGCAACAGTAAAACGTGGAGGCGGCAGTGTTATAGCATGGTCGTGTTTTTCATGGAGGGGGCTTGCACCCCTTATTGTTTTGCGTGGCACTATCACAACACAAACCTACATTGATGTTTTAAGCACCTTCTTGCTTCCCACTGTTGAAGAGCAATTCGGGGATGGCCATTGCACCTTTCAATACCATCGAGCACCTGTTCATAATGCACGGCCTGTGGCGGAGTGGTTACACGACAATAACATCCCTGTAATGGACTGGCCTGCACAGAGTCCTGACCTGATTTCTACAGAACACCTTTGAGATGTTTTGGAACGCCGACTTCGTGCCAGGCCTCAACGACCGACATCGATACCTCTCCTCAGTACAGCATTCCGTGAAGAATGGGCTGCCATTCCCCAAGCATCCGACTGAACGTATGGAAGCTGTCACCAAGGCTAAGGGTGAGCCAACACCATACTGAGTTCCAGCAGTACCGATGGAGGGCGCCACGAACTTGTAAGTCATTTTCAGCCAGATGTCCGGATACTTTTGATCACATAGTGTAGTTATGACGCATTTTGTGGAAAATAAACACTCCGTGGAAATGTACTGGGTGGTCAAGAAGTCAGTATAAATTTGAAAACTTAATAAACCACGGAATAATGTAGACAGAGAGGTAAAAATTGACACACATGCTTGGAATGACATGGGGTTTTATTAGAACCATCCCATATTGCTAGACGCGTGAAAGATCTCTTGCGCGCGTCGTTTGGTGATGATCGTGTGCTCAGCCGCCACTTTCGTCATGCTTGGCCTGCCAGGTCCCCAGACCTCAGTCCGTGCGATTATTGGCTTTGGGGTTACCTGAAGTCGCTAGTGTATCATGATGGACGGACGTCTCTAGGGATGCTGAAAGACAACATCCGACGCCAATGACTCACCATAACTCCGGACATGCTTTACAGTGCTGTTCACTACATTATTCCTCGACTACAGCTATTGTTGAGGAATGATGGTGGACATATCGTGCATTTCCTGTAAAGAACATCATCTTTGGTTTGTCTTAGTTTGTTATGCTAATTATTGCTATTCTTATCAGATGAAGCGCCATCTGTCGGACATTTTTTGAACGTTTGTATTTTTTGGTTCTAATAAAACCCGATGTCATTCCAAGCATGTGTGTCAATTTGTACCTCTTTATCTACATTATTCCGTGATTTATTGAGTTTTCAAATTTATACTGACTTTTTGATCACCCGGTATGTGCGCTGTTTTCTGCTCACTGCGTGCTGCAGAGGATCGGTACAACTTGGTGAAGCACCCTGTAGTTGCTTCTTGTAACGTAGATAGACTGGGAACTTATGAAGTAAGGAAGTCGACGACAACAATACGACGACCTACCTCCCGTCGCACTTTTACCCACCAACCCCACCCTATTACACCCCCATCAAACATTTTATCTTTTAATACGGCTATGCTGCACTTAAACGTGGTACACTTATTTAATATTGTTTTTTAACCCATTTAACTTAATATTAAACAGTAATTTGATACCATTAAAGCACTATATTCAATAATCTGCGCTTCATCTGTCCCGTGCTACTCGGAAACTACACGATCGAGTCACATAAATGTGACCACCGGCTATATTCGACGTCAACGTGCAATAGCCTCTCGCAGACGGCAGTTGGCAGCAATAACAGTGGACGGTATATAAATCATGTCGGGATGACGCGAAAACAGTGTAGTCGTTGTCGTAATGCGGAGCGATTCATCTGACGTCCAAAAAAGCATGATTATTGGCTCTCGGGCCAAGAATAGAAGCATTTCAGAAACGACTAAGTTTGTAAATCGTTCACGCGCCTCCGCGGCTAAAGCATGCATAGAAAAATGGCGCTACACTAAACCAGTGTTACTCCAAGGGCCATAGATGACAGTGAACGAAGGCTGCGGAGATGTGCATGGGCGAGTAGATGTGCAACTGTTGAGCAACTCACCGTCCAGATGAACCACAGGATACCAACAGTGCCTCCTCAACGACCATTCATCAAACGTTGCTGCTTATATGTGTCCGTAGCAGCCATCTGGTTCATGCTCCTATGATGACTGCAGTTCATCAGCGATGAAGGATGGAACTGCGCGCCATTACCGAAACTGGACGTCAATTGAGTGGCGATAGGTGGCCTTTGTAGAAGAATCCTGTTTTACGCTGCACTGCACACATGGCTGTTGGCGTGTGCGGCGTGAAACCTCTGGAAGCATACACCCTGCAACAATCGTTGGATGTGCCTAGGCGGGAGTGCATTCCCTGGCTGCGTGATCTCACCATTCTAGAAGACACAATGGATCAACACCCGTATGTGGAGGTTGTTTATCGCCGGCACATTGATATCTACAGTGTGTAAACTTTTAGATGGCAGACCTCTCCCTAGTCCTGAATCGGTAGAAGTCGGTAAACGTCGGAATGCTTCGGTAGGCACGCAGTTCCGACTGCTGCCAACATTACGTAGCTGACTGTGTTGTACAAGGTAGCCATAGTCATCTGCTTCGTTATTGTTTTGCGCTGTACTGTTCTGCGTGTTTTTATTCTACAGTTGTGCTAAAAATTATCAAAATGAGTGAAGAGTCAGTTGCTGGCCCATCTCGGGAGTTTTTTAGGAATACGCCCGTGGTTTTATATACTTTTTTTAACACGTTTGCGAGACGTGTTGCGAATAGTGTTAGTAGTGAAGAAATAATAGAACAAAACGTCATACCTGACGCGGCACTTTTTCACGCATCTCGATGTTTACCACGTCATATCTCCTGAATTATATGTTTTAAAGAGACGTAAATTTGCCGGCGCATTTACTGATATATGTGGATACTGTATGCGAAATATGTTGCGATTAGAGTTAATAGTAACGAAATAATACATTAAAACGTCATGCCTACTGCGGCAGATTTACGGTATGTACTGAGAAAATGTAGTAAGCGACAACCTTTTCTCCTTTCATTATTTTGTGGGGGGTCAGCGAGAAAAATTTTCGTAAAGGTTTGAAATTGTATGTAACGTTTGTTGCTAGTCGCTAAGTGCTCTCATTCTCAAATAGTGGATGCATAATGGTTCAAATGGCTCTGAGCACTATGCGACCTAACTTCTGAGGTCATCAGTCGCCTAGAACTTAGAACTAATTAAACCTAACTAACCTAATGACATCACACACATCCATGCCCGAGACAGGCTTCGAACCTGCGACCGCAGCGGTCGCTCGGCTCCAGACTAGCGTCTAGAACCGCACGGCCACTCCGGCCGGCCCGTGGATGCATAAATCTGGGTGTTTTCCAGCGGTGGCATCTCATTGTTTATGACGTCATATCTCCTCAAGAATGTGTCTTATTTCTTTTTTTTTTTCGGCTGGGAACCGTCGTGGGCGTACGGAGAACAAATCACCAAAACTTCATCGCAATGAATGGTTTGGGAACGCACAGAGGGCTGACATACATACATTCATTTTTACATATAGAGATTGACAGTTACGTTATACTATATGACCTGTTTAAGTATATTTAAATCTTATAATTAACAGTTTAACATTGCGGGGAATGAAATAAATGAAAAAAAATTGTGAGCAGTGGGAATCGAACCTTTTTTTTCCGCCCGGGATCGAACGCTGCATGACAAGCCTTTACCTAATCAATTGCACTACGCATGTTACAATAACCTAACTGTTGAAACATTGTCCATTACTCTCTTCGGGCGTTCGGAGAACAACTTACCAAAGTTTCATTGCAATCGGATGAATGGTTTGTGAGCGCATAGTAAACAAACATACATACATTCATTTTTATGTATATAGATTTTAATGTACATGACGATTTCAGTTTCGTTTACGAACAACATTTAAAGCGAGTTTTACTTCCAAGCCTTTCGTCTGCTTTCGTGTAAGCATGACGGCGCAATTTGTAGTGCCAGCACTGCAACTGGTAGGCATGCCTTGTCCCCCCCCCCCCCCCCCCCCCCAACGGCTCGTCCCCCTCGCTAGCCAATGCTTGCTTCCTCCTCTCCCCGCAATCCCGTCACAACTCTGCCGTCTTACAGTTAACACACTGTACAATGCAACGTGTCACACACCTCGCAATGTGCGTACGCGGTTCGAGGAGCATCAGGGTGAGTTTACTGTACTCCCCTGGCCACCAAACTGCCCGTATTTAAACTCAGTCGAGAATCTGTGGGACCATCTCGATCGGGCTGTTCGCGCTATGGATCCCCAACCGAGAAACCTAGGGCAGCTGGGCAGGGCAATGGAGTCGGCGTGGCCTTAAATCCCTGTGAGTACCTTCCAGAACCTCGTTCACTCTCAGCGGTCAGCGCTGCAAAATGTGGTTTCTCGGGCTTTTGATAGTTATCACATTAATGTGACTAGACAGTGTATTAGTACCAGAGACAAAATGAACGGGACCATTTCTGTATGAATTCATTTTTTACCGTGAAACATTTTCGCTAGAGAGTGCAGTTTTAGAGTTTTAAAGAAAAATTTTAAAATGTGGTTTTCAAACGGCCCCCCCACTGCCCCCAATCTCACACGGCAGTGGTTGGGGTTTTTAATATGTGGTTCATGACAGTCGCTTTACCACTGTACGAGAATTTGCGCCTACACGATTATTCCCACTAATATTTCTTCATTGACTTGACTACTACTCGGTAACATAGCTGAAGTTGTGGTTTTGTCGAACTCTCTGCTGTATCGTTTCTAATCCAGCAACGCCGTGGTCTAGCCTCTGTAGAGTCTAGAGATACCTCGTCAGTCAGAAAAGTTTCGAGACTTGTTTAATAAAATGCTTCAGGTCGTAAGTAGGCTTTTTAGGTTTTTATGTTGGTGACGCCACGTAGCGCTCTGTATGAAAATCGCTGTCTGCGCTGTGTGCAGTCTGTGGCTGGTTGGACTCAATGTTGGAATATTCGCTAGTGTAGTGTTGGGCTGTTGGATGTGAACAGCGCGTAGCGTTGGGCAATTTGGAGGTGAGCCGCTAGCAGTGGTGGATGTGGGGAGAAAGATGCGTGTGTGCGTCAGGAAAAGGAAATTTGTTTAATGACTTTTGAACGCTATTAAGGCAAATACATTGTTTGTTCTCTATCAAAATCTTTCATTTGTTAACTATGCCTATCAGTAGTTAGTGCCTTCAGTAGTCAGAATCTTTTATTTAGCTGGCAGTATTGGCGCTCGCTGTATTGCAATAGTTCGAGTAACGAAGATTTTTTGTGAGGTAAGTGATTCATGAAAGGTATAGGTTACTGTTAATCAGGGCAATTCTTTTCTAGCGATTATTGAAAGTCAGATTACTTTGCGCTAAAATATTGTGTGTCAATTTAGTGATGAACAGAATAAGTAAAGAGGAAATTGTCTGAGTACGTTGAATTTTGCTCAGCTGTTTGAAAATCAAATAACGTAAGAGTTATTCCAGCACTGTCATTCTTTACATACAAAGGGGAAGTTTTGAGAGGTCTTCTATTTTGTGACCCCTCCCCCCCCCCCCCCCCCCCGCACCCTTCACTTGAGTTCAACCCACAGAACATCATACAACTGTCAAGAAAAGTCCTTCTTTTGCATGTTCCTCAACTCACGTGTCATATTGGCTTCAAGGTCAGTTATATCGTCGAAGCGTTGACCATTCATATGAATTTCTGCACTTTGTTGACTTGTGGTAGGTTCGTATTGATAACATGAAGTCTCGTCAGCCATGATAATTTTTTATTTCAGAAAATAAATTTGCATTTCAGTCAAGCCGCCGCAGGCGTCCACGCGTCGTTTTCGTACAGGAGTCCAGGTATGTTCCTCAAAACATTCTGGAAAATGTCTTGAACACTTGATTTAGATATGAGGCTCCACTGCAATTTATGACACACTACAGCCGCACGTCCATTACTTAACACTGCCTGGTCACAACTGACTGGTCAAACGCACGTCTGTTATTTACAGTTGTTTGTTCAAGCTGCCACCGTAGCTACTGTTCAGACGACGCTCATACGCCAAGGATAAAATCTGCGTCGGGGTAGCGGTATATATGGAGGAGCCAGTGGCAGTTTGAAGCCATAAGTGGGGCGTGCTGGGATGGTACAAATGAACAAGTACATAAGTACATGCTAAAGACAGCAATCTGAGGGTCCGAGTCCCGTCCGACACGCTGTTCTTACCTTCCATCACAACGTCTTTACCATCATAATCAGCCGTCTGTCATTCACTGCTGACGCTATTTTCTTAGTTTAAGATTTTTAATTTTCAGTGTCAACCTAAAATCTTTGCGCATGAATAAAAATATATTTTGCAAATTTTTCTAGCTCATAGAATATTTTCTAACGCATTGAATACGCTCGATGTAATCTATGCGAATGTCATTTCGCATTATTATCTCTATAAAGATGGCTTGGAGAACTCGGGATGTACGTTTAGACGTATCTACAGCCATCCATCCGGGTACTACGAGGGAATAAAAAAATAGGATGTAAAATGATACTAACACAATTGACACTTTCAGGTGTGGCTGTAGAACCACAAAATGTACATTAAGTTCTCCTCTTGTCGCTTTAAGTTGCTGAAATTCTGCTGCTTATTTGTCTTGGCCATTTAACATTTTAGATGCCAGTATAAATAATGAATTTTGCGAGTCTCTTTGGGCCTTCTATCTCTTAGCGTAGGCCAGGAAATGTGTTCATTACATTGTACTATAGTGGATGTTTCCCGAGCAGAGTGGGAAACACGACACGAGGCAACTAGCCAAATGACTTTATCACGTTCTCTTAGAAGCCCCCGTTCTAGCTGCTACTCGGCGCGATAAACACAAGAGACAAATGCATATATACACATTGCAACTCTTTATGCGTGGAACTGCAGCTATCCGATAACTAACGATAGACGCGTTAAGGACAATTTATTTATTCTGTTAAGCGTTAGTGCTTGTAGTCGTAATTCAGTGTTATGTTGAGTATTTGTAACAGATTTCACTTAGTTGTGACAAGTTCGCAGAACTTAACGAAATGGATGATATCTTTTTATTCTCCAACCAACAACATGATAGACCAGAAAACAAAAAGAATAAAAATAGCCACACATACGCTCAGATGTACTTAACCCGATCGTATCCAGCATACGCCATGAACACCACTAATACCATTTAAATAATATACCCACTCTTCCAGTGGAAGACGTAAATTGTACAGAAAACTTCCACACAGCAATGAGGTTGTAAGGTGCAATATTTGTGGTTTGGTTATTCTAGGATTGAAGACAACTATGTAAGTTGAAATGACATTTTTAATGTCGCAATATTATCACAAAAATACAAGCTTTTACACAGTTTTCGATGTGACAACAAAAAAACAGTTGTCAGGATAACGCATCTCGTCAACATCAAAAAGTGAAATAATCCTAAACACAACAATATTAACTCTCAGAAGGTTAAATTATCCTATATATGACAATATTAAAGTTTAACTAGAAGTTTCTTTACAAAATTGTTCCTACACTTACGTTATGATGTTGGTCAGTACTACGAAAATCGTCCAATTCCGGTTCAAAGTTC
The DNA here is from genome assembly GCF_021461395.2 of Schistocerca americana. Taxonomy (NCBI): domain Eukaryota; kingdom Metazoa; phylum Arthropoda; class Insecta; order Orthoptera; family Acrididae; genus Schistocerca; species Schistocerca americana. The sequence continues at coordinate 321,106,489 of NC_060121.1, read as the reverse complement.
GGTACTATTTTTAGGATGACAATAAAGTCTACCGTGGATGGTTAGTTATGTGATAAATTGAGCGGAAGATTACCCAAGGTCGTTCGAGTTTACAGTGGACGCAAGATGGTGAACCAACAAGTTTACACCTCTGCACGCGGTATTTACCTTAAGCTGTGATGAGCTGTCATCTGCTAGGCCCCTCTCTCCTCTGAAATTCCTATAAAACTAATTAAAACCTTTTGTGAAATTTTTTTCAGCATAAACTCTCCCTATGTTTCTCGCTATGCGAGAAAACCTATACTTATCCCTAATCTTAAAATATGGCTATATACATGCACATGGCTGGAGCAGCGTGCATATTATAATGCCCTCTCAGTTCTTGCAAGAACAATTAACTGATTAGCTGGTTTGGTTCTCCACAGTTGGAGCTAAACGATGCTACAGCTAATTTCTAGCTGGATATCAGCCGCTGAGAATGCAGTGTTCACAAAAATTACTCCTCTGCGTCGCACAGGGCGTTATGCGCTCCATTCTGCTCTTGACGCCAGTTCAGAGAAGAGTTCTCGAAAATTTCCGTCTTGTCTTACTCGTAGCTGAACTGTCTCCCCACTTGGGTTCTTTCGTTCTTCACGTCATGGCTTTTTGCGGCCAATAGGAGCGTTCCTCTTATTTTGTGGAACTCTCTCTACCAATCGCAAGGTCCCTACCATTAAATTGTGTCGAAACTTTGCCTCTTTCCTCCTTCCTAGCGCGTTTCCGCCAATCGGAAGTTTTGTGCCCGTTCCAGACGTCTAAATGCATACATTGACTCTCTCACGTGTGTACCACTCGCTGGACACCGAAAATGCGTCACTGGTCTTGTTTCGTATCCATTTGGAATTCCGAAACGCAGTTTTCTAAAAGCTTTCTTTCCTGTCCTCCCTCAGATGGGCCATTATACTCGCTCTCCCTGTCTGAGTCACCTGGTCGGTCATTGACTTTCCGCCTGGGACATTCCTTTAAGTGTTTCCATGGTACCCCCTGTAGCGTGGCCTTGTCTCTGCCCTTGTCCCTCTGAATTCCAAACTGAAACGTCTCTCGCTGCTTGTTTCACCTTCCGCTCAAACACGCATTATAGGAACAGTGTATTAATTACCATCGATTGAGTGTCATCCCTTTTTGCGTTACATACTGATATGCATATTTACTCATTACCGCCAAATTAAGTTAGGTGTCACATTCGTCTTCCCATTGCAATGTATAAAGCTCTCATGTAAGGTACTAATGTGACCTTCATTTATTCTGCCACCTTACATATCCTCCTCCTTCCACGTTCAATTTTGTGCTGGGTCAATCAATGGTTGAGAAATTGATTGAAGTCAGTGCAAAATTGGTTGCAACTGCTGATTATAGCAATTGACATATTTACTGACCAACTTCCTGTTTTAATATTTTGTATAACTTAAACAGTGGTTCGATTCAGTCTCATTATTTTATATTATACTTGATTTCATGTCTACGGATTAGACCTCTTAAGTGATTTTCTTTCTTTTCTCTCTTAGAATTTAACATTGACTCTAATTTTCTGATTTTTTATACAATTCTATTTAACTAATGTAAGGAATTTTTTTCTTTCAAGGCAAGTGACTACATATTTAATTTTAATTGTAATTCAAATTTTTTTGAGTATATCATTTGTATCACATCAAAAATTTCCTTTTTGGAGAGTGGTCGGGTTTTTTTGTTTACCTAATTTATGTTATATGATGATGGATATGTATTAAAGTTGAGGAAACCTTCACTTAATATTATCCTCCCGTTTTATAATAAATGTTACTGTTCTCTAGCTTTCATATTAATCCTAATCGAAGACATGTTCATTTCTTACAATAAAGCTTTATGATCTATAACTCCACCATATCCATGACTTCACAGGCATAGTCATATACATTAATACGGTTATATTCCCCGAAAGTTAACTCTACAAATTATGACTTTACAAAAATTTTTAAATTTGACTTTTACAAACATATTAAATTTCTATTCCTACTAATTACTTAACAAAATTTAAACTACCATGATGGAATAGCTAAACCCCTTCAAATTTATCTATCCTATATTTTTAATGAACACATTACACTAGGATCTTAACCCTCCAAAAATGTTAATATTAGGTTGCCTTAACTTAAACATGTTGAAAAAATATGCAATATAAGAAAATATTATTGACATGTCAAGATATAAATAAAAAAACATCGTTACTAAAGGTCTATTGCTAACACCTAAAAATCTTCAGATTTACATATTTTTAAACACAAAAAAATTTCCCTTTTTTTCGGATAGTAGTCTGTCACAGACAGTTCTTTCTACTACATCTTTAACATGGTTTATTAAAAATTGTCATTTTTTTCGAGTGTTTCGTCGTGTCTCCGTCGAACATGACGGTCGGTCGTGTGCCTCGCCGTGTCTCTGTTGAGCATGGAACGACGCTTGGTATGCGTCTCGCCGCGTTTCCGTCCAGTATGGAATGACGGTCGGCAGAGAGAAAGGTTGCTGAAGGTCTGAGCGTGTCGTGAGTGCGTGGTTACCTTTGTTTCATGTTGCATATGCCCATGGTGACGTTGTATTGGAGATCCCTTTTTGGCAGCATAAACTTTTCTTCATCTTTCGTCGAGTCTTTATTCCGGTTCATCGTTGGTCACTTCGTCTCTATGTTTCCATACGAGTTGTTATCTCCCATTTTTCGGTATGACACCTGAAGGTATTGCAATTTGCCATAAAGAATATCGGATGTTTATACTGTTGGAACAGTCAAATTGGATTCTCGTTGGTAGTTAAATGCAATAATGGTCTTTTATGGGAAGGGATTTGAAAAGGTTTCTTGATCTCTTCTGGTCCAGTCCCTTCCTTCTTCCAAATCTTCTGCGTTGCATCTTCTGTTCTTGGTGCATCTTGCAGTCTTCTTACTTGTATCTTCACTCTTCTCTGGACCGGGAATTAGGACTGAAGACCTGTTTAACCTTGTCCTCGTTTAACCCGTTCTTAAGGCGTCTTCTTTGCAATTGTTGTATATTCTTCATTGTAATCGGTTGTTCATCTAGATAAGTTGAACAGCCTTACATCGTTTTCTTGTTCCGTCCCATGAGTGTTCAGGGACTGTTTCGCAGTTGTCGAATTTCGTATGGTCTGATAACAGTTTCCGCTGTTCTGCACATTGAGTTACAGAAATGCGTTTCTTCTTCTTCCTGTGGTGAATCTAAGCCTCCGCTCGTCCTCACCGTAATACGTCCCGCCTCCATTCCGGTTCGGTGGACATCCATTATCTCTTCATATGCTGCTTTGAATAGTTCGCGATAAAAGTGCCACGTATCGAACAATTTCGCAAAACCATTGTTATAACGCTTGTGCGTGGCTTTCATATGGAAAAAGCTGACGTCATGGAACATGTTGATTGTATCAATGGTGCGTTTCACAGAGGAGTTATACTCTAGGAACGTTGCTTCCTCTAAGGCCTCTTCTTTCGTCATCTTATAGCTGACGTACCAGGCACCCACACTCAGTGTCCCTTCCTCCCACGCCTAACCGCTCTCCTCAGTCTTGTCGTCGATCTGGCCGCAATGATGCCACACCTTGTCTGCTGACTTCATATCTAATACAATGTTTCTCTCTTAAATTACACTAAAATTTTACAAATATTAAACTTCTTTTCATGACTTTATAAAAAGTATTATTGCTCTATTCAAAACAGTGTTTCTTATCCCTATATATTTTTTTACATTCTTTCCCCATTTTCTTTTCTTAATATAAAGGTCATGCTTTCCTCATCTTCATCACGATGTTAAGTAAAAGTGAACTTGATGGTGATGACGGTTAGTAAGTTAGTACTTTCAAATTTCACTTCTTTTTTACTTTTCTAACTACAGCTATATTATGTTATTTTGAAAACTTCGCATATTGACTCCGGCCCTAGCGTCCTTTTCTCTGCAGTCTCTTCTTTTTGTCTTAGCTGTAGCAGAACTTCAAAATACACTTTATCTCTGCTTTAGTGATATTTTCCCTTTCAAAAATTTTCTATATTGTTCTACTGCGTTGTTTTTAAAGCTTAAAATTTCTTTTTCTCAGTTGTACTTATCCCTTTCACTTTTCTTCTCGGTAGTAAACTTTTATATTCGTTTCTTTCCTCATCATACTCTTCCTTATCGAAATCTTTTTTGGGTTAGTTTTTCTTCCCACTGTTAACCTTCTTCCACTAAATAACATGTTTCTTGCTTAACTGAATACTTCAATTCTCTTTCCTAATTGTTACCTGCTAACGACTTCTTATATTTATTTGCCTCATATTTCTATTTCAGTATCAGTTTGTGGTACCTCACAAATCATATATGCTTCACATATTCCCCAAAATATCTCCTCAATTACTTGTTAACCGTCCTCGACGGAACAAATTAAAAATGCCTATCTCCTTCTCGCCTAATTATCCACTTCCTTTCTACTTCTTCACTTCCTTTCGTCTACAAAAATCAACCTCCCTTCCTCCACACTACGTCTTTAAGAGAAAATCTACTGTTGTTTCGTTAAACTATCCACATGCTGATCTCTATTTTCCTCCTTACTTTCAACTCTTTCCCCAGAACACATTTCGTTTGTAGAAGGGTTATTTTAGTTCTTATTTTCCTGTCATTTCTTCATCACTCTCCATTTACCTTCCAAACAACATTTATTTTATTGATTTAACTGAGATAAGTACAAGTTAAATGTACCTCATCCTCTTGCCATTCTTGAACTGACTATTCGTTATTGCTAGTTGACATTTATTGACTGCTACCAGGCCCACACTATCCCGCAACCCTTTCCTGTATTTCTTTCCTTTACATACTGAATTACCTGTTCAGTATCCTCGTATACTTTCTCAATTTCTTCATCTTCCGCTTGCAACGTCGGTGTGTTCTCTGAGTTAATGTTGTTGGTGATGGTTTGCTGTCGAATCTGATGAGAACAACCCTCTCACTTAATTGTCTCCGGTAGCTCACTCTCTGTCATACCTTCCTACTCGTAACGAATCCTACTCCAGTTACAGTTTTATCTGCTGCTGTTGATTTACTCTATATAAGCCTGGCCGGAAATCTTTATCTTCTTTCCCCCAACAATATCCATTGCATTTACCTTTTCAGGTTTTCTAGCTTCCTTGCCGCGTTCAAACTTCATTCCACGCCCTGACTCGTAATATGTTATGTTTTCGTAGTTGCTCAGTATTTTTCTCATAGTTACCTCTCCCTTGGCTGTCCCTTCTGAGATACCCAAATGAGGGACTAGACAAGAATCTTTTGCCAATGGAGGGATCATAAAAAGTACTGTGAATACACGTTATGTGTTGCAATACAGTCGTTTTCATTGTCTTCCGCATCTTCTTGCTGATTCTTCCGCATTTTAGGGGCAGTGGTGCAGTTTCCTACCACAACGGGAAGAGAGTGCTCTGATCCTCTGTCCGCTCCTCTGCCCTCTTTGACAAAGCTGTTGGCAGCTCGTTGCTGACTTCTTAAGCTCGAAGTCTTCGGCAGCCATTGCTGACGATTTTTTTTTAAATTTTAAGCAATGGCTGGATTCTAACACTGCATCCAGGACATTCCGATTTCTAGTCATCAGGGATCACGGGCTAGAGGATTTAAAAAGGGAAATGGATAGGTTGAAGTAGTAGTGGTTATCAGTGAAGTGGAGTGGCAGGAAGAATAGAACTTGTGATCAGGTCAGTATAGCGTTATCAACACAAAGTCGAATATCGGTAACGCAGGTGTAGGTTTACTAATGAGTCAGAAAGTAGGGGTGCAGGAAAGCTACTGTGAATAGCATAGTGAATGCATAATCATAGTCAAGGTAGAAACGAAGGCAACAACAACCACAGTAGTACAATTTTACAAGCTAACTAGTTCTGCTGACTGAAATAATGTATGAGATAAAATAAATTGCAAACCTAAGTAAGGGAGAGGAAAATTTATTTGCGAAAATAGTTTGTGTTGTGTTCGACTTTGTGTACAATGGTAAGGAGAGGTGAGCTACAGACTGGTGCAGCAACCGAGCAGAAATGATTAGCGAACAATTTAACACAGTAAACAGGAAATTTACTTAATTTGTATTTCTCCAAGTGAACTAAGACTCATAACAAATAATGAAGCAAAAAACAGCGTTCAGTATCACAATGTCAACAATGATGAGGCTCCCAGAAGTAAGCACAAACGATGAAGTCGGAGCCGCTACTAGGCGGAGTCTGGTTAATATACCATAGCAAAGTGGCTCAAAGCGCAAGTAGGTCGAGTGATTGTTACTGGCCGTCTTATATCGCGGCAGCAGAGGGCGCTCGTCGTCCAGAGTCGATGAAAACATGGCGCTTCTAATACCAACTTCGCAGCCCCCGTGGGGTGGTACTGATAGGTGATATCAGAGGTAGGAAAAGGAGGAAAAGTAAAAACTGTAGGCTAACACGGACTGGAGGAAGAGAATGAAAGAGGAACCCACTTGGTAGAATTTTCCACAGAGCCTAATTTAATCATTGCTTACACTTGGCTTAAGAATCTTCACAGAATATTGTGTACGTGGAAGAGATCTGGAGACACTGGAAGGATTCAGACTGATTTTATAGAATGACTCTAGAAGAACTTTAGAACTTCACTTTTCTAAAGAGTTTTATTGAGATGACTTCACGTGTAGTAGCAAAATACTTCGAGTTTCGTTGACTTATTGTTGTAGTACCAAATTCCGCCATTAGGAACGACAGAGAATGCCAGACTTCACATGTTATTCTGAAAAAAGTGGTGCAAGAGATTGGCTTCAGATGGAACGTTTGCTGTATGAGCAATGAAAGGCACATTTAGCCAAAGTGAAAGTTAAAATGAAAGTTAAAGTGAAAGTGAATGTGCGATGAAATTTCCAGTGCTTTGCCACAAGATGACATCTCTAGTACCTGTATAAGCCTTTTCAATAAAACTCTGTATGTGAGTAAAGTTGTGAAGTCCTTCTAGAATCACCCTATATAACTGTGAGACAGAGACTTCGGAACCAGATTTTAAACTATAAGACATTTACTGGGGCAGACTTGGTCTCGACCATGATTTATTGGTTACGAACTGTTAATTAAAACTCAAGAAATTGTCAAAAATGTAGGACATTATGGAGTCGGGACTTGGATAAGTTAAAAGAACCAGAGAGTATTGAGAGTTTCAGACGGAGCATTTGGCAAAGGAGGAATTAATATGTAGAAGAGCTAAACATGGGAAACGAACTTGAAGATGTGGCGCAGAATTCCGGTGAGCGTAGGTTTTGGGTGGACGTTGGATAAGCATGGTACTTTAAACTATTAACCGATGCCTTACACTGCCAGATCAGATGCGTGAACAAAACAAGGGAAGATCTGCGGCTAGTATTCTGAAGTAATTAACAATGTAATTAATAAGTAATAATGAAGAATTCGTAAAAATAATAACTCGCCCCACAATAATAAAACAAATAAAACTCGAAGGACGTGCCAAGGAACGTACAACAGAAATATTTATAAAATATTCCGTAGGTACTTGGAGGAACGTAGACTTTTAAAAACCTGAATACACAGTATTTATGTCCCACAACAAGTTTTGTTTAATAGATCATTATGAGCTGGCTTTTGGCTTCCTAGCCCATCGTCACATAACATAACACCAAACAGATCACCACACAACTTCAGCGAGAGTTCATAGCTGTACAAAGATGATTTTTCAAAGATATATGACATTTTACAGCGATATGTCGACACAAAAACACAGCCACAGTCTAATACTCAAAGAAGCTCTGAACGAATAAATCTTATAGTCTATGAAATGTGAATGAGGAACAGTTGCAGCAAGTATAGTATCTAATAATGAGAGAAATACTGACTGGCTCCTGCTACTTTAATAAGGAATATTAACGGCTCTGTGTGTCTTCATTAAGGACCAAGACAGGAGTCTTTGATTGGTGTTTATTAACGGCCAGAATTTCGAGTAATGTCAGATTTATGCCGTAATTTCCTCTATGGAGGACATCATATTTAATATTATAAGGATGACATTCAATCAGAGGACGTTCAGCGACGGTGGAATCTTACATTTTCAGTCTCCATATCCCTTCATGCTCAGTTTGGTACTTATAACCTTACGTAATTGACCTGCATATAATTTGACATACGGTTTGCAGGAAATAATATAAATTTTACTCTATTCTAAAGATGAAATCTTATCGTAACTGTTGAACAGAATGTGGGCAACAGTATACCTAGTATAAAAAGCTGGAGTATATTTCCCGGGTATTAGTCTGCTGCGAAGTACCTGACATTTGAAAATGATTAAAAATAAATAAAGAAACATAACATAGCAATGGTTATAGTCCTACTCTCACTGATAGCGTACTCAGCAGAAAGAAGATAGAGTATAACAGCACCTCCGTATCACCGTCAGAAAGCGTTAAACCACACCGATAGCAAATGTGCCCCCATGCGACATGTAGGTGGACTTCACGGCTGCTTGTCAGCAAACTAAAATCTAGGAAATATACTCCAGATTTTTAATACTCAGAATACTGTAGCTCTCATTCTGTTTAACAGTAAAGATGAGGTTCGACTTTTAGAACAGTGTGGAATTTATATGATTTTCTGCAAGCTGTGTGGTACACTACGTGCAAGCTAGTAAGGGTAGTGGTTTAACTACTAGACTGACTGAGCATGAAAGGAGTGTGAAAAGGAGAGATTCCACATCTGCTGAACATACTCTGAATCAATGTCATTCTAATGAAATTAAATGTGATGTCCTCCACGAGGAATTAAGGCAGAAAACTGACATTACTCGAAATTCTGACCATTATTGAACATCAACGAAGGAATTCTGACCTGGTCTTTAACGACCAAACACAGATTCATGATTGACGTTTACTAAAGTAGGAGCAGCCAGTTAATGGTTCAAATGGCTCTGAGCACTATGGGACTTAACATCTGTGGTCATCAGTCCCCTAGAACTTAGAACTACTTAAACCTAACTAACCTAAGGACATCACACACATCCATGCCCGAGGCAGGATTCGAATCTACGACCGTAGCAGTCGCGCGGTTCCAGACTGGGCGCCTAGAACCGCATGACCACCGCGGCCGGCAGTTAATACTTTTGTTATTGTTAGATACGGTGCTTGTAACTAAATCTTTCACACTCTTATTCCTTAGACGACTTTCTCCTCTCTCCTCCTTTCTCCAGTCTGTTCTTCCCATTCACCAGTTTGTCCCTACAGCATGGTAATTTGTGCCATTAATCACTTGTACATATTATTGACGTAAACATTCCTATACTTTACGTATGTTCAGAGCTTCTTGAAGTATTACACTATGCTTGTGTTTTTGTATCGAAATATGGTTGTAAAATGTCAGATATCTTTGAAAAACAGTCTTTGTACAGATATGAATTTTCGCTGAAGTTGTGTGGGCTATCTGTTTAGTACTATGTATCTGTAGATGGCCTAGGAAGCCGAAAGCCGATTCATAAATATTATTGTGGAACATAAATACTGTGTATCCAAGTTTTTAATGTAACAGAAACCTTAGCCTAAGGCGCATATCTGCATAGCACTTATAATAGTTCCTTCGCCCCACTAAAACTAGCATTACAATGATGGCACTGAAATAATATTGCAACAACATTCACTAGCTCATGCAGTAGTACAATCACACCCTAGTACAACCAACAACATTTTAAGCAGAGACTCGACAGACAACACGTATGAACATACACAATCTATACCGACAGAAGAAGCTAACATACAGTCAACTGACAACAGAATCAATAAAACATTGTCACTGTGATACAATCGAACCACACTACGACCTCCGTGTTTCATCAAATCTAGTAGTTACATAAGGACTGCCCCCCCAACACAGGCCCAATAGTGACTCCGCCGTGTTTCGACTTTTTATATCTTGGTCACACATAGCAAAAATTCAATTATTCCTACAACTCAACTGTACAATTTCCGCGACAGCTTCCTGGCGCGCAGCTGCTGTCTTCTGGACGTACGGAGATGAACAACGTCCTCTGTTACGACCCAACAGAGTTCCGCGTTATGGTAGCCCGAAACCCGCGTTCACCGTTAGCAATCGATTTGCTCTATTGCCCCCACAGTTTCTACGAATTAAGGCGGCACTATACGAATACAGATTCCTCCAAGGTGCATTTTCTACCGCGAGCGAAAACCAACTGTGAAGTAGCTCTTCTTCGCCTTCGCCGACTACACAGAATGCGCCCACACTGCCAGCAACTCCACGGGCCACCCACGCTGATGCACAACAGGCACAGCCGGTGCGCCATGACATGACTCCGAGCCACATCGAACACTGTCTGTGGCACACCAAGGCCCCCAGACGCTGGTTCCCAGATGCAGCTGCTGATGTGGCCTATACCACTCCATCCCCGCAACTGCTACTTCTGCAGTCGACAGGGATCAACCCCTGGGCCAGCCACAACGGAACGCAACCAAGGTCGGCTGGCGCGCCCTGTGCCGTCCCGGCGCTGAGCCAAGTCTTGCCTGCTTATGCCCCTGGCGGACCGGCGCTAGCACCAAGACGATGTGACTGCTTCGCGTTGGTACTTCAGACTGACCTTTGCCTTACCAGCACGCCGCTTCACGCCACGGCGCGACGCGTTATGGACACGCCCTCTGCCGCACCGGAACGCACAAGCAGCACTGTAGATTGCTAGGCGGGCAGGAATTCAAAGGCGCTGTGAAATGGCTATTTAATGATACAAAAACAATGTAGTAGAAAGGGAAGAGGTCGTAGAAGAAGATGAAATAGGAGGAATGATGTTACAGAAGAGTTTGATAGAGCTCTGAGAGACAACTAAATTTATACCCTGCAAACCACTCTGAAGTGCGTGGCAGAGGCAACGTCCTATGTTTACCACTCATTCGAGCTTTTTACATTCCATTCACGCACGCAGCACGGGAAGAATGAAGTCCAAATAATGCCCCTGCAAAAGACGAAATTCTCGCAGAATTATTGTGATTCATGGGAGAGCGAGCCATGACAAGCTATTCAATCTGCTGTGCAAGATACACTGAAACGCTAAAGAAACTGGTACACGCATGCATATTCAAATACAGAGATATGTAAAAAAGGCAGAATATGGCGCTGCGGTTGGCAACGCCTATATAAAACAAGTGTCTGTCTCAGTTGTTAGATCGGTTACTGCTCCTACAATGGCAGGTTATCAAGATTTCAGTGAGTTTGAGCGTGGTGTTCTAATCGGCGCACGAGCGGGGGACACAGCATCTCCAAGGTAGTCATGAAGTGGGGGTTTTCCCGTACAATCATTTGACAAGTGTACCGTGAATATCAGGATTCCGGTAAAACATCAAATTTCCGACACCACTGCGGCGGAAAAAGATCCTGCAAGAACGGGACCAACGACGACTGAAAAGAATCGTCAACGTGACAGAAGCGCAACCCTTCCGCAAATAGCTGCAGATTTCAATGCTGGGCCGTCAACAAGTGTCAGCGTGCGAGTCATTCAAAGAAACATAATCGATATGGGCTTTCGGAGCCGAAGTCCCACTCGTGTATCCTTGATGACTGCACGACACAAAGCTTTACGCCTCGCCTGGGCCCGTCAACACCGACACTGGACTGTTGATGACTGGAAACACGTTGCCTGGTCGGACGAGTCTCATTTCAAATTGTATCGAGCTGATGGATGTGTATGGGTATGCAGACAACCTCATGAATGCATGGACCCTGCATGTCAGCAGGGGACTGTTCAAGCTGATACGTCTAGATACCTCTCTAACAGGTGACACGTACGTAGGCGTCCTGTCTGATCACCTGCATCCATTCATGTCCCTTGTGCATTCCAAGGGACTTGGGCAATTCCAGCAGTACAATGCGTCATCACACACATCAAAGAATTTCTACGGAGTGGCCCTAGGAACACTCTTCTCAGTTTAAACACTTCCGCTGGCCATCAAACTCTCCAGACATGTACGTTAATGAGCATATCTGGGATGCCTTGCAACGTGCTGTTCAGAAGAGATCTCCACCTCCTCGTACTCTTACGGATTTATGGACAGCCCTGCAGGATTTATCGTGTCAATTCCCTCCAACACTACCTCAGATATTAGTCGAGTCCATGCCACATACTGTGGCGGCAATTCTGCGTGCTCACGGGGGCGCTGCACGATATTAAAGAGGTGTACCGGTTTCTTTGACTCTTCAGTGTATGTGAGACAGGCAAAATACGAGCACTTTCACACTTCCGAAAGAATATAATAATTCCAATTCTAAAGATAGCAGGTGCTGAAAGTTGTCAATATTACCGAACAGTCAGTTACTGTTGCAAAATACTTATGCGAGTTATTTGCAGAAGAAAACTGGCTGAAGCAGATCTCGGAGAAGATCAATTTGGCTTCCTCAGAAATGTGGGGAAAACACGCGGAATACTGATACTAGGACTTTTCCTAGAAGATAGGCTAAAGAATCGCGAACCTACATTTATAGCTATTGTAGAGGTAGAGCTTTCGAAGGTGTTGACTGAAATACAGTTTTAGAATTTCTGAAGGAAGAACGGATAAAATATAAGGACTGAAAGGTTACATACATCTTGTTTTTGTATATCGATATATGATAGCAGGGTCTTCTAAACTATGATCTGATGGAAGTGAATAAGTGCTCCGCGAAAAATTGTTAACAACATGGTGTTATTTTTCGACATGTCGCCGATATTAATTATTTTTTAAAATTTTATTACGATTTATGTGTAGTTAGTTGTGATTTACAATCGAAGTAATCACAGAAGAAATCAAGTTTTTCTAATTATTTAAAATTTTTCTTAAATCCGTAAAATAAACAAAGTGTCCCATCAAGTACCAGAATCCTCAAAGTGTTCCGTCAGAGGAGAAGTTTTGGAACACATGAATTAAAGTTACATATGTTAATAATACAAGATCGTATTCCCTTAGCTGAGAACTACCTCTAATAGAAAATCTTTTTTGCGAAATCTCGAACTGTGTTCCAAATACTGCAGGTCATCGTTTGGTGGTGCGCCCTACATGTCTCTTTATGCAAACTTCTAACTCGTTATGCACATGCGATTTCCTAGAAATACATGTTATCGTAATTAGCTCTCTCGAAGCAGTTCTGCTGGAATGTGTTCTCCATTATCAACTTACGCAGATTTTAATAGTCTGACCTAGGAACGCGGTTGGCGCAATCTATAGTCTGCTCTCTGACTTATTTTTAAATTATGATCATTTGATGTAATGTACAGTATTTATATAGTTATGAATTCTTATCCAGGCCACCACAAAGCTCTACTGCACCACGATTTTATTTCTTCGAGTCTTACTTGAAACGCCATTCTTTATTTTAAACCACATTAAGTAAACACCGTTTTCAACTCATGTTTTACAAAATCTTGGGATTGAGTCGGTGACCTCTAAGAGGTGTGATTTCCATCAAATTAGCAACGCTACCACGGGTGGAAGTGATTTCTCTCCATGCGCGTTGCATATAAATATGTGCTGTTTCATCTAATACTCCAAAATGCTGATCTATGCACCTGTCGTTCAACCCTGTCATCTACGGCCCGTGGTGCACCATATTTGCCTCGCCGCCGGTTCTGGATTGCGTCATTTTGCCATGCACGGTGTACTTTAACCACGGCGGCACGTGAACAGTTTACAAACTTATCCCTTCCAGAAATACTTCCACCCTTGTCCCAAAAGCCAGTGATCATGCCGTTCTGGAAAGCTATATGGCAGTACAAACTGTAGTGTCAGGATGATTCTGGTCATTTTAGCAAGGAGTATCCAGTTTTCTCTATTTGAAGATTTTTTTATGCTGGTGGTTCAAAATGTTACTCTACACTGCTTACCATTAAAATTGTAACATGAAAAAGTCATGTATCAATCGCCAAATGAGGATGAAGGGTGCTACCTGCTTGGGTATGCAAGTGATTGAACTTCCAACACAACTGCACAAAGTACGTGAGAGTAAGGTTATCTACATTCTGCATATACATCTAGAAACGTGTCTCAGTGTTGGTCTTTTGTGAGAAGGAGAAACGCCTACAAGCACTTGTAGGAATTCTACAGCGATCGGAACGTGCAACTACCAAGAGTGCCTTCTATCGTTCCTCTATACTGCTAGAGTTCATCGGAATTTCACCGCTGTCATGAGAGTCTATGGTGTGAAGAGGGCCATAATCAACGCTACACCCCACGCGACAAGCGCTTGAGAGTACAATTTGTTCATTATACAGTGCGGGATATTGCAACTGCGTCACCCATCTTTACTCAGGGAATGGGCTTTTGTAGCAAGACAAGTATCCACACGGACAAAGCGACAATGCCTGGAGAGCCACGGACTGTCAGCAAGGCGACCATTGTTGCAGCTTCTCTCGAAGTTGCAGCAGAGAGAAGGGCGCAGACAGTGGTGCGTTCAACAGCAGAGGACACAAGAGTGGCACCAAATCGTATTTTCAGACGAGTCCCGGTACTGCATACAGCATCGCGATGGACATATCTGCGTGTGGAGGCGCCCAGAGGAACGAACGTTGGCAGGCTGCTTTCATTATCGCTGGGTATAGGATCTGGAGTATTGGCATAGGGTGCCATTTGAACACCATGTACATTTCCATGTATTAAGGTCGTGCCTGTGCCCTACCTTCGAGGTCTCTGTGACGTCATCTTTCAGTAAGATAACGCAAGCCACATGTCGCTCGTGCTGTCCTGTTTTGATTCGGCACGGAGGTGTTCTACTGTTAATGTGGGTAGTAAGTTCCCGAGATATGTCACCCATGCGAAACATCTGATCATGGGTCGCGAGGAGACTGATACAACATCACTCTCGAACCACCATGATTTATGAACTCTGGTACAGAGCTGAAGCCGGATGGTATGAGGTACAGGTACACATAATATATCATTCAAGCAGACTCGACTCGATGATGCCCAGTCGCTTTAGAGTCGTTCTTGCTGTCGGAAGTGGCAGCTGTCTGCACAAAATTTTACATCATGCACACACGCGTACCACCAACAAATTTAAGCCCGTGTTCTTCCTACTGTGCTACGTAAGCACAATAAGTAAAATTTAGATATTTAATACTCTTTCTGAGATTTTAATTTTAATAACCAGGTGTAATTACGATTATAAACACACGTTAGGCACATAACCGGTCACACTTATGTGACCATCTGTCAACATCCTGGGCCGGCCGCGGTGGCCGTGCGGTTCTAGGCGCTCCAGTCCGGAGCCGCGCTGCTGCTACGATCGCAGGTTCGAATCCTGCCTCGGGCATGGGTGTGTGTGATGTCCTTAGGTTAGTTAGGTTTAAGTAGTTCTCAGTTCTAGGGGACTAATGACCACAGCAGTTGAGTCCCGTAGTGCTCAGAGCCATTTGAACCATCAACATCCTGAACAACCACCAGTTGCAGAGCGGACCGCTGCAAGACGTGCAGGAAGAGCGGCAATGAATTCTGGAAGGTATTGGCAGGATACCTGTGTTAAAGCCATGCCGCCTCCAGTACCGTGGCCAACTGTCCTAGGTTTCTAGGCTGAGGATCCGAGTAGCGAGCAGCCCGACCTAGGAAGTCTCGCAGATCCTCGACTGCATTTAAACCGGAGGCGTTTGTTGGCCAGTGGAGTACGGTAAACTCATCCTGGTGCACTTCGAACCACGCACGTACACTGTGAGCTACATTCATGCTCATAAATTAAGGATAATTGCAGAATGTTGTGCCACACAACTTCGCACTACACAAAACTGGCGCTAATAGCATAGGCACATAGGGAACACACACGGCACAGATCTGTAAGTCCACGGTATTGGTGATAAATTGAGAAAACCGTCCCGAAACACATGTGCTTCAAAACGCCACTGTTACCTGCGCATGTACCCCGACATCAATATGGGATATGATCACCTTGCACATGTACACAGGTCGAGCAGCTGCTGGGGTATAGCCTCCCATTCTTGCACCAGTGCCCGTCAGAGCTCCTGAAGTGTCGTAGGGGTTTGAAGACGTGCAGCGATACATCGACCGAAAGCATCCCTGAAGGTCTGGAAAACAGGCAGGCCACTACATTCGCCTGATATCTTCTGTTTCAAGGTACTCCTCCACGATAGCAGCTCGGTGAGGCCGTGCGTTATCATCCATCAGTAGGAAGGTGGGACCCACTGCACCCCTGATAAGGCGGAGATACTGGTGCAAAATGCCGTCGCGATACACCTGACCTGTTACGGGTCCTCTGCCAAAGACATGCAGGGGTGTACGTGCACCAATCATAATCCCACCCCACACCGTCAACCACGACCTGCAAACAGGTCCCTTTCAAGGACATTAACGGGTTGGTATCTGGTCCCTGGTTCAAACCAGATGAAAACCTGGCGTCAATCA
Organism: Schistocerca americana; assembly: GCF_021461395.2. Classification (NCBI taxonomy): domain Eukaryota; kingdom Metazoa; phylum Arthropoda; class Insecta; order Orthoptera; family Acrididae; genus Schistocerca; species Schistocerca americana. Next base: position 321,090,097 of record NC_060121.1, on the reverse strand, counting down.
CTGTTCCGACTATACCTGGACTCGTCCCTGAACATAACCTGGGACCACTGCTCCAATGACCATGAACTGTGCTCTTGACACCAGGCTTTACGGGCTCTCCTGTGACCAGGGGTCAGTGGAACGCACCTTGCAGGTCTCCAGGCGAATAAACCATGTCTGTTCAGTCGTCTGTAGACTGTGTGTCTGGAGACAACTGTTCCAGTGGCTGCGGTAAGGCCCCGAGCAAGGCTACCTGCAGTACTCCGTGGCCGTCTGCGGGCACTGATGGTGAGATATCGGTCTTCTAGTGGTGTTTTACACTGTGGACGCCCCGTGCTGTAGCGCCTGGACACGTTTCCTGTCTGCTGGAATCGTTGCCATAATCTTGAGATCACACTTTGCGGCACAAGGAGGGCCTGTCCTACGACCTGCTGTTTTTGACCAGCCTCCAGTCGCCCTAGTATTCTACCCCTCATAACGTCATCAATATGTTTTCTTTGAGACATTTTTAACACGCAGTCACCATTAGCACGTCTGAAAACGTTTGCACATTTACTCACTGCACCATACTCTGACATGCGCCAACACACCTCTGCGTATGTGGACTGCTGCCAGCGCCACCGCGCGACGACTGCAGGTCAAATGCACTGCATGGTCATACCCCGAGGCGATTTAAACCCGCAAACCGCTCACCAGAGCGTTGTTTCACCATGTATCAGCATTATCCTAAACAGCAGTCAGCAAAGGTGCATGAATCAGGCGTTTTCTGCGGAGGCCCATAAGGAGCAACATTCGCTGAACGGTCGTTGAGGAGACACTGTTGATAGTTGCTCTTGGTTCATCTGGGCGGTCAGCTGCTCTACAGTTGCACGACTATTTGCCCGTCACATCTCTGCAGCCGTCGTTCAGCCGTGTTATCTATGGCTCGTGGTGCACTGTAGCTGCCTCGGCGCCGGTTTCGGATGGCATTTTGCCACGCGCGGTACGCTTTAACCACGGCGGCACAGTTTACGGACTTAACACGTTTCAGAAACGCTTCCACCCATGTCCCAAAATTAAGTGATCATGCCCTTCTGGACGTCAGATATATCGCTCCGTTTCCGCATTACGATAACGACTGCACTGTTTTCCGCATCACCCCCGACACACTTTATACATCTTCCATTGATAGTGCTGCCACATGCCGCCTGTGAGTGGTTACTGCACGTGGGCGTTAAATATACGCGGCGTATGGCGTCATTGGCCGGGAGGCCCCTTACGGGGCAGGTCCGGCCGCCTTGGTGCAGGTCTTATTGCATTCGACGCTACATTGGGCGACCTGCGAGCCGAGTGGGGATGAAATGATGATGAAGACAACACAACAACCAGTACTTGAGCGGAGAAAATCCCCGACACAGCTGGGTATCGAATCCGGGCCCCTTAGGACGGCAGTCCGTCACGTTGACCATTTTTTTTTTTTTTTGTAATCTCATTTTGTTTGTTATAGTTCGTTGCAATTGTTCGTGGCGGACGTCCCCAGACTCCCTTTGAAGTTCATTATTGATCCATTCACTCAGTTTTTTTTATTGCAGAGGGCAGCTGACCCTCTGACCCAACACGCTGAGCTAATCCATTCAGCTATCGGAATATACGCGGTAATCCCATTAATGCGACAGGACGGTGTAAGACTAATAGTCTCAGATAGGAAGAAGGTTTTGGCGTTAACTACTCATCGGCGACAAGAGGCGGCCCACAAGTTTCTTGGACAAGACTGAGGAAAGAAAACGACCATTGTCAGTCTCAAGGAAATATACCAGTGTTCTCCTTAAAAATGTAGTGTGTGTATGTGCACGTGTGCGTGTCTGTTTGTGAGAGAGAGTGAATCCATATTTTATCTGAATAAGCCACTGGAGGCTTTAATTCTGATCTTTCATTTGCTTCGTGAAAATCTTATGCAGAGAAGAGTGTTGTAACTGGAGGATAGTGTATCTAGCAACACATGATGCTTCCTAGTCGGTGATTCAGTCTAGCGACCGATTTTAGAATCACTGAAGAACTGTGTACTAGCGACCGCCGTGAGCTGCTTCCGGTAGCTTCTGCACTTTTTGTTGTTGTGGGACATTGTGTGCTTTGTTCAGAGTTGGTAAATATTGCGAATTCCGTGTATTTAAGTATAGTATAATATGTTAAAGCTATTTTGACGGTATTGTTAATTGTTTACCTTAATTGTTAATTGTTTATGGCGAGTAAAATTCTGTATATTTTTAAGACCAGTCACGTAACTTGTGGACACGTAAGTCGTACTTCGTCAGTCGTGCTCTATCTTGTACCTTAAAACAGGAGGTATTTTTACCATGAATCATCTGATATGTACAAGTGAACTGAGTTTCTTTAACCCGTCACTAATTTTCTCTGTGTCGAAAACGAAAATTCGTGTTATTAGCCAATAGCTTCTATTTAAAAATATTTTAACTTGCAAATGGTTTTTGATAATACTTCTTCTTCAGTTGATTTCACTTACTGATTACTGGTGTGTAGTAGAGTAATATTGTAACTCGTAGACAATGAGAAATAGTATTGGCAAAATTTTCTCGATTGCAATGCTTATAAATTTGAATGTATTATTTGTTCCTAGACACGTGACCTTGTTCTACCTTGAAAAGGTTTTTCACAAAAACTTTACTTTTGCGGAGTTATTCGTGTAATTTCACAAGGAAGACTACACCACACATAAAGTAATTGCTTCCATTTCAAAATGCAGTCAGAGATTATACTAAACTTCTGTTACACGGCTGACTTGAGGCGAAAGTCTCCCGTAAGTAGTTTTAGAACTACGTCGTCTGGTTATCACAAGATGACTCGATTATTTCGGCACTTTTCAAATTAAATTGCATAGACTAAACAGTTTTCTCAGATTTTCCTTGCTAGTCTTCAAAGTCCAATTGTGCGATTAAATGATATGTTTCCGAAAAGTTGATGTTTCTTCGTACTGTTCACAATGCTGCAGAAATTACTGCCTAAGAACACATTTATGCATATAATCAATGGGAAGAGACAAAGGGATCAACGGAAATATTACTATGAATGGAGAAATCCTCAAAGTGGTAAACAGTTTGTTATTTAGGGAGTGAAATATCTAGTGATGGAAGAATAACCAACGAAACTAAGAGGACGTTACAGAAGGGAGGCAATTTCTACCAAACAATAAAACACCTGATTTGCAATAAGAGTTATTGCTTCCCTATTGTCACCTATGGAGGAGAAACATGGACAATGACAGAAAGGGACTGGAGCAGACTACAAGCAGGGGAAATGAAATTTCTCAGACTCACACACACACATACACACACACACACACACACACAAGCACACACAGAATTAATTAATTTCAGGCATAGAAATAACAATTTTCAAATCATAATTTTGGCTTAAACGATTTATCTACTTTAAGGTGAAAGAGGTTGCAGATGACAAACTGGGAAACAAAACACTGTAGAAAAACCACGCCATGTGGTAAAAAGATATGAATTCATAATTTTATGTGTTTTTTCAAATATCTGAAATTACGATTTAAAAACTAATAGTGACATGTATACAAACAGTAAAGAACATTCTTTATCTTTAACAGACATAAAATAAAAGCCCACTGAAGATGCTGCAACTGCAGTGAAACATGTTTGGGTTAAAAAACAAAATTGTGGTTTGCTAAAGGCGGACCCTAACCAAAAACATATGTATTTCTCAGAGCAGTTAATGGAAGAACAAGAATGGACATAGTAAGGAATGTAGATATTAGAAAGGCCCTTAAACAAGGAAGTATGAGAGTAGAAATTGAAAAAAGGAGATTAAGATGGTACAGGCAGAGACTCCCCCAAATAATGAAAGAACTAAAGATGGATGGAAAAAGACCTAGAGGGCGCCCAAGAACACGGTGGAAAACGGGAGTGAGAATATCTATGGAAAGGAGAGGTGTGACCTGGCAGCAAGTGGAGGTAGAAAAGTGGTGGGAGGACCGAGCGAAATGGAGAGGACTCGTAGCGCCCAGACCCAGCAGTAGCTGGAGCGGGATCGGATGTAGATAGATAGATAGAATCAGTGGGATACTTGTTGTGTGCAGTGTGTTTCTTCTTCTTTCGGGCGGTTACCAGAATTCCACTCCGGTCAGCATTACGTCTCTTCTGCCCAAATTTTCAAACTGCATACTTACGCAACTAACACTTTGCCTGCACATTTCGTCACTTTTTTCATCACCAGTGCCACTTATACCTCCTTCTCATCATCAGCAAATTAAATGATTTTAACGGTAAACTGTTGCGTCTGCCGAGAAAGACCTTTTCTGCGATTAGTTTCTGCGCTTTCACTCCGAGCTAACAACGCGCGCTACTTACAAGTGGAACGTGACTGTACCTAGACACGTGACCGACTGCGGCCGGGGTCTAGGTTTCGGACTGGCGAGTAATACATCAAAAGAGAACATAAAGCGCCTGTTTTTTACATTCACTTATGACTTGAGTCAAACATTGAACTTCCAGCAACTTCTATCAGAACAGATTTAGAAAGTCCCTGCGCTGAAATTTTGCAACTGTTACTGTGGCACTCAGCGTGCATAAAGATATGTACAGTGTTAAGTTTTGGCGTTCTTTTCTGGCTGCTGCGCACTGTCCGAACCGGGACAATGCGGCTGTTAAAATCGCCGGCGATCACATGCGCTTCTCGCAGTTCCAACAACATAACTTTCTGGCTGACACTTGCTCCTGCTGTTTACACGAAATCAGAACGCAAAATTCAGGTTTGGACATTTCCACCATAGGTGCACATTCCGTTCACCGCGGGAGTTTAAGAATGAATCCAAAAAATGGTTCAAATGGCTCTAAGCACTATGGGACTTAACATATGAGGCCATCAGTCCCCTACACTTAAAACTACGTAAACCTAACTAACCTAAGGACAGCACACACATCCATGCCCGAGGCAGGATTCGAACCTGCGACCATAGCAGGCGCGCGGTCCGGACTGAAGCGCCTAGAACCGCTCGGCCACAGCTGCCGGCAAGAATGAATCGTAAGTATTTCGGAATTTGGTAGCACGAACAGTTTACTACATCTACATCTATATCTACATGGATACTCTGCAAATCACATTTAAGTGCCTGGCAGAGGGTTCCTCGAACCACCTTCACAATTCTCTATTATTCCAATCTCGTATAGCACACGGAAAGAACGAACACCTATATCTTTCCTTACGAGCTCTGATTTCCCTATGCAAGAAAATATTTTCGCATTCAGAGGAGAAAGTAGGTGATTCGAATTTCGTGAGAAGATTCCGTCGCAACGAAAAACGCCTTTCTTTTAATGGTGTCCAGCCCAAATACTGTATCATTTCAGTGACACTCTCTCCCGTATTTCGCGATAATACAATACGTGCAGCCCTTCTTTGAACTTTTTCTATGTACTCTGTCTGTCCTGTCTGGTAAGGATCCCACACCGTGCAGCAGTATTCTGAAAGAGAAGTGTAGTGTGGGCAGTCTCACTAGTAGATCTGTTACATTTTCTAAGTGTCCTGCCAATAAAACGCAGTCTTTGGTTAACCTTCCCCATAACATTTTCTACGTGTTCCTTCCAATTTGCCGGCCGGTGTGGCCGAGCGGTTCTAGGCGCTACAGCCTGGAACGGCGCGACCGCTACGGCCTCAGGTTCGAAACCTGCCTCGGGCATGGATGTGTGTGATGTTCTTAGGTTAGTTTGGTTTAAGTGGTTCTAAGTTCTAGGCGACTGATGACCTCAGCAGTTAAGTCCTATAGTGCTCAGAGCCATTTGAACCAACCTTCCAATTAAAGTTGTTCGTAATTGTAATTCCTAAGTATTTAGATGAATTTACGGCCTTTATATCTGACTGATTTATCGTGTAATCGAAGTTTAACGGATTCCTTTTAGTACTCATGTGGATGACCTCACGCTTTTCGTTATTTGGGGTCAACTGCCAATTTTCACACCATTCAGATATCTTTCCTAAATCGTTTTGCAATTTGTTTTGATCTTCTGATGACTTTATTAGTCGATAAACGACAGCGTCATCTGCAAACAACCTAAGACGGCTTCTCAGATTGTCTCCCATATCGTTTATATAGATAAGGAACAGCAAAGGGCCTATAACACTACTTAGGGGAATGCCAGAAATGACTTCTGTTTTACTCTGACTTTCTGTCAATTACTACGAACTGTGACCTCCCTGACAGGAAATCACAAATCCAGTCACATATCTGAGACGATATTCCATAAGCACGCAATATCACTATAAGCCTCTTGTATGGTACAGTGTGAAAAGGCTTCTGGAAATCCAGAAATACGGAATCGGTTTGAAATCCATTGTCAATAACACTCAGCACTCCATGCGAATAAAGAGCTAGTTGTGTTTCACAAGAACGATGTTTTCTAAACCCATGTAGACTGTGTGTCAATAGACCGTTTACTTCGATGCAATTCATAATGTTCGAAGAAAATACATTGCTGTGCAAAACTTAAGGACGAAAGTAACTTTTGAAATACATGTCACTGCCAAATAACACAGCTCTATGAAACTTGCACCATATATGGAAAGAACTGTTACAATATAGTACAGAAAATAACTGAAAGAAATACGCAGTGATACGAACAAAAATGGCACTTTTATTCAAAGGCGATAATTACCCTGAAGTCACGGCGATTTATCATGGTCCTCAAGACAGTACAAAATGTGAGATACGGTTCTTAATAGGCTGTCTGATAACCGTGGTCGACAGTGCATTCTCTGCAATGTGCTCCCAAGATTGGTAAGGAGTTCATGTGGTAGGTCGTTACATTCTTCCACTAGTGCAGTTGACCACTGGTAGTTGGTCATTTGTGCATGTGGCCAAGCAGTATGTCTCCCCAGACCATGCCACAAGTGTTCGGTGGGGTTTAAGTCGGGGGAGCGGGCAGACCAGTCTACTCGCCAAATACCCTCTCGTTTCAAGGGCTCCTCTACCTGCGCTATTGGATACGATCGAGCATTGTCAGGGCCGAATGATCCCTGAAGCAATGTATGTGGTGAAGGCGTACAGTGTCACAATAATGTTGGTTAGCGTTCGAGATTTGGAACTGGGTGTGTTCGCACAAGATTACACCTCCCTGCACCATAACAGCTAGACTAGCAAAACGATCATTTTCGACAATGTCCCTGGTTGTGTTAAGTAGGCCCGTCTATCAGCATACAAGAATTACTACTCAGACCGAATCTCCTGTCATCTGTGAAGAGCCCACAAACCCATTCCTCATTGGTCCAATTCCCTACGAGCCGTGTTGCGGCTCATGTTGGTGCCGTTGGAAAGTTGGCATTGTGTAATACGGATAGTGGCGTCTCGTTTGCTTCTTGTGTTTACTGGCGCCACTGCATTTGCTAGCGTTGTCTGTCGATGAGTAGCAGCAGTAGCGGTTATCAATATCTAGTACTGTGGTACTATCTTTGGAAGAATGTCAAGTGTTTTCCGGGATGGAGTGTGTTGGCGAGTACGGTTGGGACAGAGTAGCAGTGAGGCCCGGCAGTGCAAGGATATGCTGGGACCGCTGGCGACACGCAGGAGTAGTGGGGCAACCTACGTTCTGCGCCACTCTGCGTTGTTGCCAAATTTATTCAAGATGGCGGCAATGACGTCATACAAGATGACAGTGTGTAGACTTGGCAACAATGCATGACGTCATTCAAGACGGGGATTTTGGCGGGAAAATAGGTCAATTGGGCTATGCCCACTAACCTAGCTCTCCATAAAAAATGGTGGCCAATTTGAATTCCAACAGGATAATGCTTGCAAAACCATACTTATCTTTATTATTATTCATTATCAATTATTAGCGTTAATTACCATTTATTATCATTTATTATTATTATTATTAATTATTATTATTGACCTACCTCCACTAGAAAATTCACCTGAAATTCAAATTCCAACACGATAATGGCTGCAAACTGTATTTGTCTTTTTTATTATTTATTATCATTTATTATTATTTATTCAAGATGTCCCATTTTTGTGGCGAGAAAGCCATTTGCCTTACATCCGTAACAATAATCTATCACAAGTTGAAATCCCAATGCCATAATCAATCACACATACGAAATAGTCCACATCCTACGAACTTTCCTGGTCACTTATCTTTTTTCACTGCTAACCTATCAAAATCACGTCAAATAATAAATTGCACTTATAGTAACTAAGTCACATCCTTGGATTTTGCAAGGGGAAAGGGACTGAAGTCTTTATTTCAAGCAGTATAGTCATCACTTGTTCTCCAACACAATCAGTACACATCTTCGAGATCACAGCAACACCCAGTGCAGTCACCACAAAGTCCGCGCTCCAACTGAATTAGTTCAAATCGTCGTACAGTAAAAGACCAACCTCACACGGTCATTGACCAACACACCCTGCAGCACCGTTAGAGAATTAATCTCCAAGCGATCAGAAGAAGATCGCTACACTCCATGTCTCGTGAATGAATGTAGCTCTCCAAGTCCCAAACCATCTAAGTGCGCGAGATTTCTCGAGATGTTACCATGTCGAGGAGCTTATCACTCCTTATGCATGTATAGTAACAGATTTCAAAGTGCCGTAATTTAATAATATTTAGTTAAGAATAACAAGAAAAGACTTATTTTTATACACGATGGAGTTCAAGACGAATTGAGTTGAATATATTTTTACCCAAATCAACGAAGCTATCAAGTCTAAATTATTGTTCTAGAGTCTAGGATCTGTACTTGGAAGGTATTGGTAAGATAGAGAACATAAACACACACATGCCTCCGACTGTGACGTTCTGCATTTAAAAACTGGCTATAATGTTAGATCGAAAACCTTTCCCCCCTATGAGACACACATCCTTCTTCACAGTTTCTCTATGCTGAACTATCTTATCGAATGGTAAAACATTTGCTGGGTATCATACCAGCGCAATATAGCTTTGTGGAGACGTATAGTGTCCACTGTTCACATCCGATCATGGTCCCGAAATTATACGATACCTACATAAGCCTACATAAAATGATAGTTACTAGCGGGGGATACATCCTACAAGGAAACAGATAAACGCAAAGCAGCAGCATCCGACATGTGAAAATTACAAATCATTCCGTCACCAACTCTGTAAACAGCACATCAGTCAGGCAATGCCTACAAAGGGATTGCAGCGCATCACAAGCTCTTACCGCTAAGTTAGTTATGACCCTGAAGTCTCGATTTTATACCCAAGATGCAGCAGGGGTGATTGCATAAATGAAAGCTCCTTTAGAGGAGTGTGTCCAGTTTCTTCACACATGAGATGGAAGTCCTCTGATGTCCGACAGGCGTACCGTTAACGATCGCAAGTAGACAGTGCTTTAAAACACATACGGAACATGTAGCTGTATACGAGTAGGATGCAGGCTTGTCACTTGGCTGAAGCATCCGGAATCACTGGTACCTCAATAGACATACACTATAATGCAGCCACAATGGGAAAAGAATTGACTCCCTACCTTATTCCCTTCGTTTCGATGTCCATGTTTTCGGGGATTGTTCCTGTTGCAGCATACATGGTCTGACATACAAACTGTTCAGTGCGAACCAGAAGTTAGCAAAGTACATCCTCAAGTTCACCGCATTAGGCTCTGTATTCTGTCGATATATACCTATTCCCTGGTCACTTTTCGCAATTCTATCGATTTGAGGTCAAATATATATATATACGATCATGACATAACATCTCGTTCAGTGTTCTAAAACTGATTGTAAATGTAGCGCAGATGCCACCACCTTGCCCAAATGCATTGATCAGGACATGTAATATAGCAATGCACTTGACTGTATCAAGTCACTTCCACATTCGGAGAGCATTTGCTCTGCTTTCTGTATCAGTGAATTAACGTAGCGAGGGGTCTCGTGGCGACCAAACATGCTGTTGTACAGTCGTGGCGGATTCCTTTCTCTTGCAAGCTTTGGCGCCAAAAGCTTGGCAGGGCGTTATTTGTCTGACAAAGGCACTTGGTGGATGGCGAACGGTCACATCAACAGGTTTGAATGTGTCCAGGAAAACAACTTTCGTGCCAAAAGTGTGGCAGGACTTTCTTTGTTGAACCACGTGCTGGACCGAATGGCCACCCGTTGTGTGATGCGGGAGAAGATTCCGCTCCCAGGCAAATAATTTTGGCGTGAAACGTGTGGAGGCGACGAATACACGGGGTGAACGGACAATAGACCATTGTTACGTCATCTTTGGCAAGTTCCAGCGTGTCCAGCGAAAACATGTTTACAATGTGGGAGCGATAGCTGGTCCAGCGGCTAGTGTGGGCTGGCCCCAACCACTGGAGCTTGCGCCGCCAGTCCAGTGCACGAACAGCTGCCTCATGTGACAGCCGTCGGCAGCGGTCCGTGCGCTGGCTGGCGGGGCCAGGGGGTGGCAACGATTTGAGCTAATTCAGTTGGAGTGCGTACGTTGTGGTGACTGCACTGGGTGTTGCTGCGATCTCGAAGATGTGTACTGATTGTGTAGGAGAACAAGTGATGACTATACTGCTTGAAATAAAGACTTCAGTCCCTTTCCCCCTGCAAAATCGAAGGATGTGACTTAGGTTACTATAAGTGCAATTTATTATTTGACGTGATTTTGATAGGTTAGCAGTGAAAAAAGATAAGTGACCAGGAAAGTTTGTAGGATGTGGACTATTTCGTACATGTGATCTATTATGGTGTTGGGATCTGAACTTGTGATAGATTTTTGTTATGGATGTAAGGCAAATGGCTTTCTCGCTGCGAAAATTGCACATCTTGAATAAATAATAATAAATGATAATAAATAATAAAAAATAGAAGTACAGTTTTTGAGACATTATCGTGTTGGAATTTGAACTTGGCGCAATTTTCTAGTGGAGGTAGACTAATAATAATAAATAAATATAATAAATAATAATAAATGATGAATGATAATTAATAATAATGAATAATAATAAAGACAAGTTCGGTTTTGCAGCCATTATTGTGTTTGAATTTGAATTTGGTGTGAATTTTCTAGTGGAGGTAGGCCAATAATAATAAATAATAATAATAATAATAATAAATAATAATAAATGATAGTAAATGATAATGAATTATAATAAATGATAATGAATAACAATGAATAATAATAAAGACAAGTACAGTTTTGCAGGCATTATCCTGTTGGAATTCAAATTTGCCACCATATTAATTGGAGGGTTAGGTTAGTGGGCATAGTCCAATTGACCTATTGTCCCGCTTAAATCCGGCATCTTGAATGAGATCATGCGCTGTTGCCAAGTCTACACGCCTCCATCTTGTATGACGTCATTGTCGCCATCTTGAGTAAATTTGGGAACAATGCAGAGTGGCACTGAACATAGACTACTCCACTACTCGCAGGCACAGCCAGATCGAGGGGCTCTAGTTGCGAGGACCACAACCTCGTTGTCCACCGGATCCAGGGCGTTTGAGTTGAGTGAGCATTAACCCAGTAGCGAAACCCCCACTGTTTTGAGATCACGCCATTTCCTCCTGTGTTGCTGCTCATAGGGTCGCTTAAATGAAGAGCAATGAGAGGAGTGTTTGGAGTTGGCGAAATGAGTTAGCCATCCTCCGATTCTTATCATTAATCATTGAATTCCTTGTGTTCATTGGTGAAGTTCAACCAGCGGTATTTTTCTGCCTAGTGTTGCTAACGCCGCAGTTTCCTGTCCTGGAGGTTAGCGTATTTTCGTGGCAGTGTACCTTTCCTCGCCTTGCCACTGCTGTCCGTGAGGAGTGTAGTTAGACAGCCTCATTGATTGTGGTTCGGGTATGTTGTTTCTGTTTTACTGCTTTGGTCAGAGTGGTTCCTTCGCCTTCTGTATGTTCTAAATGCTGGATTGAGAAGACGCAGTGCCGTTCGTCGGTTCCACCTTGCCTGGGTTATTCCATCGCTGTATTGGTTATCAGACGTTAGGTAGATTTTGCAAGAGTGTTGGTCCACATAAGCTGGCACTAGTTTGAGTTGCCATCTGGTTAAGTGAATACAACTCTTGGCTACCTGTCTCATCGGTTACGAGTTGAGCGACTTTCCCAGGCCGACCCTTGGAGCACTGTCTGAGGCCCACTTCTGTCTTGGTTTGATCAGATTGAGATAATTGCTTTTTTTAAAAAAAATTTTAATTTTGAGTTATTACTATTGGGGCCTTCAGCCGGCAAGTAATTTGAATTTCTTGTCAGTAAGGCCTTCAGCCATGAACGCAATTTGTCTTAAGAATTTTTAATTAGATATTGTCTCTTGATAGTGAAATTTTGATGATTGTCTTTTGTAAAAAATATTTTAGTATCTCTTGGATAATTTTAAGTGTTCTTAAGAAATTGCTATCCAGGCCTCCAGCCGTCAAATTGTTTTGACTTATTACTATTGGGGCCTTCAGCCGACAAATAATTTGGATTTCTGGTCAATAAGGCCTTCAGCTGTGAATGCATTTGTCTTAAGAATTTTTTATTTAGACATTGTGCCTTAACAGTCAAATTCGATAATTGTTCCTTGTTGTCAGCCTTATTTGCAATTGGTTCCAAATAAAGTGTACGTGATTTTAAAAAAAAAAAAAAAACTGAGCAACCAACGGTAACTGAGTAAGGCCCCGTCCACACCGAATCCTGCCTTTCCCTAAGTTCCATGTTTCATCCTATGCTCTTGGCACCATCGCAAACGGTGCAGCCGATGTGCGGGAGTCAGCGGAACACAACATATTGGTTGTCGGACAAAGATACCACCTCCATGCAGTTGCAGGTGCACCGTGCAGCGTGAGACTGCTTGCCCTGGAATCCACTTAAATGTGGTTGCACTTACACCCGCTGTTCGACGTGTTTCCCTTTCTGTCTGTTGCACAGTGTAGCGCTCATCTGCCGCTATTAGTTGATCGGGATCGACCAGCTCATCTCCTTCGGGCAGCAGTGCCTGTGGTTCGGAACGTTCACCACGCACGCGAAGCAATGCCGTGAGTAGTTAACAAACTCGTGGGCTGCGCTCGTCACACTTCGTCCATTTTCCCGATGATTCCTCCCCGCATGAAATCATCCAGATGTTCTCTCCAGGCCATGTTGTAACGAAGAACACCACCACACTGCACCATGACTGCTCGCTGGTTGACACACACTGTCTTTTCCCATTCTTTCTATTTCCTCGTGTTGAGGGCAAGTACGAGGCCTGTTCAGAAAGTAAGCTCCGATTGATTGCCAAATTGAAACCACAGTGAACATCAGAAATGTTTTACTTGTAACAATTAGCTACACCTTTCAGCTACTTCTCTACGTAGTCGCCGTTCTGACTTAGACTTTTGTCGTAGCGTTGTACCAACTTTTCAATAGCCTCATCATAGAAGGCAGCCGCCAGTGCTTTCCGCCAATTCTCCACGCTGGCCTATACCTCGTTGTCTGTGTCAAAATGTTGTCTTCAAAGGCAGCGGTTCATGTGACCAGAGATGAAACTCAGGGGCAGAGAGTTGCGGACTGTATTGTGGGTAATCTAGCATTTCCATTTGAAAACGATGCAGGAGCATCTTCATTGCCCCTGCAGAATGCGGCTGAGAATTGTCGTGAAGACGAAACAGCACGACAGTTATGTAATGTTAGCTGCATAGCTTCAGGCGAAATTTCTTACCAGGCCCTCGTACTTGGCGGCAGACACTATTTTCTAGACATCTTTACGCACTCACTGCGAGCTCAGAAATGAGAAGAGTGACGTGATGCTAACTGGGGTTATACTAGAGACACTGCCCAACACATCTGTGCAAAGCTTTATCGGATTTTCATAGTCGTTTCCATTTCGCGACCGATCGGAGCTTACTTTCTGAACGCCCCTCGTAGCATTTAACGCTATAGCTACGTTTGCCTCACATCGTGTGACGTCCGACTGTCTGTGCACGAGGGGGAAACCTCTGGAAACATGCTCCCGCACTTCCATTCATTGCCACCGAATAGTTAAAATGTTGTATTACTTTATCTATCCTCGTCCCTAAGTTTTGCATACGAGTATATTTATAAAAACATTTCACCAGTCTTCAGCGAGCGAAGAGATACAGCTATTCGAAAGTTATGCGTAGGGAAACGTCACAACAATGATAGAAAATAAACAAACAGGATTCCAACACAGAAGTTCTCGTTCTCTTCGCGCGATTACTTGTAGCTCTAAATAGTCTTCTACATCTACATACTACGTACTATCATCATCTACATACTTACTCTGCCTGACACTGTTCAGGAAATATCGGAGGCTACTTCATTTCATTACTGATCGTAAACTTTCCTGTTGCACTCGCAAATAGCGCTCATCGAATAGCCCAGTAAAAAACCTAACGGCACAAATCTGAAGTGCTTCGATGTCTACATTTAACCTTGGCCGGTGAGAACCCCAACACTCTTGAATTACAGCTGATCCAGTAATGGAAGAATGACCCGTTGGAAGCCTCCATCTTAGTTCTCTAATTTTACTTTCGTGATGTTTTCCCAATAAGCAATGTGTCGATTGACTCTTCTAGGAACATACACTCGCGGAATTCTAATAGTAAACCACATCGTAATGCAATGCACCTTTTTTGCAGCGTTTACCACAGGAGTTGGATGAACATTTTCGTGATGCTTTCGTGTTTCCTATGACGAAACATGCTTCCTTTCTTTTTATATTCTTTGCTTTCTCTATCACCCCTACCTGGTACTGGTGTCACATTAAGGAGTAAAGGTCCAGCATTCAAAAGGATGTACTAAATTTTTTCAACATCACCTACAGATTTTATCACATCTTGACGTGCTATGTTGTCTACGTACAATAAAATAAGATTTCGTTATTTGTTATGCTTCCTGGTTTTGCTATCTTGAAGGCCAGCGATGTGTATTCTAGGAAGTATTGAGTCCAATCACAAAACAGGTGCGATCTACAGTTACCTCGGCTTTTGTTCACAAAGACAATGCGAAACTGTATCGAACGCCTTACGGTAGGCGAAGAAAGCGGCATCAACCTGGGTTCAGCTATCTAGAGCCCCTTGCATCTTATGAACGAATAGACCGAACTGAGTTTGGCGGCATTGAGAGTTGCGTAAAACATATTGATTTCTCTAAAGGAGATTTTCGAGCACTTGCGAATTGATTAGAGAGCGAATTTGTTCATACACATCGGTAGTTTTGTTGTAAATATCGCTTCTTTGTATTACTGATCTCTGATTTCCATTTCCATTCAGCGGCGAAACGCGCAACAAGCATTAAATTCATGTAGCGTTCTGTTGCTATTCCGCCCTCCACAAGGATAAGAATGGAAGAAATTTAACTATTTAACACATCTACAAAAGCGGGAAAGATTTTGTTGAAAAATGTGTCAAACAGTGTGGTTTTTAGTCGGTCTCCCCTTATGACAAAACTACGGTAAGTATTTTACTAGTGTATCAAAAACTACACTTGTTAGAATCTAGTTTCCACGCAGAGACCAAACATCGATGAATATCTGGAGCAAGATCAATATGGAGATTTTATTATTCTAGTGGTCATAGGCCGGCCGAAGTGGCCGCGCGGTTCTGGCGCTGCAGTCTGGAACCGCGAGACCGCAACGGTCGCAGGTTCGAATCCTGCCTCGGGCATGGATGTGTGTGATGTCCTTAGGTTAGTTAGGTTTAACTAGTTCTAAGTTCTAGGGGACTAATGACCTCAGCAGTTGAGTCCCATAGTGCTCAAAGCCAGCCTAGTGGTCATATTTTCGACGTCTTCAGGACAGAATTTGGAAACTGGAGGAGGAATAATGGATGATATTAGCTATGTGTATTCGGCAAGCATACGGAAAAATATCATTTAGCAGATTATCTGTCTTCTAATATCACTTTTATTGGAAGCTAAGACTTCCTACGACGGGGAAAAATGTGGATAAGTGACTGCAATCGACTAGCATGTGTCACAGACGCCAGTAAATATTAAAATTAAAAAAAAAAAAGTTTTGTGGGAAATAAAATACGGCACGTACTTGGAAAGTTATAAACACAGACTTTGACTCGATTTAGTGGACGTGTCATATTTTTTTCAAGATTTGAATTGTCTCAGCATTTGAGGACGGTGCAACGGTGTTCATGTAGTCTGTGTACGATATGTAAGCCAATAAAGATATAACATATAACATGTTTCCTATAAAGTACTCTATATTCGTAATTCCCCCAGGTGACGGTAGGAATTTTATGATATACAGAATGAATATTTTACATCCTAGTGGAGTGGATGCTGCTTTGAAACTTCCCGGAAGATTAAAACTGTGTATCGCACCAGGGCTCGAACCCGAAAACTTACCATTAGCGGGCAATGCTCTTGGCCGGCCGGTGTGGCCGTGCGGTTCTAGGCGCTTCAGTCTGGAACCGCGTGACCGCTACGGTCGCAGGTTCGAATCCTGCCTCGGGCATGGATGTGTGTGATGTCCTTAGGTTAGTTAGGTTTAAGTAGTTCTAAGTTCTAGGGGACTGATGACCACAGATGTTAAGTCCCATAGTGCTCAGAGCCATTTGAACCATTTCTTTTGGGCAATAGTCTTAACGAATGAGCTATCCTGCTGAATCGTTACATGAACAGATCCACGTAATTTTATCTAAACTTAAAGTTCCAAAAACCACGTAAGCACAAAACATGCCCTTATTTATTTATTTACTGTAAATAACTTGCGTCAATTAATTTTCTGAAATGTAATTATTATTTCGTAAATAATATTTCAAAGATATAGCGGCAACCAGACTGTGGCTGACTGCGATCGACTTTAGTACCCTTTTTTGTTTTAGAAAGTAAGTGAAGAGCGTTGCCGCTCGAATCTCTGTCTCTCTTCTGTTAGCGTTTATACCGATAGGACGCACTATATCGGCGTTCCTTGCGTATCAGTCAATAAGCTTTCTTTTGTGTAGACAAATCTGATGTACGTGTTATGTATTAGCTTTAGAACCATTTGCAATTAAATTAACTTAAACTGGTTAAGTCAAATGAGTTATCATTTTAACAGTTCTAATAGTAGATGTAAAATACATGAAATGTTTTAATGTTTTATTGTTACAACCAACGACCGATACAAGTTCGCGGATCGTGGCGTGGAGACGCAATGGTCGAATACAGTTCGTATTCTGCTATTTATTCATTTGCAACTTGCTACAGAGTCACTGGATTAACTGGCAATCATCACGAAGCGTTTAGCAAACTTTAATGCAAGAGCGGAATCTTAAATGATCTGGCCACCGACACCAAGCTATGATTCCATTTCGCCCATAAGTAACAAGTACCGGCCACGCAGAACTGATGGTGGTATTAAAAGATGTAATATTCATTAAATTTTACAGCAGTTTTCTGGAAGTCAATTCGGCCACTAACAAAAATGCATTCAACATCAACAACGGTCGTCTGCTTCAATTAACTTCAACAGTTTTCTTTCCAGTAATTAATTTCAGTTTCTACTTAAAACCCAAACTTTAGTAATCTTACGTGAGCAGACGCGCCACTGTCACGACGCCACAGAAGTTTTATTTCTGCCATTATCCCTCTCCTAATTTCCAAATTTCACTGCTGTTCTCCTGTAAAACTTACTGGACTGACACTAGCCGAAGAAAAGATATTTGGGAGAAATGGATTAGCCAAGTCTAGGCGTTGATACAAGATTTTATTATGTTCACTTACTGAAGTACTAGTCTCAGTTTCAGGGTTTGTGGCGGTGTAAGGGGGAGGAAAGGGTGAAGAACGTGGAGGAGTGTGGTCGATGGCACATGGAAGTAAGTTACCAGCTTTGAGCAATTACAAATAATTACTAGATAAACAGTATGTGTTCCAGAAAATGATGCATGGACCCTCCTACTTTTGTTTAATGAAGCCATATAAGAGTCGGGCACATAGCTATGAACCACAGGATTCTCCACATAATGCAGTGGGCGGAGAATAAATTTTCTCTTGAGTAAGAGCTGGTCCGATGTTGAGACCAGCAAGAAAACTTATAAAGCAGGAGCCCGACAAGGAAAAAAGCATTACGAGTTTCTAGCATTACAATTAATTCTATACAAATTCTGTTTCTTATATTCCTCAAAATTTCATAAGCCTGGTCTACTTTACGCTGTAGAACATGAGATTTACCTTCAGTTAATACGACCAGCTTTCTGAGACAAGATTACAGTTCCATTTGGAAGTTTGTGAGAAGCTTTGCGGAAGAACGATACACTGTGTTAATATTAAAGCGAATTAGAGAGTGCGAAACGCAATCTCCTGCCTGACGAAATTTATCCTTCGCAGTATTTTAAGAGATCAGCTCCGCGGGCAAGAATGAAGAACGGTTTTTAGCAAACTCATCCAGGCCCGTTGACTTATGCTCTAGACCTTCGTTGAGGACGTCAGCCGCGGACTGTAACGGTGCAATTCGCACCTGAAAGATACCGCGTCTCGCTTAGCGCTCTCGCTGCCCAGAGTGAGACAACTGCAGGCCCGGTGTGAAAAGCCCCGTCAGTTGACGCGGAAACGCGGAGAAATATGTGGCTCGCCCTCACACGAAGGACTCGTGTAACCGCGGCATTACGGCGGACTAGATTTGCATCATAAAGCGTCGCAAAATTGCATCGCCCAGCCCAACTCCGAGCAGGTGGAGACGTAGCTCTGGCGGGCCAGAAAAATTTGGGATTATGGAAATTACTGTTCTGCGCACCCAACATGGAAGACTGGTTGGAGGATTTGTGCCCGTCTTGCTAGTTAGTATTTTAATCTCGACTGCGCTGCCTGAAACAGCGCACCTGTTATGCTGCACGCCGTACTTCTTTGGATCAGAAATGTTGTAAAATATTTTTTCCTTGCAAAATAAACCCACTCGTGTGTATATTTGTGTTTGCGTGTTTGTTTGTTTGTGTGTGTGTGTGTGTGTGGTTCCTCCCCATGGGAAACAAACCGCTGGCGTTAAAAATTACCGGTTCATGACACTGATGTGGGTGTGCCAACTGTAAAAATGGTTAATTCGCCTAAACAGATCATTCCAAAGGATTTAAATACGCTTAATCTCATGTTAGTAAATTGTCGAAGTGTCTGTAGCAAGATCCCCGAGTTAATCTCCGAAATAAACAGTAGCAATGCCAATATTGTACTAGGTACCGAAAGCTCGTTGAAACCAGACATAAAAAGCAGTGAAATTTTGAACTCGGTTTGGAAACTGTTTAGGAAGGATAGGACTGATGCTATGGGAGGTGGTGTGTTCATTGCAGTTAAAAGCTGTTTAAACGCAGTTGAAATCGATACTAGGTCGGACTGTGAAATAGTCTGGATGAAGCTGTCAATCAGACAACGATTGATCATTGTATTAGTATGTTTTTATAGACCACCAGCATCCGCAACAAGCGTCGCAGAACGTTTCAGGGAAGTCTTGAGTAAATACGGAGTAAATATCCAAATTATCCATTAGTTATAGGTGGAGAGATCTGGCATCCATTGCCTGGGAAAATTACATGTTTATCACAGGGGGCAGAAGCAAAGATTCGTGTGAAGTTATTCTAGGAGCGCTCTCAACATACAACATTGAGCAATTGGTTAGAAAACCAACTCGAAATGGGAACATATTAGATATCTTGGCGACAAACAGACCTGATTTTTTTTGAGGACGTTAATCTAGAAGAAGGTATTAGCGACCATAATGTCGTTGTGGCTTCTATGTCAGTGGAAGCTGCAAAAAAACCAGAGAAACAGCGTAGAGTTTTCTTGTTTGGGAAAGCAAATAAAAGTGTCATTAATGAATATCTTCATAGTCAGCTTCAAGCATTCACCGCGGGACACAAAGATATTGAGCATCTTTGGTCGGAATTTAAAGGTATTTTCCACCATGTGCTAGAGAAGTATGTGCCTAGGGGAGGGAAAGGATCCACCTTGGTACGACAAACGTATTAGGAAATTGCTGAGTAAGCAGAGAATTTTGCACAGTCGTTTTAAACGTAGTCACTGCCCAGCTGACAAACAGAAATTATGCGAAATGAAAGCAGCTGTCAGAAGGACAATGAGAGATTCTTTTAACGAACTTGAAAGCAATATTTTATCTGCAGATTCTAAAAATACCCCAAAAAAATTTTGGTCGTGCGTGAAACGCTACAAATAATTCAATACCTTCTCTTGCTGACAGTACGGGTGATGTAACTGATGATGATAAAGAGAAGGCCGAAATTCTAAACCTAGCTTTCAAAAACTCGTTTACGATAGAGGACTGCAGCACCATTCCCCCTTTCAATTATCGAACAAACGAAAGAATGGCTGACATAGTGTTTAGTATATCTGGGATTGTAAAACAGTTAAGATCCTTAGACGCCCGGAAGGTATCTGGCCCAGACGGTATCCCCGTGGGATTTTATGTTGACTATGCTACTAATACAACACCATTCTTATCCTTCATCTGTCAGAGATCATTGGAAAGGCGGAAAGTTCCACGGGACTGGAAGAAGGCCCAGGTCATAGCAATCTATAAAAAGGGTCGAAAATCGGATGCACATAATTACTGGCCAATTTCACTGACATCGATTTGTTGTAGAATCATGGAACATATTTTGTGTTCAGACATAATGACCTTTCTAGGCTCCGAGAAGCTCATCTGCAGAAACCAGCATGGTTTTCGGAAACAGCGGTTATGCGAGACACAGCTGGCCCTCTGTGTGCATGATATACAACAGGCTCTAGATACCGGCTCGCAGTTTGATGCCATATTTCTCGACTTTCGAAAGGCGTTCGACTCAGTTCCGAACTGTCGCTTGCTACAAAAAGTGCGCGCTTACTGTCTATCCGGTTGGATAGAAAGTTTTCTAACAGACAGGGAGCAATATGTCGTCCTGAACGCGGTGACTTCAACAGAAACAAGCGTAACTTCAGGTGTGCCACAGGGTAGCGTAATAGGTCCTCCACTTTTTACGGTTTACATAAACGATCTGGTTGATGGTATTGACAGTGGCCTTAGGCTGTTTGCCGATGATGCTGTAGTCTACAGGAAAGTAGTATCACACGGAAGTTGAGAACAAATCAATGAGGATTTGCAGAAAATAAATGCGTGGTGTAATGATTGGCACTTATCTCTCAATATTACTAAGTGTAGCCTATTGCGTATAATAAGGTGAAAATCCCCTTTAATATACGAGTTTAAAATAAATGCCCAGTCTTTGGAAGCGGTAACGTCCGTCAAGTATCTGGGTGTGACTGGGTGTGATCTCAAATGGAATGATCAGATTACACAAGTAACGGGTAAGGCGAACTTTAGGTTGCGGTTTATTGGTAGAATCCTGAAGTGATGTAGTCCTTTAACACAGGAAATAGCTTACAATACGTTAGTTCGTCCAGTCTTGGAGTATTGTTCGTCTGTGTGGTACCCTTACCAGTTGGGTCTGATTCAAGAGATTGAGGAGGTTCAAAGAAGAGCGGCAGGATTCGTGACTGGTACATTTAGCCACCGCGAGAGCGTTACAAATCTCATAGAAAGTTTGAAGTGGGACACACTTGTAGATAGACGGCGCGCTAAACAGAAGGGGCTGCTCACTAAATTCCGAAATCCGATCTTCACCGAGGATGTAGAACATATATTATTACCGCCAACTTTCAAATCGCGCAATGATCAGGATTCAAAGATAAGGGAAATAAGAGCTCGAACTGAGGCCTTCAGACAGTCGTTTATCCCTCGCGCGATCCGCGAATGGAACAGAGGGTGGGGGGGGGGGGGGGGAGAATATGACTTTGGCGCGAATTGTGCCCTCCGCCACGCCGCGTGGTGGCTAGCGGAGTATATATGTAGATATAGATGTAGATGCGTGTATGTGTGTGTGATATTGCACTTTAACGCTTTCTTCTAACCTACACTATCGTGACAGAGTCGTGGGATAGCTATGTGCACGTATACAGATAGCGGTAGCCTCGCATATAGAAGGTATAAAAGGGCAATGCATTGGCGGAACTGTCATTTGTACTGAGGTGATTGATGTGCAAAAATTTCCGGCGTGATTGTGACCCCAGGACGGAAATTAACAGACTTTGAACGTGAAATGGTAGTTGGAGCTAGGCGCTTGGGAGATTCCACTTCGGAAATCGTTAGGGAATTCAATATTCCGACATCCTCAGTGTCCAGAGTGTGCCGAGTATACGAAATTTCAGCCCGCCCCGTTGGCCGTGCGGACTAACGCACGACTTTCCTGGCGGGAAGGAGCGCCTGGTCCCCGGCACGAATCCGCCCGGCAGATTTGTGTCGAGGTCCGGTGAACCGGCCAGTCTGTGGATGGTTTTTAGGCGGTTTTCCATCTGCCTCGGTGAATGCCGGCTGGTTCCCCTTATTCAAACAAGTTCTCCACGTACGCGTACACCACCATTACTCTACCACGTAAACATAGAGATTACACTCGTATAGTGTGACACGTTCCCTGGGGGGGAGGGGGGGGGGATCCACCGGGGGCCGAACCGCACAATAACCATGGGTTTGGTGTGGGGCGGCGGAGTGGTGAACTGGACTGCGGTAGTCGTGGTGGGGTTGTGGACCACTGCGGCTGCGGCGGGGACGGAGCCTCTCCGTCGTTTCTAGGTCCCCGGTTAACATACAATACAATACAAAATTTCAGGCATTACCTCTCACCACAGACAACGCAGTGCCCGACGGCCATCCCTTAACGACCTAAAGTTGTCAGTACTAACAGACAAGCAACACTGCGTGAAATAATCGCAGAAATCAATTTGGGACGTACGACGAACGTATCCGTCAGAACAGAGGGGCAAAATTTCGCGCTAATGGGCTATGGTTGCAGACGACTGACGCGAATGTCTTTGCTAATAGCACGAAATCGCCTGCAGTGCCTCTCCTGTGCTCGTGATCGTGTCGGTTCGTCCCTAGGCGACTGAAAAACCGTGGTCTGGTCAGATGAGTCCCAGTTTCAATTGGTAGGAGCTGACGGTAGGAAGTGTGGCGCAGACCCCACGAAGCCATGGACCAAAGTTGTCAGCAACGCACTGTGCAAGCTGGTAGTGGTTCTATAATGGTGTGGACTGTGTTTACTTGGAACTTAACTGATCATTGACTGGAAATCGTTATGTTTGGCTACTTGGAGACCATTTTCAGCCATTCATGGTCTTCATGTTCCCAAAAAGCTATGGAGTTATGGATGACAATGCACCATGCCACCAGACCACGATTGCTCGCGATCGGCCGACATATGAATCCCATCGAACATTTATTGGACATAATCGAGAGGTCAGTTTGCGCACAAAATCCTGCACCGGCAACACATTCGCAGTTGTGGACGGCTGTAAAAGCAGCAAGGCTCACTATTTTTGTAGTGGTTTTCCAACGACATTCTGAGCCCATACCATGT
Source organism: Schistocerca americana (assembly GCF_021461395.2). Lineage (NCBI taxonomy): Eukaryota > Metazoa > Arthropoda > Insecta > Orthoptera > Acrididae > Schistocerca > Schistocerca americana. Next base: position 321,066,778 of record NC_060121.1, on the reverse strand, counting down.
GGAGTTGCTGCACTGCCGGGCAAAAAGAGATCCGACACGATATTAGGAGGTATCCAATGACTTTATTCACCTCAGCGTGTATCATAGCACTTTGAGAATATTGGTAGCGTTTATTATTGCTACGTACCTAACAACGAACATTCCAAAATGAAACATATAGGTAGTAGGATTTGAGACCTACGGCAACTGCCGTCGAAGAAAAAGAGTTTGAGGAACGCGGCAAAACGTGCACAGTTTTTTATTTTCTTCACTCTTTCTCGTACTTGGTTGTCAAGATTTTAAACATGGCTGAAACAGCAACTGTTGAAGTTCTTCACGGTAAATGATAACAGCCAAACAGTTGCAGGATAAAGATTTATTAAAATTCTTGACCACGGTTTCAGTATATCCAGATATATCTTCATCAGAAGTAAAATACACTAAAATCACATCCTACAGTGGAGATACATAAAACAATAACTACGACGACGCCTTTGGCACAATTTTTTTATGTATCTCCACTGCAGGATGTGATTTTAGTGTATTTTACTTCTGATGAAGGTATATTTAGATATACCGAAACCGTGGTCAAGAATTTTAATAAATCTTTATCCTGCAACTGTTTGGCTGTTATCATATACCGTGAAGTACTGTAATTAAAATAAAAGTCTACTATATTTACGATAAAGATGCTAGAACGTCGGAAAACTATGCTCCTATTTTACTTATAACCTACTTCTCTTCTGTAGTGGTAAATCCAAGGATTGGTTTGCAACAGCTACAATGGCAGCTTGTCGCCATTCTGTGCGTCTTTCAGCTTTTCTCTTCATTTCTTTATAGGTGTTACATCCCACATTTTTTACGTTTTGATCCATGTACCTCAGTCGTGGTCTTCCTCTTGGTCTTTTTCCCTCGACATATCCCTCTATGATTGTGTTCAGGAGTCCTTTATGTCTTAATAGATGGCCTGTAAATTGCACTCTTCTTTTAACAATGAAACTCCAGAAGCTTCTCTTCTCACCTGCTCTTTCCAGAACCACTTCGTTTGTGACCTTGTCGATCCATTTTATTTTGAACATGCGTCTATAGCACCACATTTGAAAAGAATTTAGCTTCTGGTCTTCCTCTGTCCCGAGAGTCCATGTTTCACATCCATAGCGTGCCACACTCCACACACATGATTTCAAAAATCTTTTCCTGATTTCAAGGCTGATGCTCTTAGACGTTAATATGTTTTTCTTCTTGTTAAAAGCAGCCTTTGCTTGAGCTATTCTACTTCTCACTTCTGCCTATAACCTACTTATCTACTTAATTTTTATGAGTGATGTTATATTAGGGGGCCGGATTCATTCGCAGTGAGCCACTGGCTTTTCCGTTTTTGGTTATCATAGAGGGCATATTTTTCATTTCTGGTGAGCAAGCGATCAAAAAGTGCCTCTGTATCGTGCCTCCGAAGCAACGTATTGCATGTGGTGGATCGGTTAGCTTTGTTTGTCTTTACTAAAGTGCTGCAAATATTCTTGGATGGTCGACCAATCTTTCTTAAGAGTGTTTTACTGTTACTTGATAGTCTGACACGGATTTGCTTCCACGTCCGTCCTTAACTGGTCACTGTCGAAACATGCTGGTCTTCCTGATCGATATGAGCCGGAAAGATAAAAATGATCGAATCTGAAATGAGAAAATCATCTTTGGCATTTACGAACGTATAATACATTTGAATAAACAACACAGATGTTTTTGGTAGCAAAAACCCTTGGGAGAATCTAAGAGCATACACTGGCAGATAGGTACCTCTTCTCGTATTTTGCTGACCACTGCACCACAAATTGCAAAATAATTAAGACGGAATTATTTAGCAAAAACCCCACTATAATTAAAATTTTTCTGGTATGACTTTGAAGTACACAATAAGCTGACAAATGACACACGAATATCGACATGTGCAGAAACGATATTACCTTCCGGTCCCTCTAACAGTTCACCCCTTACCGGATATCGAGCTGTAGTCAGGCCAGCTAAGTCGTGGCGCTGTCACTTCTAGTTATCAAAAATGGCTCTGAGCACTATGCGACTTAACTTCTGAGGTCATTAGTCGACTAGAACTTAGAACTAATTAAACCTAACTAACCTAAGGACATCACACGCATCCATGCCCGAGGCAGGATTCGAACCTGCGACCGTAGCGGTCGCTCGGCTCCAGACTGTAGCGCCTAGATCGGCACGGCCACTCCGGCCGGCCTTCTAGTTATCCCAGTACCTCCTGTTTACAGGTGGTCAATTAATCTTAGCGGGCTAGGAAGGTAAATTACAGAGAGCAATTTGATCCTCGGACAAGGTAGAAACTGATTGTGGTATGATAAAGATAAAATTAATAGTGGCATTCCACGGTAAGGAGTAGTTAAGAGCAAAAATAATAATTGATGATAAACCGACAGAACAAACAAATAGTTTAAAATACCCGCAGTGTGTGATCTCATATATTACATTCAACGTTGAACAATTTAAACGGCTAAAATTTCGACAGTAGGTAGGTTCTATAATTCGCAGCCTCCTCACGATTTAGGAAAGAGACATTTCTAAAATTTTATAATGCGATGACAGTACCTGTTCTAACGTACGGGTCAGAGGTTTGGATTCTACCTGCGACTTAACGGAGGAGTACTGAAGCAGTGTAGATGATACTCCTAAGATCACTCATAGATTGGAAAAAGAATAGCGAAATTAGAAATGAACTGTGCGTCAAAAGCATACATTGGAAAATAGAAGAGTGCAGGAAGAAATAGCATGAACACATTCAGTCTCATGATGGAATAACATTAATATACAATTATGCACCTCGAGGGATTGAAAATGTTGGGTGACCTAGGAAGAGAGGGAACGATCAACTGAAGTCTACTTGAAATTGTAACAAGCAATAGTGACTAAACCAAAACTTAAATAGACTTAAATAGAGAAGTTCGTTATCGTGACTACTGTAATATACAGGAAGCCGTAAATGCTCAGGAATCAGGAAAAGACAAGTGCTTTCTCGTTGTGATTCCAACTGAAGGTGGGTGTTAAAAGAGGAAGTAATAATGCTACAAAATAATATTGTATTATCACGATATATACTATTTGTAATGTTTTGTATGTTCATGTGTAGTAGATACTTCTGTTACAAAAATTTGTTCAACATCATATGTTTTTACTCAATATGAAACATGCCAAAGGCCATCTTGTGACGGATGGTGGAGCCTCATTAACCATTTTAAGGGCAGAAGAATTTAACTTCGTATCGACAAGAACATTAGATGTGGAACACAAGCTCGAATGGAGGAAGGAAGAGAAAGGAAAGAGACCGCGTTCTTTTCACAATAAAAAAGCAAAGCAAAGTTCCGCCGTTCTGGCGTCAGAAGGGTCAATCGGGACCGGCTGACCACCGAGTCACACTCAACCAATGGCGTCATTTGGGCGCTTAATGGAGGGGTGAGGGTCAGCAAACCGCTCTCCCAGCCGCTGGCGGCTTTGCAAGCCTCCTCGATTGGTATCACCAGGCTGACTGGACGTTGTTCCAAGCAAAATCACTGGCAGTATCGGGAATTGAAACCATGTCCTCCAAATGGCAGCCATGCACACTGACTACTCAGCTACAGATGTGTTTTTTGAATAACCATCGTGGTGTTTGCCGTACGTGATTTAGGGCAACGATGGGAAACTTAACCTGGATGGTTCGAGAGGGGATTTGCACTGCCATAGTTCCCAATTTGGGTCCATTCTTGAGAGCTGTCGGTTGAGCTATTTGGCATGCCCCTGAGAAGCTACAGATCCTACCCCGGCGACATACAGAGATGGAAAGCTTCCCAGAATATCATGCGCATTAAACGAAAACACGGTTTCATAATGGATAATGACCTATTCAATGTAAGTTCAAATGGTTCAAATGGCTCTGAGCACTATGGGACTCAACTGCTGGGGTCATCAGTCCCCTAGAACTTAGAACTAGTTAAACCTAACTAACCTAAGGACATCACAAACATCCATGCCCGAGGCAGGATTCGAACCTGCGACCGTAGCGGTCTTGCGGTTCCAGACTGCAGCGCCTTTAACCGCACGGCCACTTCCGCCGGCAATGTAAGTTACTAGATATGGCCTAGTTAAGCATGGTAATGTGGGTACCACACCACATATGGACATACTGATAACGGGATCCATCAAACTACGAAAGGAAACTAATGGTGACTATAACAATCCGGTTGACTGGCGAAGGACATCAAAAATGTTTTATCCACTGAATCAAGAATAAAATCATTAAATAAGCAGAGAAGAGATTGCAAACACATACTGTAGCCTTGGCACATGTGGATGTATAGATGAAAGAAACGATACAAAGCTGCGTCGCTAATATGGTCAATGATTACAGAGAAGGTCATGACTTAAAGAAAGGTCTAAGAAAAGTGTGAACAAACACCAGTTCCCTCAGCTAAGTGCATGTTGGGTGCAATTAGATGGCTATGAAAATTAGGTCATCAAAACGAAACCCTTTCCCAAATTAACTGACTTCAAAACCTCTTCTTTATGGATGTAGAACATGGTCCATGAACACCACTCAAAATATGTGAGCAAGCAGATGAAGGGTGCACCAATGGCAGAGAATTCCAAGTTCAGCGTGGCTTCTGTGATCTGCTCTGAGTTGGAGACATATGTTCTTTAGCCCTCTCTCTGATGACTTGGAGCAATTGTTCTTTATGACGTTTGCTCAAGGAGTAACTTTCTATGACGCTCTGAGACGAAGTGTTCTCTTACTTTCCTCCACGAAACTTAGCTGGGTCTGCCAACGTCGGAACCTCGCCAGCCAGTTGCAACAGACCTTGTGAGTTCTGACCAATGCCAATTTAATGCAAATGCTCAACAAATTTCCTACTCTTATAGAGTTTGTCATGGTTACCCCAGTGAGGTATTATTTCTCCCTTGGTGTGTGGCAGGAAGCAGAAAACCTGCAGAACTATCTAATAGACTTCAGGTTAGGCTAAAGAGTAGACGTCCACGTATACACAAGAAAGAGCCGCCGCTGTTACCAAAATAATTACTGTACGCCATTCGAAAACTCATGTTCTCTCCTGTCTTTCAGATTTTTACCTTTGCTAAAAAGTATTCCTTTTGCTTTGCACACAATAACGCTTTACGGCACGCAAGCCATCCTGCGTCGGACTGGCAGACTGTTCTCCCCAGTGCTTTACCTGCCCGAGATTGGCTTTAAGTAGAAAATAGCTTTATGACTAGTAGCGTTCCTCCAAGGTGAACATTCCAATTCGCAGCCAGGTAAAAGCCCCAAGACTGCCGTATACAGAATTAATTGGGATCACAATCATTGGCAATTATTATTGTTTGCAGTTTCCATGCAGCGTTAGTGATTTGACGTGATCTACTAGATGGATGTAACAATGTTTAGCTAAATTTCCCACATAACAGTCTTTTACCCCTGCTATACTTGGAACTAGAGCTAGTCAGTCAATTCGGTTAACCAGCGAATGAGTCGGAGTTTCTGAGTAGTCGCCGGCCGCTGTGGCCGAGCGTTACTAGGCGCTTCAGTCCGGAACCGCGCCGCTGCTGCGGTCGCAGGTTCGAATCCTGCCTCGGGCATGGATGTGTGTGATGTAGTTCTAAGTCTAGGGGACTGATGACCTCTGATGTTAAGTCCTATCGTGCTCAGAGCCCCTTGAACCATTTTTATGAGTAGTTCTCTTCGGTAGGAGGCGACGAGGAAGTCTGAGGTGGCAGACAGGAACAAATGCAGCAGGCGATCACTTCACACAAGTAGAGCCACCCAACGGATATGGCGTTATTGACTAGTAAACTCTGCCGGCCGATGTGGCCGTGCGGTTCTAGGCGCTACAGTCTGGAACCGCGCGACAGCTACGGTCGCAGGTTCGAATCCTGCCTCGGGCATGGATGTGTGTGATGTTCTTAGGTTAGTTAGGTTTAAGTAGTTCTAAGTTCTAGAGGACTGATGACCTCAGATGTTAATTCCCATAGTGCTCAGAGTCATTTGAACCATTTTTGAACTAATAAACTCTAAATGGGTATCGAAAAATAGAAGAAAAATTAGTCGCGACAGTATGCTTTGGAGCACTTTATTTGCCGCATAGAGCAGCATTTTCTCCGAGAATACTTCCATGTTTTCAGTCAGGAGACACACTGATAAATCAAAACATGACCACTGCCCGCAGCGATACCGAGTGCGCCTTGTTGTGTTGCGGGAATTTGACACGGTAAGGAAAGTATATAAACGGAGCGAAGAATAATAGAAAGCAGAGACAAATGGAGTATCATTCCATCCAAGATATGGGGTGCAAATGAGGAAATCCACTGCCGTAAGTGAAACTGACAAATAACAGATTGTTACGTCCTGGCAACTGGGAACGAGCGTTTCGCAAACGGCGAAGCTGCTCGACTGTTCGTGTCCTGCTGTCGTGAGCATCTATGAAAAGTGATTGAAGGAATGGGAAAACACGATCAGGCGATAAGGTGTTGGGTGTCCATGCCTCTTCATATAATGTGGAGGACTGTGGCTTGTCCTGTCTGTCAAGCAGGATAGTCGATCACCTGGGACAAATCTGACGACAGGATACGTCGCTTGTTCAGGTAGTAGTGTTTCAGGGTACACCGTACAGCACACATTGTGGGACATTGGACTCCCCGGCAGACGAGCCCTATGTGTTCCCCTGTTGACCCAACCTCATCGCCAGTTACGATCAATCACCGAGATTGGACAGTGAGTCAGTGGAAACGTGTCGCCTGGTCAGATGAATCTCATTGTTTGTTACACCTGGACGATGGTTGTGTCTCTATGTGCCGTCTTCCAGGCGAACATTTTCTCGAGTCATGCTCCGCGCCACTGACACAGTCCAGACGGGGTAGTATTATGCTGTGGAGGACATTCACTTGGATTTCCACGGGACCTATGGTAGTATTCGAAGGAACGATGACAATTGTGGACTACGTGAAGATTATTCAGGACCACCTACCTCCCTTAATGCTCAGATGTCTTGCTTGACGGCGATGGTAACTTTCAACAGGATAACTATCTGTGTCACAACGCCGAAATCGTGCTGCGGTGGTTTGAAGAGCATTATAGTGGTGGTCAAGACTTCAACGTGAGGTCACTTTCGTTCTCAAACTAAAGTAGCGCGATAGTGACCTCACGTTGAAGTCTTGACCACCAAAGTCGCCCGATCTGAACTCGATGGAAAACATCTGTGACGCCGCACCATCTCCGTCCCCACAAACCACCAGTCCATAATTTACGGCAATAGCATGAACTGTGAGTAGACATCAGTAGTCGCATATCTCTGGATGCCTACCAAGAACTCGTCGATTCCATGACATGCAGAATCACTGCTGCACTGCATTCCAAAGTGTGGACCACGAACTATTAAACAGATAATCATAATACACTCCTGGAAATGGAAAAAAGAACACCGTGAATTCATTGTCCCAGGAAGGGGAAACTTTATTGACACATTCCTGGGGTCAGATACATCACATGATCACACTGACAGAACCACAGGCACATAGACACAGGCAACAGAGCATGCACAATCTCGGCACTAGTACAGTGTATATCCACCTTTCGCAGCAATGCAGGCTGCTATTCTCCCATGGAGACGATCGTAGAGATGCTGGATGTAGTCCTGTGGAACGGCTTGCCATGCCATTTCCACCTGGCGCCTCAGTTGGACCAGCGTTCGTGCTGGACGTGCAGACCGCGTGAGACGACGCTTCATCCAGTCCCAAACATGCTCAATGGGGGACAGATCCGGAGATCTTGCTGGCCAGGGTAGTTGACTTACACCTTCTAGAGCACGTTGGGTGGCACGGGATACATGCGGACGTGCATTGTCCTGTTGGAACAGCAAGTTCCCTTGCCGGTCTAGGAATGGTAGAACGATGGGTTCGATGACGGTTTGGATGTACCGTGCACTATTCAGTGTCCCCTCGACGATCACCAGTGGTGTACGGCCAGTGTAGGAGATCGCTCCCCACACCATGATGCCGGGTGTTGGCCCTGTGTGCCTCGGTCGTATGCAGTCCTGATTGTGGCGCTCACCTGCACGGCGCCAAACACGCATACGACCATCATTGGCACCAAGGCAGAAGCGACTCTCATCGCTGAAGACCACACGTCTCCATTCGTCCCTCCATTCCCGCCTGTCGCGACACCACTGGAGGCGGGCTGCACGATGTTGGGGCGTGAGCGGAAGACGGCCTAACGGTGTGTGGGACCGTAGCCCAGCTTCATGGAGACGATTGCGAATGGTCCTCGCCGATACCCCAGGAGCAACAGTGTCCCTAATTTGCTGGGAAGTGGCGGTGCGGTCCCCTACGGCACTGCGTAGGATCCTACGGTCTTGGCGTGCATCCGTGCATCGCTGCGGTCCGGTCCCAGGTCGACGGGCACGTGCACCTTCCGCCGACCACTGGCGACAACATCGATGTACTGTGGAGACCTCACGCCCCACGTGTTGAGCAATTCGGCGGTACGTCCACCCGGCCTCCCGCATGCCCACTGTACGCCCTCGCTCAAAGTCCGTCAGCTGCACATACGGTTCACGTCCACGCTGTCGCGGCATGCTACCAGTGTTAAAGACTGCGATGGAGCTCTGTATGCCACGGCAAACTGGCTGACACTGACGGCGGCGGTGCACAAATGCTGCGCAGCTAGCGCCATTCGACGGCCAACACCGCGGTTCCTGGAGTGTCCGCTGTGCCGTGCGTGTGATCATTGCTTGTACAGCCCTCTCGCAGTGTCCGGAGCAAGTATGGTGGGTCTGACACACCGGCGTCAATGTGTTCTTTTTTCCATTTCCAGGAGTGTATTTCGGCTCATCATTGTATATGAACCTATGTTAAGACAATAATCTTATTCACCCAGTATGGATAGTAATGATATCTAATCGAACCTGTTGATTGAGACGCTATATTTAAATTAAAAAACGATACACTGCTACCCATAAAAATTCTAGCACTTTGAAGGCGGCATGCACAAATATGAAACTGACACGAAGCGTACTACATGCTCGGATAACCAAATGATTGGCATTTCAGGGCAACTGCGCAAACTAGTAAGGAGTAAGGACATCTATATTCTGTATATAAGGAAGCAATATGCTGCGGATTTCCTTTTGAAAAGTCGCAGTTCATGTTGGTTCTTTGTGATAAAATCGTGTTGTGGCTATAGTAAGTAGAAGAAATGTCTACCAACAGGCGTTGGGATTCGACAGCGGCAGGATGCTGTTTTGTTGAGATCGCTGTTTTTTATGGCTTACACAAAGAATAAGGGAGCGCAAGAAGTACTGTACAGGAAACTGGTTGTGAGGGATTTTCCCCATCTGCAAGTGTTACCTCCTTACTCGATAGATTCGATGTAAATAAATACTATTTGATAGCAGAGTACTTAGAAGAAGCTGATACGCAGATTTAAACCTTTTACTTTTAAGTCCGTTTGGCTCAATCTTATGGGGACAGCCCATTTAAAATAATGCATTATACATAAGTCTTCGTATTTGTATATGAAGACTCAATACTCTTTCAGATTAAGAACCTGTACGTGTATATTTAGACTCAAACAGACTTGGGAACGATACTCCATATGAAACCAGTGACTCGTGCTTAATGTAGTCTCCTTACTATATTGCACTATCCGTGAAGCTACAAAATATAAGTGGACTTGTGTGCAGCTATATTTAATTCATTTCTGTTACACCACCACTGCATCCGAGAGAGAAAACTACATTGTATCCGCTTCAACTTAGTCTTGGAGTCCACAGAAAACAGAACCATCACGTCACCAGCCTATGTCACAACACCATCTACATCCGCTTCTCCCTCTAATAACTGTGGCAGTGGCTCGATCGTGAGACCCCAAAATACGGGGGCCATAAACTGATCCCTGAGGACAACCTTTAGTTATTTTCGTTAACACCTTCTTCCACCAGACTATGACTCCACTCTGCGACATTTACATTATTCTAAGAGGCTCTAATAAAGGCATCTAGGTCCTGTAATTCTCTTACAAGCTCGAACATGGCAAGCTACGATAGTCAAGAGCACCAGCGATGTCGATTAATATGGTTGTAGAGTACCCACACCTGATTATATCCAAAGTCTTGATGAGCTCATTTATGGGATCTTCGACAGACTTTCCTTTACGAAAGCCGAATTGACACTGGCTAACGCAAATGAGCTCTCTGTGAGACTGAAGACCATAACCCAGGAGGCGCACCTGCAATTTAGCCAGTGTACTGATCAAACATAATGGACAGCGCAGTGACGTCTGGAGCACCACGGACTCTCAGCACGGTAAACACTGTTGCGGCTTCCCCTGACGCGGCAGCAGGGAGAACCGCGCCGACAAGGTGCACCCAACGACAGCAGGAAAGGCAACACGTCCTCTTTCAGACGAGTCCTGCTCTGCTATGGTCGTATCCGTGTGTGGAGGCTCCACGGAAAACGAAGGTTGCCAAACAGCATTTGTCATCGTCATAAGGGCTCAGTTCCTGACGTGATAATATGGGGTGCCACTAGGTACACAACACAGTCAACTCTGCTGATATTCAAGGACGGTGTTTGTATCCACGGTGATTTTTTTATACCAGCATTAGAGGGTCTGAGGCAACTTCTGGGCCTAAAAGTTCGTCTGGCACTGCTGAAGACGTCTTCATATGCTATAATGTCTTCGGCTTTCTGAGCTTGTGAGAGTTCGAAAGTAAAGAATAAAATCTTTATAGCCTCTGAGGATATCTTCACCATCAGAAGACGAAACATTAAGATCAGAAACTTGCCTTAAGCCAGGGCCGAATGCACGTATAACTAAAATCGCCAAGGGCGGTCACGTCTGTCTCGCATGGGCAGAAATTTGGACACAGCCGATACATTCCTGACGTGTTAAGGCTGGTGGCTGTGCTCTATCTGCGAGATCTCTGTGAATGTGTATATTGACGAGAGAACACAAGAACACATGTCGGCCGAGCTCTCCTTATTGACGCAGCTATTTGATTGCTGCCATAGCCAGCAAGTTCTCTACATATGTCGCCGTGATAACAAGTCCAAAGTATGCAGCTGGAGGGTCCTGAAAAGAAAAGAACCGTGTGAGTCGACGTCTTGTGATATATTAATTTTAACCAGATCTTTGAGATTATATGACCGCCTCTGCTTCTCGGCTTTTGCCTCGAAGTGACATAAGGAAAGTCAAGGACGCGAACAGTCCAGAATGTTTGGTTATAGGGGCGACTAGTCAGAAACTACCCAACACAAAACTTTCGAAACAACTGACGAAATCCTAACTTCTGATCTAAACATCTCAAGCCAATACTTCCATAAATGGAGATTCAACCTACCTCCAATAAAACGGAAGTTGCACGTTTTCATCTGTCCAATTGATTGGCCCTTGCTGCCTAGTTTGAGGGAGACAAATTTCGCCATAGCATGTATCCAAGATACCTTGAGATCATGTTAGACAGAACACTTTCTTTTAAAGAACACTTGGCGCGAACATCCGCTATCCTCAAAGCAGAAACAACGTTGTTCATAATCTCTATGGCAGTAGTTGGCGACCGTCAGTAGACGCTCTTCGAGTATCGGCACTCGGATTGCCATGCTCAGCAGCTGAGTACTGTGCGTCTGTCTAGCTTAATAGCGAAAAAGATACAACTTGGCGAATCCATGCTCATTGTTAACGGGTCAATACAGTCTACTTCCACATGCTGGTTTCCCATCTTAAGTCACATTCCACCTCCTGATAACAGACAGAAGAGTGAACACCAGAAGACTGTTGATAAACAGTAAGTAATAAATAAATCACCAATTGAGAAAAATCTGGTTATTCGCTGCCACATTGCAATTGATGGACATTGGCATCGAGTTGAAGTAGCATGGAACAACGTATCCTGTACGTAGAGACAGGAAAATTTTACCTAAACGATAAAGCGAAAAGTAACACGAAATCGGCGGTTTTTACGAAATGTCACAAAATTTGAAATTTGCCAGTTACCGTGAGAAAGCGGTAAATATAAAGGTGGAAGTTTACTGCTATTGACAACTGGTGGTTATTGAATGGAAGAATTGGAGTTTGACTTTCTCTCAGTTCTGAAAATTACGTGTAATCTTCAACTGTAGTTGTTTTTCCACGTAAAGAACTATCGTTCTAGACGTGATGTCAAACGAAAGCGGGCAACTTCCAACGAACTCTGTTCCAGTAACAGTTTTAGTCACCGACGTGACTTCCCGAAACTTTCGCAAAACCTATCGCACAAAAATGACGCATTTCTGAGCTTTCTTTAATGTGGTGCATCAGTTAGATTATATATTTTTGTAGTACGCAGGTATAAATATGAAAAACAGCAAATATGGTACTTCAGTTTTGCAAACGTATAAATAAATATATCATCTGATCAGTTTTTAGCCTGACATAGGCCCCAGTCGGCGCAACACAACATACTGTCCCCAAAATTTTCATTCACAAAGTAGTAAAAATAATATTGAACAAGTAATGAAATAAACATTCTGCTTTATCGCCGGAAATACGTTTTCCTGTGTCCTGTGCTCTAATTGGCTGATAGAAGCAAACCGATTGATCGCCATTTTGATTTACGTATTGGTGATGCTAAAGTGCCGCATTTAGCGACTTTCGTATTCATACTTGTTTACTACAAAACTGCGGAGTTTATCTGATTCCGTCCGTTAAAGATACCTCCACCCCATGTCATTTTAGGTACGATTTATTGTGCAAAAATACCGGTGAACCTGACGTCGCAGGATGAATCCATTACTTTTATTCCAAGTTCATAGTGGAGACTGCTTCATTATTGTGGAGAAATTAAGTTTGGGTTATTGAATCAGTAAACTTTTGAAGAAATGAGGTCACAGGACAAAAAATTGGTCATCCCTAGCGAAATCGTTACAAGCATTTAATACCGTGTAATTACACGCCTGGACTTGATAACCGCCTGGATTCTTCAAATGGTTCAAATGGCTCTGAGCACTATGGGACTTAACATCTATGGTCATCAGTCCCCTAGAACTTAGAACTACTTAAACCTAACTAACCTAAGGACATCACACAACACCCAGTCATCACGAGGCAGAGAAAATCCCTGACCCCGCCGTGAATCGAACCGGGAACCCGAGCGTGAGAAGCGAGAACGCTACCGCACGACCACGAGCTGCGGACGCCTGGATTCTGTTAGTAGGTGAGTCCACAAGGTTGTGCAGATACGTCACATCCAGATTAAGCCGTTCGATGAGGATTTGATCTCGCAATTCCACCAAATTGCGGCGGTGCTGATTGTGAGGAATTAGTATTTAATTTAGGGGCGACTAGACACTTCAACAAGAACAACAAACAACAGGATTAGCGTTGCCACAACTTAACAAATAGCCTCTAGTCCCCTAATGTTACATCAATGCCCGTTCCCAGCTGGCCATGGTTGATTGGCTAATGGAGAGGGGTGCCTTCAATAACTGCTTACACAACATTACTGATTTACATAATTTATTAATAATAGTTCACTGAAAAACAAGTCTTAAAACACTTCATAGTTAAATAACTGTTCCTTTGATAAATCAGGTAATAAATTCTCAACCAGTAACAGTAGCAAATAACATCACTTCCAAATAAAGACTTACAGACTCGTAATGGTAGAAAGATACCTTACAAACTTCAAAATTCACTTTCATTTAACACGCAGATATAAAAACATATCCAAAACTGACAGTTAGCATATCTGTCAAATTCTATTATTTGTAACCCGCTGAACTACAGCGCCGAACTGACAACTTCAAATTTGTCCAATGAGTAGTCCTGATTACGAAATTATGTTCACAAATAAGAAGTATCATAACTATATGACAATGCCCATTCGCCATTGGCCACACTTTTACACAATCGTAAATGTCGGTGAAAAGTGACAGTTACTGCTCAATCTCCACACAGTTAAGTAAGCTAATACCGCAGAAGTCACTAAATGTTAATACACGTACCGCATTCCATTGATTTCTTCTCCAATGCTACAGCACAGAATGTTCAGGTTGGGCCACGCTGTCTTGTTTATCTGCCGTAGCAAAACACCCACGAAAGACATCGGCCACATCTCGGCGTAAATTGCGTCCATAAAATTGCAGAGCCCACGGCTTATCGTTCTACAGCAGCGTTGAATTCCCAAGCCTCTCGGTTTCACCACCAATTCATTTCGACAGAGTGCCAAAATTCTTAATTCACAATTCGGACCGTCCGGACCCCAACACTCTGCCGTTCTGTCCTCGCTCGGTACGCTCCAACCCTCCTCTCCTCGTCGCCAGAGGGTCCTCCGCGCCAACTCGGCGCCCCAGTATCTCTGGCGAGGTCAATACCGATCTTAACACTCGCGGCCGGAACACAATCGTGCCGAAGATCGGCACTTGATTTCGGCATTTTACCTGCTGTTCCAGCATGTCCCACATATTTTTCTACGGAGTTCAAGTCAAGTGGTTTTGAAGGACAGTCGAGTGTCCAGAAAACCAATCACTTATTCTTCCAGCCCGATGAAATCTGCTGTTGTGGTCTTCATGTGCCTGTGTGATCAAAAGCCTCTTGCGAGGTGACCGATTCCAAATCTTCATTGCATGCCGTTCCCGTCGCAAAGTTCCTTCGCTAACAGGTCGGGATGGACTCTCATTCGCTGTCTCCAGCAATTCCTGTCGAGTCTGGGAGCAGTTTTGAATCACATCTGTGAACGCGTTGCCGATACCTCTCAGTCAGGATCTTTGACCGGCCGCAATTGTGAAGTCGTGCTTCGGTGCCACGTGTGTGACACCACTGCCTGTAGGCAAGTTGAAGAGTCCGCCGCGAAACACCAACAAATCCAGCAACTTTACACAGCATACGGCCATGGGCACGCCAAAACACGATTGCCTCTTTTTGCCACTCTGTCACGTCCTTACATTTAACCATGTTCCCGTACAATGTCCACTTGAAACATAAATGTCTCTCTCTGATCGCTACTGGCTTATTCTCACGTACAAGCAGTGCACGCACAGTTGAGCACGTGATTCGATCACTGTGGCAGCTGTAAAGGCTTAACGATTCATCTCTGCGTGCGAACTGAGGTGACTCATTCTTTGTCTGGTGAACTTACGAAGGTTCTAACACTTCAGGAAGAGGTGAAGTAAACAATGAAACTCAGTAAGTTCCACCTTCAAATTAGGCTAGCAACTCTTAATGTCACAGCACCATGTAAGTCTATGTTCATAGCTCTAAGTTCTTGTTTCAGACTTGGAGTGATAATGAACGCTATTAATGATGACATGGCAAAGAATGACATGTCTCAGCCGCGGAAAACATATTCTGGGGAAGCAATGTCCCATGCCAGCAGCATAATGTGGACGTTGCCGAAACTTGTGCTGAAGGTCATTTGTCTCCCTTGTTCAAATTTAGACCCTGAACAGCTGTGTTGACAGATCGGTGGCATAATGTCTCAGAAAAGAACTCCGAATTTGTGATATTGCTTTTACTGAGAAACTTACGACAATGTATGGTTCTAAAAAAACGTTTTACTTTGACTGATGAAGCTTAGTGGGTTTAATATAAGTGATTTCTTTTTTTAATAATTTATATAAATGCGATCTTTGATGTCAATCAATATAATGTTATTGACAGATGTATTTTCATTTTCAACATAGCACCAAAACACAATGAAATAAGACAACAATAGGGACGTACACTATTTCAAGAATAAACTGTCAGTAATTAGTTCTAAAATCAGCAAAAAACAACACAAGAGTTGGTCAAAAATAAAATAAAAATTAACAGAAAAAATACAATAACTGGCAAAAAATAACACAAAATTGGCAAAAAATAACCCAAAAATTGGCAGAAAATAACACAAAAATTTACTGAAAATAATACCGAAACTGGCTAATAATGAGACTGAAATTAGCCATAAAATAAAAAGATTTTTTTTTCTTTCCCTGCCTATGTGCCGTTAAGCTCAATTCGTTTCGACGGCCAGTCGGGCTAGAGGTATAGTTCTAGCCAGAGGTGACAGTTCCATGTACTAAATTTCGCACCCTGTACACTCCCAAGTTATTTGTAAATTCTTCCCACTATTCTGTACATGCACAACCAGCAAAATTCCATTAATTAGTATGCTCCTTGGGATTGCAGTTTTAATTGCTAATAGTGTAATTAAGTACTGGGAATTTAGGAGCTACGAGATAAGACTATGATCATAGAAAATAAGATACGATGATATCTAAACTTATTAACGTTCTTGCTGATAGCCTCGTTTCGTCGCAAGTGGGAAAGGGCAGATGTGCCTGTAACGCGATCAGCGACAGCTTGTCGCACTGCGGCTGTTCTTGCTCTTGTTTTGGTCCGCTCGCAGGCGGTGGCCTTTGGCGCAGAAGGCTGTCTTCGCCTGCGCCGTCTTCGTTGTTTCTTTCGCGCCGTCAGCTCTCTGTGTCAGGGTAAGTCGTAAATACCTGAACTCAATACTACTTGCCATTATTTTTCCTCCTGGTCTGTCAGAAAGGACCTTGTCTTTTAAAAAGGGATTAGCCAACTCTGAATACCCTGGATTAATTTTTGAATCACGCACTCTGTCATATTTCAGAAAAGTCACAAGTCAATTCATCGCTTTAACCGTGTTGTTATGATTTACATATGTATGCTGTATTTGTTGGTGACCAATTGCTGCGACCAATTTCGACCGAAATAGCTCCAGTCTCCGTAATTATGTGCGAAAGCAAAGATTTATAAGGTAATTTTCAAAATTTCATCTGAAAACATGGAAACAGCTTAAAGAGAAAACAACAGTCAGAAAAGGACTGAACGTCGTATCTGTGACTACAAAATAAATTTGTTCGATTTGCTCCAACTTCGGCGGCTTGAGATGCCTTATAACAGATGTAATGTAATGGAACAATAAGATATAAACTAAATTTAAAAATTTCTCGGGGAAATTGATGAATTCCAAGTTTCTGGGTTTGCACTCTCTGCTCGTAAGTAAGTGGACAATAAAACACTATTTGGTATAGGATGTTTCTTTAAGACATTTTCTTTACAATTTTTTTACGGTTTGGAATAATCTTCTGGTTGGTTTTTCATTCCCGTGACTGGTTTATTTTTAGAAGTAGTCATCAAGTTGGTTCACATCACGTCACGTTCGCAGCTTGCTTAGAGTCCAAACAGCGATCGGTACGTCTCCAAGTAATACCAAATTTACCTCATTTTATCGTAGTTTTCAAAATACGAGAGATATGGGGTAATATGTACGTCCGTTGACTGGACGTGGAATGAAGAAAGGTATACAAGGTGTACATAAAGTCTGCGAACACTTTCAGTTATTTATTGCACAAGAACGAAACATCGTACAGATATCATACATATGTCATTTTGAAGAGAAATGCTGAAAGGTTTTTTTCCATGTTCACCGCCACAGCGTAGTTTGGTAATTTGCCGATAGTCAGCGCTAGTCGCAAACATGGTGAGTTCAGGTGCGGAGCGAGTTGGACAAAAACAAGTGTTGCAGCTATGGATGATGCCTCAAATCCAATTAGACTCTCCGTTCATCTTTCAGCAGGATGGGGCTCCACCCCATATTCATCGTGAAGTTCGTGGGTTCCTGAAGACGGAGCTGCCGCATCGATGGAACGGCCGTGCTACAGAAGGGGACAGCTGTTTCATGAAATGGCCTCCCCGATCACCAGATCTCACTCCGTGTGACTTTTTTCTGTGGAGAAGCATTAAGTTCTGGTGTATGTACCGCCTCTACCACGTGATGTACCGGAGCTCCAGGAGAGAATACGGGAAGTGACTGCCACAATCGACGATGCCATGCTGGGACGGGTATGGCAAAAATTCGATTACCGTATTGACGTCTGGGGATCACTCATGGTTCGGATGTCGAATGTTTGTAATAAACTTTCAGAGTTTCTCTTCAAAATTCAATATGTATGACATCTGTACAATGTTTAGTTCTCGTGCAATAAATGATTAGAAGTGTTCCCGGACTTAATGTACACCCTGTATTTACATTTAACATCCCGTAGACGCAAAGTTATCAGGGTTGGAGCACAAGACAAGAAATGAGCCATTTCAGAGGCATCATCGCGATCGTCACTTCACATCAGTTGGGGAAGAAACGGAAAACCTAATTCTAGATGACCGCACTGATATTTAAATCGTGCTCCTTCGGTTTCCCTGGAAACTAAACTATTGGAGTTTTAATAACGAGCTTTACCACTAAGAACAGCGCCGATCAGGTTCCATCATTTATTAGATTTTACTAGATAGGATATATCACAGACTGAAAAAAAGAAGAAATGCACAGTTCTTTTTGACAATTTAAACACTAGGAATGAATGAAAATTTATCTGCCATTGAGCTACAATAATATAAAAAGACGATTAAGCCTGTGGATCAATAATACCATATTTCAAGGCCAAAATCAGTCTTTAGACAGGAACACACACTTTGAGAAGAAATTATTTGCTGTGGCAGTGAACGAGGCAAGTCTGACGAATAATGTTTCAAATTACGTAAAACTACGGGAATTTCTGTTTGTCATAGTAGTATTATGTTTTTACATCTTTTACTTGTTTCTATTTACTGACTTAGGATGGCTGATACACGGTATCTTATCATGATCCCATACGCAGAGACCGGTTATACAATAAAGGAAAACATTTTGCGCTCAAAGATTGTTTCATGTCTACAAATATTAGACATCAGATCACTCTGTACTTCAATCTGATTGTATCGCAGTTCACCTTTTAAATTTCAGATAAATTCCGTTAGAGTCCAAAATTAAGCATCGTTGCTTCTTGGAGAGGCGTGACAATTCACCAGCCGACTAAACCACAGGAAGTTCAAATTAGCTATAAATTTGTTATTTGCATGTCTCGTGGGCCATAATTCCGATCTCTCCGCATAATACGAAATGTATCAACTGGTTAAAGAAAAATACGTTTTCTCATTGAGAAATATGACTGCATTTACATGACTTTTTTGTATAATCTTATTTTTTCCTTTTTTAAAAAAAAAAAATTACGTGCAAATTGTTATAGCACGACACGTTCAGAAATTTCTCTATGAAATAGAATTTGTCAAATATTATGATTTTAGTTTGAATTTGAAATTTTCCCCATTATCTGTTGTACGTGTCACATCACTGGATAAGTAGGCAAAGATTTTTGACCCAACGACTCACGCCTCTCTGTGCTACACTATGCAGCTGAATGAGATGCAGTTTCAATTGCTTCTCCTAACGGTATTATATTTCTGAATGTTACTGCTGTTTTAGAGCTGTGGTTGATTGTTGACCGTCGCATAGGAGTAAAGTTAGCACTGTTTAAAATCTGTCTACAAGAGGTTCCATAGCGGGCACCACATATTACCCATATTACACGCTTCTCGATGAGAAATACTTCCTTGATCAATTAAGAACTACCCTATTTTTTCATTTTTTCAGTGAAAAGAGGCAACTTTTTGACAATTTAACTAGTAAAATATGCTGTTTTTTCCAGTGGGCGTCGAATTATAAGCGGCTGTCAAATGAAAAGGAGCCGGATGGAAAGAAGTGAGATAGCTGTTGATGATTTCAGAAGTAATCGCGATAATTAATACATTTATTCTACTGGAAAATTGTTTGTGTTTGTGTTTACCTACTGTAATGGAGTCTTTAATACTTAATGTTAACTGACATGTCTTCTAACAAGACGTTAATCACTAAGCTGCCCTTACCTACATCTAGAGTTATAAACTATATGATGCTGGTGTTGGATCCTATTTCTGATGAAACATTAAGTGGTGAAAGGATTGTGTTATTCAGGGGGCTTCCAATGATCCTTCAATGAAATAAAGTTTCAGAACTTTGGAACAGCTATATTCACTAATATTTGCACTTGGTCAACTATTAACAAAAGATGCTTTTGCTTTCTGCGTGACTTAAGAATATAATGGACCTACTTTCTTTTGCAAACACTCTGTGCCATCATTTTTGTTATTTTTTGTATGTTTTGTATAAATAATATCTATGTAAGTCGCATGTCATTTTATCTGTGTTTACGACGTTCAACTGTCAGCTGAAGATGGACTAAGGAGCAGAAAGCCGGTTCGTGACTACATAATTTTGCACTACATTAGCAACCTGTTGCCTGTTTAATATTAATAGTTCTTGGAACAAGTGTCAGCTTGGGCTCAAATTTACGAATGCAAAACAAAAAATATGAATAGCGTTTCCTGACACGTATTAAAATTGTACAGTAATTTGCTCAGTGGGGTAAAAGAGGTACTAAGATACACTCATTTAAAAAGAAAGTCAAAGCACAATTCTTAAATTATGCTTCCTTCACAATTAAAGACTCAGCAGTCCATAATTCTAATGTCCCACCATTTTTCTTAGTTCTGCGTCTCACCATCAGAAGATACTGGTTCAGTTTTTCAGAGAGGTAGAATGGAAGACATGGAGATGTCACAGATGGTGGGAGCATGGCGGTTCTCCTAAAGTGATCTGCAAGTGTGTGATGTGTTCAGCATGAAGAGACTGGGTGAAGAGTGTATTAGAATTTTTCACGTTAGTAGCCTTACCTGTACCAAATACGTGCATAATTAAGAGCACTATACTCTAAGTATAACAGAATGAGGTACGACACTGGCCTTAGATTCGGCAGGATGGTGGCACATGCTCTTTTCGTTTAACCTGATGTATGTTTTCAGTGGTTTTCCGAAATCACTTCTGGTATGTACTGGGATGGTTTCTTCAAAAAGCTCATGGCTGACTGCATGTCCTCTCTTCAATAAATACGTGTGTATTTTAATATGTAGGGAAATGTGTATGTGACACTTGGTTTCCTAGTATTGACCTGACAGACTCTATATCATTCTACAAAGAGCCTTGGACGAATAAATTACTGTTGTTCTCATGAACGCAGGGCAAGCAGTAGTATTCTATCGTTTTCGGGCGGAGTGGTAATAAAACCAGCACAGGTTTACGTTTCATGCAGCTACTTTGAAACTTCATATGGATCCCACCATGCTCCTCTAAGTAGGCCAGGGCCCCGTTCTTCTAGTGAGGTGGTGCTGCGTCTTCAATGACATTAACCGAGATCGGACCTTAAGTTCTACTTCTTCTTTTCTCGTAGTTTGAAAGTCAACTGTTGGTAGTTTAATGGAAGGTTAGATGTCGACTTCCAGCTCATCAAATGGATGTTTAAGCTTTAACGTTAGTTTTTTTACCAAATTATACGACTGATTTTCACTTAATTATCAACAGTACGTTGTTTTTACTACTATCTGCAATCACTACCCAAGCATCCAGCCACGGACAGATTTGCTGTCGACCTTCCTAGTGGTTTTCAGGAACGTAAAACGTGCAATAAAACTGTTTAAGCACTACGTTATTGGACAGGTTATTTGTGTATTCTATCTAAAGAAACAAAGTCATCATAAACAGAGTGACCAAAAGTCACGCTAAAGGTTGTCCTATTAGAAGATTTGCATTGTACGGCGCCCGAATGTGGTGCATGGCGCGAGTGTAGACACGATACCTGAGCAGTCTGTTAAATTATTATACACGATTGTTAAAAACTATTGGAAAGCCAAGATTACACAAAACATTATTTATTCAGTACAACCGGTTTCAACAGTCATAGCTGTCATCTTTAGGTCTCACATTTTTTCGTAGTAAAACACGTTCTTTTTACGCTGACCTCATGCACAAGATGTCAAGTGGATAAAAATCAGCATATTATAAACATTTCTCATCGATAAAACCCTTAAAAACACACAGAATCTTGTCCAAAAGGCCATGTCCATATACATATTGCTCACAGCTGCTTGTAGCATGATACAAATACGGTATATAATGGCACATATGTTTACATATACTGGGCATATGCTAAGCAAATAAAATCCACTTCAAAGTGTATCTGAACTGTTTAGTATGTGTCCAGCATATGTAAATAGATGTGGAATTATGTACCGTATTTGTATCACGTAACAAGCATCTGTGAGCAATATGTATATCGACATGGCCTTCTGAACAAGATGCTGTGTGTTTTCCAGGATTTTAGCTATGACAAACGTTTATAATGTGCTGCGTTTTCTGCACTTGACATTTTATGCATGAGGTCAGCGCAAAAAGAACATGTTATACAACAAAAATATGTTTTAAGACCAGCATTTGGTGTAGGTTCAAAGTTATTGGAATTTTTTTCTTTGCTTCATCAAGTTTGATTCCGAGCTCATCGGAAACAAACTTTCCAATTGTCTCTTTTAGATCACGGTCTTTGACTACATTACTTTCGATGTTCCATGGCTATGCTCGCAGGTGAATCGCATTTATGAAATTCATAGTACTCTAGTTTGTCTACATCTCCATTGCTGTACACAAAGAACTCACAACACAAAGAACCTGTAAACTTTCTAACAAAAGCAAAACGATATTTGCTTTCGCTCAGACACGTGACTGCAGTGCTATGGATGAGGGTTGTAGGAAACATTGGTGAGAGCGAGAGGGTGGCATTTACAGACAAGGACAGAAACAGAGATAGACATTGTCCTGCAATACGAAGTATTCTCCACCCTTTGTGGACAACCCCGGGAACACTTCGGCAATGCGTCGACAGCTAGCTACAGCAGCTTACAATATCAGCAATATTACGCGGTCATACCCAAGAATTGCAAAATGACTAAGCAGGGATGGCTAGAGGACAAATGTAAGGCTGTAGAGGCTTATCTCACTAGCGGTAAGATAGATACTGCCTACAGGAAAATTAAAGAGACCTTTGGAGAAAAGAGAATCACTTGTGTGAATATCAAGAGCTCAGATGGAAACCCAGTTCTAAACAAAGAAGGGAAAGCAGAAAGGTGGAAGGAGTATATAGAGGGTCTATACAAGGGCAATGTTCTTGAGGACAATATTATGGAAATGGAAGAGGATGTAGGTGAAGATGTAATGGGAGATACGATACTGCGTGAAGAGTTTGATAGAGCACTGACAGACCTGAGTCGAAACAAGGCCCCGGGAGTAAACAACATTCCATTAGAACTACTGACAGCTTTGGGAGAGACAGTCCTTACAAAACTCTACCATCTGGTGAGCAAGATGTATGAGACAGGCGAAATACCCTCAGACTTCAAGAAGAATATAATAATTCCAATACCAAAGAAAGCAGGTGTTGACAGATGTGAAATTACCGAACTATCAGTTTAATAAGTCACGGCTGCAAAATACTAACGCGAATTCTTTACAGACGAATGGAAAAACTGGTAGAAGCTGACCTTGGGGAAGATCAGTTTGGATTCCGTAGAAATATTGGAACACGTGAGGCAATACTGACCCTACGACTTAACTTAGAAGCTAGATTAAGGAAAGGCAAACCTACATTTCTAGAATTTGTAGACTTAGAGAGAAAGCTTTTGACAATGTTGACTGGAATATTCTACTTCAAATTCTGTAGGTGGCAGGGGTAAAATACAGGGAGCGAAAAGCTATTTACAATTTGTACAGGAACCAGACGGCAGTTATAAGAGTCGAGGGACATCAAAGGGAAGCAGTGGTTGGGAAGGGAGTGAGACGGGGTTGTAGCCTCTCCCTGATGTTATTCAATCTGTATATTGAGCAAGCAGTGACGGAAAGAAAAGAAAAATTCCGAGTAGATATTAAAATCCATGGAGAAGAAATAAGAACTTTGCGGTTCGCCGATGAAATTGTAATTCGGTCAGAGACAGCAAAGGACTTGGAAGAGCAGTTGAACGGAATGGACAGTGTCTTGAAAGCAGTGTATAAGATGAACATCAACAAAAGCAAAACGAAGATAATGGAATGTAGTCGAATTAAGTCGGGTGATGCTGAGGGAATTAGATTAGGAAATGAGACACTTAAAGTAGTAAAGGAATTTTGCTATTTGGGGAGCAAAATAACTGATGATGGTCGAAGTAGAGAGGATATAAAATGTAGACTGGCAATGGCAATGAAAGCATTTCTGAAGAAGAGAAATTTGGTAACATCGAGTATAGATTTAAGTGTCAGGAAGTCGTTTCTGAAAGTATTTGTATGGAGTGTAGCCATGTACGGAAGCGAAACATGGACGATAAATAGTTTGGACAAGAACATAATAGAAGCTTTCGAAATGTGGTGCTATAGAAGAATGCTGAAGATTAGATGGGTAGATCACATAACTAATGAGGAAGTGTTGAATAGGATTGGGGAGAAGAGAAGTTTGTGGCGCAACTTGACTAGAAGAAGGGATCTGTTGGTAGGACATGTTCTGAGGCATCAAGGGATCACCAATTTAGTATTGGAGGGCAGCGTGGAGGGTAAAAATCGTAGAGGGAGACCAAGAGACGAATACACTAAGCAGATTCAGAAGGATGTAGGTTGCAAAAAATGGTTCAAATGGCTCTGAGCACTATGGGACTCAACTGCTGTGGTCATCAGTCCCCTTGAACTTAGAACTACTTAAACCTAACTAACCTAAGGACATCACACACATCCATGCCTGAGGCAGGATTCGAACCTGCGACCGTAGCAGCAGCGCGGCTCCGGACTGGAGCGCCTAGAAACGCACGGCCACTGCGGCCGGCGATGTAGGTTGCAGTAAGTACTGGGAGATGAAGAAGCTTGCACAGGATAGAGTTGCAAGGAGAGCTGCATCAAACCAGTCTCAGGACTGAAGACAACAACAACCCCAGAATTGTCGTGTACCACACTGCTGTGCTGCAATATTGACGACAGAGCTATTGTGGCCAAATGTTTCAGGAAATTATAGCCAGTTTACAAGAACCTTTACAGACAGATGTGTTGCAGATAGCGGAGCACACCCCGAGACAACCGACATCCACGTAGTGTTTCCATTCCCCTGTTCAGAAGGGCAATTAAATGATCAGTAAGTGGGACCGCCGTGGGAAGCACAGGTAACAGGGAATCTTAAATTCAGTTCTCGTATTACATCGTGGTTAGGACATTCACATTGTCAATAACATAGTTGAAATTTTACAACAAAAAGGACGCTGTAAATGTGCCTCACAATTCACTATATTCCCGTCGAACCTCATGTTTCATGAGCTATTGTAGCCAGTACTGGAACCAATGTGCAATTAGGTCCTACTTACTTCCTGAAGGTGCAGCAGCCGTTGTTAGTAGGAATTATTGAAGCTCAGCTGACACAAAGTTTGCCGTGATTTTGAGTGTCGAGCAGTGACACATTTAAAAGAGGCTTAACCTCATCACGTTATTATGTCCATCGATCGAAAAAAGATATTTTCCCCTTCACCCACATCCCATTTGTTAGCCTGTTTGTCACAAGTAAGTCTACTGGCAACTTTACCAGTCACCCGTAATTTATTTAAGACCCTCTAAGCTTCCGCGAATCAGATAATCTTCTATTAGCAGACCACCTATGGTATTTCTTAAGCGACACAAAATTATCATTATTACATGAAAACCAATCGCACTACCATAAACTGCTGAACTGGTATCTTATCAGCTCATTTAGCATGTGAAGAATAAATCCATAGACAAATGACTTGAAAGAGAAATTGATGGACATAATGTTCATTAAATTTCTGACGTATGTCAGGTGACTTAGAGGCTTGTAAATGATCAATGCTCTGTGCAATGACGAGCAGTCGGCCCACAGCATTACCAAATTTAATGGAATCCATGCAAACAGGCAAAACATCTGCAACTGTTTACTGAACAGTCACTGCGGTCACTTCCAACCGTCAATAATATGGGGTGCCTTTAAAGGTCGAGCGACGACATATAGTTTAGGGAATAACAGATGAATAAATGATTTTCATTGGCAGAGTACTAATGAACTGCAAGTCAAGGCGTATCCTTATTATTTTCCATGTTGAGATCCTTAGCAAGTAGGAGTAACTCTTCGCGTAGACACTTCCAAGAATGCTGGCGCACTTCTTCGTACAAGACGGCCGTGGTTACTATCGCATCTTGAAGTATGTTTTGTGTGAAACTTCCTCGTGATAAATGGCATACAAAATCTGGGAAATAAGGAACGAGAGTGCTCGCATTACTGAGGAACTGATTTGGATTCCGTGTTGGAAAATGTGTGCACCATTCTTCCAGCGTGGAGCAGACGAGAGCAACCGACAATGGGCAATTGCGCTCGAGATTTGAAAACGTACGACGTTCGGCTCTGAGGACAGTACACGAAACCGAAATTTTGGTTGTGTTCATTAGCGACTAGGGTATGAATCCGAATCGGACATTCATGGAAGCTACAATTCCTCCTTGAAGACATCCTCTAGCAATGGGGATGAAACGTTGGGTTTCTCCGAAAAAATTCATTTGACCACGACATAAAGACCTAACACTGTACACCAAACTGATGGTGTACAAAGCTGTAGTCATTTCCACCCTGCTATATGGTTGCGAAACCTGGACGTTATATCGCTGCGATCTGAAGAAACTAGAACGCTTCAACCAACAGAAGCTAAGATATATCATGAACCTGAAATGGGATGACTTCATATCCAACACGGCTGTTCTAGAGAAAGCAAAAATGCATAGCATGGAAGCTCTTATCATTGGGCATCAACTCAGATGGGTCGGACATGTCCAGCGGATGAAAAATGACAGACTTCCACGCCAAATGCTGTACAGCGAAGTGAGCACAGGTAAAAGGCCACGAGGTGCCCCTCTCAAACGTTATAAGGATCAGTACAAGAAAAATCTGAAAAACTTGAACATCGATCCGAGTAACTGGTCCACAATAGCAGAAGACCGAAGTCGCTGGCGCTCAGTTACCTCAAATGCTCTTCAAAACTTTGAGCTGGGACGTCGAAGAATGGAGAATGACAAACGCCAGAGACGTAAACTCCTCCAGGCTCAGCCACGTCCTCCACCTTCCATCAGCTGTAATGTCTGTGGCCGCCTGTTCCACGCTAGGATTGGATTGCTAAGCCATCAACGGCACTTCCACGCCTGAACCGTGACAAAGGAAATCTCAGGAGAGAAATGAAAACTCAGATACGAGTATCAGCCGACGAAAAGCCTAGCATCTATCCTAATATTGTGCATGCAAATAGATGTCTGTTATGCTGAACCGATTTTAATGAAATCTGATGTGGAGATCGCTAGAATACTGAGAAGAACATAGGCTACATTAGAAAGTGTGTAGTACAAGATATTTATTGATTTGCAGAATATAACGCGAAATACGGAACAATAATTAAAATGTGGAACAACAATTACTCATTGAAACCGATATTTACTCTTTCACTTCTGAACTTCATCATATTTGTGAAAATGCTTGTGTAGTTTGGTATGTTCTACATTTTAACGTAACGTATGCAACGCTTATGCAGTCCTCACAAGGGAAAGTCCCTATCGCGCCGCCATTAGATTTGTTGGTAAGGTGACCCAGTGGATAGCGCGTCAAAAACCGAACACAGATCAAGCATGAAAACAGGAAAAAGGTGTATTGAGCTGTGAAAAAGAAGCAAAATAGAAACAGTGAACTGTCCAAGTTTTAAGATGTACAATAACGAGGGCGTTTGAATAGCAGCGTCGTCGTGGTTCTGTGGATACGGTGTTGGATTGCGGAACAGGAGGTCTGGGCTCAAATTTTTCTTTCGCCCCATTTATCTTTTTTTTTCACAAAATTGTGAACTGTCCGTCCTGTCATTGACGTGTCTGTTCACTGTATTCAGATTTGGGTTTGTGTCGTGGTGTAACGTCTGTCTGCAGAAGGGAGGTGCAAGAATGGGACCTCCAGATGTACGTATCTCCCATTTGTTATACACAAGTATCACATGTTATGACTCTCGCGTTTCGTTTTGGAAGTTTTGACTCTTGAATTACTTTACTGTAACATAGTTCACACCTGTTTATTTGTTGTTTTGATTTCTGTAAGGTGTCTAGGCGGCATTTCGCCTGCTCTCATTTTCATCACATTTGCTTGCGACGGTAATATATTCTCACCACATGACTCATATTCTATAAGCTATGTATAGTACGACAACTGCCAAGATTACAGAACGAGAACAGACCCGACAGTGACCGGACAGCTCATGTTGTCTTGTTCCTGTTGTTGTTGTTGTGGTCTTCAGTCCAGAGACTGGTTTGATCCAGCTCTCCATGCTACTCTATCCTTTGCAAGGCTCTTCATCCACGAATAACTACTGCAACCTACATCCTTCTGACTCTGGTTACTGTATTCATCTCTTGGTCTCCCTCTACGATTTTTACCCTCCACGCTTCCCTCCAATACTAAATTGGTGATCCATTAATGCCTCATAATATTCCCTACCAACCCACCCCTTCCTCTAGTCAACTTGTGCCACAAATTCCTCTTCTCGCCAATTCTGTTCAGTATCTCCTCATTAGTTACGTGATCTACCCATCTAATCTTCAGCATTCTTCGGTAGACCACATTTCGAATGCTTCTATTCTGTTCTTGTCTTCACTGTTTGTCATCCATGTCTCACTTCCATACATGGCTACACTCCATACAGACACATTCAGAAACGACTTCCTAACACTTAAGCCTGTATTTTATGTTAACAAATTTCTTTTCTTCAGAGAGGTTTTCCTTGCCATAGACAGTCTACATTTTATATCCTATCTACTTCGACAATCATCAGTTATTTTGCTTCCCACATAACAAAACTCATCGACTACTTTAAGTGTCTCATTTCCTAATCTAATTCCCTCAGCATCACCCGACTTAATTCGACTACATTCCATTATTCTTGTTTTGCTTTTGTTTATGTTCATCTTATATCCTCCATTCAAGACACTGGCCATTCCGCTCAAATGCTCTTCCTGGTCATAACAATAACGTCGGCAAACTTCAAAGTTTTTATTTCTTCTCCATGGATTTTAATTCCTACTCCGAATTTTTCTTTTGTTTCCTTTACTGCTTGCTCAATATAAAGATTGAATAACGTCGAGAATAGGCTAGAGCTCTGTCTCACTCCCTTCTATATCACTGCTTTACTTTCAAGCCTCTCGACTCTTCTAACTGCCATCTGGTTTCTGTACAAATTGTAAATAGCCTTTCGATCCCTGTACTTTACCCCTGCCACCTTTAGAATTTTAAAGAGAGTATTCCTGTCAACAACAATGTCAAATGCTTTTTCTAAGCCTACAAACGATAGAAACGTAGGATTGCCTTTCCTTAACCTTTCTTCTAAGATATGTCGTAGAGTCAGTATTGTCTCGCGTGTTCATTTCTACGGAATCCAAACTGATCTTCCCCGAGGTCGGCTTCTATCAGTTTTTCCATTCGTTTGTAAAGAATTCGTGTTAGTATTTTGCAAGCATGACTCATTAAACCGGTAGTTCGGTAATTTTCACACCTGTCAACACCTCCTTTCTTTGGGATTGGAATTATTATACTCTTCTTGAAGTCTGGAGGTATTTTGCCTGTCTCATACATCTAGCTCACCAGATGGAAGACTTTTGTCATGGCTGGCTCTCCCATTCTAATGGAATGTTATCTACTCCCGGAACCTTGTTTCGACTTAGGTCTTTCAGTCCTCTGTCAATTTCTGCATGTAGTATCATATCTCCCATTACATCTTCATCTACGTCCTCTTCCATTTCCATAATATTGTCCTCAAGTACAGTGCCCTTGTGTAGACCCTCTATATGCTCCTTCCATCATTCTTCTGTCCCTTCTTTGCTTAGGACTGATTTTCCAATGTTCAAATGTGTGTGAAATCTTATGGGACTTAACTGCTAAGGTCATCATTCCCTAAGCTTACACATTACTTAACCTAAATTATCCTAAGGACAAACACACACGCCCATGCCCGAGGGAGGACTCGAACCTCCGCCGGGATCAGCCGCACAGTCCATGACTGCACCGCCTTAGACCGCTCGGCTAATCCCGCGCGGCGACTGATTTTCCATCTGAGCTCTTGATATTCATAAAAGTCGTTCTCTTTTCTCCAGAGGCCTCTTTAATTCTCCTGTAGGTAGTATCTACCTCATCCCTAGTGAGATAAGCTTCTACATACTTACATTTGTCCTCTAGCTATCCCTGCTTAGGCAGTTTGCACTACCTGTCGACCTCATTTTTGATACGTTTGTTTTCCTTTTCGCCTGCTTCATTTACTGCATTTTTATATTTTCTTCTTTCATCAGTTAAATTCAGTATCTCTTCTGTTACCCAAGGATTTCTACTAGCCCTCGTCTTTTTCCCTACTTGATCCTCTGCTGGATTCACTATTTTGTTTCTCAAAGCCATTCGTGTTCTACTGTATTTCTTTCCTCTGTTCTAGTCAACCGTTCCCTAATGCTGTCTCTGAAACTCCCTACAACCTGTGGTTCTTTCAGTTTATCCAGATCCCATCTCCTTAAATTCTTACCTTTTTGCAGTTTCTTCAGTTTTAATCTACAATTCATAGCCAATAAATTGTGGCCAGACTTCACATTGTGGGGCGGCGGTTGAGTTTGTAAAAATTAATTAAATCTAATTGCTGCATGTTGAATCAGTTTCTGGCTTTTAGAATGTTGTTAATGCTGTCTTTCGCCGTTCTCAACACTGGCTCTCTATTTACTTTTTTGGCACCCAGAAAGTGATTTAATAAAACATGGAACCAGTAATTAGAGATCCTAGTGCCCACATTATCTGAGAATGTTATTATAGCTGCAGCTTATAGCTCTGAGGAATTAGGAGATTGTCCGGGATTTCTAATCAAAAACGGTTTTCCAAAATAGTTGAGTATATTCTGAAATTCACTGATAAAAAACACAAGTATCCCTACAACCTAACTAACAGAGCAGTTCAGAGTCTAATGCGCTGATGCAACTATAAATGTCCGAATTAAATGTTAAAAAGAATGCTCGCCATAATTTGATGAAAATATTTCATCAAACGCCACGCTAAATATTTGGTAGAATGTCTGTCCCGCGACGGCACGTGAAAATACGACAATACGCAAACTGAAGCTAGTTAATGAAAATCATCCCAGAATTAACACTTCACTTGAAATGTTTTCATGGTTCCGCGTATCTCTAGTAACTTAATACGGCACCCGAGGCTGTTTGTAGCAGTGATACCGATGCGACGCGACTCCCGACACAGATGGCGTGTCATTCAGCGTCTGGAGAGAACTGGGGCCTTTCTTCCTCGCGTAGCGTCCTTATATATAAAGCCGCTGTGCGGACGGCGAAGGGAACGCCTGATCTTTTCGGCTCTCTCGACTAGCCGCTGGGCTAGTAACGCACCACTTCAAGTTACATAATAATTTATAGCTTCTTTTGCTGATGGCCGATGAAGCTCTTAATTTAAACGTGCATTCAGCACGCAGGTAAGTATTGATAATAAAATTTTGACGTGGCTAAGTTAAATATTTTGGGCGAGAGAATTAATTAAATTACACTGCACGCAGTAGATGAGCTCTGAACTGGCCCTTTTGAGATCCGCTATCGCTATAATTTTATAGGTATTCAAAGGAAACTTTTCACATCTTCATAGTCATAGCGGACCTCCAACCTATTTAAATCTAAACATCCTAGCCTTATTTATTAGCCTACTTAATCTATCTTGCTTCCTTCAGTTTTGAGATGAAAACCAGAAAATCATGAATTTCCACTAAAATCTTAATTTGTGAAATCCAAAGTACTGTTTTTATTAAATCATTATGAAAGATGAATCTAAATATAAATTTTGAAGTCTCTAGCTCTTTTCTGTTGCGCCAATGATTTTTTTAGAAAAACGTCCAAATCTCGAGAATGGCTGAAGTTATCGAACTGATATTTAACACACATTAATTTAGTATTATTCCTGACATGCTAGAAAAGTTTTAGGTCATTTGCTTGATTTTTACAGTATTGCGCAACATTTATGACATCAGAGCTAGTTACAGCAGACTGGCTGGCACACAATGGAAACTGATGTGAATTTACTACAGCGTGAGTAGGCTGCTTCCCTACAACATCTGTCCCTGGAAATGTCTTACAATTTAAAACCTGGCTCCTATGTCTCTGTCTTACCATTATATAATCTATCTGAAACCTTCCAGTGTCTCGAGGCCTCTTCCACGTATAAAACCTTCTTTCATGATTCTTAAACCAAGCGTTAGCTATTATGCTCTATGCAAAATTCTACCGGGCGGCTTCCTCTTTCATTCCTGACCCCCCCGCCCCCCTCCCCAGTCCATATTCACATACTACTTTTCCTTCTCTTCATTTTCCAACAATCGAATTTCAGTCCCCCAAGACTAAAAAATTTTCGTGTCCCTTAACTATCTGAATAATTTATTTTATCACATCATACATTTCTTCAGTCTTTTCATCATCTGCGGAGCTAGTTAGCATATAAACTTGTACTGCTGTGGTAGAAGTGGGCTTCGTGTCTTTCTTGGCTACAATAATGCGTTCACTATGCTGTTCGCAGTAGCTCACTATGGTGTTCGCAGTAGCTTCTCAGCGTTCCTCTTTTTTTTTTACTCATTATTAAACCTACTCCTGCAATATTCTGGATGATTGACAGATCTGGTCTTGTAACACTAAACAAAACGGCCTTGCTATGCTGGTACTGCGAACGGCTGAAAGCTACAGGGCACTACAGCCTAAATTTTTCTCGAGAGCATGAAGCTTTACTGTATGATTAAATGATGATGGCGTCTTCTTGGGTAAAACATTCCGGAGGTAAAATAGTCCCCCATTCGGATCTCCGGGCGGGGACTGCTCAGGAGGACGTCGTTACCAGGAGAAAGAAAACTTGCGTTCTGCAGATCGGAGCGTGGAATGTCAGATCCCTCAATTGGGCAGGTAGGTTAGAAAATGTGAAAAGGGAAATGGATAGGTTAAAGTTAGATATAGTGGGAATTAGTGAAGGTAGATGGCAGGAAGAATAAAAATGAACAAGTGCCCCCTGAGGGAGGTTTGAACACAGATCTGCCGGCTTGCAGTCCGGCAACGTGACCACAGAACCACAGCTCCGTGGTCAAAGCAAATCGCTCGATTTTGCATGTCTTGAGATTGGACCGTTCACTGTTTCTGTTTTGCTTTTTTTCCACAGTTCAGTACACCTTCCTTCTGTTTTCGTGCTTGATCTGTCTTCAGTTTTCGACGGGCCATCCAATGGGCCATTTTACCTCTAAATCTGAGGGGGTGCGATGAGGAGTTTCCCTAGTCAGTATGTTTAACTGATATTTACGTTCTAATATTAGTCACAAGCCTGTCGTATTTTAGCCGTTGAGCGTCACGCTCTTCTTGCAACTTCTGAGAGCTCTTGAAGACTGATAATGACAGTGCCATTTAAATTCTGTATGATATACAGAGAGGCGTCGTGCCTTTATACTTAGGTTTTTAGTGAGGCAACATTTGATTATGATATGCGATTGCGGCCATGGGTGAGGGGGGCAGACACATGAAAGGAGCTGACTTGCACATACAAATATTACAAAATTTGCGCTGCACCATGCTAAAAAATTATTTTCTTTCTTCGTCATTTCAACTCTGTTAAATAATTTTAGAAAGTCCATATTTGTTTTTAGTGCTTATAATCTAATCACACTCGTCTAACATTACCTTTTTTTATAGAGATAACCGATACCATGTATACTATCCATTCTTGGATAGGTTAAAATTATCCCAGCTGTTTCATTAAAAGAATTCGTGTGATTTTGTATACGATGTATAATATTTCAGGATAAAATGTATAAAAAAGAAATTAATGTGATTCAGTCGATATGTACTAATAGTTAAAATTACCCTTCTTTTAAAAATATTTGAAATTACGAAAATTCATATTATTAATTGTACAATCTATCTCTAATTATTAAGTTTTTTTTGGATTTATTTATAAAATAATGACGTAATTTGGTGAAGATTCTTCTTTGGTAAAGAAAGTTTGTAAACTCTTTTGCTTTGTAAGCTCTTTGGAATAATGTGAATACCGCAGAATATAAGTAGTGGTGACCAAGACTCTGATGGAAGCAGACGCTTTGGTGGTGGTGGTAAGTTCCTATGGGACCAAACTGCTGAGGTCATTGGTCCCTAGACTTACACACTACTTAATCTAACTTACGCTAAGGACAACACACACACCAATGCCCGAGGGAGGGCTCGAACCTTCCATGGGGGTAGCCGCGCGAACCGTGAAAAGGCGCCCTAGCCAGCGAGGCTACACCGCGCGGCGTGTAGACGTTTTTTAAGTTTGTCACCAACAATGTAATTATTGTTTTTTTTTAATGTAGAAATGTAAAAACGGTGTGATGTTGAAAGACGTGACAAAGAATAAAATTCAAGAATAATACAGACAAAGCTTAATGAGTTATTTAGTCATTAAGAACCTACAAAATCGAAATTTGAACTGCTAGAATGTACCCCTAGACAAGACTTTGAGCCATCGACAACAACAACGAGATAATGAAGACAAGTAAAAAGTTATCCTTTTGTGTATCTTACACCTCCTGATGCTTTCAAAATTTGTGCAAAGAATGAGAATTTTAATAGAGATGCGTGGGAGGGTAAGGTTACAGCCTGTCACCATCATTCATCAAAACAAAACTACTGATAAGCGTCAATAGCTCGTGGCGTTGTGGATAGCGAAGCTGACCATCGCTGATGGGGTTTCGGGTTCGATTCCGGGCCGGGCCGGATTTCCCCCACCGGTGTGTGTCTGTGTGTTTTTCTGATCATAATTTTTATCATCATTGACGTTGTCGCCGAAGAGGTGTTAAATAACAAGACGCACTCACACATCCGAATATCGCGAACACGGTCTCTCGGCCAGTAAAGCAATACGCACATTTAATTTAATTTTACTGATAAGAGACAGCTAGAAAACATTGCTTATACAGTCCTCATTGTGTTTAATCCATACCAGTATTATTAACTGTGATGGTCACGTTTTCTCGACTAAGCCGCTGAACAGAATTCGATGAAATTTGGTATGGAGATACGTTGAACCCTGAGGAACAACGTGGGCTGTTTTAGAAATAAAAACAAAAGAAAAATGAATGAAACTGAAAAAAATCGACCCTTAAGAGGGTGACGTAATAAATGAAACTTTTTTTACATCAGTGAACATAAATCACGTTAAAATTATTAAATTTGTTCCATAATATACAGGTTGTATAATATATAGATGTCAACGTTTCTCCCCACGCATGGCTTGGCATTGTGTCATGTGGTGGGGGTGGCTATATTGTCCTATGCTTACCCGAACAGACGTTATTGCACGTACAGTAGCTTACATACTCACGAAGTTATAGCAAAACTACTGATAAGCGAGCGGAACCATTGGTAACATCTAGTACTTTAATAAATGCGAACAGCGGTGCGCTTTCACAGTGAAAAAAAGAAATAGAAATACTCTTGCCAGTTATATAATTACTAAAGAACTACTAAAGGATTTTGAAGGCTACGTCTGTAAAAGTTGGTATTTGATTTCTCGGTGAGAAATAGAAATAAAAAAAAATACGTGTTTCAATGTTTCTGGAAATTCAACCCCTCAGGGAGTGCAACAGGGGACGAAAATTTTTAAGAAATTATTTCGTTATATTAAAGAAATATATGTATGAAAATTGGTATTTTACTTCTCGGTTAGATATAAAGAAATATTAGTTAGGGGATGCAGTACCCTACTAAAATAGTCTTGCGTGTCGCTGGAGAATGCACGTTCACAAGAGAAAGAAGACTGATGAAGTAAATTGTGCACTTAGAAAATAAGTTCTGTTACTGGCGGTCATCTTCAGAGTAGATAGCACGTATACATATGGACCACGTACTACACAAAACTGTCCTGCGTGTATTTTTTCCCCTTATCGTGAATCACAATAAGACGTCTTTAGTAAACTGCTGATTGTCACCAAGTTTATCGCTTTCGATGAGGTGAGAGTGTGGAGGCAGTTCCAGTTCAAAAACCGGGAGGAATTAATACGTTATGAGAAACAATTCCTTAGTGATGACTGTAGTCTCGTGCCTTTTCTGTCGATATTTATGACGTTGCCGGAAGATACCTACAATGGTTTTGTCACGGGTCAGTTTACACACGCAATGATGGATACTTGTTACGTGGCTTTTGTAGATCACGTTACACATTACTCTGTAACCAGCAGCAGCAGTAAAATAGTCACAAAACCATCAGAGATGAACACACAGCAACAACGATAGAAGATTCATCACCGCGAACAGCGACACAGCATCGGCACAGCAATTGGAACTACAGGAGCAACACCACCATCTACGACAACAATGTTAATGTAATTAACGAAACACCAATTGTAATATTATTTCAGCCAATAAAACCTTAATAAGCCAGGAAGCAGCGTTCCCTAAATGTCAAATGAAAACGTTACTACAGTCTAAGAATATATTGGACCATAACATAAAAGTCTATGTACTGAATATATTGTGTAACTTTAACACGACAGAAATAATAGATTCTGCATCTACATTTATAGCTGTAGTTGCAAATTACCTTTCGGCGTGTAGTGGACGATACTTATGGTACCACTCTGAGGTACTTCCTTTCTTGTTCTAATATCGAGGCAGGTAGACTGTTGGTAAGTCTTCATATTAGCTTGAATTTAAATGGTTTTGCAGTCATGGCCAGTTTACGGAGATGTTCGCGGGAGGAAGTAATATCTGGCCTGATTCTTTTTGGATCCTACACTCCCGCAGTTTTAACAGAACGTCTCTTCGTGATGCTCAATGTCTATCTTGTAGCGTCTGCCGCTGGAATTTGGTGAACAATCCACAACGTTATAACACTTGCTAAATGAAACTATAACGAAACACACCGCTCTTCTTTGGATCTTCTCTGTCTCTTCTACAAATTCATCCTCGTAAGAGCCTCAAACTTATTATATTTTCAGGTCTACTTTCAAAATTGTTCGATAGGTTCTTCCATTCCTTGTCGAAGCTTGTCTACGCTAGAGGCAGACGGTGCAATATCATTAGCAAAACGAAGATGCAACTGGTATGTTCCATTAAAACATATACCTTCCTTATTTTTCCAGTTTGAGGATCTAACATGTTATATTCGAACATTGCCAGTCTGGTGACTACGACAGCTAGAAGTAATTACAGTATCATGACACAGTCCACCAAGAATGGTCATTTCAGCAAGAGAATAGCAAAATGTTATGGAACAGATAGAATCCCCATCCATTTATGGTTGAAATTCTCCCTGTGGTTGTGACTGTTAAAACAGTCATGGAACATTTTTACTCGGCACTGTGATCGCGAAAGAGGAAGGACGCTGATCAGCTACACACATAATTCTATGCCGTCAAACTTTACTACGGATCTCTGACTATTTATCGGGATCAGACCATGACGCTATTCATATACAAACAACCCTCTGATATCCAATGTTAACCAAGCTCACTGGGTAAAATATGAGATAGTAGGAGAACATATGAAGAAGCTAACTGTATTCTCGTCATCAATAAAATATTATTATTATTAATATCTATAGACGACGCAACATCAGGATTCAACAAGAAAACAAACCCATTCTTCACCCCCAGATTACCAACGTCATGTCACAGTGTTCTTGGGTACCCAAAGAATCCTTTAAAATACCGAGACACGTCGACACTTATAATAAAATTCCTAAATAAAAGAAGATAGGTTCGGAAGTGAACAGCACGTTCAAGAGTGAAACTGTAATTGCTGCCGTTATTGACGCCAAGGTCATTAAAGGTGCTTTGATAGGTAATCAAATGGTTCAAATGGCTCTGAGCACTATGGGACTTAACATCTGAGGTCATCAGTCCCCTAAAACTTAAAACTACTTAAACCTAACTAACCTAAGGACGTCACACACATCCATGCCCAAGGCAGGATTCGAACCTGCGACCGTAGCGGTCGCGCGGTTCCAGACTGAAGCGCCTAGAACCATTCGGTCACAGCGGCCGGCTGATAGGTGATCAAACACCTCAACAAAAAACAAAATGAACATCATTCTCTAAGATGCTGGGTATAGCAACTGCAGATAGAATCTCTTTTCCGAATGTTCCATATTCTTAGATTTCCGGAAACTTAGTGCCGCACTGCAAACTGATAACGAAGGTCTCAGCATACAGAATAGATTCCTAGGTACGCGAGTGGCTCGAAGTAATATTATCCAGTACATTACCCTGGACGGCGGGTGTTCAACACAGACAAAAGTGTCGTCAGGAGTGCCCAGGGAAGTGTGGTGGTACCACTCTTGCTCTCTTTGTACATAAATGATCCGGCGGACAGGGTGAGCAGCAATGTGCGGCTTTTTGCTGAAGATACAGTGGTGTGCGGGAAGGAGGATACAGGATGTCTTACACGTAATTTCTGGAAAAAGTATTTCCGGAAAGACGACTTCGATTTTAATCCGATGATGGCATATGCCACCTGGGGTAGTAGATGTACTGATAGTGGTTTCACTGTCGTCCGCCAACAGATAGCGTAGTAGCATAGATACCAGAGCGCTATCTGTGTCTACCCTTTAATAAGGACTGCTCACAGCCAGAAGGCAACTACAGCAGTCTACTCCACAAAACGGCGCTTAATCTTCCGCCACAACGTCACTATTGCAGGCCTCCGGGTCCCATGGTCCCCTGAAACCAAATATCTAGATGTGCGGATGGATAAAAAACTGCTTTTCCGCCGAGATGCAGCATACGTCGCCCAAAAGAGACAGAAGCTGATAAAAGCGTTGTACCCAATGTCCAACAGCATGAAACTGAACCTAGAAACCAAACTCTGACTGTACCGGATGGTTGTCAACCGTTCCCTCACCTACGGCTCCACGGCCACGATTTGTGCCTCCCCGATGCGGATCTTCCAGCGCTTGAATGCTCCTCCCCTCACGATGGTAGCTACGCTCCACGACGAAACAAACATGGTCACTCTGAAGACGTCCATTCGAGAGAAGGTAAGGCGTCTCAATGACAAAGTGGATGTCCTGCGCGACACGGTCACTGGCTTACACCACATTGGCACCACGACTACCCAGCACTGGAATCGCCACCCTGTTCCTCTCACCATCCTTGAGGAATCACTTTCAGACCGTGGCTAACGATAGCCCTGTTGCGGCCACTAATGTAGTGTCAGTCTTCATATGACCACTCGAGATGCGTCGACCATCCTACGACCACCAATATCACTAACTATGTAGTTGTGTTACCTATTGCCTGCCACCTTGA
This sequence comes from Schistocerca americana, assembly GCF_021461395.2. NCBI lineage: Eukaryota > Metazoa > Arthropoda > Insecta > Orthoptera > Acrididae > Schistocerca > Schistocerca americana. Next base: position 321,027,666 of record NC_060121.1, on the reverse strand, counting down.
ACTTCCGCCGTCGGAGAGTGGTGTGGGACTTCAAATCCCACCGCCACACGTGCACTCGAATGAAGTCTTTGGAATGAGATAATCGAAGGCTCAGTGTGAAGCAAGAAGTCAACCATGACACGGAGACGCAATCGCGTTTCCTACATCCAACTCAGCGAGTTTGAATGGGTTCAGATTGTGTGGTCTTCCGAGTGGTGGGATGGTCCTTTCGGAAAACTGCCACCCAAGTTTTACTTGCTGCGTTAGTTGTGCAACGACGCTGGAATCGGTGGTCACGTGAATATTCACACACCTGTAGGCGATATACTGGATGTCCAAGCAGTACGGACTACTGCCAGGGTTGACATATTGCAAGGGCAGCAGTGACAGATTGTGCAGCAACCACAAATGCATTTTGTTTGCTCAAATGCAAACAAAATTCATTAGAACATTTACAATGCCAATGCAATTTCTCTTTGGCTAACTTGTGTACAAGCCTATATTTTTTTCTATCCTCATCAGGAGACCTCATTAACCGTGAGGCCATTTTCTAGGAAGGCCTTCGGCTGTGCGTCTGAGGTATAACTTGTGAGGTAAGTCTATAGAGGTTCTAATAATTGTAGCACAATGGCCTATAACGGCCTTGCCTAAAGTCAAAGTACCTGTTGGGACACCTTATACCGTTTGGCATAAATACATATTCTCTATAAGCGTCCCTGAACTGACGCACTGAATCATCCACATTAGGCTCATAATACCACAATTCTTCCAACACTAAAACAGCTGCTGAATAATTAATCCTATTGCCATAAAATGAGATAACAAGTTCATCAATCCTCTGCTGATTATTAGGGACAAGGAAGGCGAGGCGTAGATCGTCCGGGTAATTACGGATATGGTCCAAGTTGGCATAAAAAACTCCAACTCAGACATTAGCTGTAAACACATACTTTTATTCAGAACGTTTCCTGTGTCTTCCCTTTAATAGGGGCTGCTCACAGCCGGAAGGCAACTACAGCAGTCTACTTCACAAAACAGCGCCCAATCCTCCGCCACAACGTCAGTATTGCAGGCGTCCGGGTCCCATGGTCCCCTGAAACCAAATATGTAGATGGATGTATGGATACAAAACTCCTCTTCCGTCGAGATGCAGCATACGTCGCCCAAAAGGGACAGAAGCTGATAAAAATTTGGAGAAAGTTCGTATAGCATGTAGTAATAAAATGCGTGCTTTTTGTTTGAATCCTCTGAAGGCATCTGGTGTACCTTGGCGTGAAAATAGTAGAAGGAATAGGTTTAAGTTTGCAACGTACTCTAAGCCAGAACAAAGTGCAGATATAAACAAAGTAAAATCTTGGACAGATCTTGAAAAAGAGTGTAAAGTCAATAATAGATTGTTTCAAGCCACAAATCCATTTTATATCGGATGAGAGGGCTTATGAACCCAGAACTGGTTGCGAACTGGTCATTAGCAGTGCGACTAGGAGCACGCACATTTCAAGCCCGTTTTCCACTCACGCCACAGCATCGACGTGCACGGCTCGACTGGTGCCGTCAGAGCATCACTTGGAAGATGGAATGGCGGGCTGTGGTCTTCAGCGATGAGAGCTGTTTCCGCCTGCACGTAAGTGATGGTCTTTGGGCGTACGACGTAGACATGGTGAGTGCTGTCTCGTAGAGGTGCATTCCTCCAAGACACACTGGCCCCACATCAGGCGTTACGGTCTGGGAGACGATAAGCTACAACTCTCGTTCACCTTTGGTGTTTCTGGAGGGGACACTAACCAGCGCTCGGTACGTGCAGAATGATCTTAGACCAGTTCCTTTGCTGTTCTTCTAACAGGAAGGTGATGTGTTATTCCAACAGAATAATGCTCGACCACACACTATCTGTGAAACTCAACGTGCTCTGCAAGAAGTGCGGGAACTTCCCTGGTCAGCACGATCTCCGGACTTGTCTCCAATCGAGCACGTGTGGGGTACGATGCGACGAGAAGTGATCCGTGCAACTCATCAACCAACAGGTCTTACAGAACCACGTGAACAGGTCGAGCAGGCATGGCATAACGTACCCCAGGACAGTATTCGCCATCTATACTATCGACTGTATGCCAGAGTAAACGGCTGCATTGCCGCCCGTGGAGGCTACACTGCATACGAACATGGGTGTTTCAGCATGGGTCGATACCTGGTACCTCAGAAGCGCTAGTGCTATTGATACGCAAATGTAAACATTTCACGTTCTCCATATGCACTGTTGCAACAATAAATCTTGGGTGAATTGGAAACCTCCAAAAGGGTGTAGTATTTTTTTCCGGTAGAGTATTTGGTGTGATACATACTAGCTTTCTTTTAATGCAGAAAAATGGAGGTTAATGGAGATGAATAAGAAAAACAACCTTGTAATGTTCGGATATAGTGTGATAGTGTGCTGCTTGACAGAGTCAAGTCGATTAAATATCTAGGTGTAACGTTCTAAAAGAATATGAAATGAAGCGACCATGTAAGTTCGGTAGAGAAGGCTAATGGTGACTTCGGTTTAATGGGAGAATGTGTAGCTCATCTATGAACCACATCGCTTATAAAACTAGTGCGACCCATTCTTGAATACCGCTCGAGTATTTGGGATCTCCACCAGGTCATATTAAAGAAACTCATCGAAGCAATTCAGACCCGTGCTGCTAGATTTGTTAGCAATAGGTTCGACCAACGCGCGAATATTACAATGTCCTTTGTGAACTCAAATGGAAATCCTTGAAGGGAAGACGACTTTATTTTCGCGAAATACTACCAAGAAAATTTAGACAACCGGTATCTGCGACTGACTGCTGTACAGTTATGCTACCACCAACATACATTTCGCGCAAGGACCGTGAAGACCAGAGAAATTAAGGTTCGTACGGAGACATATAGAAAGCTATTTTTCCGTCGTTCCACGTGCCACTGAAACAGGGAAGGGAATAACTAGTAGTGGTACAAGGTACCCTTTGCGGCGTACCTTGTCGTGGCTTGCGGAGTATGTATGTAGGTGTAGATGCAGATGACAGCTTGAGAGACGTCTGTTTTAGGTCTTTCAACACCCAAGTGAACTTAGTATTGACGTTGGAAAAACCAATATTTCAGGCTTGGAATGAGTGTTGAAGTCATGGGATGATACAGCACACGAAGTCGATGACGATTTTTCGACTACTGGATTCTGATAACGAGACCATAATTTATGAGATGCTATTGAGCACAGTACAGGGTGATTCAAATACTACACATGAGCTGTCTCCCGCATTATGCGCGAACCCATGCTCCCATAGGCGGACTCCAGTTACCGCATGACGCTCCAAACCGTTGCTCAGACACACACACACACACACACACACACACACACACACACACCGAGGGAGAGAGAGAGAGAGAGAGAGAGAGAGAGAGAAAACGACGGAGAGTGCTGTGTTTTATTTAGAGCGGAATCGAGCATATTTTTTTCCCTTCATTGTTTTATGTAGTTTCTGTTCACTATGGTTCACCCGAAGGATCAATGAGCGCTTTTTGCGCTGAACTACGCTAGAAGAGTGTTTTATATGGAATGTCAGTATGTCTTCAGACCAAAATTTCCCAGCGTATGCGTTCATTATGAGTCAACGATACCTAGACTAGTACAGAAATTTTAAGATACTGTGTCTACATCTACATCTATATGATTACTCTACTATTCACAATAAATTGCCTGGCAGAGAGTTAAATGAACCACCTTCAAGTTGTCTCTCTAGCTTTCCACTCTCGAACGGCGCGCAGGAAAAACGAGCAATTAAATTTTTCTGTGCGAGCCCTGATTTCTCTTATTTTATCGTGATGATCATTTCTCCCTATGTAAGTGGGTGCCAACAGAATGTTTTCGCAGTCGGAGGTGAAAACTGGTGATAGAAATTTCATGAGAAGATCCAGGCGCAACTAAAAACGCCTTTGTTTTAATGATTGCCACACCAATCCACGCATCATGCCTATGGCACTGTCACCCCTATTTCGCGATAATACAAAACGAGCCGCCCTTCTTTGTACTTCTTCGATGTCATCCGTCAGTCCCACCTGATGCGGATCCCATACAGCACAACAATACTCCAGAGTAGGGCGGACAAGCGTGGTGTAAGTAGTCTCTTAGTAGACCTGTTGCACCTTCTACGCGTTCTGCCAACGAATCTCAGTCTTTGGGTTGCTCTACCCACAAAATTATCTATGTGATCGTTCCAGTTTAGGTTATTTGTAATTGTAATACCTAAGTATTTAATTGAATTTACAGCCTTCAGATTTGTGTGACTTATCGCGTAATCGAATATTAGGTGATTTCGTTTAGTACTCATGTGAATAACTTCACAGTTTTCTTTATTCAGGTCAACTGCCACTTTGCGCACCATACAGATATCTTATCTAAATCATTTTGCAATCCGTTTTGATCATCTGATGACTTTACTAGACGGTAAATGACAGCATCACCTGCAAACAATCTAAGACGGCTACTAAGATAGTTTCCTATATTGTTAATATAGATCAGGAACAACAGAGGGCCTATAACACTTCCTTGGGGAACGCCAGATATTACTTCTGTGACCTTTCTGACAGGAAATCACGAATCCAGTCGCACGACTGAGGCGATATTCCATAGGCACGCAGTTTGATTAGAAATCGCTTGTGAGGAACGGTATCGAAAGCCTTCTGGAAATCTAAAAATATGGAATCAATTTGACATCCTCTGACGATAGCACTCATTAAATCATGAGTATAAAGAGCTAGTTGTGTTTCACAAGAACGATATTTTCTGGATCCGTGCTGACTATGTGTCAATAAATCATTTTCTTCGAGGTACTTCATAATGATCGAATACAGTGTATGTTCCAAAACACTACTGCAAATCGACGTTAGTGATATAGATTATTTGTTGCTAAGAGGTCAAGTATGCTTTTACAACCATTTACGCTTCGAGTGGGCTCATGAACTAACTGTTAAAAATAATTTGCCGAGAAAGCATTCAGTACAATTTCGGATGACGTTTTGTGCCTTCCACCGGCTTTAAACATATATTTTTTCCAGCATATCGAGGGTAGATTGAAGTCACCACCGACTATAACTGTATGAGTGGGGTACTTACTTGAAATGAGACTCAAGTTTTCTTTGAACTGTTCAGCAACTATATCTTCTGAGTCGGGGGTCGGTAAAACAATCCAGTTAATAGTTTAGTCCGATTGTCAAGTATAACCTCTACCCATACTATTTCGCAAAAACTATCTACTTCAATTTCACTACAAGGCAAACTACTTCTGACAGCAATAAATACACCACCAACTGTATTTAATCTATCCTTTCTGAACACTATTAGACCGTTTGAAAAAAATTCGGCTGAACTTATTTCCGGCTTTGGCTAGCTTTCTCGACCTATAATTGAGCTTCAGTGCTTTCTGTTAGGGCTCGGAGCTCTGGTTCTTTCCCAACACAGCTACGACAGTTTACAGCTACAATACCGATCGTTTCTACAACAAACTTACTGTGTTTTACCTGCCCCTTTTAGACTGACGCCCTTTCTGTGGTTCCCTGAGACCCTCTAACCTAAAAAACCGCCCAGTCCCTTCCACACAGCCCCCGCTATCCCGTGTAGCCGCTTCCTGTGTGCAGTGGACTCCTGACCTATTAAGCGGAACCCGGAAACTCACCACCTGATGGCCCAAGTCAAGTAATCTGCAGCCTACACGGCCACAAAACCGCCTGAGCTTCTGATTCAGACCCTCCATTCGGCTATGCACCAAAGGACCACAGTCGGTTCTATCGACTATGCTGCAGATGGTGAGCTCCGCCTTAATCTCGCAAGCAAGACTGGCAGTCTTCACCATTTCCGCTAGCCGCCCGAAACCAGAGAGAATCTTCTTCGATCCAAAGCGACTCACGTCATTGGTGCCGACATGAGCCACCACCCGCAGTTGGCTGCACCCTGTACTCTTCATGGCATCCGGAAGACCCTTTCCACACCCGGAATGACTCTCCCCTCGGTAGCCTAACGGGCTCCAACATGCGCCTAACGTTGGAGCTCCCAACTACCAGAAAACCTACCCTCTGTGAATGCCCAGATCTTGCGGGCCGAGAAGCTTCCTCTGGAACAGGGTGGACGACTACATCCGGCTCGTCAGCCACAGTGTCCGAGTTAGACTAAAAAGGTCTAAAAAACGAAGTGTTTTGACGGAGAATAAACTAGACGAATTAGGAGCGTCCGAGAAAATCGTTACGACCGACTGGAGTTAGGATGGTTCAAATGGCTCTGAGCACTATGGGACTCAACTGCTGTGGTCATAAGTCCCCTAGAACTTAGAACTACTTAAACCTAACTAACCTAAGGACATCACACACACCCATGCCCGAGGCAGGATTCGAACCTGCGACCGTAGCGGTCGTGAGGTTCCAGACTGTAGCGCCTTTAATCGCTCGGCCACTCCGGCCGGCCTGGAGTTAGGAGCAATAATTCCCAGGATCGTGCACAAACTCAAACTGCAAACAAACTAACGGTTGGAATTCGACACACCAATTCACATATTGTTGCTGGAAGTCAGTCCTGCGACTGGCTATTGAGGTCTGTGCACGACGTAGAGAATGTCTGTAATGCCCTTTCTTATTATAAAGCACGGCTGCATTTATCAGGAAAAAAAATGAACCATGAAGTTCATAAAACCCTTCCAATTACATCAAAAGCCTGTGATTGATGTGAAAATAAGAGTGTCGTATGCAGTTAGCCGCGCAGGATTAGCCGAGCGGTCTGAGGCGCTGCAGTCATGGACTGGGCGGCTGGTCCCGGCGGAGGTTCGAGTCCTCCCTCGGGCATGGGTGTGTGTGTTTGTCCTTAGGATAATTTAGGTTAAGTAGTGTGTAAGCTTAGGGACTGATGACGTTAGCAGTTAAGTCCCATAAGATTTCACACACATTTGAACATTTTTCGTATGCAGTTAGTATAAAACGGATTGTTGGGTCGATGGGTTTCCACCATTCCGTAATTTTCGATATGCATGTGAGCAGTAATCATCAGCCTTTTTTCAGAGAACAAATGACTAATGAAAACAACTACGGTTATCTCATGCAGGACAATGTCTGATCACACACCGCTGATGCGCCTATGACGGTATTACGTGGCTTTTTTAATTATACAATATAGTCGGGCACTCTCGTTAGCCATATATAAATGTACGTATGTTTTGTCTTCGGGGGATATTAAAACATAAAGTTCAAACAAACAATTGCCACACACTCGAAGAGTTAGGAGACACTATTGGGCTTATAATTTCAAGAATTTTGGCAGACGAAATTCGACAATTGTGTAATATCTGCAGAACGTGTCAGGCTGCCATCGTCGCAGAGGGACGTCGGTTTGAGCACCCGCTGTAATAAATGTAAGCCTAATTTTCGTAAATTGTGTCTCCGTTTGCTCAATTCAGGGAACACGCGATGAACAGCCGAGGGAGCTAGCGTGAGCACATACCGCGCGAACTGCACTTGGGTTGTACATGGAACAGTCTGTTAATTTCCGATGAAAGCGAGTATCACATTTATTGATCCTTTCGTATCCATCTCTTGCAGTCCTGAAAGTCTCCTCGGGTTTGCTGCTGCATCATAAAACCAACTTGATTCAATATTTCGGCGATCTAACTGTCCGTCATCTTCAGGAGAACGCTGCTGCTGCTAAGTCCCACTTAAATCTGATACCAAGACTGCCAGTCGTCATCCTATACAATGATTATCCTAAAATGTTATGACCACCTACTTAACAGCTTGTTTGTCCTTCTTTGGAACGTAGTACATCACTGATTCTGCGTATCAGGGATCCGACAGTTTATTAGTAGGTTTGTGGAGCTATGTGGCATTAGATGTCTAGGCACGGGTGATCTAATTCGCGTAAATAACGGGCCGCTGATTTGCGTACGCGGTGATGGCTCCCGATAGCGACCCAGATGGGTTCCGTAGGATTTACGTCAGACGTCTTTGGTTGCCGAGACATCAACGTGAGTTCACTATAATGTTCCTAAAACCACTGTATCACGGTTCTGGCTCCGAGACTGGTGGTCCCCCGTTCGTGTCCGCTCCGCTCAGATACTTTTGTTACCGCGTCACATGCCCGCAACGCTACCAGACGGCATCAAACGTTGCGGTGGACAGTGGTCATAATGTTTTGGGTAATCGGTATATAGGCCTTCGTACCATACACAGCGCATGTGCCGCCCATCACAGTTGCTACCCTCTGAGAACGGGCAGGTGGCGCCTCCCTTAGTAGAACACTGGCGGCAACGGTAGACCGCACTTTAAGACTATTTTCAAACACTCGGAGTGGCCGCACGTAAGAATGTTCTGTTTTGATGCAGGATAGTACAGGATTTTACGTCTTTCTAAGAGGAAAGCCATTGTCTCGATTAATCAAATTGTTTGCCAACCTAATTTCAATTACCTCTTTACAGACGCTGCTCCAGAAACCGGAAGTGTTGGCAACTATTACAGTCTCGTCAAATTTCATCTCATGTCCCTTATTTAAGCAATGTGCTGCTACCGCCGATTTTTCCAACTGTTGTAGCCTCGTATGACGGCGATGTTCCACGCACCTTCCTGAACTGTGCGAATCGAACGGCCGATGTAAGCCTTCCCACATGACGCGGAATTTTATGTACTCCAGGCTTCCTAAGACCCAAAACATCTTTCACAGAGCCGAGTAGTGCCGTGATCTGGAAGGTGGTTGGAGCACACTCTTAATGTTAAAATTCCTTAAAATTCTTCCTATCTTAAATGTTATTCCCCAGCATAAGGAACAAAAGTCACAGGTCTGTACTCCTGCTCATGCACCTCTGGGGATGGTCAAAACTCCATAGCCCTGCGAATCTGCTTCTGAGAGTATCCAATTTCCTGAAACAACCTGGGTTAAACTATATGCGTCGGAAGAGACATATGCTCTGCGTGCCGGAGCCCTAAGGAAACCAATGCGTTAATTTGGTGGGTGCAAACTCATGGCATTCAGATACCGATCGGTGTCTATCGGCTTTCGGTGAACACTACGTCCCAGAGTACAATTTTGTTTTCTGTAAACCATGAAATCCTAAAATCGAAATATCCCATCACTTTCAATATCCATGATAAATTTAATCCTGGGATGACGACAGCTGAGGTAATCAAAAGAGCATCACGTCCATATGGCCAGACGAAAAAAGTATCATCTGCATACTTCCAGAAGCACGTTGCTTGCAAAGCTGAAGTTCACAGTGCCTTATCCTCGAAGTCTTCCATAGATAAACTGATGACCATGGGCTAGAAAGGACTACGCATAGCCACTCCGTCATTCTGTTCAAAAATGTTGCCATTAAACGAAAAATACTTGGACGTCAGCACACGACGAAAGAGCTTCACTAACTCTTCATCCAGTTTTTCACTTCCAGAGGGAGCCGAGTAAACAGAGGTACCACATCAAAATTCAGTTGCAAATTCGAAGGACTCAGCGTCAAAGAATTCAATCGGCGAATTGGAGGTATGGTGCACACATTTGACAACGTACGGCTGAGAACAGATGTTAAAAGCTTCTCTAGGTTATAAGTGGGTGCACCGAAATTATTAACAACAGAGAGTAAGGGAACCCCTTCCTTATCTAACTTTGGGGATATATCGTCGCCGTAGGTGCTCTACTAGAGGATGCGCCACCTGCCCTATATTTGAGGGCAGTCACTGTTATGGGCGGCACATGCGCCGTGTACGTTACAAAGGCCTATATACGACAACGATTGAATGTCTTGGCTTAGGCTTTCAGCGGTACTCAGCAGCAGCGTTCTTGTGTAGATGGCGGACAGTTCGATCGCCGAAATATTGAATCAAGTCGATTTTAGGTTCTGGCAGCAAACCCGAGGAGATTTTAAAGACTTATTAAGCTGGGAAAGCCTGTGATGTTCACCTCTTGTAGGCTGATTTCCGTATCATCATATTTCTGTAAAGCTTTGTCTGCCCCCGGTAACTGAATGGTCAGTCTGCTTTCCGCAGCGCTGCGGCGAGGACGTCTTGTTTACGTCCCCTCCGCGCGGTCGCGAGTGTCCGTAGTTGTTTACTAATGCGTTGTCGCTGGTTTAGAGTCCATCACTACCGACGCAACATGGCACATTCATACAGACAAACCACCATCAAGATCAGTTTTCAACCCGATCATGCACGACCGCGAGATTTTGAAGTGGAACGTTTTCTACGTGACGACGTTAAAATTGAACCGCGAGACATAATTGGTATCCATTTCTCTATCACGAGCAGTGTTGTCTACGTCAAGCTAGTAAGTGACGAGGAGTGTAACAGAATCGTTCGCGCACATGCGAACGATCTTAAATTCAATCATTCTGATGGCCATATTGGGGCGGTCTCTATCGATCACGCGGGGCTTGACCTCCGTACGATACGCGTCTTCGAACTCCTTTTCGATGTGCCACCGGACGTAGCCACCGCGGCCTTCCAGCCCTACGGCAGAGTAATCAGCCATATGGCCGAAAAATGGACCACCTTTACAACGTACCCCGTTCTTAACGGGGTACGACAGATCAAAATTGAACTGACCAAACATGTACCGTCATATCTTGCCATCGGCGGATGTAGGGCGATCATTATGTATGACGGTCAGCCACGCACTTGCTCTGGTTGTGGCCAAGAAGGGCACGTCCGGTCGGATTGTCTCCGACGACGGCTTACTCAAATCCCTACCGGTTTATCTATGACTCCTTCTACGGTGACGACCCTTCCTCTCAATTACGCCGAAGTTACGCGGACAGCAACCCTTTCCAATGCTGACCACATTAGTCCGATAGCCGCCCCCGATAGCGAGACCATGATGGATTCTGCAGTACAGGATCCGGCCTCTACAACGGCACCCCCACCTGAAGATAATCACCGACCGACCTTGCAAGAAGGCGTGGATGCCAGGATGGACATTGACCCACGGGTTGTGCGACAGCGGCTTTTCTTCCAGACACCGGAGCAGCTGAAGAAATCCACCCACATTCAGATACTGAAACACACGTCCGTAAACAGCGTTCCCCGCGAAAACACAAGAGACGGCAGCGTGCTCCATCGGACGAGTGATTGCAGCGATCGTCTGACATGGACTATGGACACTCCGACGACGGCACCGGAGGTACAGAGGCCGCTGTAACATCATACTCAACAGATCGCCGTGGTGACGGCTTCAGCCCCTCCGACCCCACAGAACAGCAGGATCACAAGCAGACAGCCGCTGCCGATTCCCAGCCAGCAGAGCCGATGGAGTCAGCGCCGAGTGCCGCAGCAGCCACTAACAGCCACCAACAGCCGATGGTATTTCATGGCGACTGGGCGGACGACTGTGAGGAAACCTCCTTGCCCATCGTGTCGGACGACACGCGGGGAAATTTACCCCGCCAGTGTTGATCCTTTCCCGCCATCAGATACGGTGACGAGACAGCCTTACAAGGGTATTGATGGCCAACACGGGTGCTATGGATAGACCTCAAACTTATCGCGTTGCAACTATAAACATCAACACTATACGGACGGGCGCTAAGTTATCCTTGCTTCAGGATGTGTTGAACTCTGCTTCCATCGATATAGCCCTTCTCCAGGAAGTGTACGTCGACGACTTCCCAGGCATGTACGGTTACGATGCTTGCGTCTCTCCAGCTTCCCCTACAGGCAGCGGTGTTGCTGTACTTCTTCGGGAAGGGATAGTGGCGGACAATATCCTGTTTCTGCCTGTGGCAAGAGGAATGACACTCACAGTACTGGGTGTCCGCCTTATCAATATCTACGCACCTTCCGGGACTGACAAACGTCGCGAACGTTCACGATTCTTTGCGGAAGACATCGCCACGCTCTTCCAAGGCCGCCACGACCATCTGGTGATTGGAGGTGACTTTAATTGCGTACTGGCGCCCAGAGACCAACTCCTACGACCTAATCCGTGCCCTGAACTCGAGACGCTAATTCGAGACCTGCAGATGGTGGACACTTGGGAACATCTTCACGGCCATCGACCGGGATTCACGCACTTCACGAGTCACTCTTCCAGTCGTATCGATCGGATTTATGTCTCACGCTCTCTCGCCGCTGGAACACAGGATGCGGAACTGTGGCCTGCAGCATTCTCGGACCACCCAGCTTACATTTGTGCCGTCACCCTGCGACGGCAACAAGTGTGGAGAAGCCGCAGCCCGTGGAAATTAAACATCGCTCACCTGTCGTACCCGGATTGCCGCCAAGCCGTTGAGGATACGTGGCATTCGTGTGAAAATCGCCTCCGTGCATATCCCACGACGATCCGCTGGTGGTTGGACTGCGCCAAACCGGCACTGAGGCGAACGTTGATAATCTACGGTCGCGACCACGGTACTTGGCGTAGACATCCTCTCGACTTTTACTTCAGGGTCCTGCGCGACTGCGATGCTATGGCGCCGTCTCCGGAACGACAAACGGCGGTCCACCGTGCTAAGGCTCAGATCCTCGCTCATATGCGACGTCACCTAGAGGGGGTAGTCATCCGCTCGAGGACGCAGGATCAGATACCGAGCGAACGCCCTTCAGCGTTCCACGTCCTTCGTGAACGTAAACGACACCAACGAGCGCTGATACGCTTCATCGACACGGAGGACGGTCGTCGCCTCACCACGCAACAAGACATAAACACAGCGTTCTACAATCATTATTCCCAACTCTATTCCGCTCAGACCCCTGATCCGACAGCACTGGAGGACGTCTCTCAGACGATTTACGGCACCGTCACCCCGGAAATGGAAGCGGCCTTGATGGAAGAAATTACAGAAGAAGAAGTGATCGACGCCATTAGAAAAGGAGCTGTCAACAAGTCTCCCGGTCCTGATGGCCTCCCCTTGGAATTTTACCGGACTTTTCAATATTTATTAGCCTCCCGATGGACGGACATCTGTCGCGAACTACTATCCCCGGATGTGCCGCTCCCTGCGGCCTTTGTCGAAGGGATGATTATTCCTATTCACAAACCGTCCGGTGGCTCACGACTGCAGGACTACCGCCCGTTGACGCTATTTAACTGCGGCTTTAAGATCTTTCCTCGACTGTTGGCGGCGCGGATACGCCAGACCTTACGAAATGTTATCTCACCCGATCAAACGTCATTAGGAGGCGACAATAATATTCAAACAGCTCTCAGTGAATATCGTGACTTGATCTCACTGGCGAGGGCATGTCGTCTGAAGGGTGCACTGGCGGCAATCGATTTTAGTCAAGCTTTCGACCGAGTGGACCACGACTATTTGGAAGCGGTCCTCCAACATATGCGGTACCCACAGCCATTCGTCACTGTCGTCATGCGACTACTCCGTGGCGCGGAGTCCAAGGTGATCGTCAAAGGACGACCTACGCAGCCCCTCACCATTTCTCGATCGATACGCCAAGGTTGCCCTCTATCCACTTTACTTTACGCTGTGGCCATGGAACCTCTCCTCTGCGGCTCTCCTCTACGACTAACGGGCATGACGTTACGAGGCCACACTTTCTGATGTAAAGCGTACGCTGACGACCTGGTGATTGTCATCCGCAACGGTGACGACACCGCTAACGCACTGAATTGGATAGCGAAATATGGAATGGCCACTGGTAGTCGTATCAACGGCGCAAAATCGGTGGCGATGAACATCGAGGTCGGATTGTCTGAGAACAGTGTCACCCCCTTACAGCTCAGAGATATGAAACTTCCTGGCAGATTAAAACTGTGTGCCCGACCGAGGCTGAAACTCGGGACCTTTGCCTTTCGCGGGCAAGTGCTCTACCATCTGAGCTACCGAAGCACGAGTCACGGCCGGTCCTCACAGCCCTACTTCTGCCAGTATCTCGTCTCCTACCTTCCAAACTTTACAGAAGCTCTCCTGCGAACCTTGCAGAACCAGCACTCTTGAAAGAAAGGATACTGCGGAGACATGGCTTAGCCACAGCCTGGGGGATGTTTCCAGAATGAGATTTTCACTCTGCAGCGGAAGGTAGGAGACGAGATACTGGCAGAAGTAGGGCTGTGAGGACCGGCCGTGAGTCGTGCTTCGGTAGCTCAGTTGGTAGAGCACTTGCCCGCGAAAGACAAAGGTCCCGAGTTCGAGTCTCGGTCGGGCACACAGTTTCAATCTGTCAGGAAGTTTCATATCAGCGCATACTCCGCTGCAGAGTGAAAATCTCATTCCAGCTCAGAGATAGTTTGAAATGTCTCGGCATTGATTTTACAGACGATATACGACGGACCGCTGTTCACAACTTTCGACGGCTTTTACGAAATGTTCGGACTGGAATTGGCAACAACCGCCTACGAGCCCTGGACATCGTCCAAAGGACCCAGTACGTTAACACACATTTAGCGTCACGCATTCCGCACATCGCCCAGATATTACCTATACCGGTGGTGTTAGCTCGCCGTATACTTGCGGCTTTTGGGTCCTTCGTGAGTTCAGGAATGCTTTTCAAGATCAAATATGAGACTCTCACGCTTCCCCCGGATCGGGGAGGGCTTGGCCTTTTCACGTTTATGACAGAGCGGTCGCCCTATTTGTGAGCACATTGGTCAAACTATGACACCGCCGTCCGGACAGTCTGACGAATTTGTTAATAGAAGAACTAGCACCGCCCTCCCTGTTGCCACCTGTGCCGATACACCACGTCCCCTCCTCGCTCTTCTACATCAGTGTCTTTTACCTCGAACTCAGTTACGTTCGACTTGCCTTACCAGCGACTCAACTGGCGTCAGCAAAGACGCTTTATCGGGTCCTGCAAGGTGGACGACCCGATAACGTCGTATAGAGGAAGCACCCGAACGTCAACTGGCGAGTAGTGTGGAGGACAATTCACCACGTAACACTGGACACTGACGTCACGGCGATGTGGTATATCACTGTCAACGGTAAGCAGGTGACCAGATCAAGGCCACATGCGATCCACATGGTAGACTCACCCACGTGCACCAGCTGTGGCGTTCAAGACAACGATGAACACCGTCTTAGCTGTGGCGAGTCTACGGCAGTGTGGCACTTAGTGAGGCAAATGTCAGCATACTTCCTTCGAGTAACGCCGAATCATATCGACCCCAAGACTATCTTATTCCCGGATGAGACTTATTACCCACGCACCAAAACTAATGCAATGACGTTTCTTCGTTGACGTGCAGTGCATTATTTGTTTCAAGACGGCACTAAGGACACTTTAGACTTTTGGAACTATTTGCAGGAACGACAATGCAAGATCCTCCGTAACCCAAAGTATCGACAATATTTTTCCAATTATTTGTGGAGTGCGTTCCACGACCCTCCACCTTGCTGGAACATCACTGGTAAGAGAAGCTAAAATTACAAGACGATGATAGAACACTACACGGTACAACGAGGGATCTACCTTGATCATTACGAGAAGTCATACCTGGATGATACAGCAGATGGAGAGTTTCGTTGTGAACCCCCACACTCTGTAGCAGTATTTGCCCCATTTCCTCTTTTTGTACCTGGTGCGAAAAGGTCTTCGCAGTTTTTGTTTCCCATCCGGTGCAAGATGTAGCACTGGTTAATGGTGGTATGGATTCCACCCTTCAGTTTTGTTTCATGGTTTCCTTGGCCCCGCACTTTGCTCTCTTTCTTTATGCCTTTTTCTACAACTATTAGCATGTTTTTAGTTATGTGCGTCCCCAACTCGACGCAACGAGTGCGCTTAATAGCTTTCCCTTCCTTACTGTTCAAAAAAAAAAATTTAAAAAATAAAAATAAATAATAAAAAAATCACAGTAACACCAACTGCATCCATTGTACCACATCACAACCCCAGGATGGGAGGGAGGAGACATAGTGGCCAGGCCTCGGGTCGCAACCCCTGCCCACCTTGCCTCCGCCAGCCCACTACCTGATCCATCTCCCAAAAAAAAAAGTGGTCAGCGAAAAAAAAAAAAAAAAAAAAAAAAAAAAAAAAAAAAAGATAGAAAAAAAGGAAAAAAATGATCAGCGTGACAGATTGTCACGGGCACGGGTTCGATTCCCGGCTGGGTCGGGGGATTTTCTCCGCCCAGGGACTGGGTGTTGTGCTGTCCTCATCATCATCCTATCATCCTCATCGACTGCAGGTCGCCGAAGTGGCGTCAAATTGAAAGACCGGCACCCGCCGAACGGTCTGCTCGACGGGGGACCCTAGCCATACGATTAGATCAATAAATGTAAAGCTTTTGGAAGGATAGTAGTGTCTCGTTTCTAATGATGAACAAGATTCTGCGAAAATATGAAGCACTATGTATAATCATATTCATCCTACCACAAAAAATCTAACGCAACTACATGATATAAGGAGTATGACACCGGAATTTCTCATTAAATGTGATGTTTATGATAGCGCGGAGACAACGGCCCTTGTACAAACACTTTACATGTCTGTCAGGAATATACACTACCGGTCATTAAAAGTGCTACACCAAGAAGAAATGCAGATGATAAACGAGTATTCACTGGACAAATATATTATACTAGAACTGACATGTGATTACATTTTCACGCAATTTGGGTGCATAGATCCTGAGAAATGAGTACCCAGAACAACCACCTCTGGCCGTAATAACGGCATTGATACGCTTGAGTATTGAGTCAAACAGAGCTTGGATAGCGTGTACAGGTACAGCTGCCCATGTAGCTTCAACACGATACCACAGTTCATCAAGAGTAGTGATTGCCGTATTGTTACGAGTCAGTTGCTCGGCCACCATTGACCAGACGTTTTCAATTGGTGAGAGATCTGGAGAATGCGCTGGCCAGGGCAGCAGTCGAACATTTTCTGTATCCAGCAAGGCCCGCACAGGACCTGCAACATGCGGTCGTGCATTATCCTGCTGAAATGTAGGGTTTCACAGGGATCGAATGAAGGGTAGAGCCACGGATCGTAACACATCTGAAATGTAACGTCCACTGTTCAAAGTGCCGTCAATGCGAACAAGAGGTGACCGAGACGTGTAACCAGTGGCACCCCATACCATCACGCCGGGTGACACGCCAGTATGGCGATGACGAATACACGCTTCCAATGTGCGTTCACCGCGATGTAGCCAAACACGGATGCGACCATCATGATGCTGTAAACAGAACCTGGATTCATCCGAAAAAATGACGTTTTGCCATTCGTGTACCAAGGTTCGTCGTTGAGTACACCATCGCAGGCGCTCCTGTCTGTGATGCAGCGCCAAGGGTAGCCGCAGCCATGGTCTCCGAGCTGATAGTTCATGCTGCTGCAAACGTCGTCGAACTGTTCGTGCAGATGGTTGTTGTCTTGCAAACGTCCCCATCTGTTGACTCAGGGATCGAGACGTGACTGCACGATCCGTTACAGCCATGCGGATAAGATACCAGTCATCTCGAGGCCGTTGGGATCCAGCACGGCGCTCCGTATTACTCTCCTGAACTCACCGATTTCATATTCTGCTAACAGTCATTGGATCTCGACCACCGCGAGCAGCAGTGTCGCGATACGATAAACCGCAATCGCGGTAGGCTACAATCCGACCTTTATCAGAGTCGGAAACGTGGTGGTACGCATTTCTCCTCCTTACACGAGGCATCACAGCAACGTTTCACCAGGCAACGCCGGTCAACTGCTGTTTGTGTATGAGAAATCGGTTGGAAACTTTCCTCATGTCAGCACGTTGTAGTTTTCGCCACCGGCGCCAACTTTGTATGAATGCTCTGAAAAGCTAATCATCTGCATATCACAGCATCTTCTTCCTGTCGGTTAAATTTCGCGTCTGTAGCATGTCATCTTCGTGGTGTGGCAATTTTAATGGCCAGTAGTGTATATCCGCAAAATATGTGTAATGCTGTCGAGAAGAATATTTTATGTGCAAATCCGTTATAAAATTCTCCTTCCCCTTCATACTGTAAGTAAAAAATGACTCCTCGATGCTACTCTCAGCCCTATCCTTTGTATAAACCAGACCTTAAAAATGTATTTTCTACCAGTATAAACGTCCTTCAGTACTCCATGGTATATTCGTTTACTTTGACACTTCATCCTTAGGGATTAATTATCCATAGCTCAACTATACAGTGATAGTACTCCATGCATGACTGTTTGAGAAAGCAGATTAATCACAGGTACTTAAGAGAAAAATTTGATGAGGATGATAACAGAGTCTATACGATCGTGTACCATCCCCAGCGAATCATGATTCAAATTCCTATCACAGTGTCTAGATAGCCGATTACCATGGTATAGACATACGGGATACGTCTCATTGAACATTAACAAAGTACTAAGTACCGTTTCATCCATCAAGTTACTGGGGAGTTACTAACATTACTGAGTCTCTAAAGGAAGTCCACACATTCTCACTATGTTTAGTAGCATATCTTTTGAGGAAGCTGCAAAACTTTCGCAACTCATCTATTTCTTCCATTGTTATCACGCAGTGAAGGTACTGATTGCGTCTTGCCACTGGTGTGCTTTATGTATGACCAGAATCTCTTTGGGTTTTCTGCCAGATTTCGAGACAGAGTTTCGTTATGGAAATTATTAAAAGCATCTCACATTGAAGTACGCCCTTTTATTTATATTTCGAACTTCTGTAAACCTTTGCCAGTCTTGGGGATTTTGCGTTCTTTTAAATTTGGCATGCTTTTTTCGCTGCTTCTGCAATAGCTATCTGACCAGTTTTGTGTACCATGGGGAATCAGTACCATCACTTATTAATTTATGTGTATATATATCTCAATAGCTGTCAATACTATCTCTTTGAAATCATTCCACAACTTTTCTACGTTCACATGACCAGATCGGAAGGAGTGAAGACTGTCTCTTAAAACGGGCATAAGAGCATTTTTATCATCTTTTTTAAATAGATATACTTTCTTTTTGATGGTTGTAGGTGTTACGGCATTCAGCCTAGCAGCAACTGCCTTGTGGTCGCTAATCCCTGTATTCGTCACGACAGTCACTATTTGTCCAGGATTATTTGTTGCTAAGAGGTCAAGAATGCTTGCGCAATCATTTACGCTTCGAGTGGGCTCATGAACTAATTGTTTCAAATAATTTTCTGATAAAAGCATTCAGTACAATTTCGGATGCCTTTTCATGCCTGCCGCCGGCTTTAAACGTATAATTTTTCTAGCATATCGAAGGTAGATTGAAGTCACCACCGACTATATCTGTATGGGTGGGGTACCTATTTGAAATGAGACTCAAGTTTTCTTTGAGCTGTTCAGCAACTATATCTTCTCAGTCGTGGGGTCGGTAAAACGATCCAATTAATAGTTTAGTCCGATTGTTAAGTATAACCTCTACCCATGCTGTTTCGCAAGAACTATCTATTTCAATTTCAGTACAAGACAAACTATTTCTGACTGCAATAAACACTCCACTACCAACTGTATTTAATCTATCCTTTCTGAACACCGTTAGTTTGAAAATATTATGGCTGAACTTATTTCCGGCTTAAGCCAGCTTTCTGTACCTATAACTATTTGATCTTCAGTGCTTTCTATTAGGGCTTGGAGCTCTGGTTCCTTCCCAACACAGCTACGACTATTTACAATACCGATCGTTTCTACAACTGTGTTTTAGACGGACCCCCTTTCTGTGGTTCCCTGAGACCCTCTAATCTAAAAAACCGCCCAGTCCCTTCCACACAACACCCGCTATCCCGTGTAGCCGCTTCCTGTGTGTAGTGGACTCCTGACCTATTAAGCGGAACCCGGAAACCCACCACCTGATGGCCGAAGTCAAGTAATCTGCAGCCTACACGGTCACAGAACCGCCTGAGCTTCTGATTCAGACCCTCCACTCGGCTATGCACCAAAGGACCACAGTCGGTTCTATCGATGATGCTGCAGATGGTGAGCTCCGCCTTAATCTCGCAAGCAAGACTGGCAGTCTTATCACGATAACTACGTAGGCTCAGTGGCCGGTATCATGAGGATTAAAATCCTTCTGGGTGTTGTACCGCGTCATTGTATAAAATACTTTAATTATAAACCTAAGCCCAACGCTTTACGACCAAGTCGAATTCAACGATCGACCGTATTACAACGGCTCCTCCTTGCTTTGAGGAAGGCCATTGTAATAGCTTAGTCGACCAATGAGGCTCTTGTACAAGGAAAAATAATTCTATTTACGAGGGTTGGAACCCTAATAGTGGCAACTATTTATTTACAGCTCGTACAAAATAGATATGTGTTTAAAAGTTTTACTGACCTTCAAAATAGTCATCAACATTTTGTATAACCCGTTGCCAGCGATGCTGTTCATTTTTGGAACACCAGCTACGACCAGCTTAGAGACAGAAATGATGACACTTTCTGCAGGACCTGACCATCATTTTGCAGGACAATGCTCAATCACGTACAATGCAAGCTGTTACTGATTTGTTTGACTGATGGGGCTGCTAAGTGCTATATCACCTACTGCACTCCCCTGACTTAAGCCATCGTAAGCTCAACTCGATTTCTAAACACTTCACTGCATTCACTTCAGAACTGCTACAAATTCGTCGAGCAATAGACCGCGCCGCTCGAACTGTCAACACAACTGGCACTGCTAAGAGTATCCTACGACTTCCACATCGCTGGCCACGGGTTGTACAAAATGCTGGTGACTACTTTGAAGGTCGCTAAAACTTTGTAACACGTATCTATTTTGTACGAGTTCTAAAAAAATAGTTGCAACTATTACAATTCCAACCCTCGTGTTCGACGAAAGTGCTTGGCAAAGAAATTTTTACCACACAGAAGCAGGGTCCTCAGTAATGTAGCCGAGCAAGGTAGCGCAGTGTTTAAGATACTGGACTTGCATTCGCAAGGGACAGCAGTTGAGATTTCCTTCCGCCCATCGAGAATTATCTTTTCTGCATTAACCCTAAAACGGTTAATGCAAATACCGAGTAGGTTTGTAACATCTAAAGGATAAATTGTAATTTTTGTGAATATTAACGCATTTTACAGTCGTTAGTCTCTGAAGAATAGAAGTCGCCAGAACTTCGTTGTTGCATCGCTGATCGAAGTTTGTTCATCTTTTATCTCGTGTCGGTGAGAAATGTAAACGTCTCCTGTTTTCATCTCTTCCGTGATCAGGGCTGAAGGGGCTGAAGGGATCTGGACGCCACGGACTATGCCCTCGTTAAGTATCTATTGTCTGAATGTAATTTTAGTCATGGAATCTGGATGACGCACTGGAGATTGCGATTCATGTACTTTATGCAACTTCTTTTTTGTAGCATTAAGTTAAGGTAAAACGTAGCTCTACGTATTTCTCATTTACGTACCTAGTCAACTTTCAATAAGTCATTGTTAATAACCTGTACGTGTATCTGTTTCGAAGTAAAAGCTGTCGAAGATTATTGTGTGACGGCACCGCGTATTTTAGAATACGCGACTGCAGGAATAGAAAAGCTACTATTATCATATTCTCGGATCGGGTGAGAATTATGTTGCCTGACGAGCATGGTTGTATTTGACTTATAATTATGCAGTATAACAATAACACCAAGAACGAGCTGTGCGACATAAACGAAAATTGGTAGGTATGTTTCTACATCTGAAAGAACATCTCTGTCCAAATTTAGACCTGTGGCATGAGAATGGCGCTCGTAGCGCCACTATGAGAATGCAAATCATGTTTGTTTTACACTACTGGCCATTAAATTGCTACACCACGAAGATGACGTGCAACAGACGCGAAATTTAACCGACAGGAAGAAGATGCTGTGATATGCAAATGACTTGCTTTTCAGAGCATTCACACAAGGTTGGCGCCGGTGGCAATATCTACAACGTGCTGACATGAGGAAAGTTTCCAAACGATTTCTCATACACAAACAGCAGTTGACCGGCGATGCCTGGTGAAACGTTGTTGTGATGCCTCGTGTTAGGAGGAGAAATGCGTTCCATCACGTTTCCGACTTTGATAAAGGTCGGATTGTACCCTATCGCGATTGCGATGTATCGTATCGCGACATTGCTGCTCGAGTTGGTCGAGATCCAATGACTGTTAGCAGAATATGGAATCGGTGGGTTCTGGAGGGTAATACGGAACGCCGTGCTGGATCCCAATGGCCTCGTATCGCTAGCAGTCGAGATGACAGGCATCTTATCCGCATGGCCGTAACGGATCGTGCAGCCACGTCTCGATCCCTGAGTCGATGGGGACGTTTGCAAGACAACAACCATCTGCACGAACAGTTCGGCGAGTACTCGTCATCGCCATACTGGCGTATCACCCGGCGTGATGGTATGGGGTGCCATTGGTTACACGTCTCGGTCACGTCTTATTGGCACTGACGGCACTTTGAACAGTGGACGTTACATTTCAGATGTGTTACGACACGTGGCTCTACCCTTCATTCGATCCCTGCGAAACCCTACATTTATGCAGGATAATGCACAACCGCAATACAGAAAATGTTCGACTGCTGCCCTGGTCAGCACATTCTCCAGATCTCTCACCAATTGAAAACGTCTGGTCAATGGTGGCCGAGCAACTGGCTCGTCACTATACGCCAGTCACTACTGTTGATGAACTCTGGTATCGTGATGATGCTGCATGGGCAGCTGTACCTGTACACGCCATCCAAGCTCTGTTTGACTCAATGCCCAGATGTATCAAGGCCATTATTACAGCCAGAGGTGATTGTTCTGGGTACTGATTTCTCAGGATCTATGCCCCCAAATTGCGTGAAAATGTAATCACATGTCAGTTCTAGTATAATATATTTGTCCAATGAATACCCGTTTACTATCTGCATTTCTTCTTGGTGTAGCAATTTTAATGGCCAGTAGTGTAAGTACACGCAGTAACGGTCGTAAGCGTTAGTTATCTAGGAGATTGGACGTGGTGACGTGACGTGACGTTAGTCTGGAAAGCCTTTAAGGTGATAAAGACGCCATTATCAACATCTCAGTGAGTTTGAATGACGTCGTGTAATAAGGCTACGCGAAGCTGGATGTTCCTCCTGCGATACTGCAGAAAGATTATGTAGGAATGTAGCCATTCTACACGACTGCTGGCAGCGGCGGTCACGACCGCAAGAAGACCGGCCTCCGGACGGCCATGGGGCACTATCGAGAGAGAAGACCATCGTGATCGGCTTATGGCTCTGACACATCGTACTACATCTGCAGCAGCTGTCTGCGCAGCACTTGGTACCACAGTGACACAACAAACTGTTACAAATCGGTTACTTCAAGGACAGCTCCGAACCAGACGCTCTCAGCGTGCGTTTCACTGACCCCAAGCGAGCGCCCTTTGCGACTTCAGTGGTGTCAAGCGAGACCTCATTGAAGGCAGGGTGGAGGTCTGTTGCGTTTTCTGATGACAGCCGATTCTGCCTCGGTGCCAGTGATGCTCTTGCGTTGATCAGAAGCAGACCAGTTGAGCGCCTGTAACGATACTGCCTGCGTTGTAGACACGCGGGACCTATACACCTGGAGTTGTGGTCTGGGGTGCGATTTCGTGTAACAGCAGGAGCACTCTCGTGGTTACCCCACGCACCGTGACTGTGAATGTGTAGGTCAATCTAGTGATTCGACCACTTGTGCTGCCATTCATGAAAATCATTCCACGGAGTGTTTTCCAGTTGGATAACATCGCCCACAAACTGCTGTTGTAACCCAACAAGCTCTACAGCGTATGGACATATTGTCTTGGCGTGTTCGATCATCAGATCTGTCTCCAATCGAGGACGTATGTGAACATCTTAGCACGACAACTCCAGCGCCAACAGCAAACAGCATTTACCGCCCCAGTATTTTGTGATGAAAAGACCCAAGCGTAATATGCTTTAAGTACGCAGTTATACGGACTGGTTACTGGGATACACAGGGGTGTAAGCAGAGGAATGAGATCCGTGGGGCAAGTACATGAGATGGAGCACCGGCCTCCCCCAGCTACGTGCCTACCCACATCTCTTTCCCAGCTTAAGAAAACATCATGCAAACATCGCCTCTCAAAACCAACCGCCCTCCCCTCTCGCACATGCTCACTCACACACACACACACACACACACACACACACACACACACACACACACACACAAGCCAAAAAGTAAAATATGAAAGTAAAAAACGACTCTGTTTTATTTTAAATACTTTGGTGCAGTGAAACATAATTTAAGAAAATTTTCCCTGATCTGTCCGTACATGACACAGTTATTCGGCCGTACATCAGTGTACACTGTAAATACGGCACACAACCCAAGGCACATTTTAGTTCACTTCAGAACCGACATGTTTCTTATAAGGAACTGTATTTAACTAGTGGACAATCTATTTACTTTAAGAATAAAAACTTATTAAAATTAATTTATTATAACACTGAATAAACTCACAAAAAGCGAAATATTGTCTAATACTGTACTGCAAGACGAGGTGAGAACAAAAAGATATTTTCAAGGAAATATGTGAGTTTCAAATGGTTCAAATGGCTCTGAGCACTATGGGATTTAACTACTGTGGTCACCAGTCCCCTAGAACTGAGAACTACTTAAACCTAACTAACCGAAGGACATCACACACACCCATGCCCGAGGCAGGATTCGAACCTGCAACCGTAGCAGTCGCGCGGTTCCGGACTGCGGGCCTAGAACCGCTAGACCACCGCGTATGTAAGTTTGAATATCCATTTACAACTGAGTACTGCTAATGAAATGTATTTGCTTGGTGGTCTAAATTCTTGTCTTACATAAATTATCATACAACGCAGGCTTTCACGGCCGCTGTTCGCGTCTCTGGGGATTTTTGTTTTATAGGCAGTAGGCCGTTCAAAAACACGTTTCTGTAGCTGACGTTTCGTCTCGTAATGCTGGAGACATCAACAGCGGCTGAAAATTTGCTGTTAGCTCTTACAAACTTAAAAAAGCTCAGCAATTCGAAATTTTATACGTATCCGTGCTGTGGTATCGATAGCTACGATGCCAAAGCGTAGGTACAAGTTCTTAGGTTGGCCCTACGACACCGACACCGACGACAGCGCCCTCTAGCCGGCGCTGTGCAGCTCTACGAGCGCCGCTCCAGATTCTACCCATTTGATCAAGAGCAGACAGAGATCTCTATACTAACTGCAAGGCGAACTTCGGCTGTCACAGCGTGCCGCCATATTGCAGTTGGGCAAGAAACTGTATGTGATATTTGAGTTAGAAAGGCGGCACTCGTTTTCGTTCGAAAGTATCTACATTCTTGACGATAATAAAACTAACTAGATTAAGCTTCCTGGCAGATTAAAACTGTGTGCCGGACCGAGACGCGAACTCGGGGCCTTTGCCTTTCGTGGGAAAGTGCTCCACCAACCGAGCTACCCAAGCACGACTCACGCTCCCTCCTCACAGCTTTACTTCTGCCAGTACCTCGCCTCCTACCTTCCAAACTTTACAGAAGCTCTCCTGAGAACCATGCAGAACTAGCACTCCTGAAAGAAAGGATATTGCGGAGACAGGGCTTAGCCACAGCCTGGAGGATGTTTCCAGAATGAGATTTTCACTCTGTAGCGGAGCGTGCGCTGATATGAAACTTCCTGGCAGATTAAAACTGTGGAGAGCTTCTGTAAAGTTTGGAAGGTAGGAGGCGAGGTACTGGCAGAAGTACAGCTGTGAGGACGGGGCGTGAGTCGTGCTTGGGTAGCTCAGATGGTAGAGCACTTGCCCGCGGAAGGCAAAGGTCCGAGTTCGAGTCTCGGTCCGGCACACAGTTTTAATCTGCCAGGAACTTTAATATCAGCGCACACTCTGCTGCAGAGCGAAAATCTCATTCTGGTAACTAGATTAACATTAAAGCAACAAACTACCAATTTTGTTTTACGCTCATGAACACTAAAGTCTACAGTAATATCGTAGATATGAAGTACCTAAAAGCGAAACACGATTTTTCCCAGGCGTAAGGAACGGTTTTATTCACATATGTAATGCACTTATCAGTGGTGACATCATCTTTGGCGTCGGCAAAAAAACGTAATGGGGTTTGTTTCAACGTGAATTTGGATATCCACAACAATATGCTAATTATTGTCAGGCACCGTATGAAACAACCAAAATTATGTGTGACACTGACACGAAAATTGATCTCTTCTTTTAGTGAACTAATTCACATGTACCAACGTGGAAATTGCGATGAAATCAGTTAGTTTAAAGTGCATATTTAACTGAGAACTAACGTATATAAACAGTTCAGTCAATATGGGTAACTTTGCACCAGTTTTTTCCGTCTTCTTGAAAGTACTGCACACACATTCTACATCACAACAGACACCAAAATTTCACCCGTATTGCTAAGGTGCGCTTGGCAATTAGGAAATATGTACTAGAGACGCTCTTTTGGATTAAAATTTCAATTTTAATACTGGTACAAAATTACTCAGTCATTCCAGGTAACTTTAGTTTTAAAAAACATAGTATTTTTCCCATATCTAATGTTCTGAACAAATTTACATCCCAACAAAAGGGAGTCAGGTGTTAATAAGAAGTAAAAACAGTGTTTATTCAGTTTCCAGATTTACTTTGAAATATCAAGATATTTGTATCAACCTGGCAGTGTTCAACTTAAATCACTGTCTGAAGCTTACTTCACAGACAAAGCAATTAAAGAAAAATCACAAGGCTAAGAGCTTTTAGGGAGGTGGAAAGAGATTTGAATGAATCACAGAGGTAATAAAAACGTTACATTTGGTACAAAATAACACAAACAAGTGGAACACCGGCCATTTGAAACAAGAATAGCAACTGGCACAAATATACCATTAGTTAAAAATTACCCTGATTGCAATGTCCCAAGAAACACCTTGAAATGTCTATGTACTTTTTATCATTTGTAAAATTATGAATAATGTAAACATTAAGCATGAGCAAGGGTATAGAAATGAGAACACAAAAACACATTGAAACGCGAAATATGAAATTTATTTTTGTCATTTCCATGCATTTTTAATCACTGCTGTGCTGCAATGTTACAGGCACAACACTACACATTACTGTATAAAATAATCTTACTGAGTGTTTGTCTTACTTTAGTTGTATTGAGACCTATTTTCTCAACTGAAAACCTTTTCCCATATGTTTTCAGGCGCACCTGAATGTACCTTGATGCAATCTTATGTACAAGCTGTGTCTCATGCAAATCTTCAATTCCGCATTCATTATGGAAGTCATAGTTCAGTTTAGAGAATGAATAGTTCAGGAATTTTTTAAGGACACACATGACAATCTTACTAATTAAGTGCTTTTGCCTCATGTCACCATTGACAACAAAAATGTGAAACAGTTTTTCTGAGTGCTCCACCACAGAGTATACAGCATTACTTGTTTCAATGAGCTTGCCTCGGCTTACAAATTTTGTGAATGAGCTCTTTTCTGCAGTACTAAGAAGTGTATATGTTGCGCCATTACAAACAACGGGTGGCCTAAGAATGTAGAGGCAGTCCTTACATGTAACTTGTTTTGAAATTGTGAGAGCAACATACCCTGCAATGCAGCACAAAATGTTCTGCTTGTATGTGGAAAACAGAGTAGGCTACCCTCTTCAATAAGTGAGCACCATTTTTCTACTTCATCTACAAACATACAAGCATCATCTACAAGAGGACACTTTTGTGATCGAAAATCATACAGTCCTACAGTTACCATTGAACACATGTTAAAATTTGCACAGTTTCCCCCAACAGTGCTAACATTAGTGCCTAAAAGCAACTTGGCCATAGCACACTTCAACTGATATGAATTTCTGTTGTTATTCCAACACCCTCTAGATCTCACACATGAGAAGAAGAGTTCAATATGATCTTGAGAAAACTTATATGACAATAAATATTGCAGAGGAGAATTTTCCCTAGTCATTATTTCCAGTGCAATGGCTTTAATCGAATGCATGTTCAAAATTATGCCAAAGGCAAAAGTATTTCTTGGGTGCTGCAGGAGAGAAACACCATTTACTTTTAAACTTCTTATATAAGATTCTGTCAGATGAAAAATAGCAAGCCAATATGCCTGATTACTGAGTTTCAGGCTGGCTTTATACCCTGAAGCTAGAGGATTTCTGGAGTTAAAGACATCAAAAATTCTGTCTATAAATCTCAAAAACTCCACTCTTGCCTCACTATCGTGGAGTCTGGGATTGCCAGCTCTTATCAAAAAATCTATAGTATCTGCAACACTAGAACTGAGTGTTTGAACTGCTAAGCTGACATTAATCTTTTTATTAACATAATTAATATTTTGTCCTAACAACTTGTTAGCAAATGTCATGCCTTCCTTAATTTGCAACTTATTTAGTACTTTTAAGTACTGCCACTTAATATGGCCATTTGTAGGCTCTATAATACCTACTTCTGCTAATGCATTTCGAGCAAGTTCCACTAAATGACACATATCCAAAACGCGGTAAACATTGTGGTTTGAAACTTGGTGAAGGAACTGAGAAGGAAAAACTTTTTGATGAAAATTAATACTGCATCTCAATGAACGAAGAGTACTTATATTTGTCCTTGTGCCATCATAAGTGACTGCCCAAATTCTGATGCCTGTATTGCTTTAGCCTCTCCAGAGCAGAGTTTATTTACTTTGCCTGCACACTACCATCAAAGCCATTCACTAAAAACTACGATACAGGACACTTAAATTTACCTTTTATGGACACAAGCATAAAAACTAATGCCTCTAAATCTTCTTTCACTTCTTTTGATTGTTCAACTTCTCCTCCAAAATCTACGAAACCTGTATATCTCTTAGTTTCCTGGTCCCACACTACCTGTTTTCTAATTGTCATACTGTCTATTATGAGGCTAGAATCTTTAAATTCAGTCCTCACTTGATGGTTAAACTCAAAGTACCTGAATACCTCACTTAAAAAGCAAGGATCACGATTCACAGTTCCTGCCCAACGAGAAATCAGTGATTTGTGAGGCAAAGGCATTAATGTCTGTAAATATTCATACGCCTTAGGAGAGTAAAAATACACTGTCACTGCAAACATTTTAATGCCTGTTTTGTACCTGTTTCCCTTGGATGACACACTATTATTCAACAAATTGGACACTAATTCCACCTGAGTCCCTGTTTGTTGATTCAGGAATTCATGCAGCTTCTCTGTTGGATGACCCTTGTCTTTCAGAGCACTTATAAGGTCTTTCATTGAATAGTTTTTCTTCTCCTAATTTTTCCTGCAGGCTCTTGATTTTTCTTCTGAGTGCCTCCACAACATCTGGTAAAAAACTGCATGTGTCAGTGGCCTTGTCAATCATTTCTATTTGTGTTTGAGATCCACATTCCTTAGATGTTTCACAACTCTGAGAAAACTGAAACAAGAATAGACTACAAGTAGTACAGGCATGAAACAAAGTTTGGCAAGTACTTATGAGAAAACATGTTTGTTTGAAAACAAAAACAATGTTTATGTGAAGTGACTAACCTGTTCAATATAATCATGAGTTTCTGCATTAGGCTGTTCAGTTGTTATTCTAATCTGTGGCCTTGGTTGCTTTTCCTTGGGCATTAAATGCGTCGGAAACGCAAACTGTGATGGCACTGCATCAGGCTTGAGATGCCTTCTCGAAGTACCAGGCCTCACTAAATAATCTTCTTCCAAGAAGAGATCTCCACACAAGAAACTAGTTCTTGTAGGCGTGAAACCTTTGCTTTTAGTGGCAATGACCCACTGTTTCAGCAAATCGCCTTTTTGCAGAGGAAACCTGTCCAAAACAGAAGACACATTCTATCATGCAAGGCAACGACCAAGATATTTACGAGATTGTTGTCATTTCTTGACATTCAATTATTACCTGCGGAAAGTTAAATTTCTTTCCTTGTTCCACCAGTTCGTACAGTTGTATGCAGAGCACGAAATAACCATTTTACACTCACAACATACACTTCGTTAACACCAAGAGAAACTTTTTGCCGAACTAAAAGATGGCGGACGATATAAACAAACAATCCTGAGACGGCACGGATAAGCGCTATGGTCAAAGACAGAAGATGTACATCCAGTTAGTATATAGATCATTGAGAGCAGACGACCAAGCAACTTAGCTTCTACTTCATAGGGGGCTAGCCATGACAGACTTTGTTACTTCAGTTACTTCAATGATAGTTTGTCCAACTACTAGTAGCTGTTAGCGTTGATACCTGTACGGGTTCACACCTACGCGCTCATCTCAGCCAAAGTTAAGTAAGCATTATGTAATCATAATTTTGGCTATAGTAAACTTGTAAAATCTACAAGCAGTACCGAAGTACTTCGCCTTTTCCTGCTCCTATTCGCTTCCTACATTCGGCCTACCTTTCAGTTTACAGGAGCAGGCGGGATACAAAACGTGCAACAGTCGGTTGGTTACTTCATGAGATGGGTGTCTAAGATTGTAGAGTCGCGCCGACGTGTGTTAGAATTTGTAGTGAGAAAGAATTGTCGAAGTTTTCTTTATTTAGTACTAAAGCCCATAATTTGTCTCCTTTCAGTCCTCGTCCTTTTCTGCTTAAGTTGTTTCTGTGCTTTTGAAGGACTGAAATCAGCAAATTGTGAGCCTTAGTCCTAAATTAAACAAACACCGCCAATTATTCCCCCACTACAAGTTCCGCAATACTCGTTGGCGCGATTGCGGAGCATAACAGTTTGGCATTGCGTGTATGTCTAATGAGTTTTGGGGTAAACATTGTGCACAGTATGTCTATGTCTGCGTATGAAAGAATTTAACAGGAAATAAAGATACACATCTGCAAGTTGTACATGTAGTTATGGGCGATGAAAAGTGCAATCATGTATGTATGGTATGTTTGCTTGTTTACAACAGAACAAGGCCCATTTGTTACTGCGAGATATGAAACTCTGCACTTCAAAAGTTTTGGTACAAATGTTGGCAACAGTGTCATTGTGCGTATCTCTGTTATTCGTTACTTCCTGCGATGGCAGTCATTACCTGTCGAGAGCTCAAAGGAAACACAAGTGTGTTTGTATACAATGGTACGCAGAGGTGAAAACAGCACTTTTAAACAGAGGCAGTTCGAAATATTCCACCGTGAAAAGGGAAGAACATGCCGAGAAATAGCAACGTTACTGAATATGAAGAAAAGTACTGTAGGGAACATCGTCCGTCGATATTTATATGAAGACAGGATAGAAAATGTCCCACAGACAGATCGTCCAAAGATAATTGTGAGAAGAGAGAGCAATAGTACGAAAGGTCATGAAAGCTACACGAATTGCCATTGAGGCTGAGGAAGAGTTTGGGAAGAGGGCCAGTCCTAGCGCAAGCAGACGAGTACTGTACAGATAAAATTACAATGGGCGAACTGCAAGAAGGAAGCCTTACATCAGTCCTGCCAGTAGGAAGAAGAGGGTGCTCTTCGCAAGGGAACGCATAAACAACATTGAGTGGTGGAATCAACTAATTTTTTCGGTTGAATCAACTAATTTTTTCGGTTGAATCAAAATGTAACATATGAGAACCGGATGGACGAATAACGGTCTGGTGGCAGCGCACAAAGAGCTGGAAGAAAAAAAAATGCAAGCTACAGTAAAACATGGCAGGGGTCATGGGATGATTTGGGGTTGAATATCAGCCCAGGGAATGGATAAGCTGGTCTTCATTGACGAATCGATGGATAAGAATGTATACCTGCAGATTCTAAGGAACAATTTGAATAACAGCGCTGAAAATTTGGGGATTAGAGACTGTTTCAAATTTTATGAGGACAACGACCCCAAACATACCGCCTCTATTGTATGGTTGTGGCTCCTGTATAACTGTCCAAAAGTTGTCAGTCCCTCTCCACAAAGTCCGGACATGAACTTCATAGAGAATTTATGGGATGTGTTAGAAAGAAATATTCGAAAAATCCCCATACAGTCCAAACAAGACGTCAGGAGACGACTGCAAGAATAATGGGAAAATCTAAGTATTTCTTACTTACAGGAGCTTGTACAAAGTATGCCAAAGCGGCTGACACAAGTGTTACGACGTCGCCGTAGAAGCATAAAGTACTAATTTCTCATCATTTCCTAGTTTTTGGTTTATTTCTGCACGTTGTCCCAAAACTTTTGCGAAGACAAATCTATGTTATTTCACATAAATATGACATTATTTGTATTTCGTGAGTCATGAAGTAAAATGTTCAATTTATTGCTCTGTGAATATCATTCTGTTTGCTGGAGTAACAAACGTAATACGTTTAATTGTTTATCTGTTATTTCTCAAAGTAAAGACGAAACTGTCCTGTTTGTCATAAAACTTATGAAAGGCACAGTCAACATCCCGTTTTCTCAAGACATACTAAACGTTCAATGATGAATGAGGTATCATCAGAAAGGTTTCTAACCAGCTTCTGACACTGCATACCGCTTTTTCGGTAAAACCTACCACCTGTGGAAAATTTTAAAATAAAAGATACTTTTAACTATAATAAGAAAAAGAACATCACGGATGCCCAGTTTCAGTCCTATAGTTTTCGAAGCCAACTAATTAATCACGAGTAAGAGACTATTTTTATATTATCTTACTCAATATACCATTTTATTTGTTTTAAAGTGACGACTGCGGTAGTCCATTATCTCTGCCCGTCGTACAATTTGATTTTTCTAAACGAATATACTTTCAGAAACGACAAACATATTTATCGTTGTCGCCTGGAATTATGATTTACTTATTGCTACTACGGCCTAATGTGCTTACATTAAGTTCGAAGTGCAAGTAAAATCTCAAAATACGATTAGAGGTTATTGTCGCGTTGGTGATATATCAACTAAGAAGCTAACACCATGTTCTAACCTATACGTTTCGTGTTTATTTACTTCTTTGTATTTATATTCGTATTTCTCATGAAATTTCTCTTCCACATCAGGTAAATGTTTATATTTCGGCCAAAAGTTAAAAATTAAAAGCAATGCCGGTATTTCATTATTTGAAACTAGAAAAATGTCGAATTTTCGCACCGGTGCCCTGCTGAAGCAAAAATTAGTTACATGATTTTTCCTCGTACTTGTCTGTGCAATTCGGTCATCTATTTTAGAAATATCAATAATTCATGTTCTTTAATTTTCTACATGAATTTATACACCTACCTCTTCATCTTTACTCTCCGAATCACTGTAAACTGAGTGGCAGAGGATACTTTTTTATTGAGCCGTACAATGGAGTCTGTTCCTGTTCCATTCGCGAATGCAGTGTGTGCAAAATGACTGCCTCTGTATGAACCTTATTTCAGCGGCACTATCTCTACGGGGCAGATACAAAGAAGGCTGAACCTTCTTGGTTTCTGTCCTCATAGACGGTACTTGGATTTTTCGAAGCACGTTCTTGAGGATTTATGGCGTCTTGCTTCTGCACCTGCCAGCTGATATTTTTAAACTTTTCTGTTATTTTCTCTCAGCAAACAACCATATGATCATTCACACCACTTTTCTCCTTCCGATAGTACTGCTAAACTGGATAATCATGCTTGCCTAGTTATAGAAAGTAAGTATTAAAAAAATTATTTTTATCTTGGAAAAAAAACATTCCGTTTTTGCAACAGCCTTAGCTTTTGTATATACATCAAGAGGGCCGCCTACATCAGGGTAGTTTGTCCAAAAGACAGCTTTCACATTTGTACTTTAAATAAAGTTACTGTCAACGTTAGCTGTGTTAGGAACAGATGAGAAATGTCAAGAGAAAGTGTCACTGAATAGTTCAAGTGCTCCATCTGTAAGATCTTCGTCATAGGAAGTAGATATGAAAAAGATTATGTTGCTATATGCCCATAAATTCCAATTCCAAAGAAATCAGGTACTAACAGGTATGGATATAAGTCATGGATGCAAAATACGACCACGAATTCTTTACAGAAGAATGGAGAAACTGGCAGAAGTCGAGCTAGGTGAAGATTGGTTTGGGGTCCGGAAAAATGTAGGAACACGCGAGGCAATACCGACCCTACGATCTCTCGTAGAAGATAGGTTAAGGAAAGGCAAACCCACGCTTGTAGCATTTGTGGGTTTTTGAGAAAATTCACTCGAGTACACTATTTGAAATTCTGAAGATAGCAGGGATAAAATCAAGGAGCAGAAGAATATTTACAACTTGTAAATAAACCAGACGGGAGTTATAACAGTCGAGCGGCATGGAAGTGAAGCAGTGGTCGAGAAGGTAGTGAGACAGAGTTGTAGCCTATCGCCGATGTTATTCTGTCTTATGCTGAGCGAGCAGTAAAGGAAACAAAAGAAAAATTTGGAGTTAGAATTGAAGTCCAGGGAGAAGAAATGAATACTTTGAGGTTTGACTACGACATTGTAATTCTATCAGAGAAAGTAAAGGACCTGGAAGAGCAGTTGAACGGAATGGACAGTGTCCTGTAAGGAGGATATAAGATGAATATTAAAAAAGCAAAACAAGAATAACGGAATGTAGTCGAATTAAATCAGATGATGGAGAGGGAAATAGATAAACAAACGAAACACTTAAAGTAGTAGATGCGTTTTGCTGTTTGGGCAGCAAAATGATTGATGATGGCCGAAGTAGAGAGGATACAAAATATAGACTGGCAATAGCAAGGAAAACCTCTTTGAAGAAAAATTTCTTAACATAAAATACTTACCTAAGTGTTAGGAAGCCTTTTCTGAAAGTACAATATTTGTGTGGAGTGTAGCCACGTATGGAAGTGAAACATGGATGATAAACAGTTAGGAAAGAAGAGAGTAGAAGCTTTTGAAATGTGCTGCTACAGAAGAATGCTGAAGATTAGACGAGTAGATCGCGTAACTAAAGATGTGTTGAATAGAAATGGGAAGAAAAGATTTTTGTGGCACAACCTGACTAAAAGAAGGGATCGGTTGATAGGACACATTCTGAGACATCAGGGGATCACCAGTATACTACTGGAGGTAAGTTTGGGGGTAAAGCTCGTACAACGAGACCAAGAGATGAATACAGTAAGCAGATGTAAGCTGTAGTAGTTACTCGGAGATGTAGAGTCTTGCAGAGGACAGAGTAGCATGGAGAGTTGCATCAAACCAGTCTTCGAACTGAAGACCACAACCGCAACAACAACGACAACGTCTACAAAACACATCCATCATTCCTTAAAGTAAGACATTCACTTGCAAATAAATGTTGTCAATAACTAGATAAAAATGTGTTACTTTTAGCTCAGTTACAAACTGTGTCAGCGTCTCGTCCTCCCAAGCTTCACCGAAGTGCTTCTGTACTGTTTTGTCGTTTATGACGCATCTTGCACTTCTTCTGGTCCTTCTTTCACAAATGCTGAAAGTTTCGCCAAGTAGTTTGTCATACGATCTTTTGATGCAAGCAGTTGCTGACAGCAACCGGGCGGTATGTTGCACTGATAAGACAATGGACTCGTATTCGACAGGACGGCGATTCAAATCCACGTCCACCCATCCAGATTGAGGTGTTCCGTGATTTACAGCCAAAGCGCTTGATGCAATTGCTGGGATTGCTCCTATGGAAAGAATGTGGCGATTTCCTTACCCATACTTGCCCTACCCGAGTTTGCGTCCGATCGTCAGCGATGTCGTCGACGGAACGTTAAATCCCAATCTACCGTCTTCATTTCTGACAGCGCAGTTCCTGAGGAAAAATGTGCAACTGCAAGTCCGTACTCTCGGACTGCAACGCTTAAGGTGCTGTATTAATTATTTATAGTGGTTTATATTTAATTAGGAGGGATGAGATAATGTTTTTTGCTACATTTCGTTGGGTACATTTCTTACTCTTACGAATTATTTTTGTCAGAGCCTCACGAACATCAGTGTATCTCTCTTTAAGTGTGTAAACGGTTTCTTATTTGCCAGTTTAACTATATGAGTTTGGTATCTTTAGCGTTATCTTAGAAGCACTCACGGAAAGATTTTTAAATCCTACCACCGTAGGATGCTGGGGCCAAAAAGTTGCAGTTGTTTCCAAATGTTTTGACGTACAGAGATGTTTCTTCTTTAGCTCATTAACCTGTTTAGGGACTAAACCTAAACTGTAACTTTATTCTTTTTCGCACACCATTTAACAGGAGACCCTTGACGGATGCTCATGACCTAGCCCTAGTCAAAACACTTGCTCACATCTAGACCCGGTCGTCCTATGTATTCAGTTAACTGATGTCCGTATCTTAATGCAGTCTACATCTACATCTACATGGGTACTCTGCAAATCACATTTAAGTGGCTGGCAGAGGGTTCATCGAACCACCGTCAAAATAATTCTCGATTATTCCAATCTCGTACAGCGAGCGAAAAAAACGAGAATCTATATCTTTGGGTGTGAGCTCTGGTTTCCCTTATTTTATTGGTTCAAAATGGTTCAAATGGCTCTGAGCACTATGGGACTTAACATCTGAGGTCATCAGTCCCCTAGAACTTATAACTACTTAAACCTAACTAACCTAAGGACATCACACACATCCATGCCTGAGGCAGGATTCGAACCTGCGACCGTAGCGGTCGCGCGGTTCCAGACTAAAGCGCCTTTAACCGCGTGGCCACACTGGCCGGCCCTTATTTTATTATGGTGATCATTTCTCCCTATGTAGGTCGGTGTCAACAAGATATTTTCGCATTCGAAGGAGAAAGTTGGTGATTGAAATTTTGTGAGAAGATTCCGCCGCAACGAAAAATGCCTTTGTTTTAATGATGTTCATCCTAAATTCCTTTATCATTTCAGTGACACTCTCTCCCCTGTTTCGCGATGATGCAAAACGTGCTGCCCTTCTTTGAACTTTCTCGATGTACTCCGTCAATATCATCTGCCAAGGATCCCACACCGCGCAGCAGTATTCTAAAAGAGGACGGACAAGCGTAGTGTAGGCATTCTCTTTAGTGGATCTGTTACATTTTCTGAGTGTGCTGCCGATAAAAAACATTCTTTGGTTAGTTTTCAACACAACATTTTCTGTGTTCCTTCAAGTTTAAGTTATTCGTAATTGTAATTCAAAGGTATTTAGTTGAATATACGGCCTTTGACTGATTTATCGTGCAACCGAAGTATAGTGGGTCATCTGTAAACAGCCTAAGACGGCTAAATCGATTGTATGTACGAGTAACAGCAAAGGGTCTATAACACTATCTTGAGCAACGCCAGAAATCACTTCTGCTTTACGCGATGACTATCCGTCAGTTACTACAAACTATGACCTTTCTGACAGGAAATCACGAATCCAATCACATAACTGAGATGATACTGCATAAGCACGCAATTGTGCTACAAGCTGCTTGTGTGGTACAGTGTCAAAAATCTTCTAGAAATCTGGAAATACGGAATCAATTTGAAATCTCGTGTCAATAGCACACAACACTTCGCGTAAGCAAAGAGCTATTTGTGTGTCACAAGAACGATGTTTTCTAAATCCGTGTCAATAGACCATTTTCTTCCAGGTAATTCATAATGTTCGAACACAATATATGTTTTAAAAACCTGCTGCATATCGACGTTAATGATATGGACCTTTGATTCAGTGGATTACTCCTACTACCTTTCTTGAATATTGGTGTGAGCTGTGCAAATTTCCAATCTTTGGGTTCGGATCTCTCGCCGAGTAAACGGTTGTATATGATTGTTAAGTGT
The DNA here is from genome assembly GCF_021461395.2 of Schistocerca americana. Classification (NCBI taxonomy): domain Eukaryota; kingdom Metazoa; phylum Arthropoda; class Insecta; order Orthoptera; family Acrididae; genus Schistocerca; species Schistocerca americana. Next base: position 320,990,141 of record NC_060121.1, on the reverse strand, counting down.
GGAGCTATTGCATCAGCATACTCTGAAAGGAACCTAACTGGTATACAGTCTGGACCGGAAGACTTGCTTTTATTGATTTAAGTTGCTTCACTACTCCGAGGAATCTACTTCTACGTTGCTCGTGTTGGCAGTTGTTCTTGATTCGAATTCTGAAATATTTACTTCGTCTTCTTTGGTGAGGCTGTGTTTAGTAACTCTGTTTTGGGCAGCACTGTCGTCGATAGTATTTCCATTGCTATCGCGGAGAGAGGGCATTGATTGTGTCTTGCCGCTAGCATACGACCAAAATCTCTTTCAATTTTTTTCCAGGTTTCGAGGCAAAGTTTCGTTATGGAAACTAGTATAAGCATCTCGTGTGGAGGTCCGCGCTAAATTTCGAGCTTTTGTAACAGATCGTCAATCATGGAGATATTGCGCCTGTTTAAATTTGTTTCTGCAACAGTGTTCTGACCGTTTTTGTGCACCAAGGAGGATCAGCTCCGTCGTTTGTTAACTTATTTGGTATAAGTCTCTCAATAGCTGCCGATACTATTTCTTTGGGCACTTAAATCGTTAACTTGGAGAGAGTGGAGATCGTCTCTCAGGAAGGCGTCAAATGAATCTTTATCCACGTTTTTGAGTAGGAATATTTTTCGTTTACTTTTGGAGGATTCGGGGGTTACAATATACTATATCATCATGACAACCCTGTGTTCATTAATCCCTGTATCCTTTTTGATGCTCATTATTAGCTCAGGATTATTTGTTGCTAAGAGGTGAAATGTGTTTCACAACCGTTTACTACTCGCGTGTGCTCATGAACTAACTGCTAGAAATAATTTTCAGAGAATGCATTTAGCACAATTTCGGATGATATTTTATGCGTAACTCCTGATTTAAACATGTTTTACGCGTTCCTCCGGATTTAAACACGTATTTTCGCCAACTAATATCGCGAGTAAGTTGAAGTCACCACCAGCTATAATTATATGAGTCGGATATGTATCTGAAATTAAACTCTAGTTTTCTTTGAACTTTTCAGGAATTGTATCATCTGAATTGGGAGGTCGGTTGTTGTTGTTGTGGTCTTCAGTCCTGAGACTGGTTTGATGCAGCTCTCCATGCTACTCTATCCTGTGCAAGCTTCTTCATCTCCCAGTACCTACTGCAACCTACATCCTTCTGAATCTGCTTAATGTATTCATCTCTTGGTCTCCCTCTAATATTTTTACCCTCCACGCTGCCCTCCAATACTAAATTGGTGATCCCTTGATGCCTCAACACATGTCCTACCAACCGATCCCTTCTTCTAGTCAAGTTGTGCCACAAACTTCTCTTCTCCCCAATTCTATTCAATACCTTCTCATTAGTTATGTGATCTACCCATCTAATCTTCAGCATTCACACTTAAATCTATACTCGATGTTAACAAATTTCTCTTCTTCAGAAACGCTTTCCTTGCCATTGCCAGTCTACATTTTATATCCTCTCGACTTCGACCATCATCAGTTATTTTGCTCCCCAAATAGCAAAATTCATTTGCTACTTTAAGTGTCTCATTTCTTAATCTAATTCCCTCAGCATGACCCGATGCTGAGGTCGGTGAAAGGATCAAATTATTATTTTATTCTGGTTGCCAACAATGACCTCTGCCCGTAGTAACTCGCAGAAACTATCTACTTCAATTTCGCAATAAGGTAAACTACTTCTAACAGCAACAAACACGCCCCCGCCAACTGTGTTTGGCCTATCCTTTCGGAACACCATTAGGTTCTTCGCAAAAATTTCGGCTAAACTTCTTTCCGGCTTCAGGCAGCAATTAGTGCCTATAACGATTTGAGCATCAGTGCTTTCTATTAGCGCTTGGGCCTCTGGTACTTTCCCCACATAGCTACGACAATTTACAACTGGTATACCGATGGTTCCTGTATCTACGTTCTTCCTGTGTTCGGCCTGCACTCTTTATGACTGAAGCCCTATATGTGTTTTCCCGAGGCCCTCTAACCTAAGAAACCAGTCCAGTCTACTGCACGATGTTTGATATTGCTAAAGGAAGTAAATGACTGGCGCATCTTTAGTCAGAAGGATTTCCAAAACAGTCATAAATTATTTTAACATACCGGTAATGAACATTTTCGTTGACTAGTCGATTTTATTGGTTCAAATGGCTCTCAGCACGGTAATTTCCAAGAATGATTGCCTATCGAAGTTGGAGGGCTCCAAACGATACATATCGAACGTGCTATAGTAAATCGATTATGGAAGTTTCGTGGCGCGCGTTAAGAGTAGGTTTCAAATTGTCACTACAACAATGACAAAAGAAAAGCGTTAGAGAAGCACTTCTAAATTCAAAGGAGATGACTTACCTTAGTCGTCGTCGGTGTTATCGTCTTGTGACAGTCCGCGTGATGTGTAAGCTACAGGGGCAATTCCTTTTTCCCGTACCCAGGGTAAACTCTGCCAATATTTTCACAGGAATATCGGCAGAGTGTCGCATGCGTGGACTTTCCCCTGCAAACGCAAGTTGTGAAAGTACAGGTACTGGAAGGAGTACAGTTCGTCCTTCTGTCCTGGACGCCCTTCTCTTTTTATGGTAGACTTGACAGGCTTCCACAGCCGTTCTATATGCGGTGTATGGACACTGGCGTCATCTGAAGAGACTTATTCCACAGAGTGGTTCACGAATTCGTGGTCGAATCCTTTGGCTTTGAGAGTCTGGTACGACTGAAACCCGTCTGTGACGATTTCTGTTCCAGGCAGTATGAAATGTTTTATTTGACCCACTAACGCCTCCTTGTCTCGGGACAATACCCTCACAACGAAACACTTGCGGGACTCCCTTTCTATCCTACCGAAAACCCAAATATGATCTACTTCACTTTTATAAGGTCGTCCTCTCTGATTCTTTCGTCTAGCAGTATGAGATTCTTCTACTTCTACTGTTTTATTCGGTCCACCAATTGGCACACTGTCATTTTTCACTATCACGTAGCACACTTATCGGCAAAACCCGAAGTAGTCACACACGGTATTTGCCGATAGCTCAGTTGCTGATGCTGTGGCTTGAACGTGTAATCTCGAATCCAGCACGACACAAGAATTATGCTCGTCTGAATCGATAATTTGGAGGACTGGAACCACGTGTTTCTCCTGGTGCTGGTTCGCTTTCCGCAGTCGGCAATGCAAGTTTCACAGACTTCGCAGCACCACAGTCAATACAGTCCCTCCTTTCCTCGTCCGGCATAAATCCATATTTCCGGCAAAAAGTCAAACATTTGTCTATGCTGGATAGGCATGGATTTAGAGTTTCCTATGTGAGGAATTTCGCAGAAGAAACATGAGAGGCAGCAGACATTAAACTCGCTATCAAGAGAAACCGTGTCGATTTCCCAATGGAATCACAAACAATTACGGAGGGAATGTAATGTACACGAACTGAAGAAACACCGCAAAACTGATAAAAACGCGCGCCACGAGTCTTCCACAATCGATTTACTATCGCACGTTTGATATGTATCGTTTGGAGCCCTCCAACTTCGATAGACAATCATTCTTGGAAATTACCCTGAGCACTATGGGGCTTAACATCTGAGGTCATCAGTCCCCTAGAACTTAGAACTACTTAAACAGAACTAATCTAAGGACATCACACACATCCATGCCCGAGACGGGACTCGAACCTGCGATCGTAGTGGTCGCGGTTCCAGACTGAAGCGCCTAGAACCGCGGTCACAACGGCCGGCGATCGATTTGATTGATTTTGCTCCTTTTCACCTACTATTCTTTCCAGGTGCACCTTTTCCTCTGGGGCATTGCCTGGGCCTCCGTAGCCCATGCTATTCTTACTGCATAGTTTCTTTAATTGCCAGTGATTCTTTTGGCCTATCCTCTTAGAGCAAACAATATACCGTGATGTGACGCAGTTCTCAATGACACAAAAACCCTGACAACAGCCCACGCCGTCGATTAGCATCAGTCTGAAACGAGACAACTGGCGAGCAAAATGAATGTGTCCGTACCGATTTACCGATTCAGCAAAATTTTAAGAAAAGCGTGAAATGCGGCACGTACGCGGAGCAACGATGACAATCAGAAAGTAAGGTACCAACAAAAGTCTCAGTCCGGCAAACCGTGGCACCCAAAGCACGGGCGTCAATTCGATTGCACCTTCCTGCAGACACATGATGTAAATTCTTTCAGGAAAATACATGGGGTGCCCAAAAATATGGGAACACCGAAAACAACACATTACCATGGCTAGTATAGTGTAGGGAAACCGTTGTCACTGTGTTGGCCAGGGGAGATGCGACAATTCATCCTCGTGCTCTCAAAACCAGTCCTTGACGATGCGAACTGCATGAACCACTGGGAAACAACCATATCACTAAAGGATGGACCTGATCAGTCAAAATGGTCGTACTATCCTTCGCAGTAATGCGACCTTGCACAGTAACCATTATGTATTTCGATAAAACTCTTATACAAGATTGAGCTGTCCTTAAGAGCAGGTACCGGTGAAATTTCGTCACGGTAGCAAAAATTTATTTCACAACACATCTTGGGGTGCTGAATTCAGTTCGTAAATCTAATCTGCTGAACAAATCTTTTTTCATCACTTTTGAATTTTTCAGTTTTGAAAAAAATCATTGTTTTTTTTCCAAATTCATAGGAGGAGTTGTTGGTTCTCAAGAATGTGTTCACAAAAATGATTTGAACGAAAAATTTTTAAAATTGAAAGTAGAGTAGCATTTTTTCCTTTTGGTCATATTGATTTTTTTAAAGAAATTGAAGTACAGTTACTTAGTTCTTTCTTTCAAAAATGACTCTGAGCACTCTGAGGTCATCAGTCCCCTAGAATTTAGAACTACTTAAACCTAACTAACCTAATGACATCACACACATCCATGCCCGAGGCAGGATTCGAACCTGCAACCGTAGCGGTCCCGCGGCTCCAGACTGAAGCGCCTAGAACCGCTCGGTCACACGGCCGGCTTTCTTTCGTTATATACTTAGGAAAAGTGTAAATTAATTATAAAAATTCTGTATTTGTGATACATGATAAGAATTTAGCGTAAAATAGAATTACTATGATATTATATAGTAAAGCGCCAAAGAAACTGGTATAATCATGGGTACTGAAATACAGACAGAATACGGTGCTGCGATCAACAACGCCTGTATAACATAAGTGTCTGGCGCAGTTGTTGGATCGGTTACGGGTGCTACAATGACAGGTATCAAGATCTAAGTGAGTCTGAACTTGGTGTTATAATCGGCGCACAAGCGTTGTGGCACAGAATCTCAGAGGTAGTAATGAAGTGGGGATTTTCAGGTACGACCATTTCACGAGTGTACCGTGAATATCAGGAAGCCGGTAAAACCTCAGATCTCCGACATCGCTGCAGCCTGAAAAAGATCCTGCGACAACGGGACCAGCGACGACTGAAGAGAATCGTTCAACTTTACAGAAGTGAAACCCTTCCGCAAACTGCTGCAGATTTCAATGCTGAGCCTTCAACAAGCGTCAGCGAGCGAATCATTCAACCAAACATCATTGATATGGGCTTTCGGAGCCGGAGGCCCACTCGTGTACCGTTGATGACTCACCACAAAGCTTTACGCCTCGCCTGGGCCCGTCAACACCGACTCTGGAATGTTGATGACTGGAAACATGTTGCTTGGTCTGACGAGTTTGGTTTCAAATTGTATCGAGCGAATGGACGTGTACGGTATGGAGAAAACGTTATGAATCCATGGACCCTGCACGTCAGCAGGGGACTGTTCAAGCTGGTGGAGGCTGTGGTGTGCGTACTGTAAGACCTACGGTACACACACCACCAGATTATTTGACTTGTCGCTCTAACGAAGTAGGCGAGTGTCAGCAATATGTCTCGTGGTCTTATCGTGGCGTTTTTATCTTCTGCCGTTAGGTCAGACGATAGAAATGCCACTTGCACGCTTAAAGTAGCAGATTGACGGTGACCAACTTTAAACAGAACTTGATTAATATTCACACACATTTATTAAAATAATAACAAGCATAAACATTACATAACTTGATTCTGGATGCTATTTACAATTGACAATCTGAAGTTCCTTTGGTCTTGGTATGTTAATCTTATTCTCACATATCTCTGATACTTGACAAAGTGTCTATACATTTATCTTCATGGCTATGTACAGGAATATGATAATCTTCTTAGGTGCAGACTGAAACTTGACTATAGACTGGTACAGACTAGTGCAGACTCGTACAGACTGGTGCAGACAAACGCAGACTGGTTAATCGGAGGTCTGTACACTCGTTATAATACCTCGCGCGTTCAGGTATCACTGCGCGAGGGTGATCCGCGAGGAGAAAAGGATCTACGTTAGCAGCAATCTCATTGGCTGCGTTACATATTAATACGCGGATCGTCGGAATCAGAATTTGGTCCGTCTCTAAGACAGTGCCATCTCGTAGTACAGAGACGGACTAGCGCTGCGCCTGCGCTGTTGTGCTTAGCGGGGCGCGCTCTAGAGGGAAAGTTGTGTACGCGCTGACTACGCGAAACTATGTACACAACAGAGGCTCCATAATGGTGTGGGGCGTTTGGAATTGGAGTGGTATGGGACTCAGGATACCTCAAGATACGACTCTGACAGGTGACACGTGCGTAGGCATCCTCTCTGATCACCTGCATCCAATCATGTCCATGTACATTCCGACGGCATGGGCAATTCCAGCAGGACAATGCGACACCACACACGTCCCGAATTACTACAGAGTGGCTCCAGAAACACTCTCGTGAGTTGATACACTTCCACTGGCCACAAAACTCCCCAGACATGAACATTATTGAGCACATCTGGGATGCCTTGTAACATGCTGTTCAGAAGAGATCTCCACCCCCTCGTAATTCTTACGGATTTATGGACAGCCCAGCAGAATTCATGGTGTCAATTCCCTCCAGCACTACTTTAGTCGAGTCCATGCCACGTCGTGATGCGGCACTTCTGTCTTCTCGCGGGGGCACTACACGATGTTAGACAGGTGTACCAGTTTCTTTGACTCATCACTGTGCAATGTATGGCCCAGTAGGAAGGAAATATAAATAAAAGACAATTGATATGTTGAAAATCGTATTCTTCATTTTCAGTTCAGGTATTACATCACACATTCCCGTCTCCGCTGCGTCCGCAAGGCGGGGCTCAGCCGCGGGTACAGCTGGCCACGCGGGATGTAAGTGGGTCTTTCCTGGCCACCATGCGTCGTGCTGTCATCAATCGCCGCCCTTCCGCTTCGTAGTAGAGTTGGTAGACTACAGACACTTTACCGGCAGAGCGTGTGTATGTATCGCGCCATGAATAAAGTTATGTAAAGTAATTGTTGAATTGTGTTCGAATATTGATCATCTGCTCGTCCTAAGAACCTCACTCTCCGCCGCCAGAATCTGGACCAGAACCTTTATCTTACTTTCCATTTCACAACTGAGTCCAACGCGATCGTAAATACACATGTCTAGAAATTGCAAGAAATCGTTAATGATAGTTGCAATTATTTATTTACGTGAATTCGGGCGTGCATATAGATTAGATTAGGCACACAAACATAAGCGATTACGGATGTACGTACAGTTTATGCATATTCAAATAAAATTAGTTTCAAATTAAATTTCTGCTCTGTACATATATATCTAATGATAGAAAACTAACCATACTTCGACTTTTTTGAAAAAAATTGAAATGACCGCAATAAAAAAGTGCTACTCCTCCGTCTATTTTAATCATTTTTGGCTCGCATTTTTTTGCGGATACATTCCGCAATAACCAAAAACTCTACGTATGGGTTTGAAAAAGTGATGATTTAACATTGTGATCTAAACCCGGCCAGAATCTAGAAGCAGTGTGAAATATGACTCATGCGACCAAATAATTTAATTTCTCCACAGTGCAGATTTTATGGCTTCAGGACCACGGTCACTGGTTACTTACGAGTGGTTTTTGAATTCCAGCTCGTCCTGAAATAGGCAGCTTGTGGAGTTCCCTTCGCGTCATTTGGTTGCTGACAGGGTTCGCGAGTGCGATATTCAGTTCTGACTAACTTTTACAGTCGTCGTCCCGTTATTTTTCGTCAAAATCCTCTTCAGTGACCGTCTGTCTCGACCACTCAACACACCCTATCGTCTGCGTTGTAACTTAGCGTACGATTTCTTTCTGCCTTCCTTCGATTCGGTGCCAAACACTTCGGCTACCTTCGTTACGGAAACACCTACCATACACTGGGCCCAATACACCACTGCGAGGTTCGGCTTGGGTCTTGCGTTAGGAGCTTTCCGAAGTAGCCCTGTGAACAGCCTAATCGCGGGGAGGGGGGGGGGGGGGAGGGGTGGTGAGGTCCTTCCATTGTGAATCAGGCGCCAACAATGCTTATTAATTGTGCCGCACATATTCGTAGTTCATACGTTCGTAGTTCACCTGAGCATCTGAGTTACCGACTCCTCTTCCCAAACAGGGCAACCCATCTCCCGCAACGGCGTCCCAGGTCAAGGATTACGATAGCTGTCCGCGTTCGGCCCCTTCTTTCTGAGCTCGAGCTCTTCCCTCTACCACCTTTCCTCCTGGTTCTCTCACATACACCTCCATGGTCCATACCTCGGCCACAACTTCGTCTGGACTTCTCACAAGGCCCAAACGACTCAGTTCATCCTGAGGCCCTCCGCCACGAATTTTTCTCTATTCTTGGCGCGTCCCAGGTCTCGGAGATAGTCTACACTGATGGCTCGATGGTACATGGTCGCGCTGGCTTCGATTATGCTCACGCTGCACGTACTGAACAACTCTCCTTGGCGGATGGCTGCAGTGTTTTCACTGCGGAGTTGGTTGCCATCTCTCGCTCTTGAGCATATCCGCTCCTGTATGGTGACTCCTTACACAAGCTCTTCGCCATCCTTTGGTAATGACTACCCAGGAGTCCCTCGAACAATGTGGACGTTCGGTGCCCTTCATCTAGACCCCAGGTCAAGACGGAAATTCGGGAAAGGAACTTGCTAACAGGCTGGCCAAACAGGCCACCAGTAAACCGACGCCTGCCGGTGTGGCCTAACGGTTCTAGGCCGTTCAGTCTGGTACCGCGCGACCGCTACGGTCGCAGGTTCGAATCCTGCATCGGGGATGGATGTGTGTGATAGTAGTTCTAAGTTCTAGGGGACTGATGACCTCAGTAGTCCCATAGTGCTGAGAGCCATTTGAGCCAGTAAACCGACTATGGAGATCGGTACACCGGAAACTGATCTCCGATTGGTATTAAACCGTAAAATTTTTGGGATCTGGAATGCCGAATGGCACACTCTTACGGCCAATAAATTACGTGCCATAAAGGAGACAACAAATGTGTGGAAGTCATCCATGCGAGCGACTCGCAGGGACTCCATAGTCCTTTGCTGGTTCCGCATCAGGCATACTTGGCTGACTCACGGTCATCTCCCCCGTTTCGAGGACCCACCCCAGTGTCGCTGCGATTCTCGATTTAGTCGACATCTCGTTGGAGTATCGCAATCTAGCCGCCCTGAGGCGGACATTTAACATTCATGACGCATTACCTATGCAGTTAGGTGACAATACCTCAACGGTGGATCTAGTTTTAAGTTTTATTCGAGATGGTCTTTTTTATCACTCAGTCTAAATTGGGCGCCTGGCCTTATCTCCCTGGCAGGTAGGGTTAGGCGCTATCCGCATTTTGACGCTTCCTCACTCCCTTCGGTGCTACCTGCCATTTGACTTGTTGTCCGTCTTTTCACAATCTCTGTTTATTGCCTTGTTTTTTTTTCTCTTTTCTTTTCCTTTTAGGCTGGAGACAATATTGCTCTGGTGCCGAGTGTCGTGGCTTGAAATATGCATCGCGTGCAGTGTGCAAGACTTTCCCCCGCCTGATGTATACGGTAGTCTCTCGCTGCCGTCGCCGATCACCTATCGTATTGCAGAGTGGCAGCAACCCTGTCTGGAAAGATTTTTACGAAGTGACGTAGCAATGAAGTACAACGACTCATTTGCTTTACAAGATTAAAGATTTGCCTGCAATTCCTATGAAATAATAAAAGAGGAGAAAAATTACGGTGATAGTAACAAATTAACAATTTTGCAATTCATTAGCAGTTTACAATAAAAATAGAAACTTTCTAATAAGTTGCCTGTGTCTACATAATACGCCTTTATCTTGTTGTAACCCTGGGAAATGGACAAATTAACACGAAAAACACAGTGCTGCAACCTCAGTTTTCGCCCTTTAGCACAGACTATTCGTAACTCCTAAATAGTGATATTATCCCCTATCATAACATGATTTTTGAGCAGAGTTTCAAAAAATTAAAATCACTAGGAAAGTACTGGTGATTTTTCAGGTATGCAACCACTTATCACTTTTCTAGAAAAGCCGCGAACGACGGACGGACAAAATTTTTTCTTATTTGCCTATTTAATTTAATATTTTGATTCTACGTATCTTGAAACTGAGTGAGTCAAATTTCTCAATTTTTGTTCGATTTTTACGTTTATTACAGAAAAATGGTTCAAATGGCTCTGAGCACTATGGGACTTAACATCTGAGGTCACCAGTCCTCTAGAACTTAGAACTACTTAAACCTAACTAACCTAAGGACATCACACACATCCATGCCCAAGGCAGGATTCGAACCTGCGACCGTAGCGGTCACACGGTTCCAGACTGTAGCGCCTAGAACCGCTCGGCCACACCGGCCGGCTATTACAGAAAATAATAGGAGTAAAAAACGGAATATATTTATTTCAGAAACCGGTTATTTTGAGCGGTTTTATCAGTCAGGTTGTTTCAAAGCTAAACAGCCATCCCAAACAAGCATCCCATTCGTCATACTAACACTCTACAATGTATCTAACTAATATGGTCGACCGAAAACTAGCATGGTACCCCCATCTACTACCCACACAACCAAGTTGTTCCATCCTCAGGAAATGAGCGTAGGGCAAAATATGCAGGAAACCTGCACCGCCGTTCTAGGCAAGGTCATAGTGGAGATGTTTCGCCATTGCTTTCCTCAGTCCTATTATGATTGACAGGTGTGTGTCTTTGTTGTGTGGATGAGTGTGATAAGTGACTGTGCGGTACAGTGTCGCATTTGCCTTGTTATGGATGAATGGAACGGACAGGGAGAAACCCGTACCGGCACTTAGCCTAGTCCTCTTGAACATCACCGAGGGCACCGCCGACCTTAACGACCCTATGCGACGGACGGATCTTTGCCAACAGTGTTACACGCCCTGCAGAGAGGTTTAAAATTTTATACAAGATCTTGACGCAAAGTCTTGTGATCAGAAACGCCACCACCCTTCCTTCCCTTGCCGGTGTCGGCAGTGAAATTTTCCACCACCAGGATTCGAACCGCCTTAACTCCGAGTCGCGCGCCACACCATAAGCGTGCGTCACTAACGTGGGCCACCGTGGCGTGTAACCATGCAACAAAGAAACCATAATTGACTAAAATTACTGAAAATATTAAGTGGCTCCGCATCGGGATTAGAGTCTTACAAAAGCCTTATCCTAGTCATCCTAAAATTTGCGAACGTAACCTGAAATCTCCACACCTACAACGTTTCACCACTCGTTACAGTTCCTAGAACGTTAAGCGCTATGCCTAGCCTTCAGTGTCCTACTTCCCTTTTTTTTAAATGTAACCTGTAGCAGTCAATAAAATATCCTCTTTCTTCAAAATCATATAACACCTTCGCAAATCCTACACATTTTGATAATTCGAAAACAGCAATCCAATTGCCTGCTTAGTCCTCTCAAACTCTGAGCTACTCATGTACCTGTACGTCCACCATTCCGCCACCGCCGCACCCTCCATGTACGATCCTAGTTCATCTTCAACAGCCTTCCTATCCCAGAAACCTGCCATGAAATCTAATCATTCTTATATTCTCCATGTTATCAACTGTTGTTCAATTAGTGAAATGTATCTCCAGTTGCTTAATTAGAACTTTATCAAGTCCACACGACAGGTTTCGGCCCTTATATTAGGCCATTATCAAGTGTATCTGAAAGTTATGCTGTAGAGAAGCAGCATCATTTGTTTTTCAATAAATAATTCGACCAGCAACAACCCTGGACTTCACATCCTTCCCTTAAATTTATACTCTAGAGTTTTTCCCACCCTCCTGTCCCCCTAATATCATTCCCCACTCACTACGTAACAATACAGTTATCTGCATTGCCCAATTGGTCTTCAGTAATGCGCCCCTCCTTCCTGCTTACACACAATATTTACTAGAATTTTCTGGAGCGCCATCGTCATCGACTTAACGCCAGCCACACCATCGCCTTAAGTGTTTCATACTAAATTTTTGAGAGGAATAATTTATTGTATTATAGTCCTGTTACTTTAATCTTTTAACCATGTGAGGAAATAAAATCGTCTGCTAAGAAACAAAATCATCCTACTACATCAGTCTGAACCTATTGACTGTATTCGAGCCTTGGTCTCTCTCTACAATGCCTACCCCACACACATGCCTCCATTATCAAATTAGTTGATGCTTTTGGACGTGTCCTACTGGCCTAATCCTTAATTAAGTAATACCGTCATACTGACATATGTCTTGGATTAGGCAATGGCATGCGGCTGTCCTCATTCATATCATTTAAGTTTATAGGGTTAAAGCTATAAAGCGGTATGAAACTAATGTTGCATTGCCACAGTCCCAGTATAAAAGACTCATAGAGCAAATGCGTAATGCTTTTTATTCTGTATGTGCGTGTGTATATGTATGCATGTGTGTGTGTGTGTGTGTGTGTGTGTGTGTGTGTTTGTGTGTGGTTCATGTCATTGCTGTTGGAAGAAATTTATGCAAGATCGAGCTATTTATATCTTACATGTAACTAGCAGTCCTCACATTGTAGTAAAGCGTTTTTGAAACATTTTAAGGGCAGTATCTTTTCAAAATCATACATTATGCCATATGTAACATCTTCTAGAATTTCTAATACTGCAGAAATACAATTCGACTATTCTTCGGGAGTAGTGTACCTTCCAGTAGTCTTCATTGGTGAGCAGTAATAAACTTGGTCTGCTCGGACTTAAACGTAATTTGTCCAACCAGGTTCAAATCGTCGTTTATGCCTGGATATTCTGAACAGGAATTACAATTCCGAACAACTTAAAATGGAAGGAACACATACAAAATGTTGTGGGGAAGGCTAAACAAAGACTGCGTTTTATTGGTAGGACACTTAGAAAATGTAACAGGTCTACTAGGGAGACCGCCTACACTACGCTTGTCCGTCCTCTTTTAGAATACTGCTGTGCGGTGTGGGATCCTTATCAGATAGGACTGACGCAGTACATCGAAAAAGTTCAAAGAAAGGCAGCACGTTTTGTATTATCTCGAAATATGGGAGAGAGTGTCACAGAAATGATACAGGATTTGGGCTGGTCATCATTAAAACAAATGCGTTTTTCGCTGCGACGGAACCTTCTCGCGTAATTCCAATCACCAACTTTTTCCTCCGAAAGTATTTTTTTGACACCGACCTACATAGGGAGAATAAAATGGTTCAAATGGCTCTGAGCACTATGCGACTTAACTTCTGAGGTCATGAGTCGCCTAGAACTTAGAACTAATTAAACCTAACTAACCTAAGGACATCACACACATCCATGCCCGAGGCAGGATTCGAACCTGCGACCGTAGCGGTCGCTCGGCTCCAGACTGTAGCGCCCAGAACCGCACGGCCACTCAGGCCGGCTAGGGAGAATCGATCACGACGATAAAATAAGGGAAAACAGAGCATGTGCGGAAAGATATAGGTGTTCGTTCATTCCACGCTCTATACGAGATTGGAATAATAGTGAATTGTGAAGGTGATTCAGTGAACCCTCTGCCAGGCATTTAAATGTGATTTGCAGATTATCCATGTAGATGTAGATGTAGATGAACAGCTTTTCAGATGTGACGTATAAAATACATTGATCGCAGCATTGCCCCCGAGGTTCAGTCACTCCTACACCCAAAACAAACAGAAAAAAAGAAAAATTAAAATAGAAAGGAAAAAATGGATAAAATAGTAAAATTTATAAGTAATTTGTTTCCTTATACCAAAAAAATCAAAGTTGGATTTGGAAATCATTGTCATTCAAACAAATGTGAATCATTTAGTCAACAATAGCTAGAGAGCATCTATGTGCTCGTAGACGAAAGCAGCTGTAATATGCGGAGTTAAACGAAGGATGATTAGGACTTAACGGCCCGTCGATATAATTAGAAGCGGAGAGGAGTTTAAGATCATAGAAATCTTATATGTAACTGAATTTGAAGTGGTTTAAATTTATTGATACCTTCAATATATGGGTACTTTGCACAGAGTATTGAAAGCCAAGACTGGCAGCTACTGGGAATAAATGAATATCAGTCCAAAAAAGCACATATGTTTTCAACTTAAGTTGAAACTGTTAGCCCCGGCACCAACTGCTCCAGCAGTCTTCTTAGAGTGAACGACTAGTTGTGTGAGTCAGGGGGTACACAGTAACTTAGGAGGTCATGTACAGATGAGACTCCTGCAAATTATTTCCCACCGAAATGAAACACAGCAATAAACAATAATGAGCGTGGTGTCAGGAATACTGCTCACAGTGCCATTCTATCGCTAAAGTTGGCAACGAGAAGTTTCAACTTATTAGCAGCTTTTGCATTTTAACGACCTCTATCGAATCACTACTGGCGAAGCCAAGAAAATATGGGCGCACTGTACTGGGACTTAAGATACGGACTACACGAGCACAAATAGCAAAGCTGACCACCCGCCTTGTTCAGTTATGTGTCATCAGATACAAAAATTTCAAATCGCATTTAATTCTGTACATTAGACACTTAAGGTCTGACAAAAATAAAGCTTAATGCTTGAAATTTATCTCTAATGAGACAGAAATTCTTATTTCTTATGATATGTGCATGGAAAAGCGCTTTTCAAGACACCTCTAAGATACACTCGATTGTCGAAAAATGTTTACGGAAGCGATTACAGAAATCATTTGACGCGGAAACTTCGTATGAGAATGTATAATCTGTATTACTCCGATTTTCGTGTAATTACAAAATTTATAAGATTAATCCATCTCGAACACAAAGTGCATCTTGCAAATCTTTATAAGCATTCTGAATGACCAGTTTGCAGAATCAAATTACCCTAAATGTAATTCCAGTGTCGAAGAACTTCATTACACATACAGGGGTTGGACAAAAATATGGAAACAACTGGAAAAAGGCATGTTTGTACACACACTAATGTGCCAAAACATTATGACCACCTGCTGTTTGTCCGTCTTTGGAACGAAACACATCACTGATTCAGCGTATCAGGTATCCAACAGTTTGTTGGTAGGTTTGTGGAGCTATGTGACATTAGATGTCTGCGCACGGATCATGTAATTCGCGTAAATAACGGGCCGCTGATTTGCGTACGCGGTTATGGCTCCGGATAGCGATCCAGATGTGTTCCATCGGATTTACATCAAGCGAATTTGGACGCCGAGACACCAACATGAGTTCGTTATAATGCTCCTCAAAACACTATAGTACAGTTCTGGCTCCGAGAGACGGACTTGGTGTAGCTGAAAGATGATGCCGCCGTCGAGGAAGACACCAAGCATGAAGGGATGCAGGTGATTAGCCGCTGTCAGCGTGTCTTCGAGTACTACCACGGATCCCATGCAAGCGCAGGAGCATACCTCCCATAGCTTGATACTGCTCTCACCAGCATGCATCCGTGGCTCGCTGCACATTTCGAGCCACCTCAATGACGGCGTTTGTGGAGATGACCATTGGCCTAGTGTGCGATTCACCCGAAGAGCCGACTCGTTTCCACTAATTGACAGTGAAATCCCGATGGTCCCGTGCCCACTGCAATCGTAACTGACGCTGTCGTGTCACCAGCTGAACATGTAGGGGTGGTCGGCTGAGAAGCTCCAGCATTGTGTTCTTTCATGAGAGATGCCACAGATCACCATCTATCCTACTTTACGGAGCAGATAAGCCTCCGAACCCCACTTTCTGTGAAGAGTCTTAGACGTCCAACTATTTACCGCCTAGTGGTAATTTCAGTGTCCTACCTCTTTCCGTAGATTCTCACGACAGTATCAAGTGAACATTTGATCGGCTTCGCCGGTTTCCCAGACTCTGCGTAATAATAATCGGCCCTTTGCCAAAGTCCTTCTTTCAACAGATCTCCCTGTTTGCAGCCCATATCTTCGCTAGGGTGATCCTCCTTTGTGTCTGCTACGCTTACGTACACTATGTGATCAAATGTATCCGGACACCTGGCGGAAAATGACTTACGAGTTCGTGGCGCCCTCCATCGGTAACGCTGGAATTCAATATAGTTCCCCCCCCCCCCCCCCCCCCCTTAGCTTTGATGACAGCCTCCACTCTCGCGGGCACATGTTCAATCAGGTGCTCGAAGGTTTCTTGGGGAATGGCAGCCCATTCTTCACGGAATGTTGCACTGAGGAGAGTTTTCGATGTCGGTCGGTGAGGCCTGGCACGAAGTCGGCGTTACAAAACATCCCAAAGATGTTCTATAGGATTCGGGTCAGGACTCTGCTGGGCAGGCCAGTGCATTACAGGGATGTTATTCCCGTGCAACCACTCCGCCACAGGCGGTGCGTTATGAGCAGGTGCTCGATCGTGTTGAAAGATGCAGTAGCCATCCCAGAATTGCTCTTCAACAGTGGGAAGCAAGAAGGTGCTTGAAACATCAATGTAGGCCTGTGCTGCGATAGTTCCACGCAAAAGAACAAGGGGTGCAAGCCCCACTCCATGGAAAACACGACCACACCATAACACCAACGTCTCCGCATTTTATTGTTGGCACTACACACGCTGGCAGATGACGTTCATCGTGCATTCGCCATACCCACACCCTACCATCGGATCGCCACATTGTGTACCGTGATTCGTCACTCCACACAACGTTTTTCCACTGTTCAATCGTCCAATGCTTGCTCTCCTTACACCAAGCAAGGCGTCGTTTGGCACTCTCACCTCCCGCCTAACTGTAAAAGTACTTGCAGTGGATCCTGATGCAACTTGGAACTCCTGTGTGATTGTCTGGATAGATGTCTTCTTATTACACATTACGACCCTCTTCAATTGTCGGCGGTCTCTGTCAGTCAACAGACGAGGTCAGTCTGTATGATTTTGTGCTGTACGTGTTCCTTCACGTATCCCCTTCACTATCACATCGGAAACACTGGACCTAGGGATGTTTAAGAGTGTGGAAATCTCGTGTACAGGCGTATGACACAACTGATACCCAATCACCTGACCACGTTCGAAGTCCCGTGAGTTCCGCGGAGCATCCCATTAGACATAATGACTACTGAGGTCGCTGATACGGAGTACCTGGCAGCAGGTGGCAGCAAAATGCACCTAATATGAAAAATGTATGTTTTAGGGTGTGTCCGGATACTTTTGATCACATAATGTACTTTCGTTACGGCTTCACGTAACAGCAACGCCACCAGGCGGCGTCCAACTTTGAGTTGAGTAGTGGACAATGTTTTGGTCTATTAATGCAGATGTGGATACTATCTAAGCCCGCAGGTGGCACTGTTGTATTGTATTGTATTGTATTTGACCACGAGCAGCGTCTGTGCGATGCCCTGACTACGGTTCATACGTTCGTGGTTGAACAGTGTTCCATGTAGCCACGAGGACATTATGTCGGGGCTAAGTGAATCCGAACGGGGGCAGATTGTTGGTGCTTGTATGGCAGGTGCTGATTGGTTGATTGGTTTGTAGATTAAAGGGTATAAACTGTATGGTTATCAAAAAAGTTCAAATGTGTGTGAAATCTTATGGGACTTAACTGCTAACGTCATCAGTCCCTAAGCTTACACACTACTTAACCTAAATTATCCTAAGGACAAACACACACACCCATGCCCGAGGGAGGACTCGAACCTCCGCCGATACTAGCCGCACAGTCCGTGACTGCAGCGCCTTAGACCGCTCGGCTTGTATGGTTATCAGTCAATTTTTCCTTAGACATACAGCTCTCAGAACAAAACCATATCCCTAAAGAATCCTATCGCCCGAAATTCGGGGAAGGAACAAAATGAGTAAAACTATGTGTGTAACCACACTGAAGTAGAAAACGAGAGTAGAAAGCCAAAATTGGAAACATTAACGCAAAGGAATAAATGAGTAGAAGGGGTTAAACAATATAGTAGACGGCCTGGGCTGGCTGATCGTAAGAATAAAAGAGAATGAACCAGCCACTGTGCAACACAGTAGCTGTACCAGTTGTTAAGCCATGTGTTTGTCGCTCGTTTCTGTCTCCATTTTTATTAAAACAGCACTGAATGCTCTCCCCATTTTCTATATGACGCAATATTTCAAACCAAAGCATATTTTACGATAAAAAATTACTTCTTTTTTAAAATAGATTTGTTTGAAAACGAAACATTTTAGCACTGGTGCTATAGTTCAGTGATATTTCGGTTTCTTTACTCGGTTATTAACAAAAAAAAAAAAACAAAAAAAAATACATGCATAACAACCGAGTCCAAAGAAATAACGTAATATACCGGTTATTCAA
This sequence comes from Schistocerca americana, assembly GCF_021461395.2. Classification (NCBI taxonomy): domain Eukaryota; kingdom Metazoa; phylum Arthropoda; class Insecta; order Orthoptera; family Acrididae; genus Schistocerca; species Schistocerca americana. The sequence goes on along the minus strand of NC_060121.1, from coordinate 320,971,555 downwards.
AAATAAAATACCGGTATCGGTTTTAATTGGTCGGTTTCTCCCATCTCTAGATGGTAGTGGATGGAGAGATGGAAGTCAGGGAGGCTTGTTCAAATGGTTCAAATGGCTCTGAGCACTATGGGACTTAACATCTATGGTCATCAGTCCCCTAGAACTTAGAACTACTTAAACCTAACTAACCTAAGGACATCACACAACACCCAGCCATCACGAGGCAGAGAAAATCCCTGACCCCGCCGGGAATCGAACCCGGGAACCCGGGCGTGGGAAGCGAGAAGTCAGGGAGGCGGAAGCGAAGGGACATACATGATGATTTTCTGAGTTTAATAGGATTGGTTTTGAAGTACGAAAGGCTTCACGAAGGTAAAGCTGTTTAGGAGGATTTGGAGGGACCGTTAAGAATCTTGGAGGTTGTATGGTGGGCAAGCGGATAAGGTGCAGTGATTATGAAGTGGTAAAGAGGCTTGCACAGGATGAACTGGGTTGGAGAGTAGCATCAAACCAGTCTGCGGGCCGGCCGGGGTGGCCGAGCGGTTCTAGGCGCTACAGGTTCGAATCCTGCCTCGGGCATGGATGTGTGTGATGTTCTTAGGTTAGTTAGGTTTAAGTAGTTCTAAGTTCTAGGGGACTGATGATCTCAGCAGTTAAGTCCCATAGTGCTCAGAGCCATTTGAACCAGTCTGCAGGCTCATGACTACAATAACAACTTATTATTTAAGCCACGAGAGAAACCACAAGAGTGTCCAATCTCAGCGCCTTTCGAATAGATACCTCTCGAGCGACGACTGAGAAAACAGCTGTTCTGCGGGCAGAGAACCACCTGCAATATCTCCGCGGAGGTTTCTATAATTAGCCACTTTGAGAGCGCCGCCTTCTACCAGCTGGAAAAGCGCCAGCGCCACTAGGAAAGTCGGAGGCTTTTCTCGAAAGGACCCCGCGCGCTGCGGCGCTGGGACGCTGGCGAGCGTCGGATTGAAGGGGGTGGGGTGGTGGGGGAGGGGGGGGGGGAGCGCAACACATACTCAATTAGCATGCGGGCCGCGACAGCGGTAATACCGCGCTCAGCTATCCGCAGACGCAAAGTAATGGCGCGAGCCGGCCGGCAAAACAAATTAATAATAAGCCGCGCAGCGCCGGATAAATAACGCCGCGCACACGTGCGGCTCGCTCCTTTTGCTCCGTTTGTGTTCCATTTCGCTCCTCCTCTTTTTTTTTACCCTCTCTGCACTACCGTCCTCCGTGTTAATTTCACCTGGTGAACTGCGAGAAAAGAGATAAAAAAAGAGGGAGAAGTGATACTACAAAAAAAGGAGGGGAGTACTACCGGAGTGACACATTACAGGCACTTGACAGCGGGCTGGTGGCGAGTAGTAACAATAAGAAAAAGGAGGCGGGTGTTCCGACAAGGCCTCAGTTACAAGTAAAAATAGTGCAACAAATGGAGGCCGATAATTCAGACGGCGCTCACGTGGCGGCCAATGAGGTCCCCAGGGAGCAGTGCAGCGAGGCCCGCGCGTGCTATAGGCGTGGCCTGTCAGCCTTTAAGCGCCTTTTGCCCTGGTGGGGGCCGCAGTCCCGATGGCTCACCTGCAACACGACCACCTGCAGCCGCACCAGCCGCCGCTGGCGGCGACCACGACGACGCACACGTCGACGGTGCACCGCCGCGCCGCCGCCGGTAAGATGCGCTCAGCTGCCGGACCGACAGCAGGTGGCCGGCGCTGCCATCGCAACGGGGAACTTACAAACTGTTTAGCTCCTCAGCAAAACTTCTGTAGGTGAAAAATCTTCGGCACCCTACAGAATGCCCCATACACCACTAGCAATACAGCATTAAGGGGGGTAGGACGTCAAACGGGCCGACTTGGAGCAGGAGAGGCACCACAGGACATTTCAATATCCACTGTCTATAATTTTACAAATAAATTTATAAAACTTTGTCAGCATGACCAGAAAGGATTCAGAATTCACACTCTTAGCAGTGGAAGTTGTAAAACATAACGAAATAATTTTTTTTACATGTGAAATTTTCGTAATTTCTTTCACTTACTAGTGGCAGCATTTGTTGCTATAGGTACACTTTTCTTTATAAGTAAGAGAGATTCTTCGATGAATTTTGCACAGCATACAAACCATACTTAAAGATGTATGGAACTCTAGAATTTTCCAAATCTATTAAAAACTGTGGTAAAAATTGAGGTAATTAACTACAAAATTTGTGTTTTTTCAATACAACAGCTCATTCGTTTTTTCATAAATTAAATAAATTGTAGAGTTTCATACACCTGTAAGAACGGTATGTATGCTGTGCAAAATTCATCGAAGAATCTCTCTAACTTATGAAGAAAAGTGTACGTATAGCAACAAATGCAGCAATTAGTAAGTGAAAAAATGATGAAATTTTACACGTAAAAAAATTATTTTTTTTATGTTTCCGAACTTCCACTGCAATGAATGTGAATCCTGAATCCTTCCTGGTGATGCTGACAAAGTCTTATGAATTTATTTGTAAAAGTATAGACACTGGAAATTAAAATGTCATGTGATACCTCTCCTGATCCAAGTCGGCCCGTTTGACGTCCTACCCCCCTTAAATAAGGCCACTGTTCTCCCTCCGGCACGAGGACATGCTCGAGTACCCCTTAACTCACGAGATGACTTCTCTGTAACGTGTACTACCAGGTGTCGTCTCTTGGACTCCTGTCTTTAAACCCAGATTTAAGGCGTAAATCTTTCGAAAATTTTAATTTGTTACGTAACATTTATGTTTACAATTATTTAAGTGCTAGTTAAATACTCCTCCTTCATTTCATTGCGCTGAATAAAGCCAGCAGTATGTTACTTTTTATCACGCACAACCACATAATTTGTGCGGCTTTTTCAATAGTACACATAAACAAACTGTTAGAGAACTGAAATTTTAAGTTCTGAAAAGCTATGGTACCTCTGTACCAAACAAATTTTCTCATAAATCTAGATACTGGCGTTTTAACCTGCACGTAAAAACTTAAGTCGATAGTCGAAAGTAGAAAGTGTGCAAAACTGGCATTCAGTGCTGGAAGATACAATTTCCTTACCACCACTCATAACACATATGATTTAACCAATACCTTAAGTATTCTATTAGAGAAACAAGGAGTTTCTCATCAGCATTTTCCGGAAGTTCTTCCTCTGAATGACCCTCTTACTCGCTGCCAGAATTATGACCTCTGGCTAGTGAAAAGTCGTAATCTTTCTCGTCTACTTCCTGTTCTATGTCACTGGCATCATCTTCCATCCACCGACTAACATTTTCGTCAAACTTAGGATGCGTAAAATTGACAAGTTCCTGCGAACGCTTTTCGTACTGTACTACTGCCGCGCGGTATTAGCCGAGAGGTCTCAGGCGCTGCAGTCATGGATTGTGCGGCTGGTCCCGGCGGAGGTTCGAGTCCTCCCTCGGGCAGGGGTGTGTGTGTTTGTCCTCAGGATAATTTATGTTAAGTAGTGTGTAAGCTTAGGGACTGATGATCTTAGCAGTTAAGTCCCATAAGATTTCACACACACATCGTACTCTACTGACGAAAACAGGTAAGTAGTTCTCGAGGTGCAGTCTAAGAGACTCCACACATGTCACCAACAGTTATCATCAAGAAAAGGATAAGGCGATAATGCAACTGACAATAAAACATTTAAAGAGTGTAGGAGGAGATGTAGAAGCATTCCGCCAGAACTGATCCTGGAAAGTGAATTTGAAAATTCTCACGTGGTCTGAGAGACCATACCTCGTGAGTTAAGAGATAATAAAGTTGGCATTCCGTTCTTCCAGCCCTTAAAGTGGCCTCCGAAACCTCCCTCAAGCAGCTACGCAGCTGTCCTCATTAAACTGAGAAGGCACGCAAACACCCAACAGGTCACAGATTTTGCTCATGTCTTGCACGGCAAAAATGCTGCTCTGGTACCATTCGCTTCTCAAGCATTTGCGAGAAATTAAGGTTCAGAATTTTACGAGCCTGAACCATGCGGGGGCGCTCTTCCCCGTCGAGCAATTGTGTCAACGCAACGCCTAAGTGGTCAGACTAGAAGTCTGTCCGTACTGCGTTCGGACCTCATAATCATTTAATTCATTTTTCTAATATTCCAAGAAAAACATGTATCGTTACAAGGAATCATGGAATAAGGAATCGTGATGAAATGCAGCCGACCGAAGTGGCCGTGCGGTTAAAGGCGCTGCAGTCTGGAACCGCAAGACCGCTACGGTCGCAGGTTCGAATCCTGCCTCGGGCATGGATGTTTGTGATGTCCTTAGGTTAGTTAGGTTTAACTAGTCCTAAGTTCTAGGGGACTAATGACCTCAGCAGTTGAGTCCCATAGTACTCAGAGCCATTTTTTTCGTGATGAAATGCATATCTATTTACCAAAACATTCTCGCAAATATAGCGTGCCATTTTCAAAGCGGGTATAGCCCTGTATGACTACGGCGATACACGCTTGAATGCTTTGCTTTTGTTCATATTCATTTTATATCCTCCCTTCAAGATACTGTCCATTCCGTTCTACTACTCTTCCTGGTGCTCTGCTGTCTCTGACAGATATACAATGTCGTCGGTGCACCCTAAAGTTTATATTTCTTCTCCCTGAACTTTAATTCCTATTCCAAAACTTTCCTTTGGTTTTCTTTAGTTCTTCTTCAATGTACCACACTTGCCATTATTTTTTATTGGTTTGGTCTGTTATGTTTTCTTTCTTTTCTCATTTCTTCCTTTTCGGCAGTTTTTCATTCTTTCCTGATATTTTTTTCTTCCTTCTTCTATCCATATTTCTCCTGTCTGTTTCTTTGTTTTCTCCTGGAACCCCTTACAAATTTTTACTTTTGCTCTGAACTTTTGTCTTCCTCCTATTTCTTCTTCCATTATTCCCATTTCCGTCAGATCTCTTTTACTTTGTTGATGCAAGTTACTGATATTTCTTGGTTTCTGTCAAAAAAAGTTAAGAACACTTTTTGTTATTCTTTTTTATCTAGCCTATGGTTCAAATGGCTCTGAGCACTATGGGACTCAACATCTGAGGTTATCAGTCCCCTAGAACTTAGAACTACTTAAACCTAACCAACATAAGGACATCACACACATCCATGCCCGAGGCAGGATTCGAACCTGCGACCGTAGCGGTCGCGCGGTTCCATAGTGAAGCGCCTAGAACCGCTCGGCCACACCGGCCAACTATCTAGCCTATTTAGGTGTCCATAGAATACAGCTCTTCTCTTCCTCATTGCGTCTAATATTCGTCATATTCTTTTATAAACTTCTTTATTAATTGTCAATAATAATATTCTTCTGGGTTTGAGGCCGCATTGTCATCAGTAAAATTCCGACGTTTCGGCGACTGTTGCAAGGCCTTCCTCAGGGTGTACTGCTGACAACGGCCGCGGAAGCCTACGTTTACATTTCTTTATTAATTCTTAATTTCCATTCCCCATTGTCATAGTTTGGTTCCAAGATTTACCTCATTACTTTACATTCCTCCTTTCCTATTTCACGCAATAGTCTGGCTGTATTTAACGAATAACCTCCACATAGCAGTCACGCACTTTGTAGAAACGGCGTGTTCTGGAAACAATCTCCTTGGCTGTGGCTAAGCGTTTTTCTGCAGTGTCCTTCCTTCTAGAGTGATAGTCTTACTCGGTCTAAGGCGCTGCAGTCATGGACTGTGCGACTGGTCCCGGCGGAGGTTCGAATCCTCCCTCGGGCATGGGTGTGTGTGTTTGTCCTTAGCTTAATTTAGGTTAAGTAGTGTGTAAGCTTAGGGACTGATGACCTTAGCAGTTAGGTCCCATAAGATTTCACACACATGTGAACGTTTGATAGCCTTACTACGCGCGCAAAATTTCTGTGAAGTTTACGAGACAGGAGTCATGTATTCGTCGAAGCGAAGCCGAAGGCGAGTAGTTTGTTCTGTCGACTTGTGCATTAACTGGGCAAGACAAGATTCTGAGTTCGAATGAGTACTGGTCCGGCACACGGTTTAAATGTGCCAGGAAGTTTAAAAAATAGCGCACACTCACTTAAAGGGAGAGAAATTCAATCTGAGACATCCTGGACCGGCCGCGGTGGTCTTGCGGTTCTAGGCGCGCAGTCCGGAACCGTGCGACTGCTACGGTCGCAGGTTCGAATCCTGCCTCGGGCATGGATGTGTGTGATGTCCTTAGTTTAGTTAGGTTTAAGTAGTTCTAAGTTCTAGGGGACTGATGACCACAGCTGTTAAGTCCCATAGTGCTCAGAGCCATTTGAACCATTTGAACATCCTGAACGCGTACAACTTCAACTCTTAAATACATGCTTCACAAGCAACCATGCCACACGTTTGGAGCCTACTACAGCCCTTTTTCGTACTATGCAGGGAGGGAAAAATGAATTATGTACAAATCTCAGTAGGCACCCTAATCTGCTATGTCTACTCTCATAACGCCTGCACGAGACATACAATGTAAGCAGTAGAACTGTTGTCCTATCATATCGGTTCCCTAATTTATGCAAGAGTCTTTTGCGGGTATGACTTCGACCTTTTCTACCATTTGAGTTCTCTGGCCTTTCCAGTATATTACTTGAAGAAAAACAGCGTCAAGCCACTTCTTATGTAATTTTACTTATGTGATAACGCGTTCCGCGTTTCAACCATCTTCAATTGTCATACATTTATATCTTCATTGAGAAGGCCAACAGAAAATTATTGAATATCTTTTATCTCGACAAAGAAACATACATTCCGGGTACCACCATAAGAACATGAGGAAAATCGAATTTTAAATATATTTATACTACAATATTGTTGTATCGCTATATTTTACAATTACATCCAGAAATGTCCGTGGACACGCTTTCCTTTTTGCCCATAAAGACTTCCTTCTTTTTGCATCTCATCAATAAAATGATATATGTAAAATCTCTTTAAATGATTGTGGAGATTGTACGTTCCTTCATCTGTGGCATATGACCGACTAAGCACACCACAAACAGTTTTCATTGGTTCTATGTTCTGTCAACGCTGTCGCACACCTGATCTCGGTTTTTGCATACTAAAATAATGTTATTTTACGACTACAAATGTAATAATGACGTTTCCTGAAGCATATTTGTACCTACGATTTCTATCTTATACTGTACTACTGGACCTTAGTAAATAATACTAGGTTGAATCCATTGACTGAATTGCTTCTTTCTTCTCGCTTCTTCCAAAATTAGATTTCTAACGGATGTAAAGCGTACCCGCCTGTTCTGAAAGGCATCTGTGCGGTTTGCGGTTCTTTCGGTATTCTTGACTTCCTCTTCAAAACATGGAATTTACAACACGATTTAAATGCATTAGAAGCGACTAGATTTTTATTTATATTTCAGAATAACTGAAGGACTTAAACACGTATGCTGCCACTCACACTCCTAAAGATGTATGCGCAGAAGGCACTGGCTCTCATAATGTAGAGAATGTTCGTGCTTGGGACTGAAGCGGAGAACCAATACATGCACACGCTCAACTGTTGATCAAGTTGGTACAACAAACGATGAAGAGGCTATATCTTACAAACTTTGGAAGTTGTTGGAAGAATATAAAAAGTGAGGTTTGAAAATTAATTCTGAGAAGACGGAGGAACATCAATGTTGCGGAGGGTAAGAAGTAACTTGGACATTGACGGACATAAAATCAAATTGTATAAAGAGTTTAAACACCTGCATAGTATCCTATCACGTGATGAACATGTGACAGATGTCGAACGGCGGATCAGGCAGAGTAGAACAGCTATTCAAAAATCGCACCTTGCACTGTGGTCCTCAAAAAAGAATTAAAATTTTAAAATACGATTATATTAACCCATTGTGGAACCAATTACAAGCTATGGGAATGAGTGTTGCGAACTCACAGAAAGAAATAAAATGAGGCTTAGAGCCTTAAAAGAGATCACTTCAGAAGAGTATGTACAATTTTCCGTCTTGTCCGCGCAAGATACGAGGGGCTAAAAGAAGGGACGCAGATGCATTATAGTATTACGGATAGAAGAAATACGGTTAGAGTGGCAAGAAAATGTCAAAACAATGGAGGAAAACAGGTGCCCAAAGAGAGCACTTCAATTGCAACCTCCTGGAAGGAGAAGAAAAATGAGACCACAAAAAGGATTGCAATGGGTTATCCAAGAAGCGATGGAGAGCAGAGTAATGGATGAGGGAGGGGAAGAACGACGAGATAGAGGCGACTGGCTACAGGGGTGCGGGATGCGGCGACAGCTGTATAACACCCGCAACAAGAAGAAATTTGTGCAGATTCATTGTTGGGCTTAGTAAACGTATTTTATGTTGAAGACATACTTAATAATGACGATAGCATTACGCCATTTGCGCATCTAGAGCGCGATAAATTTTTGTTAGCATGACTGTTGTTTGTAGTAATAATTCCGAAAAAATTGAAGTGATAGGCAGCTCCACACTGCCTGCGACAAAGTCTGTGTGTTGCATTGAGGATTGATGAAAATCATCTACCATTATTCTGTAAAAAGTAATAGGCATGATTAATTACAGGTTTACAAAAATGTTCACCGATGCGTCAGAAAGCCCGCAACGTATACATTGAGACAGAGCAGCACCAACTTCATCATTACCGTAGCATTAGTAACATGTTAATCGGTGTATGATCTACATTTTCAGGGGTGAGGATACGTGTACTGACAGCATACAAACTTTTTCTGAATACCCTCCGCCCCTCTTGCAAACACCAAAAAGAAATCTTTACAGAGCTTTTATTCTGCTGGTGATGTTCATTATTAACAGAGTTTAATTAAAAGTGCATTTATTAAAACACTGACGGATGTCGATGTAACTTCGTACACGAACACACCAAATCATTAGAGGTACAATGCTCTGTGACACGTAGAACGGCCAACGGAGTGCATTGGTTGTTACTAGACATGGTAGGCTATATAAGGGACGTGAACAGCGTGAGATGTTGAGTGATCACTGTGAAGGACACGGAGATGGTGCTTACTCCTGTGAGGCAGCGTTATCAGCACTTGAGAGAGGCTGAAAGGGGCTTCATTGTGGGCCTCAATTTGTAAGAGTCGAATTGTGCAATATCCAGATTTGTGGGGAATTCGGATATGACAGTGGCCGCATGTTGGACTGCTTGGGAACGTGAGGTCAGGCAAACTCGTCGTCAAGCATCCAGTCGAACACATCTGACCACCACAAAGAAGGACCTCGATAGGTGCAACAAGCACACCGTAACCCCTTCAAATTTGCGCCTACCATCCGAGAAGAAGGGCACCATTGGTCGGAGGTCAGCAATAACTGGACTACGGAATTACTGTCCTATGCGTAGGCTGCCACTAACATCACAACATAAACAGTTGCGTTTAGAGAGTTGCCGTCACAGGGAAGCATAGACTACTGATGAGTGGCGTTGCATTCTGTTCAGCAGTGAATCGCGGTTCTGCACTACCGGGGATGAAAATCGTCGGCGGGTATGGAGGCGACATGCAGTATTCTTCCGGTGTCTTGGAGAGGCACAGCGTTGTTACTCTTGGCGCCATCGTGTTGGGTATTATCGGGTATTACTTCAGGTCACAGATGTTAGTGAATGAGGGAACTCTGCATCCTCATGTGCTACCACTCATGTGACAGTATCGTGGTGCCATTTTTCAATACTCGTGCACACATGGCACATGCCTCTATGAACTCCATTGACCAGACCTATCGCAGATAGAACATGCGTGTGACCATCTCGGACATCAACTGCGTCCCAATGCCAGCCTCCATGTTATTAAGGGCTAATTACTACAGTTGACGGCAGTTTGCATCAGGAAAGGATACAACATGATTATGACACCCTTCCCAGCCGAATCAATGCATGCATCCAGGCCAGAGAATGTGCAACGTCGTACTCATAATTGGGTTCAAACTGCCAAGTTCCTTGTAAAATTGTCTCGATTTTGTAATCACAGAAATAACATCACAAACCTTCTCAACTCGTAAACTGTAATTTCATTTCCTCCTACCCTCCTATATGATTCATGTTTTTTGTCCAGTAGCGTATTTTAAAACGACGTCACCTCCCTACATACAACTGCGGTGTCTTCCAGCGGGCTCAAAAAGCTATAACGGTTATATTCCAGAGCATCTATATACACTATTCTATCAAAAGTATCCGGACATCCCATGTATTGCAGAAATGACCACTAGATGACACGAGAGGAAGACCCGCTAGTATAAAAGGGGGCTGCGAGTATTGCATTGCCAGCAGTAAAAGGAGAATGGGTCGGACGGGGGATCTCAGTGACTTCGAACATGGACTAATCATTGGATGTCTCAGTAATAAACACATCACGAGTATCTCAATCCTTCTAGAGCTGCCCATATCAGTTGTTAATGATGTGAATGATCAGTGGAAACGTGAAGGAACAACCACAGCTTAACAAAGTCCAGATAGACGTCGTATACTTATGAGCAGGAACTATAGAGCATTGTGGAGAGTGGTTGTAAAAAATCGCATGAAACAAGAGAAAGGAATCGTTCGTGAGTTCCAAAGTGTTACTAGCATTCCAGCTACAGAAGTGACTCTACATAGCGAGTTAGAAAGAATTAGATCAATTGGTTCAGCAGGTATTCATAAACCGTCCATTTCCGCAGTCAGTGCTAAGCGATGCTTGAGGTGGAGTAAAGAGCGACATCCCTACTATGGATCACTGGAATCGAGTGATCTGGAGTGATGATCACATGATACCCTATGGCAATCAGATTGAAGTGTTTGGGTTTAACGATTGCCTGGATGAAATGAGCTGCCATCATGTGTAGCGCCAACAGTGAAGTACGGAGGAGGTGGTGATACTAAATGGATAATGATATGAAAGGTACACTTCGATGATCATTATTGCTTGTACCAGCACGACGATGCACCCTGGCATAAAGCAGTATCGGGCAGACAATGACTTGTGGACCATAATGTTCCTGACCTGGACTGGCCTGCTCAGAGTCCCGACGTGAAGCCAATGGGACATTTTTGGGATTTGCCAGACCGCCGGCTTCTCTCACTTCGGTTCTAGAGGAAAATGAGATGCCGTTCCTCTACATCCTTTCAGACACCTCATTGAAAGTGTTCAAATGGCTCCAAGCACTATGGGACTTAACATGTGAGGTCATCAGTACGCTAGACTTAGAACTACTTAAACCTAACTAACCTAAGAACATCACACACATTCATGCCAGAGGCAGGATTCGAACCTGCGATTGCAGCAGCAGCGCGGTTCCGGACAGACATTGAAAGTGTCCCCAATAGAGTTCAGGCCTTTATAGCGGTGAATACTGGACATACACCATACTAATGTCTGTACAGAAACTTTTGATCAGATAGTGTACATCGTGAATATTAGCGGTGCTAGCATACTACCGTGACGGACATAGAACGGAAGATACGTGACTGATGTCCGCCCCCCCCCCCCCCCCCCCCGGCTCACCTGATTATGTAGTTCTGATTGCTAGGAAGCATTTGGTCAATATCATATCTGGGTTTACGAGATGACAGCGCGGAAATGTTCACACAAAACTTTCTACAAGTCATGAAACACCCCTTAGAGCTGGTCTATTCCATCAGAGCGTACAAGTGTTGGTGAATGAGCACAGGTAGTTGAATTTAGTTCGATCACCGTTTGCAGAATGTTTTTTGCTTCCTGCGTAGAGGCATAGTTGCTTCTTTTCAACGTTCTGTGCATTTTTGCAATCACGCGGGACCAGCCCCGATGCGGAAGCATTTTTCGACACAACCAACTTATCAGTTGGGGCCTCATGTACCTTTTGTCAGACATCAGTTACCTTTTCTTGGACTCTTCGTAAGACTGTGTGGGACAATCCAGTGTTGCAGCAGCCTTCGGGATAAACGATTCCAAGAAGAGGAGTCAGTCTTCCTGTACATTACATGCAGAATCTAAGATTTTGTCACAGGCCTTTCCCTTGCCCTCTCGAGCGAGAAGAATTGGTTTTCAATTCCACACTCGTTATTCGTACATCATTATTTTTTTCATCTGTACGAGAAACGAAAACAGGAACTGTGTTTTGGTTTCCTTTGGTGAAGCTATTCCTGGAGATAATTGATCATTCCACTTTTCATTTTATCACCTTCTGCTTCTGTATCTTTATGATCCAAGGGCATCTCGAGATACGACTTTGATCCATTGGTTTAATTTACATAATATTGGATTTTCTTTAGCGCTGTTTGTCTACTCGGCATTTACAAACTTGCTTCTGTATTTACTAATTGCTTCTCACTTACACATGTGTCCTTATACTTGTTTTGACATCGATAAACTTTTGTTTGTCAGTAACGAGGTGGCTTCATTTAATTTTTCACGCAGTTGTCTGCTCTCTCTTAGTAAATTTTTGATATTGATATTGTTATTGGAATACGGTGTGTCTTTCCCATCCCTCACGATTTCCCACTGCACATAATGCGCCTACGGTAGCTTTGAGGTTGAGCCATAGGATCTTCGGAATCTCCTGAGACTTGCATGTTTGCTGTAAATGGTGGCTTAGTCAGAGTTTTGTGTGTCGGGCATGGATCACTTTCATGCGTTTCTAGGTACTGTTGAAATACTGGAGACACTATTTTCTTTGGACAAAATCTAAAGCAATACCACGATTATTCGCAAAAAGAAATGTCCTCAGAGTAAGAATAGAATAGAAACCCGTCCAGTGAACTAAAGGCGAGGAGGAATTCTTAATTCCTAATGGTGGAGAGAACGTAAGAGCCTAATGGAGTGAACCACGGACAAAAAATTAAATTTCAGGCAAACAATCCGATATTATCGTGGTACTGATTTTCAAATTCTAAAGGTGGCAGGGGTAAAATACAGGGAGCGAAATGCTATTTACAATTTGTACAGAAACCAGATGGCAGTTATAAGAGTCGAGGGACATGAAAGGGAAGTAGTGGTTGGGAAGGGAGTAAGACAGGGTTGTAGCCTCTCCCCGATGTTGTTGAATCTGTATATTGAGCAAGCAGTAAAGGAAACAAAAGAAAAATTCGGAGTAGGTACTAAAATCTATGGAGAAGAAATAAAAACTTTGAGGTTCGCCGATGACATTGTAATTCTGTCAGAGACAGTAAAGGACTTGGAAGAGCAGTTGAATGGAATGGACAGTGTCTTGAAAGGAGGATATAAGATGAACATCAACAAAAGCAAAACGAGGATAATGGAATGTAGTCGAATTAAGTCGGGTGATGCTGAGGGAATTAGATTAGGAAATGAGACACTTAAAGTAGTATAGGAGTTTTGCTATTTGGGGAGCAAAATAACTGACGATGGTCGAAGTAGAGAGGATATAAAATGTAGACTGGCAATGGCAAGGAAAACGTTTCTGAAGAAGAGAAATTTGTTAACATCGAGTGTAGATTTATGTGTCAGGAAGTCATTTCTCAAAGTATTTGTATGGAGTGTAGCCACGTATGGAAGTGAAACATGGACGATAACTAGTTTGGACAAGAAGAGAATAGAAGCTTTCGAAATGTGGTGCTACAGAAGAATGCTGAAGATTAGATGGGTAGATCACATAACTAATGAGGAAGTATTGAATAGGATTGGGGAGAAGAGAAGTTTGTGGCACAACTTGACTAGAAGAAGGGATCGGTTGGTAGGACATGTTCTGAGGCATCAAGGGATCACCAATATGGTATTGGAGGGCAGCGTGGAGGGTAAAAATCGTAGAGGGAGACCAAGAGATGAATACACTAAGCAGATTCAGAAGGATGTAGGTTGCAGTAGGTACTGGAAGATGAAGAAGCTCGCACAGGATAGAGTAGCATGGAGAGTTGCATCAAACCAGTCTCAGGACTGAAGACCACAACAACAACAAATGATTTTCTAACTTTATGTTTGATACATTTTCGACTGTAATACGGGAAGTCCGCTAAACGAATGCAATACAGCAGGTGTTCATTCGAAAGAAAAATCCCTCATTGCGTCTTGCTATTCACTGGGACAAAATGCAGTTCCAACCAGAGATTTCAGTCGGAGCAACTCTGGAACACTACTGCAATAAATTTTAAGAATAAATTGTTTTTAGTCATTTAATCAGAAATTCTTTACTCAAAAACAAAAAGAACTATAAATGCTTTTAGAGAAAAATAAAATTCCAGTTCTAGCAGATCAAGAAACCAGAGTCCCAGAAATACTTGCTACTACAGGATCATTAGAGGCATACCAGCTGTCAGACTTGTAAAAGGGATACCATTACTGGGTACAGATTTCTATGTTCTTAAAAGTTTAATAGGAAATGTAGCAAATTTAAAACTGTAACAAATTTAAACTGTCTCAGAAAGACTATTTGTCCTGTCAAATGAAAAACAAAGAATATACAGGCAGATTAAAACTGTGTGCCCGACCGAGACTCGAACTCGGGACCTTTGCCTTTCGCGGGCAAGTGCTCTACCATCTGAGCCACCGAAGCACGACTCACGCCCGGTACTCACAGCTTTACTTCTGGCAGTATCTCGCCTCCTACCTTCCAAACTTAACAGAAGTTCTCCTGCGAACCTTGCAGAACTAGCACTCCTGAAAGAAAGGATATAGCGGAGACATGGCTTAGCCACAGCCTGGGGGATGTTTCCAGAATGAGATTTTCACTCTGCAGCGCACACTCCGCTGCAGAGTGAAAATCTCATTCCAAAGAATACACAGGTTTTAATTTCCGTGCTTTGATAAATGAAGACACGAGAAGAATGCGGAAAAAACGGATGAATTTTGGTATATTTTACAAATCGATAAATCCAAAATACTAAAAATGTACATCGTATTGCTTTAGAGTGACTTCAGTGCTCAGATAGACACGGGAGACAAATTTAAAAACACAGTAGCGCATTAGCCACCCACAAGAGAACCAATAAAAATTGTATGACACTGATCAGTATATGTCGGAGTTCTCACTTGAAACTAATGTTGACCTTCTTCAGGAAGCTCTCAAGAAAAGCCAAGATATGGATATCTCCAAATCCTATGTTTGGAGAATTCCAGATGGATCATGTAGCTGTTTCTAAAAAAATAGTACTAAGGAAATTCTGAATGAGAAAATAATAAGGAATAGTAAATTTGATTCTCATCATAACCTCTCCCAAATTAAGGTTAAACTCCACGCTAATAAAATACAAAGAAAATCCAAAAAACTATTAAAATGTAATACATACAGACTTACTATAACAAAAGAATCAATTCAAAAATTCTAGATGGAATTAAAATAGCTCAAGATGGAATTTGGAAAGCATTATCTATAAAATTATTAATGCTGCACAGAAAACATTTGAGTCTATCAAAAATAAAAATAAGATATGGTGGAATGAAATATATGAAGAATTTAACAGACAGGACCAAAAAATGGGGAAAAAGTTGGTAATGATCAAGGCAAATTGAACATTACAACCAATTTCAACAGCAAAAATAATTAGAGGAACTAAAAGAGATTTTAAAAAGAGGAAACTAGCGGAAATTGAGGAAATTTTTTCTACAAATAATACCCGTGAAGTTTATCAGACATCTAAGGACAGACTGATAGGATGCTAAGCCCCAAGTGTTTGTGGCAGACTTGGCTAAGCAACGCTCAAACTTGTGAAATAATTGCAAAATATTTTGATTAGATTCTTAATTGTTCAGAATCAATCAATAAACACAAATTCTCAACCGCTCATGAAACTCCAGAAAAAGATTTACATTCGACTACAAGAAAGAAATTGAATTAATTGAAAACTTAGAAAAACATTAAAGCTCGTGGATAAGACTTTGTTACAGAGGAACGTTTGAAATGATCTTTACCAAAAGTGAAACATGAGCTAAAATTGTTCTTTGTAGAAATCTGGTAAATAGGAAAATGTGAGTGAAGGGTATCCCGATTCACCCACGACATAAACAGGCAATTTCTTTGCTACCAGTTGCATATAAAACACTTTTCAAAGTTCTACTAAACAGATCAGAAACAACAATGGTTAGGTGATTTTGGGAAGCCCAAATCACCTTAACAATTATTTAGTCTGATGTGTCATTCGCCACAGATTACTGAATTGAAAAGGTGTCCTAGTAAAGTTTGTTGATTTCAAACAGGTCTCTGATTGACAGAGAAACTATAGAAAAATACTCCGAGAATTAGCTAGTCTAATTCATGAAACACTTACAGACACAACATCTGAAGTGAAATTTATGAGAGAAATATCCCAGCCCTTTGAAATCAACAATGGTGAATCGTAAGCGATGGTCTAGCCTCAATTCTTTTAAATTATGCTGTAGAAGTAACGACGAGAATTTGTAATGAATAACTAAATGACTGTAAGTTTTCACAAATAGTGACTTGAAAGTGGAAACAAAAATATGCTAAAAAACAGTCTCACCTTTGCTATACTTCCTGAAAATGTGACATCAGCTGTAATACAAATTTATCTTTTAGAAGAAATAACCGGTGAGAGTGGCTTAAAAAGTTATGCAGAAAAATACAAATTTTTAATAAACATTAAAAACGTACCGAAATTTTTGAAAACAGGTATTGCTCAAACCGAGAAAGTTAAAAAAATTAAATATCTTGAGGAAATAAATCAACAAAATAGTGTGGACAAAGCTGTAATAGAAGAGTGGATATATAAAATAGGTAGTGCATACGGTGCAACTAAAGAATAAAAAATATCTGTCTAAAAATGCAAAAATAAGACATTAAAATACAGTAGTGAAGCCAGAACCTCTATAATCAAGCGAATGTCTAGTGTTCAACTATAAATTAGATACATAAGAAATACTAGAAAGATGAACTATAAGGAAAATATTAGGCCAATGAAGAACTGTGGAAGGTTGGAAATTACGAAGCAACGACGAAAGTTGTCGACATATAGAAAACACGTCGAAGTAAATAGAAAATGAAGACTGAAATTTTTTGGGCATTTATATTTAAAGCAAAAAAGTGGATTAACCAAAAAGATTTTCAAATATTTGGGAAGTAAAAAGTCCACAAGCTGGATATAAGAAATGAAACAGGGTTCGGAGAAAATATAAAATATAAAGAAACAACTGAAAAAAGAAGTGTTTAGGAGAAACCTATTAAATGTAAGGATTCCAAGAAAAGAAAGTGAAAAAAAATTGTCTGTTCAGAAGACAGGAAGAAAAAATATAGTGGATCGATGAAAGAGTACTGGAACAAAAGAAAAGTACAACGAATAAGGATTTTAAATTGGCCCATCCAAGAACGAGAAGAATAGTTTTCAACAGCCAGCGTTTTTTATATGAGTGACAACGTTCATTAGTGCGAGCGACGCACTTCTGTATTGTGATTGCGTTCAATAGCGAGGCTACGATTTTCGATCATTCATTAACAGAACAACCTATTCGCATAATTTACCATAACATGTCGTTGATCTCAGTGTCAGATTTAGATTGACTATCAGCCAATATGTAAATAGTTCTAGGGTTTCATCATATTTAAAAGTTTAATTTTTCAGTAACTCTTCATAGTCGTTCCTGTAAGATGGACAATAAACTGAACGCCTGTAAATCTGTCAAGATGCTTCGAAAGATTAAAATACATGACGCATTAGACACATTAGTTCTTCACCATCATCATCATAGTCGTCACCATTATCATCTATGTCAGGTAATGAACTCTTTTGGTCCTGTGTACTTCAAAATTCGTCAAGCCATCTCTTCATTTGTCTCCCTAAAGATCTTATGCCCTTTCCTTATATGGTTTTATAAAGTTGTAGTTATTCTTGTATTTTGCGTACGGTTTATGTGTTCCTTTTATCTTATCTGATATTATTTTGTTGTTTCAGCTGTGTTTTGTAGAGTCAGTTTAGCTAGAATATCATTTCTCTTTTGATTCATAAATATATCTGCAGCCACGTACCTAAGCAAGTTCATTTCAGATGTTGCTGCCTCTCTTCTTAGGGGCCCTAGCTTTCACCATGCACAGAGTAGCGTAGGTACAGCCGTAACCTTACGGAATTCAGCTGTGTATCTCCCTGAACTGTCTTCCCAACGTTCTGCATATACTTCCACAGAAATAATTAAATAGGTCTAATTAATTATGTATTTCATTATTTATCCCATATGTTATACTGAACCGTAAATATTTAAATTTATTAACTTGCTCTATAATCTGCTTGTCAATTTTGATCATAACTCGTAAGGGGTGATCAAAAATGGCACTGATTTTTTCCTTGTACTGGAGATATTCAGATTGTATTCTCTAGCTGTCTTATTTAAATCAAATAGAGCTTCCTGTAGGTAATTATCTTTTTGAGTGAAAATTACTTGGTTGTCAGTAAAAAGCTGTTAACAAGATCCATTATAAATTTTAAAATCTTTTTACTGTCGGTATCCATTTTTTGATCACCGATATATACGTATATATTTAAAAATATGGGCGAAAGCGGACACTCTTATCTAACTGCTTAATTTATTTGTGTCAGCTTTGTCTAATGTTCACTATTTGATGTTCTTAATTAAGTTCGACATTTTTGTTGTAGGCAGAACGGTCTATTCGAAAGCCAGGGGTCCAATTAGAAATTTAGTAATTTGCACAATCATTAGAAGCAATGCATTTAAAATTATTGTGCGCAGCAACAGGAAACGATGACGAGTTTTATTCAGAGCATAGCGTCATTCCCAACTATTCAATCAACACGAGACGAGCATGACTACTAAATATTTATTACGTGTGTTGAAGGTGTAGGAGGAGGAGAAAGGATCGGAAATCATGATGTCGGCTGCATCGGGACTTTAAGCGAAATCAGTGACGCCGAGTGAAAATGTGTACCGAACCGGGATCTCCTACTTACTAGGTAGTTGCTTTGTTTCATTGTCTTCTTGGTTCTGATGTTATAGCTGATGGGCGCTTACTGTTCACGGTCTGTAACTAATACTTAATTGTAGTAATACTAGTAATATTTTGAATATATATGAAACTACTGCTTATAAAAATTGTGTTTTCGTCAGTAGCAGGTGTCTTTCCTGGCCATGATTTACTTACGTAATAATTAAATGTTGCCCTGGCCATTTTGTCTAGGCTCATTGTTGTAGCGACGCCATTAATGACAAAAATAATATAAGTTATTTTACTATTCATTTAATGCTAAAAGTATAAAAAAGAATAATCTCAACAAATACAAAATGGCGTCTTGTAATATTTTCCAATTAATTTGTGGCCAGAGGTACAGTTTTATTAGGAGTAACTTCTATAAATGAGTACGCTGCCATTGCACATAGGCAGCTATCCTGGAGCATCAAGCCTCACAGAAAAATAACCAAGCAATGTGTTTGATCGGCTTATCGCGTAATATTAACCGTCATAAGACGGATGTCTTCATGTTGGAATACGTATGATATTTTTGGCAATAGCGCCCTGTGAAAATTTAGCCGTGCCTTTTAACAAACATAAAAGAGAATTTTTAACAGAACATTACATTCAGTTATCAGACTATTATCTCTTTCTTTTCTTTTCTTTTTTTTATAAAAAAAGAGTATCCACAGTCCCTGTCCACTTACTCTATGCTCGCTACTTTGAGATTCCTGCAGGAGGTCGAACATGATTATGCTTTCGCACTGAATGGTGGATTCATTGCCAGTTGAGACGACTCAGTTATATGAATGCGTGGTGTCTTTTCTTTCGGACATCTCCGAAACAACAGACACCACGCATTCGTGGAACTAAACATTTAGTTACGTTAAAAGTATCGTCTTTCTTGTATCACCTGCAAATATAAAAATCAACGAAATTAATGTTTTCGGATTCGAGGGAGTTGAAATAGCACTGCTTTCTACCCAGAATTGGCTACAGTTTCTTGATTCTGGCTACAGAAAGAACGGCTTTACTTACTGGTCCGCTGTCATTTGCATTTCGGTGGCTCGCTTCACGGCACCTAGCTCTTCTTATCTGTCTCAGGGCTGTCGTTGACTGGACGAGCTGCTTAGCTGTTTCTGGAACTATATCGCCTAATTTCAGTAGTTATCGCTCTGGTACAACGTTTTTACAGCATAAAGCTTTGGTATCTTTATATGGCCTCTCTAAGAAATGGTGTTGAAGAGACTTTGAGGATGGTTTCATTTTGACTTCATTTGAATAATTTGACTGAATAATTTTGGAAATGGCATTATTAGCTATTCTGTGAAGATATCAACGCCGTGAGAATAGATGCTGCAGACAAAATAAGAAGCACACGAAAGGTAAATTAAAATAAAAACAACAGATATGTGATTTTCATTTGTTATTTTGGACCCCACATCTTAGTAATATTAATGACACTGTGGTTGTGTTTCGTTCGAATTTTCAGTATTAACAATCGGTGAGTACTTTTATTCCTTCCTTATTCACCATCACCTCAATTGTAACAAAGAATTTGTTACTTTATAAACTGGGACTGTATGATTTCCGTCGCTATATTGATCTTAAATAGTATTTTCCAGGTGGCACTCGTCGCCAGAGTTGCTAGTAGCACGTTAAGAGATTGAAAAAAACAATTCCCATGCCTGTATTTGGCAAAGAATGGGAGACGATGGGAATAGTACAGTTTCTCATCATCAGAGTCGGGAAGCTAATTATTACACCGTAAGGACTAAGTTCAGATACACATGCTTCCTGCGAATTAATATGTTATATGGAGATAAAGGTAGTCATCTAAAGATACTTAGTAACAATAGACTGCTTCGAGTACTATGTTACACATTTTGCTTGTTTCTGTTTCTGCCCAGAACCACAGCTAAAACTTAACACTTCTATTATAATACACTATTACGGTCATCTGTTCGAAAAAATTATACAGGGTGATTTTTCACCGTGTATAAACTGTAGGGATTGATCTACGAGAGAATACGAAACAAAAAAAGGTCTAATGAACTTACCTCCGGAAATGCATGGTTTCCACGCTAGAGACCATTCAATCATACATTGTTTCAGAGACTGCTGTCTAATACGCGCTGTATTTTGAAGCCACTGGTACAGTACGTGTTGAAAATGGTTTCCATGTGTCTGAACGCATGCGTGCACGCATCGTAGCCTGTTCTGTCTCACATGTTCACATCGGCCAGGCCGCATCCGAGCAGTGTCAAAGGCAGCACGATACGCTGCTTCAGTGCCTCCAACTCTGGAATGGGCTCTGCATGCACGATACTTTTGATATGGCCCCGTAATTAGAAATCGCACGGGTTGAGATCCGATGACCGAGCAGGTCATGCAACTGGACCAGGGAAGGCCCGACTGAGATGTGTCCGGACGTCAACGGCAAAGTGGGCTGGAGCCCATCATGTAGCAACCACTTAACCCTTCGAATCATCACTGGGACTTCTTCCAACATGGGAGGTAAAGTCATCTGCAAGAAACGTCGATAGTTCCGGTCTGTTAGCAGACGTGGAAGGAAGACTGGTCACAAAATACGGTCGGAAATTGTTCCGGCCCACACATTCCGGCCGCACCGATGCTGATGATTCCCTGTCACCATGCCATGTGGGTTCTGCATACTATCCCACAGATGTTGTGGAAGTTGAAGATCATTCCACGTAAAGGTTGACTCATCTGTGAATAGGATTCATGACACAAATCCCGGAATCTTGGTTGCCTGGTGCAGAAACTAATGACAAGACTGCTACCGATGAGAAAAGTCTGTCGCTAGTGAGCTCTGCACACGCTGTAGGTGATAAGGGTAGCAACAATTGTCATGGAGAATGTTCCACGCGCTCGTCTGCCTTACCCTGTACAGGCGGGCCAACTGCATGGTACTGACACAGCGGTCGCCTTCCTCAGTGTCGATCACATTTTCCTGCAAGTCTGGTGTCCGAACATTTCGGATACGTCCTTCATGATTTCCTGCTTCCTAAAACAATCCTGTCTCACGCAAACGGCGAGACACTGTTGCAAACATTGAATACTGTGGTTCTTGTCGGCGGGGTAGGTCTCCTGATACAACCTTGCTACCCGCCTTGCCATTTGCTTTTCCGTGACTAAACAGCATATCGGAAAGCTCTCGATTCGAATACGGAACCATTGTTTACAATGCTGCATCACATCGGGCACAACATTACCAATTTCTATGGCAGGGGAAGGAGGTACGGCATGACGTATGACGAATAGCACCACCCTCTAGGAGGGAACCATTCATACTGTAACTGTGGCTGCATGGTACAGCGTATCTTAAGCTGCAGTCTGTAACGAAGTATAATTCCAGAATGAGATTTTCATTCTGCAGCGGAGTATAATTCAATAAATGGTCTCTAGCATGGAAACCAAGCATTTCCGGACATAAATTCATTAGACCTTTTTTCCGTATCCTCTCATCGATCAATCCTTAGAGTTTGTAAACGGTGGAGAAAATAACCCTATATACCGTTACACGGGAGCCATAATACTGAATGCTAACAAAAAAAGTGAAGCTCGCAGGAAACATGGTCGGATCCTGATGTGACTTCGTGCACACTGTGGCTGCTAGAATTGTCACCATAGTGCATCAGTGTTATTCATGTTTAGTGTTAATACCAGGCGAAGTAGCGTATACAAGGGGCCTGACCAGCGCCAGATGTTGAGAACTCACTGAAGGAGATGCCACGCACTCCCATGAGACTGCGATATCCGCACCTGACACAGTTTGAAAGGGAGCTCTTCGAGGGTCTCCATTTGGCCGGCTTGTCGACTCGTGGGGTATCTAGATTTCTGGTGCATCTGGATGTGAAAATGTCCCGATGTTGGACTGCAAGGAAACTTGAGGGTAGACACACCGGCGTATAGGTTCAGGTGGACTAGGTCTGAAAACCAAAGGGATAATCTCCGTGTTGTGCACCGAGAAGATTGTAACCACTTCACATCTGCTCCTGCCATCAGAGAACAGGTAATGAACTGCCTGCAACATTCTATGTCATCCCATGGCACTGATCGGAGACTAACGGCAGCCAGACCAGGAAATTGCGGTCCCATGCGTAGGCTGCCGTTAACACCTCAACGCAAGTGGTGCCGTGATCGAGAAGCATGGACTCCTGGTGAATGGCGTCGCATTCATTTCAGCAATGAATCGCGATTCTGGACAACACTGGATGATAAACGTTTGTTAGTACGGTGGCATCGTGGGAATAGGACCCTATCTTCTAATGTTTTGGAGAGGCACACCAATGTTGTCCTGACGTCTCGGTTTGGGATACGTCGATATCAATTCAGATTACGGCTGATAGTGACTGAGGCAACTCTGAAAGCACAACAGTACATCACGTACATACTGCGTCCCCTTGTCGTTCCACTCTTGTCATAGTATCGCGGAGCCATTTTTCAACATGATAATGCTCGTCGACACATGTTACCTGACCGTGATGCTAAGGTGTTCGTCTGGCCAGCGAGATCCCCAGATCTGTCCCCGATGGGACATGTATGGGATCAGCTAGGACGTCATCTGCCAGTATGCTGGATATCAAAGACCATTTACAACACTTGTGGGCTAGTTTGCCTCAGAAAAGGTTATGACAGCCTTATGATAGCCTTCCAAACAGAATCGGTGCATGCATCCACGCCAGAGAGTGTGCAACGCCATAGTGATTAGTGGGCTCATATTGCCAAGTTCTTGTAAATATGACTCGATTTTGTAATATTGAATTAACATTGAATGTGTTACGCAGTTTAATTTGATCCAATTCGAAGAATGATCGCCGTTAACATTTGTCTTGGCGTTAACACTTTAACATGAACACCGAAACGATAAACTTTCGCATACATTTACTTTCTGAACTATGAAAGGTATACAGAATGAGATTTTCACTCTGCAGCGGAGTGTGCGCTGATATGAAACTTCCTGGCAGATTAAAACTGTGTGCCGGACCGAGACTCGAACTCGGGACCTTTGGCCGCATCTCGTGGTCGTGCGGTAGCGTTCTCGCTTCCCACGCACGGGTTCCCGGGTTCGATTCCCGGCGGGGTCAGGGATTTTCTCTGCCTCGTGATGGCTGGGTGTTGTGTGCTGTCCTTAGGTTAGTTAGGTTTAAGTAGTTCTAAGTTCTAGGGGACTTATGACCACAGCAGTTGAGTCCCATAGTGCTCAGAGCCATTTGAACCACTTTTTTTCGGGACCTTTGCCCTTCGCGGGCAAGTGCTCTACCAACTTCTGAGCTTCTGTAAAGTTTGGAAGGTAGGAGACGAGGTACTGGCAGAAGTAAAGCTGTGAGGACGGGGCGTGAGTCGTGCTTGGGTAGCTCAGTTAGTAGAGCACTTGCCCGCGAACGGCAAAGGTCCCGAGTTCGAGTCTCGGTCCGGCACACAGTTTTAATCTGCCTGGAAGTTTCTTATGAAAGGTATATTTACGTCAGAGCTAGCGCTGGAGTGTCAATCACATTGCATGGAGTATGTCTCTCTTTTTTCTTGCATGCATATTATTTTAAGGGATCCACAGATTTCTTAACTTGGAAAATTTATTTCGCTTTAACTTTGTGGTTTGTTGCCCTTCCTGCCAAAAATGCGTGAGTTAACCTAGAGGAGGGAAGTCGAGTGCATATCTGTCTGTGAATCGTGTAAAGTTTGTTCTGTTTGTTACAGTACTTTTAACTGTTTGTACATCGTATTTTATGGGAGTGAGCACAGCTTTCACCAAAACGAGTGTGTGAAACCGCTTAAAAAAACATACCCATCCCGGCCGGTGTACGAAACCAACAGTCGTTTATCCTCCCCCCCCCCCCTTTCGGCCCCACCCAGGTATGCCAGACCTCCCTGTCTCTCAAGCTAGCCCGTTGTGCTTCAAGCTAAGCGAGAATGTCGAGAGGAATTTGTCTGTAATGAAACAATGTTACCTCAGCAGTTTAATCTGTTACTATATTTTCGTTGCTACAGCTACCAAAAGCTTGACGCACATTGCCGATATGTCACAGTTCGTCCAATTTTCTCACTGTGTGATTATTTGGATTGTTGTGTTTTCTTTTTTAGACTTACCGTGTAAATAATTTATAAGATTTTATGAACAGATGATTTATGATGTCCCATGTCTGCCTATAATGAGACGAAATAAAATCCATTGAGATTGTCTACAAAGCATTTGTCAGGTCATCAGTATTTCACTACGAATCATGCATTCCTCCTTTGAATATTTTCTAAATGTTGAGAAATTCGTACATAGTTAGTATAGCAGACAGGCATAGAGTATTTAAGTGTACGTTAAGTGCCAGCCACTAGTCCAAATTTGACGTCCTTCGTAGATGAGCTACATCTTTCAAGGACAGGCCATGAGAACATCAGTGTCAAACTTAACTTTCCAGCCAAAAGATTAACGAGTTCCTTCTACCGTACATTGCTTCGGACGTTGACTGCATGCTTAATGTTTCAATAGTTTAATCACTGATATGGGTGCCAGGTTGTTCATATTGTCATGGACATGGCATCACTTAAAAAGGCATGCTGATTTTTTTGTAAATTTTCTTCATCGAAGTACCTAAAAAGGAATAATCCACAACACGACCCTTTCCAGCCGAGTAGAGCTCCGTAGTGAATAAGACGCTGGAATTATATTCCGTGGACTGAGGTTTCATATTTCCATCCAGTCACCCTGATCTGGATTTTCGCCGTGAATGTTAGAATTGTTCCTACTGCAAAGTCATAGAAGAATCCTTCCCTTCGTTTAACCGTCTCCAGAGACATCCATGAGCTCCGAGGTCTGGCTGAAACACCCTAAATCCTACCATTCCTTCTAATGACCGCCATGACTACGGGATGTTAACACTAATTGTTCTTACCTTTTTGCGACTCAAGATGATAACAAATAAATATAGAACCGTACTATAATATTTTGGGGCAAGTATCAAACGGAGGCCGCAACACTCTTTGTTGCATTAAGAGGCAGTTATCAGCTCTATATAAACGACTTCATGAGACCTCTACGTCTCTAAGCGTTAATTGGCAAAGAAACTGGACTGAAACTTACAAACAAAGGTAATAAATGCCTAAAAGTGTACTCATTTTGTTTTCATGTCAGTACTGTTTATTAATTATTGCTCCCTACCTTTTTTCTATTGGAAAACTATATGTACGAACAGCATATTTTCATATCTACAAACGCTAAAATCGTCGCAAGAAAGGCAGAAATGACTGAATTAATGTAGGCAGTGTTGTACACTCACGCAGGTGCTGAGATAAAAAGAGAGAACCTCAGTAGTGTATAATACACAGCAGTGGTATACAATTTTTGTTTTGAAGCTTTTAATTAATTTACGAAGTACATTTAATTTTAAATACGATAATGATATGAGAAGTGGGATATATTATTATTTTTGTTATTATTATTAACAAGCATCGCAAGCTATGAAAGCTCTTCGTCGCTAACGCCACAATGCTTTGCCAGGCAGTTTTGTCTTGGCATTAAATTTTACAATTCATCACAAGCAAAATTTTCACATCTTTTCTGATGTCGTCGACATAACTTATGTATTTTTCCTTGAAGGTTTTCTGCACATAGTTGATAAATTTTCCTTTCTTCTTGAGTTCGAAGTGCGTGTCCACTTCAACGAAGACTCCTAGTTACGAGGGTTGGAACTTTAGTAGTGGCAACTATTTATTTACAGCTCGTACAAAATAAATATGTGTTTCAAAGTTTTGCTGACCTTCAAGTACTCTCCAGCATTGTGTATAACCCGTAGCCAGCGATGTGGAAGTCGTAGGATACTCTTAGCAGTGCCAGTTGTGTTGACAGTTCGAGCGGCGAGGTCTATTGCCCGACGAATTTGTAGCAGTTCTGAAGCGAAGGCCGTGAAGTGTTTCCTTCAGTTTAGAAATCGAGTTGAACTCACGAGGGCTTAAGTCAGGGGAGTGCAGTAGGTGGTATAGCACTTAGCAGCCCCATCAGTCAAACAAATCAGTAACAGCTTGCACTGTACGTGCTTCAGTATTGTCTTGCAAAATGATTGTCAGGTCCTGCAGAAAGTATAATCACTTCTGTCTCTAAATGTGTGCCCCGACCGGGACTCGAACCCGGGATCTCCTGCTTACATGGCAGACGCTCTATCCATCTGAGCCACCGCGGGCACAGAGGATAGCGCGTCTGCACGGACTTATCCCTTGCACGCTCCCCGTGAGATCCACATGGGCAAACATCTATTAGGCGCACTACGAATGTAGTGGTGTGGACATGTTGGGAATGTGGAGCTCACGGGGAGCGTGCAAGGGATAAGTCCGTGCAGACGCGCTATCCTCTGTGCCCGCGGTGGCTCAGATGGATAGAGCGTCTGCCATGTAAGCAGGAGATCCCGGGTTCGAGTCCCGGTCGGGGCACACATTTTCAACATGTCCCCAATGAAGTACATCAACGCCTGTTTGCAGCTCCATTTAATTATCATTCCATTTAAGTTAGATAAAGTAATGCGTAAGCTTAGGGACCGATGACCTCAAGAGTTTGGTCCCATAAGATCTTACCACAAATTTCCAATTTTTTTCCTTATGCTAGACTTTCGTCACGTTGGTGTAAAACAGTGTGCAGAACCTTGTCTTTCACGCGATCTTGCCGACTGATCTACGCAGGCACAGCCGACGAACCTCCCACGCAATTTTACCTACCTTACACTTCCCAAACGTCACAATATTCTCCTGAATACCTTGCAGCACTAGCAGTCCTGATAGAAATGAGTTTAGAGAGGAGAAAAAAAGGTACTGGTGGAAGAAAAGCTGCGAGGGGTTGTTGTCAGTCACGACTGGATAGATCAAAATGGCTCTGAGCACTATGGGACTAAACTGCTGAGGTCATCAGTCCCCTAGAACTTCTTAAACGTAACTAACCTAAGGACATCACACACATCCATGCGAAAGGCAGGATTCGAACCTGTGACCGTAGCGGTCGCGCCGTTCCAGGCTGTAGCGCCTAGAACCGCTCGGCCACTCCGGCCGGCCTGGATAGCTCAGTCAGCAAGATAATTACCTACGAAAGGTAATGTTTCAGGCTAGAATCCCTGTTGGGTACATGATGTTGTTGCCGAACACACTCCTGTGTAGAGACGAAGATCCATGGCCGGACGTGTGGCCGAGCGGTTCTAGGCGCTACAGTCTGGAACCGCGCGACCACTACGGTCGCAGGCTCGAATCCTGAATCGGGCATGGATGTGTGTGATGTCCTTAAGTTAGTTAGGTTTAAATAGTTCTAAGTTCTAGGGGAGTGATGACCTCAGCAGTTAAGTCCCATAGTGCTCAGAGCCATTTGAAGATCCATGCTGGGAAGTTCCTTTTGCACTGCGAGACACGTCTTTCGACCCGCACGCCTTTAATCTCAGAAGAGACGAATGACCCGAGAAAACACGTGTCTCAACACAAGCCAGCAGTACCTGTAAACACTGGACGAGCTGAAGACTACCGTATTAATTCCCAAACGCGCGTGCGCCGAGGCAATCGTGCCGGCGAGCCCAGCGGCGGCACCTGTTGTGTGGACACGGCGGGCCAGACATTCCGGTTTGCGGGCCGCTACGGGATTCGGGGCACGTCTGCGTGAGATTAAGCTGGCCGCCGCGGGAGGCGCACGGCGTGGTGACACGGAGGCGCCGCGGCCGTCCCTCGCGGTCTCGCCGCCAACCTGTCTCCGCCACGCGGCGCGCGCAGGACGCAGCACGCGTCGGAATCCCACAGGGGGCACGCGTGGGCTGCTCCTCACTTCCCTGGCCTGCGACTTTCTCCTGATGACGCCCAGTCTGTAGAGACTGACGTCCGGTTGATGCTGTGTCACTTGACCACCAAGAGACTTTCCACAGAGTTCCACCTAATGAGTAAAATATGATACACTACTGGCCATTAAAATTGCTACACCAAGAAGAAATCCAGATGATAAACGGGTATTCATTGGACAAATATGTTATACTGGAACTGACATGCGATTACATTTTCACGCAGTTTGGGTACATAGATCCTGAGAAATCAGTACCCAGAACAACCACCTCTGGCCGTAATAACGGCCTTGAACGTCTGGGCATTGAGTGAAACAGATCTTGGATGGTGTGTACGAGTACAGCTGCCCATGCATCTTCAACACGATACCACAGTTCATCAAGAGTAGTGACTGGCGTATTGTGACAACCCAGTTGCTCGGCCACCGTTGACCAGACGTTTTCAGTTGGTGAGAGATCTGGAGAATGTGCTGGCCAGGGCACCAATCGAATATTTTCTGTATCCAGAAGGGCCCGTGTAGGACCTACAGCATGCGGTCGTGCATTATCCTACTGAAATGTAGGGTTTCGCAGGGATCGAATGAAGGGTAGAGCCACGGGTCGTAACACATCTGAAATGTAGCGTCAACTGATCAAAGTGCCGTCAATGCGAACAAGAGGTGACCGAGACGTGTAACCAATGGCACCCCATACCATCACGCCGGGTCATACGCCAGTATGACGATGACGAATACACGCTTCCAATGTGCGTTCACCGCGATAACGCCAAACACGGATGCGACAATCATAATGCTGTAAACAGAACCTGGATTCATCCAAAAAAATGACGTTTTGGCATTCGTGCACCCAGGTTCGTCGTTGAGTACACCATTGCAGGCGCTCCTGTCTGTGATGCTGCGTCAAGGGTAACCGCAGCGATGGTCTCTGAGCTGATAGTCCATGCTGCTGCAAACTTCGTCGAACTGGTCGTGCAGATGGTTATTATCTTGCAGACGTCCCCATCTGTTGACTCAGGGATCGAGACATGGCTGCACGATCCGTTACAGCCATGCGGATAAGATGCCTGTCATCTCGACTGCTAGTGATACGAGGCTGCTGGGATCCAGCAAGGCGTTCCGTATTGTCCTCCTGAAGCCACCGATCCGATATTCTGCTAACAGTCATTGTATCTCGACCAACGCGAGCAGCAATGTCGCGATACGATAAACCGCAATCGCCATAGGCTACAATCCGACATTTATCAAAGTCGGAAATTTGATGGTACGCATTTCTCCTCCTTACACGAGGCATCACAACAACGTTTCACCAGACAACGCCCGTCAACTGCTGTTTGTGTATGAGAAATCGGTTGGAAACTTTCCTCATGTCAGCACGTTGTAGGTGTCGCCAGCGGCGCCAACCTTGTGTGAATGCTCTGAAAAGCTAATAATTTGCTTATCACAACATCTTCTTACTGTCGGTTAAATTTCGCGTCTGTAGCACATCTTCGTGGTGTGGCAATTTTAATGGCCAGTAGTGTACTACAGAAGTCCGCTCCCATACAGTTGTGAGGTTCTCGTTACATACGAGTGCGCCAAAGGAACATAATTGACAATAACACATCTATTCCCTCTTTCTCTTTTAGTGTTCAACCCTGAGGTTGGTTTGCAGCAGATCGCCATTCCTCTCTTCTGTCTGCCTTCCTCTACATTTCCACTTATATGTTACATCCAACGTTATTCATGATCTGTTGCATGTTGCATGTAGGGCACATCCAACGACACAAAAACATTATTGGACCAATAGCAGAAGGAGCTATTGAGGGAAGGAATCGGCGAGGGCAACCAAGGATAATGATATCCTTGGTCGCCCCCGCCGATTCCTTCCCTCAATAACTCCTTCTGCTATTGGTCCAATGATGTTGTTGTGTCGTAGGATGTGCCTTACAATTTTGTCTCTTCTTGTTTGGATGTGGTTCCACAGAGATCTGGTTTCCTGTACTCTTCTAAGCACCTCTTCATTTGTTACTTTTTTTCTGCAGCTGATCTTCATCATCCTTCTATAGCACCACATCTCCAAGGCTTCTAGCCGTTTTCTCTCTTCTATTCTCAACTGTCCAAGTTTCACATTCGTATAGGGCCACGCTCCAAACGAAACCTTTCATGATACGTTTCCTTAATTTCAGACTGATGTTGTTGCTGGTGCCGGCCACGGTGGCCGTGCGGTTCTAGGCGCTGCAGTCCGGAACCGCGGGACTGCTACGGTCGCAGGTTCGAATCCTGCCTCGGGCATGGATGTGTGTGATGTCCTTAGGTTAGTTAGATTTAAGTAGTTCTAAGTTCTAGGGGACTGATGACCTAAGATGTTAAGTCCCATAGTGCTCAGAGACATTTGAACCATTTTTTTGTTGCTGGTGAGTAAGTTCCTTCTCCCATTACATGCAGTTTTGACCTTTTGTATTCTGCTCTCAATTCCTTTCCGGCTTGTACCATCCCTTATGACTGTGCTTCCTCTATCACTTCCAGCTCCTCTCTTCCAATTCTCATTCTCAGAGGTTCATATTCTGCTCGTGTACTGGATACCATCACTTTAGTCTTTTTCTTGTTTATTCACATTCCATACTGATTGCATAGAATTTTTTCCATTGTTCTGAGGTCTTCCTCTAGATCTTCTTTTGTCTCCGTGACTATAGCAATATCATCTGCATAACGTAGCATGTATATCTTCTGCCCATTAATTTTGATCCCCACCTCAGTAGTTTCTCGAAATTGGTCTATAGCTTCCTGGATGTAAGCACTGAATATAATATAATGTCTTATCCGTTTTCCAATATTTGCTCTTGTTCCTGGTGACAGTCTCTAATCCACATTTATTAGGCAGTAATATAAGTTTGTCTTCCAAAGCGCCACACCCTAGCAGGGCCGGTGGGACAGTATCTCTTCAGTGGAGGAAGGACGGCGTTCGCTCGAATCACAGCAGTATGGCCAGCTCCGCGAAGCGTCAGGTAGTGGCTGCTACGTACCGGGAGGCCGTCAGTGCTTCCTCTGTAGCTTTTGAGCTCTTTCAAAGTGTTCTATTCTACAGTAGAGAGTAATTCCGTTTTGACTTGACGATACAAGTCTTCAGTTGATCGTCAGCTTATTACTAGACAACAACTTGTGAGCAGATATACAACGATTCAGTCGCTGCGGGGCACTGGAAGCCACGGTCCCACGTGCGTACCTTTGTACCACGAACGTCGCACGATACACAGACGTTAGATGTTTCAAGCATGGAAAAAAAAGTCGAATTGGTGAGGACACGGCGATGGTACAGCACAGTTCCATCGGAAATCACACGTGGCAATGGAAGTACTGTATTACCAAGGGCGGGGTGATCTTATTAGACGGAGTTGAATCCCACATATTTCTGGCATTACCTCTCATCGGCGAGTATTACTGTAATCGACGGTTCAGTCTTGTGCAACTGTTTTTACATCTGCAGCAAAAAATGACGATTAGTACCTTCAGCAAGACAATGTAATCGCCCTACGGTGATCCAACTGTGAGACAACATTGGCTTTATTAATTGAAACGCCTTTTTCTTCCGGCAATACAATATTTATTTACTTTCCAGACGTGTTTCCCCTTGTATAGTGAGAGCATATTAATTGGATTTTTTCGCTGATTACACAGGTTTGTATTGTACTGTACACATCATAATTTGTACTCAGATAAAATGTTACTTACAGTTATTTGTCCGTGCTGCTAAAATCTCCATTTCTTCTCATTTGATCATACATCATAAGGCGCACTTACACCTCGCTTACGAAACTTCGGTAGGTATTTGCATCGGTTTTATTGTTTTCATATTTAATATTTCGTTAGCTACATGATATGAAAGACTTCATTGCTGCCACGGCAAAAACGATAGATTCATATTACGAGAAATGTGACGGTTTTGTCGTAAAAGCGTTTATTCATTTGGCATGTATGTGTGTAAGCTCTTACAGTATCGGTAATAAAGTGTTCCATATTATTTAGCCAACGGCATGTGAAAACAAGGAAATCATAAGGTCTCGTCTCGAATATGTGCCTGATTTTGGAACATGTAGTGGACCTGTGCCTACTAACCAATGACCAGACGAGAGGAAACGCAGGTTTTGGCAGTACGCACAAATAACTGTAACATTTTAATCCTGTATAAATTACGATATGGACTGTTTCGGATCAAAAAATATCACATGTAAAAAAGTTATATTCTTCCAGAAAAATTCCACTGAGAACACTTTTAATATAAAGGAAGAAACTCATGTACTGAACAATGGAAAATCCAGGATGGAATGTAACAATATAATGAAAAGAAAAGTTGCTACTCACTACACAGCGGAGAAGCCGAGTCGCAGATAGGCGCAACAAAAAAACTGTCACAATACCAGCTTTCGGGCATCAATGTCTTTGTCGGAAATAGACGACAGACACACAAACACAAACACACGCAAACGCAACTCACACACGTACGATTGCAGCCTCTGGCAGCTTCAGCCAGGGGCTTCAGTCATGTGTGTGTGTGTGAATCAAGACGACTCAGCAACGCTTTCTATGTCTCTTGGGTCGATGTCACATCAGGTATCCACAGTCCTTAAAGCGGATGGAAATGTTACAGGCTGCTACCCATTGAAGATGTATCTCTGATTCAATTTCTCTTGAGTCTACATCTAAAAATAAATACCAACTTGTTGTCGATATAAATGTCGGTCTGGACTACAGAGTGCTTTGCTAGGCTTGATCCTATTGGCGGCAGTACCCCATTGCCCACCTCTAACTTGCTGTCCCAGTCACAGGGGACATGGACTGCGAGCCACAATTTCGTTCCACGTAATTTCGGAATTTGCAGCCGGATAACGTCGATTTCTTGCCACGATATTTCGGCAGACAACCAATCAGCCATCTTCATGTGAGTGTTCTGCAATGGAGATTGACAGTTCGCATCCTTGCTTTATATAAAAAATAAAAATCGGTGCGAAGACGCATGTGCCACGACAACCACTACATGAGTGACCTCTTTCGAGTTCTGCACCCTCTTCGAATATTGCTCCGTATGTGGCGCCCAGGCGCATGCGTAATCAGACACTATATGCGCGGTCTCTGTCGGAATGCGCACTCGCGGAGTTAAAATTCAGATGTCAAAATGAAACAAGTTTACACGGCGTGCACTGGACGCCATTTCAAGACATTTGTTGTATCAGCACATGGAGACTGCTTCTCTCACATGGGAATGGGTCAACTGCGTGACCTGGGCCAAGTCGGACTGGGTCCGTAGGGAGTCTGCTTCAAGATTATCTGCCGAGTGTGCCCGCCTGTCAACGTTACTGCGAGAAGATGCTTTCCGACGCTTCGTGGTCAATTTTACGGATAATGTTTTGGACAATGTGACACTGTCAGTGGTTGGGGAAGGCTTGAACTTCGCGTCTAGAATTAAAACTTGCGTTTAACTGATTTTATTATTGCTGTTAGAGACGCTGTCAAACCTTTTACCAGTGACGCCGCAGAAGAAATCAGACCTGAAACATGTCGCGAACTTACGAGAGCTCCATCTCAGAAGAATAACATTTCCTCGACGGAAACGGCCGCACTACGCAAGCTACGAGGAGATCTCAAACAGTGGTCCCTTCAGCGGACAAGGGAAACGTCACTGTGATGTTACCACGAGAGCTCTACTACCTGAAGATTTATAGCTTCTTGAGTGAACCAACATCCAGGAAGATCGATAAAAACCCCACAGGGAGAATAAAAACAATAACGGCGGCGTCGCTGAATTATTCTTCCCTTCCGCGAGAAGTTGCGAAAAAGATTAAGCGCTCACAGCTCCGTCCCACAATGGTAAAATGGTCTTCCAAAAATACACGATGAAGGTCTTCCGTTCCCTCGTATTGTGAGCAATATCGGTGCTCCAAAGTATGACTTAGCTTCAAGAATCAAAATTTTCAACTCACTTTAACGTCCGCATCGAGAGGGTTTTCTGCTCCAGGATTCTGTACCTCAATCGGAAATAGAGGAACTGTTGTAGGCTCTCTTTCTTCTCCGTCTGTCTATCGGTCGATCTGTCCGACTTTAAAAACTGTTTTTCTCGGGAACGGCTAGACGTATCAAGTTGAAATTTATGTCACATACTGATGAGGTATATAGTTCCTTGGCAGTGTAAAATACTGAAGCTTCTAAGTCAATGTAGTCACAAGATACGGATATTTATGTAATATATTTTGTCACTGAAGGGTACTTCCCCTTGACCTGGAATGGAGAAAATTGGCAAGAAGCAAGACTTCAGAGTACAAATATAACAAAAAAATCCTGAAATTGTTAATTTGTAACGATATCATACGAATAAATATTTCTTTTGTCATTTGTTATCCGTCATTAAATTTGAAATTAAAATAACCAGTAATTCTATTTGCATTCGAGCTGAGTGTGTCGTAGTGGTAAGAGTCAAACATCAGCCAAGGAATGACATCATTGCTGATATGGCGCGTTTCGGAATTTATCCATCATCAGATATCCGGGAGTGATTAATGCACGTAGATATGACGTTTCAAGCTGTATGTGAAACAAACATTCGCAGACTAGTCAAAACGCAATAAAGTTATTCCTTGCCTGATGTTTGACTTTTACCATTGCGACCCAGTCAGCGTGAATGCATAACCATTGATTATTATAACAATCGTCGCCTGCCTCCTGCTTGACTTTATGTCACATTTATGTTACTGAAATTAAAAAAACTCTCGAAAATCTTGGAATCCCTGCTACCGATACCGTATCTTGTCAGTATCAACGTCGACAACATGCAAAAATTGTCAATTTTGAAACTTCTTCATTTAAATGTGTGAATCTGTACATAAATTGCTGAATGACTGAGCTACGTTATTTGATTCTGAAACAGCTGAGTAAAACTGAGCGTACTGAGCCCACTTTCTCTTTACTTTTTCTTATCATGCCAACACCGACCCTCAATATTCTAGCGCAATGCAATCTGACCGCTCAAAAAAGATTACAACCTCACTTCAAATAATTAATAACAAAAGAATGGCCCTGAATAAGAAGCAATGACAATAACCTATACATTTCATTAAGCACTTACCACACAAAAACCTTCATTACGCGAACTACTGAAACACAGCGAGCGTCAATACTGCCAGCTAAATAAAAATTTCTAACTACTAAAGCCACTAACTACTAATAGGCATGTGATGAGCAAAGGAAAGATTTTGTTGCAAACCAAATAATGTATTTTCAAACACAAATATAAATCGTCATTGACATCCAGTACAAACATATATAATCATGAATAATATTCAGTCTCCAAGTCGGATACTTCCAGATCGTTAGCCTACGCTAACACTCCAGACCTCTACCCTCCATCAATGCTAACTTCTCGCATCTAACATCCATCACTGCTGGCTGCTCACCTCCAACTGCCCAACAGTACTTCCATCTCCGCTGGCGACTAACTTCCAGTTGCCGAAGACTACTGACGATTAACTTCCAACAGCGAGTCCGACCAGCCACAGAGTCTCTTACGAAGAAAGCGCAGTCAGAGATCCAATACAAAGCTCTACACAGCGCTGTCAACATAGAAGCAGCCCATTTACAATTTCAATGAAATTATCCAACTGAAGTTGCAACTGAGTTGCTATCAAGTCTTCGAGTGAAGCATTTGTGAAACGGTTTGAATTCACGAAACTCAGAGATATATGGCACTATACGGCATTATCGTTTATTTTGAGAGATGCATTTGAGGCCTGAAGATGGCATAGTGGAATGCCGGAACTGGTTGTCGTCAAAATAAAATAAAATCTTAGTTTCACGGTTGT
The DNA here is from genome assembly GCF_021461395.2 of Schistocerca americana. NCBI lineage: Eukaryota > Metazoa > Arthropoda > Insecta > Orthoptera > Acrididae > Schistocerca > Schistocerca americana. The sequence goes on along the minus strand of NC_060121.1, from coordinate 320,935,103 downwards.
TGGATAATTTCATTAATATTGACAGTTATTTAACCAACTGATGTCCCCGGTCCATGATCGATCGACAGAGATTAGACATGCAAAAATGGACATAATTCTCGGTTTCCGGGACGCATGAATTATCTATATACGAAATTAAGTTTGTGCGGAGCCCTCAGCGCGCGAGTCCTACTTGCACGTGGCCACTTTTTTCTTTTTCCCCAGCCGCAGAAACCAGAACACTTGAGAGTGCCATAGGCGGCCGCTGTGGCAGTTCGACGCGAAATGCCAAGCCGTTATCGCGAAAACAGGCGGCTGGAAATCCTCGCTGGCCTATTTGCATAAACGCCGCCGTCTCCGGTAGACCGCCGTGGTTTTTCCGGCTGACTCAGCCACGGGCGGCGCTTTGTCTGCTTGGCAAGAGTGCGCTCTGGATGGGGGAGCTTTCCCGACGGGATTAGCGTGGACGGGCGTGCCTGCACGTGCCGCTGTATTGTACCGCCAGCCGGACCCGAGTACTGCGGGCTTAGCGCGCCGAGAACTTTCCAGGAGCTTCATTCGCTCAACGTCTGCTGCCCACTAGAAGCCTCCTGCCGAGGCTACGAGAAAAGGTTGCGCCCTAGCCGACTACCACCACTATGTCCCGCTGGCATCTGACAGGCACTATTCCTTCTCAACCGCATAAATATCCGCTAATCTCTCTTAAGCCGTGTCTCATAATAGTCCACTTTTTCCGACTCTATCCGCACATTTGCGTACATGATATTTTTATCTGCTTCTGAGTAGTGAAGTGAGAAAATGTAGTGGGACTGACACTAGAGTCACGTTTGCAGTGTGTCTGCTTCAGAAACCGGTCCGCGATTCTGTGACTTTCCTTTACTTCCCACGTCACTTTCAGTAAATGACAGGACAGTTTCTATCATTTGCACTTCCATAAAATTGTTAGTGACCTAGGTGAACTATTAGTGCATCAATTACACCATGTGATCAAAAGTATGCGGACACCTGGCTGAAAATGACTTATAAGTTCGTGGCGCCCTCCATCGGCAATGCTGGAATTCAATATGGTGTTGGCCCACCCTTATCCTTGATGACAGCTTCCACTGTCGCAAGCGTACGTCCAAACAGGTGCTGGAAGGTTTCTTGGGGAATGGCAGCCCATTCTTCACGGAGTGCTGCACTGAGGAGAGGTATCGATGTCGGTCGGTGAGGGCTGGCACGATGTCGGCGTTCCAAAACATCCCAAAGGTCTTCTATAGGATTTAGGTCAGGACTCTGTGCAGGCTAATCTATTACAGGGATGTTATTGTCGTATAATTACTCCGCCACAGGCCGTGTATTATGAACAGGTGCTCGATCGTGTTGGAAGATGCAATCGCCATCCCCGAATTGGTCTTCAACAGTGGGAAGCAAGAAGGTGCTTAAAACATCAATGTTGGCCTGTGCTGGGATAGTGCCACGCAAAACAACAAAGCGTGCAAGCCCCCTCCGTGAAAAACACAACCACACCATAACACCACCACCTCTGAATTTCATTGTTGGTTCAAATGGTTCGAATGGCTCTGAGCACTATGGGACTTAACTTCTAAGGTCATCAGTCCCCTAGAACTTAGAACTACTTAAACCTAACTAACCTAAGGACATCACACACATCCATGCCTGAGGCAGGATTCGAACGTGCGACCGTAGCGGTCGCGCGGTTCCAGACTGTAGCGCCTAGAACCGCTTGACCACTCCGGCCGGCTTTATTGTTGGCACTACACATGCTGGCAGATGACATTCACTGGGCATTCGCCATACCCACACCCTGCCATCAGATCGCCACATTGTGTACCGTGATTCGTCACTCCACACAACGTTTTACCACTCTTCAATCGTCCAAAGTTTACACTCCTTACACCAAGCGAGGTGTCGTTTGGCATGTACCGGCGTTATGTGTGGCTTATGAGCAGCAGCTCGACCATGAAATCCAAGTTTTCTCACCTCCCGCCTAACTGTCATAGTACTTGCAGTGGCTCCTGATGCAGTTGGGAATTCCTGTGTGATGGTCTGGATAGATGTCTGCCTATTACACATGACGACCCTCTTCAACTGTCGGGGGTCTCTGTCGGTCAGCAGATGAGGTCGGCCTGTACGCTTTTGTGCTGTACGTGTCCCTTCACGTTTCCCTTCACTATCACATCGGAAACAGTGGACCTAGGGATGTTTAGGGGTGTGGAAATTTCGCGTACAGGCGTATGACACATGTGACACCCAATAACCTGATCACGTTCGAATTCCGTGGTGCGGATCTCACGATGTCTAATGACTACTGAGGTCGCTGATATGGAGTACCTGGCAGTAGGTGGCAGCGCAATGCACCTAATATAAAAAACGTATGTGTTGGCGGTGTCTAGATACTTTTGATCACAAATATATATATTGTATGCCCCCTATGCTTTTCATTTTACGAGGGTTGCCCAGGAAGTAATGCACCGCATTTTTTGTTTTTGCCGCCGAAAACAATGTTATGGATGCGAAGCGTTACGTATGTAATATTAGAAGTCTCCTAAGTGATTGCGCCAAGTTTCCGTCACTTTCGACAGATAGCGTAGCTGCAGGACAGTTTCAAAATGGCGACCATAGGTGGTGTACGTTACAAGCAAAGTGCCGTCATTGAATTTCTCACTGCTGTGAAAGAAATGTGGGGAATATTCACAAACGCTTGTGCAAAGTCTGTGGAGCGACTGCTGTCGAAGGAAGTCTATGGTTATACTCTGTAGGAATCAGCATGGGTTTCGAAAAAGACGGTCATGTGAAACCCAGCTCGCGCTATTCGTCCACGAGACTCAGGGGGCCATAGACACGGGTTCACAGGTAGATGCCGTGTTTCTTGACTTCCGCAAGGTGTTCGATACAGTTCCCCACAGTCGTTTGATGAACAAAGTAAGAGCATACGGACTATCAGACCAATTGTGTGATTGGATTGAGGAGTTCCTAGATAACAGTACGCAGCATGTCATTCTCAATGGAGAGAAGTCTTCCGAAGTAAGAGTGATTTCAGATGTGCCGCAGGGGAGTGTCATAGGACCGTTGCTATTCACAATGTACATAAATGACCTTGTGGATGACATCGGAAGTTCACTGAGGCTTTTTGCAGATGATGCTGTGGTGTATCGAGAGGTTGTAACAATGGAAAATTGTACTGAAATGCAGGAGGATCTGCAGCGAATTGACGCATGGTGCAGGGAATGGCAATTGAATCTCAATGTAGACAAGTGTAATGTGCTGCGAATACACAGAAAGATAGATCCTTTATCATTTAGCTACAAAATAGCAGGTCAGCAACTGGAAGCAGTTAATACCATAAATTATCTGGGAGCACGCATTAGGAGTGATTTAAAATGGAATGGTCATATAATGTTGATCGTCGGTAAAGCAGATGCCAGACTGAGATTCATTGGAAGAATCCTAAGGAAATGCAATCCGAAAACAAAGGAAGTAGATTACAGTACTCTTGTTCGCCCACTGCTTGAATACTGCTCAGCAGCGTGGGATCCGTACCAGATAGGGTTGATAGAAGATATAGAGAAGATCCAATGGAGAGCAGCGCGCTTCGTTACAGGATCATTTAGTAATCGCGAAAGCGTTACGGAGATGATAGATAAGCTCCAGTGGAAGACTCTGCAGGAGAGACGCTCAGTAGCTCGGTACGGGCTTTTGTCAAAGTTTCGAGAACATACCTTCACCGAAGAGTCAAGCAGTATATTGCTCCCTCCTACGTATATCTCGCGAAGAGACCATGAGGATAAAATCAGAGTGATTAGAGCCCACACAGAGGCATACCGACAATCCTTCTATCCACGAACAATACGAGACTGGAATAGAAGGGAGAACCGATAGAGGTACTCAAGGTACCCTCCGCCACACACCGTCAGGTGGCTTGCGGAGTATGGATGTAGATGTAGATGTAGATGTAGACAGTTAGTCGCTGGATACGGGCGGTGAGGTCATCAGAAGGCGGTTCGGCAGAGCTCCACGATCTACAGCGGTCGGGGAGACCATCCACGGCTGTCACACCTGACATGTTGCAGCGAGCTGACGTTGTCATTCGCGAAGACAAACGCATTACGCCTCGACAGTTGGCGCTGCATCTGTAAATAAGCAAAGGAAATTCACACAGTGAAGCACTGGCGCTGCCACCGGGACAAGGTTTGGTACCGACAGGGCATTCACGCAGTTGTTTCGCGCTGGAGGAAGGCCATAGAAAGGGATGGAGATTATGTCGAAACACCATTCTTTCGTGTGTGTAATTCTCATTATGTTCAATAAAGAATTGTCGAAGAAAATAAATGCGTTCAATTACTTTCTGGGCAACCCTCGTAGTTTTACAAGTATTATTATAGCTATTAAAAATTTACAAACATAAATTTTCAGGACTATCTATAGGGTATATGTGGTCTCTGTTCTCCCAGAAAAGGCCAAAAGAACAGATATCATTTTGAAACTATAGCCATTATGAATCAAGAAATTAAAAAGACGCGAGTGGGCATTGATTTATATCAACGGGGCAAGCTGAAACTTTGTGCCACGCTGGGATTCGAACCTAGCTTTCTTGCTTGTTAGGCGGACGCGCTGACCACAACACCACCGAGACACATTAGTCTCCACACTTGCACTGCCTACCCTAGCATGCCTCCCGCCAGGCCCAAATTCTCAGCTTATACTTCACACTACTGATGTAATGTCCTTGCTCATTAGCCTCGTTACTCGCGGCATCTCGCCAGTTCCTGTAAGAGCTCGAGCTTGGCGTACATCTATGGCAAGAACGGCCATATATATGTGTGTGTCTCTGTGTGTCATTTTTGTTCTTTTTGACGTATCTAAAGGAAGACACACCACATACATAATTAAGACGATGGCAGCCAAAGGTTCCTTCAGTGTCCGAAAGGACAGATACCACATATATATAATTAAGGCTGTGACGAGCAATGATCCCTTCAGTGCAGACGCACACCAAGCTCGATCTCTTATGGGAATCAGCGAAAGGCCAATGAGCAGGGACACTACATCAGTAGTGTAAAAGGATAAGTTGAAAATTTGGGTCTGACGGGGGTCATACTAAGGTACTCGGTGCAGCGGTGGTGATCACTCTGTGATGATGGCGTAGTGGTCAGTGCATCTGCCTAGCAAGCAGGACACCTGGGTTCAACTCATGGACCAGCACAAATTTTCTAATTCAAATGGTTCAAATGGCTCTGAGCACTATGGGACTTAACATCTATGGTCATCAGTCCCCTAGAACTTAGAACTACTTAAACCTAACTAACCTAAGGACAGCGCACAACACCCAGTCATCACGAGGCAGAGAAAATCCCTCACCCCGCCGGGAATCGAACCCGGGAACCCGGGCGTGGGAAGCGAGAACGCTACCGCACGACCACGAGCTGCGGACAAAATTTTCTAATTGCCCCATTTGTATAGATCAACGCTCACTGACTGCTAATGTCTTTAATTACTTTGTGTCCTATCTGTATGGTGATACAATAAATTATTTTATACTGTTTAATCCGTTTTAAAAATGTGTTGTATTGAAATGATTTCTTATTTAACCAATTATTTTCTGCTTTTTAGTCTTGTGGGTTACAAATTTTTCAACTGATTTCAGACATTGTGATGAGATTGCAAAACACATGTCGCAAATTTAGATTTAATTCGGTCGGAGACTTACGACCAATCTTTCTTACCGCGAAACATTTGCAACTAGAACAGGAAAAGGGGGATACGGCAGTAGTATACAAGTTTCTAGATCATTGGGAAGTTAGTTTAAAATCAACTGCAAATTTAATGCCCAACAGACAAACAGACGAGAAATGAAAATAACTTTCGCCGCCCAGAGTACTGTCAGCATCACTGTAACAGCTATTCGTGTGTTTGTATTTCCAAACACACGAATTTTATTAATAAAATCCAAGTCAGAATACTACATTCTTTTCAGACAGAGCTAGCTTTCTACGCTTGGAACGTCCCCAATAAATAAATCGGAGTTGTGAGGAAGTGTACCGCAAATTTCCGATCTTCTGAGCTACTGACGATGTGTTACACATTTCAAAGTCACCGAAGGAGGTGGTACAGTGATATTAATTCGGACGGGTATGAGGAAAGACGGCGGTACGAATCACTGTTCCTCATCCAGGTATAGGTTTTCTATTGTTTCTGTAAATCATCTGATGCGTCTACCTTCTATAGTGTTTTAGAATACCGAGGAGTTGCAGGTTTTGTTTAGTTTTTTTCCACTGAAGAGCTCGTATCACGCCACTTTCGCTTACAGTCCACAGTTCAACCTCGTTTATAGGTGACCTTCAGACTTTGTCTTTGTTATGGAAGAGGTCCCCTTAAATCGTTCGGAAGAAATATCAAAATATTATTTTGGGCTGAAAGAAAATGAATGATACGTTATTAAATGCAACAAGTTATTCATTTTTTGAAACTCCATAAACAGAACCCACTGCGTGATGTTTATGTTCTCACGTGTTCATCAAGTGATTATTTCTGCTCAGTTAACTCTCACTCACCGTTGTATTTAATAGTTTTCTGTAAATGATATTGCAAGATAAACCTGTGCTTCTTCTAAGATGAGACAGTAAATCTATTAAAGCCACAGTATCAGTATACTTCTGAGAGTATTCTATAATATTTAGTTGGCAGTCTTCACAAAACTTTTAATTGCCATTGTTTGTAGAAATGTGCTTATTTCCTGCAAATATGTAGCCATCTCGTGCCATATACAGAATCCTGGACTCCATCATATCCATCACACAATTTGAGTTTCAACACAGCACTGAGACACAGTACCTATATGTTTCGGCCCTGGCATTTAGACAGAAATTGCTTGTTAATGATGATGCTTAGCAATGTGAGTGAAGCAAGTGTTGAGAACGCAATCATGGAGAATTTCCATACTTTTTTTTTTTTTTGTTTGGTCATCAGTCTACTGACTGGTTTGATGCGGCCCGCCACGAATTCCTTTCCTGTGCTAATCTCTTCATCTCAGAGTAGCACTTGCAACCTACGTCCTCATTTATTTGCTTGACGTATTCCAACCTCTGTCTTCCTCTGCAGTTTTTGCCCTCTACAGCTCCCTCTAGTACCACGGAAGTCATTCCCTCATGTCTTAGCAGATGTCCTATCATCTTGTCCCTTCTCCTTATCAGTGTTTTCCACATATTCCTTTCCTCTCCGAATCTGCGTAGAACCTCCTCATTCCTTACCTTATCAGTCCACCTAATTTTCAACATTCGTCTATAGCACCACATCTCAAATGCTTCGATTCTCTTCTGTTCCGGTTTTCCCACAGTCCATGTTTCACTACCATACAATGCTGTACTCCAGACATACATCCTCAGAAATTTCTTCCTCAAATTAAGGCCGGTATTTGATATTAGTAGACTTCTCTTGGCCAGAATAGCCTTTTTTACCATAGCGAGTCTGCTTTTGATGTCCTCCTTGCTCCGTCCGTCATTGGTTATTTTACTGCCTAGGTAGCAGAATTCCTTAACTTCATTGACTTCGTGACCATCAATCCTGATGTTAAGTTTCTCGCTGTTATCATTTCTACTACTTCTCATTACCTTCGTCTTTCTCCGATTTACTCTCAACCCATACTGTGTACTCATTAGACTGTTCATTCCGTTCAGCAGATCATTTAATTCTTCTTCACTTTCACTCAGGATAGCAATGTCATCAGCGAATCGTATCATGGATATCCTTTCACCTTGTATTTTAATTCCACTCCTGAACCTTTCTTTTATTTCCATCATTGCTTCCTCGATGTACAGATTGAAGAGTAGGGGTGAAAGGCTACAGCCTTGTCTTACACCCTTCTTAATACGAGCACTTCGCTCTTGATCGTCCACTCTTATTATTCCCTCTTGGTTGTTGTACATATTGTGTATGACCCGTCTCTCCCTATAGCTTACCCCTACTTTTTTCAGAATCTCGAACAGCTTGCACCATTTTATATTGTCGAACGCTTTTTCCAGGTCGACAAATCCTACGAAAGTGTCTTGATTTTTCTTTAGCCTTGCTTCCATTATTAGCCGTAACGTCAGAATTGCCTCTCTCGTCCCTTTACTTTTCCTAAAGCCAAACTGATCGTCACCTAGCGCATTCTCAATTTTCTTTTCCATTCTTCTGTATATTATTCTTGTAAGCAGCTTCGATGCATGAGCTGTTAAGCTGATTGTGCGATAATTCTCGCACTTGTCAGCTCTTGCCGTCTTCGGAATTGTGTGGATGATGCTTTTCCGAAAGTCAGACGGTATGTCGCCAGACTCATATATTCTACACACCAACGTGAATAGTCGTTTTGTTGCCACTTGCCCCAATGATTTTAGGAATTCTGATGGAATGTTATCTATTCCTTCTGCCTTATTTGACCGTAAGTCCTCCAAAGCTCTTTTAAATTGCGATTCTAATACTGGATCCCCTGTCTCTTCTAAATCGACTCCTGTTTCTTCTTCTATCACCTCAGACAAATCTTCACCCTCATAGAGGCTTTCAGTGTATTCTTTCCACCTATCTGCTCTCTCCTCTGCATTTAACAGTGGAATTCCCGTTGCACTCTTAATGTTACCACCGTTGCTTTTAATGTCACCAAAGGTTGTTTTGACTTTCCTGTATGCTGAGTCTGTCCTTCCGACAATCATATCTTTTCGATGTCTTCACATTTTTCCTGCAGCCATTTCGTCTTAGCTTCCCTGCACTTCCTATTTATTTCGTTCCTCAGCGACTTGTATTTCTGTATTCCTGATTTTCCCGGAACATGTTTGTACTTCCTCCTTTCATCAATCAACTGAAGTATTTCTTCTGTTACCCATGGTTCTTCGCAGCTACCTTCTTTGTACCTATGTTTTCCTTCCCAACTTCTGTGATGGCCCTTTTTAGATATGTCCATTCCTCTTCAACTGTACTGCCTACTGCGCTATTTCTTATTGCTGTATCTATAGCGTTAGAGAACTTCAAATGTATCTCGTCATTCCTTAGTACTTCCGTATCCCACTTCTTTGCGTATTGATTCTTCCTGACTAATGTCTTGAACTTCAGCCTACTCTTCATCACTACTATATTGTGATCTGAGTCTATATCTGCGCCTTACAATCCAGTATCTGATTTCGGAATCTCTGTCTGACCATGATGTAATCTAATTGAAATCTTCCCGTATCTCCCGGCCTTTTCCAGGTATACCACCTCCTCTTGTGATTCTTGAACAGGGTATTCGCTATTACTAGCTGAAACTTGTTCCAGAACTCAATTAGTCTTTCTCCTCTTTCATTCCTTGTCCCAAGCCCATATTCTCCTGTAACCTTTTCTTCTACTCCTTCCTCTACAACTGCATTCCAGTCGCCCATGACTATTAGATTTTCGTCCCCCTTTACATACTGCATTACTCTTTCAATATCCTCGTACACTTTCTCTATCTGTTCATCTTCAGCTTGCGACGTCGGCATGTATACCTGAACTATCGTTGTCGGTGTTGGTCTGCTGTCGATTCTGATTAGAACAACCCGGTCACTGAACTGTTTACAGTAACACACCCTCTGCCCTTCCTTCCTATTCATAGCGAATCCTACACCTGTTATACCATTTTCTGCTGCTGTTGATATTACCCGATACTCATCTGACCAGAAATCCTTGTCTTCCTTCCACTTCACTTCACTGACCCCTACTATATCTACATTGAGCCTTTGAATTTCCCTTTTCAGATTTTCTAGTTTCCCTACCACGTTCAAGCTTCTGACATTCCATACTACTAAACAAATACTCCACAAGACAGGATGCTGATAACCTTGAGCGCCCATAAACTCAGAAAACACACATGGCTGGGGATCATTGTAGAAATAGTAGCCATTTCCTTTGCTATTCCTACCGCGTAATGAGCGATCAGCAGATTACTGTTTAATAGTTCTGTACGTATCCAGATCTCTCTTATCTTCATCTTATAACCGTTACGCTAGATATGGGGTGATGGCAGCGTGATATTACCATGCTCTTCTTCACGTAGATGTTCTCAAAATTTATCCAACAGGGTCTCGCGAGAACTTTATTCGAAGTATTCAAGTTCCGTGGGCATTTCTGTTGCACATTCGTATGAATTATACCGGCACGTTACAAGTCTCTGGATTCGTTAGATATCTATTGTCCAGCCTATTTGATAAGTACTCCAAACAGAGGAACAATACACTAGAATTCGTCACACTAGTGTTTTATATGCGATTTCCATTACAAATTCACTGAAAAGCTTTCCAACATATGTGTTTCATTGGCCGTACCCCATAACAGATTTAATGTCTCTCAATTCATGTTACTTTTTAGCGTTACCCTATATATCCAAAATATGTGAGGTGCTCCGGATGTTCGCCACTAAACCCGTAAGCGGATACTGTAGCGTTATTTCTCTTTGTTATGGGCATTATCTTACACTACTGGCCATTAAAATTGCTACACCAAGAAGAAATGCAGATGATAAACGGGAATTCATTGGACAAATATATTATACTAGAACTGACATGTGATTACATTTTCCCGGCCCGGGTGGCCGAGCGGTTCTAGGCGCTACAGTCTGGAACCGCGCGACCGCTACGGTTGCAGGTTCGAATTCTGTCTCGGGCGTGGATGTGTGTGATGTCCTTAGGTTAGTTAAAGTAGTTCTAAGTTCTAGGGGACTGATGACCTCAGAACTTGTCCCATAGCGCTCAGAGCCATTTGAACCATTTTTTGATTACATTTTCACGCAATTTGGATGCATAGATCCTGAGAAATCAGTACCCAGAACAACCACCTCTGGCCGTAATAACGGCCTCGGCCTTGATACGCCTGGGTATTGAGTCAGACAGAGCTTGGATGGCGTTACAGGTACAGCTGCCCATGCTGCTTCAACACGATACCACAGCTCATCAAGAGTAGTGACTGGCGTATTGTGACGAGCCAGTTGCTCGGCCACCGTTGACCAGACGGTTTCAATTGGTGAGAGATCTGGAGAATTTGCTGCCCAGACCGCAATCGAACATTTTTTGCATCCAGAAAGGCCCGTTCAGGACCTGCAACATGCGGTCGTGAATTATCCTGATGAAAGGTAGGGTTTCGAAGGGATCGAATGAAGGGTAGAGCCACGGGTCGTAACACATCTGAAATGTAACGTCCACTGTTCAAAGTGCCGTCAATGCGAACAAGAGCTGACACCAGGTGATACGCCAGTATGGCGATGACGATACACGCTTCCAATGTGCGTTTACCGCGATGTAGCCAAACACGGATGCGACAATCATAATGCTGTAAACAGAACCTGGATTCATCCGAAAAAATGATGTTTTGCCATTCGTGCACCCAGGTTCGTCGTTGAGTACACCATCGCAGGCGGTCCTGTCTGCGATGCAGCGTCAAGGGCAACCGCTGCCACGGTCTCCGAGCTGATAGTCCATGCTGCTGCAAACGTCGTCGAACTGTTCGTGCAGATGGTTGTTGTCATGCAAACGTCCCCATCTGTTGACTCAGGGATCGAGACGTGGCTGCACGATCCTTTACAGCCATGCGGATAAGATGCCTGTCATCTCGACTGCTAGTGATACGAGGCCATTGGGATCCAGCATGGCGTTCCGTATTACCCTCCTGAACCCACCGATTCCATATTCTGCTAACAGTCGTTGGATGTCCACCAACGCGAGCAGCAATGTCGCGATACGATAAACCGCAATCGCGACAGGCTACAATCCGACCTTTATCAAGGTCGGAAACGTGATGGTGCGCATTTCTCCTCCTTACACGAGGCCATACAGCAACGTTTCACCAGGCAACGCCGGTCAACTGCTGTTTGTGTATGAGAAATCGCTTGGAAACTTTCCTCATGTCAGCACGTTGTAGGTGTCGCCACCTGCGCCAACCTTGTGTGAATGCTCTGAAAAGCTAATCATTTGCATATCACAGCATCTTCTTCCTGTTGGTTAAATTTCGCGTCTGTAGCACGTCATATTCGTGGTCTAGCATTTATCCAAACATCATGCAAAAAAATGGTTCACATGGCTCTGAGCACTATGGGACTTAACATCTGAGGTCATGAGTCCCCGAGACTTAGAACTACTTAAACCTAACTAACCTAAGGACATCACACACATTCATGCCCGAGGCAGAATTCGAACCTGTGGCTGTAGCAGCAGCGCGGTCCCGGACTGAAGCGCCTTGAACCGCTCGGCCACAGGGGCCGGCAATGAGCAAGCTGGTGTTGGCGCCATAATGGTGTGAGATGTGTTTTCATGGAATGGAGTGGGTCTTCGATTCCAACTGAACTGATCAATGACTGGAAATGGTTATGTTCGGCTACTTGGAGACCATTTGTTCCCAAACAACAATGGAATTTTTATGGATGACAATGCGCCATGCCACCGGACCACAGTTGTTTCCGATTGATATGAAATGCATTCTGGATAATTCGGGCGAATGACTTGACATCCAGATCGCCTGACGTGAGTCCCATCGAACATTTATTGTACATAATAGAGGGGTTAGTCCGTGCACAACATTCTGCACCGGCAACACGTCCGCAGTTGTGGACGGCTAGAGGCGGCATGGCTCAGTAATTCTTCAGGGTTCTTCTGACGACTTGTTGAGTCCATGCTATGTCGAACTGCTGCGCTATACCGAGCAAAAGGCGGTAGCGTGCTAGGGTGCTGTGTTCAGTTAATCGAATACACCTCCAGCCGCTGACATATCTACGAAGATAGTGTGTCTGATCATAGCTTTGTTAGTAGTGGAGGATGTGAGGTAGTGTCGAATGCTTTTCAGAAATCTAGGGAGACTTAAACTACCTCTTCACCTCCATTTATTGTTTGCATGGTGTCGTGTATGAATAAAACAAGCTGAGTTTCACATGACTGCTTTTAAACCTTATAAAGTGTTTGAGCAACTTAACATACTCTTGCTACAGATCCGATCCTCAGTGGTGTACAGAGAAGGTAAGCTCCCCTTAACATCACGCAAATGTAACAGAAACAACGTCGCGCAATAAATAACGTCTCATTAAATGAGATTTAGTAAGGATGACCCAGTTAAGCATGAGAGTATGGGTGCCAAACCTAACACGGATGTATTAATGAAGAGACTTATCAAACTATTGGGTGGTGCATATGTCCGTAGCATTTTTGTTTTGCATGTTGGTATTCCGGTTGTCATCTTTTATTTGTAGTTCACTTTTGCTATTTAAGTCGATATATTGTCACTTTTTCATTTGGAGATAGTGAGTGGAGCTATGGACGCTAGAAGTGGAGAAATCGGAACATTCTCGACGTATTCTTCTGTTTGAGTTCAATAGAGGGTTGACAGCAACGGAGGCAGCCAGAAACATATGCACCGTGTATGGAGATAATGGCACTGGACAGAGCACTCCAAGAAAATGGTTTTCTGGTTTTAAAAAATGGTTCAAATGGCTTTGAGTACTATGGTACTTAACTTCTGAGGTCATCAGTCACCGAGAACTTAGAATTGCTTAAACCTAACTAACCTAAAGACATCAGACACATCCGTGCCCGAGGCAGGATTCGACCCTGCGAACGTAGCGGTCACGCGGTTCCAGACCGTAGCACCTAGAACCGCTCGGCCACCCCGGCTGGCCTTTCTCATTTTAAGGATAATCGTTTTGACATTAGTGATTCTCCACGTTCAGGAAGACCTTCGGGGTTTGATGAAGATCATTTAAACGTATTAATCCACAATGATGCACGCCAGTGTATTTGAGAACCGGCAAATGTGATGAACTATTATCATTTCACGATAATGCGACATTTGCATGCAGTGGGGAAGGTTCAAAAATCGGGAGCATGCGTAAGGCATGCTCTAAGCCAAAATCACAAAAATTTGCGAGTGGTCATATGTGCATTTCTGCTTACTCGTTGTCAATTGCATTGTCCTATACCGTTACTGGTGACGATAAATGTTTTTTTTTTATGCTAACGTAAGGAAAAGAAACGAATGCTTGAGCCCAAACAAAGCGTCCACAAAAGAAAATGTAATGAATCTGGTGCAATAGCGGCGGTGTGGCGTACTAAGAATTGCTTTCCCGAGGTGTAACCATCACCGCTGACATTTATTGTCAATAACTGAGACGTTTTGCAGACAACGACCAGGAAGACGACATGAAGTGATGTCACTCTACGATAACGTTCGCCCGCATTCTGCTAGATTGACGAAAAACACTATACAGGAGTTGAGTTGGGAAGTCATTCCGCACCCACCTTATTCACTTGAATTTGCGCCCTTATACGAGGTGCATTCAAGTTTTAAGGCCTCCGATTTTTTTTCTAATTAACTACTCACCCGAAATCGATGAAACTGGCGTTACTTCTCGGCGTAATCGCCCTGCAGACGTACACATCTTTCACAACGCTGACGCCATGATTCCATGGCAGCGGCGAAGGCTTCTTTAGGAGTCTGTTTTGACCACTGGAAAACGCTGAGGCAATAGCAGCACGGCTGGTGAATGTGCGGCCACGGAGAGTGTGTTTCATTGTTGGAAAAAGCCAAAAGTCACTAGGAGCCTCGCCGGCCGCTGGGGGCCGAGCGGTTCTGGCGCTACAGTCTGGAACCGCGCGACCGCTACGGTCGCAGGTTCGAATCCTGACTCGGGCATGGATGTGTGTGTTGTCCTTAGGTCAGTTAGGTTTAAGTAGTTCTAAGTTCTAGGGGACTTATGACCTCAGCAGTTGAGTCCCATAGTGCTCAGAGCCATTTGAACCATTTGAACTAGGAGCCAGGTCAGGTGAGTAGGGAGCATGAGGAATCACTTCAAAGTTGTTATCACGAAGAAACTGTTGCGTAACGTTAGCTCGATGTGCGGGTGCGTTGTCTTGGTGAAACAGCACACGCGCAGCCCTTCCCGGACGTTTTTGTTGCAGTGCAGGAAGGAATTTGTTCTTCAAAACATTTTCGTAGGCTGCACCTGCTACCGTAGTGCCCTTTGGAACGCAATGGGTAAGGACTACGCCCTCGCTGTCCCTGAACATGGACACAATCATTTTTTCAGCACTGGCGGTTACCCGAAATTTTTTTGGTGGCGGTGAGTCTGTGTGCTTCCATTGAGCTGACTGGTACTTTGTTTCTGGATTGAAAAATGGCATCCACGTCTCATCCATTGTCACAACCGACGAAAAGAAAGTCCCATTCATGCTGTCGTTGCGTGTCAACATTGCTTGGCAACATGCCACACGGGCACCCATGTGGTCGTCCGTCAGCATTCGTGGCACCCACCTGGATGACACTTTTCGCATTTTCAGGTCGTCATGCGGGATTGTGTGCACAGAACCCACAGAAATGCCAACTCTGGAGGCGACCTGTTCAACAGTCACCTCCACACGCGGTAAGTCACAGGTCAGCCGGCTCATCTGAAATCAAAATTGAGTTGACGTTAGCGAAGTATATAAGATTCTTTAGGAGTTGTACCTCGCGTAAGTTATTTGGAAACAAAGTGGCGGCCATTTTAAAAAAAGCAGTGTTTTTGTCATCGATTTTCGATTTCGTCGGCCAAGTAAAAATATTTATAATCGATGGATCGGAATAAAAGTGGTACAACTCCTAGATAATTTAGTTAGCTTCGTCTGAAACAAAGAATCATGCCAATCGGTTAAGCAGATTTGAAGTTACCATACCGCGCGATAAAAAAACGCCATTTCAAGAAAAACGCGTTTGAAATTTTGACTACATATAGATGCAGTATTATGCAACGACGTTCAATCTACTATTCCGGGTCCATGAACTAGTCCTTCCTCTTCCTCATAGAGGGCATTCTGCTCGTTCTGGGCCATCCTGCGCTGCACCAGAGCCGCTCGTACGGCCGGTAACAAGCGGTTTTCGGCCGCTTGAATCCGGTGGTCGTCCGAATGCTTGGCGAACTGCGTCGAATAGAGTCCCAGGGTGACGTCCATCGTTGTCATGGTCTTCAGAATTTCTGAATACCCTTCGTTGAAGCTGATCACTGCCAGGAAAGTCGCAATATTCACAGTCTTCGCACCAGAATGCAAGTGCTTGGGGGATAACTTCCACACGCGTTCAAACTTTCCTTTGAATTTTGTGTGTTTCCTCTCAAGCACCGGTACAATAAGTCGCCCTCCGAAAGAAAAAAAAAACTGGTGCGTGAAAAAGGCTGATTTCAGGCAGGTGCAATTTTTTTGTTCAACCGCGAATAACAAACATTTCCGTTCCGTATTTGGAAAAACCGTTTCAGGGGTGGACTCAACACTATCATGGATCCAAAAATCCAATTTTAAAAAAATCGATTTTTTTGAACCAAAAGACAGTATACCTCCCCTTAAGAGATATGTTTCAGATTTGCTACCTACAAATGTAACTAGCCAATAATCAGTTTAACCATGTGCACAGGCAGGTTCCCTTGTTGAGCTGAGCTCCGAAACATCGTGCACGGGGGCCGGTTTGACAACTCATCAGGAGTCCGTGCTAAGTACTGGCAACTGCGATGTCTCTCGAGGTGACATGTTGGGTGCTGCGATGAATGCACACTCCCGATACCTGCGACAATAACTGTAATTATTGAACCTATTTGGTCAGTGGTTGTCGATACAATAAGGCAACTTGCGCCATAGGGTAATTTTTTTCTGTCGACCTGGTAATAGTGACATTAGTGACGTTATTTCGCTGTTACGAGTTACAGCAAAGACGAAAGATACTAGTGCCGCTGTGTCGCTGTAATGTTTTGAGTAGTGACGTCCCATCGTACTAGAAAGAGGTTCAGTATGGAAATGTAAGTCGGTATTAGTGAGTGAAGAAAGACACATTTCGTCTTAAAATGAATTAACTCACACACTGATGGACGATCTGTTTGCCAACTGTGATGTTCTCTTCATTATCAACAACAAGAGAATAATATGGCACCTACGAAAAATGTTTTGCCTCCAAACTTCATTTAGTCATTTGATGAGGTGAAACTACGTTATCCACACTTCAAAAATTCCACACGCTTTATAACACATCTAGTAAATAATTGATATTACTCTTTTACAGACACACACACTCACACACACACACACACACACACACAGAGAGAGAGAGAGAGAGAGAGAGAGAGAGAGAGAGAGAGAGAGAGAGAGAGACAGATTACGGTACATATAGAGAACTCCCAAAACGTGGATTGGAGCTCAGAACAAAGAGAGATTACGGTACATATAGAGAACTCCCCAAACGTGGATTGGAGCTGTAGTTTCCAGCAATATTAAAAATAATTACGATCCCGAGATTCCGACCAGGGCTTTAGGGAAGCTTTTATTAGCTTAATGTGCTTTCCTTCTTGCGTCCCGTAAGTTCCCGTGTGGTAAAACCACTTGCCCATGAAAACAGTGACCACATAATACTGACTTTTAAGAAATTCAAAAGAAAACTTAAAAGTACATGAAATACAGGACACACAAATATGTAACACATTTTAACGAAAGGTTGTAATGTAGCGTGGCGAATACTCGTACACTATAAATGGATTGAACCAGAAAGTATACAAATTGACTGTCCAATTCATACGGTATAACAGGTATTCACATCGGGTGTTGTAACTATAGTATTAAAATATAAAACTGAATGAAAACTTAAATAGTCCGCTGTTAAGTCGATTAGAGAGTCCTACAACCGTTTTCGCAAGTTTTAAGTTGCGCTTTCTGGCGTATATAATGCTATGTCATACGGTATAGGGAGTCATTACAGAATGCCGCAAGTAACAGTTGGCGTGACTAGGCAAAGTTCCCAGCCTTCTTCAACTGATAAAAAACGTTCATCATTGATGAACGTCCAGTCTGTGTTAAAATCAAAAACGTCGTCACTTTCCCGATTAAAATATGTTATTGTGGACCTATGCCAAGCAAATTATGTATGACTACTTTAACTGTGACCGCCCTAGTTTTAAAATTATCTGTACCAGAAAGGAACATCCCAGTGTGAAAAATTGAGGTTCATAATTCATAGTTTTCAATTTTGCTAGAAGATTATTTGGAAAGGGAGCCGGCAGAATTATGTACACCTTTCCGTACAATTGTTAAGGAAGTGTGATGGAAAAAGAAAATTATTTTCATGTCTAATGTACGCTGAATGAATGATGCTCAACCTTTTGCCCATGTTACAATCACAAATTCTATTGGGAAGCATATGTAGAAGAACGCAGAGGGACAATTATTATACGACCTCCTGAAACTTCGCGAACTTACTCCGTATATTATTTATCTGGCTAAGAATATTATTTGCGAATGCACAATGTTGTTCCAAACACGCTGCCACGGGACAGAATAGCATAAAGAAGGCAAAGCAAAGAAAACTTTACGTGTCAATATCTGTTCTACGGTGAAGTCAGAGGCACTCAATTCCTGAATATGACCCTTAATGCGATACTTACAAACAAATGCGAGGCAAGGATCAGACTTGGAACTTGCTTACTAGATATTCTACATTGTGATTTCTCCTACCCAACTTCTAGATTTAATGGGTGTTGTAGGAAACCAGTTAGAGGGCTACAACAATGTAGATGCTGCACTGAGGAAGGAAAACTGTAATTGTCTGAGTTAAGTTGTCGAGCTCACCGATTCGTTTAGATAACATTTAAAACGCTTGTGGGTCGCTGCGGGCAGCCCTTGTAGTAACGTTACCAATATATTTCTAGCGAATCAGCACAAGTATATTTTTGTTGCGTTTCTGGAGGAAGAGCTCTGCCAACTCGCCGTATGGCTAATTGGAAAGAACAAAACGAGAAAGTGCACCCAGAACAAGTGTGCAACATTTTAAGCAAGTGTTCTCTCCGGCGGCAGCTACTGTTTATTTTAATGAGATTGCGACCAGTAATAGCGCTACTGCCTGCATTTTGCACTGCCCGACGATTTTGAACGCACTTATTAAGACACAGAAGAGCAGCCAATCGGATCGCCGTCCGGACGTCCTCAGGGTCCGCACGGTGATGTAGGAGGGCTGAACATGAGCCAAATGGGAGAAAGCGCTGAGCTTTTTGTGGCACTGAAATAATTTTCTGAGATAACAAGACAGGAACAAGGTAGCGCGGTGGGCACAGGATTTAGACGCAGCCCAGATCTAACCGAAGGCTGTGTAGCTTCGCTTGCTAACGAGCTGCAGCTAAGACAACGTTGTCACAGAAACATGGCAAGCGCGAGTAATGCGACGAAGAATAACGCTGTGTATCACATGTCACGTGGGGCGTCCGTGGTACAAGTCGAACCGTGACTCTTCATCTGTTGTTATGGGCAGACCGTCGCCTATTTCCGAGCGCAGGAGACGTCGATGCATCTGTTAGAGCCGGTCCCAGCCGCAATTAACAAACACATCTACCGGAGCGCTCGTTGTTTTGCACTTATTTGTACAGCTGCTAAGCGAGTCGCACAGTCCGACAACAGGAAGATTCTGTCTTCTTAGGTCAACGAAAGGCGTTCGAAACTGTATCAGACTGTCACCCAATTAGCGAGATGCGATTATATGGACTGTCTTCGCAGATATGCTATTTTCTCGGAAACTTTCTGATTGACAGATTATACTGAGCACCAAATGTGCAGCAAAAACGAAAGTATCATCGGGCATTTCCTAAAGAAGAGTAACAGGACCTTGAACGTTCTCAATATACAAATGGTAGAACCGACATCATATGGTGCCAGAATACTATTACAGTATTCACTGGCGAGACTGTCGTCTACAGGGAACTATCGTTGTTGGACGATGGTAAGAAAATGCAGAGAAACTTGGAAATAATTCTTTTAATGTAAAATTAACTTCTTGTTGATCTTAAATTTATGTGGTAAGTTCCTATGGGACCAAACTGCTGAGGTCATCGTCCCTAGGCTTACACACTACTTAATATAACTTAAACTAACTTACGCTAAGGATAACACACACACCCATGCCCGAGGGAGGACCCGAACCTCCGGCGGGGCTACCCCGTGCGACTTAAATTTATGTATGGATGGCCAGTTTCGAACGATTAGGTAATTGTCTTCTTATCTACAATTGCTAGAAAACAGCACTCTATACAAACTGTTCTAACTACACACAATACGTTCTGATATAAAGGTCAACGGAGAAGATATAATTGAAACCTCGTCACTGTGAGCAGTTTACAGAAATAAGAGCGATTTCGACGCATACTGCATCACGTGACTCCGTAGGAACAGCGAGACCGCTTCCTCATTGCCCGTCTGCACTGGACCACCACACGTCAGCTACTGAAAAGAACAACAGGAAGTATTACACTGAGATGACAACGATCATGGGGAACCTCCTAATACCGTGTCGGCCCTTCTTTTGACCGGTGTAAGGCAGCATCTCGGCGTGGCATGGACTCACCCAAGTCCCCTGCAGAAATATTCAGCCATGCTGCCTCTTTAGCTGTCCATAAATGCGAAAGTATTGCCAGTGCAGGGTTTTGTGCACGTACTGACCTCTCGATCACGTCCTTCCCTAAATGTTCGACGAAATCGTGTCGGACATTCTGGATGATACAGTCATTCGCTCAAATTCACAATTAATAAAATATTCCATGCTATTATGCCGTGGTCTAAGGGATTTCAAAATATGACGTTTCGTCCCGACCTGCGGAGGACATTTTCAAGGGCAATCGTAGCATTGTTGAACATCCGATTCACATCCTGGCTCACACACATCTCTCCTACGTTGAATATTTTTAAAGTCATCTATATATATATCAAACACCCATCTCCTTCGTTGAATATTTTTAAATTTATCCTGGGGGTCAGAAACGATTAATATGTTTAAGGAGCGAGATGAAGCAACAAACCTGAGGGTTATAAAATTGCCGCTAGTCCCGCCTTCAAAACTAGCGTGCTTTTAGGTAGTTTTATGGTTTCACTGACTTGGTTCCGGGGGCATAGAAAAACACATTCAATACACTATTCTTGGTAAATCAGGGATCCATTTGTAAGTTTAAAGATGTAACAAGGTCAAAGAGCATCAACGAGATGATTCAGTCTGCAAGTTGGGTTCATACTTTAAAAAAAATAAAAAAAAGCTCATTGGATTAAAATAGATACTGGAATCCGACAGCTGAGAGGGTCAAGATCATATCCAGATAAAGGCAAATGCGAAGATTTTGTAGACTGTAACGTAGGAGACCAAATTTCAAGGCTGGTACAAATTGCCCGAATTTCAGTTCTTTTGTTGCAGGTAATCCGCACTTGGTAAATGCAAAAAAATGGCTCTGACCACTATGGAACTTAACTTCTGAGGTCATCAGTTCCCTAGAACTTAGAACTACTTAAACCTAACTAACCTAAGAACATCTCACACATCCATGCCCAAGGCAGGATTTGAACCTGCGACCGTAGCGGTCGCACGGTTCCAGACTGAAGCGCCTAGAACCGCTCGGCCACTCCGGCCAGCTGGTAAATGCAGCCTCTACTTTCATAGATAGGACTATCCATGAATGCCATACCTTGAATGAGAAAATTTTTCAGACAGTATTTGACGTCTAATGCTCAGTAGCCTCTCTACAGCCGCTACTAAGATGTCGTTTGTAGGCATAGAACGCATGGCTTCAAGAAAGGAGCGAATGGCTCTGTGTTGGGGACTGGCGAATTTCGTGGCAGAAATCTTAGGTGCATTGTTATACACCGAGCTGACAAAAGTCATTAGATACCTCCTAATATCGTGTCGAGCTTCCTTTTGCCCGATATAAGGCAGCATGTCGACATGGCATGGACTCAACAAGTCACTGGAAGTCCTCTGCTAATACATTGAGCTATGCTGCCTCTACAGCCCTCCATAATTGCGAAAGTATTGCCGATGTGGATTTTGTGCACGAACTGATCTCACAATTACGTCCATTAAATGTTCTATGGGGTTCATGTCAGAAAATCTGGGTGGCGAAACCATTCGCTCGAAATGTCCAGAATGCTCTTCAATGAAATCACGAACAATTGTGGCCTGGTGACATGTCACATTGTCGTCCATACAAATTCCATCTTTGTTTGGGAAAATAAAATCCACTGAAAGGCTGTAACCAAAGTGACCATTTCCAGTCAATGTTCGATTCATTTGGACCAGAGGACCCAGTTCATTCCATGGAAACACAGCCCACACCACTATGGAGCCATCGCCAGCTTGCGCATTGCCCTGTTGACAACTTGGGTCTGTGGTTCCTTCGGGTCCGCACCCTACACGCTCTGTACTGGAACTTACTACTAGTTCTTACCAAGTGAAATCGGGACTCATCTGACTAGGCCTCGGTTTTTCAGTCGTCCTGATATGGTCACGAGCCCAAAGACGCGCTGCAGGCGATGTCGTGCTGTTGGCAAAGGCATTAGTGTCGGTCACCTGCTGCCATAGCCCATCAACACCAGATTTTGGAGCACTGTTATAACGGATACGTTCGTCGTATGTCCCACATTGATTTCAGCAGATTTGGTATTCTCGGCACACTCTTGACACTGTCGATCTCGGAATATTGAACGCCCTAACCATTTCCGAAATGGAATGTCCCATACGTCTATCTCCAACTACCATTCGTCTTCAAAGTCTGTTAATTGCCGTCGTGTGCCCATAGTCATGTAGAAAACCTTTTCACACGAATCACCTGAGTACAAATGACAGCTCCGCCAATGCACTGCCCTTTCGTACCTTGTGTAAGCAATACTACTGCCATCTGTATATGTACACATCGCTATCTGATGACTGTTGTCACCACGGCGTATATCTGACTCGTGAATCAGTCTGTCTACGGCAGGACGACTTGTCTGGTAACTCAGTAATTCTACTTAAGGACCACTACGTGGAGCTATGATTAAAATCAATATTAGTTAATTGCGTATCGTTAATGTCATATACCTGAAACGATCTAAGCTGCACGATCCGGGAACATCCTAATGAGGCACGAATGTTATTGGTTTCATATTTAATTGGCTTTTTAAATGACAACTCGTGGCAGTGATGTGAGCTGCGAGCTGTTGCACCTCCCAGTCTGCCCGACTGCAGTGCCGGTCTGACCCAAGCTACGTTCAAATGGTTCAAATGGCTCTGAGCACTATGGGACTTAACAACTGAGGTCATCAGTCCCCTAGAACTTAGAACTACTTATACCTAACTAAGGACATCACACACATCCATGCCCAAGGCAGGATTCGAATCTGCGACCGTAGCGGTCGCGCGGTTCCAGACTGAAGCGCCTTTAACCCCAAGCTACGTCCTCTGTGTGACCTTCTCTCACATTTCTAATCACAGCTCTTAAACATTAACTCCGTACCAAAAATCAGTTCTCATCAACTTATTATCTGATACATCTTGCATTGCAGGCTGTTCAGGAAGTCGGCGGTGGCTCTCGGCAGCCTCCCTATAGCGGTAGCCCGTGCTTACACCTATCTCCTGTCCTCAAAAACTTTCCGCACGAATCAGTCTATAAGTGAAAACCGATCAAAATCCATACAGTACTACCTGAGACTATCCTTCACATACAGACAGAAAAAATGCGGTGATTTCCTCAGAGTTCAGCAAATTTGCGCTGAGTATTTATACACTAGCTGAGAAACCTGGCATAGCTCAGGTATTCCTTTTGCTGATTTTCTATTACGAGCAAAAACAAATAACGAGCTGTCTTTGTAGTGAATAATAGAAAAAATCTGATATCCTTGTATTCGTGATATCACCTTTCAAATTATGAAACACTCATACACATAAATATGCATAATGTGCAAATGTATAAGTGCAGTATCCAGATTAAGATACACGATCCTGAACAGCTTCTATACACTGGTCGCAGCTGATTCATCTGTCTACAAACTGATTTTCTAAAAGCCTCCATGGCAATGCCTCTTTTTTATATTTAGCATTCAACAGTTTGACGTAATAACAGGAAACAAACTCATCTGAAAAATAATTATGTAAATGACAACACTTCCACATTTCAGTCTTTTGTACGGAAATCTGTAGGATATTGTCTACTGAGTTATATCTTAGACGTCGCTCTTGTAATTTTTTTTCCTGTGAGTTTTCTTGTCGTAGTACTATCATAAACTTTACATGTTGGAATCTTGAGAAAATTATTCATACCTCTATAGGCGACTATCGTTTTCGCCTACAGCCGTTTACCCTTCGCACTTCAAAGCTGCCGGCTGGGCGGCCGATCGGTTCAAGGCGCTACAGTCTGGAACCGCGCGACCGCTACGGTCGCAGGTTCGAATCCTGCCTCTGGCATGGATGTGTGTGATGTCCTTAGGTTAGTTAGGTTTAAGTAGTTCTAAGTTCTAGGGGATTGATGACCTCAGAAATTAAGTCCCATAGTGCTCAGAGTCATTTGAACCATTTAAATGCCTCCATGGCAATACCACTTTTTCATATTTAGCATTCAACAGTTTGACATAATAACAGGAAACAAAGTCATCTGAAAAATAATTATATAAATTACAACACTTCCACATTTCGGTCTTTTGTACGGAAATCCGTGGGATATTGTCTATTGAGTTATTTCTTAGACGTCGCTCTTGTAACTTTTTTTTCTTCCTTGAGGTTTCTTGTCGTAATACTATCATAAACTTTACATACTGGAATCTTGAGAAAATTCTTCATGCCTCTGTAGGGGACAATCATTTTCGCCTATAGCCGTTTGTGCTTCGCAGTTCAAAGCTGTCAAAAGTGCTGCCAGATGTCAGGGATTTCCTTAAGCTGCCTCGACTTTAGGAATGTCTTAGTAGTAAGGAACATATGTATTAAAACTTCAAGTATGATATATTAGCGTAGGTATATTCAGCAGAATAGGTGGTTACTATCGGCGAAATATGTTGGGAATAAAGTTAATATCTGTGGTGTCACCGCAAGACACCACACCTGTTAGGTGGTAGCCTTTAAATCGGCCGCGGTCCGTTAGTATACGTCGGACCCGCGTGTCGCCACTATCAGTGATTGCAGACCGAGCGCCGCCACACGGCAGGTCTAGAGAGACTTCCTAGCACTCGCTTCAGTTGTACAACCGACTTTGCTAGCGATGGTTCACTGACAAAATACGCTCTCATTTGCCGAGACGATAGTTAGCACAGCCTTCAGCTACGTCATTTGCTACGACCTAGCAAGGCGCCATTACCAGTTACTATTGATACTGTGAAAAATGTACCGTCAAGAGCGACGTTCACCATTAATGGATTAAAGTTAAGTATTCCAACAGCTACGTCCGTTTTTTCTAAATTCTAATTTCCTTGTCTTGTTCCAGACCTCACGTCAGCCTGCGTGAGCTAAAACGTGTGCCTTTCGACTTCCTCTAGTAAAACGGTGATGGCTCTCCTGCCAACCCACAACAATATCAAAGAAGTAGTAAATTTGAACGTCATGTATGATGGGTAGTTTTTCACACATCTCAGAGTCAATGACGTTACATCTCCTGAACTGTATGTGGTACCGTGATATACTTTTGTAGGTGCACATGTGAATACTGGCCGCGAAATTTATTTCAAACACAGTTAGTAGCACAGAAGGAAAACGTTTAAATGCCATGCATGATGTGGCAGTTTTTCTCACACCTCATTGTTGTCATTCCCCGGAACTATGACAGGTAAGTGGTTCTCCCAGCCCCCCCCCCCCCCCCCCCCCCCATCGATTGTTGCCTGACATGTGGGGGAACCAGATATCGTATAAATCGGTCCATTGGTTTAGGAGAAGATATGGAGCGCGCGCGCGCGCACACACACACACACACACACACACACACACACACACACATTTTTATAATATGTATGGATTCTAAACACAAACCTTACTCTTGAATCACTCTTATCTATTGTGAAAACAGCATCAAAATCCCTTTAGTAGTTCCTAAGATTAGCCTAAACATACGGACAGCAACTTCAGCAAGCGACTTTAATTTACGTATGTTTAGATAGATACTGTTTGTACTTTAATTACATCATTTTGTGCACAATGCTTTTTCCTGTTTTAATCATAGGCAACTGCCTGTTCGGTTGAAATACATATATAATTTTGAAATATATATATATATATAATTTTGCGATCAATACGAAAAAAATTTATACTGAATATTCAGATAACGAACTCCTTAAATTTCCCCCTTTTATAAAATTAGTGTAATGTACAGCAGTTCTCTTTAATGTGGATAAATGCAATATAGTGTTTATAACAAAAAGAGAAAGAACCCAATAGAATCCGTTTATGAGTTTAGTGGCGATTGTTTAAGGGTAAAACCAAACAGCGACTTGAAATGGGACGAATTCGTATAATCTGTAATAGGACCGGCGAATGGAAGACTTACATTTGTTGGTACGGTTCTGAGAAAGAACAGTACTTCTGTAAATGAAGCAGTATACGAAAAGGTAGTGCTACTGCAACAGTCCTTGATCTAGCGCAGGGATAATGATAAAAAGGTCAGAGAAATTAGAGCGAGAATTGTGTTCCTCGCTCAGTACTAGAATGCAATATGGTAGCAAATTGCTAATGTTTGCACTGTTCAGTGGATCCCAGAGCAGATACATGAAAGTAGGTACCTTAATCACTAAATACAGCGTATTTCTCAATATTTGTCACAAATAGCGGGGAAGGGGTTTTTCCTATGCTCAAAACGAGACAAAATGTTCCTATGAACATTTACCTTAGAGTACGTTGTTCAGGCACAAAATATGTTAGAATGTATAAAAATGGATTATGTCCCTATCTGAAGTCACCTCTCAAATAAATCATCACTACGATTTTCTGAATGGAATTTGTTGATCAAGGAATCGACAGTCTGTGAGTGTGACAATTCATCGGTCAAGGAATTAAGCAATCGTTGGTTTTCGTGCAGCAAGCATAAAGTTGAGAGGGAAAAAACATTACCACTGAGGACGTTACGCGTCCAGTCCTTCAAAATGTCAGCTCAGTATTCAAACAGGGCAAACGATATTTCTAATAGCGCTTACTGAATTTGGGTTGAGAAGTCACCTTATTTTATCGATGAATGTGTCTGCTACTTAATGGCGTAATTCCTCGTGAAATGTCATCCTGAAAAGTCAGAATTTTAGCTACTGCTGAATAACGTTTGATTTTCAGGTTGGATTTAAAATAATGATTGGAAATGTAAGAGTCATTCTTAACGTGTTAATTTCAATTTCGAGATAGGAAGAACGTATGTTCTCATCGGACGAAATATCATTAACGATATGAAATTAGTATCATGGAACCGTAACACAAAGTTTCGTTCGCCTATGAGACCACATTTGGCCAGGATATGGTCAGAAACAGCCGTAACACTCACAAGTGGGTGTCAATCCTAAAGGTACTGTTACCCTAATGGAACCAACACAAAGTCGGATTCGGTGTTTGGCTTGGATTATTCATCACTTACCTGGAAATTCCTGGATGATTAATACTCTGTTAAGGACCGGGACGACAACTGAGAACTTTACGTGTTTAGTCTTGATCAAGCACATCGTTTTGATCTGCCAGGAAGCTACAAATCAACGCACAATCCACTGCAGAATGAAAAATCGTTGTAGATCACTACCTAATCGACCCATACACCTTTTAACAATTCACAGTCGACATTAAGCGTTGGATATTGCTATTACGAAAAGTGTAATAACAAATAATCATTTATCGAAATCAATACACTTTTTTCAATCTCAGTTCATTGCCACGAATTTTTTACCTATTTAAGCAGGTTGTACGTATTCAGTAATCATGATTATATACAATGAATTATTTTTTTTGTATAACAGCAACGATTTGTAATATTAATCAACATACATTATGAAAGTAAGACTGCAATGTGCGTGCAGAAAAAACTCAGAAACAAGTCTCAGTACTATCAAGGGAGTTATATGCTGTGACAGCCCTCTATCCCCCATTCCCCCATCCACGAAAAATGTTCCCGTTTTTACCTGAAGGGCGTGCTTTTGAAGTTATAAGGGCTGGAAAGTTAGTCCCTCTAGAAATTTCTAAAACATTCAAGAGTATTCGAGTACATTCCAGAACAATGGAGAGTATTTGTGAACATTCCATAAAATTTCATAATGTTCTGGATTGTTCCACAGTGATCCAGGGTGTTCTGGAATGTTCGGGAATAGACTGGAACATTCAGGAAGATACCAAAATATTCGGGAACATCCCGGAACATCCCTAATCATTGTGGAACATTCCAGAACATCGTCGAATGTTTTGGAATGTTCTGGAACATTGTGGACCATTCGAAGCCTTTTTGGTATGTTCTGGAAGTCGCCACTAGTGGGGCTACCCATTGGTAGGGGTATATAAAGCAAGACTTGTCGTGGGTTCGAACGTCAATTTCTTATCAGTGGCGAAGGGAGGAACCGAAAAAGTAGTGCAGTGAGTGAATAAAAATAAACAGTGAATTGTGAATAGTCAAAGTGATACAGTGACTGAATATAAATCGAAAATAAAGTGTGAAAAGTGTACTTAGTGTATTTGTTAGTAAAGAGTTGGTTTGATTCATATTTTAGACAATGTCCAAACGAAAAAGGGGAGGAGATCTTGCTAGTTCTGAAGCAAAACGGCGAAAACAAAAAAGAACAGAGGAAAAAAGGAACAGACGAAGAGAGTGGAGCACGTATTAAGTTCGCAACGAACGAGAATGAGCAACACGAGAAGTAGAGAAACCGAAGAACAACGAAATGAACGGACCGAAGAATCAACTGCGACACTATCTTAGAATAAAAGACTGCGAACGCAAGCCATCCATGAGAATATCACCCTACGAGAAGCGCGGACGAGGACATGTAAACATCTGACAAATGAAGCATTCCACTACGACCCGACAAATGATATGACAAACACAAAAACGTCATAATCGGAAGGATAAAATCTGCCAATTTTGCAGCGCGGAAAAATTCAGTAGAGAAAGATCAGCATTCTGTTGCATGAAAATTCGTTTACCTCTACTGGAAGCACCTACGCAGGAATTTTTGCATTACATGACCGAGGAAACTCCAGAATCAAAACGCTATCTTCAAAATATAAAAGCGAACAACGCCTGCTTCCAAACGATTTTTTTAGGCGTCACTTCGATCAACACTAACAGAGATCGATTATTTTTTTCCTTCCAAGGACAAATCTATCACAACTTGGAATCATTACTACCACTACCCAACGAAGACAATAAATACGTGCGACTATATTTAATCGGAAATTAAGACACAGAAAATGATTAACGGTGTGCAAATATAGCCTAAGTAGATTGTGACGAAAAGTAGTCCGAGATGTACACAAATACAATCAACTGGATCACATATTCAAAACAGCACTAGAACGAATGATTTCTGATTACTATAAAGTTATAAATCGATTGTACAAACGACCACATGGAGAACACGAACGTCGATTTAATGCACCTCAGACAGACGAAGTCGCCATCGCGATTGTGGACAATGAAAACGCAAACCGTGACATTATTCCACAACGGAGAAGAGAAGGACTTTTCGAATTGCAGAGACACACCGTCCAATATGATGCCCTCCAATATCCATTAATATTTCTGCATGGAGAGGACGGATATCATTTTAATGTGAAACAAATCCAACCTGAAACAGGCGTAGAAATACCACACAATCACATATAAACTCCCTGAACAGAGCCGGGTACCGCAGCTAGTGTAGAAATAAACAGAAAATTGAAAATAAGAATCAAAAACATAAAATAAAACGAATTACGTCACGTTCCAAGTGAATAACTTCCACCTTATATTACTAAATATGTAACTGGCAGCCTAGGAATAACTCGATGTTTGCCGAGTAATTACAACTATAGCTATTTCTAAACCTACTGTTGCTACGCTATTCTACATTGCCCACACTGGTATGTACGTGCCTCGGCAATCTTCGAATCTACGCGCACGATTCCATTGGAAATGCTCCAGTGTAGGCAACTAAGTCATCCAAATCCGTTTTCCTGATGTCTGACACAATGATGCTTTCCTGCGCTTGTGACCCGCTATTATTGCCACGTTCCCCTCCGATGCCACTAGATATTAAGTGTTGGAGCACTTATCAACTATTAATCTTAGCTGCTGTCATGCGGTTTGCTGAAGCGACATCCACACTGATCAGCCAAAACATTGTGATCGCCGCCCACGGCGATGCTGGATGCCGCCTGGTGACGTTGCGGGCACGTGAGAAGGTAACAAGAGTATGTAAGCGGAGAAGACACGGACGGGGGATCACCCTAGCGAAGATATGGGCTGCAAATGGGGAAATCCATTGAGATAAGCGATTTTAGCAAAGGGCAGATAATTTTTAGGCAGAGCCTGTAAACGAGTATCTCGAAAACGCCGAAGCTGGTTGAATGTTCACGTGCAACTGTCGTGAACGTCTACAGAAAGAGCTAAAAGGACAGTGAAACTACCACTAGGGCTAAATCGGGTGACATCCACGACTCTTCACAGAACGTGGGGTTCGGAGGCTTGTCTGCTCTGGAAAGTAGGATAAAAGGTGATCTGTGGCATCTCTGCCGAAAGAGCATAACACTGGTCAATGCACAGGTGTTTCGGAACACACCGTTCATCGTACATTATTGAACATAGGCCTCCGCAGCAGATCACCCCCATGTGTTCACATGTTGAGCCAAAGACATCACCACTTACGATTGCACTTTGCACTGGACCATCGAGATTCGTCCGTCGATCAATGGAAACGTGTCGGCTCTTCTGGTGAATCACGTTTTTGCTGCAGTGGGTAGCTGATCGCCTCCACAAACGCCGTCATCGAGGTGAACGGCGGCTCGAAATGTGCAGCACGCCACGGACTCAGGCTAATGGGAACAATATTATGCCGTGGGAAACATTCTCCTGCGCTTGCATGTGACCTGCGGTAGTAATCGAAGACACGCTGACAGCTGCTACCCACCTGCATCCCTTCACGCTTGATGTCTTTCCCGACGGCGATGTCATCTTTCAGCAGTGTAATTGTCCATGTCTCGGAGCCAGATCCGTGCTCCAGTGGTTTGAGGAGCATATAGTGAACTCGCGTTGATGTCTCGGCGACCAAATTCGCCTGAAGTAAATCCTATGGAACCCATTTGGGTCGCTATCAGATGCCATTACCGCGAACGCATATAAGCGGCACGTTATCTCCGCGAATTACGTGACCTGTGCCTAGACATCTAATACCACATACTTCCACAAACCTAGCAACAAGCTGTTGGATCCGTTAGACGCGGAATCAGTGATATATTTTGTTCCAAAGGCGGACAAACAAGCTATTAAGAAGTGGTCACAATGTTTTGGCCCATCAGTGTATGTTAGTGGCTACACCTATACAGGGTTATTACAAATGATTGAAGCGATTTCACAGCTCTACAATAACTTTATTATTTGAGATATTTTCACAATGCTTTGCACACACATACAAAAACTCAAAAAGTTTCTTTTAGGCATTCACAAATGTTCGATATGTGCCCCTTTAGTGATTCGGCAGACATCAAGCCGATAATCAAGTTCCTCCCACACTCGGCGCAGCATGTCCCCATCAATGAGTTCGAAAGCATCGTTGATGCGAGCTCTCGCAGTTCTGGCACGTTTCTTGGTAGAGGAGGTTTAAACACTGAATCTTTCACATAACCCCGCAGAAAGAAATCGCATGGGGTTAAGTCGGGAGAGCGTGGAGGCCATGACATGAATTGCTGATTATGATCTCCACTACGACCGATCCATCGGTTTTCCAATCTCCTGTTTAAGAAATGCCGAACATCATGATGGAAGTGCGGTGGAGCACCATCCTATGGTACGTTTAGCTCCCTGCTTGCTTTATTCGTCGACTTCCGTGGGCTACGCGTGAAACTTGCCCGCACGCGTTCAACGGTTTCTTCGCTCACTGCGGGCCGACCCGTTGATTTCCCCTTACAGAGGCATCCAGAAGTTTTAAACTGCGCATACCATCGCCGAATGGAGTTAGCAGTTGGTGGATCTTTGTTGAACTTCGTCCTGAAGTGTCGTTGCACTGTTACGACTGACTGATGTGAGTGCATTTCAAGCACGACATACACTTTCTCGGCTCCTGTCGCCATTTTGTCTCACTGCGCTCTCGAGCGCTCTGGCGGCAGAAACCTGAAGTGCGGCTTCAGCCGAACAAAACTTTATAAGTTTTTCTACGTATCTGTAGTGTGTCGTGACCATATGTCAATGAATGGAGCTACAATGAATTTATGAAATCGCTTCAATCATTTGTAATAGCCCTGTACATCCCCCCCAATGTACTCTGCTGGCTTTCTAGATTTAAAACAATGAGGTCCAGTTCCTTATTGCGTCCTCTAGTGTCCTACCTCGTTCGTCGGTCCGCCTACTGTTCCACAGTACGTTTTGCGTTCGCATTTGTTGCCACAAGGAAAAACGCACCTCGAAATGAAACTGCGGTATTTTCTCTTCTTTGGCATTACTGTTTCATTTCGTCAATGTAGACGAAAATACCACGATTTAACCAAAGATATAACAAAACCAGACTGAGAGTGATAATTGGAACTGAACGATTTCGGTGTTGCTAGCTAGCCCTATCTTCAGATGTTCCTGTGAACAGTTTCCTTATCCTGCTGAGTTTTACGTACACCAGTATGAATAACTTAAGAACGAAAATAACGATCGTGTGGTGTGTCTCTGACAAGTAACATAGCTGGATGAAACTTGGACCATACATATAAACAACTGCTACACATTAAAAAAGGCGGGACACGGCTCTTAGTAGAGAGCATGAGCACCACGGACGGCAGTGTATGCTCCGCAACGTGCTACCATACTGAGCCCAAGGCTGTTAACGAGTTCTTGCGGTAGGACGATCTGTGCCCAAAATGGTACTGAAACAGAGGATGACAGACTAAAGGCCGAAATACTAAATGTCTTTTTCCAAAGCTGTTTCACAGAGAAAGACTGTACTGTAGCTCCTTCTGTAGATTGTCCCACAGATGACAAAATGGTAGATATCGAAATAGATGACAGAGGGATACAAAAACAATTAAAATCGCTCAAAAGAGGAAAGGCCGCTGGACCTGATGGGATACAAGTTCGATTTTATACAGAGTACGCTAAGGAACTTGCCCCCCTTCTTGGAGCGGTGTACCATCGGTCTCTAGAAGAGCGTAGCGTTCCAAAAGATTGGAAAAGGGCACAGGTCATCCCCATTTTCAAAGAGGGACGTCGAACAGATGTGCAGAACTCTAGACCTATATCTCTAACGTTGATAAGTTGTAGAATTTTGGAACACGTATTATGTTCGAGTATAATGACTTTTCTGGAGACTAGAAATCTACTCTGTAGAAATCAGCATGGGTTTCGAAAAAGACGATAGTGTGAAACCCAGCTCGCGCTATTCGTCCACGAGACTGAAAGGGCCATAGACAAGAGTTCCCAGGTAGATGCAGTGTTTCTTGACTTCCTCAAGGCGTTTTATAAAGTTCCCCACAGTTGTTTAATGAACAAAGTAAGAGCATATGGACTATCAGACCAACTGTGTGATTGGATTGAAGAGTTCCTAGATAACAGAACGCAGCATGTCATTCTCAATGGAGAGAAGTCTTCCGAAGCAAGAGTGATTTCAGGTGTGCCGCAGGGGAGTGTCCTAGAAATGTTGCTATTCACAATATATATAAATGACCTTGTGGATAACATCGGAAGTTGACTGAGGCTTTTTGCGGACCTTTTTGCGGACGATGCATATCGAGAGGTTATGCAGGAGGATCTGCAACGAATTGACGCATGGTGCTGGGAATGGCAATTGTATCTCAGTGTAGACAAGCGTAATGTGCTGCGAATACATAGAAAGAAACATCCTTTATCATTATCTACAATATAGCAGGTCAGCAACTGGAAGTAGTTAATTCCATAAATTATCTGGGAGTACGCATTAGGAGTGATTTAAAATGGAATGACTATATAAAATTAATCGTCGGTAAAGCAGATGCCAGACTGATGTTCATTGGAAGAATCCTAAGGAAATGCAGTCCGAAAACCAAGGAGGTAGGTTACGGTACACTTGTTCGCCCACTGCTTGAATACTGCTCACCGGTGTGGGATCCGTACCACATAGGGTTGATAAAAGAGATAGAGAAGATCTAACGGAGAGCAGCGCGCTTCGTTGCAGGATCATTTAGTAATCGCGAAAGCGTTACGGAGATGACAGATAAACTCCAGTGGAAGACTCTTCAAGAGAGACGCTCAGTAGCTCGGTACGGGCTTTTGTTGAAGTTTCGAGAACATACCTTCACCGAGGAGTCAAGCAGTATACTGCTCCCTCCTACGTAGGCCTATACCTCGCGAAGAGCCGTGCGGGATTAGCCGAGCGGTCTGAGGCGCTGCAGTCATGGACTGTGCGGCTGCTCCCGGCGGAGGTTCGAGTCCTCCCTCGGGCATGGGTGTGTGCGTTTGTCCATAGGATAATTTAGGTTAAGTAGTGTGTAAGCTTAGGGACTGATGACCTTAGCAGTTAAGTCCCATAAGATTTCACACACACCTCGTGAAGAGACAATGAGGATAAAATCAGAGAGATTGGAGCCCACACAGAGACATACAGACAATCTTTCTTTCCACGAACAATACGAGATTGGAATAGAAGGGAGAACCGATAGAGGTACTCAAGGTACGCTCCGCGACACACCATCAGGTGGCTTGTCGAGTATGGATGTAAATGTAGATGTTCCTCCACCAGCGCTTTTGACAACTGCTGGATGCTCGTTGGTGCCATGTGGTCCTGCTGCTTGTCACACCCGCTCGGGGAAGCGGGCAGATTAGTCCAGTCGCCGTATGTCCTCTCGTTGCAACAGCTCCTCCACCTGCACTATTCGATGCGGTCGCGTATTATATTCATAAAAATTAAGTCAGGCCGATTGCGCGTCTGAAAAAACGCACATGGGGAAGATGTACAGTATCACAATAACGTTGATTGGTGATGTGTTCAAAGATCTGGAGGTCAGTGTGCCCAGGCAACGTTATGCCTCCCCACACAAGAAGACGTCACCACCAAAACAATCATTTTCGACATTATTGGTGTCCACAGCTCGTGGTCGTGCGGTAGCGTTCTCGCTTCCCACGCCCGGGTTCCCGGGTTCGATTCCCGGCGGGGTCAGGGATTTTCTCTGCCTCGTGATGACTGGGTGTTGTGTGATGTCCTTAGGTTAGTTAGGTTTAAGTAGTTCTAAGTTCTAGGGGACTGATGACCATAGATGTTAAGTCCCATAGTGCTCAGAGCCATTTGAACCATTTGACA
Source organism: Schistocerca americana (assembly GCF_021461395.2). Classification (NCBI taxonomy): domain Eukaryota; kingdom Metazoa; phylum Arthropoda; class Insecta; order Orthoptera; family Acrididae; genus Schistocerca; species Schistocerca americana. The sequence goes on along the minus strand of NC_060121.1, from coordinate 320,899,923 downwards.
TTATTGGTAGGTGCATTACGTGTTCCTATATCTCGCCATATGAGGGTACCTGCAACAACTGTCAAACGCGCTCGTGGAGGATTGGAGCCCCCTATCACAAGAAATTCTTTCAACCTCCTACCCAGCATGGGAACACGTTGGGCTACTGTCCATAGTGGTCACACACACTATTAAGAGCAATGTCCCTCACTTTGAAATATCCAGGGGACCGTAATGAATCGCAGTGACTTCCGTGTAATTGTTGTCTTTGAATAAAAATCCCAGTTCTGTTTATTGTGGATTTTTTTCCAGTTAACTTCTCCTCTGTAATGTGGCAGTTTTTTGTATGTGTGGTCCACATTTCATCACGCTATGATACTTGACAGTGACATATCATGCAAAAGTTACTTTCGTCCTGAACTTTTGGACACCAGTGCATATTTAAACTTTTCATCCTTGACGCAACCACAATTTCTATACGTGCTGCTCTGCGCAAAGGACAGGCAGTTCTTATGACAGATTTTATCTGCCGAGATAGGCATGATTTATCACGAATATAATCCGAGGTAAGAAGACCTCTGTGCTCAGATATTTTTAAAACATTTCCATCGTTAACAGTTGGTCAAAGGAACAATATTTCTTTTTTAAAACAAATATATGCACGACGTCGTTGTATTATTATTGTAAACCATAAGCTCTTATTAAAGTTTCGTTTCAGTTTTCAAATAAAAAGACTTTTGCAAAGACTAAATCTCTGTATATACGATGAGGACGGAAGATGAAGAAATGAGTTACAATTTGTGGTATGGACGGGATTCGAACCTCTGTCTCCTTGCTTGCTTGGCGGAAATGCTGATCACCACCGCAGAAGTATGGTCACCACGGCTGCACGCCTACACAAGTCGACTGACTTCCCAACACAAACTTCAACTCGTATCTCCAGTTTATTTCCCCCTAAATTGTCACTTTTCTTCAGCTTTCATCCTTATCGTAGATAACGGTTCAAATGGCTCTGAGCACTATGGGACTTAACTTCTGAGGTCATCTGTCCCCTAGAACTTAGAACTACTTAAACCTAACTAACCTAAGGACATCACACACATCAATGCCCAAGGCAGGATTCGAACCTGCGACCGTAGCGGTCGCACGGTTCCAGACTGTAGTGCTTAGAACCGCTCGGCTACTTCGGCCGGCCGTAGATAACGATGAGACTTCAATGTCTCAGGGAAAATTTAATTATTAGATCCATAAGATCACTTTGAGGTACAGGACTATCACTGATGGTACAGGATTTCCCCATTACGTGCAACACTGGGATTTTATTCCAGTGGTGGAGAGTCCTGGTAATAGTGACAATTTCGGGGGAAATAAGCTGAAGATACGAATTGAAGTTTGTGTTGGGGAGGGCACTGAATCTGGGTAGTCTGTGCAACAAAATTGATAACTGTGCTGCGGTGGCGTAATGGTCAGCATTTTTGCTTTGTAAGCAAGAAGACCCGGCTTCGAGTCTCAGCCGTCATACGAGTTTTAACTCATTTCTTCATGGAATCCTTGTCGTAGATAAAGACGAGACTTAAATGTCTCAGGGGGAATTTAACTATAAATCTCTGTAGCTGTGCGGAAAGTAACAAACATAGTGCAACCTTAGTCTCAAGACCTGTACGGCGGCGATATCTCCGCTGTGTTTCTTCTCCCCCTAGCCTCGTAAACTGTTTCTCATTACTAGGCAGGTAGCTAGGCGTAACGATACAACCCTGGCGAGGTGCGGGTCCTTGGAGACAGCAACTGCGTGCGAACAGTCCCGAGACGGAGCAACGACGAAGCCCTGTACTGGCAGCTTTTTAAGTACCGGTACTGGTCGGAACGTAACTGGTGTAGTTACGCCAACGGAAGCTGACAGGGAGAAGAAGCTTCTGGCATCCAATGCAAGCCATTATAAAGGTATTTCGGGACCATTTACTGCTGCACAGGTATGTAGTTGGCTCTAGTCAAGGCTTTATACAATATCAGCGCAGTGCAAAGCCTGGAAGCTATCTCATAACGCAGAGAAATGTAGTTCTGTACATCGCGAAATGTACGAAAGTAGCAGCATTTGGCTACAAGATTAATCAGCCAAAACAGAATCATCGAAGCCATAAAAACGTATACACATATTTGATGTGGAACGATCGCGTAGCACAGACGCGGGTAAAGAAAATGGCATGTTTAGATTTCATGGCAGAATATTAGGAAACTGAAATTTGTCTTCAAAAGAGTGAGTTTATCGAAATACTTATGTGCTCCATAGTTGAATACTGCTCAGGTGTTCTTATCAGATCGGACCAATACTTAATATCGAATGCACGCTATGAACGTCATGGGCTTGTTTGACTGAAGAAGAATTCAACAGGAATGCTGAAATATGATTACAGTCTTAACAAAAATACTTTGAACACACTAATGAACCATTATGACCACCTAATTAGTGGTTTTTTGGTCCACCTTTGGAACACAAAGAAGCAGCGATTCTGTGAGACATGAATTCGAAAAGTACTGTTTGTAGTCTCATGTTGTCCTCAAAGGCTACACCATGTAAATATGTAGGGTGGAGAAGAACATAGGTAGTTTCTTCCTGAAAGTAGAACTTTTTTTAAGTTTTTAAAGTAGGTTGCCTTGAAAATGAGCCAAAACGTTATGACAGCCAACCTCGAGATTGTGACCTTTCTATTTACTTTTGGATAACATTTAAATATTCCATTCACTTTTGTAACGTTACGTACTTAAGGTTTGTGGTGTCTTGACTAAGGAACAGGCAACTAACAGAAATCTGCTGAGATAGTGGATAGAAGAAGATACAGCTCTAACAACGAATAGAGTTAAAGCTTTGTAGGAGGAAAGTATGACCATTACATCGTCCCTCTCTCTCTCTCCTTTGATATTAATGTGTTTTGATTTTAATGTAAGATGCTGTCGGAACTGTTGGGCAAAAGATAAAGGATATTTAACACTGTTGGAATGTACGCCGACGATAATCAAGGTTGTTACGCAGGCACAAATATTAGTAGAAATGGGCACAGTTTGCTTGCAATGGTTTAATTACGTTATCCAAACCCGCGGCTGGCTCAAAGATAGTCAGAAGCAGCAGGAAATGATTGATATTATTGCCTGTTAAATTAATTGTTGCGAAGAGAGAACGATATAACAACCCACGTAGCGTAAGGATTTGTTCTCACGATAAATAATTATGTTGATATCACACTGGCTTCCTTTTAGGTTAAGTATTTCCTTGACAGAAATATATTTAACTGCAAACTCAAAGATATCGTGAAGCAAACCTAAAACTTATTATCAATATGCAATGTATTTATTATTTTAAATTGACGGTGGCGCCCAATATTTAATATTTTAATTAAATTACACGTAATGGTCGCCTGTGCGTCATCACGAGAAAAGAAAGCCGAAGGGGCAATCTTCTACTCAACTCACTTTAAATAATTATATTCACTTAAATATTTCTACAGGGTGGGAGATGTTTTCAATACGAACAGGAGAAATTCACTTTTTACCATATATTGTAAAAGAAAATACGTACATCAAATATTTAGTGCGTCAGAACGGCTAAGCGACTTAATTCTTCAACAGCAGAGACAAAGTAGCATGCCATCTTTGAACCAAGTCTTTTTTAATCTCAGTGAGCTAAGATGTCCATGATTACAACGAAAGTCTTTACATCGTATAGTCACTCTTCGATACTAAAATTCATACTTTATTAACATTTTTAACACGAAAAATATCATATTAAAGAATTGCAAGCTTTATAGTTACCTGTCGTATTAACTCCGGTTTTTACAGCCAGAAATACACTCACTCTTGTACTTTCTTTACCCCTCACATTTACACGTTTGGTATAGATTTATTTTAATTTTTACATGGCTTTCCAGAAGGAGGCACACCTTCCGTTTGCCGCCGTCTGCAGTTCGTGATTAGCTCAAGACGTGTCAGGTGATAATTCCAACATTGGATCTATGTCGGTGGTATAACTCAGTAATGAATAATACCTAGCTTGCGATCTACTCGTTGTCCTGGAGGTCTTGTTGAGAACTGGACTCACATTTTAAGTTTGTATAGTGTATTGTGTGAAATAAGCTCAGGATACGCTGAGAAACTTTTTATAGCATTTTATTTCACAATGCGACACAGATCTTACGGCGCGGAAGTCCGAGCAACGGCGAGCCTAACCTCTCATAATTCGATTGTTTATATTCATTTCATGACAATAGGAACATTGTTGAAAGGGTTGATTTTACGAGTTGCAATTAAAATCATCACATCTTATTAATCTAACGTACAACTGGAAATGTTACAATTGCTAATATTCAATCTGTATAAGCAGATTCCCCAGATATCGCTTTTGGCACACGAAATTACATGAAATATGCAATACAAACAATAATTTTTATAGTTTTGTTAGTTACACAATAAATAAATTAGGTACACGATTCCTGGCATATTTTAGACGCTTGACGGAACAGACTTCTTCATCAGTATTATCAGAAGATCCGACATTTAAAAGGAGAGCAGATTCAGCCGTTTGTTTATGGTTTATGATCGGCAGTAGCTCATGAAATTTCATAATTATTCCGGAAATTAGTAATAATCGTTAGATACTGTATGTAGATCAAACAGATTAATAATAGCTGTACGCAATACAAGCTAAACTTTGTCTGATGTGATTTGGCTGACAACTGAAAATGGGTAGCTCGTCAGAACAGAATTTCATGATCTGGTAATTACAAAAAAATGTGACAATTTCAGATGTTCCTACCATTTAACTGTGTTCTATAGACTTGGTACATTGCTGTTACAAGATCATATATATTACATAGCATTCACATGGTAGGGGTTACTGGTACATTTACACTATAGTTATTTACACTTGTTGTTGTGGTCTTCAGTCCTGAGACTGGTTTGATGCAGCTCTCCATGCTGCTCTATCCTGTGCAAGCTTTTTCATCTCCCAGTACCTACTGCAACCTACATCCTTCTGAATCTGCTTAGTGTATTCATCTCTTGGTCTCCCCCTACGAGTTTTACCCTCCACGCTGCCCTCCAATACTAAATTGGTGATCCCTTGATGCCTCAGAACATGTCCTACCAACCGATCCCTTCTTCTGGTCAAGTTGTGCCACAAACTTCTCTTCTCCCCAATCCTATTCAATACTTCCTCATTAGTTATGTAATCTACCCATCTAATCTTCAGCATTCTTCTGTAGCACCACATTTCGAAAGCTTCTATTCTATTCTTGTCCAAACTATTTATCATCCATGTTTCACTTCCATACATGGCTACACTCCATACGAATACTTTCAGAAATGACTTCCTGACACTTAAATCAATACTGGATGTTAACAAATTTCTCTTCTTCAGAAACGCTTTCCTCGCCATTGCCAGCCTACATTTTGTATTCTCTCTACTTCGACCATCATCAGTTATTTTGCTCCCCAAATAGCAAAACTCCTTTACTACTTTAAGTGCCTCATTTCCTAATCTAATTCCCTCAGCATCACCCGACTTAATTAGACTACATTCCATTATCCTTGTTTTGCTTTTGTTGATGTTCATCTTATATCCTCCTTTCAAGACACTGTCCATTCCATTCAACTGCTCTTCCAAGTCCTTTACCGTCTCTGACAGAATTACAATGTCATCGGCGAACCTCAAAGTTTTTATTTCTTCTCCACGAATTTTAATACGTACTCCGAATTTTTCTTTTGTTTCCTTTACTGCTTGCTCAATATACAGATTGAACAACATCGGGGACAGGCTACAACCCTGTCTTACTCCCTTCCCAACCACTGCTTCCCTTTTATGTCCCTCGACTCTTATAACTGCCATCTGGTTTCTGTACAAATTGTAAATAGCCTTTCGCTCCCTGTATTTTACCCCTACCACCTTTAGAATTTGAAAGAGAGTATTCCAGTCAACATTGTCAAAAGCTTTCTCTAAGTCTACAAATGCTAGAAACGTAGGTTTGCCTTTCCTTAATCTTTCTTCTAGGATAAGTCGTAAGGTCAGTATTGCCTCACGTGTTCCAGTGTTTCTACGGAATCCAAACTGATCTTCCCCGAGGTATTTACACTATAATTATACAATTAATTGGAATCTGAATGAATACGTGTCTTAATTGAACTAGGAGATACGGTGTGGAACCATTCGTCATGTGAGCTGATCTGTTAAGTTTCAAGATGCAATGGCATTTGGTGGCGTGCGGACACATGGCATCGAAATGTATATAAAAGGAGCAGAAACAAATGCGGAATAATTCTACGATGATAAGGGCCAAAAATGAGGGAATACGTTGACATAAGCGACTTTCATTAAGGGCAGATCGTCATGATCCGGTGCGTGGGAACGAGCGCCTCGGAAAAGGCGGAAATGGTTGGTTGTTCGCCTGCTAATGCCGCGAGCATCTATGGAATGTGGTCGAAGGACGGTGAAACGACGCGTAGGCCGCAAGGTGTTGAACGTCCACGGCCCGTCACAGAACATGGAGGTCAGAGGTTTGTCTGCTCTGTATAACGGGATAGGCGGCGGTCTGAGGAAAATATGACGACAGAACACAATGCAGGTGCTGCACAACTGTTTCGGACCACACCATTCAGCACACATTGTTCAAAATGGTTCCCGGCGGGGTCAGGGATTTTCTCTGCCTCGTGATGACTGGGTATTGTGTGATGTCCTTAGATTAGTTAGGTTTAAGTAGTTCTAAGTTCTAGGGGACTGATGACCATAGATGTTAAGTCCCATAGTGCTCAGAGCCATTTGAACCATTTTTTTGTTCAAAATGGAGCTCCGAGGCAGGCGACCCCTCTGGTTAACATGTTCACCGAACGACGTTATTTGTTATACCGGAGCCAAGGTAGCCCCTGAGGGCCGGCAACCCATATTACACCACAGAGGACGAGGTTGTCTATATCCAAGGCGTACCAAAAGCACCATGGTAAACACCGGCTATTTACATACAAGATAATGGAAACAGACATTCCGAGCACTACTTCCTGCAGGGGGACCCGAGCCACCGCCTGCAGGGAGTATCACGACGCCAGAACCTGACTGATAGGAGACAGCTATTTAGGGGCTACAACCAGCCCCGAAGTTCAGTTCACTCCAGATGCCAACCTCGTGTACTTCGACCACTAAAGATTACGTCTTCGTCTCTCAATTGTACTCTCACTAGTGTGTGTGTGTTACCACGAACCTTTGTGGAAATTTAGAAGTGATCTTTTGTTTGCCTCAATTATGAGACTGGCATCGTTATTGTTACCTTTCGTTTGTTGTTCAGTCATCAGCCTTGTGAACTTACATCAATAAAAGTTGTGTTTGTGAAAAATTACAAATTGTCAGTTACAACATCATTAATAACTATTGTAATGGGTACAGTATCATCGACGAGGAACGTTCAATAACTAATGTAACACACTTTATTTCTCAGCTATTTTCGGTTGAAAAAGTGCAGAATTTTTTGTGGGATATCGTGAAATATTCCCGCTTCAGTCGCTATAGTATCATGAAGTTCCGATAGGTGGCAGCGCTATACGTAGCTTTCAAGTTTGTAACAGAGAGCTGTCACTGAGCTTTTTCTTGGCGGAAAATCAGTGCATCGCAATTACTCGTAGGTGATTGCAGAATTTTAAGACCTTGCAGTGAACAAAAGCGCGGTGAGTGTTTGGCCATGCCTCTGTCATAATTGCAACAAGGTCGCGCAAACCTGTCGGGTATCCCGCACACCGGCGCCGGCACACAGCTGTGACCGTTGCAGTGCTGGAACGTGCGGACACTCTCATTCGAGATGAACAACGGATCACAATCAAACACCTCGCTACACGACTGGACGTCTCGGTTGGCAGTGCTGGCACACTCATCCACTCGTTGGGGTACTGTAAGATGTGTGCCTCTGGGTTCCTCACCGCCTAACAGAAGACCATAAAGAACAACGAAGAACCATATGTTCCTATAATTACCTGCGCTGTACGAGGCTGATCGTGACAATTTTTTGTCGAACATCGTCACAGACGATAAAACACCGCCTCATAACTTCGAACCGGAAACGAAACGGCAATCCACAGAGTAGCGCCACACCGTCTCAGCAGGTAAAATCATGGCGACTGTCTTTCGAAAATCTGGAGTGGCTTTTCTATTCGGCAACCTCCCTCATTTGCTGCCATCATGAAACTGAAGAAACTAGCGTTTCGTCGCCACAAAAATGCAAACGAACTTCTTCTCCTTGACGAAAGGTCTGTTCATAAAGACTGGAAAGTAGCACAGGTCACACCAATATTCAAGAAAGGAAATAGGAGTAACTCATTGAATTACAGACCCATATCACTGAGCTCAATTTGCAGTAACTGTACTCGAACATTATGAATCACCTTGATACATAGCCAACACGGATTCGGAAAATATCGTTCTTGTGCAACACAACTAGCTCTTTATTCCCATGAAGTAATGAGTGCTGTCGGCACGGGATCTCATATCGACTCCATATTCCTAGATTTGCAGAAGGCTTTTGATACCGTCCCCCAGAAGCGACTATTAATGAAATTGCGTGCGTATGGAGTATTGTCTCAGTTGTGTGACTAGATTCGTGATTTCCTCTCAGAGAGGTGACAGTTCGTAGTGATAGATGGTAAATCATCGAGTAGAACGGAAGTGGTATCTGGCGTTCCGCAAGGTAGTGTCATAGGTCTTCTGCTGTTCCTGATTTACATAAATGATCTAAGTGATAATCTGAGCAGCCCACTCGGATTGTTTGCAGATGATGCTGTAATTTACCGTCTAGAAAAATCATCAGACGATCAATTCCAATTACAAAATGAACTAGAGAGAATTTCTGTATGGTGCGAAAAGTGGCAATTGGCACTAAACAAAGAAAAGTACGAGGTCATTCACTTGGGTACTAAAAGAAATCCGATAATTTTTGGGTATACGATAAATCGCACAAATCTAAGTGCTGTCAACTTAAATTGGAAAGACCAAATAGATGACATTGTGGGGAATGCGAAACAAAGACTGCTCTTGTTGGCAGAACACTTAGAAGATGCAACAAACTCACTAAAGAGAAAGCCTACATTACACTTGTCCGTCCTTTGCTGGAATATTGTTGCAGCGGTGTGGGATCCTTACCAGGTAGGATTGACGGAGGACATCGAAAAAGTGCAAAGAAGGGCAGCCCTTTTCGAGTTATCGCGCAATAGGGGTGAGAGTGTCACTGATATGATGCGCGAGTTGGGGTGGCAGTCACTGAAACAAAGGCGGTTTTCTTTGCGGCGAGATCTATTTACGAAATTTCAATCACCAACTATCTCTTCCAAATGCGAAAATAGTTTGTTGACACCCACCTACGTAGGGGGAAATGATCATCATAATAAAATAAGAGAAAGCAGAGCTCGAACGGAAAAATTTAGGTTTTCCTTTTTCACACGCGCCATTCGAGAGTGGAATGGTAGAGATGTAGTATGAAAATGGTTCGATGAACCCTCTGCCACGCACTTAAGTGTGAATTGCAGAGTAACCATGTAGATGTAGATGTAGACAATGCAAGGCCTCACAGAAGTCTGTGCACCCGAGAGGTCACAAAACTTCAATGGAATGTTATTCCACATCCACTCTACAGCCCGGAACTGGCACCTACCTACTTCCGTCTGTTTGGCCCAATCAAATATACATTCCGGGGAAGCAGTACTTTGATGATGGGGAGGTTATTGATGCCACAAGACTTTGGCTCCGAAGTCGACCAGTAGACTGGTACCTTGCGGGGGAACGGGCCCTCTCAGTAAGGTGCAGTAAGGTTTTTATTCAAAAGAGGTTCAAATGGTTCAAATGGCTCTAAGCACTGTGGGACTTAACATCTGAGGTCATCAGTCCCCTAGACTAAGTACTACTTGAAGCTAACTAACCTAAGGACGTCACACACATCCATGCCCGAGACAGAATTCGAACCTGCAACCGTACCAGCAGCGCGGTTCCGGACTGAAGCGCCTAGAACCGCTCGGCCACAGCGGTCGGCCCTCAAAAGAGGGGGAAGTAATATGGTGTATTGGAATCCTGAATAAAACCAACCTGTTTCCAGAAAGAAATGTGTCGAATTACTTATTGAACACCCCCAGCAGATTGGACTGAGGATCAACGGGAAATTGTGGCCCGATCGGATGAACCACGTTCCAGATGCGCTGTCATTTGGTATCATCTAAGCGAACTGCTGCTCGAAATATGTACCGCGCCACGATACTAATTTCACATTGATGTCATGACACCTCTTCACATGAACTGCACGAAATGGAACACATCTGGGACGTTAGCAGGTGAGATAAGTCGTTTAAAGTGAAAACAGAATCGCATTTTTTGGATTACTTAACGATATCAATGAAAACTTTCCACAATTAAAGGTTTCATTACGCTGGTCAGTCCATATTCTACATATTTCAGTGGGCAACATGACCAGTTTCCTCAATCTTGGTAGAATTTTTACGACAGAGTATAAATTTCCCGTGGCTAATGACTGCGATATCGATTCTACATTAAAAACAAGAATTATCGCCGCAATTCTTTCTCAGCCATTTGTGCTCTGTTTGCTTTTTAAAAGGATTACCCGCGCTAATGTGAGAGCTATAAATGAGAATTGGCAGCAAGTGCTCCCGTTCTGTATCACTGCCAGCCATTTACCACTGTAATTTAGCTGCTAGACGGGTTTTGGTCCTTAAACGTCTCCGAGTCCTTGGTGGAGGAATTTGCTAATACGAAACTAATTGACAGGTGTATCGGATCTGTGTGATGTCTCAACAAACCGCAGCACACAGCTATATGCCGTCGCGCGTCTGTCAGATGATAAAGCGACTTGCAATTTATTTCTATCGACCCTGTTTGGAACAAATAAAATGTATTTTTAGACCATAATAAATAAGTTTAAATAACCCTTAGAGATAACTATGTTCTCTCCGTACTTAGGTCACAGAAAAAAACTAGTTTCGGTCATAATTTGCTACATGACTGCTTAATGAGTGACGATAAAATGAACAAATTATGTTTAATTTGATTAAAAAACAAACCTCGCATTCATTTAAACAAAGAATGCTACTTTCCTGCTCTGTTAACCAGTATTAAGCAGCTAAGAGATATCATGGAGACCTGCCTTTTGTAACGGTAAGACACGCATGCATTTAAAACTGTATGCAGCAAGTCCATTACGGTGGCCTGGGTGGATAATTTGGAAGAGTCGAACCACGTATTCTTCCTGATACTCGTTCATTTTCCGCACTGTCCGCAATGAAATTGTAAACGGTATTTTACACACTTCGCACCACCACAGTCTACACAGTCTCTTATTTCCTCGTCCGGTAAAACACCATATATGCGATAAAAAGTCGAACAATTTTCTACGCTGGATAAACATGGAATTAGATTTTTCCATGTGAGAGAATCCACCTAAGAAACGTCAAGAACACCAGCCATCCCACTCACTAACGACATAAATCGTCTGGGATTCCCTAGCAACTCACAAATAATTCGCGGAGCAACTAAGGGAATGTCGGAAAACATAAAAATGACGATCACAACTAACTGATCACAACGCCAGTCACCGGAGTCGCATGATCGATTTACCATCGCATGTTCGATACGTATCGTTTGGACCCCGCGACTTCGATAGGCAATCATCCTTGGAAATTACCGGATTTTTTAATACTCGTGGGCAAATGGAGACACCTACCTACTAGCGCATAGAAATTTTATCCTTGACGACGGAAGTGATACATCTTCACATGTACTCCATCAAAAGCCGAATGAATCCGGAAGATATCGCAACGCACTGTCTCTTAACTGCTGCCCCTAGCAAATGGTGATTGTCGGAGCTAGGTCCAAGACGTGCACGTCTTGCTCGCTGGTGTCCTGAAGGTGCTCACAGTCAGCAGGAATTGGGATCACTTGTTATGAGCACCCTCATGTCAATACAGTTGCGACAGAAAGACTTCTCACCACATCTTTCTTTCTAACACGGCGGATATACATACCTGGAAATGGAAAAAAGAACACATTGACACCGGTGTGTCAGACCCACCATACTTGCTCCGGACACTGCGAGAGGGCTGTACAAGCAATGATCACACGCACGGCACAGCGGACACACCAGGAACCGCGGTGTTGGCCGTCGAATGGCGCTAGCTGTGCAGCATTTGTGCACCGCCGCCGTCAGTGTCAGCCAGTTTGCCGTGGCATACGGAGCTCCATCGCAGTCTTTAACACTGGTAGCATGCCGCGACAGCGTGGACGTGAACCGTATGTGCAGTTGACGGACTTTGAGCGAGGGCGTATAGTGGGCATGCGGGAGGCCGGGTGGACGTACCGCCGAATTGCTCAACACGTGGGGCGTGAGGTCTCCACAGTACATCGATGTTGTCGCCAGTGGTCGGCGGAAGGTGCACGTGCCCGTCGACCTGGGACCGGACCGCAGCGACGCACGGATGCACGCCAAGACCGTAGGATCCTACGCAGTGCCGTAGGGGACCGCACCGCCACTTCCCAGCAAATTAGGGACACTGTTGCTCCTGGGGTATCGGCGAGGACCATTCGCAACCGTCTCCATGAAGCCGGGCTACGGTCCCGCACACCGTTAGGCCGTCTTCCGCTCACGCCCCAACATCGTGCAGCCCGCCTCCAGTGGTGTCGCGACAGGCGTGAATGGAGGGACGAATGGAGACGTGTCGTCTTCAGCGATGAGAGTCGCTTCTGCCTTGGTGCCAATGATGGTCGTATGCGTGTTTGGCGCCGTGCAAGTGAGCGCCACAATCAGGACTGCATACGACCGATGCACACAGGGCCAACACCCGGCATCATGGTGTGGGGAGCGATCTCCTACACTGGCCGTACACCACTGGTGATCGTCGAGGGGACACTGAATAGTACACGGTACATCCAAACCGTCATCGAACCCATCGTTCTACCATTCCTAGACCGGCAAGGGAACTTGCTGTTCCAACAGGACAATGCACGTCCGCATGTATCCCGTGCCACCCAACGTGCTCTAGAAGGTGTAAGTCAACTACCCTGGCCAGCAAGATCTCCGGATCTGTCCCCCATTGAGCATGTTTGGGACTGGATGAAGCGTCGTCTCACGCGGTCTGCACGTCCAGCACGAACGCTGGTCCAACTGAGGCGCCAGGTGGAAATGGCATGGCAAGCCGTTCCACAGGACTACATCCAGCATCTCTACGATCGTCTCCATGGGAGAATAGCAGCCTGCATTGCTGCGAAAGGTGGATATACACTGTACTAGTGCCGACATTGTGCATGCTCTGTTGCCTGTGTCTATGTGCCTGCGGTTCTGTCAGTGTGATCATGTGATGTATCTGACCCCAGGAATGTGTCAATAAAGTTTCCCCTTCCTAGGACAATGAATTCACGGTGTTCTTATTTCAATTTCCAGGGGTGTATTAATGACATCTCTTGTGGACTATTTTGTGAGGTTTTGACAGTTTCTTGCAGGAGCATGTAAAGAGGCACTATTAACAATTAAATGAACTGGCATTATCATTTATGTATATTTGACGAAGCGAATATTTTAAAGATATAAAAGACAAGAAGAGTAGTACGTGAGGTGCATTATAACGGGTTTGTTTGTCACTGTACAGAGGTCATACAGTTTTGTTGCGTTATTGTGGCGCAGAGCAAACGATAATTTTTTTAAAAATCAAACTGTTAGCAACAGTAGGAAGTGATCAGACGACTTTAAAATCTTTGGCGGTCAATGTAACTTATAACCTACACAACTACAAGGAAACAATGTGTGATTGATGTTCAGTGAGTATCATGTATCGTTCACAGATGCACTTGTTCGCGAAAGGCAAAGGTCCCGGTTTCGAGTCCCCGTCCGTGGCACAGTTTTAATCTTCCAGGAAGTTGCATGTTTGGTACGCAGAAATAGTACTGTAGAGGACCCATATATACGTACGGTTCGCCAAGGTACTGAAGGATTAGAAAGTCCCACAATGGTTCAATACCAAAGTTAGGGGAGTTACGCCTACCATAAAAACAAAATGAGCTTCATCGAAAATACAGTTGTAGCACAGCCTAACTAATAGTCACGACCCTCTCTTGTGCGAAAGTTGTTACTGTTTGACAGCTGGAGCGACACTAGCGCTCCAAGCGGTGGCAAAGCAGACAGTCACGTGCGTCGTAAGGATAGTGTTCGTTTTGAATTATTTTCTAGTTAATTAACAGAACAATTGTTATATTTTTGCGCTTACAATGTTAGTAATTTACCAAGAGACATGAATTATGGTGAAATACATGTAAAAACAGCCGAATCACACTTACTGAATAACATAAGCTGCAACTTATTCGTGAAGAAACACTTTCGAAATTTCTTCTTCAGCTTTTTGCACTGAAAGCAAGAGAATATAAACAAATTTCGTGCATGAGAAGCTTTTATTGCTGTTGTTGTCTGATGTTATTGTCATATGCACTGAAAAGAAAAGTTATGGATTCCAATGATTTGCCCTTTGTTACACTTCATTCGGCTTTCTAATACATGAGTATTTCTGTAAATGTGTTGAAGATTCCTACAGTTTGCGCAACAGATTTAGCAGCAACTGTGGAACTGATTTCCCCTGTGTTGGGAAACAGTTTTATTGCTTTTGACGATTTATTATCACGTCTATGTGACTTTACCGTAAACTACAGTTTTGGTGATTTATTTGATACGTTAAATAATGTGGGTATTACGTTTCATATAGTTTTCCTACGTTCCACATTCGCTTATTTGGCTGAAAGTGTAGCGGACAAAACTCTGCTTTGTTGGATAGATACAATACGTCTTTCTGTAAGAGATCAAATCTTCAGGTGTTTACTAACAATTTTTTTGTTATTGAAGGAAAACGACAGTATTCTGTAAATGTCTGTTCGTTAGAAGGGAGTCGTCAGTAAACTGACCTGTAATTTCATAACAAATGAGGTGTAATTTTTTTTGTTCCTGTTGATTTTTATGATACTACATACACTCCCTTCTACAACAACTATGTTACAAATCAATATAAACGTTAGTATTCGCACTCATCCGATATCGTATTCAGAAGTGTCGCTTGCAGACCGCTTTGGGCGCTACTAGAGACAGGCTGTCGCGACTGTTGTGTTAGGCTGTGGTTGTAGATGAAACCTTGCACGAAAACAAAATCCGAATGAAACGAAAATTGGGGAATTTGAAAGGAAAATTGTTGTCTCGCATGACTACATGTCACATCTTGTATCTGCCCAATCGTCGAAAGATCGTTTCCCCGTACGTAAATAAAGCCAAAGTGCAAAAATCGTTCACTTAGTCGTTTGTTTGTACAGGAACTTTAGCGGGAGATGATAGAGTGAATGACGAAACAATGAAGTCTGTCTTCCAAAGTTGCATCACTGAAGAGATCGAACCGCGGTCCGAATTTCGATTCCCTCACGACTGCATGAATAAGTGATATCGAGATCTTTGGTTGTGGAATCGATAGGCAACTAAAGCCATCCGAACAAGGGGTGGCTTCTGTAGCTGAAGTACACCTGTTTTTTTGTATGTCGATTATGGAAAGAACTGGGCCGCTCTTCCAGTTGAACTGTATCATAGCCACGTTAAGTTACATCGGATTTCCCTGTGACTTTAAGAAGACACAGATGAATTCTTTTGATAAAAAGAGCGGGGGAGGCATAAATAGCAGTACAGCCTTATCTCAATGACGTCAGTTTGTTGCAGAATTACACAATATGTCTAGCGAAAGCGTTTTTTTAATTTTATGAACATTGAAGAAATTTCTTTTGAGAACCAGCTAGACTTTAACAAATATTGAATATGTCAAACTCAACTCATTTTCTCGTTTAGTAGTCCCTGGATCCCCCAGATAGCAGGCGCCAAATTGATATGTCTCTTTAGATCTGGGAGGGTTGTTTGTGGGAAGAGACCAAACTGCGGGGTCATTAGTCTCGTCGGATCAGGGAAGGACGGGAAGTAAGTCGGCCGTGCCCTTTCAAAGGAACCATCCCGACATTTGCCTAGAGCGATTTAGGGAAATCACGGGAAACCTAAATCAGGATGGCCGGACGCGGGACTGAACCGTCGCCCTCCTGAATGCGCGTCCAGTGTACTAACCTCTGCACCACCTCCCTCGGTTCTTTTAGACCTGGTAAAGCTCCGATGCATTCACACCCTGCCACCTACTAAAGAAAATACTTCAATGTAATTTTATCTATGCTCACCGGTAATCAAATAAAAATTGTTGAGATCGATTGAGACCACCCATTAATGCTTTTAGAAACGCCTCAATCAATTGCGATGACCGGTTTAGAGCCATTATACTCGTTTTGGTTAACCGACAGTAGCGTCAGCATCAAGTTATCTGTTTCTATACTGCATGCAGCACTCAGGCTTCTGGATATAATGGCTCAAAATCGGTATCAACGGCTAATCTAAATTCTCTCAACAATATTCAACGAAATACTTGTTTACTCATTAGGTCATTCCCAACAGAAGGCATAATCGGAAGCGAAAGGGTCCGCAGCTCGTGGTCTAGGGGTAGCGTTGCTGCCTCTGGATCACGGGGTCCCTGGTTCGATTCCCGACTGGGTTGGGCATTTTCTCTGCCCGCGGACGGGTTGTGTGCGTTTTCCTCAGCATTTCATCATCATCATCATTTGTCAGAGTGACTAGGTTGGATTGTGAAAAGAAAATGGACTGTGTAGAAATTGGAACTTTGTATGGGCGCTGATGACCGCGCAGTTGAGCGTCCCACAAACCAAACATCATCATCATCGGAAGCGAAAGGAACAACAGGTGAACAGCAAAGAAGTGTGGTACTGACGTCACTACTCACCATATGAGTGGCTTTCAACAAGTAGTGCACATACTTTTCTCTGCAAGCAGACTGGTTTTATTCAGGATTCCAATGCACCATATTATTCCCCACTCTTTTCACTAGAAAACCCTATTTTTCAACATACTCTCCGTTCAATGCGACGGCCTTACAGCACATTACTGGAAGGGCTTTTATGGTCGACTTCCGAGCAAACGTTTTGCTGTGTCAATAAACTCCTGCTCATCCACGCACTGCTTTCCGCGGAGTGCATCCTTCATTGGTCGAAACACGTGGAAGGTGCATGACCCGGGCTCTAAGATGGATGAGGAAGAAATATCCAATGAAGATTTGTGAGTTCTCTTGGGTGCGCAGGCTTGTGTGAGTTTTGCGTTAACATGGAGAAGGAGATGTTCGTTTGCATTCTTGTGGCGACGAACAAGCTGATGTCGTTTCTTCAGTTTGCCGAAGGTGACACAATACACTTCAGTGCTGATTGCACCATGAGGGAGGACATGAAACACAATAAGTCCTTCAGAATCCCAGAAAACCGTCGCCATGGCTTTAAAGGCTGAGGGTGTGGTTTTGAACTGCTTCTTCGGAGGAGAGGTGGTGTGGCGCCACTGTATGGATTGCCGTTTTGTTTTCAGTTCGATGTGATGAACCCATGTTTGATCGCCTGTGACGATGTTCGACAAAAATTGTCACGATCAGCCTCGTAAAGGCAAGCAATTCCGCGTAAATGGTCCTTCGTTGCTCTTTAAGGTCTCTTGGTAGGCTGCGAGGTACTCTAACAATACCACCACTTGCAAAGTAGGTTAGAAATCCGATTAATAATGTTGCTCACGCAGCATATGTTCGCTTTATCGGGCAACAGCAAAGTTACTGACAGTGGATGGTATCCTCAGAACGGAAATAATGAAGTCACTGTAAAAATGTCATTAATTTTGGCACTTATCTTGAATGGATTCCCACGTAGATTTCTTCGAAGTTGTTATGGCTCATCTTGTTGTTTCTAGGATGATTCCATTTTGACTGCTAGAAGGTTCAGATCCGTATTTTAGCAATATTTGATGACCTAGCAAATGCGTTTTCCAGGAAATTCTTAATGATCAAACAATTCCAGATCAGAACAATGGTACGGTAGAAATAATTTTTGACTTGGTGTTCACGATCCACATTTTTATTAAACTTCTTGTAAATTGACATATACTTCTTCTTAATTGTCACATCATCAAGAAAACTGTTTTGTATCAATCTTCATATATTTATTTCCACTTTAACCAAACACAAGACTCGACTGTTCTTTTACAAAGCGAAATAACAACTTAACTTCTGCAAATTGAAACAAAGACTGCTCTATGCGCATTCGCGCCAAAACGGTTACAAGTAACTCAAAGATTATGACAGTCTCGCAGAAATGAATACACACAAGAACTATATCACTGTAGTATATTGATACATCGGAGTACCTATACATTAATAAAACCAAATGTGAATATTGTCACAAAAACATGTCTGTTACTTCGCAGAAAAGTAGTACGATATTACTGGTATCGAGAACTGGGGTTGGAGTGCCGTAATGGCACGTAAATAAAGAACCATTACAGTACGCAGTGGGTACACTCCTTTGACTATCCCAATTGGTCGATGAGTGTGTCAGCCCTACCGACAGAGACGCTCTGTTGTGCAGTGAGGTCTTTGACTAAGATCCGTCAATCACCTCGAATGAGAGTCGCGCGGTGTAGCCGCGCGGTCTCAGGCGCCTTGTCACGGGCCGTGCGGCTCTCCCCGTCGGAGGTTCGAGTCCTCCCTCAGGCATGGATGTGTGCGTTGTCCTTAGCGGAAGTTAGTTTAAGTTCTATTAAGTAGTTCGGAAGCTTAGGGACCGATGACCACAGCACTTTGGTCCCATAAGACCTTGCCACAAATTTCCAAATTACCTCGAATGAGAATTTCCGCTCGGTCCAGAACTGCAAGGGTCACAGCTGGGCGCGGTCGGCCAGCACGCAGGAGATGGGACAGTTTTGCGATACCTTCAAAAATGGCTCTGAGGCTTGAGCACTATGGGACTTAACTTCTAAGGGCATCAGTCCCCTAGAACTTAGAACGAATTAAACCTAACTAACCTAAGTACATCACACACATCCATGCCCGAGGCAGGATTCTAACCTGCGGCCGTAGCGGTCGCGCGGTTCCAGACTGTAGCGCCTAGAACCGCTCGGCCACCCCGGCCGGCCTGCGGTACCTTGTTGCTAGGGTTACACACTCCTCGACCAACGACTGACCATGCTTTTGTTCACTGCTAAGTCTTTGTAGACATTCTACAAGCGCCTATGAATATCTGAGAGGCTCTGGGTTTCCGATAAAATATAATAACTGCTCTCTGCTTGGGCCAAAACTATAGGGGCTGAAGCGGGAATACTCCACGATATCCCATAAAAGATGCACAATTTTTTCGCCGAAATTTTTCGAGATAAAAATGTGTTGTGCTATTTATTGAACGCACTCGTATAAACACACTGAACTCTAACACTGCCTTGATAACGGCTTCAACGGCGAGGAAGAGATATCGCAACATTCTTCACGTATGCTGAAGCCTCTCATTGACGATTAGATCTCGTAGAGGTATCAGATTACGACGATGTGGACTGCCACGTCAATTAGGACCGGGTGATTTGGCGGGGCAGTAGAGCGACGATTGTGTTCCTAGGTATTCGTCAAGCTAGGATGTGTGAGTGCAGATCCGATGTTGCTGTTTTCATCTTGGAAATATCCCCCAGCGTAATCACCATGAAGATATAGAAAGAAAGGGGAGAACTTGGCCACCAACAATGCCGAAACAGACATCTTGGTTCCAGGCTATGCTACGAAAAGCACCCTTAAAATGCGACAGAACCACTTCTCGACTGAACCACACCTGACACTCACTACGGGTTAAACACTGCACTGGGCCTTCAGCGCTCCAGACGCCTTGCATTGTTTGAAAGTGGGCAAAATTGGCACTCATCGGAGCGCTCTACACGCCTAAAGTCGACTGATGTGCAGTTTCTGTGTTGCTAATTGATGACATGCAGCTTTCTGTGTCTTTATGAGCAACGGCCTCTTGCTGGGTAATGCACTATGAAAGTCCATTGCAATTATCGCTCAGAATTTGGTTGAGACCGACCTGCGCCCGCTGAAAGCAGTAATTCTTGTAGGCTTCGAAACAGATGGTCACTGATCAAGTTTTTTTAAAATTTCTTAATAGCTTTCGGCATCACCATTACAGCAAGCACCAGACTATTAAAAAAGGAATTATATGTTACACCGATTTAAAATGAACTTGAGTAAATGATCTACATAAATTGACATATTTAATCTATTATTCCGTAAAAAAATTCTCTCTTCCTGTATTCTTATTTGACTCTGTTATAAAATCGTATAGGAGCTTCTACACCTTTCTGACTTCTGTTGCTAAAAGGGTTTTAATGTTTTAGGCGAGGCGTTTATAGAGGTCATCAAATGATGTAATAGTTTCGTAGTTCCTTGAAATCTTTTGCGACAGCCTAAGAAATGTAACATCTTCCTCACCGCCGCATTCACATAAAGAAGATATGACCACGTTCCGGTGGTAGAGATTTTCCTTGAATCTCCTGTGATTGAAGTGAAGTTGTGATATTGTCACTGTAAAGTTTCTGTTGTATCTGCACTTTTGGTGTCAAGGACGTGGTGGGAGGTGGATATCACTGCGGCATAGTATTTACCTTTAATTTCATAAGCCTGTTGGAGATTTTCATTCCATACGGCCCTGATTATACTTCTTACGGTACGAAGACTGTCGTCGGTTTTTTTTATCATATTTCACTGAACCAGTGTGTACAGATTCCTTGGCCAGAGTATGCACTTCTTCTGTCCTTTTATTCCGCTGTGCATTTCCACACATAACACGACGGTCGTATTATTTATGCGTTAAAGCTCCAGCACTGCTTCTATAATTCGACACAATAGATAATGTTTGGTAGTGTTGACGTCATGGGATTTTAACACCATCAGTGTTGAGCATGAGTCTGATAAATTTATGATTGTTTCTTCATGCAGTTCTTTTGCCTATTTAAGTTCCTTTAAAATGGCTATGAGTTCTGTACTAAGTATGGACGTAACTTCAGGAAGCCTAAATTTGAGTCCTCGACTAGTCTCGCCATCTATGAATGCACTTCATACCCTGTCTTTTTGTTTAGCTCCATTTGTATAGATCTCTCTTGGCGATGGCCATGCTGCTTAGTTGTCAGTTAAAATTTTGTCATTCAGTAACTTTGGCTGAATGGAAGGTGCGTCTTGATATTCAGCTTCACAAAGGCGTTAGCATAGGGCGTGCTGAAGTAGCTGACATTTAGGGAAGTGATGACGAGTTCGACACGCATCCATTTTCCTGTCGTTTGGAATTTATCCTGAGCGACTGTTTCTACACTTTGTTATACAGGTGCGAATAGTACAACATTTGTTATAGAAACGTCGGACAATTCGCTTTGATAGACTGACAAGTTGGGCAACTTCCTTCTTCTTTCACAGAGTGGTCAAGTGCAGGCCCACATACCATATTAGTGACGTATAACGTAAGCGGTGTGCGAAGCTACTCACCGTGGTTTCACATTTTTCGAAAAGCTTTACAAAATGAAGAGTGACCTGCAGATAATTAATGCTCGAAGGAAGATGGCAGCTGACTTCAACACGAACAGTTTACCTGCTTTGGGCTGATTTTACCAGATATGACGTGTTGATGGTCCAAGAAATTTTAGCAATGCACCCGAAAAGAAACACATGTAGTACTCGTATTGTGCATGTGTACAAACAAAAGACCATCACCAAGCAAGCATGAATTAGTTATAACTGCCCAACATCTGTCCAGACATATTCACCTGCAGGTATATAAAGTGCTGTGGTGTCATAAAGCCAGTTGTAGAGAATGAATTTGCCAGTCAGAGATTCACCTTATGACACTCCACTCCTTTTCTCTTTCGTCAGATGTCAGCAGAAACACCCTTTGAGTGCGTTCGCTTCTTTAGAATAAATGACTGGGGTGAGGAGCGGACCCTTATCCTATGACAAAGCACAACGGTGTTTAAGCTGTACACAAATTGGTTTCAATGCAGAATTATCGGCAAGGAAATACACGAATTTACATACGTTGTAGTGTGATAATGTTAGGACAGTTGTTAGGATAATGTATTTCGTCCTGAGTTATCTAAATAACTCTAAACACAACAACATCAAATTTCTTACCAGAATTTTCTTTAAAAAATTATTCTTACTATTATATCGTGAAGTTGTCCCATATTACGACAAATCATCCGAATCCAGTTCTATGTTCGGTACTATTTAGGATGACAATCAAGTCTACGGAGGATGGTTAGTTTTTAGTGACAAGCTGAGCAAAAGATTATTCAAGGTTGCTCGATTTCACAGTGAACGCAAGCTGGTGAACCAACAAGTTTACGCCTCTGCTCATGGTATTTATCTTAGCTGTGATGAGCTGTCAGCTGCAAGTCTGCTCTCATCTTCTGCAATTCCTATAAAAGCTAATCAAAACCTTTACTGATTTTATGAGCAGAAACCCTCCTATGTTCCTCGTTAGGCGAGAAAACATGCACTCATACCTAGTCTTGAAATATGGCGATATGCACAGGCATGGCTGGAGCAGCATGTATATTACAATGCCCTCTCAGTTCTCGCAAGAACAATTAACTATGTGGCTGGTTCGTATCTTCACTGTTGGAGCTCAACGATGCTACAGCTAATATCTAGCAGAAGGTCAGTGAATGCAGTGTTTACACAAATTGCCCCCCCCCCTCCCCCCAGCATCGTACAGAGCATTAGGCACCCCGTTCTGCACTTGACGCCAGTTCAGAGACCCCGAAATTTTCGGTCATGTCTCTGTCGTAGCAAACCTGTCCCTCACCTAGATCCTTTCGTGCTCCATGTCACGGCTTTTTCTGACCAATAGGAGCATTCCTCTTATTTTATGGAGACTCTCTTTGCCAATCGCAAAGGGCCTACCATTAAACTGCATCGAAATTTCGGCATTTTACTCCTTCCTAGTTCGTGTCACCCAATCGGACATTTTGTGCCCACTCCAAACACCTAAAAGTTACATCACAAGTGTATCATGCGCAGTTCATGTGATCGAGTGCATCACTGGTTTGTTCGTAGCCCTCTGGAAATTAACGAAGCTTTCTAAAGCTTCTTTCCATACCACTGCAGTGGCCCACTGCTTGTCCTCCTGGTTAAGTCACCTGGCCCGTTTGTTGTCTCTAGCTGCAGGTCGCTTTTTTAAGAGCTTTCCATTGTACTCCATCTGTGACGTGCCCAGGACGTCGCCCGTCGCATTTGCTTCCCAAACGAAACGTTTCCTTCAGCATCTTGTTTCACCTCTTGCTCATTGACATATAGGATGTAGGGTCAGTGTGTTAATACCATTGATTGAGTGTATAAGCAAATCTGCTCATTTTTGTTGAAGTATGTCAGGTGACATGTTCACCTTCCCATTACAATGTATAAAAACTCTCATGTAAGGTGCGAAACTGACCTTCATTTAATCTGCCACCTTACAACTGGTAAACTGTATAGGCAGAGCAATATATCTTTCAGAACTTCTCCACGACACAAGTTGGTTGCTCATCATCAGACTGTGACTATTGTGAACTTGCATTATCGGAAGAGAGAGAAAGAAAAGTCTAGAAGACTTTCTTGGTTCGTCATGGGCGACGGGGTCATACAAATCGAGCAAAAGAAAGATCTTCGTTTGTGGCTGAACAGGAAAGTCACAGCGCATCATGTAAAGGCACACTGTTGAAATCCCAAAAAGAGTCCGTAGATTCACAAAGGTTATTCAGCAGTACCTCTGGGGTTTCAGAAGATGACAGTGCAAAAATTACAGACAGAAGAATGTCATATTTCGGTGGATGGAGCATTTCTCCAAGTTTCGAAATCTACACCGCGACATAGTTGCATTAAGGGGAAAGGTGTGTCAGGACACTTACATATGGAGGCCGTGATTTGGGATCACGGATTTATTTCAAACTTTGTACACCTTTAGTAGTGCTTGTAGTAATGTGCACTATTCGGGCAATTCCAAAAAAAATCTCAAGAGAAGTTTTACGCATCTGTTATGTAACTGATATACCTGTGATTAGGTCCCCCTACTTTGGAATTAACGGTGCTCAAGTACCCCTATGTGGCACAGAGACTTCCTATTCCACCATCCTCGGCTCGCCGCATGCTAGCGGTATTGGGTTCATTTGTTTGCCATGGCTTGCTGTTACGATACGAGTCCCTCCCCATCCCACAGGGCAAGGGCGGTTTAGGTCTGTATCATGTGTCTGAGACAGCAGTAGCCGTTTCCATTGGCTCTCACATGGCGGTGTGGCGCCGTTTTCTTACGTGTCTTACCAGCCTATTGATGAAGGCCCTTGAACCACACTCGCTCTCAGCACCCATCCAACCTTCGGAAGTCCCGCCCCCCTTCTTTTATTTCCTTCGCTTTTTCCTCAAACTGACCTACGTACGTGCTGTGATATTGCACACTTGACAACCACGAAGGTGATCTATGCTTTCCTTCAGCAGCACAGGTCACCGAATGTGGTTGAGGGGAAGCATCCCGACGTCGACTTGCGTACCGTTTGACGATCAATGTGCGCTCCTTATCTTGACATTGAAGTTCAGTCTGCATAGTACCTTACTGCCAATGGGAAGCAAGTATGCCGTTCACGCCTTCACATTATTCACCTCGCAGACACCCTGGTGTGTGTCGCCTGTGATGTTTTGCACACAGACGAGCACTGCCTGGGGTGTAGATCGGAAAGAGGTATCTGGTTCTTGGTGTGGCAGATGTTGTCCCTAATTACCCGTACGACTCCTCACCAGATACATACTCAACTGCTGCTCTTTCCGGACGCGAGATGCTTCCTGCAAGCGAAAACAAACTGTGTGACGTGATTTGTGGTCACGCAGCTTGCTACTTGTTTGCTGATAGCGAGGAAGTGTCCTTGATTTTTGGCAAATCCTTAATGAACGCCATTGCGCTGTTGTCCGCAATCCAGGGAGTTTTTCTCCAGTTCCCTTTGCAGTGTCTTTGCTGGGGTTTTCCTGTCATGAAAGTTGATCCCTGCCTATTCCACACTTAGAACCGATATATTCTCTGGTCATCAGAAAGTTCTCCTCAGCAAAACTATACGTCTTGCTGCGCTCTCTTCCTCGAGACGCCAGTTTCCTGCTATTCTCGGTGGTAATAACGTTGGAAAAATAAATAAATAATGTTCATTGTACCTCTGCTTCACGTTCCCTGCGCTTCCCTTGGTTCCTGGAGGGTGGGAACGGGACATGGTGGCCAGGCCTCGGGTTGCGACCCTTGCCCACGTTGCCCCCTCCCCTTCCTTTGGGCGCTGGGGAGGTTCCTTAAAACCATAAAGTACATGTGTAAATTTGCACCTACACTATTCATTCTTGCTACATAACCAAGCCTCACCGCTACGCATGTTAACTGCCAAATGGTGCCTGCCTCTATGTCTGCAGCTCGAAGCGTCGAGGTGCAAAGTCGTTCCGGGTACCTTACCATATTGCATGTTAATGGGATTTCACAAATCACGACAGGCTTACATTTTCAGGAAAACTATGCATTTCTTCATTTATTTGTCGATAGTTATATGTTTGTTCTAATAATTAAATCTAATTAAAGCAGTAGTCAAATAACTGAAATTCACTAATACTTCATTCAAATAGACATTTAAAAAAAATTATATTACCTCTCAAAAGTCATATAAATTAAATAATAAGAACAATGATGAAAAAATTTAGATTAAAAGCCAACATAGAGTGGGAGTTGAACCATCGTTTCATACACGTTTGTCTTAGGACGGCCGAATGTTAACCGTTTGACCACCATGAACTCTAGTACCTAGCACCTACAGATAGATACATCAGTTACATAATAGACGCATAAAATTTCTCTTGGATTTTTTTTTTTTCGGATTTGCAAGAGTAGTTCACCTTCCTACACTACTGGCCATTAAAATTGCTACACCATGAAGATGACGTGCTACAGGCGCGAAATTTAACCGACAGGAAGAAGATGCTGTGATATGCAAGTGATCAGCTTTTAAGAGCATTTACACAAGGCTGGCTCCGGTGGCGACACGTACAACGTGCTGACATGAGGAAAGTTTCCAACAGATTTGTCATACATAAACAGCAGTTGACCGGCGTTGACTGTTGAAACATTGTTGTGATGCCTCGTGTAAGGAGGAGAAATGCGTACCATCACGTTTCCGACTTTGATAAATGTCGGATTGTAGCCTATCGCGATTGCGGTTTATCGTATCACGACACTGCTGCTTGCGTTGGTCGAGATCCAATCACTGTTAGCAGAATATGGAATCGGTGGGTTCAGGGGCGTAATACGGAACGCCGTGCTGGATCCCAACGGCCTCGTATCACTAGCAGTCGAGATGACTGGCATCTTACCTGCATGGCTCTAACGGATCGTTCAGCCACTTCTCGATCCCTGAGTCAACAGATGGGGACGTTTGAAAGACGACAACCACTGCACGAACAGTTCGACGATGTCTGCAGTAGAATGGACTATCAGCTCGGAGACCATGGCTCCGGTTACTCTTGACGCTGAATCACAGACAGGAGCGCATGCGATGGTGTACTCAACGACGAACCTGGATGCACGAATGGCCAGACGTCATTTTTTCGGATGAATCCAGGTTCTGTTTACAGCATCATGATGGTCGCATCCGTGTTTGGCGACATCGTGGTGAACGCACATTGGAAGCGTGTATTCGTCATCGCCATACTGGCGTATCACTCGGTGTGATGATATGAGGTGCCATTGGTTACACGTCTCTTGTTCGCATTGACGGCACTTTGAACAGTGGACGTTACATTTCAGATGTGTTACGACGCGTGGCCCTACCCTTCATTCGATCCCTGCGAAACCCTACATTTCAACAGGATAACGCACGACCGCATGTTGCAGGTCCTGTACGGGCCTTTCTGGATACAGAAAATGTTCGACTGTTGCCTTGACCAGCACATTCTCCAGATCTCTCACCAACTGAAAACGTCTGGTCAATGGTGGCCGAGCAACTGGCTCGTCACAATACGCCAGTCACTACTCTTGACGAACTGTGGTATCGTGTTGAAGTTGCATGGGCAGCTGTACCTGTAAACGCCATCCAAGCTCTGTCTGACTCAATGCCCAGGCGTATCAAGGCCGTTATTACGGCCAGAGGTGGTTGTTCTGGGTACTGATTTCTCAGGATCTATGCACCCAAATTGCGTGAAAATGTAATCACATGTCAGTTCTAGTATAATATATTTGTCCAATGAATACCCGTTTATTATCTGCATTTGTTCTTGGTGTAGCAATTTTAATGGCCAGTTGTGTACTTGCACATTATGTTGTTTCAGTGGCCTCTCGAAACCCCATAATTGTCTCCTATTCCGAAGTATGACTTTGAAATTTCACTCAGTGGTACCGAGAATCTTCCTCCATAATGGTGCGAAAGTGTGTGGGCCTGCAATGTCACCCTCGGGTTCGGCGGCGCTTTCAACAGCAAAACATACACAAAAATGGCCACAGCTTAGGTGTTCATGTGTAAGGTGGATTAGTGACGTCACATTGCCTACAAATTTCACAAGAATTCTGTCGCACGCCACCATGCACGTGTCACACTGTGGGAAGGTCCTCACACCCCCTCTTACATTTGACTCCTTCTTTTGACGTCTCAGCCATAGAAGTCAGAACAGCGACGCCCAGCATTGAAACCACGCAGTTTTCATTTGAGTGGTCGGGGAAAACTTTTCAGATACAGTGTCGCTCAGGATCCAACCGAAAAGGCCTCAGGGGGGTGGCATAAACTGCGTCAATAAAGCCACCCCTTTTCTTTATACGTTGATTCTCACATTTCGCAGTCGAAAATGACAGTTCGCAGTGCGTTGAGCAACAGGAAGATGTTCTTGACAATTTTTGGCGCTTTTGACACCTCCACAGCTCTTCAACCTGTGAACTGACGTCACAGGGCTGCAACCCTACTGAATGTGATTTCATCACTTTGATGTGCAGTGCAACCACAATTTTTTGCTCTGGTGTACAGGGTGGAACCACTAAGCACCGTTCAAAATCCTTATGTTTCACGCTCTGTTGTGGCGTGATAATGGAGGGGTGTAACAAATACTCGAATAAAATGCGAAAGGGTCCTCCACCACACCCCAGTTCGACAAAACTCTCGGTGGCAATCCACCTTTTAGAAAAAGTGCCTTTACAAAGAAAATCTGTAAAATGTCCAAGGCGCCTGCGGATAGGCAAGCATTTGATACATCTCTGACGCCAGTTGTTTGCCTGCACGCGCCTAGAAGTATTTTGCAGGTGTTCTGTGTATTTATAAAATACTCAATAAATGTGGGCGAGTGACACAAAGCGTCTTCCCGAACTGAGAGGAGGGGGGGGGGGGGGTTATTAGAGGGACCTTTTGCCATTTTATTCATGCTCCCGTCAATGCCAGATCTCTCCATGACCACGCCACAGGAGGGCATTGTTGTGAGGGAGGAGACCAGACAGCGAGATCATATGTCTCATAGAATTAGGGAAGGGCGGGGATGGAGGTCGGCCGTGCCCTTTCAAAGGAACCACGGTTCTCATAGTCCCAAGCTGGTTTTATGAACACAAGGATGACCTGTATCATCTCTACTGGCCACACACTTACCAGATCTAAATATTATGGAGCCTTTGTGGTGTACTTTGGAGGAAAAGGTGCGTGATCGCTACACATCTCCATCATAGTCATCCGAACTTGCCACTATTTGGCAGGAAGACTACAAGATGTTTCAAAAAGAATATACGAATTTCGAATGCATATATTTATTAAACTTCAAGACATACGAATATGAAACTTTACACACATATTTACGAACCTCTCAAGTTCAGATTACAGATGTTCAATATGTCCTCCATCAAAATGGCTCTGAGCACTATGGGACTCAACATCTATGGTCATCAGTCCCCTAGAACTTAGAACTACTTAAACCTAACTAACCTAAGGACAGCACACAACACCCAGCCATCACGAGGCAGAGAAAATCCCTGACCCCGCCGGGAATCGAACCCGGGAACCCGGGCGTGGGAAGCGAGAACGCTACCGCACGACCACGAGATGCGGGCTGTCCTCCATCAGCGACACGAACAATATCACATCGGTATTCAAATTCCTCCCATACTCGGGCAAGCATGTCTTTCGGCAGTGATGTTATGGCAGTACGGATCCGGTTCTTCAACTCTTCCAGGTTCTGTGCGAGTGGCAGTACATAAATGTTTTCTTTAACGAAACAGGAGGAAGTCAGAGGGTGTCAAATCCGGTGAGCGCGGAGCCCAGCTGAGACCTGCTAAATCGCCAGCTCCTTGACCACCAATTCAACTCACTTGGCGACTCCAGTGACGGGGTGCCCCGTTAGTTGTAAAATGAAGTTGCCTTCGTGCAGCCTCGGAAACAACCAGTTTTGTATCATAGCGAGATACTGCTGACCGTTAACCGTGTTTCCATCAAATAAGAATGGGCCGTAAACAGATGATGGGGATGTCGCACAAAACACATCGACTTTGGGCGAATCTTGTACTTGTTTAATGGCTGCATGTGGGTTCTATAGGACCGAAATTCGAACATTGTGTTTTTTTACTTGACGACTAACATAGAAAGTCGCTTCATCACTAAACACGATGCGTTGTGCGAAAGTGTTATCATTGTCGATAGCATCAATAATCTCGTTACAAAAAGCCACACGTTTGCGTTTGGCACCAGGAGCCAGAGCTTGTAACAGCTGTAACTTGTACGGATTCATAACCAAACGACGTCTCGAAATACGCCAAATTGTTGTTGTAGGCAGTTGTAACTTCTGACTGGCACGGCGAATTGATTTTGGAGGACTACGTTGGAAAGCAGTTTGAATTCGTAGAAATTTTCTTCAAGAACACGAGGGCGGCCAGGACTCTTTCCTTTACATACTCGTCCTGTATCTAGAAACTGTCGATACCATCTGCGAATGTTCCACCCATTCGGAAGATCAATTTGGTACCTCAACCTGAAACGTCTTTGCACTGTAAACACGGAGTTGCACTTCACAAATCCAAAAACACAAAATTATTTCTGCTGCGGAGTAGCTATTTTAAATATATGAGGGTTACCAAGCAAAACAGAAGACAACTGGCATCTAGCGGCTATTAATATACACTAGACTATGTAGTCGTTTCTCCAATAGCCGAGCCGAGGTGCAGCGATTGATAGTTTGGACAAAAGAATACCTTGTAATACGTATATTCTTTTTGAAACACCCTCTATTATAAGAGTCCCTTGAAAACTAAAGAGTCCCTTGAAAACTATTCGTTACCTATATGTATCCATTACGAGACGACTGGAGGCTGTTTTAAACGACAATACATTTCCTACACCGTATCAGGCGTGGTAATGTGTTGTGCTTTTGGTGTTTTTATATTTTTATTCACCGCTGTAGCTAATGGAATACAGATGTCGATAAAGAAGAAGGATGATAAAATAAACAAAACTTGAACTATTACATAGACACAAAATAACGATACATAGATGGGCCACGGAATATGTTGGACGAACTGATGAGCCAGAACATTATGACAACCGACCTACTACTGATGTAGAACCGTCTAGGCGATAGCAGGGTCACATGGCGAGGAGTGACTGTTAGAAATAAGCACGGTACATGTAGTATCGTGAGCATGCTATCCGTGAGCAGGATGGGGAAGGTGTGCGATCGTTCAGTCAACTGTCAAGACAATACCCGTATACGCTTAGAAAGTACCAGTTCATGTGTTGCAGAGGGTAGTGTGAAAGTCTTACTTTCATATCTTCATTTTAACATCGGATCGAGTCTCTTCATTGGCATTTTTTTTAAATTTTCGATTGTTAATTCGGTATGCCTATGATGTTTTACAAGTTATTTGCAGCGTGGCGTTGTTTAAGTCTAGAATTTTCGAAATAAGCTAACTGTTCGTGCTGTTCGTTTAGTAGGTGAAACGGAAGATTTCTTCGTTGGCAAACCGCGCGACCGCTACGATCGCAGGTTCGAATGCCGCCTCGTGCACGGATGTGTGTGATGTCCTTAGGTTAGTAAGGTTTAAGTAGTTCTAAGTTCTAGGGGACTGATGACCTCAGATGTTAAGTCCCATAGTGCTCAGAGCCATTTGAACCATTTTTTTAATAAACATGCCACTGCCACATATTATGGTTCAAAACAAGCTGTTTCGTGAGTAGTTTCATTTAACGCGTGAATGAGATGGCAAAATATATTACCAAGATGTGATGGTGTACTGATCCTAATGTACGGCACAAATCTGGGACGCAGTATGACAGCTTGGGACTCTCCACGTGCTCTCGACTCTCCCGACAATGCTGAGAGCTACGGCGAGAAAGTCTCGAGAGATGGAGGTTGCCTTCTAGGAGAGGTCTCAAATAGCACAGTTGGCTATCTGAAACTTGCCCCACTCATGGACACTGGCAGATACCTGACACTCTGCGCTGTTTACGAGGTACGTATTTACTCGCAAGGAGTTCTTCGTGAGTGAAAAACTCCCACGTGTAAACCTAGCTTTGAATGCAGCCACAATGATGAAACTTCCCTGGTTCTGGGTCGAAGGAAAGAAATGAGAACCTCTACCAACAGCATAATACAACGCATCTCAAATTTTCGCGGTAATTATTGCTGTCACAGGGAAGCGGTGACGACGTTTTTGGCGAATTTAACTGCAAATACCGTGTCACGGGCTATTAGTTATATTTAATATCTCTATAGCTGCGACGTATTTCCCATTGTTCACACGATCGACCCTTAATTTCCTATTTAACAAAACACTCATAGGATTCTGGAAATATTTTCACATTGGACGTATCTCTTTTGCAAGAGAAAAAGTAAGAAGCTTTTGACTGCATTCATGCATCTGAGTATTACGTACGAGGGCAGAAGCGACGGCAGTAAATTAAGAGCACTTAGAGATCGGCCGCCGAATGTTCGGGTGTCAGGAAAGGCGTCAGCTGCAACCTCTCTTCTGATAGCAGCCTAATTGGTATCAGTAAGTCTCGTACTTAGTATTCGGTCTGCGGCGACAAGACAAATTTCTTGACACACCACCTTTCTGCTACATGTCGGAGTAAATGTGCAGCTCTGTGAAAAAAAGGAACGTTTAACACTGTCCTACAGAAAAAAAAAATATTTTAGAAATGAGTTGCTGAATACGAGGTTCCTTAAGAGTGTCATAAATCTGCATTTATCGGTAACAACGTAATACTAGAGGCTTCATGTCTCGCACGTAAATCGGCTGTTCAAATCCGTAGATAAGGTTAGATTGGAACGGGCTGAGTTACAGCAGCATCCTCCCGAATTCATATATACAATCGGCGGTAAGTGACAGCCTGAGCTGGTCTCGTCTCTCGCAATATTTTTCATGTAGACAGAAAGTGGAAGGCAACGGTAACAGTCCACGTTTTGTTTTGCTATCTCTCGTCGTGCTGAGAGACGGACGACACCATACATTGTCTGGGATTAATAGCTGGGCTACAAGGAAAAACCGCAGAGCGATAAGCTGACGAAAATACACTACGTGACAAAAGCCGCGGGATACCTCCTAATATCGTGTCGGACCTTCTCTTGCGCGGCGTACTGCAGCAACTCGGCGTGGCTAGCACTCAACAAATCATTGGAAGGCCCCTGCAGAATACTGAGCCATCCTGCCTCTACAGCCAACCATAGTCGCGAAAATGTTGCCGGTGCAGAATTTTGTACACAAACTTATGTTCCATAAATCTTCAGTGGAATTCATTCGCTCGAATTGTCTAGAGTATTTTTCAAAATAATCATGAACAACTGTGGCCCTGTAACATGGCGCATTGTCGTCCATAGAAATCCCGTAGTTGTGTGTAGACATGAAGCTCATGAATAGTTGCAAATGGAGACCAAATAGCCGAACATAACCATTCCAAGCCAATGATTGTTCAGTTGGACCGGAGGACGCAGTCCTTTCCATGTAAAAACAGCCCACATCGTTATGGAGCCACCACCAACTTGCACAGTGCCTTGTTGGCAACTTCGGTTCATGGCATCTTGCTGTCTGCGGCACACTCGAACCCTACCATCAGCTCTTAACAACTGAAATCTGGACTCATCTGACAGAAACACGGTTTTCCTGTCGTCTAGTATCCAACCGATATGGTCACGAGACCTGGAGAGGCGTTGCAGGTGATGTCGTGCTTTTAGCAAAGGCACTCACGTCGGTCGTCTGCTGCCAGAGCCCATTAAAGCCAAATTTCGGCTCGCTTTCCTGCATTCGTCGGACTGCCACATTGATTTTTGCGGTTATTTCACGCAGTGTTGATTGTCTGTTAGCACTGACAACTCTACGCAAACATTGCTGTTCAAGGAAGCTATTGAAATAAAAATTACCGCAAACACCCTGAATAGAGACGATGGCTTGCAGCTCAGCGCTGCTTGGGATCCAGCGATCGCGCGGTTGAAGAGGGCACATCGAACGCCGACTCAAAACATGACCATATATGGCAATTCAAATGGCTCTGAGCACTATGGGACTTAACATCTATGGTCATCAGTCCCCTAGAACTTAGAACTACTTAAACCTAACTAACCTAAGGACATCACACAACACCCAGTCATCACGAGGCAGAGAAAATCCCTGACCTCGCCGGGAATCGAGCCCGGGAACCCGGGCGTGGGAAGCGAGAACGCTACCGCACGACCACGAGCTGTGGACACCCATATATGGTAATGTCACGGGCACCAGTGACGTCACAGCCGGCAGCTAGCGTATATAAGGGCGCACCAACAGCCTACTGGCAGTCATACCACTTGAGAATGGCCAAGGAGTGCTTGGCCGAAAGCTCGTGTAGTTTTAAGCAATTGACGCTACTGGAAACCCGAGAACATTTTATTCATTGCTGTTCTTGGTCGTTAAGTGAAGGCCGTCGGCCTCTGTTTTGTCGGTGGTGAGAGGTAATGCTTGAAATTTGGTATTTGGTATTTCTCGACACGCTCTTGACACAATGGATCTTGGAATATTGGATTCCTTAATGATTTCCGATAGCGTTTGTACCCTGCATTTAGGTCCAACTACTATTTCGCGTTCAAAGTCTATTAATTCCCTCTGTGCGGGCATAATCAGGTTGGAAACCTTTTCACATGAATCACCTGAGTACAAGTGATAGCTCCGCACCTTGTGTATGTGATTCTACCGCCATCTGTATATGTGCATATCACTATCCCACGAATTTTGTTACGTCATTGTATTATACCACAGGCAACAATAGGGTTAACGTAGCGGGGGTAAAACATAAGGAGCGAAAAGTTATCTGCAACTTGTGCAGAAACCACACTGCAGTTGCAAGTATCGAAGGGCCTGAAAAAGAAGTGGGGCTGAGAAGTGAGCGAAGCAGGGCTGTAGTCTCACCGCGACGTTAATCTGTGCATTGAGTAAGCGGTAATGGAAACCGACGAAACATTTGGAAAGAGAATCAAAATTCAAGGAAAATAAATAAAATCTTTGAGGATTGCCGATGACTTTGTAATTCTGTCAGAAACAGCAAAAGACTTCGAAAAGCACCTGAATGGTAAGGATAGCGTAGATAAAAGAGATTAGCAGATAAATATCAACAGAAGGAAATGAAGGGTAATGGAGTGTACTCGAATTAAATCAGATGTTGCTAATAGAATTACATTAGGAAATGAGACGCTAAAAGTAGTCGATGACTTTTGCTATTTGGGCAGCAAAATAACTGATGTTGCCCGAAGTAGGGTAGACATAAAATGCATACTGGCAATATCAAGAAAAACGATAGTAAAAAAAGTGGTGTTGTAGAAGGAGAATGTTGAAAATTAGAAGAGCTAATGAAAAGGTTGTCAACTGCGGGAAACAGAAATTTGTCGCAGAACCAGACTAAAAGAAGGGATCGATTGCTAGGTTGCATTCTGAGGCATCTATAAATCCTGTTTGTAGATGGACGTATGGGGGCAGAAATTGTAGAGGGTGGTCAGGACTTGGGTACAGTAAGCAGATTCAAATGGATGAGGTCACAGCAGTTATGCCAGTAATCGGATGAAGAACACAACAACAACATGACCAGTTGTCCTTCCAGCGCACTATTAGCAGACGGAAGAGGAAGAGGAGGAAATGGGAGTTGCACAAGAATACCGTAAGGTCCCTTGCAAAATGTAGATGTAGATGTGGAATACATAGATCATTAGCGGCTTCAGGTATCCGCGTATGTTCTTTGAAACCATAAGCGTGTGTTCCTCCCAAGGGTCATTTGTTAAGCTCGTGGGCACGCTGACACAAAATTTCCTCTTTCTGGCGTAGCTCATCACCGAGTTTCCACAAGCCAGTAGAACAATAATTTTCATATGTCACAATGTCTTGTCCAATGTTATCCAATACGTAAAACCTTAGTTAATTTCAACCTACTCTTTCAGCATAACACTCATTTCATTCAAAGTAAAGAAAATTATCACGATCTGAAGAACGATGTTTCTAGAAACCGCAGGATGGGCCCAATCATATTTCTTCGTGTTGCCCAAGGGTCTACAAGAAGACACACGGTTGTTTTCCTAAGAAGACAGCCGACTGCTCGAACCCTGTCGGGTTCCATTAGTGTCACTACGTTCCTCCTGACCTTGCTGAGGACGGCGTGTTGTACACTAAAAAGGGTAAAACCGAATTAAGCTGCAGGAGGCCGGCCCACATGCATATCTGTGTCAGCTGCTCGCCAAACGAGCTTGTCCGTCCTATTGCTCGTGTTTGTCGACGTGAGCAGACAGCGAGGGACCGAATGTAAGACGAGCAACCTGTGCACTACTTTGCAAGGTCTTGTGAGGAAAAATAATATGGCCACATCTCGTCCTTCAGACTCTAGGACGTCAATAACTCTCTTTAAAGAACCACGCTCAAGAGATTTTTGTTGGTGCTGCATTTACTGTCCATTTCTGAGTTTTTATTTTATATTTTATTTTTTTACTAACGGCTTTTCGCTTAAAAGCCCTAGAGACATCTCTCAATAAATCAATAGTTCTGTAGGGTTTTACAGGATAAGGTTAAATTTAGTTAAAGAATTGATAATTTGATCTAAAATTAATGTACTACTTCGACGAAGGAGAGCTGCTATATTAGGCAGTTCAGACGAGAAGAGAGTAGAAGCTTTTTGAAATGTGGTGCTACAGAATAATGCTGAAGGTTGCATGGGTAGACCGCTTAATTAATGAGCAGGTACTGAATCGAACTGGAGGGAAAAGAAATTTAACGCACAAATTGACTAAAAGAAGTGATCGGTTGATAGTACACTTTCTAAGGCATCAAGGAATTGTCAGTTTGGTACTGGAGGGAAGTGAGTGGGGTAAAAATTGTAGAAAAGGAGACAGTGTAGCGGGAAAGAGACGGAAAAATAATAAATACTGGAAGATAGTAGACAGCGGTTATGTTAGAGGGAGGGAGAAGAAGCCAACGGCAGTCTGAGAGAAAGAGAGACAGAGGGGCAGTGGAAAACAGTTGTCAGTGGCAGTACAGTGCTAGGAAAAGAGTTAAGGAGACATTGCAAGTTGGAGAGTAATACAGAGAAAGAAGAAGTGAATACGATTGAGAACAGTTGTTAATGAGAGACAGAGCCTATCTACATCTACATTTACATGGATACTCTGCAGATCACATGTAAGTGCCTGGCAGAGGGTTTATCGAACTACCTTCACGATTTTCTATTATTCCAATATCGTATAGCGCGCGGAAAGAACAAACACCTATATCTTTCCGCACGAGCTCTGATTTCCCTTATTTTTCGTGGCAATCGTTTCTTCCAGTGTAGGTCGCTGTCAACAAAATATTTTGGCATTCGGAGGAGAAAGTTGGTGATTGGAATTTCGTGAGAAGATTCTGTCGCAACGAAAAACACCTTTCTTTCAATGATGTCCAGCACAAATCCTGTGTCATTTCTGTGACACTCTTTCCCATATTTTGCGATAATGCAAAACGTGCTCCCCTTCTTTCAACTTTTTCGACGTACTCCGTCAGTCCTATCTGGTAAGGATCCCATCCTGCGCAGCAGTATTCTAAAAGAGGACGGACAAGCGTAGTGTAGGCAGTTTCCTTAGTAGGTCTGTTACATCTTCTAAGTGTCCTGCCAATAAAACGCAGTCTTTGGTTAGCCTTCCCCACAACATTTTCTGTGTGTTCCTTCCAATTTAAGTTGTTCGTAATTGTAACACTTACGTATTTAGTTGACTTTGACAAGGAGAAAAAGAGAGATAGCGACAGTTAGAAGAGACAGCAGCATTGGGAAGGAACGAATGAGATAGTAGTAATAAGACAGAGAAAATGAGAGGAGACTGTTGTAACAGGACAGAACGAAAGAGACCGTGGCTGTGACACAGGAGACAGTGTAAATTAGATAGACACAAGGACATAATGACAGTGAGTTGGGCTGAAAGAGTGAGTGACAATGGGCAAGTGAGAGTGGATGAGTATGAGTGAGTAATGGGCTTGAGCGGGTTAATGTTAGGGAAATTAATGTGAGTTAGAGGTAAGTTGCATGTTAAAAAGAGCGCGAATGTATTCACATTCCAAAACTTTTGCGAAGATTTTAAAAGTGCTGAGAAAGGTAGTCTGAGGCAGCTGCTGAGAATTTTTCCAGGTTGTACGGACGTGGTCCATGGAACTCTTCAATCCCTGACGTTTCGTCCAAGGCTACGTTGGACATCTTCGGAGGTGCTCCTGGTTGTGCTGAGTCTTGCCGACTGAGCAGCTGAAACATCCGATGGTGAAAGCCTTCATTGTATGATTAGACTGAGGCATCTGGTGCCTCACTTTTCCCTCGAGTCTTTTAAATAATATTAGCATTTTTTTCTGCACTTATAAGAGCATTTTCCGCTGGTAAATAAGTAGACTGAGTTGACTAAAGTCATGAAATACCTACTTATATTGTGTCGGTCCTCCTTTGGCGCGGCGTAGTGCAGTAGCTCGACGTGGCATGGACTCACCCAAATCGTTGGAAGTCCTCTGCAGAAATACTGAGCCATGCTGCCTCTACAGCCGTCCATAATTGCGAAAGTGTTTCCAGTGCACTACTTTGTGCAAGAACTGACATCTTGATTATGTCCCATAAATATTTGACGGGAGTTATGTCGGGAGACATGGGTGGTCAAATCATTCGCTCGAGCTGTCCAGAATGTACTTCAAACCAATCGCGAACAGCTGTGACGCAGTGACACGGTTGATTGTCATCCATAAAAATTGCATTGTCGTTTGGGAGCATGAAGTCCATAAATGCCTGAAAATGATTTCCAAGTAGCGGAACATAACCATTTCCAGTCAGTGATCGGTTCACTTGGACCAGAGGACCCACTCCATTCCATGTAAACAGAGACCACACCATTATGGAGCTACCAACAGCTTGTACAGTGCCTTGTTGACGACTTGGATCCATGGCTTTGTGGCGTCTGCACCACACTCGATCCTTACCATCAACTGAAATCGGGAATCATCCGACCGGGCCATGGTTTTCCACTCGCTGAGGGTCCAATCGATATGGTCTCGACCCCAAGGAGACGCGCTGCCGGCGATGTCGTGCGGTTAGCGAAGGCCTTCGCGTCGGACGTCTGCTGCCGTATCTCATTAATGCCCAACTTCGCCGCTCTGTTCTAACGGTTACATTCGTCGTACATTCGACAATGATTTCTGAGGGTATTTCACGCGGTGTTGCTTGTCTGTTCGCACTGACAAGTCTGCACAAACGCCGCTGCTCTCGGTCGTTAATTGAAAGCCGTAGTGATAGGTAATGCGTGAAGTATAGTATTCTCGGCACACTCTTGACTGTGGGTCTCGGAATACAGATTTTCCTAACGATTTCCTAAATGGAGTGTTCCATGAATCTAGCTCTAACTAACATTCCGCATTCAGAGTCTGTTAACTCCCGCCGTGCGGCCATAATCACGTTGGAAATCTATTCACATGTATCATCTGAGTACAAATGACTCTCCATTTACACCTTGCGTACACAATACGGGTATTTATATGTGCATATCGATATCCAGTGCCTTTTGTCACCTCAGCGTGGTTTGAATGATACCTTAGCATTTAAAGAGCTCAGTGAATCGTTCAGCTACTATCCGGAATGTTAAGTGCTTCCGTGATTAACTCTGTTTAGGTTCTTGTGGTACACTGGTTTCCCATTTCGTCTTTCGAAGAGAAACAAGTATGGAAAGTGGTGTCAGGTGTTCTATTTCGATAAAGAGCAAAGTCAGTTGCGAAATAAACTGAGCCAGAGAGCTAGACCGGCCCTTCGCCAGACGAAGGTTTTCGTCCTTGAGATTATTAAAGGATCTATCTTGGCTTTCACATGAAATGATGTGGATGAATCAAAAAGAATTTAAATACACGTCCATCACTTCATTAGATAGATTATATAAAGTAAAGTATTTGGTACTTAAAATTAATGTGATGTATAAGATACGTTTTGAAATCAAATAGCGTCGCTTTTTTTTTGCATTTTAACGAAGTAAATGAACAAAGAGACAGACAGATTAAGGTCAGGTGCTTTAAAGTCATTCAGATCTGCTTGCCCGCATAAAAGCTGGGAACTGCCGAGATACAATATGGATGACTCAGAGCCCGGTATGTCAACTGGTTACGACCTATTTACTGCAAAGAATAAATTATATATTCAGTACATGTAGGCAAAGAGGATCTTTCGTCAAGATATCTGGGGAGACTTATTACTCTTGTCAGTCCAGTAAAGGTTAGACTTGCGCGGAGGGAGATGCGGCCTTGTCTAGAATCGAGAGACATCTCAAAACGACACTTGTTGCTGAACCCTCGTAAGTAACGGATGCGGAGAAACTTCGTCATTGATGGGTTTGAGTGAAGTGATGTGCATCATTGGCGAGATGTTGCATATCCATTACTTGCTGTATCGGTGTGAACCAGTTCATGGCATTGTTTTTTTAACGTAAATTGTTAGAATAGAATTTAACTTGTGCTTCACGCAATCAGTTCAGGGGGTTATTTATTTTATCATAAATAACTAATATCGGATTTAGCTTGTGCTTCGTGAAAGCAGTTAAATGCTTTGTTATTATAAGGGCAGTAATTAGAATCCATTATTATCTTTACTTTCTTTTATTAGTTTCCTGTCCGCCCCGGTAGCTGAGTGGTCAGCGTGACAGATTGTCAATCCAAAGGGCCCGGGTTCGATTCCCGGCTGGGTCGGAGATTTTCTCCGCTCAGGGACTGGGTGTTGTGTTGTCCTAATGATCATCATTTCATCCCCATCGACGCGCAGGTCGCCGAAGTGGCGTCAAATCGAAAGACCTGCACCAGGCGAACGGTCTACCCGACGGGAGGCCCTAGTCACACGACATTTCATTTCATTAGTTTCCTGGTTGACTCCCGCTTACGTCCTTGGCGTTTTAATAATTCAAAAATGGCTCTGAGCACTACGGGACTTAACATCTGAGGTCATCAGTCCTCTAGAACTTAGAACTACTTAAACCTAACTAACCTAAGGACATCACACACATCCATGCCCGAGGCAGGATTTGAACCTGCGACCGTAGCGGTCGCGCGGTTCCAGACTGTATCGCCTAGAACCGCTGGGACACCCCGGTCGACTTTAATAATTCCTGCTGTTGTTGGGCGCCTGCTGTCTCCAGTGTGTTGAGTGTATCCGTTGTGCAACAGGGCACAGAGGTGAAAGTTTAGGTTGGGAACAGTTGTGCTAGGGCTCATGAAGCAAATGTCGGTCTGCTGGATTCCGCAGGCGAGTGAATCCGCACGCACTAACACTGCTCAATAACGGCATGATACACTCCCGGTATATTACGGACAAATTATTAGTTCACGTTGTCTTCATGCAAAACAGGTGAGACAAAATCAGGGACACTCCGCCACTGGCTGGTGAGGGCCTGTAAAAAGCTACAGCCTACCAAACTCACATAAACAGACTCGTTGGAACACTACTGATATTTGCCGAGAGTCTGATGGTATTTATACCAAGTCTCCATAACTTAAAAACGATAGGTAATTTACTCGAGTCGGTTTGTGTCGCAAACAAGTAGTAACGACTGAAGTTTTAGGTTCAATATTCTCTACTTTTCTTGAAATAAGGTGTCCGTACAGAGTGGGCATTTGGGCGCTAATTGGCGCCGCCTGAAAGCGATGCGTTTACTTTTTTTATTGCTTTATCTGGCAGTTATCGCTTGTTTGTGGCACTGATGAAACTATTTTGACTGGACATTATGTACTGAGCATTCTCTTCAGTTCTGCATGAGCTGTTTCAGTTATTTCATTTCTTTGGTGTTGTTGGTGTA
This sequence comes from Schistocerca americana, assembly GCF_021461395.2. Classification (NCBI taxonomy): domain Eukaryota; kingdom Metazoa; phylum Arthropoda; class Insecta; order Orthoptera; family Acrididae; genus Schistocerca; species Schistocerca americana. The sequence continues at coordinate 320,858,682 of NC_060121.1, read as the reverse complement.
ATTTACGTATTCTCATTTTTTACTTTCCCATTTTATTTACGCTATCTGATAGACAGCTCAATGGCTAAATATCTTATGTATTTGATAGCCGAATAATAGGATTTTTCTCGGTAGTGACTCAGTTATTGAGCAAGATTATGCAGTGATTAGCACATTGGACTCGCATTTACAGGTACAGTCAGAAATCCACCTACGGTGCGTGCGCCTGATACCATTATCATATGTTCCTTTCCAGTTCAGTGCGGCTAGATTGACTGTCGATATGGCTACGTATGAGCTGTAGTTTATCTGGTTCCCAGGTCGTAACCATTTCACAGGATGTACACGAGACGAGCTAACACATCGTCTGACACTCCTAAGAATATAAGCCCTTGAACATTCAGCAGTAATCCTCTCAGTGATCTACAACTCTAGTAAAAGAGTTTAATGAGCATCTGTGTAATGCCCACACTCTCTGTGTAACGTTCACGCCCTCTGTGAAATGCTCACGAAACGTGCCGCTCTTCTTTGGATCTTCACCTCTCTTTAATTAATCCTATCTGGTAAGTTGGTAAGTGTCCCAAACTGACGAGTGGTACCCACAAATTGGTCGAATGAGTGTTTTGTATGCCGTTTCTATCGTGGGTGGATGGCATTTCCTTAGGATTCTTCCAAATAAATTAAGCATAGCATCTGCCTTTCCTGAAGTTAGTTTTATATCGCTGTTCTTCTTTAGGTTGCTCCTGAGGAATATTCCCGGATATTTTTCGATCGTTACTACACTGGTGTCCAAAATTAAAACAACAAACCGAAATTTTGCAAGGTTGCGTTTAATTTGCCACAAAACAGTATAATCAAGTGATAGTAAAGTAGAAACAATGTAAAGAATACAGAACGCAAACAGCTGCAACATGCATAACGGTAGATAAAAATGTTCTTCGTTTTTTTCCAACTGAACGGATTTACGCACACATTCTGACAACTGGTTTATGTCCTCAGTATGGGCTTGAACCGCCTCTGGCAGCAAAACAGAGCTGACAGACGACGGGGATTGCTTTGAATAATGCCCTCAATCTCACGTTGAGGCAATAACGCCCTTTCTTCCTGCAGCGCTGCTCGCAAGCCTTCGAGGGAGGTTGGTGGTTGTTCAAGCGACGCAACCTGTGTCCCCAGTGCATCCCCGGCCTGCTCTATGGGATTCAAATCGAGAGAGCGAGCAGGCCACGCGATGCGTGCAATATCTTCTGTTTCCAGGAAAACATATACCACCGCCGGCCGGTGTGGCCGAGCGGTTCTAGGCGCTACAGCCTGGAACCGAGCGACCGCTACGGTCGCAGTTTCGAATCCTGCCTCGGGCATGGATGTGTGTGATGCCCTTAGGTTAGTGAGGTTTAATTAGTTCTAAGTTCTAGGCGACTGATGACTTCAGAAGTTAAGTCGCATAGTGCTCAGAGCCATTTGAACCATATGTCACCCGTGCTCTATGAGGTCGAGTATTACTGCTCACACCAATAGGGATCATCCTCGACCTCGGTCTCTTTTCACAATGGTTGGGTCACGATATCGTGTTCCATGTTCCCTCCAGATGCGAAACCGTCGAGAATCACTGTCCAGACCAAGTCGTAGCTCATCCGTGAAATGAACATTGTGGCATATTGACGGCTCCAGTCTACACATTCCCTTTTGAAGACGCGTCAGAGGTACACATACAGCAGATCTCCAACAACAAAGACCACTCTGATGAAGGCTTCTGTACACCGTTTGCCTCGCTACAACACGTCCAGTGGATGCTGCGAGGTCAGATACCAGTTACCGTACAGTACTAAGGCGGTACCTTCATGCCCTTATAGTCAAATAACGATTCTCTCTCTCTGATGTTACACGTGGTCGGCCCCACCCTGGTCTTCGGGATACAGTTTCGATCTCTATAAACTGTCACCACATCCGAAAAACAACAAAACGATTCACATTAAGCCATCGCGCCACATCAGTTTGCTACTGTCCTGCTTCCATTCTTCCTATGGCCCTCCACCGCAGAGAGCCTGGTAGGTGTTTTCTCTATGCCATACTGCACCGTCTGTGCTGGGTACACGGCGATTGTGGATGTGGGATTACTCAGTATACACTTTCCTGTTTGACAGGTGCCCTGACGTCATCGTTGGCGTGCTTGTCTGTTGACCAGAATGCCATCTTCCTTGCAAGACACGATCGTACGGACATCTGATGAGAGTCTGTATGATTATATCGTGAATTGGAAACAGGACGGGGATACAGTGGTTTGTTGCTTTAATTTTGGACCCAGTGTATTTTTGGTTTATTACCTGCTCATGTAGAGTTGGGTGCACACACAGAAAAAGCAGGTTACAGGCGTTGTGGAAGCCAGCGCAGGAACACAAAGAAAGCTGGTAATTTACGTGTCGACTTGCCGTGCTGTCCAGCGCAGGTATACGCTGCTACAGATGCACACAGAGGACGCTGGTTAGCCTGCGCATTACAGCTTCAGAGCTACAAAATACAGGGTGTATCAGAAAGAATAATCCGATTTGGCACGTGTATATTTCTGAAACTAATAAACAAATACAATGAATTTTGTTTTTTGATGAACGTTAAACTCAAAAAGTTTTTCTTTTCATAGGTGTCCGTTCAATACGCCCCCCTTGAGGTACACGGCATATATTAATGTGGTATTCAAATTGTTCCAACTTGCAGCGAGCATGTCTTGAGTTACAGCTTCCACAGTTGCTGTTATGTGATGTCTCCGTTCGTTCATTGTTGTTGGTAACGGAGGCACATAAACAGAATCTTTTACAAACCTCCAAAAGAAATAGAAATAATCACATACAGTCAGGTCTGGTGACCTTGGAGTCCAGTACTGTAGGGTTGGATCATTTGGACCAGTGTGACCGATCTATCGTTCAGTAATCCTTTGATTTAAAAATTCCCGCACTTCCACAGACCAGTGTGGCCGTGCACTATCCTGTTGGTAAATGAAACCGTTCCAATCAGTCTCCAACTGTGGCTAATAAAAATGAACCACACATTTTCCCATGAAACTGCACATAACACATTAAATTTTGGAGAGTCCTTCTCGTGTTGCACAAATTCATGTGGTCGTTTAGTACCCCATATTGTCACATTATGATAGTTCACCTTTCCATTTAAATGGAATGTTGCCTAATTATTAAGCAGTAAGCATGGCGGAAAACTGTCATCCTCCATCTTGGCAAGGACGAAATTACAGAACTCCAAACGTTTTTGTTAGTCAGCTTGACGAAGAGCATGCCGTAGCTGAATTTTGTATAATTTCATGAGTAAACGTCGACGCAACGCACGTCAGACGTACACCTGGGCCATGTTGAGCTGTCGAGCTGTACGGCGAACGGATTTCTGCGGACTCCTTGTGAAACTATGGCGGATGCTTTCGACGTCTGTGTCAGACGCTCGATTTGCCTTTACACAAACAACCTGTTTCTCGGAATTGTTCACGCCATCGTTTAATGCTCTGTGCTGTAGGAGGATCCACACCATACCCTAGTATGAAAGTCACGATGAACAGTTATTACTGACCCGCACTGCGCAAAACGTAGAACACAAAACTCTTTCTGTTGTCCCGACACCATTTTTACTAGAACTGAAGTGGGCGCACATTGCTGGTACCTAGCGGGAAACATCTAAAACTCGGGAATTTGCTCTTTCCAACAGTATGTTGTTCACGCACATATCTCAAATAACATAATAGTTATGATCTTTTTTAATCGGATGAATCTTTTTTATACATCCTGTACATGTATATTTTCTCAACACGAACTACTATGTCAGAGGCAAAAAGGAAACAGAATTCAGTATGTTAACTAAATTTCATACGGAGAAACATGTGCTGTAATATGCCTCAAACGCAAAATCATAGCGCCCCCTGTTTTTCATTGAAAACTTCGCGAATTATGCGCCATGTCTTACTTAAATGCAGATGTCACTATAAGTTTGACCATTAACAAGATGATGGGCACTTTAGTATGAAGCTGACACATCCTATGACAAAAGTCAAAGGGTACCACCTAATACCGTATGGGACCTCCTTTTGCTCGTCGCAGTGCAGCAGTTCGATGTGGCACAGACTCAACAAGTCGTTGCAAGCCCTCTGCAGTCCATAACAGTGTAAGTGTTGCCGATGAAGGAGTTTGTGCCCGAATCGACCTCTCGATCAAGTCCCATGACGGGCGATCTGCGTGACCAAATCATTCGCTTGAACTGTCCCGAATATTCTTCAAACCAATCGCGAACAATAGTGGCCTGATGAGCGCATTGCCATCCATTGTCATCCATCGTCGTTTCTGAACATGAAGTCCATGGAAGCCTGAAAATGGTCTCCAAGTAGCCGAACGTAACCATTTCGAGTCAGTGATCGGTTCATCTCGGCCAATGATTCCGTGTGAACACATCCCACACCATTATGCAGGAACCACGAGCTGTCGCAATGCCTTATTGACAGCCTGTGTCCATTGCTTCGTGGGGTCTGAACCACACTCCAAAACTACGATGAACTCTTACCAACTGAAATCGAATCTCATCTCACAGCTGGCTGCTGTGGCCGAGCGGTTCTAGGCGCTTCAGTCTAGAACGGCGCGACCGCTACGGTCGCAGGTTCGAATCCTGCCTCGGGCATGGATGTGTGTGATGTCCTTGGGTTAGTTAGGTTTAAGTAGTTCTAAGTTCTAGGGGACTGATGACCTCAGTTGTTAAGTCCCATAGTGCTCAGAGCCATTTGAACCATTTGAGCCCATCTGACAAGACCAATGTTTTCCAATCGTCTAGGGTCCATCCGTTATGGTCATGAGCTCAGGAGAGGCGCTGCAGACGATGTCGTGCTGTTTAACGCCAAATTCGGCGCACTGCCATAACGAATAAGTTCGTCGAGCATCGCACTTTGATTTTTGAATTATTTCATGCAGTATTGCCTGTGTGTTAGTGCTGAAAACTCTACACAACCGCCATTGCTCTAGGTCGTTAGGTGAAGGCTGTCGGCGACTCCGTTGTCCGTGGTGAGAGGTAATGCCTAAAATGTGCTACTGTCGGCACAGTCTTGACATTGTGGATCTCGGAATACTGAATTTCTTAACAATTCCTGAAATGGAAGGTCCCAGGCGTCCATCTCCAACCACCATTCCACGTTTGAAGTCCATTAACTGCCTCTTTAAGGCCAGTCAAGTTGGACGCCTTTTCACATGAATCACCTGAGCGCAAATGATAAGTGCGCCAGTGCGCTGCCTTTTTATACCTTGTTAACGGAATACTGCCGCCATCTGTATATGTGCATATCGCTATCCCATGAGATTTGTCTCCTCGCAGTATAGTACACTACTGGCCATTAAAATTGCTACACCACGAAGATGACGTGCTACAGACGCGAAATTTAACCGACAGGAAGAAGATGCTGTGATATGCAAATGATCAGGTTTTCAGAGCATTCACACAAGGTTCGCGCCGGTGGCGACACCAACAACGTGCTGACATAAGGAAAGTTTCCAACCGATTTCTCATACACAAACAGCAGTTGACCGGCGTTGCCTGGTGAAACGTTGTTGTGATGCCTCGTGTAAGGGGGAGAAATGCGTACCATCACGTTTCCGACTTTGATAAAGGTCGGATTGTAGCCTATCGCAATTGCGGTTAATCGTATCGCGACATTGCTGCTCGCGTTGGTCGAGATCCAGTGACTGTTAGCAAAATATGGAATCGGTGGGTTCAGGAGGGTAATACGGAACGCCGTGCTGGATCCCAACGGCCTCGTATCACTAGCAGTCGAGATGATAGGCATCTTATCCGCATGGCTGTAACGGATCGTGCAGCCACGTCTCGATCCCTGAGTCATCAGATGGGGACGTTTGCAAGACAACAACCATCTGCTCGAACAGTTCGACGACGTTTGCAGCAGCATGGACTATCAGCTCGGAGACCATGGCTGCGGTTATCCTTGACGCTGAATCACAGACAGGAGCACCTGCGATGGTGTACTCAACGACGAACCTGGGTGCACAAATGGCAAAATGTCATTTTTTCGGATGAATCCAGGTTCTGTTTACAGCATCATGATGGTCGCATCCGTGTTTGGAAATACCGCGGTGAACGCACATTGGAAGCGTGCATTCGTCATCGCCATACTGGCGTATCACCCGGCGTGATGGTATGGAGTGCCATTGGTTAGACGTCTCGGTCACCTCTTGTTTGCATTGACGGCACTTTGAACATTGGACGTTACATTCCAGATGTGTTACGACCTGTGGCTCTACCCTTCATTCGATCCCTGCGAAACCCTACATTTCAGCAGGATAATGCACGACCGCATGTTGCAGGTCCTGTACGGGCCTTTCTGGATACAGAAAATGATTGACTGCTGCCCTGGGCAGCACATTCTCCAGATCTCTCACCAATTGAAAACGTCTGGTCAATGGTGGCCGAGCAACTGGCTCGTCACAATACGCCAGTCACTACTCTTGATGAACTGTGGTATCGTGCTGAAGCTGCATGGGCAGCTGTACCTGTACATGTCATCCAAGCTCTGTTTGACTCAATACCCAGGCATATCAAGGCCTTTATTACGGCCAGAGGTGGTTGTTCTGGGTACTAATTTCTCAGGATCTATGCACCAAAATTGTGTGAAAATGTAATCACATATCTAGTACAATATATATGTCCAATGAATACCCGATTATCATCTGCGTTTCTTCTTGATATAGCAATTTTAATGGCCAGTAGTGTAAGTGTAAATGTCTCCTTTCGTCCTTGGTTGCTTCCTGGCGCAGAACTTCGATTGAAACATTGTCAGTGACGAGCAGAGACGCCGTGTCCACACCGTATTTGTCAGCGCGCAGTTTTCCATTTAACGTGCTGCGAACTGAACCGACTCGCACAGCGGAGAGCCGGATAGCTGAAGGGCACAACCCGACGCCGCAGCAGCGGCCGCCCACAGCTAATTAATAATCCCGCAATTAGAGAGGGGCGTGGCTAGGCCACTCTGGGAGCCAACCAGCGCCTGCTCCACTTTCTCTAGCGCCCGTCTCAGCCTCTGCCCCACCCACACTGTTGCCTAGCAATGGCAGCGGTACGCTAGCCGCATACACGGTCTGCGACCAGTCGTATCATGCGCTTCTAGAATATGGCGACGAGACTCAGTACGTAATGTTTTGCGCAGGAGCAAAAGCCCGGAAACAGGTTCGTATCCAAATTTAATGGAAATTAAATCGACCCTGTTTTTAACCGCTCGCGCTAATATTCATATTCCTTAAACAGACACACAAACAAAAAAAAAAAAAAAAAAACTATTCGATACGACGATCTGTTAGAAGTCGATCAGTTTGGCTTTAAGAAAGGTAAGGGCACTCTGACGTTACGTCTGATGATGGAAACAAGACTGAACAAAAATCAAGACATATTCATAGGATTTGTAGAACCGGAGAAAAGTGTTCTGCAGTGTAAAACAGTGCAAGGTCTTCGAAATTCTGAGAGAAATGGGGGTAACCTGTAGGGAAAGACGAATAATATTCAGTACTTTCAACATTGCAGCCCAGTCAGCAATCGTCATAATCTAATATATAAGAAACTATCAGCCTCGATTGCGGTAACGAAACCAACCTTTACCTAGGTTTCAGCCCAAGTAATTGAGCCTTCTTTAGAAGATATACCTGATTCATAATATGTCTACGAGGGCATGGTCTAGAAATAAAACTAATACAGCCTGAATAGGCATAGTCCATGGTGACGGGGCGCTCGCCGGAGCTTAAGTCTTGGTGGTGACTTAGTACCTATGTACCGCATCTTTAAAATGTGTAAATAACTACTGGACTGCTTCCGAGATCATCTCACACTGCCATTATTATTGAAATTTTTTTGAAATGCAAGAATCCTGTAAAATTTTTTATACTTATACAAATTGACACATTATGTAACTAATTAGGCTACAATAGAGCTCAAATACAAATGGCTCTGAGCACTATGGGACTTAAGTTCTGAGGTCATCAGTCCCCTAGAACTTAGAACTACTTAAACCCAACTAACCTAAGGACATCGCACACATCCATTCCCGCGGCAGGATTCGAACCTGCGACCGTAGCGGTCGCGCGGTTCCAGACTGTAGCGCCTAGAACCGCTCGGCCACTCCGGCCGGCTACAATAGAGTAATACTGAGAGAAAGATGGTGCAGAAATAGTTGAAATGCTGTCTCGATCTTACAGTACACTACAAACACATTTGCATCCAATACAGAACCATTTAACAAAACTTGGAGCTATATTACCCATTCGAAAAATGTGCAATTTATTAACAGTGGTGAGACATGACTGCAGATTATCTGATCAAAAGTATACAAAATCCCCTATGCAATGTAGAATTGAACAGTAGATGTAACGAGAGGAAGATCCGCCAGTATAAAAGAGGTGGGGCGTGTTTTGTTGTCAATAGAGAGGCAGTAACATCAAAATGAGTCGGTCAGGAGAGATCAATGGCTTTGACTGTCGATTAGTCACTGAATGTCACCTGAGTAACCGACATTTCCAGCCTTCGAAAGTTGCGCAGATCGACTGTTGGTGATGTGATAGTAAAGAGGAAATACGAAGGAACCATTACAACTAAGGCCAGTAGAACTCATATACAGGGTGATCAAAAAGTCAGTATAAATTTGAAAACTTAAGAAACCACGGATTAATGTAGATAGAGAGGTAAAAACTGACACACATGCTTGGAATGGCACGGGGTTTTATTAGAACCAAAACAAAGTTCACAAAATGTCCGACAGATAGCTCAGGACAGCAAAACGTCAGTGACTACGCATCACAATCGTGTATAAAAGGAGCTGTAATGAAAGAGAGAATCAGATGCGCCAGCAGTCGCAGCATGTTGACGTTACCTGAAAAGGCGCTTTTAGTGAAGCTGTATTATCAGAATGGGGAATGTGCTAGTTCAGCGTTACGATCCTATCGCCATAGGAAGGGGATTCCAACGGTTAAAGGTCCGTTGACAAATGCAGCTGTGGCGAGAATGATTTCGAAGTTCGAAGCTACGTGTTGTTTAGACGATAGACCCCGTAGTGGCCTACCGAGCACAAAACGTAATGCTGCTGAGACAGTGCAGGAAGAAACGGAGACTGTAGCGGGTTCGTCTATGCACGGGGAAGTCAGCGCTCGTGCAGTCGCTCGTCGCATCGGCATTCCATACACTACTGTTTGGTTGGCACTTAGGCGTAGCCTCCGATGCTATCCGTACAAAATCCATCGGCATCATGAACTGTTACCTGGCGACTTAGCGAAGCGGAGGGCATTTGCAGTGTGGGCGTTTCAAAAGATGGTGGAAGATGACGATTGGTTGAGTAACGTTTTGTGGACCGACGAAGCTCATTTCACGCTCCGAGGGTCTGTCACCGCCCACAACTGCAGAATTTCAGCTACCGAAAATCCTAGAACTGTCGTGGAAACTCCATTGCACGATGAGAAAGTCACGGTATGGGTTGGATTTACCACATCTACCGTTATCGGGCCTTTTTTCTTCGAGGAAATGCGTGATTCTGGTTTTGTAACTGCTACCGTGACCGGTGAGAGGTACGCCGATATGTTACAGAATCGCATCATCCCCAGCCTGGATGATAAACACCTGCTGGAACGTACGATGTTTATGCAGGATGGCGCTCCACCCCATACGTGAAAGATCTCTTGCGCGCGTCGTTTGGTGATGATCGTGTGCTCAGCCGCCACTTTCGTCATGCTTGGCCTCCCTGGTCCCCAGACCTCAGTCCGTGCGATTATTTGCTTTGAGTTTACTTGAAGCCGCAAGCATGCCGTGATCGACCGACATCTCTAGGGATGCTGAAAGACAACTTCCGACGCCAATGCCTCACCGTAACTCCGGACATGCTTTACAGTGCTGTTCACAACATTATTCCTCGACTATAGCTATTGTTAAGGAATGTAAGGAATGATGGTGGTCATATTGAGCATTTCCTGTAAAGAACATCATCTTTGCTTTGTCTTACTTTGTTATGCTCATTATTGCTATTCTGATCAGATGAAGCGCCATCTGTCGGACATTTTTTGAACTTTTGTATTTTTTGGTTCTAATAAAACCCCATGTCATTCCAAGCATGTGAGTCACTTTGTATCTCTCCATCTACATTATTCCGTGATTTACTCAGTTTTCAAATTTATACTGACATTTTGATCACCCGGTACATGGACTGTTGAACATTGCGGAGGGTGGTTGTGAGAAGTCGCTTGAAATCAACGGAAGGAACCACTCATGAATTCCGAAGTTCTGCGAACTGCCCAACTGGCACAATGACTGTGCCTATGGAGTTAAAAACAAAGGGGTACAGTAATCGAGAGGTTCCCTACTTTCCATACATTTCTGTAATCATTGGTAAATGATGTTTGAGATGGTGTAAAGAGCGACACCACTGGACAGTGTATGACTGGAAAGGAGTGATTTGGAGTCGTGAATCACGCTTTATACTGTGGCAAGCCGATGGAAGCGTTTGGGTTTGGCGAATGTTTTGCGAATATTACCTGCCATTATATGTAGTGGAAGCAGTGAAGTACGGAGGAGGTAGTGTTATGGTATTGGGGCGTATTTCGTAGACACACTGTGGCCCCTCTATTGCGATTAAGAAAAACGCTAAATGTGGAAGGATATGAAGATATTTTACTGTTATGTGTACTGCGTACAACAGAAAAACGGTTGGGAGGCGATGACTGGTTTTAGTAGTATGACAGTGTACCTTTTAACAAAGCAGGCAATGGTTTGTGGTCAATAACATTCCTATTATGGGCTGGCGTGCCCAGAACCACGACCTGAATCCAATGGAATATCTTTTGGGTGAGTTAGAACATCGAATTCACTGCAGACCCCAGCGTTCAACAACACTACATTCTGTGGATTCGGCTCTTGAGGAAGAATGGGCTGCCATTCCTCCAGGGACACCTCACTGAAATTGTCCCCAGCAGAATTAAAGCCGTCATAAAGGCGAAGGGTGGAGCCAAGCCCTATTAATGTCCACTAACAGGTGTCCGGATATTTTTGATCAGATAGTATATCCCACGTAGCGTAATAACTTATCTACTACGTCACTTCTGTAAACCTAGAACTGTGCTGTCTACTTCTTTGAATATCCAATACGACCTGAAGCAGCACTTCCCAATTTGATCCACTTGTCACAGCACACTTCGCATCATTAACGCTGAATAAGTAAATTTCACATTCAAGAAGAACAACACTGATGGCCAGAAAAGCGTTCCAAGAAGCTTGAAAGATCCACACTAAGAAAAGTCAGAGGATGGTATTAGAGATTCTATAGAATTTTTCTGTGGAAAAGCGGGTATGCATGCGTGTGGAAATGCAAAAATTTATGTAGTCTAGAAGTGCCTGACAAAAAAAAGTGAAGTCCCAAATGGTACGGTCGGATGTCAACGTAATTTCGTACAATCGGCACAATTAGTTGCAACCTGATGTTACAGGTAGAATGGCCTCCGTAGTGCGTTATTGTTGTTCATGTTTAGTGCTGTTACCGGCCTGGTAGGGAAGATAAGGGGTCGAATGTTGAGTGGTCACAGTCAAAGACACATAGACTCCGTGAGAGCTCATGTGAGACAGCATTATCAGCACCTGACAGAGAATGAAAGGATCTTATTGTGGGTACCCAATGGCTGGCTGGTCCAGTCATTTCCCTAAATCGCTTCAAGCAAGTGCCGGCATGATTCCTTTGAAAGGGACCGGCTGACATCATTCCTCATCCTTCCCTAAACCGATGGGACAGATGACCTGGCTGTTCGTCTCTTCCCCCAAATCAACCAACCAACCAACCATTTGGGTATGATAGTGGCCCAGTTTTGGTCGGTACTGGGTCGTGAGTGCAGATGTCCTTGTCGCAGGCTTTCGATCAGCCATGTAGGATCATCACTTTGTCATCCAGCAACAAGTAATCGACTTCCTTCAATGTTCTCCTTCGCCCTTTACATTTGATGGGAGAATAGCAGCAGTCAGACTAGCAAAACACCGTCCCACGCGTAGGCTGCCGTTAACAAAAAAATGGCTCTGAGCACTATGAGACTTAACTTCTGAGGTCATCAGTCCCCTAGAACTTAGAACTACTTAAACCTAACTAACCTAAGGACATCACACACATCCATGCCCGAGGCAGGATTCGAACCTGCGACCGTAGCAACAGCGCAGCTCCAGACTGTAGCGCCTAGAACGGCTCGGCCACTCCAGCCCGCGATGTGGCTTTATTCAGTACAGGTATACATAAAAATGAGTTGGGATGACTGTCCATAATTCATTAACTCGATTTATGAACTGCTTCAAAAAAATAACATCAGTGGTGTGTATCAAATACGGATGTAAATTTAATTATAAACTGAATGTTTTTATGCACACACATGAAAAACGTTTTGCATCACACCGGTACCCAGAACTCCTGAAGACAGACGTTGACTGTGGGTATTGTATCAGTGGATGACCGCTAGCTGAGGATTATGGCTCGGAGGAACCCTGACAGCAACGCCACCGTGTTGAAAAATGCTTTTCGTGCAGGCACAGGACCTCGTGTTACGACTCAAACTGTGCGCATGATGCGTGACTTCACTTCTGACATCCATGGCGAGGTCCATCTTTGCAACCACGACACCATGCAGCGCGGTACAGATGGGCTCAACAACATGCCGAATGGACCACTCAGGATTGGCATCACCTTCTCTTCACCGATGAGTGACGCATATGCCTTCAACCAGACCGTCGTCAGAGACTTGTTTGGAGGCAACCCAGTCAGGCTGAACGCCTTAGACACACTGTCCAGCAAGTGCAGCAAGGTGGACGTTCCCTGATATTTTGGTGTGGCATTATGTGGGACCGACGTACGTCGCTGGTGGTCATGGAAGGCGCCGTAAAGGCTGTACGATACGTGAATGCCTTCTTCCGACCGACAGTGCAACCATATCGGCAGCATAATGGCGAGGCATACGTCTTCATTGACGACAATCCGCGCCGCATCGTGCACATCTTGTGAATGAGTTCCTTCAGGATAACGACATCGCTCGACTAGAATGGCCAGCATGTTCTCCAGACAGGAACCCTGTCGAACATTCCTGGGATAGATTACAAAGGGCTGTTTATGTACGACGTGACCCATCAACCACTCTGGGGGATCTACACCGAATCGCCGTTGAGGAGTGTGACAATCTGGACCAACAGTACCTTGATGAACTTGTGGATAGTATGCCACGACGAATGCAGGCATGATCAATGCAAGAGGAAGTGCTACTGGGTATTGGAGGTACCGGTGTGTACTGCAATCTCGACCACCACCTCTGAAGTTCTCGCTGTATAGTGTTACAACATGCAATGTGTGGTTTTCATGACCAATAAAATGGGCAGAAATGATGTTTATGTTGATCTCTATTCCAATTTTCTGTACAGGTTCCGGAACTCTCGGAACCGAGGTGATGAAAAACTTATTTCGACGTGTGTGTACAGACTGTAGCGGAGAATGTACGACGGCCGGGAGTCAAACGCGGGCCTCCTGCTTTCTAGGCCGACGTGTGAGCCATTTTTTATATCTTTTTTTGTTTTGTGAACGTCTCGATGACCAGAGGATAACCAGTTCTAAAAGTGGGAATGCCGTGGATCAACTGCTCACTGCAGCTACACCCCAACTCTGGGGTGGGCTAAGAAACACAGTAAGAAGTAAATTCGAGAAAAATTGTCTGTATTTGGGATTGCGGTCAACTGCATAATGGCGTTCATTAAGGAAGTGCCAAAAATCAGGGATACTTTTCTCGCCGTCAGGAAACAAGTAGTAAACTGCGTTTGCACAAATCCACTTCACAGAGTTCGTCTTTCCTTGCGGAAAGCACCCCGAGTATGGAAAGAGGAGCAGGTGAGGATTTATCTGACTAGAGTCGTACGGGTAATTAGGGCCGACAACTGTCGCACCAAGGACCAGACAGCAGGCGACGTTCTACGGGGTATCTGCAACGTGAATCCCATGTAGGCGTGACCGGTATACTAGCTACCCCTTGAACGTAAGGTACCAGGCAGACTGTACGTTAGTAGCAAGATAAGGAGGCCACACCGGTTGCCAGGTCCGCAGCTCGTGGTCTAGTGGCTAGCGTTGCTGCCTCTCGATCACGGCGACCCGTGTTCGATTCCCCGTCCGATCGGAGGATTTTCTCCCTCCGGGGACTGGGTGTTTGTGTTGTCCTCATCATTTCATCATCTCTCAGGGAAGTGGAGAAACTGGACTGCGTACAGATTGGAAACTTGTACAGGCGCTGATAACCTCGCAGTTGAGCGCCCCACAAACCTACCAAAACCGATCGCCAGACCTCACGCCAATCAACGTGGGGATACTTCCCCTCAGCAACATTCGTTGACCTGTGCTGCTGAAGAAAGCCGTAGATCTCCTTCGTTGATGTCCAGCGCGCTAGCAGTATTGCAGTATAGACGTAGTTCATTTCGAGGTAAAATTGACGGAAGTCACCAGGCTACCATGCCACAGCGGTTCATACAACAGCACGGATTACCCTGGCACGTCTTCGTCCTCTATCCAAATCCTCACTACCGCTCTAGTCTACTTTATATTCCCCCTTACGCATTAACAGAATTGCTGAGGCTCTCCATGTTCTGGAAGAGCACCTCAGCATCGAGCGTAAATGGGAAATACAGCCTGAACCCCTTAAGCAGGCACTTCTTATAAAAATGAAATGACCCAGTTTCAGAGACTTTGCTGGTCTCATACAGATGTGGTATTCACTGTATAGGATTTAGCAGCCGACAATCGACTCATGTCACAGCGCCTGCACATCACTTCTGGCTGTTCAGTTTATACACATGAAATGACACGATTTCTGATTCTATACTGATCTCATACAGATATGATTTTAATGTGAGTGAAAATTTGTACCAAGTTCGAGAATCGAACCCGAGTGTCCTGCTTACTGGGCAGGGAGAATTTAAAATGGGCTATGGCGGCAATGAGAATCTGGATCGAGGAGGGAGACGTGCCAGGGTAATCCGTGCAGTTGTGTGAACCGGCTGACGCACCTGCCTAGTAAGCAGGAGACCGGGTTCGATTCCCGGCCTTAGTACAAATTATCACTCGCCGCTTCACTCTATACACATAAAATCATATCTGTATGAAACCAGTAAAGTCTCTGAAACTGTGTCATTTCATCTGTATAAACTGAATGGCCAGAAGTAATGGGCGGGCACTGTGACGCGAGTCGATTGTCGGCTGCTAAAGCCTATGCGGTGAATTTGTCTCCGTACAGTCCTACCACAACTGGGTTCCTGACGCCTCACATTCAAACCAGCGTCGATCTGGCTCACTGTAGATCGTGGATGGCTCCGCCTGGCTCTATGGAAGAGGTGAAGTCCGTCCGTCAAACAGCTGTGGTGGCCTTACGGAGCTTGCGGAAACATTGTCTATGCGATATTGAAGATCCATCCCAGACGCAGTTGACCTCGGAAATACGGAATCTTGTGTAATCTCCGATGTGCTGTAAGCCATAACTCTCTAGCGGATTATCATCCTATATTTAAAATCGGATTACTGACGACGCGCTGGCGTGTTGACTACACACAAGTCTGTAACACACTGCTCTCACATCGTCACTACACTCGCCCCATACGCTGCAGCTAACCGCCAACATCCGGGGGTCCTTGAAGGCACATATTGACTCGGGACAAACCTTCCCGTGCCTTTTGACCAGCCAGTTTATTATCACACGTTTCTGTAACTATTCCAGTCTTGAGAGAAAGGCATTTCATGGCAAAAACAAAACGGTCATGAGATGTGACACAGTGGCTAGAGCACACTACATTGGAACTTTACGAAAGAAAATGTCAAAACTCACATAGGTATCCTTTATTAGTTTTTCCGTACTTTCGTGCCTCACAATATAGAGCATCTTTTATTTTGTACTTTGACTTCTTGAGATTGTCGAGATGGGAGTATATGTGAAAGACGAAAATTCTTCGCCTTTGGGGAGCTATTTTTTTAATTTAGTTCCATTCCACCAGATACAATTATTTCAAATGACACAAACAGGACATTCGTCTGAGTTTATTATAAAATGGAAAACATAATGGAACAAGATAAATACTTAACAAAGGACAGTAGCCCAACAGCACCAATACAAGAAAAGCAACGAAATTTTAACCTAAAATCCAATCATAGATACACGTGAAGAAATGCAAAAAAAGCATTAAACTTTAAAGTTCCCTGTCACAAAGGAGGATTAAATTCATTTGGCAACGGACTTATTCATGGAACTGAGAGACAGTCTAAGAGAAAAATAGTCGTTAAATTTTAAAACACTGTCCAGAATAATTGGTACTTCAGTACTTCAGTACGTAAACATTTAGCCCAACTCACTGAGCGACGTGGTTCACTGGTGAAGACACTGGACTTGAATTCTGGAGGAGCGGGTTGAAATCCATTCGCCCCCAGATCTTCTAATTGAGTTACGTTGATTTTCTTAAATGAATTCATATGAATGCTGGAATGGCTCCTCTAATAAGGCCACGACCACCTCATTCCTCTATCATCGTCTACACTAGCTAGCGCTACACTCCTAATGACGTTACTATCAACGGCACTTTAAACCTCATAAGAAAAGAGAACCCCGCGATCAGGCCCTAAAAATATAGTCATCCGACCGCTGTGTCATCCTCAGTCATTCATCAGCAAATGCGGTATGGAAGGGCATGGGGGTCAGCAAACCGCACTCTCGGCCATTGTCGATGTTTCGACCCTGGAGCGGCTACCTCTCAATCAAGTAGCTCTTCACTTATCATCGCGAGGCTGAGTGCAGCCTGGCTCAGTCCTCCACCAAAGAAAAGTCTCTGGCAGTACCGGAAATCGAACCCTCATCCCCCGTATGATGTTCTGTGACGTTGACCACTCTGCTACGGGGGCGGACTAGATCTATTAATTCCTCGTTTTAGTTTTGCTTCGTGTCAGGTGACTCTCCATAAGGACCGAAATTTAAAAACGAAGTCTGACCCTACGAGAACTCATGGCATCATCTCGAAAGGCGCCGGCCTGTGTAGCCGAGCGGTTCTAGGCGCTTCAGTCTGGAACCGCGCGACCGCTACGGTTCGAATCCTGCCTCGGGCATGGATGTGTGTGATGTTCTTAGGTTAGTTAGGTTTAAGTAGTTCTAAGTTCTAGGGGACTGATGACCTCAGATGTTAAGTCCCATAGTGCTCAGAGCCATTTGAAGCATTTGAACATCTCGAAAGTGGAGGTGGAGGTTAAAATCCCCATAATGCCTACTCCTGAGTCAGCGCCAATATCCTTGAGTCTTAGCTGCTTCCGCTGCCAAGGCGCCTTAATGCCAGTGAAGCAGGGCACAGACTATGTCAGGCTGAACCAGGGACAGCACTGGTCAGGGTGAAGATTCTTCCAAGGTGGAGGTTTCGCGTCATTTCAGCCTATACGTTGTCTATTACGTTAGAAGGGACTTGATAGTAGCAGTGGATGTTAAAATCCCATTTGAAATTGCTCTGATTAAAGCTGTCCTCTTTACAAATGAATAAAACCCAATATATATAATATTATTATGCGATGTCGCTATCCTCAGGATTAATCTATCACGGTAACGCATACGCAACGCAAAAATATTATTTTGGAGTCTGAAATTATTTGCTATTGATTATGGTGACCTAGTAAAGTAACATCGTCACAGAGCATAATAACGACACTGTGAAACAGCTGTTGCCCTTGAACTCTCGAGGCAAACTTACGTTCAGTAATCGGAAAATAATTTATTACTGCTAAAAAATGCATGATATCTGAATCAATTGTTCGGACCAGGAGTGGCTCCAAACTGAACTATCAGTTGAATTAAAACACATTAATAGTTATGTAGTTACCTCTGCAAAAGGCATGACAGTTCAGTGCTACTGTCTTGCAAAAATAATTTAATAGCTCTTAATTTAATAAATGAAAGGAGCAAAATAGCAAAAACAAAATTTTCTTTTTAACTTTATGATTATTATTTGATCCCAAAAAGAATGAGGATTCTCCAAAGATCAATGATTTACGATGTTTTCTCAGGATGATCATAGAAAGACCTGCTCCATAACATGGCTTTAAGAAAATCGTTGATATTGTCTAAGCAACCACACTGGTCCTATATGGTGCACAAGATCGTAAAATAAAGAAAAATATTGCGTTGTGTTACAGAATAAAAGTACAGAATGGTGACACATTGATTAGCGTCGCGTTCTCTCACTTTTGTGCCCCCTGTTCGGAAACCGATTGCTATTTTTATTTATTTTGTTATCAGTGTCCGTAGAAGGTTACTAAACGAATGTTTCTTATCATATTAGGAGAAACAAGGGCTTTATATTCACCGTAAAATTACAACTGGGTTTCATAACAAGTGTCACACATGTATTATATAACTTAAGTCTGAATGACAATTTCAGCGGTTACAATCTTCTTAAATTCTCACATTCTTATATTTCATTCTTACATCAATTTCATTTTAATTCTTATATTTTTTTCTTAAGTTTGTTCTTTAGGAAGATTTCGTGCGTTCCACTGGATCATACCGATCGTAGAAACACTCGAAACATAGAAACTGCAAACACCACGAGCATTGCGCAAAGGCTGGTTTGCCATAGTATCATTTCTTAGCATTAACCTCACTCAGGAAAGAAATGCCGTTAACATTGCTGAAGATTTCACGCGTTGTCAATAATTTCGTGGCAAATCATGCATAACGGATCACATTACCGAAAACTGGCACTTGCAAATGTCTATGAATCAAGATATGCCACAAAAAATTTCACTGAAAGGAAAATTAAATATATTTCTCATTTATTTATTGCTCTTTTTCTTTTCCCTTTTCTAAAACCTGTTCTCCAGATACAATTAGTAGATGAATAAGAGCGGCATTATTTCAAAATACACTGGAAAACTTTCGTGTAGTTATCTTCTACGGATATGGGTAGACAAGAAAAACAAAAACAAAAATAATAATCGGGTTTCGAACATAGGACGCAAAAAGCGTGAAGCTACAATGCCACCAGTGCGGGTGAACTATTTAATCGCTAAAGGGCGCACAAAGTACCTTGATTTCTCAGAAACGGTTGATTTTTCAGAAACGATCGAGTATCTACGGATAAGGCAAGACCAATGTTCGGCCGGCGGTTCTACGCGCTTCAGTCTGGAACCGCGCGACCGCTACAATCTCAGGTTCGAATCCTGCCTCGGGCATGGAAGTGTGTGATGTCCTTAGGTTAGTTAGGTTTAACTAGTTCTAAATTCTAGGGGCCTGATGACCTCAGATGTTAAGTCCCACAGTTCTCAGAGCCATTTGAACCAACCATTGTTCGCTTATTTTGACTCGTCTTCCACCAAGCAAAGTTTTTGAGAAATCGGATTATGGCATTTGCCGTGATCTCCTTGTCATAAAAATTATTCCATTCCGTCTTTGCGTGGTGGTACAGCAACCTTCTGTCACTACTATTTAAAAAAAAAACAGTAATAGGTTCCAGTTATTTATTAACTAAAGAACAACGCGTTTCGCCCAGATAGGGTATAATCATTTATGTTAAAAAATAAGAAATTTTCTGCCAAATAGCATGCGTGAAGAAGGCATGACACTGCATAAAACGTACTAAAAGGCAACCTCATGGAGGCGACTACAGGCATAGCAGCGCAGAACAAGACCTCGCCCTCAAGCTGTAAACAGCCGTACATAGTGCATGTAAGTGCATACATGAATGCACTGTGCGAATAAGGACCGACCTCTCAGCCGTTGCAGTGAACGACTGCTTGCAGTTTGAGAGCGAGTTGCTGCCACGCGTGTCGACGCCTCCATAAGGTCGCATTTTGATTCGTTATGCGGTATCATGCCTTCTTCACGGATGCTTTTTGGCAGAAAATTTCTGATTTTTTTAAACATATGATGATGCCCTATTCGGATGAAACAAGTCGTTCTTAACTTAATAACGGATATTCTGCAACCTACGACTTTTTTTGAATAGTTCAAGTACAAATTGAGGCAGCCTCGCTCTGTAGCTCGCCATATCACACACGAGTTAGCTCGCCATATTACACACGGGCAAAACATATCTTCACTCCAGATCACCCAAAACAGAATAAACTGAACAGAAGCTTTTGTTTTGCCTTCCAGATTGGCAGGCCATGTTTGGCGAACACACCCTCGACTGATATTGGCCACTTTCGCCGCAAAGGTCAATGTACTCCAGTAGTCGAAGAAGATTTGAATATACGGAACTCGATCAGTGTGACACAGATGTAACAGGAAAGAGTGCTCGCGAGACGAAGCTAAGTAAAAAGAGAACAAGGTGGCCAATTTTAACGGACACCTTTCAAGTTGTAGTGTTGGATTTCCTCAGTATGAACAGAAAGTACGGAAAGTTCATGTAGGTGGAACGAGATGACTGCCTTCTGCTCTCGTCAGAAGTTTCTGTTACATTTAGATAAGAAAATGTTCAGAAATTATCGAGTTTGGAGCCAATGCAGTAGAGTACTCTCTGTAAAACCGAATTGGAATCCCATCAGAACCTGGCGATTTATTTATTTTCAACCCATTAAGCTGCTTCACAACCCCAGGGATGTTCAAATGATTCAAATGGCTCTGAGCACTATGGGACTTAAACTTCTGAATTCATCAGTCCCCTAGAACTTAGAACTACTTAAACCTAGCTAACCTACGGACATCACACACATCCATGCCCGAGGCAGGATTCGAACCTGCAACCGTAACGTTCGCGCGGTTCCAAACTGTAGCGCCTAGAACCGCTTGGTCACCCCGGCCAGCTGTATGTGTTTCAGAGGGAACAAGAAAGGAAAAGAAGGAAGATTACTGTTCGACGTCTCTTCAACAACGAGGTCATTAGAGACGGAGCACAGGCTCGGGATGAGGAAGGATGGAGCAAGAAATCAGCCGTGTCCTCTCAGAGGAACCATCGCAACGTTTCCATTAATTGATTTAGAGATGTCACGGATTCTCCAAATCCGGATAGCCGGATGGAGATCTGAACCATCGTCCTCCCGAACGAGTAACAACTGTGCCACATCGATCGGCCAGAGGGAACAGAAATACAGAGAAGAAGAACATTGTTTAAAATCTATTGCTAAATTTTTGAATGGATGGTAATAGCAGGTCCAAATTCATGATAGTTTACTATATACAGTGTGATTTTATCCAACGTGTACAGACTCTAGGGACTGATCGATGAGAGGATACTGAAACAAAAGGGTCTAATGAACTTTTGTCCGGAAATACATGGTTTCCATGATAGAGACCTTTTATTCAACCATGCATTGTTACAGAGACTGCAGTCTAACACGCGCTGTACCAGTTACAGTATGCATGGTTTCCTCTTAGAGGGTGGTACTGTTCCTCATACGCCATGTTCTAGCGCCCTCTCCTGCCATTGCTATTGGTAGTGTTGTGTCCGATTCACTTCTCTTGCTGACTCACCTTGTAGTGGATGTGATACAGCGTTGTACACGATGGTTCCGTATTCAAACTGAGAGCTTGCCAACGTGGTGTTTACTTACGGAAAGGCTAATGACAAAGGGCGGCGGTCAGCAAGGTTGTATCAGAAGACTTATCTCCGCCGACAACAACCACAGCATTCAATTTTTGCAACAATGTTTCGACGTTTGCCGGCCGCGGTGGTCTAGCGGTTCTAGGCGCTCAATCCGGAGCCGCGCGACTGCTACGGTCGCAGGTTCGAATCCTGCCTCGGGCATGGATGTGTGTGATGTCCTTAAGTTAGTTAGGTTTAAGTAGTTCTAAGTTCTAGGGGACTGATGACCATAGATGTTAAGTCTCATAGTGCTCAGAGCCATTTGAACCATTTGTTTCGACGTTTATCTGAGACAGGGTCGTTTCAGCAAGAAGGAAATCATGAAGGACGTACCCGAAATGTTCGGAAACCAAACTTGGAGTAAAATGTGGTTAATGCTGTTGAAGACGACCGCCGTGTCAGTACCACGCAGTTGGCCCGCCAGTGCAGGGTAAGCCAGACGAACAATCTCCAAGTCAATTTTTACTACCCTTACCACTTACAGCGTGTGCAGGGCTTACTAGCAGCAGACTTTCCACATATGGAGCAGTTTTGTCACTGGTTTCTCCACCAGGCAACCACGATACCGGGGTCATCCATCTTATTCACAGAGGAGGCCGTCTTTACGAGTGATTTCTTCAACTTTCATAACAGTCGTCTGTGGGATAGTACGCAGAACCCCCATGGTATGGTGACGGCAAATCATCAGCATCGGTGCAGCCGGAATGCGTGGGCCGGGATAATTGACGTCTGCATTTTGGGACCAATCTTGCTTCCACTTCGTCTTACAGGACGGAACTATCGGTGTTTCTTGCGGGTGACATTGCCTCCCCTGCAGGAAGAAGTGTCTTTGATGATTCGAAGAGTTACGTGGCTGCTGCAGGATGGCGTTCCAACCCACTTCGCCGTTAACGTGTCAACCGTGTCTTCCCTGGTCGTTGGATCGGACGGGGGGACCAGTTGCATGGCCTTCTCTTTCACCGGATCTCAACCCGTGCGATCTCTCGTTATGAGGCTATCTCAAAAGTATAGTGTATGCAGAACCCATTCTAGATGTGGAGAGACTGGGGCAGCGTATCCATGCTGATCTTTGACATTGTTAGCATGCAACCTGACCGATGTGAACGTGTGAGACAGAGCATGCTACAGCGCGTACACGCATGCGTTGAGGCAACGAGTACTGTAACTGTCGCCGCATGGTACAACGCGAATTAGACCGCAGTCTCTGTAACAATGTCTGACTGAATAAATGGTCTCTAGTATGGAAATCATGTATTTATGGACGTACGTTCGTTAGACTTTTTGTTCCGGATCCTCTCGTCGATCAGTCCCTAGAGTTTGTACACAGTGGAAAAAAATCACCCTCTGTAAAACTGGCAACGATGCCTCATTGAATACAACCCTTCTCGTCGGATCACTGAAGTTAAGCGATATCGGGCGTGGTCAACACTTTGAAGGGTAACTGTCTGGATGCGCCAGGTGTCTTCCCGTTTGCCTTTACGTCAAAGGGGTGGAGGGGTGGTGGCGTGACGTGAGGTCCCCGATCACCAGCCTTCACGCCAGTGTCATAGAGTAATTCCAAACCTCTCTGCAGTACGTCGTGAAATAAGAGCGTGTGAGACTGCTGATGGTGAACCGTCCGTCGGATGGGGATGCTGCCGGCCGAAGTGGCCGTGCGGTTAAAGGCGCTGCAGTCTGGAACCACAAGACCGCTACGGTCGCAGGTTCGAATCCTGCCTCGGGCATGGATGTTTGTGATGTCCTTAGGTTAGTTAGGTTTAACTAGTTCTAAGTTCTAGGGGACTAATGACCTCAGCAGAAGTCCCATAGTGCTCAGAGCCATTTGAACCATGGGGATGCTAAGGTCCAAGGCCTCCTTGATGCTCTTTGAGAGGAGTAGGCTAAGTGCTGCCACCAGGTTTCACCATCTCTCTTCTGTCATCATATTCTACACAAACAGGATACCACACTATACACTCACCAATCACAATCACCTACATTTACCAGATACACTTACACGCAGAACTCTTACACTCTGCGAAGGAAAGGAGCCAGCGCGTGAGAAGGACAGTAAAACCATTCCAATTAGGTGGCTGAACATTTCCTTTGGTGTCTCATAGCCTCTCGTTTCTCAACTTTTTTTCCATTGGGGCACACCACAGTACGTCTCAGACTTTCGCAGCACCTCTAAATGTGATTTTTTTCCTAGATACAAAAAAGCCAACTCATAAAATACATACAATACAGTTTTTCACTATCGAGCGACTATGAGATAAAAATTTTGCTAATGTATTAGGTAAGACTTTTCAATAGGACGTATGAACATGAAATAAAACCAGGAAAATAAAAATCTCGCTCCACACATGACAATTAATCGCGACATACCAACGTGTCGTGACACAGCGGTTGAGAAACACTGTCCATCCAATCGTACCGTACGACTTTATTTTACTTATTGGAAGTATTAGTATTATTACTGCTAACCTTCATGAAATTACCTGGTTTTGTTCAGAATGCGAGAAAAAAAACCTACATTTTAACAGAAAAGAACTTAACATGCATAATTATTTCAGCTTTAATAGAAAAAAATATACCGACCCATACTGACCTTCCGCCGTCCGGAGTGGCCGAGCGGTTCTAGGCAATTCAGTCTGGAACCGCGCGACCGCTACGGTCGCAGGTTAGAATCCTTCCTCGGGCATGGATGTGTGTGATGTCCTTAGGTTAGTTAGGTTTAAGTAGTTGCAAGTTCTAGGGGACTGATGACCTCAGCTGTTAAGTCCCATAGTGCTCAGAGCCATTTGAACTGACCTTCTATTAAATAAGATGTAAATGGATTTTATTTTCTAAGGCAGTGAAATTCCTTGAAGGGTATGGAAATACTTGAAGATCGCGATTGAATTTTACACAACAGGAATATTTGTTGTGTCTACTAGTAAAGCAGCAAAAATAAATTAAGAACATTGAAATACATGGTTAAAGCCGAAATACACGGTATTAATGTTCCATAACATTTATTTTATATTTCGTGAACCGGCTGTCGGTTTCTAGGCTGTCAGTAGACAACTTAAGACTTAAGTTGTCTAACGGTGGCCTAAAAGCCGACAGCCGGTTCACGAAATACAAAATAAATGTTATGGAACATTAATACTGTGTATTTCTGTATTTAATATGTTTATGTTCCTGCAAGTGTCGAAAAATATTTTATAAATAGGTAGTTTTCCTAGATAAGAAGAAAACATTACCAGCTCTGGCCAGTTAAATTAAAAGAAAACGTCCTGCTGACACCAAATTAACTATAACTCATAATATACAAATATGTTCCTCACGTTTTTTTTTTAATTGGTATTCCTCTGGTCTTGGTTTTGAAATAAAAAAGTAACTTGTCTTCATCCCGAAACCATTGACAGAGGTGGTAGACGGTATAAATGAGAAAGAAATGGATATCGAACTGTAGACCATTAAATCTGTTATAATTAAACTGCAGCTACTCACAGGAGACCAGTGTGGGATGAAATTATCGTACTCCAGCGTAACTTGGTAAATATCCTAATACGCTAACGCAGAATCGATTAACGCTAGAAAAAAATTAGTTACAATTTTGCCCACTAGGTGCAAATCTGCCGCTGTTCAACATCTCTTCGGCGTCACCGGTGCTCATAGTGAACAAATTGTTTAATCGGCAGTTAATAATAATATCAAAATTATGTCCTTCTCACATGCTTGACTTTTTCTAGCCACGTCCCTTTCCTAATACATTACATTTGGAAACATTTCTGTATATCTTTCTTGCAATCACAGCGCCAGATTTGAACTTGATGATCAAAATTGGAAATAATCTTTTCCAGAGTAAATCGGTTCCGCATTAACGCACTAGAATAAGTAACACACATCGCTGCCGTACGACAATTACGACCTGCACTGGAACTCTGTGACTGGCTGCACGCTTATTATAACCACTCGGTGCTTGCGGAATAGAAACGCAATAGCATTCTCAAAGAAAATGATTCACTCTGCCACATGTACGGCGAGAAAGTCCGTTCACTCTGTATCAAATGATCGACGCCTCCACTTTCTCAATACCTCCCACGCTGAAACTCCCGTTGGTAGCTCTCTTACCTGTTGCTCCATGCCGGCCGGAGTGCCAAGCGGTTCTAGGCGCTACAGTCTGGAACCGCGCGACCGCTACTGTCGCAGGTTCGAATCCTGCCTCGGGCATGGATGTGTGTGATGTGCTTAGGTTAGTTAGGTTTAAGTAGTTCTAAGTTCTAGGGGACTGATGACCACAGCAGTTGAGTCCCATAGTGTTCAGAGCCATTTGAACCATTTGTTGCTCCACTCCTGTCAAATGATCACACCATACGTTTCCTCCAGCCTGCCTCCGAAGTGCTCGTCGCCTCCTTTGGTAACACCAGAGATAGAACGAAGGAGCGTGTTGGTTACCCGCCAGTTAACCAGATAAGCTGAGCAGCTCTAGCCAGAGACCACAGCTGTGAGGGAACACGTCACCGTGGACGCCTGTAACGCAGGCGTCTTAATTGGTTGGATGACCGACGGGAGGAGGGACGAGGCTCGATCGCAGTGGCTGGTGCAGCTGCCAGTTAATTTAGAAGCTTCGCTGCTGCTGATATTCAGCGCCGACAGGCAAGTCCTCCGCTAACCGGACGGCTGAGCGCGGAGAAAGTCCAGCGGATTGCTACTGAAATAATCACAGAACGAGTTCTCTGCAACGCCCATGGAACCGCCGCTCTTCCAAACCCGTACCACTCTCGATTCCTTCAACGATCCACCTAATTTTAGAATTTCGACATCATGGACGATCTGCCACAAATATTCTCATATAGGTCTGCCACTGCCATTCTTTCCTTCTGTCATCCCTTCAAGTACAGTCTTAATAAGTGCCGAATTCCAAGAACATTCCCAGGACATGAATTAGAGGGGGTCTGACGTAGAATGATGAAATAATTTTGAGTTTCGACGAAAAATGTCTCTGGGGAGCATTTACTGCTAGTCAATACCCAGTATGTCTTCTGGCCATCTTCAAACTGATGCTATCTGTGTCGTGGGCCAGGATGTGAGCTGATTTGCGAAGATGTTTCTTTCAAGTGAGGTGCGGTGAAGGTAGGCAACTACCCTCCTATGGCACTCGCTGGACGCACCCTTGCCCATTTCAGCTCATCAGGTTCCTGCTTACACCTACTTCCAGATTAAAAGTGCCTGGCGCTCTGGGACTCGAAGCTAGGACCTTTGCCTTTCTCAGGCAAGTGCTCTACAAATTGAGATACCCAAGCAGGGTTCACGACCTGTCCTCACAGCTTCGCTTCCCCCAGTACCTTATCTTCCAAATTTTACAGTTTTCCTGCGAAACTAGCAGGACCTGCACTTTTCGAGAAAAAACGATTTTGTAGAGACATGGTTGGTTGAGCATTTACCCGCGAAAGGCAAAGTTGCTTGCATCAAGTCCTGGTCCGCCTCACAGTTTTAATCTGCCAGGAGGTTTCATATTATCGCACACGGCCCTGCAGAACGAAAATTTCGTTCTGAAAACATCCCCCAGGCTGCGGCTAAGCCATGTCTCCGCAATATTTTTCTTCCATCAATACCAGTCCCGCAAGTTTCGCAGAACTGTGAAGTTTGCAAGGCAGGGAATGAGGCACTGGTTCAAGTGAAGCTGTAAGGACAGATCGTCAGACGGGCTTGGGCAGTTCAGTTCGTTGAGCACTCGCCCACAAAAGATTCGAGTCCCAGTCCGGCACACAGTTTTAATCTGCCAGGAAGTTTCACATCACCGCATACTCCGCTGCAGAGTGAAAAAATCATTCTTTCTTGGACATTTTATTATTGTTAATTTTTTGTGGGACATCTTTGTTCTTTATTCGATCAATCAACCTACTCTTCAAAAGGCTGTTGTAACAACACATTTCAAAGTCTACTAACCTTTTCTGTCACCCACACTGTCCATGTTTCACACCCACAAATGAGTGAATACTTGCCAGGAATGCTACGGATTCCTCTAAAGGCTCCGATGGCAACGATTATACTAAAACATTTGTACTTATACATGCAGTAGCAATCTGAGACCCCTGCCTAGTAGCTGTGAGAGTATTGGGCAGTCTTCAAGATCCATGATCACTGAAAGGCCCCCAAAAGTTCAAGTCATATACATCTCGCTCTACGCGGTGCCACAAGTGTGCACGAAGTCAGGTGACCTCTGGAACCACACAAGCACATGTAAATCTTTTTCATACAGTTCTGGTGCTAAGGGGTGGTGGATAGTCTAACTGAGGACACAAGTCGGAGCAGTAGCTATACGTTAACGGTCTATTTCTGTATTTTTTGCCAGTGAGGGGCGATGGTATATGTACTTGAGGCCCCTTTTCTCCCGAAGCTATTGGGCCTCAGCAAATTGCCTAAACTGTGCACTGTTGATCAAAAGGAAGCAGGATGCAACGCCTCACGTTGCGCTGCCCCCGCCCCACTGATGAGTTTTATTATTTGCGTAGTTCGGCTCTGTCTTAATGTCGACTAAATTCGTCGAGTGAAAGAGGGGACGGCGCAGCTGATGAAGAAAATGTCGCCTATGGTGATCATTCACCAACTCCTTTTTTACAATAGTTACAGCGATATATTTCTGTTACCTATGTACAGTCGGCTCTTGAGGTACCGCCTACTGCGTTACCGGCCGTTAAATTGCTTCTCCCTACTTTCGCTGTTATACACAAAGTTCCTCATTATACATTCTTCGTTTTTTTTCTCCGAAGTCCAACAACCGCCTCGGAGTATACCGCCGCCGCGACTCTGGACCTCCATGGAGCGACGTCATCAGCCTCACTGTGTTTGCTCCACGCCGGCCCGCTACTTGCCGCGTCAACGAAAGTCCGCGCCGGTTGCTGGCTCGGTGTTTGAATTATCTGCACATAATAAAAACCAAATACTTCCGCAGTATTTATGCACATAATTAACAAATTCTAACCCGCAACTCAATTTTATCATATAATTAGAATTTGTGCTAGCCCAGGGGCGACAGATGGCGCATGCAACAGACCACTTGTCTGTTACACCACAACGTGATTTTCGACGTAAGTTCACGCCCAAAACGGTTCGTATGTTCAAATGACCCTCTTCTACGCTTCGAGGGTTCAATGTCGTGGTTCTGATGCTCGTGCTAATCTCTGTATCCTATGACATGTGGCGAACAGGGTTACGCTAGTGGGACCTCTTTTCTGCTCACCGTCTGACTGTTCGATTCAAAAGGAGCCCGACGTGTTGTGCATTACAATCGCTTCATTTGCTAATAATATCTTACTTTGACGTGTATTAATCTTAGTAGTACGGAAAGCGAGCAGTGCACATGAGAGAGAGCAAGTGGCAATTCTAACAGGAGCCGTCTTTTGCCACACACGATACAGTAGTGGACCACAGTGGAGTCAAGGCCGGTTGCCATCGTGAAAAGAGGCGCTGGGGTTGTGGTAGAGTCGGCAAAATAAGATCCTGTCAGCTGCAGTGGGCCACAACAGATCAAGTAAGGGACTTTTTTTATACGTCTCTCTGGCAATATCTCATTGTTGTTGCACCTCTGTACACGACTGTGGTTTTCGCCTGCAGCTGTTTACGTTTTGTAGTTGAAAGCTGGCAACAGCGCTGCTAGCTGGCAGGGACCTTCCTGTTAATTTTAATAACAAATATTAAATTAAATAGGTAACGTTCACAGATATAAACTACAGTATAAATCTCATTTTAAGTTCTTCGAATAAATTTTGGTTTTAATTCTATAACAGCAAAAATTTTATAAAATAATTGGAATCTGATGCTCTAAGAAACCATGCAGCTGTTGGTTTTCGTATGTGACACATAATGTGTCACTTACGATGAACTTGTGACGATACTTTTATTTTTGTGTCGGTCTTTACCTGAGATAGAGAACAAAGACTTTGGAATCACGCTACATTACGCGGGATTTTTGTATGATACATACAGCTGAAGTGCTGACTGGTATCAGTGAAAGAAGGAGAATTTTGAACAAGTTTCTCAGTTCAGGAGGACAATTTGTTTGGCTGTACCATTACGCTGTAGTCAAACAGTCATCACAATTGATAAAGTGGCAACAACGGCCGCATTTGTCAGGGGCAAAGAATAACAAAGTTAGTGATACACATGTCGCTGAGACCAAGCTGATGCCAGCACAGGTTTAGTACAAGGACGTTCTTTATTCTAACTGCAGCTCCCTGTGTGATTTTCAACCAGAACAATTCTCCGGTTGAGTCTGTACGTACAGCCTGCCGGTAGGGCCGATTTATGGCCGACCATAGAGATAGGTCGCAACAGGTTGTTGTCGTTGTTGGTGGTGTTATTGTCCAGCATGAATTTAGCGAGTGATTCCGAGAGAATACACCTCAATAAATGTCGTTATTTCCTGTTTCTTTATTTCTTCTCTATGAGATTATCCAGCTGTTCTTCACAGAAACTTTGTTTGCACCT
Source organism: Schistocerca americana (assembly GCF_021461395.2). Taxonomy (NCBI): domain Eukaryota; kingdom Metazoa; phylum Arthropoda; class Insecta; order Orthoptera; family Acrididae; genus Schistocerca; species Schistocerca americana. The sequence goes on along the minus strand of NC_060121.1, from coordinate 320,828,631 downwards.
TTTAAATATAGCTCTTTTCCTTTATGTTCAGATCTAAATTCTTACAAACATTCAATAGTGTAGACACTGCAATCACTCCACAAAATTTCATGTGTGTTGTATCCTTTCTTGTTTTGTTCCTAAGAGCTCTGTTCATACGTCAATTGAAATTTGTTTTGCAGAACTTTATCTCGATGAGAAGATATTAAACGTAGTAAAAATATTTACTAACTTGACAATTTATGTAATATGAAATACATTGGTATTTCTTCTAGAACACAAATGCCTTCTGTTTGTTAAACTTTGTCTCTAGGTTTTAGTTTACATGTACACAATCTGCAAAAAACTTTTAGGTTTATCTCTGGTCCTCCAACGAAAACTTAATTAACAACATGTAAAACTGTACGTCATAAGTTTATTTGCCTTGATTGGAAAATGAAGATGTAGTTAGTTGACCAATTACAGTTGTTGAAAAGCCATTTTCAAGTCTACGAAAACTAAAATGAAACGGTTATCGACAAGAATAATGACGTTGGTGGAAGCTGAAGATATAACAAATTAATTTTTTAGAAACATTTAAAAATTAAGACAGGATAACGTACTACCCCTCCTAATGCAGTTGGTATCACAAAGCACATTGTGAGTCGTATCTAATGAGTGTGTACCGCAAACAGCGAAGTGACAAGCGCTCAGTATGTGCGCAGTGCACAGATATCATGATGGCAGCCGCCACAGTGCTGACTGCTGTGCGTCCCCGTACTCCACCAGCAGCTTTTTCCAAACTCAACAAATAGGGGCCGAGCAGCTACTACATAAGTACGAGAGCAAATCCGAAAATCTTTGCCCCTATTATTTATTAGCCACGGTAAGGTACATACCTGTAACGACAAATGTACATCGTATTCTATGTACACTATTTTTCCACATAGTAGCCACACTGATTGACAAATTGGTCCCATCGCAGCACTAAATTTGAAATACCTCTGCAGTAGAATTCGTCCGGCAGAGTATGGAACCACCGTCGGGCTGCTGTCTTGGCTTCATCACTACTTGTAAATCTCCGTCCTACCAGGATCTTCTTCAGCGGTCCGAAAACGTGGAAATCACTAGGGGCGAAGTCTGGACTGTATGGTGGGTGGTCCGGAATCTCCCAGTGAAATGCCCAGAGCCTCTTTTGTCATAGGCGAACCCCGATGTTTCCACACCGTGCTCTGCAGCTTGGATTCCAGTGTGAAATGCAGCATCCACATTTCATCGTCGGTAACAATGCGGTCCAGATAACCTTCATCCTCCTTGGAGTACAGTTCCAGATGATTCACTGAAAACATCGTTCTATTTTCTTTCAACATGTCATCCAATTGCTTAGGCACCCACCGATTTGAAACCTTCCGGTGCCCTAAGGGCCTGCGAACGATGTCACGAGCATCCCCATACGATGTGCCAAGCTCCTGGGAAATGGCCGTGATGTGCAGACGCCGATATGCTTTCACCATTGCGTCCACGCGGGAAATGTTGTCCCACAGTGACGGACGCGGTCTCCTCGACCGCTCATCGTCATGCAAGACTTCGCGGCCTTTGTCGAGCTCACAACAGCACCACCTCACAGTTCTCAACGTGAGGTTTTCCCATACGTGAGCTGCATTTTCCTGAAGATCTCGATACGCGTTCATCCTCTGATACATAGAAAATGAATCACACTCCGTTACTCTAACGCCGTGGACATAGTATCCTTAGCTATTGAGAGATTTGTGGTGTCACCGCCAGAAACCACACTTGCTAGGTGGTAGCCTTAAATCGGCCGCGGTCCGTTAGTATACGTCGGACCCGCGTGTCGCCACTATCAGTGATTGCAGACCGAGTGCCGCCACACGGCAGGTCTAGTCTAGAGAGACTCCCTAGCACTCGCCCCAGTTGTACAGCCGACTTTGCTAGCGATGGTTCACTGTCTACATACGCTCTCCTTTGCCGAGACGACAGTTTAGCATAGCCTTCAGCTCCGTCATTTGCTGCGACCTAACAAGCCGCCATATTCAGTTACTATTATGAACAGATTCTATTGTGAATCATGTACCGTCAAGAGCGACGTTCATCATTAATGGATTAAAGTTAAGTATCAAACTAATTACGTCCGCTTTCTGAATTCTCATTCCTTGTAATGTTCCAGATCTCACGTCAGTATAGTTCTTCCCAGCCTGCGTGAGCTAAAACGCGTGCATTTCGGCCTCCGCTAGTAACACGGTGTTGGCTCTTCTGCCAACACAACAAGATTTATACCAAATAAATTAAAAAACGATGGAGCTCATCCTCCATGTTATACAAAACAGTTCAGAACACTGTTGCGGGAACAAGCATACCAAACTTAAAGAAACACTAGATCCCCAAGATTGGCGAACTTTTACAGAAGCTCGAAATTTTGCGCGGAATTCAATGCGAGATGTTTATAGTTTCCGCAAAGAAACTTTGTCTCAAAACCTGGCATAAAATCCAAAGAGATTGTGGTCGTATGTAAAATATGCTAGCGGCAAGACACAATCAATACCTTCTCTGATCGACAGCAACGGAAATACTATGGATGACAGTGCTGCTAAAGCATAGTTACTAATCACAGCCATCCGAAATTCCTTCATGAAAGAAGACGAAGTAAATATTCCAGAATTCGAATCAAGAACAGCTGCCAATACGGGTAACTGAGAAGTAGATATCCTCGGTGTGGTGAAGCAAATTAAATCTCTTATAAAAAGCGAGTCTTCCGGTCCAGACTGTATATCAGTGAGGTTCCTTTCAGAGAATGCTGGTGCAATACTTCCATGTTTAAAAATCATGTACAACCGCTCGCTCGACGAAAGATCCGTAACTAAAAACTGGAAAGTTACGCAGGTCACACGAATACTCAAGAAAGGCAATAAGAGTAATCCACTAAATTACAGGCCCATATCATTAACGTCGATATGCTGCAGGATTTTGGAACAAATATTGTGTTCGAACATTGTGAATTACCTCAAAGAGAACAGTTTATTAACACACAGTCAACAAGGATTTAGAAAACATCGTTCTTGTGACACACAACTAGCTCTTTGCACACACAAACTGTTGAGTGTTATTGACAAGGGATTTCAAACTGATTCCGTATTTCTACGTTTCCAGAAGGCTTTTCACACTGTGCCTCACACGCGGCATGTGATCAAATTGTGTGCTTATGGAATATCGTCTGTTATGCGATTGGATTCGTGATTTCCTGTCAGAGAGGTCACACTTCGCAGTGCCTGACGAAAAATCGTCGAGTAAAGAAGTGAAATCTGGCGTTCCCCAAGATAGTGTTATAGGCCCTCTGCTGTTCCTTATCTAGATTAACGATTTAGGAGACAATCTGCGCAGCCACCTTAGGTTGTTTGCAGATGATGCTGTCGTTTATCGTCTAGTAAGATCAGAAGATCAAAACAAATTGCAAAACGGTTTAGATAAGACATCTGTATTGTACGAAAAATGGCAATAACAACAAATAATGAAAAGTGTGAGGTCATCCACATGAATGCTAATCCGTTAAACTTCGGTTACGCGGTAATCCAATCAAATCTTAAAGCCGCAAATTCAATTACATAAGTAGGAATTACAACTACGAACAACTTAAATTGGAAATAGCACAGAAAATGTTGTGGAAGGCGAACCAAAGACTGCTGTTTATTGGCACAACACTTAGAAGATGCAACAGGTCTACTAAAGAGACTGCCAACACTATGCTTGTCCGTCCTCTTTTGGAGTACTGCTGCGCAATGTGGGGTCCCTACCAGAGTACATCGAGATAGTTCAGAAAGAACAGCACGTTTTGTGTTATCGAGAAATAGGGGAGAGAGTGTCTCGTAATTGTGGTGGACATCAGTAAAACAAAGACGTTTCTCGTTGCGGTGGGATCTTCTCACGAAATTTCAATCACCAACTTTCTCCTTTGAATGCGAAAATATCTTTTTGAGAGTGGGTGTAGATGCAGATGTAGATTAATCATATCCATGAGTCTTCCCATTGGTCAAACAAGCACGTGACCATTGGTGCTGCCCTTCTTTACACAGGATGAGCATTTAAAAAAACCTACAAATTGCAGGTAATGATTCCTGACTACAAATAGAGGAAAAAAGGTCCTATGAACATGTGTCCGGAAATGCATCGTTGACACTGTAGATGACGCTGACGAATGAAAGTTCCTCTGACCATGTGCTCTGTTTGTAGCCCACAAATGACGATTATGCAGACTGATAATGCCAGTTCTGATAAAGATTGCTTCGTTGATAAAGAGGACTGATGACAGAAATCGTATAATTGCGATGGCCTGGTGCAAAAATCATCGATAAAATTCTTCCCGTAGAGGGAAATCCTCTGCTGATAGCACTTGCACTCGTTGCAGGTGACAGGGGTAGTAGCGGTTGTCATGCAGGACACACATAATTGTACTTTGGCTTAAACCGTGTTCGCGGCCGCGGGCACTTGCCTGGAGCATGTACATCGTGTCAGTATCCTGTTGAACCCAGTACCCTCAAGTCTGGTGAATGCGCAGACCACCGCCTCCCTGCACGTTCGTCTGTCTGATCTGAAAGGACCCATGATCACACAAACGCCCAAAAAGGGCTTGAAATGCTGTGTGATGTAGTTGGGGGGGGGGGGGGAGGAGGGTACTTGTTTTGGTATAACTGTGCTCTGTGCTGTCTCTCGACCGTTTCCATCTGCTTGTCTGTACACAACCGCCATCTCGGCTTTTTCCCGATATGAACGCCGGACCATTCTGTTGCTTGCAGAACGCTAAGTCAGTCACACAGTCTGCAACACGTAAGGAACACACGGCACGTGGTCAGTGTATCTTTCATTCGTCGTTGCCATCCGCGCTGGCAAAGATTTATTTCCGGAGACATGTTCATAGGACCTTTCTTACTCCATTTCCAATCAGGAATCTGCCCTGCATGTTGTTGGTTTTCATCTCGTATACTTTCAATATCTTGTTGAGCAACAGTCTAGATAGACCGCACAGATGTCTTTAGTTCAGTTTCCTTCGTAGACTGACTGGAGTTTTCCAGTATCCTACCAATGAACCGAAGTACGCCCCCTGCTTTTCTTGCAACTGATGCTATGTGGTATTCCCTCTTTATACCTCTACATAGTGTTGGTCACCTGTTTGCATGAGTTGACTGATACCAGTTGTGGCTCATGAATATTCTAGTCAAAAGATATCACATTTTTGTATTTTGTTGAGTGCACAATTTTACATTTTTGAACATTTAAATCATTTTGCCAGACTTGGCGCTACTATGTATTCTTATCATGTTCTGATCGAATATTTGTGCAGCTTTTTCCAGACAATACGCCATTATACGCAACTGCATCGTCTGCGAAAAGTCTGAGGTTACTCTAATGCTGTCCAGCAGGTCACTAATATACAAGATGAACAGCAAGAGTTCCAACACGCTGCCCTGAGGCTCACGTCAATTTTGGTTGGTTGGTTGATTCGGGTGAGGAGACCAAACAGTGAGGTCATCGGTCCCATCGGATTAGGGAGGGACGGGGAAGAAAGTGCCCTTTAAAAGGAACCATCGCGGAATTTGGTTGAAGTGGTTTAAGGAAATCGCGGAAACCCGAAATTAGGATGACTGGACACGGGTTTGAACCGTCGTTCTCCCGAATGCGAGTCCAGTGTGCTAACCACTGCGCCACCTCGCTACCAGATACCAGAAATAGGGTTATGAGGTCTTACACTCAGTGTGCAGAGCAACATGCCGTGTGGACACCCGGACCACTAACTTCAAATTAGAGGATCTAATAGCTGCCAAGGACTGGTCACGAATAGGTAATTTATTGTATCTGCTAGCTCTCTGACTGTATGAACCTACACACAGTCAGTAGAGAAATATGGGAACTACCTTTCCAATTTTTCGAAAGTAAATTTGCAGAGATCTTGTTGCGGGATGCTTGCGATTTCTCTCTGGAAACCTTCCACTGCAGTTGTTCGTACAGTGTAGCCTTTTGACGCAAATTTCCGGCTTTATCGCTTCTCCGCACAGCTGTGCGCAGTCCCGCTTGCCAGGTCTTTACTTATTAAAAGGGATGGGTGAGAAATTTGCTGTTACATTAGCTACGGCGAATAATAATTGGTACAGGCTATCGCAAACCTAAAGGACGAGCAGCTTGCTTTACGATCCGTGGAAGAGCGCAGGCAGAATGCCTCGGAGATCGTTTACGTCGAGCGCAATTTAGCTTTTTGCCTGTATGTTTTACCTAATTTCTACAGGTGTCGTATGAAGCAACATTGTCAATACGGGAACGTGTGTTATGCTAAAGCGCAGCCGTAAAATGCGTGAAGGACGCCACGGCAGTGGAGGTTGTATGTTACAGAGATGCCCCGATTTGCCAGCGCAGCCTGGCGGAAGGTTTCGCATTCGTGTCGAGCGCTCGTAGCAGGTGCCGACCCGCTAGCTGGTGCAGAGCGCTGTCTTAATCTGGTCCTCCCAGCACAGCAGGCGGGCAGGTTCTAAGTCAGCTCAGACAGCTCCACGTGACAGGCGCTCGCGCTTGCACTGTTCTCCAGAGCAAAACAAAACAAGGGAGCGACGGGTGACTGCAAGTCTGTAATTCTCTGATGATCGGGTACCACAGCAGTCGGCATGACAACTGTAAGAACAGTACGAGGGGCGTTTGAAAAGTCCTTGCAAAAATAAAAACTTCTTACGTGTTTGATATAAACCTTTTTTATTTTTCGACTAAGTCTCCTTTTAGACTTATACACTTCGTCCAACGCTCTTCTAATTTGTTGATCCCTTTAGAATAATAGGAATTGTCCAAGTCTGAAAAATAGATATTACTTGCTGCAATCACCTCCTCGTTTGAATAAAATCTTTGCCCCGCCAACCTTTTCTTCAACTTGGGGAACAAACAGTAGTCTGAGGGAGCCAAGTCTGGAGAATAGGGGGGGATGTGAAACGAGTTTGAATCCTATTTCCGCGACCACAACTGCAGAGGTGTGTGCTGTTGCATTGTCGTGATGGAAAAGGACTTCTTCGTGGCACAATGCCGGCGTTTTTCTTGCAGATCGGTTTTCAAACGGTCCAATAACGATGAATACTATGCACCTGTAATAGTTTTACCTTTTTCCAGATAGTCGGTGAAGATTATGCCTTGCGAATCCCAAAAGACAGTAGCCGTAACCTTTCCGGCCGAAGGCCGGCCGGATTGGCAGAGCGGTTCGAGGCGCTACAGTTTGGAACCGCGAGACCGCTACGGTCGCAGGTTCGAATCCTGGCTCGGGCATGGATGTGTGTGATGTCCTTAGGTTAGTTAGGTTTAAGTAGTTCTAAGTTCTAGGGGACTGATGGCCTCAGAAGTTGAGTGCCATAGTGCTCAGAGCCATTTTTTTCCGGCCGAAGGACTGGTCTTCGCTTTTTTTGGTGCAGATTCTCCCTTGGTAACCCATTGTTTATACTGTTGTTTGGTCTCAGGAGTATAGTACTGTATCCATGTTTCATTCACAGTGACGAAACGACGCTCGAAGTCCTGTGGATTTTTCCTGAACAGTTGCAAACCATCCTTGCAACACTTCACACGATTCCGTTTTTGGTCAAGCGTGAGCAATCGCGGAACCAATCTTGCGGATAGCTTTCTCATGTCCAAGTGTTTATGCAAAATATTATGTACTCGTTCATTCGAGATGCCCACAGCACTAGCAATCTCACGTACCTTAACTCTTCTATCACGATATCATGGATTTTATCAATGATTTCTGGAGTCGTAAGCTCCACAGGGCGTCCAGAACGCTCAGCATCACTTGTGACCATACAGCCACTCTGAAAATTTTGAAACCACTTATAAACTGTTTTAATCGAAGGTGCAGAGTCACCGTAATGTTTATCAAGCTCCTCTTTAGTCTCTTGAGGCGTTTTGCCTTTCATAAAGTAATGTTTAATTACCATACGAAATTCTTTTTCGTCCATTCTTTGATAATCACTCGACTTCCTTGATTCACACGAATGCCAAACACAAAGAAATAGACCAGTATGGCTGAAAGTTGGTGTGCGTTCTTTCCAAAGATGCTACTTACTAAACATGACCGCAATACGCACCGGTGGTGGTACCTTTCGGATTTTGCATGGACGTTTCAAACGTCTCTCGTATAACAACTCAGATGCGCCATATCGCGTCGCAAGGGAAAATAGTAGGATATTATTTGTATTTTAAAATGTGTGGATTAAAATCCAAAGTCAAGGTCACTAGTTCCAGCTCGTTGTCGAGACATCTTCAGGTCAATAAAAATTATTACTTAATTCGCCGTGTATCGGCTACCACACGTTACACATCGTCATAAGCTGTTGAGCCGAATCGCTCTTATTGTTGTATCCCTACAATAGTAGAATGTCGTCGTGGTCTACTTCAGTACGCACATGACAACAAGAGCGATTCAAAACAACAGATTACGACGACGAGTAATGCCTGGGGGCTGATACACACTGGTTTAAATGACAATGTTTGTTGATCTGAGGATCGCTCGTCAATGAGCCGAAGCTAGTCATCAATAAAGGAATTTCTGCGATTTTTCACGTAGGAATTGTAACCACACAAGTACCAACCAGACTGCCTGCCTGTCTGAAAATGTTAAATAACGACCCTGCATTTCACTTTTTCTCTCATTGTTGATAAACTCGTAACTCGTATTGGAGCGCTGTCTGGGAATAGTCTTACTGCTGCTTTTTCGATATGAAAATTTGACAATACAATTAAGTTTGTTAAAGAAGTTGTTTCTAGAAGAATATATCTGAGTGAGATGAACTGTACATCACAGATTACGTGCATGACAATACAGATATTTTTAGAATTCCTGAACTGTACATGACTAATTTAATACATATACCGGGTGATCAAAAAGTCAGTATAAATTTGAAAACTAAATAAATCACTGAAGTGTGTAGATAGAGAGGTACAAATTGACACACATGCTTGGAATGACATGGGGTTTCATTAGAACCAAAAAAATACAAACGTTCAAAAAATGTGCGACAGATGGCGCTTCATCTGATCAGAATAGCAATAATTAGCATAACAAAGTAAGACAAAGCAAAGATGATGTTCTTTACAGGAAATGCTCAATATGTCCACCATCATTCCTCAACAATAGCTGTAGCCGAGGAATAATGTTGTGAACAGCACTGTAAAGCATGTCCGGAGTTATGGTGAGGCATTGGCGTCGGATGTTGTCTTTCAGCATCTCTAGAGATGGCGGTCGATCACGATACACTTGCGACTTCAGGTAACCCCAAAGCCAATAATCGCACGGACTGAGGTCTGGGGACCAGGGAGGCCAAGCATGACGAAAGTGGCGGCTGAGCACACGATCAGCACCAAACGACGCGCGCAAGAGATCTTTCACGCGTCTAGCAATACTTTTTTTTTTGTTCTAATAAAACCCCATGTCATTCCACGCATGTGTGTCAATTTTTACCTCTCTATCTACATTATTCCGTGGTTTATTAAGTTTTCAAATTTATACTTACTTTTTGATCACCCGGTACATCTACTTGAATACACCACAAAGCACTGAACAGTGCATGGCGGAGCGTACATAGTACCAATATGATCGATCTTTTTCCTATTTCGTTTGCGTATTGAATGAATTATATGTGAGTATATTCCTGTGTATGCGACCTAATCTCTTACTCTCATGATCCCTACTCTGGATATTCGATGGTCACACAGTCTTCTTCGAATACAGTTACTCTACATTTATCCAACAGGGTAGGGCGTGAACTATGTCGATTTTCTTCCAATAAGTACTGATTTTTTTTTCGTATGGGGTATGTCGATCGGTTACGATCCTAGCACAGCCTCTATGAATTAGTATCAGGTGTCTCTGTAAGAGCCTACGAGATTATTGCTCAGATAGACAGGTGCAATTACAATGTCCCAGAAAGAAACTTGGTGAGAAACATAAGAAAAGGCTGCCCACAGGACTCTGTTTGTGGTCCGGAGTTCTGGGATGTTGGCATAGGGCCATTACTGAACCAGCTTCAGATTATAACATGCACTAGAGGCTGCATCGGCTACGCAGACTATCTGATAATCATAGTATGTGCCATATCAAAGACTAAATTAAAAGAAAATTGTAGGGTAGTTCAAAAATGGTTCAAATGGCTCTGAGCACTATGGGACTTAACATCTGAGGTCATCAGTCCCCCTTGGTATAAAAAGGACTTCACACACATCCATGCCCGAGGCAGGATTCGAACCTGCGACCGTAGCAGTCGCGCGGTTCCAGACTGAAGCTCCTAGAACCGCTCGGCCACACAGGCCGGCTGTAGGGTAGTTCTTGGACCACTATGTAATTTGTGAGTATAAGACTAAATAACTATAGCAACACAGAAAACAGTTTATAAGTTACTAAAAGGAACATTCTCAAGAACGAGAGACCCCACAATCAGAATAAATGGTTCAAATGGCTCTGAGCACTACGAGACTTAACATCTGAGGTCATCAGTCCCCTAGAACTTAGAACTACTTAAACCTAACTAACCTAAGAACATCACACACATCCATGCCCGAGGCAGGATTCGAACCTGCGACCGTAGCAGTCCCGCAGTTCCGGACTGAAGCCCCTAGAACCGCTCGGCTACTGCGGCCGGCAGAATAAATGAACAGCCTGTGAAAAGAAAGGAAGTATATACTTACCTTGGTATAAAAATCGACGAAAAGCAAAACTTCCGTGTATATGTAGATACCGTCTCTTAAAGAGGCATTAAAATACCGACCAAAATAGCAACAATTGGCCAAAGAAATTTTCAGCTAAGTGCAACAAGAACATACCATAACACAATCTTAAACGTATTGTCAGCTACGGGTTGAGCGTTTGGGCTAATAGACCAAGAAAAGTAAGGACAGCACAGGCTGTACGGCGAGCACAGAGAAGTACACAACTGTGTCTGGCGGCTGCGTGTAGAATAACACCGATTGTGGCAATGCTGGTGATATCAGACATGCTACCTCTAGACCTAGCAGTAAGAAAGAAAGGTGCACAATATTGGCTTAAAAAGTATGTATATGGTAAGGTGAAGGAAATACTCGCCAAATGAAGCGTATCGAATAAAGGAAACAAAGGAATGCATTGATTGAGAATGGAAAGAAATCTGGGACAGAGCAGAAACAGGCAGGAGAACTAACTTAAAAGAAAAATATAGAATGACATACTTCCTGCCGATAGAGGAAGCTGTACAATAACTGTCGGGACATGGTCCATATCCGAGCTACTTACTGAAAATACGACAGCGCACCGCAGACACTTGTGAATGTGGAGCAATCGGCACTCCGGACCACATCGTCTGGGAATGCGCCATTAGACAAGACGTCACAAACCATAATAGGAACGTCTTTGATAATACAGTAGTCTATAACATAATAAAGAATGAGGAACTGTGGCATAAAGCGAACTCGCTAACAGTTAAAATATCAGCTTACGATCTGCAACCCTACTCTGCTGAGAGACAACTAAGAAGAGGCCATACATAATGACAACGAGACGCACCACAACAGAACATCCACCGACGACAGTCTTCCGGAAGCAATCAGGAGATAAACCCTGGGGGAGGACCAGGAAGGATCTCCAGAGACCATGACAGCTATTTCTCAATCTCTACATCTTGGGTGGCACAGCAGCACAGCCCCTGTGAATCCCGAGTTGTATCTCAGCGCGCCTGGTACTAACTATCCAGACAAATGAGGAATAAGGCTTGGTTCTGGTACCAACGACGGTAGTGTAGTGTGGTGTAGTGTAATGTTACGTAGCTTAGCGTTGTATAGTAACGTAGTCCAGAATTAGAATTACAAAATATGTCATCCAGCAAAGCAGGGTTAATGTAGCAGACCAGTAGCATCTCTGATTTTGGAAGAACTACAATCTATGTGCCAGATGGTCAAATGGAGCGTGCAGCTTTCCCTATTTTAAAATCTTTTATGTAGATGTTTTATGTGGATTTTTCCCGCTTAAACACCATAAAGCTTAGTTATACTAACACATCTGATATTATCTTGAAATATGCGCTATATTCATTCAAGTTCCTGTGCAACATTTGAGCTGTTCATGAGCCTATACACTCGTAACTGACTAAATGAAAGTATCAAATAAATAAATCCAATGAAGAAATGCGTACTGGAATCTGCCATAAGTAGATTTAGTTGTTGCAGCGTTTGTAAATATTTTGAGTTCTACACGTTTAACTGCTGCATAGTATATTGAAGCTATTTGGAAGATATTATTAATTCTTCAGTTACAGAAGTTTATGTATAGTTAACTTCTACGTACTTTTAAAGCTAGATATACAACGTGTGAACAGTTAAACCATGCTTCGTCGGCCGTTTGGCATCTTGTATCTTGAAAGGGGAGGAAGTCTTTTGCCATGTAACAGGTGATGTTTGCAACTGAACCGAGTTTCTTAAATGTCTTAATAATATTAACTGCCTCTAAAATGGAAATTTGTGTTAGTTTCTAATAACTTCTTTTCCAAAAATACTTAAGTTGGTTTTTGATAATGCTACTTTTTAATCTGTATTGAATTGTTTGTTAACTTGGGGGCCCATAAACGACGGAGAGGCTCCGTCTCCGCCGCAGCCGCAGTGGTCCACAACGCCACGACGACTACCGCAGTCCACTTCACCCCTCCGCCGCCCCACACCGAACCACTCTTTCAGGGTTATTGTGCGGTTCGGCCCCTGGTGTTAGATCCTGCAAGTTAATAGCACATGCTGCGTAAGACTGTCCGTGTATAAACGATTAAACTGTAGCCTAGCCACAACAAGGTGCATCTGATGACTATAGTATTCGGATAACAGAGCCTAGAGATCACTGAAGACAATGCAAAGAGTGGTTCACTTTCTACGTCACTTTATGTAAACGATTATAGAAGACAAGAACAAAGCATTTTGCTACCTACCAGAAATACTATAACCAAAACAGGACCGTTAAAAACAACAGAGGTAGACTTTCCAATTCTCCGAAGACTCGTCGAAGGCAGGGAACGATGGTGGGGGCGTGGCCGTGACCATCGCTGGTGTTGTTGTTGATGATGTTGCTGAGACACGAGCTGGAGGAGAGCAAAATACAGTTTTTGCTGTTGGTCCTGGTACTGCTGCTTTTGCAGTGACAGATGTTGCTGCCAAAGTTACAGAACTTGGGACCAATAACACTGGCACTGGCTGCGAACACGGAATTGTCAGCACGATAGAGTAAAACCTCGTCGCTACTTTTCCGTCTGCTCCTGATACGGACATGTGGTCTGGTAACAAAGCCAAGTTTACGAATTCCAACATTTTGTCTGTAAAAGCACCAGCAGCTTGAATTTCGGTCGCAACTGCATACAGTTTTATGGCGTTGACTCGTTCCAAACTTTGACGTTCATTCGCAAACTATCATCGGCATTTCAAGTGCTCATTAGTGTATAATTACACTATTACATTTACGAGGATGTCTTCTAATTATAAGTGTATCAATAAAATTATGCTCTAATAAGCAGTTGAAATGTAGGCAGTTGTTTGAGAATGAACTTCTACGTTCGAACCTAGTCACCACTAAGAAAGTGTACGCAGCTATGACAAATGGTTCAAATGGCTCTGAGCACTATGCGACTTAACTTCTGAGGTTATCAGTCGCCTAGAACTTAGAACTAATTAAACCTAACTAACCAAAGGACATCACACACATCCATGCCCGAGGCAGGATTCGAACCTGCGACTGTAGTGGCCGCTCGGCTCCAGACTGTAGCGCCTAGAACCTCACGGCGCAGCTGTGACAGAAACCTGAATAAATAATAAAGTGAAATTTGTCGAGAGCAGGGCGTTGAATGAAAGCCAATAACGAGAACGTGAAAGTCCAGGCACAATGCAGGTTCGAAATCCAATAAGCAGAACAACGTGACCGATAGTACATCATGCAGCGGACTGTACCAGACTGAATCTTGGATGCTCATCTGGCCCCGATGTTGTGAGTGGCTCGGTCAATGTGTCATGCCACGCACGCCTCTGGTGGCGATAGCTGACCACGAGATGTAGTGGTTCTGAGCCGCGATCGTTGTCGGCCATGGCGGGAATATTAAAATGTAGATGTAGATGAAGTCGTACTTGTGACTGGAAGAGACCTACAAGTACGAACAGGCATTTCTTCATGCTGTCAATGACGATATTATGTCAGCGGAAGACAAGCAGCTGCAACAAACAATGTTAACCACGTGACCGTCTGGTAAAAACTACATGATAATCTGCGGTACCCATACAACTGACGGCATGCAAGCCTACAGCCGGAGGTGTTTTGTCCATGAAACACATGCAACAGGCTCTGCATCGCCAGGGGCTTCACAGTTACTAGGTCAAATTTTTCGTGTGAAAATTAGACTTCAAGAGTTTTGAACCGAAAATCAAATTATTGTTTAGAGATTGTGGTACATGGTATTTAGTATTTTAAATCCAGGTTTTAATAGATCATTATGCATATTTTAGAATGTTTCAAGAATGCTGTCGTCACAATTCTACTTCATGGAACCACATTTTACGTATTACGAATTAGCACAAGGGTTTTATTTGTACGATCATTTCTACTCTAACCAGCATCTTGCACCATAGACTACTAATAGTCAACTGCTCACAGGATGCAGTTCAGGCAAGAAAAACGTATGTTCTTTCCCTGAGTGTCGGCGAAATATTTCGTTCACAGGTAGCAACTTACAGCAAACACTCAGCCCAGTCTATGTTCAAATCTTTACTTTTGCGAACACATCATGGCAGACACACACTCTCAAATTGGTTTCCCACAGTTTTCATTCTAGTTCCCGTAGAATACTTTCACTTTGTAGCTTCTCATAGATTTTTACATGGCACAAAAACCGTTCAGATATTTGTCCCTTCCAATCTCGGCAGGAAATGGATTTACTTGTTCTGTATGTTCTACTTAGAAAAATTAACAGTTTTTTTTTCATTTATGAGTCTATCCACGTTCTTTTCAAAGGCGTTTAATTTGTCTCTTTACATCAAGTAAAGGCAAGTAAATAACAATTAGGCCGATCTGGTATTTGAATACTCGTTACGATACCGCCATTATACCATTTCAGAATCAAACATTAGGCTTACTCTAAACGACGTAGGAAACATCTGCACATGGCCTAGCAAGAAAAACCGAAAACGTGTTTAACTCACACGTGAGCTACGCCACAAGAAAGAAAAGCTCAAAGACGAAGCATCACTGGACTGTGTACATACAATTAACTTCACCAAAACTTTCGCTCACTAGTCCACTACTAGTTTATTATTTACATAAGGCTATCAGACTAATACGTTAAATAGGCTTAGCATTTTCTATATAAATTATCATAAGAACAAAATAAATACCTTTAGAATTCTGCTTCAGTGTAAAACATTTATATAAAGAAAATGTCTTCAGCGGTCGCCATAAAAGCTCATGTTATATGTAGTCATGGGCGTATAATCGTTTAGTCAGCCCTAAGCTGCGTAGGAGAACTTTTAACCGAGCAAACAGAATCATATTACTCCTCAACATAAACTGGCAGCAGCCACGAAAGTCAGAATAGATCATGTTTTTACTTTTTCACACAGCACAATAGTCACCTGTTATTCAGACAAATGGTCTTGTTCAAATTTTCCACATTGATTGTACATTAGTATCATGGAAATAATAAATCTTTCTCACATACAAACCTTGCTTCTCTCCACAGATCGTCGCTTGATGACATAAATAAGCAACTAAATTGAAATTAATATCTCAGAATATAAGTGCTTGTCTTTTCATCCTAAATAAAATAACAGACATACAAAATAGACGTTTAGATATCAGATTCGTCTTTAGTATTTCGTACAAATAATTCATCAATCGAGTGTACTCGGCATACCAACATTAATGACTTCTCATTGAGTGTAGTTACATGTACAAAACTTAAATTTGTCATGACATTTCAGAATTTAGTGGTAGTAAATAGATTTTTTTATGATGTTTCTGAGCTTTAAATCTCCTCAGATCCTGATGGGCATATAAATCTTTAATTTTCTCTGATCTTGGGAAGCCAAAAGATAACTGCCAATGTTAGGTATACTAATGATTTTATATGGACCAGTGTAAAGCAGCTGTCATTTACTATCGCGTTTATGCAGAGCAAAAGATTTCGGATGTGATTTTAGCAAAACTGTTTCTCAAGAGGGTATGTTTGAACGCGTCCTAACTTTTTATTCTGTATTTTCTTTAGAATTCTAGCTTGTTCTGTCAGTGCGATTAGTGTGTCTTTTACGCTTTCTTGTAGAGTGATTTCTTCTTTCTGCAGACGTGGCAAGGGATTTACCCAATCATTTGCTTCTTTGTTGTTGCTCAGTAATTGAGCAGATGTGTAGGGTGTGGTGTAAATTAGGAAGTTACGTTCTATTTGCTCGAAAGGTTCTATGAGCTCGACCCAGCGGTGTGTCGAGTATTTGCACATGTTCTTACAAACTCGGTAAATTCCCTAAAAATACGGGTGAAAGCGAGATATCAAAAAATTCTTAATGTCACTGCCTTTCAGAAGTTCTTTTCAAAAGATGTAAAGTTCTATGCATTGTCTACAAGAAATGCTAGAGGTTTGCCAATTGTGGGTATGTACTGTTTGTGAATCCTTATTATAACAGATCTTGCTGTTGACTTCAAGGCATATAGTTTAAGGTATTTACAAAAAAAAAAAAGATCATAGAAAGCTAGTAATATTTGACACGACCTCATGAATTCGGCGATGGCCCAGCTGTGCCGACAGGTACTAAATGCATTGGTTGTGTTGGTAGTATTGGGTGTACATCAATCTTACAGCATTTATGTGTTGGCTTGACCTTCTGGCTCACGAGACTAGTTTTGAAAAGCTATTCATATTTGGAAATCAGCGGTATAAATCAGTTTCCTCAAGCATTTAGCAGCACTGTAGTGTCCTACACATAGTGAGGATGCCAAACTAGAAATTCCTTACATGTGCTAGGAATACTTACGCACCAGTTATTATATTGACATTGCGTTGGTAGGAATATATATCATTGTGAATCTTGTAATGTTGCTGAATTCTCTCAGACAGGTTATCTGATAGAAGTGTTCTTACCTTATGTCACCTAGGATCTGAATCCTGCAATGTTGGCATGTTATTATACATATCTAAATAGTGCTGCGTGTAATAGGGGTCTTTCATCAAAAGTATTCTTTAATCTATGATTTGTTCAGTGAGATCAGAAAGTACAGTTACTCCTTGTGGCAGATAAGATAAAGCGTCAGTGAAAACATTATCCTCACCTTATTAATTTAAATTTCTTAAAAGCTCAAATGACACCTGGGGCTCTGTAGCTGAGTATCCACCTTCATATTTAGACAAGGTCCTAATTGCAAAACTGATCATGTCAGTCCCAACTTTATCATTTTTCTCTGGCACCTGAAGCAGACAAGCTCCGATTCCTGTAAGGGATGTGTCGGTGGCAATACAAAAGTCTAACCTCATGTCAGGATGACGTAGGATACCGGAATTCACAAGTGCATATTTATATACCGGCCGCTGTGGCCGATCGGTTCTAGGCGCTTCAGTCCGGAACCGCGTTGCTGCTGTGGTCGCAGGTTCGAATCCTGCCTCGGGTTTGGATGTGTATGATGTCCTTAGGTTAGTTAGGTTTAAGTAGTTCTAAGTCTAGGGGATTGATGACCTCAAATGTTAAGTCCCATAGTGCTTAGAGCCATATTTTTGCATATTTAATAGCATCAAAACCCGTCTGGCAGTTATGTGATCAAACCAAACTGTGTTCTAGCAATCCTAAGAATGGCAGTCTGTTCACTGTTTAATGCACTGTGCAGGAAAATTCTTGATTTGAGTTATTTTGTTGGAGTCATGTACTACACCTGATGGGGAAATACTATGAACTAGTAACTTATTTTGCTCTCTACCAAACTTCGACTTTTATATATTAGCTGTCACTCCACTCTGTGAAAATTTGCACAAGGTTCTGTCTAGTAAATCCAGGTTTTCTCTTGATGTGGTGGCAACAATTAAAATATCATCAACAGGTAACGTTTCCTGGTTTACCACATCAGGTCCGAGAACAGTGTCTAGCTCAGAAATAAATACAGCAGAGCTCACATTTAGACTGAAAGTGAAAACCAAAATCGATAGCTCCTGTCAGTGTGAACAGAAGCTATTTAAGCGTACGCTTCCACGGCCGTTGTCACTGCCAGTAAAATTCTTCTGGGCTGTTGACCGCATTGTCAATATATAAAATTGTCCGACGTTTCGGCCACTATTGCAAATGGTCTTCAACACGGCTTTGTGCTGAACTGATAACGCGGTCAACAGCCCAGTAGACTTTTATTGACACAAGCTGTGCTCTTCTTAGATTCTAGTGTTAATGGGATCTACCAGTAGGAAGTCTCAGGTCAAGGCTAGATAAATAATGTACATCATTAATATTTTGGGAATTGCTCTTCCAAATTCCCAGGTTGTGTATGCACCGATATTATAATTTTATTAAATGCACATACGTCTCCATTAGGTTTCATTACAGCTAACAGAGGACTACAAAACTGAGAATGTGAAGGCTCTGTAATATACTTGGATGGAATATGCTTTCTACGGAAAATGTCATGTGGCGCTACGTCCATGTGATATACATAAATATTTATCACCCCAGATTTCTCGTAGAATACATGCGAATGTGTCATTAGCAATTTTTTCAGTTGTCGTTGTTAATCACCAAGATGTGGTGATTTAAGTAAAGTATCAAGCATACTAGTGTTATGTGCATAATTATTATTCCAGCAAGTCGATGTATCGTCAGCATCTGCACTATTAGTGTTTAAAAATCGTACTGTTATCCCCTGACAGTATTTATCAGGTTTAATTGGAACTCTTATCAAGTCGACTTCAACAAGTTCACTCTCGATGCACAAGCAGCATTTACTGTGGGAGAAGTCTATCGTTGCGTACCTAACAGACAGTCAACTACAAGATTCTTTACAGATAGGAATGGGCATAAAATTATTCTATTATTATTAAAACTTTTACTTGAATTTGCCGTTTGATAGGCTGCGACCTTGCACCAAAAGCTCCTGTTATCGTACAATTCTGTACCGGATATATTGGTATTTTGTTTCCTTCCTTAATTTTATTAAATGAACTTTGTGACACTCACGAGGCACCAGTATCTAGGATAATCGTGGTAGGGACTGTTCCTAGGATAGCATTTATAGATGTTTGCACCATCACTTGTGTTTCATTCGAATCTGTACACTGATCATTGCACAGTTCTTCTATAATATCATTACCTGATTGTAAAGCAACATTTCACGTGACAGCCAACATTGCCCTCACCCTGTAATACGACCAACATCGGAGAGCTTAATAGGGTCGAATTTAGTTTGTTGAACCTTCAACACGGACAGCGGTCAGTTGTTCGTTTGTGACTTCCTGGGATGGCCCTGATTTGGCCAGCCGTTGGTAGGCGGACCGGGTGGTGACTATGCTGTGGTTAAGTACCATTTTCATTTCTGTGACCCTGGCTTGCAATGCGTGCATAGGCATCTGTCCATGCCGTAAATCTTTACTAAATGTTTGCTTAATCTGTTCAAGCCTGGCTTTAACGGACTCACCAGAATTGTCACAATTCCACGCGGTGGCAGTGAACATTTCACTCACAACACGTCCGAGTTCAGAATTTATCATTTATCTCCGTGTCTTTCTCTTTCAGCCATTACGGCAAGCCGTCAACAATGACTATGCACTGATTTTTAAACTGTTGCGCTTGCTTATTGAACGATGATTGTACACCGGCGTGCGCCTCTTCGTCCGAAGCAAATCGATGGCCACGGATGTCCTTCTTTAGAGCTCCAAAAATTTGGAAATCTCATGGGGAGAGATCGGGACTTCATGGAGGATGTGTAATAGTTCCCAGTGAAACTTCTCCAACGTACTCAAAACAACCTTGGCAACATGTGGGCGGGCCCATATCCTCCGTACAGCTTCGATTTCTCCCCCTGCAATCTCCATATTTATGGAGCCCAGAAAAAAGGCATTCTGGGCCGTTGATTTGCTTCGGACGAAGTGGTTTACGCCTGGGTGCATTCATGGGTCCGTAGGCAACAGAAAACTTTTTCCATGAAGGAACTGACCGTCTTCTTTCGTAGTGAGATAAATGTATGGCGATTACTTTTGACACTGCATAATTACTCTGTCTATAAGTTACGATATCTTCCAGATCCATATGAGGCGGATGAACCCACTTTGTAAGAAGGATCCACTTCCATCGATAGTCTCCTCCCATAATTTACTAGTATGAAGAAATTAATTCTCGAACTGCATTGGATGATAATCGAACTTACCACCACTGGAGTTACGATGGCCGGCAGGTGTGGCCAAGCGGTTGTAGGCGCTTCAGTCTGGAACCGCTCGACCGTTACGGTCGCAGGTACGAATCCTGCCTCGGGCATGGATGTGTGTGATGTCCCTAGGGTAGTTAGGTTTAGGTAGTTCTAAGTTTTACGGGACTGATGACCTCAGATGTTAAGTCCCTTAGTGCTCAGAGCCATTTTTGAAGTTACGATGTAAACAATGCACGTTTCCGATTTGAGCCTCAAACAGTATCAGAATTAAGCAAATATTGCATTTTGAAGCGTGTGGCTTTCCATATGAATTATTTTCCATAAGTTAACGAACATTAGAGGTTTTTTTAATTCATTGTTGGCATCTGGTCTCATGACAATACAGCCGTCTATAATTTACACATATTAATAATAGTCAGCTTTGGATGTTATCTACCTACAATGGTGAGCACACACTAATGATGATATTATTGTCATTACTGAAAGAAACGATTCATATACAAAATAATTAGTATTTCTTCATAAATTTGTAGTAACGTCCACCGTTGACATGGACTACCGTGTGTATGTCCATATTGACCTTTGTCATTTCGGGTTCTTAGTGTCTCTCCTACATTTGACGTCATTCTCCTTTTCGGCTGTTCTCCATCTTGATCTCGACTACTCGAAGTGGTCATATTCGCACGTGGTCTCGTATTGCTGATGTTTTCTGGTTTATTCCTGGTACAAAATGTCTTTCTAGTGGTGTCTACAGCAGCGAAACAGATCATAAGCTTCTCGCAGAATCTAAATTTTCCAGTAAATGATTACGTGGGTATTCCTAACTCCTGGAGATCTATATACATATGTTTACATTAGGTCTGTTGTTACCAGCAGATTAGTAACGCAGCCAGAGCCCTGTATCCCAAAGCACTCTATTGTTTTAGTGTCTTATCGGTCGTTGCTTTCACTTCGGGACCTCTTAATATTATGTAGTTCATATCTTCTTCATCAGCAGTGGCAAGACTTCCGACATAAGAAGTCACCCTCGTTCTGGCAATGACCATGTCAATGACAACGGAGGAGCAGAGAGAGGTTCAGGCCACTCTCTTGCCCTTGGGGAGAGAAATTGCTACTAAATGGGATTCAGCAGTGATCAACGACATGAGGATGCAGACGGCAATGCAAAGCACTGGATTAAACACACATCATTTGTATCCAGAGCACACGTGGCCTGTAACTGAAAAAGGGTCGTGATATTCTTTCCACTGGCGAAAAGTTTCCGGACTACTCCCTCATTCGGAAGTCATGGAGGGAACTGCCAAGGAGGAGATGACCACGAGAAAAACGTTGACTAACCAACTACCAGTTGAGGTATGGAATGTCAGAAGTTTGAACGTGCTAGGGATGGTAGACAATCTGAAAAGGCAAATGCTAAGGTTCAGTCTAGATACAGGGGACTCAGAGAATGAAATGGAAAGAAGACAAGGATTTCTGGTCAAATGAGTGCAGGTAATATCAACGTCTGCAGAAAATGGTATAACGGGTGTAAGAGCTGTTATGAATAGAAAGGTAAGCCAGAGAGTCTTACTGTGAACAGTTCAGTGATAGAATTGTTCTCGTCAGAACAGCTATACATGCTGACATCGCAGGCGGAAGATGAAGATGTACAGAAAGTATATGAGGATATTGAACGGGTAATTCCATAGGTAAAGGGAGATGAAAATCTGATAATCATATGGGACAGTAATGCTGTGGTAGGGAAAGAGCAGAAGAAAGGTTTACTGGAAAATATTGGCTTGGTAGTAGGAATGAGAGAGGTGGAAGACCATTGAGTTCTGCAATAAATTCCAGTAGTAAAAGCCAATATTCTGTTCAAGAATCACAAGAAAAGAAGTTATACTTGGAGAAGGCCGGGAGATACAGGAAGATGTCGGTTAGATTACATCATGGTCAGGTAGAGATTCCAAAATCAGATATTGGACGTAAGGCATACCCAAGAGCAGATATAGACTCAGATCACAATTTAGTAATGATGAAGAGTAGACGGAAGTTTAACCGAGTAGTCAGGAAGAATCACAGCGCAGAGAAGTGGGATACGGAATACTAAGTGGACGCTGATGACCACGCTGTTTAGCGCCCGAAAACCTCAAACCACACCCACACGGAATACTAAGGAATAAAGAGATACCCTTGAAGCTCTCCGAGGCTGTAGATACAGCAATAAAGAATAGTCCAGTAGGCAGTTCAGCTAAAGAGGAATGGATATCTTTACAGAAGGGCAATTACAGGACTGGAAAAGAAGAACATAGGTACAAAGAAGGTAACTGCGAAGAAACCATGAGTAACAGAGAAATATTTCAGCTGATCGACGAAAGAAGAAAGTACAGAGACGTTCAGGCTAAATTTAGGGATACAGAAATACAAATCTCTTCGGAATGGAATAAATAGGAAGCGCAAGGAAGCTAAGGCGAAATGGCTGCATGAAAAATGTGAAGAAATCGAAAAATAAATTACTGTCGGCCTACAGAAAAGTCAAAACAACCTTCGGTGAAATTAAAAATAAGGGTGGTACCATTAATACTGGGATGGAAACTCCACTGTTAAATGCAGAGGAGAGAGAGGGTAGGTCGAGAGAGAGTGCATTGAAGGCCTCGATGAGGGGAAAGATTTGTTTGGCGTGATAGATGAAGAAACAGAAGTCGATTTAGGAGAGGTAGGGAATCCAGTATTAGAATGAGAATTTAAAAGATCTTTGAAGACTTAAAATCATATAAGCAGGAGGGATAGATAATATTCTATCGAAATTTCTAAAATCGTTTGGAGAAGTGGCAACAAAATGGCTATTCACGTTGGTGCGTACAATGTATGAGATTTTCGAAAAGACATCAAGCACACATTCCCCAAGATTCCAAGGGCCGGCAATGGAGGAATTATCGCACAGTCAACTTAACAGCTCATGTATCCAAGTTGTTGTCAAGAATAATATACAGAAGAACGGGAAAGAAAATTACAGTATCTGTTAAATGACGATCAGTTGGCCTTCAAGCAGGGTAAAGGCACCAGAGACGCAGTTCTGACGTTGAGGTTGACGCTGGAAACAAGAATGAAGAATATCAAGACACGTTCATACGATTTGTCGACCTGGAAAAGGCGTTCCACTACGTCAGATGGTGCAAGGTGTTCTAAATTCTGAGAAAAATAGAGTTAAGCTATAGGGGGACCCTGGCAATATACAATATCTATAACAGCCAAGAATTAACAATAAGACTGGAAGAAAAGAAACAAAGTGCTTGGATTAAATGTGGTGCTAAGACAGGGATGTGATCTTCCTTTCTACTGTTTAGGCTATATGTTGAAGAAGCAATGACGAAAATAAGAATGGGATTGAAATTCAGGATGAAAGGATATCAATGAAAACATTCGCAGATGTCATTGCTATCCTCAGTGAAAGTGAAGAAGAATTAAATGACGTGTTGAACGAAATGAGCTGTGTATTGAGTACAAAACATGGTTTGAAAGTAAATCGAAGAAAGACGAAAGTAGTCAGGAGTAGCAGAAATGAGGACACTAAGAAAACTATTATCAGCCACGAAGCAGATGGAGTTGAGGAATTCTGCTACCCAGACAGCAAAATAACCCATCATGAACGGAGCAAGGAGGATATAAAAAGCAGAATAGCACTGGCAAAAACGGTATTCCTGGCTAAGAGAACTATACCACTATCAAACATGGGCCTTAATTCGAGGAATAAATTTCGGAGAATGTACGTTTGGAGCACAGCATAGTATGAAACGGGAACTGTGGGAAAACCTGAACAGTACAGAATCGAAGCATTTGAAATGTGGTGCTACAGAAGAATAGTGAAAATTAGGTGAACTAATAAGGTAAGAATGAGATCCTCCGCAGAAAGGAAAATATGGGAAACACTGACAAGAAGGAGGGACAAGATGATAGGATATGTGTCAAGACTTCCATGGTTCTAGAGGGTGCTACAGAGGCTAAAAACTGTAGAGGCAGACAGAGATTGGAATACATCCAGCAAATAGTTGAGGACGTAGGTTGCAAGTCCTACACTGAGCCAAAATATTGGCACAGGAGAGGAATTCGTGGCGAGCCGCATCAAACCAATCAGAAGACATGATGACTCTCAATAAATTCTTCGTCGTCTTCACAGGTACAGAAAGGAGCGTCAACCAGACACAGTGGATAAGATACATTTTCAACCGTCCGTGTCTGAACTTCATACATACTACTGTCGCATGAATTTCTTTTGACACCGTTTGCTTGCAACATCATAAGCTTCAGTCTATATCAGAGCTCGGCTTTCAGGGATGTGCCGTCTCGTACAAACAACAGGGTCTCTTCACAGATCTCCAACCAGTGCGTCATAGAGAAGTTTTAACGCTTAAGATTACCTTTAGCACTTCACTGATGTAATCAGTTAGGGAATTTTTCCATTAATAGTCTTCTGCACATAGCTGGCGCTTTGCTAATTGCTGCACTGACTGAGCCCAAGATTGGGAGTTATTAATTTTCTGTATGCCAGTGGCGTGGGACGATAGCAGCCGGTTATGTGGAATACCTAGTATGGGTATAACCGTAACTGCATTACGTGTCGCAGTGCTGTTAGGGCACACAACATCCGCCGTACTTCGTGTTGTTTCGTGGCCGTTGGTGACCCCTCAACTTGCAGGCTTGAGTCTATTAAGCTATTAAACAGCTAGTTAGTAGCAACGAATTAAAACAATGTACGATTAGCACAACTAGAAGAGAGGAATAATGAACCACTTATTAAGTTGCATTAGGTCTTATCCCGAAACCTTACCGTGAATGATTTCTTCTGCTTTTTCTTTTCGTTTTTATTCTTGCTAGTGGTTTTCCTGAGGTCATGGGGTTCATTTGTATCTTATGGTTTGCCAATTTATTTATTTTGAACTTCGTGGATGGGTGCCCATCTTGTCACCACATCAGTTAGTTAAACCTGAGGGGAGAAATCTGTGTGGACCATCTGCCAGTGAACTGTGTAAACTTTGTTTTTTAAAGGTGCTTTAGCTGTTTGTCTATAATTTTTTCTGAGCCATTTGTCTAGGCGAGCATGAAAAGTCGTCTAAAAACCATACACTGAGTGGACAGTGTAATATCTGAAAGGTGCTCCGAAGCGAACCGGCTCTGACTTACCTCTTCCTCTCTTAAAGTAGCACTCTGCGCAAGTCTTTATTGTAGGTTATTTGTGTTTGCTGTAGTTTTTGTACCTGAAAAGCCGAGTAGCTGCTAACCCCTGATTGTGTGTCGCGCCTGCAACTTCTTACACTGTCCTGTGAAGCGGGTCGCCTATACATATCTACAGGCGGAATCGCATTATGCGAAGAAGCAACAAGATGTTTTCCATGTACGCAATTACATTTATTTGCTTTATCTGTACTACATAAAAGGCTAAACTTCATTAAATAAAGTAATGTTGTTTCATCTGAGGAATAGGTGGTAACACTCTTGTTTAACTAGTGACCCATTTCCCCTCACTCAATACATATCAACGAAAGTAACAGTTATTATTGTGAATCTTGAGTAGTTGCAGACCAATACGCTTCCATAACAGAAAAGCCGTCATATCACTGACACAAGGGTAAATAAAAAAGACGAGTTTATTACTGTAGATCCGACGAATTCTATAATCTACAAGCAACAAGATATCATGTTCTTTTAACGTTATTAATCGTATTTCCTAACTACTGAAGTATGGAGTAATTCTATTAGTAGCAACAAATTGAAACAATGTACGATTAGCACAACTAGAAGAGAGGAATAATGAATTACTTATTAAGTTGTATTTGGTCTTCCATGTACATAATTACATTTATTTGCTTTATCTGTACTACATAAAACGTCTAAACTTCTGCGCATTGAGAACAATTATAAGTAGTACATAAATATTTTGTTGGTCTGAAATTGGGTTAAAAACCAAAGAAACATTATATTTGTTTCGATTAACTCACATATCCGACACGGAGGGTGAAGTAAGCTTTGTAAGTCCAATGGGACCTCGTTTATCCAGACTTCATTAATCGGCATCACCCATTCAACTGGAACGATTTTTTTTAAGTACAGTAATTATACAGTGTTTGACACACCGGACGCATCAGTGGCAATAATCGATGACGTCAATCCCTAAATTTAAATTCAGGCAACTGTTGAAAAATAATTTCGTTGAAGAATTTACGGCATGAATGGTGTAAATTATTGGCGTCGAAATGACAATGCACTGTGTGATTTCTGATTACAAAATTATCGCCATGTCCTCGTCTGCAGTGTTCAAGGATTATTTGATGAAGTTAATTATCAGCCTGAAGACGTTATAATGTATAGAGATGCCACAACTCAGCTGCACTTCTTTCTTTAAAAATAACTTTCTGATTATTTCGAGTTATAAAACTTATTGTACATTTTTCACCATTACACCAAATGTTACGCGGAAATAAACATAAGTCCTGTTTTTACGGCAGTTAAGGCAGATCATTGTAATTGTTTAATAAATTTCAGAATTATCCAGATTTTCGTTAATCTGAATGATCCACGTTCCCACCAAGTCCGAATGAAAGTGTTTCCGTGTAATTATATCTGCTCTCCCAACACGGCATCCTCGTAAAACAGACATTTTAAGTGCGCGTGATTATGTAGGCTACAGCTGTCCATCTTGTGTGTCCTATGTATGAGGTTATGGTACACCATATGAATTTCAGGAGGCATGAGGCAGACATCTTTTATGAGAAGAAATCTCGGAATTAATGTCACGATCAGAGAGCACATCTACAATACACTTGCCATGAAAATAAGCACAAAACCGTACAAGTCTAACGGTTGCTGTTCACGTAATACGCAGAACTGAATACCAGTATTTGCCGTCAGAAAATGCGTCAGCCAGAGAATAACAAAAAATGGTTCAAATGGCTCTGAGCACTGGGACTTAACTGCTGTGGTCATCAGGCC
The DNA here is from genome assembly GCF_021461395.2 of Schistocerca americana. Lineage (NCBI taxonomy): Eukaryota > Metazoa > Arthropoda > Insecta > Orthoptera > Acrididae > Schistocerca > Schistocerca americana. The sequence continues at coordinate 320,801,309 of NC_060121.1, read as the reverse complement.
CCAGTACTTAGAACTACTTAAACCTAACTAACCTAAGGACATCACACACATCCATGCCCGAGGCAAGATTCGAAACTGCGACCGTAGCGGTCGCGCGGTTCCAGTCTGTAGCGCCTAGAACCGCTCGGCCACTCCGGCCAGCAGAGAATGACAGTCTGAAGCAATATCGTAAGAGAGCTGGAACCAGCTCCACGGCCAGCAGGTGCGCAAGAGTCTTCAAGGACCCCGGAAGAAACTGCGGCCTTGTTGCTTCGCCCTTATTGCTGGCACAGAAACCCTGCTGCAGTAACAGTAAAAAGAGAGCAGTCAACGAAATCTGTATACGCTACTTGCTATGCGCTGCACGTCGGTAACGGCATGCATTACGACTGGAAGACGAGATTTAATCGCCTTAAAGGCTGCCATTACTACTCACGGCGTGTTTTTGTTTGTTTCAACAGGGTAGTGAAAATATAATAAGTTTCCACCAAAGCAATGTAGCGCAGCAAACAGAAACTTTCACGTAGTATTATTTTGCCGTATATTTCAACAATAAATAACAAAAATAAACATTTGGAATGTGTTAATCACAGCACAAACTGTTCATATTCCACATTAATTCTTTATTTTGCGTATCTGTATTTAGATTACAAAGCCGCCGTTACACAATAGTTTGATATCGTCGTTAAACCTCTTAGCAAGGAGAGCTGCGCGTTTTGTCAAGAATTCTTTCAGTACGTGTCAGAGTTCAGTGGCAGGCGCTGCAAGAGACTCGTTTTTCATCGCAGAGTGGTTTCGCACCAAAATTCTGGGACTGTACTTTCCAAGAAGAGTCAAGCAACATATTACTTTCACCAACGTACATCTTGTGAAATCACTTCATTGGGGAATTAGAACTCTTACCGAGTCTTATTGACAGACGTTTTTCCCACGTAACATCAAGAGCAAGGTGAGGAAATGATCGTGGTACCAGCAGGGCTTAATTTCAGCCGGAATGTGACGGAATGGCTTTCTGGCACCTCCGAGGAAACAAGTCGGCACTGGAGATTTAAAATAGTACACTTGTATTAAATCTCAACGTGGCAATGGGTGGTCAACGTGATGCGACGGTCAGGGACGGGGGTGGGGTACTGTGTGAGTGTGTATGTGTGTGTGTGTGTGTGTGTGTGTGTGTGTGTGTGTGTGTGTGTGTGTGTGTGTGTGTGTATGTAAGGAGTGTTCGAACATGAGTGTCTGTATAATTTACTTTCACTAAATTTTGTTCCTTCCGTGTCGTGGTTCATGCCATAGCAGCTGATGAACTGTGGCGCGGCGCACGCATGAGTAAAAGCTGGCAACAGTTGATAATTGTGAGCAGAACTATGAAGCCAAGTGACATTGTTACGAGGACAGACGGTAGCAGCTATTGTTTACATTAAATGTAGTGATTTTATTGTTTTAACTAAAGGAACTTATGTTTTAAAAACCTAAATTTCAGAACAGTATTTTGTAAAAACTGGTTTGTCATGTAAGTTTTATCACAAGTTTTCAGAAATCAAAACTTGTGAATTTTAAAGTTCAGGGCGGAGGGGAAGGGCGGTTATTGTCAACTAAATTTTAAAAATTAAGCGCTGAAGTACCGGAAAGGCCCTCCGACATGTTACGTGAGGTACCATGTGAAGAGTCATTTTGAAGTTTTCCATCTAGGCTGCTTTTGAGAAGTAATCAGCTTGCACGATTGGCCAATTTCCTTACAGGTTGTTTTGAAGCGCAGTTGGTCCCAATGAACTGCACAGTTGTGCCTTGCGAAATATAGTTGTAAATGTAGAAGCTAGCTTCTGTCTTATACGATAGGCTGGCTTGTAAGTGGAAAACATGTTCGCAAAATGTCTACAGTTCGTGCCTTATTGAGCAATATGTAATTTTTCTGTCAATCAGTAACAGGAGAATACATTTTGTTCTCTGTGACAGAGCTGAGCGAACGAAATTTTCAGATGCGTCGGGCAATTGTAACATGTTGTTCCATGCAAGCAACAGTTTCTATTAACATGTCGGCTGATGATTACTGTAGTGCACTAGCACTAGTAAAGACAACAGTTTTAGGTGAAGAGAAGGAGAAACGCAAATATTTGGAGCGCTCTAGTCTTCCGAGGTGAACTGAGTACGGAGTGTAATAGCATTTTGAGGGATAAAGTGACGATTTAATGCCACTGGAAACTGCTGATGGTCACAGCGAAAACTTTATGCGGTTTGCTGGTTCCCATGCGGAATCAACTGCTTCAACAGAAGATAATAGGCCCGCTGACCAGCAACACATCGGGAGCCAGGATTCAAACCTGGGCTTCGTCCACCTGTCTGGACGCGCTACAGCACACACTTGTGGAGTAACACAAGTACCGAAAACCTCTAGAACACACACACACACAATGCGCTACGGTCGCAGGTTCGAATCCTGCCTCAGGCATGGATGTGCGTGATGTCCTTAGGTTAGTTAGGTTTACGTAGTTCTAAGTTCTAGGGGACTGATGACCTCAGCAGTTACGTCCCATAGTGCTCAGAGCCATTTTGAACCACACACACAATACAAATACACAGGCCAACTCAGATCCTTAATAAGCAAGCAATTTAAAGACGTAGATGAGTTGCCAGGAGATGAAATAGTACCCACTTATAAAAAAAGGGAAAAACCCGCGTTAAGATGGTGACGCAGAGTAAAATCAAACCCTTTCATTGAAACAACGCAATACAATAGAATCCAATCAATAGGCTAGTGTCAAGTATGTGAGGCAACGCTCCATCCCTATAGTTCAATGAATGAATTATAACAGTTCAGTAACGTTCGAGACAGATCGCAAGTGGACAGCAATCTCTTAAAGCAAACAGTCTTTTCATCAACAAGGACATGATTAGCGGAACAAATTGCTAATCCCGCACAAACTAGTCTCGACTCGGAAGTAAAGTTACACAAGAACGTTCAGTTAGCACAATAACAGAATAATCTGAATAACCTTCGAAAACTATTATTGAACAGTGACAACAAGAATATAACTCATTAATAAATGTGCACCGTGAGAGAGTGAACTGTGCCGCGGATCACGAGACTGGGACACTGGATCTCTGAATCTTTCGCATTAACACTGCTTTAGCCAAACAGAACTTAGAGCCCCTACTTAACGTGGCTGACACAGGGTTACACAATTCTGAAATGTTAGACTCACAACAGGCCTGCCACGGCTCGATTCCGAGAAACCACGATTTAATCAAAAGTCATTCCACTCCATTTTCAAACTCTGCGGCACTGGTAAAGCAATCGTGGTAATGTAATAAAGAGAATTCAGTCGTGCTTGCAATGAATAATAATAATGAGCGTATGGCATTGATGGCCGGGAGACCCCTCGCGGGGCGGTTCGGCCGCCACTCCACAAGTTCTTTAACGCCACTACGGCGACTTGCGAGTGAATGAGGATGAAATGATAATGAAAGACACACAACACCCAGTCATCTCGAGGCACAGAAAATCCCAAACCCCGCCGGGAATCAACCCGGGACCCCGTGCGCGGGAAGCGAGAACGCTACCGCAAGACCACGAGCCGCGGACGTGCTTGCCATAAAGATGGGTTTATTAATTCTTCAGACGACTGAACAATGGGTAAATAATCATCTCATGAAATGACGACTTGATCAGTTCAAAAAGCGCTAATCTGATGTAGTCCTCGGGCAGGGGCCTGGCGGCGTTAGCAGACTCGCATGGGTGTTGCGGCCGCACTCTCACGGCCGTTGGTTGCCTCGTCTGACAGCTGCTCCTCGCGCGACCTCCTGTCTGCGCCTCGGCTGACGGGGTGCTGCTAATCTGAAGTGCCGCGGGCGTCAGTGTTATCGGCTAACCGAAGCCGCATGTTCGTTCGCCAAACGGAGAAACTGCTGGCGCGGCTGCTACAGATGGCTTGCCGGTACGATCGATCCCATACAGCTCTGCTCTCCCAACTGCACTCTGCCCTCACGTTTCACACGCCCAGCGTGCTCGCGGAATGCAGGCAGCAAACTGATGAATGTATGAGTCTGTCGACATACCATCTGACGTTCCGAAAAGCATCGTCCACACAGTTCCGAAGACGGCAAGAGCTAACAAGTGCGAGAATTACCGCACAATCAGCTTAACAGCTCATGTATCCAAGTTGCTTGCAAGAATAATATACAGAAGAACGGAAAAGAAAATTGAGGATGCGCTAAAAGACGATCAGTTTGGCTTTAGGAAAAGTAAATACGCGAGAGAGGCAATTTTGACGTTGCAGTTAATAATGGAAACACGACTAAAGAAAAATCAAGACGCGTTCATAGGATTTGTCGACCTGGAAAAAGCGTTCGATAATGTAAAATGGTGCAAGATGTTCGAAATTCTGAGGAAAGTAGGAGTAGGCTATAGGGAGAGACGGATCATATACAATATGTACAACAGCCAAGAGGGAATAATGAGTGGACGACCAAGAACGAAGTTCTCGTATTAAAAATGGTGTAAGACAAGGATGTAGACTCGCCCCTACTGTTCAATCTATACATCGAGGAGGCAACGATGGAAATTAAAGAAAGGTTCAGGACTGGAATTAAAATTCAAAGTGAAAGGAAATCAATGATACGATTCGCTGGTGGCATTACTATCCTGAGTGAAAGTGGAGCAGAATTAGACGATCTGCTGAGCGGAATGAATAGTCTAATGAGCACAGAGTATGAAGTGAGAGTAAACCGAAGAAAGACGAAAGTAATGAGAAGTAGTAGAAATGAGAACAGCGAGAAACTTAACATCAGGATTGGAATTAAGGAATTCTGCTACCTAGGCAGTAAAATAACCAATGACGGACGGAGCGAGGAGGACATCAAAAGCAGACTAGCAATGGCAAATAGGGCATTCCTGACTAAGAGAAGTCTACTGATATCAAATATCGGCCTTAACTTGAGGAAAAAGTTTCTGAGAACATACGTCTAGAGTACAGCATTGTATGGTAGTGAAACATGGACTGTGGGAAAACCGGAACAGAAGAGAATCGAAGCATTTGAGATGTGGTGCTACAGACGAATTTTGAAAATTAGGTGGACTGATAACGTAAGGTATGGGGAAGTACTGCGCAGAATCGGAGACGAAAGGAATATATGAAAAACACTGATAAGGAGACTGGACAGATTGATAGGACATCTGTTGAAACTTGAGGGAATGATTTCCATGGTATTAGAGGGAGCTGTAGAGAGCAAAAACTGTAGAGGCAGACAGAGATTGAAATGCATCCAGCAAATAATTGAGGACGTAGGTTGCAAGTGCTACTCTGAGATGAAGACTTTAGCACGGGAGAGGAATTCGTGGTGGGCCGCATCAAACCAGACAGAAGAACTGATGACTTAAGAAAAGTTCAAGAAGGTCCGTACACCTTTTCAACTTTGATATTTCACCATTTTACCCTTTCATCAAGCTCAGAAATTTGTACTTTTTCTGAATTTGGGTCAACAGCTGAAGTATACGTAAATAAACTTCTACATCTACATCTACATCCATACTCCGCAAGCCACCTGACGGTTAGTGGCGGAGGGTACCCTGAGTACCTCTATCGGTTCTCCCTTCTATTCCAGTCTCGTATTGTTCGTGGAAAGAAGGATTGTCGGTATGCTTCTGTGTGGGCTCTAATTTCTCTGATTTTATCCTCATGGTCTAAAAAAATGGCTCTGAGCCCTATGAGACTTAACAGCTGTGGTCATCAGTCCCCTAGGACTTAGAACTACTTAAACCTAACTAACCTAAGGACATCACACACATCCATGCCCGAGGCAGAATTCGAACCTGTTACCGTAGCAGTCGCGCGGTTCCGGACTGCGCGCCTAGTCCTCATGGTCTCTTCGCGAGATATACGTAGGAGGGAGCAATATACTGCTTGACTCTTCGGTGAAGGTATATTCTCGAAACTTTAATAAAAGCCCATACCGAGCTACTGAGCGTCTCTCCTGCAGAGTCTTCCACTGGAGTTTATATATCCTCTCCGTAACGCTTTCGCGATTACTAAATGATCCTGTAACGAAGCGCGCTGCTCTCCGTTGCATCTTCTCTATCTCTTCTATCAACCCTATCTGGTACGGACCCACACTGCTGAGCAGTATTCAAGCAGTGGGCGAACAAGCGTACTGTAACCTACTTCCTTTGTTTTCGGATTGCATTTCCTTAGGATTCTTCCAATGAATCTCAGTCTGGCATCTGCTTTACCGACGATCAACTTTATATGATCATTCATTTTAAATCACTCCTAATGCGTACTCCCAGATAATTTATGGAATTAACTGCTTCCAGTTGCTGACCTGCTATTTTGTAGCTAGATGATAAGGGATCTATCTTTCTATGTATTCGCAGCACGTAACACTTGTCTACATTGAGATTCAATTGCCATTCCCTGCACCACGTGTCAATTCGCTGCAGATCCTCCTGCATTTCAGTACAATTTTCCATTTTTACAACCTCTCGATACACCACAGCATCATCTGCAAAAAGCCTCAGTGAACTTCCGATGTCATCCACAAGGTCATTTATGTATATTGTGAACAGCAACGCCGGCCGAAGTGGCCGTGCGGTTAAAGGCGCTGCAGTCTAGAACCGCAAGACCGCTACGGTCGCAGGTTCGAATCCTGCCTCGGGCATGGATGTTTGTGATGTCCTTAGGTTAGTTAGGTTTAACTAGTTCTAAGTTCTAGGGGACTAATGACCTCAGCAGTTGAGTCCCATAGTGCTCAGAGCCATTTGAACCATTTTTTTTGAACAGCAACGGTCCTATGACACTCCCCTGCGGCACACCTGAAATCACTCTTACTTCGGAAGACTTCTCTCCATTGAGAATAACATGCTGCGTTCTGTTATCTAGGAACTCTTCAATCCAATCACACAATTGGTCTGATAGTCCATATGCTCTTGCTTTGTTCATTAAACGACTGTGGGGAACTGCATCGACCGCCTTGCGGAAGTCAAGAAATACGGCATCTACCCGTGAACCCGTGTCTATGGCCCTCTGAGTCTCGTGGACGAATAGCGCGAGCTGGGTTTCACACGACCGTCTTTTTCGAAACCCATGCTGATTCCTACAGAGTAGATTTCTAGTCTCCAGAAAAGTCATTATACTCGAACATAATACGTGTTCCAAAATTCTACAACTGATCAACGTTAGAGATATAGGTCTATAGTTCTGCACATCTGTTCGACGTCCCTTCTTGAAAACGGGGGTGACCTGTGCCCTTTTCCAATCCTTTGGAACGCTACGCTCTTCTAGAGACCGACGGTACACCGCTGCAAGAAGGGTGGCAAGTTCCTTCGCGTACTCTGTGTAAAATCGAAATGGCATCCCATCAGGTCCAGCGGCCTTTCCTCTTTTGAGCGATTTTAATTGTTTCTCTATCCCTCTGTCGTCTATTTCGATATCTACAATTTTGTCATCTGTACGACAATCTAGAGAAGGAACTATAGTGCAGTCTTCCTCTGTGAAACAGCTTTGGAAAAAGACATTTAGTATTTCGGCCTTTAGTCTGTCATCCTCTGTTTCAGTGCCATTTTTGTCACAGAGTGTCTGGACATTTTGTTTTGATCCACCTACCGCTTTGACATAAGACCAAAATTTCTTAGGATTTTCTGCCAAGTCAGTACATAGAACTTTACTTTCGAATTCATTGAACGCCTCTCGCATAGCCCTCCTCACACTACATTTCGCTTCGCGTAATTTTTGTTTGTCTGCAAGGCTTTGGCTATGTTTATGTTTGCTGTGAAGTTCCCTTTGCTTCCGCAGCAGTTTTCTAACTCGGTTGTTTTACCACGGTGGCTCTTTTCCATCTCTTACGATCTTGCTTGGCACATACTCATCTAACGCATATTGTACGATGGTTTTGAACTTTGTCCACTGATCCTCAACACTACCTGTACTTGAGACAAAACTTTTGTGTTGAGCCGTCAGGTACTCTGTAATCTGCTTTTCGTCACTTTTGCTATACAGAAAAATTTTCCTACCTTTTTTTAATATTTCTATTTACGGCTGAAATCATCGATGCAGTAACCGCTTTATGATCGCTGATTCCCTGTTCTGCGTTAACTGTTTCAAATAGTTCGGGTCTGTTTGTCACGAGAAGGTCTAATATGTTATCGCCACGAGTCGGTCCTCTGTTTAACTGCTCAAGGTAGTTTTCAGATAAAGCACTTAAAAAATTTCACTGGATTCTTTGTCCCTGCCACCCGTTATGAACGTTTGAGTCTCCCAGTCTATATCCGGCAAATTAAAATCTCCACCCAGTACTATAACATGGTGGGGAAATTTACTCGAAATATTTTCCAAATTATCCTTCAGGTGCTCAGCCGCAACAGCCAGGGGGCCTATAGAGACATCCAATTACCATGTCTGAGCCTGCTTTAACCGTGACCTTCACCCAAATCATTTCACATTTCGGATCTCCGTCAATTTATACTTACAGTATAGCAGAATCGTGTTCTTCATATGTTACTAAAATCGCTCTGCCGTGTAAAATTTAAGTCTCAGCAAGCTTTGATGGGTAAAATACAAACTTACTGTTGATGTAAACCGTGAAAAATCGAAGACGCTGTTCTTGTGGGACGGGTGTTGGACAGAAACAGGGTGCTCAGAAAGTTGCTCTCACTTGCAACATGTTGTTGTTGTTGTTGTTGTGGTCTTCAGTCCTGAGACTGGTTTGATGCAGCTCTCCATGCTACTCTATCCTGTGCAAGCTTCTTCATCTCCCAGTACTTACTGCAACCTACATCCTTCTGAATCTGCTTAGTGTATTCATCTCTTGGTCCCCCTCTACGATTTTTACCTTCCACGCTGCCCTCCAATGCTAAATTTGTGATCCCTTGATGCCTCAAAACATGTCCTACCAACTGGTCCCTTCCTTTTGTCAAGTTGTGCCACAAACACCTCTTCTCCCCAATTCTATTCAATACCTCCTCATTAGTTATGTGATCTACCCATCTGATCTTCAGCATCCTTCTATATCACCACATTTCGAAAGCTTTTATTCTCTTCTTGCCCAAACTATTTATCGTCCATGTTTAACTTCCATAGATGGCTACACTCCATACAAATACTTTTAGAAACGGCTTCCTGACACTTAAATCTATATTCGATGTTAACAAATTTCTCTTCTTCAGAAACACTTTCCTTCCCATTGCCAGTCTACATTTTATATCCTCTCTACTTCGACCATCATCAGTTATTTTGCTTGCCAAATAGCAAAACTCCTTTACTACTTTAAGTGTCTCATTTCCTAATCTAATTCCCTCAGCATCACCCGACTTAATTCGACTACATTTCATTGTCCTCGTTTTGCATTTGTTGACGTTCATCTTATATCCTCCTTTCAAGACACTGTCCATTCCGTTCAACTTCTCTTCCAAGTTCTTTGCTGTCTCTGACAGAATTACAATGTCATCGGTGAACCTCAAAGTTTTTATTTCTTCTCCATTGATTTTAATACCTACTCCGAATTTTTCTTTTGTTTCCTTTACTGCTTGCTCAACATACAGATTGAACAACATCGGGGAGAGGCTACAACCCTGTCTCACTCCCTTCCCAACCGCTGCTTCCCTTTCATGCCCCTCGACTCTTATAATTGCCATCTGGTTTCTGTAGAAATTGTAAATAGCCTTTCGCTCCCTGTACCCCTGCCACCTTTACAATTTGAAAGAGAGTATTCCAGTCAAAATTGTCAAAAGCTTTCTCTAAGTCTACAAATGCTAGAAACGTTGCTTTGCCTTTCCTTAATCTATTTTCTAAGATAAGTCGTAGGGTCATTATTGCCTCACGTGTTCCAACATTTCTACGGAATTCAAACTGATCTTCCCCGAGGTCGGCTTCTACCGGTTTTTCCATTCGTCTGTAAAGATGGTAGAGTTTTGTTAGGACTGGCTCTCCCAAGGCCGTCAGTAGTTCCAATGGAATGTTGTCTACTCCCGGGGCCTTGTTTCGACTCAGGTATTTCAGTGCTCTGTTAAACTCTTCACGCAGTATCGTATCTCCCATTTCATCTTCATCTACATCCTCTTCCATTTCCATAATACTGTCCTCAAGAACATTGCCCTTGTATAGACCCTCTATATACTCCTTCCACCCTTCTGCTTTCCCTTCTTTGCTTAGAACTGGGTTTCCATCTGAGCTCTTGATATTCATGCAAGTGGCTCTCTTTTCTCCAAAGGTCTCTTTAATTTTTCTGTAGACAATATTTGTCTTACCCCTAGTCAGATAAGCCTCTACATCCTCAGATTTATCCTCTAGCCATCCCTGCTTAACCATTTTGCACTTCCTGTCGATCTTATTATTGAGACGTTTGTATTCCTTTTTGCCTGCTTCATTTACTGCGTTTTTATATTTTCTCCTTTCATCAGTTACATTCAATATTTCTTCTGTTACCCAAGGATTTCTACTAGCCCTCGTCTTTTTACCTACTTGATCCTCTGCTGCCTTCACTACTTCATCCCTCAGAACTACCCATTCTTCTTCTACTGTATTTCTTTCCCCTATTCCTGTCAATTGTTCCCTTATGCTCTCCCTGTAACTCCGTGCAACCTCTGGTTCTTTCAGTTTACCCAGGTCCCATCTCCTTAAATTCCCACCTTTTTGCAGTTTCTTCAGTTTTAATCTACAGTTCATAACCAATAGATTGTGGTCAGAGTCAACATCTGCCCCTGGAAACGTCTTACAGTTTAAAACCTGGTTCCTAAATCTCTGTCTTACCATTATATAATCTATCTGATACCTTCTAGTATCTCCAATATTCTTCCATGTATACCACTTTCTTTTATGATTCTTGAACCAAGTGTTAGCTATGATTAAGTTATGCTTTGTGCAAAATTCTATCAGACGGCTTCCTCTTTCATTTCTTCTCCCCAATCCACATTCACCTACTATGTTTCCTTCTCTCCCTTTTCCTACTCTCGAATTCCAGTCACCGATGACTATTAAATTTTCGTCTCCCTTCATTACCTGAATAATTTCTTTTATCTCATCATACATTTCATCAATTTCTTCTAGTTGGCATATAAACTTGTACTACTGTGGTAGACATGGGCTTCGTGTCCATCTTGGCCACAATAATGCGTTCACTATGCTGTTTGTAGTAGCTTACCCGCACTCCTATTTTTTTATTCATTATTAATCCTACTCCTGAATTACCCGTATTTGATGTTGTATTTATAACCCTGTATTCACCTGACCAGAAGTCTTGTTCCTCCTGCCACCGAACTTCACTAATTCCCACTATATCTAACTTTAACCTATCCATTTCCCTTTTTAAATTTTCTAACCTACCTGCCCGATTAAGGGATCTGACATTCCACGCTCCGATCCGTAGAACGCCAGTTTTCTCTCTCCTGATAACGACGTCCTCTTGAGTAGTCCCCGTCCGGAGATCCGAATGGGGGACTGTTTTACATCCGGAATATTTTACCCAAGAGGAGGCCATCATCATTTAACCATACAGTAAAGCTGCATGCCCTCGGGAAAAATTACGGCTGTAGTTTCCCCTTGCTTTCAGCCGTTCGCAGTACCAGCACAGCAAGGCCGTTTTTGTTAGTGTTGCAAGGCCAGATCAGTCAATCATCCAGACTGTTGCCCCTGCAACTACTGGAAAGGCTGCTGCCCCTCTTCAGGAACCACACGTTTATCTGGCCTCTCAGCTGATACCCCTCCGTTGTGGTTGCAAGCCTCCCCAGCGACAGCAAGGTCCACGGTTCATGGGGGGGTGGGGGGGGGGGGGACTTGCAACATATGTTGGAAATTATGTTCACGGCTGGCTATCCAAGTGTGAACTGCTTTCAGCAGATCTTGTTGTCATATACACTCCTGGAAATGGAAAAAAGAACACATTGACACCGGTGTGTCAGACCCACCATACTTGCTCCGGACACTGCGAGAGGGCTGTACAAGCAATGATCACACGCACGGCACAGCGGACACACCAGGAACCGCGGTGTTGGCCGTCGAATGGCGCTAGCTGCGCAGCATTTGTGCACCGCCGCCGTCAGTGTCAGCCAGTTTGCCGTGGCATACGGAGCTCCATCGCAGTCTTTAACACTGGTAGCATGCCGCGACAGCGTGGACGTGAACCGTATGTGCAGTTGACGGACTTTGAGCGAGGGCGTATAGTGGGCATGCGGGAGGCCGGGTGGACGTACCGCCGAATTGCTCAACACGTGGGGCGTGAGGTCTCCACAGTACATCGATGTTGTCGCCAGTGGTCGTCGACCGTCGACCGTCGACCTGGGACCGGACCGCAGCGACGCACGGATGCACGCCAAGACCGTAGGATCCTACGCAGTGCCGTAGGGGACCGCACCGCCACTTCCCAGCAAATTAGGGACACTGTTGCTCCTGGGGTATCGGCGAGGACCATTCGCAACCGTCTCCATGAAGCTGGGCTACGGTCCCGCACACCGTTAGGCCGTCTTCCGCTCACGCCCCAACATCGTGCAGCCCGCCTCCAGTGGTGTCGCGACAGGCGTGAATGGAGGGACGAATGGAGACGTGTCGTCTTCAGCGATGAGAGTCGCTTCTGCCTTGGTGCCAATGATGGTCGTGTGCGTGTTTGGCGCCGTGCAGGTGAGCGCCACAATCAGGACTGCATACGACCGAGGCACACAGGGCCAACACCCGGCATCATGGTGTGGGGAGCGATCTCCTACACTGGCCGTACACCACTGGTGATCGTCGAGGGGACACTGAATAGTGCACGGTACATCCAAACCGTCATCGAACCCATCGTTCTACCATTCCTAGACCGGCAAGGGAGCTTGCTGTTCCAACAGGACAATGCACGTCCGCATGTATCCCGTGCCACCCAACGTGGTCTAGAAGGTGTAAGTCAACTACCCTGGCCAGCAAGATCTCCGGATCTGTCCCCCATTGAGCATGTTTGGGACTGGATGAAGCGTCGCCTCACGCGGTCTGCACGTCCAGCACGAACGCTGGTCCAACTGAGGCGCCAGGTGGAAATGGCATGGCAAGCCGTTCCACAGGACTACATCCAGCATCTCTACGATCGTCTCCATGGGAGAATAGCAGCCTGCATTGCTGCGAAAGGTGGATATACACTGTACTAGTGCCGACATTGTGCATGCTCTGTTGCCTGTGTCTATGTGCCTGTGGTTCTGTCAGTGTGATCATGTGATGTATCTGACCCCAGGAATGTGTCAATAAAGTTTCCCCTTCCTGGGACAATGAATTCACGGTGTTCTTATTTCAATTTCCAGGAGTGTACTTCTCACGTACGCAGTTATTTCAGTATTTACGTCACAAAGCGTGCGTGGGCGATTGCGGTAAATACAGATTTTGCTACTCCCCAAAGGGAAAAGTCACTGGAGTAAGAGCTGGGGGTGGGGGGCATAGTTTTTTGAGATGACGCGTTCACGTTTTATTAAAAAAATAAAGGTGCAATAATTGCTTCCCCCACTCCAATTTTCTGATCATGCTGTGGCGTTTCAAGTACAGCAGAATTACATTTGTGTGTTGTGTGTGTTAACAAGATCAGAGAGGTGGGACCAGACCTCTTCTGTGCATAAAGTGATATAAAAGTATATCAGTTTTATTCCTCTCAATAAAAGAAGTAAACCATCTTCAGTAACGGTTTCGCTATCCGTGATGCCCAACTTTAATTTCAATTCATGCACTGCTGTCACTTTATAGGAGAATACTTTCAATGTTTCGCTAACCGCTTCATTCTCGATTATAAAGAGTGTGATAGGTTCGCTCTTGGTTTCTGTATACCATATATGATCAAAAGCGTACGGACACATCTATATAATGCGGGACTGACCTCTAGGTGTCACGAGAGGCGGACCCGCCAGTGTAAAAGGATAGGGGAGAATTGCGTTGTCAGAAAAGAAGCAGGAAGGAAGGATGAAGGATGAATATTGGGGATTAAGGTCTCGTCGACATCGAGGTCATTACAGACAGAATACAAACTCCGTTTGTTTCAAAATGGTTCAAATGGCTCTGAGCACTATGGGACTCAACTGCTGAGGTCATTAGTCCCCTAGAACTTAGAACTAGTTAAACCTAACTAACCTAAGGACATCACAAACATCCATGCCCGAGGCAGGATTCGAACCTGCGACCGTAGCGGTCTTGCGGTTCCAGACTGCAGCGCCTTTAACCGCACGGCCACTTCGGCCGGCTCCGTTTGTTTCAAGGATGGGGAATCGGTCTTGTTCTTTCAAAAGAATCTTCCCGGAATTCACCTGTTGCGATTTAGGGAACTCAAGGAAGACCTAAATCGGATGTTCTGACGTGATTTGAACCGTCATCCTTCCGAATGCGAGTCCAGTGTGCTAACCACTGTCCCACCTCGCTCGGCGGAGAAGCAGTAACATCAGCCTGGGTCGGTCAGGAGAGCTCAGTAACTTAACGTGGACTAGTCATTGGATGTCACCTGAGTAACAAATTCATGAGGTACGTTTCAACCGTTCTAAAATTGCTCAATAGATCGTTGCTGATATGATTGTGAAGTGGAAACGCAAAGGAACAACCCCAGATGAACCAAGGGCAGATAGACCTCACGTATTAGAAGAAAGAGAATGTCGAACATTGCGGTGGGTGTTTATAAAGATTCGGATGAAATCAGCGGAAGTTGTCCCTGAACCGCTCTGCCACAACAAATTCCTGCACAGTCGGTCTGTAAAAGCATCCGGTTACCACTTTTAACCCACCTTTGATGCTTAACTGCACCCATGTTATTTCACATTCGGAATCTGTGATAACCTGGCCAGATATTATCAATTTTTTCCCCGCAATAAATACGCAACCGGTAGTGGCGTCTAGCCTACCCTTATGAATAATACCCCAACTTGAATTTAGGATTTCTTTGCTATTCATTTCCGGTTTCAAGCAACTTTTTGTTCTTAATATCATCTGGGCATTTATTACCTTTAACAAATGATATTTCTCCGTAGAACATTCCATGGACAAGGTGTTTGTGCGGCTCCCCTGGTCACCTGAGCTCATTCCTGGAACGGTGTCGCGCGATGTTGGCGAACTTTCCCAAGTAACAGACAACAATGGTTCAAATGGCTCTGAGCGCTGTGGGACTTAACATCTGAGGTCATCAGTCCCCTACAACTTAGAACTACTTAAACCTAACTAACCTAAGGACATCACACACATCCATGCCCGAGCCAGGATTCGAACCTGCGACCGAAGCGGTCGCGCGGTTCCAGACTGAAGCGCCTAGAACATCTCGGCCACAACGATCGGCAAGTAACAGACAGGCCACACCATTGGACAGGTTTCGTTTACCTGTTTGCATGCTAGATGTAAGCTAATCGTCCTGCTTTTGTAGAGCTGCACGCTTCCGGGTTGTTTCTCACTCCATTTACCTTTTTTCCTTAGAAATCAAATGTTAAGCGAACATCCATTGTTACTAGCGCTATGCATATAATATCCATTGGAATGAGATGAGCGTGAATTAATAGTAACATAGCGTTCCTCTGTTAACGAAACTTACCCTATATTTGAATAACAGAAAGACTTTTTAAACCTATAGTGTTGGCTCCAGTTTCGGAGCTACATTTCTGTTAAACCACAAACAGAGAATGAGTTCTACAGACGAATTCAGTGAAACTGTCACTTGTCAGTGATTACTGTCATTAGAGCAGTCTCAGAGACACCAAAATGGGATGAGAAGACAACGAATAAATTAATCAAAGGAATAACGACATTGGCTGCTAGTGAGCATTGAAATCAATCAATAGTGTAAATTAAAAACTTGTGCCGGACCAGTACTCGAACCCTGATTATATGTTTCTCGCGAATGTTAGCTTTGACCACCGCGACCATCCGGAGATGGTCCCTGGTCCCCGTACAAGTCCAAAAGAGCAGATACCACACATATATAACTAGAGAGAGACGGTCAACAATCCTTTCCGCGCAGATACAGAAGCAAGCCCGATCTCCTATGGGAACCAGCGATCGCTGCAAGATGTAATGGAAAAACCGGTAGAAACCTAAATCAGGGAAGATCAGTTTGGGTCCCGGAGAAATGTAGGAACAGACGGGGCAATACTGACCCTACGACTTATCTCGGAAGAAAGATTTTTCGACAGTCTTGACTGGAATACTTTCTTTGAAATTCTGAAGGTAACAGGGGTAATACACAGGGAGCAGAGGGCTATTTACAGCTTGTAAGGAAACCAGATGGCAATTATCCGAGTCGAAAGCCATGAAAGGAAGGCAGTTACTGAAAAGGGAGTGAGACAGTGCTATAGGCTGTCCCCTATGTCATTCCCTGTGTTATTCAGTATGTACATTGAACAAGCAGGAAAGGAAACTAAAGAAAAATTTAGAATGGGAGTTAAAGTTCAAGGAAAAGAGATATAAAAACATTGAGGTTTGCCGATGACATTGTAATTCTTTCAGAAACAGCAAAACTTTCATGAAGAGGAGTTAAAACGGAATGGACAGTGTATTGAAAGAAGGATATAAGACGAACATCCACAACAGCGAGACAAGGATAATGGCAAGTTGTCGAATTAAATGATGTGAGACTAAAGGGATCGTACTAGGAAACGAGACATTTGAAGTAGTGGATGAGTTTTGCTATTCGAGAAGCAAAATAACTGATAATTTCCGAAGTAGAGAGCATACAAAATACAGACTGCAAGGGCACGAAAAACATTTCTGAAGAAGAGAAGACTGTTAACATCAAATACAGATTTAAGTGTTAGGAAGTCTTTTCTGAAGGTATTTGTCTGGATTGTAGCCACGTATGGAAGTGAAACATGGACGATAAATAGTTTCGATAAAAAGAGAATAGAAGCTTTTGGAACGTGGTGCTACAGAAAAATGCTGAAGATTAGATGGGTCGATCACGTCACCAATGAGGAAGAACAGAATAGAGTTGGGAAGACAAGAAATTTGTCGCACAACTTGACCAAAAGAAGGGATCGGTTCAGAGAAGACATTCCGAGACATCAAGGGATCACCAATTTAGAGCTGGAGGGAAGTGAGGGAGGTAAAGGTCGTAGAGGGAGACTAAGAGATGAATACACTAAGCAGATTCAGAAGGATGTAGGTTGCAGTAGTTATTCAGAGATGAAGAGGCTCGCGCAGGATAGAGTTGCGTGGAGAGGTGCACCAAACCAGTCTTTGGAATGAAGAACACAACAAACAACACGGAGGCATGTAGACAGTAGTTTCTGCCTCGCTTCGTATACGAGTGGAACAGGAAAGTAAGTGACTAGTAGTGGTACAAGCTACCCTCCGCCACACACCATATGGTTGCTTACAGAATACATTATGTGATCAAAAGTATCCGGACACCTGGCTGTAAATTTCTTAAAAGTTCGTGGCGCGCTCCATCGGTAACGCTGGAATTCATGGTGTTGGCCCACCCTTAACCTTGGTGACAGCTTCCACTCTGGCAGGCACACGTTCAATCAGGTGCCGGAAGGTTTCTTCGGGAATGGCAGCCCATTCTTCACGGAGTGCTGCACTGAGGAGACATATCGACGTCGGTCGGTGAGGCCTGGCATGATGTCGGCGTTCCAAACATCCCAAAGGAGTTCTATAGGATTCAGGTCAGGAGTCTGTGCAGGCCAGTCCATTACAGGGATGTTATTGTCGTGTAACCGCTCCTGCACAGGCCGTGCATTATGAGCAGGAGCTCGGTCGTGTTGAAAGATGCAATCGCCGTCCCGAATTGCTCTTCAACAGTGGGAAGCAAGAAGGTGCTTAAAACATCAGTGTAGGCTTGTGCTGTGATAGTACCACGCAAAACAACAAGGGGTACAAGCCCCCTCCATGAGAAACACGACCGCACCATAACACCACCGCCTCCCAATTTTACTGTTGGCACTACACGCGCTGGCAGATGACGTTCACCGGGCCTTCGCCATACCCACACCCTGCCTTCGGATCGCCACATTGTTTACCGTGATTCGTCAATCCACGCAACGTTTTTCCACTGTTCAATCGTCCAATGTTTACGCTCCTCACACCAAGCGAGGCGTCGTTTAGCATTTCCTGCGTGATGTGCGGATTATGAGCAGCCGCTCGACAATGAAATCCAAGCTTTCTCACCTCCCGCCTAACTATCATAGTACTTGCAGTGGATCATGATGCAGTTTGTAATTCCTGTGTGATGGTCTGCCTATTACACATTACGAACCTCTTCAACTGTCGGCGGTGTCTGTCAGTCAACAGGCGAGGTCGGCCTGTACGCTTTTGTGCAGTACGTGTCCCTTCACGTTTGCATTTCACTATCACATCGGAAAGAGTGGACCTAGGGATGTTTAGAAGTGTGGAAAATGTCGCGTACAGACGTATGACACAAGTGACACCCAATGACCTGACTACGTGCGAAGTCCGTGAGTTCCGCGGAGCGCCCCAATCTGCTGTCTCACGATGTCTAATGAATACTGAGGTCGCTGATATGGAGCACATGGCAATAGGTGTCAGCACAATGCACCTAATATGAAAAACACATGTTTCGGGGGTGTCCAGATACTTTCGATCACATAGTATACACTACTGGCCATTAAAATTGCTATACCAAGAAGAAATGCAGATGATAAACGGGTATTCATTGGACAAACATATTATACTAGAACTGACATGTGATTACATTTACACACAATTTGGGTGCATAGATCCTCAGAAATCAGTACCCAGAACAACCCCCTCTGGCCGTAATAACGGCCTTGATACGCCTGGGCATTGAGTCAAACAGAGCTTGGATGGCGTGTACAGGTACAGCTGCCCATGCAGCTTCAACACGATGCCACAGTTCATCAAGAGTAGTGACTGGCGTATTGTGACCAGCCAGTTGCTCGGCCACCATTGAGCAGACGTTTTCAATTGGTGAGAGATCTGGAGAATGTGCTGGCCAAGGCAACGGTCAAACACTTTCTGTATCCAGAAAGGCCCGTACAGGACCTGCAACATGCGGCGTGCATTATCCTGCTGATATGTAGGGTTTCACAGGGATCGAATGAGGGGTAGAGCCACGGGTGGTAACACATCTGAAATGTACGTCCACTGTTCAAAGTGCCGTCAATGCGAACAAGAGGTGACCGAGACGTGTAACCAATGGCACCCCATACCATCACGCCGGGTGATACGCCAGAATGGCGAAGACGAATACACACTTCCAATGTGTGCTCACCGTGATGTCGCCAAACAAGGATGCGACCATCATGATGCTGTAAACAGAACCTCTATTCATCCGAAAAAATGACGTTTTTCCATTCGTGCACCCAGGTTCGTCGTTGAGTACACCATCGCAGGCGCTCCTGTCTGTGATGCAGCGTCAAGGGTAACCGCACCCATGGTCTCCGAGCTGATAGTCCATGCTGCTGCAATCGTCGTCGAACTGTTCGTGCAGATGGTTGTTGTCTTGCAAACGTCCCCATCTGTTGACTCAGGGACCGAGACGTGGCTGCACGATCCGTTACAGCCATGCGGGTAAGATGCCTGTCATCTAGACTGCTAGTGATACGAGGCCGTTGGGATCCAGCACGGCGTTCCGTATTACCCTCCTGAACCCACCTATTCCATATTCTGCTAACAGTCATTGGATCTCGACCAACGCGAGCAGCGATGTTGCAATACGATAAACCGCAATCGCGATAGGCTACAATCCGACCTTTATTAAAGTCGTAAACGTGATGTACGCATTTCCCCTCCGTACACGAGGCATTACAACAACGTTTCACCAGGCAACGCCGGTCAACTGCTGTTTGTGTATGAGAAATCGGTTGGGATCTTTCCTCACGGACGACGGTTCAATCCCGTCTCCTGCCATCCTGATTTAGGTTTTCCGTGATTTCCCTAAATCGTTTCAGGCAAATGCCGGGATGGTTCCTTCCCAATCCTTCCCTAACCCGAGCTTGCGCTTTGTCTCTAATGACCTCGTTGTCGACGGGACGTTAAACACTAACCACCACCACCACTTTCCTCACGTCATCACGTTGTAGATGTCGCCACCGGCGCCAACCTTGTGTGAATGCTCTGAAAAGCTAATCATCTGCATATCACAGCATCTACGTCCCGTCGGTTAAATTTCGCGTCTGTAGCACGTCATCTTCGTGATGTAGCAATTTTAATGGCCAGTAGTGTATGTATGTAGGTGTGCAGTACGCGTAGAGCCAGATGTAGTACGTGCGCCAGAAGTCGTACCAGCTCTTAGAAGTAGTTTGCTGTCTGGTTTTCTCAATCGTTGTGATAAGCGAAAATCTGAAATTTCTTGAACAACACTTAGATTTCACATCGAGTAAATTATCACATTGTTAAAGTTGTGAGATTTTTAAGACTATGATACTTCTTAAGTCAGTTGCAATAGAAATCTACTCCTGCATCTACATTCCGCAAGCACGGTGTGTTACGGTGGGTACTTCGTCTACCACTGCACTGCCCCCTTCCCTTGTACAACCGGGAATGATTCACGGGAAGAACAATTATTGGTGAGCCGCCGTATAATCTCGAATGTCTCTAATTTTCATGATCTCTTCGCGACATATACATAGGAGAAAGCAATATATCTCTTTACGAGTTAGTTAGAAATGTAGCTATCGGAATTTTAAGAGTAAACCACACCGTGATGCAGAATGCATCTCTTGTAGCGTTTGCGACTGGAATTGGGTTAGCATGTTCGTGACGCTTTCGTGTTTAGCAGATGAACCTGTAACGAAATGCGCAATTCTTCTACGGATCTTTCCTGTTTCTTTTGTCAGTCCTATCTGGTATGGGTCCCAGACTCACGAGCTACTGTAAGCTATCTCCTTTGTGCATGGACTACACTCCGTGCTTCCTGAGGATTCTTCCAGTGAACCTCGATCTGCCATGTAATTTATCTGTGGTTAGTTTCACATAGTCGTTCCTCTTTAAATCGATTCGTAGCATAGATTTTTAGTGGATGTAACTGATTCCGGTGATTGTTCTGGAATTGCGTAATAATAGAATAATAGGTTGTTCTGCCTGTTTATGAGTATTGTGTTACATTTATCCGTGATGTGGGTCAACTGCCACTCAGTACACCAAACGTCGAGATTCTGCAGGTCTTCCTGCATTTCGTTACAATTTTTTTGTCGTCGTGACTTCTCCATATAAAAGGCCGCGTAAAGCTTTACGGAACTTACAATATTATCTACAAGGTCATTTATATATACTGTGAAAAGTAATGGTCCTTTAACACCCTCCTGGGTCAGTCCCGAAGTCGGTTTTACATCTGAAAATTTCTCTCCTTTGAGAATGACGTGTTGTGTTCTGTTTGCTAGAAACTCTACAGTCCGTTCGCACAGCTGGTCTCATACACAGTACACTCTTATATTGTTCATTAAGGGACAATGCGGACCTGTATCAAACGTCTTCAGCAAGTGAAGGAACACGACATCAACCTGGGAGCCAGTATTTACTGCTTTGTGGGTCTTTTGTAGGAAGAGACGGAGCTGGGTTTCACTTGGTCGTGGGTTCGGAACGCATGTTGATTCCTAGAAAAGAGATGATCGTTTTCCAGAAATGTCCTAATACTTGAGCATAAAACATGTTCATAAGTTCTACTACATACTGACGTCAGTGATACGAGCGTAAAGTTTCGTGAGTCCTGTCGATGTCGCTTCTTCAAAATGGAAATGATCTTCACATTTTTCCAAGCAGTAGGAACATTTCGCTGCTCCAGGAACCTGTGCTACGCTGCCGTTAGTAGATAAGAGAAGTTCTTTCCTAATCTGTGTATACAGGGTGGAGAAAAATTGTGTAACGAAACTTTAACCTAGGATAGTTGATTCCAGTAGGAACCAAAATTAATATTGTTGTGTAGGTCGACAAGGCACAATTTTTAAACTACAGAAACTTGGCGCCACGCGCTCCGACTGGCCGCAGGATTCCCCTGACGCCGAATGCTCTGGGCAACGCATGACCGCGAATGCTTTGCCTGCCGCAGATCATGATGTATCTAAGGCGGCCGCACGCTCGGTGGTAGCGCGCCAGCCTTCCACTCTGGGGGCGAATTCTCCCGAGTCCCGACACATCCATTGTATTTTCATGATAAGACGTACCGGGAATAAACCCGTCAACAGCTGTTTGTTCTCGTACAGAAAGTCTTTTTACAAATTGTGTCGGCCTTAAAAATGACCTTTTTTGTAGCTAGGGAATTGTTTACTTAAAGCACGTGCTCGAAATGGCGACCCTCTGACGCGACACAAGCCAGGTAACGTCGGTGTTTTGTGAAACTCTTTCAAAGATTCCTGGCATTGCCTTGATGTGATTGGCGGCATGCTGAAGGCAATCCATCCAGTCCTCTTCGTTTCTGGGTGGTTCGCGTCCGGGTGGGTGAACTAGAGCCTTGAAGAATCCCCACAGGAAAAGTCCGGTGACGTGACGTCTGGTGATCGCTGGAGCCATGTCCTGCGAGCACCTCTGCCAACTACCATGCCATCGAAGAGATCATTTAAATATCTGCGCACAACACGACTGTTACGTGCGGGCTCCCCATCATGCTGAAACAACATGTGTAGCCTTTATGTCCAAGGGAACATCTTCCAACAGGCCGGGTAGACTTCCTTGCAAAAAGTGAAGGTAATTTGCCCTGGTGAGTCGAGGAGGTAGACGCACCGGCCCAATCAGATGGTCACCCACAATGCCTGCCCAAATGTTGAGCGAAAATCGTTCCTGGTGTCCGTGGACGTACGTGACGTGATGATTTCCCCTTACCCAGTAATGAACGATTCAAGTGTTGTAAAGGCCATCCCGGTGGAAGGTGCACTTGTCGGCAAACAACACAATGGCGGGGAAGTCGGGATCTCGTGCAGAAAGTAGCAGAAACCACTGACAAAACCCTAGCATGTGTTCATGGTGCACCACAGGATGTAGGTCTTTGACACGATGGAAACTAAATGGATGCTGGCCGTCGCCCCTCAGAACCTCTCAGATTAACCGATGAGCGACCCCCATGTCGTGTCCAACCACTCGAGTTCTTGTCGTAGGTGCTTCCTCGTAACGCTCGAGAACAGTCTCTTCAAATGCAGCATCCCGTCGTGTTAGAAGTCTTCCAGCATCACCATGATATCGCGCTATCGAGCCTGTTTCGCAAGTCGCCGGTGAATTGCTGTAAACGTTTGCGAGTGTGGGTGGCGTCTTGCTGGGTACCATTCCTCATACAACCGTCGAGCTTCATGCGCATTACCGTCAGCTAGTCCATAAACAGAAACCATATATCGTTGTTCTTCAAACTTATTGTATGACTAAATTGCAGGTGACGTGTGTGTGCTCCGAAGCGAAGCTTACATGTGAATGCTTCTGACGTGAGGTGGAGACAAACAGCAAGACCTCTTCGACACGTATGCGTATCATGTTAGGGCAGTGACGGAGCGAGGGACATTTATATGTGTGAACCGACAACCATAGCGTTGCCCTTCAACCGATGAACGGCAACAGGGCAATCCGACGGCCAATCGAAGAGCGTGGCGCCAAGTTTCCGTAGTTTAATGGTTCAAATGGCTCTGAGCACTATGGTACTTAACATCTATGGTCATCAGTCCCCTAGAACTTAGAACTACTTAAACCTAACTAACCTAAGGACACCACACAACACCCAGTCATCAAGAGGCAGGGAAAATCCCTGACCCCGCCGGGAATCGAATCCGGGAACCCGGGCGCGGGAAGCGAGAACGCTACCGCACGACCACGAGCTGCGGACTTCCGTAGTTTAAAAATGGTGCATTATCGATCCACACAACATTAGTAATTTTAGTTCTTACTGGCATCAGCTTTCCAAGGTTAAAATTTAGTGACACAATTTTTCTCCACCCTTAGAATCGCATACGTATCTCTGGTACACTGCTGCTAGAAAATGAAGCAAGTTCTTTCGTAATTTGTATATAGAGTTGCATAGGTATCTAATGGGGTATAGTGGCTTTCCTTACGTTTACTTCTCACATTTTCAGACGTATGCTTTTCAAATTATGTATTTTACAATTTCAGATTATGTATTTTGCAATGTGATACACTAAGCGAGAATGTAAACAAATTGTTATGATTATATTAAAATATTTTACTGCAGTCTAATTAAAGAATTTATTATTATATACGCTGAGTTGCAAAAAGTCATCGTGTTCGACCACCTTTTGCCCGGCGTAGTGTAGGAGTTCGACGTGGCATGGACTCAACAAGTCGTTGGAAGTCCCCTGCAGAAATATTTAACCATACCACCTGTATAGTTATCCGTAATTGCCAAAGTGTTGCAGGAGCAGGATGTGCAAGAACTGACCTCTCGATTGCGTCCCATAAATATTCGATGGGATTCATGTCTGGCGATCTGGGTGCCCAAATTACTCGCTCAAACTGACCAGAACGTTCTTAAAACCAATCGCGAACAATTATTGCCCGGTGACATGGCAAATTCACATCCATAAAAATTCTATAGTTGTTTCGGACCATGAAGTCCATGAAAATGGTTTCCAACTGGCCGAACATAACCTTTTCCAATTAATGATCCACGTAAACACAACCACACCATTGTATTGTATTGTATGTTAACCGTGGGCTTAGAAACGACGCAGAGGCTCCATCGCCGCCGCAGCCGCAGTGCTCCACAACCCCACGATTACCGCAGTCCAGTCCGCGGCTCGTGATCTTGCGGTAGCCTTCTCGCTTCCCGCGCACGGGGTCCCGGGTTCGATTCCCGGCGGGGTCAGGGATTTTCTCTGCCTCGAGACGACTGGGTGCTGTGAGTCTTTCATCATCATTTCATCCTCATTCACTCGCAAGTGGCCGTAGTGGCGTTAAAGAACTTGTGGAGCGGCGGCCGAACCGCCCCGCGAGGGGTCTCCCGGCCACCAATGCCATACGCTCATTATCATTACCGCAGTCCACTTCACCCCACCGCTGCCCCACACGAAACCACTCCTTCAGGGTTATTGTGCGGTTCGGCCCCCAGCGGACCCCCCCCCCCCCCCCCCACCGGGAACGTTTCACAACAGACGAGTGTACCCCTATGTTTGTGTGGTAGAGTAATGGTGATCGTCGACATAGTGTAGCTGAGGTTGAATAAGGGGAACCAGCCGGCATTCGCCAAGGCAGGTGGAAAACCGCCTAAGACTGGCCGGCTCATCGGACCTCGACACAAGTCCGCCGGGCGGATTCGTGCCGGGGGACCAGGCGCTCCTTCCCAATCCGGAAAGCGGTGCGTCAGACCGCATGGCTAAGTGGATGGGCAACCACACCATTATGGAGCCACGACCAGTCTGCACAATGCCTTATTGACAACTTGGGTCCATGGCTTCCTCGGTTCTGCGCCACATCCGAACCCTACCATTACCTCTTACCAACTGAAATCGGGACTCATCTGACCAGACCACGATTTTCTAGTCGTCGAAGGCCCATCCGATGTGGTCACGAGCCCAGGAGAGGCGCTGCAGGCGATGCCGTGCTGTTAGCAAAGGCATTCGCGCCACTCGTCTGCTGACACAGCCCATTAACATCAAATTTCGCCACCCTGTCCTAACGGATGCATTCGCAGTACGTTCCACATTGGTTTCTGCGGTTATTCCGCGCATTGTTGCTTGTCTATTAGCACTGACAACTCTATCCAAACGCTGCTGCTCTCGGTCGTTAAGTAAAGGCTGTCGGCCACTGCATTGTCCTTGGTGAGAGGTAATACCTGAAATGTGGTATTCTCGGTGCACTCTTGACAACGTGGATCTCAGCATGTTGAATCTACTAACAATTTCCGAAATAAAATGGTCCTCGAGTCTAACTCCAACCATCACTACGTGTACAAAGTCTTTTAATTTCCGTCGTGCGGCCATAATCATGTCTGAAACCTTTTCACATGAATTATCTGTGTGCAAATGACAGCTCCGCATACGCACTGCCGTTTATGCCTTGTGTAAGCCATACTAGCGCCACGTGTAAAAGTGCATATCGCTATCCCATTGTCACCTCAGTGCAGAAACGTTTTATACATGGCATAACAGGTGCAAGTGAAGATATTTTTGTATGTGATACTTTAATATGTACTCACATTAGTGTGCAGGTTTTGTTTTCTCTGCGTCGAAAAATCTTCCCACAAACACGTCAAAAACTTTACGACCTGATGGCTTCTGCACGAGCGTAGCTGCACCACTAAATGAACTACGCTTGTCAGTATAGACTAAACATATTTTGTGCACACGTCCCCACATCAGCATATGACCTGCTGACCAGGGCAAAATAAGCATTAATGGCTTGCTCTTGCCACATATACTGATGGGCCCAAACATTATGATCACCTGCATTATCGCTTGTTTGACCGTCTATGGATCGAAATATATACTGATTCTGCGTATCAGGGATTCGTCAGTTCTTTTTCTGCTTTAAATTTGTGATAAGTTGATATGGGAGAAAACTACTGAGGTCATCGGTTCCTTAATCTAACTTTAACTTACACTGTGAACAACACACACACCCATGCCCGAGGGAGGACTTGAACCTCCGATGCGGTCAGCCATACGGACCGTGACAAGGCGCCTAGACCGGGCGGCTACCTCGCGCTAAGATTCGACAGTTTGTTGGTAGGTTTATGGAGGTATGTGGTATTCGATGTCTACGCACAGGTCATGTAATTCGGGCTGCTGATTTGCATACGCAGTGATGACGCCCAATAGCGACCCAGATAGTTCAAATGGCTCTGAGCACTATGGGACGTAACATCTGAGGTCATCAGTACCCTAGACTTAGAACCACTTAAACCTAACCTAAGGACATCACACACATCCATGCCCAAGGCAGGATTCGAACCTGCGACCGTAGCAGCGGTGCGGTTCCGGACTGAAGCGCCTGGAACCGCTCAGCAACAGCGATCGGCGACCCAGATGGGTTCCATAGGATTTCCATCAGGCGAATTTGGTTCCAAATGGTTCAAACGGCTCTAAGCGCTATTAGACAACATCTGAGGTCATCAGTCCCGTAGACGTAGAACTTCTTGAACCTAACTAACTTAAGGACATCACACATCCATGCCCGAGGTAGGATTCGAACCTGCGACCGTAGCAGCAGCGCGGTTCCGGACTGAAGCGCCGAGAACCGCTCGACCACAGCGGCCGGCAATTTGGTTCCCGAGACATCAATGTGGTTTCACTAAAATGCTGTAGCTCCGAGATATGGACAATTATAATGTTGAAATATGACATCGTCGTCGAGGAAGACATCAAGCACGAAGGGACGCAGGTGGTTCGCAGCTTTCGGCGGGTCTTCGATTACTACCACAAGTCCCATGCAAGCGCAGGAGAATGTCTCCCAGAGTATAATACTGCTCCCAACAGCCTGTGTCCGTGGCACACTGCACGTTTTGAGTAGCCGTTCACGTCTATGACCGCGTTTGTGGAGACGACCTTGGACCAATGGTCAAATCCCGATGGTCCCGCGCCCACAGCAATCGTAACTGACGACTTCGTTGGTTCAACATGTGAACACGTAGGGGTGGCTGCTTCGGAGCTCCATGTTCAACAATGTACGATGAACGGTGCGCTCTGAAATACTCGTGCATGCACCAACATTGTACTCTTTTGACAGAGATTCCACAGATCGTCATCTATCCTACGAAACAGAGCAGAGAAGCCTCTGAACCCCACATTCTGTGAAAGAGTCGTGGACGTCCAACCATTTAGCGCCTAGTGGTAGTTTCACTGTTCTTATACCTCTTTCTGTAGATGCTTACGAGAGTAGCACTTGACATTCGACCAGCTTCGCCGTTTTCTAGATTCTCGTTGACAAACTTCGCATAATAGTAATCTGTTCTTTGACAAAGTCGCTTATCTCAGTGGATTTCCCCATTTGCAGCCCAGGTCTTTGCTAGGGTGATCCCCCATCCGTCTCTGCTGCGCTTGCATACTTTTCGTAGCGCGTCACGCGCCCGCAACGTCACCACGCGACATCAACATCGCGGTGGGCAGTGTTCATAATGTCAGTGTATACTTTTAGGTACTAACCCACCTGTACAACTTGTAATAACTATAGTCCGTAAATGGCGCAAATATTGTCGCTCAGTACATCATCATCAAGTACCAATAGAAATCTCTGCTGTTATACCCGTTACACAATGTAAATTATATTATTTCTACGACTTTTAATATCTTGTACAACTCTGGCACATTTAAAGTGGGTATGATGACAAGTTATACGAGGGTCACTCCAAAACAAATGCACACTATTTTTTTTAAATCCATACTTTATTCTACATGTTTGAAAGTTTTACAGTGTGTAGATACAATATTTTAATTTCTCCACATAATTTCCATCCCTCTCAACTGCCTTACGCCATCTTGGAACCAGCGCCTGTATACCCGCACGGTAAAATTCTGGACAAACCTGTTGGAGCCACTGTTTGGCAGCATGCTCAAGAGGATCATCATCTTCAAACCTTGTTCCACGAAGAGAGTCTTTCAGTTTCCCAAAGAGATGATAGTCGCATGGAACCAGGTCAGCACTGTAAGGTGGGTGTTTCAGTGTCGTCCATCCGAGTTTTGTGATCGCTTCCATGGTTTTTTGACTGACATGTGGCCATCCATTGTCATGCAACAGCAAAACATCCTGGTTTTGCCGATGTGGTCGAACACGACTCAGTCGAACTTGAAGTTTCTTCAGTGTCGTCATATATGCATCAGAATTTATGGTGGTTCCACTTGGCATGATGTCCACAAGCAAGAGTCCTTCGGTATCGAATAATACCCTAGCCATAACTTTTCTAGCACAAGGTGTGGTTTTGAATTTTTTTTTCTTGGGTGAATTTGCTTGGTGCCAATCCACTGATTGCCTCTTCGTCTCTGGTGAAAGACGATGGAGCCATGTTTCATCACCTGTCACAATTCTTCCAAGAAATTCATCTTCACCATTCTCGTAGTGTTCTGAAAGTTCGCTGCATACCGTTTTTCTTGTTTCTTTGTGAGCCGCTGTCAACATCCTGGGAACCCAGCCGGCAAAAACCCTTTTTAACGCCAACACTTTCAGTATTCTGTAAACACTTCATTCCCCTATCCCAACGTAGCGTGACAATTCGTTCACTGTGATGCGTCTGTCAGCAGTCACCAATTCGTTAACTCTCTACACATTGTCTGGAGTGTGGGCAGTACGAGGCCTGCCGCTGCGAGGACAATCCTCAATATTGCTGCTACGACTTCTGCACCACTTGTTAGCAGCAGACACAGTGGCTGCGCCAAAGACTGAGACGGCGTGGAGCTTTACAAGTATTTATTGAACTTTCTTTACAATTTCTCCCTCGTCGTCGCTGCGCAGCCCTGCGGATCCCTCCGCCTGTCTGCTGCTGTGTAGATTCTCCGGAAATGCACGCAACGCACGCCACTGATCGCACTTGGAAGCCTCAGGCCACCAGTGCTCCACTGAAGCCAGGAAGCCCTGTGGTTGAGATGAACTCGTCGCCGCTCGGCGCACCAGTACGGGCACCCCCACGGAGCCGGGTCGCCGTGAGGTCAGCTGCCGATGCCTCCTGCACCGGCAGCTGGGAAGCCGTCAGTTGCGATGTCCGCGAGGTCCCTTCATGGACGGTCCACGCGCCGTGGGGCCAGGTTGCTGTGAAGTCCGGGCGTCAGTCTCCGGCGGCACCTGTGACCAAGACCGCACTGCGGCCGGTCCTGCTGGAAGTTTTCGCTGTAGTTAGTCAGTCATGGTGCCGACCGAACTCAGGCCGACCTCCAGAGCTGAAGTTGACATATGGCGGCGAACGGATGACTCCTGCGAGCTGGAACAGACTTCCAGAATCGTCACCTACGAAGACTGAATATTCGGACACGGACCACGTCCGTCCTCGGATCCGAACTGCTTTCTAATGGCTTCTGTCTGTTGCTGCCTGCGCTCCACTATTTATATCCGGCAGGAGGACGTTTTTTACCCTCGGTGTTAGCTTTTTGTTATTACTCCCGCAGTATATTGCAGTGTAACTTAGCATGCTGGCCTCACTTCCCCTTACTCAGCAATCTCCAGGCTTCGCTCAGCGCTCAGTCTGTGTGCGTCCTTGCGTCAGCTTGTTGGTAGACTGCTGCTGTCAGGAAGGCTATCTGTGTCTGCCTACTTCGCAGCTCCTCGGTCGCCGACGTGCCTCTGTTTTGCCATTCTCCAATGCATGAAGCAACACTTATTACATGTGGCCGCAACATTGCAGTGGCCGCTTTCATCACGTAACATGCATGCCCACCGACTAACTGTACTGTGATCGACAGCAGCATCTCCATACACCTTTTTCAACCTCTTGTGGATGTTTCCCACTGTCTCGTTTTCACAGTACAGGAATTCTATGACAGCACGTTGTTTCTGACGAGCGTCAAATGTAGCAGCCATCTTGAAGACATGCTGTGACGGCGCCTCTCACGGGAACTGGTTGAACTAAGTTTGAAAACAAGCGGGAAGGATGTATCTACACACTGTAAAACTTTGACACATGCAGAATGAAAACTGTATTTTTACAAAAATAGTGTGATTTAGTTTTGGAGTGACCATCGTATTTGCGGGAGAGGGGAAAGATGGGGAATTTCCAAGAATGATTGCCTATCGAAGTTGGAGGGCTCCAAATGGTACGTATCGAAGGTGCGATAGTAAATCGATTATGGAAGTCTTGTGGCGCGCGTTACGAGTATGTTTCAAGTTGTCATTACAGCAACGACGAAAGAAAAATGTTAGTGAAGCACTTGTAAATTCAAAGGACACGACTTACCTTACTCGTCGTCAGTGTTACCGTCTTGTGACAGTCCGCGTGATGTACAAGCGACAGGGGCAATTCCTTTTTTCCCGCACCCAGGGTAAACTCTGCCAATATCGAGCAGGAATATCGGCAGAGTGTCGCATGCGTCGACTTTCCCCTGCAAACGCAAGTTGTGAAAGTATAGGCACTGGAAGAAGTACAGTTCGTCCCTCTGTCCTGGAGGCCCTTCTCTTTTTATTGTAGACTTCACAGACTTCCACAGCCGTTCTATATTCTGGGTATGGACACTGGCGTCATCTGAAGAGACGAACTCCACAGAGTGGTTCACGAATTCGTGGTCGAATCCTTTGGCTTTGAGAGTCTGGTACGACTGAAACCCGTCTGTGACAACTTCTGTTCCAGGCAGTATGAAATGTTTTATGAGACCCACTAAAGCCACCTTATCTCGGGACAATACCCTCACAACGAGACACTTGCGAGACTCCCTTTCTATCCCACCGAAAACCCAAATACACTCCTGGAAATTGAAATAAGAACACCGTGAATTCATTGTCCCAGGAAGGGGAAACTTTATTGACACATTCCTGGGGTCAGATACATCACATGATCACACTGACAGAACCACTGGCACATAGACAACGGCAACAGAGCATGCACAATGTCGGCAATAGTACAGTGTATATCCACCTTTCGCAGCAATGCAGGCTGCTATTCTCCCATGGAGACGATCGTAGAGATGCTGGATGTAGTCCTGTGGAACGGCTTGCCATGCCATTTCCACCTGGCGCCTCAGTTGGACCAGCGTTCGTGCTGGACGTGCAGACCGCGTGAGACGACGCTTCATCCAGTCCCAAACATGCTCAATGGGGGACAGATCCGGAGATCTTGCTGGCCAGGGTAGTTGACTTACACCTTCTAGAGCACGTTGGGTGGCACGGAATACATGCGGACGTGCATTGTCCTGTTGGAACAGCAAGTTCCCTTGCCGGTCTAGGAATGGTAGAACGATGGGTTCGATGACGGTTTGGATGTACCGTGCACTATTCAGTGTCCCCTCGACGATCACCAGTGGTGTACGGCCAGTGTAGGAGATCGCTCCCCACACCATGATGCCGGGTGTTGGCCCTGTGTGCCTCGGTCGTATGCAGTCCTGATTGTGGCGCTCACCTGCACGGCGCCAAACACGCATACGACCATCATTGGCACCAAGGCAGAAGCGACTCTCATCGCTGAAGACGACACGTCTCCATTCGTCCCTCCATTCACGCCTGTCGCGACACCACTGGAGGCGGGCTGCACGATGTTGGGGCGTGAGCGGAAGACGGCCTAACGGTGTGCGGGACCGTAGCCCAGCTTCATGGAGACGGTTGCGAATGGTCCTCTCCGATACCCCAGGAGCAACAGTGTCCCCAATTTGCTGGGAAGTGGCGGTGCGGTCCCCTACGGCACTGTGTAGGATCCTACGGTCTTGGCGTGCATCCGTGCGTCGCTGCGGTCCGGTCCCAGGTCGACGGGCACGTGCACCTTCCGCCGACCACTGGCGACAACATCGATGTACTGTGGAGACCTCACGCCCCACGTGTTGAGCAATTCGGCGGTACGTCCACCCGGCCTCCCGCATGCCCACTATACGCCCTCGCTCAAAGTCCGTCAACTGCACATACGGTTCACGTCCACGCTGTCGCGGCATGCTACCAGTGTTAAAGACTGCGATGGAGCTCCGTATGCCACGGCAAACTGGCTGACACTGACGGCGGCGGTGCACAAATGCTGCGCAGCTAGCGCCATTCGACGGCCAACACCGCGGTTCCTGGTGTGTCCGCTGTGCCGTGCGTGTGATCATTGCTTGTACAGCCCTCTCGCAGTATCCGGAGCAAGTATGGTGGGTCTGACACACCGGTGTCAATGTGTTCTTTTTTCCATTTCCAGGAGTGTATGATCTACTTCACTTTTAGAAGGTCGTCCTCTCTGATTCTTTCGTCTAGCAATATGAGATTCATCTACTTCTACTGTTTTATTCGGTCCACCAATTGGCACACTGTCATTTTTCACTATCACGTAGCACACTTCTCGGGAAAACCCGAAGTAGTCACACACTGTATATGCCGATAACTCCGTTTCTGATGCTGTCGCTTGCAACGTGTAATCTCGAGTCCAGCATGACAAGAATTACGCTCGTCTCAATCGATAATTTGGAGGACTCGAACCACGTATTTTTCCTGAGCTGGTTCGCTTTTCGCAAAGTCCGCAATGAAATTGCAACGGAATCTCCGTGTCCACACTCCTCTTACGAAGTTTCACAGACTTCGTAGCACCACAGTCAACACAGTCCCTCCTTTCCTCGTCCGGCAGAAGTCCATATTTCCGGCAAAAAGTCAAACATTTGTGTATGGTGGATATGTATGGAATTAGAGTTTTCCATGTGAGGCAATCCGCCGAAGAAACGTCAGAAGCAGCAGACATTGCACTCGCTATCAAGAGAAACCGTGTCGATTTCCCAAAGGAATCACAAACAATTACGGCGGGAATGTAATGTACCTGAACTGAAGAAACAACGCAAAACTGATAAAAATGACTATCACAAAGAACTGATCATAACGCGCACCACGAGACTCCCATAATCGTTACTATCGCACGTTCGATATGTATCGTTTGGAGCCCTCCAACTTCGATAGGCAATCATTCTTGGAAATCACCGAAAGATGCAGTAAGACACTGTGATCATCCCCTCGCGCAAACGTCGAATCCTGGAGCCGCGCCTCGGTGCAACTGAGGGCGAACTCGGTGTGGTTTTCCCAATAGCTTCGTCATAGTGCAGCAGCGCTCTGGAACGCCAGCGACGCCTCGTGTTGCAGGGGTTGGCGCCAGTAGCAGCTCCGGCGGCGGCGGCGGCGAGGCGCGTCGTGGCCGGCGGGCCACGCCCCCTCGCCGCTGCGCGGTGTGCGGGGACCGCGCCTACAGCCTGCACTTCGGCGGCCTGTCGTGCGACAGCTGCAAGGCCTTCTTCCGGCGCTCCGTGCAGAGCCGCGCCTGCCTCACCTTCCGCTGCCCCCACTCCAGGCCCTGCCTCGTCACAGTCACTTCCCGCCGCTGTTGCCAGGTAACGGCACTCGCTTTCTTCGTAGCACACACTTCTTTGTTTTGACTGCACTTTTATCTAGAGGGCGCACTAACCGTTAATAATCACGTAATACTGCTAAATTTTTTCGGTTTACCAGATAGGTAGCCAAAAAGTTTTAATTATCTCTTAGAAAAATCGAGGTGCCAGCATGATATACGAGGGGCGTTCAGAAAGTAAGCTCCGATCGGTCGCGAAATGGAAACGACTATGAAAATCCGATAAAGCTTTGCACAGATGTGTTGGGTAGTGTCTCTAGTATAACCCCAGTTAGCATCACGTCGCTCTTCTCATTTCTGAGCTCCCAGTGAGTGCGTAAAGATGTCTAGAAAATAGTGTCTGCCGCCAAGTACGAGGGCCTGGTGAGAAATTTCGCCTGAAGCTATGCAGCTAACATTACATAACTGTCGTGCTGTTTCGTCTTCACGACAATTCTCAGCCGCATTCTGCAGGGGCAATGAAGATGCTCCTGCATCGTTTTCAAATGGAAATGTTAGATTACCCACAATACAGTCCGCAATTGTCTCCCCCTGAGTTTCATCTCTGGTCACATGAACCGCTGTCTTTGAAGACAACATTTTGACACAGACAACGAGGTGTAGGCCAGTGTGGAGAATTGGCGGAAAGCACTGGCGGCTGCCTTCTATGATGAGGCTATTGAAAAGTTGGTACAACGCTATGACAAAAGTCTAAGTCAGAACGGCGACTACGTAGAGAAGTAGCTGAAAGGCGTAGCTAATTGTTACAAGTAAAACATTTCTGATGTTCACTGTGGTTTCAATTTGGCAATCAATCGGAGCTTACTTTCTGAACAGGCCTCGTATAACAACCTCAAGCCCAGGTTCGCCTGCCTCGAAAGGCAACAACGGGGGGGGGGGGGGGGGGGGGTAGAATATCGTCGCTATACAGCTGTGCTGTGTAGGTACGGCCTAGTATCTCATTGACCGGGATATAACGGGCTTCGAAATGAGCCCCAATGACTAGCGAAGACGTGTCTGGGGATGCCCCCGGACAGATTAGATTAGATTTATACTAGTTCCATGGATCATGAATACGATATTTCGTAATGATGTGGAACGAGTCGAATATTCCAATACATGACATAATTAGGTTAATTTAACAACATACTTAAGTTAATATAACAACTTTATTTTTTGTGTTTTTTGTTTTTCTTTATTTTTTATTTTTATTTTATTATTTTTTAAATACTTTTTTTCCTTTTTTTTCTTAATTTATATCTAAAAATTCCTCTATGGAGTAGAAGGAGTTGTCATTCAGAAATTCTTTTAATTTCTTCTTAAATACTTGTTGGTTATCTGTCAGACTTTTGATACTATTTGGTAAGTGACCAAAGACTTTAGTGCCAGTATAATTCACCCCTTTCTGTGCCAAAGTTAGATTTAATCTTGAATAGTGAAGATCGTCCTTTCTCCTAGTATTGTAGTTATGCACACTGCTATTACTTTTGAATTGGGTTTGGTTGTTAATAACAAATTTCATAAGAGAGTATATATACTGAGAACCTACTGTGAATATCCCTAGATCCTTAAATAAATGTGGGATTCGGCTCTACGACTGTGAGAGATGGCCTGGGGTGCCATTTCTTTTCATAGGAGGATGTAAGGGATCTGTGATCCCACAAACATAGATGCTAGTATCCGACACCCAGGTCGATGGCAGACAGGAGTCGATTGTCGAGCGCTGCTGGAGGCAGTGAGACAGTGTTGAGTGAGCAGTAGTAGTGGAGAGACGGGCAAGAATGGTGGTTGAGTAAATTCACCGGAGTATGACAAATGAGCGCGTCCCCCTGATCGTCGTGGGGTGGATCCTCATCGATACCGATTCGCGAGTGATATGAAAGCAAAAGTGACAAGTGCCGAATTACGTGTTTCGCGTCAACCGCGTCGGCCAGCAACAACCATGGACTGCAGTGAGTATTGTTGTGAATGTTAACCATCATCATTGCGTGTGACGAAGTACTTAATATCAGCAACCAATAAAAGATAAAACCGTAATTAGACGCGTAAGGCGAAGGTAGCAACTGCCTCAGAATTTGTGTGTTAGTGGTAAATACATATCAGTTTGTACATCGCAACCTTTGTGGTTCTTAATAGTAGACAAACTTTCAACCATTCCACTATTCAGTCTCAGAACAGCCGCACTCGGTTGAAATACCCCCGAAACCACAGCAGAAAAACCGATAGTCTTTCATCCATTAAGCACACGGTCATACAATCATAATAATTAACTGTTTGGCGGCTTCGGTAAATCGCTCAAAACCCAATAAAGGACCATAACGGGGGTGTTACAAGGACCCTTTCGGTGTCATCCGCGGCGCCCTTACAGGACAGCGGCATGCCCAAGATATTCTGCCCACAACTTTGTTACCCTTCGTGGCAAAGCCATATTGGGATTACATTTCAGCAACATAATGCTCTCTCGCACACGGCGACAATTTCTACTGCTTGTCTTCGCACTTGGCCAGCAAGATCGCCGGATCTTTCCTCAATTGAGAAAGTTTGCAGCATTACGTGTAGCGCCCTCCAGCCTACTCTTGATTTTGACGATCTAACGTGGCAATTGGACAGAATCTGGCAGGGCATCTCTCAAGTGGACATCCAACATCTCTGTCAATCAGTGCCAAGCCGACTAACTGCTTGTGTAAGGACCAAAAGTGGACCAACGCATTGCTGACTTGCTCAGTTTGTGAAGCTCTCTCTCTTGAATAAATCATCAAATTTTTCTGAAACTGTAATTTGTTTTTCTCTAGATGTGCATTACATCTACCGATTTCCGTCCCATTCGGATAATTCCTTTTTTTGTCTTAGAGTGTTTAGTGTCTTACTCATCCTACATAGCTCCCATGAGGCCTATGACTCACACATATAAGGATCGACTATTCCTGGGGCACTAAGCAGTAACATTGATTTCTAAGTTAAATTCTAGACAATCTTTCATTGAAAGAACCTCTCGAACGCCAGGAATAATTTTAAGCACTTGCGATATACATGTCTCTTACTATCTAAACAAAACAAAAATATGACTTTGAAACTGTTGAGGTAAGACACCCATAGCACCACTGGAGATGGCGCTGACATGTAATCATAGAAAATTGAAACCGACAGAAGTTCGAACTGACAGTTTGCAGAGTCCGTAGTTTAATTGAAACAATCCTGATGACATATGTCCAAATTATGTCAAATAGAATTTACATAATTCTGTAGAGCCTTCATGAAGTTTGTTAAGAAACGACTAGAGCTCTATAGGATCTTCAGTAACTACCACATGTCCGTAAAATAGTTTCACCGTAACTCTATCTATATTCTGAGCAGCTGAGATAAATTAGTAACAGGGCAGGGCTGGATAACTACTCAATATTACAGCTAAGAATGACAGGCAGATACAATGGGTGTCAACCAAGATCGTATAAGAAGCGCATTATAGTTGCCTGAAATTAAAAAAAGAAATCTGCATCATCTTCACGTTTCACCAATTGGAAAAGAAGTACACACATCAAAAAAGTTTTGCATCACCTCGGTTCCGGGAATTCCGGAACCTGTACAGAAAATTGGGATAGATATCAACATAAACATCATTTCTGCCCTTTATATTGCTCATGAAATCCACGCAGTGCATGTTGTACCACCACACAGCGAGACCTTCAGAGGTAATGGTCCAGATTGCTGTACACACTGGTACCTCTAATATACAGTAGCACGTCCTCTTGCATTGATGCACGCCTGTATTCGTCGTGGCGTACTATCCACAAGTTCATCAAGGCGCTGTTGGTCCAGATTGTCCCACTCCTCAACGGCGATTCGGCGTAGATCCCTCAGAGAGTTAGTGGATCACGTCATACATTAACAGCCCTTTACAGTCTATCCCAGGCATGTCCGATAGGGTTCATGTCTGGAGAACATGCTGGCTACTGCAGTCGAGCGATGTCGTTATCCTGAAGGAAGTCATTCACAAGATGTGCACGATGGCAGCGCGAATTGTCGTCCATGAAGACGAATGCCTCGCCAATATGCTGCCGATATGGTTGCACTATCGGTCGGAGGAAGGCATTCACGTGTCGTACAGCCGTTACAGCGCCTTCCATGGCCACCAGCGGCTTACGTCGGCCCCACATAATGCCACTCAAAACAGCAGGGAACCTCCACCATGCTGCACTCGCCGGACAGGGTGTCTAATGCGTTCAGCCTGACCGGATTGCCTCCAAACCCGTCTCCGACGATTTTCTGGTTGAAGGCATATGCGACACTCATCGGTGAAGAGAAAGTGATGCCAATCCTGAGCGGTCCATTCTACATGTTGTTGGGCCCATCTGTAACGCGCTTCATGGTGTCGTGGTTACAAATATGGACCTCACCATGGACGTTGGGAGTGAAGCTGCGCATTATGCATCCTATCGCGCACAATTTGAGTTGTAACACGACGTCCTGTGGCTGCCCGAAAAGCATTATTCAACATGATGGCGTTGGTGTCAGGGTTCCTCCGAGCCATAATCCGTAGGTGGCGGTCATCCAATGCAGCAGTAGCCCTTGGGCGGCCTGAACGAGGCATGTCATAGACTGTTCCTGTCTCTCTGTATCTCATGTCCGAACAACATCGCTTTGGTTCACTCCGAGGCGCCAGGACACTTCCCTTTGAGAGCCTTTCCTGGCACAGAGAAACAATGCGGACGCGATCGAACCATGGTATTGACCGTCTAGGCATGATTGAACTACACACAACACGAACCGTGTACCTCCTTCCTGGTGGAATGACTGGAGCTGATCAGCTGTCGGACGCCCTCCGTCTAATAGGCGCTACTCATGCATGGTTGTTTACATCTTTGGGCGGTCTAAGTGACATCTCTAAACAGTCAAAGGGACTGTGCCTGTGATTCAATATCCACAGTCAACGTCTGTCGTCAGCAATTCTGGGAACCGGGGTGATGCAAAACTTTTTTTGATGTGTGTATATGATACACGACAACGATGACACGCGTACTATTAAACACAGGTGAATTTTCAACTCACCAGTTCCGAATGTGACTGAAGGAACATCCAATTGATGTTTAACCTCTTAATGTTGTGTAATATATCTAGAGACATTATGTTCGGGATGTATAGGTTGTTTTGGATAGTAAATATTATTTATACGTTTTATTTGTTTATTTATAACAGAATTACTATATGTTGCTTTATTTGCTAGTTGAGTAATCTAAGAATCGTTTGTTTCTATCTACAACTTTTGTCAATGACGATCAGTGAGAAGTACAGTGGACTCACTATTAGGGAAGATATTATATAAGGGTGTTGTTTGGTTGTACTGCGATGGACAAACACCGATGAAACAAAAAAGACCTAACTTTTCGTCTCAATTTCTTGAAAATGCAGGAGAGAACACTAATTATGTTTATTTTAACACACAGGCATGTCGTTATGCCAAGTGTTTGGCAGCTGGTATGGAGCCGGGTTGGGTTTTAAGTGAACAAGAGCGCCATCAGAAGGTTGCCAAGAAATGTGCAGAATCTCCAACGCAGGACAATAAGGTATGTATTCGTTTAACTAATGTATCCATTTCAAAAACTTTCTTCATAAACGAACTATGAAGTCCCTGACCCACAAAAGGACAACCTTAAAGTAATTTCTCTTCCTTCATGAAAGTCTTATTTCTTGCAGCCGATATGAGATATCTGACGTGCCCAAACGTAAAAGGTAGTGAATAATTTTCGCATGCTCATATACGATTTAAAATTTAATGACACGTTTACATAGATGTCGTTAACAGATTGCTCACTTCGGTTACTGCTATTATAGAAATCCGGCTCCGTTGTGTTTTCTGAAGCCCTACTTACCCGTCTTACAATACTTAATAGGCAAGTTCAAGTCGTAGCATATGCGGATGACGTAGCATTAATGCCAAGGAATGTAAGGTCACTAAAGGGGAACTACGATATGTTAGAGGAAGCAGCAAAAGATGTAGGTTTAGAAGTAAACGTAAACAATACAAACTATATGGTGATGAGGGAGCCCAATATAAACGGACAAAAGAATTCAATAATGGGTGAGAAAGAATATGAAAGAGGGAAAACACTTAAATGCGAGTATTTAGGTTCTATAATAACGGAGGGCGATAAAGTAGCAGTAGAAATTCAAGAAAGGATAGCGAGTGGAAATCGTTGCTATTTTGCCTTGCAGAATGTATTTAATTCCAGGAATGTTAGCAGGAAAACAAACATCAAAATATGCACTACCATATTAAGACCTATAGTAATATATGGATCAGAAGGCTGGGTATTGACAATAAAGGAGGAGAACTTGTTATTGAGATGGGAAAGAAAGATACTGAGAAAAATGTTTGGAGCAGTGAGAGAGGAAGATGGCTGGAGAATAATGACAAAGGTAGAACTACAAACTCTTTTTGGACAGATGGATATTGTTGTTAAAATTAAGCAGGGAAGAATAAGATGGGCAGGCCATGTACAGAGAATGCCAGAGACTCGGTGTGTCAAGAAAGTTTTCATGGGAACACCTTACGGGAGAAGGAGAAGAGTTAGACCCAGGAAAAGGTGGCTGGACGATATGGAAGAATATCTAAAGACGATGGGAATAAGAAATTGGAGAAGGAAGGCGATGGACAGAGAAGAATGGAGGCAGGTGATACAAGTAGCCAAGGTTCTTGAAGGACTGTCGAGCCAACCAAGAAGAAGAAGAAGACTTACCCGTCTACATATCTCTTCTGCATTATACTGTCGAAGAGAAAAATTATGGTACCAAGAAGGAATAGTGAAACGAAAGTTGGTAGGTGTGTTTCTACATCTGAAAGATGATGTCTGTTCAGATTTTGTACCAGTCGCATAAGAGCGACGCTATGAGGAGGCAAATCAAATTTGCTTTAAATACGTGCTGTAACAATCGTGAGCGCTCACCTCTGAGACGACAAAGACGCCATTATCAACACCCCACTGAGTTTTAACGACGTCGTATCATAGAACTACGAAATGTTGGATGTTCCTTCTCCGATAATGCAGAAAGTCTTGGCAGGAATGTAGCCACTGTACATTATTGCTGGCAATGGTGGTCACGAGATTGTAACGTCACAAGAAGACCGGGCTCTGGACGGTCACGAGGCATTACCGAGAGGGGAGATCATCACGTTTGGCGTATGGCTCTGGCGCATCGTACTGCATCTGCAGCAGCAATTTGTGAGGCAGTTGGCACCACAGTGACACAACGAGCTGTTACAAATCGGGTATTTCGAGGACACCTCCGGGCCAGAAGCCCTGTAGCGTTCGTTCCACTGACCCCAAACCACCGCCATCTGCGTCTTTAGTGGTGTCAAACGGAAGGTCATTGGACGGCAGTGTAGCGGTATGTTGTGTTTTCTGATAAAAACTGGTTCTTTCTCGATCCAGTGATGCCCATGTGTTAGTTAGGAGGCCGGTAGAGGGCCTGTAAGCAACCTGGCTGCGTGCGCGACACACAGGTCCTACACCTGCAGTTATGGTCTGGAATGCCTTTTCATGTAACAGCAGGAGCACTCACACTGTTATCCCACGCACCCTGACTGCAGATGTGTACGTCAATCTGGTGATTCGACCTGTTGAGCCGCCAATCATGAACAGCATTCCAGGAGATGTTTTCCAACAGGATAACGCTCACCCAAATAGCACTGTTGTAATACAACATGCTCTGCTGAGTGTCGACACGTTGCCTTGGCTTGCTCGGTCACCAAATCTGTCTTCAATCGAGCTCATATGGGACATCATCGGGCATTAACCGTTCCAGTATTGACCGACCAAATGAAGCGTGTATAGAACTCCATCCTACAAATTGACATCCGGTTTCTGTTCAACAGAATTAATGCACGTCTGCGTACTTTCGTTCAACATTCCGGCGGTTACACCGGTTATTAAAGTATCAGAATTTCACATTTGCAGTGTCTTATCTCGTGGTTACATTAACCTGTGATCTTGCAGTGTTAATCACTTAAATATGGTTCAAATGGCTCTGAGCACCATGGGACTTAACATCTGAGGTCATCAGTCCACTAGAACTTAGAACTAATTAAACCTAACTAACCTAAGTACATCACACACATCCATGCCCGAGGCAGGATTCGAACCTGCGAGCGTAGCGCTCGCGCGGCTCCAGACTGAAGCGCCTAGAACCGCTCGGCCACTCCGGCCGGCTAAATATCTTATCTAGACAAATGTATTTCCGAAATTTCATTAGTCTACACCTAATTATTTTTTGTTATTGCGATTTTTTCCCCACTATATTTCTCCTTCGAACTCCGGTCAGTGTTGATATTCAGTGTTGATATCATTTATGGTATCTTTGACCATAATATTTTCCGAGAAAATTTTTACTTTCCTCGGTGAATCATTTACGGACATGAAAAAAATAGTACAAGTATATTAAGTATTTGTAGTTTTAGTAGCGTCTGTTAAAATTAAGTAATTGCTTTTAGAATTTCCTTTATACAAGAGATGTGGTCATGGAGAAAATGGGATGTGCGCAAATAAGCTTCTTCACGTTGAACACTGATTTCTGAACGTGCACCGTAGGAGCACTTAATATGAAATCATAGGATACTTATAGCGCTGACGGTTGTCAAAAATGGCTCTGAGCACTATGGGACTTAACTTCTGAGGTCATCAGTCCCCTAGAACTTAGAACTACTTAAACCTAACTAACCTGAGGACATCACACAATCCATACCCGTTGCAGGAGTCGAACCTGCGACCGTAGCGGTCGCGCGGTTCCAGACTGAAGCGCCTAGAACCGCTCGACCACCCCGGCCGACTGACAGTTGTCAGTGAAGATCGATATTTATACGGAATATGAGATGGAATTATCACATAGACTCGCCGGCCGTTGTGGCCGAGCGGTTCTAGGCGCTTCAGTCTGGAACCGCGCGACCGCTACGCTCGCAGGTTCGAATCCTGCCTCGGGGATGGACGTGTGTGATGTCCTTAGGTTAGTTAGGTTTAAGTAGTTCTAAGTTCTAGGGGACTGATGACCTCAGATGTTAAGTCCCATAGTGCTCAAAGCCATTTGAACCATTTGATCACATAGACTCAGTAGTGGGTAAAACAAATGGTAGACTTCCATTTATTGGTAGAATACTAGAGAAGTGCACTCAGTATACGAAGGAGATAGCTTAAAAATCACTCGTGCGACCGGTTCTAGATTATTGCTCAAAGGTGTGGGACCCGTACAAAATAGGACTAACAAAGGATATTGAACGCCTACAAATAAGGGCAGCACGAATGATCACATGTTTGTTTGATCCGTGGGCGTGTGTTACCGTGATGCTGAACTGGCAGACTCTTGAAGATAGAAGTAAACCATCCCGTGAAAGACCATTAACAAAGTTTCAAGAACCGGCTTTAAATGACGGCTCTAGGAATATACTACAATCCTCTACGTATCGCTCGCATAGGGATCGTGAGGATATGATCAGAATAATTACAGCACGTACAGAGGGATTCAGACAATCATTCTTCCCGCATTCGTTTTGAATGGAATGGGAAGAAACCCTTACAACTGGTACAATGGGATATACCCTCTGCCATGTAAATCACAGTGGTTAACAGAGTACAGAAGCAGTTATAGATATAGAAATAAATCCATATACCATCCGATCAGTTAAAACCATCAAATATCAATTACGCCAATCGAGGCTGTGATTACCGAATTTTATTGCGTGTTTTCGTAATATAGCGCGACTGCCATCAATTCCTAAAAACAAAAAGGTCATTTTGCTGTCTTATGCAACACAAGGTTTGGACACATTTACTTAAGGAAGGAATTTCTACTTGTGTATAAGAGCGAAGAATAAGTAATTCGTTGATCATGTCATTTATTACAACACAGGGTCTTTTAATTTTGTTGTGACGTCAGCTTCTAAGTGTGCGACAGCACACCTTAAAACAGTTATTCCTGAGTAGCTACTTATAAACAAACACGTTCATTAAACTCGGTTAGTACATGCAGTTTAAACGTAATACAATATAATAGAAAATCTTTTTCTTACACAGTTACTATAATTATAACAAACTCTTTAGCCCAAACAAATTGCAAAATCAAAATAACCGATTCTAGTGATCACGTTTAGTGTGAAATTGAGTTCGTTCAGATGCGAAGTTGATAAGTGTAGAATGAAGTTCACTTGGCTGACACATCGAAATCATTGCAATGCAAAGTCCAAAAAGTAAGTTAAATCTTCACTGAGTGGCAAGGTTCCTATATTGCAAGGTGATTGTCGCTGGGAGGCTAAGTCCAACTACTGTTCACGTGGATGCCGAGTCCAACGGAGCCATGGTCGGTGGTGAGAGCGACGTCTTCATGCTAGTGTTTTTATTTACAGACGGTACACGTCGGCTGGCGTATCTTTTCTGGTGGCTGACGCCTGTTGGTGCGGCAATCCATAAGCTTTAGGTGTGTTGCAGTGTAGCTGAAGTCTTAGGATAAGCAGTTTGCATTAAGAATACGTACCAGCAGGCAGCACCTTGTTACATAAACTGCACATATGACGATTAAAAAAAGTGTAAGGACATACTTAGCATATAGTAACTGA
The DNA here is from genome assembly GCF_021461395.2 of Schistocerca americana. Lineage (NCBI taxonomy): Eukaryota > Metazoa > Arthropoda > Insecta > Orthoptera > Acrididae > Schistocerca > Schistocerca americana. The sequence continues at coordinate 320,756,962 of NC_060121.1, read as the reverse complement.
TAAAAGATAATAGTAAAACATCTTGCTAGCTCGTAACAGATACAAGTTCTCTAGAATATTGAGGTCTGAGGGGGAATGGTATGGAATAACACATTATCTAGTTCTGGATTTAATTTTATGCATAATCTTCAGTTCCTATAAGGTAAGATGGAAGAAACAAGTAGCTGATGTATTGTGGTCTCCCAGACTGTTCACTGGATAGTCCAGAAGTTCTGTATAGGAATCGATTCTAATTAATGTGGGCAAGTCAAAACGTAAAGAACCTTTTCTTGGGAAAACATCATCGCAGTTAGCATCGTTTCTGCACGTACTCTCCGTCAACATCTATGCACTTAGCCCACCTCTTGACAACCTGCTTTGTTATGTCCAGGGAAAAGCTTTGTGATATAATGCACATCCAGTGTTGCGCTGTCTCCACAACCTCATCTTCCGACGAATACTTGGATTCAAACAAGGGCTTCTTCATCGAACCAAAAAGATGAAAATCACTTGTAGTTAGGTCAGGACTGTACGATGGGCGTCCCGCAGCTCAAAACTTAAATTTTGAATTCACTGGAGTGTTATCCCGGCACTATGAGGACGGCCATTAACCTGCAACAAAAGCATACTTTTTGAAAACGTCTCTCTCCTCTTCATTTTTATTGATGTTTTCGGATCTCATCGTAGCTCACTGTAACTATCACTATTGGCAGTTGGATCTTTAAGAGTGTAATGACTGTCATCATAACTTTTCTCAGAGAAGCTGCGCTTTTTTTCTTTTTGCTACAGGTAAAAATGGATGTTTCCACACCATGCTCTGGTTCGTAGTAATGGACTCACGTCTTACATACAATCGCGACATTTCCAAACGTTCCTGTCTGTTTTTTTCTGTCAGTTGACGTCGTACTCGAGCACAAACTTCGAGATAATTTAGACATTCATGGTCGAGTTCAAATGCCCAACCGTGGCTAATGGTCAACTCTTGTGCAATTTCATTAATTCTGGTAGTAAAATCATTAGGAATAACTCGATCAGCCGTCTCGATGATCCCGTCCGTTTTTGAAGTGGATGGCCTACGCGAACACTGTTCGAAGCAGACGCCCACTTTTAATGCGATTTACCCACTCGTAAATTATCCGTTCACTGAGACAGCTATCACCATTTTTGCAACTGCATTTTGCGAATAATCTCCGAAGCTTTAGTCCCTTCAAAGAACAGAAATGAATCACTCCCTCAGTTGCCACATGCTGAACACGGACAATGAGCCACTCATACTAAAATGCTCTACAATTAGAATAGAACTGTTACCTGAAAAGACACAGCTAACGAATAAGAATAACAATGAGGCTAGCGCATGGAATTGTTGAGTCAGTGCTGTCAACGCACGGAGCAAAATAAAATGCCTTTACTTACTGAGTTGCCGTCGCATATATGCAGGTTACAACCTCTCAAAAAATTAATGATGATTCTGTAAGTTGTTAGATTTTATGATGCGGAAATATAGTTGTGGTGGGAAACGGCTGCCGGCCGAAGTGGCCGTGCGGTTCTAGGCGCTGCAGTCTGGCACCTCGAGACCGCTACGGTCGCAGGTTCCAATCCTGCCTCGGGCATGGATGTGTGTGATGTCCTTAGGTTAGTTAGGTTTAACTAGTTCTAAGTTCTAGGGGACTAATGACCTCAGAAGTTGAGTCCCATAGTGCTCAGAGCCATTTGAACCATTTTTAGGAAACGGCTGTCTCAGTTTACATTGTCTCCGGTTCAGAATTATTGGTTAATCACGATACTACTCATACGAAAGGAATGTGTGATTTTAATTCCCTCCTGATGTTATGTCTGACCAACGAGTTGGCTAAACTTTGACCCCTGTCCTCTAGCGGAGATGAAGCTGGCGTGATGAATATGCACACTTACCATGGACGTTAACTGCCATCTAAAGCAAGTTCCAAGGTTCGGATCCTGGTGGTGAAAAATTTACCCTGCCAGTATTCGGCCGATAACAAGAGGAGAGGTGGCGTCATAAAGTTCCTGATCACTCTCATGTATCTGTAAAGACAAGCGACCAATGTGCGAAAAGGAAGAACACCCTTTCCGACAGATGGCTGAGCCGTGTGACATCTCAGCCAACAATGCAACACGACATTAATTTTTGACGGACAGGGAGGGTGGGGGGGAGGGGGATGCGGATGTATAAGTTGCAGATTATAGTCCTGGCGGGCGATGTGTCGTAGTGTTTCTTTCCACTTTTCTTTCTGTACATCATTACATTCATGACCACTCTACACCAACAGATTGAATACCACCTGATGGCTTTGTGGGCACGTGACGCAATAAGGACAGTATATGAAAGGAGCAATACCAATGGGAAGTCAGGCTGCAAATGGCGAAATTCATTTAAATCAGAAACTTTGACAACGGCGAATTATTACGAGCTGGCGCCTGTGGGCGAGCATCTCGAGAACGGCGTAGCTGGTCGGCTGTTCACGTTTTCTGTAAAATAGGATAGGCGGCGGTCTGCGATAGGTCTGATGCTGATGGGGACACAGGTGATCTAGAGCACAACGTTCACACGCGTTGTCGAACGCGGGGTTCCGTAACAGATGACCCCATGGAGCTCTCGTTAAGTGCTGCTGGAGAAGAGGTTAGACTTCATCCCAGTGACGCTGCTGAAGAAATAAGACGTGAAACAAGCCGCACACTTACGAGATCTGTACCTCTGGCGTCACACGTTGGTCCTTCCAGCGGATAAGGGATGCGCCACTTTTCTGTTGTCATGTTGAGCTCTACGACCAAAAGATTTATAGCTAACTGAGTAAACCAAAGTATCGGAAGATTGATAAAGACACCACAGGAAGAGTAGAAAGGGAAGTTTCAGCATTGTTGAATCCTTCCTCTCTTCCGCAATAAGAGGCAAAAAGTTTAAGAGCTCACAGTTCCGTTCCGCAAGGGTTACATGGCCTTCTGAAGATCCATAAAGAAGGCCTTACATTACGCCCTGCTTTGAGCAATATCGGTGCTGCGACGTATGACCTGGCTGCTTGCTGCTTTATTGAGGAAATGCTCGCACCGTATTCGCAGCTCTGTTGATTTTATTAACCGACTAAAGTCACTTCGAATCAGTAAATTAGTAAGCTTCAATGTCGGCCCACTCTTTACTAGAGTCCCTCTCATGGATTCATTGTCACTCATCAGCAGTAAGTTCAAAATCGATATGACGGCGCTACTTTATCACGCCCAGTGTTCAACCTACTTCTTATTCAACATGAATATTTTGAGCAAATTGCCATGGGTAGTCCTCACTCCCCTCTGTTATCAAAATTTTTTATGGAACACTTCGAGGTGAGGGCACTTGATTCAGCCGAACTTAAAAAAAAGTCTTCTGGCGATATGTAGGTGATACGTTTGTAATGTTGCCCTACGGTGTAGAAGAACTGTCAGGCTTTTTGCAGCATCTGAATCCAATCCACGAGACTGAAGTGGAGAAGGGGATCTGTCTGCCGTTTCTGGATGTCTTGATCAGTACGAAAGTGGATGGATCGTTGGGGCATTCCGTCTGCCGTAAGCCTATACTTAAAGACCTGTATTTCCAGGCGTCTAGTTGCCACCACCCGTCGCAAACTACGGACGTTCTTCGAGCGTTGGCGCGCCGGACACACATAGTGTGTGATAGAGACAGCCTTGCAGAGGAGCTGGAAAACGTAAAAAATTCGTGTTCAAAGATAATGGATATTCCTCACGTCAGATCAGTGCGGCTTTAAGGAGAAACGAGCATGGCAGCCCACATGAGCAAGACGAGAAGGAGCGGATCAAGTAGAGGGTATTCCTTCCTTACGCCGGCAATAATAATTCGTAGAAATTATGGAAGAATCCTAAGGAAATATTATGTTGAAGTAATATTCCGGCCATCTACAAAGACTTGAGCTCTTCTCGGTTCCGTACAGGACGATTGGAGATTGCGAAGTACTAGAGTCTCCAGAATACCATGCCACTGTGGCAAAGCCTACGTTGGTCAGACAAAGCGCACAATCCGCGAAACGGCCGTTGAACCTGATCGGCACACTCGCCTGTCACAGCCCTGTAAGTCAGCCGTAGCCGAGCATTGTATTTCTGCAGAACATTCTCGGAATTATTCCGCCAAGGGTATCTTGGCCTTAACGGGATTCGATTATTAAGGAATCGGTGGAAATACGTATGGCGGGAATCTTATTAATCGTGATTGCGGCTTTGAACTGGATAAGACGTGGGACCTGGTGATATCCTTAGTGTCTGCAGACAGGAAACATTTTATGACTAGCGACGCGTCTAGTGACAATTAGTTTTATTAATTTGACATCGGAATTTTAACTCCACGAGCGTTCTGAAGGGAGCTAGCGAGTAGTATCGCCAATACGCGCCACAGTTGGAACAGTATTCGAGAAGGGCGCGATACCTGACAGAAGCCGCTCCTGTAGCTGTTGCTTTTGCGTCTCCGAGGCAATTTTTGGTGTGAAGTTAGCGCTGCGAACCAGCAACCTCCAGCGCAAAGCATTCACCTGAAAATGGCTAAGTGGTTGTCAGCCGAAATACTGTGGGAAGGAGTTGACGCCATCAGACTGCAATCCCGAAACTTTATGGAATGGACAAGTTCTGTTCGTGTGTCAAGGTGATGGAGGCTGACGTGGGTGTGTTTAATGAGAAGCTGTCCGACATAACGTCCGTCTAGAATAATGGGACGCTTTTTGGTATCTGACTAGCCTACACTCCATAGTCTACCTTATAGTCAATATCAGAAAATAATCGCATCGAATGATTAGAGAAGTGTTCATCACTTTTTCTGCTGTCTTTATGACAATTCATTAAGTGGTAAAGCGTTTTTTCAACCATTTTGACCAAATACCAATATTCTGAATTAATTTTGATGTTGTCAGCGCGTTGGTGTAATGTTTTCCAATCAGTGCTCTCTATATTACCTAGATAGAAAACTGTTGTCTTAAGAGTTCAGAGCTTCTGTGTGCCTGCAGATCCCTGCATTCAGCATAGTCCGCCGTACCGCAGTTCGGCAGAAAACTTTTATCGGTCTGTATGTGATTAACGATTATTTATTTATTCCTGATGATAAGCTGTACGCCATTGACAGTAACAGTACCTGAAGGAGGGAGCTTCAGATCAGCGAAGATTATAGTACTTCATTAGGAGGCCCCCAAATAACCAGAATAATTCCTTCCCTCTAATAAGCTAATAATTTTTCTATCACTTTTGTGGTTTTTTTATTATAACAGAAAATTATAAGGGCCTGTGGTCGAGGTATAGCACCTTTTAATATTGTAATCAAAATCTCCAGGGTCCTGTCCCAGCCACTGCTTAAATTTTGAATAAAAATATTCAGTCTTGCCCCTGGGATGGAAAACTGCCCCTAAAAGACCAAGAATCGGCAATGATCAATGGTTTGAGGATTCGGAAGCCAATGTAAACCACTGATGATCTCTCCATTAGAAAAATATTCCAGATTAATCCCCCTATTCGGGTCTCCGGTAGGGAGGTAACCACGAAAGTGTAACATTCTGAGAGTCAGAGCGTGAAATGTCAGAAGCTTTAACGTGGTAGGGAAGCTAGAAAATCTGAAAAGCAAAATCCAAAGGCTCACTATACAGCAGATATGACAAAGGTTAGTGAAGTGAAATGTACAGAAGATAAAGATTTCTGCTCAGACGAATGTAGGGTAATATCAACCGCAGCATAAAATGGTATAACAGTAATAGCATTCGTTATGAATGGGAAGGTTAGACAGACAGTGAGTTTCTTTTAACACTTCAGTTGTAAGATGGTTCTCATCTGAACCGACATCAAACCTGGGCCACAACAATAGTTCAGGCATACTTTCTGACGTCACAAGCAGAGGATACCTAAAGAGTATGAGGCTATTGAACGGGTAATTCTGCGTGTGAGGGAAGACGATAATCTAATAATCATGGGGAACTGGAATACGTTAGTAACGGATGGAATGGAAGACAGATATAAGGAGAATAAGGGCTCGATAGTAAGAATGGGAGAGGAAAAAGAATGAGTTCTTCAATAAATACTAGATAGTAATAGCGAATACACTGTTAAAAATCACAAGAAGAGGATGTATACAAGGAAAGCCCCAGAGACAGGAAAATTGCATCAAGGTCAGACAGAGATTCCGAAATCAGAAACTGGATTGTAAGGCGTACTCAGGAGAAGATATGGATTCGAATCACAGTTTAGTAATGATGAAGAATGGACTTAAGATTAAGAGAATTGTCCGGAATGTGGAAAGATGTGGGATGTCGAACTAATTAGGGATGATAACGTCGTGTTGGTTGGTTGGTTGTTCTGGGGAAGGAGACCAGACAGCGAGGTCATCGGTCTCATCGGATTAGGGAAGGACGGGGAAGGAAGTCGGCCGTGCCCTTTGAAAGGAACCATCCCGGCATTTGCCTGGAGCGATTTAGGGAAATTACGGAAAACCTAAATCAGGATGGCCGGACGCGGGATTGAACCCTCGTCCTGATAACGTCGTGTGTTTGAAGTTCAATAAGGATACTATATACTGTGATAATGAATACCACAGTGCCGGCCAGGGTGGCCGAGCAGTTCTAGGCTCTACAGTCTGGAACCGCGCGACCGCTACGCTCGCAGGTTCGAATCCTGCCTCGGGCATGGATGTGTGTGATGTCCTTAGGTTAGTTAGGTTTAAGTAGTTCTAAGTTCTAGGAGACTGATGACCTTAGAAGTTAAGTCCCATAGTGCTCAGAGCCATTTGAACCAATACCACAGTAGGCAGTTTATTTGAAGAAGAATGAGCATCTCTAAAGAGGTCAGTGACGGAAGTTGACAGAGAAACATGGGTACATGGAAGGTAACGTGCGAAGAAGCCTTGGGTAACAAAAGGAATACTACAACTGACCGACAAACAAGAAGTACAAAAATATCGGAGAAAGACAGAAATACAGCATTATAAGTAACTAACGAATTAAATAAACAGGAAGTCTAGGAAAGCCAAGGCGAATTGGCCTCAGGAAAAATGTGAAGAAATCAAAAATGAAATGGTGGCCGGTAGGAGTGATTCAACGTGCATACAAGTCAAAACAACCTTTGAGCGATTTAGAAACGTCAACAATAAGAGGGTGAGGTCATCCCACTGTTAAGCGAAGAGGAGAATGTAGGTAAATGTAAAGAGAACATTGGAGGCCTTTGCAGGGAGGGGGGGGGGGGCTTCCCCAACAATATGATATGAAAGGAAATGAGAGTCGATATGAAAGACATAACGTATTCAGTGTTAGAGTCAGGATCATTGTAGGTAGGAAGTAGCAGCAAAATTACTATTTTAGATAGTGTGTAGAGTCTATGAGACTGGGAACTATCATATTTACGGAAAAATATCATTCACACAATCCTCAAGATATCAAGGATAGATAAGTGCGAGAAATATCGCACAATTAGTTGAACAGTTCACGCAACCAAGGTCCTGCAATACTGTAGAGAAGAAAAAATTGGAGGGTCTGTTTGAGACTACCACTTTGTCTCTGGAAAAGGTAAGGACACCAAAGAGGCATTTCTGACGCTGCGACTGATAACGGAAACGAGACTTCAGAAAAATAAAGGCAGGCTCGTAGGATTTTTTGACCTAGAAAAAGGGCTCGACAGTGTAAAATGGAGCAATACGTTTGAAACTGTGACAAGAAGAGGAGCCAGCGGGTGATATACAGTTTGTACAAGAACCACGAGGGAACAATAAAAATGGAAACCAAAATCAAGTGTTGTTCTGTCTCGAAATAGGGGAGAGAGTGCCATGGACATGATACGTGAATTGGGGTGGCAATTATTGAAACAAAGGCGTTTTTCGTCTCGGCAGGACCTTGTCGCGAAATTTCAGTCATTAGCTTTCTCCTCCGATTGCGAAAATATTTTGTTGGCGCCCACTTACGTGGGGAGAGGTGACCATCATCATAAAGTAAAAGAAATCAGAGATCGTTCAGAAAGATTTAAGTGCTAGTTTTTCCCACGTGCCGTTCAAGAGTGGAACGGTAGATAAATGGTTTTAAGGTGGTTCGATAAACCATCTGCCAGGCACTTAATTATGAATTGCACAGTAATCATGTATATGTAAATTGTTTCGAGTCCCGGTTCGATTTACACCTTTAATCAGACAAGAAATTTCATCTTTTTACGTGTTTTATGTGTATGAAGTAAAATCGAGAAATTGGCTGAATGTTTGTAACACATATCACTTTCTAATTTTCAGTGTGGTGCTGCAAGGAAGAGAGAGGTTTGCCAACAAACACAAAACGCTGCTGAACTACCCAAGCACCTGTCACCGGCAGAACTGCACGATCTCAACGCTATTATCTCGGCGTTTCGTAGGGCGTGTGAAAACTGCACAGCACAGAACCAGGCTAAAGACGCCACAGGCAGGGTGATCGAGGCGACGAATTTTCCTTACCATTTAACAATGCCGGTAAACGCCTCTAGAGATTCCATGCAATTTCTGCAGAAGAATGAAGACGATATTAGGACAGTGGTTGAACTCATAATTAGGTTCTGCTACACTGTGGTGGCTTCCTCTTCGCCGATAGTCATCGGCGAATTCTACACTTTGTTTGAGTCCGTACTTACTCAGGTGTGTTTTATTTACGTCGCAGCAAAACTGTACTGTAAAAATGAGTACCAAGACACAGCCGGACTCACAGTTAAAGAGGAGAACGATCGGTTATACGGTGACGTGAACTTGTCAGCTAATCAGTCATATGCAGTGACGAGTCTAGCAGATCCTACTAATGAGAATTCGTGGAACAACACAAATGATCTGGATGTTTTCTTCGCTGACAGAACTGCTTCCAGACCCTACAACATTGAATGCGTAGAATCTGGATGGACTCAGTCTGGTGCAAACCAAACACTGAATCAGCAAGCCTATTCAGTAAGGTCACTGACAGCGGAAAACTCGGGTGGTGGTTGCAACATTTGTACTGAAGAAAACTACTACATGGAATCTCATTTCATTAGGAGGTTGCAATCGCTTAACATGGATGACCCTACGTTACTACTCCTGCTGGTCATCGCTCTTTTAAACCCGTACCATCCGGGAGTAAGAAACTCGCTGCAGGTGGAAAGGATACAGGTAAGTACCGAAAATACGCCTATATGCTTTCCGTTAGTGTGTAATACAAGTTCAGGAGATATTCATTAGCTAATAGCTATAAAGCCTTTGTATAGAGGGTGTTCCGTAAAATGTTTAATACTACTTCTTTTATCGTTATTTCATAATCACGCTCCTCATGAGCTAGGGCGGCCGGGCATTGGTCCAGCATACCACTCTTCAGCCAAAAGTTTTAAAAACGTGTAAAGATGAAACGGTGTAAGTAAAGGTTGAAATATTTACATAAGTTTATCAGATTAATAAAATACGAATTTCGTTGACGGTATTTGTATTAATTAAATTCTTAATTTTTTAGACAAAAATACTAAAATGTAGGATACAGATAACAAAAAGGACATATGAAAAGCATTGCAGACAGGTGATGATTTTAAAAAGGAACAATGCACTACCACTAATAGTAAGAACTTGAACTGGAGAAAATATTTAAAGGAGGGAAACTTGTAGGGTGTGGATATAAGCGTAGGGGTCCTTTGTGTTGTACCTATCGAGATGAGGATATGTATTTGGATGGACAGTGAGAAGATAGAAAGGGAATACGAGTTTGTGGTGATATAAATAAGGAAGAGGTAAGGGAAGAAGGAGAGGGAAGGAGGAGCACTGATAAGAGGTAAGATACGCGTATACAATAGGGAAAGGCAAATACACTGACGGAAAACAAATCGCAACATCAGAAAGTAACTAACGTAGAGTAATGAAATTTTGGGAATACATTTGTCTAGCTAATTATTAGACTGATTAATATTGCAAGGTCATAGGTTAAAGTGAGCGCGAAATAAGCAACTGCAAATGTGAAATGCTGGTACATTAATAACCAGTGTAACCGCCAGACTGTTGAACGCTTGAACGCAAGCATACACATGGGCATGCATTGTGTTGTACAGGTGTCGAATGTTAGTTTGTGTGATGGAGTTACGTGCCTGTTGTGTTTGCTCGGTCAATACAGGGACGGTTAATGCGTTTGTGGGTGACGCTGGAGTTGTTGTCCGATGATGTCCCGTATGTGCTCTATTGGAGTCAGATCTGGTCAAGACAACATGTCGACATTCTGCAGGGCATGCTGGGCTACAATAGCGGTACGTGGGAGAGTGTTATCGTGTTGAAAAACACCCTCTGGGATGCTTTTCATGAATCGCTGCACCAGACTGACGTACAAGTTAGCAGTTGAGGTGCGTGGGATAATCATGAGAGTGCTTCGGCTGTAGCACAAAATCGCACCCCAGATCGTAACTTCAGGTGCAGGTCAACACGCAGACAGGTTGGTTGTAGATTCTCAACTGGCCTCCTTCTAACAAACACATGGCCATCACTGGCACTGGGGCAAAACCGCTTTCATCAGAAAACACAACAGACCTCCACCTGCACTACAATGAGCTCTCGCTCGCCACCACTGAAGTCGCAATGGCGGTGGTTTGGGGTTTGTTGAATGCACGCTACAGGGCATCTAGCTCGAAGCTGTACTTGAAGTAACCGATCTGTAACAGCCTGTTGTGTCACTGTGGTGCCAACTGTTTCACAAATTGCTGCTGCAGGTGCAGTACGATGCGCCAGATCCATACGGCGAACACAGTGGTCTTCCCTCTCAGTAATACTCCAGTAAAGGCGTCACAAAAAAGGCCTTTTGCTTGCAAAAAATGAGATAGAACGTTTTATTTTTTTATCTCGTGTATATAGTTGAGAGTATTTAGAATTCAACTTTTAGACCTTCAGAACCCTCGGGACAACATTATGTGGAAAAAAACAACCACGAAATTTTGGCATTTTTTTCAGATTTTCGCCTGCTACTCGGAAACTATGCATCCCATTGAAAATACTACCGTTATCAACATGGAAGAGCATTAAATTTTGCGTCAAACGACCTACGTAAATATCAAAACCGGTGCAGCCGTTTGGGCACAATCTGTTGTGAAAGTTCTGTCGTTTTTACCATCTTGGCTAAAAAGTCGGCTCCAACGTCTCAAACTCAAAAACGGCTACTCCAAATGAAAAATTCCAACTTATCGAAGTTGTAGACCATGAAATTTCAGAATCATCTTGGTTTACAGTTTTAGGTACTATTAAGCGTTGATACACTTGCAAGCGAAATTATGGGTGCAATATTATTGCATGTTTACTCGCACACTCACGGGAAACTGGAGTATGTATTTAAACACATTAAGAAACCGCCCCATACTTTCATATGCTAAAAGTGCTCACACTGGAAGACCGGATGGGTGCTGCTGAATTCAAAAATTTTATAACTGAAGGCTACTTCACCATTAGGCGAGGAGATAAATTTTGGTGTGGCGTATGGTCTGATATGACAATAGATGACGACAACGAAAATGAAAGGCGGTTTAACTGACGGATTTGGGTTTTCAGATTCACTGGTCACAAAGTGTACTTCACGGATAGCATCCTTGAAGAATTTGAAGAATACTGTGATATGTCATCAGGAACAAGCGAGCAATATGTGGATTTAAGAGCTTCAACGCAGACAGTGACAAACTGATTGATTGGCTGTTAAAACCTCCACCTTTTCCAAAATGCAATGTGCTTATGTCAATAAACAGTGGAGTAATTGGTGATGAATCGGTTAATTTTCATGAGACATTAGTGGAAGGAATTACGGGGATCACCGGAATTAAAGCAAAGAACTTTAAAAACGTCTCATTTCAATGCAACCCCTAGATTATAACACTTACATCCTGCACTACGGATTCAGGATAGGGAAGAAGAGGATTCCTACCATAAACACTAACATTGTTTCACAGTTGCGTGTTATCAAACAGTCCGATAGAGACTTGAAGTTCTGTTTCTCATTTGTACTTTCCCCATACCCATGTCATTGTTCACAAAAGAAGGTCTCAATAAGGGTACAAAATCATCTCTCTATGATGCATTTACACCTCTCCAATAGAATGACGAACCCAAAATAAAAAGCTTTGTGATGGATGGCCCTTACCTGCTCCATAACGTCGTTTGGCACATCAAAGAAAAGCGTGAAGTTATTTCTATGAAATATGAAAACTGTTTGAGAAACCACTACGGATCCGAAATCACAGTTACATTCGATGGCTACCCAATTAATGCACCGCAAAGGGGAGCAACGTCTTCTCCAAGATCTCGTCTATTAAAGACACCGTGTTCTGCATAAGATATTATTTTCAATGAAAATGCAAATGGTGCAGTCGCACAGGAGATGTTTCTCGCAAATGAGAGGTACGAGAAACGCTTGGCGTTGATGTTCATGGGGAACTTTGAGGATGAAGGTATTCAATTGCTACAGGCAGAAGAAGATACAGTTTCATTAATTGTGTAAACAGTTGTTTTCAAAGTTGCTGAGTCTGACGGTGTGGCAGTCGTGAACGAGGACATTGATATACTTGTTCTCCTAACAGGTCGAGGAAACAACTACAGCGACTTGTACTTCCATGAACCGGGAAGAGGAGAATCAGCAGGAATGTAATACTCCGGTAATTCTTCCAGTTTCGACCCTCCATTTTCTTTTTTCAACCATGCCTTCACAGGATGTGATACTACATTCTTTTTTCCGAGGGAAAGGGAAGTTACTAAACCGTACGGAGCAACAGCCACACTCAAAGTGCAAGCTGCTGAACTTGTTAAACCCTCAGTCTCTCAGAAGTAATAAGACACGCAGGAGAACAGCTAATGTTAACATTGTATGAGTATTCCAGTTGCGCGACTTTGGACGAGCTCAGGTATGAGCTTTTTGTAAAGTCTGCCCCCAGGAAGTCTCTCAATACTGAATGGTTCTGCCAAGATCGGGCGCAGCGAGGTGGCACTAATTGCGATCCTGCCATCAGATGCAGTCTCGGCTTGGGAGGAAACTGATCCATGACAGTGGGGCCAGAAGAAAAACTTATAAAGCTTGTTTCCCGTGACGATGACGAAAGGTGCTGTGGCCTTCTCCACCAGACATCACGGCGCCTAGAGTATCAGCAACCAAACTGACAGCCTGCAGCCGCGGTTGCCCACCTCGCAGGCACACCAATGCACTACACGCGCAATATTGATGAACGGCCACAACAACAACCACAACAACAAAACCACAGCAAAGACACCAGCGGCCACCAGGGGCCACTACCTGCCCACATAAAAATAAGGAAGAGATCGCTGCAGATCCCGGAACTATTTTCACACGTCAAACCACGTGATGGAAAATAGTTCCGAGGTACTCATCCGCCGAAGCGCTATAAAGGCCGGCGCTCGGCCACATATAGTCAGTTCATCGACCGCCAACAGACATGGATAGCTGCCGCCCCGGCAGCCCGGCTTGGATCTTCTCGCTGATCTCTGGATTAGGCTTGGTATATCGGAGAAGTCTCTGGCGGAGACTAGTAGGAAATTATTTCAGTTGTTTTCTATATTATTCTTGTATGTAGTTGTGATTCGAAGACGGATCACTGTTTTGCGTTGGTGTTATACTTGGAGAATTTGTTTTGGTTAATTGCACAGTCCAATAAATTGTTTTCGTACTTGATCGTTAGTTTCTTCTGCTTACGCAGACATATCAAAAGGTGTGGCACCACAGACGCTACTGAAGATGGTTTCCTGTGCATGCAAAGCAGGATGCACAGTGGTACGTGGACGTCGCAAGTCTGGATTGAACTGCTCCTCGATGTGCGAACACTGTTGTAGCTTCTCCCGCAAGAACTTCGCAGAAATTGAGCTCGACGAGAATGAGGAAGAGAGATCGAAGATACGTTTCAGGACGAGGATGTTGATGAAGGTGCCGCAATGGATGCTGAAGATCGGATGCTGGACCGGGACCTGCCGCAGTTTCCCAAAGGACCTAGATGGAATTGAAATTTTACAAAATGCGAATCTCTAATATTTAAATTGTGTGTTTTATTATTGTCCTGCGCTTTTATTTTTCATTTGTACAAATTTTTGAATATCTCATACGTAAATACATATTGGCCATTACTGTGTACCTGATTTTCATCGTAGCAACCCACTCTCACCAATTAAGGCACAGATAAAAATGAATAAAAACACAGGTGAATAAAGAAAATTAAGAAGATATACATAGAAAACTCATATTTGGTCATTAGAGACCCGGCTTCCCACTGGAAATTTCATTTCATTGAATGACTGACTTAAAAAAAGGAATTGCTTTGGCTCACGAGTGTATGAACGTTGAATAGTGTCTGAAACTGAAAAACTAGGCTTTTGTAACGTAAAATTTCAAGCTTTACAACTCTGATAACATGACGTTTTTCATTTGGAGTAGCCGTTTCTGAGGTACAGGCGTTAGAGCCGTCTTTGTAGCCAAATTGATAAAAGTGACCGAACTTTGACAACATATTGTGGCCAAACGGCTGTACCAATTTTGACGTCTGAATAGGTCATTCGCCGCAAAATTTAATGCTCTTTTAATTTGGTAATCGTAACATCTTCAGTGGGATGCATAGCTTCCGAATAATAGGCGAAAACATGAAAGAAGTTCTAAAGTTTCTTTGTTTGCCACAAAAAGTGGTCCAGAGGGTTTTGGAGGTCGAAAACTTGGATTCAACATACCCTCAACTGTATGATCAAGATAAAAAATAAAATCTTCTACCTCGTTTTTTTCAAGCAAAATGCCAGATGATTTGTCTTCTTGCGACCGTACATTCCCGTGACTGTTGCCGCCAGCAATCGTGTGCAGTAGTTACATTACTGCCAAGTCTTTCTGCAGTATCGCAAAAAGAACGTCCAGCTCCTTGTAGCCCTATTACACAACTTCGTACTAATTCGGGAGGTGTTGATAATACCTTCTTTGTCACCTTAAAGGCATTCTTGATTAACATCAACTCACATGTTTAGGCTCAAAGGTAACTCACGACAGTTGCAGCTTAGCGTATCTGAAGCAAACCTGATTTGCACCCTCATAAAGGCGCTACTAGCGCCACTCTTACGTGACTGGTGCGAAATTTGAATAGATATCATCTTTCAGATGTACACTCATGCTCATAAATTAAGGATAATGCTGATACACACTGAAACAAAGTTCTGGTGGGCGGTTTGCGGGTTTAAATCACCTCGGGGTATGACCATGCGGTGCATTTGACCTGCCGTCGTCGCACGGTGGCCCTGGACGCAGTCCACATACGCAGAGGTGTGTGTTGGTGCATGACAGAGTACGGTGCAACGAGTAAGTGTGCAGACGTATGTTGAAAATGGCTCGAAGAACACATATTGATGACGTTATGAGGGGTAAAATACTAGGGTGACTGGAGACTGGTCAAACACAGCAGATCTTAACACGGGCCCTTCGTGTGCCACAAAGTGTGTTCTCAAGATTATGGCAACGATTCCAGCAGACAGGAAACGTCTATCGGAGAGCGAAGAATGCGTATGGGGCAGCACGTCTGTCAAAAATCACCGGTGTGGAACGGTGTGCGAAGGGGTCCTGCTGCTTCATGATAACGCACGTCTCCATATCACAAAAGTCATAACATAGAAGTTACGCTAACTCTAGCGGGAGGCACTAGATATCTCCCCATGCAATTATCACGCCTGCGGCCAATTAAAAGAGACTGGAGAGTCGCAATGGTTTGAGGCGCTGCAGTCATGGACTGTGCGGCTGGTCCCGGCGGGGGTTCGAGTCCTCCCTCGGGCATGGGTGTGTGTGTTCGGCCTTAGGGTAATTTAAGTTAAGTAGTGTGTAAGCTTCTTGACTGATGACCTTAGCAGTTAAGTCCCATAAGATTTCACACACATTTTTGAGAGTCGACAATTCCCGTCGGATGAGGATGTGCAGCATGCAGTTTCGGACTTCTTCACGCAGCAGGACACGGTGGATAACTTCAGCCTAGTGCGTCATGGGATACTTGTCTCAATGTCCACGGCGATTTTGCCAGATCGGCATATCGATTCTTGACTATAAGGTCTTCGAACAAAAATTTTTTGATTGCCCCCTATATTTTAACAACTTTCCGAAGTAGTTCATATTTTAAGCCTTCTCTCTTATGTGACTCACACTTTTGCAAGTCTAAGTAATAAAACACCAGTTTCTGAAACCATGGCCTCTTTGGACGTTGTAATTATTAATAATCATGACAGCTTCTTCGGAAATAACCTCAGCACATACGCTAAAACAGTATGTAATCGTGTTACCTGGCATACCACTTCCTTCTTACTTGAATTACGTTACTACAGGTGTCGCAAATGAGATGATGTGGTCTCTGGACCTGTTCCGACTGGTATCAAGCTCTGATAAGAAAAGACCACATATCAAGGGCGATGTGTTCTCCTGAATTTGCAGAGGGATTACTTCAATTCTTTTCTTATCTACTGCATACTGCAGTATTCCATTGCAAAGACCATAAAACTTGTCTGTGGGCGATGTGGCCTAGAGACTGAGAAAAGTTTTAAGTGCTCAAGAACAAACTTTACTATCCTCATACCAATGTTTGGCAAAATGCTTTTCGTGTCTTCATCCGTTTATCATCGTTTATAAATACCATATACAGTTTATTAACACTTGAAAATGTGAAACGTAATTCTCAGAACAAATCAATGGTGCACGTTAACCCAGGTTTTGCCATATACAATCAGTTGTCAATGTACGCCTGTGTAGTGGTGCTTGACTCTGAGGTAGCTGTTTCAAACCTGGTTATGAAAGAAATTTTTCACCAACAGTATTTGGCGTCTGAGGGGAGGACAGGTTGCTGCTGCTGGTAAATCTTCTGGGTTTTATGACTGTGGATCATGAAATTTTTCCATTCCTAACATTTCATCCAGAGCTATAGTAGACTTCTTCAGAGGTGCTTGTGATTATACTGACTCTTTCCAACTGAAGGTCAGATGTCAGAGAGCGACATAAATAGTGTGAAAGAAGGGTGTTGTCAAATTATAAATTTGATCAACAGAGATAATCCTTGTCAGAGATAAAACTTAACTATCAAAGTGTCGTCATCAAAAAACTGTCCATATAATGCTAAGTTTCATGGCTTCTTCTTTTCTTTTAAAATTATCCTCATGTTTATAGATTATGATGGCTTCTGTGTATATCCATGGATAATAGTTCATCATTGTAGATGAAATACTGGTTTTCAAAACTTCACTTCATCATTTCCCGACTAAAGAAAATGTTCTGGTACAGCTGATTTTTCTACTTTCATAAGTTCCTTCAGCTGTATGTTTATGTTTCTCTTGGTAGTTCCAATATAGACCTAACCACACACACCTTGCTTAGAGTTATCTGATTTTTCTACTTTCCTTAGTCAGTGAACACTTAAAAAATTGGTATACAACATTTCTTGTGCCAGTACTTTGTCAAATATTAGACAGCCTGGGTCTCACTATCATTTAGGGAGGAACCCGGTGATAGAACAGTAAGGTCAGCAAGACCAAGATGACTAGGTTGCTCCACTGCTCAGATTGTAATTGTAATAGTTGCTCTTCAGTGATTTAGATATGCTTTTTCTTCTGGTGGTTGATCTGTGATCTTTAAGTCCAGAGACTGTGACACTCACTGGACCTATTATGGATGGTGCAGCACAAGGAAGTTTGCTGGGTAATTTAGTGTCATTCTGCAGCCTTGAAATAAAGACTTGATAAGTAATTAGTTTGGAAGGCTCATTTTGACAGACTAATACCTTCATGATGAATGAAGTCCAAAATTTTACTCAGGATGGTACTGTGGAGCCTTACACACTGCAGCCATGAGTCCAGTCACAACTAAAATTAGCCCTGTAAAATATTGAGTGCCTGTTCGTGTGTTCTTGCTCTTCTGGTCACCAGTCTAAAGACTGGTTTGATGCAGCACTCCACATTAGTTTGTTGTATGCAGGTTTTTTCATCTCTGCATATTTATTGCAACTTATCCTCTTGAGCCTGTTTACTGTAATTAAACTAATTAAACTTTGGACTCCTCCTATGATTTTCACCCCTTGAAACTTCCCCTATTACAAAATTAACAATTCCTTGATGCCTCAGGATATGCACTATCAACCTATCATTTGTTTCAGATAAGTCGTCCTGTACAGCTCTTTTCTCTCCAATTCAGATCAGTGTACCTTCATTATTTACTTGATCTACCAATTTAATCTCCAGCATTCTTATGTAACACCAAATTTTAAAAGCATTAATTCTCTTCATGCCTATGATGGTCATTGTCCATATTTCATTTCCAAATGAGGACACACTCCACACAAATACTTTCAGAGAAGATTTGCTAACATGTAAATTTTTATTAGATTTAAACAAATTTCTCTTTTCAGGAATTGTTTTCTTACTGTCGCCAATCTGCATTTTAATCTCTGTCAGTCATTTTGCTTTCTAAATATCAGAACTTAACCACTACTTTCAGTGTCTCACTTTCTAATGTATTTTCCTCAACATCATCCAATTTCATTTACCTAACTACATTATAACTTCTTCTGGTCAAGTTGTGGCACAACTTGACCAGAAGAAGGGATCGGTTGGTAGGACATGTTCTGAGACATCAAGGGATCACCAATTTAGTATTGGAGGGCAGCGTGGAGGGTCAAAATCGTAGGGGGAGACCAAGAGATGAATACACTAAGCAGATTCAGAAGGATGTAGGTTGCAGTAGGTACTGGGAGATGGAGAAGCTTGCACAGGATAGAGTAGCATGGAGAGCTGCATCAAACCAGTCTCAGGACTGAAGACCAGAACAACAACAACAACAACTACATTATTCTTGTTTTATTTTTGTTGTTCATCTTATCACCTCTTTTCAAAATACTACCCGTTCTATTCAACTCATCTTCTATGTCCTTTGCTGTCCCTGATGGTAGTACAGCATTATCAGCAAACCTTAAAATTTTCCTTATTTCCCTATGAACTTAAATTCCTTTTCTCCATTTCTCCTTGTTTTCCTCCACTGCTTGGTCTGTGTACATATGGAATAATAGGGGAATTGGATGAAACTCAGTTTCAGTCCCTTCTTGACTCCTTTGACTCTTACAACTGCAGTCTTGTTTCCATACAAGTTGAAAACAGCCTTTTGCTCCCAGTATTTTAGCCTTGTTAACTTTAGAATTTCAAAGAGTGCAGCTCTCTGTTAACATTACCAAAGGTCCCTCCCCCCCCCCCCCCCCCCAAATGTACAGATGCTATGATTGAGTATTTGTCATTCTTCAATCTACCTTTTACAGTAAGTTGCAAGTTTGTAGTTACTGCATGTGTCCCTGCAATTCTCCATAAATTGAATTGATCTCTCTCCCTCCCCCCACCCCTACCCCCTCCCTCCCTCCCAAGTTGGCATCTAACAATTGTTTCGTCCTTCTGTAGATAATTCAAGTTAGTATTTTGCATCCATAACTTGCCAAATTGTTGATTTTGGTAATACTCTCACAAACCATAAAAATGATCAAATCCTTCATCCTTTTAAAGAGCCCATCCTGGGATTTGCCTTAACCTATTTAGGGAAAACGTGGAAAACTAAAATCTGGGTTGCGAGCTGGGGAGTTGAGTCACTGTCCTTCTAATTATATCCACTGTCCTACCACTGTGCTACCTCAGCCAATGTGGAGTCTCTAAATGAAGCATTGTCAGAAGGCCTAAAAAGTGTCTCTTGTATACTTGGATACAATAACCTGTCTTGTGTCAGGAGCTTTACTTCCTTTACATTAATTCTTAAATCATTCACATTCTACCACTATATCATTTATTTAAATAGCTTTTCCTTTGACCTATCTATCTTTTTCAATGTAAAACTATACAAAGGGGCTGGATGAGTAGAAAACCTTGCCATTTTGCCTGTCTATTCTTCCTTCACCTATATATATTTCCTCTGAAGTGATATCTTTATCAGTTACTATCGACATTTTCTTGTTGAATTGTGCAGTGCCTGCATACATTGGCTGTGATCTGTTTTTACTTTATGCTGTGAAGAAGCAGGCTTTTTGTGAAGAGCCAAACTACTGTACATATAGATTTTCTTACTGAAGCTTACCTCTTTATTATATTACTGGTTTCCACTGGTATTCATTTGGAAGTAGATACAGTCTTTTTAATGTGAGCATCACTGTTTCCTGTGTTGGTTGGGCCACACTGACTTTACGGCCACTCTGTTTAACGTTGTGGCAAATGAAGGTGAGAAAATAAAAAATTACATTTTCTTTCATTCCTGTTCTGATGAAATTGTCTTGGTCACTTTAATTTCCTATATTATTTTTTCTAAAATCATTGGACACAGGCAGTTTATGTAGAAGTCTGGGTGGAGCATGGCCACCTCATAGGCATCCTTTCCACATTTTACATATCTTGGCTTGGTGTCACACCCTCTTGAAATGTGTTGATGTTCCTGTTATTTATAATATGACACTGGCTTTGGTATGTAAGGCTTCACTTTCATTCAAATAAATCCAGGCTTGATGTTCTTAGGAAGAGTAGGAGAATTGCATGTAGCACCTTCATTTTCTAACACTTACTTTAAAACATGTTATTATTTATTTAAATTACTTGTTTCTTAACACTGATTTATCTTACAGATTTTGGTACATTTCTTAACTTATGTTGTTTCTGAATATATCTATATTAATTTTGTTTATTTTACAGGAATATTACACAACATTGTTGTGGCATTATTTAGACTGGAAGCATGGAAGCAAAATGGGTGGAAGGATACTGTCAAAATTACTTGATAAGCTTGCAGATCTTCATACCCTGACAAATCAGTCCCTAAATTTCACTGTGCCACCTGGTGGCTGCTGCTGTAACTTGATCTGCTATATTCGAGGCACTATCAGCAGGTTGTCTGGTCCAGATGCCACTGTGTATGGTATTACAGGAATTACTATTAGTGATGACATGTGGCAGTATCACGAAGAGACAGAATCCAACTTTCTCCAAACATCTGAAAATTTCTTATCCTCTGTTGCAACTCAAAGTGAAACCAAAGTTCCAATGACCTCTTCTGAGGGGGTGGTAACCATCAATCAAATAAAGGAAAATAAATATTCTTGGACTCCTTGGAATTTCTATAATTTTGAACAGAACTCAGTGACAAATGGTGAAATTGCTCACAATTCTGAAATTAACAGTTGTTTCTTGGACAATAAGTGTGAAACTGTGATTGATGAAGGAAATGGTAAAACCGAGAATGTTGAAGATGACCTCAATTTTTTAGAACACCTCTTCGTGCAGCCAGAGACACAGGTAAGTTGTGGTTACAGTCATCTTGCAAAATTCACATACACTGAACCTCATTTACCCAGTCCATGTGGGAGTAGATGTATTTTGGAGTACTGAAAAATCCAGATAATCTGGAAATATTGTATTAAATGTAAATTCTCTAATATGTACTGCAATATACAAACCTTTTATTTTGGCACTTACATGAAACATTTATTTTGTGTTTAAACTCTGTCTTTACTGCAGTCTACCCACATTTATATGCTGAGGTAGTGTGTAAGTTTCTTTTGCTTAAACTTGTGTGGCTTTTGAGAAAAGCACAACTGCATAGATGTTTCACTAATATCAGTTCAGCTGGGGTTGTTTTTAGCTGACATTCTAGATAAACCATTAGCTTTTCATCTTCGCAACCAATCTTGGCTGGCTGTGAAGCTAGGATCACCATCAGGTAACGTGCTTAAATTTAGCACCTTCTTCTGCAGCAAAGAACTGGATATTGGAACGCAATGCCCTCTTTTTCTCAATGAGTCAAACAAATAATGCTTCCACTAGTGTTTCATTTCTTGCTTCCTTAACTGTACGATGGTTCTACAAACTGTGTTCAATCATCATTTTGAAGCAAAAGTCTTCAATCTCTTTTTGGTTCTTCTTCCAATCTGATACAGTTGATGTCCCTATACAATATTTTGAAGCTACATTTTTCTCCGGTTCTTCTTTGTCTATTCTGTTTAGTACTCTCAATTTTTTCCTGTTAAAACAGCCAATCCATTTCACTCAGACACACTCAAAACATGTGAACAAAAGAAAATTATTGGTACTGCTTTGTAAGTGTGTAAGGAAGAGATCCATACTGAGTGTGGTAATGGCAGCTGCAAGCATGGGACCTCTATGCTACCTGTGGTCCCAATGTAACAACTGTACATATATACCACATTCACTGCATACCGCACATTTTCATGTTAAAGAAATGAAAAGAAAACAAAAAATGAATCCAGACAAACTAGACACACTGATTAATGAGAGCCACATAAATTAGGTTCTCATGTACTTCTAACTGTACATCAACAGACATATTGGAGGATAGCTCAAAATGTAACATTTTATGTACATCCAATGAGAAGAGAGCATCATAATTCCAGGAAGATTTACACAGAATCAATGTTTCTAGCAGACTGACACATCATACTCAATACAGCCAAGTAGTCGAACATCAGTACTTAAGACTTAACGAATATGCAGATGAAAGTGTTTGATTATTGCATTGATGAGAGACTATTAGAAGCAGTTAAATATTTGTCAGTCACCTTACAATATATAGGATTGAATGACCATGTAAATCTGATAGTGAGGAAACAAAATGTTAGAGTAGAATGAGATTTTCACTCTGCAGCGGAGTGTGCGCTGTTATGAAACTTCCTGGCAGATTAAAACTGTCTGCACAATATCCTTTCTTTCTGGAGTGCTAGTTCTGCAAGGTTCGCAGGAGAGCTTCTGTAAAGTTTGGAAGGTAGGAAACGAGGTACTGGCAGAAGTAAAGCTGTGAGAACGGGGCGTGAGTCATGCTTGGGTAGTTCAGCTGGTAGAGCACTTGCCCGCGAAAGGCAAAGGTCCTGAGTTCAAGTCTCGGCCCAGCACACAGTTTTAATCTGCTAGGAAGTTTCAAAATGTTAGAGTTCTTTCCAATGAAAGAATCCTGGTGAGGAAGTAAAGTTAAACGTCAAAATCTCATCTATATTGTGATCATTAGAAACTGAGCCCTAACTCAGTTACAGAGGATGTAAAAGGAAACCAATCACACACATATTGAAATAATTGTATGGTATTCACCAGAAGTTATTAAAGATGCCACAGTAACCCTAAGTCAGGACGAGTAGACAATGGATTCAGTTTTGAATATGAAGCTAGTGAGTCTAGTACCTATGACCCATATGCGCTAAGTGTATTTCACTACACATCATATTGTGGCACATGGACTTTTGTTGGAGGCATAACAGCAGATTATATGTAAATGTAACACTAAGATTTAGGCTAAGAGAGCTTGCAATTCCATGAATGTTTTTGGTCCAAGTAAATTACTAATCTCTATAAGCTAACAAGCACTACTAGCCCCTAACACATGTGACATCATGCAATTCATATGGAGTCTTTCCAATAATCTCTTCACTCTGAGAACCCTTTCACTGTTCTCTCATATGTTAATTTCTCACCCTTTTTGTTCTGCAGTTTCTAGGTCACTTTTTTAACAAACAAATTTAAATGTAATAACATATGAGCTGTCTTTGAGTACAACATGAAATTCAAGATCATTGCCCTATGCATTTCCTCTGTTGCTTATTAATTTGCAACATTCACATT
This sequence comes from Schistocerca americana, assembly GCF_021461395.2. Taxonomy (NCBI): domain Eukaryota; kingdom Metazoa; phylum Arthropoda; class Insecta; order Orthoptera; family Acrididae; genus Schistocerca; species Schistocerca americana. The sequence continues at coordinate 320,733,384 of NC_060121.1, read as the reverse complement.
TTTGCCAGTTATGTGAAAATCAATAGTAACAGGCATCTGCAGTCTCATAAAAGACTCCTTGGTGCAGAAGGTATGTGGAGAACAAGAACAAGTAGGCTACTAAAAGACTGTTTGAACAAAGTATGAAATGGAAAGTTCCTTTGCATCTGCTGATTATAGAGTTTGAAAAAGGTGTTGAATATCTTATCACATGGAAGAAATAAAGAGACACATTATCTTATCACAGTTACCCAGAATAATGTGTGGCTGTTTTAGGAATGTAAATGCCATAGCTCAGGGTCTGGCCAGGATAGCCCCCCCTCTTATAATTTGTTTGGTGCTTGACTGAGAAGGTAACAGGCATGGGGTGGGCCCAAGAAAGTTATGTAGAAATTTTAGACTTTGCTGTTGATATCTGCTTGATCTTACATAACACCATCAACATGGGTAGGAGCTAAGGAGCTAGGAAGTGTAAAGCAAATGCTATTGTGCTGGAGATTAGCATCCACTGGACAAAGAACATGAAAGTTCTCACTGTCTCACGAGATGCTCTCAACTTTGGAGTAAAAACAGTAGAAAAAGTAAATGCACTTGTCTACCTTAGAAGCAAGGCCATGAAAACAAGTGTGCAGAAGTGCTAAAGTCTTAGAAAATAAGATTATCTGACAATTCATCCAACATTACAAAATAGGTTGAAAAATCAAGAGCAGAATACCTATTTGGTAAGGACAAAAATATGAGGTTGGGGAACATAATGGTTTTCTTCTTTTCTCTCATTCTGCCTTGGAAGGATGCACTGGGCTGTTGGCATGTGTGATTACTCTTTTTAATATTTGACCAGTGGGTATGGCTTTGGTTCAATTTATTTAACAATGCAATCAAGTATTGTGATGTCAACATCACAAGGTGGTTTTCTTTGTTGGGACTGATGTCTTCTCTCCCTGCCATAGCATGTGCTGCACTGCTAGCAACTGATGCTCCCTATGAGTTGTTTAGTATCTGCTTGGTTGGTGGAGGGGACATGAGGCACCATACTGACCCTCCCTTCCAGCCTGAGGCTTGGCTGCTTGCATGTTTGACAGTGAAGTTTTTGGCTTCACATGGCTGTTCATCTGGCAGTTTATTTTCCTTCTTTTCTCCTTCTTTGGTGGTGGAGCATATTTATAAAAGCCACACAGAGACACATTCCCTAGCATGCCAATCCAGTGGACATACAAAAGTGAAAGGACGATTTTTCATGAATTACTTGCTCTTCTTCCACACTGTCTACAGGAGACTCATCACTTTTACTCTTATGTTCTTCATCTACATGAGACTTCATTCCCAGAAAATCAGGTGTCGTGTACAGTAGTCCCCTGAAGGTTCTCTGGATTCAGAGTGTGCTTACTTCATATGCTAATGTTTACCAGTATGTCACTAGATGCTCTGATGGCTTGTGGGAGCATTTTGATTAGCTTTTGTGGACTGAATAGAATATCTTTAATTTAATCTTGAAGTGCATTTACTTACCTTCCATTATAACTTTTTCATCCATATCTGAGCATAAATAATAGTGCTCTGGCCCCATATGAGTTTAATAAAGCTGACCACACAATGGATACATAAAAATGGGATTTGTTGAGGCTGCAGTATTTCAGAGATGATGGTGATGATATTTCTCACAATATTTGCACTAAATCTTCAGAAAGTTCCATAAAATACAGTGGGCAATGATTTATCATAAAATTCAGGACCGGATCTACGGGAGGGTAAATCAGGGTATCTGCCCTGGCCAGCAATTTCAGAGGGTGCCAAATTCAATTATTGAAGAAAAAAAACCTTGTTTCTCAAAGTGCTTAGCATCCAGTGCACATTGGTTTATCATTTATTCATATGATTTTGAAATGTATCCCTGTTGGACCTGAACATTTTTGAACACATTCTAAGTTGACTTCTGAAGGAATCATAATTTGATCTTTCAATGTGCGTATAATGTATGTGATGTCTCTGCCAGGGGAATCCCCATCACATCTAGAAATAAAAAACTTCCCCACAGACAAAATGGCGTTAGGCTGTGCGAGCTGAGACGAATAAACCTGAATGGATGAATACCAATAGCTGTCTATTCATATGGTTGATTGGGTGTGCAAATGATAAGCATTATTATAATTATTAGTGATACCCATATATTGACTACCAACATATTATCTTCTTGGTGTATCCAAGAAAATGAAATGTTGACAGAAAATTTTTGTCCAGATCACTACGCTAGTAAAGGCCAGTTGTACAGTCCCTGGTTAGTAACCCATTAAGCTCCATTCTCAGAATAGCATGGAAAATGCATTGTATGAACATGTAGTAATGCCTAACCAGAGAATAAATGCAGAATAACTTAACTGGTGATTCCGGCACGTTTTGCAAATTTAACCAGAAAATGTATTTTGACAATGGCAGGAATAGTTACAAAATCAGTGATGACAGTGGGGAGAAGAAAAAGGGACATCACACAAATTATAAGGAAGAATATGACGATTCCAAATTTATGTAAAATTTTTGTACTACTACTACTTTTTGTACTCATGCTTGAGGAACTGTAGCATATGAATGAAAAGTGAAACTGTTTCCTAACAAAAAACATTTTGCTTGCAGTAGGCCTAATAGGCATTTAATGTTGGTACTTCATGAATTATATTCTATCATGTTATTTATGTAAATGAGGTAGATAAAAATGACCATTTGTGCCAAAGCAGTCTCACTTATTTGGCGTGTGTTACAACTGATGCAGTATTAGAAAGGCCTACTTTGTTTTATTTAGCAGACACTGAAAAAATAGATGTATTCAAATTGAAAAAACTACACCAATCTTGGGTACTATTTGTATTAACTGATGTTTCAGTATTAGACACTGACATTTTTATTTTTCATGTAGCAAAACACTTGACAAACTTTGATGATGTGATAGATTCTTCCGCAGAAAGGAAAGCACACCTTCTACAACTGTAGCAAGATCAGAGAGAAAAAAGTGCTAGTACCTAAGGATTGAAGAAATGTGTACTGTCTAAATCATCTATTGTCTTTACTTATTTTATGTTTCCTATATTTAATTTCATGCCACACAAAAGAGAAAGTTATTAGCTAAAAGGAAATAATGGATGCAAATTTTCTGAATAGTTCTTGTTCTCTTGGTCACAAATAATCTCACCCAGCATTAATTATGAGTTTTTTTAAGGGTGGTAGAATATCAAAATGGGTGACTGGGAGCAGGAAGTCACCACAGTATGTTTTAATTTCCACTGTCTTGAATATGGGTTTGAGGCTTACGTTACAAAATATACTTATTTGAATTCCTAAGAACAAAATAAGGTGATATGCAATAGAAAAATGCTGTGTGAAGAGGAATGGCACTGCACTTTAGCATAAGCAGGAGACAAATGCTCAAGCTCATGAACTTTTATGAATCCTTACCAGCATTTAAAAATTCAGAATTCACCACCATGAATATTTTAATATATTTCATATCAGTGCAGATCAGTTACATAAAAGAATAAAAAAAAAATCTTATTTGTCGCATTATAAACTCAACTTGTAATAGATATTAAGAAACAAAAATGTAACTTAATGTGAACTGAAATGTGTGAAGATTCCCTTTTAAACATCTTGGAAGAATTTCTGCATGTGAAGTAATATCTTCACATCTAACTATATTACTGAAGCATAATTCACCTTGCTGCTTGGTGCATGAATTATAGAGTGAAGCTAAGAGAGATATCATCACTGAGAAGATGCAAATAGCTTTCTATTTAAGAATTTATATATAAATATTACAAACTGACTGGTATAAGTCATTATATATCAGCCTCATAAAGGTATTTCTACTTTTTAAGTTAATCCATTTTAACTATATAGTTGTTGTAGAGGTCTTCAGCTCAAGAAAGGTTTAATGCAGCACTCCATGCAGGTTTATTTTGTGCAAGTTTCTTCATCTCTGCAGTACTGCTGCAACCTATATCCATTTGAACCTCATTACTGTATTCAATTCTTGATCTCCCTCTACAGTTTTCACGTCCATACTGCAATCCTTTGCCAAATTGACTATATCTTGATGCCTTAGAATGTGACCTATCAATAAATCACTTCTTTTAGTCAATCTGTGCCATAAATTTCTTTTCTCACCAATTGAATTCGGATCCTCGTCATTAGTTACTTGATCTACCAATCTAGTCTTTTTCATTAGTTACTTGATCTACCTATCCAGTCTCTGATAGCATTCTTCTGTATCACCACAATTCAAAATCCTATATTCTCTTCTTGTCTGAACAATTTATCATCCGCATTTCATGTCTGTACTGTGCTGCACTCTAGACAAATACCTTCAGAAAAGACTTTTTAACATTTAAATGTATATTTCATGTTAGCAAATTTCTCTTTTCTCTGTTTATTCTCTCTAATTTCTTTATTGTCACTTATTTTGCTGACGAAATAGAAAAGCTCATTTACTATATTTAGAGCATTATATCCAGATCTAATTCTGTCAGTGACAGCTGATTTAATTTAACTGCAATCCACTATCTTTGTTTTGGTTTTGTTGAAATTCATCTTATAAGCTGTTTTCAAGACACAATCTATTTTGTTCAACTGATCTTCTAATTCCTTGCCATTTCTGAGAGAATGCAATGTCGTCAGTGAACACAAACTTTTTATTTATTTCTTCTTGCTAAATTTTAAATCCCTCTCCCCATTTCTCGTTTATTTTCTTTACTGCTTGCTCAATGTACAGCTGAATAACACTGCGCATAAGCTGAGGCTTTTTTTGTGAACTTATATCACGTAGAGGCTCAGACAGCACAGCAATAACAAGTGACACTCAAGAATTCTACTCAGTTTTGAACTTCTGTTTGAAAAAAAAGTCTTTCAGCAGATTACTGAAATGTTTGTTTTTTGATATAATTCACATCTTATGATTTTATAATTCTACCAAAAGCATTCCTATTTTTCAGACAGAGCTTCAAAACTGAGCAGAATTCTCAATACATAGTTGTCAGTGCTGTGCTCTCAGTACATCCATGTGATACAACTTCAGAAAAAAGCATCTTGCAGCAACAGGAATTATATGTGTAAAACACTCACAGAAAAGTTACTTCAGGGCTGATTAAAGAGAATGTAATGACAGTCCAGAGGACACTGTTTCAAGATAAACAGTATAAATTTGCAAAAGATTAGCATGGGAAGTGTTCACTTATGTTAGTTACTACAAAAGGGTTGAACAACTTCCAATGAAATGGTAGTAAATAAAAGATTTCACAAATATAGGGTTTCAGTCAACAAAATATGAGTTTCAGTCAACAAAATACATTGCAACACACAATGTTATTCATGTAAAAAAAGTCCAGTAGTCATTTCTGTGCATATAAAAGTTTTCCTTCTGTACACTATAGTAAAATTATGTGCAAGACAGAAACAGACAATGAATCAAAATTTCTTGGTAATTTTATGGGCCTATTTGTCAGTCTGTGAGCCAGATATAAGTAATAAACTCATTAAATTACTTTTTTGTCAGGTTCTGGATACCCAGCACCCTTTACCAACAGAACAAGGCTGTACACCACAGTGGAGCTCAGCATCAGAGTTCCAGTGGAATACACCAGTTCACAACAATGGCCCAATAAATACCTGCATGGAGGTCACCTCTGACTACAGTGAAACAGAAGGAATGCAGCAGCTCTACACATGTCCTACCACATATTTACCTGATGTTTATTGAAAAAGAAACAGAGAGAAAACTCAAAAAAATTATTGTTATCAGACAGAAGTGTAATGGTCATTTACAATAATACTCTAATGGATGTGAATAAAAAACCAACCAACAACCAACAGTTATAAAAATCTGTAGTTGAAAGCAGACAAGCTAAAAGCAAAGAGAGAGAGAGAGAGAGATTAAGATTGAGAGTCTCTTAGATCATCATCTTCACTTATTGCAGGACTGTTATTTGGTCTCTCGTGCTGCCACTCAACTGTAAATATGCTGTTTAGTTCTTTGTTTCCTTGTACTTTTTAAAATGCTCCTCTTGTTTTTTCTTCTCTTTCCTTTTCATCTTTTATTTCCAACATAAACTTTTTCTGTTTTCAAATAATCCTACCTCTCTATTTTGTTGAAACCTTAGTTTTGAGTAAATATGACTGCTGTTAGCATCTTAGACCAGATATGAGGTATTACTATATGGACCAGTAACTCTGTAAACTAATGGCTTGATATTGATTGTAAGATTGGCCTGTGGAATAAACATTAATTTTTTTATTGCAGCCCAACTCACACCCTGCCCTGCCAAATAGACAGATAGAAGTAACAACACGTAATGGACATTTACTGGTAGCAATTGTACCCAGAGTGTTATGATATATCAAAACAGTTTTGTCATTCACCATGAAAATAATTGAGCTGTCACACCCACTCCTCCTCTCCAACTTAAGACCTAAGAAATGCTATTGGTTAATCATAACGTTTTCAGTCAAATTTTTACATCAATGATGTAGCTTTGCACAAAGATGGTTGCTTGGAAAATTTGTGATAGTTGGTCATATTTTGTTCCAGAGGTAAGATCATTTTAAAAATACCAAATTTTGCTGACTAATTTTTAAGATAAAGTAACTGGATTATAGACTAAAGTTAAGATACAATTAGCCTTCTATTTAAAAATGTTTATTTATGGATAAATGTTACAAATTTAATAATAAAGATTGCTATACACGAGTCTCTTAAATGTTCATCCGAATATTTAATAATAATAATTACTTTGCCTTTCTTTTTTCTGTCTATAAAATGAACTTTTCAATTTTCTTCTGTATTATCATCTATTCTCATAATAATTTTCATACTGATGTAGTACAAAGGAATGTTTTGATCCTTGCGTGGAAAGGAAAAAACTGTTTAATGCAAACAACCACACAAACGTTTGCCATCTGATTGTTTTGATTCTGAGGTCTTTTACTTGAGAAAAAAGTGAAAGCCATATAATATGCAGTCAGTTTTTATTTCTCCTGTGCATTTTGAACCAAATGGAAAAAAAGAAAAAGCTTTATTTTCAAATAAATATGCCAGAAGTCTCATTTCCATGGGAGAGGAAAAGGTGAAATGCATTGATCTATACACTGATGGAGGTAAAAAAAAAGAAAAAAAATTATGCACAAGTTTCATTCACTTAGACATATAACTTCACTATATCTGAAACTTCATTTAATTGAAGATTGGTTTACTGAACAAGATCTGCTATTATCAGAACATTAGGAGTCATGAAACTCGAGCAGCAGAATGTGATTTGTGCACTTGCAGACATTAGTAGCAAACTGTTAATTTTTACTAAATATTAGTGTAGAAATTGGGGTTTGAGGCTCAAAACGTGATGAATCTTGAAGGTTTTGATGTGAAAAAACATTAATATTATCTAAATCTTTACAATAATTTTCTTAATAAGAATATTTTCTACTACATTATTCCACTTTTTGTTTCCATATTCTTTCAGTATTCATATTGGGTTTGCTAATAGTTGAACTGATAATAGATGTAAAACACAAAATGCCCATTTTGAGTAAAAAACACAAGCCATTTCTGATAAACCTGAAATTGAAATGCTTCTTATATAAAAAAAATTATGTTTTCTTCCAGTTCTGTGTGAATGATGAACAGATGACGTACAGTGTAGTAGAAAGTGGGAATTTGTTGGTGCCAAACAAATATGTTGATTCCAGTTTTGTGTGAATGGTGAACTAGATGATGCACAGTGTAGTGGAAAGTGGGAACTGCTAATTCTGACACTTGTAAAAGTATAATCGGAAAGAATTGTACACACAATTGTTTTAGGTAAAGCATAACAAAGTTTGGAAACAACAGTATTAAAAACAATAGGCAAGTGAATGTTCAAAATTTTGCAGAAATTAGATCAATTGTAATGTTACTCATGTACACTGACATATGATATCACTCACTCATAGAAACCAGTGCTTGATTTCAGCTGTAAACAAAACGAGAGAAATGTTGATTGTCAGCTCCACTTTGTGCTATTGTAAAGACAGGAATTCTGCCTTATGCCATTCAGTAGATGACTTTGATGTTGGTACTAAGGCTCAGCATAGCAGAGATAGAAGCATTTTCAGTCTATGTGTATGTATGATCTCAGGTAGCCAAAAAAGCATATTTTGTTTCTTCAGAATACAAATCTTATTGCCAACCTGACATCTCTGCAGTCCCTCTTGAAGAAACATTCTACTTTTTTCTGTTCTTTGACATTTTCCTTTATCCTCTTTGTCATTTATTCACCAGTCTCAGAAAAAAAGTAGGATGTCTCTCGAAATGAACCAACCATATGTTTTGAGTGGGTGTTTGTTTAATCACAGTTTTTCATTGAGGTTCTTTCTCATGTCTTTAGTCATTCTATATTTATTTGGTTTATTAAAAATAGCAACATGTACAAATTTTATGTCAGAAGCACTGCCTGGTGGGAATTAGCATATTACTTGAAGTTTATTTTATTGTGTGTGTGTGTGTGTGTGTGTGTGTGTGTGTGTGTGAGTACGCGCGCGCGCGCGCGCGCGCGCGCGCGTGTGGTGCGCACCACTCCATTAAAACCTTACACTGTCCAGTGCTATAGACTATATGTATTTTAAGCAATAGAATGAAACTACAAACTATTTTTAAGTAGCACTGTTTTGTAATTATCTATCAATACTGAAAATTGTATTGTAACAACCGCTCCTAGTCATTTTATGCGGTATGCTTTTGTCTAAAGTGATCTCTAGTGTTTGTGTTCATTTATATTGTTTCATGATAAAGTAAATAAATCATAAATGTTAGTTTGTGAGAATTATTTGTCAAAAATTTATAAAATGCACAGAAGTTAATTAAAATGATCTATTTATGTGTTTATTTAATTGATTATCTTCAGTTCAATTGTTACTATTATAAAAATGTGAGAAATAAAGAGTGAAACACATATCTAAGTGGTTCTGTTGTTTTTTTGTATAACACATTGCTTCCCTGAAAAACCATTGCCTTATTTAAAATCTTTTTATATCCTCTGAAATCATAGTCCATGTTGTTACTGAATTTTTGTTTGAAACTAAAGGGATTTTTATTACAAACTGCTTAGTGAAGAAACTGTGTTAAATCACCTTCTATGAGTGCAGAAAGAAGGATATAAAATGAACGACAACAAAAGCAAAGCCAGGATAATACAATGTAGTTGTATTAAATCAGTTGATGCTAAGGGAATTAGATTAGGAAGCAAGACACTAAAAGTGAGTTTTATTATTTTGGTAGCAGAATAGCTGATGATGGCTGAAGTGGAGAGGATATAAAATGTAGACTGGCAATGACAAAAAAAGCATTTCTGAAGAAAAGAAACTTGTTAACATCAAATATGGGTTTAAGTGCTGGAAGCCTTTTCTGAAAGTATTTGTACAGAGTTCAGCCATGTATGGGAGTGAAACATGGATGATAACCAGTTTAGATAAGAACAAAACAGAAGTTGTTGAAATATGGTGCTACACAAGCATGCAGATAACTGGGTGTGTGGATCACATAACTCAAGAGGATGTACTAAATAGAATTGAGGGGAAAAGAAGTTTGTGGCACAACCCAACTAGAAGAAGGAATCAGTTGATAGGACACATTCAGAGACTTCAAGCAGTCACCAATTTACTATTGGAAGGAAGTATGAGGGTCAAATTGTAGAGGCAGACCAAGAGATGAATACAGTAAGCAGTTTCAGAAGAATGTAAGAAGCAGTAGTTATTCAGAGATGAAGAGGCTTGCACAGGATGGAGTAGCATGGAAAGCAGCATCAAGCCAGTCTTTGGAATGAAGTCCATAAAACAAAGAGTACACAGCATAAACCAAAAAATTGCTAGGCTCCCACATTCAACCTTTTAGAAGTGTTATTCAGCTTCATATGCCACTAAGCCATATATGTCCAATGCCTTTCATTAAAAATGTATGACCACAACATGTAATGTTTTTGTCTTTTTGTGTGCCTAATAAAATATATATGAAAACTTATGTAACTGTTGTGCCATGTACTAAGTTGGCTGAAGTCACCCAATCCTTTCAAAATACAAACACCCAACACACAAAATTAATAGGGCTTGAAATTACCTCACACTCTTCTACACCGAATACACATATCAAATGATAATCTAACTGCAGTTTTACTTTCGTTTTCTAGGGAGGAAGTAGGAAAAACTTCTACTAAAAGAAAGTATGATTACGTTACAAAGCTTTTTTTGGTGTTCTACATTACTAATACTGAGATCCTGTATCTTGAACATTTATATGCAAATATAATGTTCAGACTGCTATTCAAACAAGAGCTTATTTCAGTTTTATTTGGTGACATTTTAATACTGGCTAATTTTATACAAAACTACACATAAACTTTTTGCTGTTGTTTGTACATGACTGTGGCTTAGAGCTGACTCACTGTTATCCTGACCACTATTCCTATTTAAAAACTAGTGTGGAAAGATTTTTAAAAACTATCACAATACACAGCAATTACACATTCAGTAACGGTACAGAAGAAAGGAATAATAAGAAATATTTATACATATCTGGCAGTTGAGTTATTTCACTTTAATATTTACTCTATATTCTTAAAATGGCTTTAATATGAGTTCCTGTATTCTGAAGTGTATTTTTAGGTGTGCTCTTTTCTAGCAAAGCCTGTCAAAATATTCCCAGAAAACAAATTTATATTCATAATATTTCATTAACTAACATTCTTCTAGCAAAAGTGTATCTTTGTGAGTACATAAAAATTTGAATGATTAGGCACCATTATTTTTGGGTGAACTAATAAATTTAAAAAAATACAAGGGTTTTCAAATGAGATATGTTAATCTAAAAAACAAATACTCACTACTGGGGTCAAAATATTAAGTACAGTACACAAAGCTTATTCAAATCTCAAAGTTGAATATTTCCCTGAATATAATGTCATCAGCCAACTATTAGTTAATACTTAAACAATAAAGATTACAAAAATGAAGTTTATAAGGTAATTTCTGGTCTTATATACACAACTGTATCTATATTATGCAAGAAGTGTTTGCTTATTTCATTACTAAAATGGAATACTATCATCACCAAAGGTTTATCAAATTACAGGTCCTATATACAGATTTATATACTTCTGCAGATAAATCTTTTACTAGCATTGTCAGAATAACTTTATTTTATAATTGCTGTTGTTGCTATGTTGTGATCTTCAGTTCAAAGACTGGGTTGATATAAAACTTCCTGGCAGATTAAAACTGTGTGCCTGACTGAGACTCGAACTTGGGACCTTTGCCTTTCGCGGGCAAGTGCTGGTAGAGCATTTGCCCATGAAAGGCAAAGGTCCCGAGTTCGAGTCTCAGTCAGGCACACAGTTTTAATCTGCCAGGAAGTTTCATATCAGCGCACACTTCACTACAGATTGAAAATCTCATTCTGGAAACATCCCCCAGGCTGTCTCTGCAGTATCCTTTCTTTCAGGAGTGCTAGTTCTGCAAGGTTCACAGGAGAGCTTCTGTAAAGTTTGGAAGGTAGGAGACGAGATACTGGCAGAAGTAAATCTGTGAGGACAGGGCGTGAGTCATACTTCAGTAGCTCAGATGGTAGAGCACTTGCCCACGAAAGGCAAAGGTCCCGAGTTTGAGTCTCGGTCCGGCACACAGTTTTAATCTGCCAGGAAGTTTCATATCAGCGCACACTCCGCTGCAGAGTGAAAATCTCATTCTGGGTTGATATAGTTTACATGATACTCTATCCTGTGCAAGCCTCTTCATCTCTGAATAACTACTGCACCCTGCATCCTTCTGAATATGCTTACTATATTCATGTCTTGGTCTCCCTCTACAATTTTGCTCCCCTCCCCCTTCATTCCCACATTTCCCTCCAATACTAAATTGGTGATCCCTAGAAGTTTCAGAATGTGTCCTATCAATCAGTCCCTTCTTTTAATCATGTTTTTCCACAAATTCCTTGTCTCCCCAATTCCATTCAGTACCCCCTCATTAAATACATTAGCATTCTTCTGTAGCACCACATTTTGAAAACTTTGTTCTCGTCTTGTGTAAACTGTCTACCATCCATGTTTCACTGCCATATATGGTTGCACTCCATACAAATACTTTCAGAAAAGACTTCCTAATGATTAAGTCTATACTCAGTGTTAATAAATTTCTCTTCTTCAGAATGACTTTTCTTGTCATTATGAGTCAACATTTTATATCCCCTCCACTTTGGTCATCATCAGTTATTTTGCTTCCCATACATAAAAAATCATCTGCTACTTTCACTGTCTCATTTCCTAATGTAATTCCCTCAGGATCACTTGATTTAATGTGATTACATTCCATTATTATTTTTTTGCTTTCATTGATGTTAATCTTATATCCTCCTTTCAAGACATTTTCCACTACATTCAAATGTTCTTCAGAGTCCTTTCTGTCTCCAACATAAAAAATCATCTGCTACTTTCACTGTCTCATTTCCTAATGTAATTCCCTCAGGATCACTTGATTTAATGTGATTACATTCCATTATTCTTTTTTTGCTTTCATTGATGTTAATCTTATATCCTCCTTTCAAGACATTTTCCATTGCATTCAAGTGTTCTTCAGAGTCCTTTCTGTCTCCAACAGAATTAAAATGCCATCAAGCCTCAAGGTTTTTATTTATTCACCCTGAACTTTAATTCCTGCTCCAGACTTTTCTTTCATTTCCTTCACTGCTTGCTCAATGTGCAGACTGAGTAACATCAGGGATAGGCTACAACCCTATCTCACTCCCTTCTCAACCATTGCTTCCCTTTCATGCCCCTCAGCTCTTAGAACTGCCACCTGGTTTCTGTAAAAGTTGCAAATAGCCTTTCATTCCCTGTCTTTTATGCCTATTACCTTCAGAATTTCAAAGAGCATATTCCAGTCAACATTGTCAAAAGCTTTCTTTAACTCTAAAAATACTATAAATATAGGTAGTCTTTCCTCAATCTATCTTCTAAAATATTTAGTAGGGTCAGTGTTGTCTCACAGGCTCCTACATTTCTCTGGAATCTAAACCAATCTTTCCCTAGGTTGGCTTCTGCCAGTTTCACCGTTCTTCTATAAAGAATTTGTGTTACTATTTTGCAACCATAATGTATTAAACTGATAGTTCAGTAATTTTCAAACCTGTCAGCAATTGATTACTTTGGAATTGGAATTACTACATTCTTCCTGAAGTCTGAAGGTATTTTGTCTGCCTCATACATCTTGAACACCAGATGGAAGAGTTCTGTCATAGCTGGCTCTCCGAAGTCTGTCAGTAGTTCTGACAATGTGTCTGTTCCCAAGGTCTTGTTTAGACTTGGGTGTTTCAGTGCTCTGTCAAATTCTTCTTGCAGTATCATAGCTATCACCTCATATTCATCTACATCCTTTTCTATTTCTTTAATATTGCCTTCAAGTTCATCTTCCTTGTATGACCCTCTACATACTCCTTCCATCCTTTCAGCTTTCCATTCTTTGCTGAATGCTGGTTTTTAATCTGACCTCTTGATGTTCATACAGCTGCTTCTCTTTTCTCCAAATGCCTCTTTAATTTTCCGGTAGGTGGTATCTGTCTTTCCCCTAGTGAAACAAAGGAGACTTCAGGTGGGATATTAACAATGTAGAAAAATTTAGATTGCTACTTACCATAAAGATGACACATTAAGTTGCAGAGAGGTACAATTAAAAGATATTTACACATAAGCTTTCAGCCACAGCCTCCATCAGCAAAAGAGAAACACACACAATTCATTCACACAAGCAAGCTTGCCTCAAGCATAGGTGACCACCACCTCTGGCAGCTTGGGCCAGAACGCAGCAATCACATAGGATGGAAGCAGCAATCTGGAGTGGTTGGGGAAGTGGAAGGGATAGCAGTGTGCATGTGGTGGGGGGGGGGGGGGGGGGGGGGGGAGGGGTAGGTGGCGAGATGACAGCTGTCTAATGGAGTGTGCTGGGCTATAATGTAAACAGTGCAAGTGCAGGTTGTCTATCCTGGCTGCAATAGCGTGTTCACTATGCTCTTCATAGTAGCGTATCCAAATTCATATTTGCTTGAATGAGATTTTCACTCTGCAACGGAGTGTGTGTTGATATGAAACTTCCTGGCAGATCAAAACTGTGTGCTCTAGAGCACTTGCCCGCGAAAGGCAAAGGTCCCGAGTTCGAGACTCAGTCCGGCACACAGTTTTAATCTGCCATGAAGTTTCATATTTTCTTATTCATTATTAAACCCACTCTTGCAATACCCCTTTTTGATTCTGTAGTTATAACTGCATATTCACATAGCCAGAAGTACTGTTATTCCTGCCAACAAACTTCATTAATTCCCACTATGTCTACCTTCAGCCTATCCACTTACCTCTTTAAATTTTCTAACCTAACTGCCTGATTAAAGGATCTAAGATTCCATGCTCCAATCTGTAGAACATGAATTTTGTCTCTCCTGTTGACATCATCCTCCTGAGTAGTCCCTGCCCAGTGATCTGACTGGGGGCTATTTTCCACGGACTTTATCATCAGTGAGGTGGCTTGCATGTCTTAGTGCTACATTTAGTTAGACCATAGTTGCAACTCCAACAGAAGAGTATCTGTTGAGAGGCCAGACAAATGTGTGGTTCCTAAAGAGGGGCAGTAGTCTTTTCAATAGCTGCAGGCCAAGAGTCTGGATGACTGACTGATCTGGTCTTGTAACATCAACCAAAACAGTCTAGCTGTGCTGGTACTGCTGAAAACAAGGGGAAACTACAGCCTTATTTTTTCCTGTAGGCATGCATATCTAGCTCTATTTTATAGTAACCAACACAATTCAAATGATCACATTACAGGCTGAACCCAAAGGCTGTGATGATCCTCTTATTGCTATTCTGTCACCTACGGAGAGCAACGTAGCCATTATTTTAGATCACATTGATTACAACAAATATACTTGGCTAATGGTTAAGGAGAACATGTGCTGCAAATTTTCATAGGATCTGATGACAAGAATAACGTCATTATCAGAAGATCTGAAGCAGTCACTGCTGGAAGACAGTACTATTCAGAATATCTTTCCTTATGAACTCAGATAACCAATGTATTTTGAGCTGTCCAAAATAGATACAAAAGGAAACACTGCTACAGCCTACCATTAACATCATGGGGCAACCAACTTGTAGACTGACAAAACATCCGGCCAGTGATCTTGTTCCATATGTGCATCACTGGGTGCATCGTACCAAGAGCATCCACAGTTTCATCAGCTGAATTAAGGATTTACATCTTGAAGAAGATGATGCAATCCTTAGCTCATGGTCTCACTATTGATATGTGTTCCTATCAAAGAGTGTATAGAACTCCTCTCCCAGATCTTTGACAGCACAGTTGATGGACTTCTTATGCAGCCCTTGACATCCTTGTACTTCCTATATGGTAGCTTCATCAGGAGCAACTGACTGTCATAATTGTTGCAGTGGTGGCCTTATACAGTCCAAAGACAGCTTCTGATTGGTCAATAGTTATGTCATGCTGTTGCAAATGGTGTCAATGTCTGTGCTGGTGGCACCACGACTCCCACCACAGTGTAGATATTGTGACAAATATCTCTGGCTCTTCTCTGCATCAAGGGCTCACTTCCATGCACTGCTAAGATTTTATCTGCCATCACAGTTGAAGGTTTTCTCACACATTCTTATTTCTATGGCTTTTTCAATAATATATTTCCAGTATGTGGAAGCCTGGGACAAAACCTATATTTCTTCAAAAAGTATTTTATGTTTGTTTGTGAGGCTGTGCTCAGCAACTGCAGATTTCTCCTGTTCTTGACTTTTAATGTGCTGTTGATGTTCTGCATAGTGGCAAGGAATGGTGCAGATGGACTGACCAATGTAATTGCTTTTGCACTCACATTGAATGTTGTAAATTCCAGAAATCCTGAGGCTGAGACTGTCCTTGGTAGGGTGTAGTATCTGCTTTATCTTCTAAGGAGATCGGAAAATACATCTGATACCTAGTCTTCCCAAAACTCTTCCTATTTTGCTGGATGTAGCACTGCTAAAGGGAAGGAATTCATCAGTGGCTCTTCACATGAGTGTTCAACATTTTCATATTTCCTTTTCTAGGAGAACACTGGCGTGATGTCACACGAGCCATAGTCAATCTTTCAGGACATATACTACAGATGATTAATTTCAGAATGGTACCTTGTTGACACAAGCATACTAATCATGAGTCCACACTTAGCCTTACTAGAGACCATTCATATGATAGATGAAAAGGCATACAACTGGTTTACGGCAGTTCAAGTCAGAATCTCACAAAAACACATATAATGCAGTTTCAAATAAGTAGAAAAGATCTGATAGCCATTAATGGTTAGGCAATTAATAAAATACATAAGTTTCTTAGGTGTCCAACTGGATAACATGCTAAAATGGAATTAACACATAGGTAAGTTAATCACAAAGTTTATTTAAGCATGCTTTGCTCTTAGAAATACTCCTCATCATGCTAACATCAAGAGGAGTCTGTTGGCCTATTTTTCATTGTTTTCACTCCCTGTTGTATCTGCTGACACAATGCAAGTAAAGAAAATAAAGTATTCATTCGCCAGGAGTGGACAATAACAACAGTGTGTAAAGCAGATTTTTTTGAGCCATCAGTCTTCTGGCTGGATTGATGCAGCCCACCACAAATTCCTCTCCTGTGCCAACCTCTTCATCTCAGAGTAGCACTTGCAATCTACATCCTCAATTATTTGTCTTTCTCTACAGTTCTTACCCTCTACGGTTCCACCTAATATCAAGAAAGTTATTCTGTGATGCCTTAATAGATGTCCTACCATCACATCCATTCCTCTTGTCAATGTTGTCCATACATTCCTTTCCTCGCTGACCCATGGAAAACCTCCTCTTTTTCTGCCTTATCTATCCACCTAATTTTCATCACTCTCCTGTAGCACCACATCTCAAATGCTTTGATTCTCTTCTGTTCTGGTTTTCTCACAGTCCATGTTTCATTACTATAAAATGCCGCACTCCAAACCTAAATTTTCAAAAATTTATCATCACATTGAGGCCTATGTTTTATACTGCTAGACTTCTCTTAACCAGGAATGCCTCTTTTGACAGTGCTAGTCTGCTTTTGATGTCCTGTTTGCTCTGTCTGTCATGGGTTATTTTGCTGCCTAGGTAGCAGAGTTCCTTAACTTTATCTACCTCATGATCACCAATTTTAAATTCACTCTTAAGTCCTTCTTTTATTTCCATAATTGCTTCTTCGATGAATAGACCGAACAATACGTTCGAAAAACAACATTTTTGCTGTACACCCTTTTTAATCTGGGCACTTCATTCTTGGTCTTCTGCTTTTATTGTTCTTTCTTGGCTCTTGTACATGCTGTATATTACCCTTCTGTCCCTATAGCTTATCCCTATTTTTCTCAGAATTTTGAACATCTTGCACCATTTGACATTGTTGAACACTTTTTCTTGGTTGACTGAGCTTATGAACATGTCTTGATTTTTCTTTAGTCTTGCTTCCATTATCAGCTACATCAGATCTGCCTGTCTGGTGCCTTTCCTTTTCTTAAAGTCAAACTGATATTAATCTAAGACACCCTCAATTTTCTTTTCCATACTTCTATATATTATTCCCATCAGCAACTGAAATTTTTGAGCTGTTAAGTTTATTGTGCAATAATTCTTGCACTTGTCAGCTCTTGTAATCATCAGAACTGTGTGGATGATGTTTTTCTGAAAGTCAGATGGTGTATACCAGACTCATACATTCTACACAACTAGGTGAATAATTGTTCTGTATCCACTTCCATCAATGATTTTATAAATTCTGTTGGGATGATATCAATATCTTCTGCCTCATTTGATCTGAAGTCTTCCAAGGCTCTGTTAATTTTTGATTCTAATACTGGATCCCCTATCTCTTCTATAACTGACTCCTGTTTCTTCTTCTGTAATGTTATCAGGTACAAGACTTCCCCCTCAAAGAGGTCTACAGTGTGCTCTTTCCACCTAACTGCTCTCTCCTCTGCATTTAACAGTGGAATTCCCATTGCACTCTTAATGTTATCACCCTGGCTTTTAATTTCAAAGAAGCCTGTTTTGAGTTTTCTATGTGCTGAGGCAGTCCTTCCAACAATAATTTCTTTCTCAATTTCTTCACATTTTTCCTGCAGCCATTTTGCCTTAGCTTCCCTGCACTTACTATTTATTTCATCCCTAAGTGACTTGTATTTCATTGTTTCCAAATTTCCCTGAACATTTTGTGCTTCCTTCTTTCATTGATCAACTGAAGCATTTCTTCCATTACCCATGGTTTCTTTGCAGTTACCATTTTTTGCACCTATGTCTTTCTTTCCAGTTTCCATGATTGTCCCTTTTAGAGATGTCCATTCCTCTTCAACCAAACTGCCTGCTGAGCTATTCTTTATTGTATTATCTATAGCCTTAGAGAACTTAAATTGTATCTCTTCATTCCTTAGCACTTTCATATCCCACTTCTTTGTGTATTGATTCTTCCTGATAAGACCCTTAAACTTCAGCCTATTCATCATTACTACTACAACGTGATCTGAGTCAATAACTTCTCCTGGGTATGCCTTATAATACAGTATCTGATATTGGAATCTCTGCCTGATCATGGTGTAATCTAACTGAAATCTTCCCATATCTCCTGACCTTTTCAGGTATACCTCCTCCCCCTAATTCTTGAACAGAATATTCACTGTTCGTAGCTGAATATTATTGCAGAAGTCAGTTAGTCTTTCCCCTCTCTCATTTCTAGCACCAAACCCAAATTTTCCCATAACCCTTTCTTCTACTACCCTTTCTTCTAAATTCCAGTCCACCATGACTATTATGTACTGAATTAGCCATTCAATATCCTCATATACTTTCTTCACCTCTTTATCTTTGGCTTGCGACATTGGCATGTATACCTGAGCTGTTGTTGTTAGTGCTGGTTTGCTGTCAATTCTGATAAGAACAACCCTATCACAGCACTGTTCACAAGAACTCACTCTCTGCTCTACCTTCCTATTCATAATGAATCCTACTCCCATTATACCATTTTCTGCCACTGCTGATATTACCCTATACTCATCTGACCAGAGGTCTTCTTTCTATTTTAATTCACTGACCCCCACTATATTTATTTTGAGTCTTAGCATTTCTCTTTTCAGATTCACTTGCTTCCCTACCACATTCAAACCTCTGACATTCCAAGCACCAACTTGTAGAACATTATCCTGTCATTCGTTATTCTTTTTATTTATTTATTTATTTAGTCCTTCAAATCCTATATGTATAGAATATATACAAGGATATTGGACATGGTTAGGTATTTACAAGATAAAATACAGTTTGTATTGCAATCCTAAGGACTAGATATTGAAGTAATTTAGCACAGATTCATAAATACAACAAACATTACGGGCAACATACAAATTAGAATATTAACAATGCATCTTTATTTTTGTTGTTTGGCTTTTATATATTCTGTCAGACTGTAAAAGCAATGATCAATTAAATATGCCTTTACTTCAGCCTTAAAACCACAGAGTTTACCTATTGATTTAATATGTTTAGGTAGATTATTGAAAAATCTTTATCCCAGTATGTAGTGTGCCTTTTTGGCACAATGATGTTCTCACCCGTTTCACATGAAGGTCAGATTTTTGCCTTGTATTGTGTGCATGTATATCTTCATTTTTTAATATCTGGGTGTCTATTGATATATTGTTTGATGAAAACTGATGTTTCATAGATAAAAATGCAAGGAAGAGGAAGAACTGACAGTTTTTTGAATATGGGTCTGCACGATTTTGTATTGTTTACCCCTTCAATAATTCTTAGTATTCTCTTTTGCATCCTGAAAAGTTTAATATTTGTTGTTGTATTGCCCCAGAAGATTATGCCATATTTAATTACAGAATGCACATAGGAGTAGTATACATTTAACAGGCTGGCTTTGCTGCAACAAGTTTTTAAGATCCGTATCATGTAACAGGTTTTGCTTACTTTTCTTTGCAAATATTCAATATGTACTGCCCATTTTGTGTTGTTCTGGAGCCAGAGTCCCAGAAATTTAGTGCTGTCAACACTTTCAAGAACTCTGTCCCTAAGTTCTATTTCTATGTTTGGGTGGTGTCTTCCTTTTACATTATAGAAATTCAGTGCTACTGTCTTTTCTTTGTTTATAATTAGCTTGTTGTAGCTGAACCACTGTTCTACACTGTTCATTGTTTGGATAGCGGAGTCTTTAAGTTTTTCTTCTGTTTTACCACTAATAAGGAAGCTTGTATCATCTGCAAATTGGAGGGTAGTTTGGCAATACTTGTTGTACATAAGATCATTGACATAGAGGAGAAACAGAATGGGTCCTAATACTGATCCTTGAGGGACACCATATTTCACATTTTCATATCCTGAATAGTAGTAGCTGATTTTGTTATGGTCAGTATATTGCACTTCAACCACCTGTTTGCGACCACATAGGTATGTCTTGAGTCACTCATTGGATATACCTCTAATTTCTAACTGGTCAAGCTTCTGCAGTAGGGCACTATGGTCAATGACGTCAAAAGCTTTAGATAAATCAAGACATATGCCTGTCACAAACTCACCTGCATCCAGTTTAGTATAGATTTCATTAAGAAATTCAAATATTGCACTTTCAGTTGAATAGCCTTTCCTGAAGCCATGCTGTGAAGGAGAGAGAATCTTATTTTTATTTAGGAAATCAGACAATCTCTTATAAAAAACTTTTTCTAAAATTTTAGAAAATACAGGCAGTAGGGCTATTGGTCTATAATTTGAAACACATTCTGGATTTCCTTTTTGGAACAGTGGTTTCAGCTTTGCTGTTTTTAAGCATGAAGGGAAGGTTCCTGATGCCAGTGAGCTGTTGCACAAATGTGTCAAGGGTTCAGCTAAGGCAAGACAGCATTTTTTAATAATTGCATCTGGTATTCCATCAATTCCACATGAGTAGCCTGTTTTCAAGGTTTTTATAACTGATAAAATTTCTTCAGAATTTGTGGGTGAAAGGAACAAAGATGTAGACACATTTCTCACACTATTGCATGATCACCTTCCAGTTGGTAGTCCCTTCCCAGAGATCTGAATGCAGGCCATTACAGAATCATTAGCCAATGGGGAGATGATTATGACATTTTTTTAATTACAGGCCACATGTCCTGTGGACACATACAATGTGTCTTTAATGCAGTGGTTTCCATTGCCTTCTGCATCCGTATGCTATTGATCATTGCTTATGCTTCTGCTTTTATGGGCAGTTTCCCACCCAAATGTAATAGAGTGCACTGAACCTGTGTTCACTCTTCCAGCATCTTTCACAAGGTCATTGACTGAATAACAATGATTTCTTATGCCAAAAGTATTTGTCCACCATTGCTGATGATTTTTATTCAAATTTTAAGCAGCGACATGGTTTGAACCAAGGATTCAGGATATTCGATTACTGATTAAAGATGCTACCCCAATACCACAGGTAAAAATGGTAACTGTACACATATCACCAAAGTCTTTTCAAGGATCTAAGATTTCTTATACTCTCTTCCCCATACATTTTCTTTCTAAAGTTTTTCGTTGCTAAGAAAAAAAGTCATTTTCAGCTTGACTGAGATCTAAACAACCACAATACAAGTCACAAAAATAATTTCCTTGCAGACTTTGCCTCATTGTCTAGGGTTCACAATGGACTAATTTTGGTGATTTATATGTAAAAGTGATCATAAATCATTTATCTTAGCATACTGGACAAATGTGGGCAATAAAATACGTTCAGTAGTTAAGCTCAGACCATAACTGGAAATCAGCATATTAGAAAGGTAACTAATGACACACTCAGAGAGTTTAGAGACAACTGATGGGAAAAACACTGGGAAAAAATTTACAAGATAGGCATAAACTTTTCTTAACTTTTTAACTCTAAAACAAATGAGAGCAACATTAAACATGTGGATTATAGTATTTTAGCCAGGAAGTAAATATCTGCCTAATTAAGAGGCCAAACTGTAAGATAAAGTTAAAATTGTATTACTATGAGCACTGTAAAATCCTCCAATCTCTTACCAAAAAGTGAAAACACAGGCACTATGCTGTATAAACAGAATATTTCAAGAGTAAATCAATATCAGACAGGAGCATTACAAAACAACAAACAAATGGAAAAGGCGAGAAAAATGAAATTCAGGTCACAGATAGTACCTGTGGCAGAAACAACACATTGCAATCATTCATCAGCAATGTCAGTGATTACTTCCTGATAATGGAACGATACAGTGCACCTGTTAATAAACACACATTAGATTTATTCTAAGACACATTTACACCACCAGTAAACACTAGTTTCAAAAGTGTAACCATAAGAAAGTTATAAAAATTAATATGTTACTACAAACAAACAATGGAAAATCCAGGATGCAATGTAACAATGTTATGAAAAGGAAAGTTGCTACTCACCATATAGCAGAAGTGCTGAGTCACAAATAGGTACAACAAAAAGACTGTCACAAATAACCTTTCGGCCAGCAAGGCCTTTGTCAAAAATAGACAACAGATACAAACACACACACACACACACACACACACACACACACACACACACACACACTTATGCAAACACAACTCACACACACAACTGCAGTCTCCGGCAGCTGAAGCCACAATGCGAGCAGCAGCACCACTGCATGATGGGAGTGGCAACTGGGTGAGAGAAAGGAAGAGGCTGGGGGGGGGGGGGGGAGGGGGAGGGATAGTAGGGTAGGGGTGGGGGACAGTGAAGTGCTGCTGCAGTGCCGAAAACTGATTCCAACCTTATAATCCTACCTGTGGACAAAGGCTCCACCACTGTTGTTTTGAACTGCAAGGATTACTGCCAGCTGTCAGATGCATTCACCTACAAACCCATTCCAGGAATCCAGCAGGATTTCCAGTCACTCCTCAAATCCTTAGGCCCAGCCCAGAACCTCTTCTCAGATTCCACCTCTCTGCTCACCCCTAACATTCCCCATATTCCTACCTTCTACATACTTTCTAAAGTCCATAAACCAAACCACCCAGGATGCCCCATTGTGGCCAGTTACTGTGTCCCCACTGAGACAATCTCTGCTCTCATAGACCAACATCTTCAACCTATTACCTGGAACCTACCCTCCTATATAAAAAATACCAACCATTTCCTCCACTGACTCTCCACAGTTCCTGTCCCTCTACCACACAGTGCCCTGCTCATCACTAGTGATGCAACCCCCCCCCCCCTCCCCCCTCCTTTACGCCCATGGCCTTACCTTCCTAGTCGTCATGACCACCTATACCCTCACCCAAAATTACTTCTCCTTTGAAGGCATTACCTACAAACAAATCTTGGGTATGGCTATGGACATTCGCGTGGCAACACCCTATGCCTATCTATTCATGGGCCATCTAGAGGAATCCTTCCTAAACACCAAGAATTCTAACCCCCTCACCCGGTTCGGATTCGTTGATGACATCTCTGCAATTTGGATTGAGGATGAGAACACTCTATCCATATTCCTCCAGAACCTCAACAGCTTCTCCTCCATTTGCTTCACCTGGTTCTACTCAACCCAGCAAACCACCTTCCTAGATGTTGACCTCCACCTCAAAGATGGCTACATCAGTACTTCTGTCCTTATCAAACCTATTAAACACCAGCAATACTTCCACTTTGACAGCTTCCACATCTTCTATACCAAGAACCCCTTCCATACAGCCTAGCCACCTGTGGTTGTTGCATCTGCAGTGATGAGCAGTCCCTCTTAAAATATACAGAGGGTCTCACTGAAGCCTTCATAGACCATAACTTTCCTCCCAAGCTTTAAAAAAATAAATCTCCCATGTATTATCTTTCCAGAGTCTCCCCATCTCCAAAGTTCTCACCTCTGGCCACAGAGGAGCATTCCCCATGTAGCTCTGTACCACCCACAACTGGAGTAACTGAATTACATTCTCCGCCAGGGTCTCAACTACCTCTTGCCATGCCATGAAATGAAAAATGACCTGCCCAATATCCTTCCATTCCTCCCTCAGTGGTATTCTGCCATCCACTGAACCGACACAATATACTCATCCATCTATACAGAACCCCTGCTCCCAGCTCCTTACCTCATGGCTCATATCCCTGTAATAGACCTAGATGCAAAACCTGTCCCACACACCCTTCCACCACCAACTACTCCAGTCTGGTCGCAAACATCACCAATCCCATCAAATGCAGGGCTACCTGTGGAACCAGTCATGTGATGCACAAGTTAAGCTGCAACCACACTGCTGTATTCTTTGTAGGCATGACAACCAGCAACCTGCCCGACCACATGAATGGCAACTGTCAAATTGTGGCCAAGATACAAGTGGACCGCCCTGTTGCTGAGCATGCTGCCCAACACAACATCCTTCATTTCAATGACTGTGCCATATGGATCCTACCACCAACACCAGATTTTCTGAATTGCACAGGTGGGAACCTTCTCTGCAATATATCCTACATTCCTGTAACCCTCCTGGCCTCAACCGTCATTAGTCACTGTCCCCACCCATCCAGCCTCTTCCCTGTTCCCATTTCAACACTACACAGCCCTCATTCCACCATTGCACCCAGTCTCTTTACTTCTCTTCTTTTCTCCTACATCAAGATTGGATGATCAATCAATGAAGATTGTGTCATCTGATCAGATGAATCAAGTTTCTTGCTACACCAGGTTGATGGCGACGTCCAGATGTGCTGTCATTCAGCAGAATGGCTGCTTAAAAGATGTGCTGTATCACAGACACAGGCTTGTGGGAGCAGTACTGTGCTGTGGGGAACATGCACCTGGCCTTCCAGGGGATATATTTCAACAACAGAAGACACCATAAAAGCTGTGGCTATGTGAACACTATTGTGGACCACATGCACCTCTTCATACTTGATGTCTTCCCCGATGGCAAAGCCATCTTCCAGCAGGATAACTGTCCATGTCACAAGTTCAGAATTGTGCTACAGTGGTTGGAGGATCATCATAGTGAACTGACTCTGATACTTAATTTGGCAACATTTTCTGATCTGTGCCTGATGAAACACATCTGGGACACTATAGGTGCTAGACCCATGTTCCCAAAACACCAGCCCATATTATCCAGGAATTGAATGATGTGCATAGACATCACGTGCCACATACCTCTGGAAACCTAACAAGGGATTGTCAAATTCACACCTCACTGAATCACTGGTGTATTTCAGTCCAAAAGTGAATCAACCTGCTATTAAGTATGTTTTTTCTGCACCATTGTGTGTACTATTTTTTTAATAGCACAAGCTATCAAGTTGCGCAGGTAATAAAATACCCAAGATCATTGGCACTTTACTGATAAAAAATCATGGGGTCCAAAAACTCTTTTAAATTGAATATACTGGTTTTGCAATTACATAAAATAACTTCATTACTTACAGATTGTAGTGGCAGGGGATAGTGTAGATAATTTGTAGCCAGCCATGCTTGACAAGGCTCTGCATGTAACAACTACAGAGACAACACAGCAAACATAGGTCACTCAGGAATGGTGTATGACTGCCAGGTGGCTAGCATACACCACTCAGCTTGCTGAAATTTTTAGTTATTTTGCACAAAGTATGTAAACAAACATGCCATATCATGAGCAGATTACCCGAATTTTGACATACTCTCTGCCAAACCAAAAAATAAAACACTCATAAACACCAAAAACCACATAGTCTATACGAATGATATAGTCCACAACTACTGCTCTTTGAATGATAAATCCAGGTTAATTAGTCCACATGAACACACCAGACTTCAAGAATTGGAAGAAAATTGAACGATCTCCAGTTTTTACCCTAATCTGGATGGTAGTCTAATGTTTCTCTGCAAGAGGCAATGAAAAAATTATTGTTAAGGTTTACGTGACAAGCCTGTTTATAGTGCTCATCAATTACCATGTATTCTCTTACACATGGCCATGCATTCATGCAGTCTTAATCTTCAAATAATTATGCCTATAGTAATGGCAGCAGAAGGCATAATGTTTGAGCTTTATGTAAAAGTGTCTCTTGCCTAATATAATGAGCTGATGAACAAGAACTATTCTTTTTGGTATTTGCTTCCAACTCCATAGAGAGGAAGACAAATGAATGTTAAAAAAAGAATATATATCATTGTCTTGTTACATGTTGCAGAGAACAACAATGAAACTGAGATACCTCAATGGCAATACAAGCTGATGAGGACATACAATCAATAGGAGTACATCCAAATTTGTGCATTCTGGAGTTGCTAGACCAGCTAATCTCAGAGGACCATAATTAATATAATATGTATATCATTTGCACCAGAAGACAATCGTGGCCTATTATTACTTAGTGCAAAGGTCTAATTTGGTTTTCCCTCAGTGCTTAATGGAGTGTGACTAGGAATATTTATTCAGTTGTGGCCCTATGAGCTTAATGTAGAATCTGCAGTGTGTGCAGTTTTTTGCTACACTGCTATTACTTCTATGTTCTAATTGGCTTGTTAATCTGTGCTGTGTACAGTAATTGATAGACAGCTGCAGCAGCCACAAATAATAAATGTTATTACTATTATTAAAATTATAGGTGTACCAGCATATGTTGTGATGGTGTATTTCTACATATATGAACCTCCAAATGTGTATGTCTAAATGATCATATAGGTTTAACTTGGAGGGTAATGTACCAGACGACAAGTCCAAAGTTCTTGGGTTCAAGCCCCAGAGATTTGAGGATTTTTATGTATTGCTTATCACTTCTTTCACCTCTGACAATGATTTGTTAATGTGCTGAATGCCAAGTTGTACTGTCTTTGTTTGGAGTTGAAGTTAAATTGTAGGTCCACATATAACTGGTTAGGTAAGTCAATTCAAGATTAGTTCTAGGAACTTCAAGTGTCGTTATTGGCAAAGTGGTGAAGATTTTGAGCATTTTATCAACTACAAAGCTCACTGAATTGCGCTCAAACAACAATTGTGGGTGCTGTCTTTGTGCTTGTGTTTCTACATTTTTTTTTTAAATCGGCAAACCACAGAATATTGACTCATTTCTCACTGAATAATTTTCTAAGTGACCCTCAGTTCAAATTATTTGAAGAGTGGTAATTGTTGTAACTAGGAACACAGGGGTGACCTGGCTGCCTGGCAGCTGCCTTGGGCAGTTGTAGGCATGTGTTTACATGTCAGCGCATACTTCGCTTACCATAGTGGCCCAACTTCTGGCCCCTGTGGTGGTAGGTGAAGTAACCAGCAGGTTATTAGACTATTCCTTCATTGATGGGGGCAAAACCAGGCATTGCCATCCAAGATGCTGTGACCAAAGATATGTCCAAGGCATCCTTGGCAGTACTGGGGATAGCTGCCACAGGCACAAGAAGTTCCTGCTCCACCCAGACCCACCAAAAGTGAGGGGACTGAGTGGGATGAGACATCTCCTCAGCCCATTGGGACCATTGATAATGGGGTCATCTTGATGTCACAGTCCATGTTGGGGGCACTGGCACAGACTGCAATGATGATGTACTGAAGACAAGAGGCTCTGGCAATGGAGACCCAGTTCCCATCACCATTGATATTGGTGCCTGCTCAGCACAGTGGGAGGTGCTGGCACCTGCTGCAGGAAGCAAAACCACTGTCGGTGCTGACAAAGTCCCCACTGCCAGGATAGGTGGGCATGACCTGGCTTGCATAACTCCTCACCCCCACTCTCCTTACAGCCAGAGCCAATGAAGAATGAGGTATCAGGGCGATGGTCTGGGGAGGGGGCCATGTGCTCACCCTGGAATGCAAATGTTTCTGGTGGCATGTCACAAGCCAATTAAGTCAATCTTTGGTGTGACCCATGAAGACACAGCAACTACACCAGCTGTGGATGATGGGCAGAATCCACTGGGGGCACCATCCAAACACCCCAGCCCAGACTGTTGCAAAAATTTCAATGAAACCACCATCACTGGGGGTGTCTGTCATGCAACAAGATTTTGAACCGTGTCTGCAGCTGATGGCCACGCTGAAGCTTGGTGGAACTCTTGGCTCCAATTGACATAGTTTTAAGAATTTAAAAAAAATGTGAGAGTGTTCCCAGCTAGGAAATCTTCTATGTACTTGTGCATTTGAATCTTAAATGTTTGGACGAGGCTGTCCACCTGACTTTTCAACTGTAGATGTTTGGGAGGTGGCATGATGTGGGAAATGCCATTATGTGTACAAAAGTCCTTGAAAGATTGTGCCACAAACTGAGGACCATTGTCCACGGGCAGGGTGCAAGGCAAGCCTTCTATGGAGGATATCTTCAACAGGGTCTCTACAGTCACACCTGCTGTTAAACAAATTATATGGAGAAAATGAGAAAATGCAACTACCAATAACCAGAAAGTGTTTATAATATCAATGAAATCAGTGTGGACTGTTTCCCATGGTTGTATACAGGACTTACCAAGGTGAAAAAAAAAGAAAAAAGAAAACAGCATGCAGATAATCTGGCAGAAAGTGTTCAACCTCCTGACTAAGGCCCAGTCAAAACACTTGGCAGTGCACG
Organism: Schistocerca americana; assembly: GCF_021461395.2. Taxonomy (NCBI): domain Eukaryota; kingdom Metazoa; phylum Arthropoda; class Insecta; order Orthoptera; family Acrididae; genus Schistocerca; species Schistocerca americana. The sequence goes on along the minus strand of NC_060121.1, from coordinate 320,704,785 downwards.
AACAGTTTTGTGCGAGTGATCCCCCAGTGAGACTGTGTAATAAATGGAGGACCTCCTGCCACAGAGCCATCAGAACCATGACATGGGAGTAAACCCTACTATCAACAGGAGAATAATGCCGTTCAAGAGAGAGCACAATGCACAAAAATTCTGAAGTGGGTCCGATGCCAGCCTGGATGGCGGTTGGGCCACCCATGTTAAATCATCCACGCAACCTGCTGGAGCACCGGATCCACTGCCTTAGCAGAGGCAACATGGGAACTGGTGATGTGGAAACCATCCACTGCGTGCCTCACCTCTGTATCCAGTTGAAAACAAAGCAGTTCCTGTTGGTTGAATGAGAGGTCAAGACCCATGAGGGGCAGGAAAGAGCATCCACATTCACATGTTGCAACATGGGATGAAAATGGACCTCATAATTGTACTGGCTCAAGAACGGAGCCTAGTGCTTACTTTTCCACCTGAGAATAAGGTTGCTGCACCGAATTGAGTGTTTTCAATGCAAAGACAACGGACTGTTCAGAGCCATCTGAATAATGATGAACCGAGAGAACCCCCACCCATACTTGAAAGCATCCATGGCCAAGACCAGAAGCTTGATGCAATGAAACATTGGAAGACGCGTCATAGAGTGAGAACCATCCTTAAAGCTGCAAAGCATACTCATAAGTTGCTGACCAACAAAAGAGCGTGTTTCCATAGCAACAGATGTGAGGGGTGGATAATAGCAACCACTCTGGGCCATATTGCCAAGCAATGCCTGAAGTTCTTGCAGATTAGCTGGAAGGAGAAAAGTTTTAATTGCAGTAACATGTTGTTCCATGGGGTGTACACCCTGCCAGGAAATTTTGTGACCAAAAGAAACAATGGAAGGCTGAAGTAGAACTCAGGAAGATTACATTTGAGGCCCACCATCTGTCGGACAGTAAACAAAACATGGAGGTTATGTAGGTGATCCTCTGTGATAACACCTCTTATAGGGACAGCATATAGATAGTTATTGCAATGTGGAGCACTCATTATGACTTGTTCTAAAAATTTTGGAAGATCGAAGGTGCACTGATGAACTGAAACATTAGCCATTGATACTGGTAAAGGCTGAAAGGGTTTTGATGTCTCATCCAATAGAATCTGAAGGTATGCTTGGTTCAAGTTGACTCCCAGCCAACTCAGTAGGCAACTCCTCCAGGTGAGTCAGGGGTAAGTGTGTACATCTTGTGATGAAGCAAGCTGAGATCTCTTTATTTCCTCTCTTGTTTGCTATCTGTCTCCTTAAATAAATTCAGTTTTTCATTTTGCATAATTACCATTAACATACATGAGCATAATCTGCATTTTCAAAAAAGAGGAAGGTTAGCCTTCAGTTTTAAAGAATATAGCCCCAGATCTAATTTTGTGCTTAATTTGATGTATGTCATCAATTTCCTAATTTATTTGGACTATTCCTAGTTAATACTTTTTTATAGGGTGAATTCAGTAATTGTTTCGTAACTTATATTCTATTGTTGACTTATAAACAAATATTAATTCTGTAATAATTATAAACATTTGGAAGAAGTAGTACTAGTATTCTTAAAGTATCCATTTGGCTCTATTCGAAAATGTATTAGCAAAGCCAGCCCTTCATTAATTCCAAAGTAATTACCAGTTTTGTCAAAAGTATTGTTTATATGATCATATCTGTTAATTTCATCATTTAAATAAATAATTCGGCCTAACCCTTGCAGTAGAAGAAACTGTTAAAAAGAAGGAATTTTTTTCTATATATTCAGTTAATTGAATGAGTTATTTTTTAATTGTAATTTCTGTAATATAAACATCAAACAATGTATAGTTTCAGTACCTATTATTGTGATGATATATAAAGGCCTGATTTTTTGGTCCCAAGCCAGTCAGTCCACGACCAATTTTCAGACAAGGAACCTGTGTTGATTAGGTGAAGTGTAACACAAATAGGCCATGTGTTAAAACAATGACAGTGTGTTCAATACATACCATATTATTCTGCAAGAACTCTGTGGTTAGGTTTTTACTGCTCATAGATATTCAACAGTAAACTATTGTAGCAGTATGCTGATGTTTGATTGCATACTATTACTGAGGCTTATCAAAAAGTTAACCAATAGAGATTAACCACTAGAGAACTGGCTATATTAACAGTGTATTATTGGGAGGTTGCGAACAGTGAAAGTAAAGAACTGTGAAATGCAACCGTGCAACTGTCGGCTACATCATTTACAATGGTCACTGTTGAACTTCCACCTCCATTTTTCAGCCCATATAACAATGCAGTACATCGACACCGAGGACTATTAACAAAGAATTAAGCAGGTGAACATCACAGTTTGACTGTGCTTCAATAGTGATGTTGAAGTCACCTCAGAGCCAAAGCTGACCTGATGGCTTCTTGATGATCACTAAGGGCATAGCTCACTCACTTGTAAAAATCAGCAAGTTACTCCCAACGATGTTAAGAGATCCAGCTTCGTCAACCTGATCATACAATGCTACTGGCACTGGCTGCACCCAAACTAAGCAAGGGCAGTTGGAGGGTTTGAGGGTGATGTTTGCCTTGAAATTGTTTGCGCAATCTAATGCTGGCAAACTGATCTGAAAACTCAGAACACAATGAATCCAATTCATGATAAAGGCAGTTAATCACTGCACAGCACCTGTAATAGAATCATTAATCAACAAGTATATGATGGAATGGACAACTGGATAGTAAACTGTATCAACAGTGAATTGACTGAGAATAGGAATCTGCTGTTTGTTATAGCTTACCAATGGATGCCCAATGTGTGCCATTGGTGGGGGACCAAGCCTGGCTTATGCCTGTGACTTGGGCTGTGACAAGAAAGTGTCAGGGTTAACTTACAGGATTAGTGGCTAATCCATCACTCATACTTCAATGTAAGGTTTGTTCTGGACTGCAGACAACAGTGAACACAACAACAAAACAATATGAGTATCAATGTCCATTGTGTACTGCAAAGACTACTAGTTGAATGGCAGGGGGAGGAGGCTGGAGCAGAGATCAACATACTGCTGCCAAGTGATTTTTTTTTTTTTTTACATTTGTGGCTTCTGGCACTAGGCCCACTGCCTGAGTCAGGCCACCTGCCTGTGCTGTGTGAAACAAGAGGGGTATGAATGAAGTGATGTTGACTGTTCCTACTGCTGACAATGTGCCTGTCCCCATCAGCCAGGTTGGTTTGTTTGTACTTCGCAACCTTCTCTCTTCCAAGCATGCATGGCTTCATGCACTGTGCCTGCACACCATCAACAACAGCGACCTTTCTCCAAGACTCTGATTGATGGCCTGCTGTGTGAGAGACCTAACACAACTGTGCAATTTTCAGAACTTCTTCCAACACAGGTTTCTCAAACTAAAGGGCACATTGACACATCTTCTCACCTGGTGCCAAATGAATGATCATGTCTCTGACCACAGTGTCTGTGTAAGACTCCTGAGATTTAGGCATGATGAGAACTGACAAAGATGGTGGAGACCATGAAGCTCGGTTACCCCAGCTCAATACAACGGCTGTAGCTGCTTGCAACTTTGGTGTAATTCAACACTTTCAGTGCCGCATTCATTCACTTTCAATGAAAGGAGGACAGCAAATTACATATATTGTCAAAACAGAGAGATGCTGGTTCTTGCAGGGGAGATAACTGGCACAGTAAATGATACATATGAGGGGGTATCCATGATTTTTTTTTTAAAGAAAAGAAAGAAAAAAAAAACCACTTCACAGACCTCCTTGTTGACCCAGGGGAGGTGGGGTCAGGGGATTTTTTTTTGGGGGGGGGGGGGGGGGGGGGAGAAGATGGGGGATGAAAACTGGTGTGGTGACTTGAGTAAAGCCTCCATATAAGAGCCAAATGGCAGAAAAACCACAGAATTCAAAGCACACAAAAATTCAGTCCTTGCTTGTGGCCATTTGTGTCCTCACTAGGACCATAAGAAAACATGTGTCCATAAAACAGATATGGTTTATTGGGTCACAGAGTGACAATAGCAGTAGTACAGTGTAGACAGATACTCTGAGTGACAACCATCAAACAAAAATGAAGGTGGTTACACATCTCGAAACCATTGACAACTGGGGATCTGGAGGCTTGTGCATGTACTTATAAAGATGCTGTCCCCATCAAGTATCACTGGTGTAGGGGAGGGTAATTGGTGACCGGGCTGCCCACACAGTCCAACTCAGGTAATTGCACATGCACCATCTGAATGTTGGTGCACAGTACACTTGCTTTAGTGGCCCAACTTACATTCACTGTGGCAGTAAGACTAGTAAGAGGTGGGCTACTGTGGTAATGTCAAACATTCGAAAAGCCATTTTTTTACAAAACGTGTTTCCAGTGCTGCTGTGTCCTTGGTTCTCTGGTGCATGCTCCTAAACTTGTCCCAAGTGCCAAATCATATAGAAAATATTTCAAACATTTGTTACTCAATGACACACGGTGTTTGTGCCAAGCAGTACTTTCCTCTAGAACTCCAAAATTTAAAAACTATGAGAAATGATTTTTGTCGACTACAGTTCTGCTACTTGACTGCTGTATTTCTACACTTATACCATCACAAATACAATGAAATGCTTCAATATTAATGAAACGTGAAACCAAAGCTATGTTGTTGGCATGTAGAACCAGTCAGTTCTCTGATATGATGCCTAGAACATTCTTAGTAAATTATTTATTTTCTATTTTGTCTGATTATATTTTGCAGTGATGAGGTGAGCAACATAATTCTAGCTTATCAGAATACCTTTTCAATTTCTTTAGGTGCATGTAAGTTATGCACAAAAAGAGATATGCTGTTTTTTTTATAAATACAAGATTTGGTACTTAGAACATTTTATATTTTCCCTCTTCATGTGTCATCACTGCACTGACAAAACTCTTTATGCACACAGTTTTACGAAAGTGGACATAGTTCAGACTTTTCTCTGGAACTATTCCTTAAAATTGTGCAATTGAGACTTTTACAGTTACTGCCCTAAGAAGCATTTGAACATCTCTGGCTACATGTTTGTGTGTAAAATTTTGGGAGCAGAAATGACTTGATAAACTGAGAAAGTTTGCTTCACACTGCCAAATTTTGTGTCTCACATGGTGCTCTTTCCATACACATGGCTACATTCTATAGAAAAGGCTGTAATGCCTATACATTGTTTGGGTGCTGCCTTACAAAGGTTAGCTTGGTTTCTGCTTACATGCAGTGTGATTGACTCCAATTGAACAGCTGTGCTGGGTGAATCAGTATGTAATTAGATCAGCTGCTTCAGGTGGCTACTGTATCAGACCTGGGTTTGGTTCCTGTTGATACTATTGGTAGATGGGATTTCACAACACATGACCTGCATTCCAACAGGAAAGGGAAGGGTGAATTGGCCAGGATGATAGCAAAATCTTTAAGGTGGGGATTCAACATTGAATGAAATTAAACTTAATGAGAAGCTCAGACAGTCAGATAATAGGAAAGCTAAAATATCACAAGATTCTCAAAAAAGTACTGTGAAAAATAATGTTAGTATATTACATTATTCTCATATAAGTAAAGTGAAAAATAATGTCAGTATATTGCATCAGAACATTAGGAGATTAAAAAGCAAAGTGGATGAGCTTCTTGTTTAATTAGAAGATTTAGAACCTGATGGTGGAATAGATTTACTATGCCTGTCTGAACATGATATAGTCACAGATACGGGAAAAGTAAACATAGATAGTTATAAGCTTCCAGCCCATGTAAGTAGAAACACCAAGGAGAGAGGAGTTCTCATATATATCACAATTTATAATAGAGTGAAAAATTTAGAAACTAAAAAATTTTGTGTAGAGCAAGATATAGAAGCATGCAACCAGTGAGATTAAACTAAATAATGGTACATTTCATAAATTTTGTTACATTCCATTCTGTATTTTCCATTGTTTGATTAATGATACTTTTGTAATTGTTACTGTGTAGAGGCCCCCATTCAGAAAATTTCAGCTATTTCTGAAAAATGTGGATTCTTTGTTGTGTTGTCTGTCATACAGAGGGAAGTAAATTATTGTTTGTGGGGACTTCAACATAGAGCTTCTGAAAGCATCTGATAGAAAGAATGACCTTCAAGTATTACTTGGTTCTGCAATTTGACATCAGTTATTGAGTTTTCTACCCAGGTAGTATAGGAAAACAGCACACTGATAGCTAATGTTTTTGTAGACCAAAATAAATTTCATCAAATAAGACGTTTTTTTTCTTTTTTTTTATTATGCACAGGTAGTTAAAGTATATGACATAGTTCTGTCCAGTAATGGAAAACAGTCCTCCAAAATAGCTTATTCAATTAATGGTATAACAGTTGGAAACTTTAGGGAAAGCCTGCAACAGTTAGACTGGTATGAGATGTACAGGGAACTTGATGCTAATTTAAAATTTAACCTATTTCATGACACCTTGGTGAGTATATTTGAGAACAGTTTCCCTAAGAAAACAGTGGAACACAATTGTAAGAAACCATCTAAAAAGCTGTGGCTTACTAAAAGGAAAAAAATATAGTGTAAACAGAAAAGGGAAGTGTATCTTATAGCTAAAATGAGTAATGATCCAGAAACAGACAAACATTATAAAAACTACTGCAATGTATTAAGAAAAGTTTTTAAAAAAGTTTTTAAAAAGTTTAGGAGTAAGTGGATTATGTCTGAGATTAATAACTATGATAACAAAATTAAAACAATTTGGAATATTGTTAAAAGAGAAACAGGGTAACCAAGAGCACAGGAAGTTTGTATTTCCATAAAACTCAATGAAAAGTTTATTAATAAAAAGTCAGAAGTATAAAATATTTTTAATAATCATTTTTAAGTGTTGTAGAAAAAATGGGCTGCAGCTGTTCATTAGAAAATGCAAGGCTATGTATGGAAGAGGAAATAATGATTTAACTTGATAAAACTGAAATTCAACCCACCTCTTCTACTGAAATTAGGAGAGTAATAACTTCACTCAAAGGTAAAAGCTTGCAGGGAAATGATGGCATTGCCAACAGAGGGCTAAAGTCCTGTGCCCAACAGATGAGTAGGATTCTCAGTCACATATATAACATCTCATTGAAACATAGCATTTTTCCAGATATACTGAAATATGCTATTGTTAAACCATTGCATAAAAAGTGGGATAGGTCTGATGCTAACAACTATTGCCCAATCTCATTTCTGACGCTTTTATCCAAAATTCTTGACAAAGTATTGTATTCAAGAGTAGCTAACAAAATTTCAGTATGGTTTTCAGAAATGCTTTTCAACAGAAAATGCTATATATGCTTTCACTGATCAAATATTAAATGCTCTGAATAACCAAACATCACCTATTGGAATTTTTTGTGCTCTCTCAAAGAATCATCAAAATTTTCTAAATAAGATTAAGTATTGATTTATGAGTGGGACAGTGCACAAATAGTTTAATTCATATTTTACTGGAACAATGCTGAAGGTTGTACAGTTAGTCTGCAACTTTCAACAGAGTCCTGTAACTGGAGAAGTATCAAGAATGGTGGTGTCCCACAGGGTTCAGCCTTAGCCCCTTATTGTTCTTGTTATATATTAACGACTTGCCATTCTATATTCATGAAGAGTCAAAGCTAGTTCTTTTTGCTGATGATACAAGTATAGCAATCACACCCTGCAAGCAAGAATAAGCTAAGGAAATTGTAAACAATGTCTTTCAGAAAATTATTAAGTGGTTCTCAGCAAAAGGACTCTCACTAAATTTTGAGAAAACACAGTATATACAGTTCTGCACAGCAAACAGCATAACACCATTGATAGCTATAAACTTCAAACAGAAGTCTGTTTCTAAGGCTGAATATCCCACCCAGGATCACCTTGCACACATTTATTTAAGGAACTAGGGATATTCACTCTACCTTCACAATACATATAATCACTTATGAAATTTGTTATTGATAACCCACCCCAATTCAAAATAACAGCAAAGTGAATAGCTACAACACTAGAAGAAATCATGATCAACACTAGTCTGGGTTAGATCTGTCTTTGGCGCAAAAAGGGGTGGATTATGCTGCCACAAAAGTCTTTTTCCATTTACCAAATAGCATTAAAAGTCTGATAGATTTAAAAACAAATTAAAAGACTATATTTTGTAAAGAAATCTTATGTTAAACTGAGACATTCCCCTTCCTTGCGAAATGCCATATTCATGATCCATGGAACAAGTGTTAATGCAATGTAATGTAATGACGATTGCCTGAAAATAAATGCAGGAGTGATCCCAAGTCATAGAACTGAATACGTTAGCAATGGAAAATATTGGAAAATATATACTGACACTATCATTTTATACTTAAGCAAAATGGGACCAATGACAGTAGTAGTCTGGTCCCTTCAAACCCACAAACCAACCTTAAGCAAAATGATATGAAAATATGGAAAATCAAGACATGACTAAGCGGAAAACAATATATAAATCTTTTTAGAGTTTTTTGTTTGCTATTAGGTATTATATTGGTAATTTTTGTCAGCTGAGATTCATTGGATTAATCCTCAGAGTGTGTAGTACACCCATGAAGAAGGTAGCTTACAAAATCTTTATTTGGCCAATACACCACTCTCGTTTCTCAGTCAGTGGGACCAGGTAAGGCTGATAGAGGAAATAGAGATTATCTGAGGAAGAGTAGCGTATTCCATTAGAGGTTTGCTTAGTATGCATGGAAGCATCAAGGTGATGCTCATCCTCTAAGTGATGTATTGTGCATCACATTGTAGTTTACTGTTAAAATTCTGGGAACTTGTGTTCCTAGAAAAGTCACACAAAATATTACTTCCTATTAAATGTATGTGTATCCAAAGAAGATGTTATTTTTTCATATGTTACATTCACAACTGCAGCAGGAATGGGAGGAAGCAACAATGCTGTAAGTACAGTTTAACTGGAAACAACAGAAATTGTTGATGGTCAACTGCTTCTATGTCACTGACCAATTTTGTAGCAGAAACCATCAGTGTACCCACATATCAGTATCATATAATGTAGGTCTCCATAACATCTGATTTCCACAACCATTTAGCACTGTAACTCAATCTTTGTGAGTAAGATTTGAAACTGTTTCCAGTTGGCTATCAACAATTTCTGTTGCTTCCAGTTAAACTGTATTTTATTGGTAGCTAAACTTTTTGTGGTTGCTGGCAAGTCATTGAAGGCTTGTGTTTCTAATGGATATCTTTCTGGCCTATAATAAGTGATTTTAAATCTTTCTATAGTCCATTCCCATGCTTAGTATTAATTTGATTTCATGAACTAAGCTGTTCATTTGAAAGATAAATATACTATTTATGACAAATTTCATATTATCTTACAATATTGATGATGTCATGGCTCAAATACTAATCTCTCTTTTTAACACTTTGCACAATTTCAGAAGGAAAAACTATAATTTTTTTTAAAACAGTTACAACTCATAACATATTAATTCAAGTGGAGTCTTGATGTTGCTACATCCTAATGGTCACATACTCAAAGCAAGATCACAGACATGTAGAACTTCTTGATCATAAATTGTTTCAAAATTATAGACTGTAAAATTTTGTCTATGACTTTGAGTAAATCCTTACACAGGGGTGCAGGTGTCATTTGAATTACCTTTCTCTGTTATGGGACTGTTCATCATCATCATCATAGCCCTTCTTGTACCAAATGTCTGCATTGTCCTCCAGCAGAACCCTGACATCTGCAACTGTAATATCACCTGCTTTACACATTACCTGATGGGGACAAGAGCAAAGAGAAGGCTTCAATAATCGTTGCAAAACATATGGGTCTGCACAGTGAATTATTTAAAAGTATATATTTTTCTTTCTGTTTTACACTGCCTCCATCCTACTGATGGCTCAAATGGCTCTGAGCACTATGGGACTTAAATTCTCAGGTCATCAGTCCCCTAGAACTTAGAACTACTTAAACCTAACTCACCTAAGGACATCACACACATCCATGCTTGAGGCAGGATTCGAACCTGCGACCGTAGCAGTCGCTCGGTTCCACACTGTAGCCCCGAGAACTGCTCGGCCACTCAGGCCGGCCATCCTACTGATGCATTTGGCTCATGTATGAACTGGAAGAGTGAAAAATACATTCCATTGTTGAGTGGGCACTGTTTGCTTCCACCACAAAGTGAGATTTCTCCAATATTACTTGATTAGCATTGCTGCCTCTAGCTCACAGGATCCCAGGTTCAATTGCTGGCTGGGTTGAAGATTTTCTTCACTTGAGGCAAGGTGTTTGTGTTGTCCTAATCATTTCATATCATCTTCATCAATGTGCAAATTGCCAAAGTGGCATCAAATAGAAGGACTTGCACCAGGTGGCAAAACAGCCCAGATGGGGTCTTCTGGCCTATAATGCCATACAGTCATTTTATTTTTATCATTCTCCCTTCATCTTTGTGTCAGGTAACATACTTCCTCACTATAAGTATACCATCATGATATGCAAGTGGTATTTCTTTTCTCCCAAATTCAGTTCCTTAAGTGCATCGCAAATGCCACATTCATGTCGCCAGGGCTCGAATATGAATATCTGTGTACTGCCCAATATTTCAGTTTTGCGTGAAATGTAATGTCCTAAATTACATTTCAACATACATTAAAACATTTTATCTGTATCAGGGACAGGATATTACAGAGATCAGTTCAAACTACTTTAAAACATAGTATGAATTCAATAACTTTTTCTTCATCTTTGGATCCATCTGTACCACTGTCAGTTCTAATTTAGCCCTGTTGTATGAGCTACACCTATACCAACCACTGTGTTATAATTGTGATCTTTCGTCTAAATGCTAGAAAGTATTCTTTTTATATCTGTTGTTGAAACAACGTAATATTTTTATTCCCTGATACTTTTGCCATATGTCCTTAGTCTTTCTTCCTCTCTCTATTATATTTTTTTCATGTTTCAATTCCTGCTAAGATGCACTTGTTGAATTACCTGTATCTTGTGCACATCAGTATGTATACATTTACATATTTTGTATTGATTTGTCATTGAAAATATGTTAAAATATCTTCCTTATTCCATTCTTACAATATGTGGTACTTTTAATGAATAACTCTCAGATTTTCAGTCAAGTGGCAGTGTTGAGGTACCACAACATTTCAACATGTGTCATATTTTTGCATTCTGTTGAAGTGATGAGCACTGCAACATCTTGGTGAGTGTCATACTCAATATCTTCTGGCAAAATGCTGAGATACTCTGAATAGTCATAATACCTCAAGACTTTGACAGAAGATGAGTATGACATTTGTTGAAGTGTCAGGCTATATCAACACTGTCCTCCAGTTGGAAACCCGACAGCTTTTCATCAGTAGTATACAAATGCAAAGTCTACAATCACACGTGTGGTATTTTCGTTTTTACTGCCGTGTTTTTCAGGCTCAAAGGTCTCCTTGCAGTGAGTTTAAAGACATTCAATGAAATGTCCTAAGAAAAGCTGAGGGTTCTGACTTGAAAAATTGAGTTTCATATATACAGCTACAAAGGACTCTAATTAAAACAAGGCTTTTAAATAAAGGTTTATATGTTTACTGTTCTTTGTACCAGTTCCTTTATGGAATACACTCTCGGCATATTCTTTTCTGAGCCCAGAAGATTATTCTGTATCTGACAACTGATGTTAAATATATTTTACCTACAGTCTTTTAACTTCAATTACATTGTTAAAAGCATAAATAAAACTATTTACCTTTTTTCTACCATAACATCAACATGATTTGTCCACATCAAATTTTTATTTACAACAACACCAAGAAGTTTAGATATGTCATAGTTATGAGATCTGTGTCTTCATACTTTATGTCTGATGTGTGTTCTGTAGTTTCGTTAGTCCTGAAATGTACAATCTTAGTGTTACTCAAGTTTAATTTGAGATTTTTATCTTTAATCCAAGCATAAAGTTCATTAAGTGATGGTTTGACTTGACTGAGTACTTGTTCCTTGGTTCCACCACAAACCAATCTTGCTGAATTATCTGATCAGCTTGCAGAACTAATATTTGCTTTCTACATTTTAAGTAAGAGAATAGCCAGCCCAGTGATTTCCCCAGGAACCAATAGACAGCCAGTTTGCAATCGTGATAAAGATAATGTAAATAACTACAGACCCATCACAATTTCCTCCTGCATCTCTAAAGTATTATAAAAAGTTATCTATGACAAACTTACAACATTTATAAAAACAGCTATTTATGAGTGCATCAATTCCATCCTAAACCTGATGGAGATAAAACAGGAATGAATAGGAGTATTTATTGACTTGTCAAAAGCTTTTGTCATGTTGTTGTCGTGGTCTTCAGTCCTGAGACTGGTTTGATGCAGCTCTCCATGCTACTCTATCCCGTGCAAGCTTCTTCATCTCCCAGTACCTACTGCTCCCTACATCCTTCTGAATCTGCTTAGTGTATTCATCTCTTGGTCCCCCTCTACAATTTTTACCCTACATGCTGCCCTCCAGTACTAAATTGGTGATCCCTTGATGCCTCAGAACATGTCCTACCAACCGATCCCTTCTTCTCGTCAAGTTGTGCCACAAACTCCTCTTCTCCCCAATTCCATTCAATACCTCCTCATTAGTTATGTGATCTACCCATCTAATCTTCAGCATTCTTCTGTAGCACCACATTTCGAAAGCTTCTATTCTCTTCTTGTCCAAACTATTTATCGTCCATGTTTCACTTCCATACATGGCTACACTCCATACAAATACTTTCAAAAATGACTTCCTGATTCTTAAAACTATACTCGATGTTAACAAATTTATCTTCTTCAGAAACGCTTTCCTTGCCATTGCCAGTCTACATTTTATATCCTCTCTACTTCGACCATCATCAGTTATTTTGTTCCCCAAATAGCAAAACTCCTTTACTGCTTTAAGTGTCTCATTTCCTAATCTAATTCCCTCAGCATCACCCAACATAATTCGACTACATTCCATTATCCTCGTTTTGCTTTTGTTGATGAGCATCTTATACCCTCCTTTCAAGACACTGTCCATTCCATTCAACTTCTCCTCCAAGTCCCTTGCTGTCTCTGACAGAATTACAATGTCATCGGTGAACCTCAAAGTTTTTATTTCTTCTCCATAGATTTTAATTCCTACTCTGAATTTTTAATTTGCTTCCTTTACTGCTTGCTCAATATACAGATTGAATAGCATCGGGGAGAGGCTACAACCCTGTCTCACTCCCTTCCCAACCACTGCTTCCCCTTCATGTCCCTCGACTCTTATAACTGCCATCTGCTTTCTGTACAAATTGTAAATAGCCTTTTGCTCCCTGTATTTTACCCCTGCCACCTTCAGAATTTGAAAGAGATTATTCCAGTCAACATTGTCAAAAGCTTTCTCTAAGTCTACAAATGCTAGAAACGTAGGTTTGCCTTTCCTTAATCTTTCTTCTAAGATAAGTCGTAGGGTCAGTATTGCCTCACGTGTTCCAACATTTTTACAGAATCCAAACTGATCTACTCTGAGGTCAGCTTCTACCAGTTTTTCCATTCATCTGTAAAGAATTCGCGTTAGTGTTTTGCAGCTGTGACTTATTAAACTCATAGTTCAGTAATTTTCACATCTGTCAACACCTGCTTTCTTTGGGATTGGAATTATTATATTCTTCTTGAAGTCTGAGGGAATTTCGCCTGTCTCATACATCTTGCTCACCAGGTGGTAGAGTTTTGTCAGGACTGGCTCTCCCAAGGCTGTCAGTAGTTCTAATGGAATGTTGTCTACTACCGGGGCCTCGTTTCGATTTAGGTCTTTCAGTACTCTGTCAAACTCTTCATGCAGTATCATATCTCTCATTTCATCTTCATCTACATCCTCTTCCATTTCCATAATATTGTCCTCAAGAACATCGCCCCTGTATAGAACCTCTATCTACTCCTTTGACCTTTCTGCTTTCCCTTCTTTGCTTAGAACTGGGTTTCCATCTGAGCTCTTGATATTCATGCAAGTGGTTCTCTTTTCTCTAAAGGTCTCTTTAATTTCCCTGTAGGCAATATCTATCTTACCCCTCATGAGGTAAGCCTCTACATCCTTACATTTGTCCTCTAGCCATCCCTGCTTAGCCATTTTGCACTTCCTGTCGATCTCATTTTTGAGATGTTTGTATTCCTATTTGCCTGCTTCATTTACTGCATTTTTGTATTTTCTCGTTTCATCGATTAAATTCAGTATCTCTTCTGTTACCCAAGGATTTCTACTATCCCTCATCTTTTTACCTACTTGATCCACTGCTGCCTTCACTATTTTATCCCTCAAAGCTACCCATTCTTCTTCTACTGTATTTCTTTCCCCCATTCCTGTCAACTGTTCCCTTATGCTCTCCCTGAAGCTCTGTACAACTTCTGGTTCTTTCAGTTTATCCAGGTCCCATCTCCTTAAATTCCCACCTTTTTGCAGTTTCTTCAGTTTTAATCTACAGTTCATAACCAATAGATTGTGGTCAGAGTCCACATCTGCATCTGGAAATGTCTCACAATTTAAAACCTGGTTCCTAAATCTCTGTCTTACCATTATATAATCTCTCTGAAACCTTCTAGTATCTCCAGGGTTCTTCCATGTATACAACCTTCTTTCATGATTCTTGAATCAAGTGTTAGCTATGATTAAGTTATGCTCTGTGCAAAATTCTTCCAGGCGGCTTCCTCTTTCATTTCTTAGCCCTAATCCATATTCACCTACTATGTTTCCTTCTCTTCCTTTTCCAACTGTTGAATTCCAGTCACCCATGACTATTAAATTTTCATCTCCCTTCACTACCTGGATAATTTCTTTTATCTCATCATACATTTCATCAATTTTTTCATCATATGCAGGGATAGTTGGCATATAAACTTGTACTACTGTAGTAGGCATGGGCTTCATGTCTATCTTGGCCACAATAATGTGTTCACTATGCTGTATGTAATAGCTTACCCGCACTCCTATTTTTTTATTCATTATTAAACCTACTCCTGCATTACCCCTATTTGACTTTGTATTTATAACCCTGTATTCACCTGACCAGAAGTCTTGTTCCTCCTGCCACCGAACTTCACTAATTCCCACTATATATAACTTTAAACTATCCATTTCCCTTTTTAAATTTTCTAACCTACTTGCCCGATTAAGAGATCTGACATTCCACGCTCCGATCCGTAGAACGCCACTTTTCTTCCTCTTGATAACGACATCCTCGTGAGTATTCCCCACCTGGAGATCGGAATGGGGGACTATTTTACCTCCAGAATATTTTACCCAAGAGGACGCCATCATCATTTAACCATAAAGTAAAGCTGCATGCCCTCGGGAAAAATTATGGCTGTTCTGGTTAGCGTTACAAGGCCAGATCAGTCAATTATCCAGACTGTTGCCCCTGCAACTACTGAAAAGGCTGCTGCCCCCCTTCAGGAACCACATGTTTGTCTGGCCTCTCAGCAGATACCCCTCCATTGTGGTTGCACCTACCGTACGGCTATCTGTATCATTCAGGCACACAAGCATCCCCACCAACAGCAAGGTCCATGTTGGATCATAAAATTCTGCTATCAAACTTGAAAGATATGTTATTTGAGGTCTGTCCGACAAATGGATCAGTTCCTTCCTGACTAATCGTAAGCAAACAGTATGCATCAAGCACAAAAATGTTGAACAAAAAACTGTATCCAAATACTTATCTGACTCTAAACGAAATTAAATGTGGTGTACCCCAAGGATCAGTAATAGGACCCCTTCTGTTCCTTCTCTAGATAAATGATCTAAACTTGAATGTTGATGCACATAAAGCAATCATATTTGCAGATGACACCATAATTCTACTAAAAGGAGACAACAATGAACAGTTACAGCAGACAGTGAATGTGGTCACGAAACAACTTAGCAGCTGGGCACAGAATAATCAGTTTTTAGTAAACAGTTAAAAAAACCATTGCACCAAAATTCCACAATGCTCCTAACAAGGGCATGTTTATCCCATCAGTCTCTATCAGTGACGTATTGGTAAAGGTACTGAAACCAAATTCTTAGGACTTTGGCTGCACCTCAACATCAGATGGAATAAGCATATTGAATATCTCAATTCAGAACTGAGCAAAACATGTCACCTTCTTTGCTCATAAAAATCGTCTGTAGTGAGAAAACAATAATAAATGCATATCATGCCTACTTTCATTCTCGTCTTAGATATGGGGTCACATTCTGGGGAAATTCTAAAACAGCTAATAGCACTTGTAAATTACAAAAATGGGCCATTAGAATCTTGTTTAGGTGGAAGCCTAGAGACTCTTGTAACCTCTGTTTAAGAAATCTGGTATTCCTCCTTTACCCTGTGTATACATTATGCAAACCCCTTTTATTCTTTAAAACAAATGTAATAGGTAAGGACGGCAAACTGAAGAAAAAAAAAGAAGTGATATACATGATCAGTTTACCAGACAAAACAGAAACTTACACATACCTCAAATCAGCACAGCCCTTCCCAAAAAGGTAATTTTCACATGGGAATTAAGCTTTATAACAAACTTCCTGAAAACATAAAATCTATTACCAAGGTTAATACCTTCGGAAAATCTCTGAAGTCATATTTACAGCATCAGTGTTTTTACTCCATTGAAGAATATTTAAATTTATGAACTGTGTTACATAAATACTTAAGTATAAAGTGTATTATTGTAACCTTAAATTTATATGCCTAGAAATGAATTTCAGCTGTTTATTTATAACTTGACTTGTCCAATGTCTTATGCTATAAGCTGCTTTGTAGACAACAGGACCAATAAATACAAGAACAACAACAATTAATTTCTGGTTTACCATACATCTAAGACTTCTGTGAGGTTACAAAATGTACCTATTACTTGGATCTTGTCATTAAGACACTTACTTACTTTTGTGACAATGAATTAATGGCTGGTATTTTAGTGAGGCCATTTCTGACTCTATATTTGTTAGCAAGAATAATTTTTGTTTTTATAGTTTTCTCTTCAGCCATGAGCCATGGCAATGGCTGCTTATCGATTCTTCCCTGCCTACCATAGTTGTAAGTGTCTATGGTGCCACATTAACCTCTGTGTATTGATTCTCCTTGTGAAGCAACATGTCTGGTGGTGCATCGAGGAGCCAGTGGCAGAATGCACAGGAAGCCAGTAGGTTGAGGGCAAGTGAACAGCTGGATACAATGGACCAGGATGACCAGTGGCCCGGACTACCAGTGGCAGCTATATTTCTCAGATGCTTGTTTTGGTCATGGCCTTAGCATTTCTTGCCTGCTAAAAATTTTTGGGGACATGGAATCATGTTGTATGAATTCTATTCATCTTGACATCCATTGCTTTGTGACTCGGGTGATTCAAAGCCGTGTGCGACTGGATATTTAATGCTGCACTGACAATATTCAACTTGGCTTCACCTTTTGCACCTTTCATGCACAGCAGTCATACAATGAGAGCTTCTGGCTTTGCCTGGTCTTGGTGGCTTCCTTTATAGCTGACCTTAATGTGATTGCTGATTGAGCCCCCTTTTTTTATTTATTGGCATTTCTTTTATTAATTGTGTATTTGTGCCTTTCAGTTCCTCTCTAAAGATGGTTTTCCACATTATTTATTGCACATGTAATTTGGCTGCTGAAGTCCAACTAAGTGGCTGAAGGCAGTTATTTAACTAATGTTATGTATCCTTTTATTGTATTGGCCATTACTTTGAGATTTGCCCTGTTTTATTCAAATGCTGGTGGCCACCTTTTTTAAAATAAGAGTGTTCTTTATTGAAGTTTACCCCTTTAGTATTCTCTAAACAATTTTTTGGTGTAGCTGGGACAGAGTTTTCTTATGTATAGCTAAGTGAAATTCTGATTGAACTGAAGTGTTTAATTAGCCATACAAACACCTGAGTCTAAAGTCAGTTAATTTACTAGTTGTATTTTCTGCTGCTGGTTATTTTATCAGTTGCCCTTTTATTTTTTTATTTGTGGGAGAGTGGATTTAAACCTTGTATGCAAATTGTGATATAGTTTTACTTGCTTAAAGTGTTGTGTAAGCAGCTAAAGGGCATGAGAACCTGTTTAGTTCCAGTTCTGTAGAGGTAAGCACATTCCTTCTTGCATGATTGTAATATATGCGAACAAATGGTTAGGTGGCCTGACAGTTGTCAGCTGCATACGTCGCTGAGCCTCTGATTATAGTTGTGACTAGCCCGTTGATTAAAGCTTGAAGCTGCCTATAATTCTCATATTCTCTTTTCTTCAATAGACATCTTTGTTATGAGAGTTAAAGATAATTTGCTACTCTTTGGTATGTTCTTGTATGGGCTTCATTTATAATTGTTAAACTGCTTCTTTGGCCCTCACTTATTTAGTGCCTTTTATTAACAGCAGGGAGTCACACCTAGTGATACGTGGCTGGCGACCACGGGGCCCCGAGCTGAGTCCTGGCATTGCTTCCACTTACTTATGCCAGGCTCCTCACTCTTATCTTTCCTATGTGGCCACCCTAGGCCAGCTCTTGTTCTTTTCTGACCCTGACGCTATTAGGTTTCGAGGGCTAAGGGTCTTTCATTTTCCAACCTATACTTCTCATGCAGCGTCTGACCCGGAGCGGGCGGCTGCAAAAGGCGTCTGTATCCCATGTTAGGGGCGGCCTCCAGAACTGCGGAAGGCAACGGAATACCACCGCAGATTATCTTCCCTGCATAATGCAGTCTCCATTTTATGCACAAAAAATGGCTTCCTCTCATGTTAAATCAGTGTCCGGAGGTAAAATAGTCCCCCATTCGGATCTCCGGGGGGGGGGGGACAACTTGAAAGGAGGCAAAAAATCAAAACGAGAATTGGTACCTGGAATGTCAGAACTCTGCTACAAGCAGGAAAACTAGAAAACCTTAAAAGAGAGATGGAAAAGAATCATATGGACCTCGTAGGAGTTGCTGAAGTAAGATGGAATGGACATGGAGAGTTGCAGTCAGATGAATATGTATTCTACTACTCAGGAGGAGAAGTAAAAGGAATTAATGGAGTAGGAATGATTATGACAAAGGAATTGGCTAAATGTGTGGAATATGTAGACTATGCAAATGGCCGGGTTATTGGTGTAAGGCTGAAAGGAGCACAAAAAGATTTACTGATTGTCCAGGTGTATATGCCAACTTCAGAACATGATGACCAAATTGTAGAGGAAACATACAATGTAATAGAGAGAATAATGGACGAAAATAAAAAATGCTGCAAAATAGTAATGGGAGACTGGAACGCCATTGTGGGAGAAGGGAAAGAGGGAAACATAGTAGGCAGTCATGGTATTGGAAAGAGAAATGACAGAGGTGAATGGTTAATTGACTTCTGCAGGGAAAGGCAGCTGGTAGTGGCAAACACATGGTTCAAGAACCATAAGAGGAGGCTCTACACTTGGAAATCACCAGGGGATAAATATAGAAACCAAATCGATTTTATACTGCTAGAAGAAAGATACAGGAATGGAATCAAGAAGGTGCACACATTACCAGGTGCAGATATTAATAGTGACCACAACTTACTTATGGCAGAAATAGAAATAAGAATGAAAAAACTGAAAAAGGCGACAATGGTGAAGAAATGGGATCTAGAGAAGATAAGGTCCAACAAAGAACAAATTACAGAAATGCTGTCTCGGGACTTTCTAATCACATTACGAGACAAAGAAGCACCTGATAATGCCAATGAGTACTGGAATATGCTGAAAGAAGGAATCATTAAAGCAGGACAGCAAAATATAGGATATGTAAAAGGGAAAAGGTCAAAAAAACCATGGGTCACACAAGAAATGATTTCCAAGATGGAGGAGAGAAGAAAATTGAAAAACAAGAACACTGAAGATGCAAGAAAGATATACCGAAGGTTAAATAACGAACTGCGAAGAGAAACAGAGCAGGCTAGGAAAAAATGGCTAAAAGAGGAATGTCATGAAATTGAAGAACTGGACAGGAAAGGAAGATACGACTTACTATACAACAGAGTAAAGACTATGACATGGGAACAAAACAGAGCAGGAAGTGCTACTATGGAAATTTTGAGTAAAGACGAAGAGGTAGTGTATAAAGATCGTGACGATGTCCTCCAGAGATGGGAAGAATATATAAAAGAGCTATATGACACAAATAGCAAACCAGAAACTCTAGAACTTGAACCACACAACAGTGTAAGTGATGAAGAGAAAGGACCGATCATCATAATGGAAGAAGTAAAGTCTGCCATTGATGCAATGAAAAATGGCAAAGCAGTAGGTACAGATACAATACCGGGAGAAATACTAAAATGCTTGAACCACAATGGAATAAGAGAAATATTGAGGTTATGTAATAAAATATATGACAGTGGTGAATGGCCTGAGGACTTTTTGACAACAGTAATGATTCCATTGCCGAAAAAACAAGGAACCAAGAAATGCAGCGAGCACAGGACAATCAGCCTCATTTCACATGCAGCCAAAGTGATGTTAAGAATAATTAATAAAAGACTTGAAAAAGTAATAGAGGAGAATCTCGGCGAGGAGCAGTTTGGCTTTAGACGGAATACGGGCACCAGAGATGCAATAGGGCTCCTACGAATCTTGGGAGAAAGGTTTATTGAAAAAGGAAGAGACCTATATATGTGCTTCATCGATTTAGAAAAGGCATTTGACAATGTGGTTTGGGACAAGCTGGCGACTATTATGAGGGAAAAGAGAGTGGACTGGAAAACCAGAAGACTTATAAACTCATTGTACCTTAATCAAAAAGTTTCAGTTAAAGTGAGAGGAGGAAGTACAAACTGGATCAGACTAGGGAAAGGAGTAAGACAAGGATGCTGTTTATCACCTACTCTTTTCAACCTGTACTTGGAAAATATGATTGACCAATGCTCATTAGTTGACAAAGGAGTAGAAATTGGAGGAAGAAGAGTAGGGTGCTTGAGATTTGCTGATGACATGGTCCTTCTAGCCACAGGGGAAAAAGAATTACAGGATTTGGTGGACACCATTGCAACTAACGGAAAAAAATATGGAATGAAAATTAACACAAATAAAACAAAAGTATTGGCAATAGGAGGAAATAAGGAAATAAAAATTGTGCTGAATGGAGAAACACTAGAACAGGTGCAAAATTTTAAGTATCTTGGAAGCAGGATAGACACCGACTGGAAGTGCACCACAGAAATTAAAACAAGGATAGCAATGGCAAAAGAGGCGTTTTATAAGAAAAGGAGAATCTTCTGCAGCGGTATGGACAGAGAACTCAGAAAGAGACTCATAAAATGTCTTGTATGGAGTGTTCTTCTATATGGCGCTGAAACATGGACTATGAGGAAAAAAGACAGAGAAAGGCTGGAGGCTTTTGAGATCTGGACATGGCGGAAGATGGAAGGAATAAGTTGGATGGACAGAGTAAAAAATGAAGAGGTACTGAGAAGAGTGGGAGAGAAAAGGCAGTTACTAGATGTAATAAAGAGAAGAAAAAGAAATTGGATTGGGCATATATTAAGAAAGAATGATGGACTGATAAAAACAGTTTTAGAAGGTTATGTAGAAGGGAAAAGGAAGCGAGGAAGGAAGAGATTCCAGATACTGGATGACATGATGGACGGTACAACATACAGCAGCCTTAAGAAGGAAGCAATGGATCGCAGAAAATGGAGAGGCAAAGGACCTGCTAATATAGCAGATAACTGATGATGATGATTAACAGCATTAATTTGCCTCAGCTTGTGGCCAGCTTCTCTATACATCACGGGCATGGGGACCTGTTGATGTTATGTGCCACTATGTCGTTTGTTAACTTGTCTTGTGGTGTGGGGGATTGGCCTAAGCACAGTAATTCAAGCCCATGGATCTTGTCTCCTCTGCAGAAAGTAAGGATCTATCATTACCCATCCACCTGACTATGAATGGTACATCTAGGTGTCCTGTACGGAGAGGATGGCAACCAGGGAGGACTCAGGGTCTTGTACCAATTCCTCACCAATGAGTTTGAGGTGCTGTCATTCACTGAAACTGAAACTGAACCAGTGGGACTCACTTCATCTTTTGTGGGGAAAACTGTTTCGTCCAGTGTCAGGAGGAGGTAAACACAAAAGGGTATGGTGTATTAATCATGGGCAGTTCCCCTTAGGGAAATGGCAACAAGGGACAGGAAAGGACACATGTTGCAGTCAGTATGTATGCCTGGGGGCCTCATTCAGTGTGCTGAAGAGGTTATTCCAGCAACCATTGAGGGAACAGATTGCAACCAGTTGCAGATTGTGGTGCACATTGGAACAAATTATATCTGTTGTCTAGGCCCCAAGGTCATTCTTGGGCCATTCCAGCAACTGGCACAGAAGGTTGGGAGGACCAGTCTTGGACAGGAGTTTCAATGAAGTTCACAATTTGCAGCATTGTTCCCAGACCTAATTGTGGCCAGTTGCGGGAGTAATTTGTCAACAATCTCCTTTGTAGATTGATTGCCCCAGTATTCTATCAACAAATTGAAGTCTACCACCCACTTTACCCACAACTGAGCCTATGTGATCATAACATTTCACACCCACACAAAGTGTTACACATAGGTATTTGTATGGTTTGGCTGATTGCAACAGTCACTCTTTGATACTATAGTCATAGGATATTGTGTTTTTCTGTTTATTGTTTTGTGAAGTGCACAGTTTTACATTTTTGAACATTTACAGCAAGTTGCCAATCTTTGAAACTCTTTGAAATCTTATCAAGATCTGACTGAATATTTATGCAGCTTCTTTTAGACAGTACTTCATTATAGACAACTGCATCATCTATAAAAAGCCTGAGGTTACTATTAATATTGTATATAAGGTCATTAATATACAATATGAACAGCAAGCATCCCAGCACATTTTTCTGTGGGACTCCTGAAGTTACTACTACATCTAATGGTGACTCTCCGTCCAAGATAATGTGCTGCGTCCTCCCTACCAAAAAGTCCTCATCCAGTCAGAAATTTCCCTTCATACCCTATATGATCATACTTTTGACAGTAAGCATAGGTTTGGTACTGAGTCAAATGCCTTCTGGAAATCAAGAAATACTGCATCTACCTGGTTGCCTTGATTCAAAGCTTTCAATATGTCATGTGAGAAAAGTCTGAGTTGGGATTTACATGATTGATATTTTTTGACTCTATGGTGGTTGGCATGGATGAGGTCATTCTGTTTGAGATACCTCATTATGTTTGAGTTCAAAATATGCTCTAAGAATCTGCAACAAAATGATGTCAAGGATATGGAACAGTAGTTTTGTGAATCATTTCTACTACTCTCCTTGTAGACGGGTGTGACCTGTGCTTGTTTTCAAGAAATGGGCACGGTTTTATATTTGAGGGATCTATGATAGATTATAGTTAAAAGATGAGCTAACTCGCCAAAAATTCAGTATAGAACCTGATAGAGATTTCTCTGGGCACTGGAGCTTTGTTCTGTTTTAATGATTTCAGCTGTTTCTCAACACCACTGACACTAATATTTATTTCAGTCATCTTTTCAGTGGTACGAGGATTAAATTGGGGCAATTCTCCTGGTTTTTCTTTGTAAAAGAACATTTGAAAACAGAGTTCAGCATTTGCTTTGCTATCGGAAAATTTCAGTTCCTGTTTCATTTGCTAGGGACTGTACACTAACTTTGATGCCACTGACAGCCTGTATGTATGACCAGAATTTCTTTGGGTCTTGTGAAAGATCATTTGACAATAGTTTTCAAAAGAAGTCACAGAAGGCTTCACGCATTGCTCTCTAGACAGTGAAATGTGTTTCAATCAGCATCTCTCTAACTATAGGCCTATGCTTTGTTTTACATTGTTTTGCAGTAATCTCTGTTTCTTTAGATGCCTCTGCTGATTGTATATCATGAGTGGAGTGGGAGGGAGGGGGGGGGGGGGGGGGGGAGCGGGCAAGGGTGAGAGGTCATTCCCATTATGAGCTGTTCTACTGGATATGTATCTGTCCAGTGCATGGTCAATTATTCTTTTAAATTTGAGCCATAGTTCCTCTGCATGCTCCTGTCCTGTACTAAAAGTTTCAAATTCCTCACTGAGGTATGAAACTACTGATTTTTTGTCTGGTTTACTGAACATGTGCATCTTCTCCTTTTTTAAGTTATCCTTTGTACTTTGGTAATTATTGTTGCCACAACCACATCATGGTCACCAATACCAGTTTCGATGTGGACATCCTCAAAGAGGTCAGGTCTGTTTCTTGCCATTACATCCAATATATTTCCATCATGAGTGGGGTTCTGAACTATCTGTTCTAGATAGTTTTCAGAGAAGGCATTCAGTAATGCTTCATAGGATGTCTTTTCACACCCACCACTAACTAAACTGTAATTTTTCCAGTTGATTGTTGGATGGGTACGGTCTCCGCTAATGATTACAGTACGATTGAGGAACTAACATACAAGTGAACAGGCTTTCTTTGAAGTGTATGGTCATGTCAGGAGATGAGTCTGCTGGGTGATAGAAGAATCAAATTATCATTTATTGCCTACCCGTGATACTGAGTCTTGCCAAAACAATCTCACATGCAGCTTCAATTTCTATCCCGGTGGATCTGAGTTTCTTATATACTGTAACAAATATGCCACCTCCATTTCCCATTTGCCTACCATTTTTATGTACACTTAAATTTTCTCCAAAAATCTCATTGCTGTCAATTTCAGGTTTCAACTAGCTTTCTGTGCCTAGAATTATGTGAGCCCCACTGCTTTTCAGGAGTGCTTCAAACTCTGGCACTTTGTTGTGAATGCTTTGGTAGTTAATCATTAGGATTTTAATACTCTTATACACTTCTTTCGATCTTACACTGCTGAGTTTCTGGTAGCTATTGTTATCTGGGTTAGACAGAGTGCCATCAAACTTAAAAAACCCTTGTGTGCACCCCAGGTAGAGTTGGCTAAACAAGTAGCTGCCTCTGATGTGTAGCGCACACCTGACCGATTTAAAGGAACCCTGTAATTCTCAACCCTACTGTGCAAGTGCAGGAAGTCACAGCCTATCTGCCACAGAACCTTCGAAGACTCTGGTTCAGTTCTTTCAGTCGACTCAGAACTAAAGAGCCAGATCAGCTCTGGAGACAATGCTGCAAATTGTGAGCTTCCTTTGAAACTTCAAGTGCAAGACTGGTCTTCTCAGCCTTCACTGCCAGCTACTGAAATGACCCAAGTATGACCTCATAGCCAGATGACAGGCATCATTTGTTCCAACATGCAACATCTGCAGTTGGTTGGATTCTGTTCCCTCAATGGCTGCCAGAATAGCCTCTTCAGCATGATGAACGAGGTGCCTGGGCATACACATTGAGTGCACGTGGTATCCTATCCTGTCTCATGTTGCCATTTCCCTAAGACGTACCATAATACTTAAAATGTACAGTTAAATGCAAAGCATGATCAAACTGAACAAATACAGTCAGTCAAGATATTTACAGACATTTATGTTCTGCCTGTAACCAAACCATACCATAACATATGATACCGTACTTACAACTTCTTCTTGAAGCAAATTAGTTCATCATATTTCACTTTTATGCTGATTAGAAACTGCATTTCACGAGAACATTTGTTTAAATGCAATATAAATTTTTGTATATGAGGCAAACGTGGTAGGGTGTTAATAAGCCTTGTAAACATACCTTGCACATTCTTTCTCGTCAAGAAAATATATTATGTATTGTCTGCTGTATTCAGAAGTCAATTAAAAAAAGTGACGGTTGATTAATGTTGTTCAGACACTGGGTTGTCATAGCATACGTGCAGACTAAGTCGTTTTGTTCATTAGGCAGCTTCAGGACAAGGCAGAATCACAAAAATCTGACCAATCGAGCATGCCTACTGTAATAGAGAAACTCTGATGTGGACGAATTTCATCCATAGGCAAATTCGTATGACTACAAAAGCAGCCTAGCACACGCGAAATACAACGATGCGCTCTTCTTCTGATGCCCAAAAGAGTAATTACTTTTCCAGGCGCATCTTATAGGATCTATATCATTCTTTTATACATGTTACTAAAGAAGGGCTGTTTCTTAGTTTTCATCCTCCTTTAGTGTCTAACAAGAGAACAAGCAAAACTGCACTACGACTGCAATGTTTTTAAACGCCCGCGCATCTGTTATTCATGTGTCACCCGAAGTTGCTCGTTTGATTTTCTCCCTATCGTGCACTCTCATTGGTTCTTCTCCTTCCTAAGGTCACCAAATGAACGATACACGGCATCGTGTACGGGCTATAGAAATCGCAGTTTGCGCAAGAAGAGTGCAGAGAAAATGTATACTGTCTCCAAAGGGCCAAGTAAAATCGTTGCTAAAACGAGGCGAGGTGCGTGATAGGATTAATAAGCGATGCGATTGAAAGTCCTGATGCCTATAATGTGATCTTCCCAACCTGTCGTCAAGCTGAATACATGAAAATAATGAAATTTTATTGCAGGACTTTCACACTCACAAAACATAGAAAGGCTGGAAACACTGAGGGACCAGACGAAAAAGCCCTTGGACTCCGATCAGGGTCAAGTTATGAAGTAAGTGAATAATTGGATGAATATTGTATTTGTTTGTTTTGCCAAAGTTTACGACGACCTGTTTAGCAATCGTTATCAAACACTTAATTATTATGTAATGCTAGGTCCAGATATATAATACGGGAAGATTCATCAAAAAATCCCTATAATTTACCCCTTTTCCATTTTATAGTAAAACCAAACGGGAAGTAGTGGTGTTAGGTAGCCAAGGTGTTTTAGAGACAACGGTTTTCATCGGAGTTAGTAGTGCGCTAATTTGGGTCCTACGCTGTATAGATATAAAACACCGTAGAATGTATTGGAAAGCAAGTGATATACTTATGAAAATTAGGTTTATTTACATTACTTATCGAAGAGATTATATACTAGAAAATTCTGTAGCGTTGTTTTGTTGGTTTTGCTGTTGCAGTGTGCCGAAACCCGTGTTCCACAGTGTGAATGGAAAACGATCCAATAGTCAGAGAACGCAGCAAGAAGTTATTAGTCCACAACACGCCGAGCTGATAAACTTCGTTTGTGAATGTAAATAATATCAACATCTCTTGAAAAGTACAAATTATGCAAATCACCCGAAGCATATGTTTGTTTACTTTCACTTCTTGGTTAATGAAATTTAAAAAAAAAAAATATTCGCAGAGGTTGTGCTGTATATTTTGTTACATTTTGTTTTGTCACAACGGAGTTTCGAAATAAGGGAAAAAGTTTTTATGGAGAATTATTACATTTATGTAGGATTCTGCATACTGGACTGAATTAGGTAGTAAGTTGTTTAAATACCTACCGCTGAATTGTCTGAATGTTGGGGTAAACAGTACAAACTGGTGCAATTAGGGTGTCTGACGACATTATTCTGCAACTATAGAACAAATGCGTGATAAATGTCAACATTTTTATTTTGGTTGGTAACAAACAATAATTGAGGCACTCTAGTGATAGTGTAGATTATCCAGGGGAAAAAAAACCACACATGAATTACTAAACAGAAAAAAGTGCTCTTTATGCTTCATTAGAATGTTCTGTTGTGAATTGGAGAGGTAAAAACAGGAAATAATGCGAGTATTGATTGATTATAAAAAAGTACAGGGAACGAGAGAAACTTTCATATAGCATTGAGTTAGTTGGTTTCATGTTTCAGCTATAACATTGTAGGCTACAGTAAATTATCATGATGTGGTTGACTTTCTGAAGTGAAGAAACAGAAAACCTGAATAAGTTGTAGAATAACAAGAAGTATGAAAGGTTCGTAAGACCTACATCAGGTGTACATAATAAGTTGAATAAAAGTCGTCTTGCTGCTAGGCCAAATACCTGTTGTGGCAGTCATCTGAGTTGAAAGAAATATGAATATTATAATCTCATGCAAATGAAATTTTTGATGTTTTTTTTCGTGACTTCACCAGTCCTGACTTAATATTTCTGTAAGCCGTGTAAATGAACAGTTGAGCTGACTCAAATGAAATCTCCCATTTATTACAAATTGCTGATATTGGGAAATGGGAACATGTTAGTTTTGGCCTCAGCCTGAGTATGAGAGGGGGATTGCAGAATCCTGAAGATTGTAATAAGAGAAAATGTTTGGGAAAGGCAACAGTCAAACAGTGTAGACTCACTGTTGATACAGGAGTCGTAAGGTCCTCTTTTTAACAGCAGCTACAGGCAAGTATTCTTGAATGAAGTTAAAATATAATTATGTATATAATAGTTAAGAATGTGTATATGAAAAAAAAGTTCATTCCTCTAAATAATCAGGTGGTTGCAAAATGACTCAACACCTTGATGGCCCCTGTGTTAAATTACCCTCTGGTAATGAAAATTTGAGCAGGTTGCTGCTGATAATAGCGGAGTATTTTGTGTTGGTTGTGCCTCTTACTGTAATTGAGAGTTAGGTAACATTAATCATGGATTGTATCTAAATAGAAGGAAAATGTAGATAAGATGGTGGTATTGCAGAAGTTTAGGTATACCCATTGTCAAACAAGGCAGCTTTCTTGTAATTATACTAAGGGGGAATTTTTAATCAATAATTTTGGGATTTGAGAAATTAAATCTTGAATGCAGTTGTAATAATGAGAGGCCCCTGTGAAATTTGTGAGAATACTCTGGAAAATAAAATTTATTTCTTCAGAACATTGAAGAATTGATGAAGTATATAAAAATTGGGGTCGACAGAAGCGTCCGATCCAATGCGTCGGCTTTGACCCGTGACGTAAGGGCGTTGTCGTGTGTGACGTCATGATGGCGCGGAATTTAGTTTGAGTGTGGCTGTCTCCAGTTCTGTTTTATCTTATTTTATTTACTTTTCTGATCTGTTCGTTCTATCTCGTGAGGTTTTTTTTTTTTTTTTAATCTAAAAACACTTATTACTTATTTTCATTATCTGTTTCCTCGAATTTCTGTTTTAGTTTATTACATTTATCTTTCTGATCTGTTTGTTCTATCCCGTGAGATTTTTTTTTTTTTAAAGACAAAAAACACTAATCAGCTACTGAAGCATCTTTCTTCTATGGGTTGCAGGGGTTACGACCCCTGGGGAGGTGGGTGGGTATTCATGCATGGCTGTCTTCACTTACATGTTGTAGCTATGCAAGGTGTCTAAATTTGTTTATATTTAGTTTGCCCCCCACCCACAACACCCCATTTCCCGCGCTTGTCCCGTTAGTGTCATTAGGCTTCTTGTGGAAAGTGTGTGTGTTTGTTTTTGTTTCCGCCATATTTGTGACGTCATGGGTCAAAGCGGACGGGTGGGATCGGATGCTTCCGTATTTCCAAAAGTTGTATGTGTTTATATGATTACCATAGTATGGAAAGTGGATGGGTTGCATCTACCAATACTGAATGTCACTTGGATCTGTGCTGTAATGATGTGGTGTAAGGTTTCATTGTGTGTTGAGACATAGAGCAGAAGTGCTCTCTCAGGTTTCCTTGGCACGAATGGACAATGATGTGCTCCCAGGAGTTCAGCAAAGTAATTGTTTACACTTTATGTGCAATATTTCAGCTACCAATGTAGTTGTCATATATGAACCCTCTGTAGAAAATGAATGCAGGAATATACTACAATCCTCTGTGTATTGCTCACATAGGGATTGTGAGGACAAGATTAGCTTAGTTACAGTGCACACAGATGTGTTTGTGTGTTTGAACAGTCATTCTTCTCACAATCCATATGTGAATGGAACAGGAAGAAGACCTAATAATTGGTTCAATGGAAAGTATTTTCTGCTGTGCATGTTATAGAGGTTTCCAGAGTATTGATGTTGATGCTGACGGGGTCAGCAATTGAAATATTGTACATAAGGTGGAAATAATAACTGGGCTGAATACCTGGAAGCACGCCATTAAGTAATTGAACAGAATACCGACAATATTTCTTTTGTTTTTATATTATTTCTTGGGATTTTGATTATGGTGGTTGACTGACCTGTGGTGCTTGAATATATTTGTGTACACTGTCTGAACTATAGGCCACACTGAAAATTTCTGCAACCAATTACACATTGTTTTAAAACTGCCTTGTGTGGTTGTCAGTTAGTTTGTAATGTGTTCATCTTCATGTTTCACAAATTATGAAATTCTTTTATTTTTATTTTCATTTGATAAATGTAATAATGACTGTAAAGTTCAAACAGGTTAACTGTGAAAATAAAATGTGTTTGGGTCTGTGAATTCTAAGATCTAGCTTGTTGTTATTGGTAAAGTATTTGACTATTTAGGACAGGTGATGGTGAGACTAATACATCTTGAAGTTGCGGATCTGTGCTTTCAGAGTACTATTAGCTGCACACACAAACTCCATGGAGGTGTTGACGCATGGGCAGTGAAAGAGTTCAGTGATTAGTTTCAGTGTGCCAGATTTATCTTGTGATCGGTATGAGCATAATCTGTTTTACTACACAGCATTTTGTTTAGGATTTTAACATTAGTATTAATACAGTTAATCTTCATAAATGTGAAATTTCCCCAACACATAAAATGCATAAGATATGGTAGACAGGCACTGTAGAGTGACCAAAATCATCCTTTACAGATTCTAAAAGGGTCCTAATCATAGGTGGCGGTCAGGAACCACATTGACATCACATCTCCATAGAATATGACCAGTCCTGCATACGGCAAATACACCATAAACTTTGGTGTCACCTTATTATTTTTGACTCTCTCCAGATACACAATTCATCATCTGAGCAACATGCATCTCATCTGTCATTCACTATAACCATTGTGGTGAAAGGTGACTTTGAGGTGGACTAACTTGGCTGACAAATTTTCAGGGTCTGAGATTAACTGGGGTCTTCCAAACCAAAGTATGATTCACATCTTCATGATGACCTGGAAAGGAACAACTATGTCTGAAGAGTGACAACTATCAATCTGAAGATATTGATTTGTATATTTTTTATTTTAAACACAGGCAACACTTCCAATAGAAGTGGTCATATGCTACATAAATGTGATGTGAAACGTATGATTTGACCACCATCTAAGATTTGGGCCCTGTCTGGGATATGTCGATTTTAGTTTGAATAAGGTGTGTGTTGACTGTACGCGAAAGAAGTTGCCCCCCTTCTAACAGCCGTGTACCGCAAGTCTCTAGAGGAACGGAGGGTTCCAAATGATTGGAAAAGAGCACAGATAGTCCCAGTCTTCAAGAAGGGTCGTCGAGCAGATGCGCAAAACTATAGACCTATATCTCTTACGTCGATCTCTTGTAGAATTTTAGAACATGTTTTTTGCTCGCGTATCATGTCATTTCTGGAAACCCAGAATCTACTATGTAGGAATCAACATGGATTCCGGAAACAGCGATCGTGTGAGACCCAACTCGCCTTATTTGTTCATGAGACCCAGAAAATATTAGATACAGGCTCCCAGGTAGATGCTATTTTTCTTGACTTCCGGAAGGCGTTCGATACAGTTCCGCACTGTCGCCTGATAAACAAAGTAAGAGCCTACGGAATATCAGACCAGCTGTGTGGCTGGATTGAAGAGTTTTTAGCAAACAGAACACAGCATGTTGTTATCAATGGAGAGACGTCTACAGACGTTAAAGTAACCTCTGGCGTGCCACAGGGGAGTGTTATGGGACCATTGCTTTTCACAATATATATAAATGACTTAGTAGATAGTGTCGGAAGTTCCATGCGGCTTTTCGCGGATGATGCTGTAGTATACAGAGAAGTTGCTGCATTAGAAAATTGTAGTGAAATACAGGAAGATCTGCAGCGGATAGGCACTTGGTGCAGGGAGTGGCAACTGACCCTTAACATAGACAAATGTAATGTATTGCGAATACTAGAAAGAAGGATCCTTTATTGTATGATTATATGATAGCGGAACAAACACTGGTAGCAGTTACTTCTGTAAAATATCTGGGAGTATGCGTACGGAACGATTTGAAGTGGAATGATCATATAAAATTAATTGTTGGTAAGGCGGGTACCAGATTGAGATTCATTGGGAGAGTGCTTAGAAAATGTAGTCCATCAACAAAGGAGGTGGCTTACAAAACACTCGTTCGCCCTATACTTGAGTATTGCTCATCAGTGTGGGATCCGTACCAGGTCGGGTTGACGGAGGAGATAGAGAAGATCCAAAGAAGAGCGGCGCGTTTCGTCACAGGGTTATTTGGTAACCGTGATAGCGTTACGGAGATGTTTAACAAACTCAAGTGGCAGACTCTGCAAGAGAGGCGCTCTGCATCGCGGTGTAGCTTGCTCACCAGGTTTCGAGAGGGGTGCGTTTCTGGATGAGGTATCGAATATATTGCTTCCCCCTACTTATACTTCCCGAGGAGATCACGAATGTAAAATTAGAGAGATTAGAGCGCGCACGGAGGCTTTCAGACAGTCGTTCTTCCCGCGAACCATACGCGACTGGAACAGGAAAGGGAGGTAATGACAGTGGCACGTAAAGTGCCCTCCGCCACACACCGTTGGGTGGCTTGCGGAGTATCGATGTAGATGTAGATCCCTTGGAGTTGGGGCACATCGTACACTGATAAACAGCAGTGAACATATTTTGCCAGCAGAATCGGTTTTCATTGTAGATGGTTAGGCTCATTATGTTAAAGTCTTTTGTATGGTCTGAATCAGTTTGTTAAAATAGAAAGATTTAGATGATACCTTTGTGCTGTTTGTTGTACAGGATAATGATATCAGAAACTCTTTCCTCTTGTCTGACCATTTGACACGAGTTGTTTTTTTTGTTTGTTTTAACTTCAAGAAAACCTATGAGTTTCTTACTTCCAGTCTGAATTTGTCTCTGAGTATCCAGACCACTCTCTCCAGACTTCTGCGTCAGATCCTAGAGACTTTGGAACTATAATAATAATAATTATTATTATTAGTCTTTCTTTTTTTAAACGTTATGTCTGGTCAAAAATGGAAAGTGACACGGACCTTGATCAAGCGTGGCTTCCTTTTAACTGTACGGTATATCTTACATTGCATTTAGGAACTTTTGGGTTATTGAACATGTATCAATAATTACAGATTTCGAATATAATAGAGGGAAATTGTAGTGTTGGCAGAAGAGCCAACACCGTGTTGCTAGAGGAGGCCGAAATGCACGCATTTAAGCTCACGCAGGCTGGCGTGAGGTCTGGAACATTACAAGGAAATGAGAACTTAGAAAAATGGACGCAGTTGCTGTAAAACTTAACTTTAATCCATAATTGGTGTACATATCTCTTGACTGTACATGCTTCACCATATAAATATCAAATGCTATGGAGCCTTGCTAGGTCGTAGCAAATGACGTAGCTGAAGGCTATGCTAACTATCGTCTCGGCAAATGTGAACGTATTTGTCAGTGTAGCATCGCTAGCAAAGTCGGCTGTACAACTGGGGCGAGTGCTAGTAAGTCTCTCTAGACCTGCCGTGTGGTGGCGCTCGGTCTGCAATCACTGACAGTGGTGACATGCGGGTCCGACGTATACTAACGGACCGCGGCCGATTTAAAGGCTACCACCTAGCAAGTGTGGTGTCTGGCGGTGACACCACAGAAACATTCCGCGTGGGAAAAATATATTAAAATCAAAGATGATGAGAGTTACCAAACAAAAGCGCTGGCAGGTCGATAGACACACAAACAAACACAAGCATACACACAAAATTCAAGCTTTCGCAACAAACGGTTGCTTCATCAGGAAAGAGGGAAGGAGAGGGAAAGACAAAAGGATGTGGGTTTTAAGGGAGAGGGTAAGGAGTCATTCCAATCCCGGGAGTGGAAAGACTTACCTTAGGGGGAAAAAAGGACAGGTATACACTCTCGCTCTCGCTCGCGCGCGCACACACACACACACACACACACACACACACACACACACACACACAAGCAGACATTGCCTGTATATTTGTTGTATTGGGTATGGATATTTCGATTAGTTGTGTTAATTTCTTCTTTTTATTGGTGAGTATGATGTCAGGTTTGTTATGTGGTGTTGTTTTATCTGTTATTATTATTGCTATTATTGCCAAGGTTCCTAGATTGATTCGTACAGTAGAAATCTGAAGAGTATTGCATGGTAATGATTTTTGTCTGTCCACTACCAACATTAATGATTTATATTACATATAAAATCAGCCAATTTTGGGACCTTGATGATTCAAACTTCTCTGTTTCTTTTTCCCTTGGTTGAGTTTACCTGTACCCTTGTTAACAAATACTATAAATTCTAACAGTTTTATATTTGAAAATTTCAGGCAGCAATTAAGCAATTCTTAGTGAGTGGTAATTATAGTATGCAAACATTCTCAGGTTACATGTTGTCTCAAATCTGGTCACAGTTTTGAGTTTTCAATGAAATTCTCCTTTGTCTTTGTTGGGAACAATTGTTGTGGCTGCTGCTGTGTTCCGGTCATAGCCCATAGGCAGCTTGAGGCTGATCCGTGTATGTCATGATTACATAATACTGCCAAAGGATGTGTCCGTGGCTGTGTATTGGAGGTGTCAGTGCTCTTTTAGGGGCATAGACTATTCAGTACCTTCATGTATGTCTTCTCAGTGTTGAGAGCTCACTTCCAGTGACTAATAGAATTATAGCTGCTGTCCCAATTGAAGTTGTTCTTGCATAGCCAAAGCTTTATTGCTTCTTTAACAACAGAATCCCAGTGTGTAGGAGTGTGGGACAATATTTCTGTTTCAGCAAATCTTATTATGTATTTATTTGTAACACTTTGTTCAGCAACTGCTGAGGGTTACAGTTTTATGCAAGGATGTCATAGTGAGAAACTTCACTCTCGTATCTTACTTCCTCACAATATTTGAGTGTCATTGAAGCTGAGTGGGTTGCAGTTGCCTTAACCAGTAGTGCTAGTTTCCAAAGCTGGTGGCAGGTTGCTTGCATTTGCATGGGTCACCATCAATTTCAGATACTTAAAATTAGTGTCCTTTGTCCAAACAGATTTTCTGCTTCTTTTTTAATTTTATCTGAGCCATGACATGGAGAGGAAAAAAAAAAAAAAAATTACATGTATGTGACATTACAAGTAACAGACTTCGAATGAAAACTTTGTGCAGATGTTTTGGGTTATTTACTTTTATTCTGTGTGTCAGAAAAAGACTGCTTAAAATTCGTATAACAAACATACAGATGGTGATCATTAAAGCCATTTTTATACAGTTGTTTCTATTTCTGGTAATTTTTATTACTTAGATACATTAGCAGGTATACATTATAAGTTTAATGAATATGTAATTTAATTTTTTAGTAAGTGTAACACCTCATTTTGACTCTTGAAGATTAGTTACTAGAAACTTTTGGTTCTTATATTTAATGTAATGTACTCCATTCTGAAGATCTCATTCTCTCACCAGTTTGAAACTTTGCCACTGTTTGTAAACACATACATGAAAAACATATTTATTGTTGGGGGGAAAAATTAAAAAAACCGGAATGGGTGCTTTTGAGAGTTGGTGTTTAATACAGTTTTTTTCAGATTTTAGTAAAACTGAGCAAATGTTACAGCAGTGTCATGCTACATATCAAATTGATGTAAACCAAAACCTTCATAATGACACCAGTTTCAGCTTGCTCTCTGAACAGTGAACAATTTTCATGTCTTGAAATTTAGAACCAAATGAGCTTAGACATTTTTATTTTCTGTTGACTATGGGTCCATATAGTAAACAAAAATAATAAACTGTGTGGTTCAAACCTTTGATTTCATATTTATTATGGACTGATACATTATCAATGCTGATATATTGTCACAATAGTAGCAGTTGTGTTGTGATGTATGGTTAGGTTGTCTTTTTACCCCCCTCTGCTAATGCTCGTCATGAAAAACAATGCATTCATGTGTGTCAGCATTTCACAAGACAGACAGGACTTGTTTGTCCGTTCAAGGAGTGGAACCTTCAGGGAAGTGTTCCCCACCCACTGCTCTGCTTCCCACTACAGTCATTGTGGTGGGTGGGGTACCGCTTTCTGGTTGAAAGTCTGTTCTGGTTTGTTGCTGGCGCCTCAAAGCAACGTGATCCAATATTTCGGAGATGCAACTGTTTTTCATCTTCAGGAGAATGCTGCTGCTGCCGCTGAGAACTCAGGGGGCTCAGCAGGAGCAGCAGCAGTATCCTCCTGAAGATAGCAAACAGTTCGATCACCGAAACATTGAAGAATCGAGTTGATTTTTAGGACCCGGTCACAAATTTGAAGAGACTTTAAAGACTTATTGCACCGAGAAAGCCTGTGAAGTCACACTCCTTTTTGCTGCAGTCTAGAAAGGTACAGCAAATAATACTCAATGTCCAGAACAGAAATTATCTTTCGATTTCCACATTCCCTACACACGGTGTATGCAGGAAGTCTGGTTGTACATATAATTGCATAATTAACTGAATTTTTGTGAATTTACATTTTTACTGTTCATGTTATATATCATGAAAGTACTTCCTGGCGTATTAAAACTGAAGAGTGTGCTGGACTAGGACTTGAAACTGGAGCGCTGCCTTTCATAGTTAATATGGAGGTTGACTGAAAAACCACGTGCAGAGCTGTGCACATTAGTATGCCACATGACTGTCTGGTACTCACATCCACCTCATTTACAAGATTCACAAACATTTCAAAAAATGTTCTTGCACGTTCCCATGGATTACACTGGACACAAATGGATGGGGTACACAATTTGCACCCTGGTTAGGGAAAAGGGGGGCGGCAACAGTGACAAGTGGCTTATCTGGCCAACCCTATACCAGTAACATAGCAAAATTCAGATTAACATGCCGACATGGCTCAAAGGCAAGAAAAACAGAGGAGATTTTTATTGACAGTACTGTCCAGGTATGACTCACTTACAGAGACTTTACAGCTTTACCTCTGCCAGTACCTCTCTGCTAATTTCCAAACTTCGCAGAATTGCTCCTGCATATATACCTACAGTTAGTCAGCATATGAAATATTTTGAGTAACCTCATCTGTTCAGATTTGATAATCAATTACAGGACATTCTTAATTGTAAAGAACTATGCAGCTATTCTTTCAAATTTCCACATTTTGTCAGTCATTTGCATTTGTTTCACATTCCCTACAAATGAACAGTATAGTTCATAGTGAATCACATGAGAATTTTGTTGCAGTAATCCACATCTACATATACAGTCTGCAAGCCACTGCATGGTGTGTAGTGGAGGATACTTTGTGCCAATACAAGTAATTTCCTTTCCTATTCCATTCCTAAATGAAGGAAAGGAGGAATGACCTTCTGTATGTCTCCACATGAGCCCCAATTTATCTTACCTTGTTTTCATGGTCATTATGCAAAATGTAAGTGCTTTGCCTATTCCCTAAACTTTTTTAATGGTGTCTCACAGAATCTGATGTTCCCTCTAAGGTACCGGTAACAAACCTAGCAGCATGCCGTTGAATTGCTTCAATGTTTTTCTTTAATCCCACCTAATGGGGATCCCAAACAGTCAACAATTAGTCACACAAGTGTTATATACACGCTGTCCTTCGTAGATGTGCTAGTTTCCTAAAACCTTTCCAATAAACTGAAGTCGAACCATTTGTCTTCCATACTGGCACTCTTAAGTGCTCATTGAAACCAGTTTCACTTGTAAATCAGTATTAATACTACTATAATCATAGACTGCTGTGTCATTTGATTTTTAACAGCATACCCCTGCTCCATTTGAGACTTCTAACAGTTTGCTTAGACCAAAGCCCACCCCCTCCCAAAATCTATATAATTTTCCATTGCACCAGCTTTCTGATGAAATTTGGCCAGATTTACTGCATCTATGAAATAAATGCATTGTGTGAATTGAGTGATAACATACTGGTGTGAGTAATCATTAGTAGAAGTCCATAGTTTTTTTGTACTAATGGGCACTTTCTAGATTTGGAGTGTACATGGTGGTCTTCATAGTCTGTGCTCAGTGCTATTGTTTTATGTTATATATTGCTCTACCCAAAGAGCTAACAATTGTGTTATCATTTCAGCTTGGCATAGGATATGCAAAGAATATGAGCAAGAACCATCAGAACATGATCGAGGTGAGTATTCCTCTCGCACCTCAGGACATTGATTTTGAATTATGTACGTACCTTTATACTCTAGATTAATGTTAATCCATTTTATTACTTTGTCTAATTTTCTTTTCTTTTGTGAACTCCACATAAATATATATTGCAATTTTTAGTTAGGTTTTGTCATGTAATTGCATTATATTGTTCACACATTCCGTCTTCCCCATTTCTGTTCACAGGTTCTAATCATTGTATAGTCTATTACAATGATGGTGAACGAAGTCCAGTTTTACAGGGTAAGTCTATATGAACCAGATAACCGACAGTTTGTAAACATATGTCTAAATACTTGCTTCAGCATCTATACTTCTGTTAATTTAGAGCTCAAATTTAAACACTGGGAACATTTAACAGGGTTTGTATTGACACTTTGGCACCATTAAAATCTTGACTCCGAATAAAATTTGTGCTTCCAATCCTTCTAAAGGCTTCTCACTTCCTCTCACCAAAGCAAGTGTCATCCATGAATTACCTGGAACAACTTCATTTGTGGTACAGGAGAACGTAATTTTACAGCCAACAAATGTTATTGGACCAGACAGTATCTCCTGTTGCGAGACAGGGCTTGGTGTCTCATCAAAACTGAAAACAGTTTTATAAACTGGCATTCTGCTCCTCCTAGTGTATCTCCTACGACGGTACGGCATGGCTGTGTGCTGCGTGCTGCTGCCTGCAGTCGACTGATGCAGGAACAGAAAGCGCGCCGAGCGCTCGATTCAGCGCTGCCTTATCGCTACGTCACTTCCGGTGATAAACTTGATTTTAGCCCGCCGCGAGCTAAGTAATACTAGAGCTCGCGGCTGCCTACTGCCTCGCCCAGCGGCTAAGTCCAGCTCAAGGCCACCCGCCTATAAGGCGGCGCACACAGCATGATTTAGACATGTTGATGAGTATTTACTCTATATGGAGGCCATGTGAGTGGGCAATGATAGGAATAAACAGAAGAATAAAAATAGCCTAAATTGCTTTTGCAAAGATAAATGGAATTTTCCAAACCAAGTATTCAGTAAATCTGTGAAGGGAAGTTTACAATCAGTGTGAATTATCAGTTTTGACTTATGGCAGTGGGACAGTTTAATGTGGAAACAGTTCAGAAATTGAAAGGTTTTTCAGTAACTGATGGACACACAAGTGTTTTAAATTACTGGGGAGTCATGAAAACAAACAAATAAATCAGGGTGCAGACTGTATTTGAAGAAGTAATGATGACTATAATGAAAATGAAATGATGGCAGCAGGGCACATAGCAAGATGAAGAAATGGTAAATGGACCAAGGAAGTTCTTTGCGGATGTGAAGCGGTTAGAAAAGTCAGAGACAACACTCTAATGGAAGATAGGTAGACAGCATTAGAAGACATGCAGAAGAAATGTGGAAGTGTTTAGCTGAAGACCATAATACATGGAAATGTCTGGAGGAGGCCTTTATTCAGCAATACAGGTCAGAATGCTGGCAACAATATAGCTAAATGCTAGATTTTCCATTGAACTTTATCAGGATGCTGGGAAATTCACAATTGAAAGAGGAGACAACCAAGGAGGTTCTGTATCACCTAAACTTTTCTCAGGAGACACACAGAAAATGTTCAGATCCTTAAAGTGGAAAAAAATGATTTTAATGATATAACTGAGAATAACTGTACCACCTTCATTTTTGATGATGACATTGCACTTTTTGCATCTAGTGCAGGTAAAATTACACAGTGAGTGGAGCAATGTAATAAAGCAAGTTTGAATGTAGTCCATAAATCAATTAATAGTGATGTATAATCAACATAATGGAAGCAAACTGGAATACTACAACACAGTTATGTAACTAGTGGATTAATTCTGAATGAAGCAAAAGAAAAGTAAACCAGAAGAGTAAAAATGAGCTGAACTGTTTTTGAGAAGGTAAACATTGTTCAGAAGCAAGGTCTTAGGGATTTTTACAACCAGTTTTGTGTTATCCAGTGAGATATGGAATTTTGATGTGGAAATCATTCTTAATATGAAGATTACTTGTTAGGAATTACTAGAAGAGACAGTATGACAAACATATGAATCGGGGTATATTCTGGAGTGTAAAAGTAATTATGACTGATGTGGTCTAGATGGTGGCTGGTAGTTATCTTCCAAGAGATAACAAGGAAATGCAGCCACATCGTAATGGAAGGTGGGTAGGTGACATTAGAAAACTTAGAGGAGTGAGGTGGACTCATAGCAATAAAGACAGTAATGCGTAAAAAAAAAATTGTAGAATATGTCTGTATCCAGCAGTGGATGTCAAGTGGGTGATGTTCCAGAAGGGAATTGTGTGTGTCTTCCATCTGTTGAATATATGTACTGGGTGAGTCACGAGGTTTTCCCCGGTTTCTGGAGGGTATTCCTTAGGTTACTTGGAACAAAACATGTAATTAAAGTAATGGGATCAGATCCATAATTAAGGAGCTGCAGTAATTGAAAAACTCAGCAAACGGCAGGGAAAAACTTTTGTTTCAGGATTTCACTATCTAAAATGCACATAATAATTAATTTAAACAATTTTGTAGCAGTTTCTTACATTCAGAGTGGATTTAAAGCAAGTGTTCAAAATTTCCTCCCTGCATGCGAAGGCAAAGATTCGCATGTGAGTAGCATTTCGTAATTTCACATGCTTGTTCCTTATTGGTGTTGCGGCATCAAAAATGCATTGTACCAATTCTTCTCATGTTTCCATCTTAACTTCGTACACGATGTCTTTCATCCACCCCCAGATGCAGTAATCTAGAGTTGTTAAATCTGGGAATCTGACAGGCCAGTTGATAGGGCCCCTCACGACCTATCCATCGATGTGGGAATTTCTGATTAAGATAAGCTGTTACCACACGGTGGAAGTGTGCAGGTGCCCTGTCATTTTGGACGAACATGTGGCGTCTTGTTTCCAGAGGAGTACCTTCAAGAAGGTGCAGTAAGACTTCTTGTAAAAGGTTACTGTACATCTGACCATTTAAATTTTCCAGGAGAATAAACAGCCCCAGTAACTGTTCACACACAACACCACACCAGACATTGACACTGAATCTGTGTTTGAATTGAGACACTATCGTGGCATGGGGATTTTTGTCTGCCCAGACATGCATGATGTTGATGCAGGTTGTCTCATCACTGAACATGATGAAGTGATAGAGCTACCAGTTTCAATTTAACCAGTTTCAAAAGTGCAAATGTTTGGCACAACTATGTGGTCCTAAATGTTGAACTTTCTGCACATGAAAAGGATACAGTCCATTCTCATGAAGAATCCTACATACCTTAGATTGTGAAACTTTCAATCGGGTAGCTAGGCATCTTGTACTTGAGCGAGGACTGCGCTCTATTGAATTAAGAATGTTTTCCTCTTCTTGAAAGTCACGGTGTCTTTCGGAGTGAATATGAATATTGGGAAGAGTACCAGTTTCTAGCAATGTTCAATATGTTTTACAAAATGTTTGGCACTCAGAATCCTATAATTAGGATACCAATGGTGATATTCTGCAACAGGAGCTTTTGCATTACCATAACAGAAGCCCAAAATGTACACCCTCTCTCCATACTCCTGCAATGAAAACTTGTATGTCATTGGAAAGTGTACTGTACACAGGAGACAATAACAGTAAACAGTGACTGCAGTATCGACAACGTGGTTGTTATGCAAATGTAACACTCGCTGCACTTGTCTACCTAAGACTGATTGGGTGTCCTGTGAAAACAAGTGTAGTGCTTCATACACCATGGTATGTTTTGGAACTCTGTTGTAGCTCCTTAATTAGGGATCTAATCACATTACTGTATTCATAGTTTTTGTTTCAAATAACCTAAGGAATAACCTCCAGCAACTGGGGGAAACCGTCGTGACTCACCCTGTAGATGTAGATGTAAAAGTTCAGAAGGTTGATATGCTAGGAATTTAAAAAATAATAATTTCTCCTCTTACACTCATTGCCAAAAAGGTAAAATAAACTCTTGTCCATGCAGCGAAGAGCACAACAATTATTTTTAATGTGTCAGAGACACTGTAAGTTAATGTTGCTCATCTGTTTTCATTAGTTGCACATAGTAGTTGTTGCCTAAAATGATATTTTACAGTACATCATGTTTGTAAAGCAAGATATCATTGCCTTTTGTTCCGCAATGCCATCCATCTGTGGCTGATGTTAAAGGCCGTAGAATATCCCATAATTGACATTGCACTGTGTATTCAGCACAAAGTTAAATGTTCAGTAATGGGTGGTAGGTGGTCATGCTGTCCCAGCCACCCTAAACTTGATATGGCTGCATTTAATCAATCATGGCTGGAATATAAAAAAAGAATGATCTACTAGAAGGCCCTTTGCATTAGATCTTGATGTAAAAGTGCAGTGGAAAGAGCTTTCCAGTTTCATTAGTATTGTGTTTTGAAATGTCAGAGTGCTGACAAGTATGGGATCACAACTGACCTGTCCGCAGATGGTAGGGCAGATCATGTTGTATCTGGTACTCTGAAGTATGTTGCCAAAATACTGGTTGTCGTATTAAATAGCAGGAGAGTAAAACACTGTTGTTTTATAAGGTGCATAAGTATTCATATTTTATAGTTCAAAATTCTATCACATTTGTATATTAATGTAGGCTGTTACGCCTAGCTGTGTTATCTATTTCTGTTGCCTTGATAGTTTGCAAGAGGATCTTCAAACTTCATGTGGGTTATACTCTGCTTATTATGTATGCATCTACTATTAGTGGAAAATGAGTCTTGCCATGGGAATGCCACAGTAAACTTGCTGTTGCTTACAGCAAAGAATCTGTTGTCACAGCTTACCAGCATTTACTTTCGGATCAGAGAGAGAGGTTAACTTTCTCAGGCAGCCTTTTTTGAATTGAATGCAGTATGAAGATTATTGACTGAAGTGAGTGCATTATTTGTTACTCCACGTGAGAGTTTGGGTCCATAATTTGGGATGTGGTCCAGGACACCTTACTTAAACACAGTGAAGACTAAATAAGGAGCTGCAGTAACTCTAGACTACTCACAGTTGTTGCAGTATAAACGTGGGTGCGCCATTCTCAGACAGGGATGATGTCCACTTAAGAGCAGAGCTTAACAGCATGACTGTTGGTTTACGTTCTTTGTACCACACCTCATGGACATTTGGAGTCTCATACTGTAGCTTTACTTTCACCTTTTAACCCAAAGCGGTCAACTATACAGTTACTGGTGATAGAAAGTGGAATGAACTGAACCTGTCAAGTGACAAATGTTCTGTGGAAGATGAAAAGCAAGACTACAAGAAGCATCGTTCCTACATACACGTATAAATATCTTATGTGCAGCTAGATGCAGATAGCTGAAGTCATTTTCTAAGGATGGTGACATAATATATTAGCAGAGAATATCTTCTTTAGATATTCCATTGGTTTTAATTTAACTCATCTCTTAAGTCTGATTCAAAACTTTTTTGCCCTATTTCATCCTCTTGCTATTTCTTTCATGCCCTTTCCTCAAACTCATCTTATCAAGATCCAGCAATCTTTCTGTTACTGTTACTTACATTTACCTTAAGGTAGTAATTATTGGAGGGCAGTGGCCTTGCCATAGTGCTTGTACTGGTTCCCTTCAGATCACTGTATTTAAGCGCTGTTGAGCTTGGCTAGCACTTGGATGGGTGACCGTCTGGGTCTGTCAGGCACTGTTGGCAAGTGGAGTGCACTCATTCCTTGTGAGGCCAACTGAGGAGCTGCTTGATTGAGGAATAGTAGCACTGGTCACAGAAGCTGATAATGGCTGGGAGGCCGCTGTGCTGATCACATGCTCCTCTATATCCGCATCCAGGATGCCTATCAGCTGTTGATGACACGGTGGTTGGTAGGTACAGTTGAACTGTATAAGGCCTGTTTGAATGGAGTTTAGTAAATCATTATTTGGGATGTTGATGCAATTATTTCTGATTTTGCACTTGATTGATGGAAATTTATATTTGTAGCAAGTGTGAAAGAGATTTATAAATGTGTAGTAAAAACTGATAATAATTATTATAGTTGGTCCACTTCACAATTTACTGTTGTATTCTAAAATTGGACTTTATCCTGGATCATTGCTAATAACAGACAGTGTTGTACCATATGGGCCATCCAGTAAAGTGTCGCCCTACTAGACCTTTTCTTCTGCAGTTCCTACGTCACAAAGGCTCTCCCT
Source organism: Schistocerca americana (assembly GCF_021461395.2). Lineage (NCBI taxonomy): Eukaryota > Metazoa > Arthropoda > Insecta > Orthoptera > Acrididae > Schistocerca > Schistocerca americana. Next base: position 320,660,510 of record NC_060121.1, on the reverse strand, counting down.
TGTCTAAACTGGCACCCTTATGTTCATAGGGTCTTGATATTAACAGAATCCCTGTATTACTACTGGTTGAATTACACAGCCCTGTCTTTTTTTTCTTTTTATTCACCCAGCACCCTGTTTACAAGTGCATGGATAGTGAGATTTCTTACCATTTGTGTAATTTCACTTACCTATAGGCCCCATGTTGTAACATTGTGCTCTGTCCTGTTCAGCCACTGCATCTAATTTCACTAGCTGTACAAGAAACACTGCAATTAAGCACCTGTAATTGGCGACTTCACCACCCTAACAGACCTTCCATCTGACTGATGAAATTAACCACTCATAATCATGTAACCTGAAACCACAGTTTCTTTGTCATTTGTACTTTCCTATACTTTTAAGTGATGCAGTCCCACCTTGTGCAGATATTGTGACATTACACACTGCTGGCATGCCCCTGACAATCACTGCTTTATTCCTCCCCTTTCCAGTAATGGTATCAATTTTGGAAGACAGTATTTTTGTAGCATGCTCACACTTAAAGCTAAAGAATAAGTATCTCACATAAAGATAGTGTCATTTTAAGTTTAGTACATACTGTGCACTGGGAGCTACTGCAGATTGTTTACAGTTTAGGTATGATAAGGCAAGTAAACAATGTTCCTTTATTACATGTACCAACAGATATCCTCCAAATCTTCTTGACTCATAAGTATCGTGTGCCAGACTGGGAGTCTAACTCAGATCATGGTTATTGGAGGCAACGCTGCATGGAGTAATTAATGATAATTTCATGTTGCTCAGTGGCTTGGTGAAAGTCTTTTAACTGGGCATCAGTTCTGTTACTTGCATGTCCCTAACCTGCCCCAGTTGTAAAATCAGGATGAGGGACCTACAGTGTAATGTGGAATGTGAACCACATGTTGTTTCTGGCAAATCTCCACATCAGTGAGAAGTGAATGCTTGGTTAAAAAGCAGACTGGGATTTGATCCCACAACCTTGTGGCTTCCAGGCACCAAATTTACCAGTAGACAACCAGGCATGATTGAGTAATTTAAACTGGACTTGTGATCTGACAGAAGGCACTAAAAATGAGTCGCACCCCAGTCTGGCCACCCTGATTTAGGTTTTCCATGGTTTCCATAAATAAATTAAGCTAAATGCCAATATTGTTCCTTCCCCATTGTTGTCCCGTAAGAGCTTGTGCTTCATCACTAATGACATGGTCAGATAGACATTACAGTCTAACATTGCCTCCTCCCTTCATCACGCTCTGATAGAAAGTTTGTATGTTAATGCCTCCCCCCCCCCCCCCTCAACTTTCTCAAAGTTTCTCATGGCTCTTCAGCATTTTGTGATGGGCAAACAGCCCTATAAGAAAGGATATGCTTTAAAATTGCTTAGCTACAGTCTAGGCGATAGCTTAATAATGAAATATTCACTCTGCAGGTGTGTGTGTGTGTGTGTGTGTGTGTGTGTGTGTGTGTGTGTGTTTTAGTAAGCAATAAATGATGGTTATTTATGGTTTTTTAATGTAATAATACACCACAGGGAAAGAGTAGAGCAAGAATGTAAACAGCTTATAATTTCGTATTTATCTGATGATTGCATAAAACAAAAGTTTGAATGTTTTTAAAGTAGATGTGTAACACAAATAATACTTTTGTTTAATTTTCAAAGCTGAGTGTTGAATTTAAATGTTCTGTTGTCTTCAAAAGAAACCGCAACCCGTGAATCTTCTCTGTTGAACTGCTCGACATGAAAGCTGAATAAATTACAATTACACACTACTGCAGAACTCCACATTCTCTTGAAGCTGTTCAAGCTATGACTGTTATTTGCTCTACCACTAATTTTATAAAACCACAAATGAAGTATTAATAAGATATTCTTTCATTTTGCAGATTTTAAACCATTTGACCTCGAATCTTGGTGGGGTAAACGATTGTTCAATAACATCACAAAATCTATATAAACAGTCTTTTCCATGAGTAAGCAAAATGGATCGCAACAACACTGCTCAGACTACTTTGTGCACTGTGCAGTTGATGTTGATATTACAGCAGGCAGTAGGCTCACATCTAGATGATTGAGAAGTGATATCTCCTTCATGAATTTGGCAGCTGGTAGTGTGTGGAAAATTTGTAGTGGCTCTTACCAGTAGCACACAGTGCCATAGCCGAGCAGACAAAAAACAAAACTACATGACTTGCCAATCATCACTGCAGTTCAGCTATGAAACATTCATTAACTATGACTGATATCTCTGTGTGGTGTAAGTGTAAGACTAATAACAAATATTTCATTTGTGTGATTCCTGTGTGAACTAGTGCAAGAACGACATTTATCTCATTCAATCCATAAAGGTTCTTTATACAGAAAGTGACATTGGACACATACAGCTACCCTGAAGAAATTAAATGTAAGGATGAATCAACAGTGAAATACATTCACAGTATTTTTAATCCACCGAGTCATGTTGTTTCGTTTGTGCTCCAGCTTCTGGTGCTGCAGTGACTTGTGACGTGGTGAGATAGTGATGAGAGTGAGAATATAGACTAGTCCTTGTAGCAGCCAAAGAAAGCAAGAAGTTTCCACCTTAAATTTTTAAAAAATAGTATGTATGCCACTAGTGCTGCAGGTGAGGAACATTGTAGTTACTTCAGTTTTATAATGGACAACGTGTAAAATTGAAGTAATTCTGTGTTCATCAGACCAACAGATGCCTTTGCAATACTATTTATTTGCATCTTGCAATCAATGTGCACCAAGATATGTATATATTTTAATAATGATGCAGGAAGTTAATAGTAATGTTGTTATAATATGAAGTCCCTTGTAATGCCAAATGAGTTTGGCATGAACCATTGGTTAAACATTTCTGAGTTTTCTATAGTAGTGACATATTGTATTGATGATGAATTGCAACCCTTAAAGCATTTAAAATGTTAATGAGAGTTATTTTTTGATCTTTACTGCATTTGAAAACTCTTTGCTCATAGCTGTTGTTTGTTGCTTGTTTGATGAAAAAGAGGAAATTATACTTTGAAAAATTTTAGATGATGAACTTGTCTCTGATTGATGGCAGTAACATTGTTACTTTTCATACACCACTGCCTTAAATGTTGTGAATTATAAGTTTTTTTTATAAATCTATATTTTTCCTGTATTTGTTGATTTTTATATGAGGAATTTATCAAATGTTCACAGATTTATATATGTTTATACTTCATAATTGTACAATAATTATGACATATAATATAGTCAGTCATTTATTACAGAAACACTTTAAAATTTTGAATGTTAAGTGTATGTAATTTTGCAGATGTGATCTGAAATTGTTAATGCACCAATCATATAAGATTGAAATATGTTCCAGTGAAAATTTTAATCAATTTGTATACAATATTTTAGAGAGTTTATGATTATTACTGTGTGTTCCACAGCATCCTCCGAAATGAGTTGTAGAGCTATTTCAAATGTACTTGAAATAAGTCAAAACATACCATATGTATAGCTTCTGCCTGATGGTCGATTCTGTAACTTAAATTTTTGTTTCACATTTTTGAAAACTCTTTGAGATAGCTAGTAGGGACTGAACTTAATTAATATATATATATATATATAAAAACACTACCAAGGTGTTCTGCACAGGAAAATAGGGCAAGTTTGTAGATGTGGCTCTCTTTCTACAGAAAATGTAGCAGATATTTGTGCTAGAGCATTGCAGTAAATGTGTTTATTTAACAAGAAACCTTTGGAGTGTTTTCAAGTTCAGTATAAATTAGTGCAATAGAAACCTCCAGTAGTTCCTTTTAATTTTTTTTTATCATTTTTGAAAAAATAGTTACATGTTATTGCTTATGAGAGTTACTCATACTGGTTTAATTTCTGTGTACCACCATTGAACATAGATGAATACATTGCCCCAAAGCTGCAGTTCATTGTGCACGGACAGTTAAAAGTTGTGCATTGTCTCCCACTCCCTCCCCCCTCTCCCACTCCCTCCCCTCCTCTCTCTCTCCTTCCCTCCCTCCCTCCCTCCAGATAGGTATCTTGCTTATATCTTTTGGAATTAGAAATCACAGTTAATTTTCTTATTATTTGCACTATACATTTCATCTGTTAAATGCAGGTGATAGTTTACAAAGCTATTATCAAAAATGAGACAAGAATTACAAAGCTATTATCAAAAATGAGACAAGAATAAGCAATTACTGTGTAAAATATCCATTGTTTTATAACTTTTTAGTATCATATAAACTTGATTTTAGGATTGAAAGGGTTTTGTAACCTTCAGAAGGTGGAAAATATTACTATTTTTACCTGTGATATACACTTTCTTCAGCAAGAATATTGAACAATTTGGATTGTTACACCATTTTGTTCATTCATAATGGGCACATTGTTTAGGACACTGTATTGTAAAAGTGTCACTTAACAAAGATATCAATAGTTTTCATATTCAAAGTTAAATTAAACTGCAAAACCTGTGAATGTCTCAAAAGGGAGATTTTTTTTTTTTGTTATTGTGTCTTGCAAAAGATAGGTAATATACGACATAGTACAAATATTAAGGGCGTTAGCATTTCTGTAGTTTATTTTGGCGCTGAAGAGCACTGGCCGACTGCTTATGTTTGAAAGAACTGTGGAGATACATGTGTGTGACAGTTATGGACATAGTACAGATGATACTAAATGCTTTAGACAGATCTCGTTGATAGTACATGTGCCTGACAAGAATAGCAATAATATTAATAAGATTGATTCGTACCTTAATAGTGGTAAAATAAAAATTTAAAGATTTTACTTTTTCTGGAGCTATCTGAAATGAAAGTTCTTTTCTACAATGTTATATTGTTCTCAGCTGGCTGCTGCAGGAAATAAAAGACAGTTGTTATATGCTTGTACTTTGTCTTTATTTCACAGACTCCTTAGTAACTGGTTTTTGAAGCAAGTTTTTGAACTAATTAAAGATCAGTGCAAGTCATTCTAGATCATACCTGAAATTTTTTGTAGTTATAGTATTGCCCAGTGGCAATTGTGTTCTATTCAGATTGCTTGTTATCATTATTGAAATCTGCTGCAATTTGATCATTGTTGCTAAAGATATACTGCAGAGACAAAAATTGTGCTTCTTAATGCAGAATGTACTCAATGAAAATTTGGTACATGGCATAGTTATTGAGAAGTTAGTATGATTAATAAAATATTATTGAGCTACAGGAAGATTACGTATGTGAGATGGAAAGCGAGAAGGGACCTCTTGTCAGAGAAGTAAAAAACTTTCGATAGTCGAAAAATACATTTTTTGCATGATAATTTGATTTACGCCATTCTGTACATTCTCATATAAATTTGAAAGTTGTTTGACGCCAACGGGAGTCAGTAATATCGTTAAAAGCAATAATGTTGGTCTTCTGAAAATGGTGCTCTGGTAGTTGTTGGAAATAAAATTGACCACACACGATGCCCATTTTCAAAATCTCGCAGCTGTGTATGGAAAGCTTCATAAAATAGCATCTCTTAAATTTTAGAGGCATTTTAAGGGGCTCAGAGTAGTTTTGTATAAAAGAATGATGTTTTGTGATTAAAATAATGCCAAACAAGTGACCCTTTTTATGTTAAGTTATAAATGCCTACAAAATATTGCCAATTTGCCATTGGCCACAACATAAAAATGTCAGTACTTTGTCAAAACAAAGCAGCACAGACTTCACTAATTTGTCACTTTGGGACCAACTTACTTGGTCTTAAATCTATGTACACTGCAATTTGCTAGTGGTCTGAAGGGGTTAAACACATAATATGCAACATGAACTTAAATACCTAGGTACCATTTGCCAAAAGACATTTTAAGGGCAATATATATATATACTAAATTTCTTTCTTAAATATGTACCATTAAACAATGGTAATAAAGTGAAACATTAAAATCCATCCTCTGAAGACACATCTTTTCCATCACATACATTCAACCTCTCATAACTCACCCAAATTCAGAGAGAAAATCTGTTTTTTCCCAAATTGTTCAGGATTTAATGCTGAACGTAAAAATTTCAATATCTCAGAGTCCATAATTTTCGACAACAGGCCCCTTTTTGTTTTCCTAGTCACATATGGAGACAAATTAACTGAAGCTTTGTTAAATAGGCCAGAAAATATGAAAACTTCACTGACATTGCACACTGGATGTGGGTCAGGTTGTGTTGTATTGTATGTAAACCGGAAACCTAGAAACGACGGAGAGGCTCCGTCCTCGCCGCAGCTGCAGTGGTCCACAACCCGACAACGACGTGGGCCAGGTTACTAATTGAAAAGCTCAGAATTTATTCTTTGACAGGCCAATGAATTCTTGTCACTTGGTTGTGTTCACTTGTAGAAACAGTATCACTATGTAGAAAAATCCAAGCTACACTAAGTCAGACCTATGGCACTTGGGAACTTCTGTATAACTGGCTCAAAGACCGGTACATGGTACATGGATTGCAGGAAGCCAAAGGTGTACTGCCTCTAACAAAAGCAAGATGAATGAAGCACTTTGGTGTTCTGAATAATTATACAGATTAATTACATTTTTTGGTGCATTCAGACCATACAAAGTCAAAAGCACCTCTGATAAAAGTGCATACTGTATTGCCATGTACCCATGGTCTAGGGTAGTGTCTTTGACTGTTCAAATGCCCTTGGTTTTGATCCCAGGCACTGCTTAAATTTTGACTAAAGAATCATCAGCAGTGGTGCACGAAGTCTTCCAGTATAAGGAGTCGACCCTTATTCTGCCAGCAGGCTTATAGAGGCAGAAGAGTGAACAGAATTTCAGGGCAACACCTTGCCCTTATAGTGGGGAACTGCCCTTAAAACGAAAAAGGATAAGCAATGATCAGTGAAAGGGAGATACAGAAGTCTGTGAAAACCATTGCATTAAAAGAAACACTGTATCCACAGCACATGCGGCCTGTTGTTGAAAGTGCTATGATCCCTCCATTGGCAAAAGGATTCTGGATTTTGTCCTTCACTTGGATTTCTGGAAGGGGCTGCCAAGGAGGAGATAACCATGAGAAAAAATTGAATAACCAATGAGAGGATAACATTCTACAAGTCAGTGTGTGGAATGCTAGACATTTGAAAGTGGTAGGGAAGCTAGAAAATCAGAGAAGGGAAATGCAAAGGCTCAATCTTCATATAGTGGTGGTCAGTGAAGTGAAATTGAAAGAACATAATCAGCAGCAGAAAATGGTGTAATGGGAGCAGGATCCAATATGAATAGGAATGTCAGACAAGGAGCGAGTTACTGCGCACAGTTAAGTCATAGGATTGTTCTCATCAGAACAGTCACAAGCAAATGCAAACAGGAATAGTTAGGTATACATCCCGACTAACATGCAGAAAGTATGAGGATACTGAATGGGTAATTCAGTATGAAAACTGAGATGATGATCTATCAATCGTGAAGGATTGGACCACAGTAAACTTATGGGCAATGTGAGCTTGGTAGTAGAAATGAGAAAGGAGAAAAACTTCATTTAGTTCTGCAATAAATTTCAGCTAGTACTAATTATGAGAGGAGGTGGTACACTTGGAAAAATTCTAGCAGGGTTGCATCGTGGTCTGAGGGATTGCAGAATCAGACAATGCACTGTAAGAGAAATAGTCTCAGGTCACAATTTAAAAATAACAAAGAGAAGGCTGAAGTTTAAGAGAAGTGTCCAGAAAAATCAATGTGCAAGGAATGGGATAATGAAGTGCTAAGGAATGATGAGGTGCATTTGATGTTCACTTAGGGTATAGAAGCTGTGATAATAAGTACCACAGTAGGCAGTTCAGTTGAAAACAAGTGAACAACTCTTAAAAAGTGCAGTCATGGAGGTTGCAAAGACAGATGTAGGTAATTGCAAAAAAGCCTTGGGTAACATAAGAAATTGATTGACAAAGGAAGGAAATACAAAATGTTGACTGAAATTCAGAAATGTAGCAAAGTAAGTCACTAAGGACTGAAATAAGTGGGAAGTGCAGGGAGTGTAAGTGAAATGGCTGCAGGAAAAATATGAAGATATCGAAAAAGAAATGGTCATCAGGAGGACTGATTCAGCATATAGAAAGGTTGAAATAATCTTTCAACTTTAAGAGTGCAATGGGAGTTCCGTTGTTGAATACAGTGGAGAGAGAGGATAGATGTAAAGTGAAGGCCTACATTGAAGGCCATTATGAGGGGGGACTTGTCTGATGAAATGAAAGAAGAAATGGGAGTCAATATGAAAAACATGTGTGATCTGTTATTCGAGTCAGAATTTCATAGAGCTTTGGAATACATGATCAAACAAGACAGAAGAGATAAATAACTTCCCTTCACAATTTCTAACATCGCTGGGAGAAGTGGCAACTAAACAAGTTGGTATTCAGAATCTATGAAATTGGAGACATACTATCAGACAAATATAATCCACACAACTCTGGAGATAGCAAGGACAGATGAGTGCAAGAACTGTCACACAATCAGTTTTAACAGCTCATCCAACCAATTTGCTAACGATGGTAATATACAGAAGAATGGAAAAGAAAATTGAGCATGTGTGACATGACGATCCATTTGTCTTGCAGAAAGGTGAGAGCACCAAAGATGCAGTTCTGATGTTGGGTTTCATAATTTAAGGTAGACTGAAGGAAAGTCAAGATACATTCATAAGATTTGTTGACCTAGACAAAGTGTATGATAGTGTAAAATGGTCAAGATGTTTGAAGTTATGAGAAAATAGGTGTACACCATAGGTATATATGGGTAATATACAATGTGTACAAGAACCAAGAAGGAACAATAAAAATGGGAGACCAAGAATGAAGTGCATGTATGAGAGAGTTTATAAGACAGGAATGCAGTCTTTCACTCCTTCATCAAAGAAGCAGTGAAAGAAATAAGAGGAAGGTTCAAGACTGGGGTGAGAGATATCAATGATCAAATTTATTGCTAAGATTTCTGTCCTCAGTGAAAATGAGGAAGAATTACAGCACATATTGAAAGGAATGACGTGTAAACTGAGCACAAAATGTAGACTGATCGTAAAGGTAAGAAGGAAAAAAATTACGAGAAGGAAAATAAATTAGATTAGTGATGTAATAAACATTAAAGCCAGGGATGACAAAGTCCTAACTAGGAAACAGAATAATGTGTGGAGGATGAATAAAGGATGGCATAAAAACAGAAGACTAGCACAGGCAAAGGTGGCATTCCTGAGCAAAAGAAGTCTACTAGTATCAAACACTGGCCTTCATTTGAGAAAGAAATTTCTGAGAATGTACATCTGTATGACTCCATTATATGGTAGGAAATCATGCTCTGTAAGAGAACCAGTGAAGAATAGAACTAAAGTGTTTCAGATGTGGTGCTATAGAAGGTTGCTGAAAATTAGGTGGACTAATAAGCTAAGAATAGATGAGGCTCTTCACAGAATCAGTAAGGAGAGGAACACGTAGAAAATATTACAAGAAACAGGGAAAGGATGATAGGATGTGTTTAGATACCAGAGAATAACCTCCATTGTAGTAGATGGAGCTCTATAGGGTAAAAACTGTTGAGGAAGACAGAGTGGAACACATCCACTAAATAATTGAGTACGTAGGGTGCATGTGCTACTCAGATGAAGAGATGACACAAGAGAGGAATTGATGACTGGTCACATCAAACCAGCCAAAGACTGGTGACTCAAAAAACTGTAAGGGCAACTTTGTAAAAGCAAAACTTTATCTTACTTGCATTGGTAAAGTGTTTCTTGGCCATTTTACAGATGTAGCTAAGGACATATTCAAGGACTTGCGTATATCATCAGACAGGTAGGTCTCCTTATCTGGCAGTGTGCATGTGCAGAAGAAACTTACACTGTACTACACTGGTTGAAATGGCATTGGATCTCATATCATTTAAAAACTTGAGAGCAGTTATGTCAATGAAGGATAGTGTTCAGTTTTTTGGGCTGCTTAGGTAATTTCCTAAGTCCGTACTTCCATATGCTAGTGGTCCAATTAAAAAGCTCTTCACAATAAATGTCTTCCTCTTTGGAATAAAAAAGGCTTAGAATATAATAATCATTTGTTCATAAAAATTCCAATATGGTTATAGCATGAGGCTGATGCATTCTTAGAGTCAGTTTGAATATGGGTAAATGTTAGATAATGAAGCATCTTTTATTCTAATTGTTTAACCAATAAAATTTTTAATAGACCATATAACTTCTCACACAATATTTTTACAGGTTGCAATGGACAAATGTGGAGATATGGGAATCTTGTATCTTTGTATTTGTTCTTTTTGTTAACAAAATGTAAGAGAAGAATATGTATGCAAACTGATGAAATAAAACCACCTGAAGGTGAATTGCTAGGCACAGATGTGGAGAACAGTATTCTTTCCACTGTATTGGAAGAATTTTGAATAAGAAAACAGCAATATCAATGTTTAACAGAGCCACAGTATTCATCACCTACTTGCAACCTATCACTATTTCTCTAACATTGCTATTTGTGAATGATTCAGTAATGTTAATATACAGGTTGCTGCAGAAGTACCAAGTATTTTTTTACCTTGTATGCCAGACCTGGATTGTAATCTGGACTCTTGTCTTTAACACCTAGTGTTCCTTAATTTGTCAGCTCCTCACAGTATTTCATCTGTATCAAATGCTATTTTTGGCACATATCACTGGATAGAAATGAAGTTAAAAGTTTCATTCAGCCATCCTCACTTAGATTTCTGATGGATTTCCCTAATCACAGCCAGCAGATGCCTGTATGATTACTGTAACAATCCAGTCACTGTTAATTTGTTTCAACATGTCACTACAGTGTCCAGTCATGGTAAGCTTTAGGGTATTTTCTGCTACTCCTGTTCAGTGTTAACTGTTTTTAGTAGCTATCTGTAAATAAAGGACACAGGATGGCACCATAAATAAAATTCTGGCTGGGTTTGTTTATACTGGATATGTAATAATTAGATCGAGATACGTGTGTTATGTCCATTCATTAGTGTCATGTTCCAGTGAGATTTAATGTTCAAGTAAACAAATTAGTTTTTTTTAACAATGTATTGTGGTTATCCTGTATGTATGCTCTATAATACATTTGAACATCCCACGGTGGTACTTGTCTGCCAATAGAGTAAAATGCCATACTTCCAATTGTATACAAGTGAATGGGTATAGAGAGTCAATCCATAATCAATTCTCTATGCTTATAAATTCTTAGAAATTCTTTGCAGTTGATCACATAATCAGGATAATGATATAAATAGCAGAATTGTAAAAATAATCCTAAGTATTGTCATTCAAATTGCGTAATTGAACATATGCATCCCAGCTGCTTTGACAATTTTTTTTTTTTTTTTTTTACTGATGTGTTGCTGAGAGAGCCATGTTGAAAATCTCAGTTATTGAACGAAACACCTAAATATTTACTGGCTTGTTGTTAGATGACTTCTCTTTGAGACAGAAAATTTTGCTAGCTCTCAGCTGAGGTTCTGCATAGTACATCTCAGAATTAATGGTCAACATGAAACTGTGCATAGTTAACTTTTAAGAGCAGAATGTCTTGTATGGGATCGAAGCTCACTCATTTTCACAAAGTTACTGTTTATGAGGAACTATTAAAAGCTGGAAATCTGTGTTGAAATATTTTACTGTTGTTGTAATGTTGAAATAACTGCGCACTGAATATCTGACTTTGAATCATGTTTGCTAGAACAGCTGTGGAGGTTTTTCAGGTTGGGGTTCTAGTCAAACTGGAAATCTGTTATCTGGGTTGGAAAACTATGGACCCCAGCAATCCTTGCCTGGAAGTGTGATTATGGTTGTGGTCTGCTACATAGAGTTTTTGTGGATTTTCCACAGTGTGTAATGGATATTATCTTGAATAGCAAGAAGTTTGAATAACCATGGGCTAGTATCATTTGACAACTCATAAATGTTGTTAGATGAATTTGTGGGAATAGTTGTCAGAGGGAATGTTAGCGGGTCAATCATAAATAGGCTCAATGGCAGATAAAGTAAGTGACAGGCCTCAGACCATTGGTAAGGATTTAAGGAAACTGAAATGTGCCTACAAAACAGATTACATGACTGACAGTTGTCAGGTTATATTAACAGGCTCATTAATCAGAAACAGAGAAATGCAGCACAAATGCTCATGAGTTAGTTTCACACATGTTCCAGAATCTCAGCTTTTAGGTACCTGGAACCATGCAAAAGCCTACTTACCAAATTCCAAAAAACTAGTTTTTAAATTGAAAGCTATGAATATTCTTCATATATCTATGTGTGTCATAGGGCCAGTGAAGATAAACATAAAAACTACAACATATTACACAGAATTATATAAACAGTCTTCCTATGTTCCATCCATGAATGAAACAGGAAGAAATCTAAATATTGGTACAATTGCACTTAACAAAGGTCTGTACAGTACAGTTGTAGATGGAGATCTTGGAACTGGAATGAAGTTAAGTGTTAGGGACACATAAAGAAGTTACTTTTATGATGATGCCATTGGTCAAGTTGCACATGGGTTCTCATTCTTATGGCAGAAGTCACATTCCTTGACTACTTTTAAAAAATATTTTATTCTTTAATGTTACTGTGAGGCTACTGTGGTAACTGCAGGTATGCTCTGGATGGCTTGGCTGCGTAGAGAGAAAGAAATGGAAATGCCCTGGGAAGTGCAGACCTAGATGCTGGATACTCCATCTCAGTGGTCAGCACGACTGGCAGCATCCATACGGTGTATCTCTGCAGCGACAACTGTTAGCAGCCGTGCCTCATCATCTGGTCCCAGTGCCACGGCCTTGTCCAGCTGTAGTCCCAGCTGCAGCCCACCAGCATAGCTCAGAATACTCACACCCATTCCTGTGAACACAAGTTTATCCACTGCTAAAGCCAGTGCTGAGGCTTGTTAGTGAGTGTTTAGAAGAATCGGGGAATCCAAACACTTTTCTTTGGGTAGATCTTTCCTGAGATGGCCTATCACCTTCCTGTGCTATCTGTACAATGTGCCATATATGTAACCATGCAGTTCTGATCCAGGCTTATGACAGGGCAATATTTCAGAGTATTCTATGTGCTTAAATAGTAGATCAGAGTTAGAGAAATTAGGAGTGTAATGACACATAACAGAAAAGCATGCGATTTCCAGGGATTGACTCCTACAGTGGCCACTGTGTCATCTATTGGAACTTTCCCCATGCAGTGACAAAAATGGAGCAGACCAAACAGTGGGATGGCCAGCCAGGTGTGTCAATTTCAGATTGGATGCAGAATATTTGTTTTTCATTTCATAACTACTTTCTCTGTCAAAGTTTCAGATATAAAGTTTAGGAAGCAAATCGAATTTGTGGGACTGCTTGTTCCATTAAGCTGAAATTTATAATCTGCACCCTACTGCTCAGTTGTGATATCCAAGGGGAAGGGGGGGGTGGTAAGGGAGGGGAGGTGACATGAGTCATGAGATTGTGCTTAGCACCTCCCTGACTAGCAAAAAAAAAAATCAGGATAAGTGTTTATAATTTCACATGTACCTATTTCTCAGTTAACTTTCTGCAAATAAATTAGGGAGAAATGTAAGAGTCTAAAAAATGACATGCAATCTTCCCCCCTGGATCTGCTTCTGCTAATGCTCACATCCTACTGACATGGGGGTTGCTAAATGTTTTAGGGTCCAGATAAGATGATATGATCTTAGCATGCTACATGACAAGAATTTGGACAACTATGTGAAATGAGAATCCACCCTGTTCAGAACGTTTAGGGAGAGTGATTAATATTTCAGAAAGGGGTTGTGTGGGCAAGTAAGAGTTGAAAAATGCAGTTGATCATGTATGCAGCTGGCCATGAGTTTAGAACTACAGATGCCTGAAGCTGATTCATTCTCTTTCTACACACAGTGTGGCAGGTCCTGGGGTATTATGACCGCTACAGAGTGGTGGTAGTGCCATTCTTCTAGTTGTCAGGGGAGCAATGGCTCTCCCACATGGGCATTGTGGGTTCAGTGGGTTGGCAAAGGTTTCAGGAATCCATTGTTGGTGAAAGTAGCTGCAGCAAGACACATGGCATGAATGTAAGCTATTTATTACTCCTGCAAGCCACAGCAGTTACAGGTGAACATCCTTGTTTGGTGGCACGACAAGGGCATCAAAATGAAAATCTCCATGTTCCATTGGCCACTGTGCTACACAGTGGTGAAAAGTTGTATTTCATAGGTGATGGGGTCTTGGATTAAGGGTTTGACTGTGAGGATGATAGAACACTCCACACAAAATAAGCCCAGATTCGAGATGTTGTACTTGATGCAGGGATGGATAATTATTAAGGTGAATCTGGTTCTAAATTATACCCACAAGCCACCAAGTGAGATGTGGAGGATACTACATATCGTAGTATTAGCGAGAGAAAAATGATTCTCTTGCATGCCTCTATATGCACCCTATTATCTTAGTCTCATGATCATCACAATTGATATACAATGATGAGTGGTCATACAATCTTCCTCAAATACGAGCTTTCTGATATGACCCAACAGGATTTTACTCAAAGGATTTTATGCAAGATTTCCCTGAGAACTTCCATTGCACTTTCATATGGGCTACAGTGAACTGGTACAATCAGAGCAGGGTGTTTCTAAATCCATTCATGGTCTGCTGCCATGCAAACTTGACAAAGACTCCAAATGTTGGAGCAGTACTATAGAATTGGACAAACTAGTGTCTTGTACACAGTCTCCTTTACAGCTGCTCTACTTGCCAGAACTTTTCTAACAAATCTAAGTTTTCCAATTACTTTCCATAGCCTTGACTTTAAGAGTTCATCTCACTTCATATCATTTCTTAATATTACTCATAAATATGTAAACAATGTGAAATGATTTGAATATTTGCCACTAACCTTGTAATCAGACATTATTGGATTCTCTCTCTTTGTTATAGATGTCCTGCATTTACCTATCCGTAGCTGGAGATCTCTAGGGTACCAGCTGCATCCTAGTTTCATTAAACTTGTGTAGATAAGAGGGTCTGTCTGGGTCAACATTTATTTCCCAACATTTCATGGGAACACTATGTTTTCTCTTCTTCAGATAAAAACACTTCCACAGGATGACTGTACCATGCGGAGCAATAACACCTGCTTAAGTAAGAGGACTTTTTGAGTAGCCCACTGAGCTCAGGAAAGAATTCTCAACTACAGTAAAGTAGACAGTGGTTTAGAACAATCTAGAGAAAGCCAATTGGAGTATTAAATGAACAGAGGGATCATTTAAGAAGGTTTCTCCCTTCAATCTGCAAAACAGTCTTCAGTGTACAGAAAGTGGACTGAAATCAGTGGACTGTTTGGAAAATAGGACATAGTTAAAAATGGCTGTCAAGCAGCAAGCAATGCAGATACAGAATGCAAAATTGTTAGCACCCTGCAGGCATGAAACTCCAGCAGACTTTGAACTACAGAAAGAGTGTTTTATGGAGCTGCATTCACTAGCTCGACAGTGAACCCCTTCTTTCTATTCTTCACATCAGTTATATCTTCATCCTTTAATTCATTGAAGAAGGTGTGTGTTACAAAAAAATGTAACACACACCTTCTTCAATGAATTAAAGGATGAAGATATAACTGATGTGAAGAATAGAAAGAAGGGGTTCACTGTCGAGCTAGTGAATGCAGCTCCATTTACACTTACACATAAGTCACCTTCATTGCGCAAACATACATCGACTAGTTTCATCCACCTCAGGTTGAGGCCTTACATTGCCTGTCCCATGTGATTTTTGTCACTTACGGCACATCATCACTGCATATAAGCAGTAATGTGTGCGTGGAAACATGTCCAAGTCGCCCATAACGCAGTTACAAGAAAACGTGTAGACTATCGTGTCAATAATGTAAGGCATTCAATGAACAAAATAAGATACATGAGACAGAGATTACAAATCAAATTCAGTATTCTGAAGCATAGATGTCTGAAAGGGAAGGCAAGAGGGAGAATCTGGGGGTATAGTGTTCATATAACTGACAGCCAAATGAAAATGGGGCAGATGGAAAAAAGTAAACCAACTGTTCATTATTTCGCCATAATTGTTAATATATTTACCCCACTGTGATACAAGATGGACAGTGTCCATATGGAAAAACTGCTTGTGGAAACATGATTGTGCCCAGGTGTGCGCCTTTTCCTTTGAAGCAAATTGATGGCCGTGAATGTGTTTCTTCAAGGCTCTAAAAATATGGGAATCACATGGAGAGGGAGTGGGACTGTATGGGGGATGTGATCCCAGCGAAACTTCTGCAGTGTACTTGAGACAACCTAGACAACATGTGTGCCCGCCCATTTGCACACAGGCCCAATCTCTTGCCCTCTGATTTCCATATTTTTGGAGCCATAAAGAATGACATTCGTGGCCGTCGTCGTGCTTCGGATGAAAATGTGCTCGCTTGGGTACAATCATGGTTTCTTAAGTAAACACAGACAGTTTTCCATGAAGGCATTGACCATCTTGTCTCGCAGTGGGATAAATGCGTTAACAGTTACGGTTATTACGTTTGAAATAGCAAAGAGTTTACATAAGTTTTTCCATCTGTCTCATTTTCATTTAATTGCTCCTTATTTTCATTACCTGAACAGAAATCGCTTGCATTTATCGGGATGATTTTCTATGATTCCACGAATCAGCCTATTTAAAATTACGAAGTGCAACAGCAAAGACCTTCAATTTCTCAAGTATTTCATAACTTGAGTTTGTTTGTCAGGCTGTTCATGGTAAATTATGGCACTGCAATGGCGCTGTGGCGATTTCGGCTCTGATTTACTAGTAGCCTTCACAAAACATTACCAAGTTTCCTTGTTGCCTCCTCATACATCACTCATCGAGGACCAGAAATGAACAATTTCGATACGCCGGTTTGCGAACTACGGCAACGATTCCCAGCCCAAAGTATCTGCAATAAATCTGTCATTTATCTCCTCCCATTTTCCACAGGGACAAACTCTTCCCCTGCTACACAATTTTTTTTACAATTTGCCTGTGCCCAAAGGAAGTCTCTGATATCTTGCTGAGACCACAACCAGTTTTACATGGCAGAACGACTGTAGTAGACTCTGAAGAACATGACCATGCTATGTTGCAGGTCTCTTCATCTATATTTCAGCTACGGGCCCAGAAACATCAGTCGAAAAGAAAAATTCCGTTTTCTGCGCAAGAAGAGACGAAAAATGTGAAATTTCAAGGCCGAAAAGATGTGTATAAGAGTTTTTAAACTTTATTTGTTGTTTCTTCACTGTGAGCACTAATCTGTGGCATTTTTTGTTCATATCCTATAGGATTTTCACAATCGATTTGATTTTTTTTCTATTGCATATTTTAACCATCAGTATCAACCTACTATTATTGGTGTATGGATAAAAGTATTTTTTTTGTGAATATTTTCTAACTTTATTTTCTGACTAGTAGGACACGCTAGATTTAATGATATAGCGTATCACTTCGGATCGTTAAATCAAAACGATGCTATGCATAATAACTATATAGGTAGATGTACACTACTGGCCATTAAAATTGCTTCACCACGAAGATGTGCTACAGACGTGAAATTTAACCAACAGGAAGAAGATGCTGTGATATGCATTTGATTAGCTTCTCAGAGCATTCACACAAGGTTGGTGCCGGTGGCGACACCTACAACGTGCTGACATGAGGAAAGTTCCCAACCGATTTCTCATACACAAACAGCAGTTGACCTGCGTTGCCTGGTGAAACGTTGTTGTGATGTCTAGTCTAAGGAGGAGAAATGCGTACCAACACGTTTCCGACTTTGATAAAGGTCGAATTGTAGCCTATCGCGATTGTGGTTTATTGTATCGCGACATTGCTGCTCGCGTTGGTCGAGATCCAATGACTGTTACCAGAATATGGAATCGGTGGGTTCAGGGGCGTAATACGGAACGCCGTGCTGGTTCCCAACGGCCTCGTGTCACTAGCAGTCGAGATGACAGGCATCTTATCCGCATGGCCGTAACGGATCGTGTAGCCACGTCTCGATTCCTGAGTCAACAGATGGGGACGTTTGCAAGACAACAACCATCTGCACAAACAGTTCGACGACGTTTGCAGCAGCATGGACCATCAGCTCGGAGACCATGGCTGCGGTTACCCTTGACGCTGCATCACAGACAGGAGCGCCTGCGATGGTGTACTCAACGACGAACCTGGATGCACGAATGGCAGAACGTCATTTTTTCGGATGAATCCAGGTTCTGTTTACAGCATCAAGATGGTCGCATCCGTGTTTGGCGTCATCGCGGTGAACGCACATTGGAAGTGTGTATGCGTCATCGCCATACTGGCGTATCACCCGGCGTGATGCTATGGGGTGCCATTGGTTACACGTCTCGGTCACCTCTTGTTCGCATTGACGGCACTTTGAACAGTGGACATTACATTTCAGATGTGTTACGACCCATGGCTCTACCCTTCATTCGATCCCTGCGAAACCCTACATTTCAGCAGGATAATGCACGACCGCATGTTGCAGGTCCTGCACGGGCCGTTCTGGATACAGAAAATGTTCGACTGCTGCCCTGGTCAGCACATTCTCCAGATGTCTCACCAACTGAAAACGTCTGGTCACTGGTCGCCGAGCAACTGGCTCGTCACAATACGCCAGTCACTACTCTTGATGAACTGTGGTATCATGTTAAAGCTGCATGGGCAGCTGTAACTGTACACGCCATCCAATCTCTGTTTGACTCAATGCCCAGGCGTATCAAGACCGTTATTACGGCCAGAGGTGGTGGTTCTGGGTACTGATTTCTCAGGATCTATGTATCCAAGCTGCGTGAAAATGTAATCACATGTCAGTTCTAGTATAATATATTTGTACAATGAATACCCGTTTATCATGTGCATTTCTTCTTGGTGTAGCAATTTTAATGGCCAATAGTGTACATTGCGTAAACTAAGGAATTACGATTATCTTTTGGTTATTGATGTAATATACCTTCAAAAATATTGACTGGATAAATATCAAACGTTTGACATAAAATAAGTTTCGCGTACATGCTGTTAAGTCGAGTTCTTGGGCAACGACACGTTCTCATACTCACTGAATCAGCTATACAAAAATGTGGCAGTTTAGAATCTTTCTGTCTCTTGGATAAACTTGTGTGTTCCCCCATGTTCTGACGCAAAGAAGTTTATCAGGCTTAAACATTTTCACTACATTGTTTGCCTCTGTAGCGAAAAAGCATGAGAAGGAAGAAATCACCCTTATCAGTCCTCTCAACAGAAGCTGTTACGGTGGTATCGTTCGCTACAGACACCGCGATGGGCATTTCACTTTGTAATTCATAGGTTGGCACCAGACATTACTAGAACTACTGCCAGAGGCAGCTACACAGTAACCACGGCTGCTAACCGACGGCCAAGCCCCCTTTTATGGACACGCCCTCCTCGGCCCTCGCGGGCAGCGCCGCTATTGAAGCGTGTAACAGGTAGCCACACTTCAATATAGTCTCTACTACGGCTGCAGATACCCAGCCTCTGTATCTCTGTGATTAGTGCTTTACAGACTTGGCAATGAAACTGGACACTTGATGTCCTATTGGATCTGACTGCATCCGTGCTCTTTAATCCTTTATGTTAAATAAACGATTTTTACCTAACTGTTCTTGAGTCTCTTATTCTTTGCTTTCTTCCTTCACAGCCCAAGCATCGCTACAGGTACAACGGTTGGATCAAATATACTTGGAATAATTTTCATGCAAAAATAAACCTCGAATATACTTCATATCGCCAGTTGTTGACAGATATGAGCCCAAGAGTTTAGCTGTAGAGGCAGTTAGAGAGCAAACTGGCAAACTATTCTTTGCTACAAAGACACTATGACCAAACAAAGAAAAACACAGTGGAAATATACAGAACAGCAAAACGGTTCAAAGCCATCAAATTGTGCTTTACCACTCTTAACTGACAAGGGGCGGCCACAACGTTGGGATCACAGATTTACTTTAAGCTTTGTACGCCCTTAATAGGCCATTAAAATAACATAATGTGCAAGTACTAAGGCGCACTTTTCTGGCAATTCCGAGAAAATCGCAAGAGAAGTTTTACACGTCTACTGTGTAACCGATGTATCTGTACAGTGATGCCAGTCGCAGGAAGCCACTGTGGTCAAGCGGTCCCTGCACGGTAGCTCAGCGTATCTGGTCAGAGCTGCCCTCTGCAATAAAAAAACTGAGTGAACGGGAACGGGTGTGTTGCAACAAACAGTAACGAACAAAATGATATTAAAAAATCTCAGAAATTTCTTCTTCAAATTATGGCCAATGTTTGATACTAGTAGACTTCTCTTGGCCAGGAATTCCCTTTTTGCCAGTGCTAGTATGCTTTTGGTGTCCTCGCTCCGTCGGTCATAGGTTATTTTGCTGTCTAGGTAGTAGAATTCCTTAACTTCATTACTTCTTGACCATCAAGCCTGATGTTAAGTTTCTCGCTTTTCTCATTTTTGTTACTTCTAATTACTTTCGTCTTCCTTCGAGTTACCCTCAGTCCATAGTTTCTACTTACTAGACTGTTCACTCCATTCAGGACATCATGTAATTCTTCTTCACTTTCACTCAGGATAGCAATGTCATCAACGAATCGTATCATTGACATCCTTTTATCTTGAATTTTAATTCCACTCCTGAACCTTTCTTTTACTTTCATCATTGCTTCTTCGATGTACAGATTGAACAGTAGGGGCGAAAGACTACATCCCTGTCTTACATCCTTTTTAATTCGAGCACTTCGTTCTTGGTCGTCTACTCTTATTATTTCCTCTTGGCTCTTGTACATACTGTGTATTATCCGACTCTCCCAATAGCTTAGCACCATTTTACGCTGCCGAACGCTTTTTCCAGGTCTACAAATCCTATTTTTTTTTTTAGTCTTGCTTCCATTATCAACCGCAACGTCAGAATTGCCTCTCTGGTG
The DNA here is from genome assembly GCF_021461395.2 of Schistocerca americana. Classification (NCBI taxonomy): domain Eukaryota; kingdom Metazoa; phylum Arthropoda; class Insecta; order Orthoptera; family Acrididae; genus Schistocerca; species Schistocerca americana. The sequence goes on along the minus strand of NC_060121.1, from coordinate 320,639,532 downwards.
CCCTTATCTTTCCTAACGCCGAAATGATCGTCACCTAACACATATTCAATTTTCTTTTCCATTCTTCTGTATATTATTCTTGCCAGCAACTTGGATGCATGAGCTGTAAAGCTGATTGTGCGATAATTCTTGCACTTGTCAGCTCTTTCAGTCTTCGAAACTGTGTGGATGATATTTTTCCGAAAGTCAGATGGTATGTCGCCAGACTCATACATCTACACACCAAAGTGAATAGTCGTTTTGTTGCCCCTTCCCCCAGTGATTTTAGAAATTCTAATGGAATATTATCTATCCCTTCTGCCTTATTTGATCTTAAGTCCTCCAAAGCGGTCTTTAAGAAATGGCTCTGAGCACTATGGGACTCAACTGCTGTGGTCATCAGTCCCCTAGAACTTAGAACTACTTAAACCTAACTAACCTAAGGACATCACACACACCCATGCCCGAGGCAGGATTCGAACCTGCGACCGTAACAGCAGCGCGGCTCCGGACTGGAGCACCTAGAACAGCACGGCCACCACGGCGGTCTTAAATTCCGATTCTAATACTGGATTCCCTATCTCTTCTAAATCGACTCCTGTTTCTCCTTCTATCACATCAGATAAATCTTCCCCCTCAGAGGCCTTCAAGGTACTCTCTCCAGCTATCCGCTCTCTACTCTGCATTTAACAGCGGAATTGCCGTTGCACTCTTTATGTTACCATCCTTGCTTCCAATTTCACCGAAGGTTATTTTGCTATATGCTGAGTCAGTTCTTCCGACAAACATTTCTTTTTCGATTTCTTCACATTTTTCATGCAACCATTTCGTCTTGGCTTCACTGCACTTCCTATTTCTTTCATCCACAGGGACTTGTATTTCCGTATTCCTGAATTTCTCTGAAGATTCTTGTACTTCCTTCATCGATCGACTGTAGTATTTCTTCTGTTACCCATGGTTTCTTCGCAGTTAGCTTCTTTGTACTTATGTTTTTCAGTCCAACTTTTGTGATTGCCCTTTTTAGAGATGTCCATTCCTCTTCAACTGCACTGCCTATTGAGCTATTCTTTATTGCTGTCTCAATAGTCTTAGAGATCTTCAAGCGTATCTCGAGATTCCTTAGTACTTCTCTCTCCTACTTCTTTGTGTATTAATTCTTCATGACATATCTCTTAAACTTCAGCCTACTCTTCATCACTACTACATTGTGATGTGCGTCTATATCTGCTCCTGGGTACGCCTTACAATGCAGTATCTGATTTCTGAATCTCTGTCTGACCATGATGTAATCTATCTGAAATCTTCCCGTATAACTTGGCCTTTTCCAAATATACCTTCTCCTCTTGTGATTTTTGAACAGTATATTCGTTATTACTAGCTGAACTTCATTGTAGACCTCAATTAGTATTTCCCCTTTCTCATTCCTACTACTAAGCCCACATTCTCCCGTAACCCTTTTTTCTACTCCTTCCCCTGAAACTGCATTTGAGTCCCCCACCACTATCAGATTTTCATGCCCCTTCATGTACTGAATTACCCGTTCAGTATCCTCATATACTTTCTCTATCTTTTCATCTTCAGCTTGCGACGTCGGCGTGTGTACCTATCTTTGTCGGTGTTGATTTGCTGTCTATTCCGATGAGAACTACCCTATCACTGAACTGTTCGCAGTAATACACTCCCTGCCCTAGCTTCCTAACCATAACGAATCCTACACCCTTCATACCATTTTCTGCTAATGCTGATATTACCCTATACTGATCTGACCAGGAGTCGTTGTCTTCTTTCCATTTCACTTCACTGACCGCTACTATATCTAGACTGAGCCTTTGCATTTCCCTTTTCAGATTTTCTAGCTTCCCTACCACGTTCAAGCTTTTGACATTCCATGTCCTGACACGTGGAACTTTATCCTTTCATTGGTTATTCAGTCTTCTTCTCGTGTCCATCTCCACTTTGGCAGTTCCCTCCTGGAGATCCGAGTGGGTGCCTGTTCCGGAATCTTTTGCCAATAGAGAGATCTTCGTGACACTTTTTCAATTACAGGCCGAATTTCCTGTAGGTGCACATTGTGTGTTTTTAATGCAGTGGATTCCATTGCCTTCTGCATCCTCATGCCGTTGATGGTTGTTGATTCTTCCGCCTTTATGGGGAGTTTACCAGCCCAAGGGCAAAAGAGTACCCTGAAGCTCAGTCCACTCCTCCACCATTTTTGACAAGGCCGTTGGCAGAATAAGGGAGACTTCTTATGCCGGAAGTCTTCGGCTACCAATGTTTGTTATTATCTATTCCAAACCGGGACCGAGGACATTTCGATTACTAATCAAAGGCGCTACCCCCGACCACGGGTGTAGGCCATATTAGTGTTTATTAAGATGGCGTGTGCCAACTCTTCGCCTTTATGTACACTTAAACTCTGCTGGAGACACTTCCAGTGAGGTGTCTGAATATCTGTGGAGGAATGGCAGGCCATTCTTTCTCAAGAACCGAAACGTGAGTAGGTAGTCATTTTGGACGCTGTGATCTGGAGCGAACTCCACGTTCTACCTCATACCAGGCCAGCGCATTTCAGCAGTGTAATTGTCCAGAAACGTTTGCCTCACAGATGCTGCTTTATGACACAGTGGATTTTCATACTGATACAGTCATGGTCTCCAAACTGTTACTTACTGTATGGAGTACACAACGCTGTAAAATGTGTTCATATACTTCTGCATTTAGCGTTTCCTTAAGAGTGATGAGAGGGCCACTTTATAACCACCAAAAACACCTCCGTACCGTAACACAATGTCCTCCATATTTCACTGTTGGCATTACACATGATGATAGGTAATGTGCTCCAGACATTCGCAAAACCCAAAACGCTTCCAACGGACTGTCATAGGGTATAGCGCGATTCGTCACTCACTTCCAGTCGTCCATTATCCGAGAGCATCGTTCTTTACAGTACCTCAAGAGTTGATAGTCATTAATTACAGAAAAGTGTGGCTTATGAGGAGCTGCCCTACCATTGTACCCCAATATTTTCAACTCTCTACACAGCCATTGTGCTAGATGGACTGCTGGTAGCACTTTGGAACCCTCGAGTGATACCTTCCGATGGAAATGGAAATGAGCGTTTGGCTTCATTGGCCGGGAGGCCCCTTGCGGGGCAGGTCCGGTCGCCGTGGTGCAGGTCTTATTACATTCGACGGCACATTGAGTGACCTGCGCGCCGGATGGGGATGAAATGATGATGAAGACAACACAACACCCAGTCCCTGAGCGGAGATAATTCCCCGACCCAGCCGGGAATCAAACACGGGCCCGTAGGACGGCAATCCGTCACGCTGACCACTCAACTATCGGGGCGGACTACCTTCTGATGATTTCATGCGATTTTTCATAACCACCTCCCAGAATGATCGACGGTCCCTTTCCGTCAGTACGTGAGGTTTGCCTAGTCTTGGTTTAGCTACGATTGTTTCTTTGCGTTTCGACTTCACAGTCACACTACCAGCAGTCTACCTGGGCAGCTTTAGGAGGGTCGAAATGCGCCAGATGTATTTGTTACTCGGGTGACATCCAGTGACTGGTCCACATTCGAAGTCACTGAACTCTCATGACAGACCCGTTCTGCTTCTCTACTGACAAAACAGTACTCCCCTTCTCTTTCTGTACTGGTAGACCAGCCTCTCATGGCGGCTAGTGGTCAATTCTGCATTACATAGGGAATTGTGGACACTTGTGATCTCATAGTGTACACAGCACTTGACTGACACGGCCCACGTCATTGGTGGAGGTTAACATGACAGCCTGCTACTATTTCTACACACTGTAGAGCAGTCCAAAGCAGTCAGTGTGCTGTTCTATGAGACTGACCAATAGTCTGTCCAACGAACATAGTTTACCGCCCTAGAGACTAGAGAATGGGCAGTGATGTGCCATGAGAGAGAAACTTACCGTTGGAGCCCCTGTTGGGCACCCAGAAGACGAGGTCTCGCACCTCGTGCCCAGCGATGCGCACGCGGTGGTCCGGCCCTTGTAAGTTGCTCACCACGAGGCTGGAGCGCGTGCTTCTCAGCGCGGGCCCCAGCAGCCCTGTCGGCAGCACACTAGCCGCGACTCGCATCAGCCACCAGTTCACCTGCAGGAAAGGATGCAGTGGGTTCATTCATATCGCAACACTGAGCATATGCCGTCTCCGTACCACCAAAAGTAAAGTCTCCTATTTTTTTATAAGTACATAGACTATCCCTACAACGGTTTACATCAGTTCACAGCTTGAACATTTAGCAATTTTTCGACATAATCACTATTTCTGTCGATGCATTTTTGTAGACACTGTGGCAGGTTTGCATGCCCATGTCATACCAGCTCGCCGCCATGCTGTTCAGAAAGTTATGAACCTCTTCTTTCCAACAAGGAAAAAACACACTGGATGCAGTAAATAACTTTATTGAGAACATATTTAAATCATCGGATAAGAGGAGTAAAGTCACACGTATCTTCTGCGATCTTTCAAAAGCATTTGACTCGGTGAACCATGACTTGCATATCTACAAATTAAACAAATATGGGATTAAGGACAAAGCTCTGAAATGGCTCACATCATACTTGCACAACAGAAAGCAAAGGGCAAGTGTCACATCAAATGCAGTGAATTATTATTCTAAATGGAGTACAGTATCAAAAGGTGTGCCTCAAGGCTCCATTTTGGGGCCAATCCTGTTCCTATTCTATGTAAGTGGCTTGCCCATAAATATAAATTCCCCGTCAGTTCTGTTTGCGGCTGACACTTCTGTTTTAATTGAAGATGATGCAGAAAAAATTCAGAGCTCCATTGTGAGCACAATGGCTACTCCAGAAAACTGGTTCCAGTTAAATGGCTTGAAACTGAACATTGCAAAAACCAATATGGTACATTTCAAAACGAAACATTTGAAATGTGAGGATCTTAAAATACATCAGCACAATCATCCGACACGAAAAATAGCATATCATAGTTATTTTGAATCTGTCATTAGGTATGGTATCATTTTCTGGGGAAATTCAAGAAGTGTGTCTCAAATACTGAAACCGCAAAAGAAAATTATAAGATACATGTGTAGTGCACAACAAACAGAATCTTGTCGCCCATTATTTCGGAACCTGCAAATCCTAACAGTTCCCTCCATATACATTTATGAAATTATAATCTTTGTACACAGCAGACAAAAATTATTTGAGGAAAATCATTTTAACCACACATATAACACAAGAAATAAAAATAATTTTATGTTACCCATACACCATTTGAAATTGTATGCACGAACTCCACAGTATATGGGGATGACAATATATATAACAAGCTAATGGGCAAAAATATATTTAATATGAAGCCAGATGGTCTAAAAATAAGGCTACAGCAGATTCTGTGGGAGAAATGCTGCTATTCAGTAGAAGAATTCATAGAGGTTGACATGATAATTTGAGGAAGGGGTAATTAATTGTTAGTCTTTTGTTGTATGTGTAACAAAATTGTGTTATTATTATGATACCATTTGTTAAAATCAGTTGTTGTAATTAATTGTTAGTTTTTTATTGTATGTGTATTTTTATGTTGTATTATTGTTATGGTGCCATTTGTTAAAATCAGGTGTTGTATGTATATGGTAAAACTTTACCAAAATTTTGACGTGTCTCCTGTACCTGAATCAAATGATTTAGATTATGTACGTTATGAGACTAATAAACCACAATTCACAATTCCTCGTCGTAGGTGATAGTCACTGGGCGCCAAGTCAGGACTATAGGGTGGGTGGGTGATTATGTTCCACTGAAGCTGTTGCAGGAGAGCAACGGTTTGCCGAGCGATGTGTGGGCGAGCGTTGTCATGGAGAATGTGTACGCCCTTGCTCAACATTGCTCTTCTCCGGTTCTGAAGTGCCCGTTTGAGTTTTTTCAGAGTCTCACAGTACCTGTCAGCGTTAATTGTGGTCCCAGTGGGCATAAAGTCGACCAACAGTACCCCTTTCCGATCCCAAAAAACGGTTGTCATGACTTTACCGGCAGACTGTGTTTGTTTGAATTTCCGCGGCTTTGGCGAAGGATGCCGCCACTGGCGTGATTGTTGCTTGGTCTCAGGTGTAAAGTGGTATGCCCAGGTTTCGTCACCCGTGACAATCGAGTCCAGAAAGTTTTCCTGTTCGGCTGCAAGGCGGTGAAGAAATGCGCGGGAAGCATCAACTCGTTGCCGCATGTGGTCCTCAGTCAGCATGCGTGGCACCCATCTTGCGCACACCTTCCGGTAGTTCAATGTTTCCGTTAAAATTCTGTGAACGGTGCTTCGGGAAACCTAAGGAGCCAACGTGCAGAGATCATCCAGGGTGATCCGCCCATCTTCACGCATGCTCTGCGTCGCACTGTCTTCCCAGAAACTGACAGTCTCCCGCTCCTTTGGTCGTCGTGAATTCCGGTCCGACCAGCTGCAAACTCTCTACATCACTTACGAACATTTTTGACATCCATGCATGACTCACCATACACTTCCGTCAGTTGACGATGGATTTCAATCGGCGCAGTGCCCTTTGCGTTCAGAAACCGAATGAATGCGCGCAGTTCGCACTTGGCGGTAACATCCCACGAGATCTCCACTCTCAACGGCTGCCAAGCCAAGACTCAGCGCGGCGTGCGCATGTTGACACCAGCGCGTGAAGCACTCTTCATAACAGTGTGACCAACTCCCACACAAACAGAGTTCTGTACTTATAAAAAAATAGGAGACCTTACTTTTGGGATTACCCTCGTATATACACAATGAAGCGCCAAAGAAAGTGGTAAAGGTATGCGTCTTCAAATACAGACATATGTAAACAGGCAAAATACATTGCTGCGGTCGGCAACGCCTATATAAGACAACCAGTGTCTGGCGCTGTTGTTACATCGGTTACTGCTGCTACAATGGCATGTTATCAAGATTTAAGCGAGTTTGAACGTGGTGTTACAATTGACGCTCGAGCCATGGGACACAGCATCTCCGAAGTAGCGATGAAGTGGGCATTTTCCCTTACCACCATTTTACAAGTGTATCGTGAATATCAGTAATGCGGTAAAACATCAAATCTCTGACATCGCTGCGGCCGGAAAAAGATTGTGCAATACCGGGACCAACGACGACTGAAGAGAATCATTAATCGTGACAGAAGTGCAACCCTTCTGCAGATTGCTGCAGATTTCAGTGCTGCGTGCGAACCGTTCAATGAAACATAATCGATATGGGCTTTCGGTGCCGAAGGCCCAGTCGTGTACCCCTGATGACTGCACGACACAAAGCTTTACACTTCTCCTGGGCCCGTCGACACCGACACTGTTGATGACTGTAAATCTGTTGCCTGTTTGGACGAGTCTCGTTTCACATTGTATCGAGCGGATGGACGTGTACGGGGAAGGAGACAACCACATGGATCCATGGACCCTGCATGTCAGCAGGGGACTCTTCAAGCTGGTGGAGGCTCTGTAATGGTGTGGGTTGTGTGCAGTTGGAGTGATATGGGACCCCTGATACGTCTAGATACTACTCTGACAGGTGACACGTACGTGAGCATCCTGTCTGATCACCAGCATCCATTCATGTCCATTGTGCATTCCGACGGCAATACCAGCCGGCCAATGCGATACCCCAGATGTCCAGAATTGCTAAAGAGTGGCTCCAGGATCACCCTTTTGAATTTAACCCTTTAAGTACCGGTGGTTTCCGCCTAAAACCACCATTTCATTAATACTGTTTGGTAGGACCAGTGGCATTCGCGTGAAACCACGGATGCAAGTCCAAAGCAGAGACATCTCCTGGTGTGCTGACAAACTTCTACTACTTTACTACTTCTAACCGGTGACTTAGAGCTTTCGCGGGAACAGTTGGCGTCCAGTTCTTGCTAGCGGTCGTTGCTGATTTGTTCTACTGATCATATTGAGGAGATAACTCACAGTGAAGGTAAGTGTACTCGACTCGAAATTTTTTTACTTGTCTGAAACCACTGGGCCAGTAAGCGTTTTCACACATTTCGTACTGTGGCATGAAATTATTACATTCGGTGACAGTTTGTTGGTTTTCACTGAGAACTTTTTTTTGTTTTGGGCTTTATGAGTTCTTGGAGGTTTAGAGATATCACTCATGAGTCCGTAACGGCTATTTCAGATGAACCGAGCAATGCAGATTCTGATGTATCTGAGGCACAGAGTCACTCCGAGAATGAAGCTTCTCTGAGTGGTCCCAGACAGTCAGGTACTGCGGGAACTTCAGCACCTTTGCCATCTCCTGAATTACTCACTGATTATTGAGTTATTGAGGATAGTGACGGTGACACTGATGAGGAGGATGTCATATTAATAAATCACAAACAACCTGTTTTACGTCATATAAATTACCTTTTGTGTATGACTTCTCTAAAGAATTAGGACAAAATATTGACGACATCTGTGACTCTCCTGTTCAAGTGTTTCTAAGCTTGTTTCCAGAGAAATTTTTTTTCGGAACTTGTGTACCACATTCATTTGTACGCCACTCCCTCCCAAAAAAGGAGGGGATACCAATTTTTCACTGGCAACAGAAATGGAAATGAAGATCTTTCTTGCACTAAACGCCCTAATGGGAGTAAAAGTTCTTCCAAGCTACAAAGACTACTGGTCTTCAGACCCTGTGCTACGAGACGATTATATCTCGTCGAAAATGTCTTGAAACGCTTTATTTCGTATTCATCAAATCTCCACATCAATAATAACAGCTGCCAGCCACAGCGTGGAAGTGACAACTTAGACAAGTTATATAAACTTCATCCGCTACTAGACGCGCTCGCTAGGACTTTCTTAGGTTCATATAAGCCCACTGAATGTCAGTCTGTAGACGAACCAATTATACAATTCAAAGCACGTTTCAACTTCCTTCAATATGTGCCTGGAAAACGAATAAAAGAGGTTACAAGATGTGGGTGAGAGCAAATAAAAATGTATGTATATCAGAATTCCAGATTTATACAGGAAAAACTGGTACACATCTATAAAAACAAATGGGTCAAAGGGTAGTGGTGGAATTGACCCAGAAACTGATGAACAAAAACCGTAAGTTTTCTCACTTCTGTTAGCCTCATGAAAAATCTTCGTGATTATGGTGTGTATCCTTGTAACTAAAAGGAGGTTGAAAGGACTTGCCCAAAAATTTGAAGCCTGAAAAATATTTTCAGCGCGGAGAATATGATTACAGCTGCAGAGAAGAAGGTATATCTGCATTGACAAGGAAGGACAGGAAGGGAATTTTATTTCTGTCTAGTTTTCATGATCCAGGCCAGACGAAAACAGTGTCTCGAAAACAAAAGGATGGGCCAGTAATTAAAATCTCTTCCCCAATACTTACGAAACAGTTCAGCATGCATATGGGGTACGCCGATAAAGCAGACATGCTGAAATCTCTATATGAGATTGACAGGAAAAGCAAAAGATGCGGCAACAATGTCTTTGAAGGAGTTCCAAATTGTGGTGGTCCATAATAGACTTATTGGCACAACAAATGGTACACCACCGAGAAGTTGCAAGATACGAAATACAAACAAATTAAAAAAGACGGTGCTCCAAGAACTGAGAGAAATCAAGTCTGAACACATTCCAATACAAGGAGGATCTAGTCATTGTGCACACTGCAGCACAAAAGCTGAACCTCACAGAGCAAAATGTCACTGCAACGTGTGTAATGTGGGATTGTACCTGCGGAATGTCCGAAATTGTTTTAAAAAATACCACTCGAAATTATAGATGGTTCAAGAACGTGTGTCCCAGTGGTTTCGCAGTGAACCACCTTCATTAAAGAACTAACTTTTTTGTTTAAAAAAATTCTTCTACTCATCACTTATGAGACTAATAAAAGTGACTTGTGTGAAAATTATTAGAAGTTAACTTTTTTTTTGACATATTGGGAGTCAAAGGGATAAGCACTTCCGCTGGCCACGAAACTCCCCAGACGTGAACATTATTGAGCATGAAACTTCCTGGCAGATTAAAACTGTGTGCTGGACCGAGACTCCAACTCGGGACCTTTGCCTTTCGCGGGCAAGTGCTCTACCATGTCTGGGATGCTTTGGAACGTGCTGTTCAGAAGAGATCCCCACCCCCTCCTACTCTTACGGATTTATGGACAGCCCTGCGGGATTCATGGTGTCAGTTCCCTCCAGCATTGCTTCAGACATTAGTCGAGTACACGCCACGTCGTGTTGCGTCACTTCTGCGTGTTCTCGAGGGCCCTACACGACATTAGGCAGGTGTGCCAGTTTCTTTGGCTCTTCACTGTAGTTCTGCAGTTCACCTACACCGTAGCACCCAGTGATTATCACTGAAACAACCGGGTTTCAGTTAACGTGACTGTTAAAACCACCCAAAATAACCGGTTTCTGAAATAATTGATTTTCAGCAAATGACACTATCGTCCACGCTCTCAACACGCAATTGTGCTTTATTTACAGTTGTGGCAAAATATAAGCTCACCAGGAGTTGTATACGTTTAAAGCGAAATGGTAAACTGTTCGGAATAAGTGAGTTTTGAGGTATAAAAACTCGCTCGTCTGCGCGCTTCCTTTCATAATTTTTGCTTTTATGATATTATGTTGGATGGAAGTGAAGGGTTCTGAGGAGCGACATAATGCATGACGCTCTCGATCAGTTACGTAGCGCCTCTCTTTTGGAATGAGTTTCCAAATGAGTGTTTAAGTCTAATGTTCTCGACCGATAGCAAATGTCTGCTAACGATCTTCATTGGATTCTTGAGACTGCTTAAGGGGCCCTCTCACGTTCACTGCTATTGTCAATATATTGACAATACGTCAATATACTGACCGTCTGAGGGTGAGTATTGACGTATTGTCAATTCCAGAAATATTAACACAGCTGTGTTGATGAGCACAAAAATATTCACCAGTTTGACTATATTTGTTGTTCAGCTGTGTGCCATGTTTCGAGAAACAGCCACAAGGCTATAGCGTGTATCACAGAACTAGTAAGTACACTCCTGGAAATGGAAAAAAGAACACATTGACACCGGTGTGTCAGACCCACCATACTTGCTCCGGACACTGCGAGAGGGCTGTACAAGCAATGATCACACACACGGCACAGCGGACACACCAGGAACCGCGGTGTTGGCCGTCGAATGGCGCTAGCTGCGCAGCATTTGTGCACCGCCGCCGTCAGTGTCAGCCAGTTTGCCGTGGCATACGGAGCTCCATCGCAGTCTTTAACACTGGTAGCATGCCGCGACAGCGTGGACGTGAACCGTATGTGCAGTTGACGGACTTTGAGCGAGGGCGTATAGTGGGCATGCGGGAGGCCGGGTGGACGTACCGCCGAATTGCTCAACACGTGGGGCGTGAGGTCTCCACAGTACATCGATGTTGTCGCCAGTGGTCGGCGGAAGGTGCACGTGCCCGTCGACCTGGGACCGGACCGCAGCGACGCACGGATGCACGCCAAGACCGTAGGATCCTACGCAGTGCCGTAGGGGACCGCACCGCCACTTCCCAGCAAATTAGGACACTGTTGCTCCTGGGGTATCGGCGAGGACCATTCGCAACTGTCTCCATGAAGCTGGGCTACGGTCCCGCACACCGTTAGGCCGTCTTCCGCTCACGCCCCAACATTGTGCAGCCCGCCTCCAGTGGTGTCGCGACAGGCGTGAATGGAGGGACGAATGGAGACGTGTCGTCTTCAGCGATGAGAGTCGCTTCTGCCTTGGTGCCAATGATGGTCGTATGCGTATTTGGCGCCGTGCAGGTGAGCGCCACAATCAGGACTGCATACGACCGAGGCACACAGGGCCAACACCCGGCAACATGGTATGGGGAGCGATCTCCTACACTGGCCGTACACCACTGGTGATCGTCGAGGGGACACTGAATAGTGCACGGTACATCCAAACCGTCATCGAACCCATCGTTCTACCATTCCTAGACCGGCAAGGGAACTTGCTGGTCCAACAGGACAATGCACGTCCGCATGTATCCCGTGCCACCCAACGTGCTCTAGAAGGTGTAAGTCAACTACCCTGGCCAGCAAGATCTCCGGATCTGTCCCCCATTGAGCATGTTTGGGACTGGATGAAGCGTCGTCTCACGCGGTCTGCACGTCCAGCACGAACGCTGGTCCAACTGAGGCGCCAGGTGGAAATTGCATGGCAAGCCGTTCCACAGGACTACATCCAGCATCTCTACGATCGTCTCCATGGGAGAATAGCAGCATGCATTGCTGCGAAAGGTGGATATACACTGTACTAGTGCCGACATTGTGCATGCTCTGTTGCCTGTGTCTATGTGCCTGTGGTTCTGTCAGTGTGATCATGTGATGTATCTGACCCCAGGAATGTGTCAATAAAGTTTCCCCTTCCTGGGACAATGAATTCACGGTGTTCTTATTTCAATTTCCAGGAGTGTACATTTGCACTTCCTACCAGTGTTCACTCAACAGAGAAATGAACACACCGTTAATGTTGGAGATTATTGAATGTTACAGGAGTAATTCTTGTCCATGGAATCAATGGTCACCTGATTAATTCGACTTGAGCAAAAACCTTGATGGGTCTTAGCAGTTATTAGACATGTATCGCTTGCAATATCCGAAAATGAAAATAGAAGATTTGAAACGGAAAATTAATACGCTGCTTCCAAATTTCCGCAAGCAGCTGAAAAAAGCGGAGGTGTCGGAAGGTCAGACATTTATACACCGAACTAGTTAACAGTCAGTGAGATTTTTCCCATACTATCGTAGATAATTTGTCGCATAGTGGAAGAAAATTTTCGGGTCAGTGGTTCGGATTTCTGTCAAGAGATTCACGCGAGAAAAGTAATTTCCTTCTCTTTAACCACTCACGAAGCAGTTTCGTCTATTTCATTGTTTTCGGTTGTTTTTGTCAGGCAATGGGAACATAATTATGGCACACGCTTTTTCCTGGTTCGACATGTTGTCTTCACGAAATCGTTTCACCAACTGAAAATAATGACAGTATTATTGATGGAGTAATACTCACTAAAATATATTGAAGATTTGAAATTACATTGTTGACGGTATTATTGTCCTAAATATTGAAAGTGTGAGGGTGTCTTTAGTCCTCTGTCTTTTAGCTGTTCTGGTGTATTGAGAAAGACTCAACCGTTTCCTAGACTTTTTTCGTAAACGAAACGAAATCAAAATGTCGTAAGTAGGTACCCAAACCACAGAGAAAACTTAATAAATCCTTTTTTCCTAGTGAGGAATGTAAATAAAACCTATGGAAAGAAGCAAATAATTGTCGCTAAGTTTTTAATACACAAAACAAAGTCAGTAAATCCATATATCCTAGGCAACTAAATCGATGTCAGTTTGTATTCGTAGATATAAAATTGCGCGATTATTCTGTCACTGACGTAAACTTCCGAAAATACTTGTGTCCCCGAGGGCAAATTCGTTCCTAGGAAAGAAATTAAATAAATCTATTGAAAGAAGCAAAGGCAATGTCATTTAATACACAAAGCAAAATTAGTAAATCTGTATACCTTAGCTGAATAAATTCAATGTTAGTTTGTACCCTTAATGATAAGGCTGAGGTGCTTAATTCTGTCAAGATGTTAAATTTTCGAAAGGGGAAAATGCACCTTTCACTCCGTTTTAAAACAAAAAACAAAAAAACAAAAAAAACTAGGGGTTTGGTTCTTTGTGTACTATGAAACTAAAAGCGCAATCTATTGGCTCTTTGATGTACTATACCTTGATGCTTGAATATGCAAACTACTGATCTGCGCAGAGGATTTTAGGTAAAACTTTAAATTACGATATCTTTTCTTCCGCGCCCCGATTTTGATGAAATTAAGCCTGTATGTTGTCCCAAGCTACGCTTAAGTTACTTGTCAACACCCCACGACAATTCGTCTTGGAGTTTTGCAGATTAGTGTGTTCAAACAGACAAACAGAAAGACAGGACGGTTTTAGATGAAACTTTAAATCACAATGTCAATTCTTCCGTCTACCCATTTTGTTGAAATAAATGCTAGACTTTGCCCCAGGTTATGCTCAAGTTATTTTTTTATTTTTAAGAAATACCAGCCATTTGACTGTTAACAATGGATTTCTGTATGACTGTGGTCCCCCATGAAGGAAAGATCATTCGCCTAGTATATGAGGAAAAGTACCACCACAACTGTGTCTTGAGAATGTCTTTATTGTCTCACACGACTAATTTCGGCGGCACATTACCACCATCCTCAGGCCCCACCATTGCCAAAAGAGTCTTGTGCAACTGAAACAAGTCGTGTGAGACAATAAAAACATCCTCAAGACACAGGTGTGTTGGTACTTTTTCTCATATATCAGTATATCATCAGCTGAAGTCACTGTTCCATGCAATACAATGGACTTCGTAAGGTGCCTTTACGTGAGGAAGACATTTTTTACCAGTTTTAATAAATTATTGTCTCTTATTGATGTATTCACAATAGTTAGGAAGTGCTGTAGTCCGTAGCCGGCCATGAGCCGGAGAGCATTTCCCACGCTGGCTGGCTAGGTGACGAAGCGTCATTTGTCGCGCGTAGTGGGGTGGGGTTCGGCGCTGGACCGTAGCAACAAGCGTCAGCCTGGGAAATATGCATGACGGGAAGTACCACCATCTTGGCGCCAAAATGACCGATTTTGTTTATTTATATTTAACAATTAAAGTCATTTATGACAACATGAATACTAGGAGGAGCCTCTGGATGTTTAAAACTATTTATCATAATTTTGCCTCGTTAAAATTCAAACCAGTTCATTAACAAATGCATATCTTAATAAGTACGAACTTGATCGGAAATCACGAACTGCGACGAAACTAGTAAGAGATACGGACTGCGTGCCAAAGTCGACAGTCGGCGTTAAGAGCTCTTCCTGTCTTCTTCGATGGTAGCCATGCTCTCGGTTACGAGTAGTTTGTGACATGAGTGTTTCATTATTGATCTAATAGGAATTAAAGTGATATTACGGCATTCTGAATGTTAATTTCGAGTAAATAGATACACCAAAGTTGATCGACAGCAATTTCAGATAATTAGCTTCCACCGACAGAGGCATCCAATGCGCCAATGAAGAATCTTCACGGGACGACATTTTACGAGAGCTGCACCGCGCACAGGTAGGAAGAAATCCGACGACACGACCCACCAAGGCGGATCAAGGGAGGTCCGACTTACACTCGCAAATTCCGGGTGGAAATGCTGACCAATTATACTGTACGTCACATATACCACCCTCAAAGGACTCGCGACTAAGCTGAGTAATAACAGTATCAGTTTAGAAGCGAGGGGATCTTGCAACTTCGATATTCGTCTAGCAGTTTTGAAGATTAGCGTATTCAAACAAACAGATAGACACGAAGGATTTACTTTCTCTGCCCGGGGACTGCGTGTTTGTGTTGTCCTCATCATTTCATCATCATCATTAGTTACAGTGGCCAGATTGGACTGTGTAAAAAATTGTACTGAGTAAAAATGTGGAATTTCTACGGGCGCTGATGACCGCGTATTTGAGCGCCCCAAATCCAGACATCACATCATCACGAATGATTGTGTTATTGTTAGTATAGATATTTGCGGTGTGGGTCTTTAGATTGCAGGCTAGGTAGCCCGTGCCTGAACGAGTCCCAGTCCCTAAAACAGAATGCGTATTATACGTTAACGTTTCGTGCAAATGTCTGCAGCGACTTAATGTACCGGGTGTTCAAAAAGTCAGTATAAATTTGAAAACTGAATAAATCACGGAATAATGTAGATAGAGAGGTAGAAATTGACACACATGCTTGGAATGCCATGGGGTTTTATTAGAACCAAAAAAATACAAACGTTCAAAAATGTCCGACAGATGGCGCTTCATCTGATCAGAATAGCAATAATTAGCATAACAAAGTAAGACAAAGCAAAGATGATGCTCTTTACAGGAAATGCTCAATATGTCCACCATCATTCCTCAATAATAGCTATAGTCGAGGAATAATGTTGCGAACAGCACTGTAAAGCATGTCCGGAGTTATGGTGAGGCATTGGCGTCGGATGTTGTCTTTCAGCATCTCTAGAAGTGTCTGTCGATCACGATACACTTGCGACTTCGGGTAACCCCAAAGCCGATAATCGCACGGACTGAGGTCTGGGGACCTGGGAGGCCAAGCATGACGAAAGTGGCGGCTGAGCACACGATCATCACCAAACGCCGCGCGCAAGAGATCTTTCACGTGTCTAGCAATACTTTATTCTTTTTTGGTTCTAATAAAACCCCATGTCATTCCAAGCATGTGTGTCAATTTTTACCTCTCTATCTACATTATTCCGTCGTTTATTAATTTTTCAAATTTATACTGACTTTTTGATCACCCGGTACCTCGAGACTGATGAGCGAGTGAATTTTGCCCACGTCCGCGTGTGAGACTAGGTGGGTCGCCACGACCTCTGCGAGGACGAGAACTACCGGAAGCCGGCTGCCTACCTGGTAGTCCGGCGACGCGCGAAGGAGACGCGAGCGCCGCGCGACCTCTCGGAGGCGGCGGTTGGGCGGAAGGCGCGAGGCGCCGGCCAGCGGCAGCGGCAGCAGGCCCACGGAGAAGCGGTTCTCCAGCGGCGGCCGCGGGCCCGGGCTGTCCAGGAAGCTGGAGACGTCGGCCGCAGCCGGGCGCGGCCGGGCCTCCGGGCCGGCGATGCGGCCGGGCAGCACGACGGTGGCGCTGTGCGGCGCGCGCGGGCCCAGCCGGCGGTCGAGCGCCGCCGCCAGCGCCGCCAGCAGCACGTCCGTGAAGCGCGCGCACTCGCGCCGCCGCACGCGCCGCACCGCCTCCAGCAGCCGCGGCTCCGACAGCCACGTCACCACCTGGGGCAGCACAGGGCGCGGCTCTACAGCGGGCTGCCCGTCTGCAGCTGACAGCTCGCCACTACAACTGCGGGACCAGGAAGTGTATACACTACATCTACATTTATACTCCGCAAGCCACCCAGCGGTCTGTGGCGGAGGGCACTTTGCGTGCCACTGTCATTACCTCCCTTTCCTGTTGCAGACGCGTACGGTTCGCGGGAAGAACGACTGCCGGAAAGCCTCCGTGCACGCTCGAATCTCTATAATTTTACATTCGTGATCTCCTCGGGAGGTGTAAGTAGGCAGAGCAATATATTCGATACCTCATCCAGAAACGCACCCTCTCGAAACCTCGACAGCAAGCTACACCGCGATGCAGAGCCCCTCTGTTGCAGAGCCTGCCACTTGAGTTTGCTAAACATCTCTGTAACGCTATCACGCTTACCAAATAACCCTGTGACGAAACGCGCCGCTCTTCTCTAGATCCTCTCTATTTCCTCTGTCAACCCGACCTGGTACGGATCCCACACTGACGATCAATACTCAAGTATAGGTCAAACGAGTGTTTTGTAAGCCACCTCCTTTGTTGATGGACTACGTTTTCTAAGGACTCTCCCAATGAATCTCAATCTGGTACCCGCCTTACCAGCAATTAATTTTATATGATCATTCCACTTCAAATCGTTCCGCACGCATACTCCCAGATATTTTGCAGAAGTAACTACTACCAGTGTTTGTTCCGCTATCATATAATCATACAATAAAGGATCCTTCTTTGTATGTATTCGTAATACATTACATTTGTCTATGTTAAGGGTCAGTTGCCACTCCCTGCACGAATTGCCTATCCGCTGCACATCTTCCTGCATTTCGCTGCAATTTTATAATGCTGCAACTTCTCTGTATACTACAGTATCATCCGCGAAAAGCCGCATGGAACTTCCGACACTATCTACTAGGTCATTTATATATATTGTGAAAATCAATGGTCCCATAACACTCCCCTGTGGCACGCCAGAGGTTACTTTAACGGCTGTAGACGTCTCTCCATTGATAACAACATGCTGTGTTCTGTTTGCTAAAAACTCTTCAATCCAGCCACACAGCTGGTCTGATATTCCGTAGGCTCTTACTTTGTTTATCAGGCGACAGTGCGGAACTGTATCGAAGGCCTTCCGGAAGTCAAGGAAAATAGCATCTACCTGGGAGCCTGTATCTAATATTTTCTGGGTCTCATGAACAAATAAAGCGAGTTGGGTCTCACACGATCGCTGATTCCGGAATCCGTGTTGATTCCAACAGAGTAGATTCTGGGTTTCCGCAAACGACATGATACGCGAGCAAAAAACATGTTCTAAAATTCTACAACAGATCGACGTCAGAGATATAGGTCTATGGTTTTGCGCATCTGCTCGACGACCCTTCTTGAAGACTGGGACCTCTTGTGCTTTTTTCCAATCATTTGGAACCTTCCGTTCCTCTAGAGACTTGCGGTACACGGCTGTTAGAAGGGGGGCAAGTTCTTTCGCGTACTCTGTGTAGAGTCGAATTGGTATCCCGTCAGGTCGAGTGGTCTTTCCTCTGTTGAGTGATTCCAGTTGCTTTTGTATTCCTTGGACACTTATTTCGATGTCAGCCATTTTTTCGTTTGTGCGAGGATTTAGAGAAGGAACTGCAGTGCGGTCTTCCTCTGTGAAATAGCTTTGGAAAAAGGTGTTTAGTATTTCAGCTTTACGCGTGTCATCCTCTGTTTCAATGCCATCATCATCCCGGAATGTCTGGATATGTTGTTTCGAGCCACTTACTGATTTAACGTAAGACCAGAACTTCCTAGGATTTTCTGTCAAGTTGGTACATAGAATTTTAGTTTCGAATTCACTGAACGCTTCACGCATAGCCCCCCCATACGCTAACTATGACTTCGTTTAGCTTCTGTTTGTCTGAGAGGTTCTGGCTGCGTTTAAACTTGCAGTGAAGCTCTCTTTGCTTTCGTAGTAGTTGCCTAACTTTGTTGTTGAACCACGGTGGGTTTTTCCCGTCCCTCAGAGTTTTACTCGGCACGTACCTGTCTAAAACGCATTTTACGATTGCCTTGAACTTTTTCCATAAACACTCAACATTGTCAGTGTCGGAGCAGAAATTTTCGTTTTGATCTGTTAGGTAGTCTGAAATCTGCCTTCTATTACTCTTGCTAAACAGATAAATCTTCCTCCCTTTTTTATATTCCTATTTACTTCCATATTCAGGGATGCTGCATCGGCCTTATGATCACTGATTCCCTGCTCTGCGCTTACAGTCTGCGGACTCAGAAGCGAGGAGGTTAGTTCCCTCTCTCCACCTTTTAGTGGACGGTGATATGGGGTGCAGCCACCTTCGCCTTTATGACGGCTTGTACTCCGCTGGGGACACTTTCAGTATGGTGATTGTGACGACTGACAGCCCATTCTCCCTCAAGGGCCGAAACCCGAGAAGGTAGTGATGTTAGACAATGGGTTCTGTAACGAAGTCGACGATCTAACTCGTCCCAGCCTTGTCCATTTCAGGAAGCTGTTGTCCGCAAACAGCTGCCTCAAAGACGCTCCTTGAAGACAATGTCCATTCTCATGGTGGTACAACTATCTTCTTGAAACTGTTCCTCTACTTACGTAAGTAAAGCGATTATCAATCCGAACATTGTTTTGAACATCACTGTGCTTTGCCAGGCATCGTCCTCTTGGAATTGGTACACCGTTGCCCTCCTCTGACCTTCGGACGGACTTACCCAGCCAGTTACAGGAGGACGTACAGTTTAACGTGGATTCTGAACCACGGTGCAACTCTCCTGACCCACACGTCTCCTATTACTGCTTCTCTATTGACAACAAAACACTCCCCGTCTACTGGTGGGTACGCCTGTCGTGATATCTAGCGGTTAGTTCTGCTTTACATAGAGGTGTAGGGACTGATGACCATAGCAGTCTGGCCACTTCAATCCCACAACCAACCGTAGGGGTGTCCGGATGCTTCTGAACGGGTAGTGTAGTCCGTCTGCGGACTGAAAAGCGAAGAGGTTAGTTCCCGCTATTACTACCACGCTGTCGTAAGGAACAGACACGACCGGGGAGTATATATAGTATTTTCCAGTAAACGCATTAACAGTGTGAAGACTACAGAATTAGAACTAACGTACTAAATGGAGAAAGGTACATGAACAGAATCTATGGGAACCTCCGCACTCAGCACTGGACTGCTGTACAGAAAACTGACGCTTTTTGTTAGTCATCCGGTATGGGAGTCGGAGCGTTCTTCCAGGAAAGGCCACTTCACCCGCCACAACCAGTTTTCGATCTCCAGCTTACAGAGAAACGATATAACCTCCCGAAAACTTCCCTATTGGACATTTACAATATACGAGGGAGTTCAACAGATTCTTTCTTCGAAAGCAGGTTGCAATCCTGCCTCGGGCATGGATGTGTGTGATGTCCTTAGGTTAGTCAGGTTTAAGTAGTTCTAAGTTATAGGGGACTGGTGACCTCAGGTGTTAAGTCCCATAGTTCTCAGAGCCATTTGAACCATTTGAAAGCAGGCTGGCTTTATCCGGATTCCAACACAATCAGTCCCCACTTTTTTGGCTTCAAAACTCTATTTTTCAACGTAGCCTCCATTTAAATAGTGCAGCGAGGTGTTGGATTGTGCTCCGTCGATCACCTCCGCCATCTTACTGCGAGGTAAGTATGCCCACGTGATTCCAATGTACTGGTCGACGTCTGAGGCAACGCCAGGCTGCATCAATAACCTTCCCATCATCCACGTGCAGCTTCTCAAGGAGTACAGTCTTCATTGGGCCACGCATATGGAAGTCGGAAGGTGCGAGATCCGGATTGTAGGGTGGATGAAGAGGAACACACCTTTGATTACCCCAACTGGTGGACGTATGTGTCAGCACTACCAACAAAGACCTTCGTTGTGCAGCGAGGTGTTTGAGTTTGATCCATCGATCACCTCGAATGAGAGGGTCCACACGTTACAACACTGCAAGAGTCACAGCTGTGAGCGGCGCGCCGCCACGCGGGAGGTTTGTGCGATCTTGTTGTGATGATGACAGATGCCTCGCTCAACGACTCCTCATGCTTTTGTTCAGCGGTAGGTCTCTGTAGCCATTCTGCAAGCGCCTATGAATATCTGCGATGCTCCGGTTTTTCGCCAAAAGAGACCCAATGACAGGTCTCTGCTTGGAACGCACCTCCTTTACCGACGCTAGTTTTAGGGCTACGTATAGCGCTGCGACTTATCGGAGCTTCATGAAACTACAGGGGCTGAAGCGGGAATATTTCACGACGTCCCACAACAAATTCTGAATTTCTTCAACCAGAGCTGGTCGAGAAAAAAATGTTGCATTACTTATTGAAAGCCGTTCGTAGTAGGAGGAATACTAAATTTGCAGGCGATCTGGGGTACAGAGGTAGTGAACTTTATTGTAAGAGCTGCCACCTCTGGCGGCAAAAACGGCTTTAACCAGCGAGTCGACCTGATCTTGTATCTTTGTTACAGATACGACATTCTATGCAGCTTCATCTATTCCAGAGTTCACGAGTCATAGTGACCGGCGAGTGGTGATGTGCCAGTCTCTCGGTGATCCACAATCAGGTGTTTCCAGTACGTGAGAGGTATGGAGAAGGTTCTGGCCAGGGCAGCAGTCGAACACTCTCTGCATCGAGGCACGTGAAGACAGCATGGGGAACATGTGATCTCATATTACATTTTTGTTCTGGAACAGCAAATTCTACATCACGTTTTATTAACTGCTAATAAATGACCATGTTGTTCAAAAATAAGAAAACAAATTCAGTGATTTCTCCTACTACAGAATGCTTCTGTGTACCCAATGCAACCGCATAACATCACAACAGGTGTTGATCCGCCAAATGAACGTTTGTTCATTTCGGAGTCTCCAGGGACGGGCAAATTCATCATGATGCTGTATGGGAAACCAGGACTCGTCTCAAAAGGCGATACATGATCACTCCTGTGCCCGTTGGGCACATAACTGTCTGTGCGTTCCCTCTGCTGTCACGTCACAGGAAGCCACAACATAGGTCGCCGTCCTGACAATCTGTGGTCCTCCAGATTTGGTCTTGTTGCGAAAAAGCACATTTCCTGAGTCAAGGTAGGTGTGTGGCTGTACGATGCTGCACTGCCAGTTTCGTCACCAACAGGCCCGAAATTTCCAAGTGTTTACCGTAGGGCTGGGTTGTTTCAGGGAGAAGACCAGGCAGCGAGGTCATCGGTCTCATCGGATTAGGGAAGGACGGGGATGGAAGTCGGCCGTGCCCTTTCAAAGGAACCATCCCGGTATTTGCCTAGAGCGATTTAGGGGAATCACGGAAAACCTAAATCAGGATGGCCGGACGCGGGATTGAACCATCGTCCTCCAGAAT
This sequence comes from Schistocerca americana, assembly GCF_021461395.2. Lineage (NCBI taxonomy): Eukaryota > Metazoa > Arthropoda > Insecta > Orthoptera > Acrididae > Schistocerca > Schistocerca americana. The sequence goes on along the minus strand of NC_060121.1, from coordinate 320,617,303 downwards.
GCGAGTCCAGTGGTTTAGCGTAGGCTCTTACAGCATTACTGAGTACGGCTGTAAATAGGAATTTAAAGAAAGGTGGGAAGATATTACTGCATAGCAAAAGCGACAGCAACAGATTTGAGATCACCTGACCAGTCAACAAGAAAAATTCATCTCCAGGAGCGTTAAAGTCTACGATAAATGGACAGAGTTCGAGACTATTGTACAATGTGCCCTAGACAGATATGAGTAGAGAAAAGTTGTGAGAGTTAGGAAAGACCCGCTGTGGATAGACAGCTGTGTCACAAGGCTATTTTGATAGCAAAGAGAGCTCCAATGCACGTTTAGAACTAACCAAAACCTCACAAACAAACAAAAATTGAGAGAGACCAAAAACTGCGTGAGGAGAAATATTCGTGAAGCATTTAACGAATTCGAAAGAAAATTCCGTTTCCCGATTTGAAAAAAAAATCCTAAGAAGTTGCGGTATTATGTTAAATCACTAAACGCATCGAAATGTCTGTTCAGACACTTGCTGGTAGATGTTTGTTACACGAAGCGTAGCAACAACTTTCGATAAACAAACAACAATAAATGCGTTTGATGTTCCTTATACAATGTGTGTCGGAAGTGATGTTCAGTATTCAGGGATATGACAGGAATCATCATTCGAAACAAAAAAGTCAAGTAAACGAGCTCTAAAGAGCATGCCTTAAGAGCTATGAGCAATTCTTGATCTTTGATACTGTGAAACAAATCTCTTCTACTGCAAACTCTTTGCTTTCCATGTTTTGGAAAATGGTAGTATGGATCAAAACAAGAAAAAAATGTCCAGTAAATATGTACTCTAAAATGCATACCTTAAGAGGTAGGGGCTCTTGTACACCTTCGCTACTTTGAAACACAACTCTCCTAATGAACAAATGCTCATACCTCTAGAGGTATGCATTTTAGTGCACGTATTTACTAGACATTTTTTCTTGTTTTGATTCATACTACCACTTCCAAAATTATGGAAAGCAAAGAGCTTCCAGTAGAAGAGATTTGTTTCGAAGTATCGAAGATCAGTAACTGCTCATAGCTCATAAGGTATGGGTTTTAGAGCCCATGTTTACTTTACTTCTTTTTCTCTCGAATGATCGTTCCTGTCATATCCCTGAATATTGAACATCACTTCTAAAAAACGCTATATACATAGTGAAGATGGCGTTACGGTTCTTGCTTTAAGCGGTTCCAGTGAAATGCTAAGCATGCATTACACTTACTTTTGTTGATGCTGCCTTCATACTGCTACACTTTAAATGCCCAGCTGTGCAGTTGAGTACATAATTGTCACATAGAATCTGAACACTATTGGATCCATGCTGCACTGACCTTTCCTCGTGCATCGCCATTCGTAGCTTTATAAGAGAGTTGGAAGTGTAATTGTAGTAACTATTTATTTACAACATAGACAAAGTAGATACATATTTGAAAGTTTTAGTGTCCTTGAAGTAGTTGCCAGCATAGTGTATATCCAGTTGCTAACGTCGTGGAAGTCGTAGAATACCCTAAGCAACACCCAGTGGTGTTTATCATTCTAGTGGAGCGGTCTGTTGCCCGACGAATCTCTGTAACAGTTATGAAGCGAATGACATGAAGTGCTTCTTCTATTTGGGGATGAAGTCGAAGTCACAAGGGCTTAAGTCCTGGGGATGTGGTGCGTAGTACACCGCTTCCCAGCCCAATCGATCGAACAACTAATCGCAAATGGTTCAAATGGCTCTGAGCACTATGGGACTTAACATCTGAGGTCATCAGTTCCGTAGAACTTAGAACTACTTAAGGGGCTCCGGAAAGGCTCAAAATCATGAAAAGTTCAATTTTTACTTTTTTGCGTTTTCTGAATCTGCAGACTATTACCTTTTAATAGATATATAATTTATTCAATTCCGAAGACTACAACTATTTTTAAATTTTTTTTGAAATGTGTTCTACATGGGCATGACCCACTGTGGCGCTGTTAAACTGCTGTCAAATGGTGTTATTATTAACGTCCGTGTTCATCAGGTACATTTTAGTCTGCCTCATGCAATAATGAAGGTGATAAAACCTATTTTCAGAGACTTAGCAGCACCTGAACTGTTGAAAAAGTGTATTCACGGAAAAACTCAAAACCCCAATGAAAGTGTAAATAGTGTTATATGGTCGAGAATCCCCAAGACTGTATTTGTTGGAATAGAAACACTTCACTTTGGTGTGTATGATGCTGTTGCGACTTTCAATGATGGCAACATTGTAAGGTGCAAGGTATTTAGAAATATGGGAATGAAGATAGGTTCTAACATGGTACGAGCGATGCTTGCTTTAGACAAGGAACGCCTTCGGGCTGCAGACAGGGCTGTAAAGAGTCTAGAAATACAAGCAAGAGTAAACAGGAGGAGGAACAAGAGGAAGCTGGAGGAGGAGTTTGCAGAGGATGAAGATAATCCATTCTACGGACCTGGAATGCACTAAAAAGTTAATCCAATCTTTGTCGCTCGATTCCCAAAACTTTTATTTTCTCATACTAATTACATGTTTTCTAAGGATCCTCCAAACATATTTGTTTCAAACTTTCAGTAAATGTTACACAGTACCTTCTGCATAATTTAACACAGACTTTTTCCAAAAAACTGTATATTTTTGAATATATAAATAAAAAAATTGCAAAAAAATATTGTGAATTTTCATTACAATTGAAAAAAAATCATCTTTAATAACTGAACTAAAATTTTGTAAAATCCCTGTGTTAAGTTGTAGACCATATTTCAATAAATAATCTGTAAAAAGTTCAACTTCCTACCTCAAATACTTTGTGAGGAAAGATGTAATTTATAAGCGTTATTTGAACATTGCAAGTATAGGGCGTTCCGGAGCCCCTTAAACCTAACTAACCTAAGGACATCACACACATCCACGCCCGAGGCAGGATTCGAACCTGCGACCGCAGTAGTCGCGCGGTTCCGGACTGAAGCGCCTAAAACCGCTCGGCCTTCGCGGCCGGCAACTAATCACAATTTGCGTCATATGCGCCCGAGCATTGTCCTGCAAAATGGTAGGCAGGTCGTGCGGAAAACGTCACCGCTTGTAATTCTAAGCTTGTCGCATGCTGTGTTCCGAAAACGAACATCTTACAGGAAGTAGCGGTGACGCTTTCTGCAAGACCCGCCCATCATTTTACAAGACAGAGCTCGGGCGCTAATGATGCAAGTTGTGGCTGATTTGTTCGATCGTTTATACGGGATGTCATGTAGCAAAAACTTTCTGTCTTCTCTAGTGTGATGCTGCTTAATGTAACTGAACAAAGGTTGGCGTAGTTCACAACTAATTGTGGGTGTTTATACGCAGCCCATATTGTTAGAGAGGAGCACAGCAATTATCTGTGATTGTAACAGCAATCGTGGCATCATTAGCGTACAGCACGGCCTGTGGGACTTCTTTCTGTATGTTCCTATGATGACTTCCGAAACAAGAATAAACAGCAGAAGTAACAAAGCAGATCCCTCATGCAAGCATACTGTTGCAGGACAGGTTCCGGATAATGCTGCTGGGATATTTTCTCGACTGCTGGTTACTTTCTATATCATCCTCACCTAGTCAACAAGTACATCTGGGCACCTCCGTGGTTACGTGGTTAGCGTCTCTGGCTACTAACACATCGGGTCACGTTTTGAATTCCATGTGGATAACTCAGATTTTCTGATGAAAGCGTCTGGAACGGAGTTCACTCAGCCTCGTGACTAGTGATGGGGAGCTCGTGAATGAGTCGTTCAAATGAACGCTTCACTTCAGTGAAGTGTGAACTTGCCACTCAATTTCAATGAACTGGTACTTCAAACTCTTCACAGATAGCACACTCCACACTTTTTTCTAGTTCACTCACTCTCTTCCCCTCTCCCTCACCCACGTCACTCCTCCTCCCATCACTTCACTCCTCCCTGTCCTGCCCGTCGACGAATCGCGCAGTGTTAGTGGGGAACGATAGGTTTAGGACGGGTGGAGGAGGCAGCGTCTGCTGCTACCTGCAGTGCTGACATTACTCGTGACTATCTGTGCAGTTATACTTCGCGTCTACGGGTAGCCTACCGTTGGCAGCACTTGCAGACAAATGAACATAAACGAAGAGGCTGGCTGGGTGAGCACGCACAGCCAACATGAAAATAAAAGGTTTGTTAATAACACTGAAAGAGGGATTTTACCTGAAATCGTACCAATGACTACAGGTGACAGTTTACGTTTTGAATCTAGAAGGTTATTATTCTCAACAAAAATAAAATCTACAGGAAAACTTCTGAATAATTACTTAACGTAGATATATAGACTGTGACAGTGGTAAACATACTCATTCTATTTTGGATTAAATTTTACAAGGAACATAAAATTGGACTGCATTTCGTTGGTAGCCCTATTTTTCAGTTCATGAATACAACAAATAATATTTCATTTGGCAGATAAAGACTTTTTTGGACGCTTCATGAGAAAATTTCGAGCAAGATTAAATGTAATACCTTCTTTATATGTGACAGGCTTCTCTGTTTATCTTTCTTTTGTCCCCTTCGACCATGCTCTATTTAAGTTAACTCAGACGCTGTAAGAGCGTAAAACGTTGCGTTCACGTTACTGCATAGTTGGCCATCTGTTGGTAAAATTATGAAGTATTACGAAGCTTTATTGTACGAGCGAGGCGAAGCGAGCGTAGCAGCGGCTGAGCGGCGAACTGGGGAACTTCGACAGGCTTCCGTACTTCACGAATGAACTACTTCATTTGAACGCTTCACGGCAAAGAGTGAAATGAATGAAGTAGTTCACTGGAGTGAACGAGTTCGACCCATCTCTACTCGTGACACCAGTTGGGAATCTATTTGATAAAATGTGTAAAGGAATTGATACGAAAGGTGCGGAAGTGATGTCAAATAGAAATTCTTGCACTAGGCTAGTAGCCTGATGACATTTTTTTTTTAGAAGTATCTCTGGAGCACCTTGATCACGGATGCCATACAATGTGTCAATTAATGGGGAATATGGACGGAGACTTTTCCGAATGAAAGTAAACCATGCGCAGGGGCTCTACTTTATCTCTGCATTTTTGTATGAGGTAGCGGACTGAAAAAAATTCGACTGCGCTATCACATTCTCTGATAAAGCCATGTTGCTTAACGTATCTCACACATACATGGACTGAATAAACTTTTGTAGTCTACAATGCGTGACTTCCATGATCACTTTCTTTGGCTGTATGTATGCTCATACGGTACTGCGCTTCAGTATTCGACGGAACTGGACCCACTTTTTGGGTAAGCCTGGCGAAGTAAATACGATGAAACGATCGCTTATAAAGGTTGCAAAATCGAACTCTGAAACTAGCTTTGTCGAATGTCCCGACGACGGGACTGCGGGACAGAGTGGGCGATAGACGAACGACTTTTAAGAGAAATTTGGATGTCACAGAATCGACACATTCACTGTCAGGGCAGCAGGGTGAAGCTCAATACTGTCACCATGTGGTCACACCTTCTCCCGGAAAACACGCTCTTGTAACATAGGAATTTCGTGTGTTTCAGATCGACACAAGAAAGAATGGCTGGGGAAGGAAAGAAAATACTCTGACGAGAAAAAAAAATCCCAAAACCAACAAATAGGTGAGGTAGAAAAAGAAATTTCTGGAATACATTTCTCTACGTAACATATTTAAGTAATTAACGTTGCAAATTCACAGGTTGATGTAAGCACATCAAACGCCATTGCAAATGTGCAATGCTGGTGCATTACACTGAGGTGTCAAAAGTCGTGGGATAGCGATAAGCACACATACAGATGGCGGTAGTATAGCGTACACAAGATATAAAAGGGCAGCACAATGGCAGGGCTGTCGTTTGAACTCAGGTGATTCATGTGAAAAGGTTTCCGACGCGTTTATTGCCGCACAATTGGACTTTGAACGCGGAATGAGACATCATATTTCGGAATGTTACGGAATTAAATATTCCGAAATCCACAGTGTCAAGAGTGTGCGGAGAATACCAAATTTCAGGCGACTACCTCTCGCCTCGGACACTGCAGTGGCCAATGGCCTTCACTTAATGACTGAGAGCAGTGGCGTTTGAGAGCGCCATGCACTCTGCTTTGCTTATTGCATCCGTCTCGTGTCTCCCACGCGGATCCTCTATGATTTGATCCCCTTCCACATTTCCTCCTGTTCCTTGAACGAATACGAATCCTATATGTCTCCCACAAACTGGATCCCCCCCCCCCCCCCCATCCTTTGGTTTCCCCCATCCTCTCCCACCCCAGCCCGCTTCCGCACCTGTACCACAGTGTCCTGCCTGGTCTCCATCTTCACACACTCCATACCCTCGCCCAAGGTGGCTTCTGGCAACTCCCCCTCCCGGATAATGTCCTCGCGCCTTCCATATACACCTCCTACCATATCTAATCCCTCCTTCTTCCCCCCTACCCTCCTTGGGGCTCCCTCTCTCCCTCCCTCTCCCCCTTCCCTTCTTTTTCCTTTTCCCCTGCTGCCCACCTTCTTTCTCCTTTCCACCCCCTCAGGCTTCCGGCTCCTTTCCTTCTCCCCTCCACCGCCCCCCTCCTCCCCCCTCCTGGTTTCCCGCTACCGTCTCTCCCCCCTCCCTTTTCTTCCCTCCCTTACCCTTCCTATGGTGGTGTGTCGTGGGGTTTCCTACCGTGGGGTTTCCTACGAGCAGTGGAGCACTAAACCTGTCAGAGGCCCAGGCCGGCATAACTAATTGAGGCTCCCCTTGCTGCCCCCTCCCAACCTCCTCACCACACAGGAGTTCTCCGAAAGTTTCAAACGCAAACGGAAGGAAGTCCCACATTGCTTATCATCTTCATTTTGTGTCGTGATAATTTACAAGATATAACTTTATTTTGTGTAACACTGAATGTGACTGCTCTCGTTGCTATTATTCAATAGCTATGTTGCTCCTTATACGACAGAAATCATTACATGATTTCTGTTGTTCAAATCTATTATTTATGTCTCGCAACCAAGTCCGCATAGAGCGAGCGGGGTGTATAAAAATGAATCCTATTTCCCAAACGAAGAGGAAGGTGACTGCCTATATAAAACTTCGTTCAGTGCATGGTGGAGGGAACTTTACTTACGGATTTCAACAAAAGCCACAGTGTTGCTCCGATCTTGATGAAATTTTGTACATTTGATCTTCAAAACAAGGGGAACCTCACCGTCTACGTGAAATTTCATGCGGTGTATGGCTGAGGGTACCTTACAACAGAATTACACACCATTTGACTGATCAGCTTGGAAGTTGGCTCATGTATGTACGTTTTCGTGGTGAAGGCATTTATACAAGCCAACGTATTCTGGACGGCGGAAAGTTGGCCTACCTTTAAATAAATTCAACATCATTTCGTCAATCAGCATGAAAGTTGGCAGATAAACGCTAGTGACAACACCTTCACTGAGGGTGAGCGACTGGGGTAGACAAACAGTGGGGGGAGGCTCAGTTCGCAAACATCTCATTAGGGAACCTGTTGCTCGGGACAGCTTCATTACCTGCTGCGCCCTTGTAGGAAACCCCACGTAGCCTATGGTGGTAGGTCCCCCCCCCCCCCTTTCCGTGCAGTGATTTTTAACGTTTTTGTTGTGGTGTCAGCATTTTTCCAGTGCCGTGTGCAGTGTTACGTTACATCACCACCAACAGCGTCATTCATTTGTGTTCTCACTGTGATGCTTCTTTGTTTCCGCTTCGGTGTACAGTACCCATTCCCTGCGTGTGTGTGTGGCCCTTATCTACTTTTTTTTAATCTACCTTTTATACTCATCTGTTTTTGTTATCGTTTATTCACTCATTTTTACCATTCTCGTTTATGTACTATTTTCTCATTTGCTTATGTTTTTTGTAACTCTCTTGGCTGAAGAGCGGTGTATTGTGCCGCTGCCAGGCCACCCCATTATGGGGAGTGAAATAACAATAAAGGAAAAAAGTGGCGTTTAAGTACAGTTGTCAGAGCTAACAGACAAGCAACACTGCGTAAAATAACGTACATATCCGTAGGACAGTGCGGCGAAATGTGGCGCTAATGGACTATGGCAGCAGACGACTGACACGAACGCCTTTGCTAACAGCATGACATCGCCTGCAGCGCTTCTCCTGGGCTTCTGGCCTCATCAGTTGGATCCTGGAGGACTGGAAAACCGTGGCCTGGTCAGGAGAGTCCCGATTACAGTTAGGAGGAGCTGATGGTGGAGATCGAGAGTGGCACAGACCCCATGAAGCCATGGAACCAAGTGATCGACAAGGCACTGTGCGAGCTATTGGCTGCTCCATAACGATGTGGGCTGTGTTTACGTTGAATGGATTGGGTCCTCTGGATGTTCCGGTACTCGGAGACTAGTTGTAACCGTTCGTAGAAGTCATGTTCCCAAACGAAGGTGGTACTTTTATGCATGACTATGCACCATGTCACTGGGCCACAATTGTTTGCGACTGGTTTTAAGATCATTCTTGACAGTTGTAGCGACATGAATCCCGTCGAACATTTATGGGTCATAATCGAGAAGTCAGTTCGTGCACAAAATCGTGCACAGCCATCGCTTTTTCGATTATAGATGGGTATAGAGACAGCATGGCTCAATATTTCTGCAGGGGACTTCCAATGACATGTTGTATCCTTATCACATAGAGTTGCTGCACTATGGCGAGCATAAGGAAGTTGGATACAATATTAGGAGGTATACCATGACTTTTCTCACCTCAGTGTAGTAACCGGTATTACCGCTAGAATCCATCACTTGCTTATCAACATTTATTGGCCAATCTGAAGATGTCTTGAATCAGGCGAATTGCGTGTCATTGACGAATAAATGAACAGTAATTTCAACATCACTACCAAGACTGTTTTCTTCTGCTCATTCCTCGGTTTTTAAGAGTTTTTTGTGGCAATGTGGTGCCAGCTACTACTGGAGTTGCTGCTTCAGACGGTGTAAGATGTGCCACAACCGTACCACCCTTTCAGTAGTGCCTCGAGGCTGTCCGGTGCCTGGTCTTCTTGCGATAGTACCTTCCCACTGCGAGCACTAGTATACAATGGCTACTTCCCTGCAAAGTCTTGCAATATCGTGGAAGGACCATTCAACTTCCCGTAGCCTTGTTACATGACCTCGTTCAAACTCGGTGTGGCGTTGATAATAGCGTCGTCGTCTTGAAAGGCATTCCTGGCTGACATCAACACACTAAGTCCAGTCTCAAAGGTAAATAGTGCTCCCGAATGTTACAGTGTGTATTTAAAGCAAACCTGATTTGCATCGTCATATCGGCACTAGTACAGCCACTCTTATGCGACTGCTGTGAAATTTGAATAGACATCTTCCAGTTGCAGAAACACGCCTCCCAACTTTCGTTTATCTCGCACAACTCCTTCTTAGTCTTGGGATTTTTTTCCGTCAGCGTAGAAATGTACATATAACGACTGAAGGAACATTCACCAGGACTACCGAAGATCGAGAGGAATACCCGTAAACAAGATCAATGCATTTACATATTCAATTTTGCCTTGTTGTTACTGCTACTGCGACCTAATCCTCGGTCGTGAATTAACATAAGAGCCCAATCTACAGGTCATCCAAGAAAAATCCTACAATAGTCTTAAATAACTACAACCACTAACCGAACGAACATCGGGATAGCACATCTCTACCATTGTATTGTACTATATGGAACTGGGGACCTAGAAACGACGGAGAGGCTTCCTCCCTGCCGTAGACCTCAGTGGTATGGAACCCCACAACAGGCTACAGCAGTCCACTCACGCCACCGCCGCCCCACACCGAACTCAGGGTTATTGTGCGGTGTGCGGTTCGGATCCCCGCCCCCAGGAATGTCTCAAACCAGATGAGTGTACTCCAATGTTTGCGTGGTAGAGTGATTATGGTGTACGCATAAGTGGAGATAGTGTTTTGCGCAGCGATCGCTGTCATAGTGTAACTGAGGTGGAATAAAGGGAACGAGCCCGCATTCGCCAAGGCAGGGGAAAACCGCCTTAAAAACAATCCACAGACTGGCCGGCAAACCGGACCTCGACACTAATCCCCCGGGCGGATTTGTGACGGGGACTACACGCATTCCTGCTCGGAAAGCAGTGCATTAGACCGCATGGCTAACCAGGCGGGGTATCTCTACCACACTACACACTCTAAAGCCTTAATCCGACCAGTGGTACCTTGCACCACTGTAGCTTGGTTTATTGCTTGACCAAAATTCTACACTCCTGGAAATTGAAATAAGAACACGGTGAATTCATTGTCCCAGGAAGGGGAAACTTTATTGACACATTCCTGGGGTCAGATACATCACATGATCACACTGACAGAACTACAGGCACATAGACACAGGCAACAGAGCATGCACAATGTCGGCACTAGTACAGTGTGTATCCACCTTTCGCAGCAATGCAGGCTGCTATTCTCCCATGGAGACGATCGTAGAGATGCTGGATGTAGTCCTGTGGAACGGCTTGCCATGCCATTTCCACCTGGCGCCTCAGTTGGACCAGCGTTCGTGCTGGACGTGCAGACCGCGTGAGACGACGCTTCATCCAGTCCCAAACATGCTCAATGGGGGACAGATCCGGAGATCTTGCTGGCCAGGGTAGTTGACTTACACCTTCTAGAGCACGTTGGGTGGCACGGGATACATGCGGACGTGCATTGTCGTGTTGGAACAGCAAGTTCCTTTGCCGGTCTAAGAATGGTACAACGATGGGTTCGATGACGGTTTGGATGTACCGTGCACTATTCAGTGTCCCCTCGACGATCACCAGTGGTGTACGGCCAGTGTAGGAGATCGCTCCCCACACCATGATGCCGGGTGTTGGCCCTGTGTGCCTCGGTCGTATGCAGTCCTGATTGTGGCGCTCACCTGCACGGCGCCAAACACGCATACGACCATCATTGGCACCAAGACAGAAGCGACTCTCGTCGCTGAAGACGACACGTCTCCATTCGTCCCTCCATTCACGCCTGTCGCGACACCACTGGAGGCGGGCTGCACGATGTTGGGGCGTGAGCGGAAGACGGCCTAACGGTGTGCGGGACTGTAGCCCAGCTTCATGGAGACGGTTGCGAATGGTCCTCGCTGATACCCCAGGAGCAACAGTGTCCCTAATTTGCTGGGAAGTGGCGGTGCGGTCCCCTACAGCACTGCGTAGGATCCTACGGTCTTGGCGTGCATCCGTGCGTCGCTGCGGTCCGGTCCCAGGTCGACGGGCACGTGCACCTTCCGCCGACCACTGGCGACAACATCGATGTACTGTGGAGACCTCACGCCCCACGTGTTGAGCAATTCGGCGGTACGTCCACCCGGCCTCCCGCATGCCCACTATACGCCCTCGCTCAAAGTCCGTCAACTGCACATACGGTTCACGTCCACGCTGTCGCGGCATGCTACCAGTGTTAAAGACTGCGATGGAGCTCCGTATGCCACGGCAAACTGGCTGACACTGACGGCGGCGGTGCACAAATGCTGCGCAGCTAGCGCCATTCGACGGCCAACACCGCGGTTCCTGGTGTGTCCGCTGTGCCGTGCGTGTGATCATTGCCTGTACAGCCCTCTCGCAGTGTCTGGAGCAAGTATGGTGGGTCTGACACACCGGTGTCAATGTGTTCTTTTTTCCATTTCCAGGAGTGTATGATTTCTTCCAGATCCTCGAATGCTACGCAGTCTGTGTCGCCTTCCACATCCGTCTTCATCCCCCACTAGCACCGTGTATGAACTTTTCAATTTTTTCTCTCTCCTCTCACTTTGAACACTTCCTGCAAACTTGACACCAACCACCCTACAGTTTCATTGCTAAAGATTAACTCTTATATTTTGCCTCACTTATAGCAACACATCCCCCAAACTTACACCTAGACACTCCCTTCATCCTGTTCCAACGAAACTTTAACCGCCTCCATCTATCAGATCGTGAAATCTGCCCATCCTCTTAACTTCAACAGAACACCCCCACCCCATTTCCTTCCTTTCTTTCCAAAAATTTGGTTCAGTGTCCCTCTCTCTTTCTCCCACTCCGCATAATACCCAAAACACCATTCCCCCCCCCCCCCAAAAAAACAACCCTCGCCAAGACTTATTTTCTATAAGTTAAGTGCATCATTTTATTATACAGTCATCCATTGGCTGTATTTTATAAATGTGCCAACTGCTGTTTTAATAATATTGAAAACGTGTGTGTATTATATATTTTTAGTTTTTTGGAAATTTGAGAGGTGGCATGAGCCCCCTCTGATATTTCTATCTTACTCTGAGTAATTCGATTTTCCTCTCTAACTGCATGCTGTGAAAAGTCGCTACTCCTTCACACGCGGACTTCCCATGCAGCGTCTCTCGTCACCCGGGTGATCTGGTGACAGGTGGATTCTGCTGTTCTTGAAAGGGCTAAGCCGACGGGTGCAAGGGAGTCGAGTGGATGCTTTCCAGATGCCGGCATTGTCATAAGAGCGGCGGTGACACGCCCACAGGGGCCTGACAGAGCGGCTTGGCTAGAGATTCCGTTACTTCACAGAAACTTAGTGAAAACACTTTCTGGCGGGCTACCAGTGAGGCGTTGGAATGACTTGTGTTCCCAGGCAGTCTTGGTGGGCAAATTCCCGCGTTTTCTGCAAAATCATAACTGTGATTGGCTGGCTCAGAGGATAGCTCCGTGGCGTACCAAAATCGGCGTAGAAATTGGCGCCAAGTATCTCCATTGGTGGAATAGTACTGCATCGGCAATAGAGGGGAATTTTCCGCCGGTTTTCGAGTTGCTGATTGGAACGTTTAACCACGACCACTGTCGTGGGGGCGCCAATGTTCTGTGCTCGGCTTGTACGGGTGCTCTTGAGAGAGTCGGCTCTCGCCTTTCGGTCGGAGTAGGTTACAAGACTGAGCTCTCGCTGCTCTGGACAGTCTGCCTTCCGTTGGCTGTCTAGTATACTTTCATTTAATTGTAACTGTTTGACGAAGTTGCTGAAGTTTCGACTTCAACGTAACTTTCTGAGTACAGTTGGCAATCGAGCGTTCTGCATACAAGAAGCCTATGTTGTTCGTCTTGAGCAGTTTTGGCTAAAGTTGACTGTAGCAGAGTTACTGTGTGACTTCTCTTGTTAAAATCACTCACTGTACCATCCGTGATTGTGTAGCGAGCCTTCTTTGTCTCCCTCAGAGGGGTATTTGTGTTGCTAGGAAGTCTTTAGTCTGGAACAACCAAACCAGGAGATTTTGTTTCGGGCTATACTCACGACATTATCATCACAACGATGGGACGTCGAAGCAACCAGCCATCGCCTCCGGCACGCCATATCGTGTCCTTGCAGTTAAGAAGACAGCTTGGTAATGTACGTCCGCAGCACCAGCAAATCAGAGACTTTTGCTAGGTGATAATCAGAGCTCAGCGGAGCGTGCCTGTTCGTCTTTTCTAACTTTGTTCTGTCTTGGGTGTTCATTGTCTGAGTTATCACTACTGTAGCAGCAATTAATGTTGGGTTGGCTAGGTGTTTCTCTAAGATTTGAGTTGCAAGGGGTTGGCTCCACATACTGCTTGGTCATAAATGTCTCAATCTAGTTTATGGACAACTTCACCTTCACAGCATTTATTTGAGCATCCAATTTGATGTATAGTAAATGATCTGTGTGCTTTGTTTATTATTTTGAGTTTAGTCATAATAAATCAAATTGTTATTTTGGACAGAACATTCATTCTGTTAATCGGTAGAACAACCCTTTCATTTCTCACTACGTTAATGAAATTTTCCTTAATTTCTATCCAATTAAATTGTTGCAGGTGCCAAACTCTTTTCTACTCCACTTGCAGGGTCGATTACAGTCAGTTCGCATTTCTTCTTAATCCATGTACAACAGAAAAAGTAGGAGTTAGAAAAGGGGGGGCTTAGAGCATCATTTCCATATGAAGATTCTAGAAGAATTTAGTGTTAAATACACTGCTAGCCCCGGCACCTCGCAAATTATGTCTTGTATTTTATAAATGCTTTCGTCTGAAGAATGACAATGTACCTCTACCAATGTACCATCGCCCTCATAAGCGAGGGAATAAAAACAAAATGAAAAAACTGGAACGGTATAGTGTAGGGGGGGGGGGGGGGGGGCGGTGAGGCCTCTAGGGATCGTTTCGAGTCAGAAATGCACTCACAGAAGAAGTTTGCTTTGTTGAGTGTCCGGGACCGATACGAGAATTTTTTCCACACAGGCGATATATCATTCAACGAGCCTTCTCACGAAATTTCAATCACAAACTTTCTCCTCCGTACGCGAAAATATTTTGTTGACTCCAGCCTACTTAGGGAGAAAGGATCATCATAATAAAATAAGGGAAATCAGAACTCGCACGGAAAGATGTAGGTGTTCGTTTTTTCCGCGCGCTGTTCGAGACTGAAACAGTAGAGAATTATTGTGAAGGTGGTTCGATGAACCCTCTGCCAGGCATTTAAGTGTGATTTGCGGAGTATCCATGTAGATGTACACTATGTGATCAAAAGTATCCGGACACCCCCAAAAACATTCGACTTTCATATTAGGTGCATTGCGCTGCCAACTACTGCCAGGTACTGCATATCAGCGACCTCAGTAGTCATTAGACATCGCGAGAGAGCTGAATGGGGCGCTCCGCAGAACTCATGGACTCCATACATGGTGAGGTGATTGGGTGTCACTTGTGTCATACGTCTTTAAGCGCGATTTCCACGCTCCTAAACATCCCTAGGTCCACTGTTTCCGACGTGATAGTGAAGTGGATACGTGAAGGGACACGTAGAGCACAAAAGCGTACAGGCCGACCTCGTCTGTTGACCGACAAAGACCGCAGTCAATTGAAGAGGGTCGTAATGTGTAATAGGCGCCGGCCGGGGTGGCTTTGCGGTTCTAGGCGCTACAGTCTGTAGCCGAGCGACTGCTGCGGTCGCAGGTTCGAATCCTGCCTTGGGCATGGATGTGTGTGATGTCCTTAGGTTAGTTAGGTTTAAGTAGTTCCAAGCTCTAGGCGACTGATGACCACAGATGTTAAGTCCCACAGTGCTCAGAGCCATTTGAACCATTTTGTAATAGCCAGATATCTATTGAGACCATCCCACAGGAATTCCAAACTGCATCAGGATTCACTGCAAGTACTATGACAGTTAGGATGGAGGTGAGAAAACTTGGATTTCATGGTCGAGCAGCTCCTGATAAGCCAAACATCACGCCTCGCTTGTTGTAAGGAGCGTAAATATTGGACGACTGAACACTGAAAAAACTTTATGTGGAGTGACGAATCACGGTAAACAATGTGGCGATCCGATGAGAGGGTGTGGGTACGGCGAATGCGAGGTGAAAGTCATCTGCCAACGCGTGTAGTGCAAACAGTAACATTCGGAGGCGGTGGTGTTATAGTATGGTCGTGTTCTTCATGTAGGGGCTTGCACCCCTTGTTATTTTGCGTGGCACTATCACAGCACAGTCCTACATTAATGTTTTAAGCACCTACTTACTTACCATTGCTGAAGAGCAATTCGGGGTGGCGATTGCCTCATTCAACACCATGGAGCACCTATTCATAACGAACGGCCTGTGGCGGAGTGGTTACTCGACAGTAACATCCCTGTCCTGACTTGAATCCTGTAGATCACCTTTGGGATGTTTCGGAACGCCGGCTTCGTGCCAGGCCACACCGACCGCAGTGCAGCACTCCGTGAAGAATGGGCTGCCATTCCGCAAGAAACCTTCCAGCACCTGAAGTATGCCTGCGAGAGTGGAAGCTGTCATCAATGCTAAAGGTAGGTGTTGTGTACATAGTTCCGCCTAGTCAGCGCGTACACAACTTTCCCACTAGAGCGCGCCCCGCTAAGCACAACAGTGCAGGCACAGCGCTCGTCCATCTCCGCACTACGAGATGGCGCTGCCATAGAGACAGACCAAATTCTGCTTCCGCCGATCAGCGTATTAATATGTAATGCAGCCAATGAGATTGCTGCTAACGTAGAACCTTTTCTCCTCGCGGATCACACTCGCACAGAGATACATGAACGCACGAGGTATTATAACGAGTGTACAGACCTCCGATTAGTCAGTCTGCATTTGTCTGTACCAGTCTGTACCAGTCTGCATTAGTCTGTACCAGTCTGTACGAGTTCTACATTTGACTGTACCAGTCTATAGTCAAGTTTCAGTCTGCGCCTAATAAGATTATCATATTCCTGTACATAGCCATGAAGATAAATGTATAGACACTTTTGTCATGTATCAGAGATGTATGTGAGAATAAGATTAACATACCAATGCCAAAGGAACTTCAGATTGTCGATTGTAAATAACATTCAGAACCAAGTTAAGTAATTTTTATGCTTGTTATTATTGTAATAAATGTGTGTGAAAATTAATCAAGTTCTGTTTAAAGTTGGTCACCGTCAATCTGCTACTTTAAGCGTGAAAGTGGCATTTCTATCGTCTGACCTAACGGCAGAAGATAAACGCGCCACGATTAGACCACCAGACATATTGCTGACACTCGCCTACTTCGTTAGAGCGACAAGTCAAATAATCTGATGGTGTGTGTACCGAAGGTCTTACAGTACGCGCACCACATATACAATGTGGCGATTCGATGGCAGGGTGTGGGTATGGCAAATGCCCGGTGAATGTCATCTGCCAGCGTGTGTAGTGCCAACAGTAAAATTCTGAGGTGGTGATGTTATGGCGTGGTCGTGTTTTTCATGGAGGGGGCTTGCACGCCTTGTTGTTTTGCATGGCACTATCACAGCACAGGACTACATTGATGTTTTAAGCACCTTCTTACTTCCCACCGTTCAAGAGCAGTTGGGTGATGGCGATTGCATCATTCAACATCCAGTACCTGTTCATAATGCACGGCCTGTGGCGGAGTGATTACACGACAATACATCCCTGTAATAGACTGGCCTGCACAGAGTCTTGACCTGACTCCTACAGAACGCCTTTGGGATGCTTTGGAACGCCGGCTTCGTGCCAGGCCCCGCCGACCTACATCGATACCTCTCCTCAGTGCAGAACTTCGTGAAGAATGGGCTGCCATTCCTCAAGAAACCTGCCAGCATCTGACTGAACGTATGCCTGTGAGAGTGGAAACTGTCATCAATGCTAAGGGTGGGCCAACACCGTATTGAACTCCATCATTACCAATGAATGGCGTCACGAACTTGCAAGTCATTTTCAGCCAGGTGTCCGGATACATTTGATCACATAGTGCAGATGTAGATGCGCAATCTGAAACACACTTAAGATTTTGGAGCTCTACGCTTGGCACAGTCAGTTAATCAGGCTGGTTTTGACGCAAGTGCGAAACGCGCCCCCACAGCAACGAGTAGTCTATTCTGGCCGAAAGTACTGTTTGAACCGGCCCTGAGAGTCGCCCCCACCTTGTCCCCGGAGAGCTGTCCGGCGGGGCAGGGCAGCTGGTGGTCGGCGTGCAGCAGCGCCTGCTGCAGTAGCGCCGCCGGCGTCAGCAGCAGTGCGAATGCGCCGCGGGCAGGCTCCAGCGCGCCGGCGGGCCGGCTGCGACCGGACTCGCTGATCGCCTGCAGCAGCGGCGCGTACGGGCTGCCCGAAACACCTGCTGGCATGCAGAAGCAGCTTTGCTTTCCTGTGGAACGTGTACACGGGTACTTAAGGTCAAAGGAGGAAGAAACATTAGGCTGTAACGTCCTGTCGACGACATGTTAAGGCGAGTGGGACACAAGTGATACAGGCCGCAGGATATACCAATTCTTTTCCGATGCAAGGGAGACACTAAAACTCAAACATATCGATCCCAGCGGCGGTATTTCTTAACAGGACACGGCCCTTACCCCACGCATTTTAAGTGCGTAAGTTTGAGGCAGACACCAACATCTGTATCTACATCTACATCTACATCTACATTATTATTCTGCAATTCACATTTAAGTGCTTGGCAGAGGGTTCATCGAACCACAATCACACTATCTCTCTACCATTCCACTCCCGAACAGCGCGCGGGAAAAACGAACACCTAGACCTTTCTGTTCGAGCTCTGATTTCTCTTATTTTATTTTGATGATCATTCCTACCTATGTAGGTTGGGCTCAACAAAATATTTTCGCATTCGGAAGAGAATGTTGGTGACTGAAATTTCGTAAATAGATCTCACCGCGACGAAAAACTTCTTTGCTTTAATGACTTCCATCCCAACTCGCGTATCATATCTGCCACACTCTCTCCCCTATTACGTGATAACACAAAACGAGCTGCCCTTTTTTTGCACCCTTTCGATGTCCTCCGTCAATCCCACCTGGTAAGGATCCCACACCGCGCAGCAATAGTCTAACAGAGGACGAACGAGTGTAGTACAAGCTGTCTCTTTAGTGGACTTGTTGCATCTTCTAAGTGTCCTGCCAATGAAACGCAACCTTTGGCTCGCCTTCCCCACAATATTATCTATGTGGTCTTTCCGACTGAAGATGTTCGAAATTTTAACACCCAAGAACTTAGTTGAATTGACAGCCTTGAGACTTGTAATATTTATCGAGTAATTGAATTCCAACGGATTTCTTTTGGAACTCATGTGGACCACCTCACACTTTTCATTATTTAGCGTCAACTGCCACCTGCCACACCATACAGCAATCTTTTCTAAATCGCTTTGCAACTGATACTGGTCTTCGGATGGCCTTACTAGACGGTAAATAACAGCATCATCTGCGAACAACCTAAGAGAACTGCTCAGATTGTCACCCAGGTCATTTATATAGATCAGGAACAGCAGAGGTTCCAGGACGCTTCCCTGGGGAATACCTGATATCACTTCAGTTTTACTCGATGATTTGCCGTCTATTTACTACGAACTGCGTCCTTCCTGACAGGAAATCACGAATCCAGTCGCACAACTGAGACGACACCCCATAGGCCCGCAGCTTGATTAGAAGTCACTTGTGAGGAACGGTGTCAAAAGCTTCCCGGAAATCTAGAAATACGGAATCAACTTGAGATCCCCTGTCGATAGCGGCCATTACTTCGTGCGAATAAAGAGCTAGCTGCGTTGCACAAGAACTATGTTTTTTGAAACCATGCTGATTACGTATCAATAGATCGTTCCCTTCGAGGTGATTCATAATGTTTGAATACAGTATATGCTCCAAAACCCTACTGCAAACCGACGTCAATGATATAGGTCTGTAGTTCGATGGATTTCTCCTACTATCCTTCTTAAACACTGGTGCGACCTGCGCAGTTTTCCAATCTGTAGGTACAGACAGATCTGTCGGTGAGCGAACGGTTGTATGTGATTGCTAAGTATGGAGCTATTGTATCAGCGTAATCTAAAAGGAACCTAATCGGTATACAATCTGGACCTGAAGACTTGCCCGTATCAAGCGATTTGAGTTGCTTCGTAGCCCCTAAGGTATCTACTTCTAAGAAACTCATGCTAGCAGCTGTTCGTGTTTGAAATTCTGGAATATTCCATTCGTCTTCCCTGGGATGTGTGGGGAAGGAGGCTCTCCAGCACATCGTCTTTTTCTGCGGTCAATATACCAACAGCACACACATATTACACTTAAACCACAACAATATTCAAGACACTATACACGCAGTGTTCAGAGACGAAGACCAATGGACCATATTAAACGCTATCACTGACGATATATCCAAAGCGAAATATAGAAGCCTCGCGGGATTAGCCGAGCAGTCATGGGTGCCACCACGGGCATGGGTGTGTGTGTTTGTCCTTAGGATAATTTAGGTTAAGTAGTGTGTAAGCTTAGGACTGATGACCTTAGCAGTTAAGTCCCATAAGATTTCACACACATTTGAACAAGCCGGCCGGAGTGGCCGAGAGGTTCTAGACGCTGAAGCCTGCCTCGGGCATGGATGTGTGTGTCGTCCTTAGGTTAGTTAGGTTTAAGTAGTTCTAAGCTCTAGGGGACCATCTGAACCATATTTGAACATTTGAACATTTTCTTCGAAATATAAAATGTCCGAGACAAACAATGAGCCTACATGCAAAGACAGGAAGGAATCTACAGGATGGAAAACAACGTTGATTCAAACGTGGAATCAGGTGATGATAGTGATCCCGACACGACCATCAATGAAAATAAAAAAATACCCAAAATAAACAACGAAATAGCTTTCTTTCTTTCTTTTTTAAAAAAAGAACATTAATCTCAACAACTCTGTATGCAAGTAGAAAAAGAACACGCTGACATCATGGAGTAAAGACAATTATTAGAGGTTAAGGTTTGGT
This sequence comes from Schistocerca americana, assembly GCF_021461395.2. Taxonomy (NCBI): domain Eukaryota; kingdom Metazoa; phylum Arthropoda; class Insecta; order Orthoptera; family Acrididae; genus Schistocerca; species Schistocerca americana. Next base: position 320,597,059 of record NC_060121.1, on the reverse strand, counting down.
TTTTAGGAAATCTAGATGGCTCTGAGCACTATGGGACTTAACATCTGAGGTCATCAGTCGCCTAGAACTTAGAACTACTTAAACCTACCTAACCTAAGGACATCACACACATCCATGCCCGAGGCAGGATTAGAACCTGCGACCGTAGCAGCAGCGCTGTTCCGGAGTGAAGTGCCTAGAACCGCTCGGCCACCGCGGCCGGCCTAGGAAATCTAGAGTTGTTAGGTTTAGATGAAGAGCTGTGATTTGCGGTCGGCGGCTTGATGGAAAATTCCGAGGCACTCACCATCATACATACTTGGTGAAGTGACGTCCTTCCACTATCATCTTTCCTATCTTCTTCTTTTATTCTTCCAAAAAAATGTGATTATGGTTTATATTTCTTTTTTTCCAAAATTTTGTTAAATTCATAAATGTTTAGTATCTTTCATTTATCCGTTTTAAATGCAAGAATCTTGTTCATTTCAGAAATATTTTTCCGAATTTATAATATACGTCTTAAAGCATTAATACATCGTAACCTCTTCTCTGTCTTCATAAATTCATATCAGTTATTTATAAATAATTAATTTTGAGATTTTCTTTTCTCAATTACCTTTAAGTCGATAAGTATTCAAAGCTGTAATATTATTAATCCCTATTAAAAACAAGAAATAATAAATAAGTTTCACATTCTGTACACGTACAATCTTGTATTGTGAAAGTACGACCTGTCTCAGAAACAAGCTGGCAGATCATTTGTAAGCGGCAACCAATAAATAAAAATACCTGCGACGAGGTCGTAAGAGACATAGAGTAGGATAGTACGAGTATCGCCGGTGCACTTTCCATGAAAGGAGGTTTTGTACATGTAAGAGAGCCGGAGACATCGGAAGGTTTCGGATAGATTACATACATCATGAAATAACAGAGATTTCAGGAACAGATCGAAACTGCGAAACATTTCCGGGGGCACGGGCATAATCTGACCGTAATTAGTTATGAACTGAAAGTTAGAACTGCGGAAATCGCAGAAAGTTGGAAATTAAGGAAATGGACCCTGGATGAATTGGAAACGTAGGAGGATCTTGAGAGTTTCAAAGGAAACATTTGGAACAATTGACTGGAAGATGGGAATGAGACGGAACTGGAAACAAATGGACAGCTTTGAAAGATATAATAGTGAAAGAAACAGAGGTTCTAATAGGTGAAAAGACAATGACTAAGACAACTGCATGACAAAACATGGCATATGGAATTTTACTAATGAAAGGAGAATAACAATGTAGCAAACGAACTGGCAAAAGGCAACACAGATGTTTAAATAAGAAGACTGGCAGATAGCGCAGAATAACGAAGCAGGAATGGCTAGAGGAGAAATGCAAATTTGTAGAAGCGTGTGTGTCTATGGGAAAGATAGATATGGGAAAGTTAAAGAAATCTGTGGAAAAAAGAGAAACAGCTACATGTACATGAAGAGTTCAGATGGTAAGCAACTGCCAAGCGAATGCTAAAAGGTGGAATAAATACAAGAATTTTGTGAAGGAAACGAGCTTGAAACGAATACTATGGAAAGGGAAGAGAAGGAGGTAATATGGGAGATATGATACTGGATAAAAATTTGACAAGTCGACACAAAGCACATTCCCTCAGAATTACAGAGATCCTTAAGAAAACATACAATTACGTAACTACTTCACCTGCTAGGCAAGATATATGTGTCAAGGGATATATCTCTCAAGATTCAAGAAGAATGTACTAACTCCTATTCTAAAGAAGACAGAGTGTGAATATTACCGTACCATCAGTTTAATAAGTCATAGAGTTAAAATGCTTATACTAGTTGTTTACAGAAAAATTGAAAATCTGGTAAAAGGTATGTCGGTGAAGATCTGTTTGGTTTCTAGAGAGATGGTGGAAAGTTCGAGATGACACTGAACCCACGACTTTATTTATTTTAGAAGATACACTGAAGAAAGGCGAAACTACGTTTATAGCATTTGTTAGACCGAGACACAGCTTACGATGTTGTGAACTGGACTGCACATTTAGAAATTCTGACAGTAGCAGTTATGGAGAACAGAGAGTGAAATGTCATCTACAACAGAAACCAGAGGACAATCGGAAGGGTAGAATGGCAACAAAGAGAAACGTTAGTTTAAAAGAGCGTGAGACAGAGATGTAGCCTTTCTCAGATGTTATTAGTTTATACATTGCGCAAGCAGTAAACGAAAACAAAGAGATATTTGGAGACAGAATTAAAGTTTTGGAGAATAAATAAAAGCGTTGAGGTTTGCGGATGACTTTGTAATTTTGTCAGAGACTTCAAAGGACATGGAAGATCAGTTGAACAGAACGGATAGTGTCTTGAAAAGAGATTATAAGATGACCATCAACGAAAATAAAAGAGAGGTGATGGAATGTAGTCGAATTAAATGAGGTGTCGTGAGAATTAGATCAAGAAAGAGGACAGTGAAAGAAGTAGAGGAGATCTCCTATATGAACAGTAAAATAAGAGATGACGATCAAAGCAGACACGATATAAAGTGCAGAAAGGCAGTAGCAAGAAAAGCGTTTCCGAAACAGAGCGATTTTTTAACATGTAATCAAATGGAAGTGTTAGGAAGTATTTGTCCGGGGTGTAGGCTCACACAGAAGTTAAACAGTTTGGACATGAAGAGTATAGAAGTTTCGAAATTTGCTCCTACAGAAAACCGCTGAACATTAGATAGATAGATTGAATAGATAATGATAATATACTGAATGGAACTAGGGAGGAAAGAAATCTGTGGCATAACTTAACTAAAAGAGGGGACCGGTTGATAGGGAACGTTCTGAGACACAAACGAATCAGCATCTAATGATGGAATGATGTGTGGGATGTGAAAACTGTAAAAATCGTAAAGAGACGCTAAGGCAGTTAGCAGGATCAAATGGATGAAGACTGCAGTAGTTACGTAGAGACGCAGATATTTTTACAGGATAGACTAGTGTGGTGCTGGGAGCTGATCAGTAAAGTTACGGTTTACATCGCGCGTGCTACCTCTATGCACCAAAAGTCTAGAGCACAGAATTTCTTTTTGATGATACTTTGAGGTGTGGAGAGAGATGTAATGTACAAAACTGGGACTGTTAGCTTGGTTAGATCCCAGAATCATAGGTTCTAGAAAATAAAAAGGGAGATATAATATACTGCACCATTTGCGGTCATCAGCTGCGCGTCTACGCGCAGGAGCTGACCACCTTCAGGAACGAGCTTGAACTTCGGAAGTTGCCTAGCCTTGCATTCAGAGCTCTTCTGCCCTCTTCCAGTAGGCAGATCCTTGTTATGCGGCTCCATCTGCTGAGCCTGTATTGTGGTCCCTTGGGCTGCTTCAGCTTCATTACCAGGTTGGAGAGACACTTCCTCCACTTTTACGGCCGGCACGAGCAACGACGGTTTCTGCGGTGCGTCATCAAAGGCTATCTCCTTTTTTGCCTCCGGACTGTCTTCGGAATTAACTTTCTTGACTGGACTGTTGGGAGCTTCAAGTACTGCAGCCGTCTCGGCATCGTCGTTGTCCCGGTTCATTTCCCGCTCGGTGATTGACGTCTCTGGGAGAGTCTCCTTGTCAGAGCCGTCCAAAACCTCGACAGGGCCGAAGGAAACGGAACGCGCCAAGTTTTTGGACTGGGTTCTCTCGGGCGTCTCGGCAGCAATGGAGCGCTCGTCATCGTGGGAGAAGTTCCTCGTCAGCTTTCTGCAGCTGCCGTCGGTCGCGCTGTAGTAGTATATGGTGGTACCGCCGCGACTGTCGAGCCCGCAGCTGCTGTCGCAGAGGTCGTCCGCGAAGGCGGCGGCGCCGCCGCTGTAGCAGTGCAGTCTGGTGAGTGCCGGAGCACTGGGGCTGTACGGCCGGTGAGGAGTCTGGCCGTTGAGGACCCTCCGCAGGGGGCGGCGGACGGGCGAAGCGGGCACGCCCGGGATGTACGGCGGCACGGGAGACGCCGGCCGCTTCACGGGGGAGTCCGGGGGCGCCAGGGGGGACGTGGGGCGGCTGCCGCCCCCCGCGGGGTACTGCCCGGCCCCCACCTGCGTCGGCGACCTGCTGTTGACGGCGGCCGTGAACGACACGGCGTCGCCCGCGGCGTCGATGAAGCACTGGAAGGGCGTCGCGGGCCGCGAGCTCGGCGCAGAGTGGAAGGGCGTCGCCGGCCGAGAGCTCGGCGCAGAGTGGAAAGGCGTCGCCGGCCGAGAGCTCGGCGCCGAGCTGTCGCGGAGACCGGGCGTGGCCGGACGCGGAGGCGCCCACGCCGCGGGGGAGGAGCGCCGGGCCGCCTCCACCCACACGGCCAAGTCCCTCTCCCTGTCGCCTGGAGCCGGACCCGGCGCTGGAGCTGGAGAGCGCGGCCGGAGAGCGGCGGGTGGCGGCGCGTGCTCCGTCTCGGTGCTGAGCGACGCCGGCGGCTGCGGCGGCCACGCGTTCGTCGTGGCCGGCATAGCGCGCAGCGTCGGCACCTGGCAGATGATGGGCGTGGCGCGGCCATCGCCGGGTGTACAGGACGCCCGCTGGAAGAACCTCGCTTCCGAGGCCGGCGGGGGCGGCGTCGACGGCGGAGACGACTGCGGGGAGCACGAAACGTATCTCGTGTGAAACACAGTTTCTTATCTCATTTGATCCATTATAGATGGTTTTTGAAAGTATGCGACTGTACATACAATAGGTTTGTTTATAAACAAATAAATCTTCTGCTACCAGTCACGATTTTTTTCTTTATTTTACTATTCGCACGACGCTTTTCGAGAAATAATTCCCATTTTCAAGTGCGTTTTTTTTTTGGTGTGTATTAAGCTATTTCTTTTGATGTTGTCAGTGTGTGTGTGTCTGCTTCATTTTGTTGACTTTTACTGTAATACATAAGAAACACACTTAAGAGCACAGCCAAAAATACACAAAAATGGAAACCCGATACGTCCCGTGGTCAACTCTATAAATAGCCCAGCATACAAACTGTCACAAAAACTGAATAACATACCGATGAAAAATTATACGTATGAAACAACATATTCCATAAAAAACAGCCTGGTTGTAGCCAAAGAACTAAGAACCAGAAAGCTCCCCCAAGATGCACAGTTTATATCACTTGACATCACCAACCTTTATTCAAACATACCCATACAAGAAGCTCTAACAGTAATACAAAAGAACCTTATGCAACACAAGAAACTTTCATACACAGAGATTGTCGAATTTATGGAACTCCTTCAGTTAACCCTAAGTTATAACTTTACCTTTAATGACAACATTTATAAGCAACCAGATGGCCTAGCAATGGGCTCATGTATATCCGGTACCATAGCTGACATATACATAAATCACTTAAAACAAAAATTATTTGGCAGCCAAGAACCTTGCCTAAAGAAAATAGAATTTTATAGGAGATATGTAGATGAGACACTACTGTTAGTGAAAGGAGATACCAAAGACATCACAGACATTCTTAATCATTTCAATAATCTAAATGAGAAAATGAAATTTACAGTGGAATATGAGCAAAATAAAAGTATCAACTTTCTGGACCTAAATATTACAAGACACAACAACACATGCACATTCAAAATTTATAGGAGAACACAATGACTGACACCACAGTCCCTGCAACCTCATGCCACCCAAATATCCATAAACAGGCAGCATACAGGTCAATGCTGCATAGGGCAACAAAAATACCATTGAACCAAGAAAATATGCAACAAGAAACAATCACAGTGAAAAAGATTGCAGTTGCCAATGGTTACAATGCTTCCATGGTTGACACAATCTTAGATAAAGTGAAGAAAAACCCAGGTACAAACTGCGCCACAGAAGAAAAAGAGAAAAACAAATGTATATCTAGCATTCCATACATAGGCAATGTATCAAAGAAGTTTGCAAATATTTTCAAAAATCACAGAGTAAAAATTGGGTTTTCTACATCTAATAAACTACACAAAAAACTAATACATAATACTGTATAAAGTGTAATCATGATCCATATTCAGACTCTGGAATATACAAGGTAACATGCCAGGAATGTTCATAGTTCTATGTAGGACAAACAGCCCGAAATATTAACACCAGATGCACAGAGCACGTTACAGCATACACACACAACAAACACACTACATCAGCAATAGCAACACACATACATAATACAGAGCAAAATGTCAAAGTACTCCTCCGATTAAATGAAGGACATAAAATGGATTAGCTTGGAGAACTGGAGATATATTCACATTACAGAAAATATGAAGATAAAATATTAAATGAAAAACTTGAAAGTGAATCAGTGAATTTATTCAGATGTTTCGATAATATACTTAAATAAAAATAGTAAAAAATAGAAATAAGCACAATAGTAAAATCAATATAAGTAATTCATGAGCCAAATTGTTAAGATAAATAACCTCTGTACAAAAGCATATCATAATCTGTGGAAGACCTATAATTTTATCGCTGTGGACTACCTGTAAGAAGATCTATGTAACTGTTTTGTTTATATAAGATATATTCGATGTGTAAAGTGTACAACAAGTTGTGTGCGATGTTAAGTGTATGTGAGACTCTACACAAATGGACCATTAGAAAACTAAGTACAAATTCTTCTAAATTTTAGCCACTAACCTCACAAAAAGAATTGATACCCAACTAAAAATCGCGTGTTTCTTATGTATTACAGTAAAAGTCGACAAAATGAAGCAGACTCACACACACTGACAACATCAAAAGAAATAGCTTAATAAACACCAAAAAAAGGCACTTGAAGATGGGAATTATTTCTCGAAACGCGTCGTGCGAATAGTAAAATAAAGAAAAACTCGTGACTGGTAGCAGAAGATTTATTTGTTTATAAACAAACAGTTTGTTGTATTCGTACAGGACAGCTTAAGAAATAAAACAAGAAATGGGGAGGTCCTGTAGAGAATCGATGGGGAAAGGTTCCATACACTGTCTGATCCGTACATCCCTCTGTAATGCGGAATTTATCATTAGATGCCACGAGCGGCGGATCCCCCCCCCCCACTATCAAAGAAGGCGGAGAGTATTGTGTTGTCAGTAAAGAAGCAGTGTCAACGGTATGGGTCGGTAAGGAGAACTCAAGTGACTTCCAACGTGCACTAATGTCCGATTATAACTGCTTCATACTTAACGTCTGTCGCTTGCTGCTACAGCGTCGCCACATCGACTGTTGCCTATTATTTACGTATTTATTGCAAATTTAAAGACGTGTTACCTGACGTTTTAAAACAGGTCATACATCCTACCGTTTTCGTTTGCCACCTTTTCTGTAGTTTTTGTTTTGTTGGCAAAGAATAATACTTAAAAAAGAGAAACACACAACAATAATTTGAGGTTGACATATAAATAAAATTTTGTTGTTTGAGATGAACGTAAAAATATGCCCATGCCCTAGGGAGGACTCGAACCTCCGCCGGGACCAGCCGCACAGTCCATGACTGCATAGTATGCTCTATTCTTAACTATTATTTGACTGACATCTGCAATTTGTTAGTGCATTTTGGCACACTATATCTGATTCATAATTTTAGGAGTCTTATTGACTGTTACATCCCAGCTTCCTTCTCCTCCTGTTCGTCTTCAGTGTCATTTTTGTCGCTGTCATTGTGGGTGCCGCTGTCCACCTCCTGGAGATTGTTGTTACGTTGCACATAGGCATGTCTGTTATGTCGTGTCCTCAGGTACTGTCCATGTGTCGTTTTTGGAACACTCTTTGTTAATGCATGTACTTGTGGCCGTTTTCTTTGTCTCTTATTGCTATGTATGTATGTATGTTCCTGTGTAGTATAAGTGTAGTGTATGTCTATTGTTAGCGTACTGCCCACAGAAGAAGACAGTGTGTTCTGAGAAACCTTCTTCTCCGCTGCCGTATCGGCCGCCGCACAGCAGCCGTCAACTCGGCGCGGCGTGCTACAGCACGCGCGGCACCAACACCGACTCAAAGGAAGGCCTCGGCGCTTGTTCGTGACGTCACGTCAGCTAGGCACTGCAAACGCCAGGTCTGTTGCAGGCATACTCACAATGGTGGTGTCTCCCTCTCTGACACAGGAAAATGTGAAACTATTGGCGGTAGTTGACCAACACAGATTGTTCCGAGAGATTTCTGCAATCAATTAATTGTGCAGTTCATTACACTTCTTAACAAATAGTGTACTCCTGAACTTAAATTTTCGCCTGTTTTAAGGACTGACATACAAAAACAACTTCATGGTCAAGCAGCAACAGAATTCGTGCTTCTTTACCTTATTTGTAAATCTGAGGAAGTTACGTTTGTACTGGATTGCTTTTACAAGAAACTGTGAACACATTGGTGCTCTTCTTTAGGTATCTTGGTTGACTGTGGGGTGAGGAGCACTAAATGTTAATGAAATATCTTGCGATTGTACACGTTGGGGGAGGGGGACAGAAGAAGAGGCAAAAGAGTGATACTTGTTTTATCAAATAAATTTTTTTTATCTTATAATGTTTCTCCTTTCAGTTGCAAGAGGGGAATATTTATCTTTTCTAATGTGCATGTTTAAAAAAGTTTAAGCTCAGCATTATTTTCGATGTATGAAGCTATTTTGTTTCCTGTTTAGAATTCCTTTCTTTGAAAACGACTGTGATCTAACGACTGGCAACAGTTGAACATTTACACATGTAAATTAGTTCACATTTCCAGTGACGATGTCAAACGAAAATAAATAAATAAATAAAAGAAACGAGTTCATTGTAAGGGGGTTGGGGTAAGTTTCTATAGCAAAATGGATCAAGTAAATATAGTTACTTGAATGTAAAATTTCCGAAGCTTGCAATGGGGCAAAGCGTCTTCTCATATTGATCTACGTTTGTTTCGACAGCATTCAGTAACACAGAACTATGATCTTCATTTGCAGCTTTACGACAATAAGAAAATCTTTCATCTAAATAAAACTGCAGAATCAAAAACAATACCAAACATTTTGTCCAAAAATAAGAGATGTATAGTGATAAGCACGTCCAGGCGTTTCTGCCTGCAACAGACCTGGCGTTCTAGGTGCCTAGCTGACGTGACGTCACCAACAAGCGCCGAGGCCTTCCGTTAAGTCTGTGTTGGCGGCACACAGCGAGTACAGCTGGCGCCGCACACGATGTCAACAACTGGCGCCAGTGAACGCGTCGTCGCGAGGTTAGCGGCAGCGTACACACCACTGTCGATACGGATTACCCTGGCGGCGCTGCCCTTGCCACCAGAGTGAGCAACCGTATAAGGGCGCCATCTACCAACACTGTGATTGGCCGGACCTGCGGATTTAAGCGAGCTCCCTGAGCCCGTTTAACCAGTTCAATCTTCGCCGATGACTGTGTTACTACCCGGCTGCTGGATTCACGACGACCGAACCGTACTGTGGCCTCCCTGGCTGGAAACTTGCGACGCGTCGGTATCGACTGGTTGGCAGTGGTTTGGACTTGTATTCTCTACTAGTGACTCTGATTTCTCCTTGGCGCTACAGCCAGCGAAGTGTTGTGTAGTCGAACTTAAGTTTCGTTTTGAGTGACAGAAGGTCAAATAAATTTGGTTATCACGGAATATTTGTTGTGTTATAGTGCGGACATAACATCCGCATGTGCGTGTGGGAGTCTGCCTCAGTTTCACGCGTCTTCAGTGCGTGGGATAAGGTCCGCGTCCAATTAAGAAATGTACCATACCGCGCCTGAGATCGATATGTTTCATTCTCAACCGCTCATGTCAACTAGGAAGTCGCACAGTCTACGTCCCTTATCACTTACATCCCAATCATGTTGCCATGTATCCAAAGGCCAACTTTTTAGATGAGTTGTCGTCTCTATCGGTACACCAGTCATTGCATGTACCTTATCGAATCTGCCCATCTTTAACTAGTACCTTACAGCTGTGTATTTGATCGTAATATCTGTGGGGCATATTCCGAACACCATACACAGTGCATCCATTGAGATGGTGCCGACGGCTCCAGATAGATACTTCTCTTCTCTCGTCTGACTGAGTCTTTGTTCGTGACCAGGTTCAGTCTGTGTGCCCAGGTGATAGCTGCGAAGCTGAGTAGTGATTCTAAGTAGTGCGGAGTGTTAAGTTTCATCCCAAAGGCACGTCAGTAATCATGTTGCGGTCTGGGGCGCCTTGTCACGATCTGCGCTGCTCCCCCTGTCGGAGGTTCGAGTCCTCCCTCGGGCATGGGTGTGAGTGTTGTCCTTAGCGTAAGTTAGTTTAAATTAGAGAAGTAATGCGTAAGCTTAGGGACCGATGCCCTCAGCGGTTTGGTCCCATAAGAACTTAACACAAATTTCCAAATTCATGTCGTACTGGTAGCAGCAACATCATGCGTTCGCGGGGAGTGCTATTTTCGCTAAGGTGAATCTGTCGTGCGCGTGCAGCGTGCCGTTCGTAAGCATTTAGATTCCTGCTAGTGGAATAATATTGAATTGGGTAAGAAATTTCCGTGCAGCTACCAGTGCATCGAATCGAAACTCAAAACGCCCTCGGAAACCCTTCCGAACTCCCGAGAACAGCGAACGTGTGTGTAGTTGTTTAAAGGAAAGCTCTTGTCGTTGGTTACGAAAACATGCCCAAGCGGCCGGCCGAAGAGCTTGCAACAGAACATCGAATTCACCATGAAATTTACAAAATTCTTCCGGCAGTTACAAAAGATGTGTTCAAAAAGTGAGCCCATCATTTGTCCTATGCAGAATTTCAGAAGTAAACTTGAATAAATATAGTACTCTGTGTAAAATGTTCAACCTTGTATCGCGGTTACTTCGTGTACTATTCAAATTCCATATCGTCAAAGCATTGTGAAACACCCTATATCAGGACATCCCTATGTAAAGGAATTGACTACTAGATCTCACGATAGCCGGACCTGATAGAACTGTGATGTTATAATTCGCTCCACGAACGATGGCGGTTCGTGCAGGTAGAGACACGGACGGGAATTTCATTGTTGCCGGTTCCAAGCTCCGGTTGCGGTAAACGTAAGCAAGTGCTCTGCACTTGAAGAGAGCACTTATATTGCAAATTATGTCTTTCGCTTGCTTGTGCAGAATTTTGTCGCTTACCGCCTCTGTCCGCTGTGACAACTTGCAGCAAATGGAATAAAAATTCGCTAAGTAAATTTGCTAAGATCAAGTTTAATCCTCGCAATGGCTAAGAAGAAGACCACAGTATTGAAAGATAATTGGCTGTCGAAGAATGCGGGACGTAGATGCGCAGAACAAGCCTAAACTCGTCTGCCATCGTTCGTGACTCCAACAGCAGTAGAGGAGAAACAGCAGGAGGGCTCAGTGATTTCGAACGTGGACTAGTCATCGGATGTCAGCAGAGTAGCAAAGCCAAAAGTGACATTTCAACCCTTCTAAAGCTGCCCCAGTCGACTGTTGGCGATGTGGTTGTGAAGTGGAAATGTGAAGGAACAACCAGAGCCCAGGTAGGCTCAAATGGCTCTGAGCACTATGGGACTCAACTGCTGAGGTCATAAGTCCCCTAGAACTTAGAACTGCTTAAACCTAAGTAACCTAAGGACATAACACTCATCCATGCCCGAGGCAGGATTCGAACCTGCGACCGTAGCGGTCGCGCGGTTCCGGACTGTAGCGCCTAGAACTGCTCCGCCACTCTGCCGGCAGCCCAGGAAGGAATCGTCGAGCATTGTCAAGTGTGGTAAAAAAAAAAAAAACTCATGAAATCAGAGGAAGGAATTATTTGTGACTTCGAAAGTGCTACCACCAGTCACCAATGACGATCTGTAAGGATTTTAAAATCATGCAGTACAACAGTTGAGCAACCCCAAGTAAGTCACACATTTCTGTAGCTAGTGGTAAATGATGCTTGAAGTGGTATAAAGGATGAGATTATACAGTGGATGGCTGGAAGGGAGTGAGGCGAAGTGATGACTCACGTTACGCCGTGCTGCAGTCCGATGAAATAGTTTGAGTTTGGGGAATGTCTGGAGAACGTTACATGCCGAACAGGGCTTGTGGCAATCCGATGGTAAAATTTGGGTCTGTCGGATGTGTGGAGAACATTACAGAGCGGACAGGGTGAGCTGCAGTCTGCGGGTGTTTGCTGATGATGCTGTGGTGTACAGGGAGGTGTCGAAGTTGAATGGCTGTAGATGGATGCAAGACAAAATTTTTAGTTGTTGTCATGTATGACAGCTAAGTGTAAATTAATGCAGATGAGTACGAGAAACAAACCCGTAATGTTCGGATGTAGCACTAGTAGTGTGCCGTCGTTTAAATGCCTGTGCGTCTGTCTGTGGTAGGTTGTTATAGGACCAAACTGCTGAGGTCATCGGTCCCTAGGCTTACACACTACTTAATCTAACTTACGCTAAGGACAACACACACAACCATGACCGAGGGATGACTCGAACCTCAGACGGGAGGAGCGGCGCGAACCGTGGCAAGTCTCCTGAGCCTCGCGGCTGCTCCGGCGTAGCGTTGCAAAGCGTTACGAAATGGAACGAGCATGCGAGGATTGTAACAGGGAAGGTGAATTGTCGATTTAGATTTATTGGGAGAATTTTAGGGAAGTGTTGTTCATTTGTGAAGGAAATCGCATATAGGAAGCTAGTGATCCTTATTCTTCAGTGCTGCTCGAGTGTTTGGGATCTGCACCCGGCCGAATTAAAGGCAGACATCAAAGCAGTTCAGAGGCGGGCTGTTAGATTTGGTACCGATAGGCTCGAACATCACGCAAGTATTACGGAGACGCTTCGGGAATTCAAATGGGAATCCTTGGAGAGAATGTGACGTTCTTTTCGACGACCACAATTAAAAAAAAATTAGAGAACCGGCATTTGAAGCTGACTACGAAACGATACTATTACCGCCAACGTACATTTCACCTAAGGACGACGAACATAAGAGATGTTAGGGCTCATACGGAGGCATATAGACAGTCGTTTCTTCCTCGCTCTATTTTCGAATGGAACAGGAAAAGAAATGACTCCGCCGCGCACCGTACTGTAGCTTGCAGAGTATGTATGTAGATGTTAAACAGTGGAGTGAGGAAGAGGTGGTGTTGTGATACGGAAGCGTGCTTAAGTAATTGCTAAATGTCAAAGGATATGAACACACTTTAGCCTTGTGTCCTGCGACAGTAGAGGAATAGTTCGGACAGGATGATTTTTTATTACAGCGTGACAAATGCACTCTGTCATAAAGCACCAACTGTGAGGCAATGGTTTGTGGACAATAACATGCGTGAAATTGGCTGGTCTGCCCAGAATCCCTGCCTGAACCAGTTGGAACACCCCTGAGATGGCTTAGAACGACGAAATCGCTCCAGACCCCCCCCCCCCCCCCCGCCCCCCCGCCCCCAATCCAACATCGCTAGTTTCTCTAGTCTCTTCTCTTGAGGAATAATGGGTTGCCATTTATCCACAGACATTCATACATATAACAGAACGTGTCCTCAGCAGAGTTGGAGCAGTCATAATGGCGAAGGGTGGACGCACTCCATACTAACGGGCCATAATATATGTCTGGACACATTTGATCTGGTAGTTTATGAAGAACACGCACTGGAAGAGGGGAGAAGATGATAGCACATTTGTTAAGACTTCAAGGAATACCTTACAGGTAGTATAAGATTTTGCAGAAAATAAAAATTGTAGGGGAACTCAAAGGTTCGAATATATCAAACAAGTAATTGAGGATGACGGGGACTACTCTGACCTAAAATAAGACTGACGGGGGGAAAAAACCCAAGAGAACAGGTAGATTCAGTTTTCCTAGATTTCTGAAAGGTGTTCTATACTGTTTCGTGAGTAAATCCGTCTAAATCGCTTAATGTATTTTAATGACGTCGTTTCGGCTGCTGCCATGCTCAGATCAAAACTTGGAACCTGTAAAACAACGTTCAGTGCCAGAATCTGACACTGAACGTTGTTTTAGCAGAAGTTCTAAATTTTAAACAGATCACAGCAGTAACTGTGAAAGGCTACAGAACCGCCCGACATTGAAAATAGGTACAACATTTTTCGTTATTCTTGTCAGAACAACATATTTTTTGTAATAATAACTTAATTTCACTTAATACACCGAAGCCGGATACCAGTGTAGGAAAGAATGACAATTTATTTATTTAATTGATCACATGTGCACTCCCACAAAATAAACCCTACACCCAGTTTGGTGAGATCTGTGAAATGAATGAATGTATCGTCGTCTGCTAACCACAGATAGTGAAATTGCAATATATGATCATCTTTGAGATGGTGCTTTGGTCACCTTTGGCGGAGTCAAAGAGATGAAATTTACCTGAGCTTTGAGCACCTGAAATGTGGCTGACCAATATGGTAGCAAAGTGCTCCCCCACTTTGGCAGAGGTGCGAGATGACCTGAAGAACGGCCATGTTTCAGCACTCTGCCGCTGGATCTAGTGTTGGTAAGACCTGTCTTAGGTGTGCTCCGTAAAGGCAAAAAGAGTGGAGAAAATGGTATGCATGTGAAATACTTAAGAGTAGTTTGGAATAATTATTTCTCTATTTCAGGAACTTTTGGGGGGAGAATTAAATGACAGGCAGGTAATATTAAGGAGATCGTAGTAATCTTCGGAAGTGACCAATGGTCACAGTGAAACCACGTATAGCAATAAATTGAAATACTTGCGAGTGCTAGTACTAAGTTGGAATACTTGTGAGTTCTAGTACTAACTTGAAATACTTCCGAGTGCTAAAGTTAAGCTGAATTCCTGGCGTGTGTACTATAAGTTGGAAATATTTAAGAAATGGCGTGCGCAGGACTTGAAATTAAAGACGAGTAGTTCCACGTGGTGAGTACTGTGCGAGTCTCAATATGTGTATGAGTCAAAAGATAAAGAGAAGTACTCGTCCATGGTATCAGTTGAGGACTCACGTGTGTGATGAATATGTTCTTAATATTACTTTGCGCGTTATGTTTCCGTGTGACGCTGGATTCAAACTCAAATACTCTGAGAGTGAAGCAAGGTGAGTCAGCTGTCTATCCAGCAACGCCACTTGGCTTGCATTGCACAGGAAGATGTGCATATATCCTCCAGAGTTCGTAGTAGGAAAGAAAAGTTATGAAGTGGGGCAGTGTCGCGTGAAACTGGGATGAATACTGATTGAAGTGGGAAAGCTGAAAGTTATGTGATTCTAACGTTGTGACTATTCTTTGTGTTGTATTGTATGTTGCCAGTGTGATGTATTTCATGTAATATAAGTATGTGTGGTTTGCATGGGAGAGTAGCAAGATAGTTTCAGAGGCAGTGGGTTATGCATGTTCCTTTTTGTACCACTCGGTCTCGAGGAAATTTTCGTGATGATGGGTGTGAGAGTCGAAGTGTGAGATATAGCAAAAGATCCACCATCCTATCCAGAAAGTGCACTGTAGCGTTAGATAATTACGAGACCATAAGATAGAGAATCACCAATGTAAAGCCATCCCCACTCGGCGGAGTTTCTCATGTGTAATTATTGTATAAAAATGTAATAATAGAATAATAGAATTTATCGGAATAAAAAAAAGATAGTAAAGAAAAAAGAACGGTGGCCTTGTTCTTCGAATAGTGTGTAGTAATGATATCCAGAATTTATGTGTGCGCCATTCACATTCAGTGCGATGGCCACGTGTTGATCAAAGCCGTTGAGTAAGAAAGAAAATGTGCAGTGCGTAGTGAACAATCGGAGTTGTGTAAATTACTAATAGTCAGATGTGCGTTATCCGTTTCCGTTGAGTAATGTTCAAACATGAGAATAATGTGTAGCTTAATTGTGAGTACTAGATCTCATAATCAGTCATTGATGTTTTGCGATAAATAAGCATAAATCCACTCGTTTGGCAGACCACTCATCTTGCAGGCCTCACTGCTTGATGCCACAGTATGAGCGAGGCATGTGGGTGCCTCTCAACTGAAACGACGCTATAAATAAATACGTTAAGCGATCTAGACTGCTCTAATCACGAAATGTCCCAATGTTCACGGACGAATTCAGGAAAATTACTTCCGTTTTGAATATGTTCGACACTGCACCACGTCGTTGACTAGTTATCAAGATACGATCGTATAGACTATCTTCGCAGCTGTGCGTTTGATTGGAGGAATATTTCAGTAACAGAACATAGTACATCACACATGTGCCGTGTACGGCACTATGAGATGAGGTTGGCACTAGCCGCCTAGCTTGGTCATGCTTCCTCTCGGCGGTGAGCGACCAGTCGTCGCGGGAGATTAGCGAGAGAGAGACAGTCCCAGCGTTGGCGCGAGAAGGATGGAAGCGGCGGACACAGAGGAGTGCTGGAATTGTGGACGAGCAAGCGGCGTACTGGAATGTTGGACGCTAAGATTGCTTCTGGATGATGCAGTGTCACTGGGGAACTGTGTACGGCCAACGTTACCTCCCTGCCTGTTTCCTGTTCATTTGGCCGGCTGGGGTGGCCGAACGGTTCTAGGCGCTACAGTCTGGAACGGCGCGACCACTACGGTCGCAGGTTCGAATCCCGCCTCGGGCATGGGTGTGTGTGATGTCCTTAGGTTAGTTAGGTTTAAGCAGTTCTAAGTTCTAGGGGACTGCTGACCTCAGATGTTAAGTCCCATAGTGCTTACATTGAACATTTATAAGGTTCTTGGTAAAACTGTTTGAGTTGCTCTTTCATTTGACATATCATTTATAACTGTTAGTTTAATGTAATAAATATTATAAAGCGTTAAAACCCCGATATTCATTTATAAACACCCTGTATTCTATAGTTCACTGCTTAATGTACAAGTGGACGTAAAAACGTTCCAGAGACAAAGGTTGAGGCCTTCAGAATCGAGCCGACTAGAACAAAGAACCGGTCGGTGGTTAGCCAGTGGATCGTACATACATCCCAGCGTGGTACCAGTTTTCGGTGGATGTTGGCTGTGCCTTTAAACATGTAGAATGCTAGTATTGTGCTCTGTAGCAATTTGTAAGTGGGAGAAGAACCTGTATGAGCTACGTAAATGGTCAGGCTACGTCCGTATAATACAGAAACGAATGCTGCGCTTAGCATCGTCATCTCTGGTAACCTGTTGATTTCATCAGAAGCGTAAAAATACTTGGGCAAGTATTTATTGTATATTCTTTTTTGGTGAATATAACGACAGAATTTACTACGAGTCTGTATCCAGCTTGTCATTGCTCCAAGTCATGTTAGCTGTGATAGAATACTGATCCGATTCCTAAAATCTGCCGGGGTTTTACAGCTTTAACGAAAGACAGTAAAATCTATTCCAGCAAAGCTTGTTAGTGACAGATCTTGACGTAAAATTCATATACTGACCTGAGAAGAGGCACAGCGGTGTTACTTCTGGCCTCACGGGGTGAGGAACCATTTGGTAGGGCTGCAGGATACGGATGGTAGTGATAGAGGGAACTCTGACAGCGCAACGGTTTGTCACAGGTGTCATGTGTCCTCATGTGTTACATCTCATGCGACAGCATCTTGGTGCCATTTTTCAACAGGACAATGCTCGCCCACATGCGGCACGTGTCTCTATGAACTGTCTGAACGTTGTTGAGATGCTCTGGCGGACAGAGAGTTACCCAGATCTGTCCCTGATAGAACATACACTCATGTTCAGAAAAAGCAGAACACCTTGAACGACTAGAGATAGGACGCTCATATTCACAGCACTTGTATATTAGTATGTTCTGCAGAAATGATTAGCATTTCAGTCACTTCGGTTCAGCAGTTGCTTAATAGGCACAGGGTGCACCATGGGCTGTGATAACATGTTCCGTGTGTGATGGCATCGACGCGTATAAGTCACGAATGGCGTCATGCAATGTAGGCATCCACGGTGCATTCACCTGTTTCCGAAGTTCATCTGTGGTGCTTGGCACTGGGTAACAGTGCTGCACCCGTCTTTCACCATATCCCGTTCATTTTCGATTGGCGACAAGTCTCGTTATCTAGTGGGCCAGGGTAAAAGGCTGACGTCCTGTGACACGTGTTCATGCAGCAACAGGTGGTAGTGCATTATCTTGCTGAAAAATGGCGTCTGGGGTGTTGAGCAGAAAGGGCATGGCTTCGGGTCGCAGTATGTGATTCACGTAGGTCACAATGGTCACAGTGCCCTGGACACGCACCAGTTGTGATTTGTGGTTGTGCCCAATAGCACCACACACCATAATGCCATGAATTGGCGTTGTATTTCTCTCGCGAATGGAGTCACTGCGATGCCACTTCCTCTGTCTGAGGCGAATCAACATGCGGACATCATTTCGAAACACATAGAACCTGGATTCGTCCGAAAACATCGTCCAATGCCATTCCTGTCCCCAGTGACGTCGTTCCAAACACAATTGCCGTCTAGCATGTTTCTGCTCATTCGTCAAAGGCAGGCGGAGAAGCGGACGACGTGCACGTAACCGATGCCGTCATAAAAGGCGACGGACTGCCACCCCTGATAGTGTACAATACGTTACACTCTTCCACCGTTGCGCCAGAGTCGAGGGGGACGCAGATCTGTACTACAATGCCATTCGGATGAAGTGTCAATATTCTCGGTAGGAGGTGTGGGTCGTGATACTGACCTATCTCGTTGTGGTTTACTGCCTTCCGTGAACCATTCAGCACACACCTGTTGCACTACCGACACACTTCGTCCCGCGCCAGCAGCAATTTCCCAAATGTATGCATCACATACTCTGATGCCAATAACGCACCCTCTTTCAAACTCACTGATTCGACGATACAGTTCGCGTATATGTCTGCGAGGCGTCCTCAATGTCTGCTCAGGTCACACTGATCCATTACCTTAGGACTATAGCGACAATGAGAACTGCGGACACATTTTACCGGTAGGTGGTGTTGCGCCGCGATATCGATGTTGACCTTGATCCCGCGGGTCAAATGCTAATCGTTTCTGCAGAACATACGAGGGTAATCGCAAAAGTAAGGTCCCCTATTTTTTTATAAGTACATAGACCTGTTTATTCCTACAATGTTTTACACCAGTTTACTTCTTGAACATTTAGCTATTTTTCGACATAATCATCATTTCTGTCGATGCATTTTTGTAGACGCTGTGGCAGTTTTTGTATGCCCATGTCATACCAGCTCAGTGCCATACTGTTTAGAAAGTTATGAACCTCTTATTTCACCTCGTCGTCGGAGGTGAATCGCTGGAACCATAATTAACGCTGACAGGTACTGTGAGACTCTGAAAAAACTCAAACGAGCAATTCAGGACTGGAGAAGAGGAATGTTGAGCAAGGGCGTACACATTCTCCATGACAACGCTCGCCCACACATCGCTCGGCAAACCGTTGCTCTCCTGCAACAGTTTCAGTGGAACATAATCACCCACCAGCCCTATAGTCCTGACTTGGCGCCCAGTGACTACCACCTGTTCCCTAGGTTAAAGGAACATTTGGCCAGAAAGCGATTCAGCTCAGACGACGAGGTGAAAGAAGAGGTTCATAAATTTCTGAACAGCATGGCAGCGAGCTGGTATGACATGGGCATACAAAAACTGCCATAGCGTCTACAAAAATGCATCGACAAAAATGGTGATTATGTCGAAAAATAGATAACTGTTCAAATTGTAAACTGATGTAAACCATTGTAGAAATAAACAGGTCTATGTATATATAAAAAAATAGGAGACCTTAGTTTTGGGATTACCCTCGTACAAATGTACATGTCCTGTGAATATGGAGACCTTAGTTTTGGGATTACCCTCGTACAAATGTACATGTCCTGTGAATATGAACATCCAATCTCTAGCCGTTCAAAGTGTTCTGTTTTATTTGGACATGAGAGTATGTGGGACCAGCTTGGACGTAAACTCCGTCCCACTGACAGTGTTGCAGTTATTAAGGAGCAATTTTGGGTCAGCAGGAGAGGATACATCAGCTTTGTGAGACCTTCCGAACCGAATCATTACATGCAGCCTAGTTGGAGCGGATGCAACGTCATACTGAGAACTAGGTTCATATTGAAGAGATCTTTGTAAATCTGACTCCATAACGTAATCACAGCAGCACATCACTTATCGTCTCAATCGGTGAAATTTAGTTTGGTTTACTCTGCCTCTTCTGGAGGCTTCACTTTCTTGTCAGGGAGTGTACAGGGCGTTCAGCAACAGTCTGGGAAGCTGGTAAGGGTTTTACAGGATAGGTTGTGTTAAGAAAAAAACGATTCGTTGCGCCGTTTCCGAGTTGTTGTTGTTGTGGTCTTCAGTCCTGAGACTGGTTTGATGCAGCTCTCCATGCTACTCTATCCTGTGCAAGCTTCTTCATCTCCCAGTACCTACTGCAACCTACATCCTTCTGAATCTGCTTAGTGTATTCATCTCTTGGTCTCCCTCTACGATTTTTACCCTCCACGCTGCCCTCCAATGCTAAATTTGTGATCCCTTGATGCCTCAAAACATGTCCTACCAACCGATCCCTTCTTCTAGTCAAGTTGTGCCACAAACTTCTCTTCTCCCCAATCCTATTCAATACCTCCTCATTAGTTATGTGATCTACCCACCTTATCTTCAGCATTCTTCTGTAGCACCACATTTCGAAAGCTTCTATTCTCTTCTTGTCCAAACTAGTTATCGTCCATGTTTCACTTCCATACATGGCTACACTTCACACAAATACTTTCAGAAACGACTTCCTGACACTTAAATCTATACTCGACGTTAACAAATTTCTCTTCTTCAGAAACGATTTCCTTGCCATTGCCAGTCTACATTTTATATCCTCTCTACTTTGACCATCATCAGTTATTTTACTCCCAAAATAGCAAAACTCCTTTACTACTTTAAGTGTCTCATTTCCTAATCTAATCCCCTCAGCATCACCCGATTTAATTTGACTACATTCCATTATCCTCGTTTTGCTTTTGTTGATGTTCATCTTATATCCTCCTTTCAAGACACTGTCCATTCCGTTCAACTGCTCTTCGAAGTCCTTTGCTGTCTCCGACAGAATTACAATGTCATCGGCGAACCTCAAAGTTTTTATTTCTTCTCCATGAATTTTAACACCTACTCCGAATTTTTCTTTTGTTTCCTTTACTGCTTGCTCAATATACAGATTGAATAACATCGGGGAGAGGCTACAACCCTGTCTCACTCCTTTCCCAACCACTGCTTCCCTTTCATGTCCCTCGACTCTTATAACTGCCATCTGGTTTCTGTACAACTTGTAAATAGCCTTTCGCTCCCTGTATTTTACCCCTGCCACCTTCAGAATTTGAAAGAGAGTATTCCAGTTAACATTGTCAAAAGCTTTCTCTAAGTCTACAAATGCTAGAAACGTAGGTTTGCCTTTTCTTAATCTTTCTTCTAAGATAAGTCGTAAGGTTAGTATTGCCTCACGTGTTCCAACCTTTCTACGGAATCCAAATTTTCCGAGTTAATTAGCATTAAAGTTATCCAGTCAGGCAGTTGCGCTAGCAAATTCAAGGTACCCGCCAGAGACGGTGTCGCCAAATGGGGTCCTCGTTTGATCTGCTGAAGCAGAACAAGAGAAACGATACAAAAATTGGACTGGGACGGTAGTAAGGATCGAACGCGAACCAAAGGCTGAGCAGTCTTGTGCGCTATCATATACGCCATGAGGACGACTGACTTTTTGTATCTGGCGCGCCGCTTGAATCTGCGAGCGCACCGGCCTGAATTGCTGACTTGAGTGCTGACTAACTCAGAAATGGCGCATCGTACTGAATTTTTTCTTAACAGCTTTTCAGATTGTTTCTGACCGTCCTGTACATTAATGCATTTGACTGTTGTCTGTACTAGTGCATTTTATTGTTGGAGGCGGTTTCAGTGACACAGGATGGCTTTTTTAATGGCAGTGTTTAGCTGATGCTAAACTTTGTCAGAGGCTCTTGGTGGTTCTTAAACACAACTTTCTTCAGATAATGACACAGCCTTCGTACACATCTCCGCTGCTCCCTATGCGTTCCTCACCTGCGGGGAGCCAGAGAGCGCGTGCGTAAGCAGGTGCAGGAGGGCCACGCCGTCTCCCAGCGAGTGGTGCACCCTCAGAAGCACCGGGAACACCCGGAACCCGCCCCCGACTACGCCATCCGGCAGACCTGCAACACACACGGAAATCACTTCCCTGCTTATTAGCTTGCTTTCTAGTTAAGTTTTCGCAATGTTTCCATTCTGATAAACCATCCAAACTACCATTCGATGTTCCTTAAAACATCCTACATTATTACGAGCTTCTGGCACTTCGTCGACGTCACAAAAAGAGTCATTTGATTTGGCACGTCTATATTTCTGAAACTAATAAACATATACAATGTATTTTGTTTTTTGATGAGCGGGAAACACAATAAAGCTTTTATTCATGTCTTCATAGGTGTTCAATATGCCCCCATTGAGATGCACGGTGTTGTATCCTAGCCAGTAATGCCAACCGAGCCCGCTGCCAAAAGGTTGGCAGCATCAAAGTACGGACGCCGTCCGCATAAGCAGCGCCAGCGAGACAGGAAATCGCCGCAAGTCTGCGCGCGCCACCGCTGGCTTCTTGCTTCTTAAGCGCTGGAGTCGCGAGCGCTAGGACAGTTCTGTATTCGCCGCTCAGTTGTATACTCGCCACCGCATTGTGTACTTGCTAGTCAGTTGTGTGTTCATCGCAGCAGAGTTGTTGTTTGTCGTCAGCCGACGCTGACCTAGCCGCTCCGACTCGAACTAGACAGATTTCTGTAGACACGGAGTTCACTATTGTGTTTCTGTATCTTCATCAATAAAGATAAGTACCGACTTTTATTTAATCTGAGTGTTTGGGCTTTCATCTTTCTGTTCACTGTTCCAGCGGACCGGTCGGCCCGCTATTAAAAGTGTGGCGGTGACTTCGTAAGCCATTTCTACAGCCAAGTGTTTGTCGCTACGAACACCGCCACAAAACACGGCATATGTCAATGCGGGCCGGCGGTCAGGAAGAAACAAAACGGAATGAAGTGGAATACGGAAGTACTAAGGAATGACGAGATACAGTTGAAGTTCTCTAAGGCTATAGATACAGCAATAAGGTATAGCTCAGTAGGCAGTACAGTTGAACAGGAGTGGAATGTCCAAAAAGGGTCATCACAGAAGTTTGGAAAGAAAACAGAGATACAAAGAGGGCAAATGCGAAGAAACTATGGGTAGCACAAGAAATACTTCAATTCATTGATGAAAGGAGGAAGCACAAAAATGTTCCGAGAAATTCAGGAATAGAGAAATACAAATTGTCGAGGAATGAAATAAATAGGCAGTATAGGGAAGCTAAGGCGAAACGGCTACATAAAAAAATGTGACGAAATCGAAAAAGAAATGATAGTCGGAAGGACACACTCAGCATACAGGAAAGTGAAAACAGCCTTCGGTGACATTAAAAGCAAGGGTGATAACATTAAGAGTGCAACGGGAATTCCACTGTTAAATGCATAGGAGGGAGCGGATAGGTGGAAAGAATACACTGAAAACCTCTATGAAGGAGAAGATTTGTCCGATGTGATAGAAGAAGAAACAGGAGTCGAATTAGAAGAGAGTGGTGATACAGTACTCGAATCAGAATTTAAAAGAGCTTTGAAGGACTTAAGATCAAATAAGGCAGAAGGAATAGATAACATTCCATCAGAATTTCTAAAATGCCGGCCGGAGTGGCTGAGCTGTTCTAGGCGCTTCAGTCTGGAACGGCGCGACCGCTACGGTCGCAGGTTCGAATCCTGCCTCGGGCAAGGATGTGTGTGATGTCCTTAGGTTAGTAAGGTTTAAGTAGTTCTAAGTTCTAGGGGACTGATGACGTCAGATGTTAAGTCCCATAGTGCTCAGAGCCATTTGAACCATTTTGTCAATGCAGTATTCAATCTGCTCTCACACTGCAACTAGTACGTCTTGAGTTACAGCTCCCACAGCTGCTGTTGTGCGATGTCTCATTTCATTCTTTGTTGGTAACGGAGACACATAAACAGAGGCTTTTATAAACCCTCACAAGAAATAATCACATATAGTCTAGTCCGGTGATCTTGGAGGCCAGTAATGTGAGGCTGAATCATTTAGGTCCAGTGCGACCGATTCATCAAATGGTTCAAATGGCTCTGATCACTATGGAACTCACCATTTGAGGTCATCAGTCCCCTAGAACTTAGAACCGCTCAAACCTAACTAACCTAGTGAAATCACACACATCCATGCCCGAGGCAGGATTCTCACCTGCGACAGTAGCGGTCGCGCGGTTCCGGACTGAAGTGCCTGGAACCGCTCAGTCACAATGGCCGGCAGCAATCCTTTAATTTAAAAATTCCCACACTTCCAGATGCCAGTGTGGTGCCCCATCCTGTTGGTAAATGAAGTCGTTCGAATCAGTCTGCAACTGTGGGAAAAGAAAGTTCTCAAGCATATCGAGGTATGTGATTTCTGTAGCAGTGTTCTCGGCAAAGAAAAATGTACCGTACACCTTTTCCCGTAAAACCGCGCAAAACACATGAAATTTTTGGAGAGTCCCTCTCGTGTTGTAGAATTTCATGTGGTTGTTCCGTACCCCATATTCTCACATTACGGCGGTTCACATTTCCATTTAAATGGAATGCTGCATCATCACTAAACAGTCTTCCTCCATCTTGCCGAGAACGAAATTACAAAACTCCACACGTTGTTGTTTGTCACCTTCACGAAGAGCTTGCAGTAGTTGATTTTTGTGTGGTTTCATGTGCAAACTCCCACGAAACACACGCCAGACGGGCATCTGGGGCATGCTGATCTGTCGAGCTGCACGGCGAAAGCTTTTCTGCGGTCTCCTTATGAAACTATGACGGATCCGTTCGACATATGTGTTAGACACGTGAGGACGGCTCGGCGATTTGCCTTAACACAAACTACCTCATTCTCGGAATTGTTCATGCCATCGTCTTGTGAGGCCTCCTGGCAAGACATTCACAAAATCGTTGTAATGTATGTGAAAAAAAAGAAACATTTATCTGTATTATTATTATTATTATTATTATTTCATTTCTGTATGAACGGTTGTCGATTATGTGGACTCTGTAAAAAAAAAAAAAGAAACAATCTTTTTTCATTTTTATGTTTGTGCAATAATCATGTATCTACATTTTGCAAATAACGCCTGTGGTCGGCGAGTATAGAAATCGAAGCACACAATGATAATTAAAAAATATAACAAAGATGCATATTAAATTGCCTATAAATAGTGGAGGCTATAACTCTGTCCGTCTTGTTGTAGCCATCAGAGTCGTAAGAGCCTGTAACGCTCGATTGAATGCTTGGTTAGCTTTCTTTTGTTCCTTGTTCGAGAAAGACGCCATTGGAGGTTGATGAATGTAAAAGGTGTGTACTTTAAATTTATGTTGATTTTTGAATAGAGATTGTTAAAAATTCTTGTAATAATTTATTGCTAGCTTGCCGAGTATTTCAGTCCACATTTTTAGCCGTTTTCAGCATATTTAGAATTTTTCATGACGCAGAGCTGTGCAGCGATCGCGGGAGCTGCTGCCCCGTAGATTAAAATTAAATTGAATGAAAGCAGTTTTCCTGCAATTAAGCGGGCGGGTAACGGTACATTAAAATTATTTCTTTCAGCTTCCCGGAGACCTCAGAGGTGAATGGTGGATTTTGTTATGTCATTTACAGGTGGACATGGGCAACTGCTATTACAATACCAGTGACGTAAATAATTTAAGTAAATCAGAGCAACAAAATTTACTTGTGTGATATCAAAGACTGCTGTGATGAAACCTGTTCTGGCTAATAATATAAAAAACAAATTTCATTTTTAGTTTCATGCTCTCGTGTTAGTCGTGGCAATCAATGGTGTTCATA
The DNA here is from genome assembly GCF_021461395.2 of Schistocerca americana. Taxonomy (NCBI): domain Eukaryota; kingdom Metazoa; phylum Arthropoda; class Insecta; order Orthoptera; family Acrididae; genus Schistocerca; species Schistocerca americana. The sequence continues at coordinate 320,571,277 of NC_060121.1, read as the reverse complement.
TGTTAAAAAATCCACTGCAGCTTTTACGTTTAGCGAACATGGCATACTGTAACTTCTGTACGTGTAATAAGAGTAATTTTCAGTGCATTTCAGAGATGAAAGTAGCGAAGGACATGTTTAATTTCATAATTAGTTACAGTAATGATACCGTGTTCCATTTCTAACAAGCCAGATCAGGGTTATACAAAAATAGTTTGCAAATTAAAGATCATACGTGTACAGCAGGAAATCTTTTAGTGGTGTGCGAATCCCCACGTAATAGATTAAGGCGAATAAAGTTAAAATATTTTCAACTGCAGAAACTAATAGTGAGAATCGCATTTTATCTGTTGTGCTCGCAACAATAAGCAATATACAGTTAACGAAAATATTAGCCATATAAACTGCGTATAAAGTCAAAAGCGTGGTGGGGATTACGCGACAGTCTACAGCTCCGTGCTGTAGGAGGATCCACACCATAACTAGTATGAAAGTCACGCTGAACAGTTATTACTGACGCACACTGCGAAAAACGTAGAATACAGAACACTTTCTGCTGTCTGGTACCATTTGTACTAGAACTGAGGTGGGCGCACACCGCTACTACCTAGCGGGAACTATGTAAAACTCGACAGTTTGCTCTTTCCAACAGCACGTTGTTCACGTACATATCTCAAATAACATGATAGTGTTTAAATCGGATGCTTCTTTTTGATACACCCTGTACTTTGTGATTCATTTAACGGGCTCCTGAAAGGTTCCAAATCGTGAAACGTTCAATTTTTAGTTTTTTGCATTTAAAAATTTACAGACTTCCCCCTTTTAGTTGATATACAATTTATTCAGTTTTGAAGACTACAACTATTTTTAAAATATTTTTGAAATATGTTCTGCATGGGCGTGATCCGCTGTGGCGCTGTTGAACTGCTGTCAAATGTTCTATTCATGAATCTATATACTCATCACGTACATTTCAGTGATGTGGGAAAACATAAGTGTTACCAAATAAGTGTTGTGGTTAACCTGTGATAGATCGGTATATATGCTCACCCGATCGTCGTGTTTTTCATGTTTATTTACTCTTTTGTAATCCTGCAAATATTCGTAATGAATTCTGTTCACTGAAGTCTCTGTTTTATTGAAGAATAATCACGGGTAAACGTAAAGTGACTAGAAATCCTCTGAACGCTTTTAAAAAAGGAGAAATGTTGCAAAGCCAAAGATAGGTGTTATTACCGTAAACAATAAAGATGATAACCAAGTGTGTGAACCTAACCTTGCTGGTACACCTGCTTGTTGGAATAAAAGTGAGGGAGAAAGTACTTTGCAGACGAAGCTTGGTTGAGATAGTGAAAATTATGAATCTTTTATGGGCGAATCGAATGTGAATGAAATATTTGATATGTCAGTTCTCAACGGAAGTTTTGCAAACAGCGCAAGGTGTATTCAGTGAAGTGAAGTCGGCCTGGAACTCTCTATAAAAAATCATGTAGACCTTGCCAGTGAAATGAACTGAAGTTTGGTAGGTGCTCATACAAGACCGCATTTTGGAACAATCCAATCTCCAAATCAAGAAAATGGTAGCAAAATCTATGAACACAACATTAGATTTGTTCATGCCTTGCGTCCAATTGATAAGGGTGCTGCTGCAAGTGCTGTTTCCTGTGGCACGATGAATCTTCCAAATCCCCCAACCAAGTTTACGAACTATAATAGATTTATAGGGTCTAAAGTAAAAGATGTCTGTACAGAACCTATGAAGATAGCTCTGGAAGAGGCAATAATAGGAAACAGTGGTAACAGAGACTTGACGCAAGCATTCGATGGTACCTGGCATAAACGGGGACACACATCTCTTCATGGTGTAGTATCTGCCACCTGTATGTACACATGGGAAGTTTTACATGTAGCAGTAATATCTAAATATTATAGGTGTCCACAAAAAATGAAGGTACACCTGAAAATAATTGCACAGCTAACTATAGTGGTAGTTGTGGAGGACTGGAAGTGGCTAGTGTTGCTAGTATATTTCAACGTTCTGTTGCGTGTGATAAAGTGGGATATGTGAATTAACTTGCTGACGTGATTCGAAAAGTTTCAAATGTAATCAAGAACTAAAGCCCTATGGTGATGATGCTGTAATGCAGAAATTTGAGTGTACTGGACACATACAGATACGAATGGGATCAAGGCAGCGGCGACAGAAAGCTTCTTGCGAGAAGCTAAAACTCAGTGATGGCAAAGGGTTGTATGGAAAGGGAAAGTTAAGTAATAGTTTAATTGACAAAATACAGAACTATTATAGAATAGCTATTAGGCCAAATATACACAGTGTCAGCCGGCCGGAGTGGCCGAGCGGTTCTAGGCGCTTCAGTCTGGAACTGCGGTACCGCTACGGTCGCAGGTTCGAATCCTGCCTCGGGCATGGATATGTGTGATGTCCTTAGTTTGGTTTAAGTAGTTCTAAGTTCTAGGGGACTGATGACCTCAGATGTTAAGTCCCATAGTGCTCAGAGCCATACACAGTGTCGATGAAATGAAGGAAGCTATTTGGGCTCTTTTTTTTATATTTTTCCACAGATTAAATTTCCCGTTATTTCATGTGTCCCAAAGGAGCAAACAGTTGGTATAAGTACAACAAGGGACTGCTAACTGATGAAGGGTTCACTCATAAACATAGTCTGCCTGAAACGTTAATGGAGGTGATAAAAGCTATTTTCAGAAACTTAGCAGCAACTGAACTGTTGAAAAAGTATGTTCACGGAAAATTCAAAACCCCGATGAAAATTTTAAAAAGTGTTATATGGTCAAGAATCTCCAAGACTGTGTTTGTTGGAATACAAACACTTCACTTTGGTGTGTGTGATGCTGTTGCTACTTCCAATGATGGCAACGTTGTAAGGTATTTCGAAATATGGGAATGAAATATGGGAATGAAGATAGGTTTCAACATGGTACGAACGATGCTTGCATTAGACAAGGAGCGTCTTCGGGCTGTTGACAGGGCTGTAAATAGCCTAGAACTATAATCCAGAGTAAACAGGAGAAGGACAAAGAGGAAGCTGGAGCAGGAGTTCGCAGAAGACCAAGATAACCCATCCCGTGGACCTGGAATGCACTAAAGAGGTAAACCAAACTTCGTCGCTCAATTCCCAAAAGTTTTATTTTTTCATACAGATTACATGTTTTTTTCAGGATCTACCGTCAACGGCCTTGCCGCCGTGGCTACACCGGTTCCTGTGAGATCACCGATGTTAAGCGCTGTCGGGCGTGGTCGGCACTTGGATGGGTGACCATCCAGGCTGCCATGAGCTGTTGCCATTTTTCGGTGTGCACTCAGCCTCGTGATGCCAACTGAGGAGCTACTCGACCGAATAGTAGCGGCTTCGGTCAAGAATACCATCATAACGACCGGGAGAGCAGTGTGCTGACCCCACGCCCCTCGTATCCGCATCTTCCAATGAGGGTGACACGGCGATCGGATGGTCCCGGTAGGCCACTCGTGGCCTGACGACGGAGTGCTCAGGATCTACCATACCAATTTGATTCAGGTTTTCAGAAAATGTTACACAGTCCATTCCGCCTAAGTTAACATAGCCTATTTCCAAAAACATGTATAGTGTTGAATTTATAAATAAGAAATGGCACAATAACTAGCGAATTTTCATTACAATACAATAATCTCTAGCAAATGAATTCAAATCTTTAAAATCTCTGTGTTCAGCTGTAGCCAATACTCCAATAAATAATCTGCAACAATTTCAACGTCCTAGCCCAAATACTTTCTGAAAACAAGTGATTTATAAACACTATTTTAACATTGGAAAGATAGGGCTTTCCGGAGCCCCTTAAAACTGGAACCACCTATAACACGCCCAGAGTGCCAAACTGTGACTGTAATTAAGTGTAAAGGGGCCTCAGCACTCACATCTGCCATACCAGCCAAGTTTCTCGTGGCCGTGCGTTGTTCCACCATTACTTCCTGAATCATTGTACAGGCGGCTTAAAATTGTACGAAGAGAGGATAACTTGTGAATGACTATGTTAAATCTTCGTGCAAAGTAGAACTTTTCTTCTGCTGCTCTGAACTACAAAAAAAGCATCAGGTTAGTTCATATGTTCGTAGCGTTTTTGTTTTGCACGTTAGTAATCCAGTTGCTATTGGTTTATTTATCGATCGTCTGTTTTATTTGTAGTTCATTGTTGCTATTTGACTTTACATATTGTCATTTTTTTTCATTTGGAGGTAATGAGTGGAACGGTAGGCACTAGAAAATGGAGTACCCAGAGGAGAAATCAGTCAATTTCCGACGTATTCTTCAGTTTGAGTTCAATAGAGGGGCAGTAGCGGAGGCAGAAACATTTGCTTCATGTGATATTGCCGTTGGACAGGGCACGACAAGAAAATGCTTTTTCCGTTTCAAGGAGGATCATTTTGAGATTAATGACTTCCCTATTCAGGGAGACATCTCGGGTCTGATGAAGATCGTTTAAACGCATTAATCCACAATGATCTGCGCCATTGTATTCGAGAACTAGCAGATGTGATGAACTGTGATCATCCCACCATCGTGAGACATTTGCATGTAATGGGGAGTGTTGTGTCTAGACAAGACAGCCTAGACACAATGAGAGGAACCCGAAATGCACGCTATAAGCTCACGCAGGCTGGAGTGAGATCTGAAACAGGATACGTAATGAATGCTATAAAGAAAAGTACGTAGCTGCTGGAATACTTAACTTTAATCCATCATTTGTATATCGCTCTTGACGATACAAGTTAGACTCTTTAGATACATGCAATATAATGCTAATGGCGCCTTGCTAGGTCGTAGCCATTGACTTAGCTGAAGGCTATTCTAACTATCTTCTCTGCAAATAAACGAGGCTTCGTCAGTGTTGCATCGCTAGCTAAGTCGTCCGTACAACTGGGGCGAGTGCTAGTAAGTCTCTCGATACCTGCCGTGTGGTGGCGCTCGGTCTGCGATCACTGACAGTGGCGACACGCGGGTCCGACATGTACTAATGGACCGCGGCCGATTTAAAGCTACCACCTAGCAAGTGTGGTGTCTGGCGGTGACACCACAGGGAGTATTCAAAAATAGGGAGCATTGGTATCACATGCTGTAAACCAAAATCACAAAAGTCAGTGTATGGCCACATGTGCATCTCTGCTTACTCGTCACCAATTGGCTCGTGAATAACACCGACCAGTCCTATCCTGTATCGTCACTGATTACGAGAAATGGTGTCTTTATGCTAATCTAAGGAAAAGAAAGGACTGGCTGAACCCAAACAAGACAGCAACTCCCCGTACAAAGATCTGCGTGCATGCGCGAAAGATAATATCATTCCTCCGGTGGAAAAGCGACGGTTTGCTGCACTAGAAACTGATTCCCCGAGGTGAACCCATCAGTGCTGACGTTTATTGTGAACACGCTTACGATGCTGTAGACAGTCAGACAGTATTGATTCAAATGGCTCTGAACACTATGGGACTTAACGTCTGAGGTCATCAATCCCCTAGAACTTAGAACTACTTAAACCTAACTAACCCAAGGACATCACACACACACATCCATGCCCGAGGCAGGATTCGAACCTACGACCGTAGCGGTCGTGCGGCTCCAGACTGAAGCGCCTAGAACCGCTCCTCCACATCGGCCGGCACAGACAGTATTCCTGACACTTGAAGGAGCAGGTATCGACAAAACCAGCAGGCAGTTAGTCGAAGAGACACTCACAGACACAACATCAAAAGTTAAATTTCTAGGATAAGTTTCTGAATCCTTCAGAGTTAACAAAGCTGTTCGGCAGGGCTATTGGCTCTCATCGATTCTCTTAAATCTAGTCTTAGACAAAGTTATGAGAGAGTGGGATAAAGAAATACAAGAGTAAAACATCGAAGGGATCCATGTAGGATAATGAAGGGGAAGATCTGAGGTGAAATGTTGGCTTTTGCTGACGAAATTGCGGTAATTTCTAAGCTCAAAACAGATGCAAAGATAATGATAGAAACACTTCACGAAATTGCAGCTGAAACCGGATTACAAATATCATATGAGAAAACGGAATACATTGAAAATAAAAACAATAGAGAAAAATAAATACAAATGCAATACGGAAACATTAAAATGGTTGATAAGTTTAAGTAGATGGGAGAATGGATACCATCAAAGGGGGTCAGTAAGTTACCGCAAGTAACGAAAGATTGAAGAAAATGGAGCTAACGTACAGACTCACGTAGAACAGCCATAATAAAAGATCAGTATCATTCCGCGCAAAAATTAAACTTTACGCAACAGTAATGAAACCGGCAGCACTTTACGGATCTGAATGCTTAACACTGAATCAAAGCAGTGAGCAAGATTTGGAAAAATGAAGAAAGAAAAATACGCAGAAAAATTTTAGGACCACAAAAGAGCGAAGATAACAACTGGACGAAGAGGAGAAGTGAAGATCGATACAGAAACATAGAAACAATCACCGACACAATAAGAGAGAGGAGGTTAAAGTTTTACCGTCATTTTTACTGAACGAATGGCAGCAGGCCAACAGAAAATTTTTAATTTCATTTCCAAATTAAAAAACACCGTGGGCTGGCTGGAAGAGACAAGAAGAAACTTGAGAAAACTTGACGTCACTGAAGACACCATACTGGACACAGAAAGTTTCAGGCTTCTATTCAGTACCGCAAAATTTCCCGTTGAACAACAAAATTCGCAGCCTAGGAGGGTGACGTCAAATGATCAGAAGCAGGCAATCAGGCAGCGTATGAAGTAGTTCTGCGAAGATAAGAGGAGACATATTGGACACGTGTCTTGGGTACAAAGCGGTCTGTAAGTGGCCAAATTCAGTAATTAAAAAAATGGAAAAGAAGTACGTGGGCAGGACTTGAACCGAGACCACAGTATGGTAGTCGCAAACCTTACCACTTCCAGTACAGTTGCTCGATCGAAACATCACTATGATTATGAATATAGAAAGTACGCATAAAACTTCAATATCGATTTGCTCGGAACTAGGGGTGTCGCATGAAGAGCTGTTCCCAGGACAGGTTACTCTACATCACACCAAAGACTCATCAAAATCCATCATTCATAGATCTGATGGTTCTCTTGTTACTCAGCTCACATACTTCGACCGGCGGGAGCCAATGAGAGGGCAGACCATCAAATTTAGTTGTACCGACACGCTCCGAGCGGTGAAAGATAGATATTGGCATTTGGGTACCACGTAGATATAGTTCAAACGTTCTGGAGGAAGACAGTGGTGGTTTGATGGTGTTTGGTATAACTAGGTAAGACTGTAGCTTGCTGCAGGCACTATCCGTGCCTTTCACCCATGTTTCGTTCACTATTACCGTGTTTCAAGTATATTTTCAGGTAATGTTGATACAAAGTAACTTTTCGAACCGTGTATTCGACGATTTTCTACGCCATTTTGTTATTGCTTTGTGAACTACGAATATTAAAACCCATCCGCACACGTGGTTGGCGTTATCCAGTTATAATTTTCCATCTGTGAGCAGAATTTGTTTATGTTATTTCCCTCGCAACAGGCACTGGAAATAATTTGTAGATTTCATTGTGGGTGTTGTCAGGTGATTAAGTTATGCGGTGATCTATACTGTTCATGTGGGACTACTATTTATGTACTACTTTTCTTATGACATTGTAACATTCACGTTCTTAGATTTCTTGTACGTCGATTTATTGCAATATAGAATTTTCTTTTGTCCTCCGGTGTAGCCATGTAGCTTTGTTCGTTCGTACTGATGCGAGGTGGGCTCATGGCACCTGACCCCATCGACAGCTTCATATTTTCTTTCCTCCCTGAACTTTACGTCCTTTTCCAAAATTTTGATTGACTTCGTTTGCTGCTTGCTTAATGCATAGATTGAACCATATGGGAGACTGGCTAGAAGCCTTCCTAACTCCCTTCTAAATTACTGATTTTGTTAGATGTCTTTCAACTCTTATAACTATGGTGTACAATTGTAAGAGTTGAAGATAACCTTTCGCTCCTGTACTGTATTGGTGCCGCTATCAGAATTTCAAATCGTGATTGTCAAAAGCTGTCTCTAAATCTTGAACTTATACAAACATAGGTTTGCCTTCTAACAATCTGTCGTCGATGATAAGTTGTACAGTCGGTATTGCCTCGCCTGTTCCTACATTTCTCCTGAAATTGATCTTCCCTAAGGTCAGGTTTTCCCAGTTTTTTCATTCTTTTATAAATTATTAGGTCAGTTATTTGCAACCACGATTTGTTAACCTGAAGTTTCGATAGTTTTCACACCCTTTAACATCTACCTTCTTTGGAAGAGGGATTATGACATTCTTCTTGAAGTTTGAGAGTACTTCGTCTGCTTCATATATATCACTAACCAGGTGGAATGGTTTTGATATGGCTGGTTTCCCCAATCAAAATTTGTGAGGTTTAAAGATGGGCCACCTACATGCCCGCCCCAACGTGGTGACCAATCCAAAAGTTCTACTGTCACCTCCGTCAACATATTAGTTGTCTAATCAGTGGATCACAGGATGCTGGTCTGTGATGTTATACGTGCGTCTGGGTAAGATTACGCATTAACACGGTCCGTCAGTCGATAGATTGTGGACGAAACGCGAATGAGGGTAGCGATTTGGAGAGCAGAGGGAAAAAAGTGCCAAGGCTCGTGCCAAGGGAAAAAATGAGGTAATGTCGTCTACTCCAGGGGGCATATTTTCGCTTAGGTTTCAGAGCTCTGTAAATTCATCTCGGAGTGTCACCTCTCCTATCTCATCTTCATGTACTCGCTCTTCCCTCTCGATAACAATGCCTTCAAGTTTCTTTTTGTTACAGGGCTCTTAAATATATAGGTTCCACCTTAGAGCCGTATTTTCTTTTCTTAATGCTGGCTTCCCCGTCCGAGTTTCCGTTTTCTCCGAAGGCTTCATTAGTTTTACAGCATGTGGCACCTATCTTTCCACAGTCCTGCAAGCCTCTACACCTCTGCAGATTTCAGTAAAAATTTAATTATGTTAATTATGTGAATGGCTTAAAATGTATCTTATTTATAGACCTGCTGATAGGTTCCACTTCACTATCAGTTATCATAAATACACTGTACGGCAAAAAAAGTAAAGAATCGAGAAAACATGGTCTGATGTGAATGTAACTTTTTAGACGTACACACCATAGGCGGATATGTAATTAATAAGTATTCAAATGGTTCAAATGGTTCTGAGCACTATGGGACTTAACATCTGAGGTCATCAGTCCCCTAGACTTAGAACTTCTTAAACCTAACTAACCTAAGAGCATCACACACACCCATGCCAGAGGCAGGATTCGAACCTGCGACCGTAGCAGCAGCGCAGTTCAGGACTGAAGCGCCTAGAACCGCTCGACCACAGAGGCCGGCTGATTAGTATTGCAGTTTTCTGTGACAAGAAAATCGGTCACCAGAGTGTACTAGTGTTATTTTTGTTAAGTGTTGTTACCAAGCTTTGTGGAGTATATAAGGTACGTGAACAGCATCAGATGTCGAGTTATCACTGTGAAGGACACGAAGATGCCGAGTAGTCGAGTGACAAGAGTTACGAGCATTTGACAGTCTGAAAGGTTCCTCATTGTAGGTCTCCTGGAACGGCTGGTCCAATCGTGCAATATTCGGATTTGTGACGCATTCGAATGAGACGGTGGAACGATGTTGAACTGCATGGGAACGAGAGGGTAAACATCCCAGTTGGCCACGTTTCACCACCACAATGGAAGATCGCGGTATTGTGCACATCGTAACCCTGTCACATGTGCGCCTGCCATCAGAGAACAAGCAATGGCTTCCCTACAGTACTCTGTGTTACCTCACACCACTGGTCCGAGACTAGCAACACCCAACTACGGAATTACTCTCCTATGCGTAGGCTGCCTTTACCACAACGTGTGATGCCGTGACCGGGAAGCGTGGACTGCCGATGAATCGTGTCGCATTGTATTCAGCGATGAACTGTGATTCTACACGATGCTCGATAACCGTCCTCGGTGAATATGGCTCTGACCTGGGGATGCGTCTCATCCTTTCAAAGCTTTGGAGAGACACAGCGATAATACCCTGGTTCCACGGTATGGGGGAGAGGGGGCGATATGACCACATCAAGGCTGGTAGTGACTGAGGGAACACGATGGTACGTGACGGACATCCTGAATCCTCACATGTTACTGCTAAGCGAGAGTATCGTAGTGTCGTTTTTCACCATGACAATGGTCCTGCAAACGTGACACGTGCCATCATGAACTGGGTGTGCTAAGTTGAGGTACTCTCGTAGGCAGCAAGGTCCCTAGACCTGTCATTGATAGACCATGTGTGGGATCTGTTCGGACGTCATCTCCGTCCCAGTGTCCACAACTCGTGGTCTTGCGGTAGCGTTCTCGCTTCCCGCGCACGGGGTGCCGGGTTCGGTTCCCGGTGGGGTCAGGGATTTTTCCTGCCTCAAGATGACAGGGTGTTGTTGTGTCATCTACAGCATCATCATTCATCCCAATTACGGTCGGAGGAAGGCAATGGCAAACCACTTCCACAAGGACCTTGCCCAGCCGGCGCTGTTGGTCTCTTGCATCGTCCCCAACACTCCTAGGAGTACGGAACCTCATCATCATCCGTCCCAGTGCCAGTATCCAAGAAATCAGGCGCCAGTTACAACAGTTGTGGACCAGCTTGCCTCAAGAGAGGATACAATGACTGTGAGCCATTTGAGTCATCAGTCCTCTGACTGGTTTGATGCAACCTGCCACGAATTCCTCTCCTGTGCCAACCTCTTCATCTCAGAGTACCACTTGCAGCCTACGTCCTCAATTATTTGCTGGATGCTCTGTCTTCCTCTACAGTTTTTTCCCTCTACAGCTCCCTCTAGTACCATGGAAGTCATTACTACGTCTTAAAAAATGTCTTATAATCCTGTTCCTTCTCTGTGCCAGTGTCTTCCACATATTCCTTTCCTCCCCGATTCTGCGCGGAACCTCGTTATTCCTTACGTTATTAGTCCACCTAATTTTCAACATTCGTCTGTAGCACCACATCTCAAACGCTTCGATTGTCTTCTGTTGCAGTTTTTCCGCAGTCCATACAGTGCTGTGCTGTAAATGTACATTCTCAGAAATTTCTTCGTCAAATTAAGGGCTATATTTGATACTGCTAGATTTCTCTTGGCCAGGAATGCTCTTTTGGCCAGTGCTAGTCTGCTTTTGATGTCTTCTTTGCTGCGTCTTTGATTACTTTGCTGCCTAGGTAGCAGAATTCCTTAACTTCATCTACTTCGTGACCACCCATCCTGGTGTTAAGATTGTCGCTGTTCTCATTTCTACTACTTCTCATTACTTTCGTCTTTTTTTCTAGTTACTCTCAATCCGTCTTCTGTACTCAATAGATTGTTAAAACTATTCAGCATAATATGTAATTCTTGTTGACTTTCACTCAGGATAGCAATGTCATCAGCGAATCGTATAATTGGTATCCTTTCATCTTGAATTTTAATTAACATGTTGAACTTTTGCATCTTTAATGTGCAGATTGAAGAGTAGGGGCGAAAGACTGCATCCCTGTGTTACACCCTTTTTAATCCGACGACTTCATTCTTGGTCGCCACTCTTATTATTCCCTCTTGGCTCTTGTACATATTGTACGTTACCCGTCTCTCCTTGTAGCTTACCCCTATTTTTCTCAGAATTTCGAACATAGTGCACTATTTTATATTGTCTAACGCTTTTTCCAGGTCGACAAATCGTATGAACGTGTCTTGATTTTTCTTTAGTCTGTCTTCTACTATCAGCCGCAACGTCAGAATCGCGTCTCTGGTGCCTTTACCTTTCCTAAAGCCAAAATGGTCGTCATCTGACACATCCTCAATATTCTTTCAAAACGATTCGAATGGCTCTGAGCACTATGGGACTTAACTTCTGAGGTCATCAGTCCCCTAGAACTTAGTACTAGTTAAGCGTAACTAATCTAAGGAAGCCCGGTGGGCCATGCGGTCTAAACCACTGCTTTCCGGGCGGGAAGGAACGCCCGGTCCCCGGCACGAATCCGCCCGGCGGATTTGTGTCGAGGTCCGGTGGACCGGCCAGTCTGTGGATGGTTTTTAGGCGGTTTTACATCTACCTCCGTGAATGCGGGCTGTTTTTCCTTATTCCGCCTCAGTTACACTATGTCGGCGATTGCTGCGGTGACAAGTTGTCCACGTACGCGTACACCAACATTACTCTACCACGCAAACATAGGGGTTACACTCGTCCGGTGTGAGACGTTCCCTGGGGGGTCCACCGGGGGCCGAACCGCACAATAACCCTGGGTTGGGGCGGCGGAGGGGTGAAGTGGACTGCGGTAGTCGTCGCGGGGTTGTGGACCACTGCGGCTGCGGCGGGGACGGAGCCTCTCCGTCGTTTCTAGATCCCCGGTTACCATACAATCGAAATACATACAACCTAAGGACATCACACAGATCCATGCCCGAGGCAGGATTCGAACCTGCGACCGTAGCAGTCGCGTGGTTGCAGACTGAAGCGCCTAGAAGCGCTTGGTCACAGCGGCCGGCGGATTTTCTTACAATAAAGACGGAAATAGCCTGACATACCCTGTGAACTGGTGAACTTTGATTTGTTATCGTCTTCCTTTATTGGTGCTTCTTTTTCTTTATGGAGCAGTGTGTGATGCACACAGCATGCTAATAAATAATTGAACGAAACTAACTGCAAAACGAAAACAAAAATCTCTTAGAAAGTCGCTGGCTTGAGTCAGTGTGTGCAGTGTTTCAGCCTGTCGCGACGCGTCAGTAGGGAAGTGTGTGTGCAGAACGCCAGCCCGCCTGCGCACCCACCTTCCTCCATGGCGGTGAGGGGGTCCTGGCCGGCGTCGGCGGGCCCGGCGGCCAGGGGCGCGGCGCTGACCAGCACCTCCCAGCCGGCGGCGTGGCCCTGCGGCAGCGGCGCGTTCGCCAGCTCGCACAGGCGGCGCCGCAGCGCGCCCAGCCAGCACCACTGGGCGGCGCCTGCCCCGTGCTGCCGCCTGCCGCCAAACCTGCGCACGCCCGCGCTCCGCTGCAGTCGCTGCAAGGCCCCAGCTGCACGCTCACCAGACAAACTGTATCAGTTCAAGACCAAAGCACCACCGAAGCACATTCTTCTCACTTACGGTTCTTTTTTGCTTGTTGACCGTCTAACTACAACTGAATGAAACACAGTTATCGGTCCGTAAGCGTTGCGCCTTTATTCTCTGCGAGGCGTCCTCAGTGGCCTGGAATATGTACAAATTTTTACTGTTCGGTTTACATTTTGGAAGTGTGTTTATAGATTATAAACAGTTCTGGTGGTTGGTTTTTCAGTGGCGTATTGTATGTATTGTATTGTATGTTAACCGGGGACCTAGAAACGACGGAGAGGCTCCGTCCCCGCCGCAGTCGCAGTGGTCCACAACCCCGCGACGACTACCGCAGTCCACTTCACCCCTCCGCCGCCCCACACCCAACCCAGGGTTATTGTGCGGTTCGGCCCCCGCTGGACCCCCCAGGGAACGTCTCACACCGGACGAGTGTAACCCCTATGTTTGCGTGGTAGAGTAATGCTAGTGTACGCGTACGTGGACAACTTGTCACCGCAGCAATCGACGACACAGTGTAACTGAGGCGGAATAAGGGGAAACAGCCCGCATTCGCCGAGGTACATGGAAAACCGCCTAAAAACCATCCACAGATTGGCCGGTCCACCGGTCCTCGACACAAATCCGCCGGGCGGATTCGTGACGGGGACCGGGCGCTCCTTCCCGCCCGGAAAGCAGTGAGTGAGACCGCACGGCCAACCAGGCGGGCCTTCAGTGGCGTAGTAATATTTTAAATTCCGCTCACACGTTCCGTGATTTTCTGCATATTGCGTTTTAGTTTCGTTTCTTGCGCTGTTCTTCATCTTATAACTGCCATTTGGGTTTTTGTTTTCCACACTTCACAGCACTAACAAATGAACACTAGTTTTGATGCTATGTTTTGATTTGTGTTGCGGACTGTCGCATGTTATTGCCAAAGATAAAATGTTATTGCCAATTTTTTTTTCCTTTTTTTGTGATGTCTGTGATCTCATTCTGTATGCATGCATGTGTGTGTGTGTGTGTGTGTTTCGGTGCGTATTATTTATCATGGTTTTTCATTCACCTTATTTTTATATCTTGTTCCATGTTTGTAGGATGGTGGTTATGGAGTTTTAAGTGTTCTGCAAAAGTGGAATGGTTTGTTTCGTACAACACCTGATGCGTTCGTTGTATCGTTTTTTAAACGCACACACACACACACACACACACACACACACACACTTACGAGAGACGTTTGAAAAGTCCGTGGAAAGTCAGAGAGACGGCACCACCGGCGCGTATTGAGGTCATGTTTGATTAGTAGCATCTTTGGAAGAACGCACACCAAGTTTCAGCCATATTGCTCTATTTCTTTGTGTTTGGCATTCGTGTGAATCAAGGAAGTCGGTTGACTGTCGAAAAATGGACGAAAAAGAATTTCGTGTGGTGATTAAACATTACTTTATGAAAGGCAAAACACCTCAGGAGACTAAACATAAGCTTTATCAACAGTACGGTGACTCTGCACCTTCAATTACAACAGTTTATAAGTGGTTTCAAAATTTTCGGAGTGGTCAATGGGCACAAGTGCTGCTGAACGTTCTGGACGCTCTGTGGAGCTTACGACTCCAGAAATCATTGATAAAATCCATGATATGGTGGTGGATGACAGAAGAGTTAAAGTGCGTGAGATTGCTAGTGCTGTGGGCATCTCGAATGAACGGGTACATGATATTTTCCTCTGCCTCGTGATGACTGGGCGTTGTGTGATGGCCTTAGGTTACTTAGGTTTAAGTAGTTCTAAGTTCTAGAGGACTGATGACCATAGATGTTAAGTCCCATAGTGCTCAGAGACATTTGAACCATTTTTGAATATTTTCCATAAACATTTGGACATTAGAAAGCTATCCGCAAGGTGGGTTCCGCGATTGCTCACTCTTGACCAAAAACGGAATCGTGTGAATTGTTGCAAGGATGGTTTGCAGCTGTTTAGGAAGAATCCGCAGGACTTTAAGCGTCGCTTCGTATCTGTGGATGAAACATGGATACATTACTATATTCCTGAAACCGAAGAACAATCTAAACAGTGGGTTACCAAGGGAGAATCGGCACCAAAAAAGGCGAAGACCATTACTTCGGTCCGAAAGGATATGGCGACTGCCTTTTGGAATTCACAAAGGATAATCCACATCGACTATCTGGGAAAGGGTAAAACTAGTACAGGTGCATATTATTCATCGTTATTGGACCGTTTGAAAACCGAGCTACAAGAAAAACGCCGGCGATTGGGCCGCAAAAAAGTTCTCTTCCACACGGTAATGCACCAGCACACACCTCAGCAGTTGTGGTCGCAAAATTAATGGAAACAGGATCCCAACTCGTTTCACATCCCCCCACCCATTCCCCAGACTTGGGTCCCTTGGACTATTATTTGTTCCCCAAGTAGAAGAAATGGCTGGCGGGACAAAGATTTTATTCATGCGAGGAGGTGATTGCAGCAACTAATAGCTGTTTTGCAGACTTGGACAATTCCTATTATTCGGAAGGGATCAACAAATTAGAACAGCGTTGGACGAAGTGTATAAGTCTAAAAGGAGACTATGTCGAAAAAAATAAAAAAGGTTTACGCTGAAGTAGCTTTTATTTTTGCACTGACTTTTCAAACGCCCCTCGTATATACACTTAAAAATAGCACCAAAACAAATACCTATTCTCTCTCTCTCTCTCTCTCTCTCTCTCTCTCTCTCAGACACACACACACACACACACACACACACACACACGCGCGCGCGAAAGCGGCGCACTTGTATGCATACACAATTAGATCGTAGATATCACTCGAAAGTTGGCAATAACATTTGATGTCTGGCAATAACATCCGACAGTCGGCAACACAAACCAAAACATAGCATCAAAACAAGTGTTCAGTTCCTAGTACTGTGAAGTATGGAAAACAAAAACCCAAATGGCAATTATAAGAACAACAACAGCGCCAAAAAACGGAACTAAAACGCAATATGTAGAAAATCATCCACGGAAACTGTAAGAAGCATTTCAAATATTGCTACGTCATATAAAAACCAACCATCAGAACTGTTTATAACCTATATAATACATTGTCCCAAAATGTAAACTAAACAGTAAAAATATGTACGTATTCCAAGCCACTGAAGGTGCCTCGTAGAGAATAAGGGCATAACGAGTATGGCACGAAACTTGTGTTTCATCCAGTTGCAGTTAGACCATTCGCAAGTAAAAATTAACAACATACTATGAAAGTTGAAGATTCTCCTCGCTGTGCAAAATCATAATGGTTTCACTGTGCAAAATCAGAACGGTCTTGTAGAAAAAGCTGAGGTTTCATTAAATTGATGCTCTACTTGAGATATGGCTTACGTCGTACTAAACTAATGGAATGCTGAAAGTCATACTACTTAAATCAATAAAAATGGGCAAGGAAGGACGTGTTACTAGAGTTCCACAAGGTTCAATCTTAGGTCCTGTATTGTTTCTAAGAAATGCATAGTACTTTACATCTAATGCAAATACAAAGGAATTTATTCTTTTTGCAGACAGTTACACTGAGCACACAGAATAAGAAGGTACTTTAAATAAACACTAAAAAATAATTATAGACTAAACTAGCTGTTACCCACAGCTTCGTTTGCAGATCGGTAACTCTGTTGTAATGAGTGATGGTGAGGAAATATGCTAGATTTAATAAATATCTGGGTGTACAGTAGTATCGAAATGTACGTGTTATGAATAAATGTTTATGGTGCTTGTATATAGGTACATAATGAGCGTGCTTTTATTTTTTGCATTGTGTCGAAACTTAGTTAAAAAACATTAAAATTACAAAAAAAAATTTCCCTCATCAGGTATTCGTATTTTAAGATTTAAGCACCGACACTTCAAAAGGTTTTTGGTCATCCTTCTTTTGCAAGGACATAAAGATTTTGTGTGCTGGATACACGTGAGCATGTCACATAGTGTTGTCCACGAGAAAAACAGTCGTTTTCCTAAAAGCACACCGGAAACTTTGAGTGCGTGCCATTGCGCTTCATTTATGGTCATTCCAAAAGCAATTTTTAGCGGGAATTGCGTTCTTTTAATTGTAAAAAGCAAATCCGTTGATACAATTGAGATTCGTGCAATCAAAACACTTTTTCCTTTAGCTGAGTCACTAGTTATATTATCTCTAACACTATTTTGGCTCCGACGTGTAATTTATAAGCGGGTACAGCTACACATTCTAGTCAAATCAAGATTTCTCATTAAAATGACTGGAACACCAACCTTTAATTTCAGCTTATGAGAAGGCACTGCCGACAATTCCGAAGAGTTATGAAACCTATGTGGTAAGAGGAGACTTGTTTAGTGTCCACATTATGTACAGAGAGATATTCTACAATATCTGCTTCTACTTGTTACATAATTTTTTCCTTTAGCTGTCCTATTAATTCATTAGTGAGTGCCATAATTGCCCTTTCAGACAGCCATTCGTTATTTCTCATACTTGCTTGCAGAGTAGGATAAATTTTTTCCAGCCAACCCTTCGTACTGTGAACAATAATACAGAATTCACGATGTAATGTAATCGTGCCTTTGAGGTCGGTATTAATACGATCTTTGCCGATTTTCAGAAAAGCGCCCGGTACATGGTGCAGGTCTGTGTCACAGTGCAGTTACATGCGCATATTTGTTGTTAACATAAATTTTTTAACGTTACCATATGATTGTAGCCTCTTTTAAACATGAGTTTACATAATCTGGGGGTGTGTTTTTAATTGTTACGGGCAGAGTCCGTCAAGACGTTGTAAATTCGTCCGAAACCAACAGCTTACATTGCTGCAACATCAGTCCACTATCGCTATTTTTATTGATGTTACAAATAGGTATGTCTACGTGAGCTAAGTTCAACGGCAGACGTTCGGTCACCACTGAGCAGCGTGTCAGCTATTCCAGATAAGGCTACTGCAGCAGCAGCTTTTTTTATTTTTGCGAATTTTGGCTAAGAGAAAATTTAAAAGAAAAGTCTTACCAGTTCCTCCCGGGAGCCTAGTGCAAGTCTTGTTATTTGACGCCACTTCTGTGGCCTGCGCATCGATGATAAGGACAATACATGTACACTCAGTCGCGAATGGAAAAAATACCTCGAAGGGAATCGAACACGCGACCGCAACATTCAGAGTTACAAAGATGAGCACATGACCACGACCTGTTCAGGCAAAGCATTAGCCTACGTGTCTCCAAAGCTAGAACAAACGCGAAGCGCTAAGCGGCTAACGTGCACCGGAATTTCACTGATACTAGTATGGAAGTACGGGTTAAACACGTAAAGCACAATATTCATTACGTTGAATCGTATTATGTAGAACATATCAAACAATAAATGCATTTTCACAAACACGATAAAGTTCTAAAGTCGAAGAGCAAACAGCTTTTACGAAGAGTAATTCTTGTTTCATATATAGCGTTATATTATTCAAATCAACGAATATGTTGTACTAAACACTTTCTAAAGCAGCCTATGTTCTTCCTAAGCGTTCAAGCTATTTCCATATCAAATTTCATAAACATCGGTTTAGCTGTTTTGTCGTGCAAGAGAAACAGACACAACTTCGAATTTATAACATGAGTATGGATACAGATATGGACTGTGAAGTGTCATTTCCTGACCTCCCATGTTTCCTACCCCTGTCTGCTATTGTAGTCGCTTCAGGTAGTTTCCAGCTGCAGGGGTATTGGCGTTTTTATCCGGTCTGAAAATATGGGCTGCAGTTTTCCTAATCCTCCAAAGTGTGTTATAACCGGAACCTAAGTAGCGGGGCTAGAGAGATAGTGATTTCCCCATGGCATCCAATGTTTCCAACATCCGTCGCAACATTGTCTGAAAGGCCCCTGTGTTAAATAATGTCTTGGAGCAGTTTTGGAGCTCCCGGAATCGAGGAGTCGATCGGCAGTCATCGTGGTGTTCAGCTTGCACGTCGCGGGCCCGCTGGGACGAAGTTTGTGTTTTAACGCGGTTAGCATTTCGGAAGTCTGGAGTTAGAAGGCCTTCGTGACCAACGAGGCAACACTCCCGGTACAGGAAGCTTACAAGGCAATCGAAAGCACGTCCTCGTACGCGGGCGTCAAATCCTGCTTAGACACTCTCCTGTTTTTCACAGCGAATGTCACGAATTAGAGAATGTGGACTTGTAAAGAGAGGTCACAGAACAGAGCGTTACCACTAGCTGGGTGGAAGTGGTATTGGGTGAGAATGTCGGACATTTTTTGAGTTTATTGGTTTCCTGGATGCGCCCATTCAGCCATCTCAGGAATGGGATATCAGTCCTGACGATAAGAACGTAAGGACAACACAACAGACGGTCCCCGAAAGGAGAAAATCTTCCACTTGATCGGGAATCGAACCCGGACACCTTCCCTTGGCAATCCGACGCGCAGATCGCTCAGCTGCCGAGGAGGACAATGACAGACTTGACTACGGTTAATTCTTGCGAATGTGTTTCTTTTCTTTCCGTGTGACTCTTTCCTTTTGAGTTTGGACTGTACACCTGTTTATTATTGTGGTGATTACTGGCGAGAGCGAGAGTTGGTAGTGGCAAGCTGGAGGTTGTGTTAGAACTGTTAGCGATGAACATATTCCAGTCCAGTGGCAAGATCTCACAATTTTTCTTAAGAATAATTTGGCACTTACAGGGCCTTTAATTATTGACTTTGGAGTTGTAAGAAGTTTACCCTCGTCTCTGGAGTAGAAGCGACGCTCTCTACCCTTATTTAGAATGATTGTTAGTGTAACAGAGCAGCCAATTAATCCGCTGATAAATGTTTCCAACTACATCTACGGAGGAGATCTGCATATTGTTTGTCTCGCGCACCGCACGTAGCCAAGGGCGTATAGATTCTGGCTGCCGCTGCGAACGTGTTTAACCCGACGCTACGGTAATTCCCAGGCACAGACGAAAGAAACACTTCAGTATTACTATGGTAAAGCTCTAGTCAACCCGAAGAGTAATTTGCACAACGCAGTACTTTGTTTAATATCTTCTCAGTGCTCACTCCGCGTCTGATCAAATTGAAACTCGAGATTTCGAAGGTAATCACCAATTTTTTCGTCAGGAGATGACTGCCGTGAGCAAAGTGTGCCTCCTTTTTAACAGAGATGGAACTTACTATCTTAGTGTTTCCTGGAGACCAGCACTTGAGACGGAGCCTCTACAAAGAAATAAAAACAAAGAACGTGATTATTAACGGTATAGGAGAAGCCGAAGGGTCTCCGTTCGCTATACGCCCCTGACTTCCGCTGCCATGGTATTTGGGGTGTCTTACAGCCTCATTAAAGATTTACTCATGCGAATCACGCCCTCAGGTAACGTCACAATGCCAGCAGAAGTTAGATTTCCAAGTTCGTCACCCGACCAGTTACAAACTTGAATGCGACTATACAGGACGATGACGTTAGCGAGAATCTCCGGAAGTTCGAGTTTTAACTTCGATCTGACGCAATCTGAACACCGAGAATATTTTGTGTAAGAATGTCGCCGCATAAAGCTTCGATTTCATACCACGGTACTTTGTTAGGTATGGTCCCGTTGGTGGTAGTCTCTCTTTCTTCCTTCAGATTACTGGCAGTGTAATAAAGCCAGCCGTCTTTCTCTCCCTCCCCCTTTTCCCCGTTCAACTCAAACTCGAGAAACTCAAACTCGAGAAACTCAAACTCGAGAAACTCAAACTCGAGAAACTCAAACTCGAGAAACTCAAACTCGAGAAACTCAAACTCGAGAAACTCAAACTCGAGAAACTCAAAGTCTAGAAACTCAAACTCCAGACATTGTGTTGACAGGCTAATCCGCACCTTAGAGTGTAGGGAAGCAGCATACTCACGCCATATAAAATTCACATCAGTCTTTCCATTGTGTGCCAGCCTAGTCCTCTGTAACTAGCTCTGACGTCATAAATATTGCGCAATACTTTAAAATGAAGTAAATAACCTGAAACGTTTCTAGCATGTCAGGAGTAATACAAAATCAATATGTGTTGGATATCAGTTCAATAACTTTAACCATTTTCGAAATTTGGATGTTTTTCTGTAAAAATCATTGGCGCAACAGAAAAGAGCTAGAAACTTAAAAATTTATATTTAGACTCCTTTTGCATAATAATTTAGTAGAAACAGTATTCTGGATCTCACAAATTAAAATTTTAGTTGAAATTCATGATTTTCTGGTTTTTGTCTTAGAAATTAAGGAAGCAAGATAGATTAAGTAGGCGAATAAATAAAGATAGGATGTTTAAATTTAAGTAGAAGGGAGATCCGCTATAATCATGAAAATGTGAGAAGTTTCAACAGAATAACTATAAAACTATAGGTATAGTGTATCTCCAAAGAGCAAGTTCAGAGCTCGTCTACTGCATGTAGTGTAATTAAATTAATTCTCTCGCCCAAAATATTTGACTTAGCCACGTCAGACTTTTATTATGATTACTTACTTGTATGCTGATTGCACAATTAAATTGAAAGCTTCGTCAGCCATCAGCAAAGGAAGCAATGATTTATTCGATAACTTAAAGTGGTGCATTACTAGCCCAGCGGCTAGTCGGGAGAGCAGATTTGATCAGGCGTTCCCTTAGCCGTCCGCACCGCGGCTTTATATGTAAGAACGCTACGCGAGAAGAAAGAAGGCCCCAGTTCTCTCCAGACGCTGATTAGCGCACCACCTGTGCCGGGAGTCGCGTCGCGTCGCGTCGGTATCGTTGATATTATCAGCCTCGGCTGCGGTAATAAGTTACTTGGGATACGCGTAACCATGAAATCGTTTTCAAGTAAAATGTTAATTTTGGGATGATGTTAATGATCTATCTTTAGTTTGTGTATGTCGTATTTTCACGTTCTACCATTATTAGCGTGGCGTTTGATGAACATTATCATCAAATTATGGCGAGCATTCACTTAAACATTTAATTTGAACAGTTATAGTGGCATCAGCGCATTAGACTCTGAACTGCTCTGGTAGTCGGATTGTGTGGATTCTTTTTGGTCTGTGACTTTCAGAATATAGTGAACATTTTAGAGAGAATGGTTTTTGATTATGAATCCCAGACAATCTCCTAATTCCTCAGAGCTGTAAGCTGTAGCTATAAATGTATTTCTCAGATGAAGTGGGCACTAGGAATTCTAATTACAGGCTTCAAGTTTTGCTAATCACTTTCTGGTTGCCAATATCGTAGTTAGAGAGCCAGTGTTGAGAACAGCAAACAGCATAAATACAAAACATTTATTCTATTATTCCACCCGCCGCCCCACAAGAGATCTAAGACCATTATTGGCCAAATTAGGTCTATATATAATATGCCATAATGACTAGTGCTTTATGACTGATTCAGACATTTCTAATTTCTACATATATCCGTCGTAGCCAACATTCAGGACGGATTCTACCCGTAACCAAAACTGGAAGGCAAATTCAAAAGCATAGGATTGAGTAAAAGAGAAACGACCGACTAATATTTTGGTACATGTTATGTATAGATTTCGTTCATCAACTATGAAAAGTTTAAGTGCAATTATTACGTAACTCTTATCGAACTGACTTATCCAGACAGTTAAGGGGCGACCTGCAGTTTAACGTGATCTCCGAAGTAATATAGGTACCTGTACCGATTTATTTGGAACAGCGACTACTTCCTAAATGATTCTGGGTATCAAACAAAGTTTCCCGCAAATGTAAATGTCGTATGACTAGGGCCTCCAGTTGGATAGACCGTTCGCCGGGTGCAAGTCTTTTCGATTTGACGCCACTTCGGCGATTTGCGCGTCGATGGGGATGTAATGATGATGATTAGGACAACACAACACCCAGTCCCTGAGTGGAGAAAATCCCCGACCCAGCCGTGAATCAGCCCGGTCCCTTAGGAATGACATTCTGCCGCGCTGACAACTCAGCTACCGGTGGTGACAGCGTAAAAATCTTATTGTCTGGTGAAACACTGTGCCCACTACCTTTTCTTTCGAGTATTTTAATTATGAACATTGTGCTTTCTTCTTAACTGTAATGCATTATTTATAATAACTGTAATGAAATGCTATATACTCTGCGATTATTTAGTTAAAATGGCCATGGACTGGGGACGCCAGTTTCAAAACACTCATCCGAAACATAGTGTTCGTCAGCCTCGCAGGGCGTTAGTGTCTTGTTCATACCGAGCGAGGTGGCGCAGTGGTTAGCACACTGGACTCGCATTCGGGAGGACGACGGTTCAACCCCGCGTCCGGCCATCCTGATTTAGGTTTTCCGTGATTTCCCTAAATCACTCCAGGCAAATGCCGGGATGGTCCCTCTGAAAGGGCACGGCCGACTTCCTTCCCCGTCCTTCCCTGATCCGATGAGACCGATGACCTCGCTGTTTGGTCTCTTCCCACAAACAACCCAACCCTCTCTTGTTCATGCATTAGTTGGGATTAATCTGGAAAGTGACTGTGTCTCTTCATCTGGTTCGTTCTTGGAACACGTTAAAATCCTGCCAACACTGTGGAAAAAGGCTGATATTGCGGTGACCATGTTATTGTCCGGCACAGCGTCATGCTAGGAGTACACGCGCCTCTGCAAGTGCTTCAAAGGTACAGACAATCTCTTAAAGGAACAACACCGTGCAACGCTACTTGCAACTTTTTCATGATGCGTATGCATGTTTCTATGATGATCTGCGAGCATAGTACAGGTTGACTGCTACAGTCCACTCTATATTGCAGGACTGACACTCTTGGCAAATGATCTTATAAACCCCACTTTGCATGACGGCAAATTGACGATAGGACAGTCTGATAAATCAGTCTGCACTAGGATCGAAGAACACCGTAAACATTGGAGTTTCAAGCAGCCACATTCATCCTTTGTATTTATAAAAAACGACCAAAAGAGAACATTATGTTAACTAGTGCTACTGTGATCGTGAATCCTGTTGTGATTTTATTTCATTTATTGATTTCGGCAGTCTTAACTAGATCAGCACGAGCAGTATGTGGAAATCCGGTATGTAAAGTGAGAAATTTTCCCCTGGGCCTAAATCCATCTGAGCATGTATGGAACTTTAATGCTGCCTTGGATTCGACCGCTGTTGCTTTTTTAAATGTTTTAGAATTGGGAACAAATGTTCATGAAGCAAGGTCGCATCACATTGGATACAGAAAGATAACAATGAAATCATTAGAACGTTGAAGTGGAAACTCTTCTACTGCCTCTGCTACTCTAATAAAATACCTGCTATCTCTGCGAAGGCCCACGGCCTCGCCGCAGTGGTAACACCGGTTCCCGTCAGTTCACAGCATTTAAGCGTCGTTGGGCTTGGTTAGCACTTGGATGGGTGACCATACGGGTGTGCCGAGCACTGTTGGCAAGGGGGGGGGGTCACTTGGTCATTGTGAGGCCAATGTAGGAGCTACTTCACTGAAAAGTAGCGGCTCCCATCTCGAAAGCTGACAACGGCCTGGACTGTGTTGTGTTGACCACATGCCCTCCATACCCGCATCCAGTGACGCCTATCAACTGAAGATGACACGGCGGTCGGTCGGTACCATTCTGCCTTCCGAGGCCTGTTCGGACGGGGTATCTTTGCGAACTGAATTATAAAGTACAGAAGTCGTCGTTGGAGAATTGAGAAGCTTGGTGACACAAAACCGTGTTTTTATTAGGTTTAAAAGCAAAGAATGATTTACATGATAATAGTAATAACGATCGAACCTCGTTAATATTATAAACTGCATGTTTCTATGATGATCTGCGAGCATAGTACAGGTTGACTGCCACAGTCCACTCTATATTGCAGGACTGACACTCTTGGCAAATGATCTTATAAACCCCACTTTGCATGACGGCAAATTGATGATAGGACAGACTGATAAATCAGTCTGCACTAGGATCGAAGAACACCGTAAACATTGGAGTTTCAAGCAGCCACATTCATCCTTTGCTAAAAATTACTTAAACCACAATCACAGATATCTAATACATGTAGAAGTACTTCACATAGAGGGAACTGTTGCAAAATTCACTGAATTAGAAACATCAGACAACAAGAAACAAAACAATGTACTGTGAAAAAATTATTACATGGCACATGTGAATTCCATCTCAACCGGTAATTCACAAGAAGGTGGGTCATACACCAACCACACCGAAGCTTGTGGATGCAGTAGTGTAAATCAGTATAAAGGCATGTATACTTCCAGGAAAATTGATATTGTCAGGTGTAACAGTTGTGCACAGTGTATATGCAACAGTATGAGATCCAGTATATCGACAAATGCAGTCAAATAGTACGGTATTTGATGTCAGTGATACGGCACATAACAGAGTATCAGGGATCCAGGTGGTAGATTGTGGACGTTGGTATAAAGGCAGTCGGCTCTTTGCGGTGTTAGTGCGTGCGTACGTCCTTTACTGCAGATGGGAAACAGTTGCCATTAGTGACAGTACGTGTTGTATGCATAAACC
The DNA here is from genome assembly GCF_021461395.2 of Schistocerca americana. NCBI lineage: Eukaryota > Metazoa > Arthropoda > Insecta > Orthoptera > Acrididae > Schistocerca > Schistocerca americana. Next base: position 320,545,705 of record NC_060121.1, on the reverse strand, counting down.
ACGACTGTGACAGTGCCACACGGAAAACAGTCATTATGTGATGCAGAAGCGAAAATCGTTGCGTTCAAGGAAATAGGACTCTCTAATCATCAAATCGCCAAGAAGTTGATAATTTCGTTAGATTGGCCGCAGGATATTGACAGACCGGAAAATATGGGCAAAGTATAATATTATCTGACGCATCGAAACGGTTAACTCTGCGCAAAGCAAGAGTCGCAAACTATTAATCTTCTCAACTTGTTGCCGGCTGGAGTGGCCGAGCGGTTCCAGGCACTACAGTCTGGAACTGCGCGACCGCTACGGTCGCAGGTTCGAATCCTGCCTCGGGCATGGATGTGTGTGATGTCTTTAGGTTAGTTAGATTTAACTAGTTCTAAGTTCTAGGGGACTGATGACCTCAGAAGTTAAGTCCCATAGTGCTCGGAGCCATTTGAACCATTTTTCTCAACTTGTTGCTGATTTGCAGCTGTCAGTAACTGCCAGACGTGTTCGAGAAAGCTTGTCAGTTGACAAACATCTTCCATTCAAGAAACGATTGCAGAAGCCTGCTTTAACACCCAAATATAAACAGGCTAGACTGGAGATTGCTGAAAAACGCGTCGTGGAATTCAGAATGGGATAAACTAATCCTCAGTGATGAGAAGAAATCTAATTTAGATGGGGCAGATGGATTGCAACAATATTGGCATGATCTGAGAACGGAGCAGCTGTTAAGTATAAGCAGAAATTTTAGTGGTGGAAGTATTGTGATTTGGGCAGCCTTCTGCGCTACATGTAAATCACGCATTGCTTGGCTGAACACCATAATGAACTCAAACGTGTACGCTGAGATGCTAGAGAAATAACTGATTAGAGTGTATGAGGAATTAGGGGATGAAAGTCTAATGTTTCAACAAGATAACGCAGCTGTGCATGTTTTTGTTATAATCGCAAAGTGATTTGAAGACATACATATCGATGTCTTGCCCTGGCCTGCACGTATCCCGGATTTGAACATTGTCGAAAACCTTTGGCAAATATTTGAAAGGCGTATTTGTCGCAGTGGAAGGCATTTTGTGATCGTATGTGAGCTGAAAAAACGATGCGAGAAGAGTGCAGTTTTACCGCAAGAGCTGCAAACCCTAACAAAATCAATACCGAAGAGATTTTTTTAAGTAATTGGTAGGAATGGAGGTTGAACGAAGCACCAAAAATGCAATGACACAAAGGGACAAGCGCCGGCCGTTGTGGCCGTGCGGTTAAAGGCGCTTCAGTCTGGAACCGCGTGACCGCTACGGTCGCAGGTTCGAATCCTGCCTCGAGCATGGATGTGTGTGATGTCCTTAGGTTAGTTAGGTTTAATTAGTTCTAAGTTCTAGGCGACTGATGACCTCAGAACTTAAGTCGCATAGTGCTCAGAACCATTTGAACCATTTGAACAAAGGGACAGTGAGTTTCCATCCAGGAAATGTAAGCACTTTATTTTGTTACTCGCGTTATGCAAGAAAGTATGCAATTTCGTCATCAGAATGAAATTTTAACTCAGCAGCGGAGTGTCTGCTTATATGAAACTTCCCGGCAGATTAAAACTGTGTGCCGGAGCGTGACTTGATCTCGGGACCTTTGTCTTTCGCGGGTAAGTTCTCTACTAACTTTTTTTTTGCGCTTCGTTCCTTATTGTTTATTGTGTTTGGTCGTAGCGGACGTCACATGACATCCGTTGGAGTTAGTTGTTTATCCCTTCACTCAGTTGTTTTGTTACAGAGAGCAGCCAGATCTCTGACCGAAGATATTGTTTCCAGAAGTTTGTTATCAACACTATAGCTGTACAGTACCGGATTTCTTTTCCTATATATGCGCAGTATGTTACATTTATTTACGTTCAAGGTCAACTGACAGAGCCAGCACCATTCATCTGTTCTCTGGAGATCATTCTACAAGTCGTTACTATCTCCTGGCGTTGCTTCTTTCTTAAAAGGCAAGAGCATCATCTGCGAACAGCATTAGAGAGCATTCGAAGCTTTGTACTAGATCATTTTGTAAACATTAACTGTCCTGAATGAGAAGTTTCATTAACTGTCCTATCACACTTCCTTGGCGTACACCGAAAATTACCTTTGCATCTGTAGATTTTGTTCCGTTAAGAGCGACGTGTTGAGTTCTGTCAGCAAGGAAGTCTTGAATCCAGTCACAAATCTGCTCCGATACTTGATAAGCTAGTATTTTTTCACTAAATGGCAGTGCGGGAAGGTGTCCAACCCTTTCTGAAGTCAAGGAAGACGCCATCAACCCGAGTGCCATTGTCTGCAGCACTGTGGATCTCATGGAGGAACAGACCGAGCTGAGTTTCGCAGGATGTCTGTTTGCGGAATCCATGATGATTTTTACAGAGGAGATTTTCCTTCTCCAAGAACATCATATTTCTTGAGCGTAAAACATGTTCCTTAATGCCGGCCGCGGTGGCCGAGCGGTTCCAGGCGCTACAGTCTGGAATTGCGCGACCGCTACGGTCGCAGGTTCGAATCCTGCCTCGGGCATGGATGTGTGTGATGTCCTTAGGTTAGTTAGGTTTAAGTAGTTCTAAGTTCTAGGGGACTGATGACCTCAGAAGTTAAGTCCCATAGTGCTCAGAGCCATTTGAACCATTTTTTGGTCCCTTAATTCTGCAACAAATTGACTGCACCAATCTCTGTTTGCGGAATCCATGATGATTTTTATATAGCAGATTTTCCTTCTCCAAAAACGTCATAATTCTTGAGCATAAAACATGTTCCTTAATTCTTCAACAAATTGACGGCACCGATATAGGTCTGTAATTGTGTTCGTCTGTCCTATGGTCCTTTTTAGAATGGGGAATGACCTGCGCTTTCTACCAGTTGCTAGGTGCTCTTCGTTGCTCAAGCGATCTACGATAAATTGCTGCTAGAAGGGGAGCGAGTTCTTTCGCGAAATTTTTGTAGAATTTTATAGGTATCTAATCTGGTCCTGACGTATTTCTACTTACTACCATTTCGCGACCGGTGAAATTACACTAATGAGCGAAAACACTATGACCACCTTTTTAAAAACGTGTTCGTCCGCCTTTGGAAGGCAGTACGGCAACTATTCTGCGTGGCATGGATTCGACAAGTCCTTGTTAGGTTTCTGGGTGTATGTGGCACCAGATGTCTGTGGACAGAGCTCACTATTCCTATAAATTTCAGGCCGGAGGTTTTGTGGGGTCAGATCAGGCACCTGATAGTGTTCCAGATGTGTTCCATCGTTTTCGGATCAGGCGAATTTGGTGTACAATACGTCAACGTGAGTTCACTATCGAGCAACTCAAAACACTTTAGCACTATTAAGAGCCTTGTGACATGATTAGTTATCATGCTGGAAGGTGCCATTGCCGTCGGGGAAGGCATCAAGCGTAAACTTGTACAGGTTATCCGTAATAAAGTTCACGTTGTTGATAGTTGTCATGGTGCCTTAGCATATTGTCACAGGTCCCGTGGATGCCAAAGTGAATGTCATCCACAGAGTAATACGAAGTCTGTTCCCGAACATTCGTAATTTGGAGAGAAACGCGATTGGCTTCCTGCACACGACTGTGTTTAATGTGTAACTGCCTTAAGTTTCATCGTTGTATATCTGTTAGTTGTTGTGTCACACAGTTTGCGAATTTCGACACGCAGAGTTAGGGGAGCAACGCTTCTGCATTAAATTGTGCGTGAAACTCAAGAAAACCTTTACAGAGACATACCAAAAGATGCAGGAAACTTACGCTGATGAGTGATTAAGCCGTACTCGGTATTACTAATAGTCCACACGGTTTAAAAATGTCTGAACGGAAGTTAAAGATAACCCTCGTTCAGGACGCCCTTCGACGTCTGCCGACGACGCTCGTGTCAGGAGCGTCAAGGTAATTGTGCGTGCCAATAGAAAACTGACTGTCCGAGAGACTGCAGAAGAATGTATCATTTCAGCTGCCAAGCGAGTCCCACGGCTCATGAGTCAAGACCAGAAAGACCTTCGCCTCGCAATCTGTGAAGAGCGTTTGGATCGCGCAAATGTGAACGAGATGTTCCTTAACAGAATCATAAATGCTGATGAGACATGGGTCTATGGTTATAATGTTGACACCAAGGTTCAATCTTCACAATAGATCGGGAAACGTTCTCCAAGACCAAAAAAGCTCTTCAAGTCAGGTCAGATATCGACGCCATACTGATAGTTTTCTTTGGCCTCGAAGGATTAGTTCGGCTGATCCCGTCGGAGGTTCGAGTCCTCCCTCGGGCGTGGGTGTGTGTGTTTGTCCTTAGGATAATTTACATTAAGTAGTGTGTAAGCTTAGGGACTGATGACCTTAGCAGTTAAGTCCCAGAATATTTCACACACATCTGAACACATCTGAAGGATTAATTCATCACGAATTCATGCCACAGGGACAAACTGTTAATCGATGGTACTGTCGAGAGCCTTGCCACGCCTGCGAGATAGTGTGTGAAAGAAATGGCTTGAAATGCAGCGAGACAGTTCATGGCCCTTCCATCAGGATAACGCACTCGATATGTTCATCCCTGTTGGTGGGTGACTGTTGCACTGTTGCTGCCTCATCCTTCGTACTCTCGAGATTGGAAACCTCGTTGAAAAGACGGAGATTTGCAACGACAGAGGAGATATAATCAAAGTCTCAGATGGCCCTTCGTGCGATCCAGCAACAGGCGTACCGAGACTGCGTGCGGAAGTGGAAACGGCGCTGGAGGCGATGTTTGGAGGAGAGTATTTCGAAGGACATCCCTTGTACAATAAGTACAAGGTACCACAGAAAAATTTTGTGGGCAAAGTTCTGAATTTTTTTGAATAGAACCCGTACTGCAGTTGCCGACCTGCCTCCGTGCCGCAGCACATGTTTCGAACAACAATTCGCCTGGATGCTGGCGTATCTGGACACGAGTGTCAACCTGGTATGACTAGAAACGTGCTTCATCCCCCCAGCTGAGCCACTTCCATTGATTAGAGATCCATTCTCTATGATCCTGTGCCCACGGCAGTTTTATTTGGCGATGTCGTTCAGTCAAAATGGGAGCACGCAGGAGTCGTCTGTTGCGTAACCAAATGTTCAGCAACGCGCACTGAACGGTGTACTTTGAAAAATTTGTGCATATACCAACACTGTACTGTCAGACCCCGCTTTACAGAGAGGCCAAGCCTCCGTCCTCCACGACCTGTGATGAGGCGTGGACGTCCAACATCTTTTCGTCTATTCGTGGCTTCGCCGTCCTTCATCCACTTTCCATAGATACTCACGGAAGCTATACGCAAATAATTGACCTCCTACATCATCCGTTGGTTCGCTCGTTCCCACGGACCGCTCCATAACAAACTGACCTATGTATATCAAAGTAGCTTATGGCAATGGATTTCCTCATCTGCGGCTCCTATCATCGCCACATTTATTCTCCATTCGTCTCTGCTCCGCTAATATACTTTCCGCGACGCGTCACGAGATGAAATTCAGTCTCGCAATGGGCAGTGGTCAAAATGTTTTTACTCAGCAGTGTACGTTCCCAACGTTCTTCACGGCGTGCAGCTGGAACTCAGATGGACCAACTGATCCACACAGAATCTTTCAGGCTTGTCTACATCATCATCGTTTATCAGCACAGCTCCTGTTTTGTAACTTTTATTTTTTATATTCCTTGCCAAGTATGTCAGCGATTCTTAAACAAACGACATGGATTAGTAACAAATGCAGACATAAAAATATTATTCCTAGTAGTTTTTTTTTAAGTTAGGAAGTACATGTAACTTTGTTCTAAAAAAATCTTACTACGATTTAATGGCTTTAGTACATTCATAAAGAACTGAATCAGACAAAACTTTTCAGTAGCGTGTGGCGCACCCCTTCGCCATGACGATAGCTTCAACATGCCGCGGTGGACATTCCACGCCGAAAGTAACATTTCAAAGTAAGAGGATATCGCCGCTGCGTGATGCCAGTTGGCGTTGACCTGTGACCATGAAGTGTGAAGAGTTTACACTGAACGACCGTGGCTATGAAGGAGAAGGAATTTGTTAGTTTAAGAGAAAACTGTTGGATGGCGAGCAGTTTAGCATGAGCAAAGGTGCTGACTTCACTCGGTCATAGACGTAAGGCTTAAGGAAAATCAAGACATATTCATAGGATACAGACGAATTAAAGACATTAACTACCAATGAGCATTGATTTACGTATATCAATGGGGTAAGTTGAAAATTTGTGCCAAACTGGGGTCTGAACCCGGGTCTCCTGTTTATTAGGCAGAGCGCTGACCACTACGCAATCTGAACACAGTGGCCACCACAACAGCACGGACTACCCTAGCGCACCTCCTGTCAGACCCAGATTCTCAACTTATACCACACACTACTGATGTAGTGCCCCTGCTCATTAGCCTCATTATTCCGGCATCTCTCCAATTCCCGTAAGAGTCTGACCTTGGTGTGCATCTGCACTGAAGGGATCATTGGCTGTCAATGCTGTAATTATACATGTGGTGTCTGTTCTTTCGGACTTGTTAGAAGGAATGGACATCACATATTCATAGAATCTGGCCCATCGCATGGGACACCTCAGGTGTCCCTTGTTTTGCCCACAGACTCTGCTTCCGAGACACTTCCTAGTGCACCCGACGCAGTGGATCCGCCCTCACAGCAGGGTGAGTGGCGGGTGGTAACGTGTATGCATCGCTCAAGGCAGAGGGCCAGTGTGGAGACTGACCGCCTGACCTCGCGCATTTACCCTGTGTCTGGTCAGGAGGCACCTACTTCAGCAGGGTCCGGGCGGGTACATTAGGGGAGCGATTTATTAGTTATTGGGAGCTCCAGTGTTAGGCGCGTTATGAACTCCATTACGCAGATAGCATTCACCACTGGGAAGAAAGCCAATGTGCACTCGGTATATGTGCAAGGGGGGGGGGGGGGGTCTCATTCGAGATGTCGAGGCGGCCTTTTCTGTGGCTATCGAGCGTGCAGGGTGAAGTAACCTGCTTGTTGTGGCTCACGTCTGCACCAAAGACGCTTGTTGCATGGGTTTTGAGTGGATCCTCAGTTCGTATTGGTAGTTGGCGGAAGTGATGAAGACGGTTGGCCTCGCGCGCAGGGTGCAAGCAGAACTCGCAGTTTGAAGCTTTGTTCCCACAGTTGCTCGGACTCCTTTGGTTTAGAGCCGAGTGGAGGGTCACAACCAAAGGATTCGTCGACTCTAGATGGTCTTGGCTTCAGATTCTAGATATGCATTACGGTGTGTGGATTTGTAGGACTGCCCTTGACAGATCAGGGGTGCACTACCAATAGAAGCAGCTACACGGGTAGCAGAGAACTTGTAGAGTGAACATGAGGTTTTTTAAGTCTAGGCAGTAGTCTGAGGTGCTCTGATGAATACTCGCCAGTCGATATGTAGTAAGGGAAGTCAAATAGTGTCCACGATAAAGACACTTCGACTGTCACAATTTTATCAGAAAACTGTCGAAGTATTTGTCTTAAAGTTCCCGAATTTACTGCCCTCCGGGGAAGTTCTCGTGCTGTTATTATTCTTGGGACCGACAGCTGGCTGAAACCTGAAGTGAAAAGCTCTGAAATACACTCCTGGAAATTGAAATAAGAACACCGTGAATTCATTGTCCCAGGAAGGGGAAACTTTATTGACACATTCCTGGGGTCAGATACATCACATGATCACACTGACAGAACCACAGGCACATAGACATAGGCAACAGAGCATGCACAATGTCGGCACTAGTACAGTGTATATCCACCTTTCGCAACAATGCAGGCTGCTATTCTCCCATGGAGACGATCGTAGAGATGCTGGATGTAGTCCTGTGGAACGGCTTGCCATGCCATTTCCACCTGGCGCCTCAGTTGGACCAGCGTTCGTGCTGGACGTGCAGACCGCGTGAGACGACGCTTCATCCAGTCCCAAACATGCTCAATGGGGGACAGATCCGGAGATCTTGCTGGCCAGGGTAGTTGACTTACACCTTCTAGAGCACGTTGGGTGGCACGGGATACATGCGGACGTGCATTGTCCTGTTGGAACAGCAAGTTCCCTTGCCGGTCTAGGAATGGTAGAACGATGGGTTCTATGACGGTTTGGATGTACCGTGCACTATTCAGTGTCCCCTCGACGATCACCAGTGGTGTACGGCCAGTGTAGGAGATCGCTCCCCACACCATGATGCCGGGTGTTGGCCCTGTGTGCCTCGGTCGTATGCAGTCCTGATAGTGGCGCTCACCTGCACGGCGCCAAACACGCATACGACCATCATTGGCACCAAGGCAGAAGCGACTCTCATCGCTGAAGACGACACGTCCCCATTCGTCCCTCCATTCACGCCTGTCGCGACACCACTGGAGGCGGGCTGCACGATGTTGGGGCGTGAGCGGAAGACGGCCTAACGGTGTGCGGGACCGTAGCCCAGCTTCATGGAGACGGTTGCGAATGGTCCTCGCCGATACCCCAGGAGCAACAGTGTCCCTAATTTGCTGGGAAGTGGCGGTGCGGTCCCCTACGGCACTGCGTAGGATCCTACGGTCTTGGCGTGCATCCGTGCGTCGCTGCGGTCCGCCCCAGGTCGACTGGCACGTGCACCTTCCGCCGACCACTGGCGACAACATCGATGTACTGTGGAGACCTCACGCCCCACGTGTTGAGCAATTCGGCGGTACGTCCACCCGGCCTCCCGCATGCCCACTATACGCCCTCGCTCAAAGTCCGTCAACTGCACATACGGTTCACGTCCACGCTGTCGCGGCATGCTACCAGTGTTAAAGACTGCGATGGAGCTCCGTATGCCACGGCAAACTGGCTGACACTGACGGCGGCGGTGCACAAATGCTGCGCAGCTAGCGCCATTCGACGGCCAACACCGCGGTTCCTGGTGTGTCCGCTGTGCCGTGCGTGTGATCATTGCTTGTACAGCCCTCTCGCAGTGTCCGGAGTAAGTATGGTGGGTCTGACACACCGGTGTCAATGTGTTCTTTTTTCCATTTCCAAGAGTGTATTTATCGAGTCCTGGAACGTATATCTGATAGACAGATTAGTCGCCCTAGGAGTTGACAAAAATGTTGTCTCTAGTGAGGTCGAAGTTGAGTGTGACAGTGAAGTCACGTGGCAGCGTAAAATAGGTGTAGGTGAAACCCAATTAATTGTTGAATGTTTCTACTGGCAACCTGATTCTGCTATGACAGTTCTAGAGCCATTTAAAGGAAGTCTACAGTCAATAGCGCGTAAATACCCAGATCATGAAATATTAGTTGGCTGCGACCTTAACATGCCGAGTATAGATTGGAATGTCTATGGATTCATTGCGGTGGGGTACAGACAAACAGTCATGCAAAATACTTTTGAACACTTTTTCTGTACATTGTCTTGAGCATCTAGCTCGGCAGGCCACATGCAATTGAAATACGTTGGACCTTGTAGCTACAAATAGGCCGAACGTTATCGACAGTGTCAGTACAGAAACGGGCATCAGCGATCATGATGTCATTATAGCAACTATGACTACGAAAGTTAATAAATCGTCAAGAAGGCTAGGAGAGTGTTTGTGCTACGTAGAGCAGATAAACATTTTTAGCATCTCACTTAGATCCAGTGAGATGGGTGTAAACGAATCATGGGCAAAGTTTAAACAGACTGTAAATCGTCGTCTGGAGAATTATGTGCCTAGCATGTGGATAAAATATAGAGAAGACCCACCACGGTTCAATAACGAAATTCGGCATATGCTGAGGATGCAGAGGCTGTTGCACTCTCGGTTCAAAAGGGAACGCCCAAATGACGACAAGCGAAGATTAGTACGAATTAGTGCGTCTGTGAAAAGATCTATGCACGAAGCATACAACAACTACCACCATTACACATTAGCAAAAGATCTGGCAGAGAACCCGAGAGAATTCTGGTCTTACGTAAAATCGCTATGCGGGTCGAAGGCCCCTATTCAGTCCCTTGTTGGTGTGGCAGTTGAAGATAGCAAAACGAAACTCGAAGTTTTAAATTTCACGTTCAAGAAATTCTTCACACCGGAGAATCCTACAAACGGCCAGTCATTTGACCATCGGACGGACTCCCGTATGGACGACATAGTAATTAAGCATACCTAGCGTAGATAAACAGCTGAATGATTTTAAAGTAAATAAATCACCAGGTCAGGATGATATCCCACGCCGATTTTACAAAGAATACTTTATGGCATTGGCCTCTTATCTAGCTTGCATTTATCGTGAATCTCTCGCCCAGTTCAAAGTCCCAAGCGACAGGAAGAAAGCGCAGATGACTACATTATATAAGAAGGCTAAAAGAATGGACCTGCAATATTACAGATCAATATCCGTAACTTCTGTTTGCCGCAGAATACTTGAACATATCTCAGTCCGAATATAATACACTTTCTTGATACTGGAAAGCTTTGTCCACAAATCATCATGGTTTTAGAAAGCATCGTTCATGGGAAACTCAGCTTGCCCTTTTGTCACATGACATTCTGAGAACTATGGATGAAGGGCAACAGGCAGATTCCATATTTCTGGATTTCCGGAAAGCATTTGACACGGTGCTCCATTGCAGGCTGTTAACGAAGGTACGATAATATGGAATAAGTTCACATATATGTGAGTGGCTTATTAGAATCAAGTATGTTTTCCTCGACGGCGAGTGTTCATCACATACAAGGGTATCGTGAGAAATTCCCGAGGGAAGTGTGACAGGAGCGTTGTTGGTCTCTACACAGCCGGCCGGTGTGGTCGTGCGGTTCTAGGCGCTTCAGTCTGGAACCGCGTGATCGCTACGGTCGCAGGTTCGAATCCTGCACCGGCATGGATGTGTGTGATGTCGTTAGGTTGGCTAGGTTTAAGTAGTTCTAAGTTCTAGGGGACTGATGACCACAGATGTTAAGTCCCATAGTGCTCAGAGCCATTTGAACCATTTTTTTTTTGTTCTCTACATACATAAATCGCACAAATCTAATGGCTGTCAATTCGACTAAATACCTAGGAATTACAAATGCGAGCACCTTAAATTGGAAAGACCACATAGATAATATTGTGGGGAAGGCGAAACAAAGACTGCGCTTTGTTGGCAGAACACTTAAAAGATGCGACAAACCCACTAAAGAGACAGCCTACATTAGACTTGTCCGTCCTCTGCTGGAATACAGCTGCGCAGCATGAGATCCTTACCAGGTAGGATTCAGGGAGGACATCGAAAAAGTGCAAAGAAGGGCAGCTCGTTTCGTGTTATCGCGCAATACGGATGGAGTGTCACTGATATGATACGCGAGCTGGGGTGGCAGTCACTGAAACAAAGGCGGTTTTCCTTGCGGCGAGATCTATTTACGAAATTTCAATCACCAACTTTCTCTTCCGAATGCGGAAATAGTTTGTTGACACCCACCTACGTAGGGAGAAATAATCATCATAATAAAATAAGAGAAATCTGAGCTGGAACGGAAAGATTTAGGTGTTCTTTCTCCCACGCGCCATTCGAGAGTGGAATGGTATAGAAGTAGTATGAAAATGGTTCGATGAACCCTCTGCCAGGCACTGGAGTGTAAATTGCTGAGTAACCATGTAGATGTAGATGTAGATGTAGATGCATAAATGATTTGCCGGACACGGTGGGCAGCAATCTCCGGTTGTTTACTGATGATGTCGTAGTGTACTGTGAGGGTCGAAGTTGAGTGACTGTAGAAAGATATAACACGACTTAGACAGAATTTCTAGTTGGTGTGATGAATGGAGCCAGCTCTAAATGTGGAAAAATGTAAGTTTATCTGGATAAGTAGGAAGATCAAACCAGTAATGCTCGGATGCAGTATTCCTAGTTTCCTGCATCACACAGTCAAGTCGTTTAAATATTTGGGCGCAACGTTCCAGAGCGATATGCACTGCAAAGAGCATCTGAGAACTGTGGTATGGAAGACGAATGGTCGACTTTGGCCTATTGGGAGAATTTTAGGAAATAGTGGTTCACCTGTAAAGGAGATCGCATACAGGACACTGGACACTGGTGCGAACTATTCTTGAATACTGCTCGAGTGTTTGGGATCTGCACCAGGTCGGATTGAAGGAAGATATCGAAGCAATTCAGAGGCGAGCTGCTAGATTTGTTACCGGTAAGTTCGAACAACACGTGTTACGGAGATACTTTGGAAACTCAAATGAGAATCCCTGGAGGGAAGGCGACAATCTTTCCGAGAAACACTATTGAAAAAATTTAGGGAACCCGAATTTGAAGCTGACTGCCAAAAGATTCTACTGCTGCCAACATACATTGCACGTAAGGACCACGAAGATAAGATACGAGAGATTTGTGAGTGGAACAGGAAAGGAAATACACTAATGGCCATTAAAATTGCTGTACCACGAAGAAGACGTGCTACAGACGCGAAATTTAACCGACAGGAAGTAGATGCTATGATATGCAAATGATTAACTTCTCAGAGCATTCAAACAAGGTTGGCGCCGGTGGCGACACCTACAACGTGCTGACATGAGGCAAGTTTCCAACCGATTTCTTATACACAAACAGCAGTTGACCGGCGTCGCCTGGTGAAACGTTGTTGTGATGCCTCGTGTAAGGAGGAGAAATGCGCACCATCACGTTTCCGACTCTGATAAAGGTCGGATTGTAGTGTATCGCGATTGCGGTTTATCGTATCGCGACGTTGCTGCTCGCGTTGGTCGAGAATCAATTACTGTCAGCAGAATATGGAATCAATGGGTTCAGGAGGGTAATATGAAACGCCGTGTTGGATCCCAACGGCCTCGTATCACTAGCAGTCGAGATGACAGGCATCTTATCCGCATGGCTGTAACGGATTGTGCAGCCACGTCTCGATCCCTGAGTCAACAGATGGGGACGTTTGCAAGACAACAACCATCTGCACGAACATTTCTTCGACGATTGCAGCAACATGGACTACCAGCTCGTAGACCGTTGATGCGGTTACCCTAGACGCTGCACCACAGACAGGAGCGCCTGAGATGGTGTACTCAACGGCGAACCTGGGTGCACGAACGGCAAAACGTTATTTTTTCGGATGAATCCAGGTTCTGTTTACAGCATCACGATGGTGGCATCCGTGTTTGGCGACATCGCGGTGAACGCACATTGGAAGCGTGTATTCCTCATCACCATACTGGCGTATCACCCGGCGTGATGGTATGGGGTGCCATTGGTTACACGTCTCGGTCACCTCTTGTTCGCATTGACGGCAGTTTGAACAGTGGACGTTACATTTCAGATGTGTTACGACCCGTGGCTCTACATTCGATCCATGCGAAACCCTACATTTCAGCAGGATAATGCACGATCGCATGTTGCAGGTCCTGTACGGGCCTTTCTGGACACATAAAATGTTCGACTGCTGCCCTGGCCAGCACATTCTGCAGATCTCTCACCAACTGAAAACTTTTGGTCAATGGTGGCCGAGCAACTGGCTCGTCACAATACGCCAGTCACTACTCTTGATGAACTGTGGAATCGTGTTGAAGCTGCATGGGCAGCTGTACCTGTACACGCCATCCCAACTCTGTTTGACTCAATGCTCAGGCGTACCAAGCCCATTATTAGGCCAGAGGTAGATGTTCTGGGTACTGATTTCTCAGGATCTATGCACCCAAGTTGCGTGAAAGTGTAAACACATGTCAGTTCTAGTATAATATATTTGTCCTATGAATACCCGTTTATCATCTGCATTCCTTCTTGGTGTAGCAATTTTAATGGCCAGTCGTGTAACTACTAGAGGTACAGGCAATTTGACGTAAAGGAGTGCTACGTTTGAGAGATTTTTGTTGTTATACACTTTTCAGGTGCACGATAAAAAATTTAACGAAATAAGGGTATGGAAAATAAATGCTCTTACTTCATCTACAAGAGGGCTCCCACCACTATTTCTTATTTCAAATGTCATTGGTGTGGCTGCCTAGGCCGCAGCGCAGGTAGCCTGCTGCCGAATGCGATCCAGGTGTTCCCCGAGCGAACTCTGTGTGTGCGCCACTGACCTGGCGGCGTCCTCGTCGAGGTCGTCTTCGTCGCCGAGGAAGCGGACGTGCTCGCGGACGACGGCGTCGAGGCGCAGGGGCTGTGGCCGTCGCTGCCAGTAGAAGTAGCCCAGCGGCGAGTGGCGGCGAAGCAGCAGCAGTTTCTCGGGCAGCGCGCCGCTCTGCAGCCGCTCCAGCAGCAGCGACCGCAGCTGGCGCAGCAGCTGCGCCCCGTCCACGCCGTCGTCCTCCACCTGCCCACACACCCCGTGAATAGTCTCCCTATCTAACGGCAAACGCTCAGTTTATTTTTTATTTTACATTGGTGTCCGAAATTAACCCTAAATTTACGAGGTGTGGTCTCTCAGACCGCGCGAAAATTTTCAAACTCGCTCTAGAAGGCCAGTTGTGGTGGAATGCTTCTATAAACCCCGTACCCTCCTTAAATTGCCAAGCCAATGATGTTTTGTTGTCGGTAGCGTTATCGCCTGTGTTGACACGTGTTGCTGATAGGTGTTGGAGTCTCCTAGACCTCGCCGCGTGAACTACGTACCTGTTTTCTTCAGTACGGTACCATATAGCTGAAAATGTGTTGGCACGAATGTGTCATTTTTAACTTTCCCGAGTTTGATGAAATTGTTAGTTGGCCTGTGGAGGTAGGTGTCAGTGATATAGATCAAGAAATAAACGAAAAAGACGACGATTTTGCATTAGCCAGTGATCACTGATCTGTGGTAAAAATTGCTGTTTTGAAGAGTGCGCCGCAGCGCGTAGAGCAAAGCAGTCGCCCTCCGTTTCTGGCGGTGGAGCCGCTGTGGCAGTCGCAGCTTTGGTGTCTCCCTCTGGCGGGAAAGGGGAAAGGTTGCCTGTTCACGTGCATTTAAGGGGCGCTATGAGCTCGCCAGTCGTCCATCAACTCCCCCTCCTGGATGATGCCCTCTCTCCCTCCATTTATCCCTCCTATCAAGTCTGATCCTCACCCCCTCCCTCCTTTCCTCCATCCTTTTCTTGGGCTCCCTCTCCCCCCCTTCCATCTTCTTTTTTCCCCACCTACCCTCTCTCTGCCCCCCTTCTCTCTCCCTTTTGCATTTCCCTCCTCTGCCTTTTCCCATTCCCTCACGCATCTGCCCTCCCCCTCTTATCACTCCCTCCTTTGCCCCCCCCCCCCTTTCGTTTTTCCTCTCCTCCCTTCTTGTTTTCCCCATCATTTGTCCAGGTCCAGCCCCCCCCCCCCCCCAACGGCCCTAGGCTATGGTGTGTCCTCTGTAAGGTGTCGGGCAAATCCAACACCTTCCATGAAAACCCTGACATGATGAACAAATCCAGTAGTATGTCACATAGCTCCGAATAAATCGTGACATTAAATTAACCAAAGTAATACGAGTAACGAGTGAGCAAATGGAATACCACAGACTAACACAAGAATGCCTAAATGAATGTCATACCTTCCCACCGTGAGATAGACGCAGTTCCGAGGGGAGAAACGAGAAGCCGAGAGCAGAACCGTATTAACCTAGAAGGCCCTACGATAAGGGATGGACACCCACGTTGCCAGCTAACCGCTAGGACCACCCCCCAGCCCATGTTAAAAGCTAGAGCCCTCCAGAAGAACAGTATATATCTTACGATGACACTAAAAGGACCACACCAGCTGCAAGTTTTAGCGTGAGACTTTTTCGCGTCTCAGTTACGTTGCAAACTTTAAAAACATTGCCCCACCACGAAAAGTATAACGTTTCTCATTGGATAGACAGAATTTTCGTAGGCAGAGCTTAAGGTTAACATTGAGACCCTGATTGGTCAGATGAAAACACAGCCAGATAGTTTTTTTAAACCAACTTCGGTAAATTGTAGTAAGGAGAAGTTAGGAGAGTTGCTTCCGAGACGACGAGGTGAGTGGAGCTGTGCTGCCCACCGCCCCCTGACGAACACCGACTTGGTAATGAACGCACACGATGCCGCATAACAGCGCATAAAGCTTCACTCAGAACTGCAGAAGTCTCATCTGTTACACCCCCTTTTTGCGTAATACTAGTGTCCATCGTCAATTAAAGCTCATGGTGTTCTCATTTGCCACTTGAAGTAAAAAACTGAAACGCGATGATTTTTCTATTATGTAGTTACTGAGAAGCCACATCAGCCACTGTAATTTACGACAAGTTAGATAAGTAATTAAAGATAATTGAGGGTCACTGTAGACCATTTTGATAGTTTTCTCTCTTGTGAAACTTAATTTAAACCTAGATTATAGATGTCATATGGCATAGGTCATCCTTCGATCCATTGTAGAACTTGGAAACCCACTCAGGGAATATTCGTTCACATTTTTGTTGAACGCAGTTGGTTTTTATCATCCTGTATTAAAACATTTCCTTTTATCAATAGTGCAATTTATAAACAATGTTTAGAATAAAATTTCCAATGGTAAACTTAACTGCTTTTTCGACGTTATTTTACCAGCTAACTAAAAATAGGAAAGCCTTGAACCCTTTCCACTAAATTTAGTTAGTATTAAGATTCTTTTACAGGGAGTGCAATGGAGCTGACGCTGAAATCATTAAGTATTTGGTTATATCATCGCTAGTCTCACTGAACTCTTCTGAACTCCACATGTCGTGTGTGGTCTGGCGTCTCCTTACCAGCAACAGGTCCCAGGTTCAAACTAGTCAATTCCCTAAAAAACACGCTCAGAGCGTCGTTGCGCGAAAGTGGTAGGGAGACACGATATAGAACAAACAGACAACACGCAGAATGTTAGACCTCTTTGTGCCGACATTTTAGTGCTGTGTTTACAGTGAGTGTCCAGTGTTGTGTGTCTTTTCCGAAGTGTTGCGAACGGCTGTCGCTGGGTGCGATTTTATATCTCTTGCGAACAGAAACCAGACTGTCGCCATGTTTTTTATTTGTCTGTCTACTATGTTACCTGTCTGCATCCTGTGTATTTTTATTCGCTTTGCCAACCCTTTGCTTTGCATTTTAACTTTCCCCAATTTTCCGCCATTTTACAATTTAAGTCCCCGTTTTATCGCCTGCTTTTATTGTTTCTTAACTTCTCCTTACATTTTAAAAAGTCTGTAGGCTGCAGAGCAGCGTAATAAGCTGCTGCCAGCCCGCCCCCTTCGGGGGGAATCGAAATACAATAAAGGAAAAAAAGAGGTTGAAGAAATTGGAAGGATTTATTCCGAAATTGAAGAAATGGGCCCACTAACACCTAAAGAACAAACAAAACACTAGCTCTGAAAGATGTTCATTGTGTGGATTTCGCTATTCACGTAAAAACAGAAAAGTCCCCCAGCATGACCATTTGATTGGAAAATATGTAGGCCCACAATGCAACTAGAGTAACTTAAAATTAAAGCATCCGACGTTTGTAGCCATTCAACTAAATTGTCAGTATATGACTCACATTTGCCTGTGGAAGGTTTTGGGTAGGACGTGAAAGAAGTAGACTTCATACCCGAAAACGATACACCAATTTTGGCAAGAATATAGAAAATTTGAAGATGATATTTGACACATTTAGGTTCACAGTCTCAGGTCTTGAAAAAGACCAATATCTATGAAAACAGTAACTACTTTTATCCAAAATTCAGTGAAAAATTTTTTGTTAGTGAAATACATTTATCTTTCATTCTAAATAGAAAAGTATTTAGCTGAGAGAGAGAGACTTAACTTATGACCAGTTCATAATTTTGCAATAAACTACGTTTACAATTTTTTTTATAAGATAGGAAAATGTTTGAAAAGTAATATTGAACCTATGCCTATTTTATAATTCTACAGTGAATATTGATAGTAGTATTATTGAAACCATTCAGTTTGAACACGCCTTGAAGGAAAAGTATATGTCTTTTTCTGCTGCCATTATGCAAACAGCCATGTTACCTTATAACTGTTAGCATGTTCTTTAACGTGAACATATGTAGATGCCAGAGTTCATTGCACTCGCGTGTGGCAACAAATAGGTTTTACTGCAGTAAGAGTTGAGAACTAATACCTTGTTTCTTTAGTGTATTGAAAGTGTGTTTAGTATGCTCTGCTACAGTGGACTAGATTAAGGCCCCCCTCCACTGAAAATAGTTCAAATGCACAAAGATACTTAATTATAGCAAGTTTCAATTACTCTTCCTATTCAAGTGAACTTCTGTACAATATTGGACTCCCCTTGTGTATTAAAAGTACATATTAATGTTGTAACAGGATCTATAGTTCTTCTATTGTGCTCATGCTAAATAACAATCAATAAAAAGTCTTGACAAAATTCCACCAAATCTGAAGAAGAACAGATGACACACATTAAAAAGTTTCTCCCAAAAAATATAGTTAGTCTAACAACTAACTAGACGAACGGAAGAAATTTGAAGAAAACAGCTTCCTCGAAAGGAAGAATTTTACAATAATCTGAACGACTTTGCTATAAGTGGTGAAGACTAAAAGCGTGCAAAATTGGCCCGGAAGAAATTAGACACCGCATAGGAAGGACTCTTGGAAATGCCATCAAGTATCTTGGTAGTTACCATGTACTCACATGTTTAACTTGACGACGATTTACATCAGAATATTTTAATCATCTGAGGATGGCAGTATGCCGAAACCGATAATAAAGTGTAAGATAGCTGTGTGATCAAGACGGACTTGTGAAAATAAAACGAAAATCATCCCCTGCCCGCCATGAACCGACCTTACCTACAGGGTGCGAAGTGCTTGAGCAGATTGGCAAACAGTGGTTGGTTCTATCTGCGCAGAGCACGTACAGATCCTCGTTCCAGCCCACCTGCCCCTATCTCAACTGCAACCATTAAAGCAGCTCAGCCTGCAGCAACGTAGACACAAGAGTACGTTCGTACCGAACCACAGTGGTTAAATCAGACCAACCTGGATTTCCTTGGCAAGCTTCAAGGGGCCCCTTTCAGCCTGCTGCATCGACAACAGGTTACGTTATCAATCCAGTGTGAGTAACCAGGTATATGTTTGCATAGGAATCTCCACTGCAACTCATTTATGATAACGGCTGGTGCAGCAAAATGAACAAACCAGACTAAAAGAAGACTGAGGAAAATTTAAGAACTGGTGAATATATTCCAGTCCCGAAACAGAGTTTGCAAGTCTAGAAGGGAAAAACTGTCTTGTGTTTATAAGACAGCTTCAGATAAATCGGTAGATGTCTCGCATTGAAAACTGTGTAAGCAGTTACTGGTCACTCACGCGCGGTTGTTGGTAGTTGCTGTGGGCTCAGACGTCGTATTGATGGGTGATAATGCTCAACTTCATAGAGTACGGGTGGTTGATGTTTTTTGGAAACGGAAGATATTCCACGCATGGCATGACCTGCCCGCTTGTAACACCATAGCTCTAATGCTCTACTGATTTAATTTGCCCTTTTGTTTTATTTAATGTTACATCGTTGAGCTTCTGTAAATGTGTTTGAATCGATAACACAAAATTGTATACTCCTTTCTTTGTTAAAACTTTGATGTCATGATTTGATTCTATGCAATGTAGTGTATCTGTCATTTAAATTCTTTGTCCCAATTGGAGGGATACAAAACTTACTGTATATATTTGGAATTTGTTTAAATAATTTTTTATAGAAATGTCAATATGTGCAAAGGTTCTGTTTTATTTAAAATGTTTGGCTGTTGTTATGTAATTGCTGATCCTCACTTAGGGTTCTTAATTATTTCATATGCAAAAGGTGTTGTGGTTCCCGTCGGGAACGGAACTGTGTAGCGCGCGCAAATTGTGGTTTGCCTTGGTAGAAAAGGTAGAATTGAGAGTCAGTCGGGGACGAGCTACCAAACTGTCAATTGGTCATGTAAAAGCTGCATATAGTGCTGGTGCCGAGAGAGGCTTTCCGTGCCACTTTCCAATGTCTCGGATGGATGGATAAACAACTGCCGGCAGGAGTGGCCGTGCGGTTCTGGGCGCTACAGTCTGGAACCGAGTGACCGCTACGGTCGCAGGTTCGAATCCTGCCTCGGGCATGGATGTGTGTGATGTCCTTAGGTTAGTTAGGTTTAATTAGTTCTAAGTTCTAGGCGACTGATGACCGCAGAAGTTAAGTCGCATAGTGCTCAGAGCCATTTGAAACATTTGATAAAGAACTGGAGCTATTCAAGAAATGATGTCTATCATCGCCACCAAGAAATGACATATTCCGGCAATTCTACCTGCAAATCCTCCTACCAACATGCAATCGCCACCACATTGCGTAATCAGTGTAATGGAACGCTATAGGAATGTACAGTGAAGGATCAGCTTATTGGATATTTAGTGTACTCAAATACAAGGTAAATTTTAACTGAACTTTTGTACCAACCGTGATTTATCCTCAGTCACATATCCACTTAGGGTCCCTCCCACGCTAAAGTGAAAGAAAGTTAAAGTTAATGTGGCAAGAGAGTGAGCTAAAGTACATGATGCTTGCTCAAAATAATTTTTCTATTAAAACTGCTTATTAATATATTGTTGCCAATTTCAAAATTAAAGGTTCAGGATGGTAAAGTTTTGCTTAGTAAATGATCACATTGCTGCTTCCTGCAAATCGCAAAAGGTGAGTCAGTTTCTTACAGATATGTCAAGTTGTGTTTTACTGCAGTGCTTGTACGTTAAAGTTAATCATACTTATTTTCTCAAACAAGAATGTCAATAATTGTCTTGCCTAATTAGGCTGGCGACCGTTTTCCTTACTCTTTGAACAATGTAGATAGTTAAAATATTGTTTGTTACTGTTTAAATATTTCCGTAATTCTGTCTTTCACTTCCGATAAGCCACCTCCGTTAGGTACAACACGGTCAACATAACAAAATTCCTCTCAGAGGGTAACACTGCTCTGTTGCTTTATACCATAATTACTTTAACAAGATAGTTTTTATTTCACGACCTGCCTCCAACTTTAAGGTTATGGTATAGCAGTAGCGGACAGGAGTGTTATACGTGGCTTTTCCGTGACAGGACTGCTTTGTTCTGTAGGGGCATAGTACGTAATAAGCCAAGCTTAGTATTTGATTGTATAAAGCTACGTAAATGCAATTGCAGTGTTATACGCTCTCCCGATTTGAATCCCATAGAGCATGTCTGGGATGCACTAGGGGTTGCATCACGTCAGCATCCACCAACCACTCTCCAACACGTGTGAGAAGCTCTGCAGGAAGAATTGACAACGGCCTTGCCGCAGTGGTAACACCGGTTCCCGTCAGATCACCGAAGTTAAGCGCTGTCGGGCTGGGCTAGCACTTGGGTGGGTGACCATCCGGTCTGCCGAGTGCTGTTGGCAAGCGGGGTGCAGTCAGTCCCTGTGAGGCAAACTGAGGAGCTACTTGATTGAGAAGTAGCGGCTCCGGTCTCGGAAACTGACATACGGCCGGGAAGAGCGGTGTGCTGACCACATGCCCCCCCATATCCGCACCGCATCCAGTGACGCCTATGGGCTGAGGATGAGAAGGCGGCCGGTCGGTACCGTTAGGCCTTCAGGGCTAGTTTGGGAGGAGTTTCTTTCTGCAGGAAGAATTGGCGTTATTGCCTCAACATGAGATTGACGACATCCTTCACAGCACGTCCCTTCGTTGTCAGGCCTGTATTCGTGCCAGAGGTGGTCACGCCTTATGCGGAGTGGAGTAAGCAGTTGTGAGAATATGTGTGCAAATCCGTTAAGTTAAAAGAAAAGAACATTTTTGTCTACCGTTGTGCACACGTTCTGTAATCTTTAAATCATTTCCACTTTACTATCACCTATTTATACTGTTTTGTGGCACAATTAACGCAACCTGCAAAATTTCCGTTTGTTTGATGCTTTACCTTTGGACACCAGTGCATATGTCGTTTTCCGTAGGACCAAATTGAAGAGCAAGTCTCCACGATCATGGAACAAGTCAGTACATGAAATTATAACATAAGAGTAATAACAGATAAAATGAATGATGTATGAATCCTATGTAGACGACAAGCCATAAGTTTAAACAAACACAACCAACGACGTAACACTGAAATTAGCTTAATTTTTTAATTTTTCCAGAAGTTCCCTTACAGGACAGGAGTGAGCCATGAGGAAACTCTTCTGTTTAGACTTGAAAGTGCTTAGTTGTTACTAAGATTTGAACTCTTCTGGCAGCTTATTGAAAATAGATGCAGCTTAATAACACTTGCCTTTTCACACAAGAGTGAAGGACATACGTTCCAAATGCAGATTGGATTTCTGCCTAGCCTTAACCGAGTGAAAGCTGCTAACTCTTGGCAATATGCTGATATTATTAACAACAAATGGCATTAAAGAAAATATGTATTGAGAAGCCAGTGTCAGAATTCTCAAACTACCGAACGGGGTCGACAAGAGGTATAGGACTTACTCCACATATTGCTCGAACCGCCCGTTTGTGAGCCAAAAATACCCTTTTTGAATCAGAAGAGTGGCCCCAAAAAATAATACTGTACGTCATAAGCGAATGAAAATTAGTAAAAAAAGTCTACTTCTCATGTTAAACTATCAGTTATTTCAAAGTTATTTATACAGCTACATCTACATCGACTTGCATAATCCGCAAGCCCCGTATGGTGCGTGGCGGGGGTACCCTGTATCACTACTTGTCATTTTCTTTCCTATTCCACCCGCAAATAGAGTGAGGGAGAGACGACTGTCTATGTCGCTGGCTCCGTATGAGCCCTAATCTCTCTAATCTTATCTGCGTGGTCCTTACGCAAAAACGTAGTAGAATCGTTCTGCAGTCGGCTTCAAATGTCGGTTCTCCAAATTTTCTCAATAGTGTTCCTCGGAAAGAAAGTCGCCTTGCCAACAACAATTCCCATTTGAATTCCCAAAGCATCTCTAATACTTGAGTGTTGTCCGAGCCTACTGGTAATAAATCTAGCAGCCCGCCTCTGAACTGCTTCGATGTATTCCTTTAATCATACCTGATGTAGATCCCAAACACTCGAACAGTACTGAGCAGCGGGCCGTACCTAGTTTCCTGCAGATGAACCACACTTACCTAAATTTCTCCCAATAAACCGAAGTTGACAATTTGCCTTCCCTACTATAATCCTTGCATGCTCATTCCATTTTATATTTGCTTTGCAACGCTGCACCTAGATATTTAATCGAATTTACTGTGCCACGCAGCAGACCACTATTACTATATTCGAACATTATGGGTTTGTTTCGCATTAACATATATTTTTCTACATTTAGAGCTAGGTACCATTCATCAGACCAACTAGATATATTTTCCAACTCAAGTACCATGTTGTAAAGCAGCTGAGAGGCAATGGTTTGTGGACTATAACATTCCATAAATGGATAAGGTTGCCCAGACTCCCGACCTCTGAGGATGAAGATTTTAGAACTATAAGTTCGATTTATCATGCAGCAAAAGATTTATTAAGGGTGATAAACAGAATACTTGAAGAAAGACTGGGAAAAAAAGGAGCAGTAGGGACTTAGAACAGGGAAAGGAACAAGAGGTGCAATACGATTGCTGAGAATTATAGGCGAGATACAACGAAAGAAGAGAAGATTATGTTGTTTTCATTGACTTGGAGAAAGCTTTTGATACAGTGGAATTAAATAGTGGACAGACTAAAGAAGAATGGTGGCAAGTGGAGGGTAGAAGACTGATAAAAAAGGACCTATACCTAGAGCAGAAAATAAGAGTACAGATTGGGAATGAGATGACAGTGGAATGCACAATTGGAAGGGGAGTGAGGCAAGGCTACTGCCTCCCCTCTATACCGTTTAACATATATTTAGAGTATACTATTCAGAAATGTTTGAAACAAAATACAGGAGTGGGGTTGGTGGTAGGAAGATAGAATGTATTCGATTTGCGGGTGATATGGTGTTACTGGCAGAGAGAGAAAGAAGTATGACTGAAATGTTAAAATAATTGAAACTTCCTGGCAGATTAAAACTGTGTGCCAGACCGAGACTCGAACTCGGGACCTTTGCCTTTCGCGGGCAAGTGCTCTACCAACTGAGCTACCCAAGCACGACTCACGCTCCGCCCTCACAGCTTTACTTCTGCCAGTATCTCGTCTCCTACCTTCCAAACTTTACAGACGCTCTCCTGCGAACCAAGCAGAACTAGCACTCCTGAAAGAAAGGATCTGGTTAAAATAATTAAATAAGACCTATGAAGAGTTCGGTATGAGAATTAATAGGGAAAAGCCAAGATGTATGTTGATAAGTGCAAGAAAATTAAGAACAACTATTAAATTAGGACAGGAAGACATAGAACTACTTAGTACTTTCAGACATCTGGGAAGCACTATCACGGACAATATGTGATGTAATAAGTAGATGAAAGAACGTAAAGCAACCGCCAAGAAAGCGTTTAATAACAAGAGGAGGTGCATGGTCAGAGACGTAAGGTAGACAATGGCGAACTGCTACATATGGAGCATGGCGTTATAAGGAGATGATACATGGACACCGAGGAAAGAGGAATGGAAGCATTTCAGAGGAGGATGGAAGGGACAAAATGGGTAGACAAAGTGAGAAATGAGGAGATGTTGAGAAACGGAGAGAAGAGAGAGAAATTTTAAAGGTAATGAGAAAGAGGAAACAGAACTGCACTGGAGCGCTGCTGCTACAGTCGCAGGTTCGAATCCTGCCTCGGGCATGGATGTGTGTGATTAGGGTAGTTAGGTTTAAGTAGTTCTAAGTCTAGGCGAATGATGAACTCAAATGTTAAGTCGCATAGTGCTTAGAGCCATTTGAGCCATTTGAATTGCATTGGACACTGGATTAGAAGAGATTGTTTATTGAAGGAAGCTATAGAAGGAAAGGTGAATGGAAGAGGAAGAAGAAGAAGACGGCGAAGATACCACGTGGCGGATAATGTAAGAATAAGAAACAATTATAAGAAAACGAAGAGGTTAGCGAGTGAGAGGACTGCGTGGAGAGATACATGTGAAATGGCTCTGAGCACTATGCGACTTAACTTCTGAGGTCATCAGTCGCCTAGAACTTAGAACTAATTAAACCTAACTAACCTAAGAACATCACATACATCCATGCCCGAGGCAGGATTCGAACCTGCGAACTTAGCGGTCACCCGGCTCCAGACTGTAGCGCCTAGAACCGCACGGCCACTCCGGCCGGCAGATACATGTGAAGACCTGCCCTAGGGCAGAACACTGATGACGATGATGATGATAATGGTGACGGTTGGATGAGTAACAAAGTCAGCTTCGCTCCAAACCCCAGCGTCGAAACTCTTCAAGAAGAATGTGCTGTCATTCCTTCTCAGACATTCAGACATCTCATCAAAAGAGTCGCCAGCAGAGTTCAAGCAGTCATAAAAGTAAAGGGTGGACACACGACATATTACTGTCCAGTAATACGTGTCTAGGTACTTTTGAACAGATGTTGTTGTTGTTGTGGTCTTCAGTCCTGAGACTGGTTTGATGCAGCTCTCCATGCTACTCTATCCTGAGCAACTTCTTCATCATCCAGTACTTATTGCAACCTACATCCTTCTGAATCTGCTTAGTGTATTCATCTCTTGGTCTCCCTCTGCGATTTTTACCCTCCACGTTGCCTTCCAATGCTAAATTTGTCATCCCCTGATGCCTCAGAACATGTCCTACCAACCGATCCCTTCTTCTTGTCAAGTTGTGCCACAAACTCCTCTTCTCCCCAATTCTATTGAATACCTCCTCATATGTGATCTACCCATATAATCTTCAGCATTCTTCTGTAGCACCACATTTCGAAAGTTTCTACTCTCTTCTTGTCCAAACTATTTATCGTCCATGTTTCACTTCCATACATGGCTACACCCTAAACAAATACTTTCAGAAACGACTTCCTGACCCTTAAATCTATACTCGATGTTAACAAATCTCTCTTCTTCAGAAACGCTTTCCTTGCCATTGCTACTCTACATTTTATATCCTCTCTTCTTCAACCATCATCAGTTATTTTGCTCCCCAAATAGCAAAACTCCTTCACTACTTTAAGCGTTTCATTCCCTAATCTAATTCCCTCAGCATCACCCGACTTAATTCGACTACATTCCATTATCCTCGTTTTGCTTTTGTTGATGTTCGTCTTATATCCTCCTTTCAAGACATTGTCCATTCCGTTCAACTGCTCTTCCAAGTCCTTTGCTGTCTCTGACAGAATTACAATGTCATCGGCGAACTGATAGTTGGTTTGAAACTTCCTGACAGATTAAAACTGTGTGCGGACCGAGACTCGAACTCGGGATCATTGCCTTCCAAACTTCACAGAAGCTCTTCTGCGAACCTGCATGGTAGGAGACAAGGTACTGGCAGAATTGAAGCTATGAGGACGGGGCGTGAGTCGTGCTTGGGTAGCTCAGTTGGTAGAGCACTTGCCAGCGAAAGGCAAAGGTCCCGAGTTCGAGTCTCGGTCCGGCACAGAGTTTTAATCTGTCGGGAAGTTTCATATCAGCGCACACGCCGCTGCAGAATGAAAACCTCATTCTCGAGATAGTTGGTTTGTAGGAGGGGACCAAACAGCGAGGTCATCTGTCCTATCGGATTAGGGAAGGATGGAGAAGGGAGTCGGCCATGCCCCTTCAAAGGAACCATCCCAGCATTTGCCTGAAACGATGTTGGGAAACCACATAAAACGTAATGTAGGATGGCCCGACGTGGGTTTGAACCGTCGTCCTCCCGAATGCGAATCCAGTGTGCTAACAACTGATCAGACAGTTTTTGTGTGCTTAGTGCAGGCGCGGCGCCTGTCGGGACGGTACCTGCAGCGTGGCGAGCACGTTGATGACGGAGCGCGCGGCGTCGTCCTCCACGGCCCAGACGGCGTCGGGCCCGGCGAGCAGCCCCGCGAAGTCTCGGCCGGTGGTGCAGGCGAGCACGGCGGCCGCCAGGCGGCGGTAGAGCGCGCACGCCGCCACCAGCGCCGCCGCCCCCGGCAGCGCCGCCGCCGCCCCCGCCACCCACGCCGCGCTGCACGCCACGCGCACCGCCCACGCCTCCGCGCGCTTCCGCTCCTGCCGGCACCCGCGCCCGTGGCACGTGTACACTCCGCGACAGGCGTCCCATAGGCAACCAGCCGTACGCCAGTCACGTTACTTATCAATACTGCTACTTCCACAGCTGTCAGAGCCCATTACAAGCAAATGTGCAGAAGTGATGTTTTTCATGGAATTGTTAAGTGGGTCTCAGAACATGGATTCTCCATTAATCTTTCATCGAGCATACACAGAAACATTACTGCGAAAAGCAGGACAAGTACGAGTAGGATTCGCGCTCAGGCGGTTCCGTACAAACTCAATCATGTATGCACAGAATGTCCATAATTAATGTTCCAATTTCAAAAATCAGTAGAAAAACAATCGCGGCTCGGAACGACGTAACGTTTGAACAGTATATTATTAATAAAGGGGAATCATCACGGAGGAAAAAGAAAAAAAAAGAAGATGGCGCTATAGGGATCTTAAAGGGGTAGGACGTCAAACGGGCCGACTTAGAGCAGGGAAGGCATCGCAGGACATTTTAATCTCCAGTGTCTATACTTTTACAAATAAATTCATAAAACTTTGTCAGCATCACCAGGAAGGATTCAGGATTCATACTCATTGCAGTGGAAGTTCGAAAACATAACAAAATAATTTTTTTTACGTGCGAAATTTCATCATTTTTTTCACTTACTAATGGCTGCATTTGTTGCTATCGGTACACTTTTCTTCATAAGTTAGAGAGATTCTTCGATGAATTTTGCACAGCATACATACCATACTCACAGGTGTATGAAACTCTAGACTTTATGTAATTTATGAAGAAACGAATGAACTGTTATATTTTAAACTTCATGTTTAGAAAAAACACAAATTTTATAGTTAATTACCTCAATTTTTACCACTGTTTTTAATGGATTTGGAAAATTGTAGAGTTTCTTACACCTTTAAGTATGTTTTGTATGCTGTGCAAAATTCATCGAAGAATCTCTCTTTTTTATGAAGAAAAGTGTACCTATAGCAACAATTGCTGCCATTAGTAAGTGAAAAAAATGATGAAATTTCACATGTAAAAAAAAATACTTCGTTATGTTTTCGAACTTACACTGCAATGAGTGTGAATTCTGAATCCTTCCTGGTCGTGCTGACAAAGTTTTATGAATTTATTCGTAAAAGTATAGAAAGTGGAAATTGAAATGTCCTGTGGTGCCCCTCCTGCTGCAAGTCGGCCCGTTCGACGTCCTACCCCCTAAACGTAAATCGGGTCATGGAGTCAGGTACAAATGACAGATGAATCGCAATACGACATCTATGATTTGAGTTGCACATTACACAATCCGTACTGTTCAAGATGGCTGACTGCGTGAGTTCGGCAGTCAAAAGTTGTTGCACTATCAGTTAGAAAAGCCCGTACACCAAGACAAGGTTATACACTACTGGCTATTAAAATTGCTACACCAAGAAGAAATGCAGATGATAAACGGGTGTTCAATGGACAAATATATTACACTAGAACTCACATGTGATTACATTTTCACGCAATTTGGGTGCATAGAAACTGAGAAATCAGTACCCAGAACAACCAACTCTGGCCGTAATAACGGCCTTGATACGCCTGGGCATTGAGTCAAACACAGCTTGGATGGCGTGTACAGGTACAGCTGCCCATGCAGCTTCAACACGATATCGCAGCTCATCAAGAGTAGTGACTTGCGTATTGTGACGAGCCAGTTGCTCGGCGACCAGTGACCAGACGTTTTCAGTTGGTGAGACATCTGGAGAATGTGCTGACCAGGGCAGCAGTCGAACATTTTCTGTATCCAGAACGGCCCGTGCAGGACCTGCAACATGCGGTCGTGCATTATCCTGCTGAAATGTAGGGTTTCGCAGGGATCGAATGAAGGGTAGAGCCACGGGTCGTAACACATCTGAAATGTAACGTCCGCTGTTCAAAGTGGCGTCAATGCGAAAAAGAGGTGACCGAGACGTGTCACCAATGGCACCCCATACCATCACGCCGGGTGATACACCAGTATGGCTATGACGAATAGACACTTCCAATGTGCGTTCACCGCGATGTCGCGAAACACGGATGCGACCATCATGATGCTGTAAACAGAACCTGGATTCATCCGAAAGAATGACGTTTTGCCATTAGTATACCCAGGTTCGTCGTTGAGTATACCATCGCAGGTGCTCCTGTCTGTGATGCAGCGTCAAGGGTAACCGCAGCCATGGTCTCTGAGCTGATAGTCCTTGCTGCTGAAATCGTCGTCGAACTGTATATGCAAATTGCTGTTGTCTTGCAAACGTCCCCATCTGTTGACTCAGGGATCGAGACGTGGCTGCACGATTCGTTACAACCATGCGAATAAGCTGCCTGTCATCTCGACTGCGATACGAGGCCGTTAGGATCCAGCACGGCGTTCCGTATTACGCTCCCGAACCCACCGATTCATTCTGCTAACAGTCATTGGATCTCGACCAACGCGAGCAGCAATGTCGCGATACGATAAACCGCAATCGCGATAGGGTACAATCCGACCTTTATCAAAGTCCGAAACGTGATGGTACGCATTTCTCCTGCTTACACGAGGCACCACAACAACGTTTCACCAGGCAACACCGGTCAACTGCTGTTTGCGTATGAGAAATCGGTTGGAAACTTCATGTCAGCACGTTGTAAGTGTCGCCACCAGCGCCAACCTTGTGTGAATGCTCTGGAAAGCTAATCATTTGCATATCACAGCATCTTCTTCCTGTCGGTTAAATTTCGCGTCTGTAGGACGTCACCTTTGTGGTGTAGCAATTTTAATGGCCAGTAGTGTACAATGAATTTTGTTTTGTATTCGGAGCTCAGTTCGAAGAGTAACTCATCACTGAAGACAATTCTATTACAGTCAATGGTACTCCAGGCCGAAGAGCTGCCTGGAGACGCCACTTTCAGCGATAGGACACCAACCTGACTGTCGCCCGCCATACGCCCTGATAACGAGAAGTGATGTTCTGGGGCGCCATTCCTTTTCGTATCAGGACCCCTTTGGTTGTCATCCGCAGCATATTTACCGCAAAGCGGTATGTCGACGATAGTCTACGCCTCGTTTCGTTACCCTCATGGCAAACCATGCTGTGCTTACTATTCGGCAAGATAATGAAAGTTCCTACTGCTAGTCTTCGTGCGTGCCAAACCTTAACTTGGCCAGAAAGGTCGCCAGGCCTCTCCTCTATTGAGAAAGTTTTGAGCATTATGGGTAGGCTGAGCCGTGCATAGCTCGTGCTCATGTCATTTATTGTTTGTCATCTTCTATTACGGTACTGCCGCCTCGTTTTCTTGTTCAGTTTAGCGGCGTAACCTTCGACCATAAATATAATAGACTGGCCCTGACGTCATTTTCGTGGCTCCAACATCTCTGGGCTAAAGTCACGTGGATGTTGGCAAAACATGGTTGTTTCGTGTTGCGCTTATGGCTGTACTCAGCGTTTTGTCGGGGGAAATGGCATTACATTTCACGTGTAAGTGTTTCTATGATAGTGCAGATGCGTTTATTGAAATCTGCTGAAGTGACTTTTATATGTTTTTTACACTTGAAATAGAGTATCACGTAAATTAAAGTGTTGAAAGTGATGCCTGTAAAGTCAGACTCATATTACATTTTGGAAAGTATCTGTGATAATTCGGCTACAGAAGTAAGTATAATCGTTTCTCGTTCCTACTCATAGGTTCCGTAAGGATGAAAACCGAAGGCAGCTTTGGATACAGGCCCTGAAACGGAAAAACTTTAAGCCATTTGCACATACGCGCCTTTGCTCGAAGCACTTCGCGGAGAAGTGTTTTGATAGGTTAGTTATTATTTACAATGTATATTTATAATTTGTATTTACAGTGTCTGTAATTTTTAAACCTAGGCTCCAAAATTATTTTCTGAAACTGCAAAGTCTCACCTTTCCTCTAAAATATCATTTTTTTTAAACTGATAGTTTAAACTTTTATAAAAATAGTGGGAACTGAACCTTCGAAGTGGACCTAAAATTGATACTCTAAGATGGACCTGCTCCTAAAGTAAACAATTTTTGACACCTGTAGTTGACATAATTCCCTAGCCCGTTTTCTTTTATAAGTGACTAGAGCTCGAAACGTGGCGAATACAATGTTTAAAGTTTTGACACGAGCCCACTCTTACTGTTTAAAAGAATTTTAACGACATTTTACTATAATTGATAGTTTATAGTAATTTGGTCCCGCTGCCCACCAGAGTGGCGTTCGATATATTTGTTAGATTTTATAAATGGTACTTTGAACAAATCCAGGTCAAATGTAGTTCTGGCATAATTTTTCACAAAAATAAAAAGTAGTTTTTGTTGGAAGCGTTTGGCAGTCAATTGAGAAATGTGGGGAAAATCCGATACAAACATAGGATGGCAGACCGCTGATTTGAAATCCCGCCACGTTTTGCCAACAGTCACGTGGTTTATGTTGGAGCCACACTAGCCCTATAGCTTCTGCACAGCAAGGCCAGTCTACTAGTATCTATGGTCGAAGGGCGTAACTAACTTTCTGCGTGACTTGTCCGTATCGATAAGTGCACTGTCGTACCATCTATGGAGTGACCGATAGTATTTCTGGGTCGTTGTGTGTTTGGCAGTCAGTTCGGCAGAGATCAGCAGTGCAGTTGGGACGCAGCAGCAGTGAAGTCGGGGACGGAGCGCCGGTGAGGAGTGGACAGCCAGTGCTCGCCCACCGCTGGCTACACACATGAACTGTCCGACGGAGAGAGATTGGAGGGGGACGACCGTTGGTTGGTCGTCTCATCGACCGACGTGTATTTGGTCCTTTCACCGTTTCCGAGCCTGCGCAGTCGGTCGGTTGCCGTGGAGCAGCAAGGAAGTCCCCATCGCGCGGAGTCGGCCCGAAGCCGCTGGTGGCGTGCACGTGCGGTTGCTGCTTGCGAGTGCTACGAAGTTCGTCGCCCACCGATCTTGGTCACGAAAGTTGAGTCCTCACCTAACCTACTATCGAGCCTCAACTGTTTGCATTTCTTCGTTTGATCGTACTTCTCGCCTTAGGATAATCCTGCGAGCAACACCGTGTGTGTATTTAAGTCGACTAAGATTCCAGCCTTGTTCATGTGGAGTTTAACTTAATTTAATTTATTCCCTGTTATTAAAGTCGACCAGCGGTAGTTTCTGCCTTGTGGCCGTCGACGTACCGGATACCTGCGCTGGTCGTTGACGTAATTTTCGGTGGTGAATTTTCCTCGTCGTGTTGTTGCTGTTCAGCGCGGCGTGTAGATCGACAGCTGATGTGTTGTTGGTCGTGGTGGGCACCACTAGTCTGTGTGTCGTTGCGGTTGTTTTGCTGGTTGCGTCGAGCGGAACTGATTCCTTGATTGGTCGGTGGGCTGTCTGTCGGTTGGGTTGCCTTCAGATTAAGACGTTGTTGGTCAGGCATGTCTCACCTAAACGTGCGTTAGTGTTACAATCCCAGGCCGACCCTTGGGAACTTCAGAGCGCCGTTTCTTGTGTGCTACATAGTTATTTGGTTGATGTGCGGCCTTAGCCGAGGTTAAATATTTCTTAAATTAAAGTTCTTGCCTTGCCCTTTGGTATGAAATGTTTTCAGATAAGACCTTCTGCCTTTTGATTGTAACTTTTCTTATTGCCTAATACGCGGCCTCCAACCGAGTTCCATTAAAATTAAATTGTGAAGACCTTCAGCCTATTTAGATTGAAGATATAGAAAATATTTTTGGGTGAAAGCTGCAAAGATCCTTGTAATTCAATTTCTTGCTTAGGCCTTGTGTTTTGGATCTTGACTGTGGCCTACAGCAGACCTAAAGTTAATCAAGGGAGGTCAATTAAAGTTTTAAATGTTTTGCATCCTTGTTGTAATATTGTGCGTTGATAAATAAAGTTTGTATGTTCAGTGCAGCTGACAGGAACTCATTTTGGCCCCTTTCCACAACCTAATCAGCTCTGTCCTGTTAGCGCAGGAGTTTCACAGGGCTCTGCAAGCATCTCACGGTTTTAACGCTCTAAAGCTCTAATTGGACAGAAATGGTCACGATGTCCTTCAGGAGGGTAGCCAACAACTCTACCAATCAGTACCGAGCCGAACAACTGCTTGCGTTATTGACTTGCTCATTTTGTGGAGCTCTTTCTCTTGAATAAATCATCCAGTTTTTCTGAAATTGTGATCATTTGTTTGTCTTTGCATGTACTTGCGTCTACCGATTTCCGCCCTTCGCGATCCGTCTTTCTTTTAGAGTGTGCAACACGAACAGCAAAGGTCCCAACTCAATTGCCACGACAGGCTTGAAGTTACTTGAAACATTAGACAGTACAGTTTTGTGTAACGTTTTTCCTTTGCCGCATACCGGGACAGAAAAACCAAACAGTTAGAAAAGGACAACTGATTTCCTCAAAACTACACCACTGCCCATTAAAATTACTACACCACGAAGATGACGTGCTACAGATTCGAAATTTAACCGACAAGAAGAAGCTCCGGTGATGTGCAAATGATTAGCTTTTCAGAGCATTCACACAAGGCTGGCACCGATGGCGACACCTACAACGTGCTGACATGAGGAAAATTTCCAACCGATTTCTCATACACAAACAGAATTTGACCGGCGTTGCCTCGTGAAACATTGTTGTGATGCCTCGTGTAAGCAGGAGAAATGCCTACCATCACGTTTCCGACTTTGATAAAGGTCGGATTGTAGCCTATCACGATTGCGTTTTATCGTGTCGCGACATTGCTGATCGCGTTGGTCGAGATCCAATGACTGTTAGCAGAATATGGAATCGGTGGGTTCAGGAGGGTAATACGGAACGCCGTGCTGGATCCTAACGGCCTCGTATCACTAGCAGCCGAGATGACAGGCATCTTATCCGCATGGCTGTAGCGGATCGTGCAGCCACGTCTCGATCCCTGAGTCAACAGGTGGAGACATTTGCAATACAACAACCATCTGCACGAACAATTCGACGACGTTTGCAGCAGCATGGCCTATCAGCTCGGAGAACATGGCTGCGGTTACCCTTGACGCTGCATCACAGACAGGAGCGCATGCGATGGTGTACTCAACGACGAACCAGGGTGCACGAATGGCAAAACGTCATTTTTTCGGATGAATCCAGGTTCTGTTTACAGCATCATGATGGTCGCATCCGTGTTTGGCGACATCGCGGTGAACGCATATTGGAAGAGTGTATTCGTCATCGCCATACAGGCGTATCACCCGGCGTGATAGTATGAGGTTCCACTTGTTACACATCTCGGTCACCTGCTGTTCGCATTGACGGCACTTTGAACAGTGGACGTTACATTTCAGATGTGTTACGACCCGTGGCTCCATCCTTCATTCGATCCCTGCGAAACTCTACATTTCAGCAGGATAATGCACGACCGCATGTTACAGGTCCTTTGCGGGCCTCTCTGGATACAGAAAATGTTCGACTGCTGCCCTGGCCAGCACATTCTCCACATTTCTCACCAATTGAAAACTTCTGGTCAATGGTGGCCGAGCAACTGGCTCGTCACAATACGCCAGTCACTACTCTTGATGACCTGTGGTATCGTGTTGAAGCTGCATGGGCAGCTGTACCTGTACACGCCATCCAAGCTCTTTTTGACTCAATGCCCAGGTGTATCAAGGCCGCTATTATGGGCAGAGGTGGTTGTTCTGGGTACTGTTTTCTCAGGATCTATGGACCGAAATTGCGTGAAAATGTAATCGCATGTCAGTTCTAGTGTAATATATTTGTCCAATGAATACCCGTTTATCATCTGCATTTCTTCTTGGTGTAGCAATTTTAATGGCCAGTAGTGTAAAAGACGGAGGGCTCTGTTGTGCCGCATTGTGGACAGCGCACCGACCTTGAAGGCTTCTCGGCGCGCGTTGAAGAATAATGCCAGCAACAGGCCGGTGGCGAGCCCCAGGTGCGCGGCGGAGGGTAGTGGCACCGGCAGCGACAGGTGCTCGTACAGCGCCAGCGCCGACGGGCTGGGCGGCGCCTCGGCGCGCAGCTCTGCGGGCAATGCCGACACCTGTTAGCACTCACTTCCGGTGAACGTTCTTGTGACGGTACTACCCGTCACCATGCGCGCGGCAAGTTGTAATTATTGCGGCTTCACGTCGCCTCTGTAACCAACCTTCTGGCCACACGGTGAGTTGGAAGTGCTACGTCTGCGTAAGCAGAAGAAACTAACGATCAAAGTCCGAAAACAATTTTTTGGTCTGTTCAATTAACCAAAACAAATTCTCCAAGTATAGCACCAACACAAAACAGTGATCAGTCTTCGAATCACAACTACATACAAGGATAATATAAAAAACAACTGAAATAATTTCCTACTAGTCTCCGCCAGAGACTTCTCCGATATACCAAGCCTAATCCAGAGATCAGCGAGAAGATCCAAGCCGGGCTGTCGGGCTGGCAGCTATCCATGTCTTCTGGCGGTCGATGAACTGCCGATGTGCGGCCGAGCGAAGGCCTTTATAGCGCTTCGGCGGATGAGTACCTCGGAACTATATTCCATCACGTGATTTGACGTTATTATGTGGACCGGTAGTGGCCCCTGGTGGCCGCTGGTGTCTTTGTTGTGGTGTTGTTGTTGTGGTTGTTGCTGTGGCCGTTCATCAATATTGCCTGTCGGTCGTGTGGTGGTTCGGTGTGCCTGCAAGGCGGGCAACCTGCGGCTGCAGGCTGTCAGTTTGGTTGCTGATACTCTAGGTGCCGTGATGTCTGGTGGAGAAGGTCACAGCAGGAAGGACGCTAACAACAAGGTCGGTTGGAATGCCATCCACTGAAATAAATTAGTATTTTTAAGAGCAATTAAATATACCATATATCAAATGTTCGTTGATATTAGAGAATGGGATTTTCACTCTGTGTGCGCTAATATGAAACTTCCTGGCAGATTACAACTGTGTGCCGGACCCAGATTCTTACTCGGGACCTTTGCTTTTCGCGGGCAAGTGCTCTACTATCGGAGCTACCCAAGCACGACTCACGCCCCGTCCTGCAGCTTTTACTTCTGCCAGTAAATGGTTCAAACGGCTCTGAGCACTATGCGACTTAACATCTGAGGTCATCAGTCCCCTAGAACTTAGAACTACTTAAACCTAACTAACCTAAGGACATCACACGCATCCATGCCCGAGTCAGAAATTGAACCTGCAACCGTAGCGGTCGCGCGGTTCCAGACTAAAGCGCCTAGAACCGCTTGCTCACACCGGCCGGCCTTCTGTCAGTACCTCGCCTCCTACCTTCCAAACTTTATAGAAGCTCTTCTGCGAACCTTGTAGAACTAGCACTCCTGAAAGAAAGGATATTGCGGGAACATGGCTTAAACACAGCCTTGGGGATGTTTCCAGAATTAGATTTTTCACTCTGTAGCGGAGTGTGCACTGATATGAAACTTCCTGGCAGAGCTTCTGTAAAGTTTGGAAGGTAGGAGGCGAGGTACTGGCAGAAGTAAAAGCGGTGAGGACGGGGCGTGAGTCGTGCTTGGGTAGCTCAGATGGTTTCATTGGCAATTTTTCACACTAATTATATATATACACTCCTGGAAATTGAAATAAGAACACCGTTAATTCATTGTCCCAGGAAGGGGAAACTTTATTGACACATTCCTGGGGTCAGATACATCACATGATCACACTGACAGAACCACAGGCACATAGACACAGGCAACAGAGCATGCACAATGTCGGCACTAGTACAGTGTATATCCACCTTTCGCAGCAATGCAGGCTGCTATTCTCCCATGGAGACGATCGTAGAGATGCTGGATGTAGTCCTGTGGAACGGCTTGCCATGCCATTTCCACCTGGCGCCTCAGTTGGACCAGCGTTCGTGCTGGACGTGCAGACCGCGTGAGACGACGCTTCATCCAGTCCCAAACATGCTCAATGGGGGACAGATCCGGAGATCTTGCTGGCCAGGGTAGTTGACTTACACCTTCTAGAGCACGTTGGGTGGCACGGGATACATGCGGACGTGCATTGTCCTGTTGGAACAGCAAGTTCCCTTGCCGGTCTAGGAATGGTAGAACGATGGGTTCGATGACGGTTTGGATGTACCGTGCACTATTCAGTGTCCCCTCGACGATCACCAGTGGTGTACGGCCAGTGTAGGAGATCGTTCCCCACACCATGATGCCGGGTGTTGGCCCTGTGTGCCTCGGTCGTATGCAGTCCTGATTGTGGCGCTCACCTGCACGGCGCCAAACACGCATACGACCATCATTGGCACCAAGGCAGAAGCGACTCTCATCGCTGAAGACGACACGTCTCCATTCGTCCCTCCATTCACGCCTGTCGCGACACCACTGGAGGCGGGCTGCACGATGTTGGGGCGTGAGCGGAAGACGGCATAACGGTGTGCGGGACCGTAGCCCAGCTTCATGGAGACGGTTGCGAATGGTCCTCGCCGATACCCCAGGAGCAACAGTGCCCCTAATTTGCTGGGAAGTGGCGGTGCGGTCCCCTACGGCACTGCGTAGGATCCTACGGTCTTGGCGTGCATCCGTGCGTCGCTGCGGTCCGGTCCCAGGTCGACGGGCACGTGCACCTTCCGCCGACCACTGGCGACAACATCGAAGTACTGTGGAGACCTCACGCCCCACGTGTTGAGCAATTCGGCGGTACGTCCACCCGGCCTCCCGCATGCCCACTATACGCCCTCGCTCAAAGTCCGTCAACTGCACATACGGTTCACGTCCACGCTGTCGCGGCATGCTACCAGTGTTAAAGACTGCGATGGAGCTCCGTATGCCACGGGAAACTGGCTGACACTGACGGCGGCGGTGCACAAATGCTGCGCAGCTAGCGCCATTCGACGGCCAACACCGCGGTTCCTGGTGTGTCCGCTGTGCCGTGCGTGTGATCATTGCTTGTACAGCCCTCTCGCAGTGTCCGGAGCAAGTATGGTGGGTCTGACACACCGGTGTCAATGTGTTCTTTTTTCCATTTCCAGGAGTATATATATATTAGATGGTAGAGCACTTGCCCGCGAAAGGCAAAGGTCCCGAGTTCGAGTCTCGGTACGGAACACAGTTTTAATCTGCCAGGAAGTTTCGTTTGTTGATATGGTTGGTTAAAAGAAACAATAAAATGTAACATTTTATTTAAATAAATTACATATAACTCTATGCCCAAAAATTTTCGGTACTGCTTTACTAGTGTCAAATCAAATAATCAGGTACTTTCATCACATTACTTGGCTGGACCACTGTATTCCAACAAAGTCGACAATTCATTATAAAATAATTAAAAAATAGCAAAAAATGTAATAAGTGTTCCATAGGTGTTTGTGGCTAAACACTGTTCAGCATACATTGTTGAACCTTGCCTCTGCAGCTGAGGAATTGTATGCGTTTCTATGTTGACCCATAGACATCATCAGTTACAGTTACATTGGGGACGCGATCATCGAGACTGCTCCGTGAATCACTGGAAACGTGTCGTTTAGTCGGATGAATCACCTTTCTTGTTACAGATTGATTCTCGAGGCCCGATACACCGTTACCCAAGTGAATGGCTGTTCGGAGCATTCACTGTACCACGATCACAGGCTGTTGGGTGATGTTCACGTGGTCTTCCATGACACCTATGGTAGTAATCGAAATAGCCATGACGGCTGTGCTGCATGTAAACATTATTGCGGCACACGTGTATCACTTCATGCTTGACGTCTTTTCCGACAGGAATGGCATCTTCCATCAGGTTAGCATATCACAAGGCCGGAATCGCGCTGCAATGGTACGACGAGGATGACAGTAAACTGATAACATCTTGACCGCCAAATTCGTCTGAAATGAACCTGCTGGCTCACATGACGGACACTGCAGTCGCCAGGTATTGCCCACTGGCTGAGAATTTACGAGAATCGAGTGACCTGTGCAATGGCATCTGATGTGACATACCTCTGTAAACATGCCAAGAACTTATCGAATTCAAGTCATACAGGACTGTTGCGACCAAAATACTAGTAATGCTTTGAGTCAGCATTTATTTATGTATTTACTTCCTGAGAAAGCCAGCGTTGCCAAGGTATTTATTTATTCCAGTGTTCTCTTTCACCTCCTCCTCCATAATGTCTCTATCTGTCTCGTACTTCCACCTCTCTCCATCCATCTACTCTTCCCCCTCTCTCCGTCCATCACCTCCTCCTTCTCTTTCTACCTGTCTCCTTCTCCCCCTCTCTGTCAGTCTCTTCCATCCTCTCTATTCACCTCCTGTTTCCTCTATTTCTGTCCATCCCCTCCTCCTCTCCCTCTGTCCATTTCCTCCTCCCCACGCTCTGTCCATCTCCTCCTGCTCTATCTATCCATCTCCTCCATCCCCTCTCTTTGTCCTCCTTCTCACCCCCTCTCTCAATACCCTTATTCTTCCTTCCTAACTCCACAGAACTGTGAACGACTTCTTGTGTACCGCCTGTAACGCATTGCGATACTACCCTCACAACACGCCGTTTCTGCGGGAAATCCAATTGGACAGGCGATTCTCTGGATTCTTAACAATATTGAAGAACTATTTATTCAACGTCCAAGCCCCTATGGGAGGTAGGTGTCCTTACCTCCAAAGCACTTCTTTCCAGACAGTAAGCAGCATATGTACCCAGTTTGGTTGATATCCATACAGTGGTTTAGATGGAGGGTGGATGTTTACATAGCGACATCCACCCACCCATCCATCCAGCCATCCATCCATATATATGTATCATGGCGTGAGAATGGCCTGTCGTGCTTTATTCATTGCTAAAGCTGAACAGTTCTTTAGCTTGATTAAAATCCATTATACTTTTTCCATGTGTCTGATGATAACTTTAAGCAAACAATTCATACATTATGGATAGATCTGTGGTTTACTTACATCTTATCTGACTTGTTAAATAGAATAGTTGCTCCATTAAGACACAAAAGAATTAAAGACATTACCTGCCAGTGAGCACTGATTTATATCAGTGGGGCAAATTGATAACGTACGCCAGACTGGGTTTCGAACCTGGGTCTCCTGCTTACTATGCAGATGTGCTAACAACTAGGCCACACAGACACAGTGGTCACCATAGTTGCACTCACTACCCTAGCATACCTCCCATCAAACCCAAAATTCTTAAGTTATACCACACACTACTATGTGCTAGGGTAGTCTATGCGGTTGTGGTGACCACTGAGTCCAGATGGCATACTGGTCGGCGCATCTGCCTAGCAAGCAGAAGACCCAGGTGCGAATCCCGGTCTGACACAAATTTTCAACTTATGCCATTGATATAAATCAATGCCCACTGGCAGCTAATCACTTTAATTCCTTTGTATCTTGATGCATAGTGGCGACAGGGTCAAAATGGTTTATTTTCTTTTGGGCATATCTGAAAGAACAGACATCACACATATAATTACAGCATTGATCTCGTTAGGAACTGTTTTCGTCTTTCGACAAGAAATATAGAAAGCGACTTTTCGATGTGCACAGAAAATCAAACGACTTAGCGATACTGTAGAAAGAAACTGAAAAGTTATGTGCCATATTTTATGCGAACCAATGTTTGTGAAAGCATTACTACTTTTCAATAGCTCATGAATCACAAGACAGAACAATATAAAATTAAATAATTCATACATAAGATGATTATGCTGTAAAAATTTCGTGGAACTGTTTTCCCTAGAAGAATCACGGAGGCCTGAAAATAACTGAAACGGAAGCGAAATATGATAATGACTTCGGAAACACAGTGCTTGCTCCAGACTTGGTTGGCAGCGCTGTACCTCTCCTTGTACGCGAACTTCACGCGTTCCTCTTCTGTACCCCGGCACATGTTTACCTGTCTGGCCACAGAGGGTTTGCAACCAAGAAACTATGACGTTAATTATTGGCCAAATAAAATAATGGATGAGAGTTTTTAGTACAGTAAATGTCTGCAATGTATTCAGGTGATGTTAACTCACACATCAAGAAGTCGCTCTTTGTAATTATTTAAGCTACAGTGGACTTTACATACGGTGAAGAACAATCTGTTTTGTATGTACTACAAATCAATAGAAAAATGTAAGGAGACTGAAACTTACAGAAAAATAATAAATGATGTAACATAATACACAAATGTACAGCTGGAAGTGTGGATATACATGCTTTTACAAACGACAGTAGCATTTGGAAACACTAGCTTGGCTGTAAGAACTTGATTTACTAAGTAAAAAAAAAGTTCATTAGCATTTAAGTCGAGTCATCTTTCCCTTGAATGACACCAGTGCCTAGTTCTGAAACCTCTCAGTTTCTGAATACATATCTGAGTTTCCATTATATCATCAAATTTAGTGCTGTCGTATTCCCTATTAGCCAGCTATTTTGAATACCTCTTCATCG
Organism: Schistocerca americana; assembly: GCF_021461395.2. NCBI lineage: Eukaryota > Metazoa > Arthropoda > Insecta > Orthoptera > Acrididae > Schistocerca > Schistocerca americana. The sequence goes on along the minus strand of NC_060121.1, from coordinate 320,504,402 downwards.
ATTCAGAATGCTAATTTTGCTGGTAATGAAGACCTCATATTATAAAAACAAAACGCACAGATTAATCGAAGTGAGTCAGAAGCATAATAAAGAATCACAACTGAGCAATAATGGGCGATTCCCGCACCATTCTGCTAGAGTTTGTAGAAGGAAAGTGCTGTACAGACTTACATTGTTTAACAGTTACAAGAGAACAACACAATACACATCCGTCACTACGATGTACTAATACGATGGTTCCTCATTTGTAGGAACTCCTCCCGGACAGTAATGTAGATCATTGAAGTTACATCGATGTATAGTTCAACACATTGTTGTCGTTTGAAATCGTTTGACCCGTAGATGATGCTTCAGGTGGCTAAAATAAATCTGAATAGGCTAAGTTCAGCCGTTCGTTTTATGCGGGTAAATAAAGTCAGAGCATGAGAACTTGGCTGATAAATGGTAGCATCTGTGTTCTTACGCATTATATGTACTGCAAGCGCTTGCGTAACCTTCTATTTCAGGAAGCACGTAAGTTGATTTAACAGAGAGAACACGAGGAAAGATGGCGTTTTACGGATTCAGGAAACTTTTCGTGGGTACCCTGTGTGGCATCAAGTTTGTCGAGTTCTCCTTGATACAAGGCAGCAGTCCTATATTCTCCGTGCAGGTCGCTATAAAACCACATTCAAATTTTAATGCGTTTTTTTCTGTTCGTGCCAGTTATGCAAGCAGTTGTCACAGAGGAATTAAAAGCCATTCGTTACCTCCGACGTTCAATCTCTCAACTGGCGAAAGGAAGGGAAGACTCATTTCGAAGGGTTATGAAAATACATTGCCTGAAGAAAAAAGAGATGCACCTATAAAAGAAGGTCGGTTTTAAAAGTAATTCTGTACTCATACACACCATCGGTATGTATTTATTTGATTAGAGTTCAAACTGCCTGTGACAGATGGAACGGCAACCAAGTAGATTAGTGTCGCTGGTGTTTGGTGTTGTTGTCAGACCTGGTAGGTTATATAAGAGGTGTGAACAGAGTCAGACGTTAAGTGATCACCGTGAAGGATATGGAGATGTCACACACTTTTATGAGACAGCGTTGTCAACATCAGACCAAAGCTTCATTATGGGTCTCCATTTGGCCAGCTGATCAATTTATGGGGCATACGCATATGACAGTAGCGCGATGTTGGACGCCATGGGAACGAGAGAGCGGATATACTCGTTGTCAAGGTTCCAGTCGTCCCGGAAGTTGATGAATAGAGCCGTATTGTGTTCAGTGATGAATCCCGGTTCTCCGCTACCATGGAAGATCATCGTCGGCCAATATGGCGGCGACATGAAGAGAGATTGCATTCTTCCAATGTTTTCGAGAGACAATGAGTTGTTACGTCTGGCGTTATCTTGTGGGGAGCTATCGGGCATGAGAAAGTCACAGATGGGATTGACTGAGGGAAATCTGACGGCACAATTGTCCATGAGGGACATCCTGTGTCCTCGTGCGTTACTTCTCCTAAGATGGTATAGTGGTGCCATTTTTCAGCAGGACAACGTTTGTCCACCCCTGTCCACCTATGATCTGCGTGCGTGATGTTGAGGTAGTCCCGCGTCCAGCAAGGATGCAAGATCTGTCCCTAATAGAACATGTGTGGGACCAGCTCGGAAGTCAGCTTCGACACAGTGTCAGTATCCAGAATATCAAGAACCAGTTACAACAACTGTGGGCGTACTTCCCTCAGGAGAGGACACATCAGGTTATTACATCCACCCCTACCGAATTAGTGCAGGCATCCAGGCCAGAGGCCTTCTTTGTAAATTTGTCTTCATATTGTTATCACTGCAATAACACCACATACCCTCGCAACCCGTAAAGTTTCATTCCGTTTCTTCTTCCCCTTCCGTGAGCTTCATTTTCTTTTTGTCACACACTTACGTGAACTATTTTCGATGTACTTGTAGCTTTAATTCTCTATGAAAATCTGAGTTACAGTCCCAACGCGTTACGTCGTCCTTGCAGCACCACTGTCAACAGGCCCCACTTTCCTTCATCTTCTAACGTAAATTCAATCGCTTTACCTTCAAAGACTACGAACCCAATCCTGAAAATTACCATTCCTTCGAACCGTAACCAACCCTTTCCATTCCACTCTGTTCTAAATATAGGAATCTGCCCACACTTTCCTTGTCCAGTTATCAGTTCCTTCCGACATCCTTTTCTGTACAATATCTGCCCCAATACTTCCCACATCACGGCCTCTACCCACAGTTACCAGGGATCTCTATCATATTGTGCTCACAAGAAAGTGAATGTACATCAAATCATCATCATCTTGTCATAAACATCATTACCTATTCTATCTTACAAATTTTTTATAATGAATACTGAAGAGAAGCAATTTGACTGCTGCCAGTCCTCCCCCAGTAGTAGAATTAACCTAAGAATGCGTGGAGAACAGTTCTTACAACAAATCCGTCTCGGGATGGTTATAGTAATCAAACTGATAACTATCCCTCACAAGTAAAAAAAAAAACATTAGAAATGTGACTGAGTTGAGCATTTCCTGATATTCTAGACAGATAATCGCCGTTACTTATCGTGTCAGGAGAAAATGACTAAAAACACAAATACGCACAACGTAAGATAAAATTTAAAAAATTAGAATGTTAAACAACTGGATACCAGCGTATGGCACCTATAAGAGCACCGAGAGTAACTTCTAACTCATAATGGTGGACGTAAGCGACACTTTAATAAGTGGTGTTTGCTCTGCTCTGCCACACCGTCACAGAAGTGCAGACACCACACTAAAATACATTTTTTGGAGACAAGTAATGCACCTTGTGAAGCTAGTGAGCTAGATGACTTTCTTTCTGGTGGCGCATTCTTCTGTTATCTTTCTTGTGTGTGTGTGTGTGTGTGTGTGTGTGTGTGTGTGTGTGTGTGTGTGTGTGTGTGTTTGCGCGTGTGTGTGAATTCCTAGGGGACTAAACTGCTGAGGTCATGGGTCCATAGTCTTACACACTACTTAAACTAACTTATGCTATGCCGAGGGAGGACTCGAACTTCCGGCGGGAGGGGCAGCCCGTGACATGGCGCCTCAAACCGCGCGGCCACTCCGCGCGGCTTATCATTCTTGGAAAACAACATTAACTATTTTTATTCCTGTTTTCTAGTGGTAGTCTTGCAACGTCAAGTACCTACAGTACCTGACGAGCTAAAGTCGCCAGGTAACCTCTTTAAAAATTCAAAAATGGCTCGTTTCTGTGGCTATCTGGATCGGCCATTGATCATCTGCAATGAATTTCCGTAATTACAGTTCCTTGTTTCTGGTGTTTTTTTGGGTAATCCTGCGTTCAGAAATACTAGGATGGTCTAACTTCTAAAGGAATACAGTTGGAGAAATCTATCTTGGGAAAGTAACATGCGTTTGTGTATTGGAAACCAATACAAATAAGCGAATGAACCGCGACATTCGGAATCTGTGGACTTAATTTTTAGCTGTTTAGATATTGCTACAGAATAGCGGAAGGAAGGATCCTGCTGTTTTGACTTCCTAGCTCGAAACACGTGACAAGCACAGATATTTTTAGCGGACTTGCTGCAATTACTTTCTTGAAAAACATTGAACAGGATGACGCAGAGAAACATGAAATTTTAAAATAGTTATAAAAAATAAAGGAATGATAGAAAACATTATTTGAGGTTTCCAGATATTTTGTGGAGGATTCAAGATGCGCTACATATCACTTTCTAAAAATTGTATCAAATTTTGTCTGTTTTGCTGCACACATCCAGTAAATGGTTACTATAGGATTTGCATAACGAGGTGCGATGTGTCGCTGGGGATGTTTATGATTTACTCTTCAGATTGTGTCTTGAGCTGAACCACGGTTTCTGGTCTTGACTGGTACACCACACCCTTCAGAAGATCCCGTAGAAAGAAGTAAGAGACGAAACGGCCTGGAGCCCGGGGCGTCCAAATGATGTTAGAATGACTTGAAATTACGTCATCCCCAACCAAAAGTTGTAAAACCGAGGTTTTACAGCTGCTATAGACCGTCTGACAGCGTGCGAGGTGGCACCATACTGCTGAAACCAGATAAGCTGAATCTCAAGATTTGGAGTCCTGCAACCAGAAACGTCTCCAACACGTTGTCGTAACGACATCCCCCCAAAAAAGTAAGGACATCGCATTCCACGACACAGCACTGCGCACTATATGGTATCTTAAGTATTATGAAGTGGACGCTACTAAAACTGAGCAAAATTTCCTTGGGCCCCGTAAGAGAAGTTACTCTTATTCACGTAATGACTTAGTGTCACCGGACATCCAAAGATTTGAATGAGGTTTGCGCCATCATTGATTTTAGTCAACAACTGAACAATTGTTCACAAATTTGCAGGCGCAGGACCCTGTCATTAAGATTCAGCTGTTCCACAATCTTAAGTGTATTTAATTTACTGGCCTTTGGAACGTGCCCATTCAGCCATCTGAATGTCAGTTACGACGATACGAACGCAAGGATAACACAGCACCCAAACTCCCACTGAGAAAATATCCGACCCACGCGGGAATCGATCCCGAGTCCCTTGTGTTAGCAATCCGACGCGCTGACCACGCAGCCACCGAGCTCGGCAATGTGAAGTATGTGAAGCTGACTGCACGGGGCCCCATGCGGGTTTGCCTTCGGCACCAGGCGTACATGGAGAGACGATACCGTAGTTTCGGTCCGTTGCGCTATTTGGCTGCGTCGGCCACATCGGCAGAATTAGAGCTTTGCTCAATATCCTTATGCCGGCCACGTATTAAAGTTGCTATACCCCCGACAACGGCAGCGCGAAGCGTAGAGTCAATTGGAGAGCAGCTGGAAAGTCAACGGGTCCCTTCCGGGCCAGACAGTACGGCGAGCACCGCCACACCCGTCTTCGACGGCCGCTTTTCGTTGGTTGGTTGCTTGATTTGGGGGAGGGGAACAAACAGCGAGGCAATCGGTCCCATCGGATTTGGGAAGGATGGAGAAGGAAGTCGGCCGTACCCTTTCAGAAGAACCATCCCGGAATTTGCCTGAAACGATTTAGGGAAATCACGGGAAACCTAAATCAGGGAGGCCGAACGCTGATTTGAACCGTCATCCTCCCCAATGTGAGTCCAGCGTCCGCTCTTCGTCCACCACGTTCATCGTCGAACGAATGGACTTCGAACTGCCTGGAAGTATAACCTAATCTGATTAGGACTCTGGCGCAAAAGGGTTAGTAGTCAAATATTATGTCTGACGTCGATGCTCTTCAGAAGAGAGTTAAGTACTATAAACCATTTATTCAGTAGTAAATATTGAGAACTTTTAGTCGGAGCTTATATAATACATTATAGGTGCTCAACACAACACCGACGAAGTATTCTTCGAACGCTCAGACGTTCGAGCTCAAAGACCACAGACAACGAGGATCCGTTTCCGTGGGATCTCGCACAGTATCACCTTACCGACCGAGGCGACTCGCATTCTGAGTGAAATCCGCATCCGACCATTCGAATTACTGGTTGCCTTGCTCTTACTAAATCGCTCGCGATGGTTGCTTTGGAAGGGCACGGCAGATCCTTGAAACAGTAGGAGCTTGTGCTCCGTCAATAATGACCTCGATGTCGATGGGACGCTAAACTCTACTTTTCTTTCATTTCTCTCCTTCCGCACGGCAACAGAGTTTTCAGGAGAACGTAGAGACCGTACAACCTCACTAAACTTATTTTTAAAAACTAAACTATATTTTCAAAATTACGAACCAACCTTGTGATTGCGTGTGACGACGAAACGTGACTTCGAAAATGGATCTGATCGGGCAATTGTCAAACTGTCACCACATTGGCAGAAAGCCTGTACGACACTGCAGGCTCTGCGCCGTTTCACTACTCTAGATATCCCTTACTGCTGCATAGTCCAAATCTTTTCCCCACCTCGGCGACCGTGGCTGCCAACATCAAAATCAAATTTTCCGTTTCTCTGCGCTATCCTGTCCACGAATTCGGTGACGACAGATTCTATTGAACTGCACAGTCATACTGTGAATGCTCTATTTCACTTCTAAGTCCAAATTACTTCACTGAACAGTCAACCAGTTCGAAGCAACTTTTTACTTTGGAGACGCGAAGCTATTTCCGACGATTATCAGAGCTGTAGCTCGTGTGGGCGTTGGCAGATTTCTTTTCACGAAACTGTTTGCCTAACAACCATCTTAAAGACATGGCGGTATCTGGCCTGCCAGGTGCCTCTGGCAGGAGTGCTCAGGTATGTCGCTTGCTCGATTTGACACTGCACTGCTAATACCACGACACTAACTGGAGATTCGCACGGGCTGAGCGCCGATGCTGGAACGCTTCACGCTTCACGAGACGATGCAGACACCCGCAAGAATGTCTTATCTGCTGTACTGGCAGACTAGCAATCAGTTCCACGCCTAGCAGTGCACTGCAGAATGGGATGATTTGTGTAGAGTCTGTCGAAATGCGTTTCTTGCATTAGGTACATTTGTTAGTAATATTTGTATATTTCATACAGTGTTCACGCAGTGCACACTCCCCGAGAGTATCTCTGCACAGCGTCGTCGTTGTTTTAAAAGGTACCCACCAGAAAAACCGGTATTAGTTTACGAAACAGCCTGCAGTTGCGCAGTGTGACATATCAGAGAAAAGAGAGAGGGGACTCGACTGCTCATTCTTCAGCGGTAGAATATTTTGGCTGGTTCTAGCACACTGGTGCACTTTTGCTAAAATAGAAAAAACATCAGATTTTAAGGAAAAATCATGAAATTTCAAGCAAAAAGCACAATTTTGCCAATAAAGCTCAATTTTGCCAATAAAGCTCAATTTCCTAATAAAATTTATAGTGCATGAAGTGCATGGTGCATGAAGAAAAGTAAGCAAAAATTAAGAAAATTAAACAAAAATAACCCCTTTTTTTCTTTTTAATAATTTTTATATCGCACTTGTGCAGTTATTATTATACTTCACACTTAGACGTTCATCTTGGAAATCCTCTTTCGACCTTTTTCTATTATTTTCTCTAACCTCATAATCAAAAATGGGAATCTTTTTCACGTTTAAAATGTTTGATAAATATTTCGAGAAGCAGTTCTTGCTCTTTAACATCATAATTTCATGTCGTGTTTTGTGCCTCCACTGACACAGAAAAAAATAACATAAAAATATTTATCTAATAAGTGGACGCGATTAAGCCGAATGAGTATAAAAACTGTGAGACTGAGAAATCACTTTATGTCTATCATTCACACTGCTATACAAAGTGTAATCATCAACATATATACAAATAATGTGTAAAAAATCTATCAAAAAGTAGGCTTAGTAGAGTGCTTTGTGTATGTGGAGAATACGTCACAACTGTATATTATAAGAAGCATGTGGATGAAATTTCAAACGATGAGCACGCTAACCTCTTGTCATCCAAGAAAAATGATGACGCTGCTTCAACCACCACTGAGCGTGAAAACGCATGTTCAACGAAATGCATAAATTGTCAATAAATTAAAGATTTTGGTTGTTTTTACTTAAATTCAACACCTATGGAGAAGCTCACAAGTAGGTGCGAAACATGTCTTTGAGAATGTAATAAATATTTTGAAGAAGGTGAAAACTCACACTATTATAGGATAAAATATGTTTTGTCTTGTTTCAATTCAGGTCTCAAAAACGAACATACAAAATTTATCTGTGTCTACTCCGCTTCAAAAAGAAGGAAAAATTGGACGATCACACGAAAAAGTGTTTAATTAAAAAGTCACTAAAAGCTGACTTACAGGAAAAAGGTTCATGCATAGATTTTAAAATTATTAACAGGCAGTGAAGGACTTGTTCTTTATTTACCCAGATTTTTAGCGTTTGCTAGTAAAGAGGGACAACTGCCAACCAAACCCAGAATCTTCATACACAAGTAAATATAAAAAACATGAAGTAAATGGTTTTTTTTGCTATATCATGTACATAAATGGACACTACAGAGAGCGCAGTCCCTTATAGAGGTCCGAACCACCATAAAAAATGGTTGAATGCATGAAACAAGAGGTTGAAGAATTTGGAAGGATTTATTCCTAAATTGAAGAAATGTTCCCGTTAACACCTGAAGAACAAACAAAATAATATAGCTCTGAAAGATGTTCATTATGTGGATTTCGCCATTCACATCACAACAGAAAACTCCGCCACCATGACCATTTGACTAGAAAATATGTAGGCCCACCAGGCAACTGGTGTAACTTAAAATTAAAGCATCCGACGTTTGTAGCCATTTATCTGAATAATTTGTCTGGATATGACTCACATTTGCTTGTGAAAGGATTTTCGTAGGACGAGAAAGAAATAGACTTCATAACCAAAAACGAAACATACACCAATTTTCGCAAGAAGATAGAAAATTTGTAGGTGAGATTTATTGACACACTTAAGTTCATGGCCTCAAGTCCTGACAAAATTCCAACAAATTTGAAGAAAGAACAGATAATATACATTAGTAAATTTCTCCCACTGAATATAGTCAGATGAGCAGTTGGAAGAAATTTGAAGGAAACAGCTTCCTCGAAAGCAAAAATTTTGCAATAATCTGAATGACTTTGTTACAAATGATGAAGACTACAAGCATGCAAAATTGGTCCGGAAAAAATTAGACACCGCATAGCAAGCGATCTTGGAACTTGCATTAAGAATCTTGGTAGTTATCATGATCTGTGTCTTTTAATTAATGTTCTCTTGTTGACTGACGTGTTTCAAAATTTTAGAAAACACTTGTATAAAAGCATACGATTTAGATCCATCTTGGTACTATACAGCACATAGCGTGTCTTGGGGTGTGATGGTGAAAATGACTAAACAGCCGCTTCAATTATTTCATGATTATGGCATGATCTTAATCGTTGAAAAAAGCAGAAGAGGTCGCACATACCAGTGTTGTAAGACGTATGTGAAGGCAAACAATAAGTATTTGAAGGATAATGACGGAAAAAAGATATCAAAATATTTGGCATACTTAATTCAAACAATCTGTATGGTTAGGGCATGAGGCAACCCTAGCATTAGAGATGACCCAAATTGTTTTGATTGGCCTGGAGGCCTGAGTGCAAAGCATGCTAATAAAACAAGTTTCAGATAAATCTTCTACAGGCTACATATTTGAAGTAGATCTAGAATATCCCAAAAATTTGCGTGATGTACGCAAAGATTTACCATTCGTTTCTGAAAATAAAACTGTGCCTGGTACTAAAAAAACAAGTTATTGACTACTCTGACTGACAAACAGAACTATGTGGGCCACTACAGCAATTTTCGTATCTGTCTGTAGGTATGAAGATCACAAAAATATACAATGTTTTAAAATTTAATCAGCCTGACTGGTTGAAAAAATACGTAGACCAGACCACGCAAATAAGGATCAAAGTAAAGAATGATTTTGAAAAATATTTCTAAAAGTTGATGAACAAGTCGATGTTCAAGAAGACGATAGAAAACATAAGAAGTAGAGTGGGCATAAACTGGTCTCAGATGCAAACAAGTGAGAAAAACTTGTAGGAATAACAAATTTCAATGAAAAAAATTTAACGAAAACCTTCAGGCCATCCATGTGAATAAGACCAAAATTATGTTGAACAAGCCACTTTACATCGGTAAGAGTATATTCGACTTATCTGAAGATTTGCTGTGTAAGACTTTCACTGTAGAGTGATAAAACCAAAATAGTGAGAAAACACACACATCAAAAAAAAAAATTTTTTTTGCGGCACCCTGGTTCCCAGAACTCCTGAAGACAGACGTTGACTGTGGATATTGTATCACAGACGCAGTCCCTTTAACTGTTCAGAGATGTCATTAAACCTGCCCAAATATGTAAACAGCCATGCATGAGCAGCGCCTATTAGATGGAGGGCTCCGACAGCCGATCAGTTCCAGTCATTCCACCCCGCAGTTACTTTGTGCCAGGAAGGGCTCTCAACAAGGGAAGTGTCCAAGCGTCTTGGAGTGAACCAAAACGATGTTGTTTGGACATGGAGGAGATACAGAGAGACAGGGACTGTCGATGACATGCCTCGCTCAGGCCGCTCAAGGGCTACTACTGGAGTGGATGACCGCTACCTACGGATTATGGCTCGGAGGAACCCTGACAGCAACGCCGCCATGTTGAATAATGCTTTTCGTGCAACCACAGGACGTCGTGTTACGATTCAAACTGTGCGCAATAGGCTTGATAATGAGCATCTTCACTCCCGACGTCCATGGCGAGGTTCATCTTTGCATGCAGCGCGGTACACATGGGCCTAACAACGCACCGAATGGACCGCTCAGTATTGGCATCACGTTCTCTTCACCGATAAGTGTCGCATATGCCTTCAACCAGCCAATCGTCGGAGACGTGTTTGAAGGCAACCCGGTCAGGCTGAACGCCTTAGACGTACTGTCTAGCGAGTGCAAGAAGGTGGAGGTTTCCTGATGTTTTGGGGTGGCATTATGTGGGGCCGACGTACGCCGCTGGTGGTCATCGAAGGCGCCGTAACGGCTGTTTGATACATGAACGCTATCCTCCGAGCGATAGTGTAACCGTATCGGCAGCATATTGGCGAGGCATTCGTCTTCATGGACGACAATTCGCATCCCCATCGTGTGCATCTTGTGAATGACTTCCTTCAGGATAACGACTAGAGTGGCCAGCATGTTCTCCAGGCATGACCTCTATTGAACATGACTGGGATGGATTGAAAAGGGCTGTTTATGTACAACGTGACCCACCAATCACTCTGAGGGATCTGCGCCGAATCGCCGTTGAGGAGTGGGAGAATCTGGGCCAACAGTGCCTTAATGAACTTGTGGATAGTATGCCACGACGAATACGGGCATGCATCAATGCAAGATGACGTCAAACTGGGTGTTAGAGGTACCGGTGTGTCAGGAATCTGGCTACCACATCTGAAGGTCTCGATGTGTGGCGATACAACATGCAATGTGTGTTTTTCATGAGCAATAAAAGTGGAAATGATGTTTATGTTGATCTGTATTCCCATTTTCTGTACAGGTTCCGGAATTCTCGGAACCGAGGTGATGAAAAACTTCTTTTGATGTGCGCATTAAACTTTGTTGTCAAGATACGGACAGTTACATCTACAACATACAGACAGAAGACATTAAATAGATGATTCATCACCTTGACACACGCGACTTCCCAGCAGAAAATATTTACAACATTCCACAGATAAACAAGAACGTTTTAGGTTAGATGAAGGACGAATGTAATGGAAAAATAATGGAAGTAGCTGAGGATTTCTGAAGTAGAGAGCATATAAAATTCATATTGAATATAACAAGAAAAATATTTCTCGAAAAGATCAATTTATTAACATCAAATATATAAATTAAAGTTTTGGTGAGTCTTTTCTGAAGGTCTTTGTCTGGAGCTTGCCAGGGTACGGAAGCGAGTCGTGGACAAAACCGTTCAGAGAAGAAATGTGGTGCTAGAGACGAGTGCTGAAGATTATATGGGTTGATCCAACGACTAATGAGGATGTAACGATTAAAACTGACAAAAGAAGAATTTAGTAGCACAACCTGCCTAAAATCAGGGATCCATAGATAGAACACATCATGAGGTACGAAGGTAATGGAAGGAAGTGAAGGGTATACAAATGTAGAGGGAACCGCGCCTCGGATACAGTGATGGATGTAGGTTGCAGTAGATATGCAGTGTTGAAGAGGCTTGCGCAGGATGCATCAAATCAGTCTTCGGATTGAAGACCGCAACAACATCGCCTGACAGATTATCTGTGCTATTAGGGAACATTACACTTGCTGATATACAACTGATGTGGTTTAAACTCGATGGAGCACTCCAGTTTCTTATACTAAGGTAGCTAATTCGAGGGACTTCTGACACTAAGCTTCGTCTTAGTTTTTCACACGGAAACTTTATTACCAAAAACAAATTCACCATGGCATCATGAACTTCACGCCTTGCACTATTTTTGACATAGTCGCTGCAGCTTGAAGAAACCAATCTGGTAAAACTCGCTGTCCTGAGATGCAAGGAACTGTCGCACAGTCTGCTCCTTCTTACACCATGCCCTGAACTCTAGCAATGTTATTTCCATTCGTGGATGTGGAGAGACGCCCACTCCGACTTTCATCCTTCACACTCTGTTTTCCTTCTCTGAACCTGCAACACTAGCGGCCAACCGTTTAACGAGATATGAACTCTTTAACCATACACTGCCTGTAGATGTTCATGGGTGATGGACATACCAGTACCCCCACGTGCCTATTCTTACCGGACAATAGCACTTTCATTGGCGACCACGTCGTCAGTACACATCCGACTCCCATCGTGATGCGTACTCGAATAACCTCTGGCACGCCGGTCTGCAGCCACTCTCTCTCTTCTTTGGTCCTCTGCACATGCGTCATCCCTCCTTCGAGGACGCTCCTTCGGTTGTTGAACCAACATCGGGTATAGATTCATATGGCGTTTGTTTCTGTTACCTGGCATACCATCTTCTCTTTCAAAAACAATGACGAAACCTACTTTCGAAAGATCCCTCGAACAAACGTGTAATGAGCGATGAATTGATGACGGAGGTAGTATTGCTTTGCTTCCCGTTCATATGTCCTTAATCGCATAAATCCCTGTCTCTAAGGACAATTAAACGTAGTAGTGTATTCCACATCCATCGATAATGAGCACAGATTACATCAGCCTTTATCCTATACATAGGAGCAAATCCGAGGGCAGCCAGCCGTGTTCGCATGACTTCTTAATTCGTGGACAAGGACGGCTGGTGGGATGTGTCAAAATGAACGTTACGTTTGGCACCTCAGTGGCAGCAGACAAATGGATATCACAGGTCTGAATGGGGCTATCTCAGGAAGTGTTTGTTTCCTGGCGGGAAAAAAATCGCAACACCAAAAAGGAGTTGTGCGATATAAACGAAAGTTGGTAGGTGTGTTTCTACTTCTGAAAGATCATGTCTAATAAAATTTCGCGTCAGTCGCGTGAGAGTGGGGCTGATAGCGCCGCTATGAGGATGCAACTCAGGTTTTCTTCAAATACACAGTGCAACTGTCGTGATCGTTAGTTACCTTTGGACGTTGTTAGTTGATGTTAGTCAAGAATATGAAGTGACAAAGACGCCATTATCAACATCTCAGTGAGTCTGAATGAGGTCGTGTAACAGGGCTACGAGAAGCTGGATGTTTCTCCTCCGGTATTTCAGAAATATTTGGCAGGAATGTAGCCACTGTACATGACTGCTGGCAGCGGTGGTCACGAGACTGTATAGTCACAAGAAGACTCCGGATGTCCACGTGGTATTACCGAGAGGGAAGACCATCGTGTTCGTGTGTGGCTCTGGTGCTCGCACTGCATGTGCAGCAGCAATTTGAGCAGCATTTGGCACCACAACGACGCAATGAACTGTTAAACATCGGTTATGTCAAGGAGAGCTCCTAGTCAGACGCCATACAGCGTGCATACAACCGATTACAAACCACCGCCATTTGCGACTTCAGTGGGGTCAAGCGAGAGCTCGTTGGAGGGCAGAGTGGAGGTCTGTTATGTTATCCAATGAAAGCTGCTTCTGAACCGGTGCCAGTGATTGCCATGTAGGGGTTAGGAGGCCAGTTGAGGGCCTGTAACCAACCTGCCTGCGTGCTAGGCACACTGGACCCACACCTGGAGTTATGGTCTGGGGTACGGTTTCGTATAGGCAGCATTCTCTTAGTTATCCCATTCACCCCGACTGCAAATCCGTACGTCAATCTGGTGATCCCACCTGATGTACTGCCATTCATGAACAGCATTCCAGAGGATGTTTCTCAACAGGATAACGCTCGTCCACATACTGCTGTCGTATTCCAATATAATCTACGGAGTGTCGATATGTTGCCTTGTTCTGCTCAATCACCAGAACTGTCTCCAATGGAGCACATGTGGGACATGATCGGACAACTGTAGCGTCATCCACAACCAGCATTAATCTTCCCTGTATTGACCGACCAGGTGCATCAGGCATGGAACTCCATCCTACGAAATGACATCCGGCACCTGTTTCCATGCTTGCATTCAATATTCTGGCGGTTACACCGATTATGAATGTACCAGTATTTCACAATTGCAATGTCTTATCTAGCGCTCTTATTAACCTGTGATCTTGAAATATTAATCACTTAAATATATTACCTAGACAAATGTATTCCAGAAATTTCATTACTCTAAATTAATTATATTTTTGCCTGCGATTTTTTCCCGACAGCGTATGTATATAGGACTTTATTTCCGTTTTGGACAGTGCTACCTCACATATGAGAATCATGTAGAGCTTTTTTAAAAACTATGTATCTACAGGATACATTGCTCAGCAATTGCAGTGTGCACTGTTTTTGTGATGAGGTCGTTGTGTTTGTCACTTAAATGCTGTTCTTTCGATAGAACGTTATGCTAACATCCGAATATCATTCTCTGCCTGCAGTGAACCTACCTTGCCTACAAGATGCGATGTGCTTGAGCAGATTGATAAACAGTGGTTGGTTCTGTCTGCGAAGAGTATAGGTGTACAAATTCTCTTTCCAGCCTGCCTGCCCCTATTTCCACGGCAACCATTAAAGCAGCGCAACCTGCCGCAATTTAGACAGAAGAGTACATGGGCACCGAAGCGCTATGATTAAATCAGACCGCCTTGGGTTTCCACTAGCGTGGCAAGCTACGCGGGCACCGAGAATTCTTCCGGGTCCATGGAACTCTTCTATCCCTGACGTTTCGTCCAAAGCTACGTTGTGTAAAACGCCCGGGGGTACAAATGGGTGGGGTACTTTATAGTGGTTGTCGTTTCTGCTTTTCTTGACCGTGCGACCTGTCCACACCACGTACCTGGTAATCTCGCGGCGGTAGTACTGTTCTGATCCACACTGCTGCTGGCTTGCCTGAAATTATTTATCGATATATGCAAGCGGTTTAGTGGAGCCACTGAACGTTAAAACACAACACTGTTCTACGTCTGTTATGAACATATACATTCTGAGGCGATATGGAAATCACAGGTTGCACTGTTTACACTCTAAGTCGTAAATGTTTACCCCAATTGACAGTCTTGATGATTATCTGTTTACAATATCACTTGGACGAGCGCACGCGTACCGAACACGGCGCGGATGATTGTTGATGATGCGAAAGCCGAATAATCGAACGAAAGTTCTTACGCTCGCCACGCATACACAGATTTCTTTTGGTACCAGTCCTCCTTGACACCAGTAATGATACAACACAGTCCGTAAAGTTAATTTTTCAGTTCTCACGTTAGCGAGCGTGCGCGTAAAGGTCGTGGCGCGGTTGATTGTTGATAATGCGGAAACGCGATGATCGAACGCATGTCCTCACGCTCGCTACAAGACACTGGCACTTGACTGCACTCTTTTATGGTAACTCATTTCTACTGATTCACATCAGTTCATTCTGGGAGACCGAACACGGCGCGGATGATTGATACACTACGGTACGACACACAACGAGAGGATACACAAATACGTAATCAGCAGCACTGCTCATTTTTAAATTACTTCTTGACGCACTTTCCTCTGAATCATTTACTTATTTTATCACTTTACTGTAATAGCACTTGTAGCTACACTTCAACTTCCGTACTAACAATGCCTTTCACATGCAGAGCTACCCACAACACATCATAACATTTCCGTGTCCCGCGCTCGACTCTCTACAGACGTGGCTGCCCGCAAATATACTCCGCAACCAAACCAGCGATATGACAGTACGCTTACAGTTGGACATCTTCGAGGGTGCTCCTGGTTGTGCTGAGTCTTGGCGACTGACGAGTCGGACGTCGAAGAACGGCCTAAATGCCGTGGGAATGGGCGTGGTCTGGATTTCACGTGATAGCAGAGATGAACCTTGTCAAGGATAAAATATAACTATCGATCGTAGTACGTCAAAGATAAAAACTTCTCATCGACCATGGACCACGGCCATACAACCCGGAAGAATTCTCGGCAGCTGAAACAACCGGTCGCGAAAGCCTTCAGTGTATGATTACACGGGAACCATTCAGCCTGCTGTACCTCACAACAACTTACACTATCAATCCATCGTGACTAGCAAGGTATATGTTTACATAGGATCCTCCACGACTGAGGAAAAATTAAGAACTGGGGAATATATGTCAGTCCCGAAATAGTCGTACTCACCGAGGTCTGTGGAGTTGCTGACGGCAGAGGCGTTGTAGGCGGCGTATGCGCTGGCGACCTCTGACGAGAAGAGCCACGCCCACGGAGAAAGCCACGCCCACTGCCAGGGCCCAGGGGCGAGCAGGGTAGAGGTCCTCTGCAGCCACGACGCCGCCTCCGCCACAGCCATCTCTGCGCTGTCTCGCCGGCCCTGCACAGGAGGTGTCGATCAGTGACAAGTCTGAACCCACTGGCAAGTCCACTATTCGGGGAGTCCCAGAAGTTCATGGTCCAAATTACGATGGCTACTCGAAAGTTAGGGAACGATCGGTCGCGAAATGGAAACTACAGTGAAAATCCGATGAAGATTTGCACAAATGCGTTAAACAGTGTCTCTAGAATGCTCATAGATGGGTGTCATGTCACTGCTCTGTCCCGAGACCACAGTGAGTGCGTAAAAACGTCTAGAAAGGTATGGGTGCCCGTCGAGAGGTTTCGCCTGATTTCATGCAAACCCCAAATAACGTAACTCTTTTGCAGTTTTTTATGGCAGTTCTTGGCTCACACTGCAGGGGCAAAGAGCACGCCCCTTCAGCCCCTTCGATGGGAAGTGTTCGATCACGCACAATACAATCGGGACTTGTCTCCCTCTGATTCTCATTTTTGCTCAAATGAACCGCTGGCTATGAAGATAACATTTTGGCACAGGCAACGAGCTGCAGTCCAGCGTAGAAAATTGTCGGTAAGCACAGGAGGTTGCCTTTTATGATGAGGGTATTGGAAAGTTGGTACAACGCTACATCAGATGCCTAAGTTGGTTTCCATTTGGTGACCTTGCTTTCCGAATAGCCCTCATGCTTAGGCAGTAGACGGTACCATCATCACTACTCTGAGCTAGGAAACTAACGACTCGAAATAAACACGAGATAGAATATAAAAATTCCCGAAAAACGATACCTGGTCAAAAACATCTCGACTCCCCAAGGTAATGCGGAATTGACCACTAGATGCTACGAGAGGCGGACCCGTCAGCATAATAGGAGGAGGTGAATACTGTGACGTCAGTAGAGGAAACAGTAGCAACAAAATTGGTCAGTCGCGAGGGCTCATTGATTCGAACGCGGACTTATCATTGAATGTGACCTGAGTAATAGATCCATCAGGGATATTTCAGCCATTCTACGGCTACCCAAGTCGAGTGTTGGGGATATGATGGTGAACAACCACAACTAAACCAAGGCCAGGCAGACATTATGTACAACACGGGCACGGTCCGTCGAGCATTGCGGAAGGTGATCATAAAAAATGAAAGAAAGGAACCACACGACTTCCAAAGAGTTACCAGCAATCCATCTAGCACAATGGAAATGCTTAGGGAGTTAAAAATGGTCGAACACTCACATTTATGTAGTCATCCCTACGCCGCGCTTCAGGTGGTGTGTAGTGTGACGCTACGGGATAGTGAAAGACTGGACACGAGTAACACCAGTAATTTGGATTGGTTAACTGCGCATATCCTGTGGCTTTCCGATGGAAGGATTCGGGTTTGGCGAATACCTAGAGAGAGTTGCCTTCTAAGAATGAAATACAGAGGAATTGATGTTATGTATGGTGATGTTCCTCGTGGTTAAGGTGTGGTCCCCTTACTGCGCTTGCGAAAAACCTAAATGCAGAGAGAAATGACAGTGTATCCTTTCATGAAGCAGCATCTGTGAAGTAACTGTTTGTGGGCATTCGTGAAACACCTTTGGGAGGATTTAGAACGTCGACTTCGCTCCAGACTACAGAGGCCAACGTTACTACCTTCTGTGGTTTCGGCTCTTCATGAATAACGGGCCCTCATTGCTCCACAGACATTCAGACACCTCACTGGAAGTGTCCCCAGCAAAGTCCAAGCCGTCATGATGGCGAAGGTTGGGCACACCCCATAATACTGTCTACTAATAGGTTTCCGGATACTTTGGATGAGATAGTGTATTTTGTGTCATTTTCGTCGTATTATGACTGTTACTCGGGCTCACTTTCAAAGTTGCTAACTTCCCCCGCTCTTTGTCGTAGTTAATCTCCACTACAGGCAACCAGTCCAACGTCACTGGTAAAACTAAGGTGGCCTATGTACATTCCATTAATACGAATTCCATTTTTTCCCAGTTTGGGAATGTTGTAACTTCGCCTAGGTCTTCACAGTTTGTGTGATATGGATCACTTTCCTTGACTCATCTCCTCAAATTTACTCCACTCTCCATCGCTGATATTT
The DNA here is from genome assembly GCF_021461395.2 of Schistocerca americana. Classification (NCBI taxonomy): domain Eukaryota; kingdom Metazoa; phylum Arthropoda; class Insecta; order Orthoptera; family Acrididae; genus Schistocerca; species Schistocerca americana. The sequence continues at coordinate 320,485,951 of NC_060121.1, read as the reverse complement.
CTTACATCTCTAAGATGGCGCATTCTACATTAGTTCACGAAAAAACTTCAAACATGCAGATATAAAACAAGATCTGTTTGTACTCAGGCATCGAGTAAAGACTCTCCATCGCAACAGTCTCCTTGTCCCTTCACAGTTGTTCATTACACTGCCTCGCAAAAGTGAAGCTTCCAGAAGACGTAGTCGTATGTAAACATAACATCGTACGTGTACACACCGTCGACGGCTATGTAAATGATTTAGAGTTGCACCCTTGTGTACAGCGAGAACGGCTACAACAGTGCAATGGCGTTTATAGTGTTTAGAGTCGTTACCGTGCCTGGCAGGGTATATACGGGACGTAAAAACCGTCATATGCGGATCACTGTGAAAGACACAGAACTGCCTTGTACTGGTCTCAGCGATATCAGCATCTGACAGGTGTTCATTGTGAGTGTCCATTTCGCCGGCCGGCAGTATCGTGCAATATCCAGCTTTGTGCGGCATTCAGCTGTGACAGTGGCTCGTTATTCATCTGAGTAGGAACGTGGGAGCAAGCATATTCGTCGTCACGGTTCCAGTCGACTACGTCTCACTACCATAAGGGACGATCGCTGAGTTCTATACCAACCACATCTGACCGCTTCGCGTCTGTGCCTCTCATATTAGACCAAGTAACGGACTCCCTGCAACATTCTGCGCCATCTCTCACCACTGACTGGAGACTAGCAGCAAGTGGACAGTTGAGTAGATTCTAAAAACTAAACTCCTCCCGCACAGGCCATGAAGGCCCAAGGGTACCGACTGGCCGCCGTGTCATCCTCAGCCCACAGGCGTCACTGGATGCGGATGTGGAGGGGCATGTGGTCAGCACACTGCTCTCCCTTCCGTATGTCAGTTTTCGAGACCGGAGCCGCTACTTCTCTATCAAGTAGCTCCTCAGTTTGCCTCACAAGGGCTGAGTGCATCTCGCTTGCCAACAGCGCTCGGCAGACCGGATGGTCACCCATCCAAGTGCTAGCCCAGCCCGACAGCGCTTAACTTGGGTGATCTGACGGGATCCGCTGTTACCACTGCGGCAAGGCCGTTGGCGTGAGTAGATTCGAAATGGCTGAAGTATCCGTGATGGACTTGTTACTTACATGACGTGTAGTGGTTAGTATACGTTCGAGGTCAATGAGCTCCCCTGACAGACTCAGCCTGCTGTAACAGCTTATCTACTGAGAATATAATAATCCCTGCATCCTCCAATACTGGTGGGTCCGCCTCTCGTGATATCTATGGTCATTTCCCCATTACGTACTGTGTCAGAATGCTTTTGATCAGATAGTGTATACACATCAATAGTACAATTGAACAAATTAACGACGAAGTAAGGGAATCAGTTGATTAGATTTTGTATTTTCTTCAGCTAAGTAGGAAAAAAGTTAACAAAATAGTAAAAATGGTTCTGAATGCTTATGGCAAGGGAAAAGGGTTTTCAGATTCAAGCGTCCAATGTTCATGAAATGATACTTTACGGTCAACGAATATTAACATTTTTCACTTATGTGAACTTGTAATACAAACCCGAGAGTATGTCAGTGAACAATGGATTGGTAGAGATTGGGAGTCATTAGGCGAGACAGGAAAACGAGGAAATGCGTCAGAGAAGACGCTGTAGTAGAAGATTTGATTATGTCCATAATGAAAATGAGGTGGAGTGGACCGGGACTTGTAGCCAGGCGAATGGTTGATAAATATACCGTCTGCCCAAAAAGTTCTACGCCGACTTTATTCCTGGCATAAAAGCGACTTCACCGCAGTAACTACTGTGCGCGTTCGGTCAGTCAGTTGTGAGTAGAGAGTGTTAATTAGTGGACGTTCAGACGTAGTGTGTCGACGTTATTGTGTCACAAATTGCCTTGGAGCAGCATCTCTAAATCGGGTCTTCAAGACATCCTCCAGAATGTTTTGATGAAGAAAAAAGTGTATGCAAAGTTTGACCCGCGCACCTTGAATCGCGAACATAAAGGACACACGGACAGCTGCCGTGACTTGAGTGAAACGCCAAACATGGACAATTAATTTCTGGAAAAAATCATCACCGGTGACGATACTTGAACAGGAAACTACTACAAAACAACAAATTGCAGAAATCCACACGAAGTGTCAAACCTTTGACGACATAACCGGCATTCAAGCCATTGAGACGCGAGAGTTGAACAACATACCAAAGACGTACTTTTTTCACAATCCGACTCGGTTGTATGAACGTTTTGTGCTTTGTGCGTGTATGTGTGTGGATAGGGAAATTATGTAGAACACCTGAAGCATTAAAATCGCCGTCTCAACGTTTCTCTTTTTTTATTAACTGAGTCTCACAACTGACGTGATAGACCAAGAAAGTTGTTTACCTGATTCCAAAAGAGAAGAAAAGATCCAGAAGACGACATAATGGAAGGTGAGCAGATGGCTGAAGAACGCAACACGTGCATGAGTCTGGAGGAGACATTTACGCAGCTGAGTGTAAAATGGTTGGTGATGATAGTGTTGACGAATAATATAGCCGAAATATCCTGTGAGCATCCACATTAATCTGAATGATGGATTACTCATTGGTGAGCTCCAGTCCATTATGCAGGACATTTCCAATTGTCTTCAATACACACGTACAATCAATCTTGCGCTACAATGTGTTGTCAATGACGAAATACTGTTTTCAGTGCAATAATGCACTTTGCGGCAATATAGAGTAACTGTTAGGAATTGCACCAGATTGCGACGAAAATTGGCAATAAAAGTATTGTGGAAGACACTTACCCTGAAAAATTAATTAAGACCGAACTTCAACACCACATTTACCTGTCAGTAGTAAAAATATATTTTGTAGTATTTATCAATAACTGTCCCACACATTTCTTTCCGTAAGAGGCTGTTAGGGGGACGTGTTATCTTCTTGGGGAAAATTCAGAAACACTTTCACAGATTAGTTTCAAATTGAACTAATTCATATCTTAAAAACTTAGGCAACTGGTTTTTACCCCTAAGGAAAATATAATTATTGATATTGATATGTGATTTGCCGGAATATAGGGTGTTTCAAAAAGGTCTTTACAACTGTAACCATTCATATAAATTTATTGAAAAAAGAAATAGCGCTAAGTTTACTGTTGTTTTGTAGGGAAACACATAAAATGTTTTTACCTTAAACTAAAGATGGCTTCCGTTGGTTATTCTGCACACATCCCATCAGACGTCAATTTCTTCCCAAATTCACTGCAGCATTGCAGGTGCAACTTGCTCAGTGGCGGCGTAAATTCTTACACTAAGTTCAAGTAGGGAAGCCGGCACAGGAGGTACAAACACCTCTTTGATGAAACCCCATTAAAAAAATCGAGTGGTGTCAGGTCTGGGGAAAGTGGGGGCCATGCAATTGGTGCATCACGGCCAATCCATTGACGCAGAAAGTGGTCACTGAGAAAATCCCGGACGTCAACCAGGTAGTGGTTTGGTGCACCATCTTGCATGAAGTGAACATTTCATTCTTGGTCATCCTCATCGATCTGTGGTATCAAAAATTGTTGTAACATATCCAGGTACACCATCCCGTTGATGGTTCTCTCACGGAAAAAACGCGGCCGTACACTGCGTTCTTGCTCAATGCACAAAACAACGCTCAGTTAAAGACTATCACGTACATTGTTTCAATGTTTGATGTGGATTTTTCACTGCCCCAAATCCTACAGTTACGTTTGTTAACCTTGCCACTTAAGTGAAAAATCGACCCGTCATTAAAGATGATTTTGTCCAAGAAATGTTCATCTTGACGTAATCGATTTAACATGTCCGCACAGAAGTCACTGCGAGCAATTTTTTCAGTGTCTTTTATTGCTTGTACGATCGTCAATCTGTACGGTTTCAAATACAAACGGTTTCTCGACACACGCCAAAGAGTCGTATGTGGGATTTGCAGTTCGCGATATGCACACCGGGTCTTTCGTAGGGCTTTTGACAGAACATTGTCTCACTCGCTCAACGACGTAGTCAGATGTGCTTGGATGACCTGATGGTTTCCCATGTATTACCGAGCACCCTACACCTACAAAACATTTATGCCACTCATAAATTTTAGGCCTACTAGGAGGATCTTTAGCGTACTTGGTACAGAAATTACGCTGGACTGTTGTCGCCGACTTCGATTCTTCAAACCAAAACACATAGCTAGGACGCTCGGGTCCAGTGAAGGCAGCCATCTTTAAAGCAACTGTCGCTAGCGCTCCATCTAGTGCGACTCGGCACTAGCGAACTACGCGAGATAAAACTTGGTGTATTTCCTGACAAATTGACACTACAATCACTTCTGTAGGTACTATGAATTACTTTATTTGCATTTTCAAAGTTATAAAGTCGTTTTTGAAATACCCTGTATTTAAAGTTGCTACATCAGTTCAACAGGAGCCAGAAAACTGAAGGTAATAACAATTGTTTTTGAGGTTTCTTGGAACGGCGTCTCGAATTTTGGGCCAAATCTGCGAGGGGACTTTAAAAAGTAAGTTACACATTATTATGCAAGCTAAGTAACTTTAACTACATACTGGACTATACTTTAAAGCGATGGAGATACATGACACTGTTTTCCAACATAATCACGAAGTTTCTGATAACAACAGTCGGAACGCTTTAACCCTCACTCAGTTCTTTGTCACAGAGCAATTCGAGAACCGTTGGAAAATGTGCTATTACTGCCAGTCGGTTTCACGACTGCCTTGACATTATCGTTTGTGATCGGTGTCGATGGCTTCCCTTCCCTACCAGTATCACCATCTGTGCGGCTTTCATCATGTTGTTGGCACCTTTTCACTTCGAATGTAAACTGAGTTTGCCCAAATACCGCCAGAATCTGTGTGCAATTTAGACGTTTTGCCCATAGGATTGTACTGTCCTGCGAATCTGTACTTCGGAGTACGTTTACAGTTGCCGCGCCATTTCAATTGCACGCTGCGTTGCAGCTTTTATCCGTATCACAGAACTGTCTCTGCAGGAGAAAGCTGAACATGTACTGTCCTCTGACAACGCACCGCGTTCGTTGCGCCATGGTCTTAGCGTGCGATGACATATGAAACTTACTCTTTAAAGTCCCCTCGTACTAGACTTCAAGCAGCACAAGTTTTCGACAGAGAGCAATGAACTATTATTTTGAAGTCTTACAACAACACTGATATTACTGTGCTATTCAATTTTAATTTTGTGTTCACATTTGCAATTTTTTGCTTCTCATACAGTCTGCCCGCTGTCAGGAACAGTTAAAGTATATAATTTGAATGTTTTTTAAAAATGTAATTAATGATATTAAAAACGACTTATTTTTTCATTTTTTGGTGTTGGTGGCCGCTGTGGCCGAGCGGTTCTAGGCGCTTCAGTCCGGAGCCACGCGGCTGGTACAGTCGCAGGTTCGATTCCTGCCTCGGGCATGAATGTGTGTGATATCGTTAGGTTAGTTAGGTTTGAGTAGTTCTACGTCTAGGGGACTGATGACCTCAGATGGTAAGTCCCATAGTGCTTAAAGCCATTTGAACCATTTTTTTGGTACTGATGTCGTATCTTTTCACGATGAAATAACTTTATTGTAATTCGTTTATACTATTCTTACAAAAGTGGAAAAAAGTCAATACCTTGTCCACTGACATTGATCTGACAACCTGTCAAAAGCCTGAGTAACCACCTTTTGCAGCTCGGACCACTCCGAGACGTGCATGAAGGGGGGCAGTAAGGTTCTGGAAGTTACTGACAGGGACATAGAGCCACGATGACTTCAGTGCAGTGGTCAGCTGCCATAGGATTCTCGGTTGAGGATCCATGGCGCGAACAGCCCGGTCGAGGTGGCCCCACAGATTCTCGACTGGGATTTTCGTGGTCAGAGGGGTACGGTACACTTGTCCTGGTGCTCTTCGAACAATGCACTCACACTGAGAGTTGCATTGTCCTGCTGGTAGATGCCATTCCGCTGCGGAAAAACAAACGGAATGTAGGGATGAACATAGTTCCCAGGGACAGGTGCATATTTGTGTTGATCCGTTGTGCTTTCCAGAATGACAAAATCACCCAGGCTATGCCACGAAAACATTCCCCAGGCCACAGTGCTCCCACCTATTTGCAAGGTGTTTGCTTTCGGACTCTTCATACCGTACACGCCAATGGCCATGAGCACAAAAAGTGATTCGTCTGAAAAGGCCACTGTCGCCACTCAGTGGACGTCCAATTGCGCCGGCCGCTGTGAGTCTTTAAGTTCACTATCATTGTTTGCCGCAATCAATCCGTCATCAACACAGAGCGCGAAGAAAATCTTATAAGAATACCGGGGATCTGCTTCACTTCTCTTAAATCCTAAGGGCATGACATAATTAATGATGTTTCAGCTTGTATAAGCTTTTAATTAATTGACATACTTTTCTGGAACCACCCTTATAACCTTTAGGCTGTCTCTTAAATATCATTTCCTTCAGGTCACCGCGAAGGAAAGACGTAATCACATCTATTTGTGCAATTTTCATCATACTCTTGGCTGAAACGCTTAATAATGTTTGAATAGACGACTCGGGACTGAAAGTTTATTCCTAATCAGTTCCCCTTTTTTTAAAAAATCTTTTGATGACCAACATTGCTTTGAAGCTGTCAACCAATCCATCCGCATTCGTCTTCAGTTTGTAGATCCACTTACATGGAATTGCCCTTTTTCCAGGAGGTAAATCTTCCAAAGTCCAAGATCCATTTTCTTGATTTTCCACTATTTTTTGATCCATTGCTGCTTTCCAATCGTCTGCTTGACTCGAATTCATGGCGTCACAATAAGATTCTGTTTCCTCAGTGGTCATTAAGTGATTACATACTCTTGAATTCTTTTTGGACGTTTTAGCGTTAAGCGTTCATGCATTTGTGGCCTAATCCTAGCATTGTAAAATTGTTCTAATCTCTCTTCAGCTCAGTCCTGCAAATCAACATAACTACAGAACTCGTTTTCTCTTGGAAAACTAAATTTCACTTTACTCTCCCCTAATGACTCTTGAGACTTCCGATGAGAGTCTGTAAGACCCACAGGAGCTACTGAATTAATTTTCTCTTCGAAAATAACATCCCTTGACTTCATTAATTGACGATTTTCTTCACACGGGATCAGATAACTATCATTATAGTCACAGCTAATTAGAGTCCCTTTTACTGCTTTTCGATCCATAGTCACTCTTAATTGTTTCGAAACGTGAACATAACATTTAGAACTTATACGTAGATACTTAACGCCATATTTAGTATGGAGGCGTCCCTAGAATACTGGCAGGTACCGTTCGATTCAGGATGTATGCTGCAGAATTTGTGATTTCAGCCCAAAGCGACTGATTAATGTTTCCGTGAGCATGCATCATAGTCCCGGCTGTTTGAGCGAAAGAACGATTTTGACTTTCATTACATCCGGTTTGCTGCGGAGCTTATGGCACAGTGAAACGCTAGAGTATGACCTCCTTTTGCAGAATCTCCCTTTTCTGTTTATTGTTAATTCTCCTCACTTACCATTTAGCAATTTTTAACTGTATGCCCGGTAGTCTCTGTTTCGGTTATAAATTGTATTAGTTTATTAGGAACTTCTGTTTTCTTTTGACTAAGTACACAGCACGAAATTTGCTGTAGTCATCTTTGAATAAAACAACGTAGCGATACCCAGACATGGATTCGGAGAAGAACCACAGGCATCTGTATGAACCAGCTCTCTTCCTGGTGCCAAATGGAAGCCAATGTGCTGTATCATAAATACAGCCTTCGCACAGCTCAGAGTCCAACCCCAAGTGTGCGCCTAAGATCTCGTAGATTAACATCTTCACATGTCGCTTTTTTTAATTTTTGGTAAATATCAACATCACTCAAAGTGATTTTGGGCCACTTTCCATTTACTGCTGCTTCCCTTTCTATGATACCCTTGCCAACAGCGCCAACACTGCCACCATCTGCTCATGTGACTGTATGTGTCTAGAAAATGGTTCAAATGTCTCGAAAAAATTGTCACTATTGGTGGTATGACTTGTTACAAACCAGCTACCAGTGTCACATTCAGATCACAAAGCAACAGACGTTTCAGCGAAAAGAACCATATTTCGATTTGGAGTTTCAGCAACTCCCAACACATCACTTTTCTGAGACATTTGTAGTCGACCATCAGCAATCCACTGTCGGAATTTCTTGATCACGTGATTTGGCTTCTGATAAACAACTTTCTTTTTCGACAGCGGTTGTTTAGAGAGTTGTTTCAGGGAGTTGCTTATGAGTGCCTCTTGAGATAAAGAATCTCCTCCTTTACTCCACAAAGCTTTCACATATACACGGAGTTGTCAAGTTATCAACAGCCCTATCACTTTTTGACAAAAGCATCTAACCTGATATCAATGAAGAATACTTTTGGTAGTTTGCCAAAAATTTTACAATTGGAAAATAAATCGGATAATTTTGGATTATATTCTATATCTTTGGCCGTATCTTGCTTCAAATCATTCCAATATTTTTCAAATTTCATATTTGAGTTGCTTCATCATCATTAGAATATTTCATAAATCCAAAAAATAAAAAAAAGTCGTAAGCTTAATAATCAGAAACACCGTCAAATAATTTTTACAATTCTGTCCATTCTCCTCGAGACGCATTATTTTCTGCAATGTTTGCTCTGTCGAATTCGTAGTCAATACGATTAAAGTACTGCTGTCAGTGTTAAGATAATTATTTCATGCGTTCATATCTGTCTCTTTTACTTGAGCAGTAGCACCTTCCGCCGGTTCTACAGGTCTAGCTAATCTACTTTCAGCAACGACAAGCACTCCAATAATACCGTGTAGACAGACATTTGCTTTGTATTACGATGTATTCCAGTTTGATTGCTTAACACTCTAGTCGAATCCATAGTCAAAATTCACAAACAGAGTCCAAAAGTTGCGCCGAAGTATGAAATTTGCAATGGGCTGATTTTAAAATTTACACAACATTTATGTACGAAACTTACAACTTGTGTTTCTTCATTCACGTTAAATTCCGCAGTAGCACACCTGGGCTCATAGCCTGTTTGGTTATTTAGGAGTAACACAAGTTTTTCTTCTTTCAAAAGCACTGGATTGTTTAAAGTCTATACATTAAGGTTTGACAACCATAATAAACACTACTGTTTACAAAACAAAACCTTAGCACAGACCATTTACCTGTCTGGAAGAAAATGGAGTAGTTCATAAACGACATGCCTTTGGAACTTGAAATGTTGGAAATTAATATGGAATGGTATCATTCTACATTTTATAGACACGTCATTTGGTTGCAGTGTACGTACGTTAACGCTAGCCTACTTCTGAAACTGTTCTATGCTGTCATTGATAAGCCGACATACACTGTTCGTCTTTGCTAGACGTATCTGATGATGATCTTATAGATAGAAGCCTATCATGAAATAAAGGAAAACATCTTGCGATCAGAATCTCGTGTACCTAAAACATTTCCTCTTTGACGTTATCGAGTATTCTGCAATAACTAAGCTGCCTCTGTTCAAAAATGGTTCAAATGGCTCTGAGCACTATGGGACATAACTTCTGAGGTCATCAGTTCCCTAGAACTACTTAAACCTAATTAACCTAAGGACATCACACACATCCATGCCCGAGGCAGGATTCGAACCTGCGACCGTAGCGGTCGCGCGGTTCCAGACTGAGGCGCCTTGAACCGCTCGGCCACTCCGGCCGGCGCTGCCTCTGTGATTTAGTTTTTAGCATTACGTTGATATGAGCGCTGAGACAAATATTTTCGGATCCAGGTGACGTGTTCATATTCTTAAAAAATGGTTCAAATGGCTCTGAGCACTATGGGACTTAACTTCTAAGGTCATCAGTCCCCTAGAACTTAGAACTACTTAAACTTAACTAACCTAAGAACATCACACACATCCATGCCCGAGGCAGGATTCGAACTTGCGACCGTAGCGGTCGCGTGGTTCCAGACTGTAGCGCCTACAACCGCTCGGCCACCCCTGCCGGCAATTCTTATATTTTTTAGGAATGCAAAGATAAGGAACAAGATTCACTTAGGCAACTGGGGAGCTGTCCAAAAAAGAGAAAAAAAGTCTCTAAAGTGGTCAGCACTCAGCACTCTAGGACAGGGCCTAGAGGACAGTATTATTTCAAGGCGTTGCCATAGCAATAATCCATAGAGTCAATTTTTGAAACACCGGTTGACAGATAGCATGCGCACATAACAATGAGTTTTGCCAAGACTCTGGCTATCACCAGCTTCACAGGCAAGTGCACAGGAAATTAATAAAGTCCAAATGATATTGGCACATTAACTTACGCTGTAGGTGATTACAGTAGAAACGCTACGAGCAGCAGAGGAAGTTCGCCACTGGACAGCCGGTTACTGGTGATGGGAACGAACGTAATGCAAGCACCGAGTCTGGTCCGCGTCCTTTTACGGGGGAAGCCCCTGATGTGGCAGGGCATCCTGTTAGCAGCCTGGAAGTCTGTTGCACCGACGCAGCCCGGCAAATCTCCTTACGTCAAAGTGATTAGCTGACGCGCGCGCAAACACACCGTGGCTCGCGCCACTCCTCGTGTCCGGCTTCGATTCCGGAAACAACACCATCGTCATATCACCACCACTGCCCCATTTTACACATCTAGTATGTAAATCTGCTGCTTACGTGTGAAAAACGTGGCACTCATAACACTCATCGTCTATACTCCGCAAGCCATGGTACGGAGTGAGGCAGAGGGTACTTAAAGCACTAGGTAGGGAGGGAATGGTAAGCGATAAACTGAAATAAAAATATGTCGTAATATCAACAACAGCAGAAAATGTTACGGTGGTAGTGGGATTCGTTATGAATGGATAGGTAGAAGAGAGTGTGTTACCGTGAAAAGCGCGGTGACAGGGTTAGTCTCACCAAAATCGACAGCAAGCCAAAGCGAACAGTAACAGCTAATGCACAGGTGGCAGACCCACAAGAGATGGACAGTATTTGTGAGCATTGAGGGAGAACTCAGCATGTAAAGGGAGATGAAAATCTAGTAAATGTGGTTGCTGGATCACTATAGTAGGGGAAGGAGCGGAAGATAGTATTACGAGAGAATAAGGATTCGCAGGTATAAGTTACGAGGGAATACGGATTCGGTAGTGTAACTGTCTGTGTGTGCGTGCGTGTGTGTAGATGTGAATGAATGATCTGTATGTAGTGTAATCGTAACGTGTTGTATGAAATTTTCTTTTAAACAGATAATGGTTCATTACTTTTATCATAGATCTTCTTGCATGCTTTTAAACTGTAAAACATTTTAACGCAGACTTCTTACAACGAACGCTTCGGCGTGCTGAATAATTAATTATAATTATTTCTTGAATTGAAGATACGTTATCGTTCAGATACACTGTTGCACACCATAGCAAAAACAACATATGAACATGCTCTTTTTAGGTTTCAGGGGTGGGAACTTTAGGATTTTATGTATGCATATTTATTAGTAGCGCACGGGTTTGTTAATTTTAAGCACATGAAGCATATTTAGTAATAGCTTTCCCTGTAATGGCGCCTACATGAGAAATAACTTGATATTTGTGATCCAGCGTGGCAAAATTTGCATCAGAAAATGAAAATAATGACAGAGATACTTTAAATACTTACATAAATGCGTAATCTAAATTCGTTATCTCTATAATAGTTGAGCTAGAAAAGCCTTAATCACCAAAAATAGTTCTAACGTCTGTAATTGTGGACAACAGTAGGGTAAGATCGTAACTAATAAAACTTAATAGCTACAGGAAATGACGCAATTCTCCTATAAATAAAAGATGGTTTCAATAGTAACAAATAACATTTGTATTCTGAAAATAAAAGATAAATTAGCAATTATTCTACTTATTTCAGACCTCTTAATATGGAACGAAGGAAGATTGCGTCCTGCTAGGTCAGCGCTACTACTCCAAAAGGTACCAATGTCTTCTCTTTTATCAAACAAATAAAAATTAACAGATTATATATTGCCTTCTTTAGTCATTGTCTACACAGATAATAAGTCGTGCTTATTGTCTTTGTGATTTTCACTGGATGCACTTCACATGAAAAAAAGTCAATGTTTTTGACATATTACAGAAAAGTAGTAAGTTCTTTTATCAAGTATATTCAGAGGGAAAAATACGCCAGGAGGCGGCACAGTAGTAAGAATGGAAGAAGGGAAAGACGCTTTGAGTTCTGCAATATATTTCAGGTAGTGATGGAAAATACACTATTCAAGAATCACAAAAGAAATCAGTGTATTTGGAAAAGGCCAACAGGCACGGGAAGGAAGTGAATCGTCACGAAACAATGTGTAAAGAAGTGAGATATTGAAGAATGATGATGCGCATTTGAAGTTCTATGAAACTACAGGTACTGGGATAATGAATGCCACAGTAGTCAATAGAGCTAAAAGGGGAAGGACATGTCTGAGAAGGCAAATACGGAAATATGACAGAAAGGAAGAGAACTGCAATGAAACCCTGGGTAACAGAAGAAATATATTACTTTAACAACGAAAGAAGGATACGCAATAATGCCCTGGAAAAGGGAGGGATATAGTACTATAAGGCACTTAGTAATGAAACCAATACAAAATGCAGAGAAGCTAAAACAAAATGAGCGTATGAAAAGTGTAAACCTATAAATGATACGAGCTGGCTGATTCATCCTCGCGAATGCCATTTAACCTGTCAATTTGAATGAGCAACACACCAGTTTTGTAGTGGTCTTCAGTCCGGAGACCGATGCAGCTCTCCACACTAGGCTATGCTGTGACGGCCGCTTCATATCTGCATAACTGCTGCTACCCTCAACCACTTGAACCCGCTTACTGTAACCAAGCCATGGTCTACCTCCACAGTATTTGCTCACCAAATATTCCAACGTTATCCAAGTGACTGCCTGAAACTTCCTGGGAGATTACAACTATGTGCCAGGACCGAGACTCGAATTTGGGATTATACATTTTGCCGGCGAATACTCTGCCAACTAAATTACCCGAGCTCGACTCATGACACGTCCTGCACGGGTCGCGAGTCGTGCTTGGATAGCTCAGAGGCAAAGGTTCCGCTATCGAGTTTCGGTACGACATACAGTTTTCATGTCAAGAAGTTCCAGATCATCACACCCTCCGCTGCAAAGTGAAAATTTCATTCTGGAGATGTCCTGATGTCTCAGGATGTGTCCTACATACCAGTTACTTCTTTTAGTCAAGTTGTGCCATAAATTTATTTTCTCTCCGATTCAGTCCATTATCCTCTCATTAACTGTCCAATCTATCCTTCTAATCTTGAGCACTCTTCTGTAACACCACACTTCTAGAGCTGCTGTTATATTCTTCTTCTCTGTCCTGTTTATCGTCCACTTCAATGCTAAGCTACAATCCAGACAATTTCTATCACTTAATTTTAAAACATATGTTAGATGTTACAACATTTCTCCCTTTCATAAACGCTTTTCCCGCTATTTCCACTTGCATTTTATATCCTCTCTTCTTTAGCCATAATTAGTTGTTTTGCTGGCCAATTAGCAAAAATTGTACACTACTTTGACACATATCGAAATCTCATTTCTATTGTATAACCTAGTTTAATTAGATTACACTCCAATACCTGTTGTTTGCTTACTTTGATGTTTATCTTATTACCTCTTTTCAAGACACTATTCATTTCGTTCAACTATTCTTCCAAGTGCATTGTCTTGTCTGACACAATGCCAATGTCATCGGCAAACCTTAGTTTTCATTTCTTTTTTCTGAACTTTAAATTCCTTTCCAAAATGCTCCTTGGTTTCCTCGACAGCTTGCCCACTGTAATATCAAGGACAGACTACAACCCTGCCTCATATCCTTCTAAACCACTGTCTCCCTTTCACGTCCTTCGACTATTGTAACTGCAATCTGGTTTCGGTCGAACTGTAGATAACCTTTCTCTCTCTGTATTTTATCTTTGCTGTCTTCAGGTTTTGAAACAGTTTATCCTTGTTAAGACTGTCAAAAGATTTCTCTAAATCTACAAATGTTGTAAATGTAAGTTCCCCCTATTCAATATATGATAAGTCGTAGTGTCAGTGTTACCTCAGTGCACTGCTACATTCCTCCAAACCTCAGTTCAACTTCCCAAAGTTCGGCACCTACCCTTTTTCCAATCTTCCATCAACGACAAGTTTTAATATTTTACAGTCATTAGTTATTAAACTGGTGATCCAGTAATATTCTTGCCCGTCAGCATTCTTTGTGCGTACAATGACGCAGAAGTTTGAATTTTGGCTTGAAAGTGTCTACGACCTTACTCTGTAAATGTGCAACAGCGTGGCGTCCTGTGATGTCACCCTCAGTCTTGGTGAGGCTTCAAATAGCCCGAGCTCAGAAGTTCATGTTAAGTGCAAGGTGAGTTAATTATGTCAAAATAGCATTGAATTTCCTCACAGTTCTGCCAGGCGCCATCATCCGACGAAAATTGTACGCAATTCGAAGCCGAAAAATGTGTTTATGCTTTGTCATTCCCCGTTTTTCGCGCTATCCTATGGCGTGTGCAAGGGGGGCAGGGAGGGGGGAGGTGACATTGACACATAGATGAATACGAGGGCAGTTCAATAAGTAATGCAACACATTTTCTTTCTGAAACAGGGGTTGTTTTATTCAGCATTGAAATACACCAGGTTATTCCCCAATCTTTTAGCTACACAACACTATTTTTCAACGTAATCTCCATTCAATGCTACGGCCTTACGCCACCTTGAAATGAGGGCCTGTATGCCTGCACGGTACCATTCCACTGGTCGATGTCGGAGCCAACGTCGTACTGCATCAATAACTTCTTCATCATCCGCGTAGTGCCTCCCACGGATTGCGTCCTTCATTGGGCCAAACACATGGAAATCCGACGGTGCGAGATCGGGGCTGTAGGGTGCATGAGGAAGAACGGTCCACTGAAGTTTTGTGAGCTCCTCTCGGGTGCGAAGACTTGTGTGAGGTCTTGCGTTGTCAAGAAGAAGGAGAAGTTCGTTCAGATTTTTGTGCCCACGAATACGCTGAAGTCGTTTCTTCAATTTCTGAAGAGTAGCACAATACACTTCAGAGTTGATCGTTTGACGATGGGGAAGGACATCGAACAGAATAACCCCTTCAGCGTCCCAGAAGACTGTAACCATGACTTTACCGGCTGAGGGTATGGCTTTAAAATTTTTCTTGGTAGGGGAGTGGGTGTGGCGCCACTCCATTGATTGCCGTTTTGTTTCAGGTTCGAAGTGATGAACCCATGTTTCATCGCCTGTAACAATCTTTGACAAGAAATTGTCACCCTCAGCCACATGACGAGCAAGCAATTCCGCACAGATGGTTCTCCTTTGCTCTTTATGGTGTTCGGTTAGTCAATGAGGGACCCAGCGGGAACAAACCTTTGAATATCCCAACTGGTGAACAATTGTGACAGCACTACCAACAGAGATGTCAAGTTGAGCACTGAGTTGTTTGATGGTGATCCGTCGATCATCTCGAACGAGTGTGTTCGCACGTTCCGCCATTGCAGGAGTCACAGCTGTGCACGGCCGGCCCGCACGCGGGAGATCAGACAGTCTTGCTTGACCTTGCGGCGAGGCTGACACACGCTTTGCCCAACGACTCACCGTGCTTTTGTCCACTGCCAGATCACCGTAGACATTCTGCAAGCGCCTATGAATATCTGAGATGCCCTGGTTTTCCGCCAAAAGAAACTCGATCACTGCCTGTTGTTTGCAACGCACATCCGTTACAGACGCCATTTTAACAGCTCTGTACAGCGCTGCCACCTGTCGAAAGTCAATGAAACTATACGAGACGAAGCGGGAATGTTTGAAAATATTCCACAAGAAATTTCCGGTTTTTTCAACCAAAATTGGCCGAGAAAAAAAATGTGTTGCATTACTTATTGAACTGCCCTCGTAAAATGTCAAATGCTTCCTCTAAGCCCCCCTCACTCCCCCTCAGTTCGACAACACCAACTGTGCCACCCAGAAATCTTTGTTGAACACTTCAAAAATCTTCCTGTGCACATACATCTACTCACCGATTCCTAGGCGCCTGGTTGATAGGCAATCCCGTCTACATGGCTTAAACTTGGCGTACAGCAAACAGGCATTAGCGCAGCCGTGTAGTGTCACTCAGCTGACAGGTGTCAAGGGGGTTGCCTATCCGACAGCCACCTAGGAATCGCTGAGTTTCCAAATTCCTCAATAAAGGTGTACAGGTGGCAACGAGTGTGTTGTCGTACTGACAGATCTTAAACGAACTCTTTGCCTTTTAATTCCAATAATGTGCCAATATGGCCTCCTCCTTCTGCCCCCCCCCCCTCCCGTCACAAGTGGCTCCATCCTGTGTACCACAGAAAAAATTGGAGTCACGCTACACTACAAAGGGGTGAGATCCAATCGTATGAGATTGCCCTGAAACGTCCCTTCGAAAAAATTTAAAAATGACAGTGCTGGAAAACCCCTTACGTTATTTGATTTTCAAACAGCGGAGCAAAACTGAACGTACTCAGATATTTATCTCTTTACTTATTCTGATCATCACTGAACTGACACACAATATTTTTAGCGAAACACAGTCTGACTTTCAATAATCCCTACAAAAGAATGGCCCTGACTAACAATAACCTATACCTTTCACAAATCACTTACCTCACAAAAATCTTCGTTACTCGAACTACTGCAATACAGCGAGCGGCAATACTACCCGCTAAATAAAAGATTCTAACTACTGAAGGCACTAACTACTGATAGGCATAGTTAGCAAATAAAAGATTTTGATAGAGAACAAACAATGTATTTACCTTAATAATGTTCAAAAGTCATCATATATATATCAATTCATGACATCCATTTTTACAAATTTCCTTTTTCTGGCGGACACACGTCCAGATAGTCCGCTTATAGTAACCTCTCCAAACTCTGGCATCTCTCTCCCCACATCCACCACTGCTGGCGGCTCACTTCCAAATGCGCAACGCTACGCGCTGCTCACATCCAACAGCCCAACACTACACAAGCGAATATTACAACAATGAGTCCAACGAGCCACAGACTGCACGCAGCACAGTCAATGATTTTCATACAGGGCGCTACGTGGCGTTACCAACATAAAAACCTAAACAGCCTACTTACAGCCCTTAGAAAAAATCTGAACTGTACGGGGGTTTCAGCAGTGTCAAAGGTTGTCAACAATATCGTCTTGCTGTAAGTCGTACTGCACGCTGTCGTTTTTGACCACGAAGTGTGTAAAAATTTTTGCCCCAAGGTAAGGGATGGTTTCATTGGCGCCCTTAATGACAATTCATGAGGTCTTTCTGTGTCGAGTCTAAGCAGCGTTGTGTCAAAAACGTTTTCCTCCATTACCCATAAGAAAATCTAGTGGTTTTAACACTTGATACCGTGCACCTGAGCTCCACTGCAGACGCAATTGGTGTCACCCTTTCGTACGAATCAGTTGCACAGCGATTGGGATTCACGGCATCCAGTTTTATGGCGCTATGCGATAAGCTTATTGATTCGAAAAAAAACTTATGGGACCCGCAGATGGCAAAATGAATTGCCGAAACTGGCTGCGTCCGAAATAAAATAAAATAACATAAAGTATACGGCTGTTGGTAAAGTTTATTGAGTTGAGAAGTATGTACCAGCCGATGTCCCCTGGCCGTAATGCACCGACAGAGACTATCAAGAGGAAGACTGAGATGTGAATCATAGGATACGTGACGATTTTCCCATGGTGTATCCCGTCCACGGTGGCGTTGGACAAAACTTTGGTGAAATCTGCTGCCAATCACTAACCGGTCTTAATCCTCCCACGAACTCTGGCCCCTTTTTTGCGTCTGAAACTTCATCGAGGTAGAAGTTGACATCGCAAAGTCCGTTCTTTTCCTTCATTACAGAGGAGGATTGTAGACATCTTCAAGCTAAATTTCTAACTTCTGTATCGCAAAGTCAGAAAATGAAGAGGTTTTAAAAAAGTGATTCTTTAATTTTTTTCTGCAGTGTAACTATTAAGAGAAATAGGGGTCTGGAAGCCTCATAATACTTTTACTAATACCTGAGTTTTTCATTACGTCTATTCTCAGTTTTGAACCAGTAAGTATTATGAAATACAATAGTGTGAATTATTAATGTCTCACATTTACTCACGTACAGGGAGGTGCAAAATGTGCCCATTCAATCAAATAAAGCAGCTGATGGACAAAAAAAAAAAAAAAGAACAATTTTCGTACTAATAAAGCAGCATTTCTGTTTTGTAATTCATCCTACACCATTGAAATATTTTTAAGTAAATAATGCATGTTTATCAGTTAAAAATTTTAAATGTTTAGCTAAGTCACAGCAGATGTATGCACCAGCCACGCAATCTGAAGATGAGTATTAACGGAGGAAACATGTATTCATTGGGAGCTTATAATAATGTCTATATCATAGTTAAATTCACAAACATGCGAGTAGCTAACTTTGTAAACATGATGGTGGGCTCACCATTGAACCGATTTCATAACAACTGGCCTTGGACGACCATTATAAGAAGATGAATACTATTGACGTATTCGATAAACACGCATTTTCTCCTGTATGATGTTAGTTACTTTTTTCTCTGAATATAAATGAATGAGTTCCTTCACCACACTGTCATCCATAACTCTCCATGTTAAACCTTGCTGTCTATCAGTATACGCAGCAACACTGTAAGAATAAATGGTAGACCCTTTCACCTGATTGTCGGAGTACGGATACCAATTGCCTAATGGATTTGCTTCTTTTGTTTTGTTTTAGTTATCCCCAGAAAAGTGTGAATTTTATATACCAGGTCATTGTCTTTTTTTGTTATTTATTTTTAGGAACCGTTTAACCTCACGTAGCTACAGCTCATGATTATTTCTGAAATTATCTTCGATTTATTAAAAATGTGCTGGTCAGAAATGGTGATGGTTATTATCTCTCTATGATCACAGCGTTAAGTAAAACAATATGTGAAGCCGTTAATGGGAGTTTTGACTTCAGTAGCATCATTCTGCATCAGATTATTTTATTAACGTATCAGATGTAGTTTTTTGAAAGGAATGAATTTTTAGTCCATAGAAAAAGAAATTTACATTTTTCGTGTCACCAACGGAGTTTATGGTGGTAGTATTAATTAATTATTAACATTATAATATACATGTCGAATTTTGGCTAGTGGAATCTCTTCATGGAGCCTGTGTTAGGAGAATCTCAGTCTTTCTTACAGTTTGACAAAAGAAGCTGTCCATGAATTCATGACTTGGCAGCTTCAAGGCTCATTTGAGTTCTCACCCTACACAGCAGATGGCACCAGCATGTCTCACGTGCTGCAGGCACATCTTAGAGCACACATATCTGTCAGTCACTGAGTGCACGCCCAGGCAGAGCTGATGGCGGTATGGTGTTGGGAAGTCTTCAGTTCAGCATCGGGGGCCATGTGTGGCTCGCTGACCAAGTTTGTTTTAAACAACGTGGCTGGTCCAGAGGTCGGCCGTTGTCGTCAACCAATGAGGACAACCATGAGGGAGAAGACAAAGATGGGATCAATCGTCCAGCAAATGGAACACTTCTATCATCTTGAAGCAGGAAACATGTGGCAGAACAGCAAGGCAACCTGGCGCATTTACGGCTGGGGCTGATAGTCTTTTGCTGTAAGAATGGGGCTGGAGCAGAAGACGGTGCTGGGTTTCGTGAATCCAAGGAATTCAGCCTACTCGGGACTGAAGAGCTGTTTGCCATAGGGCACGATAGTTAAAGGATTGTGTGAATGCTGTGGTAAGTGCTAGCTGTAGTGCGTACATCTGAGGCAGGCCTTGCTTACCTGAGTCGCCTGTGGGTAATGCGGTGAAATATAAGGAGGCTGTTGTCGGGCCTAGAGTATTTAACCCAGGGCCAGCCCGGCGTGCCGAATTTCACGCGTACCATGAGTGCGGGCCACGTTCGGGCCAATGCTCGGCCCCTCTCGGCTTTTCTCGGTCCTTCTCGGAAGTACCCGTTACAGGGCAACATTTCGTTCAGTATTGCGGTGCGGCATTTTTTCGGCCACCATAACTCTCTTCGGTTCAGCAGAATCGTGGTGTGAGCGCCATTTACTTTTCTGCTTGTTCGTGCAACGAAATATGTTCACAGACCCAGTGCTGTTTGAACAACGACCTTGTGGCTACAAGCCTTTAAAAGCGAATGGCACTGACCAAAGAAAGGGATGAGGATTCTTAATATATAGTAAGCAGTCACATGAGGAAGGTATAGTGCGAATTTGCCTTGAAATGACATTACAGGAGCGTGCAGAATTTAAAAATTTAATTCACAATGCAAGAGAAAAAATTGCGATTGACAGGCGAGATTCGTTATTACGTACATCAAGGAGCACATAGTGCCAAATTTGCAGGCGTACAGCTCGTGAAAAAATTGGTGGTACGAATAGTAAAATACACACTGTTCCACAGTCAGTTGTAACAGGTACTCAATGGAGCTGAGCAAAGAGTGTGGAGACCTTATATATTAATGCAAAGTACGTTTGTTAAGTGAAGGGCCATTCTTGGAACCATTTTTCGGTTTAAAACTCGCTATTCTTGAATTTATTAAGGAAAAAGGAGTGCAGCAACAAAAATTATAACATTAGAAAATGAGTTGCAGACCCCGCATTTTAAGTGTACTTGACTGCACACTGCCCACAGTAAGACATTAGAAGATGAGGAACAACTTCTGTCTAGAAAAACTTCTTTCTTATTTGACGGGGATGTATTTAAAAAGACAGAACTCATTGTCACAAACAGTCCAGTTCCCTTGGCTCACTGGCGTTAGAGAAAACGCGAGATTTTAAGAATTCATTGTAGCCTTTAAAGAATGACAAGTATAGTTTCGTAAACGGCTTGAGCACACTGCCAATCTTACATCTATTTCCACCAGTTTTCGAGATCGTTTGCCGTTTCAGTGGACAGCGCCATTATTCAGGTGCAGACGTAACTGACTGATTTGCAAAGAATTCCTGTTTTAAAAACAAATCCTTTTATGTTGAAACTGTGCAGGACGTCTACAATGCTTTCCTCAGGTAGTGCTTCCACATTTCCACAGTAAGGTTGTGAAGCTGCAACAATATTTAGATTAACATGTATGAATGAAACACCTTTTTGGATTGTGAAAATAAGCAAGTCACGATTATGTGGTAACCTGAGTGTGAAAATTTGTGAAACTGTGTGCGTCTGTTGTACGCAGATAGTCTGTTCCATATAAAAGTTATATTATGTCTTTGTGCGCCAGAAATAATTACGAGGGTGAGTCAAATGAAAACCTTAAATTTGTAATAACAAATCAAAATTTCGCGCCGTTATCCTGTAAGTTGGTAAGCGTGCTACAAATAGCGTGCAGAATGGCCTGTAGGTGGAAGCATTGTGCACATGCACACATACCGTCGCAGTATGAGTATAAAGATGGCCGCCCCACTTGCGACTTGCGCCAGGGAATATCAGCGTTCTGTTATTCGGTTTTTGCGTACTGAAGGTGTGAAACCTATATTGACATTCATCGACGAATGAAGGTTCAGTACGTTGATGCATTTTTGTCACAGCAGCAAGTCTACGAATGGAGTAGGAAGTTCGCAAATGGTGTGACTTCAGTGGAAGATGCTCCTCGTCCAGGTCAGGCACAACGAGTTGTGACTTCACAGAACATTGCAGCAGTTGAAGCCATAGTGAAGGAAAACCGCCGAGTGACACTGAATGACATTGCAGCATGTTTACAGATTAGCCATGTGTCAGCACACCACATTGTGCATGGTACTCCAGTTTCACAAAGTGTCTGCAAGATGGGTGCCACGGCAGCTGACTCCTGAAATGAGAGAACGACGTGTTGATGCTTGTGAAGAACTTCGTCGGCGCTTTGAACGAGTACGTAATGGCTTCCGTGCAAGAATCGCTACTGGGGACGAGCCTTGGGTTCACTTCCACCAACCGGGAACGAAGAGAGCGAGCAAGTAACGGCGCCATTCTTCCTCACCAAAACCAAAGAAGTTTCGAACAGAACCATCAGCAGGGAAGGTTATGCTGACTCTTTTGGGACGAAAAAGGCGTCATTTTGGAGCATTACATTCCTAGAGAGACCACTGTCACCATTGCATCATACACAGACTTTGTTGGTGTTCATTAAAAATGCTTTATCTTTTTTAGCCTGTATGTCACACTTAGTTTTTGTGAGTGCTGATTTATTTGGTCTTTACTTATTCTGCACATGCTTTGGACTGTTTGTAGTTGTCAGTAAAATGAATCAGCTTTGTTTAAGAAGTTACATCAAAACAACCTCCAGCCACTTACCGTTCACATTAGTTTCTGGACCATCAATAACAGCTACTGGACAATAAAATAGTAACATGGGTTTTAAAAAGTGGGTATTGTCATAGTAGAAAATAGACTGCCATGGGATGTACTGCATACAATAACAGAGAAATGAAACTCATAAAATTTCGAAAAAGTTTAATTATCAATTTATATGCTATACAAGGATATGAAATATGTAAATATTGTATGTCATATATTGGTTTAACAATAATTTTCATACACAGACAAAATACTAACAGCCCATATTTTATCATAGCCTTCAGTACATACAGACAGGACAATGTATCAGCCATGAGTGTAGAGATGACCGTGGACCAGTACATCCACAGACTTTGTTTCATTCTTTTAAGTATCTCGGTTTAGTTCTGATGCTTATAAGACAGTTAAGTTACTCATTTTATCCTCTGCGTCCAGCATTTCAAAACTTGCTCTCCTCCCTATCACCTTTATGTACATTGAGATGATTTTCAAGTTGATATATTCTTTAGTCCTGGACTTACATCGACAAATTTCATTGAGTTGCTGTGAATGACTAATTTTCAGAATGATCTACAGTGGATGAAATGACACGGTAGCCAAATGACATTAACTCAGACTGCATTAGAATTTCGAGAATGTCAATCCGGTGTTCCCTGCCCCAGTTTTATAATGATTTTATTTGTAAATGCGGCTCTAATCATAGGTTACTTAGGGTCGTTGCTCGATGTTATTATGGACGTTGTTATGTGTATTTCTCAGAGGGAAGCAAGAAACAATAAGCCTTTATTTTAGGAATAACATAAGCACAATGATTTTATTTGATGGTAAAAGCAGAGTAGTACAAAATACTTTTGATAAAGAATTCTTATGCTTGTGAAAATTGTGCGATGTCTATAGACAGGATGGAAAACCCGTCCCACAGATTTTGCTAAAGACAAAACGTTGTACAAACATTTTTAAAACGCTCTTTCCTGAGCTATATGACTAAAAAAGCAGATTTCATTTGTGTCATGTGGTAAGTGAATGCATTAGAAAATGTATATACAGACATTGTGCGGATTGTCATAATACCCTTCTGTAGATAAAGATTCAATTTTTCGTATAATATTATTAAAAGTAGTTTGTGCAGAGGTTAAAATGTTTGTGCTGTAAAGGAGAGGTAAAGGAGATATGTATATTGTATTATTTTCTAGTGAATACCATTTCGAAATGTCATCTTCCCTTTAAAGATAAGTTTATTGCGCAGTGGTGCCAAGATGTAGGCTGTCGGGTCCTTCTAATATATTTAATAACGATAAATGAATACTTATTGAATTTGTGGGGGCTCCATTACATATTACTGTTATTGGTCCTTTCGATGCTGAAGAAAATGTCGGAAATAATCGACTAATATGCCTGAGTTAATTTCCCCTCTTGCTGTGTTCGTCTGATTAACAGATGGTTCAGTAAACCGAATAATGAGTCGTTTGGTTCATCTCTCCTGTATAAGTGCAAAGCAAGTTATTCATAACAACACCCCAGAGTCCTTCCAGTTCCTTTCACAAGGTTCAAACTACACCAAATAGCGAAAATCTAGGAGCCAGTATTTTCAGTCACATCAATTCTATGACTTCGCAAATTCTATCATCGCGAACATAGTGAAAAATGCATTAGTGTAATTATATTGTCTTCTCTGAGCAAATTATCGATAGCTTCTGATAGTAAATCATGCGTAGTAGATCTTAAATATCGAACTGTGGATAGTTTCCTTCTATATATAAGTCTGATTATTCTAAGTATGTGTCAAATCGTGGGACACACACACTGAAGGTCAAAATTTGGATATAGCGACTCTTCAAAGCTATGGTTTATTTTTTTGAATAGCGATTTATTCTCATGCTGGGAAGGGACGCTATTCTAAGTACGTATCTCTGGGGCTTAGACGTAATAGTGACAATGAGGGAGAGAGGAACTTCGGAATTAACGGATCATACGATTTTCAGATATGTATCCGCACAATTGTTTTTAAACACCGAAATTAGTTACTAATGCTCCTGTTTAATGGAAAAATGAAAATTGTAAACGCTAAGAAATGCGCTACAAAAATTTCCCTGCAAGTGGTTTAACTAGCGCACTCCAAATGACCTGACATAGAGAACAAGTGGGAACTAAATAATGGACGATTGTCGACGGTAGCTCTAAATTTACTTGCGTTAGAATCCCTTCATTACATGTTTCATGACTGTATTTATCCTAAATCTACATGCAGGTAAGTATTACACGCGAAATGTAATTCAGTTATTCTCACAAGTATCAAAACAGGTTTGTATGCAATGGAAGATCGTAGGTAATGTGATTCTTCAGAGTCGTCCCCATATCCTGAAGGAACGGCAGGTGCTTTCGTGTGCGCCATGACGTGTAGCGTAGCAGACGAGCCACTCCAGAGCAGTAGATGACAACAGCTGTGCTCTCAGTAGTCCTGCCGCTTGAACCAGCACAGGATATTGACCCAGACGAGCGCACACGAGCCAACGTAGATGACACGCGCCGCTGGAGGCACCCACATGAAGTTGACCAGCTGGGCCGGCATCCAGAACAGGCAGCTCGTCTGCGAACACACCACATGAATGAACTTGATTCATTCAAGGTAATTCACTTTTTTCTATGCATGTCTCGTGAGAAACTTTATGAGTTCTTGAGACACATATTTATACCCTACTGCTCATTAAAATTGCTACACCAAGAAGAAATGCAGATGATAAACGGGTATTCATTGGACAAATATATAATACTAGAACTGACATGTGATTACATTTCCACGCAATTTGGGTGCATAGATCCTGAGAAATCAATACCCAGAACAACCACCTCTGGCCGTAATAACGGCCTTGATACGCCTGGGCATTGGGTCAAACAGAGCTTGGTTGGTGTGTACAGGTACAGCTGCCCATGCAGCTTCAACGCGATACGACAGTTAATCAAGAGTAGTGACTGGCGTATTGTGACGAGCCAGTTGCTTGGCCACCATTGATGAGACGTTTTCAGTTGGTGAGAGATCTGGAGAATGTGCTGGCCAGGGCAGCAGTCGAACATTTTCTGTATCCAGAAAGGCCCGTACAGGACCTGCAACATGCGGCCGTGCATTATCCTGCTGAAATGTAGGGTTTCGCAGGGATCGAATGTAGGGTAGAGCCACAGGTCGTAACACATCTGAAATGTAACGTCCACTGTTCAAAGTGTCGTCAATGCGAACAAGAGGTGACCGAGACGTGTAACCAATGGCACCCCATAGCATCACGCGGGGTGATACGCCAGTACGGCGATGACGGATACACACTTCCAATGTGCGTTCACCGCGATGTCACCAAACACGGATGCGACCATCATGATGCTGTAAACAGAACCTGGATTCATCCGAAAAAAAATGACGTTTTGCCATTCGTTTACCCAGGTTCGTCGTTGAGTACACCATCTCAGGCGCTCCTGTCTGTGATGCAGCGCCAAGGGTAACCGTAGCCATGGTGTCCGAGCTGATAGTCGATACTGCTGCAAACGTCGTCGAAGTGTTCGTGCAGATGGTTGTTGTCTTGCAAACGTCCCCAACTGTTGACTCAGGGATCGAGACGTGGCTGCACGATCCGTTACAGCCATGCGGATAAGATGCTTATCATCTCGACTGCTAGTGATACGAGGCCGTTGGGATCGAGCACGGCGTTCCGTATTACCCTCCTGAACCCACCGATTCCATATTCTGCTAACAGTCATTGGATCTCGACCAACGCGAGCAGCAATGTCGCGATACGATAAACCGCAATCGCGATAGGCTACAATCCGACCTTTATCAAAGTCGGAAACGTGATGGTATGCATTTCTCCTGCTTACACAAGCTATCACAACAACGTTTCACCAGGCAACGCCGGTCGACTGCTGTTTGTGTATGAGAAATCGGTTGGAAACTTTCCTCATGTCAGCAAGTTGTAGGTGTCGCCACCGGCGCCAACCTTGTGTGAATGCTGTGAAAAGCTAATAATTTGCATATCACAGCATCTTCATCCTGTCGGTTAAATTTCGCGTCTGTAGCACGTCATCTTCGTGGTGTAGCAATTTTAATTGCCAGTAGTGTAGCAGCTAGGGGAGAGTTGCTTATATTGTACAGGATCCTAATTTGTACCACTAAGCATATTAAAAAGAGGACATATTGATTTATCAGGATGTCAGAAAGATTACTGTAGAAGGTACTGCTTGGCATACAAAGGTACCCGAAATGTAATGTTAGAAATGTCCTGACTGTTAAGATACACTGAGCCGTGGGTGACTCGCGCTGATGACTTTTGTTCTTTGGGATTTTGTCACAATTGAATGATGTCTTATTTCTCCCTGAGTTACTACCATAACGAGTTGCTGACTTGCCTCCGTCAGTGGCAGCAGCAACGCTTATCGATACTAGTACTGCTGTACCATCTTTGGTGTGACCGCTATATTTCCGTGTGGAGGTGTGTGTGTGACAGTCGGTCGGTTGGGACAGAGCAGCGAGGAAGTCTCCGCGGCGCAAGGTCAGGCTGGGACCGCTGGCAGCGTGCATGTGCGGTCGGATTGTGAGGCGCTAGCTGCGAGAGCTACAAAGTTCGTTGCCCGTCGAACCTGGACACTGAAGTTGAGCGATCAGTTAACCTGTTATGAAACCTCATGTCTTCGTTCATTCCCGGTTGTTGCTTCCTGGGCCGTTCCAGCTAGCAGCAACGTATGGAGTGTTGGAGTCGGCGAACTTTTGCAGCCCTCTTCCTGTATGGTCTTCACCTATTAAATTGGTTGTTACTTATCACAGAAGTGCACCAGCGGTATTTGCTACTTTGTGGCCGTTAACGCCCCGGTTACCTGCCCTGGTCGTTAGTGTAGTTTTCCGGCAGTGTGTTTTTCCTCGCCGTGTTGATGCTGTACAGCACGGAGTGTAGTTCGACAGCCTTTTAGTTGTTTAGTCATATATTTTTCTTATAGTGGTTATTACGCCTTGGCTGTATTTAGACGCCAATATTTGAAGACGTAGTGCTGCTGGTATCTTCGTCCTCGGTGACATTTTCCGTTGTCGTGTCGTTGGTCGGGCGGAACGGAACTGATTAGGTGGTTGGTAGGTCATTCAGCCGTCCCTGGATCGGGTTGCCATCCGATTCTTTAATCTTACTTTTGGCTGCCTGTGTCACTTAACTTTGAGTTACCTTCTCAGGCCGACCTTTGGAACACTTCTGAGCACCACTGTTCTGTTTGTTTTAGATTGTGATTTTCATTTTAGTCTGAAGTACTGTGCGAGGCCTTCAGCTGTCTATTAATTTTGTTTGTTTTAGTTTTAAAATAAGGTCTTCAGCCGACTGAAATTAAAATTTGGAGACTGATTTGTTTAAAAACTAAATTTTGAAAGTTTGTTCCATCAGAAATTCTTGTTATCCAGGCCCTAAGCCCTGAGTTGTTCAATGTCTTATGTGTGGCTTTCAGCCGAGTATTTATGTGAAGTATTTTTTTAAGTGAGGCCTTCAGCCGCGTGTTTTCATTAAAGCAATTTTTTTATAATTTGTGTTCAGGCCTTCAGCCGTTCTTGTTTCTGGTGTGGTTTTGGGCCTTCAGCCCAGGAGGTATCTCAAGTTTTCTTAACTAGGTCTTCAGCCATATTGTTTTATTTTGAGCCTTTTAAGGCAATGTGTAATTGAGTGATTCTCAGGAAAATAAAAATTTGTGTGCTTTGTGCAACTGACAGTAACTGATTACGGCCCCCTCCACAACTATAATCTGATCCAATCTATCCTGCGAAACCAGATTTCATACACGTTTGTAAGAAAATAACTGGGAAATCTATTCCACAACAAAAGAAGCTGTTAATAGGAGATACGATTTGCCGGCCGCGGTGGCCGAGCGGTTCTGGGCGCTTCAGTTTGGACCCGCGCGACTGCTACGGTCGCAGGTTCGAATCCTGCCTTCGGGCATGTGTATGTGTGATGCCCTTAGCTAAGTTAGGTTTAAGTAGTTCTAAGTTCTAGGGGACTGATGACCTCAGATGTTAAGTCCCATAGTGCTCAGAGCCATTTTTTAGATACGATTTCCTGTAACAACCACACATACTGCACAGTGACGTGGTATGCTCTCTACGAGATGGTTGAAGAGCTCTCTTGGCAGTCGATTCCACTCGTTAGCAAGAGCGGGGCGGTGATCTGGAAGAGTCCTAAGTGGAGACTGATGGGCTATATTTTACTTCCCTAACGCGTCCCAGGCACGTTCCACAGAATTAAGATCTAGGGCCCTCGCTGGCCAATCCATGGGAAATTCAAGAAATGTATCCACCAAAACAGATCGATGCACACGGGCGCTATCGTCCATAAAGACCAAGTCTGGACCAACAGCACCGCCGAAAAGTCGAACATATGGTAACACTAGCATGATCTCTATATCTCTGGGCGTTTACAGTATTCCTCTGACCATCAAAGGTGATGTACAGCTCTATATATCAACATGATGACTCCCCACGCTTGACGTCATCACCATCATACTCGTCTCTTTCCACCGTGTTCCTGTAGTTGTATCTGCTACCAGGTTCTCTAGAGACTAATTTGGCCTACGACAAACCCCTGTGTCTCAAAACCATCACCAAAGCTTCGAAGTGACACTTTGTGACACATCCAAGGATACTGAGATTGCGGTCTGTGTTTGGGCCGCTTCCAGGTAGCAGAATATTCTACCCTGCAATACAGGGTCCAAATGGCGTCTTTGTGACACTATGTTGTCAAATTCACTGTTCGGGGCATCTCCAGACACGTCGTCCCTGGTCATCGAGGCTCACTTCGAAGCGGGAATCATCACTGAAGACAACTCTACTGGCGGAGGTTCGAGTCCTCCCTCGGGCATGGGTGTGTGTGTTTTTCTTTAGGATAATTTAGGTTAAGTCATGTGTAAGCTTAGGGACTGATGACCTTAGCAGTTAAGTCCCTTAAGATTTCACACACATTTGAACATTTTTGACAATTCTACTCCAGTCAATGAGATTTCAGACCGAATCCGTGTCTGGAGATGCCCCACACATTGGTGGGATAACTAATTAACCCACTGTCACCCACCATAAGTCCCGACAACCAGGAGTGATGGTCTGTGGCGCTATTTCTCCTCATAACAGAACCTTTTTTCGCTGTCCGCGGCACCCCTAAGTGGACAATGTTCTACGTCCCGTTTTGTTGCCCATCATGGCAGGATATTTTGGGAACATTTTAGGTTAGATTTTACCGTGACTGTTATTGACATTAAATGAAACAACTGGTTTACTGTAACCAGTCATTATTTATTTGTTCCCACGAGGCATTTCAAAGCTTTAAACCTCCATCATCAGGTGGATTTACATGTCACACTAATAAATGTAAACCCAATGATGATGGAGGTTTAATCCTTTGAAACGTGTCGTGGAAATAAATAAACAGTGACTGGTTACAGTAAACCAGTTGCTTAATTTAAAGCTATATTTGGCTTACATTTTACCATGATAATACCCACTCGCACCGGGCAAGAGTCTTTACTGCTTGTTTTCGCACTTGCCAAACTCTGCCTTTGCTAGCAAGGTCGCCGGATCTCTCTCAATTGAGAACGTGTGTAGCATTATGGGCAAGGCCCTGCAACCAGATCGTGATTTTGGCAATATAATGCGCCAGTTGTCAAGAATTTGGCACGACATCCTTCAGGGGGGACATCCAACAACTTTAGCAATCATTGTCAACCCGAATTACGGTTTGCATAAGGGTCAGACGTGGACCAACGTGTTATTGATTTGCTCAATTTGTGAAGCTCTTCCTCTTGATAAATCATTCAATTTTTTGGAAACTATAATACTTTGTTTGTACATGAACATGACATCTACCGATTTTCCTATTATTCGGATAATACCCTGTGGTGCTTCCTGTATTTTTTTCTTATTTCTTAGATTGTTTTTACGGTGATTTTGGGTGACTGATCACCTTTTCTCTTTTCGTTTCCATGTTTCCGTGATTGTGCTCAACATTTGGACACTAATGTACTACCCGACATCGAGGTCAGCCTGTTTCTTGGAACCGTATTGTTAGCTGTTAGCTGTGAGCGATGAGGAACTGATCGTCAGAGGCAGCGTTTATTTTGTTGCAGTATTCATATAACTTCTTGTGTACGTAGCGAAGAGAAATACAGTTATAACGTAAGTGGCAACATAATATGTTATTTTCGTGCAAATATGCACGAAATAATCTTAATTCTCACACACTCATGGAACCGTATTCTTCATAGTTCGTTTGTACGATACTGACAAAGCGAAAATACAGACTAGAAGTTTCCGATATTGTACCGGTACGATTTGGGAAACTGTTTCGTATAGCGAGCTTTAAAAATGCATTTAGCATTATTAGTGCAAAATAATGTTCAGAAGCGATGCATTGAATTTTCTAATGTATTCTTTATCGTAAATTACTAATTAAACAATTACTTTGTACTACACTATGGCGCAGAAAGGCCTGGTAAACTGGTATATAAAAATTTTTGGTCGCAATAAAGTGTTTTCCTACGAAGCTGAAATCGAATTAGAAGAGCATATTCCCGCATTTGAAGAGAGGACGTTCGGTTAAAGCAAATCGTGGTTTCGGCGTTGCAGAAGGAAACATTGCCCAATACTTCAGTCCAGAAGCAGTCATGACATGAATAAGGTGTGGTGAAGATGTTCATCCAAGAAATATCACCGAACCAGAGGGAAATTATGAAAGCTTTAAACATCCAAAGCGCGGCCAAGGAGCCTATGAGCTAAGGGGCAGTCCATCCTTTAAAGAAAAGCTAATCGATGCAAAGTGGAAGAAATCTACAGTTACAGCTTCGCCTGTCTAAAGGAGGTATTTTGCAGTGTACAAGAAATCCACCAAATAAACTCATTCGACAAACAAAGGAATGGTACAGAGAGTTGTGTGAGGAAGATGGATGGAATGGAAGAAGTGATCAGCAATGTGAAATGAAAAATGTGGATCACGTAAAGTGTGCAGCGTTGGGGAAAAGAGTGAAAAATTTATATTTAAATGCCTGTAAACAGCGATGTAAGAACTAAAATATGGAACATTTCCTTAAAGTTAGGCTAGTACACATGTTCCGTATCAAGGACATAGTTTATAAGGGTTGTAGAGTTCATGCATCCGCTAGTATAAATTAGGAAACCGGATTCATAATTAGCAAAACTCGCAGCTGCTTAAAAAATTGAATGTAGTGTATTTATTTCACTCAGAATTTCCATTCTTTGAATCAGATGCCAAGAACGTCCTGCAGTTGAGTATTGCATTGTTTAAATAATAAACTTATTGTTTGGACTACAATAAATAAAGCATCGAAAGTGGTACAATTTAGTTGACTCTCCGCTACGTTGCACTAAATTTGAGTCCAACGAGCACTGGGCGAAACCAATAGAGGAAGGTTTATCGATGCCGATCTTCCTATCATTCCGTCTGTACGTTAAAACTCAAATTTTAAGCACTGAAAAGGGAATGACCTATCTGTGGAATAGGGCGCCAAGGAGCTCAGAAGCCACTAAATTAGAAACACCTGCTTAGTGACATCCAGTGCCCCGAGTCCTGCCGGCCATTGTGACCGAGTGGTTCTAGGCGCGTCAGTGTGGAACCGCGCGACCGCTACGGTTGCAGGTTCGCATCCTGCCTCGGGCATGGATGTGTGTGATGTCCTTAGGTTAGTTAGGTTTAAGTAGTTCTAGGTTCTAGGGGACTGATAACCTCAGATGTTAAGTCCCTTAGTGCTCAAAGCCATTCGAACCCACGGCTCCTACTACTAAGAACAGGGACAAGTCTTAGCCTGCACCCCACGAGGATACTACAACTGTAAATTCCCTCCCAGATATTCCCAGATAAGTATCCTGATGCCTCACTCCCATTTTACTATGAATTGGCTACAAAGAAGCACGAACTTCCAGCATGCTGGAGCAGCCGTGGGTCAGCACGTTCTCTTAATCAGTACAAAGAAAAACCAATCCAGAATTATAAATTTAACTTTTTTTTTTATTCTCTCGATGACCGGTTTCGGGCCGAGACCCATTTTCAAATCATTGTAACCTAGTCAAAAATAGTATTTCCGCGTCAAAAACGAGAAACGAACAGTTACAGCGCGAACATCTTTGACATGGTTTTCACATATTCGGAAATTCCATTTTGGTTACGTTATGATGATTTGAATGTGGGTCTCAGCCCGAAACTTTGGACTGGTTTTTCGTTGTACTAAAAAGAAGCAAGCTCTACAACAACCCCCCTTACCTTACCGGTTGGCTATCATAGAGGAAGAGAATGTGTGCTAAACCGTGTTACCAGTACGAATCGGTCCATGCACGACAATGCAAGATACCAGTATGTTCCAAAAAGCCGCTCGTGAAAATATGATTAATTTGTATTCCTATCGGAGGAATGTGCATACTGTAACTGTCCTCCGATTGCAAAAACATTCTGTTGGCACCCACCTACATAGGGAGAAATGATCATCACGATAAAGTAAGAGAAATCAGGGCTCCCAAAGAAAAACTTAAGTGCTCGTTTCTTCCGCGTGCCGTGGAACGGTAAAGAGACAGCTTGAAGGTGGTTCATTGAACCCTCTGCCAGGCACTTTATTGTGAATAGCAGAGTAATCACGTAGATGTAGATGCAGTCAAAATTTAAACATCACACACTTCCCCCAGCCGAGGCAAGTGGAACAAATCGGTTGGTTCCTTTGCATTAGGTGTGGTGTATGGTGGATCTTAGGCACTTTTTAAAAGCATCATTTGTTCATTGGCGTTTCCTAAGATAACTCGTAAAAACCATGTTTTTTTGAGCACGAAAAGTACCAATTGTGAGGGTGGCAATTTTTGTAATTTCTATTCCTGGCAGAACGTCGAATTGTTTGCCACATGGTATTAAGATGATATTTTCTGGGAATTTTGAAAATTTGTTTCGATATCGTTATCCATTACCGTGATGCAGAATTTCAAATTCGCGAAAAAAAACAGCTTTTACCCGTTTTTGCACACTGTACGACAATTGTCTAAATAACTAACAACAGACAATGGCTAAAATTTTAACTGTACATTATTTAGACTTTAATCTAGGAAGGATATTTTCCCCTTTTCGAAATTCTGTATGGTTATCAAAACATGAAAATGCATGATTTTTGGGTGCGAAAAGTATCAGTTGCGCGGATCGCTCTTGTATAACTTCTATTCATGGCAGATCGTCGAAATTTTTGCTGTATATTTTCAGAATGAGATTCACGGGGAACTTTGAACATTTTTTCGGTATCGTTATCCGTTACTGGATCCAAAGGTTCAAAGTTACCGTACGTATGCAGAAAACCGCAAAACCCTGTTATTAGCCGTTTTTGCACCTTGGGTTGTAATTGTCTAAATAATTAACCACAGAAAGTGGCTCAAATTTTAACTGTATGTTCTTTAGAAATTTATCTAGAAATGCCATTTTCCTGTTTTCGAAAATCTGTATCTGTAATCGAGATAAATCTGAAAAAAGCACAATTTTTGTGTACCAGAAGCACCAAGTGTGGGGATGGTAATTTGTATAATTTCTATTCATGGCAAATCGTCGAAATTTTTACCAAATGTTCTTGAGATGATAATCGGGGAACTATGAATTTTTTTTCAGTGTCATTATCCTTTGCCGATATCCACAGGTTCGAAGTTACTATACTTTAAGCACGTAAGATAGATGCACAATACCCGGTCTGAGACACAAATGTAGTGTTAACTGACACATGGCAAATGTTGTATGGTCATTTTAAGTGTCTGAGGCCACCAAACTACGTTTTTGCTCAGCATTTTTTCATGATAAAACTTTATGACACGCTATCGCTGTATAGTGGGCATTTCCCGCCTATTCAAATGCGTCCAAAGTGGCATTGCAGTGACAATAAATGAACTAAACAGTCTCTTAATACGGCTGAAAAAACTTAAAAATGACTGCCAGAAATTGCGTATAACTGTAAAGACTGCGAACTCAGTAAAATATTTCTGATAACATTTTTTGCCCTTTTAAGATACAAATCATATCCGGGCGTTTTCGATGAACTGCGATCGATTAGAAAAGCATCCAAAAAAAAAAATATAAAGCGGACGATCTTGCCTTAACATTATATTATGCGACCTTATTGGTTGTTTATGTGTCTCAGAGTATAGAAATGTGTCAGGGAATATAAATGTGTCTAAGTGTATAAATTGTCAAAACTTTACTGACCTCTGAAGTTTGTACCACACAAGCAGCACACTTTGCTGTAACAGGAAAGGAAGGGAACCAGCAAAAAAATGTTCGTGTCAGAATACGAGGATGACGAATATGTTCCTCTTTAAAAGGCTGACAGAAAAGTGGGAGCCACCTGCCTCAGCCTCGTTCTATCAAAGTCTTTGAAGAGAAACATATTCACCTTTTTTATGCTCCGACAGGAGTATTTTTGCGCTGGTTTAGGACTTATTCTTAGATCT
This sequence comes from Schistocerca americana, assembly GCF_021461395.2. Taxonomy (NCBI): domain Eukaryota; kingdom Metazoa; phylum Arthropoda; class Insecta; order Orthoptera; family Acrididae; genus Schistocerca; species Schistocerca americana. Next base: position 320,451,120 of record NC_060121.1, on the reverse strand, counting down.
GTTATTCTGTGTCTAAAAGGCAAATATTGTATCCCTGTAAAATTTGCAGTAATAATTAGATGCTCTAATTAAATAACAGACATTCTTGTTTTAGACAATCTCCTGGAATTCTGTTTGTGTTAGTTTGATAATTCAAGGGTCAATAGAATTTGAAGTACAACATAACTTACATACACATATAACGGGTGGTATGGGATATTTACTTATGTCTGTGTACAACTCCTTTGTCGTGATTCATTACTTACGAGCTTTATAAAGCCCCTAAAACAATGATTGTATCTCTCAGTACTCTCTCAGTACTGAATTCCCAAATAATACTTCAGCCAAGCACGTTATATGTTATTTAATGGTCTAATATCGACATAAGATTTAAGAGTGTCAGAGTATATCTTATGATCTGCTAGGAATGCAGCGTTGTATGGATGTGTGTTTCGAATGATACTCATGATGCAGTGTTTACTCAACAAAGTCCGTAATTCTGAAGACAGTTTGTGTATGGTGACATAAGCATAGGCCAATGGTAAAAGGTGTGGACCACTCTAAATAAGTTGTCACACAGGCATTAAACAGAAAATTTACTGACATAAAAGCGTGAGTTGTAACGTCACCTATGCACTTTCACCAATGGCAATCGAACCAGAAACTTGCACCTTATAGTGGGAAAAATTATTTTGGTTTGAAATGTTACAACTGATATCACCATTGTGGGACTAGGTCTATGTTTTCTGGAACGCAGTAAAGCGTAGTAATTCAGGTCAGTTTGTGTGGTGCTTGAAGAATGGTAGCTAATTAAGATAAAGAACCTATTGTCGTAAAATAGTAAGATGCCACTATAGCATCAGTTTAGGATAGTTAAAGATTCCAGTACAAAAACTACATTGAAAAGCAAGACTGGATTTCGAGACCCAAAGTGCCAATGTCAGGTTTAACTTATTCTGTGATTCGTTATTACAATTTTTTTAAAATTTGTTTCCAAATAAACTAATTAAGCCTAGACTGAAGTTGAAAAGCCTTACAAAAAACCTAGCATGTCTAGTGTTACTTGAGTATATTGTAACAAAATTTATATGTTGAAAAGAACAAGTAACGATCATGGTTAACTTGCGCTTTCTCAAAATTACTCAGATGTGTGAAGGTAAGTTACTAAAAAGTCTAGAAACAAGCATAGAGAACAGCTCACAGAACAAGTTAACATCTCTGCTGATATGAAAGGAAAATTTATAAATCCATGTCTCAGGAAATAGCTGTTCCTAAGAGTCATTTCTTAAATTCAGGAGAGGTAATTGGTTCAGCTGAAAATTCATGATGCGTGCTGAGAAAGAAACCACCATAAAATTAAGAGAGGGTGCACTCAAATCCACTTCATAATTTGAAGTTAAAATAAAAAATAAACTCTCTCAAAAATAAAAGCTTTTACAGCTTGTCGTATTTCCAACTAGACACAGAAAATTGTTGTCGTAAGTTCCACCCATTGTGAAATGTTGAATGTATCGCCAAATCAGGGCATCTTTCGGGTGGTTAAAATAGGCAATAGATAATAAACAATAAATAAGAAAGGTAATTGGAATTATATCAATAATTACCAAACTGTTTTACTGTTGATATCTATTTTTTTTAAGAAAGTAATATCCTCTCGCATAGTGTTCCACTTTTGCGATAACAATACATCAAGTAAATCGTAATTTGAATTTTAGAATGGTTTTGTAACAAAGATTCATATTTAGACAGCTCTAAATTTTACAAGGCTCGACCTGTTATTCTCTGTGATCTGCCCGACACCTTTTCTTGTGCGAATCAGAATGTTACGTTAGAAAAACTCAGTTTTTACGGAATTGGTTGAAATCATCAGCAACCAGTTGTACAAAAGATATTTTACTTCCATTACTGGTTTCAGGCACCGGTAAAGGAAATCAAATTTCTTATGTGCAACTGGTTGCTTGTTATATCAACAAACAGAAATATACTTGCACAAGATGGATAAAATGCTTTTACATAATTACTTGTGTAACTAACAAATGGCTCACACTATATTTAACAAAAAGAATACAAAAATTTGTTTTGTACAAAGCAACAATTGAAGACAGGAGATATTTTCTGAGTGGGGCAAACAATGTAGTTCTGTAAGGTACACTACTACAACCACTGCTGTTTCTCATACACCTAAATGACTTCTCATTTAACACACATCTAATTACAGACGATAAAAAATGTTATACTAAATTCTAATACTATAGGGGACATTGTAGATAGGCCTAATATGACATAACTACATAGGCTTCATCTTGTAGATGATATGCTTAATGTATGGGTATTGGTTTTCTACAAATGGTCTGTGTTTCAAGTAAAAAATAGAACAGCAAAGGAACAGTCATGGGGAACAGTTAAAAAATAAGACAGAATCTTCAAAAAAATTTCAGTGAGAAGCGAGTAGGAGACGATAGTGGAGTTGCGTACCTTGAACGTTGGCACCAGTTTGTTCCTGCATTCTTCAAACAGATCCTTCTTCCTTTCCATGAGGCTCATACCTGAAACAGTGAAGGTGGCCCCTTCAGGTCAGGTGCTCCGAGTGACAGCTCGTCTGTCAAAATATTTGTCAAATCTGACGTAGATTTTATAATTTATTGTTGCTTTCGACAAGAGTAAGTAAGAGTAGAGTTAAAATCTGACTGACAATGATAAAGTGCTGGTCAGAGAATGCAGTTAATTGACAAGCAGGTAGGAGTTACTATGTGGACATACAGCTCTTACGACTATTTTCCAGTGAGCTACTTTTACTGTTTCAAGAGATGCGAAGTAATTTAACGTTTCACATGTGGGATGCTAGAAAGAATATTTTCTAAAATTATTTAATACGGAAAACAAAATAATTGCTATTTGGGATAGAAGTTTGTGAACGATTGATTAGGGTGGAGTGGGATCGAATACAGTGAGAATTGTTGGCGGGCAGCTGATTTGAAGGGTGTGGAAGAAGTTCAATTTATCATAGTTAAATATTATAGTGACGTTGCAGAAACGCCCAAATCCACTTAAATAGCGCAACAAAACGCGTGAACGTGTGGTTGTTACAGTGTAACGATTCAAAAAGATTTCTTTTTAATGTGCAACGCGTCTAACACGCCATGTGTGATCAACACACGTACACTACATGACTAAAAAAAAGTGAAACACCCAGGAGGGGAGGAGGAAACGAAATGAAACTTGGTGGGTTGAGACGAAAGTTGTTTCAAAGTTTTTATCACCCTCTAATTGTGTAATCACCACAAGGCTGTGTAACATTATGTGATTGCCTTATCATTTTAAATCATTCACTAATCGAGCAGTCGCTCGGCAACAGCTACAGTTAGCAAATAATATTGCGAGAATGTAAAAGGTGAATGACCTGTGACGCAACTTGTTTATTGACGAAGCGCCGTCAGAGAGGCAGTCAGTTATTGACTTTGAAAACCGCGGCGCGAAAAACGGACCGAAGAAGAACACTTTTACACATTTTTTTGATGTACGAGGTATTGTCGATGAATAGTTACTCATTTTGCTCTTGTCTCTTGTAACTTGTGTCAGACGCGCATGTCTTGCCGCCGTATTATTATCGTTAAAAATAATATTATTTTAGTGTAAAGTAAAAGTGCAATACTGAAAGTGCAATACTGCATAGCAGTAGATTTATTGTGCGACGTGTATGTGAAAACGTCAAAGGAATTATTTTCATTACGAGAAGAGAAGTGCCAGTCAGAACGGCATCCATGTTAAATCCTTCATTGCAGTGTAAGTTCATCTATTAATTGCCATAAATTCAGAGTTAAATGGAACCGGTGTATGGACTATTTATTTAATATAGAGTCTATGTCTCACTCCTTCACGAAGTTATTTAATTTTCTTTATGTTTCTGCCAAATAGAGAGTTCACAGTCACGAATTCTTTCGTCGAGATCGGACGGAAGTTGCATGCGGCGAAATATTTTCTCCGCGCCATATTCTACTGGTAAATGGACGATAAACTACGGTCCCTTCGGAAATTCATGTTGAGCTATCCCAAAATAATTATATTTTGAATAGGCATTTACTTTCCTCTGCAATGCAACTTCCGACTGATCAGACGATCCAACAAGAAACAGCCGCACACGGTCGGCGTTCGCAAATATATTTCCACCGCAGATTATAGCTATATGTTACAGCACAAAAGTAAACATATTGTTATAATTAGCGACTACGAACAGGGACATTTATAACTGTATGTTTGTGTATACACATTACGTAAACATATCGTTATAATTGACGCCCGAACAGGGACATTTATAACTGTATGTTTATGTATACACATTACGTAAACATATCGTTATAGCTGTCGGTGTGCGAGATGCGTGAAGGAGTACTCACTGACGTAGAAGGCGACAAGCAGGGGCGGCGTGAGCACGAACTGGTCCAGCAGCATCTTCTTGAGCACCGTGGCCGCCGCCGTGCCCACGAAGCGCCGGTCCAGCCAGCGGTACCTGTCGGCACCACACCAAACCCTGTCTCACCACAACGCGACAGAGTCCACCACTTCACTGCCACACTAGCGTTTCTCTTCATTAGTCCTTTCTGACTTCAGCTTTTTTTAATGTTTACATTGACTTCATGCTTCATAAATACACTCCTGGAAATGGAAAAAAGAACACATTGACACCGGTGTGTCAGACCCACCATACTTGCTCCGGACACTGCGAGAGGGCTGTACAAGCAATGATCACACTCACGGCACAGCGGACACACCAGGAACCGCGGTGTTGGCCGTCGAATGGCGCTAGCTGCGCAGCATTTGTGCACCGCCGCCGTCAGTGTCAGCCAGTTTGCCGTGGCATACGGAGCTCCATCGCAGTCTTTAACAATGGTAGCATGCCGCGACAGCGTGGACGTGAACCGTATGTGCAGTTGACGGACTTTGAGCGAGGGCGTATAGTGGGCATGCGGGAGGCCGGGTGGACGTACCGCCGAATTGCTCAACACGTGGGGCGTGAGGTCTCCACAGTACATCGATGTTGTCGCCAGTGGTCGGCAGAAGGTGCACGTGCCCGTCGACCTGGGACCGGACCGCAGCGACGCACGGATGCACGCCAAGACCGTAGGATCCTACGCAGTGCCGTAGGGGACCGCACCGCCACTTCCCAGCAAATTATTGACACTGTTGCTCCTGGGGTATCGGCGAAGACCATTCGCAACCGTCTCCATGAAGCTGGGTTACGGTCCCGCACACCGTTAGGCCGTCTTCCGCTCACGCCCCAACATCGTGCAGCCCGCCTCCAGTGGTGTCGCGACAGGCGTGAATAGAGGGACGAATGGAGACGTGTCGTCTTCAGCGATGAGAGTCGCTTCTGCCTTGGTGCCAATGATGGTCGTATGCGTGTTTGGCGCCGTGCAGGTGAGCGCCACAATCAGGACTGCATACGACCGAGGCACACAGGACCAACACCCGGCATCATGGTGTGGGGAGCGATCTCCTACACTGGCCGTACACCACTGGTGATCGTCGAGGGGACACTGAATAGTGCACGGTACATCCAAACCGTCATCGAACCCATCGTTCTACCATTCTTAGACCGGCAAGGGAACTTGCTGTACCAACAGGTCAATGCACGTCCGCATGTATCCCGTGCCACCCAACGTGCTCTAGAAGGTGTAAGTCAACTACCCTGGCCAGCAAGATCTCCGGATCTGTCCCCCATCGAGCATGTTTGGGACTGGATGAAGCGTCGTCTCACGCGGTCTGCACGTCCAGCACGATCGCTGGTCCAGCTGAGGCGCCAGGTGGAAATGGCATGGCAAGCCGTTCCACAAGACTACATCCAGCATCTCTACGATCGTCTCCATGGGAGAATAGCAGCCTGCATTGCTGCGAAAGGTGGATATACACTGTACTAGTGCCGACATTGTGCATGCTCTATTGCCTGTGTCTATGTGCCTGTGGTTCTGTCAGTGTGATCATGTGATGTATCTGACCCCAGGAATGTGTCAATAAAGTTTCCCCTTCCTGGGACAATGAATTCACGGTGTTCTTATTTCAATTTCCAGGAGTGTAGAAACGTAAAGTAAATAAAGGAATTGAGGTAGCGAATGATGAGAGTACCTGAATGTGCTTCTGTTTGCAGATGATATCGTCATTATTCAAAAGAATGAAGATGAACTCCAAAGATCAGTACATCAGCTGAACAAAATGTACAAGGAAAACAATTTCAAAGTTTCTAGTAATAAAACGAAAAAACGGAATTCCAGGGAAAATATCCAGTCACAAAAAAAATTATTTCACATAATTCTGTTTCAGAAAAAGTCTCTCGAATCTCTTACTTAGTCTACGATACAAGATTTGATTTTCACAACAATTTTGAAAATAAAATACAGAAGTTAGAAGCTTTCTGTGGTACCATTAGCAGTATATTGGCCCATTACATGCAAAAAGAGACCACCATGAAATCTTATTAAGTGATAACAGCTCCTGTCTTATCGTACGTAAGCAAAGGCTGATCTTCCACAAGTAAATAAACAAATAAAAAAATTAAAAAAATTGAAATAGCTGAGGTGACGTTCCGGACGAGGAGGAAGCGCTCTACGAGAATAGATGTATTTAGAAATGAAGATAATGGAGCAGACTTAAATATTTTGAATGTGAATGAAAAAAAAAAAAACAGTATCGTGAAAATTGAAGACAGCAGCTCTTGGCAATGCCAAGTCATAGATGGGAAAACAGGCACTGGGAGATCTCGGAAAAGATGTGAATGGTTTTATTTGTGAGTTCGAAACAGGCAGTGGCCTAATGCTTCGAAGGAAGACGATAATGATCTACTTCACTCTCTAGCTTGATTCGCGTATGATATTTAAATTTACTGATATGTTCTGTTTAGCCTACTCCTGTCTCCTTGCATTTCAGTACGTTTTCAACAAACATTTCCCTCAAAATCGTTAGATCGCTGACGAAGACAAGATTAAAAATAGAAGTTCTCAAGTGTAGTGGAATCCTACTATATCAAAGATTACTCCACATTGTAAATCTTTGCTAGCAAACAGCCATAAGGGCTTTCGTGGATGATGTACACAGGAGTGCTGACAAGAAGGGCTTCCGGCCACCCTACCTACCACTAACTTTGCCGAAACCAAACTAACGTGCCGATCCCGTCAAGGTACGTGATCAGTTCAGGACAAAGAAGCGGAAGAAGAAGTATATTACGACAGCATTTTAAATTCTTAAATTCGATCAGTAACGAAAGGTCTCAGAGAGTTTGTACACAACTGTGTAAGCAGTTGCCTTTGACTTCAAACTGAAATTTGACTTTGTCAAAAGACGGGTCTATTAAAAAAAAACTTTTTTATTCATAATTTTCTTGGTCACATTTGACGTACTTGTAACGTACCGATTTCGACTCTCATGAGACATCATCAGAAAAAGTATCTTCTTACGAGATGTAACAAGTCAAATAGATACTTAGCGTCCATTTTGCTAACTTAATTTCCCACAGGCGCTAGCCAACTGGTTGACGTGTAGCTGGATATTAGTTCCGGTTATAACTTACCACAGTCCAAAACGGTGAACTAGGAGTATTACAAGTTCACCAAATGCGGTAAAACCCACGTGAATAATAAAACATCTCACACGACAGCCTGCAATGCTGAATGGTTCGACGCTATTCTTGGACTTCTTTTAAAGTCATGGCTCGAATAGGTTACTCTTAATCAAAGACGGTACGCCACATGACGGTACTTACACCGCACGTTCTCTCCCCCCCCCCCCCCCCCCCCCCCCCCCGGCTTTCACTTTTAACCGTTTTCTGGAGTGAAAGACATTAACGTACGGTTATTTTAATTAATATCGTCGTCACCTGCAGCAATAGGGAAAACATATTTCTCACCCTTTCGTTTTCCAGACTGTCCCCCTGGTGTTTTGAGGTGAGTTCTACACGTCTCAGTGGTAATGAAGTAAATGATGATACTTTTTCTTCTTTTTCCTGGGCTTATCCAGTGTCTACGCAGGGCCAAAATGCTATTCTATACATGGCTAGGAAGGAAATAGTGTACCTGAGTCGCGCGGGGTTAGCCGAGCGGTCTAGGGCACTGCAATCATGGACTTGTCCCGGCGGAGGTTCGAGTCCTCCCTCGGGCATGGGTGTGTGTGTTTGTCCTTAGGACAATTTAGTTTAAGTAGTGTGTTAGCTTAGGGGCTGATGACCTTAGCAGTTAAGTCCCGTAAGATTTCACACACATTTGATTTTTTTTGAACGTGTACCTGATCTATTAGCGTCTAGTGTTATACACGCGAAAGCGTCAGAACGTGTTCGAATTGCTTGCCAGCACACCAGGCCTCGTAGTTAATTCGGAGCGCGGATTCGATAAGGGCCGGAGCGACTCCCTGAATCCTGGAAGCGATGCGCTAACGCGCGCAGCTGTCGGGACGTGTTAAATGAGTGATCATATTATATTCTGATTTATGATAGATATTTTGAGAATAATCACTTGTGATAAGGTGTGAAACGGTTTTGGCGCAAATAAATTGGAACATTGTACGAATACGCAACGATAAGATGCAGCAACGTCCCATGGATTCTCTGAAACCTATCGTTAGAAATATACGTCCCTAGGTGGTGAAAGAGTTGAAATCAGTTTCATAGGAGAGGAACAGCTTGGATTGAAGACAAGTGAATCCACTGTAGATAACATTTTTCACAACAGCCGTGAGCACAACTTAAAGAGTAATTTAAACTAATAAAGAACTTCTTAGAAAAGGACGGTCACCCAAAGCAGTTTATGTGCTGGAAAGTCCATATGAAATCAGGAAAATAGTGACAAATTCAGCAACACAGATATGGGAATGAGTAATAACAATAAAGCTGTTATATAAGGCGGCCCTGTATGAACAACATTTTTTAATACATGAAATGTATTCGCATTTGCGAATACGGAATTCCGTCAGTTGCATAATGCAACGATGACAATGAAACTTGGTGCCGGGTTGTGTCTCGAAGCAGTTTTTTCGGCTTATTTCGATAAGCGGGAAATCCAGGTTTGAGTCCCTGTCCGATGCTAAGTTTCATTATCATTCGATTATACGGTCAATCATAGCCCTTGCGAATACATTTCACGTATTCCATAACAGCTATAGTCGCCGCACTGTCTGTTGCATGTAGAAGGATTTTCGGATCGTACTGCTATGGCATAACATTTTTCAAACATTTAAATGAATGACATTGTCCACAGCTTGAAATGATGTTCTGGCACAGATACAGAATCAACGTAAAAAAAATTTTAAAAGTTTGATCACTCATAGTTGACATTTAATATTCGAAGACAAGTATTGACTGACAAAACAGCGTACGCGACTTGCGTCAGGTTGTGAGAACTCTAGCATAAAATTGTACACTGAAGAAATGAAGAAAATAGCATATTGGTACTGGTAAAAAAATTAAAGAAATTAAAAAAAAGATGATAACGTCCTAAACAAGCGTTGAGAACAAAAATGTAGAACAAATATCGCCATTCAGTTAATGAAATTAATCGTGATAGAGCCACTGAGCAACAGAAAATTTGAAGCAATAGATGTAACCATACGAATAAAGACCAGATAAAAGGAATTAAATTTAGCAATAACAAGTCAGTTCTTACACTGCTGCTCGGGTATAAAAACTGGCTAGCAACGGGAACATAAGATGCATTCTGCAGGATTGTTAAGTACGAAATGAAACTACTTGCAATCTACGTGTGTAGCACAGTAGCTAGCGTTGCCACCTAGCTACGCTCAGAAGCAGACACGTGCCGTAATACTGCAGTCACAAGCAGAAAAACTGAAAATATGGTAATAAGAAACGTTTATGAACAACAGTAATGGAAAACTAGTAAAATAAGCAGCCGGGTCTTGGTGAGGAGGCCAGCTCAGCGCTACCGTGCAGCAGACATGCTGGTGAGTGTCGGCTGCGACGCACCAGTAGTAGTAGACCTGCGGGTAGAAGCCGAGCCCCAGCACGCCATAGTGGCCGATGGAGCGCAGGTCGTACGGCCGCGGCTCGCCCTTCTCCTGCAACAACACACGCACGTGACCACCGCACCTGCCACCATTTACTGGTTGTTCTTCTCATCCACCGCAGGTTTACGGCCAAATATCTGCTTTACACGAATATAGCCACTGTGCAGGCACTATGACTTTCGGATTCCTACCTGGTTATCAAACTATGGGCAACACAAGAAGCTGCGTGTTTATAGTAATAGACGGCAAATCATAGAGCAAAACTGAAGTCATATCAGGTGTTCCCCAGGGAAGCGTTCTGGGACCTCTGCTGTTCCTGATCTATATAAATGACCTGGGTGACAATCTGAGCAGTTCTCTTAGGTTGTTCGCAGATGATGCTGTAGTTTACCGTCTAGTACGGTCATCCGAAAACCAGTATCAGTTGCAAAGCGATTTAGCCCGCATCTCGTGGTCGTGCGGTAGCGTTCTCGCTTCCCACGCCCGGGTTCCCGGGTTCGATTCCCGGCGGGGTCAGGGATTTTCTCTGCCTCGTGATGGCTGGGTGTTGTGTGCTGTTCTTAGGTTAGTTAGGTTTAAGTAGTTCTAAGTTCTGGGGGACTGATGACCATAGATGTTGAGTCCCATAGTGCTCAGAGCCATTTGAGCCAAAGCGATTTAGAAAAGATTGCTGTATGGTGTGGCAGGTGGCAGTTGACGCTAAATAACGAAAAGTGTGAGGTGATCCACATGAGTTCCAAAAGAAATCCGTTGGAATTAGATTACTCGATAAATAGTACAATTCTCAAGGCTGTAAATTCAACTAAGTACCTGGGTAATTACGAACAACTTCAGTTGGAAAGACCACATAGATAATATTGTGGGAAAGGCAAGCCAAAAGTTGCGTTTCATTGGCAGGACACTTAGAAGATGCAACAAGTCCACTAAAGAGACAGCTTACACTACGTTCGTTCGTCCTCTGTTAGAATATTGGTGCGCGGTGTGGGATCCTTACCAGGTGGGATTGACGGAGGACATCGAAAGGGTCCAAAAAAGGGCAGCTCGCTTTGTATTATCACGTAATATGGGAGAGAGTGTGGCACATATGATACGCGAGTTGGGATGGAAGTCATCAAAGCAAAGACGTTTTTCGTCACGGCGAGATCTATTTACGAAATTTCAGTCACCAACTTGCTCTTCCGAATGAGAAAATATTTTGTTGAGCCCAACCTACATAGGTAGGAATGATCATCAAAATTAAGAGAAATCAGATTTCGAACAGAAAGGTTTAGGTGTTCGTTTTTTGATTTTTGCTTTTTGTGCCAAAACACAGCAAAGTTTTCACTGTCCTACCTCAATAACGCGCTGCGGAGACACAACTGCGAGAGAAATATGAAACTCTGTGTTATTAAATTCATTAAGTGAGGAACTGAGGTAAGGTCTGCAGCTTATGAGAAAACACCTCCCCGGTACGAAAAAAGCCTAACGTCTTCACTTATTTTGTTCCAAAACCCATAGCATTTCTCGTTTCACCAGCTATCGACGGCCCTTAAAAATTCTTTGACCAGAAAAGTCTGTAGCAATTAGATTATCATGGTAGATAATGAAGTTTTATATAATAATGATATGGTAAAATACTCTCCTCTTTGCCTACTATCATTTGCTAAAATCTCATTTCCATATCTGAAACCGTTTATGAAATATGAGGAATGTTGCGGATATTTCTCTCCAGCTTTATCGCTGGCGTTGCACACTTTTCCGAATTTCGTTCAGTGTCTTGCTTTCACGTAATGACTATGACCATTAACAAAACGATGGGCACAACATGAACCTGAGATATAAAGCTGTAAGTAAAGCAAAAATGAATTTTTTTACCGAATAGTTTCCATAAACTGTTTGAGAAAGACTGCAGGATGCGCGCCCCGATTCTGTCATCACTGACCGGCCGAAAGGTGGGAAACACTTATCGACCTCCCCTTCCGAACAACCGAATGAACTCGCCCAGCGCTTTGGACCAAAACTGGTCACAGCTTGCCGGCCGCTGTGACCGAATGGTTCTAGGCGCTTTAGTCCGGAACCACGAGGCTGCTGCGGTCGCAGGTTCGAATCCTGCCTCGAGCATGGATGTGTGTGATGTCCTTAAGTTAGTTAGGTTTAAGTAGTTCTAAGTTCCAGGGGACTGATGATCTCAGATGTTAAGTCCCATAGTGCTTAGAGCCATTTCAACCATTTTTTGGTCACTGCGCATCGGCCAGGGCATCCTGCGCGAGCTGTACACTGTCTGATCAGAAGAATCAGGACACTCCTATGTAAAGTGGAAGTGATCACTAGATGTCACGAGAAGCCTCTCATGAGTATAAAAAAAAGACGGGGAACACTGTGTTGTCAGCAGAGATGCAGTAATGGTAGATTGAGTCCAACAGGAGTGCACGGACAATTCGAAAGTGGGCTAGTCATTCGATGTCAACGAAGAAATCCAGCAGGCCGTTTCAGTAATAATGTCAGTAGCCTCTAACGTGAAATACTTTTAGTTAAATGTGATGCATAGTGTGCCATTAGCTCACGTGTCAAGAGTTAACCTGCCGCTTATTGCGTTTCATTACAGGAAACAGGTTGCTTCATTCTGACGAGTCTCTTATTAGTATGGTGACCTTACGGCCAGAAAAATGTCCATAATGGGAACTTCAAATAAAGGCGTGCGACTGCCTTGGGAAAGAACTGCTTTGATATGGGTGACTAGTAGTTGGCTGTATGTTGAATGTTACTTTCTGCTATAAAATCATAAAAATGACAAAGTAATGTATTCTCAGGAGATGAATGTATCTTGTTAATCCGCTTAAACGTATAGCGTTTTTACAGTGATGATGATTTTTCGATCTCTCTTGCCCATCTTTACACTAATGTTGTAATCTATATTCAGAGCTGCATCAGCTCTTCTGATCACCTTATTAATGGCGACAGGAAGGCTTTCGTTTTAAACTTTTCTTTCTCGAAGTAGACACGTAATAGGCACACCGTTTTTCTCGACTGATCTCGCTGGGCAGTCCCCATACCAAGAAATCCACGTCGAACGGTTCTACACTCAACACTTGACGAATCTCTGGATTTAGAGCACAAGATAGAGAACAACTCCGATCCTCCTACACCTTAAATCACTAACCGCCTCACATCCAGATCGCTGCCAGCGGAAACAGACTAGAGATTAGATAACTTGGTCCCAAGAAATTAGTAGATGAAGATCTGAAAAACACGCAGAGTGAACCCAACTTTTCGGGCTTTGGCCTTCAATCATTGTAAAATCCGACTGAGAATGGATGTTGTCCGATGCAAGAAAGATCATGACATTATGTACCCACAAGTTGAAACCATAACTGGCTATGGACAGCTACAAACCACGAAAAACCTTGGCACAAGGATCAACTCAGGACTTACAGCAAATTTTTTTGGTCTAGTATGTAACTATGTTTCTTTTCTGATGCTGAACGAGTATAAAAATAGGTATCTGTACATCACCGATAGCAAGGGAAGCTATTATACTACGTTACAGAATGAATAGTGAGTTTTTCATATCATGAAACTGAAGAGTTTCACATATCTAGAAATTAAGGATGGAATTTGTTCTTGCTCTCTGAACATCCACTTGGAAACATATATTGAATCATCTTTCACTTAGACGAAATTCGACTCAGTAAATACAGTTTCAAATCACTTACTTTGTAAAGCAATATTCCCACAGTTCAGCTGATGTTAAATATAATTTTCGGCTCACAAAATACTCTTTGAAAGCACTTAATTTTTAAGACACTATCCTTACAATTCAGTTTACATGAAATATAGTTTTCATTTATCAACTTACAAGATAAATTCACATCACAAGACACGGTGACTTCACACTGCAGACATCTGTGACTGCAATGGAATCCCCTCTCGTGGCAGAGGCATGCATGCTACTAACAAGTGTTCTTTTGCGATAAGATGTAATTTATTTATGTCACATTTGTGTTATGACAGTTTTCGTATGTTCACCATTATTGTTACATTTCTACCCAAATAGTCAAATGTGCCTCATGCTGTTTTCTCCATTTCTATACAGGCTGATGACGTACAAGCAGACTGAAACTGTCAGCAGATACAGGTTTGTTTTTAGCAGCTCATAGTGTAAAATAAAAATTAATTTCCCTACATATGTAGGCCTGCACAAATTTATAGTTTAACGGCCAATCGTTGAAGTCATTAGAGGCAGAATAGAAACTCTGATTGCTGAACGATGGGTAAGGAAAGCGGCAGCGGACATTTCAAATGAACCATTCTAGTATAGTAAGTGATTTAGGGAAGCCTTGGAAAACGTGAATTTGGATGACGGGATGGGGTTCGAACCAGACTCCTCCCAGATGAGAGTCTATAGTACCACCGTACTCAGTAAGATAATCAGAGGACTCGCATTACTGTGTAGAGTATAGATCATTATTTTAGTATTTGTTTTGACTACTATATTGACGAACGCTAAAATACATTATCTGGACATTTTACAAACGATGATAATACTTTTCATAAAGGGGAGGGGGTTGTTGAATCTTGCAACATTTTTCAGACTTTCGCCTCTAGCCAACCGTGTAATAGAAGTTTAATGTATTTTTATTATTGCTGATTCGTTTTATCGGCATTAGGTCGTGGTCCATGGGATGATTTTCTGCTTAAAGTTCGCCTTCCAATGCTGGGAACATCTTCAGAGACTTTAACGACTCAGAAAGCAGCTGCAGCGTCAAACAAAATCAGCAGTTCGAACTGTTTATATGACAGTATTCCGTTTACATGTGCTGCAGTCATTTTCTGGAACCAAAAAAATTACTCCGTAAAAGTAAGGTTTTTGCAAATGAGAAACTTTGTTCCGAGGAACCCAGGAACAAATATTCTATTCAAAGTAAAATGTCTAGCGATCGAGAAAATCTTGTCAGTACTGTATTTAATAGTCTACATGTTACATTATTACACTACTATAAATCAGTAACAAGTGAGAGACATCAAATTAAGAAGAAGTATTATCAGAAATCAGTTACAAGTTGGAAACGTTTCTAAATATATGCTCTTGGTCGGTAATGCAAATTTCCAGTCTCAGGACAGGGGAAATTATTAATGCATTGAAGATACTCCATTTGCAAATATCACTTGTTCCGTGGTAGAGGACCTTTTATCGAGATGCAAAATGGTACACGACTGTCGAATTATTGCTTGTCCATCCACGTGTTATGCAATAAGTTTTAAAAGTATATATAATTTTACTCACCATCAAACTTTGTTATTGAGGAATTAACAATAACTTCCTAATAATTTTAATGGATTGTATTATACATAACTTAAATATGTATAACTCGTAATACTTACAAACGCTGCAGAAAACACAATCTTATATCTCACAACAACAAAATCAATAGAAAATGCCAGAAACTGCTTATGGTGGTCTCTAGTGCGTGTTCCTTCATGTGATTCCAAAATCGGCCACTACACTGAAGCACCGACAAGGAAACATCACGCGTCCCGAGATACACTAACCTCCAAGTAAAACACATCTCTCTCTTTACATTGCCAAGTAATAAAACTTCGTGTGTTTAAAAGGGCTGGTGCGGGGCATCCAACTGGACACCACTTCAGCGACTTGCATGTCCTTGGTCTGTGCCAGTGATCAACTGGAGAAAGGGAACCTATATTTTCCTATAGTTTAACGTGGAATCCGAACTACGTGTCGTCTTGATGAATCTTCAAATGATTGAGAGGTGAACGGTTAAAGGCAACCTGAAGAAATACATGGGCCGACCGGAATTCGAGTCTCCGGTTTCTAGGGACGCCCTTTACAGCGAGACTACCTGGTCTAGATTTTAGCTCATTATGAATATGACCTCGATAGAGCTGTGCTCCCTCCTTAAAGTACCTCAACAAAACAATTTGAATATTTCTACGAAATTTCGTATATTAACAACAAAACAAACGGACTATTCTCTTATACTTAGATCCCAAAGTGCCACACTTACAATAAAAGCAAGACAAATTTCTTGTGTAACGCTGTGAAAACCACAGTTGGGAAACAACGATTAACTCCTACGATATATCCACAACAGACCAGAGGTACAGAGAAAACAGATGTCGTGGGATGCACCTTAGTGAATAGGAAGGGCAATGAAGATAGTAAAGAATAGGTGCAAACGACAGAAACACAGGGTATAAATAAACGAAACCAGAATAAAAATACAGCATCGAGTTATAAACCAAAATATGAAGCACAGAAACTTCTATGATGAAAGAATTAATGGTTAGATCATGGCATTTGAGAGCAGACAAACAAAAAAATTGTGTAATTTGTAATTTGATACTTAAGATGAGACACATGGATTTTACGAATTAAATATCTCATCACGTTTTCTAGATATCTGTAGACTATTTGCAAACAAAGAACTCATCAAATAAGGGCCAATATAATTGAGTAAATTTGTTAATCAATCACATAAATACGTTAACTTCCTGGTTTTGCAGCTGAAACTATGCTGAGATACGGCTCCACAATATTATTTCTTGTTGAGACAAATTTCTCAGGTCTAATAAAAATTTTCGTGGTGGCGGATGTGACTGGTATTGTTCTACTCCCGCGGCGGATAAAAAATCTTTTTTTCCTGGTGACACTTTTGTTATTTGGAGTTGTATAAACTTTCGAGTGTTATGCCGAAAGCCGAAACACACGAAAGTTTATACAACTCCAAATAGGATAAGTGTCATCAGGAAAGAAAGATTCTTTACCGCATATGCATTGTTACATGGAAGATTTGATCGAAGTGCTTTGGAACCTTTGTCTACGTAGATTAAGTTTGTTGCTGAGATTAATTTACAGCATATTCTTTACTAAATATATCTCTGGAAAACATGTAGGCAACAATGCATTCGATGTTACAAATCACTCCCTTGTAAAACTTGATATAGTGAAATATGGGAACAAATAGAACACGTGATACGTGTCATTGACTGAACACTGTCTTTACATTATTTATGTAGCTGTAACGAATATTGTTGCTGTTGGCGCGTTAGTATATTTTTTGAGGGCTAAACAGTCTACTGTATTCTAATGACATCCTTAATTAATATCACGTCATTGAACTCTCGGTATATACTCAACATGGGGAGCTGTAATTAATAGGTGCTCATAGTTCCTCCGTTTTTACATGTAAATATTTTTGGAAATCTGTTCCGCCGTATGCAGAATACAGTTCTGTTTATGTTCGAACATGTTTCGTCAGTCTGTGTCTTCGGCAGTATGTACATTATTATTTAGAAAGTTTGAGCTGTTACCATTCTGTTTATTTATCATTTACACATTATAAGTACTGTTCTTACGTTCTGAATTGTATTGTGGTGTGGAAAGTACATTTTAAGATAGTAACTTTAAACAGAATATTATGTTTATTGTAGGACCTATCAAAAACGTTCAAAGTTTCCAAGACATTCTTATACGATCCAACTCTATTCGACTACCATTGTAGCAACGAATAAAGTGTGCTTACGTAATATACAGCATAGCCGAAAAGACGATTTCATAAAGTCTGAAACACCTTTCAAATTGCCACAAGAACAGCGATCGCAGATTTAAATGTATTTTTGTTGAGTAATATCTCGTTAGACCTACGAATTAGTAATATCACTGAATTGTTGCCGAGATCTGCGGCCTGGAAGTCAAAGCTGAGTATAGTGCAGTTTATAAAAACAAAACCGATGTTAAGTTTGTTTTCATGACAAATTTTTTTTCGATTTAAACCGCCGCTAACAACGAAGGAAAACGCGCAGGACTTCATAACATACAACAGAGGCAAAATTTTATTAAAAAGTACTGTTTTCAGTCTATTAATACCAATTTCGAAGAAACAAAGTAAGCTTAACATGGAAAAACCAACCGTTGATCAAAAAGATATCTTTACGGTATGTGGGTAGTAGATGCTTAGGGCCTATTTTATGAGTTTGTTACGTGACCTTCCAGATAAAAAAAGCTTACAGTTATCAGTCGTACTTACAAAATGTTAACAAGATACTTTACACACAAAAGAGAAACGCAGGTGGTGAAAAATACTCTTTATTTGCAGTAAGCTTAACATGGAAAAACAATCATTGATGAGATATCTTTATGGCATGTTGGTAGTGGGTGCGTAGGACGTTCTTTATGAGTCTGTTACGTGACCAGACAGGTAGAAGTGTCGAAATTTTATCCTATAAGCATTTGTTATTCCGTAGTCGTTAGGAATGTTTAACAAGAGGTTAAAGGAACATAAGAAAACTTAAAGATAAATGACGCCCCGCATTTCCACGCAGAGGAAACACTGCAGGAACTTGTCGCTTATAGCGTTTGCACTTGTGACGCTGGTTGTCTAATTAATAGGCGTCCAAGCCGCATGCTACCAGTAGCCGCAGCAGCAGCAGAAGCTACGCTGACGTTTAGCAAACGAGGTCCTGCAACGTCACAGTGTTAATTAAACTGCTTCCGCCAATTACGCAGATGGTGCCCGCGTAATTCTTGTTAGCTCAAGTTTCAGGTAGAGGCAACTCCAGTCTCTCTCTGCCTTGTGCAGTAACCATACGACAGACATTTGAGTAGAACAACACCAACACTATGTGCCAGGGACTGTTATTATTTGAGTGTTGCTTACGGTAATATGATGAAACTGTTGCAGCTGTTGATATTTTATTTTCTATCACAGAGAGTAACTGGAAAGAACACACTACCGGTTATTTAATGTCACACTAACAGATGCATTCTTACTTGTCGGTGGCACACTTTTTACTTTGCAATTTCCAATCGCGTTTGGTCCTTGTCATGGCTTGTTCCTTCAGGAAGGAAAATTTTTTTCTCTCAAACTTACATCAGTGTACTGTATCAGTGACCTCTAGTGCAACAGTGAAAGTATGCCACTAAATGGTGATCTTTAGCTTTCATTCTATGTTTCCATTAAAATACATTACCGTTTTGCAGCGGAATTTGATGTCATTCATCAGTTCTTGCAACTTTTCGCCGAAACATTGTACCTGTAGGGTGTGCATGGAGTTCAGTGACTTCCAAAAAGCATGTCGGAAATAAAATCGTCTAAGTTTTAAATGCTTCGCACATATCTAGAAAAAGGATTCGAGAAATTGTTGTTGTATGGAATGAATGTGAAACCAAAAACGTGAGTATTGTGAAAGTAAATCGGTGCTGACAGATTTGACGAAACGAGGTCATGCTAGGGAAATACTTACAAGAGTGAAACGAATAGTTCGAGAGACAGAGGGTAAGAGCGGAGGAAGACCAGTTAGTGGGACACTGAGATAGAGGCATACAGAGATAGCAACAAGCAAATAAGTTAAATAAACAGAGGAAGAGAAAGTAGTTCTGCGATGAGTAAAATATTCCTAGTTTGTTGCTATAATTCTAAATCAAGACACGACTGTCTGTTTATTTGGTTTTCAGTCACAGTCCTTGAATTAGTATTTAAGAAGCGCCGAAGCGAATCAGCTACTACAAGCGTAACCTGATTGCACTAGATTTCTTCATCAGTAACTAGCAGCGTTTTCAATTTGTCTCGGCCATAACGGAGCTTGAAGTAGCACCATTGGAAACAAAGAGTACGGAATAGTGTAAACGCAGGCGAAAACCAGCATCCTGTCTCCTCAGCGAGAAATGCGGCGGCGTATGAAACTGAAAATACTTAGGAGCTGGTACCAGAAGAGCAGGATGTTGGACTGGATGACGCTGCCGTAGACGGCGTACCTCAGCAGCGAAGGGCCGTCGTAATGCGGTGCTGAGTCCGGTGCTCTCTGTGAACAGTGTGCGATCTCGTCTCACTACCAAAAGCTATATTTCTCACAGGTTACACTGTCTCCGTCCTCAACTATTATTGTTCCCAGCTTGTAACGTAACATGAGTAACCAGACTTTTATGCTGCCAAATCACCTATGGTAGTTATCCAGCCGGACATTCTCTTTAACAACGTTAGATTAAAACTGTATCCCACACCCTGACTTAAACCCATTCGTTTCCTAAGCAATGGATATTATTAAAACACTTATTGAAACTTTTGAGCATTTAGTTTACGTAAAAACTAATCCTGCAAACTACTCCAATGCATTTCACACTGCACTGATCCACTTAAATATGTTTTGTTATTCGGCTGCAAAGTATTAAATTAATATTCATAAATGAAGAGAATGAATGTCTGTTTGCATGGCCATCTTCCATAGCAGCTGATAAATTTGTCATTGGTTTCTTCGTCTTAAGCTTACCCCAATTAATTATGGAGAATTATACACTAGACACGTTACATTTTTATTTACAAAGCATCTTCTGTGATAATTCTGAAATTATGGATACATATATTTGCACATTTTTGTTGTTGTGGATTAAAACCTTTATAGAGTTGATGTGCAACTTACTTACGGATTTTCTGCCTGCTATTCATATGTTCCGCAAACAGCTGCTTTTCCCTTCGTTGTCAGCGAAGGTTGAGGTCGAAAGAAACTCTGTTGTGCGTATATACTTGGCAATTTTTGCCTTTTTTTTTCAAAGCACTTTCTCTTATCCTGAAATGGCATTATTCGCACATCATCCCATTTTAGAAATAGAACTGCAGAACCACTTAATATGACACTTAACATAACTTCAAATACATACAAACGACCACACCCTTCGTAGGTCACCCACTCATTATTAACCCCAGCCAGACTGTACTGACCACTACCATCTCCTTCCACAGTTTCTTTCTTATAATACTACCCCCCCCCCCCCCCCCCCTCATATTCAAACCACAGCTCCAATTCTCAACCCGGCTCCTCCTCCACCACTCACATCTCTGACGAAGGTATAAGAGATCTTCACTAATTTACACTAACTCACACCGACCCAACCATGCTCACTAACACACGCACACACACACACACACACACACACACACACACACACACACACACACACACATGCACACACACTCTTACAACTTACATGAAAAACAAATGAACAAACATAAACACTCTAATACTGTGCTTAGTGCGAATACATGTAACTGCAGTTCTATTTCTAAAGTGAAATGAAATGCAAATACCGCTTTAAAAAAAGACATGAAAATGCGACGTGTATTTGTACAACAAAGTTTCTTCCGACCTCAAACTCCGCTAACAACGAGGGAAAAAGCAGTGACTTTCAGAATATTTAAGCGCAACGCAGATCCACCATGAGTAAATTGAACGCTAATTTTATAGATGTTATATCACAACAAAAATGTACGAACATATGTATCCATATTTCCAGAATGACCACAGAAGATGCTTTGTAAATAAAAGCGTAAAATTCTCTTCAAGTAATTGCAATATGCTTAAGAAGGAGAACCCAATAACAATAGAAAATAATGAAATTTAAATGGTTGTTGAGTAATGAGAGAAGAGCGAAAAGTGCAGAAATATTGTTTTACTAATAATTTTATGACAGTCTGTTGTGTAAGTACCGCAAAGAACGTCCAAGCTGCAACGTAGCAACACGCTCCGGGCAATGGAGTAGCCGAGAAACTGATGTGGATGCGGTGGAGACGCAGAACAAGAGGCACTATGTAATCCACCTGCGGATGCCTTTTTAAGAGGAAGCAATTAAGATTTGATTTTAAAATAGTCAGTCGCTGCGGTATATTCATTCTGGAGTGATGTGTTCATAATAGCTCCAGACCAGGGCTATTGAATTTATCGTTTATATTTTTAAAAGCTGTTAGGAAGTTTAATATTACGAGGCACAGTGTCTGTAATTCTATTGGAAAAATTCATTATGTTTTTAAATGAGTGAGCGGTAGTTTATTTTACAAAAGGATTTGACGTGAAAGAGTACTCTATTTATTTCCAAACAATTTCATTTAGTTTGCAGTTTTTAAATTCTGCGCTTCAATCACTTTTTCCGTGGATCAACGTTTTGTGTTGAATTGTTTTGCTAGCGGCACCAGTAACGACAGATAGTTTTATATTGCAGTCAGATACTAAATCTAGAGCCGCTGTTATGACATTTCTACTGATAACTTAATTTTCCCGAGAGATTTTTATTTTAGCCTGTTATTGCGTCAGCTCCACACCGGCCAGATTTTAAAACGAGCATATGTTTTCAGCTGGACTGTAGAGCTCTGGATTGGAAGCTATCAAATAACTTTTAAATATGGTAAAATAATGTTTACTTTTAGGGAAGGGAACGGCCACAACATATTTGAATTATGTCTTCCAAAAATAAGTCTTTGTCATCTTCTTTCTGAATCCTAGTGTTCTTTGTTCAGCAACCTTACTGTTCTAGTGGCAGGGAGAACATTACGATCGCGAATGTGTTAGTGATCAGCCGCGAAACAGAATGGAATAGAATGACACACTACCCACTGAGTTTAAGTGATTGTGTTTATTTCTTTATACTTTACATACTTTGTATGACAAAATAACCTGAGTTTCATCGGTTTCGAACACCCACTGGCTATCTTCAGGATAAAGACATATGCTACATGCGATGACATAACAACTGTTTTTTTACAAGTTGACCTAATTTTATTGCACATATCACTGCTGCAAATTTTCGAGGAATCTGTCGTTTGTTCTTTGTGTTATTGTCACTTAACTGCTAGTGGGCGAATCTTTAACAAGTTATTTTTCTTCGTAGCACTATTTATGCACTTTTTAACGCTAATGCCCTTCGTGTGCGCTGCCCCAGACAGGCGTCGTATAAGCAGGCTTTCAAACTACTTTTGGTATTCTGTCCGTTGAAACTAATAGTTCTGTGTGACTCCCGAAACAAACAGCATATGGTTCATCTCACAGCCCTTCAAAATCCACATCTCAAGCACTTTGTGAAAATACTATGCATACATTTGCGCCTGAAACCGTACAAAGAGACCATAGCACCAAAGAAATTCAGAGGAGATCCAGTTGCCTGTTACTACTTCCACTTCCGAAAGTTGAACAGTGTTGGAGACGTTGAGCTGATACTTTCTAAATTTATCATTAGTGTAGGTCCAGCACAACAGAGGCTGTGGTAGCCGTAATCAATTCTGGTCTGTTTGGCTTCCAACTTCAACACATTTCTCACATACTTTTGCTAATACCTTTAACA
Source organism: Schistocerca americana (assembly GCF_021461395.2). NCBI lineage: Eukaryota > Metazoa > Arthropoda > Insecta > Orthoptera > Acrididae > Schistocerca > Schistocerca americana. The sequence continues at coordinate 320,428,037 of NC_060121.1, read as the reverse complement.
CCAGCATTAAGGAGCGTTAAGTCATTGTATTCGTATTTTGAAGACGTTTTGAATGCCATTAAAATAGTTGTATCATTCCACTTTGACATACCTATTTACTTACTGATCGATGATGCAGTCCGTGGCCTCCTTTGTCACCTGCCTTCATTCTTCTCTACCCATTGCTTTTCTTTCCAATTACCGACTTCCACTGCCTCGCGATCCGCCTCAGTATCTTCTAGCCACCTTTTCCTGGGTCTTATTTTCTCCTTCTCCCCTCGGGCTTTCCTATAAACACTTTCGCAACACGTCGAGTTCCTGCCATTCTCTGTACATGACTACCCCGTCTTATTCTTCCTTGCTTGATTTTCATACAATATTCATCTGTCCAAAAAGTGTTTGCAGTTCTGCGTTTGTCCTTATTCTCCAGCTTTCTTTCTCTCTCACTACCCAAATGTCTCTCCCAAAATATTCCGTTCCCATGTCAACAAGCAGCCCTCTTCCTTTGTAGTCAACACCCACTCATCCAATCCATACATTAATACAGTTCTTTATATAGTCTAATATATTTTGATTTTGGTAGTCCTACTGACATTTCTGAATATATTCTACAAGTAATAATAGCGTCAGTTTAAAATGCTATCCTTCTTTGAATTTCTGTTGTTGTCCTATTATCTCCTATCATTATCGAACTGAGATATTTAAAATTATCCACTTTTTGGTATTTTTTCCAATTTATTTTTATTACAGTCTCTCCTCTGTTCCTTCCAGGATCCTCTACCACAATTTACCTGATTTACGTGTATTCACGTTCAGTCCTAACTTCCGGACTGCTCCTTCCAATGTAACATAATCATCCTTCAAAGTTCTGACATTCCCAGAAGTTAATGCTGCATCATCAGCATGCGTCACCACCTGGGCCTGCTGGTTAAAGACTTTTCCCTGAGTTTTCTGGCATTTACCGAATTACCCTCTCTAGTGCTAAGTTAGAGAGTTGCACAAAGATAACATCTTTCTGTCGCAGGCTTCTCCTGACAATTCTGGTTCTATTCTGACCTTGCAATCTCTTGCTTCCATTGTCATTTCCGTCAACCTGACTAATTCTAAAGGGGTTCTAAAAATCTTTTGCAATTTGGAAAATGTTATTTCTGTCTTCGCTGTCGCATGCTTGTTTATAATCAACGTACAACTGATGCAGGTGCTTATCGTATTCATAAAATATCTCTGGCATTTGTTTCAATAAGATTATCTAGTTGATCCTGGATCTATTTATCCTAAATCCAGCCTGATAGTCACCCAGTAGTATACTGTCCACTCATTATTCTACCAGACAGGCTAAAACCTCACTACACACACTACACGAGGCGTATTCGGAGAGTAAGGTCCGATTATGCGCGAAATGAGCACCACTGTGAAAATCCGATGGAACTTTGCACAGATGTGTTGGGCAGTGTCTTCAGTGTGCTTGTCGATCGCTTCAAGTCGCTCTTTTCAGTTCAGAGCGGAAAGTGATCAAGTAGAAATTCCTAAAACAACAGCGTCTGCCGCCAAGTATGTGGATCTGGTGAGATATTTCACCTGATGCAGCCCACATAACATAAATGTTGTGCGTTTCTTTCTTCAAGACAATTCTCAGCCGCATTCTGCAGTGCAATGAAGCTCCTGCAGCGTTTGCAATGGGAAGTGTTTGATCACCCACAATACAGCTCTAAATTGGCTCCCTATGTTGTTCACCTCTGCTCACATGAATCGCTGGCTACGAAGACAACATTTGGGCACAAACAACGAAAGGCAGAACAGCGTAGAGAATTGGCGGAAAGCACGAACGGCTGCTTTCTTTGACGAGGGTACTGGAAAATTTGTACAACCCCTCAACAAATGTCTAAGTCAGAGCGGCGACTATTTAGAGAGGTAGCTGTTGCGAATAAAAAATTTTTGATTTCCACTATGGTTTTCATTTCGCGACCTATCGGACCTTACTTTCCGAACAGCCGTCGTACGCCTAAGAGAGTAATCCCTTGGTAAAAGCTGCACTCTCCCTTATCGCCTTTTTTAAGCAACGGCCAGATTATTGCCATTCTCCAACCCTTAGGCATTTCTTCCTATATCCATATTTCCTTCATTAATTCATTTACTGAGTAAAATAAACATCCTTGCTTCATAACAATCATTTTATTCTTCAATCTCACTTGTTAATTTGTTGCTTCAGTATATCAATTAATGCAAGAGTTAAGACGATTAAAAACAGGATCAAATTACTTGCCACCCTGCCTGCCATCAAACGCCGGAAACCTTGTCTCGATATCTTGAACCGTTCACATTTTTAATCAGCCTGTAGCTGTTTCAATATTTCCTTCTGCTAATTCGTCATTTTTATCATGTGGTACAGCGATGTTTATGGAAGTGTGTGTACTCACGAGTATCTTGTGGGTGATGGTCTGCTGGGAGAACTCCGCGCCGGTGTAGAGCGTGCCGTAGACGAGCGAGTTGGCGAGCACCGGGAAGCGCAGGAACAGCCGGCGGGCGGCCATTCGCTGCTGCCGCTGCGGCTGCGGCTGCGGCTCGTGCAGCTGCTGACCTGCTGTGCGGGGCTGCCTGACGCGCAGGCGACCGCTGGCATGCGCCGCCGCTGCAACAGACAAACTGGTCAGTCTCTTGCCGGAATAGGCGATCTACACCGCTCTTCGAACGCTGCAAATTAGATTTCTACTCTACGGCGAGCTGCCCTCGGCCCACTAGTCACTATGAGTGTCAGCAGTACGAAACGTGATGGATAATTTTCACGGTTGACGGTTGCTAAGTAAATGTGACTGGATTTGCTGTATGTCGAGGCATATGCTATCTGTTCAAAAGTGAAACTTCCTGGAAAATTAAAACTGTGTGCCGGACTGAGACTCGAACTCGGGACCTTGGCCTTTCGCGGGTAAGCTGTGAGGACGGGGCGTGAGTCGTGCTTGGGTAGCTCAGGTGGTAGCGCACTTGCCCGCGAAAGGCAAAGGTCCCGAGTTCGAGCCTCGGTCCGGCACACAGTTTTAATCTGCAAGGAAGTTTCATATTTTCGCACACTCCGCTGTAGAGTGAAAATCTCATTCTGTTCAAAAGTGTCCGGACACCTACTGGCACCCATTGTTACGGCGTGTATGCACCCTTCATCATGATGGCTAGAAATCTGTTGGGGACGCTTTGTGGGTTTGAAAGTCTGTGAAGGAAGGGCAGCCCATTGTTCCTCGTGAACAGAAACCAGGGAAGGTTGTGATGTAGAACTCTGGGGTCTAGCGCGATCTTCTAACTCATCCCATAAATTTCCTACACCTGCATCTACATCTACATACATCCTGCCCAAAACATCATGTGGTGCGTGGCGGAGGCTACCCTGAACCACTACTAGTCAATTCCTTTCCTGTTTCATTTGCAGATACAGCGAGGGAAAAACGACCATCTACATGCCTCCGTGCGAGCCCCTAATCTGCCTAACCTTCGTGGTCCTTAGGCGAAATGTACGCTGGCTGCTATATAACCGTTCTGCAGTCAGCCTCAAATGCGGTTTTTTAAATTTCCTCAACAGTGTTCCTCGAAAAGAACGTCGCCTACAATCCAGTGAGTCCCATTTGAGTTACCAAAGCATCTCCGTAATACTTCCGGGTTGCTCGAACCTACCGGTAACAAATCTAGCAGTTCGCCTCTCAATTCCATCGATGCCTTCCTTTAATCCGACCTGGTGCGGATCCCAAGCACTCGAATACTACTCAACAATGTTTCGCACTAGCGTCTTACATGCGGTCTTCTTTATGAATGAACCACACTTTCCAAAAAGCCTCCCAATAAACCGACTCGACCTTTCGCCTTCCCTACTGCAATCCTTTTATGCTCATTCCACTTCATGTCGCTTTGCAACGTTACGCCTAGTTACTTAATCGACGTGATTGTGTCAAGCAGCACATTAATAATGCCGTACTCTATCATTATCGGTTTATGATAACGTTGGAAGCTGAAAAAGTTAGTTAAAGTTCGTGCTGCGGCCGGGCCTCGAACCCGGACCTTCGTGCTTACTAGGCAGATGTGATGACCATTACACCACTTCAGCATTATGGTCAACATCGCTGCACGAACTACCCAAGTCAAATACCCTCCCACACACCAATCCACATCTCCCCTTATATTGTCACTGTTACCAGGGCTCTCCGATACTGGAATAGCACCCCAGCATTGGATGTAATGAGGAAGTGCTCTACTAAATGTGATCGTATAGATCTTAAATTAATTTTTCCCTTAGACATTTAAATCTTTAATGTATCTACGATAACGCAGAAAGCTGAAGAAGTGAATTAAAATTTGCGCTGCGGACTGTACTCAAATCAGGGTCTTCTTGCTTACTACAGGGCTATCACAAATGATTGAAGCGATTTCATAAATTCACTGTAGCTCCATTCATTGACATATGGTCACGACACACTACAGATACGTAGAAAAACTCATAAAGTTTTGTTCGGCTGAAGCCGCACTTCAGGTTTCTGCCGCCAGAGTGCTCGAGAGCGCAGTGAGAAAATGGCGACAGGAGCCGAGAAAGCGTATGTCGTGCTTGAAATGCACTCACATCAGTCAGTCATAACAGTGCAACGACACTTCAGGACGAAGTTCAACAAAGATCCACCAACTGCTAACTCCATTCGGCGATGGTATGCGCAGTTTAAAGCTTCTGGATGCCTCTGTAAGGGGAAATCAACGGGTCGGCCTGCAGTGAGCGAAGAAACGGTTGAACGCGTGCGGGCAAGTTTCACGCGTAGCCCGCGGAAGTCGACGAATAAAGCAAGCAGGGAGCTAAACGTACCACAGCCGACGGTTTGGAAAATCTTACGGAAAAGGCTAAAACAGAAGCCTTACCGTTTACAATTGCTACTAGCCCTGACGCCCGATGACAAAGTCAAACGCTTTGAATTTTCGGCGCGGTTGCAACAGCTCATGGAAGAGGATGCGTTCAGTGCGAGGCTTGTTTTCAGTGATGAAGCAACATTTTTTCTTAATGGTGAAGTGAACAGACACAATGTGCGAATCTGGGCGGTAGAGAATCCTCACGCATTCGTGCAGCAAATTCGCAATTCACCAAAAGTTAACGTGTTTTGTGCAATCTCACGGTTTAAAGTTTATGGTCCTTTTTTCTTCTGCGAAAAAAACGTTACAGGAGACGTGTATCTGGACATGCTGGAAAATTGGCTCATGCCACAACTGGAGACTAACAGCGCCGATTTCATCTTTCAACAGGATGGTGCTCCACCGCACTTCCATCACGATGTTCGGCATTTCTTAAACAGGAGATTGGAAAACCGATGGATCAGTCGTGGTGGAGATCATGATCAGCAATTCATGTCATGGCCTCCACGCTCTCCCGACTTAACCCCATGCGATTTCTTTCTGTGGGGTTATGTGAAAGATTTAGTGTTTAACCCTCCTCTACCAAGAAACGTGCCAAAACTGCGAGCTCGCATCAACAACGCTTTCGAACTCATTGATGGGGACATGCTGCGCCGAGTGTGGGAGGAACTTGATTATCGGCTTGATGTCTGCCGAATCACTAAAGGGGCACATATCGAGCATTTGTGAATGCCTAAAAAAACTTTTTGAGTTTTTGTATGTGTGTGCAAAGCATTGTGAAAATATCTCAAATAATAAAGTTATTGTAGAGCTGTGAAATCGATTCAATCATTTGTAATAACCCTGTAGACAGCCCTTCCCCATTACGTCCAATGCTGGGGTGCTATTCCAATGTGGGAGAGCCCTGTTAATAATTGCAATATAAGGGGAAATGTGAAATGGAGTTGGGTTGGGGAGGGTATTTGACTTGGGTAGTTCGTGCAGCAATGTTGACCATAATGCTGTGATGGTGTAATAGCATATCTGCCTAATGATCACCGGCACGGTAGCTCAGCGTGTTCGGTCAGAGGGCTGCTCGCCGTCTGTAATAAAAAACTGAGTGAAGGAATCAACTTGAACGGATGTCTCGTGACGTCCGCCCAGACCAAACCAACGAACAATACCGAGAAAAAGAAAAACAAAGTAAACTAAAAGGCCCGCGTTCGAGTCCCAGCTGCAGCACGAATTTTAATTCACTTTTTCAGCTTCCGACATTATCGTAGATAAATTAGAGACTTAAATGTCTCAGGGAAAATTTAATTTAGGATTATCGGTTTATTTTTCTCACTCATCTGCATTAACTTGCATTTTTTTTTTTTTTTTTTTTTTTACATTTTGAGATAGCTCTCATTCGTCTAGAAATTTTGTCTAAATAACCTTGCATCCTCCTACACCTTCCCATACACTATCATACCACCAGCACACAGCTGCAGTTGCTGCCCACTCTGTCCGTTAGGTCATTAATGTATGCAGGAAATAACAGCACTCCCACCACAGATCCCTGTGGCATTGCTGACGATAACCTTGTCTCTGATGAAAATTCGCCGTCGAGGTTCTGTTACTTAAAGTCTTTGAACCACTCACATACGTGGGAACCTATTCCTTATGTTTGTACCTTCGTTAATAGTCGGCAGTGTGGCACCCTGTCAAATGCTTTACGAGAATCTAGGAACTTTAAATCCACCTGTTACCCTTCATCCATGTTCGCAGTATATCACACGAGAAAAGGGCAAGCTGAGTTTCGCACGATCAGTCCTTTCTAAAACTGTGCTGATTTGTGAACAGAAGCTTTTCCCTCTCGAAGAAATTTATTATATTCGAACTGAGAATATTTTCAAGCATTGTGCAGCAAACCGGTGTTAAGGGTATTGATCTGCAATGTTGCGGGCCCGTTCTTTTGCCCTTCTTACAAATAAGAGTCACTTCCGCTTATTTCCAGTCGCTTCGACTTTGTGCTGGGAGAGATTTGCGACAAATGCAAGCTAAGTAAGGGGTCAATGCTTTGTAAAGCAGAAATGGAATTCCGTCAGGACCCCGCCACCTATTTGCTCTTAACCCTATCTAACGTAATACTGGACGTGGCGTGTAATATCGCTCTGATCGTGTCTGCCAACGCGGGTTGCGTGCACACGACATGCTGTCAGAAGTTCGTCACGTCACGTCACGTCACGTCTCGTCACGTCACGTCATTTCACGAAACAGGTGCTGCGTTCATGATGTCGACTGTTGACTGAGCAGGTATCCGAGTCCGATGTGGGGCTAGTTGGCTGCTGAGGCAGAAGTTCCAAGGACCCATCACGTCTGTTTGTATTTTTGTGTGTTATTTTTTTTCTGTATTTTATCGTGTTAAACTACAGTGTTGATAGTGTCGTACGACTGATATTTGTATTTGTACTATAAATGTAATTTATAATTTCATTAATTTTAGCGACATTGTGTACTGATTTGAACTCCCGTTATTACAAACATTTTATACCTTCTATCACTTTTGCACCTTCGCCTCTTATAGTCCATGTCGTTAAAAGAATTTTTTTCTTTTATACCAGATCTCTCCTCTTCAATACGCTTAGGTCATCGTCTTGAAGTCTGCTTGGCTGTACCGGTAAAAGTGCAGTTACCATGTTCATAGCTCTTCCATTGTGTGCTGCTGTAACGGTTAGCGTAACCATGGATGGGAAGCAAACACGTCGTATCATAAATGGAATGTGGATAGCCAGTCACAACGCTCGTTTGTAATTTCCTATGCATCGTGAATGACATGAACTGTTTGTGGCTAGTCCCGGCGGAGGTTCGAGTCCTCCCTCGGGCATGGGTGTGTGTGTTTGTCCTTAGGATAATTTAGGTTAAGTAGTGTGTAAGCTTAGGGACTGATGACCTTAGCAGTTAAGTCCCATAAGATTTGACACACATTTGAACATTTTGTTGTTGTTGACATGAACTGTTGTTTTGTGCTAGTAGCTAGACGATTATAGTTCTAGACTATCTGAACACTTCAAACGCTACCTTCCATTACGTGAGTTACTGTGATGTGCAGGTAACCGTGGCTGAGACTGGGTGAGACAAAGTGCGATTTTATCTCGGATTGATTTTTATGCCTGTTCTCGCATTTTCTCCTCTTTAATCACATTCATTTCTACTTTTTTCGTAAGGGCTTTGATAACCTAGTCATAGAGCGCCCCAAACTCACACGAAAACGCACACACACACACATACATACACACACACACACACACACACACACACACACACACACACATATATATATATATATATATATATATATATATATATATATATATATATGTATGACTAACGTACACGTTGATCTACGCTACACATAAATCCGTTAAGATAATCATTTTCTGGTATTCACGTACGTTGGCTTCATCAACTCAGAATTAAATTTCATCCTAACACAGATCAACAAAGCTACAAACAATCTCTGACCACAACCAAGAAAAGTCAGCACGGAAGGGTGTGGGAGGCTCAAATGGTTCAAATGGCTCTGAGCACTATGGGACTTAACATCTGTGGTCATCAGTCCCCTAGAACTTAGAACTACTTAAACCTAACTAACCTAAGGACAGCACACACATCCATGCCCGAGGCAGGATTCCAATCTGCGACCGTAGCGGTCACGGGGTTCCAGACTGAAGCGCCTAGAACCGCACGGCCACACCGGCCGGTGGTGTGGGAGGAGGCACGTGTGAGAGTGGAACTCAATACCGCACTCCAGCTGATAATTACTTCAAATATGATTTCTGTGGGTTTCACTCATCAATTCAAGCTGTGAAATTACGTGCCAACCTACCCACAGACACGGAATTCGCATCATATTCGGGAAAAAAATGATAGCTAGGCATTAGTTTAAGGTATTCTGATGAACATTCGCCTGTCAGTACGCAGCAAGGGAAGTCACAGCGCGCTTAGAGTAAAGACACATCGACTGTCAAAATTTTATTACTAAATTGTCGAAGTATTCGTGACAAAGTTGGCGAATTTACTGGCCTCCTCTTACACTCAGATTATTCTCTGGATTGAGAGCTGGTTGAAATCCGATGTGGATAGCTCTGAGATATCTAGGGAGTCATGGAAAGTATATCGGAAAGACGGAGGCCTTAGGAGGGGGAGTGATCATTTCAATTGACAAAAATATTTTCTATATTGAGGTGGGATGAGCGTGACAGTGTAGTTATCGAGTCGCATGTAACAGGTCTACGTGAAACCAAGTCAATTCTTTGATGTTTTTACCGGCCACCCGACTCTGCTGTGACAGTTCTAGAGTCATTCAAAGAAAGTCTATGGCCAGTAGTGCGTAAATATCCATAACATACATTAATAGTTGAAGGCGACTTTAACCTATCGAGTATAGTCTGGTATGTCTATGGATTCACTGCAGGGAGTGCAGACAGATGAACATGCGAAGCACTTTTGAATACGTTTTCTGAAAACTGTTTTGAGCAGCTAGTTCGGCAGCCACAGGCAATGGAAATATCTTAGACCTTGTAGCTACAAATAGTCCATACTTTACTGACAACGTCAGTGTGGAAACGGAGATGAGCGATCATGATGTCATTATAGCAATCCTGTTAGAAAGAGCAGATAAGCAGTTGTTAGCATCTCACTTAGACAGTGAACTGATATCGCTGAGTTCCAGTAAGATGAACGTAGAACAATTCTGGACAAAGTTCAAGCAGATTGTAAATAGTAATCTGGGGACTTTATACCTAGCCAGTGGATTAAGGACGGAAAAGACTCATCATGGTTTAATAATGAGATTTGGAAGATGCCGAGGAAGCATAGGCTGTCGCACTCTCGGTTCAAAAGAGAACGCGGAAATGACGACAAGCAAACGTTAGTAGAGATTCGTGAGTCTCTGAAAAGAACTGTGCGCGAAGCATACAACTACTACCACAGTCATTCTTTAGCAAAAGATTTAGCAGAGAACCCGAGAAAATTCTGTTCCTATGTAAAATTCCTAGCCCGCAGCTCATGATCGTGCGGTAGCGTTTTCGCTTCCCGCTCCCGGGTTCCCGGGTTTGATTCCCGGCGGGGTCAGGGATTTTCTCTGCCTCGTGATGACTGGGTGCTGTGTGATGTCCTTAGGTTAGTTAGGTTTAAGTAGTTCTACGTTCTAGGGGACTGATGACCATAGATGTTAAGTCCCATAATGCTCAGAGCCATTTTTTGTAAAATTCCTAAGTTGGTCGAAGGCTTCCAAACAGTCACTTGTTGACCATTCTGGTGTGACAGTTGAAGACAGCAAAACGTAATACGAAGTTTTAATTTTCACATTTAAGAAATCGTTTACATGGGAAATCCGTACAAACATACCGTCATTTGACCATCGAACAGACGCCCGTATGGACGACGCACTAACAAGCATCCCTGGCGTAAAGAAACAACTGAAGGAGTCGAAAACAAATAAGTTACTAAGTCTCCAAATCCCGATAGAATCGCAGTTTGGTTTTTCAAAGCGCACTCTGCGGCACAGCGCCCTTACTCAGCTTGCATTTACGCGAAGTCCCAAGTGCCTAGAAAGAGGTGCAGGTGAGTCCTGTGTGTAAGAAAGGCAAAAGAACGGAACTGCAAAATTACAGAACAATACCCTTAACATCGGGTTGCTGCAGAATCCATGAACAAATTCTCAGTTCGAATATAATAAATTTTCTTGAGATCGAGAATCTTGTGTCCACGAATCAGCATGATTTTAGAAAGCATGGCTCTTGCGAAACTCAGGTTGTCCTTTTCTCACGTGATAAGATGCGAACTAAGGATGAAGGACAACAGCAGATTCTAGATTTCCGGGAAACAATTGTCACGGTGCCCCATTGCACGCTGTTAAAGAAGGTACGAGCGTATGGAATATGTTAACAGGTACTTGAGTGGGTCGAAGACTTCTTACGTTATAGAACTCAGTACGATGTCCTCGATTGTGAGTGTTCATGAGAGACAAGGGTATCGTCAGAAGTGTCCCAGGGTAGTGTGATAAGATCGCTTTTATTCTCTATATACAAAAATGATTTGGCGGTCAGTGAGGATAGTAATCCACGGTTGTGTACGGATGATGCTATGGTATAGTAGGGCGTCGAAGTTGAGTGACAGTAGGCGGCGCCGGTCGGAGTGGCTGAGCGGTTCTAGGCGCTTCAATCTGGAACCGCGCGACCGCTACGGACGCAGGTTCGAATCCTGCCTCGGGCATGGATTGTGTAATGTCCTTAGATTAGTTAAGTTTTAGTAGTTCTAAGTTCTAGGGGACTGATGACCTCAGAAGTTAAGTCCCATAGTGCTCAGAGCCATTTGAACCGTTTGAACCATTTGAACCGTAGGAGGATACAAGATGACTTGGCAAAATTTGTAGTTGGTATGCAGCTAGGCAATGGCAGCTAGCTCTAAATGTAGAAAATGCCGATGAATAGGTAAACAAACCCATAATGTTGGGTCACAGAGTTATTAGTGTCCTGCTCGACACAGTCGTGCCGTTTAAATACCTGAGCGTAACGCTGCAAAACGATACGGAGTAGAACTAGCGTATGGGGACTGTGGTAGGAGAGGCAAATGGTCGGCTTCGGTTTATTGGGGGAATTCTAGGAAAGTATGGTTCATCTGTAGAGAAGAGGTCATATAGGACGTTAGTGCTACCTATTTCTGAGTATTGTTCGAGTTGAAACGTCCCCTTAGAAAAATTATACATGACTGTGTTCAAACTGACAACAAGACTGGAAAATTCAGATTGTTCGAAATGTTTCATCACTATGATGCTATGTTTTACTCGGTCTTGTGTAGCTTGAGACCAATATGCTGAGAGGAAGGCATGGTAAAATTCTCCTTCACTGTGACAATCGCGGATGACCGATCGCATTCTTACAGCTGGTTCATTCTCTAAATAGCCACACATAAATTCTAATCTGTGCTCAAATGACCAGTTGGGAGGAAAACAATGAGAGAATTGATGGAGCCACGCTTGTGGATGAATGTCGTTGCCAGAATTCTTAAATGTTTTAAATTTACGTGTAGTAATGAACAGCTTATAGTCAAAATCATCATGTCGGCGAGTCGCATATCGGTCATTGTTACGTCGTTTCGGCGGTTCCATTTCAAAATTCGGTGCACCTTGCCAATTTCTTTCATAATTTCCGAAATGTCCTGTGTTATTATTTTGTGGTTGTTCCGTATTTCTATGTCCCTCTTCCCGTACTGTAGCGCGAGTGTCCTCTGAAATATGTAATTCTTGTATTACTTGTGCCAACCGATCTTGTACTTCCCGGATTTCTCTTTTGTACTGTGTATTGATTTGATTTTGATTTTGTTTGAATTTTCTAATTTGTTCATACTCTTCAGTGTCCGTGAAGGCTACAGGTCTTGTGTCATTCAGATCATCATCTACCTTTGTAGATAAGTTAGTGAACTGATCTGAAAGCTCGGCTACTTTATCCGATAGTGAAATTATTTCCTCTGTGTGTTTTTCTGAACCAACTTTCAGAGTGTCCATTTGTGTTGAAATCGTATCTACTGTGTCCTTTAAGTTTTCCTGAGTTTTTGCAAGTTGCGTAACCGAATCGGTAGATGCAACTGAGTCAATTTTAGCTTGCAAGGTGTCGTGATTTTCATGAACAATAGTTTGCAGTTCTTTTATGGCTGCTTCGTGATTCTGTAATGCATTTTCATGACGCGAAAAAATGGGTTGGAAATGCTCACAAATTTGTGTTTTTACGTCATAACAGACTTTTGACATTTCGATTCAATGTTATGTAACTCAGTAGTTAAATCTTCACGTGTTTGTTCAAGTGTGGTGTCCAACTTCCGAAGATTTTGTTCCATTGTGTCTAACTTTTGAAGCTTTTGCTGTGTTTGTCCCATTTGTTGTATTAATTGTAATAACAACGCACTGGTGTCTGAAACATGTTCCTCAGTGCTATTCGGCAATGCATTTGAACCGGCAATATTTGCATTTTGAAAAGCAGAAAATGTGTCTTGACTTATATGAGAAAACGGCGAGGACGCAAAACCTGAATCTACATTATTTGCAAGATTGTGTCCTGTCATTTCGGATTCCTGAGGCATGCTGCTGCCGACCGATCGATCGATAATGCTTCCCTGTTCACTAATTCTTACACTGCCTACACCATTATTTGCAGCCCGCTCCATATCCCTATGCACTATTACCAAATTACTACTTTGAACATTAGTTAATTCATTACTCGTCGGCGCTAACAAACTGCTTTCGTCTTCACTGTCATTTCTCAGTTTACTTTGTAGCCTAGTATTACGTTTTTCACACGCCATTATTGTCACAATATTTCACACGACAACACAGAAAAACACTATTTGAAGAACAAAACAAGAAAACACATTAACATAACATTGATAATAATATCTCGTTAATTGCAAGCGCAGCTGCGAAATACTTGGTGCAAATCTACGTGCATGCCACAACTATTTTACTGTACAAGAATGAAAAACTACAACTACAAATGAAATTCTCTCTACAATTACGCGGTAGCAACAAACAATGGCTGCACTAATTGCACAAACTACAAGAAAAAATCAGAAGATTCCAATGAGGTATCCTCGGCTAAGGGTCGACATATGAAACGTCCCCTTAGGAAAATTATACTTGACTGTGTTTAAACTGACACACAATATTTTTAGCGCAACGCAATCTGACTTTCAAAAATCCCTACAAAAAAATGGCCCTGACTAAGATTAACCTATACCTTTCACAAATCACTTACCTCACCAAAAATCTTCGTTACTCGAACTACTGCAATACAGCGAGCGCCACTACTGCCAGCTAAATAAAAGATTCAAACTACTGAAGGCACTAACAACTGATAGGCATAGTTAGCAAATGAAAGATTTTGATAGAGAACAAACAATGTATTTACCTTACTAGTGTTCAAATGTCATAATATATATAGCAGTTCATGACATCCAGTCTCACAAATTTCAAAACTCCGCCATTTCTCTCCCCACATCCACCACTGCTGGTGGCTCACCTCCAACTGCGCAACGCTACGGGCTGTTCACATCCAGCTGCCCAACACTACAATGGCAGACAACAACGCAAACTAGCCACAGACTGCACACAGCACAGCCAGTGATTTTCATCCAGAGGCTACATGGCGTTACCAATAAGAAAACCTAAACAGCAAACAGCGTACTTACAGAGTGTTTGGTATCCTCACCAGGTCGGATTGAAAGAAGACGTCGAAACAGTTTCGAGGCGGACTGTTAGATTTGTTACCTCTACGTTCGAACAACATGCAGATGTTGCGGAGATGCTTCGGGAACTTAAATGGGATTCTCTGGAGGGAAAGTGACGTTGTTTTGGAGCAACAGTATTGGGAAAATTTAGAGAACCGGCATTCGAAGCTGACTACAGGACGCTTCTGTTGCCTCCAACATACATTGCGCATAAGGACCACGATGATAAATTAGGGCTCATACGGAGGCATATAGACGATCTTTTTCCCTCGTTTTGTCTGCAAGCGGACGGGAAAGGAAATAACTAGTAGCGATTCAGTGCAGCCTTGCCGTGTGCCGCAAGGCGGATCGTGGAGTATCGATGCAAATGTAGATGTAGATCAACACATAGAATACGGTGTTCTTTACTGACAAAGGCAATAAACACGAATTTAGGTTCGCGAGTTTTTGTCCTATCCGCCACATATCCATGACGTGTGTGACAAAGGCTACCACGAGCCATAGAGCCTGAATGAATGGATTTAAAATCGTTGCACGCTAAACTGCGTGGTCATCAACGTCCCTTCTCAAGATCGTGGTACTGGTGTATAAGTAGTTACTCTTGTAAAAACTAAAAGGCTACAGAGGCTATTTTTATTCTTTTTATTGATGCTATAACTGTGTTTTCAGCACCTGTAAGCGCTTGAAAATGACTGCAATTGCAACAGTGAATATAAATGTACAGTCAGTGGCGAATATGACGATATTGAGAAAATTTTACGGGACTGTGAGCCCACACGGAATACAATTGGGATAAATATACCAAGCGAGGCATGTGATACATACTGAAATACCGGAGAACCAAAATTAAGTGAGATAAAACGATTACTATAATTACTCTCCATATCTAAATCAAATGCAATCAATTCGTTTCATCCGAAGACAGAAATCATTGGATTCAGTGAGTCTCACTGGCTGCTCTATATTACCACACCATTAGCTGCGACCAACGGTCAGTAACACCACGCAATGGAACAGTTACGGACAACGTAATTTAGCTATAACTGGTTGCACCTTTCCAAGATTTAAAGTCCTCGTTTTAGGAAACCAACCTGTAGCTAAATAAATCATTTTATTGGCGTCCATCTTATGGCTAAATTTTCTTTTTGGAGTTTATTCCCGCAGTCGTTGTAAAGGTCATCTTCAGGATAAGTAAGCTTCTCCCAAGAGAGAAAAGAGTACATGCTCCGATATATGCGCTATACCGAAGTTTCTTTCTCCTACTAACTACGATGAGGTCCTCACCGTTGCCCTAGCATCGGGCCATTGCAACTTGCTCCCAGCCAAATCATCTCGTTCAAGATTTTACCAGGAATATAATCCGAAGATGTCTATTGATAAGGCTACAGTAAAGGCATTTATAGGGCTCTGATATATAAGGTCAGTAGTCCTAATTTATGAAACGATAACAAAAATTTTTAACTATCTTTAGAAGATCAAGCTGTACAAAAAAATTGGTACTTATAAATCTATGGCAGATTCCGAAATTTTCTATGGCTGTGAGATCTAGACATTTACCAAACGAGACAGAAATAAGATTCTCGCATCTCAATTGAAATTTATAAGAGCTATCAAAGATTGTAAAAAAAATTAGATGAAATACACTACTGCCCATTAAAATTGCTACACCACGAAGATGACGTGCTACAGACGCGAAATTTAACCGACAGGAAGAAGATGCTGTGATATGCAAATGATTAGCTTTTCAGAGCATTCACACAAGTTTGGCGCCGGTGACGACACCTACAACATGCTGACATGAGGAAAGTTTCAAACCGATTTCTCATACACAAACAGCAGTTGACCGGCGTTGCCTGGTGAAACGTTGTTGTGATGCCTCGTATAAGCAGGAGAAATGCATACCATCACGTTTCCGACTTTGATAAAGGTCGGATTGTAGCCTATCGCGATTGCGGTTTATCGTATCGCGACATTGCTGTTCGCGTTGGTCGAGATCCAATGACTGTTAGCAGAATATCGAATCGGTGGGTTCAGGAGGGTAATATGGAACGCCGTGCTGGATCCCAACGGCCTCGTTATCACTAGCAGTCGAGATGACAGGCATCTTATCCGCATGGCTGTAACGGATCGTGCAGCCACGTGTCGATCCCTGAGTCAACAGATGGGGACGGTTGCAAGACAACAACCATCTGCACGAACAGTTCGACGACGTTTGCAGCAGCATGGACTATCAGCTCGGACACCGTGGTAGCGGTTACCCTTGACGCTGCATCAGAGACAGGAGCGCCTGTGATGGTGTACTCAACGTCGAACCTGGGTGCACGAATGGCAAAACGTCATTTTTTCGGATGATCCAGGCTCTGTTTACTTCACTTACCTTTGCCTCCGTTTGACTCATTGTATACTAGATGGCGTTGTGTTGCCATGGAGACTTGTATACATCCAACATTCGTCTGCCTTCAATGTGTCCATTGTAGATCACTGTCTGGTAAGGCCATACTTTCTCCTGACACATCTTACAGTTACTGCTCATAAGGACTTTGTTCAGAATACAAGACTTACTAGAAGATGTGACTCTGCAAATATCAATAAACTTTTAGTTTATGCACGTTGGAGGTTGGAGCTTCAGCACATTGCAGTCTCATTGCTTGAGGCGCACTGGCTGGTATGACAAACGGATAGGTAGAGTAGGACCAGTTCCATGGACTGCACGTTCGCCGGACCTTAAACTGCTGGTGTATGCAACAGATCACCCGATGCAGAAACTCGTCATCGACATGTCACGGAAGCCTGTGAAGCCTTAGAAACTATCAGGAAGTATCTGAAAGAGTGCGACAGTCTATAATTCGACGAGTGCATTCGTGTTTAGAAACAAGAGGAGACCATCCCGAGGATTTATTATGTTTATATAATGATGAGCTCCAATCACCAAAGTTGTAAACTTTCATTAGTAACTCGAATACGAGGAATTTTTAGACATACTTGTATGTGAGCTTTTTTGATGTTTTGGTGCAAGGAATCTGTCTCCAAAGTTTGTAAGAGCTTCTTTGAAACATTCTATATATCTTCTCCTTGTAACTGCAGCTTAAGTTTGGATTATAATTTCATTAGAAATTCATTAGCAATTTTTTTTTAAATGTACTGCTGTGATTTCAATTTCAGTAGCTTGAGGGATATTTGTTAGGAACGAAGATATTATGCCCAGTTAAAAATGTTTATTTTAGAGCAGCAAATTAGGGCACATCATTAGGAAGGAACTGATCCCCTTCAGCATGGATAGGGGCTCGCAATGATGAGGACATTATCCATTGCGACTGCTAAAAGACCAGATAACAGGGCGCGTTTCGAGTCGTGTCTGGATAGCTATGTCGCCAGAGCACTTGTCCACGAAAGGCAAAAGTCCCAGGTTGGCGTTCCGGTTTTAATCTGGCAGGAAGTTTCAGTGCAAATAATGTTTCAGATACTTGCTGCATGCTGAATATATACAATTGTATCTGAAGAACGTTCCTTAACAGTAACCAGAAGCAGTTAAAAAAGTCACCTGTTGCCTGCAGTCGAGAGGTTCACCCGAATTCCTATCTTCTGTATGAATGAAGATAGAAACCGTGGGTGAATTTTAACCTCACAGACGTATCCCCTTAAAAAGGCCCATTAGTGATATTAAACGACCTACATGCCAATTGTACAAGCCAATGAGCGAATAAGCGAGCGAGCTAGCTGCACCAGGACGCCCCTATTGGCAACCACATGAACCGGCAACTTACATCCGTTGTTAGGGTACATTTTTAGACTTAGTTAAAAAATTAACGTTCACCTCGAGTTTCTATTTTCATCCTGTTGGAGATATTTTTTGTGAAGACGGATATATCACATATATCACATACGTAAACATAGATTATGAGACACAGAATTTCCAGTTTGCAGAAGTCAGTTATCAAACTTCTACATGTAGTTGGTCTATTAGGCACGAAAGTCAATAGATAAGTGTAATTATTTCACAGTGTCCCTTGATTTTATTCTTACTACACGTAAGTGTCCCATGTCATTAGGCAGTAATGAACCGCTCTTTCGTGACTAGAAAACAAGTCTCATTAATCATCCACCTTATTTACATTTATTGATCACAGACTGTTCCCAAGAATTGGAAATACACCTGAAAATTTCAGCACTCGACTCGTTTGGGAGGTCCATAAAGTGTGACGTACAAACTCAAGACAAATCCAAAATTAGGCTGCCATCAGCCCATGGTGCGACTGAAAGCGCTTGCTGAGCAGTGCATGTCGCGTCGAATGTGTTCTAGTTTGAGTAAATAAAGTGGCAAGTCTCATGTTCTTCATCATTAATTTGTGTTATTTTATCAAATAGAAAATGGCCGACAAAGCCAGTGACAGTAGAACAATACTAATATCTGTTTCTGCCAGTTACTATATGTATCTACTTTATCTTGTGGTCGCTATGGACATTATGTCTCTGTGGCTGTTTACATTACACATTTTTTGTTGTGAAGCTCAAGTAAAGCACGCAGGTGACGATTAGAAATTGAGGCTATAAATATTCTTACTGGCAGCAGCAAATGTTTGATAGTAAAAACCATCTGAATTTGTCATTGCTTTTCTGGCCCATAAGAACCGCACTGTGCGACGTTATAATTATCTTTGACACACAGGTGACTTAATTTTACGTCCGATGTACTTGATTTGAATGAAAAGATGTATTACTTTTTTAATCCTCTAGAGATTACGATATAATTCTGTTGAATTCATAGCTGTTTTTGTTAATCCAAGATAGACTACAAGCACTCTATTTACTTTTTAAGCTGTCGTTGTGTGATTCCAGATCTCAAGTTTTACGAATTATGCCAGACATTACTAATAGACATTGAAAGTCAGAACTAGCAACTATTGCAGTGATGTAATACGATTCATGGGGATAGCTGCAATGAAATAATCCCTTCAAACTTGATCAAAGGCACTGCTCAAGTTATTTGTTGATACCATATTTAAAAAAAGAAGAAAACAGACTTTTGAAGCAACTGAAAATTTTAGTCGAAGCAGAACGTCAAAATACATCGATCTGGATAACTAGTATCACCTAAAAGACAACGTTAATTTTTGATTAATTAAAATCAATTAAACGAAATAATTTGAAATACGTAATAACAAAATTCTTTCCGATTTTTATTGTGGTATGTTTTTCTCTGAGGAAAGTTAAATTCCATTATGATGCACTGATTCTTGCTTGAAACTGTTATTCGATTCAACTTAAAATTATGTAGAGGATATTTGCAGTTAAAAGACATACTGTAATTATGAGATATGGCTCGCAGATGCCTAAATAATCACAAAACGATTTCAAAAGAAGCTCCTTCAGGTGAATGGGAGCAATGAAAGACAGTGACAGGCTATGGCTGACTTGAAGCAACAGAGGACGCTGACACCTGCTGTATGACGGAACTGTTTTTCCATTTTAAATAATGTTATGGTGGTAACATCGATGACAGTCATATGTAATTCAGACATATGTTGTATTTCCCCTGGAAGTTAAGAACAAACAAACACCCCATGAAGCTTTTCTTTGATATTAAAACCAGAATATAACTATTTCGGAAAAGCTGTGATAGATGCATTTCGGAGTGGGGTGGACATAAATTTGCTTATAAGATGAAGAACTTGAAAAAAAATATAGAAGTGATTAGTAAGGCACAATGTCTGGACTACTATAAGAAGCACTGGGCAACAGGAGACGATGTAAATAAAAATCAGGACGAATTATTTTGCACGAAGAAGCGGAAATGATAACGTGATTTTATATTCTTGCCACTTATTGTCGAGCATTCAACCTCCATTCCATAGTTACCAAATCTGCCGTTTTCTGATATGTAACACAGCGATTCCAGAAGTTGGAGATTCATGGGTCTTGAGAATCGCTGCTTCTTGTGACTTTGCATCAGGTTTTATACGGACGTGTTGACGTCAGTTTGACTACCCAGCTTCTAGTAACCTGTTCCCGACGTTTCGTGGCGACAGTCTGCCTGTAACCTCCTCCCGTATTTCAGCTGTTGTCATCCCTTTGTTTATCAGAGCCATTCGAATAATCCTACCATCTCCTTGAAAAGACTTGTATCTGCTATTCTTGCCACACTTTTGTCCACTGTGACAACTCCTGTATGGTTAAGGTGCAGTAACAACACAGTCCTGGTAAACAATGTAGAACAGTTTTCGTAAGAAATACATAAACCCAAAAACTACTCCTTGGAGAAAACGTAAATCATAACAACTGTTTGTGGAGATTCGTAATACGCACAGAATTTCCACACGTCTGAACTTGGGCTGACTGCCCCAATGAAGACTAAGTCTAGTTTGAGATTTACTTGACAGCGGAAGCATACAGCAAGCGGTAAGGTCGACAGCCAACACCAAAAGTTTTTACCGTCCGCGCTGTAGAGGCCTCAGTTGGACATTCAATACAGCATGACCAGAGGAGGTCCACTTGCCGCTTATTCACCTACCGTTTATTGTCATCTTTTGGAGTCTGACTAAGGTCCCTCTGTCCCTCTGATGGCAGTGACAGACACTGTCAGCTCCCTTATTCGGTTGTGGGTGGCACACAGCACGACGTCACAGATTGCGAAGTATCAAATGAGATCCGAAGATCTGCAGATGCAGTCGGCGTCTGGCCTAGTGACTCGATGGAAGTCTCATCGATGTGTCTCTGCGCTGGCCAAAATACCAAGACAGCATAGTGGTACAAGAGTAGCTCCGAGAAGCAAACATGTTCTTGGGGTCAGCGACCTCTAATAGCGCTCGCGCAGCCGCCTGCTGGCCTAGGCAGTCTGATTCATCGTGCCTCTGTAGTTTGCAGATTTAGCCCCTTTCAGGTTAGGCCGCTTGCACAACTTTAATGTGAGAAGGGTTGCCGGGCTGTAGAAAATGGTTCAAATGGCTTTGAGCACTATGGGACTCAACTGCTGAGGTCATCAGTTCCCTAGAACTTAGAACTACTGAAACCTATCTAACCTAAGGACATAACACACATCCACGCCCTAGGCAGGATTCGAAACTGCGACCGTAGCGGTCGTGCGGTTCCAGACTGTAGCGCCTAAAACCGCTCGGTCACTTCGACCGGCACCGGGCTGTAGAACAAACGGCTCATACACAGCACAGCACTGAGTCCATCTCGTCATCACACGTTTTTCACTCATCGTAATAAATCCAAATGGGTGACTTGTCGATATTATGCTCCTATGTCCCTCATGTCAATGACCCTACCTTAGTCAGACTCCAAAAGATGACAATAAACGGTAGGTGAATAAGCGGCAAGTGAACCTCCTCTGGTCATGCTGTATTGAATGTCCAACTGAAAATTTCTAGTAACGTTTGTCACACCTAAACGCTATCATGTACTAACATCATCCTTTACTAGCAAGGACTTTTTTTTCTTGGAACTGAAATAAATTCGTATAAGAATGATATTTGAGTCCAGATGTTTCACAAGCACGAAAAAAATGTAGCATTTTCTTTCTTATTTCTCATGTGATCTGTGGAGATGGTGTACACTGGGAAGTCCTTATGATCGTCTTTCACTATCGTTTCTCCTATTTTTATGTCAGTGGCTTCTATGTCACAGTGCAGCGACGTTTTAACCAATGATTTGGTGATCTAATTTATTCTACAACCATATCAAATGACTGAGTCATGCTAATTGCCAGTAACTTAACATACTACACAAATATTCTCGCATTTCCTTTTGAAAAAATAGGTTTATGTAAGCGAAGATACATACTTTGACAATGACTTTTGTTCCACTCAGGTCTAATGATTGTTGATACGTAAGTAAGGGAGCCAGTACGTTACTTTAACTGTTTGCCCTGCAATTTTTCTGATACATGTACCTTTTTCTGTTGCAGTTGTAGCACTTGAAAATGGCCTAAGGTCAAAATCTAGATTGTGGAATAAAACCTATTGTACAGTCAAATGGCGGTTATATCTTTCAACAAGTTTTATATGACTGTAGCTCCACACCAAAGTAAAATCATGTCGTATGTTTGGTAACGTTAAGTTAAAGTGTTCATGGTATACCATTCTTCATTTTCGTCACTGTAGATCTTTTAGCACAGTTACACCAGCAAAGCGGTAGGTTACAGTTTGGCGACTCTTGCAGGCCTTAGAATAGAGGGTACGTGGGAGTCGCTGCACTTTGGCGCCTCACCCTTTCAAAGGGACGGCAGGTGTAACCAGAGGCTGCTGTGGTGGACAAAGGTCGACAGGAATCGCCCTCTCCTGCCTGCTGTCGTGTAAGCGCGAGGAGATTGGCTTTCGATCCGTTGCATCTGGCGACCGCAGAAGCCTCTGCCAAAGGCTACAAGTGTTGAGGGAGAACTGGGGCGCGAGGAAGACACAAAGCAGTCCTTGTGACGAGGCTGTAGAGGCTGCGGAAGACTGAAAGAAAAAGAGGACGCGAAACACAATGCATCGGCGCTCAAAGGAGGCATTAAAGGTGTGTTGTGCGTCACTCAAAAGGAAAGGACGCTGCTAGCAGACTACCATCGTTGCTATGAACAGGTGAAATAAAGAATGAAGCGATGCTAGAAAGATTATTGACGAAATTATCGGAACAATAAAATTATCTATTAATTTTTGGCCCTGGAAAACCAGTATACACGGAATGTTATAGGGTAGACCAGTGCTGCTTTACGTAAAACAAATTGCTGCAGACTACTGTATCACGTCATTGAACCCGTCAAACAACCGGATAACATAACTGAAAGAAAAAGTATCACTTCCGAATGCATCACTGACAAAAATATTACAGACAAGTCTGCTTCCTATATCCTTGGGCAATTTTCATCTACAGTGGATTGCGTATACGTTGCTCCTAGAAGCCGAACCGGAATATTAATTGATCCTTGCGTCGCTAAGTGATAGAAAAACTTCATAATTATAAATTAAAACCACCAGGTTTTGGATATCCTATTGAATTAATTTATTTCGCCAATGGGTTTCGGATTTACATGGCCATTATTAAGCCACAATAGTTACTCTCTGACTTGCTTGTAAGCCCAAAACCGGTAAACGAAATTATTTAATACTGTATAATATCTATAACTTTGGACTTTCCATTTGTAAGCAGAACAGAAGCTATACAACAATTACTTACTTCAGAATACAGTAGTGGGAATCAGTATAAAGACAGGGTTCCTATGAAAGTAATGGTACTATGAAGCATACACGTATCGAATTTATTATGAAAGTAGTAGATATATATAAGACGTAAACAATAATGATGGAATTACATAGTTTCTCTCATAACACTAGTAACACGATAAGGTGCTTGAATTTCCTGGATGGAAATTAATATGAAGGCACTGACCGTCTTGTTGTGTTATTGCATTGTTAGTGCTTTGTCCAACCTGCGTTCTTCGTAATTGCCTCAAAAATTCTCTCGGCGCTCTTTTGTTATGTTTTGTAGTTCTTACAATGAAACTGTTACACACTCTTCTAGCATCGCTCTTATCAGCATACATACTGCCTCAAATTGTCTTCCATTGAGATAAACACGCCTTGCAAGTATACCGAAAAGATTTCCCACGGGTTTCAAATACGGTCTAGGTGCAGACCAGGACAAGAGATCGATATCGTTATCTTCAAACCACTTTTTCGTTGTATCAGAAACATGGATAATGCATTGTCTTATTGAAACATTACACTTTCGTCGCATAGGTCCTCATATATTTTAATCAGTTCCGTGTCTAGCATCTCATTGTACGTCTTAGAGTTCATTATTCAGCCAAGTAATGCGTGCTTTACCTTTAGCGCAGGAGGCTGCCCAAATCATAACTCTTGCACCGCCAAACTTTCTGCTTCTTCTTACCTGCTGATCTATCCTCAGATCATGCCAATAATATTGAAATCCATCCGGCCCATCTCAATTACACATCTTCGCATCACTGTAGACCATTTTATGCCGTTACACACCAGTCTGAAGTCCATGATACGTATTACAGCAAACTCCACTCTTGCCTGTTTATGTCTGGGTGTTGGGCAAGTTTCTGTAATCGTTTCTTGAATGCAAGGTGTCATTTGTCAAATTTTTTGGCAGTTACTGGCAACCGTAATTCAGCAACAAGTTGAGAAGAATAACTGTTTTTGCCCCTTTCTTTGCACAAAAGTAACATTTTCGATGCCTCAAATAATTTTTCATATCGTGTGCGCAAACTAACGAAATTACCAGTTAGTGTATTTGAATGGTTCAACTTCATGGCGATTTGAGAACTAAAGACTCCCATTTCCTTGCACCCACCGATTTTGGCTTTTTCAACGTATGATAATTGCCTTCTGTGTGACATTGTAACAATCGCGGTGACATTAAATGCGATACCATTTGAGTGGCCGGCCGATGTGGCCGTGCGGATCTAGGCGCTTCAGTCTGGAACCGCGTGACCGCTACGGTCGCAGGTTCGAATCCTGCCTCGGGCATGGACGTGTTTGATGTCCTTAGGTTGTTAGGTTTAAGTAGTTCTAAGTTCTAAGGGACTGATGACCACAGATATTAAGTCCCATAGTGCTCAGAGCCAGCCATTTGAGTGCATTTGTCGGTATACTGGAGATCATACTATTACATATACACTATGCACAACTATTCCAATCGACGATGTTAATTTTTCTATAAATATCCAAGCCTTTATACTGATTTTCACTACAGTACGACTGCGCGTTTTATGCACTGAAAGTGCACTCTAATCTGTCAATCCAGGAATTTTTATTCTTTCTCCTCAGTTCACTGGTAATTAGACTTTGGCAAAAATTTGTAATTTTTACAAATGTCAACGATGGAACTCTTTACGTCTCATACATTTGATTGCTTACCTCCATTACCATCAACTTATACATTTCCTCTTTTTTCCACCTCTGTGTGGTCCACTAGTCTAATTGCCGGCAGTCTGATCAAGCGGCGCCGTCCATTAATTTCTATGTTTTACAATTACTCTGTATTTAGAAATAGATTTCGGTTTACGCGGCCGTTATCATCTATTTCATCGCTATAGCTTTTGAAACCGCTGGAGAACGTTAGTAAATGTCAGTACCGCTATGAAACACATAAGCCACTCAGTCGATCTTTCTCCTCAACTGTTCATTCAAATCGGGTATATCATGTAATGTTCCATCGCATTCTGTGATTTGGATGTAGTGTGTACAGTGCACAATGCTTGTCAAGGAAGCGTTCTGCAGACGTGAAATCTCCTTGAAGTGTGCAGCATGTTTCGCTATGCAAATGATTAGCATTCCAGTGCAACTGTCCAGAAATGAGTAGGAGTAATGCTTTCCACATCTAAACATATTACACTCTAAGAGGGGAAAAAGAGAAAAAGCACGCCCCGTGGAGGAATTATCCGAATGAGACAGAAATCGGTAGATGGGATATACATACATAGACAAACAAATGATTACAGTTTCAGAAACAATGAATGATTTATTCAAGAGGCATATCTTCACAAATTGAGCATTTCATTAACACGTTGGCCCACCCGTGCCCCTTACGCAAGTAGTTATTCGGATTGGCATTGATTGATAGAGGTGTTGGATGTCCTCTTGAGGGATACCGTCCTAAATGTTGTCCAACAGGCGCTTTAGACAAACTCGAGCTTGTTGAAAGGCCCTACCCATAACGCTCCAAAAATTCTCAATTGGGGAGAGATTGAACGATCTTGCTGGCCAAGGCAACGTTTGGCAAGCACGAAAAAAAGCAATAGAAACTCTTGTCCTTTGCGGATGGGGATTACCTTTCTGAAATGCAAGTCCTGTATGGCTTGCCCTGAACGGCAGCAAAGCGACGTACCGCTACGCTGTAAGTGTGCGGTGGGCAACCAGAGGGGTCCTGCTATGAAACGGTCCTGATATGAAACGAAATAGCACCCATAGCGTCACTCCTGGTTGTAGGCCGTAGGGCGGGCGACAGTCAGGCTTGCATGCCATCGCTGTCCAGGACATCTCTAGACACGTCTTCAGTGGTCATCGGTGTTCATTTCGAAGTGGGACTCATCACTGAAGACAATTCTACTCTAGTCAATGAGATTCCAGACCGAATGCGCCTGACACCACTACAAACGGGCTTGTATGCAGTGGTCAAAGGTAGTCGGCAGAAGGGGCGTCGTGAGCTCAGTCCCCTCTCTGTGAGCCGCCTGTTAATGGTTCTTGTGACCGCTGAAGCACTAGTTGCACATCGGATGATGGTAATGATGAATCCGGGGCTCTGTGTGCTTCTCTGACAATTGCTCGGTCCTCCCGTTCTGGCCGCTGTGGCCGAGCGGTTCTAGGCGCTTCAGTCTGGAACCGCGTTACTACTACTGTCGCAGGTACGACTCCTGCCAGCATGGATGTGTCTGATGTCCTTAGGTTAGTTACGTTTAAGTAGTTCTAAGTCAAGGGGACTGATGACCTCAGATGTTAAGTCCCATAGTGCTTGGAGCCATTTTTTGAATCTCCCGTTCTGTCGTCTCTCTTCTTCCATCTTGACGCTTTGTTCGGCAATGGTCCCCCAGTCCCGCCAACATTGCCTAATAGTGGCATCACTCCTATTCAAATGTCGAGTGATTCGCCCATTACTCCAACCGGATCCTTTTACCCCAACTACATGTCCTCTCTCAAAGCTGACCTGCGTGATTCGCCGATTACTCCAACCGGCTCCTTAGACCCCAACTACAGGTCCTCTCTCGAAGCTGACTTCCGTATATTGTTCCGGATCCTGTCTGCGAGTCATAGCTGCTGTCCAATCGAGAACACGAAATGAAATTCGCAGAGGTTTTGTGAGGTGCCATTAGATACACAACTCTATCAACTCTCGTTCACATAGCTGGTAGTTTTTACAGTAGCGTGACACTGGCTGTGCCCAATTTTCGAGGTCTCCACAATGTTATCTTTCTACAAGATAACGTTAGAGTACATAATGCCCATGGTGTTCTGGCCTACCTCGATACAGACGCTTGTCGACTGGCCAGCACGTTCTCCATCCCCTGAAAACATATGGTCATAATGTGACATAATTCTACTGAATTCTCCACTCTTTTGGTCAACCATTGATTGCGAACACTCGACCTATTCCTAAAACATTGCTTCAGAAGGGGTGCCTTTTGTTCGCCGTGCACTGAATTTCCATGTATAAAAGTTATGAAATTTCAACATGCTATGATTTTTCGTGATTTTTTTTCGTGAAGAGCTTATTGCAAATTTGTCACAGTTGCTGTACGTATATCTTGGCGACTAGTTTCGAACCGACTTGTTCAGCTCTGACCTACTTAGGTTACACTCAGTGCTTGATTTTAATGAGAACTATCTAAAATTGGAAAATATATGTATCATACAGTGACCGTAGATATATGTCACAATACACACTCTGAGGCAAAAAACTGGTTAAAAATAAAATAAAAACGATGCGAAGGAATTATCCGGAGACGATGGGCATCGATAGATGTGGTATACATGTACCGACAAACAATTGATTACAGTTTCAGAAAAATTGTATGATTTATCCGAGAGAAAGAGCTTCACAAATTGAGCAAGTCAGTGGCGTTGGTCCACCTCTGATCCTTATGCAGGCAGTTATTCGACCTGGTATTGATTGATATTTGTTTGATTCCTCCCGACGGATATCATACCAAATTTTGTACAATTGGCGCTTTGTATCTTCTAATGTGCTACTCTGAGATGAAGAGGTTAGCACAGGAGAGGAATTCGTGGCAGGCCGCGTCAAATCAAACCAGTCAGAAGACTGATGACCAAAAAAACAAGTCGTCTAAATTCTGTAATAATTGGATGGTCCTGCCCACAATGCTCAAAACGTCCTCAGTTGGGGAGAAATCCTGCGGACTTGCTTGCCAAGGTATGGTAAGGTAAGCACGAAGACAAGCTGTAGAAATTCTCGCCTGTACGGACAGACATTATCTTGCTGGAATGGAAGCACAAGATGACTTCCCACGAACGGCAACAAAGCGGGGTGTAGGATATTCCGCTGTAAGGATACTGCGCATGACAAGCAAAGGGGTCCTGGTACGAAAAGAAATGACATCCCAGACCATCCCACTTGGTTTTCGGGACGTATGGCGGGCTTCGCTGGTCATCACTCATTTCGATGAGGAACTCATTACTGAAAATCCTTCTCTATTTAAAGCAATTCTAGGACGAAGACGTCTCTGGAGACGCCCCAGTCAGTAGTGGATACCAACTGACTGTCGCACGCTGTACGTCACGACGACCAGGAGACATGGTCGGGAACGCCATTGCTTTTCTTAGCAGGACCTCTTTTGTAGTCATCTCCGACACCTTTACAGCACAGCGAAACGTCGACGATGTTCCGCTCCCGTTTTGTTGTCCCTCGTGGCAAGCCATCCTGGCCCTACGTTTCAGCAGGACAATGACTGCCCCAACACGACGAGAGTTTCCACTGCTGATCTCTGTGCTCGTCAAATCTTGGCCATCAAGCTCGCAGTATCCCTTCCCAATTTAGGACATTTGGATCATCATGGGCAGGGTCCTCCAACCATCTCAGGATTCTCATGATCTAACGCGCCAATCTCACAAAATTTGGCACCATAATCCTCAGGAGGACTTCCAGCAACTCTATCAAACCCAATTCGAATAGCTGCATAGTGGATCAACACGTTATTTACCTGCTCAATTTGTAAAGCTCTTGCTCTTGAATAAATCAATCAATTTTTCTGAAATTGTAATTATTTGCTTGTCTGTACATGTACATGATATCTACCGATTTCCGTCCCATATGCATAACTCTTTCGTGGTACGTCGCTTTTCTGTCTCACAGTATACGAGGGGAATTGAAAAGTCCTTGCAAAAATAAAAACTACTTACTTGTTTGGAGTAAACCCTTTTTATTTTTCGACATAGTGTCCTTTTAGACTTAACACTTCGTCCAACGCTGTTCTAATTTGTTGATCCCTTACGAATAATAGGAATCGTCCAAGTCTGCAAAATAGCTATTAGTTGCTGCAATCACCTCCTCGTTTTAATAAAATATTTGTCCCGCAAGCCATTTCTTCAAATTGGGGAACAAATAGTAGTCCGAAGAAGCCAAGTCTGGAGAATAGGGGGGATGTGAAACGAGATGGAATCCTATTTCCGTTAATTTTGCGACCACAGCTGCTGAGGTGTGTGCTAGTGCATTGTCGTGATGGAAAATGACTTTTTGCGGTCCAGTCGCCGGCCTTTTTCTTGCAGCTCAGTTTTCAGACGGTCCAATAACGATGAATAATATGCACCTGTAATAGTTGCTCCCTTTTCCAGATAGTCGTTGAGGATTATCCTTTGCGAATTCCAAAAGACAGTCGCCAAACCTTTCCGGCCGCAGGAATGGTCTTCGCCTTTTTTGGTGCACATTCTCCCTCGGTAACCCATTGTTTAGATTGTTGTTTGGTCTCAGGAGTATAGTAATGTATTCATGCTTCATCCACAGTGCTTAAAGCCCTGCGGATTCTTCCTGAACAGCTGCAAACCATCCTTGCAACACTTCACATGATTCCGTTTTTGGTCAAGCGTGAACAATCGCTGAACCAATCTTGCGGATAGCTTTCTCAAGTCCAAATGTTTATGCAAAATATTATGTACCCGTTCTTTCGAGATGCCCACAGCACCTTTTCTGTCATCCATCACCATATCATGGATTTTATCAATGATTTCTGGAGTCGTAACCTCCACAGGGCGTCCAGAACGTTCACCATCACTTGTGCCCATATGGGGACTCCGAAAATTTTGAAACCACTTATAAACTGTTCTAATCGAAGGTGTAGAATCACCGTAATGTTTATCAAGCTTCTCTTTAGACTCCTGAGACTTTTTGGCTTTCATAAAGTAATGTTTAATCACCACACGAAATTCATTTTCGTCCATTTTTTGGCAATCACTCGACTTCCTTGATTCATACGAATGCCAAACACAAAGAAATAGACCAATATGGCTGAAACTTGGTTTGATTTCTTTCCAAAGATTATACTAACTAAGCATGATCTCGATACGCGCCGCTGGTACCCTCTCTCGGTCTTTGCACCGACTTTTCAAACGCGCCTCGTATATTATAACCATTAAGTGTTTTTTTACATGCATTGCTCCTATCATAAATGTCTGTGTCTCCTATTGCACATAAAATATGGTCCTCCAAACTATTAAGTGAAGTCCTCAAAAAATAGAAATATAATAAAGAGTCCGGAGTAACAACATTGCAGACGGTCAAGCTATTCTGATATTTCCAGAATATCTGCAGAAGTTCTGCTAGGTTCGCAGGAGAGCTTCTGTAAAGTTTGGAAGGTAGGAGACGAGGTACTGGCAGAAGTAAAGCTGTGCGTACCGGGCGTGAGTCGTGCTTCGGTAGCTCAGTGGTAGAGCACTTGCCCGCGAAAGGCAAAGGCACCGAGTTCGAGTCTCGGTCGGGCACACAGTTTTAATGTGCCAGGAAGTTTCATATCAGCGCACACTCCGCTGCAGAGTGAAAATATCATTCTGGAAACATCCCCCAGGCTGTGGCTAAGCCATGTCTCCGCAATATCCTTTCTTTCAGGAGTGCTAGTTCTGCTAGGTTCGCAGGAGAGCTTCTGTAAAGTTTGGAACGTAGGAGACGAGGTACTGGCAGAAGTAAAGCTGTGAGTACCGGGCGTGAGTCGTGCTTCGGTAGCTCAGTAGTAGAGCACTTGCCCGCGAAAGGCAAAGGCCCCGAGTTCGAGTGTCGGTCGGGCACACAGTTTTAATCTGCCAGGAAGTTTCATATTCTGATATTATTGATTTGTATAAAACTTTTTACGCTAGTAATATAAAATTATTAGCTGCCGACATTCATTTTCAGATACACGGAAAATATCCTGAAACCAAAAATAAAACGAACTATAAATACCAACAAGCGATTCAATGAAAATATAATAAAAGTGGAAATTTTAAAAGGAAAAACTGAAACGAAATATAATGAAACATTTGGTAAAAATATCTTTTATTTGTACTTACACACTTAATTGACTAAATCTGTGGTTTATTTTTAAAAAATAATAGTAAATAAACGAAAAAACGTAGGTTCCCGGTCGGGTAGTAGCTTTTAATCTACTCAGGGAGTGGGTGTTGGGTTGTCCTCGTCATCATTTCATCATCATCGACGAGCAAGGCACCGTCAAATAAAATAACTTGCACTAGGCGGCCGAACAACCCCAGATGGGATCTCCCGGTCAATAAAGCCGTATTATCTTTTCATTTTCATTTTATCTGCCTCCAAAAAAAAAAAAAAAATCATGGTATCAGGTGGCAGAGGCATTTCGGCTAAATCGCAGGTTTGATAAAACATTGATTTTTTATAACACATATTTTTTATAGTTCCGTTACTGTGGTCACTGTATTGTATCCCGACTACGAACAGTTAGCAGTTGAAGAATTATGGGCACGGGCCTCCAACCAGCTCGGAATTTTGACGATCTAACACGCCAATTGGGCAGAATTTGGCACGATATCCCTCCGTAGGACATCCAGTGACTATCAATCAACATCAAGCTGAATAATTCCTTACAAAAGATCCAGACGTGGACCAACGTGGTGACTGACAATTTGTGAAGCTCTTTCTCTTGAATAAATCATCTAATTTTTCTGAATTGTCTGTATATGTTCAGCGCATCTGCCAATTTCCTTCCCATTCGCAATGCAGCTTTTTTTTGACTTCGAGTGTAGTGGTTCTAAGCAACGTTAGAATCTTTTTAGGGCCACAGCTCTTAGGCCGTGTTACAAGGCTGCCAATGGTACACCATTCCTTGCAGACACTTTGGAGAGTTCTCGTCGATACAACAGCTATTCGGACAGATTTACGAAGTGATGGTGGGCACGTCCAACCGCGATAGCTCTTTTCTGCCATTCTGCCACGGCTCCAAGTCTATCTATCTCGCTGCGCTGATTCCATAAAGCCGACTGGCCGCGGTATGAATGTGCTCCAAAGAGATCAGTCTTCTCCTTTAAGGGGATGACTAATATTCTGTCCGATTATATTATTTCATTTAGAATTGAAATTGTAGCAGCAATCTGCAACACATATTTTACACGTGAATGTTTTAGGTGTAGAACTGTCTAATAGCAGTTCAGAATCTTTGCAGTCAACTTATAACCACCCACTATACTTTCGGCTAATAACCACTTAAATCGACCGTGTTGCGCGGGAAAGGCATCTACACCGAAGAACAAATGAAATACGGTGTGAAACGTGGTACTTACTGGAATTAAGGAAAACGTGGAAGGGAGGACACACCAATATAACTTTTATTTTCACACAATCTATTTATTTAACAATATACAGCCATAACTTTTTTTTACAAAAGGAACAACCTGGCAAAATTTAAAAGACAGTCGGACCTGCAGCCCACCCATTATCGGGTCAAACAGCGGTGTCTACTATCGCGCTGGGCACAGTCTCTCTTATTAAATTCCCTTGTCCAACACATAAAAACTATATAAGCATCATTGAAACAAGAGTGATTCAATAAATCCAACAGATGATGTAACTTTTAATAGCTGTAGGATGAAAGGTTCAGGGTTAAGATGCGCACCTGTGCTTAAAGATTTAACAGATTAGGAAACAATATGACATAAGGCTTACCTCAAAGCAACCAACTTCTTAATTTCAATCGACAACCAAGGTGCGACTGCATCCCAACCCGTCCCTTTTGACAATCTAATTTTAACTAAAGCCCTGGTAACAGTTGGCTGTTAATATTTTCAGAGTTAAACTGATTGTCAATTATTAAGACCGCTCTGAAGGAATGACTTAAAACA
Source organism: Schistocerca americana (assembly GCF_021461395.2). NCBI lineage: Eukaryota > Metazoa > Arthropoda > Insecta > Orthoptera > Acrididae > Schistocerca > Schistocerca americana. The sequence continues at coordinate 320,395,146 of NC_060121.1, read as the reverse complement.
TTACTTGTGAAAACTTATTACAAGAGAACTCACTCGGCGGAACCACAAGATCCAGCTAAAATACGTCAATAATGACCCGGTCTTTCAAACACAGAAACGCACAGCTTAGTACAACAGGTTGTACTAATGACCGAAGAATGTAATTACAGTCAAAGAACTGAATCGTCTAACATCTGAATCTAGCCACAAGGTCCCTCTTTTGTTTAACGGCAACCTGTGCCTTAGCACAATTGTTCCGGCTGTACTTACGAGCGGGAGCTAATTGAATAGAACATCAATGATCGGGTACAAACCAGAAAGGAAAGGCAATATAATAGAGGGACAAATTTCCAAACGACAACTAGTGTCTTCGTACAATACACGTTGAAATGTTGAAGCAGCTATAACCGAATCACCAATGCTCTGTACCTGCAGCAATGATAACAAGAAGTAAAAAGTAAGGTTGATATTAAACGAACATAAAATTTGGCTGAGATGGAATTATAGTAATTAGTTAAATTTGGAATAATAATTAGTTAATAAATTAAACAAAATTAATGCTCGCTAGCTCACTACGTGAGCAAAATTACTGTCATTATAAACATTGTTTGTTAATGGTGAAAAACTTACGTAAGACGCTTGGTTTGGTTGCAAGACGAAAGCACCGAGATTTTAAATGGATATGTCACAGCGAACAAAAACAGGGTATCTCACTAAAGACGCCGGGAAGGGGTCCGGGGGTCGCGTGGCGCGTTTGCAGGCTGTTGCTGCTATCTGCCCGTTGTCGCGTTGCTTATCCAAACCAATATTTATATCCTACAACAAAGCATATCCTTAGGTATTTTCATTTAAGAAGCTCCTATTTTAGTATAAATTACTTAGAATAATTAATAAATACGAAATTATCATGTTCACTTATTATAAATTACTTATTTTTCCTCACAAATGGCGAATGTAAGAAAATAATTTTTTTTAATAAAAGGTGAATCTAATGAAATAAAACGAATTATAGAGTGCATAAGAGATTTATTCCTTACAAAACATTTTCCTAATTATTTCTTCTTGAGCAGCTGGAAGATTTTTATGAACTTTCGTTTGTAAATGTTTTTGTGCTGACACTTGACTACACTTCTATCACATTCGCCCCTAACTTTAATTTTTTTATATCCGTCACCACATTCTTTACATATGTTATGATATCCATCTTTTAGGGAATTATATTTGTCGATTACTGTGATATTTTTTTATCTATACAGTTACTGCACTGCTTTAGGTGTTTGGTATTGTCCATTTAGAAGATACAAAATTTAATACGAAAAAATAAACTCTTTAAAAAAATTTTTATGTGAATTCCAAATCAAGAAATTCATTATTTCTGTGTCTAAGTTTCTTCATTCATTTATATTTCAGTTTCATCGTTCTTTCTCAATCAACTGAAAATCCCAATCAGTAAATAAATTATAACATCTATCAGGTAAACTAATCTAATACTCCAGAATGAGATTTTCACTCTGCAGCAGAGTGTGCGCTGATCTGAAACTTCTTGTCAGATTAAAACTATGTGCTGGACCGAGACTCGAACTCGGGACTTTTTCCTTTTGCGGGCGAGTGCTTTTAATCTAATACTCATTATTAAGTTCCATCCAAATTTTTCCTCCATGTTTAGTATTTCAATCATGACATTGAGTAATATTTATCTCTAACTCACTTAGTTTTTAATCACTTTCAAGTCACTTGGGTTGTTGAGCTACACTGTGCGACTGAACGTTCTGGTGTTTTCTTTTGAGTTTTTTGTCAAGTTTAATCGCTTCAAATATTGTAGCTAGACGTTATATTGCAACTGCGCCGAGTTTGGGGCTTTCCCTGCCCGTATGTCGTTGGGCCGGGTCTTCTGGCCACGCGGGGTAGCCGCGCGGTCTCGGGCGTCTTGTCACGGTCCGCGCGGCTCCCTCCGTCGGAGGTTCGGGTCCTCCCTCGGGCATGGATGTGTGTGTTGTTATCGTAAGTAGGTTTAAGTTAGATTAAGCAGTGCGTAAGCTTAGGGACCAATGAACTAAGCAGTTTGGTCCCATAAGACCTTACCCCAAATTTCCATTGTTCGGGTCTTCAAACAGAATAACCGTGCTCTTGTCTACTATACTAAGCGACTGAGTGTTCGGGTGTTCTGTTTTGAGTTTACTGTCGAGTTTCTACTCCGTATGGTACAGACAAAGTATCAACGAGTGTTTCTTGTGTTGAACTATGCAAAAACAGAATAGTATGTGGAATGTCGGCTTGAATTCATAGAAAATTTCCCGGAGAGCATGTTCCCATTGATTATACGACAAGGGATTTATGAAGACATTTCAAGAGACTGGATCTGAGTTTCAGATACGAAGGCCTTGAGAACCTGGAGTTTTAACCGAAAATAAATTAGACGAGATAGTGGAGGCCTTCGAAAAAGTCCGAGAAAATGTCTGTGCCGTTTGGCATTTCAGACTGGTGAGTCAAGAGCATCTACTCACAGTGCTGTGCACAAACTGAAATCGAAACCATACAACGTAACGGTAGTGCATCAATTGAACTCAGATACTGTTGCTCGACGTAATTATTTCAGCTTCCTGTTGCAGTCTCTTCACGATGGGGAAGTTGATCCTGAGATGCTTTTTCTTCTGATGAAGCATGGCTACATATGTCAGGGTAGATAAGTTCTCAGAACAATCGACGTTGCAGCTACTAAAATCCTTATTAATTACATCAACAACCTCTGCAGCGTGTGCAAACAGGAACTGCAAGACGAATTATTGGACCAATATTTTTCCACGAAACAATTTCTGACAAGTATGTGAACAATATCTTCATCCTCTTTTTCGATAACTGACTTCTAACGAAAAAATGTACGGTTATTTCATGCAGGACAATGCGAGACCACACATCACCAATGCTTCTATGACAGGAAAACAAAGTATTTTCTAATGTGTTCAGGAGATGTCAGGCTGCTCTTACTACAGAGGGACATCACTTTGAGCACCTATTGTAAATAAAGGTAAGCTTAAGTTAATCAAATAGCAACGTTGTTTAGGGTTAACTCAGGGGAGGCGCGCGCGCAGCCGACTACCGCCAGATCGGTGTCTGAGAGTCGGGCGCGGCGGCGGCCGGCGGATGGAGTGGCGGCGGCCGGTAACCATGCAGCGCGACCGGCGGACTCGTCCTGGGCGTCTTTCACGAAACACCTTGCACCTTTCAATCAGGTAGCAGCTCACACAAATCAATTAGCACAATCAAATAACAACAAAATGCCAACACTAGTAAACAGTTATGTAAATTCAAAGTTCGTGACGTCACTCACTGTAATCTTTACTGTCTTTAATTTTAGTAAAAACGTTATTTGCCGTTATTCATTACTGAATGCTGTCATTTAGTTTAAAATTTATCGTAGTGATATAGTATCATTCAGTAATCACTTTCCTCTAAGTTACAGTTGCGTGCCGGCCTAAGTGGCTGAGCGGTTCTAGGCGCTACAGTCTGGAGCTGCGCGAGCGCTACGGTCGCAGGTTCGAATCCTGCCTCGTGCATGGATGTGTGTGGTGTCCTTAGGTTAGTTAGGTTTAAGTAGTTCTAAGTTCTAGGGGGCTGATGACCTCAGAAGTTAAGTCCCATAGTGCTCAGAGCCATTTGAACCATTTTACAATGTAAGGCATTGTTATTTAATGTCATATACTCCGCCTGTCCACATCAAATATGTGGTGTCACCGCCAGACGCCACACTTGTTAGGTGGTAGCCTTTAAATCGGCCGCGGTCCGTTAGTATACGTTGGACCCGCGTGTCGCCACTATCAGTGATTGCAGACCGAGCGCCGCCACACGGCAGGTCTAGAGAGACGTCCTAGCACTCGCCCAGTTGTACAGCCGACTTTGCTAGCGATGGTTCACTGACAAAATACGCTCTCATTTGCCGAGACGATAGTTAGCATAGCCTTCAGCTACGTCATTTACTACGACCTAGCAAGGCGCCATTATCATTTGCTATTTATCTTGTGATGCATGTACCGTCAGACCGATGTTCACCAATTATGGATTAAAGTTAAGTATTCAAGAAGCTACGTACTTTACTTGCTATATTCATTACCTTATCCTGTTCCAGACCTCACGCCAGCCTACGTGAGCTTAAACGCGTGCCTTTCGGCTTCACCTCCTAGTGGCTTGGCTGTCTTGCCAAGTCACAACAAAATGTTCGCCGAGCCGTTACATACTTTGGCACCACTGCTTTACGACCATTTCTCAACAAAAGAGCCTCAGCACTAGTAGACTTGACCGTCTCTCCCATCTCTCTCTCCTACTTTCTGCCCTGCGCGTACTCCACTGCTGGCGCGCTTGCGCACCCAACGATAATGCAACTGCCAGTTCACTGTACACTCTAACATCACATCGCCCTGTTAATTTAGTGTCTCCATTTACAACTAACACTAACTTAACTTTACAGTGAGAAAATATTCAATTTAATCGTACAAACAATAGCTCACTGAATTACAAACTTTCATCCATAGGAAAAAATACATCTTAAACTAAAATAACATGGAAAACATTTGTCACCCCACTGTGTTATTGTGTTACAAAGTGTCTCATTTTACACACATAATCGTACAATCACGAATGGTTCCGAGAATTGAAGTCAGATACTCTATACGCCAATTACACTTCCTGACGAACCAAAAGCGAGAGTGATGCCTCCACTCTCAAAATCTATTATCTATTAGAAACCAACTTAGTGAAACGACAGAAGCTCATAGCGCTACGTATGTAATTTTTAGACATGCAACTCAAAAGCTTTGCAATATCACCAGGACATTTCATCAACACGATTCTTGTATTTTGGAGGATATAATGTTTCCATTCTTAGAAAGAGCAATTACTTAATAACCAATAAACCACAGATTCTTAGAAGAATCCAACTTGTGTGTGTAAAACAGCTTCGAAAGTTCGATTGAGTTATTATGTTAAATACACTACTGGCCATTAAAATTGCTACACCACGAAGATAACGTGCTACAGAAGTGAAATTTAACCGACAGGAAGAAGATGCTGTGATATGCATATGATCAGCTTTTCAGAGCATTCACACAAGGTTGGCGCCGGTGGCGACACCTACAACGTGCTGACATGAGGAAAGTTTCAAACCGATTTCTCATACACAAATAACAGTTAACCGGCGTTGCCTGGCGAAACTTTGTTGTGATGCCTCGTGTAAGGAGGAGAAATGCGTACCATCACGTTTCCGACTTTGATAAAGGTCGGATTGTAGCCTATCGCGACTGCGGTTTATCGTATTGCGATATTGCTGCTTGCGTTGGTCGAGATTCAATGGCTGTTAGCAGAATATGGACTCGGTAAGTTCAGGAGGGTGATACGGAACGCCGTGCTGGATCCCAACGGCCTCGTATCACTAGCAGTCGAGATGACAGGCATCTTATCTGCATGGCTGTAACGGATCGTGCAGCCACGTCTCGATCCTTGAGATGGGGGCGTTTGCAAGACAACAACCATCTGCACGAACAGTTAGACGACGTATTGCATCAGCATGGACTATCAGCTCGGAGACCATGGCTGCGGTTACCTTTGACGCTGCATCACAGGCAGGAGCGCCTGCGATGGTGTACTCAACGACGAACCTGGGTGCACGAATGGCATTTTTTCGGATGAATCCAGGTTCTGTTTACAGCATCGTGATGGTCGCATCCGTGTTTGGCGACACCGCGGTGAACGCACATTGGAAGAGTGTATTCGTCATCGCCATACAGGCGTATCACCCGGCGTGATGGTACGGGGTGCCATTGGTTACACGTCTCGGTCACCTATTGTTCGCACTGACGGCACTTGGAACAGTGGACGTTGCACTTCAGATGTGTTACGACCCGTGGCTCTACCCTTTATTCGATCCTCGCGAAACCCTACATTTCAGCAGGATAATGCACGACCGCATGTTGCAGGTCCTGTACGGGCCTTTCTGGATACAGAAAATGTTCGACTGCTGCCCTGGCCAGCACATTCTCCAGATCTCTCACCAATTGAAAACGTCTGGTCAATGCTGGCCGAGCAACTGGCTCGTCACAATACGCCAGTCACTACTCTTGATGATCTGTGGTATCGTGTTGAAGCTGCATGGGCAGCTGTACCTGTACACGCCATCCAAGCTCTGTTTGACTCAGTGTCCGGGCGTATCAAGGCCGTTATTACGGCCAGAGGTGGTTGTTCTGGGTACTGATTTCTCAGGATCTATGCACCCAAACTGCATGAAAATGTAATCACATGTCAGTTCTAGTATAATATATTTGTCGAATGAATTCCCGTTTATCATCTGCATTTCTTCTAGGTATAGCAATTTTAATGGCCAGTAGTGTATTTGAAGTGAAGCATGCAAGCGAAAAAAGTTTAGAAAAGTTGGTAAATTCTGATTAGAGTTTGTTGGGAGTCCCTAAGTGCTCTTATTACGAAAAACTGGATGAATAAAGGCAGGGTAATTTGCACTCCAATCTAAGCAAAAGCTAGTTTTTCACGCATCTTAGTGTTTATGACGTCATATTTTTCAGGGTATTTGAATAGTGTGTACATAATGTGTTGTGAATAGAGGTAGTAGTAAAGAAGTAATGAATTAAAACGTCATGCCTGATGTACGAAAAGCGATAACTGTTTTTTCCTTGCATCATTTTGTGGGGGGTGTCAGTGAGATTAAATTTTGTGAAGTTTTTTAAGCATGTACAAAAGCTATTGGAAGTCGCTACGTTCTCTTTTTCTCAAATTCTGGATGAATATAATGTATCCTATTTGGGCGCCGTGAGTTACTCTACCCCAAGATACATACGCATTGTATGACTTTAATACTTGTTGCGGTAAACTCTTAACATAACTGTACCTCTTCATGCATACACTATGATAGCATTTTAAATTTTTAAATTCGGTCAGTATTCATACTAAATGGTGAAAATCAAATTTTTGTTGGCTCTGACAACCTCTAATTGGGATGTGTGCCATGAACTGGGTTGGCTGTTTAGATATATAGACTTACATATTCTATTATCATAACTGTGACCTCTCGTTCCGATGTGCAACAAGTCGGAAGATAGGGGCGAGGAGAGCAAAGCTCATGAAATCTACTCCTGTTATCAGACGATTGTTGGTAACAGTGGAGATGACGAGTAGGAAATATGCTGGTGCATGTGATTCGTAGTGAAACGCATCTGCCGTCACTGTGACAGCCAGTATGTCACTTCACTTCTCATCCTCTAGATATTTTTAGTCTCTGCGGTTCACGGTTCACAGTAACGCAAGCTGAAAAATCTAAGGCATTAATACGTGGCAATAGTAATGGGTCGCCACCAGACTTCGTCTGCAGATAGCGATTCTAAGAATTCTGGACGCAAGATACAGGAAGATTTCAGTTAGATTACATCATGGTCAGACAGATTCCGAAGTCAGATATTTGACTGTAAGGCGTACCCAGGAGCAGATATAGACTCTGATCATAATTTAGCAATGATGAAGAGCAGGTTGAAGTTTAAGAGACTAGTCAAGAAGTATCAATGCGCAAATAAATGGGATACGGAAGTACTAAGGAATGAAGAAATACGCTTGAAGTTTTCTGAGGTTGTAGATACTGCGATAATGAATAACTCAGCAGGCAACTCACTTGAGAGGAATGGACATCTCTAAAAATGCCATAATCTAGAAGAAAAACATAATGCTAGGAAGCTGACTGCGAAGAAACCATGTATAACAGAACAAATACTTCAGCTGATGGACGGAAGAAGGAAGTACAAAAATGTTCAGGGAAATTCACTAATACAGAAACAGAAGTCATTTAGGAATGAAACAAACAGGAAGTACAAGGAAGCTAAGGTGATATGGTTGCCGGTAACATTAAGAGTGCAATGGGAATTCCAGTTTTAAATGCAGAGGAGATGGCGAATATGTGGAAGAAGTACACTGAAGGTCTCTATGATGGGGAGGACTTGTCTGACGACGTGACAAAGAAGAAACAGTAGTCGACAGGGTTTTCCCTGGTAGGTAGGGGATGAAATTTTAAAATAAGAATTTAAAAGAGTTTTGATACACTTACGATCAAATAAGGCAGAAGGGATAGCTAACATCTCATCGGAATTTCTAAGATCCTTGGTGGAAATAGCCACCATTCATGTTGGTGTGCTGAATGTATGAGACTAGCGATATATAATCACACTTTCTGAAAAATATCATCCACACAGTTTCGAAGATACCACTAGCCGACAAGTGCAAGAATTATCGAACAGTCAGCTTAACACCTCATGCATCATAAGAATAATATACAGAATAATGCAAAAGAAAATTGACTGTTAGATGACTATCATATAAACTTTAAGAAAGGGAAAGGCACCAGAGAGGCAGTTCTGACGTTGCATATGATAACGGAAGCAAGACGGAAAAAATCAAGTCACGTTCATAGGATTTGTCGACAAGGAAAAAGCTCTCGACAGTGTTAATCGGTGGAAAATGTTCGAAATACTGAGGAAAATTAGGGGTAAGCTAAAAGGAAAGACGGGAGATATACAAAATATACAAGAACCAAGAGGGAACGATAAACGTGGAGGTACGAAGCGCTCGGATTAAAAAAAAGGGTAAGACAGGAGTGTAGTATTTTGCGGCTCTTGTTCAATACATACATCGAAGAAGCAATGACGGAAATAAACAAAGGTTCAAGTGTGTTATTAGAATTCAAGCTGAAAGTATATCAATGATAAGATTTGCTGACGACGTTGCTATCCTCAGTGAAAGCGAAACAGAATTACAGGATCTGCTGAATGGAATTGACGGTCTAATGAATACAGAATATGGATTGAGAGTAAATCTAAGAAAGACAAGGGTAATGAGTAGTAGTAGTTGTTGTTGTTGTTATGTGGTCTTCAGTCAAGAGACTGGTTTGATGCAGCTCTCCATGCTACTCTATCCAGTGCAAGCTTTTTCATCTCCCAGTAAGTACTGCAACCTACATCCTTCTGAATCTGCTAAGTGCATTCATCTCTTGGTCTCCCTCTATGATTTTTACCCTCACACGCTGCCCTCCAATACCAAATTGGTTATCCCTTGATGCCTCAGAACATGTCCTGCCAACTGATCCCTTCTTCTAGTCAAACGGTAATGAGGAGTAGCAGAAATGATAACAGCGAGATATTTAACATCAAAATTTTTGATAAAGAAGTAGATGGAGTTAAGAAATTCTGCTACCTGGGCAACAAAATAACGCGTGATTTAAGGAGCAAAATGATATAAAAAGCAGGCTAGCACTGGCAAAACGGGCATTCCTTTCCAAAAGGAGTCTACTAGTATCAAACACAGACTTTAATTTAAGGAAGAAATTTCCGAGAACGTATGTTTAGAGCACAGCGTTGTATGGTGGTGAAACATGGACTGTGGGAAAACCGGAGGGAGTGAGAATCGAAGAATTTGAGATGCGATAGACAATAATGTTGAAAATTAGGTGGAATGATAATGTGAGGAATGAGGAGCTTCTCCATAGAATCGGTGAGGAAAGGAATATATGGAAAACACTGACAAGAAGAACGGACAAGAAGACAGGACATCTGTTTAGGCATCAGGGAATAACTTCCATGGTACTAGAGGGATAAAAACTTCATAAGAAAGCAGACGTTGGAATACAGCCAGTAAACAACTGAGGGCGTAGGTGCTACACTGGGATGAAAAGGGAATTGTGGCTGGCTGTGTCAACCCACTCGGAAGACTGATGACTCGCGAAGAAAAGAAGAAAACAATAGGTAGCCGGATATAATACATAACCAAAGCACTTGGTAACTTTTAAAGAAAGAGTGAAAAACACGCAATGTGATGCAACTTGTATAGTTTGTATTCCAGATTTTTTATATGTATTATTCTAAATCTACCAGCTAATGCTACATTACGTACAGGAGTCTGACCGATTTTCCATTCATCCCTGCGTGATGCACGTCGTAAAGCCTCTTACGTTACCGACGGTAATCATCTCCTAGAACTTCAGTAAAACACATCTACCTTCCAGCTCGGTCCATCATAAGTGGCCAAGTTACGCCACGTCTCTACGTTTGTCCAAGAGTGGTACACAGTGGGAGATTTGGCCAATGACGAGCTTAGCATCTGCGGATTGTCTCAGTTTTGAGAATGGTGTCTTATGATTCGTGCAGAAGTTGGCACCAAACGTTCAAGCGCCTAACCGAGGTGAATCCTGTCACACGAAATCAACAGCGGCCGTTAATAAGTTCCGGGCACTTCCTTGGTCTCAGTGTGTGGTGGTAGCTGTTCAGCCTTTTACGACCGAATATTTGAAAAACGCCAGCACCCACACGTGCAAAGTGGCGGAGTTTCTCTTCAAGGGCGTCGAATATTCTGAGACTCATAGCTTTCTGGTCTCTAATAATTAGCCTGCGCCATTTCCGCACTATATCTTTCAACGGTCTACACGTGTGTCTCTTCTACGTTCCTCAGTGCTAATTAAACAGGTTGTGTATTCCTTCTCACTATCAATGTTAATTAAACAAGCTAAGTGTTTCCTCTCACTTTTCATATTGCTTCGTAATATAAGTTCACGGTAATTAACTGAATTGATTGTCTCCAGGAAATGGATATTGTTGTAGGTATTTCGTTGCATTCATCCAGTCACACAGGGCCGCTATTTAGTGCACCTAATGTACATACCAAGGCGTCAGAGAGCTCACCTAAAAACTACACCTGTTGCTTTGCCGCCACATAACGCTCCTACAATTAGCCGCAACTCTCTAGCTGCCTCCCAATTGCTAGTTTAATTTCTCTGATAATATCATGGCTTCACAGACCGTTTCTTCAGAAGCGTTCCCTTCACCCTGCACACTTTCTAGGCACTGAAATCACTGGCTGTATATGCTGTACCGTGGCGAGCGTACGTGTCGTAATACATTCACATTCCCTTCTCTATCTATCCATACATTACGATGCCCTTAGGCCTCTGCTGGAAGAAAAACTTCCTCAGTAGACCTTTTGGATTAGCACATAGATTGCAGTTCAAGTTTTTCCACCTTTAAGGGACAAAAGGTTATAAAAGAGGGACATTTCACAAAAATGAGGCACATGCTTGGAGATGTGAAACAGTTGTTAAAATATGTCAGACAATACAAAGGTTACATATTCAGCAACAGAGTTGAAGGTTCTTAATTAATTACAATGATGTAAGAGAAAAATAACAGAAAATTAACCTTAAAATATTTGCTTTCTTCCCCAAATTGACATTTTCGTGAGAATGATGCATTTGAAACATACGTCGAACAACATTCGACTGCTGCTTAATACCAGACACTGCAAATGACAAGTTTTACTATTCAACTACTGAGTTCGCAACAGTATTAAACAGAATACTTTGGTTTGCCGATTGACAGTACCACCCACTTGTGGTGTTATCTTTTATACAAATCCTAGCTTCATCTAATTTTACGGGACAAATGCAAATGAAAAGGGGCATAAATTTCTGCTCTAAATTAGGGAACATCCCGTAAAAACTTGGACAAGAGCGAGTAGGACTCGCACACTGAGGCTTCCGTACAAACGTTGTTACGCTCATATGTAGTTCACACATCTTGAGCGTCGAGAATCTAAACGATTTTTTCATGTTTCTCACATCAATACTGGCAACATATCGGTCCCAGGAATTCCAAGACCATATCAAAATTCCTCAGAAACATTTTTATTTACTTACCAGAACATAAAAACGACGTACATTTTACGTTCGCATGCAGTAATGTTTGTCTATTACGATGAATGCAATGTATTGTTGGATGTGAGGTCCGCCACTTATGCAAAACACCGTTTTTTCTCAGTACCCAAACGAGTTTCCGCACCACTGTGCCATCATCAATTTCGTTTTTATTTATTCTGCAGTGTGAACATTTTTGTTAAATGATTATAAAATCATGTGCATCTTTAGTTAAAACAACAGATCATTTCTTTTTGTAAATACATTTACATTTGGTGTGCATGAATTTTCTGGATCAGTTGAGTGTTAATTACTACAGGTAGCTTGTCATCTGCAACCAAACGATGTTGATGAGAAAGTTATTTGCTGGCAGTTAACCTATCTTCTAGGATGTAGTTTAGATTGTCGCGATGTTTTCGCGCCTATATTCGTTTTTACTTACGTTTTCGTGTGGCAAGCACTTCCATTCTCCGCATCATGCTGAGGTGTTGTGATACACCCGTAACTATAACAAGTATTTTCCACAAATAACGTAGTAAAACACTTTTCTCTTCACCAAAACACAGTGTGATTGTGGTTTGTTGTGTGTCCCAGCCCAGTTAGTGTTCATTTGTTCACCAGAGAGTTCGGCACCAAATTTGAATTTTGCTTGCATTTTATCTTTGTGTGTGGGCGTCAGTGCGTGTGTGTGTGTGTGTGTGTGTGTGTGTGTGTGTGCGTCAGTGCGTGTGTGCGTATGTGTGTGTGTTTCTGTGCGCTTCTTAGCTGTGTCTTTTATACGCCATTCCTTTTGTCTGTAAATGGTGCATCTTTGAAGATTTTAGTGTATATATTTTTCGTGTGTGTGTGTGTGTGTGTGTGTATGTGTGTGTGTGTGTGTGTGTGTGTGTGTGTGTAGACTTTATTTGTTTGTGCTGTTTTTATCTGTAAAGTTCCTTCAATGTGTTAAATAGTGTGCCCTTGCAGAGTGTAGTATCTTCGTTTAAGACCTGTTTTCCTTCTGCTATTGCCTTCTGTATATGGTTCCTCAATAATCAGTTTGCTGTATAGGCTGTGGCTGGGTTTTAGTATCCTTAAGTCTGTTTTTATTGTAGTTGGGTGGTGATTGTGGGCTACAAGGTGGTCAGAAAATGCGCTATGGGAGCTGTTGCTTTTTAAAGCTCTGAGATGTTCTGAATATCTGGTTTTGAAGTTTCTGCAAGTCTGTCCTATGCACACTGACTGACGAGTGTTGCATGTGAGTTCATATATTCCTGATCCTTTAAATTTATCCATGGGTGTTTCTTGCGTTCTGATCTTTTTCTGTGTTGTGTTCTCCATCCTGTATCCTAATTGAGTCCCTGTTTCTTTAATATGTTGCCTATTCTGTGAACAATCTTGTTATTGTAGGTAAGTAAGTGCCATTTCGTTTTGTGTGTGTGTTGTTGCTCTGTTGAGTCCTGTGTGTGGTCATTGTTTGTGTTTTGTGTTCTTCTGTGCTGGGTGAGGATGTGTGTGTGTGTGTGTGTGTGTGTGTGTGTGTGTGTGTGTGTGTGTGTGTGTGGTATGTTCATTTTTGTTTAACTTGTCTACCATATGGGTAGTATTAACATTGTCTACTGTTATTTGTTTTATTGTGTTTAGTTCTTGTGTGTAGTTCTGTTTGTTCATGGGTGTTCTGTTTAATCTGTGGAGCATGAATCTGAAGTTTGCATGCTTATGTGTCAATTGGTGGTTTGATAGGTTGTGAATGGTGGTGCTTGCGGTTGTCGGTTTCCTGAATATTGTGAGGTTGTGTGTGTTGTTTGTTTTATGTATGGTGAGATCTAGAAAGTGTAGTGTGTTGTTAGTTTCTGTTTCTAATGTTAAATTAATCTTTGGGTGTAAGTTGTTTATTTCGTTGTGTAGCTGTTCTATGTGTGTAAGTGGTTCATCAATCAGGCATTTTATGTCATCGACATAATGGTACCAGTCTATAACTTTGTAGTTTTTCGGTTTTATTATGTGTCTGAAAATCGTGTTCTCCAGGTTGTTCATGAATATGTTAGCTAGGAGGATACTGATTGGCGATCTCATTGGCAGTCCTTCATGGTGAGAATAAAATTCTTTGTTGAATACAAAATAATTTTGTGATGTTATGGTCTTGAGTATGTTTGTTATTTCATTGACGTGTGTGTCTGGTGTGTTTCCTTGTTGTTTTAATCTTTGTGTGATGATGTTGCTTGTTTCATTTATTGGAATAAAGATTGAGGATAAGTTAACTCCCAGCAAAAAACTTTATCATCAACATCGTTTGGTTGCAGATGACAAGCTTCCTGTAGTAATTAACACTCAACTGATCAAGAAAATTCATGCACACCAAATGTAAAGGTATTTACAAAAAGAAACGCTCTGTTGTTTGAACTAAAGATGCACTTGATTTTATAATCATTTAACAAAAATGTTCACACCGCAGAATAAATGAAAACGAAAACCCACTGATGATGGCATAGTGGTGCCGAAACATGTTTAGGTACTGAGAAAAAAAGATGTTTTGCACAACTGGCGGACCGCTCATCCAACAATTTTAACTGCAAACACGGCCAACACATGGAGCTGCAAATCAAAATGATGAATGCAATGTACGAGTAAAGGTATCTGCTCGGAGACACCCTACAAAGACAGTGATTACTCTGCGCCACAAGCTTCGAGAAGCCACGGGGGTTACCGAAAGCACACAAACTGTGCGCTGTAGACTTAATGCTCGGGGATTGTACAGTCGAAGTCCTCTCAAGACTACCACTCCGTCCACATCACAGGGGTGCTCGTGTAAGCACATGAACATTGGATTCGAGATCAATGGACCAAAATGTTGTTCACAGGCGAAGTACGAATAGGCTTTCACCCTGATGACAACTTTGTTCGCATATGGAGGCATACAGGAGAACGCAATCATCCCTCAATGACTGTGGAATGTCACAAACAATCCGGTGGCTCAGTTGTATTGTCGGCAGGTATCACGTGTGGGCGCCGCACACCTCGTTCCAATTGAAGGCAACATGGCTGCTGCAGTATATGAAAAACACATTCTCCGACCCATATTCCGTGGTATTGCATGGCCTGTAGGGGAAGGGTTCACTCTACAGGATGATAACGCCCACCTCATCGTGCTCGCAGTGTGTGTTAGAGTCTGCCAGGACGTGGGATTCGAAGAATGGATTGGCCAGCATGGTCTCCGGATATGAATTGCATAGAGCATGCATGGATCTTGCTCAAAAGAGCGATTTCAGGTCATCGAGATCCTCCATTATCGATTGAAGCTTTCATGAATGTTGCTATTGAGGAGTGGCATAATGTGTCTCACGAGGCCTGCTGAGTTGGTACTGAGCATGCCTCGTCGCATTCAAGAGTGCCTGCACTGAAAACACCATTTTTTTATGTTGTGGGATATTGCAACTTTTTTGTTTATCAAATAATGTTCCTTTTTCATTTCATAATCAGTTCAAAGGGAAGATATAATGTAGTTTTCCTTTACGTAATATTCTGTGTTATCAAAAAATACAATATAAGACATCCATCTCGTTTCAAGATACGAGAATCAATTATACGCTGAACTTTTTGGATGGGTGTAATATTAAATTATTTATCAACAGATATTGCAAACGTTTATATTGACTTCAAATACAACATTTAAATAAGATGTGTAAATGGTAAGTACTTGTCTCTTTTTCCTTTTACTGTTAAGGATTTGTTGTTTGTCGTTCCTCATGCGTTGTATAAAGTAAAATATGGACTCTCCTCTCTTGTTGAAGACTTAGTTTACAAAACAATATAGGAACCATATGTGTGTCTTGCATGATGGAAGCGCTCTGACGTCCATGTACATTAATTTTTTGTTGTTTATTTCGTTAACAGTCGTTGACAGCAAACTTTCTGATTTACATTTTGTCCATTTCCATAGTCCTCCAACTTTGGAGCAACCAGCTGTTCGATGTATGGCAGTGTCGATAATTCCACAGCATTGGCATTACGGATGACTTGTTGGATTTAGACATCGGGCAGATGTCGGGATTAAATCATTTATGGACGTGTAACATACTGAGCGCAACCTAGAACTTATGGATTTGTCTGCAGAATTAGACCAGACTGCTTCCAGTTTAAGTCTTTGTGTTTCATCTAACTTGATGGGGACATGGAACTTCTTTACCTCTGGTTTCAATTATTTTCTTCGTCGTATAGACTCTTACACCAGAAGTCTTTTTTAAAAAAAAGATATATTTCAGTTTGCAAGGCACAAATTATATTTGCTAATGTGCACCTGTCACCTCTATTTTCTGTCACGATATCCCATCCAGTATTTAGTAGTCCGACAGTCTAGCTGTTGATTCGAGGCTACATATGAGATTTTTCACTACAAGAACTGAACATTTTGCCTCACAAGCTATTAAGGATATCGGCAGCCATTTCGATTCATGGTCTCTGGCTCAAAGTTGAAGTATCGTAGAATGACGTCTCTCATCCAAGCTCAGTCCGATTCGATGTCCAGTATTTGTCTTATTTCGAGCCCTGTATACCACTTAAATCCTCAACACTTTTCATCAATCATTCCTCTACTATACCCCACGCAGACAGTAAATATTTATTTATCTGCTTCCATTCCTCGTGTTGCATTCAAATATCACAAGCTGCGACAGATCTGAAGATGGTCATTACTGACTGAAACTGGTCATCGTCGAAGGACTTTATATTGTTATCAAAGACTGGAATAAAAAACATTTGCATTCAAATACGCTGGACGAATAATCTCAGCTGTAACATCTAAACCATACTTCCTTCAATTTAAACTGCATTGGTGTGCAAAGCCTAAGGACGAAAGTAATTTTGGTGTGATATGTCACTGCCAAGAAACATAGCTCCATGAAACTTGCATGGAAAGAATAGCTACAGAGTAGTACAGAAAGTAATGGAAACAAATACGCAGTGAGATGAACAGAAAACACAATGTTTTCGAAAACTATAATAACACTGAAGTCATCGTAATTTATGAAGGTCCCCTGGACATTAAAAAAGGCGGAACATGGTTCTTAATATGGTATGTGATCACCATGTACGTCAATGCATGCTCTGCAACGAGCTCCCATACTGGTACCATGGTTGTTATGGAGTTCTTCTGGGAGGCGTTCCATTCCTCCAACAGTGCGGTTGATAACTGCTGGCTGGTCTTAAGTATATGTGGACGTGCTGCAATCCCACGTACACGATGGGATTTAGGTTAGCGGGTGGAGGGGAGGAGGAGGCGGGGGGGGGGGGGGGGGGGTGACGGGTAGGCCAGTACAGTCACCGAAATCCACTCGTTCCAAGAACACCTCCAACAGAGCAATTCGGTGCGATCGCACATTGTCATCCATAAAAATTAAGCCAGCGTCCAAATCTCCCCTGAAAAGGCGCAAATGAGGAAAGAGCAGTATGTCACAATAATTTTGATCGGAGAGTGTACCGTTCTAAAAGATTTGGAGGTCAGTACACCCAAGTAACACTATACCCCTCCAACGTAACACTTGCACCACCAAAACGATCATGTTCGTTCTGAGACCATTAGCTCTTCCCCCTTTCGCCATATGAGGGCACGTCCACTATCGTCAAAAATGAGCGTTTTGGTGGTGCTGGTGAAACGGCGTGCGGAGGCATAATGTGGCATGTGACTGCTGACCTCAAGATCATGGAACACAATACACTCACCGATCAATGTTATTGCGACGATGTACAGGAGTACACACGTGCGTCTGTTCAGGCGTGCATTCAGCCCTGACTTCAATTTTATGGATAACAATGTGCGACCGCACCGAACATCGCAGGTAGACGAGCTCTTGGAACAAGAGGGTGTTCGACGAATGGCCTGGCCAGCTCGTTTCCTCTACTTAAATCCCAAAGAGCACGCGTGGAATGCTTTGGTGAGACGCATTATAGCTCGTCCACATAAACCATGACCATCTATCAGTTGTCAACAAGGTTGGTGGAGAATGGAATTCACGACCACAGGAACTCCTTACCAAACTATTAGCCAGCATGGGAGCAAGTCGCAGAACGTGTTCTGCTGTCCGTGGTGATCACAAATCTCGTTAAGAACCACGTCTCGCTTTTGTAATGCCCAAGAGACCATCGTATTGCGTATCTTCTCGAATTACCTTCCCTACCATATGTAGCAGTTCTTTCTATGTACGGCCAGAGTTTCCTGGAACTACACTCATGCTCATAAATTAAGGATAATTGCAGAATGTGGTGCCACACAACGTGGTTCTACACAAAACTGGTGCTAATAACATAGGCACATAGGGAACACACACGACACAGATCCGGAAGTCCACGGTATTGGTGATAAGTTGAGAAAACCGTCCCTAAACACATGTGCTAGAAAACGCCACTGTTTCCTGCGCATGTACCCCGACATCAATATGGGATATGATCAGCAATCACACGTACACAGGCCGACCAGTGCCTGTCGGAGCTCCTGAAGTGTCGTAGGGGTTTGAAGACGTACAGCGATACGTCGACCGAGAGCAACCCAGACGTGCTCGATGGGGTTTAGGTCTGGAGAATAGGCAGGCATGTCCACTCGCCTGGTATCTTCTTGTTTCAAGGTACTCCTCCACGATGGCAGCTCGGTGGGGCCGTGCGTTATCATCCATCAGCAGGAAGCTGGGACCCACTGCACCCCTGAAAACGCGGACATACTGGTGCAAAATGACGTCCCAATACACCTGACCTGTTACAGTTCCTTTGTGAAAGACATGCAGGGATGTACGTGCACCAATCATAATCCCACCCCACACCATCAAACCACGACCTCCATACAAGTCCCTTTCAAGGACATTAAGGGGTTGGTATCCGGTTCCTGGTTCACGCCAGATGAAAACCCGGCGAGAAACACTGTTCAGACTATACCTGGATCCAGAATGAGATTTTCACTCTGCAGCGGAGTGTGCGCTGATATGAAACTTCCTGGCAGATTAAAACTGTGTGCCCGACCGAGACTCGAACAGGCAAAGGTCCCGAGTTCGAGTCTCGGTCGGGCACACAGTTTTAATCTGCCAGGAAGTTTTATACCTGGATCGTCCGTGAACATAACCTGGGACCACTGTTCCAATGACCATGTACTGTGTTCTTGAACCAGGCTTCACTGGCTCTCCTGTGACCAGGGGTCAGTGGAATGCACCTTGCAGGTCTCCGGGCGAATAAATAATGTCTGTTCAGTCGTCTTTAGACTGTGTGTCTGGAGACAATTGTTCCAGTGGCTGTGGTAAGGTGCCGAGCAAGGCTACCTGCAGTACTCTGTGGCTGTCTGCGGGCACTGATGGTGAGATATCGGTCTTCTTGCGGAGCTGTACACTGTGGACCTCCCATACTGTACCGCCTGGACACGTTTCCTGTCTGCTGGAATCGTTGCCATAATCTTATCATACTCTGTGGCACACGGAGGGCCCGTGCTACGACCTACTGTGTTTGACCATCCTCCATTCACCATGGTTTTCTACTCCTCATAACGTCATCAATATGTGTTCTTTAATCCATTTTCAACACACAGTCACCATTAGCACGTCTGAAAACGTCTGCACCTTTACTCGCTGCACTGTACTCTGACATGCACCAACACACCTCTGCGTATGTGGACTGCTGCTAGCGCCACCGTGCGACGACCGCGGGTCAAATGCACCGCATGGTCATACCCCGAGGTGAGTTAAGCCCGCAAACGCCCACCAGAGAGTTGTTTCGCCATGTATCAGCATTATCCATAATTTATGAGCATGAGTGTATATTACTTGGCAGTGACATCATGCGAAAGTTACTTTCGTCCTCAACTTTTGCCCATCAGAATAGGATAGCACCTGGAACAAAGCAACAAGCTTTCTTTCGTGTGACTATGTAGTTTCTAAATACGTGTTTCCCCGTTGTAGATAGCGACCAGGTCGTAGCCAGACGGGGTCTCCACCGCATGTTAACGAGCCAGCCGCCGACGGCTCGTCGCGGCTGTGGCAGTACAGGTGGCGTAGAGCGTATCGAACGCCGGGCGCGCCGCAGTATTTGCATGCGGTCTCGCCACCTCGGCGTGCCATACACGACAGCGTTTCGATCCCCAGCCGAGACCAAACGTGGCGCGCAGTTGCGTTTATTCTGTCTCATCAAAAATAAGAACAAGGGCAATGAGCGTTACTTACCACGTAGTACATCTACATCTACATCTACGTGATTACTCTGCTATTCACAATTAAGTGCCTGGCAGAGGGTTCAGTGAAGCACCTTCAAGCTGTCTCTCTACCATTCCACTCTCGAACGGCGCTCGGGAAAAACGAGCACTGAAATTTTTCTGTGCGACCCCTTGTTTGTCTTATTTTATCGTAATGAGCATTTCTCCCTATGTAGGTGGGTGTTCGCTATAATACAAAACGAGCCACCCTTCTTTGATCTTTTGCAGCATCATCCATCCCACACCGCACAGCAATACTCCAGAATATGGTGGACAAGTGTAGTGTAAGCAGTCTCTTTAGTAGATGTGTTGCATCTTCTAAGTGTTCTGCCAATGATTTGCAGGGCTATTCATTAAGTACAAAAGTATGAAGGCTTTCGAGGCCACTTGCTGAAAAACTGCCTATTGGCTTCTGTCTCGGATTCTTGGGCCGACGTTTGCAGCAGCATGGACTATCAGCTCGGAGGCCATGGCTGCGGTTACCCTTGACGCTGCATCACAGACTGGAGCGCCTGCGATGGTGTACTGTAGACTGTAGCGCCTGCGATGGTGTACTGTAGACTGTAGCGCCTAGAACCGGCGGCCAACCCGGCCAGCTTCAATGAATTACACGCAAGTATTCTCTCTGCTATTTCTGTTGATGTCTTGCGGGAAAATGGAACTGATGTACTCCAAAGAATCAAAATTGTTAGCGCTCCTGGCTCACCGACGTATAAACTGTCGAAACACTTGGCCCCTCTGATCCAGCCGCACGTGGTAAAACACTGACATATAGATATAAAGGGCACAGGACATTTCATTGAGAAGCTGAAGGAAGTAAAACTCGGACCAAACGACACCTTGGTCATCTTCGACGTTGTTTGTTTGTTAATCAAAGTGCCACTAAGTGACTCTGTGCAGTACATAGGTTCCATTTTTCCGCAAGAGATCACCAGGCTCTTATGTCTCAGCATGAGCTATTTCATATGGAATGGCAACTTCTAGGAACAGCTGTAAGTGGTCGCCATATTTGGTTAGTCCACATAGTCCAGTGCTGGTTAGCCCGGTCAACTACTTCATGGAACATTTCGAAGCACAGGCGCTGCCCTTGGGGAGTTGTAAACCTAAGATGTGGTACAGATACGCCGACGATACTTTTGTTGTGTGGAACCACGGTGAAGAACGGCTCGGTGACTTCCTAATACACCTGAAAAACCTTGATGCCAAGATAAAATTTACCATGGGGATGGAAACTGACCAACAGTTACTCTTTCTAGATGTGTTGGTCACAAGGGATGCTGAAAACCTGGGACACAGCATATTTCGGATACCGGCACACACAGACCGATACCTGCACAAACTATCAAATCACCACTAGAAAACAGGCATCATTAACGCGTTTGTAGTGCGAACAAGACGAATATGTGAGCCTCAGACAGGAGGTGAAACACCTGGGAAGCGTTCAGTGGAGCAATGGATACTACAGCATTACATATGAAGTGTCACAAAATCAAACACTAGGCGAAGTGACACATCGGAAAGAGAAATGTCGAGTACGGCCTTTCTGCATAAATTCCACGAGTGACGGACAGAATCGGCCGTATACTGCGTAAACATGGCGTAAAGGCTATTTATAAACTGACAAAGAGATAAAGTAATGTCTCATATCGGCAAAAGAGAAAAGGGACCCACTTGCAATGTCGGGAATGCACCACGTGCCATGTACACGAGGAAAACTCTATCCTGGAATAACTGGGCGATAAGTCAACACACCAGGATCACCGCATATAAGCGGCATTGCAGGTTGGGGCAGATGAAGAAATCGGCTGTAGCGAAGCACGCGCTATGTGAGACTGATCACATAGTAAAATTCGTCGACACGGAAGTTCTTGCTATAGAGGAGAGCTATCACACACCGCTTGTTCAGAGAGGTTAAATAAACAAACTTGACAATAAATTTAACAAGGAAGAAGAAAGCCTCAGAGGTGAACGGGTCCTCGATTCCCGCGAAGCAACGAAAGACCGTTGCAGGTAGAACCGCACCAGAACTGACCACGGGAAGCCGTTGGACATTGGCGCGTCACGCATATACACTATTGGCCGTTAAAACTGCTACACCAAGAAGAAATGCAGATTGTAAACGGGTATTCATTGGACAAATATATTATACTAGAAATGACATGTGATTACATTTTCACGCAATTTAGGTGCATGGATCCTGAGAAATCAGTACCCAGAACAACCACATCTGGCCGTAATAACTGCCTTGATACGCCTGGGCATTGAGTCAAACAGAGCTGGGATGGCGTGTACATGTACAGCTGCCCATGCTACTTCAACACGATACCACAGTTCATCAAGAGTAGTGACTGGCGTATTGTGACGAGCCACTTGGTCGGCCACCATTGACCAGACGTTTTCAACTGATGAGAGATCTGGAGAATGTGCTGGCCAGGGCAGCAGTCGAACATTTTCTATATCCAGAAAGGCTCGTACAGGACCTGCAACATGCGGTCGTGCATTATTCTGCTGAAATGTACGGTTTCGCGAGGATCGAATGAAGGGTAGAGCCACGGGTCGTAACACATCTGAAATGTAACGTCCACTGTTCAGAGTGCCGTCAATGCGAACAAGAGGTGACCGAGACGTGTAACCAATGGCACCCCATACCATCACGCCGGGTGATACGCCAGTATGGCGATGACGAATACACCTTTCCAATGTGCGTTCACCGCGATGTCACCAAACACGGATGCGACCATCATGATGCTGTAAACAGAACCTGGATTCATCCGAAAAAATGACATTTTGCCATTCGTGCACCCAGGTTCGTCGTTGAGTACACCATCGCAGGCGCTCCAGTCTGTGATGCAGCGACAAGGGTAACCGCAGCCATGGCCTCCGAGCTGATAGTCCATGCTGCTGCAAACGTCATCGAACTGTTCGTGAAGATGGTTGTTGTCTTGCAAACGTCCCCATCTGTTGCCGCAGGGATCGAGACGTGGCTGCACGATCCGTTACAGCCATGCGGATAAGATGCCTGTCATCTCGACTGCTGGTGATACGAGGCCGTTGGAATCCAGCACGGCGTTCCGTATTACCCTCCTGAACCCACCGATTCCATATTCTGCTGACAGTCATTGGATGTTGACCAACGCGAGCAGCAATGTCGCGGTATGATAAACCGCAATCGCGATAGGCTACAATCCGACTTTTATCAAAGTCGGAAACGTGACGGTCAGCATTTCTCCTCCTTACAGGAGGCATCACAACAACGTTTCACCAGGCAACGCTGGTCAACTGCTGTTTGTGTATGAGAAATCGGTCGGAAACTTTCGTCATGTCAGAACGTTGTAGTTGTCGCCACCGGCGCCAACCTTGTGTGAATGCTCTGCAAAGCTAATCATTTGCATATCACAGCATCATCTTCCTGTCGGTTAAATTTCGCGTCTGTAGCACGTCTTCTTTGTGGTGTAGCAATTTTAATGGTCAATAGTGTATAATCTGCGGCTGCGACCTCGACTCTAGTCCATGATCAGCAATGGTAGCTACTCGTGCTAGGAAAACGTCAGAAAAATCATCAAACAAACGTCATACCAAGAACCTGAGACAGAAGCCAACAGGCAGCTTATTCGTAATGACGTTTCGGTAAACAGAGCATATCTCTACGTTTCGATTCATAGTACGCGCCGTGGTGTAATTGCACGAGGGGGCAGATGCAGAATGTTGTAGAGAAATCATCCGCTCCGTACTGGAGCATCGAATTAGTTCGCGCCTGCAGATAGGCAAACCGCTGAACACATATCCAAAGCGGGTTGCTGTCGCGCTTTACTGGCCTATTCGTGTCAGCAGTTTCAATGGTTCAAATGGCTCTGAGCACTATAGGACTTAACTTCTGAGGTCATCGGTCCCCTAGAACTTACAACTTCTTAAACCTAACTAACCTAAGGACATCACACACATCCATCCCCGAGACAGGATTCGAACCTGCGACTGTAGCGGTCACGCGGTTCCAGACTGTAGCGCCTAGAACTGGCGGCCAACCCGGCCAGCTTCAATGAATTACACGCAAGTATTCTCGTTTTCCGCGTTACAAATACTGCCCATATGGTGCACTTGCAGTGTGAGTTAAAAACTTAGGAAGATGTTCTACCCACTTTTATATGAATGTTCTCTTTACATCTTGTGCTTTTTATGCAGTAGTCTGTTGAAACTCAAGAGGCACTTGTCAGTAATCCTGAATATTGAAGCTTAAAGCCATAGAAGCATGCATGACTGTATGAAACGTAGATGTCACTAACACAAATATGAAAAAAAAACTTTTGGAGGAAAGATAAGTCGCTGTGTTAATCAAGAGCTAGATGGCAAGGCACTAATAAACACGCAAGAGAAGGCTGAAAGCTGGAAGTAAACAGAGGGTGTCCCGGGATGAACAGTCACTATTCCGGGATACGACGGGAATGATCGTTCGGAGGAAAATAGTCTGGTAAACGTAGGCTCTAAAATGGACACATTAAGACCTATGAGCACTTGCTCGTCTTCGCACCTGCGAAACAAGTTTCTTCTACAGAACAAGTCTTCATAGCTCTTAAGGTATTCATTTTACATCCCATGTTTTCTAGACTTCTGTGCTTCGAATGATCATTCCTGTTATGTTCTGGAATGGTGACAGTTCCTCCTGGGACAACCAAACTCCATAGTCATCAGCCACCAAGATTGAAATCAAGAACAAGTTTTCTCATTCGAACGTAAGCACTCAGTGTCCACATGATGCCAGCGAACAACTGTGGACAGACAGATGTGACGAACTTCAAACGTTGATGGAACCTACTGAGTGTCCACCTTCAGGAGGTATTTTGTGTTGGTCCACTTGTAAATCACTGAGCAGGCTATGATAAATCGACAGACAAAGTTATCAAATGACGATATTCCAAAGGATCGACGCAATGTGACTACGGAGGCGATCAGATAATGTATAATTTGATGCTGTAGTGATGACTTGAAAGTGATGCAATTATTGCTACCCAGTTCTGCCCGAAGACCATTTATTTTTATCCTCCTTTTCTCAGTTATGTAAATATTTGAACTGTCAAATACGTAAATTTTTCAATAAAATCTTCTCGGTTTAAAAGCCGCGTCTCTTCCAATGAAACAATTGAGCTTTCGATAGCTGTCTCCGCCATCGTCATCAGGAGTTAAAATCACTAACTGCCAAGGTGTTCTACTTATATAGATGCAATGGTAGCGTCTGGAACCTTCCACAGAGGTCCTGAGCCACGCATGCGTGGAAGGCAAGTTGGGCAGCTCCTATAGCAGCTCCGCCCTGCTGTGGAATCGAGTGACATCAGATGACGCGAGGAACCAGCGTCATATATGAAATCGATGCATCTGCGTCCCTACAAGCGAAGCCCCTGTCTTTACTTGCGCTCAGCATCCAAAACTTCCACATGACCCATTGAGTATGTGCCCCTGATCTCTGTTAAATTTGTTGCTGTTTATTCTAATTTCGGCCGCTTCTTTTATAAAAGAATAACAGTATGATCGTGTTTGAGCCGAAAGTCTCGTCTTTTCAACTTGTAATTTACGACCGTTTTCTAGGCGAAGTTCTCTTCGTTTAATGCGTCGTGAATGCGCTGCACAACACTCAGCAACGGTGCGAACTGGTCGCTGGACACTGAGCGAAAGCAAAGACGGAGGCCTGTCGCTTGAAGGGACGTGGGAGCGCTGGTTTCAAACGTGGTGCCCGTCCCTCGCGCTGGGGCCAATGAGATATACGGAGCCTGGAACGAACTTGTGACGTCACACAGGTAGGCTGATCCGCCATACTTCGGGAACGCTCGCCTCCCTACAAGGCCTACGGGAAATCAATATGTAATTGAAAAGATACCGACTAAAGGTCTTAATTTTGCCGTGCGCTACCGAGAACCTGCATGCATTTAAACGCGCAGTCGATAATTATTAAACTCGTCTGCAACAGTTACCCATTTCCCTCTGGAGACGGCTGCTGGAACTCGTAAGGCCTGTAGTGTCACGTGCTGTGACATAGACGCCACGGTCTGTCTTTCTTGTGGGCCTCGCCCTCTCCCCATCTGACGTCACTCAGTCCTGCAGCGGCAGGATGGAAGCCGCTGGTAACTGCCCAACTTACTTTCCGCGCATGTGACACTTTGGCACTGTCTTGAAGGTTCCAGACGCTTCCACTTCATGTAACTCTTGACGACGATGGTGGAGGCATCTATCGAAATCTCGAGTGATTTATTTGAAGTGACGCGGCTTGTGAACCCAAAAGATTTTATTGAAGCTTGCGACCGCAAATTACGAGGACACGTGTAAACTGTTGTTTCGTCGTCACCCCATAATATTGCATAGTTATGTATTCTACAGTTTGTATCCAAATTTTTTCAGTGTATTTTGGTATGAGGTACTGAAACGTCTCTGTGAAGTCGTTTCATAAGACGCTTGTCGAATTCGGTACAACTTATTCACTTTACTACCTGATTTTAGCTCAATTCATGAACTCTTCCAGAAAGACTGAGCACTCAAATAAGGTCTATTGAATATTATATGTGTGTTTTAATGTTGGTTTCGGTTTTGTTTTGTGGGAAGCGCTGAGTTGGTCATCGTCTGCTGGGAGCAGACGATTGCTTCTCGTTCGAAGGAGAGCACAAGATGACCATCTTAGGCTTCCAATACTTGAACAGAGAGGTTTACCCATCTTAGTCGAAGGCTGTGTCGAAGGCTGTTTTTGTGTGTGAGGTTGGTGACCGAGGGCTGTCCCTCTGGTAGCTTCCGCTGCACGGGAAGTTAGGTATAATCTCGTGAGAGAAAGCGGCACTCTTCGGTGAACGCTTGGTGAGTACAGATCATAGTTCTTAAGTGGGGGGGGGGGGGGTTCAGGTGATAGGAATCAGGTTGAGTTAGAACTTCGTTATGTTTAACTGGTGGAATACTTACGGACTTCAGCTCAACTGAAGCGTGTGAAGCGAGTTACTTTTTTAATGATTTTTAATCTTGTATTTCGTGTAAATTGCTTTTTTCTTGGTGTGTCAATTCTGTGCCGCGTGTTTGGTAATCAATGACTCTTCTGGTCGACCACGGCACCGCAATAGGCTTTATTTTAACAGTTTTCTTGTTTAATGAGCTACAATTTCTGCAAGAATATCTGTTCTTTCGTGCGCTTTCTACAAAGCAGCACAAGAGTTTGAGTCAGAATGCACCACGTGCTCTAGTTCGGCCGTTTGAAAGCAGCAGACGCAGTTAGTATGTTGAATAATTATCGCACAGCCGCGTGCATTGGTTAAATCTCTGTCCAGAATAGTGCATGCGTAGAATCGTAATGCGAATCTCACTGAGATATTTTTATGGTATGAATGCAAAGGAGATTATAGTCTCATTGTCTCCCACCGCTGTTTTCTGTGCTTTTTCTTGCTGTAGTTAAACTGTGCTCTGTTACATTCTCACGTAGTTCTTACTTAAATATTTCTAGTCAGGCACCAGTTACGTGTAGTTTGAATGTGCAACCAAATACTTAGATACAAGCATTTGATAAATTCTGTAGTGTTGATCTTACCCATTTACTCCGATTTCCAATCCTGAATTAATCTAGTTGCTTCATGCACAACATGGAGTGCTATTTATTTGGCTACTTAAATTTGCATACTTGTAATTATATTATCAAAGTAATTAAACTAATATTTTTCAAGCTCCGTTTTTTTCCTAAATGGTTAGGAAGGGCTTGTGCTGGTGGCGACCCTGAAATTCTGAATTTTTATGATTATTTGTGTGAGAGAAGCAGCTATAAATGCGAGATAACGTATATGGCTCGATGAGAAACGTCGTAAACATAGTAATACGTTACAGTACTCGTGGTCTCACACGGCTCGTTGTGGAGTAAAAATGTAACACAGTGCAAAAATACTGGGAAGTGATTTCTCTGGCTGAGGCTCAGCACAGCGTCGTTATGCTGTTCATCCATGGTCTCCATTGAACCCGTACGCGATTTACTAGCCTACTCGGCAAGGCAAGCTTCATAAGTTTTAGATGCTTGAGCGCACTTTCTTATTTTCGTAATCGCCTATCGCGTTTCCACATTCCATAATTTTCAAATGCTACAAAATGCATCACAAAACTTGTGTCAAAAGATATGAGAGTATGTTACATTTCACTCTTGATTACAGACATAGTATAATGAGTAGAATATGGTTTTCTAGCTTACTAACATTATGTCCTATCATATAAAATTGTTCATATGGTACATTTTATCTCGTCAACATTCTCTGTCAAAAGACAAGTGCAAATTGCTACCAGGGAACAAATTGGAAACCAACTGGACTAAACCGCTAGACAGCGCTGGATACGTTGTACAAGCTGCAATTGTTTGTTCTTAACTACATTTTCAGTGTTGCATCGTACAAAACAATTTCACCAGTAAACAATTCGTGCAAATCACTTTCGAACGTTTTGCAAAAAGGTATTTTTTACAAATCAATGCGTACAAGTAATAAACTGAAAGAGGCCACTGAATAACGCCAGGGTAGATGAGACAAACTGTCTGTTAACAAACATTTTTTTTTATGACTCACCATGTATTTTCATATTTTTGACAAGTTTTTTGTTGTATTTCAGAACCTTTGCAAATGACGGAACTCCGAAATGCGCAAGACGCTTTTGAAAATAAAGAAAGTGTGGTCGAGATATCTGAAAGTTATTAAATGCCATCCAAATGGCAGGTTCCTCTCAAGCATTTCCAAGCAAATTGCAAAAAGGTCAGTATCAATAGTCATACAATGACGCGGGAGCCGTAGAAATAAATGATGATTTTGTGTCAAATAGCATTGTCTGTAAACGTCATATGGTAAAAAAGGAATATTTAATTTTTACGAAATACGGAATAATTTATGAAAAAGCTAAGTGTGTTTTTAGAACATAATCACAGTTTTTCGTTTACTGAACAACAAATGTAAATCGCTTATTGCAGAAACAAAACATATTCACTTTTACAAACTTTTTTTTTCCTGGACAAGTTACCTTTTTTCAGTTATCAATGTGGCTTATAAAATAATAGCCTTTTATTTCATGATAAAAATTATTTAACATATTTCCCGAAAATTTATCACATTTTAAACATTTTTAATAAGTTTACTTATTTCTTGATCACACTTTTATTTTTGGTCAACCTTACGAGTTTTACTTTCCGTCATTTTCAAAGGCTACAAAAATACAACATAAAACTGGTATCAGACGGTATGAAAGTATGATACATTTCACCATTGATAATAGACGTATTACAACTAGAATATGGCTTCCTAGCTTACCATTGGTATGTCAGTCACATAAAAATATTAGATACATCGTATCACGTCAAAATTCTCTAGCACGAGACAAGTGCAAACAGCAACCAAGTGAAAATTTTAAAAGACAACCAGACTAGACTGCCAGGCGGCGCTAGGCACGTGGTAAATGCTGCAGTTTGTTTTTGTTTACAATCACAACTTTCATCGTTACAAGTATAAAATAATTTCATCAGTCAATATGGGAATTACTTACAATGTTTTACAAAAGATGTTACTTTACAAAACAATGTGTTACAGTTGTTTTGTGTAATAGATTGGAAGGATGCGCTGATTGGCGCTGGGGCCAACTGGCTGTTAACAAACATGTCTTCTGTTTTATTTACAAGTTACAGCACATAAATTACTAGCATCAGTAAAAGTTCATAAGTATTTAACTAAAGTAAAAATTATATAGTTTCCTAGAGGGTTGTAAGGGAATTTATTAAAACTGGCATACTTAAGATGCCATACATAAGGTCTTCTGTAGTTGCGTGATCATAAAATTGTTTTCTGTGAATAACAAACGTTGTAGATCGTCATGTCGCAATTAAGGGAAGGGGTCAAGGGATACAGAATACTAATCTTAACATATTAAAAAATCCTGTAAAACGTTTGTAATACTGTGACAACAACTGTTTATAAAATGACAGCTTAAATAAAACAACGCGAAAGAGTTGTGAAACAGGTGTTGTAGCGCTGTTTTCAATCATTTTCAACTTATTCCCTGCAGCTTGAGGCGCTGAGCAGTCGCATATGAATACTCTAACGGCATACTTAGGGTAACGTACAAAATGTCTTTTATGGTTGTGTAACCACAAAACTGATTTTCTGTGAATAACAAGCGTTTTAGAGTGCCATGACGCAAATTAAAAAATGGGGGAGGGGTACACAACATTAATCTTGGCATATTAAAAATTCTAAAAAACTGTTTGTAACAATGCGACTACATAAGTTTATAAAATGCCAACTTTAAGTAAAATAACGCGAATGCTGTATGCCAACTTTTTTTAGCCTTTGAAAGTGACGGAAAGTAGAAAAGCGTGAGGTTGATGAAAAATAAAAGTGTGGCCAAGACATAAGCAAAGTTATTAAAACTGCATACAGATGGCCCCGTCGTCTCATAACATTTTCATGCGAATTGCAGCTGATTTTAAACATTCTTACATAAAAATAAGTTCATGGACTTAAACATTTTCTTCAGTTTCATCTCTCTTTGTTGTCGGATATGTCGAAATTTCATTACACAATTGCATATTTGCTTCTGAAACGTAAATTACCCTTTTTCAATATTAACCATTTTAGTATATTTGCGGATGTTTGGCTCTCTAGTCCAGTTCCTTGGAAAGTTATAGATCAAACCGAGTGCTCCTTAATTAAAAGCTATCAACTCACACGCAACTGATGTTTATCTTACATTCTGGTACCTGTGACTTATATTTGCTGAAACTAAATTCACGATGCTTTGACAGTGCAAAATAAATTTTTTGTTCCATTGGAACACCTTTTCTACAAGAATCATTACTAAGACAAGTTTTTTCCAGAATTTCGGCCACCAAGTACTGTTTTCTGGAAATTATTTTATTTTCATGGGAACAAAATTAAATATATCTTTTGTCTGCGAAGAATTCAATATGAGGTCAATCACCTTTCTAACAGTGTAATATCGATTCAATCACAGTGGGACTAGCAGTAAACGTAATATAAAAATTCAGGACTGTGAAGTAGACGAATTGGAGGAGTTCTGCTACCTTGGAAGCAAAATAATACATCACTGACGAAGCAAAGCGAACATAAAAAGCAGACTAGCACAGACGAAGAAGGTATTCCTGACAGAAGGGATTTGCCGGCGTCAAACATTGGTCTTAATTTTGAGGAAAAAATGTCCGAGGACGTCCGTTAGGAGCACAGCATCGTACAGAAGTGAATCATGGGCTGTGGGAAAACCAAAAAAAGAGAAGAATAGAAGCATGCGACATACAGTGTTGCAGAAGGATGCTGAAAATTATGTAAGTCATTAGATGAGAAGTGATGAATTTCTCCGTATTATCAGTGAGGAGAAGAACATGAGGAAATATTGACAAGAAGAACAGACAGAATTATGCAACATCTGTTAAGACAACAGGGAATAACTTCCGTGGTACTAGATGGAGCTGCAGAGGGTAAAAACAATGGGGGGAGACAGAAATTGGGATATATCGAACAAAAAAGTTTGGACGTTGCATGCGTATGCTACTCTGAGATGAAGAGGAAGTTGCAGAAGGGGAATTCGTGGCGAGTCACATCAAACCAGTCAGAAGACTGATGACGCAAAAATAAGTCTAAAAATAAGTCTGTGGAATTTTGCTGGTTATTTCCCTCAATAATAAAAAAAATTTATCAAGTGTTCAATTCTTTTCTATTTCAGGTTCTGAATTTTGAGAGTTGATTGCTATACGAACAAAAATATTCCTGAATTATTTCTAGTTCTGTTAATTAATTCGTTAGATACGATGGAATTAATCTTATGAGGATGCAATCACTGTCGTTAAGTCAGAGCAGTGGCATCAATATTTTTACCGGTAACATGAACAGACGTGCTTTGCGTAAATGATGAAGTATGCTTACGTTTCAGGTATCAAAGCAAACCAGCTATATAAAAATATTGAGTTTAAACGATAAATCGTTTGTGTACTTTCCGTCAAATTTAGTTCTAAAGAGTGGCATGTTAGAAAAATCGCCGAATCAGTTGTAACAAAAATGGCTGTTTTGGAATCTTCTTACATCTTGGATGAATTTGTGCGAACGGCTGTGGTAGAGAGTGAACTGATTATATGTCATGCATATTACAGTCAAATCAAAATCTACATCTACATCTAGATGATTACTCCGCAGTTCACACTTAAGGGTCTGGTAGAGGGTTCTTTGAACCACCTTCAATCTACACTCCTGGAAATGGAAAAAAGAACACATTGACAACGGTGTGTCAGACCCACCATACTTGCTCCGGACACTGCGAGAGGGCTGTACAAGCAATGATCACACGCACGGCACAGCGGACACACCAGGAACCGCGGTGTTGGCCGTCGAATGGCGCTAGCTGCGCAGCATTTGTGCACCGCCGCCGTCAGTGTCAGCCAGTTTGCCGTGGCATACGGAGCTCCATCGCAGTCTTCAACACTGGTAGCATGCAGCGACAGCGTGGACGTGAACCGTATGTGCAGCTGACGGACTTTGAGCGAGGGCGTATAGTGGGCATGCGGGAGGCCGGGTGGACGTACCGCCGAATTGCTCAACACGTGGGGCGTGAGGTCTCCACAGTACATCGATGTTGTCGCCAGTGGTCGGCGGAAGGTGCACGTGCCCGTCGACCTGGGACCGGACCGCAGCGACGCACGGATGCACGCCAAGACCGTAGGATCCTACGCAGTGCCGTAGGGGACCGCACCGTCACTTCCCAGCAAATTAGGGACACTGTTGCTCCTGGGGTATCGGCGAGGACCATTCGCAACCGTCTCCATGAAGCTGGGCTACGGTCCCGCACACCGTTAGGCCGTCTTCCGCTCACGTCCCAACATCGTGCAGCCCGCCTCCAGTGGTGTCGCGACAGGCGTGAATGGAGGGACGAATGGAGACGTGTCGTCTTCAGGGATGAGAGTCGCTTCTGCCTTGGTGCCAATGATGGTCGTATGCGTGTTTGGCGCCGTGCAGGTGAGCGCTGCAATCAGGACTGCATACGACCGAGGCACACAGGGCCAACACCTGGCATCATGGTGTGGGGAGCGATCTCCTACACTGGCCGTACACCACTGGTGATCGTCGAGGGGACACTGAATAGTGCACGGTACATCCAAACCGTCATCGAACCCATCGTTCTACCATTCCTAGACCGGCAAGGGAACTTGCTGTTCCAACATGACAATGCACGTCCGCATGTATACCGTGCCACCCAACGTGCTCTAGAAGGTGTAAGTCAACTACCCTGGCCAGCAAGATCTCCGGATCTGTCCCCCATTGAGCATGTTTGGGACTGGATGAAGCGTCGTCTCACGCGGTCTGCACGTCCAGCATGAACGCTGGTCCAACTGAGGTGCCAGGTGGAAATGGCATGGCAAGCCGTTCCACAGGACTACATCCAGCATCTCTACGATCGTCTCCATGGGAGAATAGCAGCCTGCATTGCTGCGAAAGTTGGATATACGCTGTACTAGTGCCGACATTGTGCATGCTCTGTTGCCTGTGTCTATGTGCCTGTGGTTCTGTCAGTGTGATCATGTGATGTATCTGACCCCAGGAATGTGTCAATAAAGTTTCCCCTTCCTGGGACAATGAATTCACGGTGTTGTTATTTCAATTTCCAGGAGTGTACTTCTCTACCGTTCCACGCCCTAGCAGCGCGTGGGAAAAATGAACACTTAAATCTCTCTGTACAAGCTCTGATTTCCCATATTGTACTATTGAGGACATTTCTCACTACGTACGTTGGCGACAATAAAATACTTTCACATTCAGAGGAGAAAGTTTTTGACTGAAATTTCGTGAAAAGATCTCGCCACAATGTAAAACGCCTTTGTTCTAATGATTGCCAACCCAATTAGCTTATCACATCCGCGACTCTGCCTTCCCTATTTCGCGATAATATAAAACCAGCTGTTCTCCTTTTCACTTTTTCAATGTCCTCCGTTAATCCCCTCCGTTAAGGACCACTTACAGCACAGCAATGCTCTTGAAGGTGATAAACAAGCGCCGTCACTTCAGTAGACCTGTTTTCTGCCAATAAAACGTAGTCTTTGCTTTGCCTTCCCACAAAATTATCTGTGTGATCGTTCCAACTTAAGTTATTTGTAACTCTGATTCCTAGCTATTTAAGAAAAAACTGTTCAAATGGCTCTTAGCACTATGGGACTTAACATCTATGGTCATCAGTCCCCTAGAACTTAGAACTACTTAAACCTAACTAACCTAAGGACATCACACAACACCCAGTCATCACGAGGCAGAGAAAATCCCTGACCCCGCCGGCAATCGAACCCGGGAACCCGGGCGGAGGAAGCGTGAACGCTACCGCAGGACCACGAGCTGCGGACTCCTAGCTATTTAGTCGAACTGACAGCCTTTACATTTGTGTGATTTATCGTGCAATCGAAATTTAGCGGATTTCTTTTTGTACTCACTTGGATAAGCTCACACTTTTTAATTTTGAAAAACGAGAGTGTAAGGCCTGTAGCAGAAACGAAGTTTGAGTTTTGTCCAATAACTTTCATCTGTAATATCATTAAAAATTGTGGAAACTCTCAATCTGAGAAAGGAATTTTATAAAAGTGTAACACACTAAATTGCTGTGAGCGTCATGTATCATAAACGAATTTTCACTGTGCCTCTGCCAGTGTCTATAAAATAAGTTCACAAGCCCATCGCTTGGCGCAGAGCTAGAAGGGGGAAAAGCAATATCAGAGGTACGCGTTGCATACAGCGACAGCTGTATTGAGCGGCGCACCCCACACACCGCCAAGTCCAGCGATGTGCCTGCTGCGTGTCTGACGTTACCGTCTCGTAAAGATGCCACGTGACGAGACATTATGGTGTCCCACACAAAACGCAAATTTGGTTTGCTCGTTTAGTATTGCATTTTTTTAAGCAGAACACGTTTGGAGTAGATGCACAGAGCCACCTAGGAGTGGTCCGACCAAATTATAGTATCAGATATGTATATTCAAGCGATATGTCTTGTAAATGCTATTTGTTAGTTCCAAAAATTAGCATCGTTTGTAATAACTTTTAAATTAACAGTTAAATTAGATCAGTACACTATGCGAGATATTTATCACGTAAGATATACTGACGAATTGGTCGCATTGTTGTAAGAAATTCATCAAATTAATCATAAGAATTAATGACACTGAAATACATTCAGATGCTGTGATATGCAAATGATTACTTTTCAGAGCATTCACACAAGGTTGGTGCCGGTGGCGACACCTACAACGTGCTGACATGAGGAAAGTTTCCAACCGATTTCTCATACACAAACACCACTTGACCGGCGTTGCCTGGTGAAACGTTCTTGTGATGCCTCCTGTAAGGAAGAGAAATGCGTACCATCACGTTTCCGACTTTGATACAGGTCGGATTGTAGCCTATCGCAATTGCGGTTAATCGTATCGCGACATTGCTGCTCGCGTTGGACGAGATCCAATGACTGTTAGCAAAATATGGAATCGGTGGGTTCAGGAGGGTAATACCGAACGCCGTGCTGGAGCCCAACGGCCTCGTATCACTAGCAGTCGAGATGACAGGCATGTTATCTGCATGGCTGTAACGGATCGTGCAGCCACGTCTCGATCCCTGAGTCAACAGATGGGGACGTTAGCAACACAAGAACCATCTGCACGAACAGTTCGACGACGTTTGCAGCAGCATGGACTATCAGCTCGGAGAACATGGCTGTGGTTACCCTTGACGCTGCATCACAGACAGGAGCGCCTGCGATGGTGTACTCACCGACGAACCTGGTGCACGATTAGCAAAAGGACTTTTTTTCAGATGAATCCAGGTTCTGTTACAGCATCATGATGGTCGCATCCGTGTTTGGCGAAATCGCAGTGATCGCACATTGGAAGCGTGTATTCGTCATCGCCATACTGGCGTATCACCCGACGTGATGATATGGGGTTCCATTGGTTACACGTCTCGGTCACCTCTTGTTCGCACTGACGGCACTTTGAACAGTGGACGTTACATTTCAGATGTGTTACGACCCGTGGCACTACCCTTCATTCGATCCCTGCGAAACTCTACATTTCAGCAGGATAATGCATTACCGCATGTTGCAGGTTCTGTACGGGCCTTTCTGGATACAGAAAATGTTCGACTGCTGCCCTGGCCAGTACATTCTCCAGATCTCTCACCAGTTGAAAACGTCTGGTCAATGGTGGCCGAGCAACTGGCTCGTCACAATACGCCAGTCACTGCTCTTGATGAACTGTGGTATCGTGTTGAAGCTGCATGGGCATGCATCCAAATTGCGTGAAAATGTAATCACATGTCAGTTCTAGTATAATATATTTGTCCAATGAATTCCCGTTTATCATCTGCAATTCTTCGTGGTGTAGCAATTTTAATGGCCAGTAGTGTAATAACACATGGCATAGCGATCTCCCACATCATTTCAAAATTAGCATCCATAATTCATAATTTCTCGCGTTAAAAATAAAGCTCGTTTCTACGGCGAAAATTACTGTAGTGTATGACATGTCGCAATGTTTCTACAACAAAAAATGAAACTGGCAAGTATTTTCCACCCATCGCCTGTCCTGTGATATCTACACAGCTGCACACGCAACACCCGAAGTGTGTTATAATGGCAAGCAATTTCTCTCTGTCTGCCTTGCTCCAATAGTGGGTGTATGAAATGACTGTAAGCGAAGAATGGTGACCACTGTGCTTCTATCTTATTTCTTTGACTACATTCATTATGTTGTGGTCATTTGGTGTTACGCGTTTGATTTGCTGCTTCCAGTCCAGCAATTTTATCACTGTTATGCTGCTCTAATTCACATTTAATTCCCAGAACTTAACAGGCAGCCTGACCGACATCAGTGTTTTGTCATGTGTCTCTCTCGGCAAAGGATTAATCGACTTTTCTTTACGTTACGGCCGAGTGCCGTGCAGGGGCTTGAATCTGTCATAGCTGTAAGTGTGGCATTACCAACAACAGTGCTTATATTTCGATCAACGCATTCGTGTCTGTGGAAATGGTGTATACTTCCTTACCGATGAATTTCGCCGTACTTGTGATGGCGATCAGAGTGAATTCAGTCGTAACGACATGAAACACAATTTCGGTTGTATAAAATACTGACATACACCTCGTCCTGTAATTCCGGAGAAGGTTTATACTATGTCTGATATCACTAATACAGAAGACCAGCCATTCTAGCTTGTACTAACTGAAACAGACGTACTTCGAAGTGCTCTGGGTGCAGTACTGAAAATTTGTAGTAGACGTCACACGATTTCTTGTTCGAAGAAAAAGAAACTCGATATTCCCTACAAGTGGAATGTCAGTGTAGTCATTCCATCTAAGCTGCACCTTAAACTTGGGTTTGATAACCTTTTCTAAAATTGAAAACGTTTTCCCCTTCCAGTCCATCGATTAATTTTATGTTCGGTTCTTTTTTCCAATATTTCATCTATGTGAGGTTTTTCTTCACCACAGCAGAGATGCAAATAAACTACCTCGCCTGCTTCTCGGAACGAGAAGCAGTTCGTTATCGTAGTTGGCGGTGCATACCACAAAGCACTTTCAGGCTATTGGAACTTGCTGTTGCCACAAGCCTGCATATCGAAGTTTGGCCTGTATATTATAGCTACGTAGGGGGTTGAGAAATTCCGAAAGCAGTTTCAGTAGCCCACCCCGAACAGGTCTAAATAGCTTTCCACCCTAAACTGCCAAAGTCTGTCTGCTACGGAATTCACATAATTTTCCTATTTGTGAAATGTATTTTGTGATATTGTATGGGGAGAAAACTTGCCTTGCGAAGATGTCAGGGAGAGAAACAGGCTGGTGTTAAAAGAAACGTCACTTGTATTGATGTCTTCTCTATTTGGGTGAAAATTGTAGTAGTAGAACAACGGTAATTTCAAGAGCTATTTGTTTAATCGAATAACGGGGTATATGCGAGAGAGTATATTATCTATGGATGGAATTGAGCACGTATCAACATTTACGAGCGCAGAGTAACTACACACAAATCAAACGACACATGTAAGAAAGGTAACCCGTATGGAAACGAGGAAAAAAAAATGAATAGCGGTTGCTGTAAATGCATTAAGAAGAGGTATTTTGAAATTTAGAATTGGTTTCTGTGAAGCAAACGCTCAGATAAAAGTTATTAAATTTCGGTGTCCCTGTACCTGCGAGAAACTTCACTGAATCTTTCTATTCCATAAAGGAAATCGTCTCCCACACGCCAAAATGTGTTTCTGTCACGGTTTTCAGTTTTATCTGCAGCAAACGAATTGAAAATCAAATAGTTTTTCTTTTTTAATCTACTGAAATTACAGAGTTGAATCGGATAGTGTGACAACGCATTGGCGGCCACAGACAGCAGTAAAGATTTCATCACGAAATACAGGAACGGCAGTCAAACAACAAGAGGCAGAAACTACGCAAGTATAGAGCCATTCACACCAAGACAGCCACTCGTTAAATTTCTGGAATTTACAAAGCATGGCTGTCTTGGTGTGAATGGCTGTATACTTGCGTAGTTTCTGCCTCTTGTTGTTTGACTGCCGTCCCTGTACTCTCTGATGAAAGCAAATCTTGCTGTGGTGCTATCTCCAGCCGCCAAAGCGTTGTTGCACTATACGATTCAACACGGTAATTTGCTTAAGAGACATTGTTTACTTGTTTATTTACTTTACTTCGTTTTATGAATCCCATACAGTTAAATCTAATCTGATTTATCGAGTTCTACTCCATCTTATGGCGTTTTTTGGCGAGACAACGAAATGTATGAATAGTGCATTAGTGAAACAAAGCAGAATCAATTTTCTGATTAACTTGTCATTATTCGAATCACATTAGCGTTTTCAAACGATAAAGCAGAACAATTGCCCTGTTTCACTAGTTTTGAAACAGTTCATGTTGTTCTTTTTCATATATCTGGAGCATCTGATGTTGTAGTTACAGCTCTTGGCCGCTATATTGTAATGATGTAAGAAACAAAATACAACTATCTTTGGCTGGCGCTAAGACAGCTGCAGCTGGACGTTCAGTTTCAGAAGAGAAAATCGTTGAAAATGAAACTGGCACATCCTGCGAATAACGATAAACGAGAGAATGCCAACCTGAGTTCGCGTTAATGGTCTGAACGCCCCCTAAACACTTGTAATAAAAAGTATGGTAAATCACTAGAATTATTTGCTGTAAAGAAAATAGCAGACATTTTGAACTCGGAGAAAGTGTTGTGTAATGATGACTTACTGGCTTTTCATCGTTAGGCTTGGCGCTGTTGGAGGACTGCGAGGGCAGTCCACGACAAGAAGCCAGATACCTAACGCAGGTGGCAGGTGCACTTTGTAGCATTTACGCTACTCACGGAAAACATCAGCGGAAGAAGCTCGTGAATCGCATACGCACTGTGCAGTTGTCCCTGGGTAGAAGTTTCAGTTCAGGGAATTAAATGGCAAATCTAGACGCTGTTGTGAGGTGCCACGACATAGTAAAGTCGCAAAAATGCACGTCCTAGCATATGCAGCAAGTATGACCCTTGCTACTGATAACTGTAAAGTCAGTGCGTTGGCACAGGTGAGAATGAAATGGAGAGTGGAGAAAACTGCTGACTCGCGAGGCAGGAGTCTCGACCTATAGGGCGAGGCAAAGTGGCATAAGACATAGTTGTTGCTAACCGTTCAAGAGGGGTCAAGGACATGTAGCTTTCAGCTAAACGCTGTTGGTGCCAAAGAAGAAATTTGTTAGTACAGAGGCCAGGAACACAACGGCTACAGAGTAATACAAGCGGAATGATCCGAGCGTGGTCGGCTAGAGGCACGAGGGAGATACAGAACCACACGTCAAGTCGGACGATCCCTGTAAAGTGCCGGTACTGTTGGTGAGCTGATAGCAGGTCGAGACAACTAATGTAGCGTCAGAGCTTATAAAGTCCCCTGATTTTAGTATTCAATGTTCCCTTCAGCTGTAGCGCCTGACATTCAACTCCATGTCGCTCGACGCCAGCCTCGGATATGCTTCGACTACGTCTTTTCACTTGGAGTGCTGCTCTGAAATGCTTGTATTTTAGTGTATGCTGCTAGTGATTGTCAGCTTTTGTTAATTCTCACGCCCAATAGGACACTGACATCTGTTGTACCAACAACTGAAACATTTACTTCCCATCTGGTCTAAGTCTTCAATATATTACTTTGCTCTGGATGCAATAAACAAGTATTATTCAAAGTCTTGAGTATCCTACAAATGTTCTTGTCGACTCTCAAAATCCATACCGCTACCCGTAAGCAGATGTTTGGCGCTGATCCGACAATCACATGCTAGCCTGGAAATTTGTCTTTCTGCATTTGTTTCTGATAGCCCAGAATCGTCTAAAAATAAGTTCTCGTACGCTTCCTCTAGCCTACATCATCACGACAGCACAGCAGATCTTGCACCACGAGTTCTTATCGCACGCCAACCTCTTCGTCTCAGACAATCACTTATACCTTACGTCCTCGATTACTACAATCTCTGTCTTCCTCTACAAATCTCGCTCATAAATAGAGACTAATGCCTGATCTCTCAACACATATCTTGTAAACCTGTCCCTCCTTCTTGTCAGTGTTTTCCGGGCGTTCCTCTTCTCGCCGATTCGGAGGAGAACCTCCTCGTTCCACACCTTATAAGTCCACCTAATTTTCAACATTATTGTTCGACACTACATCTCAAATGCTTCGTTTTTCCTCTTTTCCGCTTTTTCACTGTCCATGATATACTACCAAACGTTGTTGTTCTCCAGACGTAACCATATATGACGGTAGTATCTGTTCCCGAAAGAACAGTTACCGTTGATGACCATGCAGCTTTGCTAGACATGAAATGATAATTAAATGGACACCCTAGCTGCAAACAGGCGTTCATGTACTTCATTGGGGACATGTTGAAAAAGTGTGTCCCGACCGGGACTCGAACCCGGGATCTCCTGCTTACATGGCAGGCGCTCTATCCAGCTGAACCACCGAGGGCACAGAGGATAGTGCGCCTGCAGGGACTTATCCCTTGCACGCTCCCCGTGAGACCCACATTCCCAACATGTCCACACCACTACATTCGTAGTGCGCCTAATAGATGTTTGCCCATCATAAGCAGGAGATCCCGGGTTCGAGTCCCGGTCGGGACACACACTTTCAACATGTCCCCAATGAAGTACATCAACGCCTGTTCGCAGCTAGGGTGTCCATTTAATTGTCATTTCAAACGTGACTCCTAAGAAACCTCTTCCTCATGTTAAGGCCTATGTTTGATACTAGCAGTCTTCTTTCCGGCAGAAATGCCCTATCCTATGCTAATCTCCTTCCTATATCTTCCTTACTTCGTCCGTCGAGGATTATTTCGCTTCCAAGCTAGTAGAATTCCTTAACTTCGGCTAATTCCTGATCACTTTTAATGTTAAGTGTCTCGTTATTCGTATTTTTGCTACTGCTCATTACTTTCGTCTTTCTTAGGTTTAGTCCCAGTCCATATTCTGTACTTACTAGACTTCATTCCATTCAACCGATCTAGTAATTCTTTATCTCCAGTGAGGACAGCAATGTCGTCAACCAGTCTTATCACTGATATCCTTTCAGCCTGAATTTTAATCCATCTCTTCAACCTCTTTCTTATTTACAGATGGAACAGTAGGGGTAAAAGACTACAAATCTGTTTTAAACCATTTAATACGAGCACTTCGTTATTGGTCTCCCCCTTTTATTTTTCGCTCTTGCTTGTTCTACTGTACGTATTGTATGTACCCGTATTTCTCGATAGCTTACACAAATTTTTTCTCACAATTTCGAATATGTTGCACTATTTTACATTGTTCAACGCTTTTTCCAGGTCGACAAACCTGTGAGGTTTCTTGATTTTTCTTCAGTCTTGTTTCCATTATCAAGCACAGCGTCAGGACTGTCTCTCTGGTACCTTTACCTTTTCTAAAGCCAAACTGATCGTCATCTAACACATCCTTAATTTTCTTTTCCATTCTTCTGTATCAACGGAGAAATACCAGAGCCAACAGGTTGCAAATAATTTTTAATACATTGCCTTGAGTCGGACACCTCTAAGGATGTCTTCACCGGAATGACATTTTAACAACTCTATTAAATACATCGAAAAATAAGTTTGAATAGAAACATTAACAACGATGAAAATTTCGTAACAGAAAGGTTACTTACGTAAAGTTTTATTGCGAGCAGACAATCAGACTGGTCGCCCCAGTGGCTTACACTCATGCTAGGAAAAGCTGATACACGTAGCTCCGCCTATGGAGCCAGAACCGTGACATACGACAGTTTGAGACAACAGAAATAATCGAATGAAACGACAGTTAATCACAAAAACTAAAATTTAAAGGATGAGAGCTTAACGAATATTTGAAAGAACAAAGTAGTCAAGTAAATGAAGC
Source organism: Schistocerca americana (assembly GCF_021461395.2). NCBI lineage: Eukaryota > Metazoa > Arthropoda > Insecta > Orthoptera > Acrididae > Schistocerca > Schistocerca americana. The sequence continues at coordinate 320,352,798 of NC_060121.1, read as the reverse complement.
ACAACTGAGACCCATCTATTAAGCTTTACAGAACTAATTATTACATAATGTACAGAAACAGATGCACAGTCCAAAAACATCTGCATGAAGGAAAATTTAGTAGTACTTACCTATATGAGGTTTGGAGAAAAATATCTTTCGTAACTATAGGCAGGAAAACATAGTAAAAAGTAAAGGAATCAAAATTTTGCGAGTAGTTGATTAAAGCCATTTAAAATATTTTTGTTATGTAATTGTAACTGTTCGTTGGATATGAGGCCATCGTTCTCAGAATTATGCTTGAAAATCTCCAGCTCTTCGAATAGGTCGAGCCTGTGGCCTTTCTTTTCTCTATGTAAACTGGAAATGTCTTCAACACATTTCGGTTTATGGCCGGAAATTAAAAAATGATCAGCAAAAGTGGAATTACGTACGTTAGTACCTCTTTTTCGAATAAATGTTCCTTGTACCTGACAGTTCGTCCTATATAATAAACAGGACACGTAACGAATTTTTGTCAGCAACTTGAATACATGACCACAAAGCTGATTGTGTGGTAGTTCTTGCACTTATCTATTCTTGCTATCTTCGGAATTGAGTTGTACGTCGCCAGTCTCGTAATTTCTACATATCAGCTTCAATATTTGTTTGGTTCCCCCAATGATTTTATAAATTCCAATGGAATTTCCCTTCTGCCTTATTCATTATGATGTCTTCCAGAGCTCTTTTAAATTCAGACTCTGAATTCAGTCTCTATGTCTTCCACATCGACTCCAATTTCTTCTTCTATGACGTCATCGGACCTCTACCTCATGAAGGGCTTAAATGTACTCTCTCCACCTATCCGCTCATTCCTCTGCGTTTAACAGCAGAATTCACATTATCCCTTCATGTTACCACCCTTGCTTTTAATTTCACCGAAGAATGCTTTGGCTTTTCTAAATGCTCCTCTCGACGATTATTTTCTTTTCGATTTCTTCACATTTTTCCCGCAGCCATTTGGCTTTGGCTGCCCCGCTTTTTCTGTTTATTTCATTCCTAAAGAGTTATAGTGCTGTATTCCCGTCTTTCCCTGCAGTTTTATGTACATCATTTTTTCATCGATCAACTGAAGTATTCCTTCTGTTACCCATTGCTTCTTGGCAGCTATCTTCCTTGTATCTATATCTGACCTTCCGATATCCGTGATTACCCTTTTTAGAAATGTTTACATTAGCATTAACCAAACATACTTAGGCTGATGGCTTGAGTGGCTAGAATTCGCGGGGAGGGTTGTCTCATTTGAAGGTATGGCGTGTATGACCCCCGAATGTTGTGATTGCATGTAGACACGATATGTGAGCAGTCTTACATACAGGCGTTTAGAGAACATGACAGCACGTCATGAATAATCGAATTTTGTATGTGGGGTGATAACCATTGCAAGACACATGGTTTGAAGCATTTAGAAGACAGCACAAGAATTTGGATTTCCAAGGTTAACAATGTCTTGTGTGGACCTTGAGTATCGGAGAGTCGCTGTTTCCCGCGCGTCAACGGCTGCACAAGAAGAGCACAACACTTTGACTATAGGAAGTAACGTCATCTCCGCAGAACAATACGGGACGACCGACGACCTACTGAAAGTAAGATTTCCGTCGATTCGTTAGTGGGGCATGAGGAACCCATTTCCGCCGATTCGTTTGTGCGGTATCAGGAACCCATTTCTACCATGACAGTACTGATACAAACGCAGCGCATAATCTTCAGCACATGACGATCTATATCACATTCGGTTCCTTCGCATGACTTTTGGGAACTGTGCATGTGTATGTGCATTATACACTACTGGCGATTAAAATTGCTACACCAAGAAGAAATGTACGTGATAAACGGGTATTCATTGGACAAACATATTATACTAGAACTGACATGTGATTACATTTTCGCGCAATTTGGGTGCATAGATCCTGAGAAATCAGTACCCAGAAAACCACCTCTGGCCCTAATAACGGCCTTGATACTCCTTGGCTTTGACAGATTGGTTCAAATGGCTCTGAGCACTAAGCGACTTAACTTCTTAGGTCATCAGTCGCCTAGAACTTAGAACTAATTAAACCTAACTAACCTAAGGACATCACACACATCCATGCCCGAGGCAGGATTCGAACCTGCGACCGTAGCGGTCGCTCGGTTCCAGACTGTAGCGCCTAGAACCGCACGGCCACTCTGGCCGGCTAGTCAAACAGAGCTTGGATGGCGTGTACAGGTACAGCTGCCCACGCAGCTTCAAAACGATACCACAGTTCATCAAGAGTAGTGACTGGCGTATTGTGACGAGCCAGTTGCTCGGTCACCATTGACCAGACGTTTCCAATTGGTGAGAGATCTGGAGAATGTACTGGCCAGGGCAGCAGTCGAGCATTTTCTGTATCCAGAAAGGCCCATACAGGACCTGCAACATGCGGTAATGCATTATCCTGCTGAAATGTAGAGTTTCGCAGGGATCGAATGAAGGGTAGAGCCAAGGGTCGTAACACATCTGAAATGTATCGTCCACTTTTCAAAGTGCCGTCAATGCGAACAAGAGGTGACCGAGACGTGTAACCAATGGCACGTTACTTTCATCACGTGCAGTGTCAACAGTGAAGTAAGGAGGAGGTGATATTATGGTACGCAGGTTTATTCGTGGTTATGGTGTGGCCCCTTTCTTGCGCTTAATACCATGCTAAATGCATGGATCTTACAGCACTGTGTATTGTGAACACCGAAGAAGCATTTCGGAGGCGATTGTATCAGCATGACAGTGCACATTTCCATACAGCAATATCTGTGAGGGAGTCTTTTGTGGACAATAACATTCCTGGAATGGGCTAGCCTGTTCAGAACCGACCTGAACTCGCTTCAGTACCTTTTTGATGAGTTAGAATGTTGACTTCGCTCCAGACCCAAGCGTCCAACATCACTATCTTCTGTGGTATCGGTCCTTCAGGAAGAATAGGCTGCCATTCCTCCAAAGACAGACATTGCTTGGGAGGACTGAAATTCTTCCCAGCAAAGATTAAGCCTTCATAAATGCGAACGGTGGGCACATCGCACATTAATGTCCACTAAAAGGTGTTTGGGTGCTTTTCATGAGATAGTATATTATACAGATTTTATTTTAATCGTATGGCTAGGGCCCCCCGTCGGGCAGACCGTTCGCCGGTTGCCTTTCAATCTGACGCCACTTCGGCGACCTGCAGTCGATGAGGATGATAGGATGATGAGGACAGCACAACACCCAGTGCCTGGGTGGAGAAAATTCCCCGACCCAGCTGGGAACCGAACCCGAGTCAAGAGGACTGACAATCGGTCACGCTGACCATTCAGCCACCGGGGGCGGCCATTATACAGGTGAATTATATAGATTCTGAAGTCTAGATTTACCGCTATGTAGCTTCCATATGTTTGTGGTCTCTATTAGAAAATGTCTGAACTATCTTTACGGTACTGAGCCACCATAAGACGCTATAAAACAAAATAATGAAAGGAGACAATAATCTGTTGCAGCACTTTCAGTGTTCTGAAACGAGTATCAATTAAACATCACTGTACACTGGTCATTAATATTGGCCTTGAGCCTTATTGTACAAGTTAAGTGCTGTTAGCTTCTTCTATGTTCTTATTAATTTTGTTTAACAGTATCTTACGATGGTTCGTAAAAAGTAATATTGTGAGCTACGTGTAACACAGTCCCGTAAAGATGAAAGATTAGAAATAAAAATGCGGGTTATTGAGATGGGCGATTACACAAAAACTGAAAGAAAGGAAATTTTTATTTAATTTAAAAAATCTGTGTTACAAAAAATTCATTTATATTTGAGGCAATTTCGTATCATTAAAATTCGTTCACTTCTGAGCGTGACACGACCGTAGCGAATACCTGTCAGAGCAAATCACTACTTTATTAACACTTTGACTAACGCCCAGATAATACGGCTAGTGAGTTTGTCGTAGTGAAACTATTATTCATTCTTAATCCCTTATGTGAAGTAGAAAATACGAGAAAATTACGTGAGGTGTTGATTTTGCTTTTAAGTTATTCCACAATTTGTTAATCTAGTTCGAGGCGCAATCTGTTACATAATTGATCGACACTGTCAGGAAAATACGGCAACAGGTCAAAGCTGTTTTATTGTAGTTGAACATCCCCTCTTTTTGAGCCTCGTCGGTTGCTTTGAGGGGCGAACTGTGACCTTTCGCACGGCGGAGCAGACAAGAGAGAGAGTTAGCCTTTCGAAACTGGCATCAAAAATAATTTGCTGCGGAGCAATAACTTTCTGCTACCATCGAAGTATTCAAAAATAAGCAACAAGCGCAGTACTCTTCTGACCGTAATCGATAAAGTCTTTATGATAACAATACAAAGCGATATGAAATGAAGTGAAAAGGCTGTCGAAACCTACCCGCTTTTTGTTGAAGAAGGGGAACAGTTCACCAAGCGAAACAATGTACAAGTGTGCTGAGACATGTTATTGAATACCGACCACATTTAAAGGTTGTAGGAATTGTTCAAAAAATGGTTCAAATGGCTCTGAGCACTATGGGACTTATCATCTGAGGTCATCAGTCCCCTAGAACTTAGAACTACTTAAACCTAACTAACCTAAGGACATCACACACATCCATGCCCGAGACAGGATTAGAATCTGCGACTGTAGCGGTTGCGCGGTTGCAAACTGAAGTGCCTAGAACCGCTCGGCCACACCGGCCGGCTGTAGGAATTGTCGAACGCACAGCTGTGGTCGTACGCGGCCTGCTTAATCAGTGTGAAAAGTGTTAAAAAAGGCTTAGACTAGTTAAATGGGAAGCGTTAAAAGTGAGCCAATATTTTTGTTCGAAATATGGTTAGACAAAATTGAGAGAAACGAGATTTGAAATGGACTTTGAAATATACTGCCGGAAAAAAAAAATAGTTCGCCTGGAAAGAAGTCGTCAATTTTGATACGATGACGGCTACTCGGAGGATAGTAGATGTACTGATAATGATTTCAACCTCGTCCGCTAAGAGATAGCGTAGTGACGTAGGTACCAAAGCACCATATGTGTCTGCTCTTTAATAGGGAATACTCACAGTCTGAAGGCTTAGTGTGGTGCAAACGTGTGAAGCAACTAGACAACCATGCCACGGAGATGCACTCGTGCTTCATAGAACCAACTGAGCGGGACTGAAAGGGGCCAAATTGTGGCCTTCCGAGTGGCGGGATGCTCCTTTCGGGGAATTGCCACAGGAGTTGGACGCGCTGCGACATTTGTGCACTTATGTTGGTATCAGGGGTCATTGAACGTTCTGACGCCCGTTGACGAGTTTCTGGCCGTCCATGCGGCAGAGGTTCCCGCCAACATAGTTGTATTCTAGCGACACCAGTTGCAGATCGTACAGTTACCACAGCGCATATAACAGGTCTTGAGCCCAAACGTGAAGACACGAACTGTTTCGAACCGGTTACTAGCAGTGGGACTATGGCCACGCATTCCTCTAGCCAGTCTTCCACTCACGTCTCAGCATCGACACGCACAACCAACACCGACTCAAAGGCAAGCCTCGGCGCTTGTTGGTGACGTCACGTCAGCTAGGCACGGCGAACGCCAGGTCTGTTGCAGGCAGAAACGCCTGGGCGTGCTTATCTCTACAAATCTCTTATTTTTGGACAATATGTTTGGTATTGTTTTGGATTCTGCAGTTTTATTTAGATGAAAGATTTTCTTACTATCGTAAAGCTACAAATGAAGATCATAGTTCTGTATTACTGAATCCTGTCGAAACAAACGTAGATCAGTATGAGAGGATGCTTTGCCCCGTTGCAAGCTTCGGAAATTTTACATTCAAGTAACTATATTTACTTGATCCATTTTTTTTATCGAAACTTACCCCAACCCCCTTAGAATGAACTCGTTTCTTTTATTTAATTATTTATTTATTTTCGTTTGACATCGTCACTGGAAATGTCAACTAATTTACATGTGTAAATGTCCAACTGTTGCCAGTCATTAGGTTACAGTGGTTTTCAACGAAAGGAATTCTAAACAGGAAACAAAATAGCTTCATACATCGAAAATACTGCTGAGCTTAAACTTTTTTAAACATACACATTAGAAAAGATAAATATTCCCCTCTTGCAACGGAAAGGAGAAACTTTATAAGATAAAAAAAAATTTATTTGATAAAACAAGTATCTCTCTTTTGCTTCTTCTTCTGTCCCCCACCTCCTCACCCAACGTGTACAAGCGCAAGGTATTTCATTGACATTCAGTGCCCCTCATCCCATAGCCAACCAAGATACCTAAAGAAGAGCACCAATATGTTCACAGTTTCTTGTAAAAGCAACCCAGTACAAACGTAACTTCCTCAGATTTACAAATAAGGTAAAGAAGGACGAATTCTGTTGCCGCTGAACCATGAAGTTGTTTTTGTATGTCAATCCTTGAAACAGGTGGAAATTTAAGTTCAAGAGTACACTATTTGTTAAGAAGTGTAATGAATTGCACAATTAATTGATTGCAGAAGTCTCTCAGAACAATGTGTGTTGGTCAACCACCACCAATAGTTTCACATTTTCCTGTGTCATAGAGGGAGACACCACCATTATGAGTATGCCTGGCGTTCGTCGTGCCTGGCTGACGTGACGTCACGAACAAGCGCCGAGGCCTCCCTTTGAGTCGGTGTTGGCACAACTCGACGGGTACCGTCAGGGGATCACTTTCAACATGGAATGACCCGCCATGGTCTTCGGCGATGAAAGCAGATTCTGCGGGAACACAGGTCATGGTCGTTTGCGCGTACGACGTAGACCTATGAGCGCTGTCTCGTAGAGACCATTCTTGCAAGATATACTGGCCTCACTCCAGGCCTTATGGTCTGGTGTGTGGTAAGCTACAACTCTCATTCAACTTGATGTCTCTGGAGGGGACGTTAACCAGAGCTCGGTACGTGCATAGCGTTGTTCCGTTTCTTTTGCCTTTCTTGCAGCAGGAAGGTGATATGTTGTTCCAACACGATAATGCTTGTCCACACACTGTCCATGAAACTCACGTGCTCTGCAAGAGGTGCAGCAATTTGCCTGGCCAGCACGATCTACGGAATTGTCTCCAATTGGGCTTGTGTGGGCTACGATAGGCCGAGAAGTGACTCGCGCGACACGTCAGCCACCAACTCTTACAAAAGTAGATGAATAGGTTAAGCAAGCATGGCATAATGTGTCCCAGAATAGTATCCGTCGTCTGTACGATCGAGTGAATGCCAGAGTCAGCGCTTGCATTGGCGCCCGTGGAGGCTAAACCACGTACTCATAATGGGTGTTTCAGCACGGGTCTATTGCCGGCCTCCTCGGAACCGCTTGCGGTACTGATCTATAAATGTAACCAGTTCTCGCATTCCATATGTACCATTGCAGCAATAAATCTTAAGTGAATTGGAAATCTCTAAAAGGGTGTACTAATTTCTTTTCCGGCAGTATAATTGCTTTGATTATTCGTATATGTCATGTAGCGACAATAAGAATTTGCTAAGACACACTGTGATGCTTGTGGAGGTGTACAGACGGCCACGCAACAGAAACCAGGGCATTTTCAGGCACGAATACATGCATGCATGCACATATATGCAGTAATTGGGAGATCAATGTTGCGCTCGCCCGCGGGACTCATCTGCTATTACGCTGCGCATGCCCTCGTGTAGTACTAAGCAAGCGACAACTATTAATATGAGGCCCAACCGCTTTAAACGACCTCGCGATCAGGTATTAAGGAGGAAATATAACCGAAGAGGTCCTTCTCAGGACCTTCAAAATTGCAAGATTGAACCCTCAATATCAATTTACTGATTTAACATAGAAAGTATAAGCAGATTAAAGACTGAATATGTATCAAAATCACTGAAACAACAGATTACCTTCACGCATAGCCGCACGTGTCTGCACCCCGCTTGCAGGAGTTGGGCAGGATCGTATCCACCCAGAGGTTTAATGGCGAGGTCCGGTGAACCAGTCAGCCTGGATGTGGTTTTTAGGCGATTTCCCACGTCCGACTGAATGAATATTTGGCTGGTACCCATGTCCTGTCTTAGTTACACGATTCGCATACATTCAGAAAACGTTCGCATTGTTTCACGTGAATAACACTATACATAGACTGTTGGGATACACATATGCCGTCCCGGGGCGTAATGGTGTGGTGACAGGAAGACCAATAACCATGCCAATATAATAGCAACCATGCCGACGCCGCCTACTTTGGGACGAAGGCACAAGAAAAAGAAGAGCACTGACAGAATATCAAATTAAACTGGCCTTTTTCCCCACATCACAACATCCAAGTATCATCGTTGGAGACTTCAACATCGACCATGAAGTCTTAGCATACTTAAAATAATCGGCCAGGTACGAGTAAGACAATTCGTCCATCCCGGAAATCGAGAATCTAGATGATTTTTGCCTTTTATCGACACTGAATTCCAAAACTTTCGAGAATGTTTCAATTTTAATTTTTAGTTTTTAATTTTAATTTTGGAGTGTGTGGTATAACTACAATTTCCTGCCAAATTTCGTGATTTTTAGGTCAACGGGACGTACCCTTGAGTTCGTAGTGAGTGAGTACCAAAGAATGTGACATAAATAGCCGTATCTTTGAATTCCGTTTAATTATAAGCATCAAGTTTTTACAGAACCTAGGGCCATAGGCCTTAGTATTTAACGTAAATTTAGCTTGATAACGCTATCTGCTCGTGAGAAAAATGGGTCTTAACAGAGGGATAGACAGATAGTCGGACAAGAAATGAAAAATAATTTTTTCCCTGTGATGTAATTACAAGTAACAATTCAGGGAGTTTCTCCTTTACTTTTACTGTGAAATCTTGCTGCCTGCTAATTTCATGATTCTAGGTCAAAGAGAAGTACACTATTGGTTCTGATCAGTGAGTTTTCAAGTATCAAAATATGTGACATAATCGGCTGTATCTTTTGACTGCATTGACTTAGAAGCTTACTACACCTCCAAGGGACCTTGGATCTAAGTACGTGACATAAAATTCATCTGTCTAAATGTTCCTGACAAAAAGGGGTCTTAACAGAGGGATGAATAGTCAGAGAGACAGATAACAAACGATAATTTTTTTTCCTGTGAAACAATTCCAAATTAACAATTTTCGTATTTTTCGCCTTCATTTGTAATGCGCAACCTTGCTGTCTGCAAACTTTCATGATTCTAGGTCAACGGGAAGTACCTTACAGGTTTCGATGAGTGAGTTTGCAAGTATAAAACTATGCGATATAAATAACCGTACTTGTTGATTGCATTAGCTTAGAAGCTTCAATTTTTTCCACCGCCAAGGGGCCGTAGACAGTATGTAGCATGAATTTCTACATCATGCGTTTCCCCATTCCATAGAAAAAGGGTTTCTAAAAGTTGGATAGTCAGACTGACTACCGGGCGAGGTAGGGAACTCTAAAAAGCGATGGAAATAGGAAGTGACTTGTTGACTAAGCGAAAATGGGAAACCTCAGATTTTTATGAAAAGCAGAAGACAAGACTTCATTTCTTTTCAGGTCGAGGGTGTTGTGTCGGCTACTGTGGGAGTCACCAGAGATACAAACAAGGAAGAAGTTGCATAGGCCGGTGGCAGGAATCCAAAATGATCTGTGCGTAACACTTGCAGATTAATAGAATAATGAGATGCGCCGCAGAGTCCTAACCAGATTCACCCGCAGTCGGCATTGTCAAGTAATTTTCCAGACATGAATATTCATACCTATTATCCTCTCTTATCCAAAACCATGGTCCGATTTTTCCAAACAAACAGATGCCAACATAAGATGGATAAAACTTCCTTCAACAACTACAACAGCTTCAATGAAGTACTGAAGAGTGCAGCAAAACGATGCGTGCCAAGAGATTATCGTATAGAATACATTCGTGGCCGGACTGAAGAAGGCAGTGCTGATCCTGATACTGCCTCCGATCTTGTACAATCAGTAAGTGAGGAGACAAAACAGATGGAAAGAAAGTGTAGCTTTCCAGACCATCACACAGGAATTCCAAACTGCATCAGGATCCACTGCAACTACTATAACAGTTAGGAGGGAAGTGAGAAAACTTGGATTTCATGGTCGAGCGGATGCTCATAAGCCACACATCACGCCGGTAAATGCCGAACGATGCCTCGCTTGGTGTAAGGAGCGTAAACATTGGACGATTCAACAGTGGAAAAAGGTTGAGTGGAGTGACGAATCACGGTACACAATGTGGCGATCCGATGGCAGGGTGTGGGTATGGCGCATGCCCGGTGAACGTCATCTGCCAGCGTGTGTAGTGCCAACAGTAAAATTTGGAGACGTGTTTTTCATGGAGGGGCTTGCACCCCTTGTTGCTTTGAGTGGTGCTATCACAGCACAGGCCTATATTGATGTTTTAAGCACTTTCTTGTTTCCCACTGTTGAAGAGTAATTCGGAAATAGCGATTGCATCTTTCAACACGATCGAGCACCTGTTCATAATGCACGGCCTGTGGTGCAGTGGTAACACGACAATAACATCCCTGTAATGGACTGGGCTGCACAGAGTCCTGACCTGAATCCTACAGAACACCTTTGGGATGTTTTGGAACGCCGACTTCGTACCAGGCCTCACTGACCGACAACGGTACCTCTCCTCAGTGCAGCACTCCGTGAAGAATGTGCTGCCATTCCCTAAGAAACCTTCCAGCACCTGATTGAACGTGTGCCTGCGAGAGTGGAAGATGTCATCAAGGCTAAGGGTGGGCCAACACCGTATTGAATTCCAGCACTACCGATGGAGTGCGCCACGAAGATGTAAATCATTTTCAGCCAGGTGTCCGTACACTTTTGATCACATAAAATACAAGATATCTGAAACGTTATGTGAACGGTCTAAAGAAATAAAGGAAACAAACGTTACAAACAAAATACCTTAACTGGTCTTCGAAGTAATCACTGTTAGCTACAAATTACTTCTGCCATCGATTGTAAGGCTGTTAGGAAGCTTCGGCAAACGCATCTTGTTGAATCGTTTGAGCAACCGTGGTCACTCGTTGTTGGGTAACAGCATTGTTACAGAAGATGAGACCTGGTGCTACCAATACGATACGGTCACCAAGCGACAGTCAGTGGCAAGGTATTCATCGTCTCCCCGTCACCTGAGGGTAAAAATTCATGATGGATCAAGTCCTTGTTGTCGAAAAAGGAGATCAACATCGTCTTAATCTTAGATGTTGTAAGAGCCTACATGTTTTGGCAGGTGGGGAAGCGATGCGCACCATGACACTGACGGCCACATGCTGTCCGCATCGTGTTGGTAGCTCCATACCTTATCTCCCGTAATGGAGCGGATATCCAACAAAGCGGCACCATGGCGCTTCGAGCGATTGCACAAGATGCGTTTACTGACAGTTCCCAACGGCTTTTAATCGATGCCAGACGTGATTTGCAGCTGATGTTGGTTACAAGGACAGTACTATTTTGTTTGTAACTGTTGTTTTCTTGATTTTCTCAAACCATTCACCAAACTTTTCAGACGCATCTTGTACCTCCGCTGCTGACAATTGCCTGAAGAAAATATTTGCAGTCGTTTGTGCTGAAGTGTTAACTGCGGCCTACTCATGGTATGGTGATTCCCTTATCCGACTGCTGTGTCTCCGACCAGTCGTGCGGAGTAACACACAATGTTGCGGGGAGTCCATTACTTGTACTCCGAGACATGCGCAGATGTGCTCAGTGCGGCGATCCTCCCTTGTGATGGTGAGTCACGTTCAGCCGGAGCCTTGACGAATAGGCCCGCCACCACGTTCCCATGCAATCCAGCAAGGCCACTGTCACATCCGAATTCCGTATAAATCTGGATATCGCACAGTTTCACCAACCCGTCAAATGGAGGCCGAAATGAGGCCCCACCCAAACTCCGTCAGGTGCTGATAGCGCTGTCTCACACTAGTAATCGCTATTTCCGAGTCCTTCACAGTGATCACCCAACATCTGACGCTGTTCAAACCCCTTATATACCCTACAACGTCTGGCAACAACACTAAACACGGACACCACTACTGCACTCTTGTGGTTGTTATACTTCTCACAAAGAGTTGCAAATCGAATCATTTACATACACTTCGATGATATATACGAATACGAAGCTACAATGGCATCCGACCATGCCTTCTGTGTGTTCCACTTTTTTTTGCCAGACGGTGAATAAACAGTGTACAAAAAGTATGTAAGTTTAAATTCAAGCAGACGGTATATATTGCATTGGGTGCAACACAGTGACCGTCTTGCAAATGAGATTTTGAATGTATATACCAGGCTCTTATCTCACAAATGTTATCAATGCTGCTTCGACTTCTAAGCAAGTCATCTTCAATGATCCACATAAAAAGAAAGAAAAGTGGGTCTGTAAATCGGCAGGAAGTTTATTAAATCTTACTATTTCTATGTCTGTCTGAGTTTCTTTCACATTTAAGTTAATGGTGATCACAATGAGAGGAGTTGTAGTTGTTATATAAAACATTTTATTGACTTTTCGACTGCGGGCAACATTGTAAATGGGCAACTGCTATATTACACGGAAGCACCAAAGAAACTGATATTCATGCTTATCAAAATATGTAAACATGTAAAATACGGCGCTGCGGTCGGCAACGCCTATACAAGACAACAAGTGTCTACCACAGTAGTTAGATCGGTTATTGCTGCTACAATGGCTGGTTATCAAGATTTAAGTGAGTTTGAACGTACTGTTCCAGTCGGCTCACGAGCAATGGGGCGCCTATCTCCGAGGTAATGATGAAGTGTGGATTTTCCCGTACGACGGTTTCACGAGTGTACCGTGAACATCAGGAATCTGTGCATCTTCATATTTTCGCGGCGTAAAGACATCAGGAATCTGGTAAAACATCAGATCTCCAACATCGCTGCGACCGGAAAAAGGTCCTACAAGAACGGGACCAACGACGACAGAAGAGGATCTTTCAACGTGACAGAAAGGCAACCCTTCCGCAAATTGTTGCAGATTTCAGTGCTGGGCCATCAGCAAGTGTCAGCGTACGAACCATTCAACGAAACCTCATCGATATGGGCTTTCAGAGCCGAAGGCACACTCGTGTACACTTGATGACTATACGACACAAAGCTTTACACCTGGCTTTGGCCCGTCAATACCGACAAAGGGGTGTTGAAGTTTGGAGACTTATTGCCTTGTCTGACGAGTCTCGTTACGTATTGTATCGAGCGGATGGACGTGGAAGGGTATGGAGACAATCTCATGAATCCGTGGACCCTGCATGTCAGCAGGGCACTGTTCAAGGTGGAGGAGGCTCTGTAATGCTGTGGGGCGTGTGCAGTTGGAATGATATGGTACTCCTGATACGTCTAGATACAACTGACAGGTGACACGTTCGTAAGCACCATGTCTGATGACGTGCATCCATTCATGTCTGTTGTGCATTCCGATGTATTTGGGCAATACCGGACAAGACACCACAGAATTGCTACAGAGTGGCTGCAGGAACACTTTTCTGAGTTTAAACACTTCCGCTGGCTACCAAACTCTCCAGACATGAACATTTTTGACTCTATCTGGGATGCCTTGCAACGTGCTGTTCAGAGCAGGTCTCCATCCCCTGGTACTCTTACGGATTTATGGACAGCCTGCAGGATTCATGGTGTCAGTTCCCTTCAGAACTACTTCAGATATTAGGCGAGTCCATGCCACTTCTGCGGCACTTCTGCGTGCTCGCGGAGGCCCTACACATATTAGGCAGGTGTACGAGTTTCTTTGGTTCATTGGCGTTTATGTCCATTAAAAGCTTCGCTGTTAGTTCAGTGTCTATTTTCTTAGTTGAAATTAATCGTCGAGTGACTACGGCCTCCCGCCGGGTAAATCGTTCGCCTGGTGCAGGTCTTTCGATTTGACACCACTCAGGCGACTAGCTCGTCGATGGGGATGAAATGATGATGAGTAGGACAACACGACACCCAATCCCTGAGCGGAGAAAATCTCCGACCCAGCCGGGAATCGAACACGGGCCCTTGGGTTTGACATTCTGTCGCGCTGACCACTCAGCTACCGGGGGCGGGCGGTTCAAATTAGTGAAGAGGTGGAATGACGAGAACGAACAATCGACGGTGTGTCATCTACATTAAAATTGTGGCTTAGCCAAAATGTAAAATACAAAATGAAGTATGTAAGCAATTGTCTAGTATTCTGCACGTTTAAATCACAACGGTTCAGAACAGTGATTGCAACATGCCTGCATCATTCTCATGTGGGTAAGAGAATTTTATAGGATAACACAAATTTACCAAATTCATTACAATATTAAATTAAAATTTATTGTATTCCATTTTGGCAGAGTGGTACTGTACACAGTTTTGAATTATTTCAAGAAAAAGAGGCTTACGATACGATATTGCGGTATCGCAGTGCCTGTTTTTTTCTGATTACGGTGCAACGTTCCTTTAGACGACATATGGAGGTTTGGGTTTGGCTGTGCCATGCACGGATAGCCAAATGGTAAGGCGACACTCGTGATAAGCGGGAAACTACTTAAACCTAACTAACCGAAGGACATCACACACATCCATGCCCGAGGCAGAATTCGAACCTGCGACCGTAGCGGTCGTGTGGTTCCGGACTGAAGCGCCTAGAACCGCTCGACCACAGCGGCCGCCGCAAAAGAGGCTTAGATTTATTCTAGAATATTAAATCAAGTAGAATTAGTTTCAAAACAATATTTTCAGAAGATCCTATACTGTTACACATATTTTATTTAGTAGTGTGACTGTGTTAGTAGGTGTTCCGAAACTGTTCGTTCAGATATATACTGGAGGTGGACAACAACAAAGCAAATATATTTACTTATGGTACATATGGTCCCTAGCTGCAATTTCTGATGCTGGGGAAGATTTACACAGAAGGTCGCGTGTCGAAAGAGTCCTGTCATGTACGCAATGATACCAACATCGGAGGCATTTTCATCAACGAGGTCTTCTTCTACCTCCATGACGGTTTCGTACACCAGCTGCTTCATATGGCCCCAGAGGAGGAAATCCAGACGCGTGACGTGAGGTGACCTGGATGGTCAGGCCACAGTGCCATGTCGGCCGGTCTCCCGAAGGTGGCTCTCAGATGATTCCTCACAGCAATGCTGAAAAGAATTGACGCCCCGTTGTGCTGGAATGTGAACAGTGGTAGTAATGTGATGGTTGTGCTTGACCTTCAGCAACGCAGGGAAGGCACGTGTTGCGCTGGACTGTGCGTGTTCAGTACGGACTAGGCATCAGTGCAGGTTGTTTACGAGTAGTGTACACTTCGTATTGCATTCAGAGGCCGTGGTCGACGTACAATAAAAGACCTAATAGAGTTCCAAAGAGGGCAGATCATGGGGGCCTGATTATCTGGAGCATCAGTAACCAAGTCAGCCAACTTATTAAATGTTTCAAGAGCAGCTGTTTCAACAGTCATGAGATCCTACACAAAACGTGAAAAGCCATCATCGTGTAAACGTAATAGTGGGCGCAAATCGAAATTAAATGACAGATATTGTATTACGCTAACACGAATTGGGTCAAAACAGTGCAAAACTACGGCAGCTGAAGTGGCTACAGAGCTCAATAGCCATCTTCGAAACTCCGTATCTATCGACACCGTCCGCCGGGAACTCCGTAAAGTGAATATTCATGGACGAGCTGCTATACCGAAACCATTAGTGACGACAATCAACGCAAAGAAGCACAAAACATGGTGTCAGGAGCATAAATCCTGGACGGCTGATCTCTGGAAACACGTCATATGGTCCGACAAGTCAACGTTTTCGTTATTTCCAACATCGGGTCGGGTTTGCGTCTGGAGAACGCCAAAAGAAGCCTACAGTCCTGATTACTTGATTCCAAGGGTTAAGTATGGAGGTGAAAGTGGGATGGTGTGGGCAGCCATATCATGGCATTCTGCTGGTTGCATCGTTACTCTCAAAGGCTGTGTTGTAGCCAACGATTATGTGAACATTTTAGATGATCAGATGCATCCCGTGATTCAAACGTTGTTCCCCAAAAATGATGCCATATTTCAGGACGACAATGCACCCATTCACATAGCCAGGACAGTACAATCGTGGTATGAGGAGCATGCAACTGAACTACAGCGTCTTCCCTGGCCAGTACTGTCACCAGACTTGAACATGATCGAAACCTTGTGAGCGGTATTGGAGCGCAGTCTTCGGAGCAGATTTCCGGCTTCCTCGTCACTGCAGGAGTTAGAAGAGGTTCTAATAGAAGAGTGGCGCAACAGTTCACTGGAGACTATATAGTCATTACACGCCAGTATTCCAAGACGAATTGCAGCTGTATTACGGGCAAAGGGGGCCCAACCTCTTATTAATAAACCATTCCGCCCGCATCTCGTGGTCGTGCGGTAGCGTTGTCGCTTCCCACGCCCGGGTTCCCGGGTTCGATTCCCGGCGGGGTCAGGGATTTTCTCTGCCTCGTGATGGCTGGGTGTTGTGTGCTGTCTTTAGGTTAGTTAGGTTTAAGTAGTTCTAAGTTCTAGGGGACTGATGACCATAGATGTTAAGTCCCATAGTGCTCAGAGCCATTTGAACCAATAAACCATTCCCAAGTAAGTACAGATGTTCACATTATTTTGCGTATGCCTTGTACCTCCTTTGTCTAAAGTTCAGAGGTACATCCAACCAGTACAGCCAACCAACTACACACAGGGCAGGTTTTAATGTCAGTACACATTTCCAATCAGCAACATCGACACAACTGGTTGCGCCAGTACCACCAAGAAAATGTTCCCGAACATTACAAGTTGACTCCAGAGACCATACGGTCCTCATCAAAACATTCTTGTTTTGATGTTCTATACCTCCTGTATTATTATGAACGAATAGTTTCGGAACACCCCGTGCGTCAGAGTTTGCAGTGGACTTCATACCGTTTTCTTTCTTTCTCTTATCGCTCCTTTGCCCTTTGGTAGCGATTGGATACGTGACAGATATAAAGCTCCACCGTTGATTGGAAGTCAACGTTAAACTTCAGGTATCACTATAATTGGCTGGGTGAGTCTGTGTAGAGTTTGGAGGAACGAAAGGGCAATCCACCTCAACTGCAGCTACTAATAGAACCGCATGCTCACACTTGAGTGCCTGGCAGAGGGTTCATCGAAACACATTTAGACTATAATCCGATCTTTCCGCTCTAGAAAAGCGCGAGGGACGAACGAAAACTTAATTCATTTCGTGCGAACCCTGATTTATTTTATTATAATGACCATTTCTCCCTACATAGGTATGTGTCAACAAAATATTTTCTCATTCGGCGGAGAAAGTCGGTGATTGAAATTTCGTGAAAAGATCTCGGCGCAATGAAAAAGCCTCTGTTTTAGTGATTGCCACCTCGCGTATCTTATCCGTGACATTCTCTCCCTGATTTCGCGACAACACAAAACGACCTTGCCCTTTGAAATTATTTGATGTCCACCCGCAATCCTACCTGGTAGTGATCCGATACGACGCAGAGGTACTCCAGAAGAGGACAGACAAGAGTAGTGTGGGCAGTCTCTTTAGTAGATTTGTTGAATCTTCAAAATGGTCTGCCAAAAAACAAGTAATCTCCGATTAATCTTCCCCGCAACATTTTATAATTGTTCCAATCTAATTTGTAATCCCTAGGTATACAGTTGAATTAGCAGTATTTAGATTAGTGTTGTATATCGCGTAACCGTAATTTAACGGATTCCATCTAGTACTCGTATAGATCACACCACACGTTTCATTATTTAGACTCAGCTGCCACATTTCGCACCATGCAGATAACTTATGTAAAGAATTTTGCAATTGGTTTTGACCTTCTGATGATTTTACTAGACCCTAACGTCAGTATACGTCAATAGGACACTGCCTATTACAGTAAAACACAATCGTGTCTCAATCAACATAATGAGCTGGGGACAGCTTTATCGTAAACTGGATCATCAATTCCTCAAGTGCTGGTGAGACCGTTCTTTCTGCGATGTCGTTCTAATACCATTGTCTGAAATTGAACTAGATCAGGTAGCGCAATAACTTGTCGATTGTGTGTCATTATTTATTAGTGAGAGTTTCCTATTATTCATAATAGGGAATCATGTTCCTTTCAAACAATACAGGGTTAATCCGAACTGCACGGAATTTCGGAAGGTCGTTCAGTGACATTTTGTGAATATTTTGGTACAACTCACCTATGGTCTCTGGTGGCTTATAACAGAGCAATTGCATTCCGTTTGACATCCCATTTACTTTCTCCAACGGAGAAACACCACAGCCAACCGGTTGCAAGTAATTGACCTATGTTTCGACACCTCAAATGATGTCTTCATCAGAATCAAATTTAAACTACCGTAAATTTACATTGCGAGCAGGCAACAGTCAAACGCTGGAACATTTTTGATTTTAGTTTTTGACTTGAGCATGTCTGCACGTAATTTTGACTGTTGTCTGCACGCAATGTACCTTTAGGTTGTTAAACTTTCATTTTAATGAGTACATTCTTAGAGGTGTCGAAACTTAGGTCAGTGTAACCGGCTGGCTGTGATATTTCTCCGTTGAAACTTACCTACGATTACATAGAGACAGCCATGTTCAAAACTGAGCCACTTTTTATTGTACCTGTATTTCACTGAAAGTAAGCACACTGCAGTACAAATGTCATCGGTAAGCACTCTGCCTGTTGTTTGTGACGAAACTTGACCCATTCAGTCGCGACACTCTCAGTTGCCAAAAGTCATAGCCACTTTACCTTTCGAACTGAAGCTTCAATTCAGAACAGCTGGTTTCTGTATCGGGTTGTTTTTCCGGCAGTGACAGTTCTACGGTACAGAAATATGCACATCCACAGACGGCAGTAGTATCGCGTAAACAAGTTATAAAAGGGCAGTGCATTTGTGAGGCTGTCATTTGTACTCAGGTGATTCATGTGAAAAGGTTTCAGACGTGTTCAGGGCCGCAGCACGGGAATTAACAGACTTTGAAAGTGGAATGGCAGTCGGAACTAGACGCATGGGACATTCCATTTCGGGAATCTTAGGGAATTCAGTCTTCGGAAATCCAGTGTCAAGAGTGTGTCGAGAATACAAAAGTTTCAGGCATTACTTCTCACCATGGACAACGCAGTAGGCGACGGCCTTCGCTTATCGACCGAGAAAACCGACGTTTGCGTAGTCAGTGCTAACAGACAACACTGCGTGAAATAACGGCAGAAATCAAAGTGGGTCGTAAGACAAAAGTATCCGTTAGGACAGAGTGGTGAAATGTGACGTTAAGGCCGGCCGGTGTGGCCGTGCGGTTCTAGGCGCTACAGTCTGGAGCCGAGCGACCGCTACGATCGCAGGTTCGAATCCTGCCTCGGGCATGGATGTGTGTGATGTCCTTAGGTTAGTTAGGTTTAATTAGTTCCAAGTTCTAGGCGACTGATGACCTCAGAAGTTAAGTCGCATAGTGCTCAGAGCCATTTTTTGTGACGTTAACTCTTTGGAGCACGGTGGTATACATAGTATACCACCTTTTGAAAATTTTCTTGGCTCTTTGCACAGTGGTTTAACTGCACGACCACCACTCTAATATGCTCACCTAGTTCTCTACTTATCAGACAGATGGCACTCACTGCCTATAAGGAATCAGTTCCCGCCAAGAATTGCATAGATTACAACTGTGAAAGCTGCGTGCTGAGTTGTGCATGGTTTTTGCGTGTGAATAGTGGTTTATAACGAATTTCTTGTTGCGCCTGTGTTTTTTCCATATCTTGGACGTCACAGCTACGGTATGAACCCATGTATACATTCATATGCACAATCTTCCGTTATTTATATACAATTTATTTTGGTGGTATATTATTTGTACCACCGTGCATGTAGCAGTATTCTATTGCATTTCGTTTCCTAGTATAAAATTCGAAATCCTCCGCTACAAAGTTTAGTTTTTAATTGTGTTGTGACTTATTTTAGCTCTTTCTCCATTTTGTTTTGCTTACGTATTCTTTACTTGGATTCAGGCTGTTGTTTGAAAATGAAAATGTCAAGAAGAGGCTTACGAGATGAAGAAATCGAACGATTATTGTGTGAAATTCCATCAGACGAGGATTCCACTGTTGACACCACAGATGACGAATCTGATTATGAAGCAAGCATTGTTGCGGAGGCTATTGTGTCGTCTGAAGGCGAAGTTTCAGAGAGCGAGGAAGAAAGTGAGTCCACTCCGCCAAAACGCGCTGCTGACACAGCGCCAACTTGGGGACAACAATTCAATGCTACCTCAGGAATGCAGTTCGACAGTGAATCAGGACCAAGTGCTTTTATTAGGGACATTGATGATCCAGAACCTATCGATATATTCGAAAAAATATTTCCAAAAGAGCTAGTTGAGCTAATCGTTTTCCAAACAAATTTATATGCGACGCAATCTGGCAAGTCTTTCACTCCAACAACTGACAATGAAATACGAACTTTCCTGGGAATCAACATTTTGATGGGTATAAAGCGTATGCCAGCATACAGAGACTACTGGTCTAGTGCCCCAGAACTTCATGATCGTTATATTGCATCTCTGATGGCAGTAAATCGGTTTGGATGGTTACTGAGGAACATTCATCTGAATGATAACACATTGCATCCAGAAAAAGGACACCCAGGTTATGACAAACTGTACAAGCTGCGACCAGTGATCAAGATACTATCTGAATCTTTTTCCAAGTGTTACCAACCCAGCAAACACCTAGCAATTGATGAGTCAATGATCAAATTCAAAGGCCGCAACAGTATGAAACAATACATGAGAGATAAACCCATAAAGCGTGGTTACAAAGTGTGGATGCTGTGTGACAAGACCTCTTACAACTTGAAATTTGATATTTACACCGGAAAAGTAGGTGACACAGTGCAAACAGGCCTTGGGGAGCATGTAGTGCTGAGTTTGTCCTCTGAACTCGTAAATAAAGGCCATTATCTTTATTTCGACAACTATTTCAATAGCTATAACTTGTTGGCTGGTTTACAGCAGAGAAACATATATGCCTGTGGGACAGTTCAACCAACAAGGAAACATTTACCCAAATTAAAAACAGACAAAGAATTAAGCAGAGGTGAATTTGACTGGAGGGTCAGCAACTGTGGCATCCTCTACTTGAAGTGGAAAGATAAGAGAGCTGTTCATCTCCTTTCAAATTTTCACAGTCCTGAAGTTACTACAGTGACTCGCCGTGAAAGAGATGGTTCACGCATAGAGCTACCTTGTCCTCAAGCAGTGATGGATTACAATGCACACATGAACAATGTCGACAAGTTCGACCAACTGAAAAAATCATATGAAATAAGCCGGAGAAGTAAAAAGTGGTGGCACCGAATATTCTTTCACCTGCTTGATGTCAGTATCGTCAACAGCTATATAATTTGGAAGGAACTAGGCGATAGAGAAAAAATGACTGCCAAAGTCTTCAGGATGAGTATCCTGCAAAGCTTAGTAACCCAGAAAACACCATTGAGGCCATCTAGACTTCATGAGAGTCAAGTCCACGTAAAGAAAAACAAGCCATATGTTTCCTCACGCCAGCGTCTCGACAATTCATCCCACCAGCCAGAGCGTACTACCGCCAGACGTTGTGCGAAATGCAGTACAAAAAAGAAGCAAGTGCGCACTTTCTGGATGTGCGCTGAATGCAAAGTGCCTTTGTGCCTTAGCAAAACAAAAAGGTGCTTTCAAGATTTTCACAAAAAGGAATAAGAAACATATTTTATTTGTAAGGTTTGTAATTTGATTTTGTATTGTAAATGACCAATTGCCAGAAATAAAATTATTTTACATTAATTATACTAATTATTACTGCTTAGAGTAGAATTTAAAGGTGAGTTACAAGCACAAACCAAGATATCTCAAAAACTTTAGGTACGGCCCTAAGTGGCATGGTGGTATATTATATATACCACCATCTAAAACCAAAATCAATACAATAAAAAATTTTAATTCATGTTTTCCTTTATTAGCAACCCCACCAGACATAGAAAATGCATGTTTTATTAAAAAATTAATTAAACATAAAATCTGTGCATCAAAGAGTTAATGGGCTGTGGCAGCTGACGACCGACACGACTGGCTTTGCTAGCGCCTCTACATCGCGAATCCTGCCTCGGGCATGGATGTGTGTGATGTCCTTAGGTTAGTTAGGTTTAATTAGTTCCAAGTTCTAGGCGACTGATGACCTCAGAAGTTAAGTCGCATAGTGCTCAGAGCCATTTTTTGTGACGTTAATGGGCTGTGGCAGCTGACGACCGACACGACTGGCTTTGCTAGCGCCTCTACATCGCGAATCCTGCCTCGGGCATGGATGTGTGTGATGTCCTTAGGTTAGTTAGGTTTAATTAGTTCCAAGTTCTAGGCGACTGATGACCTCAGAAGTTAAGTCGCATAGTGCTCAGAGCCATTTTTTGTGACGTTAATGGGCTGTGGCAGCTGACGACCGACACGACTGGCTTTGCTAGCGCCTCTACATCGCGAATCCTGCCTCGGGCATGGATGTGTGTGATGTCCTTAGGTTAGTTGGGTTTAATTAGTTCCAAGTTCTAGGCGACTGATGACCTCAGAAGTTAAGTCGCATAGTGCTCAGAGCCATTTTTTGTGACGTTAATGAGCTGTGGCAGCTGACGACCGACACGACTGGCTTTGCTAGCGCCTCTACATCGCGAATCCTGCCTCGGGCATGGATGTGTGTGATGTCCTTAGGTTAGTTAGGTTTAATTAGTTCCAAGTTCTAGGCGACTGATGACCTCAGAAGTTAAGTCGCATAGTGCTCAGAGCCATTTTTTGTGACGTTAATGGGCTGTGGCAGCTGACGACCGACACGACTGGCTTTGCTAGCACCTCTACATCGCGAATCCTGCCTCGGGCATGGATGTGTGTGATGTCCTTAGGTTAGTTAGGTTTAATTAGTTCCAAGTTCTAGGCGACTGATGACCTCAGAAGTTAAGTCGCATAGTGCTCAGAGCCATTTTTTGTGACGTTAATGGGCTGTGGCAGCTGACGACCGACACGACTGGCTTTGCTAGCGCCTCTACATCGCGAATCCTGCCTCGGGCATGGATGTGTGTGATGTCCTTAGGTTAGTTAGGTTTAATTAGTTCCAAGTTCTAGGCGACTGATGACCTCAGAAGTTAAGTCGCATAGTGCTCAGAGCCATTTTTTGTGACGTTAATGGGCTGTGGCAGCTGACGACCGACACGACTGGCTTTGCTAACGCCTCTACATCGCGTGCAGCGCGACTCCTGCGCTCGTGACCATAGCGGTTGGACCGTACACGACTGGAAATCCGTGGCCTGGTCAGATCGGTCTCGATTTCAGTTGGTCAGAGCTGATGGTAGGGTTCGTGTGTGACGCAGAGCCCACGGAACCGTAGAGCACAAATTCAACTTGTCAACAAGGCACTGTGCAAGCTGGAGGTGGCTCCACAATGGTGTGGGCTATGTTTACATGGAATGAACTGAGTCCTTCGGCCCAACTGAACCGACCATTGACTGGCATTGGCTATGGTCAGCTGCTTGGACTTAATGTTCCCAATGAACGATGAAATTTTATGGACGATAATGTGCCACGTCACCGGACCAGATTGTTCATGGCTGGTTTGGAGAACATTCTAGTCAATTCGAGAGAATGATTTAGCCACCCAGACAGACCGACATAAATTCTAACATTTATGGGACATAATTGGAATCTGGTTTCGCAGGACAGAGCGAATCAGGTTGTGGAAAAGGGCTAAGTTCAATTACTGTTAGCTATACAAGAACACACAGCTTTATTCCTCGAAAACCAATGCACAGTTTTCTTTTTAAAACAAGAAGGATCAGCTCACGGCTGAGGGCCCAAGTGACTTCTCAAAAATAAGTTTAAACAATTCCTTCTAAAACACAAGGATATAGAGAAACGGCTGAAGGCCTTACTTAAGTAAAATTAAAATATCTTCTCGGCTAAAGGCCGAAATGATATTCCAGATCAGCAAAGGAAATTATATATATACAGTACAACGGAAAACCATCTTAAGATAACTTGAAATATCTTGACGCCTGACGGCCCAAACAATTATTAAAAAATTAAAGACAAACCTTAAGATAAGCATTTACACAGTACGGCTTAAGGCCACTTTAAAAATTAAAGATAATTAAAGAGAAATCTTATAGACAAGGATTTACATATTAAAGCCACTGATTCTGAAACAAACGCGGCTGAAGGCCTAAATACAGAGTAACAAGAGTTTTAGATAAAAACACGGCTTAAGGCCTAATCTTAAAATAGCTGTCATGGAGTTCAGCTGAAGGCCGTATACTAAACATAAAACAGACAATACTAATACACGCCTGAAGGCCTGGCACAGTACCTGCGACCAAATAAAACAACAATCACAAACAACAGACAGTGATGCTCAGAAGTGTTCCAAGGGTCGGCCTGGGGAGGAAACTCTAAGCACAGCTTAGGTGAGACAGGCAGCCAAGCGTAACACTAAACAATCGGGTGGCAACACAACCTAGGGACTGCTGAAGAACCAACCAACAGCCTAATCAATTCCCTTCCACCCGATACTCTCGCTGCTCTGTTTCAACTACTCCAGAACGCAGGCAGTATTCATCTGCTCACACGGTTCCACGTAAACACATTTGTACAAGAACTTGAACAATCGTAAAGGTAATCATTGTGGAACAATAAGGACGAATCAATTCGACACACAGAGAGTTTCCACAAGCGGCCGTCGACCCAATACACGTCGTCCGATGAGATGATCGACCGAACGACCCACCCAGGTCGTTCCCACTAAAGTTATGAGTGTCGGCAATGGTCTGGCGAGTCTTGGCTGTCCGAAGCTGACTGCAGCTCCAACCCGACTCAACTCTATGTCCGTTCGGAATTCGGATACACGGCGACCCGGGCACACTGGCTCGGACCCAAAAATTGCATGGGGAACACTTGCCCATTGGGCACCCGACATCTCCACACAAGGAAGGAAGCGACCCACTTCCGCCAAAATGACCAAGTGTCGAGGCCCAGAAGCAGTCAAAAGACCAAATACACGTCGCCCGATGAGATGACCAACCGAACTACCAACCAACGGTGGTCCCGCTCCAATGTCCTTCCGTCGGACACTTCATACACTCCTGGAAATTGAAATAAGAACACCGTGAATTCATTGTCCCAGGAAGGGGAAACTTTATTGACACATTCCTGGGGTCAGATACATCTCATGATCACACTGACAGAACCACAGGCACATAGACACAGGCAACAGAGCATGCACAATGTCGGCACTAGTACAGTGTATATCCACCTTTCGCAGCAATGCAGGCTGCTATTCTCCCATGGAGACGATCGTAGAGATGCTGGATGTAGTCCTGTGGAACGGCTTGCCATGCCATTTCCACCTGGCGCCTCAGTTGGACCAGCGTTCGTGCTGGACGTGCAGACCGCGTGACACGACGCTTCATCCAGTCCCAAACATGCTCAATGGGGGACAGATCCGGAGACCTTGCTGGCCAGGGTAGTTGACTTACACCTTCTAGAGCACATTTGGTGGCACGGGATACATGCGGACGTGCATTGTCCTGTTGGAACAGCAAGTTCCCTTGCCGGTCTAGGAATGGTAGAACGATGGGTTCGATGACGGTTTGGATGTACCGTGCACTATTCAGTGTCCCCTCGACGATCACCAGTGGTGTACGGCCAGTGTAGGAGATCGCTCCCCACACCATGATGCCGGGTGTTGGCCCTGTGTGCCTCGGTCGTATGCAGTCCTGATTGTGGCGCTCACCTGCACGGCTCCAAACACGCATACGGCCATCATTGGCACCAAGGCAGAAGCGACTCTCATCGCTGAAGACGACACGTCTCCATTCGTACCTCCATTCACGCCTGTCGCGACACCACTGGAGGCGGGCTGCACGATGTTGGGGCGTGAGCGGAAGACGGCCTAACGGTGTGCGGGACCGTAGCCCAGCTTCATGGAGACGGTTGCGAATGGTCCTCGCCGATACCCCAGGAGCAACAGTGTCCCTAATTTGCTGGGAAGTGGCGGTGCGGTCCCCTACGGCACTGCGTAGGATCCTACGGCCTTGGCGTGCATCCGTGCGTCGCTGCGGTCCGGTCCCAGGTCGACGGGCACGTGCACCTTCCGCCGACCACTGGCGACAACATCGATGTACTGTGGAGACCTCACGCCCCACGTGTTGAGCAATTCGGCGGTACGTCCACCCGGCCTCCCGCATGCCCACTATACGCCCTCGCTCAAAGTCCGTCAACTGCACATACGGTTCACGTCCACGCTGTCGCGGCATGCTACCAGTGTTAAAAACTGCGATGGAGCTCCGTATGCCACGGCAAACTGGCTGACACTGACGGCGGCGGTGCACAAATGCTGCGCAGCTAGCGCCATTCGACGGCCGACACCGCGGTTCCTGGTGTGTCCGCTGTGCCGTGCGTATGATCATTGCTTGTACAGCCCTCTCGCAGTGTTCGGAGCAAGTATGGTGGGTCTGACACACCGGTGTCAATGTGTTCTTTTTTCCATTTCCAGGAGTGTATGTGTCGCCAGCGATCGGCAAGTACCTGGCTGTCCGCGCCTCACTGGCGCTCCGTCCAGACTGAACTCCCAACTGAACTCCCGACACACTACGACCCGGAAATACCCCTCGGTCGCTCCAGAGATAGTACGGCGGTGCACTTATCGATAAGCGCTGCTGCTGCCACTCACGGTCAAGCAAAGCAGCAACCTAGTGACGCCAGTAAATCGAATTAAAAGAAAAACGAGGCGACAGAACCATAAAAACAAGATGACGAGCAATAAACGGCATGAGCGCGAGCCGCGCACGGCTCAATAATCGAGAGGCCAGTTCGTGTACAACATCCTGCAGCGCCAACACTTTTGTAATTACGGACGGCTATAGAGGCAGCATGGCTTAATATTTCCGCAGGAGATCCGACTTGTTGAGTCCATGCCACGCCGAGTCGCTGCACTACGCCAAGCAAAAGGAGGTTCGACAAGATATTAGCAGGTGTCCACTTGAATGCAACGGTGATGCACAGCAGGATGACTGACGAGGAGTTGGCTGTTACGCACCTCGTGTATGGGTTCACCAAATGCAATGGATGGGCGATTTAACAATGCTATGCTGAGCCTTCCCGCAGCGACGGCTGCCATAATCCAGTGCTATTGTATACCAGCGGAAAATGCTGCTATTGGAGGACAAAAAAGCCGAATACGCTCCTATTTAAAAAATTGAAAAGCGGGGTACCAGCCGCCTCACTCTACCTTCCTCAGCACATTAAAAAAGTCACTCATTCAGCCCAATTCATTATCATTATCTGTCTGTGTGTTTCTCGAACTATCACTGTCTCCTGTCTCAGTGCCACAGTCACCTTCGTTCTGCCCTACTACAACTGTCTCCTGTCACTGTCTTTGTCTCCCTCTTGCTGCCACGCACTGCTACTGTCCCATTCACTCATTCCAGTGCTGCGTCTCTTCTCGCTGCCACTGTGTCCCTCTCTTTCTTCCACACCACCATTCTCTTCCTACCTCTTTTTGTACCACAGCCACTGTCGAGTATCTTTCAGCATTTATTACTTTTCCGTCTCCTTCCTACTGACACTTTCTCTCTCAGTATAAAAAGCGCGAATATGTTGACAGGCCAAAATTTTGGGGAAAATTTTTAAAGGTTCTGAGGATGGTGGATTGAGGCTGCTGGTACCCCATTTCTGTCAGTCTTAGCAGGTGATATTCGCCTTTTCGTGCTCCGATAGGAGCGTTTTTGTGTTGGTTCCTTTCATGCATATCGAAAAACTTTATGAGTGACAAAAATTTCGATTGTTTACTTACATGATATTAAATAATGCAAAACTAATTTTACACTTCAGAATGGATTTTACGTGCAATAAAATTTTGCGTGTGCTTCAGTACTACATGGGGGTTCGCAAAACCCGTATGATAATAATGGACACCCTTTACAGCCTATTTCTCCGTGATTCGTCATTTTATTAACAACGTTTTCACCGCCCACCGGCTTTTATGTGCGTAATTTACGCGTAAAAGTAGGGTACAGCGAACTTCTGTACACCGGAAACGGATAAAGAATCGAGAAAATTTTCAAGGATTTTACATGCGCTAGTAGGTTAACATTCAACCTCTGTAGGTAGGAAACGCGTAAAGATATCAAGAGAATTTTCAGGGTTGTTCCAGATAGCGAAAATTACACCCATTTGGTGTGCATAGCCGGCTTGTAATCTGCAGCTCGGTTTTGGTACTCAAAAACCATGTTTTTGTGGTGTTTCTCGATAAAAGATAAAGTTTTTTGAAAACGGGATGTGCGGCTTTTAGATAAACGCCTAGATAATAGACCGCTAAAATTTGAGCAGTTTGCTGCGGTTATTTATTACAAATATTTTTCCTCATAGGCCTACCTAAATTTTACGTGCGTATTTCACGTGTAGAAGTTAAGTGATTTTGAACCGCTGTATCTCGGAAATGGATAAATTTTCGAGGTTGTTCGATATCGGGATATTAGGCATATATCGTAAAAATTTCAGCCATTTGCTGTGGGCAGGCGTTTTGGATTCCTCGGCTCTGTTTTGGGGCGAAGAAATCGCAAAATAAAACATTTTTGTGAATTTTTTCTAAGGAACCGCCAATGAAGTAATGGTACCTCCATAAGCTGCTTAAGGTCCGCCGTGGACCACATCAAATGCAAGAACCAACCGATTTACTCCATTTGCCTAAGCTGGAGGAAGTGTGTAATATTTATACCTTGACCGTGTAGTGTAGGATAAAGAGGCAAAGACTATCCTTTCTGTAGGGTATAAAAATAGTGCCTATCCCCAGGGCTATCCAAAACACTTGACCCTATCGTTCTATCACCAATACAACCCAATATATGAGAGTCGGAAGAATCCAATTTTTGGACGCGGCGTTTGGGAACACACACTCTTAAGACAAAAAACTTCGCACCACAAAGAAATTATCCGAAGGGGAACGAAATCGGTAAATGTGATGTACATGTACAGACAAACAAATGATTACTATTCCAGAAGAATTGGATGATTTATTCACAAAGTGTCAACGACGCATTGGTACATCTCTGGCACCTTTCGCAAGCAGTTATTCGGCTTGGCGTTAATTAACAGAGTTCTTGGATGTCCTCTTAGGCATATCATGCCACATTCTGTCCTATTGACGTGTTAGATCGTCAAAATTCCTAGTTAGTTGGAGGATCCTGCCCATAATTCACCAAACGTTCGCAACTGGGGGAGAGATCCAGCGATCTTGCTGGGAAATTCTCGCAGTATGGAGGCGAGCATTATGTTCCTGAATGTTGTCCCAGAATAGCATGCCATGAAGGGCAACGAAACGCGGTGTAGAATATTCGACATACTGCTGTGCAATAAGGGTCCCGCGGATGGCAACCAAAAGATCCTGCTGTGAGAGGAAATGGCACCCTAGACTATCACTCCTGGTTGTCGGCCTGTGTGGCAGGCGACAGTCAGGTTGGTATCCCACCGCTGTCCAGGATGTCCCCAGAAACATCTTTACTGGTCATCGGGCCTCATTTCCAAGCAGGACTCATCACTGAAGAGAATTCTAGTCCCGTCAGTGAGATTCCATTCTGAGGACGTGTCTATGGACGTCCCCAACAGTTGTGGGATACCAGCCTGACTGTCGCCCGCCATTCGGCTCGACAACCAGGAGTGTAGGGGCTGTGGTGCCATTTCTTTTCATAGGAGGAATTCCTTGGTCGTCATCTGCTGCATAGGGCCTCTTTGGTTGTCATCAGTGGCAACCTTGCAGCAGAGCGGTATGTCGTCGATACTATATTCCCCTTTTATTGTCTTTTGCCTTTCATGGCAAGCCATCCTGGGCTTATGTTTCAGCAGATAATGCCCGCCTGAACATTGCGAGGGTTTCTACTGCTGGTTTCGAGCTTGCCAAACACTTAGCCAGAAAGGTCGCCGGATCTGTATCCCAATTGTGAAAGTTTACGGGCAGGGTACTCCAACCATCTAACACGCCAGTTGGACAGAATTTGTCGCGGTATCACTCAAGTGGACATCAGCGGCTCTGTCAGTCAATGCCAAGTCGAGGAGATGGACCAATGCGTTATTGACTGGTTGAATTTGTGAAGCTCTTTCTTGGAATGAAGCAACCAATTCTTCTGAAATTGCGTTCATTTGTTTTTGTACACGTACTGCACGTTAACTGTTCCCGTCCCATTTGAATAATTCCCTCACGGTACGTTTTATCAGCTACGCCATGCTGTCGCATGCACCTTTATGTCCCGGTCCAACGATGGTGATCACTCACTGTCGCTTTTAAACACACTACTAAATCCACGACACTCTTTAAGAAATGAAACAACCACTCTCAATAAAACAATGACTCATTTACAGACTTGGACTTGTAGTCCGGGGTGATATGTTACAATACAGCATCACCGGTCTATTGCGGTCTAACTGTGTTGGTGAGGCAGTAAATTTCCACAGGGAATACGCAATATAAACGACAGACGTCCAGTAAGATTTCGTTACTTAGTTCAGTCTCTCTTTTTATATCTTTTTGGACTTAGTGGCGAAAACATTGAGTCGATCGTGATCATGATGTTGTCATTTTGAACGTCACCTAAAAGCAAGGGCGGCCATTCGATAGTTTGTAGGGGAGGCTAGATATGGAGTATTTTTAATGTAATGGAAGACGAATGGCGACTTACAAATTACCATAAAAACGTTACAGTTGCGACCTGCGTAATGCCGACTTTTAAATCATTTTCTTGAAAACAAAACACCTGACTATATTATATTTTTTTCCTTTCCCTTACAGCTAGGGAGCGATGTGGCCCTCGCCCTCGGTATGGGTGCCCTTGCCTATAAGGGAACACTTCTGAAGTAGTTAAATACTCTAATGAATATTCTACTCTAATGAATCGTTCTAAGGTTGTTGCGTTAATATTTGTTTTATATCGTACGCTGCTGATTAACAATTTTCACAGAAACAAAGGTTGTTGTTGTTGTTGTTGTGGTCTTCAGTCCTGAGACTGATTTGATGCAGCTCTCCATGCTACTCTATCCTGTGCAAGCTTCTTCATCTTCCAGTACGTACTGCAACCTACATCCTTCTGAATCTGCTTAATGTACTCATCTCTTGGTCTCCCTCTACGATTTTTACCCTCCATGCTGCCTTCCAATACTAAATTGGTGATCCTTTGATAACTCAGAATATGCCCTACCAACCGATCCCTTCTTCTAGTCAAGTTGTGCCACAAATTTTTCTTCTCTCCAATTCTATTCAATATCTCCTCATTAGTTATGTGATCTACCCATCTAATCTTCAGCATTCTTCTGTAGCACCACATTTCGAAATCTTCTATTCTCTTCTTGGCTAAACTATTTATCGTCCATGTTTCACTTCCATACATGGCTACACTCCATACAAATACTTTCAGAAACGACTTCCTGACACTTAAATCTATACTCGATCTTAACAAATTTCTCTTCTTCAGAAACGCTTTCCTTGCCATTGCCAGTCTACGTTTTACATCCTCTCTACTTCGATCTTCATCAGAAACGACTTCCTAACATTTTAATCTGTACTCGATGTTAACAAATTTATCTTCTTCATAAACGCTTTCTTAGTCATTGCCACATTTTATATTCTCTCCGCTTCGACCATCATCAGTTATTTTGCTCCCCAAATAGCTAAACTCATCTGCTACTTTAAGTGTCTCATTTCCTAATCTAATTCCCTCAACACCACCCGACTTAATTCGACTACATTCAATTATCCTCGTTTCGCTTTTGTTGATGTTCATCTTACATCCTTCATTCAAGACACTGTCCATTCCATTCAACTGCTCTTCCAGATCCTTTGCTGTCTCTGACAGAATTACAATGTCATCGGCGAACCTCAAAGTTTTTATTTCTTCTCCGTGGATTTTAATTCCTACTCCGAAATTTTCTTTTGTTTCCTTCACTGATTGCTCAATATACAGATTGAATAAAATCGAGGATAGGCTACAATCCTGTCACACTCTCTTTCCAACCACTGCTTCCCTTTCATGCCCCTCGACTCTTACAACTGCCATCTGGATTCTGAACAAATTGTAAATAGCCTTTCGCTCCCTGTATTTTACCCCTGCCACCTTCAGAATATGAAAGAGAGTATTCCAGCCAACATTGTCAAAAGCTTTCTCTAAGTCTACAAACGCTAGAAACGTAGGGTTGCCTTTCCTTAATCTATCGTCTAAGATAACTTGTAGCGTCAGTATTGCCTCACGTGTTCCAACATTTCTACGGAATCCAAACTGATCTCCCACGAGGTCGGCTTCTGCCAGTTTTTCCATACGAACACCTGATTTCTTTGGGGTTGGAATTATTACATGCTTCTTGAAGTCTGAGGGTATTTCGCCTGTCTCATACATCTTGCTCACCAGATGGTAGAGTTTTGTCAAGGCTGGCTCTCCCAAGGCTGTCAGTAGTTCTAATGTAATGTTGTCTACTCTCGGGGCCTTGTTTCTACTTAGGTCTTTCAGTGCTCTGTCAAACTCTTCACGCAGTATCATATCTCCCATTTCATCTTCATCTAATATTGTCCTGAAGTACATCGCCCTTGTATAGACCCTCTATATACTCCTTCCACTTTTCTGCTTTGCCTTCTTTGCTTAGAACTGGATTTCCATCTGAGCTACTGATATTCATAGAAGAGGTTCTCTTCTCTCCAAAGGTCTCTTTAATTTTCCTGTAAGCGATATCTGTCTTACCCCTAGTGATATATGCCTCTACATCCTTACATTTGTCCTCTAGCCATCCCTGCTTAGCCGTTTTACACTTCCTGCCGATCTTATTTTTGAGACGGTTGTATTCCTTTTTGCATACTTCATTTTCTGCATTTTTATATTTTCTCCTTTCATCAATTAAGTTAAATATCTCTTCCGTTACCCAAGGATTTCTACTAGTCCCGTCTTTTTACCTACTTGAACCTCTGCTGCCTTCACTATTTCATCTCTCAAAGTTGCTCATTCTTCTTCTACTGTATTTCTTTCCCATGTTCTTGTCAGTCATTCCATAATGCTCTCTTTGAAACTCTCTACAGCCTCTGGTTCTGTCAGTTTATCCAGGTCCCATCTCCTCAAATTCCCACCTTTTTGCAGTTTCTTCAGTTTTAATCTACAGTTCGTAACCAATAGATTGTGGTCAGAGTCCACTTCTGCCGCTGGAAATGTCTTACAATTTAAAACCTGGTTCGTAAATCTCCGTCTTACCATTATATAATCTATCTGAAACCTTCCACTATCTCAGGCCTCTTCCATGTATACAACCTTCTTTCAAGATTCTTGAACCAAGTGTTAACTATGATTAAGTTATGCTGTGTGCAAAATTCTACCAGACGGCTTCCTTTTTCATTTGTTACCCCCATTCCATATCCTACTACGTTTCCTTCACTATCTGAATAATTTCTTTTATCTCATCATACACTTCATCAATCTCTTCATCATCTGCGGAGCTAGTTGGCATATAAAGTTGTACTACTGTGTTAGGCGTGGGCTTCGCATCTATGTTGGCCACAATAATGTGTTCGCTATGCTGTTGGTACTAGTTTGGCTCTGAACACTATGGGACTTACGTTCTGTGGTCATCAGTCCCCTAGAACTCAGAACTACTTAAACCTAACCAACCTAGGGACATCACACACATCCATGCCCGAGGCAGCGGTCGCGCGGTTCCAGACTGCAGCGCCTAGAACCGCTCGGCCACTCCGGATGGCAGGTAGTAGTTTACCCGCACTCCTATTTTCTTATTCATTATTAAACCTACTCCTGCATTACCCCTATTTGATTTTGATTTTATAACCCTGTATTGCCTGACCGGAAGTCTTGTTCCTCCTGTCACAGAAACTTCATTATTTCGCACTGTATCTAACTTTTACCTATCCATTTCCCTTTTTAAATTTTTAACCTACCTCCCCGATTAAGGCATCTGACATTCCACGCTCCGATCCGTAGAACGCCAGTTTTCTTTCTCCTGACAACGACGTCCTTCTGAGTAGTCCCCACCGGGAGATCCGAATGGGGGACTATTTTACCTCCGAAATATTTTACCCAAGAGGATGCCATCATAATTTAACCACACAGTAAAGCTGCATGCCGTCGGGAAAAATTACGGCTGTATTTCCCCTTGCTTTCAGCCGTACGCAGTATCAGCACAGCAAGGCCGTTTTGATCTGTATCGCTGAGGCACACAAGCCTCCCCACCAACGGCAAGGCCCATGGTACATAGGGGTGGGGACTTTAATCTTATGAATGAAAAATTAAAACAGTAACTACACTGAGTCGTAAAGCACAAAAAACAAATGAAGATACTTAGGGATTCAAGAAGATACAGAGAGATGAAAGTAGGAGTCAGTGAAACCCAAGAAATAATTTATAATGGGACTGAACTGCTCATTTAGAAAAAAATTAGAGTATATTTAAAGTTTGATTTAAGTGACAAGTTCCTTAAGAAAGGTTCTTCAGTGGTACAGAAATGAAGAGTCAACGCTCTAAACCTGGTTACCAAGCGAAACGTTGTAAATTATTCAATTGAGAGAAGTTCATGGAACACTATAATCAATAACAATATAAAAAGCGAAGCACAGAGGCTATGTATGCTTAGGTTGCGGTTGAGTATTAATACAAAATTCAAGGTGAAACAAAGTCGCTTCATCGAAGAAATGTATGTTCAAGAGAAAATGTGATTTCCTCATCATATTTGCGTGGGGAATAGTTGGTTATTGAAGTTAATGCTACAATCCAATATTAATAATTAAATTGAAAGTAATATAGTTTTTCGCTAAAAAGGTACTTCTAACAATATTTTTTGAGATAGAAAATAAGTACGATTTTCTGCCGGTCTACGATTTTTCAAATGGAGAGGCACCCTTCCCCTTTTCTTGCTCTTGAACAGAACTTAATCCTCTTCAGAAGAAAAAATTATCGACGCCCCTGCATATTTTCACGCGTATTCGTTCACAAATTTCATCTGTACGTATGTGTAGCGAATTTCGCCCTGCAATTTGATTTTCACGCAGCTCAGTGTTTATGAAATCGCGTCTCCCGAATATTGCAGGCATACCCAGTGGTATATTGGCCTACTGTCTGCGAAATGTGTTGCCAATAGAGTTTTTAGCAGATAAGTAATAAAGTAAAAGGTCACGCAGGAATCGGCAGTTTTTCTCGCGTCTCAGTGTTTGACTTCACCTTTCCTGAACTATGCGTGGTACAATGACATATTTTTGTAGATACCTGAAAGTGGAATGGTTGTTGGAGGTAGACGCTTGGGACATTCCGTTTACGAAATCGTTAGGGAATTGCGTATTCCGAGATCCACAGTGTGAAGAGTGTGTCGAGAACAACAGATATCAGGCGTTACCTCTCACCACGGACAATGCAGTAGTCGACATCCTTCACTTAACGGCCGACAGCAGAGGTGTTTGCGTATGGTTCTCAGTGCTAACAGACAAGCAACACTGAGTGACATAACCGATCAAATAAATGTAGGACATAGGACGAACATATCCTTTTTTGAAGGACATCGTCTTTCCGGCGGCGAATGTCCTTCAAAAAAATTTTTATGACTGTGAATCCCATCCAGCTACAACAAGTTTATTCACGAGCATATCCGTTTGCACAATGGGGTAAAATGTGACGTTAGCAGTCCATGGCAGCAGACGACCGACGCTAGGGCGTTTTCTTAACAGCACGACATCGCCTGCATCGTCTCTCCTGGGCTCGTGACCATGTCGGTTGGATACCAGACAACTGGAAAAAGGTGGTTTAGTCAGACGAGTTCCGATTTTAGCTACTAAGAGCTGATGGTTCGGGTGTGCCGCACTCCCAGGAAACCCAAATTGTCAACAAGGCACTGTGAAATCTGATGGTGCTTCCATAATGTTGTGGGCTGCATTTACTCAGAATGGACTGGGTTCTGTGGTCCAGCCGAACCGATGATTGACTGTAAATGGTTATGTTCGGCAATTTGCAGCCATGAAATTCATGTTTCCAAACATGTTACCGGACACTATTGTTCGCTATTGATTTGAGGAACATTCTGGGCAATTCGATCGAACGATTTGGCACACCCGAGATGAATCCCATCGGTCGTTTATGGGATATAATAATCGAGAGTTCAGATCGTTCACGCAGTCCTGCAGCGGCATCACTTTCGCAGTTATGGACGGCTGTAGAGGCAGGATGGCTCAATATTTCTGCAAGGGACTATAATTTTAATTAATATTGTGTTTATACTGGTTGCTGGTGACGAGGAAAGTTAGTTATTAGTATTTTATTAATGATCTCATTCATAAGGAGCCATATCACAGTCATCACAGTCGCTCAAGAAAGTTATAATCAAGCTTTACTTGTTTAATCAGAATCGAACGATGACTCTCCTTGTCCGCAGTCTCGATGATTCGAAGCGATCTGCAATCCTGTGTAAATAAAATGTCTTGGTTTTCTTGCGTTGCGTAGTCAATCGGGAAACCTCAGATCAAGCGGAAAGTTTGCTTTGATACAGTTTAATTATCCGATGAAATAATGGAGCGGTCTAAGGCACTGCGGTCATGGACTGTCCGGCTGGTCCCGGCGGAGGTTCGAGTCCTCCCTCGGGCATGGGTGTGTGTGTTTGTCCTTAGGATAGTTTAGGTTAAGTAGTGTGTAAGCTTAGGGACTGATGACCTTGTCAGTTAAGTCCCATAAGATTAAAAAAAATAATGGAGCTCTTGAATCTAATAATTGCAGGTTTGTTTCCAATTCATCGGAATTTCCCTTCTGATTACCAACGAAACGACACCTCCGTGCACATTTCCAATTAGAGAATACATATATAATGAAATTCCTTACACACCTGTGATGTAAATGCTCAGTATATATTTTCTTGAGTAGCATACAATATACTTTCAATCTCTTTCTTCCAGTCATCTCGATAGCAAAATTACAATTCTTCAATGGGGCTATTCGGCACGGAGAAGATCCTAAAAGTCCTCTCAACACACCAGAGAGATTATTACAAAGAGTAATTATGTGCTCATGGAATAGTAATAGTACTGTACTACTTTGCGCATCGATTCTGCGAGTATATAGATGGTCAAGTAGAAAACGTAAAATTAACTCATAGAATTGTGCAGGGATAATTAGTAGAATATAAAGAGCTATTACAGGACGTCCAACGACTTGTTGAGTCCATATTACGTTGAGATGCTGCACTACGCATTGGAAAAGGGCATCCTGCTCGATATTAGGATGTACACCACTGGTTATTAAAATTTCCACACCAACAAGAAATGCAGATGATAGACGGGTATTCATTGGACAAATATATTATGCTAGAACTGACAGATGACTACATTTTCACGCAACTTGGGTGCATAGATCCTGAGGAATCAGTACAAAGAACAACCACCTCTGGCCGTAATAACGGCCTTGATACGCCTGGGCATTGAGTCAAACAGAGCTTGAATGGCATGTACAGGCACAACTGCCCATGCAGCTTCAACACGATACCACAGTTCATCAAGAGTAGTGGTTGGAGTATTGTGACGAGCCAGCTGCTCGGCCACCATTGGCAAGACATTTTCAGTTGGTGAGAGATCTGGAGAATGTACTGGCCAGGGCAGCAGTCGAACATTTTCTGTATCCAGAAAGACCCGTTTAGGACCTGCAACATGCGGTCGTGCATTATCCTGCTGAAATGTAGGGTTTCGCTGGAATCGAATGAAGGGTGGAGCACCGGGTCGTAACACATGTGAAATGTAACGTCCACTGTTCAAAGTACCGTCAGTGCGACAAGAGGTGACTGAGACGTGTAAGCAATGCCACCCCATACCATCACGCCGGGTGCTACGCTAGTATGGCGATGACGAATACACGCTTCCAATGTGCGTTCACCGCGATGTCGCCAAACACGGAAGCGACCATCATCATGCTGTAAACAGAACGTGGATTCATCCGTAAAAATGACGTTTTGCCATTCGTGCATCCAGGTTCGTCGTTGAGTGCACCATCACAGGCGCTCTTGTCTGTGATGGAACGTCAAGGGTAACCACAGCCATGGTCCTCGAGCTGATAGTCCATGCTGCTGCAAACGTCGTCGAACTGTTCGTGCAGATGGTTGATGTCTAGCAAACGTCCCCATCTGTTGCCTCGGGGATCGAGACGTGGCTGCACGATCAGTTACAGCTATGAGGATAAGATGCCTGTCATCTCGATTGCTAGTGATAAGAGGCCGTTGGGATCCAGCACGGCGTTCCGTATTACTCTATTGAACCCACCAATTCGATACTGCTAACAGTCATTGGATCACGACGAACGCGAGCAGCAATGTCGCGATACGATAAACCGCAATCGCGATAGGTTACAATCCGACGTTTATCAAACTCGGAAACGTTTCAAACGGATCAAAAGGCTCTGAGCACTATGCGACTTAACTTCTGAGGTCATCAGTCGCCTAGAACTTAGAACTAATTAAACCTAACTAACCTAAGGACATCACACACATCCATGCCCGAGGCTGGATTCGAACCTGCGACCGTAGCGGTTGCTTGGCTCCAGACTGTAGCGCCTAGAACCTCACGGCCACTAAGGCCGGCAAACTCGGAAACGTGATGGTACGCCTTTCTCCTCCTGACACGAGACATCACAACGACGTTTCACCAGGCAACTCCGGTCAACTGCTGTTTGTGTATGAGAAATCGGTTGGAAACTTTCCTCATGGCAACACGTTGTAGGTGTCGCCACCTGCGGCAACCTTGTGTGAATGCTCTGAAAAGCTAATCATTAGCATATCACAGTACCTCCTTCCTGTCGGTTAAATTTCGCGTCTGTAGCACGTCATCTTCGTGGTGTAGCAATTCTAAAGGCCAGTAGTGTGTACAGTGACTTTTGCCGGGACAGTGTAGACTGAACGCCTACAGAAGCAGGCAGATAGAGGACGGAAGGAGCAAGGAGGCAGCTACAAGGGGAGAGAGCGGCCAGCGGTGGCGCTTGCGGTACCTGTTGCCAGGGGGAGGCAGCCTTTATCTGGGCCGCAGGCGGGAGGCGGGCTGCGTGGGCGGCGAGGGCGGCGTCATGGGCGGCGGCAGCAGCGGCGGCGGCAGCGGCGGCGGCGGCGGGGACGTCGGCAGTGGCGGGCGTCGCGCCGTCTGGAGCGGTGTGGTCGGCGCCGGTGCAGGCGGGCGCAGGACTGGCGCCGCGACGCCGCCGCCCGGCTCGGCGTCGCGTCGGCAGACGGCGCGCCGGTCGATAGCGGCGCGGCTGAGCCGCTGCTGGCGCACAGCCTCCGCACTCGGTCAAGGCCGACGCGCCCCGCCCAGCAACGCTCTCTCCCCCCCCCCCCTCCCCCACATCAGCTGACCATGTATCAGGTGTGACCAAAAAGGCAATTTTTTAATTTCGCCGGCATTGTACATCCGAATCGCAGAATATTTTCTGTAGTGTTGGTAAACATGTTCCTGATGTACGTTTGCATTTCCAGCTGTTTTAAATACACTACTGGACATTAAAGTTGCTACACCATGAAGATGACGTGCTACAGACGCGAAATTTAACCGACAGGAAGAGGATGCTGTGATACGCAAATGGTTAGCTTTTCAGAGCATTCACACAAGGTTGGCGCCGGTGGCGACACCTACAACG
Organism: Schistocerca americana; assembly: GCF_021461395.2. Lineage (NCBI taxonomy): Eukaryota > Metazoa > Arthropoda > Insecta > Orthoptera > Acrididae > Schistocerca > Schistocerca americana. The sequence goes on along the minus strand of NC_060121.1, from coordinate 320,313,090 downwards.
TGCTGACATGAGGAAAGTTTCAAACCGATTTCTCATACACAAACAGCGTTGTCTGGTGAAACGTTGTTGTGATGCCTCGTGTAAGGAGGAGAAATGCGAACCATCACGTTTCCGACTTTGATAAAGGTCGGATTGGAGCCTATCGCGATTGCGGTTTATCGTATCGCGACGTTGCTGCTCGCGTTGGTCGAGATCCAATGACTGTTAGCAGAATATGGAATCGGTGGGTTCAGGAGGGTAATACGGAACGCCGTGCTGGATCCCAACGGTCTCGTATCACTAGCAGTCGAGATGACAGGCATATTATCCGCATAGCTGTAACGAATCGTGCAGCGACGGCTCGATCCCTGAGTCAACATCTGGCGACGTTTGCAACACAACAACCATCTGCACGAACAGTTCGACGACGTTCGCAGCAGCGAGGACTATCAGCTCGGAGACCGTGGCTGCAGTTATCCCTGACGCTGCATCACACTTGCGATGGTGTACTCAACGACGAACCTGGGTGCACGAATGGCAAAACGTTATTTTTTCGGATGAATCCAGGTTCTGTTTACAGCATCCGTGTTTGGCGACATCGCGGTGAACACACATTGGAAGCGTGTGTTCCTGACCGCCATACTGGCGTATCACCCGGCGTGATGGTATGGGGTGCCATTGGTTACACGTCTCGATCTTCTCTTGTTCGCATTGACGGCACTTTGAACAGTGGACGTTACATTTCAGATGTGTTACGACCCGTGGCTCTACCCTTCATTCGATCCCTGTGAAACCCTACATTTCAGCAGGATAATGCACGACCGCATGTTGCAGGTCCTGTACCGACCTTTCTGGATCCAGAAAATGTTCGACTGCTGCCCTGGCCAGCACATTCTCCAGATCTCTCACCAATTGAGAACGTCTGGTCAATGGTGGCCGAGCAACTGGCTCGTCACAATACGCCAGTCACTACTCTTGATGAACAATGGTATCGTGTTGAAGCTGGATGGGTAGCTCTACCTGTACACGCCATCCAATCTCTGTTTGACTCAATGCCCAGGCGTATCAAGGCCGTTATTGCGGCCAGAGGTGGTTGTTCTCGGTACTGATTTCTCAGGATCTATGCACGCAAATTGCGTGAAAATGTAATCACATGTCAGTTCTAGTGTAATATATTTGTCCAATTCTAATGGCCAGCAGTGTAGTTTAGTGTTGACAGCCGATAAGGCTATACGTGTTTTCGAGTCCTCGGCGCGTTTTTACTTTGTATGAGGTTGGAGCAAAGAATGAATGCTGGAAAAATGGAATAAAGTGCAAGACCGCTTTCGAAATGTTGACTGTAGCTTTAGGCGAGTCTATTGCGAGAAACACAACAGTTTACGAGTGGTGTAAATGTTTCAAAGATGGTCGATAAGATGTTGAAGGTGACTACCACTCTCGACGCTTTAGCACATCAGTTACTGACTATAATGCGGAAGAAGAGAAGGAAGTGGTCCTGGAAAATCGCCCAATCGCCGTCAGAGTGGTTGCTAATGGTACTGACATATCCTTTTGGTCGTGTCAAGCAGTTTTTTCAGATGTTTTGGGGGTGAAACGTGTAGCGTGTAGCAACGAAGTCTGTTCTGAAGTTGTTGAATTTTAACCAGAAACGACGTCGCGTAGATATCGCTCAGGAATTGCTGAATAAAGTCGACGGCGATCCAGAACTAAATAACATTATAACACGTGACGATACGTGGGTATACGTTTAAGTCGTCGAAAACAAGGCCGAATAGTCCCGATGGGAACTGCCTCAGAGCCAAGACTGAAAAGAATTCGACAAGTTCGATAACATGCGAAGGTACTTCTGCTTTGTTCGATTACAATGGAATAGTGCATCATGAGACCCTGCCTCATGATCGTACGATAAGGAATGCTGCATGGGAGTTAAGCGCCGCTTATGTGAAGCGGTCGGAACGAAATGACCAGAACAGCGGCAAAACTACTCGTGGAAGTTGCATCACGATAAAGACCCCGCTCATACAACTTTTGTTCCTAATTTCTTGGCAGGAAAGAAAACTCTTGTATTGCGCAGCCACCATATTCACCAGATACGGCTCCTGCAACTTCTTTATATTCACAATGCTGAAAGAACCATGAAAGGACGCTGTTTTGCCACCACTGATGAAATAAAAACAGAATCACTTAAGGACCTGAACTGTATAAACAAAAGTGAGTTCCAGAAGTGCTTCCAAGATTGGAAAAGGGGCAACCACCACAAGGGCATTATATATGCGTGGGATTACTTTGAAGGGGCCGGCCGGTGTGGCCGTGTGGTTCTAGGCGCTTCAGTTTGGAACCGCTCGACGGCTACAGTCGCAGGTTCGAATCCTGCCTCCGGCATGCATGTGTGTGATCTACTTAGGTTAGTTAGATTTAAGTAGATTAAAACTGTGTGCCCGACCGAGACTCGAACTCGGGACCTTTGCCTTTCGCGGGCAAGTGCTCTACCAACTGCGCTATCGAAGCAGGACTCACGCCCGGGCCTCGCAGCTTTACTTCTGCCAGTACCTCGTCTCCTACCTTCCAAACTTTACAGAAGCTCTCCTGCGAACCTTGCAGAACTAGCTCTCCTGAAAGAAAGGATTTTGCGGAGACATGGCTTAGCCACAGCCTGGGGGATGTTTCCAGAATGAGATTTTCACTCTGCAGCGGAGTGTGCGCTGATATGAAACTTCCTGGCAGATTTCTTTCAGGAGTGCTAGTTCTGCAAGGTTCGCAGGAGAGCTTCTGCAAAGTTTGGAAGGTGGGAGACGAGGTACTGGCTGAAGTAAAGCTGTGAGGCCCGGGCGTGAGTCGTGCTTGGGTAGCTCAGTTGTTAGAGCACTTGCCTGCGAAAGACAAAGGTCCCGAATTCGAGTCTCGGTCGGGAACACAGTTTTAATCTGCCAGGAAGTTTCATATCAGCGCACACTACGCTGCAGAGTGAAAATCTCATTCTAGATTTAAGTAGTTCTAAGTTCTAGGGGACTGATGACCTCAGATGTTGAGTCCCATAGTGCACAGAGCCACTTGAACCATTATGAACTTTGAAGGGGACAAAGTTGATCTTGATGAATAAATAAAGATTCTTTAAGAAAAACAAAAATTCCCGTTTCTCTTTTGTCACAACTCTTATGTAGAGTGATTCCTTTACAAATTTTCAGGAATGGTGGAGAAGGATAAATCCATCAATCTGAGGTGAGGAACCCTCGTCCGGGAACGACGAAGTCGAAAGTTACAAGTGAGCATCTTTCTGATACGTCTGACATGTACCGATACTCTTGTTGTTAAGATTGTAGTGTAAGCAACTTTCAGAGGTGGTATTATGGACGAAAACAAGAAAAAACAGGCGATCATAGCTCTTAAGGTATGCAATTTAGAGCCCATATTAATAAGACATTCATTTTTTGTTCTGGTTCACACTATGACCTCTCAAAGTTACCTGCCCTGCAATCTTAACAACAGTAACGGTACGTTTATCCCACTGTCAGAGGTATCAGAACGATTTTAGCTTACATTTTCATCTCTGTCCTCAAACTGATACATTTAGCCCCCTCTGTGACCTGTGAGTCATTGTAGCATAATTATGGAATCACCCTACACGGTGTCCGCAAACCGTGTCCATCCAGACGTCTGTTTACTCGTGTTGTTGACTGTAGGACCGCATTATGGTAACCACCAGCCATATGTGACATGACCGCAGCTTCTCGTCTAGTGCCGTACGGTCGTATCTTATGTTTGCAACTTTTGAGGAAATAAGATTTATTTTTCCTCCAAGAACATGATTACTAAGGAATAAGAGGGAGCAGCTTTTTATCCATGGTTTTACGCGTGTACTCACGTCATCTATATTTCACATATGTTTAGCAAATTTCACACTTATTTGTACACATATTTCACCTGTATCTCTAGCGAATTTCGCCTTGGTGTTTTGTTTCCTCGCAGCTCAATACTGACGACGTCATATGTCTTGAACTAAGAGTCGTAAAAAATTAAATTAATTTGCAGGTATATCCAGGGGTATGTACAGACGCTTTCTGAGAAATGTGTTGCGAATAGAATTGGTGGTAAAGAAGTAATAAACTAAAACGTCATGCATGATGCCGCAGTTCGCATCTCACTGTTTATGAGGTCATGTCTTCTGAACTATGTATCATACAGTGATATAATTTGTCTGGTACATTCAGTGGTATAGTTTAATACTGTCTGTGTAAGCTTTTCAGGTGGAGATAGTAGTAAAGTAATACATTAAAAGGCGGATCCGGCAGTTTACTGCATGAACTGCGAAAATGTAGTAAGTGATAAACTTGTGCAAATCATGGGGAGAAGGGGAGTTCTACAGGCCCTAAACCATAAAATGTGTTTAGCATCGCTGTCTCTAAATCTCGCGGCGTCAAGTAGAAAGAATTGCACCAAGCAGCTAGAGAGCCCCAGGTGTGGTCTCCTAGCCAATAATGCCATAAGATCATTCCACGTGTGATGTTACGACGTATGTCGCAGCCCATTAAAAATACAATACCGACAAGGACAGGAAATAATGAAATCTCATACTGATTACATACAATTTGGTAGGAAGAATACATGACTAAATTTGTAGATGATTTTCGGGTATTTGAGGTAATAAATTTAGTATACATAGTTACTATCTCTAGCAACAACAATCCGTCTTACCTGGCTGGTCATCGAGACGAAATGTGCTTTGATGAGAGATATGGATACGTCACCGCTGGCTGCGTCAGCTCTACTCATAAGTTCGTCAGTCATCGTGGATGGCGAGTTTGGCACGCCAGTCTCTCGGCAACTCATAATCAGATAGTTTCTATGTGTGTTACAACCTGACCTAGTAGATAGTGTCGGAAGTTCCATGCGGCTTTTCGCGGATGATGCTGTAGTATACAGAGAAGTTGCAGCATTAGAAAATTGTAGCGAAATGCAGGAAGATCTGCAGCGGATAGGCACTTGGTGCAGGGAGTGGCAACTGACCCTGAACATAGACAAATGTAATGTATTGCGAATACATAGAAAGAAGGATCCTTTATTGTATGATTATATGATAGCGGAACAAACACTGGTAGCAGTTACTTCTGTAAAATATCTGGGAGTATGCGTGCGGAACGATTTGAAGTGGAATGATCATATATAATTAATTGTTGGTAAGGCGAGTACCAGGTTGAGATTCATTGGGAGAGTGCTTAGAAAATGTAGTCCATCAACAAAGGAGGTGGCTTACAAAACACTCGTTCGACCTATACTTGAGTATTGCTCATCAGTGTGGGATCCGTACCAGATCGGTCTGACGGAGGAGATAGAGAAGATCCAAAGAAGAGCGGCGCGTTTCGTCACAGGGTTATTTGGTAACCGTGATAGCGTTACGGAGATGTTTAATAAACTCAAGTGGCAGACTCTGCAAGAGAGGCGCTCTGCATCGCGGTGTAGCTTGCTCGCCAGGTTTCGAGAGGGTGCGTTTCTGGATGAGGTATCGAATATATTGCTTCCCCCTACTTATACCTCCCGAGGAGATCACGAATGTAAAATTAGAGAGATTAGAGCGCGCACGGAGGCTTTCAGACAGTCGTTCTTCCCGCGAACCATACGCGACTGGAACAGGAAAGGGAGGTAATGACAGTGGCACGTAAAGTGCCCTCCGCCACACACCGTTGGGTGGCTTGCGGAGTATCAATGTAGATGTAGATGTAGATGTAGAATGTGATTGTCAGGGTAACAGTCAGACATCCACTGAAGCGATGTTGGTGAGGACTGCACGAGTAACTCGCAGTCTTGCGTTACCTTTTTGGAAGGTAACGTCATGGAGACGCAGAAAACAGAACACAGCGGATGGTCGTGAGGAATGCAACTGCTGCTGTCCAATTCCTGGCAGTGTGGACTAGATGTCATCGTGTTACGTATCCAGTGTCACAACATGTCATCTAACCAATTGATGGGCCAGTATGACATTATGGAACGCAGCTGGGCAGCCTCGGAGTCTCCACACATACGGGATTGTCTGTCGTGATCTTCAACGCGAGACCAGGACTTAGCTGAAAAGACGTCATGCTCAATCTGTTTTGTCCAGTGTTTTCGAAGGGCGCAGCACTGTTGATGCACCACTCTCATCTGCCGCATCATGGAAAGCCGCAATAATGGTCGCCATGCTGGCAGTTCAACGGTGTTCCAGCAGTGCGTCTCACTGTCCATGAGGATACAACCTCATTACTAGTTGGCCAAGAGAACAGTGTGTCTCCTCTGGTGATACTCGTGCGTGGCCATTGAGATCCTGCTTGGCGTTGAGTATGGCGCCCCTTAACCGATAGGTTCCGTATTCGAATAACAGTCATGGGATCCCGACCAGCGCAAGGAGCGATATCATTGAAAGGTGAAATGCAATCTCCATAGACCGCGGTCCTGCCGCTGTCAAAGTCATCCCCTTGGACCAGGCATACCACGATGTTCTCAGAAACAAACAACATTAGACTTTCTGAACGAGAAACATGCTGCCTAACCTTTGCTTATATACACAACTCAGCGTTGCTCCGCAGCAGCATATACGGTAAAAGGGAGGTTCAAAAAGTTGTACAGTCCAGAGTCGGTATGCCAGTCGGGCCAAATCGCTGAGCATCGAGGCAATCATACCACTGACACACCAGTTTGAAGATACCTGCTTGTCAAAACACTGTCTACTGCTGCGTCCGTAACTGTTTGCTGCACATCGTCGTTCATCATAAACGTCGACGCTTCGAGGCCTCATTAAATGACCGAAGGCGTGACAATCGAGTGGCGAGAGATCGGGACAATAGGGCGGGTGCTCGAGTCTCTGGCACTTGAATTGTCCTTAATGGACGAGGCTGGTCTCCCAGACCGACAGGCCTCTTAAATCGAATCGCGACCAGCACAGGACTTTATACTTAATTGGATATAGTGTCTGTTCTCTCGGACAGGTCCGAAAGAACAGACACCATATCCATACAAGTATGTAGTTCTGGCAATACCGGCAATGACCTTCTTCTTCTGTGCGGATGCACACATATTACCCGAACTCTTACGAGACTTGGTATGAATGTCTTCCACGAATAACGAGTATGTTGGGTACGGACACTACGAATGTAGTGTGTGGACATATAAGGTGAGAATGTGAGTCTCGTGGGAGGTGTGCTCGAGATAGTCCCTGCAGTCGCACTATCCTCGGTGCCCTTGGTGACTCAGATGGATAGAGCGTCTGCCATGTAAGCAGGAGATACCGGGTTCGAGTTCCAGTCGGGGCACACATTTTCGCCTGTTCCCGTTGATATACATCAACGCCCATCAACAGCTGAAGGTATTAATATATAATTCTAATTTAGCACAGGACTTGGCGCTCCGTTCCACAACGGGGTATATGAGATTTGCAGTGCGTCGACTGTTCATTGATGCAGGTGATATGTTGTAAGTTACTTTCACGGAGAAAAGTTTGCGAATTTTATCACGTTTATTTAATGCTAAACAGGTTTAACTGCAAAGGAATGACTCAATAAGCGCTCGTGTCTAGAGAACGCCTCAGTTGGATGCATCTCCGTCGTCTTCCAGAAATGTTAATAAATAATCTGTACACAAACACAGTTAAATTTTTGCTATTATTTGACTGAATTCTATGTTTTTTGTGAGCGGACACATCGTCACTCGCCATGACCCAAATGCAGCTCCGAGGCAAATGCCTCGCTATGCTACCCTTTGATAGACATTTTTGAAGCGTTACCCGAAGGCTATGTATGCTACATTCAACATGTCTCACTACATATCACTAAGCAAATAATTATTTAGTGAAATTTACCTATTAATATGTGAATAGCATCCGAGGACGCTCGCTGATTCACCGGTGAAATTAGTATGTCAAACATACTTTTACAATTAAAGTACTAATTAAAATCCTCCATTAGATATTTACAAAATTACATCATATAATCGTAACACACAAAACGGTGCAATAATAATATGATTAATATTTGTGCTACATTAATCCACACTGTTTTTGTGCACTGGCTTCACTGAGGAGGTCAGTTTTTGGACTGTTAGTAAATTAAAGTCATTATTTGTACAAAAAACTTGCTGTGGCGCGAAATGCACTTAAATCATTGAAAAACATGAATATCTCAATACTTTACTCTAAAACTATCTTAGACCTAATACAAGTTGTTGCTTGTTTGTAGATTTTTAAACTCCATTCCAAACTGTAATCCTAGGCGTCCTGACGCATACTTTTGCTACTATGGTTAAATGAAAGCTCTTATCTTTCACTTGAACACTCACGTGTTATGTGTGACACAGTACTGTGTAAAATAGTTTTAATTCTGTCACAGACTCACCCCGAAGATGACTGTAGGCAAAGTGCAGAAATATCGGAAGAAGAGATAATGCTGTCCCGGATGGACGCCCGAGAGATGATGGAATACACCGTATATCTTTGTAGCAGTCTTTAAAATTTATTATTAATTTATGATGATTCGCATATTCAGCACATTTTACGTGTATGTGATGTCCAAAGTACAAGCATCATAGGTAGAGTGCTCTTATTAGAAGAATGATCTTTAAGGGTAAATCAACAGCATGTCTTGTCTCTACATCCAATGATTACTCCTCTTAGAGTTATAGTTGTCCATATCTGCATTATCTGATCGAAAATATTCTGACACCTGTTAATGGATATCAATAATGGGTGTGCCCCTCCTTCGCTTTTATGACGGTTAGAACTCTGCGGGGGACAGTGTAAGTGGTCTGAGTGTGCATAAAAGAATGGAAGACCATTCTTCAAGACCTGTAAACACAGAAGCTAGCAACGTTGGTCGCTGGGGTTTGGAGCGAAGCTGACGTTCTATCTCATCCTAAAGGTGTTCCATTGGTTTCAGATCAAACCAACCCAATTCAAAAATATTATTGTCCATAAACCATTTCACAGATGCTGCCGTATGACATGGTATGTTGTCATGCTGATACAAACCATTACTCTCTCCGAACTGTTCTTCTACTGTTGAACTGTACGGAGTACACAGTGCTACAAAATGTTTTCTTATGTTTCCGTATGTAGCGTTTCCTTAAGTGCAATGATGGGATACGAAAACCACCCCTCTCGTCTTTAGTTCACTGCTGGCTCTACACACCACGGCAGGTAACGTTCTCTAAGAGTTGCTCAAACATGAAGTCTTCCACAAGTCTGGCACAGGATAAAGCATGATCCACCACCCTAAATCTCTCGTTTCCTGTCGTACACTGCCCAGCGACATCGACCTTTACACCACCTGAAATGTCACTTAGCCTTCGCTACAGAAACGTTTGATTTATGAAGAGCTGCTCGAGCATTGTAACCCACTCTTTTTAACTCATCATTTTGCTAGCTGGATTGGTGGTGGCACTTTGGAATTCGTGTATGATTCCTTCCGCTTATTTCGTGCTATTTTCTACAACTAAGCTCCGCAATGGTCGTGGGTCCCTCTACCTCAGCACATGAGGTCTGCGTGGTATAGGTTAAGTTATGGTTGTTCCTTCGCGTTTACATTTCACGGTCACATCAACAGTCGACTTGCGCAGCTTTAGAACGGTTGAAATATCTTTCATGGATGTGTTACTCAGGTGAAATCCAATGTTTAATCCACGTTCAAAGTCCGTGATCTCTTCCGACAGACCAATCTTGTTGTAAGTGCATCTCTACTGACATCACAATCACGCTGCCACCTTTATACCGGCATGTCCACCTTTCGTGATATCTAGTGGTCAGTGCTTTATTACATAGGAATGTTCTGATACGTTTGATCACGTAGTCCATATTATTCGAGTACCCATCATTTCTGCGACTTTTTGTCGGAGTCCCACAACGCAATCCCCACTATCCCCTATTGGGTTGTACTTTTAAGTAAAATCAGAGTGTGACACACGTTGTGTAGTTTGTCGCAATATGTGGATCGTAAATCATCTTAAAAAAGAGTATTTCTATTCTTAAGTTCATTATTGCGTGGCATAGGGAAGACGTAAGACTCAATCTTTCGGACACAATATGTACGTCATTCAGAGTACCGATAAATAAATAATACACGCAGTTTGTGTACCAGCTACACGAAATTCTTCGCAAATATCTACATACACAAGAGAGAGGTGTAATTTTCTATATTAATCACATGTGGCAAGTGGAGTGCAGTGGAAATGCGACGGAAATAACCACAAGTGATAAGCACTACATACACTAATGAGCCAAAACTTTATGAGCACCTCCTTACAACTACACTGCTGGCCACCGTAAATGCAACACCCTGTAGGAAGCATCCGAATCAAGTGAAATTTACACCATGGGTTTGCAGCGATGAGATATGCAACTGATTAGAATTTCAGCGCAGACGCACATCACGCGCGCCTGTGGCGCCACCTCATAGCGCCATTTAAGGCTTGGCGATTTCGACGAGTGTACGTTCGGCACGTGTGTTTGCCTTGTGGTTGTTTCACAAGACGATCAGTTATGCCTCGTAGACAACAGCGAACATCGTTTCATCAAGTATCCGAGTTCGACAGAGGAAGGATAGTGGCTTACCGAGATTGTGGATTATCATACAGAGAAATCGCTAGTCGTGTTGGAGGAAACCAAACAACTGTAATGCGGATATGTGACCGTTGGATGCAGGAGGGTACGACGGACCGACGTGGTCGATCGCATTCACCTCGGTGCACCACTGCACGTGCTGATAGGCAAATTGTGCGCATGGCAGTGACGGATCGCTCAGTGACATTCCGAACCATAGCACAGCACATTGCGTCTGTAACGCATCATCCAGTGTCTGCGCGTACCATTCGACGCCGTTTACAGTAGAGTGGTCTGTCCGCAAGACGTCCATTGCTTCGTCTACCATTGACGCAGAACCACAGACGTCTCCGTCGGCAATGGTGTGATGACAGACGGATGTGGACGGCTGAATGGAATGACGTTGTCTTTACTGACGAGGCACGCTTCTGTCTGCAGCACCACGGTGGTCGGATTCGAGTGTGGAGACACCGTGGAGAGAGGATGCTGGACAGCTGCATTATGCACCGCCACACTGGTCCTGCACCGGGTATTATGGTATGGGGCGGTATTGGATATTACTCTCGCACGCCTCTAGTACGCATTGCCGGTACTTTAAATAGCCGGCGCTACATATCCGAGGTGCTGGAGCCAGTTGTCCTTCCTTACCTTCAGGGCTCGGCCACAGCCATATTTCAACAGGATAATGCGCGACCACACGTGGCACGCATTGTCCAAAGGATCTTCGTCAATAACCAGATTGAAGTGCTTCCCTGGCCGGCTCGCTCTCCGGATCTTGCGCCGATAGAAAACATGTGGTCCATGGTTACTCAACGAGTGACCCAGATTACATCCCCAGCTGCCACACCAGATGATCTTTGGCAACGTGTGGAAGCTGCTTGGGCTGCTGTACCCCAGGAACACATCCAACGTCTCTTTGACTCAATGCCGAGACGTGTGGCAGCGGTGATCTCCAACAATGGCGGCTACTCTGGCTACTGATTCTGGCAGGAACCACATGTCACAGACGTCTGTAAACGTAAACATTTGATACTTGGTCAACATGTTATCTACAAAATAAATTTTGTTGTGCTACCTCTTGTCTTTCTTGGTGTTGCATTTACGGTGGCCAGCAGTGTATGTTAGCACCGTTGGAATGGAATACAGTAGCTACTGTTGAAGCCCACGCGAAATTCAAACGTCTCCCATTGCATAATACAACTTCCACCGCATCTGTGTTTGCTGCGTGGCGCTTGTTTCGAGTACCCATTTGTCTGGATGACAATGTATGCGGACATGGCCATCGACCTGGTGCTGTGAGTAGGTCTTGCGCCTAGCAGCCGGCAACCCAAAACACAGGAAAGTTCTACCGGCAGCCTGCATCCTTACAGAACATATTCGAAGGATGCCACGCCACACTCGACCACCAGACAGCAACCAAAACGCCAGCAGAGGTCGCTGGCGCCACGGACCTCTTTCCTACGCCAATCATGTGACAGGAAGCAAGACCATATGTAACTCGGCGCCATGGGCGTAGTTAGGCTGGCGCACAGGTCCTGGACAGCCAGTTCACTCCGAATGAACTTTCTGGGCCAGACACCGAATGCTCATGCATTTCTTCTATATGAAACTCATTTGGAGCCGCCGCAACAACAATGTCGTTTTTTATATCACTGATCACACAGAAGACTTGCAAGATTTCTTGTCTTCTTTTCTACCTCACACTTGACTGTATTTCATTACACCGGGACTCCGAAACTGAACTGTGTTTCTAGAACCAACTCCTACAGTGTAGAAGCATACACGTCTTGAGCTTTAGACTGTCCCGTCAGGGCCTGAATTGGCTATCGTTGTGTATTGTGAATACTAGCTAATGAAATTTTGTAGCAGTGTTTGTATTCTTCTCATAGACCTTCAGCCTTAGACAGTATTTATGTTTATTCGTTCCTCCAATAGCATTGACTCTCTTGTCCAGGTCTTCGGCATACCTATAAACATAATTCTTCTTCCGATCCTGTTTCAATGCTGTTTCTTGCTAATTCAAGAAATTACTGTCATAGTCAAGCGATCAACTTCGTACTAAACCACACGTTTTATACGAGGGTTGCCCAGAAAGTAGTGCACAGCATTTTTTTTGTCCAATTATTGAACATAATGAGAAGTACACACTCGAAAGAATGGTGTTTTATCTACACACGGTATTTTTCCACTTAATCTCCATCCTGTTATATGGCCTTTCTCCAGCGCGAACAGGGGCGTGTATGCCCTGTCAATACCAATCCTTGTCCTGGTGGCGGAACCCCTGCTTCACTGTGTGAATCACATTCTCATCGTCCTCAAAATGTCTTCCAAGAATTCCATCCTTTAATTGCCCAATCAAGTGGAAGTCCGAGGTAGCTAAGTCAGGGCTGTCAGGTGTGACAGCCCCGGGTGGTCTCCCGGACCGATGCAAACTTTTGTTGCTCCGCCGAGCCGCCTTCTGATGACCTCACCCACCGTGTCCAGTGACTAACTGTACTTCTGTCGACCGCAGACGTTCCGTATACTTTGCACCAGCGTTTGTGAATATTCCCCACAGTTTCTTTCTCTGCGGTGAGAAATTGCTTGTAACGTACATCACCTACAGACCCCATTATGTAACTGTCCTGTAGCTACGAACTTGGCGCGCTCACTCAGGGGAATTCAAATAATATATAAGTAACGTTTTTGGATTCGTAGCATTGTTTTCGGCTGAGAAAGAAATGTGGTGTGCTACTTTCTGGGCAACCCTCGTGCCTTTGTTCTACCAAATCTACATGAACAATTTTTTGTCCACCAAACCAGGTGGACTCAACATCTGTTGTTTCGTCCTGGGAGGCAACACGTTTAAATCAACTCAAGTTCCAGTCTCGATCATCCGACGCCCACTTCCATCGTAACTCCCATCGTAACTGAAGCTGTTGTTGGACGAACATGAAAACACTTGGGGCACGTCTGGTGTGGAGTCGCGTGTTGAACAGTGTGACCTCCGTGACGCTTGTGCCTGCACCAGCATTGTACTCAATCGTCGGGTATAAAACAGACCGCCGCCTATTTTGCTTTACAGAGCGGGCGATCCTCCGACCTTCACGCTTCTTCTTATCTGAATGCTCCGGTCCATTACTTACGTGCCGGCCGCGGTGGTCTCGCGGTTCTAGGCGCGCAGTCCGGAACCGTGCGACTGCTACGGTCGCAGGTTCGAATCCTGCCTCGGGCATGGATGTGTGTGATGTCCTTAGGTTAGTTAGGTTTAAGTGGTTCTAAGTTCTAGGGGACTAATGACCACAGCAGTTGAGTCCCATAGTGCTCAGAGCCATTTGAACCATTACTTACGTCACGTGATTTCCCCATTTGCGGTCCGTACGACTGCTTTCCTAATCGCTTTTGCTCCGTTTACACACTGAAGCGCCAAAGAAACTTGTATAGGCAGGCGTATTCAAACACAGAGATTCGTATACGGGCAGAATACGGCACTGCGATCGGCAACGCCTATGTAAGACAAGTGTCTGGCGCAGTTGTTATATCGGTTACTGCTGCTACAATGGCAGGTTGTCAAGATTTAAGTCAGTTCGTGGTGTTATAGTAGGCGCACCAGCGATGGGGCATAGCATCCGAGGTAGCGATGAAGTGTAGATTTTCCCGTACGACCATTTCACGATTGTTCTGTGAATGTCAGGAATCCGGCAAAACATCATATCTCCGACATCGCTGTGGCCGGAAAGAGATCATGCAAGAACGGGACCAACGACGACTGAAGAGAATCGTTAAGCGAAACAGAAGCAAATTACTGAAGATTTCAATGCTGGGCCATCGACAAGTGTCAGTGTGCGAACCATTCATCGAAACATCATCGATATGGGCTTTCGGAGCCGAAGGCGCTCTCGTGTACCCTTTGGACTGCATGACACAAAGCTTTGCGCCTCGCCTGGGCCCCGTCAACACAGACATTGATGACTGGGAACGTGTTGCCTGGTCGGACGAGTCTCGCTTCAAATTATATCGAGTGGAGGAACGTGTACAGGTATGGAGACAACCTCATGAATTCATGAACCTTGCATGTCAGCAGGGGACTCTACATGCTGGTGGATGCTCTGTAATGGTGTGGGGCGTGGCCAGTTGGAGTGATATGGGTGGCCTGGTACGTCTAGATACGACTCTGACAGGTGACATGTAAATAAGCATCCTGTCTGATCACCTGCATCCATTCATATCCATTGTGCATTCCGACGGGCTTGGGCAATTACAGCAGGACAATGCGACACCCCACACGCCAAGTATTGCTACAGAGTCACTCCCGCAACACTTTTCTGAGTTTAATCGCTTCCGATGGCCACCAAACTCTCCATATATGAACGTTATTGAGTATATCTGGGATGCCTTGCAACGTGCTGTTGAGAACAGGTCTCAACCCCCTCGTACTCTTACGGATTTATGGACAGCCTTGCAGGATTCATGGTGTCAATTCCCTCCAACACTACTTCAGACATTAGTGGAGTCCATGGCAAGTCGTGCTGCGTTTAATAAACACCACAGATAACATAACACAGACTTTAGTCATCAATATTACGTTCTCCTTCACAATTTAGAGCTGTGCGCCACGCTCGGGTAATCTTTCGATTCCGCGTTTGACGAAGTCACATGGTTTCGAGGTGAAGAAATCGTTGAGCCATGTTGGAAGCGCATTTTCATCCAGAAAGGAAGTTCGTTGAACGTTGTTCGGTGGAGAGCGGCCGGCCGGGGTGGCCGAGCGGTTCTAGGTCGCAGGTCCGAATCCTCCTTCGGGCATGGATGTGTGAGATGTCCTTAGCTTAGTTAGGTTTAAGCAGTTCTAAGTTCTAGGGGATTGATGACCTCAGAAGTTAAGTCCCATAGTGCTCAGAGCCATTTGAACCTTTCTTTTTTATGGAGAGCAGAAAAGGTGAAAATCTGTGAGGGTGACAGATCAGGTGACTGTCGTGGCTTCGGAATGACTTCCCAACTTAACACCTGTATAGTGCTTTTTGTTAGTCTAGTATTGTAGGGCCGGGCGTTATCATAGAGTATCATCATTTTATGCAGTCTTCCTGGTCATTGTCCTTGGACTGTGTTCTGCAAGACGCGTCAGTTGTTGACAATAAATGTCAACAGTGACGGTTATACCTCGGGGCAGCAATTCGTAATACACCACACCGTCGCTATTCCACCAGATGCATGACATCATCTTTTGTGGACGCTTACAGGTCTTGGAGTTGCTGCTTTGTTTGTGCTCAACCGTTCTTTTCTTTTCCTTATGTTATCATGAAGAGACCCTTTCTCGTCACGAGTAACGATACAGGATAGGAATGGTCGGTGTTGTTCAGGAAGCAAGTGATGACGAGCAAGCAGAGATGCACAATGGCCACCCGCTGACTTTTTGTGATTTTGGCATAGAGCATGCGGTACCCATATACCCGATATTTGAACCTTCTCCATTCCATTCAGATGTAGCACGTTGGTGAAATGATAACAGTTCATCACATTTGAAAGTTCTGGAGTACACTGACGCAGAACATAGTGGATTGATACGTTTCATCAATGCCGGAAAGTCTTCCCCGAACGCGGAGTGTCAGTCAAAAACCAATTTCTTGCCTTGCTCTGTCCAGTGGCACTACCTCCATACACGGGCGCAAATGTTTCTAGCCCCTTCCCCTGCTGTCACCCCTCTATTGAACTCACACACAAGTATACGTCGGAAATGTTCCGGTTTCTCCACTGAACACTCCATTTTATAGCGTCCATAGGTCCACTCATTATGTCCAAATTACAGAATAATAATACGTAAACTCAAATAGAAACAGTCAACTACAAATAAAAAATGACGATCAATAAATCAAACCATAGCAACTGGAACACCAATATGCAAAACAAAAACGCTTTGAACTTATACATCAACTTAATATTTTCCCTACCGTGTCACGTGGTCACTCTTCCAGCAGGCGGGATTCAGTCTCGCAATGGTCGTAACGTTCCGGCTCATCAGTGTGGATCAATAACGAAGATATAGAGAAATGATAAAATGTAATAACCAGCTGCTTCAACCCTCAACCCGCAGTATTGTTTTGCTGAATATAGTGGAACTCATTGTAAAGAGAATTCCGTTAGAGGAGAGAAGCTTGGACCGACCAATCTTCGCACGCCAGTTAAAAATGCATTGCCTGGGGGAGGTACTGTAAACGGCTTTCCTCACCACAGCCGACAAAGACAAACTGGCTGGTGGAACGGGAACTGCCGTCTGGCTAACTGACGCAGTGGTCCCAAGCCCGAAACAAATTAGAAATAGGAAATTGCTTGTCCTACGATAAAGTCCCATTCAACCTATTTGTACTCCTTATCATGTAGCAGACAGAAAAAAATAGGCGGAATGACCTTCTAGTTTCTTTTCAGTTTTTAGAAGATTTCAATAAATTTACGCTTTCCTTTTATTGTTATGCTTTTTGTGCGTACTGAAGCTAGCGCCAGCGTAAGTGTGCGAACGGAGTTTTTCCGTAATCTCTTGATCAAGGGCAAACCTGGTGCTGCAGGTTGACGCCCTCCAATCACCGTGTACAAACCTAAAGTTTACCGTAAGTAACTGACTTATTTAGATGTCCAAAATTTTGCAACTTGAAATGAGAGGATAATTACTAAAGTATTACGGTTAGGTACTTACTGTTATTGTCTTCTCTGAAGAAATAAACTTCGTGCCTACAAGTAGCAAACGATAGAATTTTTTCGTCCCTATGATTAGATAATGTCAGACTCAGAAGCGGTGTTACAACTTTTCCTCCTCCATGTCAAAGGTCTGTGAAGATACAGCATATTAATGAAACGTGCTAAAAACAGCAAATTGATGAAACTGATTATGTTTCCACTTTAAATTATGAAAAATTTAATAGGAGTAGCTACCGACATAGACATAGCAGAAGCGAATAAGAGAGGAAGAGCTGTTGAATGTTAAAATTGGATGTATTTAAATAGAAACGAACCTGAGAGCTTCATTTTAGAGGTGAGAGTTTGTGGGGCTATACTGGCTCCTGCATTGGCAAACGCGCTGTTATCAAACCACAGTTTTCAAAAATTTTTAATTAACGATCTTAATAGTTATACACTGCTATGGACGCCATTGTAATGATCTAACTGGCAACGAGGCAACCACAGTGAGTCAGCCAGAGCACGATGGCGACAAACGCTGGAGTCGCGAATTGCGCTTACGCATTGTGCATTTGGAGTTGTTACGGTCTTTGGTTTAGCAAACGTGAAATGTTGAATGCCGTAATATGAAATAATAATCATTCCACTGACATTTTGTGACTTATGGGTACTGTACGTTTCTGGTGTTTATTGCAGGCCAGAAATAACCGCGACTACCCGCCAGCTGTTAATTTATATGGACGTAATAATTTTAGAATGTAGTAACTTGGATCCCAAAGGAAGATTTAGTTAATAGTTGATTCACTCCTGCCCCCTACACGAGCAATAGCCGAAAACAGCATTGTAACGTAACAATACGGAGTTCGAACTCTGATATAATGGGCAAAAGTTCTATACCTTTGAGGATGAAGTCATTTATTGACAAGTGATATGCCAGGTAGTTCATTGTTCTAGGATATACGATAAAGAATTCTGACCAAATGAAAGATACGTCACAGTAAAATAGTAATGGGTGCCCAAACGGGCGGATCAATGCACAGTGCATTTCCCCTTGGCTGCAATGCAGTCGTGTACTCTCGCATGCCAACGCCATAAAGGTGCCAAGTGGCATGCTGCCACACATTGTCCCGATCAGCTTGCCCCTTTCGTTACATTTCGAATCTCGGCAATGGTTCTTGCAGGCTCTAGAAAACGAGTAATTTCCTGCTTCATCATGTCCCTCTGGCCAGTTGTTTCACATCACGAAGATCACATTGCGTCGCATCAGCCGTAAGTGCACGTGCAATGTCCTACTCAAAACACGCGTCATCTTCCTGTTGAAGAAATGATAGTGGCACCTGCGTAATGGAGTGGACATTGGTTACGTTAGCCTGCAGAGACACCATATGTGACAGCGAGTTGCAACTGATGGCCACCACACACTGAAGCCTGTCGTGGCTCACCATGTCTATGTCGCACACCCATGTACATCCATCACTCACATACAGGCAGAACCTACTCTTATCACTGAAGACATCAGAGTGCCATTCCACAGTCCAGTCGATTCTTTCACAACACCAAAATAGCTAGCCGGCCGCTGTGGCCGAGCGGTTCCAGGCGCTTCAGTCTGGAACCGCGCTGCTGCTACGGTCGCAGGTTAGAATCCTGCCTCGGGCGTGGATGTGTGTGATGTTCTTAGATTAGTTAGGTTTAAGTAGTTCTAAGTTCTAGGGGACTGACGACCTCAGATGTTAAGCCCTATAGTTCTTAGAGCCGTTTGAACCATTTTGAACGCTTGGCATTGTCGCGGTGCCAGTGGTAACCTGGTCAGATGCACCTGCTGCAAACAGACGTTTCCCAATGGTGCTTGCTGTCACATCAGGTGGATTCACCAGGTTTATCGGCCACCACTGCTAACAAAATGTGTCGTTCTTCACCTGCGTCTGTACCACACAGACGTCTAGATCTCGGTCTGCGGGTGTGACAATGTTCAACAGACCGTTGTGAAAAGCTGCGACAGGCCGCCGACACATTGTGCCCAAGATGTGCAGCAGCCCGTCAAGATGTCCAATACAGGCTACCTCACGCCCACAACGCGATCTTGTTCAAATGGCTGAAACTGTTCAACATGAGAGGTACTCGTCGGTGTGGCATAGTTGTATCCTAGAATGAATGTTGCAAACACTGTCCACCTCTAAACTCGGCATAGTTAGAGCGAACAGAGTCAGAACAGATCACGCGCAGACAGGACCCTTAAGAACCATCTGATAACTGTAATAAATGACTAACAAACACTGCAACCTGTCAGTATGGACATATTACAGCTAGGTACCACTGTAAACAGTCCTGGAGACGTATTTTTTTTTTTTTAGCATAGACCGAAGTATGCTCCTGTCATAGCATAAAATAGGAGAACATGTCCTTGGCGGAGTTAGCGATGTAATTGAAGGGAACTAGCTTTTCGAATTATCTGGTAGCTTCAAAGACATTTAAATCAAATTATTTTGACATATTTCTTTTCTTTTCTTATAGTGCCCATGTCATGTAATACATTTCATCGCGTCAAGTAAGGAAACGCGACAACTCATGTCTTGTCTTAGAACGTGACACATGCCATCATATCATCCAACGTGGCATTTGTCATGTCGTGCAATATGATAGAGCATATCATTAAAGTTTACGATGCATGCATCCTCACTCTAGGATACTTCCTGTCGTAGCAGCAACCCAACTCTCTGATACTTCCTATTGCATACGCAGCCCACTCTCTAAAAGCACATCAATTTGTGCCTATTTGTCCTCGCCATGTATGTAACAGGGCTTGGGTTTGGGGGATAAATGGTCTCCTCGGGGGAAGAATCAACCCTCTCCCACACAGAAATCAAAAAAATTGGGTTAGCTTGCCCCCCACTGCCCAGAACAAATCCACTCCCATAAATTTTATTCCCACAGAAAAACATTTTTAGCTGTTACAAGTATGCTCTTCAAGCATATGATACTATCTGAGGTTGGCTAATCTTCTCGATTCTGGGCACGGGATAGGGGACATAGTGGAAATATTGCAAGATGCAGGTGTGGCAATACCTTGCAGCTAAGAAACCTTACTGTGCTGTGCAAGATGCGGTAACTTATAAGAAAGAGCGAATATGTCAAGGTGTTTTGAATTTAGTGTCTTTGATGTTGCCAGATAAGTCGAAAAGGTAGTTCCCTTCTTTTACATCACTAACTCTGCCCGGAATACATTTGCTATTTTTGTGCTCTGATAGGAGTGTTCTTCATGCTGGTTCCCAACTTTTATTCTACCATAATTTTGATATTATTCCATCATCAAGTGGTAACCGATGCCGACATTTGGTGAATCGGGTGACGGATGATCAGTATAGGATTTTTTTTATCTTCTTTCGAACCGTGTTGCTTACATCATGGCAATGCATGAAGCTTTCACAAAACAACAGGACGACCACTAATAACATGTATTTGTCTACCTTCTTAAAAAATCTGAAACGATTCGCACAAGTTTGAATCTCAAAAGTGGTGCATATAAAAAATTCATAAAAACGTGTTTTTTGTACGTAAAATACGAATGAAGCTAGATCTTTGAAAGCGAGATTTCAATGTAATCGTAAGAATGAATTTTTTATGTATTTGATTCACCTTAGTTTCCCAGGATTCAATTCACGTAAGAACGAATTACACGTGCTACAGTTAACTCAGCTTTAAAACATCATTTCTCTACAGCACATAAAGATTATTAGATAACAAAAGCTTCGTTTTGACTTCATCCATTTATCTACCTTCGGGCAAAATTTGAATCAATCCTTTCAAGTTTAAATTACAGAAGCGGCGTGTTTCAAAAACTTCCCACATAAAAGTGTTCTCTCTCTTCTTTTTTTTTCACGAAAAATCCGAACGGTCCACATGCAAATATTCCCATTAGTTGAGCATTAATTGTAGCCCAATTAAATTTTTTCGAGAGAAATTAATCGATTTGCACAATTTGCCTCTGCGCTGGCTCCGGTTCGTCGCTCAAACCTTGCTTAATCTACCATAACATAGCTACAGCGAGAAGGATGCTCGAGTGGCTATATAATACAGGTACGGATTAAACCAAAAACTTTTTATTCCATGTTCCTAGACAAATTGCACCAAAACTCCCCCGCCCACTCAAACTGCGATTCTTTGCACGGCACTTCCAGACATATCTGTTTTGTATGTAGGTGTACGAAGGTGTGTGTTGCAAATGCTAAGCTGATCTAAGGTATGGAGGCCAACTGTGGCAAGGACAGACATTACAAATATATACTGAAGAACAGAAAAATGATAAAGACGTGGACAGTGGTACGAAAATGAATGAAATCTTTCGAAACCAGTCACCATCAAGGAATTTGTGACAGAAGAGTAAGTAAATATAGTTACTGGTTATTAACGTAAACGCAGTCTTGCAATTACACTTTTATGTACTTGCTAACGGACCGGACTTAAAACTCATTGAGATATGAAATATCAGAGAAATATTACATATATCTTTATCTGGAGAAATTCGGTAATAAGAGGGTCATTTCAAAATTTCTGTACAGAGTTCATGTGCGTCCGTAACAGTGGAATGATGTCCGCGCGCGAAGCGTTAAGCTATGAGACAGACTTTCAGCTGTCAACACGCGTCTTCAGCCTTGCGATAGTTTTTGTTTTGACCGAGGTATTTTGATTTCAAGTGGCGGGTGGAAATAAGTCAAATCTCACATAGTGACCAGCAGACTCACATCAAAATCGAAGGGTTTGCGGAGAAAAATAACTTACCGAAATTCGTGACGATGAGACAAGGAATCGAGATTTCGAACCACAACTGAGATCTCAGTCTCCCAGTGGAAACACCTTTTCTCTCCTCGACCAAAAAAATACCGTCACCAACAGTTCGAAGACGAGCTGACTTTGATTGTGGCTAATGACAAGTATGATGTAATAGCAACAGATAGAGTGCTCCAGGGAACCACTCTAACAGGACGATACTGCACGGACATACTGCTAAATGTTTTGCGGTCAGAGATTTGCCAAAGAGGTTAAGACACTTTTGCAGTTAGCGTGGAAATTTTGCATGATAACACACGACCGCAGACTGCCGAACAGTTATGGACAAGAAAGCCTTCCCTGTCCACCTTACAGTCCTGACATGAGTCTACCAGACTTTGATTTCTTTCCAAAATTAAAGAAACCACTAGCAGGGAAACGTCTTCAGACCAGTGAAGCGGTGACTGAGGCAGTACCCGAGTAAGCAGATACATTTACAAAGATGGTGCCATAACAGAAATACAAAACTTGCTAAAACTCTGAACTGCTGTTATTGAGAAGAATGGAGAGTACACTGAAGGCCTGCAAAGTAATTTTGTGGATAAATCAAAATTTGAACCGTAATTTTACGGTACGCAAAATTTTTGACATGATCCTCGAATATTACACGTCAATTAATAGCGTGTGCGTTTAGTTGGACTTCCGGAGCAGCTAGTTTAGCCCCATCAGAGAGTGGGACTGTGGACTTATGGAAGGGGCTTGAACCTATGCGAAGTCTGTTCTTTCGGACATGTCCCAAACAGACACCGCATGTATGTAACTGGAGCGAGATGGACCAGTGATCCCTTCAGTGCAGATGCATAGCACGATGGAACTCTTACGCGAATGTGTGAATCGCTTGTTACTGTACAGGGGCACTACGTCAGAAGCGTGAAAATAAGTTGGAAATTCGAGTCGGTCAGGAATCGTGTCCGAATGTCGGAGGCGGTCACGACGACCGCTTGCTAGGAACGGAAAAATCCGTGTTCGAGTCCCGATCGGGACAAATTGTCAACTTTCCCCACTGATGTGTTTCAATGCCAAGTAGTACCTAATGCCTTACTTCCTTCGAATTACGCTGTATAAAAACCACCCCTCTTCTGCAATGCTGGGAACCTAAACTAAAGTATATCAGCTGTCTGTGTCTGTCATTTGACCAAATACCAGGATATAAGTAATTTTCAGAATTAGTGAACTAATATAAGCAAACCAGACAAAACATTAGTCATTTCTAGGAGACATCACGCTAATACCGTGTAACGCAGGCTCAGCGAAGAAGAGAGTACACAAGTTTCTTCATCTTTCAATTATCCACCTGAAGGCAGACACTGATGATTAGATTCTGAAGATCTGCCAAATTAAGGTCATCTTGACTGTAATGTTCCTCCTACTGGCCCAAACAGTACCAGACATTTTCTGTGGGATTAAGATAGGCCCATATAACAGAGCACTGAGCTGTGGTGGATACCTGGATATTTGACAGACCAGCAACGTATGTGTGCTGCACTGCGAATACGGAAGTCCCCAACTTGGAAGACAGAAGTGTATACAGCATACCTATCATGAAGATGTAGAAACATTGTAGTTCATTAATTACGTTCTATCAGTGATCAGTCGGGCAGCTGATTCCATTTTCCTGAGCGTGTCGTCGCCTTCTGACACTGTGCACTGTGCTGTTATGCAGACTCTCTGCCTGGACTCCTACCAGACACTGTTGGTGTAGCACCACTTTTTATTGGTAAGCTCAACTACTGGCGGCCGGTAGGCCCTTTCATGCTCATTTGTGTTTCGGAGCCCATTTTTATTCACTGTAGGAGACCGTAGCTGAGAGATCAATGCAGCTGACTGCCATTTGGAGAATCGGGCTTTGGTTTCCGGTATTGGCAAGGATTTTTTCTTGGTGGACGGACTGCTACAAGATGGCCTCAGACTCGTGATACCAACTGAGAAGCTACTCGACCAATTATTAGCGTTTACCAGGTCAAGAAATCCGACAACGACAAGGAAAGCGGTATACTGATCCTATGCCCTCCATACCGCATCCAATAACGCCATTGACAGAGAGTGATACTGCGGTCGGTTGTGTCCGATTGTCCCGTACGCGGCCAAACGCGGACCTTCTTTTTGTTATTCATTAATCATTTACGCCGATAAAAACTGAGAGATCATATCTGGGTTTATGTTTACGATAATCTGAATGAGTGGCTGGAATCCATAGTACGAAAAACACTTCCAAACATGACAGAACCACGTCCCCCATACAATGCGTGTTAAACGCCTCCTTAGGCCATATATGCACTCGACACCCTGCAACATTTGAAACGAGTGATGATCGCTACCCGTTCGACCCACATTGCTCGCCTCCATTATAAGTGTTGTTTGGCCCGATGAAGACGTGCAGTGGTATGTGCCGCTGTGAGCAGTGGTGTTTAGAGAGATAGCCAACCTCGAATGACCATCGCATGCATTTCTGTCCGTAATGTCTACTTGGAAGCTGCTTGAGATGGACCTACGTTCATTGGTAGCAGCACTCCTTGTCGTATTTGCAATCATTGTGACTAATTTGGCTTTGCACTCGTATCCTGTCTCTGTCGGTTAGAATCCTTTCAATACCACTGTTCTTACGCCGTGTTACATGGCTCCGAGAGATACGCAGACACGTTGGACAGTCCACGATGTGTACTATGTGTGTGTGTGTATGTGTATGTGTACGTGTGTGTATGTGTGTGTGTGTATTAAACCGAGGACCTAGAAACAACGGAGAGGCTTCGTCCCGCCGTAGCCCTCAGTGATTCACAACCCCGCAATAGGCCACAGCAGTCCACCCACCCCCTACCAGATGAGTGTAACACTACATGTTTGGCCGGCCGAAGTGGCCGTGCGGTTCTAAGCGCTGCAGTCTGGAACCGCGAGACCGCTACGGTCGCAGGTTCGAATCCTGCTTCGGGCATGGATGTTTGTGATGTCCTTAGGTTAGTTAGGTTTAATTAGTTCTAAGTTCTAGGGGACTAATGACCTGAGAAGTTGAGTCCCATAGTGCTCACAGCCATTTGAACCATTTGAACCTACATGTTTGCGTGGTAGAGTAATTATAGTGAACGCATACGTGGAAACAGTGTTTGCGCGGCAATCACCGACATAGTGAAACTGAGGCGAAATAAGGGGAACCAGCCCGCATTCGCCGAGGCAAATGGAAAACCGCTTTAAAAACCACCCACAGGCTGGCCGGCACACCGGAGCTCGACACTTATGCGACGGACGGATTCGTGCCGGAGACCGGCACGCCTTCCCGCTCGGGAAGCAGCGCATTAGACCGCGCGGCTAACCGGGCGGACACAGTCCACGGTGATACACCAATAAATCGGGCAACTTCATTTAAGATGTGATCAGTCGCACATCCAAAACACGATAGTTCCTCTCTGCTATTTTGTCACGCCGGCACGTCGACCTATTTTACAGTGGTGATTCCGTACAAGCCACTGCAACGTGCGCACCACTTCACTGCCATGACTCATGTCAGCGGTGTACGGTTACACTACCACCTAGTACCAGTTCTACAAATCTGCAGCGCTCTAAAGCGAACAGTGTGCTCATTTAAGGAAGCTGGGGAACTTATATTACAAAATGGTTCAAATGGCTCTGAGCACTATGGGACTTAACATCTATGATCATCAGTCCCCTAGAACGTAGAACTACTTAAACCTAACTAACCTAAGGACATCACACAACACCCAGCCATCACGAGGCAGAGAAAATCCCTGACCCCGCCGGGAATCGAACCCGGGAACCCGGGCGTGGGAAGCGAGAACGCTACCGCACGACCACGAGATGCGGGGACCTATATTACATGTAAATGCAACCCTTTGGAGACTATAACACAGCGGAAAACGAAAATAATATTCAAAAATGGCACTATGATAGCATTACCATACTTATTGTTTGCAAAGGTCGCCAAAGGCTATGGTATATACAATACTTGTCCGAAGACCGCTTCCGATTCAGTCCTACGGGTCTCATAAGGGACCGGTCCAATCTGACAAATCTAAATCTGCCCTGAAAATTTTTATACAGGAACAAAACACCTGAAGAAATACAATGTCAGCTAATGATTCCCAAATTCGTAGCTGCCAGGTGCCTGCAGTAATGTACACCCCTACTATGGCTGTGGCAGACAGCTGATGCGCAATGCGACCGTTACGCATCCGTTATTGACGGCACATCTGTAAACAGGCAGCACAGCAAAATATGATTGTCAATTGTAAAGCGAATTTCAGTTTCCACTGACAGTTTCACTGACACAGCTGTTCGCATTTATTATTCACTCGAATTTGCAACTAATCTAATATCCGCATTAATTATCAGTTGCCTCTGCGGTATAGCTAAGTGTTAACAGTGGAGCTAAAACTGAATTAACTTTCTTTGCTATTTTCTGGCATATGCCTGCTAATATCATTTGTCTTCGTGTAGGTTCCAGAATTCCGCACTAATGTGGTATCCAATTAATGTTGTCAACTTCGCAAAGATAAAAGAAGAAGAACGTGGTATGCAATCTAAATCACTTCTTCTGCTGAAGAGCTACAATGTGTTATTTATTAGTTAATTTCTTGGACATTCATTCACATGATGTCGACATTTCATTAGAAATTTTGGAAGCTTTAGAAGAAAGATGAAGTAATTCTGGCAAATCCATGAATTGTGAATCGGACGATGATTGTTGTGATAAATAAACTCCAGAGAAAACGTAGAGTACCTTCATAGTCCAAATAAAACGTGGCATGGAATACCTTCCAATGACAAGAAAAGAATGTAAATTTCTTGGAGCAGAAAACCCATAATGCTGTCCGAAAAGTAAGCTTTGGCTCGTAAAATCTGAACATGAATTTTATAAATGGAAGAAAAAATTGCTCGCAGTACAAAATACGCACCAAAATTAATCTCTCAAAACTGTGAAACTGTTCGTGAGAACCAATGCACCATTATCGCCGACAAGAACATTGCTGATTTCCAGCTTTGTTCGGCGTGGGTAAACAGATTCAGAAATTTATACGGAAAAGGAGGTATCAAAATTACGAAGTTCACTTGAAGTAAAGGTGGAGTAGAGGTTAAAAGGCAGTTTTATACAAAAATTCGTAGCTTCTTGTTGTCCACTAAAACGCTCTGCATATAGAGAGTCAGTTAGTCACATTCCATGCAAATACTGCATGTAAAGTGCAATTTATCATTTTGAGACAAAATCTCTTGTGCAGTTGATGAATTCTATGACACATTCGTATACAAAAATTCCAGTCATGAGTGTCAATGGATCAATGTTCCCTCAGCTGTCTGCGGGAACCTCAAGGCAATATTATTATTTTTTTAGTCATCAATCTTCTGACTCGTTTGATGCGGCCCGTGACGAATTCCTCTCTTGTGCTAACCTCTTCATCTCAGAGTAGCACTTGCAGCCTACGTCCTCTATTATTTGCTGCCTGTAGTCCACTCTCCGTCTTCCTCTTCAGGTTTTGTCCTTTAAACCTCCCTCTAGTTCCATGGAAGTCATTCCCTGATGTCTTAACAGATCTCCTATCACCCTGTCTGTTGCTAGTGTTTTCCTCATATTTCTTTCCTCTCCGGTTTTGCGCGCAAGCTCCTCATTCCCTTACCTTATCAGTCAAATGGCTCTGAGCACTATGGGACTCAACATCTTAGGTCGTAAGTCCCCTAGAACTTGGAACTACTTAAACCTAACTAACCTAAGGACATCACACACACCCATGCCCGAGGCAGGATTCGAACCTGCGACCGTAGCAGTCCCGCGGTTCCGGACTGCAGCGCCAGAACCTTATCAGTCCACCTAATTTTCTACATTCTCTTCTGTTCCGCTTTTCTCACATTCCATGTTTCTCTAACATACAACGCTGTGTTCAAAACGTACATTCTCAGATATTACTTCCTCAAATTAACGCCTATTTTTGATACTGCTAGACTTGCTAGGAATGCACTTTCCGCCAGTGCCAGTCCGTTTTTGATGTCCCCTTGCTCCGTATGCCGCTGGTTATTTTGCTGTCTAGGGAGTACAATTCAATCATGATGTTAAGTTTCTCGCTGTTGTCATTTCTGCTACTTCTCATTGCTTTCGTTTTTCATCGATTTACTTCCAATACATATTCTGGCAAATTAGAGCTAAAGATTTAAAAAAAGACTTTACTTGCAAAAACCTCATAATCGACATAGCAGACCTGCTGTGGAAAAAAAGTCATTGTTTTTTGTTGGACTCTTGGCCTGGAAATAACGACACCTCCGTCTTTAGGAGGAGGACGGAAAGACTCTTAGTATAATTCATATTCCACCTGTAACTAATAGTGTGATTCAGCCCCTCAATAAGAATATGTTTCGACAGTGTAAAACGTTTTCCAGAAAGTTGTTGCACAGTTTAATTTCCAACAGGTCTTTGGCATTACAGAGCTATGAGTGGAGCAGTATTGTTAAACTTCAGTCACTTGTGCATTGTCACTTTGCATAACCACGTTTCACTAATCTAATCTAGTATGCCTGGCACATGGCACAATCTACATCTTCATCTACATTTATACTCCGCAAGCCACCAAACGGTGTGTGGCGGAGGGCACTTTACGTTCCACTGTCATTATCACCCTTTCCTGTTCCAGTCGCTTATGGTTCGCGGGAAGACGACTGCCGGAATGCCTCCGTGCGCGCTCGAATCTCTCTAATTTTACCTTCATGATCTCCTCGGGAGGTATAAGCAGGGGGAAGCAATATATTCGATACCTCATCCAGAAACGCACCCTCTCGAAACCTGGACAGCAAGCTACACATCGATGCAGAGCGCCTCTCTAGCAGAGTCTGCCACTTGAGTTTGTTAAACATCTCCGTAACACTATCACGCTTACCAAATAACTCTGTGACGAAACGCGCCGCTCTTCTTTGGACCTGGTGTGGATCCCACACTGATAAGCAATACTCAAGTATAGGTCGAACGAGTGTTTTGTAAGCCACCTCCTTTGTTGATGGACTACATTTTCTAAGGACTCTCCCAATGAATCTCAACCTGGTACCCGCCTTACCAACAATTAATTTTATATGATCATTCCACTTCAAATCGTTCCGTACGCATACTCCAAGATATTTTACAGAAGTAATACTACCAGTGTTTGTTCCGCTATCATATAATCATACAATAAAGGATCCTTCTTTCTATGTATTCGCAATACATTACATTGTTCTATGTTAAGGGTCAGTTGCCACTCCCTGCACCAAGTGCCTATCCGCTGCAGATCTTCCTGCATTTCGCTGCAATTTTCTACTGCTGACACTTCTCTGTATACTACAGCATCATCCGCGAAAAGCCGCATGGAACTTCCGACACTATCTACTAGGTCATTTTTATATATTGTGAAAAGCAATGGTTCCATAACACTCCCCTGTGGCACGCCAGAGGTTACTTTAACGTCTGTAGGCGTCTCTCCATTGAGAACAACATGCTTTGTTCTGGTTGCTAAAAATTCTTCAATCCAGCCACACAGCTGGTCTGATATTCCGTAGGCTCTTACTTTGTTTATCAGTCGACAGTGCGGAGCTGTATCGAACGCCTTCCGGAAGTCAAGGAAAATAACATCTACCTGGGACTCTGTATCGAATATTTTCTGGGTCTCATGTACAAATAAAGCGAGTTGGGTTTCACACGATCGCTGTTTCCGGAATCCATGTTGATTCCTACAGAGTAGATTCTGGGTTTCTAGAAACGACATGATACGAGAGCAAAAAACATGTTCTAAAATTCTACAACAGATCGACGTCAGAGATATAGGTCTATAGTTTTGCGCATCTGCTCGACGACCCTTCTTGAAGACTGGGACTACCTGTGCTCTTTTCCAATCATTAGGAACCTTCCGTTCCTCTAGAGACTTGCGGTACACGGCTGTTAGAAGGGGGCAAGTTCTTTCGCCTACTCTGTGCAGAATCGAATTGGTATCCCGTCAGGTCCAGTGGACTTTCCTCTGTTGAGTGATTCCAGTTACTTTTCTATTCCTTGAACACTTATTTCGATGTCAGCCATTATTTCGTTTGTGCGAGGATTTAGAGAAGGAACTGCAGTGCCGTCTTCCTCTGTGAAACAGCTTTGGAAAAAGGTGTTTAGTATTTCAGCTTCACGCCTGCCATCCTCTGTTTCAATGCCATCATCATCCCGGAGTGTCTGGATATGCTGTTTCGAGCCACTTACTGATTTAACGTAAGACTAGAACTTCCTAGGATTTTCTCTTAAGTCGGTACATAGAATTTTACTTTCGAATTCACTGAACGCTTCACGCATAGCCCTCCTTACGCTAACTTTGACTTAGTTTAGCTGCTGTTTGTCTGAGAGGTTTTGGCTTCGTTTAAACTTGCAGTGAAGCTCTCTTTGCTTTCGCAGTAGTTTCCTAACTTTGTTGTTGAACCACGGTGGGTTTTTCCCGTCCCTCACAGTTTTACTCGGCACGTACCTGCCTAAAACACATTTTACGATTGCCTTGAACTTTTTCCATAAACACTCAACTTTGTCAGTGTCGGAACAGAAATTTTCGTTTTGATGTGTCAGATAGTCTGAAATCTACCTTCTATTACTCTTGATAAACAGATAAACCTTCCTCCCTTTTTTTATATTCCTATTTACTTCCATATTAAGGGATGCTGCAACGGCCTTATGATCACTGATTCCCTGTTCTGCGCTTACAGAGTCGAAAAGTTCGGGTCTTTTTGTTATCAGTAGGTCTAAGATGTTATCTCCACGAGTCGGTTGTCTGTTTAATTGCTCGAGGTAATTTTCGGATAGTGCACTCAGTATAATATCACTCGATGCTCTGTCCCTACCACCCGTCCTAAACATCTGAGTGTCCAAGTCTATATTTGGTAAATTGAAATCTCCACCTAAGACTCTAACATTCTGAGGAAATGTATGTGAAATGTATTCCAGATTTTCTCTCAGTTGTTCTGCCACTAATGCTGCTGAGTCGGGAGGTCGGTAAAAGGAGCCAGTTATTAACCTAGCTCGGCTGTTGAGAGTAACCACCACCCATAAGAATTTACAGGAACTATCCACTTCTACTTCACTACAGGATAAACTACTACTAACAGCGACAAACTCGCCACCACCGGTTGTATACAATCTATCCTTTCTAAACACCGTCTGTGCCTTTGTAAAAATTTCGGCAGAATTTATCTCTGGCTTCAGCCAGCTTTCGGTACCTATAACGATTTCAGCTTCGGTGCTTTCTATCAGTGCTTGAATTTCCGGTACTTTACCAATGCAGCTTCGACAGTTTACAATTACAATACCGATTGCTGCTTGGTGCCCGCATGCCCTGACTTTGCCCCGCACCCTTTGAGGCTGTTGCCCTTTCTGTACTTGCCCGAGGCCATCTATCCTAAAAAACCGCCCAGTCCACGCCACACAACCCCTGCTACCCGTGTAGCCGCCTGCTGCGTGTAGTGGACTCCTGACCTATCCAGCGGAACCCGAAACCCCACCACCCTATGGCGCAAGTCGAGGAATCTGCAGCCCATACGGTCACAGAACCGTCTCGGCCTCTGATTCAGACCCTCCACAATATGCAGAACAGCGGCCGCAGTCATTCCTTACTCCTTGCCAACTGTATCTAAATAGAACCAAACAGAACTAGTATTTACTATGAAGTGCCTGAATGCACAATTTTTTTCGTTTATCAGAAGTGCCTTGACTGAGGATAGTGTTTGTTTACTTCATCCAACACATACTTCGCCTTTTTGTGATGATAGCTGGGCATAAACAAGGAACTGTTTCATTCTTAGTAAAATATACATTGTTCAAAAATTATAATAAGATTCGCTCTAGAGGAATTCTTATAAAATAGTTCATGTCAACAAGTTAAAATGCCGATTGACGGAAGTCGCTTCCAGTCACTTGTGTCACAATTACATCTGTTACAATATAGATATCAGTATGTATTGCAAGTTACTCAAAAAATTAACGAGTTGAGATATTTTTGGTATGGTTTAAATAATTAAAATTCGTGAGTGTACACTTTTGGACTTGACACTACAAGGGCTACGATCTCTTGTCAGGGCTGTGTCAGCTTATTCGCCAGATCGCATGCTCTAGGCAGAAATGGCAGTGCAAACCGTTGTTGTAGGCGATTCTTCGTGCGACAAAACTGAGTAACCTTAATTTTTTAATGCTTGCAGCACACCTTAGGAGCTAAAATTTTGACAGTGCATTTCTTTCGGCGTATTCTTCTTGCGTAAAAATTTTAAGCGTGGGTTTCGACAATTCGGAGTGGACCATTCCCATGTCGTAACTAAATGCGCAGTGAACAAGTAATGTATACAAGGTGTTCCAAGAGGAGTGGTCAGTATCCTGGGATATTTCAGGAACGGTCGCTTGAAGCAAAAATTCTAGCAAGTATGGTCTCTAAAATGCATTCGTTAAGAGCTCTGAGCACTTCTTCATCTTCGCTACTGTGAAACACATCTCTTCTGCTGAACAAGTGTTCATAGCTCTTAAGATATGCACTTTCGATCCCGCATTTACTAGGCTTTTTTTTCTTATTTGGGCCCTTATTACCTCCTAACAAAACATGGAAAGCAAGAGCTTGAGGTAGAAGCGATTTGTTTCACAATTCCGACGATGAAAGAGTGCTCATAGCTCGTAAAGTATGTATTTTAGAGCCCATCTTTACTAGACTTTTTGCTTCGAATGCTCGCTCCTGGCATGTCAATGAACACTGACCGCCGGCCGCGGTAGCCAAGCGGTTCTAGGCGCTTCAGTCCGGAACCGCGCGAGTGCTACGGTCGCAGGTTCGAATCCTGCCTCGGGCAAGGTAGTGTGTGATATCCTTAGGTTAGTTAGGTTTAAGTAGTTCTAAGTTCTAGTGCTAGTGCTAGAGCTCAGAGCATTTGAACCGTTTTGAACACTGACCAATCTTCCTGGGACACCCTGCGTACAGTGCATAGAAAACAAAATCCTAACAGTAATGTATGTGGTATCGACTCGCGGAAAATTTGCCACGTAACCATAGGTCGGGAAGTATCGTAGGATTGATAGACCATTAAACGTCACCCATTCAGCGAAGCTCGAGATTGAGTGAAAATTTAGCCTAACTTGACTCAGCTAATATCTATTACACATATAAGACAAAACATTATGACCACTGTCCACCGTGACGCTGGATGCAACCTGGTGACGT
This sequence comes from Schistocerca americana, assembly GCF_021461395.2. Classification (NCBI taxonomy): domain Eukaryota; kingdom Metazoa; phylum Arthropoda; class Insecta; order Orthoptera; family Acrididae; genus Schistocerca; species Schistocerca americana. The sequence goes on along the minus strand of NC_060121.1, from coordinate 320,279,910 downwards.
AGCGGGCACCTGACGCGCTATGAAAAGTATGTAAGCGCAGTAGAGACGGGTCACCCTAGCGAATATATGGGCTGCAAATCGGGAAATCCTCTGCGATAACGACTTTGGCAGATGGTAAATTATTATTATGCAAATCCTGTGAACGAGCATCAAGAAAACGGTGAAGCCGGCCGAATGTTCCCGAACTACTGTCGTGAGCATCTACAGAAAGAGGTAGAAGGACAGAGAAACCACCACTAGGCTCTAAATGGTTGGACGTTTCGAAGACTTGTCGGCTCTGTAAAGTAGAATATATGGTGATCTGTAGCATTTCTGTCAATAGGGTACAATGCTGGTGCACGCACAAGTGTTTCGGAGCACACCGTTCATCGTAGATTGTTGAACATGGAGCTCCGCAGGAGACTACCCTACGTATCCACACGTTGACGCAACGAGATCGTCACTTATGATTGCAGTGGGCACAAGACCATCGGTATTCGACCGTCGATCAATGGAAGCCTGTTGGCTCTTCGGGTGAATCACATTTTTGCTACACTAGGTCGGTGGTCGTCTCCATAAACGCTGTCATCGAGGTGAGTTGCGGCTCGAAACGTGCAGCGCGCACTGATGCAGGCTGGTGGGAGCAGTATTATGCTATGGGACACATTCTCCTGCAATTGCACTGGACCTGTGTTAGTCATCGACGACTTACCTATAGCTACGAAACACCTGCATCTCTTCTTGCTTGATGTCTTTCCCGGCGACTATGTCATCTTCGAGCAGTATAATTCTGCGTGTCTCGGAGCCAGAACTGTGCTACAGTGGTTTCAGGAGCATTGTAGTGTATTCACGTTGATGTCTCAGCCACCAAATTCGCCTAATGTAAATGCTATGGAACCCATCTGGGTCACTATCAGGCGCCATCACGTCGTACGTAATTCGGGGGCCCGTTATTTACACGAATTACATGACCTGTGCATAGACATCCAATGCCATACGCCATCACAAACCTACCCACAGACCGTCGGATCCCTGGTAAACCGAATCAGTGACGTATTTCGTTTCACAGACGGACAAACAAGCTGCCAAGCAGGTGTTCACAATCTTTTGGCTGATCAGCGTATGCTAAAGGATGCTATTACTGGTTAAGCTACATCAAAATAATTAACTAAGCTTAAGAGACAGAGATAGGGAAATCTCAAGTTCTAACCACTGCTGATTTTATTTGGTGCGATTTTTTCGTCTAAAGTTTGATTGTTAAATCAGCTACGCTGGAAATACCACAGCGCTCTTGATTTGTTAAGCTGCACTAAAGAAACAGGACGGCCGTAAAGTGACTGGCATTTGATTCTGCAAACTGTAATGTTTTAATAATGAAATTTCAAGGCCACATGCTTTAACTTTTAGTAATTTGTGGAGAGCCTAAATAAACTTTTACTTTAAGAAGTAGATCAGTAATTGAAAACTAAAACACTGACAAGAGTAGAAATCGAATCTTGGACGTTCAGAACATATTTTTGCTGTGATTTCCTAACCTTACTTTTCACGGAACTCACATAATTACCTTAGTTCGTTATAACGAGTTCTTGTTGGGCGAGTGGGCGCAGGAAAGTATTGGCTCTACGGCGCTACTTGACCTTTCCTTGCCGACAGTGATTGCTGCTGTCGAAAATTTCTTCAAGGGACAGGATCCGATGCGGCTACCTCTGGGTGAACAGCTACTGCACTACCAGTCGAATACAGATGTGGTTCTAAGTAAGGCTCTGCCACGCTAGAACAAAATCAGCGACGCAATTGTAATTTTCCTAATGGTACTTCAGTCAAATTCGATAGTCAGTGTAGAATCCAAATGAAGAACCATTGTAAAGATTTGCTGGCTTCTGTGGAACCCTCAGACTTTCACAAACTGTCAACATCATTAGAGAAATAGACTCTGACCATTAAAATTGTAACCCCAGGAACGATCACAAGTAACGAAATTTCAAGTATTGTGAGTGTGCTGTACTTACGAACGATAAATGATTAAATTTTTGGCTGGTTTGGGGGTGCAGGGGGTGCGAAATATAGCACAGGGACCTGCCACATAAAGCAGAAACACTGGTTGTAACCCGCTTGGGCTTGGGCGTCGAATGGAACTGAACTTTCATGACGGCTTTCCACGCTATTGCTACTGTATCTCAGCGTTCATTAATCACAGTGGCTGGCCAAAGATGGCGTACTTATCTCTCGGAAGTCCGCCCCGGTAGCTGAGTGGTCAGCGTGACAGACTGTCAATCCTAAGGGCCCGGGTTCGATTCCCGGCTGGGTCGGAAATTTTCTCCGCTCAGGGACTGGGTGTTGTGTTGTCCCAATCATCATCATTTCATCCCCATCGACACGCAGGTCGCCGAAGTGGCGTCAAATCGAAAGACCTGCACCAGGCGAACGGTCTACCCGACGGGAGGCCCTAGCCACACGACATTTCCATTTCCATCACTCGGAAAAAAATAAGATTTTTCTAGTGGGTGGAAGATCTGGAGAATGTACTAGCCAGAGCAACAGTCGACCATTCTCTGCATCGAGGTAGATCAAGACAGCATAAATGACATTCACTCTTGTGTTATTGTATCGGAAGATGATACCACGTGGACTTTGAAGATAGGGCACAGTTACCGCTATGTATCACTGTCCAAATTATTGCCTTTGGCAGCTAGGGACGTTCGTGTTGGATACTACAGGGTGTTTCAAAAATGACCGGTATATTTGAAACGGCAATAAAAACTAAACGAGCAGCGATAGAAATACACCGTTTCTTGCAATATGCTTGGGACAACAGTACATTTTCAGGCGGACAAACTTTCGAAATTACAGTAGTTACAATTTTCAACAACAGATGGCGCTGCAAGTGATGTGAAAGATATAGAAGACAACGCAGTCTGTGGGTGCGCCATTCTGTACATTGTCTTTCTGCTGTAAGCGTGTGCTGTTCACAACGTGCAAGTGTGCTGTAGACAACATGGTTTATTCCTTAGAACAGAGGATTTTTCTGGTGTTGGAATTCCACCGCCTAGAACACAGTGTTGTTGCAACAAGACCAAGTTTTCAACGGAGGTTTAATGTAACCAAAGGACCGAAAAGCGATACAATAAAGGATCTGTTTGAAACATTTCAACGGACTGGGAAAGTGACGGATGAACGTGCTGGAAAGGTAGGGCGACCGCGTACGGCAACCACAGAGGGCAAAGCGCAGCTAGTGCAGCAGGTGATCCAACAGCGGCCTCGGGTTTCCGTTCGCCGTGTTGCAGCTGCGGTCCAAATGACGCCAACGTCCACGTATCGTCTCATGCGCCAGAGTTTACACCTCTGTCCATACAAAATTCAAACGCGGCAACCCCTCAGCGCCGCTACCATTGCTGCACGAGAGACATTCGCTAACGATATGGTGCACAGGATTGATGACGGCGATATGCATGTGGGCAGCGTTTGGTTTACTGACGAAGCTTATTTTTACCTGGACGGCTTCGTCAATAAACAGAACTAGCGCATATGGGGAACCGAAAAGCCCCATGTTGCAGTCCCATCGTCCCTGCATCCTCAAAAAGTACTGGTCTGGGCCGCCATTTCTTCCAAAGGAATCATTGGCCCATTTTTCAGATCCGAAACGATTACTGCATCACGCTATCTGGACAGTCTTCGTGAATTTGTGGCGGTACAAACTGCCTTAGACGACACTGCGAACACCTCGTGGTTTATGCAAGATGGTGCCCGGCCACATCGCACGGCCGACGTCTTTAATTTCCTGAATGAATATTTCGATGATCGTGTGATTCCTTTGGGCTATCCGAAACATACAGGAGGCGGCGTGGATTGGCCTCCCTATTCGCCAGACATGAACCCCTGTGACTTCTTTCTGTGGGGACACTTGAAAGACCAGGTGTACCGCCAGAATCCAGAAACAATTGAACAGCTGAAGCAGTACATCTCATCTGCATGTGAAGCCATTCCGCCAGACACGTTGTCAAATGTTTCGGGTAATTTCATTCAGAGACTTCGCCATATTATTGCTACGCATGGTGGATATGTGGAAAGTATCGTACTATAGAGTTTCCCAGACCGCAGCGCCATCTGTTGAAAATTGAAACTACTGTAATTTCGAAAGTTTGTCTGCCTGAAAATGTACTGTTGTCCCAATCATATTGCAACAAACGGTGTATTTCTATCGCTGCTCGTTTAGTTTTTATTGCCGTTTCAAATATACCGGTCATTTTTGAAACACCCTGTAAATGCCTCCGTATGCCTTCAGATCAGGTACAGGACCCTTGTGACGATGACGAACACAAAACTGGCAACGTTCTTTCTCGGCTCTCCATACAGGAATATATCCATCGTGATGCTGTAGACAGAACCGAAATGCACCTGAAAAGACGAAGTGGAGCCTCTACTGCGACCAGCATTGTCATTGGACGCACCACAGTGGAGCGCCTCTGGCCGCTGCCGCTCCACGGGAAGCGGCAATGAATCGCCACTGTTCAGACACTCCGTGGTGCTCCAGACATGTTTCCGTAGCCGTGCGGTCTAGGGCGCCTTGCCACGGTTTGCGCGTCTCCCCTCCCCCCTTCCCCCGTCTCGGAGGTTAGAATCCTCCCTCGGGCATGGATGTTTGTGTTGTCCTTAGCGTTAGTTAGTTTAGGTTAGGTTAAGTACTGTGTAAGCCAAGGGACCGATGATCTCAGCAGTTGGTCCCCTAGTAACTTACCACAAATTTCCAGTTTCCATGTATCCGTCCGTGGGAACTATCTCTTTGCAAACAAGCGAATTTGCTGTGTCCAGGCAAGTGACGTGTCGCTACGACCCTGCACAAGCGAGCGAACTATATGTCTGTTTTCTCGGGCGCTAGTCGCGTGGGTCGGTTGAGATACTGTATAGCGTTGAGTGTGCTCCTCCTGAACCAATAGTTTTTGTACTACATGACGGTTCTGGTATCGTGACCAACGCGAGCAGCGATAATGCAAAACGACAAACTGCAGTCTGTAAATTTTCGACATGTTCTGATAGATATTTCTCCTGCTCCTACACGCTCCGTATCGTTGCGCTGAACTCGTTATCATTTATATAGCCAAACATGTAGTACACTTCATGTCGAACTGTTTCTTGCAAGCGGCCTTCATGGTGTTGCAAATTTAATCATCAGCAGTGTATTTTACACTCAGGAATAAGTGAAACAATTATTTAAGAGACAACCGTCACACTGGAAAGAGGCGCTGATGTTGCAGTTTGTAGTGATAAAATGATTCAAATGGCTCTGAGCACTATGGGACTTAACTTCTGAGGTCATGAGTCCCTTAGAACTTAGAACTACTTAAACGTAACTAACCTAAGGACACCACACACATCCATGCCCGAGGCAGGATTCCAACCTGCGACCGTAGCGGTCGCGCGGTTCCAGACTGTAGCGCCTAGAACCGCTCGGCCACTCCGGCCGACTTATAGTGATACAGCGTCTGACGGTGTACCGCATCCACAATGTACGGTTAAGTACGTTATACAAGGTGAGTCACTAACTATTGCCACCTAGAATAACTCCGAAAATATGATAGTAGCTGAGAAGTTTGTGGGACAAATGTTGGATGGGACAACGAGGGCGTTCAATCCCGCGTCCGGCCATCCTGATTTAGGTTTTCCGTGATTTCTCTAAATCGCTCCAGGCAAATGCCGGGATGGTTCCTTTGAAAGGGCACGGCCGACTTCCTTCCCCATCCTTCCCTAATCCGATGAGACCGATGACCTCGCTGTCTGGTCTCCTTCCCCAAACAACCCAACCCCCAACAAGGAGGGCCACAAAATGACGATGGTTTCTTGTTGCTAGGTGGCGTCCCGTCAGCGATATGAAGGTCAACTTTGTTTTTTTAAATGGGGTGCTATAGTTTGGTACTTATTTTTCTGATAGCAGCTATCGAGACGAATCCAATGATGTGTAACAGCAAGGTCATTGAAGTCAACGAAAGTCACACAGGTGGCATGAATGTCCATTTACAGAAGGTGTTCGAAGTGATGACCATTGGTATCAATGCAGTGCTGCAATGTTCTTATTATGGATTGAGTGGTATTCCTTATCATTTTGGCACTTATCGAAGCACATACTCTGACAATTCTCTCTCGGATATTCGCCGAATACGGCGTATCCATCTAACGTGCCATTGACATGTAAACACCATTCGACGGTTTCGCAATACAACACTAATAGGAATGGTAAGACTAGTATCGTCGAATCAAGCGAATGTGAATGGTATATTCCTTCGAAGAACAACTCGATATGCTTCTCATTTACGGAGAATGCCAACAAAATTCAGTGGGAGCTAGAGACTTATACGCTGAAAGATATCATCAACGAACTCATCCTACACGTCGTATGTGTATGATAAACTGAGAGCAGCTGGATCTTTAACGCATCGGAAACATAACCAGCAAAGGAAAGTTACTAACGAGGAAACGGAAATTGGTACTGTTGCCATTGTGGTTCGCGATCCTTGTGTTAGTTTGCGTCAAATCGCTAGGGAATCTAGAATGAGCCAGAGTATTGTTGTTCGTGTTCTGCATCACCATAAATATCACCCTTACCATATCAGTCTCCACCAAGAATTTACTGATACGGATTGTATGCCTCGCACTGAATTCTGCCGATGGGCTCAACTTCAGATTCAGAGGTATGACACATTTATTAATTTGATTTTATTGACTGGCGAGGCTACATTCAGGAATCATGGAAATGTTAATTTGCATAAACGCATTATTGGGCAACTGAAAATTCATGTTGGCTGCGGCAAAACCGTGATCGCTGAATGTATGGTGTGGGATTCTGGGGGGACAGAATTATAGGCCCCTATTTCATCAAAGGAAATCTTAATGGTAAGAAGTACACCACATTCCTGCAAGAAACATTAGGTCTGTCATTGGAAGAAATACCTTTAGGAACAAGGAACAGAATGTGGTATCAACACGATGGGTGTCCGGCACATTTTTCGCTGATGGCTAGAAATGGGTTGCAGAGACAATTCCCAGATTGTTGGATTGGACGCGGAGGAGATGTGTCGAGGCCGGCTTGTTCGTCAGACTTGACGCCTCTGCATTTTTTCTTGTGGGGATTCGTAAAAGACATTGTTTATAAAGACGCTCCAATTACACCTGAAGATATGCGAGAGAGAATTGTCAGAGCATGTGCTTCGATAAGTGCCGATGTGATAAGGAATACCACTCAATCCTTGATAAGAAGATTGCAGCACTGCATTGATACCAGTGGTAATCACCTTCCGTAAAAGGGCGTTTATGCCACCTTTGTGACCTTCGTTGATCTTCAAAGACCTTACTGTTACATTCCATTGGATTCTTCTCGATAGCCGCGATCAGAAAAATAAGTACCAAACTATAGCATCCCGTTTAAAAACGGACCCTCATATCTCTGACGCGACCACACCTAGCAACAAAAAACCGTCATATTATGGCCCCCGTTGTCCCATGTAACATTTGTCCCACAAACGTTTCAGCTCCTGTCATAGTTTTGGAGTTATTCTTGGTGGCAATAGTTAGTGACTCTCCCTGTATAATTTATTTTTACGCTTGACAATGAATTTTGTGCGATTAGTTGTTTACGAAAGACTACAGATTGTTTGTTGCTGTTGTCTGTTTTCTGCATGATCGACGCAGGCCTTCTAGGCCCGGTACGAAGGTTTCGAACTACTGGATCGCACTATCTCCCAACTGGCAACCGTTCCCCACAGGAAGATACCTGTTAAGCTTTCTCAAGAATTCCGTTGTCTGTTTTTGTAATTAAAGAGAAAAAATGCGTGAGCTTTCTAAAAGTTCTTTTTTAGCCACGATTGCTTTCAGGTATATGTCGAATATCTTTGCAAGGAAATTAAACATACAGGGTGTAACAATAGTGTACGACACAAGTTGCAGGACACATTCCTCAGACGTAGACGAAGAAATTATATTATATGAACATGGATGTGGAAAAGCTTTGTTTCCGTGTTACAGTTCTTTTCCTCCAACTCATTAATCACGGGAAACACACACGAACAGAACGCACTGGCAGACTACGTGTACCTCTCTCTCACAGGTGACGTACGATGTGCCTTCCATGAGCGTTGGTACATGCATCAACCCGCCGCCTCAGTGAATCTCGGATGCGCTGATGTATCCCTGGAGTATTGCGTATAGTTTCGCAGCCTTCCGTAATATGGGCACGGACACTCTGAACATCTAGCAATGGCATTCCATACACAAGAGTTTTCAAATGCTTCCACAAATAAAAGACCAGTGGTTTTAGGCGTAGAAAGCGTGGAGGCAAGGCAGTTGGTCCATCTCTATCTGTCCATCTGTCACCGAGTCTGTTATTTTGAAGCCGACGGACATTAAAACTAAAATGAGGAGGAGCTCCATCGAGCAGGAAGCAAATGTTTTGTCCCATAGCTAAATGCACATCTGCTAACAGATTATGATAGCTTTTTCCGCTCACCTTTGGATGAAGAAAGCGATGTTCTATCAGTCACCTACAGTTCCGGCCCAAATATTGACTTACTTCAACAGTTATGTGAGGATTGACGTCTGCCTAGAAATGACAGTTGTGAAAATTCATAATCTGATCTCGCCGAATTTCCAGACCCCATGTTCATATAGCATAATTTCTTCGTCTATATGTGAGGAATGTGTCCTACAATTTGTAGCGTACATTTTTGTTACTCCCTGTATATTGCTGTGTTTTATTTGAAGTGCATAAGATTACAAAAGGTGTTCGTGTGGTAACTGTTTTGCGAAGATGTTTTCTCTGTAATTATTTTGACCAATGTCTACGGGAAAAAATAATGCGGAAATCTTTCATCATCCAAAATTAAAACTAAAACGCAAATACAATTCGGAAAGTATCACAATATATTGATCCCTGATCCTGAAATATTAAGATGAAGTTACAGATAATTGTGATATTTTCTGAAAGAAAAGGAGCTATCAGTGAAAAGCAAAAACCTAATTTTCTGGAAGGGTTCATAGTGGGGAACAATTCATTATAGCCGAGCGGTCTGAGGCGCTGCAGTCGTGGACTGTGCGGCTGGTCCCGGCTGAGGTTCGAGTCCTCCCTTGGGCATGGATGTGTGTGTTTGTCCTTAGGATACTTTAGGTTAAGTAGTGTGTAAGCTTAGAACTGATGACCTTAGCAGTTAAGTCCCATAAAATTTCACACACATTTGAACATTTTTTGAACAAATCTTTAAAAAATGAATTTGTATGGGAATAATTAATCTGTACCCAGAGATTAATACAATTTGCTGAGAGATTTTCTTACCACATCGCTGGTTGTCCTAACAAAACGCCTAACAACAGCAAAAATATTATGCAGGCCTTACGTTTGAATTTTTATTTGATAAAGGTAAAATCTATTGCGCCACTATTCTCTCTAAAATGAACTTAAGACGAACGTGCAACAAGATTCTCCGGAAACAAAGACTAATAATGATCCCCAAGTAGCCAGGCTAATTCACTTCGAGCGTCGAATACAAAATTGTTACTATGCACAATTACTCTTACGCTATTTACGCGGGTAGAAGCACTTCATGTGCCCTCTTTTTGGATAGGGAAGTTGCTAGCACCCTAATTTGACACAGTCAATGTATGGCTACGAAGTCTTTCGCGACAGAGCCGTCGATAAAAAGTTCTCGGCTAACTTGCTGCATCAAATTCGGAAAATCCCTAGATTTTTATGATGGAAACAGCAATCGAAACCTTGAGGTTTCATCAGAACTTGTCTGATGGTTAATCGAGAATTTTTTGTCCATAGTCGCAGTATTTCTGTTCAGCTGGAGGCGTGCACTCCGAGAATGAGAGCGTCACCAGACTGACAGATGATTACAGAGAAACGTGAAGTGCCATTAACGCTCGCTGCTGTGTTCAGGCGAGAGTGCGTAAATCCGACGGACCCAATATTGTGTCCTAGGACGACGGGCCAAATATTGTGGACAGTCTGTCAGTTAAAGAGCTAAGGATTATCGACAGATTTGTGGCTGTGAAGGGCAGTTATAATTACGGAGACGGGCAGAAAGGTTTACTACCTGCATCCAATGTTAGGCAAAGATGGTCGGTTTGGCAGAAAACTTTCTTCGTTTTCTATGTTCGGGTCTCACTGACGCTGATTCAGTAACTAGTGCTAGGAGCGAGGAAGAAGCGGTAATGTGCTGGGCCGAAATTACTTTACACTTTTTACCAGAAAATTAATTATTACACCGAGATAAGGTTTAATATTAAGGGGAGGTTTACTATCTTTTGGTTCAGAAAACTGATTTTTTAAATTGCATTTTTGGGTCCTAAAAGTGTTTAGAATCCACCCTGAAACGGTTTTTCCGAATACGGAACGGAAATGTTTGTTATTCGCGGTTGAACTAAAAAATTCATCTGCCTGAAATCGGCCTTTCTCACGCACCAATTTTTTCTTTCGGAGAACGAGTTATTGTACCGGTGCTTGGGAGGAAACACACAAAATTCAGATGACAGTTTGAACGCGTGTGTTTGGAAGTTAACCCCCAAGCATTTGCATACTGATGCGAAGACTGTGGAGATTGCGACTTTCCTGGCAGTGAGCAGCTTCAAAGAAGGCTATTCAGCAACTCCGAACACCATGACAGCGATGGACGTCACCATGGGACTGGACGCAGTTTGCTAAGCATTCAGACGACCACCGGATTCAAGCGGCAGAAAACCGCTTGTCACCGGCCGTACGAGCGGCTCTGGAGCAGCGCAGGATGGCCCAGATCGAGCAGAACGCCCTCTATGAGGAGGAGGAAGAACTAGTTTATGGGCCTGGAATAGCAGATTGAGCGTAAGTCGCACAATATTGCATTTATATGTAGTCAAAGCTTGAAACGCGTTTTTTTCGAAATGACATTTTTTTTATCGCGCAGTATGGTAACTTCAAATCTACTGAACCGATTGGCATGGTTCTTTGGTTCCGACGAAGCTAACTAAATTGTCTAGGAGTTGTACCCCTTTTATTCCGATCCATCAATTGTAAATATTTTCACTGGCCGACGAATTCGAAAAATAGATGAAAAAAAACACTATTTTTTCAAATAGCCGCCATTTTGTTTCCTACGGTCCAAATAACTTAAGCGAGGTACAACTCCTACAGAATCTTATATACTTCGTTAAAGTCAACTCAGTTTTGATTTTAGACGATCCGGCTGACTTTTGACGTACTGCGTGTGGAGGTCTACATCCAAATTTTGTTTCGTTCCGACGGCACTTCCGCCTTTGTTCTTCGACGTTTCCGATCGAAAAAATTCCGGTTTGTAGAGGAAAAATCAATAAACATTTTGACAAAATTTGACACTGATGTCTATAACACATCCCGAGAAAAAATGCTCAAAGAACATGCATTTTTCGGGCCAAAGTTAGTAAACCTCCACTTAAAGCTCAAAACTTAGTTTCCCTTCACAATTAAACGCCACTTATCCTTATTTCATATTACAGTTTCTAATGATGCAATGCTACAAAAATAACAGGTTAACTGTTTAATGGCAACGCACGTGAAGTGAAAAGTAAATTACAAGTTTTGCACACTGACCAACTGACGAAACGAAGGTTTAAAAAATGACATCAATTTCGTAGATCTTAGGTAAGAACGATACAATTTAAAGCTTGATCAGAATACTTAGCTACGTTTTCGCAAATTTTACCGTAATTCAATTTCAGAGCAATGTACTAGCAATTACCATATACAGAGTGAAATTACTGAACTATAGGAAATGAAATCGTCATAACTTCTGAACGTTGGCGTTAGAACGTTAAAACTGCACGGTTGGCCGCGGGGCATGACGGGAATTAATATCTTTGGTCTAGCGACGAAGCTCACTTTTATTTGGATGGATTCGTCAACAAACGCAATTGGCGCATTTTGGGGGACTGAGAATCTGCACTTTGAGATCGAGAAGTCTCTTCACCCTCAACGGGTGACTTTGTATTGTGCAATATCCATTCACATAATAATCGGTGCGATATACCTTGATGACACGGTGACTACCGAACGGTACGTGAAGGCTTCGGAAGATTGTTTCATCCTCATTATCCAAAGTGACCCTGATTTCTACAAGATGTAGTTCATGCAAGACGGAGTTCGACCCTCATCGAAGCAGGAGAGTGTTTGATGTCCTGGAGGAGCACTTTGGTGACCGCATTCTGACTCTAGGGTACCCAGAGGCCACTGGCATGGGCCCACTATTTGCCGCCATATTCTCCGGCTAAGAACAAGTGCGACTCCTTTTGTGAGGGCTATATTAAAGACCAGGTGTGCAGAAATAACCGCAAAACCATTGCAGAGCTGAAAACTGTAATTCAGGTGGTCATCGACAGCATCGATGTTCCGACACTTCTTCGGGTCACATAAAATTTCGCAATTCGTCTTCTCCACATCATCACCAATGATGGCAGGCGTGTCAAACATGTCATAACATAAATCCGAATATCTGTAGTGACGTTTACCTATTAAATAAAGTGTGTGCACCCCCTAGTTTGTAACTAATTTACGTTTGTTTCCACATAGTTAGCCCGCATCTCGTGGTCGTGCGGTAGCGTTCTCGCTTCCCACGCCCGGGTTCCCGGGTTCGATTCCCGGCGGGGTCAGGGATTTTCTCTGCCTCGTGATGGCTGGGTGTTGTGTGCTGTCCTTAGGCTAGTTAGGTTTAAGTAGTTCTAAGTTCTAGGGGACTGATGACCATAGATGTTAAGTCCCATAGTGCTAAGAACCATTTTTTCCACATAGTTCATTAATGTCACCCTGTAAATTATTAACACTTGTAAAAGGCGTTATATCAGAGTTCACTGCAGAGCACAGACTTTTAAAACAGCAACAATTATAGTATAGTGAACACTTTAAAATTGCAGATCAAATACACAAATACCAAATAGCGACAGCGGTGACAGCTTAGAATTAAATGGGGATGTTCTGTAATTTAACACCAAATAACAATTACCATCGACTAGCTTACAGCATGATAGTTAAAACACTGTCTAATTACAACACGACAAATTAAGACCCACATTATTTGAGAGCCTGACTCCAAATGATAACACACCGGTACATGCCCCACTGTCAAACAGCTGCTTCTTGGGTTTTTAACAAAATATCAGTCCTCAAGGAGGCCTCCGCAATGTTCTAAGAAAATGATTTGGGTAGAAATACCTGAACCATAGGAAGAAACATAAAGGATGGCACTTATACACTTGTTACGTGCAGTAGCTATTGATCTTAATTTTAACAAAACACGACCAACTTGGTGTCATAGGACTGTGCGAACAGTGACATGAGAATAAACATAACTTGACTTTCATACGTAAAATTCTCTCTATTTTCTCGAGGCTTCAGTAGTAGAAAACCAACGGCACACAGCTTAGCTCTCTAGATCAACTAGAATTTACACGCTGTCGACAGAATACCAGAGTAAGAACAACTGACAAGGCTCCCACAATAGTCTGCCACAATGTCACCAATTCATTGCATGTTTCCCGAGAGTCCGCTGCACAGAATTTCAGAACAGCACACAGTTCCATTAATTCAAACTTCCGGGCTGAATTGGGATGGTCCATATATAAAACTGCTTCTCCTTCCTGACGTTTCGTTGCCTACTGCGGGCAACATCTTCTGAGGTGAGTCGGCGAGTGGCTGCTAGGCGCTGGAGGTCCCGCTTATATAGAGCGCTTAGATGGCGCCACCACTCATCACGTGCTTTCGACTTTAAAACTATCTCTGGCTAGTTCCATCTCTCTCGGTTATGGGTAATCGATAGTCACTTCGTTGGTAGAGAGTCGACCGCCATATCTTGTCTAGTCGCCGACTCACCTCAGAAGATGTTTCCCGCAGTAGGCAACGAAACGTCAGGAAGTAGAAGCAGTTTTATATATGGGCCACGGCAATTGAGCCCGAAAGTTTTAATTAATGAAGCCGGCCGTGATAGCTAACATGTTATGAGCACACAGTTTCCTGACCTGCTCTTCAGGATGCTAAGAGCCCTTCGAGACACACGGGCCTTTTGCAATGGCAAGCCGGACCACGCAACTACACAAGTAACAACCACCTTTGCCATACTACAGCCACATCACTGCCCTGGCGCCTTTCGCCGCAGTCCGCGTCACTCGCCGAACCTCGCGGGGAACCACCAAACAACCCAGGGCGTTGCTACCGAAAAGAATCCTACAGCAACTCCCACGAGTCCAAATAGCCTCCCGCTCGCTGCACAAGAAATCCTCTGACGGGGAAATTTCGAGAAGAACTATCGAATTATTCAAGAAGTTAGAAAGGCGCAGGGAAACCGTAGCAAAAGAATTCGGTAAAAGCAAGCCGGACGGTTCAGTAATCAGTTCTTAACCAGATCTGCAGATAATTATCGTACTGCTAGCGAACAGCATGTTGGTAACGCTGATTTTTCGGGTGAAGAATACTATGGGTTCTCGACCTGGCAGATAACTCACCGACGCAGTAGCTTGAGAAGGTAAATTGTATGTGTTGGGAAACTGTAAGGGATATATTCATATAGGATGCCGTGTTTCTTGACTTCCTCAAGGAGTTTGATACAGTTTCCAACAGTCGTATATTAAACAAAGTAAGAGCATATGGACTATCAGACCAATTGTGTCATTGGATTGAAGAGTTCCTAGATAGCAGAACGCAGCACGTCATTCTCAATGGAGAGAAGTCTTCCGAAGTAAGAGTGATTTCAGGTGTGCCGCAGGGGAGTGTCGTAGGACCGTTGCTATACACAATATACACTCCTGGAAATGGAAAAAAGAATACATTGACACCGGTGTGTCAGACCCACCATACTTGCTCCGGACACTGCGAGAGGGCTGTACAAGCAATGATCACACGCACGGCACAGCGGACACACCAGGAACCGCGGTGTTGGCCGTCGAATGGCGCTAGCTGCGCAGCATTTGTGCACCGCCGCCGTCAGTGTCAGCCAGTTTGCCGTGGCATACGGAGCTCCATCGCAGTCTTTAACACTGGTAGCATGCCGCGACAGCGTGGACGTGAACCGTATGTGCAGTTGACGGACTTTGAGCGAGGGCGTATAGTGGGCATGCGGGAGGCCGGGTGGACGTACCGCCGAATTGCTCAACAAGTGGGGCGTGAGGTCTCCACAGTACATCGATGTTGTCGCCAGTGGTCGGCGGAAGGTGCACGTGCCCGTCGACCTGGGACCGGACCGCAGCAACGCACGGATGCACGCCAAGACCGTAGGATCCTACGCAGTGCCGTAGGGGACCGCACCGCCACTTCCCAGCAAATTAGGGACACTGTTGCTCCTGGGGTATCGGCGAGGACCATTCGCAACCGTCTCCATGAAGCTGGGCTACGGTCCCGCACACCTTTAGGCCGTCTTCCGCTCACGCCCCAACATCGTGCAGCCCGCCTCCAGTGGTGTCGCGACAGGCGTGAATGGAGGGACGAATGGAGACGTGTCGTCTTCAGCGATGAGAGTCGCTTCTGCCTTGGTGCCAATGATGGTCGTATGCGTGTTTGGCGCCGTGCAGGTGAGCGCCACAATCAGGACTGCATACGACCGAGGCACACAGGGCCAACACCCGGCATCATGGTGTGGGGAGCGATCTCCTACACTGGCCGTACACCACTGGTGATCGTCGAGGGGACACTGAATAGTGCACGGTACATCCAAACCGTCATCGAACCCATCGTTCTACCATTCCTAGACAGGCAAGGGAACTTGCTGTTCCAACAGGACAATGCACGTCCGCATGTATCCCGTGCCACCCAACGTGCTCTAGAAGGTGTAAGTCAACTACCCTGGCCAGCAAGATCTCCGGATCTGTGCCCCATTGAGCATGTTTGGGACTGGATGAAGTGTCGTCTCACGCGGTCTGCACGTCCAGCACGAACGCTGGTCCAACTGAGGCTCCAGGTGGAAATGGCATGGCAAGCCGTTCCACAGGACTACATCCAGCATCTCTACGATCGTCTCCATGGGAGAATAGCAGCCTGCATTGCTGCGAAAGGTGGATATACACTGTACTAGTGCCGACATTGTGCATGCTCTGTTGCCTGTGTCTATGTGCCTGTGGTTCTGTCAGTGTGATCATGTGATGTATCTGACCCCAGGAATGTGTCAATAAAGTTTCCCCTTCCTGGGACAATGAATTCACGGTGTTCTTATTTCAATTTCCAGGAGTGTATATAAATGACCTTGTGGATAACATCAGAAGTTCATTGAGGCTTTTTGCGGATGATGCTGTAGTAGATCGACAGGTTGTAACAATGGAAAATTGTAGTGAAATGCAGGAGGATCTGCAACGAATTGACGCATGGTGCATGGAATGGCATTTGAATCTCAATGTAGACAAGTGTAATGTGCTGCGAATACATAGAAAGAAAGATCCTTTATCATTTAGCTACAATATAGCAGGTCACGAATTTGAAGTAGTTTATTCCATAAATTATCTGGGAGTAGGCATTAGGAGGGATTTAAAATAGAATGACCTTGTAAAATTAATCGTCGGTAAAACAGATGCCAGATGATTCATTGGAAGAATCCTAAGGAAATGCAGTCCGAAAACAAAGGAAGTAGGTTACAGTATATTTGTTCGCCCACTGCTTGAAGACCGGTGTGGGGTTGATAGAAGAGATAGAGAAGATCCAACGGAGAGCAGCGCGCTTCGTTACAGGATCATTTAGTAATCGCGAAAGCGTCACGGACATGATAGATAGACTCCAGTGGAAGACTCTGCAAGAGAGACGCTCAGTAGCTCGGTACGGGCTTTTGTTGAAGTTTCAAGAACATACCTTCACTGAGGAGTCAAGCAGTATATTGCTCCCTCCTACATATATCCCGCGAAGAGATCATGAGGATAAAATCAGAGAGATCAGAGCCTACACCGAGGCATACCGACAATCTTTCTTCCACGAAGAATATGAGACTGGATTAGAAGGGAGAACCGATAGTGGTACTCTAGGTACCCTCCGCCACACACTGTCAGGTGGCTTGCGGAGTATGGATGTAGAGGTAGATGTAGATATTGCCCTGTGCGACAGCACTAGAAATTTTTCTCGGTGCAGCATTGTACATTGAACTCCCGTGGCCTTGCGAAATGTTTGATGCAGTGCGGCGCGTATCTAGAACTGAGACTAGTGAAAGGCGGGCCAGACCGTGTGTCGGGTTGACTCGTTCGTTAGTGAATAGTGGCGCGTAGGGGGAACGGGGTGGGTATCTGCGTGCTGAATGGCCTCTCCCAACCGCCCCCTGCAGGCTCGCCGAATTCAATTACAGCTGCGGCCGAGAGGACAATGGCGGTGGCTGGTATCTGACGGCGCTATGTTCGGGCTGCGCTGGTCTGTGTCAGCCAGCTGTGTGCAAAGCGCCCTCTGGAACTACGATCATGGCCTTACTGCACTACTTATCCAAACAGGGGAGAAACGGGAGGCGTCTATTGAAAACTGCAGCTAGTATTATTGAAAATGTACGAGTCGGTGTTCCAAAGTAGAAAATTACACCTTTTTTTAATAAAAAATATTATTGTGCAGCGTAATTTGATTCAGATTTCAACTCATAGGAAATACTGAAAACGTCCTTCTCTTTCTCTCTTCGCTGAATACAGACTTAGGTAGAATCCCATTCCGGATCAAGGACGGAATTGCTAATTATAACTTTTCCTCGGACATCGTTAGTCCATTTGTCCTGTTGGTTTATATGGAAAATCATGCGGTGTTAGTTTCTGTGTGGGACTTTACGTACAATTTATGATGGAAATCATCTTCCCACCAACCCACTTGTAATTGGTTCAAATGGCTCTGAGCCATATGGGACTTAACTTCAGAGGTCATCAGTCCCCTAGAATTTAGAACTACTTAAACGTAACTAACCTAACATCACATACATCCATGCCCGAGGCAGGATTCGAACCTGCGACCGTAGCGGTCGCACGGTTCCAGACTGTAGCACCTAGAACCGCTCGGTCACCCCGGCTGGCTCACTTGTATTTCCAAGTAATTTTCGTGTCCCAGCACTTTTTATTTGGTCTTTCAAGTTCACATCTAATACCGATCTATTCTACTCTTGTCCCTTTCATCATCCTATTTTCAGTGTGGTGTAGTGTTTCAGGTTTTGACAGCACGTTATTTAATCTTCTTCTTCTTCTTCTTCTTCTTCTTCTTCTTCTTAGCTCTTCCCTTTGCTTATACTTCAGAGGCAGGCCGTTGTGGCCGAGAGGTTCTAGGCGCTTCAGTCCGGAACAGCGTGACCGCTACGGTCGCAGGTTTGAATCCTGCCTCGGGCATGGATGTGTGTGATGTCTTTAGGTTAGTTAGGTTTATGTAGTTCTAAGTTCTAGGGGACTGATGACCTCAGATGTTAAGTCCCGTAGTGCTCATATCCATTTGAACCATTTTTGTACACCAGACGTCTCTTTGTGGATCCATTCATCCTGTTGTGTTATGGTACCTTTTTGCTAAATTCAAGCTGTTGCTACATTCATCCTGTTGTGTTATGGTACGTTTTTACTAAATTTTTGCTGTTGCTATTTCACCAACGATTCTGTTCTTTGAGCATCTATATGATATGCCAAACCCTTATGATCAAAATTATACAAACGACAAAGAATATTAGTATAAGTAATTTGAAATAAGAAACCAATGGTCGTACATGAATATGTAACTTTACATTGATATAAACAAACTGTAACTTAGCTCATAACCACTGATCAGTTACGACTGCAAGTTTCAGCGCGTGCACTATAATTTTGCGTAGAATTTTGCAACACTGTCTCACATATTACTGTCAGCTGTTGTACAATGTGACAGGCAACTAGAATCTTACTAAGTAATCACTCTTCATTTTACATTGTGCTGTGATAGAATAAAGAATTATTATAAACCTGGAGGACAGCTTGCACTTTCTGTATCTAACATGAACTTGGACTACTGGCTTGCCTAAATGCAGGGGCAGGTCATTGACATTGACAATCGGCTTGACTTTGAACGCATGACGTCATCACACACCTCCTACTATTCCTTCCCTTTCTCTCTCCTCAAATTACAGACCAGTATTTTGCCAACCTTTAAAACGGAATAACCAATTACGGAACAATATTTTACCATTTATTAAAACGAAATGGCGAATTATTATTTACTCACCTTGGTTACGTTTTTTAACTCCTCTATAAGCCATAGTTGTTGGCCAATCAGAGAGCTTCTAAGACAAAAACACAAATTTTGATCTCTTCCAAGCACATCCCCGTATTTTACCTTTTTCCGACTCCGTCTTAAGCCACACCACTTGGCCAATCAGGGGAGATTTTAAGCCAATAAACACACACACACACACACACATCTTCCAATATTTTACTATCCATTAAAATGTTGCAGTCAGTCACAGCCCAGAACTTTACAGTTCGTTAAAACTAAAAAGCCAATTAGTATGTACCTCATCTTGCTCTCTATCCTCCGCTTCACCACGAACGAAGTTCGATATTTGTATCACACTTGGTGCGAAGCACAATTGACCCGAAATTTGTTTACACATTTAAACTGTTCTGTAACAGTAAAAAAGAAAGAAAACACCTTGGTTCTAAGACATGAATGTGGAATCTCAAATTAAATGTTAGATTTATATTTAATCCTTTGGTGTCATTAGTTTTCTGACTGATGTGGCCTGCCACAAATTCTTCTCCTCTGCCAATTTTTTCATCTCAGATTAGTAGTTGCAACCTACGTACACGATTATATGTTGTACGTTTTCCAATCTCTGTCTTGTCTGTAGTTTTTACCGTCTACTGTTCCCCGTAGTACAATCTCCTATCATCCTTACCTCCTCCTTGTCAGTGTTTCTCATGCGTTTCTTTCTTCATCGATTCTGCGAAGAACCTCTTAATACCTTATCTTACCAGTCCTCCCGATTTTCAACATCTCACATGCTTCGATTCTCCTCTATTCTGGTTTTCCCCACTTAGTACCATACAACGCTGTGCTCAAAATGTACATTCTCAGAAATTTAGTAAGGTCTGTGTTTGATACCAGCAGACTTCTGTTGTACATACATTCAGACACCGTTGTCAATAGGAGAATAGCTATCTGGTGCTACAATTTGTTTAAAATAACATTCCAGATCGAAATGATTTTTATTTATTATGACCGGTTTCTATTTTACGTTAAAGTCACCTTGAGATGTAGCCCTGCAAATGTAGGAATAGCGGAGGACAGGGAGTACTGAAACGTATGACGTTACAAGAAAATACAGAAATTATGTAGTGTTTACCCCTGTGGCCGGTGCTGCCGGCTTCTCGGCTATTAAAAAATATACATTTGCTAGACGGTGCCCTCGAAAAATGACAACGTTGTCAAGGCAAAGCAGAGGCCAAGAGGGCAACCGTGAAATCAGAGAAGTGTGCACTCGAAGGGACACCATTGTCCTGCTAACATAGAAACCAATTCAGCCGCTGAGAAACCGAAGAAGTACACAGGGTACCGTCGACTACACTCGCGGTAACGATCCAAGTCGATATCTTCAATGACGCTTGTTCGGACGATTCATAACGTAGGTTGCTGGAGAAACAGAAAATCACCGTCACACTTGATTTCTGGACCGCGTGTGACTGAAAAGTTGGCTTAAAATTGCGCAGAAACCATAATAATAAACTAAGTACTAAAACGGAAACAAACATATTACAAAATGCTGTAACACTGTTACATAGTGTATCCTAGTGATACAGTAGGCACTAGACGAGATTCCATGAGGATCAAAAATGGCTGCTACGAAAATAGAAAAACAGAGAACTGCTCTTAGTAATGCCGATTTTGGCCATTATAACGGCAGGTAGTCGATATTCTCAATGACGCTTTCATGACAGGCGCTGCTAGGAACCTAAATACGTATGTAACGACGTGTTATAAATAAAATAAAATAAAAAATACAGAGGTCAAACTGATCTTAATAGCGTTAAGATACACTAATGTTTATGGTAATTTTCAGGAATGCAAAGTTAAGGCATTCAAAAGTTAAATATATGCACCAGTACGTATTAATCTAGATGGTCCTAAAGTAAATAATAAATGATTATTGTGAGACAGAAGGCTTGTTCATAAGACCGAGTGAGGTGGCGCAGTGGTTATCACACTGGACTCGTACTCGGGAGGACGACGGTTCAAATCCGTGTCCGGCCAACCTGATTTAGGTTTTCTGTGGTTTCCCTAAATCGCTTCAGGCAAATGCCGGGATGGTTCCTTCGAAAGGGAACGGTCGATTTCCTTCCGCATCCTTCCCTAATCCGATGGGACCGATGACGTTACCTGATGCCGGCCGGAGTGGCCGAGCGGTTCTAGGCGCTTCAGCCTGGAACCACGCGACCGCTACGGTCGCAGGTTCGAATCCTGCCTCGGGCATGGATGTGTGTGATTTCCTTAGGTTAGTTAGGTTTAAGTAGTTCTGAGTTCCAGGGGACTGATGACCTCAGAAGTTAAGTCCCGTAGTGCTCAGAGCCAGTTCAACCAAATGAACCTTATCTGACTATTTGTAATGGTTTGACTTCTGATATATTCGAGCCTGGCCCACGGGAACTTAGTTTGTAAATTTCAAAGAACATCGACGGTTCACCTTTTGTGATGCCATTGGATGGTGAGGACGTAATCCATATTCGGTGCAGACATTGCACGCTATTTAACCCGTAGCCATCAGTTGCAGTTAGAAATGTGCTGCCACGGGAACAGCCAAGGAGCCGCCAGCAACACTCATAGCGGTAAATGCCACATCATTTCTGTATTTTCTCATAACGCCATACGTTCTAGTACTCTCTACGCTCTGCTATTACTACTATGGTAGAGCTCACATCTAAAGGTGACTTGGACCTAAAGTCCAAACCGGTCATAATAAGTAAAAATAATTGCGGTCGAGACATTTTAATGATACTTCTTGGCCAAGAATGCACGTTTTACTGAGCTAGTCTGCTTTTAATGTTCTACCTGCTTTGAACCATGAGCTGTGTCGGCTCATACAGATTGCGGTCTGTACGTCGTACCTCTGCGTCGTTTCCCCTCTTGTCGCTGGACGGCACTCTTGCTCCACGTCTACCGGTCTGAAATGTTTGCGAGGCGGGCAAGTGCGGAACGGACAGTCACTGGGTTACGAAGAGGAAGGAAGTCGGTTGGAGGAAACGTGTGCCGTCGCGCGCCGGTGGTCTGTCTCCTGACGGATTCTCTCGGAGGGAACCGTTGCAGCGGGAAAGACTGATTATGATTAGATGTTTTTCGGTGCTCTGATCGGACACCTCTTTCCTATTGACGGGCCGTGTTGCGTGATCTAGTTTGACGGTGTTGGCTGGTTCTGTTGTTACTGCCCTGCTCCATGTGATTCTTCCCTGAGTTGTGAGTTTGGGCTTTCCAGGAGGTATGGATCCGCCGTAGTGTGGTCTGTATCGCATATACAAAATGTTTGAGCTTGCCCACCTCCGTGTTCGCCGAGGGTCCTGTGTTGCTTACCACTTAGTTGTGCTCCCCGGGTGTGACGATGGTGGTGGTAGTTTTTTATTGACTGGTTTTAACAGTGATCCTCCTTGCCAAATGACGCCTCCAACATAATCGCTGTAATCGTCTCTGCAAGCGGTGGGAATGTGACGGCGGTCGCAGGTGCTACTGATGCTGTCATGAACATGTGTGATTAATGTGCTCTTCTAATTATACACCCATCAAAAAAAGTTTTGCATCACCTCGGTTCCGAGAGTTCCGGAACCTGAATAGAAATCAACATAATTGTTATTTCCGCCCTTTTTATTGCTCATGAAAACCACACATTGGATGTTGTACCACCATAGAGCACCTTCAGAGGTGGCGGTCCAGATTGCTGTACACACCGGTACCTCTAATACCCAGTAGCAAGTCCTCTTGCATTGATGCATGCCTGTATTCGTCGTGGCATACTATCCACAAGTTCATTAAGGCACTTTTGTTCCAGATTCTCCCATTTCTCAACGGCGATTCAGCGTAGATCCCTCAGAGTGGTTGGTCGGTTACGTTGTCCATAAACAGACCTTTTCAGTCTATTCCAGGAATGTTAGGGTTCATGTCTGGGGAACATGCTCGCCATTCTAGTCGAACGATGTCGTTATCCTGAAGGAAGTCATTCACACGATCTGCACGATGGGGGCGCTAATTGTCGTCCATGAAGACGAATTCCTCGCCAAAATGCTGCCAATATGGTTGAACTAGCGGTCGGAGGATGGCATTAACGTATCGTACAGCCGTTACGGCGCCTTCCGTGCCAACCAGCGGCGTACGTCAGCCCCACATAAGGCCACCACAAAACAGCAGGTAACGTCCAAAAATAGTTCAAATGGCTCTGAGCACAATGGGGCTTAACTTCTGAGGTCATCGGTCCCCTAGAACTTAGAACTACTTAAACCTAACTAAGGACATCACACACATCCATGCCCGAGGCAGGATTCGAACCTGCGACCGCAGCGGTCGCGCGGTTCCAGACTGTAGCGCCTAGAACCGCTCGGCCACCCAGGCGGGCAGGTAACCTCCACCTTGCTGCACTCGCTGGACAGTGTGTCTAAGGCGTTGCCTCCAAACGCGCCTCCGACAATTGTCTGGTTGAAGGCACATGCGACACTCAGCGGTGAAAGGAGCGTGACGCCAATCCTGAGCGATCCAATCGGCATGTTTTTGGGCCCATCTGCACCGCCTACATGGTGTCGTGGTTGCAAAGATGGACCTCGTCATGGTCGTCGGGAGTGAAGTTGCGCACCATGCAGCCAATTGCGCACAGTTTGAGTTGTAACACGATGCCCTGTGGCTGCACGAAAAGCATTATTCAATATGGTGGCGTTTCTGTCAGGGTTCTTCCGAGCCATAATCCGTAGGTAGTGGTCATCCACTGTAGTAGTAGCCCCTGAGTGGCCTGAGCGAGGCCGGTCATCGACAGTTCCTGTCTCTCTGTATCTCCTCCATATCCGAACAACATCGCTTTGGTTCACTCCGAGACACCTGGGCACATCCCTCGTTGAGACCCCTTCCTGGCAGAAAGTAACAGTGTAGACGCGATCGAACCGCGGTATTGACCGTCTAGGCATGATTGAACTACAGACAACTCGAGCCGTGTACCTCCTTTCTGGTGGAATGACTGGAACTGATCGGCTGTCGGACACCCTCCGTATAATAGGCGCTGCTGATGCATGGTTGTGTACATCTTTGGGCAGGCTTACTGCCATCTCTGAACAGTCAAAGGGACTGTGTCTGTGACACAATATCCATAGTCAAGGTCTATCTTTAGGAGTTCTGGGAACGAGGGTGATGGTAAACTTTTTTTGATGTGTGTATTTTAGATTCTGATCTGGATAGATCTATTAGTATACTGAGTGCACTGCCGGAGAGCTGCGAAATTTTCTGTTTTCGTATCCTTGGGTATTGTAAAGCATGATTCCCTACTTGAATCTTGGAGCTTGATGGAGCCTGTGGGCCGTCTTGCTTTGGTATCTGACGGTTTCAACCGGAAGGGAAGTTCAAAATTGTTATTTAAAATCTACATAAACTATGTTTGTTGCTTGGTTATGTTAATATACTTATCCTTGGTTCTCGCCAGTGTTTAAATTGTACTGCTCCTGAAGTTCTTAGTTTAATATGTTAATCACCTTTTGACGGATGATTTGTATAGTATTCTGGTTTACTTGTTCAGGCAGCTATTTGCTGCAAATG
Organism: Schistocerca americana; assembly: GCF_021461395.2. NCBI lineage: Eukaryota > Metazoa > Arthropoda > Insecta > Orthoptera > Acrididae > Schistocerca > Schistocerca americana. The sequence goes on along the minus strand of NC_060121.1, from coordinate 320,255,222 downwards.
TGTTATCATACTAACTGTCCTGTTAGTGTTTCTAGGGGTCTTCTTGTTGCACGACCCGTATGTTACGAACACACTGTTGTTACCCGATGAGTCATCTACTGTTTCTGCAGTCTTTAGGTGCAGGTTGGCCGGCAAGTGTGAGCGCACCGGCGCGGCGGCAAGATATTACTGGCCGGCATTTGGGATTCGCCTCTGCCTTTACCTAGTGTGAAGCTGCTCTACGACTATGGTTTTTTCTTCTCTTGTTCGCGTGGGCCTAAATGTTTTCAGGGTTCGGGTATTTTTGTCATTTCGCTTGGATCCCTTGTGGTCCAGTTCCCTCTCTGTATCAAGTTTTCCCTAGTCAGCCGAACCATTTGCTGATCCATGTATCGCTTATATTTGTCAGATTTCTCAAAATACCATGTTATATTTTGATTTGTAATTTAAAACCATTTGTTATCTTTGAGATTTAAATTTGTTTAAGCATTTTGCCTGTTACTAAATTTATACTAGTAGTTGTTACATTTGATCCTCAAACATTTTGCTTTACATTTGCCAGGTCTCTTAAAGGATTGTGTTGAATCTTGGATGTGTAGTTTAAAACCGATTTGTTAGCCTGGTATCACTTTGCTATCGTAGTTGAATTGGTTAAGCCGTGGTGCTCCTTTGAATTCAAAGCATTCCATTCATTGTTCTAAAAACTTCTGATTTATAAAATATTATTTCTTTGTTTTAATTGTTTTTTAAATGTTTAATAATTGTGAAACTCTTGGAAGATAATGAATAATGTCATAACCTCGAGCCTAGGCCTTCCATGAATTTCTGTTAACCTGACTTGCTGGAGCTCAACTCTCAAGGGCTACTTCCAACGTAGTAGAGTTCCTTAACTTCGTGTAACTCGTGATCACAAATTTTAGTGTTAAGCTTCTGACTGCTCTCCTTTTTCCTACTTCTCATTACTTTAGTCTTTCTGTACTTTACTTTCAATTCATACTGTGCACTCGGTAGCGTGTTCATTCCGTTCAACAACTTCTGTAATCACTTTCATTGAGGATAGCAAAGTCATCAGCGAATCTTATTATCCGTGTACTTTAACCCTACTCTTCAACCTTTTTTTCATTTCCTCCATTTCTTCTTCGATGTATAAATTGAAGAGCAGGGGCGAAAGACTGCATCCCAGTCTTACATCTTTAATCAGAGCACTTCCTTCTTGGTCTTCCAGTTTTATTTTTTCCTCTTGGTTCTTGCACATAGTATATGTTAAACTCTTTTCCAGTAGTTTGCTCCTATTTTCCTAAGAATTTCGAACATCTTCCACCATTTTACATAGTTGAAAGCTTTTTCCACGTCAATAAATCCTATGAATTTCAAAAAATGGTTCAAATAGCTCTGAGCCCTATGGGAGTTAACTTCTGAGGTCATCAGTCCCCTAGAACTTAGAACTACTTAAACCTAAGGACATCACACACATCCATGCCCGAGGCAGGATTCGTACCTGCGACCGTAGCGGTCGCGCGGTTCCAGACTGCAGCGCCTAGAGCCGCTCGGCCACCCTATGAATTTGTCCTGCATTTTCTCCAGTCTTTCTTCCATTATTAAAGGCTATATCAAAACTGTCTTTCTGGGTCTTTACCGTTTCTGAAACCAGGCCGATCATCATCTAACGGACCGTCAATTTTCCTTTCCATTCTTGTGTGTATTATTCTTGTCAGCAACTGGAATTCATGATGTCTTAAGCTGATTGTGTGATACTTCTCAGACTTATCCGATCTTGATATCTTCGGAATTCTGTGATCATATTTTGCTGAACGTTCGATATTATGTCGTCGGTCTCACAGATTCTACACACCAACTTGAATAGCCGTTCTGTTTCCACTTCCCACAATGATTTTAAAAATTCCGATGGAATCTTAGCTATCCATTCTGCCTGATTTGATCTTAAGTCTTCCAAAGCTCTTTTAAATTCAGACTGTAATATTGGATCCACTATTTCTTCCATATCGACTGCAATTTCTTCATCTACCGTGTAATCAGGCAATTCCTCCCCGTCATAGAGGCCTTCAGTATACTCTCTCCAGCTATCCACTCTCCCCTGTGCGTTTTTCAGTGGAGTCCCGCCACGTCTTAATGTTAACGTCGTTGTTTTTAATTTTTCAGAATGTTGTTCTGACTTTTCTAGAGTACTTACGACAATCATTTCTTCTTCTATTTCTCCGCATTTTTCTTGCAGGCATTTCGTCTTCGCTGTCCTGTATTCCCATTTCTTTCGTTCCTAATGATTTATACTGTTGTATCCCTGTCTTCCCTGCATTTGTGTACTTGGTTGATCAGTTAAGAAATTTGTCTTCGCAGTTACCTTCGTAATACCTCTATATGTCTCTCCAGTATCAGTCATTGCTCGTTTAAGAGAAGTCTAGTCCTTTTGAACTGAACTGCCTACTGTGTTTTTCTCTATCGCAGTATCCACGTTTTTAGCGAACTTAAAACTCGTTTAATCCTTCCTCAGTATTGCAGTATCCCACTTCCTTAGACATTAATTCTTCCGTCCGACTCACTTGAAGTTTAGTGTACACTTCGTCACTGAATTGTGAACTGAGTCTATACCTCCTCGTGGGTACGCCTTACAATCCAATATCTGATTTCGGTATCTCTGCCTGGCAATGATGTAATCTAAATGATATCTTCCCGTATCTACCGATCTTTTACATGTATACCTCCTGCTCTTGTGATTCTTTAACCGATTGTTCTTGTTAGCAGCTCTTATTTAGTCCAGAACTCTGTTACTCTTTATCTTCTCTGATTCCTGTTACCAAGCCCATACTCTCCCGTTACACTTTACTCTGTTCCTTCCCCTACAACCGCGTTCCATACCCCCCATGACAATTAAGTACTGAATTACCCGTTCAGTATCATGTACTTCTGTCTCTTCCTCTTCTGCTTGCGACATCAGCATGTATACCTGAAGTACTGTCGTCGGTTTTGGTTTACTGTCGATTCTGATGAGAACAACCCTATCACTGAACCGTTCACAGCAAACTCACGCTCTGCCCTACCTTGTCACAACGAATCCTGCTCCCTTTATATCATTTTCTGCTGCTGTTGACAATTCCCTATATTCATCGTACCAGAAATAAGAGTCTACTTTCCATTTCACTTCACTGACACCCATTATACCAAGATTGAGCTTTAGGATTTCCCTTTTCAGATACACTTGTTCCCAATCACATTCTAACTTCTGACATTCCAGGCCCTGACACATATAATGTTACCCTTCTGTTCGTTATCTCATCTTCTTCTCAGGATCAACCCCTCCCGTTTGCAGGCCGTGCCCCATTCGCTTTGAGATTAGATTGTGGGACTAGTCCGGAATCTTTTGCTAATGGAGAGATCATGGCGACAGCTTTTAATTACAGGCCGCATGTCCTGTGGGTAATGCGGTGGTCTCCATTTCCTTCTACATCCTCATGTCATTTATCATTGCTGATTCATCCGCATTTTAGGGGCAGTTTCCCACCCCAGGGCCAAGACAGTGCCCTCAAGCTCTGTTCACTCCTCCGCGCTCTTTGACAACGCCGTTGGCAGAACAAGAGTGACATATTATTCCGAAAGCCTTTGGCCACCATTGCTGATGATTTTTACCCAAATTTTAAAGTAGTGGCAAGATTCGGATCTGGGACCCAGGACTTTCGATTACTAGTAAAAACACTACCTCTAGAATCAAGACCCACTTTTTTCACAGTGTTATATCTATATATTGTCTGTACTGTGTATCAAACATACGTGAAGATATTGACACTGCTGGTGTATCTTACAGTGTAAGATGCTCTTGACGCCTCCACTTGTGTACAAAAACGACCTTTCGGACAGCTTCCGATGGAAACTATGTCGCAAAGGCTCTCTAAAAATGTTGACTAAGTTTATCTCCATAATCAATGACTAAATTAAGCCAACACGTGTAGCAGGAGTTTATCCATCGGCGTCACACGTTCTGACAGTTTACCACAAACAAAACTACTAAAAACGATTTTTTGAGATATCTTTAATGTGGTGTACTACTCACAGGTATGACTATGGAGAGGCACCAAATATGTTACGTTGGCTTCATGAACACGTTCCGGCTTGTAAATTTCATAGACAGTGATGGAAACAAAGGAAAGTTCGATCTCTGATCGCGAACTAAAATTAAATTTTCTGTATCATTTATCAAAATACGTAAAGATTTCTTCTATGACACTGCAAAACACGTGTAGCCTATCGGCACTAGTGATAATTTACTGGTTAAGCTGCACTCGTCAACAATAATACTTAGATCTTTGTACCACAATTCAAGGAAAGAAATGCTGTCTATATTTTTTATCAGAACTGTGCCCATGGTATCATCGCCACATGTCTGACGCCTCTGAAGGCCGCGCGCAACCTTCCCACGTCGGTACTACAGTGTAGCGAGACCAACGGTTGCAACCAGGGAATGAGACGGAACAGCGGAGCCCCGGACTGCGTCAACCTGCTACACGACACGTTTCGCACAGAAGGTGCCTTTGGTCGGTATCGGTGGCATCGTGAATAGTACCGATCATTAAGCCTTTTTGAGTTATAGTGTGCTGTGGCGATTGGAATAGTCGTCGCCCAGGCGTCTGAATACCGGACATGTTCTATGTGGCTCAGCGGTGGTGTATATTTAACTAAGAGAACTCTGCGGGATGGGGAGTCCGAAAACTTGTCATGCCACTCATATGTACTGTCTTCAGATGGCTATTTTCGAGTCCCTTCCAGAGACAAATTCTGATAGTTGTGTTTGTCTTTTGTAACTGTTTGCATTGAGCAAAGATTGACGAATGAGGAACTGCAGTAATTGTGATAGGATGACCGCATGTGTTATATTCACTTCCGGTTGTAAATTTTTTCTTGGCCAACGTACCACATCAAATTAAATTAAACGTTTCATTGTAAAGTTTTTCTTGACATATTATTTTAAATCAATTATTTCGTGTTGTTTTTAAAAGTTTGGTTTTAAGAGTATCAGTGGATTTTACTGGATAGTTAGTTACAATAAAATTATGCTTAAAACTGTTGTGTTACGCCTACCTTCTCACCCCCAGCCCTGCCACTTAATGCTTTGTTACAAAAACACACAGTTTTGTTCAACAGCAGTACAAAACTGCCATTGCTCGCTTATTTGCATTACTGACACGAAAGTCTGTTCACAACTTGGGAAAGCTTACGTGCAAGCTCACGTGCATTTTACCTTGACTCAGCGAAATATAACATGCTTGGAGATTGTGCAAGTTTCGACCTGACTGAGAAAGCAAGGATGCATTTATGTTTAGAATAACATGCTCGCCATTGTGTCAATGTGCGTGCACGGAAGTCAGCAAGTTAAAACCAGCAAATGACTTACTCTACCACGCAGTGGAAACTACATGACAATTCGATGAAGTAGCAAAATAGCATACTGTTGTTCCAAAATTCCTCTTGTGTAATGAACTGTTGCTGTGCTGATCAGCAGAATATAGTCGTTGAGAAGAAAGTGGGCATAAGCCTGAAGTCCAGGCACCACTGAGCAAGAAGCCGTTTTTAGAGTGCAAGGCCAAGTGTTCTGGATGTTGACAGATGAGAAGACGCAGGTAGCATCCCCGAATGCCAAAGTCCTGAAATCTTACGTCTCTGGCACGGCTTCTGGACTAAATAAGAAAACTGGAGCAAATGAAGTCGTGGTGCCCAATAAAGACTCCTTGCCACTGCGACCTGCTTTGAGTTCTAAATCAGACTGCTGCCATTGGAGAAATACTGACCAGCCAGCACTCACATATAACCCAACATATGAGACCATCACTCTCATGTTTTAGCAGTATCCAGGTGTGCATGACAGCTAATGAATGGTAAATCGGATCACTTCCAAGCGAAAGATAACACAGGCATCTGTCATCAATGGACTTCACCATCAGAAGCTGCAGGTCCTCATCTGTGCTGAGGTTTGCATGGAGTTCCTTCACTTCTATCACTCCGCTGGATCACCTGTTGGGTGACTTCGTGCAGTTGGCAACCATCTTCTGGGTGGGCTGTGAATTTCAGCCTGAGCTGGCTTACTACCAAGTTACAATGTCACTGCCAGCCATCCTGTGCAGGCCTACATCATGGCTGATCATCAATGAGAGTGGGTGCATGCCACCATCTGCGGTAACGCAGGGGACCGTGGTTTTAATACTGTCTATCCATATGTGTTATCTCTGTGACCATGGAACACCCTAGACTCGAGAAGCAGCCAACGTAATTTCTCGCTCACAATACCTCACTGGCGTGAGCCTTCTCTATCAGCAGCTGTGGCTTCCCAGACGTGTTGCCTGTCAGGCTGGGAAACGCTGATGCCGAACTGCTGTGCGCCCTTGACCACATATTGTAAGTAGCCTGTTTGTATCTTTGGCAGCGCTATAGACTGTGTTAACATCGCTGACAGCGCTTTGCGCCATCGGCAAGATATTCTGTGGTTGGACGGACTAGCAGTTAGCGAATGGATGGAGAAGTGTATGGACATGGTTTGTTCTTAGTAGAGAGTTTGTGTTGGTAGGACTTGCATTGTAAAGTGAGACGCAAGGAAACGTAAAATGAGGATGGATGTTGTTGGGAATATTTGGGTTGTGGAATTATTGACAACTATATAATTTTTGGAACTGGAAGTTACATGAACAAGATAAAATTCTCTAAACACATTGTTTGTTCATCAACAAAATTTCTTTTGCTAACCATACGCCTCCTAGTACACTACTGGCCATTAAAATTGCTACACCACGAAGATGAAATGCTACAGACGCGAAATTTAAACGACAGGAAGAAGATGCTGTGATATGCAAATGATTACCTTTTCTGAGCATTCACACAAGGTTGGCGCCGGTGGCGACACCTACAACGTGCTGACATGACGAAAGTTTCCAACAGGTTTCTCATACACAAATAGCAGCTGACAGGCGTTGCCTGGTGAAATGTTGTTGTGATGCCTCATCTAAGGAGCAGAAATGCGTACCATCACGTTTCCTACTTTGATAAAGGTCGAATAGTAGCTTATCGCGATTGCGGTTTATCGTATCGCGACACTGCTGCTCGCGTTGGTCGAGATCCAATGACTGTTAGCAGAATATGGAATCGGTTACTTCAACAAGAAATACCTCCCCCCCCCCCCCTGTCAGTTCAAAATTGAGTTATAGTATTTATTCCACAACAAAATTACTATTGAGTGATGCCTCCATGAGGCCTCAAAATCGTAAGACTTCTGCATTCAGGATGCTGGTGCACTTCAATAATTAAGAGCCTGGTCAACCCTTATATATTGATCATCAATAGATAAGGACATTAATGACATTGCCCAGGCTTGCTTTGACTTTAGACTTCAGCAGTCTGTACCCCTACAAGTTTTTTCATCATGTCCACCTCTAACATGCACGTGGAATATAGGCCACTTTTATTTTTCTCATCTATCTATTTCCCAGTTCAGTGTGATTCATCGTCCTATACACCTACTCAAAATTTCTGTACATCTGTTTCTTCCTCACAATTATGTAGGAAACAACGGTCTGTATCTTGGAACAAGTTTTTGCTGCAGACGGCCTTCCAGTCGTAATGGCCTTAAGTTAACCTCGGATTTTTGTGTGCGACAGTGTTTTACACATTCACTGACAGCCTCATTCCATGCTGAACCTGCCGGGCGCTGTGACCGAGCGGTTCTAGGCGCTTCAGTCCGGAACCGCGCTGCTGCTACGATCGCAGGTTCAAATCCTGCCTCGGGCAACATCTTTAGGTTAGTTAGGTTTAAGTCGTTCTAGGTCAAGGAGGCTGACCACCTCAGATGTTAAGTCGCATAGTGCTTAGAGCCATTTGAACCATGCCTAACCTAACGGCAAGTGTTTGGTGAGGTTTTCAGAAAGAAAATGCACAGAAGTTCCCCATACGTTTTCCCTGAGCATCTACATCCGCATCAACATCTACATCAATACACCGCAATCCATCGCACGGTGCGTGACAGTTGGTACCCTCTATCACTACTTGTTATTTCCTTTCCCGTTCCATTCGCAAATAGAGCGACGCAAACACGATTATCTATATGCCTCCGTATGAGCCCTAATTTCTCGTACCTTCCTGGCCCTTACGCGCTATATAGGTTGATGGCAGTAGAATCGTTCGGTAGTCAGCATCAAATGTCGGTTTTCTAAATTTTTCTAAACTTTCGCCAACTCGAACAAGGAAAAGGGGAAATAGTAGTGGTACAAAAAGTACCCTCCACCACACATCAGACAAGAAAGCCGCTTAATATTACACTGTCATAGAGTTCTGAGCTATTAATTTAATACCAATGGCAAAATTTGTCCAGAATGCAAAGTATCTTCAGTGACACACAGTTGTGAGGGATGCTGAAAGTTTTCTCTAAGTCATCGAGAAGTTGGATTGAAATCAAGTGCAAAATTTGTACCGAACAGATAAACAGAAGAAAGCGATCAAATAAAAAAGTGTTAAAAACGAGAGTGCTGTCAATAAAATCTCAGATTTTCATACAAACACACATGATAACGTGCATGAACCGAAGAGTTAAATATCTTTTTATTTAGCAAAATGGTGTTGCAAAATTTGCGAAAAAGTAGTTTTTTAATAAACACCAGAAAATAACAGGAGGGCTGCACTTGGTCCAATCTTCGAATAAAAGTTTCCGAACGTTATTTGGGACTTTGGAGTATTTTCACTTAGCTTGGAATTTAGCTGTGCACTTTTACGTCTGAGAATTGCTAGATTTTTTAAAATATCAATTTTGTATCTTTTGTGTTGAGATGTAAAACAGTAGAATGTTGGATGGGCAATTACTTGGCTGCGATAGGTGCAACTACTACCCGAGCATCACGATACGGAGCCTCAGTTCAATCTGCAAACCCTGAAGATATACAGGGTGCCCCATCTATCTTATCCACCCAAAATATCTCTGGAACAATAACAGCTATTGGAAGACGACTTTCGCCTGTATCAATGTAGGGCTGGGGCCCATGAATATACATATTTGGAAACATTCTAAAACGAAAGTATATGTGTTTTTTAACACAAACTTATGTTTTTTTAAATGGACCTCCTATATTTTTTCTTCAGCAATCCATAGCATGACAAAGCACATACACAATGGCGTTGATTGCATCGCAATATTCCCATTACATCCCGAGATATTGAGACGCGAAGTTGACGCTTGAAACACCCGACATGCGCTGCTAGCGCACGTCCTGAGGCTCAGGCGTGAACCCCATGCTGCCCGTAATCGCAGCAGGATGGCAGCAGACCGTATTATTCGTTTCGGACCTCTTGATAAGTATGGAAGTGTGATTACGCATGTCAATCACATCGTGATTACGGGCAGCATGGGGTTCACGCCTGAGCCTCAGGACGTGCGCTAGCAGCGCATGTCGGGTGTTTCAAGCGTCAACTTCGCGTCTTAATATCTCGCGATGTAATGGGAATATTTCGATGCAATCAACGCCATTATGTATGTGCTTTGTCATGCTATGGATTGCTGAAGAAAAAATATAGGAGGTCCATTTAAAAAAAACATAAGTTTGTGTTAAAAAACACATATACTTTCGTTTTAGAATGTTTCCAAATATGTACATTCATGGGCCCCAGCCCTACATTGATACCGGTGAAAGTCGTCTTCCAATAGCTGTTATTGTTCCAGAGATATTTTGGGTGGACAAGATAGCTGGGACACCCTGTATATACAGGGCGAGTCCCTAACTATTGCCACCTAGAATAACCACATTCCCGCAAGAAACATTAGGTCTGTTACTGGAAGAAATACCTTTAGGATCAAGGAACAGAATATGGTATCAACACGATAGGTATCCGCCACATTTTTCGCTGATGACTAGAAATGAGTTGCAGAGACAATTCTCAAGTCATTGGATTGGACGCGGAGGAGATGTGTTGTGGCCGGCTCTTTCGCCAGACTTAACACCTCTGGATTTTTGTTGTTTGTGGGGGTTCGTAAAAGACATTGTTTATAAAGACGTTCCAACTACACCTGAAGACATACGAGAGAGAATTGTCAGAGCATGTGCTTCGATAAGTGCCGAAATGATAAGGAATACCACTCAGTCCATGAAAAGAAGATTGCAGCACTTCATTGATACCAAAGGTCATCCCTTCGAACACCTTCTGTAAATGTGCGTTCATACCACCTTTGTGATCTTCGTTGACCTTCAAAGACCTTACTGTTACTCATCATTGGATTCGTCTCGATTGCCGCTATATATATATAATACCATTTTAGGACAGTCCTCATCCCCTTTTACAAAGCAAAATGGACTGATAAGAAGTACGGTGGTTCACCGCAGAAACGGCAAGGAAAGAAAAAAGACCAGGATGGCAGGACATGTATTATCACTTCCAGCCTATGACAGGTAGCCATGAAGGGAAAAAATTAAAGGAGAAGGCAGAAAGAGGTCAAGCAAACAATTGAAGATGTTGGATGTGGGTACTATTCGGAGATGAAGAGACTGGCAAAATCGTAGCAGGTCGCATCGGGTCAGAAAGGTGCTCATTCAAAGAAGAGAGACTTGCAGTAAAAAAAGAAAAAAAACGCAAACTGTTTGGAACATGGCTGTGTCGATCTCCAAAATGTCCCAACAGCTGCAGAGGCAGAAAACGAGGTAGGCCAGAGTAGAGGAAGAGTCCAGTCGATATTCTCCACAAAGGGCGCCCTTTGTGACCCGAGTAATTGCAACTGCGCCTGTATTTCGCGTCGTTCACTTCACTCAAGTGCGTCTTGGCACTCATTTTCTTATGTCTCTCCCCATCTAACGCAGTAATTCTATAGTGACATGCGAGTGTAGGCAGTTTACATCAGTAAGACTGGTAGTTCAAATGAGAATAGCATTCGTAATATTAAGTTGATAGGTATGACTCGTATGTTAGAATTCTTAACGAGAAGATGGAAAAAATGTCATAAAACTGACTTCTTGTCAAAAGAATTCGTTCATTCATTTTTAAATATGTAACTTAACTTTTAGTATTTGAGGTTAAGCGAAAGTGCAAGGGTCTGAAGCTACTGAAGGACAATAGCCTACGACAATTATTATTGGACGGCATCAAGCAAACATGTAAGTCTAAATTAGTGGTAGTGCTTGTTCTCACACATTATGTAGAAAGTCCAGACGTCATTCAACATTATTTGAACAGAATGGAAATAAGAATATTAACTTTCTTGGTTAGGTGAGAACGAGCAAGTTGCAGTGGGGAGCGATTTGCTGTTGTGTAACCACATAAAAGTAACGGTAGTAAAGGCAGATGCCATCCCAGGGGGAGGGAGAGGGGGAGAGAGAAGTTGTAAGGCATGAGCGCAATACGACACAGTGGTAGCTCCTTGTTGTTCACACTGTAATGGTCCAAAAAGCGCTGTCAGGTTGTTTCAGTTCTCGCTTAGAAGTTATACGGAGCAGACGTTCGTGCTTTGCTAATGCAGAAATGTAGAGGTATCATTTTCACCTTATTCTTTAGTTCCGGTCTGAGTGAACTGAAATTCCTTTTCGTCGCATTGATGTTTGCTGAGTATAGAAGAGTACAACTAATATGTTTTTCTGTAATGAATTCTCACATATACCAGTACTTGAATAAGAGTCAATGTTGTATCGCCACACACCAAGGCAGCTGGTCGAATTATATTATTCCACAAGAAATCAAACCTGATTAAAAGAAAAGAAAAAACGTTTTGAACTAAATTAATTCATCCCAAGTAATAGAGTACCGAAGTTGCTGCACTGTTTATGTCAAGAATATGCCGCTTCAAATAGTGAAACGAGTCTGACAGTTGTTTTCTTATATTTCCTTTTTATTTTATTCTTTATGTAGAGACAGAGAGAGAATAAAATAAATTTCGTTTGGTTTCATCATTCATTAAGCTTTGAACTAAGTCAGTGACAAATAATTAATAAAATTAATGTCAACAAAATAGAGTGACTAAGGTGGCATTGCACCACGTAATCGAAACTATATTTTTAAAAACCCAATAAAAGAAAAACAATAATTAGTAAAAAATTTGATTTGCGTGACTGTCACTCACTACCTGCAACTAATTACGCATCTTATTCTCAGTACTATAATAGTTTTAAGCGCAGCACAACGCTAAGTAAGTAATTATATTTAAGAAAGCACTTAGGTATTTTACATGGTGCTACACCAGCATGACTGTGTTACTATTACCTCTGGTCCTGTGTGGGAAGAGAAATACAAAAAATACATTGTTTCCCCAGTTGATTTTCTTTATGTGTACGTTGGTATTTAAGAAGCTATGCAGTGGCTGTGAGCTTCACAAAAATAAAAAAATAATTTGCAACACTGCACAGTCTAAGATTCATTGTAAGAATCCCCAGGTAACGTTGTCCACTTGAAGAAGCTGGTTTACAAAGCTACTTTTCGACGCCATATTGCCGGTCAATCCTAGAATGAGGTAGGACTCGCAGAAGATGTTCAAGGAAGACAACGCGATACGTCACGTAATCGTTCAGTGTCACAGCAAAGCTCGTCCGATTGCAGTGGTAGTAGCTGCAGAAGAGGTGTTCTGTGACAGGGTGCGATTTACTGTTGAAATTCTGAGGGGTACGTTGTAGAGGATACATACATCTTGCATACACCCCACAAAAACATCGTGAAGGTAAAATCAGAGAGATACTAGCTAATATGGAGGCTTACCACCTCAGTTGTCCTACTGTGCACCGTCCGTGGCTGCCATCCACAATTAGATGGCTTGCAGAGAATGGATGTACACAATCTGATCAATAGATTCCAGAGACTCCTATGTCATATTGTCATGTTCCGGCCTTTGTATCTGCACAGTGAGAGCACCAATGTGTGCAAACGTAGCTAACCACTTATCACGCAAATGGACAAAATATCTGAATTGTCTTCTCAAGCCCAGGGTGTTAGACATTCTAAATAAATATGAACTTGGCCCTGTAAGGCAGCTAATATCAGGTGTGGATCATAACTAAAATCATTAGAAATGTTGCTGTCACGTAACTAGAATGCATGAATTAATAAAGGTGAAAGTTTGGGGTCTATTCTAGGAAGACAAAACAGCTATTCCCTTTTTTATTCTCCATATAATTTATCAACTGAGCTTGCAGAGGTCAAGTGATACACAACAATCATGTTCAATTTCTTTTGACACTCAATAACAAAATATTTAACTTTTGGACATATTGAATTTACCATTATTAATCGTTATCTCTACACATAAAAAATATTTTTTCACACGAAAGAATGATTAAAAATCTTCATCAGCTCATTTAGATCTATGTTGTTATAGCTGGTCAATGCACTGAGTTGGCGGCGAATAAATTTTACTTTTTGAACCAATGAAAAAAACTCATGTACTCAATGTGAGGGTAGGATAATATCCTAGCTTCCAATATTCAATGGTCAAAGCGTACGCAAGCTGGAGTGAGCAAAATCTAGTCTCAACGTTTACTGTGGCCTAATGCGCGATGGTACTTTACCAAGTAGCATCTGCAACATCATTGCCTCTGTGCTGGATCTGAAACTCTAATTCCCTACTCTGGCCTTGACTGAATGCACTCAGACTCAACTGTCCTGCATTCCATAGAATGTTAATCTTTCCCTGTTGGCTATTGGCTATTGCACACTCACTAAGGGTTGGAGCTATGTGCACAGTTTCTTTGCCTGCAAAAATTCCTGCAGGAATTATCATCTACCACTTTGCTATCTGCTGTCACAATACGTGAAGTGTATTGACCTCAATTTGCAGAAAGCAAAGCTCTCAACGCCCTCGTTACTTTCCACACACTTGTGTGGTCCGCCGCAAGATGAGAGAGAGAGAATTAGCCATTTTAGTTCTAAAATGCTTTTATATAATGGGGATCTCCCCCCTACCGTGTCGCGTCTGGGTCGTCCAGTATGGCCTCAGCCAATCACCGTCTCGCTAGAGGTGAATTTTGTTTTTCTTGCTGTTTCGCAGCCTAGCCCTGTTAATGCAGTGCAGCCACTTACCCTCGGTACCGGCCGTATTTACGTTAAGGGGAATAATGTATCGTTCTGGCCTTATCCTTTTCTGCACTGAAGCACGCCATTTTCTTGTCAATGGAATTTTCCAATGCCATTAACCACCTGCTTGGTTCTTCTCCAAAATGCATTTCACTTTAACTTGTTTATTCATGAGCCTGTCCATATATTGAGAGATATTGTTTTGTTAGTTTTTGGTACATGAGATTAACTGCAATTGACTTTTATTGACAATATGTAATTACTATTTTCTGAGGGTATCATACTGTATTGTACTGTCGTCATAACGACAGAACGATATGAGCTCAAGGTCCATAAAATCCGGATGCCTTACAATATGGAATTGATCATTAGATGTTATAAGAGGTGGACTCGTCAATATCAAAAGGCATGATGTGAAAAACAATTCTGCTGACAGATGAAAAAAATTTTGTTAAAGTCAAGACATATTATTTATGGAGTCTGTTTTTTAATGGCCTTTGCAAGCTGCTTCTACCCTCCCCAACACCGTGTTGCCCTGCCATCACACCGATGCAGGCAAATTTTAAAACAAGGGATCCTTCATTTGTCAATACAAAGTCACAATATTCACTAAATTATATATCTTGCCTGGAAGCCATGAGTACACCTATAACCTTTTGACTAGGAGCAATGGGTACACCTATGACCTTCTAACATTCTTGCACTTGACAATGCGACTTTAGGCCAAGAAAGCAGTTCTGTATCAGTACAACAAGAATTTTACCAGCTGCCGGCTTAACATGTTTTAAACAGGTGCGGACGGCGAGAATACAAAATACTTCGATGCACAAAAAAAAAGCGGGGAGTATTATGCTGTCTCTAGAGAAACATTAACAGCAGAATGGGTCAGCCAGGAGGGCTCAGTGACTTCGAATGTGGACCAGTCACTGGATATCATCTGAGTAACAAGTCCCTCACCGACACTTCCACTCTTCCAAAGGCGCCCAAGTCGACCGTTGGTGATGGAACGCGAGGCAACAACCACAGCTAAACCAAGACGATGGAGGCCTCAGTAGTGACGGACAGCAATCGTCGACCAGTGCAGAGGGTGGTTGCAAGATATCACGCTCAATCGGCGGGAGGAGTCATTCATCAATTCCAAAGTGCAATCAACAGTTCAGCTACGACAATAACTACTGGTAGGGAGTTGAAAAGAATGCGATTCAAGGGTCAAGCAGCTCCTCATAAGCCAAAGATTTTTGCAGTCAGTGCGAAGAGACGCTAGACATGGTGTAAAGGGTGACATCACTGGACAATGGACGACTGGAAACGAGTACTTTTGAGTGACTAATCACGCCGTACTCTTAGGATTGGCGAATGTCTGGAGAACGTTAATTGCCATTATGTGTAATGCCAACAATAGAAGGTGGTTAGGGTGTGGACCTTTAGTGCGCTTAAGAAAACGCTAAATGCGAAAGGACATGAAAGTATGTTGTGAGTAGTAACGGTGTGATAATACCGTTACTATTACACTTCCTTAGGTTACACCTGACATTACCTATTCATCTGTCGATTTTGTACCATTACCTGGAGTGTAATACGCAGGGTGTCTGTCCTGAGACTCGTCAGGGACATTTTCTCTGGCATTTCAGAAGATATTTGCAACTTTGTTTTTGTACTGCGTAGCTGGAGTCAGTCCAAACAAATAGTGCCCATCAAGTCTTTCATGCGACGCCCAATTTCGACGGAAAGCGTCGGTTTGTTTCCGTTACACACAAGATGATTATTAAAGTGGAATTTTAAATGCCCATTCGACGGAGCGATCCGACTTTAGTCTGGGTCGATATTTGTGTTATCGATATGTATTAACAGGGACAGTAAAAAACAAAGAACAGCCAGTACTCCACCAGCTGCCCCGCCCCACGCTAACTGCTATCGCCAAGCACCCAGCGCTATTGAGAAGGTAAACTCGCCATCGCACCCCCAGTGGATAGCTTGTCAAAAACTGAACACGTCACGTTAATGGCCAGGGGAACAGTTCATAGTTTTGTGGAAAAGAAAATGCGGCACGAAGGAAATTTGCACACGGATCTCTTCCCCTTTGCAGTCCAACACCGTTACCACATAACCAAGGCTCCGGGGCTATTTGCATTCGCTCGCTGTTACAAATCTTGAGGTTGGACCGTTCACTGTTTCTACACTCATGCTCATAAATTAAGGATAATCCTGATACATGGTGAAACAACGCTCTGTTTGGCGGTTTGTGGGTTTAAATCACCTTGGGGTGCATTGGACATGCGGTCGTCGCACAGTGGCAGTGGCAGCAGTCCACATACGCAGAGGTGTGTTGGTGCATGTCAGAGTACGGTGTAGCGAGTAAGTTTCCAGACATTTTCAGACGTGCTAATGGTGACTGTGTATTGAAAATGGCTCAAAGAACACATATTGATGACGTTATGAGGGGTAGAATACTAGGGCGACTGGAGGCTGGTCAAACACAGCAGGTCGTAGCACGGGCTCTCCGTGTGCCACAGAGTGTGATCTCAAGATTATGGCAACGATTCCAGCAGACAGGAAACGTGTTCAGGCGCTACAGTATGGGATGTCCACAGGATACAACACCACAAGAAGACCGTTATCTCACCATCAGAGCCCGCAGACGACCACGGAGTAGTGAAGGTAGCCTTGCTCGGGACCTTACTGCAGCCACTGGAACAGTTGTCTCCAGACACACAGTCTACAGAAGGCTGAACAGATATGGTTTATTCGCCCAGAGACCTGCAAGATGCATTCCACCGACCCCTTGTTAGTGACTCTCGCCGGGTTTTCATGTGGCGTCAACCAGGAACCAGATACCTACCCCTTAATGTCCTTGAAAGGGTCCTGTATGGAGGTCGTGGTTTGACGGTAGGGGTGGGATTATGATTGGTGCACGTACATCCCTGCATGTCTTTGACAGAGGAACTGTAACAAGTCAGGTGTCTCGGGACGTCATTTTGCACCAGTATGTCCGCCTTTTCAGGGGTGCAGTGGGTCACACTTTCCTCCTGATGGATGTGATAACGCACGGCCTCACCGAGCTGCCATCGTGGACGAGTACCTTGAAACACAAGATATCAGGCGAATGGAGTGGCCTGCCTGTTCTCCAGACCTAAACCCCATCGAGCACGTCTGGGATGCTCTCGGTCGACGTATCGCTGCACGTCTTCAGACGCCTACGACGCTTCAGGAGCTCCGTCAGACACTGATGCAAGAATGGAAGGCTATACCCCAGCAGCTGCTCGACCACCTGATCCAGAGCATGCCAACCCGTTGTGCGGCCTGTGTACGCGTGCATGGTGATCATATCCCATATCGATGTCGGGGTACATGCACAGGAAACAGTGGCGTTTTGTAGCACTTGTGTTTCTGGACGGTTTTCTCAACATCACCAATACCGTGGACTTACAGATCTGGGTCGTGTGTGTTCCCTATGTGCCTATGGTATTACCGCCAGTTTTGAGTAGTGCCACGTTGTGTGGAACCATATTCTGCAATTATCCTTAATTTGTGAGCATGAGTGTATTTTGCTTCTTTTTTCATAGTTCAGTAAAGCTTCCTCCTGTTTTCATGGTCGGTATGTATTCAGTTTTTGACGGACTGTCCACTGGGCCATCTTACCATGGGGGTGCGGTGGGGAGTTTCCATGTGAGTCGCTGGTGAGTTGTTATTTATTCTTCTTTTACTATCCTTGTTAATACATGTGGGATACAACAAATATCGCACTAGACTAATGGGGCATCGCTCTACAAAATGAACATGTAAAGTTCCGCTTCAAAAATAATTTTGTTTGTAAGGGGAAACAAACTGAGGCTTTCCGTCGACAATGGGCGTCGCGTGAAAGACGTGCTGAGCAGTATTTGTCTGGGCTGACTCCACTTAAAAATACAAAAAACGAAACTGCGAATCTCTGCTGAAACACCAGAGAATATGCGCCTGACTGCTCTTACAAGAGACACTCTGTGTATTTATTACCTTCGACCCATCTCAACCAACCTCAGTGGGCTGTGGTCAGTTCTTGAAGCTTCATGTTTGTTGACTGCTGTATCAGTATTCACTAGATTGATTTCCCTGAAGGTCTGCCGCAATCATCAAGCAGAAACGGAGTGTTTGTACGCTACTAGGTGGAGACGTCTTATTTCACTAGGTCATGAGTGTATTAAAATATGACTGACCTCACCCGTTGGATGCAGTTCTTGGGGACTGCTCGACTTCCCTGAAGAACAGCGGCCCGGCGCAGCTAGCTGATCGTCAGCTGTAAGGACACTAAACTTGGAAACGGCACCCACGACTGAGACGCGCGATAAGCCAGCGCCATAGCCGCGTTACGTGTAAGCAGTTTGCACAGCTCGGATGGTCTGCTATCTCTCAGGGCCTCAGTTATCTACATCGCTGGCCCGATTTATAGTGCGAGACAGCGACCTGTGGCTGAGGATCCAACAGAGTTATATATACTGCGTATAACCACGTGGTACGGCTAAACTTTTAGGACACATTCCACATACGTGAAGACCCAACAGTACCGACCGTCCACCGTGTCATCCTCATCCCACAAGCGTCACAGGACGCGGAGACGGAGGGGCATGTGGTCAGCACACCGCTCTCCCGGCCGTGTGTCAGTTTACGAGACCAGAGCCGCTACTTCTCAATCAAGTAGCTCCTCAGTTTGCCTCACAAGGGCTGAGTGCACCCCGCTTGCGAACAGCGCTCTGCAGACCGGTTGGTTACCCATCCATTTCTAGCTCAGCCCAACAGTGCTTACCTTCGATGATCTGACGGGAACCAGAGTTACCACTGCGGCAAGGCCGTATTCCACACGCATAACCCAAAAGAAAATACGTTATGCGGGACATGGGTCTGTTTCAATGATTGAAGTTAGTTCCTACAACTCTTTATCGTGTATTGATACGGGAAAGACAGCAACATAATGTAGGAGCATACAGTTTAAAATTCTTTCATACACGAATTAATAAATACAGAGCCATATAACGGCTGCCAGTCATTGACGAGTGCGCGAACGTTTGTGCATTTAACCTAACTTTACAGCTAAAGAGACCAGTTACCGACTGAAATAGTTTAAGGTAATTATTTAAGGTTAAGAGTCAAAGATAATTAAAGTTTAAATTTCTATCCACGGTTGGGTTCGTTAGCGTATTATCTCTTTGATGTGATGGGGTATACTACTGACGCAACTACTTTCTCTCTTCTTCACTATTCCATTAGTAAACGATACGTGGAAAAAAACGATTGTAGGAAAATTTCCAGTCTTTTCGCTGTCATCATTTCACGAGGTGCATGCTGGTTGAAGTAATATGTTTCCCAGCTCATCCCGCAATGTACTCTCTAAAAACGCTAACAACAACCCTCTCTGTAATGCACAATACCTCTCTTGTAATGTCTGCAGCTGGTGTTCGTTGAGCATCCCCGTAATGCTCTTGCGCTGACTAAAAGATTCCGTGACGAAACTCGTCACTCTTCGTTGACATTTTTCGTTCGTGTCCTCAGTTATTTGCTAAATGTATTCCAACTCCTGTCTTCTAGTACAATTTTCACCCTCTACTGCTCCCTCTAGTACCATAGAAGTTATTCCCCGATGTCTTAACACATGCTCTGTCATTATGTTCCTTCTTCTTGTCAGTATTTTCTGCATACTCCTTTGCTTACCGCTTCTGCGGAGAACACTTTCATGTCTTATCACTCCTCACACTTTTCAGCATCCTTCCATCAACCCACTCCAACGCTTCAGATCTCTTCTTTGGTTTTCCCAAAGTCCATGATTCATTACCATAACCTACATTCTCTGAAATTTCTTCCTCAAATTAAGACCTGTGTTTGGTACTAATAGACTTCTTTCGATCAGGAAAGCTGTCTTTGAATATGCTAGTCTGCCTTTTGTCCTTGTTTCACCCGTGTTATTTTGGTTCCACAGTAGCGGAATTGCTTAAAATCGTCTCCTTCGTGGTAACCAACTTTTATGATAAGTTTATCGCCAATGTGGTAGAGCCCACTAACAGAGAGATCACCGGATGGAACTCCAGTCGGACCTGGAAGTTTTCAGTCCGCTCTTCACCTCTTACGGATGTGCAGTGTCGCCAGGAATATTACGTCAAACTGTAGGTCTCCTTTCCCCGGATGCATAAATATGGAACAGTATAGACACGAAATTCGTCGACGCGTTGTCGAACTGAAAGACTTGCCTCGGCCATGGAAGCACACGACATTATCATTGCTGCTGCTCTTCATCTTTCTGTGGTTTACTCTGAATCCGTATTTTGTACTCATTAGAGCATTCAGTTCATTCAGACTATAGACCCATTGCACTTTTAAGTGTCTGCTATAAACTGCTGGAGAGAGTACTCTATAATAGAATTGCACCAACAATCCTGAAACACATTCCTGTAGAACAGGCTGGCTTCAGACGAGACCGCAGTTGTAGCGATCAAGTGCTAGCGTTGGCGACATACATAGAGAAAGGTTTCGAAGACCTGAAGAAAACAATGGCCTTGTTTATTGACCTAACATCAGCATATGGTACAGTGTGGCGGAAAGGCATGCTTCTTAAGTTCTTAAGAATAATTCCATGTAAAAGAATTGCACAACTACTCAATAACATGCTGTCCAACACGAAATTCCAAGTTCACCTAAAAGGTCAAGTAAGCAAGGTATACAGTTTAAATGACGGACTACCACAAGGATCAGTATTGGCCCCCCTACTTTTCAATTTATATGTCGCTGACTTGCCAGAAACGAAAGCAAGAACATTTATCTATGCTGATGACATAGCCTTGGTGTCGCAGGCTAACGATTTTACAAGTTCAGAAATGACTCTCACTCAGGACCTGCAAATTCTAGATGCATTTTTTAATGGATGGCGATTCAAACTAAACAGAAATAAAACTGAATCCTCCACCTTCCATCTGAGTAATAGGCATGCTCGCTATAAACCGCAAATTTCCTTTAGAAATCAGTTGCTGTTATATAACCCATTCCCAAAATATCTCGGCGTGACCTTGGATCGTTCGCCAACATATAGAAAACACCTAACTGAAACAGCTTTAAAAATGAGAACCAGAAACAATATATTACGCAAACTCTCCGGAACAAGCTGGGGAGCTAAGGCATCAGTACTCAAAACAACTGCCCTCTCACTTGTATACTCTGTTGGGGAATACTGCAGCCCAGTATGGCTGAACAGCGCTCATACAGCCATGGTAGACACGCAGCTGAATGTAGCCATGAGAAGCGTATCCGAGACAGTAAAATCCACACCCACAGAATGGCTACCTGTTCTGTCTAATATTGCACCACCGAAGTTACGACGTCAAGCAGCGTTGAAAAGGGAATGGGAGAAATTCTCCAAGAATCCCGAGTTACCGCTACACCAGGACTGTGATGCCACTCAAAGGCAACGTCTTAAGTCCAGGAAACCCTCCTGGAGACTTGGAAAAAGGCTTACTTCTGAAGGATTCCAACCAGAAACAGCATGACGGGAAGAATAGTTCGCAGCCAATTCCGATTCTGCAGGTCTCATTGCTGATCCTACACGAGTCTCTCCTGGATTCCACTTACCTAGGAGGTCGTGGACCACCCTAAATCGCATACGCACCAAGCACGGAAGATGCCAGGACTTGAAGCATAAGTGGGGAATCGCTGAAAGTGCCAAGTGTGACTGCGGACACCAACGACAAACAATACACCACATTGTCACAGAGTGTCCCCTACGGAAATATGCTGGAACTCTGACCAGCATAGATGAGGTCTCTGAGGAAGCAATCTCCTCGCTGGATACTTTAGATATTAACCTATAGTTTTTATTACAACTTGTAGCTCTATTTGTCAATATTACTGTTTATAAAAACCACATTTTCTTTTTACATGTAACTCATCCTAGTGTTTTTATCCATATGTATATTATTGATTTATCGATCTAATCTAAGACTTTTATTACCATAAATGAGTGTAATCTATTTTATTTGTAGTATATGCATATTATGTTACCAGTAACATCTTTGCTGTTCAATTCAAGTAATGTATCCTTGATGCCAAACGAAATAATAAAAAAAATTCACACGTCCCGTAATTCTTCTTCAATTCACTAAGAATAGCAATGACATCGGCGAGTCTTGATATTTTGACACTGATTTTTAATCCCAGTCGTGAGCCTTTCTGTTATTTCCACCATAGATTCTTCAGTGTAGGCTATAGATTGACAGGCTATAGATTGTACAGTAGGGGTGGAAGATTACATACTTGTCGTATACCGTATCTGATACGAGCTTTTCGTTGAAGGTCTCCCATTGGCATTGTTCCCTCCTGGTTCTTCTACAATACCCGCCATTCCCTGCAGATTACGCCTCGCACCATTGTACTTTGTCGAATGCTTTCTGCAGGTCAACAGATCATATAAATATAGCTTAATTTTTCTTGAGTTTTCATTGTAGTCTTTCCACCGAAGGGCTCCCTACTCTGCGTTTAACAGCAGTATTCCCGCTGCATTCTTAAAGTTGCCATCTTAGCTTTCAATTTCGCCGATGGTTGTTTTTTCTTTTCTAAATGCTGAAACAGTCCTTTCGACATCCATTTCTCTATATTTTTCCCGCAGCCATTTGGCCTTGGCTTCTCTACATTTCCTATTTCCTTTATTCCTTAGTGCCCTATACTGCGGTATTCCTATCCTTTTTTGACCTTTTTGTACTTCCTCCTTCGTCGGTCTCGATCTGTTGAAGTATTTCTTCTGGTGCCTATGGCTAGTTCGCAGTTACCTTCCTTGTAACTATTCTTGAATCCTCAGTTTCCGTCATTGCCCTTTTTAGAGACATTCATTCCTCTTTACCTGGTCTACTGTGGTATTTATTATCGAGATGAACTTCAAATCCGTCTCATCATACCTCAGTACTTCAGTGCTCACTCTTTTCCACATTGATTCTTCAGCCTATTCACTGAATTGTGATCCGAGTCTATATCGGCTCCTAGGTCCGCCTTACAATCCAATATCTGATTTTGGAATCTCTCTGTGACCATGATGTAATCCAGTTGATATCTTCCCATGCCTACGTTTCCCCGTCCCCTACTTGTGATTTTTAAACACTGTATTCGCTATTACCAGCTGAAATTTTTTTACAGTATGCAATTAGTCATTCTCTCTCTCATTCCTACTATGAAACCCATATTCTCCTGTAACTCTTTCTTTTTCTACACCATTCAAATGTACCACGGTTAAAATGGTTCAAATGGCTCTGAGCAGTGTGGGACTTAACATCTGTGGTCATCAGTCACCTAGAACTTAGAACTACTTAAACCTAACTAACCTAAGGACATTACACACATTCATGCCCGAGGCAGGATTCGAACCTGCGACCGTAGAGGTCACACGGTTCCAGACTGAAACGCGTAGAACCGCACGGCCACACCGGCCGGCCTATACCACAGTTAGATTATCATCTTCCCATACACAGTGAATTACCTGTTCAATGTTCTCTTATACTTTGTCTACTAGTTCATCTTCTCCTTGCGACGTCAACGTGTGTATTAGGACTATTGTTGCTGCCCTTGGTTTGCTGTGAGTTCTGCTAAGAACATCCCTGTCACTGAACTTTTCACACTCCTGAGCCGTGCGTGGCTCGTGTTCCCGCCATCATGTATTTTACTCCCTGTTTTTAATGTACTTCCACCTCACTAAGTTAATTTAGATTACTACTGTCACTGAGTTGCTGCTTTGCCTGAACGTGAGCGGTGTTTGCAGTGCGTATCGAAATATCGCCTCTAGTAGTATCTTTGTTCGACTGCTATTACTTCCCGGTCGTTGTCTGTCGGAAACGAGTTCGGGTTGCGAGTTCGGGTCTGCCAGTCAGTTGGAACGTGTCTAGAGTGCAGTCCGGACCTGCCAGTTGGGGAGTTGGAATGCGGCGCTAGTGCAGTCGGGTTGGAGCAGTGAGGTCTGCGTCGACATGGCTCACCAGTCCGTTGCCGGCACGCATCACTTAAGCCGGGCCACGGTCTTGGTGGATCGTCGGTCGGTCGTCCTACTGGACGACACGTTTGGCTCGCCGATCGTTCATGAGTCGGCTGTGTATGAATGCATCGACTCCCGATTTGTCTTCGTGCGTGCTAAGTTACTGTTGGGTATGGTTCAGGTCTGCGTGCAGGTGTTTGTCAGGTTGTGTGTGCAGTTGGCGTTAGTTCCACTGACGACTATTTTGGATGTTGTCGGCATTCTGCAATCAGTCGGCCGGTTGCTGCGGACCAGGGAAGTTATCTCCGCGCGGTGCAGTCGGCTGGGTCCGCTGGCGGTCCCTGCCCAGTGTCGGAGCGTGTGTGGAGCTGTCCGATCGCTACGAGCTTCGTGGTTCACCGTTCCATGTTGTGGTGGTTCGTTTCGGTGGTTCGCTGTTGGGGGGATTTTCCTGTGAGCAACACCGACTGTTTCTATTGCTGAAATTTAGCCGCCATGTGGTGCAATTAACCATATTGGTTGGCTACAATTCGAGTGCACGAGCGGAATTTTCTGCCTTGTGGCTGTTAGTGTCCCAGTTACCTGCCCCGTCCACTGACGTAAAACCAGGCAGTGTTCTTTTTGTGTGAAGTTAACTATATTACCGTGTTTCAAATTCGAGTGCACCAGCGGAATTTTCGGCCTAGTGGCCGTTAGTGTTCCGGTTACCTGCCCTGGCCATTGACGTAAATTCAGCCAGTGTATTTTCTTCATCGTGTTGTCACTGTCCAGCATGGTGTCTAGTTTGACAGCTCAATGTATAATTGGTTGTGGGCGCCAATACTTTCTACATTGTTCCATTGAACTCCCTGTTGTATGCCTGTTCACTGACCTTCATTGTATATGTATTTCCTTTGCATTTGTCTTTTCAGATTTTCTGGCTTCCCTACTGCGTTCAACTTTCATCATTGGATGCATCTCATTTTATAAGCTGACGTAGCACCACGAAAGACAGTTTGTATTTTGTAACTTACAGTGACGCGTTGCTCTCTAATAAGCCTAGTGAAAACGTTTCCTCTAATATGTGTGCTCCTTTCTGTCTAATATTTTACAGTTACGATTTGCTTTCTGCCTTTCCTATTCTTTTTTAGTTCCGATGATGACAGCTTAACTGTTAAAATCAGCCAACCTAATTACCAATTTTTGCGATCAACATAATTGGAACAAGGCAAATGAGTTAAGATTAGGAATCGATGGTCCGAAATGACAGTGCGAGTGAGGCAAGTGTTTATAAACTGCTTATGTTTTTATTTTACTTTGAAAAACACTACACGTTCCTGTGTTATATGTCTACAGTGTACTTTTTTCTGCTATGTTTTTATATCAAGCTGTTAGTGTATGAAAGCCCAGTGGGAAATGGGATCGAGAGGCCTGTCAATCGCACGACGGCCAATAGCGTTATATGAGAAATTGTAGCAAAACTTTATGGACTGTTGTAATGCGGGCACTCAGACTGGCCGTCGTCAGTTTGAAAACGTGCTATGAGCTTAAACAACTCACACCTAATGCAAATATTTTTATGTCAATGAAAACCTAATAATTCATTTCCGAGCACTGAGTGCTTATCTCGAGCTACTCAGTTTAGTATCATCTATCATCTATACAGTTCTGTCCCTAATGGCTTGGCGCACCCTGTAGATGACCAAAGAATGCAACCAAGACTGAGAGTGAAATAGTTTAAAATTATCCATTTTCTGATGTGAGGTACGGGTTGCTATAAACTGGGCCACTGAACCACTTTATGCATCCCACACGCAATTAAACTATGCGTTTCGAGTAAAATACTCTCATCAGGTTTTCAAGTCTTAGCTCACATGAATGGTGACATCCTAATAGGAAAATCTCATTCACCATGCTTTCCAACCTGAGTTTGTGCTCCTCCTCTAATTTCGTCGTCGTCAACAAGATTTCAAACCCCAACCTTCCTACATAGGAGGCTGTTACACATATTCAACCAATGCCAGCAGATAAGTACCCCATTCATGGAAACAAGCAGAAGTAATATCTCTGTTCAAAAAAGGTGACCGGAAAGAATGTCAAAATTAGAGGTGTAATTCTTTTGAGCTTAGTACGCAAGTTATGTGCAAGAATAAAAAATAACACTTAAAATCGTTTCGCAAATTATCATTAGCGATTATTGGATGTGGAATAGGAACATCAATCATAGAAAATTTATTTACTCTGCTACAAGTAAGAGAGAAAAAGACGAGAAAATAACCTACAGACAATGGCATTTATAGTTTAACAATATGAACAGGAACAAAATTTGGACTCTTTATGCAAAAATGAGTATCCTATACAAGTTATTATAAACACGAGTGAAACAAGACCAGAAGAAATCTTAATAAATAATGGAGTACGACAAGGGTGCCCAAGACGGTCCATCCTCTTTAACATCTGCGTTAATGACATTTTGCTAAACTGGAGGCAACACATACAAAAAGGTATTAAAATTTCAAAAGACACCACATTAAATATTTTACCGTACGCAGATAATGTGTCGATACCGCAAGAGAAAGAAGGGGACTGTACGAGTACCTGAATTACCTTCGCAAGCAATACGATGCTGAGATTGCTAAAACCAAGACTAAAGAAGTGAAGATAATGTGATTTTATAACAAGTGTCGTCCTTCATTTATTTGGAACAGTAATAGAGATCTGGATTTAAAATTAGCTTAATTTAGAAATACATATGGCACCATTCATAAGATATTTAAAAATAAGAGCACGCAAGAAACGAGAGCAACATTTTATAAAAGTATGGCTCTTCCAGAACTTCTTCATGGAATTGAATGTAGCTTACCTACAGAAGGAACATAGATAAAGTACAAAGAGCAGAAATGAAATTTCGAAGGCGCACAAAAGACTACTCAACATCTGATCGGAACATGTACAAAGAATGGACAGTAAACGATTTCCGAGACTAGCCTTAACTCATAATCCGGCAGAAGGAAGACATTTTGGATAACCTAAGATGAGGCGGACAGAAAATTTGTAAATACGAAAGAAGCTCAATGCCAAATCTGTGAAGTGTAAAGAGAGCAGGAAATCTCGCTTCCTTATTTCCCATTTCGTCGGATTCATTCACAGCGCTATAACTGGCATTGAGGTAACTCGTTTTCAACACAGACTTAACTAAGTAGCCACACTCGTCGATGTGTTGCAATCCTAAAATAATACACTTCTACCTTGGTGGAGGCAAACTCATATTCGAGCCCGGGTTCGAGCAGTCCTTTCCAGTCACCGGGTACCCTTCGTTGCTCCAGCGATCTACGATAAACTGCTGCTAGAAGGTGCCAGTTCTTTCGCGTAATATTTGTAGAATGTTATATGTCCTGATGCTTTTTCGCTATTAAGCGGTTATAGTTGTTTTGTTATTCCGCCATCGGTTATCTCAGTATCTTCTATTTCAACGTTAGTACGATGATCGGAAGACGGGACCTTGTTACCATCTTCCGCGGTAAAAGCGGTTTTGACCGCTTACTCATTTTTAAGACCAAAACCTCTTACGGTTTTTATACTCAGATTGGTTAAGAAAATTTTATTTTCAAATTCTTAAAAACAATTCAGCAACCAAGATCGCACAAAATATCTCTTTAAGACAATCGGTTTCAGCATTCTATGCTGTCATCTTCAGGTCTTAAAAATCTTTTTGTTGTAAAACATTTTCATTTTAAACTGAGCCTCACGCACAAGATATCAAGTGAGTCTGTTGAAAGCAGTTGTCTGAAATAAAGAAATATTATGCGATCTTGGCTGCTAAATCGCTTATAACAATTGAAACAGATCGCCTTTCAATACTCTCAAAATGAGAAAATTCAGATTTCAAATTCATTGAACACTCCTCTCATTGCTCTGCTTACGTTCATTTTCGCTTCGTTCAGCATTTGTATGTCAGCTGAGTTTTGACAACTCTTGAATCTGTGATGAAACTCTTTTTGTTTACGTAGCGGTTTTCGAGCACAGCTATTAAACCACGGTGTCTCTTCCTTAAGACCTCGCTCAGAACATACTTGTCTAAGGCATACTAGACAATGGGACGTTGAACGTAAGTTGTGGAGTTCTTGTTGTTGGTACAGCGCACTATTGAAATCTAACTTTAACTAACCACTGAGAGAGGTTTAAGCTTTTTCTAACTTGCAGAGTCTACAGAAACTTAAACAAGATTATTTTAGCAGGAGGAAGTTCGTTATGGATGTTCTAATTTTATCACATACGAAGAAAAGATTTTATCTACAGAGAAAATTATGAAGGTTCTGGAATTTATATAAAATCTCATGACAAAATTCCACTTTTTTGGAGGAGAGAGCTGATGGCAGAATTAATGCAGAGCTTTTCCTGTACAGCCGTCCTGCCTGCATCTTCTCTCACCAAGTTACCAACTTGTCGTGCTGTAGACGCGAACCAGGATGATTCTTACTGGGACATCCAAGTGAGGAAGTGAAATCCGCAACAAGAGGTTATTACGTACTACGCCAAGAGGGAACACTATAAATTTTTTACATAAATCCGTGTTAGTTAGTTGGTGTTAAGCATGTAACCGCATAATGTTTGGAAAAGGCTTGACATTATGTTTAAAGTTTCTTGAAAGTCGCTAATTGCTCTCATTCTCAAATAATCGACAAATATTGTCTGGATATTTGCACGCAGTGAATTGCGCTACCTTAGGACATGAACATAGCTTCTAACTGTAATATTAGCCGGATTGTGTAAAGCTCTTAACGTCAAATTATACCTCTTACAGAGTAGCTTACGACAGCACTTTAAAATTTTAAATTCGCTCAGTTATTATAGGAAAGACTGAATACCAAATTTTTGTTGTCTCTAGAAGCCGTTAGACACGCAACCTGCAACTTGCACCACGAACCAAGAACCAGATTACCAATTCAGTAATATAGACTAGCAAACCGCCCCAGCATTACGTGCTTAACACTAAGTATTTGTAAGACTGAAGTGAGTGACAGACATTATTTAAGTAATGACAGATGTGATGTTATGGCCTAATCCGTGAAGATGGTCGCTGAATAAAACTGACGATATTTGGATTTTAATTAAAAAGAAACTGATGGCCGAACATCGATTTTATTTATTACTTGACGGCTGTTAGTAGTCACGTTCCAAAAATTTTCGTCTTCTATATGAAATTTTATAGATTTCCCCATCGCACCACATAAACACTAACTCCATACCAAAAATTACGTTCTTATTAGCTTAATACTACACAGGGTGGTAAAATGATGGTGACCGGGCCAAATACCTCACGAAATAAGCGTCAAACAAAAAAACTAAAAAGAACGAAACTCGTCTAGTTTGAAGGGGGAAACCAGATGGCGCTATGGTTGGCCTACTAGATGGCGCTGCCAAGGCTTCAACGGATATCAACTGCGTTTTTTAAAATAGGAACCCCCATTTTTATTACATATTCGTGTAGTACGTAAAGAAATATGACTGTTTTAGTTGGACCACTTTTTTCGCTTTGTGATAGATGGCGCTGTAATATTCACAAACGTATAAGTATGTGGTATCACGTAACATTCCGCCAGTGCGTACGGTATTTGCTTCGTGATACATTACCCGTGTTAAAATGGACCGTTTACCAATTGCGAAAAAGGTCGATATCGTGTTGATGTATGTCTATTGTGATCAAAATGCCCAACGGGCGTGTGCTATGTATGCTGCTCGGTATCCTGGACGACATCATCCAAGTGTCCGGACCGTTCACCGGATAGCTACTGTTGTGAATTGGCAGGAGCCAACCCACGGAGTTTGGAGGAAGCCGAAAGGCACGCGTTTAAGCTCACGCAGGCTGGCGTGAGGTCTGGAACAGGACAAGGAATTTAGACTTCAGAAAAAAAGGTGGTACTTGGTGAAATACTTAACTTTAATCCATCAATGTGGAACGTAGCTCTTGTCTGTACATTATTTACAATATCAATAGCAACTGATAATGGCGCCTTGCTAGGTCGTAGCAAATGACGTAGCTGAAGGCTATGCTAACTATCGTCTCGGCAAATGAGAACGTATTTTGTCAGTGAACCATCGCTAGCAAAGTCGGCTGTACTACTGGGGCGAGTGCTAGGAAGTCTTTCTAGACCTGCCGTGTGGCGGCGCTCGGTCTGCAATCACTGATAGTGGCGACACGCGGGTCCGACGTATACTAATGGACCGCGGCCGATTTAAAGGCTAACACCTAGCAAGTGTGGTGTCTGGCGGTGACACCACAGTTACGTTATTTAAGGAAACAGGAACTGTACAGCCACATGTGAAAAGTCAAGCACGACCTGCAACAAAAGATGATGCCCAAGTAGGTGTTTTAGCTGCTGTCCTGGCTAATCCGCACATCAGTAGCAGACAAATTGCGCGAGCATCGGGAATCTCAAAAACGTTGGTGTTGAGAATGATACATCAACATCGATTGCACCCGTACCATATTTCTATGCACCAGGAATTGCATGGCGACGACTTTGAACGTCGTGTACAGTTCTGCCACTGGGCACAAGAGAAATTACGGGACGATGACAGATTTTTGCACGTGTTTTATTTAGCGACACAGCGTCATTCACCAACAGCGGTAACGCAAACCGGCATAATATGCACTATTAGGCAACGGAAAATCCACGATGGCTGCGACAAGTTGAACATCAGCGACCTTGACGGGTTAATATATGGTGCGGCATTATGGGAGGAAGGATAATTGGCA
This sequence comes from Schistocerca americana, assembly GCF_021461395.2. Lineage (NCBI taxonomy): Eukaryota > Metazoa > Arthropoda > Insecta > Orthoptera > Acrididae > Schistocerca > Schistocerca americana. The sequence goes on along the minus strand of NC_060121.1, from coordinate 320,224,512 downwards.
CCCATTTTATCGATGGCAATCTAAATAGTGCAATGTATGCTGATTTGCTACGTAATGTTCTACCGATGTTACTACAAGATGTTTCACTGCATGACAGAATGGCGATGTACTTCCAGCATGACGGATGTCCGGCACATAGCTCGCGTGCGGTTGAAGCGGTATTGAATAGCATATTTCATGACAGGTGGATTGGTCGTCGAAGCACCATACCATGGCCCGCACGTTCACCAGATCTGACATCCCCGGATTTCTTTCTGTGGGGAAAGTTGAATGATATTTGCTATCGTGATCCACCGACAACGCCTGATAACATGCGTCAGCGCATTGTCAATGCATGTGCGAGCATTACGGAAGGCGAACTACTCGCTGTTAAGAGGAATGTCGTTACACGTATTGCCAAATGCATTGAGGTTGACGGACATCATTTTGAGCATTTATTGCATTAATGTGCTATTTACAGGTAATCACAGCATTCGTTCTCAGAAATGATAAGTTCACAAAGGTACATGTATCACGTTGGAACAACCGAAATAAAATGTTCAAACGAAGCTACATTCTGTATTTTAATTTAAAAAACCTACCTGTTACCAACTGTTCGTCTATAATTGTGAGCCATATGTTTGTGGCTATTACAGTGCCATCTATCACAAATCGAAAAAAGTGGTCCAACTAAAACATTCATATTTCTTTAAGTACTCCACAAAGATGTAATAAAAAATGGGGGTTCCTATTTTTTAAAAAAACGCAGTTGATATCCGTTTGACCTATGGCAGCGCCACCTAGCGGACCAACCATAGCGCCATCTGGTTTCCCCATTCAAGCTAGACACGTTTCGTTCTTTGTAGTTTTTTTTGTTTGACGCTTTTTTGGTGAGATATTTGGCCCGGTCACGATCAATAAACCACCCTGTATGTACTATATATATAATAATATGATCAGCGTCTAGGTCGTTTAGGAAGCTGACGATGGCTCCTACCGGCCTCCCGTTAGTAGTCTCATTACATACAGACAGAAAAACACGCCAGGAGACGTTAATTTTCCGGAATCCATGTTGATTCCTACAGAGTAGATTCTGGGTTTCCAGAAATGACATGATACGCGAGCAAAAAACATGCTCTAAAATCTACAACAGATCGATGTCAGAGATATAGGTCTATAGTTTTTCGCATCTGCTCGACGACCCTTCTTGAAAGCTGGGAATACCTGTTCACATTTCCAATCATTTGGAACCTTCCGTTTCTCTAGAGATTTGCGGTACACGGCTGTTAGAACGGTGGCAAGTTGTATCGCGTAAACTGTGTAGAATCGAATTGGTATCCCGTCAGGTCCACTGGACTTTCCTCTGTTAAGTGATTTCAGTTGCTTTTCTATTCTTGGACACTTATATCGATGCCAGCCATTTTTTCGTTCGTGCGAGGATTTAGAGAAGGAACTGCAGTGCGGTCTTCCTCTGTGAAACAGCTTTGGAAAAAGGTGTTTAGTATTTCAGTTTTACGCGTGCCATCCTCTGTTTCAATGCCATTATCATCCTAGAGTGTCTGGATATGCTGTTTCGATCCACTTACTGATTTAACGTAAGACCAGAATTTCCTAGGATTTTCTCTTAAGTCGGTACATAGAATTTTACTTTCGAATTCACTGAACGCTTCACGCATAGCCCTCCTTACGCTAACTTTGGCATCGTTTGGCTTCTGTTTGCCTGAGAGGTTTTGGCTGCGTTTAAATTTGCAGTGAAGGTCTTTGCTTTCGCAGTAGTTTCCTAACTTTGTTGTTGAACCACGGTGGGTTTTTCCCATGCCTCACAGTTTTACTCGCCACGAACCTGTCTAAAACGCATTTTACGATTGCCTTGAACTTTTCCCATAAAGTCTCAACATTGTCAGTGTCGGAACAGAAATTTTCGTTTTGATCTGTTAGGTAGTCTGAAATCTGCCTCCTATTGCTCTTGCTATTCCTATTTACTACCACATTCAGGGATGCTGCAACGGCTTTATGATCACTGATTCCCTGTTATGTGCTTACAGAGTCGAAAAGTTCGGGTCTACATCTACATCTACTTCCATACTCCGCAAGCCACCTGACGGTGTGTGGCTGAGGGTACCTTGAGTACATCTATCGGTTCTCCCTTCTATTCCAGTCTCGTATTGTTCGTGGAAGGAAGGATTGTCGGTATGCCTCTGTGTGGGCTCTAATTTCTCTGATTTTATCCTCATGGTATCGTCGCGAGATATACGTAGGAGGGAGCAATATACTGCTTGACTCCTCGGTGAAGGTATGTTCTCGAAACTTCAACAAAAGCCCGTACCGAGCTACTGAGCGTCTCTCCTGCAGAGTCTTCCACTGGAGTTTATTTATCATCTCCGTAACGCTTTCGCGATTACTAAATGATACTGTAACGAAGCGCGCTGCTCTCCGTTGGATCTTCTCTATCTCTTCTATCAACCCTGTCTGGTACGGATCCCACACTGCTGAGCAGTATTCAAGCAGTGGGCGAACAAGCGTACTGTAACCTAATTCTTTGTTTTCGGATTGCATTTCCTTAGGATTCTTCCAATGAATCTCAGTCTGGCATCTGCTTTACCGACGATCAACTTTATATGATCATTACACTTTAAATCACTCCCAATGCATACTCCCAGATAATTTATGGAATTAACTGCTTCCAGTTGCTGACCTGCTATATTGTAGCTAAATGATAAGGGATCTTTCTTTCTATGTACTCGCAGCACATTACACTTGTCTACATTGAGATTCAATTGCCATTCCCTGCACCATGCGTCAATTCGCTACAGATCCTCCTGCATTTCAGTACAATTTTCCATTGTTACATCCTCTCGATATACTACAGCATCATCTGCAAAAAGCCTCAGTGAACTTCCGATGTCATCCACAAGGTCGTTTATGTATATTATGAATAGCAACGGTCCTAGACACTCCCCTGCGGGACACCTGAAATCACTCTTACTTCGGAAGACTTCTCTCCAATGAGAATGACATGATGCGTTCTGTTATCTAGGAACTCTTCAATCCAATCACACAATTGGTCTGATAGTCCATATGCTCTTACTTTGTTCATTAAACGACTGTGGGGAACTGTATCGAACGCCTTGCGGAAGTCAAGAAACACGGCATCTACCTGGGAACCAGTGTCAATGGCCCTCTGAGTCTCGTAGACGATTATCGCGAGCAGGGTTTCACACGATCATCTTTTTCGAAACCCATGCTGATTCCTACAGAGAAGATTTCTAGTTTCCAGAAAAGTCATTATACTCGAACGTAATACGTGTTTCATAATTCTACAACTGATCGACGTTAGAGATGTAGGTCTATAGCTCTGCACATCTGTTCGACGTCCCTTCTTGAAAACGGGGATGACCTGTGCCCTTTACCAATCCTGTGGAACGCTACGCTCTTCTAGAGACCTACGGTACACCGCTGCAAGAAGGGGGGCAAGTTCCTTCGCGTACTATGTGTAAAATCGAACTGGTATCCCATCAGGTCCAGCGGCCTTTCCTCTTTTGAGTGATTTTAATTGTTTCTCTATCCCTCTGTCGTCTATTTCGATATCTACCATTTTGTCGTCTGTGCGACAACCTAGAGAAGGAACTACAGTGCAGTCTTCCTCTGTGAAACAGCTTTGGAAAAAGACATTTAGTGTTTCGGCCTTTGGTCTGTCATCCTCTGTTTCAGTAGCATTTTGGTCGCAGAGTGTCTGGACATTTTGTTTTGATCGATCTACCGCTTTGACATAAGACCAAAATTTCATAGGATTTTCTGCCAAGTCAGTACATAGAACTTTACTTTCGAATTCATTGAACGCCTATCGCATAGCCCTCCTCACACTACATTTCGCTTCGCGTAATTTTTGTTTGTTTGCAAGGCTTTGGCTATGTTTATGTTTGCTGTGAAGTTCCCTTTGCTTCCGCAGCAGTTTTCTAACTCGGTTGTTGTACCACGGTGGCTCTTTTCCATCTCTTACGATCTTGCTTGGCACATACTCATCTAACGCATATTGTACGATTGTTTTGAACTTTGTCCACTGATCCTCAACACTATCTGCACTCAAAACAAAACTTTTGTGTTGAGCCGTCAGGTACTCTGAAATCTGCTTTTTGTCACTTTTTCTAAACAGAAAAATCTTCCTACCTTTCTATTTACGGCTGAAATCATCGATGCAGTAACCGCTTTATGATCGTTGATTCCCTGTTCTGCGTTAACTGTTTCAAATAGTTCGGGTCTGTTTGTCACCAGAAGGTTTAATATGTTGTCGCCACGAGTCGGTTCTCTGTTTAATTGCTCAAGGTAGTTTTCAGATAAAGCACTTAAAAAATTTTCACTGGATTCTTTGACCCTACCACCCGTTATGAACGTTTGAGTCTCCCAGTCTATATCCGGCAAATTAAAATCTCCACCCAGAACTATAACATGGTGGAGAAATCTACTCGAAATATTTTCTAAATTATCCTTCAGGTGCTCGCCACAACAGCTGCTGAGCCAGGGGGCCTGTAGAGACATCCAATTACCATGTCTGAGCCTGCTTTAACCGTGACCTTCACCCAAATTATTTCACATTTAGGATCTCCTTCAATTTCCTTCGATACTATTGCACTTCTTATCGCTATAAACACGCCTCCCCCTTCACTGTCCAGCCTGTCTCTGCGGTATACATTCCAATCTGTGTTTAGAATTTCATTACTGTTTACATCTGGTTTCAGCCAACTTTCTGTCCCTAGTACTATGTGGGCATTGTGACCGTTTATTAATGAGAGCAGTTCTGGGACCTTTCTATAGTGGCTCCTGCAGTTTACTATTAGCACATTAATATTGCTATTCCCTGTTGCATTTTGTCTACTCCTACCTTGCCGCGTCTCAGGAGGCGTCTTGTCGCGCCTAGGGAGGGAATTCTCTAACCTAAAAAACCCACATGAGCACTCCACACGTACTCCGCTACCCTTGTAGCCGCTTCCTGCGTGTAGTGCACGCCTGACCAACTCTTTGTTAACAGTAGGTCCAAGATGTTATTTCCACGAGTCGGTTCTCTGTTTAATTGCTCGAGGTAATTTTCGGATAGTGCACTCAGTATAACGTCACTCGATGCTCTGTCCCTACCACCCGTCCTAAATATCTGAGTGTCCCAGTCTATATCTGGTAAATTGAAATCTTCACCTAAGACTATAACATGCTGAGGAAATTTATGTGAAATGTATTCCAGATTTTCTCTCAGTTGTTCTGCCACTAATGCTGCTGAGTCGGGAGGTCGGTAAAAGGAGCCAATTATTAACCTAGCTCGGTTGTTGAGTATAACCTTCACCCATAATAATTCACAGGAACTATCCACTTCTACTTCACTACAGGATAAACTACTACTAACAGCGACAAACACGCCACCACCGGTTGCATGCTATCTGTCCTTTCTAAACACCGTCTTTGCTTTTGTAAAAATTTCGGCAGAATTTTCTCTAGCTTCAGCCAGCTCCGTACCTATAACGATTTCAGCTTCGGTGCTTTCTATCAGCGCTTGAAGTTCAGGTACTTTACCAACGCTGCTTCGACAGTTTACAATTACAATACCGATTGCTGCTTGGTCCCCACATGTCCTGACTTTGCCCCGCACCCTTTGAGGCTATTGCCCTTTCTGAACCTGCCCGAGGCCATCTAACCTAAAAAGCCGCCCAGTCCACGCCACAAAACCCCTGCTAGCCGTGTAGCCGCCTGCGATGTGTAGTGGACTCCTGATCTATTCAGCGGAACCCGAAACACCACCACCCTATGGCGCAAGTCGAGGAATCTGCAGCCCACATGGTCGCAGAACCGTCTCATCTTCTGATTCAGAGCCTCCACTCGTCTCTGTACCAAAGATCCGCAGTCAGTCCTGTCGACGATGCAGCAGATGGTGAGCTCTGCTTTCATCCCGCTAGCGAGACTGGCAGGCTTCACCAAATCAGATAGCCGCCAGAAGCCAGAGAGGATTTCCTCCGATCCATAGCGACACACGTCATTGTTGCCGACATGAGCGACCACCTGCAGATGGGTGCACCCTGTACCCTTCACGGCATCTGGTAGGACCCTTTCGACATCTGAAATGGCTCCCCCCTCCCCCCCACCCTCCGGTATGCACATGGAGTGCACATTGGTATTCTTCCCCTCCCTTCTTGCAGTCATATCCCTAAGGGGCCCCATTACGCGCCTGACTTTGGAGCTCCCAACTACTAGTAAACCCACCCTCTGCGACCGCCCGGATCTTGCAGATTGAGGGGCAACCTTTGGAACAGGACAAACAGCCTTGTCCAGCCAAAGATCAGTATCACCCGGAGACAGAGCCTGAAACCGGTTCATCAGACAAACTGGAGAGGCTTTCTGTTCAGCCCCCCAGAATCTCTTTCGCCCCTCTGCCACACCTCGAGACGACCTCCCACTCTACCACGGGTGAGGGGTCAGCCTCAATGTGGGCAGCATCCCGGGCAGCCACAGCTGTAGTCCGATCGGGGGATGCGTGAGAGGAGCTGGCCATCTCCGACAAGCCCCCTTCAGGACCCCCACAGTGATGCCCATTGGCAACGGCCTCAAGCTGTGTGACCGAAGCCAACACTGCCTGAAGCTGGGAGTGAAGGGATGCCAACTCAGCCCGCATCCGAACACAGCAGTCGCAGTCCCTATCCATACTAAATACTGTTGTGCAAAGAACGTCTGAACTAATCTACAGAGAGCACAAACAATTCGACACAAAATTTAAACGGTTATTAAAATGCAAGTCTGCCTAGTAAATGCAGTAATGCTGCTACTTGCCCACTGCTGACACACTGCTCGGCGGCAGAAGGCTATCTGTACTGTCAGTAACGTTCAAAGACTATTTGAAAGAAATAAACAAATGACAGACGACTACGCGACTTTACACGTCACAGATATTAAAATCCAAATCTGCCCCTGCTAAATACGAAAATACACAATGATTTGGCGGATTTAACTAAACAAGTGCGCTAAGAACGCTCAAACAAATTTTCGAATTGACTACTACACTTATATGAACGTTAAATAAGCCACTTGCTGCAACTTGCGCACTGCTGACACACTGCTCGGCGGCAGAAGGCTAACTGTTAAGTATTCCTTAATAAGCACTAGGTTTCGGTTAAGGATCACTTGCTAGTGTAAATTGGCTTAAGAGCAAGAGTTACAGAGGAATACAAGACGTCAATGAAGGAGCATAATATCAAGAGTCGACTGAAAAATATACAGGGAGTACAGTGTGGTTATTCCCTTACGAAAGAATGCTTTTAACTGCAGTTTGTGGTGTTAAATGGTGTCGTTTATAATGTTTATCAAAATTGTGGAGCACAACTTACAGAAAATATTTTGGATTTCCAACTTTGGTGTTCCAGTTTAATTTACTAAAAAAGAAAAAGTTAACGGCAGATGAACAAGCTGTACTAATTAGTCTATTTAAAATATGAAAAATCTTTTAATAATTAATTAACTTTGGTGTTCGAGTTTAATTTACTAAATGAAAAAGTTAATGTCAGGTGAGCAAGCTGTGATAATTAGTATATTTAAATTATGAAAAATCTTTTAATAATTAATTAAATCCTGACGAATTCAAATCACAAACAAAGACAAAGTGTTTTGGATCATCACTCTTTCGACTAGTCTGATGCCATCTTGCATATTCGGAAGAATGCGTTTTGTGTGGATCACTTTATGTGTATTTAATGCAATGATTACTATAATATCGTGACCCAAAGACCTCTTTTTTTGACAAAATATTAATATGATACTCATTCAGAAAAGTATCTTTGAAGTTCAGAGGACAGAGATACAGTCTTACTTACCGCTGCTTTAATTTCGACCATCTGATGTTTCAACTTGTGTAGATATTTTGGTCCCTGTCTTCACTGTTCCAGGCGTAGGCATCCGTGCGAACGACACACAGATATCGGCTGCTCTGTGTGGTTCTCAATGCATTGTAACTACACGCCTGTTTAATTTTCTGCTAGATCAGAAACATTATTGTACAGAGCACCCGTAGAAAGAAGTCATTAAAAATAAGATAAAACAAACTTTTCGTGTTACTTCATTGAGTAGCTTATTTCATTGATGAATGCACTCATAATTAAGTGTTATTTTCTATGTTGTTCTTCATTAAGATATTTGTGGATGTCCGTATATGATAATGCCGCTACAGAGGCGACGACAAGTAATAATGACAATAATTTTTTCTCCTCGCAGATACATTTATTGTTATTAAAGAAACAGCATTCTTCGATTGGAAATCTGTAGAGTTTTTTTCATTTCATTACATGTGTGCCATTACTGGACTTGCATAAAGTAAAGTTTAATCAGTTTCCTTATTATTTCTATCATCATGTTTGACAGAAACTTTATGCAATATTTCTGCAGATATTAATCTCTTATTCGCAGAAGACATATTTTCACATTCTTATGTATGCTCATGCCGTTGATAACTACCGGTTCTATAAATTGATGATGTTGTACATCAACTAGTTGCAATATGTTACTTTATTCAAAAAGTACATTTACCGGTTTAGAATTTTTTGCAATTCGTCAAGAGATGGCTTTTTCATACTTTCATCAATGTAGATTACACATTGGATTCCTGTGAACTGCCCCAGGATAAACAATAATTTACAAATTACAAACGTGTAACCAAAATGGTTGCTGTGCAACATCAACCATTTACTTTATACAACAGCCACGGTCTCCAACCACGTCTATGTACGACAAAATTGCACTACTGATTCTTCTGCCTTTAAGAGCAGTTTAACATTCCTAAGGCAAGTCGACTCTGTGAACCTCTATCCGTTGCTGCTTGATCATATTAATTATTAATGTGACTTTTATGAAAAAAGTTTGCTCGTACAGATCCGTGAGAAAAGCAAGTGTTTTGTATAGATGGGAATGATCAATGTTTATTTAACTATGTTAAATAACTTTGTATTTTGATGAACAACGCAGATTAAAAGAAAGAGGGATAGCATTTTGAGCAGTTATATTCACAAATGTAGTTTTTGAAGTTCTATATTGCAACGAGTACCGTAGGTAACATTTTTGGAACAGTTCCAGTTGAGAGTCCACTTGAGTAGGCGACGTGTCATAGCTGCAGTGGCAACGCTTTGGTATCGTTTCCGGGATGACCGTGTTCCAAATACACCCACAGCAATCAAGATTTAGATTTTCAATGGTTTCCCTGACTCACTAAAGGCAAATAGTAAGACGGTGCTTTCGAAATGAACACAGCTCACTTCCGTCCCTAATATTCTCCTATTCGTCCTTGTGCTCCGTGTCTAATGACCTCGTCATCGAAGTACGCTTTACCTAAATTTTTCTTCCTCATATCTGTCGAAAGTCCTGTTTCCGTATCTCGAAACGTTGAACCTTCATCCACACTTGATAAGAATGTTTCAAGTGATTGCATTCCACATTAACCGCCACTTTTTTGTTTGTTTGTTTGTTTGTTTTTTGTAGTATCACACGATTTCTGCTGTAGGCTATTTTCAAGTACCTACGTATCTTCTGGATGTTGACAGATGAGAAGACGCAGGTAGCATCCCCGAATGCCGAAGTCCTGAAATCTTACATCTCTGGCACGGCTTATGGACTAAATAAGAAAACTGGAGCAAATGAAGTCGTGGTGCCCAATAACGACACCTTGCCACTGCGACCTGCTTTGAGATCTAGATCAGACTGCCGCCATTGGAGAAATACTGACCAGCCAGCACTCACATATAACCCAACATATGAGACCATCACTCTCATGTTTTAGCAGTATCCAGGTGTGCATGACAGCTAATGAATGGTAAATCGGATCACTTCCAAGCGCAAGATAACACAGGCATCTGTCATCACTGGACTTCACCATCAGAAGCTGCAGGCCGTCGTCTGTGCTGAGGTTTGCGTGGAGTTCCTTCACTTCTTTCACTCCGCTGGATCACCTGTTGGGTGACTTCGTGCAGTTGGCAACCATCTTCTGGGTGGGCTGTGAATTTCAGCCTGAGCTGGCTTACTACCCAGTTACAATGTCACTGCCAGCCAGCCTGTGCAGGCCTACATCATGGCTGATCATCACTGAGAGTGGGTGCATGCCATCATCTGCGGTAACACAGGGGACCGTGGTTTTAATACTGTCTATCCTTATGTGTTATCTATGTGACCATGGAACACCCTAGACTCGAGAAGCAGCCAACGTAATTTCTCGGTCACAATACTTCACTGGCGTGAGCCTTCTCTATCAGCAGCTGTGGCTTCCCAGACGTGTTGCCTGTCAGGCTGGGAAACGCTGATGCCGAACTGATGTGCGCCCTTGACCACATATTGTAAGTAGCCTGTTTGTATCTTTGGCAGCGCTATAGACTGTGTTAACATCGCTGACAGCGCTTTGCGCCCTCGGCAAGATATTCTGTGGTTGGACGGACTAGCAGTTAGCGAGTGGATGGAGAAGTGTATGGACATGGTTTTTTCTTAGTAGAGAGTTTGTGTTGGTAGGACATGCACTGTAAAGTGAGACGCAAGGAAACGTAAAATGAGGATGGATGTTGTTGGGAATGTTTGGGTTGTGGCATTATTGACAACTATATAATTTTTGGAACTGGAAGTCACATGAACAAGATAAAATTGTCTAAACACATTGTCTGTTCATCAACAAAATTTCTTTTGCTAACCATACGCCTCTTAGTACACTACTGGCCATTAAAATTGCTACACCACGAAGATGACATGCTACAGACGCGAAATTTAAACGACAGGAAGAAGATGCTGTGATATGCAAATGATTACCTTTCCTGAGCATTCACACAAGGTTGGCGCTGGTGGCGACACCTACAACGTGCTGACATGACGAAAGTTTCCAACAGGTTTCTCATACACAAATAGCAGTTGACAGTCGTTGCCTGGTGAAACGTTGTTGTGATGCCTCATCTAAGGAGGAGAAATGCGTACCATCACGTTTCCGACTTTGATAAAGGTCGAATAGTAGCTTATCGCGATTGCGGTTTATCGTATCGCGACACTGCTGCTCGCGTTGGTCGAGATCGAATGACTGTTACCAGAATATGGAATCGGTTACTTCAACAAGAAATACCTCTCCCCCCCCCCCCTGTCTGTTCTAAATTGAGTTATAGTATTTATTCCACAACAAAATTACTATTGAGTGATGCCTCCATAAGGCCTCAAAATCGTGAGACTTCTGCATTCAGGACGCTGGTACACTTCAATAATTAAGAGCCTGGCCAAGCCTTATATATTGATCATCAATAGATGAGGACATTAATGACATTGCCCAGGCTTGCTTTGACTTTAAACTTCAGCAGTCTGTGCCCCTACAAGTTTTTTCATCATGTCCACCTCTAACATGCACGTGGAATATAGGCCACTTTTATTTTTCTCATCTATCTATTTCCCAGTTCAGTGTGATTCATCGTCGTATACACCTACTCAAAATTTCTGTACATCTGTCTCTTCCTCACAATTATGTAGGGAACAACAGTCTGTATCTTGGAACAAGTTTTTGCTGCATACGGCCTTCCAGTCGTAATGGCCCTAAGTTAACCTCGGAGTTTTGTGTACGACAGTGTTTTACACATTCACTGACAGCCTCATTCCATGCTGAACCTGCCGGGCGCTGTGATCGAGCGGTTCTAGGCGCTTCAGTCCGGAACAGCGCTGCTGCTACGATCGCAGGTTCAAATCCTGCATCGGGCATAGATGTGGGTGATGTCTTTAGGTTAGTTAGGTTTAAGTAGTTCTAGGTCAAGGAGGCTGATCACCTCAGATGTTAAGTCCCATAGTGCTTAGAGCCATTTGAACCATGCCTAACCTAACGGCAAGTGTTTGGTGAGGTTTTCAGAAAGAAAATGCACGTTTTCTCTGAGCATCTACATCTGCATCAACGTCTACATCAATACACCGCAATCCATCGCACGGTGCGTGACAGATGGTACCCTCTATCACTACTTGTCATTCCTTTCCCGTTCCATTGGCAAATAGAGCGACGCAAACACGATTATCTATATGCCTCCGTATGAGCCCTAATTTCTCGTACCTTCGTGGCCCTTACGCGCTATATAGGTTGATGGCAGTAGAATCGTTCGGTAGTCAGCATCAAATGTCGGTTTTCTAAATTTTCGCAACAGTGTTTCTCGAAAAGAACGTCCCCTTTCCTCCAGGGAGTCCCATTGAGTTCCCGAAGCATCTCCGTAACACGTGTTGTTCGAACCTAGCCCGCCTCTGAATTGCTTCGATGTCTTCCTTCAATCCGACCCAGTACGACTCCCAAACACGCGAGCAGTACTCAAGAGTAGATCGCACCAGCGTCCTATATGCGGTCTCCTTTACAGGTGAACCACTCTTTCCCAAAATTCTCCCAATAAACAGTAGTCGACCATTCGCCTTCCCTACAACAGCTCTCACAACCTCGTGCCACCTCATACCGCTTTGCAACGGTACGCGCAGATATTCTTACGACTCAACTGTGTCAAGCAGGACGATAATAGTACTGTATCCGAACATTACAGGTTTTATCTTCCTATTCATCCTCATTAACTTACAGGGTCATATTGGCGAATAAAAACAGTCTAACAAAACTACTACACTGTCAGTTATCGCGGAATCTACTCTGTCACATTGACTACCAACTGAAACTAGTAATGTGCCGAGATTCTTGTCACGATGATCTTTTGGGTGTCGTCATGAAGTAAACCTACTTACTTCTGTAAGTGGGAAAGTTTTTGATACTTTCGACTTTTGTTTACAATAATTATTTAAAAAACTTTTTAATACAAAATGTTTTTAAAACGGAGCAAAAAGTATAAAATAATTTCTCCTAACAGAATAAAGACTCCTAAGGCCACATAAATTTTTTTTACTTGTGGATTTTCAATATCTCTGACAATACTTGGAAAATTTAAAACGAAAAGCGATGGGCATATGCAATAGATGATAGTAAGGAGTGTAGAGAGCAACTGTTAGTATCACTCAACAATGAACATCATTTGCAGAGCAATAAAACGAGGTTAACTATTCATGCATCAGTTATGTATTGAATGGCTACGCCTTTCATTTTAAATTTTACAAGTATTGTCATAGTATAGTATATTTTAGGATTTTTAAAATTTATCTTTACCTGGGTCATGCAATATATTTATTATTCCTGCTTAATTCTCACGAAAAGACCGTAATGGTGAAAATTAGAGACATTTAAGCTCACTAGAGGTTTACCAGGAATCGTTATTACCACCAAACTTTCGCCAACTGGAACAAGGAAAGGGGGAAATAGTAGTGGTACAAAAAGTACCCTCCACCACACATCAGACAAGAAAGCGGCTTAATATTACACTGTCATACAGTTCTGAGCTATTAATTTAATACCAATGGCAAAATTTGTCCAGAATCATCGAGAAGTTGGATTGAAATCAGTTGCAAAATTTGTACCGAACAGATAAACAGAAGAAAGCGATCAAATAAAAACGTGTTAAAAACGAGAGTGCTGTCAAAAAAATCTCAGATTTTCATACAAACACACATGATAAAGTGCATGAACCGAAGAGTTAAATATCTTTTTATTTAGCAAAATGGTATTACAAAATTTGCGAAAAAGTTGTTTTTTAATAAACACCAGAAAATAACAGGAGGGCTGCACTTGGCCCAATCTTCGAATAAAAGTTTCCGAATGTTATTTGGGACTTTGGAGTATTTTCACTTAGCTTGGAATTTAGCCGTGCACTTTTACGTCTGAGAATTGCTAGATTTTTTAAAATATCAATTTTGTATCTTTTGTGTTGAGATGTAAAACAGTAGAATGTTGGATGGGCAATTACTTGGCTGCGATAGGTGCAACTACTACCCGAGCATCATGATACGGAGCCTCAGTTCAATCTGCAAACCCTGAAGATATATATACAGGGCGAGTCCCTAACTATTGCCACCTAGAATAACCACATTCCTGCAAAAAACACTAGGTCTGTTACCGGAAGAAATACCTTTAGGATCAACGAACAGAATATGGTATCAACACGATAGGTATCCGGCACATTTTTCGCTGATGACTAGAAATGAGTTGCAGAGACAATTCCCAAGTCATTGGATTGGACGCGGAAGAGGTGTGTTGTGGCCGGCTCTTTCGCCAGACTTAACACCTCTGGATTTTTTTTGTTTGTGGGGGTTCGTAAAAGACATTGTTTATAAAGACGTTCCAACTACACCTGAAGACATACGAGAGAGAATTGTCAGAGCATGTGCTTCGATAAGTGCCGAAGTGACAAGGAATACCACTCAATCCATGAAAAGAAGACTGCAGCACTTCATTGATACCAATGGTCATCACTTCGAACACCTTCTGTAAATGTGCGTTCATACCACCTTCGTGACCTTCGTTGACCTTCAAAGACCTTACTGTTACGCATCACTGGATTCGTCTCGATAGCCGCTATATATATATATATATATATATATATATATATATATATATATATATATATATATATATATATATACCATTTTAGGACAGTCCTCGTCCCCTTTTACAACGCAAAATGGACTGATAAGAAGTACGATGGTTCACAGGAGAAACGGCAAGGAAAGAAAAAAGACCAAGATGACAGGTAGCCATGAAGGGCAAAAATTAAAGGAGAAGGCAGAAAGAGGTAAAGCAAACAATTAAAGATGTTGGATGTGAGTACTATTCGGAGATGATGAGACTGGCAAAATCGTAGCAGGTCGCATCGGAACAGTCAGAAAGGTGCTCATTCAAAGAAGAGAGACTTGCAGTGAAAAAGAAAAAAAACGCAAACTGTTTGGAACATGGCTGTGTCGATCTTCAAACTGTCCCAAGAGCTGCAGAGGCAGAAAACGAGGTAGGCCAGAGTAGAGGAAGAGTCCAGTCGATATTCTCCACAAAGGACGCCCTTTGTGACCCGAGTAATTGCAACTGCGCCCGTATTTCGCGTCGTTCACTTCACTCAAGTGCGTCTTGGCACTCATTTTCTTATGTCTCTCCCCATCTAACGCAGTAATTCTATAGTGACATGTGAGTGTAGGCAGTTTACATCAATAAGACTGGTAGTTCAGATGAGAAAAGAATTCGTAATATTAAGTTGATAGGTATGACTCGTACGTTAGAATTCTTAACGAGAAGATGGAAAAAATGTCATAAAATTTTCTTGTCAAAAGAATTCGTTCCTTCATTTTTAAATATGCAACTTAACTTTTAGCATTTGAGGTTAAGCGAAAGTGCAAGGGTCTGAAGCTACTGAAGGACAATAGCCTACGACAATTATTATTGGACAGCATCAAGAAAACATGTAAGTCTAAACTAGAGGTAGTGCTTGTTCTCACACATTATGTAGAAAGTCCAGATGTCATTCAACATTATTTGAACAGAATTGAAATAAGAATATTAACTTTCTTGGTTGAGTGAGAACGAGCAAATTGCAGTGGGGAGCGATTTGCTGTTGTGTGACCACATAAAAGTAACGGTAGTAAAGGCAGATGCCAGCCGAGGGGGAGGGGGGGGGGGGGGGAGGGAGAAGTTGTAAGGCATGAGCGCAATACGACACAGTGGTAGCTCCTTGTTGTTCACACTGTAATGGTCCAAAAACCGCTATCAGGGTGTTTCAGTTCTCGCTTAGAAGTTATACGGAGCAGACGTTCGTGCTTTGTTAATGCAGAAATGTAGAGGTATCATTTTCACCTTATTCTTTAGTTCCGGTCTGAGTGAACTGAAATTCCTTTTCGTCGCATTGATGTTTGCTGAGTATAGAAGTGTACAACTAATTTGTTTTTCTGTACTACCTAAGAAGCTACCACAAAAAATAGCGATTCCTCACAATGAGTTCTCACATATACCAGTACTTGAATAAGAGTCAATGTTGTATCGCCACACACCAAGGCAGCTGGTCGAATTATATTATTCCACAAGAAATCAAACCTGATTAAAAGAAAAGAAAAAACGTTTTGAACTAAATTACCCAAGTAATAGAGTACCGAAGTTGCTGCACTGTTTATGTCAAGAATATGCCGCTTCAAATAGTGAAACGAATCTGATAGTTGTTTTCTCATATTTCCTTTTTATTTTATTCTTTATGTAGAGAGAGAGAGAGAGAGAGAGAGAGAGAATAAAATTAATTTCGTTTGGTTTCATCATTCATTAAGCTTTGAACTAAGTCAGTGACAAATAATTAATAAAATTAATATCAACAAAATAGAGTGACTAAGGTGGCATTGCACCACGTAATCGAAACTATATTTTTAAAAACCCAATAAAACAAAAACAATAATTTGTAAAAAATTTGATTTGCGTGACTGTCACTCACTACTTGCAACTAATTACGCATCTTATTCTCAGTACTATAATAGTTTTAAGCGCAGCACAACGCTAAGTAAGTAATTATATTTATGAAAGCACTTAGGTATGTTTCATGGTGCAACACCAGCACGACTGTGTTACTATTACCTCTGGTCCTGTGTGGGAAGGGAAATACAAAAAATACATTTTTTCCCCCAGTTGATTTTCTTTATGTGTACGTTGGTATTTAAGAAGCTATGCAGTGGCTGTGAGCTTCACAAAAATAAAAAATAATTTGCAACACTGCACAGTCTAAGATTCATTGTAAGAATCCCCACGTAACGTTGTCCACTTGAAGAAGCTGGTTTACAAAGCTACTTTTCGACGCCATATTGCAGGTCAATCCTAGAATGAGGTAGGACTCGCAGAAGATGTTCAAGGAAGACTAGGCGATACGTCACGTAATCGTTCAGTGTCACAGCAAAGCTCATCCAGTTGCAGTGGTAGTAGCTGCAAAAGAGGTGTTCTGTGACAGGGTGTGATTTACTGTTGAAATTCTGAGGGGTACGTTGTAGAGGATACATACACCTTGCATACACCCCACAAAAACATTGTGAACGTGAAATCAGAGAGATACTAGCTAATATGGAGGCTTACCACCTCAGTTGTCCTACTGTGCACCGTCCGTGGCCGCCATCCACAATTAGATGGCTTGCAGAGAATGGATGTACACAATCTGATCAATAGATTCCAGAGACCCCTATGTCATACTGTCATGTTCCGGCCTTTGTATCTGCACAGTGAGTGGACCAATGTGTGCAGACTTAGCTTACCACTTATCACGCAAATGGACAAAATATCTGAATTGTCTTCTCAAGCCCAGGGTGTTAAAACAGACATTCTAAATAAATATGAACTTGGCCCTGTAAGGCAGCTAATATCAGGTGTGGATCATAACTAAAATCATTAGAAACGTTGCTGTCACGTAACTAGAATGCATGAATTAATAAAGGTGAAAGTTTGGGGTCTATTCTAGAAAGACAAAACAACTATTCCCTTTTTTATTCTCCATATAATTTATCAACTGAGCTTGCAGAGGTCAAGTGATACACAACAATCATGTTCAATTACTTTTGACACTCAGTAACAAAATATTTAACTTTTGGACATATTGAATTGACCATTATTAATCGTTAGCTCTACACATAAAAAATATTTTTTCACACGAATGAATGATTAAAAATCTTCATCAGCTCATTTAGATCTATGTTGTTATAGCTGGTCAATTCACTGAGTTGGCGGCGAATAAATTTTACTTTTTGAACCAATGAAAAAAACTCATGTACTCAATGTGAGGGTAGGTTAATATCCTAGCTTCCAATATTCAATGGTCAAAGCGTACGCAAGCTGGAGTGAGCAAGATCTAGTCTCAACGTTTACGGTGGCGTAATACGCGATGGTACTTTACCAAGTGGCATCTGCAACATCATTGCCTCTGTGCTGGATCTGAAACTCTAATTCCCTACTCTGGCCTTGACTGAATGCACTCAGTCTCAACTGTCCTGCATTCCATAGAATGTTAATCTTTCCCTGTTGGCTATTGGCTATTGCACACTCACTAAGGGTTGGAGCTATGTGCACAATTTCTTTGCCTGCAAAAATTCCTGCAGGAATTATCATCTAGCACTTTGCTATCTGCTGTCACAATACGTGAGGTGTATTGACCTCAATTTGCAGAAAGCAAAGCTCTCAACACCGTCGTTATTTTCCACACACTAGTGTGGTCCGCCGCAAGATGAGGGAGAGAGAATTAGCCATTTTAGTTCTCAAATGCTTTTATATAATGGGGATCTCCCCCCCTACCGTGTCGCGTCTTGGTCGTCCAGTATGGCCTCAGCCAATCACCGTCTCGCTAGAGGTGAATTTTGTTTTTCTTGCTGTTTCGCAGCCTAGCCCTGTTAATGCAGTGCAGCCACTTACCCTCGGTCCGGGCCGTATTTACGTTAAAAGGAATAATGTATCGTTCTGGCCTTATGCTTTTCTGCACTGAAGCACGCCATTTTCTTGTCAATGGGATTTTCCAATGCCATTAACCACCTGCTTGGTTCTTCTCCAAAATGCATTTCACTTTAACTTGTTTATTCATGACCCCGTCCATATATTGAGAGATATTGTTTTGTTAGTTTTTGGTACATGAGATTAACTGCAATTGACTTTTATTGACAATATGTAATTACTATTTTCTGAGGGTATCATACTGTATTGTATTGTCGTCACAACGACAGAACGATATGAGCTCAAGGTCCATAAAATCCGGATGCCTTACAATATGGAATTGATCATTAGATGTCATAAGAGGTTGACTCGTCAATATCAAAAGGCATGATGTGAAAAACAATTCTACTAACAGATGAAAATTTTTTTGTTAAAGTCCAGACATATTATTTATTGAGTCTGTTTTTTAATGGCCTTTGCAGGCTGCTTCTACCCTCCCCAACACCGTGTTGCCCTGCCGTCACACCGATGCAGGCAAATTTTAAAACAAGGGATCCTTCATTCGTCAATACAAAGTCACAATATTCAGTAAATAATATATATTGCCTGGAAGCAATGGGTACACCTATAACCTTTTGACTAGGAGCGATGGGTACACCTATGATCTTTTAACATTCTTGCACTTGACAATGCGACTTTAGGCCAAGAAAGCAATTCTGTATCAATAAAACAAGAATGTTACCAGCTGCCGGCTTAACACGTTTTAAACAGGTGCGGACGCCCAGAATACAAAATACTTCGATATACAAAAAAAAAAGCGGGGAGTATTATGCTGTCTCTAGAGAAACATTAACAGCAGAATGGGTCAGCAAGGAGGGCTCAGTGACTTCGAATGTGAACCAGTCACTGGATATCACCTGAGTAACAAATCCCTCACCGACACTTCCACTCTTCCAAAGGCGCCCAAGTCGACCGTTGGTGATGGAACGCGAGGCAACAAACACAGCTAAACCAAGACGATGGAGGCCTCAGTAGTGACGGACAGCAATCGTCGACCAGTGCAGAGGGTGGTTGCAAGATATCACACTCAATCGGCAGGAGGAGTCATTCACCAATTCCAAAGTGCAATCAACAGTTCAGCTACGACAATGACTACTGGTAGGGAGTTGAAAAGAATGCGATTCAAGGGTCAAGCAGCTCCTCATAAGCCAAAGATTTTTGTAGTCAGTGCGAAGAGACGCTAGACATGGTGTAAAGGGTGACATCACTGGACAATGGACGACTGGAAACGAGTACTTTTGAGTGACTAATCACGCCGTACTCTTAGGATTGGCGGATGTCTGGAGAACGTTAATTGCCATCATGTGTAATGCCAACAATAGGAGGTGGCTAGGGTGTGGACCTTTAGTGCGCTTAAGAAAACGCTAAATGCGAAAGGACATGAAAGTACACTAATACGTAATCATATACTTTTGATCAAATATTGTATGTTGTGAGTAGTAACGGTGTGATAGTACCGTTACTATTACACTTCTTTAGGTTACACCTGACATTACCTATTCATCTGTCGATTTTGTACCATTACCTGGAGTGTAATACACAGGGTGCCTGTCCTGAGACTCGTCAGGGACATTTTCTCTGGCATTTCAGAAGATATTTGCAACTTTGTTTTTGTACTGCGTAGCTGGAGTCAGTCCAAACAAATAGTGCCCATCAAGTCTTTCATGCGAAGCCCAATGTCGACGGAAAGCGTCGGTTTGTTTCCGTTACACACAAGATGATTATTAAAGTGGAATTTTAAATGCCCATTCGACGGAGCGATACGACTTTAGTCTAGGTCGATATTTGTGTTATCGATATGTATTAACAGGGATAGTAAAAAACAAAGAACAGCCACTACTCCACCAGCTGCCCTGGCCCACGCTAACTGCTATCGCCAAGCACCCAGCGCTATTGAGAAGGGAAACTCGCCATCGCACCCCCAGTGGATAGCTTGTCAAAAACTGAACACGTCACGTTAATGGCCAGGGAAACAGTTCATAGTTTTGTGGAAAAGAAAATGCGGCACGAAAGAGATTTGCACACGGATCTCTTCCCCTTTGCAGTCCAACACCGTTACCACATAACCAAGGCTCCGGGGCTATTTGCATTCGCTCGCTGTTACAAATCTTGAGGTTGGACCGTTCACTGTTTCTACACTCATGATCATAAATTAAGGATAATGTTTATACATGGTGAAACAACGCTCTGTTTGGCGGTTTGTGGGTTTAAATCACCTTGGGGTGCATTGGACACGCGGTCGTCGCACGGTGGCACTGGCAGCAGTCCACATACGCAGAGGTGTGTTGGTGCATGTCAGAGTACGGTGTAGCGAGTAAGTTTGCAGACGTTTTCAGACGTGCTAATGGTGACTGTGTATTGAAAATGGCTCAAAGAACACATATTGATGACGTTATGAGGGGTAGAATACTAGGGCGACTGGAGGCTGGTCAAACACAGCAGGTCGTAGCACGGGCTCTCCGTGTGCCACAGAGTGTGATCTCAAGATTATGGCAACGATTCCAGCAGACAGGAAACGTGTTCAGGCGCTACAGTATGGGACGTCCACAGGATACAACACCACAAGAAGACCGCTTTCTCACCATCAGTGCCCGCAGATGACCACGGGGTAGTGAAGGTAGCCTCGCTCGGGACCTTACTGCAGCCACTGGAACAGTTGTCTCCAGACAAACAGTCTACAGACGACTGAACAGATATGGTTTATTCGCCCAGAGACCTGCAAGATGCATTCCACTGACCCGTTGTTAGTGATTCTCGCCGGGTTTTCATCTGGCGTGAACCAGGAACCAGATACCTACCCCTTAATGTCCTTGAAAGGGTCCTGTATGGAGGTCGTGGTTTGACGGTAGGGGTGGGATTATGATTGGTGCACGTACATCCCTGCATGTCTTTGACAGAGGAACTGTAACAGGTCAGGTGTCTCGGGACGTCATTTTGCACCAGTATGTCCGCCTTTTCAGGGGTGCAGTGGGTCACACTTTCCTCCTGATGGATAAGATAACGCACGGCCTCACCGAGCTGCCATCGTGGACGAGTACCTTGAAACACAAGATATCAGGCGAATGGAGTGGCCTGCCTGTTCTCCAGACCTAAACCCCATCGAGCACGTCTAGGATGCTCTCGGTCGACGTATCGCTGCACGTCTTCAAACGCCTACGACGCTTCAGGAGCTCCGTCAGACACTGGTGCAAGAACGAGAGACTATACCCCAGCAGCTGCTCGACCACCTGATCCAGAGCATGCCAACCCGTTGTGCGGCCTTTGTACGCGTGCATGGTGATCATATCCCATATCGATGTCGTGGTACTTGCACAGGAAACAGTGGCGTTTTGTAGCACTTGTGTTTCGGGATGGTTTTCTCAACATCACCAATACCGTGGAGTTACAGATCTGTGTCGTGTGTGTTCGCTATGTGCCTATGGTATTAGCGCCAGTTTTGAGTAGTGCCACGTTGTGTGGAACCACATTCTGCAATTATCCTTAATTTGTGAGCATGAGTGTATTTTGCTTCTTTTTTCATAGTTCAGTGAAGCTTCCTCCTGTTTTCGTGGTCGGTAAACAAACAGCATAGTGAACGCATTATTGTGGCCAAGATAGATACGAAGCCCACACCTACTACAGTAGTACAAGTTTATATGCCAACTAGCTCTGCAGATGACGAAGAAATTGAAGAAATGTATGATGAAATAAAAGAAATTATTCAGATTGTGAAGGGAGACGAAAATTTAATAGTCATGGGTGACTGGAATTCGAGTGTAGGAAAAGGGAGAGAAGGAAACATAGTAGGTGAATATGGATTGGGGGACAGAAATGAAAGAGGAAGCCGCCTGGTAGAATTTTGCACAGAGCACAACATAATCATAACTAACACTTGGTTTAAGAATCATGAAAGAAGGTTGTATACATGGAAGAACCCTGGAGATACTAAAAGGTATCAGATAGATTATATAATGGTAAGACAGAGATTTAGGAACCAGGTTTTAAATTGTAAGACATTTCCAGGGGCAGATGTGGACTCTGACCACAATCTATTGGTTATGACCTGTAGATTAAAACTGAAGAAACTGCAAAAAGGTGGGAATTTAAGGAGATGGGACCTGGATAAACTAAAAGAACCAGAGGTTGTACAGAGATTCAGGGAGAGCATAAGGGAGCAATTGACAGGAATGGGGGAAATAAATACAGTAGAAGAAGAATGGGTAGCTTTGAGGGATGACGTAGTGAAGGCAGCAGAGGATCAAGTAGGTAAAAAGACGAGGGCTAGTAGAAATCCTTGGGTAACAGAAGAAATATTGAATTTAATTGATGAAAGGAGAAAATATAAAAATGCAGTAAGTGAAACAGGCAAAAAGGAATACAAACGTCTCAAAAATGAGATCGACAGGAAGTGCAAAATGGCTAAGCAGGGATGGCTAGAGGACAAATGTAAGGATGTAGAGGCTTGTCTCACTAGGGATAAGATAGATACTGCCTACAGGAAAATTAAAGAGACCTTTGGAGATAAGAGAACGACTTGTATGAATATCAAGAGCTCGGATGGAAACCCAGTTCTAAGCAAAGAAGGGAAAGCAGAAAGGTGGAAGGAGTACATAGAGGGTCTATACAAGGGCGATGTACTTGAGGACAATATTATGGAAATGGAAGAGGATGTAGATGAAGATGAAATGGGAGATACGATACTGCGTGAAGAGTTTGACAGAGCACTGAAAGACCTGAGTCGAAACAAGGCCCCCGGAGTAGACAATATTCCATTGGAACTACTGACGGCCGTGGGAGAGCCAGTCCTGACAAAACTCTACCAGCTGGTGAGCAAGATGTATGAAACAGGCGAAATACCCTCAGACTTCAAGAAGAATATAATAACTCCAATCCCAAAGAAAGCAGGTGTTGACAGATGTGAAAATTACCGAACTATCAGCTTAATAAGTCACAGCTGCAAAACGCTAATACGAATTCTTTACAGACGAATGGAAAAACTAGTAGAAGCCAACCTCGGGGAAGATCAGTTTGGATTCCGTAGAAACACTGGAACACGTGAGGCTATACTGACCTTACGACTTATCTTAGAAGAAAGATTAAGGAAAGGCAAACCTACGTTTCTAGCATTTGTAGACTTAGAGAAAGCTTTTGACAATGTTGACTGGAATACTCTCTTTCAAATTCTAAAGGTGGCAGGGGTAAAATACAGGGAGCGAAAGGCTATTTACAATTTGTACAGAAACCAGATGGCAGTTATAAGAGTCGAGGGACATGAAAAAGAAGCAGTGGTTGGGAAGGGAGTAAGACAGGGTTGTAGCCTCTCCCCGATGTTGTTCAATCTGTATATTGAGCAAGCAGTAAAGGAAACAAAAGAAAAATTCGGAGTAGGTATTAAAATTCATGGAGAAGAAATAAAAACTTTGAGGTTCGCCGATGACATTGTAATTCTGTCAGAGACAGCAAAGGACTTGGAAGAGCAGTTGAATGGAATGGACAGTGTCTTGAAAGGAGGATATAAGATGAACGTCAACAAAAGCAAAACAAGGATAATGGAATGTAGTCTAATTAAGTCGGGTGATGCTGAGGGAATTAGATTAGGAAATGAGGCACTTAAAGTAGTTAAGGAGTTTTGCTATTTGGGGAGCAAAATAACTGATGATGGTCGAAGTAGAGAGGATATAAAATGTAGGCTGGCAATGGCAAGGAAAGCGTTTCTGAAGAAGAGAAATTTGTTAACATCGAGTATTGATTTAAGTGTCAGGAAGTCATTTCTGAAAGTATTCGTATGGAGTGTAGCAATGTATGGAAGTAAAACATGGACGATAAATAGTTTGGACAAGAAGAGAATAGAAGCTTTCGAAATGTGGTGCTATAGAAGAATGCTGAAGATTAGATGGGTAGATCACACAACTAATGAGGAAGTATTGAATAGGATTGGGGAGAAGAGAAGTTTGTGGCACAACTTGACCAGAAGAAGGGATCGGTTGGTAGGACATGTTCTGAGGCATCAAGGGATCACCAATTTAGTATTGGAGGGCAGCGTGGAAGGTAAAAATCGTAGAGGGAGACCAAGAGATGAATACACTAAGCAGATTCAGAAGGATGTAGGATGCAGTAGGTACTGGGAGATGAAAAAGCTTGCACAGGATAGAGTAGCATGGAGAGCTGCATCAAACCAGTCTCAGGACTGAAGACAACAACACATGTATTCAGTTTTTGACGGACTGTCCACTGGGCCATCTTACCACGGGGGTGCGTTGGGGAGTTTCCATGTGAGTCGCTGGTGAGTTGTTATTTATTCTTCTTGAACTATCCCTGTTAATACATGTGGGATAAAACAAATATCGCACTAGACTAATGGGGCATCGCTCTACAAAATGAACACGTAAAGTTCCGCTTCAAAAATAATTTTGTTTGTAAGGGGAAACAAACTGAGGCTTTCCGTCGGCAATGGGCGTCGCGTGAAAGACGTGCTGAGCAGTATTTGTCTGGGCTGACTCCACTTAAAAATACAAAAAACGAAACTGCGAATCTCTGCTGAAACACCAGAGAATATGCGCCTGACTGCTCTTACAAGAGACACTCTGTACATTTATTACCTTCGACCCATCTGAACCAACCTCAGTGGGCTGTGGTCAGTTCTTGAAGCTTCATGTTTGTTGACTGCTGTATCAGTATTCACTAGATTGCTTTCCCTGAAGGTCTGCCGCAATCACCAAGCAGAAACGGAGTGTTTGTACGCTACTAGGTCATGAGTGTATTAAAATATGACTGACCTCACCTGTTGGATGCAGTTCTTGGGGACTGCTCGACTTCCCTGAAGAACAGCGGCCCGGCGCAGCTAGCTGATCGTCAGCTGTAAGGACACTAAACTTGGAAACGGCACCCACGACTGAGACGCGCGATAAGCCAGCGCCATAGCCGCGTTACGTGTAAGCAGTTTGCACAGCTCGGATGGTCTGCTATCTCTCAGGGCCTCAGTTATCTAGATCGCTGGCCCGATTTATAGTGCGACCTGTGGCTGAGGATCCAACAGAGTTATATATACTGCGTATAACCACGTGGTACGGCTAAACTTTTAGGACACATTCCACATACGTGAAAACCCAACAGTACCGACCGTCCACCGTGTCATCCTCATCCCACAAGCGTCACAGGACGCGGAGACGGAGGGGCATGTGGTCAGCACACCGCTCTCCCGGCCGTGTGTCAGTTTACGAGACCAGAGCCGCTACTTCTCAATCAAGTAGCTCCTCAGTTTGCCTCACAAGGGCTGAGTGCACCCCGCTTGCGAACAGCGCTCTGCAGACCGGTTGGTTACCCATCCATTTCTAGCTCAGCTCAACAGTGCTTACCTTCGGTGATCTGACGGGAACCAGAGTTACCACTGCGGCAAGGCCGTATTCCACACGCATAACCCAAAAGAAAATACGTTATGCGGGACATGGGTTTGTTTCAACGATTGAAGTTAGTTCCTACAACTCTTCATCGTGTATTGATACGGGGAAGACAGCAACATAATGTAGGAGCATACAGTTTAAAATTCTTTCTTACACGAATTAATAAATACAGAGCCATATAACGGCTGCCAGTCATTGACGAGTGCGCGAACGTTTGTGCATTTAACCTAACTTTACAGCTAAAGAGACCAGTTACCGACTGAAATAGTTTAAGGTAATTATTTAAGGTTAAGAGTCAAAGATAATTAAAGTTTAAATTTCTATCCACGGTTGGGTTCGTTAGCGTATTATCTCTTTGATGTGATGGGGCATACTACTGACGCAACTACTTTCTCTCTTCTTCACTATTCCATTAGTAAACGATACGTGGAAAAAAACGATTGTAGGAAAATTTCCAGTCTTTTCGCTGTCATCATTTCACGAGGTGCATGCTGGTTGAAGTAATATGTTTCCCAGCTCATCCCGCAATGTACTCTCTAAAAACGCTAACAACAACCCTCTCTGTAATGCACAATACCTCTCTTGTAATGTCTACAGCTGGTGTTCGTTGAGCATCCCCGTAATGCTCTTGCGCTGACTAAAAGATTCCGTGACGAAACTCGTCACTCTTCGTTGACATTTTTCGTTCGTGTCCTCAGTTATTTGCTAAATGTATTCAAACTCCTGTCTTCTAGTACAATTTTCACCCTCTACAGCTCCCTCTAGTACCATAGAAGTTATTCCCCGATGTCTTAACACATGCTCTGTCATTATGTTCCTTCTTCTTGTCAGTATTTTCTGCATACTACTTTGCTTACCGCTTCTGCGGAGAACACTTTCATGTCTTATCACTCCACACACTTTTCAGCATCCTTCCATCAACCCACTCCAACGCTTCAGTTCTCTTCTTTGGTTTTCCCAAAGTCCATGATTCATTACCATAACCTACATTCTCTGAAATTTCTTCCTCAAATTAAGACCTGTGTTTGGTACTAATAGACTTCTTTCGATCAGGAAAGCTGTCTTTGAATATGCTAGTCTGCCTTTTGTCCTTGTTTCACCCGTGTTATTTTGGTTCCACAGTAGCGGAATTGCTTAAAATCGTCTCCTTCGTGGTAACCAACTTTTATGATAAGTTTATCGCCAATGTGGTAGAGCCCACTAACAGAGAGATCACCTGATGGAACTCCAGTCGGACCTGGAAGTTTTCAGTCCGCTCTTCACCTCTTACGGATGTGCAGTGTCGCCAGGAATATTACGTCAAACTGTAGGTCTCCTTTCCCCGGATGCATAAATATGGAACAGTATAGACACGAAATTCGTCGACGCGTTGTCGAACTGAAAGACTTGCCTCGGCCATGGAAGCACACGACATTATCATTGCTGCTGCTCTTCATCTTTCTGTGGTTTACTCTGAATCCGTATTTTGTACTCATTAGAGCATTCAGTTCATTCAGACTATAGACCCATTGCACTTTTAAGTGTCTGCTATAAACTGCTGGAGAGAGTACTCTATAATAGAATTGCACCAACTATCCTGAAACACATTCCTGTAGAACAGGCTGGCTTCAGACGAGACCGCAGTTGTAGCGATCAAGTGCTAGCGTTGGCAACATACATAGAGAAGGGCTTCGAAGACCTGAAGAAAACAATGGCCGTGTTTATTGACCTAACATCAGCATATGATACAGTGTGGCGGAAAGGCATGCTTCTTAAGTTCTTAAGAATAATTCCATGTAAAAGAATTGCACAACTACTCAATAACATACTGTCCAACAGGAAATTCCAAGTTCACCTAAAAGGTCAAGTAAGCAAGGTATACAATTTAAATGACAGACTACCACAAGGATCAGTATTGGCCCCCCTACTTTTCAATTTATATGTCGCTGACTTGCCAGAAACGAAAGCAAGAACATTTATTTATGCTGATGACATAGCCTTGGTGTCGCAGGCTAACGATTTTACAACTTCAAAAATGACTCTCGCTCAGGATCTGCGAATTCTAGATGAATTTTTTGTGGATGGCGACTCAAAGTAAACAGAAATAAAACTGAATCCTCCACCTTCCATCTGAGTAATAGGCATGCTCGCTATAAACCGCAAATTTCCTTTAGAAATCAGTTGCTGTTATATAACCCATTCCCAAAATATCTCGGCGTGACCTTGGATCGTTCGCCAACATATAGAAAACACCTAACTGAAACAGCTTTAAAAATGAGAACCAGAAACAATATATTACACAAACTGTCCGGAACAAGCTGGGGAGCTAAGGCATCAGTACTCAAAACAACTGCCCTCTCACTTGTATACTCTGTCTGGGAATACTGCAGCCCAGTATGTCTGAACAGCGCTCATACAGCCATGGTAGACACTCAGCTGAATGTAGACATGAGAAGCGTATCCGGAACAGTAAAATCCACACCCATAGCATGGCTACCTGTTCTGTCTAATATTGCACCACCGAAGTTACGACGTCAAGCAGCGTTGAAAAGGGAATGGCAGAAATGCTCCAAGAATCCCGAGTTACCGCTACACCAGGACTGTGATGCCACTCAAAGGCAACGTCTTAAGTCCAGGAAACCCTCCTGGAGACTTGGAAAAAGGCTTACTTCTGAAGGATTCCAACCAGAAACAGCATGGCGGGAAGAATGGTTCGCAGCCAATCCCGATTCTGCAGGTCTCATTGCTGATCCTACACGAGTCTCTCCTGGATTCCACTTACCTAGGAGGTCGTGGACCGCTCTAAATCGCATACGCACCAAGCACGGAAGATGCCAGGACTTGAAGCATAAGTGGGGAATCGCTGAAAGTGCCAAGTGTGACTGCGGACACCAACGACAAACGATACACCACATAGTCACAGAGCGTCCCCTACGGAAATACACTGGAACTCTGACCAGCATACATGAGATCTCTGAGGAAACAATCTCCTGGCTGGATACTTTAGATATTAACCTATAGTTTTTATTACAACTTGTAGCTCTGTTTGTCAATATTACTGTTTATAAAAACCACATTTTCTTTTTACATGTTACTCACCCTAGTGTTTTTATCCATATGTATATTATTGATTTATCGATCTAATCTAAGACTTTTATTACCATAAATGAATGTAATCTATTTTATTTGTAGTATATGCATATTATCTTACCAGTAACATCATTGCTGTTCAATTCAAGTAATGTATCCTTGATGCCAAACGAAATAATAAAAAAAATTCACACGTCCCGTAATTCTTCTTCAATTCACTAAGAATATCAATGACATCGGAGAGTCTTGATATTTTCACACTGATTTTTAATCCCAGTCGTGAGCCTTTCTGTTATTTCCATCATAGATTCTTCAGTGTAGGCTATACATTGACAGGCTGTAGATTGTACAGTAGGGGTGGAAGATTACATACTTGTCGTATACCGTTTCTGATACGAGCTTTTCGTTGAAGGTCTCCCATTGGCATTGTTCCCTTCTGGTTCTTCTACAATACCCGCCTTTCCCTGCAGATTTCGCCTATTTTTCTCAGAATTTCGAACGCCTCGCACCATTGTACTTTGTCGAATGCTTTCTGCAGGTCAACAGATCGTATAAATATAGCTTGATTTTTCTTGAGTTTTCATTGTAGTCTTTCCACCTAAGGGCGCTCTACTCTGCGTTTAACAACAGTATTCTCTCTGCATTCTTAAAGTTGCCATCTTAGCTTTCAATTTCGCCGATGGTTGTTTTTTCTTTTCTAAATGCTGAAACAGTCCTTTCGATATCCATTTCTCTATATTTTTCCCGCAGCCATTTGGCCTTGGCTTCTCTACATTTCCTATTTCCTTTATTCCTTAGTGACCTATACTGCAGTATTCCTATCCTTTTCTGACCTTTCTGTACTTCCTCCTTCGTCGATCTCGGTCTGTTGAAGTATTTCTTCTGGTGCCTATAGCTAGTTCGCAGTTACCTTCCTTGTAACTATTCTTGAATCCTCAGTTTCCGTGATTGCCCTTTTTAGAGACATCCATTCCTCTTTACCTGGTCTACTGTGGTATTTATTATCGAGATGAACTTCAAATCCGTCTCATCATTCCTCAGTACTTCAGTGCTCACTCTTTTCCACATTGATTCTTCAGCCTGTTCACTGAATTGTGATCCGAGTCTATATCGGCTCCTAGGTCCGCCTTACAATCCAATATCTGATTTTGGAATCTCTCTGTGACCATGATGTAATCCAGTTGATATCTTCCCATGCCTACGTTTCCCCGTCCCCTATTTGTGATTTTTAAACACTTTATTCGCTATTACCAGCTGAAATTTATTACAGTATGCAATTAGTCATTCTCCCTCTCATTCCCACTATGAAACCCATATTCTCTTGTAACTCTTTCTTCTTCTACACCGTTCAAATGTACCACTGTTAAAATGGTTCAAAAGGCTCTGAGCACTATGGGACTTAACATCTGTGGTCATCAGTCACCTAGAACTTAGAACTACTTAAACCTAACTAACCTAAGGACATTACACACATCCATGCCCGAAGCAGGATTCGAACCTGCGACCGTAGCGGTCACGCGGTTCCGGACTGAAGCGCGTAGAACCGCACGGCCACACCGGCCGGCCTGTACCACGGTTAGATTATCATCTCCCCATACACAGTGAATTACCTGTTCAATGTTCTCTTATACTTTGTCTACATCTTCTCCTTGCGACGTCAACGTGTGTATTAGGACTATTGTTGCTGCCCTTGGTTTGCTGTGAGTTCTGCTAAGAACATCCCTGTCACCGAACTTTTCACCCTCCTGAGCCGTGCGTGGCTCGTGTTCCTGCCATCATGTATTTTACTCCCTGTTTTTAATGTGCTTTCTGCCTTTCCTATTCTTTTTTAGTTCCGATGATGACAGCTTAACTGTTAAAATCAGCCAACCTAATTACCAATTTTTGCGATCAACATAATTGAAACAAGGCAAATGAGTTAATATTAGGAATCGATGGTCCGAAATGACAGTGCGAGTGAGGCAAGTGTTTATAAACTGCTTATGTTTCTATTTTACTTTGAAAAACAGTACACGTTCCTGTGTTATATGTCTACAGTGTACTTTTTTCTGCTATGTTTTTATATTAAGCTGTTAGTGTATGAAAGCCCAGCGGGAAATGGGATCGAGAGGCCTGGCAATCGCACGACGGCCAATAGCGTTATATGAGAAAATGTAGCGAAACTTTATGGACTGTTGTAATGAGGGCACTCAGACTGGCCGTCGTCGGTTTGAAAACGTGCTATGAGCTTAAACAACTCACAGCTAATGCAAATATTTTTATGTCAATGAAAAACTAATAATTCATTTCCGAGCACTGAGTGCTTATCTCGAGCTACTCAGTTTAGTATCAGCTATCATCTATACAGTTCTGTCCCTAATGGCTTGGCGCACCCTGTAGATGACCAAAGAATGCAACCAAGACTGAGAGTGAAATAGTTTAAAATTATCCATTTTCTGATGTGAGGTACGGGTTGCTATAAACTGGGCCACTGAACCACTTTATGCATCCCACACACAATTAAACTATGCGTTTCGAGAAAAATACTCTAATCAGGTTTTCAAGTCTTAGCTCACATGAATGGTGACATCCTAATAGGAATATCTCATTCACCATCCTTTCCAACCTGAGTTTGTGCTCCTCCTCTAATTTCGTCGTCGTCAACAAGATTTCAAACCCCAACCTTCCTACATAGGAGGCTGTTACACATATTCAACCAATGCCAGCAGATAAGTACCCCATTCATGGAAACAAGCAGAAGTAATATCTCTGTCCAAAAAAGGTGACCGGAAATAATGTCAAAATTAGTGGTGTAATTCTTTTGAGCTTAGTACGCAAGTTATGTTCAAGAATAAAAAATAGCACTTAAAATCGTTTCGCAAATTATCATTAGCGATTATTGGATGTGGAATAGGAAGATCAATCATAGAACATTTATTTACTCTGCTACAAGTAAGAGAGAAAAAGACGAGAAAATAACCTACAGACACACATGGCATTTATTGATTCGGTTAAGGAGTTTAACAATATGAACAGGAACAAAATTTGGACTCTAATGCAAAAATGAGTATCCTATACAAGTTATTATAAACACGAGTGAAACAAGAGCAGAAGAAATCTTAATAAATAATGGAGTACGACAAGGGTGTCGAAGACGGTCCATCCTCTTTAACATCTGCGTTAATGACATTTTGCTGAACTGGAGGCAACACATACAAAAAGGTATTAAAATTTCAAAAGACACCACATTAAATATTTTGCTGTACGCAGATAATGTGTCGATACTGCAAGAGAAAGAAGGGGACTTACAAGCTGCACTGTACGAGTACCTGAATTACCTCCGCAAGCAATACGATGCTGAGATTGCTAAAACCAAGACTAAAGAAGTGAAGATAATGTGATTTTAAAACAAGTGTCGTCCTTCATTTATTTGGATCAGTAATAGAGATCTGGATTTAAAATTAGCTTAATTTAGAAATACATATGGCACCATTCATAAGATATTTAAAAATAAGAGCACGCAAGAAACGAGAGCAACATTTTATAAAAGTATGGCTCTTCCAGAACTTCTTCATGGAAGTGAATGTAGCGTACCTACAAAAGGAACATAGATAAAGTACAAAGAGCAGAAATGAAATTTCGAAGGCGCACAAAAGACTACTCAACATCTGATCGGAACATGTACAAAGAATGGACAGTAAACGATTTCCGAGACTAGCCTTAACTCATAATCCGGCAGAAGGAAGACATTTTGGATAACCTAAGATGAGGCGGACAGAAAATTTGTAAATACGAAACAAGCTCAATGCCAAATCCGCGAAGTGTAAAGAGAGCAGCAAATCTCGCTTCCTTATTTCCCATTTCGTCGGATTCATTCACAGCGCTATAACTGGCACTGAGGTAGCTCGTTTTCAACACAGACTTAACTAAGTAGCCACACTCGTCGATGTGTTGCAATCCTAAAATAATGCACTTCTATCTTGGTGGAGGCAAACTCATATTCGAGCCCTAGGTTCGAGCAGTCCTTTCCAGTCACCGGGTACACTTCGTTGCTCCAGCGATCTACGATAAACTGCTGCTAGAAGGTGACAGTTCTTTCGCGTAGTATTTTTAGAATGTTATATGTCCTGATGCTTTTTCGCTATTAAGCGGTTGTAGTTGTTTTGTTATTCCGCGATCGGTTATCTCAGTATCCTCTATTTCAACGTTAGTACGATGATCGGAAGACGGGACCTTATTACCATCTTCCGTGGTAAAAGCGGTTTTGACCGCTTACTCATTTTTAAGACCACAACCTCTTACGGTTTTTATACTCAGATTGGTTAAGAAAATTTTATTTTCAAATTCTTAAAAACAATTCAGCAACCAAGATCGCACAAAATATCTCTTTAAGACAATGGGTTTCAACATTCTATGCTGTCATCTTCAGGTCTTAAAAATCTTTTTGTTGTAAAACATTTTCATTTTAAACTGAGCCTCACGCACAAGATATCAAGTGAGTCTGTTTAAAGCAGTTGTCTGAAATAAAGAAATTTTATGCGATCTTGGCTGCTAAATCGCTTATAACAATTGAAACAGATCGTCTTTCAATACTCTCAAAATGAGAAAATTCAGATTTCAAATTCATTGAACACTCCTCTCATTGCTCTGCTTACGTTCATTTTCGCTTCGTTCAGCATTTGTATGTCAGCTGGGTTTTGACAACTCTTGAATCTGTGATGAAGCCCTTTTTGTTTACGTAGCAGTTTTCGAGCACAGCTATTAAACCACAGTGTCTCTTCCTTAAGACCTCGCTCAGAACATGCTTGTCTAAGGCATACTAGACAATGGGACGTTGAACGTAAGTTGTGGAGTTCTTGTTGTTGGTACAGCGCACTATTGAAGTCTAACTTTAACTAACCACTGAGAGAGGTTTAAGCTTTTCCTAACTTGCAGAGTCTACAGAAACTTAAACAAGATTATTTTAGCAAGAGGAAGTTCGTTATGGATGTTCTAATTTTATCACATAAGAAGAAAAGTTTTTATCTACAGAGAAAATTATTGAAGGTTCTGGAATTTATATAAAATCTCATGGCAAAATTGCACTTTTTTGGAGGAGAGAGCTGATGACAGAATTAATGCAGAGCTTTTCCTGTACTGCCGTCCTGCCTGCATCTTCTCTCACCAAGTTACCAACTTGTCATGCTGTAGACGCGAACCAGGACGATGCTTACTGGGACATCCAAGTGAGGAAGCGAAATCCGCAACAAGAGGTTATTACGTACTACGCCAAGAGGGAACACTATAAATTTTTACAAAAATCCATGTTAGTTAGTTGGTGTTAAGCATGTAACCGAATAAAGTTTGGAAAATGCTTGACATTATGTTTAAACTTTCTTGAAAGTCGCTAATTGCTCTCATTCTCAAATAATCGACAAATATTGTCTGGATATTTGCACGCAGTGAATTGCGCTACCTTAGGACATGAACATAGCTTCTAACTGTAATATTAGCCTGGTTGTGTAAAGCTCTTAACGTCAGATTATACCCCTTACAGAGTAGCTTACGACAGCACTTTAAATTTTTAAATTCGCTCAGTTATTATAGGAAAGACTGAATACCAAATTTTTGTTGTCTCTAGAAGCCGTTAGACACGCAGCCTGCAACTTGCACCACGAACCAAGAACCACATTAACAATTCAGTAATATAGACTAGCAAACCGCCCCAGCATTACGTGCTTAACACTAAGTATTTGTAAGACTGAAGTGAGTGACAGACATTATTTAAGTAATGACAGATGTGATGTTGTGGCCTAATCCGTGAAGATAGTCGCGAATAAAACTGACGATATTTAGATTTTAATTAAAAGAAACTGATGGTCAAACATCGATTTTATTTATTACTTGACGGCTGTTAGTAGTCAAGTTCCAAAAATATTCGTCTTCTATCTGATATTTTTCCAGATTTCACCTTCGCACCACATAAACATTAACTCCATACCAAAAATTACGTTCTTATTAGTTTAATACTACACAGGGTGGTAAAATGATAGTGACCGGGCCAAATACCTCACGAAATAAGCGTCAAACAAAAAAACTAAAAAGAACGAAACTCGTCTAGCTTGAAGGGGGAAACCAGATGGCGCTATGGTTGGCCCGCTAGATGGCGCTGCCAAGGCTTCAACGGATATCAACTGCGTTTTTTAAAATAGGAACCCCCATTTTTATTACATATTCGGGTAGTACGTAAAGAAATATGACTGTTTTAGTTGGACCACTTTTTTCGCTTTGTGATAGATGGCGCTGTAATATTCACAAACGTATAAGTATGTGGTATCACGTAACATTCCGCCAGTGCGGACGGTATTTGCTTCGTGATACATTACCCGTGTTAAAATGGACCGTTTACCGATTGCGAAAAAGGTCGATATCGTGATGATGTATGGCTATTGTGATCAAAATGCCCAACGGGAGTGTGCTGCGTATGCTACTTGGTATCCTGGACGACATGATCGAAGTGTCCGTACCGTTCACCGGATAGTTACGTTATTTAAGGAAACAGGAACTGTACAGCCACATGTGAAAAGTCAAGCACGACCTGCAACAAAAGATGATGCCCAAGTAGGTGTTTTAGCTGCTGTCCCGGCTAATCCGCACATCAGTAGCAGACAAATTGCGCGAGAATCGGGAATCTCAAAAACGTTGGTGTTGAGAATGCTACATCAACATCGATTGCACCCGTACCATATTTCTATGCACCAGGAATTGTATGGCGACGACTTTGAACATCGTGTACAGTTCTGCCACTGGGCACAAGAGAAATTATGGGACGATGACAGATTTTTGCACGTGTTTTATTTAGCGGCGCAGCGTCATTCACCAACAGCGGTAACGTAAACCGGCATAATATGCACTATTAGTCAACGGAAAATCCACGATGGCTGTGACAAGTGGAACATCAGCGACCTTGACGGGTTAATGTATGGTGCGGCATTATGGGAGGAAGGATAATTGGCATCCATTTTATCGATGGCAATCTAAATGGTGCAATGTATGCTGATTTGCTACGTAATGTTCTACCGATGTTACTACAAGATGTTTCACTGCATGAGAGAATGGCGATGTACTTCCAACATGTTGGATGTCCGGCACATAGCTCGCGTGCGGTTGAAGCGGTATTGAATAGCATATTTCATGACAGGTGGATTGGTCGTCGAAGCACGTTCACCAGATCTGACATCCCCGGATTTCTTTCTGTGGGGAAAGTTGAAGGATATTTGCTATCGTGATCCACCGACAACGCCTGATAACATGCGTCAGCGCATTGTCAATGCATGTGCGAGCATTACGGAAGGCGAACTACTCGCTGTTGAGAGGAATGTCGTAACACATACTGCCAAATGCATCGAGGTTGACGGACATCATTTTGAGCATTTATTGCATTAATGTGCTATTTACAGGTAATCACAGCATTCGTTCTCAGAAATGATAAGTTCACAAAGGTACATGTATCACGTTGGAACAACCGAAATAAAATGTGCAAACGAAGCTACATTCTGTATTTTAATTTAAAAAACCTACCTGTTACCAACTGTTCGTCTAAAATTGTGAGCCATATGTTTGTGGCCATTACAGTGCCATCTATCACAAATCGAAAAAAGTGGTCCAACTAAAACATTCATATTTCTTTATGTACTCCGCGAATATGTAATAAAAAATGGGGGTTCCTATTTTAAAAAAAAAAACGCAGTTGATATCCGTTTAACCTACGGCAGCGCCATCTAGCGGACCAACCATAGCGCCATCTGGTTTCCCCATTCAAGCTAGACACGTTTCGTTCTTTGTAGTTTTTTGGTTTGACGCTTTTTTCGTGAGATATTTGGCCCGGTCACGATCAATAAACCACCCTGTATGTACTATATATATATAATAATACGATCAGCTTCTAGGTCGTTTAGGAAGCTGACGGTGGCTCCTACCGGCCTCCCGTTAGTAGTCTCATTACATACAGACAGAAAAACACGCCAGGAGACGTTAATTTTCCGGAATCCATGTTGGTTCCTACAGAGTAGATTCTGGGTTTCCAGAAATGACATGATACGCGAGCAAAAAACATGTTCTAAAATCTACAACAGATCGATGTCAGAGATAGTTTTTCGCATCTGCTCGACGACCCTTCTTGAAAGCTGGGATTACCTGTTCACTTTTCCAATCATTTGGAACCTTCCGTTTCTCCAGAGATTTGCAGTACACGGCTGTTAGAAGGGTGACAAGTTGTATCGCGTAAACTGTGTAGAATCGAATTGGTATCCCGTCAGGTCCAGTGGACTTTACTCTGTTATTTCAGTTGCTTTTCTATTCTTGGATACTTATTTCGATGCCAGCCATTTTTTGGTTCGTGTGAGGATTTAGAGAAGGAACTGCAGTGCGGTCTTCCTCTGCGAAACAGCTCTGGAAAAAGGTGTTTAGTATTTCAGCTATACGCGTGTCATTCTCTGTTTCAATGCCATTATCATACTAGAGTGTCTGGATATGCTGTTTCGATCCACTTACTGATTTAACGTAAGACCAGAACTTCCTAGGATTTTCTGTCAAGTCGGTACATAGAATATTACTTTCGAATTCACTGAACGCTTCACGCATAGCCCTCCTTACGCTAACTTTGACATCGTTTGGCTTCTGTCTGCCTGAGAGGTTTTGGCTGCGTTTACATTTGCAGTGAAGCTCTCTTTGCTTTCGCAGTAGTTTCCTAACTTTGTTGTTGAACCACGGTGGGTTTTTCCCATCCCTCACAGTTTTACTCGGCACGTACCTGTCTAAAACGCATTTTACGATTGCCTTGAACTTTTCCCATAAAGTCTCAACATTGTCAGTGTCGGAACAGAAATTTTCGTTTTGATCTGTTAGGTAGTCTGAAATCTGCCTCCTATTGCTCTTGCTATTCCTATTTACTACCACATTCAGGGATGCTGCAACGGCTTTATGATCACTGATTCCCTGTTATGTGCTTACAGAGTCGAAAAGTTCGGGTCTACAGCTACATCTACTTCCATACTCCACAAGCCACCTGACGGTGTGTGGCTGAGGGTACCTTGAGTACCACTATCGGTTCTCCCTTCTATTCCAGTCTCGTATTGTTCTTAGAAAGAAGGATTGTCGGTATGCCTCTGTGTGTGCTCTAATTTCTCTGATTTTATCCTCATGGTATCGTCGCGAGATATACGTAGGAGGCAGCAATATACTGCTTGACTCCTCGGTGAAGGTATGTTCTCGAAACTTCAACAAAAGCCCGTACCGAGCTACTGAGCGTCTCTCCTGCAGAGTCTTCCACTGGAGTTTATCTATCATCTCCGTAACGCTTTCGCGATTACTAAATGATCCTGTAACGAAGCGCGCTGCTCTCCGTTGGATCTTCTCTATATATTCTATCAACCCAATCTGGTACGGATCCCACACTGCTGAGCAGTATTCAAGCAGTGGGCGAACAAGCGTACTGTAATCTACTTTCTTTGTTTTCGGATTGCATTTCCTTAGGATTCTTCCAATGAATCTCAGTCTGGCATCTGCTTTACCGACGATCAACTTTATATGATCATTACACTTTAAATCACTCCTAATGCATACTCCCAGATAATTTATGGAATTAACTGCTTCCAGTTGCTGACCTGCTATATTGTAGCTAAATGACATGGGATCATTCTTTCTATGTACTCGCAGCACATTACACTTGTCTACATTGAGATTCAATTGCCATTCCCTGCACCATGCGTCAATTCGCTGCAGATCCTCCTGCATTTCAGTACAATTTTCCATTGTTACATCCTCTCGATATACTACAGCATCATCTGCAAAAAGCCTCAGTGAACTTCCGATGTCATCCACAAGGTCATTTATGTATATTGTGAATAACAACTGTCCTACGACACTCCCCTGCGGCACACCTGAAATCACTCTTACTTCGGAAGACTTCTCTCCAATGAGAATGACATGATGCGTTCTGTTATCTAGGAACTCTTCAATCCAATCACACAATTGATCTGATAGTCCATATGCTCTTACTTTGGTCATTAAACGACTGCGGGGAACTGTATCGAACGCCTTGTGGAAGTCAAGAAACACGGCATCTACCTGGGAAGCCGTGTCTATGGCACTGTGAGTCTCGTGGACGAATAGCGCGAGCTGGGTTTCACACGATCATCTTTTTCGAAACCCATGTTGACTCCTGCAGAGAAGATTTCTGGTTTCCAGAAAAGTCATTATACTCGAACATAATACGTGTTCCATAATTCTACAACTGATCGACCTTAGAAATATAGGTCTATAGTTCTGCACATCTGTTTGACGTCCCTTCTTGAAAACGGGGATGACCTGTGCCCTTTACCAATCCTTTGGATCGCTACGCTCTTCTAGAGACCTACGGTACACCGCTGCAAGAAGGGGGGCAAGTTCCTTCGCGTACTCTGTGTAAAATCGAACTGGTATCCCATCAGGTCCAGCGGCCTTTCCTCTTTTGAGTGATTTTGATTGTTTCTTTATCCCTCTGTCGTATATTTCGATATCTACCATTTTGTCGTCTGTGCGACAATCTAGTGAAGGAACTACAGTGCAGTCTTCCTCTGTGAAACAGCTTTGGAAAAAAACATTTAGTATTTCGGCCTTTAGTCTGTCATCCTCTGTTTCAGTAGCATTTTGGTCACAGAGTGTCTGGACATTTTGTTTTGATCCATCTACCGCTTTGACATAAGACCAAAATTTCTTTGTATTTTCTGCCAAGTCAGTACATAGAACTTTACTTTCGAATTCATTGATCGCCTATCGCATAGCCCTCCTCACACTACATTTCGCATCGCGTAATTTTTGTTTGCCTGCAAGGCTTTGGCTATGTTTATGTTTGCTGTGAAGTTCCCTTTGCTTCCGCAGCAGTTTTCTAACTCGGTTGTTGTACCACGGTGGCTCTTTTCCATCTCTTACGATCTTGCTTGGCACATACTCATCTAACGCATATTGTACGATGGTTTTGAACTTTGTCCACTGATCCTCAACACTATCTGCACGTAAAACAAAACTTTTGTGTTGAGACGTCAGGTACTCTGAAATCTGCTTTTTGTCACTTTTGCTAAACAGAAAAATCTTCCTACCTTTCTACACTCCTGGAAATGGAAAAAAGAACACATTGACACCGGTGTGTCAGACCCACCATACTTGCTCCGGACACTGCGAGAGGGCTGTACAAGCAATGATCACACGCACGGCACAGCGGACACACCAGGAACCGCGGTGTTGGCCGTCGAATGGCGCTAGCTGCGCAGCATTTGTGCACCGCCACCGTCAGTGTCAGCCAGTTTGCCGTGGCATACGGAGCTCCATCGCAGTCTTTAACACTGGTAGCATGCCGCGACAGCGTGGACGTGAACCGTATGTGCAGTTGACGGACTTTGAGCGAGGGCGTATAGTGGGCATGCGGGAGGCCAGGTCGACGTACCGCCGAATTGCTCAACACGTGGAGCGTGAGGTCTCCACAGTACATCGATGTTGTCGCCAGTGGTCGGTGGAAGGTGCACGTGCCCGTCGACCTGGGACCGGACCGCAGCGACGCACGGATGCACGCCAAGACCGTAGGATCCTACGCAGTGCCGTAGGGGTCCGCACCGCCACTTCCCAGCAAATTAGGGACACTGTTGCTCCTGGGGTATCGGCGACGACCATTCGCAACCGTCTCCATGAAGCTGGGCTACGGTCCCGCACACCGTTAGGCCGTCTTCCGCTCACGCCCCAACATCGTGCAGCCCGCCTCCAGTGGTGTCGCGACAGGCGTGAATGGAGGGACGAATGGAGACGTGTCGTCTTCAGCGATGAGAGTCGCTTCTGCCTTGGTGCCAATGATGGTCGTATGCGTGTTTGGCGCCGTGCAGGTGAGCGCCACAATCAGGACTGCATACGACCGAGGCACACAGGGCCAACACCCGGCATCATGGTGTGGGGAGCGATCTCCTACACTGGCCGTACACCACTGGTGATCGTCGAGGGGACACTGAATAGTGCACGGTACATCCAAACCGTCATCGAACCCATCGTTCTACCATTCCTAGACCGGCAAGGGAACTTACTGTTCCAACAGGACAATGCACGTCCGCATGTATCCCGTGCCACCCAACGTGCTCTAGAAGGTGTACGTCAACTACCCTGGCCAGCAAGATCTCCGGATCTGTCCCCCATTGAGCATGTTTGGGACTGGATGAAGCGTCGTCTCACGCGGTCTGCACGTCCAGCACGATCGCTGGTCCAACTGAGGCGCCAGGTGGAAATGACATGGCAAGCCGTTTCACAGGACTACATCCAGCATCTCTACGATCGTTTCCATGGGAGAATAGCAGCATGCATTGCTGCGAAAGGTGGATATACACTGTACTAGTGCCGACATTGTGCATGCTCTGTTGCCTGTGTCTATGTGCCTGTGGTTCTGTCAATGTGATCATGTGATGTATCTGACCCCAGGAATGTGTCAATAAAGTTTCCCCTTCCTGGGACAATGAATTCACGGTGTTCTTATTTCAATTTCCAGGAGTGTATTTACAGCTGAAATCATCGATACAGTAACCGCTTTATTATCGTTGATTCCCTGTTCTGCGTTAACTGTTTCAAATAGTTCGGGTCTGTTTGTCACCAGAAGGTCTAATATGTTATCGCCACGAGTCGGTTCTCTGTTTAACTGCTCAAGGTAGTTTTCAGATAAAGCACTTTAAAAAATTTCACTGGATTCTTTGACCCTACGACCCGTTATGAACGTTTGAGTCTCCCAGTCTATATCCGGCAAATTAAAATCTCCACCCAGAACTATAACATGGTGGAGAAATCTACTCGAAATATTTTCTAAATTATCCTTCAGGTGCTCGCCACAACAGCTGCTGAGCCAGGGGGCCTATAGAGACATCCAATTACCACGTCTGAGCCTGCTTTAACCGTGACCTTCACCCAAATTATTCCACATTTCGGATCTCTGTCAATTTCCTTCGATACTATTGCACTTCTTATCGCTATAAACACGCCTTCCCCTTCACTGTCCAGCCTGTCTCTGCGGTATACATTCCAATCTGAGTTTAGAATTTCATTACTGTTTACATCTGGTTTCCGCCAACTTTCTGTCCCTAGTACTATGTGGGCATTGTGACCGTTTATTAATGAGAGCAGTTCTGGGACCTTTCTGTAGAGGCTCCTACAGTTTACTATTAGCACATTAATATTGTTATTCCCTGTTGCATTTTGCCTACTCCTACCTTGCCGCGTCTCTGGAGGCGTCTTGTCGCGCCTAGGGAGGGAATTCTCTAACCTAAAAAACCCACATGTGCACTCCACACGTACTCCGCTACCCTTGTAGCCGCTTCCTGCGTGTAGTGCACGCCTGACCAACTCTTTGTTATCAGTAGGTCCAAGATGTTATTTCCACGAGTCGGTTCTCTGTTTAATTGCTCGAGGTAATTTTCGGATAGTGCACTCAGTATAACGTCACTCGTTGCTCTGTCCCTACCACCCGTCCTAAACATCCGAGTGTCCCAGTCTGTATCTGGTAAATTGAAATCTTCACTTAAGACTATAATATGCTGAGGAAATTTATGTGAAATGTATTCCAGATTTTCTCTCAGTTGTTCTGCCACTAATGCTGCTGAGTCGCGATGTCGGTAAAAGGAGCCAATTATTAACCTAGCTCGGTTGTTGAGTATAGCCTTCACTCATAATAATTCACAGGAACTATCCACTTCTACTTCACTACAGGATAAACTACTACTAACAGCGACAAACACGCCACCACCGGTTGCATGCTATCTGTCCTTTCTAAACACCGTCTGTGCTTTTGTAAAAATTTCGGCAGAATTTTGTCTGGCTTCAGCCAGCTTTCCGTACCTATAACGATTTCAGCTTCGGTGCTTTCTATCAGCGCTTGAAGTTCCGGTACTTTACCAACGCTGCTTCGACAGTTTACAATTACAATACCGATTGCTGCTTGGTCCCGTCATGTCCTGACTTTGCCCCGCACACTTTGAGGCTGTTGCCCTTTCTGTACCTGCCCGAGGCCATCTATCCTAAAAAACCGCCCAGTCCACGCCACAAAACCCCTGCTACCCGTGTAGTCGCCTGCGATGTGTAGTGGACTCCTGATCTATTCAGCGGAACCCGAAACCCCACCACCCTATAGCGTAAGTCGAGGAATCTGCAGCCCACATGGTCGCAGAACCGTCTCAGCCTCTAATTCAGACCCTCCACTCGTCTCTGTACCAAAGGTCCGCAGTCAGTCCTGTCGACGATGCAGCAGATGGTGAGCTCTGGTTTCATCCCTCTAGCGAGACTGGCAGTCTTCACCAAATCAGATAGCAGCCAGAAGCCAGAGAGGATTTCCTCCGATCCATAGCGACACACATCATTGTTGCCGACATGAGCGACCACCTGCACATGGGTGCACCCTGTACCCTTCACGGCATCTGGTAGGATGGTAGGACCCTTTCGCTGGAATGGCTGCACCCCCCCCCCCCCCCCCCCGGTATGCACACGGAGTGCACATTGGTTTTCTTCCCCTCCCGTCTTGCAGTCATATCGCTAAGGAGCCCCATTACGCGCCTGACTTTGGAGCTCCCAACTACTAGTAAACCCACCCTCTGCGACCGCCCGGATCTTGCAGATTGAGGGGCAACCTTTGGAACAGGACAAACAGCCTTGTCCAGCCAGAGATCAGTATCACCCAGAGACAGAGCCTGAAACCGGTTCGTCAGACAAACTGGAGAGGCTTTCTGTTCAGCCCCCCAGAATCTCTTTCGCCCCCCTGCCACACCTCGAGACGACCTCCCACTCTACCACAGGTGAGGGGTCAGCCTCAATGTAGGCAGCATCCCGGGCAGCCACAGCTGTAGTCCGATCGGGGGATGCGTGGGAGGAACTGGCCGACAAACCCCCTTCAGGAGCCCCACAGTGATGCCCATTGGCAACAGCCTCAAGCTGTGTGACTGAAGCCAACACTGCCTGAAGCTGGGAGTGAAGGGATGCCAACTCAGCCCACATCTGAACAAAGCAGTCGCAGTCCTTATCCATACTAAATACTGTTGTGCAAAGAACGTCTGAACTAATCCACAGAGAGCACAAACAATTCGACACAAAATTTAAACGGTTATTAAAATGCAAGTCTGCCTAGTAAATGCAGTAATGCTGCTACTTGCGCACTGCTGACACTGCTCGGCGGCAGAAGGCTGATTCCTTAATAAACACTAGATTTCGGTTAAGGATCACTTGCTAGTGTAAATTGGCTTAAGAGCAAGAGTTACAGAGGAATACAAGACGTCAATAAAGGAGCATAATATCAAGAGTCGACTGAAAAATATACAGGGAGTACAGTGTGATTATTCCCTTACGAAAGAATGCTTTTAACTGCAGTTTGTGGTGTTAAATGGTGAGGTTTATAATGTTTATCAAAATTGTGGAGTACAACTTACAGAAAATATTTTGGATTTCCAACTTTGGTGTTCCAGTTTAATTTACTAAAAAAAGAAAAAGTTAACAGTAGGTGAACAAGCTGTGCTGATTAGTCTATTCAAAATATGAAAAATCTTTTAATAATTAATTAACTTTGTTGTTCGAGTTTAATTTACTAAATAAAAAAGTTAATGCCAGGTGAGCAAGCTGTGATAATTAGTATATTCAAATTATGAAAAATCTTTAAATAATTAATTAAATCTTGACGAATTCAAATCATAAACAAAGTATTTCAGATCATCACTCTTTCGACTAGTCTGATGCCGTCTTGCATATTCGGAAGAATGCGTTTTCTGTGGATTACTTTATGTGTATTTAATGCAATGATTACTATAATATCGTGACCCAAAGCCCTCTTTTTTTGACAAAATATTAATATGAATCTCATTCAGAAAAGTATCTTTGAAGTTCAGAGGACAGAGATACAGCCTTACTTACCGCTGCTTTAATTTCGATCATCTGATGTTTCAACTTGTGCAGATATTTTGGTCCCTGTCTTCACTGTTCCAGGCGTAGGCATCCGTGCGAACGACACACAGTTATTAGCTGCTCTGTGTAGTTCTCAATGCATTGCAACTACACGCCTGTTTAATTTTCTGCTAGATCAGAAACATTATTGTACAGAGCACCC
Organism: Schistocerca americana; assembly: GCF_021461395.2. Lineage (NCBI taxonomy): Eukaryota > Metazoa > Arthropoda > Insecta > Orthoptera > Acrididae > Schistocerca > Schistocerca americana. The sequence continues at coordinate 320,179,616 of NC_060121.1, read as the reverse complement.
GTGGAAAGAAGTCATTAAAAATAAGATAAAACAAACTTTTCGTGTTACTTCATTGAGTAGCTTATTTCATTGATGAAAGCACTCATAATTAAGTGTTATTTTCTATGTTGTTCTTCATTAAGATATTTGTGGATGTCCGTATATGATAATGCCGCTACAGAGGCGACGACAAGTAATAATGACAATAATTTTTTCTCCTCGTAGATACATTTATTGTTATTGAAGAAACAGCATTCTTCGATTGGAAATCTGTAGAGTTTTTTTCATTTCATTACATGTGTGCCATTACTGGACTTGCATAAAGTAAAGTTTAATCAGTTTCCTTATTATTTCTATCATCCTGTTTGACAGAAACTTTATGCGATATTTCTGCAGATATTAGTCTCTTATTCGCAGAAGACATATTTTCACATTCCTCTGTATGCTCATGCCGTTGATAACTACCGGTTCTATAAACTGATGATGTTGTACATCAACTAGTTGCAATATGTTACTTTATTCAAAAAGTACATTTACCGGTTTAGAATTTTTTGCAATTCGTCAAGAGATGGCTTTTTCATACTTTCATCAATGTAGATTACACATTGGATTCCTGTGAACTGCCGAGGGATAAACAATAATTTACAAATTACAAACGTGTAACCAAAATGGTTGCTGTGCAACATCGACCATTTACTTTATACAACAGCCACGGTCTCCAACCATGTCTATGTACGACAAAATTGCACTACTGATTCTTCTGCCTTTAAGAGCAGTTTCCCATCCCTAAGGCAAGTCGACTCTGTGAACCTCTATCCGTTGCTGCTTGATCATATTAATTATTAATGTGACTTTTATGAAAAAAAGTTTGCTCGTACAGATCCGTGAGAAAAGCATGTGTTTTGTACAGATGGGAATGATCAATGTTTATTTAACTATGTGACCATTCGTTGTTAAATAACTTTGTATTTTGATGAATAACGCAGATTAAAAGAAAGAGGGATAGCATTTTGAGAAGTTATATTCACAAATGTAGTTTTTGAAGTTCTATATTGCAACGAGTACCGTAGGTAACATTTTTGGAACAGTTCCAGCTGAGAGTCCACTTGAGTAGGCGACGTGACACAGCTGCAGTGGCAACGCTTTGGTATCGTTTCCGGGATTACCGTGTTCCAAATACACCCACAGCAATCAAGATTTAGATTTTCAATGGTTTCCCTGACTCACTAAAGGCAAATAGTAAGACAGTGCTTTCGAAATGAACACGGCTCACTGCCGTCCCTAATATTCTCCTATTCGTCCTTGTGCTCCGTGTCTAATGACCTCATCGTCGAAGTACGCTTTCTTAATTTTTCTTCCTCATATCTGTCGAAAGTCCTGTTTCCGTATCTCGAAACGTTGAACCTTCATCCACACTTGATAAGAATGTTTCAAGTGATTGCATTCCATATTAACCGCCACTTTTTTGTTTGTTTGTTTTTTGTAGTATCACACGCTTTCTGCTGTAGGCTATTTTCAAGTACCTACGTATCTTCCTTGACAGTAGTTGTGGCGGTAAATTTTCCTACGATAGTCTCTTGCACACTTTGTACACTAGAACGACAAATGTCAGAGGACAGCGATATTAGCATGTACAGCTGGCAGTTGTATCGCGGAGCATCCATTTTTACTCAGGTGATTTTGAAAAATTCTCAGACGTGATTATCAGGGCATGATGGCAATTAACACACTTTGAACACGGAATGGTAGTTCAAGCTATATGCATCGGACATTTCACTTCGGAAATAATTAGAGAATTCAATATTCCGGAATCTGCCGTGTCAAGAGCGTGCTGAAAATATCAAAATTCAGGCATTACCTCTCACCAAGAACAACGCAGTAGCCGACGGCCTTCACTTAACGACGGAGAGTAGGCCGGCCGCTGTGGGCGAGCGGTTCTAGGCGCTTCAGTCCGGAACCGTGCTGCTGCTTCGGTCACAGGTTCGAAATCTGCCTCGGGCATGAATGTGTGTGATGTCCTTAGGTTAGTTAGGTTTAAGTAGTTCTAAGTCTAGGGGACTGATGACCTCATATGTTAAGTCCCATAGTGCTTAGAGCTATTTGAATCATTTGACTGAGAGTTGTTTCCTGAACAAACTCTTGAGTAAAGTGAAACAAATGCAACTTCAGAATGAGTTCCTAAACGGAACAAGTTTCAAACATGGAAATAGGATCATAGCGGATCTGTGTGTGAGTGTGTGTGTGTGTGTGTGTGTGTGTGTGTGTGTGTGTGTGTGTGTGTGTCTGTGTCTGTGTCTGTGTCTGTGTGTGTGTGTGTGTGTGTGTACTGACTAAGTTGGCGCATATAAATCGTCTGTTGGGAGTGTTGATAGAGATTACGATAATCAAGAGATGACTACTGGAATTTTCACAATGGGACCTTGTCCATAGGGCTACAAATTCCATTGATGAGTTTTAGATTTTATTAATAAACTTGAACAAGCATTGAAGTTCAATTCATATAACTGGAAAAGTAGACAGGGAAATGAATACTATAATCACCGCTATGGTAATAATAATGTTCAAACGGAAAATGGGAATTCTCCCAACGGAAATCAAAACAGGGAACGGAGATTTGAGTGGCAAGAGCCTCACGCAATGTAACGCTAGAGTACGTGAGTGGGAAATCAGAGATCGCCACATGTCTGGTCCTAATATGGCGAAACGAATTGGCGCTGATAAGGACACATCTTTTTAATAATTCTGTAGGAGTCGAAACTTCGGCAAAGAAGCCACAAATGATGGAGATGGAGGCTATAAGAAATAAAAACAAAATAGGGAATAATTTTAAGCAGTGCTACCATAAAGAGGGCGCGATAGATACTGTAAAATGTGTTGAGAGAAGCGATAATTTATTTTATTTACTGATAGGGAAGTGAATGATGGAATGAATGTATAATTGTCGAAAGATTCTGTGATCAAAAGAGAGGCATAGGTGGATCTGAATATGATGGTGTTGGAATGTATGACAAATTCTAATGAGACACTGATCAGTAGTAATATTTGTAGTAATGTAGTTGAAAATAATGAAAATGGTTTTTGCATGGGAGAAATTAGACGAAGCTCTATGTGAAGGCAGCGAAGCTGTAGTCTTGTCAGCTAAAGAGGAATTTTGTGGTATACTGACAGTAGCATATTAAGGTATTTGTGAAGGCGGAGTAACAATAGTCTCATCAGCTGGCGATGAATTTCATCATGTGTCGGCAGCAGTGGGGGATTTATTGTTAAAGGGAAGCAAAGGTGAGGCTGAAGCTGAGTAAGTTGAGGCTAAGTAAGCTGAGACTACTGATCCGGATATCTCGGAGGAAGGAATTTGTGCATCTATTTCCATTGATGGAACTGAACCCAGGCTCTTTATGAAAGCATGAGCTTGTTGAAGGATGAATGTGAAAATGTATCAGACGGTATGTTAAAGCATAAAGTAGTGGAGGCATCTAACAGGAATTATTTGTGGTGATTTCTATAATGTACGCCAGATGTAATGGAAGTTTATGGAAAGGTATTTTATGAGTTATCGGCAGTTGTTAACAAGTTAGTTGTAATAAATTAATAGTGATTTGGCCAAAGTAAGTGGGAGTTTATTTAAGAGAGACTAATTTTAGAGTTTGGTGTATGGTTGTGAGAATGTTGCCTTTACTGATATCTTTACTTCTAGGAAGAGAACAGTGTATTCGATGCTTACGAGGATGATGGGATCTGAGGGTGATTTATATCCTACAGATGAGTTGGAGGTAGATTAGGAGACTCTAGGAACGGATAATAAGATTGAGGGTTTTTCTGGAGCTATAATGTATACCATACATATCGAGGAGAAAGGAAGAGATACTGAAAATGTTCTTTTGGGGAAACAGTGTTTAGAGAGAGGTGAAATTAAAAATGTGCAGCCTATAAGTGAAATGATAGATGTTGACAAAGAAAGAAATTGTGCGTCTCTCGAAACTAAAAATGATGTTCTAGCGGTAGCCACAAATTTTGTCTGTAAACATAACAGTCCACTAGTGAACGAGGAAAGAAGGCTCGGATTTGAGCAAGTGAAAGCACGCGAAAATGTGAAATTTAAAAGTCACTCCCACTGGCGAGAAAGATGCTATGAGAGGCAAAAGTGGCAGAGTTGCATCTTGTAAAAAAAGAACAGTGGGTATATTAATGAGTGTGCAAATAAGTGTATTTCATGTTTACTTTTTAAGACTTTTGGGGACTAATTCTGTTTTGTGTAAGGAGTAATTTGGTAACGTTAAGATGTAGGTAATGAAGTATGGATGCACAATTTAATGCAAGGAGGGAACTCCTAGTGTTAGGTCGGCAGAGAGTAATTAGTTGTGTAAGTGAGGCATATGATCTGCATTGCATGAGAGATCTGGGGGTGAAATTTCAAGGGACTATTTATATGTATTACTTGCAGTATTTTGTATGGATATATTCTGTTTCATACACCATTTCTAAGATACTTACAATACTATACCGGCATGTAACTAGTGTATTGTATTTATTATATTATGTATATATTTGTTATGTTACGTATGTATGTAAAATTTGATGCGGCTTAATGATCCAAATCAGCGAACTAATGTCACATTTAGTGTAGGTGTGTAATGTTAGGAATATGTAGGTGAGCTTGAAGATGGCGGATCTACATGAAGTAACTTGCGTGATTTGGTGCTATAGATGATTGATTCTGGGCGCTGGAGACTATATTTCGAGAGGTCTGAATGTGCTCTAGTGAAGGTTGCATGGGGGCTTAATTATTTATAATGCAAATATTTTTAAATTTTAGTTGCTGTATGTCCGGCTACGAAGTCTCGTAACCGGTTGGCCCTGACTAGTATTAGTACGCAATCTGACTGCATAGAATAACAACAAAGAATGAAAGGAAATTTCCGTTACCACAATTAATTAATTAAGTCCCCAGCAACTATAAAAGCTACGAAACAAAAACTACGAACAACAAAGCACAAGTGTAACTGTTCTGTGTGTAGAAGTGTGATTCAACGTACACATCTGGCACGGTTCTTCCTCAATAAGACAAGATATTTTAAATACCATTTACACTGAATTAATTAAACAAAACTGAAATACTATAATTGCACATAGAAACCCAAATTACAGTCTAATACATGAACACAAGCCAGATGCTTTGTTGACTGAACCTGTGACCTAGAGGCATTGTTAGTTAGGAAATTTAAAAAAAAATAAAAAAATGTTTTTTACCCTCATATATATTGACTAAAAATACACTCTGATCATTACAACATCTCCATTCGAACAACATCTGCTGTCTAGCCCATCAAAACAACTGCACACGACATGGCCTCAAATAGTACAGCTATCAACATCCTCTCAGCAAAGCACTAACCACCACAACTTCTGAACAAGCACTGCCAGTGGAGGCAGCTGAATAATGCTCTTTGGCGCAATCTCTGGCGCTGTGACTCAGTGTAGCCACCTTTCATATGCCCCTCCTCCACGGGCTAGAATTTGATGGTATTTTTGCCAGCATTGGTGGTGAAAACAAAAGATAATATTAATAAGTAAATATCACATAACTAAATAAATTTTGGCTTTGCACTGACCCTTCAATAACCTAATGTATAAAGTACAGTAAGGAATACAAATGCTTGCATACATGTGATTTTACATAATAGTTTACACAAGGTTACTGCAGCATTTAAATTCACATAATTTGCTGTCAAATGTACAGTTTGGTTTTAGAAATGGCTTAACAACTGAAAATGCTATAGTCTCTTTTCTCTGTGAGGTTTTGGACGGATTAAATAAAAGGTTGCGAACATTAGGTGTTTTCTTTGATTTAACGAAGGCTTTTGACTGTGTTGACCACAAAATATTACTGCAGAAGTTGGAACATTATGGAGTAAGGGGAGTAGCTTACAATTGGTTCGCCTCCTACTTTAAGAACAGAAAGCAGAAGGTAATCCTCCGCAATATTGAGAGTGGTAATAATGTTCAGTCCCAATGGGGCACTGTTAAATGGGGCGTTCCTCAAGGGTCGGTGCTGGGGCCACTGCTGTTCCTTATTTATGTAAATGATATGCCTTCTAGTATTACAGGTGATTCAAAAATATTTCTGTTTGCTGATGACACCACCTTGGTAGTGAAGGCTCTTGTGTGTAATATTGAAACATTATCAAATAATGTAGTTCATGATATAAGTTCGTGGCTTGTGGAAAATAATTTGATGCTAAATCACAGTAAGTCTCAGTTTTTACAGTTTCTAACCCCCAATTCAACAAGAACTGACATTTTAATCAGACAGAATGGGCATGTTATAAGCGAGACGGAACAGTTCAAGTTCCTAGGCGTACGGATAGATAGTAAGCTGTTGTGGAAAGCCCATCTTCAGGATCTTGTTCAGAAACTAAATGCCGCTTTATTTACCATTAGAACAGTATCTGAAATAAGTGACATTTCAACACGAAAAGTAGTATACTTCGCATATTTTCATACGCTTATGTCATATGGTATTATTTTTTGGGGTAATTCTTCTGATTCAAAAAGGGTATTTTTGGCTCAAAAACGGGCTGTTCGAGCTATGTATGGTGTAAGTTCGAAAACCTCTTGTCGACCCCTATTCAATAGTCTGGGAATTTTGACATTGCCCTCACAGTATGTATTTTCTTTAATGTCGTTTGTTGTTAGCAATATTAGCTTATTCCCAAGAGTTAGCAGCTTTCACTCAGTTAATACTAGGCAGAAATCAAATCTGCATGTGGAATGCACTTCCTTGACTCTTGTGCAGAAAGGAGTGCAGTATTCTGCTACATCCATTTTCAATAAGCTACCACAAGAACTCAAAAATCTTAGCAGTAGCCCAAACACTTTTAAGTCTAAACTGAAGAGTTTCCTCATGGCTCACTCCTTCTATTCTGTCGAGGAGCTCCTGGAAGAGCTAAAAAATTAAGCAAATTCCAGTGTTACATTCTTGATTTTCTTTATTTAAACTAACGACTTGTCGCCTGAATATGTTTCTTATATTTCATTTTATCTGTTTCTACAATCGTGTTATAATTTCATGTATTGACTCGTTCCATGACCATGGAGACTTCTCCTAAATGTGGTCCCACGGAACAATAAATAAATAAATAAATATAAAGTATCATTCAATCAATGGCACCAGCAATGGTAAGGTGTAGGTAAGTCTCATAACATTTCATAAACAGTAAATACACAAAAAATCAGTTTATACAATTATTCACATAAATTCTTTTCAATAGTTCAATAAACAAGTAGCACTCCTCAGAGTAGTTGGCACTTCCAACAGTAGCACCCAGCAATGTTGAACAGGTGCAGACAGCAACAAGTGACATTATCTCAGTAGCAGCAGTTCCATCAGTGGCACCCAGAAATGTTGAACAGGTGCAGACACCAACAAGTGACATCATTTCAGTAGAAGCAGTTCCATCAGTGGCACCCAGCAATGTTGAACAAGTGCAGGTAACAGTCCATAATATTCACTATCACTAATCAGACAGTTCATCAGACTTTATCAGCAGAAATTAAACATTTCCAAGTGGCACCCATCATGTTGAACAAGTGCAGGTAACAGTCCATAATATTCACTATCACTAATTAGACAGTTCATCAGAGTTCATCAGCAGAAATTAAACATTTCCAAGTGGCACCCATCATTTTGAACAAGTGCAGGTAACAGTCCATAATATTCACTATCACTGACAGTTCATCAGAGTTCATCAGCATAAATTAAACATTGTAAGTGGCACCCATCAATGTTGAACAGGTGCAAGCATGAACAACAGTTTGAATGCACACACAATTGCTTTTACAAAATTATCATCAATGCTCATACACTAAACATAAAAATAATAATAAACACACAAATATCAGATAATTGTCATATTAAATATTACAAATACACAAATATCAGTAAACCTGTAATATTTATGGGTATCAGTGCAAGCCACAACAAACAAATAAAATAATATTTAGGAGATAGGTCGGTACCAATTATTTGGGATCAGGAAAGGAAAACACACAAGACACACTCGCTCATCTTTCATCCACATTAAGTACTACTGTGTAATCGAATAGTGTTAACTGTGTAAATGTAATTCTGTCAAAATTTGATGTTCAACATGTGTATCAAGTAGTAGTGGCAACAGTGTATAACAGTCAATAATAGTTAGTCAATGTCATAGTCATCATGTCAAGACCAATGTTCGCCAAGCCAAATCAAAATGTACAGTTGCTGAACAACTGTCAGTGTGCCAAGATATGCAAATGCTTCCTCTCTCCAAAAAAAAAAAAAAAAAGTATATACTGCTTAGTGATTTAACAAAGTGTGTGTGTAGACAATCTTCCTTCCACTTGAGTGTTCTAGTCTGCCATCTTCATCCTCCTTGTTCCATATAAACCAAAAAAAAAATATGCTCCTCACTTACTTTACCTCTTATCCACCAAAACTCCAATAATCATCAGCATCACATAATCTTAATACCTCAATAATACCTCTTCAATACGTCGATACATATAAACCTTATCGCCAATATCATTTCACTTCAATAACAACTCTATCCTCTAGTCAGTCTCCACAAACAAGTACAAATAAAATTCTAGTGCAAACTTCAATTCATCATCCCATACAATATGAAGACGCAATGTCCACACACAACCTCTGTGTAATCCATCTGACCCTAATCTTCTACTCATTATGAATTATAAAATACATTTTGGTTACCTTGTCCATCATTAAATAAAAGAAATGCATACATGACCTCTAACAGCCTTTAGTTTGAATAACTTTCAGTAAGGAAGTACGAGTGCGGAGTGTGAATGATCATAATATTTCACAGTGTGTACACCACTTTAAGAATCATGGCAAAACAGAAGCAAACATGTGGAGTATTTTTTGTGTCAAGTGTCACTTGCTATTTCAATTGCTCACGAAGAATGCAATGTCAATGGTCTAAACCTAGTGTTGGTATGTCATGTCGTTAGCTTCCATCCTATTAGCATAAATTTATACAGCTTCCATAAAACCTCCAGCTCATGTGACTTCAATGAAGTTTCTTGTACCAATGTCGTTCGTAGCATTATAGCAGTTCATTTTCTTATCTTAAAATATAAGGCACTGAGCGTAAGCAAAACATGCAATAGCGAGTAAATATACCAGTAGAGAACAGAATGTCAACAAGTGGATGCAGCACAATTCCTACAACGAGGCTCTGCCAAGCGAACAATCTATAATTAATACCACAGTGTGACCTAAACTCCATGTTTGTACACCGCATATCAGTATTTCTATATACCAAATTAAAGAGTAGTTATAACAACAAAACAGAAATGTGTAAATATGCAATCCTTACGCAAAGCAGCAAATATGTATCTTACATAATAAACAGGTCATTAGCATCATATCAGCATAAGCAAATAAATGTTCATATGTAATCTTAATAAGTAAACATAAAGGCGCAAGCAGATAAATCACAAAGTGTAACCTACATACATAACCACATCAGCACAATTATTCAGGTGACAATTATAATTTAAATAAATAAGCACAGCAGGCACGTAATAGAAAAATATGACATCAGTGAAAAAGCAGTGCAGCCAAGCGATGCTTAATATACACAAGTAACAACCCTGTTCATTAATCAATCATTGTCAAAATCAGTTAATGTACGCAAGCACGTCGCTTCACAAGTAAATTCATAGAACATGAAATTTAGCACAAAGTATGAATCATGGAATCGCGAGCAGCAAATTGCGTCTAAAGTACGTACCTAAGTGGAAATATGTTACCTGAAAAATAAACTCAGTTAATAGTTACCTTTTTAGTCTATTAGTTCTTCGAAATTACATTCTTCCTGAAATTTTCTCGATAGCAAGTCCTCTTAACGTCGGACACACACAGAATTTACCTGAAGTTCTTAAATATTTTATACAACCGTATCCTGAAAAATACTGAACGTTTATAACATAATTTATCAAGTCACTATAGCTTTATACTGAATTTATTCGAAGAAATTAGACTGTGTATTTGTTTACGGCTGTCAGTGCATTCGCACTGAGCGCTCGATCAGCTGTAGGTACGCGTGACGTAGGAAGTAATTGTTTGCGGTCAACGACTGCCTTGTGCGGCGCGCAGACTTGACTGTTGCTTTGAGTATGTGCCGCCGCCAGAACACGGCGCGGTATCTTTGTACTCTCAGTGTGTTTACGTATAACTGTTAGTTTCTCAAAAGTATGTCATTCCACAAAAATTTTAACGTTCGATATGTGGTGTTATCCCCTTGGAGCGTCGAGATTTAAGAGTTTCTATTTCAACAGTGTTATCATGAATAATTTTGCGAACTCTGTATGGACCGTTATAAAGCAGAAAAAATTTGCGACACAAGCCTTTTCCTTTATTGAGACAAACGGTGAGACTTAATTAACACCTTTTGACCAACTGACAAGGTTTTTAAACGACCAGGACGTTTAGCTGATTTCTCTCTTCTAGCAGCCGCAGATGCAATATTTCGTAGAGCCAGGTTGACAACTTCAGAATGTCGCAATTTTCGTGAAGGCAGAAAAGGAACGATTTCAGAAATGCGATTTGTCGGTGCTTTATTTTTTTTAATATTAATATAGGCGGTAAAGAAGTTGAATCATTAGGGAGTTCATTCAGAATGTTTTAAAAAATATGAAGATATTGATCCCACGTTCTGATTCTGATGACAATAAAGTCGACACAACTTATTGATTTCCTTCATCCATCTCTCTGAAGCGTTAGACTGAGGGTGAAAAAGTGAAATGAAAACTGGTTTAATCTTACGACGCCGTAGAGTACGAAGCCAAATTTTAGAGCAAAACTGTGATCCATTATCTGATATAACCTTATCAACATGACACACTTCTTTAAGAAAATGTTTGATGAAAGCGTTAGATACTGAACGAGCTGTTGCTTTGCGTAAAGGTGTAAAACACACATATTTTGATGTCAATTCCACTGCTACCAAAATGTACGCAAAACCATTAGTAGAACGAACCACTGGACCGAGTAAATCGACTGCAGCCATCTCTTTTAATTTCGCTGGAATGATAGGAATCAACGGTGCTCTGTGAGCAATAGTTGGTGGCTTAGCCTTTTGACATAATTTGCATTTGGCAAGAACAGATCGAATACGTTTTTCCATATTACTGAAGTCACACTTTTCTCGTCATTTATGAAAGTAGTTTCTGGGACCAAAGTGTGCATAACTGAAATGTGTATACCATATCAATTTATTAACTCACTCATCAGGAATGCAAACTAACCAAACAGAGTTGTCGACCGACTTTCGTTTAAAAAGAATAGCATTGCGAACTTAATAATACTGTCTAATCGCTACGCTTTCCTTTCTCCTCCACTTCTCCTTAATGTCCTTCCAGATTGGATCCTTGTTTTGCTCCTTAGCGATGTCCTGGAGCGAAGACGAAATAAAATTTTCAAACGCAACACCTTGAATATACATCAAACAATAACTGTTTTCTTTGCAGTCCTCCTCAGAACTTTGTTTCAAACCCATAGGTGCACGTGATAAAGCATCAGCAATAATATTTGAAGAACCCTGTATGTAAACAATACTAAAATCAAATTCCTGTAGATACAGCGCCCATCGTGACAATCTTCCATGTGTTAATTTTGTTGACATAAGAAATTCCAGAGCTCGATGATCTGTGTAAACCTTAGTATGTCTGCCAAACAAAAATATGCGAAATTGTGTGAAAGCCCAAACAACAGCCAAGGCTTCAAGTTCCGTAATCGAATAATTCTTTTCTGATTTAGAGAGAACACGACTTCCAAATGCAATAATTTTCTGTACTACAACGCCGTTTTCTTCTATCTCTTGAAATAAGTGTGCACCTAGGCCTTTGTATGATGAGTCCCTCACCAAACAAAAATCTTTAGATAAATCCGGATGTGGAAGAAGTGGAGCAGCAACTAAAGCATCACGAAGTCGTTCAAATTCTGATTGAGCTTCCTCATCCCAACACCAATTAGAATTCTTTCCTGATAGTTCACATAAACGAGGTGTGGCCAAATTGTCCAATCTAACAAAGCGTCTAAGAAAATTACAAACACCAAGGAAACGACGAACATCACGTTTTGTAGTAGGACCAGCATAATTACGAATAGCGTCTAGTTTCTCTGGATCAGGAAGAATACCTTCTGTAGAAATAATATGACCAAGATATTTCACCTGAGAACGACCAAATTCAGACTTTTCCAAGTTCACTGTAATGCCAACTCTTGCAAAAATACGTAATGAATCCAAAATTTTGTTATGCTCACTCGAAGAACGTTTAGCAATAAGAATATCGTCAACATATGAAGTAATATTGTCACGAAGATAAACAGGTAAAATTTCGTTTAAACTACGAATGAATGCTGCAGAAGATATAGTAAGTCCAAACGGTAATTTCCGAAATTGATAACAGTTACCAAAGGCTAAAAAGGCAGTGTATTTTCTACAATCAGGGTGGAGTTCTATTTTCCAAAAACTTGCGCGCATATCAATTGTGGATAAAACTTTAATTCCATGGAAATGTTGAAGAAGTTCATCTAAATTTTGTGGACGGTCAGTTTCAGGAATGATGATATTATATATTTGTCTGGAATCCAGAACCAAACGAATTGACCCATCTTTTTTAAGAACGACGTGTAATGGGGTGGTATAAGGACTGACTGCTGGCTCAATAATGCCTTGATCTAACATGCATTGAAGTTCACTCTTAACCTTGTCTCTATAAGCCAAAGGAATAGCATACGTTTTTCCTCGAAATGGTTTGTGTTCTTTTACTTTAAATAAATATTGTAAGCCTTGTATAGTTACTGTCTGATGACTAAATACTGTAGCATGTGAAGTCAAAATTTGGTGCAGTTTTTCTCTTGCAACGTCATCTGGCACTCCAGCTTTGTTAACCTTTTCATTAATTAATTCTTCACTATTAACTATATCATCCATCGCGTCTCTGTATCTATTGTCGTTGTCATGAATGAACACATTGTCATCATAATGCTCAGCGAAAACATCAGAAGTAAGAAACCTTAAACATTTTGTGTCTGATTCAGATTTCGTTAAACACTCGAAAAATTTCAAACATCTCGGCACTCCGGCAACAGTCAAGTTCACCCTTCCTTCCTTAAAGTTTAAAATTGCCTTATGTGTGTTAAGAAACTCCATACCTAATATAATTTGTGTACTGAGTAATGGAACAATAATAAAATTAGCAGAAAATTCATATCCTTGACAAATGAAATTTAAGTTGGTCTGTTGTTTGACTTCCACACTTTTTCCAGAAATAGCTCCTCGAATTGTAGTTTTAGAAACAGGTAACACAGTACAAGCAATAGTTCTTACACATATACGAAAAACTGATTCACTAATAACATTCAAAGGGCTCCCAGAATCTAAAACCGCAGTGAACTTATTCTTACCCACACATACTTCAATAACAGGATGTAAAAATGCGTCTACATTATTTTCCTTTTCGTCTAGCAAAATGTCTCTCATGTCTTCCAGGCGTACGTAGTGTAAAGTCGTAGTGTCATTACTTTCTGAACCGTCTATATTGCTGCCAGAAGCCGAAGCTACAAGTCATTGTCGATTGTTTGCGTCACGTCTTTGATTATTCGCGTCATTTCGCGGATCAATTTCTACGATTTGCACTTGTCTCTCCGAATTTCTGTCACGTGAAGGATGCCAATTAGGTCCCTCCTGTCTGTTACATGTAAATTCTTGGTTGTGTCTGTTATTAAAATTTCTATTTTCCTGTCTATCTGCATGACTACTTCTTGTGTAATTTCGACTGTCACTTCTGAAGTTATTGTCATATCTACTACCCTGCTTATTTCTGTAGTAAAAATTCCTATTATTGTATGAATAATTTCTGTCTTGATGATACAGATTACTGTTTCCGTATGATTGATCATTCCGGTAGGAATTTCCGTTATTATAATTGTGTGTGTAATTTCTGTTAGAACGTCTGTTATTGTCATAAGGCTGGTATCTATTGTCCTGTCTGTTTCGTCTGTCATTCTCAAAATTACCCATATAACGTCCGTTCCGATCATTATCCCTTCTCTCTGAAAATCTATTATGATTACCGTTACTGAAAAAATTACAAGAAGTCCCGTCGTCGTTGTCATACTCAAGTTCTTGTAGCAAAGTCTTAAAAGTCTCAATGTCGTCTTTACATCTTCCGGCTAAAGCAATTTGTCTTATGGATTGTGGCAGCTTAGTTAAACAAATGCGAATTAATTCAGTCGGGCTATAAGGGCTGGAAAGGAACTGGTTCTTTCGAATCATGTCTTCAAAGTATTCTGCTGGCGTGCGGAACTCAGACTGTTTAAAATTACGCTGCATAATAAGACTATGTTTGACTCTGTCTTGCGTGTTTTCGGACCAATATGCCGATAGAAATGCATGATAAAAATCATTTAAATTATTACAATCTCTAATAAGTGCGCGCATCTGCGTCGCCGGTTCGTTTTCTAAATATCCACACATAAATTCCAGTTTGTCACTTAGTGGCCAATTTGGTGGAAGTGCGTACATAAATTGATCTAACCATGAACATGGATGTATGTCATTCTTAGAATTGCGAAAGATCTTAAATTTCCGAACAGTTAAAAAGTGTTTATAGTCAAAGTTTTCGCCTCGTGGCGACAAAGACCTACCGCGTCTGTCCCAGTCCGAATGTCGATTATTGTCAAGTTCGCGCGCCTGGCGCTCTCTTCTTGCATCTCGTAAATGAAACAAATTATTTTCTTCAAAGCCCTCTGCTATCTGTGATTCTAAATTTCTTCTGCTGTCTTTTCCTACGATTTCGCCTTCAATTTGTTTGACTTGCTTTCGTAATGCCTCAAATTCCCTTTTAACGCATTCATTAAATTTTCCCTGATTTTCAACATGTTTATTTATGCTCTGGTACTCTTCTGTTTCTGCAAATGGCAATGGAGCTGTATCATCTGAATCTCTGTCCCCATGTAAACTAAGATTTGTCAGTTTATCTGAAAACTCCTCAACTCTTTCCGATAAGTCACCTATTTTTTCTTTCTGTTTATTTACGTCTTCCGTAAGTGTCGCGACTCGGGTTTCAGTATTGACACATTTAGTAGTTAACTGTTCATACTGTTGTGTTAGGTTATTTATTCTGTCATTTGGTACGGATTCCTCGATTCTCTCTAATATTTCTTCCTTATCGTGTGCGCGTTGTAATTTTAACTCTGAAAATTTTTGTACTAGCACGCGATCTCTTTCTTCCTGTTCTCTATCCTGTTCCTTTTGTCTAATTTCTATTGAAATTAATCTATTATTGTGAGCATTCAAAATCGGTTGTACTTCTTCTCTAATTTCTTTCTTTAATTCATCTTTCATATTTTTGAAACATGTCCCTATTTGTGAGTCTAACCTTGTTGCCAAAGTTCCCATCTCTGTTTTTAATTCAGACCCTAACTGTGAACCCAGTGAGTCTAACCGTGTTTCCATTGTTCCCATCTCAGTTTTAATTGTTCCTATTTGTGAGTCTAACCGTGATTCCAAATTTAATATTGCACTCATCAACTGCTCTATATTAACTTGTTCGAAATCCTTTTCACCCCTAACATTTCCCGCAAAACCAACTTCTTCCGTCAAAGCTGTAAAGCTATCTGTGTGCAATCCTATTCCTGAATCTTCTGTCGTTAATCTCGTATTCTGAAAATTTTTTGATTGTGAAAAGTTTTGGACTGGTTCCGGACTATTTTCCCTGCTTATTAAATTGTTTTCTACTTCATAATTCATCATACTGTTCTCCTGTGTTGGCGAGTTCGCCATGTTAACAATTTCGTCATTCTCACTATCCATCATTTTTGCCTTTTTCATCGATCGCGTAATCATTTACAAAATATACAAAACTCGTCACTATACGAAAATTACATACAATATGACACTTTATCACCAACAATACCATTCACACGAAATGCTTCCCTCAAACACGATTAACGAACAATTGAAATCTTCATAATTGCACAAAATTGTCAAACGCGTATACAAGACATCAAAAATTAAATTCTGCAAAAATACCATTAAAAGAAAGAAAGACAAGACAACTACAAATGTTCATTACCAAATCTACACATGCAATATAGACTACAATTACTAAACTACAAATTACTACAACAATACTACTATCTGCTATTTTTACTATCAAAAGAATTCCAAGGGACGATCCGAAGCAGCGGTCGCTACGTGCATGGGGGCTTAATTAAATAAAATGCAAATAATTTTAGTATCTGCATGTGTGTGTCCGGTTGCGAAGTCTCGTAACGGGTTGGCCCTGAATAGTATTAGTACGCAATCTGACTGCATAGAATAACAACAAAGAATGAAAGGAAATTTCCGTTACCACAATTAATTAATTAAGTCCCCAGCAACTATAAAAGCTACGAAACAAAAACTACGAACAACAAAGCACAAGTGTAACTGTTCTGTGTGTAGAAGTGTGATTCAACGTACACATCTGGCACGGTTCTTCCTCAATAAGACAAGATATTTTAAATACCATTTACACTGAATTAATTAAATAAAACTAAAATACTATAATTGCACATAGAAACCCGAATTACAGTCTAATACATGAGCACAAGCCAGATGCTTTGTTGACTGAACCTGTGACCTAGAGGCGTTGTTAGTTAGGAAATTTAAAAAAAAATAAAAAAATGTTTTTTACCTTCATATATATTGACTAAAAATACACTCTGATCATTACAACATCTCCATTCGAACAACATCTGCTGTCTAGCCCATCAAAACAACTGCACACGGCATGGCCTCAAATAGTACAGCTATCAACATCCTCTCAGCAAAGCACTAACCACCACAACTTCTGAACAAGCACTGTCAGTGGAGGCGGCTGAATAATGCTCTTTGGCGCAATCTCTGGCGCTGTGACTCAGTGTAGCCACCTTTCAAGGTCTCTAATTTTTTCTGGTTCTATTACAGAACTGAGATTAGACGGAGTATGAGATGCTATTCTTTATATCAAGTGTCTTAGTTTGTGAATTATCATGTTGAACTCTGAACTGTTTTGAGCTGGTGAATATTTCGTTTATTGTGATTACGAAATGGACTTAGTTTTCGTCTATCTTTGATGACTATTTTGTTTGGGGTTTTGCTACCATTCTCGTAATGCTATCAACGTAACTTTAGACATAAGGGTATTTTCTGTTTGTAGTTTAAGTACCATAGGATCAGTTCCACATTTGTGTGAGATGTTTTCTCTTGAATAAACATTGTTCATCATAATCTCTGTTGTCTGTATCAATTACAGATGTTAGAATAGAACCCTTGTTAGAAAATTATTCATTTAAATTTTATTTTCTATTTCTGTGTATTTTATTAACCCTCAATTCTAGCCAATTAATAGAGAATTTGACTGCAGAATCACAGCTACAAATAATTATTTGCTGCGACATAGTGGCGGGACATAAAAGTAGACGTACGTGACTGGACCTTACGATTACACATAGCTATTCTTTTAAACAGAGCCATGCATAACCCAAGTACCTAAAGTATGAGTAACCACAGGTAAAGACGCAAGTGGTTTGCTCGTATGGGATGCTATTACGAAGAGCAACTACACTTATAGTAACTGTTAGGTACTGTCGCAAACTTTCTGGCATGAAAGGAAATAAGCAGTCATTCTTTCCTTGCTGTAATCGTCAATAAAACGGTGCTTCATAGAGGTGCGTAAAAACACAGAGGGGGGGGGGGGGTGTCGCACTTGACACCTTCTGGAATTTTGGAGTATAGCCTTCATATTTATCGCAAAATTACTAAATTACTGCACATTCTAGCAAAGACTGTTAACGATACTACTAAATCACGTTTTTCTGTTCATGTTGTAAGTGTCTGATCGAAAGTATCTGGAGCCCTGTGTAACTCGGAATTGACCGATAGGTTTACAGCATAAAAGGAAGAGGGTACTATTGTGTCACCAATGTGGCATTCGCAGTCGAGCAGCCGAACCGAACAGACTGCTGTTCTGTGCATATGGCATAGCTGCCTGAGGATAGCTCTACGGAATGGTCGCAAATAAGCCAAGGCGCAACTGCCGTTCGTATCTACTGGCGCTCTCACAAGGGAACCTCCCCATCGCACCCCCCTCAGATTTAGTTATAAGTTGGCACAGTGGATAGGCCTTGAGAAACTGAACACAGGTCAATGGAGAAAACAGGAAGAAGTTATGTGGAAGTGGAAGTATGAAAAAAATTAGTAAAATATACAAACTGAGTAGTCCATGCGCAAGATATGCAGCATCAAGGAAACTTTGAGATCAGGAGTACCGTGGTCGTGAGCAGCTGCGAAGTGAAAGGTCATTGGTTCAAATCTTCCCTCGACTAAAAATTTTACTTTTTTATTTTCGCAAAGTTATGATCTGTCCGTTCGTTCATTGACGTCTCTGTTCACTGTAATAAATTTAGTGTCTGTGTTTTCCGACCGCACCGCAAAACCGTGCGATTAGTTGACGAAAGGACGCGCCTCTCCAATGGGAACCGAAAACATTTGATCGCAAGGTCATAGGTCAATCGATTCCTCCACAGGAAAACACGTCTGATATAGTCTATACGACACTGGTGACGGCATGTGCGTCACATGACGGGAAAATGTTGTCGACCCACCTAACTTGTACACTTAGCGAATGGGTAAAAAGATTCTTCTGCCTTGCCCGATTTAGGTTTTTTTGTGGATGTGATAATCACTCCCAAAAAAGTGATGAAAACATTAGAGTTTGTCACATATACTGAAAATAAAAAATTAAACTGTTCACTCGAGGGAAGACTTGAACCTGGGACCTCTCGTTCCGTAGCTGCTCTCGCTAACCACGGGACCACAGCGCTCCCAGATTCCAATTGTCCTTGATGTTGCCTATCTTCGCGTGGACTACTCAGTTTGTATATTTTACTAATTTTTTTCATAGTTCCTTACAACTTCTTCCTGTTTTCTCGATTGATCTGTGTTCAGTTTTTCAAGGCCTATCCACTGTGCCAACTTATAACTAAATCTGAGGGGGGTGCGATGGGGAGGTTCCCTTGTCAGGCGCTCCGCCGACATGAGTCGACGACTCATAACTCCCACAACTCTTGTTGCAAGCTTCCCCAGCAGGGCTCTCCCGTCCTTTGCTATGGACTTCGAAGGCAGTACCAGGGACCTGTTCACATCGGCCATTCACGCGTGCTGCAGGCCTTCTTCCTTCCTCCGCGCATTGCACTCTGCGTTGATAGGTCGTGGGGACTTCCCACTTACGTAGGGTACATATTAAATCTTTTTTCTTCTCAGAAAAAAGCAAAGGATGTCGGATTCCTCCCTACATAATAAAATTCCTTACGCTTGGGAGAAGTTGGATCCCCCAGCCTATTCCAGCCATTTACCTGCAACATGACTGAAGCACAAACGGCAGAGATGGTGGCCGACCCCACCAGCATTTCTGTCCCACTCGCCACGTTGCAGGCCGCAGCTGCCTTGAGGGACCAGCAGTCTCCGGCCAGCAAGAGCTGATCGAACCGCTCGTGTAGGGTGACATTATACAAACACGAGCCGGCCGTGGTGGCGGTGCGGTTCTAGGTGCTCCAGTCCGGAGCCGCGCTGCTGCTACGGTCGCAGGTTCGAATCCTGCCTCGGGCATGGATGTGTGTGATGTCTTTAGGTTAGTTATGTTTAAGTAGTTCTAAGTTCTAGGGGACTGATGACCACAGCAGTTGAGTCCCATAGTGCTCAGAGCCATTTGAACCATTTTTTTACAAACACGAACACACACACAAGCTACTGCAGCGAATACCCTAGACATGCTCTCTGTATCACCTCCGGCAGCTCAGTCACCAGAACCAGAGTCGACAGAGGACACACACGAAATGGAAGACGGACCATGACAGAAGGTCGGTCCACATCACAAACACCGCAAAGATGACACACAGACGAGTGAGCTCATGAGCTCACGAGGCAACAGCTGATTGCTGTTGCCAACTCCGTCAACCTCCAGTAGTAACACCAAGTACACAGAGAACAACACAAACAACTCTGCGACTGCATCACACTCAAATTCAGCTACGCAGAAGTAAAACATATCCTCTGCTGGCTTCCCACCAGTCATTGTACACAGCTTTGGAGGCCTTAGTCTTCTAAACGAAGAATTTACCAAAAGCGAACAAGACATACGAATCTACTGAACTTTCTGAAAGAAAGGACGGTGAGCCAGATCGCTCGTCGATCATCAGCGACCGGCTTGTTATCTTTGGCGCGTCCCCGGGCATGAGCATCTTTGTGTTTTCGGCTGGGGCGCGCGATGCGGCGAGAGGCAGTCGGTTTTGGGGCGGCCGGTGAGACTGGCGGAGTTGTGGCTCGGGCGTAAGCACGTGTGTGATGTCTGTTACGCTGGGCCTGTTTGCGAATCGTGAAACGCCTGCGGCGGTTACTGGTTGCCTGGAAGGCATTTCATATAAACTGTGCCAAGCCTCGCAGTGAGAGGGGAGTCCGGAGTTGGTGTTGGCCTAGATGTTTCTACAAATTGAGGTGCCTGTGTGAGAAGCACGGCGTGGGCCTGTTGGTTGCTTCGTCCTTCTGGCAGCCACCGCAAGCGGACGCTCGGCCGGAATGTCTACAGTTTGTGGTGAGCATAGTGTGAACAAGTTCTCGTAGGACGTGCTCCCAGCCTGACTCTTAGCTTGTGTTATTTGTGGGTGCCGACACCTTGTCTGTTACTGCTTGCGGGTGTCCTGTAATATTTCACAGCAAAACTGTGTTTTTGTGGCATTCTGTGTTTCTGGCTCAGCCTCCGCCTAGAAAGGGGAAAGATTTGGAATTCCTCTATGCTGTAATTTTAAACCGAGCGAGGTGGCGCAGTGGTTAGCACACTGGACTCGCATTCGGGAGGACGACGGTTCAATCCCGTCTCCGGCCATCCTGATTTAGGTTTTCCGTGATTTTCCTAAATCGTTTCAGGCAAATGCCGGGATGGTTCCTTTGAAAGGGCACGGCCGATTTCCTTCCCAATCCTTCCCTAACCCGAGCTTGCGCTCCGCCTCTAATGACCTCGTTGTCGACGGGACGTTAAACACTACCCACCACCTGTAATTTAAACATATAAAAAAATTGTTCTTTCAGAATAAGCGCCTGTTTCTTTGGGACACTGCAGTTCTAACTGGAGTGCCGCAATGTTAATGAGTATTGGTTAATCGTCAAATGAAGTGTATTTAATGTCTTGCTGTTTTCTTGGGCACGCAGCTGTGTTATTGAACTCATTTTGAAGTGTCCTGTCGGGTGAATGACTGCCCCCCACGTCAGTGTATTCTTTTGAGTAGTATTGTAAGGTTTTTTTGGATGTGTTGTCAGTGGGGTGTATTAATTCAATTTTGTTTTTCTCTTTCTTTTTAATTACGGTGAATTGTTTAGTTTACCTGGTTATTGGCTTAACTCGCGCTTCACGCACTAAATCAGCAGATATTGAAATTGTTTGTTTTATTCCTGTTTAATGTCAGACAGATGTAACTTCATTTATGTATTTGAAATAAATGTCTTGGATTGACCTTAATGAATTATGTACAATCGAAGTAAGGGATCCAGTTCTTCATCGGTGCTTAACAGTGGCGTGCGGTTGGGGTTGTGAGCCCCGTGCTCGGACCAGACGGTGGAGCACTTCACATACAGAACCGTATTGGAAAATACACAGCAGTACGTGATCAAGGGGGTAGATGCTCGAAACCCAACTGAAACAGTACTAAATGAACGCACTGCCCTAGGCTGGGAATGTATTTGTGTAAATCGAATGAGTGAACTGGGCAAGGTTAGACCTCCGCACAGCTGCATTGTTGAGCTGGCCGAGACGGTCAAATCACGCGACATGCTGAAGATGAAGTTGTTTTTTCATGTGGTCGTTAGTATATAGATTTGAAACACACCTTGCAACCCCATCAACACCACAACCGCCAGCGTTTCGCGCATGCGGGTATTCGATGCGGTCTCGCTCTCCGCTGCCGCAAATGCTCTGGTGGCCACAGCAGTCTACACTCCCCCATACGGCACCATACAAATGCTACAGCTGTGGTGGGGCCCATCCGGCCAACCACAGGGAGTGCGTTGCCTACAAGGAGGCTCTTAGGCGCAAATTAGCAAAACAGGCCAAACTTTTCGCAGTCACAGCTCCGAAACACCTCCGCGCCCAGTAAGGAGTGGGATACGAGGTGTGGCTAGGAAAAAACCGGACTAGTACTGGTGAAACAATAAAACGAATGCAATAAGGCTGAAAGTCGCGTGGCCTGTCACGTGACTCTCGCACCGCCTACTGCTCGAGTTTCATCTGCCTCCTGCACTCAGGCTGCCCGTGACGTCTGTTTTAAGTAGTTGACGTTTTGTCTGTGCGTCGGAAAATGTTGAGTGTGCAGAAAGAACAGCGTGTTAACATCAAATTTTGTTTCAAACTAGGAAAATCTGCAAGTGAAACGTTTGTAATGTTACAACAAGTGTACGGCGATGATTGTTTATCGCGAACACAAGTGTTTGAGTCGTTTAAACGATTTAAAGATGGCCGCAAAGACACCAGTGATGACACTCGCACTGGCAGACCATTGTCAGCAAAAACTGATGCAAACATTGAAAAAATCGGTAAACTTGTTCGACAACACAACAAGTCAACTCCTGTTAACTCAGACACTGCTCTGATTGTTAAACGGCGATCTTGTCGAACAAGTTTACCGATTTTTTCAATGTTTGCATCAGTTTTTGCTGACAATGGTCTGCCAGTGCGTGTGTCATCACTGGTGTCTTCGCGGTCATCTTTAAATCGTTTAAACCACTCAAACACTTGTGTTCGCGATAAACAATCATCGCCGTACACTTGTTGTAACATTACAAACGTTTCACTTGCAGATTTTCCTAGTTTGAAACAAAATTTGATGTTAACACGCTGTTCTTTCTGTACACTCAACATTTTCCGACGCACAGACAAAACGTCAACTACTTGAAACAGACGCCACGGCCAGACTGAGTGCAGGAGACAGATGAAACTCGAGCAGTAGGCGGAGCGAGACTCACGTGACAGGCCACGCGACTTTCAGCCTTATTGAATTCGTTTTATTGTTTCACCAGTACTAGTCCGGTTTTTTCCTAGCCACACCTCGTATCCTTTGCTGGAGTGCTAGCTGGCAACCCCAGCAACACGGTGCGGGCAGAGGGACCTCCGAGCTGTGCACCCACGCAGCAAACTCCCCCAGCAACAGACCCACTGACAAGTCAGACGACAACCAACACCATAGACGCATCGGTCACATCATGCGACACGAATAGCAACACGACCCTATTCCCCCGACACCAAGGATTGCAGCCCAACACAAGCCACAGAAAATGCACCCGCACAGGGACTGTCACAGCCACAGAGAAGGTGGAGGAGGAGAATCAACTGGAACAAGATGAGCACAACTACTTCACAACAGCAACACAGGCAGCAAGACACTGTTAACACCATTACGCAGACACGCAGCTCGGACACCAATCCAACGACCCACAGTACACAGGGACCACACTGGCCCCCACAACAACTCCACAAACAGGAGGTACAAGTCAGACAAAACACGACGCCAACACAAGCAGCAGCGGCCGCCAACACAACCGATAGCCCATAGGCGACACTCCCAACTTCTGCACAAGACTCTGAAGAATAATGGAGACATTATTCCCCGGATTCATGGCTACCAAAATAATCACGAAGATTATGGGGTGTGTCTCACAACTTTTCACAAGCTCATGTCTGGCTCACTCAGTTGGACTAACATACAAACCATTATCACACCGCTGTTTACATTAATTCATGGATAACACACCACACCAGCCCTGTAACGCGAACGTCAACACAGATTCATGACTCACAAACAGCTAACGTGCCAGGTTACTCCGTCTATCGTACCGACCGAGTGGACGGCATACACAAAGCCATAGAACACAAGAACATCGAACTCCCTGCACTTGAGAGACTAGAGGCTACGGCCACTAGGGTCAGGTTCAACGGATCTAACACCGCACTGATATCGCTATACAGCCCACCTAAAAACATGGTAATACAAGATATCAGCACCGCGGGTAATCGCCGCTGCAAATTTAAACGCAAAACACCCAGAATGGAATTCACAAATACGTACCTCCAACGGCAAGAAACTATGCGAGCATGGAGTAGGCCGAAACTACATTATACTAGGCCCAGACATCCCAACTCACGTGCCCGCACAGGCCAAAGTCAGTTCAGACGTGTCGGATGCAGCCCTCCTCAAGGGCATCACATGCATGCTCAACCTTACAATTGAAAACGATCCAAGCCTCAGATCACATGTCTGTAATGCTTCACACGGAAAAAACACAGCATGACGCGCAACCACGCAGGATACTGAACTACAGTGGGACTCTGTTCAAAGAAACGCTTGATAGTCTTATTCCAGACACTCGCGAAATTAACATCACAGAACAAATTGATGAGGCGGTAGAAGCTCTTACTACTGCTGTCCAAGACACAATGTCTGACCCATTCCACATACAACACCTCAACAACACTCGACGGCTCTGCCCCTGGAAATCCTGGACCTTATCTCAATGACCAACCTCCTCAGAAGATACTGGCAGCGTACCAGGTGCCCGTTCTATAAACTGCACGTTAATGAACTCCAGAGACTAATATAGGGGTAAATATAAACATTTGGAAACGAACAACACGGGCAGAAACTCACAGGGCTAGATGCTACAAATCCTGGCTTGTGGAAGCTAGCCAGAGACTTCACCAGGGAGAAACATACATTCCTACTCTACAAGGCCCAGACTGCCCTGCATGCTCCGTGAAGGAGAAGGCAGAGCTTATGGCCACAACACTTGCTGGGTCCATCATGCCCAATCTGATTCCTTCAGACCCAGTATTCACACCTTAAACGGACCAAATGATAATTAAATCAAGACCCTAAGCTGTCGACAGGCGTTGATATACATCAACGGGGACAGTTGAAAATGTGTGACCCGACTGGGACTCGAACTCGGGATCTCCTGCTTACATGGCAGACGCTCCTTCCATCTGAGCCGCCGAGGTCACAGAGGATAGTGCGACTGCAGGGATTTATCCCTTGCGCGCTCCCCGTTAGACCCACATTCCCAACTTAGTGTCTACACACTACATTCGTAGTGCCCCCGTCCATTACACTCATTACTCGCGGCAGACAAACTTACCGAGTCCTGTAAGAGTTCGGGCAATGCGTGTGCATCCAGAACAGAAGAAGAAAGTCAATGGCTGGTTAGCCTTAACTATATGAAGATCGTTCCTGTTCTTTCGGACGATATTGGGGGTCAAAATAAAAGTAAACGTGATAGGTGTCATGTATAATTTTGGTACCTGAATCGATTATAAGCGAGCAGCGATGTTGTAAGCTGTATAGCAGAAGTTGAGCTAACATCGCTGATGTGTGCCAGCGTGCAGTCGAAGTTGATCTTTGGCAGAGTGAGGATGTCAAAGTTCAGCTGTATTACAGTTAAGCTGACAATGTTAAGCAGTGTTTGAGTAAGGATGCAGGCAATGTTAAGCTTTGTTAGTGAGGAAGCAATGGCAATATTATATTATTTTAAATTTAAAGTCTCAATTTATCAATGAATTTTTTGTGAAGGAGGAAATCTAATGTTATTCAGAGGCTGTTTTTGCGATCAAATTTTGCAAAGCCAGTTTCTCTAGGTTTCATGTCCAAGTTAATTATTCAGGCAGTTTATACAGTTCAAAATTCTTGCAGACACATTGCTAACATTTGTAGTATAAAATACTTCCCTTTTCATTATGACAACGAATTACTTTTACAGTGGAGCTTGGCTTTCATATTACGACAGTACAAGTTTCACTATCACAGTTCATATATTATCACAGCTCAGGCTTACAATCAGAAACAGAGTACAGAGGTTCATATTTTTATTCATTTAGATAACTTTCAAACGCATTGTAAAGTTTTGGCATCCTATTACCCAGAATACACACATTGGAACTGTGGAATTATTGAGAAGGTTAACAGGAAAAGTCCGTGGATATTTGTTCCTGATAGGTGGAAATTGCTTATTTCCAGAGCCTGCGGGAAATTTAAGGTAGTCCAAAAGACTGACAATGCTTTCATCATACTAAGTGGACTCAATAACTATCTCAAGGACTCAGTGAAGGGCTTGACAAAAATTCAGTGGTTGCATTTTCAAAAGAAATCAAACTTCATCTTGTTTTTTAAAGAATCTCTTGATGAAAAGCTGGAAGATTTTCAAAATGTTAATAACAAGAAGCCACATCATTGCGGTAGAAATACCAGTGTCTTTGCTGCTCTAGAAACAAATAATGAGAAACATAAGTTAAAATATCTGAAGTACAGGGACCTACAGACTCTACTTCCCTTTGTGGACCATTACATGATTAATTTTACCAGAAATTTCCACATCATGAAGCTGCTAGAACACTGAAGCCTGCTAATCAAACTCATGGAGAAGTTTACTATTCAGAAAATAAAAATGAAAGCTTGCAGGGTCTGAGTAGACTCGTAATCGCGTTCAACTCAAGTATCAGGTTACTACCTGTCATTAAAGTGTTCCTATTAATGTCACTGTAATCCATGACTTTCAGTTACTAGTAAAAAATTATTAACTGGCAATTCAGAATTGATTGTTCTGGTAAGGTAGGCAATAAAGCTTCAAAAGTGTGCAAATAATTACTTTTTCCTTAAGTTGTTCATGGAATTTTCTAGAATGTTCAAAAATGGCTTGAGTACTATGGGACATCTGAGGTCATCAGTCCCCCAGAACTTAGAACTGCTTAAACCTAACTAACCTAAGGACATCACACACATCCATGGCCGAGGCAGGATTCGAAACTGCCACCGCATCGGTCGCGCGGTTCCAGACTGAAGCGCCTAGAACCGCTCAGGCACATCAGGCCGGCTTTCTGCAGTGTCTCAACTTAGAACATCATTTATTCAAAACTAAAATTTTGTTACTTACATCCCTTGGCTTCTAAGGGCCTCATACATGATGGTAATTTTAGAACCTTCGCTTCTCTTGAATAACTTACTGCAACCACACATGATGAAGTGAAACTGTAGTAAATGTAAAAATCGAAAATGATACCTTTCTGCCCACTTTATAGTGACTTACAGTATAAGACGGTTGACAGGGCCAGTTTAACATCCAAGCAATACAAACGTCTGGCTTTAGTGCCAAATTTGTGTACAGGTTGTATCATAATCACTACTGAAAACTGACACGGTTGGCAGTGTACAAGTAGAGCAAAAACGTTACAACAAATGCATTTCCGCAACTAGCCGTTTGCGAGATAAATGCGAATGTGTGGCTATGAGCTGCTACTGAGTTCGGTATCAAATAAAGTCTGAGTTAGTACAAATAAATTTAAAATGTACAAATTTCTAATCAGGCCCACATTACAGTCAGGAGCAACCTTGACAAGAAATATGATGGTACACTACACAGGTGGTGAAACAAATTTTTAACAACGCAAGTTGATAAAAACCAGTGGGTGGTTATAATTAATGTCCAGTTACACGCGGAAATCCTGTGTGGTCTATAATTATCGTATGGTAGCCAAACTTGGTAGGTATGCTAATGCGTTAATGCGGAACTGATTTACGCTGAAAAAAAAATTATGTCCAATTTTGGCCGTCAGGTGCATATCTGATTTTACACATGCAGCATCTCGTCTATGTCTCCAGAGTTCATATTCAACAAACTGTGTAAGTGGTAGTTACTAATAAATTCAATATTATGCCTTTCTCACTTGTTTGATGTTTTTAGCCTACGTCCCATTTCTTATCCATTCAAAGCACCGGAATGGCACCTGGTGGCCAAAATTGAACTAATTTTTTTCCAGTGTAAATCAGTTCCGCATTAACTCATTATAATATCTACCATATTTCGCTACTATAGGTTAAGTGCAGGCCACACTGGAACTTGTCAGTAGCTGTCCTTTCATTATAACCCTCCAGTATCAAAAAAATGGCTCTGGGCACTATGGGACTTAACTGCTGAGGTCATCAGTCCCCTAGAACTTAGAACTACTTAAACCTAACTAACCTAAGGACACCACACACATCCATGCCCGAGGCAGGATTCGAACCCTCCAGTATCTTAAGTCAACACTTTCTAAAGAACGATTGTGTGACTATCAACTTTAGAACTGAAAGCGAACTCTTGAAGTAAATAGATTTAGATTCTATTCTGAAAGATGGTACTGAGCTGAAGGTAACAAAAATTTCACTATACCACTTTTAAAAATGGCTCTGAGCACTATGGGACTCAACATCTGAGGTCATCAGTCCCCTAGAACTTAGAACTACTTAAACCTAACTAACCTAAGGACATCACACACATCCATGCCCGAGGCAGGATTCGAATCTGCGACCGTAGCGGTCACGCGTTTCCAGACTGTAGCGCCTAGAACCGCACGGCCACTCCGGCTGGGATACCGCTTTTATTAGAGGGAAGAATTTCCTACACTGAACACTGTAGAGATTATAAATGACTTTATTAGTAAAAGATTTCTATTTCGTATCACATTAAAATAATGGTTTCCCTTTTCAGCTGCATACAAAAAAAAAAAAAAAAAAAGTTACTGTGTTTATAAATTTTCAACTACTTTCATCGCAATTTTTCTGAAATTCAACAACTTACTGCAGGGTTTCCTTCACAAGTAAGTTTCGTAATTAAGTAATGTCTTATGTTTAACACTTCAGTACAAAGTGAGATGATACTTTTTTGTGTGTCCCTTTTTCCCATAGAAAGCGGGATGATTTGGAAACATAAAATTAAAATGTTCAATCATTAAACTAAAAAAAAACTCATTCTTTCCACGTAGTTTAGAAGATAGCACATTTTTATTTACGCAGGAATTATTTACTTCTGCTTAAACTAAAAGCTTTTGAAAATGTCAAGAATCGTCGTGATTGGAAGCAAATAATTCCTTCCTTGAATATTCATCACTTTGATAAGATTCAGAAATTTGTATCCGTTACAGTGGAACACCTATGTAGTGCTTATTTCAACAAGAAAAATCAAGAGCCCAAGGAAAGACAACTCATTTCTGAGGAAGGCGAAGGGAGGGACGATGGGCTTAAATAGGACATGTGTGTAAAAATGTTTTCTCGAACCGAAGCTGATTGCAGTCACTAGCACCGTCATAGTGCCAGAATGAAGTGCCAGAACTGGAGAGCTTGCAGAATGCATTGGCAGTGAGTCTTCGTTGCAGCGCTCCCCAAGGAGTAAACCGAAACTATCTCGTGCGGAGAGCGCTAGTAGTTCCAACAACTACCGCTAGATGACAGTGCGGAAGCGTTCAAATGCGAAGCGCGCAGACGAGCGCTTCAATAGTCAAACTTTGTTCCGCCCGCAGTCGACTCCGCAGCCGACTACCGAACGCGTCGCGCAGACACCCGCGCGAGTGAATTCGAAAGTTTCGCACGTGTGCTCTACGTTTGAACTGTTTCGCGAATATGCCACGCGTGTGATTGAACGTCGAACCTCCCGCATGGAACGACAGTAACCTGAAGCAGCGCCGTGCCTGGTGTCCGTGCAGCAGGTGGTTCCTTGCTGTAAGTACCCCGTGTGGGGGAGCGGCGGAAATAAGCAATTTGTCGCGCGCCCTCTGGTGGGGCGTGCATGCCTGCGGCGGTCCCCTTGTGCTTGCTTAAACGAAGTAGGACACGCTTGACTGTAGAGGCGTCCCTCTCTTTATGTAAGTCACAAGTTGTCATGCCAACAATACACTCCACTTTAAGACGACAATGATGGGTGCTGGGATTGGTAAATACATCTTTAATTTTCAATTACCTTACCCCTTTCCGTCTGAAGTGTTCACCAGGCCACGACTGTAAAAGGTGTAAAAGAGATAATTATTCATTTGCGTCAGTCGCTTGACTATGTGTTACTGTTGTACCCAAGAAACATCCCTATGTACACTTTATCAGTCATGCAGAATCCTTCTGTATCCATCTCAAGATGAAGTTCTATGGATGCAGGTCGTAATAAGACGTGTGATAAGAACGTAGTAATCTACCAAGAACACAAATTTAGACCTCAAAAACTGCAGATCTCTTTCAAAGAATGATGATAGTTGATTTTTGGAAAGGCAGCAGTCAAAATATTTGGTTGAAGATGGCACAGTTATTCCGCCGTCTGTTGAATGTTTACTAACATGAAAAACATCTATCGATGTTATTTTACCCATGTTGGATCTTGTGAATTCCGCGGCCGTTAGTGATGGTTGGTGAATAACGCAACCAGCCACATATACTTTTTAAATGTTTTATTGTAGTGCCACAATCTGTTTCGGGCTACCATGCCCATCTTCAAATGACTAATATTTTTAATCACATAGATGTTTTGACGACAGCATGTCGTCTGTTCCCACTCTGCACAACAATATTTGAGTATTTAGTGCCACTTTCTAAATTGTTTCATTAATAAAATACGCTAAAATGCACGCATTTATTTATGTATGATGCAAGCACTAAAGCGTAATTTTGTTAATGAAACAATTTCAAAAAGTGGCACAAAATAGTCAAATATTCTTCCATAGTGTGGAATCTGACGACATCCTGTTGGCCAAAACACCTGTAACTAAAAGTATTAGAGATCTGAAGATGGGCATGTATCCCGAAACCGATTATAGCACTAAAACAAAACATTTAAAAACTATTTGGGCTGGTTGCATCATTCACCAACAACCGTCGATATTTTGAATTACAAGTCGCTAAGACGCTCAAGTGCTGGAGATAGTGGCGATGTTGCTCCAGCTCTTCACATGTACGCCCATTTTCTCAGTTTTGTCGTTTCTACAGTAACCACTTCTATTTTTTAATTATTAACTTTTGAGGCTCTAACTAAGATTTTTCTTTTGTGAGTTCCGATATAGCCATATTTTCTAAGATATTAACAGAACATGCTTTTGTGTATGAGTGACTAAGCCGCACTCTAGGGCTGAAAATAACGGAAAAAGTCAAAATTTATCCGTTTAGAGGTTGGTCACATTACTGTCATAGAACTAGCTGATTTGCCTAGACGCTAATAAAATATTCTCTACTCTTCTGCGAATGACCATCGAACGCTCACACGAGCCATTTATCGCAAATTACAGATGTTTCATGTGAGTCAGATACCGTTGGCATTGTTTATGATTTTGTTATTAACAGAAATACTGTTTTTCTTCAATTCTAAATGATAATACAGCTTACTTTCTCCACTATTTTTGCGCCTGTCCATATCTCTTATAATAGAATAATGTCATCAGGATTACTACTAGGGCTACCATTTAGCCGCACCCTTGCTGAATTCATTGTGACAGGACGCAGAGCAAACTAAGAGTGACATGATACAATCTTGTCGAGCACAATTTTTAGTTCAGTACGTTCCCTCATATGTCAGTCTAATTTTGTTATAATTGACTAGCAAAACTGTAAATTTTATTTTCTACATCCATTATGTTTGCTAATGCCTCTGCTTAACAATTCTAGATATTTGAGCCCCTGTACTCTCTTACTGACGACATTATATGGCGTTAGTAACGCATAGCTCTTTGTGATTCTTTCGTTAACAATCATAATATTACGAGCCTGAAAAATACATCCCTTTCTGTTATTGGCTAATATTGTTTACTTTTTTTGCACTATTCTCTTGACTTCTTTCGACTTTGGAACGCTATAATTAATCCAGCTTTCTTCGATTCGATGTTAGAAGATCCACATTTTAAAAAAGTACAACGCAACACATTTTTCTGGTCTCAAAAGGAAATTTACAAGCCGTGCTGTGTTGTAGCACAGTTTTTGACAAAGACTGTTGGTTTGTACTCTTTTACATGAATATGGGCAACAAGCGCGTTATCTATAGAAGTTGATAGGTTTTTCGAAACGCATCTTTAAATCTCCAATTACAATCGACTGAACTGCCAATGACTTTCCTTAACTTTGTTCTTATTTACTGTATTTTTTTCCGACCCCTAGTTCCGTCTGGCGGCACTCGCTGCAGTCGTAATAGGCCACTACGTCAGTTGGTCGTTCATTGAACTTATTATGCCACTCGGACCGCCGCCTACTTGGCAAGCGTCCCTCATCTGCGCTTCCTGCAATTGTCACGCAGCGTCGGAGGCTCCCTACGCTGGACAACTTGATTCAATTTCGACTAGGGTCCACCTGAACTGAGGATAATGCTCTGTGTCTGAGATACACCACGGGATTTTATGACGAGTCATGAAATAATGAGAACTGAAATAGTGCACATTATGAAGTGCAAAAAATTAATATGGACTATTCCTACACACAGAAGAGCGACAAATGTCTCTGCAGCAATATTTCACTAGGAAAATACTTCAAGTAAAATAACGAGATATCAAATTCTTCGTGGATGCTTTAGCTGGACTCAAACGTTTGCCGCAAAACAATATCACACTACATCTGTTTTACATTCAAATTCATCTTCTGGCATCCATTCTGAGATGTTAGGCATTAATTAATTATGCTTCTAGCGGTGGTCACAAAACATTTCGCACTATTGTACCTCTTTGCCAGCTGTCTGCAAAACAGCGAAAACAGGAAAAATTAGGATCCGATTAAGTCTTTTTCCACAATAATATTTAGTTTTCATAGAGGAGAAATGTTTCATAATAGTGTAGTATGAAACTTCCTGGCAGATTAAAACTGTGTGCTGGACCGAGACTCGAACACGGGACCTTTGGCTTGCGCGGGCAAGTGCACTACCGTCTGAGCTACCCAAGTACGACTCAAAACCCTTCCTCACAGCTTCAATTCTGCCAGTACCTCGTCTCATATCAGCGCACACTCCGCTGCGGAGTGAAAATCTCGTTCTGGAAACATCCGCCAGGGTGTAGCTAAGCCATGTCTCCGAAGATCCTTTCTTCCAAGAGTGCTAGTCCTGCAACGTTCGCAAAAGAGCTTCTGTGAAGTTTGGAAGGTAGGAGACGAGGTACTGGAAGAATTGAAGCTGTGAGGACGGGGCATGAGTCGTGCTTGGGTAGCTCAGTTGGTAGAGCACTTGCCCGCGAAAGGCAAAGGTCCGAGTTCGAGTCTCGATCCAGCATACAGTAAGTTTCATATCAGCGCACACTCCGCGGCAGAGTGAAAATCTCATTCTGGAGACTGTAGTATATTTTTCAGTTCATAATAACGGTTTTCAGCTTGCCTCTCGTAAATGTTAATGCTAATTTTGTGGGTAACACAAGATATGGTTCCCATCACTCCACAGTACACATGATTTGCGATTGACTCTCTCCATCGCGGAGATTTCCTTCGTTATTGTCAGGTTGTGATATCTGGCTAACGCTTCTAATTTATACGTGGAGCACATTCAGACCTCCTGCAACGCATGCACATGGGACATGTCACATCATACGTAGAATTGTTCCATAGAATGAAATTAAGCCCTTCACGGGCAGCTTCAGACCAGTCTAATAACGGACCCCATTCCCGACGCCCCAGAGGGGAAAAAAACTGTAAAATGGTAGTGACATGTTGCAGCCAGCGATGTATTAATTGTTCACGTTTTCTGTGGTCCTATCAGACAAGGATACAGAGAATGGAGGCACCTTGTAGATGTGCTACTAAAGGAAGGAGGCATGATCGGGCAAAATAAGCGTCACAGCCTTGCCTGCGACATAACCAAAGAAATAATAGCTCTATGTTTGTTTATAAATAAATCTTCCGCTACCAGTCACGATTTTTCTTTATTTTACTTTTCGCATGACGCGTTTCGGAAAATGATGCCCATTTTCAAGTGCGCTTTTTGTGTGTATTAAGCCATTTCTATTCATGTACACACAAAAAAACGCACTTGAAAATAGGAATCATTTCCCGAAGCGCGTCGTGCGAAAAGTAAAATAAAGAAAAATCGTGACTGGTAGCAGAAGATTTATTTATAAACAACCTTATTGTTTCACAGTCGCAGGCTTTAAAAACCATTTCTAATGGATCAAATCAAACGATAGCTCTATTTTGTTAGGAGAGCTAACTATGCTATACTGTCTACAGTCACTATATTTACTGCATCGAAATTTTCGCAGCAACGTCCTCGTGTAAAAGGTTTCTCGGAGTTCAGATCGCACCAAATTCGGAGTTAAGACTTGAGCTTTCGAAGATAATCAGCATCTTCTTCATCCAGTGAAGATTGTCTGTTGGGAGAAAAGTCTGCCTTTTTTTATGCTGGCGACCAGACTTGCCATTCTGGTGCCCAGCGGAGTCATCTATTGACGAAGAAGATGGTGATTATAAGGTTTTCAGTACGTCGTGTCTTGCAGCTGTCGTATATTGCAGACAGGTGTGTCTGATTATTTACACCAAGGCTACTAATTATTTATTGGCTTTACCCACTTTCGCAAGTGATGTGTCTCGCTTTTGGGATATAAACGGTCCAGTTATATTAATGTTACCACGGCCTCTGTTCAGCGTCAGTGTGCAATAGCAGCACTAGTAGTGGAGGGTAGGCCCTATATAAAGCGTGTCGAGGAGATGCCGAGAACTGTGCAGTCGTTGTCGTAACGAAAAAAAAGACGATTTCGATGACGAGCAAAGGAGCATGTTCCTGGACTTTAGGGCCAAGGGCGGAAACAATTACTAAACGGTTAAATTTGTGAACTGTTCTCATGCCGTCGTAGTTGAAGTATATCGTGCAACACATGATTGTATTATCGAAAACCGGCGCCGAGGCGACTGAGGTGCATCACCGGCACAAGGATGAATGACGGCTATGGAGATGTGTACGGGCGACTAGACTTGCCACTGTTGAGCAGTTGATCGCCCATATGAACCAAGAATCTACCGACACTCTCTCCTCAACGACCGTTCAGCGAACGTGGCTGCGTATGGGTCTCCGCAGCATGTGCTTGTTTCCCGCACCCATGCTGACTGCTGTTCATGAAATGCGTTTACTTAGAGAAAAGGCAGATTCGGTGTGGACGGGGCCTTACTCAATTACCGTTCGTTGCTCAGTTTTTTTTAACTGACGTACACTTTATTTGGAACCAATTGTACGTAAGGTTGACAATAAGGAACAATAATCAAATTTGACTATTAAGACAATATCTAATTAAAAATTCTTTAGTTAAATTGCATTCACGGCTGAAGGCCTTATTGACCAGAAATTGAAATTATTTGTCGGCTGAAGGCCTCAATAGTAATAACTCAAAACCATTTGATGCGAATGGCTCTAAGCACTATGGGACTTAACATCTGAGGTCATCAGTCCCCTAGAACTTAGAACTACTTAAACCTAACTAACCTAAGGACATCACACACATCCATGCCCGAGGCAGGATTCGAACCTGTGACCGTAGCAGCAGCGCGGCTCCATACTGAAGCGCCTAGAACCGCTCCAAAAGCATTTGACGGATGAAGGCCTAGATAGCAAATTCTTACTAAAATATTATAAAAAAATGACAATCATATTAAGAGACAATATCTGATAAAAATTCTTGAGACAAATTGCATTCACTGCTGAAGGCCTTACTGACAATAATGACAATCTGATCAAATCAAGAGAGAAGTGGGCCTCAGACAGTGCTCCAAGAATCGACCTGGGAAAGTCGTTCAGTTTGGTAAACGATAATAAGACAGGCAGACAAGAGTTGTATTCACTTAACCGGATGGCAACTCAAACTAAGTTTAAATGCCGGCCAACACTCTTTGAACAACCACAGTCAAGGAGGCTGTCGGACTACACGCCCTACCGGACAGCAGCGGCAAAGCGAGGAAAAGTACACTGCCGCCAAAATACGCTAACCTCCAGGGCAGGTAACTGGGGCGTTAGCGGCCACTAGGCAGAAAAATGCCACTGGTTGAGCTTCATCAATACACACAAGGAATTCATTGATTAATGATAAGAAGCGGAGGATGGCTAATTAACTTGCCAGTTCCAAACACTCCACTCATTGTTCTTCGTCTCAGCGACCCTGCGAGCAACAACGCGCGAACAAACAGCGTGATCTCAAAATAGTGGAGGTTTCACTACTCGGTTAATGTTCACTCAACTCAAATGTCGTGGATGCGGTTGAGAACCAGGTTGTCACCCTCGAAACTACAGCCCCTCGATCCGGCAGTGCCTGCATGCCGTCAGCGGTCCTGGTATGCCCTTGCGCTGTCGGACCTCGCTGCTGCTCCGTCCCAAACAAATTGCCCGACAACTCTGACCCAAAAGAACACTTGACGTTCTTCCAAAGATAGTACCATGGTACTAGGTATCGATAACTGCTGCTGCTGCTGCTGCCGCCACTCACAGACAGACAATGCTAGCAAACGTAGTGGCGCCAGTAAATGCAAGAAGAAAACGAGACGGAACTATCCCTATCACACGATGCCAACCAATCAACGGCACCAACGCGAGCCACAATACAGCTCAGTTCATTGGCGACGAAGGCTGGAATTTGAACGCCAGTACTGCAAACTGGATGTCCACCAAAGGTGTCAGGTGGCCTTCTCAGGTGCATCACTTTTGATGCTCCATTGGACAGATGGCCGATGGCGTGTACGTCATGGAACATATGAAACCAAATACCCTGTAACAATATTGTCGAAGTGGTCCGGGCCGGAGCAGGCAGCGTTATGGGCTGGAGAATTTTTCGTGGCACTCCCTGGGTGATCTGATCATTTTGGAAGGCACAATGGTTCCACGCAAGAACGCATCTATCCTTCGGGACCATGTCAACCCCTACATGGGGTTGGCTCGATGGCATCTACCAGCAGGACAATGCAACGTATCACACAGCTGGCAGTGTTAGTACGTGGTTGGAAGAGCTCCAGAATGAGGTTACCACACTCCCAGGATTTAAACCCATTCGAGAAGCTGTGGGACGAACTAGATCAGGCTTTTCGTGCCACGAATCCTCAACCGAGAATCCTAGCGCAGCCACGGCAATGGATTCAGCACGGCTCCAAATCCCTGTCAGTACCTTCCATAACCTCACTGACTCTCTACCCGCACGTCTCGCAGTGGTCCGCGGCGCTGTGGACATTTCTATTTGTGTCACCAAACTTTAGATGTAATTCAGATCTTCACTAGCCAGCATTATCTGTTCCACATGACAACGATATTTCATACACAAAGCAGAATTTGCTGTCGTTCAAATTCAATGTGTGTTTCAAGCTGGTTTATTTACAATGACGCCTACGACAAATGAGCCACGAATCCACGATATTCGGCGAGAAACACCGGAAAATGGCTAACCAGAATGTGGCGCCCGCGCACGGGAACACACTTTCAAACGGTTTGTAGGCTTTCCACGACGGAAAAGTCCGCCTCGATAGCTGAATGGTCAGCGTGACGGACCGCGGTCCTAAGGGCCCAGGGTTCGACTCCCGGGTGGGTTGGGGATTTTCTCCAGTCAGAAACTGGGTGTTGTCTTCATCATCATTTCATCCCCATCCGGCGCGCAGGTCGCCCAATGTGGCGTCGAATGTAATAAGACCTGCACCAACTTTTTCTGCAGCAAACATAGAACGTCACGAGAATTACACTCCTTTAGGATGAGCCTAGTCGCTCTCGCCGACTGCCTATTTAGGAGGGTTAGGAAAAAACCATCTCAACTCCAGGATGAAGGAAACCTCATTCTCTCAGAAACCGACCCTACCGTAGTCAGTAGCCACAGGAAGAGCGCAGAGGCGCGGCTAGGAAATGTTTGACAATACACTGCTCTGCTAAGCTAAGGACGAGATAAAGTAACAACGTATTAACGATACGGCAGAAACGAATGAAATCGCAGGACCTTTTGACAAAGGTCTCCCAGTCGTGCACAGAAATTTGGACGTCACGAGGCGTGAGGTCAGTGTAACTGAAGCACCAAATGGGGCTGGCCCCGCTACACGAGGCAGGTGAGGGAACGGGAAAAGACAGTCTGTGTCAATCAGCGAGCAGCTACGGTGCACTGTGGTGGTGTCCTTCATTACAGTGTCGTCCAGAGGCAACATTAAGAGGACTCCACATCGGGAAATTGGAAGGAGAACGAAAATGTGAGGAGTTTGGTATTGTTCACATCAGCGTTTTACGTGCGTGGGGAGCGTTCAGAACCGCAACACGCACTGTTGCAGGAAGGAGAGGGGATGGTTGCCATGGTCTCTAATAGTAGCAGATGACCTCCACTATATACAACAGCATACAGCGGCTACAATTGCAACCGCGTTTAACATGACTGCAAGGCAAGTGATCCCACGTTCCAAACTGTACGGCGATTACATGGTGGTGGTCTCTTTGCCGACGATAAGTCCTGTCAAAAACGTCACAGTTCGTAGTAATAGACGGAAAGTCATCGAGTAAAACAGAAGTAATATCCGGCGTTCCCCGAGGAAGTGTTATAGGCCCTCTATTGTTCCTGATTTATATTAACGACATAGGAGACAATCTGAGTAGCCGTCTTAGATTGTTTGCAGATGATGCTGTCATTTACCGTCTTGTAAATGCATCAGATGATCAAAACGACTTGCAAGATGATTTAGATAAGATATATGTTTATGGTACGAAAAGTGGCAATTGATCCTGAATAAGGAAAAGTGTGAAGTTATTCACATGAGTAGTAAAAGAAATCAGCTAAATTTCCATTACGCGATAAGTCACAAAAATCTGAAGGCTATAAATTCAACTAAATGCTTAGGGATTATAATTACAAATAACCTAAATTGGAACGATCACATAGATAAATTGTGGGTACAGCGAACCAAAGACTGCCACTCATTGGCTGAACACTTAGAAGGTGCAACAGGTCTACTAAAGAGACTGCTTATACCACGCTTGTCCACCCTATTCTGGAGTATTGCTGTGCGGTGTGGGATCCGTATCAGGTGGGACTGACGGATGACATCGAAAAAGTACAAAGAAGGGCGGCTCGTTTTGTATTATCGCGAAATAGTGAAGATAGAGTCACAGACATGATACGTAAATTGGAGTGGCAATCATTAAAACAAAGACGTTTTTCGTTGCGACGGGATCTTTTTATGAAATTGCAATCACCAGTTTTCTCTTCCGATTGCGAAAACATTCTGTTGGCACCCACCTACACAGGGAGAAATGATCACGATACAATAAGAGAAATCAGGGCTCGCACAGAAAAATTTAAGTGTTCGTTTTTCCCGCGTGCCGTTCGAGAGTGTAACGGTAGAGAGACAGCTTGAAGGTGGTTCATTGAACCCTCTTCCAGGCTCTTTATTGTGCATAGCAGAGTAATCACGTAGATGTAGGTGTAGATGTTGTGTTTCCGTTGACAACTGCACACCGGCGACGTCGCTTACGATGCTGCCAGGAGCATAGGGACAAGAAGTGGAGTCACGTGCTCTTCTCGAATGAAAGCAAATTCAGTCTCAGTAGTGATTCTGTATGGCGAAAGCTGGGAACATGGAATACAGCCTGGAGCTTTGTGCAACATGATTGTTTTCGTTGCCCAGGTGTTATGGTGTGGAAAGACATTACGTTGCTTGGGCGCACTGACCTCCAAATCTTCGAACACGGTACACGTATTGGTCAACCTTACTGTGACACCGTACTCCTTGCCCGTGTGTGTCTTTTCAGAGTTTCACTCAGTCCTGACTTCATTTTTGTGGATTGCAATGTGCGACCTTATCGAACAGCGCAAGTGGAGATACTCTTCGAACGTGAGGATACTCAGCCAATAGACTGGTCTGCTCATTCTCCCTGCTTAAATCCCATCGAGCACGTGTGGAATGCGTTGGGCATACATATTTCACCACGTCCATATGTCCAAACGACCAACCAACAGCTGTAAACCGCGCTTGTTGAGGAATGGAACGCCCTGTCACAACTACTAAGTAACTTTGTGGCCTGCATGGGAGCACGCTGCCGTCCGTGGTCATCACACACTTAAGAAGCACCTCCCGTAATGTCCGGGGACCATCATGAATCGCGCTGAGAGCAGTGTAAGTATGGTTTTCCAATTAAAGTTTCATTTCTGTTCCTCTCTCTGCGTATTTCTTTGAGTTACTTTCAATACTATACTATAATATACTGCAGCAGTTCTAACTATGGCTGAAGTTTCATCGAGCTAGATTTCTTGGCGCTAACACATTGTGCGAAAGCTACTTTCTTCCTTAAGTTTATCACACCAATGTATAATAATCTATATCTACATCTACATACAGGGTGTTTCAAAAATGACCGGTATATTTGAAACGGCAATAAAAACTAAACGAGCAGCGATAGAAATACACCGTTTGTTGCAAAATGCTTGGGACAACAGTACATTTTCAGGCGGACAAACTTTCGAAATTACAGTAGTTACAATTTTCAACAACAGATGGCACTGCGGTCTGGGAAACTCTATAGAACGATATTTTCTACATATCCACCATGCGTAGCAATAATATGGCGTAGTCTCTGAATGAAATTACCCGAAACCTTTGACAACGTGTCTGGCGGAATGGCTTCACATGCAGATGAGATGTACTGCTTCAGCTGTTCAATTGTTTCTGGATTCTGGCGGTACACCTGGTCTTTCAAGTGTCCCCACAGAAAGAAGTCACAGGGGTTCATGTCTGGCGAATAGGGAGGCCAATCCATGCCGCCTCCTGTATGTTTCGGATAGCCCAAAGCAATCACACGATCATCGAAATATTCATTCAGGAAATTAAAGACGTCGGCCGTGCGATGTGGCCGGGCACCATCTTGCATAAACCACGAGGTGTTCGCAGTGTCGTCTAAGGCAGTTTGTACCGCCACAAATTCACGAAGAATGTCCAGATAGCGTGATGCAGTAATCGTTTCGGATCTGAAAAATGGGCCAATGATTCCTTTGGAAGAAATGGCGGCCCAGACCAGTACTTTTTGAGGATGCTGGGACGATGGGACAGCAACATGGGGCTTTTCGGT
Source organism: Schistocerca americana (assembly GCF_021461395.2). Classification (NCBI taxonomy): domain Eukaryota; kingdom Metazoa; phylum Arthropoda; class Insecta; order Orthoptera; family Acrididae; genus Schistocerca; species Schistocerca americana. Next base: position 320,138,700 of record NC_060121.1, on the reverse strand, counting down.
TCCCCATATGCGCCAGTTCCGTTTATTGACGAAGCCGTCCAGGTGAAAATAAGCTTCGTCAGTAAACCAAATGCTGCCCACATGCATATCGCCGTCATCAATCCTGTGCACTATATCGTTAGCGAATGGTAGCGGCGCTGAGGCGTTGCCGCGTTTGAATTTTGTATGGATAGAGGTGTAAACTCTGGCGCATGAGACGATACGTGGACGTTGGCGTCATTTGGACCGCAGCTGCAACACGGCGAACGGAAACCCGAGGCCGCTGTTGGATCACCTGCTGCACTAGCTGCGCGTTGCCCTCTGTGGTTGCCGTACGCGGTCGCCCTACCTTTCCAGCACGTTCATCCGTCACGTTCCCAGTCTGTTGAAATTTTTCAAACAGATCCTTTATTGTATCGCTTTTCGGTCCTTTGGTTACATTAAACCTCCGTTGAAAACAACAACACTGTGTTCTAGGCGGTGGAATTCCAACACCAGAAAAATCCTATGTTCTAAGGAATAAACCATGTTGTCTACAGCACACTTGCACGTTGTGAACAGCACACGCTTACAGCAGAAAGACGACGTACAGAATGGCGCACCCACAGACTGTGTTGTCTTCTATATCTTTCACATCACTTGCAGCGCCATCTGTTGTTGAAAATTGTAACTACTGTTATTTCGAAAGTTTGTCCGCCTGAAAATGTACTGTTGTCCCAAGCATATTGCAACAAACGGTGTATTTCTATCGCTGCTTGTTTAGTTTTTATTGCCGTTTCAAATATACCGGTCATTTTTGAAACACCCTGTATATACTCCGCTAGCCACCATGTGGTGTGTGGCGGAGGGCACTATTCGCGTCAAAGTCATATTCCCCCTCACCACTCAACCCTCTGTTCCACTCGCGGATCGCGCGAGGAAAAAACGAGTGTCTGGACGCCTCAGAATGAGCTCTAATTTCCCTTATCTTTGAATTGTGATCATTGAGCGATTTGAAAGTTGGTGGTGATAATATATGCTCTACATCCTCGGTGAAGATCGGATTTCGGATTTTAGTGAGCAGCCCCTTCCGTTTAGAGCGCCGTCTATCTGCAAGTGTGTCCCACTTTCTATGAGATCTGTAACGCTCTAGCGATGGCTAAATGTACCAGTCACGAATCTTGCCGCTCTTCTTTGGATCAATCTCTTGAATCAGACCCAACTGGTAAGGGTCCCATACAGACAAACAATACTCTAAGACTGGACGAACTAACGTATTGTAAGCTATATACTTTGCTCAAGGACTGCATCGCTTCAGGATTCTACCGATAAACCGCAATCTAGAGTTCGCCTTACCCATTACTTGTGTAATCTGATCATTCCATTTGAGATCATTTCGAATAGTTACACCCAGATACTTGACGGATGTTACCGCTTTCAAAGACTGGCCATTTATTTTGTACTCGTACATTAATGGGGATTTTAGCCTTGTTATACGCAGTAGGTTACACTTAGTAATATTGAGAGATAACTGCCAGTCATTACACCACGCATTTATTTTCTGCAAATCCTCATTGATTTGTTCACAACTTTCGTGTGATACTACTTTCCTGTACACTACAGCATCATCGGAAAACAGTCTAATGCCGTTGACAATGCCTTCAACCAGATGGTTTATGTAAATCGTAAAAAGCAGCGGACCTATTACGCTGCCCTGGGGCACACCTGAAGTTACGCTTGTTTCTGTTGAAGTCACCACGTTCAGGAAGACGTACTGCTCCCTGTCTGTTAGAAAACTTTCTATCCAACCGCATATGTCATCGGATAGACCGTAAGCGCGCACTTTTTGGAGCAAGCGACAGTGCAGAACTGAGTCGAACGCCTTTCGAAAGTCGAGAAATATGGCATCAGCCTGGGAGCCGGTATGTAGAGCCTGTTGTACATCATGCACAAAGAGGTCCATCTGTGTCTCGCATGACCTCTGCTTCCTAAAACCGTGCTGACGAGGAAGTAAAAAGATTGCTCTCTGCAGATTATTTGAAGATGAATGAGGAGAAACCTACGACAAAGGAAGTATTGAACTATGAGTATCCATATACCAACGCCTGATTTGCGAACATGTCGGTGAAACATTGGTTTAGTATGTAATTAAAATGAGGCTTCTGTTGCGGTAGCAAAGAGTGCACCAGAAATGTGATTTACTGTCATTACCGAAAGCGTTACTACTGCAGGCGTTGAAGCTTTGTTTTGAGCACGCACCGCTACGTACCGACGGAATGTCCTCACTTTCACTCGCTCGGGTGGGTGCTGTGTAGCTGTTCGTGTCAGGAGGGGAAACTCATTGACTCATGCTGCGAACCAGGCACAGCACGGTCGAACCAACTGGAGAAAGAAAGCACAGCACTTTAACACGCCTATGTAAGGAGTAGCTGGCGATGGACTCCACTTTCTAATAAATTTTTGAAGTTAAACTCTGTTTTGATTTTGCACCCTATGTTTCAAAACTTTGCACACTGTCTTTATAAAATTTACATGACATAATAAATTTGGATGTAAAGTTATGTTCGTAGTCACTAGTTTCCGTGGCATGCTACTATTCGCCAGTTTCTGGATCGTACAATATTGTGGTCGGCAACTGAGTTCAAAATGCCCACGTCGGTTTCAAATGCCACCAGGTGAGAATTTCGTGTTATGATTAGCTTTGTGGACGCAAAAGTGCGACAATGGCTCAAATCACTCGTATCCCAAGAAACGAAACCACTTTCCTTATAACATTCTATCATTACATTATGTCCAGAGTTTCTACGTATTTTATGACTATGTGGATGATTGTGCAGTTCTCGGACTGTAAAAGCAATGGTCCAGTACCTCAATCGGTGGCAGAAATGTTCCTTGTTTATAGATTTCTACTATTGCCAGAAGAGATGACACAGCTTAACAGTCTCTGTTGAAAATTGTCAGAAGTGATTAATAGTTTGAATCAATCATCACCAGATCTGGTTAATCACGCGTCGTAGAAAGAAAAATTTGATTTTGTAAATAAATCATCCTTAAGCTGCTTCTTTTACCAAAAGAAATTGGCTTTTCACAACTCGTAATTAATCAGGTCTGAAGATAGCCATTTAATTGATCTCAATTTGTAATCCGGCCTTTGTAACAGCTAGCAACTGAGACTATTAAAACAAATATTTTTGGAAAACTTTTCTATCACCTGTACCCTGTTTTTCCTCTGTCAGTAATTTGCATATAGGCTATAAAAAGTCCCGTGTATTATCGTGGTTCGAAACATACGTTAATCTGTTTGTCCCCTATAAAAAGTGTCATGTTTCATCGTGGTTCGAAGCATACGTTAGACTGTTTGTCCCCCTATTCCCGGCTGCGTAAATCAGTTCAAACGTTACAGGAAGGTACAGGGTGAGAATTATTGAACTATATGAAATAAAATCGTCATAACTTCTTAACAGTTTGCGTTAGGAAGTTCAAACTCCACGGTTGGCCGCAGGGCATGATGGGAGTTAGTATGTGCATGTGTGGTTTGGTTGAGTTCGTCAATAAGCAAAATTGGCGTGTTTGGGCGACTGAGAATCCGCATTTCGCGATCGAGAAGTCTCTTCGCCCTCAACGGGTGTGTGGTTGCACTGTCCAGTCACGGGATAATCGGTGTGATATTCCTTGATGGCACGGTGACTACCGAACAGTACGTGAAGGTTTTGGAAGGTGATTTCATCCTCATTATCCAAAGTGACCCTGATGTCGACTAGATGTGGTTCATGCAAGACGAAGCTCCACCCCATCGAAGCAGGAGAGTGTTTGATGTCCTGGAGGAGCACCCTGGGGACCGCTTTCTGGCTCTGGGGTAGCCAGAGGCCACTGGCATGGGCCTCGATTGGCCGCCATACTCTCCGGATGTGAACAAATGCGATTCCTTTTTGTGGGGCTATATTAAAGAGAAGGTGTACAGCAATAACCCCTAAACCAGAATGAGATTTTCACTCTGCAGCGGAGTGTGAGCTGATATGAAACTTCCTGGCAGATTAAAACTGTGTGCCGGACCGAGACTCGAACTAGGGACATTTGCCTTTCGCGGGCAAGTGCTCTACCACCTGAGCTACCCAAGCACGACTCACGCCCCGTCCCCACAGCTTTACTTCTGCCGGTACCTCATCTCCTACCTTCCAAACTTTACGGAAGCTCTCCTGCGAACCTTGCAGAACTAGCACTCCTGAAAGAAAGGATATTGAGGAGACATGGCTTAGACACAGCCTGGAGGATGTTTCCAGAATGAGATTTTCACTCTGCAGCGGAGTGTGCGCTGATATGAAACTTCCTGGCAGATTAAAACTGTTTGCCGGACCGAGTCTCGAACTCGGGACCTTTGCCTTTCGCGGGCAAGTGCTCTACCAACTGAGCTACCCAAGCACGATTCACGCCCCGTCCCCACAGCTTTACTTCTGCCAGTGCCTCGTCCCCTACCTTCTGGCAAAAGTAAAGCTGTGGGGACGGGGCGTGAGTCGTGCTTGGGTAGCTCAGTTGGTAGAGCACCTGCCCGCGAAAGGCAAAGGTCCCGAGTTCGAGTCTCGGTCCGGCACACAGTTTTAATCTGCCAGGGAGTTTCAACCCCTAAACCATTTCTGAGCTGAAACCAGCCATTCAGGAGGTCGTCGACAGCATCGATGTTCCGACACTTCGCGGGCCATGCAGAATTTCGTCTGCTGCACGTCATGGCCAATGATGGCAGGAATATCGAACATGTCATAACCTAAATCCGAATATCTGTGGTGACGTTTACATGTTGAATAAAGCGAATGCACGCCGTAGTTTGTAACTAATTCGTGCTTTTTTCTCAAATAGTTCAGTAATTGTTACCCTGTAAGAGCATACACCTAACAGACGATCAGCCCTGATAAATCACTTAAGTGTTCGAACTAACCTTCCACTTACCTGCAGACATTTGTTTCTGAAGCAGCTTCCACCACAGGTGTCTATTCTTTTTTAAGATACCTTCCGCTGTCTCCTGGATTTGCGAGCATCCTTTAGCCACCACTGCTTTGCTTCAGTTTATCAGAATACCTAGAAGATTTCTACGTATGACTGCATACGCCTTACCCGGATTCTAACATAAATAAAAAATTTTGTGAGGAATTTGTAACAGAATGAAATTATGGACGGCACCTCTGTACAGATTTTTCGTAGGCTATTGAAAGCTTGACTCTGGATACCACACTGGTGTGCAAAACTTATGGACGAAAGTAACTTTCGGAATATTTGTCACTGCCAAGTAATATTGCTCGATGAAACTTGGGACAATACGAAGAAAGAAATGCTACAGTACAGAAGATAATTGAAAGAAATTACACTTTTATTCAAGGACAATTATTTGACTGAAGTCATCGCGGTTCATGAGGGTCCCCTGAACATTACAAACGGCGGGCAATGCATGCGCTGCAACATGTTCCCATGTTGACCTCAAGGTTGGTTATTGGTTGTGGTAGGACCTACCACAACTGCTTAGGTTGACCAGTGTGTGTAACGTGTTCAAAGATTTGAAGATCAGTACGCCCATACAACATAACGACTTTCTACATCGTAACATCTGGACACCAAAACGATCAAGTTCGAATATATTCCTGAGTGTGTTACGTACCCTGATATAGCAAGACTTGGGAACACGTATTGTACCCAGGAACATTGTTGAACGTGGTCGTTTTGATCGTGTGGGTAGACATGAAATAGCATGGGGATATAACAATTTTTAGCATATTGCAGCCCCGTCAGCAACTCTGATGGACTAATATACTGAAAAATCTGCCTCAGTTGCAAAAATTTTCTGGTCTTTGCCCAGGTTTCGGCTAAAATAATCTAAACCTTGGGGGTTTCTGGCCGATCCTGACGTCTAAAAAAGTGTGTTCATGGCAAAGCCCAGAATCCAAATGAGTCTCTGATTCACTCATATGGAAACGAAGCACTAAAACCGCATTTTCATCTGCTAAAGTTGTCAGAATTGCAACTTATGATCCAGTTTTTGTATTTGAGATGGGAACGTCAGAAGGATGAAGGTATTAGAGAGAATGGGCTTTATCGTGGGAAATTTCACACTCGACATCTTGAGAAATATAGGTTCTCTGCAGCTGAAAAGTCAGTTGAAGATCTAGTAAAGGAAACTAGGCAGAAAACAAGAAACCAGAGGAAAAGCCTTGAAGGCAAAGAGGACCCTGAGTACAAATCTGGCAAAATTGCATTTCCTGAAATCTTCATGTTCATTTACCTTTTTCTCAGAACCTGTGAATGCTAGAATTATGAAATTTTGTACACTTATTTCTATAAACTCAATAAAAGTTGTCTCAACAGTTAATTTTGAAATTCTGCGTGTAAGCTGAGGTATGCGGTAAAGTGCTTGGAATTTTGCATGAATTTTATAGTACAGAAATATAATTAAAAATTATTAAAATTCTCCTATTCGATGTATTCAAAAGGACCTCAGGAGAGAAATCGAAGCATCCCCCTCCTCCCCCCCCCCCCCCCCACCCAGTCTTAAGGTGAGAGCCAAATGATGTATTACTCAAACCCAAAGGGGTGGCAAGAATTTGACAGTTTACAAAAAAATGCTCAAATGTGTGTGAAATTTTATGGGAGTTAACTGCTAAGGTCATCAGTCCCTAAGCTTACGCACTACTTAATCTAAATTATCCTAAGAACAAACACACACACCCATGCCCGAGGGAGGACTCGAATCTACGCCGGGACCAGCCGAACAGTCCATGACTGCAGCGCCTAGACCGCTCGGCTAGACAATTTACAAATGGGCCAATTTAGAACAGTGGAACCGCCGCAACATAGAGGGAACCTTCATTGAGGACAGGTAATTTTGCTTATGAGAGCACAATGTAGTGCGTTGCAGGAGAATTCCATGCTTTAATACAACAATTTACCTTACTGAATTTCACCCTCTTTATTTTCACTTGCAGATCTGCGTGGTATTAGGCCACTGAGTAAGCTGGCGGACATTGTTCGGAAAAGGAATCAGGTCAGACCTGAGTAGTTTTAATCGCAAAATGTTTCACACAGCAGAGAAATGATCGGAATCAGTATCTCATGTGGGTTCGAACACTTAACTGAAAAGTAGTTAACGAAATAACACTAATTATGTGCGGAACAATTCGCCGCCAACCTTCGGCTATGTTCCCCTGTAAGATGTAGAGAAAGCAGCATAAGCGATTAAAAGATAAGGTTGTGGCTTGAATTAATAACGGAACCGACACTGCAGATAGGTTTAAATAGCCTTTATCCCACAAATATAACTATATATCTACTAGACTTACGACCGCTCAGCTCAAGCTCCAACGAGAAAATGGTGACAGTACAGGAAGAAAAAGAACAGCGCTCTTTCCTTTTTTCTCACTGGCTTCTCATTCACCACTTTTACGACTCCTGGAAGTTTCGATATGTTAAATGAAATCATTGAACATCTGTCAGAATCATAGTTCATTTTAAAACTACAGCTTGCCTTTTCTACACATTGATTATTATCTTTGAACATATATCAAAATCATAGTCCTTTCATAGCTACATTACAGTGCTCCTTTTTTACACATCATTAACTAGGGCAAAAAATAATGAAACGTTTTAAACTTACTGTTTACAAAGAGATCAAACAGAGCAAATTTTGTAGAAATCTCTTGAATTGTTTCTGAGAAAAATATACGAGGGTCATTCCAAAAGAAATGCACACTATTTTATTTTAAATCCATCTTTTATTCTAAGTGAAAGTTTTCAGTGTGTAGATACATCCTTTAGGAACAATATTTTCATTTCTCCACATAATTTCCATCCCTCTCAACTGCCTTACGCTATCTTGGAACCAGGGCCTGTATACCCACACGGTAAAATTCTGGACCAACCTGTTGGAGCCACTGTTTGGCAGCGTGCACAAGGGAGTCATCATCTTCAAACCTTGTTCCACGAAGAGAGTCTTTCATTTTCCCAAAGAGATGATAGCCACATGGAGCCAGGTCAGGACTGTAAGGCGGATGTTTCAGTGTTGTCCATCCGAGCTTTGTGATCGCTTCCATCGTTTTTTGACTGACATGTGGCCGTGCATTGTCTTGCAGCAGCAAAACATCCCGCTTTTGCCGGTGTGGTCAAACACGACTTAGTCGAGCCTGAAGTTTCTGCAGTGTCATCACATATGCATCAGAATTTATGGTGGTTCCACTTGGCATGATGTCCACAAGCAAGAGTCCTTCGGAATCGGAAAACACCGTAGCCATAACTTTTCCAGCAGAAGATGTGGTTTTGATTTTTTTTTCCTTGGGTAAATTTGCATGATGCCACTCCATTGATTGCCTCTTCGTCTCTGGTGAAAAATTATGGAGTCATATTTCATCACCTGTCACAATTCTTCCAAGAAATTCATCTCCACCATTATCGTACTGTTCCAAAAGTTCACTGCATAACGTTTTTCTTGTTTCTTTGTGAGCCACTGTCAACATCCTGGGAACCCACCTGACACAAACCTTTTTTAACGCCAACACTTTTAGCATTCTGCAAACACTTCCTTCCCCTATCCCAACGCAACGTGACAATTCGTTCACTGTGACGCGTCTGTCAGCAGTCACCAATTCGTTAACTCTCTGCACGTTGTCTGGAGTGTGTGCAGTACGAGGCCTGCTGTTGCGAGGACAATCCTCAATATTGCCGTGCCCACTTTCATCATGTAACCTGGTTGCCCACCGACTAACTGTACTGCGATCGACAGCAGCATCTCCATACACCTTTTTCAACCTCTTGTGGATGTTTCCCTCTCGTTTTCACAGCACAGGAATTCTATGACAGCACGTTGCTTCTGACGAACGTCAAGTGTAGCAGCCATCTTGAAGACATGATGTGACGGCGCCACTCACGGGAACAGGTTGAACTAAGTTTGAAAACAAGCTGGAAGGATGTATCTACACACTGTAGAACTTTCATACATGCAGAATGCAAACTGTATTGTACAAAAATAGTACGCATTTCTTTTGGAGTGACCCTCGTATTATTTTTGAAAATAAAAGTCCGTAAAAAGTTATTATATATAGAAACTTTACAATAAATTTGTTAATTTTATATAAACCGTGGTACAAAATTTCACTGTCGTATCTTTGAAATAATGTGTGTTTCTCGTGAACGAACCTCTGAATTGTGGAGGTCGTGTTCGCCAGTGCACGAGTATCGCCCGAACGACTAAATGCAAAGTAAAGAAGATCACTTACATTACTATTTTCTTTTCTTTTATTCTGTATTTCAGCGTGATTCTCGACTGTGGTGCATGGGCTACAGGACTTTCGTAACAGCTGAGCGGATCGTCCTCGCCCCAGTAGCGGCCGCCTGTTTTTGTGAGTTCGGGCGCAGCCGAGTCTGGCGGTCGTGAAAGTATGGCGAGCCTGTGGCGCGGCGGTTGAGTCACTCACTGGCGGGACGCCGGTTCACGTACATCCCCTTCGCGCCGTCAAGTCTTAACTTTTCCGTAGTTTCCCTAAATCGCTTTCTAAGACAAATGCCGTGAAGCTGCCTTTGAAAGGAACGCAGTCTATTTCCTTCCCCATCATTGCCAAACCCGATACTGCCCTCCGTTGCTACACCTACATCTACAACTGTATTCGACAAACCACTATGAAGTGTTTGTCGGAGGGTACTTTTTGTTTTGTCATATGTTACGATTTCCTGCTGTGCAATTCGCGAATGGGTTTTTAGGAAGAAAGAGTGTCTGGGTGCCTCTGTGCGTTTTCTACGGTGTAGGTAGGTAGCCGGAGAACATTCGTCGTTTCTGCTCTTGGAATTTCTGACTTGGAATCTTCTTACCGTGTTTTCTTCCTTCTAGTGTCTGCCAGTTAAGATCTTTGACCGTTTCAGTTACATACTCTGCAAAACAAGGTGAATCGAGGAAATTCGATTTTCTGTCGGTGGAATCTGTTCACTTAATAATTTAATGGTGTATTATTCGCTTAATAGATACATCATCATACACATCTACATGAATACTCAGCAGTTCACTCTTAACTGCTTGGCGGAGGGTTAATCGAACCACTTTCAGTCTATTTCTCGACCGTTACACTCTCGAATAGGACGTGGAAGAAAGAACACATACATCTTTCCTTGCCAGCTCCGATTTCCCTAGCCGGCCGCTGTCGCCGAGCGGTTCTAGGCGCTTCAGTCCGAAACCGCGCTGCTGTTACGTTCGCAGATTCGAATCCTCCCTCGGGCATGGATATGTGTGATGTCCTTAGGTTGGTTAAGTTTAAGTAGCCTAGTTCTAAGTGTAAGGGACTGATGACCTCAGATGTTAAAGTCTGATAGTGCTTGGAGCCATTTGAACCATTTTGAACCGATTTCCCTTATTTTATTACGAAGGTCGTTTCTCCCCATGCAGGTGGCATTCAACAAAATAATTTTCCATACCAAGTGATCTGCTAATAAAACGCAGTCTGTTGTTCACCTTCCCCACAACATTTTGTTTGTGATGATTCCAGTTTAAGTCGTTCATAATTGTCAACCCGAGGTTTTACTTGAATCGACAGCCTTTAAATTTGTCTGATTTGCAGTGTAACCGAAATTTAATAGATCTCTTTTCGTATTCGTGTGGATGACTCAGGGACAGTTTTATTTTAAAAGGTTGCGTTAAATGTGGTCCATTCCTACTTCAAACACTGGAACATTCTGCGAATTCTATAGTTTAGAATAATGTGAAATTATAAGAGAAGGGTTTGTGGAGGTTCCCAGCAGAAAGGGCAACGGAAGAAATTTATGAAAGTCATCGACAAGAGTACAGAATGAGAGCTGTGTTAAGATATCAGGGTAGTAGAGGGAGATGTAGAGCGTAAAAACTGTAGGGAAAACAGACTGGTTTTGTTTTTCGTGAGTTATCCGCCTACTTTAATGCGACCCGCAACGAATTCCTCTGGCAAACCGCTTCATCTCTGCGAAGCACTTGCACTCAACATCCTCAGTGATTTGTTGGATATATTCCAACCTCTGTTCTCTCTTACAGTTTTTACCCCACTTCCATCGAGTATCATGGAAGTTATTCTTTCGATTTCGTAGCACATCCCTCAACCAATCCCTTCTCCATGTCAGTGTTTCCCGTGTGTTGTTCTCCTCGTCGACCCTGCGAAGAACCTCATCATTTCTTATTATTTTCAGCATCAATTCATGAATGTTACGATTCCCTTCTTTCCGGTTCTTGAGAATCGTGCTGTGCTCGAAACGTACGTTCTCAGAAATTTCTTTGGCCAAATTAATGTTTCATACTAGTAGATTGTTTCTCCTGGAACGCCCTCTTTTCCTGTGGTAGTCTGCTTTTTTTGTGTTGATTCTTCGTTGTCATGTGCTATTTTGTTTCAAAGGCACCAGGATTCCTTCACTTGGTCTGTTTCGTGGGCCCCAGTTTAGGTATCAAGTTTGTCGATAATCTCATTTTTTCGACTCCCAATTAGTTCTTCAGTTTATTCTCAGTTCATATTCTGTGTTCACTAGCATGTTGAGTATATTAAACACATACTGCAGTTCTTCCTCACTTTCACTGAGGAAACCAATGTTACCAGCGACCCTCGATATCCTTTCACCCTGAATTTTAATGCCATTCCTGAACCTCTCTTTTATTTCTGTCTGTGCAGTTTGAAGAGTAGCAGCGAAAGACTGCAACCCTGTTTTAGCTCTTTCTAATCCGAGCATTTCGATTTCGTTTTCCATCTTTTTTTCACGTTTTGATTACTGTACGTATTGTATATCAGCCGTCTTTCCTTATAGCTACGCTATGTTTCTTGGAACTTCGAACATCTTTCACAATTTCACATTTTCGAACGCTTTTTCCAGGTCTACAAATCCTATGAACGTGTCCTGGTTTTTCTGAACTTTTGATTCAATATCAAGCATATCATACTGTCTCTCTGCTGCCTTTTCGTTTCCTTAATCCAAACTGATCGTCAACTAATAGTTCGTCGCTCTACTTCTTCATTCTTCTGTATGTTATTTACGTCAGCGGATTCGATGCCTTAGCTGTTAAAGTGGTTGTACGATACTACTCACACTTACCAGCCCTTGTTATCTTCGGGGTTGGTTGGTTGGTTGATTTGGGGGAGGGGATCAAACAGCGAGGTCGTCGGTCCCATCGGATTAGGGAAGGACGGGGATGGAAGTCTGCCGTGCCCTTTCAAGGGAACCATCCCGCTGTTTGTCTCAAGCGATTTAGGGAAATCACGGAAAACCTAAATCAGAACGGTCTGACGCGGGTTTGAATCGTTGTCCTCCGGAATGCAAGTCCAGTGTGCTAATCAACGCGCCACCTCGCTCGGTCTTCGGGATTGTGTGGATGACATTTGCCTAAAAGTCTGATGGTATGTCTCCATAACCATAGATTCCACAAACCAGCTTCGATAAGCGTTTGGTTGACACTTCCCCCCAATGATTTTAGGACTTCCGAAGAAATATTATTTTTGCCATTTGGTCGCAAATCTTGAAAAGCTCTGACTCAAACGCTGGGTCCCCTATGACTTACGTCTTCCATTTCTACACCTATTTCGTCTTCTAACACGTCATCAGAGGGGTCTTCAGTGTACTCTTTCCACCTTGCCGCCCTCTTCTTTGCTTTTAATAGTGGAATTCCTCAGGCATTCTTGACGTTGACACCTCTGCTCTTAATTTCACCGAAGGTTGCTTAGAGTTTTCTATACGAAGATTCCGACGATCTCTTCTTTTTCGATTTCTATGTTTTTCTTTTCCTTGGACTATTGCAAAATCTCAAACTTTTGAGGATGTGGATTGTAAGAGTGACACTCTTGTCCGACCTTAGATCAGTCTCCTCGAGTTGCAACTAGCGCGCAACCAAGTTTAACGTTCTCACTGATGCGTCACCATAAACAGTGTCACGTGCCTTCTTTCCACGATACACAGCGAAAAAACGGAATTTAAACCAGGACATAGGCATATAGGCTGGGATCAGGAACTGTACGATGTCTCATCACGCCACCTTCTTGACCAAACCATGGCGATGAAGACCTCTGCCACCATCATTATCAGGGATCTAACTGATTGCCTTCTGATGAAGCGCCATCATGATCTTTTGGTATAACTAGATCAGCTACTACCTCTGTTACGAATGCGGCAATTGCACGAGTAAAGAACTGCAGAGTCTGTGAAAATGTTATACAACCCATGAGGAACCGTACGGGAAGCAATATTATCACCGTATTTAACCAAACATGCAAGAAAACCCTCGATATCCCTGATAAAAAACTGCTTAGTAAACAAGCACATTTTGACCGTCTCAAACACTGCAGCTCAACGCGCGGTACGGTAGTATGCAAGACATGGAGGTGGGGTAGCTCCAAATCTAAACCCAGCAGCGCGTTGTGGTTGTTGGTCTAGTACACTGCCAAGTCTGACTGGTCTTCATGCGGATTTTCACGCTAGTTTAAGTAAACGCTGGGCTAGTCACTAATACATAAACAGTTAAAACGTGATAACGCACACAACAAAGATTACGCGATCATCAGTCAGATGGCTAGGTTAGCTGACGAGTGTGAAGGCACTAACGTATCCGGCTACAAACCTGAAAACAAAATAAAATTTCCAAATCATGTAAAGAGGAAAGAAAGAGTCAGTAACAAGTTTCTATTTCCATCGTCCACCCCAAATTATTTTGCAGAGTGTCACGTATGGTTTCATATTTCGTGACAACATACGTGGATGTACATTGGTGGAAAATTAGAGGCTATTTTTGCCCGTCTTCACGTCTCTTTTGGAAACTGACTACCTGCGTCAATGTTTACGTAACAGTAAAGACCTTACGGCCAAAATAATGGAAAAAACGATATATTTTGGCGGTGATCTCAAAGTATATGGGCTCGATTCTCGGGTAACTGCCGTTCGTATGCAAGCTGCTTCCATTAGACACCTCGTTGACCGAAGTACGAAAGTGCCGTTTCTTCCTCTGTACGTCACACATCGGTATAGCGTACGCTCCGCTGATGGATAAAACACAGATATCAGATTTATTACCGAGCGAGGTGGTGCAGTGGCTAGCACAATGGACTCGCATTTGGGAGGACGACGCTTCAATTCCGCGTCCGACCATCCTGATTTAGGTTTTCCGTGATTTCCCTAAATGGCTCCACGCAAATGCCAGGATGGTTCCTTTGAAAGGGCACAGCTGACTTCCTTCCCCGTCCTTCCCTAATCACCGGCCGCGGTGGCCGTGCGGTTCTAGGCACTGCAGTCCGGAACCGCGCGACTGCTATGGTCGCAGGTTCGAATCCTGCCTTGGGCATGGATGTGTGTGATGTCCCTAGGTTAGTTAGTTTTAAGTAGTTCTAAGTTCTAGGGGACTGACGACCTAAGATGTTAAGTCCCATTGTGCTCAGAGCCTTCCCTAATCCGATGAGACCGATGACCTCGCTGTCTGGTCTCATCCCCCAAACAACCCAACCCAACCCCCCTCAGATTTATTGCAGTGTCTGCCCACATAGTGCCCGCCTCCGTACCCGAGATTGCTGACGCATACTTGTGCATTGGCACTCGGCTCAAGGCTAAGCCGGTTCGAATACGGGTGGTGGTAAATTTTCACTACCAGTATTTGGTCGGCAAGGGCAGAAGAAGCGGTGGCACTTTCTGATCACGAGTAGTTGCGCCAAAGCCCTGGAACCGTCCGTCCTCTAGCGACGTTAAGGTGGTGCTGTTCGAGTGGAGTTTGTCTTCGCTTCATCCACAACAACACCAGGACAACGCTGCACTGTGTAAGAACTCATCTCAGTCACTCACATGACACAGGTATGTACCGGTTGGTTGTAATTAAAGTGCACTTAATCACAGAGTTCCAGAGTGGTTGGTAGGTATTCTAAATCGTTAATGTGTAACAGACTTACGCAGGAAAAAATTCAGTTCCAATTCTGGCCACCAGATGCAAAACTATCGCTGTGAATGCAAGAAAGGTGTGCAGAAGTGCTTTCATGTGTAATGGATAGGGAATGAGACGTGGGCAGGAAAAGGTCAAACAAGTGGGAAAGGCATAGTGTTCATCTTATTGTTAACAGTGGCTTGCACCATTTGTTCAGTAAGAACACTGGAGACGCCAACGAAATGCTGCACAGCGCCAGATTTGCGCCTGGTGGCCAAAAGTGGAACAAATTTTTTCCAACGTAACTCAATTCGCATTAACACATTAGCATGTCTACCAGGTTTCGCTGTCATACGATAATTACAGCCCAAACTGAGCCTCTGTGAGCTGCTGCACTTCAGTTATAACCACCAGACACTTGACACGTCAAAATAAGTCGGAGGGAGGGAACGACAAACCACCTCCAATAGGACCTTGCCTACAGTGGCGATGCGGGGTTCCAGAACCTGTTCCCCTGCGATCATTCCCTCAGTATGGAACTCCTTTGATTTCACTGCCGGCATAATAGAGACCGTGATCGTGAAGAACGTTCAACAGCCTGACACAATGACAGTGGTGTGTTGGATGCTGAGACAGCGAGTGTTTATGCGAATGTGCGTGAACACAACAACTGCCGTTAGACACGCATTACCAGCGGACTCTCTCGCCGCCCCACTTGTACAGCCACTCGGTCGAGTGCCGGAATACTGCGGCAGTTTCCACAAATTAGCCGGCGCGAAATGTGGGCCACGGCGTTTACAGCCGTCGGCCCGCGCCGCGCAGTCTGCCACCGCAATGAGGGGAACCGGGCTGGTTCCGGCCCGGCGACCTCGCTGCTGAGGAAGGGACAATTCCCCGAAACGCCGGATCAGGGACACGCCCGCTACCGCTGTTGGCGAGCAGAGCGCTGAAGAGTCAGGTTCAGCAGTGGCGATTCTGAACGACTGACTGCCTGTAGGGTCATTAGGTCGAAGACTGGGTGTTTGCCGGATGAACTAAAAAACAATAACCGAGTGCGATGGTGCAGTGGTTAATAAGATAGCCCTTTTTGAATGTATGAAAAATAGGTGATTTTTGTGTTTTTTGTTCACGTAAAATAAAAAGGAATGTTAAATCTGATGATATATCTTTATTCCTGACTGTGGACTGTGGCTCAGAGCACTACGGGACTTAACATCTGAGGTCATCAGTCCCCTAGAACTTAGAACTACTTAAACCTAACTAACCTAAGGACAGCACACAACACCCAGTCATCACGAGACAGAGAAAATCCCTGACCCCGCCGGGAATCGAACCCGGGAACCCGGGCATCGGAAGCGAGAACGCTACCGCACGACCACAAGCTGCGGACTTTATTCCTTACGTCTGTCTTCAATTTTTGTGTCCACATCAGACGCTCTCTATAATCTCTGCACCCCTTTGTGCCAGAACATTAGCCATCGGCGCGAAATGCGAAGACCTCCTACTGAATCTGTAAGAAAATAGTTTTGTACAAGTCGTTTCCATTATATTTTCTGGCAGCATAGGATAACTGAAAAATATTACGTCCCAACAAAATGGGGACGTGTGCAAATAAATATCGTTCCCTTCGCTCACAAACTAGAGACAAAAACGAGCGCCAAAAAATAAACTTTTGAAGATATAGCAAGACGGTTACGTATGTTGACACATAATTCAATTTAGACCGCCAGCATGAAATTCTGATCAAAATCGGATGTACCGTTATCAAGTTATCATTCCCGCCAGTCTGAAAAACATGGTTTTTAAAAGTTTCGAGTTCCATTTTTTGTACACTACTGGCCATTAAAATTGCTACACCACGAAGAAATGCAGGTGATAAACGGGTATTCATTGGACAAATACACTAGAACTGACATGTGATTACATTTTCACGCAATTTGGGTGCATAGATCCTGAGAAATCAGTACCCAGAACAACCACCTCTGGCCGTAATAACGGCCTTGATGCGCCTGGGCATTGAGTCAAACAGAGCTTGGATGGCATGTTCAGGTACAGCTGCCCATACAGCTTCAACACGATACCACAGTTCATCAAGAGTAGTGACTGGCGTATTGTGACGAGTCAGTTGCTCGGCCACCATTGACCAGACGTTTTCAGTTGGTGAGACATCTGGAGAATGTGCTGGCCAGGGCAGCAGTCGAACATTTTCTGTATCCAGAAAGGCCCGTACAGGACTTGCAACATACGGTCGTGCATTATCCTGCTGAAATGTAGGGTTTCGCAGGGATGGAATGAAGGGTAGAGCCACGGGTCGTAACACATCTGCATAGAGGAATGTAAAATATCTCATTTTACAACAACTGTGGACACCGTAGCCAAACAAATGTAAAATTTAAACACTGTACTGTGTATCCACATAACGTGTGTGCCACTAAAATTCCATAAACTACTCTAATGTCAATACAGTGGATTCGATAAGTGATGATACGCAACAGAACCAGTAGTTTGTGATATTTCCTTCGGTGTAATAATCACAGTACTCGTAATTCCTAATTACTGATACGTGGTACTTACTGCAATTAGGAAAACGTGAGAGGACCCACCAATATAATTTTCTTTTCACACACCCTGTTTATTTAGTAATATTCAATCATAACCTTTTTTTTGTTTTCAAGCAAACAGCTAATTTTCAAAATTCAGAGGACGGCCGGACCTGCAGCCGGCCCGTTATCGGGTCATGCAGCAGTGTTTACTACCGCGCCGGACACGGTCTGTCTTACTAAATGCCCTTCTGCAACACATGAAAACTATATCAGCATCATTGATGACAATAGTGATTAAGTTACTCAAAACAGATGACGTAACCTTTAATTTCAAAGCTATATGTCGAAAGATTCGGGGTTACAATGCGCACCTGTGCTTAAAGGTTAAACAGATTAGGAAACAATAAATAATAAGGCTTACTTCAAAGCAACCAACTTCTTAATTTGAATCGGCAACCAAGATGCGACTGAATCCCAAACCGTCCCTTTTGACTATCTTCTTTTGATTAAAGCCCTGGTGCCAGCTGGCTATTAATATTTTCAAAGTTAAACTGATTGTCAGTTATTAAGGCCGCTCTGAAGGAACGACTTAAAACATTACTTGTGAACACTTATTACAAGAGAACTCTCTCGGTGGAACCACAAGATCCAGCTGAAATACAATAATGACCCGGTCATTCAAACACAGCAACACACAGATTAGTACAACAGATTGTTCAGATTATAAGTAATGACTGAAAAAATGCAATTACAATCAAATAATTGAATCGGTTAACATCTAAATCTAATCACAAGGTCCCTTTTTTGTTTAACGGCAACCTGTGCCTTAGTACAATTGTTCCGGTTGTATTTACGACCAAGAGCTGATTCATTAGAACATTAATGATCGGGTACAAACCAGAAAAGAAAGGCCATATATTAGCGGGATAAATTTTCAAATGACAACTAGTGTCTTCGTACAATACTACTGCCCATATTTACGACCAAAGGGCCGACCGAGTAAAACTCGGTGGGGCGGGTACAAACCAGAAAATAATAAGGAGGGCAGGTAGACAATGGCACAAATCACCACGAGTTTACGGAATGTTACTCCCCTTTTTCAGCAAGCAGTTCCATGGATCCACGGTGCGTCGCAGCGGTTACTGAGTGGTGCCGATGAAAGTCAGGTAGAAGAGGGCAGCCAGTCAGGAATGTTGCCAACCAACCGACGGGATGTCGGCCTGCTGCTTGTAGTCGACGCTGACCCCGGTGAAGTACTCCTCAGCGCAGGCCCTCCTTGCGCAGCTCGTGGCTTCGGCCGCTCGACCTCGTGACCACCTCTTGGGCACACCGCTACCTCCAATCCCCAAACTTGGTGCCTCATCTCGGGCCAGCGACCCCAGATATATATATATATATATATATATATATATATATATATATATATATATATATATATATATATATATATATATATAGGGTGTTTCAAAAATGACCGGTATATTTGAAACGGCAATAAAACCTAAACGAGCAGCGATAGAAATACACCGTTCGTTGCAATATGCTTGGGACAACAGTACATTTTCAGGCGGACAAACTTTCGAAATTACAGTAGTTACAATTTTCAACAACAGATGGCGCTGCAAGTGATGTGAAAGATATAGAAGACAACGCAGTCTGTGGGTGCGCCATTCTGTACGTCGTCTTTCTGCTGTAAGCGTGTGCTGTTCACAACGTGCAAGTGTGCTGTAGACAACATGGTTTATTCCTTAGAACAGAGGATTTTTCTGGTGTTGGAATTCCACCGCCTAGAACACAGTGTTGTTGCAACAAGACGAAGTTTTCAACGGAGGTTTAATTTAACCAAAGGACCGAAAAGCGATAGAATAAAGGATCGGTTTGAAAAATTTCAACGGACTGGGAACGTGACGGATAAACGTGCTGGAAAGGTAGGGCGACCGCGTATGGCAACCACAGAGGGCAACGCGCAGCTAGTGCAGCAAGTGATCCAACAGCGGCCTCGGGTTTCCGTTCGCCGTGTTGCAGCTGCGGTCCAAATGACGCTAACGTCCACGTATCGTCTCATGCGCCAGAGTTTACACCTCTATCCATACAAAATTCAAACGCGGCAACCCCTCAGCGCCGCTACCATTGCTGCACGAGAGACATTCGCTAACGATATAGTGCACAGGATTGATGACGGCGATATGCATGTGGGCAGCATTTGGTTTACTGACGAAGCTTATTTTTACCTGGACGGCTTCGTCAATAAACAGAACTGGCGCATATGGGGAACCGAAAAGCCCCATGTTGCAGTCATATCGTCCCTGCATCCTCAAAAAGTACTGGTCTGGGCCGCCATTTCTTCCAAAGGAATCATTAGCCCATTTTTCAGATCCGAAACGATTACTGCATCACGCTATCTGGACATTCTTCGTGAATTTGTGGCGGTACAAACTGCCTTAGACGACACTGCGAACACCTCGTGGTTTATGCAAGATGGTACCCGGCCACATCGCATGGCCGACGTCTTTAATTTCCTGAATGAATATTTCGATGATCGTGTGATTGCTTTGGGCTATCCGAAACATACAGGAGGCGGCGTGGATTGGCCTCCCTATTCGCCAGACATGAACCCCTGTGACTTCTTTCTGTGGGGACACTTGAAAGACCAGGTGTACCGCCAGAATCCAAAAACAATTGAACAGCTGAAGCAGTACATCTCATCTGCATGTGAAGCCATTCTGCCAGACACGTTGTCAAAGGTTTCGGGTAATTTCATTCAGAGACTACGCCATATTATTGCTACGCATGGTGGATATGTGCAAAATATCGTACTATAGCGTTTCCCAGACCGCAGCGCCATCTGTTGTTGAAAATTGTAACTACTGTAATTTCGAAAGTTTGTCTGCCTGAAAATGTACTGTTGTCCCAAGCATATTGCAACAAACGGTGTATTTCTATCGCTGCTCGTTTAGTTTTTATTGCCGTTTCAAATATACCGGTCATTTTTGAAACACCCTGTATATATATATAAGCAAGCGAAGATCTTCTAAGGACACAACCCACAGATACCAACTCTTCCTCATAGATATTGGCAATGGGGTCGCAAGAGGGATAGTCGATACTACACCTGAGCCAGTGGCGCCAGACAGGTCTACTAATTCACTGGCGCCACGGCTCACTTACTACCATCAAGATTATTCTTTCACATATTGCAGATCAAACTAAACGCAGCAGTCCTTTTCATTTATTCATGACTACGGTTGCCTTTTGTATTTTTGTACATGAAAACCTGTACTGTGGTCAAAATTAATGAAAACAAGTAGTCATCTAGAACTGCAGTGAATATGTCGCAAGGATAGAAAATTTGTGCCAGACAGGGACTCGAACTCGGGTTTCCTGCATATGACGAGTAATGGCCTTTAGCATTATGCTGGCCGGCCGGGGTGGCCGAGCGGTTCTAGGCGTTACAGTCTGTAACTGCGCGGCCGCTACGGTCGCAGATTCGAATCCTGCCTCGGGCATGGATGTGTGTGATGTCCTAAGGGTAGTTAGGTTTAAGTAGTTCTAAGTTCTAGGGGACTGATGACCTCAGAAGTTAAGTTCCATAGTGCTCAGAGCCATTTGAACCATTATGCTGTCTGGGCACACCTTCAGCACATAATCAATCGTGTCACTGATGTATTCTACCACTTTCGAACAAGCACAGGTGCTTTTCCATTCCGGAACTGTAGGACAATAGCTTCGTGCCACAAGCGATGTAAATTAATAGAATTAAATTCAGTGTAATGAAATGTGTAGAATCCATGAATATCAACTGAATGAAATAAAACTACACGAAAGCAACATGTAATACTTCAAATTTGTTTGTCTGGTATTTTTATACCGGAGTGAAGAACCAAGTGTGTTTACTCGGAATGTTATAAGGAAACATCAGTGACAGTGAAAGTATGGGTCAGCCTTGTGGAGAGTACAGATAGCCCAGCTATCAAGATCAATGCTCACGAAAAGCAGGACATGTCGTTCTACAGCAAATTTTCATTAGTTAGACATCTTCATTACATCAGAGCTCGCCGTCTACCGAGCATACGTCACAGACATCCTTTTATGTCACCTTCACGTCTATTCCATCTATTTCACGAAAGTGAAATTAATTCTATTGATAACTGCGATTTCACACTTCATGAACCCAAACAAGTAAAGGACTCCGTGTGCATCTGTCGCTTGCCGGGAGAAGCACTTTGAAGTCTTCAGCGGGCGTGCGGCCGCACGTGATGCACTGTGGCACGCCAGGAATTCTGGCATCGCCTCTTATAAATAGAACAGCCGAGCTGCTGGGGTCTCCACCACTTCCGTTTTCGAATACCTTTCCTCCATCGCGTGACCGAGAAGTTAATGCCACAGCGCTTCGTGCACTGTTTGCGTACATGATACGACTGTGACCGATTGCTCGTGCTCGGGGCCGCGCGGGATTAGCCGAGCGGTCTGGGGCGCTGCAGTCATGGACTGTGCTGTTGATCCCGGCGGAGGTTCGAGTCCTCCCTCGGGCATGGGTGTGTGTGTTTGTCCTTAGGATAATTTAGGTTAAGTAGTGTTTAAGCTTAGGGACTGATGATCTTAGCAGTTAAGTCCCATAAGATTTCACACACACACAACCATGCATGAGCAGCGCCTATTAGACGGAGGGGGCCCGACTGACGATCAGTTCCAGTCATTCCACCAGGAAAGATGTACACGGCTCGTGTTGTCTCTAGTTCAACAATGCCGAGACGGTCAATACCGCGGTTCGATCGCTCCGCGTGTTACTGTGTGCCAAGAAGGGCTCTCAATAAGGGAAGTGTCCAGGGGTCTTGGAGTGTACCAAAGCCATGTTATTCGGACAAGGAGGAGATACAGAGAGACAGGAACTGTCGATGACATACCTTGCTCACGCCGCCCAAGGGCTACTACTGCAGTGGATGACCACTACCTCCGGATTATGGCTCGGAGGAACCCTGACAGCAACGCCACCACTTTTTTTTTTTTTTTTTTTTTTTTTTTGATTGCTCCGCTCGACGTAATTGCAAGAGAAACGAAACTACGTTAGTCATTACTGCTTACTTGTCTGGTGTTTCTCTACCTTGAAGAACAACTTCCAACTTTCCTACTTTACTTTCGTCCTATAGTGATTGCACTTATGAGCTATTTGAGACCACTTCTATCCAATCACATGGTTCAAATAGCTCTGAGCACTATAGGACTTAACATCTGAGGTCACCAGCCCCTAGACTTAGAACTACTCAAACCTAACTAACATAAGTACATCATGCCCGAGGCAGGATTCGAACCAGCGACCGTAGTCTGTTGAATCTCCGGGTGTCATCGGACCTTCACGATTTTGCCCGTTTATCACTTGTGGGTCTGCCAAGTGGACGTGTCCCTCCCGGCCTTCCCATCGGCACTTCTTTGCCTCCGATCCACATATCCTGCCAATCGAAGTTTTTTTTCCTTCGTTTATGGACAACGTCTCGTTCTTCCTTATTCTTTAACCATCCACATCGTGCACAGGATCAGAGACCTTCTTCAGATTTTCATTCGAATGCTAACAGCTTGTAATTGCCCGCTTTTTGGTAGTTAAGATATCTGTTCGCCCAGTGGAGAGCGGCGGCTGGTACGTGTCGTGCGCTGACGGCTTCGCTTGGCTTGGCTCTGAGCACTATGGGACTTAACATCTATGGTCATCAGTCCCCTAGAACTTAGAACTACTTAAGCCTAACTAACCTAAAGACATCACACAACACCCAGTCATCACGAGGCAGAGAAAATCCCTGACCCCGCCGGGAATCGAACCCGGGAACCCGAGCGCGGGAAGCGAGAACGCTACCTGGCGGCCAGGGCTTCATGTGGGCATACAGCTAATGGTTATACACCGTCATTAGACTCGGAGCGAAACTTTAGTTGAAGCACCTTACATGTCGCCTAAAAGTGAGGTTTCTCTAAATGTGAAGTTTAACGTTCTATTCCGCCACTCCAACGCAGTACATACTAGGTACGACAATAAAGTAATGAGACTGATTTTCTTCGCAAGATGTGGCAACCCTGCAGACTTGAGTAGGCACAGTATCTTCGACGTTGGTCTATAAGCTGCTTCTAGTCCAAGCGGCACATCGATGCAACTGCTCAGTTGTGAGTTGTGCTGTAATAACAGTTAACCGATATTACTACAAAGAACATTTAGAAAGACTTCGTAAAAGAGTTCTTCGTGTCCGTTCCAACATCGGTGATAGTTGGATTTTGCATCACGACAATGCGCCATCCTATACTGCTCTTGTCAGTAGAGCAATTTTTAACCTCAAAACAAATTTCAGTACTACCACAGCGACCTTATTCACCAGATATCGCTCCGTGCGACTTTTTTCTATTTGCAAGAGTCAAAACGGCGGTCAAGGGACACCATTTTCAAACAACACAAGATGTCCAAAAAGCTGTGACGAAGGTCTTGGAGGATGAGTTCCAGAAATGTTACCATCAATGGCAGAAGCGCTGGAAAAAGTGTGTGCAATCAGAAGGGAACTACTTTGAAGGAAACAACACTAAATTTGACTAAAACGGTAAACAACATTTTTTTTCACATCAGTCTCATTACTTTACTGTTGCAACTCGTACTGTCTTCTCAAGAACCTTTAACTGTGGTGGGGATACTTCAGTGAGATGCCTGAATGTCTCTGAACGAATGGCAGCCCATTCTTCCTCAAGAAGCAAAACCAAACAAGTAGTGGCGTTGGACGCTGGGGCTCAAACTCATCCGGAAAGCGTTCCATTATCTTTAGGCCGAGACTCTGGGCAGGCCAGTACATTTCGGGACTGCACACAAACCATTCCTACATACTCGTAGATGCTTCTTTACGACACGGTGCGTTGTCATGATGGTCCAGTCATTGTCTCCGAACTGTTCCTCTACTGTGTGCAGTACACAATACAAACAATCCTGTCGGAGGAATATCCGCAACTGAGCATTTTCCCAGAGGCTGAAAATACCGCTACAGTTGTAAGGTTCTTTTGTTTAACACACGACCGGTTTCGGGCTCTTATATGCCCGTCTTCAGGTGTCTTAACTTGGTGTTGTGACCCCTAGCGCCGCGGAGGACGTGAACTACACGTGATGTAATACCAACGACAGAAATCGGTCGTTTGTTAAATAAAAGGACCTTACAACTGTAGCGGTGCAGTACACAATAGTGTAAAATGTTTTCATTTCCTTCCGCATTTAGTTCAAAAATGGCTCTGAACACTATGGGACTTAACATCTATGGCCATCAGTCCCCTAGAACTTAGAACTACTTAAATCTAACTAACCTAAGGACATCACACAACACCCAGCCATCACGAGTCAGAGAAAATCCCTGACCCCGCCGGGAATCGAACCCGGGAACCCGGGCGTGGGAAGCGAGAACGCTACCGCACGACCACGAGATGCGGGCCCCGCATTTAGTGTTTGAAAGTGCGATAAGGGAGTTACACCGCAACCACAAGAAAAAGCCAATACCGTAACACCCATGTTGTCTGTAATACAGTGTTGGCACTGAAACGCCTGGTTAAATCCGCAGGACAGAACAGCTAGTTGGAATTGTGTAAAGGGGCCAAAAATGAGCGGCTGTCAGTTACACTCGAAAACATGTAACTTTATTTAGTTGCCCAAACTCTACAGCGCAAATTTCCGACCTTAGCTATCGACTGAATATGTCACACAATCTTATGGCTTAAGGGCACAACCTCTTTAATTTTTTAAAACGGCTGAAGGCCCATGATTTAAAACACAATTACAACAAATTTAAAAGGCAGAAAGCGCGAGGTTTTATCCTTAAATATTTCAAATGATGCTGAAGGCCCGAACAATCTAAGACTTGACAAGTAAGGAACTTTCAATTTTAAAATGGCTGAAGGCCCCTATTTAAAACCCAACTAAAAGCATACAGATTCAAACCATCATCTATGAGCCATTAAAATACACAATTAAAAACCAATAAGAAAAGACATTACAGCCAGCGGCGCTCAGAAGTTTCCGGGGGTCGGTCTGCACTTGAAATATTAACGTTCGCTTAGAGGAGACAGGTAGTCGGCCCAACTATATTCGATCCGCCGGCAACTCAACCAAGAGACAGTCAGAGGACCAGCCTGCAAGAGACTTGCTTTCCACCCGTCCAGTACACAAGAAACTCCAGAGCCAAAACGTAAAAGGCGTAGCCGCCCACAACGAAGTATGCATAAACTGTCAAAACTACACACACGTGTTGGACAGCGACAACACGGTGAGGAAAGGACACTGCCTGCATTTATTTCAGCGGCCAGGTAGGTAACCGGAACGCTAACAGCCACAAGGCAGAAAATTCCGCTGGTGCACTTGGACTTCAAATAACCAAAATACAGTTAAACTCCACTGGATGGTGGCCAAACTGTCGCCAACTCGAACACTCGCTGTAGCTCACGGGAATGCCCCCAACAGCCAACCATGAAAATCAACGGCACAGTGTGAACAGACTGGCTTCGGTAATTAAATCACCACTCAACTTTGATGTTCTGGGTCGGTGAGCCACGAACCTCGTAGCAATCGGAACAGCTCCTACACACTCCGACACTGCGTAGAGACCGCAAGCGGGTCCGGCCCACTGTGCCGCGCGGAGATTTCCTGGCTGATCCACACCAACAGACCGACTCCTGAGAGCCAGTACGCCGACAACATTAAAATAACTTGTCATTCAAAATCACACAAAGTACACACAGTTTCACGAACACTTGCACGACGAACTAGACAATGCTACGGCAGTGACTGTACAATAACAGGGATGAATCACGCGTCGGCACACACAGCCAACCCATAAGCGATCACCGGCCAAATACACGTTGTCCGACAAGACAAACGACCGACGACCAACAAAAGTAGTCGCCACTGCAATCATGTGCGTCAGAAAACGTCGGGCGAGTGTTGGCAGTCCGGACCGCACTGCTGCCGCGTACCGACTGAACTTGTGCCGCGTGCCAACTCAAACACTGCCAGGTCCGAACTAACTGCTGGCACTTTCCAGCTGACTATTCGACACACGACGACCAGGAAGTAATAGCAGTCCAGCAAAGATAATACGGCAGGACGTATATCGATAAGCGCTGCTGCTGCCGCTCACGGGCAGGTAAAGCAGCAACCCAGTGACACAAGTAACAGAAACTAACATAAGGAGTTGGCACTACGGTAAAAACAGGATGTTAAATAAGAGACTGCACGACCACGAGCTACGCACGGCTCAGGTAGGTGACATTCTTCAGCTATTAGCCAAAACAAAATCCATCTAAGGTATCGGCACAGAGTATAGCGTTCTTATTCCCTCTAAATCAGTCGTTTCCAGCCATTCGCTGTTCAGTGGCACCCTCTTCACAACACCTCAAGCGTCACTTAGCATCAACCACAGAAATGTGTGGCTTAGGAGGAGCTGCTCCGCTACTGTAACCCATTCCTTTTAACTCCCTATATGCAATCATTGAGAGTGTGGAAAATTATGTATAGAGCAAACAAACGAGGCCCACAGTTCAGAAACACGTCGTGGAACAGTAGCGGTACTTACCTCTTCCAATATAGCAAATGCGCTAATGCAGAACACTGCATTTCTTCCGGTCATTCGCTGAAATACAGCGAAACAGAAATTGTGGCCAATTCTACAAACTTTTGGAACTCTATCAATAAATCAGCGGAAATATGGTCCCTAACCGGTAGTACATGAGGTCTGCGTATTCTTATTTCAGCTGTGGTTGATCCTTCGTGTTTCTACTTCACAATCACACCGCCGACAGTCCATATGGCCAGCTTTAGAAGGGCTGAAATGTCTCTGATGGATCTGTTACTCAGGTGACATCTAATGACTAGTCCACATCAGAAGCCAATAAGCTCTTCTGACTGATCCAGTCTGCTGTGACTGGTTCTCTACTGACAACTACGTACTACCCCTTCCTTCCATACTGGCGGCTCCGCTGCTCCTGAGATCTGGTGGTCAGTTCCGCGTTACTCGGCGATGTCGGGATTAGACAGTGTACAGATGCTAGGCCATGCAAGATCGAAAGGCCACGTCACATATCTATCAGGGAATGGGCTTATGTCCCCATCAACACTGCGGCAACATCTTGAGTAGTTATCTCAGCTTAACAACCACTAAAGCGGCTGCCCTTCCTTTTACACGGCAGCTGAGAAGATCTGAAAGTGGTGTGCCCAGCGAAAACACAGGAAACAGGAGGGGCACTGGGTCATCTTTTCAAACGAGTCCCTGATCTGTGTACATCATGCATGTATCCATATGTGAAGGCTTCGAGGAGAACAAGCTATGTCGTATTGTAAACATCATCGTCATTTGGGCCCCACACCTGGCTTGATGATTTTGTGCGCCATTCGGTATACAACACGATCACCTCTGGTTCACATGACGAGCAGCATCGAATCTACATCTGCATGTACATCATACTCCGCAAGCCACCTAATGGTGTGTAGCGGAGGGTACTTCTGGTACCACTAACTGATCCGTCCTACCCTGTTCTACTCGGGAATGGCGCATAGGAGGAAGAATGATTGTCAGTAAGCCTCTGTACTGGCTCTAATTTCTCGAATTTTCTCGTCTTACGCGAGATGTATGACGGAGGAAGTAACTCTTCTCGTAAAGTGCTCTTTCGAAATTTCAATAGTAAACCTGTATATGATCCACAAAGCCTCTCTTATAACGTCTGCCCATGGAGTCTGTTGAGAATCTGGTAAACGCTCTCGTGGCGAATAAACTATCACGTGACGAAACGCGTCGCTCTTCTTTGGATTTTCTCTATCTCTTCTATTAGTCCTGGTTGATAAGGATCCCAGATTGATGAACAAATTTAAACTTTTTTCTGCATCTGTTTTGTAAATGGGTGGATTTCCCTAATTTTGGGGTGCTGAATACACTGGTAAAATCAGTTTTTCTCTATGACGTCACATTTCCTAGATACACAGCAGAATAAAAAATGGTAATAGCGAAAATTGACACAGTTAAGTCAAACAAAAATACACGTTCAGAACGTTTGAAATCAATACTATTTCATATGTATATATTAGCATGATGCCAATAAAAGGTCCAAATTAGTTCAGAAAATATTTTCACATTTAATGATCTTTGGGTTTTGAGAAATGCGACGACGGAGCTCTTCTTTTGTTTGCCGTTTCAGCACTCTCCCTAACAAGACCCCAGCAGTAGACAGCCATCATAGAAGGGTTCCAATGGCCTTGGTAACGGTGTTCCATGGTAAGAATGTCTTGGTCAAAGCGTTCACCAAGCTCATCGCTTACGGCTCCCAAATTTTCCGGGAATAAATCAAGGTGATGATGTAAAAAGTGAATTTTAAGCGACATTCTACACCCCATGCTCTTATAGTTGTCCAACAGAGCATTCACAATGGTAACATAGTTTTTTGTTTTTTCTGTTACCAAAAAAGCCCTTCACTATTGCTTTAAAAGAAGACCAAGTAGCTACTGTATTTGGATGTCTGTGAGTTGGGTATCAAAGGTTGGATCTTTCAGAAGTTTTCTTATTTGTGGTCCAACACATACACATTCTTTCAGCTTTGCCTCACTTGATTTGGGAAACTTTTAAGTGATTGAAGGACTCACCTTAATCCAGAGCTTTTACAAAGTTCTTGGTAAGGCCGAACTTGACATGAAGGGGAGGAAAAATGATTTTATCGGGCTCAACAAACAAGGTATTGTTCACATTTACGTTTCCAGGAACATATGACTCCCTTATAGGCCATTCCTTGAGTGTATAGTGATTCTTGGTGTCTCAGATGTCCCAAAGGCACAAGAAGTAGCAGTATTTCGTGAATCCAGCCTGTATATCTATAAGGAGTGCAACAACTTTTAAAGCACAGCAAAGATACCATACATGATCCTTATACGAGGGTCAGTCAAAAAGTAATGCCTCCTATTTTTTTTTCTGCGTTTAATTGTCAGGAAATTTAAATGCAATTACATAGGTTGAAAACCACAACATTGAGGATCATTTTGTCATTTTTCAATGTAATCTCCGCCCATCTCTACAGTTTTGGTCCATCTTTGAACAAGGGCATGTATCCCAGCACGGTAAAAATCACAGCTCTGCTTCCTAAGCCATTGACGCACGGATGTTTTGACGGCCTCCTCATCTTCAAAATGAATCCCACGATGAGCTTCTTTTAGTGGCCCAAACAGATGGAAGTCTGATGGTGCCAGGTCAGGGCTGTATGGGGGATGAGGCAAAACTTCCCATCCAATTTTGACAATCTCGTCAGAGGTGTGACGACTGGTGTGTGGTCTTGCATTGTCATGCAAAAGAAGAACATCTGCCATTGATTTTGTTGGGCGAACTCGCTGAAGACGTGCTTTAAGTTTGTTGAGGGTTGTGACGTATTGAACAGAATTTATTGTGCATCCCTGCTCCAAAAAATCAACCAGAATCACACCCTCTGTATCCCAGAAAACTGTTGCCATAACTTTCCCTGCCGATCGCACAGTTTTGAATTTTTTCTTCCTCGGCGAGCTTGTGTGACGCCACTCCATTGACTGCCTCTTTGATTCGGGTTCAAAAAAATGCACCCATGTTTCGTCCCCGGTCACAATTTTTTTCAGAAACTCATCTCCCTCCAAACGGAAGCGCTGCAAGTGTTGGGAGGCTATTGTTTTCCTTGCCTCTTTATTCTGATCGGTTAACATTCTTGGAACCCACCGTGCACAAACTTTTGAGTACCCCAATTGTTTAATAATCGTGATCACACTGCCTTTACTAAGAGAAATAATGCGACACACTTCATCTGCAGTCACCCGACGGTCACCACGAATGATGTCATCAACTTGCTGAATGTTGTGTGGAGTCACTGCACTCACCGGCCTGCCGCTCCGCTTTTCGTCAGTCAACGGTGTTTGCCCTTCAGCTTCCTTACAACGACGAACCCATCGTCTAACAGTGCTGACATCCACTGTCACAACACCATACACCTTCTTCAGTCTTTCATGAATGCGTATGGGCGTTTCACCTTCTGCATTCAAGAATTCAATCACACAACGCTGTCTCAAACGAACATCGATGTCGGCCATCTTACAAACTTCTGCTGTGCTGCCACCTGTTGACACAGAAAGTTACTACTGCAGTGGATTGCAGAAGAAGGTTTGGGGAATGGCGCCAAATTCAAATTTTTCACTTAACTTAATTTCTTTAAGTAGAAAAAAAATGGGAGGCATTACTTTTTGACCGACCCTCGTATTTGATTGCCTCTAGCAGCAAAGCCATGGTTTCATAAGTTTCTTCCATGTCTACTGAGTAAGCGAAAGGTACCGGTGGAAATGCATTGCCATTATGCAGTAGTACTGCTTTCAAGCTGGTTTTACTGGAGTCTATAAATAGTCGCCACTCCTGAGGATTATGTTGTACACGTAGCTGCATCATCAGACCATCGACATCCCTACAAACGCACACTGAATTCTGCATATCGAAATATTGAGCGAAGGAAGCACCTCTTGATCTGAAACAAGAAATTTTTGTTCCTGGAGCTAGAAGGTTCCGTTGTTGCAGTCTCGAACCCAAGAGTTCAGCTTGCTGTTTCGAAAGATTCTGCTCGCGAATCAAATCGTTCAATTCCTTTTGATTGAAGAGCTGAGGTGGAGTGTCATGATATAGAGGGCAGTGCTCTTCTATATGTTCAGTACTTTCTGATTCACTTGACATGGTGTCTGATTCCGTGGCTTTCAATTTACAGACAGGAACAGGGAACCCCTCATCATGGGGAACAGGCAAATGCACTGAAGATACATTTGGATACTTTATTTTATGTCTAGTTTTGCTTGTATGTCCAGAAATATTTGTCAGACAGAAGTAACAGTCTGAATAATGGTCCTTAGGCTCACACCACACCATCGGAACAGCGAATGGCATGGCTCGGCGTTTTCCTTTTAACCATTCGGTTAAGGTTGTAGTACAGGTTATGCAGGCAATATCAGATGCAATATTTTTATCTTGATCACCAACACGACAATCAAAATACAATTTATGTCTTCTTAACCAAATAAGTGATTGGTTTTCTTTGGGCTTTTGGGGTGAATTTTCCACGCACATAACAAAAGTTGTCGGCTTGTTTAGACAGCAACGAGATTTACTAGTTGCTATCTTTCTTAGTGTAAGTTTTAAACACAGAAAGTTTGCACTATCTTTCACAGGAAACACTCACTGAAGACCTCTTTCACACCACTGGATTACCACACCAACCATTTACTGATGATTTCTAGATCTTCTAGTTCTCCTCTGCAAATCAGAAACAAACAATTAAACATCAAAACAGAAGAACACCAAAAAGCGAAATACTGAATACGAAAAATAAAAAAAACTTTAAAAACTCAAAAATGGTACGTGCTGGAGCATTTTGAAAGGTATATTCGGATTCTACACACCAAAATACATACTAGTTGGTGTATCACATCCCATATTCAAAATGGCTGTTGACTAATGTAATCAAATAATCCGTCGGACAAGTTCCTTACAAAACATTTCCTTCGTGGGTGAGTTGCATTTCCTGAAGATTCTTCCTATGTATCTCTGTCTGGCATCCGCTTTTCCTACTATGTGTTTTATGTGGTCATTCCATTTACGATGGCTCTGATTACTTAGTCCTAGATGTTTTACAGTAGATACTGACTACAACAGTTTCTCATCAACAGTGTACTTGTACAGTAGTGGCTTTCTTTTTCTATGTATGTGCAATGTGTTACATCTGCCAAGGTCAAATTCCATTCATTAAGTCCTCTGCAGGTCATTCTGCAAATCGATATTGTCTTGTGGAGTTGCTGCTTTGATATAGACAACCGCATCATCTGCGAACAGTCTTGAAGAGCATCCAACGTTTTCTACTAGATCATTTCTAAACGTTGTAAATAATAACGGTTCTAACATGCTTCCTCGGGTACTGCGAAAATTATCTTTACGTTTGTCGATTTTATTCCTTTAAGAGCGATGAGTTGAGCTCTTGTCTGCAAGGAAGTCTTGACTCCAGTCGTAAATTTGGTCAGATACTCGATAAACTCGTACCCATATCTGAAATCTAAGTTCGGTCTGAGTCGATGTACAGCCAGGTATTTCGTTGTTGTTGCTGGAGGTAATAGCTCTGTGTACTAAATTGCGAATCCTTTACTCCCCCAAATCATCTACAAATTTAAGCATGCACGCTAATTGCATGCGCCCAATTCTTTCTGGTGCAGCATTTTCTATGGCAAATTCTGTATTATGCTTAACTACACGCAGGTGTTCATGAAATTATGTACTGAATATAAGTGGGGAAATTATAAAGGCAGTGTAGTTTGCCCCATTATATAATGACGAACACGGTCCAAGGATGAACAGCAAGGGAGAACTGCGCCCGTACGCTGAACGCATCCGTAATTTGGTTCGGATGGAAGGCCGATCGGAGGTTCGTCGTTTTTGTCACACCCTAGGTTGAGGTAGTGCTCTAATTTTATCGGCGTCCGCAGCAATCTCTTCCTGCTTGTCCAGGGACCGGTCCCGCTGCGTTCTCCCTTCCTTCGTTTTTCTCTACCGCTCACGATACGCCTATAAATACTTCCGTCCGACGTAAACGCTGCACCCAAACTAGTTAATAGTCCGTGAGCGCCGGGAGAACCATGTCGGAGAGATCATTACACCCGTAACGATATGTAGCGACGGACATGCGATCGGAAGGGTCAGGTCGCTTACTGCCAGTATCGTATTCTGCTGATGCACTGAAGACGTCATTTAGTATGTAAATGCGGTGGTGAGGGTTCCGCTGCATTGAAAGTCATATAATTCCGGATAAGGGGGACGGGGGAAGAGGGGGAAGATGAAAGATCTCACAGTTCATAAAATATTCCTGGCTGTTAAGCCGTGGCAGAATGGATTTCATATTAATACCCAACGATGAAGAGAGATTCGTTTAAAATTACGCTACTTTTAAGTTTCTGACGATTGCTTTAAAGCAATACAGTACGTACGATGCCCTCTCCTTAGTTTCCTAGAGTCCACTTTGCGTATGGTATTGCAGAGTACTGGTCCATCAGCATTAAAAGGGTGGAGCGATTGATTGAGCTTGGGTCACACATTTTACATAAAACATTTATTGAAACTTTAACTAAATTTAACGTTAACTCACTTCAACATGCCAAAGCCGACCTGCGTGGACTCAACAGCTCAAAGAAATATGAATTTAAGAACAAGCCAAAATTACTTAAAATACTTAAACCGTCACTTCTGTGAATCATGTAATACAACAGTCCAGTAAATAATCTCTCATCAAGACAGCTTTAGCCAAAATGTCTTTCAATTATTTGAACAGGTTTGATAGTAACAGTGAATTCAGAAGACACTTGCACAATTAGAAAGAAGAAAGGCTCGCACGCAACGCATCAGTTAAAAAAAGAAAAAAAGTTGAAGAAAGATTTAATGATTTACTTTTTAACAAACAGACAAGTAATACGTAACTGTACCGTATAAACTACAATCTCCTTGAGAAAAATACTTCAGTTAAGACAGGCCGGTGAGTACGGCTTACTTATAAAAGATTAAATTGAAAGGCAGGCAATACACTCATGCAACCATAACCACCGAAGGAAAGTGTTGACTATATAAGGCATAAACAACGTTAGCTTCCTTTGTACACTGCGTGTTACATCGACGTCACTCTCCTTCCCACATGTGGCAGGCATTTAATGCATCGATTTTTTCAAGCAATAAATGTAGAGGTAATCGGACATGCAACATACTATGATTAATAGCCAGTAAAAAATGTTCGGCGATGCAGCCATGGACTGTGCGGCTGGTCCTGGTGGAGGTTCGAGTCCTCCCTCGGGCATGGATGTGTGTGTTTGTCCTTAGGATGTGGTTCAAATTGCTCT
Organism: Schistocerca americana; assembly: GCF_021461395.2. Lineage (NCBI taxonomy): Eukaryota > Metazoa > Arthropoda > Insecta > Orthoptera > Acrididae > Schistocerca > Schistocerca americana. The sequence continues at coordinate 320,104,424 of NC_060121.1, read as the reverse complement.
GAGCACTATGGGACTTAACTTCTGAGGTCATCAGTCCCCTAGAACTTAGAACTACTTAAACCTAACTAACCTAAGGACATCACACACATCCATGCCCGAGGCAGGATTCGAACCTGCGACCGTAGCGGTCCCGCGGTTCCAGACTGTAGCGCCTAGAACCGCTTGGCCACGGCAGCCGGCTCCTTAGGATAATTTAGGCTAAGTGATGTGTAAGCTTAGGGACTGATGACCTCAGCAGTTACGTCCCATAAGATTTCACACACATTTGAACATTTTTGAACAATAAATGTTCTTAATATCAAGTCAGTTTAATAACTCTTCCTTTCTGTGCAACTGATGGCCAGCGTAAATATCATTACACATCCCAGTAACGGATAATCATGCGAGGGCAACTCGGGTTCAGAAATCAGCAAGCAAAAACGTCAGTACCCAAAGAAACACCCTCTGTGCTTCAATACAGGAACACAGTCTGTCGGTGGACTCAATACAGCTCACTGCCATTCAAGACGGAACTCAACAAGTATGCCAGTGCATTTTAGCACGAAGAGCAACCGCACCCTGAACTCGCCACACATCACAAATGCACACTCTTCCATCGTACGGGCCCACCAGGATTTCAGAGCATAAACTTCGCAGTGCACGCCAGACCAGCTGCGGTCGTCTGTTTACGAGGGAATCCCCTCACGACTTTCCGCTTCCTCCGACCGCCCCGAACTGTCACTGCCCACTTCCTCATTGCTGGCCCACAGACAAACACTCTTTTTGACAGCGATCTCGTATTGCTAACGGTGGAAGTATTGACAACTTAGGTGGTACGTTGAAACAGTGCCAACCATGACACAATAGCCATTAGTATAAATAACCCTACAGCTTCGGTGCTTGTTTAAAAATAAAATCTGGTCCAAGTTTTTTAGTGCAGCGTCACATTTAGTGTCTCTTCAGGAAAACTTTTTGGAATGTGTGTGCCCGCGTCGTCATGTCTTCTACAGACCATCGTGGCCCTGCGAAATTTAAAACTTTCGCGGCTTACAGCTTGTCCCATGAAATTTCTGGCGGACTTCTGGATGTCAATAACATTCCGTATGACTATGCCGAATGACATCGTTCAAGAGTGAATCGTGGAACTGTAGAGGCGCGTTTGCCTCCTCCAGGTCAGCAAATCCGAGCAATAAGAACTTCGGCACCGTCCCTCAAGATCTATATATACGCAGACGACATAGTGGAGGGATCATAAGATACAAATGAACTACAGAAAGAAATAAGTGCTCTTGGAACATGGGCTGAACAAAACGGACTGCAGGTAAACGCAGAAAAGACTGCACACATAGTCTTCAGGAAAGGACGTCTATCCACGAAGCACAAAATATACCTCAAACAAGAACCTCTACATACTACGAACGGCTTCAAATATCAGGGAGTAACGAGTCAGACAACAGCACACTCATACAGAATCCACACAAGACGACTAGCAGTAGCCGCAACCAAAGCCATCTACGACATCAAGTCACTAAGCAAACTATCCCTGGATACAGCTATGGCCCTCTTGGAAGCGAAATCGTTCCTATTCTAACATATGGGATAGAGGTAACATGAGAAAATCTAAGCTACGGTTCAAATAGTTCAAATGGCTCTGAGCACTATGGGACTTAACATCTATGGTCATCAGTCCCCTAGAACTTAGAACTACTTAAACCTAACTAACCTAAGGACATCACACAACACCCAGTCACCACGAGGCAGAGAAAATCCCTGACCCCGCCGGGAATCGAATCCGGGAGCCCGGGCGCGGGAAGCGATAACGCTACCGCACGACCACGAGCTGCAGACGCTAAGCTATGGTGACCTGCTACGAATGGAAAAAGTGAAAGCCAGATTCCTGAAGGGAGCCCTCGGAATTTCCAAGTATACCAAGTCAAGACTAGCGTACGAACTCTCGAGAGAAACATTTCTAGTAGAGGACCTGAGATGGAAATTCAACGTGCCTTACACAGACAACTGAAAGATACTACGGCTAGAGAGGGAGAAGAAAAAGGAGATATGGCTAGGGTTCTACTCTACAGAGGCCATGGTGAACAGAACATGGATCGGCACAAACCAGGAGCTGAGACACTTCATAAATTCCATGGAGGTCCACGGCTACCATCACATAATCTGCAGGGCGAAGATATACCCCAACCCGGACTCGACACGCGTATGTCAACTCTGTGAAAAACATTGCGACCGATACCACGTACTAACGTGTAAAAACCGTGTGAAATAAATCATAGACCTCTGTGTTAAATAATGTATCTTGATATGCACAACTTGTGCGCAATAAAGTTTATGTATAAGTTCCTCCAGCAGTAAATTCATCTCTTGATGTCTCGGAATGCGATCCCTTCTTTTACTCAGTTTATGCCTCATATTTCGTTTCTTCCCAGGTCTACTATCTCACGGTTAGTTATGTAATCTACCCATCTAATCTTCAGCATTCTTCTGTAGCGCCACATTTCAAAAACTTCTATTCGTTTCTTGTCTAAATTATTTCGTCGACATTCCACTTCCATACATAGCTACACTCCGTACAAATACTTCCAGGGAAGACTTCTTAACATGTTTATTTGATGTTAACAAATCTGTCATCAGGCTCGCTTTTCTTGCCACTGTCGGTCCACATTTTATATCCTCTCTACTTCGGCCATAATCATTTATTTTGCTAGCGAAATAACAAAACTCATCTCCTACTTTAAATGTCTCTTTTTCTTAATTTCCTGAGCGTCACCTGATTAAATTCGACTACATTCCATTATCCTTGTTTGCTTTTGTTGATGTTCGTCTTATATCCTCCGTGCAAGACACTGTCCATTTCGTTCAACTGCTCTTCCAAGTCTTTGCTGTCTGTCAGAATTACAATGTCATCGGCAAGCCTCAAAGTTTTTATTTCTTTTCCCCGAACTTTGGTTTCCACCCCAAAGTTTTCTTTGGTTTGCTTTACTGCTTGCTCAGTGTACAGATTAAATAACTTCGGCGATAGGCTAGAACCCTAGCTCACTCCCTTCTCAACCACTGCTTTCCTTTCATGCCACTCAACTGTTATAACTGCCGTCTGGTTTCTGTACAAGTTGTAAATAACGTTTCGCTCCCTGTATTTCACCCCATGCTCCCTTCAGAATTTCAAAGAGAGTACTGTAGTCAACACTGTCGAAAGTTTTCTCTAAGATGATGTAGATGATGATGATGATGATGATAATGGGGCGCTCAACTGCGCGGTCATCACCGCCCGTGCAAAGTCCCAATTTTTACACAGTCCATTTTCTTTTCACAATCCAATCTAGTTACTCTCACAGATGATGATGATGATGATGATGATGATGATGATGAAATGATGAGGACAACATAAACATCCAGTCCCCGGGCAGAGAAAACCCTCGACCCGGTCGGGAAGCGAACCCGGGACCCCGTGATCCAGAGGCAGCAACGTTAAACCCTAAATGACGAGCTGCAGACTTTCCCTAAGATAATAATTGCTATAAACGTAGTGTTGCCTTTCAGGGTATAGATGAAAAAAAAAAAGCCAAACGAGTCCCAGGCATCGCCAGCACTCGGTCTTTTCAAGTGCCCCTTATCGCCACTTCGAGAAGCAGATATTGTTCCATCATCGCATCGCTTCAGCTTTTAGAACAGGCAGTGGAGCGTGGTCCTCCATTTTCGTTACGACAGCCTCCCGCACCGTTACTCAGGAGTCTTGACAGGCTGTGCGTGAGTGCGTGGCACCGGAGGTGGGGGACCCGCGCGGAGGTGTTTACGTTGTGGTTTTTGTGCTGTTAGCCGGCCCTGTTTCTTTGTTTCCTCTCCGGCGACCCGCTGACACGCTGTGGCCGACCTCCTGCATTCCGGGCCACAGTCGAGAGTTCCTGTGGCAGCCGCGGCTGGACGCACGAAGCCGCTGGCGCACGGCTTGCTGTTGCCCGCCCCTAACTGGGCTGTCAGATGTCAGTGTCATGTGAGAACTGACTTCTCCTGTTAACCTTTGTTAACAGTGAAGTTTACTGCAGTCGAGTACCGGCAGTAATGTTTGAATGGCTGACCGTCTCGGCTGATCGGGCATTGTCAATAGCCAAAGAATAATGCTTCACGTAGGGCTGTGGCAGATCCAGGGTAGCCGAGAGCGCTAACGCGCTGCTTCCTGGACTCGGGTAGGCGCGCTGGCGCCGGATCGAATCTGCCCGGCGGATGAACGACGACGGCCGGTGTGCCGGCCAGCCTGGATGTGGTTTTTAGGCGGTTCTCCACGTCCTACTAGATGAATGCCGGGCTGGTCCCCACGTCCCACTTCAGTTATACGGCTCGCAGACATTTGAAACACATTCACACTATTTCACGATTTACACTAGACTCAGACAGCTGGGGTACACTAGTTCTGTCCCAGGGGGTGTGGGGTGGCGGCAGGAAGGGCATCCGGCCACCCCTTAAAATTAACCATGCCAGTTCCGTACTTAAGCTTGCCAACCCTGCACCCAATGCAGGATAAAGGCAGTAGCAAAAGAAAGAAAGTAGGGCTGTGGCAGATCATGCTGAGAGCCCCCTTCTGTGTGAGGTTCCTCCACAAACTCGTGGTGTGACTCTCAGCACGTTCTGACGAAGCCTTACGTCAGGCATTATTCATACACTGCTGAAAAATGACTGATCAGTCGAAAGCGGTTTAGTCATTGACACATTTCGGTATTTGACTCTTTGTTGCTAGAAGACGTGTACTTCCTGCTGTTTTCCGCAAGAAACGTGAACTAGAGTGTTTATTAGTCACTAACAGCTGTTACCATTTGTGCCTGTGCGTTGGCGTGGGGCTCTAGAAAGCATCAGAGCAGCTGAAAGGGCAAATTATTTAGTTACGTCAGGGTGTAACTCCGGCGGGACGACGTTAGGAAAGCGCCGGACAAAATAAATAGATTTTCCCCTTTCATGCAACGAGGAAGCTACACTAACCGAGTAGCCGGCAGATCACCCAAGGATGAAATGGCTCTGAGCACTATGGAACTTAACATCTGAGGTCATCAGTCCCCTAGAACTTAGAACTACTTAAACCTAACTAACCTAAGGGCATCACACACATCCTTGCCCAAGGCAGGATTCGAACCTGCGACCGTAGCGGTCGCGCGGTTCCAGACTGAAACGCCTAGAACGGCTCGGCTACTGCGGTTGGCTCACTCAATGATCGAATGATACGATCGTGTGTAGCCGTTTTTTCACTTAAAACACCCTGCAAGAGACCTTTAGTTTTAGTAAGACACTGGACCTCGCCAGCGCTCCACAACGGTATCTGCAATCCGTCCCTCCCCTTTCCTTCACCACCACAGCTCATTTCAAGCCAGTTGGTAGATCACCTCCTGCTTCGCTGACGATGTCAGGTAATCACAGAATGGTAGTAGATGTATTACCATGTGAGGGATCTTTACACGGGTTGAAATAGTAACACGGAACCCCCTGATCTCTCTCACCGTTTCTAGCCGACGGATGTAGCAGGAAACGTTCATCCGTTCGTTCGCGTATAGCACTCACTTGGCAACTTAATACCGTCAACAAGACAGTGCACCACCCCAATGCTTCTGAATTATGTAATAATAGCATGTAATTTTTAAAAAATTGTAGAAAAAACAGAGGATTTAATGTTCAAATGTGTGTGAATTCCTAAGGGACCAAACTGCTTAGGTCAACGATCCCTAGACTTACACACTACTTTAAATGTCCGCAGCTCGTGGTCGTGCGGTAGCGTTCTCGCTTCCCGCGCCCGGGTTCGATTCCCGGCGGTGTCAGGGATTTTCTCTGCCTCGTGATGACTGGGTGTTGTGTGAAGTCCTTAGGTTAGTTAGGTTTAAGTAGTTCTAAGTTCTAGGGGACTGATGACCATAGACGTTAAGTCCCATAGTGCTCAGAGCCATTTGAACTACTTTACATTTTGTTTAGAACAACACACACACACACCCATGCCCGAGGGAGGGAGGATTTAGTATAGAAACCCATATGGTCTTTATCGACCTTAAGGCTTTTGATCGTGTGGGCGGTGAAACCCTATGGAAGACTATGTCTGAATGTGGATAAATCCCCTAATAGAGGTAGTGAAAAGTCTTAAAAAAACTACACGCATTGTAATAAACACATGTGGGAATCGATTAGAAGAAATAATTATTAATCACGGTGTTAGACAACTGTGTAGACTATCATCTAACCTTTTTGATAAGTACGATGACTTCTTCCGGAAATGTAAAGTAAACAAAGGAATTAAGACAACTAATGAGGATTACCTGAATGTACTTTTGTTTGATGGTGACGTCGTTCTTACTCAAAAGAATGAAGATTACCTCCAAATATCAGTATACCAGCTGAACGAAATTTGCAAGATCTATAACTTCAAAATTTTTAGCAACAAAACAAAAATAATGGCGTTCCGAGTCGTATCAAAAATTGTTTTGGGTAATTCAGTTTCAGAACAAGTGTTTCAAATCTCTTATTTAAATTGTGTTAAGTTTTGATTTGGACTCTGATATTGAAAATAAAACACACAAATGCCAAGCATTCTGTGTCACCATTAGCAGAACACTGGGCTGTAAAGGGACAAAAAGAAATCTTAATATAATTCTATAAAGTAATGGCGGTTCCCGTGTTATCCTATCGCAGCGAAAGCTAGGTTACCACAAAAAAAATTTCAAACAGCAGAGATGATGTTCCTAAGAAAGACGAAGGGCTGACAATAAGAGAGATGATTAGAAACGAACATATTAGAACAGAATATAATATTTTCAGCATGAATGAAAAAATTCAAAAATATTCTGAAGCTCATTAAAATGCCAGGTAACAGAATTTCCCAGAAGATCCTGGACTACAAGACGAACGGGAAAAGAGATATTGGAAAATCCCGAAAAAGATGTGAATGATATTGTTTTATGAATTCGGAACACGCAACAGCCTAATCCCTGAGGGAAGAAGAAGAAGAAGAAGAAGATGATGATGATGATGATAGAGGAGCACTCCATTCATATACGGGACTTGAGTAGTCCGTCACGTACCCTACTTTTAATCATACAGGGGACATATGGGATACCATCGAGCAAAATTTACGCGCCTTAGACACACCACCGCCCTATTTCCTTGGTCCGCTTTTGAGTGGTCATGGTGAAGGATTACTCCTCGGTGATTTAGATGTCTCGTGGATCCCATGCCGTGTCAATGCCAGTATCATTACGAAAGCAGGTTCAAATGTTCAAATGTGTGTGAAATCTTATGGGCCTTAACTGCTAAGGTCATCAGTCCCTAAGCTTACACACTACTTAATCTAAATTATCCTACGGACAAACACACACACCCATGCCCGAGGGAGGACTCGAACCTCCGCCGGGACCAGCCGCACAGTCCATGATTGCAGCGCCATAGATCGCTCGGCTAAGCCCGCGCGGCACGAAAGCAGGTCTGCACATTACGTGGTAGATTCAGGGTCGTGAGTAGGCTGGGGCAATGACCTGGGATCAGCAAGAAGAGGGGCACAGCTGGCGCTCCAACGAAAGAAAGGAAAAAGAGAACAACGACAAATTAAAATGGAGAGAGGGAGCAGAAAAATCTGTGAAGTTGATCAGTCAAGTGACATCTGTTTTCCTTTTCCTTCCTAGTAATAGCTGACATACGCAAAGTAACCGTCAAATCGACAGAAATCCTTGACATAGTGGCATTCGACGTACCGTTTGAAACTGCTTGTTAAATCGCTCGTGTTTGGAGGTGTCGATGAGAGCTATCTCTGACAAGTGATACTACTGTCGAGACTGACAGCGATATATCGATCGTGTGTCGGGCCGTTAATGAACTTGTCGTCGATAGCACTATTTGATATGCCGGGCGAGGGGGTACGCTGCGGCTTAAGAGGTCATATGGACATCACACTTACAGCTAGAAATTATTTATGATCAAAATGAATGACAGCGTTAGCCAGTGATGCCTATAGTGTCACGCCTATTGCTCGCAGTACCGTTTGGCCGCCAAGCCTGGCAGCGACCTCTTCATATCGGGAGCTGAAGAAACGAGATGCGAAGAAAGAGTGGACGCACTGAACTGGGATTGAGAACACGAACTGCAGTATCACAAAGATCATAAATGTAATTATTTATCAGCAGAAGCATCAATTTCAAATAGCATTTCATTCCGTTAGAAGCCAAAATTTTTAAGACGTCTTTGATTAAAAAGGCAAATCAGTTTTAAGAAAGCCGGCCACTGTGGCCGAGCAGTTCTAGGCGCTTCAGTCCGGAACCACGCTGCTGCTACGGTCGCAGGTTCGAATCCAGCCTCGGGCATGGATGTGTGTGATGTCCTTAGGTTAGTTAGGTTTAAGTAGTTCTAAGTCTAGGGGACTGATGACCTCAGATGTTAAGTCCCGTAGTGCTTAGAGCCATTTTTAGTTTTAAGAAAGAATAGAGCATAGCGCATGAAAACCGTATGCAATGCCATACAAATTCTTATAATAATAATAATAATAATAATAATAATAATGTATTAAGTCTTGTGACACGTGCATGGAAAACCTGTGTTTCAAGACTCCATGGCGATATACTCGACATGTCGAAAATTACCTATACGAGCGAATACAGAAGTGCACTTTGCACAGAAACTTGGTAAGAGAATGGATAATTCATAGCAGTCCGATTTTCCTGTAATCACAAGATTTATGAAGTCCAGGGTTCTGCATGATAAATTCCTTCAGACAAGCCGTGATAGACAGTTTGGATGACTGGATTGCAAAATCAGGTTACCCTGAATGTCACTATCTTATCGAAAATCTGCGTATTCATTCCACATCCACACATCTGATAATTTGTGTTATGCACCCGCAGGAAGTTGCAATTGGTTTTACGCATTGTTTTGAGTGTCACGCGTTCACAGAACTCGGATGTTTGTTGACTGGTATCGTTGTATCGTGCTTATACTACATTTCACGGTTTTCTTAAGATTTTGCTGACAAGGGACGAACACGTTCGTGTTCAAATGGTTCAAATGGCTCTGAGCACTATGGGACTTAACATCTGTGGTCATCAGTCCCCTAGAACTTAGAACTACTTAAACCTAACTAACCTAAGGACATCACACACATCAATGCCCGAGGCAGGATTCGCACATTCGTGTTACTCGCTCGTCGTCTCAAATGGCTCCAAGCCCTATGGGACTTAACATCTGTGGTCATCAGTCCCCTAGAACTTAGAACTACTTAAACCTAACTATCCTAAGGACATCACACACATCCATGCCCGAGGCAGGATTCGAATCTGCGGCCGTAGCAGCAGCGCGGTTCCAGACTGAAGCGCCTAGAACCGCTCGGCTCGTCGTCTCGTCTTATGACGTTGCAGTGACTGTGTTTTTCAGAAGAGCGATAAGTACTGCGGCGATTGTACCCGTTATGAAATACATGATATTGTATCTCACTGTCTAAAGGCACAAAACGCGTGGGTGTTTTCAGCTCGTTACTAAATGCAAATAAGTAGGAGACCGAGTTGATAGGAGCCGAAGGAGTCCAGGTTGCAATAATATGCGGTACGGCGCACTGTTAGAGAGAAGGATTATTATTCAAGAAACATATAGTACAATGAAAATTACTTATCTTCAGTTATTCTCAGGGATTAAGCCTGATGGGCCTTACTCAGAGAATCAATGCAAGCTGAACTGGCTGAGGGCCGATTATGAAAGTGCGTCTGCCTAGGTTGAAATCTAGCTAAGAAGTGAACGAGGCACACTCCAGTTCCGTCGAGCTGCTCAGCCCGCTAGAGTGCGCTGTGCTCGGCAGATGACGGGCTGCCAACCTTGTGTTGGCGCGGCGTTGTAGTAGTATCTGTGGTGTCACCGCCATACACCACACTTGCTAGGTGGTAGCTTAAATCGGCCGCGGTCCATTTTGTACATGTCGGACCCGCGTGTCGCCACTGTGTGATCGCAGACCGAGCGCCACCACAAGGCAGGTCTCGAGTTACGGGATAGCACTCGCCCCAGTTGTACGACGGATTTGCTAGCGACTACACAGACGAAGCCTTTCTCTCATTTGCCGAGAGACAGTTAGAATAGCCTTCAGCTAAGTCCATGGCTACGACCTAGCAAGGCGCCATTAACCGTATCTGAAGATAGTCTTATTTGTATTATCAAGAGCGATGTACCACAAGGATGGAATAAAGATAAGTATTCGAGGAGCTGCATACTTTTCTTATTAGAATTCACTACTTATCCTGTTCCAGACTTGACGCCAGTCGGTGTGTGTGTACGCGTGCCTTTCGGCTCCCTTCTCAGTGTGGCGTAGCTAGCTTGTTACGCCACAACAGTATCTGTGGCAATGATACTACACATGAAATGTATTCGCAACTGCGAATACGCACAGCCACTAGCCGCATGAGGGAATGACGACTATGAAAACTTGTGCCGGAGCGGGACCCGAGCCGAGATTTCCCGCTTTACGCGAGCGGTCGCCTTAGCCGACTTTGTTATCCGTGCAGAACTCTTCCCCCAGACCCAAACTTCCATACGTCGTCGTCCGTGCGTCACAACCTGCACTCGTTATACAATTCCCACAAAGAAAGGGCATTTTACCTGAAAGTCGCTGTCTGGTATCGGAGGGTAAACATATTGCGGTGCCTGCGTTGTTTAGAAGCTTTATGCAATGTTCCTTCGGACATACAAGTGCCAATGTTCAACGCTGCTAACAGATTCAAAATTCGAAACGGAGGCATTTGGAAAGTGATACAAACACTCATGCTGTAGTCGTCATGTGAGGACAACGGCAGTCCACATGCCATTCTGCCTTTGTTCTAGGTTCCAAAAATGAGTTTAGAATCCAAGCAATCTATGGCATGATTCTTGATCCGGAACAAATGGTTTACATAACCAGTGCAGATCAAATCGAGGAGGAGGAGGATATTAGTGTTTAACGTCCCGTCGACAACGAGGTCATTAGAGACGGAGCGCAAGCTCGTATTAGGGAAGGATGGGGGAGGAAATCGGCCGTGCCCTTTCAAAGGAACCATCCCGGCATTTGCCTGAAGCGATTTAGGGAAATCACGGAAAACCTAAATCAGGATGGCCGGAGACGGGATTGAACCGTCGTCCTCCCGAATGCGAGTCCAGTGTGCTAACCACTGCGCCACCTCGCTCGGTGAGGTCAAATCGAAATCTGGAGTGTATATGGCTGTGGTGTGTGGTCTGTCACTGCTCGTACGGTGACGGACGCACGTACTAATGTCAGCCAACTCGTCGGCCCAGTAACGGGAGAGACACGTGATCCGTTGTCTTCCTCTTCGCCAGCTGTGAGGCGTCGCCCGTCATTGACAGCTGGTATTTAGGGTGCCATACGATACGTTCCCAGCCTGTTCTGCCTCTCGGGGAACGACCACGCTGCTTATTATGCGGCTGGTCTCACAGGTAATTCCTTCGTGCTTGTACCACGTTGGTGAAACAAAGGTTTATAACCTCTCCTCTGTAATGGAAATAGTTCCGGAAACGTCACATAAGAACGATGCGGTACATTTAGATCTAAATCTACATTTTGCAAATCACACTTCAGTGCCTGGTGGAAAGTTCATCCTACCACCTTCACAATAATTCTCTATCATTCCACTACCACAGCGCGCGGCAGAAACGAACACCTACTGTATATCTTCCCCTGTGAGCTCTGATTTCCCTTATTTTATTATGGGAGAAACAGTTTTGTTATGACGATTGTTTCTCCCTATGTAGGTCGACTCAACTAAATCTCATTCGGAGGAGAAAATTGATGACAAATTTCGCGAGAAGCACCCGCTGCAACGAGGAACGCCTTTGTTTTCATAATGTCCATCCCAAATCATGTTCGTGACACCTTCACCACTGTTACTAGATCGTACAAAACGTGCTACTCTTCTTTGAACTTTCTCGATGTAGTCCTTTAATGCTTTCTAATAAGAGAACACACCATCCGGCAGTACTCCAAACTCCAAAAGAAGACGGACAAGCGTAGTGTAGGCAGTCCCTTTACTAGATCTGTTGCCTCTCCTATAAAAGTGTTCTGCCAATAAATCACAGTCTTTGGTTCGCCTTCCCCACAACATTTTCTATACGGTCTTTCCAATTTAAGTTGTTCGTTATTGTAATTCCTAGGAACTTAGTTTAATTTATGGCCTTTAGATTTGATTGATTTATCGTATAACCGAAGTTTTAACGGATTCCTTTTAGCACTCATGTGTATGAACTTATACTTTTCATTATTAAGGGTCAACTGCCAATTTTTACTCCGTACAGACATCTTTTCTAAATCGTTTTTCAGTTTGTTTTGATCTTCTGACGACTGTACTAGACGATAAAGAACCTAAGACGGCTGCTCGGATTGTCTTCTAAATCGTGTATATAGATAAGGAACAGCAGAGGGCCTATAACACAACCTTGAGGAACGCCAGATATCACTTCTGTTTCGCTCCATGATTTCCCGTTAGTTACCACGAACTGTGACCTCTCTGACAGAAAATCACAAATCCAGTCACATAACTGAGACGATGCTCTGTAAGTATGCAATTTGACTACAAGCTGCTTGTGAGGTACAGTGTCAAAAGCCTTCTGGAAATCTACAAATACGGAATCAGTTTGAAATCCCTTTTCAATAGCGCTCAGCACTTCGTGTGAATAAACCGCTACTTGTGTTTCACAAGAGCGATGTTTTCTAACTGTGTGTCAATAGACAGTTCTCTTCGAGATAATTCATAATGTTCCAACACAACATATCTTCCAAATTCCTGCTGTGTATCACCGTTGAAGATGTGGGACTGAGGGGAAATAGATTTTCCAACGATGAGGACGTTCACATAGCGATCCTTGGTTGGCTCTGTGACCAACGAGCGGATTTCAATCGTACGGGAATTGAACAATTGGAAGAGCGTTCTGACCGTTGCTTACATACTCTTCGTGTCTATGCTGAAAGAAAATGTCAATAAAGGTACTTCGTCTGCCATAATAACGTGTAACTTAATTTCTGAATACCCAGCGAAAAAAAACCCTCCCCCCCACCTCCCACCAGGAAAGAAAAGACGTGAAGGTAATTTCTGAGAACAGATTCACTTATTCAGAGTTCTCTTGCCACTTTTCGTTTACTCTTTCCTTTATCCAGAACCTCCTCTACAGCTAAATCATTTCTGACATTGGCTTCAGCTCAGTTTTCCGTTTGTAGTCGATACAAAAATGAAGATTTTGTCATTTTCAACCTCATAATGAGCGAGTAATATTCAGTTATAACGCCCATGGAGGTTTCCAGCTGCATGTTAGCGAAATACTGATAATAATAACCCATGAGGGAAGAATACAGGCTATATAATTGCTCCCTCCCTACATGGTTGCCGCTTTTCTTGACACATCAAAGGACGTTGTACGAATGTCAAGAATTTGATATACATATACACTATGTAATCAAAAGTATCCGGACACCCTCAAAAACATATGTTTCTCATGTTAGGTGCATTGTGCTGCCACCTACTGCCAGATACTCCATATCAGCGACCTCAGTAGTCATCAGACATCGTGAGGGATCAGAAGGGGGCGCTCCGCGGTGCTCACGGACTTCGAACGTGGTCAGGTGATTGGGTGTCACTTGTGTCATACGTCTGTACGCGAGATTTAGATACTCCTTAAACATGCATAGGTGGCTGCCAAGACGTCCAGAACATGCCTGTTGGCCTATTTATGATATCTGCCTTACGCAAACCATCCTGTAAAGGCCCCAAAGGAGACCCCATTATTACATTGTAGTCCAAAAATAGTCGCAAATACACACATCAAAAGAAGTTTTCCATACACCGGTTCTCAGAACTTCTGGAGATAGACGTTGATTGTGGATGTTGTATCACAGACACAGTCCCTTTGACTGTTCAAAGACGTCACTAAACCCCCCCCCCCCCCCCCATGGGCAGCGACTATTAGATGGAGGGGATCGGACGGCCGATCAGTTACAGTTATTTCACCAGGAAGGAAGTACAAAAATGGTTAAAATGGCTCTGAGCACTATGGGATTAACTTCTGAGGTCATCAGTCCCCTAGAACTTAGAACTACTTAAACCTAACTAACCTAAGGACATCACACACATCCATGCCCGAGGCAGGATTCGAACCTGCGACCGTAGCGGTCGCTGCGGTTCCAGACGGTAGCGGCTAGAACCGCACGGCCACGCCGGCCGGCCGAAGGAGGTACACTGATCGTGTTGTCCGTAGTTGAACCGTGCCTAGACGGTCAATACCGCGGTTCGATTGCGTCCGCCTTGTTACTTTGCGCCAAGAAGGGCACTCAAGAAGGGAACTGTCCAGGCGTCTTTGAGTGTACCAAAGCGATGTTGTTCGAATACGGAGGAGATACAGAGAGACAGGAACTGTTGACGACATGCCTCGCTCAGGCCTCCCAACGGCTACTACTGCAGTGGATGATCGCTACCTACGGATTGTGGCTCGGAGGAACCCTGACAGCAACGCCACCATGTTGAATAATGCTTTTCTTGCAGCCGCAAGACGTCGTGTTAAGACTCAAACTCTGTGCAATAGGCTGCATGATGCGCAACTTATCTCCCGACGTCCAAGGCAAAATCCATCTTTGCCCCCACGATACCATGCAACGCGGTATAGATGGGCGCATCAACATGGGGCGAATGGACCGCTCAGGATTGGCATCACGTTTTCTTCACCGCTGAGTGTCGCATGTATCTTCAACCAGACAATCGTTTGGAGGCAACCCGATCAGGCAGAGCGCCTTAGACACTGTCCAGCGAGTGCAGCAAGATGGAGGTTCCCTGCTGTTTTGGGGTGGCATTATGTGGGGCCGACATACGCCGCTGGTGGTCATGGAAGGCGCCGTAACGGCTGTACGATAGGTGAATGCCATCCTCCGGCCGATAGTGCAACCATTTCGGCAGCATATTCGCGAGACATTCGTCTTCATGGACGACAGTTCGCGCTCCCAACGTGCACATCTTGTGAATGACTTCCTTCAGGATAACGACATCGCTCGACTAGAGTGGGCGGCATGTTCTCCAGACATGAACCCTTTCGAACATGCCTGGGATGGATTGAAAAGGGCTGTTATGGACGACGTGACCCACCCACCACTCTACGCCGAATCGCCGTTGAGGAGTGGGACAATATGGACCAACAGTTCCTTGATGAACTTGTGGATAGTGTGCCACGACGAATACAGGCATGCATCAATGCAAGAGGACGTGCTACTGGATGTTAGAGGTACCGGTGTATACAGCAATCTGGACCACCACCTTTGAAGATCTCGCTGTATGGTGGTACAACACGCAACGTGTGGTTTTCATGAGCAATAAAATGGGTGGAAGCGATGTTTATGTTGAACTCTGTTCCAATTTTCTCCACAGGTTCCGGAACTCTGGGAACCGAAATGATGCAAAACTTTTTTTTGGTGTGTGTATTATTGCCACGGATCAGACGGCCAGCTTTGCGCAGGAAGCGTAGCAGCCGCGAAGCAGTAGTATAAAATGTCCTGAACCGCTGTCGCTGCAGCTGGTTTGAGAGTGACAGAGCGGGCCCGCTGTGAGGTGTTACGCATCAGTGGCCGGGAGCCGAGAACCGAGCGCAGGTCCAAGGACGGCCTCCGGAAGGTGCCGCGCGTTCTGCAATTAGCGTCCGCCAAGGACGGCCCACGCGGCGTGACTCACGCATTGTTCCCAACAGCCAGCAGGCGTCAAGCTACGTCACCGTCTCTGCGGTGGATTCCATTTTGAATATTCGAATACCAAGTTCGAGAAGAATACCTGCGATCACCGATTGCAAATCGGCGCGAGCGTAAAAAGCGTTTGCTGCACTCGTTCTATTCCTACGAATGTGACTGACCCGTGCAAGGCGCGGGATCTCTTGTTTCTCTTGCGCTACGTCTCCTACCTAGCGGGAATGTGTTTACTTCCGTACCCGTAGGGGGCAGCAAGCGCTTCCCCTACTTAGCTTGTCTGTCACGCTCGTGGCGTGTGCTGGAGTTATTTGGGACATTTACAGCGGTGGTGGGCTAGGGGTGCTACACTGTCGTATGACTCCATGTTCTGGTGCCTTGTCCTTCCGGCCGGTTCCTGCAGTCCAGGCCTGGCTATTATCTGGGAAAAGCGCCTTAAGGAGGAAGTTAGCCAAAGAGGATCACGACATCGGGGTTATGAAACCGTTTCTCCAGTGCGATCACAGAGGAAGAGATTGAAACTTCCTGGCACATTAAAACTGTGTGTCGGACCGAGACTCGAATTCGGGACCTTTGCCCTTCGCGGGCAAGTGCTCTACCATCTGAGCTACCCAAGCACGACTGACGGCCCGTCCTCACAGCTTTACTTCCTCCAGTACCTCGTCTCCTACTTTCCAAACTTCACAGAAGCTCGCCTGCGAACCTTGCAGAACTGGCACTCCTGGAAGAAAGGATATTGCGGAGACGTGGCTTAGCCCCAGCCTGATGGATGTTTCCAGAATGAGATTTTCACTCTGCAGCGGAGTGTGCGCTGATATGAAACTTACTGGCAGAGAGCGCGGCGTGAGTCGTGCTTGGGTAGCTCAGATGGTAGAGCACTTGTCCGTGAAAGGCAAACGTCCCGAGTTCGAGTCTCGGTCCGGCGCACAGTTTTAATTTCGGAACGGTTTTCTCAACTTATCACCAATACTGTGGACTTACAGATCTGTGTCTTGTGTGTTCCGTATGTCTCAATGCTATTAGCGATATTTTTTTGTAGTGCCACGTTGTGTGGCACCACATTCTGGAATTATCCGTAATTTATGAGCATGAGTGTAGCTTGCGCGTTGAAATGCATCCAGAATATGAGCAGTTTTTACAGTTTTCTTGTGTTGTAAATTTTTTACATGACAAGGCCAAATAATAGTTAGTGTATTACAACACCATTCATTTGGCATCTCTGGTAATGGTTCACGGTCATAATATTGCTGACTAAGCCTCAAAGTATGATGTTACCAATGCCCCATGATAGAGATTTCTTTACTCCGGTTATTGTGCGCGGTTACTCTTGCAGAGGAAGCGTAGAGTTACATTAATCCGGCGAACGTATTTTAATGCAATCGCTAGCTTTTCAGGCGCAGTCTGTGCCGTGAGTAATTGTCTCAGTGGGAATGATTATACCTCATGTTGTGTGGAGTGACAGGAAACATTAGAACGAGAGGGGGATACTAGTGAGCTGCTTTCGCTATATACACTGCCGGACAAGAAATTAGTACACACTTTAAGAGGTTTATAATTCACTTAAGATTTATTATTTCAACAGTGCATATGGGGTGCATGAAATGATTAGATTTAGAGATCAGTGTCACAAGCAGTTCAGGTATCATCCTGAAACACCCTATTAGTACAGTGTAGGCGCTGACACTTGCATCCAGTCGGTCGTACAGATGGCGAGTACTGTCTTCGGATACGTTACGCCACACCTGCTCAACCTGTTCGCATAGTTCTGTACCTGATGTTGGTTGACGAGTCGCCTGGGTTGGGCCATTGTGTGTTGCACGAATGCGCTCTACGAGACAGTGCTCACCAGGACTACGTCGTACGCACAAACAACTTCAAACGAGGTACTTAGGGAAAGGCGGATTTCGGTGTGTAGAGGGCCTTACTCAGTTACCATTGGTTGCTCAGTTTTTTTTTAATCACGTACACTTTATTTGGAACCAGTTGCATATAAGGTTGACAATAAGGAACAATTATCAAATTTCACTGTTAAGATAATATCTAATTAAAAATTCTTTTGACAAATTCCATTCACGGCTGAAGGCCTTATTGACAATCTTCACAATTTGACCAGCCGGCCGGTGTGGCCGAGCGGTTCTAGGCGCTACAGTCTGGAACCGCAGCGACCGCTACGGTCGCAGGTTGGAATCCTGCCTCGGGCATGGATGTGTGTGATGTCCTTAGGTTAGTTAGGTTTAAGTAGTTCTAAGTTCTAGGGGACTGATGACTTTAGAAGTTAAGTCCCATAGTGCTCAGAGCCACAATTTGACCAAGTCAAGAGAGAAGAGGGCCTCAGACAGTGCTCCAAGGATCGGCCTGGGAATGTCGCTCAACTTCGTAACTGAAGAGAGAGTCTGCCAAAAGTTGTATTTACTTAACCGGATGGCAACTCAAACTAGTGACAGTTTAAATGCAGACCAACACTCTTGCCAAATCTATCTAACGTCAGGTAACCAACACAATGATGGCGGAACCGGCGGACAGTACTGTGTCTTCAGAATCCGGTGTTTAGAACGTCCAGAAGCAGAGGGAAACACTACGACCAAGATAGTCCAAAAGAACAAAATATCCGAACCACAATCAAGTAGGCTGTCGAACTACACGCCGTACCGGACAGCAGCGGCAAGGCGAGGAAAGGTACACTGCCGCGAAAATAAGCTAACCTCTAGGGCAGGTAACTGGGGCGTTACCGGCCACTAGGCGTAAGAATACCGCAGCTTGAACTTCATGAATAAACACAAGGAATTCAATGATTAATAATAACAAGTGGAGGACGGCTAATTAATTTCGCCTACTCCAAACACTCCACTCGTTGCTGTTCTTCTCAGCGACCCTTCGAGCAGGAACACACGAGCAAACGGCGTGATCTCAAAATAGTGGAGGTTTCACTTCACTCAAACGTCCTGGGTCTGGAGGAGAACAAGGTTGTCACCCTCGCAACTACAGTCCCTCGATCCGGCAACGCCTGCGTGCCGTTAGCACTCCTGGCATGTTCTCGCGCTGCCAGACCTCCATGCTGCTCCGTCCCAACAAAACTGCCGACACACCCGACCCGGAAAACACTTCGAGTCCTTCCAAAGATAGTACCACGGTACTAGATATCGATAACGCTGCTGCTGCCACTCGCGGACAGGCAACGCTAGCAAACGTAGTGGCGCCACTAAACACAAGAAGAAAACGAGACGCCACTATCCCCATTACACGATGCCAACCTGCCAACGGCACCAACGCGAGCGCCGGGGCTCCCAAGCTGTCTTGTCTCTGCCGTACTGTATGACCTGCCACTGCTGCCTGGCGGGCGTCCGTGCTGTGTGGACATCCAGAACCTTGTCCAGAAGTGTGAGAATCTTCACGTGATCTGTGCTAATTCTCCGAGAGGACCATCCCGCCACAATTTGATCCCTTTGAAACTCGCTCATTTGACTGTAAGAAGCGCGAGTGCGTCTCCGTAAGATGGTTGCCTGTTTGCTTCACACGTCTACATCATACTGAGTCTTGCGAGCATTCCCTCTGAAAGGGTAGACACAGTTGGCGTTCTTACTTAACTACGCTATCTGCTGGCAGAAGACGTTGGAACCATTATCACCACATCTGCCGTCCACATGTAGCATTTGCCGTCACCGGATCAAAATCGAGGTCGTCTTTCCAGATGTACCATTTTTTTCCGGCAGTGTATTTCTCCCCTTCCTGTTCCGTCCCCATGACCACACGGAGAGGGACCCGCCCCCAGCCTTCGTGCCATCACGTCCGGCCTCTCCTTCCGCACTTCCTGCCAGTCCTCTAGGCCAGGGCCAGCTGGCGGTGTCCCCACAGCTGTTCGCGGGAGCGCTCACCGCTGTACACCATCGTGACCAGGCTGAACGCAAAGACACCAACGATGCGTTCAAAAGTCCTATTGTCAACATTTGTCACAAGTCGTAAGAAGACTACTCAGAAAATAATTTACATTTCAAAATTTTAAAAGAAGGAAGAAAATATTATTATTACTTATATTTGAAAGGCACATTGTTCAAATATTTTTCAACTTAATATAGATCTAAATTAAGACATCATAACAGTAGACCAACATGTTAATTCTATCATCAATGGTTCTGAACGGTGATAATCAACGCTCCAGGTAAAGGAGTGGTTTCACGAACGCCCTTTATGCCACCATCTGGGGCTTTTTCGTGTAAATTCTGAGCGGCGGTGTGTCTGAAATGCTTTCCTCGGACACTTTAAGAAAATCACGTGATTTCAACGCTGGGTGTAGCGTTTCTGACCTTCATTGCAGAGAAGTTAAAAAAAAGCGGGGGCGGGTAAAATGTGGGTAAGAAGAGCCGTGACAACCTTCTCTTAGTGTGATTCATCCATGGTGGAGTTGGGCAGAATTGTGGTGAAATTTGGTGCCAATCTGAGATTATTAACCCGCCTTATAGCTCAGATGAACTTGCGAGCTGGGATCTATTTTTTTCCGCTTGTGTCGACACCACACTGTTTGAAGCGTTGCTGAGACCGAGTGTGACGTGGCAGGGCGCCACGCTTTTGCACCGTTACATTACGTAAACTAAAATCTGATCGGCCTGTTCATTG
Source organism: Schistocerca americana (assembly GCF_021461395.2). NCBI lineage: Eukaryota > Metazoa > Arthropoda > Insecta > Orthoptera > Acrididae > Schistocerca > Schistocerca americana. Next base: position 320,084,128 of record NC_060121.1, on the reverse strand, counting down.
CCCCATATTCCTACATGACCAGGCACCCAGCAAAGGACACCTCCTTACCCCGCCGTTGGAGCAAGTACAGTTGATTAGGTCAATAAGCTGTGTGCACTAACATGCCCTGCTGTTTGTGTGAGATTTGTAACTGCGAAAAGCAAAGTGGGCACTAAGAACATCTCGCATGAACCGTTTGCAGACCGAAAAAGTAACGCGTTTACCACAACGTATCAAACTGAGCGTGACGATAAACCAGTTTGTAAGGATTCTTCCATAAGATTTACCATGCTTTAAAATCATCAATCAGGAAACATTGAAAGCTTGAACTTTTGATCCTTAGATTCATACATTGAAAAATAATCGCAAATTTGAAAACAAAGTGAGTGTTCAAGCAACGCCTCCAGGTTTGTTACTGAATCTTGTCTACGGAATTCAAATTATCGGAATTGCAAGAACATTTTCAAAACCATGTTGGAAAATTTGAATACTAGATTTAACTTTAGTGCCACAATCCACTTCCTATTCTTACATACTGACAAAGTCCCTCGAAACACGGAACATTCTACAGAACAGCAAGGAGAAAGCTTCTACCAGAACATTAAGGATATGGTGAAGAGATACCAGGTAAGTTGGCATTAAGGTATCACGGGCAACTTTTCTTGGATGTTAAAGAGAGAGAGAGTGAATATGAAAGTTCTGCTAAGAAACCAGAAAGAGGAAGTCACAACAGTAAGTGTAACATTGTACCCATAACGTTGCTAATAGATCTGTTTGTAACATTTTCAGAATATATTCATAAAATTATAGACCTTCATTGAAATTTCAAGTACTTATACTTCAGTTATTTAAATCTTTAAAATATGAGATCTGTTGAGCAGTATCGCGTATTACAACTCTCTCTCTCTCTCTCTCTCTCTCTCTCTCTCTCTCTCTCTCTCTCTCCTTTTCTAATTAATTGCATTCTCCGCTGCACGTCTAAAGAAACTGAAGTGTTTCTAGAGCTGAAGTAATGAGGGACTTTCAGATTCATCGTTGCGTGAACGATTCTTGTGCAGTTTGAACACGTTCACATTTTGCAAAAAGGCAAGAGTGAAATGGTAATGACTAATTAGCGACTAGTAGGTATCATTATTGTCTTCTTTCATCAACTCATGTATCCATAAAGTAAGACATCTTGTAACGCTAGCTGCAGATGCATCATGTCTAGCGTGAAAAACTGCATTATTTCCGCTCTCATTATTTCCAGCATGTACAGAACAAAACATGGCCAGCTTAGCGACCACTAAAGTCTGTGTATGTACTGTCGACAGCGCATGTGATTCGAAGCATCTGACTTTCAAGCAGCTATTCCACTGATGTTTTCAGCAAAGATCTGAGAATATGGCATTACTAGGAGTGATCAGCATCTTGAATATCTAGTTATTTTTTAATTTTAAGATCCTGACTACGTCATGTATATTTTCATTTGACATGGTTACAGTGACGTATTTTCATCTGCTGTGTGTTCGCACAGTGACAACATCCGCATAAGGGACATATTTTTTTTCCAATTTACATTTGGGTTCCACGTCTGAGATTGTTGTGGCCGTGACTACCATGATTGTGTGATACTCTAAGGGGGACGCCACCACAGGTTGTTTTACAGATGTGGAATATATCATGTTATATGCGTTACAATATTCTACTGTGATGTAGCTTGCTAACGCTTAAGGGGCTCCGGAAAGGCTTAAAATCATGATAAGTTCAATTTTTACTTTTTTGCGTTTTCTGAATCTGCAGACTATTACCTTTTAAAGATATATAATTTATTCAATTCCGAAGACTACAACTATTTTTAAATTTTTTTTGGAATGTGTTGTACATGGGCGTGACCCACTGTGGCGCTGTTAAACTGCTGTCAAATGGTGTTATTATTAACGTCCGTGTTCATCAGGTACATTTTAGTGATGTGAGATAAAGTATGTGTTGTGGCTAACCTGTGATGGTTCAATATATATCGCTGGTGTGATTGTCGATTGTTTCATGTTTATTTACTCTGTCGTTATCTCGAAAATATTCGTAATTAATTCTGTTTCTTGAGTCTCTGTTTTGTTGAAGTATAATAATGAGTAAAAGTAAAGTTATTAGAAATCCTCTGAAGGCTTTTAAGAAAAGGAGAAATGTTGGAAAGCCAAAGGTATGTGTTATTACTGTAAACAATAAAGACGATAACCAAGTGAGTGAACCTAACCTCTCAAGTACACCTGCCCATAGCAGTCAAAGTGGGAAAGAAAATACTTCACAGAAGAAACTTGGTTAAATGAGTGAAAACTATGAATGTTTTATAGGCGAATCGGATGTGAATGAAATATTTGATAGGTCGGTTCTCAAAGGAATTTTTTCAAACTGTGTAAGATGTATTCATTGTAGTGAAGTTGGTCTGGAACTCTCCATAATAAAGCACGTAGGACTTGCTAGTGAAATACAAGTGAAATGTGATAAGTGTTCATACATGACCACCTTTTGGAACAGTGTTGCAGTAACTGCAACTGAAGAAAATGGTAGCAAAATCTACGAACACAACAACGAGCGATGCTTGCTTTAGACAAGGAACGCCTTCGGGCTGCAGACAGGGCTGTAAAGAGTCTAGAAATACAAGCAAGAGTTAACAGGAGGAGGAACAAGAGGAAGCTGGAGGAGGAGTTTGCAGAGGATGAAGATAATCCATCCTATGGACCTGGAATGCACTAAAAAGTTAATCCAATCTTTGTCGCTCGATTCCCAAAACTTTTATTTTCTCATACTAATTACATGTTTTCTAAGGATCTCCCTAACATATTTGTTTCAAACTTTCAGTAAATGTTACACAGTACCTTCTGCATAATTTAACACAGCCTTTTTCCAAAAAACTGTATATTTTTGAATATATAAATAAAAAATTGCAAAAAAAATGTTGTGAATTTTCATTACAATTGAAAAAATCATCTTTAATAACTGAACTAAAATTTTGTAAAATCCCTGTGTTAAGTTGTAGCCCATATTCTAATAAATAATCTGTAAAAAGTTCAACTTCCTACCTCAAATACTTTGTGAGGAAAGATGTAATTTATAAGCGTTATTTTAACATTGCAAGTATAGGGCGTTCCGGAGCCCATTAAGGGAGCGAAATTAGCCAATGGCTAAATTATGAAATAAATAGCTGACTGCGCAGGGAACGGACTTCTTCAAGAAATCTATAGCTGCTGTGGACCAGTACATACAGAAGACTAATTATCACGTTAATTACGCCATGTGTGCGCTCATACCGATTCCGACCGTTCGTTGAACTTCTTTGATCTTCGTTTCTGGGCGACCCCTGTCCTGGCACCTCGCTGCGGGGCAATCTTGCGGCTCTTTGAAGCATTTGAATCGCGCGCGCTGCTCTCTTGTGGGTCCTGTCCGACAGGCTGTTGCGGATGCTAACAGGGGTCACTCGCCAGGGACGGAGGTCTGCTCGCCATGTTGTGAGGAACTGCTGCCATGTAGTTCTTAAATCAGTTGCGTGACGTCTGTAGTTCTCATATTTTCGCATGAATAATTTTCAGGTTCTGCGTTTGTCTGAACTGGATATTCTTGGAAGTTGTGCTAAAGCGATGTACGGAGCAGTGATGTAAACAACTATTATTAATACTGTTGTATAAAAATGTTTTACATATTTTATTGAATTATCATAATGAAATATTTTATGTATTTTATTATTATTGTTATTATTATAAGTATCTACGACATGTTAAAAGTAGGGCTTATCTACACATCGCAAAACGTGCTGATGCCCCATATTCCTGGTAAAAGATTCGTCCAAGAAGATTTAAACATTGGAATTGAAGTGGAAGTCAATCACGTAACAATCTGTGATGGATTGACTGCTTCCCCGCCACATTGTCTCTGGGTTCTAAATTGTTGAAGGTGGATGAAATGTGTAGCAGACGTTGCAGCCCATGTCATCATATGTGGTGCGTTCGTTTCCTGCTCTGATAGAAATATCAAATTCTTACAGGATAGAGCGGGCTGTTCGAGTTATGACCCATGAAACGACGGACTGTAATTCAAATCCTTGCCTCTATTTAGGTTTTCTGTACTTTCTCTTAATCTTGAAGTACACACAGTCGACTATGGACCTTCCAACGCCAGTGAGCGAAATATAGGGCATTTAAAAAAGTGTCGTGTATTCCTACAGGGCATAGTAGTTTCTATAATTATATGTATGGAAATCAGTACCTGCTGAGACGCGAGTCGTTGATGATCTACTGTTCATAGCCTGTATTCTATTTACAGATGAGTAAAGATTCACGGGAGATGGTTCAAATGGTTCAAATGGCTCTGAGCACTATGGGACTTAACATCTGTAGTCATCAGTCCCCTAGAACGTAGAACTACTTAAACCTAACGAACCTAAGGACAGCACACACATCCATGCCCGAGGCAGGATTCGAACCTGCAACCGTAGCGGTCACGCGGTTCCAGACTGAAGCGCCTACAACCGCACGGCCACACCGGCCGGCCACGGGAGATGGCATGGTAAATTTTCGCAGGTGTGTGCAGACGCAAATTCTCAGGCAGTCATGGAGATATGGCAACAGGATCGCTTCAGCATTAGCACATGGGTGGAATTGTCGGCGACAATGTCATAGACCCATACGCTTTGCCAAACAGGTTAACAGGTGCTGTGTATCACGATGGATTACCAGCGCTGTTGGAGAATGTTACCCATGCAGAAAGACAATGACTGTAGATTTCGCACGACGTGGCATCATCCCATTTTCTACAGACCGCTCGACAGTATCTCGCCGCAACGTTTCATGAGCGATGGATTGGTCGAGGGGTTCAGGTAGCATGGCTTCCCCGTTCCCAGAACCTGAATCCACTGGATTTCTGGCTATGCGGATACTTAAAGACATAAGTGTGTGCACAACCCATTGACAATATGCAGACGTTGCATGGGGAGGGGGAGGGGTGTAGCCAATGGACCACAGGCAATCCGAATGGAGGCACGTGTACACTGAAGCGCAAAAAAAGCATGGGTATTCAAATACAGAGCTACTGTATGGAAACAGGCAGAATACGGCGCTGCGTTCGGCAACGCTTATATAAGACAACAAATGTCTCGGGCAGTTGTTGGATCGCTTACTGCTGCTACAATGGCAGGTTATCATGATTTAAGTGAGTTTGAACGTGGTGTTGTAGTCGGCGCACGAGCGATGGGACACAGCATCTCCGAGGTCGCGATGAAGTGGGGATTTTCCCGTACGACCATTTCACGAGTGTACCGCGAATGTCAGGAATCAGGTAAAACATCAAATCTCCGACATCGCTGAGGCTGGAAAAAGATCCTGAAAGAAGGGCACCAACGAAGTCTGAAGAGAAACGTTCAGAGTGACAGAAGTGCAACCCTTCCACAAATTGCTGCAGATTTCAATGCTGGGCCATCAAGAAGTGTCAGTGTACGATTCAACGAAACATCATCGATATGGGATTTTGGAACCGAAGGCCCACTCGTATCCCCTTGACGACTGCTGCACACTAAGCTTTACGCCTCGCCTGAATCCGTCTACACTGACATTGGACTGTTGATGACCGGAAACATGTTGCCTGGTCGGACGAGTCTCGTTTCAAAGGGTATCTAGCGGATGGACGTGTACGGGATGAATCCATGGACCCTGCTTGTAAGCACGAGGCTGTTCAAGCTGGTGGATGCTCTGTAATGGTGTGGGGCGTATGCAGTTGGAGTGATACGAGTCCCCTGATACGTCTAGATACGACTGTGACAGGTGACACGTACGTAAACATCCTCTCTGATCACCTGCATCTGTTCATGTCAATTGCGCATTCCGACGGACTTTGCAATTGCAGCAGGAAAATGCGACACCCCACACGTCCAGAATTGGTACAGAGTGGCTCTAGAAACACTTTTTTGAGTTTAAGCACTTCCGCTGGCCACCAAACTCTCCAGGCTTGAACATTATTGAGCATACCTGGGATGCCTTGCAACGTGCTGTTCAGAAGAGCTCTCTACACCCTCGTACAGATTTATGGACAACCCCTAGGGATTCATTGTGTCAGTTCCCTCCAACAGTACTTCGGACACTAGTCGAGTCCATGCCACACCGTGTTGCGGCACTTCTGGGTGCTCGCAAGGGTCCTACACGATAGTAGGCAGGTGTACCAGTTTCTTTGGCTCTTCAGTGTATGTGAAAGTGTGCGCGACTCCTTACGATGAAGGGCTGAGGGATATGTTAGGATGCGTGATAACTACATTTAGGACTGCCTATTGTTTGAAGGGCTTATTTCAATAGTGGTACAAGTCCATTTTTGTTCGAAATACAGTCCTCAAGTTAAATGAGCGCTGAAAAATCTGCAGTTGAGATACCAGAAATATTCAAGCATATGGCTTCTTGCTAGAGATGAACCTTTCTTTCTGTTTGTTTGGATCATTAATTTCAGAACCATTATAGGCAGAAAAGTGGAGGTAATGGACTTGAAATAAGCCCTTCATGTCTACCTCTACGTAACAGGCGGAAGGGCTGAGGGGACAGATTGACCCTTATTGTGGGTGTTGGTTCCCAGACATATATGAACTCTTCTTACAGTTTTGACGTACACTACCTCCTGTAGGAATATGTGACTTAACACTTTCACGCCGGCGCTGAGAATTGTGTTTCTCGCTGTTGGTGGCGCGCGTGTTCATGCTTCGCTGCATGCGGCGACTACTGTTGACCTTTTGTTCTGAAAGTTCATTCTTTTGAAACCTCGAAAGATCACATAAAATAATTTTACCCTAAATTAATCACTAATTATGGGATATTTGTCCAGGAAACACCTTCGTTGAAGGATCACACAAAATTGCATTCGCAACTGTTCGTTGCGCCTGGATGATAGGTAATACATCATACGTTAGTGTATTGTCGGTGCCACAATTGGTAGAGCCGAGCATGAGCCACCGGTGGTACAAGCTGGCGTGAACGTGTTAAACACCATATATAGAGAATGCAGGTAGAGAGACAAGAGAGTGAGTGAGAGGGGGGGGGGGGAGGGGGGAGGGAAGCTGGAAGAAGGGAGAGGTGTAATGAGAGACAATGGACAGAGAGTCAGTGGGCCTACAACTCAAATACAGGGTGTTACAGAAAGGTACGGCCAAACTTTCAGGAAACATTCCTCACACACCAAGAAAGAAAATATGTTATGTGGACATGTGTCCGGAAACGCTTACTTTCCATGTTAGAGCTCATTTTATTACTTCTCTTCAAATCACATTAATCATGGAATGGAAATACACAGCAACAGAACGTACCAGCGTGACTTCAAACACTTTGTTACAGGAAATGTTCAAAATGTTCTCCTTTAGCGAGGATACATGCATCCACCCTCCGTCGCATAGAATCCCTGATGCGCTGATGCAGCCCTGGAGAATGGCGTATTGTATCACAACCGTCCACAATACGAGCACGAAGAGTCTCTAGTTTGGTACCGGGGTTGCGTAGACAAGAGCTTTCAAATGCCCCCATAAATGAAAGTCAAGAGAGTTGAGGTGAGGAGAGCGTGGAGGCCGTGGAATTGGTCCGCCTCTACCAATCCATCGGTCACCGGATCTGTTGTTGAGAAGCGTACGAACACTTCGACTGAAATGTGCAGGAGCTCCATCGTGCATGAACCACATGTTGTGTCGTACTTGTAAAGGCACGTGTTCTAGCAGCACAGGTAGAGTATCCCGTATGAAATCATGATAACGTGCTCCATTGAGCGTAGGTGGAAGAACATGGGGCCCAATCAAGACATCACTAACAATGCCTGCCCAAACGTTCACAGAAAATCTGTGTTGATGACGTGATTGCACAATTGTGTGCGGGTTCTCGTCAGCCCACACATGTTGATTGTGAAAATTTACAATTTGATCACGTTGGAATGAAGCCTCGTCCGTAAAGAGAACATTCGCACTGAAATGAGGATTGGCACATTGTTGGATGAACCATTCGCAGAAGTGTACCCGTGGAGGCCAATCAGCTACTGATAGTGCCTGCACACGCTTTACATGGTACGGAAACAACTGGTTCTCCCGTAGCACTCTCCATGCAGTGACGTGGTCAACGTTACCTTGTACAGCAGCAACTTCTCTGACGCTGACATTAGGGTTATCGTCAACTGCACGAAGAATTACCTCGTCCATTGCAGGTGTCCTCGTCGTTCTAGATCTTCCCCAGTCGCGAGTCATAGGCTGGAATGTTCCGTGCTCCCTAAGACGCCAATCAATTGCTTCGAACGTCTTCCTGTCGGGACACCTTCGTTCTGGAAATCTGTCTCGATAGAAACGTACCGCGCCACGGCTATTGCCCCGTACTAATCCATACATGAAATGGGCATCTGCCAACTCCGCATTTGTAAACATTGCACTGACTGCAAAACCACGTTCGTGATGAACACTAACCTGTTGATGCTACGTACTGATGTGCTTGATGCTAGTACTGTAGAGCAATGAGTCGCATGTCAACACAAGCACCGAAGTCAACATTACCTTCCTTCAATTGGGCCAACTGGCGGTGAATCGAGGAAGTACAGTACATACTGACGAAACTAAAATGAGCTCTAACATGGAAATTAAGCGTTTCCGGACACATGTCCACATAACATCTTTTCTTTATTTGCGTGTGAGGAATGTTTCCTGAAAGTTTGGCCATACCTTTTTGTAATACCCTGTATAAAGCGCGGTTTGGCAGATGGTTCCTTCAACACGTCTACGGGTGAAGATGGGGCGATATTAAAACTCAGGCCTTTGCTTTGCCTTTGCTCTTCAGAGATGACAGTTGTTGGACTATCCTCTGACACTAGCCAGCCATGCCCGGACGCTGTTAAACAAACAGCACAAAGGCCGCTTTGGGAGCGCACGGTAGGCTATCTTGTTAGTGAGGCACGGGCGCTGACACAGCAGCACACAACAGCGACGCCTTTGTATTCACAATGCTGGCCCTATGCACCAACGACCTCTAGCGGCACCCACTACAGTCTAACGACACTACCGGGAGATACCGAAGGGGGCTCCATAAAAACCAGAAAACTCCAGATTCAGCAAAGAATAGAACTCTCATGTATAAAACAGCTGCAAACATCTGCTTACAAGTGAGTTAACGTATTAAGTATTTGATGTTAAGCATGTAAAAGGGAAAAGGTTGAGAAAATAGTTTTAAAGTTCAATGAGTAATGCAACACATTTCTTCACCTGTAAGCGGGTTGGATTTATTCGGGATTTCAATACACCAAATTATTCCGCACTCTTTTGGCTATAAGACCCTATATTTTTTTCCAAAATATCCGTTCAATGCAACGACCTTAAGCTGCCTTACTGTATGCCCGCTTAGTCCACTCTCGTGGTCAACATCGGAACCAACGTCTTGTTGCATCAAAACCTCCACATCATCCACGTACTGCTTCGCAGGGAATGCATCCTTCATTGGACAAAACAGTTGTATGTCGGAAGATGGGAGATCCGGGCCGTAGGGTGAATGAGTAAGAACACTCCAGCGAAGTTTTGTGAGCTCCTCTCGGGTACACAGAAGGAGAAGTTCGTTTGCATCCGTCAATCACCTCCAGTGAGTGTGTCCTCTCGTTCCCTTAGAACGAGGTAGAAACTTAGAACTACTTAAACCAAACTAACCTAAGGACATCACACGCATCCATGCCCTAGGCAGGATTCGAACCTGCGAGCGTAGCAGCAGCACGGTTCCGGAATGAGGCACCTAGAACCGCTCGGCCACAGCGGCCGGCGCAGCAGATCGAAGAGTAGCATGGAGAGCTGCATCAAACCAGTCTCAGGACTGAAGACCACAACAGTAATAACAACATTGTTTTTCACTAAGGATCACTAACTACCGGCTTTTGAACTGCCGATCACTTTTAATCTCTGCCTCCATCCTCAAGATCACGCAGCTTGTCTCTTACATTCGGAAGAACAGCTGGCTTACTTCTCGATTCCATGAAGTCCAAGCAGCCCCATGATATATTTTTTTTTCCTCTCAGCCAGTCGGCTTAAGAAACAGAATGCAGATATTAACATTCGTTAAATTCCTGCTCTCAGTGGCAGCAAACTTTTAGATAGTACTGCTACATACATTGTGTTTGTGTTCACTGCTATGCTGACACCATGTTCCAGGATGGCCACTTCTGTCTGGGGAAACTGTTGGGATGGGATCTTCCAGTACCGCAGCAAATGCGGAGTCTTTATTATTCGACATTCCTCGTATGGTAGATCGTCAGATGCGGCCCGGTTTTGAGCGTGGATGGCGCCAGCGAATGAGTCCGCTGCAGCAACGAAATGCTGAGACAGCTTAACAACAGCTGGCGACGACGGTGGCCTTGCTGACACAAGGCAGAAGTACGATCTGCTGCACAGCGAGCTAATGGTTCGACTTGGTTACTGTATGGATCAAGGCAGCCGGCAGGGGCATGCAGGAGCCCAAAGTCGGACGCATGACTCTTTGAAGTCTGGTTGGAGTGTGGCAACCAATCAGAAGCCTCGTCTTGGTGGTTGCAGTTCCAAACCCGGCACCATCAGGGCTATCTGACGGGTCGTACACCAGTGGCTTCACTGTTTAATGGTACTGCTTGATGAACTTGTAGCTGCTTGGCTGCGCATCTGATGACTGGAGCGGAGATTGCGCTGAACGAATGCAAGGTGGCGATGGAATGACGCTACCAGCTGGGTGTATTGTGACAAGGGCTAGGTACCCATCACGTAGGTGGCTGTGAAACGTTGCTTTATGATACAACATGTAGCAGTCCAACCACTACAGTTGACTGCTGCATTGAAAAAATGCTACTGTAGCTTTAATCCAGTTCCCAACTGCAAAATTACACGATATTTTGGATGTCTTGGTTCTTTTCTTCGCCATATGCGAGGGGCGGTTGATAAGTAATATAGGGTGGCGCACGAAATGTGTTACCAATTGTTTCTTTCACAATTTACGACGCACATTAGATATCCCGCTGGGATCTCTACAACAGTACCAGCAGAGCTTGGAAAAACAAATGAGTTACGAAATAACGTGTAATTCACGATACTGCCGCTAGGAGACTAGTAAGCAGCAATGGCTGACAATGGAAGACTGACGACACAGCAACGATCGGCAATTGTGTTACTTTTTCATGAAACGAAAAGCCTTGTTGTGACTAAGAGGCGTTTTCAACAACAGTTTAACACACTATGGGTCCCTTGCAAGAAGACCATCCAGAGGTTGTACGATAAATTTGTACAGGAAGGAACAGTATTGGAAGCGAAGCGACCTCGGCCTAAGTTTGTTTGTTCGCCGGAGAATATTGAAGCGGTGCGAATCGCTGTGCAGAGAAGTTCCGGGAAATCGTGTAGAAAGGCAGCAGTGCAACTGCGAATATCCAGACGGTCGTTCAACGCATTCTTAGAAGTGGCCTCCATATGTACCCTTACAAGATGACCTGTGCACAGAAGCTCACTGAAGAACACAAGCAGCAGAGACTACTGTTTGCTCAGTGGGCGGAGGATAGGGAAGAAACTCTCGGCAACGTTTGGTTTTCAGACGAGGCGCATTTTCATTTCGACGGTGTGGTTAACAAACAAAATGTACGCTTTTTGGGCCACTGAAAGCCCACAAGTACTTCATGAACGACAACATTATGCTCCGAGGATTACAGCGTGGGCAGCAATTTCCAGTCACGGACTTATTGGACCCTTTTTCTTTGAAGAAACTGTGAACAGCGAGCGCTATTTGAGCATGCTTCGCAATAGCTTCATTCCACAGCTTCTTGCTACTGCCTTGCCCTTCAACACGCAGTGGTTCATGCAAGATGGACCGAAGTCACATACTGCAAACACTGTGTTGGAGTTTTTACACGAGCATTTCGACATGCGGATCATTTCACTCAGGTTTCCAGGTCGCTTCAGTGACGGTCAAAATTGCCCCCCCCCCCCCCTCCCCAATAGTCCAGGCCTCAATCCATGTGACTTTTTTCTTTGGGGGTACCTAAAGGAAAAAATTTTCCCGAAACGTCCACGTGATTTAATGGAGCTCAGAAGACTTATTCTTCAAGATTGCAGCGAAATTACGGAAGACATGTGCCGTAGAGTAATCACTAACTTCAGTGTTCGTTTGAAGGAAGTTAGAAAACGAAATGGTGGACATATTGAGCATGTGCTGATTTAGAACAAATCTCCATGGACGGCTCTTCAATATAGTATATGTTCCTTTCAGATTGTATTGACAATAAAGTTTATATTCAAACACAAAATGGTGACACATTTCGTGCGCCACCCACTTTTTTTTCTCTAAACAGGTTGGTTTTATTGAGGATTCCAGTATAAAATTCAGTTCCCCACTCTTTTTGCCATCCTATTTTTCAACATACTGTCCGTTCAATGCGACGACCTTTCGGCACTTTACTGGAGGGGCCTGCACGACCACGTTGTACCACTCTGCTCGTCAACGTTGGACCCGTCTTGTTGCATCAATAACTTACCTATCAGACACGTATCCTTCCCGCGAGTGCATCCTTCATTGGGCCAAACAAATGGAATCCTGAAAGTGCGGTCTGTAAGAGGGATGAGAAAGAACAGTACAATGAAGTTTTGTGAGCCTCTCTCTGGTCCGCAGACCTGCGTGGGACCTACGTTGTCATAGACAAAGAGAAGTTCGTTTGCATTTTTGTGGTGATGAACACGCTGAAATAGTTTCTTCGGTTTCGTGATGGCAGCACAATACACTTCAGACTTGATCGTTGCGTCATGAAGAAACACTTCAAACAGAATAACCTCTTCAACGTCCCAGAAGACCGCCGCCTTGACTTAACCGGCTGAGGGTGTGGCTTTCAACTTTTTATTCGGGGGGGAGGTGGTGAGCAGCTACTCCATTGATTGTCGTTTTATTTCCGGTTCCAAGTGATGAACCACTCTTGAGATGATTACAGACGCCTCGCCCAACGACTTCCCGTGCTTTTGTTAACTGTCAGGTCTCCGCAGACATTCTCTAAGCGCCTATGAATAGCTGCGACGCTCTGACTCCCCCCCCCCCCCCCAAAAAAAAAAAAAATTAAATGACAGCTCTCCACTTGGAACTCATCTGCTTTACAGACACCATTTTGAAGGCTACGTACAGCGCCGCCTTCTGTCGGAACTTCATGAATCTATAGCGACTGTAGCGGGAATATTCTAGGATGTCCTACAACCAATTCCACATTTTTTCAACCGAATTTGGCCTAGAAAAAAAGTGCTACGCTACTTATTGATCGCCTCTCGCAGTTCATGCTATAGCTCGCTGCGCGTTGTCACGGCTAGTCACGAAAGGAGCTAGACCAGAAAATTCTATCTATATCCGGATCCCGCTCCAGCTACTGCCGGATCTGGATGCTGACGAGTACTCTCCATTTAGCTCGGTCCTCCCACCACTTTTCTTCCTCCACTTGCTGTCAGGTCACTGTTTTCCACAGATATTCTCACTCCCGGTTTTTGCACAGTGTTCTTGGGCGCCCTCTAGGTCTTTTTCCATCCATCTTTAGTTCTTCCATAATTTTGGGGAGTCTCTGCCTACACATCCTCTTAACATGCCCGTACCATCTTAATCTCTTTTTTTTCAGTGTCGTCTCTCATAATTTCTTGTTTAAGTTCCTTTCTGATATCTACGTTCCTTACTTTGCCCATTCTTGTTTTTCCCTTAACAGCTCTGAGAAATTTCATTTCCCCTGCTTGTAGTCTGCTCCAGTCCCTTTCTGTCATTGTTCATGTTTCTCCTCCATAGGTGACAATAGGGAAGTAATAACTCTTATGCATCAGGAATTTTGCTTTTTCTGAAACTTCCTTATTCCAAATCAAGTGCTTTATTGTTTGGCAGAAATTGCCTCCCTTCTATAACCTCCGATTAATTTCATTGCTTATTCTTCCATCGCTAGATATTTCTCTCCCTAAATAAGTGAAACTGTCTACCACTTGGAGGGGTTTCCGTTGGTCCCTTTGTCTCTTCCAAATATCATTACTTCACTCTTATCTTTATTTATTTTTGTCCATACCTTTTCATTATTTCCTTCTGCGCATCAAGTGGTAACTGTACATTTACATCTTTATCGCTCCATATTACCATATCATCTGCAAAAATCATCTTTTGTCATTTTCTTTTACTATATCTTTAACTGCCCTATTCATTCCCTCCATCACAACATTAAAAAGTGCAGGAGATAGAATACTTCCTTGTTTAAGTCCTTGTCTTATTTCGAAGTATGATGTTCTGATTCTACAATTGTGTCCTTTGTACATTGTCTTTATTACATTAATGTATCCCTCTTCTATATCTATTTTATTCATTTATTCCCAGAGCTGTTCCCTCTTAACTGAGTCATATGCCTTTTCTATGTCTACAAAAACCATTATCACTCTTTTGTTATACTCCCAACTTTTTTCCATCAGCTGGCGGATAGAAAATATCAGGTCGATTGTACTTCTTCCTTTCCTAAACCCATACTGTTCTTCACTCAACTCCTTTTCCATCTCTTGACTTATTAGTAAAATTCTTTGAAAAATCTTGGCTGTATGGCTCATAAGAGTTATTCCTCTGTAGTTTTTACAAAGTTTTTTATTGATTTTTTTGAAGATGGGAACAATGTCTCCTCCAGTCGTCAGGTATTGTACTGTTTCTCCACGCACTTGATAGTAGTATGTACAGCCATTGCATTCCCACTGGACCTGCTGCTCTTATCATGTACACTGATACTTCATCAGGTCCTGGGGCTTTCCCCCCATTCTTCACAACTTTTTCCATTTCTTCCCGTGTAATTTGTCCTAATTCTGCTCACCAACTTCTCTCAATTTCTCCATTATTTGTTGTTTCCTCGTGTACCTGCTCCCCAGCGTTTAACAGGTTCTTAGACGCTTTCTAAAGCAGACAAAATCGTAGTCACTTGGGCGAAAGCCACTTCGGAAAAGAAATGGATAATGACAGCTTTCATTGTTGTTTTCGAGCGCGTCGTTGGTTGCCAGTGTAGATGCCACGGGTGAGAGTTGAGCAGCGGGCGATATTAACGAGTGGCGCACATTCGCCGTCTCGCGCCGCTGGTTCATAGCGAGCGGACACGGCCCGCGCTGTGCGTGGAGCTCTAACGGCCGTGACTAACGGACGGATGGACTGCCTGGTGGGCAGGCGGCGTCAGGTGGCGCGCAAGCGAAGCGCTCGGCGGCCTGGTCGCGCATCCATGCTTCGCATAGCGGTGCGCACCCTGTCTGCTGTGCTGTGCGGTGCTACACTAGTTCCTGCGCCTGCACAGTGACCGGGCGACTGGCCTCACTGTACAGAAGGTTGACAAAATAATGGAAAGGCCAAAAGCACAACAAAACCAGCTTCTAGTTGTCCTGTAATGGATAAATATAGGTCCTTTATGGACTTCAGAGGAATCTTACACCATTCTTCCTGTAAAATAGTGACAAGTTTAGGTAACGATGAAGCAGGTGGATAACTCCCAGACACTATTCTCTCCAAAGTAGGTCGCAGAGGTCCAATAATATTGACATCTGGTGACAGTGGTGGCCAAGGGAGATGCAGCACTTCATCCTCATGCTCACAAACCCAGTCCTGGGTTATGTGAGCTCTATGACCAGGGACCGTGCCGTCTTGGAACATAGCGTCACCATTGGAGGAAAAACATTGTACCATGGCATGGATCTGATCAGCCAAAATGCTCAAATAATCCTTGGCCCATAAAAGTTGGTTCAAATGGTTCAGATGGCTATGAGGATTATGGGACTTAACTTCTGAGGTCATCAGTCCCCTAGCACTTAGAACTACTTAAACCTAACTAACCTATGGACATCACACACATCCAGGCCCGAGGTAGGATTCGAACCTGCGACCTAGCAGCAGCGCGGTGCCCGACTGAAGCGCCTAGAACCGCTCGGCCACCACGGCCGGCTCAGTATTGGCCCAATGTGTATTTTATATTTACAATATATACAATACATATCATAAGTAACGAAAAATTTGCAGTTGATACAACTTCTGCTCTTTTAAGTAACCAAAGCAATAAATTCCGATACAGGTGCAGTTTACATGCACAAACACAAAAAATCTATATCATTATTGTTATTTTCCACTCAATAGAACTTTCATCTATCTACATCCACGTGATTACTCTGCTATTCACAATAAAGTGCCTGGCAGAGGGTTCAATGAACCACCTTCATGCTGTATCTCTACCGTTCCACTCTCGACGGCACGCGGGAAAACGAGCACTTCAATTTTTCAGTTCGAGCCCCGATTTCTCTTATTTTATCGTGATGATCATTTCTCCCTATGCAGGTGGGTGCCAAGAGAATGTTTTCGCAATCGGAGGAGAAAACTGGTGATTGAAATTTCATAAGAAGATCCCGTCGCAACGAAAAGCGCCTTTGTTTCGATGATTGCCACTCCAATTCACGTATCATGTCTGTGGCACTATCCCCCTATTTCGCGATAACACAGAACGAGCTGCCCTTCTTTGAACTTTTTCCGTGTCATCCTTCAGTCCCACCTGATGCGGATCCCACACTGCACAGCAATACTCCAGAATAGGGCGATCAAGCGTGGTGTAAGCAGTCTCTTTGGTAGACCTATTGCACCTTCTAAGTGTTGTGCCAATGAATCGCAGTCTTTGTTTTGCTCTACCCACAATATTATATATGTGATCGTTCTAATTTAGGTTATTTGTAATTGTAATCCCTAAGTATTTAGTTGAATTTACAGCCTTCAGATTTGTGTGACTTACCGCGTAATCGAAATTTAGCTGATTTCTTTTAGTACTCATGTGAATAACTTCACACTTTTCTTTATTCAGGGGCAATTGCCACTTTTAGCACCATACCGATATCTTATCTAAATCATTTTGTAAGTCGTTTTGATCATCTGATGACTTTACACGACGTAAATGACAGCATCATCTGCAAACAATCTGAAACTGCTAATCAGATTGTCTCCTATGTTGTTAATATAGATCAGGAACAATAGAGGGCCTATAACACTTCCTCGGGGAACGCCGGATATTACATCTGTTTTACTCGATGACTTTCCGTCTATTACTACGGACTGTGACCTTTCTGACAGGAAATCACGAATCCAGTCGCACAACTGAGGCGATACTCCGTAGGCACGCAGTTTGGTTAGAAGACGCTTGTGAGGGAGCGGTGTCGACAGCCTTCGGGAAATCTAAAAATATGGAATCAATTTGACATCCCCTGTCGACAGCACTTATTACTTCATGAGTATAAAGAGCTAGTTGTGTTTCACAAGAACGATATTTTCTGAATGCGTGCTGACTATATGTCAACAAATCGTTTTCTTCGAGGTACTTCATAAAGTTCGAATACAGTATATATTTTCTAAAACCCTACTGCAAATCGACGTTAGTGATATAAGTCTGTAATTCAGCGGATTACTCCTGCTTCCTTTTTTGGGAATTGCTGTGACTTGGGCTATTTTCCAGTCTTTAGGTACGGATCTTTCTGTGAGCGAGTGGTTGTATATAATTGCTAAATATGGAGCTATTTTATCAAAAGCAAAAGTTTCCCGGTACTACTGATAAGTGCAAAAGTTGTTTAGCAATAACAGAAACATGTTTTATATAAGCTCGACGAACTATAGAAGCTATGTTGGATATGTTTTTGTTTTTCTTTTTTTTTATCTTTTTTTGTGGAATTTGCGTTTTCTAGCCCTCTATGATAAATCTGCCTTTTTTGTTTTATTTTTACCGTAACATCACTCTGTTTCACATTACAAATCAATAATTTTCAAATAAAATCTCAGCTAAACAGTTTTCAATAAATACAGTTTATTTTTAAGTAACAGTAAGTAGGATAACTATGTAGAACATACATCCTCATACAGTTTCTTGAGAGTTCACCACTTCCGTTATCTAGGGGAATCTAGAAAGACACTGATCGCATATGCAACCGAAACCATCGAAATAAAGTAATGTCCAATAGGTATGCAACACACTTAACGAGCAGGTAACACGGTAGATCTTAATTGAACAAAGCTGCTAGCAAAACTACCGTAGTCTATGGATAGCCAACGGTAGTTTTATAACTCTACTTTATGCCATTCCTCTATAGTCCAGGTTTTATAGCGTCGGCACCACGTTTTCCAGTTATGGGTATTTACATCACTAGAGAGTGGCAATTGGAAGAAAACAGCCCTCGGTCACTATTTTTAACGAATTAACCGGGTTTCAACACTGCTAGGAGTGTCTTCCTCAGAAGTTTGCAACGTGTAACCGCGTAAGTAACGAGCAGCCCTTAGTGGCTCGCCATCACAATTTTTTATCTTAAATATCTTTGTGACTAATGCCTTTTTGGCATATTTATTATTTTATAAATGACATATAAGTACTGCCAATCCTTCACGGCGATCCTGTACTTATACTCTGTATCATACATGTTTATTCATAATTCTGTGACCACGTTATAGACCATTCTTTGATTTAAATTCTGAGGAAGACACTTCTAGCAGTGTTGAAACCCGGTTATTTCGTTAAAAATAGCGACCGAGGGCTGTTTTCTTTCAATTGTAACTATTCACGGTCTCTGAACGTGCAGCCATGTACAAAAAAAAAAAAAACCGAGAGAGTGGCTCTGGAAATCCGACTCGCCCTGAAATTCCCTGATGTTTTGGTGCTGAGCTAGTTTGCGAGTGCGATATTCAGTTATGCAGTGACTTTTGCAGCTGTCATCCATTTCACGTTTTGTCACAATCGCCTTCAATGGCCGTTTGTTACGCTCACTCAACACACATATTCGTTCACGTTGTGACTTAGCAGATGATGTTTTTCTGCTCTCCCTGTATGAGGTATAAATCTTCGTTATGGTGCCTCTTGAAACACCTGTACTACGTTGCTTACGGAAGCTCTCTCCAGCACTTTGCCCTCTTTCGAATTCACTTAGCTCTGACATAACGCACATATTACTACACAGAGCACTGTTCTGACCACGGCCGGCCGCTTTGACCGAGCGGTTCTAAGCGCCACAGTCTGCAACCGCACGACCGCTACGTCGCAGGTTCGAGTCCTGCCTCGGGCATGGATGTGTGAGATGTCCTTAGGTTAGTTAGGTTTAAGTAGTTCTAAGTTCTAGGGGACTGGTAACCTCAGAAGTTAAGTCCCATAGTGCCCACAGCAGCCATTTGAACCTTTTTTTTTTTCTGACCACGACTGTCACGTGCAACGTATCGAGGACATGGCGCTGCGCCGTTCGTGGTCAACTACAACAGCGCAACCTGCAGGCTTGGCTATCGTCAGCATTTACGTTCAAACATGCATTACTTCAATCCCCTTAGGTAGAGTACAACCTTTATTCGCCGCGGCACTAGTAGGGGTAGGATGGCAGGCCCGTCCCCCCAGCCGCCTTTTTCGCTTCTACCCCAGGAAAGTTCCACCGATACTCGTTTGATAGGCGTGGGCCTGGGGCAGTTCGGGAGGACTGTAACGAAGAAAAATTCCCTCCCCTATCCGCGACTGAAGCCGGGATCTCCGTAGCCGGCCGGCCGAAGTGGCCGTGCGGTTAAAGGCACTGCAGTCTGGAACCGCAAGACCGCTACGGTTGCGGGTTCGAATTCTGCCTCGGGCATGGATGTTTGTGATGTCCTTAGGTTAGTTAGGTTTACCTAGTTCTAAGTTCTAGGGGACTAATGACCTCAGCAGTTGAGTCCCATAGTGCTCAGAGCCATTTGAACCATTTCTCCGTAGCCACAGTCTAGTTTTGTACCCGCTAGACCACCTCGGCCACGTGGGCACATAAGAGAAGTGTGAAACCTGGTAGTCAAGGGAAGGCAGGATTCGGTTACGATTGTGGACGAGGCCGTAATCAGTTACTATTGGTTGTCTTTTACAGTTACACACAGTTTATTTTAAACCAGTAATTCCAGACTCAACAATAAATAAATAATACCACACGTTATTAATGAAGAAATAAACAACAGTGTAAATAATAGTCTTTTCAGTGAGTTACAATTTAGCAAATCACCATTAAATACAGATACAACAGATAACGTTTTAAAACCAAGTCACTGTGATCTGGGCTGAAGGTCCTACACGCCGGGAATGGCAATAAATTAAGAATAGTTTAAGAACTTGCTGCAATTTACAACTTGGAGGTATTGAAATATAAAGGTAAGTCGCCACAAACATAGCAGAAGGCCTCAGACGCCCGGAATGGCAGTAAATAAGGTTTTAAGGCTTACTGCTAAAAGACAAATACCAAATTAAAATTTTAAGGCAAATGACCACAACCACGGCTGAAGGCCTTATACACTAGGAATGGAAATAATATTAAAAACATATTGAATCCTGATGTAAAACAGCGGACAAAATAGCAAAAGTTTATTAGAAAACAGGCAACTGATCCAGACGGTGCTCCAGGAATCGACCTCTGAGAAGATCCGGCAACAAACACTTTCGCGAGTGATGAGATAGGCAGCCAAGAGTTGCATTCACTTCACAAGATGGTAACTCAGACCAGTGGCAGTCTAACGAATGATTAATGATACTCTTGCTGAAGCTACATGACATCCGATAAAACAAATGCAACGATGGAACAATACGCCGAAGCCGGAACCGGCGGTCTGCACTATGTCCCCAGAATACTGTGCTTAGAGCGCCTGGGACAAGAAAGGAATCACTACCATCAGAGTGGAAGAATCACCAACCGGCGCCCAGGGCAGGTAACTGGGGCGTTAGCGGCCACCAGGCAAGGAAAATTACCCCTTGTTAAACTTAAAAAATTGTAACAAGTAGAACGCAGTAAATAATAATAAGAAGTCGAGGTAAGCTACTCAGATCCACCTTCCCCAAGCACTGCTCTTCGCCTCGGCGACACTACGAGCAGCAAGTCACTGGAGAATCGAGAGATATCACAATGGTGGAGGTTCCTTTACATGGTTTGAAATGCACTCATCTCAAAGCTTGCTGGATCCGGTTTACGACGAGGTCGTGCACCCTCGTGACCACAGCCCTTCCATCCGGCAGTCCATGCGTGTCGCCAGCGGTCCCGGCGTGTTCTCGCACTGCACGGACCTGTCTCCTTCTCAGTCCCCAACCGAACTGGCACACTCACACGACCCGGAAAAACAACGACGTTGCCCCACAGATAGGGCAATAGTTACACAATATCGATAACCGCCGCTGCTGCCACCAGCGGACAGGCAACGCTTTCGAAACCGAGTGGCGCCAGTCAACACGAGAAGAAGACAAACAACCGCAACCATACCAACTAAACGATACCGTCTGGCCTGAACAGGGAGGAAACCTACAAACAACTCCAACGCGAGCCGCAGCGCGGCTCAAAGGGCAAAAACTACACCTTCAAAGACTCTAGAACACCGTTCTTAAGAAACAAAAGCATTCCATTACACGCCCAGGAACGAAGAACTTCAACTATTACAGAGGCTGCCTCATTTTATACTATTTTTTTCAAGTTTTTAATTTCGTATTTTGGGATTCCAGATGCCAAGTAGCCACTGTAGTGCCAAAAACAAGTGTGATATCTTATAAAACTGGAACTAGTGCTGAGCGAAGGATAAATCATAATTTTCTTTTCTGTGTCAGTCAGTGCAAGTGCTGTAAGTTTACATAGTTCTCGATTTGTTTTACAACTAAAACTATTGTCGTAGCTAAAGAATCTTTCACATTCAAATTTAAATGTATGCACCGAGATTACGTTTTCTGTACCTGTCTCCACAGTTGGTAAGTCCGGAGTTTGGACTCTCCACGACATAGATCTTCCAGCCAGGAGCTGGCCCCAGGTATGAGGAAGTATTCCCGCTGCTTCTTTGGTGTTGAAACCGTCACTCCGATACAGATTCTGACGCATCGATATTGCCTTTTTTTTGCGAGAATCAGTATGGTATAAGCTCACACAGTAAACTAATTGTAGTGGCATAAACGGTCGATAAAATGAGAACATTGTGGTGGGGTGTACTCCGTACCATGGATGATACTGTTCCATTGTCCTGGTATGACTATGACTACGGCACTGGCAGTAAAGGAACTCTTTAGTCGCCAATGGTACAACACTATATCGCACGCTTTCTAAATGTTTTTGTTTGTGATTGCTGTTTAGGCCCATTATTCATGGAATTTCTGAGAGGGTTGGCACAATATTTAAGACAGTATGCCGGCCGCGGTGGTCTCGCGGTTCTAGGCGCTCAGTCCGGAGCCGCGCGACCGCTACGGTCGCAGGTTCGAATCCTGCTTCGGGCATGGATGTGTGTGATGTCCTTAGGTTAGTTAGGTTTAAGTAGTTCTGAGTTCTAGGGGACTGATGACCAAAGATGTTAAGTCCCATAGTGCTCAGAGCCATTTGAACCATTTTTAAGACAGTATGTAAATATACTATCCTCCCGTGGGTGTATTAAAATTAAATTAAAGATGCTAGGGACTTGGAGTCTGTGTTGGGCTGACCGCGCTGAAGGCAAGAACATTGGCGCTGATGGGCTTCCGTGAGCAGAAAGGAATCTGACACTGCTCCCAGGAGTAGCCCGTTTACGGTGCACAATAAATACCGTCTCAGAAAAGCAGAAAAATGAAATAATTAGTCATGCACCGACAATTATAGTCAAAATGGAAAAGTAACTTAAGATCGAGACAAAAAAGACTCACACAAGAAAACAGGAATTTAATATAATTCTGTAAAGTAATATCAAAAGTAGGTTGTGGTCACCCTGTGATTGACGGGCGCTTCTAAAGAGGTGGCCACCTAGCAGAACTTGCCCTCAGCCCCTGATCCTCTCCCTCTCACTTCTATCGGAAATACAGTGGCACTTGTTTCAGAAATTGGTGAACTGCAGATGAGATGGGTAGGCAGAGCGCCATGCTGTCGTGTTAATTGGTGATGGTGTGGGAACTCGTTTCTACCTGTGTAGCCTAAATCCCATTCATATTTGTTACAATTCTCAGATACTCGCGCATGTACGTACTACAAGACAGGTGAGTTGTTACTAGCAACGTGTTAAACGTACTGACGTTTGTAATACTGCCTTAATGCTCTGCTGAATGCGTTAGTAATGTTTCATGCAATAAACCTAAATATAACAATGTTTTATTGGGGTGTTCACACTACTGGCCACCCCATCATAATAAGAGTCTACCGAGCGAGGTGGCGCAGTGGTTAGCACACTGGACTCGCATTCGGGAGGACGACGGTCCAATCCCGCGTCCGGCCATCCTGATTTAGGCTTTCCGTGATTTCCTTAAATCGCTCCAGGCAAATGCCGGGATGGTTCCTTTGAAAGGGCACGGCCGACTTCCTTCCTCATCCTTTCCTAATCTGATGGGACTGATGACCTTGCTGTCTCGTTTCCTTCCCAAACAACCCAACCGACCCATAATAAGAGTTTAACGAGAAAAAAAAGACGCACCACGAAAGAATTATTGAAATGGGACGGAAATCTGCAGATGAGATGTACATGTAGAGATAAGAAAATGATTTCATAAAAACTTGATGATTCACGCTATGGTCGCAGGTTCGAATCCTGCCTCGGGCATGGATGTCCTTAGGTTAGTTAGGTTTCATTAGTTTTAAGTTCTAGGCGGCTGATGACCTCAGAAGTTAAGTCGCATAGTTCTCAGAGCAATTTGAACCATTTTGGATGATTCATTCAAGAGAAAGAGCTTCAGAAATTGACCTTTGGTCCACTTCTGGCACCGAGCGAGGTGGCGCAGTGGTTAGCACACTGGACTCGCATTCGGGAGGACGACGGTTCAATCCCGTCTCCAGCCATCCTGATTTAGGGGTTTTCCGTGATTTCCCTAAATCGTTTCAGGCAAATGCCGGGATGGTTCCTTTGAAAGGGCACGGCCGATTTCCTTCCCCATCCTTCCCTAACCCGAGCTTGCGCTCCGTCTCTAATGACCTCGTTGTCGACGGGACGTTAAACAACACTAACTTAACCTAACCCACCTCTGACCCTTACGCAAGCAGTTGTTCGGCTTGGCATTAATTGATAGAGTTCTTGGATGCTCTCCAGACTAGTATCGTGACAAATTCTGTCCAGTTGGAGCATCACATCGTCAAAATCCCGAGATAATTGGAGGGGACACCCATAATTCACCAGACGTTCTCAGTTCTGGAGGGAACCGGCAAACTTGCTGGCCAAGGTAGGGCTTGGCAAGCTCTCGCTGTGTGCGGGTGGGCATTGTCGTGCTGAAATGTATGCCCAGGATGGCTTCCCTATGAAAGCCAAAGAAACGGGGCAAAGAATATCATCGAAGTACACTTTGCTGCAAGGTGCCGCGGATGACAACCAATGAATCCTGACATGAAACGAAATGCCACGCCAGGCCATCACTCCTGGATGTCGGACGGTATAGTTGGCGACAGTCAGGTTGGTATTCAGTCGCTCTCCGGGACCCCTCCAGTCTTAGGCATCTCGCCGTGTGCAGGAGGGCATTATATTGCTGGGAGGATATGTTCGCTGTTCATCGGGGCCCAGTGCGAAGCGGGACTCATCACTGAATACCTGCTACGTTTACGCTGGATTCCAAGTTGATTTGGTCAGTACAACAGGCGTAAAACCCTAGCGTTTTTTATTTCCCAGTTTTGTATTATTTCCCGTTGGTGATGAACCAGTTAGAAGCTATTTACCGATACGATTTACAGCTACGCAACACGTTTAAAAGAGTGTACAAATAAAATTTGCTCCCTCATGTTGGAAGCAGATTGGCCGATACTCAGGGAAGCGGGAGCCTGCGGCGCCAACGAGCGATGCGATGCAACGCTGTGCCCTGCTGTGGTGCGTGGCTGGAGATGTGAGTCACGCTATGAAACGAGACACCCGCGGCGCGAAAAAACGCAGCCGGTGGGCAGCAGGCTGTGACACAGGCGGATGAGACCGCCAACGGCTTCCCACGTCACCACTCCCAAGCAGCGATACGGTCCATCAATCCCAGCTGCTCACCTAGCAGGAAACGTCTCCACTCCGCATCATGTTACCACCCCACGTTTAGATACATTTCACTAGAAGTAATTCTCTTCGTCACAACTGGTACGCTACCATGTGGGTAAGTGTGTGGGGAGTTAGATTTCCGGTCGATCTTAGCATTTTCTTTGCCTCAAGTCGTAGCTTTTCACTCTGCCAAATAAATGGCGACTCAAAAGAATGAGAAATTTTCGAAAGTGATAAACACCGAGCAATGAAACGGTGTCCAGCGTACAGCCTTTGCTGTAAAAGCCTGTTATTAGAACGGAGGTGTGTAGGCCGCGCGCCGAGGATTTCAGAGTCATTTCAACATCGGACGGGATGGAAGATTTTGTTACGTGAGGCTAGCGAGCAGATAGGCTCAAAGGCAGTTTCATCGGACGACAGGCCCGATGGTCACAGCGCGAGAACAGCCGAACGAGCAAGAGATTCAGTGGCGGGGGTGGTGGACGCCTGCAGTGCTGGGAGCCAAGTAGCAAACCTTGTATTAGCAAACCTTGTATTGTTTATATTTACCGTTCAAATGTTAATATACAGTCCCAACCGTGCTGATGACCTTGCACTGAGAACTTTTGATAATAATTTCAGTATTACTCAATTCATCAGGAAACGATAATTACAATTTCTAGTATCTATCAGTCTCATCTACATCTGCATGGATACTCTACAAATCACATTTGAGTGCCTGGCAGAGGGTTCATCGAACCACCTTCACAATTCTCTATTATTCAAATCTCGTATAACGCGCGGAAAGAATGAACACCTATATCTTTCCGTACGAGCTCTGATTTCCCTTATTTTATCGTGGTGATCGTTCTGCCCTATGTAGGTCGCTGTCAACAAAATATTTTTGCATTCGCAGGAGAAAGTTGGTGATGGAATTTCGTGAGAAGATTCCGTCGCCACGAAAAACGCCTTTATTTTAATGATGTCCAGCCCAAATCCTGTATCATTTCTGTGACACTCCCTCCCATATTTCGCGATAATACAAAACGTACTGCCTTTCTTTGAACTTTTTCGATGTGCTCTGTCGGTCCTACCTGGTAAGGATCCCACACGCCGAGCGGTCTAGGGCGCTGCAGTCATGGAATGTGCGGCTGGTCCCGGCGGAGGTTCGAGTCCTCCCTCGGGTATCGGTGTGTGTATTTGTCCTTAGGGTAATTTAGGTTAAATAGTGTGTAAGCTTAGGGATTGATGACCTTAGCAGTTAAGTCCCATAGGATTTCACACACATTTGATTTTTGATTTGATCCCACACCGCAGTATTCTAAAAGAGGACGGACAAGCGTAGTGTAGGCAGTCTCCTTAGTAGGTCTGTTACATTTTCTAAGTGTCCTGCCAATAAAACGCAGCCTTTGGTTAGCCTTCGCCACAACATTTTCTGTGTGTTCTTTCCAATTTCAGTTGTTCGTAATTGTAATACCTAGATATTTCGCTGAATTTACGGCTTTTGGATAAGACTGATTTATCGTGTAACCGAAGTTTAGCGCGTTCCTTTTAGCACTCATGTGGATGACCTCACACTTTTCGTTATTTAGGGTCAACTGCCCCTTTTCGTACCATTCAGATATCTTTTCTAAATCGTTTTGCAGTTTGTTTTGATCTTCTGATGACTTTATTAGTCGCTAAACGACAGCGTCATCTGCAAACAACCGAAGACGGCTGCTCAGATTGTTTCCCAAATCGTTTATATAGATAAGGAACAGCAAGGGGCCTGTAACTCTACCTTGGAGAACGCCTGAAATCACTTCTGTTTTACTCGATGGCTTTCCGTTAATTACTACGAACTGTGACCTCTCTGACAGGATATCGGAAATCCAGTCACATAACTGAGACGATATTCCATAAGCACGCAATTTTACCACGAGCCGCTTGTGTGGTACAGCGTCAAAACCTTCCTGAAATCCAGGAATACGGACTCGATCTGAAATCCCTTGTCAATAGCACGATGGACCAATCATAATTGTGCCCTGAGAGAGCAGGCGCCAAACTGCTAAGATACCTCACTACTAGTTTACGATCTGTTTTCGAGCATCTCACGTAAAGAGGAAACAGTTTGTTGAAAAATTGCCTCGATTGACGTACTTGAGCCATGTTGCGTTAATTCAAGGCAGTCTACGATCGGATTTCGAGGTGGCAGCACGCGAGCTAATGTGTGAAGTGAAACTTCGCGTAAAGACGGAATTAATTGTTAAAATTGTCTCGAAAACATATTTGCGCAATCTCAAATTTATTCTAAGATTGTCTCATGCATTTTTGTGCGGTTCTCAGGAAGTGATGATTAATGACCGACAATCTTGCTTGAATATTAACGGTAGCCTGGCTCTAGAAATCGTTTTACTAATTTTGTGATTGCTGAACCTAAATTTTGCGATTCTTTTTATGCTTAGCATTTAAACCTACCCACTTGTCACTTTACTATGCACAGTTTATAGCACAAGCGTTAGCTCTCGCTACCGACGGAGAAGATACCAACTACGAGACGCGCGGTAAGCGGTGGCGGAGGGGTGGCGGGGGGGGGGGGGGCGGGGGGGGGCGGACGCACTGGACTTTCATCTGTAAGTAACACATAGCATCACTGTACACCCTATGTACGTATTGTGGCAGACGATATTTCGAACATTCATTCCCCTCTCTGCTATGATAGTGTTACACGTTGAAGAAGTAATCTTCAGGGCGGCCCCAAATCGTTCATACGGGAGGCAGTACCGAGATAGTGCGAACCCCTTTTACAAGAAGCCCACAGCGCTCTGTACGAAGTCACGCAGTCTCTCCAATTGCAGAGTCCGAGAGTTCAACGAATTCTGAAAGTGAATTTAAAGTTCCATCCGTAAAAGCTGTAGATCGTTCAGCAACTTCAACGTAACGATATGCTAATACGTAGACAATACGCTGAACGCATGTTAGCACAAGTGCACGACTACGACAGTTTCAGTAAGGGGGCCTGGACGTGAACAGGCTGAATTTTTATACTTCGCTCTCAGTGCACATTACTCTGATCTACAGTGCGGAGGTAGCTGTGGTTTTTTACCAACTATGAATGACATTAACTCAAGCTGTAAAAGGAAATTTATTGAAATATCTGTTACAGCTTAAGAATTACAGTATTTTGCTTAATAGATGTTTTTATAATACACGTTCCCATTCTGGTACCATTTTCTGGTCCATCATCAGCCTAATAGCATTCAAACTGTGGCAGTCTGCTGTCAACATTCATAGGAACACAGTATCCCTGTCGTTTTGTAGTTTGGAGTATATCTGAGAAAATAGAAAAGCCCTTATTATACCACATTACTATTTTGTCTAAAAAATACAGCCAAATTTATATACAGAATGACAAACATAGATCATTTCTGCGATATATTAGGCATAATACAAAGACACTATCCCATTCTTCACTTGAGAGAAATTTGGTGAACATGGATAAAAGCATTGTGAAGTTATATGTACCTAATATTCTGAAAACGTAGTTTCGAGAAAATGAGGAAAGAATGTTCATAGTGTTTTGATTCACCGTATGCCTCTTTCAGAACATTCCAGCAGCATAATCGTGCTGACTAGCTGCTTCTTTATCCTCTGTAGGCTTCTTCAGGAACCTTGTAAGGTGTAGGGCAAATCCAACACCTTCCATGAAAACCCTGACATGATAGCAAATCCGGTAGTATGTCACATAGCTCCGAATAAATCCTGACATTAAATTAACCAAAGTAATACGATCAACGAGTGAGCAGATGGAATACCACAGACTAACACAAGAACGCCTAAATGCATGTCATACCTTCCCATCGTGAAACAGACGCAGTTCCGAGGGAAGAAACAAGAACAGAAACCGAGAGTAGAACTGTGTTAACCTAGAAGGCCCTACGATACGGGACGGACACCCACATCGCCGGCTGACCGCCAGGACCACCCCCCCCCCAACCCATGTTAAAATATAGAGCCCTCCAGAAGAACAGTATAGATCTTACGATAACACTAAAAGGGCCACACCAGCTGCAAGTTCTAGCGTGAGACTTTTTCGCGTCTCTGTTACGTTGCAAACGTTAAAAACATTTCCCCACGACGAAAAGTATAACGTTTCTCATTGGATAGACAGAATTTTTGTAGGCAGAGCCCAAGGTTAACATTGAGACCCTGATTGGTCAGTTGAAAACACAGCTAGATAGCTTTTTTTAAACCAACTTCGGTAAATTGTAGTAAGGAGAAGTTAGGAGAGAGTTGCTTCCGAGATGGCGAGTTGTGTGGAGCTGCGCAGCCCGCCGCCCCCTGACGCTGCCTAAACACCGTCAAGGTAATGAACACACGCGGTGCCGCATAACAGCGCATAACGCTTCACTCAGAACTGCAGAAGTCTCATGTGTTACATCCCCTTTTTACGTAATACTAGTGTCGATCGTCAATTAAAGCTCATGGTATTCACATTTGCTACTTGAAGTTACAATCTGAAACGCGAAGATTTTTCTGTTATATAATTATTGAGAAGCCACATCAGCCACTGTAACTTACGACAAGTTAAATAAGTAATAAAAGATAGTTGAGGGTCACTGTAGATCATTTGGATAGTTTTCTCTTTTATGAAACTTAACTTAAATCTAGATTATAGATGTGATATGGCATAGGTGATCCTTCGATCCATTGTAGAACTTGGAAACCCATTCAGGGAATATTCGTTCACATTTTTGTTGAATGCAGTTGGTTTTTATCATCCTATATTAAAATATTTCCTTTTATCAATAGTGCAATTTATAAACATTGTTTTGTGAGTAGAATAAAAATACCAATGCTAAACTTAACTCCTTTCTTGACGTTATTTTACCAGCTAACTAAAAATAGGAAAGGCTTGAACCCCTTCCACTGACTTTAGTTAGTATTAAGATTCTTTTACAGGGAGTGCAGTGGAGCTGACGCTGAAATCATTAAGTATTTTGTTGTATCATCGCTAGTCTCACTGAACTCTTCTGAACTCTACATGTCATGTGTGGTCTGGCGTCTCCTTACCAGCAACAGGTCCCAGGTTCAAACTAGTCAATTCCCTAAAAAACACCCTCAGAGCGTCGTTGCGCGAAAGTGGTAGGGAGACACGACTTAGAACAAACAGACACCATGCAGAATATTAAAGCCTTTTCCTTACCCTGGACTCTTTAGTGGTGGCTTCCACAGCCCTTTCAGCTTCAACTAGTCGCTGACGATCTATGGCAGTCAGAGCAGTTATCATATTATTTCCTGATTGGATGCCTAATTTGTCCATTAATTTTGTCCTGTTGATTACACCATCATTGAATCAGATGACAGCATCCATCAGACCCATTTTGAGTACTGTCCATCCAACAAACACTGTTTTTGGTACTCGCCACACGCAGCTGTTGAAACTCTCGTTAGGGTTTTGTGTACGGCCATGCACACATTTGTTAAGTAATTTTTTATCTGCAAGGTCCCTGTATATTGGCTTTATTGTTTCGATGACTGTGGCAGACAAGAAATGTTTATGGGATAGTCCTTACCTGTCATATGAGCGTGGCTGTTTGTAGACATTTGTTCAAACAGCGTTTAAGACCAAATCAACAACTGAAAAGTAGATAAAAAATACATTTTTTGAAACGGGATAAAATTGTCTTTCAGAAAGTGACAAAAAATGTTTTCGGAAGTTTCAGTCATTTCACGTCCAGGTCTGCTTAACAACCTGTGGATGTCAGACGAAACTCGTTTACACCTCAGTGGCTTTGTCAGCAGACAGAATTTCCGATACTGGTCTCAGCAAAATCGGCGCCAGCTACATGAGCATCCACAGCAGCAAGGTTATGGTATGGTGCCCATGTCATCGAGTGGCGTTGTGGGTCCCTACTTTTTTGAAAACGACGATGGGTGCGCAACCACTGTAACGTCTACACGGTATGTTGTCACGATGGAAAGTTTTGTTGCGTATGGACTGCCCCATTTTCCTGCCAACAGTTGGTTTCAACTTGACGGAGCAACGGGGGCTGTTTGGCGAGAGTGTCATTTCAAGGCACGGTGACACTGCATGGCCCCTAAGATCGCCTGACGTGACAGAGAGCGGCTTTTCGCACTCTAACTGCTACCACCGAAGAACTTAAAGCAAGAATAAGAGAGGAAATCCGCAGGATTCCTATTGAAATGCTACTAGAGGCTGCTCATCTGTCGGGTTTCATATTCAAGAAATAAAAATGCCTGTGACATTCAGTAATGGTATACTCTGTACTGTACACTGACGTAAATATGTGTAAAGTAATTGTACTCGTCCATTAATCTTATTCCAAAATTTCCTGTTCTTTTGAATCGCGATGTATTTTCACAAATGAATATGTCAAGTTCTCCAGTTTCACAGCAGGGATGGGTCCAAGATAAACTGGATATTTTTTAACAGGTTAAAGATCGGAGAAAGACAAGAGCGTACCATCTCTAGTACAACGATATCTAGTGAAATATCTTGGTATTTAACCCACCCTTCGGGTTGCGGCTAGGCTTTAATTAATTATTGTCTGGCGAAGAAGTGAAGCATCCAGGAGACACTGTCGGATGTCAATGTAACTTCATATACGTGCACACCGTCGGCGTTACGTAAATTCTCTGTGACAGATAGAACGATAACCAGTTCATTTGTGTTGCTCGAGTATAGTGTTGTTACTATGCCTAGTGGGTTATTTAAGGCGATTGAACAACGCCAGATGTTGAGTGATCACTGTGAAGGACACAGAGATGCGGCCTGTTCTTGTGAGGCAGCGTTATCAGCATCTGGCAGAGACAGAAGGGGGTCTCCATTTGGCCGATCTGAATCGTGCAATATCCAGATTTGTGGCCCACTCGGACGTGACACTAACCCGACGTTGCATGGGAATCTGAGGGCAGACATACTCGCCGACAGTGCTCCGTTCGATCGCGTCTGACCACCACAAGAGAAGCCCATCCAGCACTTCGTAACTCCTTCACACCTACACCAACCTTCTGAGAACACGTAATGGACTCTCTGCAACATTCTCTGTTATCCCGCACGATTGTTCGGAGACTAGGAACAGCCAGATTACTAAATTATTATCAACTTTTAATAGTTTCCACAATGAAATATTGTCTCAAAATAGGGTAGAAAATCCAAGGAGATTCTGGTCGTATGTAAAGCACACCAGTGGCAAAAAACAGTCATTCTGTCACTGCGCGATGCGATGGATAAAAGTAGATATCTTAGGTGTTGCGAAACAACTCAAATCACTTAAGAAAGGCAAGTCTCCCGGTCCAGATGGTATACCAATCAGGTTCCTTTCAGAGTATGCAGACACAACAGCGCCTTTCTTAGCAATCATATACAACCGCTCACTTGACGAAAAGTCTGTTGCTAAAGACAGCACAGGTCACACCAATATTCAAGAGAGGAAATAGTAATAACCCATTGAATTACAGACCCATATCACTGACCTCAATTTGCGGTAGGATTTTGGAGCATATACTGTACTCGAACATTATGAATCACCTTGAAGACAACGACTTATTGATACATAACCAACACGGATTCAGAAAACATCGTTCTTGTGCAACACAGTTAGCTCTTTTTTCCCACGAGGTAATGAGTGCTGTCGACAAGGGATCTGAGATCGATTCCATATCCTTAGATTTCCAGAAGGCTTTTGGTACCGTTCCTCACAAGCGACTATTAATCAAATTGCGTGCACATGGAGTATCGTCTCAGTTGTGTGACTGCATTCGTGACTTCCTCTCAGAGAGGCCACAGTTCGTAGTGATAGACGGTAAACCATCGAGTAGAACAGAAGTGATATCTGGCGTCCCGCAAGGTAGTGTCATATGCCTTCTGCTGTTCCTGATTTACATAAATGATCTAGGTGATAATCTCAACAAACCCCTTAGATTGTTTGCAGATGACGCAGTAATTTACCGTGTAGTAAAATCATCAGGCGATCAATTCCAATTACAAAATAATCTAGAGAGAATTCTGTATGGTGCGAAAAGTGGCAATTGGCACTAAACAAAGAAAAGTGCGAGGTCATCCACATGGGTACTAAAAGAAATTCGAAAAATTTTGGGTATACGATAAATCGCACAAATCTAAGGGCTGTCAATTCGACTAAATCCCTAGGAATTACAATTACGAGCAACTTAAGTTGGAAAGACAACATAGATAATATTGTGGGGAAGGTGAAACAAAGACTACGCTTTGTTGGCAAAACACTTACAAGGGAACCTCCCCATCGCACCCCCCTCAGATTTAGTTTGTATACTTTGCTTATTTTTTCATAGTTCTACACAACTTCTTCCTGTTTTCTCGATTGATCTGTGTTCAGTTTTTCGAGGCCTATCCACTGTGCCAACTTATAACTAAATCTGAGGGGGGTGCGATGGGCAGGTTCCCTTGTTAGAAGATGCGACAAACCCACTAAAGAGACAGCCTACACTACACTTGTCCGTCCTCTGCTGGAATATTGCTGCGCGGTGTGGGATCCTTACCAGGTAGGATTGACGGAGGACATCGAAAAAGTGCAAAGAGGGGCAGCCCGTTTCGTGTTATCGCGCAATAGGGATGAGAGTGTCACTGATATGATATGCGAGTTGGGATGGCACTCACTGAAACAAAAGGCGGTTTTCTTTGCAGCGAGATCTGTTTGCGAAATTTCAATCACCAAATTTCTCTTCTGAATGCGAATGTATTTTGTTGACACCCAATTACGTAGGGAGAAATGATCATCATAATCAAATATGAGAAATCAGAACTCGAACGGAAAGATTTAGGTGTTCCTTTTTCCCACGCGCCATTCGAGAGTGGAATGGTAGAGAAGTAGTATGAAAATGGTTCGATGAACCCTCTGCCACGCACTTAAGTGTGAATTGCAGAGTAACGATGTAGGTGTGGATGTAGATGGGTTCGGAGTGGTGCCGGAAGCATGGACTGCTGATGAAGAGCGTCTCATTGGATACGGCGAATGTGGCGAAATCGTGAGGTCTCATTCTTCTGATGTTCTGGAGAGACACGACAGTGTTACCCCTGCCGTCACGGTGTGGGGAGTCATCGGGTATGACTGCAGATCACGGCTGGCAGTGAATGAGGGAACTGTGACGGCACAAGGATACGACGCGAACACGCTGCCACCTAATGTGTTAACTACCTCTCGTGCGACAGTATCATGGTGGCATCATTCAACAGGACAATGCTCGTCCACATATAGCACGTGTCTCTATGAACTGTCCGCGTGATATTGAGGTACTCCTGTGGGCAGCAGGATGTATCTGTCCCGAATAGAACGTGTGTGGGAACAGCTCGTACGTCAACTCCGCCCCAGTGGCAGTATCCACGATATCAACAATTTGCACTAATACCGAGTTAAATATCGGCCCAATATCTGCTTAGTGCGGAGACTGACAAGCAGACCAGACAAATGCAAAGTTGCGTACTTCACGAAACGTAAAACTATAGTCTCTCGATTACAGGATTATGCGTCTTGCAATTACTTGGGATTAGCAGTGTGTAGGAATATGAAGTGGGCTTGTTATTTTAAACTGCGGGCGCCCGCTGCCAACTTTACACATTTTGCACAAATTAATCCAAAATGACTGTAAAATACTTTTATTTAAAGTCATGACCGGTTTCGCATTAATAGAACACGCTATGCGTTTCCAACTTGACGTGATTGGTGGGAAGCGTCTCTAAGACAGTCATCTTTCCGCTGTCAATGGTTGAATAGAATGTATCACCTGAGGATGAGTCTTCAGTCGACGCGAAACAATTCAAAATATTTTACTGCCACTGCGGATCACTTCATTCAAAGTATGAAGTGGAACGACCGCCTAGGCACAGTTGTAGAGTATACTCGAAACACGTTTACGGTTCATACTTGACTACTGTTCGAGTGAATAAGAAGGGCGTAGGGAATGTTCACACGCTTGTCGGATGGCGAGAGAGTCTAGCAGAAATGTTGAAACACCTTTATTGGCACAAAATCGAAGAAAGATGTCGTCTATCTTACGAGAGCCTGCTTGGAAAACTTCAAGGACACCCCGCTGCAAAGTGAAAATCCGTTCTGGAAATGGTCTCCCATATCGTGACTCAGATGATACTGCTTTCCTCCAGGAGCGCAGTAGAACGTCTATGAACTTTGGGAGGTAGATGAGACGTACAAGCAAGACGTAGACTCACAAAGCTGTTGATTTATCCTTAAAATTGCTGCGGAAGTCGTTTCACAGCGTATGATGAGAATTCAAAAAATATGCCACTTATTTCACACAACGCTTTCCCGTAGCTTAGATGTGTTAAATGTGCCGTACTATCTCTCTGATATGCCTACTGAGTTAGCTGTTTGATACGACTCTAACAGCCGATCATCTAGTACTTTACTCTGCACTTCGTCGATGTTAAAACCTGTTAGAGACGTCCTTGACGCGGTGGCTCGTCTTTAGAGGCCCGCTCAGAGGGGCTTAGAGCGACGTTCAATAACTCTCCTTCTCCATGACAACGTAATGCCTCACAGGAGAGTAGCTCAAAAAACTTCAATGGACTGTTCTTCCTCATCTATCCCACACCCCGATCTCCCGCCTTCGGAATTCCATCTGTTTGGCCCAATGAAGGATGCACTCCGTGGAAAGCAGTAAGTGGATGACGGGGAAGTTGCAGAAGCTGAAAGACGTTGGATCCGCCGTCGGCCAATAGAGTGGTACCATGCTTAAGGCCATCGCATTGAACGGAGAGTATATTGAAAAATAGCGTTTTTGTATACAAAAAGCTGGGGAATAAATGGTATATCGGTATCCTGAATAAAACCAACCTGTTTCAAGAGAAAAAAATGTGTTGCATTACTTAATGAACGCTCCTCGTACATCGCCTAGTTCTTAAATGTCGAAAATGAGGTACCTATCAAATTCTTTATATCACCATTAACCCTGCTGTTCTGTTCGGGTCTATATGACCCGAAACGAATATGAACGTTATTTTACATTATGTAAATACCAATATATATTTATGAAACTTTGTGACTTTGTCTGAAAATGGATGAGCAGCATGTGTTTTAAAAGGTTTTAAAAAAGTTTAAGAAGTTTGGGCTTCAACTGTAATAGTTGCATATGTAATGTTCGGGTCATAATGACCCGACACAAATATGTTTAGTGTAACTCGTATTTATTTCTAAAATCTGGAAATGGCGAAAATTATTTTTGTTGTGTTGTGTGGGAATAGTGACTGCATCATTCCAACTTACTCTCAACAATCACCTAAAGCTCCATGCGTTCACAACAATGGGCTTGTTTGTTGCTTTCCCCAGGAAATAATAATTGGCAGTTCTCAATAATTGGAATGCTTTGTTTCTGCCCAGTTTGACTTGTGACACCATGGCGATGAGACCATTGAATGATCGTGAGTTGGAAGAAATAGTAAATGCCTCACCAGATGAAGGATCACTTTCTGAGTTTGAAGATCACATCAGCAATGCATCTGAAAGCGAGTGTTCCGATGACAGTTACGACAGTCCACAGCCCATACAAAATAGTGTAGAGACTTTTCTTTCTAAAAATGGGAATATAGAATGGCAGTTGCATCCACCAGCACAACATGGTCGCCTACCAGCTTCGAACATCATCAAGAGTACCCCAG
The DNA here is from genome assembly GCF_021461395.2 of Schistocerca americana. NCBI lineage: Eukaryota > Metazoa > Arthropoda > Insecta > Orthoptera > Acrididae > Schistocerca > Schistocerca americana. The sequence goes on along the minus strand of NC_060121.1, from coordinate 320,047,594 downwards.
GAGTTACCAGGTATGCAGTCAGCAGAATATCTGATGTAAAATGTTCATTTGAAGCAGTATTTCACACAGCGCTTCAAAATGAAATAATAGAGATGACAAATATTGAAGGGCAGCGAGTTTATGGTGAACAGTGGACAGATATTGATGGTTCTGTTTTCCATGCATACTTAGGACTCTTACTCCTAGCGGGTGTATATCGATCTCATGGGGAGTCTACAAAAAGTTTGTGGGATAAAGATACTGGGCGAAACATATTTCGAGCAACCATGTCTCATGAAACATTCTGTAAGATATCACGTGTCCTGCGATTTGACAAGAAATCTACTAGAGAGGAAAGACGACGTACTGACAAACTTGCCGCAATTCGTAGTATTTGGGAGAAGTGGGTAGAGGTCCTTCCTAAACTGTATAATCCAGGAGAAAATGTTACTGTTGACGAGCAGTTAGTAGCATTTAGAGGTCGCTGTCCATTCAAGCAGTATATCCCAAGTAAACCGGCAAAATATGGGATCAAAATATGGACCATGTGTGACAGCAAAACTTCATACGTACTGAAAGCCCAAATTTATACAGGAAAGGTGAGTGGAGCGGCACCAGAAAGAAATCAGGGAATGAGGGTGGTATCTGATCTCACTTCTGAGTTACGTGGTCAGAATATCACGTGTGACAACTTTTTTACGTCGTACAATTTGGGGCAGCTGCTTCTGAAAAGGAAATTGACTATGTTGGGAACTATACGGAAAAATAAGCCGGAGCTTCCACACAAAATGACCAACAAGGAGGTACACAGCTCTTCATTTTACTTCACAAATGACACTACTGTGGTTAATTATATTCCTAAGAGACACAAGAATGTTGTACTTATGAGCACTCTCCACCATGATGCGGAAATCAGTGACAGGGCTGATAAGAAGCCAAAAATGATTTTGGACTATAATTCAACCAAAGGTGCTGTAGACACGCTTGATCAGTTATTAGGTACATATACATGCAAACGAAAAAGTAATAGGTGGCCAATGATAGTTTTCTACAATATTCTTGATGTTTCTGCTTATAATGCATACGTTTTGTGGATTTCGGTTGACCCTAATTGGAATGCAAGCAAATTGACTAGAAGGAGAATATTCTTGGAGGAACTTGGAAAGTCACTGATAAAAGAACATATTGCATCAAGAACGCATTTCCCAAGAACAGAAGATTCTTTGAGAATGGTCACAAGCATCCAAAACCCGAATGATGTGGGTGGTGTGTCAGAATCGGTAACAACAAGAAAATCTACAAAACGTGCACGCTGTAAGTTCTGTCCATCAAGTAATGACAATAAAACAAACATGGTGTGTGGAAAATGTAGTAAACATATTTGCAAGAAACATGTAACCTACTTGTGTCCACAGTGCAAGCAGTAAGAAAAGAACTGTAGTATTTTATAAGATGATTGTATTGAAAATTCTGTTGTTTCAAATTTATGTGAATACTTGTGCCTAAACTACAATCAGTAAGAAGAGAGGATTCTAAAGTTGTAGTGCTTTCTATGTTGGAATGTAATAAAAAAACTGTAGTGTGTTCTGTACTGTAGTGTGCTCTAAGATGAATATCTGTAATGACAACTGTCTGTTGTTAGAAAATGTCAATACTTACGTCTAAACTGTCAACAATAAGAATAGAAGTATGGAAAAACTGTAGTGCTTTCTAAGTTGAATGCCTGTAATGGAAACTGTCTGTTGTTTCAAATTTATGTGCATATTTAAATGAAAAATATCCCTCAATAAAGTTGTATGCATTGTTATTATTATTATTATTACCATTATTATTATTATTATTATTATTATTATTATTACTAACAAGGTACTGGAATAGAACAACAATGTCGATAGCTAAAACTGTACCAAAATTTATGTTTCTAAAGCATTTTGATATGTCGGGTCATATTGACCCGAACAGTATATATGTCAAGTAAAAGTGAACAGAACAGCAGGGTTAACTTAAGGTATATTTTGTTGGCAATAAACTGTCCAAATCAAATAGGATTATCACGGTTGGGCACTACCGTGCATCCATTTGAACCAAAGAAACACTACACCCCTTCCTTACAAAGTCGTATAAGCGTAAATAGACCTATTCCGCAGACAAAGTTCACACACGACTTACGTTATTGCTTGACATGTTATTGTGCAACATACGTTGCCCAGCATATAAATAGACTATGAAACATTATTTTAGTTGTGTTCAGTGCTAGATGATTTTGCGCCATACTGGAGGTAGCCTACACTGTGACTAAGTGTGAACTGTATGTGTTGTATGTTATATATATATATAATACTAGCTGACGTCCCAAGTCGTCCGTTTTAATTATCGATACAGGAAGTGTGAACTGTGGTTGTTGATGCGTAGTATCAAGCATTCGTTGTACATTATTGTGTTTAGAGATCTACTTATTTTCACAACGTTAAGTGGACATATCGTATATTTTAGGGTGATCAGCATGTGGTAAACACCATTTTAAATTAAGTGCTGAATAATATACGATGATTTTAGTATTACATAGTCCCGATGTTTCTTTCTACATAAAACTGTGTGCTCATATTACATATTCCGCCCTGGGTTGCCAGACGGTGACATACAACTTGCAGAACAATAAAGATTTTAGCAGCATTGTGTTGGGTATACGTAATAATGTCATATTGTCCATTGTTTTGCGGGGCATCTATTTCAATGATACCTTCAGGGTGTTGTGCTTTTCTCGATCTGGCCGTGCCGAGTGCAGGCACTAAGCGAAATACGGAGCCGGACCTCGTCTTGTTTCTTTTCGACTTTCCGTGACGGGAATGTTTTTCAGCGCAGAGTTTGATTGCGCGCAGGATGCGACTGACACAACCGCAAGGCCGGAAGCACGGCTGTCGCCTGCGCGTCCCCCCTCCCCCCCCCCCCCCTCCCCCCACCAAGCCAACTGCTACAAACGTAGCTCATTGGCTGTTGCGTCACGATCGTAATTCCCGACGCAAGCAGGTAAACCTGCACGGCTGCGGCCAGACTGCTACCAGGCCCTGATCCGGCCAGTAATGGAGTATGCGTGCCCTGTCTGGGGATACGCGGCAAAGCAGCACCTGGACAAACTCCAGAGGCTGCAGAACCGCGCCCTCAGAAGGGCACTGCACTTACCTCTTGGATTCCCTACAGACGACTTGCACGCCGCAGCCGAAATCCCACTCCTGAGAGAGCGTTTCCAGGATCTGGCAAGGGCCTTCTATGAGGGTTCTTCCAGATCCGGAAACGCGCTCATCCACTCCCTAGGTCGGTATGACATGTCCCGCGATAAGCACAAGCGCCCTATGACGATCTTCGACGACTAAGTCGAAGAGAAAATCCCAACACCCAATCCATCATCCTGTTCCTTCCCATATAACACCAAACTTCTCGCCTACCTCAGGCAAGTACCAGACACACTCACAACAATCATCACAAAGCACAGACACCAAAAAACTATAGAAAGATCACACACACACGTTCACAGGGGAGTAAAAGCCGAAAGGCTACAGACTCCCCCTCACACTTCCCCAAAGAGGGGAAAGCAACAGATGAGAGCAGCAGGCCAGACTGCTGGTACATATGGAGGAACGGGCTCAGATGACAGAATGGGATGCTGTGGTGGAGTAGAGCATACCGTCACATGTCTAAATCTTCTACATCTACATCTACACAGGATCCATAACAACTCTGAAGAGCGTGGCGGGCGGTTCGTTTTACTTCACCATTCATTAGTAGAGTGTAGGTAGCGAGACTCCTCCTACACTTCATGCCAGCTGTTATTTGTTTATCTTCCACATCTGTATGGGATAGATTCGAAGAGGGCAACATATTCGTAATTTTGGTCCGAAAGACTGTCCTTGAATTTCCCAGAATGAACTGACACTCTGCAGCAGAATGAGTGCTGATTTGAAACTTACTGGCAGATTAAAACTGTCTGCCGTACCGGAACTCGAAACTGGAAACTATGCATTTAGCAAGCAAGTGCTCTACCAGCAAAACTCCCAAGCACGACTCACGACCTGCCCTCACTCACACCAGGACGTGATTCCACCACTTTACACCAAAAATGAAGCACGTGAGGTCGACTGCATTTGCTGAAAATGCAGATTATGGTGTTTGCTGCGATGCAAAGTATATTATTTTTGTCATTACCTTGAAACCACAAAAATAGCTACTACACAAATTAAATGAATATATAGCTGAGAATAGGAAGGAAAGAAGATAAGTCTAGCATCGCTTCGTTAACGAGGTCGTTAGACGTAGGTTACAAGCTCATATTGGGACGGAATGGAGAAGAAAATCGGTTCAGTCTTTTTCAGAGAAACCATCCCAGTATTTGCCTTATACGATTTTGGAAAATTAGAGAAACACTAAACCTGGATAGCTAGACGTGAATTTGAACTGCCGTCCTCCTGAATGCGTGTCCAGTGTGTTAATATAAGTGGGAAGACGCACAGTATAAAAACTACCCTTCATCTGGTCAAAGCATATGCCTACAGAGGTATTCTGGCAGCAGGAGTACTAAGAGATTAAAAATGCGTCTTGTGACTTTCATCTTGTAGTGGCGCTTTCCTTTCCTTTTTTTACATTGGGTACCTAGTTTTATGTGGTGCTCGTTTTTACAGTGTTCATTTTGTCAAACACATTTCCAGAAAATAATGTATGTTGACATATATTGTTTACAGTATTGTGTAAGGAGAGGCAGGCTACAGACTGGTGCGATAACTGTCGTCGTAAGAAAGCTGGACAGGACCAGAAGTTATTAGCAAAGAAGTTAACACAGTAAACAGAAGAAATATTTATTGTATTTCCCCAAGTATATGAAGACTTATTGGAAACAATGCAGCAAGAGTTCAACTCTCGATTTCAACAAATAAGATGCTCCTTGTATTAAAGCATGAGCGATGGAGTTGGAGCTGTGACTTGGTGGCGTCTGCGTAGCAACACGTAGTGAAGAGGCCGCAAGTCCGAGTGGGGCTGAGTGGCTATCACCGGCCATCCTACATTGCGGCGGTAGAAGGCGCATGTAGTACAGAGCCACTGGAAGCATGGCTCAGCGGGCGCGCACCACTGGGTCCAGATACCACGCAGCTGCTAATGGTGTCTGACGGAAACTTACAGTTCTGTTGCCAAATATTTCGTTCCCATGGGGTGGTATCGATAAATGATAGCACATATGTTGGCTTACATCAACTACATTTAATAAGTATTAATCGATGCTCTTAACTTTAGCATTTCCGATGAATAAAAATAATCAAACTAGGTGCACCAGACGCTAGACATTAAACAGTTTATAAGCGTTTTTACTTCAACTTATTTCGTACTGTTTGGGTCACAACTACATTTCTTTCTCTCTTCCCACTATCTGCTACGATTAAAAAAGAAAAAAAGCATGTTCGTTTTTTTTATTTTAATAACAAATCTAAGAGCCACTTTCCCAGATGTTAGTTAGTACTTTGAGGCAAATGGAACTCTGGCAGCTGGACATCCACTCAGGTCTTCTGCTATCAGAATAAGTTCTGGGAAAGACAGAACCTGTAGTAGCAACTGTGTGTGCATGTGTGTGCGCGCGCGCTTGTTTGTGTGTGTGTGTGTGTGTGTGTGTGTGGAGGCTAGGTCAAACTGAGCCAGGCATCTACAGCCGGCCGAGGTGGCCGAGCGGTTCTAGGCGCTACAGTCTGGAACCGCGCGACCTCTACGACGGCAGGTTCGAATCCTGCCTGGGGCATGGATGTGTGTGATGTCCTTAGGTTAGTTAGGTTTAAGTAGTTCTAAGTTCTAGGGGACTGATGACCTCAGAAGTGAAGTTCCATAGTGCTCAGAGCCATTTGAACCAGGCATCTACTAACAATAATCCTATGGTACAGATTACCAAAATCTTCAGCATTCCTCTTGCGGAAATAGCAATAAAAGAGTCATTCTATAGCAGAATCTGTCCATGTCGTCCGTGCCCTGGTATTTCACAAAACTTCCTCTCTGTCTCTCTCCATCTCAGTCTCCATCACACCATACAAATTATTTTTTAAAAACTTTAATTGCTCTTGCATAATGTATTATTCCCAAACTAGAAAAAAAAACACACTTGCAAGAAAATATTCATTTTAAAAGGATTAGAGAATACTTTTTAGTTCTTTAATTTTCTTAATAGTCGTAATTGTAATAGATGATAAAATATTACAATTCGCTGATATCCCGTTGCCATCTTCCATCTTCACGTCGAGCCTACTAAAGACTAACTGTCTATGTACACCGTTGGCCACAGTACCATCGTCAATACATGATCGTACAAAATGCTTACTAAAGACCAGGCTTTAAGTAGACCTTGCTGGCTATAACGACTTCGTTACTGAGTGCATCTCAAACTCTTACTAAGGACTCCATACCTACGTACTCTGTTGGCCCTGTACTCGCTACTAAGTGTGACTGACCTGTTACAGACATGTTACACTTCATAAGAGGAACATGGCCATCATTTTACTTAGGTACAGTTTTCTTAGTAACCACTTTGTAACTATGTTGTTATGGCCTACAACGCACGTAAGGACAGGTTCTTTAGAAAGTATGTTCTGAGATCGCTTAGTGACAATGGTGTTGTGGCCAATAGTCTACACAGACACTGAGTCTTTAGTAAGCTTGATCTGAAGGCCCGGTTATCAGCAAATTGTAATTTGTTTTATTGCGATCAATACTATTAAAAAATTTTAACAAATAAATGAGATCAGTATGTCTCTGCCACCCGACGATATCAGGTCTTACAAACTTTTCAGTTTCTCAAAATCCCTCATAACGTGCAAGCTGTATGCCCTCTTGTAAATCTTCTCAGGTACCCTCTGTCAGAACTCTGACTGTCCACTGGATGCTATCGTTGCCAAACAAGTTAAGATGCCTCCGCTATATGCTGTGACGTTGTGGGAATGACGGCTATGGTGTTATTTTCTGGCAATCTGCTTCTTCCCTGCGTCTCAGGGTCCGCCACATACAGACACAATAGACGTTATTCCAACGTCTAAGGAATTTGTGGCGGGAAAATCCGATGAAGATACGAAACTGGTATTTGCCGACATGTCACAACTGCAATTCTACACTGCAAGAAAAATCATAAATGAAGTGCATTGATCGTAAGGGAACTATGTCGAAAAGTAAGTACATTTCCGACATGGAAGTCTTGTGTCGCTAAGACGAAACTCTTTCACTTTTCCCTTGTATAACCCAATAAATGCCACTCAACGGGAACTCCTTGAAGTAACTATAAGTTATTTCATGTGACATGAGTGAATCTTGTTCGAGTCCGACTCTTACATTACATCAAAGATCACCTTTGGTACTGAATATAAGAACACTCTCCTTGACCAAAGGCTTGATGATCCAATATACTATACGTCCAGTAGGTGATACTCTAGTGAAACAGCTGTCCAAGGAGATAGCGTTTGTTGATCGAGGCGCTGAGAAGAGTCACTTCATCCGGACGTCGTGTTGTCTTGCTGGAATATAGAGCAACAGTTATATGAAACGCTAGTGTACTATGTTCTTCCTGTGCATAGGTGGTCCAAAGAGTGGTGTCTGAAGGAGGTTTGGGACCTGTATTTAATGAAGCAAGAGGAGAATTGGTTGTGTACAGTCCCTTTATCAAGACTATGTTCAGAGGTCACTGGTTACAATCGAACCCTTTCCGCAGCGTCTCTTGAAGATAAGTGATACTATTTATTACAAGGTGTTTCATCTATCTGATGAAGACGTTGACTTCGGCAATCCTCTAGGAAGTTACGGGATCAGGTTTCAATTTCTGAGTTGATCTCATGTCCACAATTCCTAGAAGAATGACCCTCCTACGTAAATCTTGTAAAATGACTATGAAGGTAAAATCAGATTCGAATTCACACGGAGTTCTACCGACCATCGCTCTTCCCGCTTACAATTTGCGAATGGAATAGGAAACAGAGGCAGTGGCTGTGGTACACGAAATGTAGAAATATCCAACAATGAAATCTCAGAACGTCAAGCCACAAGCATCTGTTACAGTTACCTATTGCACACGGATCACACTTTTGTCACTTAGTTCCGGTAAGAAGAACTCTATTTCAGAATAGGAAACCCACGAAATGTCTGGCAACGTAATGGATCTAACTCGTCACTCTGGAAAAAGAAGATTCTGTCATGAGCGATGAAATTTATTAAAAGTGAAACATAACAAAAACAACTATGTAACACCATCCATCATAAATGATGGTTTTAGGAAGTCTGCAACACTGTCCTATACCAATATTAACTAATTTTCCAAAATATTAAATTTTGAATTTTTATGACTGTAGCGAGTCGCAAGAGAAGTGCCGGGAGCAGCAGAGACCTGTATATTGCTTTTGTTGACCTCGTCAAAGCATTTCATTTAGTGGGCAGAATTGGGCTCTTCAAGTTGCTGCAGAAGGTTGGATCCCACCTAAACTACTACGAATAACTGTTTCCATGAGAAAATGCAAGCAACAGTCTGTTTCAACGGCAAAACATCGGAATCATTCCCTGTAAATAGCGGTGTAAAGCAGGGGTGTGTGTTAGCTCCTACTGTTTGGCATTTTCTTTTCCCTTCTGCTGGGATTTGCTTTTGATGACTGTGACGTAGTGTATTTACATATAAGGTCTGCTGGAAATCTCTTCAACAGCGCCCGTCTGAAGGCCAAGACCAAAGTCAATTCAATTGTTATTCGCGAGTTGTTACAAAATGGTTCAAATGCCTCTGAGCACTATGGGACTCAACATCTCAGGTCATCAGTCCCCTTTAACGTAGAACTACTTAAACCTAACTAACCTAAGGACATCACACACATCCATGCCCTAGGCAGGATTCGAACCTGCGACCGTAGCGGTCGCGCGTTCCAGACTGAAGCTCCTAGAACCGCTCGGCCACCACGGCCGGCGAGTTGTTACATGCAGACGATGCAACTCTGGTAGCAAACTTAGAGGATGAGCTGTAGTATATAATCAACAAGTTATCACATGCATGTGGAAAAGTAGGTGTTACCATCAGCCTCCAAAAGACTAAGATCATGGCGCAGGGAACCACCAACCTTCCATCCATCAGCACTGACGGCATTCTTCTCCAGGTACTTCATGATTTTGCCTACTTGGGGTCTACAATATGTAGCAACTTGTCTGTGGACACTGAGATTACCAACAGAAATGCTGTCATGGGTAGATTGACAAACAGAATGTGGTTCAAATGGCTCTGAGCACTATGGGACTCAACTGCTGTGGTCATAAGTCCCCTAGAACTTAGAACTACTTAAACCTAACTAACCTAAGGACATCACACACATCCATGCCCGAGGCAGGATTCGAACCTGCGACCGTAGCGGTCGTGCGGTTCCAGACTGTAGCGCCTTTAACCGCTCGGCCACTCCTGCCGGCAAAACAGAATGTGGAAGAATGGACTATTCACATTAAAAACTAAATTGCAAGTACATAACGCTTGTGCTATCAGCACCCTTTTGTATAGCTGTGACACGTGGACAACTCTTGCTAAATACGAATCCCGACTGAACTGCTTCCATCTCCGTTATCTCCTGAGGATCCTTCAGATCTCTTGGAAGGATAGAGTACCCAAAACCGAAGTATTACGGCTCGGAAGCAGAACCAGCATTCATTCACTCCTGAGCCTCCAACGTCTAAGGTGGATGGGACATGTGAGGCGCATGGATCCTGAGCAAATACCGAAAAAAACTGTTGTATGGAGAACTTCGAGAGGGTGTGAGGCCAGTAGAAAGACCGCACCGGCCAGTAGAAAGACCGCACCCTCGCTTCAAGGATGCCTGCAAGAGAGACTTGACCGAGGCCAGCATCGATCCAAGTCAGTGGGAAAATACAGATGGTGACCGTGTCAAGTGGCGACAAGCTGTGCGCAATGGGGTTGAGCTTGCAGGGAGCGAACGCATGCCAGAAGACATCAGGAAGAGGGCTAGACGGAAGGAGAGAGAGACCTCTGGTGGGAGTCCTTCACATTTGAAGTGCCGAAATTGCAGTAGAGACTGCCACTCTCGATTGGGACTTTTCATCCGTAGCAGATGTTGCAGAGAGTGAGCCAACTATGCTACACCATCATTCTTCAAGGATGGACAGATGGCATGCCAGCGAGTCGCAGAACAACACACTCGCCACCATTACATTCAAAAAATTATGTTACTTCTCACGAACTTGAAAATCGGAATAAATTCTTGAAATCTGTTGTGTTAATGCAAAAAAACATATCTGGCACACTAACTTAATTATTTAAACCTCCACCAGTCCCAACGCCTTCTCCAGAATCACCTTGACCTTTTTGCTGCATGGTGTAACCAGTGGCTCCTGAAACTCAACTCTTCCAAGACCCAGGCCGTCATCGTAGGTCGTACCACTCGCTCCTTCCGGCTCCTGGATTTCTCCCTTACTGTCTGCGCCCGTCCTGTCTGCCTCACCCCCACCCTCACCTACCTTGGCCTCACCATTGACCGTCACCTCACCTGGATCCCTCATCTCTGCTCCATCCAATCCAAAGCCCACAACCGCCTCCGACTCCTCAAACTCCTCTCTGGCCAGACATGGGGGTTGCACCCCTCTACCATCCTCCACACCTACAAATCCTTAATCCGTCCCATCCTATGTTATGCCAGTCCTACCTGGATATCTGCCCCCCCCCCAAATTCTATAAGTCCCTCCAGATCCTTGAGCGTCATGCACTCCGCCTCGCCTTCCGTATTCGCCTCCCGTCCCCCACGCGGATCCTCTATGATCTCATTCCATTCCCCCATCTGCTCCCATTCCTCGAACATATCCGCATCCTCTACACCTCCCACCGTCTTGAACCCCCTCACCCCATGGTTGCTCCTCTCCTCTCTGATCCCCGCCCCCTGCCAAGTCTTCACCGTTGTGTCCCCCCTACCCTCCATCTCTACACCCTACATCTCCTTTCCCAAGGTGGCTTCCAACAACTCCCCCTCCCAGATGATGCCCTCTCTCCCTCCATTTATCCCTCATATCAACTCTGATCCTCATTCCCCCTCCTTTCCTCTGTCCTTTTCCTGGGATCCCTCTCCCCCCCTTCCATCCTCTTTCTTCCACACCTCCCCTCTCTTTGCCCCCTTCTCTCCCCCGAGTCCTTTTACATTTCCCTCCTCTGCCTCCTCTCATTCTGTCTCGCGTCTGCCCTTCTCCCCCTTTATTAGTCCTCTCCCTCCTTGGTTCCCCCCCCTTTTCGTTTTTTCCTCTCCTCCCTGCTTGTTTTTCCCCCTACTCCGGGTCCCCCCACCCCACCCCCCCATCTGCCTTGGATCGGGAGTGCCATCTTTGTGCCGCCTTTTTCGTGCAGTGTTTTGCAGTGCGTTTTTCCAGTGCGTGCTCCGTGTTGTGTCTTTTGGGAAGTGTAGCGAACAGCCATCATACTGTCGCTGGGTGTGCTTTTTATCACTTGCGAACAGAAACCAGACTGTCGCCATGTTTTTTAATTGTGTGCCTACTATGTTAACTTGTCTGATTCCTGTGTATTTTATCAACATTACCGTCCCCTTTTGCTTTCTGTTTTAACTTTCCGCATTTTTACGCCATTTTCCACTTTAAATCACCATTTTATCGCTTGTTTTTCCTTGTTTCTTTCTTCTTCCTTTTTTTTAAAAAAAAAGTCTGTAGGCTGTAGAGCAGCGTAGTAAGCTGCTGCCAGCCCGCCCCCCTTCAGGGGGAATTGAAAATCAATAAAGAAAAACCATTAATTATTTACATCATCAAGGACTAACCAGTACATCCTTGGCATTCTGTCGTATCTGAATCGTCGTGTAATGGAAAAGCTGCTGTTATAACAAAATGCTTTCCGTTTATGAATTCCTTCCGTCATGTTTGGAAACAGTGCTATTGATGTTATTATTTCTATCATCCGCTATTTATACAATCACTGTCGAATAGTGTGTTTTATATAGTGGTAATTACTGAAGCTGCAATTTTTTTCTGGAGAGCGTTTGCTGGCTTGGAAGGTACGGAATAACGGGGTTGCTCTGTCTTCTCCAATAAGTCTCACGATGCGATCGCAATTGCGTGGCGTAGCACAACAACAGCACCGACATAACGGTGATCCTGTAAGCTTTCCTCTTACGTGAAACTCTAAGCATCTCGTAAGGCGGGCAGAGCCGAACGCTTTCGGAATGCCTCCTGTTCGGTCGCCATGAAACCGCGCCACTACCAGCTGACAGCTGAGTGTACCAGCCGCTTTCTCCGAAACGTTAGATCGCCTACAGAGGCACTCGCGGTACATGCCCGATAACACACTGGTTCATTGCCGTATTTGTATATGGTATGCACAGCAGCTTCCAGGGCAGAGCTTCGATTAATCAGATTCCGTGGGGCCCCATGAACCAAAGCTATTCGCGCATGGATTGACTCACTGCATACCTCACAAAAAAGGCTGATGGAAAACAGAAAAGGAATGCCACAAAGTTTTAAAAAAATAATGTGAAATGACTAACAGCACTAACTTCATCAAAGAAATGTGCCACATTAATTCGATTTGAAAATCTACTACTTATCACTTAAAATTTTCTGATCTGCTGAAACTCTATTCAAAGTTAAATCTGCAGAATACTAGAAATCTTTTCCTACAATGGTTAAATAAGAAGTTTTCTCAAAATCCAAACCGTTTCTCCATCTACCGTCCTCCACAGAGCGAAAGTTTTAGTTCGCTTTGGATGAGCCCACATTATTAATCACAGATCACATGAGCGCGTATACGTACAGGGGCGACAGCGTTGAAATTCAGAGACGTGTGAACGACCTGTTCGACGTTCGTGATCTGGCACGGATGATTTATTCAAGAGAGCTGCAACTCCCTACAGCGTTGGTGCACTTCTGACCCTTATGGAAGCAGTTATTCGGCTTGACACTGATGTACGGAGTTGCTGAACGTCCTCCTGATGTGGATATGGTTCCAAATTCTGTCCGACTGGCTCGCTGGAGCCTCAAAATCCCCAGCTGGTCGGAGAGTCCTGGCGATAATGCTTCAGATGTTTTCAACTGACGACTGCCTTGATCTGAAGACGGTTTTTGTGGTAACCAAAATCGGTCAGATAAAGTAAACATGGTCTGATTTTTGTAGGCTAGAAATTTTTAGAAATTTTTTTTTTTTTGAAGAATATTAACACGGGGACATGCGTAGTACCGTCTTAAGATATGCCCTCTATCTTTGGTTGTGAAGCGCGTGGCACAATCTTTGAAGTACGTCAGTGGCCGGTCTTGCCGCTAGACAGTAGGGGGGACTGGTAAGGGGGGAGGGCGAGGGAGAACAGAGTTGTTCATTTCGTTTGCAATCACCAGTCTATATGTTTTCTTGTGTGTGTGTGTGATTATTATTTTTGACTGTCAAGTTATTTTTTTTCTTTTTTCTCTCTCGAAGTTTTAAACGCATTCGTTTCACATCCTGAATTCATGAGGGCTTCATACCCCGTTGCTGGGTTCTCTGTGTAACACGGCACTTCAATAATGTGTACACTTTATACACTAAACGGACTTCCGTCATTTTACTGAAAGCAGTACAATTGAATGGCATTTTCACTTCACTAAAATATAAATTTTTTTGTAGTTTATTGTCTTGAAGTTGGTCCGGCCTTCTTTTCAAGGGCATGATAATCGCGGATGCTTTCTACACGAAGAAGCATACTATTTGAAGGTTTCTTCAATAAAATTCTTCACGGTATCAGACCGCATCGTCATAATTTAAAATGCGCCAACGTTTCGGCCAGCGTTGCAGCTAGCCTTCATCAGGCCCTGATGAAGGCTAGCTGCAACGCTGGCCGAAACGTTGGCGCATTTTAAATTATGACGATGCGGTCTGATACCCTGAAGAATTTTATTGAAGAAGACAACGGCCGCGGAAGCCTACGCTTACATATTTGAAGGTTTGTCAAGTTGATGATTTACTAGCTACAAAATAAAACAGTTTCTTCGCTGAATCTTCTGCGTTCATAAATTATTAGGTGATTGGCTCACAAAATATGCCTCACAGAAGGTTTCACAAGCATCGTCTTTCAACAACAAAACGTAACTTGACTTCTTCCCGCAACAACTTTCCGCCACGTGCGAACAAGATCAAAGATCCTATTATAGACATAATAAGATGTAGATGTAACTCAATTTAGTCATTGTAACAGAAATTCAACTTAAATGCTTAAATTGTTCTTTCATAAGCAGACATCTAAAAAGTGTAGAAGTTTGCGTAAATATTTATGCAAATAGCTTTACATAATTATGATATCCATGTCGTGGTTAGTTTTCATTAGACCGCTGATACCCTCGGCGTTGAGCACCCGTAAGCTCCGATTATTACGCAAATGAAACGGTAGTTCGCAAGCTTTCATAAAGATCTCGTGAGGTTTCTATTCAGTTTTAAGCGAAGAGCGCAATACCAACCGTTATCGTAGATTTCATATCGCATATTAGGTTCGATTACATCACACCCTGTACAATTCCACCCTCTCACACAACAGTATGCTGGCAACACCCAACTAGTGTTGTTACTTATACGGAAACACTAATGTCAGTAGTCAACAGCTTGACTAAATATCGGCTAAGAGCCAGTGAACACAGCGGCACTTGCAACGTGAAATGACACGTTCCCCTACCAGGTTCAGTTAATAAGCGGAAAGAGGTAATACGCGGACCGCTGCATTCACCGTCTTCCGGGTGACTTCGCTGCGTCATGTCATTAAAATACTTCGCCGTTTCGACACATGTGCTGGAACCTTTATTAACGTCCTTCCCAGCCGAAATGACAGTAGTACGCAATCGGTGTAACGGCACCTCTAGTAACAATAAAACGTGTAGGCAAGGAAATAAATCCAAGAGAATGAAATCGAAGTTAATTTAGAAACCAATACCTGCAGTTTTAAAGTTATTTCCGAATCAGTAACGTAGACTGAGTGATAAAACTCGTCCACACACAGTAAAATTGAAATACGTCCTTCACATCTGCATGCGTGGAAGATCTATTCTTCTCCTTGAAGACACACTTCTCTCTCGCATATATGCACTGGTGTCCAAGATTAAAGAAACAAAGTGCTATTTCCCCGTCCTGTGTCTAATTCACGATATAATCATACAAACTGTCAACAGAAGTCGTTACGATCGTGTTCTGCATGGATCAACGGACAACCACGCCAGCAATGACGTCAAGACACCTATCAAGCACAGTAGTGTTCGTAGGGTAGTCCCACATCCACAATCGCTGTGTACAGAGATCACAGACGGTGCAGTATGGTATAGAGAAAACTCCTACAGATTCTCTGTAGAGGGCTATAGGATGAATGGAAGGAGGAGAGTCGCAAACTGATGTGGCCCGATGGATTAATGTGAATCGTTCTGTTGTTTCTCGGATGAGGCAACAATTTATGGAGACTGAAACTGTATCCCGGAGACCAGGACAGGGCCGACCACGTGTGACATCAGAAAGAGTGGACCATTATTTGGCTGTAAGGGCACGACGGTACCGCTTTAGTACTGCACTGCGACTGGCATCTGACCTCGCAGCATACCCTGGACGTGTTGTATCGAGGCAAACGGTGTACAGAAGGCTTCTGCAGAGTGGCCTTTATTGTTGGAGATCTGCTGTCTGTTTACCTCTGGCATGTCTTCACAGAAGGGAACGTCTAGAGTGGAGCCGTCAATATGCTACCTGGACGCTTGAATGGTGGGCCAATGTTCTTTCCACAGATGAGTCCCGATTTGGCCTGGAGAGTGATTCTCGACGGATTCGCATCTGGAGGCCACGTGGAGCTTGAACATGTAAGCATCTGTGCACGAAGTATGGGCGTTATTGCATCAACATGAGATTGATGACATCATTCAAAGCTTGTTCCGTCGTTGTCAGGAGTGTATTGGTGCCACAGGTTGCCAGACCCCATACTGAGCAAATTAACGAGTTGTCAGAGTGTATATACAAATCCGTTAAGTTGGGAAAAAAAGAAGAATGTTTTTGTCTACCGTTATGCATGTTGGAGTTGATTGCGTTCAGTATTCTTTAGGTTGTTTCTACTTAACTATCATCTGTTTATATTGTTTTATGGCAAAGTAAATGCAACTTTGAAATTTTCCGTTTCTTGCTTGGATTTAGGACAACAGTGTAATTATAGTCTCCTGAGTTTGCTGCCGGATCCTAAAATCAACTGTTGACTCGTTATTTCGACGATTCGTCTGTCCACCATCTTCCGGAGAGACGCTCCTGCTGCTGAGTACCGCTGTAAACTGACGTCAAGGCAGAAAACTGTCGTCCTATACAGGCTTCCGTATTGTGCACGGCATATGTGCTGATCATCACAGGTGCTGCCCAAATGACTAGAGTTGTGGCTTTTCCCTTATCAGAACGCCGGCGCCAACGATGTAATACACTGAAAGACTATCCTCAAACATCGACCGCACCGAGGATCCTTCTGCTTTGATGGAGACAGTGCAGAGTTTCGCATCTGCTAAAAGGAAAACCCTTGTCTCTACTACTCAAGTTGTCTTCCACCCTAATTTCAACTGACTCCTAATTAAGACTGTTCAATAAACTGGGCGTGCCGCCAACTACCAGGGTCTTGTTAAATTTCATTCCGCGTCCCTTATTTCAACAATGCTGCGGTACCGCCAATTTATCAAGCTGTTATAGCCTGGTATAAAGACGACGTTCGACGCACCTGTCCTGAACTGCACGAATCGACCAGCCGATGTGAACCTTCCCCCATTGGCTCGGAGTTTTGTATATGCTTCAGATTCAAAAGTTCCAAATCATCCCTGACAAAGGAAAGCACTGCCCTGATCTTGGCAACTGAACGGAACACACAGTCTTCATGTCACATCTCCTAAAATATTCTCCAGCCTTAAATAACATGACCCCAGCATAAGGAATAAGGGCCACAGATCTATGCTCTTCTTCATGCGTATCCGTGGATGGTCAAAATTCCGTAGCCCCATGAATCTGCTTCTCGGAGTATCCATTTTCCTTAAAGTACTCCGTCTTCAGGCCACAAGTGGCCCAGCGGGACCATCCGACCGCCGTATCATCCTCAGATGAGGATGCGGATACGAAGGACGTGTGGTCAGCACACTGCTCTCCCGGTTTGGCCGGCATTTTCCTTAAACATAAAGGCCAATTGTGTGTCGGAAACAGACTATGCTCTGCGTACCAGAGTCCTAACGAAGCCACTGCGTAGGTACGGTGGGTGGTAGTTCTTGGCTTCAGAAAAGCGTTTGACTGAATATCATGTCAATGTTTATTCATGAAATTACGATTTTACGAAGCGTATTTGTGACAGGACTGAGGATTTCTTGGCAAGGAGGATGCAGAAAGTTACTAGTACATTGGATGGAGAATCGCTCAGGCGTATGTTGTGAGCCCTTGACTTTACCCGGTGTATATTATTAACCCAATAGACAGGGGTAATAAACGGGACGATCAAAAGGTTTCCGTTCGAAGGCTACTCTAACCCCTTGCCTACATGTCGGTACTAATATACTCGCAGCGGAGTCGCGCTGGGTTCCACATAACGCCGCTGCAATGACCGCAAACGGAAGCTTTTTGGTCACCCCTTACAGTAACCTCACACTCTGCACTAGGTGCAGCTGTCCGTAATTTAGTAATGTCCCGAAAAAGGCGTCAGTGTACAAAGGAGACTACTTAAAAAGAAAAGTGACCCATCCTAAACTATGGTTGGAAAGTGTGAGATCCGTACCAGATTGGAATATCGGACAATGCTGAGCGTGCAAAAAGAAGGGCAGCAAGTACGCCACAGTTTTGTCTGACACACGGGAGAGAATCTCACAGATGCTAAGAAATCCCAACTGACAGGGGCTTGAAGATGAACAGAAATTATATGAAGTAAGCCTACTTAAATGTTTCAAGATCCAGCATTAAGTGCGTAATCTAGTACTTTACTACAGTAAAGAGCGAAAAAACTGGTACACGTGCTTAATATCATATGGAGCCCCCACGAACACGCAGAAGTACCGCAACACGAAGTAGCATGGACTCGACTCATGTCTGGAGTAGTGCTGGAGGGAACTGACACCCTAAATCCTGCAGGGCTGTCCAGAAATCCGTAGGAGTACAATGGACATGAATGGTTGCACGATATCAGAGATGATGCTTGCATACGTGTCACCTTTCAGAGTCGTATCTAGACGTGTCAGGGGTCCCATATCACTCCAACTGCACACGTCGCACACCATTAAAGAGCCTCCACCAGCTTGAACAGTTCCCTGCTGACATGCAGGGACCATGGATTCATTAGGTTGTCTGCATACCCGTACACGTCCATCCGCTAGATACAATTTGAAACGAGACTCATCTGAGCATGCAACATGTTTCCAGTCACCAACAGTGTTGACGGGCCCAGGCGGGCTTTGTGTCGTGCAGTCATCAAGGGTACACGAGTGGGCCTTCGGCTCCGAAAGTCCATATCGATCATGTTCCGTTGAATGGTCCGCACGCTGACACTTGTTGATGGCCCAGCATTGAAATCTGCTGGAATTTGAGGAGGGGTAGCACTTATGTCAGGTTGAACGATTCTCTTCACTCGTCGTTAGCCACGTTCTTGCAGGATCTTTTTTCCGCATTGATGCCGGAGATTTGATGTTTTACCGGATTCCTGATACAGTCACTCATGAAATGATCGTCCGGAAAAATTCGCACTTCACCGCTGCCTCGGAGATGCTGTGTCCCATCGCTCGTGCGCCGTCTGTAACACCACGTTAAAACTCATTTAAATCTTGATAACATGCTATTGTAGCAGCAGTAACCAATCTAACTACTGCGCCAGGCAGTATTTCACCTACACCAATTTATTTGGTCATTAAATGCGTAACCTCGTACGTATCATTCCCCTAAGGACCGAGAAGTTTAGATAAGGCAAGCTACAACGCGCAAAGAAACACTGAAGCATTCTTCGCCCGATTCATACGCGAATGGATGGGGAAGAAAATCCAGTAACTGGTACAGTGGGAAGTATCCTCTATTAGGCTCGCCACAGTAGTTTATAGTTAGCAGATATGCACAGGTGACAAAAGTCATGGGATACCTCCCTATATCGTATCGGACCTCCTTTTGCCGGGTGAAGTGCAGCAAAAACATTTGGAAATTTGTGGTAAGGTCTTATGGGATCAAACTGCTGAGGTCATCGGTCCCTAAGCTTACGCACTATTTAATCTAACTTTAAACTAAATTACGCTAAGGACTACACCCATGCCCGAGGGAGGTCTCGAACCTCCGAGGGGGGAAGAGTCGCGCGGACCGTGACAAGAGCTTTAGATCGCGCGGCTAGCCCGCGCGGCCAGACTTTACTGGTCTCATACAGATTTGACTTTACGTACATACACTGAAGGGGCGAATGAAAATGTGTACCAAAGCCAGGAATCTAACGCCAGTCTCTTGCTTAATAGGCAGGTGCTGTAGCCGCTCCGCCAACGTGGCAGCAACTCGACGTAGCATGGACTCAACAAATCGTTGGAAGTTGCTGCAGAAATATTGACCCATGCCGCCTCTATAGCCGTCCATAACATCGGATGTGTTGCCGGTGCAGGATATTGTGTACGAATTGACCTCCTCCTACAAATGTCCTATGAATGATCGGTGGTATTCATGTCGGCCGATCTGGGCGGCCAAATCATTCAGTCGAATTATCCAGAACTTTCTTCAAACCAATCGCCAACAACAGTGGCCCGGTGACATAGCGCATTGTCATCCATGAAAATGTCATCTTTGTTTGCAGTGTCGTGTTGACAGCTTGGATTCATGACTTCAAGGGGTCTGCGCCACACTCGAAGGCTACCATCAGCTCTTAGCAACGGAAATCGAGACTCATCTGACCAGGCCACGGTTTTCCAGTCGTCTAGGATCCAACCGCTATGGTCATGAGTCCAGGGGAGACGCTGCAGACGATGTCAAGCTGTTAGCAAAGGCAGTAGCGCTGGTCGTTTCCTGGTTCAAATGGTTTAAATGGCTCTGAGCACTATGACATTGAGGTCATCAGTCCCCTAGACTTAGAACTGCTTAAACCTAACTAACCTAAGGACATCACGCATGTCCGAGGCAGGATTCGAACCTGCGACCGTAGCAGCAGCGCGGTTCCGGAAGAAAGCGCCTAGAACCGCTCGGCCACAGCGGGCGGCAAGGTCGTTTCCTGCAATCGCCCAGTAACGCGAGATTCCACCGCACTGTCTTAACGGACACGTTCCTCGTACGTCTGACATTGATATCTGCGGCTATTTCACGCAGTGTTGCTGGTCTGTTACTTCTGACAACTCTACCCAAACGCCGCTGCTTTCGGTCGTTAAGTGGAGGCAGTCGGCCACTGCGCTGTCCGTGCCGAGGGGTAATGCCTGATACATGGTATTCAGGACACTCTTCACACTATGGATCTTGGAATATTGAATTCCCTAACGATTTACGAAATGGAATGTTCTATGCGTCTAGCTCTAACTAACATTCCGCGTTCAAAGTCTGTTGATTCCCGTCGTGCCCCCATAATCACGTCGGAAACCTTTTCATATGAATCACTTGAGTACAAATGAAAATTCCGCCAATGCACTGCCATTTTATACCTTGTGTACACGATACTACCGCCATCTGTGTATCTGCAAATCGCTATCCCATGTCTTTTGTCACCTCAGTGTGAAAACGGTAAGGGAGTGTGAGTGAACAGCATTCGCTCGTATTCGGTTCGAAATTTGCAGCTGCTCGTTAGAGTTACGCCGCATGTCGGCCATTCAGCGAACCATCAAAAGAAAGTTCGCGAGCTCTTCGCTTCGGTGGTCAACTCGGTGTGAAGAACACGGGCGGCATTCGCTTTCGTAGTCTTATTTCCGTGTGTCAATTACCTTTTAACGAGAGTAGTATGAGCGATGGAGTGGTCGGAAGGGAATTGTTGTGGGTTAGCAACAGATCAGAAGCTCAAATTGGAAAACAAACAGAAAAATGCTTCTCGGCAGGGAATGGTAGACGTTCAAATGGTTCAAATGTCTCTGAGCACTATGGGACTTAACTGCTGAGGTCATCAGTCCCCTAGAACTTAGAACTACTTAAACCTAACTAACCTAGGAACAACACACACATCCATGCCCGAGGCAGGATTCGAACCTGCGACCGTAACGGTCGCGCGGCTCCAGACTGTAGCGCCTAGAACCGCTCGGCCACTCTGGCCGGCCAATGGTAGACGTAGTCAGTTCCATATGGGGAATGGAGCAAGACGTGAAATTCATGATTTGTGTCCTTCGGGCGGAAACGGTGGAATTCGAACACGAGCTCCGCAAGATTTGAAACGAGAAAGAAGTGTTTGAGAAAAGCATAACTGTGTTCCTGTGTTCTGTTGTGAAGAAATGGAACGTAAATGCTATAAGATTTTTCATCCGATATTGCTTTTTGGAAGTTTGTGTCTCTCCCCCCCCCCCCCTCCCCCCCGTCCCCCCTCCCACCATTGCAGTTTCCCGTAAATTTTAGTGAGCAGCTAGGGAAAATTATCTACTGTAATATGCATGAAGTTTTGCAATAAGGCTAAGGAAGGCAATCTGCTTGCATAAAAATTCAGAAACCTTTTCTTTTCCAACACCTTCGTGCTTTCTTCGTCACTAACAGCGTTCCGGAGAGACCGTTCTCTTCTCTCTAGTGTGAATCCTTGTTCACAGGTACAAGCGAATGGTGGTGAACATTACCGAATTTTTCAATGAAAGCTCAGTAGCTTGCGTTCGAAAACATCCCACCCGATGCATATGAGACTTAAACTGATTGTACGGGACATCACGATACAGTGTTGTCTAGTGTGATTGAACATGTCTCTTTTTAAATGAAAATTTGAAAACCGTTTGTACCTGCACGGTCTTGTATGACTGAACAAGCGGGGATATTGTGAACTACAGTGCTCAACAGAGTTAAAGAATCAGCTTTACGGTACCCCGTAATTGTCTCCCATTGCGACGCTTAAGTTTGAAAATCGCGTGATTTTAGCGCTCGATGTCGCCGTAGAACCTCATCGCAGAGGCACTAAAAAAAAGTGCGAAATATGGGCAAGAGGGGGTGTGACGCCTTCGCATCGTATGACACGTCCACTGTGGCATTGGGCAGAATTGTGGTGAAATATGGTGCCAGTGAGAGATACTTAACCCGCCTTATAGCTCACATGAACTTCCGAGCTGTGGCCCTATTTTCGCATGTGTTGACAGCTTCCTGTTTGAAGCCTCACCAATCCCGAGGGTGATGTCGCAGGACGCCATGCTTTTGCACCATTAGAGAAGATGGTTGCAGGCACCTTTGAGCCAAATGCGACGCAATGGGAGTCAATTACGCAGTTTCGAAAAGTAACCCTTTAATATTGTTGCGCAGTGTAGTTCCGGACAAAATACAAGGGATGTTCGGAAAGTAAGTTCCGATCGGCCGCGAAATGGAAAACACTGTGAAAATCAAAAATGTTTTGTTTGCAACAGTTAGCTGCAACTTCTACAAACTAATCTGCATAGTTGACGCTCCGACTAAGACATTCATAATAGTGTTGTACCAACTTTTCAATGTTCTCGTCATAGAAGCCAGCCGCCAGTGCTTGCCACCAATTCTCTACGCTGGTCTACAGCTCGCTGTCCGTGTCAAAATGTTGTCTTCACAGCCACTGATTCATGCTAGGAGAGGTGAAACTCAGAGGGAACCAATTGCGGGCTGTATTGTAAGTGATCAAACATTTCCCATCGAAAACGCTGCAGGAGCATCTCCATTGCCCCTGCAGAATGCGGCTGAGAATTGTTTTAAAAGGGGATACGCATGACAGTTATGTTATGTGGGCTGCATAGCTTCAGGGTAAATTTCTCACCGGGGCCTCGTACTTGGCGGGAGACACTATTTTCTATGCTCACACCTTAAAAGAGCGACGTGACGCGATCGACGGGCGTACTAGAGACACTGCCCAACACGTCCATGCAAAGCTTCATCCGATTTTCACAGTGGTTTCCATTTCGCGACCGATCGGAACTTACTTTCCGAATACCCCTGGTATTAGTGTGATGCTGTTTTCGTTTGGCGGTAATTTTATGTTTGAGTTACTCCTAGGCGTCGTGTGGCGACGCGATGTCTCCTTACGGTGTTCTTACGAGATGTGGCTAGAAGAAAACCGGACTAGTACTGGTGAAACAATAAAACGAATGCAATAAGGCTGAAAGTCGCGTGACCTGTCACGTAACTCTCGCTCCGCCTACTGCTCGAGTTTCATCTGCCTCCTGCACTCAGTCTGCCCGTGGCGTCTGTTTTAAGTAGTTGACGTTTTGTCTGTGCGTCGGAAAATGTTGAGTGTACAGAAAGAACAGCGTGTTAACATCAAATTTTGTTTCAAACTAGGAAAATCTGCAAGTGAAACGTTTGTAATGTTACAACAAGTGTATGGCGATGATTGTTTATCGCGAACACAAGTGTTTGAGTGGTTTAAACGATTTAAAGATGGCCGCGAAGACACCAGTGATGACACTCGCACTGGCAGACCATTGTCAGCAAAAACTGATGCAAACATTGAAAAAATCGGTAAACTTGTTCGACAAGATCGCCGTTTAACAATCAGAGCAGTGTCTGAGTTAACAGGAGTTGACAAGGATTACCGATTTACCGATTTACCGATTTTTTCAATGTTTGCATCAGTTTTTGCTGACAATGGTCTGCCAGTGTGAGTGTCATCACTGGTGTCTTCGCGGCCATCTTTAAATCGTTTAAACCACTCAAATACTTGTGTTCGCGATAAACAATCATCGCCGTACACTTGTTGTAACATTACAAACGTTTCACTTGCAGATTTTCCTAGTTTGAAACAAAATTTGATGTTAACACACTGTTCTTTCTGTACACTCAACATTTTCCGACGCATAGACAAAACGTCAACTACTTAAAACAGACGCCATGGGCAGACTGAGTGCAGGAGGCAGATGAAACTCGAGCAGTAGGCGGAGCGAGAGTCACGTGACAGGCCACGCGACTTTCAGCCTTATTGCATTCGTTTTATTGTTTCACCAGTACTAGCCCGGTTTTTTTCTAGCCACACCTCGTATGTCATCATGCAGTGTCTCCTCAGAGTGTGCAATGGCGTGCGCTGCGCCTTGGAGTCCCTCCTGGAGAAGTTCTTTGTCGTGGAGTTCTCAACAACTGAAAAACGTTTAATTAGTTCAGGCTTGATGTTGACTCAGCCTGGAAAGTATATCCAAGTTGTCAAATGAATGTCTCGATGTTTTTTGATTTAATGCACCATTAATAAACGGAGTCGGAACCAGTACACCGGCTTCCAGTTAGGTGCTTGGAAAGCACTGCAAGAAGATTTGTTTGAGATTTTGCAGTATTTCCGCCTGACCAGCGCCGGGGCGTAACTGCACGAAGCTGTACAACTGTACTTCCTCGACACGAACCATCGCAACGGGTACGACATGGGAGAACCACCATGAGTGTTTGTGAACAGATTGACACGTGTGGCGAAGACGAGAAAGCTTGAATATCTGACTTTATGAGTATATGAATAAACGTAAACGCTTGTCATAGTTTTGAGATGGCTGTGCGAGAGTAAAAATTAACGTCAATAATAATAATAAAATTCAAAATTGGAAAGACCCACATTTGAAATACTATAATTTCTGCGACAATAATTATCACATTTTGGAGACTGATACGCCGTTGAATTTGTCGCGTTCAGGTCTAGCACCCTAAAGACGGATACACACAGTCAGTCCAAAAAGTTTTGAGACTGGATTAATAAAGAAGTAGCGAAAGAAGTTAAGATGGTTTTGGTGGTTCAGTTATTCTACATAGTTTCGCCCCGCTACCCCCATTTGAGTACACGCACAGAATGCTCAAACAGCAGTGTGAAACTGTCAGAAAAGTTGTTCTTTGGGCTGCTGTTCAACTCGCACTTCAGCTTGACTTACGTCGTCAAAGCGTTGACATTTCATGCGAATTTCTGCACTATATTGTTTTGTTGTAGATTCGTACTGATAACACCAAGTCTCTTCATCCGTGATGATTTTTTCCAGAAGAGAACTGTCCGCGTTTTTCGTTTCAATAAAGCCACGAGAGGCGTCCATGCGTCTTTTTTTTTTTTTTTTTTTCGGGAATCAGAACGTGCGTGACAAACTTTGTACACACTTTTCTCTTCTTTAAAACATTATGGAGAATATATGGAACACTTGATTTAGTGATGTTGCTCCACTGCGGTTACTTACACAATGACTTTGACACACTATGGTGGCACATCCACTACTTAACAATGCCTGCTCACAAGTAACTGATCGAATGCACATATGTTGTTTACAGTTGTTACTTCAAACTGGCACCATAGTTACTACGCTGACGTCGCTTATAGGCCAGAAATAAAATCATTTTCGGAACTTTTTGGGTGGACGGTGTTACTTAATATCCATTTGAGAAAAAATAAAAAGAAACTGATGCCTGTGTAATTAACATGACCTTAACCCTGTGGCGCATAGTGCCCACTACAGTGAACAGCTCTTAATGGTAGCTTCTTTGGCATTTTCGATCAGTCCTAAGGCTGCAAATGCACACAGTTCACTGCAGTCACACTCCCTACCGGTGTTGTATCCTGCAAGCATTTGCAGCCTCATGACTGATTAAAAACGCCAGAAAATTGACCATCATAAGTTGTCCACTGCAGTGAAATTCATGCACCACAGGGTTAACAAGGGAGTTCACGGGTTTAGTGAGGACTTTGTCACATGAGAAAGTAACTACGATGTTGTATAATGTTGCACACATATTTAAAGTTAACATGTCAGGTGCCTCGTTCTGTATTTCCCTAGATTCTTAGTCTGACATTACGCGGATACCCTTTTCTGCGGTAGTTGGAGACTGTGTATGTGAAATACGAGCGAGATGGAATAGTTTTCGGGAGGAGGACTTTTACTGAATCGGTAGCTTGGAAAAAGGAACGAATAAAAACCTCCTTTCGTGAGGAAATACAAAAAACTTCCTCCCGTTCTCATTTTTAATTTTATCTGAACGAAACATTTATGTAAGTTCCTTTATATTAATCTCCTATCTAAGTACCTTGGAAAATAGAACTGGATTGTCCTGAAGGGCGCATCACAATTTAATAAATCGCAGATTTGTTGCCTTACTCAAACTCATTATGAATTAAGCACTAAAACGTCCTATTACAGCATCAGAAATAGTTACATTTTCACAAAACTTTCATAGTATAAAATATACAGGAAATGTGTATACTACGCAAAGGTTTTGAAAGCGTTTTCTATGAAATTTACACTGACACTATTACTGTCCTTCATGTTTATCCTCCTCTGCAGTAGCTGTTGCTGGTGTCATCAATACCTCATAAAATGAGCTGTACTCATATAGAATGTGCGTAACTATTTTGCGTACATCCTTGATCTTCTAGCCTTGTACTGGAATTTTACACAGTACATTTCTACTGGAATGTTTCTTTGGAGCAAAAAGGTGTTCTTCACCACACCATCAAAGAACTCAGATGCTGTTACATACATAATCCTTAGGTAAGAAATATTCTAACTGCCTGTATTTGGACATCGGAAATGACATTTCCAGGGACTTCTTTGCTGTTGCCAAACTAACACCCATTTAAACCATCTAGAGTAGTTGTTATATGACTAATGGTTATTCATTTACCTTCAATGACGAATATGTAAACTCAGTCAGACATTAAACACAAAACAATACTTTTATGTACTGAAAGCACGAGGTTTTAAGTGACGGAACAGCAGGTTGGACGAACTCGAAATTTATGTTCCTCTTCTTGAAACTAACCAATATTTCTCACTCCGATTAAGCCGGCACAAGAGTAGTTTTCGTTCTCTTATAGCTCACAATGTGATTCTATATGCTGACACATGTTTGGTGAAAAAAATCTATTTTTTGGCGGTTGTTCCCTTCTTCAAACTACCGATTCAGTCAAGAATCGGGTTCCCCAGTGTTACGGTACGAGGCCAATTCCTGTATGATTCCTTCGACAAGGACTCTCTAGTTGTCCCTCTCGATCTTGAGGTATTACCATGGACTCGTCAGTCTCGTCGATAAGAGTATAACGTGGCTACGGGAAGACTTGGGCAGTCGTCTGAGGTGTCGGAATTCATTAATATTTCAAATTCCGTTGATGCAGTACCGAATCGTTTGAGGAAGGTTACACGGTATTTGGCGTTAAAGATCTCTGTGTGCTACAAACTCACTTTTATGTTTTGTAGACTTGGGGGCGTCCACTTTGATGAAAATCTCGCTGCCGCTGAGAAAGACTAATAAAGGTGTCCTGGTAGGACAGAAGTACACACAAACGGTGAAAGTAACACAGAGTAGTGAACAGTAAAATATATTACTCAAGTTTGCTAATGATAGTTACAACAATTGTAGAATGTCTGTCCTGCATTGACTACAGTTCCATGAACTAAAGTCGGAAGAAAACTAATCTTCTGTCTTGATGTACTATTCCAAGAACCGTTCCAAATTAATTATTCAGTTAAATCTCTAGGCAGGCGGTCTCTGTCCATACACGATAATTCTATTCACTGTTCTGTTTCTTTTGAAAACTAACTGCTGTCTATCTATAGGCCACTGTTTCTATCTCACTCGACGACTTGAAGGCTTGAAGACAAAACGAACACATTTAGCAGGAACTCCCTACCAAGGCTCGGACTGACTTAACAACTTGTAGCTAACAACCTGTGCTCGTGCACGGTCGCTTAAGAGCGCGTCTCTCTTCCTGACGCTCCAGGGGGTGTAATTCTCGTGGATAGCGTGATTGGTTTGCGGGCAGCGATGTTTCTGCTGCGGACGGACGTCCACGGTACTTCTGGTACCAGCTGTGGCAAACTCTTCTTGCGTGGTATCTTAGTACACCACAGTATGAGGTTACTGGTCCGCTACGCTCTGTTCGTGGTAAGTTTTACAAAGACGCAAACACTGTGCTGTGTATTTCTTCGTCTTAGTTGTTTCCGCGCTGGCTCTTCTATTCGCGGAACGTAAATCACGCTCTGTCGAGTACAGTCGCTTACGATTATTACGGTGCGTTAACGCTGCAGCCCTGCAGATCACAAATCGCCTTTTCTGCAGTTGCATTTGAGCTGCCGCTCAGTTGCCTCCGGGTTCCGCGCCAACACAGGATTAGGCTTGATGTTGCATTACCGCAAACATTAATGTATCGTAACATCCCAACAACATAATATCTGACTCCCTGTACAGGTAATCCGTAAAAACGATGAATAGTAAGCGAACACGAAAACTTCAAATTCCACTCACGAGTGGACCTTTCTAAGTGGCCGTCTTCGACTTTCTTATAGGACTTGAAAGTCAGTGCCCGGAAAATAAATTTCCTAACGCAGTACGACGCAGTTCTGAAAAAGATCGTAAAACTCGCCTTTGAATATTAGATTTCCGAGCGCTGTTGGCTATAAAACAATCCTTACT
The DNA here is from genome assembly GCF_021461395.2 of Schistocerca americana. NCBI lineage: Eukaryota > Metazoa > Arthropoda > Insecta > Orthoptera > Acrididae > Schistocerca > Schistocerca americana. Next base: position 320,019,138 of record NC_060121.1, on the reverse strand, counting down.
TTCAAAAACTGACGCCAATAGTTCAGTGCGTAGCGTAAAAGGCTTGTAATCCTAACGTCAGCAGTTGGATTCTTGTTTGTAGCATTTTCACTATTATTAATCAAATTCTATATTCATTATGAAATCGAAATGTTAATTAACAAATACTGCATGATTGTCTCTAATAAAAATAAAATCTTCTTATCTTTAAGTATTGATTGTATGAAAGTCAATTTCTAAATGAAAAAAAAACTATGTACTTCGGTGGCACTGTTCAGTCTCTATAAATAAAAAAAACTATTTTGTTTTTTATTTGATGGTTCGCACTTTGTACCAAATTTTAGTTTTTTGAGAATAGTTGTTTCTTCATGTTTTAAGTAACTAAAAATATAACTGTGCTGCACTTGTTAAAAATATGATTCATTATTTGTTAGTTAACACTTTATCTGTCAAGAAAAGTGTTAATATTCGTTAATATTCATCTATCTCCGAAATTTCTTGACCGATTCCTTAGTAATTTTGACACCCTGTTGAATTCTAATACAGGCGTGTTTTAGGTACTTACTTCTTTAATATATATAAACAAAAGACCCTATTGAAAAACTATACGAAATCGCTTCCAAAACTGGAGTACAGATCTCTTACGAAAAGACACAGTTTATGAGCACAAAGAAACTCTCATCTCTGAACACAAAGTACGGCAAGATTTACGAAACGGTAAACTTCAAATACCTCGGTGAAAAACTCCAGATGAGCGGACATAACAGAGACTCAAACGAAGAAAGAAAAACTAAACTGGACAAGGCATACAAAGTAGTGTGGAATCATTACAACAAGAACTCTATCTCACAAAAAGCCAAATTACGCCACTACGACACGGTGGTGCTCCCCGAGGCACTATATGCAGCAGAGACCACACTAATCCTAGGGCATACACGTATCAGACAAGTAGAAAAAGTAGAACGGAAAATAATTAGGAAAATATTTGGCGCAACTAACAACAATGGAATATGGATCAATAAACCTACAGAAGAAGTATATAATCATACGGAGACAATCACAGAAAAGATTAGGAAACGCAGACCACTATTCTATGGACACCTATACAGAATGCCATCATACAGACTGACCAAACATATCTTTGACTAGGTAACCACTAGAAACAACAAATGGGTGGCAGAGGTAAAAAGCGACCTGAACCAAGTCAGCATAACAGCAGACACAATAAACGACAGAATAAAATTCAGAAACATCATTAAGAAAAGTAAACTACATGAGATACGCTGTGACGAACGAACAGGCGTAAAACGGACCGAAGAACGCAAGCAAGATCACAGCCGGAAGATGAATGAAATATGGGCAACCAAAAAGACAATCAAGATGAAGCCGAAGACACGAAGCCGACAAGAAGCATGGACAGAGGACCAGACACAGAAACACAGCGAGCGAATTAGGGTAGTTTGGGCAGCAAGGAAGGCAGCAGAAGGAATTGGCCATGTACTTTAGTCCAACTGCGCTCTTTAAGGGCAAAACACCAATAATAATGATAAGAATAAGAAACGTTATATATGTAACGTATAAAGATAAAACATTGTTACCAAAAATCTCAAAATGTCTCTTTCCGATTTCCTCCACATTTTCACACGTTACTGTAAGAAAAAGGTAGACACTCGGGATTGAAACGTTGTTAGCAATCAAGAAAGGTGTATTTATGGCTTATTGGTTTGTGATACTACTACCGCTACTACTACTACTACTACTACTACTACTATACAATCTGAATTTGCAGTGACAATAAAAAAGGGCCAGCGTCAGAGAAAGGAGAGGACAGAGGGGTGGGAAGGAGGAGATGTTCAGATGTTCAGATGTGTGTGAATTCCTAAGGGACCAAACAGCTGAGGTCATCGGTCCCTAGACTTACACACTACTTAAACTAATTTATGCTAAGGACAGCACACACACACACACACACACACACACACACACACATGCCAGAGGGAGGACTCAAACTTCCAGCGGGAGGGGCCGCGTAATCCGTTACATAGCACCTCAAACCGCGCGGCCACTCTGCGAGGCAATTAGATGGACAGAGAGTGGGGGCAGCAGGAGATGAAGAGAGAGGCGAGAGAGGAGAAGGTGGACGAAAAAGGGAAGGAGCTGATGGACCGAGAAGGCAGTAGGGGAAGGAGGATGAGCTGGACAAGGCAGGAGGAGGGGGAGATGGACAGAGACAGGAAGATTAGGAAGTATATCCAATTCCCACACATATCAGAAAAGTTTGCTCTCTTTTTTCTCTCTTTTACATTAAAGTAGACTGAACCACAGCTAAGCGTGGCTAGTTTCTTAACGAATAAGGATTTTATATAAAATTTTTAAAAAACTACTACTAGCGAAATTCGGAGAGCACTACACACCCAGCTACCGGTCGAAATCGATCGTGTAGACTTAATTAAGTTCTAATTAAGCAAGTGAGATTGAACAGCACCCTCCAAATATGGAGAAACTAGTAACGAAATAATTGATACATAATTAGATCTTCTTTACAGTGGTGTCACAATATGTGCTGCAGGTGCACTGCGCGCGATGGCCAGTGGCTGTGCGTGATGACCAACCGTTTGTTAGTATGTATATATGTATGTATGTATTAAACCGGGGACCTAGAAACGACGGAGAGGCTTCGTCCCGCCGCGCAGCCCACAGTGGTTCACCCCCCCCCCCCCCCCCCCCCCCCAATAGGCTTCGTCAGAACGTGCTGAGAGTCACACCACGAGTTTGTGGAGGAACCTCACACAGAGGGGGCTCTCGGCATAATCTGCCACAGCTCTACGTCAAGCATTATTCTCTGGTTACTGGCAATGACCGATCAGCAGAGATGGTTAGCCACTCAAACATTAATGCCGGTTATGTTATGTTAACCAGGGACCTAGAAACGACGGAGAGGCTCCGTCCCCGTCGCAGCCGCAGTGGTCCACAACCCCACGACGACTACCGCAGTCCACCCACCCCACCGCCGTCCCACACTAAATCCAGGGTGATTGTGCGGTTCGGCCCCCAGTATACATCCCCCGGGAACGTCTCATACTAGACATGTGTAACCCCAAATGGTCGCGTGGTAGCGTAATTATTGTGTACACGTACGTGGAAACGGTGTTTGCTCAGCAATCGCCGACACAGTGTAGTTGAGGCGGAATAAGGGTAACCAGCCCGCATTCGCCGAGGCTAGAGGGAAAACCGCCTGTAAAAACATCCACAGGCTGGCCGACACACCGGACCGCGACAGTAATCCGCCGGGCGGATTCGTGCTGAGGACCGGCACGCCTTGCCACTCGGGAAGCAGTGTATTAGACCGCGCGGCTAGCCGGGCGGGCGACCGTTTGTTTACTACAGCAGCAGAGATTTGCAACGGCGGTTCTTCAGACGCGGTAAAAGAGATGTTACCAGTGCCAATGCTCTAATACGAGTAACATGGGTTTCGTGGGAGCTAGTACAGAATGTGGCGTAACTTGAGCTCGACTGTGGGGAAGACTGGCTAACTCGAACTTTAAGCAACTACACAGCACCGGCTCCGCTTGATCCCCTACAGTACCTGGTGAGCGTGTTATTACGGCTAATGGTATCCCTAAACTTGGCTACGGACAGATTGATAGTTCTCCATCAAACGATTGCTTCTGATTATTGACTGTATAGTTTCTAGATACAGTTTGGGAGTATAAAACAAAAGTGATTCGGTCTCTAATGACACAGATGCGAAAGGGGCGCTGAAATCGTCCGTCCTTCTGCTGCAGCATCGTCTCGTAACTGGGGACGAACGCGCTGTTCCTAACCTAGTGAAACACGCGCGACGTACCTGCTCCAGAGTGCAGTCCGAGCGCCAGCTGTTCTGGAGAGGACAGGTGTACACGCAGCGCGGTGCGTGAACGCCGCAGTGCGTAACGCATTGCGTGCGCCGGTGTCCAGGTCAGTGGGGCGCGGTCGCCAGCCGACAGGCCGCAGTCGCTGCGCCGCTTCCTCCTCCTGCTTTCCTGCTTGCCTAGAACGGCAGAAACACAGCGGAGCTACTGGAACAACCTGCTACCCTGCTATTCCGCGCCACATCCTGTTTTTTTCCTTCGAATTTTTGAGTGTGTAACAAAAAAAAGGAGTCCCTATAACCTTCACAATGGGTTTTTGCCCGAATTTGCATATGGACGGCCGGAGTGGCCGAGCGGTTCTAGGCGCTACAGTCTGGAACCGCGTGAGCCATTTGATTTTCGAATTTGCATAGCCAAACGGAGAATGGGAAATGGACAAATAGGATATCATATTGACCGGCGTTATATCGAGTTTTGCAAAACAAGGTCTTACTTCCAGAATGAGATTTTCACTCTTCAGCGGAGTGTGCGCTGATATAAAAAATTGTTCAAATGGCTCTGAGCACTATGGCACTTCACTTCTGAGGTCATCAGTCCCATAGAACTTAGAACTACTTAAACCTAACTAACCTAAGGACATCACACACATCCATGCCCGTGGCAGGATTCGAACCTGCGACCGTAGCGGTCGCGCGGTTCCAGACTGTAGCGGCTAGAACCACTCGGCCACGCCCTCCGGCCGCGCTGATATGAAACTTCCTGGCAGATTAAAACTGTGTACGAGACGAGATACTGGCAGAAGTAAAGCTGTGAGAAGGGGGAGTGAGTCGTGCTTGAGTAGCTCAGTTTGTAGAGCACTTGCCCGCGAAAGGCAAAGGTCCCAAGTTCGAGTCTCGGTCCGGCACACAGTTTTAACCTGCCAGGAAGTTTCAAGGGCTTACTTGCTTTGGAGTCATTAGTCAGATAGCAAAAGAAAAGGTCAATGTTGTGCTGTAAACTGATAGCAATTGCGGCCAGTAGTGATACTTGCATAATATGTAAAAAGTAGCTAATAATAGCATGACATGCATGAGATGCATAGCTTCTTATGCTATTTTTGGCTTTCTTATACATTGCAACTTCTTAAAAAAAATAAAAGCAAAAAAAAAAAGTTTGTACATAGGGGGAATTTATCGCTACTGGCCACAATTTACATTAATTTAGAGCTCAACATTGACCTATTATTTTATATTTGACTCACCTGCTCGGAAAGCCAGTCTGATGACTGCGTGCCAGGGTAAGGGGCTACGAGTACATTGTAAGGGTCACTATATAACATGCGTTTGCTGTCGTAGAGTATAATATTTTTGTAAATAGCTTTTGCACTGGTGTTCAGACTACGTAATCGCATTTTTTGTTCGTAAGATGACCTGAGGATGCTACTGTGTACTGAAACCGGTACCCACTCGACAGAATAAATAAACTGCGACTATGGACTGTAGCCGGCCTGGGTGGTCGAGCGTAGCGGTCGCGGGTTCGAATCCTGGATGTGTGTATGTCCGTAGGTTAGTTAGGTTTAAGTAGTTCTAAGTTCTAGGGGACTGATGACCTCAGAAGTTAAGGCCCATAGTGCTCAGAGCCATTTTTATGGACTTTAACGTAAATTTTTTTCAGTACTGCGCTGTTCGCTTCTCCACCGACTGTGTGTGGAGAATATACAAATAGACTAGCGTGAGGTGTAGTTTTGCAAAAACAGTTTTAATTGATTGAAAGAAATCAGGGTAATTAGTGTGATATTTAACTGTCAAAATGGCTTCCTTCCAAACTAAGTACTAAATTCACGACATTTCCATAACAGAAGACGCTAGGAAAGTGATTTTGTAATCGTCTCTAAGTCTCGGAGTTGTCGCAGATCTGTTGATGGCTACGGTCTCTCCTGCAGCCGTAAGCGCTTCACGGCTGAAAGCTGGCAACAGCGCTGTTAGCTGCTTTCCGAGCAGTACTTGACAGTAAAAAAATTTAAAAAAATATGAAAAAATACGGTCAAATGTCTTGTGATGTCATTTGTCTAAAAGTAAGAGATGAAATGGACTGGACAACCATTTGACACGCCTTTGAATAATGCTCCATATCACACACATTCTACTTACTTTGAATAATGCTGCGTATAACAAGCTGCCAAGGTACCTGTAATAATAACCCAGTACTTGGAACTATGTTAACTGTTATGTTAATATGTATTTTATATGCATAGTTGTTTCACTTTAGGCTCTAAAAAATCGTATTTATAGTGCTCCTATTTTTTTGTTTTATATATTAACTTTTAGTGTTAATCGTTAACGTTGTATTTGTATCACTGTTATGTCATCAATGTACGGGTTGTGGTACTTGTTTCTTATTTAACGTTTAGCTGGCTAAATGGCCATTGGCTGCCGGAGGCCAAATAAATAAATAATGTTAAGAAAGTGTTCTGAATTTTCGAACCAATGTCAAAATCTTAAACGCGTCGTTTAGCGCAGGTCAAGGATGTCGTAATAGGTGAGTAAACAGTTCATTTGGTAATGGTGTGTAATATCCGTAGAATGATAGGGAGGTTTGGCTGCAAAAAGCATCTTAACATGTACTAAGGGACTTCATAAAGCAAGTTACACACGTTGTTCCATGATAAGACAAGCACGCTGTCAAAAGAGAGTATATGTTCGCGGTTTCCTGTAGACACAGGTACTCTAATTCTGAAGTACACAGGACAGTACGATGCTTACGGGGAAAATGTCTAAACTGCACGCAGATTCACCACGAAATTCTGACGGTATTTGGACAGATGCAGTGCCGCTTCCAGCCATAGTGAAATGGTGCCAACAATTTGACCAAGGTCGCACAGATGTGGATGATGCTGATTTGGAAGTCCAGATCCTGCACCTGCAATTTCCATCTTTTCAGAAAGCTGAAATAACATCTAGAAGAGGTGTAGTCAAACTTTTTTACCTGCTGCGAAGTAATAACTACGTACCAAAAAATATACATTACAGAATCTGATGTAAATACAATGGAAATATGAATTTAAAAAACGCCTTCAGCCACAAATTTTCGTGTATTATTAAATATACGATGCATTTCGGACACTGTGGGACCATCATCAGGTGTAACGTGCCTTAATAATACACAATTAATTTTTGCTCTTAAATGAGATGAAATGCATATTCCTGTCATGAAAAGGTGTGATGTTAGGTTATGAATTTCGTAAGTCTAGTGCGGAAAATATGTACGAATCAGTGGGAAATATGATCAATGTAGGCTTACCACATAAACCAAGGAAAGCGTTTAATAGGTCTTTAAAATTACTGGAATAACTCTGGCTTGCGAAATCTATTTGTTCATTTAACACAGATTCTGGTTTTTTTTTATGTTATAGGGGTATATCTGCAGTTTTCCTAACAGATTTATGGTGTTACCATTGGCTTGATTATGTAGCAATAACTGATTGTGCGACGTGGTTGAGCCTGAAAGCATTTATGTATTCCTGAAGGCAGTTTTGAACTTTCGACCTCTTTTTTGTGTATCTGATTTTATGTTATGGACGAGTAAGTTTTCTAACTTATTATTAGTTGAGAATACAACTGTTACATTTGTTATATTATTTTTTTAAAAAAAAGGTTAAAGAGTTTTTGTGATATGGTGTCCACGTATGGGATACTGGCAATTATTTTCTCTTCTTTCACAGAGTGGTCATTTCTTATGTCACATTTGCATATTTGTCTGCCAAAATTGTTAATTGTTTTGGCTGTGTGAATTATTCTTTTAAAATCCCTACCGGCTACCGCCCACCATGAAAGCTGTAACGCTCAGTTTTGGGCGGCAGGGATCAGGTTGACTACCACTCGTCCGGGGGAGAGAAATTTTGTAGCGTTTACACAGCGTTTTTGAATTTCTTCGTGACCAGGGAGCGGATTTCTATAGTCGAGGAACTGAGCAATTCGCAGAACGTTCTGAACGTTGTTTACCTAGACTTGGTGACAATGCTGAAGAATAGTTTCATGTATTTGTGTCACTTTGAAGTGTAGCGCAGCAGTCGATAGAAGTTATTTCACCTACCATAATAATTTGTAACTTATTTTTTGAAGCCCCCTCGTATGTAGGTTGGAAAATATAAACAGAAATGGCGAGACTTACACAGAACAGATTATCGTGCACTGCTTTATCAGACTAAAGGCTACAACAACAAGAGCAACAACAACAACAACAAAGTAAACACTCCATAATCGTCAGTTCGACAATAACATTTATTTTTCGAACATAATTTAGCAGGTGGTACGTCTGTAACACACTCTACGTCTCAGAAACAGAAACAGTTAACGACTTCCATGAAATCTTTCGTATTTTACAGCGCTAAATCTCTGAAACTGTGCTGCAAAGCTGACGCCTGTTGCGGTTGATGGACGTATACATAATTTTCGATTGCCGATATTCCTTGATCTAAGCTCCTAATTCGATCTCGAAGCATCACATCTTTGGAGATCACGTAGCACTTAAGCTTGAAAACAAGCCAATAACATAGCCTATGTCCCATAAGATAAAGTTAATGTCTAATTATTCGAAAAGAGCTGCCAATAAAGTAATGCATTTATCACAGAAATGCACACAAAGGTGTGCGATTTTTTTCAGTAAAGAAAACTGTGCAAAATAGTTATCATTTTCACCAATAAGAATCTCATCAATTGCGTAAACTGCTCGTAAATGGATGTAGCAAGAACTACAGCTGTAGCTATTTAATTTTCCGTTCATTGAAAAGTGAGGCTCCTCTCTCCATAATCGGTATATATACAGTCCCCATCCAATTCAATTTGTACCAGCTAACACAGAATCCAACAACAACAATTATAAATTCACCGTTAGCTGTGAAGGCCAAAGTGTTCTAGAATTGTGTAGGTACTTTCTAGAACCCACTTCAGGTGCTGATCACCTCATTACCAATGTCGTCATTTTTCACCGTTCAATCATCTTCATTTGAAGCCCAGTAATACTGCTGCCTGAAATATCTAACCTACATCTGCCATTTCACAAAAAGTTGTAAAACTCATCTCCTGAAACTGTGCCTCAACCACCAATGTTCACCCGTATGTAACACTTGCAATCCATCCCACCCACCTAATGCATAGCAAACTCCACTGTTACGTAATTAAACGTCCCTACCGTCCATTTCAGCCAATCAATTCCCTACATCCCGCGCCCACCATTGAAGATAAAATCCGCTTCATAACAGTTATTCTCCAAAACCTTCACCACTTGGACCAACGCCGTTCTTGGAACTAATCACAGATGCTGTTCGTCCTGTATTTCACGTAAATGCCACCGCCACGTACCGCCACCTACACTTCCTCCCGCCTTCACACCCTTGTTTTGCGTCAGTCTCACGCTACCGTAAGTATCATCTCCAGTCCCCACACAAACACAAATACTTTTCCACCTCAAACTTTGAATGTACGCCTGAAGTTTCCTTTATCCCTCTTTCACCTCTCAACAGCTACCCAAATAAACCCCATCTCCAAATGACCGAATGCCATCGTATTGTTTACGCAGGGCTAGGCATCAAGCCATAGCCAACGTAACAGCAGATACAACATAAATATCCCCTTCAGCATAACAGCAGTAATTGTCATATCTACATCAACTGTCAGCATAATAAAATCTGAACTTTCGTCAACTTTTAAGGCTTCTGTTTTCAGTTTCATTAACTGAAAAGCAGATACATAGCCACTGTCAACTGACCGCAACAGAATAATGAGAAAATACACTCCTGGAAATGGAAAAAAGAACACATTGACACCGGTGTGTCAGACCCACCATACTTGCTCCGGACACTGCGAGAGGGCTGTACAAGCAATGATCACACGCACGGCACAGCGGACACACCAGGAACCGCGGTGTTGGCCGTCGAATGGCGCTAGCTGCGCAGCATTTGTGCACCGCCGCCGTCAGTGTCAGCCAGTTTGCCGTGGCATACGGAGCTCCATCGCAGTCTTTAACACTGGTAGCATGCCGCGACAGCGTGGACGTGAACCGTATGTGCAGTTGACGGACTTTGAGCGAGGGCGAATAGTGGGCATGCGGGAGGCCGGGTGGACGTACCGCCGAATTGCTCAACACGTGGGGCGTGAGGTCTCCACAGTACATCGATGTTGTCGCCAGTGGTCGGCGGAAGGTGCACGTGCCCGTCGACCTGGGACCGGACCGCAGCGACGCACGGATGCACGCCGAGACCGTAGGATCCTTCGCAGTGCCGTAGGGGACCGCACCGCCACTTCCCAGCAAATTAGGGACACTGTTGCTCCTGGGGTATCGGCGAGGACCATTCGCAACCGTCTCCATGAAGCTGGGCTACGGTCCCGCACACCGTTAGGCCGTCTTCCGCTCACGCCCCAACATCGTGCAGCCCGCCTCCAGTGGTGTCGCGACAGGCGTGAATGGAGGGACGAATGGAGACGTGTCGTCTTCAGCGATGAGAGTCGCTTCTGCCTTGGTGCCAATGATGGTCGTATGCGTGTTTGGCGCCGTGCAGGTGAGCGCCACAATCAGGACTGCATACGACCGTGGCACACAGGGCCAACACCCGGCATCATGGTGTGGGGAGCGATCTCCTACACTGGCCGTACACCACTGGTGATCGTCGAGGGGACACTGAATAGTGCACGGTACATCCAAACCGTCATCGAACCCATCGTTCTACCATTCCTAGACCGGCAAGGGAACTTGCTGTTCCAACAGGACAATGCACGTCCGCATGTATCCCGTGCTACCCAACGTGCTCTAGAAGGCGTAAGTCAACTACCCTGGCCAGCAAGATCTCCGGATCTGTCCCCCACTGAGCATGTTTGGGACTGGATGAAGCGTCGTCTCACGCGGTCTGCACGTCCAGCACGAACGCTGGTCCAACTGAGGCGCCAGGTGGAAATGGCATGGCAAGCCGTTCCACAGGACTACATCCAGCATCTCTACGATCGTCTCCATGGGAGAATAGCAGCCTGCATTGCTGCGAAAGGTGGATATACACTGTACTAGTGCCGACATTGTGCATGCTCTGTTGCCTGTGTCTATGTGCCTGTGGTTCTGTCAGTGTGATCATGTGATGTATCTGACCCCAGGAATGTGTCAATAAAGTTTCCCCTTCCTGGGACAATGAATTCGCGGTGTTCTTATTTCAATTTCCAGGAGTGTAATAAAGAACGAAAAAGTTGTTGAGCAATTTGACGAGAAAAGAAATATTGAAATCTTGGTGGTCAAGTAGCAGATCTAACTGTATTCTTCGGGAAAAAAATAGTTCTGTTTGTTTCACGAGTCCTTCGGGGCTACCCAGTCAAATGATTAGGAAAGAGTATCCACCCAGCGATAACTGGGTGGCTTACGTCTTGTTTCTCTTCGGTTCAGTCCACATGCCACGGTCGAACTGTGGGAGTGGTGCGTGGCAGCCTCCTTTTGCCACACTTTCCCCTCTCGCTGTACGCCCCGGTAGAATGTAGTTACAGTTACGTGTTATGTGACCTCGAGCTCTGACACAGCGAAGAAACTGAGAAACCGTTTACAGTGCTAACCTATTTAGAAGCACACCAAACACAATACGGCGCATATTGTGAATATTTATTGCGCTGAAACGGTGAGTCAATTACGACGTGTGATCAAAAAGTAACAGGAATTTTTGTTTTTCTTAATGAATATTATATACCTGTGTGTACCTATGTTTCGCCACCTGTTATATGTTTCGGAGATAACTTTGCTAAAATATTAGCCTTACAAATCCGTCGAAATTAAAAAGTTACCCTTACTTTTTGATCACACGTCATATATGTTCCAATTGATGAGAGACTGCCACAGTATCAGGACGCCTGGAGAACCTCTAATCCTGTCAAATCTCCCCTCTGTGAATCAATTTGAATTCCACAAGCAACGATAGTGTGAAATCCAGCTTGCTCTGTTCGTCCATAAGACACACAAGGCGGTAGATACCAGCGCCCAGGTTGATGACATTTTCCTTGACTTCGGAGACGTTTGACACAGTTCCGTAGTGTCACCTTCAGACAAGACGATACTTTCGAAAACACCGTTCAAATGTTTTGCGAAACGATTGGTCCATAAGTAGGAAATCAGGTATATGAGAGAATCATTTGATGCACCTCCTTTGTTCTTCATGATTTAGGACATCATTCAGAGGTGTGTCAAATGTTTCTCTAATTTATATTATTTCTTACTTGTAGACAAAACGTTTCACAAAATATCTAATCGATTTTTTGAAACTTTTTTTTATTTTCAAGAGTTCTTTGGCACATCATTTGCTTTCCTTAGTGTCTTCTGCTCTCCAGAAACGTCCTGAATTTAGCACCCGATTCGGAGGAAACCATTTTGACAGTTAACTATCATGGCATTATAACTTTTTATGCGCAAAGCACCTAGGCATTGAAAAGATAAACTTTTTGACACCTCATTTGCCTTCCTAGTGGCTGCTGTACTCGGAAGTCCACAACATCGTACTTCATTTGAAGAAAGCCATTTTAAAAATTTTAAAAATCAACTATCATACGTGGAATAGGTACGCCTTGAAGGGATGGACTTCATGACACCTTACTTGCCTTGCTAGCGCTTTCTGTTCTCAAAATAACCTAAAAGTTAGTATTTCATCCGAAGTAAGCCTTTTCGGCAGTTAAATATCACACGAATGCAACTTTTAGTGCGCAAAATAGCAAACTTTGAACTTTTTGGCACTTCATTTACATAGCTAGTCGCAGCTGTTCGTGAAATATTTCATTTTTCCCTCAAATCACTAAATACATTTTTCTTAATAACCATGATTACTTCCGAGCAATTAAATATTTCTTTGAAAAACTGAATCTGACGCTGGCAAATCTGATACATTTGTCCATTTTTCATTCTTCGTTTGGATATGAAAAGTCGGACAATGGTTCATTGTGTAATTTTCCCTCACATCACTAGCCGGAATGAAAAATCATCCAATCACAGCACAAAAAAGGAGAATATGTCCTGGATAGAGATAGGGGTGTAAACGAAGGGATCTTGACATATTCGCACCATTTTTACTTGTTAGTGCTAGTACTCATCTCATCGTGTCAAGTAAAATAACATGATGCATGATGTCATCCCCCGCGTAAAAAATCCCCCCCCCCCCCACACACACACCCCAAAAAAAACTTTTTTAGCTGTAACATGTATGCTCTTCCGACATAGGATATTATAAATTGTTTACTACGGCTGACAAATCTTCTGGATTTGATGAGATGCAGGTATGCCAACACATTCCACTGCGCTAGGGAAGTGGGGTTAACCCGTAAAAAAGCTCGAATAAGATGAGAGATGTCCTCATTTAAAAGAAAGGAACTACTTTTTCCTCTACCCTAATTGTGACATTAGACCACCATAGCTTCGGAACCGATTTTTGTTGAATCGGGCTGCAGCTGATTCAGTATAACATTTTTTATTATCTTTCGAACCATCTTGCTTATATCGTGGTTAGGGATAAAGTTTTCACAAAATAACAGAACGACTATTAATGACATGCATTTGTCTACCTTCTCTGAATAATTTGAACCGATTCGCACAAATTTGAAACATAAAGAGCGAGCATTAATAAAACCGACAAACTGCAGGGACGGATTCCTCACTGGAAACGGAGAAAAAAAGGCCCCGTGAACGTGTGTCCGGAAATGGATCGCTGCCACGGTAGATGACGCTGACGAATGACAGTTCCTCTGAGCACGAGCACATGCCGTGTGTTCCTCGAATTTTACAGGCTGTTTGATTGACGCAGCGTACTGTAAGCAGCAGAATGGTCCGGTATTCATGTCGAGAACAAACCGAGATTGTGTTTGTGTAGGGCCCAGCAGATGGAAACGGTCGAGAGGCGGGACGGCTGCACCAGAACAAGTGCCCTCGCTGACACCAACCACATCAAACAACATTTCAAGCTCATTTCGGACGCTTGTGTGATCTTGGCTCCTTTCAGAAGGGACGCGGCGGACTGTGCGTACAACAGATTTGGAGGACCGGGCTCTACAGGATATTGAGATGAACATTAGTACACGCTCCAGGCAAGTGGCCCGCCAACACGGTGTAAACCAAAGTACGATTATGTGTAGCCTGCATGACATTACATCCCATGGAGGGCACTTTGAACATCGGTTGTGATGTGGATGCGAGCAGCTCTTAACTGTGTTCTGGGATGATTTGTTGTCGTTGCACCTACACTGTCCATTTCCGGACACATGTTTGTGGAAACTTTTTTCCTCCACTTCCAATCAGGAATCACTCTCTGCGGTTCGTCAATTTCATTAATGTTCATCTCGTACAAGTAGCGCATAAAAAGAGCAGGAACCGGGGACCCCCCACCCCCTCCTCCTCCCAAATAGTGGTCTTGAGCGTGGCCTTGTCAGAACAGACTTGTTACAGCCCTTCCCCGCTGGAACGAGTGGAACGAGTAGGTTGTTCTTAATTACCGTGGCTACTTTGAAGCCAGCATTATTTTTCTCAAGACTAGACGTCACACTGTCCAATTTGATACCCTATGTTTCTATTTCCCACTCCTCGAAAATTTGAAGAAAAACCCGTTGCGTAATTTATAGGTAGTCTTGTTTGCGCTTCTTTCAGACATTTGACCAAAAATACGAAATATCAGACCAGCATTGTGATTGGACTGAAACGTTTGTAGCAAACAGAACACATGTCATTCTTAACGAAGAGGAAGATTCACACGAAAATGTAACTTCAGACTACCTCTCGTAGGATCATAACTTTTCAGACTGTATATAATTGGATAATTGGCCTAGTGAGTAACGTTGGAAGCTCCATTGGGTTATTCGCGGACGGTGCTGTTGTATACAGAGAAGTCGCAACATAACAAAATTGCAGTAAAACGTAGGAAGACCTGCAGTCGATCGACGCTTGGTGCAGCAACTGGCTGTTGAGCGCTAATATAAACAAATATAACCGACTAAATGGGCGGAAAGACCCGTTATTGGGCCATTACAGTATTGCCGAATGATCACTAGAAGCAGTCACACTAATTAAATACCTGGAAGTAGGCCCACGGAGCGATTTAAAGTTTTTCACCAATGCCGTACCTCAATAAGAAATACACTACTACTTCAGCATGTTACATGTTACAATTTGCTGTACACCCGTGGATCATATCACAAATCTTGACAAGACTATACAATTCAGTGCTCCAATTCTTTAACCATATAAATGAGAGTGGAGTGTTGTAACTCTTTACTTTTGGTTGGGTGGTTGGTTTGGGGAAGCGGACCAAACAAAGAGGTCACCGGTCCCTTCGGGGAAGGGAAAGATGGGGAAAGAAGTCGTTCATGCCCTTTCAAAGGAGTCATTCCGGCATTTGCCTGAAGCAATTAAGGGAAATCACGGAAAACCTAAACAGGATGGCCGGACGCGAGTTTGAACCATCATCCTCCGGACTGCGAGTCCAGCGTGCTAACCACTGCGCCACCTCGCTCGGTCTTCACTTTCGGGATGACCCCAAACAGAAAAGTCCAGAGCACTGAGGTCACGTGATCTTGCAGGCCAAGGAACAGGCCCTGTTCGCCCTATCCATCTTGGACCATACAGAAATATTAGAGGTCGCCCTAAATCTGCAACAACATGTGCTCGTGATCCATCATGCTTGTATCACGTTCTCCAGCCATGGGCCACAGGTGAAAGCAGTCCAATTAGTTGCGGATTTAAGTCAGTGGCGTCCCGTAAGCACACATTTGCAATTATCCAGTTTGCGGACCCATGCACCGGAACGTTTTTACTTTTATTATTGTATACTTTCAGCCGTTTCAGTTTTCACTATGATACGCTCTGTATAGGGGAGATGCTGTGAGTGTTTATCCCTGATGGCAATGGTGAAAGTCGTCGACAGTTGGTTGGGATTGTTAACAATCAAGATGACGCTGCTTAACAGCGGAGAGGATTTCAACCAGTAGTTAAGGATTACTAGACGACTCTAAATGAGAAATAAATGAAAGCTTCATTGCCTAACAAAGGGAACGGCTAAAGTAACACTTACGTACCGGGTCTATCAAAGTGAATACCAGGGTTTTAAGGCTGTGTAGCATTTATTAAATTCGACTTACTTATCATACATCAAATGAGAGCAACTCAAACAATTTTTCTGAGAGGTGTTCAGTGTAAGCACCACTCGCCACACGGCACACATAGAGTCGATAGGCGAGTTCTTCCCAACACTTGATCAGTGTGTCTGAAGTAATTGTTGCAACAACTACTTCAGACGTGTTTCTTAGGTCGCGCAAATCAGCTGATAGCGGAGGCACATACACGCGATCCTTTGTGAACACCCGAAGGTAAAAATCACCAGGCGTCACTTCGGGTGAAGGTGGAGGCCTTGTGAAACAAGCTCTGTCTCCCGGCCCCTTGCAGCCAATCCATAGGTCGGATACAACGTTGTTAACCCATTTGCGTACTGAGTACAGTAGTGAGGCGGCGTACTATCTTGCTGACAAATAAAGTTCTGTGGTTCAGCTTCTTCCAGCTGAGAAAAGAGCCATAGTTCAGTGTTTCAAGATAAGAAACATCAGTTACAATTCCTCAGGACCGGCTGTAGGTGATTTACCAGCCCGTGCAGAAAATTCAAACGCCCCCCTCCCCCCAGTTCTGTAATTTCGTCCTTGGCAAGATGGAGGATGACAGTTTTCTTCCACGCTTAGTGCTTAGTGACGAGGCAACATTCCATTTCAATGGAGAGTTGAACCGTCATAATGTGAGAATATGAGATACGAAACAACCACATAAAGTTGTACAACATGAGAGGGACTCTCCGAAATGTTTGGGCATTTCACGGGAAAAAGGTATATTATCCATTTTTCTTTGCCAATAACTCTTATGCAGGAAGCACATGTCTCGATATGCTTCAGAACTTTCTTTTCCCACAATTGAAGACTGATTCGAACGATTTTATTTACCAACAGGGTGGAGCACCGCCACACTGGCATCTGGAAGAGTAGGAATTTTTAAATCAAAGGATTACTGAACGATGCATAGGTCCCATTGGACCAACTGATTCAGCCTTACATTACTGACCTCCAAAGTCATCGGATGTGACAGTATGTGATTATTTCTTGTCGGGGTTTATAAAAGACTCTGTTTATGTGCCTCCGTTACCAACAACAGTGAATGAACTGAGACATCGCATAACAGCAGATGTGGAAGCTGTAACTCAAGACATGCTCGCTGCAGTGTCGGAACAATTTGAGTACCGCTTTGACATATGCCTGTATCTCAAGGGGGGGGGGGCGTATTTAACACCTATGAAAAGGTATGTAAAAGAACTTTTTGGGTTTACCTTCCATCAAAAAACAAAATTAATTGTATATGTTTATTAGTTTCAGAAATACAGACGTGCCAAATCGGATGATTCTTTTTGATACGCCAAATTGGTCAAGGACTTCTCGAGATTTTTAGTAACAACATTAAACAACGACTTGTCTTTAGCTAGTAGTATAGATTATCAAGTTTTTCACATGTGCAGAGGCTTTCAAGTGTCGTGTAGACACGCGGTAGAAACTGAACTGACAATGTTACTAGCAGCCTTTGCTATTTTGAAGGACGCAACCAAGTTCACCAAATTCAGCGCTTCCGTTGACCTGTTTCACGATAGTGTAGACAACATCCAGTAGGACACTAGATTTTATGACTGGTGCACTTTACATACGACCAGAATCTCATTGGGTTTGCTGCCAGATTTCGAGACACAGCTTCGTTGTGGAAACAATTAAAGGCATCTCGCATTGAAGTCAGCGCTAAATTTCGAGCTTTTGCAAAACTTCGCCAGTCAATATTTTGCTCTTTTAAATTTGGCACGCTTTTTTCTTTGCTTCTGCAAAAATGTTCTCGCCTATTTGTATGCCATGGGTATCAGTACCATTTTTTATTAACTTATTTAGTATTTATCTTACAGTTGTCATCGATACTATTCCTTTGAATTTAAACCATCTGCTGTGCGCTTACATAATCAGATTGAAAGAAGTGGAGACTGTACCTTAGGAAGATGGCAAACGAATTTTATCTGCTTTTTTAAATGGATGTATTTGTGTTTATTTTTAGTGGGTATGGATGTTACGCACTCACCCTCGCTACAAAAACCTTGTGCTCACTAATCCCTATATTCCTCATAATGCTCCATACTTGATCAGGATTATTTGTTGCTAATAGGTGAAGTATGTTTGCACAACCATTTACACTTCGAGTGGGCTGTTGAACTAATTGTTCAAAATAATTTTCTGAGTACCCTTCAGAACGATTTTGGGCGACGTTTTATGCCTACCTCCGACTTTAAACATATATTTTCGCCAACATACCGAGGTTAGATGGAAGTCACTACCGAATGTAACTGTATGAGTGGGGTATCTATTTGAAATAAGACTGTTTTTCCAGAACAGCAACTGTACCATCTGAGACTGGGGGTCGGTAAAAGAAATTTTTCCGCTAGTCAAGTTTATCCTATACGCATACTAACTCACAGGGATTCCGTACTAACTCACAGGAATTATTTACTTCAATCTTATTACTAGATAAACTACTTCTGACAGCAATAAACGCGCCACCACCAACTGTATTTAATCTATACTTTCTGAAGACAGACTTGTAGGCAGGTCCTCGGAAAATGCAGTCCACCTGTAAAGACGCTTGTGTGTCAGATTCTATAGTGCTGCTCCAGCGTTTGAAGTGTTTATCATGCATGAGTGACAACAGACATTGTACAAATTAAGAGGCATGTTGTACTCGTGAAACACTATTACTTGAGGAAGAGTGTGCGACAGCGTATATGTCGCGTAGGAAGCATGAGAACAAGATAATTAGAGAGGTTAGGGCACTTGCGGGTTCAACACGCGAGTAGAATAGGGCAGAAAATCGCTCTTCAGCAGAATTGCCCACCATATCGAACTGCACAGTGGTTCGCGGAGCATGTAGATGTAGATGTAGATGCAGCTGTTGAGGAAGCCGAGGGGCGGACCGCCACCCACTCTTCCACCCACTCAGCCGGCCCTCGCCGAGCGTGCCTGCAGCTGCCCAGACCTCTCCTGCGCCCCAGATGCCGCCACATCCTGTTCGTGTCACGGGAAGTGCCCCTGACCTTACACTACCGTTTGTCGAGGCTACGTTCATTTAGGCTGGTTTCAGACGAAGGAAGCACTGTACTAAATAAAATACTTCACAAGCTGTAACACTCCACGGCGCGATCGGTTTAAATCACAGCGACCATGTGATGGTAAGCCTAACAGTTGGGAAGTAGTGTGAATCACTTTGAATTTAAAACAGTATAACTGCACACCATTCGCCAAAAAATGGTTCAAATGGCTCTAAGCACTATGGGACAACATCTGAGGTCATCAGTCCCCTAGACTTAGAACTACCTAAACCTGACTAACCTAAGGACATCACACACATCCATGCCCAAGGCAGGATTCGAACCTGCGTCCGTTGCAGCCGCGTGGTTCCGGACTGAAGACCCTAGAACCCCTCGGCCACAGCGGCCGGCACCATTCGCCAAAACTGGAGACAAGAAGAATAATTATGAGGGGCGCTCAATTAGTATGGTTCAAATGGCTCTGAGCACTATGGGACTCAACTGCTGTGGTCATAAGTCCCCTAGAACTTAGAACTACTTAAACCTAACTAACCTAAGGACAGCACACAACACCCAGCCATCACGAGGCAGAGAAAATCTCTGACCCCGCCGGGAATCGAACCCGGGAACCCGGGCGTGGGAAGCGAGAACGCTACCGCACGACCACGAGATGCGGGCACTCAATTAGTAGGGCTACACATTTTTTCCTCGGCCAGTTTCGTTTGAAGAAATGCGTAAAATGTTGTTGGACATCACGGATTATTCCCGCTTCAGCCCTTATAGTTTCATAAATTTTCAGTTGGTAGTAGTGCTATACGTAGTCTTCAAAGTGGCGTCCGTAACGGAGGCGCATTCCAAACAGAGAAGTGTCATTAAATTTATTTTGGCGGAAAACCAGATCATCGCAGATATTCGTAGGCGCTTGAAGAAAGTCTACGCAAACCTGGCACTGAACGAAAGCACGGCGAGCCGTTGGGCGAGGCGTCTGTCATGACCACAACAACTTGGCGCAAACCTGTCGAATCTCCTGTGTGCCGGCGGGCTGCACACAGCTGGGACCCCTGGAATGTTGGAACGTGTGGACAATATCGTTCGAGCTGATCTGTCAGTCACAGTCAAAGACTTGCTGCACACTGTTGGTAGTGCTAACACGCTCGTCCAGCAGTTGGCTGCTGGGTTCCTTACCGCCTAACAGAAGGCCATAAAGAAGAACAAAGGACCATCTCTGCGGAACTGCTTGTGCGTTACGACGCTGATCGTCACATGCGGAAAACATGAGTTCATCATTTCGAACGGGAAACAAAACGACAATGCATGAAGTGGCACCGTAGCAACTTCCTCCGAAGAAAAAAGTCAAAGCCGCACCGTCAGCTGACAAAGTCATGGCGGAGGTCTTCTGGGACTCTGAAAAAAATTTGGGAAATTTGTGGTAAGATCTTATGGGACCAAAGTGCTGGGGTCGTCGGTCCCTAAGCCTACACACTACTTAATCTAACTTAAACTAACTTACGCTAAAGACAACACACACACCCGTGCCCGAGGGAGGACTCGAACTTCCGACGGGAGGAGCAGCGCGAACCGAGATTGCACAGTTGGTGTCTGGAGAAGAGTACTTTGGAGTGGTGAACCACTCTGTACCCTCTGTGATGGTCCGATGGAAGGGTCTTGGTTTGGCGACTCCCTGGTGAGTGTTACCTGCCGTCGTCTGTAGTGCCAACAGTGAAGTACGGAGGAGATGCTCTTACGGTACGGGGGAAGGGGGGCGGGGTTGTTCGTGGTTGCGATGAGGTCTCCTTATTGCCCGTAAGACAACGATGAATTTGTAGGCTTTGGACACATTTTACAGTACAATACACTGTGTGCAGTAAGGAACATTTCGGAATAACGGTAGATTTGGGAAACGATTCCATCAACGTGACAATGTTCTCTGTCAAAAGTAGCATCTGTGTGGCGATGGTTATGGGCAACGATGTTTCTGAAATGGTTCTGTTCTGTCAATCTCCTTACAACTCCTTCCCCGTCAAGAGCCCACCACTCTTGCCCCCCTAAGAATTCCTTTTGTCTTGTGCAGCCACCAAGTCATTTGTCTTTCTTGCTCCTGCATCACCACTGCCTGGCTATCACACCCAGACCTCAGGCATCTTTTCTAACCCTTTTCCACACCCATCAGCCCAGGCAACTGCACTTCAATAATCATTGTCACCTTGGCCTCGGTGATATATATATATATATATATATATATATATATATATATATATATATATATATATATGTGTGTGTGTGTGTGTGTGTGCGTGAGTGTGTGCCAGAAGAGGAAGATGAGTCAGGACTTGAATGCTAGGTAGGAGTCCCGACGTGAGCCCAACGAAACACCTATGGGATAAGTTAAAGAATCGACTTTCCTCCAGACCAGACACTGCTAACTTCTCTGGTTTCAGCTCCGGAGGAAGAATAGGCTGCAATTCCTCCACATCATACACATTACTGAAAATGTTCCCAGCTGAGTTCAAGTCGTCATAAAGGTGAAGAGTGGAATGCCCGGCATTCCTGATTTAGGTTTTCCGCGATTTCCCTAAATCGCTCCATGCAAATGCCGGCATGGTTCCTTTGAAAGGGCACGGCCGACTTCCTTGCCCGTCCTTTCCTAATCCTATGAGACCGATGACCTCTCTGCGTGGTCTCCTCCCTCAAAAACAACCCGTGGTCTAGGGGTAGCGTCTTTGATTCATAGTCAAAACGTCTTCGGTCCTGGGTTCGATCCCCGCCACTGCCTAAATTTTGATAAATAATCAGCAATGGCGGCCGGAGACTTCCGGCATAAGAAGTCAGCCTCATTCTGCCAACGGCCTTGTCAAAGAGGGCGGAGGAGCGGATAGAGGTTCAGGGCACTCTCTTGTCCTAGTGGTGGGAAATTGCACTTAAAGACGGAAGAATCAGCAATGATCAACGACATGAGGATGCAGAAGGCAATGGAAACCACTGCATTAAAGACACGTAACGTGTATCCACAGGACATGTGGCCTGTATTTGAAGAAGTGTCATGATCTCTCCATTGGCAAAAGATTCCGGAATAGTCCCCCATTCGGATCTCCGGGAGGGGACTGCCAAGGGGGAGGTTACCATGAGAAAAAGATTGAATAATCAACGAAAGGATAACGTTCTACGAATCGGGGCGTGGAATGTCAGAAGCTTGAACGTGGTAGGGAAACTAGAAAATCTGAAAAGGGAAATGCAAAGGCTCAATCTAGATATAGTAGGGGTCAGTGAAGTGAAGTGGAGGGAAGAGAAGGATTTCTGGTCAGATGAGTATCGGGTAATATCAACAGCAGCAGAAAAAGGTATAACAGGTGTAGGATTCGTTATGAATAGGAAAGTAGTACAGAGGGTGTGTTACTGTGAACAGTTCAGTGACTGGGTTGTTCTAATCAGAATCGACAGCAGATCAACACCGACAACGATAGTTCAGGTATACATGCCGACGTCGCAAGCTGAAGATGAACAGATAGAGGAAGTGTACGAGGATATTGAACGGGTAATGCAGTATGTAAAGGGGGACGAAAATCTAATAGTTATGGGCGACTGGAATGCAGTTGTAGGGGAAGGAGTAGAAGAAAAGGTTACAGGAGAATATGGGCTTGGGACAAGGAATGAAAGAGGAGAAAGACTAATTGAGTGCTGTAACAAGTTTCAGCTAGTAATAGCGAATACACTGTTCAAGAATCACAAGAGGAGGAGGTATACTTGGAAAAGGCCGGGAGATACGGGAAGATTTCAATTAGATTGCATCATGGCCAGACAGAGATTCAGAAATCAGATACTGGATTGTAAGTAGTGATGAAGAGTAGGCTGAAGTTCAAGACATTAGTCAGGAAGAATCAATACGCAAAGAAGTGGAATACGGAAGTACTAAGGAATGACGAGATACGTTTGAAGTTCTCTAACGCTATAGATACAGCAATAAGGAATAGCGCAGTAGGCAGTACAGTTGAAGAAGAATGGACATCTCTAAAAAGGGCCATCACAGAAATTGGGAAGAAAAACATAGGTACAAAGAAGGTAGCTGTGAAGAAACCATGGGTAACAGAAGAAGTACTTTAGTTGATTGATGAAAGGAGGAAGTACAAACATGTTCCGGGAAAGTCAGGAATACAGAAATACAAGTCGCTGAGGAATGAAATAAATAGGAAGTGCAGGGAAGCTAAGACGAAATGGCTGCAGGAAAAATGTGAAGACTTCGAAAAAGATATGATTGTCGGAAGGACAGACTCAGCATACAGGAAAGTCAAAACAACCTTTGGTGACATTAAAAGCAACAGTGGTAAAATTAAGAGTGCAACGGGAATTCCACTGTTAAATGCAGAGGAGAGAGCAGATAGGTGGAAAGAATACGTTGAAAGCCTCTATGAGGGTGAAGATTTGTCTGATGTGATAGAAGAAGAAACAGGAGTCGATTTAGAAGAGATAGGGGATCCAGTCTTAGAATCGGAATTTAAAAGAGCTTTGGAGGACTTACGGTCAAATAAGGCAGAAGGGATAGATAACATTCCATCAGAATTTCTAAAATCATTGGGGGAAGTGGCAACAAAACGACTATTCACGTTGGTGTGTAGAATATATGAGTCTAGCGATATACCATCTGACTTTCGGAAAAGCATCATCCACACAATTCCGAAGACGGCAAGAGCTGACAAGTGCGAGAATTATCGCACAATCAGCTTAACAGCTCATGCATCGAAGCTGCTTACAAGAATAATATACAGAAGAATGGAAAAGAAAGTTGAGAATGCGCTGGGTGACGATCAGTTTGGCTTTAGGGAAAGTAAAGGGACGAGAGAGGCAATTCTGACGTTACGGCTAATAATGGAAGCAAGGCTAAAGAAAAATCAAGACACTTTCATAGGATTTGTCGACCTGGAAAAAGCGTTCGACAATATAAAATGGTGCAAGCTGTTCGAGATTCTGAAAAAAGTAGGGGTAAGCTATAGGGAGAGACGGGTCATATACAATATGTACAACAGCCAAGAGGGAATAATAAGAGTGGACGATCAAGAACGAAGTGCTCGCATTAAGAAGGGTGTAAGACAAGGCTGTAGCCTTTCGCCCCTACTCTTCAATCTGTACATCGAGGAAACAATGATGGAAATAAAAGAAAGGTTCAGGAGTGGAATTAAAATACAAGGTGAAAGGATATCAATGATACGATTCACTGATGACATTGCTATCCTGAGTGAAAGTGAAGAAGAATTAAATGACCTGCTGAACGGAATGAACAGTCTAATGAGTACACAGTATGGTTTGAGAGTAAATCGGAGAAAGACGAAGGTAATGAGAAGTAGTATAAATGAGAACAGCGAGAAACTTAACATCAGGATTGATGGTCACGAAGTCAATGAAGTTAAGGAATTCTGCTACCTAGGCAGTAAAATAACCAATGACGGACGGAGCAAGGAGGACATCAAAAGCAGACTCGCTATGGCAAAAAAGGCATTTCTGGCCAAGAAATACCGGTCTTAATTTGAGGAAGAAATTTCTGAGGATGTACGTCTGGAGTACAGCATTGTATGGTAGTGAAACATGGACTGTGCGAAAACCGGAACAGAAGAGTATCGAAGCATTTGAGATGTGGTGCTATAGACGAATGTTGAAAATTAGGTGGACTGATAAGGTAAGGAATGAGGAGGTTCTACGCAGAATCGGAGAGGAAAGGAATATGTGGAAAACATTGATAAGGAGAAGGGACAGGATGATAGGACATCTGCTAAGACATGAGGGAATGACTTCCATGGTACTAGAGGGAGCTGTAGAGGGCAAAAACTGTAGAGGAAGACAGAGACTGGAATACGTTAAGCAAATAATTGAGGACGTAGGTTGCAAGTGCTACTCTGAGATGAAGAGGTTAGCACAGGAAAGGAATTCGTGGCGGGCCGCATCAAACCAGTCGGTAGACTGATGACAAAAAAACGTGTCCGGAGAGCGTACAGTCCCTTGTCAAGGTTGCATCTTTACCAAGAGCTGTTTCATTCCACTGCGTTTTAATCACTTTCTTGATATTCGACATTTGTATACTATATTACTTTGAGAGAGTCACGATATGCTTGTCATAAGCTGAGGAACACAATAAGAGCTACCAACCGCCAACTACCAGTTACCTTCAAAACCGGATATTCGTGTCACTCTGTCACTGGTCAGATGTCGCCTGGGCATCTTTTAGTACATACACTCGAGAAAAAAGCCATGGGATACTTTCAAATGGTTCAAATGGCTCTGAGCACTAAGGGACTTAACATCTGTGGTCATCAGTCCCCTAGAACTTAGAACTACTTAAACCTAACTAACCTAAGGACATCACACACATCGATGCCCGAGGCAGGATTCGAAACTGCGACCGCAGCAGCAGTGCGGTTCCGGACTGAAGCGCATAGAACCGCTAGGCCACAGCGGCCGGCAGGGATCCTGTCTAATATGGTTTGGCACCTTCTTTTGACCGGCTTAGTGCAGCAGCTCGTCGTGACACGTACTCAACGAGTCTCAGGAAGTCTCCTGCAGAAATATTGAGCCATCCTGCTTTATACTTGCCCATAACTGCGAAAGTGTTGCATGCCCTCGATTATGCCCCATAAATCTTCGATGAGGTTCACGTCGGGCTGTCTGAGCGACCAAATCATTCGCTCGAACTGTCCAGAATATTCTTCAAAGTAATCACGAACAATTGTGACTTGGTGACTGGGCGTATTGTTATCCATAAAAATTCCATCGTTATTTCGGAACACAAAATTCATGAATGCCGGCAATGTTCTCCGAGTAGCCGAACAGGGCCACTTCCAGTCAGTGATCCATGTAAACCCAGTCCGCACAATTATGGAACCATCACCAATTTGTACAGTCGTGGACAAAACGAGCGAGACCCCTCGCCTTTTCGTTATGCTGATCCGCACAGCTTTAAAGTCTGCTACACAGTATAACAGGCGAGGCAACGAAGTGCTACCAACATACTATACACAGGCGTGAAATTGACGAACTATCCAAACTTTGTCAGACTGTTTTCAATCATATGTAAGAGTATATACGAGGGTGGAACTTAAATAGTGGCAACTCTTTATTCACAACTGATACAGAAGAGTTACATGTTTGCACCTGTTACTGTTCTTCAAAGTAGTCACCAGCGTTGTGTAGAACTCGTTGCCGTTACTCGCTAGTAACAGTATTTTGTTATTTCGATAAACACACCCAGAATGATTGTCACATAAGCGGTGACATAAAGGAAGAAAATTCATGTTTTAGAATCGAGAAAGCACTATGCAACAGAAACTGAAGATCATTTTGCCATTTGCATTGCGAAATTACCGGCTTATTCCTGTCTGCGGTAATAATAGAGGGCTATTTGCCTGGGTTGTCTGCTAGCGTAGTGAAAGGTGTTTGCTACTGCAAGGGAGGTCTGCTTTGTTTTCGGTTTTAATTTCGATGGAGGCGGATAGACAATCAGTAAAGCAATTTTAAGAAATTCTCTCGCCCCCAATACGTTTTATTGCTAAATTTATTCTGTACTGACGCCCAGTGGATGACCATATGAAACTCTTGTAGAATTTCATACCTGTTACAACCTTTCTTTTTCCGCGCCTGTCAATAACTTAATTCACTTACGTGTGGCACTGAATGATTTTTAACTGAATTTCGTTATTAATCTTCACGCATTGCTAAATTTGCACACTTTCATGGTAAGTCAGCAACGGTAATCCACTATTACTGGTCTGAAAGTTGACACAAAGCGTTTCGCGGCCGAATGCGCATAATATTTTGCTAATTCGTAACGATCTGGGGTACTTTGTCTTACTAGAACAGTTGTGTCTTCTCGATAAGCTGAAATTCATTTTTATTAGTAGAGTTCATACTAATTAGCGTTTCTTCTTTCATTTATATCTTATATTTACGTGTTGTGTTTAACACACTAATCAGCATTTACATAGTCTTACACATGATTGAAAACAGTCTGACGAAGTTCGGATAGTTTGTCAATTTCACGCCTGTGCAGAGTATGTTGGTAGCACTTCGTCGCCTTGCCTGTTGTGCTCTGTAGCTGAATTTAAAGCTGTGCAGATCAGCATAACGAAAAGGCGAGGGGTCTCGCTCGTTTTGTCCGTGACTGTACAGTGCCTTGTTCACAGCTTAGGTCTATGACTTCATGGAGTCTGCGCCACATTCGAAACCTACCATCAGCTATTAATAACTGAAATCGGGACTAGTCTGACCAGGCCAAGGATTTCCAGTCGTCTAGCATTCAACCGATATGGTACGAGCCCAGGAGAGGAGCTACAGGCGATTTTGTGCTGTCGGCAAAGGCACTCGCGTCGGTCGTTTGCTGCCGTAGCCCATTAACATCAAATTTCACCGTACTGTCCAAGTAGATACTTTCAAAGTTCGTCCCACATTGATTGCTGCGTTTATTTCACGCACTGTTGCTTGTCTGTTAGCGCTGACAACTCTACGCAGACGCCGCTGCTTGCTGTCGTTAAGTGAAGGCCGCCAGCCTCTACTTTGGCCGTGATGAGAGGTAATGCTTGAACTTTCGTGGCCTGGACGCATTCTTGATCCTGTGGATCTCGGAATACTAAATTCCTTAACGATTTCCGACCTGGAATGACCCTTGCATATAGCTTCATGCCCGCATCTCGTGGTCGTGCGGTAGCGTTCTCGCTTCCCACGCCCGGGTTCCCGGGTTCGATTCCCGGCGGGGTCAGGGATTTTCTCTGCCTCGTGATGGCTGGCTGTTGTGTGCCGTCCTTAGGTTAGTTAGGTTTAAGTAGTTCTAAGTTCTAGGGGACTTATGACCACAGCAGTTGAGTCCCATAGTGCTCAGAGCCATTTGAACCATATAGCTTCATCTACCATTCTGTGTTCAGACTCCTTTACTTCCCGTCATGCACCCATAATAAAAAAAAAATGGTTCAAATGGTTGTGAGCACTATGAGACTTAACATCTGAGGTCATCAGTCCCCTAAAACTTAGAACTACACTACCGGCCATTAAAATTGCTACACCAAGAAGAAATGCAGATGATAAACGGATATTCATTGGACAAATATATTATACTAGAACTGGCATGTGGTTACATTTTCACACAATTTGGGTGCATAGATACTGAGAAATCAGTACCCACAACAACAACCTCTGGCCGTAATAACGGCCTTGATACGCCTGGCCATTGAGTCAAACAGAGCTTGAATGGCGTGTACAGGTAAGTTGCCCATGCAGCTTCAACACGATACCACAGTTCATCAAGAGTAGTGACTGGCGTATTGTTACGAGCCATTTGCTCGGTCACCATTGACCAGACGTTTTCAATTGGTGAGAGATCTGGAGAATGTGCTGGCTAGGGCAGCGGTCGAACATTTTCTGTATCCAGAAAGGCCCGTACAGGACCTGCAACATGCGGTCGTGCATTATCCTGCTGAAATGTAGGGTTTCGCAGGGATCGAATGAAGGGTAGAGTCACGGGTCGTAACACATCTGAAATGTAACGTCCACTGTTCAAAGTGCCGTCAATGCGAACAAGAGGTGACCGAGACTTGTAACCAATGGCATCCCATACCATCACGCCGGGTGATATGCCAGTATGGCGATGACGAATACACGCTTCCAATGTGCGTTCACCGCGATGTCGCAAAATACGGATGCGACCATCATGATGCTGTAAACAGAACCTGGATTCATCCGAAAAAATAACGTTTTGCCATTCGTGCACCCAGGTTCGTCGTTGAGTACACCATCGCAGGCACTCCTGTCTGTGATGCAGCGTCAGGGGTAACCGCAGCCATGGGCTCCGAGCTGACAGTCCATGCTGCTGCAAACGTCGTCGAACTATTCGTGTAGATGGTTGGTGTCTTGGAAACGTCCGCATCTGTTGACTAAGGGATCGAGACGTGGCTGCACGATCCGTTACAGCCATGCGGATAAGATGCATCATCTCGACTGCTAGTGATACGAGGTCGTTGCGATCCAGCACAGCGTTCCGTATTACCATCCTGAACCCACCGATTCCATATTGCGCTAACAGTCATTGGATCTCGACCAACGCGAGCAGCAATGTCGCGATACGATAAACCGGAATCGCAATAGGCTACAATCCGACCTCTATCAAAGTCGGAAACGTCGGAAACGTGATGGTACGCATTTCTCCTCCTTACACGAGGCATCACAACAACGTTTCACCAGGCAACGCCGGTCAACTGCTGTTTGTGTATGAGAAATCGGTTGGAAACTTTCCTCATGTCAGCACGTTGTAGTTGTCGCCACCGGCGCCAGCCTTGTGTGAATGCTCTAAAAAGCTATCGATTTGCATATCACAGCATCTTCTTCCTGTCGGTTATTTTAGCGTCTGTAGCACGTCATGTTCATGGTGTAGCAATTTTAATGGCCAGTAGTGTACTTAAACCTAACTATCCTAAGGACATCACAAATATACATGCCCGAGGCAGGATTCGAAGCTGCGACCGTAGCAGTCGCGCGGTTCCGGACTGAAGCGTCTGGAACCGCTCGGCCATCGCGGCCGGCCAGCCATAATCACGTCGGAAACATTTTCATGTGAATCACCTGAGTACACATGACAGCTCCGCCGTCGTACTGTACTGGCTGGTCTTTTATGCCTTGTGCACACTATACTACCGGCATCTGTATATGTGTACGTCGCTATGCCGTGCCTTCTGTCACCTCAGTGTACATAGTTGGCGTGTGTTTCGTAGTTCCTCCACTGGTCACATTAGACGAGTTAAATTGCTTCCGCACTTTCGAAAACAGGCGTCACACCAACGTATGTGACCCCTGATCTTCTAAGTAACAGTTTCTTACAAAGACCGAGCACCTCCTGCTGTCATTAAAAACGTATGTCTCTCTTGCATGCTGCTCACGCGAGTCCTAGAGAAACGACGTTAACAACCGGAGTCTTCCTCCTCTTTATGCGGCTGTTGCCCGCGGGGAGATCACAACTCCTTTCGCCGTAATAGCGGCGGGCACCGCGGCCAGCCGCTCTCCTTCTCCTATTAGCTCCCGGTTTTCGCCGCGCAGCTGGCCTTCGGACACTTTCGCTACTCTGATTTCGGACGCTGATCTCTCCGTACACTCTCAGTTGTAATTGCACGACGCAAGTAACCGTTCTCACCACAGTTTCTGCATTCTCGACCGGGTCTCCCACGTTTAAAACGACTGCATACGTATCTTAATGTTGTAACTGCATAATTACCTTTATTTTCGAAAATTACTCCTTTGTCGGTGTAGGTGAAACCTCTAACATCGCTTATTAGCATACGTAATCAGGCAGTGGATAATGCAACTATCTCTTGCTTGTCATCTGGGGACAGCCTCTTTTGCAGTCATGCACTGTCCGGCTGATCCTGGCGGAGGTTCGAGTCCTCCTTCGGGCATGGGTGTGTGTGTGTTTGTCCTTAGGATAATTTAGATTAAGTAGTGTGTGAGCTTAGGGATTGATGACCCTAGCAGTTCAGTCCCATAAGATATCACACACACGTTAAAAAGCCTCTTTGTCCAAACAATCGTACGGAATTGACCGATTCTTTTCTACTACCTACTAGACCTATTGAGTTTAGCCAAAGGAAGAAACATCATACAAACTCAGTAACAAACAAGCACACCGAAAAGGCAAGGTGGGTGCCACTTTGGTTGTGTTGAAACAAGGATTACAGAAAACGAAACGCAACAAGGATTAGGAACTCGCCAGGACCCAGGTGCCTCAAAATACAACGATACCAGTTCCTTGCATTAAGGCACTGGAATTTCTACGTCAGTCACTGGGACCGACATATTTGTTTCAGCCGGCCGCTGTGGCCGAGTGATTCTAGGCGCTTCTGTCCGCAACCGCGTTGCTGCTACGGTCGCAGGTTCGAGTCCTGCCTCGGGCATAGACGTGTGTGATGTCCTTAGGTTGGTTAGGTTTAAGTAGTACTAAGTCTAGGGGACTGATGACATTAGATGTTAAGTCCCATACTGCTTAGAGCCATATTTGTTTCATCAGACTACAAAGAACAAAATTGCGTCATTTATGTGGTATCTGTTCTTTCTTACATGTCTGAAACAAAAGGCACCACATATATAATTAAGGCGATGACAGTCAATGATACCTCCAGTGCCGATGCACACCAAACTCTAACTTTTATGGGAATCAGTGATATGCCGCGAGTAATGAAGCTAATGAGCAGGAGCACACTATCAGCAGTGTGTGATATGAGTCGAGAGTTTGGGTCTGCCGGGAGCCGTGCTAGGGTAGTCCATGCGGTTGTGGTGACCTCTCTGTCCGGATTGTGCAGTGGTCAGCACATCTGCCCAGTAAGCCGGAGATTCGGGTTCGAATCCCAGCCCGCACACATTTCAACTTGCCCCACTGATATAAAACAGTGCCCGCTGGCAACTTATGTCTTTGACTCCTTTGTGTCTTGGAAATTGCGTCAAGCCGTTTAAGCATCTTCATGAATGCATGCTGTTGTTTCGAAGGACGGAAAACAGGGGGTGTCCATTCGCAACTATAGGGCGAATGGTCCACTAATTCCCGCCAAAGTACGGTGAATGGAAAAACCTGCTGCTTCTACTGATAAGGTTTGACAATTATTCTCGTAGTTCTAGAGTCAAAGGTAAAAGCGTCTAAGACAAAAAAAAAAAACCAAAGCATTTAAGATGGAAATATATTCTGGAAACAAAGAATCTCGCCCTCATTCTGAACGGTAGGCTTACATGGTGTATCTACTTCTTACAATCTAAACTACCCCACCTCCCCCCCCCCCCCCCCCCCAACGCCCCTTTCCACGGAAAATTTCCTGCGTCTGCGAGTTTGGGTACGTCATCGCTATTTAATCAACAAATATTGAATTTTTTATCCAATAAAATCATGTCATAGTGTCCGATGATCATGGAAATAAATGTAATATAATGTGAATATTTGTATAACTCCTACCTACCGCAATAAAGTGACATTATTTGAATTCATTAATTTGACGTTGGATGGGTGCACAGTCTTCGTATAATAATTAATATGGTCATTTCTGATCACGGCTGTCAAAAATTATTTCATTATTTATTGCGATTTATTTTTTTATTTTTTTTTTTTTTATTTTTGTGATGGCGGTATCGAATGTTACTCACGTGTAGACAGTTGGAAGCACACCTCAAACTAGCAAGTAAAGTGGTTCACAAAAATTGGAGTTTGTTCTGTCTAGAATACCGAAACAGTTGCTTATTTTTGTGAACCGCTGTACCTACTGATTTGTGGTGCATGAGAACGAGTGATACTCGAAACTGCAATCGCAATAAAATAAAATGAAATGAAATGCAGTAAATAAAAAAATATTTGATAGCCGTGAGCAGAAACGAGGATGTTTAATAATTATTTAAATTGTCCATTACGATATTTTGGACTCTGTGGAATCATCCTCAGATGCTTTGTCCTTAAAATGTGCACGTGTGTCTTTATTGAGGCTTCTTGGATTTGCCGTCAGCTATAACTACATATAGGCTAGAACACTTGAAAAGAACAACAAGACTGATATAGCTGAGCTTTCCAAAACAAAAAAGGAATGATCTGGTTGTGAATATCTCCTGGAGTGTGCATAAAGTTTTAGTGGAGTGGACAAAAGCAGTTGGGTGAGAACAGTAGTATCCATCATTCTAAACACACTATATAAACTCGTGGCAAGTTTTTAATGAAAGGCTGATGAAGCTCAATCTGAGAGCCAGAGCCATGAATAGAGTGATAGTGGGAGTGTATACCCCTCGCCGTTGAAGGTAAAAGAAGATTTTGAACAGATGCTGATAGAGACTATTGAAGCCGTTCCAAGAGGCCATGACTTGATACCGACAGGAGATTTAATAGCAGAATAGAGAAAGAGAGGAATAGTAAGGCTACTGGGATGTAAGGAGAGGATGTTTGGAATGACAATGGGAAAAGACTGGTGGATTTATTGGAGAAGTATGAATTACAAGTAGAAAATATATTCTTTGCTCACAAGGACATACATGGTACGACCGTACAAGAGGGTTGAAATCAGTTATATCCCCTATACTTTCAGAGGTTGCGTTGTACAAAAGAGGCCGCAATATGCTGAGCAGCCTGAGATCTTAAGTTATAACTTGGGCAGTTTAAGGGAAGATACTACTATACACTTATACCAAAAGCGACTGGCAAACAAATTAGAGAGTGCAGAGAGAACAGCAGAGCGGAATATGGGCATAAATAGAAGGCCGTAGATGAAGCAGCGAAAGAAGCATGTGGAGAGTATGAGAAGAAGATGAAACCAGTTAGGTGTCATGCAGAAATAGCAGAGATGATTGAAAGGAAAAGAAGAAGCTTAACTGACGTTCCCGAATGCGAATGACACCTCAAAGTAGAGATAGATATACACTACTGGCCATTAAAATCGCTACACCACGAAGATGACGTGCTACAGACGCGAAATTTAACCGACAGGAAGAAGATGCTGTGATATGCAAATAATTAGCTTTTCAGCGCATTCACACAAGGTTGGCGCCGGTGGCACCCTGACATGACACGAGAAAATTTTCCAACCGATTTCTCATACACAAACAGCAGTTGACCGGCGTTGCCTGGTGAAACGTTGTTGTGATGCCTCGTGCAAGGAGCAGAAATGCGTACCATCACGTTTCCGACTTTGATAAAGGTCGGATTGTAGCCTATCGCGATTGCGGTTTATCGTATCGCGACATTGCTGCTCGCGTTGGTCGAGATCCAATGACTGTTAGCACAATATGGAATCGGTGGGTTCAGGAGGGTAATACGGAACGCCGTGCTGGATCCCAACGGCCTCGTATCACTAGCATTCGAGATGGTGCATCTTATCCGCATGGCTGTAACGGATCGTGCAGCCACGTCTCCAACCCTGAGCCAACAGATGGGGACGTTTGCAAGACAACAACCGTCTGCACGAACAGTTTGACAACGTTTGCAGCAGCATGGACTATCACCTCGGAGACCATGGCTGGGGTTACCCTTGACGCTGCATCACAGACAGGAGCGCCTGCGATGGTGTATTCAACGACAAACCTGGGTGCACGAATGGCAAAACGCCTTTTTTTCGGATGAACCCAGGTTCTGTTTACAGCATCATGATGGTCGCATCCGTGTTTGGCAACATCGCGGTGAACGCACATTGGAAGCGTGTATTCGTCATCGCCATACTGGCGTATCACCCGGCGTGATGGTATGGGGTGCCATTGGTTACACGTCTCGGTCACCTCTTGTTCGCACTGACGGCACTTTGAACAGTGGACGTTACATTTCAGATGTGTTACGACCTGTGGCTCTACCCTTCATTCGAACCCTGCGAAACCCTACATTTCAGCAGGATAATACACGACCGCATGTTGCAGGTCCTGTACGGGCCTTTCTGGATACTGAAAATGTTCGACTGCTGCCCTGGCCAGTACATTCCCCAGATCTCTCACCAATTGAAAACGTCTGGTCAATGGTGGCCGAGCAACTGGCTCGTCACAATACGCCAGTCACTACTCTTGATGAACTGTGGTATCGTGTTGACGCTGCATGGGCAGCTGTACCTGTACACGCCATCGAGGCTCTGTTTGACTCAATGCCCAGGCGTATGAAGGCCGTTATTACGGCCAGAGGTGGTTGTTCTGGGTACTGATTTCTCAGGATCTATTCACCCAAATTGCGTGAAAATTTAATCACATGTCAGTTCTAGTATAATATATTTGTCCAATGAATACCCGCTTATCATCTGCATTTCTTCTTAATGTAAGAATTGTAATTGCCAGTAGTGTAGAACACCAAATAGAGAAGTAAAATGACAATCCGTGAAAAGGAAAAACAAGACATGGAAAGAAAGATGTGATTATGCAGAGACGATGATTGGCGGGGCTCGTAGTGCTGAGGCATGGAGAACAATCAGGTCAATGC
The DNA here is from genome assembly GCF_021461395.2 of Schistocerca americana. Lineage (NCBI taxonomy): Eukaryota > Metazoa > Arthropoda > Insecta > Orthoptera > Acrididae > Schistocerca > Schistocerca americana. Next base: position 319,984,253 of record NC_060121.1, on the reverse strand, counting down.
GAGTGTCACGTAATGGGAAGTTACGTCATAATAATATTAGTCATGGTCCATGGACAACGTATTTTAAAGATTTATTACAGGAAAGTCACATAAATGTGAAGTGAGGATGCTACAGGAGTTATTATGGCGTTTAGATATAAAAGTTCTGCGACAGGCTGTGAGGAGCTGTAAGATGAAGAGGGCACCAGAGCGTGGATCAATGTATCCAGAACTGGTGAAGTTTGGTCCACCGAAATTGTTGTAGATGGTAAGAAGGATGTTTGAAAGAGTATTAAATGGAAAAGATGTTCCATCGGAATGGAAAACACGTTACAAAAGACCGGTGCATAAGAAAGTTTCACGTAATGAGCCAAATAATTATAGATGACTGTCAGTGATCCCCGTCATTGGAAGACTGTACTCGAAGGTATTGAAAGACCTGGTAGAGAAAGAAACAAGTCACAAGCAGTACGAAGAGCAAGCAGGATTCCTAGCTGTAAGATCGGTAATGGGCATCTTCACAATGAAAGTAATATGTTAAAAATGCCAAAGGTTCGACAGGAGACGCATGATGTACTGATTGACCTAGCGAGAGCATACGATAATATACCCACCAACAAACTGTGGGAAAAATTGAAAAGATGCATTTAGACCAAAGACTGCCAAAGGTTGTTATGAAATTACAGTAAAATAACACAGCGAGAGAAAGGATTGGAAATAACTGGACAAAAGAATTCCAAGTGAACAGAGGTCTGTAGCAGGGATGTGGGCTGCCACCGACCCTCTTTAGCCCGTACCTAGGAGCAATCCTGCAGACTTGGCATAGAAAATGCCAGGTTTTAGGAGTGACATTAGAGGACAGGCACATATTTCGCCTATATTTTTCAGAGGGCCAGATTGTACTAGCTAAATATGAAGTTGATGTGACCTATATGACAAGAAAGGTTAAAGAGGAATACATCAAGGCTGGGCTGAAGATGAACATGAATAAGAGTGAGTACTTGACTGTTGGAACGAAAAAAGTAAATAATTTCGTGGTAGATGGAGAAGTAATTGTAGGTGTGGAAAAGACAAAATATCTTGGGATATCACTTCTTAAACAGAGCACAAGCAGTGACGAAATCACTCGTAGGATTAATAATGGACGAGCTGTAACAACAGCAATGAAATCTGTTCTGTGGAAGAAAAAGAACAACAACCTAGAAGAGAATGTATAAGACTGTAGTTCAGAGTGCAGTTTTGCACGGAGCAAAGGCCTGTAACGTTAACAAAAAAGAATTACTTAAGACGAAGCTCGGGGCTCGAGCTGTACTAGAATGGATAGGACAAGAAATAACTTAATCCGACAAAGGATGAAAATAGGTAATGATATCTGTGACGACATCCAACAAAAACAGTTGATGTGGTTTGGCCACAAGAATGGAATAAATGAAGACAGGATCCCAGATAGGATACTACGAAGGATTCCATCCCATCGGAAGAAAAGAGTTCACCCACGACGCAACCGGCAAAATGATGTGGAGGAGCCAATGGAAACAAGGAACTTGACTGTTGAGGAAAGTCAGGACACAAGAACATGGCGACACGGGCGGGACGCGGCGTCAGCCGTAGATAAAGAGCACGAGGATGAAGAAGAGGAAAATAATATTTTTCTTCCTGCTTGGCATTATACAGTGTCTTCACCGAGTCGGCATGTTGTGTAATGGATTTGGCAGTGTTACTGGTAGAGAATGGCGGATGTCCTTCCTGCAGCTGTTTCGCCGCTCGTTTAGGCAAATCCGGCTACTGCCAAATCTCCACCTCAGAAGAAATAATACACAAATATATAAACAAAATCACGAGAAACAGAGGACCCCACAAATCTATATGTATATTTACACCCCGCCACCCATCTTGTAGTGTGTGGCAGTGGATACTTTGCGTACTATGGACACATCCCCATTTGTTGTTCCAGTCAAGGATAATGTGCGAGAGAAACGATTGTTGATAGGCCCCTGTGTGAGCTTGAGTCTCTGATGTTTCCATCTAGGTCTTTTCGCAAGGTATTCGTAGGAGCACGTTGTATACTGGCTCGTTTCTAGGGACTTACACTGTGTTACACAACGCCACTCTTGACGCGTCTGTCACTGTAGTTGAATGAGCACCGCCGCGAAGCTTTCGCGCTTATTAACCTATGACGAAACATGCCGCTGTTGTTTAGGATCTTCTCTGTTTCCTCTACCAATCCTCTCTGGTGCGGATTCCGGACTGACTAGCAGTATTCATGTAGAGACAGGGTTTCTCAAGCCATATCGTTCGTGAATGCATTATATTTCCTGAGGATTCTTCTGCCTCACCTGCGATTAGTTTTACCTTGTCGTTCCACTTTAAATCGCTCAGGTATTTAATAGATGTGACAGATTCCTCCGATTGTTTGGCAATTTTGTAATCATACAATAATGGGACTCTCCGCCTCTTTCTGCGCAAAACGTTACATCCGTTTATACTAAGTTTCAGCTGCCAATCTCTGCACCCAGCTTTGATCTTCTTCAGGTCTTCTAGCGTTGCGATTTCTCACAAGAGCATCGCAACCGCGAACTGCCTCGTGAAGCTTACGCTATCCACAAGTTCATTTATACCCCGCTTCTGTAGCCGAGTTCGCTATAGTGGAGGTGAGCAGATTTGAATCCTGGTGACGCATAGAATTTTCACTGTCATTATTTGGCTGAGAAGAGGAGAAGAGGTGCCGGCTTAAAGTTCGTAATCGCTTGTCACTGGATCAATGTCATGCATTAAATTCGAAATCTCTCCACAGTGTCTCATGAAATGAGGGCAAGTGACATGCGTCGAATGAGGATGTTAAGCTCGATGGCCCCCTTGGTGCTGTTCGAGAGGAATGTGCACCTTGTTTCACCCTCTCCCTTCTCTCATCATCATCATACAACACACCGCACCATTACTGTCATCTACACAAATACGCATACGACGTAACTCTCATGCATCCGCGAGGAAAGTGGTCAATATGCTCCATGGAGTCACATCTCTCGTGACAGGTGGCTGAACGCACCCCGTGAGATACACCAGCCACACGACATTTACATTTTTTAGTTCATACATACACACTGATAAGTACATTAGTGTATAGTCGCAATACACCTACTTGGGGAGCGAGAGTGACATCCGCGTGTCAGGGGATGGCCTGAAGATCGTGCTGTGTATTGAAACCGGTAGCCGGCCGGTGTGGCCGAGTGATTCTAAGCGCTTCAGTCTGGAACCACGCGACCGCTACGGTCGCAGGTTCGAATCCTGTCTCGGGATGTGTGTGATGTCCTTAGATTAGTTACGTTTAAGTAGTTCTAAGTTCTAGGGGACTGAGACCTCAGATGTTAAGTCCCATAGTGCTCAGAGCCATTTGAATCAGTAGGTATATAAAAAGACAATGCATTTGCGAGGTTGTCATTCGTATTCAGGTGATTCATGTGAAAAGATATCCGACGTGATTATGTTCGAATGACGGGAATCAGCAGGTTGTGAACGTGCAATGGTAGTTTCCTTTTCGGAAATCGTTAGGGGATTCAGTATGTCGAAATCCACAGTGTCAAGAGTGCCCCGAGAATATCACAATTCAGGCTTTACCTCTCACCACGGAGAACACAGAGGCCGACGGCCTTCACTTAATGACCTAGAGCAGCTGCGTTTGCGTAGCGTTGTAAATGCTAACAGAAAAGCAACACTGCGTGAAATAACCCCAGAAATCAATGGGGGACGTACGACGGACGTATCCATTGGAACAAGGCGGCGAAATTTCCTGTTAATGGGCTGTGGAAACAGACGACCGACGAGAGTGCCTTTGCTAACAGCACAACAGCGCCTGCAGCCCCTTTCCTGGGCTCGTGACCACATCGGTTGAACCCTAGACGACAGGAAAACCGTGGCCTGGTCAGATGAGTTCCGATTTCAGACATGATGGTAGGGTCAAGTTTGCCTCACACGCCAAGGAGCTCTGGACCCAAATTGTCAACAAGGTACTGTGCAAGCTGGTGGTATTTCCATACTGGTGTGGGCTGTGTTTATAAGTAATGACCTGCGTCCTCTGCTCCTACTGAAGCGATCATTCACTGGAAATGGTTATGTTCGGCTACTTGGAGACCATTTGCAGCCATTCATGGACCTCTTAAGTTCCCAAACATCAATGGAAATTTTATGAAAGATAATGCGCCATGTCACTGGGTAATAGTTGTTTACTATTACTCTGACGAACATTCTGGCCGATTCGAGCGAATGATCTGGCCGCCCATCGAACATTTACGGAGCAGAATCGAGACGTCAGTTCGTGCCCAACATCCTGCACCGGCAACACTTTCGCTGTTATTGACTGGCATAAAGGCGGCATGGCTCAGTATGTCTGCTGAGTACTTACGGCGACTAGTTGAGTCCATGCTAAGATGTGTTGCTGCACTACGCTGTGGCAAAGGCGGTCCCACACGATATTGGGACGTATCCCATGACTTTTGTCTCCGTATAAGCTATGACTGTGGACTAAAAACACACACTTCTTACCTAATGTATGTATGTCGAAAATGTGTCTTAAATATACGAGGGTTGGAACTTGAATAGTGCCAACTATTTATTTGCAATGGTTCCAATGGCTTTGAGCACTATAGGACTTAATATCTGATGTCATCAGAACCCTAGAACTTAGAACTACTTAAACCTAAGGACATCACACACATCCATGCCCGAGGCAGGATTCGAACCTGCGACCGTAGCGGTCGCGCGGTTCCAGACTGTAGCGCCTAGAACCGCTCGGCCACTCCGGCCGGCCTATTTATTTACAGCTCGTACAAAATAGATACGTGTTTCAAAGTTTTGCTGACCTTCGAAGTAGTCACCAGCAATATATATAATGCGCTGCCAGCGATGTGTAGGGTTAAGGATACTCTTAGCAGTGCCAGTTCTGTTGACAGTTCGAGTGGCGCGGTCTTTTGCCCGACGAACTTGTAGCAGTTCTGAAGCGAATGCCGTGAAGTGTTTCCTTCAGTTTAGAAATCGAGTTGAACTCACGAGGGCTTATGTCAGGGGAGTGCAGTAGGTGGTATAGCATTTAGCAGCCCCATCAATCAAATAAATCAGTAACAGCTTGCACTGTACGTGCTTGAGCATTGTCCTGCAAAATGATGGTCAGGTCCTGCAGAAAGTGTCATCACTTCTGTCTGCAAGCTGGTCGTAGGTTGTGTTCCAAAAATGAACTGCATAGAGACAAAATTAATGACACTTTCTGCAGGACCTGACCATCATTTTACAGGACAATGCCCAAGCACGCACAGTGCAAGCTGTTGCGATTTGTTTGACTGATGGGGCTGCTAAGTGCTGTACCACCTACTGCACTCCTCTGACTTAAGCCCTCGTAAGTTCAACTCGATTTCTAAACTGATGGAAACACTTCACGGCATTCGCTTCAGAACTGCTACAAATTCGTCGGGCAATAGACCGCGCCGCTCGAACTGTCAACACAACTGGCACTGCTGAAAGTATCCTACGACTTCTACATCGCTGGGTGTGGGTTATACATAATGCTGGTGACTACTTTGAAGGTCAGTAAAACTTTGAAACACGTATCTATTTTGTACGAGCTGTAAAAAAAATAGTTGCCACTATTAAAGTTCCAACCTTCGTATATATTGTGAACAGTAAAACTCAGCTCCCTTGGGATACTCCTGATGTTATTTTTATGTCTAAATATTTCCCTCCGTTATGAATGGCAAGCTGTGTTCAATACACTAACAACTATTCAAATTCACAAAGCTGGTCTGATATTCCGTATTTTCATATTTCAGCACAATTTAGAAACGTATCTGGCGCCTTCCTAAAGTCAAGGTGCACAGTAGCAACCTGGACACCGATATTTGGTCCTCATGGAGAAACAGAACGTAGACTCTTAACCAGCACGTATGTGTCATTTTTGTTGCAGATCTTAGTGTCACGTATACATGGTTTATGTGGATTGCGATTAACTTGCCCGCCCTTCCCACACCAGTGACTTGACAAACTTTATACGCAAGTAGCCGCTTGTCGAGGCTTTAACTGTTATTGCTTGTTATGTTACAGATGTATTGTAGCATGCCCTCGCCTTCTTGTTGCAGAATGTAACATCAGATGATGGAGCAACAGTCTTCGAAACTAAAAGTGCTGGTTGTAAATAGAAGGGGATCGCTGCTATCAGCTGCAGCGGGACATAACGCGGAGTCAGCGGCGATGAGTGAAAACATGCATCAGTCTGGGATTCGAACGCGGGATCTCCTGCTTACCAGACAAGTGGGTTAACCACTGCGTCATCCGGGACACAGCGCTACCGCAACTTATCTTGGCGCTTCTCACAGCCAGTCCACATTGGCATTCAGCGCCACCTGTCCCCAGTGCCTGTCTATTTTACTCCCGTGCGCTACTCTGAGATTCCCACAGAGATCGGACGTATTTGTGACCCGCACTGAAGAAAGTGAACCCGTTGTCCAGCTAGGCGAATCAGTTATATGAATGCCTGGTGTCTGTGCTTTCGGACATCTCTGAACGAACAGACGCCACACATTTATATAACTACATTCAGCTCATAAATTAAGGATAAATCTGACACATGGTGAAACAAATCACGGGTGGGCGGTTTTCGGGTTTAAATCACCTCGGGATATGACTGTGCAGTGCATTTGACATGCGATCGTCGCAGGCTGGCACTGACAGGAGTCCACATACGCAGAGGTGTGTTGGTGCATGTCAGGTACGGTGCAGCGAGTAGCTGTGCAGACGTTTTCAGACGTGGTAGTGGTGACTGTGTATCGAAAATGACTCAAAAATATATTGATGACATTATGAGGGGTAGAATACTAGGGCGACTGCAGGCTGGTCAAACACAGCAGGTCGTAGCATCAGCCCTCCATGTGCCACAACGTGTGATCTCAAGATTACGGCAACGATTCCAGTAGACAGGAAACGTGTCCAGGCGCTACAGTACGTGACGTCCACAGTGTACAACACCACAAGAAGACCGATATCTCACCATCAGTGCCCGCAGTCGTCCACGGAGCACTGCAGGTAGCCTTGCTCTGGACCTTACCGCAGCCACTGGAACAGTTGTCTCCAGACACACAGTCTACAGACGGCTGAACAGACATAGTTTATTCGTCCGGAGATCTGCAAGGTGCATTCCACTGACCGGTGGTCACAGGAGACCTCGTAAAGCCTGTGTGTGTGTGAAATATTATGGGACTTAACTGCTAACGTCATCAGTCCCTAAGCTTACACACTACTTAACCTAAATTATCCTAAGGACAAACACACAAACCCATGCCCGGGGGAGGATTCGAACCTCCGCTGGGACTAGCCGCACAGTCCCTGATTGTAGCGCCTTAGACCGCACGGCTAATCCCACGCGGCGTTAAGCCTGATGTCAAGAACACAGTACATGGTCATTGGAACAATGGTCCCAGGTTATGTTCACGGGCGACTACAGGTATAGTCTGAATAGTGAGTACAGCATTGTATGGTAGTGAAACATGGACTGTGAAAAAACCGGAACAGAAGAGAATCGAAGCATTCGAGATGTTGTGCTATAGACGAATGTTGAAAATTAGGTGGACTGATAAGGTAAGAAATGAGGAGGTTCTACACAGAATCGGAGAGGTAAGGTATATGTGGAAAACACTGATAAGGAGAAGGGACAGGATGATAGGACATCTGCTAAGACATGATGGAATGACTTCCATGGTACTAGAGGGAGCTGTAGAGGGGAAAAACTGTAGGGGAAGACAGAGATTGGAATACGTCAAGCAAATAATTGAGGACGTAGGTTGCAAGTGCTACTCTGAGATGAAGTTAGCACAGGAAAGGAATTCGTGGCGGGCGCATCAAACCAGTCAGTAGACAGATGACAAAAAAAAAAAAAAAAAGTGATTCTCGCCGGGTTTTCATCTGGCGTGAACCAGGAACCAGATACCAACCCCTTAATGTCCTTGAAAGGGACCCCTATGTAGGTCATGGTTTGATTGGCTTGGGGTTATTATTGGTGCACGTAGACACCTGCAAGTCTTTGACAGAGGAACTGTAACAGGTTAGGTGTATCGAGACGTCATTTTGCACCAGTATGTTCGCCTTTTCAGGGTGCAGTAGGCCCCACCTTCCTCCTGATGGATGATAACGGACGACCCCACTGAGCTGCCATCGTGGAGGAGTACCTTGAAACAGAGGATATCAGGTGAATGGAGTGGCCTGCCTGTTCTCCAGTCCTAAACCCCTTCGAGCACGTCTGGTATGCTCTCGGTCGACGTATCGCTGCACTTCTTCAAACCACTACGACACTTCAGGAGCTCCGACAGGCTCTGGTGCAAGAGTGGGGGGCTATACCCCAGCAGCTGCTCGACCATCAGATCCTGAGTATGCCAACCGATTGTGCGGCCTGTGTACATGTGCATGGTGATCATATCCCATATTGGTGTCGGGGTACACGGGCAGGAAACACTGGCGTTTTGTAGCACATGTGTTTCGGGACTGTTTTCTCAAGGTATCACCAATACCGTTGACTTACAGATTTGTGTCGTGTCCGTTCCCTATGTGCCTATGCTATTAGTGCCAGTTTTGTGTAGTGCCACGTTGTGTGGCACCACATTCTGCAATTATCCTTAATTTATGATCATGAATGTAGTAGTGGTATTAAAATGTCATTTGCAAGTGAAGCGGATTTCTCAATGTTACGAATATGGTCCTCCGTTGTGGTTGTTCTTCGAATCAGGAATTCACTGTAACTAAGTAAATTTTGCTCTACATCGTACACCTTGCTTGCAGCGTTAGTGATACGCGAGACTCGGGCCCAAATGGCTTGTTAAGACAAAGCCGTGGTGGAAGTTTTGCATGTAAACGGTGGAGTTGACGCGCGCGCCGAAGCTCACGGTTTTAGCTGCCGGTGCTTGGCCGACAGAAGGCCTCGCCCGATAAACTGACTCGGGGTAGCGCCTACACGCCTCGGCACTCTCTTTTCCCGATAATATTTCGTGTTGGGTGAAAGCGAACGCGTGAGAGCGCCCCGTCTGCCTTCACTTGCCCGGAGGCGGCGGATGTGTGTGACGACACGACCGGCGACCGCAGATCAGCACAAGAAGACGCCAGAGTAGCAAGAAAACGATTGCGCGCGTGTCCGAGTCCGCAACCTGACGCGCCTCCGGCGACTGCTTACTAGCTCTCTCACTAGGCGGCAGGCGACGTCACTGACACATCTACAGGGCGAAGAGTATTTAAACCGACAAACTCTGGGAGGTTGTAGGGGACATCAAAACAAGTATTTTTGCCTAATGTCATTTTTTCCTATGAGGATTATTTAAACCAGTGGAGGTCGTATTACGATCAGTTGTAGGCAACTTCTGTCCACCAGTGTAGTAGGGTATTGTCTCTGTTTACTAATGGAGCGACACACCGGGAGTGAGTTCAGTGATATGGTTGGTGCGTACTACGTAGCGCACCACAACGGACGAGCTGCACAGCGGATTTATCAACAACAATATCCTAATCAAAATGGTTCAAATGGCTCTGAGCACTATGGGACTTAACATCTGTGGTCATCAGTCCTCTAGAACTTAGAACTACTTAAACCTAAATAACCTAAGGACATCACACACATCCATGCCCGAGGCAGGATCCGAACCTGCGACCGTAGCGGTCACGCGGTTCCGGACTAAAGTGCCTAGAACCGCACTGCTACACCGGCCGGCCAATATCCTAACCGCCGTATCCCGCATCATACGACCTTTGCTGCTGTGTACCAGCGTCTGCGTGAGACCAGGTCATTTAGCAGATTACCTGGACAGGGACGCCGGTTACAACGCTGCAGCTTGAGGAATATGTCTTCCAGCATGTGGAGAGGGACCATTCAATCAGCACTCGTGCAATTGCACGTAACATGGGGACGAATCAGACGAATGTAATAACAGTCCTTCGAGAACAATTGTTACGTCCATTTCACTTACAGAGTGTCCACAACCTGGAACCAGTTGATTATCCACCCAGAGCACATTTTTCGCAGTGGTACCTGGAACAGCAAAGTTCGGGCATGATGGAGTCTTCAACATGCACATTTCGCATGTTTGGAGTTAGGATAACGCACATGCCACAGTTACTACCGCTCATCAACAGCGGTTCTTCGTTAATGTGTGGGTCGGTGTTGTTGGGGACTGTTTAATTGGGCCGTATCTGCTACCTAGACCATTAAATGGGAGGCACTATTACAATTTTCTCGCCAGAGCATTGCCAGAATTGCTGGAAGACGTCTCGCTCCCCACAAGACAACGCATGTGGTTCCAACATGACGGGGCGCCGGCACATTTCAGTCGTCGTGTGCATCGATTCCTGGACCGACGGTTCCCAGAAACGTGGATTGGCAGAGGTGGTCCTGTACCATGGCCTGCTCGATCCCCAGATATGTCCCCTCCGGACTTTTTTTGTGTGGGGATAGATGCGCAACCTTGTTTACGCAACTCCTGTTGCATCAGAAGAGGATCTGGTTGCCCGGATAGTAGCAGCAGCAGGAACAATTCAGGTTACTCCTGGGGTTTTTGCCCGTGTCAGACAGAACATGATCTGACAGTGTAACCTTTGTTTACGTGTCAGTGGAGGCATTTTTGAAAATCTACTGTAACTGAAATTGAGTTGTGTCAAAGTGTTGTCTCTTGGTCATAAAAAATAGAAACGTGTTTGTTGGTTTAATTAATTTGCCACCAGAGAAATCTTCCTCTACCGGTTTAAATACTCCTCACAGGAAAACATGACATTAGGGAAGAATATTTGTTTTGATGTCCCCTGCAACCTCCCAGAGTTTGTCGGTTTAAATACTTTTCACCCTGTACATCTACATCTACATCCATACTCCGCAAGCCACCTGACGGTGTTTGGCGAAGCGTACCTTGAGTACATCTATCAGTTCTCCCTTCTATTCCAGTCTCGTATTGTTCGTGGAAAGAAGGATTGTCGGTATGCCTCTTTGTCGGCTCTAATCTCTCTGATTTTATCCTCATGGTCTCTTCGCGAGATATACGTAGGAGGGAGCAATATACTGCTTGCCTCCTCGATGAAGGTATGTTCTCGAAACTTCAACAAACGTACCGAGCTATTGAGCGTCTCTCCTGCAAAGTCTTCCACTGGAGTTTATCTGTCATCTCCGTAACGCTTTCGCGACTACCAAATGATCCTGTAACGAAGCGCTCAACTCTCCATTGAATCTTCTCTATCTCTTCTATCAACCCTATCTGGCACGGATCCCACACCGGTGACCAGTATTCAAGCAGTGGGCGAACAAGTGTACTGTAACCCACTTCCTTTGTTTTCGGATTGCATTTCCTTAGGATTCTCCCAATGAATCTCAGTCTGGCATATGATTTACTGACGATCAACTTTATATGATCATTCCATTTTAAATCACTCCTAATGCGTACTCCCAGATAATTTATGGAATTAACTGCTTCCAGTTGCTGACCTGCTATATGGTAGCTAAATGGTAAGGGATCTTTCTTTCTATGTATTCGCAGCACATTACATTTGTCTACATTGAGATTCAACTGCCATTCCCTGCACCATGCGTCAATTCGCTGCAGATCCTCCTGCATTTCAGTACAATTTTCCATTGTTACAACCTCTCGATATACCACAGCATCATCCGCAAAAAGCCTCAGTGAACCTCCGATGTTATCCACAAGGTCATTTATGTATATTGTGAATAGCAGCTGTCCTACGACACTCCCCTGTGGCAAACCTGAAATCACTCTTACTTCGGAAGATTTCTCGCCATTCTTCTGCAACTGTCTGCGTGTCAGATCTGCTACAACTGTGAAACGCACTGCAGAGGATAATTCTCATTGTAACTCGTACTAGGGTTTCTTCTCGTTCCATTCCCGTGTGAAGCGCGGAAAGAATGTTTATAGGGAAACTTGTATCACTTAGCTGCTTCGGGCGTTTCAAATATTCAACAACTGCACTTAAAAATTTGTGACGGGACCGGTACTCCAACCCTGACTGTTTCTCGCGAACGGTCGCCTTGATCACCTCAGCCATCCGGCTACGATTCCCGTCTGAATCAAATTAGCAAGTGATAGTCACCAATGATGTTGCGACCCCATCCATTTTCCCTGTTACTCGCTGCCTCATTGTATTTCCACAATGGGGGACGAACGATGTTATGCATCCGCATTTTACCCGTCGAGGCGTACCTATATAATATCCGAAAGAATACACGTCACACGTATTATTGGAAAGAATGATTGTTTAAACGCCCCTGTGGTGCTGTGCGATTACTCTAATATTGTCTTCGAGTTTCCTACAGGAGCGGTACATTTGGGGTGGATGGGCAGGGATTCTAGTGCCCTGCTAGATTGATCAGTGAATGCTAGTTCTTCAAACACTGTAATTGGGTTTTCACGAGATACAAAATCAAAAATATTCTGCCACCTATTAATGTTATTAATAAGGGGCAACTTGGATATTCGGGAGTCCAGCCGGATGTTCGCGTCGTTCTCGCATGATATTTCAACAGTGTGCCTCGCTGTCTTCTTGAGGTGCTACCTGAGACTGGTCCTTGGGTCGATCGAGTCCAGTATTTACGCCTGGAAGGAACTGGGCGTTCCCTAATCGGTGCGCGCCAAGTCGAGTCTTCCGTCTGTGGTCCGCGCCCGCCAGACTCGGGTTCAATGGACCCCTCCAGTCGCGGATGTTCCGACTGCTGTCCGCGCCCGTTTTGGCCGTCCTCAACGGTTGTGGTCGTCATCTGAGGTGTGTCAGACCCGATCTGAGATGTTGAATACTCTGTCTCATGACTTTTACTATGATTTCCAGCCGAGTCTGGCGGGCGCGGACCACAGACGGAACACTCGACTCGGCGCGGACCGATTAGGGAACGCCCGGCTCCTTCCAGGCATAAATACTGGACTCGATAGACCCAAGGACCAGTTTCAGGTAGCACCTGAAGAAGACAGCGAGGCACGCTGTTGAAATATCGTGCGAGAACGACTCGAACATCCGACTGGATTCCCAAATATCCAAGATGTCAACAGACTGCCGGGAAAGCATGAAGAATTAAATAAGGGGCATGCTCATTCTCGTCTTCGTGACGGCTAGCAATCTCTTGATACACTTTTAATCAGATGTCTTATATTTCTGAAGCAATCACAGACCATTCCATGTAGGCTTTCACGGCCGGCGTCTTTATCAGTAAACTCTTCCGGGCTAAGTTGCCGTGGTCGATCTGTAGAACTTCTTCTCCCTGACGTTTCGTTCTCAACTACGGAGAACATCTTCCGAGGTGAGTCGACGACTGGCTGCTAGGAGCTGGGGCCGCCGCTTATATAGAAGTCGTAGGGGGCGCCACCACACGTCACATGGCGTCGATGTGCAGCTATCTCTGGCTATCGTCTGTTCTCTCGATTGCAGGCAATCGATTGTCACGTGATTGATGCAACGTCGACCGCCATATCTTATCCAATTTTAATCCTTCTTCTTTACGATTAAAATTGTATTGATGTTTGTGGATTTCAATTGCCTCTCTATACATACGTGTTAATAGTGCGACGTCCTCGCTAGCACGCTTGTTTCCCCAAATTTTATGTCGTGATCTCCATCGTTAAAAACATGTTCCGCTACTGCCGATTTGTCGATATGTCCCAAGCGACAGTTTCTTTTGTGCTCCGTCAACCGTGTATTGATGCTTCTTTTTGTAGTTCCTATGTAAACCCTGCCGCAACTACACGGAATTTTATATACCCCTGGGGTGGCTAGGGGGTGACGAGCATCTTTTGTTGATCTTAGGCATTCACTAATTTTCTTAGTAGGTCTAAAAATGGTCTCTACCTGAAACTTGGCTAGTACTTTTCCAATGCGATCCGTGATATTATGGATGAACGGAAGAAATACTTTTCCAGCTGATGGTTGTTGCTGTCTCCTATTTTTAGGCATTTTTCTATTTGGGTGAAGTGCTCGATTAATCTCGTTTTTCGTATAACCATTTTTCGCAAAGGCCATTCGTAAATGATTTAGTTCTTCTTGTAAGTAGCCTGGTTCACAAATATTATTGGCCCTATCCACTAGTGTTTTTATGACCCCCCTCTTTTGCCTAGGGTGGTGGTTTGAGTTCTTATGGAGGTAGCGATCGGTATGTGTACCTTTCCTGTAGACCTTATGGCCTAAGGTCCCATCCGCCCGTTTGATAACTGATACATCCAAGAAGTTAAGTTGTCCATTCTTCTCCTTCTCCATAGTAAATTTAATCTTTGGGTTGATGCTATTTAAGTGTACCAGAAAATCATTCAAGTCTTCTTCCTCATGATTCCATATTACAAAGGTATTATCCACATACCGATACCACTTCGAGGGGCTTTTATTGGCCGACTGCAATGCTTGATGTTCAAAATATTCCATGAATAAATTCGCAATTGCGGGACATAGGGGGCTTCCTATGGCTACCCCATCGATCTGTTCATAAAATTCACCATTGTACTGAAAATAGGTTGAGGATAGACAGTGTTGGATCAAGGCTACTATATCAGTAGGGAACATATTGGCTATATGGGAGAGAGCTTCATCAACTGTAACCATCGTGAACAAAGACACTATATCAAAACTGACAAGTTTGTCATTAGGACACTCCTAAATGCTCATTGTTCCATGTCCGTCAGCACAGGAGATCTGCCTGGTCTTTGTTCAGCTGTGTTGTTCCTCCGCGTTTCCACTTCTCAATCATATTAGCAACAGCTGCTGATAATTCTTCAGGGTTGCATGGCCGTGGTCCATATAACTCTTCTGTCTCTGTCGTTTCGTCCAAAGCTACGTTGGACATCTTCGTGGGTGCTCCTGGTTGTGCTCAGTCTGCCGACTGACGAGTCGGACGTCGAAGAACGGCCTAAATACCGTGGAAAGTCGGCGTGGTCGGGATTTCACGTGATAGCAGAGACAAACCTTGTCAAGGATAAAATATAACTATCGATCATAGTACGTCAAAGATAAAAACTTCTCATAGATGCTGTAGCGCCACTGTCCATATATCGCTGAGTTTCATAGCTTCTTCTTTTCTGTTAAAATTATCCCCATGTTTATATATTTCGATGGCTTATCTATACAGCCGTGGATAATAGTTCGCCGTAGTACATATAAACTTCAGTTTCCGAAAATTTCACTACGTGATCACCCGACAGAAGAGCGTGTTCCGCCGCGGCTGACTAGTCTGTTTTCCCTAGTCGGCAAAGACTTTTATGTCCCTTCAACCGTGTATTCACACTTCTCTCTGTAATTCCAGTGTTGACCCTACCACATGTACACCACTTGCAGACAGAGGGGGACGTTTATCCTTAACGGAACGATGTGCTTGGCCTATTTTCTCAGTTGGTTTGAAAATCGGTGGAACGCTATGTTTCCTTAAAATCTTTCCGATTTGACCCGTCACTTTTCTGAAGAAGGGTAGAGAGACCGTGTTCTTCCATCGCTGTGTCCTATCTTTGTCCTTAGCCCTCCTGTATAAAATAGGCCAAACACTTCGTTCCGTTAAGGATAAACCTCCCCCTCTGCAATTGGTGTATACAAGATTCTGTGTACATGTGGTAGGGTCTACATTGGAACTACAAAGAGAAGTATGAATGAGTGGTTGAAGGAACATAAAAGTCTTTGCCGTCTAGGGAAAACAGACTAGTCAGCCGTGGCGAAACATGCTCTTCAGTCGGGTGATCACGTAGTGAAATTTTCGGAAACTGAAGGTTATATATACTATAGATAAGCCGTCGAAATATATAAACATGGGGATAATTTTAACAGAAAAGGAGGAGCTATGAAACTCAGCGATATACGGACAGTGGCGCTACAGTATCTATGAGAAGTTTTTATCTTTGACGTACTATGATCGATAGTTATATTTTATCCTTGACAAGGTTTGTCTCTGCTATCACGTGAAATCCAGACCACGCTCATTTTCCACGGTATTTAGGCTGTTCTTCGACTCGTCAGTCGGCAAGACTCAGCATAACCAGGAGCACCTCTGAAGATGTCCAACGTAGCTTTGGACGTGGAACGTCCCCTTTGAAAAATTTATACAAGACTGTGCTTAAACTGACACACAATATTTTTAGCGCAACGCAATCTGACTTTCAAAAATCCCTACAAAAGAATGGCCCTGACAAACATTAACCTATACGTTTCACAAATCACTTACCTTACCAAAAATCTTCGTTACTCGAACTACTTCAATACAGCAAGCGCCACTACTGCCAGCTAAATAAAAGATTCAAACTACGGAAGGCACTAACTACTGATAGGCATAGTTAGCAAATGAAAGATTTTGATAGAGAACAAATGATGTATTTACCTTAATAGTCATAATATATATAGCAGTTCATGACATCCAGTCTTACAAATTTCAAAACTCCGCAATCTTTCTCCCCACGTCCACCACTGCTGGCGGCTCACATCCAACTGCGCAACGCTACGCGCTGTTAACATCCAGCTGCCGCTGCCCCCCACTACAATGGCAGACAACAATGCAAACTAGCCACAGACTGCACACAGCACAGCCAGTGATTTTCATACGGAGCGCTACGTAACGTTACCAATAAGAAAACATAAACAGCCTACTTACAGACGAAACGTCAGGGACAGAAGAGTTATATGGACCACGGCCATACAACCCGGAAGAATTTTCGGCAGCTGAAACATCCGGTCGTGAAGACCTTCATTGTATGATAACAGTAGCAGTCGACTTCTGGAGCTTTAGAAAGGTTAAAATATCTCTGATCGATTTGTTACTCGGGTGACGACCAATAATTAGCCAACATTCCAAGTCAGTGAGCTGTCCCGACCGACCAGTTCTGCTGTTCCTGCTTCTCTACTGACAACACAATACTCCCCGCCAGGTTTTATACTAGCCAAACCAGTCCGCCACTCGTGACATCTAGTAGTCATTTCCGCATTACGTGGGGGTGCATGGATCTTTTGATCAGATAGTGCGGTCTGCGAAATCTTCAACCTTCTACGTGTCCACGCTCTTCAGTATCTCTGCGGCGCTTTTGCGTGACTCGAACAAACTTGGGACCATTCGTGGTGCTCTTCTTCATGTACGTTCAATAATATCCTGTTAGTCGTATTTGGTACAAGTCCCACACACCTGAGCAGCAGTCTGGGATGGCTCGCACGTCTTGCAAGCAACTTCCTTTCAGATTGATTGCATTTTCTTTTATCCTACCAACGAGCCGAAGTCTGCCACTTGCTTTACCTACGACTCAGCGTACACCTACAAATTGTTACACCCAGTTATTTGTGTAAGTTGACTGAATCCACTTGTGACTCATTGTTACTATAGTCACGGGATAGTACTTTTTTCCGTTTTGTGACGAGTACAGTTCTAAATGACTGCACATTTAAAGTACACTATGTGATCAAAAGTATCCGCACACGTGGCTGAAAATGACTTACGTGGCGCCCTCCATCGGTAATGCCGGAATTTAATATGGTGTTGGTCCACCCTTAGCCTTGAAGACAGCTACCTCTCTCGCAGGCATACGTTCAATCAGGTGCAGAAAGGCTTCTTGGGGAATGGCAGCCCATTCTTCACGGAGTGCTGCACTGAGCAGAGGTATCGACGTCGGTCGATGAGGTCTGGCTCGAAGTCGGCATTCCAAAAAATCCCAAAGGTGTTCCGTAGGATACTGGTCAGGACTCTGTGCAGGTCAGTCCATTAGAGGGATGCTATTGTCGTGTAACCACTCCGCCACAGGTCGTAAATTATGAACAGGTGCTGGATCGTGCAGAAAGGTGCAATCGCCATCCCCTAATTGCTCTTCAACAGTGGAAAGCAAGAAGGTGCTTAAATATCAATGTAGTCCTGTGCTGTAATAGTGCCAAACAAAACAACAAGGGGTGCAAGCCCCCTCCATGAAAAACACGACCACACCATAACACCACCACCTCCGAATTTTACAGTTGGCACTACACACGCTGGCAGATGACGTTCACTGGGCATTCGCCATACCCATACCCCGCCATCGGATCGCCACATGTGTACCGTGATTCGTCACTCCACACAACGTTTTTGCACTGTTCAATCGTCCAATGTTTATGCTCCTTACAGCAAGCGAGGTGTCGTTTGTCATTTACCGGCGTGATGTGTGACTTGTGAGCAGCCGCTCGACCATGAAATCCAAGTTTTCTCATCTCCCGCTTAACTGCCATAGTACCTGCAGTGGACCCTTTTGCAGTTTCGTATTCTTGTATAATGGTCTGGATGGATGTCTTCCTATTACATATTACGACCCTCTTCAACTGTCGGCGGTCTCTGTCAGTCAACAGAAGAGGTCGGCCTGTACGCTTTTGCGCTGTACATATCCTTTCACGTTTCCACTTCACTATCACGTCGGAAACAGTGGACCTAGGGATGTTTAGGCGTGTGGAAATCTCGCGTACGGACGTAAGACACAAGTGACACCTTATCACCTAACCTCGTTCGAAGTCCATTAGTTTCGCGGAGCACCCCATTCTGCTCCCTCACGATGTCTGATGACCACTGAGGTCGCTGATATGAAGTAGCTGGCAGTAGGTGGCAGCACAATTTGATGGTTCAAATGGCTCTCAGCACTATGGGACTCAACTGCTGTGGTCATAAGTCCCCTAGAACTTAGAACTACTTAAACCCAGCTAACCTAAGGACATCACACACATCCATGCCCGAGGCAGGATTCGAACCTGCGACCGTAGCGGTCGTGCGGTTCCAGACTGTAGCGCCTTTAACCGCTCGGCCACTCCGGCCGGCAGCTAATATGAAAAACGTATTTTTTTGGGTGTCCGGATACTTTTGATCACATAGTGTATTCCTGCAGCAACAGCTACCACATCAAAGTACTTTTCGATCTAAAGTTTGTCGCCTTTTTCACTGTTGTGAAGGTATCTACACTAAGACTGTCGTTGTCAGAGTGACAACCACATCAAATAACAATTGCATCTGAAGACTGTTGCATTATTTTGCACCTTGATGCTACTAACGTTTGGTGATAATCTGCTGGGCGGTTCACTATTAAAGTGCATCTTCTCACGGAGGTCGAATGTGGTCTGTAATTATCGTATCGTAACGGAACTTGGTAGATATTCTGATGCGTTAATGCGGAACCGATTTACGCTGGAAAAATTAGTTCCAGTTTTGGTCACGAGGTGCAAATTTGTGAAAGCAACAAAAACTTATAGAAATGTTTCCACACGTAATGTATTAGGAACGGGACATGGCCAGAAACGGTCAAACAGTGAGGAAGGCGTAATGTTGATTTTATTATTAACTGCCGCTTACAAAACTTGTTCAGTATGAGCACCGGAGACGACGACGACGAGATTTTGCATCCATAAAACGACGTGATCTAATGTTGCTCGTAGCAGTTCCGGTGGAATCTGAGCAACGACTTCCTGTAGACAGATGTGGTTGTCAGGCCACAAAGGACCAACGAAGCGAGTTACGAACGTTATTAATATCATCACGAGTGAAGTAGCTGCGTCGGTAACCAGTATTAATGGGATTACTTGGCGATCTGCAATCGGTCAGCGACAAAATTCCAGTCTTTTACCTTCGTCTCCTTATCGAAGGTTTCGAAAGTGCTGTAAATGACAAAAGGTAGAGGCCGGTAATAAGTAATGTCCGTCATATCATTGTATGTGAAACACATTCTGTTGAAGAACTACCTTCTGCTATCTGAATAGCGTCTTCTGTGTCGTTTACACCCTGTTTCTTTGCACTTTCAGATGAGACATCGCTGGCGGGCGCTTCACTAGCCTCACGGAGTTGTCCAAATTCTCGATGTATATTATTTACTTACTGTTCCATTGACAAAACTGAATTTTTTGAAATTCAGCGCATTGTTAACCTCGGTAATTGTCAGCCAAATCCCAGCGAGCTGGGACAATTCCACAGCAGTTCCCGATTAGGAATATGTGGGTGGAGATAACTAGCCTGACAACGGGAAACTTCTCGAAAATGTCGGCGGAACTCTGGGATTTGAACTACTTTCATTGTGTATCTGGCACAATATGTGCGTCCAGTGTATTATTTAGGCAAGAAAGCCCCACATTGTCCCAAGTATGTACATAGCAACGACAAAATTGTGTATTCTTATTCACTTTTTCTCCTGCAAATGCGGAGTGTTATTCATATGTGTGTCTCGTCGCTGGGAATCTGGCATGCAGAGTAAAACTCATCACATGACTCACCGAGATGCAGGCTATAGCGGAGGTTATCACGTCATGAGCTGGCTGAGCCAAGCTATCAATATCATTAAAAGGGGCCTTCCGGTCAGAGTGAACTTCAAACGTAGTGTACCGCGTAGGCAGTTCGCACTGCGTGCCAACGCTGAAGCTGCAGTCTTCAGAAATTGACCTGGCTATTTAAATTACTGCCACAGTTCTGGCAAGGAAACTACGGTAGCAATTGAAATGTCAGGAGAAGAGAGTTACCAACAGGCAAAATGAAGGAAATGACAAAAAACTGCGAAGGTCGCTGCGCATTTACGAGGTGTGCGTCACTTTAGCTGCGTATGTGAAGGTGACTTTATGTTGGGGGGGGGGGGGGGGGCACATATATTGTCTGTTTCCTAGGGGTATTGCGACAGCTGTTCTCTATAATGCCATCCTGCAAATATTGAATATGTCTCAGTAATCGTAGAGGAAGCTTTTAGACGCTTCACCTGGGAAAATGGACAAGGAATGTGTATTAAAGAAACAATTTACCATTTGTCAAAGTCGTTTATCTCAGTGAATTTCCGCTTTACTACTTCTACATCTACGTACATACTCCGAAGCCATCACACGGTGCGTGGCGGGAGGGGGGAGGGGGGGGGGGGGAGGGATACCACAGGCCATGCCACGTACCACTAGTCGTTTCGTTTCCTATCTATCTTCCTTTCTTTCTTTTGGTTGTGCCGGTTCCCTCAATGACGCAGGGTCGGCATGGTTAATCGGATTTGGCAAGGTTAATTTAAAGGGTGGCCAGATGCCCTTCCTGCCGCCACCCCGTAGCCCGCGGTACGGAATTAGTGTACCCCAACTGTCTGTGTCTAGTGTAATCCATGGAATAGTGCGAACGCTTTCAGATGTCTGCGAGCCATGTAACTGAGGCGGAATGTGGGGACCAGCCCGGTATTCACACAGGGGGATGTGGAAAACCGCCTAAGAACCGCATCCAGGCTGGCCGGCACACCGGCCTCTGTCGTTAAGCCGCGTTTCGTTTCCTGTTTATAAGCCTCTGTATATCCAGTAATTTCTCGCATCTTATTTTCGTGGCCCTTACACGAAAGTACATCTACATCTACATCTACATTTATACTCCGCAAGCCACCCAACGGTGTGTGGCGGAGGGCACTTTACGTGCCACTGTCATTACCTCCCTTTCCTGTTCCAGTCGCGTATGGTTCGCGGGAAGAACGACCGTAGGAAAGCCTCCGTGCGCGCTCGAATCTCTCTAATTTTACATTCGTGATCTCCTCGGGAGGTATAAGTAGGGGGAAGCAATATATTCGATACCTCATCCAGAAACGCACCCTCTCGAAACCTGGCGAGCAAGCTACACCGGGATGCAGAGCGCCTCTCTTGCAGAGTCTGCCACTTGAGTTTGCTAAACATCTCCGTCGCGCTATCACGGTTACCAAATAACCCTGTGACGAAACGCGCTGCTCTTCTTTGGATCTCCTCTATTTCCACCGTCAAACCGATCTGGTACGGATCCCACACTGATGAGCAATACTCAAGTATAGGTCGAACGAGTGTTTTGTAAGCCACCTCCTTTGTTGATGGACTACATTTTCTAAGGACTCTCCCAATGAATCTCAACCTGGCACCCGCCTTACCAACAATTAATTTTATATGATCATTCCACTTCAAATCGTTCCGTACGCATACTCCCAGATACTTTACAGAAGTAACTGCTACCAGTGATTGTTCCGCTATCATATAATCATACAATAAAGGATCCTTCTTTCTATGTATTCGCAATACATTACATTTGTCTATGTTAAGGGTCAGTTGCCACTCCCTGCACCAAGTGCCTATCTGCTGCAGGTCTTCCCGCATTTCGCTACAATTTTCTAATGCTACAACTGCTACGGTGGCGGCAGTAGAATACTCCTGCAGTCAGCTTCAAATGCGGTTCTCGAAATTTCCTAAGTAGGGACTTGCGAAAACCGTCTTCCCTCCGGGTATTCCCATTGGAGTTCCCAAAGCATCCCGTAATAAGAGTGAGTTATTCGAACCTACCAGTAACAAATCTGGCAGCCTGCCTTTGAATTGCTTCCTTTAATTCAACATGGTGCGGATCCTAAACACTCGAGTAGTATTCAAGAGCGGGCAGCAGTAGTGTCCTAAATAGCGTCTTCTTTACAGATGAACCACAAAATTCTCCCAATAAACTGAAGTCGACCATTCGCCTTCTGTGCTAGAATCTTTACATGCTTGTTGAACTTCGTATCGCTTTGCAACGTTACGCCTAGACGTGACTGTGTCATCCAGCACACTACTAACGTTGTATTCGAACGTTGCGAGATTATTTTTCCTACTCATCCGCACTAACTTATATTTTTCTACATTTAGAGCAAGCTGCCATTCATCACACAAACTAAAGAATTACGTCTAAGTCATCCCGTATTCTCTCTCAGTCACTAAACAACGACACTTTCACGTACACCACAGCATCATCAGCAAACAGCCGTAAAATGCTGCTCATACTGTCCGCCATATCATTTGTGTATTGTCACTAGAATGATTCCCCATTCGTCTCTAGTCCGCCTGCATAATTTTAGTGACGCGTCAGGTTGCCGCAACGCCATTGCACTGCTTTCATCTCGCGATGGGCAGTGGTCGTAATGTTTTGGGCGATCAATGTATTTTTTGCATATGATCCAAAATTTCTGGGGTTGCTACAGTAAAATTTCCTCCTCTGATTTACAACAAATGATTTTTCTAAGTTTTTTTGGAGAATGAAAGATTTTGTTATAGCGATGAATGCAATAAAGAAAATAAAATGAAGGGAGTATCTGGATTGTGAGATCAGCCATTAGTAGGGTGATGGTACACCGTGCATCAGTAATAAAGGTTTTAATCGCCAGTGCACTCAGTAAATCGAAATTGGACTTTGCGCATTATGAAAAGATAATGAAGTCAGGTTCTTTGATTGTTCATGCTGTAAGAGCGGCCCGTCACCGTTTCAAAACTTCCACGTCGTCTCGTCTTACAGATTCTGAAACAAATAAGAAATGAGTCAGGACAAGGAAAATACAATGTTACTAAACATTAGTATTCCAGTTTAATGTATATATTGTCACAAAATATACAAGCATGAAAAAAACAACACCTCCTTATTATATTGTGTCTAAAACGAGACAGAAGACGAGAGAGCAAGAGAGAGATTGCGAAGGAGACAAAATCCTTCTACATCTACAAGAGAACTGTGCAATTCACAATTAAGTTCCTAGCCCTCGCTGAAGAATTCAATATCATTTGTTTCAAAGTTTACAACGTAGCGCTATTTCTTCTATGGAATGATCGATAGTGCAATCAACTTGGAAGAAAAAGTGATCTTACAGTCTTTAGTCTGAAACGGCCATATATATAGAACTCGCTTTTTTGGTGCCATAAGTAAGTTCGATTTTCGTGTATTTCCATAAACTGCAAAATTGTACATGCCCACCGACCACTTTCTTGACATTTCTTTCCAGTATGAAAATGAAAACGTACTGAAATCGAAGTAGGAGTTTAATTTTAGTATTTTAAACATAGCTGCACAACAGCAACAGTTCCACGTAATAAAATTATAAACAGCCGACCAGTTGCAATGGATAAAGAATTCTTTACTTAGGTTTCGGCAAATATAAATTTGTCTTCTTCAGAAGGTGGCAATTTTACATTAGTAAGGACTAATGTATCATCGCCGTTTTTACAAATGTCGGCATAGATCCATTTGTAAAAACTGAAATATAGCCCTAGAATTATGGTTTGTCACGTAAATATAAATTAGTACATGGATCTTGCAGAGCTCACAACCGACTCATTTGTAAAAACGGCGATGGTACATTAGTCCTTACTAATGTAAAATTGCCACCTTCTGAAGAAGACAAATTCATATTTGTCGAAACCTAGGTAAAGAATTCTTTATCCATTGCAACTGGTCGGCTGTTTATAATTTTATTAGTTTAATTTTAGTACCACAGCAGTGGCGTCTCCGAAAACTGGGTGTTCACACGAGCAACTGCGGTGCCACTATAGTAAGCCACGAACTGTCGCGTCTCTTTTCTTGAGAGGGCGAACGGGGCATTAATGGCACCCCAGGGGGGAATACTGGCATCACTAAAGCGTTCTCTGCCGATAGAAGTGGCAGCACTTTACAAAAAAGACAGAGAGAAAAATCGACCAGCAGGTAGCAAAGCAGATTTTATATCCACTCTAAAACCTTTT
The DNA here is from genome assembly GCF_021461395.2 of Schistocerca americana. Taxonomy (NCBI): domain Eukaryota; kingdom Metazoa; phylum Arthropoda; class Insecta; order Orthoptera; family Acrididae; genus Schistocerca; species Schistocerca americana. The sequence continues at coordinate 319,959,818 of NC_060121.1, read as the reverse complement.
CTTGTCGACATCCCCTTCTATACCACATTCGAAATTTTCAGTCAAATACTGGTGGTATATGTAGTTAAAAAGTTCAAATGAATAAGTACTTACTGGAGTAGTCCTCATGTTAAATACTAATATGTTTATTCTTATTAAGGCCAGTGTATTATTTACCAACATGTAAATCGCCATGTTCACGAACAAATGTAAACAGGGTGAGTCAGGTGGAAACCTAATGCTTTCAGGGGCGGTATTAGTGATTATGAACAAAAACTTCGAATAAACGTACGCACTTTTCTTAATCGTATCCGACATACATATGTTTGAAAATCACGAGCGTCAGTCACATTTCATTCTTTACCAGTACTCACATGCGATTACAACCAAAGCTACGTTGTATTGTCTTTATTGACAATTTCAATGAGCTCTTGACTTCCATGAAGTAAAGGACCGTACGAAAGAGCTCGGATCAGCAACACAGTAGCTGTCTACAAGAGCTGCAAAACGCATTGCAGTTGACGGTGCACTTTTGAACATTTTGTGTGAGGAAATGTATCCAATTAAACACAACATTACATCAGAGTGTTTCATTTGCTATCATCTGCATCTGTCCTGTTCCCCCACTATGTTCATTAGTTTGCTTGGAAACTGTTAAGATTGGTTCAAATGGCTCTGAGCACTATGGGACTTAACATCTTAGGTCATCAGTCCCCTAGAACTTAGAACTACTTAAACCTAACTAACCTAAGGACATCACACACATCTATGCCCGAGGCAGGATTCGAACCTGCGACAGTAGCGGTCGCGTGATTCCAGACTGAAGCGCCTAGAACCGCTCGGCCACAGCGGCCAGCAACTGTTAAGAAGAGGACATATGTTCATAAGACTTTTTTTCATCATAAACATTACTACTATAACTCTTCAGATCATGTACCTTTCATACTACGTCACCCTGGGATGTCAATTGGCAATTGAATCTCAACGTAGACAAGTGTAATGTACTGCGAATACATAGAATGAAAGATCCTTTATCATTTAACTACTTTGTAGGAGGTCGGCAACTGGAAGCAGTTAATTCCATAAATTATCTGGGAGTAGGCATTACGAGTGATTTAAAATTGAATGATCATATAAAGTTCATCGTCGGTAAAGCAGATGCCAGACTGAGATTCATTGGAAGAATCCTAAGGAAATGCAATCCGAAAACAAAGGAAGCAGGTTACAGTACACTTGTCAGCCCACTGCTTGAATATTGCTCACCAGTGTGGGATCCGTACTAGATAGGGTTGATAGAAGAGACAGAGAAGATCCAACGGAGAGCAGTGCGCTTCGTTATAGGATCGTTTAGTAATCGCGAAAGCGTTACGGAGATGATAGATAAACTCCAGTGGAAGACTCTGCAGGAGAGACTGGAATAGAAGGGAGAACCGATAGAGGTACTCAAAGCACCCTCCGCCACACACCGTCAGTGGCTTGCGGAGTAGGGATGTAGATGTAGCTGTATGTGGCCTATGTATTGACTCGTTCCAATAATGTCGATAAAATCGTGAAAATGATTTACTGAACCTATAACGAAGTAACATGCTAAATTGCAACTTTTTCTTAAACAAGACACTGCCCAAAGCTCCTGGGGCGTTTTGCAGAGTAAAGGAGAAACATTGTGTCACGCCTCTCCCAGAAGCGAATAGTTCCTGGCTTGCGTCTAACCCTTGTTTGTGGAGATTGTGAGCAGCTTCCTTTTTCAACTAAAGTAATCATAGCAAGTTCCGAATGTTTATTTCTCTTTCGGTACCTGACAGGAAGACATTTCTCAGCGATATCTGTGTATGTGTGTATTTTAATTCCTTTTTTCTGGAAGCGACGAACCAAAAGAAACAACTCGCGCTGCTACTCCAGTAGCCTTCTATCAACAGTCTTTTTCGGGACTCTCGTTTGTAGCCGACACGCTCTACGAATGACGCTGCAGCTACGCGGACAGCAGTTCCGTTCTCTCCTCGCTTAAACACGCTAGTGTGTCTGTGTTCCAGTTTTGCGTTCGTTCTGTAAGCTAGCAAGGTAAGAAATTTTTATCACGAGTATTTTGACTGCAAAAGGAAGACAGGGGCGACGTGCAGTACTCCCTCGGAGCACTTTGCGCCTATGTACTGCTTTAAATCTGCTGTGTCGACGTCTTTGTTGGGCATCCTTCCGTCGCATACGGAGGACAATCTCAATGGGCGTCTTGTTTGTTACCCTTCGATATCAGTCGACTCGCACCGTGTTTCACCCCGTCCCAACGTTTTATCCCGTAAGCACCGTTCTCTTTTTTCTGACTCGTTGGATGCTGCCCGCCACGAATTTATTCTCCTGTGCCAATCTCTTGATCTCAGAGTAGCATTTGCAACCTACGTCCTCCTTTACTTGCTGGATGTACACTACTGGCCATTAAAATTGCTACACCAAAAATAAATGCAGATGATAAACGGTTATTCATTGGACGAATATATTATACTGGAACTGACATGTGATTACATTTTCACGCAATTTGGGTGCATAGATCCTGAGAAATCAGTACCCAGAACAACCACCTCTGGCCGTAATAACGGCCTTGATACGCCTGGGCACTGAGTCAAACAGAGCTTGGGTGGCGTGTACAGGTACAGCTGCCGATGCAGCTTCAACACGATACCACAGTTCATCAAGAGTAGTGACTGGCGTATTGTTACGGGCCAGTTGCTCGGCCACCATTGACCAGACGTTTTCAATTGGTGAGAGATCTGGAGAATGTGCTGGCCAGGGCAGCAGTCGAACATTTTCTGTATCCAGAAAGGCCCGTACAGGACCTGCAACATGCGGCCTAGTATTATCCTGCGGAAATGTAGGGTTTCACAGGGATCGAATCAAGGGTAGAGCCACGGGTCGTAACACATCTGAAATGTAACGTCCACTGTTCAAAGTGCCGTCAATGCGCACAAGAGGTGACCGGGACGTGTAACGAATGACACCTCATACCATCACGCCGGGTGATACGCCACTATGGCGATGACGAATACACGCTTCCAATGTGCGTTCACCGCGATGTCGCCAAACACGGATGCGACCATCATGATGCTGTAAACAGAACCTGGATTCATCCGAAAAAATGACGTTTTGCCATTCGTGCACCCAGGTTCGTCGTTGAGTACACCATCGCCGGCGCTCCTGTCTGTGATGCAGCGTCAAGGGTAACCGCAGCCATGGTCTCCGAGCTGATAGTCCATGCTGCTGCAAACGTCGTCTAACTGTTCGTGCAGATGGTTGTTGTCTTGCAAACGTCCCCATCTGTTGATTCAGCGACCGAGACGTGGCTGGAAGATCCGTTACAGCCATGCAGATAAGATGCCTGTCATCTCGACTACTTGTGATACGAGGCCGTTGGGAATCAGCACGGCTTTCCGTATTACTCTCCTGAACCCACCGATTCCGTATACTGCTAACAGTCATTGGATCTCGACCAACGCGAGCAGCAATGTCGCGATACGATAAACCGCAATCGCGATAGGCTACAATCCGACCTTTATCAAAGTCGGAAAAGTGGTGGTACACATTTCTCCTCCTTACACGAGGCATCACAACAACGTTTCACCAGGCAACGCCGGTCAACTGCTGTTTGTGTATAAAAAATCGGTTGGAAACTTTCCTCATGTCAGCACGTTGTAGGTGTCGATACCGGCGCCAGCCTTGTGTGAATGCTCTGAAAAGCTAATCATTTGCATATCACAGCATCTTCTTCCTGTCGGTCAAATTTCGCGTCTGTAGCACGTCATGTTCGTGGTGAAGCGATTTTAATGGCCAGTGGTGTTTTCCAATCTCTGTCTTGCCCTACTGTTTTTACCATCTATTGCTCCCTCTAGTATCATAGAAGTTATCCCGATGTCGTTAGACATGAGCTGTCGTCCTGTCCCTTCTTCTTGTCGGGTTCTTCCCTATCTTCCTATCCTCGCTGATTCTGCGGAGAACCTCCTCAGTCCACCTAATTTTCGGCTTTTCTCTGTTGCACCGCATCTCAAATGCTCCGATTCTCTTCTGTTTCGGTTTTCCCAAAGTTTATGTTTGAGTACTATGCAATGCTGTGCTCCAAACGTACATTCTCAGAAATTTCTTCCTCAAATTGAGGCCTATGTTTGATACTAGTAGACTTCTCTTGGCCAGAAATTCGCTTCTTGCCGAAAGATTACACACTTCTCTTGCACCCTCTTTAATCCGAGCCCTTCGTTCTCGGTCTTCCACTCTTATTATTCCGTCTTAGCTCTTTACAGATTGTATACTGCTCGTCTTTCCCTATAGCTCATCCCTAATTTTCTCCGGATTTCGAACATCTTGCTCCATTTCCTTAAGTCTTTTAATTTTATTTTTTTAGTTACAGCATGGGAAGCATGGGAAGAGTTTACAAAAATACTTGAAGAAGATGTGAAGAGCAATAAGCAAATGTTCTATAAAATGATGAAAAATAAAAGGAAGGCTTCTGAAGTACCAGTAAAGATGGAAACAGAGGACGATACCATTATTCAAGATCCAGGGAATATAAAAGATCTCTGGAAAGAACATTTTAAGAAGCTGTTAAACACTGAGGAGCAGGTACATGAGGAAACAACAAATAATGGAGAAACCGAGAGAAGTTGGGAAGCAGAATTAGGACAAATTCCACGGGAAGATATGGAAAAAGCTGTGAAGAAGATGGATGGGGGGAAAGTCCCAGGACCTGATGAAGTATCAGTGGACATGATAAGAGCAGCAGGTCCAGTGGGAATGCAGTGGCTGTATAGAGTAGTGTCAAGCGTGTGGAGAAAGAGTACAATACCTGGAGAAGAGGAGACATTGTTCCCATCTTCAAGAAAGGCAATAAAAGACTTTGTAAAAACTACAGAGGAATAACCCTTATGAGTCATACAGCCAAGATTTTTGAAATAATCTTACTAAATCGAATAAGTGAAAAGATAGAAAAGGAGCTGAGTGAAGAACAGCATGGGTGTAGGAAAGGAAGAAGCACGATCGACCTGATATTTTTTATCCGTCAACTGATGGAAAAAAAGTTGTGAGTATAACAAAAGGGTGATAATGGTTTTTATAGACATAGAAAAGGCATATGACTCAGTTGACAGGGAAAGACTCTGGGAAGATAGATAGTTACAGCACTGTATTCTTATTTTGTTGAGAATTCATATGGTACCGCCGACATGAGGCACCAGCGTAGTTCTCGCTAGACCGCAAGACACGGGGCGGTGGTCCGCCGACACGCAGTCGCTGACGTCACGGCAATCATTAGCGGTCTCTGGGCAACTGGCAGGCCGACGCCCCGCTGGATACACACACTCACACATACGCACAGTAGCTGCGGGTGATGCAGGACTGCGCTACTTTCTCCAGCCTTACACCTGCACACACACAGTAACAGTGAATCGAGTTCTACACGATATACCATTCTAATCATCCGTCTTCTGCATGCCACAAGATCTTCATTTAAATCATATTTCTGAAGCTATCTTATGATGATTACTCTGCAATTCATATTTTAAGTGCTTGGCAGAGGGTTCATCGAATCACAGTCATACTATCTCCCTACCATTCCACCCCCGAACAGCGCGCGGGAAAAACGAACACCTAAACCTTTCTGTTCGAGCTCTGATTTCTCTTATTTTATTTTGATCATCATTCCTACCTATGTAGGTTGGGCTCAACAAAATATTTTCGCAGCGGAAGAGAAAGTTGGTGACTGAAATTTCGTAAATAGATCTCGCCGCGACGAAAAACGTCTTTGCTTTAATGACTTCCATCCCAACTCGCGTATCATATCTGCCACACTCTCTCTCCTATTACGTGATAATACAAAACGAGCTGCCCTTTTTTGCACCCTTTCGATGTCTTCCGTCAGACCCACCTCGTAAGGATCCCACACCGCGCAACAATATTCTAACAGAGGACGAGCGAGTGTAGTGTGAGCTGTCTCTTTAGTGGACTTGTTGCATCTTCTAAGTGTCCTGCCAATGAAACGCAACCTTTGGCTCGCCTTCCCCACAATATTATCTATGTGGTCTTTCCAACTGAAGTTGTTCGTAATTTTAACACCCGGGTACTTAGTTGAATTGACAGCCTTGAGAATTGTACTATTTATCTAGTAATCGAATTCCAACGGATTTCTTTTGGAACTCATGTGGATCACCTCACACTTTTCGTTATTTAGCGTCAACTGCCACCTGCCACACCATACAGCAATCTTTTCTAAATCGCTTTGCAACTGATACTGGTCTTCGGATGACCTTACTAGACGGTAAATTACAGCATCATCTGCGAACAACCTAAGAGAACTGCTCAGATTGTCACCCAGGTCATTTATATAGATCAGGAACAGCAGAGGTCCCAGGACGCTTCCCTGGGGAATACCTGATATCACTTCAGTTTTACTCGATGATTTGCCGTCTATTTACTACGAACTGCGTCCTTCCTGACAGGAAATCACGAATCCAGTCGCACAACTGAGACGACACCCCATAGGCCCGCAGCTTGATTAGAAGTCACTTGTGAGGAACGGTGTCAAAAGCTTCCCGGAAATCTAGAAATACGGAATCAACTTGAGATCCCCTGTCGATAGCGGCCATTACTTCGTGCGAATAAAGAGCTAGCTGCGTTGCACAAGAACTATGTTTTTTGAAACCATGCTGATTACGTATCAATAGATCGTTCCCTTCGAGGTGATTCATAATGTTTGAATACAGTATATGCACCAAAACCGTACTGCAAACCGACGTCAATGATATAGGTTTGTAGTTAGATGGATTACTCCTACTACCCTTCTTAAGCACTGGTGTGACCTGCTCAATTTTCCAATCTGTAGGTACAGATCTATCGGTGACGACCACCGAATCATACTTCCCTGTTCCATTCTGGAATCGGGTAAACGACTATCTGTACCTCTTTATGACCTCTAATGTTTCTTTTTGCCTGTCAGGTTCATTTCACAACATGTTTGTGGGAGAAATTAATATGTTCATCAGAGTGGTTAAAAATACGTTAAGCGTCCAACATGCTGTCTAACCACTCTATATTTGTTTTCATATGTTGTAAGTGAGCCAAAGCACATGATGCGGGTTAGTAATTTATTTTGTGGCCAAGTGAAAGTGTCTAATAATGAAAACGAGCGTCTGTGTGTGTGTGTGTGTGTGTGTGTGTGTGTGTGTGTGTGTGTGTAGAAACAGGAAGATGAATAAATATAATTCACGAGAGAAAAACTGTTAAAAGAAAGGCTCCACGTGGAATTTCACGGCAGCTCACTTGTAAACGATTTGAAATACGTCTGATGATGAAGAGTATCTATTCGAAACTGGTGACGGCAGTTTTACAGTAAGGTGAACAAAAAAAAATTATTGGCTCAATGTTCCTGTACACATTTATATTACATAACAGCCGCAGTGGAAGAGTGGAGGACTAAGAACGAAGTGCACGGATTAAAAAGCGTGTAAGGCAGGTATGTAGTTTTCCGTCCTTGCTGTTCAAGCTGGCCGCTGTGTCCGAGCGGTTCTAGGGCCTACAGTCTCGAATCGCATGGCCGCTACGGTCGCAGATTCGAATCCTGCTTCGGGCCTGGATGTGTCTGATGTCTTTACGTTAGTTTGGTTTAAGTAGTTCTAAGTCTAGGGGACTGATGACCTCAGATGTTAAGTCCCATAGTGCTTAGAACCATTAGAACCATTTTTTGCTGTTCAATCTCTACAGCGAAGAAGCAATGACGGTAATAAAAGAAAGGTTCAGGAGTTGGATTTAAATATCAGGTCGAAAGAATATGAATGTTAATATTCGCTGATGACATTGCTATCCACAGAAGAATAATTACAGAATCTACTGAATTGAATGAGCAGTCTGATAACTTCAGAATATGAATTGAGAGTAAATCGAAGTAAGGGGAAAGTAATGAGGAGTAGCAGAAATTACAACAGCAAGAAGGTTAACATCAGGGTTGGTGATCACGAAGTACACGAAGTTGTGGAATTCTGGTACTTAGGCAGCAGAATAACCCATGACGGACGGAGCAAGGAGGACATAAAAATCAGGCTAGCACTGGAAAAAAGGGCATTCCGGCCCAAGAAAAGGATACTAATATTAAACATAGGCCTTAAATTGAGGAAGAAATTTGTGAGAATGTACGTTTGAAATGAAACGCGGACTGATGGGAAAACTGGAAAGAATCGGAGCATTTGAGATGTGGTGCTACAGACAGATGTTGAAAATTAGGTGGACTGCTAAGTTAAGGAATGAGGTTCTCCGCAGAAACGTCAAGGAAAGGAATAGGTGGAAAACACGGCGAAAAGAAGACACTGGATGATAAGACATCCGTTAAGACGTCAGGCATTAACTTCCGTGGTACTAGAGGGAGCTGTAGAGGATAAAAACTTTAGAGGAAGACAGAGATTGAAATACATCCGACGGATAGTTGAGGAAGTAGGTTGCAAGTGCTAGTCTGCGATGGAAAGGATGGCAGAAGATAGGAATTTGTGGCAGGTCGCTAAAAACCAGTCAGAAGACTAATGACTCAAAAACAAAACAAAAAGAGAGACGACAGCCATAGTGTCCAATAATATCTTCATTTGACACAATTGCATTGAAGTTTTGATGTTTTCTTCTGTTTCGTCGTTTTTCGAAAGGCGTTTGCTGAGTGTCGTAATGTTCTTGTTGTTGGTCGCTATCAGCGGAGCTTCAGCTGACACTTCCTGAAAGATGCATACGGTTGGAGCGAGTATCTTTGTCGACATCAAGGACGATGCAAGTTGCTGACACGGCACGCAGCTATTGTGAGAACGTGACGTCCACGCCAGGCACCTCTGATAGCTCTCTGCTGATAGCCGGATTCCCTGCCACGTCTGAGGCGTGCTGACCGACAAAGCTGCTACTTGCAGGCTGCGGACATATGTGTTCGGACCGTGGTGTTTTAACACGTGCATGTTGCTATTCTGTCGTTCAGTGCTGGTCTTCATGCTGGTGTACATTGTGCAAATCTTCTCATTTCTGCATGACTGCTACAGTTTGCATGCATTTGAACTTGCTTACTGTATTCACGTCTTCGTCCCCATCTCCATCGTTTAATTCCTCCCTACACAACACACACACACACACACACACACACACACACACGCGCGCGCGCGCGCGCGCGCTCGCGTAAAACCTTCTGTTATTGTTATCCAGTCTACCCATGTACTCTTCAGCACTCCTGTGTAGCACGACGTTTATGAAGATTCCGTTTTTTGTGTACTGCTTAGTCTATCCCTATATTCCAGTTTGTATTCGGGCATTGGTGAGTCAACTCGACATGCTCACCATTCAAAAGCCTCACTTCTGTTCCTCCCCTCTTTCCATTCTTTTATAGCTCAATGGCTAGACTGAACGCGTAGGTGTGATTAAAATAGCGGATACAGTATTTCGTACTGGCCAGTCGCTTTGTAGTGCTCTAAAAGAAGTTTTTCTTCTGTTAGCATGTTTTGGATCCACTGGAAGCTGATCTTAGTGTATTGGCTATTTACGGTAGTTTATAGCTTACATCAGCTGCAACTAGTCGCTTGGATCGTGGGGCATGAAAAATGATCGGCATATATATAGAAGTGATTTATATATATAGCGTATTAATGACCTTACGGACAATATTAATAGTAACCTCAGCTTTCTCGCAGATGATGCAGCTATCTATAATGTGTCATGTTTCTGAAAGGAGCTTCATAAATATTTAGTCAATGCTTAATCAGATTTCAAAATGTTGCAAACATTCTCAGCTTGCTTTAAATTTTCACAAATGTAAAATTGTGCTCTTCACAAAACGATAAAACGTAGTGTCCTATGATTATGATATCAAGTGGACACCGTCAACTCATGCAAATACGTAGGTGTTACACATGTGGGGAGATGATATGCGGAGATCAGTCGCAGGTAATGTAGGCGGCAGACTTCGGTTTATTGGTGGAATACTAGGGAAATGCGGTCAGTCTGCAAAGGAGATGTACTTACAAATCATTCGTGCCATCCATCGTACATCTGCTCAGGTGTGTGGGACTTATACCAAACGGATGATGTTGAAAATTTACAGAGACGGGCAACACGAATGGTCCCAGGTTTGATTTTCCCTTCGCGGAGGACTACAGTCAACATTTTCAAAGAAATTTCCGCCATTTGGCTATAACATACTACTCATTTATTTCACACAATCATTCTCAAATGCAAGCTGAAATGTAACAAATTGTCGAAGCGTAAATGACAAGTCATCGTTGAAATAAAATACATCTGGCCTTATAAACGAGTCGTCTCTCTCTCTCTCTCTCTCTCTCTCTCTCTCTATTCATTTAGTCGGTTCCGACTCTTCGTGACCCCATGAACCAAATCACGCCACTTTTTCCTGTCTTGCACTTTCTCCCGTAGACCTTCCAGGTTGGAACACATTGCTTCTGTGATGCCATCGATCCATCTCATCCTCTGACATCCTCTTCTTCCAGTTCCTTCACTCTTCCCCAGAATTAATGTTTTTTCTAGTGAGGCATGCCTCCGCATTGTGTGTCCAAAGTAGGTCAGCTTTTGTTTTAACATTAGACCTTCCAGGGATAAATCTGGTTTTATTTGCTCCAGTATTGATCTGTTGGTTCTCTTTGCAGTCCATTAGTACGAGATATATATTTATGTACTCAAAGATATGAGCACATAAATATATATCTCGTACTAATGGATTAAAAAAAACACTACGCAAATAACTTATACTTGAAACACGCCAAAGCATTATACATAAAATATTAATAAGGATTCCCTAGATTTTCAGATATATTTTTATTGAAGGGGAAAACTTTAAAAAGTTTTGAAAATATGTCTCATTTTCTTTGCATTAATAGATTAGCGTAGAGGGAGCTACCTAAAAAGGGGAAGGCCTCAGACACGGTTAACCGATTAGTATGATATTGGGCAGGTCGTTTGTGTACAAACCAAAACGAAAGATTTGTTTTGGCTCAATATCCCTCCCCACCCCCACCCCTCCCTGTTCTTGAGAAACCCACCCTTAAAACCCATGTCACGCAATCGATTCAAAATTGACGGGATCGAGATACAATTAAAAACTGAGCATTTTGATTATATGTAGTGTGAAAAAAGAAATTCTCGGTTGTCCAGCTGCGTCAAGTGATTAAAATTACACGAGCTTTCAGTCAAACAATCTTTGGCCTTTGTCAAGTGGTATGACTGCCAGTGGGCTGCTGATACACTCCTTATATTCTGTAGCTGCTGGCTGTGACGTCACTGGTGCTCGCGGCATTGCCGTACATGGGCATACGTTCACTCGGCATTCGATTTGCCCCATGAGCTTAGCCACCTACACAGGGTCTTCGGGAACAACGGATACAAAATTCATCAAATAAATGAAGTGATTTCTAGCAAGAATCACTATAAGACCACTCACGAAGAGCAAGAAATGAAACCTGCTTTCTTGCCGTTCTGTGGCTCCGTGTCGGGCAAGATAAGCCGGCTGCTGAAAAGACACAATATCAAATCGATCTTCTGGCCTCCGACAAAAATTAGACCATTTAAAGACGCAGCAGGTCTCACAACACCTGGGGTCTACAATATACCTTGCGAACATGGACAGTCTTACGTCAGACAAGCAGTACACACTGTGGAACAACGCAGGAAAGAGCATGACAGGTTTTATCACCTACGCTACCCCGAGAAATCTGCTTTAGCTGAGCGTGCTTTAGAAAATGGTCACCGGATAAAATCTGACGAAACGTTTGTTGTGGCTCGCACGAACCGTATCTGTAACTGTTTAAATAGTCCAATGAAATAAAACCGACGACAAGATCCTAAACGGAGACGGTGGCCTACAGCTCAGCGCGGCGTGGGATCCATCGATAGCGAAGTTAAAGCGGGCACATCGAATTCCGAGTCAAAGTATGCTCATATATGGCGATGCTGCGGGCACCAGTCACGTCACAGCCGGCACCTAGAGTATATAATAGCGTACCGGTACCCAGTTGTCAGTCAAACGACTAGACAAAGGCCAAGGAGTGCTTAGCAAAATGCTCGTGTAATTTTAATCACTTGACGCTGCTGGAATGTTACCACCGCAAAAATCTGTATTCTCACTTGTTATACGGGAACCGCAAAAGCATGTTCTCCTAGGAATCGGGAAAACAATCTTTTACGACTGCCGTTTATGTACCCATAAGGTGAGTTGTGTTTGCGGTCCCCATATATGATGATACAAAATTTTCAGTTTTCAATTATCTGTTGATCTCGTCAATTCTGAGTCGATTGCGTGTCATGAGTGGGTGTCTCAGAAACAGAGGGGGAGAGGAGGGAAAGTGGATTGTAGAAAATACCTTTGAGTCCTTCATTTTAAGTTGCACACGAGCGACCTGCCAAATATGACTCGAATCAGTCGGCTGAGTGAGTACCAGGCCGCTGTCATTTCCTCTGTCGTGTCAAATCCGAAGCTACCAGTGCGCTGTGGCCGCTGCAGCAGACGCATAGTAAAGCGTCCTGTCCCGCTCTATAGCGTTGCGCAGACAAAAATCAAAACGAGCCTATAAAATGTACACAATAATTACTATCCGCAAAATCACTTCGTTCAATAATATACGAAGAAAGGCGGAAGTAATGAGAAGTAGTAGAAATGAGAACAGCGAGAAACTTAACATCAGAATCACGAAGTAGATAAATTTGAGGAGTTATGCTGTTTAGGCACCAAAATAACCCCTGTCGGATGGAGTAAAGATGACATAGAAAGCAGACTAGTATTAGTACTAGTACAGGCAAGAAGGGAATTCCTGGTCAAGAGAAATTTACTAGTTGGAGGATGAAATTTCTGAGAACCTACGTACGGAAAACAGCATTGTATGAAAGTAAGTTATTGTCCACTGGAAAACCGGGACAGAAGAGAATCGAACCATTTGAGATATGGTGATACAGAATAATGTTAAAAATTAGGTGGACTGATAAGGAAAGGAATGAGGATGTTCTCCGAAGAATCGGGGAGGAAAGAAATGTATGGAAAACACTGACGAGAATAAGGGACAGGATGGTAGGTCATCAGTTAAGACATCAGGGAATAACTCCCATGGTACTACAGGGAATTGTAGAGGGTAAAACTGTAGAGGAACGCAGAGATTGCGGTACGCCCAGCAAATAGTTGGGGATGTAGGATGCAGATGCTACTCCGAATGAAAAGGTTGGCATAGGAGAGGAATTCGTGGTGGACCGCGTCAAGCAAGTCAGCAGACTGATGACTGAAATATATAAATAAATAAAATATACAAAAAAACATTGTGGTAGAACAATAGGAAATCGTTCGGGGCGTACGTAAGGAATATCAAACGTAAACTACGTACAATAATAGTACAGACGGAGATAGTACATTTAACTCAAAAAGAGCTTTTATTTGAATGTACTGGAGGAACTTAAGATTTTCGTCCACCGGCTGAAAATGTTTCGCCAAGTTTGGCCCATATAGTACGAGGGGTTTCCCAGAAAGTAATGCACCGGAGGTAATTCGTGCTGTGAAGTACTGGCTGCTCCACCAGAACAAGGATTGGTATCGACAGCATATACACACCCTTGTTTCGCGCTCTAGGAAGGCCATAGAACGGGATGGAGATAACGTGGAAAAATAGGGTGTTCAGATAAGACACCATTCTTTCCTGTGTGTAATTCTCATTCTGTTCAATAAAGAACTGTTGAAGAATAAAATGTGGTGCATTACTTTCTGGGCAAACTTCGTATTTCTGACACTCTTAGCCGGCCGGGGTGGCCGAGCGGTTCTAGGCGCTACAGTCTGGAACCGCGAGACCGCTACGGTCGCAGGTTCGAATCCTGCCTCGGGCATGGATGTGTGTGATGTCCTTAGGTTAGTTAGGTTTAAGTAGTTCTGAGTTCTAGGGGACTGATGACCTTAGAAGTTAAGTCCCATAATGCTCAGAGCCATTTTTTATGACACTCTTCATATTTGATTTTGTACCCCACGAAATTATTGGTTGGTATTTGCCACACTCAATATGTGAGTAATATTTTATATTCACTGAAATCAGCAGACAGAATGAGATGTAATTCATACTGAACAGAGCAAGTAAGTGGCAATTTGTGAAAAGTGTTTCAGATAACCCCTAAAATAACGTGAAGAGCCTCCACTAATATTCATACTGAGGTCACAAGAAATTTCCTTCTTTCTTGTTTAGAGCAAGGCGACATCGCGTCGCATTAGAAGTAAGTGATCTTGTTCAGTTACTTAACGAACAAAATAGTCTAGATATGCTTTATTAACTGTTATGACCATACGTATGTTTTGGATAGGGTTCGCCTTTAGCAAAACAAAATTGTGTTTTGCTAAAAGCGAACCCTATAAAAAAAACATATTTTTAAAGCAAACACGGAAAAAAGAGCTTCAACCCCAAGCTATTATGACCAGTTGGCCGAAGTACGCCATCTTCAGATTTAATACTGTAATATATCAAAGAGGTAAATGCATAAATAATTAGGCTATTTTCCTATTTCGCTATTTCTCTATTTGTTGTATAAATAACTTAGATGATAGAAGTGGTTTTATTTCTCCTTCTTCTAGTTTCGAATCTGAAGAGTTTCGAATCTGAAGATGGCCTAATTCACCCAAATCCGAACAGTTAATGAAACGAGATCGAGTCTTTTGTTCATAAATTGGTGTACATATAGGACTGCTACCAACTAACTGGAGAAGACTAACTTTTATTGTGTACAGTAACGTCCATAATTTCATTTCGTAACTATTTTCTAAGAAATAACCATTTTATCTAATTCGTTAACTAAATTTGTGACCATACTGATTACCGACTATTTACAAATCGAGAACTCAGTCCTTCCTTAACTGTACTTCTTTCTAAACCGATACCTCAGGTTTACGGCCTCTGGAATAGCATTGTGGTTCTGGAAACTGGTAGTCCATGACCAGCGTGATTAGTACAAATCCGTTATACTCTGAAGTTCTTTTGAGAGATTCCTCAGGTAGGTGTGTCGCTTTGTGCCGCTGTCTGCATCGTACTCCATCCGAACAGGCCTTGGAAGGCCCAACGGTACCGACCGGCCGCCGTGTCATCCTCTCAGCCCAGGGGTGTCACTGGATGCGGATACGGAGGGGCATGTGGTCAGCACACCGCCCTCCCGCCGACCGTTGTCAGTTTTCGTGACCGCAGCCGCTCCTCAGTTTGCCTCGCATGGGCCTGCCAGCATCGTAAATGCTCCTGAACTCTCTCCTCTATGACTGCAGTAACGGCAAACGCTGCAACAGTGCCAAGTCGTACAGTCCTCTGGTTTCCTTTGGTCACTGTACTGCAACACATCGCGAAAGACTGACCTGACGTCCACAGAAGCTGTAACTCTCTGAGCTCCCAACACTTATCACCGCGCCACATGCAACTCCACACATGTTCACGTCGCGTGTTTCACTCACATTTTATTTACACAGAGTGTTTCAATAATATTTTAACAAATTTTGGATAACGGGTTCCTTACACGAAATAAGAAAAAACGTCTAGTAAACATGGACTCTAAAATGCATACCTTAAGAACTACGAGCACTTGTTCAGTACAAGAGATTTGTTTCACAGTAACAAAGGGATCACAGTTTTTAACGTATGAACTTTAGAGCGCACGTATACTTGACATTTTTTTTCTTGTTTTGGTCCACACTGCCAGCTCTCAATATATGGGAAGTATCGGAGATTAAGAAGTTCTCATAGCTCTTTAGGTATGCATTTTATAGCACTTGTTTACAGCAGTTTTTTGTTTCGAATGATCGGTCCTGTCATATCAGCGAATACTGACAGTTTCTCCTGGGACACATGTGTTGATTTTCCTGTGTCACCTTTTCGTAATCTCTCTTATTTCTGAATACTAGGTCTAAGGGATATATTGGTAATATGTGAAGAGCTTCCTTGAAAGTGGTCCTGTATGCACCTGTAAATCTCAGTGAAGTGCTTTTCTGCACTAGATGTAGCTACCCTTGGTCTGTACGCCCAGTCCGCAGCTCGTGGTCGTGCGGTAGCGTTCTCGCTTCCCACGCCCGGGTTACCGGGTTCGATTCCCGGCGGGGTTAGGGATTTTCTCTGCCCCGTGATGACTGGGTGTTGTGTGATGTCCTTAGGTTAGTTAGGTTTAAGTAGTTCTAAGTTCTAGGGGACTGATGAGCTCAGAAGTTAAGTCCCATAGTGCTTAGAGCCATTTTTTTAACTGAGATCATCGGTCCCTGAGCTTACACATTGCTTAATCTAACTTACTCTAAGGACAACACACGCACCCATGCCCGAGGGAGGACTCGAACCTCCGACGGGGGAAGCCGCGCAGACCGTGTCAAGGCGCCTGAGACCACGCGGCTACCCCGCGCGACCCTAGGTCACTTGAACAAAGAGACGCACAGTACACCTTGTGAAACCGAGAAAGTGTGGAAGATGAAGCATCGCCATAACAGCCAGGTTACTGCGTCATTTATCTGGCGCGCGCATAAATGTGTATACAGGGTGTCGGAGGAGGCGGAGGCAGTTACGCAGATGTGGGGCGGCTGGGCGCTGGGAAACTCTGTGACGGAGTGAACTGACTGCAAGATAGCTCCTCCCCCTCCTTCCCCTCGCGTATCATGTAAATGCGGGAGAGAGGCGGACCCACACACACACTGAGTCACGGCGATAGCGAACAGGAAGCCGCCAAGGCTCCACGGCAGGTGTCGCACGGGCCGCTCACACCGGCTTCCAAGCCGCAGTATTTATGCAAACAGCCCTTACGGCACAGTTACCTACTTCTGTACGCGATAGCATCAGACTTAGAAACCATACTGCACGCAATTGAAAGTTCACAGCGGGACAGTAAAGTGAATATTCAAGTACTGGGATGCATACGAGTATGGTTGGAAAATAAATGAAGAGGCATGAGAACCTGCTTTCTATGCACCCTACTTCATGAAGTTTGCACCGCGCGTGCTAGCTGCACGGTCTAAGGGCGTCTTGCCACAATTCGCGCGGCTACCCCCTTCGAAGGTTCGAGTCCTCCTTCGGGCATCGGTGTGTTGTCCTTAGCGTAAGTTAGGTTCAAATGGTTCAAATGGCTCTGAGCACTATGCGACTTAACTTCTGAGGTCATCAGTCGCCTAGAACTTAGAACTAATTAAACCTAACTAACCTAAGGACATCACACACATCCATGCCCGAGGCAGGATTCGAACCTGCGACCGGAGCGGTCGCTCGGTTCCAGACTGTAGCGCCTAGAACCGCGCGGCCACTCCGGCCGGCAGCGTAAGTTAGCTTAAGTTAGATTAAGTAGTGTGTAAGCCTAGGGACAGATGATCTCAGAAGTTTCGTCCCAAAGGAACTTACCACAACTTTCCAAATTAAAAAAAAAATTTATTTCCTCAGTTTGTCTGAAATTGTAATCAATTGTTTGACTGTACATGTACATCACTTCTACCGGTTTCCGTCCCGTTCGGTGCGTCTTTTTGTCTTATACAGGGTGTTACAAAAAGGCACGGCCAAACTTTCAGGAAACATTCCTCACACATAAAAAAATAAATATGTTATGTGGACATGTGTCCGGAAACGCTTACTTCCCATGTTAGAGCTCATTTTAATCATGGAATGGAAACACACAGCAACAGAACGTACCAGCGTGACTTCAAACACTTTGTTACAGGAAATGTTCAAAATGTCCTCCGTTAGCGAGGATACATGCATCCACCCTCCGTCGCATGTAATCCCTGATGCGCTGATGCAGCCCTGGAGAATGGCGTATTGTATCACAGCCGTCCACAATACGAGCACGAAGAGTCTCTACATTTGGTACCGGGGTTGCGTAGACAAGAGCTTTCTAATGCCCCCATAAATGAAAGTCAAGAGGGTTGAGGTCAGGAGAGCGTGGAGGCCATGGAATTGGTCCGCCTCTACCAATCTATCGGTCACCGAATCTGTTGTTGAGAAGCGTACGAACACTTCGACTGAAATGTGCAGGAGCTCCGTCGTGCATGAACCACATGTTGTGTCGTACTTGTAAAGGCACATGTTCTAGCAGCACAGGTACAGTATGAAATCATGATAACGTGCTCCATTGAGCGTAGGTGGAAGAACATGGGGCCCAATCAAGACATCACCAACGATGCCTGCCCAAACGTTAACAGAAAATCTGTGTTGATGACGTGATTGCACAATTGCGTGCGGATTCTCGTCAGCCCACACATGTTGATTGTGAAAATTTACAATTTGATCACGTTGGAATGAAGCCTCATCCGTAAAGAGAACATTTGCACTGAAATGAGGATTGACACATTGTTCGATGAACCATTCGCAGAAGAGTACCCGTGGAGGCCAATCAGCTGCTGATAGTGCCTGCACACGCTGCACATGGTACGGAAACAACTGGTTCTCCCGTAGCACTCTCCATTCAGTGACGTGGTCAACGTTACCTTGTACAGCAGCAACTCCTCTGACGTCGTTCTAGGTTTTCCCCAGTCGCGAGTCATAGGCTGGAATGTTCCCTGCTCCCTAAGACGCCGATCAATTGCTTCGAACGTCTTCCTGTCGGGACACCTACGTTCTGGAAATCTGTCTCGATACAAACGTACCGCGCCACGGCTATTGCCCCGTGCTAATCCATGCATCAAATGGGCATCTGCCAACCCCGCATTTGTAAGCATTGCACTGACTGCAAAACCACGTTCGTGATGAACACCAACCTGTTGATGCTACGTACTGGCTCAAAATGGTTCAAATGGCTCTGAGCACTATGGGACTTAACAACTATGGTCATCAGTCCCCTAGAACTTAGAACTACGTAAAGCTAACTAACGTAAGGACATCACACAACACCCAGCCATCACGAGGCACAGAAAATCCCTGACCGGGCCGGGAATCGAACCCGGGAACCCGGGCGTGGGAAGCGAGAACGCTACCGCACGACCACGAGATGCGGGCTACTATGTACTGATGTGCTTGATGCTAGTACTGTAGAGCAATGAGTCGCATGTCAACACAAGCACAGAAGTCAACATTACCTTCCTTCAATTGGGCCAACTGGCGGTGAATCGAGGAAGTACAGTACATACTGACGAAACTAAATTGAGCTCTAACATGGAAATTAAGCGTTTCCGGACACATGTCCACATAACATCTTTTCTTTATTTGTGTGTGAGGAATGTTTCCTGAATGTTTGGCCGTACCTTTTTGTAACACCCTGTATATATTTGTGCTTATATATCGTCAGTTCACAAGAACGGAGATGCGAGACGAATGCATGGCTAACTGCGGCGATCGACTGTGTGACACTGTACTCGTTGCCGGCTAGTGTTCCTTATCCGTTGACCGTTTGCAGCTGCGGTCTTTAATGGGGAGGCAGACAAGGTTGGGTGCGAGGCGTGCATCACCACGTGGGCTCTGTCAGAGTGGGAGGGCGACCGAAGGATGTCGGCGCGTGGGGGCCCGCGAGAAGCGTAAACAACGCCCGCCGCGTCGCCGTGAGACAGCGGGTAGCACTTCGCCTTCTCGTCACCTCGCGTCAGCAAGCGTGTAACTAACGAGCCCTCTTCCACACACGGTGTGAAGCGGTACTGTGTGCAGAGGACACCAAGTGGAACGCGATAAAGCTCTCTCTTCGGGATAAAACGTCTACGTCTACATACATATTCTGCAGTCCACCAGACGGTGCCTAGTGGAGAGTATTTGTACCACTAGTAGTTAGGAGGCGTGTTTTTTAAGTAAGTGCCGTTTTGAAATTTAAAAAAGACGTGCTAAGATATCTCAATAATTTTATTTTTACATCAAAGCCTGTACCTTAATCTACTTTTCTACATAATTTCCGTCAATATTGAGGCACTTGTCATAACGTTGTACCAGTTTTTTGATACCCTCCTCATAGAAGTCTGCCGCCTGACTTGTTAACCACTGCATCAACACTGTTTTGAGTTCGTCATCGTCTTGAAGACGCTGACCGCCCAGGTGTTTCTTCAAGTGCAGGAACAGATTGTAATCACTGGGCGCAAGATCGGGGCTCTACGGAGGATGATCTAGAGTTTCCCATGGAAAAGATGTAATGAGATCTTTGGTCTGATTCGCCACATATGAACGGGAATTGTCTTGCAGCAAAACGATGCCCTTGTTCAACTTGCCACGTCTTTTGTTCTGTATTGAACGGCGCAGATTGTGCAGTGTCTTACAGTAAGCTGCTGCATTGATTGTCTCATTACGAGGCAGAAATTCGACATGCAATACTCCTTTTCTGTCCCAAAAAACTATGCACATGATTTTCCGGGCAGAAATTGTTTGCTTAATCTTCACTTTTCTGTGTGAATGTGAATGCCGCAATTCCATGGACTGTTGCTTTGATTCTGGGGTGATGTAGGCCACCCATGTTTCATCGCCCGTAACAATTTGGCTTAAGAAATCATCACCGTCGTTGTGGTACCGCTCAAGGAAATCAGTGCACTGTCCAAACGTTTGGTTTTGTGCACATGCGTCAACATTTTCGGTACCCAACGTGCGCACAATTTTCGGTAATTCAAGTGCTTGGTCACAATGCCATACAAAACACTACGAGAAATATTAGGAAAGTCATCCTGCAAAGAGGAAATCGTAAAGCGTCTGTTTTCTCTCACCTTATTGTCCACTTCCTGCACCAAACTTTCATTAACGACCGAAGGACGTCCACTCCGTTGTTCATCATGCACATCTGTAACATGTACATGCTTTTTAAAGGGGTGTTTGACATATATTTTAATAAAGATTTAATTAATAGCATGTAGTTTCACACTTGGTTTTCACATTAAACTTTTGTTTCTTTTTAACATAAGCCTATGTGCTTCATTTCCCAGAATATTTCTTGCCATGACCACTCTGTGTCTGGTTTTCAGGAATAATCTGCTTTATTTTACTTTTTAATTTCGCCAGGTTTGTGATATACAAATAATAATACTGGGATGCCAAGAAGTCACTATTTTTATTTATTTATTCAAATACGGTACACTGTACTTGTCAGATAGTCAAGAACGTAAGTGTGAATAATATGAAGTATTGTGTATACAGTACATAGGAAGCGTACACGAGAATGACGATTAAGGTCCATAAAATTTAAAATTAAGTTCATAATGCCGTCTTATAGAGGAATGAAAGTACTGTAATGCACCAAGATTTTTTCTGTGAAAAGGACCTACGTGCTCGAAAATCTGTGCTTAAGTTTTGATGTACCGTTACTTGAGAAGAACGACAAACGTTCACTCGATACTGAGAAAATAAAGATCAATTTTCTTCTTAGAGTTTTTTTTCTCATTTTTCGTTTATCTTATGATGCTGTAGCTTCATGTCACCGGCTTTCCAACAATACTTGCCACACAATCGCACGTCGTAAACTAAGCTAGAACTGTTATATTGTTTAGTAATAAAGCAAAGACCGATATAAAGCTGCGCCATATTGTGCAGTCAAAGCAGCCTGATAAAGTTCTCTCGGTAAGATGAGCAGAAATACTTGTGTGTTACTGTTACCGAGATTGTCCTTGAAGTAAATTCTCAAGGCATTAGAGATGTCGGAGAATGAAAGTTTACATTCCACTCCCGTGCAGATACAATTACAAGAAAAAGAAAGGTGTTGGGGAGTATTTCTGATTCTTCAGAAAGATAACGGGCCATGAGTAGCGTAAAAGGTGACGATTATAAGTGCTTACGATTAACAAGTTTTCTGAATGTTCAATTTTTCGGTAGGAACCGATTAATCAAAGAATTAAATCAAACAGCTTCCTATAATAAACAAAACTCATTTGACTGGATTTATCAGAGTAAATCCCGTGTTGCGAAGATGACCACAGAAAAATCTAGATGAATCTATAACACAACCTCTCCTCTGCTTGCAACGCTTCATCAGTATCAAAGTGGAAGCCTCGGAGGTGTGCTTTAAGTTATGGAAACAAATGAAAACCGGATGGGGCCAAGTCGGGACTGTATGATGGATGATTGACGACACTGAACCCCAGAGATCGGATTGTTACAAATGTCGCAGCGCTCGTGCGTGGTCTGGCAATATTATGCAGAATGAGAGGACTCTCCATGCGTGGACGAACTCTTGGAATGCGAAACTCGATTACAGCACACTGTTTCTCATTCTCCGATATAGTTACGTTACACACCGGCGTGTTAGACGCTACAATTCAGAGCCTCCTAGTGGTAAAGGGATGGAAATGTGTAGAGATGTAGAATAAAGACGTAAAACGTTGATAAAATTTGTTTATTTTGCCTAAAAAGCTTTAAGAATTTTCACATAAAAAACTCGAAGACATTGCTTTTCACCATTTTATACCAAATATATACCAAATAAATTTACAAATGATGGAGCTGATCCTCATTGGTACACAAAACGAGTCAGAACACTGTTGCAGAAACAACGAAAGAAACGTGCCAAATTTAAACAGACGCAAAATTCCCAATATTGGCAATGATTTACAGAAGCTCGAAATTCAGCGCAGACTTCAATGCGAAATGCTTATAATAGTTTTCACAACGAAATTTCTTCTCTAAACCTGGCAGAAAATCTGAAGAGATTCTGGTCGTATGTGAAGTATACTACCGGCAAGACACAATCAATGCCTTCTCTGCGAGATAGCAATGGAGATACTATCGAAGACAGTGCTGTCTAAGCAGAGTTACTAAACACAGCCTTTCGAAATGCCTTCACAAAATAAGACGAAGTAAAAATTCCAGAATTAGAATCAAGAACATGAGTAACGTAGAAGTAAATATCCTCGAAATAGTGAGGCAATAAAAAGCAAGTCTTCCGGTCCAGACTGTGTACTAGTTTGGTTCCTCTCAAAGTACTCTGATGCAATAGCTCCATACTTGAGAATCATATACAACCGTTCGCTCGACGAAAGATCCGTACCCAAAGACTGGAAAGTTGCACAGGTCACACCAATATTCAAGAAAGGTAGTAGGAGTAATCCATTAAATTACACGCCCATATCATTAACGTCTATATGCAGCAGGATTTTAGAACATAGATTGTGTTAGAACATTACACAGTCAACATGGATTTAGTAAACATCGTTCTTGTGAAGCACAACTAGCTCTTTATTCGCATGAAGTATTGAGTACTATTGACACAGGATTTCTGGTTGATTCCGTATATCTGGATTTCCAGAAGGCTTTTGACACTGTACCACACAAGAGGCTTGGAGTGAAATTGCGTGCTTATGCAATATCGTCTCAGTTATGTGACTGGATTCATGATTTCGTGTCAGAGAAGTCACAGAAAGTTCAAATGGTTGAAATGGCTCTAAACACTATGGGACTTAACATCTGAGCTCATCAGAACTATTTAAACCTAACTATCCTAAGGACATCACACACATCCATGCCCAAGGCAGGATTCGAACCTGCGACGGTAGCAGCAGCGACGTTCCGGACGGAAGCGCCTAGAAAGGCTCGGCCACAGCGGCTGGCTCACGGAAAGTCATCGAGTAAAATAGAAGTGATTTCTGGCGTTCCCCAAGGTCGTGTTACAGGCCCTTTACTGTTCTTTATCTATATAAACGATTTGGGAGACAATCTGAGGAGCCGCCTTAGATTGTTTGCAGATGACGCTGTCATTTGTGGACTAATAAAGTCATCAGAAGATCAAAACAAATTGCAAAACAATTTGGAAAAGATATCTATATGGTGCGAAAATTGGCAATTGACCCTAAATAACGAAAAGTGTGAGGTGATCTACATGAGTGCTAAAATGAATCCGTTAAACTTCTGTTACACGATAAATCAGTCAAAAATAAAGGCCATAAATTCAACTAAATACCTAGGAATTACAATTACGAACAACTTAAATTGGTAGGAACACATAAAATTTTGTGGGGGGAAGGCTGAGCAAAGACTGCGTTTTATTGGCAGGACACTTAGAAAATTTAAGAGATCTAGTAAGGAGGCTGCCTACACTACACTTGTCCGCCCTCTCTTAGAATACTGCTTTGCGGTCAGATAGGATTGTCAGGGTACATCTAAAATTTCAAAGAAGGGCTGCACGTTTTGTATTATCACGAAAGAGGGGAGAGAGTGTCACTGAAAGGATATAGGATTTGAGGTGGACATAAAACAAAGGCTTTTTTCGTTGCTGCGGAATCTTATCACGAAATTTCAATCACCAACTTTCTCCTCCGAATGCGAAAATATTTTTTTGACGCCGACCTACATAGGCAGAAACGACCACCATGATAAAATAAGGGAAATCTGAGCACGTATGGAAAGATATAGGTGTTCGTTCTTTCCGTGCGCTTTGAGAGATTGAAATAATGAGAATTGTGAAGGTAGTTCGATGAACCTTCTGCCAGGCATTTAAATGTGATATGCAGACTATATACGCAGATGTAGACATTGACAACGCCCTCGTATTCTCCATATACATAAATGATCTGACGGCTAGGGTCAGTAGCAATCAACGACTGTTTGGTGACTCTGCTGTAGTTACCGGAAAGTGTCGTCGTTGAGCGCGTGTAGGAGAATTCTATTTGGTGCCACGACGGGCAGCTTGTTCTAAATGTAGAAGAATGTTAGTTGATGCGGATGAGAAGAAAAAAGAATCGAGTATTGTTCGAATATAGTATTAGTGGTACGCTGCTTGACACAATCATGTCGATTAAACATGTAGGCGTAACGTTGTAAACCGAAATGAAATGGAACGAACGCATAAGATCGGTAGTAGGTACGGCGAATGGTCGATTTCTGTTTATTGCGACAGTTCTAGGAAAGTGTGGCTCATCTGTAAGATGACCGTGTATAGAACACTAGTGCAACACGTTCCTGAATACAGCTCCAGGAAGACACCAAATAAATTCAGAGGCGTGATGCTAGATTTATTATCGGTAGGTTCGGTAAATACACAAATGTTACGAAAATGCTTTGTGAACTAAAATGGGAAACCCTGGAGGGAAGACAACGTTCTTTTTTAGAAACACAATTCAGAAAATTTAGAGAAACGGCATTTGCGGCTGTCTGACGTACGATACTACTGCCGCCATCGTACATTTCGTGCAAGGACCGCGAAGACAAGAAATTACGGCTGGTACGGAGGTGTCTAGACATCCAATTTTGCCTCGCGAGGAGAACGGTAAAGGAAATACGAGGCGTGTTGGTTAAGTAAGTACCGTTTTGAAATTAAAAAAAGACGTGCTAAGATATCTCAATAATTTTATTTTTACATGAAAGCCTGTACCGTGCTCTACGTACTGACGCCATTACAGTCTGATTCTTCCTTGTTTACGTTGTGTACTGAGTGTTTAACATGCCTCCGATAATCGCGAGTCCCGCCGACTGTGAAGTAGGGGCTGTTATAAGGTTTCTTAGTGCTAAAGGCCTAAAAGCGATCGATGTTCATTGTGAGATCTGTGCAGTTTACGGAGAAAACATTATAAGTGATGGAATGGTAAGAAAGTGGGTGAGAGCATTTAAAGATTGCCGCACAAATGTTCAAAATGTTCAAATGTGTGTGGAATCTTATGTGACTTAACTGCTAAGGTCATCAGTCCCTGAGCTTACACACTACTTAACCTAAATTATCCTAAGGACAAACACACACACCCATGCCCGAGGGAGGACGCGAACCTCCGCGGGGATCAGCCGCACAGTCCATGACTGCAGGGCTCCAGACCCAGACTAAAACAATGGGTAACATACTTGTTGAAGCAAAATATCCATTTTGCAGGTCTACACTATTGAGACCATTTCTTTATTCACGGTGCTGTCTTTTGCGTAAACTGATATAGGAGGCACTAGTTTAAGTCCTCATTAATACCATCAGAACTGCCTACTAGCGATATTTATTGAATTCCAAATTGCTGGAACGTGCTTTCAAAAATGAATTTATCATTTTTTGCTATTTTTGGCCACACATTGAATTACACGTCATAGTTAATATTTCAGAATAAGAAATTGTTTAAACTACAGTGACAGATTGGCACTCTAATACTTTCGTGCAGTTCCTTCATTCTACATTTCAAGACTCTTTCACTTTGTTGACATCCACAAATCATGATACCAATTTGCTTTCTTCTTCCTTCATTGCACTTATTTATGGGCTGCCAAAGGAAACGTAGGTAAGTTTTTTGCAAATGTGAATGTTAAAGATGTTGTGCATATTATTTGGAAGTTTAAAATGTTACGAGTAAGACAGTGCTAGTAAGCTTAATCAGCTGTCGATGCAAATGCATTAAAAGAGGATTTAAAGGGATTACGAACGCATACTTCTCTTCTTGGTTATTTGAAATGTATAAACAAAAAGAAAGTTACGTTTACAAGAAACTTGCGTCGTATTTTGGATCGAATAAGCATTTAAGGCGAGAAAAACGTTTGAAAATGCCTTCCTGACACATTGTTACACGAATATTTACTGTTTAAAACAACTGTTCGTACACACGACAGAAATTACAAACAAAAAGCAGTCGTAAACAATCTCCATGTAAACAATTGGCTGCTAATGTTTTGGGGCACCTAACACGGCGGCGCCGACTTCATAACAACGTACAGCGTTAAGTCTGTATTTTTACCTCGCTGTGGAATCCATGAAAAATGGGACACCTCTGACTGTACGCAGACTCTCTGGCAAGCCATACTATTGTAATATCTTTGTTCTATATTTTTATTTCAAACAAGAAAACAGTGCTGAGTGTTGGCTTGCGTATGTTTTAGTTTCTGCACAACGAAGGAGGCACAGTATTTGTAACTATTCGGACAAAAAACATTAGGATTAAAAAAATCTCAATACTTATCAATTTTTGCAGCAAAACCACAAAAAGATGGCTGCAGGGCAAGAAAGGAGAAACAACGCACACGTAAACGTCACATAAAATACCAATGTAAATACCTGCACTTTATAATGAGAATAAATTGTCGTAACGCGTCGTGTTAAGCGTGAAAAAAGGGTAACTTGCGCAGTGACCTGTTATTTAAAACACGGAACAGTAGTTATGTGATTCACTGACACATGTTGTACACGACTCCATGTCCTTTAGTTGAATGAAGACAAGGACGACAGGAAATTCATCCGACCAAAAAAATAAGGTAAATTTTCCAAATAATGGAAACAGCGGACGCTATACGACGAAACAAAAGCGAGGTAAGAGAGATAGAGAGAGAGCAGTGTCTCTTTCGTGGCTGTGAAAAGTATTATATCAGTGAAAACAGCAATTTAGTTGCATATTAAAGGCCACAGTTAATGTTCTTCGATACATTTCGTTATCTGGGGACGAAGTAGGATTGAAGTGCGTGTTATATTCACCTAGAGTGAATGGGTGTGGATCTTTATTTAATCAAGCAAATGTGCCTTATGATAAAGCGTAGTAGCTTCGAAGTTGATCACACACATTATTTTCACATTAATAAAATCAGCTGAGGAAAAGTTATTATTTTTATCAATTACGAACAGCTGAATTTTCCATGGCCTCTGCCAACGTGGACGATATTTGTACAAATCTATAGGTGTCATACGGTTGGTGTTCAGTCATTTGTGTGTTCCAGGCTATTATCTATCGCATATATCTTCTTATATCTCTGTTGTGGACGTTTTTACTTGAAAATTTTCAAGTTGTTATTCGTGAATTTGTCGCCGATGTACGTGCACATGTGGACAGTGCAATACCGACAGTAGTTTTGGTCATGCTTGAACGTTAGAATTGTAGTGTCTGCAGCAGACGTAGCGTTCACATAGACTGACTCGAACAGAGATCGGACTGGGGAGAAATACCGATCTGTGTTCTACCAGCGCGGACGTGATCGAGTGCGGGTGTACAGAACTACTGGCTGCCGCAGTATTCCCCAACCACGAAGTTGGCTAGAATAAACTCAATGTACAGGACCTGTTTGTCAGACTGTACATCAGAAAATTCTAAAAGTATAATATTTATTTTCTGCGACTGCATCCGAGTATACACCTATCGATAGGTTTTTACGGTTGGTATTAGCTGGATTCACGAGCTGTGTTCATCACCGCTTGGGACTAGTTAGCTATCAGAATCAATCATGCACCATCCATCCACCGAGTTATGAATTATCATTCAACGTTTCCAAGGTAACACATTTGTCATAAATTGCTATAACCGCAGTGGTGGTTGCCTCCCTATGGGATCCGTGATGTTACCGGGTCATTAGGTCAACTTGGCATGACGCCACTGCCAAGTTCTGGCGTCTCAGATGACACCCATCCTTTAGACGAGGAGAAGCTCGCGTCATCCCAAAAAAAAAAAAAAAAAAAAAAAAAAAAAAAAGCCGCAGAGATAGGAAGTACTTAATGGGACGAACAGCAACACATCCGTACCCAAAGACTGAGAAGCTGCACAAGTCACACCAATACCCAAGAAAAGAACAGGAGCAATTCGTTGAATTATACACCGATATCACTAACGTCTATTTTTAGAAGGATTTTGAAAAATATGCTGCTCGCGAACATCATTAATCACCTCGAAGAAAATGATTTATTGACAAATAGCCAACACGGATTCAGAAAATATTGTTCTTGTGAAACACAAATCACTCTTTATTCTCGCGAAGTTATGAGAGCTATCGACAGGAGTCGTCAAATTGATTCCGTATTTTCAGATTTCCAAAAGGCGTGCCTATGGAGTATCCTCTCATTTGTGTGACTAAATTCGTGATTTCCTGTTAGAAAGGTCACAGGTAGTAATATGAGTAACTGACGGAAAGTCATCGAGTAAAACAGAAGCAACATCTGATGCTCCCCAAGGAAGCGTTGTAGGTCCTCTGTTGTTCCTCATTGCACAAACGATTACGGAGACAATCTGTGCAACCCTCTTAGATTTTTGCAGATGATATTTATTTGCCTCCTTGTAAAGTCATCAAATGATCAAAAAGAATTCCCAGCGACAGCATATTCGCAAGACAATGACAGGAACTATACCAAAGCGACAATCAATATTGCGAAACGAAAAACCAAAGGCTGTGGCCGAGCGGTTCTAGGCACTTCAGTCCGGAACCGCGCTGCTGCTACGGTCGCAGGTCCAAATCTTGCCTCGGGCATGGTTGTGTGTGATGTCCTTAGGTTAGTTAGGTTTAAGTAGTTCTAATTCTAGGGGAATTATGACCTCAGATGTTAAGTCCCATAGTGCTTGGAGCCATTTTAACCATTTGAAATAAAACAAAATTAGTTGGCATTTTAAAACTTTATGCTTATGCTTAGGACTTAAACCTACCCACTTGTAACATTATTACGCCCTGTTTTTTTTTTTTCCCCTAGTCACTGGATGTCGCCCGAGTAACAAATCCATCTCCATCGCTCCATCGGCGACAAATCAGTTAGGTTACTTCAGTCTGAAGTCAGTGGGACGGAAGCATAGAGATTATGCTTAAAGACAGCACTTTACTTTCTACAGAACAGCAAAGGAACAACGTTCCTTGAGGGGCCCACTTACAGAATGTCGCTGCAACTGCACGCTGCTGCACGCCTACACAGGTACACCGTCGCTGCGTCATAGAGGGACCTACTAATTGGCTTCCTGTAGGCAGGCGGGTTTCACAACGTCCGCTCCTGGGGGCATGTCAACCAGCAGCAGGAAGCCGCGAGGCAAACGGCGCTTGGCGCTGTGACTTAGGCTCAATTTCCTTGCCGCGTCTTTGTTTCAAGTGCACGTATGCGCGCGACTACACACACACACACACACACACACACACACACACACACTAACACAGTTGTCTCGCTTCTTAAGCGATGAGTAACTCGCTGTTAAAAAAGATGTAGCAAGGAGAAGACATTGTGCACAAACAACGAAATTATACATGGTCACCTTTGGTTCAAAGTTGTTTGGAACGGCATTTAAACACCATTCTCTGCTACGCACTTCCAGATACAAACGGGAGACCGCCAAACAGACATTCAGTAATACACTACTGGCCATTAAAATTGCTACACGAAGAAGAAAGGCAGATGATAAACGGGTATTCATTGTACAAGTGTATTATACTAGAACTAATACGCCTGGGCATTGAGTCAAACAGAGCTTGGATGGCGTGTACAGGTACAGCTGCCCTGCACCTTCAACACGATACCACAGTTCATCAAGAGTAGTAACTGACGTATTGTGACGAGCCAGTTGCTCGGCCACCATTGACCAGACGTTTTCAGTTGGTGAGAGATCTGGAGAATGTGCTAGCCAGGATAGCAGTCGAACATTTTCTGTATCCAGAAAGCCCCGTACAAAACCTGCAACATGCGGTCGTGCATTATTCTGCTGAAATGTAGGGTTTTGCATGGATCCAATGGAGGGTAGAACCACGGGCCGTAACACATCTGGAATGTAACGTCCACTGTTCAAAGTGCCGTCAATGCGAACAAGAGGTGAACGAGACGTGTAACCAATGGCACCCCACACCATCACGCCGGGTGATACGCCAGTGGCGATGACGAATACACGCTTCCAATGTGCGTTCAACAGGATGTCGCCAAACACGGATGCGACCATCATGATGCTGTAAACAGAACCTGGATTCATCCGGAAAAATGACGTTTTGCCATTCGTGCACCCAGGTTCGTCGTTTACACCATCGCAGGCGCTCCTGTCTGTGATGCAGCATCAAGGATAACCGGAGCCACGGTCTCCGAACTGACAGTGCATTCTGCTGCGAACTACGTCGAACTGTTCGTGCAGATGGTTGTTGTCTTGCAAACGTCCCCATCTGTTGACTCATGGATCGAGACGTGGCTGCACGATCCGCTACAGCCATGCGAATAAGATGCCTGTCATCTCGACTGCTAGTGATACGAGGCCGTTGGGATCCGTATTACCCTCCTGAACCCACCGATTCCATATTCTGCTAACAGTCATTGGATCTCGACCAAAGCGAGCAGCCATGTCGCGATACGATGAACCGCAATCGCGATAGGCTACAATCCGACCTTTAAAAAAAGTCGGAAACGTTGTGGTTCGCATTTCTCCTCCTTACACGAGGCATCACAACAACTTTTCACCAGGCAACGCCGGTCGACTGCCATTTGTGTATGAGAAAACGGTTGGAAACTTTCCTAATGTCAGCACGTCAGCACGTTGTAGGTGTCGCCACCGGCGCCAACCTTGTGTGAATGCTCTGAAAAGCTGATCATTTGCATACCACAGCATCTTCTTCCTGTCAGTTAAATTTCGCGTCTGTAGCACGTCATCTTCGTGGTGTAGCAATTTTAATGGCCAGTAGTGTATTATAATTGGTCCCCCGATTTTAGTTTCCGATTCAGCCAAAAACCGAGGCACCTCACTTTCGCACAGAAACGTATTTGGCGTGTGTGTAGTGTTGTTTGTCTGCAGTGTTGGTGTTTGTGCGGTTGTTTTGATTTGCGAGTGAACATTTTGCTAGGATAGAAGTGTCAACCACGTGCGTGACTACTATCGTGTTTTATGTAGTTGGAAAGTTGCTAATGTAGAGATTAAACAAGAATGGCCCCAGCATGGTACTTCGAGGTCCTGCTGCTTCTATGCCGTGTCGTGGTGACTGTTTCCACTGAACGTCAGTGTTGAAGCATCTGTCGGAGAGGTATGGGTGTATGAGGCATACTAGTCCGTCGGGGAAACCAGCGTCGTTGCGTTTGCGATTGAAGCGCTTTTGCTATAGAGCTATTTTAAAAAAATCAGTTGATATCCGTTTGACCTATGGCAACGCCATCTAGCGAGCCTACCATAGCGCCATCTGGTTTCCCCCTTCAAGCTAGACAAGTTTCGTTCTTTGTAGTTTTTTCGTTTGACGCTTATTTCGTGAGATATTTGGGCCGGTCACGATCAGTGGACCACCCTGTATGTGCGACGCACGTACGGCATCCCCTTGACACACATTTTTAAATGATTCCCTCGTGGAGAGTGGAGACGATTGATTGTCTGGATGTGTGGGACAGTGCTGTGCTTGAGAGAGTTCCGGTGGTGGGGGAGGGGTGGGGAGAATGCGACGGAAGCCTCCGGAGGCGGCAGGAAGCCGGCCGAGGCGGGAGCTTGCCTCGTGCGCGTAGAACAAGCCGCCAGCCGGTAGCCAGTAGGCTGCCGTCAGCCGTCCGGTGCACACCGCACAGTGGAGTGACTGCCGCGGCGACACGCACTACACGCGCAGACGGAGCAGGCGCTGCAGCAAGCGCGCCGCACACACACCGGAAAGTGGACGCTCCCATGCGACAGCTGCCTGCATAGTGCCGAGCTGGCTGCCGCCTGCGATACGGGACTCCCTCTGCAGCGTCCGCGAGGTACGCTCCGTAACTATCTCGTCCTAAGATGAGCTGCGCGTTTCTTTATAGCTCCGTTTGCTAAGCGCGAAAGCGTCATCGAGGTATTCGGCCAAGTCTTGTGGCAGGTGCTACAGGAGTGGCACTGTGCATCGCAGTTAGGTTTATTGACAAAATTACGAGAGCAAATCTTCTTGCAAGACTCAACCAATTTTTAGACAACGTAGTTGTATGGAGATAAACAGCGATTAATTTACCTACAATCAATTACCCAAATTCTTCCAGTCCATATGTGGCATAACAGTGCTTAACAGTATTGGTTAAAAACAGTCTTGGATGCAATTTTAGTTTTTTTATTTTTCAACGACGCGTTTCGACTTATTTAGGCATCTTGAGGTTATCTTTTCTAGATGGACGCGAGAGGCACTAAGATCTGCATAACGCGTTCCCGTTCACAGGAGTGAGTGTTACTCTCGCGTCCATCTAGAAAAGATAACCTGAAGATGCCTAAATAAGGCGAAACGCGTCGTTGAAAAATAAAAAAAACTAAAATTGCAACCAAGACTGTTTTTAACCAATACAGTTATTCAAATGACAGTCACAATCGCATTATTTATTTTCCGCCGACCGGTTTCAACCCGCGATGGGGTCATCTTCAGGGCAATTTACACCATTTGGTCGCTCGCTCGAGTCATAACTATGCATAGTTACCAACCGTGCACAGGCAGGGTGACGACTCCAGCGAGCGACCAAATTGTGTAGGTTGCCCTGAAGATGACCCCATCGCGGGTTGAAACCGGTTGGCGGCAAAATAAATAATGCGATTGTGACTGTCATTTGAATAATTGACTCAACCAATTTCTTTCATCCTCCCACATACAGGGTTTCCATAAAGATCTAGCAATAATTTCAAAAAAGGCAACGGCCTTGCCTCAGTCGATACACCGGTTCCAGTGAGATCACCGAAGCGCTGTCGGGCGTGGCCGTCACTTGGATGGGTGACCGTGCAGGGCGCCATGCGCTGTTGCCCTTTTGCGGGGTGCACTCACCCTCGTGATGCCAATTGAGGAGCTACTCGACCGAATAGTAGCGGCTTCGGTCAAGAATACCATCTTACGACCGAGAGAGCGGTGTGCTGACCCCACGCCCCTCCTGTCCACATCTTCCACCGAGGATGACACGGCGGTCGGATGGTCCCGGTAGGCCACTCGTATCCTGAAGACGAAGTACTTAAAATTAAAAAAAAAAAACATCACTTTACAGGATGACGCAAGAAAACCGCTTCACGAGTACTAGACTGCTCATTGTCTCCCGCCAGTTGTCATCTATTGTTTAGAGGCTGTTGCGACTACGTTTTGTGTTGTCAGCACGAAAGCCGTTGCGAGTGCGACTTCCTTACAACGTGTGAAGTAAATACCTTTGTGAGATGTATCCTCTCCGGCCGCGGTGGCCGAGCGGGTCTAGTCGCTTCAGTCCGGAACCGCGACTGCTACGGTCGCAGGTTTGAATCCCTCGTCGGGCATGGATGTGTGTGATGTCCTTAGGTTAGTTAGGTTTAAGTAGTTCTAAGTTCTAGGGGACTGATGACCTCAGATGTTATGTCCCATAGTGCTCAGAGTCATTTCAACCATTTGATGTATCCTCTTGATGAAAGAATCGGAGGCATATGTGTCTACCGGTTCATTTAAGGAAACGCGGGACATCTTTGCAAACAAGTTTCCTGGTGTTTCCATACCAGCAAAGAGCAGTATGCAAAATTTGATGACGAAGTGGCATACTACAGGGACGGTAGCAAAATAAAATAAAATAAAAAATCGAGCCCCGTTCGTTCGTGCACCTGCTGTGATCGCGGATATTCGAGCACGAATGATCCATAGTCCAAAAAAATCGAGACATAATTGTCACAACAAGTGTACGTTTCGCACAGGTCTCGTCAATGCGTTTCACACCACATACGGATGAAACGCTACAAAATGGCACGTGTCAATGAAGGAGGAAGATAAGGCAAAACGTGTGAATTACTGTACGTGGTTGTGTCAAACAACTGAGAATGGAATGATGAATGCGCTGCTGTATTCCATGCGCGGCGAAGACTGGTTCCATCTGACATATCATGTATGCCCCCAGCTTACCATATACTGGTAACAAACAATCCCTGTACGATTAATGAGGAACTTCTTCACGGTGAAAAAAATCAGAGTATGGTGTGCAGTGTCAGCAAGTCGGATTGTAGGTCCCACATTTTTTGAAACAATAGTAAACACCGCTCTGTGTATGCGAACCTTTGAGGAATTTTACGCACAGTTGACCCTCATGAAACGTACATATGCTGTAGTTCAACAGGATGGGACGACCTGTCACATTTCACGCGAGTCAATCTCACTAATTCGTGAAAGATTCACAGAAGAAAGGGCTGTCAGCAAAGGATTCTGGCATCCGCGATCGCGTTACCTAACCACTTGTGACTTTCATCAGTGGCCAGTCTAAAGGTAAAGTTTACGCCAGTAACCCATTTACGTTAGAAGGCTTGAAATTTTGAGAATTGATGCGCCAAAGTGTTAGTGTGCGCGCAGAACTGTGTTGAAGCAGAGGGAGGCCATTTCCAACACCAGTTTAATGTAAAACACGAGACCGGTTCAGTAAATATAGACCTTTGCAATAGCTTATTTTTTATTATTTCATTATTACATGTTTATGTTCAAGTGGATGTGAAATCTTATGAGACTTAACTGCTAAGGTCATTAGTCCCTAAGCTTACACACTACTTAACCTAAATTATCCTAAGGACGATGGAGGGAGGACTCGAACCTCCGCCAGGACCAGCCGCACGGTCCATGACTGCAGCGCCTGAGACCTCTCGGCTAATCCCGCGCGGTTATTACATGTTTATCTATTTGTTGTTGCACCTGCTCATGACGGGCAACAATTCGTGCGTAACTGACGAGCCGTCTGAACTCGGGGAACGATTATCGTGCACCACCCTGTATTTGAGACTGAACATCGTGGTTTGTTGTAAAAGCTTAATCAGTTCCCAAAGTTTTTTTGCTGTTACTCCAGATTTCAATGTATACCCCACTCGTCGCTTGTAAAACACCGAGACGAGATTCGAGTTCTGCCCATGTACGGGCCAGCAATGCACCATCAATAATTCTTACTGCATCACTGATTCGTGCACGGAGGGTCGCGATGTCTTTGATCGGTGTTGTACACACGCGGACCTTGACATAACCCTCCACAAAAAGGAGAGTAATGGCGTGCCATCGGGAGTGCGCGGAGGCAGTGCGATGGGAGCACCACGACTCATCCGCCTCCAGTGAGATGTTCGTTCCGTGCATCCTGCATGTTTAAACTCCAATTTGGAAATGAACAATCATACTGGAAAATTATTGGCGGCTGCAGGTCTTCGATCTCTGATGTTAGGAACTGTTCGAACATCTCCGAGTAAACATTTCTCGTTAGTGTTTCCTCTGCGAAGAAAAATAGGCCTATCAACTTATCATGGTTCAAATGGCTCTAAGCACTATGAGACTTAACGTCTGAGGCCATCAGTCCAAAAAATGGTTCAAATGGCTCTCAGCACTATGGGACTTCACTGCTCAGGTCATCAGCCCCCTAGAACTTAGAACTACTTAAACCTAACTAACCTAAGGACATCGCACACGTCCATGCCCGAGGCAGGATTCGAACCTGCGACCGTAGCGGTCGTGCGGTTCCAGACTGAAGCGCCTAGAACCGCTCGGCCACTTCTGTCGGCGTCATCAGTCCCCTAGATGGTTCAAATGGCTCTGAGCTCTATGGGACTTAACATCTGAGGTCATCAATCTCCTAGAACTTAGAACTACTTAAACCTAACTAACCTAAGGACATCACACACACCCATGCCCGAGGCAAGATCCGAACCTGCGACCGCAGCAGCAGCGTGGTTTCGGACTGAAGCGCTTTGGCCACAGCGGCCGGCTCAACTTATCATGCATTAAAGTACAGCTACCGTTGAATTTCGAGTTGTCGCAGAAGTATTCGTGTATGTTGTGTCTCTTGTGTGGGTTTTCGGTGCCCCAAATCCTAATGTTGTGGGGATTCACACGTCCAGAAGTGCAGAAGGTTCCCCATCTGAAAACAGGTATTTTTTCAGAGTAGTCGTTGTCGTTGTCTAAGGAGCTCAGTGTGGAACATGCAAATGCATACCGCAGAGGACGATCGTTTGGCTGCAGTGCGTGGACCATTTGCACTTTCTACGCAAAAAGTCGTAGCCGCTTATGTAACACTTTGTGGACAGTTGATCTTGCTTCCTGCAGTTCGCGTGATGCACGATTTAATTGACTTCTGGGGGCAGCGTTGAAATGCAGCTTGTTATGTCAACGCGTGTTTGAGAAACAAACAGACGTCCACTTCGAGGAAGCACTTTGACACTGCCTGTCTCTTTACACTTTTCGAACCACCTCTTTATGTTTTCGCCGGCAGTACCCTCCCGTAACGGCGTCCATAATTCTGCAGTGCTGCAGTCACAAATTTTGATTCTTCATACCAGACGGCGCACTGCGCCTTCTCCTGGGCAGGCGCCATTTCGATGCACTCTAACTCAAATCTTTAAAAAAGAAAACAAGACTTAGAGAGCTGCTAAACATTTTACAACAAACCACGTTTCTGTATCTCTAATATTTTTCAAGTTCTGCTTTTTTGAAATGATAGCGAGACTCTATGGGTACCCCATATATCTGCATGTTTCCGTGTTTCCTTAAATCGCTTAACGCAAATGCCGGGCTCTTCGAAAAGGGCACGGCTGATTTCGTCTCTCATACTTTCCTAAAACTGAACTTGTGCTCCGTCTCTAATAACCTAGCAGTCGACCGAACGTTAAACACTTACGTTCCTTCCTTCAATAATCGCTCTTCCCGCGCATCATTCACAGAGAAAAGAGGGCGGGGGAGGGGGGGGGGGGTGGAGTGATAATACTGCACAAACAACCCACTACACACCATAAGAAAGCTTACGGAATGCAGTGGGCAGCCCGCTATATATTTTCTAATAGATCCTGCGCTAAAGCTGCACAGATAATCGCCCCAACACATATCCGGGTCGTCTGTCTGTCGTTTCCTTGTATTTCCGTTAGTTTCTATGTGTGTTTGTTTTTGCACCAATAAATACGGAGGTGATGCTCTAGGCGGCAATAATTTAAAATAAAGGAGAACTTGCACAGTGAGAAAGAGAGCCAATGGTGCTTATGTACTGATGAAAAATACTAGTATACATGCGAATGTAATACTTACACGGTGAAAAAGAGAGACAATGCAGCTTATATACTAACGAAAAATACTAGTATACGTGTAAATATATTATTACAGCTGGTGGTTTCAAACCTTCACGTGTTATATCACTTCACATAACTAGTGTTTCAAAAACAAACTCATCACTCTGTACCAGAATACATTCTTCATGAACTATTAGATTGTAAGTTGTGGCGAATCGTAATTCATAATCATAAGTTCCTTGCGGCGGGTACGATTTAACGCCCTTTGTGGTCTGACGGATTGTGTCAATCTGCCAGTAACTTTCTCTCTCTCTCTCTCTCTCTCTCTCTCTCGCTCTTGCTCGCTCGTTCGCTCTCCTAGTTTCCCAAATTTTTATTCTTTAAGGAACTCCTGTTTTTTACTGTTTCCATTCGCCGGGGAGCGCTAGTTCAGGAAAGCATGCATATTGGTGATATTAGAATCTGATGATAGGAAGACCCTTAGGTGCAAGTTACGTAGGAACTGCGGGTGACGAGTATCGTCTGACAAGAAGTTTCGGATAATATTTGGCTTCATCTTTTGTTGCATCTGATAGTTCTTTCTTAACCCTCTGTTGAACAAGTCAGCCTAAAAAACTCTTGAGAGAGCCTGACAGCCAGTCTGCACTGACTGAAATTTAAAGTATTACACCACGAAACACCAGTCTGATATTTATGGAGGCTGGTGTGAAAGTATATATCTTTCCATCTTAGACATGCTCTATGGGTAGCAAATCGAAGGACTGGGCAGGCCAGTCAAGGCTCCTTACACGCTCAGCGCTTGGTTTGAACTGCAGTGTTGGATGATGCATTATCCTGCTGGAATATGCCTTATGGTACTTTGATCATGAAGGGAACAACAACTTGGTTTACTATTACTGCCGCAAACTGGCGAGCATTCAGCTTTCCTGCAACAATTAGCAAATCAGTCTTGTAATCATATCCAACAGCTCCCTACAATTTAAATCCGAGATTTGGAGAGGTATACATCTCGAGAATCTCTGCTTCCTGTGACCTTTCACTGGCTCGCCTACAAACACATTGGCGTAGATCTGACCGCCAAAGAGGCGAGACTCAACAATGAACACCACAGAAAGATGATGTCTTTGCCGAGTCTGTCTCAAGATCATGTCTGTGGTATAGTGTCAGCGGTAAATGATGCACAACATCTCGAGACCTGAACCCACCTCCCAGTAATGTGTTACCAAAAGTTCGTTGTGACTCTCTATCTGTAACCTGTGCTCGAGTTTGATCCGCTGTCCTTCTTCTATTCGTCGACCTCCACGTGAGTGGTCAGCGCGGCTGATTGCCACGAAGAGGACCCGGGATCGATGCCCAGCACTGCCAGGGATTTTTCCTTGGTTGAACGGTTGTACGGGTTCTAATCAGTCTCGTAAAGCCAACTTAGGAATTACTTGATCGATTAATAGAGGTTCTAAGGTCAAGAACCCCGACAACGAACGAAAGAGAAGTGTGCTGACAATATGCCCCTCCACATTGTGGTCGATAACGCCATTGACAGAGAATGATAGGGCGGTCGGTCTTGCTGTATTTGCCCGTCTACAGCAAGAACTCGAGGCTTCACTACCACTATAGTTACGTCCGTCTTTTCAGCAGAGCGAGCCGACTAAGTTGTTTCCGCAATGTGCTCTCTTCACCCATTATGATGTCCGATCTCGTCACCTTTCGTTCCGCTGTCGTTGTACTGCCGGCCGCTGTGGCCGAGTGGTTCTAGGCGCTTCAGTCCGGAACCGCGCTGCTGCTTCGGTCGCAGGTTTGAATCATGCTTCGGACATGGATGTGTGTGATGCCATTAGGTTAGTTAGGTTTAAGTAGTTCTAAGTCCCTGGGACTGATTACCTCAGATGTTAAGTCCCATAGTGCTTAGAGCCATTTGAGCATATTTGTCATTGTACTAAAGCGACGCGACCTTCCCAGCCGAGATCACTAACGCACGAGTGTGCGGTGAAGCACGACTCGGATATACGCCGGTTTGGATCCTAGTAGAGGGAAATTTTCACTGTCGCTATGTGACCAGCAAGGGAAGGAGAAGTAGTGGCACAAGGATCCTGATCACCAGCCTCTGCACTAATATCCTGGATTAATTTCCATACCTCTCCGCAGTGTCTCATGAAGCGTGGGCATTTGACTCAGTTGATGATGATCCATCCGTCGGATGGAAAACTTAAGCTCGGCCGACCTACTTGGAGCTATTCGAAACAGTTAGGTTATGCAAGCTGCGACATCGTCGCGAAAAAACAGTGACCCGTATATGTAATAAGTTTCCTTTAATTTATTTCTATGGTCAAAAACTTTTTGTTAAGAGATTACCGGTTTCGGTCTTTAATTACCATCATAAGATCTGCAGCAAAAATGTGCAGCACTATGTTCTCTTTCATTTGCGGCTCCTTTAGCGATTTGTTTTATAGTTGTTTAATATTACCCGGTACACTATCAACGGTATTTAATATTTATGTCATTATCTAGAATATTGGTACTGGAGCACATGCCAACCACTGTTTTTTAACTCTTCCTCTTTTTAACGATATTACTTTTGTCGTGTTTTTTCTTTTTATTGCTTTTTATTACTGTAATGCCTTTTATACGTTATAAGCTTATTACAGACTTCAACTATTGTATCCCCCTTTATTTTCGCTGTTTCCATTAATTATTGAAAACTAGTGTATGCCGACATTAGCGACATCTGGTGAACTTACACCACAAACATCTTGTGGCTACTGTACGGCAGCTTGCTTTAAACAGTAGTACTACTGACAACATGACTCGTGCATGTGATGTTATTTAAATGTATTTGACGGTGCTGGTGCTGACTCCGCATTTAACATTTGACGATGCCACTACGGCTGCAGTACATTAGGACTTTGTTTTTATGAAACAGGTATGCCTCTTCATATTTAAAGCGCACAAATGTAAATTTTGTCACTACTACTTTTCATTATGGTCGATGTGTTGTTCTTCAGCTGTATACAGTTTGCGAGTATATTTATGTTTTTGCCCATTTTTGCTGCAGATCTGATGATGGCCATTAAAGACCGAAACCGGTAATCTGTTAACAAAAGGTTTGTAACCATAGACGTAAATTAAAGGAAACTAGTTAGGTTATGTGCCAGTACCGGATTACACCCTCTGTCTAGCCTTCATCCATAACTACCAAACCCAACGCTACACTTCTCAAGCACTCGACACAGTCATCCACACGACACAGATATACATTTGACAATTCATAAGAGGTCCGAAGAAAGCAGTGGCAAACTACCACCGCTAAGATCTTGCCTGGAACGGCGATCCAAGATTCCTTCATCTGCTCCTGGGACATCCTTAACTTTTTTGCGCTACAGTGAACTGTCTCCACCCTCAGCCAGTGTGATGCTTCCATATACCTCACGCCAATGATTCGACCTTTCTCAGAGTTCGATAGATGTCGATCAGCTGCGCGTGCTACGACGATAAAAAGTTAAATACGCGGCAGAGTAAACGCTTATAGCAACCAAATGTGACGACAGTCAGTGTCTGGTGCAACATGCGCTCTGCGTATTCATTCCCTCCTCTGTATTAACACAACAAGCATGTAACTGTTCCTATTTCTACTGGAAATGTGGGACACGTGAGGGACCTATTTGTACTCCACCACATCAAAACAGCTCTGCGTATTCATTCCCTCTTTGTGTTACCACACCTAGCATGGAACTGTTCCCATTCGTACCGTAAATGGAGGACATTTGAGGGACGTATTTGTACTCTGTCGCGTCAAAGCTGAAAACTGGGATTTTGTAATTGTCCAGCCACCTGATGTCGTCTAAAGATGTCCTTGCTCCTGCGCAGTCGTAGCACTCAGGTCACGAATCCGTTCTTTCTCACTCTGTACTTTACTAGTAAGTTGGCTGACCGTCACTAAGCTACTAAATGAGTATCGAAAGATAAATGGAATCCCAATGACTTTTTCCTTATTTCTCTATCACACACGGTGCATTTAAACCCTAAACTGCTAACAAAATATTTCACAGAAGTACGCATAAACAGTCACACGTAACACACTTTATATAACATATATAATAGTGGTACATTAAATAAATGGTAGGAGCTACAGTCACAGATCTATTTACGCATTCCACACTCTAGTCTTTTCTGCAAAATGGTTCAAATGGCTCTGAGCACTGTGGGACTTAGCATCTGAGGTCATCAGTGCTCTAGAATTTAGAACTACTTAAAACTAACCAAACTAAGGACATCACACACATCCATGCCCGAGGCAGCATTCGGACCTGCGACCGTAGCGGTCGCGCGGTTCCAGACTGAAGCGCCTAGAACCGCTCGGCCATCCATGCCGGCTCTTCTCTCCACTGCTCGCAGAGTGAAGATTATTTTAAGATCATTTTGTGTGACTCGCAACGCAGATCTTGCGGCCCCTACACTGAACGGAACCAGGCGGTATGCGCCCTCTTCTACCGATTGAACTGGTCAACACGAGTCACATAGCTCCGTGCTCATTTTTTGGTGGGTGCCGATGATGCACGAATTGCTTCGTCAGCTTATCGTTATACTAATATTACTGAAAATGGTTTTTAAAATGAAATCTGAAGTGGGTGGATGACAGCTTACTATTTAGAGCAGTGGTTCTCATACTTAACGATAACGAGAACCTACCCCCCCCCCCCCCTTTATTGGAAATGTGATCTGCGGATCCCCTGCAATGCTATCTGAAGTTTCACATGGCTTTAAAAAAATGTACTAATTAGAATCATCACCGACAAGAAAAAGATCAAGGAGAATAATTCAGTAAGTAATTTATTCTGAAGATACATAATTGTTGCCTGGTGAGCGAAATTTCAGTTGACAATACAGTAACTTACAGTAATACAGTAACAGCACAGTAATACAAAAAATACAGTAATACAATACAATAAGTATAGTAACTAAAAGTCAATGTCTTTTTTTAAGGAAATTCATTTGATAAACAATGTTCTCAAAAGTGAGGTCACTAATATGAGGAATTCAGTTCCTTGTGTTTTTCCCTAATTCCACTGAAATCTGGAATACGTTTTATCACCGTCAATCTTAGGTCAGATTCCATATTAAGACGGTTTTGCTTTAAGGTTTTTATACTGCAAAGAGCAGAAAAGCTCTGCTTACATAAGTAAGTGGTGAGTCATACCTTGTATGTCATGGATTTCTACGTTAGTGAAAGGATTTTCAAACCAACAGTTATCAAGTTGAGGGACAAGCGCATTCCCACGGAGTGGACGCGCGGTTTGAGGCGCCATGCCATGGACTGCGCTGCCTCTCCCGCCGGAGGTTCGAGTTCTTAGAATAAGCTAGTTTAAGTAGTGTGTAAGTCAAGGGCCGATGACCTCAGCAACTTGGTCACACAGTTTGAACATTTGAACAGGCACATTTTATCTACCTTCGAAAACACCAGGTGTTGAAACTGTTAAGTGACGATAAAAATTGAAAATGTGACGGGCAGTTAAACCGTATTTTTCTTATCTAATCACATGATCTTTCTACTGAAGAAAAACGAACAACATCGAACGTAGTTTCTCTTTGTTGCTTAACAATGCAGCAAGTCCCAAGTTTTATTGGGTTTTCGTATTTATAACTGATCAGTGATGGAAAATTAAAGAACTATAATTGAGAGGGAGGGGGGGGGGCTTGATGTTTATAAACATATAAATGACTAACATTTAGTAAAAGAAAACCTAGAATTGGTGGTAATGGTGGGAGCTTTCCGCCACTTTAAGATGAAATCTATGAAATACAAAGGCGTTGTGCGATTAAAGTTGGCGTACAGCTGCGTTTAAAAAATTGCCCTAACAAGGAAGGAATTTCTCTCAATTGCAGTAATCCTATATAAAGGTTGACCGGCTTCAAGGCAGAAATGTAATAAAATAGGAAAACATTTAAATTTACAAACCTGGGTAAAATTTCTAATTGCATTCTTTTTGTAGCTGAAAAAAATAGTTGTTGCATAACAGCTGGAGTTCCATTTTATTACAATACGTTTCAATTTTTACTCGTCGCGGACCCCTTGACTAGGTCCCACGGACCCAGGGGTCCACAGACCCAACTTTGAGAAACAATGATTTAAAGGATGGGTAGTATAACTCTCAATTAAATCTGAGTTATGAGTTTTAAAAATATTACTAAATAAAAATTAGAGTTTGGCGGC
Organism: Schistocerca americana; assembly: GCF_021461395.2. NCBI lineage: Eukaryota > Metazoa > Arthropoda > Insecta > Orthoptera > Acrididae > Schistocerca > Schistocerca americana. The sequence goes on along the minus strand of NC_060121.1, from coordinate 319,916,178 downwards.
CTGGTCCAACAGCAGTCCCTACATCTCCTTTTGTGGCAGCCAGTCGGATTATCCACTTTTAAACTGGTACAATTTCGCACCGAAACGGTATCCATTGAACCATATGTTGTGTGCACTTCACACCTCTTCTTACGTCACGCATCAACTGAGCTAAAGATGAACTTTAATCGACGTGCGCCACGGGCAAGGAAATACTGGTATATCAGTTTGGTAACGTTAGGTCAAGGCATTCATAGTGTAACACGTTCCTTTTCTGCCAGCGTAAGACAGATCGAACTCAAAGTGATGCTGGTTCCGGGTGACATCATTGGCGAATGTTCGAGACGTTGGCTCGCTGGATGGCCTTCTTGTTACCACCTGTCGAAATATCGTTGACAGGATAATTACGCCCGTGCTGTGGCAGCCTCTCGCGTCCCAAATTATGAACTTAAAACCACTACTTGAATTAAAAACCGGATCTAATGATTTGCTGCCGTGAAAGTCCGTACGTATTTAAAAGCTGGGAAGATGGCATATTTGTTAAACTTGTCTTCAGCTGAGGAACCGGTACTGCGGTACCAGGACACCTTTTTGCATGCAGAGGTTGGGAAGAGAAATGTTGCTCTGCTGGGCAGAACATGTGGATATGCGTGAAAATGGTTTGCGGATGCTGCAGCTGATAAATCCCGCTCTATGTTTATTGTGTGAGAACGACTGTAATGAAAATAAATTGGAGGCGGGAGGGATGTGTTGCCAGACTGGTAGACGGTAGAGAACTCTGGAAGGGACATCTAGCAGCGGATGTCAAATGGCTAATGTTACATGTATAGTTAACAATAATGGGGTCAAAATATAGCACCACCTTAAGGTAGTAATTTCCTTTAGTTGTCTGTACCACGAGCGTTGGATACAGACAAGCCATCATGCGTACTTTTAATCGCTTACATTTCGGGTATTTTCGATTTTCAGAGAAATGAAAAGTATACCTCTCTTGCCGGACTTTGTCTAATTCATGCTGTAATTGTTTCTTTATTGTGTTCGTGGTGTTTCTGTCACATTTCTTTCACTGTTGTTATATTGTCCACAAACCTCATTTCCATATGACTACAAGGTTCTTATAATGGTCTCAGTTTTCCTTTAACACTTCTCCTAGCTATCGTTAGATTTACTTCGTAACCATCGTTTAGTTGTCATAGAAGACCGACTTCCCTTAAACCAATGAGTCTCATGCGTTTCCATCCAGATAAGGTAGATTTTCTTTTGTAACATGCTATATTGAATTTGACGTATACAGGGTGGTCCATTGATCGTGACTGGGCCAAATATCTCACGAAATAAGCGTCAAACGAAGAAACTACAAAGAACGAAATTTGTCTAGCTTGAAGGGGGAAGCCAGATGGCGCTATGGTTGGCCCGTTAGAGGGCGCTGCCATAGGTCAAACGGATATCAACAGCGTTTTTTTTTTTTATTAGGAACCACCATTTTTATTACATATTCATGTAGTATGTAAAGAAATATGAATGTTTTAGCTGGACCACTTTTTTAGCTTTGTGATAGATGGCTGGACCTGAGTTCAAATTACGTCCTTGGTACAGATTTTCATTTTTTGCTTCAGTCTGCACATATGCATCGTAGACGTTTGAGACGAAAAAGTCTCTAGAACCATATGGTTTCATTTGACAGAAATTTGTTTGGCGGTATCGAAGATGAAGAAGTTCTCATAACACTTAAGGTATGCATTGAGAGCCTATGTTTACCAGAGTTTTTTGTTTCGAATGATCGTTGTCATATCCTTGAATATTGACCATTCCATCCTGGGACACACTGTACACCACCACCTGTGTGTTACACATGCTGTATGTGCCATTGTATGTTACATGAACTCATTATGCCATCCATTGTGCATTGCACGAGCTCTATACGCCATCCATTCTATGTTACATGAACTCAATATGCCATCTACTGTGTGTTACAAGTGCTCTATATGTCATCCACTTAGTGATACAGGTGCTCTATAGACCATCCACTATGTGTCTTATGAGCTCTTTACACCACCCTCTGTGTGTTACAAAAATGGTTCAAATGGCTCTGAGCACTATGGGAGTTAACTGCTGAGGTCGTCAGTCCCCTAGGACTTAGAACTACTTAAACCTAACTAACCTATGGACATCACACACATCCACGCCCGAGACAGGATTCTAACCTGCAACCGTAGCGGTCTCGCGATTCCAGACTGTAGCACCTAGAACCGCTTGGCCACTCCGGCCACCTGTGTGTTACAGGTACTGTATATACCCACTGGGTGCCACACAAGCCTTGTATACCATATGCTGTGTGTTACAGGTGCTCTATATGCCATCCACTGTTACAGGTGCTCTATGTGCCATCAACTGTTACAGGTGTTCTCTATGCCATCCACTGTGTGTCACACATGCTCGTTATGCTATCCACTTCGTGTTACATGAGTTCAATATGCCATCCACTGTGTGTTATAAGTTCGCTATATGTCACCTAATGAGTGATACAGGTGCTCTATATGCCATCCACTGTGTCTCATGAGCTCTTTATACCACCCACTGTATGTTACAGGTACTGAATATATCAGCCACTGGGTGTCACACGAGCCTTATATACCATATGCTGTGTGTTACAGTGCTCTATATGCCATCCACTGTTACAGGTGCTCTATGTGCCATCAACTGTTATATGTGCGCTATTTGCCATCAACTGTTACTGGTGTTCTCTATGCCATCCACTGTGTGTCACACGTGCTCGTTATGCCATCCACTTCGTGTTATATGAGTTCAATATGCCATCCATTGTGTGTTATAGGTGCTCTATATGCCATTCACTGTGTTTCATACGAGCTCTGTATACCACCGACTGTGTGTTGCACGTGTTGTGCACAGCACTCTCACACCACTGCCTGCGTGTTGCAGGAGCGCGCAGGGGATGCGGCCTGGCGATGCCCTCCCGCCGCCTGCCGCCGCCCCGGCGGCCGCCGCCGGCTCACTCTCGGTCGCAGCTGCGCGCCGTCTTCTCCGCCTGCGACCCACACCGCACCGGAGTCGTCTCGCTGGACCGCCTGCTCGAGCTCGCCAGGGCCTACTGTCCGCCGGACAGCTCGCAGGTACGAGCCACCACTGTCTGCGCCACCGCTTCGTGTAGAAAGCAAACATTTCTGTTCGGTGGGGTGTAGGCTAGGTGGTGTAGAGGATTAGAGTCTTTTCTTTCTTTTGCTTGTGCCGTTTTTCCCGCGGATACGCAGGGTCGGCATGGTTAATCGGATGTGGCAATATTGGTGGAAGGGGTGGCCGGATGCCCTTCCTGCAGCCACCCCGTACCCCCCTGGGAACGAATTAGTGTACCCCAACTGTCTGCGACTAGTGTAATCCATGGAATAGTGCGAAAGTGTTCAGATGTCTGCGAGCCGTGTAACTGAGGCGGTGCGTGGGGACTAGCCCGATATTCACCTAGGGGGATGTGGAAAACCACCTGAAAGCCGCATCCAGGCTGGCCGGCAGACCGGCCCTCGTCGGTAATCGGCCGGGCGGATTCGATCCGGGGCCGGCGCGCCTACCCGAGTCCAGGAAGCAGCGCGTTAGCGCGCTCGGCTAACCTGGCGGGTCGTATAGAGGATTAGAGTGACAGTTCAAAAAAAATAGTGAAACCTGTGATTACGTAGACTTCCCTGGCGTAATAACATGATACTCTTCTCGGGTACGGAGCCAGGTAGTGTAGTCATCTTGACACAATATACCAACAGACCAAAAGCAGCGAATGTAATACACTTCCGTGGTACACACCAGATATTAGTTCAGTACAAATTGCCGCGCGGGGTTGCCGAGCGGTCTTAGGATCCTTGTCACGGTCCGCGTGGCACACCCCGTCGGAGGTTCGAGTCCTCCCTCGGGTATGGGTGTGTGTCTTGTCCTTAGTGTAAGTTAGATTAAGTAGTGTGTAAGCTTAGGGACCGATGAAGTCAGCAGTTTGATCCCATAAACCCTTACCACAAATTTCCAAATTTTTTTCATTACAAATTCTACCATCCGACAGAATCTTACCTGTACGGAAATTTTCGATCCAGTCGCAGTTCGGTTAGATATCTCATATGAATGAATTTTCTGTTATCAACACCTCTCGCGAATGAAGCCGGATAATGTAGTTATCTTGAAATAATATTTCAACTGACCAGCTGGCCGCTTTTTCAGGTGAGTATGTTGACGCACGATCTCGCCGGAACTGAATTACGAACAGAATCGGCTGCTACTTTATACAACGCGGCCGGCTCACCGCGCATGTGTGAGCTGCAAAGCTGTGAACTAGTACCGCATCGGTGAAAGAAACAGACTAAACGATATATCGCTAGCACAACACTAATCAAGAGAGTCCGCTGGTCGAAATGAAGATCGTTGTTATTTAATACCAGATAAAATCGGATTCCAAGTCTTACACTACTGGCCATTAAAATTGCTACACCAAGAAGAAATACAGATGATAAACGGGTATTCATTGGACAAATATATTATACTAGAACTGTCATGTGATTACATTTTCACGCAATTTGGGTGCACAGATCCCGAGAAATCAGTACCCAGAACAATCACCTCTGGCCGTAATAACGGCCTTGATACGCCTGGGCACTGAGTCAAAAAGAGCTTGGATGGCGTGTACAGGTACAGCTGCCCATACAGTTTCAACACGATACCACAGTTCATCAAGAGTAGTAACTGGCGTATTGTGAGGAGCCAGTTGTTCGGCTACCATTGACCAGACGTTTTCAATTGGTGAGAGATCTGGAGAATGTGCTTGCCAGGGCAGCAGTCGAACATTTTCTGTATCCAGAAAGGCCCGTACAGGACCTGCAAAATGCGGTCGTGCATTATCCTGCTGAAATGTAGGGTTTCGCAGGGATCGAATGACGGGTAGAGCCACGGGTCGTAACACATCTGAAATGTAACATCCACAGTTCAAAGTGCCGTCAATGTGAAGAAGAGGTGACCGAGACGTGTAACCAATGGCACCCCATACCATCACGCCGGGTGATACGCCAGTATGGCGATGACGAATACACGCTTCCAATGTCCGTTCAACAGGATGTCGCCAACCGCGGATGCGACCATCATGATGCTGTAAACAGAACCTGCATTCATCAGAAAAAATGACGTGTTGCTGTTCATACACCCAGGTTCGTCGTTGAGTACACCATCACAGGCGCTCCTGTGTGTGATGCAGCGTCAAGGGTAACTGCAGCCATGGTCTCCGAGCTGACAGTCCATGCTACTACAAACGTCGTCGAACTATTCGTGCAGATGGTTGGTGTCTTGCAAACGTCCGCGTCTGTTGACCCAGGGGTCGAGACGTGGCTGCACGATCCGTTACAGCCGTGCGGATAAGATGCCTGTCATCTCGACTACTAGTGATACGAGGCCGTTGGGATCCAGCACGGCGTTCCGTGGTACCCTCCTGAACCCACCGATTCCATATTCTGCTAACAGTCATTGGATCTCGACCAACGCGAGCAGCAATGTCGCGATACGATAAACCGCAGTCGCGATAGGCTACAATCCGACCTTTATCAAAGTCGGAAACGTGATGGTACGCATTTCTCCTCCTTACACGAGGCATTACAACAACGTTTCACCAGGCAACGCCGGTCAACTGCTGTTTGTGTATGAGAAATCGGTTGGAAACTTTCCTCATGTCATCACGTTGTAAGTGTCGCCACTGGCGCCAGCCTTGTGTGAATGCACTAAAAAGCTATCGATTTGCATATCACAGCATCTTCTTCCTGTCGGTTAAATTTCGCGTCTGTAGCACGTCATCTTCGTGGTGTAGCAATTTTAATGGCCAGTAGTGTAATAGGGATAATGGTTTCACTATAAGCAAGACGTGCAATACGATTTTATCTGATATTAAACAACGATCTTCATTTCGACCAGAAGACTCTCTTAAAAACGGTTCTGCTGACGATATATCGTTTTGTCTATTCCTCTGGCCTGTACGCTACTTGTTCTCAGCACTGCTTCTCGTGGCCGCGCGGTGGACCGCCTCAGTTCTGGCAATATCGTGCGTCAGCATACTCACCTGAAGAAAGCAGTCATTAAAATATTGTGTCAAGATGACAACATTACCTGGCTGCATACCCGAGAAGAGTGTTGTCGTGAAGCCTGGAACAGTAATCTGGCAGGGTACAAGGAATACAAGTAGTTTGATGAATTAGATTAGGTGTTCATAACAGAAAATTTGTTCATTAGGGATATCTAATAAAACTGCGACCATATCGAAAATTTCCTTATGGGCAAGATGCAGTCATATGTTGTCATCTATACTGAAGGAACACCTTGTGTGCCCCACGGAAGTGTATTACATTCGCTGCTGTTCGTGTTGTACATTAATACCTTCACAGATAGTATCAGTTACAGTTACAGGCTTTCCGCATATAAAGCAGTTACTCACCGGAAGAAGGCAGCAATTGAAATATTGTATCAAGATGACTATATTATTTGGCTGCATACCCGAGAAGAGTGTGGTCGTGAAATCTGGAACAGTTATTTGGCAGGGTACAAGGCATACAAGTAGTTTGATGAATTAGATTAGGTGTTCATAACAGAAAATTCGTTCATAAGGAATAGCTAACAAAACTGCGACCAGGCTTTCCGCATATAAAGCAGTTACTCACCGGAAGAAGGCAGCAATTGAAATATTGTGTCAAGATGACTATATTACTTGGCTGCATACCCGAGAAGAGTGTTGTCGTGAAGCCTGAAACAGTAATTTGGGAGGGTACAAGGAATGCAAGTAGTTTGATGAATTAGATTAGGTGTTCATAACAGAAAATTCGTTCTGATTTGATCAAAATCAAATGGTTTTTTCGTTCATTAGGGATATCTAACAAAACTGCGACCAGATCGAAAATTTCCTCATGGGCAAGATGCAGTCAGGTGTTGTCATCTATACTGAAGGAACACCTTGTGTGCCTCACGGAAGTGTATTACATTCGCTGCGGTTCGTATTGTACATTAATACCTTCACAGATAGGTACAGTTATAGGCTTTTCTCATATAAAGCAGTTATAGCCTATGCATGGCGTTTTTATATTGTAAATATGGCAGCAATATACAGTTATATAACGACAAAATATCAGCCACGTGTAATTACTGACAACCAGCTAGTTCATATGCAGACTGAAGCGACGAATGAAAATTTATACCAAGGCAAGGATTCGAACCCGGCTCTCCTGCTCACTAAATGATGGGCTAACCACTACGCCACTCTGGCACAGTGGCTTTGCACAATTGCACGGACTACCCTATCTCGCCTCCCTCCCCAATGCAAATTCCCATTCACGTCTCACTCCACTTGGTATACCCCTGTAAACTCGAACAGCATTGTAGAGGCACTACGACTGTATTGGAATAGCATCGAACGAAATGGGGGATCCTGCCTGAAACCAAGGCATAGGTGCTTCAATCAAATGAAACAGTATAGTTGAGAGGGAGGTGAGTTAGGGTAGCCCTTGCAGCTGTGAAAAGACACTGTGCCAGGGTGGCGTAGCGGCTAGTGCATCAGCCTAGCTACCAGAAGACCCGTACTGAATTCCGGCCTGGTCTCAAATTTTCATTTGTCACTTCAGTCTGCATATATACATCATACATGTCTGATGCTAGAAAAAGTCTCAGGAACCATATAGTTTAATTTGACAACTAGCTGTTAGTGTAGACTGTAAACAAATGTAAATTTGTGCAAGTAACGGAACATAATAAGGTCGTACGCTTTCATTTCTTCTTCTTGTCGCTCAAGCATTAGACCAGTTGGTTCGTTGCAACATCTTGGTCCATCCAGCTTCTCTTGGGCCTGACAGCGTTCCTTCTTCCTTTACGTGTGTTCTGCAGCAGTTGGTCCAGAATACATTCATCATCCATTCTTTCTAAGACGGTTGGTACGTTAATAGTGGAAACTAATGATTTACAGCTCGTAAAAAATAGATACGTGTTTAAAATTTTACTGACCTTCAAAGTAGTCACCAGCTTTGTGTATAACCCATTGCCAGTGATGTGGAAGTCGTATGACACTCTTAGCAGTGCCAGTTGTGTTGACAGTTCGAGGGCGCGGTCTATTGTCCGACGAATTTGTAGCAGTTCTGAAGCGAATACCGTGAAGTGTTTCCTTCAGTTTAGAAATCGAGTTGAGCTCACGAATCTAGACTGTCCACAGGGCAGAGTCTACAAAGTCACGCAGCCATTGCCAAATAACAGTCTTCTATTAGGGTATTAAAGCTACTCGGAGAATTTCGAAGTCGAATTTCTCGAGAATTTTTGACAGTTGCACTGAACTGCATAGGGATATTGATATTTGAGTTCTGAACTTCACATATCATAAACATGAAATAATTCAAAAATCAAGTTGTCGTGTGGTCTCCTTGCGATCCACTGAGTTCCAAAGTAACTAACACCCCCTAAGTTTTTGCATGAATAAACCAATGCATGCCGAGAACATGTATGCGCGTACTATCTTACGGAGCATACACTCATATGGTTCAAATGGCTTTGAGCACTATGGGACTTAACTTCTGAGGTCATCAGTCCCCTAGAACTTAGAACTACTTAAGCCTAACTAACCTAAGGACACCACACACCCATGCCCAATGCATAATTCGAACCTGCGACCGTAGCGGTCGTGCGATTCCAGACAGTAGCGCTAGAACCGCTCGGCCACTCCGGTCGGCGCATACTGTCAGATACGTGATTAGTACCTAGAATTTTTGACTGACCCTGTATGTCATACGCAGATTCCGACTTGTACTCGGGAGGTGCGATGTTGAAATTTCCGTCGGATCATACCGATTCAGATTTTCCGTCGTTTAGGTTAACGCGCAGTTTGGCGCCTTGTGAGACAGGGAGCTGAGCCATATTCTGTACGGACCCCAGTCTCTAACCCTGGAAATACGACACACAAACAGTTGAACTACGATCACACACGGGGCAAAGATTACACTATTCACAGATCGATGTCACACACGACTTCCCTTTTGAATTAGGGATAGGAAAGGCGTTCGGCCACAAAGGTAAATTAAAATAAATTTGCCGAATCGTGAAAATAGCGGTCCCCGCACTATGAAATAAACGTAAGGTGACAGAATTGGTAATGATTTCCTATTCTTTAGGAATTCCGTTCCTTCTTTCTTTCTTTCTTTCTCGGGGCCTTTGTCCCACTTCAACGCGGGGTCGGCTTTGTTATTCCAGATTTGGCAGTGTTAATGGCAGAGGGTGGCCCGATGCCCTTCCTGCAGCCACCCCGAACCCCCCGGGACGGAAATAGTGTACCCCAACTGTCTGCTTCTAGTGTTAGTCATGAAATACTGCGAACGTTTCAAATATCTGTGAGTCATGTGACTGAGGCGGGACGTGGGGACCAGCTCAGTATTCACCTAGGGGGATGTGGAAAACCGCCTAAAAATCCACAGGCGGATTCAATCCGGGGCCGACGCGACTACCCGAGTCCAGGAAGCAGCGCATTGGCGCTCTCGGCTAGAGATGGGCAAACTCGTTCATCCTTGGGAACTAGTTCACTGCTGATCGTTCTTTTTTGGGAACCGTTCAATTTTACTCGTTCACCGTTCATTTGTGCTTGATATATGGTTCTTATGAAAAACTGAAAACTAGTAGTGTAGGTGACTGAAGGATGGAGGGCACCAAGAGGGGGCACTTGCCTCCCCCCTGGAGTATATTCATTACAGAATTCTTACACACTTTTAGAAGTAATTTCTGTGATTCTGCAGAACCTGTCGTTAAGCCAACCGCAGTCTTCTGTGGCTGATCGCAGGGAAATAATATAGGGTGGCGCACGCAAAACCGGCCCCGAGTACAGACTGCTCGCCAGTTACGGACGATGTGTTGCCCGTTACGAGCAGACACAGCAAACAGACAAACATGTAATAATTAGGTAGTGAAGAAATAATAAGCTAATGCAAGCAACAATTGCGAAACAATCGATGACGATGTGTAGAGAGCTGGGAGAACATGAAAATCTCACCCAACGCTCATGGGCTATAGCTCATGTAGTCTTGCAAACCCGTTGGGCAGGCCGCGGTGGTCTCGCGGTTCTAGGCGCTCAGTCCGGAACCGCGCGACTGCTACGGTCGCAGGTTCGAATCCTGCCTCGGGCATGGATGTGTGTGATGTCCTTAGGTTAGTTTGGTTTAAGTAGTTCTAAGTTCTAGGGGACTGATGACCACAGATGTTTAGTCCCATAGTGCTCAGAGCCATTTGAAGCCAAACCCGTTGGTGGCTGTTTCCCAACTTAATAGACTACAAGTGTCTTGTAGAAAATTCTTCGTTTCAACTTCCAGTACATAGCTATGCTACGTTGTAAACAATAATCGTTTGCACCCTATATATACTTCACGTTGTCTCTGAGTTCGAGGCGAAGTAGAGACTTTATGGAAGCATAAAATAAAATGTGGTTTTCTCATACTTGCGTCACACGCTTAGTAAAAATTAAGTTTTTATGTTGCATTACTAACGCGAATACAGCAATAATAATAATAAAGTTCGCAGTAATAAAGTTTTTGGTTTGAAAGCTCCTTGTCAACAAATGTTTTTAAGATAATAAGTAAATATGATTTTATGGCAATCTATGTCTTTTCAAATGGAGAGGCACGAAAATCGTTTTATATGAATTTTCTTACACTAGAAATTAAGCAAATTATTGAAAGGTGGCTGCTAAATCAAATCGATGAAACCAAAAAATATATGAATAACAAAAAAAACTTGCCTTGTTATAAGTATGTCTTCTGCTGTTCATCGATATAATGAAGTGAGCTGATATGCCCTTTTGTTATCTGAAAAGACGTACCTATTACATACTACGTAATTTTTTATGTAATTTACGTAACTATAAAATACTTTTCGATTACCGGTCGTGGACGCTGAATAGCCAGAACCAAATGCAAGAACAGTTTGGAACACATGTAAAATAGACGAGCGCAGTGAACGAAACGAACAACCGGATACTGAACTAACTAGGAGCAGTCGGCAGTGGAACTGAGACAGGTGGTCATGCGAAGAACGACGAGTGCGGCCGAGGGAGACCGACTGAGACGAGCACGCGACCGAGGCTGGAACGAGAACTGCCGAAGTGACCGCCGCGACTGAAGTCAACTACTGAACTGTGAACCGATCGTTCCTCGTTCCCGGAAACTATAAGTAGACCGCCGCGACCGAAGTGAACTATGAACCGATCGTTCCTTGGAACTCGTTCCTCGGTCCTTTCGTTCATCTTGGTGAACCGTTCCTTTGCACCCGTTCGTTCGCGAACGACCCATCTCTACTCTCGGCTACCCTGGCGGGTTGAATTCCGTTCCTTCTTGTGGTCTTCATAATCATAGATTTAGACCAGATTTTAAACGGAGACATTCTTTCCTGCGCGGCAGCAAGCGTAAACATTCACTCCAGAAGGACAGCACATTCTTGTGAAGTGAACGAGCATTGTGACGAGGACGTGCGCCCAGGAGTGCACTCGGCGGCGATGAGGCATGCTGGCTGGACTGTTCCGCACGGTGGTTGCAGCTGCCCACAGCTCCGGAAAACTGTCACGCCAGAGTTGCTCGCACTCCCTGGCAGGTGGACGTCGGCGGAGAACACTCCTCTTCGTTCAAGCCTGCAGTTCCCGGGTCGTCGCCACCGCGTTCTCAGGGAAACAGGAAGCTCAAATTCTACGCCGGCGTTTGACCTTCCGAAAATACGAGGCCTTTGTAATTTAATTTCTGTCATCCGCCGGAAGTCCTCGCTCTGACGTACCGTAGTTTGCTCCGTCACGTCAATCTTCTGAAGTGCAAGAATTCTTCGCAGGTTTGTTTTACGAAGACGACGTCTTAAGAATCGAGCTTATCTTCAAATATTTAGATTTCCCTCGACAGACGCTGAGATCAAAAGGCCACGAAGTACCAGGAGAGACAAATGAAATTGCCAGCTGCTTTAAAATTAAAGTCACTAACAAAATGGCTCTAAGCACTATGCGACTTAACTTCTGAGGTCATCAGTCGCCTAGAACTTAGAACTAATTAAACCTAACGAATCTAAGGACATCACACACATCCATGCCCGAGGCAGGATTCGAACCTGCGACTGCAGGGGTCGCTCGGTTCCGACTGTTGCGCCTAGAACCGCACGGCCACTCCGGCCGGCAAAGTCACTAACAAATGCTGTCGATATGAGAAACCTGAAAATTAGGGAGTACGACGGGCGTCTCATTTTGTTGAAAAAGATAGCAGATTAAAGTGGAAAAGCAGGAAATAATTGCACACACAGCAACAAAAGTTTTGCATTTCCCCTTCATTTCGAAATTTGTGGCACAAATAACAGAAACTAGCTCTGAGGCATGCGAATTTATTCATCTGCAGTGTGTCCAGATGACAAAAAAAAATAGTTTAACCTCAAAATCGTCTGTTTCATGTGGGGATTTTTCACAGCTCTGCTGGGCACGTCAGTACGTGGTGGAACGTACCCTTGCTCAGATGCAGGCATCAATCCGTCGTGGCATTTCACCGTCGATATCATCAAGCCAGGCTTGGTCTAAATTGTCTCACCCTTCCAGAGGACACGCAGAGCAAGTGGTCGTTGTGGACATCCAAGGGCAGCTCTTCTCACACTTCACCCAAAAAATCACCAACATTCTCCTCTGAGTGCGAAAATATTTTGTTGAAGGGAGAAACGATCATCGTAATAAAATAAGGAGAATCAGAGCTTGCACGGAAATATTGTGAAGGTGGTTCGATGAACTCTCCACCAGCCACTTAAGTGTTACTTGCAGAGTGCTCATGTAGATGTGGATATAGGTCCCGCATATGTTCGATTGGATTCATGGCTGTGGAACAGGCAGATCATTCCATTCTGATGATCCTAGCATGCTGAACGAACATGTTCATGAAAACAGCACTTAACTGTTATCTGCAGAGTGTCCATATAGATGCAGATGTAGCTGCCGCATATGTTCGATTGGATTCATGGCTGTGGAACAGGCAGGCCACTCCATTCTGATGATCCTAGCATGCTGAAGGAACGTGTTCACGAGAACAGCGTGATGAGCACGTGAGTTGTCATCCATTAAGAAGAAATTTTCACCAAAATGTTGCTTATATGGTCCCACAATTGGTTGCAGAATCTTGTCCACGTTCCGTAGATTACTGAGACTGCGCTCGTCAACTGCGAGAGGTGTATGGTGGCCCCATGTAATGCCATTCCAGAGCATCGTCGTCTTACATGTGGAACAAAGCGCTGGAGGCGCTCAATGTTACTTGGTTGTCTACAAACACGTTGTCTGTGATTATCGGTATGCAAACAAATCTCGGTTTCATTCATAAACAACACCTGACACCAATTCTGGGACGCCCGTTCTGCATGGTTTCTTGCTCATCAATAACTGAGTCCATTTTGTTGTGGTACACGACGTGATGGTCGCCAAGGTCGTCGAAAATGGAGATTCGCATCCTCCAGTCGTTTCCTAATAGTCTGATGCGATACATGATGTCCTTAGCCTCTTCGAACGCCGAATTTGGCTGTGGAGCAGTTAGCCCACGAGTCCTGTGACTCAAAAGTCATAGATACCGACCATCCTGTGCACCTGTCGAATGTGGATGGACTGTGTAGTGTAGTCCTCAACAGTACCTGTGAATTGGAACCGATTCCATATCCTCACCACATCTCTTTGGCTCCAGACCACACGTCGAGCAACTAGCCTGGTTGAAAAGCCTTGTGCGCGTAACGTGATGTGTACCCGATCATTGATCGCGATTGTCATTCGAGGCATGATGGATGTTCACTCCACTGTTCCACAGACATCTCTGATACCTACCTGCTGGTCCTTGACTTTAACTGAAATTCTACAATCCTTTCGAGTGCAGCGTTCTACCCGTAGGCAACGCTCATGGTAAATGTGTGTATCTTTACCAACAACGTCGGGAGTGACCTTCCAATCGGCACAGGAACAGTTACAATAGAAACACACTCGCAACAAAACTACTTGTGAACTAGTTGTAATGATAATCATGTATGAAAATCAAGGAAACGGCAAAGAGATACAATACCAATAGTATCCGTTCATCCTTTGATCATGTTGTGCAATAAAATGAGCACAACTTTTTCTTAAATGCACTTAATTTCTTTGTGTTATGTGCTACTGCAAGCCATGCATTGAAGATTCTTTTATAATTTACTTTGAAAATACCATAGAAGAATATACGCAGATGATTTGTTCGAATACTGACGATGGAAGAAATATTGATTACCAGTATTAAATTGAAGATGTGTGCGAAATATGTGGGAAGCTATTCCTCATCACGACGATGAGCGCCTCTCCCATGGGCTAAATTACGATCCATTCCCAAATATATCACTAACTGGAGGCATGCCACTCCCTTGACGTTAATGTGTCCACCACTTGGGGACGTTAAGCACAGCGCCCCTCTTCGTGTTATTAGAGCAGCGCACGGTATTTCACCGTCTCATCTCCCTTCAGTTCCACAGTGATGTGTATGAATACAAACACAACACAGCTGTTGCACGTTCAGTTAATTCAGGCATCCAAACTAGTGTTCAGACGGAAGACGCCTGACGTAGAACCGAATATAAAATTCTGCACTAAAAACAGAATACGATGGTACACACAAAATGCGAAAGAACTTGCTTCTCTTGTAACAGCTCAAATGGCTCTATGGGACTTAATATCTGAGGTCATCAGTCCCCTCGACTCAGAACTACCTAAACCTAACTAACCTAAGGACCTCACACACATCCATGCCCGAGGCAGGATTCGAACCTGCTACCGTAGCAGCAGCGCGGTTCCGGACTGACGCGCCTAGAACCGCTCGGTCACAGAGGCCGGTCTCTTATAACAGCAGCGTACCGTAGATCAACACAATGACTGAACGTTCCTATTGATTTGAAAAAAAAAAAACGAACAAGTCATTCATGTTCTCAAGAAGTGTCCTCGAACAGACCCACAAAACTATAATCTAAAGCGCTGGCGTCAATCTCTTGTGTAGTTTTTGAATATGTCTTATGTTCGCATATGATGACATTTCTGAAGCCGAAAATCTCCTCAGTAGGGATCAAAATTATATCCGCAAATAACGACGGTTGAACTCCAGCTCTCTCAGTTCCTCCACGAGACCCACAAAGCAGTAGATACCGGCGGCCAAGTTGATGCCGCGTTCCTCGATTTCCCGAAGACGTTCGACCCAGTTTCACACTGCCGCCTAATGAACAAAATACGATTGCACTGAATATCAAACCAGCTGTGCGATTAGACCGAAGAATTTCTGGCTAACAGAACACAGCATGTGATTCTCAACGTCGCGAAATCGTCAGACGTGCACGTAAATTCTACAAGTAAAGACTACAAAGGAGTGTCATAGTAACACTACTTTACATGGTGTATACAGGTGTTTCGGTAAGAGCGTGCAACCATTTAGCAGGACATAGAGAATGCCTCACTGAACAATTTGAGGTAGGGTAACTGGGGTTGGAGAAGCCGGCTTAAGGAGATATTGAAGTAAACTTCTCTACCCTACTGGCCGAGCGGTTCTAGGCGCTTCAGTCCGGAACCGCGCTGCTGCTACGGTCGCAGGTTCGAATCCTGCCTCGGGCATGACTGTGTTTGATGTCCTTAGGTTAGTTAGTTTTAAGTAGTTGTAAGTCTAGGGGACTGATGACCTCAGATGTTAAGTCCCATAGTACTTAGAACCATTTGAACCAATCTACCGTTCAGTCTAACATTACTGTCTTCCGGCATATTTACAAGCAACATATGTACAAGTTTACACGTACTGTGCTGTTTATTTACATGTAGAATTTTTATTTCCTGCAAAGAAACAAGGAGGACGAGTCTAATTACTAGAAAGTCACGGTGCTCGTTTTGTTTTCTTCATTTGTCCATAAGGTGGCTCTGTTGTTTCGTATTTACATTGTCCCATAATAGAACGAGCCATGAATCAACGACAGACTCATTCACTACTCATTGCTACAGTTTCGCAGAACTCACTGACATGCACTTTGTGTATGAGGAAGTACGTTGCAACGCGCTTGCTGCTGAATGGCTGTACAAGAAACAATTTCCTAACAAGCATCGTCCGTCACAACGAGTGTTTATTACTCCCGATCGACGAATGCCACAATTTTAGCTGCCTGTGGTGTGATTCGAAATACACCAGGCGTATTTGTCATGGTGCGTCAGAATCTTGTTCGCTGATGTCATGCTTGCATTGAGGTTGATGGTCGTCAGTTTCAGCACGTTTTGTAAGATACAGTGCAAATGGTACGTTCATTACGTCAGTGGTGGTATTTTCAGTATTGGAACTAATGTTAACAAAAAAGTGCACAGTAATATGATTTTATTTCTATTATTTCCTTAAGCTGGCTTCTCCGACCTCAGGTTCCCTAGCTCAAATTGTTCAGTGGAGTATCCTCTATGTCGTCTTATTTAAACATCCTATATACATGACGTAGCGAATAACGCTCAAACATCTACCACGCTTTTCGCGGATGATGTTGTTGCATACAGGCATAGAAAATTGTAGGCCGGCCGGTGTGTCAGAGCACTTCTAGGCGCTTCAGTCTGGAACCGCGCAACAGCTAAGGGCGCAGGTTCGAATCCTGCCTCGGGCATAGATGTGTGTGATGTCCTTAGGTTAGTTAGGTTTAAGTAGTTCCAAGTTCTAGGGGATTGATGACCTCAGATGTTAAGTCCCATAGCGCTCTTACAGATTTTAAATGCCAACTTGAATAGTCATTTGGTTGTCATTTCACCCAACGACTTTAGAATTTCCGAAGGAATGTTATCTGCACCATCCGCCTTATTCGATCTCAAGTCTTCAAAAACTCTTTTAAAGTCTGACTGTTATATCGGATCCCCTATATGTTTCATATCGCCTCCCAGTTCCGCTTTTATCACTCAGTATACAGTTCATCCCTATCATAAAGGCCTTCAATGTACCGTTTTCACCTAGACGTTCTCTGCGCGTAGAAACAGAATTTCCACTGCAATCTTAATGTTGCTGCCCTTGCTTTTAATTTCACCGAAGGCAGGTTTGACTTTTCTTTATGCTGCGTCAGTCTTTCCGATGATCATGTCTTTTTCGATCTCTTCACATTTTTCTTGGAGCCTTTTCTCCTTGACTTCCCTGCTTTTCCTGTTTTTATAATTCCTAAGTGATGTCCAGTACATTCCTGCATTCCTGTCTTTCCCTGAACATTTTTGTGCTTCCTTCTTTCGTCGAACAACTGAAGTATTTCTACTGTTTCTCAAGATTTCATCGCAGTTACCTTCCTTGTCCTTATGTTTCTCTTCCCAACTTCTGCGACTGCCCTTTTTAGAGGCTTTCATTACCGCCTTAGAGAACTTCATATCCATCTCGTCTTTCTCAGTACTTCAGTATCCTGTTTCTTTCAACATTGATTTTTCTTGATTATTCGCTTAAACTTCAGTCTAATCTTCATCCGAGTCTTTATCTGCTTTTTGGTACGACTCAACTTACAGTCCAATATCTGATTTTCGAATCTCTTTATTTATTTTATTTATTTAGCGTATGGCTATACATGCAACATTAATACATCAAGTGTTAGACATTAAAATCTTATAACAATCATAAATATAATTTATGTTTATATTGCTCAGTTAAAAGGTTATATCGAGGTTTGAGATCCATTCTAGCGCCGATGGGGATGCCTCCAGGAAGTCGGACCAGTTCCCTGCATATGCTCGCAAGGAGCATTCACCATGGATGTGTTGGATCGTCCGTCTAGGGGCACCGCAGTCGCATTCTGGTGACATCGCTCTTCCCCATTTGTGTAGTGAATCCGCACACCTGCCATGTCCAGTACGTATTCGATTTAATGCGGACCATGTTTTCCGTGTTAGTTCCATTCCAGAGATGTTGCAGTTATAGCTCTCAAACCAGGTCTGCAGTTGGTCATTTGTCTTTTGGTTCCAATCTAGTCTCCATTGTTTCATGTGGTCATAGTTATTATTTTGAAGCTGCTCAGCTGTGCGTATGGGTGGCTTTCTTGATTTCAATCGAGTGTGTCGCAGTTGTGAGAATTCTTCTTTAATTGGTAGTTCTGGTTTTGTCTCAATCTTTCTGAATTCGTGCAGTAGGGCCGCTTTTCTACGCAGGTCCGGGGGCAGGATATTACATAGCACCGGTAACCGGTACGTGGGCGTTGATTTAACAGTTCCAGAAATCAACCTCATTGTGTTATTTAATTGCCTGTCAATAAGTTTGGTGTGACAGCTATTAATCCAGACTGGAGCGCAGTACTCAGCCACAGAGAACACTAAGGCGATAGATGAGGTGCGTAATGTTTTTGCGTTAGTTCCCCAAGTAGTACCGCTAAGTTTTTGGATGATGTTATTCCGTGTTCGAATCTCTGTCTGACTGTGATAAAATCCAGCTGTAATCTTCCTGCGCCTTCTCGCCTTTTCTAAATATAGGGACCATGTCTTACTCTTGAGATTTTTGAGCAGTTCATTTGCTATTACTAGCCGAAATTAATTGCAGAGCTCAGTTAGTCTTTCATCTCTCTCATTCCTGCAATCAAGTCCATATTCTCGGGTAACTCTGTCTTCTGCTTCCTCCCCAACTACCACGTTCCAGTCCCCTATGATTGGTAGGTGGTCATCTTCCTCTACATACTGAATTACCTATTCTGTAACTTCATATACTTTCTCTAACTCTCCATCTATCTTCTCGTCTTCTGCTTGTCACGTCGGCATGTATACCTGAACTATTATTGGCGGTGGTTTGTCGTCGACTCCGATGAGATCAACCTTATCACTGAACTTACTCTCAGCCCTAGCGTCTTCTTCTAACGCATCCTACTCCTGTTATACTGTTTTCTCCTGCTGACATTACCCTAAATTCAACCGATCAGAAATGCAGTTGACGTTCATGGAGCTATAACAGCCGCTCCATTCACCGCCACCGCGTAGCATCATGGTATAAAATGTGAAGATGGTCAAAAACTGACCGAAACCGGTTACAGACAAAATAAATGTTTTTGCAGTCGAGACTGTTTGTGTGTATTTTTAAAATACTTCGCATTTCCATTTTCAGATTTTTTAACTTCCCTGCCACATTCATGCATCTCATATTCCACACTCCAATTTGTAAATGTTACCCTTTCGTTAGTTATGCAATCTTTTTCTCATGGTGACCTCTCCGTAGCCAATCCCTTCCCAGGGATCCGAATGTGGAACTAACAAGTCACCATTTCTGAAGTTTTATGTATAGGAAAAACATATGAGAGTAATAGGCGTACTACGTGGCTGATAATGTTTCCCTCGCTCTGTGGTGAAAAAAGTGGGAATTGGACTGTAAACAATAGAAAGTGTGAGTCCATCCATATGCGTACTAAAAAAAGATATTATTAATTACGGATACAAAACACACAAACTTAAAGGTTTTCGGTTCAGAAAAATACCTAGGTATTACAGTTACGGACAGCTTAAAATGGAACCATCAAACAAAAATGTGAGGAAGGCGAATCAAAGACTGCGTGTTACTTGAGGAACACTTAGAAGGTGCAGCAAATCTACGTTACGCTGCACTACGCTCGCAAGGCTACTGCTGCGCGATATGGACTCCTTAGTAGGGACCCTGGTAATCCATCAACGAAACGGGAACCGCAGCTGGGCATGAAGTACTTGAATAATGGTAACAAAACCAACAGCTGTATTGGAATCCAACGGCGTTTACTTTTTTTAACACGTACTACCATTTCGACACCGAATGATGTCATCTTCAGGCCACAAGCGTTACCTGCAAGTTACAACCGCAATGACAAAAATAAACAGTATCTTCAAATGGGAACAGTTATAAAGCATGTGCAACGACCAGATTCGTATGCAGCGACGCCAAATTTAACTTGATTCGGTTCCATCGTAGTAGTAACAAGCCCAGATTTATCGGATGGTATATATATAGATAGATAATAAGGTGATAACAATATGTGTATGCTAGCCTTGTTACTACTATGATGACACAGAATCCAGCTAATTTTGGCTTCGCTGCATACGATTCTCTTCGCTGCACATGCTGGCGTACATGCTTGAATACTGTTCGCATTTGAAGACTCTGTTGGTCTTTGTCATTGCGGTTGTAGATGGTAGGTAACGCTTAGGGCCTGATGGTGACGCTATTTGGTGTCGAAAGTGGCAGCATGTGTTAAAAAGAATAATGGACGTTGGATTCCAACACAGCTGTTGGTTTTGATATCATTATTGAAGTACCTTAGTGGGGCGGATTGGCGGGGGACACCGAAAACGTTCAAAGAACTGTAGTGTTTTTGTATTATTGCGAAATAATGGAGAGAGTGACACGATTATGATGAGTGAGTTAGGATGCCAATCATTAAAACATAGGCGTTTTTAGTGGCGGTGGATCTGTTCACGGTATTTCAGTCGCCAACTTGCTCCTCCGAACGCCAGAACATTTTTTGGACTAATATCCACATAGGGAGGAATGACCATCGTAATAAAATAAATCAGCGCTGGCACCAAAGGTAAAAGGTGTTCCTTTTTCCCACGTGCTGTTCGAGCGTTGAACGGTAGAGAAATAATCCGAAAGTTATTCAGTGAACCTTATGCCAAACGCTTAAGTGTGAAACGCAGAGTAATCACGTATCTTTACAGTGGTCTGAGAATTTAGATTTAGAGTGGGCAATACAGTTATTAACTTGACTCTTGAGAGACACTTTGGCTGGAGACAAGTGATAAAGTTGTACCCAAGTGCCTTGTCAAGGGCACAGTGTAGGATATTCTACGTTGTCACTAGTTCCGGAAAGGGTACAATGATTTCGTAATTATCTTTTCCGGGGCAGACCTGTACTGTCTTGGAATCTCGCGGCGATTGACTGTCTAGGACTCGACGTCACACATTTGTCAAGTGTGTCATCTTCGTTGGGGATTCTGACACGTCAGGGACGACCGCGAATACTGTGCACAAGACTTATTGAGAGAGGATCGGTCAAGGGCCGATCTTGTACACGGGAGGCTGTGAACCGTCGCACGGAGCAGGTCAGTGTATGGAAGCAGGTCAGGAGGGTGGGGCGAGCGATGCTGAAGGCCGCGCACACACTTCAGGCGTCAATGAGTGTGGCCGGGTCAGGGGTCGCCGCTACATGTGGGTCACCAGCAGTGCAGCACTCTGCTCTGCCGTCGGCGACCGAAGAGTCCGACAGTTCACGTCGTGCCGGCGCTGCAGCGATGAGTGCGGTACTCGCTGCGAGCGGGGACTCTGACGTGGGACAGGTACGGACACACTCTTTCTATCAGGCTACCGAAGTTCTTACTCTGTTTGGAATTCGGTGACGTCAGCAATGCAGCGTATACTGTGACCTCTCCCTCAACTGCATGTCGAACCGTAGCTGTCTTAGGATGGCGGACAAAGATCCTCGTAATCTGTCCCTGGCCGGCCAGTGTGGCCGAGCGATTCTAGGCGCTTCAGTCTGGAACCGCGCGACCGCAACGGTCGCAAGTTGGAATCCTGGCTCGGGCATGGATGTGTGTGATGTTCTTAGATTAGTTAGGTTTAAGTAGTTCTAAGTTCTAGGCGACTGATGACCTCAGATGTTAAGTCCCATAGTGCTCAGAGCCATTTGAACCATTTTGAATCTGTCCCTGACTAAATTATGCTATTGGTCATTAAAATTGCAGCAGCAGGTACACAGCAAATAACGAAATTTTGCTTACTGCGCGTGTATAGCAGAAAGCAGAGCCCACCTCTGAATCGTGAATCTCTGATATGCATGAAAGTGGGCATTCTTGATCGTTTTTAAAGAAAAATAACTCGTATTGTAAAATAAGGGGTGCAATACATCACTGCGTAACACAGTGATGAACATAGCACAAGCAACTTTTTATTAAACTTGAAACTTCCTGGCAGATTAAAACTGTGTGCCCGACAGAGACTCGAACTCGGGACCTTTGCCTTTCGCGGTCAAGTGCTCTACCATGGTCGGGCACACAGTTTTAATCTGCCAGGAGGTTTCATATCAGCGCACACTCCGCTGCAGAGTGAAAATCTCATTCTGGGAACTTTTTATTAGTTTATACAATTCATCCTTCCTTTTTCCGCTTCTTTTTTAGGCCTCCACATTTGTTAACTGTTTTCTGAAACTCGATATCAAATTTTGTTGCTAAGTTTTTATTGCCCTTTGGACCTACAATTGGAATATCGTTTAGATATGTTTAACCATCTCTTTCTACAACCTACTTTCCTTCTTGTATTCTTGTTCGTGTAATGTTCCTGGAGCATTTTCCAAAAAGACGAGGTCTTCTGCGCTACAAAAAGAAAAGAACAGGGCTTTAGCGTCCAACGGTACCGTCCAGCCGTCGTGTCATCATCAGCCCTGAGGCTTCGCCGGATGCAGATACGGAGGGGTATGTGGTCAGCACACCGCTCTGCCGGCCGTTCTGTTTTCTTGACCGGTGCCGCTACTTCTCAATCACGTAGCCCCTCAATCGGCCTCACAAGGGCTGAGTGCACGGCGCTTGCCAACAGCACTCGGCAGACCCAATCGGTGACCCATCCAAGTGCTATCCAAACCCGACAGCGCCTCACTTCGGTGGAAACCAATGCGGCAAGGCCGTTGGCTCTTCTGCGGTACAGTTTTATAAGTAATTCGAAGTGGTCAGTGGTCCAGTCCTTAGCCAGACTGGAAGCAACTAGAACATGTCGTCACCTGAAAACTGCGGGAAAAGTCCTGGATTTTCTGAACCTGGCCCGTTACTGCAGAAATCCGCACGTGTGCGTCCAGCTAATGAGACCGGATCGGTTGTTCTGAGAACTGCAGCTGAAGACCTCAAGGTCGTGTCTCCACTAATGCACACGCAGAGACGGCAGGTGTCCCAGAAACCGTCGCTAACATCCAGTCCTGTGTGACCAGGTAATGCATCCCTATGCAGACAATGGGCGCAAGTCACTGAAGTGGTCAAAGTGTAAGCAGTTCGCAATTTCTTTGGTTTCTTGATAGCGCTTTTGGGTTATCGTACATTATTCACACAATTATTATTATTATTATTATTATGTCAGGAAAAGATATCGAAAAGCAAAGCTCCTCCCAATGCCCAAGGATTAGGAAATGTGTGGAAGAGAAAAAAGAAACTGGGGGAGGGGACCTGAACTCGACTGAAGGAATCAGAAGATAGCTTGGTTGTTGTTGTTGTGTAGTCTTCAGTCCAGAGACTGGTTTGATGCAGCTGTCCATGCTACTCTATCCTGTGCAAGCTTCTTCATCTCCAAGTAACTAGTCCGCAGCTCGTGGTCGTGCGGTAGCGTTCTCGCTGCCCGCGCCCGGGTTCCCGGGTTCGATTCCCGGCGGGGTCAGGGATTTTCTCTGCCTCGTGATGACTGGGTGTTGTGTGATGTCCTTAGGTTAGTTAGGTTTAATTAGTTCTAAGTTCTAGGCGACTGATGACCATAGATGTCAAGTCCCATAGTGCTCAAAGCCATTTGAACCATTTTTCCAAGTAACTACTGCATCCTACATCCTTCTAAATCTACCTAGTGTATTCATCTCTTGGTCTCCCTCTACGATTTTTACCCTCCACGCTGCCCTCCAATACTAAATTGGTGATCCCGTGATGTCTCAGAACATGTCCTACCAAGCGATTCCTTCTTCTGGTCAAGTTGTGCCACAAATTCCTCTTCTCCCCGATTCTATTCAGTATCACCTCATTAGTTACTTGATCTACCCACCTAATCTTCAGCATTCTTCTGTAGCACCACATTTCGAAAGCTTCTATTCTCTTCTTGTCTAAACTATTTATCGTTCATGTTTCACATCTATACGTGGCTACACTCCATACAAATATTTTTCTAAAAGACTTTCTGACACTTAAATCTATACTCGATGTTAACAAATTATCATGATACGGCAAAATTTTACATAAGTTGTAGGTAATCAAATTAAGTCCGTAGATCTTGCAGACTGAAGTAGCTGTCGTAAGTTATTATCTATCAGTGACTGACAGTACTGTGTTGAGACACTTGAATACTAGAAAAGCTTCCCCTAGAAGAAGGATTAATAGTTGTAGCAACCTGCTGTCGTCGTGCAGGGAAGCTTGTTAGAATGTGTGCAACAGATCTGCAGACGTTCAGCACAGTTGCAGGAGAAGGCTTCGAAGATGTTGCACAGAAATAGCAGCACAGTACCACAGTACTGCAAGTGCAGGAGACGTGCGTCCTCACCCTTCAACAATTTCTCGCAGAAAAAAACAAGTATACGAATACCATGTGACTCCGAATGTTGCTCGATATGGAGGATGGAACGAGCGCATGAACAACTAATATGCGGACAGGTGCGTACAGCAAAACGCATTATTTCGGTCTTAACACGTGTTCGATCTCGCGAGAGTTACCGTGGAAAAATAGGGCCCTGTTTCTTGTAGAATTTCTGCCTGATATGGAGAAAAGTGTTTCAAGCGTTAGGGATATTTACAGGTCATCTGTTGAGGGTTAGCCGGCCGGAGTGGCCGAGCGCTTCTAGGCGCTACAGTCTGGAACCGCGCTACCGCTACGGTCGCAGGTTCGAATCCTGCCTCGGGCATGGACATATGTGATTTCCTTAAGTTAGTTAGGTTTAAGTAGTTCAAAGTTCTAGGGGATTGATTACCTTAGAAATTAAGTCCCATAGTGCTCAGAGCCATTTGAACCATTTTTTGTTGAGGGCTACGTTCGTTACAGATCGGGGGCCAGACTTGAAAAAAGCTTTTTGAGAACTACTGTTGCATTCCGTGCAACAACCACTCCCTTAGCATTGCTCTGTGCCATACCCTTGGGGATAATTTGTTGCAAGAATATGGCCCTAATGTTTACGCATCGCTGGAAGCAACGAAAAATGTCGTACCTTATTTAAAAAGTAGTGGCCCTGTGAAAGACTCGCTTTTGCAGTTTTCTGTAAAGCAGCATGCTGGGATAGTGTATGTGTCGTGTTAAAATCCGTTTATATGCAACATGAACGAATTGCTGAAATTTTACGTGAATTTGGGTAAATACACATTTTTGGAACTGATATTACCAGGTAACTGCCAAATTAATTCAGTTCTCGAAATACTTCAACAGGCTATGTAAGTTGACAGTTGTCAGACGCTGCACTTTTCGTGCCCTGAGGATACCACATATAGGATTATTGTGATAAGAACGTGCCGGACAGTCAGGTAAGCAGTCCCACACACGTAAAACGACACACTTGTAAACAAATAACATTTAAATTTTTGGTTAAATATTTTAAACACCCAGAACTAGATAAGAGATCGTATTTAAAGAAGACGGGGTACCTCGATATTGTCAGAAAATGGCAGTACTGAAAGCACGCAGCTCAGAATCTCTTGACGGAAAAACTGAAAATAAAGCCAGTGCATTTGCTTGCGTTATTACTAGTGCCAGAGACGCGTCACCTGAAGCAATTGTCGATAACTGAGAGAGGAAGTTTATACCGCAGGAAGTTCGTGATGTGCTGCACCTCAAGGTAAACACTCTCACCACTTCAGTGACTTGCGCCGCATTGTCTGCATCTCAAGGTAAACGCGACACTCTCACCACTTCAGTGACTTGCGCCGCATTGTCTGCATCTCAAGGTAAACGCGATGTAATGTAGGTTTGCTAAGTAAATAATTTATCAGTACTGACATCCTCAAAGGTTGATCGCATAATAGTGAAAAGACACAAATTCATGTGAATAATGCACCAAATTTATTAGTTGCTACCCGATATAACCCATTTATCCACCATACAGGGCTCTTGTATTATTTGCAGGATGTTGCACAGAGGACGAAGACTCTAAATTGACGCTTTCAAAACCGTCGACGAAGTTCCCACGTTTCTGTTGATGGTAAAGCCAGAGTGATGGAAATCAAAAGCAACTGCTTACCTCAGACAGCTGAAAGTGGTGCGAGAAGTTCTACTTACACCTGCCTGCCTCTAGCTTCTCTAGCGAGAGGGTATTTAGTATCACTATCGATAAACGTAATGGAAAATCTGCGGAAAATGTGAATGACCTGCTTATGGTGCACTGAAATACTATTGTAAGTTTCAGTTATCATAAATCTCTAGCGTCTTAATTGTTACTTCAGGAATAAATTCATCTAGGAGGTCGTTATTGCGTCACGAGATGAGTGTTTATTTACTTGAAGCATGAAAGTTTTCAATAAGCGTCGTGTATCTGTTTTGTCTGCAGTTTGTGCCATTTCATCATTTTTCTTTTAATTTTAATGATTATATTTGCACGCAACAGATAATTTAGTGGTTCCATCGTACACTGTGCTGTCATGCAGATAATTTTGCAGGAGGACTGAGCTTAAGTTACTATGAACAGTTCAGTGATAAGGTTGTTCTCAATGGAATCGACATCAAACCACCGTCAACAACTGTTCAAGTACGCATATCGACGTCACAAACGGAAGATGGAAAGATATATAAAGAGATAGAGAAAGTGTATGATGTTATTGAACAAGTAATTCAGTATGTAAAGAGAGATGATAATCTACCAGTCATAAGAAGCTGGAACGTGATAGTAGGGGAGTGAGCAGAAGGCGGAGCTACGGGAAAATATGGATTTCATTGCAGGAAAGAAAAGGTGAAAGACTGATTGAGTTCTGAAATTAATTACAACTAGTAATAACAAAAACACTGTTCAAAAATCTCGAATGTAGGAGATAGGTCCTATATTTAGAAAAGGCGTGAAGGCGCAGGGATATTCCAGCTACATTTTGCCATGGTCAGGTAGAGATTCCAAAATCACTGTGCTGTCAGGTAGATAGTTTTGTAGATATCTAAGAGCAGCTGTTCCTAAACATTTTCAACCTGTGATCCACTGTTACAAAAATATGATACTTACGAACCCCTCCAAAAAAAAAAGACGTACTTACTGCAACATGCAAGTAATTGAATTCCAGGCATATGGTTTGATAACCATAATGCTTTTAAATGGTTCACATTTCACTTGCATCACATCAAAAAGACTCATGAAGGCTTTTGCACAATGGGTGGGCAAGTATGAATTATTAAATTATTTTACACTTTTTTGTGTACCTACAAGTTTTCATTATGGAATTAACTGGCTCAATCCTCTCTTGGAATTCGGCGAGGAGGATCCGCTTGTTTTGCGTGGCACGTACCGCTGAAGTCAGAAACCGCAAAAGTTAATGGGAGTCTCAAATTAGTGTCTACGAGAAGCTTTTTTCTGTATTTATAATTTTTGTAAGTGTAAGAAGGAAAAAAATTTCGTCAAAATATGTGGACAAGACAGCTCCATCTGAGAGCTTTGGGAACTCCGCCGTTAAACTTAACCAGAAACTTAACGCCGATAAACCTGCGTATGATCTCTAACGTCTCTGATTTTCTCGATGTGGGTATTTCGCGAGACGTGTGGAAGGAACTAATACGTTACCTGATTCGGAACGTAAGCTCTCGAAATTTCGACATTAAACTTCTCTGTGGTACACAACGCCTCACTCGTAACGTATGGCACGGGGGTTTGTTTAGCATCTTACAGAAGATCCTCTGTGTGTTTAGGGCATTTTTATATCAAACTTTTATTATTCTACCACTTTTATCCACAATCGTCTCATTAAATATTAGAATGGGCGCTAAATCTTGCTGTCGTGCGCCTTAACAGCGTATTACCCAACTCCCTTCGCACGAACTCATACACAGACAAACACACACACACGTCTAGTAATCTAACCTGGTAAGGGTCCCAGTCTGATGAATAATACTAAAGAATTCGTCTCACTTCTTTCGGGAATGAATTACAATCTCCTAAGCTTCTTCAGATGAATCTCAACCATGATATCTTTTTTCTGGAAATTTATTTATTTATTTATTTATTGCGTGCTTATTCCTGTTTAGCTGACTCCGGATAGTCACCACCAGGTAGTTTATGTCATTTACTGTTTCCAACGATATGTCGCCAATAATGTAATCTGACAGTAATAAATCACTTCACTCATTTTTGATCAATACGTTACATTTATTTGCTTTCACGGTGTAACATAAGTCCCCGCACGACTCATCCATCTTCTGCACGTCTGCCTGTGTTTCGCTAAAGTCTTCTGGCGTTGCATTCTTCCTATGGACAGCTGCATCGTCTGCGAACAGCTTCATGGACCTACTGCTGTTATCCACTAGACCATTTAAATACGCTGCAAACAGTTACGGGCCGGCTGCGGTGGCCGAGTCGTTCTAGGCGCTTCAGTACGGAACCGCGCGACTGCTACGATCGCAGGTTCGAATCCTGCCTCGGGCATGATTTTGTATGATGTCCTTAGGTTAGTTAGGTTTAAGTAGTTCTAGGGGACTGATGACCTCACATGTTGTCCCATAGTGCTCAGAATCATTTGAGCCAAACAGTTACGGCTCTCACCCCATCTGTCCGAAAAGTTATGGGACTTACTTTATTCTTGGTGTGTAAACGACATCATCCCAGTAACTACGGTTGGAGCTTGAACTAACAAATGTAAACAACAAAAGTGCAGCCGTACATTCTGTTGTGACCGAGCACTGCTAAACAGTGAACTTGGGGTCGTAATGCGTCTACGTTGTTGTGTCACTAATCGCAATGGAGCAACATCACTAAATCAAGTGTTCAAGACATACTCAGAATGTTTCGAAGAAGAGAAAAATATCTGCAAAGTCTGTCCAGCACAAGTTGACCCCCGAAGAAGATCAACGACCCATAGACGCTTCCTGCAACTAGACTGAAATTCAAAACGCAACAATTGTTTGGTGGAAGGTAATCATCTCGGATAATGAGATTTGATTCTATCAGTCCGAACCTGCCACTAAAAACTCACATGAAGGGTCAATGCTTTGGCGACCCTACCGATTTTCAAGCCAATGTGATGCCCGAGTTGAACAGTGCCCAACTGACTTGTCTGACAGATTCACATGGCTGTGTGAATGTTCTGTGCGTTGTAATCCAGCGGGTGTGTACTACATAGAACACCTGAAGCATTAAAATCACCGCCTTAACTTTTGTTCTGTGTGTTATTAATCCAGGTCGAAAATTTTTGGACTGACGGGGTATAACACTCCCTTGGGCTAGTCCCGAAATTACCTTCGTATCTATTTATTTCTTCCCGTCCTCGTTTCTCCCGGTCTGCCACCAAGAGAAAGTGGAACACGGTAAACAAAATCACAATTTCAGGACAGTGATTCTGCCACGTAACGTCCCAGATACCAGTCCGCTGTCGAAGTACACAACTTTCCAACATGTGTGTAACGACCGCGTACCTTATCAACGTCGCAACGCCCAACCAAAGTGGAGCAGAGGGGCAACGACATGACGCGTGTCGATAAAACGCCCGTGGTTTCACACGAAGCGAAGCCTGCAACATGTCAGTCGCTTCGGCGGTCGCTTCAGGGAGCAAACAACTGACTACTGCTGGGATGTCGTTCAATCTATACGATCACATGTTCAATAAATCAGCCTCACTTTTAAACTTGACTTACACTGCTGGCTTCCGACAGACATTTTATATTTGTTAGTATCATTGGCTTGTAAGTAGCTTTCATCTATCAGTACTGCCATAACCATAAAGAAAATAAGCTCGCCAGACAAAATTAGTTACCTCTTAAAAGTGCACTGGTATCACGTTGGCATGGGATCCTCTACGGCAGACCTAAGCCTTGGTGCTATACTCATGTTCAGAAAAAAAACAGAACACCTTGAACGACTAGAGATGGGACGTTCATATTCACAGGACATGTACATTAGTATGTCTGCGGACAGTCACGTTGGCTTCAGCATGTGCCCTGTTGCCTAGTAGAAACAGGGACCTCCATTGGCCCTGATAACTTGTTCCATGCGTCATGGCAACGACGCGCATAAGGCGCGAATGGTGTCCCGTGGTATATAGTCAAGCATGCTGCATTCATCTGATTCCGAAGTTCATCTATGGTGGTTGGCATTGAGTCACCATATTCCACACATTTACGATTGGCGAAAAATCTGGTGATCTGGCGGGACAGGATAAAAGGCTAGCATCGTGTGACACCAAGAATGCAAGTGTTCGTGCATCGACATGTGGTGATGCGTAGTCTTACTGAGAAACGGCGCCGCGCGGGATTAGCCGAGCGATCTAGGGCGCTGCAGTCATGGACTGTGCGGCTGGTCGCGGCGGAGGTCCGAATCCTCCCTCGGGCATGGGTGTGTGTGTTTGTCCTTAGGATAATTTAGGTTAAGTAGTGTGTAAGCTTAGGGACTGATGACCTTAGCAGTTAAGTCCCATAAGATTTCACACACATTTACACATTTGAAAAACGGCGTCTAGGATGTTGTACAGAAAGCGTATGGCTACAGGTTGCAGGATGTCATTCACAAAGGTCGTACTAGTCACAGTGGCCTGAACACGCACCAGCTCCGATTTGTGGCTGCACTCAGCAGCAACGCAGATCATAAGGCCCGTATGTCTTGTGCGAATGCAGTCACTGTGATGCTGCTCTGTCTGCGGCGAACCAAAATGCAGCCAGCAAACATAGTCTAGATTGAAACTTCCTGGCAATTTAAAACTGTGTGCCGGACCGAGACTCGAACTCGGGACCTTAGCCTTTCGCGGGCAAGTGCTCTACCATCTGAGCTACCCAAGCACAACTCACGACCCGCCCTCACAGCTTGAATTCTGCCATTGCCTCGTCTCCTACCTTCCAAACGTCAGATTCATCCGAAAACGCTATTTGATGCCATTCCTTTCCCCAATGACATCGTTCCATATACTATTCCCGTCTAGCATGTTTCTGCACATTCGTCAAACGTTGGCGGAGAAGTGGACGACACGCACGTAACCCATGCCGCAATAAACGGCGACAGACTGTCACGCCCTTTAGTGTAGGATGTGTTACACGGTTCCACTGTTGCTCCAGAGCCAAGGAGGACGCAGATCTCGTGCAATGCTATTAGGATGAGTTATCTACCTTCTCGGAGGGGGTGGAGGGGTGGGGGTGGTCTGGGTGGTGCGACCTGACCCATCTCGTCGTGTTCACGATCTTCCGTGTACCATTCTCCGCATACTCGTTGTACTGCCGAAACGCTTGGTCCTACACGAGCACCAATTTTCCCTGATGGATGTATCACATTCTCTCATATCAATAACGCACTCTCTTTCAAGCTCACTGATTAGACAGTACAATTCGCACATACGTCTGCGAGGCATCCTGCACGTCTTCTGGAGTCACACTGATCGATTACCTTCGCTTTACAGCGACAACGAGAGCCGCAGGCACAATTTACCGGGGGTGGAGTTGCACCGCATATCAAAAATGGTTCAAATGGCTCTGAGCACTATGGGACTTAACTCCTGAGGTCATGAGTCCCCTAGAACTTAGAACTACTTAAACCTAGCTAACCTAAGGACATCACACACATCCATGCCCGAGGCAGCATTCGAACCTGCGACTGTAGCGGTCGCGCGGTTCCAGACTGTAGCGCCTAGAACCGCTCGGCCACTCCGGCCGGCACCGCAATATCGATGTTGGCTTTGAACCCGCGGGCCAACATGGTTCAGGTGTTAATAATTTCTGCAGAACGTACTAACGAACATGTGTTGTGAATATGAATGTCCTATTTCTTGTCGTTTTTCTGAACATGAATCTATGATAGGGTCTGTGTGCCAGTCGATTGTTTGAATCAACGCTGTTAGATGGGTTCATATGGAGATACAACGGCAGGAAGGAGCTGTCGCGTTTGGAGATGCCTATGACCACACGCTAAATGAAGCTGCCCGATTTTTTGGACCGTCAACGCGTACTGTCCAACGCGTGTACAATGAATGATGTACCATTCGCAGCGACGTAATACGGCTTAAGAACGACGCTAGTAACAAGATTTTAACCGACAGATTATTGCAACGCCTCGTCAGTGATGACGGGTTTAGAACTCGACAGTTTTTCTGCTGTCAGTGCATACGGGCCCATCGTAACCAGTCCAAGCAAACTTAGATAAGACAGATGGAGCGGGGCACCTCTCAAAACGACAGTGCTCATAGATACACTTAAAACTCTGCGTCTTCAGTGGGCTAAACAAAATACACTCCTGGAAATGGAAAAAAGAACACATTGACACCGGTGTGTCAGACCCAGCATACTTGCTCCGGACACTGCGAGAGGGCTGTACAAGCAATGATCACACGCACGGCACAGCGGACACACCAGGAACCGCGGTGTTGGCCGTCGAATGGCGCTAGCTGCGCAGCATTTGTGCACCGCCGCCGTCAGTGTCAGCCAGTTTGCCGTGGCATACGGAGCTCCATCGCAGTTGTTAACACTGGTAGCATGCCGCGACAGCGTGGACGTGAACCGTATGTGCAGTTGACGGGCTTTGAGCGAGGGCGTATAGTGGGCATGCGGGAGGCCGGGTGGACGTACCGCCGAATTGCTCAACACGTGGGGCGTGAGGTCTCCACAGTACATCGATGTTGTCGCCAGTGGTCGGCGGAAGGTGCACGTGCCCGTCGACCTGGGACCGGACCGCAGCGACGCACGGATGCACGCCAAGACCGTAGGATCCTACGCAGTGCCGTAGGGGACCGCACCGCCACTTCCCAGCAAATTAGGGACACTGTTGCTCCTGGGGTATCGGCGAGGACCATTCGCAACCGTCACCATGAAGCTGGGCTACGGTCCCGCACACCGTTAGGCCGTCTTCCGCTCACGCCCCAACATCGTACAGCTCGCCTCCAGTGGTGTCGCGACAGGCGTGAATGGAGGGACGAATGGAGACGTGTCGTCTTCAGCGATGAGAGTCGCTTCTGCCTTGGTGCCAATGATGGTCGTATGCGTGTTTGGCGCCGTGCAGGTGAGCGCCACAATCAGGACTGCATACGACCGAGGCACACAGGGCCAACACCCGGCATCATGGTGTGGGGAGCGATCTCCTACACTGGCCGTACACCACTGGTGATCGTCGAGGGGACACTGAATAGTGCACGGTACATCCAAACCGTCATCGAACCCATCGTTCTACCATTCCTAGACCGGCAAGGGAACTTGCTGTTCCAACAGGACAATGCACGTCCGCATGTATCCCGTGCCACCCAACGTGCTCTAGAAGGTGTAAGTCAACTACCATGGCCAGCAAGATCTCCGGATCTGTCCCCCATTGAGCATGTTTGGGACTGGATGAAGCGTCGTCTCGCGCGGTCTGCACGTCCAGCACGAACGCTGGTCCAACTGAGGCGCCAGGTGGGAATGGCATGGCAAGCCGTTCCACAGGACTACATCCAGCATCTCTACGATCGTCTCCATGGGAGAATAGCAGCCTGCATTGCTGCGAAAGGTGGATATACACTGTACTAGTGCCGACATTGTGCATGCTCTGTTGCCTGTGTCTATGTGCCTGTGGTTCTGTCAGTGTGATCATGTGATGTATCTGACCCCCAGGAATGTGTCAATAAAGTTTCCCCTTCCTGGGACAATGAATTCACGGTGTTCTTATTTCAATTTCCAGGAGTGTAGATACTGGACTCTAGTAGAATAGAGGCTGTTGTGTAGTCCAACCAATCGTAATTTTGCCTCTTTTCAAACGATGCGAGGCGACGTATGTGTCTACGTTACAAAGAGGCTAGTAACCTGCAGAGTTTGGAGCATGTACTTCAGGCCGGAGGTGATTTTTTGAGGATGTTATTTGTACCATAGCTTGGGCGTATCCGTAGGAGAGGGAGAATTATTGCATCTAGCTTCAGTGGCTGGAAGGAGGTATGTTACTGTCGAGTACCTGCTTCACCCGACACTAACAGCAAACACTTACAGACATTCTTCTTGCCACCGATGCATCAACCGGCCACTCAACAGTGTGTATATAACGTAAGTGGGGACAGCACATTGATCTACCTGATTTAGAAAACACACCTTCCACGAGGGTCAGTCAAGAAGCAGTGCCTCCTTTCTTTCTCCTTAAATAAAATTTGTTAAGTGAAAAATTTGAATTTGGCGCTGTTTCACAATCCTTTTCCTGTCCACTGCACTAGTAACTTTCTGTGTCAACAGATGCCACTACTACAGTCACTTGCAAAATGGCCGAACTCGACTTTCGAATTAGACAGTGTTCCTTCATAGAATTCCTAAATTCATAAGATGAAACACCCATTCGCATTCATGAAACACTGAAAAATGTTTACGGTGATGCAGCAGTGGATATCGACACTGTCAGACGATGGGTCGCTCGCTGTAACGAAGCTGAAGGGCAAACACATTTAGCTGATGAAACGCAGCATTCAACAATACGACGACGTCATTCTTGGTGATCGCCGAATGACTGTAGATGATATCCACTGTTGCATCGTCGTATACATTTTTCCGCTTTCCATGAATGCAGTTGGGCGTTTCACCATCTGGATTCAAGAATTCTATCCCAGAAGGCTATTACAAACACCGGTGTCGTTCATCTTGCAAGCTACTGCATTAGTGACATCTGTTGAGCAAAAAATTACTACTGCAATGGGCTGGAGAAGTAGAATTGCGGAATAGCGCTAGATTAAAATTTTACACTTAGACTTTATTTAATGAGAAACAATAGGCGGCATTACCGTCTGATTGACCTTCCGTAACATCGTTGGTTGGTTGGTTGATTTGGGGACCAAACAGCGAGGCCATCGGTCCCATCGGAATAGGGAAGGGTGGAGAAGGAGGTCGGCCGTGCCCTTTCAAAGGAAACATCCTACCATTTGCCTGAAGCGATCTAGGGAGATCACACCAAATCTAAATCAGTATGGCCGAACGCAGGTTTGAACCGTCGTTCTCCCGAATGCGAGTCCAGTGTGTTAACCATTGTGCCACCTCGCTGGGGCCCGTAACATCGACAAAGTTGTTAACTTGATAATTTTTTCATAATTCGGGTCCACAGTCACTGTCATATAATGCGGAATTGACCACTAGATGTCACGAAATGCGGGCCCGCCAGTATAAAATGAGGCGTGGAGTATTATTAATTCAAGATTGAAGCAGTATAAACAGAATGAATTGGATGTCACCTGAGTAACAGATCCATCAGGAACATCTCAACCTTCCTACAGCTGCCAAACTCGACTGTTGGTGATGTGATTTTGAAGTGGAAACGCGAAAAACGACTACAGCTAGACCAGTACCAGGAAGTCTTCATGCACTGTCGAGCTTTTCGGAGGGTGGTTGTAATAAATAAGTGAAATCCGCGGAAGGGAGTTTCAAAGTGCTACCAGAAGTCCAGCTAACACGTTGACTGCGTGTAGGAAGTTAAAAAAGAATAATGTACAAGGGTCGAGCAGCTCCTCATAAGCTACACGTGCTGGCGTAAGCTGTCGCCAGCACACCAGTCGGCAAAGACGTGGCGCGATCAGCGATAGTAGCTGCTGCATCAAGCACGCATATCACGAGAGAGGCCAGAGACACATCGACAAGCAACACGCCGCCAACGCCCTCTCGACAGTAAGTATTTTGACCGCAGTCGCTGACCAGGCGGCTGCACTGACTCACTCTTTCAGTATGGCGTCTGTCAATACATTTCCAGAGCGGGCTCAATACATGTCGCATGTCACGACAGTACATAGCGACCAAATCAGTGATTTTAGTGGGATTAGCATTGAGACTAAAGTTGATGATAGCAAGATTACCGATACTGTCTGCAAGAAGACTATTGCTGATGAGCTTGTACCAAAAAACATGGACTCTATTCAAGTTATGCAAATGTTGATGTAAATAAAGAACCATGTTAATCCGCATGTGGATTTGTGTTGTAGAAAGGGGATACCGACCAATCATAACAACATCCTCTTCCTTGCTTCTATGCGGGACAGTATACTACACTGGATATTTCTGTAGTCAATGCGAAGCGAAGCTTGAGGTGGTGTGAAGAGAGACGCCACTTGGCAATGGATGACTGGAGACGAGTGATTTGGAATGATGAATGAATCACGCTGAAACGTGTGGCACTCTCATGGAAGGACTTGGGTTTGGCGAATGGCTGGAGAACGTTACCTGCCATTATTCGTAGTGCCAACAATGAAGTATGGAATAGATAATGTTACGGTGTGGGGGTGTTTGTCATTTTTAGGGAGTGATCCAATTATTGCTGCCGGCCGCTGTGGCCAAGCGGATCTAGGTACATCAGTCCGGAACCGCGAGACTGCTGCGGTCGCAGGTTCGAATCCTGCCTCGGGCATGGATGTGTGTGATGTCCTTAGGTTAGTTAGATTTAAGTAGTTCTAGGGGACTGATGACCTCAGATGTTAAGTCCCATAGTGCTCAGAGCCGTTGAAATCATTGTGAACCAATTATTGCTCTTAAGAAAACGCTAAATTTGGAAGGATATGACCATATTTTACAGCATCGTCTATTGTTTACAGTAGAGGAAGCGTTCAGAGACGCTGACTGTAACAGCAGACAATGCTGCAGTATCTGTGAGGCAGTGGCTTTTGGACTGGAACATTCCTGAAATGGACTGGTCTCTCCATAGCCCCGACTGGAACTAATAGAACACCTTTCGGGTGATTTAGGATCGTAGTATCAAGGCTTTCACGACCGGATGTTTCAGCTGCCGAGAATTCTTCCGGGGTGTATGGCCGTGGTCCATGGGTCTCTTCTGTCCCTGACGTTTCGTCCATAGCTACGTTGGACATCCTCGGAGATGCTCCTGGTTGTGCTGAGGCTTGCCGACTGACAGCACAACCAGGAGCACCTCCGAAGATGTCCAACATAGCTTTGGACAAAACGTCAGGGATAGAAGAGTTCCGTGGGCCAAAGCCATACAACAGGGAAGAATTCTCGGCAGATGATTTAGAATGTTGTCACTCCACACCACAGTGGACCACATGTCACTGCCTTGTCTGGTCTCGGCTCTTGGGGAAGAATGGGCTCCCATTCCTCCAGAGACATTCAGACATCTCATTCAAAGTGTCCCCAGGAGATTTTAACTTGTCATGATAACGAAGTGTAGACACAGCCCACATTAATGTTCACTTATAGGCACCCAAATTCTTTTGATCAGAACCATGATGAATAAGACTGCTTCAGCTGCGTGATAAATCTTTGTTTCTGATCCAACTAGTTTCACGGCCTTATAGTGGTCCAAACTAGTTGGATCAGAAATAAAGATTTACCTTACAGCTGCAGTGTTCTCATTCATCACGGTTGAAATCTGCAGCTGTGGATGTCCACAATACAAAACGTTTCTATTCTCCACACCTCTCTCTCAGCACAGATCGCATCACAGACCTGCCATCCTTCCTGCACACCACTGTGCTCAGCGCCTGCCCGGCAGGGAGCTGCAGCCTCGGTGAGGGAGGCCCGGCAGGGCGGGGTGGGAAGCCGGTAACCCGAGCGAGGTGATTCGCCAGCTCCGCTTTCGCACGCCGGGTGTCGCGTTGCCGGCGAGTGATCGACCGCCGGCCGCTGCACCTGCCGACTCCAGTTGCAGAGACACGCGATCCGCCCCCTGGGTTGACGGACACCCACTTCCGAGGTTTCGCAACGGCGCCGGCGCTGCCTCCGCTAATGCACTTCCTGTACCTCCGCTTCGAGCACCTTTCCGGAACACCAGCAGTTCCTCCGAATGTCACTTTAAAATGTTCCCAGTTGTTGCAGAACATATCGTGAAAACTGGCGGGAGCTCATAGCTTACCGATATAATCTGCAGTCTTACGACTATCGTGAAAACTGGCGGATGGTCACAATTATTAATCTTATAACTGTCTTCAGATGTCTTTCTCGTTCATACCATTCGTCACTTCTTACAGAGCCCACGGTTTACATTTTTTGAGAAATTTATGTTAACGCAGTGTGTCGGATGCTCTTCCTGTCGCCACTGAACCTAAGGGACGAATATGGAAATGCCGTGTGGCTAGGGCCTCCCGTCGGGTAGATCGTTCGCCTGGTGTAAGTCTTCCGAGTTGACGCCACTTCGGCGACTTGCCCGTCGATGGGGATCAAATGATGATGATAAGGAAAACACAACACCCAGTCCCTGAGTGGAGAAAATCTCTGACCCAGCCGGGAATCGAACCCGGGACGTTAGGTATTACATTCCGTCACAACGACCACTCAGCTACCAGGGGCGGACAGGGACGATTATATGAAGATGGTATCTGCTGGATGCACACGCATTGCCCGAACTCTTACGGGACTCGGTAAGATTGTCTGCCGCGAGTAATGAGTGTAATGGGCAGGGGCACTACGAATGTAGTGTGTGGACATTAAGTTGGGAATGTGGGTCTCATGGGGAGCGTGCAAGGGATGAATCCCTGCAGTCGCACTATCCACTGTGCCCTCGGTGGCTTACATGGATAGAGCGTCTGCCATGTAAGCAGGAGATCCCGTGTTCGAGTCCCAGTCGGGACACTCATTTTCAACTACCCCCGTTGTGTATATCAACGCCTGTCGACAGCTTAGGGTCTTGATTTAGTTGTCATTTAATTCTAAGGGACGAAGGTCATTCGTGTACCGAAATTTCTGGGGGGATGATTAGGGACGAGCCCAGGATTTGACTAAACATGCGTAGGAAACCGTCTAAAATCCACACTCAAGCGCAAGGGTGCACCAGACCGAAGGTCTTTAATAAAAAAAATGGTTCAAATGGCTCTGAGAACTATGGGACTTAAATTCTGAGGTCATCAGTCCCCTAGAACTTATAACTACTTAACCTAACTAACCAACCGACATCACACACATCCATGCCCAATGCAGGATTCGAACCTGCGACCGTAGCAGTCGCGCCGTTCCGGACTGAAGCGCCTAGAACCGCTCGGCCACACCGGCCGGCGTTCTTTAATCAGACAGCTTCCCAATACTTCCCTGTCTCGTGGACTCTTTACCAAGCGCCGTCTGAGCGTATATTGTTTATGATGATGATGATGATGATGATGATAATGATGATTGGCGGGACGAGACTACATTGCCGTCGGTCCCTCCAAAGAGAGAAAGTTCAAAAGAAGCGGTGATGTGGAGGTTGCTTTCCATTGTAGGAGAGCAGCTGTGGCGGCGATGTTGGAGCAGGTCCGATGTTCAAGGCAGTTGGTAGGATAGCTGGCTTTCATACATGTTGTTGTTGGAGCGTAGTGGTGGAGCAGCAAGTGGCGACAGGGGATGGGGGAGGCCCTTGGCTGGTAGCTGCTCCAAGCTGAACCTGCAGGATTATGATTCACTCTCCAGTTCCATTCCCAGTACCAGTATAGCAAAAGGGGTATGTATAGCTTATTATAATAACATAAAATGCCAAGTTCGCTTGATGGAATTTCACCGACGGCGAGCACGACGCGCTGGGAAGCGGAGCTTCCATTTTCATTATTCTTCTCATCTTGGTCAGAGCAGTGCATTCCATAAGTATGTGAGCCACTGTCAGGACACACACACACACACACGCACACACACACACACACACACACACACACACAGACACACACACACACACACACACTTGGACGCACATGCAGGTGTTCAGACAAAAAGAATAAATGCATACGTTAAGAGCTATGAGCACTTGTTCATTTTCGCAGTCTGAAGCACTTGTCTTCTACCGAACAGGTGTCCATAGCTCTCTTAAGGTACGCACTTTTGAGCCCATCTTTACTAGATATTTTTTTCTTGTTTTGATCCATAGTACGTCTTCCCAGAATATGTAAAGCAAAGAGCCTGCAGCAGAAGAGATGTGTTTAACAGTATCGAAGATGAAAAAGTGTTCATATCTCTTATGATATGCGCTTTATGGCCCTTGTTAACTAAACATTTTTATCTTGTTTTGGTGTAAGGAACCAGTCCCTGAAGTTTCTCGATTTTTTTAAACACATACACAAGCACAGACGTAAAATTTTAATTTTTCTCTTTGTAAAAGGTTAACATCGTGCCAAAAACACATTAAAATAGTTCCACTACCCAAATCCGACCATTTTTTCGGGAGATTGGTCATCAAGCGAATGCTTGTACCGGACATCTTTCTCTGCCCCATCCCCTACCAGCTGGCATCTTTGACTGAAAAAACCAAGTTCTACAACAGCCCGACCCACTCTCAGGAGATAAAGAAAAAAAGATAGATAGAGAGAGAGAGAGAGAGATTCACATCGGGTTAAGTCCGTTCCTTTCATAAAAAAAATCGTGGATACACGTGGTGTGGCCAATGCGTAGTCTCTAAATAGCAAGACTGATTCTTTCAGAGAGGCTCTTTGAGAGGTCCTCCTTGCAGGTTTCCTTAGTCAGTTTTAATTTGTTCGAGGTTGTTATGGTTTGCCATCCTTCGTCCCATCCTTTTAAAAGTAGGCGTCGTAGTCGCAGTTAACAGAATTGGACATATTCGTCACAGTGGAATCATATCACAGTGAACTGATAGTTACGGGTTGCTCTGTAACTACGACACATTACCTGAAGATGGGTAACATTGTCCGAAACCGGCAATTTGAAATAGAAAATAGCGGTCAAAAGACAAGAAAAACGCCTATTTTATAGTTCCAGTCGCACGTCAGTGGTGGGGGTCAGGTGGAGTACTATCTATCTATCTATCGCTTGCACCTTTGTGTCGCATTGTGCGCGAGGTTGGCATGGTTAAATCGGATTTGGCATGTTAAATTGAAAGAGTGGCTGGATGCCCTTCCTGCCGCCACCCCGTACCCCCCGGGACGGAATCAGAGTACCCCATCTGACTGCGTCCAGCGTAAATAATGGAAAAGTGAGGATGTGTTGCAAATGTCTGTGAGTCGTGTAACTGAGGCGGGACGTAGGGACCAGCCCGGTATTCACCTAGAGGGATGTGGAAAACCACCTAATAACAACATCCAGGCTGGCCGGCACACTGGCCTTCGTCGTTAATCTGGCGGGCGGATTCGATCCGGAGCCGGCGCGCCTACCCGAGTCTAGGAAGCAGCGCATTAGCGCTCTCGGCTAAGGGATCACGTCGAGCACGCTGAGGTTTTAACCACGCTGTTGGTATTCCTCCAGGCCCGATTTATTAAGTCGCAGTCTCTCCTTAGTTTTTCAACAAACTTTCCGTAAAGTTAATTTCATTAAATAATTCCTCCAGGGATACTGTCATGACTGTTTCAAGTGAAACCATCGATTGTTAAGGGTCACGAAATATGATTTATTCAAACACTCAGTAAACATTATCACTTTTGGTAACATTCAGCATTTCAGTCTACATGCCACAATTGGCTAGCGATCGCTTCCTCACTGAAACTTAAGCAACGACCAATCGCGGCACACACACGCTGTAAAAGCATTACCAAGTCCACCGAGCATTGCAGACGAATGCATCATCCAACCTCGGCTCACTTCGTCCTGGCCGAGAGCCTAGGTGCGACTAACTTGTATCACAACTATAACTGGTCTCCTGCGTATTGTCTACAAGCAAAAATTAACTTACACTGGTAGCTACGGCTGCAACATGTTCAATGGAGAACTCCATCGATAACTATATATATATTTATTATTCACGTTTGGGCCCTACTGGACCACGCGAAGTACAATCACGGGGCATTCAGTTATTTTCTTTTAGACTTTCTCTCTGCCCAAATTGTTTTCATTCTCTCGGAATGAGCTCTTTTCCTTTCATCAGACCATGTGGTTCCAGTTTTCTTTGGTTTTTCAGCTTGACCAACTACCCAGTCACGAATTTTTTGCCTAAATAATTTTCTGTCTTGAATTTCATCTTGTTTTATATCTGCCTCTTTCATGTCCTCTTTTATAGCAGCAATCCATTTTATTGTCTCAAATTTAGCTTTACTTCGATTTTCGTAGAATTCCACTACTTGTTTAGTTAGTCTGGTAGCATCCATTCTTTTAATATGCCCATAAAATTTTAATCTGCGTTTTTTCATATCCGAATATATGCTGGTGTATTGTTGAATTTCACTATTTGCTCTTAGCCTGTATGTTCCTTCTTCAGTATATTTTGGACCTAGAATTTTTCTGATTACTTTTCTTTCTCTTTTTTGGATTTCTTGAATGTCCTTTTTTCTGTTTAAAATTAGCGTTTCAGCCCCATAAAGGCACTCTGGTTTTATGACCGTGTTGTAAAGTCTCAATTTAGAGTACCTCGAGAGACATTTTTTGTTGTAGATGTCTTTTGTAAGTCTAAAAGCTGTCTCCATCTTTTGACAACGAATTTCATTTCCAATTTTTTCTAGACCAGTCTCTGAGATTGTTTCACCTAAATATTTGAATTGCGAAACTCTTTTGATTTTTCCATACTTAGTTTCCAAAAGTTTGGGTGCCAGTTTGTTGCTAGTCATATACTGTGTTTTTTCAAATGAGATTTGGAGACCTACTCTTTCTGCTGTTTCTTTAAGAATTTCTATTTGTTTCTGAGCAATTTGGATGTCCTGCGTTAGAAT
Organism: Schistocerca americana; assembly: GCF_021461395.2. Lineage (NCBI taxonomy): Eukaryota > Metazoa > Arthropoda > Insecta > Orthoptera > Acrididae > Schistocerca > Schistocerca americana. The sequence continues at coordinate 319,873,859 of NC_060121.1, read as the reverse complement.
AACCAAGTCGTCTGCAAAGGCCAAACAGTCTATTCGAATATTTGTTCGTCCTAATTTCACTGGTTGGTCAATTTTGAACTCCAATTTTCGTTCGCGCCACTCTTGTATTACTTTTTCTAGAACGCAGTTAAATAGCAACGGAGAGAGTCCATCACCTTGCCTCACGCCTGTTTTTATTTCAAAGGATTCTGAAATTTCTCCTCTGAACTTTACTTTTGATTTTGTACCAGCTAGCGTGTCTCTGATAATTGCCGTGGTTTTAGGATCCAGGCCTTGTTCTTTCACAATTTGGAAAAGAGATTCACGATCCACTGAGTCATAAGCCTTTCTAAAATCTACAAAGGTACAAACTAGTTTTTTATTGTAAATTTTTTGATGTCTGAGAATTAGTTTGAGGACTAAAATCTGTTCTGGGCAAGATCTATTTGGCCTGAAACCTGCTTGATATTCGCCAATTTTCCATTCAAGTTGTTGTGCTCGGTTCAGAAGACATTGAGAGAGGATTTTGTATGTGACTGGAAGAAGAGAAATTCCTCTGTAATTATTAACATCAGTTTTGACTCCCTTCTTATGAAGTGGGTGAATCAAGGCGGTTTTCCATTCATCAGGAATTTTTTCAGTTTGCCAAATGTTTTGCATGATTGAAGTAATTTCTTTAACGGTTTTTGGACCAGCTGCCTTTAAAAGTTCTGCAACAATTCCATCTTCACCAGATGCTTTGTTGTTTTTCAACCTATGAATTTCTTTAATGATTTCCACTTCATTTGGTGCAAGTGAAACTGGATTGCATTGTTGGGGAATTTTTGGTGGAAATCTTTCTGTGGGCTCGGGGCAATTTAGAAGATTCTTAAAATATTTAGAAAGTTCTTTGCAATTTTCTTGGTTGTTAAGAGCCAACTGTCCATTTTCCTTCTTGAAGCAAAGATTCTGGGGTTGGTACCCCTTTATTTTGGTTTTAAAAGTTTTATAAAAATTTCTGATATTGTATTTCTGAAAATCTTCTTCAATTTCTAAGAGTTGACTATTCTCATATTGTCTTTTTGTTTGCCTAATTAGTTTTGAAGTGTCTTTTCTAGTTGTCAGGAATGTATCATATGTGTCTTCTGTCTTGTTGCTATTCCATGCTTTAAATGTCTCTTGTCTGGCTTTGATTGCATGATCACAGTTTTCATTCCACCAAGCATGTTTCTTGTGTTTTCGTAAAGGAATTTGATCTTGAGCTGTTTTGATAATCTTGTGTTTGAGTTGTTCCCAATTTTGTGCACTTGTTTTGTCAAATTCGTCTGGTAATAATGATGGTTGGATTTTACTGGTGTCAAATTTGGGGATTAATGGTGTCCTTTTGTTGAAATTTTGGGGTTTTAGCTTTAGTTTCACACGGGTTAAGTAATGGTCTGAGTCAATATTGGCGCCTTTACGAACTTGAACATTTAAAATTTCTTTGTGACATGGATACGAGATTGCAATATGGTCAATTTGGAATTCACCTATGTCCTTGTTAGGTGATCGCCATGTCTTTTGTTTTGAAGGTTTTTTCTTAAAATGACTTGACATAATTTTGAGATTGAAATTTCTGCAAAATTCTACCAGCCTCTTTCCATTTTGATTGGTCCATTTATGTGCAGGGAATTCACCGACCGTTTTTCTAAATTTTCTCTCTTTCCCTAACTGTGCATTAAAATCACCCATTAAAATCTTTACATAATTTTGAGGAATTTTGGAGACTGTAATCTCTAACACTTCCCATGACTTATTTACTTTTTCTGGATTTGCTTTATTCTCCTGGTTGATAGGCATGTCTGCGTTAATTAAACAGTACATTTTATTTGCACATTTCATGGAAATTGTCATTAGTCTGTTGTTTACTGGATTTACTTCGATTACGGAGCCAAGAATGTCTTGCGAAATTGCGAATGCAACACCCAGATGCGGAGTGTTTTTAAGAATTCTTTTGTCTGTTTTACTTTTAAACAATCGGTAGTTTCCAAAATCCATGGTATTCTCATCAGGCAACCTTGTTTCTTGCAGGGCTAAAATTTTGATATTTTGTTCTTTTAGTGTGTCTCCTAATTTATAGAGTTTTCCTGGTGTCAAGAGAGAGTTAATATTGATAGTTCCAAAAAAATGTTTCGACCTTGGGCATGAGTCGGTCAAAAGACTTCGATTTCCTCTGGTTTGGGATATAGCGTTTCAGCCTAGTCTCCCCAGAATCCGATAGACTAGTTGCGCCACTGATGGCGGAGGATTTGTTACCACCTGGGGTAATTTTGTAATTACTAAAACGCTCCATAATAGTACTTAGAATCAAAGGGTTGAGCTCAGAAAAGCTCAGTGGTTAAGACTGGAGTGGTTAGTTCCAGAATTTGTATTACGGCCGCACCTCTGGTGAACAGACGCCGACCACAGTGCCGCTTGTTACAAGTCAGACGCAAGGTGGATTTATTGTATTATGTGCCTCTTCCGCTAGTTCCACCGTACCGAGATTCGTTCTCTCCGCCTTCACTACCGTTGAGGTCTTCGCTGTAACCCTAGCAAAGGGGCCCTGACAGAGTACTATCACCTGGGCCAGGTGAACTCTGGTTTTTTAAACGAGGTTGTTACTCCTCCCCCTCCTCCTTCCTCATCACTTGCATAATGAGGCCCCGGGCTTGGGACCGGTACAGCGGAGTTAATATATATATATATATATATATATATATATATATATATATATATATATATTGTTAACATATGGTAAATAAGTTACCGTGTGAGGACAATGTACCCTCAGAAGGTGACAACAGTCATGAGATACCTCCTAATACAGGGTTATTACAAATGATTGAAGCGATTTCACAGCTCTACAATAACTTTATTATTTGAGATATTTTCACAATGCTTTGCACACACATACAAATACTCAAAAAGTTTTTTTAGGCATTCACAAATGTTCGATTTGTGCCCCTTTAGTGATTCGGCAGACATCAAGCCGATAATCAAATTCCTCCCACACTCGGCGCAGCATGTCCCCATCAATGAGTTCGAAAGCATCGTTGATGTGAGCTAACAGTCCTGGCACGTTTCTTGGTAGAGGAGGTTTAAACACTGAATCTTTCACATAACCCCACAGAAAGAAATCGCATGTGGTTAAGTCGGGAGAGCGTGAAGGTCATGACATGAATTGCTGATCATGATCTCCACCACGACCGATCCATCGGTTTTCCAATCTCCTGTTTAAGAAATGGCGAACATCATGATGGAAGTGCGGTGGAGCACCATCCTGTTGAAAGATGAAGTCGGCGCTGTCGGTCTCCAGTTGTGACATGAGCCAATTTTCCAGTATGTCCAGATACACGTGTCCTGTATCGTTTTTCTTGCAGAAGAAAAAGGGGCCGTAAAATTTAAACCGTGAGATTGCACAAAACACGTTAACTTTTGGTGAATTGCGAATTTGCTGCACGAATGCGTGAGGATTCTCTACCGCCCAGATTCGCACATTGTGTCTGTTCACATCACCATTAAGAAAAAATGTTGCTTCATCACTGAAAACAAGTTTCGCACTGAACGCATCCTCTTCCATGAGCTTTTGCAACCGCGCCGAAAATTCAAAGCGGGTGTCAGGACTTGTAGCAATCTGCTTTAGCCTTTTCCGTAAGATTTTCCAAACCGTCGGCTGTGGTACGTTTAGCTCCCTGCTTGCTTTATTCGTCGACTTCCGTGGGCTACGCGTGAAACTTGCCCGCACACGTTCAACCGTTTCTTCGCTCACTGCAGGCCGACCCGTTGATTTCCCCTTACAGAGGCATCCAGAAGCTTTAAACTGCGCATACCATCGCCGAATGGAGTTAGCAGTGGGTGGATCTTTGTTGAACTTCGTCCTGAAGTGTCGTTGCACTGTTATGACTGACTGATGTGAGTGCATTTCAAGCACGACATACGCTTTATCGGCTCCTGTCGCCATTTTGTCTCACTGCGCTCTCGAGCGCTCTGGCGGCAGAAACCTGAAGTGCGGCTTCAGCCGAACAAAACTTTATGAGTTTTTCTACGTATCTGTAGTGTGTCGCGACCATATGTCAATGAATGGAGCTACAGTGAATTTATGAAATCGCTTCAATCATTTGTAATAGCCCTGTATAGTGTCTGACCTGCTTTTGCCAGCCACAGTGCAGCATCTCGTCTGGCATGGACTCAAAACAAATCGTTGCAAGCCCCTGTCAGAGCTAATGAGCAGTGCTGCCACTGTGGCCGTCTATGATTGTGAAAGTGTTGGCAGTGCAGGATTTGGTTCACGAAGTGACCTCTCGATTATGTTCCACAAATGTTCGATGCGATTTTCATACCGCGTGATCTTAATTGCCAAATCATTCGCTCGAATTGTCCAGAATGTTCTTCAGAGCAATCGCGAGGAATTGTGGCCGGTGACAGGGCGTATTGTCATCCATATAAATTCCATCGTTGCTTGGGTATTTGGCGTCCTTGAATGGCTGTAATGGTCTCAAAGTAGCCGAATTTAAGAATTTCCAGTCAATGGTAGGTTCAGATGGACCAGAGGACCCAGTACATTGCATGTAAATACAGCCAACAACATTATGGAGCTACCACCAACTCTCACAGTGCTTTGTTGACAACATGGATCCATGGCTTCGTGGGGACTGCGCCACACTCGAACCCTATGATCAGCTCTTACCAACTCATATGACCAGGCCACGGTTTTCCTGACTTCCACGGTTCAACCGATATACTCACGAGCCCAGGAGAGGCACTGCAGGTGATGTCGTGTTGTTAGCATTGTCTGCTGCTATAGAGCACTAACGCCAACTTCAATAAAATTCTTCAGGGTATCAGACCGCATCGTCATAATTTTAAAATGCGCCAACGTTTCGGCCAGCGTTGCAGCTAGCCTTCATCAGGGCCTTACGTTAACTGCTAAATGAACACACTTGGATTACTTAAATAGCTGCACGAGAAAACCGTGTCGTTACTTGATTGGCTGCACTAGGAAGAGGAGGAGGGGTGAAAGGTATGCTTTATTGGTGTTTCCTTTATTATCTGTTATTGGCTGAAATAGCTGTTTTCTATTGGTCTTTATATTAATCCACCCCATTGGAGGAGACGGACGAATGGCGAACAGGTCACACTGTTTCCATGCTGTCCAGAAGCCGGCTGCGGCGTGCCATTGCTTTGTGTGCTCGCGACCACTACTGTGGCTCTCCGCGTGTCCCCATGGGCCGCCTCGGCTCTGCCGCCGCTCCGTAGCCCTGCTATTGCAGGCAGCCAAGACCTCGGAAGCTTGTACCCGTCCTCTCTATTCATGTTGGCGGGTCTTTTGGCTATTTCTATCGCCTCTCTAATCTTTCTTTTGAAAGTGAGAGGCTGTTTCGCCAGGACGCGGGCTTCTTGAAAAAATATTGGTTTCCCGCACTCGTCTCGGTGTTCCGCCACTGCTGACTTTGTGTGTTGTTTCAGGCGGATATATCTTTCATGTTCCGAGAGCCTAGTGCTGATCGGACGTCCCGTCTCACCTATGTAAACTAATCCACACGCACAACCAATTTCATACACGCCAGCTGTGTGTAGTTTGTCAACTGCATCCTTGGTAGAACCGAGCATGTCTGATATTTTGTTTCTGCTTCGGAAAATTGGTTTGATGTCGGCTTTTCGTAGAATTTTGCCAATACGTTCGGTGACCCCTTGTACATATGGTAACACAGCAATGCTCTGTGCCTCCTTCTCCTCTTCCCTATTAGTCTTCTCCCTTGTCGACATGGTGCTGTCTACCATCTGCTTCCCATAGCCATTAGTTCCGAAGATGGACCTGAGGTGTTCAAGTTCTGTCTTCAGGTGTTGTTCGTCGCTTATCCTGTACGCTCTCTTCGTTAGCGTGTGCAGGGCGGACTTCTTCTGCGTGGGGTGATGGTGGGAGGAGGCGTGAAGGTACCTGTCCGTATTGGTTGGTTTCCTGTACACTTTGTGGCCAAGTTTACCATCAGGTTTTCGATAAACTTCCACGTCGAGAAAAGGCAGCACCCCATTCTTCTCTGTTTCCATTGTAAACTGGATTTTTCTATGCTGTTGGTTAAGGTGCTTGTGGAAGTTCTGTAACTCCTCTTCTCCGTGGGGCCAGATGACGAAAGTATCATCGACATAGCGAAGCCAACAATTTGGACGTAATGGTGCGGACTGGAGGGCTGTTTCCTCAAATGCCTCCATGAAAATTTCTGCTGCGATAGGCGATAGGGGTGAGCCCATAGCTACACCGTCAGTTTGTTCATAAAATTGACCTCTCCACCTAAAATAGGTGGTCGTCAGACAGTGGCGCACAAGCTCACATACATCAGGTGCCACGCGTTCTTCTAGGATGTTCACAGTATCTGACACTGGGACATTCGTGAATAGGGATTTGACGTCGAAGCTAACCAGCATCAAGGACCAGCAATAGTATTACTAACCGCCAGATGAGAAAGTACGACAAACTACAACAGAAAGCCACGGACGAAACATTGACGCTGGACAGGCGACGGACAGTGGTCAACCTCTCCAGCCACACCTTGAGCGAAGCAACCACAGCAATCCTGGCCAAGGGGATGAATTTCGCAGTCGCACCTAAGCGAGTTCCAAAAGAAGAAATCATAGAATCCGTAGAGGCTTCGGTACGTCATCTGCCACAGGCCGAGGCGGAGAAGATACGGCAGGAAACGGTCAGAGTTCTGAATAAAGCAAAGCCACCGAAGCGAAACATCAACGCTGAGGAATACCATGCCATTAAGGAACTAAGGGACAACCCCCACTTAGTAGTGGTACAGGCAGATAAGGGCAACGCCACTGTAGTCTTGGACACGACTGATTACAACAAACGAATGGAAGATATTCTCGCAGAACCTATCTACAAGAAACTTCAGGGAGATCCGACGGCCAAGGTAATCAAAACGACGCAGGCACTGCTCAAGCACTCTAGAATCAATTTCGACAAGGCCAGAAGATTCATCCCGCAAGTGACACAGGCACCAAGGATATATGGTGTACCGAAGGTACACAAAACCGACTTCCCCTTAAGGCCCATAGTAAACAGTATAAATTCGCCGACCTACTACCTAGCGAAAGAACTGGCACCTAGGCTCCGACACCTAGTGCATCAGACCGAGTCCTACGTTAAGGATTCCACTCACTTCGTGTCTCTCCTAAAGGAAATGCGTGTTACGGACCAAGATCTGATGGTTAGCTTCGACGTCAAATCCCTATTCACGAATGTCCCAGTGTCAGATACTGTGAACATCCTAGAAGAACGCGTGGCACCTGATGTATGTGAGCTTGTGCGCCACTGTCTGACGACCACCTATTTTAGGTGGAGAGGTCAATTTTATGAACAAACTGACGGTGTAGCTATGGGCTCACCCCTATCGCCTATCGCAGCAGAAATTTTCATGGAGGCATTTGAGGAAACAGCCCTCCAGTCCGCACCATTACGTCCAAATTGTTGGCTTCGCTATGTCGATGATACTTTCGTCATCTGGCCCCACGGAGAAGAGGAGTTACAGAACTTCCACAAGCACCTTAACCAACAGCATAGAAAAATCCAGTTTACAATGGAAACAGAGAAGAATGGGGTGCTGCCTTTTCTCGACGTGGAAGTTTATCGAAAACCTGATGGTAAACTTGGCCACAAAGTGTACAGGAAACCAACCAATACGGACAAGTACCTTCACGCCTCCTCCCACCATCACCCCACGCAGAAGAAGTCCGCCCTGCACACGCTAACGAAGGGAGCGTACAGGATAAGCGACGAACAACACCTGAAGACAGAACTTGAACACCTCAGGTCCATCTTCGGAACTAATGGCTATGGGAAGCAGATGGTAGACAGCACCATGTCGACAAGGGAGAAGACTAATAGGGAAGAGGAGAAGGAGGCACAGAGCATTGCTGTGTTACCATATGTACAAGGGGTCACCGAACGTATTGGCAAAATTCTACGAAAAGCCGACATCAAACCAATTTTCCGAAGCAGAAACAAAATATCAGACATGCTCGGTTCTACCAAGGATGCAGTTGACAAACTACACACAGCTGGCGTGTATGAAATTGGTTGTGCGTGTGGATTAGTTTACATAGGTGAGACGGGACGTCCGATCAGCACTAGGCTCTCGGAACATGAAAGATATATCCGCCTGAAACAACACACAAAGTCAGCAGTGGCGGAACACCGAGACGAGTGCGGGAAACCAATATTTTTTCAAGAAGCCCGCGTCCTGGCGAAACAGCCTCTCACTTTCAAAAGAAAGATTAGAGAGGCGATAGAAATAGCCAAAAGACCCGCCAACATGAATAGAGAGGACGGGTACAAGCTTCCGAGGTCTTGGCTGCCTGCAATAGCAGGGCTACGGAGCGGCGGCAGAGCCGAGGCGGCCCATGGGGACACGCGGAGAGCCACAGTAGTGGTCGCGAGCACACAAAGCAATGGCACGCCGCAGCCGGCTTCTGGACAGCATGGAAACAGTGTGACCTGTTCGCCATTCGTCCGTCTCCTCCAATGGGGTGGATTAATATAAAGACCAATAGAAAACAGCTATTTCAGCCAATAACAGATAATAAAGGAAACACCAATAAAGCATACCTTTCACCCCTCCTCCTCTTCCTAGTGCAGCCAATCAAGTAACGACACGGTTTTCTCGTGCAGCTATTTAAGTAATCCAAGTGTGTTCATTTAGCAGTTAACGTAAGGCCCTGATGAAGGCTAGCTGCAACGCTGGCCGAAACGTTGGCGCATTTTAAAATTATGACGATGCGGTCTGATACCCTGAAGAATTTTATTGAAGAAGACAACGGCCGCGGAAGCCTACGCTTACATTAACGCCAAATTTCGCCGTACTTTCATAACGGATGCATTCGTCGTATGTCCCACATTGATTTCCGCAATTATTTCACGCAGTTTTGCTTGTCTGTTAGCACTGACAACTCTACGCAAATGCTGCTGCTTGACGTTCTTCAAAAATGGTTCAAATGGCTCTGAGCACTATGGGACTTAACTGCTGAGGTCATCAGTCCCCTAGAACTTAGAACTACTTAAACCTAACTAACCTAAGGACATCACACACATCCATGCTCGAGGCAGGATTCGAACCTGCGACCGTAGCGGTCGCGCGGTTCCAGACTGTAGCGCCTAGAACCGCTCGGCTACTCCGGCCGGCCGTTCTTCTGAACATGAATGTATATTAGGGTCTATGTGCCAGTCGGTTGTTTGAATCAACCCTGTTAGATGGGTCGACTTGCAGATGTGATAGTACGACAGGAAGGAGCTATCGCGTTTGGACATGCCCATGACCACACGCTGAATGAAGCTGCCCGATTTTTTGTACGTCAACGCGTACTGTCCAACGTGTGTGCAACGAATGATGTACCATTCGCAGCGATGTAATACGGTTTAAGAACAGAGGTAGTAAAAAGATTCTAACCGACAGGGATGACTGAACTCGACAGGCTTTGCTGCAGTCAGTGAATACACGTCCAACTGAACCAATTTTCGAGAGAACTTAAAGAAGAGTACTAAATACAATCGTCACTTGAAGAGGGGCACCTCGCAAAACAACATTGGTCGCAGCTGCACATAAAACTGTACGTCTTCGGTGGGCTAAGCAACACCGATACTGGACACTAGATGTAGTCCGACCGATCGCAGTTTTGCCTCTTTGCAAACGATGGCCGGCCGGAGTGGCCGAGCGGTTCTAGACGCTACAGTCTGGAACCGCGCGACCGCTACGGTCTCAGGTTCGAATCCTGCCTGGGGCATGGAAGTATGTGATGTCCTTAGGTTAGTTAGGTTTAAGTAGTTCTAAGTTATAGGGTACTGATGACCTCAGAAGTTAAGTCCCATAGTGCTCAAAGCCATTTGAACCATTTTTTTGCAAACGATGCAAGGCGACTGTGTTTTCCATGGTGAGAGGTAATGTCTGAAAATTGGTACTCTGGGTACACTCTTGGCACTGTAGATCTTGGAATATTGAATTCCCGTCTCGCTTCAACTAACATTCCGGGTTGAAAGTCTGTTAATTCACATCGTACGGCCACAATCACGTCGGTAATCTTTCCATATGACTCACTTGAGTGCAAATGACTGTTCCGCCAATGCAGTACCCTTTTACACCTTGTGTACGCGATCCGATCTCCGTCTGTATATATGCATATCGCTATCCTACGATTTTTATCACCTCACTGTAGTTCTTTAGGTATTGCTTGCTTGCCCTGTTGATCATGCAATTCATTTACCGCAGCGCCATTCCAGCCATACACGGAGTAGCGCCTAAGAAATGACCAGGTCCTCCTGCGTTCGCAAAATGTTCAAATGTGTGTGAATTCCTAAGGGACGAAACTGCTGAGGTCATCGGTCCCTAGACTTACACACTACTTAACCTAACTTATGCTAAGAACAACACACACACCCATACCCGAGGGAGGACTCGAACCTCCGGTGGGAGGGGCCGCGCAGTCCGTGACATGACGCCTCAAACCGCGTGGTCACTCCTCGCGGCTCTGAGTTCGCAGAACAGCGTTACCTGCAGAACGCGTGGGCGGTGGCGAATTGGGCCGCGCCCGCATGAGGGCGTGTGTGGGTGTTACCGCTGCCGCGCCTGCCCGATTCCGCTCTCCGAGTGCTGCGCACCGCCGGCAGCCGACCCACTTGCTGTCCCACACCACCAGCTGCCCGCATGCCTCTGCGCCCAAACCGCCGTGGGCCGTGATTTCTCGTTCTCACAGGCATTTCTCCGCAGATACTCTATTCCCAGTATGTTCGTCGCAGCTACACCACTACCTTGTGAACGTAGCCTTCGACATACCGTAACCAGTGTACTCGTAACATCATTATTTTGTCACAGTCTTGTCTACACCATCGCGGTTCTAGGCGCTACAGTCCGGAACCGCGCGACTGCTACGGTCGCAGGTTCGAATCCTGCCTCGGGCATAGATGTGTGTGATGTCCTTAGGTTAGTTAGGTTTAAGTAGTTCTAAGTTCTAGGGGACTGATGACCACAGATGTTAAGTCCCATAGTGCTCAGAGCCATTTGAACCATTTTTTTTGTCTACACCACAGTCCATTACAACTGCAACTCTGTTATCCCCATATTAGTCGAAACTACACTACCCTCCATAAGTTTTAAACACCTAGTAATTATAGACAATGGAAAGGAAATACAGTATAAAATTGCATTTTGTTGTTTTCCAAATGTTTATTAAGCTCAAATAATACACAGAAAGATGCATCAATTAAATTTTCGATTCCTCAAAAAAGCCACCCTTTGTTTTCATCACTGCCGTGCACACTCTCGGCATGCGCTGCGTCAGTTTTACCGAGGTTTCAGTTGGAATTAATCTCCATTCTTGCTACAGTACGTGCCACAATTGTGACCCGCTCATGGTTTCCAGCCCGCCGCTGTGTCCGAGCGGTTCTAGGCGCTTCAGTCCGGAACCGCGTTGCTGCTACGGTCTCAGGTTCGAATCCTGCCTCGGGCATGGATGTGTGTGTTGTGCTTAGGTTAGTTAGGTCTAAGTCTAGGGGATTGATGCCCCAAGATGTTAAGTCCCATAGTGCTCAGAACCATTTGAACAATTTGATGCAAAGGAATGTGGCACGTTGGGGCCATTTTCAGTTACTTTCGCGGCGTGTTATACCTTCATGCAAACGCACCTACAAGTGAACAGAAATGTAAACATCGTACCTTTACATAAGCATGCGGTCTACTCGCGCCACCTGGCGCGTTTAGTAGAACTGCTTGGACAGGTAACGTCGGTTTGCATAAAACTGAGCAGTACTAGTATGTTCCAATATGTATGAATATTTACAATAATTAAGTGTACAATACTGTACGTGTCATTATTAACCGTTATTTGAGCTTGCTATTCCGTATTCTAACCAACAACTCACATAGATCACTTCTGTATTGCTCCATTGCAATACGCAGCATGGTGTTTCCAAAGTTATAGAGGGCAGTATACACTACTCGCGTTTAAACGTAACCTTACGCACACAACGGACAGTCTTGCAGTAATATTTGGTCACAGCAAATAACGAAATTTTGCTTCCACTCAAAGACAAAACAAGAAGCCCAGCACGAAGGAATTATCCGAATGAGACTGGAACAGGTATATCTGATGTATATGTACAGACAAGCAGACGATTACAATCTCAGAGAAACTGGATGATTTCTTCAAGAGAGGAAGCTTCACAAATTGAGCAAGTCAACAATGCGTGTTCGCCAGGCTCTGGCCCTTACGCATGCAGTTATTCGGCTTGGATGTGACTGATAGAGTTGTTTGATGTCCACCTGAGGGATGAGGTGCCAAATTCTGTCGAATTGGCGCGTTAGATCGACAGAATTCCGAGACGGTTGGACGGATCTGCCCATATCGCTCCCAACATTCTCAAGTGGGGAGAGATCCAGCGAACTGGCTGACCAAAGCAGAGTTTGGCAAGCACGAAACCAAGAAGTAGAAACTCTCACCGTGTGCGGCCGGTCATTGTCTTGCTGAAATGTAAACCCGGTATGGATTGCCATGAAGGGCAACAAAACGAGGCGTAGAATATCGACGACGTACTGCTGTGCTGTGAGGGTGCTGTGGATGACAACCAAAGGGGTCCTGCTATGAAATAGCACCCTAGACCATCACTCCTGGTTGTCGGCCGTATGGCGGACGACAATCATGTTGGTATCCCACTGCTGTCTGGGACGTCTCCAGATAAGCCTTCGCTGGTCATCGAGGTTCCATTCGAAGGGGGTCTCACCACTGAAGACAATTCTACTCCAGTCAATGAGATTCCAGGTTGAAGACATGCGTAGAGAAGCTCCGGTCAGCAATGGGATTTCAACTTGACTGAGTGGTTGCCTGGGGTACCATTTCTTTTCTTAGCAGGTCCGTTTCGGTTGTCATCCGCGGCACCCTCACAACGCAGCGGTACGTCGACGGTATTCTACGACCCGATTTTTTGCCCTTCGTGGCAGGCCAACCTGGGTTTACATTTCAGCAAGATAATGCCCGCCCACACGCGGTGGGAGTTTCTGCTGCTCGTCTTCGTGCCTGCCAAACTCTGACTTGGTCAGCAAGATCACCGGATCTCGCCCCATCTGAGAAGCCGGCACGGTACCTCAGTGTATTCGGTCAGAGAGATGGTTTGCCTCTGTAATGAAAAGAACTGAGTGGAATGATCAATAAACGAACTTGAACGGATGTCATGTGACGTCTGCAACGACAAAAAAAAGTATGGAACGGTACTAGCAGGCCCCTCCAGCATCTCGGGGTTTCTGACGATCTAACGCGTCAGTTCTATAGAATTTTGCATAACAATTTTGTACTCCAACAAATGTAATAAAATGCAAGTAATATAGGCTAAACGCCGTCTTTCCCGACTGTAGTAAATGTCTCATTTAGACCACACGTGTTCCACTTTATTACAAAGCATCTTCAGTTGTCGCTGTAACAATTTTGTTTTCCTTGCAGTCTTCTTGCCGAGATCGTGAACAGTTCTCATGTTTTATAAAGTATTAAATTAGTATTATTACTCGCGTTTTTATTTCGTGCTTAATTACTGAAATGAAATGAGCGTTTGGCATCATGCGCCGGGAGGCTCCTTGCGGAGCAGGTCCGGCTGCGTTGGTGCAGGTCTTATTACATTTGATGCCACATTGGGCGATCTGCGCGCCGCATGGGGATGAAATGATGAGGAAGACAACACAACACCCACCCCCTGAGCGGAGAAAATTTCCGAACCACCCGGGAATCGAACCCGGGCCCGTAGGATAGCAATACGTCACGCTGACCACTCAGCTATCGGGGCGAACTACTTAATTACGAATGTGTCTTTGATTTTTGTACACCACACTTCACTGACCCGTAATATAAATTCGTTTTCATGTTGCGCAACATGAAAACGAATTTATGTTACGGGGCAGTGAAGTGGAATCTACAAAAATCGAACACCTGTGTGTAAAATGACGTTAGGGATGAAGTTCGAAATAAAAAAAATTTTGAGTACTAATAGTAACACTGTTCGACAGTAGTAACTTAAAACATGAGAACTATTTACGATCTTGAGAAACAGATTTGTAAGTTAATAATTTTTTCGTAATGTGGGGCCACAGTCATAATATATTTCTTTAAAGTCAGTACCGCCATTAGACTGTTTTTTATTTGCAGTGTTACATTTACACGATCATGATTTCGGCTTCAAAGTGTCATTATTAAGTGTTTTAAGTGTTATACAGTTCTTAAGATGGCATACTGTCGTATTTAAAATACACTATTTGATACATTGTCTAAGGGTCGATATTTCTGGTAAAGCCTACTGCTTTGTTTTATCACTGAGTAAACCATATTGGCTTGAGTCAAGATGGTACTCTTTACCAGAAATATCGACCCTTAGATAATGTGTCTAACAGTGAATTTTAAATACGAAAGTACGCCATCTTAGGCACTGTATAGCACTTAAAACACTTGGTAATGGCACTTTGAAGCCGAAATCATGATCGTGTGAATATAACACTGCAAATAAAAAACAGTCTAATGGCGGTACAGACTTTAAAAAGTAAAAGCACACTGGTACAGTGACCATTAAAGATGCTTTAAAATAAAGTGGAACGCGTATGGTCTAAGTATGAGTCTCATTACAGTTACAAAAGGAAAGGAGACCGAAAAACAAATAAGATATGTACAATAAAATTATGGTTCCACGTATGTTATTTGCAATAAACAAAGAGAAGTACCGTGTGCACGTTTTTCTCGAAAGAATATGCACAAGGGCCATGTTTTAATGAAGCGTATAAACGCTGATACATTTTTATTTTATTTTTTATTTTTACTAGTGTCATAGCATATTAATGCGGACGCCAAAGACCATAATTTTGCATACCCAAATCGTTCTATAAGTGTTTTCATCATCACCATCATGCTCTTGCTAGAGCGTTACAGAGTGTCTGAATTTCGTAAAGGAGAATTATGGGTGGCAAGAGCCGTGCTTTCTTCCACCGGCAATACTGTACACCATCAGAGAACACTTGGCGCGACGCTGCTCGCAATGGGCACCGTGTGACGTCACTGGGCAGACGGAAGCCGCCGCTTGTGGTGGGGGATGGCGTTATCGCAACGTTATGTTTCCTCGGAGCGTCCGCCTGCCTTATCTTATCTGCCTTCACTAATTCACGCAGAATTTACTATCATGGTTTCTGGCTCCTTGTTTAACATTAGCGTTAATAAATAGCTGGCTTCTGTTTCATTTAGATGCTTTGTCTGCAAACCTCAGCCAGACAAAGTAACCCAACTACAGTCTTACCTTTCATTTCCAGGAAGGCTGCGATCATTTTCGCTCACGATAAGAGAAAGATAGCAGCGTGTACTATAACTCAACTGTTTTTACGAGAGCTTCTTCTGGCAAACCAACAAAGATAAAACAGTTTTTTTTTTATTCTTCACGAGAATTATAAGATATATTTCTTTTGCGTTGTGGAGGGACTCTGAAGATTTGTAAGACTTTGCTCTCCTACTGAAGAAAAAACTTATTAGTCTGTAACCAGTTACATCGCACACGAGGCTTGGTGAGATCAGGAATCGTTTCAGCACACCTGATTACAACTTTCAAGTCCTCTGAGGACGGGCAGACTGTACACAGGTTACGTTTATTCAGAAAGACATAGGGCGTAGCATCAGTTTACGAGAAGACCTCTCCCATTTTCTAAGCCCCCTCTGCAAACTTGCTGCAGCTCTGTTTTTTCGGGTGAATGGAGGAAGAAAGTGAAACCTGGTGCCAGTACATAGTCCTTGTCTATCAATTAGTGTCTACGGGCCCGCTTATGTTAACGTCACAACCCGTCGGACGCGTCACTACCAGCAACGAGATGTGCCCTCTCTCCATGAGACAATGTGAAGAGGCTTCGAATTCCAGCCAGAAATAAAGAATGTGCGGTTCTCCCCATGAGTACAAAAAGGAATCCGTTATATTTCAGTTTCACGATAAATCACACAAATTTGAAGCTTGTCTTTCAATTGGATACCTAGAGACTACAATTACGATCAACTTAAACTGAAACTTCCTGGCAGAGTAAAACTGTGTGCCGGATCGAGACTCGAACTCGGGACCTTTGCCTTTCGCGGGCAAGTGGTCTACCGTCTAAGCTACCCAAGAATAACTCACGACCTGTCCTCACAGCTTCAGTTCTGCCCGTACCTCGTTTCCTACCTTCGAAAATTCATAGAAATTCTGCGAACCTTGCAGAACTAGCACTCCCTGAAGAAAGGAGACATGGCATAGCCACAGCCTGGGGGATGTTTCCGGAACCCTCCGTTGCAGGGTGAAAATCTCATTCTGGAAACATCCCCCAGGCTGTGGCTAAACCATGTCTGCGCAATATCCTTTCTTCTGGGAGTACTAGTTCTGCAAGGTTCGCAGAAGAGCTTCTGTGAAGTTTGGAAGGTAGGGGACGAGGTGCTGGCAGAACTGAAGCTGTGAGGAGGGGTTGTTAGTCGTGCTTGGGTAGCTCAGACGGTACAGCACTTGCCCGCGAAAGGCAAAGGTCCCGAGTTTGAGTCTCGGTTCGGCACACAGTTTTAATATGACAGGAAGTTTCATATCAGCTAACACTCCGCTGCAGCATGAAAATCTCATTCTGGAAACTTAAACTGGTTCGTCATATATAAAATGTGTGGAGGGGAAGAAGATGCAACAAACGTACTAAAGGTACTGCCTGCACTATATTTCTCCTTTCTATTCTGGAGTACTGCTACACGGTAAGGGATCCCTACCAAATGTAATTGACGGAAGACGTCGAGAAAGTTCTCTTCTGCAGTATTGCTGTGCGCAATATGGGATCCTTACCATATAGGACTGAGGGAAGACATCTTAGAAGTTGAAAGAAAGGCAGCTCGTCTAGTACTGTCGCGAAATAGGGGAGACAGTGTCACGGATATGATACGTAAGTTGGGGCGGCAGTCATTAAAATAAAGGCGTTTTTTGTCGCGGCGAGTTCTTTTCACGGAATTACGATCACTAACTTCGTCCTCCGAACGTGAAAATGTTACCTCGCACTTACACAGGGAGAAAAGACAATAAATAAAATAACAGATACCAGAGCTCTCAAGGAAAAATTGAAGTGTTCGTTTTTCTCGCGTCCTATTCGAGAGTGGAACTGTAGGAAAATAGTCTGAAAGTAGTTCGGTGAGCCCTCTGCTAGAAACATAAGTGCGAATGGCAGAGTAGTCATGCAGATGCATATATAGGACATTGGCACAATGTCTGGGGGACCAGTGTGTCTGTTGCGCATCCCGTCGACGTAAGTTGACGCAAATTATTTTCATCATATGGATTCCAACCGGTGAAATTCAAGTTGAGCACAATCGCACAGCTATAGCGTGTTGGTGTAGAGAATACTGGTGTGGCGTATAGTCACTTTGTTTTATCAAGGCGCAGTATTGACCGAAACAAAGACAATAAATTCAGAATGGGAGGAATAGTGCAACTGGTGGTGACCCGAACCATATGACTCACTTTTAGACGGACAGCAAAGAACATTAAATGGAATTTAGAGCTTGTGTATTGTGACGTACAAAAGAAAGAGCAAAGTACAGCTTGAGTAGGCGACGTGTGTGCCTGGAGTGACGGAGGCGTATTTGCTGTACAACGTGTTGCATCGTGGTCTGAGCAGTCACGAGACGGAAACTGACTTTATAAACTGAGGGCCCAAAACCAAAGATGCGTCGTATGTCACTCCCGAATACTGCAGCTAGACGCGGCTTATGTCATGACTGTAAACGCCTTACTTAAGCAGTCTGTTACACACAGCTGTACAGTTCACGTGGCAGCAGGAGGCGAGTTAACGACTCTGAACGTGAGCTGGTAATCGGTGGAAGACGTATAGGCCATAGTATATCGAAACATACACAAGAATTTGGGTTTCCGAAGTCAACAGAAATGTGAGCAGATCTTCATTATCGCAGATACAAGGGTCACTCCAAAAGAAATGCGCACTATTTTTGTAAAAATACAGTTTTCATTCTGCATGTGTGAAAGTTTTAGTGTGTAGATGCATCCTTCCCGCTTGTTTTCAAACTTAGTTCAACCTGTTCCTGTGAGTGGCGCCGTCAGAGCATGTCTTCAAGATGACTGCTACACTTGACGTTCGTCAGAAGCTACGTGCTGTCATAGAATGCCTGTACTGTGAAAACGAGACTGTGGTAAACATCCACAAGAGGTTGAAAATGGTGTATGGAGATACTGCTGTCGATCGCAGTAAAGTTAGTCGGTGGGCAAGCAGGTTACGTGATGAAACCGGGCACGGCAATATTGAGGATTGTCCTCGCAGCGGCAGGCCTCGTACTGCACACACTCCAGACAAGGTGCAGAGAGTTAACGAATTGGTGACTGCTGACAGACGCATCACAGTGAGCGAATTGTCACGCTACGTTGGGATAGGGGAAGGAAGTGTTTGCACGATACTGAAAGTGTTGGCGTTAAAAAAGGTTTGTGCCAGGTGGGTTCCCAGGACGTTGACAGTGGCTCACAAAGAAACGAGAAAAACGGTATGCAGCGAACGTTTGGAACAGTACGAGAATGGTGGAGATGAATTTCTTGGAAGAATTGTGACAGGTGATGAAACATGGGTCCATCATTTTTCGCCAGAGACGAAGAGGCAATCAATGGAGTGGCATTACGCAAATTCACCCAAGAAAAGAAGTTCAAAACCACACCTTTTGCTGGAAAATAAAAATAAACATGTAGAATAAAAGATGGATTTAAAAAAAAAGTGTGCATTTCTTTTGGACTGACCTTCGTACAATGCGATCTGTAGAAGTGAGAAATATGTTGCCATAGAATCTAAATTTAAGTTTCAATATAGCCCTACATTTGCTAGAAAGCTGTAAAATAATTTCATAACCGGATGCGCCTGCCAGTTTCTTCGGTTACTCTCGACACACTTGTAAAATTTTGGACTTAAGCGATTTCTATGCTCATTAAATGTAAATTACAAATGAACGGTGATGTCAAATATTGCAGTGCTCGCCTCTTGCACAGTCTTGTACACAAATCTAACTTATATTCATGCTCGCCATACGGTTTGAATATTTGTTGCTTTGAAGTAAGTGTGAATTTAACATTCTGACGTGTTCCCGTAATTAATGTTGATACGTGACAGTTTTAGCTACATAAACTATTTCTCTCTAGAAAGTACGAGGCTCAGGACACGGATCTGTATGCAAAACAGAGCAAGAGGCTGGTACTGCAACGTTTGCAATCACGGATGATAACAGATTCATAATTTACATCTCGCTTACTCGAAGTGAGTTAAAGTGGAAGTTGTACGATTGTTTCGAGAAGCACAAGCTGCTGACAGCTCAGTTACACACGGCCGATGAATTAATCTCGTTAATTTAAGTGTTAGGAAGCCTTTAGTGACAGTTTTTATTTGGGGTGTATGCTTTACATAGAAGTGAAACGTGGAAGATAAACTGTACATTCCAGAAGAGAATAAAAACTTTTGTTACGTCAGCTGCAAGGGAGTCCTGAAGATTAGATGAGTAAATCGGGTAAATAGCGAATAGGTACGGAATCAAATTGAGGAGAAAATAGCTTCAACGGCAACTTGACTGAAAAAAATTTGATAGATTGGTAGCACACTTCCAGAGACACGTTTGTAACAGAGGGGAGTGTGGGAAGGGAGGGGAAAGAGGAGGTGGTAAGTTCCTATGGGACCAAACTGCTGAGGTCGTCGGTCCCTAGGCTTACACAGTGCTTAATCTAACTTACGCTAAGGGCAACACGTACACCCATGCCCGAGGGAGGACACGAACCTCCGACGGGGTGAGCCGTGCGAACCGTGGCAAGGCGGCCAAGACCGAGCGGCCGCCCCGCACGGACCGGGGGGGGGGGAGGGGGGGGAGGGGGGGGGACGAGAAAGACCAAGGATTGAAAACAGTTAACAGGTTCAAGCGGACGTGAGTTGCAGTAGCTACACACGTATGAAAAGAGTAGTACAATACAGATAAACGTGCAGAACTGCAACAGATAAGTATTCGGAATGATATCTACAACTAATACGCCCTTTTGTATTTAGATATCTAATCACTGATCGAACGTCATTGCTGGAGGGATTTGTTATTACTGCACACACTTCGAAGCAGACAACAACGAACTGTCGGACACAGGGAGTTAACATTATCGACAGACGACATGTCACTAGCACGGCGTAGGTAGTGGCAGTCCCTTTTTACACGTACCAGCCTTTAATTTTGAACGCAGCCTCCTGTGTTTTGCTTCATACACTACTGGCCATTAAAATTGCTACACCACGAAGATGACGTGTTACAGACGCGAAATTTAACCGACGGGAAGAAGATGCTGCGATATGCAAATGATTAGCTTTTCAGAGCATTCACACAAGGTTGGCGCCGGTGGCGACACCTACAACGTGCTGACATGAGCAAAGTTGCCAACCGATTTCTCATACACAAACAGCAGTTGACCGGCGTTGCCTGGTGAAACGTTGTTGTGATGCCTCGTGTAAGGAGGAGGAATGCGTACCATCACGTTTCCGACTTTGATAAAGGTCGGATTGTAGCCTATCGCGATTGAGGTTTATCGTATCGCGAAATTGCTGCTCGCGGTGGTCGAGATCCAACGACTCTTAGCAGAACATGGAATCGGTGGGCTCAGGAGGGTAATACGGAACGCCGTGCTGGATCCCAACGGCCTCGTATACCTAGCAGTCGAGATGACAGCTATCTTATCCGCGTGCCTGTAACGGATCGTGCAGCCACGTCTTGATCCCTGAGTCAACGGATGGGGACGTTTGCGAGACAACAACCATCTGCACCAACAGTTAGACGACGTTTGCAGCAGCATGGACTATCAGCTCGGAGACCACGGCGCTGCATCACACACAGGAGCGCCTGCGATAGTGTACTCAACGACGGACCTGGGTTCACGAATGGCAGAAGTCATTTTTTCGGATGAATGCAGGTTCTGTTTACAGCATCATGATGGTCGCATCCGTGTTTGGCGACATCGCGGTGAACGCACATTGGAAGCGTGTATTCGTCATCGCCATACTGGCGTATCACCCGGCGTGATAGTATGGGGTGCCATTGGTTACACGTCTCGGTCACCTCTTGTTCGCATTGACGGCAATTGTAACAGTGGACGTTACATTTCAGATGTGTTACGACCCGTGGCTCTACCCTTTATTCGATCCCTGCGAAACCCTACATTTCAGCAGGATAATGCACGACCGCATGTTGCAGGTCCTGTACGGGCCTTTCTGGATACATAAAATGTTCGACTGTTGCCCTGCCACCACATTCTCCAGGTCTCTCACCAGTTGAAAACTTCTGGTCAATGGTGGCCGGGCAACTGGCTCGTCACAATACGCCAGTCACCACTCTTGTTGAACTGTGGTATCGTGTTGAAGTTGCATGGGCAGCTGTACCTGTACACGCCATCCGATTCTGTTTGACTCAATGGCCAGGCGTATCAACGCCGTTATTACGACCAGAGGTGGTTGTTCTGGGTACTGAATTCTCAGGATCTATGCACCCAAATCGCGTGAAAATGTAATCGCATGTCAGTTCTAGTGTAATATATTTGTGCAATGAATACCCGTTTATGATCTGCATTTCTTCTTGGTGTAGCAATTTTAATGGCCAGTAACCTCTGACCGAACAGTTTTACAGTTCATTTGTTAGGTGTTAATGGACGCTGCGTTCCGCATCCTAAGCCCAGCAACAATACCCATAGCAACAGTAACACATCATCAGAAGGCGTGCTGCAACAGGAATGTTGACATTGACAGTTGGGCCGCCCTCGTGTTTAGCCTGTAGTGGCCGTATTGACGTAGCTCAGTGGCGTCTATTTCTGCCCTGGCTGGCCCAGCGCCTCGTTTTGGAAGCCGGCGTCCGCAGACAAGTCCTGCATAATGCATGAGCCGCACAGCCGCCACCTGCTCTGGCCTTCCGCCACACTCTCCGTGTTGCAGGTACAGTCCGTGGTGGACGCTGCACTCCACTAAATCACCTCCGGTTCCGAGGTTGGTGCGTCTTCCGCGGCTAGATGCCTAGTCCATTCGCTCGCTTTGGGACTCTGGAGATCCGGTTGTTGGATGATTGGGTAACAATTGCGACGTTTCAGCATGACAAGACTGGCAAATGTTAGATGCACTTTTTTTTGAAATGGGGCATGTTACCTCTGTGTACGGATTCTTTTACTGCGGAGATGGAAAAATAAATTGCGAGACCAAAATGTAATTAATGTAGAGTAATGAAACTTCGGAAATTAATTAGCGTAGCTAACATATTTAAGTGGTTAATAACGCAAGATCAGAGGTTAATGTAATCGCGAGATAAGCCATTGTAAATGTGAAATTCTGGTACATTAGTAACCGGAGTAACTGCCAGAATGTTGAATGCAACCATGCAAACGCGTATGGATGATATTGTACATGTGCCGTGTGGTGTCACCACCAGACACCACCCTTGCTAGGTGGTAGCATTTAAATCGGCCGCGATCCGTTAGTATACGTCGGACCCGCGTGTCGCCACTGTCAGTGATTGCAGACCGAGCGCCGCTACACGGCAGGTCTAGAGACACTTCCTAGCACTCGTCCCAGTTGTACAGCCGACTCTGCTAGCGATGGTTCACTGACCAATTACGCTCTCATTTGCCGAGACGATAGTTAGCATAGCCTTCAGCTACGTCATTTGCTACGACCTTACAAGGCGCCTTTATCATTTGCTATTTATCTTGTGATGCATGTACCGTCAGACCGATGTTCACCAATTATGGATTAAAGTTAAGTATTCCAGCAGCTACGTACTTTTCTTGATAATATAATTACTTTACCTGTTCCAGACCTCACGCCAGCCTGCGTGAGCTTAAACGTGTGCATTTCGGCTTCCTCCAAACCCCGTGAATTGGCTCCTGCCAACTCACAACATGCCGGATGTCAGTTTGTGGGACACAGTTCCATGCCTGTTGTACTTGGTCGGTCAGTACAGGGACGGTTAATGCTGATCGTGGACGACTCTGGAGTTGTCGTCCGATGATGTCCCATACGTGCTCGACTGGAGACACAGCTGGTCATGGAGTAGGCCAAGGCAGCATGTCGACGCTCTGTAGAGCATGCTGGGTTAAAACAGAGGTATGTAGACGAGCGTTATCCTGTTGGAAAACACCCCCTGGAATGCTGTTCATGAATGGCAGCACCATAGGTCGCATCACCAGACCGATGTACAATTTTGCAGCCAGGATGCGTGGGATAACCACGAGAGCACACCTGTTGTCATATGAAATCACACCCCAGGCCATAAATCCAGGTGTACTTCCAGTGTGTCTAGCACGCAGACAGGTTGGTTGCAGGCCTTCAACTGGCCGCCTCCTATGCAACACACGGCCATCACTGGTAACCATCAGAACCAGCTTTCATGAGAAAACACAACAGACCACTCCATCCTCCAATGAGCTCCCGCTTGACACAACTGAAGTTGCAAATAGGTAACAGTAGAATGCACGATATGGGGTGTCTGCCTCGGAACTTTTCTTGAAGTAACCGATTTGTAACAGTTCGTTGTGTCACTGTGGTGACAGCTCACAACAACAGAAACAGTAGGGAATTCCAGAAACATATCTTGGCCGTCTCTCCAGCGTACTCAGAACCACCACTTCTGGCCGTAATAGAGGCCTTGATACGCCTGGGCATTGAGTCAAACACAGCTTGGATGGCGTGTACAGGTACAGCTGCCCATGCAACTTCAACACGATACCATAGTTCATCAAGAATAGTTACTGGCGTATTGTGACGAGCCAGTTGCCCGGCCACCATTGACCAGACGTTTTCAATTGGTGGGAGATCTGGAGAATGTGCTACCCAGGGCAGCAGTCGAACATTTTCTCTATTCAGAAAGGCCCGTACAGGACCTGCAACATGCGGTCGTGCATTATCCTGCTGAAATGTAGAGTTTCGCAGGGATCGAACGAAGGGTAGAGCCACGGGTCGTAACACATCTGAAATGTAACGTCCATTGTTCAAAGTGCCGTCAATGCGAACAAGAGGTGACCGAGACGTGTAACCAATGGCACCCCATACCATCACGCCGGGTGATACGCCAGTATGGCGATGACGAATACACGCTTCCAATGTGCATTCACTGCGATGTCGCCAAACACGGACGCGACCATCAAGATGCTGTAAACAGAACCTCGATTCATCCGAAAAAATGACGTTTTGCCATTCGTGAACCCAGGTCCGTCATTGAGTACACCATCGCAGGCGCTCCTGTCTGTGATGCAGCGTCAAGAGTAACCGCAGCCGTGGTCTCCGAGCAGATAGTCCATGCTGCTGCAAACGTCGTCGAACTGTTCGTTCAGATGGTTGTTGTCTTGCAAACGTCCCCATCTGTTGACTCAGGGATCGAGACGTGTCTGCATAATCCGATACAGCCATGAGGATAAGATGGCTGTCATCTCGACTGCTACTGATTCGAGGCCGTTGGGATCCAGCACGGCGTTCCGTATTACCCTCCTGTACTCACCGATTCCATATTCTGCTAACAGTCATTGGATCTCGACCAACGCGAGAAGCAATGTCGCGATACGATAAACCGCAATCGCGATAGGCTACAATCCGACCTTTATCAAAGTCGGAAACGTGATGGTACGCATTCCTCCTCCTTACACGAGGCATCACAACAACGTTTCACCACGCAACGCCAGTCAACTGCTGTTTGTGTATGAGAAATCGGTTGGAAACTTTCCTCATGTCAGCACGTTGTAGGTGTCGCCACGGCGCCAACCTTGTGTGAATGCTCTGAAAAGCTACTCATTTGCATATCACAGCATCTTCTCCCTGTCAGTTATATTTCGCGTCTGTAGCACGTCATCTTCGTGGTGTAGCAATTTTAATGGCCAGTAGTGTACATTCCAAGTGCAGCACTCTGACGTGGCGAGTAAGCGAAGTTACTGTCGTGGAACCCAAAGCCGTTGGTTCCTTACTTCTTAACCAATCTGTGAAGCTATCGTTATCGTTACCGTTACCAGCCATCAACAAATTAGCTCACCTTTTTCGCTTCCCACCTATTTCAGCCATTGTCAAGTGTCATAGACAGTGTGTTCGGGTTTCGGCCAACGTGGAGAAAGAGTCAGTGGTGATGGGACCTTGCCAAGTGCAGACACGTATCGTCCATGCGAGCGCCACGATATAATAATTAGCAGGCAGAAATAATTTCCGTCTGTTATTTGAAGTGTCGAAGAACGATAAGTCACTTGTTGTAATTTGCAACAATATTGGTTAATTCGTGGAGGTGAATTTATAAATGGTAAAAGTCGTGATGACATAGCGAATACTGTAATAATTGATCTAAAAAGCTAATATGTACGAAAATCATTGTTTGAACTGTACGACAGTAAATCAGGACTACTATTTGCATGATTTCGCGAATCACCATAAACGAAAGTTTACACATTGTGTCTCGTCATGTTATGAATTATCGTTAACCATAGAGCCCCTATTGCAGGAAACAGAGCACAGGCTGTAAGACAGCGACATGCTAAGAACAATATCCCATCTGTGTGTCTGAAGTAAGCACTACCGTACGTTACATATACATGATGACAATTTGCGATCTATATGATACAGAATTGTCTTAACTCCTGAACAGTCTTCGCTATGTCGTTCAAAATGCACGGTTGGCAGCGGGGCATGATTAAAATTAGTATGCGCATGTATGGTTTGGTTTAACGACGAAACCCATTTTCATTTGCAGGGGTTCGTTAATAAGCAAAATTGGCGCATATGGGGGACTGAGAATCCGCATTTCGCGATCGACAAGCCTCTTCACTCTCAACGCGTGGCTGTGTGATGGGCGCGCGGAGTGGCCGAGCGGTTTGAGGCGTCATGTCACGGTCTGTGCGTCGGAGGTTCGACTCCTCCCTCGGGCATGGGTGTGTGTGTTGTTGTTAGCATAAGTTAGTTTAAATAGTGTGTAAATCTATAGACCGATGACCTTAGCAGTTTGGTCCCTTAGGAATTCACACACATTTCAACATTTGCTGTGTGGTGTGCAATGTTCAGTCACGGAATAATCGGTGCGATATTCCTTGATGGCAGGGTGACTACCGCACGCTACGTGAAGGTTTTGGAAGATGAGTTCATCCCCTTCACACAAAGCGACCCTGATTTCGACAAGATGTGCTTCCTGCAAGACAGAGCTCGACCCAATGGAAGCAGGATAGTGTTTGATATCCTGGAGGAGCACTTCGGGGACCGCATTCTGGCTCTGTGGTACCCAGAGGCCACTGGCATGGGCCTCAATTAGCCGCCGTATTCCCCAGACCTGAACACATGCGACTCCTTTCTGCGGGGCTATATTAAAGACAAGGTGTACAGCAGTAACAGCAAAACCATTGCTGAGCTGAAAACAGCCATTCAGAAGGATATTCCGACACTTCAACGGATCATGCAGAATTTCGCTGTCCATCTGCGCCACCCCA
Organism: Schistocerca americana; assembly: GCF_021461395.2. NCBI lineage: Eukaryota > Metazoa > Arthropoda > Insecta > Orthoptera > Acrididae > Schistocerca > Schistocerca americana. The sequence continues at coordinate 319,847,371 of NC_060121.1, read as the reverse complement.
TCGCCAAGGATGACAGGCATATAGAACGTGTCGTAACCTAAATCCGAATATCTGTAGTGACGTTTACATGTTCGTAAAGAATTTACGTGGTTTTTTTCATATAGATCAATGTCACCGTGCAAGACTGCCCTATTACGGACAGTGGGGCTGCAGGCATCTGCTTTAAGGGCTCTGACTCGCAGCAGTGGAACAGTGATCTCATAAATATATGGAGGCATTCAACAAGCAATACAACAAATTTTTTCCTCGGCCTGTTTCTGTTGTAAAAATGCGGGAATCGTCGTGGGACGTCGTGGAATATTCGCGCTTCAGCCCCTTTAGTTTCATGAAGTTCCGATACCTGCCGGCGCCATACGTAGATCCCATAATGGCGTCCATAACGACTTATCTTAGAAGAAAGATTAAGAAAAGACAAACCTACGTTTCTAGCATTTGTAGACTTACAGAAAGCTTTTGACAACGTTAACTGGAATACTCTCTTTCAAATTCTGAAGGTGGCAGGGGTAAAATACAAGGAGCGAAAGGCTATTTACAATTTGTACAGAAACCAGATGGCAGTTATAAGAGTCGAGGGGCATGAAAGGGAAGCAGTGGTTGGGAAAGGAGTGAGACAGGGTTGTAGCCTCTCCCCGATGTTATTCAATCTGTATATTGAGCAAGTAGTAAAGGAAACAAAAGAAAAATTCGGAGTAGGTATTAAAATTCATGGAGAAGAAATAAAAACTTTGATGTTCGCCGATGACATGGTACTTCTGTCAGAGACAGCAAAGGACTTGGAAGAGCAGTTGAACGGAATGGACAGTGTCTTGAAAGGAGGATATAAGATGAACATCAACAAAAACAAAACGAGGATAATGGAATGTAGTGAAATTAAATCGGGTGATGCTGAGGGGATTAGATTAGAAAATGAGACACTTAAAGTAGTAAAGGAGTTTTGCTATTTAGGGAGTAAAATAACTGATGATGGTCGAAGTAGAGAGGATATAAAATGCAGACTGGCAATGGCAAGGAAATCGTTTCTGAAGAAGAGAAATTTGTTAACATCTAGTATAGATTTAAGTGTCAGGAAGTCATTTCTGAAAGTATTTGTATGGAGTGTAGCCATGGATGGAAGTGAAACATGGACGATAAACAGTTTGGACAAGAAGAGAATAGAAGCTTTCGAAATGTGGTGCTACAGAAGAATGCTGAAGATAAGGTGGGTAGATCACGTTACTAATGAGGAGGTATTGAATAGGATTGGGGAGAAGAGAAGTTTGTGGCACAAATTGACTAGAAGAAGGGATCGGTTGGTAGGACATGTTATGAGGCATCAAGGGATCACAAATTTAACATTGGAGGGCAGCGTGGAGGGTAAAAATCGTAGAGGGAGACCAAGAGATGAATACACTAAGCAGATTCAGAAGGATGTAGGTTGCAATAGGTACTGGGAGATGAAGAATCTTGCACAGGGTAGAGTAGCATGGAGAGCTGCATCAAACCAGTCTCAGGACTCAAGACCACAACAACAACAACAACAACAACAACGGAGATGCGTTTCAAGCAGCGAGCTGTCACTGAGTCTCTTTTGGTGAGAAACCAGAGCATCGCAGATATTCCTAGGCAATTGCAGAATGTCTACGGAAATTTGGCAGGGAACAAAAGCACAGTGAGTCGTTGGGCTAGGCATCTGTGATCATCGCAACAAGGTCGCGCAAACCTGTCCGATCTCCGGCGTGCCGGCCGACTGCACGCTATTGTGACCCCTGTAATGTGCGGACACTCTGATTCGAGGTGGTCGACGGGTCACAATGAAAGACCTTGCTGCTCCAGTGGAAGTCTCTCTCGGTGGTGCTGACACACTCGTCTACGAGCTGGGGTACTCACAGGTGTGTGCCGCTGGGTTCCCCACCGCCGAACAGAGGAGCACAAGGAGTATCGGAGGACCATCTGAAATCTGGTTTCGCAGAATAGAGCGGATCAGGTTATGATTGTGGAGGGGGGCCGGAATCAGTTATTGTTAGTTGCACAAAACACAAACTTTTATTTTCCTAAGAACTACTTAATTACACATTGCCTTTAGAGGATCAAATTAAACAATACGGCTGAAGGCCTGAACACAAGTTATAAAAATTGCTTTAAAGAATATACGCGGCTGAAGGCCTTATTTAAAAAAAATATTTCAGGTAAATACTCAGCTGAAGGCCACACACAAGACATTGAACAACTCAGGACTTAGGGCCTGGATAACAAGAATTTCAGGTAGAACAAACTTTCAAAATTTATTTTTTTAAACAAATCAATCTCCAAATTTTAATTTAAGTCGTCTGAAGGCCTTATTTTAAAATAAAAACAAATTAAATTAATAGACGGCTGAAGGTCTAGCACAGTACATCAGACTGAAATGAAAATCACAATCTAAAACCAAAACAACATTGGTGCTCAGAAGTGTTCCAAGGGCCGGCCTGAGGAGGTAGCTCTAACGTAAGGTGAAGTGACACAGGCAGCCAAGAGTAAGATTAAGTAATCGGATGGCAACCCGACCCAGGGACGGCTGAAGGACCGACCAACAACCTAATCAATTCCCGTCCGCCCGACCAATAGTACGGCAACGGAAAATATGAGCCGAGGACCAAGATACCAGCAGCACTACATCTTCAAAATTGGCGTCTAAAAACAGCCAAGGCACAATAACCACTCTTAAGAAAAAAATATGAACAAACAACTAAATGGCTGTCGAATTACACGCCGTGCCGGACAGCATCAACACGGCGAGGAAAAACAATTGCTGGAAAACTACACTAACGATCAGGGCATGTAACTGGGGCGTTAACGGCCACAAGGTAGAAAATATCGCTGGTGCACTTCACTGATAAGTAACAACCAGTTTAATAGTTAAAGACCATACAGGAAGACAGCTGCAAAATTTCGCCGACTCCAACACACCATATTTTGCTGCTAGCCGGAAAAGCCCAGGAAGCAACAACCGGTGATCTACATCTACATCTACATTGATACTCCGCAAGCCACCCAACGGTGTGTGGCGGAGGGCACTTTACGTGCCACTGTCATTGCCTCCCTTTCCTGTTCCAGTCGCGTATGGTTCGCGGGAAGAACGACTGTCTGAAAGCCTCCGTGCGCGCTCTAATCTCTCTAATTTTACATTCGTGATCTCCTCGGGAAGTATAAGTAGGGGGAAGCAATATATTCGATACCTCATCCAGAAACGCACCCTCTCGAAACCTGGCGAGCAAGCTACACCGCGATGCAGAGCGCCTCTCTTGCAGAGTCTGCCACTTGAGTTTATTAAACATCTCCGTAACGCTATCACGGTTACCAAATAACCCAGTAAACGAAGAGATGTCACTGCAGTTGATGTTTCATAGCAGGTTAACTGATCACTCAACTTCAGTGTCCAGGTTCGGTGGGCAACGAACTTTGTAGCTCTTGCAGCCAGCGCCTCACACTCTGACCACGCGTGCATGCCGCCAACGGGCCCGGCCTGATCTGCCGCAGATACTTCCTTGCTGCTCTGTCCCAACTGACTGACTGCCACATACACCGCCACACGGAAATACAGCGGTCACACCAAAGATGGTACAGCAGTACCAGTATCGATAAGCGCTGCTGCTGCTACTGACGGAGGCAAGTCAGCAACTCGTTATGGTAGTAACTCAGGGGGAAATAAGAAGGCACTAGATTGCGAGAAAATGCCAAACGGCATCAACGCGAGCCGGCCACAGCTCACCATCTGTGCGGAATTACTGGCTCGTTAAGAGGCTGATCGTGCCTATTTTTTTCGAAAATCGTCACAGGCGATGAAACATGGCTTCATCACTTGGAACCGGAAACAAGCTGGCGATCCATAGAGTGGCGCCACACCACCTATCCGCCGCAGAAAAAGTTCAAAGCCGATACCTGAGCATGTAAAGTCATGGCGACGGTCTTCTGGGACTGTGTAGCGGTTGGTCTGTCTGGTATCCTCCCTCACAGTGAAACTCTGAAGTGTTTTGTGCTACCCTCGGGAAGCTGAAGAAACGATTTCAGCGTCTTCGTCGCCACAGAAATGCAGTCGGACTCTTCCTTCTGCATGATAAGCAGTGTCTCACACAAGTCAGTGCATCCTAGAGGAACTCGCAAAACCTCTTCCTCATCCTTCCTACAACCTTGATTTCGCTCCATCCGATTTCATTTCCCCCGCCCCCCCTCCCCACCCCCACCCCCCCAACGAAGGATGACACACTCCGCGGGGGGCAGTACGCGGATGATGGGGAGGTTATTGATGTAGCAGGACGGTGGCTCCGTCGCATTGAATGGAGACTGTGTTAAAAATAGGATGTGTAGCCAAAAGAGTGGGTAATTACATCGTGAACTGCAATCCTTAATGAAACCACTCTGCTTTCAGGGAAAAAATGTGTTGCAATATTGAACACTCCTCGTAAGAGACGAGTATGCAACGGCCTGGGGCCGGACTAAGTTACGAGGAGCAGGTGAGACGGAAGTGTGACGTAGTGCAGGAGTAACGTTTCCAGGGCCGGGACAGTGACCTCCGTGCTGCACAAATCAATGGCGCGACCACCCAGCTACCGGGTACAGGTCTAGCAGCCTTGGCGACTAATGCCGCGTGAACCATGAAGTAAATTTGTGGAGAGAGGTTTATTACTGCTCTTCCTCGTCTGCGTGAAACGTCGACTGGCGTTAAGACAAGTGCAGTAGTAGCACGCGACAATAAATCACTCAGTTCCATAAGACGTCACTCTAACGCCGCGTAACAGCGTTGAGCCTTGATAATGATCTCGGAACGGTGAGGAAATGAATCCACAAGTTTGCCCAGATGTTCCATATGCAGCTAAAGTTACTCATTAACGATCAGATCCCGTCGAGCTCAAAGCTGACGCGGTGTTGATTGCTACGTTTCATCCGCTGTTCCAAGAGGTCCCAGACATGTTGTATGGGATTAAAGCCCGCCCGGTTGGCCGTGCGGTCTAACGCACTGCTTTCCGGACGGGAAGGAGCGCCTGGTCCCCGGCACGAATTCGCCCCGCGGATTTGTGTCGAGGTCCGGTGAACCGGCCAGTCCGTGGATGGTTTTTAGGCGGTTTTCCATCTACCTCGGCGAATGCTGGCTGGTTCCCCTTATTCCACCTCAGTTACATTATGTCGGCGATTGCTGAGCAAACAAGCTCTCCACCTACGCGCACACTACCATTACTCTACCACCCAAACATTGGGGCTACACTCGTCTGTTGTGAGACGTTCCCTGGGGGTCCACCGGGGGCCGAATCGCACAGTAACCCCGGGTTCGGTGTCGGGCGGCGGAGGGATGAAGTGGACTGCGGTAATCGAGGTGGGGTTGTGAACCACTGCGGCTGCGGGGACGGAGCCTCTCCGTCGTTTCTAGGTCCCCGGTTACCATACCATACCATATTATACCATGGCATTTAGATCACGTGTTTAAGCGGGCCAATCGAAGTGTGATAAGATACCTGAGTATGCGTCAAACGAGGAATGTATGCATGTGACTCTTTGAAAACTTCTGTTGTCATCTTGGGAGAGGGGACTATCCACATCATATTCATCATGAAGAACTAGAAGAAGGGGCAATACTTCAGTACCCAGAATGTCTAAACGAACAGCCTGTTTTGTGTCAGCCTTCATCAGAAAGTTTGCCAAACGAAACGTAATTTTTAAAAGCAACTGATCTGTTGCTTTTAGCAACCTAATAAAGCAGTTATATAAGACGTGCTCAGCTAACTTCGTGATGATTTACACTATAAATCGTAATGATGTGGAATGAGTCATTTCACATACAAATAACAGATTCATTAGGAAATATGGCTATATGCTCATTGTGTACACAATGGTCACATACGTTATGCCGCATCTTCACGTCCCAGCCTGAGCTGTGTTAGCACATCTTGACCCAAAAATGTTTGTTAGCATGCCACTGGCCAAGCCATCAACGCGGTCGTAACTCAGCCTACATGTAGAACGTCTGATGGACTCGTCTGTTATTATTATGCAGAGTTAGCTCTAACTGTGGGGACAAACACTCTTAGTATACATAGAAGAGACTCCTGCAACCATTTGCATTTTACATTTCATGAAGCGTTTCGGATAATAATTATTTAATAATATGGGGTGTTCAAAAAGTCTTTCTGCAGTGCCGTATGATTGTTAGCCGCGTGTGCCGTATGATTGTTCGCCTGCCTGAGTTACTTCCCTTCAAGTAGACTAACATTCCACTGTTTCGTTTATCTCAGCCAGCGTCAGTAGTATCGTTGGTGTGTGTCGTTGCGTGTTGACGTGAACGTTTAAGTTTAGTTCCTTTGTTCGTTTGTTTCGTTTTTGTCACTGTTACAATGCTAACCACTAAAGAACGTGTGTTTTTAGTCGAACAAGTGTTCAAAGCTGAAGGTAAATACACAGTTTAATTCAGTTTTCCCGGAGACAACACTCCCACATCGCGATATTGTGCGAGATTTGATTAACAAATTACGAAGTACGGGTTCAGTGACAGATGCAGCGAGAAGTGGTCGTCCTAGCGTTTTGTCTGAGGATAAACTACTCGATATTTCCGATAAAATGTCCATGAGTCCGAACAAGTCAGTAAGAAAACTCGCCCAGGAAATCGATGTTAGTTTCGGAACGGCCCACGCAGTTGAAAGGAAAAAATTAGAACTTTTCCCATACAAAGTGACAGTCATGCAGGAACTGAAAAAATACTGATCACGGCAAGAGAGTGCATTATTGTCAAAGGTTCAAAATTTTCGTGTAACAAAATGGAAGGGATATTCTTAAAGAAACGTTTTTCACTAATGAGGCGTGGTTTCATTTATCCGGGTACATGAACTCGGAAAATTCTCGTACGTGGAGTACTGCAAATCCATTGTGTATTCATAAGGAACCACTTCATTCTGTGAAAATAGGAGTTTGGATTGCAATTTCTAGAAGTCGGATTGTGGGTCCCATATTTTTCAACGAAACAATAAATGCACAACGATACTACAGTGATATTCTGTACCCATTCATAGGAGAACTTGTGTTAAGTGAAAGACTGAACAGTTATTTTCAACAAGATGGTGCAACCGCGCATACAGCTCGCGTTTCAATGTCACCGTTTGCTTATGTCTTTGGTGATCGCATAATTTCACAGGGACTTTGGCCTCCACAATCGCCTGACTTAGCACCACCAGACTTTCTCTTCTGGGGTGCAGCGAAAGCAACTGTCTATAAAAAACGTCAAAAATCCATCGATGAATTGAAAACTGCAATATCCACTTTCACTGCTTCTCTTACAGAAGAAATGTTACAGCTTGTGTTTGGAAATATCATTAGACAAATTGAATTGTGTACTGAACAACAGGAGGGGGGGGGGGGGGGGACACTTTCAATATTTAATGTGAGAATTTGTCAGTAAAAATGAATATTCAGTAAATTATTAACTTGTACTTCACTGAGTTTCATTTCGGTATATTCACTGCATCATACAGCACGCGAGACTAACAATCATACAGAACTGTGGAGAGACTTTTTGAAAACCCCGTACATAATTTTACATTTCCACAATTAGTTTCCGTATGGTTTTACACTGTCCAGTCACATTAATTTGGCTGCCTTTCAAAAGAGTGACGTACTACCTTTCGCATCAAAAGCCTCAGGCACTACCTTTCGCATCAAAAGCCTCAGGTACTACCTTTCGCGTCAAAAGCCTCAGGTACTACCTTTCGCGTCAAAAGCCTCAGGTACTACCTTTCGCATCAAAAGCCTAAGGTATTACCTTTTGCATCAAAAGCCTGAGGTACTACCTTTCACATCAAAAGCCTCAGGTACTACCTTTCGCATCAAAAGCCTGAGGTACTACCTTTCACATCAAAAGCCTCAGGTACTACCTTTCGCAACAAAAGCCTCAGGTACTACCTTTCGCATCAAAAGCCTCAGGTACTACCTTTCGCGTCAAAAGCCTCATGTACTACCTTTCGCGTCAAAAGCCTCATGTACTACCTTTCGCATCAAAAGCCTCAGGTACTACCTTTCGCATAAAAAGCCTAAGGTACTACCTTTTGCATCAAAAGCCTGAGGTACTACCTTTCACATCAAAAGCCTCAGGTACTACCTTTCGCAACAAAAGCCTCAGGTACTACCTTTCGCATCAAAAGCCTCAGGTACTACCTTTCGCGTCAAAGGCCTCAGGTACTACCTTTCGCATCAAAAGCCTCAGGTACTACCTTTCGCGTCAAAAGCCTCAGGTACTACCTTTCACGTCAAAAGCCTCAGGTACTACCTTTTGCATCAAAAGCCTGAGGTACTACCTTTCACATCAAAAGCCTCAGGTACTACCTTTCGCAACAAAAGCCTCAGGTACTACCTTTCGCGTCAAAAGCCTCATGTACTACCTTTCGCATCAAAAGCCTCAGGTACTACCTTTCGCATCAAAAGCCTAAGGTACTACCTTTTGCATCAAAAGCCTGAGGTACTACCTTTCACATCAAAAGCCTCAGGTACTACCTTTCGCAACAAAAGCCTCAGGTACTACCTTTCGCATCAAAAGCCTCAGGTACTACCTTTCGCGTCAAAAGCCTCAGGTACTACCTTTCGCATCAAAAGCCTCAGGTACTACCTTTCGCGTCAAAAGCCTCAGGTACTACCTTTCACGTCAAAAGCCTCAGGTACTACCTTTCGTGTCAAAAGCCTCAGGTACTACCTTTCGCGTCAAAAGCCTCAGGTACTACCTTTTGCATCAAAAGCCTGAGGTACTACCTTTCACATCAAAAGCCTCAGGTACTACATTTCGCAACAAAAGCCTCAGGTACTACCTTTCGCATCAAAAGCCTCAGGTACTACCTTTCGCATTAAAAGCCTGAGATACTACCTTTCGCATCAAAAGCCTCAGGCACTACCTTTCGCATCAAAAGCCTCAGGTACTACCTTTCGCGTCAAAAGCCTCAGGCACTACCTTTCGCGTCAAAAGCCTCAGGTACTACCTTTCGCATCAAAAGCCTAAGGTACTACCTTTTGCATCAAAAGCCTGAGGTACTACCTTTCACATCAAAAGCCTCAGGTACTACCTTTCGCAACAAAAGCCTCAGGTACTACCTTTCGCATCAAAAGCCTCAGATACTACGTCTCGCATCAAAAGCCTGAGGTACTACCTTTCGCATCAAAAGCCTGAGGTACTACCTTTCACATCAAAAGCCTCAGGTACTACCTTTCGCAACAAAAGCCTCAGGTACTACCTTTCGCATCAAAAGCCTCAGGTACTACCCTTCGCGTCAAAAGCCTCATGTACTACCTTTCGCGTCAAAAGCCTCATGTACTACCTTTCGCATCAAAAGCCTCAGGTACTACCTTTCGCATAAAAAGCCTAAGGTACTACCTTTTGCATCAAAAGCCTGAGGTACTACCTTTCACATCAAAAGCCTCAGGTACTACCTTTCGCAACAAAAGCCTCAGGTACTACCTTTCGCATCAAAAGCCTCAGGTACTACCTTTCGCTTCAAAGGCCTCAGGTACTACCTTTCGCATCAAAAGCCTCAGGTACTACCTTTCGCGTCAAAAGCCTCAGGTACTACCTTTCACGTCAAAAGCCTCAGGTACTACCTTTCGTGTCAAAAGCCTCAGGTACTACCTTTCGCGTCAAAAGCCTCAGGTACTACCTTTTGCATCAAAAGCCTGAGGTACTACCTTTCACATCAAAAGCCTCAGGTACTACATTTCGCAACAAAAGCCTCAGGTACTACCTTTCGCATCAAAAGCCTCAGGTACTACCTTTCGCATTAAAAGCCTGAGATACTACCTTTCGCATCAAAAGCCTCAGGCACTACCTTTCGCATCAAAAGCCTCAGGTACTACCTTTCGCGTCAAAAGCCTCAGGCACTACCTTTCGCGTCAAAAGCCTCAGGTACTACCTTTCGCATCAAAAGCCTAAGGTACTACCTTTTGCATCAAAAGCCTGAGGTACTACCTTTCACATCAAAAGCCTCAGGTACTACCTTTCGCAACAAAAGCCTCAGGTACTACCTTTCGCATCAAAAGCCTCAGATACTACGTTTCACATCAAAAGCCTGAGGTACTACCTTTCGCATTAAAATCCTGAGATACTACCTTTCGCAGCAAAAGCCTCAGGTACTACCTTTCGCATCAAAAGCCTGAGGTATTACCTTTCGCATCAAAAGCCTGAGGTATTACCTTTCGCATCAAAAGCCTGAGGTACTACCTTTCGCATCAAAAGTCTCAGGTACTACCTTTCGCATCAAAAGCCTGAGGTATTACCTTTCGCATCAAAAGCCTCAGGTACTAGCTTTCACATCAAAAGCCTCAGGTACTACCTTTCGTGTCAAAAGCCTCAGGTACTACCTTTCGCGTCAAAAGCCTCAGGTACTACCTTTTGCATCAAAAGCCTGAGGTACTACCTTTCACATCAAAAGCCTCAGGTACTACATTTCGCAACAAAAGCCTCAGGTACTACCTTTCGCATCAAAAGCCTCAGGTACTACCTTTCGCATTAAAAGCCTGAGATACTACCTTTCGCATCAAAAGCCTCAGGCACTACCTTTCGCATCAAAAGCCTCAGGTACTACCTTTCGCGTCAAAAGCCTCAGGCACTACCTTTCGCGTCAAAAGCCTCAGGTACTACCTTTCGCATCAAAAGCCTAAGGTACTACCTTTTGCATCAAAAGCCTGAGGTACTACCTTTCACATCAAAAGCCTCAGGTACTACCTTTCGCAACAAAAGCCTCAGGTACTACCTTTCGCATCAAAAGCCTCAGATACTACGTTTCGCATCAAAAGCCTGAGGTACTACCTTTCGCATTAAAATCCTGAGATACTACCTTTCGCAGCAAAAGCCTCAGGTACTACCTTTCGCATCAAAAGCCTGAGGTATTACCTTTCGCATCAAAAGCCTGAGGTACTACCTTTCGCATCAAAAGTCTCAGGTACTACCTTTCGCATCAAAAGCCTGAGGTATTACCTTTCGCATCAAAAGCCTCAGGTACTAGCTTTCACATCAAAAGCCTCAGGTACTACCTTTCGCATCAAAAGCCTCAGGTACTACCTTTCGCATCAAAAGCCTGAGGTACTACGTTTTGCATCAAAAGACTGAGGTACTACCCTTTGTATCAAAAGCCTGAGATACTATCTTTCGCATCAAAAGCCTGAGGTACTACCTTTCGCATCAAAAGCCTCAGGTACTACCTTTCGCATCAAAAGCCTGAGGTATTACCTTTCGCATCAAAAGCCTCAGGTACTAGCTTTCACATCAAAAGCCTCAGGTACTACCTTTCGCATCAAAAGCCTGAGGTACTACGTTTTGCATCAAAAGACTGAGGTACTACCTTTCGCATGAAAGGTCTGAGGTACTACCCTTTGCATCAAGAGCCTGACGTACTACCTTTCGCATCAAAAGCCTGAGGTACTACCTTTCGCATCAAAAGCCTGAGGTACTACCTTTCACATCAAAAGCCTCAGCCGGCCAGAGTGGCCGTGCGGTTCTGGACGCTGCAGTCTGGAACCGAGCGACTGCTGCGGTCGCAGCTTCGAATCCTGGCTCGGGCATAGCTGATGCCCATAGATGTTAAGTCCCATAGTGCTCAGAGCCGTTTGAACCATTTTTTTGAAGAACCGTCGAACAAGATACACTGGAATAAAGCCAAGTGCAAAAATTTAAAAGAATAAGAACTGGGGAAAAATTTACGAAGGCAAAAATGGAAAGTGGCGTGCACAACCAAACAAAGCAACTCTGCGCTTCCCCTGGTGGCAATGACTATCCCAACTTTATTTACCTTGGCCCCTCCTTTTATTGTTCCTTTCACAAGTATGATATGCATTGCTTTGATAGCCTTCCAAAAATGCGAGACAGCCTTAACTATGCGAAAATCGTTATTTGTAATAAAAATAACTTTACAGCCGAGATTGTCAACTCGTTCTTTATAGCAAAAATAACTTTGCAACCGAGATTGTCAATTTAAATAAAATTACAAATGTTGTGGGTATTGTTAGGGCAACTGGTGTCACGAACAACGGAATCTCTATGTGTCATGCAAACGGAAAGCGAAGTTCCAGATCGACCGACAGCCGTCCATTTTCCTTGACATAGTGCTATTATGTCGCCTAAATTTTTAGCCGCTGGACTGTCAGCTAGATACCATATGATCCTGATCGCTCATCTATACGCTGACATTGGGTTTTACTTTAGCGCTATCATCATATCTTATTATGCTTAGGACATTCGTCTTTTTTGCGGATGATCCATGGCATGGGACTAACTCCGAACGCTGGATCTTCGCATAATATGCCGTGAATATCATGACTTGCACCTGAAGATGCAGCTGAAAGTGCTGTGAAACTGGTAGTGCCTAAGAATAAAAGGATTTTACAGCTGAAGCGTTTTTATTTCTCAGCTTGATGTATCGTGGCTGTGGTTTTTGCAAGTACAAAAGCGTGTGTGTCTAGGTATACTAGATTTATGATTTCATTGTTAAGTGTATTTTTTATTGTGGATTATATCTGGAACACCCAAAAATTATGTTAAAATCTCCGTCATCATCTGGATGCTCGCTGTGTGGGGGAAGATCCTAACATTGTGATGCAATATACACTCCTGGAAATTGAAATAAGAACACCGTGAATTCATTGTCCCAGGAAGGGGAAACTTTATTGACACGTTCCTGGGGTCAGATACATCACATGATCACACTGACAGAACCACAGGCACATAGACACAGGCAACAGAGCATGCACAATGTCGGCACTAGTACAGTGTATATCCACCTTTCGCAGCAATGCAGGCTGCTATTCTCCCATAGAGACGATCGTAGAGATGCTGGATGTAGTCCTGTGGAACGGCTTGCCATGCCATTTCCACCTGGCGCCTCAGTTGGACCAGCGTCCGTGCTGGACGTGCAGACCGCGTGAGACGACGCTTCATCCAGCCCAAACATGTTCAATGGGGGACAGATCCGGAGATCTTGCTGGCCATGGTAGTTGACTTACACCTTCTAGAGCACGTTGGGTGGCACGGGATACATGCGGACGTGCATTGTCCTGTCGGAACAGCAAGTTCCCTTGCCGGTCTAGGAATGGTAGAACGATGGGTTCGATGACGGTTTGGATGTACCGTGCACTATTCAGTGTCCCCTCGACGATCACCAGTGGTGTACGGCCAGTGTAGGAGATCGCTCCCCACACCATGATGCCGGGTGTTGGCGCTGTGTGCCTCGGTCGTATGCAGTCCTGATTGTGGCGCTCACCTGCACGGCGCCAAACACGCATACGACCATCATTGGCACCAAGGCAGAAGCGACTCTCATCGCTGAAGACGACGCGTCTCCATTCGTCCCTCCATTCACGCCTGTCGCGACACCACTGGAGGCGGGCTGCACTATGTTGGGGCGTGAGCGGAAGACGGCCTAACGGTGTGCGGGACCGTAGCCCAGCTTCATGGAGACGGTTGAGAATGGTCCTCGCCGATACCCCAGGAGCAACAGTGTCTCTAATTTGCTGGGAAGTGGCGGTGCGGTCCCCTACGGCACTGCGTAGGATCCTACGGTCTTGACGTGCATCCGTGCGTCGCTGCGGTCCGGTCCCAGGTCGACGGACACGTGCACCTTCCGCCGACCACTGGCGACAACATCGATGTACTGTGGAGACCTCACGCCCCACGTGTTGAGCAATTCGGCGGTACGTCCACCCGGCCTCCCGCATGCCCACTATACGCCCTCGCTCAAAGTCCGTCAACTGCACATACGGTTCACGTCCACGCTGTCGCGGCATGCTACCAGTGTTAAAGACTGCGATGGAGCTCCGTATGCCACGGCAAACTGGCTGACACTGACGGCGGCGGTGCACAAATGCTGCGCAGCTAGCGCCATTCGACGGCCAACACCGCGGTTCCTGGTGTGTCCGCTGTGCCGTGCGTGTGATCATTGCTTGTACAGCCCTCTCGCAGTGTCCGGAGCAAGTATGGTGGGTCTGACACACCGGTGTCAATGTGTTCTTTTTTCCATTTCCAGGAGTGTAGGTTCGCAAGGGAACGTAGACTCACTTGCCATTGATAGTCGACTGGGACGAGAAAATCGCTGGCGTAAACGGGCTTAAAAAATGCGCGTCTGCGACCGTCAGAGTGTGACACCGAGCCACGGCTCTGACTGCGCAGTTAGTGGACCGGAAGCCCGCGTGGCTCGGCCCGCGCGGATTTTGGGGTCGAGAAGCGAGGCCGTGTCCCGACACCGGAAGTTCACGCAACAGGTGGCCCAGGCGCGGTCAACGCGAAACGCAGTGTTCTGCGCTTCCAAAAGCACCATGTTTACATGGAGCTCCCAGAACAGCACTTCGTAAACCGATTTACCAGTACTGCTTCTGGTCGGTCATGTAAACACTCCAATATCGATTATGGAAATTTGTTTCTAGCTGCCAGATTTCCTCTTTCACCATCGATTTTCGTTCCCATGTAAAGGCACAACGTACTGGAGATGGCAGATAGTCAGGCTGAAAGGTATTCTTCGGAAAATTTAAGAAGTACGCAAACATCGCGAGAAATGCATACTTGAACATAAATGCTGATGCTAGCCAAGCCTACAGGTTCCCCTGTTGTATTTGACCACAAACGGCACCTGTGCGAGTATCAGTCGTGATCACAATAGTGTTCTGTATAGTTGCGAGTGCATTATGTTGGAGCTAAGTGAATTCGAACGTGGAAAAACTGTTGGGGATCGAATGGTGGATGCTTTCGCAAGCAAGTGAGCCGAAATGTTTGGTGTCTGGAGACGCATCAGATCGAAAATTTATACCGCATAAAGGTAAAGTAGAAAAATGTGAAAATAGAAAAACTTCATCCGCTAAGTCACAGCGTGGACGAAAGTGTGTGTTCAGCGATCGTGGCGGGCGATCATTGATGAGAATTGTGACAAAAATGAGTGAACGACAGACGGGAAAGTCACTGCAGAACTGAATGCTGCACTCGTGAAACCCGTCAGCACAAAAAAAAAACATGAAGGGAGCTCCATAACCTAGAAATTGCTGGACAAGCTGGAATTCCACAAGTCAGTGATACAAATGCTTGTGGTACCGAAGCCATAAAAAGTGGACGATAAAGCCATGGAAGGAACTCATTTGATCTGGTGGGTGCTGTGTCGGTAATGATTTGGGCAGCCATATCTTTGCATTCCATGGGCCCCACGGGTACTGTTGAAGGTCACACTATTGACAAGAATTTTGTGACCTTGCTGGCTGATCAATCAGGTCCATCTCATTTCAAATGTTTGTTCCCCATTGGCGATGCAGTGTTCGACGACGAAAGTGTCCCTGTTCACACCTCTTGCATATTCCAGAACAGGTTTTGAGAGCACTAAGATTAGTTGTTGCACATTCCCTGGCCACTGTAGCCACAAGATCTGAATATTATTAAGCATTTGTGGTCTGCTTTGATGAGAAGATCGGGTGATCGCTATTCACCTCCATCGTTATCTGAACTTCCCAGTGTTTTGCGCGAAGCGTCGTATAAGATTCCCTTGAAAACCACACAGGACCTGTATTTATCCACTTGGACACGATTTCAATCTTTTTTGAATGCCAACTGCATTATGCATGGTAATGTGTTGTGTTTCTTGTGTTTCCTTATTTTTATCCACTTCCCTCACGTGTGTCATTCAACTGATATAAAAATTATAACTGCTGCATACTCTCACAGACCCATAATTTTTCGCAATATAAAACCGTAGTATGCATTCACCATTATCAGCATTTCGTTAAACATCAAAATTATGAACACAGGGCCGGTGGAGTGGCCGAGCGGTTCTAGGTTGGCTCTGAGCACTATGGGACTTAACTTCTGAGGTCATCAGTCCCCTAGAACTTAGAACTACTTAAACCTAATTAACCTAAGGACATCACACACATCCATGCCCGAGGCAGGATTCGAACCTGCGACCGTAGCGGTCGTGCGGTTCCAGAGTGTAGCGCCTAGAACCGCTAGGTCACTTCGGCCGGCGCGGTTCTAGGCGCATCAGTCCGGAACCGCGCGACCGCTACGTTCGCAGGTTCCTATCCTGCCTCGGGCATGGATGTGTGTGATGTCCTAAGGTTAATTAGGTTTAAATAGTTCTAAGTTCTAGAGGACTGATGACCTCAGATGTTAAGTCCCATAGTGCTCAGCGCCATTTTTATCAACATAGCTCTGCAGACTACTCGTATTGTTACATGTACGCATAATGAGGCAAATATTTCTTAGTCGTTTCCGTCGTTTGGGAAGTTTATGTCATTGTTACTTTTTTCGTGCCGAATCACCTTTCCCTTTTGTCTTCCCTTACTCACTGTTGTGGGTTGGCAGGAGAGCCAACACCGGGTATGAGAGGAAGCCGAAAAGCACGCGTTTTAGCTCACGCAGGCTGGCGTGAGGTCTGCAACAGGACAATGAAATTAGACTTTAGAAAAACGGACGTAGCTGGTGGAATACTTAACTATAATCCATTAGTGGTGAGCGTCGCTCTTGACTGTACATGTTTTACAGTATCAATAGTAACTGGTAATGGCGGCTTGCTAGGTCGTAGCAAATGACGTAGCTGAAGGCTATGCTAACTATCGTCTCGGCAAATGAGAGCGTATTTTGTCAGTGAACCATCGCTAGCAAAGTCGGTTGCACAACTGGGGCGAGTGCTAGGAAGTCTCTCTAGACCTGCCGTGTGGCGGCGCTCGGTCTGCAATCACTGATAGTGGCGACACGTGGGTCCGACGTATACTAACGGACCGCGGCCGATTTAAAGGCTACCACCTGGCGGTGACACAACACTCACCTTCCTATGGTTCGCTGATTCTACCTGTAGACTCTAGAATCATATTGGATTTGCTGTTGACGCCAGGTACGCTCAGTCTGTGAAAAGGCGCCTTTACCTGACTAAAATGTTACCAGTCAGCCCGGAATACCGTACACCTGCGCAGGTACCTGAGAAGTATACTATGCCTTTTTTGATACTATAGTATTCTTGCAGAAAGTACTGCAAAACCAGACCACCTATTAAACTTAGAACGGGAATTTGTAGATCAGTGGGTTTTTGTAACAAAAATATTCATAGACCCGTGTGTTAATGGATAAGAAATTTTTATTTTTTCATTTGTGCAAGAATGTAGGACCCATATAAATGTATGAGTCAGGACTATCTTACATCTTAAAACCATTTCTTACTTAAATATTCACGGAAGTAGTCACAGCGTTTTTTGCAGACAAGATAAACATTACAATTCACACATCTTCTTCTTGGTCTCTTCTTGCAATTACTTTCCCTGCAGCAGTGAGTGGAGTGCAAATCACCGTCAATAGGCAGAGCTGATATCTGTGCAGCATCCTATCATCACGGGGTGTGTTTGGTGATTTATACCGTTTTCTTTGGTAGTTCATTATCAAACCCACTTACCTCTCCTTCACGCCTAGATGAAGAAATTACTGCTTCTACAAGCATCTGTAGGAAACCTACTGAAGTCTTCCACTTTGGAGTCAGCTAATAAGACCACAATTTCCACATCAGTAAGACCTAAAATTGAAAATTAAAACTGACACACTGTGACAACGCGTACAGCTAATTGTAATGTGACACATCTGCTCCATAATCTACTCCAAATCCTAATCTCAGACGTTTACTGAAATGAGCGTATGTCACGAATAAAGTCCCAAAATGCACAGTTGTGCATTTGAAGATACAGTCATTGTAGCTATGAAACTGTCTAAAAATTCCTAATTACCTCTGTAAACATTCAGATTCTGAGACACATTTTTTTCAAATGTCAAAAGGCAATAAATAAGTCACAATTAAGCCTTTCCTCGATGCAAATGGTCCAGACCAGCCATCTCGAAAATGTGCAAGGTTTAAGACACAACATCTCGTGTCTGTAACAAGATATCGAAATGCTTCGATTTGTATACGAATCAGCGATTCCTGTAAAATCGTTTCACACACGACTAAACTACTTAACGCAATAATATGACGCTACAACCCAAACAAACCCCACTCCAACGTTTGTGTGTGCTAGGTCCGAAACGGCTAGAGGAGCTGAATGCTGAATGCTGAAATCACTCAACAGAGGAAAGTCCACTGGACCTGACGGGATACCAATTCGATTCTACACAGAGTACGCGAAGGAGATTGCCCCCCTTCTAACAGCGGTGTACCGCAAGTCTCTAGAGGAACGGAAGGTTCCAAATGATTGGAAAAGAGCACAGGTAGTCCCAGTTTTCAAGAAGGGTCGTCGAGCAGATGTGCAAATCTATAGGCCTATATCTCTGACATGATCTGTTGTAGAATTTTAGAACATGTTTTCTGCTCACGTATCAAGTCATTTCTGGAAACCCAGAATCTACTCTGTAGGAATCAACATGGATTCCGGAAACAGCGATCGTGTGAGACCCAACTCGCTTTATTTGTTCACGAGACCCAGAAAATATTAGATACAGGCTCCCAGGTAGATGCCATTTTCCTTGGCTTCCGGAAGGCGTTCGATACAGATCCGCACTGTCGCCTGATAAACAAAGTAAGAACCTACGGAATATCAGACAAGCTGTGTGGCTGGATTGTAGAGTTTTTAGCAAAGAGAACACAGCATGTTGTTCTCAATGGAGAGACGTCTACAGACATTAAAGTAACCTCTGGCGTGCCACAGGGGCGTGTTATGGGACCATTGCTTTTCACAATATATATAAATGACCTAGTAGATCGTGTCGAAAGTTCCATGCGGCTTTTCGCGGATGATACTGTAGTATACAGAGAAGTTGCAGCATTAGAAAATTGCAGCGAAATGCAGGAAGATCTGCAGCAGATAGGCACTTGGTGCAGGGAGTGGGAACTGACCCGTAACATAGACAAATGTAATGTATTGCGAATACATAGAAAGAATGATCCTTTATTGTATGATTATATGATAGCAGAACAAACACTGGTAGCAGTTACTTCTATAAAATATCTGCTAGTATGCGTACGGAACGATTTGAAGTGCAATGATCATATAAAATTAATTGTTAGTAAGGCGGGTGCCAGGTTGAGATTCATTGGGAGAGTCCTTAGAAAATGTAGTCCATCAACAAAGGAGGTGGCTTACAAAACACTCGTTCGACCTATACTTGAGTATTGCTCATCAGTGTGGGATCCGTACCAGGTCGGGTTAACAGAGGAGATAGAGAAGATCCAAAGAAGAGCGGCGCGTTTCGTCACAGGGTTATTTGGTAAGCGTGATAGCATTACGGAGATGTTTAGCAAACTCAAGTGGCAGACTCTGCAAGAGAGCCACTCTGCATCGCGGTATAGCTTGCTGTCCAGGTTTCGAGAGGGTGCGTTTCTGGATGAGGTTTCGAATATATTGCTTTCCCCTACTTATACCTCCCGAAGAGATCACGAATGTAAAATTAGAGAGATTCGAGCGTGCAGGGAAGCTTTCCGGCAGCCGTTCTTCCCGCGAACCATACGCGACTGGAACTAGAAAGAGAGGTAATGACAGTGGCACGTAAAGTGCCCTCCGCCACACACCGTTGAGTGGCTTGCGGAGTATAAATGTAGTTGTAGATTTAGATGTAGATTTGGTGTAGTGCTTTAGTACGTCTACACAATGAAGACGAAAACGTAATCTCGGAAACGATTTGTCGCTATCGTGTTTACATCTTAAGGCCTGGAGCGTTAACCGACGAACTGTAGGGACAGATTCCTGGCCGGAAATGGATGGAAAAAGGTCGGATACGACTTGTGTCCGGAAATGGACGGTGTGCGCACAACGACGAAAAATCATCGCGGAATACAGTTCAAGGCTGCATCGCATCAGCGTCACAATAGATTTTTAAAGTGGGCTCCATGGGATGCAATGCACGCGTTCACACATTGCATCGTGGATTGCCGCACTCTTTCGCATGTTCCGGCCTCTCTCCCAGTAGCGTCAGAGGCGTCCTGAAGAAAGGTCTGCACGTCAGTAATACGTCCAGCACACACAACGCTTTTCAGATGCCTCCATGGGGTTTAATTCCGGTGAAGGCCATGTTACAGGGCCTCAGCTTCCTATCCAACGTCCGGGGATGATGTTGTTGAGGTGTCGGTGAACTGTAATGCAAACGTGGGGTGGTTCTCCGTCATGCAGAAAGCACATAACCTGTCGTATTGACAAAGGCCATTCTCAAGCAGCTCAGGTAGTGTATTACGCAGGGAGCCCAGGTACATGCCTACTTCGGGGCGTTGTGGAATAATAACCGGTCCAAGTCGCCAAGAATCCCAGCCCACTCACTGATACTGAACTGATGTTGATGAGACGCCTCAACCATTCCCCGATGATTGTCCGTAGCCCACAGATGACAATTATGCAGATTGATGATACCAGTTCTGATAAAGAATGATCTTCGGTAAAGAGAACTGATAACAGAAATGCCATAGTTGTGATGGTCTGCTGCAAAACCTATCGAGTAAATCCTTCCCATAGAGGGAAATCAGCTGCTGACAATCCTTGCACTCGTTGCAGGTGATAGAGACAGCAGCAGTTGTCACTTAGTCGTACTTTGGTTTACACCATG
The DNA here is from genome assembly GCF_021461395.2 of Schistocerca americana. NCBI lineage: Eukaryota > Metazoa > Arthropoda > Insecta > Orthoptera > Acrididae > Schistocerca > Schistocerca americana. Next base: position 319,826,859 of record NC_060121.1, on the reverse strand, counting down.
TTGGCGGACCACTTGCCTGGAGCTTGTACTAGGGTTCATCTCAATATCCCGTAGAGCCCGGTCCTCCAAATCTGTTGTACGTACATTCCTCCGCCTCCCTGCACGTTCGTCTGTCCTAAATGACCCATAATCACACAAACGCACAAAAAGGGAGCAAAATGTTGTGTGGTGCGACTGGTGTCTGTGAGGGTACTTGTTTTGGTATAGCCGTGCTGCCTCTCGACCGATTCCATTTGCTTGGCCGTACACAAACATCATCTCGTCTTGTTCCCGTACCATTCCGCTGCTTGCAGTACGTTTCGTCAGTCACACAGCCTGAAACACATAAGGAACATACAGCACGTGGTCAGAAGAATTTTCATTCGTCAGCGCCACCCACCATGGAGACGACGCAGCTAAATAAAAGATTCTAACTACGGAAGGCACTAACAACTGATAGGCGTAGTTAGCAAATAAAAGATTTTGATAGAGAGCAAACAATGTATTTACCTTAATAATGTTCAAAAGTCATCTCATATATATGCTTGATATGTTACACGAGATTGCTGAAAAGACTGGGCTAAAAATATCCTACGAAAAAACCAAGTATATAGAACACAAACATAATACAGAAAAGTTTATGAAAACAAAGTATGGAAAAATTAAAAGAGTTGATAGATTCAAATACCTGGGGGAGTGGATCCAAGCCAATGGACTGGTTAACACAACAAATAAAGAAAGAATAAAAAAGTTGGTTTTTGCATATAAATTAACACAAAACTACTACAATAAGAAATCAATATCCATACAAGCAAAGATTAAACATTATAATTCAGTTATTAGGACACAAGCAACATATGGATCAGAGTGCCTAACATTGAATAAGAAAGGCGAATTAAGAGAACTAGAAAAAAGAGAGAGAAAAATATTAAGAAAAATTCTAGGTCCTGAGAAAAACAAGGAAAACAGGTGGGTTAAAAGGAGAAATGAAGACCTATACAAAAGTACAGAAAAGATCACAGACACAATGAGGAGGAGACGGCTAAAATTTATGGACATTTAAAAAGAATGGAAGAAACACGAATTACAAAGAAAATTTTTAATTACGTTAGTAAGCTGAAAAACACCGTAGGATGGATAGAAGCAGTAAAGAAAGACGCCAACAAAAGAGGTGCTACAGAAGAAATAATACGTGACAGGAATAACTTTAAGCTACTTATAGAAAACGCAAACTATGAAGAAGATGCGCCAAAACCTCGACCCAAGAGAGTGTGGACAGACGAGCAGTTGGCGAGAAAATGAAGAAGTACTGGGAAGAACGGAAGAAAAAGAAACACCATAAGTCTTAAGTTGTATGCGGTCCATAGCTGGCCAAATTCATAATTAAAATATATATATATATATATATATATATATATATATATATATATATATATATATCAGTTCGTGATATCGAGTCTTTGAAATTTCCTCTTTCTGACGGACACACGTCCATATTGTCCGCTCTCAAAACTCTACCATCTCTCTCCCCACATCCACCACTGCTGGCGGCTCACCTCCAACTGCGCAACGCTACGCGCTGTTCACATCCAAATGGTTCAAATGGCTCTGAGCACTATGGGACTCAACATCTTAGGTCATCAGTCCCCTAGAACTTAGAACTACTTAAACCTAACTAACCTAAGGACATCACACACATCCATGCCCGAGGCTGTTCACATCCAACTGCTCAACACTACACAAGCGAATATTCCAACAATGAGTCCAACCAGCCACAGACTGCACACAGCGCAGCCAGTGATTTTCATACAGAGCGCTACGTGGCGTTACCAACATAAAAACCTAAACAGCCTACTTACAATCATTACGCGAGACTTATGTAGGTGGAAGTAATATGTTGTCCGACTCTTCCCGGAAACTGATCTCCGTAAATTTCAATACGAAACCTCTCCGTATGCACGTCTCTCTTGTAACGTCTACCAGTGGAGTAGTTGAGCATCTCCGTAACGCCCTCGTATCGACTAAACGATCCCGTGACGAAACGTGCCGTTCTTCGTTGGATCTTCTCTACCTCTTCTATCAATCCTGTCTGGTAGGGATACCAAACAGATGAAGAATAGTCAAGAATGGGTCGATCAAGTACTTTATAAGCCACTTCCTTCGTGGATGAGCTACATTTTATTACAGTTTATGAAAGTATTCCTAACAAATCCTTTACAGCAGTCGAGCATAGCTCGTAGGTGCCTGGACTCTGCCTACACTGAGCCGTGGCGGATCAGTTCGATTTATCCTGCGCGAGTATCCTCTTTTCCTCATAAATCGATAGCGGTCAACTCTTTGGTTGTGGTTGTGTGTGAGAGAAGGGAGCGGACGCTCGGTAGTGCTTGCTTGGTGAGCGAGAAATAAACAAGGCTGTTGAATGTTGTTCTTTGAGACGGCGTCAGCTCTGGCGCGCTCCTAGTGGTGGTTGTGCACTTGCTACTGACTTGAGTAGCGAACGGATGGAGCACGTCTGTTTTACCCTGGTGTTTTGAAGCGCGTCGCGGCGAGAGTGCCATAGCGGGCGGAAAATTCTGGTGCACATCTTGGGAGCAGCCATGCCTGTTGTGATAACGGCAGTGTGATGGCGAGTTCTCACCTGGATCCCGAACATCCTATGCATCCGGCTCGGTTTGTCCGCTTGCTGCGGAGACTGTTTAATGGTGAGCTCTGGTAAATTACCGTATGAAATTGTTGTTCTTAAGGAGAAACCTACCAGCCTTATCGCACTCTCGTTGTCTGCCACCATGAAGTTTTAAAAAAAAAAGGAAATAGAGTCCGGGGATTAGTTAGGTGCAGTTATCGGTAATTTGATTAAATTTTTCCTGATACTTGTGAAGTAATTAAAGTGTGCTGAGCGGGAGAAGGTGACTGAGACTGTCACAGCGGTTAACTGATTATCTAATTGGGTAAGACACTGATCGGAGCCATTGATACATTTAAATGGCTGTTTTGTGTCGGTTTCTTAAACCAGCACGATAGTTGCTAAAGTCCAAGTAACTGAATTTTGTTTATTTGTGGAAATCTGATTGTTCAAATGGCTCTGAGCACTATGGGACTTAACATCTGAGGTCATCAGTCCCCTAGAACTTTGAACTACTTAAACCTAAGCAACCTAAGGATATCACACACATCCATTCCCGAGGCAGGATTCGAACCTGCGACCGTAGAGGTCGGGCGGTTTCAGACTGAAGCGCCTAGAACCGCTCGGCCACTCCGGCCGGCTGGAAATCTGAACGGGTCCTTTTAAAACTGTGTGTCTTCATTTGTTCTGGTCTTCTGTTTATATTTCATGTGTTGCCGGTAGCCTAATATTAGTGCTTATAAACCCTAGAGCTTGTACTGATGGCTAACGAGCGTTGTACGTATCATGGCTTGGTGGCTTCTTGGTACCGCTACGTGTAATTGTTCCCTCACCTGGTGCCACTATCTACGCCCGGTCGTTCTGGGCGTGATGGCTAAGTCTGTTATTACTGTAATTCTTGACACAACGAGCAGCCTCACTGATGCGTAAAAATTAGTTCTTTAAGTGGCTCAGAAGGTAATTTATCAAGTAGATATTGTGTAAGGTTTTCACTAGTTTTTAACTTTGTTGATGTCTTGCAAGATTACTTTGTCACTAGCAAATTTGGTCATAGTAAGAACTCTAAGACTTGTAGCTGCAGTAATTTTCTGGATTTTAAAATTAATTGAGCGCTTCAGAGTTTTAATGAAGATCTGCGATTGAGTTTTCTACTGTAATGTTTTGCTTGATTAAGTCCACTGTGGACGTAATGAAAAAGGTGTAATTAAGATCCCGTTTACCCGCTGGTAAATTTTATCGTAATAAATGTTTTGAAGCGTTGTGCGTTTATTAGCTAATCCAGCCCCTCACCACTCCACCATCTAGCTCCCGGCTATCGCGATATTGCATAGACCTCGTCTGAGGTGAACTGATTCTCTGTTTGCGTTCGTGGCTAGTTCTCGGAGCCGGAATACCGGCCTGGCGCGGAAATGTGCAAACATTGCGGTACCGGGAGGCGTCCCGGAGCTGACACAGTAGAGTAAATACAGATGCGGCCCACTTCTGTGTGTCTGTTCTTACAGAGGTACACCTGCTGGGTCACTGTACGTGAAATGTTACGCAATTACACGCCTGCTGAGGTCGTATGGTGGCATATGCGCACCGTTTCTTGCTACACCTTCGACTATTAAAAATTGAGCGCCATGACGAAAAACAAATAACGCAATAGCTTATTATGAAGAATACTTGGTTACGTTTTTATGTGATTTAGGGTTATACAATGTGCGAAATTTAGTGCATTAACTACATTTTTCTTGCAAGAAGTTCTAACTCCCTTAGTTATCCGGCTACTATCTCTCCTAATACTTCTGATAGTTACCATTGTAGAGCGAAAGCTGTATCAGAAGCCTGTATTTATTTATTTTTAAGCGGTTGTTTATGTTTTCTCTCAATGAAGATCTTCGGTATGTTGTTGTTTGTAATTCTTCAACGGTGTTACTTTTACAGCCCTCTCAAATTTCTCTAAATTAATCAGGCTTTGATCCAAGGCTATCTGAGTTGTTGACGTGATTCTCGCTGCAAGATTTACTGTTACAGTAAGACTGTATAATTTATTGAGATTGACTAGTGCGGTCCTCTGCTTATATTTGCGCAGAAAGTCTATATTAATGTCCCCACAAACTGTAACATCACATCTTGTTGCACTTACTTTATTTAGGAACCATTCCATTTTTTTCTAGAAATAACTCAAAATATCCTGACAAGCAACAATTCATTATGAATGTTATCAGATTTAATTTTGAAATTTTAATTTCACAATTTTTTTTCACTACTTTGGACGGTAATTTTAGTAACTTCTGCCAGTGTATCATCCTTGATCAATATAGTTACTTCCCCTTAGTGACCGCCGGATCTACCGTAGTTGTCAATGAAAGAGAAATTTTGAAGGGAGACAGATTTTATTAAAGTCTCGTCAAGCTAGAGTTCAGATAGTCACATTACAGAAATATCGTGCATTATTAATGTATTTAAATCTTCTACCTTGTTGCACACGGATTAAATGTTTCGATGAAAGATCTTCATTGCAGAATTTGAAGGACTATCTATAGTGCCGCGTACCTTCAGTTTAAGTGATACCCTTCTGGAAATGATTTTTTTCTACTGCACAGGAATCGTTGCAAAGAGTTGATTAGTGTTGAACTATTGTTCAATGTTTGCACACCAGTTGCAGATGCCTTGTTGCAAGTTTTCCTGATGTAACTCCCCAGTGTTAGCATTCGGAGCAATTAGTATGGTATAAACGTCGATCAAATACGATTACCTAGGCACAACGTTGAGAAGGGTTATGAAACGGAGTGAGCACGTAAGAACTGTAGTAGGGAAGGAGAATGGTCGACTTCGGTTTACTGGGAAAGTTTTAAGAAACCGTTGCTCATCTATAAAGGAGGCCACGTATAAAACACTAGGGCGTCCCCTTCTTCAGAACTGCTCGCTTGTTTGGGATCTCCACAGGTCGCATTAAAGGAAAACATAGAAACAAGTCAGAAGCGTCTTGCTCCATTTGTTACCGATAGATTCGATCAACATGCCAATATTACAGAGATGCTCCGTGAACTCATATGGGATTCCCTGAAGGAAAAGCGACATTCATTTCGAGAAATGCTACTGAGAAAATTAAGGGAACCGGCATTTGAAGCTGACTGCAGCACGATTCTACTGCTTCAAAGCACATTTCGCGTATGAAACACGAATAAAAGATAAATTAGGGCTCATACAGAGGCATATACAGTAGATAGTCGCTTTTGCCGCTTTCTCTTTGCGAGTGGAACAGGAAAGGAAATGTTGAGTAGTGGAACAAGGGAGCCTCCGGCATGCACCATGTGGTGGCTTGTGGTATGTGCTTGTAGATATAAATGTAGATATCACCTCTGGCAGCAACAGTGGCTCTAAGCCTAATGGGAATCGAGGCGAACTGAGCTTAGATACTGTACTGCTTGAAATTGATGGCTGTTTTCATCAACTGTGGTTGCTGGCAACTGATGGCGTCCCAGTCTCTCTGCCGGCCGCGGTGGCCGAGCGGTTCTAGGCGCTTCAGTTCGGAAACGCTCGACTGCTACGGTCGCAGGTTAGAATCCTGCCTCGGGCATGGATATGTGTGATGTCCTTAGTTTAGTTAGCTTTAAGTAGCTCTAGGGAACTGACGACACATGTTAAGTCCCATAGTGCTCAGAGCCATTTGAACCATTTGAACCGAGTCTCTCTGCTATCCATGATCAAATGTTTTCAAAGGATTCAGAGATTTCGAAATATTTGTTGCCAGAGGAACAACTGAACACCCTCTCTATGACGGTAGGTGAAGACAGCAGGATCAACATGTGGTATTGCGGTACCTTGTTGAAATATATCGTCACAGAGATCCTTAGGATAGGACGTAGCCACCGGCCTTAGCACTTCAAAAATACGAGGTGCATTCAAGTTCTAAGGTCTCCGATTTTTTTTCTCCGGACTGGAAAGAGATAGAAACATGCGCATTGTTTTAAAATGAGGCCGCGTTCATTGTCAATACATCCCAGAGATGGCAGCACCGTATGGCAGATGGAATTTTACCGCCAGCGGCGAGAATGAGAACTGTTTTAAATACTTAAAATGGCGACGTTTTCCTTACTTGAACAGCGTGCAATCATTCGTTTTCTGAATTTGCGTGGTGTGAAACCAATTGAAATTCATCGACAGTTGAAGGACACATGTGGTGATGGAGTTATGGATGTGTCGAAAGTGCGTTCGTGGGTGCGACAGTTTAATGAAGGCAGAACATCGTGTGACAACAAACCGAAACAACCTCGGGCTAGCACAAGCCGATCTGACGACATGATCGAGAAAGTGAAGAGAATTGTTTTGGGGGATCGCCGAATGACTGTTGAACAGATCGTCTCCAGAGTTGGCATTTCTGTGGGTTCTGTGCACACAATCCTGCATGACGACCTGAAAATGCGAAAAGTGTCATCCAGGTGGGTGCCACGAATGCTGACGGACGACCACATGGCTGCCCGTGTGGCATGTTGCCAAGCAATGTTGATGCGCAACAACAGCATGAATGGGACTTTCTTTTCGTCGGTTGTGACAATGGATGAGACGTGGATGCCATTGTTCAATCCACAAACAAAGCGCCAGTCAGCTCAATGGAAGCACACAGATTCACCGCCACCAAAAAAATTTCGGGTAACTGCCAGTGCTGAAAAAATGATGGTGTCCATGTTCTGGGACAGCGAGGGCGTAATCCTTACCCATTGCGTTCCAAAGGGCACTACGGTAACAGGTGCATCCTACGAAAATGTTTTGAAGAACAAATTACTTCCTGCACTACAACAAAAACGTCCGGGAAGGGCTGCCCGTGTGCTGTTTCACCAAGACAACGCACCCGCACATCGAGCTAACGTTACGCAACAGTTTCTTCGTGATAACAACTTTGAAGTGATTCCTTATGCTCCCTACTCACCTGACCTGGCTCCTAGTGACTTTTGGCTTTTTCCAACGATGAAAGACACTCTCCGTGGCCGCACATTCACCAGCCGTGCTGCTATTGCCTCAGCGATTTTCCAGTGGTCAAAACAGACTCCTAAAGAAGCCTTCGCCGCTGCCATGGTATCATGGCGTCAGCGTTGTGAAAAATGTGTACGTCTGCAGGGTGATTACGTCGAGAAGTAACGGCAGTTTCATCGATTTCGGGTAAGTAGTTAATTAGAAAAAAAATCGGAGGCCTTAGAACTTGAATGCACCTCGTATAACGCGTTCTGTGCAAACTCCCTCCTACGGGAACGAGAGGTGATCGTGCTGTGTTTCCAATGGCGCACCACAACATCAGGCCAGGGACTGGTCCCGTCTGACGATCCAGAATGCAACCTGGTAATGTTTCTTCTGCTCGGAGCCTCCACGCAGAGATACGTGTATCATGATGCTGTACGCAGAATAAGACTCGTTCGGAAATATCTGAGTGACGTCCTTTTGAAAATCGCTCTTGGTCATTTTGACCGCACTTCGTTGTTTGTGTAATTTTTTCTGCAATTGCTTTCCTTACATATTCTCGATATTTTCCATTTCACAGCTTTTGAAATATGGCGGAACTTAGTAATTCTACAGGTAAAGGATCTGATGCAAGTAGCAGACAACGTGTATACGCTTCAGACCGAAACTTTGAGGAAACCGTGAGCAGATGGTTGGAGGAATCAGACGATATTGACTGTGACGATAATCCTGAATAAACTTAACCCATTGTGGGTGAACATGACACTTTGTCAGAACAAAGTGCAACAGAAAATTACTCTTATGAAAGTAGTGAAAGTAGTGATCCATGTGATGAGCAACGGAGAAGCAATTACTTCTATGGCAAGAATCGGTACAAATGGGTCAAAGCACCTCCGATTCGAGCTATTAGAGCTCCTCGCTGTAACATCATCATGAAATTATCATCCACCACGTTGACTACAGGAGATCCAAAAGACCAATTTTCATTATGGCATCTCTATTTTGATGACGAAGTTCTCGATCACATCCTACTATGGACAAATACTAAAATAGATTGCGTCAGGCAGAAGCACTCTGACAAAAGCAAAGCTGAACTTCAGAACCTGGATGTGGATGAACTTTTCGATTTTTTAGGACTTCTGACATATTCTTCTGTCTTTAAATCCAACCACAAAAATGTAAATTATGTATTTGCAACTGATGGTTCAGGTTGGGAAATTTTCAAATGTGTCCTGTCTAGGAACCGTTTACTAATGTTGATGAACTGCAAACAGTTTGATGACTTTCGAACTAGAAAAGAGAGTCTCAAAGTCGACGAAATGGCGGCAGTCTCTTTCCTCTTTAGAAAAATTGTGGAAAATTCCCAAAAATATTTCAGTTTAGGCACATGTGCTACTGTAGATGAGCAACTAGTTTCCTTCCATGGTAAATGCTCATTTGTGGTCTACATGCCAAAGAAGCCTGGTAAATACGGTTTAAAAATAATGTCCTTGTGTGATGCAAGGACCAGTTGCTTTTAAAATGGGTATATGTACACTGGAAAAGGCTCTGATGGAGATTCTTTGCCGGAAATGGTAAGATACTGATTATACCAACGCAGTGTCTGTTCCGATTGCGTAAACCAATCTATGGCAGTAATTGCAACATAACTGCTGACAGTTGGTTCAGCTCAATACAGGCTGCAGGAGAGTTAAGGAAAAGAGGATTGACTGGAACTCTAAAAAGGAATAAGAGAGAGATTCCCAAGCTTTCCAACCAAATAAGCGTAGGCCAGTTGGTTCGTCTTTGTACGGTTTTACGCAAGGCACCACTCTGTTGTCGCATGTGCTAAACACAAATAAAGCGGTTCTTCTTGTCGCTTCCATGCATCATAGCCCCGCTGTGGATTTTACTTCTCAGAAACCAGAGATAATATCATACTACAATGCCACTAAAGGAGGTGTCGATGAACGGGACAAAAAAAAGTGCTCCATATACTCCTGCAGTCGAAGAACTCGACGTTGACCAATGTGTTTATTCTACCTTTTATTGGACCTCGGCATAGTAAATGCATATGTTCTTCAGAAGAGTGGAGCAGATGAAGCTCCTGTCGACAGAGGTATCTTCTTGAAAGAGCTGGCCCGTAGTCTTGCGCTGAAACATGCAAAAGCGAGCTCAGAACACATGACTTCCGCTGGAGTTACGACTAATGACCCGCCGGATTTTAGGCCCTGATGCTCCAACAGAAGAAGCAGTGGAAGCAAAATTAGGTCCTAATAATAGGAAAATGTGCAGAATCTGCCCAGCCAGCAAGAAAAGGAAGACTTCGCATGTTTGCTGCATCTGCAAGAGACCAATATGCATGCAGTGCTGTTCCCAGGTCTGCAAGCACTGTTGTGAAAAATTGTGATTTGCAGGGCTCTGATTTTTCATGAGGTATTTCTTCACGTTAAAAACGTTACATTTTTTGTTCTATTAGTTCTTCAAGAAGAAATACAAAATCTATCGAAGCATTAATTTCGTTATTAGCTTATGAAACAAATATAAATTAGTTTACGAGATGTGAAGTAAATATATCTGAATGCCAGTTTATCAATAATTATTTAATGTTAATGTTTTGTATTTTCATATTTACTTACATTGTATTAAAGACTCTGCCATATGCAAAACAGAGAATTTCAAAGGGATTGTTAACATTACACCCACCTATATTTAAGAGGTCAGATTGACCGCACCACGGTGTTAGTGTCCCGTGTATGCCACTACGTTAGTTAAAGGTTAAAATGCGCCCGTAAAACTGTAGTCCCTTATTATCCCCGAGTCGATGTGCGCGTAATGCACAGCTTAAAACATATTCTTACTACTGCACTTGACTGTCCTCTAGACACCTTGGCTTTCGCTCCACATGAAACAGAATGCAGTGAGATTCCAGAAATCGCGGAAGAATACATAGTGTAATGTTTACATCAGTTTTATTCTTATGATGAAGGAGCAAAAGCACTGCACATGCTAAAATTACCTGCGTTCAGGTTCAAATGCTGAATTTGAAAACACTTATTTAAGCATTCGAATATGGCCAACCCAACACCACGTGAAACAACCGATTTATGCCATCACATTCTTTTCGTTTTTTTCGCTTACCAATACTGCTTCATTCTCGTTGCCTCGTGCTTACTTGTATATTCTACTGGCAACCCATCACATTTTGTACTTTCTCCCTGAATTCATATGTGTTTTCTATGCCTCTTTTTATTCACTCTTTTTAAGGAACGATAAAATGTAATCCTCCTCTTTGTCATTGTATCTATTATATTCTCGTTTGTTTTTTACGCCACCTTTTTGCTTATCTATTTCCAAATTCCATTTTCATATTTCGCGCCCAAAATTTTTCGATTTATTCCTATTTCTTCTTCTCTAAATACTTAACTTTTGGGCTGTGTTTATGGCGAGGCATTCTGAGCTATAAGGACACCCAGTTTTAATTGTTGTAATGCCTCAGTTCTGTTTTAACAGGTAAGAATTTTTTATTGTACGTGTTCTGTGTTAAGTGGAATGCCAATTCCATATTTTTGGTTCTGTTTACGTTAGATGGTTCGTACAGAGAATGTGGTTCAAATGGTTCAAATGGCTCTGAGCACTATGGGACTTAACTTCTCAGGTCATCAGTCCCCTAGAACTTAGAACTACCTAAACCTAACTAACCTGAGGACATCACACACATCCATGCCCGAGGCAGGATTTGAACCTGCGACCGTAGCGGTCACGCGGTTCCAGACCGTAGCGCCTAGAACCGCTCGGCCACTATGGCCGGCGGAGAATGTGGCATATGAAATTTATAATCCGGTTTCTTTCTGCTACTTCTTCGAGAGTGTTTATCTCTCTCCTTCCTTCTTGTAGGATTTGTTTCATTCTTGTAAATTCTTTGCTAAGATTGTTAAATCATCAACAAAAGCTAAGTAGTCAGTTTCAAGGCTCTCTCTCTCTCTCTCTCTCTCTCTCTCTCTCTCTCCCTCTCTTACCATTGTCTCCAAAAGACAGCTGAATCAATATGAAGACAGTCCATCCCCCTGACTCACCCCTGTTTCATATTCAAAAAGTTCTAATATTAAACCTAAAAATTTGCCTTTGGAAATTGTATTAATCAAAGCTTGCTTAACGACTACCATTTTTTTGTCGGGCCCAGAGTCTTAAGGGACAATGAATAGTGTATCTATAGGGGTTTTTTTTCTCATTTTTTTAATCAACGAATTTATATGTTTTTGCGCTTACCGATAAGTTTTGACGAGCAGCACTTCGCCATGTTCATTCCGTACACTCCCTCAGGCCTGAGGTGTAATAGGTTTTATCGAAGGAATCCGTAGTGTAGATAAGTTTTTCGCACGGTCTGATTTCGTTTTTCGTACGGAAAGTAAGCTTTTCTCAGTGCGGAGGGTGAATAGTGACATCTGACGAGTCGGCAGAGTACTACAAGGGAAAGTGCGGCATCGCTACTTGAGGCGGGAGCCACCTGGTAGCTACAGGCGGAACCGAGCCATGACCGCAGCAGTGCTCGGATGCGACAGCGCGCGGGAATGGAAACAGAGACGACAAGGAGAACACCTCAGACGGCCAACAAGTTTGGCTTGTATTTGGCAGGACGCTTGTGTACAAACTAAAATGAAAGGCTCTTAAGATATATTTTAGCTCAAACCCCCCCCCCCCCCCCCCCCCCCGCCCCCACGGCTTTTTGAAAACCACTCCTACGTTTCATGACGCGCAGTCAAGTCAGAATTGCCAGGATCAGTAATTGAAACTTGACGTTTTTCTTCATGTATGGCGTCCACATACACATAACTTCCTGGAAATCGCGGAAAGAAACTTTTTCGACTGCCCCTTGTATACCTATAAGTTAAACAATCTTTTCCGCTTCTCGTCATTCCTTAGTTGCTTCAAAATTCATGGAAATATTCTCCGTCTTTGCAACTAAATGAAAGGCAGAGTCCGTTTTTTTAAAATAGGAACCCCCATTTTTATTACATATTCGTGTAGTACGTAAAGAAATATGAATGTTTTAGTTGGACCATGTTTTTCGCTTTGTGACAGATGGCGCTGTAATAGTCACAAACATATGGCTCACAATTTTAGACGAACTGTTGGTAACAGGTAGGTTTTTTAAATTAAAATACAGAACGTAGGTACGTTTGAACATTTTACTTCTGTTGTTCCAATGTGTACCTTTGTGAACTTATCATTTCTGAGAACGCATGCTGTTACAGCGTGATTACCTGCAAATACCACATTAATGCAATAAATGCAAATAACATCCGCACTGGCGGAATGTTACGTGATACCACGTAGTTATACGTTTGTGGCTATTACAGCGCCATCTATCACAAAGCGAAAAAAGTCGTCCAACTAAAACATTCATATTTCTTTACGTACTACACGAATATGTAATTAAAAAAATGGGGGTTCCTATTTTTAAAAAAACACAGTTGATATCCGGTTGACCTGTGGCAGAGCCTTCTAGCGGGCTAACCATAGCACCATCTGGTTTCCCCCTTCAACCTAGACAAGTTTCGTTTTTTCGTTTGATGCTTATTTCGTGATATATTTGGTCCGGTTTTTTATGTTACGTTTTCTCTTGTTTTTCGGATTAGATACAACTTTTGTAGCACAAGTTTCGTGAGATTAAAAATTATCGCTTGCTGTTACTATTTCCATTGTTGCTAGTCCGTGTGTGTTATCCTGGAGATGTGTTCATTCGGTCTCCATACTCCGGAAAGCGGCCATCTGGAGAATGAGAACCGAATGAAGGCATCTCCAGGCCCACACACATGGAGTAGCAATAATGGAAATCGTAAGTAACACCAAACGACAATTTAGACCCACGAAACATGTACTGCAAAAGTTGTTTCTAATCTGAAAAATAAGAGAAAATCATGAGAAAACGTAACATAGTATTATATTTGTAACTATCACATAACGCATGTATTAAAGATCACTGAAGATGTTTCATAAATGAAAGAAGCGAAAAAACTACCTTTTATTTAGTTTCAAAGACGGAATATACCTCCATGAAGTTAAACGATGTACAACGAAAACGCCGCTGGCATAGCGACCGAGATATCTGGCTGCGGAGTGGAGAACCTGTGTTCATTTGCATATGCCTTCTGAATTTTTCTATTTGTATTTTTTCCCGTTGTAGAGATGGGTAGTAGAAGACGTTCAGGAAATCATAAGGTAAAATAACAAGTAGCAAATAAATTTCTCAAACGACTTTCATCACTAAAGAAATAAAAAATTTCATCCCGGTCGCTTTACAATAGCTCTTTCACTGGCTCTGAGCACCATGGGAATTAACTGCTCAGGTCATCAGTCCCCTAGAACTTGCGAGGTGCCGAGGCTAACAGTGTATTTAACCTTAAATTCTTCTCGAATCTTCACATGGAAATGATGCTCTAAGCCCTCCTTTTCTAACTCCTACTTTTGCTGTTGCACATGGATTAAGAAGAAACGCGAACTGACTGTAATGGACCCTGCAAGTGGAGTAGAAAAGAGTTTGGCACCTGCAATAATTTAATCGGATACAAATTAAGGAAAGTTTCATTAACATAGTGAGAAATGAAAGGGTTGCTCTACCGATCTACAGAATGGAAGTTCTGTCCAAAATAACAATTTGATTTATTATGACTGAACTCAAAATAATAAACAAAACACACGAAACATTTACAATACATCAAATTGGATACTCAAATAAATGCCATGAAGGTGAAGTTGTTCATAAACTAGATTCTGACATTTATGATGAAGTGGTACGTGGAGCCAATTCCTTGCAACTCAAATCTTAAGGGAAACACCCAGCCAACCCAACATTAATAGCTGCTACAGCAGTGAAAACTCAGACAATGAACACCCAAGACAGAACGAAGTTAGAAAAGACGAACAGGCGCGCTCTGCTGAGCTCTGATTATGGCCTAGCAAAATTCCCTGATTTGCCGGTGCTGCGGACGTACATTACCGAACTGTCTTCTTAACTGCAAGGACACGATATGGCGTGCCGGAGGCGATGGCTGGTTGCTTCGACGTCCCGTCGTGGTGATGATAATGTCGCGAGTATAGCCCGAAACAAATTCTCCTTGTCTGGTTGTTCCTAACAGCACAAATACGTCTCTGAGGAAAACGAAGAAGGCTCTCTACACAATCACTGACGGTACAGTGAGTGATTTTAACAAGAGAAGTCACACAATAGCTCCAGTACAGTCAACTTTAGCCAAAACTGCTCAAGACGGACAACATAAGCCGCTTGTACGCAGAACGCTCAATTGCCAACTGTACTCGGAAAGTTACGTTGAAGTCGAAACTTCAGCAACTTCGTCAAACAGTGACGATTAAATGAAAGTATATTAGACAGCCAACGGAAGGCAGGCTGTCCAGAGCAACGAGAACTCAGTCTTGTAACCTACTCTGACCGAAAGCCGAGAGCCGACCCTCTCAAGAGCACCTGTACAAGCCGAACACAGAACATTCCCGCCCCCACGACCGCATGCAATTAGAGAGGAACGAATTACTCAGAGTAAGATAGAAATATGAGAGGGGGCTCATGCCACCTCTCAAACTTAGAACTACTTAAACCTAACTAACTTAAGGACATCACACACATCCATGCCCGAGGCAGGATTCGGACCTGCTACCGTAGCAGGTTCCAGACTGTAGCGCCTACAACCGCTCGGTCACCCAGGCCGGCTCTGATAATGTTTTGACTCATCAGTGCAGATGTGTGGAACAGCTGGGGAGACTATTGCCTCCCTCTGAGCTGAGAAGCGGTCACAGCTGCTGCAGTAAGGCGGCAGCTGTGTGTATGCAGTGGAGTGGAGTATAGTGCTGTGTGTGCTGACCTTGTGCGTTCTCTCGTCTTCCACAGGAGGTGGAGCGCGCCCTGCGGCAGCTGGACCCGGCGGGACGCGGCCTACTCGGCTTCCGGGACTTCTGCGCCGGAGTCTCCGCGCTGCTAGCAGGTACGTACTCCTGCTCCAAGCTGCTCCTGCCTTGTATACGAGTTCCTACAATCAGAGTAAAAAAATAAACAAACACACACACACACACACACACGATACACCACTTTTATTTACGATGAAGGTTACTCCAAAAGAAATGCACACTTTTTTTTAAAAAAAAATCCATCTTTTATTCTACATATTTGAAAGTTGTCCAGTGTGTAGATGCATCCTTTAGGAACAAGATTTCTCCACATAATTTCCATCCCTCTCAACTGCCTTACGCCATCTTTGAACCAGCGCCTGTATACCCACACGGTAAAATTCTGGACCAACCTGTTGGAGCCACTGTTTGGCAGCATGCACAAGGGAGTCATCATCTTCAAACCTTGTTCCACGAAGAGAGTCTTTCAGTTTCACAAAGAGATGATAGTCACATGGAGCCAGGTCAGGACTGTCAGGTGGGTGTTTCAGTGTTGTCCTTCCGAGTTTTGTGATTGCTTCCGTGGTTTTTTGACTGACATGTGGCCCTGAATTGTTGTGCAACAGCGAAAAATCCTGCTTTTGCCGATGTGGTCGAACACGACTCAGTCGAGCTTGAAGTTTCTTCAGTGTCGTCACATATGCATCACAATTTATGGTGGTTTCACTTGGCATGATGTCCACAACCAAGAGTCCTTCGGAATCGAAAAACACCGTAGCCATAATTTTTCCAGCAGAAGGTGAATTTGCATGATGCCACTCCATTGAGTGCCTCTTCGTCTCTGGTGAAAAATGATGTTGGAGTGACCCTCTTATTTTGTCTGGAACAGTGGACGGCATTGGCCCGCTCAACTCTTACGTCCTTATCTACGTGTATATTCCATAAGTCATGCTGCAGTGTGTGGCGAAGGCTACCCTCTGTACCACTTTCACTTCCCCTTTCTTGTTGCAGTTAGGGCGAATGGTTCGCGGGAAGAAAGATTGCCGATAAGCCGCCGTGTGTGCTCGAATCTAATTCTGTTTTCATGGTTTTTTCACGAGATGTGGAAGCAATATATTTGTTGACTCTTCTAGGAATGTACACACTCGGAATTTTAACAGTAGACTATGCCGTGACGCAGAATGCCTCTACTGCAGCGACTGCATTCTAAATGAACCTGCGACGAAATGTGTTGGTCTTGTTTGAATCTTCTCTTTTTCCCCTGTAGACCCTATCTGCTAGGAATCCCATACTGACGAGCAATATTCAAGTACTGGTCGAATGCGGATTTTGTAAGCTGCCTCTTGTTGTTGTTGTTGTTGTTGTCTTTGGGGAAGGAGACCAGACAGCGAGGTCATCGGTCTCATCGGATTAGGGAAGGACGGGGAAGGAAGTTGGCCGTGCCCTTAAGCTGCCTCTTCTGTCAGCTACCTACATTTCCTGAGAATTCTTCCAATGAATCTCGCTGATATATGCCTTACCCGCAGCTAATTGGTTCAAAGGAACCAGAAGGAACCACTATGACCAAGGTAGTCCAAGTGTTGTGGTTGGCAGGAGAGCCAACACCGTGTTACAAGAGGAGCCGAAAGGCACGCGTTTTAGCTCACGCAGGCTGGCGTGAGGTCTGGAACAGGTCAAGAAAATTAGAATTTAGAAAAAACGGACGTAGCTGGTGGAGTACTTAACTTTAATCCATTAATGGTGAACGTCGCTCTTGACTGTACATGATTCAGTATCAATAGTAACTGGTAATGGCACCTTGCTAGTTCGTAGCAAATGACGTAGCTGAAGGCTATGCTAACTATCGTCTCTCCAAATGAGAGCGTATTTTGTCAGTGAACCATCGCTAGCAAAGTCCGTTGTACCACTGGGGCGAGTGCTAGGAAGTCTCTCTAGACTAGACCTGCCGTGTGGCGGCGCTCGGTCTGCAATCACTGATAGTGGCGACACGCGGGTCCGACGTATACTAACGGACCGCGGCCGATTTAAAGGCTACCACCTAGCAAGTGTGGTGTCTGGCGGTGACACCACACCAAGAGAAACAAAATATCCGAATCACAGTCAAAGAGGCTGTCGAACTACACGCCTTACTGGACAGCAGTGGCAACGCTAGGAAAGGTACACTGCCGCGCAAATACGCTAATCTCCAGGGCAGGTAACTGAGGCGTTAGCGGCCACCAGGCAGAAAAATACCGCTGGTTGAACTTCACCAATAACAACACAAGGAATTCAATGATTAATAATAAGAAGTGGAGGACGGCTAATTAATTTCGGCTACTCCAAACACTCCACTCATTGCTCTTCGTCTCAGCGACCCTGCGAGCAGCAAGGCCGAACAAACGGCGTGATCTCAAAATAGGGGAGGTTTCACTACTGGGTTAAAGTTTACTCAACTCAGACGTCCTGGATCCGGTGTACAATGAGGTTGTGGCCTTCGCAACTACAGCCTCTCGATCCGGCAGTGCCTGCATGCTGCCAGCGCACCTTGCATGTCCTCGCCCTGCCGGGCCTCACCGGTACTCCGTCCCAATCCAATTCCCCGATACACTCCGACCTGGAAAACAATTGACGTCCTTCCAAAGATTGAGTCACTGTACTAGATATAGATAACCACTGCTGCTGCCACTCACGGACAGACAACGCTAGCAAACGTAGCAGCGCCAGTAAACACAAGAAGAAAACAAGACGCCATTCTCCCTATTACTCGATGGCAACCTACCAGCGGCACCAACGCGCGCCGCAACACGGCTCAGTTGTAGTGTAGACCAATTCGAATAAAACATTCCATATTGGTTTGACAGAAACAGATTGTTACAGGAATAAGTTCAGGTTACGCGTATTGGTACTCTGGTTGCTGTGGATTTGTTTATCAATTGCTATTTTATCATCTGAGTTGTGCTTCAGTTAAAATGATTGGATTTTTCAGCTGTGGTTGTGATTTGTTGGCCAGTTCTTGTGTACAGTGTAAGCATAGACTTACCAGGGTCTTATTGGAAGAGGTTCCTTCGCTATAAGGTAGGGCATGTTATTCCTGCATGACGGGACCTCTGTACAGTTTAGTCGTCAGGTGACACGTCATCTAATTCAAACATTACCCACAAGATGGATTAGCAGATATGGTCACGTTTCTTGCCTAAGAAGGTCCCGGACTTTACCCCTTTGCCTGTGGGGATGGTTGAAAGGCAAAGTCCACGAAGAAAAAGTAAGCACGAGAGACAAATTGATCGTTCGGATTGTGAATAGTCCTACACTCATAAAAGAGCACCAAGCAGACGACCTCAGAAGAGCTACACGTGATGTTGTTGGCACGTCATCTCTAGACGGGACGAAAGTCTCTGTTCACCGGATACCGGAAATCGGCTCTAGTGTCCACAGCAGCTAAGACTTGGAGCATACAGGTACTACCAGGAAATAATACGACGCTACCTGAGCGGTGACAATCTCAGTACTAAACAGTGACTTTTCAGTTGTTGTTGTTGTGGTCTTCAGTCCTGAGACTAGTTTGATGCAGCTCTCCATGCTACTCTATCCTGTGCAAGCTTCTTCATCTCCCAGTACCTACAGCGACCTACATCCTTCTGAATCTGCTTAGTGCATTCATCTCTTGGTCTCCCCCTACGATTTTTACCCTCCACGCTGCCCTCCAATACTAAATTGGTGATCCCTTGATGCCTCAGAACATGTACTACCAACCGATCCCTTCTTCTGGTCAAGTTGTGCCACAAACTCCTCTTCTCCCCAATTCTATTCAGTACCTCCTCATTAGTTATGTGATCTACCCATCTAATCTTCAGCATTCTTCTGTAGCACCTCATTTCGAAAGCTTCTATTCTCTTCTTGTCCAAACTACTTACCGTCCATGTTTCACTTCCGTACATGGCTATACTCCATACAAATACTTTCAGAAATGACTTCCTGACACTTAAATCAATACTCGATGTTAACAAATTTCACTTCTTCAGAAACGCTTTCCTTGCCATTGCCAGTCTACATTTTATATCCTCTCTACTTCGACCATCATCAGTTATTTTGCTCCCCAAATAGCAAAACCCCTTTACTACTTTAAGTGTCTCATTTCCTAATCTAATACCCTCAACATCACCCGACTTAATTCGACTACATTCCATTATCCTCGTTTTGCTTTTGTTGATGTTCATCTTATATCCTCCTTCAAGACATCATCCATTCCGTTCAACTGCTCTTCCAAGTCCTTTGCTGTCTCTGACAGAATTACAATGTCATCTGCGAACCTCAAAGTTTTTATTTCTTCTCCATGGATTTTAATACCTACTCCGAATTTTTCTTTTGTTTCCTTTACTGCTTGCTCAATATACAGATTGAATAACATCGGGGAGAGGCTACATCCCTGTCTTACTCCCTTCCCAACCACTGCTTCCCTTTCATGTCCCTCGATTCTTATAACTGCCATCTGGTTTCTGTACAAATTGTAAATAGCCTTTCGCTCCCTGTATTTTACCCCTGCCACCTTTACAATTTGAAAGAGAGTATTCCAGTCAACATTGTCAAAAGCTTTCTCTAAGTCTACAAATGCTAGAAACGTAGGTTTGCCTTTCCTTAATCTTTCTTCTAAGAAAAGTCGTAAGGTCAGTATTGCCTCACGTGTTCCAGTATTTCTACGGAATCCAAACTGATCTTCCCCGAGGTCGGCTTCTACTAGTTTTTCCATTCGTCTGTAAAGAATTCGTGTTAGTATTTTGCAGCTGTGACTTATTAAACTGATTGTTCGGTAATTCTCACATCTGTCAACATCTACTTTCTTTGGGATTGGAATTATTATATTCTTCTTGAAGTCTGAGGGTATTTCGCTTGTTTCATACATCTTGCTCACCAGATGGTAGAGTTTTGTCAGGACTGGCTCTCCCAAGGCCGTCAGTAGTTCCAATGGAATGTTGTCTACTCCGGGGGCCTTGTTTCGACTCAGGTCTTTCAGTGCTCTGTCAAACTCTTCACGCAGTATCGTATCTCCCATTTCATCTTCATCTACATCCTCTTCCATTTCCATAATATTGTCCTCCAGTACATCGCCCTAGTATAGACCCTCTATATACTCCTTCCACCTTTCTGCTTTCCCTTCTTTGCTTAGAACTGGGTTTCCATCTGAGCTCTTGATGTTCATACAAGTGGTTCTCTTATCTCCAAAGGTCTCTTTAATTTTCCTGTAGGCAGTATCTATCTTACCCCTAGTGAGATAAGCCTCTACATCCTTACATTTGTCCTCTAGCCATCCCTGCTTAGCCATTTTGCACTTCCTGTCGATCTCATTTTTGAGACGTTTGTATTCCTTTTTGCCTGCTTCATTTACTGCATTTTTATATTTTCTCCTTTCATCAATTAAATTGAATATTTCTTCTGTTACCCAAGGATTTCTACTAGCCCTCGTCTTTTTACCTACTTGATCCTCTGCTGCCTTCACTACTTCATCCCTCAAAGCTACCCATTCTTCTTCTACTGTATTTCTTTCCCCCATTCCTGTCAATTGTTCCCTTATGCTCTCCCTGAAACTCTGTACAACCTCTGGTTCTTTCAGTTTATCCAGGTCCCATCTCCTTAAATTCCCACCTTTTTGCAGTTTCTTCAGTTTTAATCTACAGGTCATAACCAATAGATTGTGGTCATAGTCCGCATCTGCCCCTGGAAATGTCTTACAATTTAAAACCTGGTTCCTAAATCTCTGTCTTACCATTATATAATCTATCTGATACCTTTTAGTATCTCCAGGGTTCTTCCATGTATACAACCTTCTATCATGATTCTTAAACCAAGTGTTAGCTATGATTAAGTTGTGCTCTGTGCAAAATTCTACCAGGCGGCTTCCTCTTTCATTTCTTAGCCCCAATCCATATTCACCTACTACGTTTCCTTCTCTCCCTTTTCCTACACTCGAATTCCAGTCACCCATGACTATTAAATTTTCGTCTCCCTTCACTATCTGAATAATTTCTTTTATTTCATCATACATTTCTTCAATTTCTTCGTCATCTGCAGAGCTAGTTGGCATATAAACTTGTACTACTGTAGTAGGTGTGGGCTTCGTATCTATCTTGGCCACAATAATGCGTTCACTAAGCTGTTTGTAGTAGCTTACCCGCGTTCCTATTTTCCTATTCATTATTAAACCTACTCCTGCATTACTCCTATTTGACTTTGTGTTTATAACCCTGTAGTCACCTGACCAGAAGTCTTGTTCCTCCTGCCACCGAACTTCACTAATTCCCACTATATCTAACTTTAACCTATCCATTTCCCTTTTCAAATTTTCTAACCTACCTGCCCGATTAAGGGACCTGACATTCCGCGCTCCGATCCGTAGAACGCCAGTTTTCTTTCTCCTGATAACGACATCCTCTTGAGTAGTCCCCGCCCGGAGATCCGAATGGGGGACTATTTTACCTCCGGAATATTTTACCCAAGAGGACGCCATCATCATTTAACCATACAGTAAAGCTGCATGCCCTCGGGAAAAATTACGGCCGTAGTTTCCCCTTGCTTTCAGCCGTTCGCAGTACCAGCACAGCAAGGCCATTTTGGTTATTGTTACAAGGCCAGATCAGTCAATCATCCAGACTGCTGCCCTTTCAACTACTGAAAAGGCTGCTGCCCCTCTTCAGGAACCACACGTTTGTATGGCCTCTCAACAGATACCCCTCCGTTGTGGTTGTACCTACGGTACGGCTATCTGTATCGCTGAGGCACGCAAGCCTCCCCACCAACGGCAAGGTCCATGGTTCATGGGGGGAGGACTTTTCAGTAACGACAACAATTCAGAGCGACTATAGTAGCAGACGGGTAAACATCTCGACATTTCAAACGTAAGTGGCACAGCATCCAGAGGACACAAAGGACTCCCTGGTATCAGCTCGGACGGTGCAGTGGAGCACCTCACAGTTCGGACCACAGCTTTCCACGCGCCAGACGCAGACTCCCACAGTTTCCCCAGAAGAAGCGGTCCCAGTGCGCAGCAGCAGGTAGCAGCAGCCAATACACCCAGTTTCACGCCAGTGAGATGCGCATTTCATGCCCGCTGCCTGACATCACCGCAGCTTTCGCTCCTCTGTGAAGCGACATTTCGTGAACTACTTGCCGAGTTCATGAGAAGTGGGACTCCCGCTCTGAAAGCCGCCACAGGCCTCTCATAGGTTACAGCAAGACTGCCGTACCTGATTCTAAAGTGCCATTATAGTAAAACCACTTCAGTCAGCTCCGTGAGCAACAATTAATCACCACACTGTGCTGAACCTGTAGTCTTAAGTTGAAGACTGCTTCGGTACTGCTCCACGCTACTTTGTCCTGTGCAAGGCCCATCACCTATGAACTACTGCAATCTATGTCTACTTGAATCTGCCTGTTGCGTTCAGACCACACTTCACCCAGCTACCAAACTGATCACTTATTGACGCTTCAGGATGTGTCGTATCAGCCGAGTTCTTGAATGAGTTTATTTTTTTTCCTTCAGTTCGGTTCAGTACCTCTCCACATTGCACATTCGTACAACCCACAATCCAGAGAAATGCCGTAAGACAAGAGTTCGTAATACTGAAATTGATATTCGATGTTAATAAATTCCTCTTTCCCAGCAACGAGTTTCTTGCTGTTACCAGTCTGCATTGTATATCATTCTACTTAGGCCATCATCGGTTATTTTGCTGTCCAAGTAGCAGAACTAATCATCTACTTTTAATGTCTCATTTCCTAATCGAATTCGGTCAGCGTCGCTCGATTTAATTACATTGTAACCTTCTTTCAGGACAGTACCGAATCCTTTCAACTAATTTTCCAACTCATTTGTCGTCTTTGACAGGATCGCAGTATCATTGGCAAACCTCCAGGTTTTTATTTTTTCTCCCTGAACTTTAATCTCTCCTTATTTCCTTTACGGCTTGCGCAATGCAGACTCTGAATAGTTCGGCGGATACTTCTCAAATACTGTCTCCCGTTCATATCCTGCTGTTCTGCAGTTTAACATTTGGCTTCCTGTGTTTTATCTCTCATACATTCATAATTTCAAAGAATGTTTTGCAGCCAATACTGTCAAACACTTTCTGCAAATCTGCAAATGCTATGAACGTCTCTTTTCCTTTCTTCAGTTTGTCTTTTAAGACAAGTCGTAAGGCCTGTACTGCCTGTGTTTCCTCACATTTCTCCGGAACCAGATTGTTCTTCCCCGAGGTCGGATTGCCTAGTTGTTCGATTCTTTGGTAAATAAAATGGGTCAATAAATTACAATCATGATTTACTAAACTGAAAGTTCGGTAATATTCGCACCACTCAGCGATTACCTTCTCTGTAAATGTATTACATGCTTCTCGATGTTTGAGGGTATTTCGCTTGTCTCATTTGTCTTCCATGGGAGGTGGATTGGACGGTCGTTTGTGTTCTTTTAGCGTTATATCAGATGGTTCTTTCAGTATGGTAGCTACCATCTCAACTTCATCTACTTATCCTTCTACTCCTATTACATAGTCTTCAAATTCGTTCTCTTTACTATTGATGAAGCATTCAAGTCATCCCACCAAGACAATTACCATGCTTCGTGGGGCGACACACCTGCAGAAATCTATAAAACACTTTTCAGTGCTGTAATAAACGCCAATGTTTCCACCATTAGTGCAAGACAACACAACCTTCTTGTCGCAACTCTGTCTGATAAAAATAGATACATGGCAGATAGAAACCACAATTAAATAGAAATAAATCCATCGAATGCTGTTGTCATCATCATCGATTGTCTCAGTGAACTTAAAAGAAATAGTGACATCATGAAAGAGATGTTATTTGTGTATTATTTGATCACATGCAGCTCTCAACAAACAGTCCACAACGGACGAAGTACGTAGATTTTAACTAATCGGCAGGGTCGCGCTTTGCGAACAAACTGCTCCAAATAGTGAAACAATGTTTTCAACTACTGATAAAACGCAAAGACACAAATACGTCTCTATGCTGTTAATACGCCCAGCTATTATGTTCTTAGATATTCTAGAAACAATGGCTTTCCTTTTTAATAGGATTTACCTTGTTTAAGAAACATTCCATACTTCATAAAAACGTTATATCACTTGTCTCTTCGAGTGAAAATGTTCGTAAAAATATCTCTGCTACTGATTAAAAACGCAGACCATGACTGCAGATAAAGCGCTGTTCTTCGCAAAATATTGAAATGCGGCTATGTCGTAATTACATTTAGCGTTTTCCGGAGTTTTTGCAGAATAGTACATTGCGAAATACGCAAAATTTCATTGTACCCACCGTTACAGAAGGTACCCAGTTTCATCAAAAAATGCTCATCGTATTACATTTAAAAAGTCACTGGCGGTTTATTATGTCAGTGGATAAAAAGTTATCGGAGTATTAACCACACACAGTATAAGTAATGCATCTGCTTATTGTCTGCCGTCCCAAACTTTGTTTCGATACCGTAATCAGCTTGTAAATTCTAGAAGTATGATGGGGGATCACACTTGAGATATGGATAGTATGTACTTTCTAAAGATTTTGCTTTTCGTTAGAAATGGAGATCATTGTCGACTCCATTTACAGACCATGATAGTACAGTGCCTGTGTTGTTGAGAGGTACGATGCATAGTTTCTTCCGACGTGCATGCATGTCCGAAGGAGCAGGCACTGGAGTGACTACAGCCGTTATAAAGCACATG
This sequence comes from Schistocerca americana, assembly GCF_021461395.2. Classification (NCBI taxonomy): domain Eukaryota; kingdom Metazoa; phylum Arthropoda; class Insecta; order Orthoptera; family Acrididae; genus Schistocerca; species Schistocerca americana. Next base: position 319,801,725 of record NC_060121.1, on the reverse strand, counting down.
AAATGTATTCGCATTTGCGGATACCTACAACAATGAATAGACTGACAATGAAAATTTGTGCCGGACCCGTACTCGAACCCGGATTTCCCGCTTATCACAAGCGGTCGCCTTATCATTAGACCATCCAAACACGATCCACGGCCACACTCAAAAATCCGTATGTCGTCAGCCATGTTTCTACAACCCGCAATCGTACATTTATTATGTATATTTCCGAGAAGGGGAGAGATTTTAACTGATTGTCGCTTGCCCGCTTTCGGCGAATAAATTATGGATGGATGTCTGAAGGAACTTTGCATTGCACTTGAAACCAGGTGGTAGTCAAGGGGAAGGCAGGATTATGTTAAGATTGTGGATGGGCCTGAAATCAGTTAACTATTGGTTGCCTTTTACAGTTACGCGCATTTATTTTTAAAACAGTAATTCCAGACTCAACAATAAATTTTAAAAAAATGCCACACGTTATTAATGAAGGAATAAACAACTATGTAAATAATAGTGTTTTCAGTGCGTTACAATTTAGCAATCACCATAAAATACAGATACACATAATGTTTAAAAAAACTAGCCACTGTGATTATGGTGGCTGAAGGCTTACACGCCAGGAACGGCAATTATATAAAAATTTAGAAACCCGCTGAAAAACAGCACATACGAGCAAAGGTTAATTAAAAGAAACAAGCAACCGACCGCCAAACAGGTGAAATAAGATGATGGTAAAACTTGCAACACAATCCTTAACTGCTAGATTTATTTCCAGAAGGCGACCAGGGCTATTAACTAGACATACATAACCTTTAATGTAGGCATTGCAAGATATGGTAATAAATAATACAATAATAAAACACAAGGAGCAGTCACAGACGGTGCTCCAGGAATGGACCTCTGAGAAGGTCCGGCAACAAACACTTTCGCGAGCGATGATATAGGCAGATAAGATGGTAACTCACACTAGTGGCAGTCTAACGAATGACTAATGATAATCTTCCTGAAGCTACCTGACATCCGATCAACCAAATGCAACGATGGAACAACACGCCAAAGCCGGAAAGCCGGAACCGGCGGTCTGCACTACGTCCAGAATACTGTGTTGAGAGTCCCCGCAACGAGAAAGGAATCATTACCACCACAGTAGAGGAATCACCAACCGGTCTAGAATAAAGGAAGCTGTCAAAACTACACGCGTTACCACACAGCAGCAGCAAGGAGAGGAAATGTACGCAGCCATTACACACACTAACCCCCAGGGCAGGTAACTGGGACGTTAGCGGCCACCAGGCAAGAAAAATTACCGCTGGTTCAACTTAACAAATTGTAACAAGATGAACGCAGTAAATAGTAATAAGAAGTAGAGGAAAGATAATCAGATCCGCTTTCCCCAAGCTCTCCACTCGCTGCTCTGCGCCTTGGTACCACTACGAACAGCAACACGAACCCAAGTCACTGGAGAATCGCGAGATGTCACAATGGTGGAGGTTTCTCTACTTGAATTGAAATGCACTCAAAGGCTGCAGGATCTGGCTTACGATGAGGTCGTGCACCCTCGTGACCACAGCCCTTCCATGCATGCCGCCAGCGGTCCCGACGTGACCCCGCACTGCGCGGACCTGGCTCCTCCTGAGTCCCCAACCGAACTGCCACACTCACACGACCCAGAAAAAGAACGACTTCGCCTCAAAGATAGGGCAACAGTTACTACATTTCGATAACCGCCGCTGATGCCACTAGCGGACAGCAACGCTTACGAAACGAGTGGCGCCAGTCAAGACGAGAAGCAGACAAACAACCACAACCATGCCAACTAAAGGATACAGTCTGGCCCCCAACAGAGGGCAGAAACCTACAAACTGCGCGGACCTGGCTCCTCCTGAGTCCCCAACTGAACTGCCACATTCACACGACACGGAAAAAACAACGACGACGCCCCAAAGATAGAGCAACAGTTATTACATATCGATAACCGCCGCTGCTGCCACTAGCGGACAGCAACGCTTACGAAACGAGTGGCGCCAGCCAAGACGAGAAGCAGACAAACAACCACAACCATGCCAACTAAAGGATACAGTCTGGCCTCCAACAGAGGGCAGAAACCTACAAACTGCGCGGACCTGGCTCCTCCTGAGTCCCCAACTAAACTGCCACACTCACACGACACGGAAGGAACAACGACGACGCCCCAAAGATAGGGCAACAGTTATTACATATCGATAACCGCCGCTGCTGCCACTAGCGGACAGCAACGCTTACGAAACGAGTGGCGCCAGTCAAGACGAGAAGCAGACAAACAACCACAACCATGCCAACTAAAGGATACAGTCTGGCCTCCAACAGAGGGCAGAAATCTACAAACTGCGCGGACCTGGCTCCTCCTGAGTCCCCAACTGAACTGCCACATTCACACGACACGGAAAAAACAACGACGACGCCCCAAAGATAGGGCAACAGTTATTACATATCGATAACCGCCGCTGCTGCCACTAGCGGACAGCAACGCTTACGAAACGAGTGGCGCCAGTCAAGACGAGAAGCAGACAAACAACCACAACCATGCCAACTAAAGGATACAGTCTGGCCTCCAACAGAGGGCAGAAACCTACAAACTGCGCGGACCTGGCTCCTCCTGAGTCCCCAACTGAACTGCCACATTCACACGACACGGAAAAAACAACGACGACGCCCCAAAGATAGAGCAACAGTTATTACATATCGATAACCGCCGCTGCTGCCACTAGCGGACAGCAACGCTTACGAAACGAGTGGCGCCAGCCAAGACGAGAAGCAGACAAACAACCACGACCATGCCAACTAAAGGATACAGTCTGGCCTCCAACAGAGGGCAGAAACCTACAAACTGCGCGGACCTGGCTCCTCCTGAGTCCCCAACTGAACTGCCACATTCACACGACACGGAAAAAACAACGACGACGCCCCAAAGATAGAGCAACAGTTATTACATATCGATAACCGCCGCTGCTGCCACTAGCGGACAGCAACGCTTACGAAACGAGTGGCGCCAGCCAAGACGAGAAGCAGACAAACAACCACAACCATGCCAACTAAAGGATACAGTCTGGCCTCCAACAGAGGGCAGAAACCTACAAACTGCGCGGACCTGGCTCCTCCTGAGTCCCCAACTAAACTGCCACACTCACACGACACGGAAGGAACAACGACGACGCCCCAAAGATAGAGCAACAGTTATTCCATATCGATAACCGCCGCTGCTGCCACTAGCGGACAGCAACGCTTACGAAACGAGTGGCGCCAGTCAAGACGAGAAGCAGACAACAACCACAACCATGCCAACTAAAGGATACAGTCTGGACTCCAACAGACGGCAGAAGCCTACAAACAGCACCAACGCGAGCCGCTGCACAGCTCAGTACTTCTGAAAAGTACATGCGCTGCAGTATCAGTCTGCAGCTCGTGGTCTAGTGGCTAGCGTTGCTGCCTCTGGATCACGAGGTCCCGGGTTCAATTCCCGACGAGGTTGGGGATTTTCTCTGCCTGGGGACTGGGTGTTTGTGTTGTTCTCATCATTTCATTATCATCATCATTTGTGACAGTGGCTAGATTTGATTGTGAAAAAAATTGGACTGTGTATAAATAGGGACTTAGTACCGGCGCTGATGACCGCGCAGCTGAGCGCTCCACAAATCAGACATCATCATCATCATCATCATCATCATCACCATCATCAGCTGCAGTGTCATGTCTATCCGCCGATGGCGGGCAATGTGTCGCCTGCACGGGAGTATACATAATGAATGTACGAGAACATGTTGTAGACACTTGGTTGACTACATATGGAGGTTTAGGTCTGGCCGTGAATCGTGCTGGGATAGCCTAACAGTAATGCGAGCACTTGCGATAAACGGAAATCCTGGTTCGAGTCCCGGTCTGGCACAAATTTTCACTGTCTTCATTCCGTATGGAGCTGATGGTTGTCCATATTCGCAAACGCGAATGCGTTTCATCATTTAGAGACGTCTAGATCTTTAGGTGGTGAGCGTTCCCTTCCCTTCCCTGAAAAGCCACGAAACTTTCTCTCAGTAAGGTTGAAATAGCCTATTCAGCATAACACTCTAATTACTATTTCCAGATAGGAGAAGACAACCACGAACCATATTAACAACTGAAAAGCTGTCTTACTGAAAAATTTCAATACTATACGGCGCAACAGAATTAAAGGATTGCGTTTTGGAAACAGCGTAATTGGCTGCCATTCCAACGCATCAGTTTGAGATTCGGCTCACAGGTATCTAAAACTTTCCTTTGTAATGGTGCAAAAGCGTGTCGGTCTGCGACGTCATCGTCGGTTCAAAGACGCTTCAAATAGCAAAGTGCCGACACATGCGGACAAAAAGGACAGAGCTCGGAAGTTCATGTGCCGTGTGTCCAAAATGTTTTCCTATTGCTCGCCACACTGTGAATTGTCGTTTCCAACCCCGAAATGTGTGGGAATCAACGTCTCAAGGAAAAGGGTGGTTTCATTATGGCCCTTTACACCACGTCCAGGAGCTTTTTGTGTCGATTTTGAGCGGCGGTGTGTTTGATATGTTTTCCTCGGCCACCCACAAGAAAACCGTGTCATTTCTACGCTGCCGTCTCGCGATTATGACCTCCATAGCAGAGGCTTCAAAAGAAGAGGTGAAATGTAGTTAACAGGGGCTGCGACAAGCTTCTCATCGTGTGACGCATGTCCATGGCGTCGTTGGGAACAATTGTGGTGAAATTTGGTGCCAATGTGACATCGTTAATGCACTTCATACGTAACATGAATTTCTGAGTTCTGGCCTTTCTTTCGCATGTGCGGACACTTTAATGTGTGAAACGTCGCCGAGCCGAGGGCGGCGTAGCTGGGCGACACGCTTTTGCACCGTTACAAAGGAAGGCCGTGGGCACTTTTGAACCAAATGTTAAATTTAGCCGGCCGAAGTGGCTGTGCGGTTAAAGGCGCTGCAGTCTGGATCCGCAAGACCGCTACGGTCGCAGGTTCGAATCCTGCCTCGGGCATGGATGTTTGTGATGTCCTTAGGTTAGTTAGGTTTAACTAATTCTAAGTTCTAGGGGACTAATGACCTCAGCAGTTGAGTCCCATAGTGCTCAGAGCCATTTGAACCATTTTGTTAAATTTATGCGCCGCAGAGGGAGACAACTGCGGGGTTTAGAAAAAGTGAGCCTCTTGTTCTGTTGCGCAGCGTATTTGTCAGCGATTTTCGAGACTCTTTCTCATCCATTCCCAGCTCGCTACTAGTGCTGCGTTTGAGAACGACACGAACGGCTCTAACATTTAAGTCACAGCTCGGGAAATCTTGGGCCGATACGATGGAAGACTTCAATCTTCCATTGCAGCAGACTCCATTACCGAGATGAGAAAGGCCCCAAGTGGCTACACACACACACACACACACACACACACACACACACACACACACGACTCGCTACCTCGTTATAGCAAGTGACTAAGCGAACCAGCAGGCCCAGAGCCGTCTCAGGGAATTTCTGCGGCGTCACCTCCGCCTGTTCAAAAGGCGTGGCAAGCGATTACGTCACGCAGTATTGTGACAGGCAGTGTACTGCTCACTAATTTAAATTGCAATCACGTACGAGCACCTCCCCTTTACTTAACGTTATACACTGATCCCGGAGAGGTGGTCAGTGAAGCCTTATCGACGTGTTACACTACTGGCCATTAAAATTGCTACACCACGAAGATGACGTGCTACAGACGCGAAATTTAACCAACAGGAAGAAGATGCTGTGATATACAAATGATCAGCTTTTCAGAGCATTCACACAAGGTTCGCGCCGGTGGCGACACCTACAACGTACTGACATGAGGAAATTTTCCAACCGATTTCTCATACACAAACGGCAGTTGACCGGCGTTGCCTGGTGAAACGTTGTTGTGATGCCTCGTGTTAGGAGGAGAAATGCACACCATCACGTTTCCGACTTTTATAACGGTCGGATTGTAGCCTATCGCGATTGCGGTTTATCGTATCGCGACATTGCTGCTCGCGTTGGTCGAGATCCAATGACTCTTAGCAGAATATGGAATCAGTGAGTTCAGGAGGGTAATTCGGAACGCCGTGCTGGATCCCAACGGCCTCGTATCACTAGCAGTCGAGATGACACTCATCTTATCCGCATGGCTGTAACGGATCGTGCAGCCACGTCTGATCCCTGAGTCAACGGATGGGGACGTTTGCAAGGCAACAACCATCTGCACGAACAGTTCGACGACGTTTGCAGCAGCACGGACTATCAGCTCGGAGACCATGACTGCGGTTACCCTTGACGCTGCATCACAGAGAGGAGCGCCTGCAATGGTGTACTCGACGACGAACCTGGGTGCACGAATGGCAAAACGTCATTTTTTCAGATGAATCCAGGTTCTGTTTACAGCATCATGATGGTCGCAACCGTGTTTGGCGACATCGCGGTGAACGCCTATTGGAAGCGTGTATTCGTCTTCGCCATAGTGGCGTATCACCTGGCGTGATGGTTTGGGGTGCCATTGGTTACACGTCTCGGTCACCTCTTCTTCGCATTGACGGCACTTTGAACAGTGGACGTTACACTTCAGGTGTGTTACGACCCGTGGCTCTACCCTTCATTCGATCGCTGCGAAACCCTACATTTCAGCAGGATAATGCACGACCGCATGTTGCAGGTCCTGTACGGGCCTTTCTGGATACGGAAAATTTATGACTGCTGCCCTATCCAGCACATTCTCCAGATCTCTCACCAATTGAAATCGTCTGGTCAATGGTGGCCGAGCAACTGGCTTGTCACAATACGCCAGTCACTACTCTTGATGAACTGTGGTATCGTGTTGTAGCTGCATGGGCAGCTGTACCTGTACACGCCATCCAAGCTCTGTTTGACTCAATGCCCAGGCTTATCAAAACCGTTATTACGGCCAGAGGTGGTGGTTCTGGGTACTGATTTCTCAGGATCTATGCACCCAAATTGCGTGAAAATGTAATCACATGTCAGTTCTAGTATAATATATTTGTCCAATGAATACCCGTTTATCATCTGCATTTCTTCTTGGTGTAGCAATTTTAATGACCAGTAGTGTATTTAGTTGAATACCATATTGCGCCTCTGTAACACAGGGTTGCATGTGTTACAATGCAAGACCGGTATTAACAAGATAACTGACTGCCATAGGTGTCAAGGCGTCTGACTGCCATGCAGAGGACCCGGGTTCAATTCCCGATACTGCCAGGGATTTTTCCTTTTTGGGAAGGCTGGAACAGGGTGCAGTCAGTATAGAGATGCGAGCTGTTTAAAATAGAAGTAGCAGCCCCAACGGCTGGGAAGGTGTTAAGTCTGGGAGAGCGGTGAGTTGGCCACACGCCCCTCCATCTACTTTTTTGTTCAGTCTTCTGACTAGTTTGATGCGGCGCGCCACGAATTCCTCTCCGGTGCCAACCTCTCCATTTCAGAGGTCGCACTTGCAACCCACGTCCTCAATTATTTTCCGGATGTATTCCAGTCGTCGTGTTCCTCTACAGTTTTCACACTCTGTTCAAATGTGTGTGAATTCCTAAGGGGCCAAACTGCTGAGGTCATCGGTCCCTAGACTTACACACTACTTAAACTAAGTCATGCTAAGAACAACACACACACACACACACACACACACACACACACACACACACATGCCCGAGGGACGAGTCGAACCTCCGGCAGGAGGGGCCGCGCAATCCGTGACATGGCGCCCTAAACCGAGCGGCTACTACGCGCGGCTCACCCTCTGTATTTCCCTTTAGTAGTATGGAAGTTATTCCGTGACGTCTGAACAGGTGTGCTACCATCCTGTCTCTTCATCTTATCAGTTTCTTCCATATTTTCCTCTCCTTGCCGATTCTACGGAGAACTTCTTCATTGCATACTTTATCAGTCCACTTAATTTTCAACATTTTTATGTAGGACCACATCTCAAATGCTTCGATTCCCTTCTGCTCCGGTTTTCCCGCAGTCCGCGTTTCACTACCGTAACTACCATACGATGCTATGCTTCAATCGAAAATTCTCAAATTAAGGCCTGTATTTGATATTAGTAGATTTTCTTGGCCAGGAATGACCTTCTTGCCAGTGCTAGCTTGCTTTTTATGTCCTCCTTGCTCCGTCCGTCATCAGTTGTTTTGCAGACTGGGTTGCAGAATTCCTACACTTAGTCCACTTCATGATCACCGACCCTGATATTAAGTTTCTCGTTGTTCCCATTTCTGCTACTTTTCGTTACTTTTGTCTTTCTTCGATTTACTCTCAGTCCATATTCTGTACTCGTCAGACTGTTCATTCCATTCAGCAGATCCTGTATTCCTTATTCATTTTCACAGAGGATAGCAATATTATCAGTGAATGGTATCATTGATGTCATTTCATCTTGTGTTTTAATTTCACTCTTGAACCTTTCATTCCCGTCATTACAACTAAAAGAAAACAGCTCCCGGTCACTAATTTTTAACGAATTAACCGGATTTCAACACAGTTAGGAGTGTCTTCCTCAGAATTTAAACCAAAGAATGGTCTATAACGTGGACACAGAGTTATGACTAAAAACGTATGATAGAAATTATAAGTACTGAATTATCGTGAAAGACTGACAGTACTTATATGTCATTTATAAAATAATGTTTTTATAATAATGTACTTATAATTTGTATCATACGTTTTAGTCATAATTCTGTGACCATGTTATAGACCATTCTTTGGTTTAGATTCTGAGGAAGACACTCCTAGCAGTGTTGTAACCCGGTTAATTCTTTAAAAACTAGTTACCGAGGGATGTTTTCTTTTAATTGTAACTATTCACGGTCTCTGAACGTGCAGCCATGTACAAAATTTCCGTCATTATTTCTTCGATGTATCGATTTAACAGTAGGGGCGAAAGACTACACACCTGTCTTACACAGTTTTTAATCCGAGCACTTAGTTCTCGGAGTTCAGCACTTATTGTTTCCTCCTTGCTCTTTACCCTTCTTTACCTATAGCTTGCCCCTGTTTTACTGAGACTTTCGAACATCATTTTTGTTTAGTCTTGCAATCATTATCAACCACAGCGTCAGAATTGCCGCTCTCGTGCCTTTATCAATCCTAAAGCCAAACTGATCGTCATCTAACACATCATCAATCTTGTTTCCATGCACCTGTATATTATTCTTGTCAGCAACGTAGATGCATGAGTTGTTAAGCCGTTTATGCAATAACTCTCACACTTGTCGGATCTTCCAATCTTCGCCATTGTGTGCATGATGTTTTTCCCAAAGTCACGTGGTATAAGCCAGACTCGTACCTTCCTGTGCCTCCTGTGCAATTACATTACACTCTATTACTACTCGCAGAACGCAGATTGCGTATCGTCTTCGTATTACTCAGTACTGATGCTCTTGAAGCCTGCGACAAATCTGACAAGGGGAAGGCCAAGACACGGCCAACAGATTCGGCACAAATTTGGTAGGTCGCTTGTGTACATCATAAAACGAAGGAATCTAAGGTATTTTGGGTCAACACCCCGCGTTTTTGAGAAAATCTCCCCTAAAAGTTAAGACGAGCGATCGACTCAAAGTTGGCGGACTCGATAGATAATTGTAAATATGGGGTCCGAAAACACATACTTTTCCAGAAATCGAGGTAAGAAACTTTACAACTGCCACTTCTGTACCCACAGAGTCAACGCTTTTCGCCGATAGCGCAACGGCCAAGGTAAATGGCTGCGAATGTCGAGGAAACGTAGTGGATGTTATTCTTTTGGTTTGTATTTTTCCATATCTCAGTTGATAGGGATAGGAGGGTTAATAAGGTAAGTAAATCAACAAGGAATGATAATAAGGTAGGCAAATAAATTTCTCAAACCTCTTGGGATAGTAAAAAACTAAAATGTTACTCTAGGTCACTTTACAATGGCTCTTCCAGTCACTGTTACGTGTCCTCACTTTTCTTCGAACAACTAGATGGATGGCACTTGTCATATAAACATTCGAAACAAATATACACACGGGACCAAGAGCATCTAATGAATGCAATCTTTCGACGGCTACACTGTTCCTTCCCTATGATATGACGAAGAGGCAACCGGGACAACATAACTCTCCCCGCGTGCTTTCTATCCCGTGCCTCGTTGTAAACAAGCGTCGCACGGTTGGCTGTCTGTGATCCCTCGTGAGGAAGTCGCAGCACTTTTATTCGGAGTTGTTTTCATGTGACATGGCTTTAAAGCTTAATACTTTACTAACTCACGGCGTTTGGGAAATTAGTTTGCCTACCTTATTATTATCATTCCTTATTGATTTACTTACCTTATTAACCTTCCTATCCCTATCAATTGAGATATGGAAAAATACAAACGAAAAGAACAACATCCACTGTTTCTTTTTTTTTAAATCTCTTTTTGTTCGTTTTCGTTCGTTGTATCTGCTCGGGGCGGACGTCGAAAGACACCCATTTCAGTTAGTTGTTGATGCATTAAATCAGTTTTTTTTATTACAGAGGGCAGCTAACCCTCTGACCAAACACTCTGAGTTACCGTGCCGGCGGTTTCTTCGAGATTCGAACCCGGGTTTTCCGTTTACCAGCCAGTTACCTTGGCCGTTGCGTTTTTTTTTTTTTTTTTTTTTTTTTTAAGTCTCATTTTGTTCGCTTTGCTTCGTTGTATCTGCTCGGGGCGAACGTCGCAAGACACCCGTTTCAGTTCGTCGTTGATCCATTAACTCAGTTTTTTTATTACAGAGGGCAGTTAACCCTCTGACCGAACACGCTGAGCTACTGTGCTGGCGTTATCAGCGCTGTCGGAGATAGGTGTTAAACATGTGAGTACAGAAGCGGCAGTTGTAAAAGTTTCTTACCTCGATTTCTGGAAAAGTATGCGTTTCGGACACCATACCTGATGATGAAAAATACTCTATTTACAATTATCTATCGATCCCGCCAATTTTGAGTCCATCGCTCGTCATAATCTTTAGGGGTGATTTTCTCAAAAACGTGGGGGTGTTGACCCAAAATATCTTAGATTCCTTCGTTTTAGGGTGTACACAAGCGACCTACCAAATCTGAGCCGAATCGGTTGCCAGTCTCTGAGGCCTTCCCCTTGTGAGCCGACCAGCGACGGGTGGCTGTTAAATCAGGGGGGCGCTGAACTCTTGCGTTCTTGGAGGTGTGGCGCTGCCCGCTCTTTCCGTTGACGCGCGGGTCAGCGCCTTCTTGATCTCGTTTCGCTGCGCTGCGCTTTTCGGTGTACAGTCAATGTTTTAGGACAGCACACATACATTCTATGCACCAGAGTGAATAGTCTTTTTGTTGCCACTTTTCCCAATGAGTTTAGAAATCCTGATGGAATGTTATCTATCCTTTTAGCCTTATGTGATCCTAAATTTTCCTGAGCTCTTTTAAATTCTGATTCTAATACTGGATCACCTATGTCGTCTAAACTGACTCATGTTTCTTCTTCCATCACGTCATCAGACATGTGCTCCCTCATACAGGCCTTTAGTGTACTCTTTCCGCCTATCACTCTCTCCACTGCATGTAACAGTGAATTCCCGTTACACTATTAATGTTACCACCCCTGCTTTTAATTTCACTGAACGTTGTTTTGATTTTTCTATATGCTGAATCGGTCCTTCCGACAATCATTTATTTTAGATTTGTTCACATTTTTCGTGCAGCCATTTCGACTTAGCTTCCCTGCATTTCCGATTTATAACATGTATTTCTGTATCCCTGAATTTCCCTGAACATTTTTGTTCTGCCTTCTTTTATCGATAAATTGAAATATTTCTTCTGTTACCCATGGCTTCTTCGCAGTTGCCTTCTTTGTACCTACGTTTTTCTTTACAACCCTTGTAATTGCCCTTTTTAAAGATACCTATTCCTCTTCAGCTCTGCTGCTTACTGAGCTATTCAGTATCGCAGTATCTATAGCCATAGAGAGTTACAAGCGTATCTCATCATTCTTTAGTATTTCCGTATCCTATTTCATTCTTTCTGACTAGTCTCTTAAACTTCAGCCCACTCGCCATCACTACTACATTGTGGTCTGAGTCTATGTCTGCTCCTGGGTACGCCTTACAATCCGGTATCTGCTTTCAGAATCTCTGCATGACCGTGATGTAATCTGAAATCTTCCCGTACTTCCCTCCCCTTTCCGAGTATACCTCACCCTCTTGTGATTCTTGAACATAGTTTTCGCTATTACTAGCTGACATTTATTGCAGAACTCAATTAGTCTCTCTCCTCTCTCATTTCTAGCGCCAAGCCCATATTCTCCAGTAATCTTTTCTTCTTCTCCTTCACCTGCAATCGCATTCCAGTCCACCATGACCGATTTTCATCTTCCTTTACAACTGAATGACCCGTTCAGTATCATCATATCCTTTCTCTACCTCTTCAGCTTGAAGGTTCAGCATGTGTACCTGCACTACCATTGTCAGTGTTGGTTTGATGTCGATTCTGATGAGAACAACGCTGTCACTGAACTGTTCACGGTAACTCACACTCTGCATACTTTCCTTTTCATAATGAATCCTGCTCCCGTTATACCTTTTTTCTGCTGCAGCTGATTTACCCTACCCTCATCTAACCAGAAATTCTTCTTTCCATTTCCACCATACCGCACCCAAATGACGGAAGAGGATGACTAGGCGGCCAATTGGCACTGAATGGTCCATCAGCGCTCCAGCGCAAAACTGGCAGTAATACGTATTTTAACCTATTTTAACCTTAGTTGTGCATCCTTGTGAACTCATATCTTAATACGCACCTGAATGGTTCAAATGGCTCTAAGAACTATGGAACTTAATATCCGAGGTCATTAGTCCTCTAGACTTAGAACTACTTAAACCTACCTAACCTAAGGACATCATACACATCCATGTCCGAGGCAGGATTCGAACCTGCAACTGTATAAATAATTTTTAAAACTGTAGCGGATGTTATCATTGACAATCAATAACATTTGTCGATGTCCCGTGGAGAGAAATGTTCGTGAAGCCCCAGACCAGAGTTACCATCTTCTGCATGGTTTCCGTGACCGAATATCTTGATTGCGCCATGCATTACACAGCGATAGGTATTCTACTTACAGGCTGTCCAAGGAAGAATGGTCAGTATTCAGCGGTATGACAGGAACGATCATTCAGCGCAAAAAATTTTCGAATACGGGTTCAAAAATACCTTAAGAGCTGTGGGCGCTTCTTCATTTTCCATACCACGAAACAATTCTCTTCTGTTGCAAGTTCTTTGTCTTCCATATTATGAGTAGTGGTAGTAGGGACAAAGACAAGAAAAAACTATCCAGTAAACATGTGCTCTAAAGTGCGACCTTAAGTGCTATGAGCACTTTTTCAGTGGAAGACATGCGTTTCACAATAGATGAGATGAACAAGTGCTCATAGCTGTTAAGATACGCACTTTAGAGCCCATCTTCATAACACATTTTTGCTTCGAGTGAGCGTTCCTGTTATATCCCAGAATACTGACCATTCCTCCTGGGACGCCCGGGTGTCGATGTTGACGTAGATGTAGAATGATATTGGACGACAGAGTCTTACATCATATCTACGCGTTTGATACCTTTTCGCGAAGCTCGAAGTTGCCGTGGAGAGGAAGCTTAGAGTAGGAATGTCTCTGTGGGGTGACCATCCAGATTCAAGGAGCATAACTTTCGTCGCCAGTCTACATTGCCCCCAAAGGTCACGTAGCGTCGTTGTGTTTTCCTACGAACAAAAAAAATTGCTCCTCCGTTTAATTATTTCGGTTTGCATCCATAGCAGGCACACGAAAGTAGTGAGGAATAGTCAAAATGTGATTAGTGACAAACTTCACATAAGAATCAGGGACTACGAGGTAGACGAAACAGAAAGAATTCTGCTAACTAAGAAGACAAATAAAAAAAATAAGAAAAATAGATACAGCGAATAGCACATAAAAAGCAAACTAACACGGATAAAGAGTGTACTTCTGGCCAAAAGTGGTCTGCTCTATCAAATATTGGTCTTTATTTGAGGAGCAAGTTTCTGAGAATGTACATTTGGAGAACAGCATTATATGGATGTGAATCATGAACTGTGGGGAAATACGAAAATGAGAGTTACAAGATTCGAACCTGCGAACGTAGCATCAGCGCGGTCCCGGACTCAAGCGTCTAGAACCGCTCGGTCACAGCGGTCGGCTTACTAAACGGGTGCGCATAAAATGCCCACGTTAGATTTATTGAATTGCACATTTCCTCCATTGTCCATATGCTAGTTACGTTGTTCTATATGTAATATATACAAATAAAAATATCCATGTACATGTTTTAAGACGAAAATGAAAGTACCATCTCCAATCAGTAAGGACACAGGCTTATAAAGGTTCTGTTACAAACAGAAATTTGCAATAGTTCTCCACATGAGATAAACATTATTTCGTCATTCCCACATTTTAGTAAAACCCCAAGGTTATTCTTACTTGATCACTGTTCCTACCCAGTAGCAGAATCTTTGCAACATGTGAATTACGAAACGTAAAAGAAAAGCGAGCAAAATACCTTTATACAAGTAACGCAAGCTGTCCTGTAGATTAAGCCAATCGATCAAACTCACTCCTCAAAAAAGGTGAACTTATATTTACATAACATCAAATATTACAGTATGTACTTATATTAAACTAATAATAAAACGTCAGAACCTATTAAAAACGCGAATGCTTGGAAAAAAATAAACGTGAGGCGAACCACCACCATATCACGCACCTGTATGGGAAACAGTAACGCAACCCACTACGCTTTTTTTTCTTTTTTTTTTTTTGTTAATCTCATTTTGTTCGTTAAAGATCGTTCTATTTGTTCGTGGTGAACTTCCGATTATGCTTGTTCAAATTCATCGTTCATCCATTAACTCAGTTTTTTATTACAGAGAGCGGCTAACCCTCTGACCGAATACGCTGAGCTACTGTGCCGGCGTTAAAACCGACAATTCGCGTGGTGCGAGGTGCATGATATGGCGGTGGTTCGCGTCACGTCTAATTTTTTTCCAAACTTTCGCGTTTTTAATAGGTAATATTGCGTATACATAGAAAGAAGGATCCTTTATTGTATGATTATATGATAGCGGAACAAATACTGCGCAGTGGTTAGACACTGGACTCGCATTCGGGAGGACGACGGTTCAATCCCGCGTCCGACCATCCTGATTTAGGTTTTCCGTGATTTCCCTAAATCGCTCTAGGCAAATGCCGGGATGGTTCCTTGCAAAGGGCACGGCCGACTTCCTTCCCCGTCCTTCCCTAATCCGACGAGACCGATGACCTCGCTGTCTGGTCTCCTTCCCCCAAACAACCAACCAACAAATACTGGTAGCGGTTACTTCTGTAAAATATCTGGGAGTATGCGTACGGAACGATCTGAAGTGGAATGATCATATAAAATTAATTGTTGGTAAGGCGGGTGCCAGGTTGAGATTCATTGGGACGGTCCTTAGAAAATGTAGTCCGTCAACAAAGGAGGTGGCTTACAAAACACTCGTTCGACCTATACTTGAGTATTGCTCATCAGTGTTGGATCCGTACCAGGTCGGGTTAACAGAGGAGATAGAAAAGATCCAAAGAAGAGCGGCGCGTTTCGTCACAGAGTTATTTGGTAAGCGTGATAGCGTTACGGAGATGTTTAGCAAACTCAAGTGGCAGACTCTGCAAGAGAGGCGCTCTGCATCGCAGTGTAGCTTGCTGTCCAGGTTTCGAGAGGGTGCGTTTCTGGATGAGGTATCGAATATGTTGCTTCCCCTAGTTATACCTCCCGAGGAGATCACGAATGTAAAATTAGAGATATTCGAGCGCGCACGGAGGCATTCCGGCAGTCGTTCTTCCCGCGAACCATACGCGACTGGAACAGGAAAGGGCGGTAATGCAGTGGCACGTAAAGTGCCCTCTGCCACACACCGTTGGGTGGCTTGCGGAGTATAAATGTAGCTGTAGATGTAAATGTTGCTTCAAGCTTTATCGTAGCTATGTCACTAACTGAAATTTAATTATAATTAACAGTACCAAGAACAATGCAGTTTTGGTGGATTTTCAGTGTGTCGTTGCTTTCAAATGGGATACTCTCGTAATATGCAAGGTACAATAATTCTTTCGCCGCGAATATGATGTTTCTCATTATTTTATTGCAACGAATCACACAGTTAACAACGGGTTTTCAAATGATTCTCAACTTGCGGGTGCTCAGAAGCGGCATATATACGTATAGACTTGAAATGAATGCCAATATGGCGCCTCAAAACTCTGTGCTGAAGGGAGATTGCGTGCGAGGCCCACGAGAAAGACAGGCCGCGGCGCGTACGTCACGAAGGTAGTCCTGAACTCGCTCACTCGCTCAGCTCAGCAGACAAAATGCGTTTGTAAACCTGTTAACTCGCAGCTGGGCGTGTAAGTATTAACGAGAATTGTATCTTCCACTCGAATCTGCTATTATAAAGTCTTACTGATTAACAGTACTACAGCAAAATTTAATTTAATTCAGTACTCGATATAAATGGTGTAACGGTGTGTTTACAGCATTTAGTCTCTTCTGCTTAACAGTACTCATTACATGCTGGAAGTGGTACCTTATGCAACTGATAATCATTTTAGCATGATTTCACTTTATTGTACGCCAGTACAGCCGTAACAAATTATAAGTAGGCCCATGGACTTCCCATCACTATAGGACTAATAACAGTAGAAGTTTCAGTTTTCGTTTCTACGGACACGTTTAGTTACGAGTTAACAGGTGTAGAAACGTAATTTGTCTGATGATTTGAGCGAGCGAGCGAGCGCAGGACCATCTTCTTGATATATACCAAGATTGTATCTCTTCTTTCGGACATGTGCGAAAGAACATATCACCGGTGACTATACAGCTTGTTAGAATGAAATTACAATGAAATGAACACCCTTAGATGCTTACAGGCGTTGACATACGTCAACGGGGACAGATGAAAATGTGTGCCCCGACCGGGACTCGAACCCGGGATCTCCTGATTACATGGCAGACACTCTATCCATCTGAGGCACCGAGGACGCAGAGGATAGTGCGACTGCAGGGATTTATCTCTGGCACGCCTCCCGCGAAACCCACATTCTCAACGTATTGTCCCGCACTACATTCGTAGTGCCCCCGCCCATTATACTCATTACTCGCGGCGCGTTGCCGATTCCCGTAAGAATTCAGGCACTGTTTGTGCATTCGCACAGAAGAAGGAGATGGTCAAGTGGCCGGTGAGCCTTAACTATATATATACTAAGATGGTATCTGTTCTTTCGGACATGCCCGAAAGATGGTAGATACCATCGGTGACCATGCAGCTCGTTAGAATGAAATTACAATGAAATGAACACCCTTAGATGCTTACAGGCGTTGACATACGTCAACGGGGACAGATGAAAATGTGTGCCCCGACCGGGACTCGAACCCGGGATCTCCTGATTACATGGCAGACACTCTATCCATCTGAGGCACCGAGGACGCAGAGGATAGTGCGACTGCAGGGATTTATCTCTGGCACGCCTCCCGCGAAACCCACATTCTCAACGTATTGTCCCGCACTACATTCGTAGTGCCCCCGCCCATTATACTCATTACTCGCGGCGCGTTGCCGATTCCCGTAAGAATTCAGGCACTGTTTGTGCATTCGCACAGAAGAAGGAGATGGTCAAGTGGCCGGTGAGCCTTAACTATATATATACTAAGATGGTATCTGTTCTTTCGGACATGCCCGAAAGATGGTAGATACCATCGGTGACCATGCAGCTCGTTAGAATGAAATTACAATGAAATGAACTCCCTTAGCTGCTTACAGGCGTTGACATACGCCAACGGGGACAGATGAAAATGTGTGCCCCGACCGCGGTTCGAACCCGGGATCTCCTGCTAACGAACAAAATGAGATTAAAAGCAGGAGATCCCGGGTTCGAGTCCCGGTCGGGGCACACATTTTCATCTGTCCCCGTTGACGTATGTCAACGCCTGTAAGCAGCTAAGGGTGTTCATTTCATTGTAATTTCTATCTCCTTGGCGTACGCGCCGCGGCCTGTCTTTCTCGCAGGCCTCGATTGCGTGCATGTGACGTAGGTGGCGTTGTGCCATCTCATTGGTCAACGCTCAGACGCACGCTCAGGATATCTGCCGTGCTAGATATTGCTCTGCACGTTCGGAAAGACTCCCTAAAGCCGGCGGCAAACGAACCGTGTTGTCGAACGTTAACGTTGAGCATGCCAAGTTCAACGTGCTGCTGAACGTGCGACTTGTGCACACGGTTCGTGGGTCCCAACGTGGTATACGTGATCGCAACACACTCCGGCGGCAGTTTGCGGGATGTTTCTAGTTCGTAAATCACACTGTTTACTAAACGGGCGCGCGTAAAATTCCCACGTTAGCTCTATTGAAACGCACATTTCCTCCATCGTCCACGAAAAGGTAAGTACCATGTCCAATGAATAAGGACACAGTCTTATAAAAGGTCCATTACAAACAGTGCGCTACAAATTTGGACTACTTCTTCGCATAAGATAAACATTATTTCATCATTGCCACATTTTAGTAAAACCCCAAGGTCAGTCTTACTTGATGACTGTTCCTACCCAGTAGCTGCATCTTTGCAATGTGAGTTACGAAGCGTAAAAGAAAAAGGAGCAAAATAACTTTTTACAAGTAGCGCAAGCTGTCCTGTAGATTAAGCCAATCGAACAAAGTCACCTGTCAAAAAAAGTTGAACTTATATTTACATAACATATAATAGTATTTATTTACATTAAACTAATAATAAAGTATCAGAACCTAATAAAAACGCGAAAGTTAGGAAAAAAATTTGGAAGTATCAAGACGGGAACTACCGCCCAACTACTAACTGGGCAGTGGCGCTACTCATTACGGTAAATTAACATCACTTCTTTTGTATATAATCATATTATGTTACCCCTTGCTGAAAACCGTGATCGTAGATATGTTACTAATTGAAATTTAATTATAACAAATTGTTTTTGGGTGGATCTTCAGTGTGTCGCTGCCTTCAAATAGCCTACTCTCATAATACGCAAGTTACAACAATTCTTTTGCCACGAATATGATGTTTTTCATTATTTTATTGGAACGAATCACACAGCTAACAACTGGTTTTCCAGTGATTCTTAATTTGCTGGTGCTCAGAAACGGCATATATACATATAGGCTTGAAATGAGTGCCAATATGGCGCCTCCCAACTCTGTACTGAAGAGAGACGGCGTGCGTGTGACGTAGTGGCGTTGTGCCATCTCATTGGTCAACGATCTGACGTGCCAGATATTGCTCTGCACGCTCGGAAAGACTCCCGAACGTGCTATTCCACGCTATGACGTCAGAAACTCGACACGCTCAACGCTCGGATGCACGGTCCGTGTGCAGACGGCTTTAAGCGAGTCCCCGCAAACGGAGCGGCTGGCTGCGTTCGTTGGCCTAGCGTGTACGCACCTTTACACGAACCAGACGTAGACCTGCGGCATCAGTGGTCCGGCCTTGAGGCTCGCCAGCCGGCGGGACGCGAGGCGGGGGTGTGTACTACGTCACGCCGGGCCGCCAGACAGCCAATGGGCGCGCATGCGCAGCCGGCGCTACCCACGGCCGTGACCCGCGGCAGGTGGCGGCTCGGCACCCCCCGGGCCGCGGCGCGACCCCGTGTCGGCCCACATCTGCCGCTGCTGACCCGGAGCGACCCCCGGTGGCCGGGCCGCGACCCCGAGCCGACCCGCCCCCGCCGCCACACTGGGACACGGGCGGCCAGGTCAGGGTGCCGCTCGGCACAACCCCGCTGCTCCGGTCAAGGCCGGTCGCCGCACCAAGGGGTCCGCACTCTCTCTCTCTCTCTCTCTCTCTCTCTCCCACTCCCTCACACACACACAAACCTCGCCGCCGCGAGATCAATCCTATCCACGCTGCAAGGCGCCACACATCTGCTGTCATGTGCACAAACAAGCCAGTCTCCAACTACACTTGCAAAACCTCAGTAAACTATTTTTGTGTTCTTTTTTGCCTCTCGCGTAACCCCGGTCAGATTAAAGATGCTGTGATGTTCGGAGGTGATTTCACATCCATTTGATGTTCTACGTTCCAATCACTCAGGTGACAAAAGTCATGAGATAGCACATATAAAGAATATGTACACAATGTACACTACTGGCCATTAAAATTGATACACCACGAAGATGACGTGCTACAGACGCGACATTTAACCGACAGGAAGAAGATGCTGTGATACGCAAATGATTAGCTTTTCAGAGCATTCACACGAGGTTGGTGCCGGTGGCGACACCCACAACGTGCTGACATGACGAAAGTTTCCAACCGATTTCTCATACACAAACAGCAGTTGATCGCTGTTGCCTGGTGAAACGTTGTTGTGCTGCCTCGTGTAAGGAGGAGAAATACGTACCATCACGTTTCCGACTTTGATAAAGGTCGGATTGTAGCCTATCGCGATTGCGGTTTATCGTATCGCGACGTTGCTGCTCGCGTTTGGTCAAGATCCAATGGCTGTTAGCATAATATGGAATCGGTGGGTTCAGGAACGCCGTGCTGGATCCCAACGGGCTCGTGTCACTAGCAGTCGAGATGACAGCCATCTTATCCGCATGGCTGTAACGGATCGTGCAGCCACGTCTGATCCCTGAGTCAACAGATGGGGACGTTTGCAAGACAACAACCATCTGCACGAACAGTTCGACAACGTTTGCAGCAGCATGGACTATCAGCTCGGAGACCGTCGCTGCGGTCACCCTTGACGCTGCAACACAGACAGGAGCGCCTACGATGGCGTCCTCAACGACGAATCTGGGTGCACGAATGGCAAAACGTCATTTTTTCGGATGAATCCAGATTCTGCTTACAGCATCATGATGGTCGCATCCGTATTTGGCGACATCGCGGTGAACGCACATTGGAAGCGTGTATTCGTCATCGCCATACTGGCGTATTACCCGGCGTGCTGGTATGCGGTGCCATTGGTTACACGTCTCGGTCACCTCTTGTTCGCATTGACGGCACTTTGAACAGTGGACGTTACATTTCAGATGTGTTACGACCCGTGGCTCTACCCTTCATTCGATCCCTGCGAAACCCTACATTTCAGTAGGATAATGCACGGACGCATGTTGTAGGTCCTATACGGGCCTTTCTAGATACAGAAAATGTTCGACTGCTGCCCTGGCCAGCACATTCTCCAGATCTCTCACCAGCTGAAAACGTCTGGTCAATGGTGGCCGAGCAACTGGCTCGTCACAATACGCCAGTCACTACTCTTGATGAACTGCGGTATCGTGTTGAAGCTGCATGGGCAGCTGTACCTGTACACGCCATCCAAGCTGTGTTTGACTCAATGCCCAGGCGTATCAAGGCCGTTATTACGACCAGATGTGGTTGTTCTGGGTACTGATTTCTCAGGATCTATGCACCCAAATTGCGTGAAAATGTAATCAAGTGACAGTTCTAGTATAATATATTTGTCCAATGAATACTCGTTTATCATCTGCATTTCTTCTTGGTGTAGCAATTTTAATGGACAGTAGTGTACATTTTCCCATATGTGTCTCTCAGATGACCACAAATATAGAATCAGAGTAATTAGAAAATTAAAAACCGCATCTGTCTCAAACATTGACAGTATTGAAAATCCCTGGCAGATTAAAACTGTGTGCCGGACGGGCTTCGAAGCCGGAACTTGCCGACTGATGGCTATCCAAGCACGACTCGCCACTCTCCCTCGAAACCTTACTTCGCCAGTGCCTCATCTTGTACCTTGCAGGTACGAGTCTCGGTCCGGCTCATGGTTTTAATGTGCCAGGAACTTTCGAATCAGCACACGTTCCCGGCAGAATGAAAATTCTTTCTGGAAACAGTCTCCAAGGCGGTGGCTAAGCCATATCTCTGCGGTATTCTTTCTTCAAGTAGTGCTAGTTCTGCAAGGTATGCACGAGAAATTCTGTGATATTTGGAAGACAAGTGACGAGGCACTGGCGAAGTTGAAGCTGTGAAGGGATGGTGAGAAGGATCGTGAGTCGTGCTCGGGTAGCTCAATCTGTATAGCATTTGCCCGCAAAAGGCAAAGGTTCCAGGTTCAAGTCCCGGTCCCGCACACGCTTTTAACCTGGAGGAACTTTCAAATCGACGCACACTTCGCCACGGAGTGAAAATTCGTTCTAAATTGACAATATTACAAATCTTTAACATAGTGCAGCTCTTCAGCAACCGTGAATTGTTCAGAAATTAATAAATTCAGCCTTCAGTTGCAAGGTAAAATTTTATTATTTTAACTAGGTTTCGATGCCAATAATGGTATTTTCTTCAGAACAAAAATTAAATTATTTTGAGGGCCAAACGTTGGTCATGTCACAGAATAACGTTTGGCCGCTAAAATATTTTTTTTTCTGAAGAAGACACCATTATTGCATCGAAACCTAGGTAAACTAATAAAATTTTACCTTGCAACTGAAGGCTGAATTTCTTAGTTATTGACAATATTGGTTAACTGGCTTTGTGGTGATTATGGCAATGAAGTTTCTTCAGACTGTCTTCGGTATATGCCAGTGGTGAGCCGTTCACCATCAGACATTCATATATACAATTCTGTCAGAGGAGAAAGACTAATTCGAGTGAGAGATAGCGCTGGTCACAACACAAATACGAGCAGTCAATTCACCAGTTTGGTTGAGCAGATAAAGTGTCGAACTAACAGGCCGTCTGCTGAAATCATGATAGCGGCGTGCTAAGTAATGTAGATAAACGTTAACTCCCTCCACAGGCCCTGGCGAGTCCAACGGTACCGACCCACCGCCGTGTCATCCTCTGCGAATGGCGTCATTGAATGCAATACGGAAGGACATGGGGCTAGCCCACCGGTTTCCCGGCCATTCTCAGTTTTCGTGACCTGGAGCCGCTTCTACTTGGCCAACTTGCTCATCAGGTGGCATCACGAGGCTGAGTGCACCCCGCTCCAGTCCTTCCGCTAAGGGAAAAAAAAATCCTTTGATAATACCAGGAATCGAACCCGGTTCCTCCTCATGGCAGTTAGCCGCACTGACCCATCAGCTGCAGAGGAGGACAAGAAGTGTAGATGCAACTCACAATACTGCTACCGTGATGATTATGGCCGGCTCGAATTGTGAGAAGAGGAAAATGGCGTGAAGACGTTTCTGAAGCGCCTGAGTGTGTAGGTGTCCCGCATAACGGGTCTGATTTGTAGGTTGCGCGCAATGTAGGCGTTTGCTCAGGGCGTGACGCCCACAGAGCTCGTATCAAATTTTTCATTTCATCCTGATACCAAAGTGTGTAATTCAGCGACGTTTCCGGTAGCAGTCAGCTAGAAACGAAGGAATATATCTAATTACTGAATGTTTTACAGCTACGACCGAGCGTAGTTTAATTCCTCGACGAAGCAATTTTTCTGTACTCGTCGTAAATTTAAACATCTTCGACAGTTAATTTTCAATTGGTAGTCATGTGAAATATGTTTTTTTAATTCAAATCTGAGAGAAATATCGTTGAACAGGTGGAACGTCAAAATCTTTTGACAAAGGTCAAGGAAGGTATTTGCTATAATTAGAGATAAAATAACAGCAGAGTGGAGAAAACTAAAAAACATTGAAGTCTATAATGTACACAGGGAGCCGGTTATTATATTAATATTAGATCAGATTACTTCTTTGGACTGAACACGCACTTGGATCTTCTGAAAACAAGTAAGGCCACCGATATGTGCAGAAGGGCCTGAAGAACGAAACCTTTCTGGCTACATACTTATCAAAGTGCTATAAAATCAACGGCTAAGAGCTTTCATACATTTTGAACTTCGTTAAAAAGAGACTAAAGAAAGAAAGGGAGATAGAGGACTAAACCAACAAATATTACCTCCACATTAAAGCTGTCCTCAAAGCGAAGGTTGGTTTGAACACCACAGCGTTCTGCTAGACATGGTCCCGTCGGAGGTGACGTCCCGTTTCCTTCCTCCGACCTTTGAGCGCACTTGCCCATTCATTGGGTGATCCTACAGGTTAGCGCGGACGCTAAGCCACGGTACAAAGCGGCATTTTTCACGTTAACAAACATAACCAGAAGTGAAGTACAAGAGAAGTGGCAGAAGAAATTCCGTGGGCTACCCAAGTATCGAACCAACCGACATTTCCATCCGTAATCTATCACATGACCACCGAGTCACAAACCTCCATACTCGACACTGTTTATGACGTAAGGGACGACCAGTGACACGTTTTATGTACACCACTATCTTGACTAATACAAAGCAGCATATTTGTTTCAGACCGAAGACTGGTTTGATGCAGCTCTAAACACAAGTCCGTCCTGTGCAAGCATTTGGACATGCTTACTTTAGCTATCCTTTGGTCTTCCACTACGATTTGTGCCCTCACCCACTTCCCTCCATTACCAGACAGATTATTACATGATGCCTCCACATATTACATTACATCAGCTGATCTCTTCTTTTTATCAAGTTGTGCCATAGATGTCTTCTCTCCTCAATTCGCTTCAGTACATCTTCATCAGTTTGCAGTCAACATACGTAAACTTTATCTTCTAAGGCACCACATTTCAAAAGCTTTTTTTGTTCTCTACAGTTGGGCATAGTGTAACAAATCAAAAGCTTGAGTGTCTTTCATAGGCGGTAAATCTATGAGATCGTGTCATTTGAATTAGAATGACTTCATTGAAAATAGCATTAATAATTATAGCGCGAAGAGCATTTATAGAGCCCCCTTTTCTTCTCTCCAGTTACGATGATGACTACATCGCTTAGTAGAGATTCCGGCTGGCTCAGTATCTGTTGTCCAGAAGCATTTCGTAACCCATGTACGTCCATTGATACTAGCGTTTTTTTACGAAAAACTATTCAGTTGACAATACCAAATTTGTAAATAATTACATTCGTTAACAGATGAATGACAAATGCAGTAAAAGAAACCTCGCTACATATATAGCTGCGAGACTGATAAACCTTAAGCAGCGAGCCATCTGTCGAGCACAGTGGAGAGCGCTGACTCGTAGTTTCGCCGTCTCCCGTAGAGCGGCGCTGTCATAGAAAGGCGAGCAAGCAAAGCAACATCCACTCAGTTTGTGATTCCGCCACGGTTTTAGAGCCGCACAGCTGATGGAATGTAATACGTGGAGGCATCATGTAATAATCTATTTGGTAATGGAGGAAAGTGGGTGGGGGTACAAATCGTAGTGGAAGACCAAAAAATTGTTTCAGTACTTTGTTTATTTTATACAGGCCCGGATCTAGGGGAGTGGGAGTGGAGGGTGCAAAGCGGGGTATCTGCACCTGGCGGCAATTTCAGTGTGCGCTAAATTCATATTCTCGAGGGAAAAAAAAGGAAGAAAAAACCTTGTTTCACGAAGTGCCTAGCATCCAGTGCACGTTGGTCTACCGATTATTCATATGATTTTGAAACAGACGCCAGTTGGTTTTTTAACATTTTTGAACGCATTCTAAGTTGATTTCTGAACGAATCATAGGTTGATTTTTGAATGCGTGCATATTGTACGTGATGTCTACCTGGGCAATCCCCGTCGCATCTAGAAATAAAAAGCCTTCCCGCAGACAAAAGGGGACGGAGCTATAGAAGCTGAACCGAGCAAACCCGAATGTGTGAATGCCAATCGCTGTTTGTTTATGTGCGTGACTGGCTGTGCGAATGATCAGCGTTGTTATTGGCGAAATCCGTAGATTCAGATTCCAGAGTGGAAATAAACGACTAACAGGAATAAAACATAAGTAAGATTACATTTTTTCTTGTTGTTTCCTAGAAAATGAAATTTTGACGGAAAATTTTGATTGGTCGCTAGTCTCCTATTAACAGCGGCTGTAAGTTCTATTCTCGGAATAGCGCGGAAGACACGTTGTACGAACACGTAGTAACACCTAATTGGGTAATAGGCGCTCGATAACCGAAGGGGTGAATGTGGTAGGGATAATGAAGTTAACCGGAGAATAAGTTTTGACAATTGCAGAAACAGCTACAGAATTAGTGATGACAAGATTGTTTCTTAGAACGAGGAAGGAGAAGAAACGGGGTCATCTCACAAAACATATGGAAGAATACGGCGATTCCAAATTTATATTAAAGTTTCCTACTACTACTTTTCTATCTCATGCTTGAGACACTGGAGCTCGTAGACCATCATGGTGCTGTAAACAGAACCTGGATTCATCCGAAAAAATGACGTTTTGCCATTTGTGCACCCAGGTTCGTCGGTAGAGGCTTAGAGCATAATTTCCATATGAAGATTCTAGAAGAATTTAGTGTTAAATACACTGCTAGCCTCGGCACCTCACAACCTCTTACCAACAAATAATCCTCAGTTAATAACGAGCATCAAAACCGATTCAGGGATTAGTGAACACAAACATCGGTAGCTGACATGACGCGGAGCGGCAGGCCGGTGACTGCAGCGACTCCAAACAACATTCAGCGGGTGGGTGACGTCATTCACTGTGCCCGCCGGGTGATCTGTGTAGCATTACCTCTCCATGAGTAAACAGGGAAACAACAAATCTGGATGACTGGCTTTGGGCCTGAATCCGAATCTGCCGAATACGAGTCCAATGCATCATTGCCCCCCCTTTTTTTTCTTACCTTTGCCAACATATCATGGGGAGGGGGTGTTGAAACCCCAAAACCCCTCCTCTGGTTAAGCCCATGCTAGTAGATAAGTTTTGGTATTTGCACAGCAAACTAACTGACAGCGTTCGAAGTAGAGAGGACAGAAAATGCAGACTAACTTGGTATCCTAAGAAATTTTTTTGAAGGTATTTTCCTGGAATGTTGCCTTATACAGCCAACGGCCTTGCCGCAGTGGTAACATCGGTTCCCGTCAGATCACCGAAGTTAAGCGCTGTCGGGCTGGGCTAGCACTTGGATGGGTGACCATCCGGTCTGCTGAGCGCTGTTGGCAAGCGGAGTGCACTCAGCCCTTGTGAGGCAAACTGAGGAGCTACTTGATTCAGAAGTAGCGGCTCCGGTCTCGTAAACTGACATACGGCCGGGAGAGCGGTGTGCTGACCACATACCCCTCCATACCCGCATCCAGTGACGCCTATGGGCTGAAGATGACACGGCGGCCGGTCGGTATCGTTGTGCCTTCATGGCCTGTGTGGGAGGAGCTCAGTTCGGTATAGTTGCCTTATACGGAATTAAAATATGGACGGTAAACAGTTGAGACACGAAGAGAATAGTAGCTTTTGAAATATGGTATTGCTTTATTAATAACAAATTTCGTAAGTTTCTTCCAATTGAATCTCTCATAAGTGCACACACCCAAAACCTTCGAACATCGTTCCTTAACTACATACTTCTGTTCCAAGTCTCCATTTATTAATGGTGTTACGCCATTAACTGTTCAGAACTGAGGCTGAAGACCACAACAACACCAAAGGGATCCAGAAATTAGTGAAAGCATAAAAGGGCTAAATGAGTGCTGTCGTAGGTTCTACAACGGGAGTTCACGGTACTGAAACAAATTCGCCGTGATCTCCCGCTGAGTGGTGGTACAAGGGCGACGGTGACCTGCTACCAGTAAACTGTGCCACTCGCGTTTGGACGCTTTCAGTCTCGCTCACTGAGACAATTGTGGTGCCAGCTGTAGGTGGCCAGGTCCTGGCCGAGGGGAAAGTAAACAAGCTGCGAGACATCGGTGCCACTGCGGTGGGAGAATCAGAGCGTGCGTGGGACAGAGGCAGCGCTCAGCAGCGCACCGCGCGAGCTCAACCGTGAAAACGCGCGTGCAGCTCCGACCACGCTACGCCGCGTCACTCTAGGAATGCGGCGTGTTGCTGCTGCAGGAGCACGAACGACCTGCCAGCGGTGTCTTATCAGTGCAGCGGCGTGGAAAGAAGGTACGCCGTATTTGTGGAACGGTTGACAGTAGTAGAGGTCAGAATTCCTCATGTTACGAGGGTCAGTCAAAATGTCCCTTTTTTGTTATGTGCCAAGATTTTTCGAATGCAACTATGTAAGTTCAAAACCACAAGACTGACGATTAATTTATGACTTTTCAATATAATCTTCGTCCATTTCCACAGTTCTTTAACAAGGGCATATATTCCATTGTGCTAAAACGTTCTTTCTTCCGAAGGCATTGAAGCACGGACGTTTTCATGGCCTCCTCATCTTCAAAGTGAATCGCACGATGAGATTCTTTTAGCACCCCGAACGAATGGAAGATTTATTGTGCCAGGTCAGGGCTGTATGGGCAATGAGGCAAGACTCCCCATCCCATTTTCACAATCTGTTCAGTGGTATGAGAACTGGTCAGTGGTCTTGCACTGCCATGCAAAAGAGCATCTGACATAGCTTTTGTTGGGCGATGTTGCTAAAGGCGTGCTTTAAGCTGTTTGACGGTTCTGACGCATTGGACAGAATTTATTGTGCATCCCTGCTCCAAAAAATCAACCGTAACCACACCCTCTGCATCCCTAAATACTGTAGCTATAACTTACCCTGATGATCGTACATTTTTGAATTTTTCTTCTTCGTTTTCTCTGGTGCATTCTGTTGACTGCCTCATTGATTCTGGTCCGCAGCTCGTGGTCGCGTTCTCGCTTCCCGAGCACGGGGTCCCCAGTTCGATTCCAGGCGGGATCGGGGATTTTCACCTGCCTCGAGATGACTCGGCGGTGTTTGTGTTGTCATCGTCATTCATGAAAGTGGCGAGATTGGACTGAGCAAAGGTTGGGAATTTGTACGGGTGCCCCACAAAACCAAACATCATCATCATCTTTGACTCTAGTTCAAAAAAAGGAACCTATGTTTCGCTTCAGGTCACATTTTTTTCCCTCCAAACGGAAGCCGTCAAAGAGTTGGAAGACAATCATTTTTATTTGTTAACAAAATTTTCCGTCAGTTCTTGGTAGAACAACATTATAATAAATGAAAAGCACCAGTCTGCTTTGTTCTACAATATTACTTTTATTGTTGACCGGTTTTCGGCTTACAAGGCCATCTTCAGATATTTACTGAGTATTATCAACAAAGAAGTTATAATGAAATTACAATGTTTGCAAACAAAATTGGAAGAGAAGTAACACGTCTAGGCTGAAGTAGAAACATACAGTAAGTAACATCTTTGGCAGTGTGGTGGTAATGCAGTGAAAAAGTAATAATTGAACAGTACATAAATAACAATGGAGTAGACAGGAAAACCTTTAAGACAGAATAGGAATAGCATGCCTACACAACAGTTTCTATTAATAATCAAAACTAATAAAATAAAATAAAATTAGTACTAGACAAGGCTACTTCAGGAGGTCTGAAACATGGAGAGTGATAACCAAACCTATTAAAAGAAGAGACAGTTATCAATTTAACTACAGACTACATCAGGAACAGTCAATGTTGTTTGCAAACATTGTAACTTCTTTGTTGATAATAGTCAGTAAATGTCCGAAGATGGCCTTGTAAGCCGAAAACCAGTTAACAATAAAAGTAATACTGTAGAACAAAAGCAAACTGGTGCTTTTTTATTTGTTTCTTTATTTCTGGTCGGTTAACATTCCTCCTAGCCAAGTAGCACAAACCTTACAGTCTTACAGTTGTTGAATAATCCTCATCACACTGCCTTTACTGAAGGAGGTAATGCGACACAAATCATTTGCAGTCACCCGGCGGGCACAATGAATGGTGTCACCCACCCGCTGAATGTTGTGTAGTGTCGCTCCATGCACCGGCCTGCCGCTCAGCGTTACGTCAGCCAACTACACTCCTGGAAATGGAAAAAAGAACACATTGACACCGGTGTGTCAGACCCACCATACTTGCTCCGGACATTGCGAGAGGGCTGTACAAGCAATGATCACACGCACGGCACAGCGGACACACCAGGAACCGCGGTGTTGGCCGTCGAATGGCGCTAGCTGCGCAGCACTTGTGCACCGCCGCCGTCAGTGTCAGCCAGTTTGCCGTGGCATACGGAGCTCCATCGCAGTCTTTAACACTGGTAGCATGCCGCGACAGCGTGGACGTGAACCGTATGTGCAGTTGACGGACTTTGAGCGAGGGCGTATAGTGGGCATGCGGGAGGCCGGGTGGACGTACCGCCGAATTGCTCAACACGTGGGGCGTGAGGTCTCCACAGTACATCGATGTCGGCGGAAGGTGCACGTGCCCGTCGACCTGGGACCGGACCGCAGCGACGCACGGATGCACGCCAAGACCGTAGGATCCTACGCAGTGCAGTAGGGGACCGCACCGCCACTTCCCAGCAAATTAGGGACACTGTTGCTCCTGGGGTATCGGCGAGGACCATTTGCAACCGTCTCCATGAAGCTGGGCTACGGTCCCGCACACCGTTAGGCCGTCTTCCGCTCACGCCCCAACATCGTGCAGCCCGCCTCCAGTGGTGTCGCGACAGGCGTGAATGGAGGGACGAATGGAGACGTGTCGTCTTCAGCGATGAGAGTCGCTTCTCCCTTGGTGCCAATGATGGTCGTATGCGTGTTTGGCGCCGTGCAGGTGAGCGCCACAATCAGGACTGCATACGACCGAGGCACACAGGGCCAACACCCGGCATCATGGTGTGGGGAACGATCTCCTACACCGGCCGTACACCACTGGTGATCGTCGAGGGGACACTGAATAGTGCACGGTACATCCAAACCGTCATCAAACCCATCGTTCTACCATTCCTAGACCGGCAAGGGAACTTGCTGTTCCAACAGGACAATGCACGTCCGCATGTATCCCGTGCCACCCAACGTGCTCTAGAAGGTGTACGTCAACTACCCTGGCCAGCAAGATCTCCGGATCTGTCCCCCATTGAGCATGTTTGGGACTGGATGAAGCGTCGTCTCACGCGGTCTGTACGTCCAGCACGAACGCTGGTTCAACTGAGGCGCCAGGTGGAAATGGCATGGCAAGCCGTTCCACAGGACTACATCCAGCATCTCTACGATCGTCTCCATGGGAGAATAGCAGCCTGCATTGCTGCGAAAGGTGGATATACACTGTACTAGTGCCGACATTGTGCATGCTCTGTTGCCTGTGTCTATGTGCCTGTGGTTCTGTCAGTGTGATCATGTGATGTATCTGACCCCAGGAATGTGTCAATAAAGTTTCCCCTTCCTGGGACAATGCATTTACGGTGTTCTTATTTCAATTTCCAGGAGTGTATGTTTGTCCTTCAGCTTCGTTACAGCGACGAACCCATCGCCTAACAGTGCTGATATTCAGTATTGCATCACTCACGTCACCTAATTCCGCGGATGGTTTCTTGAAAAGCAATTCCTTCCCCTCCAATAATAACAAATCCCAGCAAAGCTCCGTCTCTTATGACCTTCGCTGGCGGTGCGTTTGTTTAAAGCGCTATTGGAAAAGGAGGATCAAATCCTCGTCTGACCAGACAGGTTTGTCTTTGTACTAGATCTCTCACATGCTACGATAAACTGATCAGCCAGAAAATTATAACCACCTACCTAATAGCTGGTACGTCCATCTTTGGCACGGATAACAGCGGCGACGCGTCGTGGCATGAAATCAACAAGGCCTTGGTAAGTCGCTGAAGGAGTTGGCACCACATCTGTACATACTCACAGGTCACCTAAGTCCCATAAGTTCCAGAGAGGGGGCTATGAGCTCTGACGCCGCGTTCAGCCACATCCGAGAACTGGCGAGTTGGGGGGCCTATACATCAACTTGAACTCGCCACTGTTTTCCTCGAACGACTTCATCACACCCCTGGCCTTGTAAACGGCGCATTACCTTGTTGAAAAACGCCGCTGCCATCGGAAAACATGATCGTCATGAAGGGGTGTAAGTGGTCTTCAACCGCTGACGACACTCCTTGGCCGTCATGCTGCCTTGCACGAGCTTCATTGCACCCATGGATGCCCGAACGAATGTTTCCCAGAGGATAATGGAGCCGCCACCAGCTTATCCACGTCCCGCTGTACAGGTGTCAAGGAGCCGTTCCCCTGGAAGACGACGGATTCGTGTCCTCCATCGGCATGATGAAGAAGTTATCGGGATTCATCATACCATGCAACGCTCTGCCACTGCGCCAACGCCCAGCGGCGATGGTCTCGTGCCCATTTCAGTCGTAGTTGCCGATGTCGTGGTGTTAACATAGGCACATGCATGGGTCGTCGGCTGCGGAGATCCATCGTTAGGAATGTTCGGTGCACTGCGTGTTCATACACACTTGTACCCTGCCCAGCATTAACGTCAGATGTTAGTTCCGCCACAATTCGCCACCTGTCCTGTTTTATCAGTCTGCCCAGCCTACGGCGTCCGACATCTGTAATGAGGAGTGAAGTGACAACGCACTTGACCTTGAGAGGTGGTATGAGCCCGCTCTCATATTTATATCTTTCTCTGAGTAATTCGATTTTCCTCTCTAATTGCATGTGGTGAAAAGTTGCTATTCCTTCACACGCGGACTTCCCACGCAGTGTCTCTCGTCACCCGGGTGGTCTGGTGACAGGCGGGTTCTGCTGATCTTGAAAGGGTTAAGCCGACGGGTGTGAGGGAGTCGAGTGGATGCTTTCCAGACGCCGAAATTGTCATAAGAGCGGGGGCGACACGCACACAGGAACCTGACGGAGCGGCTGGGCTAGAGATTCTGTTACTTCGCAGAAACTTAGTGAAAACACTTTCTGGCGGGCTACCAGCGAGGCGTGGGAATGACTTGTGTTCCAAGGCAGTCTTGGCGGGCAAATTCCCGCGTTTTCTGCAAAATCATAACTGTGATTGGCTTGCTCAGAGGATAGCTCCGTGACGTAGCAAAATCGGCGCAGAAATTGGCGCCAAGTATCTCCATTGGTGGAATAGTAGTGCGTCGGCAATAGAGGGGAATTTTCCGCCGGTTTTCGAGTCGCTGATTGGAACGTTTAACCACCGCCACTGTCGTGAGGGCGGGAATGTTCCGTGTTCGGCTTGTACGGGTGCTCTTGAGGGAGTCGGCTCTCGCCTTTCAGTCGGGGTAGGTTACAAGACTGAGCTCTCGCTGCTCTGGACAGCCTGCCTTCTGTTGACTGTCTGATATACTTTCATTTAATTGTAACTGTTTGACGAAGTTGCTGAAGTTTCGACTTCACCGTAACTCTCTGAGTACAGTTGGCAATTGAGCGTTCTGTGTACAAGCGGCCTATGTTGTCCGTCTTGAGCAGTTTTGGCTAAAGTTGACTGTATCGGAGTTACTGTGTGACTTCACTTGTTAAAATCAATCACTGTACCGGCAGTGATTGTGTGGCGAGCCTTCTTCGTCTCCCTCAGAGGCGCATTTGTATTGATAGGAAGTCTTTAGTCTGGAACAACCAGACCAGGATAAACTGTTTCGGGCTAAACTCGCGACATTATCATCACCATGACTGGACGTCGAAGCAACCAGCCATCGCTTCCGGAACGCCAGATCGTGCCCTTGCAGTTAAGAAGACAGCTTGGTAATGTATGTCCGCAGCACCGACAGATTATGGAATTTTGCTCTGTGATAATCAGAGCTCAGCAGACCGCGCCTGTTCCCGTCTTTTCTTACATGGTTCTATTTTGGGTGTTCATTGTCTGAGTTCTCACTACTGTAACCGCAACTAATGTTGGGTTGGCTGGGTGTTTCTCTTAAGATTTGAGTTGCAAGGAATTGGCTCCACATACCACTTGGTCATAAACGTCACAAGCTAGTTTACGGACAACTTCACCTTCACAGCATTTATTTGAGTATCCAATTTGACGTATTGTAAATGTTTCATGTGTTGTGTTTATTATTTTGAGTTTAGTCATAATAAATCAAATTGTTATTTTGGACAGAACTTTCATTCTGTAGATCGGTAGAGCAACCCTTTCATTTCTCACCACGTTAATAAAACTTATTTATCAAATTAATTTCTATCAAATTAAATTATTGCAGGTGCCAAACTCCTTTCTACTCCACTTGCAGCCCGCATCTCGTGGTCGTGCGGTAGCGTTCTCGCTTCCCCCGCCCGGGTTCCCTGGTTCGATTCCCGGCGGGGTCAGGGATTTTCTCTGCCTCGTGATGGCTGGGTGTTGTGTGCTGTCCTTAGGTTAGTTAGGTTTAAGTAGTTCTAAGTTCTAGGGGACTGATGACCATAGATGTTAAGTCCCATAGTGCTCAGAGCCATTTGAATTTGAACTCCACTTGCAGGGCCGATTAGAGTCAGTTCTCGTTTCTTCTTAATCCATGTGCAACAGCAAAAGTCGGAGTTAGAAAAGGGGGGGGGGGAGGCTTAGAGCATCATTTCCATATGAAGATTCTAGAAGAATTTAGTGTTAAATACACTGCTAGCCCCGGCACGTCGCAACCTCTTACCAACAAATAATCCTGAGTTAATAACGAGCATCAAAACCGATTCAGGGATTAGTGAACACAGAGTTGTCGTAGCGAGATTGAATATTGTAATCCCCAGATCCTCGAAAAATCAGCGAAAAATATACCTATTCAAAAAAGAACAGATAAAAATTCACTTGACGCCTTCCTGAGAGACAATCTCCACTCTTTCCTAATTGATAATATAAGTGTAGACAAGATGTGGCTTGAATTCAGAGAAATAGTATCTGCAGCAATTGAGAGATTTATACCAAATAAAGCAACAAACGACGGAGCTGATCCTCCTTGGTGCACAAAACGGGTTAGAACACTGTTGCAGAAACAACGAAACAAACACGCCACATTTAAACAGCCGCAAAATCCCAAATATTGGCAATTTTTTTACAGAAGCTCGAAATTTAGCGCGGACTTCAATGCGAGATGCCTATAACAGCTTCCATAACGAAATTTTTTCTCGAAACCTGGCAGAAAATCGAAAGAGATTCTGGTCTTATGTGAAGTATGTTTGCGGCAAGGAACAATCAGTGCCTTCTCTGCACGATAGCAATGGAGATACTACCGAAGACTGTGCTGCCAAAGCAGAGTTACTAAACACAGCCTTCCGAAATGCCTTCACAAAAGAAGACGAAGTAAATATTCCAGAATTCGAATCGAGAAGAGCTGCCAATATGAGAAAGGTAGAAGTAAATATCCACGGAGTAGTGAAGCAACTTAAATAGCTTATTAAAAGCAAGTCTTCTGGTCCAGACTGTATACCAATTAGGTTCCTTTCGGAGTATGCTGATGCATTAGCTCCATACTTAACAATCATATTCAACCGTTCGCTCGATTAAAGATCCGTACTCAAAGACTGTAAAGTTGCACAAATCACACCAATATTCAGGAAAGGTAGTATGAGCAATCCACTAAATTACAGGCCCATATCGTTAACGTCGATATGCAGCAGGATTTTAGAACATATATTGTGTTCGAACATTATGAATTACCTAGAAGAAAACGTTCTATTGACACATAGTCAACATGTTTCCTGTGAAACACAACTAGCTCTTTATTCACATGAGGTGTTGAGTGTTATTGACAAGGGATTTCAGATTCATTCCATATTTCTGGATTTCCGGAAGGCTTTTGACACGGTACCACACAAGCGGCTCGGAGTGAAATTGTGTGCTTATGGAATATCGTCTCAGTTATGTGACTGGATTTGTGATTTCCTGTCAGAGACGCCACATTTCATAGTAATTGACGGAAAGTCACCGAGTAAAACAGAAGTGATTTCTGGCGTTCCCAGTGGTAGTATTATAGGCCCTTTGCTGTTCCTTATCTATATAAACGATTTGGGAGACAATCAGAGCAGCCATCTTCGGTTGTTTGCAGATGACGCTGTCGTTTATCGACTAATAAAGTCATCAGAAGATCAAGACAAACTGCAAAACGATTTAGAAAAAATATGTAAATGGTGCTAAAAGTGGCAGTTGACCGTAAATAACGAAAAGTGTGAGGTCGTCCACGTGAGTGCTAAAAGGAGTTCGTTAAACTTCGGTTACACGATAAATCAGTCTAATCTAAAAGCCGTAAATTCAACTGAATATCTAGGTATTACAATTACGAACAACTTAAATTGGAAGGAACACACAGAAATGTTGTGGGGAAGGCTAACCAAAGACTGCGTTTTGTTTGCAGGACACTTAGAAAATGTAACATACCTACTAAGGAGACTGCCTACACTACGCTTGGAGAAAATGTAACATACCTACTAAGGAGACTGCCTACACTCCGCTTGTCCGTCCTCTTTTAGAATAATGCTGCGCGGTGTGGGATCCTTACCAGATACGACTGACGGAGTACATCGAAAAAGTTCAAAGAATGGCAGCATGTTTTGTATTGTCGCGAAATATGGGTGAGAGTGTCACAAAATGATACAGGATTTGGGCTGGAAATCATTAAAAGAAAGGCGGTTTTCGTTGCGACGGAATCTTCTCACGAAACTCCAATCACCAACTTTCTCCTTCGAAAAACGTTTTGTTGACACCGATGTACGTAGGGAGGAACGATCACCACGATAAAATAAGGGAAATCAGAGCTCTATTCTTTCCGCGCACTGTACGGGGTTGGAGTAATAGAGAATTGTGAAGGTGATTCGATGAACCCTCTGCCAGGCACTTGAATGTGATTTGGAGAGTATCCATGTGGATGTAGATGTAGAGTGGCCGCGCAACCCCACGATATCTGGTCGTGGTTTCACGTTGGTTTCGCTACGTGTTGAAGACACTCACCACAGCACTCCTCGAACACTGGACAAGTCGTGCAGTTTCCTAAATGCTCGTGCCGAGCCGTCACAATCTGCTCTCGTCAAACTGAGACAGATCGCGCGCCTTCCCCATTCTACACAATAACAGCACTCTCGATGATGCTACATGCAACGTGAGTGTGTCTGCCTATCATTCCTCGCCTGGACAGGTTTATATCGATAGCTGATCGGTGGTCGTAGTGTTCTTGCTCATCAGTGTAGTTCCTTCAAACAGGTCGAGATCAGTTGTTCGCAATGTAGTCGTTCCTCTGTATCCACGAAGTTTTAAATTATAATCTAATGGAAAAAGAACTACGAGCGTTGATCGGTAGGAGTTCTTCATCGAAGAAGCTATCCTTCTGCACGCGACAAAGTTTAATTTACGAACTTGCTCGGTAAGTAATGAACTTTTTCCGATTGCGTCATCCGAAGCCACAACAAGCGAAAGCTCCACTGTATACGTCCTTTTGTTTCTTGATCTGAAAATCACTGCCCGCAAAAGAAGTAAATCCAAGTTGGATAGAGACAGGCAATAACCCGTCACTAAAGTACAGTTCTGAAAATAAGCAGCCGATGTCAAGGCAAATGCGTACTTGTTTTACGATACCCAGGTGTTTAAATGTCTATTATGTTGTTGTTTGCCGGCCGGAGTGGCCGTGCGGTTCTGGGCGCTACAGTCTGGAACCGAGCGACCGCAACGGTCGCAGGTTCGAATCCTGCCTCGGGCATGGATGTGTGTGATGTCCTTAGGTTAGTTAGGTTTAATTAGTTCTAAGTTCTAGGCGACTGATGACCTCAGAAGTTAAGTCGCATAGTGCTCAGAGCCATTTTGTTGTTGTTTTTCAACAACGGATGAAACACTATTATTCTCCTCGTGGGAATTGATAGATACGTGAGGAAACAAGAATGCGTTGTCGACGGTGCACAAGTTAGCGGAGCTACTGCTCTATTGTTGGAGCTGCAATCAGCAATACACCGAGCACTAACATGTCTGTTTTCTCTCCTGCTCTAATGCATGCTGCCCGGTGCTCCAGATGTAAATGATGAGAGCAGGGAAGCCAACGAGAACAGCGTGCCGTGCCGCGAGAGTGGAAGCAGCCGGGGGCGGTAATGGCCAGCACGTGATTAGACGGCGGTGGGCTCCTGATAGTTGCAACATCAGAGGTGCCTTACCAAGCTCTGTTCCGTGGCACTCTGACAAAACGATCTGCCGGGTCAAGTTCTTCTATACCATACGCTCTGCAGTTGCAGGACTTATATCTAGGTCGAAATTAGAATTATATATTAATACCTTCAGCTGCTGACGGGCGTTGATATGTATCAACGGGGACAGGTGAAAATGTGTGCCCCGACTGGGACTCGAACCCGGCATCTCCTGCTAACATGGCAGACGCTCTACCCATCTGAGCCACCGAGGGCACAGAGGATAGTGCGACTGCAGGGACCCACTCGCGCACGCCTCCCGTGAGACCCACACTCCCACCTTGTATGTCCACACACTGCATTCGTAGTGTCCCATCCCAACACACTCATTATTCATGGAAGACATTCTTTCCAAGTCCCGTAAGAGTTCGAAGAATATGTGTGCATCCGCCGGTATTGCCAGAACTATATACTATACGGATATGGTGTCTGTTTTTTCGGACATATCCATATACGAGGTGCGGCTAGAAAAAAACCGGACTGATGCTGGAAAAAACATTTATTTACAATTATTTACAATTTCATGTTATCTCCTTCAATGTACTCTCTTTCTCGGTCTCTACACCGCTCCATACGAATTTTCCACTGTTCATAGCAATGCTGCAGATCATTTTCGGTAAGTCCATACATTACTTCCGTCGCTTTTTCTTTTACTGCTTCAACAGTCTCAAATCTAGTTCCTTTCAAAGCTGACTTGACTTTAGGGAAAAGAAAAAAGTCACAGGGGGCAAATCAGGTGAGTAGGGTGGATGATCTAAGATGGGAATGTTGTGTTTTGCCAAAAACGTCTTCACTGACAACGCACTGTGAGCTGGGGCATTGTCTTGGTGAAGGATCCATGACTTTTTTCTCCACAAATCGTTACGTTTTCTCCGTACTCGCTCACGTAGGGTAGCCAGGACGCTAATGTAGTAATGCTGATTCACTGTTTGTCCCTCTGGTACCCAATCAATGTGCACAATCCCTTTGATGTCAAAAAAAAAAAAACAATCATCATTGCCTTGAATTTCGATTTTGACATTCGTGCTTTTTTTTGTCGTGGAGAACCAGGAGTTTTCCAATGCATCGATTGGCGTTTAGTTTCGGGATCGTAAGTAAAAAACCACGATTCATCGCAAGTAATAACATTTTGTATAAAGGTGGGATCACTTTCAATGTTTTCCAGGATGTCAGAACAAATCATTCTTCGGCGTTCCTTCTGTTCAATTGTGAGACACTTTGGAATCATTTTTGAACACACTTTGTTCATGTTGAAACTTTCATGAAGAATCTGCCTAACACTTTCCTTGTCAACTCCTGTTAACTCAGACACTGCTCTGATTGTTAAACGGCGATCTTGTCGAACAAGTTTACCGATTTTTTCAATATTTGCATCAGTTTTTGCTGACAATGGTCTGCCAGTGCGAGTGTCTTCGCGGCCACCTTTAAATCGTTTAAACCACTCAAACACTTGTGTTCGCGATAAACAATCATCCCCGTACACTTGTTGTAACATTACAAACGTTTCACTTGCAGATTTTCCTAGTTTGAAACAAAATTTGATGTTAACACGCTGTTCTTTCTGTACACTCAACATTTTCCGACGCACAGACAAAACTTCAACTACTTAAAACAGACGCCACGGGCAGGCTGAGTGCAGGAGGCAGATGAAACTCGAGCAGTAGGCGGAGCGAGAGTCAGGTGACAGGCCACGCGACTTTCAGCCATATTGCATTCGTTTTATTGTTTCACCAGTACTAGTCCGGTTTTTTTCTAGCCACACCTCGTAGTATATTATATCTATTCTAGGTCGTCCTTGATCAGGGATCCACGTGTGACTCAAAATGTCACTGATAAACTACGCGTTAGTTGTTCATTATGCTGTCAAAACGAAGCTTGTGCTCCACTTGCGGAGACCTCATCTTTGATAAGAAACAGAAAATTTATAAAAAAAGACATATAAAAATACGTAAAATGTGATACACATCGCCCGTAATACTGTATATTCTGAGTATACAGTCGTGTCAAGTGATTCGATTTCAACGGATTCGACGAATCTCCCTCTTTCCTACTGTTTATGTACTGGTGTAGGGCGTTCGTAGTCTGCATGATTTGGCATATTTATTTAACTTGTGTGGCAGGATGCCCTTTCTGTCGTCATGGCCACCGGTTAACATAATGGAGAGACGTCTTCGCCGCTATCCGCGAATCGTGTTTGGCATTGGCATTGTCTAAGATTCACCCTTCACTGCTGGCCATCAGACGACCGCCAACAGGAATGACGTCAAAAGGTGGCCTCAAGAACTTTAAACAGGGTATTCGTTGCCAGTCATATTGCTTAGCTGGGCTTTACTTGCTTACACGTACTTCTCTTGTTCACAATAGTACGTTTACTTGTGGATTCAAAATGAGATTATTTGATTGTGAAGAATAACGAAAACTTCTCCGTTTATAATCCTAGTGGCGATATCGTCCTGCAGCAACGTTTCAACAAGTCTACTTCTCGTTATCTTCAGGTGAAGTGTCGGTTTCTTATGAGGTGCCCCGCAACTTTCTCTGCCGATTGGCCGCCCAATACTTCCTCGGCAACAGGGATACAGTGATTATAAACCCCATAGGAACTCCTCCTGAAGATGCCGAATAGAAAATTCGTCGAAACGTTGTTTCAAGGCAGCGCTGTCACTCAACCAGTAACTCGAGAATATTACACCATTGAAATTCATTTCAGAAAGCTACATTTCCCAGACAGGTTCGTGTGTAGAAGTGCCCGAGGATCATTCCTGTAAACTTCGACACAAAATCTATATCTACTAACATCCTAGTAGTTGATACTGTGGAGATCGTAGACAAGAAAGTTGCTCCAGATGTATGAGATCTGATCGAATTGTGTCTACGATCGGGTTACTTTAAATGCAGTGTGTCCCAGGAGCAGTGGTCAATATTCAGGCATATGACAGGAACGATTATTCGAAGCAAAGTCTAGTAAATATAGGCTGAAAAGTCTGTACCTCAGGACCTACGAGCACTTCATCTTCGATAGTGTACAGCAAATCTCTTCTACTACAAGCTGTTTGCTTTCCATGGTCTGGGAGGAGGTAGTATGACCAAAACAGGAAACAATTGTCTAGTGAACATAGTCTCTGAAAAGCATATTTTAAGAGCTGTGAGCACTTGTTCAGTACAAGAGAAGTCTTTCACAATATCGAAAACAAACAAGTGCTCACAGTTAAGGATTTTAGAGAACATGTGTGCTATACTTTTTTGCTTCAAATGATCGTCCCTGTCATATTGGTGAATACTGACCATTCCTTCTGGGACAGCCTGCACAAAGGAGAATTTTGTGAACAATCTGACGGTTACCGTGGTGGTCACCTTTGTTAACAGTAGCAGTTGACATTTTTATAACACATTCTGAACAACAGCCATTAAGTAACGAGCCACTAAAGACATCTTGTTGGCTCCTCTATATGGATGACACGTTTGTTACACGACCACGACGTAATGAAAAGCTTCATAGATCCCATAATATCTTAAATGGGCTTCGCCTCAAAATCAGCTTCACCTTGACGAAATAAAACTCGGGTGAACAGCCTGGTGTGAGTGTGTATAGGACACAATATACGCCTGGAGAAATTGAAGAATCACAGCTTCACCTTGTGGGCAGAGATGGTCTCCCTAGATGTGTTGGCCTGTGGACATGACATCACTCTAGGACACAACATGGTAACATGGTGTCTTCACGTACCTTCCGTATGAGAGACACAACTTGGTATCGTAGTTGATTTTCCTAAAGAAGACAATGAGGGCCAACGTCTACGATGGTTTGTCCATAGGGCTTTCGAATAGAATATTGCTGTTTGTGCTAATAAGAAGGACGAAAAACCGCCTTTTCACTCATTAAGTTACCGTTTATTTCTAGAGTTACTGACCGCACCAGCAGCAAAATGATCAGCGGAAAAAAGGGTACACAGACCACAGTTTT
Organism: Schistocerca americana; assembly: GCF_021461395.2. Lineage (NCBI taxonomy): Eukaryota > Metazoa > Arthropoda > Insecta > Orthoptera > Acrididae > Schistocerca > Schistocerca americana. Next base: position 319,759,925 of record NC_060121.1, on the reverse strand, counting down.
CAATCAGAATACAAGACCTTTTCCGGTGCAAAACGGAAGCGACTGTTCACCACCACACTACTGGGCTTTATGAAGTGACTTGTGGTTGTGATAAACTACTTCTAGGATAAACGAAAGAATGTATTAAAGAGCACGAACGCGACAAGCAGTAGTGTAACAAGGAAACCATCATTTACAGAAGGAAATTCCGACAAGGGAAGGAACCTCCTCATCGCACCCCCCCCCCCCCCCCTCAGATTTAATTATAAGTTGGCACAGTGGATAGGCCTTGAAAACTAAACACAGATCAATCGAGAAAACAGGAAGAAGTTGCGTGGAACTATGAAAAAATAAACAAAATCTACAAATTCAGTAGTCCATGCGCAAGATAGGCAACATCAAGGAGAGGGTGAGCTGGCTGGCTCTGAGCACTATGGGACTTAACATCTATGGTCATCAGTCCCCTAGAACTTAGAACTACTTAAACCCAACTAACCTAAGGACAGCACACAACACCCAGCCATCACGAGGCAGAGAAAATCCCTGACCCCGCCGGGAATCGAACCCGGGAACCCGGGCGTGGGAAGCGAGAACGCTACCGCACGACCACGAGATGCGGGCAGAGGGTGAGCTCAGGAGCGCCTTGGTCCCGTGGTTAGCGTGAGCAGAAGCGGAACGAGAGGTCCTTGGTGCAAGGCTTCCCTCTGGTGAAAAGTTTAATTTTTTATTTACAGTTTATGTCACAAACTCTTATGTTTTTATCACTTTTTTGGGAGTGATTATCACATCCACAAGAAAACCTAAATCGGGCAAGGTAGAAGAATCTTTTAACCCATTCGCCAAGTGTACAAGTTATGTGGGTCGACAACATATTCCTGTCATGTGCCGCACATGCCGTCACCTGTGTCGTATAGAATATATCAGCCGTGTTTTCCTGTGGAGGAATCGGTTGACCCATGACCTTGAAAATCAAATGTTTTCGGTTCCCGTTGAAGAGGCACGTCCTTTCGTCTACTAATCGCACGGTTTTGCGGTGCGGTCGCAAAACACAGACACTAAACTTATTACAGTGAACAGAGACGTCAATGAAAGGACAGATCATAACTTTGCGAAAATAAAGAAAGTAAACTTTTCACTCCAGGGAAGACTTGAACCAAGGACCTGTCGTTCCGCAGCTGCTCACGCTAACCACGGGACCACGGCGATCTAGAGTTCTCAGTATCCTGTATGTTGCCTATCTTGCGCATGGACTACTCAGTTTGTATATTTTGCTTATTTTTTTCATAGTTCCACACAACTTCTTCCTGTTTTCTCGATTGATGTGTGTTCAGTTTTTCAAGGCCTATCCACAGTGCCAACTTATAACTAAATCTGGCGGGGGTACGATGGGGAGGTTCCCTTGTGAGAAGTGAATGAGATTTAGATTTCCGAGAAGGAGTATATCTTTAGTAGAGAAGAGGGCTTTAAGCTTCCAGCTTCACGGTTTTCTGCGATCGAGGAAGTAAACGCGCAGCCAAGGTGCGCGAGGATTACAAGCAGCAACGAATACGGAGACACCTTGAGCCGTGGTAAAAATTGCTGTTTTGAAGAGCGGGCCGCAGCGCGTAGTGTGAAGCAGTCGCCCTCCGTTTCTGGCGGTGGCGCCGCTGTAGCAATCGCAGCTTTGGTGTCCCCTCTAGTGCGAAAGGGGAAAGGCAGCCTGTTCACGTGCATTTAAGGGGCGCTATGAGCTCGCCAGTCAGTCAGTCAGTCTGGGTCAGTCTCTCGTCCCCAGCTTGCTAGTCTGTGTCTCGTCCGCATTTGTTAGGCAGTTAGTGTCTGTCTGTCGTTCGGAATGCTAGTATGTCGGTCGTTCGGATCAACCTTTAAAACCGGCAAAATGAGATTCTTTCCACTCCGCCAGTAAGAGAACTCAGCGAGTGGTCGCTCGGTCGGGGCTTAGTTCCTGCATCCTAGTCTGCGCGTTAGGCCGCCAGTCTGCTCGAGTTTGCTCAGGCAATGGTCATTGGTGGTGGGATCGATCGGTTGGTCGGTCGTGCACTGAGACACAAGATGACTGGTCCGTCTTGAGCGTCGGCGCATGTGAGGTCGCCACGTGAGTCCAGTGGGCCGCGCCGTATAGCGAGGGGTAGTGACCTCGCGGTCGACACGAGAGCAACAGGAGTCAACCCACGACATCAGTCTGGCCGGTGCGAGCTGCGAGTTAATATTTTAATTGTTAGTGTTTTGTACCATTTCCATCCCTCCTACGGGGGATGCATAGTTTTTTTTGCTTGTGTAATTTGTTAAAACTCTTAGTTTAAAGTTATTTGGTGTGTTGCAGATTTGCACCAGTGTAGTCTTTCAGAGGCTGTTGTGAGCGGTCGTAACTACGGCCGTGTCAAAAGAGAGCGGCAAGGTTCTCTGCCCCAAAGCTCATACAGTCCAAACTTGTTTCTTTCTGCCTCTGAATAAATTGTAACTTTGATATTTAGAGGGTGCTTTCTAATTATAATTTTAAATGTGTTTCTTTAAAAAAATGCTTTTACGCACTATTAAAGTGAATAAAATTCCCATTTGTTAAAAGGAATTTGGTTATGATTTCATCAGTTACTCCCTGGCAACTACTTCCATGCTTACATAGTGTGATTAAATGTGTTAATGTTCTTGATGAATCGCTAGTAAATAAAATAAATTCTTGAGAATATTCTTTGAAAATAAATCACGGTTCACACCTCTGCAGTATATTCCCCCTCTCGTGCGCTGACTCATTATCTTTCTTTGCAGCGACGATGGCCCATCGATAGTAGCCGGACGAATTTCACCAAATAACATCATTTCTTCAGAATAATCCCAGGAAAACTCCTGCTTACAAGTGAACGCAACGCTGCCCTTTGAGTGGAGTTCAGATGATTTGATGAAAGAGACCAAACAGCGAGGTCATCGGTGTCATTGGATTAAGGGTGCGGAAGGAAGTCGGCCGTGCCCTTTCAAAGGAAATATCCCGGCACTTGCCTGAAGCGATTTAGGGAAATCACGGAAAACCTAAGTCAGGGTGGCCGGACGCGGGGATGAACCATTGTCCTCCCGAATGCGAGTCCAAGCTATCAACTGCGCCACCTCGCTCGGTGTTCTTTGACAATGTTCAAAGATCCGCGAGTAGCAGAAGAGCCCGAAGAAGATATGAGCAAAGGGATCAAAACGTCGATCGTGTAAAAGAAATTGATGTGGAACATGACGCGGTCTAACAACCTCAAAGACTTCGCCTTCAATAGAAAAATTATTTTATTTGTTATTTTGTTTTCCATTCAGTACAAAGAACTACGTAAGTCAAGGCCTCATTCCCGAAGCGGAAAATTTGTTTGCTGAAAACGTGAGCGGTACACACGTTTATCTTTTGTTGTGTCGCAAGTTCACTGCCTTTTGTAGCGTAGTGGCAGCCTCTGAGAACACCTTTTCAGGAGACCTCATTCGCTCTGGGGTATACAAGGGAGATGGTACGTAGAGGCTATGTGGCGGCACACTGAACGGGTGAGTCCTTACAACTCCACACACAGCTCAAGCAGCCGCGAGCGGCTTAGGCCGGCGAGCAAATCGGGAGCACTTGTCATCCAATAAGAGAAATTACACCAGCACTCGCTGCGGACTGTTACTGCATGTACACTGAAAAAAAGGGAAAAATAGCTCATCACACAAGCAGTCTTGTTTTCACTCTTATCTCTGAAGAGCTACGATAGCTGCTTCTCCTCTTTGCTATTTAAATCCTTATCGCTATGCTGTAGTCTATTCGTCTTAATCCGAGCTGCTGTTGCGTAACCTCATAGAGTCTCGTAGACTTTTCAGTGCCACAAGCCACAATTATATTAATTTCTGAATCAACTGCTAAATCAATTTACGAGCTTGCACAAGAAGCAAAATCTACACTATAACACAGTAATGCTACAAACTCGAAATTTAATGCTGCATTAGGAAGTTTGGTGTTTGCTCTCCTCTATTCTTCGTCAGGTTGTTCACTAGGTTCAGGCGATCCGTGATGAAATAATTTCGCTCTTCTATATAAATACGCCAAAATCGACAAAGGAAAGTCTTTGTCGGACTCATATCAGCCTCCTACACGCCTGAAACTGTGAACACTTTATTATAAGGGCCGCTGACCTCGCATTTACACGCGAGACAAGTTTATTTAATCATAATCGACGCACTCTTGATTTGAGACCAGTCACTGACTGTACTAATAAAAAATATAAAAAACTTCAAAATCTTACTGCTGGACATGACATTATATGTTGTCTCCACATAAACACCCAGACTGTATCTCGAATTTCAGAAAGGAAAAAAATCTCTGCAGAATATCTGAAAAATGTTAGACTGGAAGAGCGACACAAAAGCAAACACTTCTGCTAGTCTTGCAACAAATCGGTTTTTTTTTCAGTTAAACAAATCGAGTGAATAATTTTTTAAATAATTTTTTCATAATGCGGGACCACAGTCATAATATATTTCTCTAAAGTCAGTATCGCCATTAGACTGCTATTTATTTGCAGTGTTACATTTACACGATCATGATTTCGGCTTCAAAGTGCCATTATCAAGTGTTTTAAGTGTTATACGGTGCCTAAAATGGCATACTCTCTCGTATGTCATCTTAGGCACTGTATAACAATTAAATCACTTGAAAATGACACTTTGAACCCGAAATCATGATTGTCTAAGTGTAAATGTAACACTGCAAATAAACAACAGTCTAATGGCGGTACTGACTTTAAAGAAATCGAGTGAAGTATGTTTCTTTCATCAATAAATACTTTCTCCTGTTTCTGTTGCTGTAATAAGAGACTGCCACCGAAAGGTATTGCACGCCCTGCCTAAATCACGATAGTCACCTTCGTTCACTGCCTCTCCACGAGGATTTGCGACAGGCTCCAGAAAATGTCAGATCTAGAAGAAACCCAGAAATCTGCTCAACATTTCGATGTTCCAGCCAATATGGAGTCTCGTTACAGACTGAAGGGATTTTACCATTGCCACCGCTTCCACTAACTGCACTTTTCAGCTGTTTCCTACATCCAGCAACAAACATTTACTTCTTAACATTCAGAAAAATTCCCACTGATACTTTGGAAAACCCTGCGTGATTTAGACCAAACGAAAACTTCTTCAAGAAGAATTCTGTGCACGAAGAAAATTCTTCCAGAATTTAACGTGTGGCTTACTTAAACTCTACGCACTGGTACACAAATAAACACATGTCTTGCTTGTGAGCGGTCCGGATGATTGTTACGCCTTTAGTTAAAGAAAAAACTACTAATGTATCGTCCGAAGCTCGTGGTCGTGCGGTAGCGTTCTTGCTTCCCGCGCCCGGGTTCCCGGGTTCGATTCCCGGCGGGGTCAGGGATTTTCTCTGCCTCGTGATGACTGGGTGTTGTGTCCTTAGGATAGTTAGGTTTAATTAGTTCTAAGTTCTAGGGGACTGATGACCATAGATGTTAAGTCCCATAGTGCTCAGAGCCATTTGAACCATTTTCACTAATGTATCAACAACAAGAAAATTATGAGCATGTTGCTGCAGTTTCAAGCGTTGCACGTAATGCACACATCTCTACTCCCTCACTTAATTATGGATCGAATAATTTCTTGCTATTCAAGCCGCTTGTCGTTGGTGTATAATCCACAGACTAGTAAGGAGAAATTCTTAAAGTGAGGATCCGTCAGAAGCGAAGATAGCGCCTGACGGACTTCCATAGCAGAGCCTCCACTGTGTAAGACATACATACACTGCGGTCCAATAAAACCGAAACACCAGGAAGAACAGCAAATAATTATATTTCCCATATTGTGAGCGTACAGTATAGTAGCAAGAATACATGATTACTCTGCAGCGGAGTGTGCGCTAATGTGAAGCTTCCTGGCAAATGACAACCCTGTGCCGAACAGGGACTCGAAACTAGGACCTTTGTCTTTCGCGAGGAAATGCTCTATTGACTGAGCTAGTACCGAAGCACGACACTCGACTCACCCCCCCCCCCTCCCGCCACCAATCACAGATTTACTTTCGCCATACCTCAGCTCCTATCTTCGAAACCTCACAGAAGTTCTCCTGCTTACCTTGCGGAATTAGCTCGCCAGAAAGAAAAGATAAGTCCAAGCATTCTTAGCAAAATATAATCAAGTTTTTACCATGCTTACGAAGATCAACCCGGTACTAGAAACGCATTTAAGTTGTAACGCGTTTCTCTTTAGTCAGCCGTCGAAAACACTGTCATTCAGTTCTTTATTTCTATATCCCTCTGAATGTTAGACTGCCCTATTAGTTTCCGCCAACTAGACTATTGCGGTACAGACGCAATAGTCTACTATTTTACATGGCCTCTCCTTTTCCAAGACTGCACGCGTTCACCGCGACACTTCTCTAAGTCTCTCTTCTCTCTCGATACCTTTTTCTCTCTTTGTGAAATAACTCCCTTCCGCCGAATAACCAGCCTGGCTACCTCGGTACTGTTAATAATAACGTTCTGCAACTGGTATACAGGTTCTGCTTCTCTACAAAAGTATAAAGACACTGTCCTTGGACCAAGGCCTGGTCTTTCCTGGCTATTTAATATTCGCAGTGGCGGGGAAATTCACAAGCTGTGGTAAGCACTTTGTCCCCGCCACCTGTTACGTCACAGCTCCCAGGACTCGATAAAGCGCTACACCGAGCTACCTGGTTTGGCCTCTCGCCCAGCTTACCTGCTTGTAACAGCGACAACTGCAGGAAACATCTACGCCGCTCCGTTTCCAATTCCGTTGTTCGTTCCCATCAGAAGTCCTGAGACGTCAGATACTTCGACTCCCATACACACACATGAAAAAAGTTTTACATGACCTCGGTTCCGAGAGTTCCCGAACCTGTACAAAAAATTGGAATAGAGATCGACATAAACATCATTTCTGCCCTTTTTATTGCTCATGAAAACCACACATTGCATGTTGTTCCACCGTACAGTGAGACCTTCAGAGGTGGTGGTCCAGACTGCTGTACGCACCGGAACCTCTAATACCCAGTAGCACGTCCTCTTGCATTAATGCATGCCTTTATTCGTCGTGGCATACTATCCACAACTTCATCAAACCACTGTTGGGCCAGATTGTCCCACTCCTCAACGGCGACGCGCGTAGGTCCCACAGAGTGGTTGGTGGGTCACGTCGTCTATTAACAGCCCTTTTCAATCTATTCCAAGCATCTTCGATAGGGTTCACGTCTGGAGAACATGCTGGCCACTATAGACGAGCGATATCGTTATCCTGAAGGAAGTCATTCACAAGATGTGTTCGATGGGGGCTCGAATAGTCGTCCATGAAGGGGAATGCCCTGCTAAATGCTGCCAATATGGTTGCACTGTCGGTCGGAGGATGTCATTTACGTATCGTACAGCCGTTACGGTGCCTTCCATGACCACCAGCGGCGCACGTCGGCCCCACATAATGCCACCCCAAGACAGCAGGGAACCTCCACCTTGTTGCACTCGCTGGACAGTGTGTCTAAGGCATTCAGCCTGACCGGATTGCCTCCAAACAAGTCTCCTACGATTGTCTGGTTGAAGGCATATGCGACACTCATCGGTGAAGAGAACGTGATGCCAATCCTGAGCGGTCCATTCGGCGTGTTGTCGGGCCCATCTGTACCGCACTGCATGGTGTCGTGGTTGCAAAGATGGACCTGACCATGGACGTCGGGAGCAAAGTTGCACATCATGCAGCCTATTGCGCACAGTTTCAGTCGTAACGTGAAGCATTATTCAACTTGGTGGCGTTGCTGTCAGGGTTCCTCCGAGGCATAATCCGTAGGTAGCGTTCATCCACTGCAGTAGTAGCCCTTGGGCGGCCTCAGCAAGGCATGTCATCGACAGTTCCTGTCTCTCTGTATCTGCTCCATGTCCGAACAACATCGCTTTGGTTCACTCCGGGACGCCTGGACACTTCCCTTATTGAGAGCCCTTCCTGGCGCAAAGGAACAATGCTGACGCCATCGAACCGCGGTATTGACCACCTGGGCACCGTTGAACTACAGACAGCACGAGCCGTGTACCTCCTTCCTGGTGGAATGACTGGAACTGTTAGGCTGTCGGAGCCCCTCCGTCTAATAGGCGTTGCTCATGTATGGTTGTTTACATCTTTGAGAGTGTTTAGTGATATCTGTCTGTGGTACCATATCCACAGTCAACGTCTATCTTCAGGAGTTCTGGGCACCGGGGTAATGCAAAACATTTTTGATGTGTGTACTACAACTGAGGTGATGCAATCTCAGGTTTTGCCTCGTCCTTGATAGTCAAGGCGTCGACGGAAAGTTAAACTATTCTTCTGTCATCCTAGATTTATGAGCGTAATTGATCGGTTTCCTTTGGGCAGGTGCACAACCCGATTCCTAGCAGTTCTAAACAGACAGAGAGTAGTTTATTTTAAAGAGAAGTTACAGTATATGTAAGGTAATCATAACGTTTTAAATGTCATACAGCACCATATGCTGCTTCTTTGGGCTATCAAATGTTGCCTCACCCACCGCATTCTTCCGCCATGGCACCCTGTGACTGCTTTGTCTTTCCTTGGATGTTGAAACCATTACAACGTCGGTATTTCCAGAATCACAATGAAGTGATTTTTAAGGTCGAACATTTCCACTACAGTCACGTCGTCAATAGTTGGGATTGATCTGTCGCATTGATGGATGGATATGTAGAGAATGCAAGTTCCTGGTGGGCTTGAGTTTTGGAGGAGATAAGTAAATTACTTTATCTAGCGTTAATTTTGCAGTCGCTGTTGCACATTTTTACCGTATTAGATGTTTCGATCTCCTTGGATCATCTTCAGTTCTATGTAGTTGCGTCAGCAACCAGACGGATCTACATCTAAATAGTTTGACATGCCACAGTATTCTGATGTGTTGTACCAATTCACACTCGACGGGTCGCTGACGCAACTACATACACTCAGTCGCAAAACTATTCGGACGGTGGAAAGTTTCACAATGAATACTCGAGAAACACTGACTATGAAACCCAAACATATTTATTAGCAATATATTTGCGTAACAACATTGATTACAAAAGAAGTATTATTTCGTTTCCAAAACATAAATAACAGAAAAATTAACAACAAAAATGAAACATCCTGCACACCCTGCTGCTACAAAAGTATTCGGACACTGTCCAATAAATGTTCATAAGTTGTACGACGAAAATGTCAACACCTTGTGGGTCCACCTTTCATTTTCAATACCTCCTCCAATCTAATAGGCATACTTTCCACGAGTTTATTTGCCCATTATTCGGGCAGTTTCTCTTTCAAGGTCTCCTTCGTATAGATGTTGTCCGCGCGGAGGGTCCGTTTCAATTTATCCCACAAATGTTCGATTGGGTTAACGTCTGGTGATTGGGGAGGGGGGTGCAATACTTTCGGGCAATTGAAGAGCAGCCACATTTGTACAATATGCGCGGTATGCCTGGGATCATTATCCTGATAAAAATGAAAGTTGTTCGCAATACCTAGATGTCGTGCACCCTGCTTCAAATGTCCTCGCAGTATTTTCAAATACGCTTCCTTGTTCATCGTATCATCAATGAACACTAAATGACCCACACCATTGCCGGGCATGCATCCCCACACCATGATGCTCCCACCTCCAAACTTTGCTGTTGGTTTGAGGTTCCTGGGATTCAGATCTTCATTGGTCTTTCGCCACACGTTTGCCTTTCCGTCACTTTGCCATAATGTAAATTTACATTCGTCGCAAAATATCGCCCGATTCTACCAAGCCTGATCGTATTCGGCGTATTCCCTCACAAACTGCATACGTTTCTTCTGGTTCACTGCATTTATGAGTGGCTTTGGCCGTGCCACTCGACCATGGTACTGCGATCGTCGTAGTACTCTCCGCACGGTTTCGGGATGAACTTTTATACCAAGGTCTCCCTCCACCTTACTTGCATTCGGGAGGACGACGGTTCAATCCCGCGTCCGGCCATCCTGATTTAGGTTTTCCGTGATTTCCCTAAATCACTCCAGGCAAATGCCGGGATGGTTCCTCTGAAAGGGCACGGCCGACTTCCACATCCTTCCCTAAACCGATGAGACCGATGACCACGCAGTCTGGTCTCCTTGCCCAAACAACCAACCAACCATCCACCTTACTTGCAATTCGTGTGGCAGATATTGTCGGATTCTGTTGTACCTTTCGCACAATCACACGTTCATCTCTCTGTGAAAATGTCCGTGGCCGTCCTGTACTGCAACAGAATTCCAATCGGTCTTCTTTCTCGTACCGTTTAATAATGTCTTAAACTGTACTTTTCTTCATGTTCACTATTGCGGCAATTTCCCTGCAGGTTTTCCCCTTCGCGTGATGATAAGCGACAAGTTGCCTTTGCTCGAACGTAGAACACTTCCCTCTGCGTGCCATCGTCGACCTGCACAGGCTCGCGATGCGTGTTTACTAATCATCGCTATCGTCTCGTGGAAATGTCGGACACACTGCAGTCGCTTCACCCCCTGTGCGTCTCGGAATGAACTATTCTCTCACGTTGTCCACCTTTGTCCGAATACTTTTGTTGCACCTTCCCATGCCGTTTTCAGGAAATATTACGTAACAGACACATGTCCAATAACAATTCTTCGTATTTGACGCGTGTTTCACGTTGCGATATCGTACCCAGAGTCGCAAATACATTACAAAGGCAATTTCTGTATTTTTTCATGCGGCAATCTGCAAAATTATGCGCCGTTACGTGCTGTCCGAATACTTTTGCGACTGAGTGTAGCTCTGAAGATGATCCAGGAAGATCGGAATAGCCATACTGTAAAAAAAATGCATGTGAGACTGGAAAATAAACGATATACGTATAAGAAAAATTAAATATCAATACATTTGTTGAATTCTCTCGCGACTACAATACCGGCTATGGGGATAATTAACATTTCATGACTGCCAGTAGTAATAGCAACCAGCTGCTGCTTGTGCCGATCGTCCGCAGATACGCGCCGCTTGCCTACGTCACGGCGGCTGCGGTTGGGACGCCAGCAATCCGCCTGCCGTGTTGCAGAAGCCCGCCACGCTCGCACTAATTACGGGATCTCTCCCCGTAATGAACGCGCCCGTCACGGCAGGCAACTGCCGAGGGGCTTCAGCCGCGAGCAAAGCCGCGCCTGTGACGAGTAAGTGGCAGGTAGCCTATACCGGTACACCGCACGAGGCCGTCTCAGTGCCCTGTGGCGTGAGCACAGGACGACACCTTGGCTGTGTGCTGGGTCGTTTGCATCCTGTGACGGGAGAGCAGGCGATCCTCGTCGTACATCTACATCTACACCCTCAAATCACTGTGAAGGGCACGACGTTGGGTTGTAACGGTCCAGTTACTTTCGTTCTTTTATTCTCTGCTAAAAATATTTTGTATAAATCTAGAAAGATAATAATTTCAAATTATGCTGAATGATAGCAGAAGTTCAACGCGAGGGGGAAATACACTGAAGAGCCAAAGGAACTGGTACACCTGCCTAATATCGTGTAGGGCCCCCGCGAGCACGCAGAAGTACGGCAACACGACTTGGCATGGACTCGACTACTGTCTGAAATAGTGCTGGAGGGAAATGACGCCATTAATCCTGCAAGGTTGTCCATAAATCCGTAAGAGGTCGAGGGGGAGGAGATCTCTTCTGAACAGTGCGTTGCAAGGCATCCCAGATACGCTCAATAATGTTCATGTCTGAGGAGTTTTGTGGCCAGCGGAAATGCTTAAACTCAGAAGAGTGTTCCTGTCGCATTGTCCTGCTGGAAATGGCCAAGTTCGTCGGAATGCACAATGGACATTAATGGATGCAGGTGACCAGTTAGGATGCTTGCTTAGATGTCATCAGTCAGAGTCGTATCTAGGTGTATCTGAGGTCCCATATCAATCCAACTGCACATGCCCCACGACATTACAGAGACTCCACCAGCTTGGACAGTACCCGGCTGACATGCAGGGTCCATGGATCATGAGGTTGCTTCCATGCCTCTACACGTCCATCCGCTCGATACAATTTGAAACGAGACTCATCTGACCAGGCAACATTTTTCCAGTCATCAACAGTCCAATGTCGGTGATGACAACCCAGACGAGGCGTAAAGCTTTGTGTCGTGCAGTCATCGAGGGTACACGAATGGGCCTTCGGTTCCGAAAGCCCATATCGATGATGTTTCGTTGAATGTTTCGCACCTTGACGCTTGCTGATGGCCCAGCATTGAAATCTGCAGCACTTCGCGGAAGGGTTGCACCACTGCCACGGTGAACGATTCTCTTCAGTCGTCGTTGGTCCCGTTCTAGCAGGATCTTTTCCTGGTGACACCTACAACGTGCTGACATGAGGAAAGTTTCCAACCGATTTCTCATACACAAACAGCAGTTGACCGGCGTTGCCTGGTGAAACGTTGTTGTGATGCCACGTGCAAGCAGGAGAAATGCGTACCATCACGTTTCCGACTTTGATAAAGGTCGGACTGTAGCCCATCGCGATTGCGGTTTATCGTATCTACATCTACATCCATACTCCGCAAGCCACCTGACGGTGTGTGGCGGAGGGTACCCTGAGTACCTCTATCGGTTCTCCCTTCTATTCCAGTCTCGTATCGTTCGTGGAAAGAAGGATTGTCGGCATGCCCCCGTGCGGGCTCTAATCTCTCTGATTTTATCATCATGGTCTCTTCGCGACATATACGCAGGAGGGAGCAATATACTACTTGACTCTTCGGTGAAGGTATGTTCCCGAAACTTCAACAAAAGCCCATACCGAGCTACTGAGCGTCTCTCCTGCAGAGTCTTCCATTGGAGTTTATCTATCATCTCCGTAACGCTTTCGCGATTACTAAATGATCCTGTAACGAAGCGCGCTGCTCTCCGTTGGATCTTCTCTATCTCTTCTATCAACCCTATCTGGTACGGATCCCACACTCCTGAGCAGTATTCAAGCAGTGGGGGAACAAGCGAACTGTAACCTACTTCCTTTGTTTTCGGATTGCATTTCCTTAGGATTCTTCCAATGAATCTCAGACTGGCATCTGCTTTACCGACGATCAACTTTATATGATCATTCCATTTTAAATCACTCCTAATGCGTACTCCCAGATAATTTACGGAATTAACTGCTTCCAGCTGCTGACGTGCTACTTTGTAGCTAAATGATAAGGGATCTATTTTTCTATGTATTCGCAGCACATTACACTTGTCTACATTGAGATTCAATTGCCATTCCCTGCACCATGCGTCAATTCGCTGCATATCCTCCTGTATTTCAGTACAATTTTCCATTGTTACAACCTTTCGATACACCACAGCATCATCTGCAAAAAGTCTCAGTGAACTTCCGATGTCATCCACAAGGTCATTTATGTATATTGTGAATAGCAACGGTCCTATGACACTCCCCTGCGGCACACCTGAAATCACCCTCACTTCGGAAGACTTCTCTCCATTGAGAATGACATGCTGCGTTATGTTATCTAGGAACTCTTCAATCCAATCACACAATTGGTCTGATAGTCCATATGCTCTTACTTTGTTCATTAAACGACTGTGGGGAACTGTATCGAACGCCTTGCGGAAGTCAAGAAACACGGCATCTACCTGTGAACCCGTGTCTATGGCCCTCTGGTGGACGAATAGCGCGAGCTGGGTTTCACACTGTCGTCTTTTTCGAAACCCATGCTGATTGCTACAGAGTAGATTTCTAGTCTCCAGAAAAGTCATTATACTCGAACATAACACGTGTTCCAAAATTCTACAACTGATCGACGTTAGAGATATAGGTCTATAGTTCTGCACATCTGTTCGACGTCCCTTCTTGAAAACGGGGATGACCTGTGCCCTTTTCCAATCCTTTGGAACCCTACGCTCTTCTAGAGACCTACGGTACACCGCTGGAAGAAGGGGGGCAAGTTCCTTCGCGTACTCTGTGTAAAATCGAACTGGTATACCATCAGGTCCAGCGGCCTTTCCTCTTTTGAGCGATTTTAATTGTTTATCTATCCCTCTGTCATCTATTTCTATATCTACCATTTTGTCATCTGTACGACAATCTAGAGAAGGAACTACAATGCAGTCTTCCTCTGTGAAACAGCTTTGGAAAAAGACATTTAGTATTTCGGCCTTTAGTCTGTCATCCTCTGTTTCAGTACCATTTTGGTCACAGAGTGTCTGGACATTTTGTTTTGATCCACCTACTGCTTTGACATAAGACCAAAATTTCTTAGGATTTTCTGCCAAGTCAGTACATAGAACTTTACTTTCGAATTCATTGAACGCCTCTCGCATAGCCCTCCTCACACTACATTTCGCTTCGCGTAACTTTTGTTTGTCTGCAAGGCTTTGGCTATGTTTATGTTTGCTGTGAAGTTCCCTTTGCTTCCGCAGCAGTTTTCTAACTCGGTTGCTGTACCGCGGTGGCTCTTTTCCATCTCTTACGATCTTGCTTGGCACATACTCATCTAATGCATATTGTACGATGGTTTTGAAGTTTGTCCACTGATCCTCAACACTATCTGTACTTGAGACAAAAATTTTGTGTTGAGCCGTCAGGTACTCTGTAATCTGCTTTTTGTCACTTTTGCTAAACAGAAAAATCTTCCTACCTTTTTTAATATTTCTATTTACGGCTGGAATCATGATGCTGTAACCGCTTTATGATCGCTGATTCCCTGTTCTGCGTTAACTGTTTCAAATAGTTCGGGTCTGTTTGTCACCAGAAGGTCTATAATATTATCGCCACGAGTCGGTTCTCTAACTGCTCAAGGTAGTTTTCAGATAAAGCACTTAAAAAAATTTCACTGGATTCTTTGTCCCTACCACCCGTTATGAACGTCTGAGTCTCCCAGTCTATATACGGCAAATTAAAATCTCCACCCAAAACTATAACAAGGTGGGGAAATCTACTCGAAATATTTTCCAAATTATCCTTCAGGTGCTCAGCCACAACAGCTGCTGAGCCAGGGGGCCTATAGAGAAATCCAATTACCATGTCTGAGCCTGCTTTAACCGTGACATTGCTGTTCGCGTTGGTCGACATCCAATGACTGTTAGCAGAATATGGAATCGGTGAGTTCAGGAGGGTAATACAGAACGCCGTGCTGGATCCCAACGGCCTCGTATCACTAGCAGTCGAGATGATAGGCATCTTATCCGCATGGCTGTAATGTATCGTGCAGCCACGTCTCGATCCCTGAGTCAACAGATGGGGACGTTTGCAAGATAACAACCATATGCACGAAGAGTTCGACGACGTTTGCAGCAGCATGGACTATCAGCTCGGAGACCATGGCTGCGGTTACCCTTGACGCTGCATCACAGACAGGAGCGCCTGCGATGGTGCACTCAACGACGAACCTGGGTGCACGAATCTCATAACGTCATTTTTTCGGATGAATCCAGGTTCTGTTTACAGCATCATGATGGTCTCATCCGTGTTTGGCGACATCTCGGTGAACGCACATTGGAAGCGTGAATTCGTCATCGCCATACTGGCGTATCACCTGGCGTGATGGTATGGGGTGCCACTGGTTACACGTCTCGGTCACCTCTTGTTCGCATTGACGGCACTTTGAACAGTGGACGTTACATGTCAGATGTGTTACGACCCGTGGCTCTACCCATCATTCGATCCCTGCGAAACCCTACATTTCAACAGGATAATGCACGACCGCATGCAGCAGGTCCTGTACGGGCCTTTCTGGATGTTCGACTGCTGCCCCGGCCAGCACATTCTCCAGATCTCTCACCAGTTGAAAACGTCTGGTCAATGGTGGCCGGGCAACTGGCTCGTCACAATACGCCAGTCACTACTCTTGATGAACTGTGGTATCGTGCTGAGGCTGCATGGGCAGCTGTACCTGTACACGCCAACCAAGCTCTGTGTGACTCAATGCCCAGGCGTATCAAGGTCGTTATTAGGGCCAGAGATGGTTGTTCTGGGTACTGATTTCTCAGGATCTATGCACCCAAATTGCGTGAAAATGTAATCACATGTCAGTTCGAGTATAATATATTTGTCCAATGAATACCCGATTATCATCTGCATTTCTTCTTGGTGTAGCAATTTTAATGGCCAGTAGTGTAAAATAGCTGTGTACCTGTTAAAACTACGCGGTACCCGGTAAACTGAAGGTTTTCTCCTTAGTTTTGCTGCTACATGCGTTAGAAACGTGAACGGTGGGTACCGCCAATAGGCCGTCTTTCTTCACTTGAGAGAACTGACAGACTGCAGTAAGACCTAAGAGACCATGCACACAGTAGCTTCCTGAACGTCAGTGAGCGCTGCCGACCCTCGGATTTCTCGAGGGCCTGCTAAGCTTCCCACGGAAACTCGAGACGCCGCGAGTGCCTCGCGTGTTTTCTCGGCCGCCGCCAAGTGCCATCCGTCCTCACAGAGCCGGCCGTCTGAGTGCTCTCCACTCGCCTGAAAGGCACCGACATGCGTTTCCCACGCGGACGACGTAGGAGACACATCACGAGTTACCATGCGTCACTAATCTAGACCCCAAGCCATTTCCGCCGGTCCAGACATTTATAAAGACGTACTTCGAGCATTCCTCGGAAAAGGTGTATCATAAAAAAACACTTTGGATGCTCGCAGCGGCGTTCCAAAATGTAAGATTTGTGTTCAGCTCCAGAACGAAACGTAAACGAGAAATTTTATTTTCCGTTTTTTCGTATTTTTGATTAAAAGAATATCTCTCCTACATCGTTGCTGCAGAAAAAGAAGTCTCCTCCAAAGTACAGTGCCTGCAAGAAAAGTGAAGCAGCCAGAAGATGTGGTAAAATGTCAGTGTAACTCCATATACGTCGACACCATTGGCGATTATACACTGAAAAGCCAAAGAAACTGGTACACCTGCCTAATATCGTGTAGGCCCCCGCGGATACGCAGAAGTGCGTCGATAAATCCGTAAGAGTGCGATAGGGTGGAGATCTTTTGATCGGCACGTTGTAAGTTGTGCTGAATAATGGCCATGTTTGGGGAGTCTGGTGGCCAGCGGAAGTGTTTAAACTCAGAAGAGTGTTCGTGGAACCACTCTGCAGCAATTCTGGACGTGTGGTGTGACGTACTGTCCTGCTTGAATTGCCCGAGTCCGTCGGAATGCACAATGGACATGAATGGATGCAGGTGATCAGACAGGGTGCTTACGTACATGTCATCCATCAGTGTCATATCTAGACGTATCAGGAGTCCCATTGTCACTCCAAACGCACATGTTCCACTCCACTACAGAGCCTCCACCAGATTCAACAGTCCCGTACTGACATGCAGGGGCCATGGATCATGAGATTGTTTCCAAACCTGTACACGTCCACCCGCTCGATACAATTTGAAACGATATTCCTCCGACCACCCAACATGTTTCCAGTCATCAACAGTCCAATGTCTGTGTTGACGGGCCCAGGCGAGGCGTAAAGCTTCGTGTCGTGCAGTCATCAAGGGTACACGTGTGGGCCTTCTGCTCCGAAAGCCCATACCAACGATGTTTCGTTGAATGGTTCAAAAAATGGTTTAAATGGCTCTGTGCACTATGGGACTCAACTGCTGAGTTCATTAGTCTCCCAGAACTTAGAACTAGTTAAACCTAACTAACCTAAGAACATCACAAACATCCATGCCCGAGGCAGCATTCAAACCTGCGACCGTAGCGGTCTTGCGGTTCCAGATTGCAGCGCCTTTAACCGTACGGCCACTTCGGCCGGCTTTGAATGGTTCGCACGCTGACACGTTGATGGTCCAGCATTGAAAAGGGTTGCCCTTCTGTCACGTTGAACGATCCTCTTCAGTCGTTGTTGGTCCCGTTGCTGCAGAATCCTTTTCCGGCCGCAGGGAAGTCGGAGATTTGATGTTTTACAAGATTCCTGAAATTCACGGGACACTCGTGAAATGGTCGTGCGGGAAAATCCCCATTCCATCGCTACCGCGGAGATGCTGTGTCCAATCGCTCGAGCGCCGACTATAACACCACGTTCAAACTCACTTAAGTCTTGATTAACTTCCACTGTAGCAGAAGTATCTGATCTAACAACCGCGCCAGACACTTGTTGTATCATATAGGCGTTGCCTACCGCAGCGCCGTATTCTGCCTGTTTACATACATCTCCATCTGAATACGCATGCCTATACCAGTTCCTATCACGCCACAATATACAAATGACAGGTAGAATGGCCGCCAGAGGGCAATAGTGTTGTTCGTGTTTAGCGGTGTTACCATGCCTGGTAAAGTAGCCTATATAAGATGCGTGAACAACGTCAGACGTTGGGTGATTGGTGTGAAGGACACACATATGCCGTGTACTCTTGTTAGCGTTATCGGCATAACAGTTCGAAGAGGGAGTCATTTGGACTCTCCATCTGATCAGTTGGTCGAAGTGGTCAGTATTAAGATTTGTGGGCTATTCGGTTGTGACAATCACTCGATGTTGGATTGCGTGGGAATGTGAGGGCAGGCGTAGTCGTGGAGTTTCCGGTAGACCACCTCTGGCCACCACAAAGGAGGATCGCACCGAAAACATCGTAACCTCCTCACGTGTGACCTCGCCATCCGAGAAAGAGTAATGGACTCCCTGCAACACTGTGTATCGTCCCTCTTCATTAGTGGGAGATTAGAAGCAACCAGACTAGGGGATTACTATCCCATGTGTAGGCAGTCGTTGATATCACAACACAAACGGCTGCATTTGGAATAGTGCTGTGCCCGGGAAACCTGGACTGGTGATGAGTTCAGCGAAGAACAGACATTCTGCGGTACGACAGACGGCCGACATCGGTGAATACCTGTACGGCGGCGACTTGAGGAGAGGTCCAAATTCTTCCAGTGTTTTAGACAGGCACGGCGATGTTACTCCTGTCAAGGTGTGGGGGACCATCGGATACGGCTCCAGATCGCAGTAGGTGCTGATTGAGAGAACACTCTGACGACCCATCTCCTTCTCTGTTGCCTCTCATGCTGCAGCATTGTGGTGACAGTTTCCAACGGTGCAATGCTCTGTAATGTTATGTGAGCCTCACTGCCCTTTTTTTTAACTAATTTGTGCCTGATTTTATTCTGAGAAGCTCAGTAATGTGTGTAAATACCGTAAATGTAAATGTGATTCAAAAAGTACTTGAAGTGAAGCGAAGCGCAGCTGGACAGCAAGAAACTCTTTAGCGCGCAATCCCCGCAACTATAGTAGTTGTGAATCTTTGAGTATGGACTCTAAAATTAAAAAAAAAGACAATTAATCTGTATCTTGTGGAAAGAGGATGTGTTGCTAGACCGCGCACAGAACATATTTTCACATTTAATGAAAATTGATATTTTACTGATAAAACCGAGTAAAGTATGTGTGAGAGTTGCCAAACATTTATTTATACAAATTTTCTGGAACTGAAGAATAGAAATATCTTGTTTTTGGAAAAGGAAGTGAACTTTATTGTCGTAGCCGTCTATCAATCGACAGAATTGTAAGTGTACAAATTTCACTAAAATACAGGGAAAGAAATGCATTCTCTATAGGTTTCATTCAATCCGCAACCAACCTCTCATAACTTCTTAATTACAATAATTGGATTATGTTCTTGTACAATAGTATGGTGCTGAACTCCACTGACCAACTTTGATGTAGCAGGACATGCAGTTTGAAGGAAGTTTGTATGCCAAGCAATCTCCTTTTCTCACGAAAAGCAGATTGCTGTTTGATCTTATTTACTTACAACAGTGATCCCTTAGGTATGATAAGCTACGAAAACTTGGGCTCAGAGCTATCCGCAAAACGGCCAAGTAACCAACAGAGTCGTACTTTAAATCTTAAAGAACAATAATTTCCTCCAAATTATAATACATCACCCACTGGTGCAGAAGCTGACCATTTAAGGGGGCAGCAACCAAAATTCAGGTACCAGTTACGACTTAAAGTAAAGTCTCAATCAAAATCAATCTCTCTCTCTCTCGAAACACACATATAAATATTCATATTATTGAGATAAGAGTCATTTTATAGCTCGTTCACACGTGGCTCTAGTCTCTTTGATTTATATGAGTGATGTTGAACTACTCCCTTGGCCAGCAGGACACTAAAATGGAAAGACGACTCTGAAAATTTGTGCCGTACATTTTTTTTGTAAACGTATGTATTTATTTAAATTATTAACAATGATACATTTTTAAACATTTCTTTCTATTAAGCTATTATATTCCAACAGTTGCTTAACATTACTGTCGGTTTTAGGACCGGGACTCGAACCCAGACTTCCCACTTATCGCGAGGGGTCGCCTTACCATTTGGCTATCCGTGCACGACAGCCGACCAATCCCAAATTTCCGTATCATTTTACTTGAAAGTCGCCTGCCCTGTGTCGTTGCTGTGAACGTCGGGGGAGTGAAAAGTGACACCGCGCTGTGTGTTGTGCTCGATGTTGCAGATCCTGTGACGTTCCAAGTTACGACGCTAGGTACTTTTGGACATGCATCCAAGCGAGTTTCAAGTGAAATTAGAATTATATATTAATACCTTCAGCTGCTGACGGGCGTTGATATATATGAACGGGGACAGGTAAAAATGTGTGGTCCGACCGGGACTCGAACCCGCGATCTCCTGCTTACAGGGCAGACACTATGTCAGTCTGAGCCACCGAGGGCACAGACGATAGTGCGACTGCAGGGACTATTTCGCGCACGCCCACATTCTCACCTTATATGTCCACACACAACATTCGTAGTGTTCCTACCCAACACACCATCACTCATGGAAGACATTCTTACCAAGTCCTCTAAGAGTTCGGGTAATATTTGTGCATCCGCACAGAAGAAGGTCATGGCCGGTATTGCCAGAACTACACTACTGGCCATTCAAATTGCTACACCAAGAAGAAATGCAGATGATAATCGGGTATTCATTGGACAGATATATTATACTAAAACTGACATGTGACAACATTTTCACGAACATTTGGGTGAGTAGATCCTGAGAAATCATTACCCAGAACAACCACCTCTGGCCGTAATAACGACCTTGATACTCCTGGGCATTAAGTCAAACAGAGCTTGGATGGCGTGTACAGGTACAGCTGCCCATGCAGCCTCAACACGATACCACAGTTCATCAAGAGTACTGACTGGCGTATTGTGACGAGCCAGTTGCTCGGCCACCATTGACCAGACGTTTTCAATTGGTGAGAGATCTGGAGAATGTGCTGGCCGGGGCAGCAGTCGAACATTTTCTGTATCCAGAAAGGCCCGTACAGGACCTGCAACATGCGGTCGTGCATTATCCTGTTGAAATGTAGGGCTTCGCAGGGATCGAATGAAGGGTAGAGCCACGGGTCGTAACACATCTGAAATGTAATGTGCACTGTTCAAAGTGCCGTCATTGCGAACAAGAGGTGACCGAGACGTGTAACCAATGGCACCCCATAGCATCACGCCGGGTGATACGCCCGTATGGCGATGACGAATACACGCTTCCAATGTGCGTTCACTGCCATGTCGCCAAACACGGATGCGACCATCATGATGCCGTAAACAAAACCTGGATTCATCCCAAAAACTGACGTTATGCGATTCGTGCACCCAGGTTCGTCGTTGAGTACACCATCGCAGGCGCTCCTGTCTGTGATGCAGCGTCAAGGGTAATCGCAGCCACGGTCTCCGAGCTGATAGTCCACGCTGGTGCAAACGTCGTCGAATTGTTCGTGCAGATGGTTGTTGTCTTGCAAACGTCCCCATTTGTTGACTCAGGGATCGAGACGTGGCTGCACGATCCTTCAGCCATGCGAATAATATGCCTGTAATTTCGACTGCTAGTGATACGAGGCCGTTGGAATCCAGCACGGCGTTGTATTACCCTCCTGAACCCACCGATTCCATATTCTGCTAACAGTCATTGGATCTCGACCAACGCGAGCAGCAATGTCGCGATACGATAAACCGCAATCGCGATAGGCTACAATCCGACCTTTATCAAAGTCGGAAACGTGATGGTACGCATTTCTCCTCCTTACACGAGGCATCACAACAACGTTTCACCAGGCGACGCCGGTCAACTGCTGTTTGTGTATGAGAAATCGGTTGGAAACTTCCCTCTTGTCAGCACGTTGTAGGTGTCACCACCGTCGCCAATCTTTTGTGAATGCTCTGAAAAGCTAATCATTTGCATATCACAGCATCTTCTTCCTGTCGGTTAAATGTCGCGTCTGTTGCACGTCTTCTTGGTGGTGTAGCAATTTTAATGGCTAAAGTGTATATACTTATATGGATATGGTGTCTGTTCTTTCGGAAATGTTCTGGAAATATATATATATCTGCATTTTACCCGAACTCGTACGGAACTTGGTAAGAGTGTCTTCCACGAGTAATGATTGTGTTAGGTAGGGACACTACGAATGTAGTGTGTGGACATACAAGGTGAGAATGTGGGTCTCGCGGGAGGCATGCGCAAGATAGTCCCTGCAGTCGCACTTTCATCTGTGCTCTCGGTGGCTGAGATGGATAGAGCGTCTGACACGTAAGCAGGAGATCCCGCGTTCGAGTCCCAGTCGGGGCACACATTTTCACCTGTCCCCGCTGATATATATCAACGCCCGTCAGCAGCTGAAGGTATTAATATATCATTCGAATTTCGTTCTAAATGGCTGCAGGTCATCAATGGTGTATGTTCTTTCGTACATGTCCGAAAGAGCAGACACCATATCCACATAAGTATATTCAAGTAAAATGTCTCGCCTGTGCGGGATTATACATAATGGATGTACGAGGACAGGCTCTACACACAAGTGGCTGTGAGTCGTGCAGGGATAGTCAAATGGTAGGGCGACCGTTCGCTATAAAAACGAAATACAGATACGAGTCTCGGTCCGCTACAACTTTTCAATGTCGTGATTCCATGCTACAGCTGATGGTTGTCCGTATTCGCAAATGCGAATACGTAACGGCTGTAATCGCCGCAGTGCCCGTTCCTTTGGACACGCATGCATCTTCGAAGGAACTTTGCATCCTAATTCAGAATCAAAGCATGCATCCAATCCACAAGGGTTCCAACGTCGCATTGATAAATGGACTCAGAAAGCCACGTTCTTTGCGAATTTATTTTGATTTTGTAATGACTAAAACAACATCACACTGCATCTCATTTCGTTTCGTTTTCACCCCCACCCTCCACTCTCGCCACCCTTCTGGGTGCTTCAGTTTTATTGTCAGACTTGTACTCTGACCATGACTGACACACATTCGTACCAGCACAGTTATCAGCTTTCCACTCCCTTGAAAGTTTAGAAACCAGGGTGAATTTTGCAGACGCTGGTTGGATAGCAGTGTAGTGTTGGCCTTTATGCCACATGGAAACGCACCGATCCTTTGTCCATTGTTGCTTGGACAGCTTCCATTAACATAACATGAAATCGTTGGATAGCAAATGACGTTTATTGCATGGAGATCAATTAGTTAAACAGCGTTTAATCTAGCTGGCATGAAATGAGCCAGTAGGGTGTTTCGACAGGCCAGCTGGATGGCGTGTGCCGTGGTAAGCCAAGCCAAATTCAGAAGAACGCAAAATCCCCAAGACCGGCTAAGTTTCACGGAAGCTCGAAATTTAATGCGGACTCCATGCGAGATGCTTTTTGTAGTTTCCGCAATGAAACATTGTCTTAAAATATGGTAGAAAACCCAAAGAGATTCTGGTCGCATGTAAAGTACACCATTGGCAAAAAACAGTCAATACCGTCACTGCGCGATAGCGATGGAAATGTTACCGATGATGGTGCCTCTAAAGCGGAGTTACTAAATATGGTTTTCCGTAATTCCTTCACGAAAGAAGACGAAGTAAACATTCCAGAATTCGAAACCAGAACAGCTGTTAACATGAATGACATAAAAGTTGATATCTTAGGTCTTGCGGAACAACTCAAATCACTTAAGTAAGGCAAGTCTTCCGGTCCAGGTAGTATACCAGTCAGGTTCCTTTCAGAGTATGCAGACACAACAGCGCCTTTCTTAGCAAATCATATGCAACCACTCACTTGACGAAAGGTCTCTTACTAAAGACTGGAAAGTAGCACAGGTCACACCAATATTCAAGTAAGGAAATAGGAGTAACCCATTGAATTACAGACCCATACCACTGACCTCAATTTGCAGCAGGATTTTGGAGCATATACTGTACTCGAACATTATGAATCATCTTGAAGACAACGACTTATTGACACATAACCAACACGGATTCAGAAAATATCGTTGTTGTGCAACACAGCTAGCTCTTTATTCCCATGAAGTAATGAGTGCTGTCGACATCTCAGATCGACTCCATATTTCTAGATTTCCAGAAGACTTTTGATACCGTTCCTCACAAGCGACTATTAATCAGATTGGGTGCATATGGAGTATCGTCTCAGTTGTGTGACTGGATTGGTGATTTCCTCTCAGAGAGGTCACAGTTCGTAGTGATAGACGGTAAATCATCGAGTAGAACAGAAGTGATATCTGGCGTTCCGCAAGGTAGTGTCACAGGCCCTCTGCTGTTCCTGATTTACATAAATGATCTAGGTGATAATCTGAGCAGCCCCCTTAGATTGTTTGCAGATGACGCTGTAATTTACCGTGTAGTAAAATCATCAGACGATCAATTCCAATTACAAAATGATCTAGAGAGAATTTCTGTATGGTGCGAAAAGTGGCAATTGGCACTAAACAAAGAAAAGTGCGAGGTCATCCACATGGGTACTAAAAGAAATCCAATAAACTTTGGGTATACGATAAATCGCACAAATCTAAGGGCTGTCAGTTCGACTAAATACCTAGGAATTACAAGTGCGAGCAACTTAAACTGAAAATACCACATAGATAATATTGTGGGGAAGGCGAAACAAAGACTGCGCTTTGTTGGCAGAACACTTAGAAGATGCGACAGCCCCACTAAAGAAACAGCCTGCAATACACTTGTCCGTCCTCTGCTGGAATATTGCTGCATGGTATGGGATCCTTACCAGGTAGGATTGACGGAGGTCATCGAAGAGGTGCAAAGAAGGGCAGCTCGTTTCGTGTTATCGCGCAATAGGGGTGAGAGCCGGCCTGTGTGGCCGTGCGGTTCTAGGCGCTTCAGTCCGGAACCGCGTAGCCGCTACGGTCGCAGTTTCGAATCCTGCCTCGGGCATGGATGTGTGTGATGTCCTTAGGTTAGTTAGGTTTAAGTAGTTCTAAGTTCTAGGGGACTGATGACCACAGATGTTAAGTCCCATAGTGCTCAGAGCCATATGAACCATTTTTTAGGGGTGAGAGTGTCACTGATATGATAAGCGAGTTGGGGTGGCAGTCACTGAAACAAAGGCGGTTTTCTTTGCGGCGAGATCTATTTACGAAATTTCTATCACCAACTTCTGTTCCGAATGCGGAAATATTTTGTTGACACCCACCTACGTAGGGAGAAATGATCATCATAGTAAAATAAGAGAAATCGGGGCTCGAACGGAAAGATTTAGGTGTTCCTTTTTCCCACGCGCCATTCGAGAGTGGAATGGTAGAGAAGTAGTATGAAACCTTGACCTTGACCTTGTGGATGACATCGGAAGTTCACTGAGGCTTTTTGCGGATGATGCTGTGCTGTATCGAGAGGTTGTAACAATGGAAAATTGTACTGAAATGCAGGAGGATCTGCAACGAATTGACGCATGGTGCAGGGAATGGTAATTGAATCTCAATGTAGACAAGTGTAATGTGCTGCGAATACATAGAAAGAAAGATCCCTTATCATTTAGCTACAATATAGCAGGTCAGCAACTGGAAGCAGTTAATTCCACAAATTATCTGGGAGTGCGCATTAGGAGTGATTTAAAATGGAATAATCATATAAAGTTGATCGTCGGTAAAGCAGATGCCAGACTGAGATTCATTGAAAGAATCCTAAGCAAATGCAATCCGAAAACAAAGGAAGTAGGTTACAGTACGCTTGTTCGCCCACTGCTTGAATACTGCTCAGCAGTGTGGGATCCGTACCAGATAGGGTTGATAGAAGAGATAGAGAAGATCCAACGGAGAGCAGCGCGCTTCGTTACAGGATCATTTAGTAATCGCGAAAGCGTTACGGAGATGATAGATAAACTCCAATGGAAGACGCTCAGTAGCTCGGTACGGGCTTTTGTTGAAGTTTCGAGAACATACCTTCACCGAGGAGTGAAGCAGTATATTGCTCCCTCCTACGTCTATCTCGCGAAGAGACCATGAGGATAAAATCAGAGAGATTAGAGCCCACACAGAGGCATACCGACAATCCTTTCTACGAACAATACGAGACTGGAATAGAAGGGATAACTGATAGAGGTACGCAAGGTACCCTCCGCCACACACCGTCAGGCGGCTTGCGGAGTACGGATGTAGATGTAGATGTCGAAAATGGTTCGATGAACCCTCCGCCAGGCACTTTGAATTGCTGAGTAACCATGTAGATGTAGATGTAAGGCTGTTCACGAGCAGCTTTTCATTGCGTGTGGAAACCCAGCTCAAAAGTCGACCGAAAGGGGCGGATGGAGTGCTCTGTATAATTACGCAGATGTGTCTGGCAGCGATATCGCGCACCAGTAATGGGTCGGCGTTCCGCCGTAGCGTGCGTGCCACAAGTGGGCCACCTCCTCGCTTTCCAGAGTGGCCGTCGCGCCTCCCATTCTCTCTGCAGACACACAACAACGGCCTCTTGTTTCGCCGCCCACAGCCACCGGCAGGCCTAATTAAAAAGCGCCGCGGCAGTTCGCCGCCCAGGTGAGAGGCGCGGGACGCGCGCCGTCTGCGCATGCGCACGGCAGACGCGCAGCTTTCGGCTTCCGCCGGTTGGCGCTCCGCCGTCGCCAGCCACAGGTGTGTTGGCGTACGTCAGTCGCTAGGCAACCTCGTTGCTGTGAACATCGGGGGCGTGCAAAGTGACACCGCGCTGTGTGTTGTGCCCGTGATTGCGTGTCCGCGTAGTGCCGAGTGCTTACTGGTACGGCTGCAGTCATCCTGAAGAACACCTCTGGCGCGAGTTCTCTGTGGTGCAACGGGAAAGCTGCGACGGCGGAGTTTGTGGAATTTCCTTCGTAGGTAAGCTCTCGTGACCCGTGCAGATTATCGTGGTGAACAGTTGGCTTCTTCTGATCTGCTTGGATTCTGGCTTAAAGTAAGGCTACAGTTGGTTCTTGTAACACCAGAAAACGCATTACGGAGATAATCTCTCCAACAATCGGAATTTGCCCATTGCTAATAACGGGTAAGCTGTGAAGACCGTTCTAAGACCATCCGAAAATAGTTACGCAAAAAATAAGACATTAGTAAATCTGAATGCTGCATCGAATTATACGGCGTAACGCAACACGTAAGTTGTATAAGGGTGGCTCCTAAAAAACGCTTCCATTATTCAGCTTCATCTTCCCTTCGGTCCTGTTTGTCTTTTGACGGAAATGTTTCGTGGTCAAGCGTCGCACCTCGTTCCTTTGACAGATTTCATTGGATGTGATCTGTTTTTAATTGATACACAAAAAGTAGTCACAAACTTAGCTACTTTGTTTTTAATGTCGAGTCTTTTTATCACCTGAGTCAAAGTACAGTCCGTCTGTATCATTTTCATAATTACTTTCAAGAACTATCGTAAAACTACTTTCTTAGTATTAGTTACAGATTAACTACAGAAGAAAATTGTAAGCTTTCCTTCGACGAAATTAGTTTCCAGTAACCTATTCTAGTCATCTGTAAAAGTATACGTTCACTGAATGTCGCTGTGGATACCGTTACGATCCGTGGCGTTCAACCGTAGATCAAGGTCATACCGGAAGCATCTGCGGTTACGCTGCACCATGACCTCTGTGAACAGAAATAGTCCGAATAGTGACAGGATCCCCAACGCCAGCCTTTCTATTTTTACAGTGTTGAGTATATGACTAGTGGATAATAGGATATTTTAACGAAACGCACGATTTCCGTAATGCTTCTGAGTCAAACGCTTTGATTAACACCAGCAGTCTGAAAGTAACGCCTGGTTAGAATAACTGATCTTCGTTTTGCACTTTTATGCTAAAGTGATGGTCATAGCAATGCTTTAAGGATGAGAGCGCCAAGGAAAAGGATGACTTTGGGCACTAAAAGAAGTTTTGAGCGACAGATATCTACATCTACATATACACTCCGCTAGCGGTGTGTGGCGGAGGGCACTATTCGCGCCAAAGTCATATTCCCCCCCGCCCTCTGTTCCACTCGCCGATCGCGCGAGGGAGAAAGGATTGTCTGAACGCCTCAGTTCGAGCTCTAATTTCCCTTATCTCTGATTGGTGATCATTGTGCGATTTGAAAGTTGGTGGTAATAGTATATGCTCTACATCCAAGACGAAGATCGGATTTTGGAATTTAGTGAGCAGTCCCTTCCGTTTAGCGCGTCGTCTATCTGCAAGTGTGTCCCACTTTCTATGAGTTTTGTAACGCTATCATGATGGCTAAATGTACCAGTCATGAATCTTGCCGCTCTTCTTTGGATCAATCTCTTGAATCAGACTCAACTGGTAAGGATTCCATACAGACGAACAATACTCTAAGACTGGACGAACTAACGTATTGAAAGCAATATTCTTTGTTGAAGGACGGCATCGCTTCAGGATTCTACCAATAAACCGCAGTCTAGAGTTCGCCTTACCCTTTACTTTTGTAATCTGATCATTCCATTTGAGATCATTTCGAATAGTCACACCCAGATACTTGACGGATGTTACCGCTTCCAGAGACGGGTCATTTATTTTGTACTCGTACATTAATGGCGATTTTCGCCTTGTTATACGCAGTAGGTTACACTTACTAATATTGAGAGATAACTGCCAGTCATTACACGAAGCATTTATTTTCTGCAAATCCTGATTGATTTGTTCACAACTTTCATGTGATACTACTTTCCTGTAGACTACAGCATCTTCAGCAAACAGTCTAAAGCCGCTGCCAACACCATCAACCAGTTCGTTTATGTAAAACGTAAAAAGCAGCGGACCTATTGCGCTACCCTGGGGCACACCTGAAGTTACGCTTGTTTCTGTTGAAATCTCCCCATTCACGACGACATACTGCTCTCTGTCTGTTAGGAAACTTTCTATACAACCGCATATGTCATCGGATAGACCGTAAGTGCGCACTTTTTGGGGCAAGCGACAGAAAAGAACTGAGTCGAACGCCTTTCGAAAGTCGAGGAATGTAGGATCAATCTGGGAGCCGGTATCCAGAGCCTGTTGTATATCATGCACAAAGAGGGCCAGCCGTGTGTCACATGACGCCTGTTTCCTGAAAGCGTGCTGGTTTCTGCAGATACTACCGAAATCAGCAAATGCCTCGCAGCCAGAATGCAGGAATTACCAATGTCTTACTAACATAAATGAGAACGAATTTGTTGCAGGAGACACTTTATTTAGGTATGTCGTGACTCACGTAGAAAAGTGATTACTTAGACAGTTTTTGATGACTAAATAATAGCCATTTCTGAGCACATGTTCTTTCAAAATCTGGTGAGAAAACAGATTTTGGCTTTAATCCGTGAGTGATTGTGCATTGTGGTAAGCCTGCCTGCGAAATCGTTCTTCTTGTGGTTTCACGCAGGAAGAAAAGACAGTTGTCCAGTGTGCTGCGAATATCAATTACTGTGGTGCGGCTGGTCCCGGCGGAGGTTCGAGTCATCCCTCGGGCATGGGTGTGTGTGTTTGTCCTTAGGATAATTTAGGTTAAGTAGTGTGTAAGCTTAGGGACTGATGACCTTAGAAGGTAAGTCCCATAAGTTTTCACACACATTTGAACATTTTTTGAACATACACTCCTGGAAATTGAAATAAAAACACCGTGAATTCATTGTCCCAGAAAGGGGAAACTTCATTGACACATTCCTGGGGTCAGATACATCACATGATCACACTGACAGAACCACAGGCACATAGACACAGGCAACAGAGCATGCACAATGTCGGCACTAGTACAGTGTATATCCACCTTTCGCAGCAATGCAGGCTGCTATTCTCCCATGGAGACGATCGTAGAGATGCTGGATGTAGTCCTGTGGAACGGCTTGCCATGCCATTTCCACCTGGCGCCTCAGTTGGACCAGCGTTCGTGCTGGACGTGCAGACCGCGTGAGACGACGCTTCATCCAGTCCCAAACATGCTCAATGGGGGACAGATCCGGAGATCTTGCTGGCCAGGGTAGTTGACTTACACCTTCCAGAGCACGTTGGGTGGCACGGGATACATGCGGACGTGCATTGTCCTGTTGGAACAGCAAGTTCCCTTGCCGGTCTAGGAATGGTAGAACGATGGGTTCGATGACGGTTTGGATGTACCGTGCACTATTCAGTGTCCTCTCGACGATCACCAGTGGTGTACGGCCAGTGTAGGAGATCGCTCCCCACACCACGATGCCGGGTGTTGGCCCTGTGTGCCTCGGTCGTATGCAGTCCTGATTTTGGCGTTCACCTGCACGGCGCCAAACACGCATACGACCATCATTGGCACCAAGGCAGAAGCGACTCTCATCGCTGAAGACGACACGTCTCCATTCGTCCCTCCATTCACGCCTGTCGCGACACCACTGGAGGCGGGCTGCACGATGTTGGGGCGTGAGCGGAAGACGGCCTAACGGTGTGCGGGACCGTAGCCCAGCTTCATGGAGACGGTTGCGAATGGTCCTCGCCGATACCCCAGGAGCAACAGTGTCCCTAATTTGCTGGGAAGTGGCGGTGCGGTCCCCTACGGCACTGCGTAGGATCCTACGGTCTTGGCGTGCATCCGTGCGTCGCTGCGGTCCGGTCCCAGGTCGACGGGCACGTGCACCTTCCGCCGACCACTGGCGACAACATCGATGTACTGTGGAGACCTCACGCCCCACGTGTTGAGCAATTCGGCGGTACGTCCACCCGGCCTCCCGCATGCCCACTATACGCCCTCGCTTAAAGTCCGTCAACTGCACATACGGTTCACGTCCACGCTGTCGCGGCATGCTACCAGTGTTAAAGACTGCGATGGAGCTCCGTATGCCACGGCAAACTGGCTGACACTGACGGCGGCGGTGCACAAATGCTGCGCAACTAGCGCCATTCGACGGCCAACACCGCGGTTCCTGGTGTGTCCGCTGTGCCGTGCGTGTGATCATTGCTTGTACAGCCCTCTGGCAGTGTCCGGAGCAAGTATGGTGGGTCTGACACACCGGT
Organism: Schistocerca americana; assembly: GCF_021461395.2. Lineage (NCBI taxonomy): Eukaryota > Metazoa > Arthropoda > Insecta > Orthoptera > Acrididae > Schistocerca > Schistocerca americana. The sequence goes on along the minus strand of NC_060121.1, from coordinate 319,728,770 downwards.
GTCAATGTGTTCTTTTTTCCATTTCCAGGAGTGTAATTACTGTGAAAATGAGTGACACACGTATTGAAATACGGACAGATAATCAACAGTGAAAGGGATCGGATTGGAAGCTGTTTTTCTCTCCAGAGCAGATGGAAACTGGACTGATTACTAAGGCAGCCGGTACTGAAATACTGACGGAAAACAGATTGCAACTCCAAAAAATAATTAATGTAGGGGAATGAAATTCATGGAATACGTTTGTCAAGATAACACATTACAGGATCACAGGTTAATGTAAAGTCGCAGAAGAAACGTCCAGTTCCTCGTAGCCCATTACACGACCTCATTCAAACTCAGTGAAGTGCTTGTAATGGCGTCTTTGTCGCTTTTAAGGCATTCTTGACTGACATCAACCCGCATCGATCTATCTCGAAGGTGACAAACGCTTACGACCCTCACAACGTGTGTTGAAAGCAAAACTAATTTTCAAGCTCGTAGTGGCGCCACTAGCGCCACTTCTTCGCTACTGTCGAGAAATTTGAGTAAATATTATCTTTCATATGTAGAAATACGCCTAGCAACTTTCGTTTATGACGCACGACTCCTTCTGTGTGTTGTGGTGCTTTTTCGTCTGTGTTTATAATGCAATTTAAAGAGTGTAATACAAGCAAGAAAGTCGTAATCAGGATCACGGTGCGATAAAACTAGCTTCTCTCTGATGTCAGATGTTATTTAGGCTTTGACACTGCTAAGGCAAAACTATTTGCACTTGATAACGGCCACACGGACGAAATTCCAATATTGTTGGCTTTTACAAAAAAAAAATAAAAAATAAAAAAAAGGGAACCTTACAGTCAAAAGGTGACCACGATCTCATTTATTTACAAAATTTTACATAACTGTGAGCCCAACTACGATAAATTAATCATAGTTTTTGATTGAGGTTTTTCGAATATATTAGTTTGGAAAGTAACAAAAAACTTTCTGTGTTCACACTTTATCACCAGACTACCAGGCCCATCCACAAAGCATTAATCGAAAATATCTTTATCTAATGCTAACATTTCGCAAAGCAAGAATATGGATTTTCGAACCACATTTTCCCCGTATCGTAAGTTCATTGCCAGGCCAGTGCGAGCGCTACCGTCGTTCTCTGTTTCCATATTGTAACATGGATCTTGCATTTATTAAAATTTGGTGTCCTGGGATCAAGGTTTAAGTGGGAATTATGAGGGTAATCCCAAAAGTAATGTCTCCTATTTTTTTTATAAGTACATAGACCTGTTTATTTTTACGATGGTTTACATCAGTTTACAGCTTGAACATTTAGCTATTTTTCGACAGAATCACCATTTCTGTCGATGCATTTTTGTAGACGCTGTGGTAGTTTCTGTATGGCCATGTTATACCAGCTCGCCGCCATGCTGTTCAGAAAGTTGTGAACCTCTTCTTTCACCTCGTCGTCGGAGCTGAATCGCTTTCTGGCCAAATGTTCTTTTAACCTAGGAAACAGGTGATAGTCATTAGGCGCCAAGTCAGGACTATAGGGTGGGTGGGTGATTATGTTCCACTGAAACTGTTGCAGGAGAGCAACGGTTTGCCGAGCGATGTGTGGGCGAGCGTTGTCATGGAGAATGTGTACGCCCTTGCTCAACATTCCTCTTCTCCGTTTTTTAATTGCCCGTTTGAGTTTTTTCAGAATCCCACAGTACCTGTCACCGTCAATTGTGTTCCCAGTGATTCAGCTCAGACGACGAGGTGAAAGAAGAGGCGAGCTGGTATGACATGGGCATACAGAAACTGCCACAGCGTCTACAAAAGTGCATCGACAGAAATGGTGATTATGTCGAAAAATAGCTAAATGTTCAGGCTGTAAACTGATGTAAACCATTGTAGAAATAAACAGGTCTATGTACTTATAAAAAAATAGGAGGCCTTACTTTTGGGACTACCCTCGTACATTGTCGACAGCAAATACCACGGGTAAATGGAAAAAGTTGTTTCAAAAACAAGGCACACGGTGCATGTCATCGACGTTTCCGTGCCGGCCGCGGTGGTCTAGCGGTTCTAGGCGCTCAGTCCGGAACCGCGGGACTGCTACGGTCGCAGGTTCGAATCCTGCCTCGGGCATGGATGTGTGTGATGTTCTTAGGTTAGCTAGGTTTAAGTAGATCTAAGTTCTACGGGACTGATGACCTGAGATGTTAAGTCCCATAGTGCTCAGAGCCATTTGAACCATTTGACATTTCCGTTGTAGTGCAGATATTTTCAGAGTGCCATGCAGATTGAAAGATAAATTAGGGTAAGAAATAAAATGTAATAATTCCGTAACGAGTCACCAGATAATGCTAAGAAAATATCCCTGATAAAACTGCAAAATTTTTTAACTTTCTGGCGGATTCAAGTTGTGTGCTAGATTGGGACTGGGACCTGGGAACCTTGCCTTTCCCGAGCAAGTGTTCCTTCGTGACCGATTCGCCGTCACAGCTTCACTTCTCTCTGAAATTTTGCCAGAAGAATTCGGATTCCGCCAGCGTTTGCGGAAAAGCCTACGTCAACGAGCGCACAGGTAGCCACGAGCTTAGCGATCGCTGGAGAAGGATTAGGCTGGAGTTGCGTGGGACGAGGTCCAGGGACCGGCTGGTCTGGAAGCCGCCTCTGCAGGTAGTGAGGGAGTGTGTGCCGCAGCCACTCCCACCGCGGCACGCAACACGACACCACCCAACACCAGCCACTGCTGGCGGGCGGCACGGCAGGATTACTGCGGCTCGAGTAGGGCGGCTCCGGGCGAGCTAATGAGTCTGTTTGCCGACTGCACAGAACACGGCCACCAATTACCGGCCGACAACTCCAGCAGCCACCTACGCCTCCCGTCTCCTCCAACTTTATTGCGTGTCTTCTCGTCTCCACAGCGCCTGAAGTTTGCACGAGTTTTATCGGAGTCGTACAGTGTAAGCTTTCACCACCTGCACTGACTTCACTTCAAACTTCTGAGCTGACAGGCTGTGGTCGATGTATAAAACTTTCTCCTAACGTTTCCTCTCCGAGTGTGGGAGACATCTTCAGAGGTAAAGCGGTGAACTGTAACCACAACCCGAGGGAACGCCGCTCACACCGGCGGCCATTAAAATTGCTCCACTACGAAGATGACGTGCTACAGACGCGAAATTTAACCGACAGGAAGAAGACGCTGTGGTATGCAAATGATTAGCTGTTCACAACCATTCACACAAGGTTGGCGCCGGTGGCGACACCTACAACGTGCTGACATCGGCAAAGTCTCCAACAGATTTCTCATACACAAACAGCAGTTGACCGGCGTTGCCTGGTGAAACGTTGTTGTGACGCCTCGTGTAAGGAGGAGGAATGCGTAACATCACGTTTCTGACTTTGATAAAGGTCGGATTGTAGCCTGTCGCGATTGCGGTTTATCGTATCGCAACATTGTTGCTCGCGTTAGTCGAGATCCAATGACTGTTAGCAGAATATGGATCGGCGGGCTCAGGTGGGTAATACGGAACGCCGTGCTGGATCCCAACGGTCTCGTATCACTAGCAGTCGAGATGAGAGGTATCTTATCCGCATGGCTGTAACGGATCGAGCGCCTGCGATGGTGTACTCAACGACCAACCTGGGTGCACAAATGGCAAAACGTCATTATTTCGGATGAATCCAGCTTCTGTTTACAGCATCATGATGGTGGCATCCGAATTTGGCGACATCGCGGGGAACGCACATTGGAAGCGTGTATTCGTCGTCGCCATACTGGCGTATCTGCCGGCGTGATGGTATGGAGTGCCATTGGTTACACGTCTCGGTCACCTCTTGTTCGCCTTGACGGCGCTTTGAACAGTGGACGTTACATTTCAGATATGTTACGACCCGTGCCTCTACCCTTCATTCGATACCTGCGAAACCCTACATTTCAGCAGGATAATGCACGACCACATCTTGCAGGTCCTGTACAGGCCTTTCTGGATACAGAAATGTTTGATTGCTGCCCTGGCCAGCACATTCTTCAGATCTCTCACCAATTGATAACGTCTGGTCATCTGTGGCCGAGCAACTGGCTCCTCACAATACGCCAGTCACTACTGTTGATGAACTGTGGTATCGTGTTGAAGCTGCATGGGCAGCTGTACCTGTACACGCCATCCAAGCTCTGTTTGACTCAATGCCCAGGCGTATGAATGTCGTTATTTCGGCCAGAGGTGGTTGTTGTGGGTACTGATTTCTCATTATCTATGCACCCAAATTGCGTGAAAATGTAATAACATGTCAGTTCTAGTATAATATATTTGTCCAATGAATACCCGTTTATCTTCTTAATGTAGCAATTTTAATAGCTAGTAGTGTATATCGGCAGTATAGAGCGCTCTACAGTCCATCATGAGGCGGAATTTTTTTGGTAATGCCTACATCTTCGATTGAAAGTAATCGATCGTCATTCTTACAGTGCAACGTTGACATCCAAATTTTATCTAATGTAACACCTTCTCCCTCTCTGTTAAAATTATTATTGTGTTTACAGATATTAATAGCCTCTCCACACATGCACGCATGATAATGCCATGTTTTCCATATGACGTTCGTATTATTGAATTTTAGGTGATGATCACCCTCTAGGTACACATGTTCCTATCGCCGATTTATCATTATATCCCAGGGGGAAAGTCATCTTGTGTTCTACCAGACGGGTGTTAATACTATTTCCGTGGCACTAATATAGATCAGTCCAAAGGCGGTAGTATATGTTTGGCGATCTTAAACAATTTCCAAGGTCCGTCTGAGGATAGTTTCCACACCATTCTTGCTCAAGACTTTCCCAATGCGTTCTGTAATCCTACTAATGAACGGAAGGAAAACTTTCCCCTTGGGTTGATCCTGATGTTCTCCTTAGGATAACCATTGTTCCTGAAAGTCGATCGTAGATGTTCAACCTCGTCTTTTAAATAAGTCGGCTCCCAAATTTTGGTACGGCATATTTACCAAGGTTTTAATCACACCTCTTTTATATCTGGGGTGGTGGTTAGAATCTTAATGAAGATAACGTTCAGTATGCGTGGCTTTCCTATTTACCATACGGCCGAAAATCCCGACCTCTCTCTTGATAACACATCCAAAAAATTCAGTTGGCCGTATTCTCCGTCTCCACAGTAAACTCGGTTTTCGGATTTAAAAAAATGGCTCTGAGCACTATGGGACTTAACATCTGAGGTCATCAGTCCTCTAGAACTTAGAACTACTTTAATCTAACTAACCTAAGGACACCACACACATCCATGCCAGACGCAGGAATCGAACCTGCGACCGTAGCAGCAGCGCGGTTCCGGACTGAAGCGCCTAGAACCGCTCGGCCACAGCGGCCGGCGGATTGATACTGGTGAGATGTGTCAGGAAGACAGCGTGTGTCCATACTACAAAAGTATCATCGACATAGCGGTACCACCTGGCTGATCTGTTACTGTCAGTCTCCAATGCCCATTGGTCAAAGGTCTCCATAAACAAACTGGCCACAGCCGGACTAAAACGACTGTCAGTAGCCAGCCCAGTTAATCTGTTGGGAAAAAAATCTTTATTCTATTGAAAACAGGTTGTGGTGAGGCAATGTCTGAATGACTCCACAATATCTGCTGAGAAAATGGCCACTATACATGAGATAGCTTCGTTCACCGGAGTCATGATAAATAACGACACAAGAAACCCAGCCAACGGTCTCAATGGCGGAAGAGGAACAATTTCCCAACGGCAGAGAGAGCGGAAGAGCTAACTCCAGGGCTTACTACCTTGGTTTTAATTTCGGATTCGGGGCAACCCGATCCCCCAATTTATTATCCAACAATTACTGCAAAGCATGATGGGAACGTCGTCAAAGATAGACACTACTCCAAGAGGTAGACCGAATGGCAAATCCTCCGTTGTTCGTAGAAACAATGCAAAGGGGTCAAAGGATTTTGGAGGACCCCAACCAACATGTATGCAGCCCTCAACACTGAAATTTAAGAAAGCAACTATGTTTGCAACCCTAAATGTAAACTCTCTAATTAAAGTAGGAAAATTGAAATTATTGATTGAAAAGCTGAACCAGAAAGAAATTTTAATATGTGCATTACAAGAAACAAGGTTTTTAGATGAAACTGCTTTAGATTTTGAAAACTATCGTTTATTTAAAGGAAAACCAGGTAAAATCTTAATGAAACAAATGCCATACCTGGGAACAGCATTTCTGGTACATCACTCAATTTTAGATTCAGTTACTAACTTCTACTCGAGTTCTGAGAGACTATCCACTCTTGAGATTAAATGTAAAAACAAAGGATACTCTATAATCAACTGCCATGCACCCATAAACCAGGACAACAAAAATAACCCGGAGAAAGTTGAAGAATTTTGGGAGATACTTGAAATGGAACTGGATAGATGCTCAAAGAAGAACATAAAAATGTTAGTAGGCGATTTTAACGCACAAATAGGAAGGGAGAAAAAATACCATGGAACAGTAGGCCTCTTCCCAGGTCACAAAAGAACTTCAAAAAATGGAGAAAGGCTTATAGAGGTATGTAGGCATTTCAACTTGAAAATAATGACAACACATTTCAAAAAGCTGAGCCGAAAAACTAAAACATGGAGATCACCAAATCCACTTCTCGGAGAATTCCAAATTGACCATGTGGCTATCTCACTTCATTGTCAAGAAGAAATTCAAAACACCAAAGTGCTGAAAAGCCTTGATGTTGATTCAGACCACTATTTGACTACGATTAAATTCAGACCACTCCCATTTCGAAAAGAGAAGAAAACCTTTTACAAAATTCCAAAATATAACACAGAAACGTTAAAAAATGAAGAAATTAAACAACGGTTTCAAAGAGCATTGCACAAAGATAGCGATGGCATATCCACAATAAATAAGGAAGCGGGATGGGAGGAGATCAAAAACGAAATAGTTGAAATAGCAAAAGAAAATTGTCTCGTGAAAAGAGTAAGAAGACATCCATGGTGGGACAATGAATGTGATGAGAACCTGGAGAAGAGACAGAAATTGTGGCAGAAATGGAACTCCACAAAAGATCCTCAAGATCTTGACAATTTTAAAATCCAGAGAAGAGAAACAGCTAAGCTTTTCCGTAATAAAAAAAGAAGACAATTTCAGGATAACCTAGAACAGATTGAGGAAGACTTTAAAAGAAATAATTCTAGAGATTTCTACAAAACTTTTAGAAAACAGCTAACCAAATACCAATCCCCAAATTTATGTTTTAAAGATGAAGAGAACAAGCTAGGTTTGACAAACAAGACTAATTGTGAAATATTAGCAAAATATTTCGAGAATCTACTAAATTGTGAACCACCCAAAGATAAAATGAGTTTTGAAAACCACCGAAATACTAATACCGAGTCAAAACCTCCAGACGCTGAAGAAATAAAACACATAATACACAGTCTAAAAAACAATAAAGCCCCAGGTGAAGACTCCATAGTACCAGAAATCCTAAAAATAATGGATACCAACCTCCCACAAGTTTTGGAACATATGTTTAAGAAGATCTGGGACGAAGAAAGAATTCCTGAAGACTGGCAGTGTGCCCTGATACACCCACTACACAAAAAGGGGGATAAGATGAATGTTAATAATTATAGAGGGATCTCGCTACTACCAGTAGGATACAAAATTTTGTCAAGGAAATTACTTCAAATCGTGGAGCCAGTTCTGGATAAAAAAATAGGTGAATATCAAGCAGGTTTTAGACAAGGTAGATCCTGTGTTGAACAAATATTTAACCTGAAAACACTAATTCGTTACAGAATCTCAAGAGGCCAGAGATTTGCAATAGTATTTGTAGATTTCAAAAAAGCATACGACTCGGTAGATAGAGAAACATTACTGAAAGTATTGGAAGAATTTGGGGTTGATACGAAAACAATTCAAATTATCAAACAGACGCTAACAAACAGTAAGGCCAAAGTTAAATTTATGGGTGAAATTTCAAGGAAGTTCGAAATTAAAACAGGTGTTAGACAAGGTGATGGTTTATCCCCAATCCTCTTCAACTGCGTACTGGAAAAGATATTGAGAATATGGAAAGAAGAACTCAAAGGCACCAAGAATGACATCAGAATTGGAACAAAAAAAGAAAAAATAGAAGTGGACTGTTTAGCTTTTGCAGACGATCTGGCAATAATTACAGAAAACGAAGAAATAGCTCAGAACTACCTGGAGAAACTACAAGAAGTTTCGGCCAGAGCTGGACTGCAGATTTCATTTGAAAAAACCGTGTATATGTCTAATCATAGAAATAACAAGAAAAATCTTATTACTAAATACGGCAATATTAAGAGAGTAGAAAAATTTAAGTATTTAGGTGAAATAATTCAAGTGAATGGTTTAGACAAGAGTGCAAACCAGGCGAGAGCAAGGAAAATGGAATTTGCTTTTCAAAAAACCAAAGACATATATAACAAAAAAAACATTTCAATTCAAGCTAAATTAAGACATTATAAAACTGTCATTAGACCAGAATGCCTGTATGCATCGGAGTGCCTAACTCTTAACAAAAAGGGGGAAATAGAAAACATGGAAAAGAAAGAAAGGAAAATTTTGAGAAAAATATTAGGACCGAGAAAGATTGGAGAAGAGTACAAGCTAAAGAGTAATAAGGAAATATACAAAACTATTGAGAAAGTGAGTGAGGCAATGCGTAAACGCAGACTAACGTTTTATGGTCACCTGTCGAGGATGGATGGAAACAGACTAACAAGAAAAGTGTTTGAACATAGTAACAGGAACGAAAAAACCAACAATAAATGGATACAGATGGTGAAAAAGGATTTGGCCTATTTTAATGTCACCCGTGAGTCAATCAGGGACAGGGAAAAGTTTAGACAAATAGTGAACGAAATTAAGTGTTTTCCAGAAGAAACGAAACTAAAAAATAATAACAGGAAATGGTCGGAAGAGCGGAGGAGGAACCACTCGAAAATGATGAGGAAATATTGGGAAGAGAGAAAAAAAGATCAAAAAGCCGGGCAAGTGAATTGTTGAACGTGGTCCAAAGATGGCCGAAATCGAAAGAAGAAGAAGAACGACACAAGAAGAAAACTAACAATGATATCATCTTATCCCACTTACATTACTTGCCAGTTGATGGCTGGGGACACGACATCACAGATACAGGTAGCCTGCGTAGATCAGTTGTTGACGAGTGGTGCATCGTATATATTGTGATAGCCCCTTCAGCATTAACTAAGGCCTGAAGATGGTGCACTGAAGCGCTGAAACTGGTCGTTACACAATAAATGACAACATAAGGACGCGGCTGTAGGTGTTTCATTTTCTTACAACTGTACATTTTTGTCGTTATAGTTTTTCGTGACGGAAAGAATGCTGTAGGCTACTGTACGGTAAGTACCAAACCGCTTTAGCTGTTACGTTGGTGACAAGGTGTATGTTAGCGTTGTTTTAAATGGATGAATTTTAGCACGTAATATCTGTACCACTAGCGATCAAGAAATCCTTCTACGTGGAACACCTGTTCGAGGGAATACCAGTGCATGTAATCGAATAGCCTGGGCTTTGCTTGTTTTTGCTGCCGTGTCAGGTGTGGATGGAAGCGGCTAACGATCTGCAGTTACGTCATTTCAAAACTTCCTCTCTTCACCAGCGGCGCCTCAGCACAAAGGACGATGCGCGCAGTACTCGCTCTCTTAACAACAGCGTCGATTGATGATTGCCTCTAGCTTTCGGTAAAGGGTAGCCCAACGAGGAAGAGTATTTTTATGTCATTTGCAGAGCGCTATGCCTTAGACGAAACGAACATAGGTTCTCTTGTTTTTCTACAATTATTTTGCGAATGTGTGATTCGTGTAGCAAACCGAAATGAATGATGACGTATTTTTCTCGTATCTTCACGGGGTTGGTATACTAAACTGGATATGGCAACGTTAGTGGTGTAGTGTGGCCGGATTCTATTCGTTTAGCCTCTCCAACATACCGTTGTGCCGTCAGGGTTCCTTCAGTTACTTCCAGGACCGGCGACCGCAAGTCATACCCGATTGATCCCCAAATCGTGGCGGCAGTAGTAACACCTCTGTGCTTCTCCGAGACGGTGAAAGAAATGGACTTCTACCCAAGTCACAGCCACATTTGCTGACGATGGTCATCCGGGGTGGAGAGAAGAGCCGCGATATATCGCTGGAAACAGTGCGCCCCATTTATCAGCAATTTATGCTTCGTGGTCACAGCATCACTCCACTGATTCAGCATTTCTAGATTTCCGGAAAGCATTTGACACGGTACCCCATTGCAGGCTGTTAAACAAGGTACGAGCATATGGAATAAGTTTACAGATATGTAAGTGGATGGAAGGCTTCTTAAGCAATAGAGTCTACATCTACATCTACATTTATACTCCGCAAGCCACCCAACGGTGTGTGGCGGAGGGCACTTTACGTGCCACCGTCATTACCTCCCTTTTCTGTTCCAGTCGCGTATGGTTCGCGGGAAAAACGACTGTCTGAAAGCCTCCGTGCGCGCTCGAATCTCTCTAATTTTACATTCGTGATCTCCTCGGGAGGTATAAGTAGGGGGAAGCAATGTATTCGATACCTCATGCAGAAACGCACCCTCTCGAAACCTGGCGAGCAAGCTACACCGCGATGCAGAGCGCCTCTCTTGCAGAGTCTGCCACTTGAGTTTGCTAAACATCTCCGTAACGCTATCACGCTTACCAAATAACCCTGTGACGAAACGCGCCGCTCTTCTTTGGATCTTCTCTATCTCCTCCGTCAACCCGATCTGGTGCGGATCCCACACTGATGAGCAATACTCAAGTATAGGTCGAACGAGTGTTTTGTAAGCCACCTCCTTTGCTGATGGACTACATTTTCTAAGGACTCTCCCAATGAAACTCAACCTGGTACCCGCCTTACCAACAATTACCACTCAACGGTGGTTGTCCTCGGCGGCGAGTGTTTGTCAGAGAGACGAGTATCGTCAGGAGTGTCCCAGGGAAGTGTGATAGGGCCGCTGTTGTTATCTATATAATTGAATGATTTGGTGGACAGGATGGGCAGCAATCTGTGGTTATTTGGTGATGACGCTGTGGTGTACGGTAAGGTGTCGACTGTAGGAAGATAAAGGACGACTTAGGCATAATTTTCAGTTAATGTGACGAATGGCAGCTAGCTCTAAATGTGGAAAAATGAGAGTTAACGCGAATTGGTAGGAAGAACAAACCTCTAATGTTCGGATACAGTATCAATAGTATCCTGTTTGACTCAGTCAAGTCATTTACGTAGCTGGGCGTAACGTTGCAAAACGCTATGAAATGGAGCGAGCATCTGAGAACTTGTGGTAGGGAAGGCCAATGGACGACTTTGGTTTTTTGGGAGAATTTTAGGAGAGTGTGGTTCACATGTAAAGGATATCGCATGTAGGACGCTGGTGCGACCTGTTCTTGAGTAATGCTCGAGTGTTGGGGATCCGTACCAGGTCGGGCTGAAGGAAGACACCGAAGCAGTTCAGAGGCGAAGCTGCTAGATTTGTTGCCGGTAAGTTCGAACAACACGAAAGTGTTCGGAGGTGCTTCGGGAACTCAAATGGGACTCCCTGGAGGGAAGGCGACGTTATTTTCGAGGAACACTACTGAGAAAATTTAGAGAACCGGCATTTGAAGCTGACTGCCAAACGATTCTACTGCCGCCAACATTCGAGGGTTGCCCAGAGAGTAATGCACCGCGTTTTTTTCTTCAGCAGTTCTTTATTGAACATAAGGGGAATAACACACACGAAAGAATGATGTTTTATCTACACACTCTATTTTTCCACGTAATCCCCATCCCGTTTTATGGCCTTCCTCCAGCACGAGACAAGGGCCTGTATGCCCTGTCGGTACCAATCCATGTCCTGGTGACGGAGCCAGTGCTTCACTGTGTTAATCACCTCCTCCTCGTCCTCAAAAGTATTCCGCGAATGGTATCCTTTAATCTGTCCTCGCGAATGACAACGTCAGCTCGCTGCAACATGCCAGGTGTGACAGCCGTGGATGGCCTCCCCTACCGCTGCAATTCGTGGAGCTCTGTCGAACCGCCTTCTGATGACCTCACCCTCCGTGCTCAGCGACTAACTATACTTCTGTCGACAGCAGACGCTCCATAGACTGTGCACAAGCGTTTGTGAATATTCCCCCCAGTTTCTTTCTCTGTAGTGAGAAATTCAGTGATTGCACGTTGCTTGTAACGTACGTCACATACGGACGCCACTTTGAAACTGTCCTGCAGCAACGCTATCTGTCTGTCAGAAGTGACGAAAACTTGGCGCACTTACTCAGGAGACCGCAAATAATACATACGTAACGTTTCGTATTCGTAGCATTGTTCTCGGCAGAGGAAAAAAATGCGATGCATGACTATGTGGGCAACCCTCGTACATTGCACCTAAGCACCACGAAGATGAGAAACGAGAAATTAGGGTTCATCCGGAGACCTATAGACAGTTGTTTTTGGTTCAAATGGCTCTGAGCACTATGCGACTTAACTTCTGAGGTCATGAGTCGCCTTGAACTTAGAACTAATTAAACCTAACTAACCTAAGGACATCACACACATCCATGCCCGAGGCAGGATTCGAACCTGCGACCGTAGCGGTCGCTCGGTTCCAGACTGTAGCGCCTAGAACCGAGTTGGTTTTCCCTCGCTCTGTTTGCGAGTGGAGTAGGATAGGACATGGCTAGTAGTGCTACAGAGTAGCCTCCGCCACGCACCGTACAATGGCTTGCGGAGTATCCATGTACCGGGTGATCAAAAAGTCAGTATAAATTTGAAAACCTAATAAACCACGGAATAATGTAAATAGAGAGGTAAAAATTGACGCACATGCTTGAAATGACATGGGGTTTTATTAGAACAAAAAAAAACACCCCATATTGCTAGACACGTGAACTATCTCTTGCGCGCGTCGTTTGGTGATGATCGTGTGCTCAGCCGCCACTTTCGTCATGCTTGGCCTCCCAGGTCCGCAGACCTCAGTCCGTGCGATTGTTGGCTTTGGGGTTACCTGAAGTCGCAACTGCATCGTGATCGACCGACATCTCTGGGGATGCTGAAAGACAACATCCGACGCCAATGCCTCACCATATCTCCGGACATGCTTTACAGTGCTGTTCACAACATTATTCCTCGACTACAGCTATTGTTGAGGAATGATGGTGGACATATTGAGCATTTCCTGTAAAGAACATCATCTTTGCTCTGTCTTACTTTGTTATGCTAATTATTGCTATTCTGGTCAGATGAAGCGCCATCTGTGGGACATTTTGTGAACGTTTGTATGTTTTTGGTTGTAATAAAACCCCACGTCATTCCAAGTACGTGTGTCAATTTGTACGTCTCTATCTACAATATTCCGTGATTTATTCAGTTTTCAAACTTATACTGACTTTTTGATCACCCGGTAGATGTAGATGTTTCTAACACAATACATGAGGTATCACACCGCCATATTATGACAGTAAAATGCTTATTATGTTTGCGCATAACAGTTTCATTTGTATGTGCCACGTGTTTTGGTGAGTCGCATAAGTCCTAACGTTTCTTAAGCGACAATTTTTTTTTAACTTGTTTGTTCTGTGAAGTACAGGAGAATAACGGAACTTATAGGGGTGATCTCGGCATATTTTGCTACGGAGGTGGCGAAGTGCCATTGTGTTCGCAGTGAAAGTGGCTGGCAATTAGTGCGCAGATCCCGTGCGAGAGGTGCTTTCTCGCTGCGCGTGCAGCAGTACGGGGCGGGCGATTTCGCGTGCACCTTGTCTGGCAGGCTTAAGGTACAGGCACGGTTTCCACGGCCACGAACTCGGCGTTGGGGTGGCCGCTGGCTGACCTGCCCTCTAGAAACACCGGTGACCTGCGGGGATGGGGAGAGGGAGGGGAGTGGGACAGCGCTGTTTGCGCACCGCCGAGGTCGCGGCAAGCTGATGGGGGGCGTAGCGAGAACACACGGGTTCCCTGTGGCGCCGGCCGGCACACAGGTAGCTAGGACTCGCTTCCTCCCTCACTCCTTTGTGGAACTGTATCCGAAATGACAAAACTGATGATCTCTCGGTCCCGACAAGACAGGCTGGCGACATTGCAAACCATCCTTGGCACATACATGCAATGAACTTTTTGCCCCACGAGAAATGCGAAGTTTCCATAAAGGTGCTCGCACATTCATTTTCAAATGACTACAAATTGTGAGAAAGGCCGTAACGTGATTACGCATTCACTACTCACTTTTGCGGTCGAGCAGAACTGGCGAAATCTGTTCACTTTCACGTCAATAACTTTTTTTTCCCCAATGTGTGCCTGGAATCTAACCAAACAAATATTGCATACTACGTCTTTCACACGGCGGCCTTTGTCGACGGAAAGCTTCGGATCTTTTTCGGCCGGCCGAAGTGGCCGAGCGGTTCTAGGCGACATGGTCTGGAACCGCGCGACCGCTACGGTTGCAGGTTCGAATCCTGCCTCGGGCATGGGTGTTTGTGATGTCCTTAGGTTAGTTAGGTTTAAGTAGTTCTAAGTTCTAGGGGACTGATGACCTCAGAAGTTAAGTCCCATAGTGCTCAGAGCCATTTGAACCATTTTTGATCTTTTTCGATTAGAAAACAAACAAAGCACAATTTTACGTGCCCATTCGATAGAGCGGACGCACATTAGTCTCGTGCGATACTTGTTTCATCGATATGTACTAAAACGGACAGTAAAATATAAAGAGTGACCTAGTACTCCAACAGCGACGGAGCAGCGCTTCTCCGTGGCGCAGCTGTCAGCGAGGACCCGCGGCGATGCTGTGGCTGCTGCAGTAAGGTTCAAATGGCTCTGAGCACTGTGGGACTTAACCTCTGAGGTCACCATTCACCTAGACTTAGAACTACTTGAACCTAACTAACCTAAGGACATCATACACACACACATCTATGCCCGAGGCAGGATTCGAACCTGCGACCGTAGAAGCAGCGCGGTTCCGGACTGAAGCGCCTAGAACCGCTCGGCCACAGCGGCAGGCCGCTGGAGTAAGGTTGTACTTCGTGTTTTACTGTCCTGTTCATACATATCGACAAAACAAGTATCGTACTAGACTAATTTGGGACCGCTCTATCGAATGGGCACGTAAAATACCGCTTTAAGAATCATGTTGTTTGTGAAGTGAAACGAAGCTCTCCGTCAGCATTGGGCCTCGCATGAAAGACGTGATGAGGCTATTATTCCAAAAGCAAAACGGGAGACATGATGCTTTAATGATCTGCAAATGGGAACAAGCAGATTACATTAGAAGCCCTGCTGTTTCGTAGTAGCAGGATAATGTGTTCTCATTTGTTTACTACAGTCTATGCGTCATCGTAACTATAAAGGGCTTACTGTGGAAGACTAGTTTTCACAGTACCAAAGCTGAACAGATTTCATAGCTCATGATTTTTTCTTTTCTTTCCCCCACCTCTCAAAATATGGAACACTTTTTGTACTATATAAGTTACAAAAACCATATTCTGAGAGGTAGAAACAGAAGAGAAAAAAAGGAAAAAAATATCCTGACCTATGAAATCTGTTCAGCTTTGCTATTGTGAAAACTAGTCTTCCACAGTAAGCCATATATAGTAAGCCATATATACATTGCTCACTGTGGAAGACTAGTTTTCACAATAGCAAAGCTGAACAGATTTCAAACTGTTAACCATGGCAATTATGTATATTGGCAACGCGCCACTAGTTGACCATACGACTATCATACCGCAATTGTAACAAGCAATCTGTGCGCTGGTTATTCTTTCTTATCAAGTATTGTGACACATTCGTGCATGGAATAGAGTTATGGGTTTTGTATCTTCTTGAAACAGATAATCTGTGAAAAGAGTTCTTAACGAGCGATCGAAAGTCGCTTGCTACTGCATGGTAATTGTATGTAAATGAATTGTCAGAGAGGAGGAGTCATATAAAAGATCGCAGGTGAGAGTCAAAGTACATTTATATTGTCTGCTTATTTTATTAGTCAGTCATCAAGGTTTCAGTTACGACGGGACGTGGTTAATAGGACGCCGAGGACGTGCCTGCTACACGGTCAATACTATTTCACGCTTCGCCTGTAAGAGCTTCTAGGTTCACTATTCAGTGTGCCTCTGACCATCGACTAACCTTTGTTCATAGGAACTGCTACCTCACCTACAGTTTCTATATATATATGTGAGCTAAATCATGGACCAATTCCGAAAATTTAACTTAAGCATGAAAACTCTTTAATAATCAAAGTAAAGAAAAATATCGTAAGAAATAATTCAGTGACACGGATTTTATTTCTCGCATCGTGTGTGTCTGTTGGCAAACGCACTGCTGGAACAGGACAGCGACGTGCAAATAACGCCAGCCCTCCCCCCTCCTTCTTCCATACGTCACGACATGTGATGAAGCGTCAGCTAGACGTTGAAGTAGCGGTCGATCACTGGGTCAGTGCCCTGTAAGCATTATAGCGCCGCTGTTAGTTCGATTTCGTTTGGTTCTGCAGGCTTAAATGTCACAGCGGCGACCGGGTCAATCTAGAGGAAGCACACGATCTGACGGGAAGAGGATGCAGAATAAAATAGGCAGTCACGTTTTCAAAGGAACCGCCCGACATTAGCATTTAGCAATTTTGGAAAACCACAGTAAACCTTTGGCCGGCCAGACGTGGTTTTCGATTCCACTTCCTACCACTGTGTCACCTCTTTCCGTCCCTCGTATCCAGATACAGCATCACAACGGAAATCAGAAAATATGACTACAATAGCCTGAACCTAATCTGAACGAAGGTCGTTTCGAGTCTTAGATTAATCATGCAATGTTGTTGTTGTGGTCTTCAGTCCAGAGACTAGTTTGATGCAGCTCTCCATGCTACTCTATCCTGTGCAAGCTTCTTCATCTCTGAGTAACTACTGCAACCTACATCCTTCTGAATATGATTAGTGTATTCATCTCTTGGTCTCCCTCTACGATTTTTACCCTCCACGCTGCCTTCCAATACTAAATTGGTGATCCCTTGATGCCTCAACACGTGCCCTACCAACCGATTCCTTCTTCTAGTCAAGTTGTGCCACAGATTCCTCTTCTCCCCAATTCTATTCAGAACCTCCTCATTAGTTTCATGATCTACCCATCTAATCGTCAGCATTCTTCTGTAGCACCACACTTCGAAAGCTTCTATTTTCTTCTTGTCTAAACTATTTATCGTCCATGTTTCACTTCCATGCATGATTACACTCCATAAAAATACTTTAAGAAAACACTTCCTGACATTTAAATCTGTACTCGACGTTAACAAATGTTTTTTCTTCAGAAACGCTTTCCTTGCCATAGCCAGTCTACATTTTATATCCTCTCTATTTCGACCATCATCAGTTATTTTGCTCCCCAAATAGCAAAACACGTTTACTACTTTAAGTGTCTCATTTCCTAATCTAATTCTCTTAGCATCACCCGATTTAATTCTACTACATTCCATCATCCTCATTTTGCTGTTGTTGATGTTCATATTATATCCTCCTTTCAAGACACTGTCCATTCCGTTCGACTGCTCTTCCAAGTCCTTTCCTGCCTCTGACAGAATTACAATGTCATCGGGGAACCTCAAAGTTTTTATTTCTTCTCCATGGATTTTAATACATACTCCGAATTTGCTTTTGTTTCCCACTCGGAATTTTTCTTGCTGCCAAAAGGCACGAACAGTTTCTGTACAGAAAGGTGTATATTAGCCTATGTGTGCGTTGCATCTGACTTTGGTTATGTCACTCAAGTGCAACAGACACAAAGGAGGGTACTTCTCCCTAAAGTATACCTTTCTGGACAGAAGCTATTCGTGCCTTTTGGCATCATACTGTGTGATTAGCTACGGTTAATAACAAGTGTGTGGTTTGAGATTGGGCGTGTCAGCCCGAAACCGGTAGCCATTGCAGCAAAAATTTTGTATCAATACAACTTAAAAGGACGAAATAAAAAAAAAATTATCCGATCTCCTCAATAGTGACCTAACATGCCGTGGCAGCATCCTCGAATAAGCAAACTAAATATTGGTACAATATTGCACGACAGACGAAAACAATATTACTGTTTAAAATAAATTATGGTTTGCCAGTTTATAAATGAGACTAGAACGACTTAAAAAAGACATAAATACAATGCTATTAAGTACAGTTTTGCAAGAATTTGTATTTACTTTCCACAACCCGCTGTAACGTCAGCTGGCGTTCATGAAGACTTTGACAACTGGATGTCTTAGCTGCCAGTAAATCTTCTGGGTTGTACGGTCGTGGTCCGTGAAACTTTTCCGGTCCTAACATTTCGTCCAGAACTGGGCTGGACATCTTCAGAGGTGCTCCTAATTCCTGAGTTGGCAATACTCAGCGGAACCAAGAGCACCATCAAGATGTCCAGACCAGCTCTGGTTAAAGATTAGGACCGGAAAAGTTTCATAGACCACGAACATACAACCCAAAAGATTTACGAGCAGCAGGTGTTTCTAGGAGTCAGCACGTGCATACGAAGTGGCAGAGCGCAGTCTGAGGCAAAGCTCCAAGAAGAGACTTCCTCGAACCTACACGGCACGGACCAACCATTTAGCAGCACTGACTGTCAGTACTCATTCTGCTGAAGCAGTTGTGATACGTTAAGTCTATGTTCGATGGAACACGGTAAAAAATATTTGGAAAATAGTCAGCGACGTAACCAGTGCATTTTGGAACCCTATTTTTCTCAAAATGGTCGAGAAAAAAAAATGCCTCCAACATTCGAACGAATGCTTGATTTTAGATTCATCTCTTTCTCTGAAAATGAACACCTACCACTGCGTCTCATTGTGAAAAGATATTTGCAAACGAAGGCTTCCGGGAAAAAAATTATCATCTCTCACAATTGCGCTCTGACGAATTAAATAAGCTAGCTTCATTTTTAAATATAAGACCTATTGTGAATGCAACGAAGGCCCCCTCGCCATTTAAAAAGTCTCGTTATTAATAGCAAAATGTCTGCCTTTATAACGGAGTACTGACAGTGACTGGCAGCAATGCTGAGGACCCGGGTTCAATTCCTGGTACTGTCAGAGATTTTTCCTTGATGGAAGGACTGGACGGGGTCTTCTCAGCCTCGTGGTACCAAAGGAGGAGCTACTTGGGTGAGAGGTAGCGGCTTCTGGTCTGCAAAGCCGACAACGGCCATTGATTGAGGATGACAGAGAGGTCGGTCGATGCCGATTATTATCACAATTCTGGGCCACGGTGAATTCATTTCCTTTAAGTAATGACTGAGGAGACTTGAGAGGGCAATGGCGAGGAGGGTGTGGGAGGAAGGGGGACGGGGGTCGAGGATAGAGAAGGAGTACGCCTCCTTCAGGAATTTTAGGATCACATCATGAGTTTTGATGTCGTTGTGTACTACTATGGATGTCGTGGGCGGACGTAATGACTTATTCACAAGATCGCGAATTGCAGGATCCATGATGATTTTTAGAGAGGAGTCGCTGAAGGTCTCCAAAAAAAGGTGCGGCGGACCAATCTACCTGATTTACAATCCGCAAACGCGTGACGATAATGAACACAGTACCAGCAGTATATGATAGCTGCCAATGTGGTATGAACAGGGTAGCCGCGCGTTCTAAGGCGCTTTACTACAGTTCGCACGGCGACCCCCGTCAGAGGTTCGAGTCCTCCCTCGGGCATGGGTGTGTGTGTTGTCCTTAGCGTAAGTTAGTTTAAGTTGGATTAAGTAACGTGTAACCCTAGGGACCGAGACCTCAGCAGTTTGGTCCCATAGGAACTTACCACAATTTCCATGAACCATAGAAAGCACATAGAAATCTACTGGGACAAGCCCTGTACATGCTTCCACTATACATCGACAGCTCCATTGCGTACGCTAATATTGCCTGTACACTAAACTGGCAGCGATTATATACGTTTGATGAAACCAGATGGCTCTTATCTCTCCCCAATGCAGTGTTCGCCTCGTATTTCATCTTCTAATCTGTGTTCTGTAACGCTAAAAGTGATTCACTCACAAACGCGCAAAACACGTCCGAGGGAACATTGTATAATTCTGCGCACTACATCGAACATGATTTTCGACACAGCCCCTTTTACAAAAATAGGACCAGCTGAAATGATTGTTTAGAACGTGTGGACTGTTCAAATGGTTGAAATGGCTCTGAGTACTATGGGACTTAACTTCTGAGGTCATCAGTCCCCTAGAACTTAGAACTACTTAAACCAAACTAACCTAAGGACATCACACACATCCATGCCCGAGGCAGGATTCGAACCTGCGACCGTAGCTGTCGCGCGGTTCCAGACTGAAGCGCCTAGAACCGCTCGGACCCAGCGGTCGGCGTGTGGACTGTAATTTTAAGTTTGTTTGTTTGTTTGTGTGTGTGTGTGTGTGTGTGTGTGTGTGTGTGTGTGTGTGTGTGTTTGTGTTTTCTCAGAGAAGTATAAGGTGGACAGAATCGACAGTCCGTTTCGTCGTATTTAGAAGATAGACAACCAGTGTAAAGGGAATCTTAGTCGTGTACTTGGGTACTGCAGATTACGACCCTGTATTATGAGTTGCACCAGCTTTGTAACAATTTAATTTTTTACGAATTTTTTACTTTCATTATACAGATTGTGACTGAATGAGGTGTTCTGGAAACAATCGGCTCATGTTAATATTGGTAGGGAGTACGGACATCATCGTCGGCGACAAACAGCTCATAGAATGAGGAAGGAGGCTTACGACAGGAACCAAACTGCAACTAGATACCACCAATATGTACTATGTTGTGGTAGTGGTTTCCATACACCGCTCCAGGCAAATGCCACGATGGTTCCTTTGAACAAGAGGACACAACCGATATCCTTCCCCATCTTTTGATAATCCGAGCTGGTGCTCCGTCTCTAACGAAAGCGATGTCGCTGATGTTGAAGTAGCCATTGTGACGAAATTCACATTTTTTATTAAAGGAGCTCTCGTAATAGCTTATGGGACTAATATAAATTATAATGACTTCAAGTACTTTAAATGCTTGTTTTTACTCTGCACTTCTTGGTCATCTCTTGCACGCTCTTTGGGCATCAAGCCCAGGTTTGAAAATTACTTCGACGGAAACGGTCGCACATTTGAGAGCAGTTGCTTCCCCGCTCTTTTCTTTAGCTTCTGAACACAAAGACGCCAAAAAACCGTCTCCTGCATCTCTTGTAGAGCCCTACCAGGGCACAGCAGTCAGTAGTCCTATGAAAGGTGAACCACACGCATGCTCATAAATTAAGGATAATGCTGATACATGGTGAAACAACGCTCTAGTGGGTGGTTTGCGGGTTTAAATCACCTCGGGGTATGACAGTGCGGTGCGTTTGGCCTGCGGTCGTTGCAGGGTGGCGCTGGCAGCAGTCCACATACGCAGAGGTGTGTTGGTGCATGTCAGAGTACGGTGTAGCGAGTAAGTGTGCAGACGTTTTCAGACGTGCTGATGATGACTGTGTGTTGAAAATGGCTCAAAGAACACATATTGATGACGTTATGAGGGGTGGAATATTAGGGCGACTGGAGGCTGGTCAAACACAGCAGGTCGTAGCACGGGCCCTCCGTGTGCCACAAAGTGCGATCTCAAGATGACGGCAACGATTCCAGCAGAAAGGAAACGTGTCCAAGCGCTACTGTACGGGACGCGCACAGTGTTCAACATCACAACAAGACCTATATCTCGCCATCAGTGCCCGCAGACGGTCACGGAGTACTGCAGGTAGCCTTGCTCGGGACCTTACCGCAGCCACTGGAACAGTTGTCTCCAGACACACAGTCTACAGACGACTGAACAGACATGGTTTATTCGCCCGTAGACCTGCAAGGTGCATTCCACAGACCCCTGGTCACAGGAGAGCCCTTAAAGCCTGGTATCAAGAACACAGTATATGGTCATTGGAACAGTGGTCCCAGGTTATGTTCACGGACGAGTCCAGGTATAGTCTGAACAGTGATTCTCGCCGGGTTTTCATCTGGCGTAAACCAAGAACCAGATACCAATCCCTTTATGTCCTTGAAAAGGACCTGTATAGTGGTCGTGGTTTCATGGTGTGGGGTGGGATTATGATTGGTGCACGTACACTCCTGCATGTCTTTGACAGAGGAACTGTAACAGGTCAGGTGTATCGGGACGTCAATTTGGACCAGCGGTGCAGTGGGTCACACCTTCCTCCTGATGGATGATAACGCACGGCCCCACCGGGCTGCCTTCGTGGAGGAGTACTTTGAAACAGAAGATATCAGGCGAATGGAGTGGTCTACCTCTTCTCCTGACCTAAGCCCAGTCGAGCACGTCTCGGATGCTCTCGGTCGATGTATCGCTGCACGTCTTCAACCCCCTACGACACTTCAGGAGCTCTGACAGGCACTGGTGCAGGGATGGGAGGCTATACCACGGCAGCTGCTCGACCTGATCCAGAGTATGCCAACCCATTGTGCGGCCTGTGTACGTGTGCATGGTGATCATATCCCATATTTCTCTGCCTCGTGATGACTGGGTGTCGTGTGATGTCCTTAGGTTAGTTAGGTTTAAGTAGTTCTAAGTTCTAGGGGACTGATGACCATAGATGTTAAGTCCCATAGTGCGCAGAGCCATTTTAATCATATCCCATATTGATATCAGGGTACATGCGCAGGGAACAGTGGCGTTTTGTAGAACATATGTTTCGGGACGGTTTTCTCAGCTTATCACCTATACCGTGGATTTGCGGATCTGTGTTGTACGTGTTCCCTATGTGCTTATGCCATTAGCGTCAGTTTTGTGTAGTGCCACGTTGCGTGGCACCACATTCTACTATTATCCTTAATTTATGAGCATGAGTGTATGTAGCTAGTCAGGAAATTTTCAAGACTTGGCCAAGACTGTCTCAAAAATAGAAGTTCACCGGTGCAAGTGACTACTATATCAGCCACAATAGTGGGACGCTCACGTTTGCCAGCGTAGCACCGCCAGGCGGTAGCCCGTGTCCTTGAGGTATGGTTACACACACACACACACACACACACACACACACACACACACACCGTCGCCAGTGCTGGCGTTACAGAACCGTTTCGCAAGGCGGTGGGTATGGGACTGTGCTGTATAAGCCAGCAGCCTCGTTGCACGGATACCGATTCCCACGCAGCGGACTCCTGGTCCGAGACGGCCCCGCAGCGCTACTGTTTTTCTTTGGGCTCGACTGCCGGTATCTGGAAACACGGACCGCTGCAGCATCCGTGGGGACGAGCTGAAGGCCAAGGACACATCAGAGAGCGTCTGGCAGCCCCGAAACGCTGCTACTGCCCTCCGTTAGCAGCGTGGGCGGGCCGCGGGCTGCGCCGGCCTGAAGGACTTCTGCTTTCTGGAACCGTTACTGCGGAATACCGTAGGTCTCGTCCCGTGAGAAAGTGAAAGGCAGCAAATTAGCTGCCACCTCTCCGTAAAGGGAACTGCAGTGAACTGCCATCGACGAACAGGTGTCGATTATTAGACGAGGATAATTATCCACAGTGTAGCTAATAACCTTTTGCTGCAGTAAAAATAGGACACACATGTTAACACCATTTTTCAATATAGTGCCCTTGCTTTTCAGCTCACTTTGTTCACCGTTGCACAAGCTTCCTGATGCCCTCAGAGAGGAAGGTTTTCGGTTGGGAATCGAGCCACGTATGCACCGCGTTCTTCACTTCTTGCTCCACTGAGCGGGGTGGCACAGAGATAGCACACTGGACTCGCATTCGGGAGGACGACAATTCAAACCCATGCCCGGCCATCCTGATTTTGGTGACGAAAATCACAGAAAAGTTGAAGAGTGTGATTAAAACTTAAGGAGAAAGGATATCGGTAAGAAGATTCGCTGATGACATTGCTATCCTCAGGGAAAGAGAATAAGAGTTACAGGATGCGATTTTCAGTCTGCAGCGGAGTGTGCGCTGTTATGAAACTTTCCTGGCAGATTAAAACTGTGTGCCGGACCGAGACACGAACTCGGGAGCTTTGCCTTTCGCGGGCAAGTGCTCTACCATCTGAGCTACCCAAGCAAGACTCACGCCCCGTCCTCACAGCTTTACTTCCGCCAGTACCTCGTCTCCTACCTTCCAAACTTCACAGAAGCTCTTCTGCGAACCTAGGACGTAGCACACTGGACTCGCATGCGGGAGGACGATGGTTCAATTTTGCATTCGGCCATACTGATTTAGGCGTTCCGCAATTTCCCTAAATCGCTTTAGGCAAATGCCGGAATGATTCCTTTGAAATGGCATGGCCTACTTCCTTCTCCGTCCTTCCCTAATCCGATGGGGCCGATGACCTCGCTGACCTCGCTGTTTGGTCCCCTCCCCGGAATTAACCAACCATCTCCTTGTGCTGAAGGGAATCGACGGCCCCTTAACATCTCTTTGAATAGACCAAACAAGTGACAGCCGGAAGGCGTAAGGTGATAACTACGACGTCGTTCAAAAATTCCGGAACATTCGTAATTTCGCGCCAACGGTCTGTTGGATCGAAATGCAGTTGGCATCCCTAACGCGCCTGTGTTTAATGTGTAACTGCCTGAATTTTCATTGTTGTGTATCTGTTAGTTACTGTTCAGTGCTGTAATGAGTAGAACGCTGTGTCGCGCAGTTTGCGAATTTCGAGATGGCTGAGCTGGAGGAGCAACGCGTCTGCGTTAAATTTTGCGTGAAATTCACGAAAACCTTTTCAGAGACGCACCAAATTATGCAGGAAGCCTACGGTGATAAATGATGCAAGAAGCCTACGGTAATGAGTGCTTAAGCGCTACTCGGTGTTACGAATGTTTCGCACGGTTTAAAAAGCGCCTGACGGAAGTTGAAGATGACCCTCGTTCAGGACGCCCTTCGACGTCTGCCGACGGCGCTCATGACAGGAATGTCAAAGATATTGCACGTGCCTATCGAAGAGTAACTGTCTGAGAGATTGCAGAAGAATGTAACATTTCAGTTAGATAACGTCATGAAATCCTGACACAGTATTTTGGAATGATCGAGTTGCCGCCAAGTTCGTCCCACAGCTCATGAGTAAAGACCAGAAAGATCTTCGTCTCGCATCTGTGAAGAGCTTTTGAATCACGCAAATGAGAACGAGATGTTCCTTAAGAGATCCAAAACTGGTGATGAGACGTGGGTCTGTGGTTATGATATTGAGACCAAGGTTCAGTCTTCACAACAGATCGTGAAGGGTTCTCCAAGGCCAAAGAAAGCTCGTCAAGTCAGGTCAAATTTCAAAGCTTTGCTGATAGTTTTCTTTGAATTTGAAGGATTAGTTCATCATGAATTCGTGCTAAAGGGATAAATTGTTAATCGGTCGTACTATCGGGAAGTGTTGCAACGCCATCCGCACATTCATCCCTGTTGGTCCGTGACTATTGCGCAAAAAACGAAATCACTGTGCTGCTTAATCCTCCGTACTCTCCAGACCCGATCCCTGAGGACTTGTTTTTATTTTCAAAGCTGAAAACCCGGTTGCAAGAATGAAGATTCGCAGCGATACTCGAGATAAAAGAAAATTCGCAGACGGTGTTTCGCGCGATCCAGCAATAGGCGTACCAACATTCCTTCCGGAAGTGGAAACCATTTTGGGAGCTGTGTATCGGTTTTGGATCAGAGTATTTGGAAGGAGACCCTGCACAATAAGTAAAACATGAGAACAGAAACATTTTATGGACAAAGTTCCCGAATTTTTTGAACAGAGCTCGCATACGGAGGATGAGCTATTACTTCCGGAGCATTTCAGCAGTGTGGGGAGCAATATGCGGAGGGGTATTGTCGTACAACGACACAACACCTTTGGACTGTAGTCCTCGACGTTTGCTAGGAACTGCAGGCTATAGCCTGTCAGTAAGCAGCTCACTGTAAAACGCAATGTTTATCGTTGTGCCATTCTCCTCATGATGTTCCAATACCGGGCCTTGTGCGTCCGAACGGAACGGTGAGCATCAGTTTTCATGTGGACGGTTGGGTTTTGAACTTTTTACTGCTAAGCGATTGTGGATATTCCCATTCCATACTCTACCGTTTACTCCCCGGCTCGTAATGGTGGATCCAACAGCATAATCTCGTCACCAGTTATGATTCTGTCTAAGAAGCTGTCACATTCGCTGCCATAGCAATCCGAATGTTTTCGGCAGATGTCCAAAGGCGTTTGTTTATGCAAAGCTGCGAGTTGTCTTGGGACGCACCTTGCACAGACTTTATGAGACCCAAATCCGTTGTGGATGACTTCATAGGCAGAATCATGATTAATTTGAAAAAAAAAAAAAAAAAAAAAAAAGAAAGTTCAAATGACTCTGAGCACTATGGGACTTAACATCTGTGGTCATCAGTCCCCTAGAACTTAGAACTACTTAAACCTAACTAACCTAGGGACATCACACACATCCATGCCCGAGGCAGGATTCGAACCTGCGACCGTAGCGGTCACGCGGTTCCAGACTGAAGCGCCTAGAACCGCACGGCGACACCGGCCGGCATTAATTTGCAGACGATGTCACTTCATCAATAGTCACACTTGTGGCTAGCAGAACCATGCCACTTGTACGCTCAATATTTGCATAATTTGTGGGCGTGGATAGTCTTCCGGCTCCTTCCTCACGCATCACTCTTGTGCGTCCATTTTTTTAACTTCGCATTCCATTCGTAGATACTCCGTTGCAGCAAGATAATGTTCCCGTATTATGCTGAAATGTTAGATGGATTGCGGCCCCCCATACACCTTCCGACCTCAAAAACCGCATTACCACTCTGGTGCAAGCTTCTAACGGAGCGGCCATGGTCTGTCTGCAACAAAAGGAAGGGAAATGCAGGAATTAGGATCAAACTTTCATAGCAGGACAACAACAGCATAACACTAAAATAAAAGAGGAGAGAGGTCAGAATGAACAATGTAAGAAGTGCTGTTTCAACATTGCGGATAATTTTTTATTTAGGTACCTCCGTAATTTCTCGTATGGAAGACTAAGATGCTTCGTGATCTATGACAACAGCGACCAGTGTTAACGTAGGAGGAACTGAGGGGCTAAATAGGAAGCGCTATTTGACGCAGTGCACATACAATCTATACGCAAATGCAATTCCTCTGGGTCGCGCAGGGTACCGTTCCCTCCCTGGAAATAACTGTGTCGGATGCGTAATCTACTCTTCCCTCGACGCGCTGATATTGCTTGTCTTGCCCATCCTGCGTTCAGATGTCATGGTGAAGTCCAGTACAAGGTCCGAAAACTCGAAAATGTCCACCTTCAGCAGTGTGGGCAGCAATATGTGAAAGAAGGATCCTTTATTGTATGATTATATGATGGCAGAACAAACACTGGTAGCAGTTACTTCTGTAAAATATCTGGGAGTATGCGTACGGAACGATTTGAAGTGCAATGATCATATAAAATTAATTGTTAGTAAGGCGGGTGCCAGGTTGAGATTCATTGGGAGAGTCCTTAGAAAATGTAGTCCATCAACAAAGGAGGTGGCTTACAAAACACTCTTTCGACCCATACTTGAGTATTGCTCATCAGTGTGGGTTGACAGAGGAGATAGAGAAGATCCAAAGAAGAGCGGCGCGCTTCGCCACAGGGATATTTGGTAAGCGTGATAACGTTACGGAGATGTTTAGCAAACTCAAGTGGCAGACTCTGCAAGAGAGGCGCTCTGCATTGCGGTGTAGCTTGCTGTCCAGGTTTCGAGAGGGTGCGTTTCTGGATGAGTTATCGAATATATTGCTTCCCTCTACTTGTACCTCCCGAGGAGATCACGAATGTAAAATTAGGGAGATTCGAGCGCGCACGGAGGCTTTCCGGCAGTCGTTCTTCCCATGAACCACACGCGATTGGAACAGGAAAGGGAGGTAATGACAGTGGCACGTAAGGTGCCCTCCGCCACACACCGTTGGGTGGCTTGCGGATTATAAATGTATATGTAGATGTAGAATCGTCAATCCTCTCTCTCTCTCTCTCTCTCTCTCTCTCTCTCTCTCTCTCTCTGTCTCTCTCTCTGTCCCCCAACATTCCTGCTTGCTGCTGTGCCCATATCGGTTGGTCATGAGTGTATTATTATTATTATTATTATTATTATTATTATTTTCACCACAAATCTAATAAAAAAAATTCTTTCGTAGCTGGACATAACAACGAGAATGTCCGTTTGAGACAGGCGTGTAGCTACAGCAAAGATTGTTCCACATCGCAGCTGTACATCTACATCTGCGTCTAACATAATTACTGTGCAATTCACAATTAATTGCGTAGCAGAGCGCTCATCGAACAATCTTCATGCTACTTCTGTACTGTTCCAACCTCGAACAGCTCGTGGGAAAACCGAACAATTAAATATTTCCGTGCGAGCTCTGATTGCTGTTATTTTATTATGATGATCGTTTCTCCCTGCGTAAGTGGACACCAGCAAAATATTTTCACACTCTGAGGGAGAAAGCTGGTGTTTGAAATTTCTCAAGAAGGTCCTTCCGCAGTGAAAACCGCCTTTGTTTTAATGATCGCCACAAAAGATCATGTATCATATCCGTGGTTCTCTCTCCCCTATTTCCGGATAATACAAAACGAACTGCCCTTCTTCGAACTATCTCGATGTTCTCCATGAATCCTGTCTGATGCGGATTCCACACCGCACAGCAGTACTCCATAAGAGACCGGATAAGTGTAGTGAAAACAGTCTATTTTAGTAGACCTGTTACATTTTCTAAGTGTTCTGCCAATAAAGCGCAGTCTTTGGTTAGCTTTCCCCACAACATTATCTGTGTGATCGTACCAATTCAAGTTATTCGTATTTGTAATCCCTAAGCATTTAGTTGAATTTACACCGTTTAGAGTTGTATGGTTTATCGTGTAACAGAAATTTAGTCGATTCTTTTTGGTACTCATGTGGATGACTTCACACTTTTCATTATTTAGAATCAATTGCCACTTTTTGCACCATACACATACATCTTGTCTAAATCGTTTTGCAATTCGTTTTGGTCATCTGATGACTTTACAAGACGGTAAATGACGGCATCATCTGCAAGCAATCTAAGAGGGCTTCAGGTTGTCTCCTAAATCGTTTATGGAGATCAGGAACAGCAGACAACCTATAACAATTCCTTGGGGAAAGCCAGACTTTTTTTCTGTTTTACTCGATGACTCTCCGTCAGTTACTACGAACTGTGACCTTTCTGACAGGAAATCACGAATCCATTCACACACCTGAGACGATAGTCCATAGACAATTTAATTAGAAGTGGCCTGTGAGGAACGGTGTCAAAAGCCTTCTGGAAACCGAAAAATATGGAATCAATTTGACATCCCCTGTCGATAACACTTGTTATT
This sequence comes from Schistocerca americana, assembly GCF_021461395.2. NCBI lineage: Eukaryota > Metazoa > Arthropoda > Insecta > Orthoptera > Acrididae > Schistocerca > Schistocerca americana. The sequence goes on along the minus strand of NC_060121.1, from coordinate 319,699,419 downwards.
TCGCGAGAACGATATTTTCTGAATCCGTGTTGGCTGTTTGTAAATAAATCGTAATCTTCAAGATAATGTTCGAGCAGAGTATATGTTTCAGTATCCTACTGCAAATCGACGTTAGTGACAGGTGTCTGTTATTCTGAACTGTACACGCTTTTACTAGTGGTGTAAGTCTCCATCGAGTGGTATTGAAGAGCAGTGAGTCAGGTCTTGACAACGTCAATCTTGTTGATTCGCTCGGCTCTCGCCTGAAGTGTTAAACGCAGAACTGGAAGAAAGAAGGTCATTGTGAACACGACCGCGAGTATAGGGCCCCCTACCACTGAGCACACAAGATCGCCTTGACACGGTGGCAGTCGAAAACTTTGCAGTTCAGTCTTACTCCGCTGCTATATTTTTTACTCATTCCAACCACAGCTTATTATGCCACTACGCACTGCTTAAAATAAGTTATTGCTTATTTATTTTCGGCAAGCATTGAGATGACTCCTTCAGAAAGAAAGCGTCCTTTTGAAGGGTCCTCGAATGTGTCTTCGGAAATACGTGAATATCCAATGTACATTTTAGATAGGCCTATCATTCCTGTTGCCGGCCGTTGTGGCCGAGCGGTTCTAGGCGCTTCAGTCCGGAACCGCGCTGCTGCTACGGTCGCAGGTTCGAATCCTGCCTCGGGCATAGATGTGTGTGTGTATGATGTCCTTAGGTTAGTTAGGTTCAAGTAGTTCTAAGTCTAGTGGACTGATGGCCTCAGTCCACTGAGGAAATTGTGCTGATGTTCGTACTTTCAATGGGTTGTGGTCAGACTAGCTGTGGCCGGTGTGCATTGCAATGCCTCTTTTCTTTCTAAGTTTTTACACATATACAGCGCAGACACATTTACATGTACAAAATGAATTAAAGACAATGATTTTTGTCAGTTAAATTAAATTTGAAAAAGTTTACTCAATCGTTTTGGGATAAGCAACATTTTTGGTCTCTCTGCCTCCTGCAATGCCTCTTTTTCTTTCTAAGTAGGTGCACATGTAGCTTTTTGCCTGAGGCTTCTCCCGCGCACGCGTATGTCACATACAGATCTGCTGATGTGACATGCAGTTAACACACTTAATATGTTATTGGATATAACGTCCGCCTGTTAAGCAAAACGCTGTTTTTTCATATTACTCAAAAATGTTTCAGTACCTCTGTGCCATCATCAGTGGGTTTTCCTTTATTCAAATCTGTGAAATGCGAAAGTATTTTGGGTGCTAACTAATGTATAAAAATCAGGCCTAAGGACAGTTTTTGTTTGGACCTGCGTAACCGCATAATGTAAAAGTAAGGTAATAACAAAACAAACAAAAACTGTGCTTAACCCTAATTTTCGTACATCGGTTATCACATTTCACGGATTTGAATAAAGGAAGCTCCGCTGATGATGACACAGAGCTGCTGAAACGTGTTTGGGTCGTACGAAAAAATAGTGTTCCACTTAACACGCGGCCCTTACATCCGACAGTTGTAACTGCAAACACGGCAAATGCAAGAACAGCAAATCCAAATGATGAATATACTTCATACCTATTTGTAAGCTTATGTTATCCTCATTTCGGGCGAATTTTGCCCTCCAGATTCATCTGAATTGTAAGGAAACTTGTAATTCTGCCAGTAACTGATTGTCGTTTCGGGAGAACTGACTGGCGCTGGCAATACTCTAATTCTCCGCTCTTTAAGACCAAGCGACTCTAGAGAAGTTAAATCTATCTGTGGTAGTGAGCGTAAATGATAGATTGTGCTTTATACTTTTAAAGTATTCAAAGTCAAATAATTATGGAAATTAAGTACCTACAGCCCGCTTTCGGGTGTTTCTACATATCACCCTTTCTCATCGTCACCCCCGTCTCACCCACACCTATTTCTATAGAAATAATGGGTCATGTACATAGCAAATTTCCTCCAAGCGTTCCCGAGTTATGCTTTTATGTTAACCCATTTCCGGTCTCACCCACACCTATTTCTATAGAAATAATGGGTCATGTACATAGCAAATTTGGTTTAAACTCCTCCAAGCGTTCCCGAGTTATGCTTTTATGTTAACCCATTTCCGCCGAAACCCTCTGCCATATGGATGCAAGGAGTGTGTTACTGTCCTAGTAAATTCTTCCAGGCAGCAAGCGACACGTGTAGAAATTCCCTCAGGCGTTGCAGAGCTCTGCTGATGTGACATTTTCTTCGAATTCCCTCCCGCCATACCTCCAGCTGTAGCGGTGAAGTGTCGTAATTTTCAGCAGTAAGTCTAGCGACCCCGAAAGCTATGGGTTGGATACTAACATCGGCCGTTATGGAATATTTTCACTGGTAACATCTTTTCACTATCACCTTCACAACTAGAGCTGATTGAGGTGTATAACCTGCACAATATTTTTATGCGAATAGTTAGACAAATAATTTATTTTATTTTATTTAGCGTACGTATGGCGCTACACACATGATTTACACTTATTACATTATGAAATTATATGATAAAATACACTATAAAATACGTAAGTGAAGGATACATATTCATATAAAATATAATGAATAAACACAATAAAAATTAACATCACAGCAGATATTTTGCGTTACACAAGTCTTCAAATTCTGACGTCCAAATTGACGATCCATTCGAGGCAGGGCGGTGTGGCGTTGAAGAAGTCAGCCCGACTACCCTGGTAGGCTCTTAATTGACAGTCCTGGGCGATGTGATGTATTGTTTGATTAGGTGCCCCACAGTCACAGCTAGGGCTGGGAAGCTTTCCCCACTTGTGTAGATTGTGTGCACATAGTCCATGTCCTGTTCGGATTCTGTTTAGGCTTTTCCGTAGCTATCGTGGAAGTTCAAAGCCCTTAGTTTTCTCTGATGGACAGATAAGTTCACGGTTGTCAGGGCAGGCACTATCACTCCAGCTCTCGTGGCATTTAGTACCCATGCTGAAGTTGGCAGCTGACAGTTGTTAGACCAGTCTTAAAGGTGGATTTCTGGAGCGGAGTCGTGTTCTTTCCAAAGTTGGGACATCTTCATGGATAGGAAGTAGGGGATTATTCATTATTTTTGTGTATTCCTTCATCAGAGCTTCCTGTCTTCGCAGGAAGGGTGGAGCTATATGACTAAGTGTTGGAAGCCAATCTAGTGGGGCAGTCTTTATGCATCCAGTTATGGTTCTCATAGCAGCGTTGAGCTGGGTGTCCACCTTGTTTACATGCTTGCTGGTTAACCACGCTGGTGCACAGTACTCGGCTGCAGAGTACACTAAGGCGAGTGCAGAGGTTCGTAGTGTGTCTGCTGCTGCTCCGCAGTTAGTGCTGCAGAGCCTCTGAATGAGGCTGTTCCGTGAGCTTATTTTATTGGATACATTTTCCAGGTGTCTTTTGAAGGATAATGTGCTATCTAGAGTGACACCCAGCTACTTTTTGTATGGCTGATATCGCCGTTGGCTGTTATTCATCTGAACCTTCAGCTCGTATCCCGCCATTCTGTTGTTCAAATGAAAACAGCTGACTTCAGTCTTGGTGGGATTTGGTATTAGCCTCCCTTTGGTGAAATACTCATGCATTTTGTTTAGGTCAGTTGTGAGGATGTTTTCAGTGTCTTCAAACTGCTTGCTTTGGATAGCTAGGGCCATATCATCAGCATAGCTCAACTTCCTTGAGATGGTTTCAGGCAGTTCAGAGATGTAAAGAATAAAATAATGAATCATGTACATACAAAATTTGAGGGAAATTACTCTAAACGTTTCTGAGTTAAGCGTCTGTGTCATCCCATTTTCATCCCCATCACTACGGGCGTTAAGTGGTTCTTACCCCACAGAATCCTTGAAGGTCGTGAGCACAACAACTCACCGAAGTTTTCTCGATATCGGATGAATGATGTAGGAGCGCATGGAAGGCGAAGAAACAAATATTTATTTTTATTTATTAGATCTGTCTCTGATACGCCTAGAGGTAGAGCAACAACATACAATGAATCTTCCTCGGGTCTGACATGATTCTCGTATGAGTGACGCAAGCACAGGTCGGTGTGATTGGTGGTAAGAGCGGGAAAACCTCAGCGTGGAGGTCGCTCCGTGCCGCGGCTGTATCAACATTCTCTGTCGGTGGTAGGCGCCGCGCAGCGCAGCGTGTCCTTGGCCGCTCCTATTTACGGCGTTAATGTTCCCCGCGTCTCGTGAGCATTCGCCAATCAACAGAAGTCGTGATTCCAGTGTCCCCTTTCCCGGAAGCATTTTGCTTAATGAAGTTTTCTGTCAAACACTGCGACCGCTTTCTGTTTAACATTGCTGCCAGTTAGCTTGGCTGACACAGTTTCTGCCTGAGGCATGTAGAACGTGCCACGAAACGAAAACATGTAGTCGGAGCTACGCCGCCTGTCTCATTGAAGGCAAAGTTAGGTCGCTGTGTTCGTCACGATCGGCGAGACGGGTTAATTGAAGGTCATTCTGGAAAGTTTGTAGCACAATGATATTTACACATAGAATTATAGGACTAATATTGTGGTTCAATTTTAATTTTATCTGCAGCTGTCTGGTAGCAAGTCCACTGTTGTAGATTAATAATTCAAGGGAATAATTTGGCTGAATCACATTTATAACGCTACTTCAGTTAAAGCCTCATACCGTTAACACTGACGTGTTCATAAAGTACAAGTGTCCATTTTCACACTCAAACCATCAAGAAAATCAGGATATCAGCTAAGAAAACCACTGATCAGATCGTTAAACATAGCAAAATTTGTCAGACTAACTTGTCCTCAAATAATGGACAGAAACAGTCTCGATCGCAAATACTTTTGACGGTAACCGGTTTTGGTTAGTTTTTGACCATCCTGAGGCCGTCATACCATGGTGGTAGGCGGTGCCGTTGAATAGAACAGGTGTTGTAGCCTCACGAACGTCAACTGCTCACTGCTATTTGTGTCAATTTGTTAAGTACTTTCTGCCAGACCGCTGTTCTCCACGACAAATGTTCTCAAAAATTACCAACTTGTCTAATGTATTACTCCCCTTGACAGTTACTCCAGTCAATCACTAATAATTCTGAGCCGGCCGGAATGGCCGAGCGGTTAAAGGCGCTACAGTCTGGAACCGCACGACCGCTACGGTCGCAGGTTCGAATCCTGCCTCGGGCATGGATGTGTGTGATGTCCTTAGGTTAGTTAGGTTTAAGTAGTTCTAAGTTCTAGGGGACTTACGACCACAGCAGTTGAGTCCCATAGTGCTCAGAGCCATTTGAACTAATAATTCTGACAAATAGTAACAAATTTGTGTGAATCGCAGCACTAGGTTACAAAATCTGTGGATGCAGTATCTCCAGGCAAGCTTGCAAACATATGGGACGAGTTTTACTGTCATCTGCCTTGCTGTGAGTCCGGTCGTGGGTACATTGAACGTTTGCGAAGGCTAAACGAAAACATTGATCCACAACACAATTGTTAAAAATTCTCCAAGTTACTTCCATATCTCGCTGAATAGAACTGTTTCGAGTATTTATCATCCAACACCTGCGCCCAATGTGCCAAGCGTCCGTGGCGTGCTTCATGTTTCGAGTCGCCGTTCACCTCGATGACAGGTTTGTGGGGACGACCATCGATCTAGTCTAGCAAGAATGTGATTCACCCGAAAAGTCGACACGTTTCCGTTGTCGACGGTCGATTGCCGATAGTCTCATGTTCACTGCAATCGTAATTGACGATGTCATTGGGTCAACACGTAAACACACAGAAACACTTACGTGTGCACCAGCATTCTGCTTTTTCGGCAGAGATACCACAGACCACCATCATCTATGCTACTTTACAGAGCAGGCAACCCTCCGAAACACAGGTTCTGTGAAGAGCCGTGGACTTCCAACCATTTAAAGCCTAGTGACAGGTTTCACAGTCCTTCTAGTTCTTCCCGTAGATGCTCAAGACACTAGCATGTGAACATTCGACTACCTTCACCGTTTTCGAGATACTCATTCACAGACTTCTCGTTACAAAAGTCTGCCCTCTGTCAGAGTCGCTTATCTCAATTGATTTTCCCATTTGCAGCCCATATTTTCGCTAGAGTGATCCCACGTCCGTGTCTGCTTCGCTTACATTCTTTTGTTACAGCGTCACGTGCCCGCAACTCCACCAGGTGGCATCCAATGTCGCGGTGGACAGTTTTCATAATGTTTTGGCTAACTAGTGTATGTACGACATCTGTTCAAAAAATTCCGGAACATTCGTAATTTCGAGCCAGTGGTGTGTTGGAGCGAAATGGGGTTGGTACCGCTACGCCCCCTGTGTTAAATGGGTGACTGCAGGAAGTTTCATTGTTGTATATCTTTTAGTTAATGCTCAGTTCTGTATTGACTAGAACGTTGTGTCGCACAGTTTGCGAATTTCGAGATGGCAGAGTTCGAGGAGCCATCTGCGTTAAATTTTGCGTGTAACTCAGGAAAACCTTTACAGAGGCACACCAAATGACGTAGGAAGCCTACAGTGATGAGTGCTTAATCCGTACTCGATCTTACGAATGTTCACACGGTTTAGAAATGGCCGGACGTAAGTTAAAGATGAGCCTCGTTCAGGACGCCGTTCGACGCCTACCGACAACGCTCACGTCAGGAACGTCAACGAGATTTTGCCTGCCAATCGAAGACTGACTGTCCGAGAGATTGCAGAAGAATGTAACATTTCGGTTGGATCATGTCATGAATTTCTGACACAGCATCTTGGAATGCTTCGTGTTGCCGCCAAGTTCGTCCCAGAGCTGATGAGTAAAGACCAGAAAGACCTTCGCCTGGCAATGTTTAAAGAGGTTATGGATCGCGCAAATCAGAGCGAAATGTTCCTTCCGAGAATCATAACTGATGATGAGACGTGGGTCTATTGAGACGTTAAAAGACCGGAGATTTCAAAAATGGTTCAAATGGCTCTGAGCACTATGGAACTTAACTTCTGAGGTCATCAGTCCCCTGGAACTTACAACTATTTAAACCTAACTAACCTAAGGACATCACACACATCCATGCCCGAGGCAGGATTCGAACCTGCGACCGTAGCGGTCGCGCGGATTTAGACTGTAGTGCCTACAACCGCTCGGCCACCCCGGCCGGCGACGGAGATTTGTAAGGATAGACAAGGTAAAAGAAAATTCAGAAACAACGGCGCTTCGCGAATCCAGCAAAAGGCCTACCAAGACTGCTTCCGGTAGTAGAAACGGCGTTGGGAGAGGTGTACCAATTGTGGGGGAGAGTATTTCGAAGGAAACCATGCACAATAAGTAAAATGCAAGTGTATAAAAAATTTGTAGACGTAGCTCCAGAATTTTTTGTATAGAGCTTGTAGACATTAAGAATAAAGATGTAGAGTGTTAGTAACGTTTGTTTTACTTTGAAAGCTTCAAGAGGTTCCACATAAAAATTTCGGTGACATTAACTTTTCAGCACGCTATCGTACGTAGGTTTGGGCAGCTACTTCGAATCGGATAGTGTGTGTCGTGCGTACCAGGTGGAGTAGTTTCATGGTGGTTATCTGACCCAAGGATATACACTAGTGGCCATTAAAATTGCTACACCAAGAAGAAATGCAGATGATAAACGGGTATTCATTGGACACATATACTGTGATTACATTTTCACGCAATTTGGGTGCATAGATCCTGAGAAATCAGTACCCAGAACAACCACCTCTGGCCGTAATAGCGGCCTTGATACGCCTGGGTATTGAGTCAAACAGAGCTTGGATGGCCTGTACAGGTACACCTGCCCATGGAGCTTCAACACGATACCACAGTTCATCAAGAGTAGTGACTGGCGTATTGTGACGAGCCAGTTGCTCGGCCACCGTTGACCAGACTTTTTCAGTTGGTGAGAGATCTGGAGAATGTGCTGGCCAGGGCAGCAGTCGAACATTTTCCGTATCCAGAAAGGCCCTTACAGGACCTGCAACATTCGGTCGTGCATTATCCTGCTGAAATGTAGGGTCTCGCAGGGATCGAATGAGAGGTAGAGCCTTTGGTCGTAACACATCTGAAATGTAACGTCCACTGTTCAAAGTGCCGTCAATGCGAAGAAGAGGCGACCGAGACGTGTAACCAATGGCACCCCATACCATCACGCCGGGTAATACGCCAGTATGGCGCTGACGAATACATGCTTCCAATGTGCGTTCACTGAGATGTCGCCAAACACGAATGCGACCATCACGATGCTGTTAACAGAAGCTGGATTCATCCGAAGAAATGTTTTGCGATTCGTGCACCCAGGTTCGATGTTGAGTACACCATCGCAGGCGCTCCTGTCTGTGATGCAGCACCAAGGGTAACCGCAGGCATGGTCACCGAGTTGATGGTCCATGCTGCTGCAAACGTCGTCGAACTGTTCGTGCAGATGGTTGTTGTATTGCAAACGTCCCCATCTGTTGACTCAGGTATCGAGACGTGGCTGCACGATCCGTTATAGCCATGCGGATAAGATGCCTGTCATCTCGACCGCTAGTGATACGAGGCCGTTGGGATCCAGCACGGCGTTCCGTATTACCCTCCTGAACCCACCGATTCCATATTCAGCTAACAGTCATTGGATCTCGACCAACGCGAGCAGCAATGTCGCAATACGATAAACCGCAATCGCGATAGGCTACAATCCGACCTGTATCAAAGTCGGAAACGTGACGGTACGCATTTCTCCTCCTTACACGAGGCATCACAACAACGATTCACCAGGCAACGCTGGTGAACTGCTGTTTGTGTATGAGAAATCGGTTGGAAACTTTCCTCATCTCAGCACGTTGTAGGTGTCGCCACCGGCGCCAACCTTGTGTGAATGCTCTGAAAACTAATCATTTGCATATCACAGCATCTTCTTCCTGTCGGTTAAATTTCGCGTCTGTAACACGTCATCTTCGTGGTGTAGCAATTTTAATGGCCAGTAGTGTAGTTTTGAGTTACTGTCGTCTGCTCAGGGGGCTGTTCCGCTCGTAATCGCTGGTAATCACGATAAGCAGCGGCAGAAGGTGTTACGCGTCAGTGGAGCAGCAGCCGAGACCGGACGCCCACAGCTGGCGAAAGCGCAGTCTGCCGGGAACGCGGTGTGTGGCTGGCCTCGAGGTAGCCGGCCGCCTGCCCACACAGCCGAGAGCCGGCTAGCAGCCACAGCCCGCGGGTGACATTTGGCGGCGGAGAGAGCCGAGGGCCGAGGCTGCGAGCAGAGCGCCGTGCCAGGCGGTACCAGGCTGAGCCGGAGTGGGGGCGGCGCCCGGAAACCCGCAGCCCGCAACCCGAGGCCGGGGGGCGGAGGCTGCAGGGACACCGCCAGTGCCGAGCCGGCCGCCGTCTCCGCCTGACCAGCGGCAGGCGCTCTTCGCTGCGGGCGACCCGTAGACGTAGGCATCGCGCTCCGTATCGTCCTTAGAGAAACAAATACCGCGTGACTGACTTTTCCGGATTTCTGTCAGCTGGCCTGCTCCAGTCAGCGCACGTGCTATTACCTCGCGTATGACGAATTTTCGGTTCTTTACATACTAATATAATAACTCCAATTCCAAAGAAGGCTGACGTTGATGAGTGTGGACGCTATGGATTCATAGGTTTAATAAGTTCGCTGGCCGCAGTGGCCGAGCGGTTCTAGGCGCTTTAGTCCGGAACCGCGCGACTGCTCTGGTCGCATGTTCGAATCCTGCCTCGGGCATGGATGTGTGTGATGTACTTAGGTTAGTTAGGTTCAAGCAGTTCTAAGTTCTAGGGGGCTGATCACCTCACATGTTAAGTCCCATAGTGCTCAGAGCCATTTGAACCATTTAATAAGTTCCGATATCAAAATACTGACGCGAGTAATTTGCAGAAAAATTGGAAAACTGGTAAAAAGTACGTTGCGGAAGAGCAATTTGTGGTTCTGAGACATGATGAGATACTCGAGATAATACTCACCAACGACATTCCGATCACTTTCAGTAATCCCTCTTGTTATAGTAGAACAAATAAGCCCTCGGTCACAAATATTAAGTCAAAATTGGCCAAGTTTCGACGCTACTATGAGCGTCGTCTCCAGAATTAAACTAACTGTTCTAAAACATATTAGGTATATAATGCATTAATAAAATTAAAGTTTGTACTGACTGGAAAGAGATGCAGCACTTGCAAGTCACATTTAAAAAAAATCTAAGCCGGAGAGGCGACGTCATGAGTCTTGTTGCAACCCTTGTTCGCTCAAGTACGAGCAGCCCTTAGCAGCTCGCCATCTTATTTACAACTATTCATGACATCGCCTCTCCGGCTTAGATTTTTCTTAAATGTGACTTGCAAGTACTGCCTCTCTTTTCAGTCAGTACAAACTTTAATTTTATTAATGTATTATATACCTAATATGTTTTAGAACAGTTAGTTTAATTCTGAAGACGACGCTCATAGTAGCGTCGAAACCAGGTCAATTTTGACTTAATATTTGTGACCGAGGGCTTATTTGTTCTAATATAGCTCTGACACGGTCACTGAACCTTAGCAGCTATGTTCAAAGTTTTAAATCCCTTTTGTTGTTGTCGTTGTTGTTGTTGTTGTTGGTGGTGGTGGTGGTGGTGTTGTCTTGAGTCCAGAGACTGGTTTGATGCAGCTCTCCATGCTAACCTATCCATTGCAAACTTCTTCATGTCCGAGTAACTACTGCAACCTACATCCTTCTGAATCTGTTTAATGTACTGTAAAACAAATAAATTGGTAGCCAAGATCGCAGGAATTATTTTTATTTCATGATTACCGGTTTCGGAGAAACTTAAGCCACCATCATCGGATCTAGGGAGGACAGAAAACACTATAAAAGTGGGCTTTTTTTTCTTTCTTCCTTCCTTTATTGAGTTTCGATCACCCCCGAAGGGGGCAGTCTGGCAGCAGCTTAGTACGGCGCTCTTCAGCCTACAGAGTTTGTTTTAAATAGTAGAAGATAATAAATAATAAAAGCAGGCGATAAAATCGGTGACTTAAATGGTAAAATGGCGGAAAATCGTGGAACTTAAAACATAAAACAAATGGTTGATGATGCTAATAAAATACATATGAAGCAGACAGGTAAAATAATAGACAATTAAAAAACACGGCGACAGTCTGGTTTCTGTTCTTGAGAGATATAAAATTGACACCCAGCGACAGCATCATTTCTGTTCGCAACACTTTGGAAAGACGAACAACACTGAACATTCACTTGAAAACTGCACTAAAAAGTTTGCGCAAAAATGACATACCACAGCCGAGGGCAGACGGTGGAAACCGGGACAGATGATGGGAAAGAAAAGGAGAGGGGGGGGGGGGGGGGAAGGAGAGGAAAAACGAAGTGGGGGGTGAGCCGATGGAGTACGAGGACCTATATGAAGGGGGCGGGGGTAATAAAAGTGGGCTTGTATTCCACTTATGTAACACGTATACATATAATTCCGCAGTTCCCATGAAATTTGCGTTTGCTTTTCGATGCGCCGTATATGTGACCAGGCAGACGTGCAGTTGTGTAGGTCTGCAGCTTTAATAAGTTTTGTATATGTTTATGTGATACAGTAATCTCTAGAATTATGTACAAGTCCTAATGACATAGTGTTACCACACACGCAGAGCCTGTTATGAGGCGAGCTGTGACAGTCATTGGCGCCTCTTCTGCTAGCGCCATCCCGCGACGCGGCCTGTAGTGTAAGAACAGAGCCGGAGTTGCGGTAGTAGCTAGCTTGTGCTCGTATGTGATGGAGACACTTAACATTTATAATGTCATCTCTCTTGGACGCCTAGGTTGCACCCCTCTACCATCCTCCATACCTACAAATCCTTAATCCGTCCCGCCTGGATATCTGCCCCCCCCCCCAAAATTCTGTAAGTCCCTCCTGATCCTTGAGTGTCATGCACTCCGCCTCGCCTTCCGTATACGCCTCCCGTCCCCCATGCGGATCCTCTATGACCTCATTCCTTTCCCCATCTGCTCCTATTCCTCGAACATATCCGCCTCCTCTACACTTCCCGCCGCCTTGATCCCCCTGACCCCTGGTTGCTCCTCTCCTCTCCCATCCTCGCCCCCTGCCACGCCTTCACTGTTGTGTCCCCCCTACCCTCCATCTCTACACCCTACATCTCCTTTCCCAGGGTGGCTCCCATCAACTCCTCATCCCGGATGATGCCCTCTCTCCCTCCATTTATCCCTCCTATCAACTCTGATCCTCACTCCCCCTCCTTTCCTCTGTCCTTTTCCCGGGCTCCATCTCCCCCCCCCCTTCCATCCTCTTTTTTCCCCACCTCCCCTCCCTCTGCCCCGTTCTCTCCCCTGAGTCCTTTAGCATTTCCGTCCTCTGCCTTTTCCCATTCCCTCTCGCGTCTGCCCTGCCCCTCTCCCCCCTTATGAGTACTCTCCCTCCTTGGTTCCCCCCCCTTTTCTTTTTTTTTCCTCTCCTCCCTCCTTGTTTTTCCCCCTCCTCCAGGTCCCCCCCCCCCCATCTGCCCTTGGCTCAGGAGTGTCATCTTTGTGCCGCCATTTTTGTGCAGTGTTTTACAGTGAGTGTTCCATGTTGTGTGTCTTTTGGGAAGTGTTGCGAACGGCCATCATACTGTCGCTGGGTGTGATTTTTTTATCTCTTGCGAACAGAAACCAGAGTGTCGCCATGTCTTTTTTTTTTTTAAACTGTGTGTCTACTATCTTACTTGTCTGATTCCTGTGTATTTTATTAACATTGCCAACCCCTTTGCTTTCTGTTTTAACTTTCCGCATTTTAGTGCCATTTTACACTTTAAGTCACCGTTTTATCGCCTGTTTTTTTGTTTCTTTTCTTCTTCCGTTTTCAAAAAAGTATGTAGGCTGTAGAGCAGCGTACTAAGTTGCTGCCAGCCCGCCCCCTTTGGGGGGAATTGAAAATCAATAAAGGAAAAAAAAAGGACGCCTATGTGCTACTTACGACAATTTCGTAAGGTCTGTGTGATATAGGCAGCTATTAATATCACCATTGTTTGCCTTGATGTTGTAACCTGTATGTGTCCTAAGGTACGTAACTAAATTTATATGTATACATGTTATATAAGTGGAATCGAAGCCCACTTTTATTGTGTTTTCTGTCCTCCCTAAATCCGATGATGGCAGCTTTAGTTTCGCCGAAACCGGTAATCATGGAATAAAGAGAATTCCTGCTATCCTGGCTACCAGTTTATTGTTTTACCAGCATCTATATCGCTCCCACATGAGTACAATGTGCTCCCTGCAAAACTGTTTAGTGTATTCATGCCTTCGTCTGCCTCTACGACTCAACCTCCGCGCTTCCCGCCAATACTAAATTGATGATCCCTTGATGCCTCAGAACATGGCATACCAACCGATCCCTTCTTCTAGTCAAGTTGCGCCAAAAATTCCTCTTCTCCCCAACTCTATTCAATACCTATTCATTAGTTACATGATCTACCCATTTCTTACGGGAACATAGTGCGCAAGTAGTAAGGCGTGCTACTTACGTGATTTCGAGAAAATCGCAAGAGAAGTCCGTAAATTGAGGCACCATTGTCCTTGAGCGCAGGGATCTGCTGCTAACTTTACTTAAAACAACAGTCGAGATCGCAATAACATTTGTTTATTATTACCAGTTTCGGCTTGTGTTAAAGCAATCCTCAGATTCTTAGGCCCCCCTATGGCTGGTGCTGGCGGCTCCTCGGTTTTTCACTTGATACCACAATCGTACAAAGTCATGGTATCAAGTGAAAAACCGAGGAGCCGCCAGCACCAACCATAGGGGGGCCTAAGAATCTGAGGATTGCTTTAACACAAGCCGAAACTGGTAATAATAAACAAATGTCAATGGTGGTCGAGCGCTTCTAGGCGCTTCAGTCCGGAACCACGCGGCTGCTACGGTCGCAGGTTCGAATCCTGCCTCGGGCATGGATGTGTGTAATGTCCCTAGTTTAGTTATGTTTAAGTAGTTCTAAGTCTAGGGGACTGATGACCTCAGATGTTAAGTCCCGTAATGTTGAGAGCCATTTGGACCATTTGAACAAATGTCATTGCGATTTCGACTCTTGTTTTAATGAACGCTAGAGAAGTTTTACGCGTCAATAACGAAGCGGTGCTTTGCGACCCTTAGCACTAGCTGGCAGCGGTCATGTGGTTAGCGTTCAAGCTCCGTAATCGGTGGCTCGCTTGATCGAGTCCCGCTCAACTCTTCTTTATTTATATTTTTTCAACACTAGTCATATTATTTCATACACATTACATTTGGAAAGTAATGGGATGAAAACAGACGAGCGCTTGCATAAACTTTTTTGAATTTCCAATGCTATTTGGTTGTTTCCTAATTTTTGTTGTCAGAACAAATATTATAACTCTTCACAAGTAAATGACCAAACGCTTTAAGTTTTTTTTAAAGAAGGCAAGTAATGCCTGACCGGGGAGGGAGGGGGGGGAGGGGGGGAGAGGAGGGTGACGAACCAAATGATATACCACTTTTGTGGGAAAATGTTCTTCTCGAACCGGCCCAGCCTACAGGAGCAATAGGTAGGAGACAACAATTAGATTCCTCACTGGTGCTTCATAGATTGTAGATTTACACCAGATAGCTGGCGTGTGTCTTGACGAGTTCGCTATTTCAGGTTTTTCTGTGGCTCTTTCTCGTCCATCAAGTAAACCTGTCACCATTCGTGAATGAATATCCCCTGTTAGACCTATCTGGTATAAATCTCATACATCTGAGCTCTTTTCTCGGATGGGTCATGAGAGTATTTTCTAAGCAGTCTCCTATGTGGAGTGATTAAATTTTTCCAGCATCCTACCAATCAACCGAATCCACCACATCCTTTACACGCGATTTCGTCTTCGTCATTGCTCCGTTTCATATCCCCCACAAATTGTTTATATCCATGAGTTTGTACAATCTGACTGACACCTGTTGTGATTCATTGATATTGCTATCACAGGATGGCATGTTTTTACGTTTTGTGCAGTGTGCTATTTTAAGTTTCTGTACATTGTAGCAAGTTTGCAGTATCTACACCACTTTAAAACCTTATCAAGATCTGACTGGATATTTGTGCATATGTTTCCAGATAATACTAAATTATAAGTGATTGCAACATCAGCAGCAAAACCTGAGGTTACTATTAACATTCACAGTAAGATCACTAATTTACAACATGAAAAGGGCGCAAACCCCTACTTGGGGTATGCCTGAAGTTAACTTCTCCTTCTGTCTATATCTCATGTCATACCACTCTTGCATATTGTTTAACGCATTGGAACATGAAGTATGACGAACTGAATAAACAGTAGAAATGTTAAAACTTCCTTTTTAAAATTACGTCGAAGCCGAAACGCGTAATGCGTGCTGCTCTGTAAGTAAATGAATAAATAATATTAAGCATAGAAAGACGTATAAAGTACTTGATGTTTCAGCAAAATAGCCCGGCGGTTAATCGATTAGTCAGGAACCACTGGACAACAGCAAAAGAAGATTTGATTAATCATCGAAAAGTACAGAAATACGATCAAATACATTTCCGCTCTCTCTGTGTGCAGCCTTCATCAAAAACAAACGAAGTTCGATACTGTAGAAGAAGGAAATCGAAAATCTCAGAAGTAGGCCAGTCTTCTGCGTGACCTGTAGGTCTCTGGTGTGCGTCACGCAAATATCGAATATAATCTGTAGCAGGAGACTCCGGCAGAACGAGAAATACCAAGAACATGCTGGCACAATCGATGCAGTCGGCATCACAGAAGAAGCCAGCAAACGGTGTTCTGCCACCAGCCTTACTCTCTTGTACAGTCCCATCAGTTAGTCAGTGTGCCACGAAGAAAATATAAATATGCCTTCCACACTTAGCCCCCTCGTTAAAGAAACAGAAATTGACCACATAACTTGACCACAAACTTTCACACAAGACAATAGAAAGCTGCCCAGAAAACGGCTTAGAAACTCTACAAGCAATATTAAGTAATGAGAGACTTTTCTTCAAGTAAAACTGTAAACACCCATTAATGACAGAACGAGAAGCTATTCTTGACAAATGTACTACAAAGAAGTCAATGAAGCACCCTTTGCTATAGAAATTAGCATCAGCAAGAACGACAATATGACCCGGCCAGGCACGATACCTCGCTGATATAATGTCTTCTCGAGGACGGGCGATTTCTATACCATTTACAAACGGCGCAGAGGGAGGTCAACCAAACACGTTATCGGATGGCTGAGGTGCTTTATATTTCATGTCGTGCTTGTCAGGAACATGCGAAAAAAATGGTTCAAATGGCTGTGAGCATTATGGGACTTAACATCTGAGGTCATCAGTCCCCTAGACTTAGAACTACTTAAACCTAACTAACCTAAAGACATCACACACATCCCTACCCGAGGCAGGATTCGAACCTGCGACCGTAGCAGCCGCGTGGTTCCGGACTGAAGCGCCTAGAACCGCTCGGCCACCGTAGCTGGCAATAATATATTCTCCTTCTCTATTTACAAGTCTACTAACGCTGGGGCTACTTTTCGATTACGTGACTGTAAAAAATCACGTGGTTTTGAGGCGCAGAACTTGTCGAGTCATGTTCGGAGCGCGTTTACATCAGGATAGCAAGTTCCTTGAAGGTCGTTCGACTGAGAGCGGAAAAGGTGAAAATCTGAGGGCGCAAGAGCCAGTAAATAAGGTGGGTGCGGAATGACTTCCCAGCCCAACTCCTGTATAGTGCTTTTTGTCAGTCTACCAGAATGAGGGCTGGTACTGTCGCAGGGGAGTGTCACTTCGCGCAGTCTTCCTGGTCGTTGCTCTTTGACTGCGTCTGCAAGACGTCTCAGTTGTTGACAATAAATGTCAATAGTATTCTGACAGTTATTCCGGGAATCAATTCGTAGTACACTACACCGTCGCTTTTGCACCGGATGCATAACATTATCTTTTATGGTTGCTGCGAAGGTCTTTGTATGGGGAGCTGCTGCTTTATTTTGGCTCAACCATTGCCTTCTTTTCCTTATATTAACATAAATACATCATTTTTCGTCACCAGTAACGATAAAGGATGGGACTGGTCGGTGTTGTTCATGAGCCAGTTGATGACAAGCAAGCAGAGATGCACGTACGGCCATCCGCTGAATTTCGTGATTTTTGCTTGGAGCATTCCTTACCTATACACCCGATTTTTGAACCTTCCCCGTTGCTTACAAATGTGTCACGATGGCAGTATGATCACAGTTCATCACTTTTGCCCGTTCTCGTGCACGCTGATGTTGATCATTGTGGATTAATGCGTTTAAACGATATTCACCAAATCCCGAAGGTCTTCCTGAATGCGGAGAATCACAAATGTCAAAACGATTCTCTTAAAACGAGAAAGCCGCATTCTTGCCATGCTCTGTCCAGAGGCATTATCGCCAAACGCGGCGCAAATGTTTCTGGCTACATCAACTGCTGTCACCCCTCTACTGAACTCAAACAGAAGAATAAGCCGGAAATTTTCAGATTTCTCCACTTGACACTCGATTTTATACCGTCCAAGATCCACTGACTACCTCCAAAGACAATATGTAAAGTCAAATATAAACAGCGAACTACAAATAAAGAATTACAATCGGTAAATGAGCCCATAGTGACCGGATTACCATCGTGCAAAACAAAAACGATACGCACTCATGCACCAATCTAGTAGTCATACGTTTACACGTGCTTCTGATTACAGTTTACCGTCCAAAACCAGGTAACAAACGAAAAAAATCACTATAGGATCATCATTCTCATGTGCAGAAGACATCCCACTAGAGTGAGGGAAAAATACGAGAAAACAGATCCAAATTAGCAAAAGAAGAGGAGAGAAGAGAACTTCAGTTTACCTCAGTTCACTAGATGAAAGCGGTTTATAATAGAGCAAGCGTAGAATAAAACAAGGAGTTTTTGTCTGCCATAATGAAGTCGCCATATTGTGTACTGCAAATACAGCTGTGTTCCAAATTGCCGCAGAGGTGAGCCCAAGCGATCACGTGCAAGACTTCCAATTACATCACTGTTATTGCCCAAATGCCAGTCAGAATATCAAAGAAGTCAACAGTATGTATTCGGTGTGAACTCTTCGTGTGGAAGGTAGTGCAGGGTTCAGATCTCTGGACTCGCATTAGGCGCTTCAAAACCCGTTCGGCCACCCAGATTTAGGTTTTGCTGCGGTTTTCCTAAATAGCTGAAGGCTAATGCAAGGACAGTTCCTTTCAAAATTACACGTGCGGTATCTATACCCATCTCCTCCAATCCGAGTTTGAGTTCCCTCTTTAATGGCCTTCACGTCTACAGCAAGTACGTGTTGATCCATTTCCACGGTTCTGTCCTTTTTTCAGTTTAACATCTCAGTTATCGGGATTTAGGTTCGCCTATTACGTAAGCAACTAATCTTGTTACTACCTACACATGTTTCGGCACGTTTGTGACTTCTCCAATGGGAACTTTTATTCAGTTCTGCATAAAACAAAACAAAAAAATTAAGTAAAAATTGTTGCAACGAAAATTACTGCTAAAACATTTTTAAATCTGTTGCGATTATTATTCTAATCTCTAAGGTTTTGGGGTGCGCACGATCTTCTTTTTACATTGTTATATAGCTTGCCTTCTACAACGTGAATTGTGAGGCTGGATGGCGAGTTAACAAATCACTTTATATTTAAATGTAATTTCTAAGGATGAAAATTTTGGCAGTCACATTTTGCGATTATTCACATTTTGCTTATGGGTCCTGGCCTCATCTGCATGCTCATCTGTTGCAAAAATACGCACAAGAGAAAAAAAAGAAACGAACGACGTCAAGGCTACATCACAGTCTTTTGCATGCGTGCTCGGGTAATACAGGTTTTTGCTTCTGTTACGCCTGTTTTTGGAACTGTAAATAAAGATGACTGGGTGTTGTGTGCTGTCCTTAGGTTAGTTAGGTTTAAGTAGTTCTAAGTTCTAGGGGACTGATGACCATAGATGTGAAGTCCCATAGTGCTCAGAGCCATTTGAACCATTTGATTATGCAGTGCCGGCAGATAGCGTTCTCCTGTTGAATAGCACCAACGAAGCTGTCGAGTACTGATTCAACATGAACGACATCAAATGCCTTCTGTTACCGTGACACTGAGATGGAATTTGAAATTTATCTGTGGGGTTTGCCGCAAAGTTTGATGATCAGGAATGACTGTACATGAGAACACATTGTCTTTCCTTACTGGACGTATACCGTCTGTCGAAGAAGTTCCGACCGATTTTATTCCCTGCATGTGTGCGACGTCGTTGCAGTAACTACGGTACGGGTAACAGCCTGAACTAACAAAAATGGTTCAAATCGCTCTGAACACTATGGGAGTTAACATCTGAGGTCATCAGTCCCCTAGAACTTAGAACTACTTAGACCTAACTAACCTAAGGACATCACACACATCCATGCCCGAGGCAGGATTCGAACCTGCGACCGTAGCAGCAGCGCTGTTCCGGACTGAAGCGCCTAGAACAACTCGGCCACAGGACCGGCTTGAACTAACAACAAATGTGCATTCGACCAGTCAGTCCTGGGCGAGCAAGCAGAGTTAAGTAGTGGACGAGCGCCCGTAGTGCATCAACGTTACTGTCACAAATCGTAGTAGAGCATCATCCCTAAATCAAGTGTTCTAGTCCCTCTCCAGAATGTTTTGAAACGGAGAGAAGTGTGTGTAAAGCTCGTCCCGAACAACTCGACTCCCGATCAGAAACAACGACGGGTGGGCGCCTGCTGCGATTTGATTGAAATGAAAAACGCGGACAACTTTCTGGAGAAAAAAAAATCATTACAGGTGACGATACTTGATGCAGTCAATACGAACCTACCACAAAACGACATTGTGCAGAATTTGTCTTTCGTGGTTCGTGAAGAAAGTGCGAACGTGACATGCGAGTTGATAGGGTGAGTCGCGTAAGACGTAACACCCCCTTTATTCCGGGGGCGATTACACATATCGGCATGCGGTTTTCGGCGAATCATAGCGGACTATGCGGCACATAAGTTGGTACATGCACAATAATCACAACGTTTATATTGTCCGAGATAATGAGGCAAGTACATGTTTTTTAAATGGGACGCTATACTTTTTTTACCATCATTCGAGCGCTCCGGAAAAGGCGCGTATAGTGATTAGTGATGTAACGCGTGTTGCTATTGTGATTCAAACTTTGCTTAAAAGAGGGCGGATGAGGATTTACGTACGTAGCGTAGGCCGTGCATGCTATATACATAGAGCACGGCAACTCGGCCTGCTGGTCGCGCGAGGCGTGTTTACAGTCTGCAGCCGCTTCCGACCGCCTCAACCTTCAATCGTACAATATTTCCCAGCGTCTTTTAAGCGAAGTTTGAATCACAATAGCACAACATGCTTTACATCACTAATCACTATACGCGCCTTTTCCGGAGCGTTCGAATGATGGTAAAAAAAGTATAGCGTCCCATTTAAAAAACATGTACTTGCCTCATTATCTAGGTCAATATAAACGTTGTGATTATTGTGCATGTACCAAAGTATATATAGTGTGTGTGTGTGTGGGGGGGGGGGGTATTGTACAGAGACGGCAACGCCAATGGATATCAAAGATATTAGCGAGAGTTCACTGCAATTCGCAACGACGTATGGGAGACGCTCCTGAAGACCCCGCCTCCCTCTCAGCACAGCAGCGCCCTCAACCCTCACCCTGAGGTCAACATAGTGCCGAGAATGCAAGAGCTCATCCTAGTTAGCGACCTCATTTGAAGGAGTCAACATGGTAGTACCGGACCAACGTGATAGCTACCGATGCCGGCCGGAGTGGCCGTGCGGTTCTAGGCGCTTCAGTCTGGAACCGCGTGACCGCTACGGTCGCAGGTTCGAATCCTGCCTCGGGCATGGATGTGTGTGATGGCCTTAGGTTAGTTAGGTTTAAGTAGTTCTAAGTTCTAGGGGACTGATGACCACAGATGTTAAGTCCCATAGTGCTCAGAGCCATTTGAACCATTTTTGATAGTTACCGATGGACTCGTTCATTTAAATGTGGAACATTCTACCTCAGAAGAACAGTTTGTTAACAAGTGGATCAAGTGATGCTTTAGAAATCAATAATGGTTGTAACTTATCGCCCGAATCTCGTGGTCGTGCGGTAGCGTTCTCGCTTCCCACGCCCGGGTTCCCGGGTTCGATTCCCGGCGGGGTCAGGGATTTTCTCTGCCTCGTGATGGCTGGGTGTTGTGTGCTGTCCTTAGGTTAGTTAGGTTTAAGTAGTTCTAAGTTCTAGGGGACTGATGACCATCGATGTTAAGTCCCATAGTGCTCAGAGCCATTTTTTGTAACTTATCCAGCAATCCTGTGGCAAAGATCATTGTCAAACTTAAGTAAATCTTTTATTCATTTAGGTAATAAAGTGAACTAATATTTCAATATGTCATGTGTTCTAGTTCAATGTGCTAGCAGTTAAAGAACCCACAAGTATGGCCAGACGATTTTAGTTTTGTCTGGTCACAACAAGCGGGGAGTTGACTTTTTTCTATTTTTGTTAATCCAGTCTCGAAAATTTTGGACTGGTAGTCCAACAATACCACCACTTGCAAAGTAGGTTAGAAATCATTTTAATAATGTTGCTCACGCAGCATATGTTCGCTTTATCGGGCAACAGCAAAGTTATTGACTGTGGATGGTATCGTCAGAATGGAAATAATGAAGTCACTGTAAAAAAAGTCATTAATTTTGGCACTTATCTTGAATGGATTCCCACGTAGATTTCGTCGAAGTTGTTATGGCTCATCTTGTTGATTCTAGGATAATTCCACTTTGACTGCTGAAAGGTCCAGATCTGCATTTTAGCAATATTTGAAGACCTAACAAATGCGTTTTTCAGGAAATTCTTAATGATCAAACAATCACAGATCAGAACAATGGTATGGTAGAAACAATTTTTGACTTGGTGTTCACGATCCACATTTCTATTAAACTTCTTGTAAATTCGCATACACTTCTTCTTAATTTTCACAAGTTTTTTATCAATCTTCATATATTTAAATTCCACTTTAACCAAACACAAGACCTGACTGTTCTTTTACGAAGCGAAATAACAACTTAACTTCTGCAAAGTGAAACAAAGACTGCTCTGTGCGCATTCGCACTAAAACGGTTACAAGTAAGTCAAATATTATGTCAGTCTCACAGAAATTAATACACACAAGAACCATATCACTGCAATATATCGATACATCGGAGTACCTATACATTCATAAAACCAAATGTGAATATTGTCGCAAAAATATGTTACTTCGCAGGAATGTAGTACGATATTACTGGTATCGAGAACTGGGGTTGGAGTGCCGTAATGGTCACGTAAATAAAGACCCATTACAATAGGAATTCTCCTGAATAAACTAATTTTGAGTTTGCCACTTGGTAAGGCTAACCGAAGGGGATTAGGTGATCATTCGACTGCACATACACATTGCCCACGCTTGGTGTGTCGAATCTTCAGCGACAGTTAGAACGCAATTGTACGTACTTCTTTGCTAATACACATTCTGTCCGCAGCTCGTGGTCTCACGGTAGCGTTCTCGCTTCCTGAGCACGGAGTTCCGGGTTCGATGCCCGGCGGCGTCAGGGATTTTCACCTAAGATGACTGGGTGTTGTTGTGTCGTCTTCATCATCATCATTCATCCCCATTACGGTCGGAGGAAGGCAACGGCAAACCACCTCCATCAGGACCTTGCCTAGTACGATGGTGCGGGCCTCCCGCATCGTTTCCCTACACTCTGTCAAGAAGCATGGGACTTCATTTCCAATACACATTCTGGTAAACGAAAATTGCTCATTTTATTCTGCGTCATGTCTGTTACACAGAACTATTAGCTGGCGAACTGAGGGAAATTGAGTCATCTTCTTATGAAGTTATTACCGTTTATCATCCCCCCCCCCCCCTTTTGCCATCTCTCTGACTTTCTCATTTAAGTCTATTTTTCAGTATTCTCTCTTTCTCTTGTATTGCTTTCTGCACATGTCACAAACGCTCAAACTGCGAATTCTTTACAAACTTCGTGTGTTTCTGGACGGGAAATTGACACCAGAAGAACAGTAGCAGAGATTACAACTGTGCAAGACGAAAGCCTCTGTCTGACAAAACGAGAGATGCCGCTGCATTCTGTATTTACGATGCCGAACAACCGCAAGAAGCCTCTAAGAAACCTGAGTGTCAGCTGTAGGCGGAAGTTGGCAGCTAGTAATAGCGAAACCGCAGTAACAGTCGCACGCCGGGAACCTTTTGGAAAGTTCAGTGGCGCAGTGAGGTATCTTCTCTGGCATCTGCAGAGTGCAGAAATGCCCCCATCGTGACATTACTAAAGAGCAGCCGTGCATCTTGACAAGGACAGGAGTGATTTGACTCTAATCTCCTCATTCTCGACTACACAGACCGAACGGGGTTACGCAGTGGTTAGCATACTGGACTTGCCAGTCTGGAGGACAACGGTTCAAACCTGCGTCCGATTCCTGATTTAAGTTTTCCGTGAATTCCCTAAATCGCTTAAGGCAAATGCCGGGATGGTTCCTTGAGCATGGCCGCTTTCCTTCCCCATCCTTCCCTAACCCGAGTTTCTGCTCCGTCTCTAATGACCGCCTTGTCGACGGGACGTGAAACATCAGTCTCCCCCTTCTCCTTGATTTTTTAAGTCAACTGTCTTCTAACTGATTTGATGCGGCTCGCCACGATTTCCTTTCCTCCGCCAACCTCTTCATCTCAGAGTGGCGCTTGCAACACCATATATTCCTTCCCTAGCCATTCTGCAGCGAAACTCCTCATTGCTTACCTTATCAGTCCACATATCAAAGGCTTCGATCCTCTTCGGTTCCGGTTTTCCCACAGTCCATGCCTCACTTCCATACAATGCTGTGGTCCAAACGTGCACTCTCAAAATTTCTTCCTCATGTTAAGACCTATGCATGATACTAGCACACTTCTCTTGGCCATAAATGCCTTTTTCGACAGTGCTAGTCTTCTTTTGATGTCCTCCTTGCTCCGTCCGTTCAAGAAATTGTTCAAATGGCTATAAGCACTATGGGACTTAACATCTGAGGTCATCAGTCCCGTAGACTTAGAACTACTTAAACCTAACTAACGTAAGGACATCACACACATCCATGCCCAAGGCAGGATTAGAACTTGCGACCGTAGCAGCAGCGCGGTTCCGGACTGAAGCGCCTAGAACCGATCGGTCACAGCGGCCGGCGTTCCGTCCGTCAGTGGTTATTTTGCTGTCTACGTAGAGAATTCCTTAACTTTGTCTACTTCGTGATCCCCAATTGTAATGTTAAGTTTCTTGCTATTCTCATTTGTGCTACTTCTCCTTGCATTGATCTTTCTTCGATTTACTCTCAGTCCATATTCTTTACTCATCAGACTGTTCATTCCATTCAGCACATCCTGCAATTCTTCTTCAATTTCACTGGGGATAGCAATGTCATCAGCGTGTCTTATCATTAATATCCTCACTATCTTAATTTTAATCCCACTCTTGAACCTTTCTTTTATTTCTGTCATTGCGTCTTCGATAGAGAGAATGAACAATGGGGTCGAAAGACTACGACGTTGTCTTACAACGTTTTCAACCCGAGCACTTCGCTCTCGGTCTTCCAGTCTTATTGTTCCCTCTTGGTCCTTGCAAATATTGTATATTACCCGCCTTTCTCAATAGCTTGCCTCTATTTTTCACTGAATTTCGAGCATCTTACATCAGTTTACATTGTAGAACACTTTTTCCAGGTCGATAAATCCTATGAACGTGTCTCGTGTTTTTCTTCAGTCTTGCTTCCGCTATCAACCGCAACGTCAGAACTGCCTCCCTGGTGCTTTACCTTTCCTAAAGCCGAACTGATCGTCATCTAACACATCCTCAATTTTCATTTCCATTCTTCTGTATATTATTCTTAACAGAAAATTGGATCCCTGAGCTATTAAGCGAATTGTACGATAATTTTCGCACTTGTCGGTCTTGCTCGTAATTGTGTGGAAGATGTTTTTTCCGAAAGTCTGATGGTATATCGCCAGTTTCATGCAGTCCACACACCAACGTGAATAGTCGTTTTGCTGCCATTACCCCCAATGTTTTAGAAATTCCGATGGGATGTTATTTATCCCGCCTGCGTTACTTGATCTTAAGTCTTCCAAAGCGCTTTAAAATTCTGATTCTAATACTGGATCCTCTATCTCTTACCTGTGGACTCCTGTTTTTCTTATATCATGCCATCAGAGGATGAATGAGAAATAATTTAACGAACTTCGGTGCAGGATCCTTCTCCACAACAAAAAAATACGTCCGAAAACCTTTTCTTGTTGAATTACTAACAAAAACTAATGTTCATAGTGTTTCGAAATAAAACATACATTAAAACAGTAGACTACACCGTCTCCTAAGGTTCTACTGCTACAAATTAAATTACTCTCAGATTTAAATAGTAAAATTATTTTTCGAAATGGAAGTTAACGATAGTTTTAAGAACTTACACATTGTTCTCATTGAAATGTGAAATAATGTTCTCTCTGAACTGGAAATATGATGAAATCAATGGATGTGTAAATTTTTTTCCTCGCAACTTCATACCTGATGCCAGAAGGCAACAGATGGTCTAGGTCTCTGACCGATTCATTGTCAGTCACAAAATAGCGCTGCATTGATACTTATTCTATATAGATGAGACGGAAAACATCCATATCCAATTTTCAGACCAGGCCCTGGAGGGGATGATAGGTATTACCTCCGCGTAGGGCGTTCCTCCAACGAGTTACGACGTTTCCAGAATGAGATTTTCACTCTGCAGCGGAGTGTGCGCTGATATGAAACTTCCCGGCAGATTAAAACTGTGTGCCGGACCGAGCCTCCGCTGCAGAGTGAAAATATCATTCTGGAAACATCCCCCAGGCTGTGGCTAAGCCATCTCTCCACAATATCCTTTCTTCCAGGAGTGCTAGTTCTGCAAGGTTCGCAGAAGAGCTTCTGTGAAGTTTGGAAGGTAGGAGACGAGGTACTGGCAGAAGTAAAGCTGTGAGGATGGGGCGTGAGTCGTGCTTGGGTAGCTCAGATGGTCAGCCGGCACGGTAGCTCAGCGTGTTCGGTCAGAGGGTTATCTGCCCTCTGTAATAAAAAATCTGAGTTAATAGATCAACAATGAACTTAAAAGGGTTTCTTAGGACATCCGCTCCGATCAGATTCAACGAACTAAAACGAACAAAATGAGATTAAAAAAAAAAAAGATGGTAGACCACTTGCCCGCGAAACGCAAAGGTCCCGAGTTCGAGTCTCAGTCCGGCACACAGTTTTAATCTGCCAGGAAGTTTCTAGTTACGACGTGTTCAAGTATTCTTCCCGCTCGGTCACGATTGTCGATGCCAATCAGATGTAAAATTTTTTATATGGAAGCTTGATATCGAGCCATAACCCATTAGGAATTGCCTCCTTTGCCAGGTAGTTCACTTTTTCATTATCTATTTCGCCCACTGTGGTTTTTAAGACACAAGTTCTATTGTCTCATTGTAGTTTGTACATGTTATTAGCTCTTGCGTTCTTTCAATAATGAAGTGGTTCTCTACGCTGGTAAAATACCTGGTTTCCAGTTCTTTCACAGTAGAGAGATTCCGGTTTTAGCAACGCTTTTGTAACTGCAGTTCTTCTAACAAATTTTAGTGCCTCTATTATTGTAATGCTTTCATTTGAAAATATAGATGATTTTCCAAGAATTTGAAAGTGTGTTCCTAAGGAAATCAACCGACACCAAAAGCCTCATCCTAGATGACTCAATTTTCGATCCGTGTGTGTATATTGGAAAATAGTTTCAAAACGAAGAGATTCCGAAATCCCTCCTGTTCTATTACACGAGGCGTAGCTCGAAATGTTGTTACGAATTAATGGTTCTCAGGCAGAGTGGGCCGAGCTCCGTTCGAGTGTTGATAGTAATACTGTAGATGATCCACGCAATGTAACCGATGTAATGCTAGTAGCTTTTGGGGACTTTTCCTTTTGATTAATCTAGATGTCAGAATTTTTTGGAACGCTATACGTACAACAATCGATAATCTAGGAATAGAATATCGATCAGACTGCCTTAAAGTGATTTATTTAGTGCCTCTATTAGTATTGCATTCGTAGATGTCTCCCTCATTACTCCGAAGTGTATTGTTGTACATTTCCACTGAAATTTATCAACTTTTTTAATACAAGTCTTACGAACTTCGCGGTATGAAATACTTCTGTAATCTATTGTGCGAGAGATTTCCCAAAGTAAGTTTCCTCATAGTTTTTTGAAAGAGAAACGGTACACCAGGCCGGCCGAAGTGGCCGTGCGGTTAAAGGCGCTGCAGTCTGGAACCGCAAGACCGCTACGGTCGCAGGTTCGAATCCTGCCTCGGGCATGGATGTTTGTGATGTCCTTAGGTTAGTTAGGTTTAACTAGTTCTAAGTTCTAGGGGACTAATGACCTCAGCAGTTGAGTCCCATAGTACTCAGAGCCATTTGAACAATTTGGTACACCAGGTGACACAAACAAACGCCGTATGAATCCACACCCATTGCTGGTTGAACTACAGAACGGGGCGTCAGCAGAGGAGGAATGACGCATGCGCAAAGCGCCGCGGAAGAGAAGAGTAGCAGCAGGCTGGCGTGCCCGAAGTTATTCGAATACGCATCACGATGGCAGACGGACATGTCCTGACAACGTGGTCGCCAACTGAAGTGCGTTCCATTATCCAGTATGAAATGGCACGTAGGAGTATTGTGTCGTTCATCCATGAACGCCTATAGACCGTGTATGGGGAAGGGGGCATGTCTCGTCAAACGGTTGGTCGCTGGTGTTGCCTGCTCAGAGAAGGAAGGCAGAGTGTGGAGGACGAAGTTCGAAGTGGGCGTCCCTTCACATTCACGAATGAAAATCAATGCTGAGCTGGAGCAGCATGTGCGACAATACCTTGCATCTCAGGCCACTGAGTTTTATCAGAGTGGTTTCTTTAAACTGGTTTCATGCTACGACAAACGTCTCAATGTAGATGGCGACTATGTCAAAAAATAGTGCAAGATGTATATTTCGTGATGCCATGGTGTATTTGTTTTGGGCAATAAAGTTTCCATGAGAAAAACAAAGGCGAAACTTACTTTCGGAACATCCGTCGTAGACAGAATGAGAGCTCTCTACACGATTAGAAGTGTACTCAGATAGAGTAATAAATCAGTCTAGTATTGTACGCATTATTCTATCCTCTGCAACGATGCATTCCCGTAAAGACATTTTTACGTTCGATCTTCGTGTACATTATAGGTTAGTCTGCCTCAGACGTTATAAATGTGTAGCAGTTGAGAATTATTTGATAAGAAGTGTTGCTTTTAATCATGGAATTTCATCAGCGGACATGTGATTTTTATTATTGTAACGAAATGAGGCAACATTTGGAAGTGATATAGTGGCAAATTCCTGTGGCCGGCACTAGGAGGTGGTACAATTCAGGCTAAACACTAGCAGCAATTTAAGATTAAGGTGTGGGCTGGAACTGTAAGTGACTTTCTGGTAGGTCCATGTTTTCTTCCAGCAGGCGGTACAGATGTTGTTTACAACGACTTTGTACAGAATACTCTTGCAGACTGCTGCAGGATGTGCCCTTGCAAGTCCGAGGAAGCTTACGGTTTTTTGCATGATGGTGCTTCGGTACATTTCAGTTCTCGTAGATAGATACGTATTTACGGGTAGATCAATGTTCCAACCTATATTATTCCTCTGGATTGTTACCTCTATGGTCATAAAAAAGTAATAAATAAAAATAAAAATTTGTCTAGCACACATTACAAATGCACGAACCATTTATTAACTTCACATCGCGAGGCACCTATCCACTCAGTTTCCTCCTGCTCGTTATTACGTTTTCTCTTTTCGCCAATGAAGAAGATCTATTTTCACATAAGCACCAAGCTTACATAGATCAAATTCCATTCGGCTGTCGGCGGTAGCCATACATTACAATGTCGTCTAGGCATAACTTTCAAGTTACGATTGGTCTACCATTTCTTTTTTTTTGGGGGGGGGGGGGGGTGGCAGATGGGGGGGGATTTGTAGCTTGTATCGTTTCCTTAGTACATCTATAACGCCACTACAGCCCTGAAGATGAGGATTGCTATACAGAAAAATTTATTGCTTCACATGAGGAACGTAAAACATCCAACTGTTGTTGTTGTAATAAATCAACAGCGGGCCAGTAAACCACGTTCCAGAATGTGTTTCAGAGAATCTCAGGGATTCGTAAAGAACGTACAAAATCCGAAAAATATAAATCTGAAGAACTTTTAATCGTTTTTTCTTTTACGTCTCTCGTGTTGGGCTCATTATTTCACGGTTGCTTCGTCGTTGCATTGTAGCATTTCGCTCCAATACTGTAGGTAACTAGAAATCCATATTATTAAACGGCAGACCAGTGCAAGGTCCCAATTGCAGTTGTCCCTCTAATGGTTTCCAGAGGCAACATATATTTAATTTTCAATATTTCATCCAATTATTGACCGAATTCAATAATTTAGAATGCTGTCGTAAACTACTCATTAAGAGCTATAAGTTTATGGTAAAGATTTAACGCATTAAGTCAGCTGTTACATTTAGAGAGCGTGTATATGTCTTGAGGCGGTGTAGCTCACGGCGCGCAAGTTATCCACACTGTATTCATCTAGTATTTGAGAATAAGGACACTTAGTGACTTCCAAGAAACTTTAGACTTTTACGACAGTTTTTCTAGCTGAACTCCCCGCCCCTTCCCCCCTCGCACACACACAAAATGATGGGAGCAAAGAAGTTTATCGCGTACTACATTTTCGCTGTTGACACTGTAAAACTGCAGTATCTGGCCTGACGTTTTAATTTCTTACGTCTTTTATACTAAATCTATTCGTGACACATTTCGTAGGCAGTAGCCACGTATATCATTGAATGCGTCTGCGGAATTAGTTCGGGATATATGAATTTCAGACATGGAACTCCAGTTATTTAAAGAATCGGGAGTGGAGGTTTACTGGTTGAATTTACAAGCCGGCCGGTGTGACCGTGCGGTTCTAAGCGCTTCAGTGTGGAACTGCGTGACCGCTACGGTCGCAGGTTCGAATCCTGCCTCGGGCATGGATGTGTGTGATGTCCTTAGGTTAGTTAGGTTTAAGTAGTTCTAAGTACTAGGGGACTGATGACCTCAGATGTTGAGTCCCATAGTGCTCAGAGCCAATTTACAAGCGATAAGGATTCAGTGTACTCACAGCGGTCACTGAACTCGTAGCGTGATGTTATTGTTCCTGCCGTCTTATTTGAAGGGCTACAGGATGTCTGGGATCCTCTATGGAAGAATGCCGCCTTACGATTCAGCCTTACGAGTCGTCAACACGGGTGAAGCGAACCTCCGACGGCCGCCCGAAGTGGCTGTGCGGTTAAAGGCGCTGCAGTCTGGAACCGCAAGACCGCTACGGTCGCAGGTTCGAATCCTGCCTCGGGCATGGATATTTGTGATGTCCCTAGGTTAGTTAGGTTTAACTAGTTCTAAGTTCTAGGGGACTAATGACCTCAGCAGTTGAGTCCCATAGTGCTCAGAGCCATTTGAACCATTTGAACCTTCGACGAGGCGTGGCGTGCTGCAGGTGTCATAAGAATGCCTACAGCTCTTCTTGGGTATTAATAATCGCTTCAGCTGTATTTTGGTGCTTTGTTACTGTACCACTACCGGTTTCGGGGCGTTAAAGCCACATCTTTAGGTATCATAGAGCGGAATCTTTTTTCCCAACATTCGTTGTGTTTCAAATACAAAACACCGCTAGAACACAGTATGTCATGGAATAACCGTCTTTTAGCGGTATTTTGCATTTGGCAGACAGCGAATGTTGGGAAAAAAGATTCCGCTGTAATGCTTTAATCATATGTTACCTGAAGCTGTGTCTTTAACGCCACGAAACCGGTAGTGATACAGTAATAAAGGGCCAAAATACAGCTGAAGCGATTATTATGAATACTCACGGCTGTGGTTTCCCCACCTACAAGGTGATCTGCCTGCAAGTCTGCTGTGTGAGCAGAGGCGGGGGTTGTACTGGCGCCGCCCTCGCCTTGAACTATCACGTCAGTCGGCGACCGCTCTGACCCCACCCACCCTGTCCCCTCTGCCCGAGCGAGAGCCACCACAACCTGTTACCGCACCTGCAACACGGCCCGGTACCAGCACCACCTCTCATGTAGTGGACTGAGAAGTGACATCAAGAAAACTGCTGCAAAGTACCCGGAATCACTTGTAGACTGTAAGCGGTTAGTGCAAATACACTGTTAGTCCCAAAAAATTGCAACACCAGGAAGTACAGAAAATATCGGATTTTTGCTTATTCTGCGTGTACAGTACAGTACATTGTCCAGTCACATTAACGCAACCATCTGTCAAAAGCCTGAATAACCAAGTTTTACAGCGCGGACCGCTACAGAGACGTATAGGAAGAGAGTCTATGAGGTTCTGGGAGGTACCGAGAGCCGCGTGGAGCCGTGCCGACTCCATCAAACGGCTCGAGAGAGGTGATCCCACAGATTCTCGATAGGGTCTAAATCCGAAAAGTCTGATGGCCAGCGGAGAACGACTAACTCCTCCTGGTGCTCTTCAAACCACGCAGTGAACTGCGATCTGTGTGACAGGTTGCAGTTCCTTGCGGTAGATGCCATCGTGCCGAGGAGAAACAAACCGGGCGTAGGTGTGAACATGGTCCCCAAAATTGATGCGTACTTGTGTAGATCCAATATGCCTTTCAGAGGGACGAGATCACCCAAGGAAAACCACGAAAGCATTCCCCAGACTAGAGAGCCTGTATAGGGCGAGAGTGGCCAACCGGACGATACGGCGGCCATTTTTCTGCCAAACTGCGGGCGGGACTTTTGAATGGCCAGTAGTGGAGTACACACTCACCGAATCAAAAGCACAAGACAATATGGCGGAATCATTCGTTAAATGCATTTGTTTATAAGAATAATGTGCTATAATAATTTTCACACAGCCAATATACAGGTCTGTTTTCAAATTTAACTATGTATATTGCAAGTTGTTTTATATGTATTAAAAAACAAAAACGACTTACTTCGCGTAGATAAGAGTACTTGGTTGGTTTCCACAAGTCTCCTGTTTTATTTATGTCAGCCCTGTTGACTGCGACTGCCCACTGCTTTCGTCTTTCTTCATTGCGTGGAAATGCTAACATGCGAAATCCGCCTTCGCTTCTGTTGGAACAACCAAATGCAGCACAACCTGGCATCGTTTACGAACGTCTACAGAACGAATTACAGATGTCAAAAACAATACTGTACAATTACTAACGTATTTACTTCAAACATGTAGGCCTACCGACTTCATCACAAAACGCTTCATTATTTCAACTCGTATTTAAGGTCGCAAACGCTAATTACGTACTAAAAATGATATACAACTAAATCGAACATCCATGCACAACGCATAACAAGTCTCTCAATAATTCAAATGCCTTTTAATCGTTTCCGAAAGTCCTCTGAACTTCAATTCAACTCAAAAGCACGGCGAACATAGGAAGCGCGAGAGACGTTTGGCGCCATTTTTCTGCCAAAGCTAATCAACCACAATCACGGGCAATTTCACCTATGGCCACTCTCTCTGTATACAGACTCTCTACCCCAGACCGCAGCGCTACCCCCTCTGGCGTGCACCCCTTCCGACTATTATGGCAGGCTGTTTGCTTTTGGACGTTTCGTGCCGATGGAAAAAGCAACTCTTGTGATTCATCTGATAAGGTCACCTGTCGCCGCTCACTCAGTGGACGTCCAGCGGCGATATTGCCGTGGAAGTTCCAGCCTTGGTCGCCGATGAACAGCAGTCGGCATGGGTGCGTAGACCACGTACCTGCTGTGGAGGTCTATATGCAGCAACATTCGCCGAACGATTGCTGAGGATACACTA
Organism: Schistocerca americana; assembly: GCF_021461395.2. NCBI lineage: Eukaryota > Metazoa > Arthropoda > Insecta > Orthoptera > Acrididae > Schistocerca > Schistocerca americana. Next base: position 319,666,509 of record NC_060121.1, on the reverse strand, counting down.
TTGATGGCCTCTTGGTTCATCTGGCGGTCTGTTGCTAAACAGCTGCACTCAATTCACCCGTACGCATCTCCGCAACGGTCGTTCACTTCTGTCCTCTACGGCCCCTGGTCCACTACACTTGCCTCGGCGCCGGTTTTGGACAGCACCGCTTTGCCATGCACTGTCACTTCAACCATGGCGCCACACGAACATTTTAAAAAATTGGCCGTTTCGGAAATGCTTCCATCCTTGGTCCGAAAGCCAATGATAATGCCCTGTTGGACGGTAGATAAATCGTCCCGTTTCTGCATTGCGATAACGACTGCACTGTTTTCCGTTGTATTGTTGGCAGAAGAGCCAACACCGCGTTACTAGAGGAGGCCGAAATGCACGCGTTTTAGCTCACTCAGGCTGGCGTGAAGAGAGAAGAACTATACTGACGTGAGGTCTGGAACATGACAAGGAATTAGAATTCAGAAAGCGGACGTAATTCGTTTGATACTTAACTTTAATCCATAAATGATGAACGTCGCTCTTGACGGTACATGATTCACAGTATTATCTGTTCAGAAGACATAGTAACTGAATATGGCGCCTTGCTAGGTCGTAGCAAATGACGTAGCTGAAGGCTCTGCTAAACTGTCGTCTCGGCAAATGAGAGCGTATGTAGACAATGAACCATCGCTAGCAAAGTCGGCTGTACAACTGGGGCGAGTGCTATGGAGTCTCTCTAGACTAGACCTGCCGTGTGGCGGCGCTCGGTCTGCAATCACTGATAGTGGCGACACGCGGGTCCGACGTATACTAACGGACCGTGGCCGATTTAAAGGCTACCACCTAGCAAGTGTGGTGTCTGGCGGTGACAACACATCCGAATCCTCCCGACATGCTTTATGTACCCTCCACTTCTAGTGCTGCCACTTGCTGTCTGTGCATGATTATTGCACGTTGACATTGAGTAGGCGGTGGTCACACTAATGTAACAGGACCGTCTAGGAAGAACATATGATTAAATTTGTGTGAGATTTCGCGACATACAGTGTACGAAAATTAGTAGAGAACTGCCCCGTATGGCAGCAACAGTTGCTTTAATGCGGTTGAGTGTGGAGTCCAACTGAGTTTGAATGGCAGATACGAGTGCGTCATTCCATGCTGCTTTGCACCACAGCACAGCAGTAGTAGAAGCTGGGGAACATTCTCTCCGCAACCCAAAACCAGTTGTTTTCTGTGGTTAAGAAGTCTTGAAAAACTGTTGTATCGCGATAGGTCAGGGAAAGACGGAAGACATGTGGTCATGCGTTATGTTTTTGAAAAGCAAAGTCACGGAGACATCGAAGATAGCACACACCATCATGTCTCAACGCGTCAGAAATGTAGCGGCTGCTGTTCAAATTACCGGATATATCAACTATTGATCTTCTGCACCCAATGGCAACTATTCCGCCTCGGCAGATGATGGACCTGTATGATGATGAGGACTGTAATCTGGCAATATTCATTCTCCTCGTACCCTTCGCAAGCGGACACATCCATCGCGATACTTGTGGCGTAATTGGGATTCGCCTGTGAAGACAACGCAGTGCCTCTGCTGTGTCCAGTGTTGTTGTTGTTGAGCGCACCAAGGAAAGCAACAACAGCGCTCACCGTTACAGACATCCCGTGGTGTTTCACACGCGGTTACAGTCTCTATCCTTCAGACAAGCCCATTCACTGATTCACGCTAGCCGGCCGGAGTGGCCGAGCGGTTCTAGGCGCTACAGTCCGGAACCGCGCTACCGCTACGCTCGCAGGTACGAATCCTGCCTCGGGCATGGATGTGTGTGATGTCCTTAGGTTGGTTAGGTTTAAGTAGTTTTACGTTCTAGGGGACTGATGACCTCAGAAGTTAAGTCCCATAGTGCTCATATCCTGCACGCCGAGCAAACGACATGTCTGTCCTCGCGGGCGTAAGTCGCGTGGGGTGTTGGGATCTTGCACGGCGTTGAGTACAGCTCTCCTGAATCTATCGAACCCATACTAGCATGACAATCGTGGTATGGTGGACATCGCTAGCAGCAATATATCGCCGAAAGATACACTAGAATCTGAATAGGCCATGACCTTACCGCTGTTGAATTTCTCCTTCTTACTCGAGGCATAATATGATCAGCTCACAAACAACCAAACTTCAAATTAGATTTGCCAATGTTAAACCTACTACATAATCTTCCCTTATGTTAACTAACATGTGCGATTGGCTTCCATTATAAAATATGTTCAGCACGATCACACTACTTGTATATCAAACAAAAAACTCCAGCCTTGTTTGCATAAATTTTAAACTGTTTTTTTCTTTACTGCATATCGATTTCCATCACAGATTGATCATCTTCAGAGCACTCCTATAATCATGCACAAAATATAGTGTCCATAATGAGGAACATGCCAACTACCAGGTAAGATTTAAACTCAACCAGCCGGATGACTTAGTTTAAATCTTACCTGCTAGTTGGCCTTCATAATCAATACCTATGTTTGAAGTTAAATTTTGTGCATGATTATATGAGTCCATTGGACGTAGTCTTGCATTGAAGATGATCATTCTGTGATTGAAATGGATATGCAGTAAAAAACAGCGGTTTCAGATTTATATGACTAATGCTACAGTTTCTCTTGTATGCAATAATATGTGAGAAACCTCTACAGAATTGACAGACAACCTAAAAAAAGCAAAAAAAGTTCACATATACATGTGCTCAATTTTTTTTAAAATTTTCTTCGTTACAGACACTTTTTTGTTGTTACATCTTTGTTTCGTTTCTGTCTTTTTGCTGTCAACTCTTCATCTTGGTTTTACAGGCATTTCTTGTTTTCAAATATTGTTTGTTTTTGGAAGTGTTCAGTTATCTGGAACTTTCATTTTCCACGGAACACTGACTGGAGCATTATACAGTGAATTTTTAATGGGCCATTTAAATGTTTTGCAGGAAGGCGTTCCACTACACTCCGTGAGAACGTGTAGTACAAGCACTATGGGGAAACCACCCCATGTTGCTCCCCAGGCAAGAACAATTATAGATCAGCGTTTCTCAAGACGTTGGCAGCAATACGTTGGTCTGCTCGATTTCCTGATATCAGTGCATCATTTTTTTCGGGGGGGGGGGGGGGGGGAGACGTTTAAGAGACATAGGGTACTCTGAATCTATTGCGAATATTGACATTCTTCGGTAGGGCGTTCAGTATAGATTTCAGCATATGCAGCACACACCTGGAATATGGTAACGAGTAAGATAACCCATGATGCAGCGTTTACAAGCTTGTATTAGAGATAACGGTAGACATTTTAAGCATTTCGTTTAGCCATCAGTAGACCATATCTGAAAAGAAAAAATACCTGATGACTGGAAAGAAAAAACAGAAACGAAGCAAACATTTTACTACCAACAAGTGTCTCTATTTAAGAAAATGAAAACAAAAACATTGGACGATACGTGTATTTGAACTTTTTTATTTCTTTTTAGGCCCTTTATCCATTTCCCAGAAGTTTCCCACATACTAGTTAATACGCTGTATACAGAATATAGATGGCGTTAACCCTACCTACTTTGTACCGTTGGGCTGAAAGCTAATCGTTTGCTTATGCAAGCATGAGGTACAGTTCATGGGACTTGGACGTTTCTTACAAGCCGTCTTCACGGTATTGCAAAATGGTTCAAATGGCTCTGAGCACTATGGGACTCAACATCTTAGGTCATAAGTCCCCTAGAACTTAGAACTACTTAAACCTAACTAACCTAAGGACATCACACACACCCATGCCCGAGGCAGGATTCGAACCTGCGACCGTAGCAGTCCCGCGGTTCCGGACTGCAGCGCCAGAACCGCTAGACCACAGCGGCCGGCACACGGTATTGCAGTTTTAAAGGTCAGAACTGAATATCTGACTCATAGTGCACACGATGTAATAATCTCTTCAAAAGTATCCTGACATCTGTTAGTGCACACTGGCGATGTGTGTCGACCCTTCGTCTTTACGACGGCTTGAATTCTGCTGGAGATACCTCCATTGACGTGCCTGAATGTCTGTGGAGGAGTAGCACCGCATTCTTCCTGAAGAGTTGAAACCAGCGAAGTCGACGTTCTAACTCATCCCAAAGGTGTTCTATTGGGTGTAGTATCGCGAAGTGCCTCCACCCCGACGTTAGACAACCATTCATCCTAACAGTGAACTTGGATAACACATGAAACTGAAAAGTGTTACGTGACACGACCGACACAGCCAGCCCTGCTTGGCCGTACGGACGCGAGGCTACTTTCGTCACTGCGACAGCTGGTGCGGTCAGCCACCTCCTGATAACGTGGTCGGAAGCGCCGTTTGTAATGAAGAAATCGCCGAGTCGCTGAGTCACCACTGTTTACTGTCTGAGAGCTGTTGCAGACTTCACGCACGCCATGTAAGCGTGGTGGTAACACACTCCAGCCAGCGACAAGGACAGAACTATACACGTCGGGTTCTCCGCGTGCTCGGGGCAAATGATGTATAGAGAACAGTGGGTATAAGCCATCACAGTCCGTAATTGTGTTTCCCTGCTGAGGCAGAATACAAAAGATTATGGGTAACGAACGTTCTGGGCGTACTAGGTCTTTAGAGTCACGAAACACATCATTTCCTTCCAGGCTACAAATTGTTCTTAAATGACCATGTCCATCAAGCAGGCGTACTACCCCGCTGTGATATCTGAGAAGTTACATAATCCAAATGCTGGGTGTCAGCAAATCGCTCACCGACCTGAGTTTTGCTTACACACCGTTTACTTTATTACTCTTATCAAATAATAAACTTTTTCGCCCTAAGTTTAATAATTTGTAGTCGACTGTGTTTTCCTGCGACAACTGGACGTACATTCAGGACATGTTGACAGAGTAAGGTGGTACCTTGAAACATAATTATCTGCACTTCTAGTTCAAAGATGTCGGCAACCTTACCTCAGGGTGTGTCAGCACCTAGTTTGACTCTCGTCCATCTTGGCCTCATGTCTCATCCAGCTCCACGATCTAGAAGTATTACAGATCTCTTCCCGTCCGTCTCTTGCTTACATTCTTGGTAATGTGCGTCTATTACGGAGACGATTTCTTAGAAGCACGTACAGAAGGCTCCTCTCCGCCCTTATCTGGTGTACTCTTGTTTGTTTATCTTCCTTTTTAGCGCGAAAATTGTTGGATCACTGGAGTCATAGGCGACATGTTATCCAGATTTTCCGTAAATTATTTCAGGAGAATGCTGCGATATTTCCTTTGAACAGAACACGGCCAATTTTCGTCTGAACAGAACACGGCCAATTTTCGTCTCCATCCTTATCTAATTCGTGCAGGTCATTAGTCTCTAATGAAGTTGATGTTGAAGAGCGTCACTCATGACTTCATTTATTTATTCACGACAATAATCAGAAAAAGTGTTTTCGGATGCAACAGTCAGTTTCGGTCCGCTATTGGTTATCATGAGACTGGCAATAGATGAAAAAAGAAAGAAAGAGTATTTATACACCGTCCATCCAGGAAGTTCCGAGACTTATTTTATTGCTACCGTGTAAGTGACGTCAGCGCAGTAACTCGGTGGTAGCTTGAACTAACAACTGTAAACAAATGGTTCAAATGGCTCTGAGCACTATGGGACAGTAAACAGAAAGTTCATTGAAGACATTGAACAGGATCTGTTTATCAAGTCGGCTGAACTGAACAATTATAGGTAGATAGACAATAATGACGTTCTTGGTTTCTTTCGCCACATATGTTTCATTGCAGTAAACATTGAAAATTGAAGATGTAGGTACGCTTACCTGAGGTAGACCACTTCTCTATGTCCTTCATCTGTTTATCTACCCTTGATATTCAACAATGAATATTCTGTTCGGCAGGACGTAAGCTTATAATCGTTGGTGATGGTGCAGATGTTTAGAACAAGTAGCCTGTGAATGGTGGTATCATAGGCTGCCGACGAGTCAACTTAAATTGTACTGGAAAACACCACATTCCCTTCTCGGAGACGGTGATCGACTTACTGTAAAGTATCATTTTCTTTCTTTTTGACACACTCACTTTTTGTGATACAATCATATATATATATATATATATATATATATATATATATATATATATATATATATATATATATATGAAGATGGTATCTGTTCTTTCGGACATGCCTGAAGGAACAGATACCATCGGTGACCATGCGTATACATTGAAATGAATACCAATAGCTGCATACAGGCGTTGTTATAAGTCAACGCCGGCCGAAGTGGCCGTGCGGTTAAAGGCGCTGCAGTCTGGAACCGCAAGACCGCTACGGTCGCAGGTTCGAATCCTGCCTCGGGCATGGATGTTTGTGATGTCCTTAGGTTAGTTAGGTTTAACTAGTTCTAAGTTCTAGGGGACTAATGACCTCAGCAGTTGAGTCCCATAGTGCTCAGAGCCATTTGAACCATAAGTCAACGGGGACTCGAACCCGGGATTTCCTGCTTACATGGCAGACCCTCTATCCATCTGAGCCACCGAGGATACAGAGGATAGTGCGACTGCAAGGACTTATCTCTGGCACGCCTCCCGTGACACCCACATTCGCAACTTACTGTCCCGCAGTGTCCCCGTTGACTCATATCAACGCATGTATGTAGCTAGGGGTATTCATTTCATTGTAATTACACTCATAACCGGTTTCGCCCTTCAAAAGCCATTTCCAGATGCTATGAGCGAAATTTGATGACCAAGTGTCCATGCGTTGTCAGCTAGTTGACAACGCATGAACACTTGTCATCAAATCCCGCCCGTGGCATCTAAAGATGACTTTTGAAGGCTGAAACCGTTTTTGATTGCATCAGAAAAAAGCGATTGTGTGAAAAATAAAGAAGAATAGTATCTAACAATTGTACTTAACCTGTCTATGACAAACTAAAGTCAGCAGTCTAGAAAACCGATCAAGGTGGCGCGGTGGTTAGCACACTGGACTCACATTCGGGAGGCCGACGGTTCAATCCCGCGTCCGGCCATCCTGATTTAGGTTTTCCGCGATTTCCCTAAATCGCTCCAGGCAAATGCCTGGATGGTTCCTTTGAAAGGGCACGGCCGACTTCCTTCCCCGTCCTTCCCTAATCCGATGAGACCGATGACCCCGTTGTTTGGTCTCGTCCCCCAAACAACCCAACCCTCAGCAGTCTACAAAGGGAAATAAATCCAGCTGCTTCTAAGTATCAGGTCAGTTCTAAAATGGAATTCCGGCCAAGCAATATTTATAACTAAAAGCACTTACTTACTTACTTACTTACTTACTCACTGCTCATACCGGACTCGAGAGTCCATTACCGCAGCAACGTATTTTCACCATCTGTCCCTGTCTTGGGCTGTTGCCTTCCATTCACCTTCAATATCTAGGCTCCTCAAATCAGCCTTCACATTGTCCTCCCATCTACGTCTCGGTCTCCCCACAGGACGTTTTCCTTCTAGGTGCCCTACCAGTACTCTGCGCGCTGCCCTGCCCTCATCCATTCGAGCTACGTGACCCGTCCATCGCAGCCTACGTGGTTTAATAATACTGATTACGTCAGGGCTTGAATAGAGTTCGTGAACCTCTTCGTTATGCAGTTTTCGCCACTCTCCGCTAATGTCATCCCTTTTTGCTCCGAAAATTTTCCTCAAAATTTTGTTTTCAAGTACTCGAAACGGCTTTTCATTTTGCACAGTGAGAGACCAAGTCTCACACCCATACAGCATAACTGGTAGAATAATAGTTTTGTATATTCTAATCTTTAAATTCCTGGCTAATTAAAAGCACATTACCATAAACATCCGTGTCTCTATATTTTCCTTCTTATCCTTCCCAGTAACAGGCACAACGCACTTCAGAACTTCGTGCCGATTCCTGAGTCAGATGAACATCTGTAACTGCTCGTCGCTGCCGTCACTGTTTCGCAGCTATCCCGCTCTAAATAAGCAAGTTACCGCGACCAAACGAGACGAGCCCTCCACTTAGCTAATTGCCGAGACCAATTACACTCACTTATGCGAGAAGAAGAACCGTCCGGTTCGCAGCGGGCAACCTCTCATTATCGCCGGAGAACGCGTCACCTACATCTCAGAGGAGCGACGGGACTGCTTTACGAAATATCGGCGAGATGGATGGAGATCCTGTCGCAGAGACCACCACTTTTGATTGCACCCTGTCGTGTGCATTTCCAGCACCTGCACCGCAAAGGAGGAAAACGCTGACTCACCAGCTCGTTAAGTACGGTTGCAACGCGCACAGTGTACGAGATAAAAATCTGTGCCCATTGGTAAGCACAGACAGTCTTTCCGCTCAGTAATGGAGTCGTTACGACAGCGCTTCTCGCCCATGTTAACTCGTTCACTACGTGAGAACTGCGGACAGATGCGATAAAAATGTTCGTCATGATTACTAGAAAGTTCTGGGGCTTCCCCATTCCAGCGAACTGCCAAGCGGCCTGTTTAGCTGCTTGCACTTTGCTGCACGCATGTCTTATCGAGCTATCGCGATGCAGTGTACGTGGACGTCCTGAACAGCAATCTCTCAGAACTTTTTATTGTTCTCAATATTGATATTACCCGATAGACTTTCACGCTTCGGTGATGTACAAAGGGCGTTCAAAAAGTTTTGCACAGTCGACTCTAATTTTTTTATTTTTTGCAGGAGGAGAATGAATATTTTTTTTGAACACAATGGGACATCTAGCTATACATTGAGCCTACTCAATGTACACTACTGGCCATTAAAATTTCTACACCAAGAAGAAATGCAGATGATAAACGGGTATTCATTGGACAAATATATTATACTAGAACTGACATATTATTACATTTTCACGCAATTTGGGTGCATAGATCCTGAGAAATCAGTACCCAGAACCACCACCTCTGGCCGTAATAACGGTTTTGATAAGCTTGGGCATTGAGTCAAACAGAGCTTGGATGGCGTGTACAGGTACAACTGCCCATGAAGCTTCAACACGATACCACAGTTCATCAAGAGTAGTGACTGGCGTATTGTGACGGGCCAGTTGCTCGGCCACTATTGGCCAGACGTGTTCAGTTGGTGCGAGATCTGGAGAATGTGCTGGCCAGGGTAGCAGTCGAACATTTTCTGTATCCAGAAAGGCCCGTACAGGACCTGCAACATGCGGTCGTGCATTATCCTGCTGAAATGTAGGGTTTCTCAGGGATCGAATGAAGGGTAGAGCCACGGGTCGCAACACATCTGAAATGTAACGTCCACTGTTCAAAGTGCCGTCAATGCGAAGAAGAGGTGACCGAGACGTGTAACCAATGGCACCCCATACCATCACGCCGGGTGATACGCCATTATGGCGATGACGAATACACGCTTCCAATGTGCGTTCAGCGATGTCGCCAAACACGGATGCGACCATCATGATGCTGTAAATAGAGCCTAGGATTCATCCGAAAAAATGACGTTTTGCTATTCGTGCACCCAGGTCGTCGTTGAATACACCATCGCAGGGGCTCCTGTCTGTGATGCAGCGTCAAGGGTAACCGCAGCCATTGTCTCCGAGCTGATAGTCCATGCCGCTGCAAACGTCGTCTTATTGTTTGTGCAGATGGTTGTTTTCTTGCAAACGTCCCATCTGTTGACTCAGGGATCGAGACATGGCTGCACGATCCGTTACAGCCTTGCGGATAAGATGTCTCTCATCTCGACTGCTCGTGATACGTGGCCGTTGGGATCCAGCACTGCGTTGCGTATTACCCTCCTGAACCCACCGATTCCGCATTCTGTTAACAGTCATTGGATCTCCACCAACGCGAGCAGCACTGTCGCGATACGATAGACCGCAGTCGCGATAGGCTACAATCCGACCTTTATTAAAGTCGGAAACGTGATGGTACGCATTTCTCCTCCTTACACGAGGCATCACAACAACGTTTCACCAGGCCACGCCGGTCAACTGCTGTTTGTGTATGAGAAATCGGTTGGAAACTTTCCTCATGTCAGCACGCTGTAGGTGTCGCCACCGGCGCCAACCTTGTGTGAATGCTCTGAAAAGCTAATCATTTGCATATCACAGCATCTGCTTCCTGTCGGTTAAATTTCGCGTCTGTAGCACGTCATCTTCGTGGTGTAGCAATTTTAATGACCAGTAGTGTAGTCTCCATCAGCTGTGACGCATCTGGCCCAACATTCTTTCTATGATGTAAACGCACTTTGGTAAAATTCTGGGGACTGACTTTTACACCATCGCTTGACAATGGAAATAAGGTCTTTCTCACCTTCAAATGTTTTACCGCGTTGGTGGGCCTTCAGACGACCCAAGAGGTAAAAATCAGACGGAGCAAAGTCTGGGCTGTAGAGAGCATGAGGAACAATTTTCCAACCCATTTTCCTGATTTTCTCCTGCGTCATAAGGGCTGTATCGGGTTTGGCATTGTCATGGTGTAGTCTGATGAGCTGAACCTGAAGCTGTGGTCTGTGGGTCTTGATGGCACGTCGCAGCTTGTCCAATGAGAAACAGTAACGGTACCGGTTAATTGTGGGGCCAGGTTCCAAAAAGTCAAAAAAAAAAAAAAATGACCCCACACTGATCCCAGAAACCATCTCACCTTTCGGCCTGTTGTTCGTGTATGTTCAAATGGTTCAAATGCCTCTGAGCACTATGGGACCTAACTTCTGAGGTCATCAGTCCCCTAGAACGTAGACCTACTTAAACCCAATTAACCTAAGGACATCACACACATCTATGCCCGAGGCAGGATTCGAACCTGCGACCATAGCGGTCGCGCAGTTCCAGACTGTAGCGCCTAGAACCGCTCGGGCACCCTGGCCGGCTGTTCGTGTTAGTCTTGGTTTCTTCTTCCGGAGGGGAACCCGGATGACTCCACTGCACGGATTGGATTTTGCTCTCAGTTTCGGACAAAAACAACCATCTTTCATTAGGGTAATGACGCCGTCAAAACACTGTTTCCACTCTTCAGTAAAGGTCTTGAGACCCTCGCACACATTCTTCCTAATCGTTTTCATTACTCTTGTCAATAATCTAGGCACCCATCGTGCACAGATTTTTCTGTACCCTAGTGACTGTCCCAGTGATACCACACTACCCAACGACAAACGAGTCATTTCAGCAAGCTGTCGCGTCGTCACACATCTGTCATTTCGGATGATTTGATGAATGGTCTCCTTATTCACATCACTCTCTGCCGTCGATGGTGTACCGCAACGTAGATTGTCTGGTAGAGATAAATCACCTTCTTTAAACCTCTGCAACCACCGCTGGATACTACTGCGATCCACTGTATCCTCCCCTTAAATAGGGAGCAACTTCCTGTGAATCGATGTGGCAGAGTCATCGCCGGTCTTGAAGAGGAACTCTATCACCGACCGTTGACATCTACTTCACGGTCCATTACGGCTCACCTGTAAATAAAAGAAAATACTTTTATATACCAACTTATAGCTAAATGTCCCAAGTATGTTCTCAAAAAAATTCACTCTCCCCGAGCAAAAAATAAAAAAATAGAGACGACTGTGCAAAACTTCTTGAACGCCCTTTGTAAGTTGCAGCCCTGTGCCGCTATAGGGCTTCGAATCGTAGTGTGTAACATGGCGGTGTGTAACGTAACTACTTTGTTTCATGAGAAACACAGTGCTTTTTCGAGTTTGTAACCGCAGAAAACTTTGTCTACACATGGAGCACCCTCTTCTTAAGCATGACAATACCAGACCGCACATCTGGAGCAATCCGACGCTTTGGGTTCACACCGAGCAGGGTACCGCACCCTCTTCATCTACATCTACATCGTTACTCTGCAGTTCACAATACAATCGTCCATCGATCCTAAAATATTGCTCAAGTGTGCGGAACATCGAACTGATGCACATAATTATAGGCGTGTATATCTACATCAATGTCTTGTAGAATTATGGAACTTGTTCTGTGCTTAAGCATTATGACGTTTCTGGAGAACGAAAATCTTCTCCACGAAAATCAACACGGGTTCCGCAAACACAAGATCTTCCGGATCCCAGCTGTTCGTCCATGAAATCCAGAGCATAGTAAACATAGGCGCCCAGTTTGATAGCTTGTTGTTTGACTTCAGGGAGGTATTCGAAACAATTCCGCACTGTCCTTTAATGAACAAAGTACGAGCTTACCGATTATCGGCCGGTTAGTAACTGGATTCAGCACTTTCTAATAGATAGAACTCAGTACGTTATTCTTAACGGGACGAAGTTTACATCTACATCAACATGGTTACCCTGCAATTCACACTTAAGTGCCTGGCAGAGGGTTCATCGAACCATTTTCATACTACTTCTCTACTATTCCATTCTCGAATAGCTCGTAGGAAAAAGGAACACCTAAATCTTTCCCGCTCGAGCTCTGATTTCTCGTATTTTATTATGGTGACAATTTCTCCCTACGCAGGTGGGTGTCAACAAAATACTTTCGCATTCGGAAGAAAAGGTTGGTGATTGAAATTTCGTAAACAGATCTCGCTACAAAAGAAAACCGCCTTTGCTTCAGTGACCGTTACTCCAACTCGCGTATCATATCAGTGACACTCTAACCCCTATTGCGCGATAACACGAAACGAGCTGCCCTTCTTTGCACTTTTTCGATGTCCTCCGTCAATCCTACCTGGTAAGGATCCCAAACCGCGCAGCAGTATTCCAGCAGAGGACGGACAAGTGTAATGTAGGCTGTCTCTTTAGTGGGTTTGTCGCATCTTGTAAGTGTTCTGCCAACAAAGCGCAGTCTTTGTTTCGCTTTCCCCACAATATTATCTATGTGGTCTTTCCAATTTAAGTTGCTCGTAATTGTAATTCCTAAGTATTTAGTCGAATTGACAGCCCTTAGATTCATGCGATTGATCGTATACCCAAAATTTATCGGATTTCTTTCAGTACCACTTTTCACACCAAACAAAAATTCTCTCTAGATCATTTTGTAATTGGAATTGATCATCTGATGATTTTACTAGACGGTAAAATAGAGCCTCATTTGCAAATAATCTAAGGGGCCTGCTCAGATTATCACCTAGGTCATTTATATAAATCAGGAACAGCAGAGCCCCTATGACACTACCTTGCGGAACGCGAGATATCACTTCTGTTCTACTCGATGATTTACAGTCTATGGCTACGAACTGTGTGACCTCTCTGAGAGGAAATCACGAATCCAGTCACACAACTGAGACGATAGTCCATATGGACGCAATTTGAATAATAGTCGCTTGTGAGAAACGGTATCGAAAGCCTTCTGTAAATCGAGGAATATGGAATCGATCTGAGATCCCTTGTCTACAGCACTCATTCCTTCATGGGAATAAACAGCTTCTTCAGCACGACAATGCCAGACGTCATATCTGCAGCAATCCGACGCTTTCGGTTCACACCGAGCGGGGTAGCGCAGTGCTTAGCACACTGGAGTCGCTTTCGGGAGGACGACGGTTCAAAACCCGCGTCTGGCCATACCGATTTAGGTTTTCCGTGATTCCTCTAAATCACTTCAGGCAAATGCCGGGATGTTACATCCGGAAGGGTACGACCGCTACCCTTATCCATCGCTCCCTAATGAGAGCTTGTGCTCTAACGACCTCGTTGCCGACGGGACTTTAAACACTAATCTCCTCCTCCTCCCCTCCATCCCCTCCTCTTCCGCTTTGGTTTCACCGACCATTGACCATCCTCTATATAGTCGCGAGTTGGCCCCATCCTATTCTCATCTGTTTCCAAAACTTAAAGAGCACCTTCGAGGACTTCACTTTGATAGTGACGAAGCGGTCCAGGCAGAGGTGCGTTTGTGACACTGCCAACGAAGTGAAGCATTCTGTAGTAACGGTATCAACAAACTGGGCCCTCCTTGGGAGCAATGTGTTTGTCGCCAGGGTGAAAAAATGTTCAAATGTATGTGAAATCTTATGGGACTTAACTGCTAAGGTCATCAGTCCCTAAGCTTACACACTACTTAACCTAAATTATCCTAAGGACAAACACACACACCCGTGCCCGAGGGAGGACTCGAACGTCCGCCGGGACCAGCCGCGCAGTCCATGACTGCAGCGCCGCAGACCGCTCGGCTAATCCCGCGCGGCAACCAGGGTGACTATGTTGAGAAAAACATACGTACAGATTGAAAAGTAAGGATGTAGAATGTGATAAAATATGTTTTATCTAGAAAGCTTTAAGAGTTTTCACATAAAAAAATCGGAGGCATTACTTTTCAGCACGGCCCCGTATGACCCCATTCAAGACTTTTACTCGGTTAGGTGCAGTATTTTGGTACACGTTTCTGGTTTTCAGGCTGGTTTCGACCTACATGCTTTAGTTCCCGGCATAGTTTCTCTTCGTGTACGGGATGGTGAAAAACTGTTAGGGAGGTCTGAGTTGGGTGGGTAGCGTCCAACAGAGTAAATTTTTCCAGATAACGATGGTCTGGAAATGCACCACTGGGACGCAACGGTCATAAAACGACATCCAATCGGCAACTAGCTCGCGAGACTGTGTGATTTTAAACTAACTTTCCCGAGCTAGTACATGTTGCGCTAACAAGGGAACTCCCCATCGCAACCCCGTTAGATTTAATGGTCAAATGGCCCAGAGAATAGCCCGTCAAAAATTGAACACAGATCAAGCATGGAAACAGAAGAAGGTGTAATGAACTGTGAAAAAAGAAGCAAAATAGAAACAGTGAAAGGCACAACATCAAACGACTATAATTACCGCTGGCGCCGTTGTTGTGTGGTCGCGGTGTTACGTTGCGAATTGGGAGATCCGTGTTCAAACCTCCATTGCACACCCTTTTTTTCACAAAATTATGAACTGACCGTCCTGTCACTGACTTGTCTGTTCTCCTTCTGTAGTTTTGGCAGCTGTTACACTATACACTGGTAATAGAATATGAGTCATGTGGTAAGAATATATTACCGTCGCAAGTAAATGTGATGAACAGTGAGAGCAGGCGAGATGATTCGTAGACCTCTTACAGAAATGAAAACAAGTGCATGTTTGCCTTCTATGTTACAACATAAGGATTCAAGAGTCAAAACTTCCAAAACGGAACGCAAGAGTCATAATATGTGGTACTTGTGTCGAAGAAATGGGAGACACTTACGCCTAGAAGTCCCTTCCTTACACCTCGCTGTTGCAAAAGGATGTTGCACCACGACACAGACACAAATCTGAATGACAGACACGTCAATGAGCGGATGGTCAGTTCATAATTTTTTTGGGGGAAAAAAAAAGAATAGGGCACGAGGGATGTTTGAAGACGAATCTACCACTTCACAGTCCAACACTGTGACCACACAACCACGACAGTGTCACTCATTACAATCCACTCTATGTTATATATCTTAAGGTTGGACCGTTCACTGTTTCTATTTTGCTTCTATTTTCACAGTTCAGTACACTTTCTTCTTGTTTTCACGCTTGATTTGTGTTCAGTTTTTGGTGGGCTATTCACTGAGCCATCTTCCCGCAAGATCTGAGGAGAGCGCGATGGGAATTTTCCCTTGTAAGGAACGCAGCAGTTATTAACAAAGTCAGTAGGAGGTAACGGTTTCGACCGAATAGTCAAAGCTATGCACACTTTAAACTCCTATCCATGGGTGGTTGTGATAGATGAGAATTTTCTGTGACGTTGACTACATCAAGCTTGACTAATGAACCAAACACAACAAAAGTACTGCAGTGCCACTAACCGGAAGACACATAAGCACGTCCGCTCACGGGACGGACTTCCGCGCACTCGTCGCTGACTCCTTGTCGCTTTATTTCCGTTGCTCCACTACGTTGCGTTTCCGACCTGTGGTTAACTGGAAAACTTCGTCGATTCGATATCCTCCACTCTGCTCTTATCTTATTACCAGTTTTTTTACACCCTATACAATAGGATAAAAACAGTGATAAAGAATCTCTTAGCTTGGCTCTTCAGTTAGAGTTTTCATGTTGATCCAAGAGTGCCAAACAGTTATTCAAATGTTTGGCGTTCAATCCACAGTCGTTCAAGCCTTTCTCCAGCACCGAGCGAGGTGGCGCAGTGGTTAGCACACTGGACCCGGACGACGGTTCAATCCCGTCTCCGGCCATCCTGATTTAGGTTTTCCGTCATTTACCTAAATCATTTCAGGCAAATGCCGGGCTGGTTCCTTTGAAAGGGCACGGCCGATTTCCTTCCCAATCCTTCCCTAACCCGAGCTTGCGCTCCGTCTCTAATGACCTCGTTGTTGACGGGACGTTAAACACTAACCACCACCACCTTTCTCCAGAACTAATGTTTCACTCACTTATAGGAAAACTTTGAGAACTTCAGTAATGCGTGGTTGCACACAGGATGAAGTCGGACAGTAATTAAGGCACTCGCATTCGCTTACAGCAGGGCTGAAACCCTAGTCCGGTTATCCATACTTACGTTTTCCATGGTTTATCCGAATCAGTTAAGGCGAAATTTCGATTCCTTTTTTGAAAACGCACGACCTGCTTCAGTCTGAGGTTGTGCCTTTAAAGTTTCCTTACCATTTAAACAATGATAAATAAACATTAATCTCGCATCAGAACTAAATTACTTGTGAATTATTTCGGAGTCAAATCGAAAGTACAGCACCTCATTCTATTACTGGGAGACGGAATTAAATAGTTCAAGTTCCACTTCAAAACACATACTCATCTTTATTCACATAATCGAGGTAGCTAAGATTTTGCATTTAAGTAACATGGCATCAGTACTTCTCAGTTTATTCAGCACATGCATAAGACGTAAGGACAACCCACACAGTTACTCAGTGACAAAGAGAGGGACCAACCACGGCAAAAAGCGACGCAGGGGCCTCCACCGCGTATGATTAAATAAACTTTTAACTACAGTCTTCACATTATTAGAAAATCAGTCACATTTCATTTCATTACAAACTAATAGTTTCATAAATTCTCTCGCATCGTAAACTATTGCAGCCTTCTACGAATTTTACACTCTTCTGACACTCTGTACAATTCTTATGCAACACTTGCTTGTAAGTTTATGAAATTTGTTTAATATCTCTTGTCTAACAAAAATTCAATCTGACCTAAAGTTCTGATATTTATACAAAATTTACTGTAGTGATACATACGTGCAGATTATTATCGATCATTAATAACCTGTAAAATTACGTTTTGGATTTCGAATTAAGCGAATAACTTCTAACAGGCAACCAATTTGTCAACCCTCTACCAACCAGCATACGACAATGCAATATTACATCTTGGTTTCACGGAAACCAATGTCTTAAATGACGAAAATCGGATATCGTACACTGCACTGCGTGCGCTGCTGAGATAGCTACATCTCATGCCTCAACTTGAGTGACTCACTCGGCGACGAGAACTAACACTCCGGTTCCTCTGGCGCAGTTGCGCATTGGTCCGAAAGGACTGAGAGGCTTCTAATGTAGTGTCCGTATCTGTAAACACTGCGCTGGTTACCTGTGAGTCACTCTCTTCTGAGGACGGATGACGATTCTTGTCTGTACGTTTTCTTAATCCGATAGGAGCGGGGTGAGCATGTACATGCGCCTGCCTTTTTATATTGGTGTTTTAACTACACTACTGGCCATGAAAATTCCTACACCAAGAAGAAATTCAGATGATAAACGGGTATTCATTGGGCAAATATATTATACTAGAACTGACATGTGAGTACATTTTCACGCAATTTGGGTGCATAGATCCTCAGAAATCAGTACGCAGAACAACCACCTCTGGCCGTAATAACGGCCTTGATACGCCTGGGCATTGAGTCAAACAGAGCTTGAATGCCGTCTACAGGTACAGCTGCCCATGCAGCTTCAACACGATACCACACTTCAACAAGAGTAGTGGCTGGTGTATTGTGACGAGCCAGTTGCTCGGCCACCATTGACCACACGTTTTCAATGGTGAGAAATCTGGAGAATGTGCTGGCCAGGGCAGCAGTCGAACATTTTCTGCATTCAGAATGGCCCGTACTGGACCTGCAACATGCGGTCGTGCATTATCCTGCTGAAATGTAGGGTTTCGCAGGGATCGAATGAAGGGTAGAGCAACGGGTCCTAACACATCTGAAATGTAACGTCCACTGTTCAAGTCGTCAATGCCAACAAGAGGTGACCGAGACGTGTAGCCAATGGCACCCCATACCATCATGCCGGGTGATACGCCAGTATGGCGATGACGAATACACGCTTCCAATGTGCGTTCACCGCGATGTTGCCAATCACGGATACGACCATCATGGTGCTGTAAACAGAACCTGGAGTCATCCGAAAAAATGACGTTTTGCCATTCGTGCACCCAGGTTCGTCGTTGAGTGCACCATCGCAGGCGCTCCTGCCTCTGATGCAGCGTCAAGGGAAACAGCAGCCGTGGTGTCCGAGCTGATAGTCCATGCTGCTGCAAACGTCGTCGAAATGTTCGTGCAGATGGTTGTTGTCCTGCAAACGTCCCCATCTGTTGACTCAGGGATCGAGACGTGGCTGCACGATCCGTTACAGCCATGCGGATAAGATGCCTGTCATCTCGACTGCTAGTGGTACGAGGCCATTGGGATCCAGCACGGCGTTCCGTATTACCCTCCTGAACCCACCTATTCCATATTCTGCTAACAGTCATTGGATCTCGACCACCGCGAGCAGCAATGTCGCGATACGATAAACCGCAATCGCGACAGGCTACAATCCGACCTTTATCAATGTCGGAAACGTGATGGTACGCATTTATCCTCTTTACACGAGGGATCACAACAACGTTTCACCAGGCAACGTCGGTGAACTGCTGTTTGTGTATGAGAAATCGGTTGGAAACTTTCCTCATGTCAGCACGTTGTAGGTGTCGCCACCGGCGACAACCTTGTTTGAATTCTCCGAAAAGCTAATCATTTGCGTATCACAGCTTCTTCTTCCTGTCGGTTAAATTTCGCTTCTGTAGCACGTCATCTTCGTGGTGTAGCAATTTTAATGGCCAGTAGTGTATTTGTGTATTGCGTTCCTCGCTCTGAGGCGGGAAACCAGTTTGGCATTCGCCTTACATAGCAGGTGTAAAAAAGAGCGTTTCTGTAACGTAGAAAGCAAATTAGATTACTTTAAAATTGGATACTGACATCGATTTCAAATTTTTGTGCGATGTTAGTGCCATCTGTTGCACCCGCTGTTGAGTTACACGTTTGAGAAACTGAAAGTAGATTACCAGACTTTCTCGGTGTACGACCATTTACACGGCGAGATTGAACACCGTCTTGTTGGAAAAGTCTGTGATGTGGGCAGCATTCAGCTGCTTTCGTATGTGTATGTACGGCGTCCACAGTGACTGTAAGGGCAGCATTTCTCTTTGTTGTAACAATTCGCCAAACCTCCTAAACGCATACTTTTCCTGACGCATACACTAAGCCCAGATCAGTCTGTGTTCTTATTTCCCCGTTTATGCGTCAGGAATATCTAACAGCAGCAGTGTATAGCTGTTCAGTCGTCCCGCACCAACAAAAAAACATAAATTCCTAAATTTAGTTCTTGATAAGTGGGATGTCTGTGCCGATGCGAGTATAATTTGAAATGAGGCGATGCAGAACTTCTTGGGCAAGTTATTCATATACCCTCACCGAAATGTCAATGTGGCATTATGCTCTTCTCGTTTCCAGTATCAACCCTCGCCTATCTTTTCTTAAGACATGTATCAAAAGTGTTCTCTGGCACATAACAAGTTGCAGTGATTTTGATAATAGGGTGACAATGTATTCATTATCGAACGATGTTACGGATAATGAAGCTTTCAAGTTGGAACAGTTAATTACGAGTAACGAACTTTTTTTCATTGTCGTGTTCTTTACGCGAACACGAACCGAAAACAACGTTACTCTGTAAAAACGGTTTGTCTCTTACATTCAACAATTTTTTCGAACTGAAATTTTAGATTAAATGGTAACCTGATGCGAATGATTAGTCCAATTAGTGCCGCGATAGCCCAGCCCCGACTGTAATCTACGAGGGTTCGTATACCAATACGTCTATCCCATACGCGAGGTCTACGATCAAGACTGAATTCAAATTTTAACACCCAGCGTAAACAGCAATTCGCTCCTCACAGCACTGGTAGCGATAAAGATGCGTCCACATCTTGCCTTTTTTGTGGTCAACTTTGCGCATGCGCGTAAATTTCCAGCAGTACAAGAGCGCACGCACATTTGTGCGTGCGTAATTCACTGGAAGTGGATGCCGTGCGCAAAGAGTACTGTTTCTCACCTTCGGTGGGAATCTTTGCATGTTTTAGAAGACGGCAAGCAGCTGGTGCCCATATGTATTTGATTGTGCAGTGTGTCAAGGTTATACTGTGAAGCGATTTATGTACAATAATGTCTGTTTACTCCGAAGCAAGCATGCTTAAATTTATAGACGATTAGACAAAAAAAGTCGCATGGAATGCCGCTTGTGAAAATTATTTGAGATGTGATGACCGGAGCGTCAAGTGTTAGAATAAGATACGTAAGTTTCGTAGTACGAAAACAAGAATAAGCCAGAAATTTATGAAAAGTATGTATGAAAATTGTGGACGAATATTCATGCAATGCTACGTAATAGTACAACTACTTAGGATCCTGACGACTGAACAAAAGAAGTGATCGGATATGTGTAGTTCCTCAACAAAGTGCTAGAAATGGAAATGACAGACATTTATGATGCAAAAAGTACAAAATTGGGAAACATAATCTCCGTTTTGGTGGATTCTGGCTTGTATGAATTGCCCAAATTTTTCGATTCTGAGAACGAGTAAAGAACCTTCCATGATAGAAGTCCTGTAAACATCTTTTTTTTTTACAAAATAAAATACAAATGGCTGATTGGAAGTTAATTAACCTTCATATACTGAAGAGCCAAAGAAAGTGGTACACCTGCCTAATATCATGTAGGACCCCCGCGAGCACGCAGAAGTGCCGCAACCCGACGTGGCATGAACTCGCTAATGTCTGAAGTGGTGCTGGAGGGAACTGACACCATGAATCCTACAGGGCTGTCCATAAATTCGTAAGAGTACGAGGGGGTGGAGATCTCTTCTGAACAGCATGTTGCAAGGCATCCCACTTATGCTCAATAACGTTCATGTCTGGGGAGTTTAGTGGCCAGCGGAAGTATTTAAACATAGAAGAGTGTTCCTGGAGCCACTCTGTAGCAGTTCTGGACGTGTGGGCCGTCACATTGTCCTGCTGGACTTGCCCACGTCCGTCTGAATGTACAATGCATATGAATGGATACAGGTGATCAGACAGGATGCTTACGTACGTGTCACCTTTCAGAGTCGTATCTAGACGTGTCAGGGGTCCCATATCACTCCAACTGAACACGCACCACACCACTACAGACCCTCCACCAGCTTGAACAGTCCCCTGCTGACATGCAGGGTCAGTGGATTCGCTAGGTTGTCTCTATACCCGTACACGTCCATCCGCTCGATGTAGTTTGAAACGAGACTCGTCTCACTAGGCAACATGTTCCCAGTCATCAGTAGTATCTTCGGCTCCGAAAGCCCATATCGATGATATTTCGTTGAATGATTCACACCCTGACACTTGTTGATGGCCCAGCATTGAAATCTGCAGCAATTTGCAGAAGGGTTACACTTTTGTCACGTTGAACGATTGTCTTCAGTCGTCGTTGGTCCCGTTCTTGGAGGATCTTTTCCTGGCCGCAGCAATGTCGGAGATTTGATGTTTTACCGGGTTCGTGATATTCACAGTACACTCGGGAAATAGTCGTGTGGGAAAATCGCCACTTCATCGCTACCTCGGAGATGCTGTGTCCCATCGCTGGTGCGCCGACTATAACACTACTTTCAAACCCACCTAAACCTTGATAATCTGCCATTGTAGCAACAGTAACACATCTAACTACAGCACGAGACACTTGTGTTATATAGGCGTTGCCGAACGCAGCGCCGTATTCTGCCCGTTTACATATCTCTGTATTAGAATACGCATGGCTATAGCAGTTTCTTTGGCGCTTCTGTGTATAACGAATAAGAACTCCCCTCATGTACTTCTCAATTTCATAAATAATCACAGAAATGCGTTGGTTTGAAATACGAAGTAAATAAAACTGCTATATAAGTGTCCGGTTACTGCTAAGGACTTGTTATTGCCGGTCTTATCACTATGTAAGTCTGCAGGCTTTCGTGGCCGTTGTGACTGAAGTTAAAATCTTCTGGGTCATTAGGCCGCGCCCTGTTTCTTCTAAAATGATCGAAGTTTCGACCCCTCTGCTGGGATCTTCCTCAGGATCTTCTAGTGTCCACTACTGCTAGAACACATTGTTCTAGTGTCCACGCATTGTTCTAGCAGTAGTGGACACCAGAAGATCCTTAGGAAGATCCCAGCAGAGAGGTCGAAACGTCGATTATCTTAGAAGAAACATGACGCGGCCTAGTAACCCAGAAGATTTTAACTTCACTTACCACTGTAGTTTCCCAGGCAGTAAATCTAAAATCTCGGTGTGACCTCCTCTTGAAATTTGCAAACAAAACGTTGCCATCACTTTGTATTTCTCGTACTTCTATATCTTAGATACATCTTTACCTATAGTCTCTTCTGCCTTTTATTTTTCTGACGCCTTTTCATCACAATAAACACTGCACAAGCTTCCAAACAAAGAAGGGGATCCATAGCAGAGTGATTGCGGCATGAGGTGACGTGTGTACACGAGAACGCCCCTGCGTCCATGCGTTCTGTCCACAATTTTTTTTGCACGCCGTTTCATTTCCATGCGTCTGCGAGTGCGCACGAGGAAAGAGGCGTCGTATGGACATACTGAAATGCCCTGCTTAACCCGCAGGACAAGATAGATAGAACACATTGTGGAAAGGGGTCAAAATAAGGGGCTGTCAGTTACACTCGAACATACAACTTTATTATTTGATCAAAATTTACAAAAGCCCAAAAAAGTTTTTTAAACGCACACCGCTTTAATCGTTGGAACTTAATTTTTTGGAATTTTTAATTTAAAAACGGCTGAAGGCCAATAACTTAAAACGCAAGCACAATCAGAAATTGTGAAAGGCAAGCCTTATCTAAAAAAGTTATTTAGTTAGGCTGAAGTAAACAAGTTAAATGTAAATCGGCTGAAGACGGGACACTTAAAACTCCGAAACATTATTTTTTTTAAATACAAAAGTCCTTATGTGAAACAGGTCTTTAATTTAGGCTGAAGGCCTTCGGAGCAAACAACTGAAACACAAACCGGCTGAAGGCCGAAGACTTAAAAATTCAATAGGTTGAACTAAACAAGTTAAATGCAAATCGGCTGAGGGCCGAAGACTTAAAAATTCAAAAAAAATTTTAAATGTCAAAGGGCTTATTTTAAATGTCAAAGGGCTTACTTGAAACAGTACTTTAAACTAGGTTGTAGGCCTTAAGAGTAAAACAGCTCTAATTTAAAACACAAAATCTGCTAGAAGCCATACAAGTAGCAACAACTAGAACAATTTTTAAAAAAAGGCAGTACACACAAGGGCGCTCAGATGTTCGAGGGTCGGTCTGTAATTCAAACACTAATGCTGGCTTAGGTAAAACAGGCAGTCGGGCCAACCATTCACGATGCGACGACAACCCAACCGCCCGACAGTCAGCGGACCCACCGACAAGATAACTTCCACTTCACCCGACCAGGACACAACAGGGAGTTCAACGGAACAAGTAGAAGATATTGGCGCCCACACCCAATCATACACGGAGCTGTGAAACTACACACTGTGCTGGACAGAAAAAAAAAATGGTTCAAATGGCTCTGAGCACTATGGGACTTAACATCTATGGTCATCAGTCCCCTAGAACTTAGAACTCCTTAAACCTAACTAACCTAAGGACATCACACAACACCCAGCCATCACGAGGCAGAGAAAATCCCTGACCCCGCCGGGAATCGAACCCGGGAACCCGGGCGTGGGAAGCGAGAACGCTACCGCACGACCACGAGATGCGGGCGCTGGACAGCAACAACACGATGAGGAAACTACAGTGCCTGAAATTTACGTCGACGCCCAGGGCACGTAACCGGAACGTTAATGGCCACAAGGCAGACTATTCCGCTGGTGCACTTCAATTCGAATAGCCAAATACAGTGAAACTCCACCGGAGAGTGGCTAGAATTTTCCAACTTGAAAACCACGTTTTTGCTCGTGGGAATATCCCAATAGCCGACAACGAAGTCCAAACGACACAATGTGAACAGTCCTGACTTGCTGGTGGGTTAAATCAAAACTCAACTTCCGTGTCCAGGGTCGGCGAGTCACGGACCTCGTAGCAATGGGAACAGCGCCACACTCTCCGATACCGCGTAGAGACCGTCAACGGTCCCCGGCCAATCTACCCTGCCGAGAATTCCTCACTGCTCCACGTCAACCGACCGACGACTCAAAGGCAGTACGCTGACAACATTTAAAATAACTTGTCACACAAACTACACACAGTTTCACAAACACTTGTACGAAGAGCTACACAATGCTAACGGCAGTGACTGTTCAATAACAGGGACGAATCACGAGTCGGCACACACAGCCAACCCATAAGCGATCGCCGGCCAAATAGATGTCACCCCGCAAGACGACCGGCCGACGACCAACCAAAGTCGTCCCCACTCCAATCATCGAGTCATGGCGGTTCGGACCTCACTGCTGCAGCGCCCAACTGAACTCGTGCCGCGTGCCAACTCACTCACAACACATGACGACCGGGAAGTAATAGCAGCCCAGCAAAGATAATACGGCGGGGCCTATATCGATAAGCGCTGCTGCTGCCGCTCACGGGCAGGCAAGGCAGAACTCAGTGACACCAGTAATTGAAAATTAACATGACGAGGTGGCAGTACGGTAAAAACAAGATGTAAAATAAGAAATGGTACGAACACGAGCCACGCACGGCTCACATACTTTGGTGAATGGTTGCGCGGGCTGGTATCTAAGGTTACCACTTAGCGAACGAATTGTTTACATCACCATGTTTCCGCTTGCACCCCCCTCGGCTCTGAAGTATTAGCTTATTTTTTCCTGCAGTAACTGCAGAGGCACGTAATGCCCGGTGTGTTTCCCAGAGCCTGGACAGCGGTGAGGGGGGGGGGGGGGGGGAAGACGAGCGAGCCGGCAGCGTTGCCTGGTTTCCGGAGTGCAGGTGGAGTGGGCGGGCAGCGCCACCCCTACTGGGGCCATTGTGCAGCCAGCCAGCAGGTAGGTAGGCGGGCGACAGGTGGGGCCCGGGTAGTGCCCGCTGCGGACCGCCGCTTCCCGTCGCTTCCGCACCACACCTGGACACCACGCACCGCCCGCCCTATTCCCGTTACCACAGGGAATACGTACTACTTTCTTCCTCAACATCCCGGACGGCGATGGCGTCGTGTTGTAGAAATACATTGAGCTCTTGCGATACGTCCTAATATCGTGTCGAACCTGCTTTTTGTTCTCAATAGCGAAGCAGCTCGACGTGGCATGGACTCAACAAGTCGCTGGAAGTCCCCTGCGGAAATAGTGAACCATGCCGCCTCTACAGCCGTATAAAATTACGAAACAGTCGCTTGTGCAGGATTTTGTCCACTAACTGACCTCTCGATTATGTCCCATAAATGTTCGACAGGCAACAAGTCGCTGGAAGTCCCCTGCGGAAATAGTGAACCATGCCGCCTCTACAGCCGTATAAAATTACGAAACAGTCGCTTGTGCAGGATTTTGTCCACTAACTGACCTGTCCATTATGTCCCATAAATGTTCGACAGGATGCATGTCAGGCTATCTGGGCGGCCAAAACAGGTGCTCCAGTTGTCCAAACCATTCGCCAACAATTGCGGCTCAGAGCCATGGCGCATAGTCGTCCATAAAAATTCCGTCGTTGCTCGGGAATGAAGTCCATGAACGGCTGCAAATGGTCTCCAGGTAGCCGAACATTTCCAGTCAATGATCAGTTCAGTGGGACCGGATGACCCAGTCCATTCCATTTAGAGAGAG
This sequence comes from Schistocerca americana, assembly GCF_021461395.2. Classification (NCBI taxonomy): domain Eukaryota; kingdom Metazoa; phylum Arthropoda; class Insecta; order Orthoptera; family Acrididae; genus Schistocerca; species Schistocerca americana. The sequence goes on along the minus strand of NC_060121.1, from coordinate 319,640,540 downwards.
CACACAACCAGCTTGCACAGTGCTCTGTTGATAATATGGATCCTTGGTTTGGTGCGGTCTGCGCCACACCCCCATACCATCAGCTCTTACAAACTGAAATAAGGAATCAACTGACCAAGCCATGGATTTCTAGTCGACCAGGGTCTAACTGACCTGCTCATGAGCCCAGAAGAGGCGCTACATGAGATGTCGTGCTGCTTGCAAAGGCGTTCGCGTCGGTCGTCTGCTGCCATATCCCAGTAACGTCACATTTCGCCGCACTGTCCTAACGGATGCGTTCGTCGTACGTCCCACATTGATTTCTGCGATTATTTCACACAGTGCTGCTTCCCTATTGGTACTGACAACTCTACGCATACGCCGCTGCTCTCGGTCGTTAAGTGAAGGCCGTCGGCCACTGCGTTGCCCGTGGTGGGAGGTAATGCCTGAAATCTCGTGTTCTCGGCACACTCTTGACACTGTGAATCTCGGAATATTGAATTCGCCAACGATTTCCGAAATGGAATGTCCCATGTGCCTAGCTGCAAGTAGCATTCTGCGTTCAATGTCTACTGACTCCCGTCGCGCGACCGTAATTAAGGTGGAAACCTTTCCACTTGAAACACCTGTGTACAAACGACGGCTACGTCAATGCACTGCCCTTTTATACTTTATGTACGGGATACTACCATCATGTGTTTATGTATGACTGTTGTCACCTCAGCTTTGTATACACGTATGTACGTTCTACATTTCCACCTAGACCACTGGACCGATTTCAACCAAACTTCGTGCACGTATCCCTTACAGCCAGGAAAAACCGACCGGTTAAAAGCGATACCGGTATTTTAGTTCTGAATAACTGGTATTTTTCGATATGTGTTTCGTCTCTGTAGTAACGGGCGTTTTTATTTTTTTCTAATAACCGGGTAAAACACCGAAATATGAATTAGCTATAGCAGCAGTCCTTAAAATTTTTGGGTTTTTACATAAACCTTTTTAAAAATGCGAGTAATTTTTATTTGTAAAATTTCCATACCTTTGAAATATTTCCTTCTTACAGAAAATTGGGAAACGTGGTCAGTCTTATTTTAATAACAGTGCCGACAGAAACGAGTAACAAGTACATGGAATAAAAAATGTGCAACACTGCTGAGACAATAAGCTGGTTGTTACCATGTGGCGCGCCTTTTGGATGGTGCGCGTGTTCATGCAGACCATCTGGTCTATATCGTAATTTCTCCCTGTGATCGCCGGCCATTAGTTGTGGGAAGAAGTGCAGTACAATGAAATACAATGCCCCATTTGCATTAAAATATAAGAGTGGGAGGAGATACAAACTTGTGACATCAGATACGGAGAAAAGTTAAAACTTAAAAATTCACTCATAGTTTACAATAAAAATAGAAATTAGCTGATCTGGTGCCTGTGTCTACATAATACGAGTATGCCTTTATCTATTGGTTTCTTTTGAAAACTAACAAATTAACATGAGAAATAGAATTCTTCAACCTCAGTTTTCACCCTAAGGCCAAAACAGTGATACAATCTTCCAGTACAACAATATTTTTAGCAGAGTTTGCAAAAATTAGAATCAATGGACAATACAGGTGGTTTTTTGTAGCATTCAACTACGTACCACTTTTCGAGAAAAACCGCGAACGATGGACAGACTAAGTTATCTGTTATTGGACTATTTGATTCAGTATTTTCTTCTATGTATCTTGAAACTGAGGTACTCAAAATTTTTCAATACTTGTTCGAATTAATTCAGGAAGTAATAGGAATAAAAAATCGAAAATCGATCTTTCAGAAACGGGTCACTTCGAACGGTTTCAATACTCAGGTTAATCTGGCGTTGAAAGAAACCAATATAACAAGAAACCAGTTGTTTCAGCGGTAACTGCCATCCCTAAATGCCAGATGTCCCACAGAATCCCAGGTGAATGACCACCATAGCATAATAATGTCCACACCGGCCTACGTCTGTTGCACGTTGCATGCTCCGAACAGCCGTTCGGCTGGACGGCTGTTTACCAGACACAGCCAAAGACATCGTGTAATAAGACAAGTGATTCATCCGACCACACGATACGTCTCTGTTGATCTGTGGTGCAATCTCGATGATTCCGTGCCATCTCCAATAACAACTGACAATAATATTGTAGGATCAACTTAGGAACACATATAGGTCTCAAGAATGCGTTCTGAACGGTGTGCTCCAGTCGGCCGCTGTGACCGTGCGGTTCTAGGCGCATCAGTCCGGAACCGCGCTGCTGCTACGGTCGCAGGTTCGAATCCTGCCTCGGGCATGGATGTGTGTCATGTCCTTAGCTTAGTTAGGTTTAAGTAGTTCTAAGTCTAGGGGACCTTTGACCTCAGATGTTACGTTCTATAGTGCTTAGAGCCATTTGAACCATTCGGAATACTGAATTCCCTAACAATTTCCGAAATGGAATGTCCCATGTGTCTAGCTTCAACTAGCATTCCGCGTTCAATGTCTGCTGACTCCCGTCGTGCGGCCGTAATTAAGGTAATTCCACTTGAATCACCTGTGTACGAACTACGGCTACGTCAGTGCACTTTATGTATGGGATACTGCCACCATGTGTATATGTATGACTGTTGCCACCTCAGTTTTGTGTATACTTTTGTATGTTCCACATTTGCTCCTAAACCACTGGACCGATTTCAACCAAACTTCGTACACATAGCCCTTACTGCCGGGGAACAATCGCTGTCGGGGTAAGAACCACCTGCTAATCACAGTTTGTGAGCTATGACGTGATAAACAACAGATACGTCAAAATTGCCGCAACAAGTATGGCGTTTAAATTTATTTCTCCTATTCTACTAACTCTATTCGCAGAACACATCCACACGTCCTGCTGAATGTACTTAAACAAATATATCGTTGTACGACATATAGTTAAAAAGTTATGACGTCGTAAAAACTGTAATGCGTTAAAAATGCCGCATCATACATGAAGTTTTCATGCATTTGTTCTTTATTACTAACACACTTCTACAGTGGAGTCAGCGTCTGGAAATCCCTCAAACCTGACAGCCCTTTTGACAGCTTTCAACTGCGGCTCTAGGCAAAACAGGAGCCGTCGATAGAGCTATGAAGAGACGTCTCCACAGAGGCTTTTAAAAATTCGCTTTGCAGACGTGAAGCAGCTGCGCCCAGAGTACCGAAAGTTCCCGGGATACTGCACTTTTACGTTTCTACGTTGAGTATATTTCTTTGTACGACTCTCTCATAATTTCAAAGGTGTTTTCATGAATAAATGGTAATGAAATTTCTTCGGTATTACACTACTAACATTGTTCATTTTCTGTTTTCCTTTCTAATACAAAACTGGCAAAATGAACAGCCGGGAAATGCTGGGTTTGTCAGCTAGTAATCAATAAAATCAACATACAACGAAGAGCCAAACAAATTGGTACACCTGCCTAATATCGTGTAGGGCCCCCGCGAGCATGCAAAAGTGCCGCAACACGACATGGCATGGGCTCGGCTATTGTCTGAAGTAGTGCTGGATGGAAATGACACCATGAATCCTGCAGGGCTGTCCATAAATCAGTAAGAGTACAACGGGGTGGATGATGATGATAGGTCCCATACTCCGAGGAGCGTATGGGACGATGCGGGAGACCCACAGCGCTGTACGAGGCAAGATCCTAGTGGAGGTGGTTTGCCATTGCCTTCCAGCGACCGTAATGGGGATAAATGATGATGATGAAGACGACGCAACAACACCCAGTCGTTTGGAGGCAGGAAAATTCCCTGACCCCGCCAGCAATCGAACCCGGGACCCCGTGCGCAAGAAGCGAGAACGCTACCGCAAGACCACGAGCTGCGGACAAGGGGTCGGAGATCAACAGCACGTTGCAAGGCACCACAGGTATGCCCAATAATGTTCATATCTGAAGAGTTTGGTGGGCAGCGGAAGTGTTTAAACTCAGAAGATTGTTCCTGGAGACACTCTGTAGCAATTCTGGACGTGTGGGAATCGCATTGTCCTCCTGGAATTGCCCGAGTCCGTCGGAATGCACAATGGACGTGAATGGATGCAAGTGATTAGACAGGATGCTTACGTAGGTATCACCTGTCAGAGTCGTTTCTAGACACATCAGGGGTCCCATATCAACCAACTGCACACGACCCACACCATTACAGAGCCTCACCAGCTTGAACAGTCTCCTGCTGACATGCAGGATCCACGGATTCATGAGGTTGCTCCATACCCGTACACTTCCATTCGCTCGATACAATTTGAAACGAGACTCGTCCGACCAGGCAACATGTTTCCTGTCATCAACAGTCCAGTGTCGGTGTTGAGGGGCCCAGGCGAGGCGTAAAGCTTTGTGTCGCGCAGTCATCAAGGACACACGAGTGGGCCTTCGGCTACGAAAGTCCATATCGATGATGTTTCGTTGATTGGTCGCACTCTGACACTTGTTGATGGCCCAGCATTGAAATCTGCAGCAATTTGCGGATGGGTTACACTTCTGTCACGTTCTGTCTTCAGTCATCTCGGTTCCGTTCTTGGAGGATCTTTTTCCGATCTCAGCGATGTCGAAGATTTGATGTTTTACCGGATTCCTGATATTCTCGGGACACTCGTGAAATGATCGTACGGGGAAATCGCCACTTCATCGCTACCTCGAAGATGCTGTGGCCCATCGCTCGTGCTCCGACTATAACACCACGTTCAAACTCACTTAAATCTTGATAACCTATCATTGTAGCAGCAGTAACCGATGTAATAGCTGCACCAGGTACTTGTTGTCTTATATAGGTGTTGCCGACCGCAGCGCCGTATTCTGCCCGTTTACATATCTCTGTATTTGAATACGCATGCCTATACCAGTTTCTGTGGCGCTTCAGTGTATTTGAATTCCACCGAGTTCGTGATTTTCTGTCCCAAAGGCCGGCGGTGCTGGACTAGCGACCGTGTGCACCAGTGCGCCGCCACGTGAGAGCCGGTTCGCGGCCGAGCCTGATGTGATGTGATGTGGTGTGGTGTGGGTAATTTCAACGCGCGCTCTTGCGTAAACCGGCATTTCGAAACGTGTGGCCGCGACTTGCTGCGCTTAAAAGTAAACTGGCCGGCGCTCGATTATGTAACGCGAGTTGCGCTGCCGGAATCACGACCGCGCTCACATCTGGTGCACTACCAGCTAGCTGCCTAACTACCGTGTGTACGTTCAGATACGGTTCACCTTTCGTCTCTGACGCCATTAGCGCAGATAGTATTTCCGCAAAGGGGCTTCCCCGAAATGCTGAGTCATACGGACGTCAGAATAGAGGCAAGCATGCTGGGATTGTGGAAACCTAACACAAGGGTCCCGAAGTAGAGGACCTTCTCTCACTAAATTGGTGAGGATCCGTTGATGTCTCGGAATGTGTCCTATCAACCAATGCCGCCTTTTAGTCAAGTTATGCGATAAATTTTTCTCCCTAGTTCTGTTCAGGACCTCTTCATTGGTTACATGACCTCCCCATTTAATCTTCAGCATTTTTCTGTAGCACCAAATTTCAAAAGCTTTCTTCTCCTCTTGTCTGGGCTGTTAATCGTCCACGTTTCACTTCTATAGATGGTTACCCTCCAGACAAATGCATAATCATCATCATTATCGTTCTCCAAATCCCGTTTCCCGAGTGTGGTGTACAAGCGCTCGCCATCTACTTCTATCTTCATACATTTGGTAGAGCACTTGCCCGCGAAAGGCAAAGGTCCCGAGTTCGAGTCTCGGTCGGGCACACAGTTTTAATCTGCCAGGAAGTTTCATATCAGCGCACACTCCGCTGCAGAGTGAAAATCTCATTCTGGAAACATCCCCCAGGCTGTGGCTAAGCCATGTCTCCGCAATATCCTTTCTTTCAGGAGTGCTAGTTTTGCAAGGTTCGCAGGAGAGCTTCTGTAAAGTTTGGAAGGTAGGAGACGAGGTACTGGCAGAAGTAAAGCTATGAGTACCGGGCGTGCGTCGTGCTTCGGTAGCTCAGTTGGTAGAGCATTTGCCCGCGAAAGGCAAAGGTCCCGAGTTCGAGTCTCGGTCGGGCACACAGTTTTAATCTGCCAGGAAGTTTCATACATCTTCTCTTCCAGGACAGAATCCAATTTGTGTCTTTTCTCCTCCGCATCTGATCTTACAGTCTCTATCCAACGATTTCTTGGTCTCCCACGTGGTCTTCTTCCTACGAGTTTCAGGTTGAAATACCTTTTGACAGATCTTTGGCTGTTCATTCTCTTTATGTGCCCATACCACTGAAGCCTGCGTTTCTTTATAACAAGGTAACAGGAACCTTAATACCAGCTACTTTTCTATTCACCTCTTTCCTGATTTTGTCCTTTCTAGTTGTTTTCTTCGTAGTTCTAATGAATCTCATTTCTGTTGCCTGAATTTTGCTGTTTAATGAACCTCATTTCTGTTACCTGAATCCTGCTAAGGTCTTTGTTTAGTAGGGTACATGTTTCTAAACCATATGTTAGGATTGGTATGAAATAGGTGTGGCACATGGTCGCTTTTGCTTTTCGTGGCATTTTATTATCCCAGGGAAAATTTCTGATTTGACTGTGAAAATTGGATGCTTTCTGTGTCCTGCTGAGTATTTCCTGGTTAATGGTGTCGTCTTTCGGGATCGTGCTTCCTAGGTACTTGAAATGCGACACCGATTATACTTTGACTCCTTCCAGAAATGTATTTGAGATTGTTCCTTGCCTGTTGGTGATCATTTTTACTGTATTTCTTTTACTTATTTTTAGTCCGAAATTTTTGAATGTGCTGTTCCAATCATTAAGTCACTTCTGTGCTTCGGCTTCTGTCATACTATTTGAAATTTGTGTTCCTATGGGACCAAACTGCTGCGGTAATCGGTCCCTAGGCTTACACATTACTTAATCTAACTTAAACTAACTTACGCTAAGAACAACACACAAACCCATGTCTGAGGGAGGACTCGAACCTCCGACGGGGGCAGCCACGCGAACCGAGACAAAACGCCTAGACCGCGCGGCTACCCCGCGATGCTCCTCATACTATCAAACAATCAGCAAAAACCAGGGCATTTGGTTCGCTGTCTATTTTCTTGATAGGTTTTCTGATCATGTTCGTTGCTATTACAAATAGGAGTGGTGATAGACAAGTACTTTGAGAAAAAAAAAGACTTCCTAACAGTTAAATCTATAGTCATTGTTAACAACTTCTCTTCTTTTTCTTTAGCATTGTCAGTGTACATTTTATATCCTCTATGCTTTGGCCATCGTCAGTTGTTTTGCTGTTTAAATTGCAAAACTCATCTAATTCTTCAAGTGCCTCGTTTCCTAATGTAATTCCCTCAGTATCGCCTGATTTAATTCCACTATATTCCTTCCCCCTTGTTTTGCTTTTGTTAATGTTAGTTTTATATCATTTTTTTCAAGATATTGCCCATTCTGTTCAACCGCTCTTAGAAGTCCTTTACTGTCTCTCGCAGAATTACAATGTCATCGGCGAAACTCTAAAGTTTTTATTTCTTCGCCCTGAACTTTAGTTCGTTCTGTAAATTCTTATTTCGCTTCCTTTACTGCTTGTTCAGTGTACAGATTCGATAATACTGAGGACAGGCTACAATCCTGTCTCAGTCCCCTTTCATGCTCTTCGACTCTTATAACTGTTTTCTGGTAAATGCACAAGCTATCTATAACATTTAATTCCCTGTATTTTACCCCTGCTATCTGTAGAATGTCGCAGGGTGTGTTCCAGTCAACATTGTAAGAAGCTTCATCGAAATTTATAACAGCTATAACCATAGGTTTGCGTTCCATTAAGCTGTCTTCAAAGACAAGTCGTATTGTCACTATTGCCTCCTGTGTACCTACATTTCTCCTGAATCCAAACTCATCTCCCCCAAGGTCAGCTTCTACCAGGTATTCCATTCTTTTGATAATAATTCGTATTAGTATTCTGCAACCACGACTTGTTAAACTGATAGTTCGGTAATATTCACGTCAGTCAGCAAACTTCTTTCTTTGATATTGTAATTATTACCGACACTCTTTTTAAACACCCTGTATTCGTAGATATACTGGACGTACAGAGAGACTGGAGGATTCTTCCAGGACGAATCCCTGGACTGCGCACCGCCAAGCTGGACGGCCGACTCGGGAGTCGGACGATGGCCCCTCCGCGACCTGCGGTTAACGGTGACCGCCTGCCTGTCTCTGTTAGCGGAGAATGCGGCGCATCCCCCTCAGTCGCAGACAGCACTGCCGGTTCTGTCGGCTGCAAGCAGTGCAGTCACCGTCTGTCGAATCACTTAGTGCACTGGAGCTTTGTAAGCACACCGGTGGAAAAACTTACTCGCGTCGAGGAATCATGACACTAGTGACGAGTAACACCGCTTCTGGCCTCGATAATGGCCTCAATTCGACGAGGAAGAGAGTCCACAGATTTATTCAGGTATGATGCTCTATCCTGCTGAAGCCACTCATTGTTGATCAGAAATCGCAGAGCTACCAAATTGCGGGGATATTGGTTGCTACGTTCCGTCCGCTGTTGCACATGACGCCAGACCATTTCTATGGGATTCAGATCAGGTGATTCAGTGGGCTAGACAAAATGCGACAGGGTACTTGGGTTTCCGTCAAATCAGGAACGTATGCTGGCACCCCTGTGAAGACGGCTGTTGTCATCTTCGAATACTGCTGTTTCCACAGCTCACTCACCATGGAGATGCAGAAGAAAAAGGAACAGTTGGTCACCTAGAAAGTGAAATAATTGCCCCGGTTCACGTTCACGCTTCAGCTTTAAGCAAAGGGCCCAGTCATGTTAGGAGAAACACCCACGTCTGACATGAATTCTTCGTACATCCATATTTAAATTGGATGATGGTGGGACATCAGCTGGTATAATTTTTTTTTATTGAAAATGAGACTCCTCCATATGTATTTAATATTTCATATTTATTTAGCTACTAGTTTCGACGTTGCGTCAACGTCATCTTCAGGCCCGTGCACTTTGATGATAGGTATTGGTCTCACCGCGGACTTCTGGTACTCAGCCACCCACAACTGATATAATCAAAGTGTACGGGCCTGAAGATGACGTTGACGCAACGTCGAAAATAGTAGCTAAATAAATATGAAATCTTAAATACATCTGGAGGAGTTTCATTTTCAATAAAAAAAAAAAATTTGACATGAATTATTCCCCCACACAGTGGGAGTCAAACGTGTCATTATGCCGTCGGTGCACTCGACGCCATATATCATTTGAAAAGAGCCGAAATGGTGACCAGCCGGACCACCCTACACCCCTCCAGCCAGCTACATTCCAATTTCTATATTGTTTGGCCCACTGAACACGTGGTCCTTTGCTTGAATAGTTCACCGGCTTTGCGTCAGATGGTGCTGGTTGGTTGGTTCGGGAGAGGGGACCAAACAGGGAGGTCATCGGTCACATCCTATCAGGGATTAGGCGTTTGCCTGAAGCGATTTAGGGAAATCACGGAAAACCTAAATCAGGGTAGCCGGACGCGGGTTTGAAGCGTCGACCTCCCGAAGGCGAGTCCGCTGTACTATCAAATGGTTCAAATGGCTCTGAGCACTATGCAACTTAACTTCTGAGGTCATCAGTCGCCTAGAACTTAGAACTAATTAAACCTGACTAACCTAAAGACATCACACACATCCATGCCCGAGGCAGGATTCGAACCTGCGACCGTAGCGGTCGCGCGGTTCCAGACTGTAGCGCCTAGAACCGCACGGCCACCCCGGCCGGCACTGTGCTATCAACTGCACCACCTCGCTCTGTCGGATGATGTTGTGTAAACTGCACAGTATTTCTTCGAGACAGATGCTCGCTATCTTCAAATCCTACTGACGAATTTACGCAATAGGTCGCTTTTCTAGCTTAAGGCCAAATGGCTGTGAGCATTATGGGACTTAAATTCTGAGGTCATCATTCCCCTAGAACTTAGAACTACTTAAACCTAACTAACATAAGGACACCACACACATCCATGCCAGAGGCAGGATTCGAACCTGTGACCGTAGCGGTCGCGCGGTTCCAGACTGAAGCGCCTAAAACCGCTCGGTCACACGGCCGGCGCGATTGTTTGTCTTCTTCTCGTGTTGACTGGCGCCACTTTGTTTCGCAGGCCTTGCCTGTCCGCTAGTGGCAGCAGCGGAGGTGATCGATATGTAGTAACTGTTGGCCTGTCTTTGGGGCGACGTCGTAGTTTTTCCGGGTGTGAGTGTGCCAGTTCGGTTGGGTACTCAGGAGCCAGGTTCCTGCAGTGCGGGAACACGCCAGGATCGCTGGCGGCATGCGTGGACTACCGGATGGAAGGGCTGTGGTCACGAGGGCTCACGACCTCGTCGTAAACCGGATCCAGCAAGCCTTAAGATGAGTGCATTTCAATCCAAGTACAGAAACCTCCACCATTGTGGGCATCTCACGATTCTCCTGTGACTTGGGTTCGTGTTGCTGCTCGTTGTAGGCTCGCCGAGGCGAAGAGCAGCAAGTGGAGTGCTTTCTACTCTGGTGATAGTGGTTCCTTTCTTGTTCCGGGCGGTCTAAACACAGTATTCTGGGGACGTAGTGCAGACGGCCGGTTCCGGATTTGGCGCATTGTTCCATCGTTGCATTTGGTTTATCGGACGTTAGGTAGCTTCAGCAAGATTATCATTAGTCATTCGTTAGACTGCCACTAGTCTGGGTTAGCATCTTGTGAGGTGAATGCAACTCTTGGCTGCCTCTCTCATCGCTCGCGAAACTGTTTGTTCCCGGACTTTGTCAGAGGTCGATTCTGGGAGCACCGTTTGTGGCCCTTTGGTTCTTTTAAGACATATGTGTTCTAAAAGGAGGTCTGATGGCCAGTAGTTCAGTGTAACGCTGCTTCAGCCCATGCCTTCTGCTGTGTTTGTGACGAATTGTTGTAAATTGCAGCGAGTTTTAAACAGTTCTTAATTTATTCCCATTTTTGGCGTGTAAGGCCTTCTACCCAGATCACAGTGGCTTGCTTTTAAAACACTATTTGCTGTATCTGTATTTAATGGTCCAAAAATGTGCAAACGTATGTGAAATCTTATGGGACTTGACTGCTAAGGTCATCAGTCCCTAAGCTTACACACTACTTAACCTAAATTATCGTAAGGACAAACACACACACCCATGCCCGAAGGAGGACTCGAACCTCCGCCGGGACCAGCCGCATAGTCCGTGACTGCAGCGCCTTAGACCGCTCGGCTGTATTTAATGGTAATTTGCAAAGTTGTAACTCACTGAAAAGACTATTATTTACACAGTTGTTTATTCCTTCATTAATAACGGATGGTATCTTTTATTTATTGTTGAGTCTGTATTTACTGGTTTAAAATAAATTGTGTGTAACTGGCTGGGGCTCTGAGCACTATGGGACTTAACTGGTGTGGTCATCAGTCCCCTAGAACTTAGAACTACTTAAACCTAACTAACATAAGGACATCACACACATCCATGCCCGAGGCAGGATTCGAACCTGCGACCGTAGCGGTCGCGCGGTTCCAGACTGTAGTGCCTAGAACCGCTCGGCCACTCCGGCCGGCTGTGTGTAACTGTAAAAGACAACCAATAGTAACTGATTACGGCCTCGTCCACAACCGTAACTGAATCCTGCCTTCCCTTGACTACCAGGTTTCAACACGTGGTAACCAGTTCTGAAGTATCAACACGGTGCCCTTCCCGGCATTGTCAGTTGCAAGTAAAAACCATGTGACACTCGCGGTTTGCGAGTGCAGCGCCAGATGCATTTTGCCCGCACTTTGTGGCTTAGCGTGGCCTCGCCTTTCCCTTCCGCCGTCTTGCGTGCAGCCACCATCAACCAGCTGCTGCTGACCAAGCCGTGCTCTCAGGCTGCAGATCCACAACTGGTCGGCGCCCGCCGTAGTTTCGAAGGCTGCGGCGCCGTGACGGACGAGTCCAGCAGGCGGCTGCCTGCGACTCGCGGACCGTGAATCGCATCGGAACGCCGCTAATTTGTTCAGCGCCGTTAGCTCAGCCCGCGCGAATCTCCCGTCTGGCGTCACACCGCTCTGACACCGTACGCCGCCTACTATACCTGCGCCTACATACTCGCCAAGTCACCGTACCGTGCAGACGGAGGGTACTTTGTACAAAGGTGGGCGCACCACTGGGCCCTTAGTTTATTAACAAAACTACGATTATACGCAGAATCAACCAAAATTTGTGACACGAATGGCAAGGACGACACAGCATGCTATTTTGGGTGATGCACTTTCGACGGAAGCAGAAGTTAACTTCAGTCGTGCACCAGGGCTGTTGTTGGGCCTCTTACCTGCTCATGTTGGATATTAATGACCTGGCAGACAATACTGATAGTAACCTCAGAATATGAAGTTGTCTACAGGCTGTTTTCGTAAGAACGTGCAAAAATGTAACAGGACAATTTGAGGTAGGGAACCTGGGCACGAAGAAGCCAGCTTATGGAGATATGGAAGTAAACTTGTCTACGCCCTCCCGGTTGGCCGTGTGGTCTAACGCACGGATTTCCGAGCGGGAAGGAGCGCCGGTCCCCGGCACGAATCCGCCCGGCGGATTTGTGCCGAGTTTCGGTTAGCCGGCCAGTCTGTGGATGGTTTTTAGGAGGTTTTCCATTTGCCTCGGCGAATGCGGGCTGGTTCCCCTTATTCCTCCTCAGCCACACTATGTCGGCGATTGCTGCGCAAACAAGTTGTCCACGTACGCGTACACCACCATTACTCTACCACGCAAACATAGGGGTTACACTCGTCTGGCGTGAGACGTTCCCGGGGAGGGGGGGGGGGGGGGGGGGGTCCACCGGGGACCGAACGGCACAATAACCCTCGGTTCGGTGTGGGGCGGCGGAGGGGTGAAGTGGACTGCGGTGGTCGTCGTGGGGTTGCGGACCACTGCGGCTGCGACGGGGACGGAGCCTCTCCGTCGTTTCTAGGTCCCCGGTTAACATAAACTTGTCTACCGCCTTGTCTAGTAGAATTGTTTTCCACCTTATTTACAACTAACAAATGGCTCTGAGCACTATGGGACTCAACTTCTGAGGTCATCAGTCCCCTAGAACTTAGAACTACTTAAACCTAACTAATCTAAGGACATCACACACATCCATGCCCGAGGCAGGATTCGAACCTGCGACCGCAGCGATCGCGCGGTGCCAGACTGTAGCGCCTAGAACCGCTCGGCCACTGCTGCCGGCTACAACTAACATGCGTACAAATTTACACCTACTGTGCTGTTTATTTAATTGCACATTCTTTACTTACTGCAAGGAAACTAGGAGGATTGGTTTGATTACTAGCAAGTCATCACGCAGGTTTTATTTACTTTACTTGTCCGTAAGGTGGCGCTGTTGTATCGTATTTACATTGTCCCATGACAGAACGTGCTGTTTATCAACGACAGACCCATTCATTACTCAATGCTATTCAGAAACGTCCAGTACGGTACGATGGTCCAGTACCGATATAGTTTCGGAGAACTCACTGACGTGCACTTTGTGTATGGGGAAGTACTTTGCAGCACTTTCGCTGCTGAAAGGTTGTACAGGAAACGATTTACTAACACGCATCATCAGTCACGGTGAGTGTTTATTCTCTCTGATCGACCAATGCAGGAGACTGGTTCATTGGAAAGAAGAAACGAGGGACCTGGCAACGTGAGGATCACTCGCATGCCCGATTTTGAAGTGGTGGTGCTAGAACGTTTTGCAGCGGACCCCACTACAAATTGCCGTTGCACATACTAGCGTGTGGCGAGTACTCCACGAACAACAAATACACATAACAAGCCCATGAAATGCTTGTCACTGACTTTGCACCAAGGCTTGCATTGTGTCAGTCTTTGCTCCAACAATGGATTGATCGAACAGATTTATTCCAAATCGTGCTGTTTACTGACGAGGCCTCATTTGATGGTGATGGTGTTTCGACCAGCAGGAACAACCATGTGTGGGACGGGGGAAACCCTCTCGCTGTAGTAGAGTCATGCCAGCAATTACATTTTGCTGTGAGTATCTGGGTCGGCATTGTAGACGACAATCTCATGGGGCCATATCTTCTACCTGGCTGTCTGAATGGCCACCTGTACTTGAGGTTCGTGCAAAGAGTTCCACCCAAGTTGTTGGAGAACGTACACTTGGCTGTTCGTGAGAGGATGTGGACCCAACATGACGGTGCACCGCCTCACTTCAGTGTGATGTCCGCAACCGTCTCAGTGCGGTATTTCCTGGTCGCTGCATTGGAAGGACATGTGCTATTCCATAGCCTGCCAGGTCACCTGACCTGAATCCCCTTGATTATTTCCTATGGGGATATCTGAAGTCACTTGTGATGAGACCTCACTCGATACGGAGATGGAATTAGTCGCCAGAATTGTAGCTGCCTTTGATGTGAATCGAAACACACTAGAGGTATTTGTCAGGGTGTGTCAGAATCTTGTTCGCCGATGTCACGCTTGCAATGACATCGATGGCCGTTAATTTCAGCACGTTTTGTACTACTCAGTACAAATGGTATGTTTGCTGTGACAATGATGGTACTTGAAGTTAACCGTAACTAATGTAAATAAAAAAGTACACAGTAATGTCATTTTATGTCTGTTATCTCCTTAAGGGTAGGTTTCCTATCTTTGGCCCGAGAAAAACATGTTCGTTGAGACTTTTTTCCTCCGGATATATATATATATATATATATATATATATATATATATATATATATATATATATATATATATATATATATCAATGTCAAATTTGATCAAAATGTTTATTGATTTTTCCTCTACAAACTGGAATTTTTTCGACCGGAAATGTCGAAGAGCAAAGGCAGAAGTGCCGTCGGAATGAAACAAAATTTCGATGTAGACTTCCACACACGGTATGTTACAGATCAGCCGGCTCGTCTGAAATCAAAATTGAGTTGACTTGAGCGAAGTACGTAAGATGCTTTAGGAGTTGTACCTCGCTTAAGTTATTTGGTCACAGGAAAAAAAATGGCGGCATTTGAAAAAGAGGGTTTTTTTCATCGATTTTCCGACTTCGTCGGCCAAGTAAAAGTATTTATAGTTGATGGATCGTATAAAAGTGGTACAACTCCTAGACAATTTAATTAGCTTCGCCGGAAACAAAGAATCATGCCAATCGTTTCAGTAGATTTGAAGTTACCATACCGCGCGATAAAAAATGGTCATTTCGAGAAAAAATCTTCCGAAGTTTTGACTACATATAAATGCAATATTATGAAACGTAAATTCAATCTAGTATTCCGGGTCCATAAAATAGTACTTCCTCTTTCTCATAGAGGGCGTTCTGCTCGATCTGGGCCATCCTGCGCTGCTCCAGAGCCGTTCGTATGGCCGGTGACATGCGGTTTTCGGCCGCTTGAATCCTGTGGTCATCCGAATGCTTGGCGAACTGCGTCGAATAGAGTCCCAGGGTGACGTCCATCGTTGTCATAGTCTTCAGAATTGCTGAATACCTTTCGTTGAAGCTGCTCACTGCCAGGAAAGTCGCAATCCCCACAGTCTTCGCACCAGAATGCAAATGCTTGGGGACTAGGTTCCAAACAAACGTGTTCAAACTTTCATTTGAATTCTGTGTGTTTCCTCCCAAGGACCGGTACAATAACTCGTCCTCTGAAAGAAAAAAACTGGTGCGTGAAAAAGGACGATTTCAGGCATGTGCATTTTTTTGTTCAACCGCGAATAACAAAAATTTCCGTTCCGTATTCGGAAAAAGCATTTCAGGGGTGGATCCTAAACACTTTTATGGATCCAAAAATTCAATTTAAAAAAATTTTTGTACTGAAAGATAGTAAACCTCTCCTTAAGCTAGTTTCTCCGACCCCAGGTTCCCCACCTCATATTCTTCAGTGGAGCATCCCCTATGTCCTGTTAAATTTTTGCACGTTCTTACGGAAACACCTGTGTCATGAAATACTGTCTCAAATAATCTGCGCTAATATCCAGGCAAATCTTGATACCATCCCGAAGTCGTACAAGACTGGTTTGCTGTAAATATACAGATACGTCCAATTATACACTTTCCATGACAAAAAACAAAAAAAAATTCCTGTGACAACAGTTTCACAGTTTCAGTGATTCACAGTTACAATCACAATTCATACAAATACCTGGATGTAAGAATTTCTGGGGGTAAGAAATAAGGCAGGTAGCAGAGTTCGATTCACTGACAGAACACTAAGAAATTGCAGTTAGTCTACGAAATAGACTGCTTACGTCTCGCTTGTGCGTATCATCTTTGAATATTGCTCAAATTCGTGGGTCCCAGACAAAGAAGCCTGACAGAATATACACAAAGGAAAGCAGAACGAACGGTCACCGGTTCGTCGACTCACGTAAATGCCGAAAAACTTGAACTGGTAAACACTTGAAGATAGGCAGTTAAACATGAAAGGCTTTAGAGAACCAGTATTAAATGTAAAATATGAGATATTATACCGCCCCTATGCATAGCTCGCGTTGGGATTGTGAAGATAAGATTAGTCTTAAGTAAAGCAACACAGAGGCATTTAACCAGTCACTCTTCCCGCAATCCACACACAATTGCAACGAGATCAGTCTACTCGCCGAATGTCCTCTCATTCTACAAGGCCCTCCACCTTCAAAAATGGCTCAAGTGGCTCTAAGCACTATGGAACTCAACATCTGAGATCATCAGTCCCCTAGACTTAGAACTACTTAAACCTAACCAACCTAAGGACATCACACACATCCATGTCCGAGGCAGGATTCGAACCTGCGACCGTAGTAGCAGCGCGATTCCGGACTGAAGCTCCTAGAACCGCTCGGCCACAACGGCCGGCCATCCACCTTCGCTGTTCGGTGAGTTCGCACATTATAGTCCTTAAAAATGCAGTCAGGTCCGAATTATCCCCGAAAAGACGCACAAGGGAAAGAGTACAGTGTCACAATAACACTGAACAGTGAGTGTAACGTACTCAAAGATTTGGAGGTCAGTACTCCCACGCAGCCTCATGCCTCCCCACACCATAACACCTGGACCACCAAAACGACCGTGTTCGACGATATCATGGCTGCGTTGAGTGTTCCCACCTCTCCCCATATGAGGGTAAGTCCTTCATTGTCGCTTTGCTGGTCCAGGTGCCGAGAGGCATAATCCTTCATGAGCGTACCGACCTCCAAATCTTTGAGTACGTTACACTCGCTGTTCAGTGTGTACTTCTTCCCCTTGTGAGTCTTTCCAGGGGTGTATTCGGCCCTGACCATTCTTATGGACGACGAAGCGCGACGCATCGAACAGTGCAGGTGGAGGACCTCTTGGAACGAGAGGATATTCGACGAACTGACTGGCCTGCCCGTTCCCCAAACTTAAACGCCGTCGAGCATGTTGGGAAGACGTACTGCCGCACGTCCGCAGGCACCAACGAGCATCCAACAGCTACCAAAGGCGCTGGTGAAGGAATGGAGCCGCCTAACCCAACAACTCCTCACCAACATTGCGCACAGCATGGGAACACGTGCACTGCTGATCGTTGTGATCAGGCACCCTATTAAGAACCGTAACCAGTTTTTTGTAATGTCCTGGTCACCACCATAAATCGCAGTGACTTCAGCATAATTATTGTCTATTGAATGACAGTGTCATTTCTGGTCGTCCTCCTGCATATACACTACTGGCCATTAAAATTGCTACACCACTAAGATGACGAGCTACAGACGCGAAATTTAACCGACAGGAAGGTGGTTCTGTGATATGCAAATGATTAGCTTTTTAGAGCATTCAGACAAGGTTGGCGCCGGTGGCGACACCTACAACGTGCTGACATCAGGAAAGTTTCCAACCGATTTCCATACACAAACAGCAGTTGGCCGCCGTTGCCTGGTGAAACGTTGTTGTGATGCCTCGTGTAAGAGCTGAAATACATACCATCACGTTTCCGACTTTGATAAAGGTCGGATTGTAGCCTATCGCGATTGCGGTTTATCGTATCGCGACATTGCTGCTCGCGTTGGTCGAGATCCAATGACTGTTAGCAGAATATGGAATCGGTGGGTTCAGGAGGGTAATACGGAACGCCGTGCTGGATTCCAACGGCCTCGTATCACTAGCAGTCAAAATTACAGGCATATTTTCCGCATGGCTGTAACGGATCGTGCAGCCACGTCTCGATCCCTGAGTCAACAAATGGGGACGTTTGCAAGAGAACAACCATCTGCACGAACAGTTCGACGACGTTTGCACCAGCGTGGACTATCAGCTCGGAGACCGTGGCTGCGATTACCCTTGACGCTGCATCACAGACAGGAGCGCTTGCGATGGTGTACTCAACGACGAACCTGGGTGCACGAATCGCAAAACGTCAGTTTTTGGGATGAATCCAGGTTCTGTTTACGGCATCATGATGGTCGCATCCGTGTTTGGCGACATGGCGGTGAACGCACATTGGAAGCGTGTATTCGTCATCGCCATACGGGCGTATCACCCGGCGTGATGGTATGGGGTGCCATTGGTTACACGTCTCGGTCACCTCTTGTTCGCAATGACGGCACTTTGAACAGTGCACATTACATTTCAGATGTGTTACGACCCGTGGCTCTACCCTTCATTCGATCCCTGCGAAGCCCTACATTTCAACAGGATAATGCACGACCGCATGTTGCAGGTCCTGTACGGGCCTTTCTGGATACAGAAAATGTTCGACTGCTGCCCCGGCCAGCACATTCTCCAGATCTCTCACCAACTGAAAACGTCTGGTCAATGGTGGCCGAGCAACTGGCTCGTCACAATACGCCAGTCACTACTCTTGATGAACTGTGGTATCGTGTTGAAGCTGCATGGGCAGCTGTACCTGTACACGCCATCCAAGCTCTGTTTGACTCAATGCCCAGGCGTATCAAGGCCGTTATTACGGCCAGAGGTGGTTGTTCTGGGTACTGATTTCTCAGGATCTATGCTCTCAAATTGCGTGAAAATGTTATCACATGTCAGTTATACTATAATATATTTGTCCAATGAATACCCATTTATCATCTGCATTTATCTTGGTGTAGCAATTTTAGTGGCCAGTAGTATATCTTTCAGTGACCTTCTTTGCTGTACTGCAGCAGTTCTTTCTATGTACGGTCCAAGTTTCATCGAGCTATGTTACTTGGCAGTGACGCATTATGCTAAAGTTACTTTCGTCTTTAAGTTTTGCGCACCAGTCTAATAAAACGTTAGTCTGCTTTAGTTTTTAGGTAGTCGAGTTTTATGTAAACCATATATTCACACTCCGTCTTCAGGCCACAAGTGGCACATCGGGACCATCCGACCGCCATGTCATCCTCAATGAGGATGCGGATAGCAGGGGCGTGTGGCCAGCACACAGATCTCCCAGTCGTCACGATTGTTTTCTTTGAGCGGAGCCGCTACTATTCGGTCGAGTAGCTTCTCAGTTGGCTTCACGAGGCTGAGTGCACCCCGAAAAATGGCAACAGCGCATGGCGGCCCCATCCAAGTGCCATCCACACCCGACAGCACTTAAGTTCGATTATCTGAAGGGAACCGGTGTATCCACTGCGACAAGGCCGTTGCCAAACCACATAATAATAAACAAAACAAAAAAATCCGTGACACGTCGCGCTCATTTTAAACATCTTTATCGTATTGTGTATTATTCCACACAGTCGTATTGCTTGGACTTTTGTAATCGAGCGAGGTAACGTAGCGGAAAGATACTGGACTCATATCCCGTATGACGGCTGTTCACATCTCCGTCGGGCAATCCATATTTAAGTTTCCCAAAATTTCCCTAAATTTTCGCCTAACTCGAATGCTGGGCTGCTTTCTTAGAATGGGCATGGGCGCTTTCCTTCTTCAATACGAACTGGCGCTGCGTCTGTAATGACCACGTAGTCGAGAAGAACATTTTCCTTTTGGCTTCTGCAAGTTAAGTTGCCTCTCTCTCTCTCTCTCTCTCTCTCTCTCTCTCTCTCTACCTCTACTGCTGCCCACTACCAGTTTTGCCCCAAATTTTCCAATATTATCAGAAAAATAGTTTTTCTCTTAATTAAAAATTACTTTATTTGAATGCAAATAATTTTAATCTGTCTTGTTTCTTTACAGGTATGTGCCCACTGAGCCGCGTTGTCTCATCTTGGATCGTTAAGGTAACTTCTTTCTTATGTTTCATTTGGCCTTACTTTGACAACAGTTATGAACACCAGTAACTGCAATAACCACTCACGTATAATTTGTTATTCGATGCTTTAAATAAATCAGTAGGCATTAAATGAAACAACAAGTTTACTGTTACAAGTCACTGTTTATTTATCTCCACGACGCGTTTCAAAGGTTTAAACCCCCATCATCAGGTGGATTTACATTTGTTAATATGACATTGGTGTGTGTGTTGTGTTACGTTTTTTGGGGGAAC
This sequence comes from Schistocerca americana, assembly GCF_021461395.2. Lineage (NCBI taxonomy): Eukaryota > Metazoa > Arthropoda > Insecta > Orthoptera > Acrididae > Schistocerca > Schistocerca americana. The sequence goes on along the minus strand of NC_060121.1, from coordinate 319,620,141 downwards.
TTGTGGCACTGTCTAGTAACACAACACACACATAAATGTCATACCAACAAATGTAAATCCACCTGATGATGGATGTTTAAACCTTTGAAACGCGTCGTGGAGATAAATAAACAGTGACTGGTAACAGTAAACTTGTTGTTTCATTTAATGTCAATAACAGTCACGGTAAAGCCTAACCTAAAATGTTCGCATTTAAAGTAAATCAGTAGGCGATTTTGCTGCAGTGGGCGTCTTAACGCAGTAAACTGCTACAGCAATGTTCTGAGTACAGTCGAACGCTAGGGCACAGAACCAGTGGGTAAAATAGTCTCGGGAGGGACGTGGATCTTCAAATTTAGTGACTGTGACTTAAGAACAGAGAGATAGTGTGGGAAATACCTTTTGCGCTCTTTACATGGCTGAAATTTAGAGTCATTCCTTTTGTCCCAGACGTTGAGAATATCGCTACAGTTGTAAGGTTCTTTTTAGAACACGACCTGTTTCGGGCTCTTATACGCCCATCTTCAGGCGTTATTCTGAAAATAGCAAGGGACGGGAGACGATAATTTCTACACGCAGCCACAGGTGGTAAGGAGGCAGACTCCTCTTTAATTCATAATATACAGAGGCGGTTGTGAACTGGGGCAGCATATAGGCTAGTGCTGGAGAGCGGGGCGGCATACGCCTGGTGGACGCCCTCTGCGTGCTAAGGCGCTCTGAAGGGTCGGTGACGTGAAGGCGGACCAGCGCAGCGACGGGACAAGAATGCGCCGCCCGCGGCAGTCGGCTGCCTTTGCCGTGGGGGAGGGGGGGAAGCGGCGACGGGGGCGTGGCACGCTGGAGCGCGGGCGGCAGCACAATGGAGCCTCACGGCCCTCCGCCGGCGACGCCGCCTCCCAGTACCGTGCCATTACTACAAGGCTGCCAGCGGGCGGCGTGCGTGGCGTCTGGAAATGCCTTTAACCGTGTATTGCCAGACAACCCGTGGTTTGTCTTAAATAACGTAACGTGTTAAGCGCCAAAAATTTCTCTATCGACTGCAAGGAAACACATGTAGCAAACTCAGAATTCTGGAGGCTGGACTAGCTGAAGCGTCGTTCACATTGTTGCGGGGATCTCCTTGACGTGACATTTCCAAAGCGTAACCCGTGGACTTAATATAACGTCGTGTGCACAGGCGCGGCAGGTATACATTTCTGACCATTAAAATTGCAACACCTTGAAGATGGGATAATACAAATGTCAGACTGTTACAAAGTAGTCTACAACCTCACATATGCAACTGATTAGCGTTGAACCGCCACCCCCATTCCGGATGCTGTTGTCGTTGTTGTTGCGGTCTTCAGTCCAGAGACTGGTTTGATGCAGCTCTCCATGCTACTCTATCCTGTGCAAGCTTCTTCATCTTCCAGTACCTACTGCAACCTACATCCTTCTGAATCTGCTTAGTGTATTCATCTCTTGATCTCCCTGTACGATTTTTACCCTCCACGCTGCCCTCCAATACTAAATTGATGATCCCTTGATGCCTCAGAACGTGCCCTACCAACCGGTCCCTTCTTCTCGTTAAGTTGTGCCACAGATTCCTCTTCTCCCCAATTCTGTTCAGAAACTCCTCATTAGTTACATGAACTACCCATATAATCTTCAGCATTCTTCTGTAGCACCACACTTCGAAAGCTTCTACTCTCTTCTTGTCCAAACTATTTATCGTCCATGTTTCACTTCCATACATGGCTACACTCCAAACAAATACTATGAGAAAACACTTCCTGACACTTAAATCTATACTCGATGTTAACAAATTTCTCTTCTTCAGAAACGCTTTCCTTGTCATTGGCAGTCAATATTTTATATCCTCACTACTTCGACCATCATCAGTTATTTTGTTCCCCAAATAGCATAACTCATCTACTACATTAAAGTCTCATTTCCTAATCTAATTCCCTAAGCATCACCTGATTTAATTCGACTACATTCCATCATCCTCGTTTTGTTTTTGTCGATCTTCATCTTATATCCTCCTTTCAAGATACTGTCCATTCCGTTCAACTGCTCTCCCAGGTCCTTTGCTGTCTCTGACTGAATTACAATGTCATCGGCAAACCTCATAAAGTTTTTATTTCTTCTCCATGGATTTTAATTCTTACTCCGACTTTTCCTTTTGCTTTACTGCTTGATCAGTATACAGATTGAATAACATCGGGGATAGGCTACAACCCTGTCTCACTCCCTTCCCAACCACTGCTTCCCTTTCATGCCCCTCGACTCTTATAACTGCCATCTGGCGTCTGTACGAATTGTAAACAGCTCCCTGTATTTGACCCCTGCCACCTTCAGAATTTGAAAGAGTGTATTCCAGTCAACATTGTCAAAAGCTTTCTCTAAGTCTACATTCCGTATACAAGAAATAATTAAGCAGAGTGTTTCTCATTCAGGACTTTCAATTGAATGTGAGAAAATCGTATTATGACTCGTGTAATAAAGAAAAACTGGCACTTGTTTGTATCCAGACAAGTACCCACACGGACAGTCTGACGACATCTAGAGCATCATGGACAGCTGTAACACCTTTTTTCTGGGGACATAAAAATCCAAACCTGTGAAGCCCTAGAGAGAATAATATCGTTGATCCATCACCACTAGTGACTAGAGAAATGAAATGCAAATGTGCGCTACGATTGATCACAAACGTACATTCAACTCTGTCACTTCTTTCTGCAATTTTACAGATTTTACAGAAAATGTCCGTTCGTTCATTGACCTCTCTGTTCACTGTAATAAGTTTAGTGTCTGTGTGTTGCGACCGCACCGCAAAACCGTGCGATTAGTAGACGAAAGGACGTGCCTCTCCAATGAGAACCGAAAGCATTTGATCGCAAGGTCATAGGTCAACCGATTCCTCCACAGGGAAACATGTCTAATATATTCTATACGACACTGGTGACGGCAATGTGCGTCACATGACAGGAATATGTTGTCGACCCACCTAACATGTACACTTGGCGAATGGGTAAAAAGATTCTTCTACCTTGCCCGATTTAGGTTTTCTTGTGGATGTGATAATCACTTCCAAAAAACTGATGAAAACATAAGAGTGTGTCACATAAACTGCAACAAATGAATGCAACAGTTTCACAGTCGCACAGTTTTCCCTGTGCTCTATCAAAACATGTGTTTTTAACGTTTTCAAATTTTTCCATGTGTAGACCGTCAAATCCTGCATATGTCCAAGCAAATCTGAACATGTCCTGGAATTTTGGAGAGCGAAGTTGATTATGTGTGAGTGCCTGAACTCTGACAATTGTCTGAAAATTAAAAATTAAACTTTTCACGCGAGGGAAGACTTGAACCAAGGATCTCTCGTTCCGCAGCTGCTCACGCTAACCACGGGACCACAGCGCTCCTGTGTTGATACTCTCCTTGATGTTGCCTATCTTACACATGGACTACTCAGTTTGTATATTTTCCTTATTTTTTTTCATAGTTCCACACAACTTCTTCCTGTTTTCTCGATTGATCTGTGTTCAGTTTTTCAAGGCCTATCCACTGTACCAACTTATAACTAAATCTGAGGGGGGTGCGATGGGGAGGTTCCCTTGTAAGTAATAAGGACCAGAAGATGTGGAGACTAAAGTAGCGGTTGACTTGCGCGCCCGCTTTTGCATGTACGACATGGGCGTTGGGACCTCTCAACGCTGTTGCATGAGTGAGCTGGAAAAGTCTCCTATTTACACTGTCAGCACGACGAGGGTTGCTGTGGATTCCCTCAAAGCGGTAGCTGATAGGGGCGCGCCTACAGTGGTGCGCCCAACAACAACACCGGACAAAGGAGTGGGACCGCGTTATCTTATCAGTCGAGTCCCATTTCTGCGTACACCATCACTATGACTGTATCCCTCTATGGTAGCTAGAGGGAGAACGGAGGTTGCCAGATGGCATTCGTCGTCGCCCCACCTGGCCAGCACCTGGCGTGGTGTTCTGGTGTGTCACTGGGTATACAAACAACACGATCACCTCTGGTTCGCATAGCCAGTACTTTGGACAGCCACCGTTATATGGTTCAAATGGCTCTGAGCACTATGGGACTTAACATCTGAGGTCATCAGTTCCCTAGAACTTAGAACTACTTAAACATAAGTAACCTAAGGACAACACACACAGTCATGCCCGAGGCAGGATTCGAACCTGCGACCGTAGCGGTCGCGCCGTTCCAAACTGAAGCGCCTAGAACCGCTCGGCCACTCCGACCGGCTGCCGCCGTTATATCTCTGACGTGCTAACATTGGTGGCTGTACCGTATTTTCGATGCCTCCGTGGCACCATATTTCAACAAGAGAATGCGGAAACGCTTGTTCTCGTGCAGTCATAAGGTATCTCGATGCAGAGGTTGTTCTTGACCTGGCCAACACGGTGTTCAGGTCACTCACCCACTGATAATTTTTGCCATGGGTTTCCCGAGAGACTGTTACCCCATGACTCGTCAGCCCCTACAAATGACGAAGTCTGACGTAGAGTTGAAGCAACATGCGACGACGTACCCGTATCATCGTCCAAGTTCAGTTCCACTCTATGTGCAACCGTGTTAGATATAAACCATGTTGCTACCAGAAATGGCACCTTTGTGTACTAAATGTCGCTCCCTTTTTAATCGTGTATTCTTACTATTATGCTTTTTTTGCCATGAGTCTTTTCGCTGGTTCAGTGTGGTCCGCCACGGATTCCTCTTTTGTGCCAACCCGTTCATTTTAGAGCCGCACGTGCACCTACGTCCTTAGTTATTTGCTGAACGTATTCCATCCTCTTTCTTCTCCTATAGTTTTTATCATTTATAGCTCCCTCTAGCATCATATCTTAACAGATGTCGTATCATCCTGTCCCTTCTTCTTGTCAGCGTTTTATATTTGTCCCTTTCTTCGGAAATTCTGCGGAGAACCTCCTAATTTCTTATGAGTCAATCTAATTTTCAACATCCTTCTACTGTAACACAACTCGAACGCATCGGCTCTCCTCTTTCCTAGGTTTTCCCACAGGATGCTGGATGTGCACAATAAGTTAAACGTCTTTATTCTTTCTTCCATATGTTGCAATTTTTTTTTGTTCTGCTGTAAACTGCGTATCCACGTTCCATGTATTTCTGGCTTCAGGTAAGATAAATATAATGAAATAAGCATTCTCTACTGATCGGATTAACACGTATGCAGGAAATCCCCTAAGCATGTGCCTGTGTAATGCCAGGTTGCTGGTTGCTTTTGGGGAAAGAGACCAAACAGCGAGGTCATCGGTCTCATCGGATTAGGGAAGGACAGGGAAGGAAGTCGGCCGTGCCCTTTCAGAGGAACCATCCCGGCATTTGCCTGGAGCGATTTAGGGAAATCACGGAAAACCTAAATCAGGATGGCCGGATGCGGGATTGAACCGTCGTCCTCCCGAATGCGAGTCCAGTGTGCTAACCACTGCGTGTAATGCCAGGTTCACACATGAAACTAAAGTGACACCACAGCTGTCGGCATACTCTGGTAGCGCGGCAGTTGCATGTGTCTGTGACGCTATTTTTATCATGTCTCTAAGTTCAACCTGCCTGTACTTTGTAGCGCCACTTTCTTTCCCCCACCACCATATACTGCCATCAGGCTGCGTCATTCGAATCAGCTCGGTGTTTCTTCGTCTGTGAATCGTGATTTGGGCGTGTTTTGTGTTTCCGTGAAGATAACATTTCTAAAAAATGGTTCAAATGGCTCTAAGCACTATGGGACTTAACATCTGAGGTCATCAGTCCCCTAGAACTTAGAAATACTTAAACCTAACTAGCGTACGGACATCACACACATCCATGCTCGAGGCAGGATTCGAACCTGTGACCGTAGCGGTCGCGCTGTTCCAGACTGTAGCGCCTAGAACCGCTCGGCCACTGGGGCCGGCTAACATTTCTAAAAAGTGGTCGTCAGTTACAATCATTAAATTTCTAGAAATATGTGAGTGATGTTTATGCTTACGGAATCAAAAAAGTTTCGCAAAGACCGAAATTTCAGAGAAGTAGCATTCACTGATGTTGTGGACAATATGCGTGAAAACATTTATGGGCTTGATGTAGCTATTGCAAATGCAAAAATTAGAAGCATTCGAAATGTCTGCATAAAAGAACATAAGAAGGCCACAAATGAAAAGACACAGTTTCAGAGACTTTACTGGTCTCATAGAGATACGATGATACTGAAGAGACGAGGGAAAATTTGTACCAAGGCCGGGAACTGAGCCCAGTCAGGTATGCTAGCCATTAAGCCGCCTAGGTTAGCACAGCTGCATGGATTACCCTGGCACGTCTCCCTCCACGATCCAAATGTTCACTGCCGCCCCAGTTGTTATGACTTGGCAGGACAGCCAAGCCACTAGGAGGAAGCCGAAAGGCACGCGTTTAAGCTCACGCAGGCTGGCGTGAGGTCTGGAACAGGACAAGGACTTTATAGAAGTAAAGAACGTACGTAGCTGCTGGAATACTTAACTTTAATCCGCAATTGGTGAACATCGCTCTTGACGGTACATGTTTTACAGCATCAATAGTAACTGGTAATGGCGCCTTGCTAGGTCGTAGCAAATGACGTAGCTGAAAGCTATGCTAACTATCGTCTCGGCAAATGAGAGCGTAATTTGTCAGTGAACCATCGCTAGCAAAGTCGGCTGTACAACTGGGGCGAGTGCTAGGAAGTCTCTCTAGACCTGCCGTGTGGCGGCGCTCGGTCTGATAGTGGCGACACGCGGGTCCGACGTATACTACCGGACCGCGGCCGATTTAAAGGCTACCACCTAGCAAGTGTGGTGTCTGGCGGTGACACCACACCAGTCTACTTTAAATTACCACTTACACACGAACAGAACTGCTGAGGCTCTCCATGTTCTGGAATAGCACCTCGGCATCGAACGTAAATGGGGCATCCAGCCTGAAACCCAAGTGCAGGTATTTATACAAATGAAATGACACGGTCTCAGCTCTGACATTGTGCCATTTCCTTGGTATAAGTACCTGCATCAGGGTTTTAGGCTCGATCCACCATTTACGTTCGATGCTGAGGTGCTATTCCAGCACATGGAGAGAGTCGGCAGTCCTGTTAGCTTGTAAGGGGTAATTTAAAGGAGACTGGGGTAGCAGTGAGAATTCGGACGAAGGAGGGAGGCGTGCCAAGATAATACGTGCAGCTGGGTGCTGGGCTGCGACAGTATGGGCGGCATTTTTTCCATTAGTGTCCATCTGCCAGCTTCCATTTTGGGGACCAGTTGTGTGTGACGTGATATACCAACTGGCCATCAGAATGGAAGCCGCCCATACTGTCGCAACCCAGCACCCAACATTATGCTAGAAATAATGATGTAACGTCCAGAAACCATCTGAAGATGAACCTGAAAAGGTTCGAAAACCGGCTCATGGAATAATAAATAGTTATTCAAAAAAATGACTGGTTGCAGCTCTATGTATTTACAGTCCGTGCAGTGCTGCGAACCACTGTGCCACGGTGGCGTAGTGGTGCAGGCACGGTAGCTCAGCGTGTTCGGTCAGAGGGCCGATTGTCCTCTGTAATAAAAAAACTGAGTAAAAGAATCAACGAACAACTTGAACGGATGTCATGTGGCGTCCGCCCAGACCAAACGAAACGAATGATACCGAACACAATTATAAATAAAAAAAAGTGGCGAACGCACTCGCCTAGTAAGTATGAGACCCTCGTTTGATTCCCGGCCTTGGCACAAATTTTCACATGCCGCTTCAGTTTGTACAATCGTATAGTGTCTTCGTTGCAGCTGCAGTGTGCGGCTGAGCAGTGTCAAGACGAAGGAAAACGCCTGATGACATCAATCCTTTTCGCTTGTTCTGAACTGCCCTTCGTAGGCGATTTTTTCGAATCGTCTGGTCCACTCGCTGAACAAGATAATCTGTTGTCACTCGCTTCGTTCCCTAACCTTCTGGACATCCTGCTTCTAACAAGGGAACCTCCCCATCGCACCCCCCTCAGAGTTAGTTATAAGTTGGCACAGTGGATAGGCCTTGAAAAACTGAACACAGATCAATCGAGAAAACAGGAAGAAGTTGTGTGGAACTGTGAAAAAATAAGCAAAATATACAAACTGAGTAGTGCACGCGAAGATAGGCAACATCATGGACATTCCGAGGTAAGGAGCGCCGTGGTCCCGTGGTTAGCGTGAGCAGCTGCGGAACGAGAGGTCCCTGGTTCAAGTCTTCCTTCGAGCAAGAAGTTTAATTTTTTTATTATCAGACAATTATCAAAGTTCAGGCACTCACACATAATCAACTTCGCTCTCCAAAATTCCAGGACCAGATTTGCTTGGACATATGCAGGATTTGACGGTCTACACACGGAAAAATTTGAAAACGTAAAAAACATATGTTTTGACAGAGCACAGGGAAAAGTGTGCGAATGTGAGACTTTTGGATTCATTTGTTGCAGTTTATGTGACAAACTCTTATGTTTTCATCACTTTTTTGGGAGTAATTATGACATCCACAAGAAAACCTAAATCGGGCAACGTAGAAGAATCTTTTTACCCATTCGCCGAGTGTACAAGTTAGGTGGGTCGACAACATATTACTGTCATGTGACGCACATGTCGTCACCAGTGTCGTATAGATCAGATGTGTTTTCCTGTGGAGGAATCGGTTGAACTATGACCTTACGATCAAAAGTTTTCGGTTCCCATTGGAGAGGCACGTCCTTTCGTCTACTAATCGCACGGTTTTGCGGTGCGGCCGCAAAACACAGACACTATACTTATTACAGTGAACAGAGACGTCAATGAACGAATGGATAGATCATAACTTTGCTAAAATAAAGAAAAATTTTTCGCTTGAGGGGAGACTTGAACCAAGGACTTCTCGTTCCACAGCTGCTCACGCTAACCACGGGACTACGGCGTTCCTTATCTTGGAGTGTCCATGATGTTGCCTATCTTCGCGTGCACTACTCAGTTTGTATATTTTGCTTATTTTTTCATAGTTCCACACAACTTCTTCCTGTTTTCTCGATTGATCTGTGTTCGGTTTTTCAAGTCCTATCCACTGTGCCAACTTATAACTAAATCTGAGGGGGGTGCGATGGGGAGGTTCCCTTGTAAGTTACTGCACCATTGCCACGCTTTGATGTCAGGGTTAACAGTTACGTTATGTGGCCTGCATGAAATCAGGCAGAATCCTTCAGCTTGAAGAAATCAAATAACAGCACGAACTTCACACTGCGCTCTGAATTAAAAAGTGCTACGTGATGCATTCGACGGGTATACTTGAGACAGTGTGCAACACATCTGCGCAAAAGTTGATCGGATTTCAGTTGTGGTTTTAACCGGAAAAAGCAAAACCGTAAAAGGGTGGTGCATCTTGAGAAACTATTTACAAACCTACTCTAGCTTGGTATACTTACAGTTTCATACGAGCAGGCATTGCGTACCTCATATGTGTACCTGATCTCTGGACCTCGATACATGACTCAAGAAGCACCCTAAATTTCTTTTTGTCATTCGGAAATGGCTAATGAAAAAATTTTCGCCTTCAGTTTTATTTTATTTTATATATATAGCTCTAATTCTATTTCTGCCCGGAATCCATATTCGTATCCAACATTTGCTTTTTCCTTTCTTTGTATTTGATCTTGGCTCAGTTCTAATGCCACAGTCTACGCTACCGAATTGACACCTGTCTGAATCATCTCAGCTGACGCCATACTGAAAACTATGCGACTGCTCAAATGTTTCTGGGTGCAGAGTGAACGGTAGCTCACGGTGGCGCTGCAGAACTCCTCTAGCCCGTGGAGTCGCTTCAGTTGCGCTCGTGTGTATGTTTTTTTTGTGACCCCGGCTTAAAGTGCGGCACGAAATGGATGCTTGCTGCACGTAGGTCGGCTTTTACTGGCAGCCATCTCCTGGACGGAGGAATTCCCATTAGGCGGTCGGCCGTGGCGATAAACCGCGGCCGTGCGGCTGCATACAATGGCCGGCGCAGGCGCAACAGCCGCGCGCGGCCAGGCCGTCTACCTTTTCCGCTCTGCCCCGTGCGGCGTCAGCTGCGGCAGCGGCAACAGAGTTGCACTTTTCCGGGACAGAGCCTTTCTCCGCCGTCCTGAACCTCAGCTGCAGCTGACTCACCGTCTTTTCCAGGGTCTTATCAGCGACGTGCTCACTCGTGACCGCGATCTCTACCGCGAAAACGTGCACGGGAAGACGCTCCCTCGATGGCAGACCGTGCGATAGCACGCTCCTTAGACGTGGCATGCTCTCACAAGGGAACCTCCCCATCGCACCCCCCTCAGATTTAGTTATAAGTTGGCACAGTGGATAGGCCTTGAAAAACTGAACACAGATCAATCGAGAAAAGAGGAAGAAGTTGTGTGGAACTATAAAAAAAATTAGTAAAATATACAAACTGAGTAGTCCACGCGAAGATAGGCAACATCAAGGACAATGGGATTCTGGGAGCGCCGTGGTCCCGTGATTAGCGAGAGCAGCTACGGAACGAGAGGTCCCAGGTTCAAGTCTTCCCTCGAGTGAACAGTTTAATTTTTTATTTTCAGTATATGTGACAAACTCTTATGTTTTCATCACTTTTTTGGGAGTGATTATCACATCCACAAGAAAACCTAAATCGGGCAAGGCAGAAGAATCTTTTTACCCATTCGCTAAGTGTACAAGTTAGGTGGGTCGACAACATTTTCCCGTCATATGACGCACATGCCGCCACCAGTGTCGGTCAAATGTTTTCGGTTCCCATTGGAGAGGCGCGTCCTTTCGTCCACTAATCGCACGGTTTTGCGGTGCGGTCGGAAAACACAGACACTAAACTTATTACAGTGAACAGAGACGTCAATGAACGAACGGACAGATCATAACTTTGCGAAAATAAAAAAAGTAAAATTTTTAGTCGAGGGGAAACTTGAACCAAGGACCTTTCACTCCGCAGCTGCTCACGCTAACCACAGGACCACGGTGCTCCTGATCGCGTGGTTTCCTTGATGCTGCATATCTTGCGCATGGACTACTCAGTCTGTATATTTTACTAATTTTTTTCATAGTTCCACATAACTTCTTCCTGTTTTCTCCATTGACCTGTGTTCAGTTTTTCAAGGCCTATCCACTGTGCCAACTTATAACTAAATCTGAGGGGGGTGCGATGGGGAGGTTCCCTTGTCAGCATAATTACCCTGCCAGGTTGGCCGTGCGGTCTAACGCACGGCTTTTGCGCGGGAATGAGCGCCTGGTCCCCGGCACGAATCCGCCCGGCTGATTTGTGTCGAGGTCCGGTGGACCGGCCAGTCTGTGGATGGTTTTTAGGCGGTTTTCCATCTGCCTCTGGGAATGCGGGCTGGTTCCCCTCATTCCGCCTCAGTTACACTGTGTGGGCGATTGCTGCGCAGACAAGTTCTCCAAGTACGCGTACACCACCATTACTCTACCACGCAAACACTCGTCTGGTGTGAGACGTTCCGTGGGGGATCCACCGGGAGCCGAACCGCACAATAACCCTGGGTTCGGTGTGGAGCGGCGGAGGGGTGAAGTGGACTGCGGTAGTTGTCGTGGGGTTGTGGACCGCTGCGGCGGGGACGGAGCCTCTCCGTCGTTTCTAGGTCCCCGGTTAACATACAGTACAATACAGCATAATTGGGTTACAATTATGTGTAAGAATGCTGGGTAAGAAACTTCCTGGCAGATTAAAACTGTGTGCCGGATCGAGACTCGCACTCGAGACCTTTGCCTTTCGCGGGTAAGTGCTCTACCATCTGAGCTACCCAAGCACGACTCACGCCCAGTCCTCACAGCTCTACTTCTGCCAGTACCTCGTCTCCCACCTTCCAAACTTTACATAAGCTCTCCTGCGAACCATTCTGGAATGCTGGGTAACTTCAAGAACTGTCTTCCAGCCTCGGACAGCTTCTTGTTGTGTCCCTTCATCAGATTGTAGCAGGGTCATTTGTCGGCGCATTTTATCGCTGTGGCATGCCGATTGGGTTGCACTTACGGACAACAAGCTTCGGGCCTTGAAACCTCTTCCCGCGGCTTGGACGTCCTCCTCACGCCCTTCTCGGCGGGAGGAGGTAGTTTTGGCCCGGTTCAGCCATCGCCATCTGCTGACGGCTGTGCCGGCGCCGTTCTGCCCATGTGGGCAATTGCTGACGGTCCGCCACATTTTAACTTCCTGTCCGGATTTTAACACGCTGCGTCTTGATCTTGGCCTGCCCTGTACTCTAGATGCCATTTTAGCGGATGACCCACGAGCAGCTGCTCGCGTTCTTCGTTTTATTAACTTGACAAACCTCTCTAAGGACATTTGATTATGCTGTTTTTTTTAATCCTATGCCTGTCAGTCTGTCTTTTATCGTGTTTTCCCTTTTAGTTGCTGTTTTAAACTTGTGCCTCGCGGTGCATTCCTAACGTAGTCTGGGCGCTAATGATCATTGAAGTTGTGCGACCTAAAACCACAAAAAAAAAAAAATTCAAGAACTGTGTGTCGAATAATTATTACTTTATGTTTCTGCTACTAGTCACCTATATTTGTGTTTAATTTAACACATTGCAACGAGTTTCGAGCATGCACTGCTCAACATAGGTCGTTTATGTATACAGTTGTTAGTCAAAGATAAAATGTCTTAGTCTAAATAAAAATAGAACTCTTTTGTTCACTTGTTATCCTTCTGGAGTGGCTGTTGGGGTATTTTGGGAGAGGGGAGGGCGGTGGATGGCCAGAAATCGACGTCCAGAGTTGTCTTAAGCTGATGTGGAGTCTTGCCTCGTTGTTGGGAATGATACCACCGACTGTGCAGCATCCAGATAGTAGTTTTGTTATATGTTGCTCGTTCACTTGCGATTTTGACACCCACTTCATCTACATCGTTGGCACTGGCGGAGCTGATGTTCAACATTACATTATTGCACTGCTTATTTTAGTACTGTTTTCTGCCGTACTTTCATGACACAAAAGTTTCTCCATAGGAGATAGTGTATCTTAAATACCAGCGAGTGGGTGGATATCGATTATTGTTTATTTCGGCGAAATTTGCGATACTGACAGTCTGGTAACTGTATATTTCACACAGGAACATCACAAGTCTATTACATTTGGACTGATTTAAGCTACTGAATAATTTTTCAATAACTTTTTTCAAATTCTACAGTAGCTTCAAACCAGTACTTATGCAATCGATTTAAGATGCATCAGTGTGAAAGGAACGACCAGCAGCATTCAATATCGCGAATATCGCTGAAAGAAACTATTATCGATTATCCATACGCTCAAAGGCCGTCATATTGTATTTAAGATGCACTGTTTATGTCTATGGGAAACTTTTGTCCAAAGAATGTACGTCAAAAACACTGTTAAAATAAGCAGTGAAATGGTGTATTATTTAACAACAGCTCAGCCAGTGCGCTAACGACGCAGATGAAGCTTTGGGACGTCAAAATCATAACTCCAGGCCAGCCGAAGGCAACTTCAGACATCGATTTCTGGCTACTCACTGTCGTCCTACCAACCCAAAATACACCGATAGTCACTCCAGTAGGAGATCAAGTGCACAAAACTGCTCTATTTTAAATTTTGCCAAGGCATTTTATCTTTAACTAATATCTTTAAGTACAAACGCCTGATGAGCGCAAAACAGGCAGCGCAAAACAGGCTCAAAACGCATTGCAATGTGTTAAACACGAAATAAATAAATGTGAGCGGTAGCGAGATTGATTAGAGATTAACAAATCTTATCTTCGACTTTAATTTGATTCCTTATTTTAAATGTGCAAGGGTCGACTAGAGATAGCAAAGTGACAGTGTTGTTGCCCCAGTATTGTCGGTAACTTTATGTGGTCGAAATTAATTTAGAAGTTAGTAATTTTCACCAAGATTGCGTTTTCAGTTGTAAGGGAGTCCTATGAACTAAGTCTCAACGGTCCTTTGCGCATCAACACACTGGAGAGGCGCAAGAGAAGCGGTTCATATCGTTATAAAAGCCAGACTCTGACAACCTGACGTAGGTAGCTAAGCAATGTCCCCAAAACATGAAAAACATGAAAGTCAGATTCCTGTTTGCATCGGCTTTTTTCTTGGAAACCTGAAATTTTAAATAAGCCTCACAGCAAGACCTTGGCCTCACTGCGATCCGAGTTCATCTGCCGCCAAGAGGCGTTTCCGTGGTTGATACGGTCAGTGTCCAGACCACATGGTCGCACCGTTCAGGCGCCATGTTGAAACAGTCTGAGTGCTTCAGACACCAGAAGAGCCGAGAAAAGGTTGCCGGTTAATCGAAGACACGATATTGTTGCTCACTAGTGGTGACAATCACATCATCCAGAATTAAGATGGCAACGCGTAACTACGATCGTATTCCGAGCACTGACGCCTCCATGCCGCCTCTTTAAGATACACTGTACACTGCTGTACAGGAGTACAATACAGCACTCTGTCATGTCTTTCCTTCGATATATTTCTGATGTTGATTGTACCCGAGCGTGAATCTCTTCACACGAAGCAAATCAAAGGCCGTGAATGTCTTTGGCCGCGATGGTCTCGCGGTTCTAGGCGCTCAGTCCGGAGCCGCGTGACTGCTACGGTCGCAGGTTCGAATCCTGCCTAGGGCATGGATGTGTGTGATGTCCTTAGGTTAGTTAGGTTTAAGTAGTTATAAGTTCTAGGGGACTGATGATCACATATGTTAAGTCCCATAGTGCTCAGAGCCATTTGAACCATGAATGTCTTTCTTCAGGACTCCCAAAATATGGAAATATCATGGGGAGAGATCGGGACTGTATGGGAGATGTGAAGGGCTTCCCAGCGCAATTCTGCAGCATACTCGGAAAAACCTTGGCAACATGTGGGCCGGCCTACGTGTTGCAAACCCTTACATGTCCCCCGTACAGTCCCGATCTCTCCCCACGCAATTTCCATGAAGAATCCATGAAGAAATATATTCGGTGCCATCGATTTGGTTCAGACGAAGAGTGCACGACTGGGTATATTGAGTGTTCTGTAGGCAACTGGAAACATTTTTCCCTGATGGCATTGACCGTCTTATCTCAAAATGGGATAAATGCATTAACAGCTATAGCGATTACTTCTGAGATAATAAACGATTTACTTTTTTCCATCTGTTTCGATTTCATTTGACTCCCTCATATAGGTTTTCCGTGATTTCCCTAAATCGCACAAATGCCGGTATGGCTCGTTTGTATCGCCATGGCCGATTTCCTTCCCCATCCTTGAAACATTCCGAGCTTGTCCTCCGTCTCTAATGACTTCGTCCTCGACGGGACGTTAAACACTAATCTTCGTTACTAATAAAGGAAATGAATTTCCTGTATGGCTAGGCGATCACTGTTGATATTTTGTGAACTAAACCGTCTTCATTGCTGTTAAAAATTTTCTTTTTTTTATTACGACGTTTCGGTTACTCCCATAATCATATATCAAAAAGCTTAGAACGTTTAGAACAGGGTTCAGAGCTAGAGCTGAATGCTCAATTTGGCACTGGTTTTAATACTTTCACTGAACCTTGTTCTGCGAGTTCTAGCCGGCCGAAGTGGCCGAGCGGTTCTAGGCGCTTCAGTCTGGAACCGCGCGACCGCTACGGTCGCAGGTTCGAATCCTACCTCGGGCATGGATGTGTGTGATATCCTTAGGTTGGTTCGGTTTAAGTAGTTCTAAGTTCTAGGGGACTGATGACCTCAGGAGTTAGGTCCCATAGTGTTCAGAGCCGGTTTTTGAAAGGTCTAACCTTTCTGACATCTGCTGATGACAGAAGCTGAAATGCCGTTAATACATAATGGAAATTTTAGTAGCGATCTAGACGGTTTTTTATAGAAACTAATCTTCCTTCCTTCCTTGTGCCACATTCTACTGCCATGTGCCACATTCAGACGTATCTCCCCCGCTCATCCTCAATTACATGTTTTAGTTCTTGATTTTATGTAGATTCCTTATGTGCGTGTTTCTCCTGATTGACTGAGAGTTGTCTCTCAGTCCAGAAATAACTATCTTGTATCCAGGCACTTTTGCCACGTATTTCAGTGTCTTTTTATCCTGTTCAAACGTTTGAGCTTACTTGTTAATACACTGACGAAAACTAATCCCACCATCAAAAAATAATTAATGTAGGGTAATGAAATTTTGGGAATACATTTGTCTAGGTAACACAAGTAAGTGATTAATACTGCAAATGTGAAATGGTGCTCCATTAATAACCGGTGTAACCGCCAGAATGTTGAACGCAAGCATACAAACGTGCATGCATTACGATGTTGAGGTGCCAGATGTCAGTTTGTGAGATGGAGTTCCATGCCCGTTGCACTTGATCGGTCAGGGATGGTTACTGTTGTTTATGGATGACGCTGCAGTTGTTCGTTGTTGCCCCATACACGCTCGTTTGGAAACAGATCTGGTGATCGAGCAGACCAAGGCAACATTTTGACTCTCTGTATATCACGTTGGGTTACAACAGCGGTATGTGGGCGAACGTTATCCTGTTGGAAAATACCCCATGGAATGCTATTCATGAATGGCGGCACAAGAGGTCGAATCACCAGACAGACGTACAGTTTTGCAATCTGGATGAGTGGGATAACCAAGAGGGTACTCCTGCTGTCATATGAAATCGCACCCCAGACCGTAACTCCAGGTGTAGGTCCAGTATGTCCAGCACGCAGACAGGTTGGCTGCAGGACCTGAGCTGACCTCCTTGTAACCAACACACGGCCATCACTGGAACTGAGGCAGAACCAGCTTTCATCAGAAAACACAATAGAACTCCACCCTGGCCTCCAACGAGCACTAACTTGACACCACTGAAATTGGCAATGGCTTCTTTTAGTCAAGTTGTGCCACAAATTTCTTTTTTTCGATTCAGTGCCTTCTCAATAGTACAATACTACCTATAAACTTTTCACCATTCTTCTGTAGCCACGTTTCAGAAGCTTTTATTCTCTCCTTGTGTGTCCACGTTTCACTTCCATACAACACAGACAAATACCTCCGCAAAAGAATTCGTAAGATTTAGATTTAGATGCGAATCTAACAAATTTATCTTTTTCAGAAACACTTGTCTTGCTATTGCCAGCTGTATTTTATATATTTTTCTACTTTGTGAATCGTCACTTATTTTCTTCCCGAAAGAGAACAACTCATCTACTACTTTTAGGGTTGCATTTTCTAAACTGATTCCCTCAGTATCGCCCGACTTAATTCGACGACATCCCGTTACCTTTGTTTTACTTTATTGACGCTCAACTTATGATCTGTTTTCAAGACACTATCCATTTCGTTCCATTGCTGTATCAAGTCCTTTGCCGTCTCTAATAGAATTACAATGCCAGCAGAAAATCTGAAAGTTATTTTTGTTCTGCCATAACTTTAATTTCCATCAGAAATGTATCCTTGATTTCCTTCGAAGACTGCTCAATGTACAGGGTGAATGACATCGATAAAGGCCCAAAATTCTGTGTGAGTTACTTTTTAACTGTTGATTCCCTTTCACGTCCTGCAGCCTGGTTTCCGTACAAATTGTAGGTATCTTTAAGCTCCCTGTATTTTTTCCCTGCTGCCACGGAACTGCAAAGTGTGTATTGCAGCTAATATTGTCCAGTGCTGTCCCTAAATTTACAAATTCTATAATCGTACGTTTGCCTTTATTCAGTATATCCTCCAAGATATGTAGGAGGGTCAGTATTGCCTCGCGTGCTCCCACATTTCCTCGCAAAGCACACTGAGTTACCCTCTGCTCTGATTTGTCCATTCTTCTGTAAATAATTCGTGTCACTACTGTGAGAGTCCGCAGCTCGTGGTCTTGCGGTAGAGTTCTCGCTTCTCGCGCACGGGGTCCCGTGTTCGATTCAGGGATTTTTCCTGCCTCGAGATGACTGGGTGGTGTTGCGTCGTTTTCATCATCATCATCATTCATCCCCATTACGGTCGGACGAAGGCAATGGCAAACCACCTCCGCTACGACCTTGCCTAGTAAAGCGGTGCGTGTCCCCTACGCTCCTCAGAGTATGGGACCTCATCATCATCGTATTACGAGACCATTGCGCACACACCGTTATAAGAAATATATACTGGGCGTGATACCGGGTCGACCCTTCCCGACGTCCGAGTCCGGCTTTTCGTTGCCTCTGGCTGAGACTGGCGTACGGTTTTGAAGCCGCTGACGTGCGTTTCTGGGAATACGGCGAGGGAAAGGCCGGAGGGAAGCGAGGCGAGGCGCGTGGGCGGCGGCGTGGGGTGAACGGCCGCTTTCTCTGGGTGGCCAGCGGCCGAGGAAAGCCGAGCACGGCCGACCACCGCCACCGGGAGCAGTGGCGGCCCGCAGCCGCTCTGAGCGCCAGTGGAGGGTAAATGAGGAAGGCCGCGTTTTCTTTGCAGCAGTCAGTGGAAGCAATTACTCATGGCACCCACAACCCCATACTCTACCGCCACCTCCTCCGTACGTCGCTGCTGGCTCTACAGGTGATGTCAGGAAATGTACTCCAGGCATTGGCCAAACCCAAACCCGACCATCGCATTGCCACAGAGAATGATTCCTCATCCAAATCACGCGTCTCCCTTGACCTACTGTCCAATGGCGCGTCGGGTGTCACTCAGCACTGACTACAAAAATATGTGGATTATTATGAGCTCTACGACCGTTGTACCCCTTTCGTTTTATTTCCCTATATACCGTCATTAACCAGCTGGAATGCTGGCAACTCTTTGAAACTCATGAGCAACTCCTTCTGCTGATCTCATGCGATTTTTTACACCCACCTTCCACAATGCTCGACGGTTTGCCTGGTCTTGGTTTACGTGTAGTTGTTCCTTGGCGTTTCTACTTCACGCTTCACCAATAGCCAACTTGGACACCTTCAGAAGCGTTCAAACGCCTCTGATCGGTTGGTACTCAGGTAAGATCCAATCACTAGTCCACGTTCGAAGTCACTGAGCTCTCCTAACTGACCGATTCTGTTGTTACTGCTTTTCTGTTGAGAATAAAATACTCCCCACCTCTTTTTATACTGGTGGCCCGGCCTCTCGTGACATATACTGACCAGTTCCGCATTATGTAGGGGCGTCTGGATACTTTCGATCACGTAAGGTATACGGGATTATCGTAATCAACAGCGAAAACTGACACGTGTGAAAGTATACGACAACAGAAATAAGATAGCTGCAAGTTGGTCATTGCGACACCCCACTGACAGCAGTATGAAATATTTATTTATTTATTTTTATTTATTTAACTTGATCAGATTACGGCCATCAGGCCCTCTCTTACATCGCACCAATGTTCCACACATGCAGCATTCCACACATCAGAGTTACATCATGACAATAGTTTAAATAAGAAAATTAGATTACTCTAGTGGCAATATGAATAAAGAGTAATGACTAAGAACTAATAAAGTAAATGCTGGCAGTATTTTTACAACAGGTGCTATACGTACAAATTATGATAAAATCAATAATAATAACGGTAAAAAAGAAAATCAAATAATAATGATAAAAATGAGAAAAATTGGCAATAGTAATGAAGATTTGTGCAGATGTGCATTAATATCTTGGTGTGTAAAGTAGATGTTTACTAGTATAGCTAGTTTTGGGGAAGGGAGATTGACAGAGGGGGAAAGAGGGAAGTAATGAGGTGAAGTGCATTCATGTACAAGGAAGGCATTACTGTTGCTTAAGTAGATACGTCATTAACTGTTTTTTGAAGCCGGACATGTTTTTAAGTTCTCTAACATAACGAGGGAGGTTATTCCATAGTCGGGTTCCCGCTACTGTAAAGGACTAGGAGAAGGTGACTGAGCGATGCAGTGGAACAGAGAGGACTTTACTATAATGGCAACGTGTGTTTCTGTCATGTTGTTCTGACATAAGCGTTAAGGACGAGGAGAGATATGAGGGACAGTGTACATTTATAAGGAAGTAGATGAGACAGAGTGTATGGAAATCTCTGCGTTTGTCTGCACGCAGCCAGGACAATTTTGCATATGCTGGTGAAATGTGATCAAAAAGTCGAACGTCACAGATATATCGGATGCAGGCATTTATGACGTTCTAGACGTCGCGAATTTTACTGACAGAGGCCTTGTAGGATAATATCGCTGTAGTCAATGATTGGGAGTATAAGCGTTTGTACTAATTTCTTTTTCAGATCGAAAGGGAAGAGTTTTTTATATTTTTGTAGGACATGAAGGGATGCTGATGCTTTTTTGCACACTGCAGTTACGTGCTCTGTCCAATTTAGATTTTCATCTATTATTACTTCCAAACTCTTTGCTGAGGGAGAGAAGTTAATATTTGTTCCATTTAGGATAAGAGATAGTACGGATTCCCGATGTTTTGGGCTAATGAGCTTAGAGTAACCAACAAGTACCGCTTGGGTTTTTGATGGGTTTAGTTTTAGTCCTATGTCCTGTGCTCATTTTGATAGTGCATCCAGGTCAGTATTGAAATTTTCAATAGCTTTCTTAAGATTGCTTGGTTTCGCACTTAGATACAACTGAAGGTCATCAGCATACATATGATATTTGCAATAGCTCAGAACCGATGACACATCATTGACATACAGAGAGAAGAGTATAGGACCTAATACTGGGCCTTGGGGAACGCCTGACACCACCTGCCGCCATTATGATTTTATATTCCCGGACAGGACGCGTTGCTGACGAGACGTCATGTATGAGCGAAACCATTGCACTGCACTTGGTGAGAAATTTAGACCGCTAAGTTTGGCTAGTAAGATGTCGAAGTCGACAGTATCAAATGCTTTGCTGGAATCTAAGAAGCAAATGATAGTCTCTTCTTGTCTGTCCATGGCAAGTTTCAGGTCATCTGTCACCTTTATCAGTGCGGATGTTGTGCTTCGATGTTTACGGAAACCAGATTGGTATTCGTCTAGTAGGTTGTTAGTAGTTAGGTAGTTGGTGAGCTGGTCATGGACCATATATTCTAAGGCCTTTGATAGTGCAGGAAGAAGGCAGATGGGGCGGTAGTCAGAGGGTGCTGTGGCGATGTCCTTTTTAGGCAGTGGCTTAATTTGTCCCAGTTTCCAGGCCTCAGGGAAAACATTTGTGATTAATGAATCGTTGAAAACGTCTGTTATAGAGGGCAGTAGTTGATCAATAATAAGTTTTACCATCTGGATAGTGTTGCCATCATGTTCAGTAGATGCTGATCTAATCCGCATTATGGCTCTCTTGACAGTATTGCAAGTGACGTGCTGTAGATTTTTCTTTGCTACAGTTGTTCATCCCCATGAAGTAATCAATGATTCTCTGATTTTTTTTTTGGTGGTTCAATTGTGGTTGTAGGTAATGTGAAGAATCGGTTTAGTTCTTCAGCTGGGTCCATGGGATTTTCTGCAACTTTTATTTTGCCTAAACCGAGACTACGGAGGTTTTTCCACAGGATATCTGGTCTACATCTATTGTCAGCTAATGTACGGGCATGCCTGAGCTTAGCGCTTCTCACAGCTTGACTGACTATGTTTCGTTTCTGCTTGTATACAGTATGATTTTCAGGTGTAGGGTGTATCCTGTATGCTCGATGTGCAGCGTCTCTGAGATTCATGGGCTGTTTTAGTTCATCAGTCAGCCAAGATGCAGGTTTCATTTTTACTTTGCTGGTCTTTATTGGAGCATATTTGTCATATAGTTGAGTAATTTTGTTAGTGAAATCCTGGAGTTTGTCGTTAACGTCCATGAGGGGAGTAGAGGTCATCCCCCAAACTATTTCTTGTGCCTACTTTGTAAAAAAGCATTAGGAATGTACAGTTTTCGATGAACGCTACGCTTAATTGGTTTAAATTTCGCCCATGGCCTACCGCAACAAATCAAAATATACTGAGGTGTTGAAAAGCTGATAAAATGGATTGAAAGTCCAATTTACCGTTTAGCTGTTTTACTGTAGGAGCTCAGAGACTGGTACAACCGGTTTCGTACCATGCAGGTACGTTCTCAGGCGCATTTAAGTTCTACACTGAAGTAACAAAAGTCATAGGATACCTCCTAACATGGTGTTGCTCCTAATACTGTGCTGGGCTCCCTTTTCTCCGGCGTGGTGCAGCAGCTCGACGTGACATGGACTCAACAAGCCGTTGGAAGTCCCCAGCAAAAATAATTGATATATGGTACATCTATAGCCGTCCATAAGTGCGCAAGTGTTGCCGGTCCAGGATCTTGTGCACAAACTGTAAGTGTCCCAAAAATGTTCGGCGGGCTTTCGTGTCGGGCGATCCGGATGACCACACCATTCCCTCGAATTGTCCAGAATGTCCTTCAGAACAGTCGTGGCCCTTTGACATGGCGCACTGTCGTTCATAAAAAAATCCATCATTTTTTGGGAACAGGACGTCCTTGAAAGGCTACAATTGGTCTCCAAGCAGCCGAACGTCCAGAGGACATAGTCAGTTCCATGTAAACACAGCCCACACCATTAACGAGCCACAACCAGTGCCTTGTTGACAACCTGGATCCTTGGTTTCGTGGGGTCTGCGCCACTTTCGAACCATACCGTCAGCTCTTACCATCTGACGTCATGACTCATCTGACCAGGCCGCGGTTTTCGAGCCGTCTAGGATCCAACCGATAAGGTCACGAGCCCAGGAGAGGCGCTGAAGACGATGTCGTGCTGTTAGCAGAGGCATTCGTCTGTTGCCACATCCCATTGAAACCAATTTCGCCGCTCTGGCATAACGGATATGATCTTCGTACGTCCCACATTGATTTCTGCAATTATCTCAACCAGTTTTCGTGTCTGTTAGCACTAACAATTCTACGCAGACGCCAGTGTTCTTGGTCGTCAAGTGATGGTCGTCTGTGATGAGAAGCAATGTCTGGAATTTGGTATTCTCGGCACACGTTTCACACTATGTATCTCGGAATATTGAATTCCCTAACGATTTCCAAAATGGAATGCCTCGTATGTCTGGTTCCAACTACAGTTCCGCGTTCAAAGTCTGTTAATTCCCGTCGTCCGGCCACAATCTTGTCGGACATCTTTCCACATGAATCAACTTCTTCTTGTGTTACGGCCTCTGTAGGACCACGGGTGGCCCCTTCGTGGACTGCATTTTCCTCTTCTTCTCCCAGAAACTATTCTTTCTCTTCTTCTCTCCCGCTCTTCTTCCGAGATCTTCAGTGTCCTTTTCTCCCGTCGGCTCCACTGGTGACACTCTAATCTTATCCTGTATTCTTCTCTGTCGTTGATCTCCGGCATATTGGTCGGCGTATATTTGTTCCTCCAATTTTCCTTTCCTTCGAGCTTGATCCCCAATTCCAACCAGTCCTTCCGAAGTTCAACAACCCACTTGGTTTCTGTCTTTCCCCTTGTCCTCCCTGTTGTTTCCCACACTCTCTTCGTCATTCTGTCGATACTCAGCCTAACTATATGTCCAGCAAACCTTGCCCTTTTGAGTCTGATTCCCCCGGATATTGCTGTGCGGCTGGTTCAAAATGGTTCAAATGGCTCTGAGCACTATGGGACTCAACTGCTGAGGTCATTAGTCCCCTAGAACTTAGAACTAGTTAAACCTAACTAACCTAAGGACATCACAAACATCCATGCCCGAGGCAGGATTCGAACCTGCGACCGTAGCGGTCTTGCGGTTCCAGACTGCAGCGCCTTTAACCGCACGGCCACTTCGGCCGGCTAGTGCGGCTGGTCCCAGCGGAGGTTCGAGTCCTGCCTCTGGCATGGGTCTGTGTGTTTGTCCTTAGGATCATTTAGATTAAGTTGTGTGTAAGCTTAGGGACTAATGACCTCAGCAGTTAAGTTCCATAAGATTTCACACACACACCCGGATATTGTTCTCATGCCTGTAAGCGGCTAAGGGTGTTCATTTCATTGTAATTTCATTCTAACGAGCTGCTTGGTCACCGATGGTATCTGTTCCTTCGGACATGTCCGAAAGAACAGATACCATCTTAGTAAATATACCGGTACAGTTCTTCAAAAAAATGGTTCAAATGGCTCTGAGCACTATGGGACTTAACTTCTGAGGTCATCAGTCCCCTAGAACTTAGAACTACTTAAACCTAACTAACCTAAGGACATCACACACATCCATGCCCGAGGCAGGATTCGAACCTGCGACCGTAACCGTCGCGCGATTCCAGGCTGTAGCGCCTAGAATCGCTCGGTCATACCGGCCGGCCGATACAGTTCTTACCTAGGTCTTCGTATCCATCTCTCTCCACCTCTTTTGGGACCTAGTATTTTTCTCGGTATTTTTCTTTCTTCTTTCTTTAGTTGTTCTGCCCCATTTCTTCCCAGTGTCATCGTCTGAGTAGCACATAATACTGCATTTCTCATCGTTGCCTTGCAGTGGCTTATCTTTGCCTCCGTGGATATATTCTTTTTATTGTATATCTCTCTCGTCATACAGGAGGCTGACGTCATCTTCTTTATCCTCTCTGTTATTCCCTCCTTGCTCCTGTTCCTTCCTGTTGTAAATTCTGCCAGGTATTTAAATCTGTCGACCATTTGCAGAGTGCCAGCCGGTGTTTCCCAGTCTCTAAACATTCTGCGTGGTGTCTGTTTGTTCTATATCGTGTCTCCCTACCACTTTCGCGCAACGACGCTCTGAGCGTGTTTTTTAGGGAATTGACTAGTTTGAACCTGGGACCTGTTGCTGGTAAGGAGGCGCCAGACCACACATGGCATGTAGAATTCAGAAGAGTTCAGTGAGACTAGCGATGATATAACCAAATACTTAATGATTTCAGCGTCAGCTCCACTGCACTCCCTGTAAAAGAATCTTAATACTAACTAAATTTAATGGAAGGGGTTCAAGGCTTTCCTATTTTTAGTTAGCTGGTAAAATAACGTCGAAAAAGCAGTTAAGTTTACGATTGGAAATTTTATTCTACTCACAAAACATCGTTTGTAAATTGCACTATTGATAAAAGGAAATGTTTTAATACAGGATGGTAAAAACCAACTGCGTTCAACAAAAATGTGAACGAATATTCCCTGAATGGGTTTCCAAGTTCTACAATGGATCGAAGGATGACCTATGCCATATCACATCTATAATCTAGGTTTAAATTAAGTTTCACAAGAGAGAAAACTATCAAAATGGTCTACAGTGACCCTCAGTTATCTTTAATTACTTATCTAACTTGTCGTAAATTACAGTGGCTGATGTGGCTTCTCAATAACTATATAACAGAAAAATCATCGCGTTTCAGATTTTTACTTCAAGTGGCAAACGTGAACACCATGAGCTTTAATTGACGATCGACACTAGTATTACGTAAAGGGGATGTAACAGATGAGACTTCTGTAGTTCTGAGTGAAGCCTTAAGCGCTCAAAAATGCGGCATCGCGTGCGTTCATTACCTTGTCGGTGTTCGTCAGGGGGCTGCGGCCGGCGCAGCTCCGTCCAGCTCGCCCTCTCGGAAGCAACTCTGAAGCAACTCTCTCCTAATTTCTCATTACTACAATTTACCGAAGTTGGTTTAAAAAGACTATCAGTGTCTCAATGTTAACCTTAAGCTCCGCCTACAAAAATTCTGTCTATCCAATGAGAAACGTTATACTCTTCGTGGTGGGGCAATGTTTTTTAAAGTTTGCAACGTAACAGAGACGCGAAAAAGTCTCACGCCAAAACTTGCAGCTGGTGTTGTTCTTTTAGCGTTATCGTAAGATCTATACTGTTCTTCTGGAGGGCTCTAGCTTTTAACATGGGCTAGGGGGTGGTCCTAACGTAACAGAGATGCGAAAAAGTCTCACGCTAAAAACTTGCGGGTGGTGTGGTCGTAGCGGCTAGCTGGCGACGTGGGTGTCCGTCCCTTATCGTAGGGCCTTCTCGCTTAACACGGTTCTGCTCTCGGCTTCTGTTCTCGTTTCTACCCTCGGAACTGCGTCTGTCTCACGGTGGGGAGGTATGACACGCATTTAGGCATTCTTGTGTTAGTCTGTGGTATTCCATTTGCTCACTCGTTACTCGTATTACTTTGGTTAATTTAATGTCACGATTTATTCGGAGCTATGTGACATACTGCTGGATTTGCTTATCATGTCAGGGTTTTCATGGAAGGTGTTGGTTTTGCCTGACACCTTACAAGTCTGCAGTGGTATTTAATGTCTTTGTCTTGTTACAGGCGATCCTCAGTCCCACCTTTCTGGCTACCTTACTTAAGCTGTCGAGTTGTGTCTTTGCGTCTTCTTCCGTCTGACTTACTATTGCTATGTCGTCTGCAAAGGCTAGGCAGTCCACTTGAGCCCTGTTGTTCTTTTTGTACTCCAAATGGGTCTTTGGTATTCCCACTTCCTCGTTTATTGCTCTCCATTGCCTGATCACTTCTTCGAGTGCTATATTGAACAACAATGGTGACAATCCATCTCCCTGATTAACACCAGTCTTGGTCTCAAATTCTTGTGACAATACTCTTCTGAATCTTACGCTTGCTTTTGTGTCTGTCAGAATCACCTGAGTACAAATAGCAGCTCTGCCAACGCACTACCCTTCTACATCTCGTGTACGCGACACTACCGTCATCTGTATATGTGCCCATCGCTGTCCCATGACTTTTGTCACCTCAGTGTAATCTCCCATATCATCTGAATGGCTTAATGCCTCTTCCAAAGTATAATGAGGAGCACCACCGACGGAAGGCAAACTTAATGAAGATAATAACAATAATAATGTCATGTGACGAGGGCCTCCCGTCGGGTAGACCGCTCGCCTTGTGCAAGTCTTTCGATTTGACGCCATTTTGGCGACTTGCGCGTTGATGGGGATGAAATGATGATGATTAGGACATCACAACACCCAGTCCCAGAGCGGAGAAAATCTCCGACCCAGCCGGGAATCGAACCCGGGCCCTTAGGATTGACAATCTGTCGCGGTGACTACTCAGCTACCGGGGGCGGACAATGAAGACAGTTGTCACTGATAATTCATGTTCGGAAGGCGTCAGATAATCACGTTTTAACAAGAAACTATCTAGACTGTTGAACATCTGAATACTGACATGACATCGGAGAATACACCAGTGTCTACCGCTCCCATTTTGATATGTATCCATTTTTCCCACCGAAAATGTGAAAATTCTTGCATCACAGACTTTGTAAGGGAAAGGAGAACGCGAGCATTAGTCGAGAAAGGAGACTGTCATAAGCTCTCCTGTCGGACTTTTTTTTGTGAGAGTCGTTGTGACAGTAACGAGGAGATATCCACTGCCGTGCGGAGCAACTCGCTGGAGTGCTGGAGGCTCCATGCGGCGAGGCGTCGGTTCCAGTTCCGGTGCGGAGCGCAGCAAGTGGGACAAGGCTGACACGTCAGAGCCTACTTCTGCCGTGTTCTCGCACCACAGCGCGTAGGGCACGCCGTACACGGGGACCACACCTCCCTACACTACTCTATACTGTGGTTGTTCTGGGGAATTATCAACGGTAGCGAAGAGCTCCACAGGGAAAAGCACTCGACTCGCGTTCAAATTCAAGAGGTAGGGGTTCAAATCTTTGTCTGGCCACCTACATGTCCCAAGGTTTCCCTGAACCGACAAAGGCGAATGCCGGAATATTGACATTTAAGAATGTTAATCAAGCTCTTGAAACGAGTTCTTTCTTAAATAAATGTCATAGTGGTGGGCGGTTGAAATATACACTAACTGATCAATAGCATCCTGGCATCACTGTGCAATGCGAAACTTAGCTCTAGATGCCACGTGAGGCCATCCCACCCGCGTAACGGGAAGCAGGGAGTGCTGTATGGTCAGTAGACAACCAGTGACAGCAGAATGGGTCGGACAGGAGAGCTCAGTGACTTCGAACGAGACTGGTCTTTGGTTGTCACCGGAGAAACAGATGCATCAAGGACATTCTAGTCTCTCTCTAAAGCTGCCCAAATGTTCAAATGTGTGTGAAATCTTATGGGACTTAACTGCTAAGGTCATCAGTCCCCAAGCTTACACACTACTTAACCTAAATTATCCTAAAGACAAACAGAGACACCCATGCCCGAGGGAGGGCTCGAACCTCCGCCGGGACCAGCTTGCCGGGACCAGCCTGCTGCGCCTTAGACCGCTCGGCTAATCCCGCGCGGCAAAGCTGCCCCCAAGTCCACTTACTGATGTGATCGTGAAGTGGAAACGTGGAGGTACAACCGCAGCTAAATCCAGACTAAAGAGGCCAAATGTCTTGATGGTCAGGGACCGTCGATCATTGAGAGAGATGGTTGTAAAAAAATCGCATGAAATCTGTGGTAGCAATGCCCCGATAGCTGAATGGTCAGCGCGACGGAATGCTCTGCTAAGGGGACTTGGTATTGTGTTGCCTTCATTATCATCATCTCATCCCCATCGACGCGCAAGTCGCCCAAGTGGCGTCAACTCGAAAGACTTGCACGAGGGCCGGCCGCGGTGGTCTAGCGGTTCTAGGCGCTCAGTCCGGAACCGCGCGACTTCTACGGTCGCAGGTTCGAATCCTGCCTCGGGCATGGATGTGTGTGATGTCCTTAGGTTAGGTTAGGTTTAAGTAGTTCTAAGTTCTAGGGGACTGATGACCACAGATGTTAAGTCCCATAGTGCTCAGAGCCATTTGAACCATTTGAACTTGCACGAGGCGACCGGTCTACCCGTCGGGAGGCCCTAGCCACACGACAGTTTCATTTCCAGTGGTAGCAATAGCTCGTGAGTTCCACAGAGCTACCAACAGTGCTTCTGGTCCATGAGGAATTAAAAAGAATGGGGTACAATGGTCAAGCAGGGGACACATTTCCGCCGTCATTGTTCACAGACGCTACAGGCAGTGCAAAGATCGGTGGCAATTGACAGTGGATGATAAGTAAATGAGTGCTTTGGAGTGATGAATCACGGGGTAACGTGTGGTAATTCGACGGAAGGGTTGGGGTTTGGCGGATGTCTGTAGAACAGGGCCGGCCAGTCACAGCGTGCCGAACTTCACACGTACAGAGCGTGCGGGCCGCAGGCGGGCAAAGGTTCGGCTTGTCACTCGGCTTTCCTCGGTTCTTCTCGGAACAGCGCAACATTTCATTTACAATTGAGGTGCGGCATTTTTCGGTCGGCACAACTCTCTGAATCCTGCAAAATCGTGGTGTTAGCGCCATTTACCCTTCGCTATTTGTTCGTGATATGAAGGATGTCCGAAGGCCCAGTGGCTGTTTGCACAAAATGGGACAGTCTAGTGACCTGTCGCCAGAATCCTTTAAAATGAATGGAAATGACAGAATAGAAGGATGAAAATTTTCATTTCGCATAAGCGACAGGTACAGCATGTTGGAACGACATTACAATACCATGAAGGAAGAATTTAAACATTTAGTTGACAATAAAAGAGCAAAAACATACAACGATCAACTCACGGGATTCAAATGTTCAAATGTGTGTGAATTCCTAAGGGACCAAACTGCTGAGGTCATCGATCTCTAGACTGACACACTACTTAAACTAACTTATCTTACGAATAGCACACACACACACACACACATACATGCCCGAGGGAGGACTCGAACCTCCGGCTTGAGGGGTCGCGCAATCCGTGACATGGCGCCTCAAACCTCGCGGCCAATCCGCGTGGCAGACGGGATTCATTGTTCTATACATCAAGAAGAACTTTGTGCTAAATTTGCCGGCATGGAGCACGTGAAGAAGTTGTTGGTACGAATAATAAAATTTCTGAAGTCGCGTGCATTATCACCTTGCAGGCGCAAAAGTTTTCAATGGAACTGAACGAAGAGTAAGGAGACTTCAGATATTACTGCGAAGTACATTGGTTAAGGCGCATGCCTGGAACGATTTGTCGATTTAAAACTAGCTTTTGTAGAATTTACGAAGCAGGATCGAAAATTAAAACATTGGGAATGGATTGCAAGCTTCCATTTTAGGTGGACTTGACTGTACACTGCCGACAGTAAGACATAGCAATGTAAACCTGATTTGATGAGGATACAGCACGTTGCAGCACGGACACATTCGAACAGTCCAATTCCCTAAGCTCCCATAGCGTTAAAGAAAACGCTAGGTTTGAAGAATTCATTGTGGCCTTGAATGAATTAGAAGGATAGTTTTATGAAAATTTTGAGGACACAGTCTTGCATATACTTTAGAGCTGTTTTCGAGACCATTTGCCGTTTCAGTTGAAAGCTCCCCTACGTATGCGCAAATGTAATTGATTCATCTGCAGAGTAATTCCAGTTTTAATGACAATTTTTTTTTACGTTAAAACTTTCCAGGTCGTCTACGTTGCTTCCCTTCGGTAGAGTTTTCAAGTCTCCATAATGAGATTGCAAAAGTGCGAATATGTGACAATTTGAGTGCGAAACTCTGTGAAATTATCTGCGTCTGTACGTATGCCGACAGTTTGTACGAGATAAAAATTATGCCAAAAGTAATAAAATAAAACAAAATTTGTTTTGTTTGTGATCTATGTTTTTGAGAAGCGTAGAATATAAAACAAAGTCGTACGCAGCTCCAATGCACTGTCATTTAAACGTGGCACTTTCGCAGTTTTCTCCCCCCACACGCTCAGACAGTGTAGCGTGGCGGCGGGGGAAATGTGCTTTGACCCTAAATTGCCCCAGCACGGCCAGCGAACCGAAGTCGTGGCCGCCCCTGCCGTAAAACGTTGCCTGCCATGTGTAGTGTCAACAGTGCAGTACAGAGGAAACGGTGTTACGGATAGTGGTGTTTCTCGCGATCGGGGTGTTGTGTCTTATTGCGGTTAAGAAAATGCTAAATGAGGAAAGATATGAAGATATCTTAGAGTTTTGTGTACTGCCTATACTAAAGGCTTCGGAGACGATCACTGTATCAGCATGACATAGCACCATGCATGAAGAGGCATCAATCAGGCAATGATATGTGCACAACAAAGTTTCTATAATCGATTGGACCGCCAAGAATTACGACGTGAACCCAATGGGACGCTTTTGGGATACGTTAAAACGTAGACATCGTTCCAGACCCTAGCGAACAACATCACTACCTACTCTGGTTTCGGCTGTCAAGGAAGCCTCTTGACCTGGTATATGTTGCAGGCCACTGAACCTGTGCAGAAATTTATAGCGTTGCTTCGTCGCTACCTGTGTCGAGATTAATAAACAAAAGGAGTGGGTACGATTATTACGTAGGAACTGAAATGAAAATGTAATATTTGATTCTTATCGATGATTACAAGCGTGCCAGCAAATCTGTCGCTCAGTCCGGAACCGCGCGACTGCTACGGTCGCAGGTTCGAATCCTGCCTCGGGCATGGATGTGTGTGATGTCCTTAGGTTAGTTAGGTTTAAGTAGTTCTAAGTTCTAGGGGACTGATGACCACGGATGTTAAGTCCCATAGTGCACAGAGCCATTTGAACAATTTTGAAATCTGTCGCACTTTCTTGCAATCTTGCTTACAACGTATGATTTACCTGCAAAAAACTCTAGGTCTCTTGACTCTTCAGCTTTAGAGCTCGCAATCCACACCAGGTGTTTCAGTAGTGGCTTGTTCGGGTTTCTTAGACACAGATGGACCTACTATTGAAGAGTAAAAGAGGTACTGAAATTGAATTCAGAATCCGTATATTGACCGACAACACGTGGTAAATGATAAGGCAGCCTTTAAAACCGGCCAACGGCTTTGCCGCAGTGGTAACACCGGTTCCCGTCAGATCACCGAAGTTAAGCTCTGTCGAGCTGGGTTAGCATTTGGATATGTGACCATCCGGTCTGCCGAGCGCCGTTGGCAATCGGGGTGCACTCTAAGCCCTTCTGAGGCAAACTGAGAAGCTACTTGATTGAGAAGTAGCGGCTCCGGTCTCGTAAACTGACATACAGCCTGGAGGGCGGTGTGTTGACCACATGCCCCCCCCCCCCCCCCCCCCGGACCACTATCCGCAGCCAATGACGCTGATGATGATATTAGGATGACACGGCGGCCAGTCGGTGTCATTGGGACTTCATAGTCTATTAGGGCGGGGTTTAGTTTAATTTTAGCCTTTAAAACCAGGGAGGGACCATCAGAGCAGAAACATGGACTGCTGTGGGCACTAACAAGCTATCCGCCACGAAAGAATATACAGGGTGTTACAAAAAGGTACGGCCAAACTTTCAGGAAAAATTCCTCACACACAACGAAAGAAAATGTGTTATGTGGACATGTGTCCGGAAACGCTTACTTTCCATGTTAGAGCTCATTTTATTACTTCGCTTCAAATCACATTAATCATGGAATGGAAACACACAGCAACAGAACGTACCAGCGTGACTTCAAACATTTTGTTACAGGAAATGTTCAAAATGTCCTCCGTTAGCGAGGATACATGCATCCACCCTCCGTCGCATGGAATCCCTGATGCGCTGATGCAGCCCTGGAGAATGGCGTACTGTATCACAGCCGTCCACAATGCGAGCACGAAGAGTCTCTACATTTGGTACCGGGGTTGCGTAGACAGAGCTTTCAAATGCCCCATAAATGAAAGTCAAGAGGGTTGAGGTCAGGAGAGCGTGGAGGGCATGGAATTGGTCCGCCTCTACCAATCCATCGGTCACCAAATCTGTTGTTGAGAAGCGTACGAACACTTCGACTGAAATGTGCAGGAGCGCCATCGTGCATGAACCACATGTTTTGTTGTACTTGTAAAGGCACATGTTCTAGGAGCACAGGTAGAGTATCCCGTATGAAATCATGATAACGTGCTCCATTGAGCGTGGGTCGAAGAACATGGGGCCCAATCAAGACCTCACCAACAATGCCTGCCCAAACGTTCACAGAAAATCTGTGTGATGACGTGATTGCACAGTTGCGTGCGGATTCTCGTCAGCCCACACATGTTGATTGTGAAAATTTACAATTTGATCACGTTGGAATGAAGCCTCATCCGTAAAGAGAACATTTGCACTGAAATGAGGATTGACACATTGTTGGATGAACCATTCGTAGAAGTATACCCGTGGAGGCCAATCAGCTGCTGATAGTGCCTGCACACGGTGTACATGGTACGGAAACAACTGGTTCTCCCGTAGCACTCTCCATGCAGTGACGTAGTCAACGTTACCTTGTACAGCAGCATCTTCTCTGACGCTGACATTAGGGTTATCGTCAACTGCACGAAGAATTGCCTCGTCCATTGTAGGTGTCCTCGTCGTTCTAGGTCTTCCCCAGTCGCGAGTCATAGGCTGGAATGTTCCGTGCTCCCTAAGTCGCCGATCAATTGCTTCGAACGTCTTCCTGTCGGGACACCTTCGTTCTGGAAATCTGTCTCGATACAAACGTACCGCGCCACGGCTATTGCCCCGTGCTAATCCATACATCAAATGGGCATCTGCCAACTCCGCATTTGTAAACATTGCACTGACTGCAAAACCACGTTCGTGATGAACACTAACCTGTTGATGCTACGTACTGATGTGCTTGATGCTAGTACTGTAGAGCAATGAGTCGCATGTCAACACAAGCACCAAAGTCAACATTACCTTCCTTCAATTGGACCAACTGGCGGTGAATCGAGTAAGTACAGTACATACTGACGAAATTAAAATGAGCTCTGCCTCGGGCGTGGATGTGTGTGATGTCCTTAGGTTAGCTAGGTTTAAGTAGTTCTAAGTTCTAGGGGACTGATGACCTCAAATGTTAAGTCCCATAGTGCTCAGAGCCATTAATTAATCTGCTTGCTTGGTACGCACCTGATAACTCTGACTACGAACTGTTTGTTCTTAAAAATGAAGAAGTGTGATCTGCTCTGAAATAAAAGTAACTTACCTCATGCTCAGCGTGTTGTTTTGTGTCTGATGTACTGACTTTTTCGAAAACGAATAGAAATCAACAGTTGCAGCAAGTAAAGAAAAAAATCTACTACTCACTACAGAATTTGTTTTTTGATCGTCAGAGACAATCTGTGGCTTCGTGTGGCGTAATGTCCAATGCACACACTACAAAATATTCAAAACTTTTCTAATAATGGTGGAGGAGGGTTTCACTTTAAGGATAGTCGTTCAAAATGATTCAAATCGCTCTGAGCACTTTGGGGCTTAACATCTGAGGTCACCAGTCCCCTAGAACTTAGAACTACTTAAACCTAGCTAACCTAAGGACATCACACACATCCATGCCCGAGGCAGGATTCGAACCTGCGACCGTAGCGGTCGCTCGGTTTCAGTCAGAATGTAGCGCCTAGAACCGCACGGCCACTCCGGCCGACCGGTTATCTAACAGTAAGAGACAAAGATTACCTTCAATTAACAGTTCTGACAAACAAACATTTCATTCTTGGGCATGCATTGGTTACCTTGAAAAATTCCTCCAAAAAATCTTTTCCATCAATTCGGAAACAGTGGAAATAATAGCACGAGTGTAATGGAAGGTGGAAAACTTCCCTTTCAGAAATTTTGAGCGACTGTGGTATGCCTGAAGAAAAGAAAAGCGACAGCGTCGCACCCCGCCACTGGGCACCTTGTCTGATTCGTCGCAGACCGCCACGACCTGAGCGTTTGTGGGCCGTCCCGTACGGCACGCAGTTGCCGCTGCTGTATGCGACGCGTCGGCGTGTCGTAAGCGTCGCTTCCCGGTGCCTCGGCTCAGCGCAGTGCAACACAGTGAACAGCACCTCCACTTCACGTGAGGGTTTGCGCAACGCTCCTATGTTTGCTGCCGTGGGCGACTGACGGCGAAGTTCACTGCCACTTTGCTGCAGCCAAACACACAGCCAGCCAGCTGACGAAACCCCGCGCAACACGAGCGGCAAGCGCCGCAGTGTCCGCGGAGCCGTAGCTCTACCACGAAAAATGCTGGCAGCGCCGAGACCACAGCCTTTACATCTTAGTCGCGAAACTAACACTTGCTGCAGCGCAGCACTCTCACATACTGAAGGAGACCAGCCATAAGAATAGCTCGCTCAGGATACGGAAGCCGGTGCGCAGTGACCAGTCTTCGTCCAAAGACCTGGGCAGGTTCATTCGTTTGTTCAGGAGGAGAGGCCGACAAGCTCAACTTTAGGCCGGTCAGCGATGACAGAATCGACGCGCACGCGTTGCAGTTTTTCTCAAACGATTTTACAGAAACTGTTAGGTAAAAAAAAAAAATCATTTTTGCATTCGATGTCAGGTGCCCATCACTTCGTTAATGGTCGTTCTTATTGGCTTATTTACGTGGAAGTAAAACATTTCGCGAAAAATTCGAAAATGTTTGCACTGAAAAATAGAGCTCGCTATGATTTTGCGTCTGGTGCGTAATACGCTGCTGCGTATGAACTTTAGCTAACATATTGAATTTTTCTGCGCGGATCCAGTTAAATGCACCAAAATAAATGGACAAACAGAGAACAAATTCTGTATTTTGTAGTTGATTAGTAGGTGGTGTTAGTGTAGTTTTGTAGTAGTAGAAGTTAAGAACAAAAGAGTTTTCACACCCACAGTTGTCTATAATACACTACTAGCCATTAAAATTGCAGCACCACGAAGATCACGAGAGACAGACGCGAAATTTAACCGACAGGAAGAAGATGCTGTGATATGAAAATGATTAGCTTTTCAGAACATTCACACAAGGTTGGTGCCGGTGGCGACACCTACAACGTGCTGACATGAGGAAAGTTTCCAACCGATTTCTCATACACAAACAGCAGTTGATCGGCGTTGCCTGGTGAAACGTTGTTGTGATGCATCGTGTAAGGAGGAGAAATGCGTACCATCACGTTTCCCACTTTGAGAAAGGTCAGATTGTAGCCTATCGTGATTGCGGTTTATCGTATCGCGACATTTCTGCTCGCATTGGTCGAGATCCAATGACTGTTAGCAGAATATGGAATCGGTGGTTCAGGAGGGTAATACGGAACGCCGTGCTGGATCACAACGGCCTCGTATCACTAGCAGTCGAGATCACAGGCATCTTATCCGCATGACTGTAACGGATCGTGCAGCCACGTCTCGATTCCTAAGTCAAGAGATGGGAACGTTTGCAAGACAACAACCATCTGCACGAACACTTCGACGACGTCTGCAGCAGCATGAGCTATCAGCTCGGAGACCATGGCTGCGGTTACCCTTGACGCTGCATCACAGTCAGGAGCGCTTCAACAACGAACGCGGGTGTGCGAATGGCAAAACGTCATTTTTTCGGATGAATCCAGGTTCTGTTTACAGCATCATGATGGTCGCATCCGTGTTTGGCGACATCGCGGTGAAAGCGCATTGGAAGCGTGTATTCGTCATCGCCATACTGGTGTATCACCCGGCGTGATGGTATGGGGTGCCATTGATTACACGTCTCGGTCACCTCTTGTTCGCATTGACGGCACTTTGAACAGTGGACGTTACATTTCAGATGTGTTACGACCCGTGGCTCTACCCTTCATTCGATCCCTGCGAAACCCTACATTTCAGCAGGATAATGCACGACCGCATGTTGCAGGTCCTGTACGGGCCTTTCTAGATACAGAAAATGTTCGACTGCTGGCCTGGCCAGCACATTCTCCAGATCTCTCACCAATTGAAAACGCGTGGTCAATGGTGGCTGAGCAACTGGCTCGTCACAATACGCCAGTCACTACTCTTGATGAACTGTGGTATCGTGTTGAAGCTGCATGGGCAGCTGTACCTGTACACGGCCATCCAAGCTCTGTTTGACTCAATGCCGAGGCGTACAAGGCCGTTATTACGGCCAGAGATAGTTGTTCTGGGTACTGATTTTTCAGGATCTACTCACCCAAATTGGATGAAAATGTAATCACATGTCAGTTCTAGTATAATATATTTGTCCAATGAATACCCGATTATCATCTGCATTTCTTCTTGGTGTAGCAATTTTAATGGCCAGTAGTGTACAACGCTACGAGTAGCAGCCGCTGTGATTTGAGAATAGAGTATCTTTAATCTCATCAGCTTACGGCTCTACCAAATGTTTTAATACATTTCAAAAACCTGCAAAACGAAAGGAAACACCGTTTCATTGCATACGCTATCAATAGCCCAGTTACAACTCAACAGCTCGAACAATGAAAATTTATATTCAATAGATATTTATTAATGTATTATACGTAATTACAGGCTATTATCTGAGAAGCTAAAATAGGCCATTCAAACCGTATTTCCTTGGATAGTAATACATTTTCATTAATTATATATTTCTGATTAATAAGTATTTTATATTACTACTAAATAAGTAAATGTGATTTATATGGCCTATTTTAGCTTTTCAAATAAAAGGCTTAATTGCGAAGAATAAATAAATAAAGGCCATCTGAACATAAATTTTCATTGTTCGATCTGTTGAGTTGTTAGATGAGTTGCAACTGGGCTAGTGATAGCGTATGCACCGAAATGGGTGTTTCCTTTCGTTTTGCACTTGTATGAAATGTCTGAAATGTATTTAAATATTTGGTAGAGTCATAATCTGCTGAGGTTAAAGCTATTATCAAATCACAGCGGCTGCTATTCGTAACGTTGCACTACAGACAACTGTGGCTGTGAAAACACTTTTGTTCTTACTTTTGTGTAAAGAAAAGGAGAGTGCTTCTTGCTGAGACACGTTCAACTCTTAGATGCAGTGCGGTATGCAGTGAGCCTGGATGCAGGTGTCTGTATAGCTACGCTCATCATATCTGAGCACGTGACTCCTGCTAGTTGTGAAACAATGGGAAGCGTGCCTCTGAATTCGTTACCGTCTGTGGGGGAGCAGCGGCTTTGTTTCATTTCAGCTGACATCGCGCTGTTTCAGGGCTCGCGACCTACGGATACTGCGTTTATCACGTACATTTAGAAAGTCGTTTGTCGAATTCAACCTTACAATTACTAGTAAGATTTGAGCCACAACAGATGTCGATAATGAAAAACGTAATTCGTAATCAACGTAATTATGTAAGTCATAACATGGGCTGAAGACCGATATGTTTTATGGATGACTGAATATTTAAACATGAAAAAAGGTAACTGCTGAAATTTTTTTTCATTGCATAATTCGGATAGGCATTCATAAGAGGTAAACAACATTTGTGTGTTTATTTTATCACCTGATTATATGAAGCACTAGGTTCTTTTTTGCAGTAAAGTTATTGTTGTAGAATACTAATGCTGAATTGCAGCAAGTTAACCTTTCAGGAATAGCAAAAATATTGTAATTTTGTGCTGTTGGATGACGGAGACAACCTTCCAAATGCTTCCGTTGTTTGATTGTAGCACGTGAACAATCCGTGAGAATATAGCTTCGTTCTATTATGAAACGGAAAAAAAATCGTCTTTTATTTGTCATCCATTGGAAATGTGACTGAGTCCCAAAAAATTAATTCCCTCCACTTACGGTCTGCAACTGCGAAATTTGGAAACTGATAGGTATGTAAAAATAAAAACTTTTCTGCTAAAGATGAATAATTATGCTTAGTTGGAGGTAAGTTGGTAAACAAGCAGTGGCTATGTACACAGATCTCGCGCAGAACCCCATTCTCCCCATTAGCGTAATAACTAGTAACTTTATCTATTACCTTTCTTTTCTACACTCGTGTCAGTTCCCATTGAGTAAAGCAATGCCCCTCTCTCATGGATACCGTCCTTGTATCGCATTTGTTAATTTATTGATGTTGTTTAACTGTTTAGGGAAATGCAAGTAGTATTTTTTCTGCGGGAGCATGTCGCTTCCTGCTTACCAGCTCGGTCGCCTGCAGCTGCATCAAGAGTTCCTTTCCACTATACGGAGCTTCTGTAATTGTATTTCAAATGGCTCTGAGCACTATGGGACTTTACATCTGAGGTCATCAGTCCCCTAGAACTTAGAACTTAGAACTACTTAAACCTAACTAACCTAAGGACATCACACACATCCATGCCCGAGGCAGGATTCGAACCTGCGACCGCAGCAGCCGCGCGGTTCCGGACTGAGCGCCTAGAACCGCTCGGCTACCACGGCCGGCAATTGTATTTCCACCCATCTATTTATCAGCGTGGTTCTTCTGTTTCTACGGTGCGCCTTTCTACACTGTGATAGCTGCTGACACACGAACTGGGGTTTTTAAATGCACTATTTTGACTCAGAAAATCATGTTGTATAAACATTTTTTTTTGTCTGCGTCTTTTGTAAGTTAACGCTTACTCCACTGCCGTCAAACCAATACAAAAAGAAAGATTAAGGTGGACGCTGGGTCATTAGAGACGAAGCACATACTCGTGAACTATGAGGAAGAGAGTAGTCCTTGACCTTTTCAAAGGAACCATCCCAGCATTAGTCTCAAACTACTTGAAAAACCACTCTGAACTATGGATGGGTTTAACTATTAGTTACGAATGTAATGTTACAACGTTCCAGTCCCAACCTAGTAATAGAGACCATCAGCATATTAACGAGTTAATAGGTTCCATATAGGTAGAGAAGCACACTGAACCCACGACACGTTAAAGCAGAACATGAGAAGTGTATGATGCTGAAAGGGGACTTCTTATTATAGTTAAAACCGTCTGAGTGGCCACAGATGTTTGTGTTACTTTATCAACGGTGGCGAATTTTGTGGAGACGTTGGCGTTAGAACTCTGCCTTTTGGCTGTCCAAAAAACTTTCCACCGCCCAAATCAAATCGTCGCCATTGTGCAGATGCCTGCCACGCAATGATTTCTTCGCTCAAGGATAAAGGAAAATGTCGCTGGCTGTCGTGTCTGGAGAATCAGAATGGTGAGACGCAAATGAAGCCCAAAGAAGCAGAATCTGTTACTGTGTGTTGAGCAGAGAGAGCCGCGACGTTGTCGTGGAGTAAAAACACCGCCTTCGACAACTGCCCGCGACGCACCGTTTTCACAGCCTGCCATAACGTCTTCAGGAGATTTCTGTAGTATGCTCATGTGACGGTTTGCCCCTTACGAGCGTAGTCTGTTAGCGCCATAACATGGCAGACACAAATCGCACTCAGCATCAGTTTGCTCGACGGCTCATCTGTTTCGCCGTTGTGAATCCACAAGTTTCCAGTGCTTGCTTTGCTTCTTTGTCTCGGGGACACAGTGGCACACTCAGCACTCGCCCATGGTGATTAGGCTGCTGAATAAGACATCTGGATTGGCCTGACTCAGCTGCAATACTTCTGCTGGTGCCTCAGCTTGGCGAGTCTTTTGTGTTGCGAACAGATGTGGAATCTAGAGGACAGCGACCGTTGCCCTGTTCAAAACGTCGAAAAAGATGAACACTGATCAGTGACTGACTTTCACTTTTTCCATTATCGCCTCGTTTGTGATAAGCCGTAAGCCGGTCACGTCCGCCCCCCCCCACCGCCCCCCCCCCCCTCCCCCGCCCGCCACCACCACCACATCGTTCTCCGGGATTCAGACACGTTTGGAAGCGTCTGCGGTACTTAACCCTTGTGTCATATGAAGTTTCGTTGTTGCCGCACACATCCACTAACTCACCATGGATCGTTGCAACGCGGTGAAAGGGGATTGTCCTATTTGCCAGATCGATTTTCAAGAAGTTTTGGCCACAATTATGCATAAAGTTGCCAATCTGATAAATATACTCAACATGTTTAGTATCGATATAATCATATTCTTTGTTAAGCCTGTGCTTTGGAACCAAAGATGTTAGAGTAAGTCAGAGAGTAGTAGTCTGTAGTGTTTATTGGCTTGTCTGGCTATGTACTTGCTTTCAGAAGGATGGAAGCTGGCCTGCCGTGCAGTATAGGCAGCATTATTTAAAATGGTTCGTAAACGTTGTTATCGTCGTCGCCGACGATTGCTTGTTTACAAAACACTTGTAAATGTGGACGGCACTCTTGGTGCTTCGACATCTTCCGCGAAGGGCAAAAAGAACGAAGTAAGGGGAGTAGGTAAAACTGCTCAATTCGTTCTTATAAATGGACCTACTTTATTTTGTGGTGCGAGGTTAAATTTTTCTTTAATGAAAGTTTCTTCCTCTTCCAGTTTGGGTAACGGATGGATAACAGTTGCTTTCGTTGCTTGTAATAGTGCAGGTAGACCCGGTTTGGAATCCTTTGAAACTCGTGAAATTTTGGCTTACCGTACTATACCTGTTTCAGAGGTGATTATTTCTGGTTTTGAGGAAAATTATGTGGAAATGAGATTATATAAACGCAGAACGTCAAAAGAAGAATTTTTACTTAAGCATCAAAGAAACTGGTATAAGCATGCGTTTTCAAATACAGAGATATGTATCAGGCAGAAAAATGGTTCAAATGGCTCTGAGCACTATGGGAATTAACATCTATGGTCATCAGTCCCCTAGAACTTAGAACTACTTAAACCTAACTAACCTAAGAACAGCACACAACACCCAGTCAGCACGAGGCAGAGAAAATCCCTGACCCCGCCGGGAATCGAACCCGGGAACCCGGGCGTGGGAACCGAGAACGCTACCGCACGACCACGAGCTGCGGACCATTAGGCAGAATACGGCGCTATGTTCGGCAATGCCTATATAAGTCAACAAGTGTCTGGCGCAGTTGTTAGATGATGATGATGTTTGGTTTGTGGGGCGCTCAACTGCGCGGTCATCAGCGGCCGTACAAAGTCTCTATTCTTATAGAGTCCAATTTTTTCACACTCCAATGTAGCTATTGCCACGAATGATGATGAGTATGAAATGATGAAGACAACACAAACACCCAGTCCCCGGGCAGAGAAAATCTCCAACCCGGCCGGTAATCGAACCCAGGATCACGTGATCCAGAGGCAGCAACGCTAGTCGCTAGACCACGAGCTGCAGACAGCAGTTGTTAGATGGGTTACTGCTGGTGCAATGACAGGTTATGAAGATATAAGTGAGTTTCAACGTGGCGCAATACTCGGCGCGCGAGCGATGCGACACAGCATCTCCGACGTAGCGATGAAGTGGGAATTTTCCCATGCGTCCGTTTCACGAGTGTACCGTGAATATCAGGAATCCGGTAAAACATCAAATCTCCGACATCGCTGTGGCCGGAAAAGGATTCTGCAAGTACAGGACCAATGAATGATAACTGAAGATAATCGTTCAATGTGACAGAACTGTAACCCCTCCGCAAATTGCTACAGATTTCAATGCCGGGGCATCAACAAGAGTCAGTGTGCGAACAATTCAACGAACAGCTTTCGGAGCCGAAGTCCCACTCGTGTATCGTTGATGACTGCACGACACAAAGCATTACGCCTCGCCTGAGCCCGTGATCAACGACATTGGACTGTTGATGACTGGAAACATGTTGCCTGGTCGGACGAGTCTCGTTTCAAGTTGTATCGAGCGGATGGACGTGGATATGTATGGAGACAGATTCATGAACCCCAGGACCCTGCATTCAGTAGGGGCCAGTTCAAGCTGGTGGTGGTTCTGTAATGGTGTGAGGCGTGTGCAGTTGATGTGGGACCCTTGCTATGTCTAGATATGACTCTGACAGGTGATACGTACGTAAACATCCTGTCTGATCACCTGCATCCATTCATGTCCATTGTGCATTCCGACGGACTTGGGCAATTCCAGCAGGACAATGCGACACCCCACACGTTCAGAATTGCTACAGAGCGGCTCCAGGAACACTCTTCACTTAAGGGTTTATGGACAGCCCTGCAGGATTGATGATGTCGGTTCCCTCCAGCACTACTTCAGACATTAGACGAGTCCATCCCACGTCGTGTTGCGGCACTTCTGCGTGCTCGTGGCAGCCCTACACGATATGAGGCAGGTGTACCAGTTTCTTTGGCTCTTCAGTGTATTTGTAACTGAGAAATTTCTTATTGTTGGAACGTTGCGTATGATTAGTTTGCTGTAGAAATTTTATAGTGAAGCATATGGACATGTCTGATAGTTGAAGTACGTGTCAGGGAAGGCGATTATACACAAAAAAGTTATTAAGAAATATTTTGCCAATTTGTCTAGTTATGAGAACTTCTTGAAAGGCTGTATTATTGTTATGGCTCAATGAAGCATAGTTTATCTTGGAGACTTTGTTCTCATGTATCAGTCGCTGTTCCTACCCTTATGAATGTATTTGTATACGCGCATTGCACTTCGCGAGTTGTGTCCTGCAGAAGCATTTTTATGAAAAGTAATAAGATACCATCTTGAATTGCACATCGCAAGTACGGTAAATGAAATTTGACATTTTCATTGTTATCTTAATAGTAACAGGTTGCAGAAAAGACGAGCGTTCCGTTCGCATAGGTAGGCCAATAAATTTAATTATCGTCAAAATTAATGTCCTCTGTAAGGTACAGTGATTGTCGGAATGTATTTGTGAAAATATCGTATCAGTTCAGAGGTTTCAGATCAGTAAAAGATTTCACAAAACTGCTATCTTGCAAGTTTTCAAGCAGTTTATCAGAAAGCCAGATGCATTAAATTTGATGTTCATTTGCTGTGTAATTAGAATAATAGTTCTGGTATGAAAAATAAACAGTCAAATGGTTTTTGAAATGATTTGTCTAAAAGTAGGAAATAAAATAGATTAGACAAACATTTGACGCACATTCGAGTGATGCTCGAAATCTTAGACAGTAAGTGAGGTGCCGATTGAGAATTTAAACTTCAGTGTTTTAACTTCATATAGCAATAGTTCCTCAAGGCCACAAAGAGAGCAGATTGCACAGTCTACGTAATACACGAGGTAAATAACCTCTAGAACTCTTTAACCTTCTAACTTGAACACTGAACTTTGAATTCTCAATCGGCACTTCATTTGCTGTACACGAGCATCATTCAGAGTGAGCAAATGTTTCTCTAATCTACTTAATTTCTTACTTTTAGGCAAATTGTTCCACTGAACATTTGATGGTTATCATATCACAGTTTTTAAAAATTTTCGTTTTACTGTTAAATATTACATCACTGCAACTTTCTAAATGCCAAATGGTTAGACCATGGAGAGATGAACCTTTCGGCACTTCATTTACGTAACTAGCAGCGGCTGTTGTGAAATACCGTATTTCAATTTTATCTCAAACCACTAATAAAACTTTTCTTAGTTACTCTGATTACTTTCATGCAATTAAACCACTTTTTGAAAAACTATTCGTCATGCCGGTCAGTGTGATACATACACCGTTTGCCCATTTCCCACTTTTCGTTTGTCTATGAAAATTCTGACAAAATTCTATTGAGTAGTTTCTATAGAGCCTTCTTTTCACTCCGTTCAACCATTTGACCAAAAACGAGTTAGCGCCCCGTATTTGGGCTGC
This sequence comes from Schistocerca americana, assembly GCF_021461395.2. Taxonomy (NCBI): domain Eukaryota; kingdom Metazoa; phylum Arthropoda; class Insecta; order Orthoptera; family Acrididae; genus Schistocerca; species Schistocerca americana. Next base: position 319,576,074 of record NC_060121.1, on the reverse strand, counting down.
GCCTTTTTTCTTGGGGGGGGGGGGGGGGGTAGGAGTGGGGAGGTCTTCATGGGTGGTGTGCTACGTTACGGAGGCCCACAAATTTCAATGCAACCAGAACCGCAGACATGTATCTTCCGTTACTTTATTTTACGAGGTGATAATTAAAACTGTGTGACTACCTCTCGGTGGTAGGACTCAAGAACAGTCTAATATTAATAATTTATGTGAATTATCACCTGAAAAGCGAAGCCTTGTTCTCCAACAGGAAAAAACTTCCTTCGGATTCAGTACCATCACGTATCATGGGAGACCCCACCCCTCGGTCACGAGGGAAAGCGTTAGGTCGCCTACACTCGCTTAATCCAATCTTAAACCCAACATCGATGCTATCCAACCGATGCGGATTAACGCCATTCCTGGTACTTACTAGACCTGTTATAGATTAGGCTTATGTGGGGTGAGGCAATGCTGCCCACGTTCACACTGAAAAACCTCAGCAAGTGCAGAACAAACCTCTCCGTCTTGCTCTGCACCTACCAAGACGTTTCCCCACCAGCGAGCTTCACGAGCAGGCTGACGTTCTATGTTAAAGGACTGCATCAAACAGACCTCTCGGCAATTCTATGGAGAGGCCCAGCGGTCTGAAAATCCATTAACGGCCAATCTGGGCAACCAGATACATTGGTGCCCGACAGCAAAGTGGCCGTGAACAAAGCACGTAATAAGAGCAATACTGTGACAAGAATTACACCTAGACTAGACGCACCAAAAAGAGCAGAATTAAAAATTAAAAAGCGGATGAAAAGAGGAGCTAAGTACGCAAGGCACCACGAGTGCCAGAACTACGGCCGGCCGAAGTGGCCGCGCGGTTCTGGCGCTGCAGTCTGGAACCGCGAGACCGCTACGGTCGCAGGTTCGAATCCTGCCTCGGGCATGGATGTGTGTGATGTCCTTAGGTTAGTTAGGTTTAACTAGTTCTAAGTTCTAGGGGACTAATGACCTCAGCAGTTGAGTCCCATAGTGCTCAGAGCCATTTGAACCATTTTGAACCAGAACTACGAGATCCAGAGATCTCCAGAAAGTCAGGCTACCGCCACGGACACATTCCACTCTATTCAGAAACACATACAGCCACATTTAAGTGCTTGGCTGACTCAACGCCCTTAAAGTAAGACGATGTCCCAGATACAAAATTAATGTCGCTCCAATCCCCGGGTTCCGACCAATATTTTTGGGGAGCCCCCCCCCCCCCCCCCTGCCATAGCTGGTAAGCCCCTTCCAGCTACTCCCAAATGAGATCCCCCATCTGCCCACTATTAGCTTGTCTAGTACTTGCCTGAATAGAACCGCGACTCTTTAATGGGTTGTATCTCGAACAGCCGGCTCCTCTTCTTGGAGTCGAGAATGAAAAGATTTGAAAAAAAAAATTATCTTCCATGCCTATTCAGAACCTAGATCTGGATAACTGGGTCTGCAGCTCGTGGTCGTGCGGGGTAGCGTTCTCGCTTCCCGCGCCCGGGTTCCCGGGTTCGATTCCCGGCGGGGTCAGGGATTTTCTCTGCCTCGTGATGACTGGGTGTTGTGTGATGTCCTTAGGTTAGTTAGGTTTAAGTAGTTCTAAGTTCTAGGGGACTGATGACCATGGATGTTAAGTCCCATAGTGCTCAGAGCCATTTTTTTGGATAACTGGGTGGATGGTTTAAAAATTGTCCTTCGGATATCGAGTGCAGTGTGTCTGCACCACCTCGCTCGATGCAAGATTTATTTGATTGCACATTCAGACACCTGACTGCACTGCAAGCGTACCTAAAAAGCAGTACCAACAATAGTCGGTGCTGTCAGCTGGCGCGTCGTGATGAAATCTGCAGTTCTCTTGTTTGTTTTGAAGCGGTGCAGAACGGACCTTGACACGGCGGCTCTGGCCACAGGCCGCTACAGCCGGGCAGAAATACGGCGCCTGGAATGCTGCCCGCGCTATTCCTGTGTGGAGAATTCGCGTGGGGCCTCGCCAGCTGGCCGGGCCCGCACTGGCCGTGTAGACAGACATTCGGCTGCACCCCATTGTGCGGCCGGTCACGAGAACGGGGCGTGCGCGCTGCCCCCTCCCAGGCACTTGTTGCTTACTCACGCACATCACGGGGTATTCTAAGGTAGCCGGAATCTAAAACTGGACTCACAGGAGAGGTTCAAATCATAGAAAGAGAGAGTGTCAGTCCTCTTTTACTAAAGTCGGCATTGCGCCTTTTGTATTAAATCCGGATGCAATTTCTGTGTTTCATCGTCAATAAGAAGGTCCAAGGGATACAGTAAACCTGAAGTGAAGCATCGGAATCTAAAAACTGGACTCACAGGAGAGGTTCAAATCATAGAAAGGGAGAGTGTCAGTCCTCTTGAACTTGAGTCGGCATTGTACCTTTTGTATTAAATTCGGATGCAATTTCTGTGTTTCATCGTCAATAAGAAGGTGCAAGGTATGCAGTAAACCTGAAGTGAAGCATCGGAATCTAAAACTGGACTCACAGGAGAGGTTCAAATCATAGAAAGAGAGAGTGTTAGTCCTCTTTTACTTAAGTCAGCATTGTGCCTTTTGTATTAAATTGGGATGCAATTTCTGTATTTTAGCTCTGAGCACTATGGGACTTAACTGCTTAGGTCATCAGTCGCCTAGAACTTAGAACTACTCAAACCTAACTAACCTAAGGACATCACACACATCCATGCCCGAGGCAGGATTCGAACCTGCGACCGTAGCAGCAGCGCGGTTCCGGATTGCAGCCCCTAGAACCGCTCGGCCACAGCGGCCGGCGAACATAGCATGTCGTTCTCAGTGGAGAGAAGTCTTCAGAAATTGCAGGTCTATTATTTTTAACTACATGTGATGTAGTAGGCAACATTTGATATGCACGAGGCTTTTCCCGGGTGACGCTAGAAAATTGTAGTGAAATGCAGAAGACCTGAAGAGGATAGATGCTTGGAGCAGAGTGTAGCAACTGATCCTCAACATAAACAAATGTAACGTATTTCGCATACATAGAAAGACTCACTGTTGTATGGCTACGTAACTGCAGAAGAAGCACTGGCAGCAGTTACTTCCCTAAGGATACGGAGGGATTTGAAGGGGAATGATCAGGTAACATTAATCGCAGGTAAGGCAGATAGCGGACAGAGTCATCGGAAGAATACTCGGGAAATGTAAACCGTCAGTAAAGGAAGTAGCTTACACTCGTTCGACCAGTACATGAATGCTGCAGTCATTCTGGGATCCGTACCAGATGGGGCTGATAGGGGAAGTGAAGAAGATCGAAAGAAGAGCAGCATATTACAGGTTCATTTAGTAAACAGGAAAGCGTCACAGACATGATCTACGAACTCTAGTACCGGACGCTGCAAGAGCACAGCGTTCTGCATCAAGGTATGGTTCACTGTTAAAGTTCCGAGGACGTCTGTTCCAAAAGAGTAAACAAATATATTGTTTCCTCCTACATATACCTTGCAAAAAGGCCATGAAGATAAAATGAGAGAGTTTAAAGTCCACACGGGGGCTTACTGGCAATCGTACTTCCTGCGAGGTAATCGCGACTGGAACAGGAAGGGGGGAGGGAGCGAATAACAGTGGTGCACAAAGTACCCTCCTCCACACACCTCAGTGTGGCTTGCAGAGTATGGATGTAGATGTGCACAGAGGTATCCGGATACCTTTGATAAGACGGCGTTTATCACCACTAGTGATGACTGCGATTTTTCTGATTGATTTTGCTTGCCCTCCAGGGATCTGAAGGTAGCCGCTTAGCATTGTGCCCTCTGTCGATACTGGGTACAGGTTTATGAGAGCACAGAGCATAACAGTCAGATACCAAACACGCACCGTTGGATATTACATGAGTTCTGCACGAAGGTCTCTTATAACAACGAAGAAAATCTAATTTTTTCGCAGTCAGCTTGCTACCCTGGATTAGAACACTGCTTGCCACTTTACATAGCGGCCACAACAACGGAAGCTACCGTGATACGCCGTGAGAACTACAGTATCCTGAGCAGAGAACAAAGCCGAGGGGACAGCGGAATAACCCAGCGGGTGGTTTCCTTGAATTCTCGCCTCCCACCATCAGCGCTGCGGGTTGTTTTTTATAGGTGCAGCTAACAGATAGGCTTGGCAGGTAGGTGAGCTGTGGGAACTGCAGGGTCGGCATTCCTGGAACGCAGCACTCAAGCAAGCATCGGGCTGGCATTAGAGGAATGACGTAGTAAAGCTTCGACACACTTCGCTCTGTATAGCCGCCAGTTCCATTGGAACTGATAATGGCACATATGAGAGCCCACTACAAAGCATTGCGCCCAGCCTCACAACGCTAAAATTACATCGTGTGGTTATGCGTAAGTGTCAGATAACAAAGCAAAAGGTCAGGGTTCAATTCGCAGTGGGAGCTACGGTTTCTTCATCCTTTTTAGGGTCCCGTAAGTCAATCGGTTAAAATGGACTCTCATAGGGTCGTTTTGCTGTCCCTCTGTCTGTTTGTCTGTCTGTCAGATTTTTCAAAACACTTTTTCTCAGGAACGGGTTGAAGTATCAACTTGAAATTCATGTCACATGGTTCCTAGGCGATGTAAAGAAAAAAATGATGCTTTTAAGTAAATGCAGTCAAAAGATACGGCCATTTATGTCACTGTTTACAATATATATACACTACTGGCCATTAAAATTGCTACACCAAGAAGAAATGCAGATGATAAACGGGTATTCATTGGACAAATATATTATACTAGAACTGATATGTGATTACACTTTCACGCAATTTGGGTGGATAGGTCCTGAGAAATCAGTACCCAGAACAACCATCTCTGGCCGTAATAACGGCCTTGATACGCCTCGGCATTGAGTCAAACAGAGCTTGGATGGAGTGTTCAGGTACAGCTACTCATGCAGCTTCAACACGATACCACAGTTCATCAAGAGTAGTGACTGGCGTATTGTGACGAGACAGTTGCTCAGCCACCATTGACCAGATGATTTCAATTGGTGAGAGATCTGGAGAATGTGCTGACCAAGACAGCAGTCGAACATTTTCAGTATCCACAAAGGCCCGTACAAGACCTGCAACATGCGGTCGTGCATTATCCTGCTGAAATGTAGGGTTTCACATGGATCGAATGAGGGGTAGAGCCACGGGTCACAACACATCTGAAATGTAACGGCCTCTGTTCAAAGTGCCGTCAACACGAACAAAAGGTGACCGAGACGTGTAACCAGTGGCACCCCATACCATCACGCCGGGTGATACGCCAGTATGGCGATAACGAATAGAAGCTTCCAATGTGCGATGTCGCCAAACACGGATGCGACCATCATGATGCTGTAAACAGAACAGAAAATATGGCGTTTTGCTATTCGTGCACCCAGGTTCGTCATTGAGTACACCATCGCAGGCGCTCCTGTCTATGATGCAGCGTCAAGGGTAGCCGCAGCCATGGTCTCCGAGCTGATAGTTCATGCTGCTGCAAACGTCGTCGAAGTGTTCGTGCAGATGGTTGTTGTCTTGCAAACGTCCCCATATGTTGACCCAGGGATCGAGACGTGGCTGCACGATCCGCTACAGCCATGCGGATAAGATGCCTGTCGTCTCGACTACTGGTGATACGAGGCCGTTAGGATCCAGCACGGCGTTCCGTATTATCCTACTAAACCCACCGATTCCATATTCTGCTAACAGTCATTGAATCTCGACCAACGCGAGCAGCAGTGTCGCGATACGATAAACCGCAATCGCGACCGGCTGCAATCCGACCTTTATCACAGTCGGAAGCGTGATGGTACGCATTTCTCCTCCTTACACGAGGCATCACAACGACGTTTCACCAGGCAACGCCGGTCAACTGCTGTTTGTGTATGAGAAATCGGTTGGAAAGTTTCTTCATGTCAGCAAGTTGTAGTATCTCCACCGGCGCCAACCTTGTGTGAATGCTTTGAATAGCTAATCATTTGCATACCACAGCATCTTCTTCCTGTCGGTTAAATTTCGCGTCTGTAGCACGTCATCTTCGTAGTGTAGCAATTTTAATGGCCAGTAGTGTAAATGGGTACATGAGCCGGCGCCCCTCTCGGTATTTCCTGTTGCGTGCCTTCAATTCAGACGAACTTTAAGAACGAATGGAAAAACTTTGTGGAGTAAATTGGAAAGTAGGCCAAAAATCGTGTATAATAAGAATCCAGCACTGTAATACTGTCATAAAACCGTAGTGCCTTTCTTCAGCGGAATGTTGAGACCTGAACAAAAAGGGAGACGTTGAACAGGTAGAGAGAAAGAAAAAGAAGGTACTACGGCGGATATTTGGTCGAATAAATGTTGGGAGTATGTAGATGGGAAGAAGTAATGAAGAATTCTCTATCCAAATTGAAAAACGGTCTGTTGAGATCAGGACAGGGAGAATTTCATTTTGTGGTTACTTGGTTCGAATGGATCCAGAAAGACAGATTAAAAAAAAAATATTTGGCCATTTCGACAAAAACACCAAAACGCAAATCAGTTGATTTAGGAAAGTGAAAATAGTTTCAGCACAAGTTAACGTTACGAAAGCAGAAATTCTAGACATGCCAACTTTTCGAAATGAGGTTAAGAATTTCAGGATTTTCAGCCACTACTGCAAAGAATTTTTCAAAGTCCACTTATTTTCAAAGTGATGCCTCTGATAAGCTTCTTTGAGTGAGTGGACCTAAAAGATGGAATTCTGATTGGACGAAATTGTTTTCTATGCCACTTTTATTAGTTCAGTCGACAAATTTTTGGTACCCGGAGTCCACAAATCTTGGACTACCACGGTTTTCGCACAATGGCCACCATACTGCCTCTACCCACGAATAACTGACGGCACGATTCATCTGAGGTCGACACGTGTGATTAGGTCGAGACGGTAGGTGTGTGAAGTCACCGCACTCACTGACCAGCCACTCAGCGTTGTTTCAGCCAACGCCCTTCAGCTTCTCTATAGCGACAAACCGATGGTCTTAGGTGCCGGTGTCTCCCGTAGCACATACATTCTTCAGCCTTTCGTAAATGCAACTGGACGTTTCACCTTCTGCAATCAGGAACTCGTACATCAATTTCGGCGATTTTCGGAACTTATATTTATTTATTTACTTATTTAACCTGACTTGACGCTGAATCGTATAATTGCTAGTGAGAAGGACTTCGAGGAAGTGGCTGAACGATGGAGTTGGCACAGAAAGGATTTTGCTCTGATGGGAATGTGTGTTTCTGTCGTGTTGTTCAGACAAGAGCATTAAGGTTGAGGAGAGATACGAGGGACAGTGTTCGTTGATTAGACAGTAAAGAAAAGACAGAGGGTATGGAAATCTCTGCGCTTCTCCGTATTCTATGCAGCCAGGGTATCCGTGCATATGATGGTGAAATACGATCAAACAGGCAAATATCACAGATATAACGAACACAGGCATTCGTAACCAGTTCCAAGAACAGTGAGCTTTCCAGAGAAAGGCCTCTAGCAATCTGGCATCAGTGTAGTCAATGACTGGAAGTATTAGTGTTTCTACAAGTTTCTTTTTCAGGTCAAGGGGGAACAAATAGTTCTTTTACATTTTTGTAGGACATGGAGAAATGCTATGCCTTCTTGGACACTGCAGCTATGTGCTCAGCCCAATTTAGATTTTGGTCTGTTATTACTCCCTGACTCTTTGCTGATATTTGTCCCATTTATGGTTGAAGACAGCAGGGATCCCCTATGTTTCGGACTAATGAGCCTACAAAGACCAGTCAGTTTTGGATGGATTGAGTTTTAACCCCATATTCTGCGCCCATTTTAATAGTGCACACGGCTCGGTAGTGAGATTCTCAACAGCTTAAGGTTATTATATTAGTTTTGCACTTAGATACAGTTGGAGGTCATCAGCGTATGGGTGGTATTTGCAGTAGGACAGAACTGATGATACGTCATTGCACGGTGCTGCCATCTAATGATGCAAGTCGCTTTTAATGGAGTGAGATGCGGAGGAAGAGTTTGTGGAAGTGCGCCAAATTCATGATTACTACATTACCAGATCAAAGGAGCAAGTTTCAGCACTTCGTGCTTTATCTTCAACTCTTTTTTTGTATATGTGCTCTGTCCAAAAAGTTTTTGTTCAAGCGTCAGAGTGGAACGAAAACAAGACTACCTAGAAATAAGACAGTGGATTTTTGTCCGAATTTTCGTAGCCAAACGAAGAGTGGGAAACGGACAGCTGTGGTATCAAATTGGCGAACGTGAGGTCTACTTTCGCAAGAGAGATTTGATTGCTTGAACGTAGGGTGGTTAAGAAGAGGTTAACCAGAGATCTGAGGGACAATTACATGATGGGTTTTTATCGGAATTTTGACAGGCAAACGAACACTTCAAAATGGATGAATTGGGTGTCAAATTAACCAGCATGAGATCTAGTTTTGCAAATAAAAGGTTTAATTGCTTGAAATCAATTATGTAATTAAGAAAAACGTGATTAGTGGTTTTAGGTAATTTTTTAAGCATTTTAATAGCCAGCCGAAAAGTGGAAATTGGACAAATGGGGGATGAAACTGCAGTCGTTGGTCTAGTTTTGCAAAAAAAAAAAAAAAAAAAATTTAATTCCTTGAAAGTAATAAGAGCGATTAAGAAAACGTTAATTCGTGATTTGAGGGAATATTGAAATATTTCACGACCAGCTGCTGTTGGCAGTGTAAATAACATCTCAAAAAGTTCATCTCTCTCCTAGGCACAAAACGTTATGTTGGTGGTGAATTCTATAGTTCTTTCTTTCATGTCGAAAAATTAAATAAATGTCGAATTACAGTGTAAGCTGAAACTTACCATCTTTCTCTTGATCTACATATTTTAATAATAATAATATACCGCTAGAACAAAAGTAAAAAAAACTGAAAAGGAATGGTCAAATTTTTTGTCAAAAAGTAAGAAATAAAATAGATTAGAGAAGCATTTAACGCGCCTCATTTGCTGTAAGTTACACGATTTCGAGCATCATTCAAATGCGCGTCATATTTTACTATAAAAAATTTTAATTCTTACTTTTTGACAAATCACTGCACAAAATATTTGACCTTTTTGAAAAAAGTTTTTGTTGCGACAACACAACTTGCGGAGGTTCCTGTGAATAACCAAAACATGAATTTTCCTATTATGGGCATGCAGTGTGGTAGCCATCTCTCAGGTGGGTTCAAATGGCTCTGAGCACTACGGGACTTAACTGCTGAGGTCATCAGTCCCCTAGACTTAGAATTACTTAAACCTAACTAACCCAAGGACCTAACACACAGCCGGGCGAAGTGGCCGTGCGGTTCTAGGCGCTACAGTCTGGAACCGCGTGACCGCTACGGTCGCAGGTTCGAATCCTGCCTCGGGCATGGATGTGTGTGATGTCCTTAGGTTAGTTAGGTTTAATTAGTTCTAACTTCTAGGTGACTGATGACCTGAGAAGTTAAGTCGCATAGTGCTCAGAGCCAGCCAGACAACACACACATACATGCCCGAGGCAGGATTCGAACCTGCGACCGTAGCGGTCACGTGGTTCCAGACTGTAGCGCCTAGAACCGCTCGGCCACCCCGGCCATCTCTCAGGTGGGAGTCGTACCCACGAACACCACTTTATGACGCTTTTTATGTCCGTCCTTGTGACTGGAGGTCTGCAGGACTACGGCCGTTCAGTACTGTAAGAAAACGAAACACCTACAGCGGTCCTTATAATGTCAACGGTAGAAGAGACAACACCACAGTTACAGGTAGTCTGCGTAGACCCGTTATGTCGGCCACTGATGCATCGTGTATACGGACGGTGTTAACCCCTTCAGCATCAGCTGAGGCCTGAAGATGGCGCACTGAAGCACCGAAACTGGCAGCCGCACAATAAATGACATCATAATGACGGCTGTACGTGTTTCATTTTCTTACAACTTTACGACCTGGCTTTGCGGCCATGAAAACTGGAAGCAGTTGTAGATACGTGTTGTGGTTGAGACGATCAAGTTTCCGAAAACGAGAAACCAGGCTGCAGGCAGCGGCGCGGTCGAAGGCAGCGCGACGCGGCGGTGTGGCCGGCGCATGACGGGTCATCGCCCGGGCCGGCCCGCGTCGCCAGAGTACTGTAGACCACTGGCCGCGGCGCTCACCGTTACCAGCCGTCGCGTCGCACGCTCATCTCGATGGACAGCGCGTCCAACAGCTCCGTCAGTAACAGGACCGCTGTAATGGTCATCTCTCTGATATAGGAGCGGACGTAACAGGATACCACTGATGCCCAGAGTTGCAATACGTATAGTTTACCCTAATGCATACAGACCTTCTCGTAGTACTTACCGCGAAGCGCGCTAGCTTGTAGGGGTGGGGGGGAGGGGAGTCACGCCCGGATCGAATCAGCGCAGCTAATTAACGACGTTGGTGTGATATACGGCTGCTGCTATCGATATATCGGTATTTGAGATAAATGTAGCGACATACAGGGTGTTACAAAAAGGTACGGCCAAACTTTCAGGAAACATTCCTCACACACAAAGAAAGAAAATATGTTATGTGGACGTGTGTCCGGAAACGCTTACTTTCCACGTTAGAGCTCATTTTATTACTTCTCTTCAAATCACATTAATCATGGAATGGAAACACACAGCAACGGAACGTACAAGCGTGACTTCAAACACTTTGTTACAGGAAATCTTCAAAATGTCCTCCGTTAGCGAGGATACATGCATCCACCCTCCGTCGCATGGAATGCCTGATGCGCTGATGCAGCCCTGGAGAATGGCGTATTGTATCACAGCCGTCCACAATACGAGCACGAAGAGTCTCTACATTTGGTACCGGGGTTGCGTAGACAAGAGCTTTCTAATGCCCCCATAAATGAAAGTCAAGAGGGTTGAGGTCAGGAGAGCGTGGAGGGCATGGAATTGGTCCGCCTCTACCAATCCATCGGTCACCGAATCTGTTGTTGAGAAGCGTACGAACACTTCGACTGAAATGTGCAGGAGCTCCATCGTGCATGAACCACATGTTGTGTCGCACTTGTAAAGGCACATGTTCTAGCAGCACAGGTAGAGTATCCCGTATGAAATCATGGTGGTGAATCGAGGAAGTACAGTACATACTGACGAAACTAAAATGAGCTCTAACATGGAAATTAAGCGTTTCCGGACACATGTCCGCATAACATCTTTTCTTTCTTTGTGTGTGAGGAATGTTTCCTGAAAGTTTGGCCGTACCTTTTTGTAACACCCTGTATAACGACGATCTACTTTGCCGCTGTATATCCATATCAAAACGGCTAAATCGAGTGCCGATATTTTTATTTTATATTTTTTCACAATTTTCGCTGAATATTTGAAGTTGTTCTTTTGAAATTATAGAAGGACATAATTTTACTTTCTCTGTGAGTGAGTTGAAGCAAGTACATGTGGCACGAAAGTAGTAGATGGAATAACAAGATTTCCTATGTGAAGAAATACCTCACCAGTTGCGCCAAAAACAATTTTTAACGCAATTAGTGTGCTGTTTATTCACATCGGCGTTGCTCAAAAACAGTTGCTATAAAAGATGAACAAAAATCAAAATAAGAAGACTGGTCTTTGCGGTGGGTGGAGACGTGTTTGGGGAAATGATGACGTAATCGACGCTCGGCGCTACCAGTAGAAACTTCAGCGTTTCACTTCGCCACGCAATTTCGACACTACATCAGCTAGATCGCTGGCGCTGGCAGAAATGGGGGGGAAAAAAACACATACACACACACACACACACACACACACACACACACACACACACACAGGGAAGTCAACATTGAAGTGTTTTGGACAAACCCAATACGTGACGAAGCCGAACGATGGACCCATCGGACACCTTTTATTGTGCCACTTACACGTAGTTAGTATTGTTAGCAAAGTGGTTATCGTTTCCTTTCAATTATTGCTCTAAGGGAGATAGGCAGGCTGCTAACTTGTTGATATAGAATATCTAATAATATATCAATAATTAAATACACAGCTCTAAGACCGGCAGTATATTTACAGCTTGCAGCCGATATTTTTGTAAAAATGTTCCTCGATGTATCGATATTTTTCGTTTATATATATCGACAGCCAATAACCATACTTTTTAATCCCGATATATGCGATTCTCGATATTTTTAAAACATCAACAGTCCTACTCTGGTACACCGGTCAGTTTGTGTGTGGTTATATACGCTTTTTCATACCGCTTAAGCCGTCCTCACAAGGGACGAGAAAGAGCCCTTGGACGTGGAGCTGGTCGCGTATTGTCACGTCACAGCATGGAATTCCACGTTCCGCAGCACTGTTTTGTGTGATATATTAAATATGGCAAGACAGATTTTTGCTTCGTGGAGAGAAAAGTGGCCATTCAGATGCAAAATAGCGTACTACGTGACAACGAGAACTTACGAGACGTCATATTGTATTTTGTCCGGTTGCATTGCGTGAAAGCCCACATGTAGTGTGTTTCAAATTATGTATAACTTACGTCCTAGAAATATATACTGTTTCAAAGTACCTTTACACACTGAGGATCTCACGAAAATGCGTCGTTACAGGTACAATTTGTTGTAATAAAATGATGGGAAACGTCATGTTAACTGTTAAAGAGTTTTCGTATATGGTAGTTTTCGTATTATAATTTGTGTGTCATAAAAATATGTCATCTGAACGCAAAGGCAAATTGAAAATTTATGATAACACGTTCTTCTTGGTCCGATTTGTCATAAGTAAGTGTCAGTTAATGACAAATCGCCCTTCAATTGATGGTAACATGACAGACGTCGTCGTATGTTACACAAGTTCAGTTCACTGCAGTCAACAGTCAACTCAAGTGTCCTGAATATCCAAATAATATTTCACATTTTCTTAAAGATTGTGGAACTTTCTTATTAATTTTATAGAAGTATGTTCTGTAATATTCCATGTTATTTAAATGTAGGAACACTCCGACTCTTGAGTGTATTTGTTCGATTTTGTGAACGTGCAAGGGAACGTAGACCAATGAATTGCAATATTGCTCTCTACGTCACTGTTCGATTCGATCGCAATTCAGTGTTTGCGCAAAAAAAAGTTCAAGATTCACGCACACACACACACACACGAACTTCAGAAAATATAACAGTTAGGTTGCAAGAGCTTGCCCGACATGCAGTAGAATATTTTACTCTTTCAAGTCTTGTATTTGAAATGTCGGCAGCTCGTGGTCGTGCGGTAGCGTTCTCGCTTCCCGCGCCCGGGTTTCCGGGTTCGATTCCCGGCGCGGTCAGGGATTTTCTCTGCTTCGTGATGACTGGGTGTTGTGTGATGTCCTTAGGTTAGTTAAGTTTAAGTAGTAAGGGGACTGATGACCATAGATGTTAAGTCCCATAGTGCTCAGAGCCATTTGAACCATTTTGTATTTGAAATATTCTAAAAATTTTGCTGCTTAAATAGGAGTGAAGAATCGCCTAAGGGTTTTATTGAAAAGTGAGAATGATGAAATATATTTCAGGGTTCCGTACCTCAGTTGTCCCGGTGTCAGTCCGTCTTAAAGACCCCTCATTTTAGGTACAGTTAGATGAATCAAGTTGAAATTTAGGTCAAATGCTGAGGTCTATCGTCCCTTGGCAGCGTTAAAAATCTTCTAAATCGATGCAATCAACAGAGATGGCCATTTATGTCACATTTTTTGATACTCGTAAACTCACTCTTATGTGGAAGTCTGCTATAAATTTGTACTACACTATTTTTAATGAAGACCCTCCGAGCCTTACTGGCTGGACATGGAACCTTTCTTTTTGCCCTATAACACTTTGATGAATGCTGACGTTTTTATTTGTGTATACTACAGGCAGGTAACATCCTTGCCGCAGTGGCTACACCGGTTCCCGTCAGATCACCGAAGTTAAGCGCTGTCGGGCGTGGCCGGCACTTGGATGGGTGACCATCCGGCCGCCATGTGCTGTTGCTATTTTTCGGGGTGCACTCAGCCTCGGAATGCCAACTGACGAGCTACTCGACCGAATAGTAGCGGCTTCGGTCACAGAAACCCATCACAACGACCGGGAGAACGGTGTGCTGACCACACGCCCCTCCTATCTGCATCCTCATCTGAGGATGACACGGCGGTCGGATGGTCCCGATGGGCCACTTGTGGCCTGAAGACGGACTGCACACTACTACTACAGGCAGAACAACGTGACTAGCATTAGAACAATGGAACAAATGTGCTGTTTAATAGGGCTAACGAAGAAATTTTACGTGCGTCCTTGTTCGTAAACAAACTGTGTTTGAGCGAGATGCAGCCGAACCCTGCATGTTGACCGCGTTGCTGTCGCAAATTGTGCTGGCAGTGAGAAACACGTCCCGTGTGAAGAGTGCGTAGACGCTGACGGCACGACGCCACGGAATATCTGAGAGCTCGGGACAATGCGAACATTTCAAACGGCCAAGTGCTGCCACCGTGCAGCGCGGAGCCCTCTGCGCGAGTAGAGGTTTGTGACGCCAAGCGCGTGCGGCTGCAGCGTGCAGAGGCGCCGCGCTCCAAGGCCGCAGCCAGCGGAACGTGACGTCACCCGGCGATGAGTGCGCTCGCGCAGGTATACAGGTACACTCCCACCCAGTGCCCACCTGCGGCACAATGGGCCGCCTGGGAAGCGGGCGGAACCGCCGTGGGAGCCAGCCGCTCGTACTGTGCGAATCTCGTGGCCACGCTTATCCCCAAGTGAGCGCACAGCCGTATTTTGTTTATGCCCTATTCTGTTACGACAGCTTACTGAAAAACAGAGAGAGTTTAACGAAGAGACATACATTGCTTTTTATTTATGATGTGAGAGAAAAATTACTGAAAATAATGGAGAGAAACTAATTAAGGAATAAAATAAATACGTTAATTTGGTTAGGAAAAGCGTATGTTGTGAAAACATAAAACTAGAAGTTTAACTCTTCTATTAACTTTTCTCAAAATAAAAACCACTAAATAAATGAAATAAATAAAATCTTTAAACCAATAAAGAACATACAAAATTCAAAGACAAGGGTTAAAAATCCTTCAAGCTAAATATATTACTTTATCATAACGAATTCGGGGTAAAGATCCTCGAACTCAAATAAACCCAAAAGATATAATAGCAAGCTTAATAAAAAGTGTAAAAGAATAAAAATCACCACCCAAAAAATTAAAGCTAACAACATTCTCGTAAAAACAATTCTAGTATATTCACCCAAAAAAATTTAAGCAAAAACCACCTGCACCATATTCAATATCGTCAAAGTTATTAATCCAACGCCGGCCGAAGTGGCCGTGCGGTTAAAGGCGCTCCAGTCTGGAACCGCAGGACCGCTACGGTCGCAGGTTCGAATCCTGCCTCGGGCATGGATGTGTGTGATGTCCTTAGGTTAGTTAGGTTTAATTAGTTCTAAGTTCTAGGGGACTTATGACCACAGCAGTTGAGTCCCATAGTGCTCAGAGCCATTTTTTTTCAAAATTAAATATCTCGAAAACAAAGATCGATAGAGGAATGCAGTAAACGGTGTGTTTATTGTGAAAGCTGTAAGAAGTTTATACAGCAGTTTGAAATAATAGTTACAAAAGCTGCTAACAGATGGCGCTGTACGCTGTACAGCTCATATCAGCGTACATAAGTGAAATAATCGTATGAAAACAATCATTGCAAACAAATCACATCACAATGTTTTCAAAATGTTCACCATTGGCACTACAGAGGTGGCGCAAACGAAGAATGAAATTCGCTATCACATTTCGTAGTGTCTCAACCGAAATGGATTCACATGCCACAGAGATCGCCGACTCAAGCTCGTCCAGCGTGGAGGGATGCTTCGGGTAGACCATGTCTTTCACTGTGCCCCACAAAAAAAGTCACAGGGAGTCAAATCCGGCGCATATGGAGGCCAATACATGCCTCCACCAGTAAATTTGGGATATTCCAAAGCAATGACTCGATTCCCGAAGTATTCCTCAAGAAAGCGAAACACTTGTTCGGTCCGATGTGGTCGGGCTCCATCTTGCATAAACCATTTAGTACCTGGTCGATCCTCTAACGCTTGCTGTGTGGCGACAAATTGTTCCAAAATTGCAACGTAACGTGCACCAGTGACCGCTTCTCGAATGAAAAAAGGGCCAATAATGCCTCTGCTGCATACTGCAGCCCACACACTAACTTTAGGAGAATACAGGGGTTTCGCTTCACACCAATATGGCTTTTCGGAACACCAAAGTCGCCAGATCTGCTTATTCACGTATCCATTCAGGTGGAAGTGTGCTTCATCTGTAAACCAGATGCAGCCAACATCAAATCCTTCACTATCAAACATTGTGAGCATCGGATTAGCAAAGGCAACCCTTTGTTGCACAGCTCGTACGGGTATGGCCTGGTGCGTTTGAATTTTGAATGGAAACATGTGTAGGCTCTTTCTCAGTATTTTCTGCATGCTGGAACGCTTCAAACCAGCCTCAGATGCAATTCTACGGACGGATGACATTGGATTTCGCTGAATAATTCCAGAAACTGTGGCGATATTTTCGGGTGTAACTGCGGTTTGCTTGCAGCCAACATGCCCCACTAGATCATCAGTTACGCTGCCTGTTCGTTGAAATTTTGCGAAGAGCGTACGAATGGTTTTCGCATCGGGTCCTTTTGGAACATTAAATCGTGCTTGAAAACTTCGTCTTGTTGCCGTAGGACTCTCTTCTAACCTGTGGTACTCTAGCACCAGAAAAACGCGTTGTTCAATGGAGTACATGGTTTTATTCTCATCCTTCGGTACGCTAACCTCCTTTCACGTTTCAATAGTGGAACTGATCGCTCTGGGCTTCGGATCACTATTTATACTAGGCATTACGTATGGCGATTACAGCGCCATCTGTTAGCAGCTTTTGTAACTATTATTTCAAACTGCTGTATGAACTTCTTACAGCTTTCGCAATAAACATACCGTTTACTGCATTCCTCTATCGATCTTTGTTTTCGAAATATTTAATTTTGAAATCAGGGAGTCCTTTTCTGGACACCCTGTATCATTGTTTTTATAAAACATTTTTATGGCTAATGCACGCCGTTCCACTGATCCTTGATTACTAAAATACCGGACTGTTTACTCGCTGTCACGAATCCGCAGTGCCGCCACCTGCCATGGCTGCCACTACTCATTTCAAAGATTCCCGTTATTATATGTCACCCTGTATTTTCATGTAGCTTAATGGTGGGATCTGGAGATCGGTTCACTGTGACTAGAACATTCTAAACACTTTAACGTATTGCCTTGTGTGTTAGTTTTTTGTGCGTCGAAAAATTAATTTATTTGCGTACCAAATAACTAACTCGAAGGGCAATACGTTAAAGTGTTACCTATCTCCTTGTCGCAGTGAAGCAACCTCCAAGAGCCCAGCATCATGTAACCTTCTGCATGCCTTATCTGAAGGTGAGACTAAAAAGCTCGAGAACTTGTTCACAAAAATAAAGTAATATTTCAAAAGTGACTGACTTCAGGGACGTAGCATAGTTGTTGCAACTACATATGTGGTACTTACATTTTATAATAAGAATACCACAAAGCTTGTTAGGCTAATAACTGTGACTTTACCATTTTTACGTATACCGAAATGATATCATTAGCACGGTGTGTGTACTCAAGTTGTAAGATGATCTTTTTTTTTTTTTGAGTCATGAGTATTCTGACTGGTTTGATGCGGCCCGCCAAGAACTCCCCTCTTGTGCCAACCTTTTCATCTCAAAGTAGGACTTGCAACCCACGCCCTCAGTTATTTGCTGGATGTATTCCAATCTCTGTCTTCCCCATTACCAACCGAGATTGATAAACTGATTTATAAATATTTTTGTGATCCGCAGGTGGAATAAAATTCTACAAATATCTTCCTGCATCTCTGGGAAAATTTTGCCGCGTCGCAACTTGTGTCGTATTGTTGCTTTACTATTTTGCACTGGCCCCAGTGGTATGTGCGTGCTTTGCTAATTCTCGAGGAAACAGACAGACAACCACGTGAGTGACTTCCATTTTTTAATAGTTTCCCCTAATTACATTTTAGTCATGCCTTTTGATTCTCCACTACAGATCTATCTCCGTTGTTATCCAGAGCGTCCATCTGATCTTAGACTGAAAGTTGAGAAGTTTTTTTTAGATATTCAGTGTGCAGGTAAATTAGCTGTAGTCCATTAATTTTGGTCTTGAAAAATTGTTTGCAAATCACAGTCTAGCTGACTGTGTTCTCCTTCCATCTGGAAATGCGGCCAACTGAAAAAGATAAGATCAGTGGAACCTTTTTCTCTACCTTCACAGATCGTGTCCCACTCGATGTAGATGATTGGGATATGGACCACAATCTCTTAATACGAGGGCTATCGAAATGTAAGATTCGATTGGTCGCGAAATGCAATCCAGTGTGAAAATCAAAATCGTTTTATTTGCAACAGTTAGGTACCTCTTCTAGCTACTTCTGTACATAGTCGCCGCTCCGTCATAGAAGGCAGCCGCCTGTGCTTTCTGCCAATTATCTATGCTAGTCTACAGCTCGTTGTATGTGCCACAATATTTCTTCATAGCCAGCGGTTCATGCGAACAGAGTTGAAACTCAGAGGAAGCCAGTGACGGGCTGTATTGTGGGTGATGAATTGAAAATGCTGCGGGAGCGTCTTCATTGCCCCTGCAGAGTGTGACCGAGAATTGTCATAAAGAAGGAAACGCATGACAGTTATGTTATGTGGGCTGCATGACATCAGGCGAAATCTCTCAGCAGGCCGTCATATCTGCCGTGAGATACTATCTATGCATGTTTATGTGCTCACTGCGCATTCGGAATTGAAAAGAACGACGTGACGCTATCTACGAGCATACTAGAAACACTGACAACAGATTTGTGCAAAGCTTTTTAGGAAATTCACTGTGGTTTCCATTTCGCGCCAGGTCGGATATTACTTTCCGAATACCCTCATAAATGCACCATACCTCATACAGGATCAATTACCATGCGTAGTGAGCCTATTCTAAATGTACAAAGTTTTGCATCAGGTGCAGTATTAACCGGAAGAAAGCTATCGCCATGGATAGAAACCTATGAGAAACTGGGTCGTTCCAGCCACAGGGAGCTGGCCAACGTTCTTGGCAAAGTTTGAGAAGACAGTGCTGGGTCGTGTGCAAGAAGATGCATCACTAAGCATCTCCCAGCTTGCCCGTGGAATGTATAGTTCGAAGAATACATTGCGGAGAGTAGGCTATTTCTAAGGCAGCAAATACACTCCTATTGTAAAAAGACCGTAAATCAGTTAATGAGGAATATATCCTACGAAAAGAACATAGTCAATTTCCTAATCCATTTGGCGGCAAACTTGAATTTAATTAAAAGTTAATTAAAGACTTGTCTCCAATACCGAGCGGTAAAATTCATATAATTAGACTCGGGTGAGCCACCGCAGTAAGGGGGAATAAATAAAAAATCTCGCAGCAAAATTAATTTACCAGCGTAAAAGTCATAACTGTGGCCCTAGAATTCCCATTTGAAGGCATTTAAAAAATTTTCACCTCTACGGGAGCCGTTAACAAGGCCAAAGAATGCTAAATGTTAAAAATAACGTGACCATTTCTACCGATCCGTCTTCTGTGTAATGTTAGTTTTATATTATGAGTCACATGATGACTGAAATGTCCGTGTTAAACGGTATTATATATCCCTGATTAGATCAGATTAGATTAGATTTACTTTCATTCCAATTGATCCGTAGTGAGGAGGTCCTCCAGGATGTGGAACATGTCAGAAAAACAACAATACATGACAAATATTTACAACTAAAACAAATAAACTAATGTACCATTCCACAGGTCCCAAGTGGAATGATAGTCATTTTTTAATGAACACTATACAACTACTATAATACTTATTTACAGTGAACACATTACTGCACTGAAATGGTGCAGAAGTTAGATTGTACTTACACACACACACACACACACATATATATATATATATATATATATATATATATATATATATATATATATATATATATATTACTGAGGAATTCATCAATGGAATAGAAGGAGTTGGCCACCAATAAATCCATTAGGCTTCTCTTAAAGTGAATTTCATTGGTTGTTAAGCTTTTTATGTCTGCTGGCAAGTTATTGAAGATGTGTGTTCCTGAATAACGCACACCTTTTTGTACAAGGCTAAGTGACTTTAAATCCTTGTGAAGATTATTCTTATTTCTAGTATTGATTCCATGAATTGAGCTGTTGGTTTGAAAAAGTGATATATTTTTAATGACAAATTTCATTAAGGAATAAATATATTGGGAAGCAGTAGTTAGTATCCCTAGTTCCCTAAACAGGCTTCTGCAGGATGTTCTTGAGTTCACACCACATATAACGCTTACTGCACGTTTTTGTGCCTGGAAAATTTTAGCTTGGCTTGATGAATTACCCCAAAAAATAATCCCATATGACATTATGGAATGAAAGTAAGCATAGTATGCCAACTTTTTCATTTTTATATCCCCTACATCTGATAAAATTCGCATTGCAAACAGAGATTTGTTAAGACGCTTCAGCAGTTCTGTGGTGTGCTCCTCCCAATTGAATTTATTATCTAGCTGTAATCCCAAGAACTTAACACTGTCCACTTCTTCTATCTTCTTGTCATCGTATGTTAGACATATACTCGTGGGACACCCCTTACAAGTTCTGAACTGCATGTAGTGTGTTTTTTCAAAGTTTAGTGACAAAGAATTGGCAATGAACCAGTGATTAATGTCCGCAAATATTTTATTAGCTGATCTTTCTAAGACTACTCATGTTTTGCTATTTATTGCAATGTTTGTATCATCGGCAAACAAAACGAACTAGGCATCTGGTAATGTTACTGATGAAAGGTCATTGATATACACAAGAAGCCCAAGGATCATCTTCCAATAACACTGGAAGTTCGTTTTCAAGAAAGTATAGATAAAGTGGCTCTGTAAGACGATGCGGCAGCGCAGAAGGCCCAATCTATCATACCACACCACACGTTTATAGAGAAGCATTCTTGAAAATGGGTCTCCAGAAAGGAATTTCAGCTTTCGTCCAGTCACCGATGTGACGTAAGACAGTTGTACCTGAAATGTGATCGCCCGGTGTCGGCTGATAAATACGATATTGCAGTGCCCTTGTTATTCCGAATTACGAGTACAATGCAATGTTCCTTCGGACATATATGTATTATTTATTCGCCCACAGCGGACAAGCGACTTTCAGTTAAAATGCCTCCCCTAACTGGAATATACATAATGAATGTACGAGTGCAGGTAGCAGACACATGGTTGATGACATATGAAGGTTCGGGTCTGGCAGTGCGTCGTGCTCGGATAGCCGAATGGTGAAGCGACCACTAGCGATAAGCGGAGAATCCGGGTTCGAGTCCCTGTCTGGCACAAATTTTCATTGTTGTCATTCCATTATACAGTGATAGTTGTCCTTATTCGCAACTGCGAATACATTTCATGTATCTCATGACGGTTGTAGCCACCACAGTGCCTGCATCGTAATTCGGAATAGCACAAGGACTACAACATCGTATCGCAGGAGTGTTGTCATTGAAGCGTTACGAGTGAAACAAGCTTCGTCGTTATACAGTAATAATGGGTTAATCGACGACTTGCAGTTAGCCAAAAATAAAATTCCAGTCGTCTACCTTCATGTTCTCTTCGAAGGTGTTGAATTCGCTGTAAAAGATAAGGATAGAGGCTGTGTATACGTAATATCCGCCGTATTTTTGTATATGGAACAAGTGATACGTGTAGAAACTCTACGTGTTCTTGTTGAAGGACTACTTCTACCAACTGCATAATGTCTTTTACGTCATCCACACGAGATAAGGCAGCCAGACACTGCACAATTCTCACACAGTTTAATGAAAACACCAGTGCACGCTGCTGTATCTGCTATTCCGCGGTTAGGAAGTCGTCTTCCATGTTCTTTAAAAGTATCATCCATGACAAAACCCATATACAAATACGATATCGGCATACTCAGCTACTACAAATACGTGCGGCAGGCTGAAACAACATACAGTGATGTAATTTTTTGTTGCATTCAAAACATCTGTTACAACCGTTGAATGTATTATTGAAATTGGCTTGATTTCTTTCTGTTTCTATAGTAACCAAACACACACAATAATTTGTATCAAGTTTATTTTTTCTCTTGATTTATTTCTACAACACAAGCTACTATTTACATTTTAGCACGTACTTGAGGAACCGGGTGGAAGCATGAGCGTTTATCTCAGAAGAAACACTGAATATTAATTTTATGACATAACGGTGATAGCTTTTAGTGTTCGCAGATACACAGTTACCTCATCTGAATCCACTGTTGCCATTTAATATTTTACCAGGCCTCAAAGTGTCTTAATCACCGTTTTGCATCGTGTAGGCACTGAGAGAACTAAATTTTTCATTTATTCTTCGCTTAGTTCATGAAATCATAGACGCATAGGAGTCTCCAACAGTTCCAGTCTATTCTTCTTTTTTGCGACGACATGTCCCATAACCACCCAACAGTTCTCAATAGGACTGATATCGGGGCTGTTTCCAGGCGATTATAATGTTTGTCTAAGGAAAGTTTTTACCTGAAATGTAGATATGCATAACAATTAAACTGGAACATCATCTGCTTCATGCTTGATGTAGACATTGATCACAAGGCTAACCTTGAAAGTTCTGTCGCAAGAAGGAGAATCATCCTGAAAAATGAAACTGGAAACTTCTCCAAAATGATCTCGTATTGTGGTCATAAACTTCCTTTCAAGGATGCTGATTTATAAATTTACATTGACTGTGCCATTTATGAAGTCCAGACGACCAACCTACTCCGTGGGTAGAAATGCAACCCCCGACCATCTGTCCTACTGGATGTTTGACTATATTACACACGAAGGCAATCTAACAGTTCTATTGGTTACTGGGACGTCACAAATTTCTCCTGAGTCTCGTTTTAGTTCAGTGTTGGCAGCGACGATCCGTGAGAGAAAGTCTTTTCAGTGTCGCATCTTGTTTGACGGTAGATGTCATTTCTCCACCTTTTCCTTTCTCACGGTCAACGTTCCCTTCATCTCTGTAATTTCTTTTAAATAACGTCGAAAATGTAGACTGACTAAAACATATCTTAGAGGATGTCTCTCTTGTGTTGAGACCAACTGACGCTGCCCATCGTTTCACTCCAATATGTCAAAACAAAATGACTGTATAAACACTGTTTCATTGTAGATGACAACGATGGAAACAAGGTGTTGTATATTAATGGAGACATGTGATAAGAAGTCAAGCAATAGAGGCAAGAATATGTAACCGACGATTTAGCAAAAAGACAAAATTATGAAGTAATAATTGGTGATACAATAAATAATTCCACCACTGTAGTAGAATCGGCCAACAAATCACAATCGTAGTCGAAGAATTCAATTGCATAAACTCAAGCACAACTTACAGCAACATTAACTTCAAAAGAGAATTGACAATCGATTAATAAACCAAAAGCAACTGGAGCACCAACACGACAAATAAAAATTTATCTATGTAACCAACTATATATATTACTGTAACCAATAAAATGTGGACAGTTGTTATATGGAATGTTTTATTAGAATTAGTCTATATTACCACCTCCTAAAATATTTACAATTCCTCCCTGTATACGTTGAATGTGATGCATGAACTACATCGAGAGAAGAGGTAGATGCCAACTCAGTATATCAGTATATTCCACGGAACTCCACGGAAATGAGCCGCAGCTTACGGGTCGAAACGAGTGCCACATCAAAAAAAATGGTTCAAATGGCTCTGAGCACTATGGGACTTAACTACTGAGGTCATCAGTCCCCTAGAACTTAGAACTACTTAAACCTAACTAACCTAAGGACATCACACACATCCATGCCCGAGGCAGGATTCGAACCTGCGACCGTAGCGGTCACGCGGTTCCAAACTGACGCGCTTAGAACCGCACGGCCACACCGGCCGGCGAGTGCCACATCACAGTCCTCCATGCGCACAGGCGAGAGCTGCTGTTGGAGGGAAACTTTTGAGGAGGTTGACGGACATGACGTCCCTGAGTGAGCTTTCTCGCCTCCCCACGGGCTACCGGCGTCTGCGAGAGGAAAAGTCCTGCAAAAAGCGGCAGATTCGGCGGAAACAAGCTTTCTCCGGGCACGAGGATCTAGCCGTCAGTACGGAAACAACAAGATGACGAACTCACGAGCGCCGCCCAGTGCGTCGAAACGAGCGCCTGGATTTTTTTGTACTTACACGTCCTTTTCCTTAGTTCCCACGCACGTCAAAAGTGTAATTGTTCGCTAATTATGTTCTCAGGCTTTCTTTTTATTGTTCCATATTTTTACAGATTTCGCTGTTAAGGTAAGTCTTTACAGTTTTAACTTAAGATTATATACGAGTAAAACGACGTATTATTGCTTTTTTTCCCTTCATATTTCCCCACTCTTTCAGTAGGTCTCTAAAAGTATTTGAATCTGACTTACCATAAATTTTTGGACAGCAAGTAATTTATCTATTACACTAGTAATGGGCTCCGTATACTGTCGATATCGACAGCGGGCTTTTAATACGAAAATTTTCAGTCCGTGAAACACGTGCTTGGCTCATTTCCCACAGGTTCTTCGGTAACAGTACGAGAGGTTCAAAATGATTTCACTGAATCTAAAATCGAAAATGCTCTGGAATACACATGACAACTTCGGCTTCCTTACCAGCTGCGTCGAAGAATTAGAATCTGTCGGGTTGTCTTTGCGGAAATCACTAGAAATTGAGAATGTAACATCCAAGCTGAGTGGCATAAGAGGTGATATTGAACAGAGGATAGTGAATAGCTTTGACGCTGTTTTGGCAAGAGATCCTGATTACTCGACTTTCGCTATTGTCTGCAATATCGTCAGTATATTTAATTTCCTAAAATGTGCATCATCAACCTACAAAACCACTCTTCCTGAGCGGCAACATTTTATGACTGCAGAGAATTTGGAGAAATACCTGTTTGTTCATAGTGTTTCAGAATAAAAGATATGGTGCGGTTCCTAAGCAATTTCAATGAAGATAGAAATATTGGTAAACACTTACGACCAAATTAATTTTCTAACACTTGCGCAGGTTCAAAATAAAGAAAATGAGTAATTTTAAACGTAGATTCTTGATGTACTGCTCGTCTTTCCGGTACGTTCAAATACAAATTAAGATAAGTACGTATTAAGATGATGTAGTAGGCTATTGCGTAATTCAGAAGCTGATTTCCGTTGAAATTATTGTTTTATATTAAGTTTTTAATAAAACATTTTCGTGATATGGTATATTTTAACCATTTTAATTACGCAAATCTACATCTACTACAACGGCCATTCGCTTCTAGTTGCAGGTAAGCCTATCTAACGGCTTCCATGGGCAACAAGCATTTAATTTTCAGTGTTTCATATACTGACCACATTTAAAAATTTAAAATGCTGTCACAATCTATCGTAAATAAGTATAATCTTACGTTAAAAGAAAATGGTTCTAATGGCTCTGAGCACTATGGGACTTAAGATCTGTGGTCATCAGTCCCCTAGAACTTAGAACTACTTAAACCTAACTAACCTAAGGACATCACACACAACCATGCCCGAGGCAGGATTCGAACCTGCGACCGTAGCAGTCGCGCTCTTACGTTAAAAGTTTAACACCATCTTACGACTATTAAAGTTAGAAACTGCATATTTGTCTTGAGGCAGTAAAACTCACAGCGCGCAAATTACACACAGTATATTCATGTAGTATTTGAGGAGAGCACTTAGCGACTACCAACAAACTTTAATCTTAATATGAAGCTGTTTTGTATATGGGTGTTAGATTCTTAGAATAATCAGGGGTCGATAGGATATGTGCATATTCTGCGTGTTGATATTACATAAAAATCTGAGTTGTAGTTATAGCACAGGAGGGATGTTCAGGATTCAATACACATTCTAAATCTACACGCATCAAAAAAAGAGATTAGCATCACCTCGGTTCCAAGAATTGCGCAACCTGTACAGAAAATTGGAATAGAGATAAACATAAACATCATTTCTCCGCTTTTTATTGCTCATGAAAACCACACAGTGCATGTTGTACCAATATGTAGCGAGACTTTCAGAAGTGGTGTTCCAGCTTGCTGTACACACCGGTACCTCTAATACCCAGTAATACGTCCTCTTGCATTGCCGCATGCCTGTATTCGTCGTGGCATACTATCCACAAGTTCATCAAGGCATTGTGGCTCCAGATTGTCCCACTCCTCAACGGCGATTCGGTGTAGATCCCTAAGAGTGGTTGTTGGGTCACGTCGTCCATAAACAGTCGTTTTCAATCTATCCCATGCATGTTCGATAGGGTTCGTGTCTGGAGGCCACTCTAGTCGAGCGATGTCGTTATCCTGAAGGAAGTCAGTCACAAGATGTGCACGATGGTGGCGCTGGAATTGTCGTCCTTGAAGACGAATGCCTCGCCAATATGCTGCCGATATTGTTGCACTATCGATCGGAGGATGGCATTCACATATCGTAAAGCCGTTGCTGCGCCTTCCATGACCACCAGCGGCGTACGTCGGCCCCACATAATGCCACCCCAAAACAGCAGGGAAGCTCCTCCTTGCTGCACTCGCTGGGCAGTGTGTCTAAGGCGTTCGGCCTGACCGGGTTGCCTCCAAACACGTCTCCGACGATTGTCTGGTTGAAGGCATATGCGACACTCATCGACGAAGAGAACGTGATGCCAATCCTGAGCGGTCCATTCGGCATGTTGTTGGGCCCATCTGTACCGCGCTGCATGGTGTCGTGGTTGCAAAGATGGCCCTCGCCATGGACGTCGGAAATGAAGTTGCGCATCATGCAGCCTATTGTGCACAGTTTGAGTCGTAACACGACGTCCTGTGGCTGCACGAAAAGCATTATTCAACATGGTGGCGTAGCTGTCAGGGTTCCTCCGAGCCATAATCCGTAGGTAGTGGTCATCCACTGCAGTAGTAGCCCTTGAGCGGCTTGAGCGAGGCATGTTATCGACAGTTCCAGTCTCTCTGTATTTCCTTCATGTCCGAACAACATCGCTGTCGTTCACTCCGAGACACCTGGACACTTCCCTCGTTGAGAGCCTTCCTGGCTTTCGTTCACTCCGAGACATCTGGACACTTCCCTCGTTGAGAGCCTTCCTGGCTTTCGTTCACTCCGAGACACCTGGACACTTCCCTCGTTGAGAGCCTTCCTGGCACAAAGTAACAATGCGGACGCGATCGAACCGCGGTACTGACCGTCTAAGCGTGGTTGAACTGCAGACAACAAGAGCCGGGTACCTCCATCCTGGTGGAATGAGTGGAACTGATCGGCTGTCGGACCCCCTCCGTCTAATAGGCGCTGCTCATGTATGGTTGTTTACATCTTTGGGTGGGCTTAGCGACATCTCTGAACAGTCAAAGGGACTGTGTCTATGATACAGTATCCACAGTCAACGTCTGTCTTCAGGAGTTCTGTGAACCGGCGTGATGCAAAACGTTTTTTATGTGTGCGCCACATATAGACTCCGCAAGCCACCCTGCGCGTTGTGACAGGATACTTCCGGTACCACTTTGATGTCTCCCACTTCCCTGTGGTATTCGCGAATGGTGCGCGGTATGGGCTTCCTTCTGGCTGTTCGCTCACTACATCGGTAATTACTCCTCTTCTTGTCGATGATGGACTGTTCCATCATTAGTAGTATCTAATGATCGGAAGGGCGAAGTTCACTAAGCACAGAGGATTGAGATACCATTATTAGTTTATTACACACTTTGTCGATAGGTATTATGCAGTTACAGTAATGAAATCAAGCACGAGGATTCGAAAAGAACTTCATCGTTCACAAATGCTTCGATCTTGGACGATATTCTCTACTTATGAATTATTGTTCAAAGTTCTTCCAACATGCGACTGTAAAATTTAGGACACTACTTGTCGTTCATTTGAATACATTCTCCGACTGAGATTTCGCGACTGACCCCATCTGTAGACTCCACATTAACAACTACGCTGCCGCACGCTCACAAACAATCAACCGTAAAACTCTGCAATTAAGATATACTGGACTTGTAAGTAGAACTAGTACAAGAGGCAACACTCACAGCAGCCAATCGCTTACTATTCATGATCTTACAGATCCTATACTACGCGAAGTATACACTGCTGTAACATGTGTTCATATCCTCCTGCATTTAAGGTTTTCTCAAGCGCAATACGGGGACCACATTAACTACGAAAAGCACTCTCACACCGTAACGCCACCTACACCGTACTTCGCTGTTGGCACTACACGTGATGGAACATAAGTAGACTATCGCCAAACCCAAACTCTCCCTTCGGATTGTCACAGCGTATAGTGTGATTCATCATTCCAAATCACTCGCTTCGAGTCATCCACTGTCCTGTGACGTCGCTCTTGACACCATGACGTCGCTCTTGACACCAGCTCAAGCCGTCGTTTAGCAGTGATTACAGTAATGTATAGCTTATGAGGAGCTTCTCGATCATTCTTTTTAACTCCTCGCCCACAGTCATAGACTGCTGATAGCATGTTGGAAATCACCAACCATTTCATGCGATTTTTAAAGCCACCATCTACAATGCACGACAAAAAAAAAAATTGTTCAAATGGCTCTGAGCACTATGGGACTTAACATCGGTGGTCATCAGTCTCCTAGAACTGAGAACTACTTAAACCTAACTAACCTAAGGACAACACACACATCCATGCCCGAGGCGGGATTCGAACCTGCGACCGTAGCGGTCACGCGGTTCCAGATTGAAGCACCTAGAACCGCTCGGCCACCCGGCTGGCATTGCTCGACAGTCCGTGACCAGTACACAAGGTCTCCCTGCTCTTAGTTTAGCTGTGGTTGTTCCTTCGCGTTTCCATGTCACAATCGCATAGCTGATGGATTTCTTACTCATGTGACATCCACTGATTAGTCCACTTTGGAAGTCACTAAGCTCTGCTGACCGACCCATTCCGCTGTTAATGCTTCCCTAATGACAACACAACACTCCCCCCTCCGCCCCCCCCCCCCCCCCTCCACACCCTTTATGCTGGCGGGTCCGCCTGTCGTGACATCTAGTGGTCAGTTTCGCATTACATAAGGACGTCTCGATACTTCTGCTCAGATGCCGCATCTCTCACCGCAGACAATGTCAGTCTGCTAAGAAACCTGGAAACAGTGCCCACTTTAGTGGAGAGTGGCAGATTCGTTCTGAAAACAATCCCCAAGGCTGTGGCTACGCCATTCCTTCGAAATACACCTTGTTCCAGGAGTGCTAATCGTGCAAGATGTGGAGGAGAACTTCAGTGAAGTTTGGGGGGGGGGGGGGGGTGAGAGATAAGGTAGTGGAGGAAGGAAAACTGTGAAGGCGGGTCGTGAGTCGTGCTTGGGTAGTTTAGTCCGTAAGAGCACTGCCCGGATAAGGCAAAGCGTCCGGGTTCGTGCTCCAGTACGACACACAGCTTTAATCTACCAGTGAGTTTCAATAAGTGTCACCATCTGGATGGATATGTTAAACGGTTGATGGCAGAGACTCGTCCGGAACTAGAAGTCGTTGTGGCGCCAGTACACGTCTGCGACTGGCGGCCACGCTTTCGCCAGTTGGCTGGCGCGGTTCCTGGTCGCCGTCAGTGCAAGGTGCCGCGCCGGTAGGCTAATGGTGGTTGTTGGCGCCAGCGCTGGGTGAAAGCGACGCCACAACCATAACGTGCAACACGTCCGGGAGAGATCCTTTTTACCACAGGACAGTTCTTAAGCCTCACAAATTTATACCACGTAGCACAACAGTTTTTGCTGGTCAGTTTAGGTGGGTGTATTAATGTTGAGCTGTAAGTGGCGATCTGTATAATTACTGGAGAGAAGGTGAACTTCTAAGCCTAGATCGCTTATACACAAACTTTATTGTTGATAATAAAGGTTTTTTAAAGCCCTCTTGGCTAAGTAGTTTCACCTTTTCTCCTGCTGTTACTGGCTTCCATCCCACGCGAAATCTCCATCCGCAGCAGTGTTTCTTTTCCATTCTCACCCCTCTACCTTTTTTTATGTACACTGTCTGACAGAAAAATGGAGAATCCAGAAGATACCGTCGGATTTGAATGTAACTTCGTACATATACACTCCATCGGCGGATATGTAAATGATTTAGGGTCTGCAAGATCCTCTCGCTTCTAAACTGATACTGTTATTACTCAGCTTAACCGCCAGTCCGTAGAGGGTGGTATATATGACGTACAGTATAACTGGTCAGCATTTCCACCCGGAATTTGCTAGTGTAAGTCGGACCTTCCTTGATCCGCCTTGGTGGGTCGTGTCGTCGGATTTCCTCCTACCTGTGCGCGGTGCAGCTCTCGTAAATGTCGTCCCGTGTAGATTCTTTACTGACCCATTGGATGTCTCTGTCGGTGGAAGCTAATTATCTGAAATTGCTGTTGATCAATTTTGGGGTACATATTTACTCGAAATTAACATTCAGAATGCCGTAATATCACTTTTATTTCTATTAGATCAATTATGAAACACTTATGTCACAAACTACTCGTAACCGAGAGCATGGCTGCCATCGAACAAGACAGGAAGAGCTCTTAACGCCGACTGCCGACTTTGGCACGCAGTCCGTATCTCTTACTAGTTTCGTCACAGTTCGTGGATTTCCGATCAAGTTCGTACTTACTAAGATATGCATTTGTTAATGAACGGGTGTGAATTTTAACGAGGCAAAATTATGATAAATAGTTTTAAACATCCAGAGGCTCCTCCGAGTATTCATGTTGTCATAAATGACTTTAATTGTTAAATATAAATAAACAAAATCGGTGATTTTGGCGCCAAGATGGTGGTACTTCCCGTCATGTATATTTCCCAGGCTGACGCTTGTTGCTATGGTCCAGCACCGAGCCCCACCCCACTACGCGCGACATGTGGTCGCTTCGTCACCTAGCCAGCCAGCGTGGGAAATGCTCTCCGACTCATGGCCGGCTACGGACTACTTCCTAACTATCGTGAATACATCAATAAGAGACAATAATTTATTAAAACTGATAAAAATGTCTTCCTCACGTAAGAGGCACCTTACTAGTCGCAAGTCTCTACCAGAGTACATTAGTGTTTTTACCAGGCCAAGTAATGTGTATGAAGGGGCGCGAACAGCGTCAGTTGTTGAGTGGTCGCTGTGAAGGACATAGAGATGCCGTATACTCGTGTGAGACAGCGTTATCAGTACCTGACACAGTTTGAAAGGGACCTCTTTTTGCGTCGCCATTTGGCCGGCTGGTCGAATCTAGACTTTGTGGAACATTCGGATATGGCCCAATGTTGGACCGTATAGGAACGTGAGGGCAGGTACACTCGTTATCGGTGTTCTGCCGACCACAGCTGACCACCACAAGGGAGGACCGCAGCAGTGTAGGCAAAGAACATTGTAATCGCTTCACATCTGCGCCTGCCATCCATCCAAATCTGCAGCATTCTGTCTCATCCCTCACCGTTGCTCGCAGACTAGCAGCTGCCCTTAACACCACTACACAACCGGTTGCGTCTGGAGTGGCGCTGTGCCCGAGAAGCACGGGCTTCTGATGAACGGCGTCCCACTGTGTTCAGCGGTGAATCGCATTTCTTTACGATCCCGGATGATCATCGTCGGCGAACATGGCGGCGATGTGGGGAGAGTTCCCAATCTTCCAAAGTTTTGGAGGGGCTCAGCGGTGTTACTACTGGCATCATGGAGTGGGGAGCCATGAGGTATGACTTCAGGTCGCGGCTGGTAGTGACTGAGGCATCTCTGACGCCACAACGGCACGTCACAGACGTCCTGCGTCCTCAGGTCTTATCCCTCGTGCAACAGTACCGTGGTGTCATTTTTCAACAGGACTATCTTTGTCCAAACCTGTTTGAAGTGTCTGTGTGATATTGTGGAAGTGCCGTGGCAACGAAGATGCCCAGAACTCTCCTCGGTAGAAAAACTGTGGGGCCAGTTCGGAAGTCAGCTCCCTCCCAGTGACATTATCCAGGCTATCAATCGCTAGTAGCAACGATTGTTGGTCGGCTAGCTTCAGGGTACAACCGCTTTATGACACCCTTCTCAACCCTATCAGGGCATGCGGCCAGGCCAGAGGGAGTGCGACGTCATACTGATAAAGAGGACTCATACTACCAAGTTCTCTGTAAAAGTAAATCGATTTTGTAATCGGCGGAATAATATCACACATCCTCTCAACCCATTAATTTTATTTCGTTTCCTCCCCCCCTTCCGGCTACTTCACTTTTTTTTCATCGGGCAATGGACTAGCTGATTACTCTGCATTGTCCGGTTACTTCTTTATGCCAATCTTACAGAGAAATATAAATTGGATGTGTCTCTAGTGTAAAAACATACTTGGTTTATTAACATATTTTTAAAAGTATAAAAGTATTGTGCAGACTGTTAATTGAAATCTTTCACAAAATCACACCAACTTCAAAACGCGTTATATTACTACACTACTGGCCATTAAAATTGCCACACCACGAAGATGACGTGCTACAGACGCGAAATTCAACCGTCAGGAAGAAGATGCTGTGATATGCAAATGATTAGCTTTTCAGAGCATTCACACAAGGTTGGCGACAACTACAACGTGCTGACATGAGGAAAGGTTCCAACCGATTTCTCATACACAAACAGCAGTTGACCGGCGTTGCCTGGTGAAACGTTGTTGTGATGCCTTGTGTAAGGAGCAGAAATGTGTACCATCACGTTTCCGACTTTGATAAAGGTCGGATTGCAGCCTGTCACGATTGCGGTTTATCGTATCGCGACATTGCTGCTCGCGTTGGTCGAGATCCAATGACTGTTAGCAGAATATGGAATCGGTGGGTTCAGGAGGGTAATACGGAACGCCGTGCTGTATCCCAACGGCCTCGTATCACTAGCAGTCGAGATGACAGGAATCTTATCCGCATGGCTGTAACGGATCGTGCAGCCGCGTCTCGATCCCTGAGTCAACAGATGGGGACGTTTGCAAGACGACAACATCTGCACGAACAGTTCGACAACGTTTGAAGCAGCATTGACAATCAGCTCGGAGACCATAGCTGCGGTGACCCTAGACGCTGCATCACAGACAAGACCGCCTGCGATGGTGTACTCAACGACGAACCTGGGTGCACGAATGGCAAAACGTCATTTTTTCGGATGAATCCAGGCTCTGTTTACAGCATCATGATGGTTGCATCCGTGTTTGGCGACATCGCGGTGAACGCACATTGGAAGCGTGTATTCGTCATCGCCATACTGGCGTTTCACCCGGCGTGATGGCATGGGTGCCATTGGTTGCACGTCTCGGTCACCTGTTGTTCGCATTGACGGCACTTTGAACAGTGGACGTTACATTTCAGATGTGTTACGACCCGTGGCTCTACCCTTCATTCGATCCCTGAGAAACCCTACATTTCAGCAGGATAATGCACGACCACATGTTGCAAGTACTGTACGGGCCTTTCTGGGTACAGAAAATGTTCGACTGCTGCCCTGGCCAGCACATTCTCCAGATCTCTCACCAATTGAAAACGTCTGGTCAATGGTGGCCGAGCAACTGGCTCGTCACAATACGCCAGTCAGTACCTGTACACGCCATCCAAGCTCTGTTTGACCCAATGCCCAGGCGTATCAAGGCCGTTATTACGGCCAGAGGTGGTTGTACTGGGTACTGATTTCTCATGATCTATGCACCCAAATTGCGTGAAAATGTAATCACATGTCAATTCTAGTATAATATATTTGTCCAATGAATACCCGTTTATCATCTGCATTTCTTCTTGGTGTTACAATTTAAATAGCCAGTAGTGTATTACTATACTAGTATTTTCAAGAGCTTTCGAATACCGGTAAAAACTTGTAGTTTCGTTTTAAAAAACGACTCTTGCTTCAGTATTTGGGTTAGTACCAAAGGATTAACCACAGAACAAAATTACGTGCCCCTTAGCGAGCAATCTTTCGTTCAAAACTTCGGTACGATATCTTGACTGTTCATGAAATAAAAAAAAGTGGTGTTGTCGCGTTTCATGCGACTGATCCTGTATGTATAGTGGATATTTCAATGGTAAAATAATCCGATATGGGTTTCAGTGTACTATTTCGCTCGCACCTGAGTAATATTGTTTATTTGGTGTGGGAGATGAGAAAGCTCTACTCTTAAAGCAGGATTCAATTGACCCAATATTTTAGCAACAAGTTGAATTTGCATCATAGTCGTTTAGACAACATATCTGTATGGTATAAAAGTGGCATTTGACTTGAATAATGAAAAGTGTGTCGTCATCCGCATGAGTAAAGAAGGAATCCGCTAAATTTCGGTTCACGATAATTCACACAAATCTAAGGGCTGTAAATTCAATATTTAGGGATTACAGTAATTGTGAATAGCTTGAACTGGAACTACCTGATAGATGAAGTTGCGGGGAAAACAAGCCAAAGACTACGATTTATTGGCAGAACAATTAGAAAATGTAACAGATCTACTAAAGAGACTGCTTACTTTACGCTTGTCCGCCCTCTTCGAGAGTATTGCTGTGCGGTGAGGGACCCACATGAGACAAGATTGACGGAAGACATCGAAAAAGTTCAATCAAGCGCAGCTCGTTTTGTGTTGCCACGAAATAAGTGAGAGAGAGCCACGGATATGATACACGAATTGGGGTGGCAGTCATTAGAACAAAGGTGTCTTTCGCTGCAACAGGACCTTCTCATGAAATTTCAATCACCAACTTTCTCCCCAGAGTGTGAAATTATTTTGCTGGCGCCTACCTGCGTAGGGAGAAATGAACATCGTAATGAAATAAGAGGAATTAGAGCTCGCACGGAAAGATTTAAGTGTCCGTTTTTTCCTTGTGCTGTTGAGGAGTGGAACGGAAGATGGTTCGATGAACCTTCTGCGAGACATTTAATTCTGAACTGCAGAGTAATCATATATATATATATATATATATATATATATATATATATATATATATATATATGTATAGAATAGACATCTAGTAGCTAATGCGTAGTAGATACAACCTTGTTGAAGTAACGAATCAGCCTACAAGATTGTACGGTTTTCGTTACTTCAACAAGGTTGTATCTACTACGCATTAGCTACTAGATGTCTATATATATATATATATATATATATATATATATATATATATATCACGAAAACCGTACAGTCTTGTAGGCTGATTCGTTACTTCAACAAGGTTGTATCTACTACGCATTAGCTACTAGATGTCTATTCTATCATTTTTATTTAGCCAGTGTTCTCTGTCACTTGGGCTTGTCTCATCTCTCGTGACGTATTCTGATTACTCACTGCGTGTAAAATGCTCGCCCGATTGTTAAGAGTCGTTAAATCCATCTGTCGTGTGTAGAGAAGTATAGGATGAGCGTTTGGCGTCATTGGTCGGGAGACCCCTTGCGGGGCAGGTCCGGCCGCCTTGGTGCAGGTCTTATTGCGAGGGTCACTCCAAAAGAAATGCACACTATTTTTTTTTTAATCCATCTTTTATTCTACATGTTTGACAGTTTTACACTGTGTAGATACATCCTTTAGGAACAATATTTTCATTTCTCCACATAATTTCCACCCGTCTCAACTGCCTTACGCCATCTTGGAACCAGCGCCTATATACCCGCACGGTGAAAATCTGGACCAACCTGTTGGAACCACTGTTTGGCAGCGTGCACAAAGGAGTCATCATCTTCAAACCTTGTTCCACGAAGAGAGTTCCAGTTTTCCAAAGAGATGATAGTCACATGGAGCCAGGTCAGGACTGTAAGGCGGGTGTTTCAGTGTTGTCCATCCGAGTTTTGTGATCGCTTCCATCGTTTTTTGACTGACATGTAGAAGCGCATTGTCGTGCAACAGCAAAATATCGTGCTTTTGCCGATGTGGTCGAACACGACTCAGTCGAGCTTGAAGTTTCTTCAGTGTCGTCACATATGCATCAGAATTTATGGTGGTTCCACTTGGCATGATGTCCACAAGCAAGAGTCCTTCGGAATCGAAAGACACCGTAGCCGTAACTTTTCCAGCAGAAGGTGTGGTTTTGAATTTTCTTTGGTGAATTTGCATGATGCCTCGCCATTGATTGCCTCTTCGTTTCTTCTCGTACTGTTCCAAAAGTTCACTGCATACCGTTTTTCTTGTTTCTTTGTGAGCCACTGTCAACATCCTGGGAACCCACCTGGCACAAACCTTTTTTAACGCCAACACTTTCAGTATTCTGCAAACACTTCCTTCCCCTATCCCA
This sequence comes from Schistocerca americana, assembly GCF_021461395.2. Classification (NCBI taxonomy): domain Eukaryota; kingdom Metazoa; phylum Arthropoda; class Insecta; order Orthoptera; family Acrididae; genus Schistocerca; species Schistocerca americana. Next base: position 319,539,736 of record NC_060121.1, on the reverse strand, counting down.
ACGTAGCGTGACAATTCGTTCACTGTGATGTGTCTATCAGCAGTCACCAATTCGTTAACTCTCTGCACATTGCCTGGAGTGCGTGCAGAACGAGGCCTATATTACCGTGCCCGCTTTCATCACGTAACTTGCTTGCCCACCGACTAACTGTACTGCGATCGACAGCAGCATCTCCATACACCTTTTTCAAACTCTTGTGGCTGTTTCCCACTGTCTCGTTTTCACAGCACAGGAATTCTATGACAGCACGTTGCTTCTGACGAACGTCAAGTGTAGCAGCCATCTTGAAGGCATGCTGTGACGGCGCCACTCACGGGAACAGGTTGAACTAAGTTTGGAAACAAGCGGGAAGGATGTATCTACACACTGTCAAACTTTCACACATGCAGAATGAAAACTGTATTTTTACAAAAATAGTGTGCATTTCTTTTGGAATGGCCCTCGTACATTCGACGCCACATTGGGCGACCTGCGAGCCGGATGGGGATGAAATTATGATGAAGACAGGACAACACCCAGTCCCTGAGCGGAGAAAATCCTCGACCTAACCGGGAATCGAACCCGGGCCCATAGGACGGCAATCCATCACGCTGATCACTGTTTTTCAGTTATCGGGGCGGACTGTAGAGAAGTGACATTATGTTAGTCACTCATTCTGGAGGAGCATCAAAAGCCCGTTAAAAAGTACACGCTGTACACGTCAAGTGAATAGTGGGATAGTTCTTCCATCTGTTCTGATTCGCTCCCTCTCCTTACGGCAAGTGGTAGGTTTCAGTGAAGCAACAGCAAACTCCTTACGTATTACTTTCTCATCTGAGCTGATGCTCTGTCCGTTACGACTTCGACATCGATGGGACGTTAAACTCTACTGTTCGTTGCTTCATTCTTTTGTCAGCAATTGAACCGCATACATCGTGAGCCATGCTGCCCCACACGGAGTTATTGTCAGGTTACTCTTTCGAAGCTCCAAGCCATCTCTGATTCAGCCGAGGTTTTGTAGCCAGGAAGAAAGCGCTTACCGGTAGTATTTACTTGCTGTCTCTTGGCCAGGCATCCCTCGAACTTCTGTGATATTATAAAGATGATCTTGGTTCAGCAATTATAATTTGTAATTGTTAAGCTCACTCAAGAAATTGCACGACTCTTTTGTTTGAAATTCGAATGTCTTTTTGTTTTATTTCTTCCCTAAAACCCTTCTCACATAATTTAAATTACTAAAAGTAATATTATACGTTATTCTCACAGTTTTCTGGTACGACATGCGCTGTTTCATTGATTTGCTTGGAATTTTCCCGTATTTAATGACTCATGTATTGATCTACATCTACATCTACATCTACATCCATACTCCGCAAGCCAACTGACGGTGTGTGGCGGAGGGTACCCTGAGCACCTCTATCGGTTCTCCTTTCTATTCCAGTCTCGTATTGTTCGTGGAAAGAAGGATTGTCGGTATGCTTCTGTGTGGGCTCTAATCTTTCTGATTTTATCCTCATGGTCTCTTCGCGAGATATACGTAGGAGGGAGCAATATACTGCTTGACTCTTCGGTGAAGGTATGTTCTCGAAACTTTAACAAAAGCCCGTACCGAGCTACTGAGCGTCTCTCCTGTAGAGTCTTCCACTGGAGTTTATCTATCATCTCCGTAACGCTTTCGCGATTACTAACTGATCCTGTAACGAAGCGCGCTGCTCTCCGTTGGATCTTCTCTATCTCTTCAATCAACCCTATCTGGTACGGATCCACCACTGCTGAGCAGTATTCAAGCAGTGGGCGAACAAGCATACTGTAACCTACTGCCTTTGTTTTCGGATTGCATTTCCGTAGGATTCTTCCAATGAATCTCAGTCTGGCATCTGCTTTACCGACGATCAACTTTATATGATCATTCCATTTTAAATCACTCCTAATGCGTACTCCCAGATAATTTATGGGATTAACTGCTTCCAGTTGCTGACCTGCTATTTTGTATCTAAATGATAAGGGATCTATCTTTCTGTGTATTCGTAGCACATTACACTTGTCTACATTGAGATTCAATTGCCATTCCCTGCACCATGCGTCAATTCGTTACAGATCCTCCTGCATTTCAGTACAATTTTCCATTGTTACAACCTCTCGATACACTACAGCATCATCTGCAAAAAGCCTCAGTGAACTTCCGATGTCATCCACCAGGTCATTTATGTATATTGTGAATAGCAACGGTCCTATGACACTCTCCTGCGGCACACCTGAAATCACTCTTACTTCGAAAGACTTCTCTCCATTGAGAATGACATGCTGCGTTCTGTTGTCTAGGAACTCCTCAATCGAATCACACAATTGGTCTGATAGTCCATATGCTCTTACTTTGTTCATTAAACGACTGTGGGGAACCGTATCGAACGCCTTGCGGAAGTCAAGAAAGACGCATCTACCTGTGAACCCGTGTCTATGGCCCTCTGAGTCTCGTGGACGAATAGCGCGAGCTGGGTTTCACACGACCGTCTTTTTCGAAACCCATGCTGATTCCTACAGGGTAGATTTCTAGTCTCCAGAAAAGTCATTATACTCGATCATAATACGTGTTCCAAAATTATACAACTGATCGACGTTAGAGATATAGGTCTATAGTTCTGCCCATCTGTTCGACGTCCCGTCTTGAAAACGGGGATGACCTGTGCCCTTTTCCAATCCTTTGGAACGCTACGCTCTTCTAGAGACCTACGGTACACCGCTGCAAGAAGGGGGGCAAGTTCCTTCGCGTACTCTGTGTAAAATCGAACTGGTATCCCATCAGGTCCAGCGGCCTTTCCTCTTTTGAGCGATTTTAATTGTTTCTCTATCCCTCTGTCGTCTATTTCGATATCTACCATTTTGTCATCTGTGCGACAATCTAGAGAAGGAACTACAGTGCAGTCTTCCTCTGTGAAACAGCTTTGGAAAAAGACATTTAGTATTTCGGCCTTTAGTCTGTCATCTTCTGTTTCAGTACCATTTTGGTCACAGAGTGTCTGGACATTTTGTTTTGATCCACCTACCGCTTTGACATAAGACCAAAATTTCTGAGGATTTTCTGCCAAGTCAGTACATAGAACTTTACTTTCGAATTCATTGAACGCCTCTCGCATAGCCCTGCTCACACTACATTTCGCTTCGCGTAATTTTTGTTTGTCAGCAGGGCTTTCGCTATGTTTATGTTTGCTGTGAAGTTCCCTTTGCTTCCGCAGCAGTTTTCTAACTCGGTTGTTGTACCACGGTGGCTCTTTTCCATCTCTTACGATCTTGCTTGGCACATACTCATCTAACGCATGTTGTACGATGGTTTTGAACTTTGTCCACTGATCCTCAACACTATCTGCACTTGAGACAAAACTTTTGTGTTGAGCCGTCAGGTACTCTGTAATCTGCTTTCTGTCACTTTTGCTAAACAGAAAAATCTTTCTACCTTTTTTAATATTTCTATTTACGGCTGAAATCGTCGATTGTGTACAGAGAACTTCCAGGCTTAGGATGTCTACATAAGAGAGTCCGATCCCCTTTGACTGCCCCCCCCCCCCCCCATTGTACATAAAAGAAGATGACAGCTTCGTCTTTTTGTACAGGAATTACGTCACTTCTTTAGCTGAAGGGCGTACAACTCGCATGCGACGGCTGGTAGGTTGCCCTATTTTTAGTTGTACTCGATTCGCTTAAATCAGACGCAGCGAATAGTAGCTCGCTTGGCTCCTTTATCTAGGCCACAGAAGATGCCTTCTCCAGCTGTCATCTAGTTAACTTTGTACCCAAGTCTCTAATGATTATGCTACAGAGAGAACATCTAAAACCTACTGGTGACCTGAATCATAAAAAGCAGAGTTAATCATTTCAGTTTCGATCACGTAACAATGGCCACTCAGAATTTGAAGCAATCCGATGTAGTGTTCTACGGCGTTCTGTTTTGAGTATTTTGTTGTTTCCGATACACATAATTATCTCCCACTTGTAGTTTCAAAGGACATAAACTTCGTACATTTTGCAGCTGTTATAACTATAGTAATAAGAAGTAGTGTCAGTCTCCTTACCAAAAAGTTAGCTAAAGAAATATTCGAAAACATCAACACATATTTCAAGGCAAATGAACTATCTCTGAGGTCTGGCAAGCCTCAGTACATAGTTCAGTATTTCTCATAGAATTTTACGAATTTCTCAAACGAATACAAGAAGTAGAAAGTATTAATTTTCTGAGACTATGGATAGGTCACAACCATAATTGGAAAACCCACTACTTAAAATTAATAAAGCGCCGTAAATCAGTTACTGTGCAGTTCGTATGGTTACTGCTGTAGGTGATTTAAAGAGGGAGAAACTCATTTGAAACTTCCTGGTAGATTAAAAATGTGTACCGGACCGAGATTCGAACTCAGGACCTTTGCCTTTCGCGGGCAAGTGCTCTACCGTCTGAGCTGCCCATACACGACCCGTCCTCACACTTTCATATCAGCGCACACTCCGCTGCAGAGTGAAAATCTCATTCTGGAAACATCACCCAGGCTGTGGCTAAGCCATGTCTCCGCAATATCCTTTCTGCCAGGAGTGCCAGTTCTGAAGTTTCGTATCAGCGCACACTCCGCTGAAGAGTGAAAATCTCATTCTAGAAACTCATTTATTCTACGTATTTTCGCTCACTGATGTATCATTCGCTAATGAGTTACGGAAACATTTTTTGAGAAAACTTAACTTACAGTGACAGAATTTTTAGAATACAGGGTGATTCAAAAAGAATACCACAACTTTAGGAATTTAAAACTCTGCAACGACAAAAGGCAGAGCTAAGCACTTTTGTCGGCGAATTAAGGGAGCTATAAAGTTTCATTTAGTTGTACATTTGTTCGCTTGAGGCGCTGTTGACTAGGCTGAAAACCAAACTACCCGAGGCAGCCCGTGACAGAGCACTTCATCACTGGCCTCCAAGAAGCCCTGATCTTACCCCCAGCGATTTTTTCTTATGGGGGTATGTTAAGGATGTGGTGTTTCGGCCACCTCTCCCAGCCACCATTGATGATTTTAAACGAAAAATAACAGCAGCTATCCAAACTGTTACGCCTGATATGCTACAGAGAGTGTGGAACGAGTTGGAGTATCGGGTTGATATTGCTCGTGTGTCTGGAGGGGGCCATATTGAACATCTCTGAACTTGTTTTTGAGTGAAAAAAAACCTTTTTAAATACTCTTTGTAATGATGTATAACAGACGGTTATGTTATGTTTCTTTCATTAAATACACATTTTTAAAGTTGTGGTATTCTTTTTGAATCACCCTGTACAAAAGCGCATTACGAGAGTTATTTTTCGTGTTAATTCTAGAACATCCTTCGAAGAACTTGATATCCTGGCGTCTACCTCACAATGTATTTACTCGTTAATGTTCTTTGGTACTGCCAATATTCCTCTTTTCTCAAGGTAAATGGAAGTATCAATAGAATACCAGGATCATAAACAAAATGTACAAAGTCTTCAAGGGGTTAATATTAGTACAGAAAGGAGTCAGATACATGGGTACATAAGTATTCAACAATCAGCGAGAGAATATTAGGTGTCATGTAAATAATGTATTTGAATTAAATGTTATGAGGTAATGAACTTTCTTTTAGGTAATTCCTTCTACTCCTCTGAAGATTGTCTTCACAAAAAATATTAACTACAATGCTTAAAGCTATTTTACAAATGCAAACAGAATTTTAATGCAAAACACTTTCGCAATGGAAAGCCATGCCAGTCAGCTTGATATATGACAACCGCTTTTAGCGCACTGTTGGTTTAATCTTGACGATCAACTACATGGCTCGTTGCATTTACTTTGTTGCGCCATGGCTGTTTTAAAAACAAAAGAACTTATCAACTGAAAATCCCTCTCCACTGATGCGAAACCGATCGTATTTTATTGTACAGCAATTAAATTAAATTGAATGTAGGTGTTTCACTTCTTTCCACATCTCGGAAATCACAGTCAGCGGGATCCCTGGAATACGACTAATGTAATGAATGTGATGTCCTGAAAATAACTACAAAACGTGACACCTGTCGCGGGACACAGAAGATTTATTGTGATCTCCGTCTCGAAAACTATGCTGAATTTGGTCGACATTTTCTTAAATAGTTATACAAATGTTGGAGCGGTCCTGTATCTTATACTCTGTTCCTGATGGCATTTCAAAGTCAGAAATTGTGATCTATAAGAAGTCTCCGTTACATTCAGTGCTGGCTGCCTCGCTGTTACGCGGGCTTAGGGTCTCCAGCTCCTCCCCACGTGCTTGCCGGCGTATACCCTTGAGCCTACGTCGACTGGGCTGCCAAATCTAATCAATGTGAGTGTCAGCTTGCGTAATCATCACAATGAAACTCTATGGCTTTCGTGTCACTGTGCTCGGGCCAGAAGCGTCCAAGCAGTTGACCCTTCTCTCCCTTCCACCTCGCTTCTTTTACAATGATAATTACGTGTGATTTTGACGCAAGTCGCGTCGCGTTCTCACGATAAAAAACCGGAAATACCAGTTATTGTGTAACTGTACGATTGCCGAAAAATTACTTCAAGTAGACATATCCATTAACACTGCAGTAGTCGAGCCCTACTTCGTACCATTAGTAGTCGCTGCAGGCTGTCAGTTTACAAGGAGATAAATATAGATTTGTAAGTAAAAATCAACAATTTAAATGTTAGTAAATCATTTATTATGTTTAATGGCAGCTCGGATTCACACGTGCTTTGAAACAAGCTGGTAACACAACAGTTCCACATGATCTCTTTGTCGAGTGCAGCTTTCTGGGCTGTTATCAGCATAAATTACTGAAAAATTGTTACCCCCAACATTCAGTAAGTAATTCAGTAATACCAAAAGCTATCGGCGAATGTGTCTTGCGCAGTCGTAGACTGCACACAACTTTTCACATATGTCAACACTTCCTTTCGTCTTGTTGTACGTTATCATTTACGATATGTGCGTTTCTTCTTTCAACACTGTCATCAAGGTGGAGACAGGATACAGTATTTTGGCCTTACGTATGTAGGACGCAAGAGTACAAGATTTTCTGAAGGAGAACATATTTGAACCCTATGGGCGCTTTCTTGGCTTTGCGAATTGAAGTTGCAATCCTATTCCGCAAAAATATACAAACAAAACCAGCGCGACCGCTACGGTCGCAGGATCGAATCCTGCCTCGGGAATGGATGTGTGTGATGTCCTTAGGTTAGTTAGGTTTAAGTAGTTCTAAGTTCTAGGGGACTGATGACCTCAGAAGTTAAGTCCCATAGTGCTCAGAGCCATTTGAACCATTTTTGAACAAACAAAACGACTGACTTGTAACTAACGAAACAACGTAACTAATAGAAAATACCACCGCAGTATTAAGGAACCTGTGAGAATAAACTATGATATGGCTCTAATCACGTCCCTTTTACTGTTTATCCCAGTGGCAGCAGTACAATTCATATCAAACGTCGTTGCTCGCGCGGGATTGTCAGCCCGCAATTTTTCTCCATTCCACCGCCACTGCTCTAGTCCAAACGAAACAAAGAAATGTCGTAGTACTATTGATAGCAGGAAGGTACTTGCGTTCCTAGGTCTGAAGAGATTAAAAGGAGTGGAAAAATACATTCGTGCAGACTGTCAGTCAGTGTGCGACTACTGTAGGTTCGCGCTATACGTAAAGAGTCTTGTGACCTTCGCAATGTGGCCATGAGCTGCTGTAGGGCGCCATTTCTTCTGTATTTGTAAAGAAAATGTTCCACCAGCAGTATTAGGAACAACTGCCTACAAAATCTACACAATCCATTATGTACACAACCAGGCGGTGCAACACACGCACGTGTTGGAAGGGGACACTAATATATTTTTCTTTCTTATTCTTCTTTTTATTGTGCATTTCCCACGCATCGGCTCCGGGTCGCCATGGTTATGAACGGTTTTGGCACAGTTAATTTTAAGGGATGGCCGAATGCCCTTCTTGTTGCCACCCCTTCTTAGGAGGTTTCCACGTAGCGCATCAGCTACAATTACAGATCCAAAACGTGTACAGGTTGGGCAGTACTCCAATATACAGGGTGTATCAGAAAGAATCGTCCGATCTGCCACGTCCGTATTTCTGAAACTAATAAACATATACAATGAATTTCGTCCTTTGATGAAGGGGAAACTCAAAAAAATTTTTCTCCATACCTTTTCATAGGCGTTCAATGCTCCCCTTTGAGATGCACGGCATATGTCAATGCGGTATTCAAATTGTTCCCCCACTGCAATGAGCATGCCTTGCATTACAACTTACACAGCTGCTCTTACGCAATGTCTCAGTTGATTCATTGTTGTTGGTAACGGAGGCACATAAACTGAGTCTTTTATAAACTCTTCCCCCCTCCCCCCCTTACCCACCCACCCGCCAAGAAATAACAACACATAGCCAGGACCGGTGACCTCGGAGGCCAGTAATGTAAGGCTGAATCATATGGCTCAGGGCGACCGGTCCACCGTTCAGTATTCCTTTGATTTAAAAATTCCTGCATTTCCAGTTGCTACTGTTGCGGTGCCCCATCCTGTCGGTGGATGAAGTCGTTCGAATCAGTCTTCAACTGCGGGAAAAGAAAACTCTCAAGCATATCGAGACATGTGCTTCCTGTAACAGTGTTCTCGGCAAATAAAAATGGACCATACACCTTTTGCAGTGGAACTGCACAAAAGACATTAAATTTTGGAGAGTCTCTCTCATGTTGTACAATTTCGTGTGGTTGTTCCGTGCATCATATTCTCACATTATGACGGTTCAGCTTTCCATTTAAATAGAATATTGGCTCTTCACTAAACACTAAGCGCGGAAGAAAACTGTTATCCTCCATCTTGCCAAGAAAGAAATTACAGAACTCCACGCGTTCTTGTTTGTCACCTTCACGAAGAGCTTGCAGTAGCTGAATTTTGTATGGTTTCACACACGCCAGACGGACATCGGGGACAAGTTGAGCTGTCGAGCTGCACGGCAAACGGATTTTTGCGACTCCTTGTAAAACTATGCCGCATGCGTTCGACGTCTGTGTCAGACACTCGGGGACGGCCGCGCGATTTGCCTTTACACAGGCAACCTGTTTCTCGGAATTGTTCATGCCATTGTCTAATGCTCTGTGCTGTAGGAGGATCCACACCATACATAGTAACAAAGTCACGCTGATCATTTATTACTGACCCGCAACGCGCAAAACGTAGAACACAAAACGGTTTCTATTGTCCCGATACCATTTATACTAGAACTGAAGTGGGCGCACACTGCTGCTACCTGGCGGGAAACATGTAAAACTCTTCTCTTTCCAAGAGAAGACTTCTTAAGTAATAGAACCCAGTACGTTGTCCTCGATGGTGAGTGTTCATCGGAGGTGAGGGTATCATCTGGAGTGCTCCAGGGAAGTGTGGTAGGTCCGCTGTTGTTTTCTATCTACATAAATGATCTTTTGGATAGGGTGGATAGCAATGTGCGGCTGTTTGCTGATGATGCTGTGGTGTACGGGAACGTGTCGTCGTTGAGTGACTGTAGGAGGATACAAGCTGAGTTGGACAGGATTTGTGATTGGTGTAAAGAATGGCAGCTAACTCTAAGTATAGATAAATGTAAATTAATGCAGATGAATAGGAAAAAGAATCCTGTAATGTCTGAATACTCCATTAGTAGTGTAGCGCTTGACACGGTCAAGTCGATTAAATATTTGGGCGTAACATTGCAGAGCGATATAAAGTGGGACAAGCATGTAATGGCAGTTGTGGGGAAGTCGGATAGTCGTCTTCGGTTGATTGGTAGAATTTTGGGAAGATGTGGTTCATCTGTGAAGGAGACTGCTTATAAAACACTAATACGACCTATTCTTGAGTACTGCTCGAGCGTTTAGGGATCCCTATCAGGTCGGATTGAGGGAGGACATAGAAGCAATTCAGAGGCGGGCTGCTAGATTTGTTACTGGTAGGTTCGATCATCACGCGAGTGTTACGGAAATCCTTCAGGAACTCGGGTGGGAGTCTCTAGAGGAAAGGAGGTGTTCTTTTCGTGAATCACTACTGAAGAAATTTAGAGAACCATCATTTGAGGCTGACTGCAATACAATTTTACTGCCGCCAACTCATATTTCGCGGAAAGACCACAAAGGTAAGATAAGAGAGATTAGGGCTCGTACAGAGGCATATAGGCAGTCATTTTTCCCTCGTTCTGTTTGGGAGTGGAACAGGGAGAGAAGATGCCAGTTGTGGTACGATGTACCCTCCGCCACGCACCGTATGGGGGATTGCGGAGTATGTATGTAGATGTAGATGTAGAGTACGTTGTTCACGCAATTATCTCAAATAACATAATAGTTATGATTTTCATCAGGTTGCCCTCCATGGCGTGGGTGCACGCAACGACTGTGGTATATTGGGTTAGATAGAGCAGCAATGAGTCGTAGAATTAAGTTGCTTTAATATGACATTTATAGTCACAACGCAGATCAGATTTCGACCCGTGTCAGGTCATTATCAATGCTAAAACAAATACAAGAGTATATATTACAATGTGATTTACAAAAGTTATAAATCCATCACATCGCTGTCTTTTAATGTTAACATTACATACCAGTGCGGAATTGTAGCAGTTGTTCGTGCTCAAGTGAATGCTTACACAGTTCAACCATTACTGTCGTAAAATTATATGTTGGTTTCATAGTACACATTGGTTTTGCGAATGGCGCCCTGTATGAGCTGCGCCTGAAGTTTACAGTTTTGACGACATTTTTTGTAGTATTTATGTTGTATAGCAACTAAGTAGTAACATGAAATTATTATGAGTAAAACTATGTAAAATTGCAATTCTTACTATCCTCATGTCTGTAATGTGCTAGATGTTTAAAATTACTACAGGACGTAACAGTGATAGTTTACGCCTCATAGGCTAAAATTAATTATAAAACTGGTATGGGTACGTAAAGTACGTTACAGGAAGTATTGCGTATTTTGTCGTGTTGGGACCTGTCTTAACTTCATTAGTTGTTACTTGATAAAAGATATAACGTGAACTTTATTTCCAAAATGCACTTTGTTGGCGCTAGTAGCGCTTATAAGCATCATTTCAATATGTCGTACGTAGTGCCCGAGAAATAAGAACAATATGATAAAGCGTGATCTTTTGAACACTTATTTTGAAAAATGACAGTTTTACGTATTAATTGTTGCTAATAGTTACCCTCATGAGTTCGTGTGTTATTCTGATGCAATAAGTTATGTAAATATAGTGTTATGAAAGTGGTACTCGTTTAGATCTTATGCAAGTGGCTGCTACATAATGGCGTGAGGTTGTGACCGATCTTCCATCTCTTCAAGAAGATCGAGGAGTCCACCCTTCTAGCCTCTATGCAGCAACTTTATATTTGACGTTAACATTGGCAATCTATGTTTAGTTGGCAATAAACGTGCAGCCAGACTTGATTTTTCTGCTGCGTATTTTCTTTCTAGAGCAACATGTTCCTTAAATCTAGTTTCCAGTCTCCTCCCTGTCTGATCTACGTAACACGCCCCACAATCAGGACAATCAATTTTATAAACCCCAGATGAATCAAGTACATTTTTTACATCTACAGTATGTTGTAAGATACATCCTAAATTATTTGTTGTTCCAAGGGCTACTTTCACTTTGTATTTTCTGAAAATCGATGCAATTCTCATGCTCATTTTCCCATAATAAGGCAAGGTGACAAATTTTGTACTTTCTTTTGGTACCAAGGTATTTATCTCATTACCATATTTTTTCTCTACATTCCTATATATCATATCGACAAATGTGTTAGGATAATTATTCACTTTAGCGATATACCTTATAGTTGCCATTTCATTGTCATGTTCTTGTTTTGACAACTGAATGGCAAATAGACGATTAATGGCGAAATTAAAAAACGGCCTTTTTATGTTGAATGGGATGGTTTGATGCGCAGCCTACAATACCAGCCCGCATCTCGTGGTCGTGCGGTATCGTTCTCGCTTCCCACGCCCGGGTTCTCGGGTTCGATTCCCGGCGGGGTCAGGGATTTTCTCTGCCTCGTGACGGCTGGGTGTTGTGTTCTGTCCTTAGGTTAGTTAGGTTTAAGTAGTTCTAAGTTCTCGGGGACTGATGACCATAGATGTTAAGTCCCATAGTGCTCAGAGCCCATTTTACAATACCATCTGTGCATGTTTTTTTGCGAAAGATACCAAATGTGTGCCTACCATTCTTTCTCTGGATTGATAAATCTAAAAAATTTCATGGACCCATTTATCTCAATTTCACCAGCAAACTTTATTGATTCATGCCAACTATTGAAAGTGGATAGTATGTTGTCAATTATTTCTTCATTCCATAACTATACAACATAAATATTACAAAAAATGCCGTCAAAACTGTAAACTTCAGGCGCAGCTCATACATGGCGCCATACGCAAAACCAATGTGTACTATGAAACCAACATATAATTTTACGACAGTAATGGTTGAACTGTGTAAGCATTCACTTGAGCACCAACAACTGCTACAATTCCGCACTGGTATGTAATGTTAACATTAAAAGACAACGATGTGATGGACTTATAACTTTTGTAAATCACATTGTAATATATACTTTTGTATTTGTTTTAGCATCGATAATGACCTGACACAGGTCGAAATCTGATCTGCGTTGTGACTATAAATGTCATATTAAAGCAACTTAATTCTGCGACTGATTGCTGCTCTATCTAACCCAGTTATAATTTTTTTAATCGGATAATTCTTTTTGATACATCCTGTATTGCAGACCCTGGCCGATCATGTCGGCCGAGGTTGGCAGGAGCTGCGTTACAGTACAGTGCCTTGAGCTATGGGTACGGAGTCTACATTGCCGTCATATGCGGAGGAGCCTCTCCAACATGGCAGCGCTCTGCCAGTCAGCTGTTCGTCAGTCCAGGCATGGGAGAGACAGGATTCCCCCCCAGCTCCGTAGGACGCGCTGCCTCGTGCCGTCGAGAAGCGAAGCACGCCGGAAGGCGCGAACGCGTGAGCGGACTGCGGAAAGCCAGCACTAGCCATTCCAGCTGCTGCTGCGGTGGACTGCCCACCAGCTTCCTGGCCGACGACACCGCAGGGAGAAAACGGGATTAGGGGAAAGCTCTCCGCGCTGATAAGCCCAGAGCACAATCCCCATTGTGGTGCGCAATTACAGCACAGCAAGTGCCGCGCCACGCAGTTGAGAGTTTACTACCCGGTTGTTTTACCGGCCCCTAAGTAACATATTCTTCTCACGGCGACGTAAGTCGCGGCTGTTCCTTTTCTCCGTAGAGAGAAACAATGAGAAGATAACACCCCGTTCCAGAGAATAAGTTTTCGTTGTGCGTGACGACGTTACTAAATGACATCGTCGTGTACGGTGACTGGCCTGAGGGCGCAGTAGCGTCTCTGCCGACGCAGCACTCGTTCAGGACAGTAGAGGACACTGCCAGCGCCATCGAACGTGGAATTTCTTGAATGAGATTTTCACTCTGCAGCGGAGTGTGCGCCGATATGAAACTTCCTGGCAGATTAAAACTGTGTGTGCTGGACCGAGACTCGCTCTCGGGACCTTTGCCTTTCGCGGGCAAGTGCTCTACCACACACAGTTTTAATCTGCCAGGAAGTTTCATATCAGCGCACACTCCGCTGCAGAGTGAAAATCTCATTCTGGAAGCATCCCCCAGCCTGTGGCTAAGCCATGTCTCCGCAGTATCCTTTCTTTGAGGAGTGCTAGTTCTGCTAGGTTCGCAGAAGAGCTTCAGTTAAGTTTCGAAGGTAGAGACGAGGCACTGGCAGAAGTAAAGCTGTGAGGACGGGGCATGAGTCGTGCTTGGGTAGCTCAGTTGGTAGAACACTTGCCCGCGAAAGGCAAAGGTCCCGAGTTCGAGTCTCAGTCCAGCACACAGTTTTAATCCGCCAGGAAGTTTCATATCAGCACACACTCCACTGCAAAGTGAAAATCTCATTCTGGAAGCATCCCCCAGACTGTGGCTAAGCCATGTCTCCGCAGTATTCTTTCTTTCAGGAGTGCTAGTTCTGCAAGGTTCGCAGAAGAGCTTCAGTTAAGTTTGGAAGGTAGGAGACGCGGTACCGATAGAAGTAAAGCTGTGAGGACGGGTCGTGAGTCGTGCTTGGGTAGCTCAGATGGTAGAGCCGTTGCCCGCGAAAGGCAAAGGTCCCGAGTTCGAGTCTCGGTCCGGCACACAATTTTAATCTGCCAGGAAGCTTCGTGGTATTTCTTGTCTACCACAGCACAAGCAATTTCTCATGTGCCTGCTCTATGACGAAGCACTGCGGAATCGTGCGTAATTATTTTCGTTGTGCTGATGTATAGTGCCTGACAAAAAAAGTTTAGCTCCTGTAGGACACGGTCTGATGTCAAAGTTACTTTTTTCATGCACACATCTACGGCGGGTATGTAAATGCTGCAGTTCTCTATGTAAACAGGCAGAATACGGCGTTGCGGTCGGCAACGCGTATATAAGACAAGTCTTTGACGCAGTTGTTAGAAGGGCTGTATTGTATTGTATGTTAAGCGGGGGCCTAGAAACGACGGAGAGGCTCCGTCCCCGCCGCAGCCGCAGTGGTCCACAACCCCACGACGACTACCGCAGTCCACTTCATCCCTCCGCCTCCCCACACCGAACCACTCCCCCAGTGAACGTCTCACACCAGACGAGTGTAACCCCTATGTTTCCATGGTAGAGTATTAGTGGTGTACGCATACGTGGAGAACGTGTTTGCGCAGCAATCGCCTACCTAGTATAGCTGAGGCGGAATAAGGGGAATCAGCCCGCATTCGCCGAGGCACATGGAAAACCGCCTAAAACCATCCACTGACTGGCCGGCTCGCCGGACCTCGAGAAAAGTCCGCCGGGCGGATTCGTGCCGGGGACCAGGCGCTTCTTCCCAATCCGCACGGCTAACAGGGTCGGCTGTTAGAACTGTTACTGTTGCTATAATGGCAGGTTATGAAGATTCAAGTGAGTTTGAATGTGGTGTTGTAGTCGGCGCACGAGCGTTGGGACACAGCATCTCCGAGGCAGCGATTGAGTGGGGATTTTCCCGTACGACCATTTCACGAGTATACCGTGAATATCAGGAATCCCGTAAAACATCAAATCTCTGACATCGCTACGGCCGAAAAAAGATGCTGCAAGAACGGGACCAACGACGACTGAAGAGAATAGTTCAGCGTGACAAAAGTGCAACCCTTCACCAAATTGCTGCAGATTTCAACGCTGGGCCATCAACAAGTGTCAGCGTGCGAACCATTCAACGAAACATCGTCGATATGGGCTTTCGGAGCCGAAGGCCCACTCGTGCACCCTTGACGACTGCACGACACGTAGCTTTACGGTTCGCATGGGACGGCTGGTGAATTGAAACATGCCGGCCGGAGTGGCCGGGCCGTTCTAGTCGCTACAGTCTGGAACCGCGCGACCGCTACGGTCGCAGGTTCGAATCCTGCCTCGGGCGTGGGTGTGTTTGATGTCCTTAGGTTAGTTAGGTTTAAGTAGTTCTAAGTTCTAGGGGACTGATGACCTCAGAAGTTAAGTCCCATAGTGCTCAGAGCCATTTGAACCATTTTGAACCAATTGAAACATGTTGCCTGGTTGGACGAGTCTCGTTTCAAATTGTATCGAGCGGATGGGCGTGTACGGGTATGGAGAAAACCTCATGAATCCATGGACCGTGCATGTCAGCGTGGGACTGTTCAAGCTGGTGGAGGCTCTTTAATTGTATGGGGCGTGTGCAGTTGGAGTGATATTGGACCCCTGATACGTCTAGATACGACTCTGACAGATGAGACGTACATAAGCATCCTGTCTGATCACCTGCATCCATTCATGTCCGTTGTGTATTCCGACGGAATTGGACAGTTCCTGCAGGACATTGCGACACTCGACACGTCCAGAATTGCTATAGAGTGGCTCCAGGAGCACTCTTTTGGGTTTAAACACCTCCGCTGGCCACCAAACTGCTCAGATATGAAAATTACTCAGCATATCTGGGATGCCTCGCAGCGTGCTGTTCAGAAGAGATCTCCACCCCTCGTACTCTTACAGATTTTTGAACAGCCTGCAGGATCGGTGGTGTCAGTTTCCTCCAGCACTCTTTCAGACATTAGTCGTGTTAATGCCACGTCGTGTTGCTGCACTTCTGCGTGCTCGCAGGGGTCTACACGATATTAGGCAAGTGTACCAGTTTCTTTGGCTCTTCAGCGTATAAGGAACGCGAACGGCGTCAGATATTGAATGATCAAAGTGGACGATACAGAGATGCCTCGTACTTGTGTCAGACAGCGTTTTGAGCACCGGATACAATTTGAAATGGTCCTCATTGTCAATCGCGTTTTGGCCAGATCGTCGAATCGTACAATATCCAGGGGGGAGAGGGGGGGGGGGACAGATCTCGAACTGCATGGGAACGTGATGGTGGACGCATTCATCGTTAATGATCTGATCGACCACGTTTGACCACCAAGGGAAGGATTGCCACACTGTCCACCAAACTCATAGTAGCCCCTTCATATCTGCTCCTAACACTCGAGAACAAATAATAAACTCCCTGGACTATCCTGTTTCATATCGCAGCATTGGCCAAAGACTAGCAGGAACTGGGCTACGATATTACTGCTTCATGCTTAGGCTGCCGTAGACACCATAGCATACACGGCTGTGTACCCCGTGGTGCCGTGATGGGGAAACATGGACTGCTGTTAAATGGCCTCGGACTACCCCAGATGACACTCGTCGGCGACCTGGAAAGACTTCCCATTCCTTCAATATTTTGGAGAGGTTCAGAGGTATTACTCCTGGCATGACGTTGTGATCACCCATGGGGTATAACTTCAGGTCACCGCTGATAGTGATTGGGGAAACTGTGACGGCACAACGATGGGACACAGACATACTGGATCGTCATGTGCGTCAGTACCGTGGTGCCACTTTTCAACAGAACAATGGTCGATCAGTCATGTCATGTGTCTCTATGAACTGGCTGCATGACGTTGAGGCATTCCTGTGGCGAGCAAGATACCCAGGTCTGCCCCAATAGAACATGTGTGTGTCCAAGTGCCGGTATGAACGATATTAAGAACCAGTTACAACAGTTGGCCCGCTTGATAAGGAGGGGATACAACTCCTTTGTAACACTCTTCCCAACGAAGTCAGTGTACTCATCAAGCCCAGATGGGGTGCAACGTCATACTGATAAGTGGGCTCATACCCCCAAGTTTTTTGTAAGTTTCACCCGATTTTGTATCCTCTGAAATAGTATCATATACCCTCTCTACCTGTCAAGTTCCATTTCGTTCGGTTGTTCTTTTCTGCGTCCTTCAGTTTTTTTTTCTTTTTTTCAAAATTTATTCCAGAATGCCGACCAAGTTGGTTTCTTTTAGTTGGTACATAGAGGAGAGGGAGAGACAGATACAACATTTGAATGTTATTTTCGCCATTTGAGTGGGCAAACTTCTTTATGTTACTGTCATGATTTCGGCCATTATCAAGTACAACAATGTTGGATATAATTAGACTTTAAGTCTAATTATACGTAACACTGTAGTACGTGATAATGGCTTAAGATCGAAATCATGATAGTAACATAAAATAAAGAAGTTTGGACAGTCAAATGGCGGAAATACCATTCAAACATTATTAAATGACTGTGGCCCAAAAATACGTAAATGATTATCAACAGAGATAAAAGTTCAACCGTTGTAAAATTGATCTTTCTGCATCCTGTCGGTATCGACGGCTGACAGGAAAGTTAACTGTGAGTGCAAGCAGATGATGCAATGTAGAAATACGCCCAGCGTCTTAAAACTGAGGCTGGGCGTGAGTTGATAGTTCGTGAGTTGATAGTTTGAGTACCAAGTAAGAAATCGGAATCGTTGCACTCGCTAGGAGCCGATGCGAAACAGAGATACACACATGCTAGTTTCTAATTGCACAAAGTATGAGTTAACTGCTTGAAAATTGCGACCACATTTAGAGTTTTATTATTAGTAATCTAACGTACTGTAATAAAATGATGTGTCATTAAATAGTAACTAACATGTGCATGTGTTTCTCTGTAACCTTACAACTCTCCCAACTCTCCCTCCATCCCCCCCCCCCCCCTCTCTCTCTCTCTCTCTCTCTCTCTCTCTCTCTCTCTCTCTCTCTCTCTCACCCATCTCACACACACACACACACACACACACACACACACACACACACACACCATACAGGTTATGAGAGCGGTGCAGAAGTTTTTTTTGTACACTTTATTAACCTTCGGTTACTTGGCCCTCCAATATTTTTTATTTACTCATCTTGTTACAAACTGAGCAACGCACGTTGCAGGTTACAAGAGTTTATCGCGGGACTGTCCGCGCCTGGTAGCTGAGTGGTCAGCACGACGGATTGGCATACCTAGCGGCCCGGGTTCGATTCCCAGGTGGTTCGGAGATTTTCTCCGCTCAGGGACTGGGTGTTGTATTGTCGTTATTGTCATCATTTCATCCCCATCGACACGCAAGGCGCCGAAGTGGCGTCAAATCGAAATACTTGCACCAGGCGAACGTTCTACCCGACGGGAGGCCCTATCCACATGGCATGTCCATTTCCATTGCGGGAGTAAATTCAGGTGTCTCGGAGTTTTGGTGTTTTACATGTTGCGCCATGCACCGTCTACCTGGCGTGTGCTACAGGACACGGCAGTCCGAGGTGCCACACGAAGCGTGCGGTTCCTTATCTGCGCCGCCCCTCAGAGAAGCTTACGACACAGTGACGTCACAGGCTGCTGCAGATAGCGGGGTTCCCAACGCAGCTGTGGCTGAGGCACCACGGGTGTCCGCCAGCCGTGACCGTATAATTTGATAGCAGACAGGCCCGTTCTCATGTATAAGCTGAGAACACACTCATACTGTACACGGAGAACCGAAACATCATGATCACTGTCCACGAGATTAAGTGTCCCCTGGTGAATGTGTTGGCGCATGACACGGTGCAGAAAGTACGAAAGCGGAGCAGAAACGAAAAGAGAATCGTTCTAGCGACGATCCGGGGTGAATATGAAAGTCACTGACGTGAGCGACTGTGGCAAAGGGCAGATTGTTATGGCCCAGCGCTTGCGAAAAACTACACTACTGGCCATTAAAATTGCTACACCAAGAAGAAATGCAAATGATAAATGGGTATTCATTGGACAAATATATTATACTAGAACTGACATGTGATTGCATTTCCACGCAATTTGGCTGCATAGAACCTGAGAAATCAGTACCCAGAACAACCACCTCTGGCCATAATAACGGCCTTGATACGCCTGAGCATTGAGTCAAACAGCGCTTGGATGACGTGTACAGTTACAGCTGCCCATGCAGCTTTAACACGATACCACAGTTCATCAAGAGTAGTGACTGGCGTATTGTGGCGAGCCAGTTGCTCGGCCACCATTGGTCAGACGTTTTCAATTGGTGAGATATCTGGAGAATGTGCTGGCCAGGGCAGCAGTCGAACATTTTCTGTATCCAGAAAGGCCCGTAAAGGACCTGCAACATGGGGTCGTGCATTATCCTGCTAAAATGTAGGGTTTCGGAGGGATCAAATGAAAGGTAGAGCCACGGGTCGTAACACATCTGAAATGTAACGCCCACCGTCCAATGTGCCGTCAATACGAACAAGAGGTGAGCGAGACGTGTAACCAATGGCACCCCATACCATCGCGCCGGGTGATACGCCAGTATGGCGATGACGAATACACGCTTCCAATGTACATTCACTGCGATGTCGCCAAACACGGACGCGACCATCAAGATGCTGTAAACAGAACCTCGATTCATCCGAAAAAATGACATTTTGCCATTCGTGTACCCACGTTCGTCATTGAGTACACCATCGCAGGCGCTCCTGTCTATGATGCAGCGTCAACGGTAACCGCAGCCATAGTCTCCGAGCTGATAGTCCATGCTGCTGCAATCGTCGTCGAACTGTTCGTGCAGATGGTTGATGTCTTGCAGACGTCCCCATCTGTTGACTCAGGGATCGAGACGTGGCTGCACGATCCGTTACAGCCGTGCGGATAAGATGCCTGTCATCTTGACTGCTAGTGATACGAGGCCGTTGGGATCCAGCTCGGCGTTCCGTATTACCCTCCTGAACCCACCGATTCCATATTCTGCTAACAGTCATTGGATCTCGACCAAAGCGAGCAGCAATGTCGCGATACGGTAAACCGCAATCGCGATAGGCTACTATCCGACCTTTATCAAAGTCGGAAACGTGATCGTACGCATCACAACAACGTTTCACAGGCAACGCCAGGCAACTGCTGTTTGTGTATGAGAAATCGGTTGGAAACTTTCCTCATGTCAGCACGTGTAGGTGTCGCCACCGGCGCCAACCTTGTGTGAATGCTCTGAAAAGCTAATCATTTGCATGTCACAGCATCTTCTTCCTGTCGGTTAAATTTCGCGTCTGTAGCACGTCATCCTCGTGGTGTAGCAAATTTAATGACCAGTAGCGTATTTTAGAAACGGCCAAGATATCGGCGGTGCGCGAGGTGTTGTCGTGGGCATCTATGGAAAGTCGCTGTAAGACTGTGAAACCACGAGTAGGCGACCTGGGTTTAGACGTCCACAACTCGTTACAGAACGTCGAAGTAGGAGGCTTGGCCGCTCTGTTACGTAGGGTAGACGGCGATCTGTGGCAAGTCTGACGACAGAGTACAGTGCTGGTGCAGACATAAGTGTTTCGGAGCACAACGTTCAGCGCACATTGTTGAACACTGTCGCAGCAGACGACCTCTACGTGTTCCCTTGTTGACCCAACGACATCTTCATTTAAGACTGCCGTGGGCACGAGATCACCGAGATTGAAAATTTAATCGATGGCAACGTATCGTCGGGTGGAGTGAATCCGTTTTTTTGTTACACCAGGTCAATGGTCGTGTTTGGATATGCCGTCATTAAGGCGGACGAATGTTCGAAACATGGATCGTGCCACGGACGCAGGCCGATGGGGGCACTATGATTCTAACCTCTTCAGATCCGCTACCAGAAAAATGTATTTAACCATCTAATATTTCTATTACATTTAACCATTTGACCAATAACATTAAGAAAATGTAGTTGTTCTCAAAACTTATTGGCTAGATTTTCCAAGAAGCGATTGTTGTTTACGAGACACAGGTGTTCAAGGCAAAAAAATTATGAAAACGGAGTTGGGCAATAAACTAATCCTTTATTTTTTAAATATGCAATGAAAAGAAACCCGTACGTAGAAATCATTTAATTATCTTATGGTACATGGAAAAATTGTTATATTGCCATTCAGAGGATATAGCGTGAACTCTAGGATAGCCAAGATATATCTAAACAACTAATCCAAAAAAAATCTTACTTCTACAGTTGTTGTGTTTAGTGACTTGCCAGAATACGAGTATATGAATGACATCTGATTTCTGCATGTGGAGATCAGTTCAAAAATCTCTGCTGTGATGTATTTGATGAAGTAGTGGTGTGGTTGATCGCTTTTTCCTTCCGAAATGGCTTCTTCAAAAACTGGAGCAGGTGAAAACGACTCACATATCTGAATGGCTGCAAGAAGGGTTACTTCGCCGTTGTGAAGTAATTGTGAATCCGTCACGTCTGAGACGTCACCAGGATTGTGACTGAAGTAGTTGTGAATCCGTCACATATGAGTCGTCACCAGACGACAGAATTACAAATCCCGTGTTAATATGTGGGACAAAGTTCTTATGACCCTCATCATCGGTTGATATTTCATCAAGTCCTGATAGATTTCCACCAAAGTCGAATAGTTTTTTGACTTTTTTTTCATTATTATTAAATAATAATTTTATTGTTATTATTATGGCTACTTCAATTATTCTCGCTCGACAATAGCGAAATGCGCCAAAACTGACAACAAATGACTGCTGAATGTTTAGAAATGCACAGACGTTTTTGCGAGATACAAATCCAAACTGTCGTATATGGCACACACGTGCAACTCATGCAGCAAAATATTGAAAAGTGCTACTGAATTTTCTCATTTTGAAAAGACAGAAGGAGCATCTGTTTGACTTGATAAAAACATTCAAAAGCCAAGATCGCATAAATATTTCTTTATTTAAAGCAACCGATTTCGATGAACTTTTCTGTCATCTTCAGGCCTTAAAAAATCTTTTTGTTATGAAACGTGTTCATTTTAAGTTGGACCTTTTATAATGTGCTGTTTTTTATCCACATGACAACTTGGCGTGAGGTCCAACTTAAAACGAAAACGTTTTATAACAAAAAGACACGGCGCTAGTATTCTGTTCACAGTCCGTTGACAATAAAATAGCATCGGTTCCAGGTAGTTAGAAAGTGAATAAATGAATAAAAATAAACACTTACAGAATCTCGACCTAGTTTCACTGTTCTTCCACTGCCGGCGTTAGGTTAACAATAGCTAACTTCAGTAACTGGCCACTCAGATCGCTGAAACATGCTTTGACGGGTCATGATACCTCGTGGAATGTGAGAAAATTGTTGGTACGTCGGTCTTTGGCGCTACATACGTATGCAGACAAAAGTTATCATTTCCGTATGTTCCTCACGACATGCGTGACGCAAAGGGGCTAACGAGGACAGTTACCAGTGCTTCTCTGGGACCTATGATAGTAATGTAAAGTACCGTGAGAACTGCGGACTGCGTGAACAATATTGCAGACATCCATCATTACAACATGCTTGATGTCTTCATCCACGGCGATGGCATCTTCTAGCAGGATAACTCCTTGTGTCACGCAGCCACAATCGTGAGCATGATTGTAAACTTATGTTGATGTCTTGGCCACCGAAAACTGCATCCGATAGAACACATCTGGGACGCTAACAGGCGACACCTCCGCGCCCACAAACCATCGGCTTGTAACTCACTGAACGTTAGCATAGACACACGGTGCCACGTACCTCCTGACAAGGACTTGGATCCATGCCACGTAGCATCGCTGCTGTGTTGCGTTCCAAAGGTGGACACATTACGCTATGTGATCAAAAGTATCCCGACATCACCAAAAACATACGTTTTTCATATAAGGTGCATTGTGTTGCGGCCTACTTCCAGATACTCCAATTCAGCGACCTCAGTAGTCATTAGACATGGTGAGAGAGCAGAATGGGGCTCTCCGCGGAACTCACAGACAGGATTGAGTGCCACTTGTGTCATACCTGATCTTTCCCATATTCACGTCGGAGATAGTATCAGAAACAGCCTGTAGGATAATAATCATTGTTTGTTGTTTAAGCTATTTACGCTATTATTCTTTGAGAACTTCGAGAAGGGTTATTTGGTCAAATGACAACATAAGCCGTTTTGAAATTTACGAAGATCACTACGAATTTCTTACTTCTAAGTTTCAGGTAAGAAGGAACACATTTAAGATCTGTTCGGCCCAAGCTCTCCCTTTCATGAACCGTTTTTTGGCATCCAACTGTTTTTCAGCCGTAGTCTAAATCGCTTTCGAAAGCCTTGTACTTATTATTCTTTTCTGAAGAGAAGTAATCACTTTATATAAAATCTTTTCCACTCTATTAGCTGGCTAGTACAGCAACCGTCGCAAGTTATCTCAAAAAGAAAACTGTCTTTGTTGCAGAATAATGATTATGTAATAACGCGTTTCAGCCTTTTGGGTAATCATCAGATTTTGTAGTATTCTGTAAAGAAGCATTCGTCAGAAAACGTGCGGATGCAAGTGCGTGGACCCACGCCCTATCTCACATGTTTTTGACGAATGCTTATTTGCCGAATACTGCATAACCTGATGATGCTCTCAACGGGTGAAATACGTTACTATACATGATGGAAAAGTAACTATTGCCACCAAGAATAACTCCAAAAGTACGAGAGGAGCTGAAAAGCTTGTGGGACAAAAGCTGCATGGACAACAGAGGTCATAATATGACGTTGGTTTTTTGTTGCCAGGTGGGGTCGTTTCAGAGATATGAAGGTCAACTTTGTTTTTTAAAATGGGATGCTATAGTTTGGTACTTATTTTCCGATAGCGGCTATCGAGACGAATCCAATGACGTGTAACAGTAAGCTCTTTGAAGGTCAATAAAGATCACAAAGGTGGCATGAACGTGCATTTACAGAAGGTGTTCGAAGCGATGAACATTGGTATCAACGCAGTGCTGCAATCATGTTATTATTGATTGAGTGGTATTCCTTATCACATCGGCACTTATCGAAGCACACGTTCTGTCAATTCTCTCTCGCATATCTTCAGTTGTAGTTGAAACGTCTTTATAAACAACGTCCCTTACGAATCCCCACAAGAAAACATCCAGAGGCGTTAAGTCAGGCGAACGAGCCGGCAACGACACATCTTCTCCGCGTCCAATCCAGCGATTTGGGAATTGTCTCAGCAAGTCATTTCTAGCCACCAGCGAAAACATGTCGGACACCCTACGTGTTGATACCACATTCTGTTCCCTGTTCCTAAAAGTATTTCTTCCAGTAACAGACATAATGTTTCTTGCAGGAATGTGGTGTACGTCCTACCATTAAGATTTCCTTCGATGAAATAAGGGCCAATAATTCTGTCCTCCAGAATCCCAAACCATACATTCACCGACCGCGGTTTTTGTGTGCAACTTGCCGCCGCAGCCAACATCAAGCTTCAGTTGCCCAATAATGGATGTTGCGCAAATTAACGTTACCCTGGTTCGTGAATGTAGCCTCCTCAGTAAATAAAATCAAATTAATAAATGTGTCATCCCTCCGAATCTGAAGTTGAGCCCATCGGCAGTATTCAATGCGACACATACAATCCGTACCAGATAATTCTTGGTGGAGACTGATACGGTAAAGACGATATTTATGGCGATGCAGAACACGGACAACACTACTCTGGCTCATACCAGATTCCCTTGCGATTTGACGCAAACTAACGCAAGGATCTCGAACCACAGTGGCAAGAGTACCAATTCCCGTTTCCTCATTAGTAACTTTCGTTTGCCGGATATATTTCCGATGCATTAAAGATCCAGTTGTTCTCAGTTTATCATACACACATTTAAAAAGCCGACGTGTAGGGTGAGTACGTTGAGGATATCTTTCAGCGTATAAGTCTTTAGCTCTATCTGAATTTAGTTGGCATTCTCCATGAATGAGAAGCATATCGGCTTGTTCTTCGAAGGAATACATCGTTCACATTCGCTTGATTCGACGACACTAGTCTTACCGTTCGTATTAGTGTTCTATTGCGAAACCGTCGAGAGGTGTTTACATGTCAATAGCACGTTAGATGGATACGCCGTATTCGGCGAATATTTACTATTTGCAGGATATACGAGAGGGAATTGTAAGAGCATGCGCTTCGATAAGTGCCGAAGTGATGAGGAATACCACTCAATCAATGGTAAGAAGATTGCAGCACTGCACTGATACCTATGGTCATTACTTCGAACACCTTCTGTAAATGGACGTTCATGCCACTTTTTTTACCTTCGTTGACCTTCAAAGACCTCACTGTTACACATCATTCGATTCGTCTCGATAGTCGCTATCAGAAAATAAGTACCAAACTATAGCATCCCAAAAAAAAAAAGACCTTCATATCTCTGACGCGAACCCACCTAGCATCAAAAAACTAACGTCATATTATGGGCCCCGTTGTCCCACGCAACATTTGTCCCACAAACTTTTCAGCTACTATCATACTTTCGGAGTTATTCTAGATGGCAATAGTTAGTGACTCACCTTATGTAATCATTATTTTGCAAACAAGACTGTTGTCTTTTTGAGACAATCATTTTTGTTTGAATATTTAACAAAAAAAAGGAAATAGCGTTCCAGCTAGAAAAATAACTATGCATAAGGACTTAAAAAGAATAGGGTACAACAGTCGGCTCCTCATAAGCGACAGTTTTCTGCAGTCAGTGTTCAGCGGCGCTTGATGTGGTGTAAAGTGCGACACAAGTGTTTAGTGGATGACCAGAAAAGAGTGATAAGCGATAGCGTGTGTCAATCCTTGGAAGGGTTTGCTTTTGGCGAATGCCTGGAGAACCCATAACCCCCCCCCCCCCCCCCCAGTGGAATGAGTGTGCCCCAACTGTCTGCTCCTAGTGTACTCCACGGAATAGTGCAAATGTGTTCAAATGTCTGCGAGCCGTGTAACTGATGCGGAACTTGCGGACGAGCCCGGTATTCACCTGGCGGGATGTGGAAAACCGCCTAAAAACCACATCCAGGCTGGCCGGCCCTCGTCGTTTATCCGCCGCGCGGATTCGATCCGGGGCCGGCGCGCCGGCGCGTCTACCCGAGTCCAGGAAGCAGCGCGTTAGCGCTCTCGCCTACCGTGGCGGGTAAAAACCATAAATTCGGAAAGTAATGAAGACATTTTACAGCACTGTACACCGTGTTCAGTAGAGGCATAGTTCAAAGAAGATGACTGATGGTATCAGCATGACAGTGCACACTGCATATGCAAAACAATGGCTTGTGGACTATAACACCCCTGAAATGGATGGCCTGCCGAGGATCCCGATCTGGATCCAATGCAAACTCCTTGCGACGAACTAGAACGCCGACTTCACATCATATCCCAGCTTCCTACATCACTACCTTCTCTGATTTCGCCTCCTCAGCAAGAATGAGCTGCCATTCCTCCACTGACATTCAGACACGTCATTGAAAGTGACCCCATCAAAGTTCAAAATGGCTCTGAGCACTATGGGACTTAACATCTGTGGTCATCAGTCCCCTAGAACTTAGAACTACTTAAACTTAGAACTACTTAAACTTAGAACTACTTAAACCTAACCAACCTAAGGACATCATACACATCCATGCCCGTGGCAGGATTCGAACCTGCGACCGTAGCGGTCACGCGGTTCCAGACTGAAGCGCCTGGAACCGCACGGCCACACCGGCCGGCTCCCATCAAAGTTCAAGCACCGTAAAGGCTAAGGGTGAACATACTCCGCATTAATGTCAACTAATATGCATCTCGATATTTTTGATCAGGTAGTGTGTACATCACAATCTCATGAAAGATGAGCAATGTCTGTGGCCTGTTGGGTGTATGCTTCCTTTGTCAAGCTGGCCTCTGCTTTTGTGAAGGATGTGCGCTTTGCAGACGTCAGCACAGACACGGGGCGTCGTAGGCGCTCGAGCGCAGCGATGTGCAGAGCTGGTCACCGACCAGTTGGCAGCGATTCTGCTTTAGTTGGCGCTACGCGGACTCACGCAGGTAGAGCCAAGGTCGCTGTGCTCCGAGCGGCGAGCAACGCCCGCCAACAGACCCAGTGAACTCGTTGGATGAGGGCTGACGCGCGTGAGTCGCATTCCCAGCACCAGTCTACTTGTTCCCGGGCGCCATATAATTCACTGTCACGAAGATCCGCGCCATTTCATTCGGCGTCTTCAACTTTCTTCGTTTGATTAGGAAGGACGGTACCGAGCTCATTGCTTTCTGTCTCGATCAGTTTTGATACATCCGCAAGCAAGAATTTTCAGAAAAATTCCGAGCGGACATGGCTGGTAGGCTAAGGAGCCAGCCCCATTTCCCTGCACTGTCAGGGATTTTTCTACAGAGGACAGGAACAGGGTGCATCCAGCCTCTTGAGGGAAATTGAGGAGCTACTTGACCGAGAAGTGGCGGCTTCAGCATCTGAAACCCTGACAGCTGGGAGAATGGTGAACCGGTCACATGTCTTCCCATATCGCCTCAAAAGGACGCCAGATGGCAGACGATGACAGGGCATCCATACATATAAACATACATTAATCCTTGTTCCATAGATCATGAATACATTTCCTAATTATGTGGAATGTGTCACTTTAACATAAGTTTTCTTTACACAAAATAATTAACTTCTTTTTTTTACAGTTTCGACTTCGTATCTAAAAATTCATCTATTGAGTAGGAGTTGTCATTCAGAAATTCTTTTAATTCGCTTTTAAATGTTGGTTGGCTATCTGACAGACTTTTTGGCAAATTACCAAAGAATTTTGTGGCAGTATAATTCACTCCTTTCTGTGTCAAAGTGAGATTTGATCCGGAATAGTGAAGATAATCCTTTCTTCTAGTGTTGCAACTATACACTTCGCCGTTATTTTTGAATTGGGATGGGTTATTAATGACAAATTTCATAAGTGAATACATGTATTGCGAAGGTACTGTGCATATCCCGAGTTCCTTAAATAAATTTCTGCAAGGTAATCTTGGGTGGGCTTCAGCTATTATTCTGATTACACGCTTTTGAGCAATGAATACTTTCTCTCTCAATGACGAATTGCCCCAAAATATGATGCCATACGAAAGCAGTGAATGAAAATAGGCATAGTAGGTTAATTTACTGATATGCTTATCATCAAAATTTTCCATAACCCTAATAGCATAAATAGCTGAACCTAACCGTTTCAGCAGATCATCAACCTGTTTCTTCCAATTCATTTTTTCATCAGTGCACACACCCAGAATTTTTGAATATACTGCCTTAGCAACAGACTTCTGTTCATAGTCTATATTTATCAATGATGTTAAGCCATTTACTGTACACAATTGTATAAAGTGTGATTTCTCAAAATTTAGTGAGAGTCCCATTTGCAGAGAATCACTTAATAATTTTCTGAAAGGCATTATTTAAAATTCTCTCAGCTGATCCTTGCTTGTTCGGTGTGATTACAATACTTGTATTACCAGCAAAAAGAACTAGCTTTGCATCTTCATGAATATAGAGTGGCAAGTTATTAATATACACTCCTGGAAATGGAAAAAAGAACACATTGACACCGGTGTGTCAGACCCACCATACTTGCTCCGGACACTGCGAGAGGGCTGTACAAGCAATGATCACACGCACGGCACAGCGGACACACCAGGAACCTCGGTGTTGGCCGTCGAATGGCGCTAGCTGCGCAGCATTTGTGCACCGCCGCCGTCAGTGTCAGCCAGTTTGCCGTGGCATACGGAGCTCCATCGCAGTCTTTAACACTGGTAGCATGCCGCGACAGCGTGGACGTGAACCGTATGTGCAGTTGACGGACTTTGAGCGAGGGCGTATAGTGGGCATGCGGGAGGCCGGGTGGACGTACCGCCGAATTGCTCAACACGTGGGGCGTGAGGTCTCCACAGTACATCGATGTTGTTGCCAGTGGTCGGCGGAAGGTGCACGTGCCCGTCGACCTGGGACCGGACCGCAGCGACGCACGGATGCACGCCAAGACCGTAGGATCCTACGCAGTGCCGTAGGGGACCGCACCGCCACTTCCCAGCAAATTAGGGACACTGTTGCTCCTGGGGTATCGGCGAGGACCATTCGCAACCGTCTCCATGAAGCTGGGCTACGGTCCCGCACACCGTTAGGCCGTCTTCTGCTCACGCCCCAACATCGTGCAGCCCGCCTCCAGTGGTGTCGCGACAGGCGTGAATGGAGGGACGAATGGAGACGTGTCGTCTTCAGCGATGAGAGTCGCTTCTGCCTTGGTGCCAATGATGGTCGTATGCGTGTTTGGCGCCGTGCAGGTGAGCGCCACAATCAGGACTGCATACGACCGAGGCACACAGGGCCAACACCCGGCATCATGGTGTGGGGAGCGATCTCCTACACTGGCCGTACACCACTGGTGATCGTCGAGGGGACACTGAATAGTGCACGGTACATCCAAACCGTCATCGAACCCATCGTTCTACCATTCCTAGACCGGCAAGGGAACTTGCTGTTCCAACAGGACAATGCACGTCCGCATGTATCCCGTGCCACCCAACGTGCTCTAGAAGGTGTAAGTCAACTACCCTGGCCAGCAAGATCTCCGGATCTGTCCCCCATTGAGCATGTTTGGGACTGGATGAAGCGTCGTCTCACGCGGTCTGCACGTCCAGCACGAACGCTGGTCCAACTGAGGCGCCAGGTGGAAATGGCATGGCAAGCCGTTCCACAGGACTACATCCAGCATCTCTACGATCGTCTCCATGGGAGAATAGCAGCCTGCATTGCTGCGAAAGGTGGATATACACTGTACTAGTGCCGACATTGTGCATGCTCTGTTGCCTGTGTCTATGTGCCTGTGGTTCTGTCAGTGTGATCATGTGATGTATCTGACCCCAGGAATGTGTCAATAAAGTTTCCCCTTCCTGGGACAATGAATTCACGGTGTTCTTATTTCAATTTCCAGGAGTGTATATTAAGAACAACATGAGACCCTAGACTGAACCCTGTGGGACACCAAATTCCCATCGGCTTCGTCGCAGAGTTACTGTATTCGTGCTTATGGGGGAGAAACATGAGTATTAGAATCTCCTGCTAAGTCGTATGATATGGTTTGCTGGGACACCTCGAAAGCAGTTTCCGCCTCTATAATTTCAACAGGTTTTTCCGCCTTTCCGCACATTAGCATGTTTACCGCGTAAAGTTGTGTTTCAAGAGTATCTGTCGAGTGCAGCTATCTTAATGGGTGTGTATGTAGTGTGATGCAACGTTTCGTGTTGAATGGTGAACAGAAGGGTGCCGTTACGTAGGCTGTTCTTCTCGTGTAGCAACAACGAGGCTGCCAGGCTTAAAGTCCCCATTCGACTAACGGGTCACCATCAACAGTTTCAAATACCCTCGCTTGGAAAAAATCGCTCTGAGCACTATGGGACTTAGTGGTCATCAGTCCCGTAGAACTTAGAACTACTTAAACCTAACTAACCTAAGGACATCACACACATCCATGCCCGAGGCAGGATTCGAACCTGCGACCGTAGCGATCGCGCGGTTCCAGACTGAAGCGCCTAGAACCGCTCGGCCATATCGGCCGGCGCCCTCGCTTCATGAGACACTGCGGACACTAGCGCAGAGTCCAGAAGCTTTACGCAACAGTTATCCTCCCCCGGCCGACCAATAACGGCAGCGAAAATTTTCTTCCACCGCTAAGATTCGAAGGGGCTACCTTCCGAGTCGAGCGACACCACACATGCGTGCGTTAGAGACCACGGCGACAGAGGCGGGTTCAAAGAGGGTGAAATATGGTACAAGTCTGTGAACAGTTCTATTGATTGCGGCAGTAATTATGTTAAGAGAGAAGCAGATATTTCCAGCATGGAGAATATGAAATAAATACTCTAATGACAAGCAGCAAAGCAAGTAAATGAAGAGCAGCAAAATATACCGTGTGATTTCCCTAAAGGGGGACAAACTGCAGGGAACGATTCCTCAGAGGATAGGGAGCTAGAAGATGATATGGACCTATCGCCGGAAATCCGTCCAGAGAACGGTACAGCCACTTGAAGGTGGAAATCAAAGAATTTTGACAATACAAGTTTCAGAGAGTGGAAGTACACGTGAGGAGACACCAGGCAAATGGGAATGTTCTGTCTCTACCAGTGTTTTAGTGGTATCGTGGCAGCGAACTATCAGCACCGGTTCAGCACCAAAGTGTGGGCGGGGATCAACCGCGACCCGCTCGTGGGGACAGTCACCCTTGCACCACGCCTCACACGCAAGCCCTATTTGCGCTTCCTGCGTGTGACACTGCATATCCTACTTAGGTGGTACGTTGGGTAACGTGGCTATTACGTGATTGTGCTCCAGTTCACTTCCACATTTGCGTGCGACGGTATCTATGAGGTATGTGAGAAAAGTAATGAGACTGACAAAACAGTAAACGATCTGGCAACGCTGTGTCTTTCTACACTACTGGCCATTAAAATTGCTACACCAAGAAGAAATGCAGATGATAAACGGGTATTCATTGGACAAATATATTATACTAGAACTGACATGTGATTACATTTTCACGCAATTTGGGTGCATAGATGCTGAGAAATCAGTACCCAGAACAACCACCTCTGGCCGTAATAACGGCCTTCATACGCCTGGGCATTGAGTCAAACAGAGCTTGGATGGCGTATACAGGTACAGCTGCCCATGCAGCTTCAACACGATACCACAGTTCATCAATAGTAGTGGCTGGCGTATTGTGACGAGCCAGTTGCTCGGCCGCCATTGACCAGACGTTTTCAATTGTTGAGAGATGTGGAGAATGTGCTGGCCAGGGCAGCAGTCGAACATTTTCTGTATCCAGAAAGGCCCGTACAGGACCTGCAACATGCGACCGTGCATTATCCTGCTGAAATGTAGGGTTTCGCAGGGATCGATTGCAGGGTAGAGCCACGGGTCGTAACACATCTGAAATGTAAGGTCCACTGTTCAAAGTGCCGTCAATGCGAACAAGAGGTGACCGAGACGTGTAACCAATAGCACCCCATACCATCACGCCGGATCATACGCTAGTATGGCGATGACGAATACGCGCCTCCAATGTGAGTTCACCGCGATGTCGCCAAACACGGATTCGACCATCATGATGCTGTCAACAGAACCTGGATTCATCCGAAAAAATGACGTTTTGCTATTCGTGCACCCAGTTTCGTAGAGTACGCCATCGCAAGCGCTCCTGTCTGTGTTGCAGCGTCAAAGGTAACCGCAGCCACGGTCTCCGAGCTGGTAGTCCATTCTGCTACAATCGTCGTCGAACTGTTCGTGCAGATGGTTGTTGTCTTGCAAACGTGCCCATGTGTTGACTCAGGGATCAAGACGTGGCTGCACGATCCGTTACAGCCATGCGGATAAGATGCCTGTCATCTCGACTGCTAGTGACACGAGGCCGTTGGGATGCAGCACGGCGTTCCGTATTACTCTTCTGAAGCTGCGATACGATAAACCGCAATCGCGATAGGCTATAATCCGACCTGTATCAAAGTCGGAAACGTGATGATACGCATTTCTCCTCCTTACACGAGGCATCACAACAACGTTCCACCAGGCAACGCCGGTCAACTGCTGTTTGTGTACGAGAATTCGGTTGGAAACTTTCCTCATGTCAGCACGTTGTAGGTGTCGCCACCGGCGCCAACCTTGTGGGAATGCTCTGAAAAGCTAATCATTTGTATATCACAGCATCTTCTTCCTGTCGGTTAAATGTCGCGTCTCTTGCGCGTCATCTTCGTGGTGTAGCAATTGTAATGGCCAGTAGTGTACTTTTGTAGACCCGTATGTTCATCACTTCCATATGCTGTCCGAGTTTCAGCTCTGTACACCGATCACGTGAGTGCCAGCATTGAAGCTGTGTTTTTGCTACGTGTTACGAACAGGGAACAGCGGTATTAATAGCAAAGTTTTGTGTTAAGCATGGGGAATTCGCGAATGTGACCTCTGGAACGTTGAAACAAGCCTATGGTGAACATTCCTTATCAAGAGCACAAGTTTATAGCTGGCATAAACCATTTTTGGAAGACCGAGAATACGTTGGAGATGAACGTCGCGTAGGGAAAACGTCGAACGTGTGCATGTTCTTATGAGATCAGACAAACTGTCAGTGTAGTGTTTTATACAAAGATTCCCTGTAAGGCTCAGCAAAGGGATGAATCGAGTGAGACCGGATAGTGCAGGCAAGTGTATGCATCATCATGACAACGCCCCATGGCACACAGTCACTTCCATCACGGAATTTTTGATCTCAAAAGGCATAACCCCCTATTCACTAATCTGAGTCCTTGTGCCTTTTTTCTTTTCCCGAAACTGAGGAGATCATTATGGGACACTGGAGAACATGCATAAGAATGTGAGCGGCATGTCGAAGGCCGTACCAGCTGAAGCTTTTCTGCGCTGCTATCAAGACTAGGAATGACGACGCCGCAGGTGCATGGCTGCCGAAAGGAACTTCTTTGGAGGCGACCATATTGTTGTTTGAAACAATAAGACCAAAAACTAAAACTAAACACCTCCCGAACAGGTCATGAAGGCCCAACGGTATTGACCGGCCGCCGTGTCATACTCAACCGACAGGCGTCACTGGATACGGATATGGAGGGGTATGTGGTCAGCACACCGCTCTCCTGGCCGTATGTCAATTTCCGAGACCGGAGCCGCTACTTCTCAATCAAGTAGCTCCACAGTTTGCCTCACCCAAGGGCTGAGTGCACCCCGCTTGCCAACAGCGCTCGGCAGACCGGATGGTCACCCATCCAAGTTCTATCCCAGCCGGACATCGCTTAACTTTGGTGATCTGAAGGGAACCGGTGTTACCACTGCGGCAAGGCCGTGAAACAATAAGACTATGGTAGATAAAAACTAGTCTCATTACTTTTCTCACAGACCTCATAGACAACACTACCCCGATCATACACTGAGGTTGAACCGATACTTATGTTCGCAGACACCACACGTGCACTAGTACAAGCAGAATATTCCCCCGTGGCTGCGGTGTTTTTACGTGTGCTTTCAATCATTGAAACCTACACTCTCAAAGTTATTTTATCTCCACCTTCAAGCGAGTGAACCTCGCTTGGAACGCATTTCCGACCATACGCACAAATGAACTTCTTTTGTCCTTATCCTCTCGGGGATCTTTTTCTGTAGTTTGTCGCCATGTATCAAAATCACCCTGTACATATAGGATGTACATAAAGTCTGGGAACAATTTCAATTATTTATTGCACAAGAACTCAACATTGTACAGATGTCATACATATCGCCTTTTGAAGAGAAACTCTGAAAGGGTTCTTTTTTTTTTTTCCAAACATTCGATCCGCGAACCATGAGTGACCCGGCAGACGTAAATACGGTAATCGAATTCTCGCCACACCCGACCCAGCATGGCATCGTCGACTGTGGCAGACGCTTTCCATATTTTCTCCCGGAGCTCTGCTACATCACGTGGTAGAGGTGGTACATGCCCCAGATCTTTAATGTGTTCCCACAGAAAAAAGTCACACGGAGTGAGATCTGGTGATCGGGGAGGCCATTTCATAACAACTGTCCTCTTCTGTAACACGGTCGATGCATCGATGCGGCAGCTCCGTGTTCAGGTACCCACGAACTTCACGATGAAAATGGGATGGAGCCCCATCCTGCTGAAAGATGAACGGAGAGTTCGATTGCATTGGAGTAGTCAGCCATTGCTGCAACATGTCCAAGTAGAAATATCCTGTGACAGCACTCTCAGCGTAGAAGAATGACCTGTACAGTTTTCGACGTTTGCGACTAGCACTGACTATCGGCAAATTACCAAACTACGCTGTGGCTGTATACATGAAAAAAAAAAAAAAAAAAAAAAAACTTTCACGGTTTCTCTTCAAAATGACATGTGTATGATATCTGTATAACGTTTGGCTCTTGGGCAATAAATAATTGAAATTGTTTCCGGACTTTATGTACACAGCAAAGGACTTGGAAGAATAGTTGAACGGAATGGACAGTGTCTTGAAAGGAGGATATAAGATGAACATCAACAAAAGCCAAACGAGGATAATGGAATGTAGTCGAATTAAGTCTGGTGATGCTGAGGGAATTAAATTAGGAAATGAGACACTTAAAGTAGTAAAGGAGTTTTGCTATTTGGGGAGCAAAATAACTGATGATGGTCGAAGTAGAGAGGATATAAAATGTAGACTGCCAATGGCAAGGAAAACGTTTCTGAAGAAGAGAAATTTGTTAACATCGAGTATAGTTTTAAGTGTCAGGAAGTCATTTCTGAAAGTATTTGTATGGAGTATAGTCATATACGGAAGTGAAACATGGACGACAAATAGTTTGGACAAGAAGAGAATAGAAGCTTTCGAAATGTGGTGCTACAGAAGAATGCTGAAGATTATATGGGTGGATCACATAACTAATGAAGAGGTACTGAATAGGATTGGCGAGAAGAGGAGTTTGTGGCACAGCTTGACTAGAAGAAGGGATCGGTTGGTAGGACGTGTTCTGAGGCATCAAGGGATCACCAATTTAGTACTGGAGGGCAGTGTGGAGGGTGAAAGTCGTAGAGGGAGACCAAGAGATGAATACACTAAAGAGATTCAGAAGGATGTAGGTTGCAGTACGTACTGGGAGATGAAGAAGCTTGCACAGGATAGAGTGGCATGGAGAGCTGCATCAAACCAGTCTCAGGACTGAAGACCACAACAAGAACAACATGTACACTCTGTAGTTTTCTGCATAACAGGACGAAAGAAAAACCACGACTGTCATTAAACTGAAGTAACTCGTAAACTGTTATCATTTCTGCCCATCGTTAACTACAATTTCCAACTTGTATGAGACGAGGATATCACCGGACTTGTTGACCAGCCACGAATACAGTTAAGCATATGCAGGAGCTGGGAATTGGTCTCCTGCCGCGGAAGCGAGTTCGAGTATGGCTGGTTCCTGTGTGCTGTACGCCCACACGATCTGCCGGAAGAGGGCTCGTACACCATTTCCGGTGTGCGTGTGTGTGTGTGTGTGTGTGTGTGTGTGTGTGTGTGTAGCGGAAGTGCTGAAAGCTTACCTGCAGTAAAAGCCGTGGGTTTTATCAGCCGGCGTGCTTTACTGCACTCGGCGGTATTACTGCAAAGTCGAACTCCATCAGAAATGTGTGGCAGAAAAAAGTTCGAGATTTGTTACTGAATTATAATTTATTCGTCAACATTGGACAGCACTGATAAGGGCTGACGAAATCACTGCCTCTCGCCGGTTATCCAGGAAAAGTTCAAAATGCCCCATATCAATCCCAGTCGGGATTCAATAGGACAGGATCCTTAGGCCTGCATTCCACTGTAACAGGACTTTGTGAAATATCTTTCGGAAAGTCGTTTTAACAGATATATTACGGCGATGTAAATGGTTCAAATGGCTCTGAGCACTATGGGACTCAACATCTTAGGTCATAAGTCCCCTAGAACTTAGAACTACTTAAACCTAACTAACCTAAGGACATCACACACACCCATGCCCGTGGCAGGATTCTAACCTGCGACCGTAGCAGCCTCGCGGTTCCGGTCTGCAGCGCCAGAACCGCACGGCCACGGCGGCCGGAACGGCGATGTACTAGAGACCTTTACGATAACTACACTACTGGCCATTACAATTGCTACACCACGAAGATGACGTGCTACAGACGCGAAATTTAACCGATAGGAAGAAGATGCTGTGATATGCAAATGATTAGCTTTTCAGAGCATTCACACAAGGTTGGCGCCGGTGGCGACACCTACAACGTGCTAACATGAGGAAAGTTTCCAACCGATTTCTCATACACCAACAGCAGTTCACCGGCGTTGCCTGGTGAAACGTTGTTGTGATGCCTCGTGTAAGGAGGAGAACTGCGTACCATCACGTTTCCGACTTTGATAAAGGTCGGATCGTAGCCTATCGCGATTGCGGTTTATCGTATAGCGACATTGCTGCTCGTGTTGGTCGAGATCAAATGACTGTTAGCAGAATATGGAATCGGTGGGTTCAGGAGGGTAATTCGGAACGCCGTGCTGGATCCCAACGGCCTCGTATCACTAGCAGTCGAGATGACAGGCATCTTATCCGCATGGCTGTAACGGATCGTGCAGCCACGTCTCGATCCCTGAGTCAACAGATGGGGACGTTTGCAAGACAACAACCATCTGCACGAACAGTTCGACGGCGTTTGCAGCAACAAGGACTATCAGCTCTGAGACAATGGCTGCGGTTACCCTTGACGCTGCATCACAGACAGGAGCGCCTGCGAAGGTGTACTCAGCGACGAACCTGGGTGCACGAATGGCAAAATGTCATTTTTACGGATGAATCCAGGTTCTGTTTACAGCATCATGATGGTCGCATCCGTGTTTGCCGACATCGCGGTGAACGCACATTGGAAGCGTGTATTCGTCATCGCCATACTGGCGTATCACCCAGCGTCATGGTATGGGGTGCCATTGGTTGCACTTCTCGGTCGCCACTTTCAACAGTGGACGTTACATTTGAGATGTGTTACGACCCGTGGCTCTACCATTCATTCGATTCCTGCGAAACCCTACATTTCAGCAGGATAATGCATGACTGCATGTTGCAGGTCCTGGATACAGAAAATGTTAGACTGCTGCCCTGGCCAGCACATTCTCCAGATCTCTCCCCAATTGAAAACGTCTGGTCAATGGTGGCCGAGCAACTGGCTCGTCACAATGCGCCAGTCACTACTCTTGATGAACTGTGGTATCGTGTTGAAGCTGCATGGGCAGCTGTACCTGTACACGGCATCCAAGCTCTGTTTGACTCATAGCCCAGGCATATCAAGGCCGTTATTACGGCCAGAGGTGGTTGTTCTGGGTACTGATTTCTCAGGATCTATGCACCCAAACTGCGTGAAAATGTAATCACATGTCAGTTCTAGTATAATATATTTGTCCAATGAATACCCGTTTATCATCTGCATTTCTTCTTGGTGTAGTAATTTTAATGGTCAGTAGCGTATATTACTTAAACGACTAATCTGGTAGTTGGTGCACAAACCCAATGGCCTATTTAACAACTTCAAGACACAACAAAAATTTGATTTTCAGTATTGCATACAATTATTGCCTGAATTTAAAAATTTTAAATGTTGTCATAATCTAATCATTAAAAGGTATAACCTTATGTTAAAAATTTAACACAAGACTAGTATTACAGCTAGAAATTATGCGCGCGAGGGCTATTTGGACTATAAGCTCCGATCGATCTCGAAATGGAAGCCACCTTGAATATCAAAAATGTTTTATTTGGTACAGTTACCTACACCTTCCAGTTACTTCTCTACTTAGTCGCCGGTCCGATTTACATATTTGTCGTAGCGTTCTGCCAACTTTCCAATCCCCTCGTCATAGAAGGACGCCGCCTGTGCTTTCTGCCAATTCTCTAGGCTGTGCCAGAACGTTGTCTTCATAGCCAGCGGTTCGTGTGAGCGGAGATGGAACGTCAGAGGGAGATAAGTCCGTGGCGTATGGCGGGCGAACAAAGACTTCCCGTCGGAAACGCTGCGGTGTGTCTTCGTTGCACCTGCGGTGTGCTGCCGAGGATTGTCATGAAGAAGGAAGAGCATGACAGTTGTGTTCTGCATGATTAGTTTTTCAGAGCATTCACACAAGGCTGGCGCCGGTGGTGACACCTACAACGTGAGGAGAAATTTCTTACTACGCCCTCGTACTTGGCGGGACAATATTGTTCTAGGGGCATCTTTATGTGCTCACTGTGCGCTCAGAACTGAAAAGAGCCACGTGAAACGATCGACGGCCATGCTAGAGATGCTGTCCAAAACATCTGTACAAAGCTTCATCGGATTTTCACTGTGATTTCCATTTCGCGCCCCATCGGACATTACTTTCCGAATAGCTCTCGTATATTCTGAGGCAGCGTAA
The DNA here is from genome assembly GCF_021461395.2 of Schistocerca americana. Taxonomy (NCBI): domain Eukaryota; kingdom Metazoa; phylum Arthropoda; class Insecta; order Orthoptera; family Acrididae; genus Schistocerca; species Schistocerca americana. Next base: position 319,500,572 of record NC_060121.1, on the reverse strand, counting down.
CACACGGCGCGCGTATTACCCACACCATACTGAAGGCATCCAGTAATTGAGAGTGAGACCTCGTAGCAATTCCCGACAAACTTTACACATAATTTCAATCCTTTACGAAATTTTTCGCTGCCTCTAACGAAACGGTTCAGGGGGGTAGGACGTGAAACGGGGCGACTTGGTGCAGAAGAGACACCACAGGACATTTTAATTTCCACTGTCTATATTTTTACAAATAAATTCATAAAACTTTGTCAGCACGACGAAGAAGGATTCTTATTCATAGCTCTGGAAGTTCAAAAACATAACAAAATATTTTTTTCAATTTGAAATTTCATCATTTTTTCACTTATTACTGGCTGCATTTGTTGCTATATGTACACTTTTCTTTATAAGTAACAGAGATTCTTCGATGAATTTTGCATGGCATACAAAACATAGTTACAGGTGTGTGAAACTCGAGAATTTTCCAAATCTATTAAAAACTGTGGTAAAAATTGAGTTAATTGATTATAAAATTTGAGTTTTTTCTAAACAGGAAGTTTAAAATGTAACAGGTCATTCATTTTTTCATAAATTAGATAAATTCTAGAGTTTCATACATCTGTAAGTATGGTTTGTATGCTGTGCAAAATTCACCAAAGAATCTCTCTTACTTATGAAGAAAAGAGTACCTATAGCAATAAATCCAGCCAAAAAATGATGAAATTTCACATGTGAAAAAAATTAATTTGTTATGTTTTTGAACTTCCACTGCTATGAGTGTGAATCCTGAATCCTTCCTGGTCATTCTGGCAAAGTTTTATGGATGTATTTGTAAAATTATAGACAGTGTAAATCAAAATGTCCTATGGTGCCTCTCCTGCTCCAAGTCGGCGCGTTTGACGTCCTACCCCCCTTAAAGGAAGAAAGTTTATCGCTTACTATATTTTCGATGCTCATCCAAAGGCCAGCATCAGGCACGACGCTTTAATTTATAACTTCTTTAATACTAACTCTGTTCGTAACACATTTCGAAGACACTATTCACATAGCCCGCATCTCGTGGTCGTGCGGTAGCGTTCTCGCTTCCCACGCCCGGGTTCCCGGGTTCGATTCCCGGCGGGGTCAGGGATTTTCTCTGCCTCGTGATGGCTGGGTGTTGTGTGCTGTCCTTAGGTTAGTTAGGTTTAAGTAGTTCTAAGTTCTAGGGGACTGATGACCACAGCAGTTGAGTCCCATAGTGCTCAGAGCCATTTGAACCACTATTCACATACACCACTGAATGTATCTGCAAAATTTTACCATTGTACAACACATAGTTCAGAAGATAATACATCACTACCATCGACATGCGTGGAACGTTGGCTTTTGCCTAAAAAAGCATGGGTTTTACCCAGACTATACTCATTCACTGTTTGATAATGACGGCACTTAGCGCCTCCAGCAAACCTTAAACACAGTTTCAAACCTCTCCTAAATATTTTCTCGCTTATAAGCTTAAGGTCAGATACACAGTAATCATTTGTAATGGCAGTTTGATGCTGTTTGGTGCGTTCGATTCTTTAAAGAATCGAGGGTCGGTGGGTGTGGGGTGTGGAGGGGGGGGGGGGTTACTCATCGTTTATAAAAGTCAGAATGTGGTCCTATCTTTTATAAAAGATTGGTCAAAGATGTGATAGTGTAACACGGGCCTTACGACTCAACCGCAGGCAGGGACGTGGGAATTCAAATGGTTCAAATGGCTCTGAGCACTATGGGACTTAACATCTATGGTCATCAGTCCCCTAGAACTTAGAACTACTTAAACCTAACTAACCTAAGGACATCACACAACACCCAGTCATCACGAGGCAGAGAAGACGTGGGAATTCCAGAACACGTTATCTTCCACTGCTCGTTCTTCAACACTGCAACACAGATTATTCTGTTTACATCCTATTTATGCACGTCTGTAAGAGACACAGAAGAATGGCAAATAAATAACGAGCTAGCCACCGAAATTTCAAAAACACTGCCAGCAGAACATAACGAAAGCTGTCGCTCCGGACTTCCCAGTGTGCCGCGTGGGCAAGATAGGGAGTAGGACTCTACTAGTGCAGGAGAAGCGTCAGGTAGCGAAAGTGAAGTGATCAGTGACGACATAATGCGTGAGGAGATCGTGGTTAGGTGTCAACACCCTCGCAAACATACATACAGCGCTACGTGAATAACAGAAAAAAGAACTAATGGTCCCACATCTGGCGCAGATCAAATACTTAGGTTTAGATAACTCCTAACATTACATTGATGCTTTAGTTAAAACAACAGTAGCTACAGGATATTTTCAATGCAAAATGCAGTTGTAACTTTATAGTATAGCGTAACGTTCGTTAGTTAGTACTGGTTACAGCCCTGGACGGGAAACGAAGCTATTGGATTTTCAGAGCCTGACCCCACACCTGCCCGTGGAAACTGTAATCGAATGCAGGCAGTGGGGTGCACATTTGACGTACTGGGTGATATCGTGATGATGATACAAAAATTTAAGAGATGATAGAGAAGGACAGATGTCCGAATTTGAGGTAACGGATCCTGAGCTGGAAACAATCGAATCGGAAGCTATAATCGAAAATCGTTCTGATACCTCTGACAGTGGAATACATTCACCTTTACTGCTCTTCCTAAGCAGTTTGCTGGCAAATTTCAGAGGTAATAGTATGGACCAAAACAGGGAAAAAATCTAGTAAACGAATTCGTCGTACTTCCCTTCATGCTTACTTCTTCTGACAAAGTTGTTGTTTAGTAGTTGTTACAGAATTTTGGATGGTCTACGACTCCACAATCAGATCCACCACTTTCTCGATACACTCTGGGCGATGGATGTTGTCAGCTATCCCACTTATAATCATCAGCCAGTATCCAGCTTTGATGAATGAGCTTACACCAGCCTTTTTCCCTAAAGCACAGTTATCAAACGTGTGCTTTAACATTTCATTCTATTTTGTTTTTTCACAATGGTTTACTCAGCTTAAAACGTATATCTGAACGGATACGATTTTTTTTCGGTTAGCCATTACAAATTCACAATGCCACAAACACACGGAAACTCAACAGTGAGAACACGTTCACCAAAAATAAACTCACTCAGGAAGGACGTACGGGATGGCACCTTGCTTATGGTCATTTGCACAAAATAAAAATTTCTTAAACTTTTGGAGACATTCGGTAGACGAAGAGGTAATTAGCGAAGGAGCGCAAAATCCCATTGGGAAAGGAAATCAGTCGAGTCCTTTTCAAGGGACTTTTCGCTTTAATGGCGTTGGGGTAACTGTGAGTGCAATTTCTAAACCAATGCGTCACCGCACGCAACAGTTTATCTAGAAAATTTGCTTAATGTCTCTTAGAAACGACGGTTCTATGTGTGCAGAAGTTCGTTTGCTACTCTTACAAAAGCGTAACCTACCACAACTCTGGTCAGGGCTGTCTGCTATTGATGAGCCACTGTACGGTGTAATTTGGTCCCGAGAATAGCCCTTGTGACAAAAGAAATCGTCGTTCGGTCGATCCGCGCTGGAATATTCAAATACCGTTATCTAAGGCCCGCTGTTGCGTGCCGACCAACGAGAGCTGTGCAGCTCCAAAAGCTTCTGCAGCGAACCGTGGGAGGCGCTGTCGTCGAGTAGTTCTGCTGTTGGCCACTGGAGAGCGCTGGGGTATCTTTTATACATCGCAAGCGTTCAGTCAGAAAGTGTGATCGTCATCAGCATGATCTGCATTTTTTTAATAGTAGCTTCCTACGCTGTTAAAGAGTATGAAAGACCTCTGCCTCAGATCATCCGTGTAACGGAGTTGTTTGCTGCATAACAAGTACAAGTTTTAGCTTTTTTAAATTGTAGTGGTGCACTCATTACAGATTCATTCCAGCACTTAATTCATGTGAATATTTACAACGCGTCTGTTGCGTGTACCTGATGATATTTTCGCTATCCTCATTATTTTTTTCCATCTCCGTTAGTGTTTACAGAATATTTGCACTGCTACAGATATTAAGAACTTCATTTCGCTTATCCGGCAGAATTTGTAAATAAGCGAAACAGATTATATGAATCTGTGTTGCTGGTTTTGGACGTAGTGTTGTCGGTGACTAACGCGTATTTTTCTGACAGCACTGAGCAGAGATAATTATCATCAAATATATTATTCTTAACGGATGTTTTTTCGGTGACCACATCTTCCTTATTGCTTAATCAGAACTAATGGTTGAGACATATTTTAAAGATCTCCTTCACTACTAACGGCGAAAACTGCACAAACAGTTTAAAGTTATTATTTCGTTAAAAAGCTTTGTTTTCAAAACATCTTTTATATAAACTGTGTAAAGGTTGCCATCTATTGACAAGCTGTCTAATATGAACGACTGCCATTGAGAGTTTAAATTAGATTCTTTACGCAAACGCAGTCTATCACGCGATTACGGTCATAAGATCCATGTAAGAATTTAGAAGGCGCCGTCTACTGACAACATAATTTTTACCATTATGTACATCAGCGGATGGAGATTACTTTCTTTAAGAAAGCGTTGTATACTGCAGGAATAAACTGAATTACATCAGTGTTCAGCATCACGATCCTACGGGACACAGCATGCAGACCGAGAGGGATATCCCCAACCAGAGGGTTGTCCATACGACTGCAACGTTCCCCAGACCCCAGAAGAATGAATTCCACACAAAATGATGAAGAAAGACAACTTCGACCTCAGCAAGACTGAGAAGCTCAGACAATCGCGAACAAGATCGATTCAATGCTTTTAAAGAAAAATGCTTTTATCATTTTAATTGGAAATGTTAATGCCAATTAGGGATTAATTAATAGTGCAAGATTAGTGGTGATTCACTTAGGAGAGTACGCAATCACTGCTAAATTAATTGACTCCGATAAAATTAAGCACATTTGCGCATGAACTTCACACCTTCCGACTAATAAGAAAACACTTTCCAATAAAAGCAACCATCGCTATGTGCATTAATAAAGCACAGCGTCAGACGCTACAAGGGCATAACTGTATTTACCAGAACCTGTTTTTCCACCTGGACAATTACAAGGGGCTTTTTCACAAGTCCGCAAATTCAGTGGTATTTTTGTTTGTGCTAAAGACACGTGTGGCCAAAAGGTAAACAATGAGCACGTTATAACTGCTAAAAAACTTTGTAAAACACATAAGTTTCGCCGGCCGAGTTGGCCGAGCGGTTCTAGGCGCTATAGTCTGGAACCGCGCGACCGCTGCGGTCGCAGGTTCGAATCCTGCCTCGGGCATGAATGTGTGTGATGTCCTTAGGTTAGTTAGGTTTAAGTAGTTCTAAGTTCTAGGGGACTAATGACCTTACAAGTTAAGTCCCATAGTGCTCAGAGCCAACTATAAGTTTCAAAAATAAAATTAATTTGACGAAGACAAATTATGGTTTTTATTTTTCTTTACAATTAACCATATTATATACAATGAAATCGATTTCTTAGAGTGGAACTCATATTTGCTAGTTCTGTTCAAACTGTAACGCTTTTTATTAATATACATGCCTTTACTTATTTCTCCATTACTATGCTTTGTATCAGTGACTGATCAGGGTTGTGTGAGAATCAATGGTTTAACTAGTTTATGCTATGAAACGGATACAAAATAAACTCTGTACATCGAGGGAATGATCACGTGTATAAGATTCTTCAGATCTGTGTAGCACTGTCGTAACAAACAGATGGCACTTAAGAAAGTAAGTAAAATAACTTCATTATTTCCGTTACGAGAGTAACTGGGGTCGCAGTTTGTAACGTGATCCATACATCAACAATTTCCTTTCGGAAAGAATTTATTTGTATACGTAAAGATACTATGTCTAATACAGTTTAAAATGTTGCAACTGCGACTAGAAGTAATGTAAGCAGAACTGAAATCAGGGCCTCTATAGCTATTCATAATATGACAGGAAACTGACAAATTAAAATAAATATCATAAACATAACTACGTACATCAAGGTAAAGCAGACATTTATGGTTTTCATGGAGCGATGAAACTTTATACGGCCGGCCGGAGTGGCCAAGCGGTTCTAGGCGCTACAGTCTGGAGCCGAGCGACGGCTACGGTCGCAGGTTCGAATCCTGCCTCGGGCATGGATGTGTGTGATGTCCTTAGGTTAGTTAGGTTTAATTAGTTCTAAGTTCTAGGCGACTGATGACCTCAGAAGTTAAGTCGCATAGTGCTCAGAGCCATTTGAACCAAACTTTATACAAGTTAATCAGAATTGCAGACACACACACACACACACACACACACACACACACACACACACTCACAAACCCAACAATGAGGTGATCAAAGTCACTGAATACTAATATCGTGTCAGGCCTCCTTTTGTTTTGCCCGGCGTAGTGCAGCAGCTCGACGTGGCAAGGACTCAACAAGTCGTTGGAAGTCCCCTGCAGAAATATTGAGCTATGCTGCCATTGTCGCCGTACATAACTGCGAAAGTGTTGCCGGTGCAGGATGTTGTGCACGATCTCAGCTCTCAATTGTGTGCCATAAATGTTCGATGGGATTCATGTCGGGCGATCTGGGTGGCCAACTGAATCGCTCAAATTGTCCATAATGTCAGTCAAACCAGTCGCGAACCGTTGTGGCCATGTGACATGAATGGCTGCAAATGGTCTCCAATTAGCCAGACATAACCATTTCCAGTCAGTGATCGGTTCAATTGAACCGGAGGACACAGGACCCAGTACATTTCATATAAAAGCAGCCACACCGTTTTGGGGTCACAACCAGCTTGCACAGTGCTTTGTTAACAACATGGGTCCATGACTTCATGAGGTCTGCGCCGCACTCAAAACCGTCTTTTTTTTTCCCTTGAGGCCCGCCACGAATTCCTCTCTTGTGCTAACCTCTTCATCTCAGAGTAGCACTTGCAACTTACGTCCTCAATTATTTGCTGGATGTATTCCAATCTCTGTCTTCCTCTACAGTTTTTGCCCTCTACAGCTCCCTCTAGTACCATGGAAGCCATTCTCTCATGTCTTAACAGATGCCCTATCACCCTGTCCCTTCTCTTTATCAGTGTTTTCCACATATTCCTTTCCTCTCCGATTCTGCGTAGAACCTCCTCATTCATTACCTTATCAGTCCACCTAATTTTCAACATTCGTCTATAGCACCACATCTCAAATGCTTCGATTCTCTTCTGTTCCGATTTTCCCACAGTCCATGTTTCACTACCATACAATGCTATACTCCAGACGTACATCCTGAAATTAAGGCCGGTATTTGATATTAGTAGACTTCTCTTGGCCAGAAATGCCTTTTTTGCCATACCTAATCTGCTTTTGATGGCCTCCTTGCTCCCTCCGTCATCGGTTATTTTACTGCCTAGGTAGCAGAAACCGTCAACTTCATCTACTTCGTGACCATCAATCCTGATGTTAAGTTTCTCGCTGTTCTCATTTCTACTACTTCTCATTACCTTCGTCTTTCTCCGATTTACTCTCAAACCATACTGTGTGCTCAATAGACTGTTCATTCCGTTCAGCAGATCATGTAATTCTTCTTCACTTTCACTCAGGATAGCAATGTCATCAGCGAATAGTATCATTTATATCTTTCACCTTGAATTTTAATTCCGCTCCTGAACCTTTCTTTTATTTCCATCATTGCTCCCTCGATGTACAGATTGAAGAGTAGGGGCGAAAGGCTACATTCTTGTCTTACACCCTTTTTGATACTAACACTTCGTTATTGGTCGTCCAAACAACTGAAATCGGGACTCATCTTACTAGGCCACGGTTTTGCAGTCGCCTACGGTGCAGCCGATACGGTCAAGAGCCTAGGGGAGGCGGCGACGTTGTGCTGTTAGGAAATGCAGTCGCTTAGGTCGTCTGCTGCCAATAGCCATTAACGCCAAATTTCACCGCACTGTCCTAAAGGATACGTTCGTCGTACATCCCACGTTGATTTCTGCAGTCCTTTCACGAAGTGTTACTTGTCTGTTAGCACTAAAAACTCTACGCAAACGCCGCTGCTCTCGGTCGTTAAGCGAGGACCGTCGGCCACAGTATTGTCCGCGTACCGAGAGGTAATGTCTGAAATTTGATATTCTCGGCACACTTTTGAAACTGTGGATCTCGGAATACAGAATTCCCCAACGATTTCCAAAATGGAATGTCTCATATGTCTAGTTCCAACTAACATTTCGCGTTCAAAGCCTGTTAATACCCCGTCGTGCGGCCATAAACACGTCGGAAACCCTTTCAAATTAATCACCTGAGTACAAAAGGACAGAGCCAAAGCTCTGTCCTTTTATGCATTGTGCACTCTATTCTACCACCATCTACATATGTGCATATTGCTGTTCCATGAGTTCTGTCACCTCACTGTATATCGACATGTCAACAATTTCCTAAGTTTCCGGGTTGTCGCTCTCGTGCTGCCGCACGAACAATAAAGACAATTATCGTTGCAGAAAATTTTCAAAATGACCAGCTTCGGTTTGAATGGAAATATCTAGTCCATGTCTTGTAGACTCCCGCATTCGAAAACCCGCACATGTTCGTCAGGTTCACTGAAATCTGTCTTGTATGTGCTCACGGTGTCTGTCAAATAAAAATCTAAGGGATTTCTCTGGGAAACGCGTAGGCTTTTCGGGTGGACCCGTGCGGTCTACTTATTACATATTTTAAATGAGCACTATGGGACTTAACATCTGAGGTCATCAGTCCCCTAGACTTAGAACTACGTAGACCTTACTAACCTAAGGACATCACACACATCCATGCCCGAGGCAGGGTTCGAACCTGTGACTCTGGACTGAAGCGCCTAGAACCGCTCGGCCACAGCGGCCGGCTATTACATATTAAAAATTACTCTCTCAATACATACCTGACAACGTCTCTAAAATACGATTTCATGCATAAATGAAATTCTGTACCTCGTCTAACATATTCCAATACTTAATCAACTTGTTCTTAAGAAATCTGTGTAGGAGAGGAGTAATTATCCACCCACCAAGGAAAACAAGCACTATTAAACTGTCACCATTTATTTCTGCCCACAGCGTTGACGACGATTAGGCACTGTCCTGACATATGGATAAGGTGAGACGTTTCTTCAGCTCTATGTCGATGTGTTATGCTCTGAGATATCCAGTATATGTATTTTCGATGAAGCAGCATTACGTACGAGTCTCTTCTTCCCCTTTTCTATGCTCAGATGTTATCCTGAATCCTACCGCAGCTTTTTGCGATTAGCAAATGGCTCGTTTCATTAAATTTCTGTGAAAGATGGGGTTTTATTACTTGGTTGTCTCTTGTCTATATCCGCCAAGCTTTTGGTCAGTCCGAGTGTGCACTGAACTAGCTTTTCCCCTTTGTTAGAAAAATAGTTAATCGAGGAGGTGCAAAAGAATAACAGGATCCATCTAAGTGAAATCTAAATGCATTGAGTTAGTACATAGGATCCCCACAACGTAAGATGCCGCAACTGCTTTTCCTAAGCGACCATCAACGTAGACACAAATCAAGAATTACAAACACGTTTTCTGGTGTACTCTCTGCGGCGGATTAGATATGATAGCATTTTCTAATACAACGTAGCAGCCGCTTTCTAGAGGTTTCTGCAAGGAGGAAACGTGGAAGGGAGGGAAGAAGGAGAGAAGATTGCAGATTGAAATCGCGTGAACTGTAGAGACGCAAGGAATTGCATGAGAACGGAATACCTCACGATGATATCGTCGGTTAAAATTTTTTCGAATTCTTAATACGTCAGATTTTAATGAATATGAGAGATTTCGACTGTTTTCTCCGTCTCCATAACCTGGAGGAAGTCGTTTGAAGCTTGGATCCTTATTAGTATCTGATGCGGCAAGGAAACCGAGAATATGCCTATGTTTAATCCAAATAATTGCACGGAAATCATCTGACATTAGCTTAACCTACGACAGTCTCCTATAATGACGGTAGTTCAAGTGGAGAGACTGTTTACTTTCGCAGTCATATTAAGCTGACTGAAGCGTCTCTGCAGACAGTCATATTCTTAGACAGTGAGTCCTTGAGGGAGAACCACTCAGAAAGAAAACAAAAATTAAAATAAAACTATGGGGTCCTCGTGGAGGACCAAACGGTGCCTTGTGATCGATCAGTTCCTGACGATTTTCATGGAGGTTTTTAAGACAACGACACAAAGTGACACACATTAATATGAACATCCGTCCATCTGCTGGTGATACTGGAAAAAGGAAACAGAAATTGGAAAAAGGAAACTTTTGAAACACCCAATAAAAATAGAAAATCTCCAAAAAACATTTATTTACAGCAATCGGACCACTCCAAAATGCCTTTTAAGAGACGATAATCCGAATTATCTACTTCCAGTAAATAGTGCCCTCCTAGACGTATGAATTTTTCCAATCTGCTCTTGAGTGGTGCAACACCTCAGGCAGGATACCACGAAATTCGTCTTCAGTTCCTTGTTTTAGTTTATCCAGTGACCTTCAACGGGTCGTGTAGACCCAACTTGCGGTGTACCCAAAAGAAAAAGTCACAAAGGGACAAATCCGGTGATCTTGGGGGCCTGTAAATGCCACCTTATGTTGAGACGCCACAGTTACCGAACAGTTCTCGCACATCTGTCACTGACTGCCTTGCAGTTGTGCGATGTCAGACCGTCCTGTTGAAACCAGGTTTTGTGATGTTGTGGAATACTGATCAACGCAGCCGCAGCAAAAAAGTGTAACATCTCAACATACCGATCCGAAGTGAAAGTCACTGTGACCCGCTCTTCATTTTCGAAAAATTACGTCCGATGACCCCGTGTGACGAAACTGTACACCATACTGTGACGTTTCTGATGTGTAAAGGACATTCATGCACTTCATTAGGGTTGCTGTCTGCCCAGTAATGGTATTTGCTGCTTATTCACGAAACATGTGAGATGAATATTGGTCTCACCTATTGGTTCAAATGGTTATGGGCCCTATGGGACTTAACATCTCAGGTCATCAGTCCCCTAGAACTTAGAACTAGTTAAACCTAACTAACCTAAGGACAAATGGTTCAAATGGCTCTGAGCACTATGCGACTTAACTTCTGAGGTCATCAGTCGCCTAGAACTTAGAACTAATTAAACCTAACTAACCTAAAGACATCACACACATCCATGCCCGAGGCAGGATTCGAACCTGCGACCGTAGCGGTCGCTCGGCTCCAGACTGTAGCGCCTAGAACCGCACGGCCACTCCGGCCGACTAACCTAAGGACATCACACACACCCATGCCCGAGGCAGGATTCGATCCTGCGACCGTAGCGGTCGCGCGGTTCCAGACTGAAGTGCCTAGAACCGCTCGGCCACAAAGGCCGGCTGGTCTCATCTATCATCCACGTTTTAGCCGCTCTGTTTTGAGTGTTTCTCCAGGTAGTTGATAGTTGAAGGTTGGGGAGATAACATCGATGTTGCAGGTGGTTATAGATGTTGGCCACTGATGAATCGTGTATACGGATGGTGCCCCCTCAGCGCCAGCTAAGGCCTGAAGATGGTGCACTGAAGCACCGAAACTGGTAGCCATGTAATAAATGACATCATAAGGATGGCTGCAGGTGTTCCATTTTATTACATATTGCAAAATGATTTAGATAAGATATCTGTTTGGTGCGAAAAGTGTCAATCGACTCTAAATAATGAAAAGTCTGAAGTCATCCACTTGAGTACTAAAAGAAATCAGGTAACCTTCTGCTGAACGATAAATCATACAAGTCCAAAGGCTGTAAATTGAAGTAAATAGTTAGCGATTGAAATAACGAATAACTTAAACTGGAACGACCACATAGATGATTTGTGGGGAAAGCAAACCAAATATTGCGATTTACTGGCAGAACACTTACAAAGTGCAACAGGTTCTACTAAAGAGACTGCTTACACCACGCTTGTCCGCCCTCTTCTGGAGTATTGCTCTGCACTGTGGAATCCCCCTCAGATGACACAGACGGAGGACATATAAAGTTCAAAGAAAGGCAGCATGTTTTGTATTATCGCGAAAAAGGGGATGGAGTGCCTCGGACATGATACATGAATTGGGGCGGTAATTAATAAAACAAAAGCGTTTTTTCTCGTGGTAGGATATTATCTTGAAATTTCAATCACCAACTGTCTCCTCAGATTGCGAAAATATTTTTTTGGCGCCTACCTACGTAGGGAGAAATAATCATCGTAATAAGGTAAGAGAAACCAGAGGTCACACAGAAATATTTAAGTCCTCGTTTTTCTTGCGCGTCGTTCGAGAATGGAACAGTAGAGAAACAACTTGAAGATGGTTCGATGAACTCTCTGCCGGGCACTTAATTGTGAACTGCAGAGTAGATATAGATGTAGATGTTGGGACACTCTTCCCGCAGCTGCTTGCTTACAAACTGAACGCCGTTGGCTCAGTAAGACTCAAACGTATGCACCTTCGGGTTTCTGTGGACTACGAGCACATCTAGGACGTACTGATGGTTTCTTTTTTAGGTCAGATCCCATCTCTTCCGAATTTTTAATCCATGTTTTTATTGCATGTTTCGAGGGAACCGGAGTGTGAAACCCTAAGTTAAAAAAATAGTCGGCATTCCCTCTGCACACTTTCATTGTTTTTGTAAATTTTATAGCAAAGAATGATGTTGACCGTTCTACTGATTCATGAATTTTACGTGGTGTAACGATACTTTGATTTCTTTTCCTATGTACGTCAAATGAAGCTTGAAGTTATATACATATATTGTATTATACATACTATTTGCCGGCCGCAGTGGCCGAGCGGTTCTAAGCGCTTCAGTCCGGAACCGCGCGACTGCTACGATCGCAGTTTGAATCCTGCCTCGGACATGGATGTGTGTGATGTCCTTAGGTTAGTCAGGTTTAAGTAGTTCTAAGTTCTAGGGAACTGATGACCTCATATGTTAAGTCCCGTAGTGCTCAGAGCCATTTTTGAACATACTATTTATTATCTGTAATTGAATGATCCATTATACACATGGCTAGAGAAGACAAACGTGATGTATGTCAGTAACTGCGGTAAAATTCAACAAAACGTTGTCTCTGAATTTGTGTATGTTGTTCATCACTTGTCTTTGATAAACTCTCTTTCTCTTGTCTTCTTCTTTAGCTAGCCTAGTCTCCTGTCTTGGCCATCGCTAGTGTACGAATTTGTGGTTATTAGGTAATAATACTTGCATTAAGTGAAAATGGTATACGTGTATTTAACACTAATTACTATCATTTTCATAGCTGACAGACCAGATGTTAGTGTTTCTGTAAGCACCCGTAACGCTTCCCGGAATAACGGGTTGCAGACAAACAACTAGAAGCCATTTTCTACATCTCATGCAGATCGCTACTGTTTCAGAGCGTGCAGTTATTACTTCGTTACGAAGTTCGACATTCAAGGGCGGGTAAAGTTGGCGCAACTGTATTCAGGCGGTCATGAATTAGAAATTGCGGGCCTCTTATTCTGGCAATGAACTATTAGTCTAAATACTCTCATTCTCAAAATATAAATAATTTTCTTTACCAATGAAATCTTCGTCTCGGTTGGAGACGGGAAGGTGTCGTCGTTGAGTGACTGTAGGAAGATACAAGATGACTTGGACAGGATTTGTGATTGGTGTAAAGAATGGCAGCTAACTCTAAATATAGATAAATGTAAATTAATGCAGATGAATAGGGAAAAGAATCCCGTAATGTTTGAATACTCCATTAGTAGTGTAGTGCTGGACACAGTCACGTCGGTTAAATATTTGGGCTAAGATTGCAGAGCGATATGAAGTGGGACAAGGACGTAATGGCAGTTGTGGGAAAGGCGGATAGTCGTCTTCGGTTCATTAGTAGACTTTTGGGAAGATGTGGTTCATCTGTAAAGGAGACCCCTTATAAAACACTAATACGACCTATTCTTGAGTACTGTTCGAGCGTTTGGGATCCCCATCAGTTCGGATTGAGTGAGGACATAGAAGCAATTCAGAGGCGGGCTGCTAGATTTGTTACTGGTAGGTCTGATCATCACGCGAGTGTTACGGAAATGCTTCAGGAACTTGGATGGGAGTCTCTGGAGGAAAGGAGGCGTTCTTTTCGTGAATCGCTACTGAGGAAATTTAGAGAAGCAGCATTTGAGGCTGAATGCAGTACAGTTTTACTGCCGCCAACTTATATTTTGCTGAAAGACCACAAAGATAAGAGAGATTAGGCGTCGTACAGAGGCATATAGGCAGTCATTTTTCCCTCGTTCTGTTTGGGAGTGGAACAGGGAGAGAAGATGCTAGTTGTGGTATGAGGTACCCTCCGCCACGCACCGTATGGTGGATTGCGGAGTATGTATGTAGATGTAGATGTAGAGGGAAAGCTATAATGGAGAGATTGTTTACAGTTCAGAGGTCCCTGTTCCGCAGTGCTGCCAATTGTATATGGCTGCCACTACTTATTTCAAAAGTTGGATGTGCGAATAGGAATTGCTCGTATTTCGTAATTTCTGTGATTTAGTCGAATTAAAGTGGAATATTTGCGAAGAGCCACTTGCTCCATTGACTTTTCGCGTGTACCCGGCCAGTGCCACATGTCTCCCGCTGACGAGCGGCGCCCTGCGCTGTTGCAGGTGACGAGGGCAGGATGGTGGAGCCGCCCAGCTTCCTGCTGACCAGCCACGACGACGCCCCGCCCCTCGCCGTCGCGACGCCGCCCGCCTCCACGGACGACGCCGACTCCGCCCTCGGAGGCAGCACCTCGCCGGAGCTCAACGGAAAGAGGTCAGCACGGCCAGCTTGCGTTCCTTCTGTAAGACGTCGTGGTCCCCTGACCTTCAGTGCTTACGTATTCCACCCTCACAACCATATTCCGCACATCAAGACGCTTCATTCGAACCCAAACTCGATAAGATAAAGTCAATGTTGTATGAGTTCATGTAAACGATATGCAAACAACAAGTGCGCACTGCGGTTGAGATACTCGAGGCTGGCGTACACACACTCACATTCAAGACACGACGGCCACAAGAGCTTTTAGTTCGGGAGAGGTGGACCGCACGCCGAGAGGCCGGTCCCTCCAGAGGATGATTCAGCCTATCTACGTCGGACAGCGACTGCCCGTGGAGCGGACAGCGTTTGCCCGAGTGAAAGGGGAGAACGACCCCGTGTTCGGCTTAAAAGCAAATTCTGCTACTCTGTGTGGGAGCGCCCCGCCTACACATTCTTTACAAACATAGCACGCAGTTTCAGAAGTTTTCACAGGGAGATAGTAAACGCCAAACGCCGATGCTTCAGATTTCCGGATTGGTCGCCTTAAACGAAACGACATTCTCCCGTTTTAGAAGAGCAATGCTGATTGGCAGACGATATTCCTGACACCTTGAGCTGAAGGAGTAATGGAAGAGACCGAAAGATATACCCCTTCACGTCTGGCGTGGAGAGGGGCCGTTCCGATGTCGCTCTTGGAGCGAGAACACGTAACGAGAGCGTGTGCGCTCTTATGTGTACTCAAAGAGCGAGGAACAAGTCTCTCCTCAGTACTCCACTGGGAGAGCATCTCTGTCGAGAGCGAATCGGAGTGCGACTCTATATTGAGTCCTTGCAATTCAGCGTTGTTCACTGTGTTGGCCACCACACTTATTGTGCGGTGCGGACGGACAGAGTTATAGTTAAACACCTGTGAGCGAATTTTTGAGTGGCATCGCGATGGACTGGTTATCTGACTAGTGTACCACGCCAATAGTTAGACTAGGGGAGAATAGGAGTCCTTGACTTCATCAAGGCGTAGGGAGAGTTTGATTGGCAAGGGTCAATCCAGATAGAACGAGAGTTATGTTATTTGTCAGCAGCGAGCGGCGCAGACAGCAGTCCTCGCAGCTTACGGTATTGTGCGCTACAGCTCTTGCGAGCCCCATATTTCCTCCACAACAGTACACTTCACTGCATTTCACACGCGACAGCCTCGACCGTACCTAGCAACATTCTAACCGATAATCATTCAAGTTGAGTAGGCGCAGCTCTCAGCCATTCTGCCAAGTCAATAACAATCGTAAACTTTATATAGAAATTTCATTAGCGAATCCTATCCTTAAGAGGTAACTTCACATTCCGAAAAGAACCCGGAAATAACTTGTTCAGTTCATAACTAAAAGTGCCATTGTGATTTCTCAGAACTTTTTGCAAAATAAATAATAGTTTCATGTTTTTCTTACACTAACTAGCACTACTCCAGTACCCAAGTATCCCACTAGTTACATAAGAAATTTTGTGAATTTTTGTGTCATTTCCTTACAGCAGACGACTCCAGAAGATATTTAGTGCTGAAAGTTTTTCAGGTATTTCTCTTTAGAACGTTAGGAGCGTCTGTCTGACTTCTGTAGTGGTGTGGAGGTGGAAATTACATCTTGCAGGAGCCACAGGGTAAAGGGTACATCTCAGATTAATCCATTCTGCAGAATGACAGAATAGCACCCACACGCTCACACTTCTAGTCGCTGAGCGACCTCTACGATCGTAGATGGCTTACTAGCCACGTTGAAATAGTGTTCTCGGAGTCGACCAAAGGAAACATTATCGATGTGCTCTTTCTGGTGACCCTGTCCCTGTAGTACTTATGGCGTCGCGATGTGCATTGACGATTAGTAAGCTGTAAACTTTTTCTGCCAGCTCTTACTGGCCCTTTGTCCTAAAGAAGGCGTTCCCATGCTGTCATCCCGTGATCCTCATACAGGCAACCTCCATTACGCGCATGTTCTTTTTGTAGGTCGTAAAAATCATCCACCAATCTGTGAATTGTTAAAGTCATTTCCCATACACTAGTTACAATGAAATTTTATATTATCTTTTAGAATAACAGTAGGTAACTGCTGTACGGCTTTCAGTCCTGTGTTGTTGTTTTCTTAAGTTCGAAGGCTGGTTTGATGCAACTCACCACGCTAATCTGCAACTGTACCTAATGGGTACTACTAATGTAGTTACTCTCCTAAATAGCACCCCAAACCTGTGGCTACTCGCGCTTTAGGTACTTGGACGATTCATGAAAAGCTCGATGCCGTCATAGGGTCGAGCTACACGCCTCTGCTCTCACGCCCCGCAGCTGATTCGCAGCTAGTAAAACCTATAACTGTGCATGGCTTGAACTGCGAGTTAATAAAATACACAGAAATACAAAATAAAATTAAATGAATAACTTAATGACAAGAGTTCTCTTCTAATGTCTGTAATTGATGTAGATTACAAAGAATTACGTTAAATTAAGTTTATTCAGGAAATAACACCTCAAATAGACATCAAGTGGTCCTACAACATTCAGTTAAAATACAGACAGAAAATATGCTTATCAAATGCGGTAAAGTTACGTTGAGAGCATCACCAGAACAGTCATCAAAGATACGTGAAAACTAAGTCAATTTCGTAATTACAATACACAAAATATTCACCAGCTTAAAACAGTTCGAAGTTCAATGTGATGACGAGTAGGAAACCATACTCTGTCTATCCTCGGTTCTGTAACACAAGCGGAAAAAGTTAGACTCCTACTCCGGCTGCACCTCCAGACCTCTCGAAATACACTACTGCCCATTAAAATTACTACACCAAAATGAATGCAAATGATAAACGGGTATTCATTGGACAAATATGTTATACTACAACTGACATGTGATTACATTTTCACGCAATTTGGGTGCGTAGATCCTGAGAAATCAGTACCCACAACAACCACCTCTGGCCGTAATAACGGCCTTGATACGCCTGGACATTGGTTCAAACAGAGCTTGCATGGAGTGTACAGGTACAGTTGCCCATGCAACTTCAACACGATACCAGAGTTCATCAAGAGTACTGACTGGCGTATTGTGACGAGCCAGTTATTCGGCCACCATTGACCAGACGTTTTCAATTGCTGAGAGATCTGGAGAATGTGCTGGCCAGGACAGCAGTCGAACATTTTCTGTATCCAGAAAGGCCCGTACAGGACGTATAACATGGGGTCGTGCATTATCCTGCTGAAATGTAGGGTTTCTAAGGGATCGAATGAAGGGTAGAGCTACGGGTCGTAACACGTCTGAAATGTAACGTCCACTGTTCAAAGTGCTGTCAGTGCGAACAAGAGGTGACCGAGACGTGTAACCAATGGCATCCCATACCATCACGCCAGGCGATACGCCAGTATGGCGATGACGAATACACGCTTCCAATGTGCGTTCACTGCGATGTCTCCAAACACGGATGCGACCATCATGATGCTGTAAACAGAACCTCGATTCATCCGAAAAAATGACGTTTTGCCATTCGTGCACACAGGTTCGTCGTTGAGTACACCATCGCAGGCGCTCCTGTCTGTGACGCAGCGTCAAGGGTAACCGCAGCCATGGTCTCCGAGCTGATAGTCCATGCTGCTGCAAACGTCATCGAACTGTTCGTGCAGATGGTTGTTGTCTTACAAACGTCCCCATCTGTTGACTCAGGAATCGAGACGTAGCTGCACGATCCGTTACAGCCATGCGGATAAGGTGCCTGTCATCTCGACTGCTAGTGATACGAGGCCGTTGGGATCCAGCACGGCTTTCCGTATTACCCTCCTGAACCCGCCGATTCCATATTCGGCTAACATTCATTGGATCTCGACCAGCGCGAGCAGCAATGTCGCGATACGATAAACCGCAATCGCGATAGGCTACAATCCGACCTTTATCAAAGTCGGAAACGTGATGGTACGCATTTCTCCTCCTTACACGAGACATCACAACAACGTTTCACCAGGCGACGCGGGGCAACTGCTGCTTGTGTGTGAGAAATCGATTGGAAACTTTCCTCATGTCAGCACGTTGTAGGTGTCGCCACCGGCGCCAACCTTGTGTGAATGCTCTGAAAAGCTAATCATTTGCATATCACAGCATCTTCTTCCTGTCGGTTAAATTTCGCGTCTGTACCACGTCATCTTCGTGTTGTAGCAATTTTAATGGCCAGTAGTGTATAAAGTCCATTAAGTCGTTAAAGTGTGGTAGCTGTATAACTGAATCACATACGTTACTATGTTTATATGAACTTTTTTGTTTAGTTTTACTCGTAGAATAAGATATTAAAATATTTGCATATCTTCGTGAATCACTCAGTATAAAGGTGGAACAGGGGGCCGTGTCGACGTACTGGAGTTGTTCTTTTGTGGGGTTGTTTTCGTCAGCAGCTTCATTATGCCTCGTAGAAGAAAGTAAGCGTCTTTAGAGTACGTTTCGGATTACGACCGAGAAAGAATAGTTGTGTATAAGGATTGCGGATTATCCTTCAGAGAAATCGGTGATCGTGGCGGGCGGAAATGAGCAACTGTGATGATCTGTGACCACTGAACGCAGGAGGGAATGACGGACCGGCGCAACCGATTGCACTCACCTCGTTGCACCACTACAAGTGGTGACAGGCATTTGTGCTCATGGCAGTGATGGACCGCTCTGCCACATCACGAATCAAATCATAACAAATTCGGTCAGTTCCGCCACAGGCAGTGTCTGCGCGTACCAATCAACGTCGTTTGCAGCAGAGTGGACTGCCCGCTAGGCGTCCGTTGCTGCTGGGTCAACGCCACATGCGTTTGCGCCGGCAATGGAGCTGTGAACGACGGACGTGGACAAACAAATGCAACGACGCTGTTTTTACCGACGTATCCCGATTCTGCCTGCACCTCGGTCTGCATCGTCGGATTAGAGTCTGGAGACACCGTGCTGGGATATTGTTTAACTGTTGCCTTATGCCTTGCCATGATGGTTTGCGCCCGGTATTATGGTTTGGGGTGGTAGGGTGGTATTGGAATCCGGAATCCACTGCCCCCCTCCCCTCCCGCCTCCCATTGCTCATTGCCGGTACACTAACCAGCCACTGTTACGTCTCTGAAGTGTTGGAGCCTGTGATCCTCTCATATCTTCGGAGTTTACCCACGGCCACAATGGAACAGGATAATGCGCGACTGCGTGATCACACGTGCCACGCAGTGTTCAAGACTTCCTCGTCGCCGATCGTACTGCATTGCTCCCTTTGCCTCTGTTCTCCCGATCTCCCGCCTGTCTAAAATGTCTAGTCGATGATTACGGAACGACTGGCCCGGTATACACCACTTAGTCCTACACCAGATCAGCTTTTGGTAACATGTGGAATCCGCGTGGATTTCTATACCCGAATAACACATCCAGAGCCTCTTTGATTCAATGCCGAGGCGTGTAGCACCGGTTATAGCAAATCAGTTTGGCTGTGGTATCTCCGGTCCTTCTTGGTTTGTCTATTGGGTGGCCAGCAGTGTAATTAACGACGAATGAGCGTGAGAATCTCATTGTGTAATCGTGCAGTGAGTCACTTACATGGCATGAAACATTTATTGTAAGGCATTCGAATTAGATATAACGGAAACAAAATCTTTACTTCCTTCCTCAAGACAAGAAGTTATCGTTTTGTATTGGTTTCCATTTAGCAAATGATAAATTTTCGCATGTGATTAAATTCAATTTGGAGTTGAGGATTCGTCTAAGAGGGAAATTACCGTGTTTTCCGAGTGACTATAGTATTTGTAAACTAATTCTTTCTGCTTCTGTCACTTTCTACTAATATTTATTAGTATCACGCGTTTCGGCAGCAAGCTGCCATCATCAGGTGGATTAGAGTTACATGTCCATTAATCTGAAGTAGCCCGGCCGGCTAGCCGCATGGTCTAACACGCTGCTTCCCGAGAGGGAAGGCGTGCCGGTCCCCGGCACGAATCCATCCGTCGGATGAATGTCGAGGTCCGGTGTGCCGACCAGCCTGTGGATGATTTTTAAGGCGAATGCGGGCTGGTTCCCCTTTTTCCGCTTTAGTTACAGTATGTCGGCGATTGCTGCGCGAACACTGTCTCCACGTACGCGTACGCCATAATTACTCTAAAATGCAAACATTTGGGGTTACACTCGTCTGATATGAAACGTTCCCGGGGGGTCCACTGGAGACCGAACCGCACAAAAACCCTGGAATCGGTGTCGGGTGACGGTGAGGTGGGTGAATTGCTGTGGCCTGTTGTGGGGATGTGAACCACTGAGAGCTACGGCGGGACGAAGCTTCTCCGTCGTTTCTAGATCCCCGGTTCAAAAAATGGCTCTGAGCACTATGGGACTTAACTGCTGTGGTCATCAGTCCCCTAGAACTTAGAACTACTTAAACCTAACTAACCTAAGGACATCACATACATCCATGCCCGAGGCAGGATTCGAACCCGCTACCGTAGCGGTCGCGCGGTTCCGGACTGTAGCGCCTAGAACCGCTCGGCCACTTCGGCCGGCTCCCCGGTTCAATACACAATACACGATCTGAAGTATGACGGAGTATGTGTAGTGTAGTATAATGTTTGTGTTGTATGGTGAAGACGATATGAGAAGGGAAGGGTGAACCCTGGTGCCGGCTCATACGTAGCTTACTCCTCGCGATTAGCACCAAGGGGGCCGCCAAGCGTAACATGCCCATCCGACGGACGGGTCGTTATCAAATGTCACATGCCTGCTAAGAAGTTTGATATTTAAACCAAGAAATTGGCGGAAAATCTGCTAATCAGAATCATTACGCCCCACCTCTCTCCTCCCCTTGCCAGCCAAGTGCTGGGAGTGAAAATCTTTTCCACCACCAGGATTCAAACCGGCTTATCCCCGGGTCAAGCGCCAACTAACAGACGTGCATTAGCGACCTCGGGCACGGAGGCGGGTTACGCTAGGGTAGTGCAGGAAAGAAAAGGTCGCCGTTCTTCCATGCCTATCTATTAACAGTTCGCTATTGTGATCCACGCATAACACGGCATTGCAGCTGGTTTTTAGCGTCGTTGTGTTGGTTTGTACTTGCAGCCAGTGCTCGAGCCTTTCGGACGGAGAGAGCTTCGAGTGCTACGGCGAGAGCGGTGACATCGAGGTGGATGGCGAGGCGCCCCAGGCCAGGTAAGCTATTTCCTCATTTTATAATTACCAGATTAAGTCCAATAAGTAACCCTATTCTGTAGTAGAGTCGGCGAAGGAAGATCACTGACAGCTAACAGCGCTGTTACCATCTTTCAACTGCGAAGCACAAACGGTTTCAGGCGAAAACGGTAGTCGTCTATAGAGCTGCGACAACACTTGTCGTTGCCATACCCGCATACGCTGATCAGCCAGAACATTCCTACCTAATAGCCGGTATGTCCATCTTTGACACGGATAAACCTAACAATACTCTACCATCTAGTGAGCAAGATGTGTGAGACAGGCGAAATACCCTCAGACTTCAAGAACAATATAATAATTCCAATCCCAAAGAAAGCAGGTGTTGACAGATGTGAAAATTACCGAACTGTCAGTTTAATAAGTCACAGCTGCAAAATACTAACGCGAACTCTTTACAGACGAATGGAAAAACTGGTAGAAGCCGACCTCGGGGAAGATCAGTTTGGATTCCGTAGAAATATTGGAACACGTGAGGCAATACTGACCTTACGACTTATCTTAGAAAATAGATTAAAACGAAGGCAAACCTATGTTTCTAGCATTTGCAGACTTAGAGAAAGCTTTTGACAATGTTGACTGGAATACTCTCTTTCAAATTCTGAAGGTGGCAGGGGTAAAAAACAGGGAGCGAAAGGCTATTTACAATTTGTACAGAAACCAGATGGCAGTTATAAGAGTCGAGGGGCACGAAAGGGAAGCAGTGGTTGGGAAGGGAGTGAGACAGGATGGTAGCCTATCCCCGATGTTATTCAATCTGTATATCGAGCAAGCAGTAAAGGAAACAAAAGAAAACTTCGGAGTTGGAATTAAAATCCATGGAGAAGAAATAAAAACTTTGAGGTTCGCCGATGACATTGTAATTCCGTCAGAGACAACAAAGCACCTGGAAGAGCAGCTCAACGGAATGGACAGTGTCTTGAAAGGAGGATATAAGATGAACATTAACAAAAGCCAAACGAGGATAATGGAATGTAATCGAATTAAATCGGGTGATGCTGCGCAAATTAGATTAGGAAATGAGACGCTTAAAGTAGTAAATGAGTTTTGCTGTTTGGGGAGCAAAATAACTGATGATGGTTGAAGTAGAGAGGATATAAAATGTAGACTGGCAATGGCAAGGAAAGGGTTTCTGAAGAAGAGAAGTTTGTTAACTTCGAGTATAGATTTAAGTGTCAGGAAGTCGTTTCTGAGAGTATTTGTATGGAGTGTAACCATGTATCGAAGTGAAACATGGACGATAAATAGTTTAGACAAGAAGAGAATAGAAGCTTTCGAAATGTGGTGCTACAGAAGAATGCTGAAGATTAGATGGGTAGATCACATAACTAATGAGAAGGTATTGAATAGAATTAGAGAGAAGAGAAATTTGTGGCACAACTTGACTAGAACAATGCATCGGTTGGTAGGGCATATTCTGAGGCATCAAGAGATCACCAATTTAGTATTGGAGGGCAGCGTGGAGGTTAAAAATCGTGGAGGGGGACCGAGAGATGGATACACTAAGCAGATTCAAAGGATGTAGGCTGCAGTAGATACAGGGAGATGAAGCAGCTTGCACAGGATAGAGTAGCATGGAGAGCTGCATCAAACCAGTCTCTGGGCTGAAGACCAAAACAACAACAACGCCGAAGGGTCATGACATGGAAGCAAAGAGGCCGTGGTAGGTCGCTGGAGGGATGTACCACCACTTCTGCACACACAAGTCACCTAATTGCCCTAAATTCCTGGGAGGGGGGCCATGAGCTCTGACGCCACGTTCAATGACATCGGGTTCACAACTGGCGATTTGGGAGGGCTGCACGTCAATTGGAAGTCGCCTCTGTGTTCCTCGAACCACTGTATCACACTCCTGGCATTGTGACATGGCATATTATCATGTTGAAAAGAGCCACTGCTGTCGGGAAACATGATCGTCATGAAGAGGTGCACGTGGTCTGCAACCAGTGTACGGTACTCCTTGGCCGTCATGGTGCCCTGCCAATATGAATGTTCTCCAGATCTTAATGGATCCGCCGCCAGCTTGCCTCCATCCCGCAGTACAGGTGTCAAGGAGCTGTTTCCCTGGAAGACGACGGATTGATGCCCTCCCAACGGCATGATGAAGAAGACATCAGGAATTCATCAGGCCATGCAACGCTCTGCCACTGCGCCAATGTCAAGTGTCGATGGTCAGGTGTCCATTTCAGTCGTAGTTTCCGATGTCGTGGTGTTAACATTGGCACATGCATGGATTGTCGGCTGCGAAGGCCCATCGTCAGGAGTGTTCTGTGCACTATGTGTTCAGACACACTTTTTCTTTGGCTACCATTAAAGTCTGATGCTAGTTCTACCACAGTTCGCCGCCTGTCCTGTTTTCCCAATCTGCCTAGCCTACGATGTCCAACATCTGTAATGAGGGGTGGCCGTCCAACGCCCCGGCGTCTGGACATGGCTTCACCTTGGTTTCGCCACTTGCTGAAGTCACTCACCACAGCACTCCTCGAATACCAAGCAAGTCGTGCAGCTTCCGAAATGCTCGTGCCGAGCCTCCCGGCCGTCACAATCTTCCACTGGTCAGGCTCAGACAAATCGCGCGCCTTCCCCATTCTACACCCGGACAGCACCCTCACTGATACCATATGTACTGTGCATTTGTCTGACTAGCAATCTTTCCTCGCCAGATGACGCTGCTATCGCCTGGACGGGCTATTTTGACAGAAGATCGGTGGTCATAATGCTCTGGCTGATCGTGTTTACAAAATCGCGTACTTGATCGTTTGTGGTACCGTACATGCGACCCGCGGAGCAGTCGCACCAAGCCCACTGCAGTTGTCACTTATCTTCTTTCACCGACTCTACTATAGAACTCCTCAGGACAGTTTCTATGCTAATAAACAGATAATGTCCGCAATGCCACTGATTCCGCACAAAGTCCCACTGCAGCTGACATCAATAGTCCCTCCCATTTCTCCTCCCTTCACCTTCAATTCACATAACATTTCAAGTCAGAATGAGATTTTCACTCTGCAGCGGAGTGTGCGCTGGTATGAAACTTCCTGGCAGATTAAAACTGTGTGCCGGACCGAGACTCGAACTCGGGACTTTTGCCTTTCGCTGGAGGGAGACAGCACCACTTCTAAAATGAATTTTCACTCTGCAGCGGAGTGCTCTACCATCTGAGCTACCCAAGCACGACTCACACCCCGTCCTCACATCTGTACTTCCGCCAGTACCTCGCCTCCTACCTTCCAGACTTTACAGACGCTCTGCTGCGAACCTTATCTGCCAGGAAGTTTTATATCAGCGCACACTCCGCTGCGCAGTGAAAATCTCATTCTGGAAACATCCCATAGGCTGTGGCTAAGCCATGTCGCCGCAGTATCCTTTCTTTAAGGAGTGCTAATCCTGCTAGGTTCGCAGGAGAGCTTCTGTAAAGTTTGGAAGGTAGGAGCCGAGGTACTGGGCGGAAGTAAAGCTGTGAGGACGGGGCGTGAGTCGTGCTTGGGTAGCTCAGATGGTAGAGCACTTGCCCGCGAAAGGCAAAGGTCCCGAGTTCGAGTCTCGGTCCGCCACACAGTTTTAATCTGGCAGGAAGTTTCATTTCAATTCAGTTTAGCACGTGTAAAGAACAGGGATGTTTTTAAACTGTCGTTGACTGCTGACAAAATACTTCTTTAGGAAATAAATGTACCATGAATCCTGCTGCCAGCCATAAAATAGCGTCTAGAAAAACCTATAGGTAACGTACGTAAAAAAAAGAGAAAAAGGAAAAAGGCCTTTGCAACGCTATTAGAGTTTCGCATTTGAAGCATTTGCGACTGTGTTAAAAATTTAAAGAAGGAAGCGAAAACAGTGATTCATTATAGTGCTTCTGTTACATTGCATGACCTTATGCCATGCTTCTTAGAGGCGGCAAAGATATATACTTGCACTGTAGTTGCGGCCATTTTCAGGCGGTTCCGAGGCTAAAAATACAACAGCCGGGCATTGAAATAAGAATGTAGGCCATTGTCGCCCTGGCAACCTTTGTATCGACCGTCTTCTTGCGTGTCTAGTATTCTGCCGCCTGCTGCCTCATTCAGCCAGTTGTAACCGTATAATTACGTCGAGTTCCTTCCTTTTTTGCACGGCTGTGATACTACACCCACAGTTGTTATATAAATATTACCATTCCGAAAGCTGAATAGTAACTTACTAGGCTATCAAGCGTATGTCACCTCACAAAGGAGAGTTCTGTTTAAGGTCCGCAATATTCTAAGAAAAAAAAAAAAAACAACTCGGGGAGACCGTCTCCGTAGCCGAACCGTTGCCAGCCAGCACGGTAGCCCAGTACGTACGGTCAGTGGATTGACAAGATTCTACACTCTAGACCAAAAAAAGTCATACCACGAAGGAATTATCCGAATGGGACGGAAATCGGCAAATGTGATGCACATGTACAAACAAACTAATGATTAGAATTTCACAGAAATTGGAGGATTTGTCCAAGAGAAAGAGCTCCGCAAATTGAGTAAGTCAATAATGCGTTGCTCCATCTCTGGTCCTTATGCAAGCACTTATTCGGTTTGGCATTGATTAACACTATGCCGTCCGGCGACACCACAGGGAAAGAAACATAAATGAAACTGTAAGAGCGAAACTGGGAGCCGACAATTTCTGTTTGTCTTTTTGGTGTGTGTGATTGTTTTGCACGTAAGTAGAACCGCGTATTATTCAGTGTTAGTCCATTGTGTATTTTACATTCTTACAGAACACAAGTTGCATTTTATAAGTAACTAAAATTATTTGATCGCATAACTTCTGTTCTTCTATGTAACTAAAGCGATTACTTTTGATGTAAGTACAGTTTACATGCACAAACAAAAAAAATCCATAATTATCGTTCTTATGTTGTACTCAATGGAACGTTCTTCATCATGACCAAACGCGAGAGTATCCTGCTATTACTGATAAATGCGGAAGTTCTTTATGAATAACAGAAACATATTTCATACACGTTCAACGAAATATTGAAACGATGTTTGATATATTTTTGCTTTGCATTTTTTAAAATTTTACCTTTTTGTTGAGGAAATTGCGTTTTCTAGCACTATATAATAAATCTGCATTTTTTCGTTATTTTTACTGCAACATCCCTCGGTTTCACATTACAAATCATTTTCGAATAAAACTTGAATCAAACAATGACAGGTTTAATTTTGCTATAGATACTGTTTTCTTTTAAATGACACAAAGGAGTATAACTGTGAAGAACAAAAATCTTCCAAAGGATAGGTGGGCCTTTATGTATCCTCACTCAGTATCTAGAACCGCTTCCGGTTTTTAGGGGAATCTAGTAAGACATTGATCGCATGTGTGAAGAAAGCGGACCTTATGAGGTAACGCCTGATAGGTATGCAACACACCTAACATACAGGCAATGGGGGTACGACCTTAACTGACCAAACGCACTAGGAAAACTACCTTCCTTACTTACGATAATCTCCGTCAACCAACAGTAGTTTTACAGCTCTAAGTATTGGTGATAGTGTAAGCTAGTGGTGGCAGAGGCATGGAGGTGACGTGTGTTGTGTTGTGTTGTGTTTCAGAGAAGGCCGGCGGAGCCCGCTGGCGCGGCACACGTGGCTGAGGACCAGCCTGCGCAGGCCCAACTCGAGCAGGTAACTCCACCCACACTGTCTGTCCTGCAACCAGCACTGCATGCCACCGACTAACCCCACTCACCGCCCACTAGGCTAGCACCACGCGCTGTTGGGCGCCGTCATTAACTACTGTGTTCACTGCACTGGAGCCACTTCGTTCTCCATTTGGAGAACCTCGTTTGCTTCTCTTTCAATCTACAGTCTCATTAATCTTTCCATAAGGTGAATTGACTGTTGCTCATACCTCGATGTTGGTTTTATTGAAACTATGGAATTTACACACAATATTCTGCGGAATGGATAGTGTCTTGAAAGGAGGATACAAGATAGACATCAACAAAAGCAAAACGAGGATAATGGAATGTAGTCGAATTATGTCGGGTGATGCTGAGGGAATTAGATTAGGAAATGAGACACTTAAAGTAGTAAAGGAGTTTTGCTATTTGGGGAGCAAAATAACTGATGATGGTCGAAGTTGAGAGGATATAAAATGTAGACTGGCAATGGCAAGGAAAGCGTTTCTGAAGAAGGAAAATTTGTTAACATCGAGTATAGATTTAAGTGTCAAGATGTCGTTTCTGAGAGTATTTGTATGGAGTGTAGCCATGTATGGAAGTGAAACATGGACGATAATTAGTTTAGACAAGAAGAGAATAGAAGCTTTCGAAATGTGGTGCTACAGAAGAATGCTGAAGATTAGATGGGTAGATCACATAAATATTGAGGACGTATTGAATAGAATTGGGGAGAAGAGGAGCTTGTGGCACAACTTGACTAGAAGAAGGGATCAGTTGGTAGGACATGTTCTGAGACATCGAGGGATGACCAATTTAGTATTGGAGGGCAGCGTGGAGGGTAAAAATCGAAGAGGGAGACCAAGAGATGAATACACTAAGCACATTCAGAAGGATGTAGGCTGCAGTAGGTACTGGGAGATGAAGCAGCTCGCACAGGATAGAGTAGCATGGAGAGCTGCAACAAACCAATCTCAGGACTGAAAACCACAACAACAACATTCTGCGTTGTTGGTAGACTTTAAACATCTATGTAAGATTCGGCATCAGTGTGTAAGAGAGGCCTTAGGAAAACTGTTTCAAATGCGTGTACACGCTCGTGTATAACTGACATTCATTAATTTTTTTAATACCAGTGACTGTAGCATAAACTACCGATGCTGCTGGAAGATAGAGACGTTGGATGGTGTGGTGAGGTACTTCTACGAATGTATACATGCAGACTGAAGCGAAGAATGTAAATTTGTACCGAAACTGGGAATTAAACCCAGATCTGCTGCTCACTAGGCACGTGGACTGACTACTAACCACCCAGGGACAGTGGCTTTGCACAGCTGCATGGACAACCTTAGCAAGCCTTCTTCCTCAGTCCAAATTCCCATTCACACTTCAGCCCACTTGGCATTCCCCCTAAACTGGAACAGCATTGCAGAGGTTCTCCAACTGTTTTGGAGCACCCATGCATGGGTTTCAGGTAGGATTCCACAATTCGTTCAATGCTGAGGTGCTACTCCAATACAGTAGGAGAGCCTATGCAATGCTGTTCTAGTGGGAATACCAAGTGGATGGAGGTGTGAAAGGGAATTTGTACTGATGAGGGGTAATCCGTGCAGTTTTGCAAATCCACTGTGCCGGCGTGGCGCAGTGGTGAGTGCATCTGTGTAAAGAACAGGGGACCCAGCTTCGAATCCTGGCTTTGGCACAAATTATCATTCATTGCTTCAGTCTGCATATATACCCCATAAATGTTCGAGACTTGAAAATGTCTGTGGAACCATGTAGTTTCATTTGATATCAGAGGGAACCAGGCAAATTGTTCCGAATGCGTGTACGTGCCAATGTTTAACGCTTTCAGTACAGCGGTTTCTGCCTGAGGCAATCATTTCATTAATTTTTATTTTGAAGTACCAGTAGCTTTCGCATAAACTGCCGATGCTATTTTAAGACAGAATCATCTAGTGGTACAGTGAGGTACATCTTCGAATGTACTGCATTGTCGGCCGCGGTGGTCTAGCGGTTCTAGGCGCTCAGTCCGGAACCGCGCGACCGCTACGGTCGCAGGTTCGAATCCTGCCTCGGGCATGGATGTGTGTGATGTCCTTAGGTTAGTTAGGTTTAAGTAGTTCTAAGTTCTAGGGGACTGATGACCTCAGATGTTAAGTCCCATAGTGCTTAGAGCCATTTTGTACTGCATTGTAACAGTCACAGCGTTCAAAGTGATGGTAGGTGTGGAGATTGTGCTACGTGGCTGTAGGAGATTGTGACATGTGTTATTTTTTTATAGTGATCATATTGAGGACAACATAGACAGTGAAAGTAAGCGTATGTAATGTTATTGTATTGTAAATCTGTGTTTGTACTACTGCTCTGATGAGTGGTTTCAAAATGAAAGCGCTGGAGCAGTACGTACTTTTGATGTAAATTTATTAAGCTTTAGATCCATTTTTGCTATATTGGAGTATAATTTGATTTAGGTGTTACGAGTTTGTGGAAGTTTCGAGATGTGGGATTGTGTCAAGGAAAAATGTGAAATTGTTTTCAAATTCAGGGTGATCAGTAACAGTTTGTAAAGCTTATAAGGGTGTTGCAGCGTAGCTTGTGCTAAGAAATAATTGTTGAGAAAAAAAATTCGGAACGTTGAGCCGTTTCCGATTTAATGAGCAATGGAGTTAGCCAATCAGGTCGTTGATAGCGCGATTTCAAGCAGTCTGTCGGATACAGTTAGTCTCAGTTGTTCTTATAGCATAGATGACAGCGCACGTGACGGCTCAGCCGTTGGCTCGGGTTCGATTCTTACTGCAATCTAGTGTCCTATTTTTGTATCGCTCTCTTGTTCGGGCTTAGGAAAACAAGCGAAGAAAACGCCTGACAACACCGTCTCTGGCCGGCGCTTGAATGTTCGCTCGCAGTGGCCTGATTGGCTAACTTCAATGGTGATTAAATCGGAAACGACGCAACTTATTGAATTTCGTTTTTAATAATCATTTCTCAGAACAACGTACCTTGCAACAGCCTTAGAAGTTTTTCAGACTATTTCTGACCACCCTGTGTATCTCATGAAATGACGGCTGGTTGAAAACTGTGTGTCCCAAAGCTTCCAAAGTGAAATCACTTTCTTAAAAAAATTCACTGTTTACTTTTTGCCAATTTCTTCTTGTATTCCTTGCTTGCGAAAAATTTTAAAATTAATTTTTTGTACATATTATTGGAGCTCAGAGCGTTAAATGAACAGCTTTTGTGGACAGTGTTAAGAGTTGATACAATAGTGGAGCCAGGCATAAGAGTCACATCTGACTGTGTTTACACCGCAGTAGACTTGCCTTTCAACTTAAGTAAATTTCTCGGATATTTTTCTTCAGAGTCACAAAGACAACATTAACGAGGACCATATTACTTCAATCGTGTATTCAAGAGCTTTTGAATGCTGTTAAAAACGTACATCGTTCCATCTAAAAAAAAATAACCTTCCTTCAGTAACTTCGTGGATGCCAACTGATTGCGATGATGATAGTGATGATGATCATGAGTTTAAACAGAAAAACATTTTAGGTCATCGGTCTCTTAGTCACTCACCAAGGAAGGAATCAGGTTCAAATGGTTCAGATGGTTCTGAGCACTATGGGACTTAACATCTTAGGTCATCAGTCCCCTAGAACTTAGAACTACTTAAACCTAACTAACCTAAAGACATCAGACACATCCATGCCCGAGGCAGGATTCGAAGCGGCGACCGTAGCAGTCGCACGTTTCCGGACTGAGCGCCTAGAACCGCGAGACCACCGCGGCCGGCAAGGAATCAGGTTACCCATCTGTCTGTGTATAGAACAAATCTCACGTGGAGATGTATGAATATTTTCCAAAGGTTTGTATAGCGTATCTCTGAGGCGGGATGCGGGTACCAGCCCAGTATTTACCTAGTTGGATGTGGAAAACCGCCTACAAACTACGTCTGAGATGATCGGCTTACCAGCCCCCGTTGTCATCGTTCGATCCGGGTCAGTATTGCCCTCTGTGTCCCTCAACCGGCATGTTAACAAGTCGGCTATCTGGTAGGGTGGTTGACACAAAAGTACTGCCCTTACAAAATTATGTGCTCTGTGCCTACTGTACTTTGCTGCAAACGTTTCCGTATTTATAACCATTGAAAAAATAAAAAGTGTGCAAGTTTTAGATGACATATACAAGATGACTCAGCTGCCCGTACCGATTTGTTCTACGCAGCCCACAACATGTCTGTATCAGGAATGTTATCCAGACAGGCGATAGCTACGTAATCGATATAATTTCCCTCTCAGAGCTTTGGGCCATTGCTAGCAAACAGAATCATACTGTAAAAAAACACAAGTGAGGATTATTACACGGTATTTTTGGACCATGATATACCTTACTTCTGCCATACTTACCCACGTCTCTCGAATCTTTCTTTGGGTAATTAGTGTTGTAGTCATACAGGTTTTGGATGTCTCCGTAAGTTTATTCCGTTTACAGTACTTCATCTTTCGTAAATGGTCCAGAAACATTTACTTGTAAAGTCTTCTTGACAATTGGAAACAGCGAAATTAACGGGAGATATTAAAATCGGAAGCATGAAGGTAACAACTTTCCGATGTATAACTTCTGAACCATTTCCGAAGGCTGAAGTAATAAACGGAATAAACAACAATTTCCGAAAGATTAAGTAATATAAACGGAAGAAACTTGCAGAGACATCCAAAAACTTCATGATTACACCAGTAATTACACAAAGAAATATTAGAGATATTTGTATAAACATGGCAGAAGTAAGATATATCTTTGTCTAAAAATAGCATAACTCACGGCCAATCTCATTTGTATCTCTTACAGTGTGATTCCGTTTGCTAGAAGTCACCCAGAGCTACGAGAGGGAATTTATATCGATTACGTGGCTGTCGCCTATATGCATACCGTTCCTGCTGCGGATGTACTGTGGGTTGCATAAAACAAATCGGTAGAGGTAGCTGAATCACCCTGTACAAAGTCGTGAGAAATGACGAGCATCAGCTGCCACAGGCGCCAGTATCGATGTGAGTTTGTCACTACAGGAGCTAATGACTTACTACAGGGGAATTCCAACTGCCCTGTCTGAGTATGTGCCCTCCCGTGAATGTGTAGCCTCAGCTAAGGACACATACCGTCTGCTGCATTTTGAGGGCCACGGCTGACGCGTCAGACCCGGTGTGCTAACACTCCTTTCGTTAGAGGGTCTTTCCCAACAGGAACGCTAAAACCCGTCATCAGGAGCTGACGGAAGGGACATAAATCTATTTTCGTAGGCTACACTACTTCTCAAGCGTATTCAAAAACATTGATTTCAGTTTTTCCTTCTTTTTTTGTATGTGTTAAAATAGAGGGTGGGGGACGTCAGTGAGGTTGCAGTGCTTAGCGCAGCATAAACCGCCTGGTAACAATGACTGAGTAACTCACTGTGTTTGGCAAATGCTACGAAAACAGGAAGGTATTAACCTTCAAAACAAGGTGTTCCATCAAAATACAAGGATTATCAAAGTGTTCCGTCAGGGCAAAGGTTTGGGAACCACTGCTCTACAGCATGTGTGATCACTTTGATAATCCTTGTACTTTGATGGAACACCTTGTTTTGAAGGTTAATAAAATTTTTAAAAATGAGAATACTTTTCTGATTCAGTGAACTTCAATTCTAAATCCATACATCCATAAATGATAATAATATTTAAAAAATACATTAGTATCATCAAAATGTCGAAAAAACCTCCATGTTATAATTTTTTTCGCGGGGCACTTATTGATTTCCTGCGGAACACCAGTGTTCCACAGAACACAGTTTTGGAAACCATGCTGCAGGGACTGGAAGCTATCCGTCAAACTAATCGAAAAAAAATGCACTTAAAACTCGTAGATATATATAAAGACCCGATTTCGTTTGACTTCACAATCGGTGATCGGTCACAGGAATGAGACACAAGCGTCAAGTTCCAATGACTGTCTATTCGCAGCAATTTAAAACGGAAGGATTACATGAATTTAACTGTGGGGAATGAGTGTTTGAGATTTGTTGCAAGAATCTAAATGATTTGTATTCGCCTGCGTTCAATGTGGCTTAGGAAATCCTCGTCCTAACAATTCTTGTGAACTGTTCGTCGATCTGGGACTCTCAGGCAGTTGAATTGATGGAAGAGGTGGCAAGATTCAAAGAAAAGCTGCACTGTTCCTTACGGTGTAATTCAACAGTCCAGTTGAATTGTGGAAATGTTAAGCGCTCTAAGCGCCAAATTTGGAATTTGTCAGGAAGATGAAAATACAATGTATGTCCGTTTGTGCGCAACTGATTTGTATCCAAAAAAATTGGGAAGGTATTCTGATACCACAAAATAATGCTGTTCACCGCATCACCACAAAAAATAACGAGAGAAATTATAAAATAAATACATTCTTAAGAGCGTTCTAAGTGCAATACCAAGAAACTGACTGGGTTATAAGTGGCAATACGGCCGAGCGGTTCTAGGCACTGCAGTCCGGAACCACGCTGCTGCTACGGTCGGAGGTTCGAATCCTGCCTCGGACATGAATGTGTGTGATGTCCTTAGGTTAGTTAGGCTTAAGTAGTTTCTAAGTCTAGGGGACTGATGACCTCAGATGTTAAGTCCCATAGTGCTTAGAGCTATTTGAACCATTTTGAAAAAAGATTTTACAAACTCACTCTTGGGAGAAAAAGGAAAAAGAAAACTCTAGCCACCCATTGTTATAATGCTAATTATTCACACAAATATCGCCGTTACATCTTTCGAACGACAGCTGCACCTTGAGACACTGTTCAAGTTTACATTACTTTTGTTGTTATTTGTCAAAAAAAGCCAAAAAAAACGAATCACTAATGTAAACTCCAAGGGCTATTCGGAAAGTAAGTTCTGCTCGGTTGCGAAATGGAAACCGCTGATAAAATCAGAAATGTTTTATTTGCAACAGTTAGCTACACATTCCCGCTACTTCTCTACGCAGTCACCGCTGCGACTTCGACATCTATCGTACCGTTGTACCAAGTTTCTAGTACGCTCATCATAGAAGGCAGCCGCCTGTGCTTTCCACCAGTTCTCTAAGCTGATCTACAGCTCGTTGTCTCTGCCAAAACGTTGTCTTCATAGCCAGCAGTTCATGTGAGCAGAGATGAAAATCAGGGAGAGCCAATTACGCGCTCTATTGTGACTGATCAAACGCTTCCCATCGAAAACGCTGCAGGGAAATCTTCACTGCCCCTGCCGAGTGCGGCCGACAATTGTCACAAAGAAGGAAAGCGTGTGACAATTATGTTACGTGGGCTGCATGACATAAGCTGAAATCTCTCACCAAGCTGTCATATTTGGCGTGAGACACTATTTTATAGGCATCGTGACGTGCTCACCGTGTGCTCAGGACTGAAAAATCGACGTGACGCAATCGACGGGCATACTACAGACACTGTCCAACACATCTGTGCAAAGCTATTCATCGGGGCTTTCACAGTTTCCCATTTCGTGACCTTTCGGAACTTAATTTTCTAATTGCGCTGCTATATGTTATATAAGACTGACCAACCGTGTGAAGATGAACCAGCCTGTTCGAAACCGGTAACGGTGCTATTTGTGTAAATAAGCAGCATTCTTAAAAGTGACTGGTTGCTGTTTTTCTCTTTGCTACAATCATCTTGTATTTTCTATGCTGTCACGG
Organism: Schistocerca americana; assembly: GCF_021461395.2. Classification (NCBI taxonomy): domain Eukaryota; kingdom Metazoa; phylum Arthropoda; class Insecta; order Orthoptera; family Acrididae; genus Schistocerca; species Schistocerca americana. Next base: position 319,465,278 of record NC_060121.1, on the reverse strand, counting down.
ACTCAAAAATGCCATAACTTTCCTTTAATTTACGTCTGTGGTCACAAACGTTTTGTTAACAGATCTGCAGAAAAAATGGTTAAAACATAAGTACACTCGAAGATTGTCTACAGCTTAAAAACAATACATAGACCATAGTGAAAAGTAGTACTGGCAAAATTTACATCTGTGCGCTTTAAATATGAAAAGGCATACCTGTTTCATAAAAACAAAGTCCTAATGTACTGCAGCCATAGTGGCATCGTCAAATGTTAAATGCGAAATCAGCACCAGCATCGTCAAATACATATAAATATCATCATATGCACGAGTCATGTTGTCAGTAGCACTACTGTTTAAAACAAGCTCCCGTGTAGTAGCCACAAGATGTTTGTGTTGTAAGTTCATTAGGTGTCGCAAACGTCGGCATACATTAGTTTACAATAATTAATTCAAACAGCGAAAATAAAGGGGATACAATATTTAAAGTCTGTAAGGAGCTTGTAACGTATTAAAGGGAACTTATTACATATACGGGTCGCTGTTTTTTCGCGATAGTGTCACAGCTTGTCAAAAATGTCAGTTTTTGACAAAACAGTTATTGTTCAAAAGTGCCATTAATGCGCAGACTGCTTCTTTCGAAAGGCTACGCCTTGTCTCTGCAGCTCCAGCAGTCCTCTTCGTTCCCATGTATGAAGAACATTCCATCCCACTGATCATATTTTTTAGATAAGACGTTTCGGTCGTCCCCTCGTTTACTTTGCTAAGGTGTTGAATTAGGTTTTTAACTAATAGAACCGTAGTCAACAAAAAACGCTTCTCATATCTTTTAAATTCTGAAATTCCAGAGGGAACCGTAGCTTGGCAAAAAGCCCACGCACCATCCACTAACGTATGTTTGAAAGACCTCCATTGTTTGTCATCTGGACCAAGTCTAGAAACTTGCAACATACGACGGTTGTCCAGAAAGTAAGTTCCGACCGGTCGGGAAATGGAAACCACAGTGAAAACAAGAAACTTTTTTTTTCCACCTTCCACCTACTTCTCTACATAGGCTCCGCACCAATTTCGAGTGTTGAAACTTCCTGGCAGATTAAAACTATGTGCCCGACCGAGACTCGAACTCGGGACCTTTGCCTTTCGCGGGCAAGTGCTCTACCAACTGAGCTACCGAAGCACGACTCACGCCCGGTACTCACAGCTTTACTTCTGCCAGTACCTCGTCTCCTACCTTCCAAACTTTACAGAAGCTCTCCTGCGAACCTTGCAGAACTAGCACTCCTGAAAGAAAGGATATGCGGAGACATGGCTTAGCCACAGCCTGGGGGACGTTTCCAGAATGAGTTTTAATCTGCCAGGAAGTTTCATATCAGCGCACACTCCGCTGCAGAGTGAAAATCTCATTCTGGAATTTCGAGTGTTGTCGTAGTGCTGCATCACTTTCCAATATCCTCGTCATAGAAAGCAGGCGCCTGTGCTTTCGGACAGTTATCTGCACTGGTCTGCAGCTCGTTGTCTGTGGAAAAATTCTGTCTTCATAGCCAGCGGTTCTTGTGAGCAGAGACTCATGAGGAGCCAGTTACGGGCTGAATTGTGGGTGATCAAACACTTCTAATCGGAAACGCTGCAGGAGCGTCTTCATTGCCCCTGCAGTGTGCGGCCGAGAATTGGCGTGAAGAAGGAACTGCTCGACGGTTGTGTTATGTGGGCTGCATGACACAGACGAAATCTTTAACCAGACCCTCAAACTTGGCGGGAGACGCTATTCCCTACGCATCTTTACGTGCTCACTGTTCACTGAAAACTGAAAATAGTGACGCGACACGATCGACGGGCATACTAGACACTGCCCAACACATCTGTGCAAAGCTTTACCGGATTTTCCCAGTGGTTTCCATTTCGCGACCGATCGGAACTTACTTGCTGGACAACCCTCGTATTATCGAGAACGTAATAGCACTGAAAACGTGTTTTGTGAGAAAGAATGGAACTTAGAACGTTTCCCTTTTCCAGTCTTCAGTTACTTTCGGACATTAATGGCATTAGCGTTCATGAAAGCTATACTGACGAACTAAAGCCCAAAAATGTTCAAATGTGTGTATTCCTAAGGGGCCAAACTGCTGAGGTATTCGGTCCCAAGACTTACACACTACTTTAACTAACTTACGCTAACGACAACACACACACATCCATGCCCGAGGAAGGGCTCGAACCTCCGGTGGGAGGCCCGCGCGATTCCCAACGTGGCGCCTCTAACCGCGCGGCGAACTAAAGTTTGGGGTATGACACTGCGTATACCACAAACACAAGATGTTGCTGTCGAGCATTGGAAGGCGCCGGCGTGAGCTGGCAAGGTGCTTGGACGCAGCAAGCCGCGTGGGGGTCAGCGCCTACGTCAGCACGTTTCGTGACGTCACCCAGGGTGACGTAGTGGCTGCCGTGAGGCCGTACAAGGCAGCCGGGCACGTTGCTAACCACGGCACCGCCCCTGCACAACTGTTTGCACTCTCCTGGCGTCCCAACAGTGCGTCGGCGATCGAGCAGGAGGGACGGCCTAACGGTTCTCGCTAGAGAAGAGTGGACACGTTCCACCTATCCACCTATTGTCAAACAAGTGGGGATGGCTTGAATAATTTACTTTAGAGTGCTAGGCAACGCCATTATGAAACAATAAAACAAATATAAAGCAAACGTTTCTGCCTTCTATGCAACGGTCTTCCACAGGACACGAACTACTCAGTTCTGTAAATAGTCTTCCATATATACACTATCTAATTGTCCGCCCCAGTAGCTGGGTGGTCAGCCGACAAAATGTCAATCCTAAGGGCCCGGGTTCGATTCCCGGCTGTGTCGGAGATTTTCTGCGCTCAGGGACTGGGGGTTGTGTTGTCCTAATCATCATCATTTCATCCCTATCGACGCGCAAGTCACCGATGTGGCGTCAAATCGAAAGACTTGCACTCGGCGAACGGTTTACCCGACGGGAGGCCCTAGTCACACGAAATTTACATTTTAATATCTAATTTCAGTTTTCAGGTGAGTGTCATTGAACAGTTCGAAGGCAAGATCATGTGGAGGGTTGGCTGCACGATAGGCTGGTGGCTATGCTACCCTAGCAGGTGGTAGGTGGCAGCGAATCGCCAGCTTCTACCCATGGCAGCGTTTCCCTACAGCAAGACGTCGCTACCGCACTAAAGTTTTCTTGTGCCCGCATGTTTGTGGTGGTGAACCCTAGCATTGCGGAGCGTCTGGTTAACGAAAATACGGGGATCGATGAGACCCAGGCTGTCGGTAACTTGTAGCCTTACTCACTGTTCGTGTTTCAGCGACCTTCCTTATTTTCAGCTGGGGGTTCCATGGCTACCGAGTAAGTATATGGGCTTCTTGCAAATAGAATTCGACGACACCTACATTGACGAAACCAGGCGACCAATTACAAATCGCGTGTCGGACCATGAGCGCTGTGTGACAGGGGAAACACAGCAATATGTGAACACCGTTACGGTCGATCTACCCATTTTCAAGAAGTCCATGCAGTTGATTTGCAGCCATTTAGTTCGCATAAAGATAAGTCATTGGATGGTACTAAAGAAATATCCTGATTCAATGTACACAAATCATGTAAAACGTAAATTATGTTGACCATGACGGGATTCAAACTTGACTTTTTTTCCCTAGTATAGCTCCATATGCACATTCACGGCTACAACCTCGTGTCGTCTATACGAGATATGTAGTATATAGATAGGTGCTGCATATTTTATGTATTGGCAGTTTCTCAGCCTGATCAACGGGGCGATTGAGACATTGTCGCGAAGACGTACCAACCTCAGTCCCTCTATCGGCTCAATGACGAACCGTGATGTCACGGTACCCTGTAAAGAAGTTACTGAGTTGATACAGTACCGTGCAACCGGACTCTAATGTGAAGATGAGAACATCTGACGACTGTATGCCTCTTCTTTTGTTTTGAATGGAACTGCTCCTCACATTATGTGGCTGTAATGTTTGCTGTCGCTGTTGGCTTGACGTCCAGTGGCTTCCCCAAAAATGTATTCGGCTCTGCGCTAGATAGGATATATCACCATCAGTAACAATACAGCACAGGGGGCAGTGGAAAGAAACTCTTAAAAAACTGATTGCCCAAAATTCCCGGGTGTTTGTACTGATCGGAACTTGAATTAGAAATCGCATATTCTAGATCTTCTCAAACGCTTGAGTTCGGCAACATTTGCTCTACGTGTAATTAATGTTTTTCGTAATGAAAATATTAGAAATTTAGCCTACTTTCCATTTTTGCGTGCACTGACGTAGAATGGACCATTTTCTAAGACAATTTTGTACACAGACACAAAATATTCATTCCACAGGAACGTGCTATAACAACAATATCTGATGTCCTTTCTTGAGCTTCATGTGGGCAACTGTTTAATGAACTAGACATACAAAGAACATCATAAGGATACGTTTGCTCCTATGAGGTTAGTTGTGAAGCATCAGGCACAATTTCAAAGTAATAGTAGGATTTATAGTTTGGCAAAAATGGAATTTCCGGAAAAATGATGCGAACAGAGCGAATTTCCTAAACGCGAAAAAATCTACATCAAAAAATATATGCGGGTTGAAGTTTGCGTTTGATAAGAATCAGTTTCTACAGATTTTGCAGGAATTCTATAAAGCACAATCTGGAAAATGCAGCCCCTCCCCCTTTCCCCGAGCCTATAGATCAAACGATTCCAAAGGGAAAGTAGCCAACAGTGACGAAGATAATGCCAGATTCTAGCAAATTATTTTGAATACCTCCACAACTAAGAACCTCTACAGACACCATTCATATATGAAGACAATCTCAACATCCACCCAGATTCGTCTGCACCCAGAAAGGAAAAAATTTAGATGATCATCCATGTACAACGAGGTACTGACCTGATAATCGCTAAACTGTGGAAGCATTTAGGCGACAAGACAATCGATAAACTTCTTGCAGTTATTCAAGAGATGTGGAAAAGTGAAAGACTTCCAAGTGGATGAAACTCTACCGTAATTGCTGTACTACATAAGAAAGGGGACAGAACAGACGTGAACAACTATCGTGACATCTCTCTCCTGCTAACTACTTACAAGATCCTCTCCAAAACTACAGAATAGGGTGGGATCCAAAATGGGGGAACACAAAAAGGGGTTTCCGGAAAGTACGTTCATGTGATGAGCAGATTATGAATCGAAGTCCATCCTTTCACTTTTGAATCTCGGGAACAGGAAATTCGTGATGAGCTTCGTCGTTTTCAGGAAGTCGTACGAATAAATTGACTGAACCACCCTATTTCAAATGCATGAAGAGACAATAGCAACGGCCGGCCGAAGTGGCCGTGCGGTTAAAGGCGCTGCAGTCTGGAACCGCAAGACCGCTACGGTCGCAGGTTCGAATCCTGCCTCGGGCATGGATGTTTGTGATGTCCTTAGGTTAGTTAGGTTTAAGTAGTTCTAAGTTCTAGGGGACTAATGACCTCAGCAGTTGAGTCCCATAGTGCTCAGAGCCATTTGAACCATTTGAACAATAGCAACGCCACCTAGAAAATGGATGTAAGAGGAGAGGCATTTGATGCCGTTCAGATCAGGACAGGAGTGAGTCAAGGAGATTGCTCCTCAGCTGTGTTTTAGAACTGATCATCCGAAAATGAGGGAAAGAAATGAAAAATTCGGGGATAGAAAATGGGTTAAGGCTAGCCTACAAGTACCTTACAGTCTTTGCAGATGATTTAGTGTCCTTTCAAACTGCATAAATACAGCAGAAAAATAGCTTAACAACTGAAGACACAGGCAGCGAAGTCTGGGATTCAAATCGTCTTCGAGAAGACGCACATTATGACAAGGGTAAAATCAGCTCCAAGCGAAAAGTTTAAACACCAGAGGATGCCTTCCGTGTAACTCATTAATGGAACAAAAATGGTCTGCCACCTAACTACAGGCATCTAGAGTAAACGCGAAACACCAAAATTAAACACTACTCCACAGTTATTCGACTGAAGGCTTTTGCATGCGGCAGTGACTGTTACAATGAACAGCAAGAGTCTGATGGAGAAACTTGCGGGCAAAGAACGAAAGATTTTCAGAAAACAAGAAACAGGTGTGATAATATGAAGCATCCTAAATGGGGAACATGATACCGGTATGCATGAGATGGTATGCGTACCTACTATGTTCCAAAACACCAAGTATAAAAACTGGATTTTCCGGTGCTCATATCTCGGGTTCTATTGGTGTTAAAAACGTAGGGTCAAGTGTTTTGGAAAGCCTATGGCTAGGTACCATTTGAATACCCATCAGAAGTATCATCTTAGCGTCACTACCCTATAGTATAAGGTCAAAGTACGAATATTACACATTTTCTACTTACTTGTTAAATTCAGAAAATCGATTGGTTCGTTTTGCATGTAATGTGGTCTACGGTGGGCGTGATGAGACTTATGGAGACACTGTTAGTTTACGGGAAGTTCTTCAGAAAATACGGGAAAAAGTGGTTTTTTACTTTATTTTCGCCTTCACCAGCGGATCAAAACCCAGCCGTGGATCCCGAAACGGCTATACACAGCATATGGTCGTAATTTTTACGATGTATTTCTACGATCCAGCCCTCGAAAAACCTTGAAGATATTCTTCACATCTTATCCGTTTCCGAGATACAGATGTTCAAAGTCACGCTATTTGTGCACATAAAATACGATATGAGGCGAAAACGTAGTTTGTTAAGTGACGTGGCACAGAGAAATATCCCGTAAAATGTCTCCGTTGTCATCTGGTAACATCATGTTGTAGTACTGAATCAGATGCAAAAATTTTTTACACGTAAAATCCGGTCTGAAGTGTAAGATTAGTTTTGCATTATTTCAGTTACTCGTAAGTAAACTGTCTAAATATTACTGACCAATACAGCACTTTTCATGTAAGTTACATGCTCTGCCACAGAGGGGAGAGAATGGAACCAATGGAAAAATGGCCTATCGGAGGACAAAAAAGCGAATATGTTTCTGTTTATTTTAGAAGACTCTGACTGACAAGTGCGATACTAGCTGCCTCATTCTACCTTACTCAGCACCTTTAAAAATTTTCCCAAAAATTTTTGCATGCGAACATTTGCGAGAGAAAAAGACAGTAGCAGTGGCAAAGAGACAGAAAAGTAATAAATACTGGAAGATAGTAAACAGCGGCTGAGTTATAGAAAGAGCGAATGAGACAATGGCAATGTGAGAAAAAGAGAAGGACACAGTGGCAGGTGGAACATAGTTGGCAGTGACAGAACAGTGCCAGGAAAAGAGTGAAGGACACAGTACGGGGGGGGGGGGGGGGGGGAGGCGGAATAAAGAGAAAGTGGTAGTGAATAAGAGCCAGTGATAACGAGTGACAGTGAATATGACAGTGACAACGAGGAAGAGAGAGACAGCAGGAAGAAGGAATGAGATTTAGCAGTAAGAGAGAGCAAGAGGGAGATAGTGACATTGAGAGCAGACTGTAGTAGTAGCACAGCACAGAACGAAGGGGACTGTGACTGTGACACAGGAGACAATGACAGAGACACACAATGAGTTGGGCTGAATGAGTGAGTGAGAAAGGGCAACTGGGAATGGATGGGTATGAGCAACTTACAGTGGTGGACTAGTGGGTGTGAATGAGTTGCAGCTAGGAGAGCTCGTGGGAGTTGGAGGTGAGCTGCAGATAAAAAGAAAAAGGCGAATATGTTCGCATGGAAAAAATTTTGGGGGAAAATTTTAAATGTGTTGAGGAAGGTAGAATGAAGTAGCTGGCACCCCACTTTTCAGTCAGTCTTAAAATAAACAGGAATGCATTCGCATTTTTTGTGTTCCGATAGGAGCCTTTTTCTACTGGTAAACATACACTCTGCTTTGATCGGTTTCTCCAGATAGAGGGTTTAGAATGTTGAAAATTGTCCTACTTGAACGGACGGGAAGCTAGCATTACTGTGGGCAAATATTTAGATTGACCTGTGGTATGATATCGTTGGTAACCAACTTATTGTGTGAGATAAGGTGAATAACTTCCTTAACGGGTAAAGATACGCGGAGTACTTCCAAGATCTGCTGCCAAAAGGTCCGAGCATGCACTTTCAGCAAGATGGAGCTCTTGTTCATTTCTCGCCGTCAGTGACTCATTAGAAGGTATCTTCGATATTGAACAAGACGCCGTGGCTGCAGGTCCACCACAGTCTTTTTAGTCTGTCTCAATTACATTTACGTCTGTGAGGTAGATGAAAGATCAAATTCCAAGTAAATACACTGCTGTTGGTAAAAATTGCAGCACCGACAAGGAGACATGTGATTACAATGAAATTTATTTCACAGATTACAGGCATGACAATACACAAATGATCAGAATTACACTATTGTACATGCACGTTGGCCGTGGGAATTCAGTTCGGTGTGAAGCCTCCATGTGCTGCTGGGGAGTACTCTGCTACGCTGTTTCGAGGCGCCGCTTGACAAAACTTCGACAGTGGTTGCAAGAGGACAAAACGAAAAAAACTGCCGACCCAGAGATGTTCAATGGGCGAAATTCTGGTGAACATGCAGACCAGGGAAGCAGTGGTACCCTCCGATCTTCCAATAAGGTTTTTATATTCCTCTCTGTACGAGGCCTGCTGAAATATGGCATGTGGCGTTGCCTGCAGGTGGAGCAATGTGTCTGGGGCTTTAAAATCTCGCTGATGCAGTGGGTTGCTGTTCATTTGCTCTCGGTACGTAGGAGGCTGGATCACATGTTATAACCAATGGCGCCCTAAACCATCACACTTGGTGTTTGTCTGACATGCCACTCAAAAATGCAGTCTAACCGTTTGCATTCACCAGGGTAGCATCCAGCACATCAGTGTAGGACAAGTTGAAATGGGTCTCGTCCATAATCACTTCAGTTTGCCACTCAGCACGCCAGTGTCAGCGTTCAGGGGCCCACTGCAGTCTGAATCGTTGATAATTTCTGGTCATTGGAAGCTGAAGCAGTAGCATGCCTGCCATCGGTCCGGCCCTGAGCAGACAGCGTCGAACCGTCCAAGCAGACACGTCACACCCATTTTACTGCCCCATCGTGAAGCCAACCCTGTGGATGAAGCTGTTCTGTCAGTTATAGCTATTCTGACAAGATGGCCGTAATCCCGTGCTGTGGTCGCATTCCGCGGTCCAGTGCCCGCTCGTTGCTGAGTACGATCCTCCTCTGTCCATTGGTTCCATATAAGCACCACTGTCACGGAAGCGTGCTCTGTACGAGCCACAATTCCACAGCACAACAAACCCATTTCGCAGTGACTTATCATTCTCTCCTGTTCGAACTCATTCACAAATTGATATTACGCCTTTTAATGTGGGCGAGGCATGACTGCACTTGCTTACACGTTACCACTTCGTTTGACCTGCATCAACAGAGTGTGGCGCAACGCTAACCTGTCCAGTCATCAACAATAGGGCATCGCTTGGTCCACGTGCACGACATGTCTGCAACCTTGTTTACTTATTCTTCGTACATCCATAGTTGAAATGGAGGACAGTGGGACGTCAGCCGGTATAAATTTATATTTAAAATGAAGAAATTCCTCCAGCTCTATTTAAGGTGTTGATTTTATTTTTCCACCTAGTTTCAAAATTGTAACAACGTCATCTTCAGGCCCATACACTTGTTGACGTCAACTGTGTGCGGCTGATACTAGAAGTCAGTGCTGAGATACGGACGTGCTCCGTGTGGAAGGTGGTTAGTAACTGGTATGAGCCGGCCAGAGTGGCCGAGCGGTTCTAGGCGCTTCAGTCTGGAACCGCGCGACCGCTACGGCCGCAGGTTCGCATCCTGCCTCGGGCATGGATGTGTGTGATGTCCTTAGGTTAGTTAGGTTTAAGTAGTTCTAAGTTCTAGTGGACTGATGACCTCCGATGTTAAGTCCCATAGTGCTCAGAGCCATTTGAGCCATTTTTTTGAATTGATACAGACCACTCCTTCTGGGTGCTGCAGTTTTCGCGAAAGGTAGTGTAGTACAAATGACGATAGGTCGACAAATTCCCCGCACTGTCATAACTGACACGTTCGTCTTACGTCCTACATTGATTTGTGCGGTTATTTCACGCAGAGTTGCTTGTCTGTTAGCACTTACAACTCTACTCAAACACCGTTCCTCTCGTGACCGGTAATGCCTGAAATTTGGTCACTTGAGACAGAGTCGGTTGTTCGGACGTCAAATACGAGTATAGATATTACATGGATTAGCGTAATAGCATCTAGTTATGCGAGCCGCAAAATCTGCAATTCCCTGTACTGATAATTCTTTCTTGGAAGTAACTAAGAACAGAGTGTTTATTCCTATCATGTTTCTCCTTCACGGCGACTCCTAGTATCAGATCTCAACGTACATCCGCTTCCTCTTCAAACTCTCGGCCTCCTTGGATAAGGTTTATACAAGTAGCAAAACGAAACACAAAATTTAAAAAAAAAACAAAACAACCCGCAACTTGCAACTTGACGTATGTATGAGGCGCTCAGCTATATATCATATATTAGTTTCTCTATCAAACTGCACCATTCACACCGATGTTCAGTCTTCCTGAACATACTTGTGCTCGTCTTCATCTGGTCGACTCATTCAATGTTTTTCGACTCTTTTTCATTTCTTGTTTGCTATTTAGACTTCTAAGACGCCCTTTTATACTAGTAGATGCTACCTCGCCTAATTGTAATGGCTCAGTTGTACTGTAGAATCGTTGTACGCAACAGCTGATGACATTGGACTTGCACTTGACGTCGGAAACACGGGGCAGGTCACGCGATGCGAAACCACACATGCTCAGGCCCTGCCCGTCACGTGTTGGGCCTCACGTGTGAAGCGCGCGTTGGTCGCTTCCATACGCCAGAGGCCGCTATGAATCCGCCAAAGTGCAAGGACGTCTCGTCTAAATGTCACACGCCTTGTATCAGTGAGAGGACAGATGAATCCTGAAGACGTGATTGTATGTTCTGCAAACACTCTGCCTCTTGCAAACCCTGTCTCATCCAACTCTCCAAATCCAAACGTCGTCATACTTCTGTTTCGTTTCATAAAACGACTATCAGATACAGTGGGTGACCTGCAGTGTGTTTCCGTGTTTACAGGAGGACGGATAAAATAAAACCTATCAATTTCAAACAAAACGACTGACAAGGGCTGGCCACGACGTTTGGAACGCGGATTTACTGTAAACTTCGTACACTCGTAGTACTACATGAGGACAACAAAATGTGTAAGCAGTAGCGCGTACGTCTCTAGCGTTACTGAGAAAATCGCAAGATAACTTCGGTCGTCGAATATTTATCTGTGCGTGGCCATTTTAACCATGAAGCGGCTGCAGCAGAGTGGTGATGGCACGGTAGCTCAGCGTGTTCGGTCAGAGCGTCAGCTTCCCTTTCTAGTAAAAGAACTGAGCGAATGGGTGAACGAACAGACTGAACGGGTGTCATCGGACGTCCGCCCTGAACAAATTCAGCGAACAGTATAGAACAAAATGTATTTAAAAATAAAAAAAACCGTGTTCGGTCAGAGCGAACGGATGAACGAACAAACTGAACGGGTGTCATCGGACGCCCACCCTGAACAAATTCAGCGAACAGTATAGAACAAAATGTATTTAAAAATAAAAAAAACCGTGTTCGGTCAGAGCGAACGGATGAACGAACAAACTGAACGGGTGTCATCGGACGCCCACCCTGAACAAATTCAGCGAACAGTATAGAACAAAATGTATTTAAAAATAAAAAAAACCGTGTTCGGTCAGAGCGAACGGATGAACGAACAAACTGAACGGGTGTCATCGGACGCCCGCCCTGAACAAATTCAGCGAACAGTATAGGACAAAATGTATTTAAAAATAAAAAAAACCGTGTTCGGTCAGAGCGAACGGATGAACGAACAAACTGAACGGGTGTCATCGGACGCCCGCCCTGAACAAATTCAGCGAACAGTATAGGACAAAATGTATTTAAAAATAAAAAAAACCGTGTTCGGTCAGAGCGAACGGATGAACGAACAAACTGAACGGGTGTCATCGGACGCCCGCCCTGAACAAATTCAGCGAACAGTATAGGACAAAATGTATTTAAAAATAAAAAAAACCGTGTTCGGTCAGAGCGAACGGATGAACGAACAAACTGAACGGGTGTCATCGGACGCCCGCCCTGAACAAATTCAGCGAACAGTATAGGACAAAATGTATTTAAAAATAAAAAAAACCGTGTTCGGTCAGAGCGAACGGATGAACGAACAAACTGAACGGGTGTCATCGGACGTCCGCCCTGAACAAATTCAGCGAACAGTATAGAACAAAATGTATTTAAAAATAAAAAAAACCGTGTTCGGTCAGAGCGAACGGATGAACGAACAAACTGAACGGGTGTCATCGGACGCCCGCCCTGAACAAATTCAGCGAACAGTATAGGACAAAATGTATTTAAAAATAAAAAAAACCGTGTTCGGTCAGAGCGAACGGATGAACGAACAAACTGAACGGGTGTCATCGGACGCCCGCCCTGAACAAATTCAGCGAACAGTATAGGACAAAATGTATTTAAAAATAAAAAAAACCGTGTTCGGTCAGAGCGAACGGATGAACGAACAAACTGAACGGGTGTCATCGGACGCCCGCCCTGAACAAATTCAGCGAACAGTATAGGACAAAATGTATTTAAAAATAAAAAAAACCGTGTTCGGTCAGAGCGAACGGATGAACGAACAAACTGAACGGGTGTCATCGGACGCCCGCCCTGAACAAATTCAGCGAACAGTATAGGACAAAATGTATTTAAAAATAAAAAAAACCGTGTTCGGTCAGAGCGAACGGATGAACGAACAAACTGAACGGGTGTCATCGGACGCCCACCCTGAACAAATTCAGCGAACAGTATAGAACAAAATGTATTTAAAAATAAAAAAAACCGTGTTCGGTCAGAGCGAACGGATGAACGAACAAACTGAACGGGTGTCATCGGACGCCCGCCCTGAACAAATTCAGCGAACAGTATAGAACAAAATGTATTTAAAAATAAAAAAAACCGTGTTCGGTCAGAGCGAACGGATGAACGAACAAACTGAACGGGTGTCATCGGACGCCCGCCCTGAACAAATTCAGCGAACAGTATAGGACAAAATGTATTTAAAAATAAAAAAAACCGTGTTCGGTCAGAGCGAACGGATGAACGAACAAACTGAACGGGTGTCATCGGACGCCCGCCCTGAACAAATTCAGCGAACAGTATAGGACAAAATGTATTTAAAAATAAAAAAAACCGTGTTCGGTCAGAGCGAACGGATGAACGAACAAACTGAACGGGTGTCATCGGACGTCCGCCCTGAACAAATTCAGCGAACAGTATAGAACAAAATGTATTTAAAAATAAAAAAAACCGTGTTCGGTCAGAGCGAACGGATGAACGAACAAACTGAACGGGTGTCATCGGACGCCCGCCCTGAACAAATTCAGCGAACAGTATAGGACAAAATGTATTTAAAAATAAAAAAAACCGTGTTCGGTCAGAGCGAACGGATGAACGAACAAACTGAACGGGTGTCATCGGACGCCCACCCTGAACAAATTCAGCGAACAGTATAGAACAAAATGTATTTAAAAATAAAAAAAACCGTGTTCGGTCAGAGCGAACGGATGAACGAACAAACTGAACGGGTGTCATCGGACGCCCGCCCTGAACAAATTCAGCGAACAGTATAGGACAAAATGTATTTAAAAATAAAAAAAACCGTGTTCGGTCAGAGCGAACGGATGAACGAACAAACTGAACGGGTGTCATCGGACGTCCGCCCTGAACAAATTCAGCGAACAGTATAGGACAAAATGTATTTTTTTTTTTTAAGTGGTTGGCGTTCAAGCCTCTGGATCGAGTCCCGTTCGTCAGTTTTTTTTTTATTTTCAACAAAGTCATTTTCTTTACTATTTATATTACAATTGATATAATGGGAAAAACTTTTATTAAATTTACAATGTTATTTGGCAGTCTACTAATTTTTATTATCACAAATAATATATTATTCATATCTATCGACTAGTAAACGACCAAACGCATAAAGTGATACTGAAAATGTATGCTTGTCCGTGTCTTCAAAACTGTACCTTGCGTATGCGGAAACATAGCATTTGTTCAATGGAGCTTGTGCCGTTTATGTTTTCCATGTTTTTACGAAAAATACCATCCCGCAACTTGTACTCATAATGTCTAAAGCGACGATTAATTGTACATCTTTCGAAAGCCGTCTGTGCCGGTCAAAACTTGGAAGTAACAAGTCGTTTCGGGCTCCTTCCAGGTATAAGGGATTTCTCAAATCACAGACAAGCATACATGTTATTATTTATTATAAAGGGTAGGTAACGTTGTGACCGAACACGCTGAGCTTCCGCGCCGGCTCCACTCGGCTGCAGCCGTTTCATGATTAAAATGGCCACGCACAGATACACATTCGACGACCGAAATTATCTTGCGATTTTCTCAATAACGCTTGAGAAGTACGCGCTACTGCTTACACATTTTGTTGTCGTCATGGAGTACTTCGAGTGTACGAAGTTTGCAGTAAATCCGCGTTCCGAACGTCGTGGCCTCCCCTTGTCAGCCGAAGGTCACGAAACTACATTGAGTGGACAAAACTCATGGGGTACCTCCTAACATCGTGTCGTACCTCCTTTTTTCCGGCGTAGTGCAGCAACTCGAAGTGGCGTAGACTCAACAAGTCTTTGGAAGTCTCCTAGAGAAATACTGTCATGCTGCCTCTATAACCGTCCATAATTGCGACGGTGTTGCCGGAGCAGGATTTTGTGCACAAACTGACCTCTCGATTACGTCACATAAATGTTCGATGTGGGTGACCTAGTCATTCGCTCAAATTGTCCATGATGTTCTTCAAATCAGTGGCGAACAATTGTGGCTCAGTGACATAGTGCGTTGACATCCATAAAAATTCCATCGTTGTTTGTCAACATGAAGTTCATGAATGGCTGTAAATGGTCTCCAAGTAGCCGAACATAACCATTCCACTCGATGACTTGTTAAATTGGACCAGAGGACCCAGTCCATTCGATATAAACACAACCCACACCATTGTGGAGCCTTGGGTCCATGGCTTCGTGGAGTGTGCACCACACTCGAACCCTACCATCAGTTCTTACCAACTGAAATAGGGATTTATCTTTAAAATATCCACGGGTATGCTGCCGGTCTACAGTGTCCAACGGGCACAATATTTCGGCGATCATACATGTCGCCATCATCAGGTGAACTGACGGACTGAGCTCCTGTGAACGTGCCGGCACGGAGATCCGTACGCTATGGCTGCTCAGAGGGAACTGGGTTCGGTCGCGGCGGCGGCCGATTTAAATACCCTCTGCCCGCGGCGCGCTCCCTCCGCCGTCCGCGCCCCGCGCCACGGTCGCGCTGTGGAACAGATTGCGACGGCGTCTGAGATGACGTCGGTGTGATGGATCTGTCCGCCGTGGTCGTCACAACTATACGTTTGCTCGATTTACTCTTGATTAACCCGATCGCTGGTTCCCAAGCCTTGCTAAGATTATAGCCACAGTCACGGTTTATGAGGTCGTCTTTGGTGCGAATTTCGATGGCCTCTCTAACAACGCTGTCCCAGTATCTCACTGACGCAGAGAGTCTACCCCAGGAATTGGAACATCTGAGAACTGTATTTCGAAAAAATGGGTACTCAGAGTGGCAGATTCAACGTGCTCTCTGCCCAACCACTGCAGCACAACCTGTTGAGATGGATGAAGTCACGAGGGAGGAGGTAGGCACTGCATTTATTCCATACACAGGCGCACTCTCGGGGAAAATCGCCCGCATACTGAAGAAACACCGGGTCGGAACTGTGTTTTGTCCTCCAAATAAAACTCGTGCACTGGTGGGGAGCGCCAAAGATGACCCCGGTTTGAGGAAGGCCGGCGTGTACCAGATTCCGTGTCAATTTGGCAAGTCGTATATTGGTCAGACGATGCGTACCGTCGAGGATTGATGCCGTGAACACCAGAGGCACACTCGACTGATGTATCCGAGCAAGTCGGCGGTCGCTGAACATTGTTTGTCGGAAAATCACGCCATGGAGTATGACCGCACGAGGATTCTGGTACAGACGTCGAGATACTGGGACAGCGTTGTTAGAGAGGCCGTCGAAATTCGCACCAATGACGACCTCATAAACCGTGACTGTGGCTATAATCTTAGCAAGGCTTGGGAACCAGCGATCGGGTTAATCAAGAGTAAATCGAGCAAACGTATAGTTGTGACGACCACGGCGGACAGAGCCATCACACCGACGTCATCTCAGACGCCGTCGCAATCTATTCCACCGCGCGACCGTGGCGCGGGGCACGGACGGCGGAGGGAGCTCGCCGCGGGCGGAGGGTATTTAAATCGGCCGCCGCCGCGACCGAACCCAGTTCCCTCTGAGCAGCCATAACGTACGGATCTCCGTGCCGGCACGTTGACAGGAGCTCAGTCCGTCAGTTCACCTGATGATGGCGACATGTATGATCGCCGAAATATTGTGCCCGTTGGACACTATAGACCGGCAGCATACCCGTGGATATTTTGATTATCAAATACGCCGGGAGAAACTCAAGAATCACAGGGATTTATCTGACCGCGCCGCGGTTTTCCAGACGTCTAGGATCCAACTGATACGCTCGCGAGCGCAGGAGAAGCGCTGCAGGCGATGTCGTGATAGCAAAGGCATTCACGTCGGTCGTCTGCTGCTATAGCCCATTAAGGCCAAATTTCGCCGCAGTGTCTTAACGGATACGTTCGTCGTACGTCCCACACTGATTTCTGCGGTTCTTTCACGCAGTGTTGCTTGTCTGTTACCACTGGTAACTCTACTCAAATGCCGATGCTCTCGGCGGTTAAGTGAAGGCCGTCAGCCACTGCGTTACATGTCGTGACGGGTAATGCCTGAAATCTGGTATTCTCGGCATACTCTTGAAACTGTAGACCTCGGAATACTGAATTTCCTAACGGTTTCCAAACTCCAACTACCATTCCGCACTCAGTGTTTGTTAATCACTGTCGTGGGACCACAATCATGTCCGACACCTTCTCACATTACTGTGTACAAGTGACTTCTCCGGCAATGGTTCAAATGGCTCTGAGCACTATGGGACTTCCGTCCACATGCCGATGACGATTGTTTAATACGGAGCTTTTACAGAACCTTCCCCGTACCAACGACAAAAAAAGTTTTTGTAAATGCAATTGGCAGAATGAGTTTTACTCCTAGTGAAATTCTATATCAGCCGTAGATCATCATCATCATCATCTCATCGGTTGGTGGCTGCGACCGAATCCAGAATCTTTAGACGAAGATGATACGAATTTACAACATTGTGGAACTTTAAAAAATTTAAGATCAATTCGAAAATGCTAGTTGCATGTACAACCGAGCACCCAGTTCAGTACCTACATACTGCCAACACCAGATTTCTGAACTGATATGAAATTCAATTTCGCCACTGATCTCTCTTGCTATATACAGAATGACCAAGCAACCCTACAGATCTCTGTTACTTGCGGTGTAAGTTCACCATTGTCAATCTTTCTTGATATGTCTTTTTCCCATAATTCTTCCTTCAAATGGTTCAAATGGCTCTGAGCACTGTGGGACTTAACATCTGTGGTCATCAGTCCCCTAGAACTTAGAACTACTTAAACCAAACTAACCTAAGGACATCACACACATCCATGCCCGAGGCAGGATTAGAACCTGCGACCGTAGCGGTCACGCGGTTCCAGACTGAAGCGCCTAGAACCGCACGGCCACAACGGCCGGCCGCTCCGGCAATGCACTGCCCTTTTATACCTTGTATACGCGATACGACTGTTGTGTGTATAAGTGCGTATTGCCTTTCGATGACTTTGTCTTATCAGTGTATACACGTAGGATAATTTCGTTACTGGAATAAAACAACGTACATATTGTCGACAGCAGGAACGCAACTGCAAGTCAGCGATGTGCTGTAGACAGAATAATACGCGCCGTTCTAAAAATACACTGCCCGCCAAAACTGTGAAGCATCCAGTATGAGAAGAGGAGACGAAATTTCACGGGTTTTGGAGGGTATGTGATGTTTCGGTGATTACAATATCGAGTCATATTTGTAAAGCATTTGACAGTACGAGCTTACTTATCAATACGACACTGCATGCCCCTTGGCCCGGATGCATGCATTAATTCGGCTCGGAAAGGCATAATAAATCGTATGTATTTTCTCTTGTAGCAATCTGGCCCACACCTGTTGTGGCTGGCCCTTGATGTCTTGTGTATTGGCCGGAGGTGACGTCCGACCTGGTAAAACACATGTTCGAAATCAGATCTGGGGAATCGTGTTAGCCTCAACATCACACAGGTTATAGGGACACGTGTAACGTGTGCGAGATTCGCGAAAGCAGCGGGAACCAGCGACATCAACACATACTGAACTAAACTCGACGTGAGACACACACCTGAAATCGACGAGGAGTAAATAATATAAATACTGTGTGGCACTCAGCCAGGTGTGGGCCATCCAGTTTGACTCCGCATCTACTACTTACATCTCGCGAGGCTGAATGGATACCAGTACGCACCTTCCGAATCCTAAAATGCCACGTTGGTTACCGGAGATCGAACCCTGGATCTCTGCGTCATGGCCGCAGAGCCGCTATCTATCCACGGAGATCTGGGGAGGTGGATGTTCCATATATCATATAAATAGCTGAACGCATCGACACCAAATTTCTGGTAACTAAAACGAGGTGAATGACCGAGTATTCAGCAAACGCATACTTCTACAGTCAGTAAAGACATTCGTCTTTCGACACTTCCTGCCAGATAACTAACACACAAGGCGACACATTAACGTGTTTCTGCTCCGAAACTGGAACTATATATTAATACCTTCAGCTGCTAACGGGTGTTGATATATATCAATGGGGACAGGTGAAAATGTGTGCCCCTACCGGCACTCGAACCCGGGATCTCCTGCTTACATGGCAGACGCTCTATCCATCTGAGCCACCGAGGGCACAGAGGATAGAGCGACTGCAGGGACTATCTCGCGCACGCCTGCACATTCTCACCTTATATGTCCACACACTACATTCGTAGTGTCCCTACCCTACACACTCATTACTCTTGGAAGACATTCTTACCAAGTCCCGCAAGAGTTCGGGTAATATGTGTGCATCCGCATAGAAGAAGAAGGTCATGGCAGGTATTGCCAGAACTGTATACTTACATGGATATGGTGTCCTTTCGGAAAGAATACTATATTTCTATACGTTCCATGAAAACATGGAACTTCAAGTGTAATATATATACACTAGCTTGCGCTCTCTCTCTCTCTCCTGTGGATCGATGTATGTATAACTAGCTGTCTGTACTTTAAGGTTACAATACATTGTTATTTGAAATTATCTAATGTTTCCTTTCAAAAATACTTCTCCCTACACGTGAAATTTATTTAAATATAATAATAATATTGCTATCGATTGTCCATCTGGCTTAGACTATTTCGGTGGCGCTGAGTTCGCCATTACGTGTACTAAAAAATATTTCAGTATTTGCGAGCTTCACTCGCAAAGGAAAGTAATTCTAAGTGCTTTTATGAAATTTTACACTCAGTTTTCAATATTAAAGTTAGTTAATATTTTTGATTACGAAACTTATTCAGAGATTTAACACCGCAAAGCTTAGGTCAGACTTCGCCTCTGGTTTAAAATATTTTTAGTTAATTCAAAGGATTAAAAGTTAACTCAATTCTTAAAGACATAAAGTTAAAGAAATTTATTTTAGAATACGCAGGTGTTTGTATCGTTCTTTCTTTCTGTGTAACATTAGATTAATTTCTTGGTAAAAGAAATCATTTTATGCTCTATATTATCGCTGGGTTAGTTGCAGGTTACGTTGTGTTGTCATTCATTGAAAGAGAGCGTAACATTTCCATTAATAATTAATGACTATTTGCGTGGGTATTGAGATTAAGTCACGCTACGAATATTTAAGAGGCATTTACTCGCGCTCAAAATATTCGTGGCGTTCCAAAAACAATATTCAGAATTGAAACTGCTACGCTGCAGTATCATCGCTGTAGGTTGCGACCGACGCCTGCTCGCGTATTTCAAACCACACGTAGCAATTAGTCCTACACCACAAAAATTACGCAGAGAGCAGATAATGGCACACCTCGTATTTAGAGCTCTCCAGGTGCTATACTGTAGTTGCTGCCCTCGTGTGATTTCCTTTTTGGGGTGCAGGTTTTTGCTTTGCAGAGAGTCAAACCATAACAACACGCGGCGGATCTCAGAATGGCCAGGCAGTTGGATAAAGCTCTTCTTTGCCTTCAGATGGAACTGTTTAGTGGTTAAGTGCCGTAGATAGGTTTGCTATTTTTTCCCCGTAAGCTTCACCGGGTACTCGGCATCTGATATCTAATGGTGATATGGTCGCAAGTCGGTAGATTTGTGCACAGGTGTAGGCCTCAGACACCCGGTAACAATCCTGACTGTCTATTTAAAGCGACATCTACTTGTTTGGAGTGGCAGGACGCCTTCCATTCTGGTGGCGCAAATTCTGTGGCTGCAAAACAGTCACATTGCTGGTGATCGAAGAAGTTCAGGCTGCGCTCCCCAGGGTGATCCAGTCACTTTATCTACAATATTGTTTCTTGCACATATTTTTCCTTACTTATGCAAGCCTTATCTGAGGATGAACCTGAAGTGACTCGATAAAGTCGTTCATTGAAACAGAGACAATCTTCCATAAGTGACGAAGCTTTATTATCTGAATTTATATTTCATTTAATATACAGTCACAGGATTCGACAGCAACGATAATGGATAGATTTAATTAATTTATTTATTTTTTCTTCTTGACACACTTTTCCACTATGACTTGTGGAGCTCTTAAACAGTTCTATTAAACCATAGTTGTTACTGCCTGCGATGATAATATTCTAAAATATTCGTCTAAGGAGTCATAATAGGGGTTATGGGCAACGTAGAAACTTTCCTTTAGCCTGCAAAGGTTTCTTGCTTAAGCTACTAGCAAAGAGTCAGTTCCCATAAACGGAACAAACATTGCGTGTTTA
The DNA here is from genome assembly GCF_021461395.2 of Schistocerca americana. Lineage (NCBI taxonomy): Eukaryota > Metazoa > Arthropoda > Insecta > Orthoptera > Acrididae > Schistocerca > Schistocerca americana. The sequence goes on along the minus strand of NC_060121.1, from coordinate 319,444,150 downwards.
AATTATGGAATGAAATTCACTGATATACTATTGACGACAGATCACTGGCAACAGTTACTACCGCAATATATCTGGGAGTAACCATGCGGAGCGGCTTAAAGTGGAACAAGCATACAGAACAAATAGTAGAAAAAGCAGAAGCCAGGCTGAGAGTCAGTGGGAGAATCTGAAGGAAATGTATTTCCTCCACGAAGGACCCGGCTTACAAAACAATCGCTCGACCAATTGTATTCAAATGTGTGTGAAATCTTATGGGACTTAACTGCTAAGGTCATCAGTCCCTAAGCTTACACACTACTTAACCTAATTACCCTAAGGACAAACACACACACACCCATGCCCGAGGGAGGACTCGAACCTCCGCCGGGACCAGCCGCACAGTCCATGACTGCACGCTGGACCAATTCTTGAGCACTGTTCATCAGTATGGGGCCCTCATCAACTAGGATAAACAGAAGAGATAGGGAAATCAACGAAGAGCGGCGCATTTCGTCACGGGTTCGTTTAGTCGGCGCGAAAGCGTTGTGGAGATGCTCAATAAACTTAAATCGCATCACGTAGTGGTTTACTATTGAAATTCCGATAGACATATACTCCTTCCCTCTTATGTTTCGCGAAATGACCACAAAGAGTAAGTTCGAGAAATTAAAGATGATGCAGAGGTTTACTGACAATCATTATTATCGTGCGCCATTCGCGAAAAGAACAGTGAAAAGGGGGCAGAGGGGCAGGGGCAAATGATAGAGGACATTCCACAACACACCGGAAGGTGGCTTTCGAAGTTTGCATGTAGATGAAGGTACACAGTTTTATAAATTAATCTGTGGTTCTAGAGTATACTGTAAATCAATGTAGCTGAGCATCCTGTTTTTACTGGTTGTTACAACTGTAGTTAGAGCGTATTTTTTCTGGCCAACATAGCGCAAATTCAGGTCTAGGCCGTCCACCGTTGTATGCAGATCAGATGCGAGACTAATCTCTCACGCCATCATACACTCTGTTTCCGGGAGTGGCCCAGTCCTTAGTATCAGCTCGTATCTCATCTCTCTGGACACAGCTGGAAGTCCGGCTGTCTGTTTTACATTAATGAAAAACACAGAGGCCATTGCCGAGTTCTTTATTTTCTCAGTTGCTGCCTAGGGCAAAGTTACCTATTATGAAACAAGCTGCTTCATATACAGGGTGAGGTGCCTAACTTTTTCGCCTCGCATTACTTTTGAACTATTAGAAAGATATGTAAACTGCTTCTTCCTAGACCAGAGATCACCAAACTTACAAAACAAGGAACGCGGGCCGCATCATCATTCTGTACGGTACTTAAAAGCCAGAACGAAAGTCCTGAGACAAAAGACGAAAACATAAGTTCAACATTCCATGTTAACCATGGGTGAGTGACATGTAATGCACAAAAGACCGAGTGCAACCAATTTATTTATTTATTAAAAATATTATCAAAGAAGGCGGTGTTAGCAAAAAGACAAGTACATCGTATCTAGTGTCCACGTATCCGAATCTCACAAACTAAGCGGCGAAAAACGTTGATGTTCGTGAAACTGACGTTTGGTTTTCTAGGTATCTTTTCGTTTGGTATTGCTGCATTCAGTCAAGGCAGTTGGCTTCAAATGTACATTAGTAAATCTCGTTGGATATGCTGACTTTAGCTGTAAATTATTGCTCACCTACATAAGTTGTTCAAAACACTGATGTAATACGAGTGGCAAATTTCTTCAGTTTCGGAAATTTATTATCAGATAAGTAACCGTAAAATTCAACAAGTTTTCTTTCTCTGTGCTGCTCTTTCAACAAGGTATTTGTTTGCAAATCAGTGAGCTCCGTCCGTAGGTCAACCGCCACGTCATCAAGGTTAGAATCAAACGGATTCTGGAACAGAAGAATGTCACTCTTAGTGCTGTCAACATCTGAAATTCTCTCTAGAAAGTGCTTCTTCTAGTTAGGAATAATTTTTTTTTTTCGGAAAATCAAGGTTGACATCTTCGGGGACTGTAGCACAAAACACTTTAAAATGAAGACGAGAAAAGTTTTCTCCTTGCAGTTGTGTTTCAAACAATGCAGCTTTCTCCGGAATCTTTTATACGACGTTATCTTTTCTCTGATGCGACGTTATCTTTTCCCTGATGTTTAAAGCTGAGTTCATTCAGGTGGGATGGGATGTCTACCGAAAATGACTTTGGGAGCCAGCTAGTATCTGACAGTTGTGGATTACCTCTCTTTCTCATTGAGGAAAACATTAGAACGTTACCAAATCTGAGTCCCCTCGTTACTGTATGATAAGGTAGTAACAGAATTCTTCGTGAACAAAAGCCTGGATCTGATGGTGATTGAGCGCATGTCGCCAAATGAATTGCATAGGAGATAAACGCGATTTGAAAAAGTCTGTGCGCAACATGACCCGAGAATATGTCCATAGATCCTTGTATACAAAGATTTCCCAGTCCATATGTCGGACGTCGGCGACGGGCGAGATTTAGAGATGGAACTCTTGACTTGCTGAGGTAGGAACGAAGGTTGTCTTGACGGGTGATGAAAACAGACGAATCACAGAGAACGAAACCGCCAATACTTTACATATCAGTCATGGTTCAGCTTATTCCATCTCACACGACAGGCTAAATTTTCGGAAAGCGAGTGCAAGGTGTGTACCGAAAGAATTGTCAGCGCAGCATAAAGCGCTAAGAATCGACATCTCCCAAACATTTGTCTCGTTATCATCGGGAGGTAGATGGATTTTTATACGAAATCGTTACTGTAGATGAAACATGGATACTTCATAAGGAACTGGAAAGTAAGGTTGCGAGCTTGGTTTGGAAACACCCATCATCACGGGAAGTTAAAAAATTTAAACGTCAGACATCAGCTAGTAAGATTATGATAGCACTATCCTGGGACATGAAAGGTGTGGTAGCCGTTCATGAACAGCGAGAACTATCGTGATGTCTTGCGAACTAAACTGAAACTTGCAACCAGGTACAAACATCGCAGGAAACTGAGAAAATACCTCATCCTGCAGCAAGATAACGCTTGGTCATATTCTGCTAAACGGATGGCCGAAATAATAAAGGAGTTGGGATCCGAATTCCTGGATCCTCCCCTTTCAGTCCACACCTTGCTCCAAGTGACTTCAATTTGTTTGGGCTATTGGAGGAAGCGCTCAGGGAGGAAGATTCGCAACCGATGCAGAAGTAATTGATGCGGTGCAAAATTGGTTACAGGTGCTACAAAAAATTTTTTTCGGACGGAATGAAATAACTTGTGAAACGTTGGGCAAAGTGCGTTAAAGTGCAGGGAAGTTATGTAGAAAAAATGTCTGTTTCAGCCGGCCGGAGTGGCCGAGTGGTTCTAGGCGCTACAGTCTGGACATGCGCGACCGCTACGGACGCAGGTTCGAATTCTGCCTCGGGCATGGATGAGTGTGATGTGCTTAGGTTAGTTAGGATTAAGTAGTTGTAAGTTCTAAGGGGACTGATGACCTCAGGAGTTAAATTCCATAGTACTCAGAGCCATTTGAACCGTTTGTCTGTTTCAGCTTTCTATTGTTAGAATAAATATATTTCTTTTCTCGAAAGTCCCTTTACTTTTTGACTTACCCTCGTATATCACGTTTGTCATCCCGAATGTTGCAATTAAATTTAAGTGCGCTACTAGTAAAACATCCACATAGTCGAATCGTTAGTGAAGCGTAAACCAATTTCAGCAGTAAAATGCCATTTATTAACGAATAATTGATCAACAAGCCAACAAGCTCTTTATTTACAGCAAATGTCACCAAAAATCGTCAAGAGCACCAGAAATATAAAGTTATCGCTGTCCAAATCGTCCGACCTTCTTTAATGCCATGAAAAGAGTTCGCGCGAGAACGGAAGTTTTGCACCAAGAAGAAGTTTACGAAGGGAGATAGCTACCAACGAAACTCCAAAAGTGGCGGTTCTAGCAGCTGCTGCAATAAATCCGCATGCCACCTCGTCAAATAGAAAGAGAAGTTGGTATCAGCCAAAGAATCGTTCGCGTGTTCTTTGTAGACATAAATATCACCCGCTCCATACTTTTCTACGTCAAGAGGTACATGACAGAGATACAACATCGTTATGACTGCTGTCACCGGGTGCTCCGACAAGAGAACGATTTTGTGGAGAAATATTGTTTATCCAAGAGGCAACGTTTGTTTACAAGTCACTGGAACGTAAATTAGAGAAATATGCGTGGGCGAATTACTGTTAGACGTAAAGTGATTACTATAGATATGTCGACAGCAATAAGCTCATCAGTATATACGAAAGTGTCGTGGTACAGATAGTCTCTATTTGGAACACATTCTTTTAGAAAATTAACAGAGTAATTTGTCGCCACATGTTTTCACTGTTTTTTGTTCGCGATCTTTGGTTTCAAAACGACAGCACAAAAATTCCTATATTGAATGTATTTTTCGCATGTGATTTCACTGAACTTGTTTAATAGAGGTCTGGCGACAAAAAAAATAGTTTTATTTAAAAAAAAAACTAAATCGATACCTACATCTCTTATAGTGATGAATTTTCGAGACGGCATTGATGTTTGTTTCCTGAGTTTCTGGTCACTGTTCGTCTAGGTGAAAATAGATTACACGTCTCTTTAACGGCTCAAAAGTAATTTGAGGCCAAAAGTTAAGCGCCTCAACTTGTATGAAATACGAAAGCTGACTGAGGAAAAGAATATGTGTGTTGTAATCGTATGTTCGTTTTGTAAAATACACTGTGGAGAAACGCTATAAACTACTGAAAGTAAATACCGCACATCGTAATTTGAGATTTTATCACTCGCATTTTCTTTTTTCTTTGAAGAAAATTGAACATCAAACGTTCGGTATAGTGAGTTCTTAATTGTCTAATAGTTCCCGAAATATTTTCTAAGCGCATTCACAGGTTGAATATTCCAGGGTTTTTAATGAGTCCATATCACTCACTCCACGCGCCCTGAGAAAACATATATTACGAAGTCAGTGTTCGGTTTACTACAAACTTTAGTAGAAATAAAATGTGCCATTAGCATGCTAAATACGGCAGCATAAATAACGCATTTGTCTTGCCAGCATCATAGATGCCGATCTGTTGTGATTGTGGGCTTCGTCGTAGTGGTGTGAAAGCAGTATTACTGAAGGTGAAAGTTAACCGTCGTAATAAATTTCATAAGATTGGTATTTGTATTAATAATATTAGAGATGATGATTGGTAGTGATGTTGACGATGGTGGAGGTGAGATTATGATGAAGGTCGTACTGGTGGTGGAATTGCGATGACGACATAACTAACTGTAGAATTCATATTCCAGTATAAATTGTGCACCCAAATTGTCAGATTTGGTGATGTTGATTGGTTGTGGTGATGATGATAGTGGCGGTAATGGTGGCGATGATAAACGCATGTGAAGCATGACCTTAATCAACATTAAATACCAACAGAGATAATGCACTTACATTGGCTGCACGAGGTTATCACGCTTTGTACCATTTGCCATCGAGACGAACAGCTGCTAATGCCTGGCGTTACTGTTGCAGCCACAACGAGAACCTGCCGAATCGGCGGTGGGGCTCCTTCAGACAGTAAGTATCCCATCCCATCGCGCTCTGCTGCTTATGCTGACCTCACACGGGACGTGTAACTCTGCGTAGAACATGCCAAACGTACTGTAGTTTCCATTGCGGTTGGTACGCGCTCAGAAGCGATCTTATAATTCTCACGGCAAGTACTTCTCGACGTGATTTGAGACTGCAGCCCTATCCAGCCCAAGCGCGCGTTTGCTCGCTCGTCCATGCGCTAACCACGTTGTTCTAAGTGAAGCGGACACTGTATTGGATTGCAAGAGGATCAGCCAGTTCATGGAGAACGCTGTCATTCATACACAACATTGAATATTCTAGAGTATCCTTCTGTTAAATTAATAAGAAAGACCAAAATCTTTAAGAAAATATTAACTTGAAAAAAATTATTTAGCGTTTTTGTCAGTATATGACATAATGAGCGTTCCGTGGTTGTAGAGTACCAGCCACTAACTTGACACATTTCTTTAACACAAATCATTATTACTTTCCATACTAGTTTTGAAAATTTTTTTCATCATCGGCTGGCTGCACTATACTTACAGAACGAACCGTTAATCACTTCTTTAATCTTTTGACTGCCACAGTGCCCTACAGTGAAGACTTTTCGGTTTGATAAGCATTCGAAAAATGAAATGAAAATGGAATATATATTCAGGAGGGAATTGCATCAAAAACTGCATGTAGCCCTGTTAACAGTGAATAGATCTTATTTACTCTGAATGCATACATGTTTTGTACAGTGCGTTACAACGCATCACTATGTTGCGTGTTTTTCTAGTCACATTCACAAATACTTAGAGCTTACACATTCAATAATCTGAATTTACATTAAGGTCACGTGCTATACATGCACTGACAGCAAGCAAAGACGCTAAGCAGAGATATACGTTGTTTAAAACAAGCGTCATAGAATAGAAAGAGATAACGATAATATCGAGATGTTGTTAGGAATAATGAATATGTAATGGAGTAAGCAGCAGGAACTAATTAAATATATTTGAAAGGTGTTAGCGTGATATTAACCGTATTTTCTGATACAATCTCTAACAAGGAAAATTCCCCATGGCAACCCCCTCCCCCCCCCCCCCTTACTCCATCAGATTTAGTGGCAAGATGGCCCAGTGGATACCCCGTCAAAAACTGAACACAGATCGAGCATGAAAATAGAAACAAGTTGTACTGAACTGTGAAAAAAGAAGCAAAATAGAAGAAGTGAACGGACCAAGCTCAAGATGAACAACATCGAGTGAACTTGACTACCCATGGCGTCGTGGTTATGTGGTCACCGTGTTAGACTGCGAAGGGGAAAATCCATGATCGTGCCCCATTTTCTCCTTCTTTTTTTCACAAAATTATGAACTGCCCGTACGGTCACTGACGTGTCTGTTCGCTGTATTCAAATTTGCGTCTGTGTCGTGGTGTTACGTCCGTTTCCAAGAGCGACGTGTAAGGAAGTGACCTCTAGACGTACGTACCTCCTATTTCTTCTACACAAGTACCACATGCTATGAACTTTGCGTCCCGTTTTGGAAGTTTTGACTCTTGAATTCCTTCGTTTTCATTTCTGTGAGAAGTCTGTGCGGCTTCTCGTCTGCTCTCACTATTCATCACTTTTGCTTGAGACTGTAATAAATTCTTATCACATCACTCATATTCTATAACCAGTGTATAGTATGACAGTTGCCAAGACTACAGAAGGAGAAGACACAGTTCGGGGATCTTTGGATACGGATTTCCCCCTCTGCAGTCCAACATGGTAACCTAACCACATAACCAAGACGCCGTGGCTAGTCAAGTTCACTCGATGTTGTACACCTTGAGTTTAGACCGTTCACTGATTCTATTTTGCTTCTATTTTCACAGTTCAGTACACCTTCTTCCTGTTGTCATGCTTGATCTTTGTTCAGTTTTTGACGGGCCATTATACCGCTAAATCTAAAAGTTCAATAAACGTAGGTTAGCCTTTCTCACACCTATGGCTCAACTCCTACGGCTCTTATAACTGCAAACTGGTTTGTCTTTCGCTCCCAGTTTTTTATCGTCACTATCTTTAAAATTTCAAGGAAACTAGTCCAGAGCACATTATCTGAATCTACAAGTGCTACAAATGGAGGTTTGCCTTTCGTTAACCTATCTTTTAAGGTTAGTCGTAGGATCAGTACTGCCTCATATTTCCAATGTTTCTATGGAACCCAACCTGATCTTCCCCAAGGTTGACCTCTACTGGTTTTCCATTCTTCTGTAAATAATTCGTGTCAGTATTTTGCAAGCATCAGCATCTGCTTTCGCTGAAACTGACATTATTAAATTCGTAGTCTAACGATATTTCTCCTGTCTGTTATCTATTGTACACGAAATGAAACAATTTTGTCACGGCTGTCGCTCGCAAGGATCTCTATACCTCCAAGGGAATGTCATCCACTCCAGGGGCCTTCTTTTCACTCAGATGTTTTAGTGGAATCTTTGCAGTGTCATATATCCCATCTCATCGTCACCTACATCTTTCTACAATACTGTCCTCAAGTTTTTTCACCTTCAATAGATCCTGTATACATTCCTTCCAACTTTCAACTTTGTCTTCTTTGCTTAGTACTGGCTAGCTACGTCAGTTCTTGATATTTAAAAAAATTACTTGTTTTTTCCTTCAAAGCTCTCTTTAATTTTCCCATAGGCGGCATCTATCTTTGCCTTAGTTATGCGTGAGTCTACAGCCTTCCATTTGTACTCAATTTTAAGTGAGTACACTGTCTTTAGCACTTGAATTGGCTATATTGTTGTTGTAGTCTTCAGTCCAGAGACTGGTTTGATGCAGCTCTCCATGCTACTCTATCCTGTGCAAGCTTCTTCATCTCCCAGTACCTACTGCAACCTACATCCTTCTGAATTTGTTTAGTGTATTCATCTCTTGGTCTCCCTCTACAATTTTTACCCTCAACGCTGCCCTCAAATGCTAAATTTGTGATCCCTTGATGCCTCAGAACATGTCGTACCAATCGGTCCCTTCTTCTTGTCAAGGTGTGCCACAAACTCCTCTTCTCCCCTATTCTATTCAATACCTCCTCATTAGTTATGTGATCTATCCATCTTAGCTTCAGCATTCTTCTGTAGCACCACATTTCGAAAGCTTCTATTCTCTTCTTGTCCAAACTATTTATCATCCATGTTTCACTTCCACACATGGCTACACTCCATACAAATACTTTCAGTAACGACTTCCTGACACTTAAATCTATACTGGATGTTAACAAATTTCTCTTCTTCAGAAACGCTTTCCTTGCCATTGCCAGTCTACATTTTATATCCTCTCTACTTCAACCATCATCAGTTACTTTGGTCCCCAAATAGCAAAACTCATTTACTGCTTTAAGTGTCTCATTTCCTAATCTAATTCCCGCAGCATCATTCGATTTAATTCGACTACGTTCCATTACCTTTGTTTTGCTTTTGTTGCTGTTCATCTTATATCCTCCTTTCAAGACACTCTCTATTCCGTTCAGCTGCTCTTCCAGGTCCTTTGCTGTCTCTGACAGAATTACAATGTCATCGGCGAACCTCAAAGTTTTAATTTCTTCTCCATGGATTTTAAGTCCTACTCTGAATTTTTCTTTTGTTTCCTTTACTGCTTGCTCAATATACAGACTGAATAACATCGGGGATAGGCTACAATCCTGTCTCATTCCCCTCCCAACCACTGCTTCCCTTTCATGCCCCTCGACTCTTATATCTGCCATCTGGTTTCTGTACAAATTGTAAATAGCCCTTCGCTCCCTGTATTTTACCCCTGCCACCTTGAGAATTTGAAAGAGAGTTTCCAGTCAATATAACTTTATTGGCTAATATAACTTAATTTTGTTCACTGTTGTCATGGCGACAACAATGGACCACATTAAATCATTACAAATTGTACTGTGAAATTTCACGTTTTCGGTAAATCTGCAAGGCACTGGCTGCTTGAAAAGGCGAGCTGTAATACACAAAGGCCTTCAACGACCGAAATATTTCCTTTCAGTCTATTATAACAAATCGCGCCAAAAACAGCACGTTGTCGAGAGGTTCTCAATGAACCGTTGCCTTGAAACAGTATATATTTATAGCAAGTAAGTTTCAACATTAAAACCTCCAAATATGGACTTCGACTGCAAACGACATAATTCAGTACGGCGTCTGCAAAGCTCTGGTTGTGACCTAGAAATCGATCTTGCATCTGATTGGCCACGTCTGATTCTGCCTTTCACGCTTGGCAGTGCTCCGCATCGTGAAAACTCACATTGTGACGTCACAAAGTGTGCCTGGTGCCACGTCCACGTTCGCTTTCACGTCCCTTGTGAGGGCAGCTCTAGGCGCGGCCCTCCGGGCGGCTGAGCCGTGGCACGCGCATGTGTCGCCGCAGTAAACTAGGCCGTCGTGTCTCGACGAGGAGCCTTGTCAGGGAACGAGCTCTATAAATACGGGGGAATCCAGAGGCAGGGCGACGCGCCCAACCCACGCGTTCGTCTCACCACGCTTCGTTTTACGGAATTGCGCGACCACAATTTAGTACTCGGAATTTCTCGATTTCTTTGATGTGTCGTACCAGTTAGAGGAGAATGACAAGTCACCGCAATCTGGGCTAGGTCAGTTGCGTCTCGGCAGTCTCAGTGCATTACACTGAAACCAAGCGTTTCGTGCAGTACGTATGTCAAAGATTGCAGAGTGGAGTCTCCAGCATCAAAGGCAGACACCGACACACGAGTCTGATAAACAGGGTCAGTACACGTCATTCGTACTTCTGGAAAGTGTAATAACCCAGATTCGCACAAGATACTGAGCATATTCACATAACAGGCCACGTCCGCTGGTTAGATGATTTTCCACGCTTGCATAGCCAGTGTGGAAAGAAGTGAAATATGTGCACTTAACTTAATATAAGTGCAACGCAGTGAAATCAGTTAACGTCATTAAAGGCTATGGTTTTTATGATTTATTAAGGTCTCTGTCGCAGTTGCGTATGTAATTTTTACTGGTAACTAATTTCGAACATTTTCGTTTATTTTCAAACCATCACGTTCATTTATAATTTTTGACTGTATATAATATCGACGGAAGCTGTATTGAATTTGTTCTTATATCAGATCGATATAACACATGTGATTTGACTGTAATAATCTACCACTGGAATTAGATTACAATCATATCACATTTGTTATATTGATCTGAATTACGAACAGACACGTTATATATTCCATTGAAATTATATAAAGTCAGAGACTACAAATGCAGGTAATGAGATGAAAGTGGGCGAAAATGTTCGAAACTAATTACTGGCCGGCCAGGGTTGGCCTAGCGGTTCGAGGCGCTACAGCCTCGAACCGCGCGACCGCTACGGTCGCAGGTTCCAATCCTGCCTCGGGCATGGATGTGTGTGAAGTCTTTAGATTAGTTAGGTTTAAGTAGTTTTAAGTTCTAGGGGACTGATGACCTCAGATGTTAAGTCCCATAGTGCTCAGAGCCATTTGAACCACATGAACTAATTACCAATGAAAATATAATATGCAGTTGTGACGTGCACCTTAATAAATAATAAATAAACTGAGTTGTTGATCCTTCCTCCAACACAATGTTGAAAGTGCGTGAAGAGCATTTCAATCTCAATTATAAAATACCAAGCGGGGTGGCGCAGTGGTTAGTACACGGGACTCCCGATTGGGAGGAAGACGGTTCGAATCCACGTTCGGCTATCTAGATTTAGGTTTTCCGTGATTTCCCTAAATTTCCTTAGGCAAATGCCTGGTTGGTTCCTTTGAAAGGGTACGGCCGATCGCTTCCCCGTCATTTTGTAATCAGAGCTTGTCCTCCGTCTCTAATGATCTCGATGCGACGGGGCGCTAAACATCAATATTCCTTCCTTCCTAATTGTAATATAATGTAAAACATTAAATTTAAGATTTTCTCTGACGATGATCTTCATTGGTATCGTATTAAAGGAGTATCCCAACGGAAAGTTGTTAAATTCAGTCTTCAACTCGCCAAATTAAGTGAACGACATTTAATGTGCCCTAATAGAAGGTAGGGTACTTGTGTACCCACGTATCTCACTCTTTTCTGTGCTAATGTCAGCCCCTTGAAGTCTTTGTAGAGGTTTTTGGTGGTCCTGGTTCATGTTTGCCACTACTTTTTTAAACAAAAGATATTAGTAAATGACTAGTGCTTTTTTGTGGAAAAGAAGAGTGCTGGTACTCAAAAAGAAGATGCTGGATTAACAACTTCCACAAGTTTAATATATCCTCCGACGTGCTCATCGTTTCTAGATCGATTCTTGCTTTTGCTATCAATTACAGAATTACCACCTTGGAGCAGATATTAGTCCTCGTATTTGTTAGGTTTAACCGAGAGAGAGGTGTTACCATCCTCATGAACAGCAGTGCAGAAGTTGTCGGTACACTCATAGATGACCTAAATGATGTAACTATACGATTCATGTAAGAAAAAGTCTTTCACTTTTGCTGGAAGATGTTCCAAGTGAATTGAGCGCAACATCCTGTTTCCGATACCAACATATGAAACAAGAATGTTTGGTGCCAACTTATAAGGAATAGAAATGGAAATTTCATTCGCGAAGACAGGGCCATTTACCAGGATATTTATAATATATTTTTCTCTAAATAACCAGAATACTTTTTAAAAAAGCGATACCCTTGTATACCGCCAGGAAGAAAACGCTGATAATTACTAAGGACCATAATGGATATACATTCTGTGATGTAGTTGTCAAAATGCCAAGTTTTTTAAAGTGGTCTCCATAGGATAGTATAGACTCAACACTATACATTCTAATAATACTATACACTAATTCTTATAACACGTCTGTATTCTGAAAGTACTGTTACAGCAAGTTGAGTTTCAACGTATAATGATTCGAACACTCATGAGTGAAAGAAAGTAAGGAGAAAAACTAGTTTCTTCATTTTGAACCCACCTACAGTCTTAATCATACATGTTGCAAACGGAGCTGAAATAAGGCGCTACATTAATGCTAGGCTATACAGTGAGGTTACATAACCATTGTGGTACAACTCATGAGGAGTATGACTTTCACACACAGGTAGAGATGCTGTCCTCTAGCAGTAAGGTACCCGCCAAAACGGTATACTAAACATTCCTCGCGAAGCTTCATAGTACTGAGTTTGCAAAAAAATGGTTCAAATGGCTCTGAGCACTATAGGACTTAACAGCTATGGTCATCAGTCCCCTAGAACTTAGAACTACTTAAACCTAACTAACCTAAGGACATCATACAACACCTAGTCATCACGACGCAGAGAAAATCCCTGACCCCGCCGGGAATCGAACCCGGGCGCGGGAAGCGAGAACGCTACCGCACGACCACGAGCTGCGGACCACTGACTTTGCAGACCTTACCATAATTTATAGAAAACAAAGCCCCAGTCCCCTATATTCGAAGCGCAATATAAAATACAGAAATAATACAAGACTATCTTATAGTTAGACAATAAAACCACAGGCCCCTAAAAAGGCACCCTCGAGTTGTACTCGTGTCTGTCTCATTTACCTCACTGTCGTAGGTGTAACGGTGATATTCCATCTTGTGCCGCCCACTATAGGGATATTTGAAACATCAGATGTCCTTTTATTGCTAAGTACCTTATCTACTCACGTCACAACGATATTAACAGTTCTAGTATGACCAAGTTCATGTTATCATAAACAAACTTTACTAGCTATAGCATGTGTAAATTAAGCTGTTTACTTGTCTAGGTACCGTATTGAAATAGAATTCATAACTTAGAAATTAGTAAACAAGCAAATGTACTACTGCCATCAGGACAACTATTTCACGCTGTCGTGTCACGAAAACAATATAACATAAAACCTGCTCAACTGAAGAAATCGCTATATTGATACTTTCCAAAGAGTAGTGCGTGGAAGTTTTACATCCGCTGTCTGCCGTCTGCTTTCTTGCTGTTTTAGCGTAAATTATAAGAGGAATTGTCCGCCATTAGTCAAGACTGCTCTTGTCTTATACTCCGTCTGGTGCTGATGTTGACCGATGTGCGTGTAGTTTACATACGTACATTGCCGCTATGTTCTATTGCGTCTTAATTTAATAAATAGTCTGGTGGGAATCCATTTACATTCCACTTCAGAGATCTTACCCAGATCAACTCTTGTCATTAATACAGGGTGTGACAAAAAAAAGTGGCTCGGACGAGTGAATACGACTGGACGTGAGTGTACGCATATAACCACGCCGCGTGACGCGCTCACCACGTGTACGCCCGCCCCGTTTACCACACCGGTTCAGAGCGTAGTGCAAGCTCTGTGTATGTGTGTGTGTGTTGGGGGAGGGGGGGGGGTTGTAGCAGTGCAAAGGGGACGATTGTACTCACAGTGGAGCAGCCGGCTTTCGTTGTGGAAAGTTACGTGATAACAAAGTCGTGGAAATGGTATGGTCAGATGTTTGCTAGTAAGTTTAAAGATGTCAAAGTGTTAGCAAAGAGTGCCGTGCAGAGCTTAGTCCGAAAATGGTGTCAGGCAGTATCTGTTTTGAACAAGTCAAAAAACATCCCCCGAAAAGTGCCTGCACACCAGGAAATGTGACAGTAGTTCACCAGAAAATGCCTCAGAGTCCTGCCAAATCAACCCGACGACTGTCTTCTGCTGTGTTTCTTTATTCCCTGGAACTCTGTTCTCTGGGCCACTTTTATTTACCCCAACCATGCATTAAAGTGTGTACAGAATTTACGACTTCCATTGCCGGAGGGAAATTAATTGATCTCACAATAACGTAATATTAATCATACTGTGTTGTCAACCAGAGTTTTATTTGTATGGTTTAAAGGACCTGCAGATATAAATCGAGATCGGTTTCAGAGAAAATTTAAAAATTCACCGATATTTCAATCAATATGTACGAGGTCTTTTTTCTTGCATTTAGCAACCAATATCATTATTAGGAAATATAATAAGGTGCATACCATATCTTCCGTCGGCCGTTGTGACCGAGCGGTTCTAGGCGCCTCAGTCCGGAACCGCGCCGGCCGCAGTGGTCTAGCGGTTCAGGCGCTCAGTCCGGAACCGCGCGACTGCTACGGTCGCAGGTTCGAATCCTGCCTCGGGCATGGATGTGTGTGATGTCCTTAGGTTAGTTAGGTTTAAGTAGTTCTAAGTTCTAGGGGACTGATGACCACAGATGTTAAATCCCATAGTGCTCAGAGCCATTTTTGAACCGGAACCGCGTCGCTGCTACGGTCGAAGGTTCGAATCCTGCCTCGGGCATGGATGTGTGTGATGTCCTTGGGTTACTTACGTTTAAGTAGTTCTAAGTCTAGGGGCTGATGACCTCAGATGATAAGTCCCATAGTGCTCAGAGCCATTTGAACCATATCTTCCTGTGGCCACTTAACGCATGTTTAATAGGCTACCGTAAAAGATCATTAACGCAAATCCGTCTCTCTAGGCTTCGTCAACGACAAGGCGTTCACGCTATAGCTTTCATTCCCTATTATTACAGAGACAGACGTATTACTCAAAGAGAGACTTTCAGGACTCGTTCTGAGGATCATTACTAAACACAGTGGAATCAACTATATGGTTGTCAGCACAGATAGTTACAGTTGATACGAGTCCTACGGTATTAAATTGACTACTGTAGTGTTTGTAGAGTACTATCCTCCAACCAACACGTTTTGATGGTGACGCAATTAACGAAAGTACAACGATTTGAGTATCAAACGAAATTTGTACTTGAGTTGAGATTTCTTGGTAGGGGGGACACAGCATGTTAACTTGAACAGTCATCGACAGATGTAACTTTACGAATACTCTGTTGGAACCCTTGTTGTTCGTCTTCTATACTAATGATCTGGCAGGCAGTTTTAATAGCAAACTCAGACTTTTGCAGATGACGCAGTTACTATAATGATATACTCTCTTAATCCTGCATAAGTAATGTCAGATATTGATAAGATTTTAAAGTGGTGCAAATACTGGCAACTTGTTTTAAACGTTCAGACGTGTAAAATTTTGCGCTCCACAAAAATGAGAACACAATTAATAAAATGTTCCTGGCTGGTATGCCATGGTCGAATGGATTTCACATTTAAACCCAACGTTTCGTCCTCATCTGCGGATGACATTTTCAGTAGCCAGCCAGGGTGTGACTCATAGACTCAAACAAGCTATGATCCCCCTTGAAAATGTCCTCCGTAGATGGAGACGTAACGTTTGGGTTATTTGTGAATTCCATTCGACCACAGCATAACAGCTCGGAACATTTTATTCACTGTGACATTTCCGGCCGTAAAAGTTTACGTTTTACCAAACACAGAACTTGGTATCCAGTGAATACTATGACAGTGAATCACAACTGAAATAAACTCGTGCAAATAGCAGTTTGTAACAATCTGTGGAGATGTGAGATGGAATGAGCACATCGTCTCAAACGTAAGTAAAGCGGGTGGTTGACTTCCGTTTATGCAGTAGGGTGCTGGGATTTTTAATGACTCTACAATGAATACCGCATACAAAAACACTCCGCGACAAATCCTAGCATGTTGCTCAAATATGTGAGACCTTACCAGAGAGGATTAACAGTGGATATTGAACGTTTACAGAGAAGGGCAGCACGGATGGTCACACGCTTGCGTGCCCCCGGGTAGAATATCATTTAGATGCTGACAGCCTAACCTGGCAGGTGTCTGAGTGTAGACGACAAATATTCCGCGTAAGCCAACATGCGAAGTTTCAAGAAACAGTATGAAATGAGGAGTCGACGAATATACAACAACCTCCTGCGTATTGCTAACGTAAGCACGTGAAGACGCGATTAGGCCTATTGCAATGTGCACCGAGGTATTTAAGCAGTCATTCTTCCTACATCTACATCTACATTTATACTCCGCAAGCCACCCAACGGTGTGTGGCGGAGGGCACTTTACGTGCCACTGTCATTACCTCAATTTCCTGTTCCAGACGCGTATGGTTCGCAGGAAGAGCGACTGCCGGAAAGCCCCGGCCGCGGTGGCCGTGCGGTTCTAGGCGCTGCAGTCCGGAACCGCGGGACTGCTACGGTCGCAGGTTCGAATCCTGCCACGGGCATGGATGTATGTGATGTCCTTAGGTTAGTTAGGTTTACGTAGTTCTAAGTTCTAGGGGACTGATGACCTAAGATGTTAAGTCCCATAGTGCTCAGAGCCATTTTTTGCCGGAAAGCCTCCGTGCGCGCTCGAATCTCTCTGATTTTACATTCGTGATCTCCTCGGGAGGTATAAGTAGGTGGAAGCAATATATTCGATACCTCATCCAGAAACGCACCCTCTCGAAACCTGGACAGCAAGCTACACCGCGATGCAGAGCGCCTCTCTTGCAGAGTCTGCCACTTGAGTTTGCTAAACATCTCCGTAACGCTTCCACGCTTACCAAATAACCCTGTGACGAAACGCGCCGCTCTTCTTTGGATCTTCTTTATCTCCTCCGTCAACCCGACCTGGTACGGATCCCTCACTGATGAGCAATACTCAGGTATAGGTCGAACGAGTGTTTTGTAAGCCACCTCCTTTGTTGATGGACTATATTTTCTAAGGACTCTCCCAATGAATCTCAACCTGGCACGCGCCTTACTAACAATTAATTTTATATGATCATTCCACTTCAAATCGTTTAGTACGCATACTCCCAGGTATTTTACAGGAGTTACTGCTACCAGTATTTGTTCCGCACACGAATGGAACGAGCAGAAACCCTAATACGTGGTGCTATGGGAAGAATCCTCTGCCTCCCACTTCACGGTCGTTTTCAGAGTACAGTTGTAGATGACTATGAGGAAAATCAAAGAAACTGGGTTGAGCCTCATCCCATGTGATTGAAATAAATTGAACCGAACGGAAAACCACAGCGAGATGGCGCTGAGTGGTTAATACACCGAACGCAGGTGCGGGAAAAGGTGTGAGGGGTGAGAGTGGGATTCATATCCCCCCTGGCCATCTAGCTTTATTTTTTCTGTGGTTCCGCAAAACCACACCATGCGACTTCCCGGATGGGTCCTTCAGCATGCCCAAGTCTGCTTTTCTGAGATCTCTAATGGCCTTGATGCCAACCATTTTTTTCTAGAACAAAGTAAAGATGTCTTCAGTTGAAACTTCCGGGCTGAGAGGCCGTGGTCGATATATAAAATTTCCGCCTAACGTTTCGTCTCCATCCTATTACCATGCGCGCATGTATAGAGAAGCAATGGAGATTCACAAACACCACAACAATTTTAATATAAAAGAGGAAGTTTCAAAGTTAAACAAAATATGGATGTCGACGTTGCGCCAGCAGAATGACAATCGATTACTTTTAATCGAGAATGATGACGCCTTCCAAAGATAGGCATACCGTCGGCATCACGTGATGAATGGTGGTGTCCTCTATGCACTCTATAAATGCGACAGTACCTGGAGCCTAAGTGGCAGTAGCCGGACGACCTGAGAAGATGTCTCCCGCGGATGGAGACGAAACGTTAGGTGGCAATTTTATACATCGACCACGGCCTCTGAGCCCGGAAGTTTCAACTGAACACAACACTGGCCGTGAAAGCCTACATTGTATGATTAAAGTAAAGATGGACACATGAATCATTTACAGTGTCACAACCCGTGAACCTCGTAGTGTTATCGTGGTGCCAATCAGAGGACGGAGGTGGACCCTCAGAAGCCTCACAGATACGTCATTTCGCACTTACGTGGCGGGTAGCCGTGACAGACGTCGAACTATCGGGTTTGGTTAGCCTATGCGTCAGTAAGGGACAGCGGGGCGAAACGCCGCGAGTTACCTGCACGAGGAATGCGAGGCTGCGTGTGGTGGCTGGTGGTCCGTGGCTGAGTCACCGGCGTCTCTAGTAAGACTAGCGGCAGCGGCGCACCCACCTGCCCACGCGGGACCGGCTGACGTCAGCGCGTGACCACGCGACCTGCCCGACTTGGCCATTTGGTAGTCCCACCTGGGCGCCGGCCAGTTGTCGACGAGCGCCATCACACCTGGTTCCTTTACAATCACACCACAGCAACACCAATTCTAAATTCAACTACATCGCTGGACGGACTAACCGGAACAGCTTGAAGGAATCGTCGGTAACTGATGCCGCGCCAGGCAGTTAGTGACGCACTGGTAAGTAAACTATTAATGTTGCTAACCAGTGCAGCTAACTCACTACCAAATAACTGTATTCCCTTTATCTACACGTCTACATCTACTTGGATACTCATCAAATCACACTTAAGTGTCTGGAAAAGGGTTCATAATACATGGGTTGGAACTTAAATAGCGGCAACTTTTTATTCACAACGATACAAAAGAGTTACACGTTTGCGCCTGTTACTGTCCTTCAAAGTAGTCACCGGCGTTGTGTAGAACGAGTTGCCAGCGATGTGCAAGGCATAGTGCCAGCCGGGATGGCCGAGCGGTTCTAGGCGCTACAGTCTGGAACCGCGTGACCGCTACGGTCGCAGGTTCGAATCCTGCTCGGGCATGGATGTGTGTGATGTCCTTAGGTTAGTTAGGTTTAAGTAGTTCTAAGTTCAAGGGGACTGATGACCTTAGAAGTTACGTCCTATAGTGCTCAGAGCCATTTGAACATTTGCAAGGCATAGTATACAGTTAGCAGAGCCTGTTCTGTTGATGGTGCGAATCGAGCGGTCTACTGCCTGTCGAATCTCTGGAACAGTTCTGAAGCGAATGCCACGAAGTGGTTCCTTCATCTTCGGAATCAAATCAGTGTCACAAGGACTTAATTCCGGGTAGTATGGTGGATGGTACAGTACTTCCCAGTCCCATCGACCGAACAGAGCAGCCACAGCTTGCTCTGTATGCGCCCGTGCATTGTCGTGCAAAATGATGGATGTGTTGCGCAGAAAGTGTCGCCGCTTCTTTCGCAAGTGATGCTCCAAAACGGATCAGTAATACTGTGCATTGACGGTATGCCGTGGAGGAACGTAATGCGTTAGGATAACACCATCACAGTCGTACACGAGAATCACCATAACTTTAAACCACTCCATTCGCACAACAGAACAGGCTCTGCTAACGGTATACTACGCCTTCCACATCGCTGGCAACGGGTTCTGCACAACACTAGTGACTACTTCGAAGGATAGTAACACGTGCAAACATGTAACTCTTTTGTATCGGTTGTGAATAAATAGTTGCCACCATTCAAGTTCCAACCCTCGTAATTCTCCATTATTCCAGTCTCGAACAGCGCGCGGAAAAAACTAACGCATGTACCTTTCCGTGCGAACTCTGATTTCCCTTATTTTATTATTGTCGTTTCTCCCTATGTAGGCCGGCCTCGACAAAATATTTTCGCATTCTGAGGACAAAGCCGATGATTGAAATTGCGTGAGAAGATTCCGCTGCAACGAAAAACGCGTTTGTTTTGATGGTGTCCACCCCAAATCCTCTATAATGTCAGAGACCCTCTCCCCCCTATTACGCGATAATACAAAACGTGCTCTTCTTCATTGAACTTTCTCTATGTATTCCGCTAATTCCTTCTGGTAGGTATCCCAGACCGCGTCCTCCAAAAGCGGACGGACAAGCGTAGTGTAGGCAGTCTCTTTAGTAAATTTGTTACATTTTCTAAGTGTTCTGCCAATGAAACGCATGCTTTGCTTTGCCTTCGCTACAACATTTTCTGTGTGTTCTTTCCACTTTAAATTCTTCGTAACTGCAATTCCTAGGTATTTAGTTGAATTTACAGCCTTTAGATTTGACTGATTTATCTTGTAACCGAATTTTAACGGATTCCTTTTAGCACTCATGTGGATGACCTCACACTTTTCATTATTTAGTGTTTCTGCACTAACTAAAGTACCCAATGCCCGCTACATTGCACACGTCATTACCGCGTACTACTGTCTTTTCTTCGACAAGATGGTGATGCGCTTTTTCAGCAGGACAATGCACGACCACATTCGGCTACTGGGACGCAACGTGCACTTCGCGGTATGCAACAAGTGCCCTGGCTAGCAAAACAGCCAGATCTCTCGCCAGATTAACAAGGTATCGGACACGAAAAGCGGGTTCTCCAGAGCGTGCAAGAACAATTCCCTAATTGCAACAGAAACTGGAAGATGCTTGGGACAACCTATCGCAGGATGCCATTCGACACTTTTATGGTTGTTCGCAGGCGAGAATACACCCCTACGTTGCCGACAGAGGGCGGTACACTGTGTGTGAATGCTAACGTTTGAGCATCCTGTACTCTGACATGTGTATGTCACTTTATCTGAATTTATCATCATATACTCCGACAATGGTGAACTGCCTGTCACAGAACTTGTCAATAAAATGACCTCGTAGTTTACGGTGCTGCGTTTTTTTTTTTTTTTCGGGCAGTGTATAAATATATATAGAGGGCGATTACAATCACTGCACCACATAGATGCGCGTTGTCATATTGGAAATAGCCGGCCGTGGTGGCGGAGCGGTTCTAGGCCCTACAGTCTGGAACCGCGCGACCGCTACGATCGCAGGTTCGAATCCTGCCTCGGGCATGGGTGTGTGTGATGTCCTTAGGTTAGTTAGGTTTAAGTAGTTCTAAGTTCTAGTGGACTGATGACCTCAGAAGTTAAGTCCCATAGTGCTCAGAGCCATTTGAACCGTATTGGAAATAGCGCTAAATAAGGGTTTGAATTCAGGCTGTACAACTTATCTGATGTTGTAGCTTTTCAAGATTTCACCAATATTGAAAATAATAATCCTTAATTTCAGTTTACATCAGAGTTTCTCACTCACGTCCAGAAAGCATGAGGTAGCTTTAACATTAATTTAAAAAAAAGAGTTGTCGGTGTTTAGGCAGTGACACAACTGCAGTTTAGTTATTTTCGACGGTATGTCCAAAAGAACTACTTAATGTATGTAACAATTGGAAGCACTGAGATTTTTTCAGCTATTGAGCAGGGTATCCTTGTATTAGAATAATTTTCAAGACTTCAGTAGCTCGAAGGAACAATCACCAGATCTTTAAAAAAGCTTTCCACATTCTGCAACAAAGAAGAGTCTCAGAAAGATATTATGTGGTTATGACCTATGAACAAAGATCCGGACTCGTTTTAACAACCGTACGGCGTTGGTGGATAGTTAGCTTAATAAGGAAAGACAAGCATATACCCTAGCACCACGGTTTAACAACCTCCAGCTATGAAATCTCGCCATTACTGAGATGCGGATCCGTCACTTTGCGTGACTTACACTTGTGGTTCAAGATTATCCGGCATAATTACCTTACGTAATTGTTAAGTGAAATCGCAGAGATTGTTACGTAAAAGAGAAAAGAAACTTGTATGCAGCTGCCCCCAGAGGATGGTTACTAGAGCTTGCTCGTGCTTCAGCTGTAACACCGCCTGTTGTTTGTTTCTTGACTGACCTGGTTTAGCAGACTATACGAAGAGTCGTGAGCTTCCACAGAACCTGAATACTATGTTAACCCGCTGAAGTGCAAATACACAGTGGCGTTTAAACTGAGTCGCGAGAACCAGTGAGATTTGCTTTTGTACAGTTTTCTGGGAACAACGCGAAATATATTTCGCATTAATTCAGACACGACTTGTATTTCAGAAAAGTGAGCTTCAAATCCCTGCCATGGTCATTTCCAGGTAGGTTGCCTTAAATCATTTTAGGTGAATATTCTACATTTATACCTGCTTCCATACTCTGCAAACCACTGGGACGCGCACAGCGGAGGGTACGTCCCATTGTGCCAGTTAACACGGCTTTTCCCGTTCCATTCACGTACGGAGCGCGGGAAAAATGATTGTCTGAATGCCTCTGTACGTGCCGTAATTAATCTAATCTTGTGCTCATTATACCTGTGGGATCGATGTGTAGAGGGCTGTAGTATATTCCTAGAATCGTTATTTACAGCTAGTTCTTGAAACTTTGTAAGAATGCTTTTTCGGGATAGCTTACGTCTATCTTCAAGAATCTTCCTATTCAGTTCGTTCAGTTTCTCTCTGACATTCTGCCACGGGTCAAAAAAACCTGTGCCCATTCGTGCTGCCATTCTCTGTATACGCTTAACATTCCCTGTTAGTCCTGCCTGGTGCGGATCCCACACATTTGAGCAATATTCCAGAATGAGTCGCGGTAGTGATTTTAAGCAGTCTCCTTTATAGGTTGATTGCATTTTCCCAGCATGCTACCAATAAACCGAGGACTACTACCTGCTTTATCTATGACTAAGCCTATATGATCATTCCACTTCATATCCCTACAAAGCGTTACACCCAGGTGGCTGTAAAATGTCGCATGAAATCAGCAGAAGGAACCAGCCGTCAGTTGCAAGGTGCTACCAGCAGTCAAGCTAGCGCAATGATGGAGTGAGGGGAGTTAAGAAGACTGGGGTGCAATACTCAAGCAGCTCATAAGCCACATATTTCTGTACTCATTTCTAAGCGATGCTTGAGATGGTGTAAAGAGCGACATCATTGAACAGCAGAGGGCTGGAGTGATAAATAATGCTGTAGCCAGTGGCAATCGAATGGAAGTGTTTGGATTTGCCTGGAGAACGTTACCTGCCATCATGTGTACTACTAATAGTGAATTACAGATGTGGTGGTGTTACGTTATTCGGGGTATTTTTGTTGGTTAGGATGCAGCCCCTTATTGCGCTTAAGGAAACGCTAATTGCGGAAGAATACGTACACATTTTATGGCGTGTGTACTGCGTACAGTGGAGGAACAGCTCGGTGACAGAAGATTTTTTTATCAGCATGACAATGTATCTTGCCATTAAGCTGCATCTTCGAGGCAATGGGCCGGCCGGTGTGGCCAAGCGGTTCTAGGCGCTTCAAAACTGGTTCAAATGCCTCTAAGCAGTATGGGACTCAACATGTGAGGTCATCAGTCCCCTAGACTTAGAACTACGTAAACCTAACTAACCTAAGGACATCACACATATCCATGCCCGTGGCAGGATTCGAACCTGCGACCGTAGCAGCAGCGCGGTTCCGGGTTGAAGCGCCTGGAACCGCTCGGTCACAGCGGCCGGCCAGGCGCTTCAGTCTGGAACCGAGCGACCTCTACGGTCGCAGGTTCGAATCCTGCCTCGGGCATGGATGTGTGTGATGTGCTTAGGTTAGTTAGGTTTAAGTAGTTCTAAGTTTTGGGGGACTGATGACCTCAGATGTTAAGTGCCATAGTGTTCAGAGACATTTGAACATTTTTTTGGCAATGGTTTCTGGACAGTAACATTTCTGTAATTGGCCCGTCCAGAGCCCCGACCCGAACGCAATGGAACATCTTTAGGATAAGTTAGAACGTCGATTTCTCTCCAGATCGCAGAGGTAAAGCCGCTAGCTTCCGATTTTGAGGGAGAATGGCTCGTCGTTTCTCCACAGAAATTCAGAAATTTCGTTGAGACTGTCAAACGGTCTTAAAGTCGAAAAGGTCGACCACCACCTGTTGATAGTCTCTAATAGGTTGCTGGATACTATTGATCACATTGAGTTTTTTGGGATTCATGTGTAACTGTTTGGCTGGATGGCTGTAGCTGCTGTTTTGCATCTCTGGTGAAATGAATTGTGCGTACGGACTTTGTAGCCGGGATCCCCCTTCAGGGGAATTCGGCCACCTGGTGCAATTCTTTTTTTTTTGACGCTACTCTGGCTACTCGCGCGCCGACGATGACAAAATGGTGATGATGACCACACACACAAACACACAGTCGCAAGCTGAGAAAATCCCCGACCCGGCCGGAAATCGAACCCAGCAATGGTAATCGCAAGACCACCAGCTGCTGACTACATCTCCGGTATCAACATGTCATTGGTTAAGAGTCTGGCACGCGGTATGTTGAGAAAGCGGAATTAGCGGGGCTTGTGGGATGAGGTCTGTAATTGGATTAAGAGATATTCTTGTGGTGGTGGACGTGAAGACACGCGCCCCAGAAATAGCGATCCACGTGCGGGAGTGCCGGCCCACGTGAGCGGCTGGAGCACAGTGGTGGTCGGGCATGCGCGGTGACGTAGCAGAGGCCGTGGCCCACTCGGCTGCGTCGCGCCAGTCTGCTGCCGGAGCTCGCCCGGGTGGCTGTGTTGGCAGAGCGGAGCGATGGGCAGGCGGCACGCGCGCGTCTGCAGTGAGACCAGGTAGGTCTGTTGCTGCGCTGGTCAGCGGGGGCAGCTCTCTTATGGGAGGTGTCTGCCGGTCTCTTCAGTTCGGTACTGGACCCCTCCCCCCCCCCCCCTTCCCCATTGTTGTGGTTACAGACTGATCTGTACCGCAGCCCGAGGTCTAGGTTACATTGGAATGTGACAGTTTTGTTGTGAGTTGGCGAAACCAGCGAATATGGAAGCTGAAAATCTGTTTACGCTTACAAATCGACCGATAGCGAAGCTTAATGTTTACATCTGCACCAGAGTGAAAAAATGCAATATGCGCCTGTGCGTAACTTCCACCCAAGACGGTCATTTCCAGGAATTACAAGTGTCTCTGTTGTGGATTTACTAACCAGATTTAATGCATGAAAGTTATGGTAGTCGTAGAACGAAATATGATACGGGTTGTGGAGAAAGTTTGCTGTTCCCTTGAGTGTTGCCCAGGTGGTTGGAGTTGGCGGCGCTTATGGTGACGAGCTTTCACGTTGATGGTGCGTTTTTCAGTCAAAATGTCGGGAAGCGTAAGCGTTACTAAACATTGTTACCCGTCGTTTGTTTATACATCGAGTGTACACTAGAGTGTGATAGTATGCCCATCCTCTAACTGAAATCTTGATTGTGGAGATCTGTACCGTAGTGCGGCGTGTAGGTGAGATTGGAAGGTCATTCTTTGTGCGTTAGCGAAACCAACGAATATGTATGCAGAATGAAGACTGTAGCAGAATGAATTGTATCGTAGCCTGCTGTCTACGTTTAGCCGTATGCGACGAACTAATATATATATATATATTACAAAACGGGCACCTTATTACGCCCAGTTTATCCAAATTCAGAAACTTTATATTAGATAATTCGCAAGGCTGCCACGAGTGTTTCACTGTATAATATGTAGCCTACATATATAAGTGACCAGTTTTCCAAGATCAAAATATGGGGCCAAAATTAGATGAAATGAATCGAAATGTTCTAGAAACTTTCGTTAGTACTATATGTGTATAGTAGATAA
The DNA here is from genome assembly GCF_021461395.2 of Schistocerca americana. Lineage (NCBI taxonomy): Eukaryota > Metazoa > Arthropoda > Insecta > Orthoptera > Acrididae > Schistocerca > Schistocerca americana. The sequence continues at coordinate 319,418,415 of NC_060121.1, read as the reverse complement.
GTGTTAAACTACTTGGTCTATGCTACAAGTAAATAGATCATCGTATCATTTTCTTAAAATTTTCGTTAAAAACTATCAAAGAAATACCTTGTATTACCAATAGAGTAAATATTTTGTTTCGATGTTGTCAAATGCAAACGCAATATCACTGTAATATAACGAGGTCTTTAACTAGTGTAGAAAATTATTATTTACGTAGATTACTTATTTTTCAATTTCAATTGTCTTGGAACGATCGTCGTGGGTACTTTCTGAAAAATTTTTGTTATATTTTGCAGAAGAATGTGTGTCATTCAGGGATTGATATTTTCAAACGGAATTTTATAAAAATCAACACATGAAGTATCCCGGAAATGAATCTTGGTTATAATTATTTCCTTAACGGCTTCGACACAATCTCTTCATGAGTTCATAAATCATTTGTGATCAAGAACACTCTTTCAGCAGTAGCATTAGTGGAGTAATGATCTCCGAATTCTTGCAGCAGTTAGCTTAAGATGTAAGGAAGTTAAAAATGATAGACCTCGTTCACAGTGATAGACCTCGTTCACTTCATTATTCTTTGAGTATGATCACATTTGCTCTGCATTTCGTTATTCTACACGTTATTTAAAAACACGCTATTTCAAAATTTAGGGATTGTTAATGAAAAATGGGTCAATATACGTGCCGTACGTATTTCGTCGTGACACCGGCACATTTAAGCTAGGTAAAGGACGATCCTGTGAAATATGGAACATCTGGTTACCCCAAGATCATGAACTACGAAAAATGCAGAGAGGAGGGGGGAGGAGGAGATGGTAACTTTTATTGCTGTGTGTGCTTGTACGGAAGCGAAGAGTACGCGAGAAGCGGCCTTCACATTATAAGTGAACTTTTATTGAAATGCATAATGATCGTCACACCTTCTGTTGTGTGGTAGTGATGATATTCGACACACAAGCACATACTACTCGACCACGATACTATTGCAGTTGGCATCCCATGGCCGTTATCGGAAACACGTTGTAACGTTAAGTAAACAACTACAGTGGTGACTAAGAAACGCATCGCACTGCGAATGATTTCAAGAGAGTTCAGAATATACACTATCAAGTGGTTCAGCATGTCATGAAATATCACGATAAGCCGACCGAATCGCCTGTACCCAGGCAAGTAACACTGTGTTCAACCAATAACATGTGGAACATTGTTTTCAAAACAATTTCTGAAAATTAACTTGCAGTGTCTATAAGCATTTGGATTGCAGTGGACGATAAGGTGGAATGTGGTTTTATAATACAGACTATATTATTTCTCTTTCGGAAGTTTAGCGTTTTAAATAGGCATCGGTAAGAGTTTGGATTTTTATAAAGTCCTTATAGAAACTGTTAGGACTCGCGAGCCTTACATCGCAATTTTCCTATATCCTGATATTTACGCGGTAAATGAAGTGTAACTCAAGTCGTGTTCGCAGTAATGTTCACATTTACAGTCCCATTTCACAAAGACTTAGACTGAAAACCGTAACGAACAGTATGCTTTTACTCGAAAAATGTCTTGTAAGCTGTTGGAAAAGTGAGCTGCATTGTCACATAAAAACATTGATCAGTATCTTGGTAAACAAAAAATGAAATACTAGTGGTTCGTTCGTGCTGATACCGCAGCTGATGTCCAGAAAATAAATCCACAATTACACCGTAGCTGCATGTCCTCTATTTTCTGGTGTCTAGTTCCATGGCAGAAAAAAAAAAACAGATCGAACGCAAAACAATAATTGCAGTTGCTTATTGAAAGCGGTATCTAAGAGAATTTGTGAATTATAAAGGATGTAACGTCATAAACTGGATCGAATATGATGATCACCGGAGCGCTTTAATCAACACCGCCATAGATGCATCAACAGCGGTAATGAACATACTGTAAATGGAGAACCAGTAGGAAAAAAGTATATGGTAACCAAAATTTTTACATTTCACTATGACCGGTTTCGGCTACTGCCATCTTCAGATCATAAAATATTCTGATGTAGTAGCAACGTCAAACTAAACATGTAGGTACCTAGTGAGCACTTGCTAGCCAAAACTGGTCATAGTGAAATGCAAAAATTTGTGATCAAGACAGACCTGGCAAATAAAGTGCCAAAAATATGATCATGGACTCATTTTCAGACTTTGTCTTCACTTGATAACCAAAATAAAACTGGAATGGAAAATGTAAGTTTGACTTGCGGATAGAAGAAATGCTGTTTGCTGGAAGCGGCCTTTGTGACATGTATCCAAAGTGTGAGACGCGTAGCAGTTCTGACTGAGGGGGTGGCAACAGTAGCGTTTTCTATGTTTTGCAGTAGCTCTTCAAGTGTGCGAGAATCATGTACATCTGACTGAGTTTGCCTCATCAGGGGAGACACCAGGCAATGACGTGATTGTACTGTCTTGAGTGGCTTCGCCGAGACTATATCAACTCGTGACAAAGTTGCCTGCTTCTGGGTACTGCTGCGGCCCCCTCTTGCTCAAAATATTCTTAAAGCTCGTTTTCTGTTGATCTCTTTGCTGTTTAAATTGTTACAAAATGTTGGGTTAGCCTTATTTTGGTCACCCGTAGTACACACTGTTTTTTACAAGGCACAAAGATCGTGCAACAGGTATAAGTGGAGCAAATGAAGACTCCTGTAAACAACTTGTTCAGCGAGTTTCCAGTACACTTACCCCGCATCAAGTTTCTTTGACTGGTTCCAGACCATTAGCGTACGTAGATACGTTACTAGCGTTAAAAATTACCTCCGCTCCGTTATTGGCAAAGAGAAGGGGTAAAGTGGAAAAATTTAGAAATATTCGACTAAATGCATCATAAATGTAATTTCATATAATTCACTTGTATGTTATTGTTAAATAAGTTTACGTGCTTATAGACTGAGAGACTGGATCAGGAGTTTCTCCATTGGCAGATCTCAGTACGTCACCTTGTATTAGGATCGCTCTAAATCTTTGGAGTTCAGGAATATTTATAATAAGAAAATATTTAGTTTTTGTGAGACGACTCAATGTATGCCGTTGAAATTGATGAATATTCTGAGTAAGAATATTCCGTACTGCCTCTTCACTTAAAACTTAACTCCACCCAATGGTACCGATCGGCCGCCGTGTCACCCTCAGCCCACAGGCGTGACTGGACGTGGAGGGCCAAGTGGTCAGCACACAGCTCTCCTGGCCGTTTGTAATTTCACGAGACCGGAGCCGCTACTTCTCAGTCAAGTAGCTTCTCAGTTTGCCTCACAAGTTCTGAGGGCATCCCACTTGCCAACAGCGCTCGGCAGACCGGGTGATCATCCATCCAAGTGCTAGCCCAGCCCGATAGCGCTCAACTTCGCGGATCTGACTGGAACCAGTGTTACCATTGCGTCAAAGCACATGGCTCTCTACACGTAAGCAAAATAAATCAATAAAAGTTAGGGCCATCGTTTATCGCTTAGATATGGGAATATTAATTGCCTCGTGGAAAATATCTTTGGTGAAATTCGTCAACAGTCCGTTATAGTTTAAGAATAGTAATTTTCACAAGCACAACACGAAAAGGAAAAAAAAGAGCGCCAGTGACTGCAACAGATCTGCGGAGAGTAACCATTCCAGAATGTATGAATGCACAGCCTTGTGGCAATATCAGTTAAACGTTTGATTATTTAAATAAAGAAGCAACAAGCTTATATCCATGTTACAATTTCTTCCCGGCAGATTCTAACAAGCAGCTGACTGCCACATGGGACTCTGACAGGATATATTACACGAACAGCAGACGTAAATAATATGTGTCAAACAACCGAAGTGTCTCAAATGACATTTTATTTTAGAATTGCTTGATGTTGTACGTCAAATGCATCATCTCATGTCCACTGGAGAGGAGGAGACATTCTTAAAGACATTAGGTATACGGGTAGATTCTTGAATTACTCTGAGACCACTAACAACTCAAATTGTAAAAATGCTTTTCTGTGCTGCAAGAAGAACCACAACTGAAGTGTCTATAAGTTTATATATTTAGCAGTCGGAGATCAATTATTTTACCCAAAGTAATCGGTTTCAGAGTTTGTCGATACGTCCTCACACGTGTTCTTACAAAGTAAGGTCAATTTAGGAACATCAGTTTTCGCCAAGAAGGTCAGTGTGTCAAATCCCCCACCCCGCTCACTGTTAGTTGCCTAGTATGAAATATTGGAATAGTTTGTGGCAACAGACTGATATGCAAAGCAACCCGAGATCTAGGTTAGGTTTGAAGGTGACAATTTGGTTAAGTTGATGAAGCCAATGAATGTGAATGCACAATAGAGGTTGCGCTAACACATTGATCTCCAGTGTATCATAATGTTTGCATTCGTGCCTTATCTAAATGCACTTTGTCATATTTAACACACTTTTCGACAAAACAATGCGAAGTATTTTGATACATATTATGTTTGTATGTCGTAAATAAACAACGAAAAATGCACTATGCAAGTTTTGCCGATTTCATTGGCCAGGAAGCGTCGCACACCTCGCCGCAGTGTCTACGATGCAGACCACTCAAAGACTGTGGGCACCGCCTTCTACGTTACTTGTGGTTATCATCATTCTTCAGTAAAGAAAGAACTGATTTCCCCGTGGTTTTTAGTTCTAATGTGTGTGTACTCGACACACATGATCTGTATTGTCTGCTGGCCGCATTGCTAGAGGGCATATCGGTTTATCATTCTGACGAAGACCAACGAAAATAGAACTCCAGGAAGGACGAGTTACGTGAGAAGCTAAGTAGTCCAGTTCAGAAGCAAACAAGTGCGTGTGCACATGTAGGAAAAGAATTAATTTATAGGTTCACTTCCTATTTGTGTTCACATGTGCTCGAATACGTAAACTACTGCCGGTGCTGCTTTCTTGCCGGTATGCGTTAGTTCAGTGTTCCGATGTAGTCATTTTGTGACTAGAATAGACTGGCTTTGGAGAATGATGATATTGGTGACTAGAGAGAATTTTTGAGTGGCTCTTTACCTCTCTTCATGGTGTAGACTTTAAACATTTCCACGCAGTAGGAAAGTAACGTAGCTCCTTGTAATGGAAGATAACAGAAAATATTGAGGGAGGGCATCGGATGGACGGAGAATCGGTTTGAACTTCTCAGGTCACAGCGCCACGTCCATAGGCTGTATACCAAAAGGAAGGCGTTAGAGATGTAGAGAACATGTTATCAAGGGCCTTTTCTTATGAAAGTGTTTTAAAGTTTACGGTATGGTAAGCTGGCCCTCGACAACCACGTTAGTAGTTAGCAATATTCTTATCCGCATGCTGCGTCCAGCGAGCAGCGTTTGTGTCTAGCACAGTACTAGTACATTTTTTCTGTAACCCAGCCATTAATGGTCTCATATGTCGGAGTTTCCTGCTTCATTACGAATGATTCCACGCAAAACAGTTCGAGGAACGTGGAAAAAACACCCAGAAGTGACATTGGTCCACCGCGTTTATCAGACAAATATAGCGCGTAACAGCGTTTCAAGAGTAACGTCAAATATGAGCCCAAAAACACAAAAGTTGATGGTGCTACATTTAACCGTTTCAGACTGCAGACTACATTCCTTGTGAATACCGCACCGCATCACAAAGGGGGAGGGGGGGGAGAGAGAGAGAGAGAGAGAGAGAGAGAGAGAGAGAGATCTGCTGGGGCGCCAGCATTTCAGACTGTCACAATTATCGGTACTAAATCTATTCTGTACTGTAGCACAGGCACCTCATCCACTCTTCGTGTTGTTCACAACTGTTACAATGGTTGGGCGCGACATTTCGTTGTTGCAGATGTTGTTTTCTCACGTCAAATGCACCACGAATCATCATGCTGTCATAAAATGGCTTGACTGGAGTTGCGAGGTGTCCCTAATATGCTCCATATTCTTATACAAATGATCTGGAGGTATGTCGCATCAGTTTGATAATTGTGACGCAGTACTAAAGGTGGCAGCAGCGTCGACAACTAAAATAAGTTCTCGTAGTATAGACCGGATACAACGAAACATCTGTGTGAAGTCTTGCTCAGTGCTGAAGAGGATGCAAGAGAAGACTATTAAGATATGTAAATCCTGTTCGTTGCACCGATTCTGAAGTATTCCTCGTCATTCCGAGATGGGATTAACATAAAAGATATACAAGATCAGATGTGGAACAGTACGATTCGTCGCGGGTTTGTGTAGTAAAGCGTGACAGCGCGACGGAGGTGCTCGTCACACTACAGGGCAGACGCTACAAGAGATGCGTTGTGCGCCACGGAGAGACTTATGTTTGAATCCCGAGAACAGTCAGGCAGCATGTGACTTTCTCCTAAGTACGAGGAGTGTTCAGTGCCACACTATTTTTTCTGGAAGGAGGTTAGTTTTATTAAGGATTCCAATACACCATATTAATTTTTCTGTTTCAACACGATTATAGTGTTTTAGTTTTGCCTCATTTGACAGATTATTATACTTGTTCAGATATACAGACCTTGTTTTTTAGGTTTCTTATTTCCTTTAAACGGTTTAATAATGTCATCTAAGTATTTGATTTTGGGTTATGACGTATTGAAGAATTGCCACACATCGGTATAGTCTTTTCCCAGTCAACTTCCAATCATACTGTTTGGAAAACATTTGTACGGCGATAACATGGTGTATATTGTACCATGAGTACCGAACGAAGCTCATTTCTTTCCCCACAGCAATGCCAACTGTACATGGCTTCTTATTTCACAAATTTCCTTTTTTTTCTCCCCTATGTCGTTGTGTTGCAATGTCATCAGCATTAGATAAAGCCATAATTGACAGTGCTGTCAAAGTAAGGGCTGTATGATTAATCTTTGACTCCTTTCCTAAAGTTTGACTCCTTTCCTAAAGTTTGACTCCTTTCCTAAAGTTTGACTCCTTTCCTAAAGTTTGACTCCTTTCCTAAAGTTTGACTCCTTTCCTAAAGTTTGACTCCTTTCCTAAAGTTTGACTCCTTTCCTAAAGTTTGACTCCTTTCCTAAAGTTTGACTCCTTTCCTAAAGTTTGACTCCTTTCCTAAAGTTTGACTCCTTTCCTAAAGTTTGACTCCTTTCCTAAAGTTTGACTCCTTTCCTAAAGTTTGACTCCTTTCCTAAAGTTTGACTCCTTTCCTAAAGTTTGACTCCTTTCCTAAAGTTTGACTCCTTTCCTAAAGTTTGACTCCTTTCCTAAAGTTTGACTCCTTTCCTAAAGTTTGACTCCTTTCCTAAAGTTTGACTCCTTTCCTAAAGTTTGACTCCTTTCCTAAAGTTTGACTCCTTTCCTAAAGTTTGACTCCTTTCCTAAAGTTTGACTCCTTTCCTAAAGTTTGACTCCTTTACTAAAGTTTGACTCCTTTACTAAAGTTTGACTCCTTTACTAAAGTTTGACTCCTTTACTAAAGTTTGACTCCTTTACTAAAGTTTGACTCCTTTACTAAAGTTTGACTCCTTTCCTAAAGTTTGACTCCTTTCCTAAAGTTTGACTCCTTTCCTAAAGTTTGACTCCTTTCCTAAAGTTTGACTCCTTTCCTAAAGTTTGACTCCTTTCCTAAAGTTTGACTCCTTTCCTAAAGTTTGACTCCTTTCCTAAAGTTTGACTCCTTTCCTAAAGTTTGACTCCTTTCCTAAAGTTTGACTCCTTTCCTAAAGTTTGACTCCTTTCCTAAAGTTTGACTCCTTTCCTAAAGTTTGACTCCTTTCCTAAAGTTTGACTCCTTTCCTAAAGTTTGACTCCTTTCCTAAAGTTTGACTCCTTTCCTAAAGTTTGACTCCTTTCCTAAAGTTTGACTCCTTTCCTAAAGTTTGACTCCTTTCCTAAAGTTTGACTCCTTTCCTAAAGTTTGACTCCTTTCCTAAAGTTTGACTCCTTTCCTAAAGTTTGACTCCTTTCCTAAAGTTTGACTCCTTTCCTAAAGTTTGACTCCTTTCCTAAAGTTTGACTCCTTTCCTAAAGTTTGACTCCTTTCCTAAAGTTTGACTCCTTTCCTAAAGTTTGACTCCTTTCCTAAAGTTTGACTCCTTTCCTAAAGTTTGACTCCTTTCCTAAAGTTTGACTCCTTTCCTAAAGTTTGACTCTTTTCGAACAGACTTGAAACCACACTAAAAGTAATATCCGCGAGGGCGAAGGAACTGGAACAATCGCCGATCACAGCTGCAGTAAGTGAAAAATAAATCACTTGCGTCTCTGGTTGAAAAAGCATGTCGAATTATGGTTGTTCTCAGATTCCTTGATGGCGCCGTTGGATGCACCCTGCCTGCGAGCGATGCAGGGATCTCCTGATGGATGCTGCATGTTGTCCCGCCAATTAGCCCGTTTAACAAACAACCGCTCACGTGTCTACGTCGCAGATTACCCGGCAGTAGTTTCCTTGTTAGCGTTCCTTAGGATGACTTTGCTGATAAAGCGCGTTGCGTTTGTCGTTCGCACAGTGACAGAGTACAAATCTGAAGCTTCGTAGGTGTGTCTCGAATTTTTTTTCTCTCTCTTAAATTGACAGCGCCATGCGTACGTGGCGAAATAGTTGCTCCCAGGTTTGAATTTCACGGTAACCAGTTGATCCCCATAGCTAACCCTGTAATTGGTTCTCGGTTTGGATGACTGACTGGGCACACCAATTTATATGAAAATGCTATCTGTTCTTTTGGGCATGTCCGAAAGAACAGATAGCATCGGTGACCATGCAGCTCCCTTAGAATGAAATAATTAAATCAAGACCCTAAGCTGTCGTCAGGCGTTGATATACATCAACGGGGACAGTTGAAAATGTGTGCCCCGACCGGAACTCGAATCCGGGATCTCCTGCTTACATGACAGACGCTCTATGCATCTGATCCACCGAGGGCACAGAGGATAGTGCGCCTGCAGAGATTTATCCCTTGCACGCTCCCCGTGAGACCCACATTCCCAACTTAATGTCCACACACTACATTCGTAGTGCCCCTGCCCATTACACTCCCGGTCGGGGCACATATTTTCAACTGTCCCCGTTGATGTATATCAACGCCTGTCGACAGCTTAGGGTCTTGATTTAATTATCATTTCAGTTTATCTTTAGGATCTTGCCAAATGGACTATTGTACTGGTGGAACTATCCAGACGAGTGCAGTAATAGGTACATGAAATAGTTTTTCACGCACAGTTCCGTAACGCTTCCTCACTCATTGAACCGAGAGTCGTGTTATTCCCCCCCCCCGCCCCCTTTCCTCTAAGTGCAGTAGGAAGCAGACTTCGAAAAAGTTGATTGTTTAGCAGCTTTTAAGTTAGTGGTAGTCAGCTTGGCCCCTACCTGCCATTAGTGGGCTTGAAGGTGGGCGGTAGTGATTTAAGAAACACTTTCATAAGGTTTTCATACAATTTTGACGAAGTATTTGGTAAGTAATTATACGTTTTAAGTTGCTGTAACTGTGCTTTATAAATTTTTGAAGTTACTTCCCGACTTTATAAATCACTGTGGAAATAAATTACTGTCGAGGTGGTGGGGGGTAGAAAATTTTATTACTGACAGAGATACAAAAGTAGGCCGGCATGTAAAAAAGGTTGATTACACCTAATTTAGATTTAGTCTCATGATGTAATGCAACATACAGTTTCTTCTGGTAAACCTTCCGGGATGTAAGGTCGTGGTCCATGAAACTCTTCAGCTCCTAACGCTTCGTCCAGAGCTGCGCTGGACATCTTCAGAGGGGTGTTTCTCCTCCGGTGAGTCTTGCCGACTGACGGGTTGGACGTCTGAGAGCGACTTATGTATCGTAGAAAGTGGGCGTGGCCAGAGTTACACGTGATATGCAGAGATAATCTTTGTCAGAGATAAAACTTAACTATCGATCGTGATCTCGTCACGGATAAAACTGTCTAGCAATTCTGTAGTGCTACTGTCCAAATATCACTAAGTTTCATGGTCTCTTCTTGCCGATTAAAATTATCCCTATGTTTATATATTTCAATTGCTTCTCTACAAAGCCGTGGGTAATAGTTCGTCGTCGTAGATAAAATTTTTGTTTCGGAAAACTTCACTTGATGATTTCCTGACTGAAAAGCGTGTTCTGCTACAGCCGATTTATCTGTTTTTTCCTAATCGGCAAAGACTTCTGTGTTCGTTTAACCGTGTATTTACGCTTCTTTTTCTTGTTCCGATATATACTTTTCCACACGTACACGGAATTTTATATACGCCACTGGGTGATAGAGGAGCGCGTTTATCTTTTACAGACCGGAGAACATGACAAATTTTCTTCGTTGGTCTAAAAACAGGTCTAATATGTTTACTTAAAATCTTTCCAATCTGATCCGTTACTTTCTTTATAAAAGGGAGAGAGACTGTATTCTTCCATCGTTTTTCGGGCTTGTCCTTAGGCTTTTTTTTGTTTGCGTGCAGAATTCTGCTTACTTCTTCCTTTGAGTAGCCATTTTTCTCAAAAGCGTGCTTCAGATGTTTTAATTCGGCGTCTAGATACTCCGGCGTGCAAATCCGTCTGGCTCTGTCAACGAGACTTTTAATCACTCCTCTATTTTGTTGTGGATGGTGGTTAGAGTTTTTATGTAAGTATCTGTCTGTGTGCGTTATTTTTCTAAAAATCTGTTGTTTCAATCTTCCATCTGTCTGTCTCATAACTAAAACATCCAAAAACGGTATTTAGTTGTCATTTTCTCTCTCCATGCTAAACTGGATTCTTGGATTTATGTTATTAAGGTAATCAAAAAATTCGTCTAAGGCTTCTCTACCATGTGGCCAGACCACAAATGTATCGTCTACATATCGATACCAGCGATATGGTTTCTTATCTGCTTTTTCCAAGGCTGACTGTTCGAAAAGAGTAAAACGCCCTCTCGCTCCATGTACTGATAGTTCACAAGATAGATTCATCTGCACTGTTTCTTTTGGCCAATCCCGACACGTTTTTATCTCGTAACATATCTAGAAAACTACACAATTGCGGTAATTTCCAGCTACATATTAGTGAAAATATTTATATTCTGCTCTATAGCGCTATCCGGGGGATCCTCTGGTTTACTATTCGTAGAATTACTCAAGTACTGGATATTCAGTAATTAATTAAAAAAAACGCCGGTGTCTTCCACATTTACTCCACAAACAAAAGTCACTGTTCAGTACAAAGCAAGATGAATAACACGCTACAAGGCAAAAGAGATACATCACGAAGTAATTACTCGAATGGGACGGAAATCCGTAAAGTATGTCAAATTAAACACCTTCCAGCTATCTAGTTTCCAAACTTATTTTATTTGGCTACCAGCTTTAGCGTTTTCCTACGCCATTTTCAGGCCCCTGACCGACGTGTGGGAAGATTGTACCACGGTTCTGAACAAAACAGGAGGCAGCAGTACTGGTATTAGCAGATTTGTTGCTATAGTGATCACTTCAACCATCGTCATTGGTTGACATATGATGCTTCCCAACTAGAATACCACTCCAAACGTAGCTGATTGTGTTGTAATTTTAACAGCAGCCAACGCATAGGATGGTCATTTCCTGGTTCGGATGCTGCAAGTCTCCGACCAATGGTGCGGGATGACACAAAGATGCAAGGAGTTCATTAGTTGTTCTCGGATGCTAGGTGCAGACGTGAAAGGGTTACAGCGTGCTTGGTGCACAGCACAACGATCCTCCCTCGTGGTGATCAGACGTGGTAAACCGGTATCTTGATGAAGTATATGCCTGGACTCACGATGTCATGCAGTTCGGCATCGGACCACCGCACATGCGAACACCCTGAAAATTTGTATATTACGCGATTCGAGCAGCAGGTCAATTAGGCTCCTTTCAAACTCTGGCAGGTACTGATAACAGTGTCTCAAAAGACTACACTGCGTCTCCATGTCCTTCAGTGATCACTCAATATTTGAAGCTGTACACGTCGCTTATTATAGGCTACACTACCAGGCCTGGTAAGAACACTAAACGCGAATAACGCTAATGTACTGTAATGGTCGTTTTACCGGTCAGAAGATTGCAGCATGTGGCGCCGGGATGCAATAGGCAAGCAAAATGCCTTTTTCTTATTGTACAGAGTAGTTTCTGTAAAATCGCTTGACAGAGATTACAGGGCGTGTGCCTCTGTTCTGTCGTCGTCGTCCGGCCGAAAGGTGGCAGACATTTGTTGGCCTCCCCTTCCGAACAGACGAATGAACTGGCAGCGCGCTTTGGACGAAAATTGGTCACTGCGCATCAGCCACCGTATCTTGCGCGGACACTAGGCGGCAGCAGAGATCGAAGTTTGGAAAGAAAACGAGACTGATTCATTTGAAAAATTCATTAGACGTAATGAATGCATATGATGTACGACATAAATACAGCTCTAATGTTACAACAGATGGTCCAAGTTTGCACCGTCAGATGCTACGCGTGGATTCTTGCTGCGACATCCATTTCAGACTCCACAGGATTGCGATACATGAGAGATTTATTGGCTCCCCACAGAGAGGAATCAGGCCTCGATAAATCCTATGAGCTTGGGGCCAGGGAACTGGTCCAGTACGCCTGCGGGAACAACATGTTCAAATGCCTACGAACAGCCAGTGGAAAGTCAGTAGGCGCCCCAACATGTTGGAACCACGTCCTACGCCTCACACTTGCTGGAACATCTTCAAGAAAGCGGCTGTCAGTCTGGGAAGCGTTCTCGATGAACGTGTCCAGTGGCCATCCATTGCTTCAGCTAGTCGAGACATTAAGTGTATGCCCACTAGCTGGCCGTTTGTATACCGTTCCATGCTCTTCGTAAGCTGTCTGGCCCTGCTTCATCAGCTGCAGTTCATGCTTGCTGCCACTTTCCGAATGGACGAGAGCCCTTCACCATCTTGGCTTCAGGCACAGGTTTGTGTTCATTTTGACGTCAGCTCGTTCCCGAAGGACTCGACTCCCGAGCTGACCTACCACTGCAAATTTCTCGAACTTCGCTCACAACTTGCCGATAGCATATTTTGGTACACTGATGGCTTCAAGTCTGCCCACGGTGTTGGCTGTGCTTTTGTTGTCGGGGATGATAAGTTTCAATACCGGCTTCTCGACCAGTGCACAATTTTTACCGCAGAGCTTTTTGCCCTCTATCAGGCTGTTCACTACGTCCGGATGAACCAACTCGCTCGCTGTGTGATCTGCTCTGTCTCCCTCAGTGCCCTTCAGAGTCTGGATGATCCCGATCCAGTCCACCCCATCGTTCGACGGATGCAGGACTGCCTCCATTTGTTCCCGGATGGGGGAGCCCAAGTGATGTTCATGTGGGTTCCTGGCCATGTTGGTGTGCCTGGGAATGACGCTGCGGATGCTGCGACTAAGGCCGCAGTCCATCTCGTCCGGCCCGACTCTTACTCTGTTCCCTCGCAAGATATTCGTACTTTTCTCTATCGGCGTATCACGTCACTCTGCCATGGCCATTGGTGCTCCCTTCATGGGAACAAACTCAGAAGTCAAACCTCTCCCAACAGCCTGGTCGACTTCCTCCCGGCCGTCTCGCCGTGAGGAAGTAACGTTAGCTCGGTTGCGAATAGGGCACTGCCGCTTTAGTCACCGCCACTTGTTGAGTGGCGACCCTGCACCCAGCTGTCCTTCCTGTAGCTTTTTGGACAACATTGTTGTGGAGATGAAGCAGCGATTAGTATGATTAATCAATTATTCAAAAACAGCCTTAATCGCATTTATTATTATTATTATTATACCGCCAACCGGTTTCAACCCGACGTGGGGGTCACCTTCTGGGCGTTTACACCATTCGTTGACTGCTGGTGGTGTCTCTCCTTAATATATAACGTTATGTGGACAGGAGTGACACCAGCAGCAGTCGACCAGTGGTGTAAACGCCCAGAAGGTGACCCCCACGTCGGGTTGAAACCGGTTGGCGGTATAACAATAATAAATACAATTAAGACTGTTTCTGAATAATTGTCCTTTCTGTAGCCAGCCATCAACATACATTTCCTGATCCTCTGCCCCTATTTTAGCCACTTACGTCTCAGGATCGGGCTGCCGCCCGCTTTGCCGGACATTTTAGAGGATGACGTGCGAGCAATGGCTCGCGTTTTAAGTTTTTAAAAAAGCAGTAATATGACAAGAAAGATTTGATTTCTATCTGCTGACTTCGGTGTCTTGTCGACGTCTTTTAGATACTCTTCCGTAACGTATTGACGTTTTGGATTGTTTTTTTCTTCCTTTATGTTTTGGACCTCGAAACGGTTTTTTACCCTCGCGGTCTCAGCATTCTATGGTTCTATACTGGGCGCTTATGACGTTAGATGTTTTGCGCCTTAAAACTCCAAAATAAAAAAAGCTGTTTGGCACTCGAATGAGGAAATCCTGACGTCCCCCTTCCAGTACTCCAGTGTCCAGCACCATCTAGCGGCTAGATTGCTATGCAGTTCTCAATCTTTATGAAGTGCCGCACATATCCTAGAAATTCACCGCAACATTGGTGTGAATTGTGTAGTGTTATGTTTCTATGTTTCACTACGTGCTATACGTGTGTGTGTATTTCCCATCAAACTATAATATCCAAAGCTTCCCATGGTCCTCCATTGCCTAATGGGTAGAACTGCAACGTGCAGTCACCACCGGAGTAGAGTTTCGAGAGGTGCTAGAGAGCTGAGGACGCAGCGTGAATCGCTACCCCACCGCCTACCCAAACGAGGAAACATTTCCTCGCAGGGCTTCTGGGAAGCCTTTCCAGCCGCTCCTCCGTGGCCGTGCGGAGAGCGCGCGCCCGAGTCGGCGCTGCTGACACGACGTCACTTTCCGCTGGGTGCGTCTGGTGTGCACGGCGCCGGAAATGACGAGCGAGATACGTAACGCTGCTGTCACTTGCAGCTGCTGCAGAGCCAGAGAGTAGTGTGCGTGACAGGAACACGCTGTTGCTCTTGTCATTCTCCCCGGTAGAAGCCAGCTCTGACCTCGTCTCGTCCTTGTCATAAACCTCGCTTCCTACTCGCTCACTATATGTAACTCATGTTCATAAATTAAGGATAATGCTGATACAGGATGAAATAACGCTCTGGTGGGCGGTTTGCGGGTTTATATCACCTCGGGGTATGACCATGCGGTGCATTTGACCTGCGGTCGTCGCACGGTGGGGCTGGCAGCATTCAACACACGCAGGTGTGTTGGTGCATGTCAGAGTACGGTGCAGCAAGTAAGTGTGCAGACGTGTTAATGGTGACTGTGTGTTGAAAATGGCTCAGAGAACACACATTGATGACATTATGAGGGGTAGAATACTAGGGCGACTGGAGCCTCGTCAAACACAGCAGGTCGTAGCACGGGCCCTTCGTGTGCCACAAAGTGTGATCTCAAGATTATGACAACGATTCCAGCAGACAGGAAACGTGGCCAGGTGCTACAGTACGGGACGTCCAGAGTGTACAACACCACAAGAAGACCGATATCTCACCATCAGTGACAGCAGACGGCCACGGGAGGTCTGCAGGTAGCCTTGCTCAGGACCTTACCGCAGCCACTGGAACAGTTGTCTCTAGACACACAGTCCACAGACGACTGAACAGACATGGTTTATTCGCCCGGAGACCTGCAAGGTGCATTCCACTGACCCCTGGTCACAGGAGAGCCCGTAAAGCCTGGTGTCAAGAACACAGTACATGGTCATTGGAACAGTAGTCCCAGGTTACTTTCACGGACGAGTCCAGGTACAGTCTGAATAGTGAATCTCGTCGGGTTTTCATCTGGCGTGAATCAGGAACCAACCCCTTAATGTCCTTGAAAGGGACCTGTGTGGAAGTCGTGGTTTGATGGTGTGGGATGGGATTATGATTGGTGCACGTACACCCCTGCATGTCTTTGACAGAGGAACTGTAACAGGTCAGGTGTATCGGGACGTCATGTTGCACCAGTATGTCCACCTTTTCAGGGGTGCAATGGGTCCCACCTTCCACCTGATTGATGAAAACGCACGGCCCCACCGAGCTGCCATCGTGGAGGAGTACCTTGAAACAGAAGTTATCAAGTGAATGGAGGGGCCTGCCTGTTCTCCAGACCTAAACCCCATCGAGCACGTCTGGGGGATGCTCTCGGTTGACGTATCGCTGCACGTCTTCAAACACCTACGACACTTCAGGAGCTCCGACAGGCACTGTTGCAAAAATGGGTGGCTATACCCCAGCAGCTCCTATACAACTGATCCAGAGTGTGCCATCCCGTTGTGTGGCCTGTGTACGTGTGCATGGCGTTCATATCCCATACTGATGTCGGGGTACATTCACAGGAAACAGTGGCGTTTTGTAGCACATGTGTTTCGGGACGGTTCTCTCAACTTATCACCAACACCGTGGACTTACAGATCTGTGTCGTGTGTGTGTTCCCTATGTACCTATGCCATTACAGCCAGTTTCGTGTAGTGACACGTTGTGTGACGCCGCTTTCTGTATTTATCCTTAATTTATGAGCAGGAGTGTAGTATCGAAGAGGTCGTAATCTGTTAGTAGGCAGGCGACGCGTTGATTGGGGGCGAGCAGTAAATAAGTCTCTCAAGCACTTTGATTGTCGCTCAGTTTACCTCTTAAGATATCCCCCGTTCTGCCTTCGTGGTAAGTCCATTGGACTTAAAACAGGTAGCGCAAGTGATGTGTGGTTCTTTAACTGGGAAGTGGGCAGCGGCTGTGTTTGAAGAAAGGATCGTCTATATACCAATTAAAACTACAAGTATTCAATGAAGTCGCTAACTGTTTCTAAGTTATATTCGTCACACCAAAACAGTATGCGTTGTGCTTAGTCCACGTGAATGTCCGTCCAACATTCTCCCTCTGAACACTGGCAGCTTGCATCACCCCACGAGTGGGGTTCCACATATACTGCAAACTTTGAAACTTCTGATTCTTCCTATCATCATCTGTCTATGATGATCTGCGTAATCTAAAATCGCCTAGCATCGCTGCGTCTCACTAATTCAAGCACGCAAACGTTTGGTGCTTAACAAAAAAAAGTCAGAGGTCCTAAACTCATGCAGTATACCAATGTGCTTTCATTTAGCGGTGTCATATGAATAAAAAGTAAGAAATTCACATAAGTTTAGTCATATTCAGATGTGATACAGCTCTATCTACGCAAACCCCTTCCTATTGGCTTTAGTATGGCAAGCTACATCCATTTTAACCAGATTTCTGTGGTCAAGTATTGGTCCTTCTCTACAATTTTCCTCATTACTAAATTAAACCCTTGATGCCTCAGAATGTTTCTTATCAACTGATGCCTTATTTTAGTCGAGTTGTGGCATAAACTTCTTTTCTCTCCTACTCTATTCGGCATGCTTCCCCAGTTATCCTATCTGCACGTTTCACAGTCTTCTTCTGTAGTACTGCATTTCTCTTCTTGTCTCTACTGTTTAGCGTTCGTTTCACTTCGATGCAAGGCCACACTCCACAGGTACGTTCAGAAAACACTTAGTGATGCACTCATTGATATTCGATCCATGCAAATTCCTCTATTTCAAAAATGCGTTTCTTGTTATCACTAGACTCCCTATTATGTAATCTTGCTGTTGCGGCCAGTCACTTATTTTGCTGTGCAAATAACAAAACTCGTCGGCTACTTTTAGTATCTCGTTTCCTAATCCGAATTTCTCCGTATTACCTGATTTGTTTCCACTAAACTCCATTACCTACGTTATACTCCTGTTGTTAATCTTACTACCTCTCTACCATTCAACTAATCCTCCGAATTCTTCGCTGTCTGTCACAGAATAAAATGTCATCGACGACCATCAAATTTTTCAATTTCTCCCACTTTAGTTGCCTTTCCAAATTTCCCTTTGGTTTCCTTTACTGTTTGCTTAGTGTATACACTGAATGGGTAGGGTACAACTGCCTCATTTTCTTCTTAATAACTGATTCTATTTAATCATTTCACTCTTACAAGTGTAGTCTGGTTACTGTAAGATCTGTAGATGACCCTTCGCTCCTCCTGTTTTATCCCAAGTTTCTTAGAATTTCAAAGAGCACGCTTTAACTTTATCAAAGGTTTTAGATAAAACAAATATATGACAAAACTAGGGGGTAGATTCCGTGACAGCTGAACATTTCAAGTGGTCACAGACAAAGATAACAAAAGATCTTAATTTTTGAGAAAAACGGAAAACACAAAAGATACCAGAGGCGTGGAAAGTCACCATTCCACAATAAAGCTGACAAAAATATATCAACAGCTAAGCGGCAGTCTCTTTCCTACCATTTGTCTGTGATATATTTTCAAAATATTCTTCTGAATAAAACCTTAATAAATGTCTAAGTGGAATTATAAGAGGCATATCCTACTTAAAACAAATATTTAATTTTAAAATCTGTGAAACATCACGTTCAACAGAGTTCTGAAATGAAGGTGTAACACTTGTGGACATGAAAAAGATATGACAAATGACAGAGAACATCCTTACAAATTATTCCGAGATTTTAGTATTACGTCTATATTAGCAAGTATAGCCCAATGAACAGTTTCACACACAATGTCAAAAGTGAAGTTATAAGTCTCAAGCCCATTTAAAAATAATGCAAATGTACGACAATAGGATGGATCATTTCCAGCCCTCTTAAACTGCGCATTAGGAAACAAACATTAAAAACGCGAAAAAGTGAAATATTATAATATAGCCGAGAGGAAAGAATACTGTTGCTTGCATTTGCGAATGATTTTGCGGTTTTATCTCAAAATTTGCCAGACGCAAAAGTCAGCCTCTTCAAACAAATATCCAGTACAGAAAGTATGAGATTCTGCAGAATAAACTAAATTTGCATTAACATAAAAAGTACCGATGTTTTTAGGAAACACATCGGTTAAGTAGTAAAGGTTATAATTTTGTCTCCGTGAGAGAGTTCAGTAGATTGGTTTCAATCTGGTCATAGATGAAGCGATATGCAGAATTGAAGCAGAGTATAGAATAACTAAGAATATTTGTAATAAAACATGCATGTCAAGGAATGTAAAAAAACACACACACATTACAGCACGCCAGTTAAACTAATACGTCTCTACGCAAGCGAATGCCTAGCACTGAATTACGAATAACACTAACTATAAGTATTACTGAAACACACTGTGAGGAATATTTTAGGGCCAATAAGAAGCACAGAAAGTTTGAAATTTAGGTTACGATGAAATTTATCGCCGGCTGCTGTGGCCGAGCGGCTCTAGGCGCTTCAGTGAGGAACCGCGTTGCTGCTACGGTCGCAGGTTCGAATCCTGCCTCAGACATGGATGTGTGTGATGTCCTTAGTTAGGTTTAGGTAGTTCTAAGCTCTAGGGGACTGATGACCTCAGAAGTTAAGTCCCATAGTGCTCAGAGCCATTTGAACCATTTGAAAAACAGTAAAATGCTGTATCAGATGATGAAAGTTAGGAACAGACATTTGGACAATTGTTCTTTGAGAGAATCCATTGAGACAAAGCGCTCGAGAGTTGACGAGAACCGTAGTTGATTACACCGCGCTCTGCTATGTCGTTAGTGTATGGTTCGGAAGACGAAAGTGCCTTTGTTTTGAGTTACTCATTGTGTACGCTTTCGTACCATGTTGGACTATTCTCTCCTCGCCAACAGACCAGAATCCACATTCCTTTTCCCAGCATCGGGCGCAGTTACTGCTGGGAAGACGTGGTGTCTTCTTTCAATCGTTCGTGCTTCTGCAGTAATTTTTACATAAGACAAGCATTGGTTCTGATGAGGCAAAAACTAGCAAGATTCTTGTAGCAAATTATGAGGTACAGCGTCTTTGTAATAGACGGCTGTCGTTAGTCACAAATTAGTTTTAGTTAGCTTTATTAAAAAAGAACTTACTGGTTTCGAATTCATATATTCGTCTCCCCAAAGTAACCGATAATTTGTTACGTTGGGCTAGAATGGGGTCTGAGGACAGCCCATTTCGTCGTAACATCGTACACCACTGAAACTTCCTGGCAGATTAAAACTGTGTGCCCGACCGAGACTCGAACTCGGAACCTTTGCCTTTCGCGGGCAAGTGCTCTACCAACTGAGCTACCGAAGCACGACTCACGCCCGGTACTCACAGCCTTACTTCTGCCAGTACCTCGTCTCCTACCTTCCAAACCTTATAGTAGCTCTCCTGCGAACCTTGCAGAACTGGCACTCCTGAAAGAAAGGATATGGCTTAGCCACAGCCTGGGGGATGTTTCCAGAATGAGAATAATCTGCCAGGAAGTTTCATATCAGCGCACACTCCGCTGCAGAGTGAAAATCTCATTCTGGATCGTACACCACTGTCTCGACATTCCTAAAAAAGAACGGACAAGCAACTTAGTTGGTGATTCGAAACAATGTAAACGTACGTAGTTACTCCTGGGCATGTTGCGAAAAGAAGTTGAATAATCTCATTATGTAGAATGAAACTTTCACTCTATATGGAGTGCGCGCGGTTGTGAAACTTCGTAGCAGAATGAAACTGTGTGGCGGAAAGGGCCTCGAACCCAGAACCTTCTACTGGAAAGTAGGGGAAAGCTGACCTGAAGCTCTCTGCAGGCACATTGTTTTGCGAGGTCTAAATTATAATATTCAGTTGTTTATGCTGCTGTCGTTAAGTACTTATCCAAATTCATATACACTATTTGATCAAAATTACCGGACACTTTAGTAGATATTAATGTCCTGCCTGAACTCTGCAGGAACTTTTTCAATCAGCTGCTTGAATATCTGTCGAGGAATGGTAGACCATTCTACCTTAAGAACCGAAACTAGAGAGGGTAGTGCTGTTGGATTCTGGTGTCCGGGTCGAAGCTGACGTAAATCATCCAGAAGGTGTTCCATTGTGTTGAGGTCGTGATTCCAGGCAGGCAAGTTCATTTCAGGAATGTTCCTGTCGACAAACGTTATCCTCTGACTAATCTTTCTTTATATCTAAACAAGAAGTGAAATACCAATTTTCATAAATGTAGCTTAAATTTTTTTTAATGCAACGAGATATTTTCTTAATTTTAATCTCTTACGCACTCCCTTAGGGGTTGAATTTCTATAAACAACGAAACACGTGTTTTCTTATTTCTAACCGAGGAGTCAAATACCAGTTGTCACAGATGTAGACTTAAAAATCCTTTAGTAGTTCTTTAGTAATTATTTATTTAAAAAAATCTTTCACCCAATATTTTACCCTCTTAGTGGCTGAATTTCCAAAAATGCTGTAACATGTATTTTTTTCTGACTGAGAAACCAAATACCACTTTTCGTAGTCCTAGCTTCAAAATTCCCTTAGTAGCGACGTACTTTCAGAAATAATTGCATCCCCTGTTTCGCCTCCTAAGGAGTGGAATTTCGGACAATCCCTTCTTACACGACGCCTACAGTATAAGATCCACACCTTCTCCAAACTTAAAGTTTGTGTCCTTAGCGGTTTGGACTGCGCCATGATCAATCAGTCAGGACATTGCTTTTTATATGTAAAAGAAGACTGATTACAATGCTGATTATAGGCATTGAATAAAAGAATACATGTTGACAACTGAAGACGAGCTAATGTGTTAGAACTCGTTAATAGTATAATATGAAACAAATACACAGGGTGAACTGGTTAAAGATTCTTTTATCGTTTGTTTCTCTAAGAACGCTGACCGTCATACACGACGTTTATAACTGATTTACTGGTGCATTTTAAGTGGTTACACGGTGAGCGTGCACTTGAGGTTATCGCGTGACATCGTTCAATTTCGGAGAATGTGTTACGGTTGAATGACCTGAGCACGCCAGATAAGGGACATCCTATCCACTCCCGCAGGACAAATTCATGCACAGGTAACTGCCGTCGATTTCCGAGATAATCACTGCCTCAATATTCTCAATGGATCGCAGGGAGAAGCAGGCAGGTACTGATTCGCCAGTGACTCTCCTTACCAGCGTTGAGACTGTTAACAGAAATTTAAATCGAAAAGCTCAACGCCTCTGTTACTTTCTTTGCAACAGTAGCAAACATACTCGAAACACCTATCTGCCAAAAACATTTGCGACGCTTAGAATCTGGAAGAATATAAAAAAAATAATCGTACAAAAATTTGAACAGTTTCGTTTCAGACTGCATAGCAAGCAACTTCAACCGCTAATTGTAATACCATTTGCATCTCACACACCATAAAAATAACTAAATGGTTGTGAAACTGTAACTATTTTTGTTACATGTTATTTAATTTGTCTGAGTAAAATAGCTCAAACCAAGCGATGACTTCCATCAACTTGCATATGTGACAAAATAACACACTTTGAAAATCAAGTTTGGGAAGGAATGGAAACATATTTGTGAACAAACAGTTGCTTTCTCGAATAATTGTTTGCCGTCTGAGAATGCGTCTCTCAAGCTTCATTATTTGTTTATGTTATAAGTAACTTAGTAACCACAAGTGACAAAATTTGCGCATTAAACTTGAATCTTTGACATTCAATTTTTATTTGAAACAGTAAATTTTTAGATGTTGTGCTCTAGCCATAGCTTTGAAGCAGCAAATAAGTGTTGACGTACTGGAAAACAAATTTCTTCTTTAAGTATTATTTAAAATAGTTTCCTTAAATAATTGCCGTTATCTATCATTTTTGTTTTAATCTTCTCATTGCCCAACTAGGATGACCTACCAGCTTCATTATCTTATCTTTGGTCATTTCCTGTTTTTTCCCGTAATCCATCTTTTTTCCACGTTGCCTTTCCCTTTGTCCACTATGTTCCTGATTTCGTATTTTTCTTCTGCCTTGAAAGCCTTCACATTTAGTGCTTGATTCTGGAAACAATTTTGGTTGCTTCCAGTACTTTAATTCGGTTTCTTTTTACTTTCCGTATTTCTGTAATCCATGCTTCCCTATAAATACAAGAACATTTGATTCGTTAGTTTTCTCACTAATTAGGCTAGAGGTGACGAAAGACGATTAACGATCGCTTTACGGTTAATTCTGATATTTTCTTTATATTTCGGTAGATCTTCTCATTACG
This sequence comes from Schistocerca americana, assembly GCF_021461395.2. Classification (NCBI taxonomy): domain Eukaryota; kingdom Metazoa; phylum Arthropoda; class Insecta; order Orthoptera; family Acrididae; genus Schistocerca; species Schistocerca americana. Next base: position 319,395,497 of record NC_060121.1, on the reverse strand, counting down.
TCTGATTTTTCCAGTTATTCATCTTTCAAGTATCTCTAATCTTCACAGCTTATTGTTTATCACGAAGCATTCACGCTTGTATAAATATTTTTGCCTTACCAATGTAACAGAGTTATATTTATTGCTAGCATTTCTTGTATGTACGAACCACTATGGAGTCAGCTTATTTCAAATGCTTCTCCTTTCTATTCTTCCCTGTTTGTCTCATCATTCCTCGATGTTATCTATTCCTTCTTCTGACCAAGTGAATCCGATCTTCTTGCGCTTTCGTTGAAACCTTTGGAATCTTGCAATTTCTTTCTTAGTCTCAGTTGTTCCTCAGTGTCTTGTGGAGTTATCAGGAGTTCGTCTATTCTCCTTCCACTTTGTTTGCATCACATGTTATCCATTTTTAATTTACCAAAATGGATGAAGTCTTTTACTCACTGTTAGTATTCATGCTTGGATGTGGCCATAGAAAGCTATTGTTTTCCTAATCGTGTCTACAATTCTTTTTCAATATGTGTAAGAAGTTCACAATTACGACTCCTGCTTTCATGCCTTCCTTCTCCGAAATGTCTTGTTGATTTACCTCTCCTGCATACTTGACCCTGTTAGTTCTCTCAATTTTTGCAAGTTCAGTTTTCATAGCCTTCGGACTGCCTTAATGTTTGTCGTAAATTTAGTTTTTCTCGTAGGAGATTGCTAAGCCGGCTTTTTCGTCCTGTTCTTTCAGCAATTCTTTCTAGCGGACGTTCCCATTGAGTCTGAAAAAGAAAAGCTAGTTCTTCTGCAAACAGTATATTTGTACGTTGTCCCTTTTGTAAACTAATCCTCTTCATTGATCTGACTTTCTCCTAATGGCATTTTCGATTCCATTGTGACTGCATAGGAGGAAGCCGGCTACTGTAGCCGAGCGGCTCTAGCCGCTTCAGTCCGGAACCGCGCTGCTTCTACGGTCGCAGGTTCGAATCCTGCCTCGGGCATGGATGTGTGTGTGTTCTTAGATTAGTTAGGTTTAAGTAGTTCTAAGTCTGGGGGACTGATGACCTCAGATGTGAAGTCCCATAGTGCTTAGAGCCATTTGAACCATTCGGAATATTGAATTCCCTAAGAATTTCCGAAATGAAGACGAGATCTCAGAAACGAGAAAGTCGCCGAAGTGCCTTCAAATAAAGACTTCCGCCAGGCGGGCGAACTTCCCCAACTCCGCCCAGTAATGCCATACGATCATTCATTTTAGCGTTCCGTGCCTCAATCTGTAACAATGGAACCCTTATAGGATAGCTTTGCCTGGCTGTCTGTTCTCAGGAACGAGTAGACGTTTCAAATTCGTCGTATGGTAAGGGCTATGGATCTTTGACGGTACAAAAATTTTAAGCTTGTAAGTCAATGCAGTCAAAAGATGTGGTCATTTGTCATGTATTTTGCAAAACCTGTAGGGTACATCGCGTTGACCTAGAATCATGAAATTTGGCAATGAGCAAAGTTTCACAGTACAAGTAAAGGGGAAAATCCGGAGTTGTTAATTTGTGATCATATCACAAGAAAAAAATATTTTTGTCATTTGTTATCCGACTTGAAACTTGTAATTAAAAGGTTCTTGAAAGTCTTGGGACTCTCTGGGTCCGGTATCTAGTCAGTATCATGGCGATAACATGCAAAAATCGTCAATACCCTTGATTCTCAGAATGGATAAACTGTCTGTTTCTACGTGCACCGGGCCAATCTTTTATATAATGAGGATAGTAGGAAATGTGGAATGAAGTAGGAGTGTGCAAATAAAGTCGTGGAACCAGTGGACGAATTTTTATATTTAGGGCAGTTGAACACAATGTGGTTAGATGACGTTAGAAAACATGTTGGAGCAATGTGGATGTGAATAGCTGAAGATCTGTATGGAGGTATCTGTAAGTGGCCTTTTTCCACCAATAGAGATTCAGTGCGTAGATTCTACGTCCAAGTGACTGCGCTGGCATAGAATGTCGCAGAAAAAAAATGGTTCAAATGGCTCTAAGCACTATGGGACTTAACATCTGACGTCATCAGTCCCCTAGAACTTAGAACTACTTACACCTGATTAACCTAAGGACATCACACACATCCATGCCCGAGGCAAGATTCGAACCTGCGACCGTAGCAGCAGCGCGGTTCCGGACTGAAGTGCCTAGAACCGCTAGGCAAGAAGGTCGCAGAACGCGATTGAAAATATCCTCAACGCGTTTAGAAGGTTTAAATCTTAATCATAAGGGGGAACTACATGTGTTACTATAGTGTGTGTGTGTGTGATGTGTGACCACTTTTGGAGAACCTGTGTAACTTCCTAGTGGAGAAACAAAACACTGTTTCACAACATGGTAAATGCAGTGTGGTACATTGATAGCGACTGGGCCAAACATGTCACGAAATTATCATCAGACGAAAAAATGAGAAGAGCAAATCTGTTCGACCGTGACGGGGGAAAACAGATCGCACTATGGATGGCCCACTGGATGACACTGCATAGCTAAAATTGTTAGAAAGTGCATTTTTAAATTGGTACCCCCAATTTTTATTACATATTCGTATAGTACCTAAATAAATAGGAATGTTTGATTTGGAATATCTGTTTCGCCTTCTGAAGGATGGCACTGTAATATTCTCACAAATTTAGCAATGCACCAGATAGCACTGGGTGAAATTCATTACTTTAGTTAGGTATGATAAAATGCTTGTCCAGTCTTGATCCACCCCACCCCCTGATTTCTTCCTTCCTCTCCAGCTCCTACCCATTGGTGCGCCTCTATCGCTGTATCCCTCCCTCTCTCCACATCCACATCCTCCATCTCCTTCATCACGGCAATTTCCAGCTGTGCTGTAAAGATCCGTATTTCTAGCTCGCCGGGGTGGCCGCAAACCGTAGCGCTCGCCCTGCCAGGGCCCGCAGCAGTAGCTGAGAATCGAACCGGGCGCCGCGCCAGACGCATCCAGCTACTCCGCCGGCCCGAGTTCTCGAGACGTAGACGCAGAAACGACGGAGGCGACTGCGCGGCAAGTAGAGAGCGATTGCGCACGCGGCTTCCAGGATCAATATGACGCCGGCGTCGGAGGCCGAAGCCCCGGGACGTAACAGTACAGTAGGCGGGACCGCGCAAAGGCTTGCGTCGCGACGCGCGCCTCTTGCTAGCCCTGCGCCAGGGGTTTGTCGATAGCACGTGGCTGCCACGGGACTACTCACCACGTGTCTAGTCAGCCATCTGCGGCCCCGAACGACGAATTTCTGCACGCGTCGCCAAATATTCGGCGTACTACGCGACGGATAGTACACGGTTTTAACCAGTCTCTTAACACGGAACACCGACGGCGCAAAGGTGAAAAAAATCATACTTCGCAGCAGCTGAAGTGACTTTTGGCGTCGAAGAGCAGTTGCTTTCTATTCTACCTCGGCGTAAGTCATTCGTCTAAGGTTACTTTGAAACTGATGCTGCTGCAACGTAGTTTCTGTTGAGCCTTTTAAAAGGTACGTTGCACTTAAGTGATTTAAAACAAAGTTGGCTTTGTTAAACCACAATGACGTTAAGATTGCTCAGCACGTTTGAGGAATTTATCTCAACAGTTTACTGACACGATGACATTGACTAGAGCTCTCATTCTAAAAGAGCTGTAGATTGTCAGTAATATTAGATCCTCGACAGTAAGCGATGTTTCTGTACATATAGGCAGTCATTTTTCCCTCGTTCTGTTTGGGGAGTGGAACAGGGGGTGAAGATGCTAGTTGTGGTACGAGGTACCCTCCGCCACGCACCGTATGGTGGATTGTGGAGTATGTATGTAGATGTAGATATCATGATATTTTCCTTATGGAAACGAATAACGCTGCAGATATCTCGTGAACAAATGTTTGTCGCCCAATTACCGACGATCTTCTCGACTATTAAAGGAACTGTGAAACAATATAAGCTGCTAAATTAGCGCGTGGCAGCGTAAGGAACTGCGTACTATTGTGTTCCTTTTGTTGTGCCGTACTTGGAATGGAACGTGCCGCCACGCGAAACACAGCTGACGGTTTAATTTCACACGTAGGAATGCGAGTGTGAATGCGCATGCGCGATACGTGGCAGTTCCTCTCAGACACCGCGAGATGGCCTAGGCGTCGCGTAGCGCGGTCTCTGCGCTGCTGTTTTCTGCCGCAGACACCAGTCGCTGTAGCGAAGATGCGCTGGGCCGGAAAATACGGGTCAGCGCGCTTTTGTGTTCGACTGCGGTCCTTTACCTTTTTACGCTTGTATAAGAAGAGGGGAATCATCTACGTGACAAGACTGAAACTGTCGCAGCATTGAAAATCTTGCACTTGTAAATTCTAGTGAGGATAACAAGAATTAAATAAGATGCGGAGGTCCAGCTCTGCAGAGGTCTTACCGTAAGTCATTCCACTTCCAGGGTAATTTTATAAAGAATGAATCGCAGCAGGAAAGATTTTGTCTATACAGCAGTTGTCGTCTAGAGGCTTTCTGAGCGTGTGAGGGACGCTATAGCTCTTAGAAATCCACGCCTGTCTTGTAATTGAATGTTGCCACTCCCCTCTCCCCTTGGTCCCTCTCCTGCATCACCACCATTTGTAAATACTAGACGTTATCCAGGTCGGTGATTTATCTAAATGTAATGCGACAGATGATTTTCAAACAATTGTAATTTCAAATGATTAAAAGGCTTTTTCTTTATATCCTGTAGATTGTCAGAATTTGGCCTCAAACAAGATTTTATACCATATTAAAAAGAATTGAAAAAAAAACAGATTTGTGATATTGGTGTATTGTGTTATTGCAGGGAATCAAAACGAGCATGAAATAGTTCAAAAATTATTCTTAATAATGCATATAGTTATTCTCTGTGGAACTCCTTCTTGGTAAGTTCTATAATTTTATTTAAAGCTTACTCTTGGGAATATGAAGTGTTTCGTGTTAAGTTCTATGTTGGTAACTACGTTTTCGGATGTTTACTTCACAGTTAAATACTTTGGTGCTGATAACGCTCGATACCATATCCTTTTTTTGTGTTTTGCAAATAAAATGTTGGTATCTACATACGAGCACATTTTTTTCCCATGAACATATTCCTTCTTCAGGTTTCATGTTGAGTAGCACACAAATTTTATTGCACACGCTGATACAGTTAGACCAATGCGGAATGTACAATAATATCGGAGGAATGATTTTGTTTTGACTATTTGTAACCATGAATTAGACGCTGGGAACCTCCCACGTATTACTGCATATTTGGTGTTGCAAAATTCGTACAAAATTTCAGTACTTCTCGGTGTCGGATGTTGATGAACTTCTGAACGGAAGACAATTTTGAAATTCAGTGACAGTACTATCAGCTTCATTTCGAACTTGATATTCGTCAGTCAGTAGAATACATATATTCTGCTTCTGATAAATGTTTGGCAGTTTCCAATACTTTCTTCATTTGTACTACCCTGCTTGTATTCGGGTAAATGTCCAAATATGACTGGAGCACAGATGATAAGTTATGCTGTTGTCTCGTTTTTTTGGGGGGGGGGGTGTAGGAGGAGAGGAGAGAATAATGTCTTTCGTGTTTGTGCAATAATTTGAGCTACTCTTCAGGTATACTCTTACGATCTGGCATTTTTCTTTATAACATATGGCCATATGGACCAAAGTTCTTAGACCGAGAGCGAAATTGTGTAATGTACAGAATGCTGATAAAAGAAATTTCCCAAAATTGTGTGATTAAAAAACGCGGTAACTGCTATATTATATATAGATGTGTAGCATTACCGCGAAAGGTTCCAAATCAATGTGCGTAAGTCACACATAGAAAAGAAGTGTGCTGTAAGTAACCCTACACCTCGATATTTGGAAGTTCCGTTTTTATCCCTGATATCGAAGAGCAAATCGTTTTCCTATCTATACTCACGAAGTGAATGCTGAGTTTCCTTACGAATGAGTTCATATTATTAAGGACAAACCCCTCGAGCAACAAGAGATTGTTGACCAATGAGTAGCATTAAGTTTGCGAGCTGCCACACAAACAGTAATGACTATACTTTTCTGGTTTAAGTGTTCTTTGCTGAAGCTTAATCTAACCAGAAATAAAAAAGACACACAGGCAGTGAACATCACTCTTACATCGCGTATAACAGCATTCAGTTTCTTAAGAAGATCCTGAACGTGTTGATTCTAAGATAGCTTTTGCTCTAGCTTCGGTCTCAAGAATTCCGAATCATCGACTTCGATGTTTATTTGATCATCCTGCGCTACTAAAACTTCGCCTTTGTGAGTGTTCTGATGTGGAAATTGCATGTAATGAACTTTTTTTGCAGTTAAGCGACAATATGGTCCCTACAAACAATAAGCTGATATAGCCCACTGACCTATTTTGGCAATCATCCACATTATTGTCGACGTCTTTCACAGTGCTACGTACCATGTGATTCCGTACAAATAGAAAACTTCTTAATCAAGTAATTCTTGTTACGTTGATGGATCCGTGCGCAGTGTATTACCTTTCTTAATTAGCTTAGGTGGTCACACGTTAGCAATATTAGAGCTTTCTGTTGACCAGTCCGTTCTGAGTCAAATTTAGATCGATGACATTCCGTGAAAGCATAAATTAACTCCTGATTAAGAGGTAAAACTGCAACACGTTCAGGGATGTCGTCATGATGTTAATTGTACGTGCGCGTTTCATTGCATCATTAAGCTACTATCTCTTCATTGCATCATTAAGCTTCTATCTCTGTGGATCGGCGAGGAAAAAGTACTCCTGATAGTACAGTTATAAACAGAGTGTAATCGACTAGGTGTTAGTGGATCTCGCTTCAGTTGTTACAATTTATGGAAGTTGCACGTTTGTACTACGAAGAAACTTCTGAAAATGGACAGAGCCGAATATTTTTTTTACAAAAGCGACATACGATATGCCTCCCTCCCCATCTCTCCCTCAATCATTAGTTACTTCCCCTTGCGCTCTAGTAAGACCGTCAAAATAAACCTAAAAATAGGGACCGTGGAAACGGGTTGTTCTTTCCTTCTAAAATAAGTACTACATAGGCTTTGCTCGGTAACAGACCAAAAATTTCCGAAATTTATTCCAGTGTCCGGTACAAACTGGAGAATCAATTCATTTACGTCTAAAGAAACTCGTGAAATCTTTAACAGCTTTTAATGAAAGCAGAAAGAGCTACATCTGTTGTGCTGATCTAACTTCAGTAAAAATGTGCTGTCTATTAAACAAGTCTAAAGAATAAGAATATAAATTTTTTTTAAGTTTTAATAAAGGAACTTCTTAATTCAATGATCTTCAAATTTCCATTTTCCATCGGAGAAGTTGGACAAACACACACACAAAAAAAAAATCAACTGAAAGGGGGGCTCCATATGGTTCCCAAGTTGTACAGCGACCGTAAACCATAAAATTACCAAATAAGCAGCAACCAGTTGCAAGATCATGTTTTCTTTATTTAATTTTACATATCGATTTCAACTGATTAACAGTCTTCATCGGTGCTTTCAACGTGTATGTTCCCTGAGTAATAACTGTCTTAAACAGATGTCAAACACGTTGAAAGCACCGATGATGGCTGTTAATCAGTTGAAAGCGATATGTAAAATTAAATAAAGAAAACATGATCTTGCGACTGGTTGCTGCTTATTTGGTAAAAAAACGTCACTTTGTATTGACTTGTTAAACATAAGACACTGTTCGATTGCGTAAGTTGTATGTTAAAAGTGTAGAAAATTCAGCAGTAATTAGTTAAATTTTAGAAAATTTGCCATGGAAACGTGTGGAAAATTGATAAGCAGTCAAAAATTTTGTACATGCAACTGAAAAGGAAAATAAATCATTGTGCGTGACACGAAAGAGAAATATCATAGCCGGCCTCAGTGACCGGGCGGTTCTAGGCGCTACAGTCTGGAACCGCGCGACCGCTACGGTCGCAGGCTCGAATCCTGCCTCGGGCATGGATGTGTGTGATGTCCTTAGGTTAGTTAGGTTTAGTTAGTTCTAAGTTCTAGGGGACTGATGATCTCAGAAGTTAAGTCCCATAGTGCTCAGCCATTCGGACCATTTTTGAGAAATATCATATTAAAAAATCCTGCACAGTTCCTACAATTTTGCTGTGGGCTACATCTACTGACAATTTTTCTTTTGGATAAAAACATCACAATGAATTTATTATAGCCTTTAAGTTAGCGAAATGTTTCAAAATAGAATATGAATCTACTTATTTCAAGATATCGCTTTCAGTGACTGAAATCGAGAGTCCACACAGTCGTTCTTGAGAAAGTATTGACCCACGGCATGTCTGTTTGGAAAAAGAACATCTTTAAAATATTTTTCGCTGCTTGTAGACGGTGACGCGAAAAAACTTCCCAGCCTTAGCTTGTTACTAACTTTTTTTATTTTCTTGTGCTTCTCTTTTTTGATAAAATGCACCAGATAGTCAGTTTTCCTCTCAGACATTTTATTCAGACAGTAAAAATAAAGAACGTTGGGGGTGAAAAGTGCTTGATATCCGGATTCTGAACAGTGTACTAGCATGGAACAAGAGCCAGTTAGGCAGTGGCGAAAGAGGATGGAGGCGCCGCAGCTGAATGATAGCGTTCCCGATTTTTACGCAGACGCATGTCACTGAACTAGCATAAGTTGAAAAGTTTTCTACCAAACTGGGAGCTGCACGAGATGTTTCATTTATTTATCTATGAACATGAAAGGGTCGATCGCAGTTAACAGAAATTGCCACGTGTGAAAGTATACGGATAGCAGAAACATACCTAGAGTACGCGAAAGAACTTGCCCTTTTCTAGCAGTAGTGTATCATAGGTCTGTTGACGAACGACGCGTTCCAAATAATTGGTAAAAGCGCAGGTCCTTACCGTTCTCAAGAAAGGTCGCCGAACAAACAACTCTACGCCTGTATCCGCGACGTTGATCTGTTGTAGGATTTTGGAACATATGTTACGCTCGCGTGCTATGACATTTCTGGAGACCGAAAATCTTCTCTATAGGGTTCCGAAAACATCGACCGTGTGAAACCCAGCTCGCTCTGTTCGTTCACGAGACCCATAAAGCGGTAGACACCGGCGCCCAGACACATGCCGTTTACCTTGATTTCCGTAAGCCATTCGGTACATCCCCGTGCGGCCGCAAAATGAACAAAATACGGAAGCACGGAATATCAAACCAACCGTGCAGTTGAACAGAAGGCGCTGCTAGCATGCGGGCTGCACTCAGCCCTTGTGAGATCAGTTGAGGAGCCACTTGATTGAGAAATGCGGCTCCGGTCACGAAAACCGACAACGGTGAGCTAATCACATGCTCCTTTCCGCATCCAGTGACGCATATTGGCTGAGGATGACATGGTAGTCGGTTGCCACCGCTGAGCCTTCCGAGGCCGGACGGAGAGTCTAGTAGGTAATGTCGGAAGTTCTAGGAGGCTTTTCGCGGATGATGCTGTTGTATACAGAGAAGCCGGTGTCGCGTTGCTAGAAAATTCTAGCGAAATACAGGAAAACCTGCAGATGATCGACCTTAGTGCAGGGAATGACAATTGATCCTCAACATAAACAAATGTAAAACAAAAGTATTGCGAATACAAAGGCAGAAAGAATTTCTTTTGTATGATCACGAGATCGCAGAACAATCACTGGAAGTAGTTACTTCAATAAAATATCTATGAGTATCCGCACGGAGCGATTGAACGGCCATGTAAAATTAATGGCGTTGTAAGGCAGATGCCTGACTGACATTGACTGGAAGAATCCTCAGGAAATTCAGGCCATAAACAAAAGAAATAGCTTCAAAACTCTAGTTCGACTAACACTTGAATATTAGTCTGGGACCCGTACCGGAATGGATTGATCGAGAAGATCCGAAGAGCAGCAGTACGTTTCACTACAGGTTCATTTAATAAGCGCGAAAGCGTAACGGATATGGTCAGCCAAGTCCTGTGGCAGACGCTGCAAGAGAGGCTCTCTGCATCACAGTATAGTCGGAGAGCGTACGTTCCTTCTACGTTTATCTCGCGAAAAGACCATGATGATTAAACCAGAGAGACTGGAGTGCGTACGGAGGCATACCAGTAGCCGTTCTTCCCACGAACTATACACGACTGGAACAAAAGGGCAAGTGAAAGTGGTTCACAAAGCGCCCACCGCCACATACCGTAAGGTGAATAAAGGTGTAGATGCAGAAACTTGTCTGCAAATGAATCGCTGCTGACTCCAGTATCAAATAGTTTCGTAGTATATATATTTGGAAACGTAAACCATTATGGAATGTCTTGGCCATCATGTCGATTCACTCGTGTGAGTTTTCGCTATTAACTGATGCACCTTGTATATAAATGTTGCACTTGGCCGCCTCTGGCGTCCCTAAGCGGCAGAAATGGAGTTCTGCTTCCGTTAAGTGACTTCTTTTCTTTGCACGTAATATACGGAATTAGGGCCGGCCGCTGTGGCCGAGTGGTTCTAGGCGCTTCAGTCCGGAACCGCGCTGCTGCGACGGTCGCAGGTTCGAATCCTGCCTCGGGCATGGATGTGTGTGATGTCTTTAGGTTAGTTAGGTTTAGAGGACTGATGACCCAAAGTGCTTAGAGCCATTTGAACCATACGGAATTAGGTTGTGAAATTTACATACTGAACGTCTTTGGCTCTTCGGGTGACAGGTGTAGTCATTCTATATTGGCAGGTTGTAATTTCGTTCAGAACGGTGGCAAAAGTAGCGCCTACTTTAGCATTCCATTCATATGTCTACACGGTAGTATAAATTCATTTCGGAGCAGCAAAATACCCATAGATATTTATTCTGTAGATTTCAGCTTGAATGAGAATGCTCCATTTTAGTACTAGAAAACAGATTTTATCTGTGTAAGGAAGTTGCGTCAGATGTTCAGCTATGGCGGACGGCCGGTGCCGTGATATTGATGTCCGTCGTCATTAACTACTGTGTCTCACAGCTCGCTAAATACTTAACGCAATTGTTGAAATAATGAGGTGTCATTGATATAAAGGCTGGAACGGGTATAAATGCAGGTGTCCCTATTGGTGAATGAGGACAGTGTACTGAACAACATTACATTAATATTTACGTCATTTGCAGACTAATAATTATAACTATAACAAGTTATATGTTTTTAGGATGGGTAGTGTAGTACCTCCAAGTGCATTTCCCCTGGACAACGGGCCAGTTGAAATGTACACTCCTGGAAATGGAAAAAAGAACACATTGACACCGGTGTGTCAGACCCACCATACTTGCTCCGGACACTGCGAGAGGGCTGTACAAGCAGTGATCACACGCACGGCACAGCGGACACACCAGGAACCGCGGTGTTGGCCGTCGAATGGCGCTAGCTGCGCAGCATTTGTGCACCGCCGCCGTCAGTGTCAGCCAGTTTGCCGTGGCATACGGAGCTCCATCGCAGTCTTTAACACTGGTAGCATGCCGCGACAGCGTGGACGTGAACCGTATGTGCAGTTGACGGACTTTGAGCGAGGGCGTATAGTGGGCATGCGGGAGGCCGGGTGGACGTACCGCCGAATTGCTCAACACGTGGGGCGTGAGGTCTCCACAGTACATCGATGTTGTCGCCAGTGGTCGGCGGAAGGTGCACGTGCCCGTCGACCTGGGACAGGACCGCAGCGACGCACGGATGCACGCCAAGACCGTAGGATCCTACGCAGTGCCGTAGGGGACCGCACCGCCACTTCCCAGCAAATTAGGGACACTGTTGCTCCTGGGGTATCGGCGAGGACCATTCGCAACCGTCTCCATGAAGCTGGGCTACGGTCCCGCACACCGTTAGGCCGTCTTCCGCTCACGCCCCAACATCGTGCAGCCCGCCTCCAGTGGTGTCGCGACAGGCGTGAATGGAGGGACGAATGGAGACGTGTCGTCTTCAGCGATGAGAGTCGCTTCTGCCTTGGTGCCAATGATGGTCGTATGCGTGTTTGGCGCCGTGCAGGTGAGCGCCACAATCAGGACTGCATACGACCGAGGCACACAGGGCCAACACCCGGCATCATGGTGTGGGGAGCGATCTCCTACACTGGCCGTACACCACTGGTGATCGTCGAGGGGACACTGAATAGTGAACGGTACATCCAAACCGTCATCGAACCCATCGTTCTACCATTCCTAGACCGGCAAGGGAACTTGCTGTTCCAACAGGACAATGCACGTCCGCATGTATCCCGTGCCACCCAACGTGCTCTAGAAGGTGTAAGTCAACTACCCTGGCCAGCAAGATCTCCGGATCTGTCCCCCATTGAGCATGTTTGGGACTGGATGAAGCGTCGTCTCACGCGGTCTGCACGTCCAGCACGAACGCTGGTCCAACTGAGGCGCCAGGTGGAAATGGCATGGCAAGCCGTTCCACAGGACTACATCCAGCATCTCTACGATCGTCTCCATGGGAGAATAGCAGCCTGCATTGCTGCGAAAGGTGGATATACACTGTACTAGTGCCGACATTGTGCATGCTCTGTTGCCTGTGTCTATGTGCCTGTGGTTCTGTCAGTGTGATCATGTGATGTATCTGACCCCAGGAATGTGTCAATAAAGTTTCCCCTTCCTGGGACAATGAATTCACGGTGTTCTTATTTCAATTTCCAGGAGTGTAGATACGTGGACGAAAACAGTCTGTCTTTGCTGACTGGGGTTGTCGACTTACTGTTGCAGTTACGACTGTGCAGAAAACATCAGATAGTAAATTATGTGACATGTTTACGGGAAGACTGTTCGATGCAGAGAAAACACAACTAACATTTGTGTAGATATTACTGTACAATACACAAAAATATCTGCACTGCGCCCGTTACACCCTCTAAATTAAATGATGAATCATCCAACAAAAACTGTGATGGAAATAAGTTTTTGACAAAGAATACAGCAGCTACGCACGCACTGCTAACGAACTTCTCAAATGTTTTTCCCTCTACCCCAATGATTATGGACAAGTTGGCATAAAATGATGATGAATCTGGCGAGGGAAATCTCTCTTTCGATGGAAGAAAGGTAAACGTGCTAAATTTCAGATTGGCATTAACAGAAATTATTGAAACAGATACATGCGAAAAAAACTTCTTGTTAAAGATTACATGGATTACTCGTAAATTTGTGCCACTGAAAACCCTGATTCATTTATCTAATAAATTCTCATATTGGTGAAAGGAAGGTAAAAAAATCCCAATTTTCACTATTTTTTGTGCTTTAGTTATGGTATTTTACACCAGTTGGGCTTTATCTTGTGACTGTAGCTCATTTCATTGCAGCCAGCTTCCCATAATTTTTGTGATAATGTTTGTTAAACTGAATAAGAGCATAATTGTGTGGGGCAGCGCCAAAACTTCAAAGCAAACCCAAAAGATGGGAATCCACTACGTAACTAGAATAAACCGTTTTTCTTTCGTCTATGACATTAAAACTTTCTTCGTATAAATGTTCATATTTTTTTGTATTTTAAAGGATGATTTTTCTACTGTTTCAGCACCGGTAGACGGCTTGGATCCAATGCGTTGGCAAGGTAAGCACAACAACTCAAACGAGAGAGAGACAGAGAGAGAGAGAGAGAGAGAGAGAGAGAGAGAGAGAGAGAGAGAGAATTGATATAATACCGTTAATTACACTGGCATGCAAACCTGTGCTGCTCTGCTTCGAGTAAAGCTCTTAATCCTCAATTAGAGCGCCTACACGAGCTGTAAGTAACGCTCTCTGCCATCTAGCGGCCATACGCTGAACTGCGTCGCTGTACAGACAAGCTGCCTGCATGCTGGCGCCACTGCAGGCAAGAAGTAATATGACTGGCTTTCGGTACGAAGATAGACAATTACAGTTGACTCACTTAGTCTTAATTGGAGTACACCAGCATCCAGGATAGGACCTTCTCATCCGTTCTGTCTCCTTTAAAAGTTGTCAAGTTATCTCTAAATCGGTTTCCCCAAATATGATCTGCCGCTTGTTTTATATTGTTTTTTTGGCTTTCCCTCTTAACGGATACTGTTTTATTATGACTGTTACATTTTGTATACTCAGTTCAGCTCGTATGTCATCATTTCTCTCTTTATCCATCAAAGTATATCCAGCCACGTATTCAATGATTCTATTCTCTATTCATCTCTCTTCTTAATAGTCCAGATTTCGCATCCGTAACATAACAGATCTTTCGTAGGAAGTTCTCACTGTGGGCTTTCTGTCCCAATGTTCCGCGTGGAGTTCCACTGTTTGCCCTATATGTAAAACTGCACGCTAAATATTTTAACGTATTAACTTGCTCTATAAACTCCTTGTCAATTTCAATCTTAACTTGCATGGACTGGCGTCCTAAGAATGACACTGATATTGTCTTTATGATGGAGACGTTCAGATTGTATTCGCTGGCTGTTTTGCTTAAAGACAGTTTCCTGTAAGTCATTTTTATTCTGCCTTATTATTACTTGGTCGTTAAAAAAATGTAGTGTACTAACATCCACATCGTTAATTTTGAAGTGTTTCAATTTCTGTAACAAAGTTCTGGTTACATAGTTTATACACCTATTAAAAATAGTGGGTGAGAAGGGACACCCTCTTCTAACTTCTTGGTTTATTTAAGCCATATTATGTCTGCTGCCTGCAATTTTATCTGTATTTTGTTATTCAGATGTACAGCTCTTATGAGATGGGTATCTCTGTTTCTTAAAATTTCCCGCGATTTGTTTCGATTTACTGTACGACACGTCTTTTCCTAGTCAATAAAGGCAAGAAAAGTTGATAAATTGAATTCACGAAGCTTTTCTAATAGTTGCTATGGTGAAGTTACAGTCCAAGCATGATCTGCGTTTTCGAAAACCATGTTGGGCATCAGGCAGTAGAGTTTCAGCGATTGGCAACAGTCGTTTTGTTAAAATTCTAGCATAAAGTTTATAACATGAATTCATAAGGCTCATACGAGGCGTTACTGCATCCTGCAGTTCTTCCAGCGTTAGGAAGTCTACATTCCTATCTTATTCAGACAGAACGACCTGTGTATCTTGCACATCCGTCCAGTGTGTTTTGTAGTATTGTAACCAATTACATTCAGATATTGTGTTTATCTGCGGATTGTTCTTACCTTCTTTGTTTAAATGTTTGATTATTTTGTATGTTGTCTCTCGTCTTGCTCTTACATCATATTCAATAGCTGTAATATATTTATCCCAACTAAAGGTTTTCGAGTTGACTTTCCTTTTGATTAGAGCTGATTTCCCTTTATAATCTGGTCTCAGATGTCGTTCTGGGGAATTCAACATTTTTAAGAAGTCATGTTTCTTATCATGAATTACATTACGTGTTTCATCATCCCAGTATCCCAGACCCATTTTGAAAAAAAAAAAAAAAAATCCTTTCTTGTGCCAAGTGCTTGTGTTGCTACCTTAATTAGTGCTTCCTTCATATTGTTTCATTCCTGATTGATGCTATTCGCTTCTGTATTTACACTTCTGTTTTCCTCAAGCCTTGTCTGGTATATCAACGGTATACTCTCCCCTCGAAGTAATTGTACCTCAAACGTTGCATCAGCAGTGTTTTCTATCTGTTTTAAGTAGTTTTATTTTTGAGACTAGAAAGGAATGATCTGAAGAGACATCTGGACCTCTGAAGATCCTTGAGTCTTGCACTAAAGACCAAGTAGTCTTATTTGCAATTACGTACTCTATAATTGTTTCAGAGCCTCTAGCTGACCAGTTACATTTGTGGATCCGTTTATTCCTGAAGAATGTGTGTGTTATTCTTAGCTCAATGTTTAAGAGAACGCCTTCAATCTGTATCCATTATCATTTATTATATTTTCCCTTCAGAACCAATAACATTTGCCACGCGGATTTGCCCATCCTTGGATTTAACTCTCCTGCTATTATGACATGATCACTTTTGTTTCTTATGTAGGGTTCTTTCCAAGATATCGTAAAAGTCTTCAGTGACATCACCCCATCCCTCTCCTGGGGCACGTATTCTAGTTACTGACAAATAATCTCCTGGTATCTTTACCGTGACCACAATTATCCATTCATTGATAAAGGTGTAAGAGTGTATTTTGGTTGTTCAAATCTTCTTCCACAGAACAGAACCTCCAGCGCAGACTTTTGAGTGGCTTCGCTGTATATCGTGTCATACCTGTTTATTGTTGTGGAACCTCATGATTTCTTTTCGGTATCCGTTATGATGGCCACGTCAATATCTTGTGAATTTAGTTCATTTTCTGGTTCTACTTATTTTTTAGACTGTGGACATTCCAAGTAGTCGAGTTGAGTACACTGTCTATTCCAAGTCGTTTATCCTGTTGTATGTAAAGGTTCTCTCCCCATTTACCCGTTGGGCTCGTTTTTTCTTTTTTCCTCTCTCCCCTTCTTCTGGAGATTAATTGTCCCCTCTAGGAGTTACGAGTGTAGGCCCTCCGCCCCCCCCCCCCCCCCCATCCCCCTACGTTGTGAAATCCTCTTCGTCTGACTGTCCAAGAGACCTGGCTTGGGTGGCCCTCCCAAGAGCTTAAGGATACAGGGTACTTACAAATGGTGGAAAATTAGAAATTATTTTATGACTTTGTTAAATTCTATAGTCTTTCCTGATTACATTGATATATACATTGTAGGGTTTCAAATGAAAAATGACCTACAGATAAAAATTTTAAAGTTATGGTCATGTAAGCCGCCACACGCCTTTATTTCTGTTACAGAAACCAATATTAGCTAGTATTTACTTTTGTTCACGTGTTACTGAATGTTTGTTGGCCAAGTGCTACGTATATTTGTGGAAGTACATATCCTTTAATGCGCAATAAATACGAACTATGCCACGCATCAAGAAATTCAATAAAAGGAAATTCCGTGGAAACCAGTTCACAAACAAAGCAAGCCACACTGTTGAAAGTAACATATGTACCACTTCTTCAGGGAAGAAACTCCCAAATGGCACACCTCCTGGAGATTCAAATTTTTATGTTAACAATGATGCTGTTTGTAGTAGATTTGTTGTTGTTGATGTGGGCGTCTTGTCTTTTTTGATAAAGGAAGTGGCGAAATGTAAATAATATGATGGTGTAGGCTGTCTGGAAATAACTGAACAACAAAGTAGCATGAAGGGTTTAGCGTCAAAATTAGTTGTTCTGTGTAGATCGTGCAATAAATCTACCTCGAAAATGACTTCGAACATTGTGCATAATTCATATGATGTGAATTTGAAGTTAGTCCATGCAATGCGTGCAACTGGAAAAAGAAAAAAAGGCTGGTCAAACGTTTTGTGGTTTGATGGACCTTCCTTCTCCTCCCAGTAGGTTCAGCAAGTACGTAATACTTTTAGGTGCCTTGACGGTTGTCTAAAGCATCTATGAAATGAAATGTGCAGTAGAAGAAACTGTAAATATTAGTGGAACGAAGGACATTGCTGTAGCACTTGATGGGACATCGCAACGTCGAGGACATCGTTCGTTGAATGGTGTTGTGTGTGCTACTTCTCTGGAGAATGGAAAAGTTGATGTTGAATGCTTATCTAAGTACTGCCACACCTGCCATGGTAACACTGAAGGACATATTGAACATCAGTGTTCTAAGAATTATGATGGTTACAGTGGAGCTATGGAGTGTGAAGGAGCTCTAAAAATATTTCAGAGGTCGGTGCCCGTTTATAACGTTAGATATACGAAGTACCTAGGCGATGGAGACTGTGAAGCTTTCAATAAAATTAATTAGTTCAATGTTTATGGTGATACCTTGGTAACAAAACTGGAGTGTTGTGGACATGTGCAAAAGAGGATGGGTGCTAGATTGAGGAAGCTACGAAGAGAAAAGAAAGTTGCTATCTGATGGAAAATCTCCCTGGCGGAGGCAGATTGACAGAAACCGAAAATATTATTTAAAATTCAGAATATTAAATCACCCGTAACTTCGGAAATATTACAGACGTACAAAATCTAAGAGCAGTTTTGGGATCAGCACAAAAAAAGCTTTTAAGATGAGAGGGACACTTCACACATCAATTCTCATTACTTTTAATTTTCGTAAAATTTTCACTTTGTGAAGATGGCATAAAGTTTTGAAGATACAATACTGGACTCAAGCATGATTGCCGCAACATTAACATACAGAATATCAAATCAAAACACCTTTCAGCCTTCTAAATTTTCAAATTATTTTATTGAGCGACCAGTTTCGGTGATATATTACGCCATCTGCACGCTCCGTAACCGACGTGTAGGAAGATTCCTACCTCTGGTCCAGTCAAAATACGGGCCAACAATCAATGACTGGTGTCCGTAGATTTTTTTTGAGACAGCGATCACTTCTATCACACCTGGTCGGTAGATGATGATTGAAATGACCACTGTCTGAAAACAAATCAATGGATCCAGTCATTGAATGCCGGCCCCTATTTTGACTGGACAGAGGTACGGATCTTCTACATGTCGGTCAGGGGACGTGAAGATGACGTAATATATCGCCAAAACTGGTTGCTCAAACAAACAAAAAATGGAAATTTAGAAGGCTGAAAGGTGTTTCGATTTGACATACTTCACTGAAGAGCCGAGCTTCCGCAACCACCTGTATAAAGATAGACATAACAGAGAAGTTAATATACGTTAGGACAAATTTAATATACAATTGTAAAACTTTGAAGTTAGTACTAATACAAATGAATATAGAGAGAGCCTTCACGTAGCTTAATTGTGCTGTTAAATATAATTTTGTACATCGTGTTGTGATATTACACCGCTGAAACTGCTTATAAATACCTTTTGGATAGACGCCAAGCTTTACTTGATTGAGTGCTGATGTGGTAGGTCACGTAGGCACGCAATAAGTTCAATTTCTGTGAATTCGAACAAAATGCAGGTTGGCAGCAATGTATGTACATGTCCGACATCAATCATTGACGACTTCCGTGAATTGTTTACAAAATGAATGCTGAGATACGAAGACATAGTTTATCAGTAATTACATTTTTCAAAGTTACAAAATCTTGACAGAGCAAGTGAGCTTCGGGATTAGAGACATGAAATTGACTGCTTATATCAAATTCATCATATTACGTTGATGAAACCCATAGTTAGGAATTCGCCATGCTGTATCGAATGGGCGCTCAAGAAATTATTTTCATCGACCCCACAATTTGGAGTTCATTACAGTACGCTTGTGCCAACCTACAATGTTTCTGGGGGTAGGCTAGATGCGGATATGGTATGTGGTGAAGGGTACATAGCGTAATAGCGTCATTCTTACCCTGCCATACACCGCCACGTCCCCAGCGTTGACAATGCGTCTCCGTACGAGATCAAAAATTCTTTCATTTTAGCATCGTGGTTATTACATGAGATACATGTAGGCCGAAACACTGTGTATGACTCGTTTCGGAACGTGAGTTCTTTGGGCTTTGTAAGTAAAGCATACCCGCGACGCATAAAGTATTTGGTTCAAATGGCTCTGAGCACTATGGGACTTAACTTCTGAGGTCATCAGTCCCCTAGAACTTAGAACTACTTTAACCTAACTAACCTATCACACACACCCATGCCCGAGGCAGGATTCGAACCTGCGACCGTAGTTGTCGCGCGGTTCAAGACTGTAGCGTCTAGAACCGCTCGGCCACCCTGGCCGGCATAAAATATTTCTTGTAGCGTATCTCCTTGCAGTTCGTTCAACATTTCTGGGACACTCTAGCTGACTAAACAAGCCTGTGACTTCCACTGCGACTCTGTGATCACGGAACCCTCATGAAAATCCTTCCCGAAGTTGTATATCGCAGAATATACAATACGTAGTTGAGATTGTACTGTTACACTAAGTCTGAAGGAGATTGCGTGTAAGGCATATTCGGGTAGTAAATACAGGGTGTGCACAATTAAAGTTTGTTTCAAAACGTTGTAGAAAAAGAACCACTGTTCAGAATGACGTCCAATTACAATAGCGCATTGTTGACGCAGGGGGAACGTCGCTGAACAAAAAACGAAAATTTTTATAAGTACAGGGTGATTATAATTGAAGTTAAACTTTCAAACCGCTGCTCAGAATAAAGTCAAATTGCAACGGAATATTGTCGGAGAAGGGGAAAAGGTATGGCAGGAGAAAAATAAATATTTACAAAATGTAGCGATAGATGACGCTGTAAACATCATAATTTAATAGTGTTCGACTACAAATGACAAATGAATTATACAACAATGCCTGAAGTGTACGTTTGACGTTAAACAAACTGTTCTACTCAGTGAGCATGGGTGTACAGGCGTGATACTGTTAGTTACGTAAGCCCACCCACCACGGCAAAGTCATATCACATCAGACGGGAAAAATCGGTTTTCAATTGTCCTGAGGCCAAAAACGTAACTCGCATGCCGGAGGACGACGGTTCAAATCCGCGTCCAGCCATCCAGGTTTAGGTTTTCCGTGATTTCCATAAATCGCTTCAGGAAAATGTCGGGATGTTTCCCTTGAAAGGGCACTGCCGATTTCCTTCCCCAATCCGTGCTTCCGCTCCGTCTCTAATAACCTCCACCTCTTGATCGTAACCTGTTTGTTACGGTCTGATCAGACAGAGCGGCTCCAGTGGCGATTCTGAGATCGTCTTGCAGTGCTCTAGCGGAGTCCTTACAACGCCACAACGCAGAGATGGGCAGATATCGGCCTCCATGTGCGTCTGTAAAGCGCCTGCGACCTTGTCCAACTCACCTTGTCTACTGACCCGTCTGCTTGTAGCGTGTCTACAATCTGTGGACGATACATGGAGAGGGATTGGCATTTGCAGCAAATTTAGCGAAAGTCCATCCTTTTTGGATCAGAGCGCCCGTCCAGTTTGCACTGCATTAAGATGTTGCACTGTATATGCTTGGTTGGATACAACGTCCACAAATGACATGTGTATACCTCACTAGAAAATACTGAGACACCGGTACACACTTTCTCCTAAGGACAAACCTGACACTGTAATGCATAGCACATCCAGTAGACGGCATATGATTTTAACTGATGCGTACATTGAAGGCGAAGATGACTATGATGATAAACAGAAGGCCGAAATTGTAAACCTTGTTTTCAAAAACTCGTTTACGGTAGAGGACTGCAGCACCATTCCCCCTTTCAATTATCGAACAAACGCAACGATGGCTGACATAGTGTTCAGTGTATCTGGGATTATAAAACAGTTAAAATCCTTTGACGCCAGGAAGGCATCTGGCCCAGATGGTATCCCCGTAAGATTCTGTAGCCTATGCTACAAATATAGCATCATTGTTACCCATCATCTATCAGAGATCATTGGAAAGGTGGAAAGTTCCACGGGATTGGAAGAAGGCTCAGCTCATAGCAATCTATAAAAAGGATAGAAAATTGGATGCACATAATTACCGGCCAATTTCACTGACATAGATTTGTTGTAGAATCAAGAAACATAGCCGGCCGGTGTGGCCGAGCGGTTCTAGGCGCTACAGTGAATAACGATGTAGATGCAGAAACATGTCAGCAAATGAATTGCTGCTGACTCCAGTATCAAACAGTTTCGTAGTATATATATTTGGAAACGTAAAACATCAGGGAACGTCTTTGCCATGATGTCCATTCACTCGTGTGAGTTTCCGCTACTAACTGATGCACCTTGTATATAAATGTTGCACTTGGCCGCCTCTGGCATCCCTAAGCGGCAGAAATGGAGTTCTGCTTCCGTTAAGTGACTTCTTTTCTTTGCACGTAATATACGGAATTAGGGCCGGCCGCTGTGGCCGAGTGGTTCTAGGCGCTTCAGTCCGGAACCGCGCTGCTGCGACGGTCGCAGGTTCGAATCCTGCCTCGGGCATGGATGTGTCTGATGTCCTTAGGTTAGTTAGGTTTAAGTAGTTCTAAGTTCTAGGGGACTGATGACATCAGAAGTTAAGTCCCATAGTGCTCAGAACCATTTGAACCATTTTTTCATGGAACATATTTTGTATTCAGACATAATGACCTTCCTAGACTCTGAGAAGCTCATCTGCAGAAACCAGCAAGGTTTTAGGAAACAGCAGTCATGCGAGACACAGCGGGCCCTCTTTGTGCATGATATACAACAGGCTCTACATACCGGCTCCCAGGTTGATGCCATATTTCTCGACTTTCGAAAGACGTTCGGCTCACTTCCGCACCGTCGCTTGCTCCAAAAAAGTGCCCGCTTACGATCTATCCGATGATATATGCGGTTGTATAGATAGTTTTCTAACAGGGAGGGAGCAGTATGTCGTCCTGAACGGGGTAACTTCAGGTGTGCCCCAGTGCAGCGTAATTGGTCCTCTGCTTTTTACGATTTACATAAAACGATCTGGTTGATGGTATTGACAGCAGCATTAGACTGTTAGCCGATGATGCTGTAGTCTACAGGAAAGTAGTATCACACGAAAGTTGTGAACAAATCAATGAGGATATGCAAAAAATAAATGCGTGGTGTAATGACTGGCAGTTATCCTTGAATATTACTAAGTGTAACCTACTGCGTATGACAAGGCTAAAATCCCCATTAATGTACCAGTACAAAATAAATGACCCGTCTCTGTAAGCGGTAACATCCGTCAAGTATCTGGGTGTGACTATTCGAAATGATATCAAATGGAATGATCAGATTACAAAAGTAACGGGTAAGGCGAACTCTAGATTGCGGTTTATTGGAAGAATCTTGAAGCGATGCAGTCCTTCAACAAAGGAAATTGCTTACAATACGTTAGTTCGTCCATCTCAGAGTATTGTTCGTCTGTATGGGACCCTTACCAGTTGGGTCTGATTCAAGACACAGAAGGTCCAAAGAAGAGCGGCAAGATACTGGTACATTTAGCCATCACGAGAGCGTTACAAATCTCATAGAAAAGTTGAAGTGGGACACACTTGCAGATAGACGGCGCGCTAAACGGAAGGGGCTGCTCACTGAATTCCGAAATCCGATCTTCACAGAGGATGTAGAGCATATATTATTACCACGAACTTTCAAATCGCGCAATGATCACCATTCAAAGACAAGGGAAATTAGAGCTCGTACTGAGGCGTTCAGACAGTCGTTTTTCCCTCGCGCGACCCGCTAGTGGAAGAGAGCGAGGAAAAAATTACTTTGGCGCGAATTGTGCCCTCCGCCACACATCGCTTGGTGGCTAGTGGAGTATATATGTAGATATAAAAACAGATTTTCCATGCAGGACACTGATACATGTGTTCCCCTAATTGTTTCGAACATCGTATTGTTATTGGAATCAGTTGTGTTGTGTGTGTGTGTGTGTGTGTGTGTGTGTGTGTGTGTGTGTGTGTGTGTGTTTCCAGTTGTAGATGACGTGGGATGCGTTGTTTGTGGTTGCAGCCAGCTGTACCGCAGCTCGAGTTTCAACTCGTCGGGGCGCAGTTCGACCTGCGACACGGGCGACGACATGTACTCGGACGTCTCGCTAGAAGAGGACGTGATAGACCTCAACCACAAGGTACGTACATCCACCCTGCCTCATCCGCTGCAGCTGCATGTGTATCTGCAAGGAATGCGGCTGCGCATTCGGTGCAGCCCCTCGAAGCTGCAAAGGACGCCGTGTTGTATTATTTCAAATTTTCTGCGAATGTTCATTGTCAGCCCAGTTATACAACCCAAGCACATCACAGAACATAATCAAATCTTTGGCTCCCTCTCCTTGCCTTGTGCAGTGAGCCAATGCACGTATCGCGAGAATGATTTAAGAGACCTTTTGTGGTGGCTCAGTGTAAAGTTATGAGGCATCATGAAAGTGAGAACGAAGACGGATTCAGTTATTAATCTTAACAAACAGAAACAAGGAGACTGGTCTGCTCATTTTGGCTATCCGACGGATGGATCACCACGTCAAGTGCCGCTGTTGCGCGAGAGACTTGCATGAATTCCACGCTTCTCCTCTTCTACGTAGACACTTCCCAAGTCACTGTGCGGGGCTTGGCGAAGGGCAATTGGTACCAATAATCAGCTGTTTTAAACCATTCGCGTATTGACTGAGGGGAAAATGAGTGTCGGTATGCCAGTTATGCTCCCTAATCTCACCACGGTCCCTAGGCGAGATACACCATGGTATAAGCAAAACTGTCACACGCTCTTCTTCGAATGTCGGTTCTCTAAATTTACCCAACAGCATTTCAAGACAAACGACGTCGCTCATCATCTGGAGATTTCATCCCCGAGAATCTCTGTTAGCATGGACTACTCTGACTTGTTAAGGTACCAGCAGCGCATGTCTCCATTTGCCCCATAGACACCTCCCATGATATTCATGCTGATCTATAAGCCATTATATGTAACTCTATTTGATCAACTTGTCTTCGTAAAGCACGGGGTTAAAATACCCGTTCGGTCTCCGTATTCAGCTTTCCTGCTCGCACCCCCCCCCCCCCCCCTCTTCCTTCACCAAATCGCTTGAGGCAAATGTTGCGATGGTTGATGGTTCCTTTGAAACGGTCATAGCAAACGACCTTCGCCATTAATATCCATTCATAAATTGTGCTCAGTGTGTAATTTCGGCTTCGGCGTCGTCGTCAAGACGCCAAACCCCAACCTGCCTTCTTCTACTAATATGGATGATGAAAATTTCTCAACGGGTTGAACCTACCGGTACCGCCCGTGTGTTTTGCCGTGCATGCTAACGACGCAGCATTTAAAGTTGTACGCGCCCGCAGACTCAACAAGACATTGCCGGTATTAATTTTGGTTTTGTATTGTGTTTTTCGGGCTTGGCTAGCACTTGGGTGGGTGACCGTCCGGTCGCCCGAGCGCTGTTGGCAAGCGGGTTACAGTCAGCTCTTGTGAGGCAAACTGAGGAGCTACTTGATTGAGAAGTAGCGGCTCCGCTCACGAAAACTGACAACGGCCGGGAGAGCTGTGTGGTGACCACGTGCCCCTCCGTATTTGCGTTTGGTGACACCTAAAGGGTGAGGATGACACGGCGGTACCGTTAGGCTTTCAAGGCTTGTTCAGGCGGTGTCGTTTTTTTGTTGTTAATGTTGTCTTATCGGATGTAGTTAGTGACGGACTGACCTGTTGCGTTGCCCAGTCTAGCTTAGTTTGTACGGCAGCAGTTGGATTGTAGTTAACTAATATTGTTAGGGGTATGAAATCTTATACCATAGACGAAAAGCTTCTAACAAGGGAACCTCCCCATCGCACCCCCCTCAGATTTAGTTATAAGTTGGCACAGTGGATAGGCCTTGAAAAACTGAACCCAGATCAATTGAGAAAACAGGAAGAAGTTGTGTGAAACTGAGAAAAAATAAGCAAAATATACAAACTGAGTAGTTCATGCGAAGATAGGTAACATCAAGGACGTTAGAACCACAGGAGCTCCGTGGTCTCGTGGTAACGTGAGCAGCTGTGGAACGAAAGGTCGTAGGTTCAAATCTTCACTCGAGTGAACATTTTAATTTTTTATTTTCAGTTTATGTGACAAACTCTTATGTTTTCATCACTTTTTTGGGAGTAATTATCACATCCACAAGAAAACCTAAATCGGGCAAGGTAGAAGAGTCTTTTTACCCATTCGCCAAGTGTACAAGTTAGATCGGTCGACAACATATTCCTGTCATGTGACGCACATGCCGTCACCAGTGTCGTATAGAATATATCAGATGTGTTTTCCTGTGGAGGAATCGGTTGACCTATGACCTTGCGATCAAATGTTTTCCGTTCCCATTGGAGAGGCACGTCCTTTCGTCTACTAATCGCACGGTTTTGCGATGCGGTCACAAAACACAGACACTAAACTTATTACAGTGAACAGAGACGTCAATGAACGAACGGACAGATAATAACTATGCAAAAATAAAGAAAGTAAAATTTTCACTTGTGGGATGACTTGAACCAAGGACTTTGACCTCCTCATCTGCAGCTGCTCACGCTACCACGAAACCACGGCGCTCCTGAACTCACGTACTCCTTCATGTTGCATATGTGACCCATGGACGACTCAGTTCCACGCAACTTCTTCCTGTTTTCTCAATTGATCTGTGTTCGGTTTATCAAGGCCTATCCACTGTGCCAAGTTATAACTAAATCTGAGGGGGGTGCGATGGGGAGGTTCCCTTGTAAGATGATCTGCGGCCATATTGGCACTAAATGGTAAAACAGTTGCCTTGATGACACTTTCTGGCAGATTAAAACTATGTGCGAGACCAAGACTTCCGCGGGAAAGTGCTCTACCGACTGAACCACCCAAGCGCGACTCATGGCCCGTCCTCACGATTTATAGCCGCCAGTACCTCGTCTCCTACTTTCCTGCCATGAAGTTTCATATCAGTGGACACTCCGCTGCAGAGTGAAAATTTCATTGTGGCACTTCCCATGATTGCCAACGTTCTAATTATTATATCATGATGCGTTTCGGGACAAACTCATCATCAGATCTATTTCAGTCAACACGAATATCTTATTGCTTCCTACTGCATTTCATAAAACCATCTGTGTGCAACCCTTCGTTGTGGTGGTATACCAAATCTGGCAATTGATAGTAGAAATTACTTAACCAGTCACAATTCATTTTATTTCCGCTACACGTTTCGGAAGGTTGCCAACGGCCTTGCCGCAGTAGTAATAGCGGTTCCGTCAAATCACCGAAGTTAAGCGCCGTTGGGGTTGGATAGCACTAGGATGGATGAGCATCCGGTCTGCCGAGCGCTGTTGGCAACCGGGGTGCACTCAGCCCTTGTGAGACAAACTGAGGAGCTACTTGATTGGGGAAGTAGTGGCTCCGCTCTCGGAAACTGACATACGACGGGGAGAGCGGTGTGCTGACCGCATGCCCCTCCATATCGACATCCAGTGACGCCCGTGGGTTGAGGATGACACGGCGGCCGGTCGGTACCGTTGGGCCTTCATGGCCCGTTCGGGTGGAGTTTAGTTTTGGTTTCGGAAGGTTAAACCTCCATAATCTGGTGGATTTATGGCAGTTAACAAGGCACTGGTATACAGTATTTGATCAGAAATTCCGGAAATCATATTAGTGGACATTAATTATGACGGCTTGAACTCTACTGGGGAGGAAGGGCAGCTCATTTTTCCTCAAGAACTGAAATCAGACACACTGGGGTCTAGAGCGAAGTCGACATTTTGAGCCAAAAGGTGTTTCACTGTTCAGGCCGGAGGTCTGGGCAGGCCAGTCACTACAAGAATGTCATTTTCCACAAACCACTGCCTCATAAATGCTGCTTTATGACAGGGTGTATTGTCATGCTGAGACAAGCTATCATCTCCTCGGATCTGTTCCGCTAATGAAAGCAGCACACATTGCTGTAAAATCTGCTCATATCTTTCCTCATTTAGTGGTTTCTTGAGCACAATAAGGGGACCACACCATAACCATGGCAAGTATCACAATACCGTAGCAGCACCTCTTGCGCACTTTGCTAGTAACATTACATGATGGCAGGTAACGTTACCCAGCCAGTCACCAAAACCATACCCTTCCATCGGATTGCGAAAGGGTACAGCGTGATTTATGACCGCAGATCATTTGTTTCCAGTTCAGTTACTCACTGTCCAGTAAGAACAACCTCAAGTGTCGCTTAGGATTGACTAGAGAAATATGTGGCTGCTCGATCATTGTAACCCTTCCTTTTTAACTACCTGCACCCAGTCATGGTGTTAGCTGGACTACTGCTAGCCCTCAGAAACTCACGATCGATTCCTTCCGTTGAATTCATGTGAATTTTTACAACCACCATAGCGAATACTCGACATCGATCGACCGTCAGTGCAAGAAGTTTGCCAGGTCTTGATTTAACTGTGAATCTTCCTCCGCGTTTCCACTTCACAATCACATCACCAGCAGTCTACCCGGGTAGCTTTACAAAGTTTGAAATATCTGATGGACTAGTTTCTCGGGTGACATCAAATTTGTAGTCCACTTTGGAGGGACCGAGCTCTTCTGACCTATCTGTTCTGCTGTTATTGCCTGACTGGCAACACAAAGATCTTCGCCTCCTTTTATACTACTATATTGCACTGCCTGTGTTCTGATTACGATGCAAAGTGCATGCATATGCAAAGGAACACGCACTGCGGTGACCACAGCCGTTAAGAAACACATCAAACAAATTCGCAATTGCGAATGGGTACTACCATCAGTTGTAGAATGGAATGACGAGGATGAAAATGTGTGCCAGACCGAGACTCGAACCCGGATTTCCTGTGGTGTCCTGCCCATTCGTCTCTTATAGGGTGCCTAGGAAGCTGTTTACTCGGATATCTAGACAACACAAAAGCAAATCGCATTAATGGTTTTTATTACAGTAATTGAACTGACAATACCTAACTTTGATTTACAATGTCGTGTCGCAGGTAACTGGCGACATCCAAATAATTGTCTTTAACTATCAAGTAATGGATATGAATCACAAGTCTCGGCTCTTCCAGTGCTCTCTTCTAGCGCTCTCTAAGTTTAAAATAAAACTTGTCGGCATAACATTACTCTAAATTCCGCTGTTCCACATCCGTAAAACGCAACTTCACTGACGGCGCTCTCAAAAATCGTAGCTGCACCTGGGACTGATTGTGAATAGGGATTAACAGGCCGGTGGATAATACAGGCTTTCCAGATAGCTCGCAGCTTTGTCAGTCTAATTGCTTCTCTCACACATCTCGCATACCAGTCATATTAGGCTGACCGAAGTGAGGTTGAAAGGTGGCAGTTCGGTTGGGAGTCGGCGAAGCCAGCGAGAGTTAACTCAAGCGAATGTAAATCTTGTAACGGCATGTGTTTTATGCTTACTGAATTTTGATGAGTAACTTACTCCGCGATCTCGATAACATCATGGACAAAAGCATTCTTATGATATCGGTAGGTTAAATATTTCAAAAATTTTTTCACTGCTCGGACCCGGAATGGTTGGTTACTTCAGCGAACTGGTCTACAGAGGCAAGAAAAAGATGTTCATAACCCTCGTTAAATACAACCGAGCTCTTGGTACTGGAACGTTTCCTGGGAAGACGACTGCTGCCGGGCGACGTCTGGCTCGGGTGGGCCGGCAGTGGCTCGTAGCTGCGTCGCTCGCTATCTGTGGAACGCCGGGCGCTATCTGGCGGAAGCGTCCCATGCCTGCTCAGATACGAGTTGCCGGCGTGCCTCTGCACAGTTCGCGCTTCGGGTTTCGCTGCCGTCGCCGTCATTGCCGCCCACGAGGTGAGTCTCTCGTTCCCCGCTGGCCCCCGTCTGCTCCTGTCTTTGCAGTGTGTGGTCGTAAACAGGGCAGTGGAAAGCTACTTGCAAGTCTTCTCTGTATATGACACTGTATATCATTGACATAAAAACTGCAGATGCTTCAATCGTAAATTTCGAATTTAGCCCTTACATTTATGACAAAATAGTAATATCACTATTACTGGTTGATTCAAGTCGTGAAATAAAACCACTGCCCTCTGAAAAAAAAAAAAAAAAAAAAAAATACTCGCCACAAAGCCCAGTGAAGTGACAGCCTGGTGGCCCAGTTACAGTTAAGGTACATGCTTTGAGGGGTGTATTATTAGTGATTCTGAACAAAAACTTCAGATGGACATATGCCCAATTCCGAATGGTTTCCGAGATAGAATACATGTTATTTTTCGTGTTATTCACACGTTGTCATTTTTTATAGCGTACGACAGTAGTGTAGGGGAAGCTGAGACGAACAGTTTGATAGAAGGCACTTGTGGTCTATCAAGTCGGGAAACTGCCACAAACTCGCCTACAAACATTGTCTAAGCTACAACACATGCTCATCGCTAGAAGTTTTCAATATTCGCGCGCTCTCGTCGCACAAACTATTAGTCCTACAGAAAAAATGGCTAGGGCCTTTTTTGCATTAAGTTTAATGTAGTTTAATTTTGTACTGAGAGATGTTTTCTCTGGAGGGTGAGGTTTCAGAGTTACTCAAGAAAAAGGTACAAAAGTGATATTAAACGTTATCCACCACGGAAACCATTCGGAATACACCTATGTCAACATGAAGTTTTTCGTTCAGAATCATTCGTTGAAGCGTATACCTTTCCTCCTGATTCACCCTGTATCCATCCTGAGTTTACTTAACTACCGTCCTCTCTTCTTTGCTTACCTGTAAGTCGTTTCGAAACACCACTACTGCATACAGATACTTTGTTTTTATTACGGAACAACAGATAGCAAACCTTTGTGAAGCTGCTTCAGAGAGCGTAATTTTTTCAATATTTCTGTTTGGAAATCACTTGGTGGACTTAAACGACAGAATTATGGTCGTAGATAAGAGTATCAAACAATTTTTCTACTGTCCGTTAACGTTTTACGGAAGCATGTGTAACTAATTCTGCCCCTCCTGTTTGTAGTTGTTAAACATACATAAGTGATACAGTTTGGCAGGGACACGAATCACCGACCTAGTTCTGCACGGTAGGTCACATAAGTATTTTGTGTGTACCTGGAACATGAGACCCGACTACTTCGCTAGCAAAGTGAAACTTCTGTTAAGAATACCGGATCGTTTCATTTCTATCCTCTTGCACCGCTACGCTTAGCTATCTGAATGACGCTCACCATTCCACTCGCAACTTATCACTTTCGTAATCTAAAGCCAGTTATTGACAACGCCCTTACCGGCTGTCAGCTTTTATCACAACTTAATTGTGGACACAATTTCGAAACTGGGAACATAATAATCGTAGCTTGTTAGGGCGGTCTGCAGTCGGCCTAAGAATATTACAAATTGAAGTGTCTGTAAATAATGAATCAAGATTAATGGGAAAATATTTTTTCAGTAATTTGACTACGTAATCTCATTCATATCATATTAACTAAAAAAAACTTGTTAAAGCGTTTGTTGAAATGAAAGTTATAGCAGTTTATTTAAAAAGGAAACAACTAGTCAAGAGATCGTTCAATCGAATCCTCTGTAGCATGTTCCCTGTTGTCTCCCTTTTGAGAGCCATACATTAATGGTGCTTTTATCATCTACATAACTCGTGTAATTGTTTGAGTAAAACATTAATTTGGAAATTATTGGCCGGCCGGGGTGGCCGAGCGGTTCTAGACGCTACAGTCTGGAACCGCTCGAGCGATACGGTAGCAGATTCGAATCCTGCCTCAGGCATGGATGTGTGTGATGTCCTTAGGTTGGTTAGGTTTAAGTAGTTCTAAGTTCTAGGGGACTGATGACCTCAGCAGTTAAGTCCCATAGTGCTCAGAGCCATTTGAACCATTTTTTTGGAAATTATTTTGTAAATCCTCCATTTTTCTGCATGAACAGTTAGTTTGTAATTGAAAATCAAAAGAAATAATTATTGTTTTAATGTTAATCGAGATCATGCAGGCCGTATGTTATGTAACATATTCCATTTTAATTTGACAAAGCATCTACGAAACTACTTCAGCCTTACACTGTAGATATATGGAGCCAGGTTTGATGATGTTTCAGTGCCGTCATTGCCCAAATATACCACTTCAAGCACTTTTATCTTCTTGTTGTAAGTGAAGGAATGTCCAGGAGAGTAATTCCAGTAGCAGACAAAAATTAAAATGTGAAATATAATGCGTGGAATATTTAGATTGTCTTTCACACGGAGAAATAAGCGGTTTTCACGGACAATAGTTGCATGAAAAGTTGTGGGCGCGACTTGCTGTTCCCTTCTGTTGTGGAGAGGGGAATCGGCAATCTTCCTGTTGTTCCGGGGTAAGGCTGCCTGTTGTTCGGGGGTAAGGCTGCCTGTTGTTCGGGGGTAAGGCTGCCTGTTGTTCGGGGGTAAGGCTGCCTGTTGTTCGGGGGGTAAGGCTGCCTGTTGTTCGGGGGGTAAGGCTGCCCGTTGTTCCAGGGGGCCGGGGCTGCCCGTTGTTCCGGGGGGCCGGGGCTGCCCGTTGTTCCGGGGGGCCGGGGCTGCCCGTTGTTCCGGGGGGCCGGGGCTGCCCGTTGTTCCGGGGGGCCGGGGCTGCCCGTTGTTCCGGGGGGCCGGGGCTGCCCGTTGTTCCGGGGGGCCGGGGCTGCCCGTTGTTCCGGGGGGCCGGGGCTGCCCGTTGTTCCGGGGGGCCGGGGCTGCCCGTTGTTCCGGGGGGCCGGGGCTGCCCGTTGTTCCGGGGGGCCGGGGCTGCCCGTTGTTCCGGGGGGCCGGGGCTGCCCGTTGTTCCGGGGGGCCGGGGCTGCCCGTTGTTCGGGGGGGCCGGGGCTGCCCGTTGTTTCGGGGGGGTTAAGGCTGCCCGTTGTTTCGGGGGGTGGTAAGGCTGCCCGTTGTTTCGGGGGGTGGTAAGGCTGCCCGTTGTTTCAGGGGGTGGTAAGGCTGCCCGTTGTTTCGGGGGGGGTAAGGCTGCCCGTTGTTTCGGGGGGGGGGTAAGGCTCCCCGTTGTTTCGGGGCGCCGGGGCTGCCCGTAGTTCGGGTGGAGCGGGTGGAGGAGCGGGCTGGCTGCCCATCCGTTGTCGGGGGGGGGGGGGGGGGGAGGAGTGGGCTGCCTTTTCTTGTGGGAGCTGAGTTGTCTGTTATGGAGGTGGATTTGTTTTGTAAGGCATAGAACAGTTATGTCATAGAGTGCATTGCGGGATATTATTATCTAACCATCCTTTAGACCAGCTAATGAAGAACACATCAGTTACATAATTTCTTGTGCAGGTAACAATGGGTATTCACTAGGTTTTTCAGAATCTCATCCACTAAATTTCTTCAACATCTGATATTCACAAGGATTATTGACATCTTAAAACAGCTGATACAGAGCAAATTAACACTTACGTAAAAATTCTTGATTCGTGTTCAGCCTCCTGGATGGCCTTTATCACAGTTCGAAACATTCACGAGGAAACGCCTCCTATTTGAAACTCGTGGGAGAGCAGTGCGAAGAGAAAGCAGTGGGACGCGGGTGGCCATTCTAGGAAGCGCGGGACGTCCATATTAGGCGGCCGCAGAGGTCGTGGCCGGCAGTTTAAGGGGTCTGGCCGGCGCGTGACCCGCGGCCCGCCGACGTGAAGGCAGGCGAGCAGGCGGGCGCGCTGTGGGCAGCGCGCGGCGCGGCTCGGCCCACCAGTGCTGCGGCGGCGGGGCGACGAGTGTGACGGCGGCGCCGAGCTGACCAGCCGAGCCGCGCCTCACAGGTAACGTGGGCGGCGCCGGCGACCTCTGTGCTCCGCGGCTTCTCTGCTTGAAGGGCCCTACACACACACGCACCGACCGACCGACAAACTGGACTTGTGTAGGGGTTTCGACCGCGCGACCGACCAGCTTTCCCTGTCGCGGCATCGGGCGGCTAGGACCAGCCGACTGCCCCACCACTCTATCCAACAAAT
The DNA here is from genome assembly GCF_021461395.2 of Schistocerca americana. Classification (NCBI taxonomy): domain Eukaryota; kingdom Metazoa; phylum Arthropoda; class Insecta; order Orthoptera; family Acrididae; genus Schistocerca; species Schistocerca americana. Next base: position 319,362,297 of record NC_060121.1, on the reverse strand, counting down.
CGTGCCGTGTGTGGCGCTGTCGTACCAACCGTTGGACAAAAGTTCGTCTTTTGGCCCTGCGCCGGGGTTCAAATGTTGTTCCAATCTATGTAACTGGGTGCGAGGCGGACGAGACTATAAAGCTAGAGTTTTTGGAGAACTTTAAAGATTGCAGATGTTTGTGAGACCCTTCCTGCGAGGAGCATAGCAATGTGGATGCAAGAAGTGAAGCATTTTATTCATTTTTTAATGAATCCATAACGGTTTCGTGGGGCATATGGGGAGAATAAAAGTCCGTCGACCGTCTATATTTCTGTTTTCAGGCTTTATTTTCAATACTTATCGAAAATGAAATGTAAAACCCGAGATATATACATTTAACGGGCATCAGTACAGTAAATACTTGTCTTTTATTGGTATAAGCTTTGAAAAGGAGTCCAGTCCATATCCAAGGTCTGGGCTATGAAGAACCAAGTGTGAGATTTTTTTTTTTACTATTCTAACAGTTGTTAAATGCTTCCTTTCTTATGTATCTGTTATATTTACTAGATGCTATGCGTCTCCACCATGTGCACTCTATATTCTTCGAATTTTAAATAAGTTTCTTAAACTTACAGGTCATCTTTTATCCTACGTATATAAACAAATTAATAACTTTTACGTGAACATCTTTGTTTTTTGCTTTACCACGATGTATTTCGTCAGTCAACTATAAGATGCAGGTTTCAGGAATCATTATAGTTGATAACTGTGGATAATTTGAGGTCCTTAACTTCTGCCAGAAACTAGAAATCATAATGTAGCTAACAGCCTTTCCTTGCAGCCTCTGTGACTGTAGTCACTTGGTGCACGGAGTGGCAACTGACCCTTAACATAGACAAATGTAATATATTGCGAATACTTAGAAAGAAGGATCCTTTATTGTATGATTATATGATAGCGGAACAAGCACTGGTAGCAGTTACTTCTGTAAAATATCTGGAAGTATGCGTACGGAACGATTTGAAGTGGAATGATCATATAAAATTAATTGTTGGTAAGGCGGGTGCCAGGTTGAGATTCATTGGGAGAGTCCTTAGAAAATGTAGTCCATCAACAAAGGAGGTGGCTTACAAAATACTCGTCCGACCTATACTTGAGTATTGCTCATCAGTGTGGTATCCGTACCAGGTCGGGTTGACAGAGGAGATGAAGAAGATCCAAAGAAGGGCGGCGCGTTTCGTCACTGGGTTATTTGGTAAGCGTGATAGCATTACGCAGATGTTTAGCAAACTCAAGTGGCAGACTCTGCAAGAGAGGCGCTCTGCATCGCGGTGTAGCTTGCTCGCCAGGTTTCGAGAGGGAGCGTTTCTGGATGAGGTATCGAATATATTGCTTCCCCCTACTTATACCTCCCGAAGAGATCACGAATGTAAAATTAGAGGGATTCGAGCGCGCACGGAGGGTTTCCGGCAGTCGTTCTTTCCGCGAACCGTACGCGACTGGAACAGGAAAGGGAGGTAATGACAGTGGCACGTAAAGTGCCCTCCGCCACACACCGTTGGGTGGCTTGCGGAGTATAAATGTAGATGTTAAGATTGGCTTGACGATGTTCAGCAGCGCCGAAATGCATGTTTCATCCATTCTTAGATAATAACGAAAATCATCGGCACGCAACTGCTTAAGTAACAGAGCATTGGTGAATTTCATTCTTTGCATTTGCCATTTCTTTGCCCACAGCTTTCTCTCAGCTTTTTCTTGACTACGTTACCTCTTGAAACAGCCAAAGCAACCCAAACCTCCTTTTTTGTTTCTGAGTAAAACCAAGCTGTATCTCGTAGAACACAAACAATGAACTTAGAACGAACAATTCACAACAGGAGGGTGGCGCTGTAATCGCTGAGTGCAGTCGGTCGGGACGTGTGTAGGCTGCCACGAAATTGGTCGATCGCCCGATAAGCATGCGTCGCGGCCTAGCTCCCGTGTTCACCTGCATGCTCCCTGTCTCTAGGGTGAGCTATTGGACGTTCCGAACCCATCTGCCTGAGAATGGGAGAGCTCCCTAAAGTAAACAACTGCTATCTGGTCTCTGTTACAAGGCATCTCCATTGTCTCCTCTCCTCCCCTTTCCCATCTCCGTTCACATCTTCGTCGCCCACCCCTTCTCCTTTCTCGCAGCTCCTGGTATTCAGTGTGAGCTTACCGGAGAGGTGTGATTTATTCCGCTTCATGTGCCGTAGCAACTGAAGACACGACTCGTACTTGAGGGGCAGTTTTCCTTAATTTCCGATTCTGAATTAAAAGTTTTCTACAGAAAACGAAAAAGTAGCGATGCTCCCAACCTGTAACAAACATTTAGAATCGCCACTACTTCGACGCTTTACATTACGTTGTTGCTGCTTGTGTTGCTGAAATACTTTCTAGTGGACTTCACCCGACCGGGTGGAGCTCTGCTAGACATCCACCCCTCAATATATAAAATCTAAGATGATTTGTGGAAATCGAACTAGGAACCCCCGCATCAATAGCCAGCAATGAAAATAACCAAAACATGGAAGCGGTCAGTTTCCCGTGATTTCCCTAAAACATGTCAACAGTATGGCTCGACAGACAGTTCGGCAAAGGTACAACTTTCCTCCACACCTTGTTTCCTTCATTCCTCATAAAATCTAGTGTACCGTCGCCTTTGACCTCGCTTCTCGTTGTCGACAGTACAAGAATAGCCAACATGTTGGTGACTCATCCCGATCTGACTGACTTAAATGGTTTTCTCAGTACTCTATGCTATGTAAAAACCAGCCTTTCTTCACGTGGATCTAAAGTGTAAGCTTCGGTTTAAATGGCAGTACGGAACTAAAGAAGAAAGTGGCAAACGCTGATCATGTGTATTTCTGGTAAAACTACATAGACTATACTAGGCTACATTTTAGCTATGCTATCGAATTTTGTCATATACCAATCGCCTATGTTTATACGCCACAGTAGGTGCACTAATCTCTTATTCTCATGATCCCTAAGCGAGATACGCTGTGGTGGTAGCTTGAGGACTCCGAACACAGCAACAATACTCTGTACATGGTCGTATTAGCTTGTTGTGTATTATTTCCTTTAGAGATGCATTGCATTTCCCTAGAACCCTTCCCACAAATTTGACTCTTCCTTCTCCGTACCTGGTGTTACCTGGCTTCACAGCCTTCCCTCTTGATGGGCTTTTGTTACTTGTTGAGAATATGAAAGATGTACCTGTTGTCGAATATCTATCCCAGAAATACATATTAGGACAATGCACACAATTTCGAGTCCCATAAAGCTGTGATCTTTGAGTTGCCTTGCTTGTGTGTTGATTTTGGTTCAAATAGCTCTGAGCACTATGGGACTTAACTTCTGAGGTCATCAGTCCCCTAGAGCTTAGAACTACTTAAACCTAACTAACCTGAGGACATCACACCCATCCATGCCCGAGGCAAGATTCGAACCTGCGACCGCAGCGGTCGCGCGGCTCCAGACTGTAGCGCCTAGAACCGCTAGGCCACTGTGTTGATTTTGTCGCGAGGATGACGGAGCAGCGCAGAATTAACTTACGGGAACGCGAGAAGACTAAATGAAAACTACGTCTAACTTAGCACAGTAGGAGCGGATTTCATGTAGTCAAACCAATGTTAAACGAATTCAAAGTCCCGATCTGAAAAATGGTTTCCAGGTATTCGATGTTACCCATGTCGAAGGTATGCACACACCAGAAACTTCACACTATTCTTATAGAAGCAAAGTTTCACACCGCTTTTAGTTTACGTCAGTTTAATTTCATTTCATGTCATAATTCGCTTAAAAATGAGCGATGTACGGTGAAGACTCATCTTCCTTCACCTCTTTCTTGTTCAGCTATGATGAATGTCACAAGATATGCGTTGTTACAAGAAGTCAGACGCCTCATAATTAATGGAGTAACTGCTAAAGCGATAACTTGCCATCGCAATTTTCACAGAATTCTCAAACAAGATTATTTTTCTTGCGTACTCTACCCAGTGTATGATGTGTTTCAGACAATCCAGACAGAGAAAATGTTGCATTTTGTGCAATTTCTCCTTGTTTTTGTAAAAAGTCGACACAGCGACCGAGTGTCGTGTAGCGACGGAGATATGACCTTCCAGTGTCTCACTCGAGTCTCCGGTGATATCAGTAGCTTTCCAGTTTGTTTCCTCTTGTACAACGTCCGGCTTTCCGCCATCCATATCATCTGGTCGTGGATCGTTCCTTTCATCACTATAACTTGTATATTTATAACATAATTATGATATGTGGGACCTAGATACTTGCTTCCAACAGGCAGGCCGACGTCTGGGTGAGAACAGTTAGCAGTCCTGTAATTCTCGTATCGTGACGCATCCCGTTGGCACAGGGCTTTGCATTAGCTCACTGTACACTTTTAAGAGTGGCTTGGAAGTACCTGGTAGCCACGATTCCTATTTTAATCTCAGCAGAAGCGAGAGAGCCACACTCCGATCTGTTCGTGTCCGAATGAATTTTGGCGACACGGAACGTTAGATACCCAGGCGGAGATAATAAGTGCAATCCCTCATTTACAAGGCAAACTTCGCTCCGTCTTGTCTGAATGTCACGCTCACAAATTTTGTTTAAAGCAGTTCTCTTCGTGTAGCACTACTTTTGTTTCCAAATGAAACTGAGCTGTTTTAAAAGGTTGCACGTATTTCATTAGAGATGATCTTTTGCGTCTTTCATTCCCGCAAGCTGGCCGTTCAGATATCAATTGGTGCAATGTAACTTCAAAAGAGCTTGATTACTTTTCTACATCTCGCTGTTCCAAAATTCGCATTCGAGATACGTTGCCACATATGTGTAAAGCACCCATATCGTATTCATTTAGGACGAATTATGCCGAGCGGTTCTAGGCGCTTCAGTCTGGAACCGCGCGACCGCTACGGTCGCAGGTTCGAATCCTGCCTCGGGCATGGATGTGTGTGATGTCCTTGGGTTAGCTAGGTTTAAGTAGTTCTAAGTTCTACGGGGCTGATGACCTCAGATGTTAAGTCCCATAGTGCTCAGAGCCATTTGAACCATTTGAAGGAAGAATTATGGGAAAAAGACATATCAAGAAAGATTGACAATGGTGAACTTACACCGCAAGTAACAGAGATCTGTAGGGCTGCTTGGTCATTCTGTAAATAGCAAGAGAGATCAGTGGCGAAATTGAATTTCATATCAGTTCAGAAATCTGGTGTTGGCAGTATGTAGGTACTGAACTGGGTGCTCGGTTGTACATGCAACTAGCATTTTCGAATTGATCTTAAATTTTTTAAAGTTCCACAATGTTGTAAATTCGTATCATCTTCGTCTAAAGATTCTGGATTCGATCGCAGCCACCAACCGATGAGACGATGATGATGATCTACGGCTGATATAGAATTTCACTAGGAGTAAAACTCATTCTGCCAATTGCATTTACAAAAATTTTTTTGTCGTTGGTACGGGGAAGGTTCTGTAAAAGCTCCGTATTAAACAATCGTCATCGGCATGTGGACGGGAACAACAGCGAAAGCTAGAGATGACACACACAAGTATATCTACAGAAGATGCAAGCTATCGAAATAAACTCATAATAAACTATTTAATCACCGAAAGTAACGCCGGTAAACATATTTGCATCCACATCTCAGAATGGGCAGAACAAAAACTCTTAACATTCTTCGAATCGACGAGAGCGAGCTAAGAAGTTAGAAAGTAAGTCTAAAAGCAGTCGAAATATTTGTCAAATAATAATAATGACATAACTGATGGAAATACAAATTTTAAACGTTCCAACAATTATTTTATCGATGAGAGTTAATAACGCCAACGGCCTTGCCGCAGTGGTAACACCGGTTCCCGTCAGATCACCGAAGTTAAGCGCTGTCGGGCTGGGATAGGACTTGGATGGGTGACCATCCGGTCTGCCGAGCGCTGTTGGCAAGCGGGGTGCACTCAGCCCTTGTGATGCAAACTGAGGAGCTACTAGATTGAGAAATGGCGGCTCCGGTCTCGGAAACTGACATACGGCCGGGAGAGCGGTGTGCTGACCACATTCCCCTCCATGTCCGCATCCAGTGGCGCCTATGGTCTGAGGATGACACGGCGGCCGGTCGGTACCGTTGGGCCTTCACGGCCTGTTCGGGAGGACTTTTTTTAGTTTTAGAGAGTTAATAACTGGGCCCTGTTGAGGAGCAGTCAACTGTTTTGTCCCTGTCTCCTCGACCTATATAGAATGCTAGAAGTCTCCATGTGGGACAGAGCAAAACCGATGCGTTGCGAGTGGTGGTCACTGCAGATCCGGGCGTGGTGTGTGGCAGTGTGGGCTTCACCGCTGCCGCCACCCAGACAGCAGTGGGCGGCAGGCGCTAGCTATACAACACGCAGTGCGGTGACACGTCAGCCTGTTCTGCCCACGCTAGCGGTAACACGCGGACACCGCCCCATTGTGCAGTCTGCACGCGAACGCCGCCGCTCCTTTCCACTGGCTACGAGAGAAAATGGGGTTGACTGAGTGCCCGTAATTACTATAAACGCAGTATGCCCAATCATGTGGACTGATGTCCTGCTATTACGCAAGCAATTATTCTTTTCAATACCGAAACATAGTCTGGCATCAGCCGGTTTTTTATTCAGGTCTTGTAGTCTAGAGCAGCGTTTCTCAGCCGCCGTGTCGCGACACATTGGTGTGTCGCTGGTACATGTCAGGTGTGTCGCAAGACTTCTAACGTCTTCTGATGCGTCGGAGATAAAATATCTAGAAGATAAAAATTTAGCGCCAAATTGATTCTTGGAGTAGTCCGGTTTGCAAGAAATAGTCAATTATATTCGAATATACTCATAAAAATAACAAAAAGGATGTACAGGGCTATTACAAATGATTGAAGCGATTTCATAAATTCACTGTAGCTCCATTCATTGACATATGGTCGCGACACATTACAGACACGTAGAAAAACTCATAAAGTTTTCTTCGGCTGAAGCCACACTTCAGGTTTCTGCCGCCAGAGCGCTCGAGAGCTCAGTGAGACAAAATGGCGACAGGAGACGAGAAAGCGTATGTCGTACTTGAAATGCACTCACATCAGTCAGTCATGACAGTGCAACCACACTTCAGGACCAAGTTCAGCAAAGATCCACCAACTGCTAACTCCATTCGGCGATGGTACGCGCAGTTTAAAGCTTCTGGATGCCTCTGTAAGGGGAAATCAACGGGTCGGCCTGCAGTGAGCAAAGAAACGGTTGAACGCGTGCGGGCAAGTGTCACGCGTAGCCCGCGGAAGTCGTCGAATAAAGCAAGCAGGGAGCTAAACGTACCACAGCCGACAATTTGGAAAATCTTACGGAAAAGGCTAAAGCAGAAGCCTTGCCGTTTACAATTGCTACAAGCCCTGACACCCGATGACAAAGTCAAACGCTTTGAATTTTCGGCGCGGTTGCAACAGCTCATGGAAGAGGATGCGTTCAGTGCGAAACTTGTTTTCAGTGATGAAGCAACATTTTTTCTTAATGGTGAAGTGAACAGACACAATGAGCGAATCTGGGCGGTAGAGAATCCTCAAGCATTCGTGCAGCAAATTCGCAATTCACCAAAAGTTAACGTGGTTTGTGCTATCTCACAGTTTAAAGTTTACGGCCCCTTTTTCTTGTGCGAAAAAAACGTTACAGGACACGTGTATCTGGACATGCTGGAAAATTGGCTCATGCCACAACTGGAGACCGACAGCGCCGACTTCATCTTTCAACAGGATGGTGCTCGACCGCACTTCCATCATGATGTTCGGCATTTCTTAAACAGGAGATTGGAAAACCGATGGATCGGTCGTGGTGGATATCATGATCAGCAATTCATGTCATGGCCTCCACGCTCTCCCGACTTAACCCCATGCAATTTCTTTCTGTGGGGTTATGTGAAAGATTCAGTGTTTAAACCTCCTCTACCGAGAAACGTGCCAGAACTGCGAGCTCGCATCAACGATGCTTTCGAACTCATTGATGGGGACATGCTGCGCCGAGTGTGGGAGGAACTTGATTATCGGCTTGATGTCTGCCGAATCACTAAAGGGGCACATATCGAACATTTGTGAATGCCTAAAAAAACTTTTTGAGTTTTTGTATGTGTGTGCAAAGCATTGTGAAAATATCTCAAATAATAAAGTTATTGTAGAGCTGTGAAATCGCTTCAATCATTTGTAATAACCCTGTACTTTGCTTTTTTACGTATTGGAAGACTAGCATATGTTGGGGTATAGCGCAAGTTTGAAATGTGTTTTGGTGTGCCACAAAGGAGAAAAGATTGAGAAACGCGGCTCTACAGTGCTAGGTTCAGTAGGACCTTCTTGACTTCATTATACAGCTTGCCACTGTTAGTTTCCTAGTAGCTGTCTTCGTACGCGTGCTCATCTGTTGGAGAAATGCACAGAGTAACATATGCAGGTCTTTTTATGTGGTTCATCAAAGGCACGTGCCGTGTTCGTGTGCCTTTCTTCAGCAGACGAGGACACAGCTAACAGCTACCACGGAAATAACCAGAGCAAGCTGCAAAGTAAGGTAAAGAAGATCCTACAGACGCTTAACATCATAGAGAACAAGACCCGAACGAAAGTGATAGTGGAAGGTAGGACGTCTTTGTAGACGTCAGCGCCTATGTTTCATGTGCTTACACACAAATTTCTTCTGTCTTGGTTGCACTTTATTGTTCCCGACTACGCTTTTCGGCACTCAGTCATGATCGTGTATTATTTGACTTAAAACGTTAATTTTTTCATGTGAGGATGGCCGATTGCCGAAATGCGGAATCAGAAATAATAAAGTGCGACCAAGGCAGAAAATTTTTTGTTTGTAACTGAGTAAAAGTATGCACTGGTGATTGTACAAAGGCGCCGAAACATGTATGGCCATTAAAAACAATAATCGACTGCATAATGTGTGAATCTGAATGCTCACAATTTAGTTTGCAAACACACATGCCAGAACTTCGAAACCAAACGCCGTAAACACAATTGAAAAATTAAAGTCAAGCCAGATGTGGGGTGATGATGCAGGAAGCATTCATACTGAAGAGTAAATGAATTGCTCATCTACCTAGTAGCATACAGCTCCAATTGTTACCCTGATTACGCCGGCCGCTGTGACCCAGCGGTTCTAGGCGCTTCAGTCCGGAACCGCGCGACCGCTACGGTCGCCGGTTCGAATCCTGCCTCGTGTATGTATGTGTGTGATGTCTTTAGGTTGGTTAGGTTTAAGTAGTTCTATAAGTCCAGGAGACTGATGACCTCAGATGTTAAGTCCCATAGTGCTCAGAGCCATTTGAACCATTTACCGTGATAACGAGAATGGTACATAACGGCATTCACTCTACCAAAACACCATAAGTTTTGTGGAAGCATCCTGAACCATACGCACTTCTCATCCGCCCACAACTACGATGGATGTCGACACTAATGGATGGAGACACTAACACACACTTAATTTTTTTCCTGACGCCATCATTTTTATTAAAAGATACACAACCTGATTATAAGCATTTGGGCTCACTTCGCAAGAAAAATTTCATGGACCGCTGAAATGTAGCTCTTATATAAAGCCATCGGTAATAAACCACCAACCGTAGAGAAACTTACCTAAAAAATGGAGTGTCACACTTAATTGTTTCATAAATACATTTTCCCGAACGACTGACAGTTTGTAAAACATGAAAGGTATATGCTCCTGGGGAAGCAGCAATTTCGCCTCTGCCATAACGACATTGATGACCATGCCGTTGAATGCCCTGAAGTCATCGTAGTCCGGCGACAGCCAAGGAGGTTGGTCAGGGCTGACCCAAACAAGAGCATATCCGGGTCGATGGCATCGCTGATGTAATCAAGAGTGACGTCGGGTTGGCAGAGCTCAGAAACGCCCTCGTTTGCGTGGGCGTTCCTCAAACCATTCTGAACAAGACTGATGGGGGTGGTGAATCACATTGTAAAAGTCACAGTACGCCTTTCGGCGAGATGTGTTCATATGAACGAACTAGGCTTCTGTGTCGTTGACCCGCGAGGGACGTCAGCAGACGTATGGGGGCCCCATGTAGATATCGTAACCTCCCCACTATTTGTTTCCGTATGACATTTAGCCCAAATTTACCTCCCAGTCCATAAAAAAATCTACGTATTACTAAAACTATGCACCAACAAACTGTTCTCCAACATAAACTCGTATGCTAATCTTTGACTAAACAGCACCTAACTTGAATTGAACTATAACTGGTCTGAATACAACTTGGCTTTATTAAATGCGCAACTGAAGTAAAACAATTATCTGACCCTAATTGAAATTTCTGCTTACCTTAGGTCTTGACAACGTTGTTGCACACTTCTGGAAAGCACAATAGCAAACAGTAAGCAGGCAGCGGCTACGCTAGAGTTTTGTTCCAAAATAAATATTCAAACTGTTGCATACCACATGGTGCAATGTGTTAATGCGTAATGATAAACCTTCTTTAAACAGTGGAATGGGGAGAGTAGCTATTCCTATGAAGTGATATTCCAAGACAACTATTTTAGAATGAAGTGTGTATTCAAAAAAGACAGTAAAATTTCGCCTGATCTCCACACACATCATTGGTCTGAACAATGTTATGCTTAACAAAATCAACAATGATTTGAAAAGGGTACAGTGTTAACAGAGAAGTTCTATAACAATCAAACAGCTTAATCGATTGATATCTTAACGCATGATTGAGGGAAGACGACTAGTCTTCGTATCAGCTCTGAGCAAGTTAACTTGCTAACAATCATTCCGACTAGTTGCGCAGTGCTGCAGTCTTACCTTAAAAAAACTGTAGTTTACAATAAATCTTCATTTAACAGATACAAGTGAAAGTAGCACTGTTGAATACGTCCATCACCTACCACACTTCTGCTAAGAATTTATCAGGCTGCGTAGAGCACACTGTGCCACAACAAAACCAAAAATTGTTTTACATGAACATAACTTGCGCTCTCTCTCTCTTGCATGTCAATAACTTAAAAAAAAATCGGCGTGTTCGAACCCTGCACCCATCACTCGTTGTTCATCACTGAAATGGGGGGTGAATTGCTCCACCGTGGCCAGTCTATCCGCTATTACAATATGCGATACTCCTCACCGACAGTTGCCAACGAAGCGTTGTCGACCACAGCATCTGACAGGGGGAAGAGTTTTTCTGCTGGGCTCTTTTTCTTTCTTTTACTTATGCCGTTTTTCCCGCGGATACGCAGGGTCGGCTTGGTTAATCGGATGTGGCAATGTTAGTTGAAGGGGTGGCCGGATGCCCTTCCTGCCACCACCCCATACCCCCCCCTGGGAAGGAATTAGTGTACCCCAACTGTCTGCGACTAGTGTAATCCATGGAACAGCGCGAAAGTGTTCAGATGTATGAGAACCGTGTAACTGAGGCGGGACGTGGGGGACCAGCCCGGTATTCACCTAGGGGGATGTGGAAAACCGCCTAAAAACTACATCCAGGCTGGCTGGCACACCGGCCCTCGTCGTTAATCCGCCAGGCGGATTCGATCCGGGGCCGGCGCTCCTACCCCAGTCCAGGAAGCAGCGCGTTAGCGCGCTCGGCTAAACTGGAGGGTCAATTTTTCTGCTGGGCTCTGTACACACAAAATGTGAGGAGACAAGTGCTTGCACGGTCCCGTTTGTCGGGTACCCACGATCCGGCCGCTATCAATTGAGACCTTGTCGCACTTATTGCCCCCCGCTTGACTGTCACTCAGATGACCACTACAGTGCGTGACGATGCTCCAGTTATTCTACACCCCGAACTGCTCCATTCGTCCTCGTGACGAGCCAAATCATTATGACCATCTGTTTAATAGCGTGTTGGTTCACTTTTCAAACACAGTACAGTAACATTTCTGCCTGGCATGGATTCTACAAGTCCTTGGTAGGTTTCCAGAAGTTTGTGGAAACAGATGTCTACTCACAGGTGACCAAACTCCGGAAAATAACGGGACGGTTGTCAGAGGACACGCAGCTGGCGCCCGATGTGTGTTCCACTGGCTACAGTTAAGCGGCATTTGCCGACTAAGTCATCAACGTGATTTTGCTATCATACTTCTCAAACCACTGCAGCACGATTATCGCCTTGTTTCGCGTAGAATTATCCTGCTGGTACGTGTCCTCGCCATCAGGGAAGACTTCAGCCGTGAAGAGGTGCAAGTGGTCCACAATAATGTTAACGTAGATTACTGTTGTCATGGTGTCTTAGAGTCCCATAGAAGCCCAATTCAGTGTACCCCAAAGTATAATTCCGCTCTCACCGGCTTGCGCCTGTGGCTCAGTGCACTTTCAAGCAAATCTGGATGACGGCTATAAGGACCCAACCATCGATATGGTGTAACAAGAAATGTGATTATTCGACAGGGGACGCGTTTCTATTGATAACCCAGTGATGGTGTGCCCACTGCAGTCGTAACTCACTATGTCGTTGGGTCAACACGGACACGTGTAGGGGTCTAGGGGTCGTGTGATATGGAGCTCCATTTTGAACAATGGCCTTCGAACGGTGTGCTCCGAAACACCTGTGCCTGCACCAGCATTTTACCCTGACGTCAGATCTGCCACAGGTCCCCGAGTATCGTGGATTACAGAGTGGGGCAGCCTCCGATCTCTACGCTTTGTGATGAGACGTGGTCGTCTAATGCCATACGGCCTCCTCGTTATTTCACCATCCTCCAACCACTTTCCATAGGTGCTCACGACAGTAGTACGCCAACAGGCGACCGGTTTCGCCGTTACTGATATTCTCGTTTCTAGCCACAGCGCCACAACATTGTGTCCCTTTCAGAGCCACTTATATCAGTGGGTTTCCGCATTTGCGGCCCGTGTCTTCGCTGTAATGGCTGCCCATTCCTCTCTCTTCCGCTTAAAGTCTTTCCTTACTGCATCATGTGCCCGCAAAACCACCAGGAGGCATTGAACCTCGCGGTGGACATTGGTCATAATGTTTGGGCTAATCAGGCTATATCTTTAACGGAGCAGCTGTAACTTGATGAGACTGCCCATGAATGTATGTCCCGATAAATCCGTAGCGTAGAAATAGATCGTTCGGCCCATCCAGACTAGATGGAGAAGTTCTCGGCATTGGAAGAAACAAGTGACACCATATCGAATAGGGCATTTATAGCAAAACACTGCGGAGTTCATGTTCGGACCATCCCCTACAATTTAATCTGTGCTGTTAGTCAATTTAAACTGACAAGGGGAGGCCGCCCATTGTGAAATTCAGATTCGATTCATACTGCGCATAATAAAAGCTCATGGCCAGAGGTGTGATGTGGCAAAGCATCAAGATGCACTTCTCAGCCGTTGTCGAGAAAATCGACAGTTAAAAAGAAACCGTTGCGGTGAAATACTCTCTACGGTTAGTAATTTTCTACAGCGTGGTGGTGCAGTGGTAAGCGCTCGGGTTCGTAATCCGAAGGTCGCCGGATCGAATCTCGTTCCATGCAACTTTTTTTTAGTATTTGTTTTTTGTAATTCATATATATATATATATATATAATATATATATATATATATATATATATATATATATATATATATAATTCCCGGCAATCAGTTGCAACAATTATGCATATAATAAGTTGTTGAAAGTCGTTTGTCGTGGAAAAACTGGCGACTTCGAACATCATTATGTTTTCCGCAAACAAAGTTGTATTTCACAAATGTTATTAATTGTCTTCGTAATGTTAACCACGTATAGTTAACGGAAGTCGTAGAAACGAATACGTATAGCGTAAGTCAAACGTTCGAATTAGAATAGAGACCCCACGAACACAAACTTGCTGTGGCAGGTATGAAATATAAACTCCGTTACTCGCTCGTTACACTTGAAGGACAGATGTTGAATGGGCCGAAACGAGCCGCCCCATAACAGCGTAGTTGCCTGCTAACTTCGGAAGAAGGTAGATGCGGTCCCTAGCGCAACTTATAACATCGTCGAAAATCAGTGCGGACGGGACAGCTTTGGTACACCCTGTTAAACAAACGGAAAAATGGAGGCGGTACAATTGGAGAGCGATCCGCCTTCACCAACATGCATAAGCAATTCATTAATAGTTTATATATATATATATATATATATATATATATAAAAATTGCAAAAAACTAATAATAAAAAAATATTGCATTGCGCGAGATTCGATCCGGCGACCTTTGGATTACGAATCCCAGCGCTTACCGCTGCGCTATGACGCTGTAGAAAACCATTAATCGTAGAGAGTATTTCACCGCAACGGTTTCTTTTAACTGTCGATTTTCTCGACAACGGCTGAGAAGTGCATCTTGGTGCTTTGCCACAATACACCTTTGGCCATGAGCTTTTATTATGCGCAGTATGAATCGAATCCGAATTTCACAACTGGCGGCCTCCCCTTGTGAGTTAAATGCTGCACGTGAGCACAGGAGAAAGTGCTACATTACACGTTAGGACAAAGTTGGTATCTAGAGGGACTGAAACGCCCGCGCGCTCTACATATGAGTTCGCAACTGTCCTCGTAACAAGTTCCTGCCGTGTAGCTGGTCCGGCGAGGTGCTGCGATCGCAGCGACAGGTGAAAGTTCCAGGGAGTTCGTTGCTCTAGAAAGAAAATACATACTACACGTAGGAACACGACAGGGTGATGGGAGGGGGGGGGGGGGGGGGGGGGGGGAGGGTGGCGGCAAGGGGGTGCACTTGCTCTTACGTGGAATCTGGACCGCAGAGTTTTTATTCATTACTGGATTCTCATACGCCACATATAGTCATCAATACTCTGCGATATTATAAATATTTCGCTCTATTATAATTCCAGTCTTGGATCACAATGTTAATTTGTAATGGAGTTATTAATTTCTCTCGGTAATGACCATCTCCAGACACGAGTAAAAACACACGGAAGTCTCTCTCTTCATGTGCAGTATGTACGCTTCAGCAGTGCTTTTGACATATCATAAATTTGTCTGACGAAGCCGAAGTTGGTAATGATTTTGAATGCACCACCACATGTAATGGCGCGATACCTGCCATGCAACAAGTTTACTCAGGCCTGAAGACAGTTTTTACCGACCGAAACTAATAACCTGATAACAAATTAACATTGTGATCCAAGAATGGAATTAAACCAAATATTTTCCTATGTCGCTAGAAACGTTTTCGTGACTATGTGACAACTGTATAATTTTTTTTTGTTGCATGTAAGATTCAGTTCTTACGGCATGACCAAATCACTGGTAAGAAAAAAGGCAATTTTAGTGTGTTGCAACTCAACCCATGCCCCCGAATGCCGATTGCGCACTACCTTGTTTTCGACATGTCACAAAACCAAAGAAAACAATTCCTACGGAAGTCCGCCATTATGTCTCAGCTTACCACTGTATTTCTCACATCTGTGTAATAGCCGTGTCCAATGGAGTAACTTCAGTTAAGACAGTAGCGGAAAACAATATGACGTGGGATTAAACCAGATTTGTAGTGCTTCGTCTAATGGTTTAATCATCATTACTATTGTACGTCCATTGACGATCACTACCCTTATTAATTTAAACGTACATGTCTAACTGTAAAAGGAACTGACAAATTTGTAGTGGACTACAAGTGATAGAATAACGGTTCAGACAGCAGCTGCGACAGCGCACACAAACTGAGAACGTAGTGAACCACAGTGCTCGCTATCGTTTATGACGAGGGAAGAGAAATTGAACGTCTTCTCCTGATAGCTGTTCTTTAAACTGGTTGTAGTCAATGGTTCCGCACAGCGTGACAAACAGTATAAGGAGCTCAGCCTTCTTGCAGGTGGCAACAGATAAGTAATGTCGTTTAGGTTGTTGCTATACTAGTCACATATACATGGTGGTTGTTATAATCAAACTTTCGTTACTTGAGAAGTGCAACCATGAAAAAAGTGTTCGTAGGGCAATGAAATGTTGTGGAAACATTTGTAAAGACATGCGGGAGAGAGGTAACGAGTAAACCATTGAAAGAAACAATTTAATTACCATCTGAGAGGGCAACATTTGTTAACTGTGCACCAAGTGTACGTTCCAGGTTACAGAAGTTGCTCAATCCGAGACCATCTGTATTCACGACAACCTAGAACCGCATTACAGGACGCCATTTCACCAGTTGTTCGCAGAACTTTCCGAACGGTAGACCAATGGAATGTCCTGCTGCCGTGACACAGTTCGCCCACTGCCTGAAGACCGCACGCTGCATGCAGCATTCTCAGTCACGGCAACAGGAACTTCAACAATTGAATCATCAGTTGTTGAAACCAAATACGTCATTTTTTTTTTACACTTTTCAGGAGAAACGAAAAACTGAATACTGCCCTATGTATTACTGCTGCATTATTGGAATTTTTCAGAACTGGAATTGACTTCATTCTACTCTTATTGAGAGAGAAATAATTAACTTAGAGTATATCATTTCGATATTTAATGATTTCAAAGTTTTTTGGCTAATTTGGTTTCAACAATTTACAAACATATTTTTGCTTTTTTAGGATTTAATTGTATGAACACTTCAAAATACATTAGCATTGTCTGACAAAATAGAAGAAACTGAATTTTTTTAACAGCAATAATGATTAACTGTACATTAGCTATAATTTTAGTCCGTCACTGGCCAAGAAAGCACTTCTTAATAGAATGATCCCTTTGCAGCAGGCACATATTCAACGACTTTCTTCACATCTTCCATCTTCATTCTGGAAATAGGTACCTGCTATGTTAGGTAAGCCATTGGAATGTTGTTCATTAATCCTGAAATGATAGGCCCACGTCTTTTTCTTAAATGAAAAGTATGTCTTTCTAATCCATCGATATATAGATTCGAAACATGTGCGAATTCGTCATTACATGTATATTAAGGAAAGCTTTCTTGCAAACCAGTTCGCTTTCACTTCCAAGCATTATATGGTAAACAAAGGTTGCATCCCTCAACATTCTGGATCAGATTCCCGAGGACGCCTCTGCTTTATTGCTTTGCTTCAATAAGGCGCTGCAGATGTAAGTCCTGGGCATCTTCGGTAGGAAGCTAAAGAAATCTTGCCAAAATATTATTACGTTGAATTACGTCAATGGAGGCATAGCATTTCATTGTGCAGCTGAAAGGAAATTAATAACACAAGATTAATATTGCTGTAATATTGATATTAGTTACGTCTACACAGTTTCCTACGGTTGTTCCAAGAGAGATCGATATTTACCTGCAAGATTCTCCAACTACTTTCCCTGGAACATAAACTCCTCCGTAATTTCGATAAGGCAGTCCTTTGGTACGAGGTGTCTTTACTTTTTTCCTATCATAATCTGCACTACTATTCTTCCTTTTTAGAGGCGTAGTAATACAACCAACTGTCGCTCAATGAGCATTAACAGTGACTGTTACTGCCACAACAAAGGAAGTGGATAGTTTCATCAACAACAGCCTCTGTCGAAAAGAAAAAAGTCGGTGACTTAGTTGCTTTCAACAAGTAACAGCGTAAAGATTAACACCTTTTCTGCAATTTGTAGGAGCATGACTTATTTCAACACCAAGCGATAGGCTATACTCTTAAATGTACTATTCAGTGAAAAAACGAAAATTGAAAATTTTGACTTTTTTGTTTCAACAATTTGCGATTCAATTTGTGGCCCAGTTGACAGTCTCTCCCAGGAGCAATTTCCAAATGGCCAGTTAATTCGAACTTCTGAATTACGTACGTCAAATCTCCTGCAGAAGGAGGATCTCTCAGTTTTTCTTTAATGCTTCGATACTCGCGAAGAGCAGCAGAACCATTGTTTTGAGAATGAGATTTTCACTCTGCGGCGGAGTGTGCGCTGATACGAAACTTCCTGGCAGATTAAACCTGTGTGCTGGACCGAGACTCGAACGTGGGCTCGGGTAGAGCACTTGCCCGCGAAAGGCAAAGGTCCCGAGTTCGAGTCTCAGTCCGGCACACAGTTTTAATCTGCCAGGAAGTTTCAGAACCATTGTTATTGTTTAAATAAAACAGCTTTACGAGTAAAGCTCTGTTTGCCTTGTCCAAATCCATGTTAACTGCCTGCAACTGTAACGCACACAGATGCCTATCAACGATACGTTGCCGTACCAGTAAGGGCGCCTAACGGGAAGTCATGACACTAAAACTACTAACACGCAAATCCTGCGGCGTAGTCTGAACATCATTCCTATAAAGTTGTGTACCCATACTGTAAATACAGGGTGATTCAAAAAGAATACCACAACTTTAGGAATTTAAAACTCTGCAACGACAAAAGGCAGAGCTAAGCACTATCTGTCGGCGAATTAAGGGAGCTATAAAGTTTCATTTAGTTGTACATTTGTTCGCCATTTCAGCCAATAAAGTTTTTGGTCCCTTTTTCTTCGAAGGTGCTACTGTAACTGGACTACAGTATCTGGAGATGTTAGAGAATTGGCTGTTCCCTCAGCTCGAACGAGAACACAACAATTCATATTTCAGCAGGATGGAGCGCCACCACATTGGCACTTATCTGTCCGTAACTACCTGAACGTCAACTACCCGAGGCGATGGATCGGCCGCCAGGCAGCCCGTGACAGAGTACTTCATCACTGGCCTCCAAGAAGCCCTGATCTCACCCCCTGCGATTTTTTCTTATGGGGGTATGTTAAGGATATGGTGTTTCGGCCACCTCTCCCAGCCACCATTGATGATTTGAAACGAGAAATAACAGCAGCTATCCAAACTGTTACGCCTGATATGCTACAGAGAGTGTGGAACGAGTTGGAGTATCGGGTTGATATTGCTCGTGTGTCTGGAGGGGGCCATATTGAACATCTCTGAACTTGTTTTTGAGTGAAAAAAAACCTTTTTAAATATTCTTTGTAATGATGTATAACAGACGGTTATATTATGTTTCTTTCATTAAATACACATTTTTAAAGTTGTGGTATTCTTTTTGAATCACCCTGTAGTTTTCCGTCTTCAATGGAGCAAGTAGTGGAAGTTTAATTATAACCACCCTGTGTACTCTATATACTGTTCGAGCGTAGCTATGGAGCGCGAGTGGAGGGGGAGATGAGATCGTTTCTACGAGGAACATGGCGTCCTGTTGTGACCAGCAGTATGAATTTTTATCATCGATGTGGAAACGTGACGCCAGAAGTAACGCTGTGTACCTTGCAAACTATCTCACAAAGCGTACACCAGTCACGACGATCCATAATTGTTTTATGCAAATAAGCTAAATGTAAAGTGACTGTAATGCGAACATACACAGAATTATATGTAACAACTAAATCACAGCAATAATAAATAAGTTGTAATAGTATTCCCGTCTAAAACAGTTATTTATTTTCACAGACTTTGCACCCGTTAGCATTGTTTGTGACAACCTGGTTCGCTGCATCTTATAACGTTCGGTGTGGCTGGTGAAGGCAACGATGTCCGCAGTCGTATCTGCATCTACATGATGTAGACCGAGCTATCAAGAAGTGCCATGCTTCCTTTCCAGATGTGATATTGTTTGCGTTGTTACTGATGGAGTATGACGTTTAATAATATCAGCAGGAAGACGACTGTCTTAAGAGGAAATTTTGTACAGCCATGATCGTTTCTTCCTTGGATAACGCACGCAAACGCGCTTTTTGTTTTCCAAAACACGAGCTCTGTTACCTTGTTGCCTTCGATAGATGTAGTGTGTAATGAGAATTCGATTAAAGTGTTCTACAACTGTAGTTGTCTGAAACGTACCTGGCCAGATAGAAAACCGTAATGGAAGCTGCACGAAATTTTAGTGGTCCGTCATATTGCCGCCGTCATAGCTGTGTAACGGCATCATTTTAGAGGGCGCTTTCGCTGACACATCGTGAAATTCCGTGGACATCTGCTCTTCACCTAAGTTCGAAGATTCAACATCAGACTGGACACTTTTGGTGTACTCATTTTCAGTTGCATCATCTTCTCGAAAGAAGGAGTTAGCCTAATACTACTTTCTGTACACCATTCTCTGTTTTTAAAGTAGTAACTGTACTATCCATACGCACACTGAAACAGTTCGAATGCTAAAAGGAAAAAATTGCAAAGTACAATATTTTCAAGATGATTTATACGGTTTCATAAGACTCTTCTAGAGTCTCGATGAATGAAGGTAGAAACTACAGGGTGTTTCAAAAATGACCGGTATATTTGAAACGGCAATAAAAACTAAACGAGCAGCGATAGAAATACACCGTTTGTTGCAATATGCTTGGGACAACATTACATTTTCAGGCAGACAAACTTTCGAAATTACAGTAATTACAATTTTCAACAACAGATGGCGCTGCGGTCTGGGAAACACTATAGTACGATATTTTCCACATATCTACCATGCGTAGCAATAATATGGCGTAGTCTCTGAATGAAATTACCCGAAACCTTTGACAACGTGTCTGGCGGAATAGCTTCACATGCAGATGAGATGTACTGCTTCAGCTGTTCAGTTGTTTCTGGATTCTGGCGGTACACCTGGTCTTTCAAGTGTCCCCACAGAAAGAAGTCACAGGGGTTCATGTCTGGCGAATAGGGAGGCCAATCCACGCCGCCTCCTGTATGTTTTGGACAGCCCAAAGCAATCACACGATCATCGAAATATTCATTCAGGAAATTAAAGACGTCGGCCGTGCGATGTGGCCGGGCACCATCTTGCATAAACCACGAGGTGTTCGCAGTGTCGTCGAAGGCAGTTTGTACCGCCACAAATTCACGAAGAATGTCCAGTAGCGTGATGCAGTAATCGTTTCGGATCTGGAAAATGGGCCAATGATTCCTTTGGAAGAAATGGCGGCCCAGACCAGTACTTTTTGAGGATGCAGGGACGATGGGACTGCAACATGGGGCTTTTCGGTTCCCCATATGCGCCAGTTCTGTTTATTGACGAAGCCGTCCAGGTAAAAATAAGCTTCGTCAGTAAACCAAATGCTGCCCACATGAATATCGCCGTCATCAATCCTGTGCACTATATCGTTAGCGAATGTCTCTCGTGCAGCAATGGTAGCGGCGCTGAGGGGTTGCCGCGTTTGAATTTTGTATGGATAGAGGTGTAAACTCTGGCGCATTAGACGATACGTGGACGTTGGCGTCATTTGGACCGCAGCTGCAACACGGCGAACGGAAACCCGAGGCCGCTGTTGGATCACCTGCTGCACTAGCTGCGCGTTGCCCTCTGTGGTTGCCGTGCGTGGTCGCCCTACCTTTCCGGTCGCCCTACCTTTCCAGCACGTTCATCCGTCACGTTCCCAATCCGTTGAAATTTTTCAAACAGATCCTTTATTGTATCGCTTTTCGGTCCTTTGGTTACATTAAACCTCCGTTGAAAACTTCGTCTTGTTGCAACAACACTGTGTTCTAGGCGGTGGAATTCCAACACCAGAAAAATCCTCTGTTCTAAGGAATAAACCATGTTGTCTACAGCACACTTGCACGTTGTGAACAGCACACGCTTACAGCAGAAAGACGACGTACAGAATGGCGCACCCACAGACTGCGTTGTCTTCTATATCTTTCACATCACTTGCAGCGCCATCTGTTGTTGAAAATTGTAACTACTGTAATTTCGAAAGTTTGTCCGCCTGAAAATGTACTGTTGTCCCAAGCATATTGCAACAAACGGTGTAATTCTATCGCTGCTCGTTTAGTTTTTATTGCCGTTTCAAATATACCGGTCATTTTTGAAACACCCTGTATATTAACTTGAGTATAAACTACAAACATTTTATTTTTAAACAAATCCGATTTTAAGAGGATGTATGTACGGCATGCATGCTTATAGAACTTGGAGTACATTTCACCATAACGTTTAGTGTTAAAGTTCATTTGGCTTTTGATGTGCCCTCCACCGCTCGCACGACAAACGTGCAAAAGATATGAAATTAAAACTATCCTGGTGTACAGATTGGTCCAACTTCCTATCACGATATTTCGGCGCTGAGTCTTCTGGCCGTCTCATGTGAAAACTAACAATTCTCTGAGCTCACGTACTTACGACCCCACCGGCACATGTCTCGTGTAGTCAGCTGCCGTTGCGCATGCGCTACTTGAGAGGCAACTTGGCACCATTTGCAAGTTAAACATTTAGTGTCGATGCGACTTACGTTACAGCGCAAGAACGAACGCTGTCAACTGACTGAAGGGCATGGTGCTATATTACATTTTGCAAGCCGCTCCCGAAAACGCTCTGGACTTGGGATACGACTCATGTGGCGTTCCACCACGATGCAATGCACCGCACACGACTATCAAACTATTTAGGCGCATTATTCGAGGATCCTCCTGCCCATTGGGGCGTTCCGAATACTAGAAGGCACACATAAAAATGATTCACGAAACACGATTGATCCTCAGAAGCAAACGTTTTAGAGGGACTCCCCCTTACATTCATTGCGCGAAGACCACTCGGAAGCTTCTGGTAGCGGTAGTAGGATCCCGTTATATATATATATATATATATATATATATATATATATATATATAAGGAAACATTCCTCACACAAAAAAATAAATATGTTATGTGGACATGTGTCCGGAAACGCTTACTTTCCATGTTAGAGCTCATTTTATTACTTCTCTTCAAATCACATTAATCATGGAATGGAAACACACAGCAACAGAACGTACCAGCGTGACTTCAAACACTTTGTTACAGGAAATGTTCAAAATGTCCTCCGTTAGCGAGGATACATGCATCCACCCTCCGTCGCACGGAATCCCTGATGCGCTGATGCAGCCCTGGACAATGGCGTATTGTATCACAGCCGTCCACAATACGAGCACGAAGAGTCTCTACATTTGGTACCGGGGTTGTGTAGACAAGAGCTTTCAAATGCCCCCGTAAATGAAAGTCAAGAGGGTTGAGGTCAGGAGAGCGTGGAGGCCATGGAATTGGTCCGCCTCTACCAATCCATCGGTCACCGAATATGTTGTTGAGAAGCGTACGATGTGCATGAAGCACATGTTGTGTCGTACTTGTAAAGGCACATGTTCTAGCAGCACAGGTAGAGTATCCCGTATGAAATAATGATAACGTGCTCCATTGAGCGTAGGTGGAAGAACATGGGGCCCAATCAAGACATCACCAACAATGCCTGCCCAAACGTTCACAGAAAATCTGTGTTGATGACGTGATTGCACAATTGCGTGCGGATTCTCGTCAGCCCACACATGTTGATTGTGAAAATTTACAATTTGATCATCAGAATCGAGGAAGTACAGTACATACTGACGAAACTGAAATGAGCTCTAACATGGAAAGTAAGCGTCTCCGGACACATGTCCACATAACATCTTTTCTTTATTTGTGTGTGATAATGTTTCCTGAAAGTTTGGCCGTACCTTTTAGTAGCACCCTATATATATATATATATATATATATATATATATATATATATATATATATATATAATGTGTGTGTGTGTGTGTGTGTTTATAAAACTAAATAAATACGTGGGAAATATATATATAGATGTACACTTATAAATAAGTGAATTTGATCCAATAAAGTTCTCTAGATCCTATCGAACCCCTTTCCTTTCCTTGACGCTCGGAAGGCGGGAACAGGACATTGAGGCCAGGCCTCGGAAGACGACACGTGCACTCTTTGCACCCGACCCTTCTCTCAGGCACTTAAAATAAATAAATAAATGCACGGTACTCTCTTCCTGTCTCGTGCTACTGATTGTTCTTTCCTGTCTGATACCAAGCATTAAAAAATATGTATGAGTTAAAATGTACTTAAATTTTCTATCCTCATTCATGAAGATGAGGCTTTTGCAGTTGGATGAATCTATTTGAAGCACCCTGTGTATACACCGAAGCGCCCGTAGAAGTTCCTGTTCAAAGAATGACAAATGGCGAGGGCGAGCGAGAGAGAGAGAGAGAGAGAGAGAGAGAGAGAGAGAGAGAGAGAGAGAGTGTGTTGCACGTCATCTTCTACTAAATTCCACTCAATATTAAATATTGTCTACTGACAGCAAATGGTCCTGCGCGTCATACGAAGCATGCTCGACAAAGAAAATGAAACTTACAGCATAAGTTTGACCTCGGCATGCATAGCTGGAGTTTCAAAATTAATATTTGGGATCTGCTGTTGCTACCGAAAGCAACCGTATAACACAAAATTTACATACTGTTCTTTTGCAACCCTCGGACAACCGGTGCTGTGACTTGAGCGAATATACCACCACCGCACAGTAGTTCCACTGGGGGGTGAATTAACCCATTCCGTGAGAATAGAGCTTGAGGCTACTTCCGAACTTATTTGGCGCGTCACGCTAGCGTTTCCGCCTGCGCCGCGGGCGCACGTGACTGCAGGTAGCGAACTGCGCATGCGCAGATCCTCAGGCGGAGCGAGCCGGCCGTCCCGGGAAGCCGTGCAGGGCTGCCACAGCCCAGCCCCTTGCCCTCCTAGGGCTTCGCCCACTTTGTCCCGCGCCCGCACACCACCAGAAAAGCTACGCCGCTGTGCTCGCCGACCGCGACGTTTTAGCGAACACAGGTAAGACAGTGTCGCTATGTGCGTAATGCTCGAGAGTTCTATTGTACACACTTACTGCTCTGTACACGACAGATTAATGCACAAAATTCCCTCGCGTTAATGGCGATTACCTGTATGTCATTAGGTCACGTTTATTCGCAATACTATGACGCTAGTTGTCATTTTTCATACATTTTTCTCACAGCGGATGCTGCACCCAAAAGTCTGCTTACAGTGTTACGTTCAAGTTCTGTAGATTAATTTATTAAATTAGCTTGAAAGAGAAGCAATGAATGTAGGCAATTTTTGTTAACACTTTCTATAGCGTAATAAGTTTTAAATTTCAGAAAGCAACTGGAAAAGTCTTCCGTACAAATCATCTTTTGGTAAGTGGCGTATTATTACCGACTTTCATCTCCATTTTTGTTACTTTCTTCTGTGATTGACAGCTCGTTCGGTAACGTATCAGCTGATAATATAGCGCTTTGGTGTTCATTAATGTTTTTTTTCGTATTCATTGTGGTATTTGCTTCTTCTCTTCACTAACAATATCATTGTGTTTGAACCAAATGCGAAGGTACAGTAAAGTTCACAGCCGCCATGCTAAATAGTTTATTACTATTGTGCTGATTATCTTTCAGTATTGGAAGAAAGCAAAGCAACACCAATATCTGAGCAGCACCATGCCTAGTAAACACTGCAGTATCCAAATCAGCATTCTTGTGCCTAACTCCATTGATTCTTGATTGTCGACTGCGCAAGTAAGATTCCTCCACTGCAATGGAACAGTTAATGGTCAAGACTTTTTTTTCCACTCCACTATATTGCTAGCCATTAACCCACTCCCAAAGCTTGTATGCTAATGTAATTACGTTTTCTTCTTCACATCTCTCTCTCTCTCTCTCTCTCTCTCTCTCTCTCTCTCTCTCTCTCTCTCTCTCTCTCTCCCTCCCTCTCTCCCTCTCTCCTTCTCTCCCTCCCTCTCTCCCTCTCTCCCTCTCTCCTTCTCTCCCTCTCTTCCTCCCCCCTCCCCCCTCCTCCCTGCCTCCCCCCCTCCCCTATCTATCTATCTTTTTCATTCCCACAGTCATTCCATCGAGCGAGGTGGTGCAGTATTATTCGGGACGAGCTGGATTCAAATACCGTAGTAACATCTGTGCCAAACGAGTATTGTTGCTTACGAAGTTTACGAAGGACTGAAGAAATATTTACTCATACATGGGGATGTTTAGACTAAGACTTCCAGCACTTCTCAGTTAGCATCTTCAGCATTTCTTCGTGTGAATAGCTACTGCCTTAAGTAAGGTTACTTTCTTGAGTCTTGCTACATGTTTGCTAAAAAACGTAGCTTCCACAAAAAATGGTATGGTCAAACAGGAGCACTGTTACCTTGTTGCCTTCGATAGATGTAGTGTGTAATGAGAATTCGATTAAAGTGTTCTACAACTGTAGTTGTCTGAAACGTACCTGGCCAGATAGAAAACCGTAATGGAAGCTGCACGAAATTTTGGTGGTCCGTCATCTTGCCGCCGCCATAGCTGTGTAACGGCATCAATTTAGAGGGCGCTTTCGCTGAAACATCGTGAAATTTCGTGGACATCTGCTCTTCACCTAACACTTTTCGACATTTACGTAGGGTTACATTTTGAACAAACACATTCGTTCGGCTTCTAGTAAATGTGGAGATGACTGCCAATGGCTTGTATAGCATAGGCACGTCATCGGGCGTTTGACAACTCGGGAGTTCATTGAGCCATGTACGGAATACAGAAATACGGCTGCCGGAATGTTCAGAGCTAGCGTGACTTCGCCATATCAACTGAAAGCTCGCGGATCGAAGCACGAGACAACACGTGTAATGAGGGTGGGTGGGGGAAGGGGTGAGGTCGTGGCTGGCGGGGAGGGGGGGGGGGGGGGGGAAAGGGGGAAGGGCTCCGCCTTCACTAAGCTGATACAGTTCTCGCGTGTTTGCTATAGGCCAAAGCTTTTGTCTGCTCTTTCCTTTCTGATCGTCAGCTTGTGCTGGCCATATGGTGAAGTAAAATTACCGACCACGCATCCCAGCGTGTGGCTAATTTCTTAGTGTTTCCAGGTGGAAGACGCGTGTAGTGGCGGAACAGTCACGAGAGGTGTAATTAGTATTTGCCACAGCAACATTGTTCGAGAAACTTAGTAATAAAATCTGACTACGACCCCAGCAGCGTTTCTACATCGCCAGTTCACACTATCTGTCCAAAAGAATCTGGACACCTATCATTAGACATTGTATGAGGTGTGTCAATCCTTTGCCTTTATGACTGCTTGAACTCTGCTGGTGACACTTCCAATGATGTACCTGAATGTCTGTGGCGGAATGGCAGCCCAGTCTTCCTCCAGATCTGAAACCAGAGAAGGTAGTGATGATGCGGGACACTAGGGTCTGGAACCAAGTCGACTTTATAGCTCATCCCAAAGATGTTCCATTTGGTTCAGTTCGAGTCTATAGGCGGGCTAGTCCATTTCAAGAATGTTACAGTTCACAACCTGAGAGATACTGTTTTGTGTGTGTTGGTGGTACAACCCTCGTTTCCGGACTTTCGTTGTACTATACGTAGTAAACGATGTTGAAAAACGTGTTCATGTTCTCCCGCATGTAGCTGTTTTAAGCGCGAAAAACATCCCCATACAGTAACATCACCTACTCCTGCTGGCATTTCGCGTGATTTTAGGTGATTTTCTCCAAACATTGGCCAAACCCAAACCTTTCCATCGGACTGACCCAGGAATGGTTGGCTCAAAAGGAGCTACTCGACCATTGTAGTCCGCAGCTCGTGGTCTAGTGGCTAGCGTTGCTGCCTCTGGATCACGGGGTCCTGGGTTCGATTTCCGGCCGTGTCGGGGATTTTCTCTGCCCGGGGACAGGGTGTCTGTGTTGTCCTCGTCATTTCATCGTCATCATTCGTGACAGTGGCTAGATTGGACTGTGGAAAAAAATTGGGCTGCGTAAAAATTGGGACTTTGTACGGGCGCTGATGACCCCGCAGTGGAGTTCCTTACAAGCCAAACATCATCAGCGACCATTGTACCCCGAAAGTTTTCTAACTCTCTACGAAGAGTCCATCTGCTAGCAGGGCTGCTGGTATCACTTTGGAACGCAAGAATGGTTCCTTTCTCTGATTTCATACGATTGTTTACAACCACTCACCGCAATGTTGGATGGTCCATGTCAGTCAGTACACGAGGTCTGCAGGGTCTTGGTTTAGCTGTGGTCGTTCCTTCGCATTTCGACTTCAAAAGTCACACTACCAACACAAGACTTAGGCAGCTATAGAAGAGTTGAAAAGTCTCTCGTGGCTCTGTTACACAAATAACACCGGCCGCTGTGACCGAGCGGTTGTAGGCGCTTAAGTTCGGAACTGCGCTGCTGCTACGGTCTCAGGTTCGAATCCTGCCTCGGGCATGGATGTGTGTGATGTCCTCAGGTTAGTTAGGTTTAAGTAGTTCTAAGTTCTAGAGAACTGATGACCTCACATGTTAAATCCCATAGTGCTGAGAGCCATTTGAACCATTCTGAAAACAAGTGACATCCAGTGACTAGTCCGCGTTCAAAGTTACTGAACTCTCCTGACTGCTCTATTCTGCTGTTACCGCTGTTTTATTGTCAACAGAATGCTCCATGCTTGTTTTTGTACTGGCAGGTTCGCCTCTCGTGAAATCTGGTGACTATTTCCACATTACTTGAGTGTCTGGACTGTTTCGATTAGACTGCGTACTTTCCGAAGTTGCAAGTTTAAGGACCTTAATTTCGATGTTAACACCCAGAAACGGATAGCTACATATTTTTAATATTTGTGCTGCATATGATATCCCTATAAAAGTAACTTCCACATATTTTTAAATGAACACACCGCCACTGTATTGTTTATTTAATTACGACACAGATTTCGGCCTTTTATGCCCTTTTCAATTCATTAATTCATTCACCTGAAAATGGCATAAAAAGCCGAAACCTGGGTCGTAATTAAACAAACAACAATACAGTCAAATGGCGGTGTGTTCATTTAAAAATTATTGTATGATTGTTGCCGAGCAACATCAGAAACTGCTGTTTGCACTGTTATGTGCGCGTATACTGTTTCACACCCGCATTTTCGAATGCACATTTGTATGTTAAGATTGACACATCTTGGTCTGAAATCCACAAGGAAATTTAAATTACGGTATGAGCAGGAATACAGCTCACTCTTTAGTTGCCGATATTATTGTATGGAGACAGAATTCAGTGTTCCAGTCAGTCGTATAGTCGACGGCCTTGTCGCAGTGGTAACACCGGTTCCCGTCAGATCGCCGAAATTGAGCGCTGTCGGGCTGGGTAGCACTTGGATGGGTGACCATTCGGTTTGCCGCGCTCTGTTTACAAGTGGGGTGCACTCAGCCCTTGTAAGGCAAACTGAGGAGCTACTTGACTGAGAAGAAGCGGCTCCAGTCTCGTAAACTGACATACGGCCAGGAGAGCGGTGTGCTGACCACGTGCCCCACCTTATCCGTATCCAGTGACTCCTTTGGGCTGAGAATGACACGGCGGCCGGTGGGTACTGTTTGGCCATCCAAGGCCTGTTCGGACGGAGTTTAGTTTAGTCATATAGAATACGGCCGCTCGACATTTCGTTTATAGGTGAGTTTTTAAGATGGAACCATTCGTTCACAGGCAGTGAATTTGGAGGTATCTCGTCTTCAGGGATGCCATACTCGTACACAATGAAGTGTACTTTGATGATAGGTAAGAGAGGTACTAATTTCCTGTAATATGTGAGTCCGCAGCCTTTCACTTTCCACTTGTGGTCGTAGAACTTTTCATTCTGCGATCCAAGACAGGAGGAAGGGCAGCATTGGTCGTAAATTTTGAAAAGAAGTTTGGAAAGGGAGAATAAATAAAGACTTGGTGATTTGCCAGTGTCATAGTAATTTCGTCAGAGGCGGCGAAGGAGTGAGAAGAGGAGCTGGACGCTATAAGGTGAATAGCAACGAAAATAGAGCAAGGGTGATGGAATGTAGTCGGATTAAACCAGTCAATAGCGAGGAAATTACATTAAGAAACGACACGAAAACTAATAGACGGCAGCAAAGTAACTGATGTCCAAAGTAGGTAAGATACAAAATGTGTACTTCCAATAGCAAGAAAAGAATCTCTGAAAAAGAAATTTATTGACGGTTACTATAAATTTAAGTGTTAGGTACTTTCCTGGTGTGAGACGTGGACGATAGACAGTTCAGACAATCAGCGCACACTCCGCTGCAGAGTGAAAATCTCATTCTGGAAATCAGAAGATTGCTTTTGATATATGGTGCTACAGAAGACTGCAGAGGGCTAAATAGGTAGATCAAATAACAGATGATGAGGTACTGTATCGGACTGGAGGGGAAGAGAAATTATCGGATAATTTGACTAAAAGAAGGAATCGCCTGATAGGACACATCCCGAGTCATCAAGAAATTGTGAATTTAGTTATTGAAGGAAATGGTGGGTAGACGGGGGGGGGGGGGGGGGGTGGAAATTGTAGAGGGAAACAAAGGCATGAATACATTAAAAAGGTTTAAATGGGTTTAGATTGTGGTAACTATGCAGATGAAGAGGTTTGCACAGCATAGAGTAGCATGGAGAAACGCACCAGTTCATTCTTAGATGAGGAGGAGGACAAGAAGTGTACTTTTTCGCTTCCTGCTGCATCGAATCAGAACACACATACTTTGGCAGATATACAGGTGGTGAAAAACGTTTTTTAGGCTAGCTAAAATCTTCCCGGCACTGTGGCAGTCAATTGAACATTCCAGAAGTTCATGAGTTCTGCAGTAAAAGAACTGCTACTCGAATTCTTGATTTGAAGATGCAGAGTGTATTCAACTGTGGAGAATAGCTTCATTTCCATCGTACATGGAATAACAATGTTAGACAAGCCGAAAATACTTCCAAATACTACTTGTTAAGTGGTGTTTCTTTCATTCAGTATTCAAAGAACGGCGTTAACCAAACACCTTCCGGAGAAGTTAATTTGTGTGTGGGATTTCGCAAGTGCTGCTGGATGGCCAGCGGTATCTGCTACAGGTGACAGTGCCTAGTGCTGCTACGACCTTCGCCCCGCTGGGGACCCAAGTCCCTTGACAAAGGCTGCCTGGCCGACGCCTTGTGCAAGGCCAGAGCGGAGACATTCTGCGGCTCACCTGGGGGCTTAGTCACCGCGGCGGGCCCGTGGCACATCCGCTCCCTAGCAGCCAGCCGGAATGGCAATAGGGGCTGCTGCGCGCTAAGCCGACTGTCAGGGTGGGGCTGGTCTCGGTTTGGAGCGCGTTTCCTCTCACAAGGCGAGAGGTCGACCGCGGTTTTTCGCAAAGATCCCGCAAAACAAACTACTTAGGTACCATAAGGCACACTGAGGACTCAGTCAGTATGGCAAAGGATGTGTAGTTATCAAGTGGCAGGAATACGACAAAGGATTACCGTTTGGTGGCTTCGTACACTCACAAGCAAGTGACACGGAGAGACCAGCTACCATCAGACGAGAGAGAGAGAGAGAGAGAGAGAGAGAGAAGCGCTATTGCCTCCACGGTGGGTGGGACATTTCGGCATGTCGCGTGAGTGATACGAGTGCTTGTACAGGGCGTAGAGTTGCCAGTCGAAAGTCGGACGCAGGTCGGGCAAGGCTCTCTGTATCAGCGCACTCGAACGCGGCCAGATCCTGAGCTCTCCATACTACGGGAACTCCATCTCTGAGTCTTGGCAAGCATTTGCCAATGTTGTTGTTGTTGTTCTCTTCAGTCCAGAGACTGGTTTGATGCAGCTCTCCAGGCTACTCAATCTTCTGCAAGCCTCATCATCTCTGAATAACTACTTTAACTTACATCCTTCTGAATCTGCTTAGCGTATTCATCTCTTGGTCTCCCTCTACGATCTTTACCCTCCACGCTCCCCCCCCCCCCCCCCCCTCCCCCAGTACTAAATTGGTGATCCCTTGATGCCTCAGGTCGTGACCTACGAACCGATTCCCTCTTCTTGTCAAATTGTGCCACAAATTCCTCTTCTCCCCAATTCTATTCAGTAGCTCCTCATTAGTTACTTGATCTGCCCACCTAATCTTCAGCACTCTTGTGTAGCACCACATTTCGAAAGCTTCTATTCTCTTCTTGTCTAAACTGTTCATCGTCCAGGTTTCACTTCCATACATGGCTACACTCCATACAAATACTTTCAGAAACGACTTCCTGACATTTAAATCTATACTCTATGTTAACAAATTTTTCATCTTCAGAAACGCTTTCCTTGCCATTGCCAGTCTACATTTTATATCCTCTCTACTTCGACCATCATCAGTTATTTTGCTCCCCAAATAGCAAAACTCCTTTGGTACTTTGTGTCTTATTTCCTTATCTAATTCCCTCAGCATCACCCGACTTAAATCGACTACATTCCATTATCCTCGTTTTGCTTTTGTTGATGTTCATCTTATATCCTCCTTTCAAGACACTGTCCATTCCGTTCAACAGCTCTTTCAAGTCCTTTGCTGACTCTGTCAGAATTACAATGTCATCGGCGAACCTCAACGTTTTTGTTTCTTCTCCATGGACTTTAATACCTACTCCGAATTATTCTTTTGTTTCCTTTACTGGTTGCTCAGTATAGAGATTGAATAACATGGGGGATAGACTGCAACCCTGTCTCACGCTTCCCAACCACTGCTTCCCTTTTGATGCCCCCCGTCTCTTATAACTGCCCTCTGGTTTCTGTACAAATTGTAAACAGCCTTTCGCTCCCTGTATTTTATCCCTGCCACCTTCAGAATTCGAAAGAGAGGATTCCAGTCAATATTGTCAAAACCTTTTTCAAAATCTACAAATGCTAGAAACGTATGTTTGCCTTTCCTTAACTTATCTTCTAAGACAAGTCGTAGGGTCAGTATTGCCTTGCATGTTCAAACATTTCTACGGAATCCAAACTGATGTTCCCCGATGTCGGCTCCTACCAGTTTTTCCATTCATCTGTAAAGAATTCGTATTAGTATTTGCCAATGTATCGACCGTATATCGCACGTACTTAGATTCGTAGAAAATCGTTGCTAGCAGACACAACCCGGGGGACGTCAGTTGGTGTGTTGGCTGTCGGTTGTCGTGGGAGCGCGCGGCAAGTCCTTAACATATTTAAGATTGGAAAACAGCAGCAGTTACGCAGCCATACAATCAAGAAACAACTTCTCGCTGTGAGATTCGCTAGTCACACACCTACCTCTGTTCACCGCACACCACAGGGCACACGTGTTAGCTTATCACTAGAAGTGCCGCCACTGGACACTCGGAAGCGTGGCTAGTTCGCCTGGATTGAGGAGTCTCGGTACACATTGGTACACACCGATAGCAGGAATCGAACATCTACGTTCTTGAGGAAGTAAATTACATGCTAAGGCCTTTTCGCAAGAAGAGTGGCGCGTTGTCAGAATAGAGAATATGATCCAGCTTTTCTGCAGACTGATTTTGCTTCGGAACGGATAACAGTTGCGTCACTGTGTGTGTGTGTGTGTGTGTGTGTGTGTGTGTGTGTGTGTGTGTGTGTGTGTTTTTGAAATGTGGGAACTGGAAATGTACCCCGAAGCTGCAGAACGCGGAAGGGCAAATTGTCTGTATTGCAAGCAGATTCACCGTGAAATTCTGGCGGTATGTGGACCAAATGCTGTGTCACGTCCAGTGAAATGGTGCCACTATTTGACCAAGGCCGCACAGAAGTGGGTGATGCGGATCAGGAAGTTCAGATCTTGTAACACGCAGCTTCCATCTTCCCAGCGAGTTCAAAGAAATTCTGGAGAGAAAGATATTCCAATGATGAGCATGTTGACACAGCAGGTATCAGATGGCTTTGTGACCAGGAACTGAACGATTTGTTGAACCTCCCGACTGTTGTTTACATGCACTTGGTGATCATGTAGAGAAATAGTATAATGTTTCTTTGCCTCTTTGAATTGTAGCGCAATACTAAACCGAAGTTATTTAGCGTCCTGTAATAATGTGTAACTCACTTTCCGAAATTCCCTCATATTTATAA
This sequence comes from Schistocerca americana, assembly GCF_021461395.2. Taxonomy (NCBI): domain Eukaryota; kingdom Metazoa; phylum Arthropoda; class Insecta; order Orthoptera; family Acrididae; genus Schistocerca; species Schistocerca americana. The sequence goes on along the minus strand of NC_060121.1, from coordinate 319,328,763 downwards.
AGACACAGTTCAGGGTGACGGTTGGAAGGTATTCTAGCATGACTCTTTGCGTGAAATTATGCCATTGGCGTGCCTGACATATCTCACTATTAGAGTTGTTGAACGGCGTTGCCGTAGTGGTAATGCCGGTTCACGTCAGATCACCAAACCACTGACGGGTTGGGCTAGAACTTCGATGGGTGACCATCCGGTCTGCCAAGCGCTGTTGGCAAGCGGCGTGCACTCAGCCCTTGTGAGGCAAACTGGGGAGCTACTTGATTGAGAAGTAGCGGCTCCGGTCTCATAAAGTGACATGCGGCAGGGAAAATGCAATTTATATTTCTTGAGGATATAAAATACACAGTGGACTAACACTGAACGATGTGCGGTTATAATTATTTGCAAAATAAATTACCAAAAAAAAAAAAATAAAGTCGTCGGCTTCCATTTTCTCTTTCACACATTCATTTGTTTCTTTCCCTGCCAGCGCTACTAATACTAGCGGTTAACCTACCATTTACTATGTAATATATGTAATGTACCAAAACTACCGAAACGTAGTTTTGAGGATGTAGATCTACTCACTACCGAAACTGCTTCTGAATCTTATCAGCTGAATTCGTTTGTCGATTTACACCGTTCAGCAGACGATGTGTACCTTGACAATTTACCAACCCATCGTTACTCAAAGCCATATATATATATATATATATATATATATATATATATATTTTTACGAAACAATTGGCGAAAATGGAGGTAGTTCTCAGTCGCTTCAGTTCTACTGTCATCAGTTCCAATGAGCAAATCTGAGACGCCTTAAACCGAAAAGTTAGTGCCTTGGATCAGTCTCCACGAGTTGTGGACGTACATTGAGCGGTCGTTGACAAAACCTTCCTGACGAGAAAGTGAAACACCCACAGCACATGGTCAAGTGTCAGTGTAATTTCGTACACATACACACAACCGACGGGCGTGTATTAGAATGGCAATTCTCCGTGGCATGTAGAACGACCATAAGATGCGTTAGTGCTGTTCGTATTTAGTGCTGTTACACAGGTCTTCTACGTCATATAAAGGGCGTGAACAGCATCCGAGGTTGATGAGTGATCACTACGAAGGACGCGAAGATTTCGCGTTGTCAGCACGTGACACTGCTGGAGAGTGACCTGGTTGTCGGTTTCCATTTAGTCGGCTGCTGGTGGTATCGTGCGATATCCAAATTTGTGCGACATTCCGATATGAAAGTGATCTGATAATGGACTGCAGTGGAAAGTGAGGGCAAGCATGCTCCTCGTAAAGTTTCCTGGCGACCACGTCTGACAACTACAGAGGAAGATCGCCGTATTGTGCACCAAATACATCAGTGTAACCCGCCCGCCTAGCCTTCCCGAGCGGGAAGGCGTGCCGGTCCCCAGCACGAATCCGCCCAGCGGATTAGTGTCGAGGTCCATTGTGCCGGCCAGACTGTGGATGGTTTTTAGGCGGTTTTTCCATCTGCCTCGGCGAATGCGGGATGCTTTCCCTTATTCCGCATCAGTTACACGAAGTCGGCGATTGCTGCGCAAACACTGTCTCCACGTCCGCGTACACCATAATTACTCTACCATGCAAACATTTGGGGTACACTCGTCTGGTATGAGACGATCCCGGGGAGAATCCACTGGGGGCCGAACCGCATAGTAACCCTGGGTTCGGTGTGGGGCGGCGGTGAAGTGGGTGGACTGCTGTGTCCTGTTGTGGGGTTGTGGACCACTGAGGGCTACGGCGGGACGAAGCCTCTCCGTCGTTTCTGGGTCCCCTGTTCAATACACGTACACCCACACACCATAAGTACATACGGCTTCGTATCTGCGTCTGCCATCCGAGAACAAGTAATGGACTCCCTGCAATATTCTATGTCATCCTGCACCATGGTCGGAAACTTGCAGATCAAATAAAAAAAAAGGCTCTAAGCACTATGGGACTAAACATCTGAAGTCATCAGTCCCCTAGACTTAGAACTACTTAAACCTAAATAACCTAAGGACATCACACACATTGATGCCCGAGGCATGATTCGAACCTGCGACCGTAGCAGCAGCGCGGTTCCGGACAGAAGCGCCTAGAACCGCTCGGTCACACGGCCGGCGCAGATCGCAGACTACGGAATTATCGTCACGTGCATAGGCTACCACACAAATGGGTGCAATTGGTCCATGAATGGGAAGTAGGAATGTCGATATTTTTATAAATATCGGGAATCCGATACATCGATATTTAAAAGTATATTATCGGTCCTCGATATAACGAAGGAAATTATCGATGCAACGATATATCGACGTACCAACCAAAAAACGAAATTTCGGCTGCAGGTTGTAGATATACTGCCAGTTTTATAACTGTATATTTACGTACTGATTTATTATTAGATATTCTGTACATCAAGAAGCTAGTAGCCTGCTTATCCCCTCTAGAGCAAGAACTGAAAGGAAAACTAAGCACGTTCACGCTTGGCTATAACCACTTTGCTCGCAGTGGTGACTGTAGGTGAAAGACACAATAGTGTCCGATGGGTTCTTTGGTATGTTTCGTCACATATTGGATTTGGCTGTAACACTTCATGTCGCCTTCCCTGATTTTTCATTCCTACAAACGCCAGCGACCGAGCAGTTTGTAGTGTGAAAATTGGCTGGTGAAGTTAAACGCTGTAGTTTCTGTTGGTAGCGTCAGCATTTCCCCTCACATGTCTCCGCCCAACGCACTGACCGGTCTTGTCCATTTAGATTTTTGTTCGTCATTTTCCGTAACTGTTTTTAAAGAATGCCGATGTGAAGAAATAGGACACTAGTTGCGTTAAAAATTGCTTCTTAACGCAACTGGTGCGCTATTTCTTCACATCGGATGTCTTGTTGTTCGATTCATACTACCAACCACTCCCCGGAGCAATCCAACATCACCTTTGTGTCATCTGCACTTGCTTCACACAGTCAGAGAGAGAGAGAGAGAGAGAGAGAGAGAGAGAGAGAGAGAGAGAGAGAGAGACTGCACGTGATGAAAGCTCAAAAAGTAGTAAGACTCACTCACACAGTGTAACTAAAATTATACTCTACTACAATTTCAATACAACTACTTCAAATATTTATCGAAAATGGCGAGAAAATATATAAAATAAAAATATCGTCTGTCGATATTGCCATTAGGGTATCGATATTACGGTGAAAGAATGTCGACTGTATGTATCGATTCTTTACAGAAAAATTTTGACATATCGATGTTTCATGAACTGGCCCTACTGTCACGCATGGCCTGCTCCGTGAATGAATGGCGTCGCATTGTGTTCAGCGATGAATCATGTTTCTGCACTTCTCCGGGTTACCATAGTCGGCGAGTACGAAGGCGACTTGAAAATATTTACTGTCTGTATTAAGTATATAATGTGTAACTACGATTAAGGGTCTCCGTCAAAGAGGCTGGTCAAGCAACATAACTGGAAATATTATGTCTTGTTTTTGCAGCTGTCGGAGGCTTCTGTTTCCGAGTTAAAATCCAGGGTAAGTGTTTGTGTGTGTTATCGGTTTCCAGCTCACTTCGAAGTTTATTTCCGGTAATGGAATTAGTGTTAATTTTAACCCTCACGGCACTTTTTTTCCTTATTTGCACCATTCTCGAAAAAATAGTTCGCCGATGTTAAGCTTAAGGTCTAACGCACACAGAACGTTTAACAACGAAAACAAAGCGTTATTTACGTTTGCGCCTTTCTTCTTCTCCTCCTCCAGAGAATCAAAAAGAAGCGATATCTGCCTATACGCAAAAACATGAATTTCTTACTTTCTGTCCATCAAGCAGACTATTATACAGAAAAATAGTCAGGCTGCCGTACATCTCCTTTTCAGAATAAGACCCTTTCTGCTGCAATTGAAGGGACCATAAGAATCGCATGAGCATACATCGTCGCCTTTATAGGGACGTTATCCAGTATGGCTTACATCCAGTCTTAGCCCGTAGAAGAACAGCGAAATTTAAACTCGAGAAGAAAAATATTTCCAGGTAATCTATCACTTACCAGCTGAGTATTTACTGATGCTATCTTGTGATACCGGCGGGGAACAATCGCGTAATCGTCTTGCAACACTTACGACTTTATCAGACACTGGAATGCTCTTAAACCTACCTGCTTACTTAACTCCACCCCTCCACCGAGGTTAATCACGATTGTGATCGGCTCGCAGCAGTTAACATATTATTGATAAATCATGCAGTCTAGGACGGAGTCGTACAATGTTAGCCGAGCCACTGTTTTCTTACGATCAACTGGTTTTCTCTTAACCCTCTTCTGTATGCTCTACTTCGACTTAAAATTTGCACTACAACCCTAGAATATCATCTTCATGAGACATCTTAAATAAGTTTCTCAGCCTATGAACTAGAGTGAAAATGGGATCAAAGTTTAATGCTTGTGTCAAATCTGTCAGCTGCAATACCTTTCCAAATCAAATCGTAACAGAGCGCGTAAATGCCATATTAATGGGCATAAATGCAACTGACGGAGGTTTAAACCTTCGGAAGACGTTGTGGAAATAGTGACTGGTAACAGTAGTCTTACTTCATTCATTGTCACTAAATGTAAGAGATTTTATCAACTGGTTTCTGGCGTGCCGCCAGTATAAATGTCACACATATCTAGATCTCAATACTGAAAAAATGATAAAAGAAACTGGAGCCACTAAAATGAACATAAATGAAATCAGTTTTATTTACGAGGGCATGCTGAAAAGGAATGCGTGCGAAATTAATAAACTTTATTAACACTGTACATCTTAACTCTTCTTGTCTACATATTTGCAGCCGTCTGCCGCTAGAGGATTCCTAATGTAGCGTGTAACACGGCAGGGTGTACCGTAGCTATGTCTGTGCTTGAGAAACGTGCAACACTTACGACTACTTCACTTCGATAGTGGTGAAACTGTGCAAACAGAGATGAGGTTGGGGCTCCGTTAACGAAGTCAAACTTTTTACAGTGGCGGCATCAACAAACAAGTCTCTCTTTGGGAGACATGTGTTCGTCGCCAGGGTGGCTATGTTGAGAAATAAATATGTAGGGATAAAGAATAAAGATGTAGACTACTCATAAAGTTTGTTTTATTTAAAAAGCTTTAACAGTTTCCACATCAAAAATTTGGAGGCCTTACTCTTCAGCACGCCCTCATAATGAAATAATCTGTAATTAGCTCTGGTTGCTGCAGTAATCACTGTACCACCTATTTTCAGAATCAGTTCTGGAATTCTATCTATCCGCTATGGACAAAATACTTTATCAGCGCGCAAGATATTAATAAAATGCAGAATTGTGGAATAAAGCGGAAAGGTAGGTTTTATACAGTTATGGCTATTAAGGACTTCAATTTTTTAAACGAAAGCCGGAACAGTGACGTTTGTTGGTACTTTGCTACTTGATTTCTGCAACTCCGCGCTAATATCATTACATCTAGCAAACTTAGCTTGATCGTGGATGCTAACTGGAATCATGCAATATCTACAATCTTCCACTGCTGCGCTGTGACAACCTTACAGAATTCAAGGAAGCGCTTTACTTCAGTTAGGAAAGTAATTTTGTATGTACTGCGATATTGTATGTTAGAGAGCATTTGCTGTCTAGTCTTTTCCGGTAATTCTACAAACAAAATAATTGAAATATTTTAGTGTGTAAAACGTTGATTACTGATAGTGTGTCTAGCTTCAAATGCGTAGATTTGAGTCACAGTGGAGAGTAAAAATATATTATTCCAGGAGAGCGCGGTCTTTTTGTTATAGATTTGGGCTACCTCCATACATGTTTTGAGTCAAGGAAACCAGGTCAGCCTTTGGAAATATCACTACACGCAACATTCCGTTACTCTGATAACTTTCGTCCATTTTTACACTTGAGCAGTGAATTAGGCAACTGAATTGTATATTGCTAATGAGTTAGTGCGTGTAAATTTTGCCCCCTACATTCAGATGTTGCTTTCTGGCGGATGTACGAAATAGATTTTCACCGAACTGAACGTTCAACTCAATATTTAATTATGGCGCAACATTACATTAATCTAATCATACCTATTGGTTCATTTATGTTGAGCTCGAAGGGGCGATCTGTAGTGATTGCTTAGGAGAACAACTGCTTCTTAGCCCAGATCGCTATAAAAAACTTCGCTGTCCGTAATCGGTTCCGGTAAAGCTAAGTTACCGTTTGCTATGCGTTGGCACTTCGAAATTAAAACTATTATCTACACCACGATTCGCCAAAACATCGTTCCCATAACATAACACGTCATGCCTACGAGGACCCCACAAACTGTCAATAGCCAAAGCAAATGGAAATTCACTGAAAATATTTTATATGTAGCTGGCAGAAGATGTTTGTAATAACAAATAATTTTAAGTGATTTTTGTAACTGTTTTGTAATAAACTGTAGTCAAGGAATTACGTGTAACATTCATAGTGAATAAAATTAGGATGTCTTCTCCATTGTGGCAGTAGTTGTACACTTGCTCAACAAACTGATAAATGAAAAAACAGAATATGTTAAGTCTGTTGTCATCTGGCTTTCAATAATTATTTACCGTATTTTATCCTGTATCTAGTCAGAAAACAAGATATTGCTGCATTGCAGTAGGTGCTTGATAGCTACAAACATCAAAGCAGAATTTCTGTGTCACAGAAGCCACCGACGTAGTTTGCTATCATCATCTGCCTTTCTTGTCCCCGTTGCTTAATGCGCTTAATTGTCGCGGGCAACGCGGCGGAAGCGGGTGACGTCGCAAGATGGCGGCGCTTTCCCGTGACAGCTGAGGAGCGGCGGGCGCTGCGCCAGCCGGCGGGCAGTCAGTCTGGCGGCCGACCTTGCGCAGGGAGGCCGGTCCGTACGTGTCCGCGTGAGTGTGCGTTTCGGTGCGTGGGGCCGAGCAATGGCCCTGCGTGCTGCGGCCGGCTGCAGCTGTCTGTGCCGTCGTCACCTATTTTCTAATCGCGTTGCTGGTGCTTAACGACCGTGTCGACAGAGTGAAAGTGACGGGGACAGTGAGGCCGTGTGTTTTAAGTGAATGTGCCCCAAAAAGTTGGTTGCTTTCAAGTGCGTGTTGTTAACGGTAACTCATGTTTTTCATGCAAATATAGTGCTAATTTTCTCCAGGCTACGTTAAATTGTCTGAATTTTGCTGGATCGTGTAATAGCTCACGTAAAGTACCTGTTGCGCCGCGGCGAGGATAGAGCGATTGTCAGATGTTGCAGTATCGTTTCGTATTTACAGACTATTTCGCAGTTTTGTTTCTCTTTACATCGGTAAAGAATTCAGCTCTGCTTGCTTAGTTTCTGGACTGTCCATTCCTGGAACACTGTTATCTTCTGTTCGTGAGAAAGGATACTTCCGTCGCTCATTTTCCCGTGCCGATATTGTATCAAGGTATATTAACGTCCTGTTTTTAAACACTGCAAGTTCCACATATGCGTTTTTGTAAGTACAGTTTTTTTTTTTTTTTTTGCTTGAATGGTGAGCAAGCAAAACACTTAAAGCAGTCTTTTAGAGGGTGCGCACTGTAAATCAGATAAAGTTAAACGGTTGTCAATTTCAGCTTCTTATGAAACTAAGGGCAAGAGTTTGACTTCGGGAGATTTATATATATGACGGAACAAGAGGTGGTTCTCTCTTGATTTGCAGTAGAAAACCAGATTCATTTTAGGTGGCGGTAAAAAGCCGCAATGTTATTCGTTGGATTCTAAATTGAGTTAAACTTACCATGAAATAGCGCCTGGTGAGCTGTTTAAGTTGTAGGTATATAGCTCCCTCGTTGTTAACAAAGCGGAGATTCCTTTCGCCCGCGCCAGCGGTTACGAAAGAATGGTGGGGGACGTGACGGGAGGAAGTAGTGGGGGGAGACGCAAACTGGTAGGGCTACGGGTGCCGGCGCTAACCGTCTGCTTTGGAAAATCGATTTCCTTGGAATGCGAGACGCAGCCTGGGAAAGCAATCGATGGGGGCTCGTCGCAGGCTTGCTTTTAGATCTGCACCAGGCTTGTTAGGGGGTCGCCAGAGATATATTGGCGTAACCAGCGCGAGTTGCCACGCCCTCGTTTTTCAACCGACAGCACGCGCGTAGCAACTGTCTCGGTGATTTTGAATTATTCTCTTTCTTGATATGAGTGGGGGCGACAAGCAGGAGTAAAACAATGGTGCTCTCTTCTCAGTTGGCGCCTGTAGTATCTGCCTTAGAGGTCTCCGAGAACCGCTTTAGTGTTTCTTGTAACTACGTCTGTTAATGGTCTTCTGGGTGTGTCATGGACGTTTTCAGTTGTTGACGCACGAACGTTCTGTGCGTTCCCTCCGCGTCGTCAAGGCAACTGTACAAGGCAGTTGGTGCAGTTCTATCGACATCTGTTGTCAGCATGCAAGATAATGACGCCGAACTTCTTCCAACAGCTCTTGTATCTTGCAACTAAGTTAGTAAATGATTTCTTCATTACCTGATTTATTTTCCCTTGCTCTGCGAGATCAGTTACGGCAAAACTACGTGCTCGTTGCACGAAAGCTTACTCTCTCTCTCTCTCTCTCTCTCTCTCTCTCTCTCTCTCTCTCTCTCTCTCTCTTCAGCACCAGTATTAAAATGTCAGTGTGCAGAAGTTGTTTCTCTGAAACTGTCAGCTGTTTTGTTAAGATCATCTTTAGCAAGGATAATTGTCACGTACCAATAGGAACTCTTTAAGTAGTTTGTCGTGCTCAATGACAGCCAGAGTCAAACTTGTCCCATGTTTGTTGCTATTGACTACTGCTGTTTCCTTTTTCTTCTATTATTATAGCGGCAATTGTTAAGTTTTATCCCTTGGGATGCTAAAATATTGGTTGTAAACATTACTCTTACCACGTGCCTGCTGGTTGAAAGTAGGTCCAACACTTTCTTCCTTTACACAAAGAGAATGGTTTTCCATAACGCGAAAAATTACCGGAGTTACTACTATTTTGTAATTTTTACTCAGCTGCACGTAGCAGGCGATGTGATAAGAGCATATCTTCATTTGCGCTGTTCTCTTAGCATACAGCTTAGTCTTATTGTAAAAGATGGTGTCTCTTAACACTAGCTAGTTTCACATCTTATATGTACTTCATCTTCATTCATCCAGCTATTTTTTCCTTATAGTTTTTGCAAATGCATATGTTGGCATACGCTGTGTCAGTGGCGCAGCCAAATTAACGAAACAGTGAGTAGAATATAGAACTACATCCTACCACCCTTTTTTTCTTTCTTTTTTTTGTTGTTGTTGCTGAAATTTATTTACTTCATAATTGAAATAAGACAGTGGAGGATAAAATTTACTTAAAGCTAGGAACCTCTCCTTAATGACAACTTCGAAGTCCTTATGTTCTACTGCAGTGGCAGAACAACCTATATTTTTTCCGTTTGTTCTTTGTCATTCATTTATTCGCGTCTGTTTCTTCCTGGTGTGTTGGAGCCTCTCAGGATTCTCGTGCTTAACGGGTAAGGAATTGTTTAAGATAACTGACAAGCAATACTGGGTAACACTGATTTTCTTTCAACGATGAGAAAGTTGAAGTTGACAACCGCTGAATTTTTCTTAAGGCGATGCTGCAGTAGCTGATGGCAACTTCGACAAAGCAGCTACGCATTAGGTATTTGTATATTTCGTATATTAACCATGGCTTAAAAAGACGAAAACCGGTCCGTGATCTAATAAATGTAATTGTGCAGACTATCGGGAAGTGTTTACTATTAATTCTAGAAATAATCTATTATGGTTGATATTAAAATCACCAGCATGGATATTAAGGATTAGTTTCCACTGACATGCAGTGAGTGCTACAGAACACTAAGAATATTACTTTATTCATTTAGAAATTACGTATAGTGGGAACATACGTTTGCTCCTTCGTTGAAATAAAGAGTTGTAAAGGTATCGATATGCCTAAGTCAGTATTTAAATCGTTTCGGACGACTGCCAGGCTTGATGTACAAATGATAACCTTCGTTATCAGCTCGGTGTTGATTACAGAGATACAGAATGGTGCGATTGCTTCCTTCTCGGCATTCTGCTTGACTAGAAGCAGCCGTAAGTAGCCTGGATAAAATATTCCCTTTCTTTCTGTACTCTCCTCAATCTTATGTTAGAAAAGTCGCTAATCTGCGCGGTACGTTAAGGGGAGTGAAGCTAAGTTTTAGACCAAAGCTTGTTCAGTTTTTGATTAATGTTCATTTCCATGTTGGTCCGGTAGGCACAGGGGATTTACTACATTCTGACAACATGGCACAAGAATCTGCCTCATTTCAGAAATCGACATTCTGCTTGCCCGTTCGCTCTACAAAGAGCAAAGGGAATTAGTATCAGAGTAACTGCATGGGGATATCAGCCTTGCTCCTGAATACAAGACCAAATAGCCTGTATTGATTCTGTTACCGCGAAACAAGTTCTGCTGCCACCAGTCACGTGGTGGTGGTGGTGGTTAGTGTTTAACGTCCCGTCGACAACGAGGTCATTAGAGACGGAGCGCAAGCTCGGATAGGGAAGGATTGGTAAGGAAATCGGCCGTACCCTTTCAAAGGAACCATCCCGGCATTTGCCTGAAACGATTTAGGGAAATCACGGAAAACCTTAATCAGGATGGCTGGAGACGGGATTGAACCGTCGTCCTCCCGAATGCGAGTCCAGTGTGCTAACCACTGCGCCACCTCGTTCGGTCCACCAGTCACGTCATGAATCTTTACTAAAGGGGAGAACTCTGGCCTTCGCTCTCTTTCTATTTGAAGTGATTAACTGCGTCTTCGACCATGCTAAATTCTAGTTGAGAAATACTTCTCGACACATGTATTTGATTTAATGGGCTATTAGGTCGAGGTAGATGTTTCAAATAGTTTTAAGATCTCCATATGGTGCTACAGAGAGACTTTTTTTATTGCTGATCAGTCGAAGAAATGAGAATTTAGTCGACAGACATGTGCACTACTAGTCATTTTATTAAACAGTTTTTCTTCTTTCCTAAAACGTACTCGCCATATTTACATAGTATGTGAAAATTGTATTAAACACTGACACACGCAGTATTAATTTTCCACAATATTAATTTTTTCATTGTGTACCGGCTTTCTATACTGTAGGAAACCAATTGACAACGAAATATACGCTACAAGAACATTAATACTGTTGTCAGTTTGTAAATTGTCTGTTCCCCGGGTTGAAGCAACGTTTTTCGTGACAGTTGGCGGTTGGATGCACCCCCTCCCCAACCCCCAGTTCACCCCACCACTCCCCTCGCGACGGAATCAGTAAAGTCATGTGGCATGAGCGGCTCGAACACTCCGAAGAGCAAGTTCGCTCGCCTAATTTGAAATGTTTTTCCGATCCTTTGCATACGCAGGCAACTTTCCTTCGCGAAGTTTGAAAGTTGTGTGCGTTATCTTGGACGGGAGGTGGGTACCAGCCCGCTATTTACCAAGCTGGGTGTGGGGAAACGCCAAAAAAACACATCCAGGCTGGTCGAAATAGCGATCCCCGCCGTCAGACCGCCGGGCGGATTCGATCTGGGGCTGGGACGTATCTCGAAGCCCGGAAGCGGCGCATTGACGCGCTCGTCTATCCGGGCGGGTTATGTCCCTGCAAGCGCAGACGGAATATTCCACAAATTGTTTTTTCGGTTATCCAGTCTATTTTTTGATACCATTTTTGTGCGAGCTTAGTTATGGGTGGTCCAAATGCCTAGACTCCAGTCTGGTTAGGGTGCGTACAACACAGCTCGCAGCACCAGTAGTCGACTGGGTCGCTCACAGAAATACAGGGTGTTTGACGAATTATTTACACAGAAATAACCTTTAATCGTGAGAAGTGTAAATAACTTGCAGAAATGTTTGATACAGCACTGAATATAGGCCCTAGTGTCTTAAAGTCTTATTGCCCACCTGACATCGTTAGTTTCCAACGTTACCGCTAGGTGGCATGCGCCAATGAGTTATTCCAACAGTCGTCATGGAATCGTATAACGGCACAGAGCGTTGGCGATATTTAGGGTTTCATAAATTCAAACCCGTTACTGCAGTTCAGAGAAAATTCAATACTAAATATGGCAAGCCACCACGTCAAAGACAAACGGTTGTTGGTTGGTACAATCATTTCACCGAAATGAAACTGGCTGCGTATCACCTGGGACACTGTTCCAGTGTCAGCCAGCACTCTCTGACGCACCAATTGATCAAATTCGCCGGTCTTAACATTCGTAGCCGGCATATTCAGTTCTAAGCAGACATGTCCCGTAGATCCACAGAGACTACGAATCTAAAACTTCCTCAATTGCTGCGTCAGAGACTTCTGGCCGACGCTGCCTGCCAACCTATGTGATACACAGCTAGTTTCAGTGAATTACTGTACTAATTAATAAGTTTGTCTTCGAGTTGGTGACTTGCGATATTTACTCCTGAATTCTCTGATCTGTAGTAGCGCATTTGGGCTCACGAAACCATAAATAAGACTGCGCATACTCTGCACCGCTATACAGTTCCATTATGACTGTTGGAATGACTAATTGTGCTCGCCACCTGTCAGGAATGTCAGAAACTAACGATGTTAAGCGAGAATAAGACTTAAAGATACACTGTATTCAGTGCTGCATCAAACATTTCTGAAAGTTATTTACCATTTTCACAATTAAAAATTACTTTTGTATAACCAATTTATAAACCTGTTATTAGTAAAAATGGGATTAAGTTGACTGAATACACCGTTAGTCACGAGAAAACCAGAGGGGTCACAATGGCTAAGATTGCTGTTAGTTTCTGTTCACTATATGGTCCAGTTCAGAAAAGAGTTTTTAGTTTATCACCTCAGTATGAGAGTTTTCTCTCTCCTCGCTACGCTACTTTCTCGTTGAGAGTTCTTGCTTCAGTCTAACCCTCTCTGCTTCCTGTTCCGTGCATGCCTTACGGGCGTTTTTGTGTACCCTCTGCAACGTGCGCAGACCGTGAAACTTGCTGAACGATATGTGTCAACACACTTGCGGCTAGGATTCCAGCAAGGGCATAGTGCATTGCTCTCTGACACGCACACAGCCGTGTTTGTCAGTCACGTGAATGATTCATGAAGTGCCGAGGAGTAAGGCGATCTCCTTCCTGTCCTATCCTGTCGTGTCCTCTCTTTTCGTTCTCATGTTGTGGCTGTGCGCGTTGTTCCAGCAGGCCAAACAGGCAAGGACGCAGACTGCAGGAAACTGACGTCAGGAGCAGCTGCATCATCTCCGGCAGCGCAGGCCTGCAACACTGTCTTTTCTTTGCCTCTTGAAGCTCGTAGCCTCAGCCTACTGCATTCGCTCTGCGGGATGCCCTTTAAAAGGCGGGGAAGAAAGGCGCAAAAGACGAATTGTGCCAGTACTTCGCGTTGGAGAATGCATGGTTCACTGGCTTCTGATGCAACAGGTTGTCGAACACCTCACACTAATGCTGAATTTGAGTAGTGCACACATCTGATGGCTGGGAGTAAGAAAACTTGAAATGGAAGGAAGGGTGTAATGTTGGTTCCACGAACTCGCGTTCTTATCATCTGTTCAATAAATCTTTCTCGTTTTCTATGAACGTCTGACGATTTCTTGCTGCCACCTAAAAAGTAAAGGTCAAAATGATCTCTGGATGGAGGGTGAAACGCGAACCCGGACTTGCCGCTTACCGCGAGTGGTCGAATTAATTACACTACTGGCCATCAAAATTGCTACACCAAGAAGAAATGCAGATCATAAACGGGTATTCATTGGACAAATATATTATACTAGAACTGACATGTGATAACATTTTCACGCAATTTGGCTGCATAAATCCTGAGAAATCAGTATCCAGAACAAACACCTCTGGCCGTAATAACGGCCTTCATACGCCTGGGCATTGAGTCAAACAGAGCTTGGATGTCGTGTACAGGTTCAGCTCCCTATGTAGCTTCAACACGACACCACAGTTCCATCACGAGTAGTGACTGGCGTATTGTGACGAGCCAGTTGCTCGGCCACCATTGACCAGATGTTTTCAATTGGTGAGAGATCTGGAGAATGTGCTGGCCAGGGCAGCAGTTCAACATTTTCTGTATCCAGAAAGGTCCGTACAGGACGTGCAACATGCGGTCGTGCATTATCCTGCTGAAATGTAGGGTTTCGCAGGGATCGAATGATGGGTAGAGCCACGGGTCGTAACACATTTGAAATGTAACGTCCACTGTTCAAAGTGCCGTCAATGCGAACAAGAGGTAACAGAGACGTGTAACCAATGGCACCCCATACCATCACGCCGGGCGATACGCCAGTATGGCGATGACGAATACACGCTTCCAATGTACGTTCACCGCGATGTCGCCAAACACGGATGCGACCATCATGATGCTGTAAACAGAACCTGGATTCATCCCAAAAAATGTTTTGCCATTCGTGCACCCAGGTTCGTTGTTGAGTACACCATCGCAGGCGCTCCTGTCTGTGATGCAGCGTCAAGGGTAACCGCAGCCATGGTCTCAGAGCTGTTAGTCCACGCTGCTGCAAACGACGTCGAACTGTTCGTGCAGATGGTTGTTGTCTTGCAAACGTCCTCATCTATTGACTCAGGGATCGAGACGTGGCTGCACGATCCGTTACAGCCATGCGGGTAAGATGCCTGTCATCTCGACTGCTAGTGATACGAGGCCGTTCGGATCCAGCACGGCGTTCCGTATGACCCTCCTGAACCCACCGATTCCATATTCTGCTAACAGTCATTGGATCTCGACCAACGCGAGCAGCAATGGCGCGATACGATAAACCGCAATCGCGATAGACTACAATCCGACCTTTATCAAAGTCGGAAACGTGATGGTACGCATTTCTCCTCCTTACGCGAGGCATCACAACAACGTTTCACCAGGCAACGCCGGTTAACTGCTGTTTGTGTATGAAAAATCGGTTGGAAACTTTCCTCATGTCAGCACGTTGTAGGTGTCGCCACCGGCGCCAACCTTGTGTGAATGCTCTGAAAAGCTAATCATTAGCATATCACAGCATCTTCTTCCTGTCGGTTAAATTTTGCGTCTGTAGCGTGTCATCTTCGTGGTGTAGCAATTTTAATGGCTAGTAGTGTACTTCGGCCAACCGCACACGCCTCCTGTACCGAACCCAAACTTCCACATTCCACACTACATCCATGCACCATAGTCCCGGGAGGAGTGTACGGGTAGCCGAAGTCACTAAGGCGACTCCTCGCGATAAGCAGGAAATCCAGCTTAGAGTCCCAGTCTGACACAGATTTTCGTGTCATTGATGGGTAGTATAGCTAACGTCAAGATATTCACATTCAACGAATCTATTACGAATTGATTTCGGACGGCTGTCAGTCGTCTGAGTGTGTGTTAATGCAGACATGGGGACATGCACGTAAAACATTCAGACATCCCACAATAAAAAATCCTTTAAGTAGCCTCTGCTTCAAATTCCGCCCGTCTCTCTGCTCCTTGAGATATTAAGTTGGCACGTATTTCGCGTCCTCGAATAGCTTGATTAGCGTTTCCACCGCCTCTTGTTTCCTTGTAAAATATAAAGTGTGAACTTACTGCTCACAGTATTCGAACCAAATTCTGAAAGTTGAACACGATGGCACTGTTGTCAAGATGATGGCCGTAAGAGCGGCACGTTAACTCAGTCTGCTTAAATTGCCATCAACAATTACATACTCTCACACTGAAACATGGCTCGCTGGCGTTAAAGTCAGCTAATATGATCGACGGTAATGTAGCGACAAGCATTCTTCTGATTAATCGCAGACGTATTACATTGTTTCTACAAGTCCCTTTACATGAAAAGAAAAGCTATTTTGAGGCTAACATCGAAACAGCTGTATCTCTATGCAAGACTTTTTATCACAGGTGGTGAACACATGCTACTACTTCCTCCTCAGCTCACATTGTTCCATATCATGGCATGTTATCGAACAAACGCGGGGGCGTGCCTGCATCGTACATGCCACAACACAAATCGGTGTTCGACACATCGCCCACTCGCTAGTTACAGCCGGAAGCAACAAGCGTTACACCTCATAACGAATCACTCAAGTGTTATTAAAAGCGTAAATTTTAGATTCGGGGAGGTAATTGATCTGTGGTGCTGTGGAACTGTGAAGCACCAACCAAAGGTACGTTTACAGCGTAGAGAATTTTACAACCGGCTCAAATTAAGGCTTTCTACCGCCACCTATTGTAAGAAATTAAATTTATTTGTTCTGTTCTTGCCACTTAGTTGCTTCATGGCAGGGTACTGAATGGCATTTTTCTGTTTACTGCTACATTAGATTTAAAGAAGTCTTTCATCCAGGAATGTAGTCGCCGAATTATACGTTCCCTGCGATTGATTTTTGCTTTCTTTCATTCCACAGTAAAATGAGGGATTCAACTCGACAACTGCTTTGTATGCCGTTGTACTAGTGCGCCGCTGGATAGTGCATAGGAGAGAGAGTGCTTTCGCCTGCAAGCGACATGAGAAATGATCTAATCAGCCAATTACATGACATACCATCCAGCGTGAACTAAACTTGGTTCTACGATTCAATCTCTCTCTCTCTCTCTCTCTCTCTCTCTCTCTCTCTCTCTCTCTCTCTCTCTCTCTCTGTGTCTGTGTGTGTCTGTGTGTGTGTGTGTGTGTGTGTGTGTGTGTGTGTGTGTTAGAGAGAGAGAGGGAGAGAGGGAGGGGGGGGGGGGAGGGGTCACATTTTCAGACCAGTTGCAAAGCGTTTCATGTCTGGGTGTACTATGTACGTGAGCTTAAGAGCTAATTTTCTGCGCGGTTCGGAGGATACACGATGAACTGCATTCTACCATAGGTGCCAGAGTTCGCCGATGCTTAATCGAAAGAAACTGTGGGAATTCGAACTCTACTCACACAGACTGGGTATGCTGCCTTAGGGTTCAAATGGATCTGAGCACTATGGGACTTAACTTCTTAGGTCATCAGTCCACTAGAACTTAGAACTACTTAACCCTAACTAACCTAAAGATGTCACACACATCCATGTTCGAGGCAGGATTCGAACCTGCGACCGCAGCGGTCGCGCGGTTCCAGACTGCAGCGCCTAGAACCGCTCGGCCACTCTGGCCGGCGCTGCCTTAGGGGGAACATCGTGATCGTCTTACAAACGTTTTTCTACAATTGTCATAAAAAAGACTAGTTCTATAGGGTTCCCTAGCTGTGGTGGTAAAACCTGGCTACGGGATAATCAGTTGTCTGAGGAGAGAAGGAACGAATACTGGGCTTTAAAGCGCCGTCGGCGACTGGTCATGACAGTCGGTGCAGTAACTCTTTCTCAGAGGGATCATCCTAGCATTCGTCCTAAGCTGTTTAGAGAAATAGTGGGAAACCTAAAATCTGGATGGGAGATTTGAAACGCTACCTTAGCTAATGTGAGTACAGCCGAGGAGTACCTGAGAAGGCTGTTCGTGAACCGTGTCGATTCCTAGTAACTGATTCCACGCTTTTGCGAGTTAGACCAGATTACGTATTGATGTCACAGGTGGTGTCGGAAAAGTGATAACACGATCAGTGAGTAACGTGTAGGTGAAAGGAAAAAAAGGCAGCAGGTATATACGAAAAGGTGAAGCTTTAGAGAACGTAATCAGAAATGAAAATTGTACTCCGCTGTCCGAGCAACAGCCAGCTCTGGTGGGTGGGCGTAGGAGCGTGCGTGTCGGCAGGTGGCAGGTGCAGCCCGCCAGCTGTCGTCCCGGCGGTGCAGCTGCGCACCTTCGGCGCCTTTCCGTACTCTGTTTACAGCGTGGTGGGGTCTGGTGTCCCAGCCCAGGCGCCCTCTGCGTTTCGTTCTTGTACTGCTGAACTTTAACCACTGCCGGATCTCCATACCAGTGGGCATCGCTCTCTGCATTCCGTCATCTTGTTTAGAGGGAGTGTGCAGGGAGTGCCAACTGACCCTTAACACAGACAAATGTAATGTATTGCGAATACATAGAAAGAAGGATCCTTTATTGTATGATTATATGATAGCGGAACAAACACTGGTAGCAGTTACTTATGTAAAATATCTGCGAGTATGCGTGCGAAACGATTTGAAGTGGAATGATCATATAAAATTAATTGTTGGTATTGCGGGTGCCAGGTTGAGATTCATTGGGAGAGTCCTTAGAAAATATAGTCCATCAACAAAGGAGGTGGCTAACAAAACACTCGTTCGACCTACACTTGAGCATTGCTCATCAGTGTGGGATCCGTACCAGGTCGGGTTGACAGAGGAGACAGAAGATCCAAAGAAGAGCGGCGAGTTTCGTCACAGGGTTATTTGGTAAGCGTGATAGCGCTACGCAGATGTTTAGCAAACTCAAGTGGCAGACTCTGCAAGACAGGCGTTCTGCATCGCGGTGTAGCTTGCTGTCCAGGTTTCGAGAGGGTGCGTTTCCGGATGAGGTATCGAATATATTGCTTCCCCCTACTTATACCTCCCGAAGAGATCACGAATGTAAAATTAGAGAGATTCGAGCGCACACGGAGGCTTTCCGGCAGTCGTTCTTCCCGCGTACCATACGCGACTGGAACAGAAAAGGGAGGTAATGACAGTGGCACGTAAAGTGCCCTCCGCCACACACCGTTGGGTGGCTTGCGGAGTGTAAATGTAGATGTATCAAACCCAAGCGACAGATTATTCACGTGGTATTCCTCTGTCTTTTCGTTCCTCATGTCACTCTTCAGACTTTCGTCTTTTATTTATACGTGCGCTAGAAATACACTGAGACATATCCATACACCTCTGTTTAACGCAAAATTGACGCTTAGATATCACGAGAAGCGGACCTGCCATTATAAAAGAAAGCGGGAATATTATTGTCATTAGAGCAGCAGTACCAGCAAAATAAGTCGGCCAGGAGAGTTCAGTGACTTACAACGGGGATTAGTCATTGCATGTCACCTGAGTAAAAAATCCATTAGGGGCATTTCAACCCTTTAAAAGCTTGGATATTTAACCACTGCCGTATAAGTCCCTAAATAGTTATTCACTTTGCTTTACAGAAGTGATTTATTGATGCGTTTCAAGTTGTGACCAGCATCGGAAATACCAAAAATAAGAATAGTGTGTGGAATCAGATGCTTCATCCATAAGTATCAGAACTCCTGGAGCTGCCATATGTCGTCTTTTGGTGATGTGATTCTGAAGTGGAAAGGCGAAGGAACAACCCCAGCTAAATAAAGCCCACGCAGATCTCGTGTATGGACAGGGGTCGTCGAACATTGCTGAGGATGGCTGTAAAAAATCGTACGAAATCAACGGAAGAAATAAATCGTGAGTTCCAAAGTGCTGCCAGCAGTCCGGCTAGCACAAAGATTGTGTGTAGAGAGTTAAATATCGTGGATAGAATGGTCGAGCAGATCCTTACAAGCCCTAAAGTGGTAGGCGACGTTTAAGGTGGCGTACGAAGCGACGCCACTGGACTGTGGAAGACTGGAAACGAGTGAGGTGGAGTGTTGAATAACGCAATGCCCTGTGGCAATCCGATGGAACAGTGTTTGCGTTTGGCGAATGTCTGTCGTCATGAGTACACTAACAGTGAAGTAACAGGGAGATGGTGCATCGTTATGAGTGTGTTTCTCGTAGTTATGGTGTGATTCTCTTATCGTCCTTAAGAAAACGCTGACTGTGGAAGGGTCTAAAGACATTTTACAGCGTTATGTACTACGTAAAGTAGAGCAACAGTTGAGAAATGATTGTTTGTATCAGCACCCCACCATTAATCGGCGTCTGTGAGGCAATAATTCGTGGGCAAAAATATTCCTGAAATGGTTCGGTAAGTCCAGAGTCGTGACCTGGACATTTTTGGGATGAGCTACAACGTCGACTTGGCTCCAGACCCAAGCGTCCACCACTACTTTCTTTGGTTTCGCCTCTTAAGGAAGAATGGGTTGCTATTCCTCCACATACCTCACTGAAAGTGTCCCATCAAAGTTCAAGCCACCATAAAGGCGAAGGATGGACACACTGCACATTGACATCCACTAACAGATGTCTGAATACTGCTGATCAGATAGTCTAATAGGCCGTAGCATCTAGTAAAAGAAGGCCAATTTTAGGAGAGTAGGACTGGTGAAGAGAAACTGCCGTTCATTTATTATTGTTGATTTAAGCCCACTAAGCAGCGCTTATGACTAGTTTTGCTTCGATGCTCTCTTCCGTTCCCAATATCTCTTGAGCCCTGCTGATAATTTCTCCTTCCTCTCCTCCGAAAGGGACTTCCGACGTTTACTACCTCCAGGTAGTGGGGTCAAAGACTCTACCGTAACACAACATTTGGAACGATCTTCCACCTCAAGATCAGAGATCCCAACCGAATCAAAGTCTTTTAGTACTTCATTAAGCCACAGGCTTCCAGTCTTATAGCTCTTAACCGATGAGAAGATCTTCGTGGTAAACCTATTGTTGTTCATTCGATGTAGGTGCCCATAGAACTTGAGCCTTCTACGTATATTGCCGCTCATATATTTGCAGAAAGTTCTCTTTAAGATAACGAGAATAAGGAGTACCGAAATCTGAGAAATGTAGAACGAATTGCACATTAACAATGATTCACTGCAATATGGGTAAATTTACTGATGAAGATTGTCTATTTGTACCTTGTGTGAAGGTTAAGTGAATGCAATGGGAGAGCGGTTCGACTACGCTATGCCGAATTGAGCTGTTCTCACGTCGACGGCAACCACATCACAGTACTTTTGCCCCTTCTTGAGGGTTGTTGCGTTACTGTGTTCTACATTTTGGTGATCGCATATTGCAAGCTTCCTTACTATTGTGAATGTATTGTTACAGAATCAAAAGTAACTGGGGCAAGGACACGAATAAACCATGAGTACATCAACACACTGCACAGAGCCACAGGGGACCACATGTCCCTTACGCAAAAATTCCTCCGCACAACTTCCGAAATTTTGTCGTTGGAGTTCCGGTTCACCTTGTGGATGTCCGTCTCCGAAGTTGGGTGATCAGCGCGTCTGGCTGCCATGCGGAGGATCCGTGTTCAGTTCCTGGTACAGACAGGTTTTCGTTAGTGCAAGAAACGGAGCGGGGCTGTACGCAGATGTCCCCAAACTCTTCATGCTGCATCCAAATACGCCATTGGCAGAGTCCAGTCGCGGCTGAATGGTCCGCCAGGGCTGGGACGTGGAGCTGGTATTACAAATTGTAATAAGGCAGAGATGCAGCATATGTCCCCCAATCTGTTGTTCCCAGTCTACCCACACACATTAGCATATAAACAAGCGCATTACTTCAGCTCATCTGATAACGCTCCTTGTTCTTGTAATCGACACCATGCCGCATTTTTTCTTCTCAGATGTTTTCAGACGGAGAAAAGTCGTAAAATGTATTTTTCAGATATGTCTCATTATGCAGACTGATTCTTCCAGAAAGGATTTATCATCATAGGGTTGGATGTCTTATCAAGGACTTCGGAGAAATAATTTGCTCGCATGCAGTAATGGACATGGTGTCATGAGGGGGCGGGATTACGACCGTCAGTAACACACGGCAATTCTCCTGTCTGTTGCTATTTGTCGTACTGTCGAGAAGTGTCTCGCTTGCTTAAGGTCCGACTTCTTATTGTGTGTTATTGATGCTCAAAACGTGTAAATGACATATACTTAACGAAACCACGCAGAGGGTTGGAATTAAGAAACAATTAAGAGTAAGTACTACCGGTGTTATTTAAAATACCGTTGAAGTACATTGAAGGTGCATATTTTCCTATTTCAGACAGTTATTCGTTAGCACTTGTCGCCGCTAATGTTGAATGAGATTTCCAGGGATTCAGTCTTGAAGCGATCACGTAAAGCTGTCCTTATATGGATTAATATTCCACAATAGAACATACTCGGTGATTGTTAGCACATATAGGAAGGAGGGACATTTTAGCTGGTGGCCTAAGAAGGCAAAGTTTGAAGAACATAAAATTTGTTTATGGCTGAGAACACCACAGCCGCCAGTTATCATAGTACGTGCTGTTTACACGGAAGGTTTATCTGTGCGGCGTATTGGGGCAGGCGGATAGTACTTTATGGGCGGTAGTGTTTATAAATGAACACGAAAATGGTGAGACAGACCTGGGCGACATTGAGAAAGTACGTGTGTGTGTGTGTGTGTGTGTGTGTGTGTGTGTGTGTGTGTGTGTGGGTTTTTTTTTTAAGAAATGCAACTTCAGTAGTCGTCGTCCCCCCCCCCCCCCCCCTCCCTCCTTCGGGGGGCACACTCAAGAGGCAAATGATGATCTCCGTAGGAAATTATTGGTTAAGCCTGTGGCGCAAAGTGTCCACTACAGTGGAAAGCTGTTAATGGTCGCGTCTTCGGCATTTTCAATCAGTCCTGAGGCTGCAAATGCACACAGTTCACTGTAGTGGACACTCCCTACTGGTGTTGTCCTGCATGCATTTGCAGCCTCATGACTGATTCAAAACGCCAGAGAAATGACCATTAAAAGTTGTCCACTGCAGTGAAATTCATGCACCACTGGGTTAATTACTCTCAGGAAAGCTGGAACTATTCGGAAAATGACAGACTTGATGCAGTGAATAGGAGTCAAACTTAATCGTGGTTAAGTGCAGTATATTGTATATAAAAAGAAGAAACTGCTCGTAGTATTGCATTCTGATAGTTTCATGTTGCGGGCTCCGTGAGTGTGTTTAAATAGTGTTTAAATAGCCACAGAAAATACATTCATGTATATAAAGTGGAACAAACGGCTGAAGTCATTAGTACTCGAAAAGGGGCAAATGGAAGGTATTGTTGGCGACGGGAAAGTGTAACTATTGCACAAACAGTAAGCCGTTTGACATGCTCATGTGAGAAACTGAGAGTTTCATTTGGTCGTCTGGAGGCAATGAACAAAGGTACTCAGACACACAACCGAATTATGTACGCACGATATTTCTGTGGAGTCATCCTGGAAAATTAAATGGGGGTATTCGGGAGGGGGGGTGGGAGAGAATTGGGGAGGATGCCCTTCTGAATCAGTGGAACATTTAGAAAATAACTTGTGTGGTTGATTCAGAAAAAAAACTTCGGGTTCCCACAACACCTGGTTAGAGAGAATGGGGTGCGTACAGTGCATGGCATGCTCTTTCCGGACAGTTCTAGGCGGAAACTGAACAGCTAATAGTGCTTCAAAATATCTTCCGCCATGAAATGTAAAAAGTCTTGCGGAATATATACATGAGGCCTATCAGATAAAGGTTCAACATTCTTTGAAGTGCTGTAGAAAACTCGGTTACAAGTCACTTCAAGAAGTCCGCAAACGATTTAAAACTGGCTATGACGAAATGTTTTCCTTAGTATTTCAGATGTTCAGTGGGATGAGAAACTTGGAGAACAGTTGTTGTACCTATTTGCATCAGTACATTCATCACATAACCAAAAATTGCTTTAAACGCTGCCGAAAACGAGAGAGGTTTTAAATGTGTTGAATATTCACTGCCGTTCAAACTGCGATCTCGATATCGTGGTCTAAGGGGGTGCGGTTCTAGGCGCTGCAGTCTGGAACCGAGCGACCGCTACGGTCACAGGTTCGAACCCTGCCTCGGGCATGGATGTGTGTGATGTCCTTAGGTTAGTTAGGTTTAATTAGTTCTCAGTTCTAGGCTACTGATGACCTCAGAAGTTAAGTCGCATAGGGCTCAGAGCCATTTTGCACCTTTACTTCCATTCAAAACACCCAAGGAATGCGGATGTTTTCAAATTTAAAAATCCATTGTCTAATAGAAATAATTGTAGGACAGATACATTACGTGATCGACTAGATTTCTAAAGCGATAACGAGAAATTGTACAGTGCCAATTTTAAGGCAGTGTCCAAGGTTAGCAACTAGTTCTTTGAATCAAATTAGTCATCTCGAGACTCCCTTCAAGAGCACAAATAGAGGTAAACATATGAGCTGTAATAAATCTCTAAGTTTTTTATCATTTACTTCCTGGGGGGACCCATGGTCTTCTTTTCGAAATTATCTTCAGCTCGTCAGCGTTTCAGAACGTGCCTCTTTCTTGACGATCTTAAGTTTGGTCAGCTGCAGGAGGTCATAGAAAGCTCAAGGCAAGTTCTTTCAGTGAGAAGCCGCGAAGTTGCCACTGCTACCAACCAGCCGCGTCGTGGAATGAGGCGTAAAGATGCGAATCACGAACTCGGTTGAGGTTGCGAGGTTTAGTGTGTGTGTGTGTGTGTGTGTGTGTGTGTGTGTGTGAGAGAGAGAGAGAGAGAGAGAGAGAGAGAGAGAGAGAGAGAGAGGTCATAATACTATAGGTCTCACTATGAGTTCTGTTAATGGAACTACGGCATGGGGAAAATGTAAGCTGTCGTTATCTCTACTACTTAGTCTTTATGCATGTAAAACAAGACGAACTATTGCCCTTATCTTTCCTGTGATGTCTGTCTACTTGACATGAAATATGACTGTCAGTATTCCAAGACAAATTATGTCAGGTGTTCCTACAATTTCACTGGATTATTTAGATAGTGCTCAGCTTCAAAGGAATATGGGATGCTTTTAAGTAATCTGTTGTATCCTACATCCTGTATGATGGTTAATAACCGAGACTGGTAGATCTAATGGGACGAATAAACATCTGATAATTGAAATGCATTTTATATAAAAAATTTATTAAGTTTGCCACAAGGTATGAGGTAAATCTATCAGTTGCCCTTAGATGAGGCAAAACATATCGGTTATCTGCTCGTGACCTGAAATGCTCTTTGCATAACACAGTGCTCTCTTTAGATTCCCTGTGTAGAAGCAAGTGCGTGTCCCCTGCTTTGAGAGAGAGAGAGAGAGAGAGAGAGAGAGAGAGAGAGAGAGAGAGAGAGAGAGAGGGGGGGGGGAGAGGGGAGGGGGTGCTGCATCAGACAAGTTGTGATGGATCGACAATTTACCAGCAGTGCCACACACATACTGTACTGTCTGAGGTGTAATATGTCCACGACGCTGAGCCTGAACATGAGCGCTTTGCTCTGGTCGTTACTTAACAGAAGCAGTGGGCTGTGCAGCATAGTTATGCCTCAGACAATGCAAGGTCCTTGCGCGTTGTTTTTTTGGCTAGGACTTTCTCACGTCCGGGACTTTGTCACCCACAGACTGACCTCGGTGTCCTTGCTTTCGCCTGTAGATGCCAGTTCGGAAGTCCGCATCTATGCACCCTAGACAGTGAGTTAAGAAGATAAGTCTCGTGAAGCGTAGTTGGGTAATAAATGTTAAAAATTACGAGGCATTGTCTTGGGGAGCATCTCCCGTGGTTCGACAGCCGCGTTTCGATTTTGCCATGACCTTAATAGTCATTTTAAACCGAAGACTTAAACGGAAGAACACACTATATCGGTCACCTCGCTTTGCAATACTGCCGACTAATGGTTCCATATACTTCAATACTCATGAGTTTCAGATACTGTTGTCATGTCTCTCTCTCTCTCTCTCTCTCTCTCTCTCTCTCTCTCTCTCTCTCTCTCTCTCTCTATGCGAAGGCGTATGAGTGTCTTCACATACACAATGGTACAGTTGACACATGGTTCTTTGAACGGCGTCAGCTTAGTTATTGGAGGCTGTAGGGAACATTCTGCACAGAGCCGGTAAGGGGCGCCGCATAATCATCAATATTGTAACCTATCAGAAGTTGAAACAATTTTTATTTTTACGTAAGACGTTGTTTGATTTGGCGTATTATCCCGTCAAGCTACTACATTATATTTATTTACCAATCGGTTAAGGTATCTTTCGCCTCTGGTAGTGCATTATCTATCTGAAAACCAAAGTTACATCGTGATTCAAATTTTCCCTGACTCTGACAGGTCCTCCTCGCGCTTTTCTATTCAGTGCGACCCGGCTTGTACATCGGTAGATGCAACTGCAGTTAACGTGTAGTTGGGCTGTGTCTAGTTAAGCAGTAGTTTTCAAACTCAAGTTTATCGGTGCTCTACGTTACGGAAGGTAACTGCTAAGCAACTTCTGTGTGTGGAAAGTTAGAAAACGCGTGAATTTGGAACTTATTAAGGTATAAAAATGCGTCTCAAAAACAGGCATGCTGCAGATGCCTCGTTGCTGAAAGTACGTACGTAGCAATATCAGATAACGGTAGAGAGCTGCCAATATCACCGCTACTGATAACGTTGCTGGACAGAAGAAACAAAAAATTAAATCAATATAATCGACTAATTTCTAATAAACGATTGCGTCTGGGCTTGACGCAGCGGTTATGTGCTGTTCTAGTGTTTCGTAGATACAGTGTAATACTATGCAATGAAACTGCCTCGGCCGGCCGAAGTGGCCGTGCGGTTAAAGGCGCTGCAGTCTGGAACCGCAAGACCGCTACGGTCGCAGGTTCGAATCCTGCCTCGGGCATGGATGTTTGTGATGTCCTTAGGTTAGTTAGGTTTAACTAGTTCTAAGTTCTAGGGGACTAATGACCTCAGCAGTTGAGTCCCATAGTGCTCAGAGCCATTTGAACCATTTTTTTTGAAACTGCCTCTACGGTTTTTTTCACGGCGATGCTCACGATTTTGCTGATTGTGCGTTTCACGGAATCCATATTCTGATCCAGTACTCCCTGACTCTTCAGATCACACGCACCAATTCTTCGTCTTCGCTTTGCACAAAGGTTCTACCTAGTTACTGCTAAGTTGGCAGTTTGTCTTTGGTAGACCGTTAGTTTAAACAGGCAAATTCTTGATCGTTGCACTTGACGACGACCCATACCTCCACAGAGCATGTTTACCTGTACTGACGGCAATCCCTATAATTAACACTGTAGTCTTGCCAAGGCGCTCAAGCTTGCTTAATTCCCAGTGTAATAGTATACTCCTTGCGTTGCAGGAACATTCTGACGATAACTGTAACAAATGGTACGCCGCACTGTTTGATTGGTTACGTTATCCGAGTTCTTACCCGTTACATCAAAGACGAGTATTGCTAACTCGGGACAGTCTTCCGACAAAAACTGGACACTCTTCATTGACCAGTAAGAAAACTCGATCCCGCACCAGTAGTTCAACGCCGACATGTTCTGTAGCAGCGGTGACCTGCCAGAATGAGGTTAATTGGTCACTTCCGGTGTCTAGTGTTTATTTGCCTACCGCATCATTCCTTCAAGAGACTCCGCAGGGTACATACAGTGGAGATGCATTTTTTTTTTCACTCGTGTGTTCACTTTGTAATGCTGTAATAGTTACTGTCTACTCTTGTGACCCATTTACGATCTCGACTAAAATAAATGTTAGCCTTTAGCTCGTATGTACAAGAGAGAAAAGAAGAACGAAGTGAAAACTCTGATAGTAAAATTGTAAAATAAAACGTGCTTATAAATTCGTTGAGTAGTGACATATTTAAATAAATGGTCATATCTTGTGTAGAGGATGGAGCTTGAAAAGATTCATAAAATTGACATCTGCCGAACTACGTCGACATGGCGAGGTGAACAGTTATTGAGACATCAAATTTGTATTCGCGTGGACTAGGTTCAAATCTCCATCCGCCCGTACGTACTTTCCGAAATCTCCCTAAATTATCATAATCGAATGTCAGGGTGGTTACTTAAAATGACGTTGGCCGATTTCAGCACAGCAGTCATGGATAATTGTTGCTTTTTTGCAAACTCTGCAGAAGTATGCAAAATAAGACCTATGCACAGCCACAGTGTGTCCGCTATGTACATAAGGCGAACGGATTATACATAGTAGTATGCACCGTCTCTCCTGTCTGGTGTTAATCGTATTTATGAAGTCTGAACTTTTATGACAGTAAAAGTAATCTTCGCTATCGGACTCGTATACAACGTGCAGATTTTAGCTGGTGTCGCCGAACTATCAGGGAATTAAATTTCATTACGTAAAAACACACCAGATAAGATTACGATGCAGCAAGAAACTTTACAATAACAGTGTAAGATAGCTTCTTGTGGATGGCTGACGGTTCTTGCAGATATACAGCTGCCGCGCCAAGTGCGCAAACGTAACTCCTTTGCCAGATAATCTATACGCTCAAATGATAAACTGTACAGTCATGTAGAGTATAAGGCCCTATTCAGGCTAATGTGTTTTAACCGAAGTCTGAAATGTACATTTGAAAGTTTCGAAATGGCTCTGAGCACTATGGGACTCAACTGCTGAGGTCATTAGTCCCCTAGAACTTAGAACTAGTTAAACCTAACTAACCTAAGGACATCACAAACATCCATGCCCGAGGCAGGATTCGAACCTGCGACCGTAGCGGTCTTGCGGTTCCAGACTGCAGCGCATTTAAATGCACGGCCACTTCGGCCGGCACATTTGAAAGTGTTTCTTATTCACGTTGCATAATGATTCTTGTAAGTCGTGCTTCTCGTCCAAACCGTAAAAATATATCTACTTATAATGAATTATCCAGTAAATCCACACAACATTGTAGTCTTCTACTGCCGTAATCGATCGTTTGCGCTGGCACAATGAAAGTTTTTGCCCCAGGGTATACAAAGTCAAGTAGAACAGTGCTTCTCCTGATCCTTAACAAACCACATCCTTTTGACTCGGAGCAAGTTCGTGGCGACATGATCACTGCGTATCTTACTAGTTGAAACTCGCGCAACTAAAGTCGGTCGCTGTATGTAAAAGTGAAGTCGTGTTGCATCATTGACAAGAAGACACACAGAGGTATTGGAAAAACTTTCTTCCGTCGCGCACGATGGCACCATAGTTCCGGAAAGTGTGATTGTTGTGTCTTAGGTAATTGGGGGAGGGCGGGAGAGAGAGAGAGAGAGAGAGAGAGAGAGAGAGAGAGAGAGAGAGAGAGAGAGAGAGAGAGAGACTGACTTTGATTCCGGTGATAGGACACAACCTGCTTCTCTTTGATAGCACCAAGGTTGTAACCTCCCCACTATATTTGTGTAACAGCAACAAGGTTGTAACCTCCCCACTATATTTGTTTCTATATGAAACTTAGCCCAACCTTACCTCCCACTCTATAAAAGTCTAAAGTCTGCGTATTACCAAAAACGCCTCCAAAACTGTTATCCAACATAAAGTCGTACGCTAAACTTTGAGTACACAGAACCTAATGTGAAACTAGTAACTGATATGAATGCAACTTTTTATGTTAAAAGCGCAAGTGAAGTAAAACAGTTTCCTGACCATAATCAAAATTTCCACTATATATTTATCGTGTCAAAAGTATATATATATATATATATATATATATATATATATATATATATATATATATATATATAATGTTGACATAATTTTGTACAAGAGACGACCAAAAACTGGAGACTTCAAGCGAATTTGGTGTGGCTCTCGTAAGGTCTTGCATGTTTCAGGTGATTGGTGATGAGGAACACTGAAGGAAATGGCTGTTAGTCTGCTCAACGCCACACTGGCAAAGAACTGAGTCCACAGAGAAACCCCTAGTCCGCAGATTGGTCTTGCATCTCGTTGTGTTTGATCGTAATCTACTGAGACACCTCCATATTGACCACTTCTCCGAATGTCCAGGGGGAAGTTCTTCCTTTGAGGCCATCCATTCTCCCAAACACCGACATTTCTCCGGCCATCGTGAGATCCATGCCGCATATGGATTCTCGATGAGACCCTCAGTAGTTGTCAAGAAGCTCTTTGATTTCAGCCTAGGATGTGCGGGCTGACGACCACTTACCCCACGTCTTGACTAGATTGTTGCAGATCTCTCGAAAGCACAACAGCAAAGAGCCAGCGGGGAGATTTCTGTTTCTAAATACATTTTCAAACTGTTGTGTATGGTAATGCGTATTGATATGCAGTGGGGTGGGGAGGGTTACTATTCCTATGAAATTATATTCCAAGAGAGAGATTTTAGAATGAAGTATATATTCAGAAACACACAGTTAAACTTCGCGTGATCTTAGCACATAACAATGGTCAAAACAATACTATGCTTAACAACGGGAACAATGATTTAAAAAGGGTAGTGTTAACAGAGAATTTCTATAAAAACCAAACAGTTGAACAGTTAATATGTCAACGCATGACTCATGGAAGTAGGATTTTCTCTCTCTCTCTCTCTCTCTCTCTCTCTCTCTCTCTGCCGGCAGGGTGGCCGTGCGATTCTAGGCGCTGCAGTCTGGAACCGCGAGACCGCCACGGTCGCAGGTTCGAATCCTGCCTCGGGCATGAATGTGTGTGATGTCCTTAGGTTAGTTAGGTTTAACTAGGTCTAAGAGTTCTAGGGGACTGATGACCTCAGTAGTTAAGTCCCATAGTGCTCAGAGCCATTTGAACCATTCTCTCTCTCTCTCTCTCTCTCTCTCTCTCTGACGTGCACATCGATGAGATACAAAAATCAAATGACATGACCCATTTACAAAGTAGCCTCAGAAACTCATGTACTCATCCAGCAGGCGCATAACCGTCAAAAGTGTCCTGTACCTTTACTCAGACTGCGGAGAGATTCTGAATTTAATCTGGGCATTGGCGCAAATTCTGATCAGGAACAGTACGCCTCCATTTCTCATGGTCTTACCGGCCAAATTCTGGCAATGAAAATTGCTTGCACCACCAGTACAAGAACTATCTTCGCAGCGACCGCCACCACACAGGCATGCGTTATTGACCTCGGTAATGATGGCAGGGTATCAAGTCGTGATAATTTCGGAAGCTGTACATGGTCAGTAGTCATTCTGGAATTTTCTGTGGCGGTCGTCTTAAAGCAGTACGGAGCCATGAAGGCGGCTAATGGTGCTGCTGGTAGCCTTACAGGAAAGCGGTCGTGTTTGCTAGTCCGCAGGATTGCCCCAGACGGACAGAAGCCTTATGGAGCCGCTGTGCAAGCTAAGCTTGTTACCCGTGCTCCTTCATTATGTAAACGCAGGCCCTTAAAGCGCTGCATTGTGGACGTGGCGTTCCTTAACTCGCTAACTCCGCGTCCGCCGGACAAAACGGATGAACTTGTGCACGGCGTTTATGGGGGCGCGTTGCGTCATAGAGTGCACAGCGTATACGGCAGGCACCTCATCAAAAGTGCGCCGGGCACGAACCGCGACAGGCACCTGATAAAAGCAACACAATTTCGAAACATCACCTTACGTATACTTCTGTTTGAGACGCGTTATTAAGTTTGGCAATCGGGACGTCTCCCCACGCGTAGCACTTAACTGTCGCCGCGCATGGTAGCCGCGCGGTCTTAGGCTTCTTGGCATGGTTCGCGCGGCTGCCCCCGTCGGAGGTTGGAGTCCTTGCGCGGGCGCGCGCTTTGTGTGTGTGTGTGTGTGTGTGTGTGTGTGTGTGTGTGTGTGTGTGTGTGTGTTATCCTTAGCGTAAGTTAAAGTTGGATTAAGTAGTGGTTAAGCTAAGGGACGGATGACCTCAGCAGTTTGGTCCCATAAGATCTTACCACAAATTTCCAAATTTCCTTGACTGTCATTTTAAATTTTCCTTGTGTCACAGGAAACTTACCCGATAGCGCCTTTGTAGCCAATCCTTTTTTGTAGCACAGTGCTGAATGGCTGAACAGGAATGTGAACTTCTAATCCTTAATGGCAATTTCCTCTTGGTTAGTGAGGCTACCGATTACCGACCGATGAGGTGCAGTAGTCAAAACTTGGACTCTCATTCGGAAAGAGTAGTTCAAATCCCCGCTGTATCGTCTTGCTGTAGGATCTCTGTGATTACATGGTGTTATTTTAGGTGAATGCCGGATTGGCTCCTTAAAAAAACATTTTATTTGCTTCTCCGTTTGGACCAGTTTCTCTCTCTCTCTCTCTCTCTCTCTCTCTCTCTCTCTCTCTCTCTCTCTCTCTCTCTCTCTCTCTCTTTTCAACGATTTCTCTGTCTAAGGGGCGTGTAACTCTTCCCTTGCTGCGAGCAACGACTGTGAAGCGTTGAAATCGATACTGCAGGCAAATTCTCTGTCACAGCTTGCTGACGAGAATTGTATGTTTCTTGATGCAAGGAAGGGCGCTTAAGAGCTTTAAAGGTTCATTGGAAGTCATCAGAAATATGAAAGACTTCGCAGCCTCTTGGATGATTGAATGAGATCCAGTGTTTGGTACTGCATCCAGGCACATGTACACGTGGGGTACAACTTTGTAGTATGGAAGTGAAACAGTGGCGCTGTCGGAGAATCTTAAAAGTGAAGTGAGTAGGTAGCGTACAGACTAAGAAAAATACTAGAAAGGTGAGGGAAATAGTCTATAGAAGATCGATGCCAGAAGGGACATTTTAAAGGGACATCATCTTCGGCATCTGCGAAGACTGAACGTCACGCTAGAAGTAGCAGTAGAGAGGAAAGTAGTAAGAGGCTGAAACAGAATAGAATACACAAATACATTGTCGATGATCTTGGGTGTAGTAGTAAGGAAGTAGAGGCGCATAGCGATCAGTCGCAATCCTATTAGTTTTTATTACTGTTGCAAATCTATATTTCGGCCATAAATAGCCTCTTCAGTGCTAAAATACAAGACACGGTGAAACTTCTTGGCAGATTAAAACTGTGTGCCGGACCGAGACTCGAACTCGGGACCTTTGCCTTTCGCGGGCATGTGCTCTACCAACTGAGCTACCCAAGCACGACTCACGCCCCGTCCTCGCAACTTTACTTCTGCCAGTACCTCGTCTCCTACCTTCCAAACTTTACAGAAGCTCTCCTGCGAACCTCGCAGAACTAGCACTCCAGAAAGAAAGGGTATTGCGGAGACATGGCTTAGCCACAGCCTGGGGGATGTTTCCAGAATGAGATTTTCACTCTGCAGCGGAGTGTGCGCTGATGTGAAACTTCCTGGCAGATTAAAACTGCCTTTCTTTCAGGAGTGCTAGTTCTGCAAGGTTCGCAGGAGAGCTTCTGTGAAGTTTGGAAGGTAGGAGACGAGGTACTGGCAGAAGTAAAGCTGTGAGGACCGGGCGTGAGTCGTGCTTGGGTAGCTCAGTTGGTAGAGCACTTGCCCCCGAAAGGCAAAGGTCCCGAGTTAGAGTCACGGTCCGGCACACAGTTTTAATCTGCCAGGAAGTTTCACATCAGCGCACACTCCGCTGCAGAGTGAAAATCTCATTCTGGAAGCAAAATACGGTGTTTATAGTGTAGCAGTTACATAGAGATGAAAAAGATCAATGCAAGATGGACGACAGTATCAAATCAGGCGAAAGACTGATTATTTGAAGAGAATCTTAGGGCATGTTTACACGTTCTAGAAAACTGGCTTACTGTACTTTCACACAGTGACTGATTTCTGACGGTACGCATCGGTACGCCGTACCGGTACCTGTGAGGAAAAAAAATCAGAACGTTAGACTTTCTGAGATGACGTATAATAAAACTTTCACTGCAGTTGAAGCGATGTAAAAGAAAAATGCTTTTAAAATGCTCAGAAAAGCGTTTTGAGAAGTCTAAATTTCAAGCACACCCCCTTGGAAAGTCACAGTGCTGGAAGTTATTTTCTTGAAATCCAAGCACTACTTTTGCATGCTGTGAGCAGGCGTGGCCAGCAACCGGAGCGAGGAGCGCCTCCGGAGTTTCCGGCTGTGTTCGTGCGGGCAGCCTTTTGGTGCGGCAACGCACGCTCCAGAAATAGCCGTCGCCTGGCGAGGGCTGGGGGCTGGCTCCCCTGGTGCGGGCCGTGCTGACGAACCGCGTCCGGGAGGGACGGGAGCCCCGTGTCACTTTTTACTCGCGCACCGCTCCCTCGCTACCACTCATTGTCGGCGCGGCTCGCGCGAGCTCTCAACACGGCTCCTGTTGACTCTGCTCTGTACAGCGCCGCCAGAAAATTTTGCCACCACACTGTCTGGTACGGTGTCTATTGGTTTTGGACACAACTCGGGTTCCATTTGCTGTCAGTAACGTCACTGCCAGGTGCAATGATGTATTACAATGAGTGGCCATGGCCAAACGTGGCGTCAAGGCAATGGATGTAATGTCGGCCGTCGGCTGCTGAACTTTGTGCGGTGCATTTCTCCCTGTGCAGTCCTGACAGACATGAGCTCCTGACGCCCCCCCCCCCCCCCCCACACACACACACACACACACACACACACACACGCATTCAAATTGGCGGCGACCATCGATCGCCCTAGGTGACTGGGGAGGCGACCTGTGACATGTGACGTTCATTCGCCAACACTTGGGGTCGTCCTGTGCGACAATTTACGCGTGTGTTATCTTTGTCTCTCAAACACTGAAGTCCTACCGTAAACACTATTGACATAGCAAACCCGAATTCTTGTGTAATCTCTGCGTCTTTCACCGGTTACCACCCCGCGTTCAAAGTCGGTTAACTCGAAACGTGTTGCCATGTCCACTATACATAATAAATTGCAATGCTTCTAGCCGGGCTGAGTGGCCGAACGGTTAAAGGCGCTACAGTCTGGAACCGCACGACCGCTACGGTCGCAGGTTCGAATCCTGCCTCGGGCATGGATGTGTGTGCTGTCCTTAGGTTAGTTAGGTTTAAGTAGTTCTAAGTTCTAGGGGACTTAAGACCACAGCAGTTGAGTCCCATAGTGCTCAGAGCCATTTGAACCATTTTTTTGCAATGCTTCTAAGCTTCATCCACGATTTCAAAATAAAGGGAAAGTCAAAATTCTGTGAACGCATTTGAGAGAAAGCACTGACTCAGTTTTCGTTGTAGAGTGTCTCAGGCAGACCACCAGAACGATTAAAGCAATCAAACCAACGTTCAACTCTACTACTCAGTGCCACAATACACATTTCTGGGGAAAAGTTGGATAGCATACCTTTTATTCTGTCCCTGAGATCTTCAAGGTCTCTCACTTTTGTACCATACATGTACTCCTTTATCATACCCCACAACCAGAACGCACAGGCTCTGAGATCCGGGGATGGTGGAGCCCATAACAACGCTCCGTCGAGACCAATCCAACTGTTTGATCAAGATAAGTACGAACGGAACGAGCAAAATGTCACTGTGCACCATCATATTGGAAATACCCATCTCGTCTAAGTTGTGAAAGCATGTCATCAATGGCAAGCTCCTTCAACATTTGCAAGTAGTCATGTGCATTCACCGTTGGGGTTGTACAGAAAATGGGCTGAGTACACGTCACGGCATACCGTAATGTTTGCTTCGGGGATGCACCATCATTCTTACGAACTATACGTGGATTTTAAGTACCCCATAAAATTGTATAACGATTAACATGACACTGTTCTGAAATGTAGCTGCTTCACTGGAAATCATTTGTCTAACATTGTCCGCTGCATCCGTGCATCCTTGACGTTTCTGCCAGAATCTCATAGCGTTCTATTGGTACCCGTTTCTGCCGAGCAGTCAAACCTTGAAAGATTTAAATAAAATTTTTCTGGGTATTGTTAGCAGTACACTCTGAGGAAGGCGACTTGCAACAGTCGCCGAAACGTCGAAATTTTACAGATGACAATGCGGCCTCAAACCCAGAAGAATTTTATTGATTGTGACAACGGCCGCGGAAGCCTACGTTTACACTTGAAAGATCTGTAGGTGATGTGATTGCATGCCAAGATCCTTGGATAGAATTCGGCTAACTGTGCTCTGTAGAATCCCCACTCCCAGACTGCAACGTCTCATTGGTTTTGGACTCCGTAATATGGCCTCCTGCACTAAAACAATGTTTGCTTCATTTCTACCAGTTGAAGGTCTTGCATTTGCGTGATAATTGTCTACTTCGGATCCAGGTGCTACAAACCTCTGAAAATGCGATAAATTTTTAAACGAGATGGTGATCGTCTATCTGGAAATCTTTCTACCTTCGACGCACCTCTGTCGCTGACTGCACGATTTCAATTAAGCTTGCAACAATTCTTCTCTGTTCAAATGTGTCAGCCATGGGTACTTGAACAACCTCGAATAGAAAATGAAACTAAATTAAGATTCTTCCCCCAATTTTGATTCAGCCAAGGGTACTAACAATCTGGAATAGAAAACGAAACAAAATGAAACGTGTTCATTTACTCGCTCTGTAATTCTTAAACAGCTGTCCTTTGTATCGTTGTCTTCGACAGAAACACTTTCTAACGAAGACTGTTCCTGTATCATTTCTCACGATAAATAGTTTCCGAAGAGGAAATTAACATACCTGTCCCTGCAGTTGTAAAAGAGAAGCAAAAGAAGTCATGCAACAAATATTTCAATTTTTGTGTATTCTACTGCGTGTGAGGCCCGTCGATAAATAATTGCCTGGGTAGGAAAACTTTTTGTGTTCTCAAGCTATCTCCACGTTTAGGCGCATCCTCATAAGAGTAATAGTGCTTGTCGTATGTTAGTCTCCATCCATTGCACATAGAGGGGGCCGACAAAATACGGAAAATAAAATACAACACATTACCTGCCTAATATGTTGTAGGAAACCCGCTGGCATTCAAAATACCTTCCAGTCATCTCGGAATGGATAAGTATAGGTTACTGCACGGCTTTATAGGGAATCTTTTCATTCTTCCTGCATAATAGTGGCAAGTTCAGGTAACAATGTTACAGGTGGATAGCGATCAGATAACCTTTTCTACAAAGGAGACCACAAATTGTCAATAATACTGAGATCTGGTGACCTTGGTGGCCAGGGGAGATAGGACAATTGGCAAAACCAGTCCTGGTGATGGGCACCTTTTGAACAGGACATTGTCGTCTTGGAACACAGCATCACGATTGGGGTACAAACATTGTAACGTGGGATGAACCTGATCAGCCTAATTGAACATACAATCCCTGGGAGTAATGCGGCCTTGCGGAGTAACCACATGTGGCCCATGGAATACCGCGACATGGCTACCCTATTCACCGCCCCCCCCCCCCCCCCCCCCCGCCCCCCGACATGTTTCACTCTTGGGACGTGAACTCGGCCAGAAGATGGAAACATCGTGAAACAAGACCCGCCGGAGCAAATGACTTTTCCATAGTCTAGGTTTTATCGCTTCGACACCACTGTTCAGGATACCTGCATAGCTGATGAGCGGTTTTCGAATTCCAGCTAGTACTTAAAGTCCCTGTTTCTGGAGCTCCCTTCGTATTTTAGTGATGGCAAGGTTCACGAGTGCGACATTCAGGTCTGCAGTGATTTCTGCAGCTGTAGTCATTTTCTGTCACAATTCTCTTCAATGACCGTCCGCCACGGTTATTTGACACGCACATTCGTCCGCGTTGTGACTTAGCAGATGACGTTTTTTCCGATTTCCCTGTATGCGATATAAAACTTCGATGCGGTGCCTCTTGAAATACCAAACACTTCGGCTCTCTTAGTTACAGAAGCACCCACCATTCCAGCATCAACAATTTGGACGCGTTTGAATTCACTTAGCTCCGACTTACTGCACACAATACTGTTGTGACCATGACTGACGCTAGCAACGAATAGAGGACGCGGCAGAGGTGCGGTTCGTGGTCAAATGCAACAGCGAAACCTGCAGCCTTGGCTGCAACCTGCATTTATGTTTAAACATGCATTTCTCACCGCGTTCCCATATTTTTGTCCAGCCCCTGTTGCTTGAAATTAACGAGTTCCTTGACACTTCCGACCTCATGAAACGCAAAATAGAGCTAAGCAAATGACAAAAAGTGCCGAGGCGTCGTAAAGTTATTTTAATAACACAGTATCAGACTACCAGATTTATGAAACAAGAAGAAAAATGAACTTGCCACGTCCCATGAATCAATATTGGTGACTGTTTAGACCTGCGGATCCTGCACGTGTCTAAGACAGAGACTAGAATCTTGTGCACGGTCGTTTTTAAGTCCCATGTTGCGACAATAATGTTGGCGAAACCTTTATCAGCGAAAAAAAGGATAAAAACAAAGGTTTAGAGTACGCTAATTCCAGTGCTGCAATGCCGTACGTGATACTGACATTGATAAATTAGATACGTCAAGGCAGAAAAAACATCGGTAGTTTACATGGCACGGCGATAACCTTCAGAGAGACTGCCCAGCAGATATCTCGAGGAGTTCTGGCCGAGGCGCCGCTGGCGTGGTTATCTCGATGTCCTTCCATGCCGCTGCTGCTGCTGCCCAGAAGCTAGCACACACTCTTGTAGCTTCGCCTGTCCCCACTCGCGTTCACTGACGATCGGCTGCGTCGTACTAGACTCAAAAGCTTCGCGGGAAGAGGCGTGATCTTCTGTACATACGCGTGACGTGACTGCCCAATGTTCGCATATAAAATTAAAGATATCGATCGACTTGCGGTGGAGCAGCAGCAGATCGTCGTATTCGTGACGACAGAGATTAAACCTTTGTTCCCTAAAAGCGCTTAAGGCAAATACTGGTATTTTCTTCTCCAGTGTGTACCTAGGTTGGACAAAAATACACTACGTGATCAGAAGTATCCGGACACCCGACTGAAAATGACAAGTTCATGGAGCCCGCCATCGGTAATTGGTGCTGGCTCACCCTTAGCCCTCATGACAGCTTCCACTCTCGCATGTATACGTTTAATCAGGTGCTGGAAGGTTTCTTGGGGAATGGCAGGCCATTCTTCACGGAGTGCTGGACTGAGGAGAGGTATCGATGGCGGTCGGTGATGTCTGGCACGAAGTCGGCGTTCCAAAACATCCCAGAGGTGTTCTATAGGATTGAGGTCAGGACTCTGCAGGGTAGTCCATTACAGGGTTGTTATTGTTGTGTAACCACTCCGCCACAGGTCGTGCGTTATGAGCAGGTGCTCGATCGTGTTGAAAGATGCAATCGCAATCCCCGAATTGCTCTTCAACAGTGGGAAGCAAGAGGGTGCTTAAAACATCACTGTAGGCCTGTGCTGTGATAGTGCCACGCAAAATAGCAAGGGGTGCAAGCCCCTTCCATGAAAAACACGACCACACCATAACACCACCGCCTCCGAATTTTACTGTTGGCACTACACACGCTGACGTTCACCGGATATTCGCCATACACACAGCATGCCATCGTCACTCCACGCAACGTTTTCCACTGCTCAATCGTCCATGTTTACGCTTCTTACACCAAGCGAGGCGTCGTTTGGCATTTACCGGCGCGATGTGTGGCCTATGAGCAGCCGCTCGACCATGAAATCCAAGTTTTCTCGCCTCCCGCCAAACTGTCATAGTACTTGCAGTGGATCCTGATGCAGTTTGGAATTCCTGTGTGACGGTGTGGATAGGTGTCTACCTATTACACATTACGAACCTCTTCAACTGTCGGCGGACTCTGTCAACAGATGAGATCGGCCTGTACGCTTTTGTGCTGTACGTGTCTCTTCGCGTTTCCACTTCACTATCACATCGGAAACAGTGGATCTAGTGATGTTTAGGAGTGTCGAAATCTCGCGTACAGACTTATGACACAAGTGACACCTAATAGCCTGACCACGTTCGAAGTCCGTGAATTCCGCGGAGCGGCCCCATTCTGCTCTCTGATGATGTCTAATGACTACAGAGGTCGCTGATATGGCAGTACGGTGCACCTAATATGAAAAATGTGTGTTTTGGGGGTGTCCGGATACTTCTTATCACATAACGTATGTAAAACCTGCGAGAAGTGCATACTTGAACATAACGCAGCTGTTAGCCAAGCCTGCAGGTTGCGCTGTTGTATTTGTGCAATGGTTGCAGCATGTGGCGAGTGTGTATCGTGGTCCGCACAGTATTGTGCGGTGTTATGAGTACATTAAGTCGAAAGTTAGTCAATTCGAACGTGGGCAAATTGTTGGAGGCTGTAAGGTGGGTAGCCAAAGTGTTTGGTATTTCAAGAGGCATCGTTTCGAAGATTTATACCGCATACATAGAAGGCGAAGAAACCTCATCTGCTAAGTCACCACGCTGACGAAGCTGTGTAGAGTGATCGTAACAGATGGTCGTTGAAGAGGGTTATGACAAAAAGTAATAGAGCGACAACTGCAAAAGCCATTGCAGGACTGAATGTCGTACTCGCGAGTCCTGTTAGCACCAAAACGACGCTAAGGGAAATGTAATCAGAGAATTGCGGGGTGATCTGGAATTCAGCGATACAAATCACTGTAACAGGAAAACGTGTTGCCGAAGCCGTAAAATTTGGACTGTTGAGCAACGGAATAAAGCTATTTGGTCGGATGAATCTTGTCCCTCACTCTTTTCAACTTCCGGTCGATTTTACACCCCAAGAGTGAAACATGGCGCGGGCTCCGGGGACGATACGGGCAGATATATCGTGGCATTCCATGGACCCTGCGGTTACTTTGCAAGGTCGCATTACTGCCAAAGATTAAGTGACCATTTTGGCTGATTAGGTCCTTTACCCAGTGGTGGTGCCGCTGTTTACACAGATCTCGTCTTCCTGGACTGGTTTTGTGTGCCCTAAGAACCCATAGAAAACCATTCAAGACTGTAGTTGTTCATTCCAAGATGGCTGCACGCTGTTTTGAATGCCAACGGTTTTCGTTGACCGTATTAGGCATGCTAAAGTGTTGCTATTGGTGTTTCCATATTATTGTCCGCCCCATGCACGCTGATACTATGTACATTTTGTGCAGGTGGCAAGATTGTGTATGAGAGGCGTAAGTCACAGGCTGTGTGGTACATTTTGTTAGGCACTTTTCGGGAGAACCTTATCGTGGCGAGCACCCAGACAGCCTGGGCGCCTCACAGGAAGGAACTGACAGCGACACGTGGAAGGCAGAGCTAGCTCTGTGACGCATTCGATTCGTGGCGGTATGCGCTGGCTGACTCACGACGCACAAACAAGACGGCCTGTGTGCTCCACGCTCGTAACAGGCACCGACTGAACGTTTTTTCTTCTTCTTTTTTCTTTCGAAACGAACTACGCTAATCTTGGTCAGGTGACACTCAAGCGAATCACACCGAACTAATATCGTGTGCCGGCGAAGACAAACGTAGACATGCTGCGGTACGACGCACGCGCCCCCTGTCAGCCTGTGGTGAACCTATGGGGTCATATAGAACATGCAGCCTTCTATGGATGCCCAGGAGTGCTGCTTAGCTGCACATTGCGGTTCCACACTCGTACCTTCCGATTTTAAATAAATTATTTATTAGGAATAAGGGCTTAATACCAACAAATTGCATACTGAATTACCCAGAAAAGACAAAGTTTATAAAAATCCATCATAAATGTTCAATATGTCCGCCTTTGGCTGCACGGACGACATCTAGCCGATAGCCGAATTCATTCCAAACTGAGCGTAAGGTGTCTTCTGTCACCGAAGCTACATCAGCTGATATTCTGGTTTTTAGATCATCAATGTAACGAGGTAAGGGAGGAACGTAAACACATTGTTTAATATATTCGCCCGCTGAACTATGATCACTGATTGAGTACGAATAAATTCAGTAACACAATACGCCTTCTGTTGCGCGGACGCCATATTGTGCGAGACTGGCTGTACGCTCCAGGTCAGCGCTCGTAGCGACATCTAGCGGATTTTGTCTGAAATTCTAGACAATACCGATTGTATCTAGCGCTGTTTCAGTTACCTTGTGACATTCCTCTCAGTATTATTAAAAGTTAAAATCGGGTCATTCTTTTTGGGACACCCTCTACTCTTTGTACCCATATTCTCCGTTCGTGATACACCCGTTTCTTCAATAACGAATGTTTGATCATTATTAGCAAAAAATGTATGAAACTGAAAGTGAGCAAACAAACCAGGAACGTAGCCCGCTTACGCAGTAGTTAGGGCACAGTACTCGCACTTAGGTGGAGCTGGGTTCAAATCCCCATCCAGCTTTCCAGCTCCGGGGTTTTTGTGGTCTTCATAAATCAGTAATCGAGGGGGCGGAGGGAGGAATATAGCGTTCCATCAGATCAGGAGATCCGTCTCTGACTCACCTTTTACGAGAAGTTAAACCCTAATCATCCTTTCATATGTTTACGTTTTTGTTTACTCCTAATTCGCTTCTGCTTATTAACCGTCTAAACTCTTAGTGATGTCTTGTTACGGATGAACGATTTCCGTAAATAGTCATGAGAAAGTTATTCCTCAAAAGGCGTAGAATTATCTAACGTGATCGAGCTACAGTTTGCCCTATTGCATAGTTTTTATTTATTTTCGTGAAATCACGTAGCTAACAGTATTTACAGCTTTTGGCTTTATTAACTGTTATTTTATATAACTCGTAACACCTTGTCTATAGCGCTGCTTCGTGGCTCAAAACATCACACAAACTCCTACTAGCAAAATTATCCAGCAATAAGTACACATACCTCCCCATTTAAGTTCGCCAAAGATATGATTTTTACTGAAATATTTGTACATTGAGCGCGAAAGCTACTAATTTGCAGAATGCGAGGAAAAATTTATTAAGAGTCAATACTTTTGTCTCGGTTCGTGGTTGTCTAGGTTTGCATACTATTTGAATTATAGCAAACAACATAAATACAAAACGCATAGCCGCTCAGAGATAAAGCCTAATGTATTTCACAGATTAAATATGTTTGCGCAGAAAGCCAAGAAAATTAGTTAAAAGTAATACAACGAATCCGTTTCAAGATAAGAAAATCTGAGAATGCTCTGTTAAACTTGGATTTTAGTATCCTTTTTTCCATATTTCGAAATAGATGTTATTTTTAAATAAAAAATAGCGAAGACGTTGGTGACTTTCTAAATTTAATACTTCCAGGTGTACAATCTTTGCCATCTTCAGTTGTTACGTAATGTTAGAGTGCTGAAGTGTGCTGAATGGGGTTCGTGTGTCACCGATATCTTAATAGTTCAGTAAGTTAAAAACAGAATAATTCCATTTTCGCGTTTCTGTCCGTTGCTGCGTTACAGTGAGATGTGAAATGCACAAAAATGAGAGCTCGCCAGATTGCGTGATTGTACGAGCTATGGGAGTTCGTAAATGTGGATTATTTTTCGATAGGCACTGTACGTGGCACAACCTACCTCCAACAACGAATGTTTGACCAGCGTTAGGAAAAAATGTATGAAACTGAAAGTGGAGTTAACAAACGAGGAACATGGCCGCCTGCGCAGACGGACGAACAGCTGCCGGTAGACAAGACGGCTACAGTGCATGCGCAACAGACCGCGACCTGACCTGGGGTCACCGCTCCGCGAGATCCCCCATACCCTACGCAGCGCCTCACATGTATCTACTAATCTTCGAGAACTGTTTTTCGCTGTAATCTGATATGACGTGCGTGACGTAGCGCATTGTGAGTAGCACTACATAAACTACAGATAATTACCGTACAAAATGCTAATTATTGAGATAAGTCGACAGAATCAACTAAAACCACTCAATAATAGGAACACACATGTACAGTTTGAGTTACGTTAGAGATTCTACAGATAAATAACTTGCTCTTGTTTTAGTAGCATGAAAGGCACAAAAAGATTGTTAAAAAAGGGGAGGCCAAATCCGTTTTCGGGAAATGTTCATAATTACAGATCTATGAACTTGCCACTAACGTCAGGCTGCTGTTGAATTATGGAACATGCTATACACCCGCAGTATGAAGTTTTCGGAAAACGAAAATATATAGAAGTTAACACACATTCCGTAAACAGAAATCGCTCTATTCGTCCAGGAAATCTAGACCACCAAAGGCACAGGCGTTCAGGCTGATTCAGTGTTCCTTGATTTCCAGAAGGCATTTGACACAGATCTGCAGTATAGTTCAAGAACAAAATACGCCTTTGCCGAGTACAGAATCATATTCCCGACTGGGTTCTGGACTTCCATCCAGATAAGAACTCGACACGTTATTGTGTACGGGATAACATCGAAAGATGTAAAAATGATTTCGGGAGTACTCCAAGGGAGTAT
Source organism: Schistocerca americana (assembly GCF_021461395.2). Taxonomy (NCBI): domain Eukaryota; kingdom Metazoa; phylum Arthropoda; class Insecta; order Orthoptera; family Acrididae; genus Schistocerca; species Schistocerca americana. Next base: position 319,285,105 of record NC_060121.1, on the reverse strand, counting down.
AAAGTGACTGTTTCTGTTTACAGTATAAGTACATGGTATTTTCATTAATTTATTCTTGTATCAGAAACATATATATATTATACACGAAAATGACACTGTGTTACTTTGACACTGTGTTACTTTGACACTGTGTTACTTTGACACTGTGTTACTTTGACACTGTGTTACTTTGACACTGTGTTACTTTGACACTGTGTTACTTTGACGCTGTGTTACTTTGACGCTGTGTTACTTTGACACTGTGTTACTTTGACACTGTGTTACTTTGACACTGTGTTACTTTGACACTTGGATTGCATTTCTGTTCCTTGATATTCATTTTCTGTGCAGCAAGCTGGACACACTCAGCATTGAAGCATATGATGAACTGTCCGGTAGCATCCACAGTCACAATGAATATCATCTTGATCAGTGTAGCCCCATCTTGCCAATTTAACCTTTGATCTGCCAACTCCAGATTTTGTCTATTCAGGGACTCTAAAGTCGTTCATTCCTCATCATCCATGAGGTAAAGTTTCAGAAACCCTTTTCCAGCCAGAGGAAAAGTAGGTCGTAGCTCTCCATAGTTGGAGCCTAGCTTTTTCAGCAGTTGTTCTAAGTGCCGTCGTTGTTCTAAGAAAACTCTTCCTTCACTTCAGTCGTTGCGGGGTGTCCATACAGAGAATGGGTTCTCTCCTGCTTAACTTTTTTTTCCCTCCTCATTCGCAGCTATTTCTCTTTGGATAGGATGTGGTGCTGTTCCTGCGAGATAGTAAGTCCATTCGACTGGAGTGGATTTCAGGTAACTTATTATGATTCTGTACGTATCATTGTATGTTCATCTGTTTGGCATGTGTTGAATGTACCAAACAGGAAATGCATTCTATGCTTCAGAATAGCATAGTGCCGCTGCAGGAGTTTGTAAAGTCCCATGTTGACTAACCCACTGTAATCCAGCAGTTTCTGTACATTGTTCCTAGTGGAAACTTCTGAGTGGCATTTCATGCAGTACTTCCTGAAAGTAAGAGATCTTTAAAGTATCGCCGGCCGGAGTGGCCGTGCGGTTCTAGGCGCTACAGTCTGGAACCGAGCGACCGTTACGGTCGCAGGTTCGAATCCTGCCTCGGGCATGGGTGTGTGTGATGTCCTTAGGTTAGTTAGGTTTAAGTAGTTCTAAGTTCTAGGGGACTGATGACCACAGATGTTAAGTCCCATAGTGCTCAGAGCCATTTGAACCATTTTGACCTCAGAAGTTAAGTCGCATAGTGCTCAGAGCCATTTGAACCATTTTTAAAGTATCATTCCTAGGTATTTTGGAATCTGTGTTCCAGTTCGACTTGCTTAAAGCGAATAGTTGGATTTTTAAGGTTGAATAACGAGTAAACTGTTGTTATTCTACTGGTTTTTTATTTCGAACTAGTTTTCTGAAGATTGCCTAATAAGCCGGATTCTAGTTTGAAATAAAAATCCGTACAACAAAAGCAGTGCACTTGTTATTCATCTTTAAATATGGAATTGTTCTACCAAGAAATAACGGAAGAATGCATAAAATGCTAGTATTGTTCTCGTGAAAGGACCACGGCCGATTCTTTCCACATCCTTGTACATTCCGAAGTTGGGCTCTGCCTCTCATGACGTACAGTCTTACAGTTTTCCTTCATTCGAAACGACATACCAGGCAGTACTACGAATATTGCTTGCAGTTATTTTTAATTTCATATGTGCGGATGTTCCTGGATCACTCTCCACCTTCGTAGTCACGTGCAGTTGCTGTTCACTGTGTTAAGCACCACACGTTTGCATCGTTACACTCCTCCGCTCCAGCCTCGAGATGCTGCTTGCATACGTACAACCATACATTTCTATTCTCCACTTCCTTCTTTTTTTCCTTGGACTTCAGTCTTGTGAACATTAGTCAAGATATTACATGTTCATTCTTACCTTTACTTGCCCTTCTTTCGAGAGTTCTCTTAGCAACCTGTCCAAATGTTCTAGCTAAAATCTTCTCCAAGACTTCAAAAATGTAATTATATATTTCATTTACGAAGTGTTCGTAAAGCATCGGTTTCCATTTGCCCTGAAAATGATACCATAAATGCTTGATGTTTGGCTCAAGTAGTAATTATGAAGTGCTGGGTAACAAAAATGGCGTGTTTCCAAATAGTAAGAACCTAGAATGTTCAGTCAAAGGCTATTTTTCACAGCCGTTAGCCTAATGGCTGAGGCGGAGACAGGTGATCTCATTTCAGGCTCTAAAAGAACGAAAGAATTATGGTTTGAAGGTGCTGAAGACGAAGCATAGGCTCGAACTACGGAAACGTTCGGAAAGTAATCGGCTGTGTCCTCAAAAGAATCATTCAGGTCTTTGCCAGACGCAATTTAGGCAAACCACGGAAAATTTAACTCTGGATCGCCGGATTCAAATTTTCTTCTTAGTCCTCCCGAATGTGGGTCCAGTTTCGAAGCCACTGCGCCAGTACGGAGCGAATCGAATAAAATAACTTACTGGTTAACGCTTAACAGTGGTAGAGGGTTGGATTGACAAGTGGTTCCGCAGGGCAGTAATAGCGGTTGCGGCAGTAGGAGCAGCAGCTACATAGAAATCGGGAACAGCGGGCAAAGGGGTGCCCGAGGAAAAACTGCGATTGGCTAACAGCTGATACCTACTGTTGCACTAACTGAAAAGTCAAAGAACGCTGTGATAGTGATTTAGTAGTACTAATTTGAAAATGTAATAGAACCTATGTATTTTTGTTACAATGACATCACAGTACTGCTGTGCGTTCGTCGGTAATGCAAGAGAGACATTTATTCATGTTACAGTATACTGAATTAGATCGAAGTAATTTCACTGAATGTGAATAATAGGGCGTCGCTGTATTACGTACAAATGGTCTTCCTGTTGGTGACGTGTGAAAATTCATGTGGGAAATCCGCGTTCGAATCTCGGTGTAGCACAAATTTTCGTATGTCACAAACAGGTGGAACATCTGTACCTAATTCAGCTGACGCCAAGTTACTCGCATTCAGTGAATTTATTTCGCTCCGAATTAGAATGACTACCAGTCACCAATGTAAGTATATGGAATTGTTTGAGATCGGCGACTGTATTACAAATTTACGAAATAATTTCCACCGTTTCAGCCACTTTTTACTAATATTAAAAGCACGACACATTAAGACGGCTTGTTGCAATCATTAGCTGCATTACTGCTACTTGCAAATATATTTCGATCTGAAGTTTGTTGGTTGTGCCACTGAGGTTATGCACCGCGTACAGAAAGTTACATTTATTTTAGTATGTAGCTTATGTGAGCTGTGTATTTAAATCATTTCATTAATACATTTATTTAAATTTTTGCTAGAAATTTAATAGTCTCACAGAATACATAAATAAACACGTCACCACCATTGAACACTAGGTACTTTCGAACAGGCGTTCAAGTGACATAAGATTCGCGCGGCGCGAATGCAAGGAACAATCAAGAAACGACGAACTAGCCACAATAATAGACTATGGGTCTGCTTAAAATTGACAGTTCGTGAAACATTGGAAGAAATGGCATTAAATCCTACCGCTGAACGAGGTCCTATTGTGTCTGACCATATTTACGATACGAGTTGTCACACAGTATCGCTATACATTAATGTATATAAACATTTGTGCTGATTCTCAAGTAAAGGTAGCAAAGAACGAATACATTACTTGCTGAGCCCACTATATTATTTGTTTATGAAAGGTGGTTACGATTTACCACGTAACTTGCAATTGAGCAATTCATTTCGTGTTCACATTTTAGAGTAACAGATAAAACCGTTACCAAATTTTAATTAGGTTGAAAACAAGACGGCAGTTTTCGCATGAAACAATCAAGGCATTTAATCACTAATTAAATGCCGAACAAACGAAATACATCGTAATACGGTGACTGTGGTTCTGTATCTCTAGAAAGAATTACAGCGGCAAGACCCGTCTTGAGATTCGAATATCGGTCACTGGAAACTTGTCGGCTCTCGGGTGTATCACATTTTCGCTGCTCTAGGCCGATGGTCGTCGCCAGAAACGCCGTTATCGAGGTAAACGGCGTCTCGAAACGTGCAGCGGGCCACGGACGTAGGCTGGGGGAGCAATATTATGAGGACGTTCTCCTGCGCTTGCATAGAACATATGTAAGTAATTGAAGACATGCCGGCAGGTGCGAACAACTTACAACCCTTCATGCTTGATGTCATCTTTCAGCAGTATAATTGTCCGTCTCGCAGCCAGAGCCGTGCTACAGTGGTTAGAGGAGCCCTTATAGTGAACTCACGCTAATGTCTCGGCGATCAAATTCGCCTTACGTAAATCCCGCGGGACCCATCTGGGTCACTATGGGGCACCATCCCGCGTACACAAATCAGCGGCCACTTATTTAAGCGAGTTACATGACCTGTGCGTAGACATCTAATGGCACACACCTACTAACAAACTGTCGGATCCCTGATACGTAGACTCAGTGTATTTCGTTCCAAAGACGAACAAACACTCTGCTGAGCTTTGCGCCCTAAAACAAAAAAAAAAACTCTGCTGAGCAGGTGGTCATAATGTTTTGTCTCATCGGTGTGTTTCAACTGCCAAAATAGTACGAAAAATGCAGAAACAGTCTCTTCTGTTTGTCATGGCAGCTTTCCTGGAGTGTTTTCGCAATGGCAGTATGCTGCTGAAATTCGTTGTGCTAATAAATAATTGTGAAAGGTGACTGAGACAGCAGAAATTATATCATTGTTACAGAAGAATAAAACTGAAACTAGCCACACTTCTCGAATGAAAGATTTCTTTCATCGAAGCTAGTTTCGAGCCTAGGCGCACCCTTAGACGGGTAAGAGTATTTCTCGTACAAATATTATATTTTTGTTTCGGGGAAAAGTTTTGCTTTGTACATTACAACGTAGAGGTCTGCTTCCTTGACATGTAAACATGCTGCTCCAGGAGGTAGACATGTTTCCCTCAGTGTATCTCATCGTACAGCGTGTTGCATATCAGTGAAGCAAATTTCCACGTTATATGAAGCTAAGTTTTTCTTCAAAACTGAAATATAAAATTTGTACTACAAATGCACCTAGTCGTCTTAGGATAGGCCTAGACTCGAAACTAGCTGCCGTGAAAGAAGTTATTCGTTCAAAAAGTGTGGCTGGTTGCAGTTTCGTTTTTGAGTGATGTTTCCGCAGTCCCCTTCATACATCACGGATAAAATGTTTGTATTCGTGAGACAGATGTGAAACGATGTTCGTGCTAGGGCGTAGTAAGGAATTGTCGCTACTGCTCTCCACCCAAGCTGAATTCGACGATAACTCTTAACTACGCGCATGCCTGTGATATACACGTGCTGATGGTGGCAGCAGTCAACTCCGAAACGGATTTGCCAGCACATCTGGCTATCCCCCCTCCTTCTCACTCCCCTTCTTTGCCGTCTCCGACCTGACCTGGCTGGCTCTCCGCGATGCCAGCAGTCCTAAAATTACCCACGGGGCGCCGAGAAGGAAGCGCCTGGCAGAATTCTACGTAGTACCGTTCCTCTAGAATAGACGGCGCGAGCTGTGCTCCTGCAGTCTTATCGCTTGACCGTAGGATCTGACCGGTCAGCAGGCGATACAGAGTTCCACGAAGACATGCAGAGGACGAGATGCGCGCAGTTGCAGTCGGGAGTGTCACTTGTCAACTCCGTATCTGCCGGCTGAGGGCAAGCGTGTGTTCCCACTACTGGCTGTTCTCTTGATCAATCCGTTTGTAAGATTCGCTTGGTGTATTTTTTTATAACGGCGGGTGTTCTCTTTATCAGAATTCGCGACCGAAGGAGATTTCCGAGTAACCTGCGCAGATCTGGAGTTCGTGCTGCGGCGTGAGACAGGAATGGTAGCGGATACCGGAAGTGGAAGCGAGCGCTGTCATCGGTCCGCGTAAGCGATGAATGGACGCAGTAGATAGCGAGATTTCCTGCCGGCCAGTGTTCGTCCGTCGCTGAAGATGTACGCCGTCCCTACGCAGTTCTTAAGCGTGGACGGCGCGAACAGTGTTTCTACAGTGACTTGGCACACAGCGTAAGCAGAGCAGAGTAGCTGTCGAGTGTGTTTTCGTACAGACGAGAGTGCAAGCATAGGCTGTGTGAAGTGCTTCCCTGTTGGCTATACGTTTCGTGAATAGGTTTCCCAGCGCAACTGACGTTCAGACTGAAAAGTGTGTGCGCGTGCTGCCATTTGGTTACTGGTGTCTGGAATCCGAGGAGAGTTGTGACCTATACCCAATTGGAAGAGGCTTGTGTAAATTATAAATCAGATATCGCGCCGCTGAGTCACACGTTTGTGCTGGGGGCGCACAAGTAACTTCGGACCGCATCGCGGGAGTGACGGTCAGTGAAGTAACATCTGTGGTGGTGGGGGGTAGACACCGGACAAAAGGTCGCGCCGCTGCGGTGTCTGCGCCCGCGCAGTGGGACTGCGACTGAGGGGGGTGGACGATGTCTGCATCGGCTTCGGAATCAGAGGAGCAAGGCGAGCAGGAGCTGGCGCTGGACCTGTGGCAGGGCCAGTTCGAGTTCGTAGGCGAGGCTTACGGGCAGGCGCCCGGCTACGACGACGACGACGAAGACGAGGGCGTCGACGACGCGCCGCCGCTGCCGCCGTTCCAGCCGCCGCCGCTGAACGGCGTTCGCAAGAGCGCCGCGCACGCCTGGTGCCAGGATCTCTCGCACCAAGTGAGTCCGCGCTCTCCCTCTCCTCCTTCCGTTTCTTCTGCTTCTCCTCCTCCGCGTCTTTCTCTCTCTGCGCCGCGCGAGTGCTCTACCTGCCGGACCACCACCTGCGACACTGCGCAGAAACATGTGGTGAATGGGACACTGATGCGGGAGCGCTGTGGTTCTCTCCTCTACAAATCACGGGTAGATCTCAGCCCCGAGGCGCAGCAGCTACCGGAGGTAGGTTCCACTAGATGTGCCTGCCTCCGTGTCTGTGTCTGTCTGTGTGTGTGTGTGTGTGTGTGTGTGTGTGTGTGTGTGAGAGAGAGAGAGAGAGAGCTAAGGAAACACTTCTGCATAAGACAGTTTTACATTTGTGTAGGACTACATGTACCGGTTAAGTGCTGTAAAGCTCAGAATTTTGAGAAAATCCGGTAAACGCAAGAAGAGCTGTGGTTAAAGCTGACACATTTTAAATCGAGTTCTAAAGACGTACCAAGAAATGTAATAAAAGATGAACCAGGGGACCCGTGCGAAACTTTCGCATTTTCATAGTTTTAAATCCTAGTATTTGGAGTAAGTGTAGGCTCTGGGTTAAGGGTAGTTCTGGGAACGAAGAGAAAACATCTTTAAAAATGAACCGAACGAAGTGAAATAATAGCCATGAATTTATGATACCTCCTTTTATATACATTTCCAGGTGTCCAAAAAGTGTTTTTTTGCGTTCTAAGTTCCGGTTCGTAGGACGGCGAGAGATCAGGTACTGTCACTAAGGCCACATAACCTGTAACTTTAAATCAATAATCATTTTCAATTACAGTAAGCACGTTAAGCCGTAGTAGCAATAGGTAAACCACAATTCAAGGTGACAATAAGTAGGTCTGTCGTTTCGGAAAGTGTAGTCGTTCAGAAAAGTCAACTGGTACGACGGGCAGAGATAATGGCTATTATGTATGACAATGCTGTTAATAAGTACTTCAAAACAAATAAAATGGTATTTGTAGTAAGATATGAGAAGTGTGTCCGTAGTCGTGATTAATAAGTTAGCTTCGTAAAATGTAGGTATGAAGCTGGGCATCCGTGATGCCCTTTTGCCTATGATAGTTAAGTGTCTTTGTTGCTAAAATTTTAGCCGGCCGCGGTGGCCATGCGGTTCTAGGCGCTTCAGTCTGGAACCGCGTGACTGCTACGGTCGCAGGTTCGAATCCTGCTTCGGGCATGGATGGGTGTGATGTCCTTAGGTTAGTTAGGTTCAAGTAGTTCTAAGTTCTAGGGGACTGATGACCTCAGATGTTAAGTCCCATAGTGCTCAGAGCCATTTGAACCATTTTTTTGTTAAAATTTTCGACAAATAGTTTTAGCACAAAATCGGTGGCATATCAGAAGCCGGTCAAAAAAACCTTTCTGTCCATACCTCATCCACCCTGTACAATTCGTATGTTAAAAAAAGGATGTTGACTTGAGAAATAATACGTTTTTATCGTGCCATTTGGAAAATTTTGCGAGAAGAGAGATAGCTATAGTCTCGTTACATAAGATAATGTTCAGAATCTGATGCAGAAAAGTGAATGGCAAATAGAGCATCTGTAAGAAGGGCTGTACGTGACGTCTACGATAAATCTTACAGCAAGATTCGCACAAGAGGTCTATCAGGAATAAACGTAGAAGCTCTAGTCGTTCGTGTACACACACACACACACACACACACACACTATTTACAGAAAAGGTAAAAAACTGATGTACGTAATTACAAACCAATATCGTTTCAGGGATCTGGACAATAATCCAAGCTCTATTAATTTTTACATTATTGGAAGAAAAGATTTCGTGAAAGAATCAACAAGGGTTGAGGAAAAATACTGCAGTGAAACATAGCCGTCTTTATTCACAAACAATACTTTGCACACAGTAGATGAGACGAAAAGAAATATTCCTTTAGCCCCATTTTTACAGCTGATTTATCGTCTCGAAACTGCCGTCATCAACGTCAATAAACTCACTTCCCCATCTTCCACTCTGCACCTACCGAAATATGTTTATTCTTCAGCTAGCAGTATTCAAAACCTTTGCATAAAGGATGCGTAAATTACGTATAAATCTATAGAGTATTAAGACTCATAACCTACACCGAATAGCCTTCCATGTTCACGTGTGTTGCTCGTGGGTGCTGCGAAGTGCAAATTCGCACCAGTTAATACATTTTGACCATTATTCAGCAATGATTCAGTGCTGATGAGAGAATATGTTGCCATTAACTGTGCTCCTCGTATATCTCACGGTAAATCAGCAGCGGATCTGCATTCTAAGAATCACGCGTTGTGTTAATGCGTTCCGAGAAAACTTTGCATGCATACTAAGTATACTGCCCTTGAATTATGGCGCAAAAGCCCGCAGACCTACCGCTTGCACCTTCGTTCTTCCTACTTTGTAGGTAAATTCCAGTGTTCTTGTCTCTTCGCACTCCCTCACCCTCCACTTTCTTGCAACCAGGAACTACAAAAAGTTCATTTTGCACTGGTGCTACTTTCTTGTCCGCTAACTTGGAACTTTCGAAGATGTTACAGCAGCGACAGAGGCGAGTCTTCGAAATCACTCCGTGTAGGGGCATTAGCAATCATTCGTCCCACGCTCCGTAAGTTCATGGAACAGAAGCAGCGCTAATAGCAGGTACAATGGAAAATACCTTCTGCCATGCACTTCACAGTAGTTTGCAGAGTATGGATGGAGATGTAAATGAACTACTGCTCTTTTCATGTCAGCTTACACAACTACAAGATGACAGACTGAGAAGTACATTCACGCTCTACTACAAGGAACTTTTTAGACCGTCCGCCCTCTTCATCTGTGCTTTAATCTTCAGCGTGGGCTGGTTGCCAAGCCTCTTCCTCGTCAGTGATAAGTGATAACGCCGGGGAAAACAGTTACGGAGCGGGCAGTTCTGGTTCAGTGACTCAGATGATCTCCGGAAACAGCAGACTGCTATGTCGTCAGGTGCCGGGATTTCTGTGTTATCTGTATATACGAGTAGGCGGTGGTTATTTGTGTGTACAGTTGGTATTAACAACCTTTCAGGCTGTTGTGTTCCTAAAGATCTCGCTCGATGACTTAGTTAAAAATTTTAAAGCACCTCTGTTTCAGTCACCATACTCCCACAGTACTACGGACAGGGGCTTGCAGCTGTTAAAAGCTCTTTTGAGGAGAATGAATACTATTCTCTTGATGTATTTTTTCCAATCAGCTATGTTTATTCTTTGTTGCTTGTATGCTCTCAATTTCGAAGTAACTGTGGCTTCATCTTCACACACTTATGTGGCATGCCACAGCAATTATGTCTGGTTAACGTAATTTTTAATGTACTTCTGTTTCAGTGTAGAATTGTTTTTGACGTGCGTAAATGGGAGCTATTTTGATGTGCGTAGTTGGGAGCTATTTTTGATGTGAAGGACTTGGTTTGATAATAAGTTTTTTGTTGGTATGAACAGACAACAGCAACCAGCCATATTGTGTATTAGCTTCGCTCAGAGTTTCCACCCAATCTGTCATCCTCAGATTGAGTTGGTTCCTGGAACATTATACGACGATGTGCTACATTGCACAGTACGTGCGTTTTGCAGTTGAAATCCTGTGCCCATGCGTGCTGGAAAGAGAAATACGAAGCAGTCATAATGACACGTTCTTTGTAAAGCTTTTCTAGCGGTGAATGATCAATATTGTCTGGAGAAAACCCATAGGCTGATTAATATAGTAAGAGGTAACTAGTTGCTCTTATCGTTGGTACTGTACGTCTTTATTTAGTATGAAGTAGTTTCACTTTGGAAAGAGGATTTGGGGTATAATAGCAGGTCCAGTTAATTCATGGCGCCCTATGCATGCCCCATATACATAGAAACTGTACAATATTTTCGCTTGGTAAAATTATTTGTTCTCACTTTAACGCTACCCCTCAGCATTTGTTACACGTATCTGGAATATGCTTTCTAAAATTTGTAAATCTGATATTCACCAATACTGTGCGAATGATTTCTCACCAAATTGATCTCATAAGTCAACGTATGATTAATACAGATTGAACATTTCGAGAGGTTTCGTCCGCTCATTCTGTTTATGAATAAAAACGATCTAACCCGAAATGTAGGGGGGAGGGGGGAGTGTGTAGGGAAATGACGCATAATCATTTTGGCCTAAAATGCTGACCAGGCTCGACAATTTTTAGCATTAGTGTAATGAGTCACAGACCAACGGTGCAGTTGTGGAATAATTGCTTTTAATTGTGAAAAACCAATACAATAATACTAATTTAAGTTTAACTAGCATTGCTAATTCATTTCGAAATCACCATGATTTTTTCCCTCATACCTTCCCTCTGACAGTTGCACTGCGATTATGGAAATTTGTACCTTAAAAATGTTAGGAACAATAGGGTTATTACTTTTGGGAGTTCATGATGTGATATCAGCCAGGCCACCTTTCGCTGTCCTTGTATTTAAGGAGTATACAACGGCAAACTATAAAGATACGCTGAGTTAAACGAAACGTTACATAAATACTGACGAAGATCACAGCTACTTGAAGCGTGCGTAGCATATCTACAACTGTGTGTTTCATCCACCGTTTATACGAAAGCAAAAAATTATTTCCGTAAAAACTGGTCCTTTCCAACAGATGTGTGCACGATGATGCCACTCGGTAACGCGATATTTTAACAGATGCTACGCTAAGTAACTGTCAAGAACAGGAAGTGTCACAGACGACTAAAATATGACACACCCACAAAGTTTTTCTCCTGTTCGCTGGAGTAGTATCTGTATTTGGAACACACAGTGTTACAGGTAGTCCAATCGGAAGAGACTGGCTATTACTCCCATGTCAGGAGAAGTTGCAGCAGTGTGTTGGCATATCAACTGGCGCCATGTTGCAATCGGAACTACCGATAGTGACCAACTTAACGCACTAAAACCCTTTTTACACGAGCGACACTGTGGTCAACTGGTTGCTCGCCATGTGTATGCGTATAAATCAGCTGCAGACTACGTCGCGAGTGGGTCCGTGACTTCATTGATCTATTGTGCGTACGGAGCTCTAAAATACTACAAGGGAGACCACGACGTTGGCATCACGGATTTACTTCGAACTTTGTACACCTTTAGTAGGCCATTAAAGCAACATAATGTGAAATAGTAAGGCGCACTACTCTGGCAATTCCGAGTAAATCGCAAGAGAAGTTTTATGCGTCTGTTACGTACATGATGTATCTATCAAAGGGGAATGGAGGTATGAATTCATTGTGGTCATGTGGTTAGCGTTCACGGAAGGTAAGAGGATCGTGGACAAGGCGACAGTTCGAATTCCGTCAACACTTATTTTTAATCTATATTTTTTATCACTGGTCTCAATATTTTATTTGTACATTTGAGAGGTAATATAAGGAAAGAAACCCTCATGCATTTTCATGAAGTTGTAGTGAATTTCATATGTTATTTAACTACGTACTATTTGTAATTAAGGACGAGGGACAGGCTTGGAAAGCACGCGTCAAACCTCTATACGTAATGACGCGAGTGACGTTATTCACAATCACTAATATAGTAAGTCACAGTGTGCCAGACCAGAAGAGTAATGTAGAATTAAGTGTCCGACGTGCTCTCGACATCACACGTTGCAGGATGTTGACATACGGACATGGGAAACGTAAATTGAAACTCCATGCAAACAGACCTTTTTTTTCATTGTATTACCTCTCAAATATCATATAAAGTAATGAGACTAGTGATGAAAAACATACAGATTAAAGAATAAATGTTCGCGGGATTCGAACCGTCGTCTCGTCCACGATTCTCTTGCCATGCACGAACGCTAACCACGTGACCACCATGAATTCTTGTGTCCAGTTCCCTTGCACGGATACGTGATGCACATAAGACACGTAAAACTTCTCCTGCGAATTTCTTGGAATTGCCAGAGCAGTGCACATTACTTCTTTCACATTATGTTGTTTTAATAGCATACTAAGGGTGTACAAAGTTTGAAGTAAATCTGTGATGCCAACGTCGTGGCCTTCTTCCCCTTGTCAGTATACTGAAGACTGTGCATGCTCACAAATAGCGTACAAGGGTCTTGTCTGCTAACATCGAAAGTTAACTTACTCTCGCCTCGCTTACTCTTCTTACAGTGATGGATTTAGTTTTTCTGTGCCTCCTTAACCTTTAATTTGTTCGCTTGGCTTCCGTGACACGCTGCGAGAGTTGAGTGAGTGCTTGGTCGTTTCACTTGTGGGTGAACGCTCGAAGGAGAAATAAGTATCTGAAAGCAAAAAGTTGATCATTTTCTACAATAGCTGAAGAAATGGATGCCCATACAATGAGTAAATATGAACGAAAACTGTTTCGACAGCGGAAAAAGCGAGCTCTACTGAAAGAGAAAGATAATTTTGAATGTTAGTTTTTTCTTAGAAAAGAGAGATGTAAAGGATAAAGTAAAAAGGCGCTGTATACTGGCTTCTAAATGCTGTTTGTTGTTATAAAAACGACACTCCATTTGCAGAGACGGTGGTTGACTTATAATGAGGTATTGTTTATTTTTTATTTTTGACTAACTTTAAGGTACAGTCATAACCTGGTTTTGCCTTCAAAGAGTGCTACAGTAAGGAACATTAAAGCTTAATTTAAGACCTGAAACAAGTGCAGTTATTTTCGCTAGGTCTACTTGTGAGCTTAGAAAAGTGCTGTTAACATGCGTATGCAGCCAGGCACGCTAAACAAGAGTCTGGATGTACGGCAGTACGAAACGGGCAGTAGAGAGAGCTTGTGGCGCTCGATTGGCCGGTGCCAGGCCCCTGTCACTCGACTCCATCACATTTTCATCTGACGACGAGAACACGGCAAGTGCCATCACCCGATTTCCCAGGAACTTCGCTCAGTGGATGGGGAGTCAAAAATAAGCGAACACGTGTCTCCGCTTATCCGTAGGTACTCGACCGATTCTGAAAAAACGACGGTCAGAGTTTTTAGAGATATTTTCCAGGTACTTTCTGCTCTTTACCGCGCGATGTCCTCAGACGAAATGTTGGCACAGTGTTTGGCGTCAATGCTCTTTAATTTTGCGCCCCGTCATCTGAACCCGATTACTTCTTTTATTTCTCACTTATATACTCATGTCTGTAGAAGATATCCAAACAAATGTTTACCAGTGTACGCTGATAAAACGTTGGCCTTCTTCATCTACTAATTATACATGAGATGAGCGTATTAAAAAAAATAGAAACTTATTCGAAATTCTTGCGATGAAATTCATGTTGTGTATCTTCATTCATAATCGGTTGCAAGCGCCAGTTTTCGGAAAAGTGATCCGTTATGCATAGTTTGCCGCGAAATTGCCAACGCGCGAACTCTTCAGCAGTGTTATCGAAGTTCCTTTCCCAAGATTCGTGCAAAGAAATGTCACCAAGGGAATTAACAAAATCTTCCTGAAGAATAAAAGTATGAATAAAATATAAGAACTGGTATGAGAAAGAAATTTCAGAATATTAAAATTTAAAGAGATCGTAACCCCCTTCAACATACCAAAAACAGATATATAATAAATGTGACACTTATTGGGAACTACATTTGTAATTTTGCAATTAACCCTTTAGCTGCTCTGGACGTGTTAATGCGCGCGTCTTTGTACCTGCCCCTGTGCGCTCGCGTAAACACGTTCATAGCACACAGGGACAGGTACAAAGGCATGTGCGTTAACACGTCCAGAGCAGTTAAAGGGTTAATATAACGCCCTAGTGTCCCCTGATCTGATAAGAAACATTCGCTTAATAACCTTACACGAGCGTGGGTAGGTAAATGAAAAATGAAATAAAATAAATAAAAACAATAATCTGGTTTTGAACACGGGGCGCAAAATTAAGAAGCCGCGACCTAACCACTGATCCACTATTCCTTCTGAGGATGCTGCGCTGTAAAAGGCACATAAAGTAACCGGAAAACATCTCGAAAACTTTGACGGGGGTTTTCTCAGAAACAGTAGAGTATTTACGGATAAGCCGAGACCCCTCATTGAGCAAAGTTTTTGGGAAATCAAGTGGTGGCGCTTGCCGTATACTCGTCGTGAGTATACCAGTGAAAGTTTGCGGCTGAGTGTCAGCCCCTCGACCTCTACGACCTGGCGACAGAGGTCTCCGGTTGCCCGAGCCTCCGCGACGGAAGCAGGTGCGTGGGCGGCCAGACGGGGATCCCGCCACGCCCTTCCGCATCATTGTTCCTCGGCGCACGGGTCCGCGACATTTCGTGCACGCGTCCCTCCGCTGAAGGCCGAACGCTGTCCACTCGTGACCCCCGGGCTACTACTATACTACACGACGCTGTTGTGAAAATAATGCGAAGTTTTCCGTAGTACAGGATCGGTGATATCCAGTTCCGGACCAGCTGGTGGACCTACGCGAGTTGTCTTACTACCTGTATGCTTGCCTGCCACTCCCAAGCGTACAGCTGATTGATTTTTTATGTTGACTGGTTTTTCAAACCCGTGCTTCAGTGACAGGCCATAGCACGTTCGTTGAGGATACAACAAAAGTGACAGATCTTGCAGTTTATATACACGCTGCAGTCGCATTAATGTGGCCACCGGTCACTCAAGGGCGGCAGGTGGGAGCACTAGCAGTAGAGGATATGTACAGCGTGTCGGGGAACGCGGAAAACAGTGCAGTCGTCGTAATGTCGCAAGGGAGCGATTTATCTGCCGTCCAGAAGAACGTGATCATTGGCTTTTGGACCAAGGGTAGAAGCATTTCCAAAACGAGTAAGACTGCAAACTATTCGCCCGGCGCCATAGTTCTAATATAAAATACTTGGCAATTGGCGCTACGCAAAACTGGCGCCGAGACGACTGTGGAGCACGAAGGGCCATAGACAACAGTGGGGACGACGGCTGCGGAGATGTGTACGGGCGAAGAGAGTGGAACTGTTGAGCAACTTAGTGCCCAGATGAATCAAGGGGCTACCTACAGTGTATCCTTGACGGCCGTTCAGCGAACGTTGCTACACTATGTGATCAAAAGTATCCGGACACCTGGCTGAAAACGACTTACAAAATCGTGACGCCCTCCATCGGTAATGCTGAAAATCAGTATAGTGTTGGTCCACCCGTAGCCTTGATGACAGCTTCCACTCTCACAGGCTTGCGTTCAATCAGATGCTGGAAGCTTTCTTGGGGAATGGCAGCCCATTCTTCACGGAGTGCTGGACTGAGGAGAGGTATCTATGTAGGTCGGTGAGGCCTGGCACGAAGTCTGCGTTACAAAACATCCCAAAGGTGTTTTATAGGATTTAGATCAGGAATCTGTGCAGGCCTGTCCATTACAAGGATGTTGTTGTGGTGTAACCACTCCGGCACAGGCCGTGCATTATGTACAGGTGCTCGATCTTGTTGAAAAATGCAATCGCCATTCCCGAATTGCTCTTCAACTGTGAGAAACAAGAAGGTGCTTAAAACATCAATGCAGGCCTGTGCTGTGATAGTGCCACGCAAAACAAAAGGTGCAAGCCCCCTCCATGAAAAACACGACCACACCATAACACCACCGTGTCCGAATTTTGCTGTTGGCATTACACACACTGGCAGATGACGTTCATCGGGCATTCTTCATACCCATATTCTGTCATCGGATTGCCACATTGTGCACCGTGGTTCGTTACTCCACACAACGTTTTTCCACTGTTCAGTCGTCCAATGTTTACGCTCGTTACACCATACGAGGCGTCGTTTGGCATCTACCGGAGTGACGTTATGAACAGCCGCTCGACCATGAAATCAAAGTTTTCTCACCTCCCGGGAAATTGTCATAGTACTTCGAACGATCCTGATGCAGTTTGGAATTCATGTGTGATGGTCTGGATAGCTGTCTGCCTATTACACATTACGACCATCTTCAACTGTCGGCCGCCTGTGTCAGTCAACAGACGAAGTCGGCCTGTACGCTTTTGTGCTGTACGTGTCCTTTCACGTTTCCACTTCACTATCACATCGGAAACAGTGGACATAGAGATGCGTAAGACTGTGGAAATTTCGCGTACAGACGTATAACACAAGTGACACCCAATCACCTGACCACGTTAGAAGTCCTTGAGTTCCGCGAAGTGCCTAATTCTGCTCTCTCACGATGTCTGTCTGCTGAGGTCGCTGATATGGAGTACCTGGTAATAGGTGGCAGCACAGTGCACCTAATATGAAAAACATTTGTTTTTGGGGGCGTTGTGCTCTAGTGAATGTTTTCGTTTCTTGGCATTCCTTGGGTGATAGTCATTGTGGAATGTACAATGGGTCAACAAAAATCTATCCTTGGGGACCATGTGCACAAGCATAGTGTTTCTTTTTCCCCGACACCTTTGCATTTACCAGCTGAGCAACGCAACGCGTCACAAAGTCCGCGGTGTATGTGCGTGTTCTGAGAGCACGCAGAAGAGTTGACCCTAGTGTCCTGGCCACCAAACTACCGGATTTAAACCCAATCGAGAGTCTGTAGGAGCACCTCGATCGAGCTGTTTGCGCCATGGATCTTCATCCGAAAAACCCAGCGCAGGTGGCCACGGCACTGGAGTCGGTTCCACATTCCTGTCGATACCTTCGAGAACCTCACTGACTCTCTTCCTGCAAGTCTCGCAAAGGTCCGCGCTGCAAAAGTTGGTTAGTCAGGCTTTTGACAGGTCGTCATGTTAATGTCGTTGGACAGTGTAGTTGGTATGCTGCGTATAGTTTTACTGTAGACTTTTTCAAGGCTTACAAACTATTCGAAATTTCTCAGAAAACGTTGGATACCATCAGTTTGCCGCGCGGTTAGAGGCGCCATGTCGCGAATTGCGCAGCCCTGCCCGCCGGAGGTTAGAGTCCGGGTGTGTGTGTGTGTGTGTGTGTGTGTGTGTGTGTGTGTGTGTGTGTGTGTGTGTGTGTGTGTGTTCATAGCGTAGGTTAGTTTAACGCGCGCGCGCGCCCCATCAGTTTTTCAAGAAATTTAAAAGTGCAGTGCACGGATACGCCTTTTGAGATAGTCTTTTGCATTCATGTTAAATTTCGGGAATGAAACTGGAGAGAGCAAGAACATACAATTACGCAGTTTCCAGCGTTCGCCTTGTTGAATTGGTTTTGCCCGACTACTTACTCCTATGTTAAGCTCTTTGCTAGCTGGTGATTAAGAATTAAGCAAAGACAGTGCTAGAATAATGTAGAGACAACAAAATTGTTGTGTTGGCAGAAGAGCCAACACTGTGTTACTAGTGGAGGCCTAAATGGACGCGTTTTAGCTCACGCAGGATGCGTGAGGTCTGGAACATGACAAGGAATGAGTATTCAGAAAGCGGACGTCATTAGTTTGATACTTAACTTTAATCCATTAATGATGAACCTCGCTCTTGACGGTACATGAGTCACAATATTATCTGTTCAGAAGACATAGTAACTGAATATGGCGCTTTGCTAGGTCGTAGCAAATGATGTAGCTGAAGGCTATGCTAAACTGTCGTCTCTGCAAATGAGAGCGTCTGTATACAGTGAACCATCGCTAGCAAAGTCGGCTGTACAACTGGAGCGAGTGCCAGGGAGTCTCTCTAGACTAGACCTGCCGTGCGGCGGCGCTCGGTCTGCAATCGCCGATAGTGGCGACACGCGGGTCCGACGTATACTAACGGACCGCGGCCGATTTAAAGGCTACCACCTAGCGAGTGTGGTGTCTGGCGGTGACACCACAAAAATAAGCCGTGTTTTGAAAGCACCTCAAAACACGCACACGCGCGATTTGGAAAGACCCCACAAGAAATTCAAATCATTTTGAGCCCCTTGTATTTCCATTCACTTATTGCAGTAAGTGAGCAAAAGAAAGTTCCACCACTCATTACTTGAGAAAATTATATCTTCTGAATTCATCATTGCAGATGCAGCTTGTAGCATTTTGCTGTACGCTAGTTTTGGAGAACCAAGTGTAAAAAAGATGTTCCTTGTGAGGCCGTAGAGTCAGACTAGTGGCCTGGCTTACATCCCAAGAGTGAAACATGCCGACAACATTATGACCACCTGCTTAATAGATTGTTTTTCCGATTTTGGAACGAAATAAATCACTGGTTCTGCGTATCAGGAATCCGACAGTTTGTGTTGGTAGGTCTGTGGAGGTAGGTGATACTAGATGTCCACACACAAGTCATCTAATTCGCTTTAAATAACGGGCCGCTGATTTGCGTACGCGGTGATGGCGGTAGGGACCCAGATGGGTTCCATAGAATTTACATCAGGCTAATTTGGTCGCCGAGACATCAACGTGAGTTCACTATAACGTTCCTCAAAGCACTGTAGCACGGTTCTAGCTCCGGGACACCGACAGTGATACTGCTTGACAGATGACATTGGCGCCGGGGAAGAAATGAAGCATGAAGGTATGCAGGTGGTTCGCAGCCGTCAACATGTCTTCGATTACAATCGCAGGTCCCATGCAATCCTAGGAGAATGTCTCCTATAGCATAATACTGTTCCCACCAGCCTGCGTCCGTGGCGCGCTGCACGTCTCGAGCTGCCGTTCGCCACGATTACAGCGTTTGTCGTGACGACCATCGGCCTAGTGTAGAAAAATTGATTCACCCGAAAAGGCGACACGTTTCCATTGATCGACGGTCGAATCACGATGGTCCCATGTCCATTGCAGTCGTAATTGACGATATCATTGGGTCATCATGTGAACTCGTTGGGATGGTCTGCTGCAGAGCTCCACGTTCAACAACGTACGATGAACGGTTTGCTCCGAAACACTTGTGCGTGTACCAGCATTGTGCTCTTTCGGCAGAGACGCCACATTACCATCTGTCCTACTTTGCAGAGCAGACAAGCCTCCGAACCCCACGTTCTGTGAAGACTCGTCGACGTCCAACCATACAGTTGATAGTGGTAGTTTCACTGTCCTACCTCTTTCTGTAGATGCTCACGACATGTGAACGTTCAACCATCTTCGCCGTTTTCGAGACACTCGTTCACAAGCTCAGCGTAATAATAATCTTCCCTTCATCAAATTCGCTTAGCTCAATGGATTTCCCCCATTTGCAACCCATATCTTCGCTAGGGTGACACACCGTCCGTGTCTGCTCCTCATACACTCTTCTGTTACCACCTCAGGTGCCCGCAACGCCACCAGGCAGAATCGAACGTCATGGTGGATAGTGGTCATAATGTTTTGGCTGATCACAGTATGTTGTTGTTATTGTGGTCTTCAGTCCTGAGACCGGTTTGATGCATCTCTCCATGCTACTCTATCCTGTGCAAGCTTCATCTCCCAGTACCTACTGCAACCTACATCCTTCTGAATCTGCTTAGTGTATTCATATCTTGGTCTCCCTCTACGATTTTTACCCTCCACGCTGCCCTCCATTACTAAATTGGTGATTCCTTGATGCCTCTGAACATGTCCTACCACCCGATCCCTTCTTCTAGTCAAGTTGTGCCACAAACTCCTCTTCTCCCCAATCCTATTCAATACCTCCTCATTAGTTATCTGATCTACCCATCTAATCTTCAGCAATTTTCTGTAGCACCACATTTCGAAAGCTTCTATTCTCTTCTTGTCTAAACTATTTATCGTCCACGTTTCACTTCCATACGCGGCTACACTCCATACAAATACTTTCAGAACCGACTTCCTGACACTTAAATCTATACTCGATGTTAACAAATTTCTCTTCTTCAGAAACGCTTTCCTTGCCATAGCCAGTCTACATTTTATATCCTCTCTACTTCGACCATCAGTTATTTTGCTCCCCAAATAGCAAAATTCATTTACTAATTTGTCTCATTTCCTAATCTAATTCCCGCAGCATCTCCCGACTTAATTCGACTACATTCCATTATGCTGTTGATGTTCATCTTATATCCTCCTTTCAAGACACTGTCCGTTCCATTCAACTGCTCTTCCAAGTCCTTTGCTGTCTCTGACAGAATTACAATGTCATCAGCGAACCTCAAAGTTTTTATTTCTTCTCCATGGATTTTAGTACTTACTCCGAACTTTTCTTTTGTTTCCTTTACTGCTTGCTCAATATACAGATTGAATAACATCGGGGAGAGGCTACAACCCTGTCTCACTCCCTTCCCAACCACTGCTCCCCTTTCATGCCCCTCGACTCTTGTAACTGCCATCTGGTTTCTGTACAAATTGTAAATATCCTTTCGCGGCCTTTTTTTTTTAACCCTGCCACCTTCAGAATTTGAAAGAGAGTATTCCAGTCAAAATTGTCACTAAGTCTACAAATGCTAGAAACGTAGGTTTGCCTTCCTTTAATATATTTTCTAAGATAAGTCGTAGGGTCAGTATTGCCTCACGTGTTCCAATATTTCAACGGAATCCAAACTGATCTTCCCCGTGGTCGGCTTCTACCAGTCTTTCCATTCGTCTGTAAAGAATTCGCGTTAGTATTTTGCAGCTGTGACTTATTAAACTGATAGTTCGGTAATTTTCACGATCACAGTATTGCTAAACATAAAACATGTAACATACTAACCCATTTGTAAAGTAAGGAGGCGTTTAAAGCTGTTTTGCGCATAGGAGTTTGGTTCCTTAAAGAATTGTGATGGGAGTTTACTGATACGTGGTGTATCAATATTTGCGAACGCTTGAAGAGTGCGATCGAAGCGTCAGACTGGAGGCTGGGGCTGGGAAGGCGCCCCACAACGGCCTTGCAGCTTTCTCTGCCGCCTGAGCGGCTGGTCAGCTAGCTGGTGAGCGCTCACTGCGGGAATGCAGACCCAAGTCCAGCCTTGGCAGAGGAAAGCGAGCAGCGCGACCTAGGGCCACCAGCTGCCAATCTGGGCGCGACGCGAGGTCCTCATTGTAGCCCCTGCTCGTCTCTCCTCCCTGGCTTCTGCTGTGCGTCTTTCTACGAACGGCGCTGTCGACTCTCCATCACGGTGGACGAATGAACGATGATAAAACTCTGCAGCAGAGTACAATCCATCATCAGACTTCCGACACGCACTGCTGGATAGAGGCTTCCTCTACACTGTCATGTGCCTTGTAGCCTACACATCTATGTTGTTCCTGCATGTGTTCTACTGTCATCTAGCCACATTCTGTTCGTAATTAAATCTTCTGCTCCAACCTATTCCGTGGCAGATTTTTTGTCCTGTCTTTCCTAGTAGTTCCCAGCATGCATGTATCCACTTCTTGCTGAACCACCATCGATGTTTCACTCGCGTAAGTAAAAATCCACATTGAAGTAAGCTCCCATTTTAGGTACGAGGGTCACTCCAAAAGAAGTGCACACTAATATTTTTTAAATCTATCTTTTATTCTACATGTTTGAAAATTTTACAGTGTGTAGATACATCCTTTAGGAACAATATTTTCATTTCTCCACATAATTTCCATCCCTCTCAACTGCCTTATGCCATCTTGGAACCAGCGCCTGTATATCCGCACCGTAAAATTCTGGACCAACCTGTTGGAGCCACTGTTTGGCAGCGTGCACAAGGGAGTCATCATCTTCAAATCTTGTTCCACGAAGAGAGTCTTTCAGTTTCCCAAAGAGATGACAGTCGCCTGAAGCCAGGTTAGGACTGTAAGGCGGGTGTTTAAGTGTTGTCCATCCGAGTTTTGTGATCGCTTCTGTAGTTTTTTGACTGACACATGGCCGTCCATTGTCGTGCAACAGCAAAACATCCTGCTTTTGCCGATGTGGTCGAACACGACTCAGTCGAGCTTGAAGTTTCTTCAGTGTCGTCACATATGCATCAGAATTTATGTTGGTTCCACTTGGCATGATGTCCACAAGCAAGAGTCCTTTTTAATCGAAAAACACCGTAGCCATAACTTTTCCAGCAGAAGGTGTGGTTTTGAATTTTTTTTCTTGGATGAATTTCTATGATGACACTCCACTGATTGCCTCTTCGTCTCTGGTGAAAAATGATGGAGCCATGGTTCATCACCTGTCACAGTTCTTCCAAGAAATTCATCTCCACCATTCTCGTACCGTTCCAAAAGTTCGCTGCATACCGTTTTTCTTGTTTCATTGTGAGCCACTGTCAACCTCCTACGAACCCACCTGGCACAAACCTTTTTAACGCCAACACTTCCAGTATTCTGCAAACACTTCCTTCCCCTATCCCAACGTAGCGTGACAATTCGTTCACTGTCATGCGTCTGTCAGCAGTCACCAATTCGTTAACTCTCTGCATATTGTCTGGAGTGTGTGCAGTACGAGGCCTGCCGCTGCGAGGACAATCCTCAGTATTGCCGTGCCCGCTTTCATCACGTAACCTGCTTGCCCACCGACTAACTGTACTGCGATCGACAGCTTCTTTTTCAACCTCTTGTGGATGTTTCCCACTGTCTCGTTTTCACAGCACAGGAATTCTATGACAGCACGTTGCTTCTGACGAACGTCAAATGTAGCAGCCATCTTGAATGCATGCTGTGACGGCGCCACTCACGGGAACAGGTTGAACTAAGTTTAAAAACAAGCGGGAAGGATGTATCTACACACTGTAAACCTTTCACACATGCAGAGTGAAAACTGTATTTTTACAAAAATAGTGTGCATTTCTTTTGGAGTGACCCTCTTTCATCGGAACGTTAACTCCGAAAACACCATTCATTTAATCGTGACACTCTTCCATAGGTCTTTGTTTGGATGAAAACAGTAATATTGGATAGTTGGTCCATCTAAATGCAAAACACTTTTTTTTTCTTTTCTTTCCCTAACTAGTTTCAGCGAGAATGTCGATATCAGTGGGTTCCTTAAGTCTGAAACGTGCAAAAAAAGAAAAAGAAAAAGCTTGCTTATAAACATTGCAACATTCGTACATGAACACTGTTTGGTTTCAAAATATGAAACTGTTCATAGAACACAGTATTTTTCGAACCAAGTAGTACACATGTAATAATCTTTTACGATGTTTATTTGGATGACTTGGAATTAAAGAACCCACTGATGACGATATTGTCACTGAAACTAGCTTCGGACCGCAATCCCATATTGTTTGAAAAGCCCATTTAATCCTCTAGTAGCACTCCAAATAATTTTTACTGTTGCATTTTTTTTTGCTGTCCATATGCTCTGATTGCCAAAAAAAGTACTATTCTTCAAGTGTTGTACAGTTCTATGACTCTCTTAGTAACAAAGCGGTATACGTTGCTTTGTTCTGAGATTTCATTAAGCTAAGATTTCATTAAGCTAAGATTTCATTAAGCTAAGATTTCATTAAGCTAAGATTTCATTAACCTAAAATTTCATTAAGCTAAGATTTCATTAAGCTAAGATTTCATTAAGCTAAGATTTCATTAAGCTAAGATTTCATTAAGCTAAGATTTCATTAAGCTAGGATTTCATTAAGCTAGGATTTCATTAAGCTAGGATTTCATTAAGCTAGGATTTCATTAAGCTAGGATTTCATTAAGCTAGGATTTCATTAAGCTAGGATTTCATTAAGCTAGGATTTCATTAAGCTAGGATTTCATTAAGCTAGGATTTCATTAAGCTAGGATTTCATTAAGCTGTCTTATTTATCGGGCGGGGGGGGGGGGGGGGCCGGCCGAAGTGGCCGTGCGGTTAAAGGCGCTGCAGTCTGGAACCGCAAGACCGCTACGGTCGCAGGTTCGAATCCTGCCTCGGGCATGGATGTTTGTGATGTCCTTAGGTTAGTTAGGTTTAACTAGTTCTAAGTTCTAGGGGACTAATGACCTCAGCAGTTGAGTCCCATAGTGCTCAGAGCCATTTTTATTTATCGGGCAGTTTAGCGCCAGGCATGGGACACGCTGTCACCGATTGTAGAAGTTGGTTCACATGTTCCTACATTACAGCTGGCCGGGGTGGCCGAACGGTTCTAGACGCTTCAGTCCGGTACCGCTCTACTGCTATGGTCGCAGGTTCGAATCCTGCCTCGGGCATGGATGTGTGTGATGTCCTTAGGCTAGTTAGGTTCAAGTAGTTCTAAGTTGTAGGGGGCTAATGACCTCAGATGTTAAGTCCCATAGTGCTCAGAGCCATCTGAACCATTTGAGCCTACGTCACATATTTAGAATGAGGTACGAAACTGACTGACATCGGCGGGTTTGATACATTGGAAGTGATCTGCACCATCATGAATTGCATCTGTGGGACAGAAGTCAACGAGTGTTGGAACTTTAATAATGGCATCTATTTATTTACAACTTGTACAAAATAGATACAGGTTTCAAAGTTTCTGTCCTTCGAAGTAGGCACCGGCATTGTGTACTATCCTCTGGCAGCGATGTGAAAATCATGGGATACCCTTAGCAGCGCCAATTGTATTGATAGCTAGTGGATCGGTCTATTTCCCGACGGATCTATGTAACATTTCCGAACCGAATACCATGAAGCGCTTCCTTCAGTTTAGGAATCAAGTTAGTCACAAGTGCTTAAGTCCTGAGAGTTGTTGGGTGATACAACATATCCCAGCCCCATTGCTGGAACAAACCAGTCACAACTTGCGCCGTATACGTCCGAAGACTGTCCCGTAAAATGATGGAAGGGTGCTGCAGAAAGTGCCGCGTCATCTTTCTCTATAGTGTTCATTTTTGGAACACAGCCTTCGACAAGCTTATAGAAAGAAGCGGTTACACTTTATGCATGACATGCCCTTATTTTTCCGGGACAATGCTCAGGCGCGTATGGCGCAAGTTGTGACTGATTCGTTCCAGGGACGGGGTTGGGAAATATTGTATCACTCACCTCACTAGCCGGACTAGAGCCCCTGTGACTTCAACTTGATAAATTGAAGGAAGCACATCATGGCATTCGCCTCAGGACTGTTACAGATTCGTCGGGCAATAGACCGCTCCATTCGAACTGTCAACATAAATGGTGCTGCTAAGGGCATCCTACGACTTCCACATTGGTGGCAACAGATTATGGATAATGTTGGTGACTACACCATATTTTTCCCGAAAGTAAAACTTTGAAACACGTATTCATTTTTTATAAATTGTGAATAAATAGTTGCCACTTTAAAGTTACAACACTCGAATCTTCCAAGCGAGTCAGTATGGTTTACTCCGTCAGTTATTGTTTTCTAGTGTTTGTCGTCTTTCGTTTCGATGGCACGTCGCTTAATCGGGTGCTTTTGTATAAAATTTGTTCATCTAGCGCTTTACGTGGACTGGCTCATTACTTACGCAGAAGCGGGAGAAGCTGCCAGTAACTGCTAAAATATACAATCAGTTCACGCAAGAGCAGCTGAGGATAGAGTGCTCTTGAGAAATCAGTAGTGTTAGAAAAAAATTCTTTGGGAATAAATTTGCGAGTGGCATAATTCTGAATCAACAAACCATTATTAAGAAGAAAATCTGCTTAAATTATAATGATGTATGGATAGTAAAGCAGTACAAACTGTTCAGTACAGTGTTTTCCTAGGCAGTGGTATACTGTAGCCTTCACCTGACCCGCGAATCAGCCCATGTAGCTAGCTGTAGGGAATTGCGAGTATTGCAAATCACAGATCCACGATGTCCGTGTATTCAGCTAGTTCACTGCGTGGTCACGTGCGGGTGTTTACCTTCAGGCAGTATCTGAACTCGGCATTTACCACTAAGATCTCGTATGGCACTTCACTTATTAAAACTGCCGAATCACTACCGTCTATGCTCTGCGGCCTGCAGGACACCCAAGAAAAACTCAAAACTTTCCTCTGCGGAAACCCTTACTCGACTTCCTTAAGCCTTTTTATCCCAGCGTTTCTGGAAAAATGTTACGCCTCCAGGCCTTTCGGATAGTCAATGCTGCAAACAGTTTCTCTGGCTCCCAACACAGTGGATCTGCACCCACTTTGATCGTAGCAGCCCAGTTTTGGATAGCGTCCCGGAAATCCAGCAAATGGCCACATTCATCTTACCAACATGAGAATTTCAGCGTACGCTGCGACTTCTGTGCCGCCCGTTAATCGCGATTGCTCTCTCAAGACTCGTAAACTGTATTGCATACTGTTCGAAAAACAAAAACAAATTAGCTCTAACAATGCCAGATATTAATTAATGTTCATTACCAGCTACTGATGATCAGTCATAACTTCCGGTATGAATATGTAGTCTATAGAGACTTAAGTGCTTGCAAATAGTATTTAAGAACTACGAAATAAAAAGAAATGACTCTCCCAGGATGGTGTAAAAGTTAAATGGAGCATTAAGCAGCCCTACCTAATCCAAAATAATTTTCAATGGCATAACGATACGGATGGTTGGTAGTAGTAATTAAGAAACTCGTGCCGACGGATAATTGTAAAAGCAGGTGTGAAGGAAGCGAATACATTAACGCCAATCTCGGAGGTTGCTCAAGAGGAAAAGCGACTGCCGCGTGATGTTAAGGAATTAAACAGGCGGAAGGTGTGTGCTACTAGTCGCAGCAGTTCGCGGAATAGTATGCTTCTGCGTTCACTTTCTGCAAGACCACTGCAACAGTGGAAGCAGAAGCGCGAGTCAGCAGTTGTATGCACGGGCTACTGGCAGCAAGTAGTGTGTCTCGAGGAAAGCAAGCACGAAACAACGCATATGTCTCTGGAAGAACAGAGGAGGCGACACGATAAAGCTCTTCATTTGCTGCTGTGGTCCGCATAGTTGCTGATCAGCTTGGCGTAAAATGTAACCGCTTATTGTACATTTTTCCAGAAGTGTAATTCGTCCATCATTTCGTTTGCGTGTACACTTGGAATACGTTTAAAGTGGGATTGCACGTTATGCTATTTTGTGGATGAGAGTGTGTCGCGGCTTAGACTTTTATTAGTTGGTAGGCAAGATGTTAAATTGATTAGCGACTCGCCTGTCTTAATCTGGGCTTTCTGTGGTTCCCGACAAAACCTCTCAATTTTCTAAGCTGGAGTAGCTTATTCAAATTTGGCATTGTTAAACATCTCCCTCCTTCCCTTCCCCCCCCCCCCCCCCCCGCCCCCCCTCCCCGCGCGCGCTCCCGCTCTCACACACACACACACACACACACACACACACACACACACACACACCTATCCTCTGGTTGTTCAGTTGCATATGGCACATGGCACTTAATCGTTCATGTTTTGGAGACTGATATCTTGACGTAACAGCATAACATCAAGCTTTTAAGAACGCAGAAATTGATTACACTGACACCATTGTTTATTTGCGCAGTGACAACAAAGATGTAAAGCTGCTTAATATAGATACGATGATTTGCGTCGTTCCATATTGTAAGCGGAGATTAGGGGAGTGATTAATATTACCAAGTACGGCCGTCTATACGTTTCATGCTAAGCTATCTAATAGTTTATGTGAATGTAACGATAATGGCCACTAAGTGACAGGTGCTTACTCATTCCTGCCCTCATAACATTCTTCGTTTTGCTTGATGGGGCTCAAGTATTTTGAGCAGCACTGTTAGGTATCTGAATTATACCACCATGACAAATGCAGTGGTAGCGGTTCGGTTGCGCGGCCTGCCTTTTCCCACGGCCTCAGTCCTCAGTCGTCAGGATTATTTGTAAGGACGCCGTAACGATTGGTTTATGCCAAAGACATTTCTAAAGCAGACTTGGTTTGTTAACATGTCCTTAGAAACCATTCTACACGGCCCAGGGTTGTTTGCATACTGCAGTAAGTGGACCAACGAGAAAACGATTGTGTGGAAGCAAGAGGACGATGTTTTGAATATTTATTAAGAGTTTCTGACTTAAGGACTTCATGTAAAGTTCGTTCATTAATAACTCCAAAACAATAGATTTTCGGGCATGTGCACCTGTAGGCATCTTCGGCCACATAGTTCGTAATAAAAAAATTCTCATACATCCTATAAAAACTTCTTACACGCCCTGCGAATGTTTCCCTGTCATAGTTCTCGCTGTTCCGGCATAATTGCCCGATTCCGCTTCTATATGTATGAAATGGAAATGAAGTCCCATGCTTCTTTACAGAGCGTAGGGGAACGATGCGGGAGACCCACACCGCCTTACTAGGCAAGGTCCTAATGGAGGTGGTTTGCCGTTGCCTTCCTCCGACCGTAATGGGGATGAATGATGATGATGATGAAGACGACACAACACCCAGTCATCTCGGGGCAGGAAAAATCCCTGACCCCGCCGGGAATCGAACCCGGGACCCCGTGCTCGGGAAGCGAGAACGCTACCGCGAGACCACGAGGGACGGACTTCTATATGCATATACTTCTATATGTATATACACATACATACTACATACCTGTCTTGGATCGAAGGTAACGTGCACTGTGGAGCAACGTACTCCTTTTAACGCGGACTTTTGAATGCGAGGCATGCTTCCGCTGACGTTTCACGTGGCGCTTTAAGGCTACGTTTTCCTAGGTGCGAAAATTTATTGCAGCGCCGTGCGGAATACGCTTGTCTTTCGCTGTCCGATGCGGGCCGCAGGACGCTGCCTGAAACTTCTTTCCTAGGCTCGGGCCAGTGCGCGTCAGAACCTAAAAAATGAAAGTGATGTTTTTTTATAATTTAACAACTGTTCGTGATAGTGATACGAGAACTACTTCGACACCTTTTTTTCAATTCTATGAAAATGTTGTGCTATTGAAATATAGAAATATTTAAGCTTTTAAGAGAAGTCGGTTTTCGCGCTATTCAATACTTACCACGCCGTATCTCCTAAACTGTGTGTCAAACAGCATTTTAAGTTGGCTGCAGTAGTACATATTGGTAACGTGTGCAAACTTTCTGGCCGATAGTCAGTAACTAGTGTCTAGTTACCTTGGTTAGTAACAGTGAAGTAACAATTTGTCACGTATAACTGACGCGAAATTTTTAGCAAACATCCGAAATTTGGCAAGCGACCAACTTTTTCCCTTTACATCTTTTGTGGGGGTCAAAGCGAGAAAAAGTTGCAGAAATGTTTGAATTTATTTTCGCAGTTTGTTGGAGCTCTGTGGGTGCTACAGTTTCTGCTAGACGATAGTAGGATTCTGTGGTCCATTTGCGCGACGCCAGCTGCAGCGCGCTGCAAGGAATATTTTGCTATTACAGGCGCGGTGCAGTACAGCGCGACAATAGTTGCGGAGGCGGCGAAGGCAAGGAAGCAGCGCAGTGATCCCTCTAAAAACTTTTTAATTTGGGCACTTTGAAAGCACATGTAAGTTAGTGAAGAGGAGAAAGGCTGTATATTATTGGGAAGAATATTCGAGAAGCAGAAAGCAGTCGCACAAATGTACTTACTTCGTGAAGAAGAACGATACTATAACATTTTTAATAACAAAATAGTTAATCGACGATATGGAGGAATGCCAGATGTGTCAGAAATTAACTGCCCAAGGACAACATGATACCCTTGGCAGGAGGCAACGGTTACGCCAAAGGTCACTGATTACTTCAACGGGCCCAGTTTTAATCGGCGTTCACAGTACTAATCACAATAACATGCAGGTCATTATAACTGTGGCTAAAAACTCAGCACAAATAGCTTTACAGTTTTTTTCTTTTTTTGGGCCAGTAGCATAATGTGTTATAGTGACATGATTATTAGAGTGGATGCATCATATAGCTGCTTATAATAAGTAATCTTTACTTACGACGGACTGTTTCGGCTTTATCGCCATTTTCAAGTGCCTGAAATTACAATTTTGGTGAGAACAGTTGTGGATGCCAATGTCTATTAAAGTAGCTGTATTCTACTCACGCCTAGATTGATGTGACGTCCATATTACGTCGTTAGTTGACTCTTTTATAACTGCCACTGCTTCAATAAGATGGTAAATGATGTCAGGATATTGAAAATAAAATGGTAATTACGATGTGATAACAGTTTTGACAGTTCGCTCTTACGGCGCTATATGTTCACAAAGATTGTGCAGATGAACAGCATATAATTATATTAACGAAAATTTGGTACGATTGCCTTTGGTTGTTGCATATATTACTTCCGATATATCCATTTTTGTGTTCTAAAAGTTCAATAAAGTCTAAATTCTATATGTTCGTTTAATATTTCTCGTGGGTATTTTCTCGTGTACATACAGATTTATCATTCTTAAAGAATGTTCATTCCAAAACCTTTGGGTATTCTGTGCAGGATCTGTAGTGCATTTTTGATCGTATCAGCAGTGTAATTTTGATTTTTCAAGGGTACAAAGAAGCTCGATTGAGTACATTCACTCTGTCTAATGTGTTCTTTATAAATCGCGTTAAAATTTCTTCCTGTTTGGCCAAACGCTATTACACCTGCCACATGTGATTTTATATATGCCTGGGTTATCGTATTTCGATCTTCAAGTGGTGGCGGAACGTAATTTTATTGAAAGGTTGTTACTGGTTCGAAAGGCTAGTTGAACATGTATGGATTCAAAAAGTGCATTATTGCTGTTGGAGATTTTACGATGGTAGACTGCTCGTACGTATCTTATTTTCTGTCCCGGAATATCTCGCCATGTATTGTGTCCTGCCTCGGTGTTTTACATTTGTATTATAATTTTGGGATTATGTTGGGGTCAA
This sequence comes from Schistocerca americana, assembly GCF_021461395.2. Classification (NCBI taxonomy): domain Eukaryota; kingdom Metazoa; phylum Arthropoda; class Insecta; order Orthoptera; family Acrididae; genus Schistocerca; species Schistocerca americana. The sequence continues at coordinate 319,253,972 of NC_060121.1, read as the reverse complement.
AATCATTCGTATAGGCTATATAACGAAGTGTGTTAAATTTTTTTGAACTCCTGGCTTTTCTGATGGTAGGTTATTTAATCTGTTGACCGTTGAATGGAAATACGATAGTTGCAACAATCAAAGGTACACGTAAGAAATTTTAGTTAATAAAATAATATCGCTTTTCATCTACACAATCTTCGTGAGCATATAGCTTCAAACTGCTGCCACGTCGTAAATAACATTTTACGTTCAACATCTTGACATCGTGTACCATCTTATTGAAGCAGTGACACTTATAAAAGTCAACTAACGACGTAATATGGACGTCATATCAATCCAGACGTGAGTACAATATAGCTACTTTAATATAAATCATAATGGCGTCCATACCTGTTCTCACCAAAATTGTAATTGCAGATATTTGAAAATGGCGATAAGGCCGAAACAGCCTGTCGTAAATAAAGATCACTTATCATAAGCAGCTATTTCGTGCATCTACTCTAACAAGCTTTACAAATGTATTACATTGGACATATAAAGACATTTCTTCTAGCAAGTTTCATTTTTCTTCCGATTGTGCCGGCCGCGGTGGCAGGCGCTTCAGCCCGGAACCGCGAGACTGCTACGGTCGCAGGTTCGAATCCTGCCACTGGGATGGATGTGTGTGATGTCCTTAGGTTAGTTAGGTTTAAGTAATTCTAAGTTATAGGGGACTGATGACCTCAGATGTTAAGTCCCATAGTGCTCAGAGCCATTTGAACCATTTTCTTCTGATTTCTGCTCAACTTCGTGTGTATTTTGTTTTTCAACTCGGCGTCAGCCATATCCCATAAAATACAGGGTGATTCAAAAAGAATACCACAACTTTAGGAATTTAAAACTCTGCAACGACAAAAGGCAGAGCTAAGCACTATCTGTCGGCGAATTAAGGGAGCTATAAAGTTTCATTTAGTTGTACATTTGTTCGCTTGAGGCGCTGTTGACTAGGCGTCAGCATCAGTTGATGCTAAGATGGCGACCGCTCAACAGAAAGCTTTTTGTGTTATTGAGTACGGCAGAAGTGAAAAGACGACAGTTGTTCAGCGTGCATTTCAAACGAAGTATGGTGTTAAACCTCCTGATAGGTGGTGTATTAAACGTTGGTATAAACAGTTTACAGAGAATGGGTGTTTGTGCAAAGGGAAAAGTTCTGGACGGCCGAGAACGAGTGATGAAAATGTAGCACGCATCCAGCAAGCATTTGTTCGCAGCCCAGGAAAATCGACTCGCAGAGCTAGCAGAGAGCTGCAAATTCCACAATCAACTGTATGGAGAGTCCCACGAAAAAGGTTAGTTATGAAACCTGAACGTCAACTACCCGAGGCGATGGATCGGCCGCCAGGCAGCCCGTGACAGAGCACTTCATCACTGGCCTCCAAGAAGCCCTGATCTTACCCCCTGCGATTTTTTCTTATGGGGGTATGTTAAGGATATGGTGTTTCGGCCACCTCTCCCAGCCACCATTGATGATTTGAAACGAGAAATAACAGCAGCTATCCAAACTGTTACGCCTGATATGCTACAGAGAGTGTGGAACGAGTTGGAGTATCGGGTTGATATTGCTCGTGTGTCTGGAGGGGGCAATATTGAACATCTCTGAACTTGTTTTTGAGTGAAAAAAACCTTTTTAAATACTCTTTGTAATGATGTATAACAGAAGGTTATATTATGTTTCTTTCATTAAATACACATTTTTAAAGTTGTGGTATTCTTTTTGAATCACCCTGTATACTGTTCGTATACCAACTCGATGAAAGCTGCTCATCCTGTGAGGCAGAGAAGCAGTCAGCCGACATTTCTGGTGAATGTTTCAGTAATCATTCCGGAAGGATTACTTACTGTTTTACTGCCCATATACGAGAAACAAATATTGCAAGTAGTCGCTGCTGCTCAGTTGGAGCGCCGCTCCATCATCCTAGCAAATCGCTGCGACGTGCGGAACAGACTGCCCCCTCCGTAACAGGCAAGCGTTACTGGCAAATAGACCTCGGCGGCCCTGCTTAGCCCGCACCCCCGGGAATCGGTCTGGTATGTTTGGATTGTGCTAGTGGATGGCGTGGCATCGTATGCGTATCACGCAGCACGTTGCGGGAATTCCCGCAGCTAGGAAAACGTAGCTGAAGCTTGCGCCTGCAGATGACCGCAGCGTGCTGGAGAGGTGAACCCCGACTGGCGACGAGCTGAAGGTCGGGAACTATCCCACGTCTTCCGTCCGCTTCTCCCACGAGCGGCAGGAGCTCGGCGCTATCTTTCCGGAGGCAGTCGTAACCTCCGCGGGGACAATGTCATGGCCGAGCTTATGCTGGGCAACGTCGCAGATGAGGATGACATTCCGTTGTCAGAGGCGACTAGCATGAAGGACCGGTTTCATTGTCATTCTAATTTCGTTCTGATGATCACTGTCGGTTAGGACTGCAGCTGATGCCTTGTGCGTGTTTTTTATTCTGCTGGTGGAATTTGAAACCCTTGTTTCATCCAAATATTCTCTGCCATTAACAATGTTACTTTAAGAATGTCACATGGATTTCCAGCGGCCCAAGTCATAACCATACCAGGGTGCCTGGAAATTAGATGTATTAACAAATCATCACCGATACTAAAAACTACAGCTTGTTGACTTAGCCATGCTTCTCCGCCATTCGTCATTTTTACCATTCCGTTGTAGTTGCTGCAGTTCTACTATACGATTACATGTGGCCCAGAGGCATGATGCGAGTCGTTCAGTTAGACGTTACTCCGGAGACTTGGGTGTCCCTAACCTATAGTTTAACGTGGAATCTGAACCATGTTGTTTCTGTTGAATCGTCACGTCGATGAAAGGTGAAGGCTAAATTAATAACAGGCTGAAAATTTCCATAGTCTAGACGAGGTTCGATCCCGCGATGTCTATTTACAGTCACGCAGTTCACTGCAGGTCCCATTAATTCATTCCACTGATAACATTTTGTAATACATCTGACAGCAAAGTAAAATAACTTGAAAATAAACTGAAAAAGTTTCTCCTTGCCAACTCCTGTTTCGTAGAATAATTTGTATACTGACGTAAAAACAATTTGGACACTAACAATATAGAACAATGAAATTTCGGGAATACATTGTACAGGTATCAGTGATAAACGTTGCCAGATCACAGATTAATGTAAGCGCAAAAAAAGTCATTTCAAATGTGAAATGCTGGTACATTAATAACCGATGTAACCGGGACTGATGACCCTGTAGTTCGGTCCCTTTATCCCTCAAACCAACCAACCGATGTAACATCCAAGATGTTGACTGCAAGCATGCAATGTATCATACAGGTCCTGGATGTCAGTTTGTGGGATGGAGTCCCATGCCTGTTGCACTTGGTCAGTCAATACAGGGATGATTAATGCTGGTTGTGTATGATGCTGTAGTTGTCCTATGATGTCCCATACGGGCTCGATTGGAGACAGATCTGGTGGTCGAGTGGGCCAAGGCAACATGAGGACAACCAGTAGAGAATGTCTGGTTACAACAGTGGTATGCAGACGAGTGTTACCCTGTTGGAAAACGTCCCCTGGGCATCACCACTCTGACGTACAAATTTGCAGTCAGGTTGCTTGGGATAACTGAGAGAGCTCCTACTGTCATACGAAATAGCACCCCAGCTCATAACTCCAGGTGGAGGTCCAGTGTGTCTAGGAGGCAAACACGTCGGCTAACCAACACAGGGCCATCACTGGCACCGGGGCAGAACCGACTTTTATCAGGAAACAAAAGACCTCAACTCTGCCCCCAATGATTTCTTGTCTGACACCACTGATGGCGCAAATGGCGGTGGTTTGGGGGTCAGTGGAAGGCACGCCACAGGGCGCCTGAAGTATCCGATTTGAACAGTTCGTGGTGTCACTGTGGTTCCAACTGCTGCTCCATTGCTGCCGTAGATGCAGTACTATGTGCCAGAGCCGCCACACACGATGGTTCTCTCTCTCTCTCTCTCTCTCTCTCTCTCTCTCTCTCTCTCTCTCTCTCTCTCGCTAGTGCCACATTGCCGTCCGGAGCCCCGTCGTCTTGCGACCGTGCCTTCCCGTGATCAGCAATATACGTGACAGCAGCCATGTATATTGACTGCATTCCTGCCAAGCCGATCTGCATTCTCGCAGAAGGACCATCCAGCTTCTGGTAGCCCTAGTACACTACCTCGTTCCAACTCAGTGAGGTGTTGAAAATGGCGTCTTCGTCTTCCTAAAGGCATTCTTGACAATAATCAACTCACTTCGTCCAGTCTCAAAGCTAAGCTCACTACTGTTACAGCGCGTTTTTTAGGCAAACCTGATTTGCATTGTCACAGCGGCACGACTAGCACAACCCTTTTGCGACTGGAGCGAAGTTCGTACGGGCTTCATTTTTCAGATGTAGAAACACGCATTCAAAGTTTCGTTTATCTCGCGCAACTACATCTATTGTTATGTGTGCAAGGTGGTGGTTAGCAAGTATTAACTCACATCTGTATGCACTTGCCCGCGAAAGGCAAAGGTCCCGAGTTACAGTCTCGGTCCGGCAAACAGTTTTAATCTGCCAGGAAGTTTAATAATAATAATAATAATAATAATAATAAATGGACAGGTAGACAATTTAAGAAAATTCTTTATAGAACGAGCAGAAACTAGCAAAATACACAAGGCAATCACTCATATAAATACATCGGCCACACCATTGCAATTTCATAACCACTTCTACAACCCTTTAGATCACATAACATCAACAGATAGAAAGAAAGTAAATTGGAAAAAGAAAACACTACATGGCAAGCACCCGTATCATCTAACACAGCCACACATCGATCAAGACGCATCCAACACATGGCTAAGAAAAGGCAATATATACAGCGAGACGGAAGGATTCATGATTGCAATACAGGATCAAACAATAAACACCAGATATTACAGCAAGCATATTATTAAAGATCCCAATACCACAACAGATAAATGCAGACTTTGCAAACAACAAATAGAAACAGTAGATCACAAGTGGATGTACAATACTAGCAAATACAGAATACAGCAGAAGATATGACAATGTAGCAAAAATAACAAACCAACAACTTGCCATACAACATAAACTAATAAAACAACACGTTCCCACATACAAGTATGCACCACAAAATGTACTGGAGAATGATGAATGGATATAAAGTTGACCTACCAATTATACTGTCAACTACAGGAGTCATACCACACAATATCCACCAGTACATCAACGCAATACAGCTACATCCAAACTTATATACACAACTACAGAAATCTGTAATTATTGATACATATTCAATTACCCGAAAGTTCCTAAATGCGATTTAACATTTACCGTACAGTTGAAAGGAAGTCACGCTTGATCATGGTCCGTGTCACTTTCCATTTTTGACCAGACATAATGTCTGAGAAAAGAAAGAAATATAATAATAATAATAATAATGATAATAATTTTGTGACGTTAAAATAAAATTACCCGTTGAAGAGCAGTACGAGTTCTCGTGCAACGTGGACATAACTACGGATGATATATTTCCTGGGATTTTCTTCTTCTAAGACAGTTTTTATGAAGTTACTTTTCTTCTCTATATCATATTAATTAATGTCGTTTTCTCTTTAATTTCTTCCAATAAGTATTCCTAAGATTTTTTCTCTGCCCATGATGTTTTTGTGGCTCTTCTCGATACTGACATCTCTGTTGCTTCTAATTTTGCGATTTATTGCTTCCCCATAGTCACCTTTTACAACCATACCTTAAAATCTTCAGCAAGTGTCTTACTGAATTTCTTTCTTGTTTATATTTTAAGGTGGTTGGTTGTTAAAAAAGTACTCTTTATTTCTGAAGGCTTGTTTAGTCGCTGCAGTACTTCGGTATCTATTATACTTCTGTTGCCATCTGTCGGTGTACTTCCCAAGTAACGAAATTCATTTGATTTTTATTTCCTGTCTTAATGTCTGCTAGATTTACCTATCACCATCCTGTTCATCTTCAAGAGATTAAAAGTTTCATAATTAAATCATTGGTTTTTATGTATTTTACTGTTTAAGTACCGTTGAGATAAAGACCCCAGCATTAGTTTTACCTTTATTTTGCGTCACTGAACACGCACATGGGAGTATTTCGACGAATAGCTGCTGATAAAGCCAAAACTGTTATCTTTCTCTGTGACAGCACTTTAAGAGAAATGTTTGTGTTTCCTTCAGAACTCCCATTATGCATCAGAGTAGTAATCATTTTGTATATACAGCACGTTATGCAAACTACTTTTATAACTCATCAGCTAATGCGATTTTTTTTTAAATTTCTTGATATTCCTGTATTTCATGGTTTCCAGAACATGTCTTTTTAGAGGAAATGGGATTTGAAATTTTTGGCAAAAGAGTTCCGTAACTGTTATAGAGTCTCATTTAACGGATTCACTTTCTCGGACAATGATTGACTAAAGTCCAATTAGCAAAGAAACGTATCACACCACACCAATATTTTTTTTCGTCTTTCTGCACGAATGATGTATTTTGCAACGTCTTTAACGGAGCAACGTATTAAAGAACAAATGGTGTGCAGTATTTCTCCCACGTCAAGAACATTGTCCATTTCATCGTTAAATAGTTGTTTTTTCCGAAGAAGAGTTTTCCTTTTCTTCTGCAGTGAAATGTTATAAAAGCACACGCATTAATATTGACCACCATGAACATTTTTTAAATGGAAAAAAGGCAAATGTAGCTTGACTGACTGACTAGGCAGTTAGTTGCTAGGTGTATTGTGTATTCTACAAAATATTAAAGTGAAGCCGGCGCAAAACTTTCAATAGCGGTAAGGATATTCCAGCCTCAAAAGGCGCTAAAGCACTACCTTGAGTTTGCCATTGATCCATGGCTACAGATCTACACGGATACGGGTACGCACAGTTACACTGACTTTGCATCAACAGCGATCGATGATGATGCTGATTTATTGGTCATGATTGTTATCGATTCGGGACGGAAACCCGCAGTATTGACTTGAACCCGCAGTGTCCTGAAGACGGTAGCTGTGTTGACGTTTGCAACAGCTAAAGATGACGACCTTCCTAATTTTCCTGGTGCGATCGATCGGTTGTGATGCAAAGTCAGTATTACCGTGTGTATCCGTATCCGCGCGGATATTAACATGTCACATGTTTTGTAAATATGGTAAGCAGCAGCTTTCGTTACAAAATTTGTTTTTAGTATTATCGGTTTTTGAATATGAAACATCACAGCTGAGTCATTCCGATTTAATTTATGTTAACGGAGGTCGCTCAAGTAATTATCCAACAGCTGCCAGGAAGCGAAATGGAGGCACATTCCATCGATTCGAGTCTTCGCTTCATGGTCTCACTCACCTTTGACTCATAAGAAATGAAATTAGTTCTGTATAAAAAAAGTCAGTGATGCTAACAGTTTTTCTTAAAATTATTTGCAAGGACACTGAGAAGTGTTGCACGTGGTGTTGTAGTAATGCATTAACATACGTTTGGTAAACGAACTATATGTAGTTAACATTTAATACCGGTAGAGTGCAAGATGTGACTACAATGTACGTTACTTTATTTTATTTCCCATTGTGGAGAAAATATGACCGGCTGCTGTGGGCGAGCGGTTCTAGGCGCTTCAGTCCGGAACCGCGCTGCTGCTACGGTCGCACGTCCGCATCCTGCCTCGAGCATGGATGTGTGTGATGTCCTTAGGTTAATTAGGTTTAAGTAGTTCTAGGTCTAGCGGACTGATTACCTCAGATGTTAAGTCCCATAGTGCTTAGAGCCATTTGAACCATTTTTGGAGGAAATACACTGCAGAGTATTTTACAGTATCCGTGTCAGTAATTATCGAAGACGGTTGTATTACAATTTGGTTATGATCAGCCTGTACGTTCTTAGTCTGTGGAATGTGAATTACCAACGCTGACAACAGCAGACGAAAAACCAGTCCAGTTGCAAACCTATCGTAGGAACTCCAGCTTGCCGAACAAGTATAAAGTGTAACTCTTAAGGCTTTCCCGGCGAGATCTTGACATGTGGAATAATCGGGTCTACTGCCGGATGTTTGTGTCGCTCTGACACAATATTTCGGCCACGTAAGTCGTTGTCTTCTTCAGGTGCTACCTGAGTCTGCCGTTTTGGAGGATCTTGTCCAGCAAAGATAGCACCCAGCGCCCTCTGGGCATAAATACTGGACAAGATCCTCCAATACGGCAGTCTCAGGTAGCACCTGAAGAAGACAACGAGTTACGTGGCCGAAATATTGTGCCAGAGCGACACAAACGTCCGGCAGTAGACCCGATCATTCCACATGTCAAATATAAAGTGATTTAATTTATTTTGATACTCGTGGATATGGACAGCATTTTTCTTATCCGTGCAGATCTCCAGTCATGGTTCATGTTGCTACGGAATTTGCACTGGTACTTCATTGAACCAGCCAGGCGATGTGGTGCATAACTTATTACTTTTCAGGGGAATGGTTCGCCATAATCTGTATTTATGAGGTGCGTAGCTGACAGAAAAGAGTCTTGTCGGTCAGCGATCAATCAGTTAGTTGTTGTCATGTCTGGGGAGGGGAGGGGGGGGGGGGAGGGGGAGAGTACATTGGATGTGGATTCTCAAGCTCAAATTGGACGGACATGCTCACTGCCAAACTCATGCTGGCCCGAGATTTTTAGTCAGTTCTCACGGTGCCCTTGTTGACGAAATTTCTCTCCACGGAGGATGTTTGTCACGTGTATTGCACACCTCCGTTGTCAATGATCCCCGTTGCCCACCGCATGGGGTTGGGCTGCCCAGGACAATTTTCGGTGTAAACGCGTGCAGTCTCCTTGGGGCTTCGTTATGGCCAAGGACGACCCTCATAAAATGGCGACTCGCATAATTTGTGTTTCCTTACAGCTCAAACAGCTGCTTCAAAATGCATAACTGGCATATAGCTGCAAGCAATTGTCTCAGTGTGGATGTGCTCGTTATGGCTGTGATCTCCAACGGGCTCTCCTGTATCAGGAAGGAAGTATCTTTCAAACGTACGAAGTGGAGTGTGAAATTAACAGCCTTTGTTTGTGTTGTGTGTGCAGGTCCAGATGCTGCAGCAGCAGGTAAACGTGCTGGCGGACAACCAGACCAACACGGATGACCGCTACACGCGCGCCAAACAGGACAGCGCCGCCCTCCAGGCCAGGTGAGTCTCCAGCAGCTGCTAATTGCAACACTGGCGGTCACGCACAAGGGATATGTTTTTAGGCGCGATAAGGCAACTGAAGAGAACAACACGGCAAGTGTCATATCCCGATTTACCAGAAACTTCTCTCAGTGGAAGAGGAGCCAAAATGAGCAAACACGAGTTTCGGCTTCTCCGTAGGTACTCGAAGGTACCAGAGAAAACTACTGTCAAACTATCGACGCACTTTAGATTCCTTTTAGCACGCGAGAACGTCAGCTCAACTGGTAGCGTAGCGGCTAGCATCGCGATCTCTCACTTTTGCGTCCTGTGTTCCAAACCAGATTATTATTTTAATTCATTTTATCTTATTTATCTACCTGTGTCCGTAGAAGTATACTACATCTACATCTACACTCCGCAAGCCACCCAACGGTGTGTGGCGGCGGGCACTTTACGTGCCACTGTCATTACCTCCCTTTCCTGTTCCAGTCGCGTACGGTTCGCGGAAAGAACGACTGCCGGAAAGCCTCCGTGCGTGCTCGAATCTCTCTAATTTTACATTCGTGATCTCCTCGGGATGTATAAGTAGGGGGAAGCAATATATTCCATACCTCATCCAGAAACGCACCCTCCCGAAACCTGGACAGCAAGCTACAACGCGATGCAGAGCGCCTCTCTTACAGAGCCTGCCACTTGAGTATGCTAAACATCTCCGTAACGCTATCACGCTTACCAAATGTCCCTGTGACGAAACGCTCCGCTCTTCTTTGGATCCTCTGTACCTCCTCTGTCAACCCGACCTGGTACGGATCCCACACTGATGAGCAATACTAAAGTATAGGTCGAACGATTGTTTTGTAAGCCTCCTCCTTTGTTGATGGACTACATTTTCTAAGGACTCTCCCAAGGAATCTCAACCTGGCACCCGCCTTACCAACAATTAATTTTATATGATCATTCCACTTGAAATCGTTCCGTACGCATACTCGCAGATATTTTACAGAAGTAACTGCTACCAGTGTTTGTTCCGCTATCATATAATCATACGATAAAGGATGTTTATCAGGTTAGGGAATACGATGGCGTTATATTAATTGTAAAATTACAATTGGGGTTCACATGTGTCAAACATTTATTAAATACGCTGACGAAAAGAAATTGCAACACCCCAAAATAAACAATGGAGAATAATGAAATTTCGGGAATACATTTGTTTATGTAACATATTTGAGTAACATTGCAAGATTACAGTTCAGTGTCTGCGTGAGATAAGCCATTGCAAATGTGAAATGCTGGTACATTTATATCCGGTGTAGCTGTCAGAGTGTTGAATGCATATATGCAAACATGCATACATTGTGTTGCACAGCTGCCAGATGTCAGTTTGTGGGATGGAGTTCTATGCCTGTTGCACTTGGTCAGGCAATACAGGGACGGTTAATCCTGGTTGTGGATGACGTTGGAACTATCACCCAGTGATGGCCCATATGTGTTCGATTGGAGACAGATCTGGTGATCGAGGCAACATGTGACTCTGTAGAGCATCTTACGTTAGAACAGCGATATGTGGGCGAGCGTTATACTGTTGGAAAACACTCAGCACAACAGATGGAATCATCAGTTTGATGTATAAAATTTGCAGTCAGGTGTGTGGGATAACCACGAGAGAGCTCCTGCTGTCGTAAAAAATCACACTCCAGACTTTAACTCCAGATATAGGCCCAGTGTGTCTAGCACATAGATAGGTCGGCTGCAGGTCCTCAACTGGTCTCCTAACCAACACAGGCCACAACGAGGTAGAACCAGCTTTCATCAGAAAACACAACAGAACCTCCAATGAGCTCTCACTTAACAGCACTGATGTCTGCAATGGCAGTGGTTTGGGGTAGATGGAACGCACGCTACAGGCATCGGGCTCGGAGCTTTCCTTGAAGTAACCGATTTGTAACAGTTCGTTGTGACCCCGTGTTGCTAAGTGCTGCCTGCTTAAATTACTGCTGCAGACGCAGTACGATCCACCAGAGCCATACGTCGAACACGGTGGTCTTCCTCCTCGGTATTGCCATATGGCCGTTCAGAGCCCCGTCGACTTGCGGCCGTACACTTTCGTGACCTCAACTGTAAGCAATCATTTACAATGGCTACATTTCTGCCAACCAAATTTGTAACACAGAGGCTAACGTCGCGGTTTCGCACTTTTGCGCCCCATGTTCGAACCCTGAATATTACTTTCTTAATTTTTGTTTTCGTTTATCTACTCATGTCCAAAGAACAGTGCTAGACGAATGTTTTGTAATGCTTATTGAAACGTTGTCCATATTCGCCTACTGATTGTATGTCTGGTGAGCGAATTTTTTAAAAAAATAAATGGATGGAAAAATTATTTGAAATTGCTGTGATGTATCTTGATTCATGATCAGCTGCAAGCGTCTGTTTTCGGGAAAGTGATCCGTTATGCATGGTTTGCCACGAGATTACTGCCAACGCATGAAATCTTCACCGATGTTAACGACGTATCTTTCCCCAACTGAGATTCATACGAAGAAAAACAGCTGTGGCAAACTTGCTTTCGCGCAATCCTTGTGGTGTTCGGAAATTCTGTTTCGTATCTTTCTACGAAGTCTACGTATAAGACGAGACACACATTCAGTTGTTTCTTTACCTCCCTTCAGATGAACAAAGTTTCTTAGAAATCAGGTTACGACACTTGCCGTGTTCTCCTTATAAGCCATTATTTATAAAATAAATTTTTTGGATAAGAATGGTCAAACGTTTTGAGAAATGATTCGCCAAAAGTACGAAATAAAATGGATTAGACCAACATTTCACGCGCCGTTGGATGACACTCGAAATCGTGTACAATAAATGAGGCGCCGATTGAGGATTTGAAGTTCAATGTTCAGCTTAGAATATGATAGTGCCAGAAGCATAGATGATAAAAATATAGGCAATCATTCGTGGAAATTACCAAAATATGTGTAAGGCCACGTAACAGCAAACTGCACGGTCTACGCCAGTGGTTCCCAACCTTTTTTAGGCCATCCATTACCCCTGAGTGCATTCAGACATCAGCTACTAGTATCTCCCTACGCCCCCGCCCCCCCCCCCCCCCCTCTCGCACATTATCACCCACTTTAGCACCTAGCTAAACTATTAAATGTAACACCTTGAAACACTTTCATTTTAAAAGTGATGAAAGATGAAAGATATTTTCTGTGTGTGTGTGGGGGGGGGGGGGGGGGGGGGTTGAACGAGCAACGCAGAGATTCGTGGTGCATTGCAAGTGCTACTCACAGCCCCCTTTCTCAGATAAGAAAGCTAACCATCTTCATTGAGGGTAGATATTTGTTACCAAACACACTTTTCCTGCATTACACCTCTTCATTGTGGCACTTGCTTGACCTGCACACAGCAGACCCATTTAAAATCAACATTTAATTAACATAGCTAACATCAGCTGTTCGTAGAATATTTTAGTTTTCTCTCAAATCCCTAAGTTCTTCGTTATTATCCTGATTACTTTCAAACACTTTTTTTAAAGCTATACCTCACGCTGCTCAGTTTGATATCCCATTCGTCCATTTCCCGCCATTCGCTTAGCTATGAAAATTCGATCAAATATCCATTGTGTAATTTCTTGGCAGGCTTTGTTTTTGCTGCGCTTAATTGTTTTGTATTGTATTGTATTTTATTGATCGAGGCAATCATAGTATTGTACAGTTGTACATATGCTATTGGACAGGTCAAGAGAACATATTTGCAAGTAATTTTTAATAAATTGATTTTACATTATTTTGTGATGAGGAAATTATCTATCTTTAACAAAACAGTAAATACAAATGTTGTATAGTAAAATACAAACAGCCAATACAAATGTAATAGTAAAATAATCCAGTATATTTCATAGACGTGCACAATATATAATTCTCAGACCTAATTGAACATTTATTATAAAATTGTTTACAATTTTAACCCCTTTCAAAAAAAATTATCAACTGCATAAAAGCATTGGTCCAAGAGATTTTTTAACTTCTGTGTGAAGGCTCTTGGGTTCTTTGTTGCTTTGATTTCATTTGGTAAATTATTATACATTTGTATCCCAACATTTAAAAAATTCGACAAAGAATACGAAAAGAAACCCGGAATATTTTGTTATCAGAACTAATATTTGGGACGGTAATAAAAACTGCTGGGTGTGAAGGCCTAGATGACGAAAAAACCTCCGCGGCTGATTATAAGTGATGTCTACGAACCGTGACTTAAGCAGCTAAGTGACACCGGATACACTGACCAAAGTGTGTTACGTAGAGAAAGTGAACGACGAGGAATCGATCGAGGAATTCGAAGCACAGGAATGCGTTTATCTGTCGAGAGACTGCAGCACAAAGTTCTTTCGACTATACCTGTATTTTGACTCCGGAGGAGAACCGTTGCCAGAAAGATGAATGATAAACAAAAACATAAAAACACGGTTGGTTATTTCTCGAAAGAAATGAAATCAAAAGTTAAGAAACCCATTGTTTTAAGTGTGATTTTGTAAATTAGTTGTCAGTTTTCGACGAGTAACGCGTAAGTATTGGGCACTCGCACATTTATGACACATATGCTTCGTGAATATGGTAAAATAAGTTTTCATGACAAACGTGTATTTTGGATTATCCGTGTTTTTCGATAATCCAGCTCAGTTATCACGAACGGTATTTGAAAACATGGGACACTTTATAGGTATTTTTTTAATTTTTCCGACACGATGAACAGCGTAAAGAAACGTAGTCGGGTACAAAAAAGAAAACTAACTATTGAACGCAGAAAGGAAGAATTGGCGAATATTTTTCTAAGCATGAAAATGCAAATTTGAAGGACAACATTTGAATGTGAAGGCCGTGATGTGTTCTTTTAAGTAATGTCATTTTTAAAACATTTTTATAATTTGAATTCTGTAGAGAAAAATAAATATACGCAAACCGAAAATTGAAAGGAGGGGAGGGGGCATCGTAAGGTTTCTGACCTGGGGCGACGCCACCTCTATATCTAGCCCTCACTACACCGAGACATGCTCAGTGCTGTTACTATGGTGAGAATCGATGATCTTTTCCTTCTCAGCAGACACAATTCCTCTCTCATTCTCCCTGGCTCACTTGCAGGACTACTTGTGGTACTTTACTTATGGGAAATACGAATGATTGAGGTTGGATGATGGAGAGCAGCAGTTCACAGTAGGCAACATTGGATCTTGGTAGTGTTCCGTTCTTAAGGGTTGATCTTCCTCTGTTCAGGAATACAAGAAATGTTTTCGTACCATGTCAAATCCACATTCACACCTATTCTCTGGAAGGCACTTTGTGAGGTGGGGAGAAACGTTAAAAACAAAGCAGTTCCGATTGCAAAAATATTTGCTATTGTCTTGATCATCATCAGACCATTATTACATGCCTTCTTAGCCAGTATGCAGAGATGCTGAGCAGAACATGAACATATGTAAAGATTCGCATTCAAAAATTCTTTAACCCTGTGGCGTATAGCGTCCACTACAGTGGACAGCTGTTAATGGTCGCTTCTTTGGCATTTTCAATCAGTCCTGAGGCTGCAAATGCACACAGTTCACTGCAGTCAAACTCCCTACTGGTGTTGTGTATTGCATGCATTTGCAGCCTCATGACTGATTGGAAACACCAGAAAATTGACCATTATAAGTTGTTAGCTGCAGTGAAATTCATGCGCCACGGGGTTAAGTATTTGACGAATGTGTGTCATGACATATATTTGTACTCAGCTCAGTGTCCCTGCACACCACTTAAGGAGATATATAATAGTCTGATAATGGTAAAGATTGAAAGTGCTTACCATCAAAATAAAATATTAATAAAAAATCAATAAAGACTAATTATTTCTTTTAAATTTCTTAGATAATACTAGCAATGGATATGGCATCTCGCCATAAACTTTTGTGTAATCCATTGAGTCTCTTGAAGGGCATTTGAGGCCATATCCATCTCCAGGATTGTTTGGATACATTTTAAATCTTAACTGGATAGTTGTGGGGTTAGAAACACCTATACAAGCATATGAAATTGTGGTATTGTCTTTAGAGAACAGCCTGTTATTAAAATTTATTAACTAACGCACCAGTTGCAGCAAATAGCTAGTTGTCGAAGTAATTAATTATGGGTGTTGTAAAACTTTTGCCAGAAACTCCAGCCACACTTAGCAGAATTTCCCCATTTGTGACCTTGATATATCGCCTCTGTACTCCATCTTGAAGACTGGAACATTAAGGAGAAGTTAAATTTCTAGCAATGTGCAGTACATAATTCCAAAACTGAGCATGTTTGACAGTTAACAGTTAAACATTTTGATAGTTAATTTTAAAGCATTCAAATAATACATTGTGCTATGACATCACAATGAAAGTTTTACTAGCTAATGATAGAGGAAATTTGCTAAGAATAGTAAATTGTTTCCACTGTGAAACTGTACTGAGCTGGCATTACAATTTTGGCTTGTAAATTACTTAATCCACCAATTGTAGGTGTCTGAAGCTTGAGTATCGATATTGATTGGGCTGTACTGGATGATTATCTTCTAGCTGCACTATGGCAAACAGTTGTGTAGTCCTCTTCAGTGCAAAAGTGAATTCTTTTGATTAAATGAGTCCCAATATAAATGATTTGATGAAATGTGAGTAGTTAAACTGATTAGACAGTTCAGAAGACATGATATTAATGAAGCTGCTTAACTCTAGGATTTTTTCAGATTGACACTCTGGCTTGCAAGTGTAGTACACAGCAATTTCCCGACAGATTTTTATTGCGTGCTGAAGTGATACACGTTGATGGGAATGGAAACAGCTTTGCTGTGAAGCATTGGTCTGGTGTTAGTGATCTTTCCTGGGATGTTCATCACATAACTGGTTTTAAATTATTTAATTTTCATTCCCTATGAAACTAATGTTTACCACAATAGTCAGTATGAGGTATAACTGTCAATGTACACAACTCAAATACTCTGTTGTGTTAATTGTATCGTGGAAGCAAACAACCTCGAAATGTCATGTTAAGAAATTTGTTGCTGTGCCTAAAAACACATGTGTGTCAGTTTATAAAGACTATTGGCTGGAGTCCTGTATGAAAGTATGTCTTACTGCTGCATCCAGGCACACTTTTTGTACAACTCATCAGTGATCTCTGCAGGCCTGCCAAGGATCTGTGCATTCCTCAAGGGGTTTGTAATGTGAACTGCAGTTTTGATTTTGTTGTTTGCTCACAAAGGGTGTGTGAATAGGGTTTACCATTCTTGCATATACTGATAAGTATTTATCCTTCCTTAAAGAATTATCAAATTGTTGTTGTTGTCACATCCAATAGGGCCTAACTACCCATACCATGGGTCAAGAATCGCAGCATCGTGTGTCCTTTCACCATTTATACCATGCAAGTCTGTCATATGGTGTTAGCAGTAAACAGCACATGGCAACTTGAGATTTCATTCCAGCTTCAAGTAATCTGTTTTGTACAGTTTGTGGTGACACACTGCTTGTAACCTCTGCCAGATTGCGGCTGTTGTCACCTGTCTATTTGTCGAAGCAAGTCGACAAACCCTGTGGTCTTCCCATGGTGTAGCCCTGGAACAATGTGTGCCAGCACTTCTTGTCTCACTGTTGTGCTGAGTCCATCTCATAAACACTCATTCTGCAGTCATTGCCATACAGCTTACTGTCTGTGATATCTGTCGGTTTTATATTCCCGTGTCACTTGTGCCAATGATTCGACCTTCAAAGTTTGAAAGGTTTTGGTAAATTTCACATTCACATCCTCTGGATATGCTGTATTGCGTTCTCCACATGAAAAATTCCAGTAACATTATACACACATTAGCCACCATGTCATTACACTTCATCTGTTGTAATTGCTTTTTTCTGCATTGAAAATAATTTCACATTAGGATGAAAATTTGATCAACATATCCCACAGGTATGGAAATACTGGAGAATCAGTCTGATAGTAATCAGTCAGTGTTCACAGCATCACACACACCATTTTTCCCAGTATAAATTACTTCTTAAGGGTGTCCAGGAATCAAAAGCTATGCAGTGTGTTTCAGTATGAAGTATGTTGCATTTCTTAGTGATTGCATCCGGTTGCAGGGTCCTGATGCTAGAGGAGCAAGTCCGTGAGGCAGAGCTGAGGGCGGAGGAGCGGCTGCAGGAGGAGCAGCGGCGGCACCGCGAGCTGATGGTGCGCGTCGAGCGCGAGAAGCAGCTCCAGGTCGAGAACTGCACGATCAGGTGAGTCACGGCAGCCGTAGGCAACTGTGAGCCAGTGTTCATCCAGCCCAAATTGTGGGTATGTCAAGTAGCTGTAGTGCAATAGCCATAACTTCGTCAATGATTTTCTTAATACTCCAGTAATTGTACCAGCTGAGAAGGTAAGTGGAAGGCATATCTAAGTCTGAAATTTGTATTGTATATTCTGAGAACCTTAATGTGACAAATAGATGAGAGATTACTTTTAGTTTAATGATGAGGCAACAGGAACACTATCTCAGGTACAAGGTTGATTAGTGGTGGAAGGGCTTAGGAAAGTGGGATGAAGTGACTAGAGTTCCAGCTTATTGCATGAGAGCATTGTTAAGATTGGATGCATTATCAGTATGGGTTTAAGGCAGGAATATTTTGGAACTATCTTGTGGACTTTCGTCGGGGGGAACTGAAGCTGGTGTACCTTCTAAGTAGTCGCACATTGCTGCGGTGTAGTGTCCACCTGTGTGTTCAAATTTTTGTTGTCATTTAAAGCAAATGCACAATTGAGTCTTTGAAATCGTCTAAGGCTGGTTCCCTCCTCCCTTTTCTCTTGATATGCACCACCTTTAATTATTTGTATCTTGACAAAATGTTACATTGTACACTACTTCTTCTCCACTTAAACATTTTGTAGTTACAGAAGCGTTTTATTTTGAATAGTTCTTAATTAAAAGAAAAAAAATACACATCTGGTCAGTGGTTGGATATTCAGTGGCATCCATCATGCAACTGCTACTTTGAAAATAATGTTAGTGGGCTCTTCTTTAATGTTCTCAGTTGCTTCTTACGTAGTTGTTGCTCACTCTGTCACTCACTGTTGCAGAAAAACACCCATCTTTCTTTGTCCTTGTTAAGTTATACATTTGCTCATGCGTTGTGTAGGCTGCAGACACTGGAGTTGGAGGCAGCCAGCCTACGTGAGGAGGTGACGCGACTGCGAGCCCAGACGGACCGCCTCCGAAACGAGAAGCAGGACATGGAGGAGCAGCTGGCTGAGGCCCAGTGTGCCATGTCTGCACTGAGGGAAGATGCAGAGCGCTTGCAGGAAGCTGAGCGCCGGCTGCGTGAGGAAGCAGCACGCGAGAGCCACGCCAACGCACAGGTGTGTGTGTGTGTGTGTGTGTGTGTGTGTGTGTGTGTGTGTGTGTGTGTGTGTGTGTGTGTGTGGCCCATTGCTATCCCACTGGATTCCCATTGCTATTCTCATTGTTCTCCCACTGCATTCCCATTCCTATTCTCATTGTTCTCATCACATTTTTTATGGCAGAGGGTTCATAGACATTATTAGTTAACCAAAAAGTCCTAGCTTTTTTTGCAGTAAGTATGTATTTAGTCACTGCTTCCATTGACCGGCTTTTCAGTTCTTTGACCTGAATTTGCAGTCAGTGAGTAAAGATTTAGGAAAAAACACCCACACGCAACTTTTCTTAATCCTGTTGGGATCCTGAAATATGGTGTCGGTACTTGCTTTGACCATAAAATGAAAATCTTTTTGGTCATACATTGTGAACCAATAGCATTAGTTCAGTACTTGACACTGAGCACAGATTCAGAAGGATTAGCCCAAGCCACAGCTCACATTTCAGCAATTCAGTATGAGCAAAATTGGAACACACCTATACTCAAGAGGGGGTGGTCTATCTAATATTTACCTATAAAGTTTGACTTGGACAACAAAAAATGGTTTTGGTTGGTGGAATCCAGTAATAAAATCTTTAGTCAGATGGAACATAAATCTCAGTCTGGGAAAAATGTTATAAAAGTGTTTTGGCGTTCTATTTAAAAATTATATTTTATTTTCTGAAATAAAACAATGTTTTCCGTAAGTCAAATAAGAAAAATACTGCATGGCAATATCCGTCTGTTGCAGCAGTATGTGTACATGTGACTTCGGCACTAACTCCACAGAATCTTGTTTCAGACTAGGTATGAAGACAACATTAATGTTCTTTATCAGGAATATATGTTTGGGTTCCACAAAATGACCACATAGCACAATTTTTTAAATAATTTTACTGTAGTAATTTCAGCTGTGTACCTGGCATTTCATGTTTCATTGCCTGAGTGTTATAATTGGTGACAGGCTTTTTAAGAAAGAAAAGGAAGGACATTTTTCCTGTGCAATTTCGGACATTGTATGCTTCCTTTGGAAACTTCCATGTTCGAAAGCAGCATATCTAAAAATGTTTGCTTGAATTTTCAGGTTGTTGAGGAACTAAGCCGCGAATTGGAAGTGCTCAGACAAGAACAGCTTGAGAGGTCGGAGATGGGAGATACATCCAGGAGTCTGAGCCATTCTCAGCAAGAAGAAGAACTCGCACAGCAGTTGTGTGAACTGCAAGCTGAACTCTCTGTACTGCGACAACAAAATAAAAGTGAGCTGTGTTTCATGGGTTGTTTGAGTATGTTATACAAGTCTCTAGGTAGTAACAAACCAAAAAATTAATGCAGCTATATTATATTATTAACCCAGTAACTTAGAATCCCACGTTATCTCATTTTTATTAATTTGACAGAAACTTAAAATCCCGAGTAAATTCGGGCAAGTTAAGGACAGACCTTTTTTTAAAAAAACCCTCCCTTATATCCATTTCAGTACTGATAGTCTAGTTTTTGGCTGATAGGCAGCATCTGGCCCATTATTTGTGGCCTGGCTGTCACATTTTGGTTGAGGTGGTTACCACTAGGTATCTTCTTTACTGTGTGCAGCTTTGGATACTTGACAACAAAACACATGCTTTCAGTTTCAACCCTGTATTGTTGTTTTCAAAAAAGATTTGTTATAATGATCTTGAGTTTTACACTGAATTTAGTGGTTCAGAAAGTGAAGAAAAATGTGATGTTACTTCACTAGGGACTGAAAGTTGTGACAGTTCATCAGTTGAGCAAAAAGTGCTTGGCAGTGATAAGAGAAAAATACATCCACTGTGCTCCAGCCAGCTTCTCAAAGATTTATGTTCATAAGAAACCATTCTGAAGTACATGGTTAGACTTCATAGCTACCCAGAAACTAAAAAAATGTTTCTAGTTTCAGGATATTTTAGGCGAAGTCCACTGCACGAGTGTACTTGGGATTTTATTATTGGTGATCTTCAAAACTTCGTAACTCATTATTTTGAGCTTTAAAAGCTGTCTTTATATGTCTACATGTAATGTCATTCACAATTGGATGTATTTCATTAATAAAAATATTATTTTGAACATAATTTTGAAAAAATTGTTATGTGAACAGGTTAAACTGACAATACAAAGTGGTTAAACTGTTTTTTAAATACTGCGGTTTTAACAGCAGGTTATAGAACTGGACTGCTATGATGAAAGTCTGTTTAAGATTTAGACATTTAACAAGTAGTTTCTAACAATGAAAAGTCAAAGATGGAATAACAGTAATATTTTGAAAAGGACAGATTGCTACTCACAACATAGAGAAGGAAACGAATCGCTGACAGGCACAATGAAGAGCCTGCTTAAGCAGTCTTTTCATTTGCCTGTCTGAGACTCACCACTACTTCTACATGACTAACGTGCAGTTTCTCTTAGTTACTGGTAAAGTCAGATCATAATGAACTTTCCAAGCCAGTACGTTGCTTTAATGTGCCTAGTTACAATGTTTGACTTGTTTTTACATTTAAATTCTCAGGTCTGCAGGAAAGCAATGAAGAACTGCAGGCTCAGATGCTGACACGAAGCCTCGAAGAGGGTAGAACCCTTCTCACAAATGGTGCTGGTGCGGGAAACAGTCTCGCAGCAGAACTGGAAGCCATGTCGCAGGATGAGGTATGAAGATCTGTCCTTCCAATCTGCACCATTGTTTTGGGTTTTCACAAATGCAGTTAACATGTCCTGTTCTCAGTGCACGGGTTTCTTGGGTACTTATTGAGAAAGGAATCTGTATAGAGCTTAGGGTTTCAGAATATGATGGTATCTTCCTATCAGATGTGTGTTTTTGCATGTTTTGTTGCCGGAAGTTTCACAATATTGTGTTACAGCAGAAACAGTTAAGACTGTATTTTCAACCACAGAGCAACAACAGGGATAGAGTGATAGTGTCAAGGGGGTGGGAAAGGAATGTGTTGATTACAAACACAGGAATAGAAGGCTAATTTAAGATACTATATAGACAGAAAAAATACCTACTGTCACTGAATTATGTATTAAGTTGACAGTGAAATTATAAGTTTTAAGCTTCTGGTTTTCAGAGCAAGGTATATCACAAGGAACCGGTCAGTGTTACTGTGTTAATGACTCGGTTGATGATAAACTAAAATATTCTGTCTGAGATGAATAGTGTGCTGCTGACCTCATGGTTCCCCTCCTCCCGAGTTTGAAACATAACACTGGTTTTTGTTTATGAAAAATGCAGTTAGTTGTGGGTTGAGTTCTGTGTTAAACCATTGGTCCCTCTGTAAATAGCTGGGTGAGCTGATTTTTAGATTAGTGGAAGGTAAATATGGATGATCTCAAACAGGGCCAAGCCTAATGGAGCACTATTGGCAATTGCTTTACATACTGATGTTCTAAATAAAATAAGAAATTAAAAGAGAAGTAAGGCACCTACCTCTCTATATTTACATCTACACTTTGCAGACCTCTGTGAAATGTATAACATTGTACCACATGTAAGAAAGTATTCTCACTCCATTCGCCTATGGAATGCAGAAGCGTGTTGCTTAAAAGCCTCTGTCTTTATTATAATTAGGCTGATCTTACCTTTGCGATCACTACAGGAGTGATACATAAAGGATTGTTGTATAATCCTCACTAACCATTTTCTTGAGATGTCTGTCGATAAATTTCCATCCAAGACAACATGCTGTGCTCTCCCTACCAAGAATCATGGATTATCTAACAGATTTTGTTTGAAACCACATATAATTGTACTTTTGTTAATAACATTGGTTCAGTTCAGTGTCACATGCTTTTTGGAAGTTAAGGAATTCTGCATTTACTCAAATGCTTTGGTCCATGGCTTGCAGGGTGTCGTGTCACAAAAGTGCAAGTTGGGTTTCACATGGCAGATGTTTTCGTAACCCACATGGGGAGGCCTATTTATTTGAAGTACGATATTATGTTTGAACTCAAAATATATTGTGTGGAAAGAAAAGTGTTCTTAAGGGCTCACTCATGACAGGATCATCAGCATCTATATCTAGAGGTTTCCACTACTGTCAAGGTCTGCTATGAATCTTAATTGTACATATAACTCATACAATTACATTTTAACGAGAACTGAATTAAGGATTTTCATCTGGAAGAGGGTGAACTCATAGAAATTTTGCATGGTTGTGCTGCCTCCAAATTCTCTATAATAAACACAGATGTTTTCTTAACTTATAAACAAGATGGTTATAATAATTAAACTTTCACTACTTGAGAATGCTCCCACAAAAAAGGCACACTCATAGGAAACTTTATGGACACATTCGTAAGGACATGTGGAGGAGAAATAACTCATAAACCATTGAAACACACACATTGTAATTTCCATATGAGAGGCTAACATTTGTCAGTTGCATACAGTGTTTATGCTCCAGGTTATGAATGTTGCTCTGTTACAATCTGCATCATGACTGCCTGGAACCACACTAGAGCTATCATTTTACAGTATGTGTAAAGACTTTTCAAATGGTGGACAAATGAAACTTTCAGCTAGTGTGACACAGCTGATGCAGTGCTTGAAGATCGCACATTGCATCCAGCATTCTCAGCCAAGGCAATGGTATCTTCAACAATTTGTGGTGCAGTGGGCCAGCAGCCTCTACCAGGAGCAATTCCCAGATTGCCAGTTAATTCATATTTCTGAATCGTGTTCTTCGCTCTCAAAGCAGAAAGAGCACCTCCCGTATTCCTTCAGTGTTTTGATACTCTCAAAGAGCAGCAGCACTATTGCTGCTGTTTTATTAAAACACCTTTACAAATAAGGCCCTGGTCACCTTGCCCAGGCCCATATTGACTGTCTGCAGCAGTTATGCACACTGATGCTTGTGTTTTAACTCTGTCGCCATACCAGTACCAGTGCTTAACAGCAAGTCATGATACTAACACTGCTAATGATGGAAATCCTGCAGTGCACAGTCTGTAAATCATTCACATAAACAGTTTTCTGCCAACACTGGCTGAAGTAGCAAAATTTTATTTGTAACTACCCTGTATTTTGTTCGAGATTAAGAAGAAACAGGTGTAGTTCAGTAGTGGGAGGGTAGGGCTGCATCCACATGGCAGCCTCCCCACTTATGGATTCACCTCTGATTTTAATAAGAGAATTTGGCTCATAATATTAGCTAAGTTTATTATGATCTTGTTCCACCTAATCAGAAGTTTCTGGAGTCTAGAACAGTTAATTCTGCAGTTCCTTTCCTTCACAGACTCACCAGCTTTGTTGTTGGTGAAACGGTAGAAAATAAATCCTATGAAAAATAATTACTGTTGCTTCACTATACTAATTTGCACTGCTTCCATAACTGGTTTCGTAAGAGTGCGGTAGTGAGTGTCAGTCGTGGTGTGTGCGAGACACGAAAGTCCTCATTAACGTTAATCAGCAGATACAGCTATCAAGTGTGTAAAAACAGGTATCCAAACTATTTTGTAATGGAAAACAAACTGATAAATCAATTTAGAGAAGGAAGAGTTCCACATGTTTTTCCAGAAGTTACTATGGACAAAAAATAGTAATTTGATTGGTAGCACAGTTTAATTAAATATGCTGCTGACTCTGGTGGCGGTATAAAAAAGTAGGCCAGTGGCGTTACATTCATTAGACATTTTGAATGAAACATGCCTGGTTTCTCAACACAATTGTATTTGCTTGGTTATACACAAGACATTTCTTGAGACAGTGATTCCACTATGCTCTTGCTAAAACCACTATTTAAATGATGAAACTTATTTTATTTCCTGCTATGGCTACCTGATTCTTGTTACCATTGTAGTTAAATGAGATGGGTCTGCCTATCAATCACATTTTTCATACCAAAGAATCGCATAAAGAGGTAAATTAATTGTCTTCTTTTATCCTCTGGATGAAAGAATTTTTGGTCTAATAACACCCCGAAAGACAGTCCAGATGTCATCTATCTATCTATCTATGCTCAGACTTACATTGTGATTAATCTGTTAATGTTACAGATGATGTCTTCATGTATTATAAATACTTAATTGTGTTAAGAGCTTGCTGAAAATAGGAAGAACTGTCCTTTCCCATAACAGTATTATGATTATTTTTCTTCTGTTTCCAATTTAGGAAGCTATAGGACTGAATATCTCACTGTTTGTCCCCTTTTTCTGGCACCAGCTTTTAGAACTGTTCCTACAATTAATAGTACTGTATTTGTGAATAAGTAGTTGTCTTGGCAACTTTTTAACAAGTTATTCTAAATCAGGGTTATCACAAGAAATATCACAATTTTTTGTTTCTGAAAGTATAAATAAAAGAATTATAGCTTGTAGTTTGTTTGCACATGAGGTGATTGGGTTTTGCTTTCTACTGCATTCTGCTTTCAATGTTGTTTTTATTTCCACAGCTAAATGCTGACGCTTCGGACAACCTCTCTTTAGAACAGGTATGGCCCACTCTTATGGAAAAAAATTGGTATGGTGTGGTTCTTCAAATGTATTTTATTATTTAAGCATACTTCGTACTTTGTGATTTGGCTGTCAAACTTCTTAAAGTGCATGCTGCTTATTGCATTCACTTTGGTTTTGACAATGTTTTTAATAGTTCTCAAATATTATTCACATCAGGTGGTAGACTGCATGGAGATGTTCAATAATCGATTGGTAAATAATGTATGTGACGTGATCGTGGTGGCATACTAACAAAAGGTGTCTCATTGAATTAATTAGTTCCTCATATGTTAAAGACACAAAATTTTTTCCTCATATGTTAAAGACACAAAATTTGTGTTGCATCTGAAAATATATGTATTTTTAAAATAAGTAGTGATAAAGTAACACACAGTAAGTAAAATTTAAAAATTAAAGCATGACACACCTATAATTCTAGTCTCGATTGTTCAGTCAGCGTTGTTCTTTAGAAGGAAGGTGGAGCTGTTAAGCTTTCTTGGTGAAGAAATCAGAACGCACTCTTTTAGATGGTTCATATTTTATTACCTACCCTCCGTGAACTTTAAAGAAACAAATAGATTTAATTTGAACAATACATTAACTTTGGTGTTGTGGACAATATTGGGATAATGGAAATAGTATGACACAGTGTTGGAATAGTGTTTAAGCAAAAAATTTACTTATTATATGATTGTAAATTTATGACACAACAGAATTCTCAATAAAAGTAGCTTGGTGACGTGTAGTACGGTGACCACAAGACAACAAATAACAGGCAATATAAATGTTTTCAGCTATTAATACTAGATGAGATATTTCTCTGTGTTTATGTGGGAAGAGAATTTTGCAAATTTGCAGTAACTTAAAACATTTTAGCCATTCTGGGAGTGTGTCTGTGCGTGCGTCCACATAAAGAAATTTTCAGATTTCATGCCATTTTTTGTGAGGTAGATAGGTAACACATGTGGTTAATTGATCAGGGTAGTTTATAAAGTACTTTAGGTACGGTGCTCGACATTGTGTGTAGTGATTCTCTGAGTGGCAACAGTACTAACTCAATTGACTCCTCCCGATATTTTATATATCCTCCATTTCCTCTCTCCTAACTGTGGCTGTTCATAATAAACTTCTTGAAAATAAATTAATCTGTTTATTTAAATTTTAATGATTTTGACATTTGGTGTTCATGGAGTTCCCCCCCCCCCCCCCCCCCCCCCCCCCCCCCGAAGATATATTTGGGTCTCTGAATACCCTTGTGCCTTGCACTATAGACCAAGTTGTCTTGTTTGTAGAGACTGTAACTGATCAGGAGGTATATTTGTGTATCTGTTTATCTTCAGCACATTGTTTAATGAGAACACCAATCTATATCCATGATCATTTATATTATTTTTCCCCCTTTGATAACATATGTCACATAGGTGTTACCCACCCTTGCATTTAAATCACCAACTATTATTAGGTAATCATTTTTGTTTATTTTATATAAGGTTCTTTGTAACACATCATAGAAGTCTTCAGACTCATCATCCCATTCCTCTTCTTTGGCATATCCTCCTATTACCAGTCAATAACCTTTTTCTGCCTTTATTCTGGCCACAATTGCCCATTCATTCAATTGCCCATTCATTGATAAAGGTGTAACAGTGTATTTTGTTTTTTAAAGTAATAATGTACAGAAATTTCTAGTTGAGAATTAAGAATTATTTAGGAATAAAGGAGAAGTCTCACTGAAACGCAGAAGTGCTGGGTCATTGATAGGTAAGCAAACAAAAAGTACAGGGCTTAGCTAGCTTTCAGAATGCGCTTTCTTTTTCAAGCTTGTACAAAAAACATGCGCACAAGCACTCACACACTCACTCTTACTCATTCACATGCACACGCCTGTCTCCCTACATTGTGCCCAGTCAACTGCAGCTTTTTAGTGGCTTACAGTGAGTGTACTGGAGTGGGGTGTGGGGGCCAGCGCGCGCACGCACACGCTCACACTCTAATGGGTGGGGGTGGATAGGCAGTGAGTTACCTTAGGTTTAGGCAAGGAAGGTTATGGGAGTGAAGGATATGCTGTAAGGATAACTTCCATGTATGGAATTCAGAAAAAGTGGTGGTGGTGGTGGTGGTGGTGGTGTTAGCGGAGGATCCAGGTTGGCAGGGGTTGTAAGGCTATAAAGCAGCTATTGAAATCTCGCATATTGTGCCATGAGTGGTCCACCTTTTTTTTTGGCAACATTTTGGTGGTGGCTGTTCATTCTAATTGACAGAGGGAACATTCTTTGGTTCCCAGAATGCCAAACCCCTGGTCTGGTTCGGGTTTATTGATGACATCTTTATAATCTGGGCCCAAGGCCAGGTCACTTATCCTCATTCCTCCACAATCTCACCTTCTCTCTCATCTTCTTCATCTGGTCCTCCTCCACTTATTGTGCCACCTTCGTAAATGACAATCTCTCCTTTTCTCGGATGACTCCATCCACACCTCGGTCCAAATCAAACTCACTAATGACCAATAGTACCTACACTTTGGTCCTGGATCCTCCCCACCACCAGCAGCTTTTCTGAGCTTTGCAGGTGGGAGCTATCCGTAGAGCACGTCCTTCACTCCCATAACCTGGCCTAAACCTAACGCAGCTCGCTGCCGCCCCCCACCCCCTCCCCTGCTCCGATCCCCACCCAATAGTGTGTGTGTGTGTGTGTGTGTGTGTGTGTGTGTGTGTGTGTGTGTGTGTGTGTGTGTGTGTTTTCTTTCTCCTACAAGCTTGAAAAAAAGGAAGTGCATTCGGAAAGCAAGCCAAGCTCTGTACCTTTTGTTTGTATATCTATCGACGACCCAGCACTTCTGCTTTTCAGTGAGTCATCTCCTTTAGTCGTAAATAATTTGTTTATTAAAGCCTTCTTCCACAGAACAGCAATTTCAATACAGGCCCATTGAAGGACTCCACTGTAAACTATGCCATGCCTGTTTATTGTTGAGGAATCTTTTGTTTTGGTTTCTGTATGATGGACACATCAATATCTTGTGAATTTAGTTTATTTTCTAGTTCTACTTCTTTATATTTAAAACTCTGGGCATCCCAGGTAGCCAATTAGAATACACTGTCTATTCCAAATTCTTTGTTCCTGTTAGATGTCTAGGTTGTCTTCAGTTTATCCATCCAGCTTCTTTTTTTTTTTCTGGAGAACCTGAGTAATGTAATAAGTCGCCTGTTCCAGGATACTAGCCTGTAAGCAAGATAGCTATGTGGTGGGGCTGCCACTTTTAAGTATCCCAGCACACCTGTTTTTCTTTTGAGGTTGTCTCCCGTAGATGTTTGCTTTCTATACAGCTATGGTTCCAGATTTTGTAGGGTGTCCTTCCCTTTTTTTCATCAAGTTGTCTCCTCTAGGAGGTTGGCTTTCCTATGCTCAGGAGCCCCCCCCCCCTCCCCCACCTTATGTTGTGGACTGCTCATTATCTTACCAAAAGACCTACCTGGCTTGGGTGGCCCTTCCAGGAGCATAAGCTCACGCCAGCATAGCTCTCTCGGTCAGAGTAGAGTGCACAAACCACCTCGACAATGATAAGGCAACAGTCCCTGAGGAGGGTAAAATGTTGCCCCGATTAAACATGGTTGTTTCCACTTAAAGACTGTGAAATAAATTGATAGCTGTAAATGGAAACAACAATGTTCAATAATTACATGAAAAAGAAACTTCCTGCAAATTAAAACTGCGTGCCGGACTGAAACTCGAACTTGGGACCTTTGCCTTTCGTGGGCAAGTGCTCTACCAACTGAGCTACCCAAGCACGACTCACGCCCCATCCTCACAGCTTTAATTCCGCCAGTACCTCGCCTCCTACCTTCGAAATTTTACAGGAGCTCTCTTGCAAACGTTGCAGAACTAGCACTCCTGAAAGAAAGGGTATTGCGGAGACATGGCTTAGCCACAGCCTGGGGCATGTTTCCAGAATGAAATTTTCACTCTACACCGGAGTGTACTTGGCTCAGATGGTAAAGCACTTGCCCGCGAAAGGCAAAGGTCCCGAGTTCGAGTCTTGGTCCGGCACACAGTTTTAATCTGCCAGGAAGTTTCATATCAGCGCACACTCCGCTGTAGAGTGCAGTGTTGTGCTATTTCCTCTTAGTTACATAACCTAGTGAGCATGGAAATCTGAGCAAATTGAGTCGTATACTTCATTGTTGTCAAAGAAGACTAAACTTTTTACAGTGCACTTGTTTTTATTTTTCACAGTTTATTTAATTATGTTTACCATTATATCATAGACCATGTTTGTTGTAATTCATATACTGATTAATAGCAAAAGGCACCAGACTTAGTACAAAACTCAGCAGCCATGTCAAGCATGAGGGCAAATCTTCACATGTGGACACATCCTTTGAATGTGGCTGACAGTGAGCTGTGCTCTTGCTTAATGATTATCTAAATAAACACTTACAGCAATTATTCTTAATGCACAGTCAAAATACCTGAGATATTCCTGCCACTACAAGAAGTAAATTTCACTTTTGTTTCTGCTGTGGCAATTTATCAGTATTAATTATGTACTGTAGAACTGATTAATCACTTATCATGCATGGCTAACTGTTTAATGAATGAGTGTTAAACATGAATGGAGTCTCTGAATCTTGTATTAAGCGATTTATTTCATTCAACTAAATTTTGTGAACTGTTAAGTTTATATTAGCTTTCTGAAGGTGTGTGTGTGTGTGTGTGTGTGTGTGTGTGTGTGTGTGTGTGTGTATAAAGTGGTTTCAGATTTTTCTTTGACATGAAAGTACATTAAGGAGAAAGCCATAATTAATTTGAAAATGGTTACACCACGAAAACCTTCTTGGGGATGCAGAGAAATATTGCATACACAATTAAGGTGTAAGTGCTGGCTGGGAATGTTTCTAGATGCTTGTAGTAGTAATGGAGCAGTGTAAATAAATGGTTGTTGATGACTCTTTGTGATGGTTATGTTCTATTAAAATAAAATTTATTCATTCCAATATTTATCACAGTAGCTGGCACTGTTTCTGGTTCATTCACAGTACTACATTCATGCTTTACAAATTCTCTTAGAGCAGGTACACACACTGGAGCAAGTAGTAAAGAACTCAGTATTTGGTGAATAAGAAATGCAAACATTGTGTTTTATTTGCAGGAATAATTTAGTTACTTCAGAGTTAGGAAACCATACAGTAATAACTGTGTGTGTATAGTACACAATTTTATTAGCAAGTGGTATATATTGCTGAGAGGTTCATGAATACTTACAATCATATTAACAAATTACTTTGTGGACAAAAGTTGAAGAAATAGAAATGTTGTAATCACCAGCAAAAAGGTGGGGGGAGGAATTGCATGATTGAGAATAACTCCTTTAGTAGGTTCACAAAATTTTGGCTTCCTAATAGGATTTGGGGGTCTCGATAATGTTGCATTTCTTGATGGAAGACATTTTTCAGATTATGTTGTTCTTTAACCTGTTATCCGTTCTCTTCATATGATTTAGTGTGTATCCACACATATGGTAGCTAGCAGGTTCGTGTGAGATTTCAGGGGTGTGATTGAACATACCACAGTACTCTTAAAATGTTATATTATTGTATAAATAGATACTGTACTCCTACAGATACTGAATGGATGATGTAATTTTGATACACGCAAGACCATCAGTTATTAGTGGTATTCCATTCTGGCCACCACTTGTTTAAGATAGCATGACAATGTGTCTGTAAACAGAGAAACTGTGTCCACAGGTATTTTTGACCATGCATTGATGACTTAAGTCCAGAATTAAACCTGGAATGTACTATATCACACTGTGATACAAAGATTCTTGGCTATAAAAAAGGAAAAGGGGAAGATGAGAGATGCCAGCCACCCCGACAAAAAGTGTTCATATTCATGGGAACTGTACATTACTGATCTATATTTCAAGTGAAACAGTAAATTTTGGACACTTCTGACAAATTAGTGCCAAATACACCCAGTACTTCAACATCATTGATGTTCAGTCAGCATCCCAGCTATTTGTAATAAAGGGAAATGACTTAGTTCAACAATACAAACTCAGTGACAAGCTGTGTTGTACTGAGAAACTTTATAAGATTCTGAAGGTGTGGTGGTCATTTCATTGCACCTACAGTAATCATTAATTATCAAACAGAAAGATAATTGGTCCCAAACAACATGGTGTTTCATTTTTCACTCAAAAACAGCTATGGTGTGCCATAAATCAAACCATTAAGATTCACCAGTTAAATTATGTTACCAGACATTATGCTATTTCCACAGCATAAGAAAAGACATACTTGGAATTTAGGTTATAGGATTTTTGGTTTATTTAGTACTAACTGCAAGTTGTAACTAGCTTACTTGGAATTGATACTAAGCTGTCAGACTCGAAGATGCAAGACTGTTTATATAGAAATTGTGATTTTTCAATTTACAGATGAGGACAGCACTGAAAGAGCAGCAGGAAGTCAATGCACAGCTACGAACATATATTGATGGAATATTGCTGAACATTGTGGAAAATTATCCTCAGCTGCTGGAAGTCAAAACACACTGAAGTTGGAATGTGGGAATAGAGAGAAATGGAATGCAACTGAAAATGTGTCAATGTCAAGTTGTTGTGGTGCAGTTTGTGCTCTCAAGACAAAACAGAAGTAGGTGTTTGCAAGGTGATAAGGCATTAAAGTGCTGGAACACCCAGTATCGAAAGTGAATATGTTGATTTACAATGTATAGCAATCCTTGTTCGAATAACTGTTGTTTTATCATGAAATCTGCATTATGTAAAACATCATGCATGCAAACAGATATACCAGACAAGTGCGTACTGGGGAGAACTTACATTGAAACACACATTATGTAAAGCTAAATCCCAGGGTCTCACTACTATGTGCAGGTAATGATCAGATTAAAATAAATATTAATCTGATACCATTGCCATTTTTGTTACTAAGTCTGGCACTGTTAACACAAATTATTATCCAGACTTGCTTAACAAAACATTATCAATATAATGCATATGATAGTTCCTTTGAACAAAGGAGGTAGCAGCTACTGAAAATCTTTTCTGCAGAATTGTTATGACAAAGGCATATTTTCAAAACAGCCATGTAGTTGTGTATAACAGTTAATGCTTAAATCAAAATAAGTGAATATTTTGAAAATGTAAATATCTAACATTTATGCTGTTTCTTTCAACATTGTTTTTGTTAATGTTTGTAAATGATTTAAATGTGTTAAAGTATTGTTATATAGCTAAAAGTATATTGGATCCGTCCGAGAGTGCCTGTATCAGGCTGTGAAGAAATGTGAAGTGCAATGGAAATGACTGATTTTAGATTTGCAATTCAAGAAATGTTTGCTACTTAACTTGTTTCACACAAGTGAATTCTTTCCAGATAACATCACTGGAAATTAGGTTCAAACAGTTAAAATTGACTGTACTTTGCTACATGCTAAAATATTTTAAGACTCCGTTTGCATCCTACCACATATCTTTGGAGTTACTATGAAAAATGTAATCTTAAAGGTAGTTTTACAGAGATTAACTCATTTTTGTCGAGCTGGTATTGAATTTGTATTACGAATGAAGAGCATGTTCCTGCACTGGTGTGATTTGTTGTACATTTGCTGTTCAACAATGGTCAAATCTGTCATTGTTAAGCTCTTTAAAAATATATATACGCTGATAACACTGGCAATGTTGACAAAATAAACTGATATTTGTTTAAATGTAGTGTGGATAGATAAATCTGTGAATCTCCTTCATTCAGTTGAAATTTTGGTACTATAAATGGGAGATTTATTTAAGCTGTGATGAAGGCATTATGTATGAAAGAATTTGCAGATTAATTACTTATTGCCTGAATTTTACAAATCACTAATTTTTGTGTGTTTAGCCCCCTCCCCCATTCCATTTCCCTCTCAAATAATGTGCATCTTTTTCTATCATCTCATATGTGCAGATGCTCATGATACATTCAATGGCTTGTCTTTTGTGTATAATTATGCCGAACTCAAAGGGACTATTGTATATAAAATGTTATTTTTGTGTATTCTGACTGAAATACATACATTGAAGTTATTAAAGTTGTTTATCTCTCACACATACATTTGCTTCCACCTATGACAGATGTGTTCTGCAACAAAATAACTTGTGTATTTGAAGTCATGTAATGGTTAAACCAATAACAACTCTCAAGAAAAAACATAAGATTTGCAAATTATATGATACATAATTTTTATTGTGCTATATTTCACTGTATCAAAAGAAAAATTTACTTGCACTATAAAATTATTAAGATGGCCGTTGCTTCCAATGTGAGAATGTCCTTAACAGGTGGGTCTCTCTCTCTCTCTCTCTCTCTCTCTCTCTCTCTCTCTCTCTCTCTCTCACTTATTAGTATCGACTGTTTGTCCCCTATATGAGTAAACTACTCACATCATCTGTAAAAATATCCAGTGGGGATTGTGAAGCTCCCATTTCGTTTCTAAATACTTTCCGTTGAACAAAGTTTCCAACTCTGCAGACATTATGGTGTTCCACAATATAGCACACATTTACAACCATCATTTTTATTAATGAATATCATTACATAAGCTAAGTGTTCATGTGCATGGTTTGTATGTTTGTATATATGGGGTTGTAGACTCAAATTAGAAAAGAGAGCAATATCTTCAAAGTTAAAAAACCATTTCTGTTTGTCACATTAATCGGCTACAGGCGAGTGATTACCTTTCCTCATTTTTATTTATCTCTCTCCTTATAATATGTGGTGTGATCAAAAAGTAACAGCAACTTTTGTTTTTCTTAAATCTTCATTTATTCATCATCAACTTTGCCCTCTTCAAAGTAATCCCTCTCAGATATAATACGCTTGTGCTAGCGCTTTTCCCAATCTTGGAAGCACTCCTGCAACTCACTTTTCATTATGGTGTTCAGGTCCTTCAGCAATGCTGTTTTTATCTCACCAGTGATGGCAAAATAAAGTCCTTTCATGGTTCTCTTCAGCCTTGAGAACAGAAAAGAGTCATAGTGGGCCATGTCCAGTGAAGATCGTGGCAGAAGAAACATAACGGTTCTGTTTTTTGCCAAAAAATCATGAACAGGTATAGAGGTGTGAGCAGGAGCATTACTGTGATGCAGTTTCCACACTTTGTTTTGCCAAAATTCTGGTCGTTTCCTTCAGACTGTTTCACACAGACGTATAACTTCCACACAGTATTCATTATTGACCGTACGAGCATAAGACCAGAACTCATTATATATTACATTGTAATTGAAGAAAATGGTGAGATCGTCCTCCACATGCCCAAATTTGTCAATTTTTTTTCAAGTATGGCTCTGCAGATAGCTTTCATTGGGAAAACTGGGTCTTTGTTTCAATGTCATACCCATATACATGTTTCGTCACCTGTTACAGCCTTCTTTGGAAGTTGTGGATGTTTGTCGGCTTCATTCAGCAATCCTTGAGCGATGTCATAGAAACATCATTTTTGGTTGAAATTCAACGATTTTGGAACAAACCTTGCTGCTACATGTTTCATGCAATAAACATTAAAAAAAGAAAAGAAGAAAAAAAAATGCTTGACACATGCCAAAGGATGTGCCGGCACCATCAACTTCTCTGATGGTGATTTCTCAGAACCATTTTCTTTACTTCTTCCATAGTGTTGTCAGTAAATGATACATCAGAGCATCCAAGGCATTCGTCATCTTCAACATCTCCTTGGCCTTCTTTGAAACATTTATACTGCTCATAAAATCTTGTCTTACTCATAGTAGATTTGCTGAAAGACAGTCATTTCGAATGTGGTGCAGCAGTTTATTCCAGTTTTGAAGCAAAATTTAATGCAATTCTTTGATCCATCTTCTTCAAAAGTAAAAAACCCATCAAGCACTCAAAAACACACAATGTTTTAGACAGTCAACAATAAACTAAATATTAAAAAAATGCTAACATACATCAGGAACACGTGTACCAACAAGTTAAAAGATATTTTGAAAATCAGATGTGCAAAGCCCGTGAAATTAAAAAAATTCCCTCTACTTTTTGATCACACCTTGTATAAATTGTGCACACTTAAAATTCTGGACAGAACTGTCAAGTTACAATGTACATACAATATTGCTGATGGAAATAGGCATATTCAGATACATATTCCTTCCAAGAACTTTAATGATAATATATATTTCATACATATATTAGCAGGACAACACAATTAGCAACACTAGTAAAGGATAGTTGTGTATAAGGAAAACCGACTTTATAGGTATACTGCAGCATTATAAATGGCAAGTGATAATATTGGAGGACAAAAATTCTCTTGAAAATACATGGAAACTGCTGAATCAATAATACACTGGAACATTTCCCAAGTTGTATTGCTTATAATTTTGTTTTATAGGGGTAAGAACTCTTGGGTAATACACACAATTCTGGGGACATTCAAGATTTTGGATGGAAGTGTTAATTTTAAATGTCCATCTGAAATAATGTTCAAAACACCAGTTGTCCTCAAATTAAGAGAGAAATTTTATTCAGCTCTCGCAGGAATAATTACTTGAAACTTTGATGAATGCAGGCTCTCACAATTTGTATGCATGAAAGAAATGACAAAAGAAATTCTTGGTACGAGTGTGCAATTCTTATGAATTTATTGCTAGGTCACTCAGTTATATTTTTTTATGCATTCAGTTAGAACATCCAAAAAAGGTTGTCAATTTACAGTTAATACTATGCTTAGAGGCCTGCAAGGATAAGAAAACTAATATCTGCCTTCATCCACAAGACACTTCTCCCCATCTGCAGAGATTAAAAATTTTGTAAGCAATGCAAGCTGCACTGCTCAGACAAAGGGCTTTGTCTACCCTGAACTTTTATCTGCTGCAGTCTGCACTCAGGTTAGATTTGAATTAAGGGTGGACATACTTAAACGACAGTCGTGTAAAAATGGCACAGGACTTAACAGTTCCCTATTTATCCAGAAAGTGATTCTATGAAAGGACATTTCATACCAGACTTCTAACATTTTTCTCAAAGGCCTCATAATTTGAATAACAATTTTAATATTTAATACATCATCACCTGGTATACTCTAGATACCAAATAACATACAATTGTAATTACTGAAGCAAATTTCAGTAATTTTTGCTGAAATGAGACGTGGCACGAATTGTCATATGTGGCTTAGTGTTAAATTTTAATCACATAGTTGGTTTATCACATGTACATCAATTACCACAATGCTAAAGTAAATAAATTTGTTGACCTTCTCACTAACAAGCACTGCATAAAGTATTCTTTTTAATACCTAACACAAACCTTGATAGATTCACCAGTTTTATATCATCTTTTATACCGTGTGTGATTAACGAAAAGGAGTGAGATATGAAATAAAAAACCAAAGAATAGTACATCCTAGAAGTGGCTTAGTTATCAGGTGTTTGGTCACTTTGAGGAGTGATTTTCAAAACGTGTGTAACCTCCCCGGAAATTTCAAAATGATTATAATTGAATGTTCCCCGCAAATAATGTAAAAACAATAACCTCCCCGCAAAAAATGTAAAAGACTATATTTCAATGTTAATCGAAATAGAGCCAAATGTTGTTGAGCTCCCACAAAACATCGTTAAATTGAAATAAAAGCGACTGTACCTTTGCTACAAAAATATTGAAAAATAATGGCCCAATGTAAACTCGACACAAAAATTGAGAAATGAACATTAATCATTAAACCCACAATAATAGGGCAGCGGCACTGACCTTAGGCCCTGTGCAATAATTAATCTGATAAATTGATTCTGGGAGGAAAAGCATAGGAAATATTGTTTCAATTGGAATGATTCTTTTCTTAAAAGCGATTGCTTTGAAAACAAAATTATTATTGGGGCATTTCTTGAACAAATTAATTACAATTAACATACATTACATTATCAGATGTGCGCAATGCTGCTTCATTACCTTATTTAACAATATACCTTGTCCCGAACCGTGACCAGAGACCCATGTCGACGCCCGCCGACTCCTCACACACAACTTCCGACTGAGTCCAACTCACAACTGAATACAACCCGCAACTGAACTCTCGCGCAGTCAAGCGCAGACTAGACACGATAAATAACTCTCTGGTCAGAGATTCTGTCATGCCTCGCCATCGCTGGTAATGAATACATATGAAACATACGCGTTTCATAACCCTCCACTGGGGGGGGGGGGGCAAAAATTTGGCAGCGATGGTGAGTCATTTGGACTTGCCATGAGCAACAAATTTTTTTCTTGACTAATTAACTTTACGATCACAGAATATACAGATGTAGAACATGAAGTAAATGTGGTGCATATGCACCGAGTACAAAACATATTAGGCAATAACAAAATGTATATACAATGAGTATAAAACATATTAACAAATGACATAAGTGCACACGCACTGAAAAACTCTTTAGCATTTTCACAACAGATAAACGTAATGGCAAAAAATCATGTTGACAAGTGACATAAGTGCACATGCACTGTAGTTCAGAATATATTAGCAAATCAAAATGTACATACAATGAGTAGTAATCATGTTAGAAAATGACAAAAGTGCACTTGCACTGTAGTTCAGCAAATCGAAAAAAATGTATAGGCCATGAATATAAATGTTAGCAAAAAATGATTTTCATTATGTTACAAGAATTAGGATAGGAAAGGGAAGGATTGCATCATGGTTGTAGCACTTTAGGTTGCACGCAGCTGCACTGAAAGTCCATATCTTTCCACAGAAGTACAACACCAAGTGAGAATCTGAAGTTCTTTTTCCAGAAGTGTTTATCAGCGTAGCCAAGACACTGAAATGTTGTAGTAATATTCCATGTTATCATTTTGGCAGTACTTCAGGTACACCCAACAGTGGGACCATAATAACGTTTCCATCGCTCACAGTGGTGGACAGCATGTCGTGTCAACACCACGCTCTTACAAGGCAAACCAACGTAGAATTAGTGCAAAAACCAAATATAGTGCTCCATGATCAAGAGGATATACAGGACAAATGGATATTGCAGTAATTCAGGGTAGTTAGGTCAGAAGGTGAATGACATTAAGTCACATACTAGTCTTCATTGGGAATTACATTAGTAGTTGCTGGCATTCAGTGCCCAGTTATTGAACATTTCTGTACCATGTATGTAGTATTACAGAAAAATGTTCATTAATCGTTTTACAGAGAGCATTGGCATTCATTGCCTAATTACAAATCATCAGAAGTCACCCGTTTTACAGAGAACATTGAAATTCATTGCCTAATTGCAAATTATCAGAAGTCACTCGTTTTACAGAGAACATTTTACAGAGAACATTGGCATTCATTCCCTAATTACAAATCTTAGAAGTCATTCATTTTACAGAGAACACTGAAATTCATTGCCTAATTACAAATCATCAGAAGTCATTACTTAAAACAGGAGGTAGTCAAGAACATAGTATTACAGAATAATGTTGATAATTGGTCATCCCAATACAGTAATCAGTAGCATTCATTTCCCAGTTACAAAACATTATTAATTAATCATTGGTCATCTCAATACAGTAATCAGTAGCATTCATTTCCCAGTTACACAGCATTATTAATTAATCATTGGTCATATCAATACAGTAATCAGTAGCATTCATTTCCCAGTTACATAGCATTATTAATTAATCATTGGTCATCTCAATACAGTAATCAGTAGCATTCATTTCCCAGTTACAAAGCATTATTAATTAATCATTGGTCATCTCAATACAGTAATCAGTAGCATTCATTTCCCAGTTACATAGCATTGTTAATTCCCAGTTACATAGCATTATTAATTAATCATTGGTCATCTCAATACAGTAATCAGTAGCATTCATTTCCCAGTTACAAAGCATTATTAATTAACCATTGGTCATCTCAATACAGTAATCAGTAGCATTCATTTCCCAGTTACATAGCATTATTAATTCCCAGTTACATAGCATTATTAATTAATCATTGGTCATCTCAATACAGTAATCAGTAGCATTCATTTTCCAGTTACAAAGCATTATTAATTAATCATTGGTCATCCCAATACAGTAATCAGTAGCATTCATTTATGCATTCATTATTCAAGTGACATACTATTCAGAGCTAATCAGAATTACTCAGAACTCTCTTAAACTGGTATCATTATTTGGGACTGGTAATACATTTTTTTGTTAGCAATGCATTGCTTTGGGTAATTATAGGGGAAAGCAAGAAGAGAAAAAAAAATTTGCCTCTGGGTTGTTCCTGTAAATGAAAATGTGTAACGTCATTCGTCATGATTAAGCTGTAGCAAGGTTATGAAACAAGTAAAGTATATGTAATCACATTCATAAATGACATAGATTTAATGAACAACTGCTTATAGCACATTAATTTCATAAATAATTTCTCCTGCAAAAATATATAAAAAAAATCGATTATTAAGCTGAAAGAAGAAACGCATTTTATGCTGAAAAGTAGTGAACTTCGAATTAACAGGTAGTGAAATGGTGTATAAAAATGTGTTCCATAGCTGTCCTTTCCAAAACCTTCAGTCATTATACTATGCAATATAACACCTGCTGTCAAAGCGAACTGCAACAAATACTTAAATAATTACATAGCATGAATACATAACTTCCACATTATCCTCATCTGTAAAGAAAAAAAACTTCATTATACATCACTTCATTATCTATATTATCATAACTCCATTATTATCATCACCTGTAAAGAAAAACTTCATTATCCATAGTAGCATATTCTTCATCATTATTCATCAGCATTCATTATCATCTGCAAAAAAATCACTTCATTACTCATTACATAACTATTCCTTATCTCTAGCATATTCCATCACTAAAACTAAGATGTGTAGTTATGTCTGACAGCCTGCATCAATCGCCTTGTATTCTGAAAGAAAAAATTAGTTAAGACTGCTATTCTACGATGTGTATAGTATATTCTTGTTAATCCTGATCCATTTACTCTTCCTCATGAGGTTTGCATCTTCTTTCGATCATTCCGAAGGTGAGATTCCCATTTCTGTTTAATTTATTTCTTTCACGCATCATTTCTTTCTGAAATTGATGAACAGAGATTAATGTCTTGCATTTAAATCATATACTCATTAAATAATGACTGGTTTATGGTAACATAATTAACCATACAGCATAACATGACAGAAAACGTGATATGTGAAAAACTTATATAGTGTTCAGAGGCAAAAATGTACTCAGTGTATCACAATGTAACAGTAAAGTAGTCACGATGTTGAGATATCATAAGGCAAAATGCCAAAGTCAACTGGTGTTTGCTATATCTTAACTATTTCATAGTGCATACAAACAAAACATGAAACAATCATATGTACCTAAGAAAGACAAAAAATGTGACGTTCGTTGTGTTCGGCTTGTATGTTAATAGAGGCGAGAATTAAAGACTTTAATGGAGAGAAAATTTAATAAAATTAATATGTCACTAGAT
Organism: Schistocerca americana; assembly: GCF_021461395.2. Taxonomy (NCBI): domain Eukaryota; kingdom Metazoa; phylum Arthropoda; class Insecta; order Orthoptera; family Acrididae; genus Schistocerca; species Schistocerca americana. Next base: position 319,213,430 of record NC_060121.1, on the reverse strand, counting down.
AACATTGCATAATTATTCATAAGATACATAAGTTTCTCTGGGAAAAATGTGCACAGTCTGATATGTAACGACAAGAAGAGCGACCTGCTAACCTTACCTTGCCGGGCATTTGCCAAGAAAAAATACGATGATCATCAATAAGTAGTCATGTGAATATAATTGCATAAGTGATCATAAAACTAGCAAAATGGAATTATAGCATGTTAAATCATAAAGTCTCTTCATTCAATAAAAGGTTTGATGTTTGACCAATGGTGGTTGCCTTTGGATTTTCTGGTTCTCAAAGTTTCGACGTGTACAACATTGGGGTGAGGAATGCTGCGAATCCGATATGGACCTGCGTATAGAAGTTCAAATTTACTGCACCTACCTTTTCCTTTGTTGGATAAATAGTGTGTACGTACTAATATTTTCTGTCCAATGTGAAAGTCACGGCGTGTACAAACCTGTTTTTGCTGTCTTCTCCGGCGCTCTGCGGCACGTTTGATGTTTTTCAGTGCAATGTCGATTATTTCGTGGTGTCGTAATCGACGAGATGTAGGAAAGTTTACTAATTCTGTAATTTTGTAAGGTGGTTCAACATTTTTCAGTATAACAGACGGAGATAGCATAGTGGATTCATTTGGTATGGAATTAATTACATCTTGGAATGAGAATATGTGTGTGTCCCAATCAACATGTCTTTTGTGGCAGTATATTCTACACAGTTTACCAATTTCTTTCATTAATCGTTCACAAGGGTTCGAAGAAGCATGGTACTTGGATATATAGATTGGAGAAATTTTTCTAGCTCGTAACATGCGTGTCCATATAGCAGAACGAAATTGTGATCCCTTATCGGAAATTACTTTCAACACATGCCCTACATGAAATAGAAAATGTTTTACAAATGCTTTCTGTTGTGTCTAGACAAGACAGCCTAGACACAATGAGAGGAAGCCGAAAGGCACGCGCTACGCTCACGCAGATGGGCGTGAGGTCTGAAACAGGATACGTAATGAATGCTATAATGAAAAGTACATAGCTTCAGGAATACTTAACTTTAATCCATCCTTTTGGTACATCTGGAGATTGTGGCGATACAAGTGAGACTCTTTAGATACATGCAATGTTACTAATGGCGCCTTGCTAGGTCGTAGCCATTGACTTAGCTGAAGGCTATTCTAACTATCGGCTCGGCAAATGAGCGAGGCTTCGTCAGTATAGTCGCTAGCTACGTCGTCCGTACAACTGGGGCGAGTGCTAGTCAGTCTCTCGAGACCTGCCGTGTGGTGGCGCTCGGTCTGCTATCACTGACAGTGGCGACACGCGGGTCCGACATGTACTAATGGACTGCGGCCGATTTAAAACTACCACCTAGCAAGTGTGGTGTCTGGCGGTGACACCACACTTTCGAAACGGTTTTAGCAGTAGCTTTGCGTAATGGAGTGAAGGTAACAAATTTTGAAGTGAGTTCAACAGCGACAAAGATGTAGCAAAAATCTCTATTAGTTCTGGAAATCGGACCAAAAAGTCTACAGCGGCCATATGTCTTAATTTAACAGGTACAATGGGATATAATGGAGGAATATGTGAAGTTGTGTCTGACTTAGCTTTCTGGCAGATTTTACATGACGCTAAAACTCGTCGTATACGTTTCTCCACGTTGGCAAAATAACAGTTCTGTCTCAGTATAAGAAAACATTTTCTAGCTCCGTAATGTGCGTAACTTAAATGAGTATACCATATTAATTTGTTAACCAGTTCGTCAGGAATGCATAATAACCAATTGTTGCTGTCAGGATGAGAGCGGCGGAACAGAACGTCATAGCGTACAGTGTAATGGTTTCTAATCGTAACATTATTCCTATCTAGCCAGAGGTGTTTAATCTCTTTCCACACGTTGTCTTTATTCTGCTCTTGTGCTATGTTCTGTAATGACGACGAAATGAAATTTTCAAATGCAACTTGTTGAATGTACATGACGCTGAAATTTGCTTTGCAGAAGTTGGTTGCGATGTCTTGCTGATTGTTGCTGAGAGAACGAGATAGTGCGTCTGCTACAATATTTTGTGTGCCGGGAATGTGAACTATTGTAAAATTAAATTCTTGTAAATAAAGTTTCCATCTACTTAACCTGTCATGAGTAAATTTAGCTGAAAGTAAAAATTGTATCGCTCTGTGGTCTGTGTAGACGGTGGTATGTCTTCCATAAAGAAAGTGCCGAAATCTCGTAAAAGCCCATACAACACATAATGTTTCCAGTTCTGTAACGGAATAATTTCGTTCAGCAGGTGACAAAATGCGACTTGCAAATGCGATGTTTTTAATTACCGTTGAGCCATCTTCTTCAATTTCCTGAAAAATATGTACGCCTAAAGCGGTGTTAGAACTGTCGGTGGCAATGGAAAAATTTCTGGTAAGATCTGGGTGCGATAAAAGTGGTGCATTCAACAAAGCATGTTTCAGGTTCATAAATTCAGAATGTGCTTGCTTATCCCAGGACCAAATAGTGTTTTTACCTGTCAATTGGCATAATCTAGGTGTGTCTAAAGCAGAGGATGAATAAATTTACGAAAAAGTTAATTAAGCCCAAAAAACTGCGTAGTTGTTTTTTCGTCGTAGGAACAGTAATGTCACGTAAAGCTTGAAGTTTTTCCGGATCAGGCGCAATGCCTTCTGCTGAAATTACATGTCCAAGAAATTTTATAGAAGTTTTGCCAAAGTGCGATTTACTGAGATTAACTGTGAGTCCTTGTGCACGAAAAGTTTGCAACAGTCGTTCTAAAATCACATTGTGTTCAGACCAGTTAGCTTCTGCAATAAGAATGTCATCTACGTACGTTGTAATAATGTCTTTAAGTTCTGTCGGAAGTATTGTGTTCAAACCGCGAATAAAAGCTGCCGAAGAAATAGTTAAACCGAATGGTAATTTGCAAAATTGATAACAGTCGCCAAAACAGAGAAACGCTGTGCTTTCTGCAGTTCGGATGGAGCTGAATTTGCCAAAATCCCGATTTTAGATCTAATGTAGAATAAATAGCAGTACCGTGAAATTTCTGTAGAAGTTCCTCTAATGTCTGTGGTCGATCTGTTTCATTAATTATGTCATTGATGTGACGTGAATCAAGCACGAGGCGAAGTGAGCTATCCTTTTTCTTAACAATATGTAGCGGGTTTATGTACGGACTAACTGCTGGTTCAATAATTCCTTGGTCAAGCATATCCTGCAATTCTTTCTTAACCTGTTCTCTATGAATATACGGAATGGGATAATGCTTGGCTTTAAATGTGTCGTGCTGTTTAACTTGAAATTCATAAATAAAACCGGACATAGTACCAGGAATGTTGTCGAAAACTGGAGCTTGCTGTAAAAGAATTTTGTGTAGTTGCGTGCGTTCGTCGTCTGTATTTGCACTACTCTGTTTAACCTTATCAGAAATCATCTGCATTACATCATAGTCAGCTTCGTCTGGAGTATTATAGTTATGCACAGACGTATCTGTGAACAATGTGGAATTGCAGTCTATGTTACGTGTTGCGGAAATGACCTCGGTGCGATTAATTGTTTGTTCTTCCGCAGATAGTGAGTGCTGAAATTCTAAAACCAGTTGAAAATTTTCGTCCTTCAACATTAAATAGGAATTCTGAAAATCGATAACTGCGTCGTGTTGTACCAGAAAATTCGTACCTAAAATAACGTGTTGTCAATAAAGGAACGATCCAAAAATTTGAGTGAAAAGTATGACCTGCAATGCAAAATGATAAATGTGTCTGTAATTTAACATCTACTCCTTTACTCGACACTGCTCCTTTCACTTTCGTTTTGCCTAATGGTAATGTAGGATAGGTATTCTCTTTGTTACACTCGTTAAAAGTTTCTTAATTTATAACAGACATAGGTGATCCAGAATCGATTACTGCTGAAAATTTCGATGAACCAATTTTAATTTCGATGACAGGGTGTGAAATGGTTTTTTGAACAACTGGTCTTTCCTGTAAAAGAGTGTCTCGGATATCGTCAAAAGTACTTACATTTTCGTGAACAACATTCTGCGTGTCAAAAGTAGTGCTTGTGTTACTGGAAGATGCGACCTGTACAGTATCTAGTCAGATTCTATCTGACGTGTTATTATTTCAGGAGGATTCTGTGGCATTTCGATTATTTGAACTGTTCTGTTATTTCTTCCAGACGTATTACGTTCTGGATATCTACTGTCTGGTTCATTTATGAGAATATGTTCTTGCGGATGATTTTGCTGTTCGTAAGACCGACTGTTATTATACGTACGCTGATAATTATGCTCATTGTTTTTACGTCTGTCGTGATAGTCATTCCTATACGGTGCATTGCGATAGGAATTGAAGTACTGTGTTTTCTGCACGTAGTTACTTCCTTGCTGGCGTGCGTTACTATTTGTTGTACCTGGGACTATACGTGCACGCGGCGAAACATTAAAGCTTGGTTGACCTTGTGTACTGCATTGTTGGTTAGGTATGCTAACGGGCTGGTTTTGTTGTTGTTGTTGTTGTGAAAAACCTCTATTGTTACTAAAATATGGTTCCTGTTGCTGTTAATTTTGACGATATTGATTAGTAAAACTGTGTCTGTTATTAAAGTTCTGGTGGTTGTCTTTCCTAAAGCGTCTATTAGCTTTGCTATTGAAATTGCGTGGTTGATCGTAATTACTGTAAGTTTGTTGGCCTTGGTTATTATGTGAAAAATTTTTGTTTACAAAGGAATAATCAGATTGCTGTACTTCCAAAAGCTGTAACAGATCTCTGAATGTCGAAATGTTTTCTTTTTGCTGACCCGTTAGAAGTGACACTCTTAATGACCGTGGTAATTTAGAAATACATAATTGTATGAGTGCAGATTCACTATATTAAGTACTGGTTTTGTTGGACCATGTGCTCAAAAAATTGCGTCACACTGGGAAAATTTGAGTTCTCATAATTTGGCTAACTAATTAGTTAATCTTTAATTCCGCGCTGTGTCGTCTTCGACCAATACGCTGACAGAAGAGCATTCTGAAACTCTTCTACCGAGTAACATTGTCTCGCAATCGGTCTCATACGAGTTGCCGGTTCACCTTCCAAAAAACTGCAAATAAATTAAAGTTTGTGTGTTACGTGCCAAGTCGGTGGAAAAGCAAAACTAAATTGTTGTATCCAATCCAGTGGGTGAATCTGTGTTCTGTCATTTTTAAATACTTTAAATTTTCTCACTGATAGAAAATGCTTGTAATCGAAATTATCGTCTCTGTATGACGGAACAGATTCATGATTGTAAGAGAATCTATTTGTCTGTGTCTGTTCTGAATCTAAGTCCCGTACTCTCTGTAGATTACCCAAGTTATACGCGCTGCGTGAGTCTGACAAATGTTCACTAAGTGGCGTCTGCTGTGATGTGCTATTAACTGAAACATTTTTTATCTCTGTTACCTCTTGCTGTAAACATGACAATTTTCTACGTAAGGTGTTATTAGATGAATCGATCTCATTGATTGTCTGTTGTAGATTTTGAAATTCAGGTGTTTGATTAAATGAAACCGGTGAGGTATCGTCTGATTTGCTGTCATTATAACTTTCAATAACGTCAATACGACTGGCCAATTCATCATATTTTTCAGTCAGTATTTTTACCTCATCATCGGTTTTATTGTCACAAGCATTAATTTGTTTTTGAATTTTACGTGTGGTTTCGTTCAATTTTTTAATGTCTGCTTTAATGACATTGGAATCCTGTGTTAGTTCTAATTGTTTGAGTCTGTCTGTTACTGTCTGAAAGTCTGTTGTGTGTGTGTCTGTTTTCGATTTAAGATCGGAAATTTCATCATGTAATTCTGTGTTCAACTGCTTGATGGTATTAATTTCATCGGACACTGTAGCAATATTGTTGTCTACGTATGTTTTTGCTTTCGCGAATAATTTACGTTTATCTTCTTGTGTCTGTGCCGTGATTGTTTCCATGACTTGTCGTTTTACTTTATTCTGTTCCTGTATAAATTTACGGAAACGCGTATCACTGTTTTGTAGGTAAAGATTAAAGCGTTCGTCAATTTGAGTGTTCTGTTGGTCGAATTTCGCATCTATTTTTGCATCCATTGTGCGCGAAAGTTCTGCTGTCATTAATTTAAACTCGTCGCGGAACTGTGTTGCTTTTTCAGAGCATTGTTTACCGACTGCACTAATTTCCTCTCTAAGTGTTTCTGTTGTAGCTGTTTGCATATCCCTTAATTCTTGAGCAACAGATCTAATTTCTTCGCTACTTTTCCTTGAACAAGCCTCAATTTCGTCGCGTAACTGTTTCTTAGTATCATGACACTGCGCGGGAACATCTCTAATTTGTTCACTAAGCTGTCTGGAATTGTTGTCTAATGTTTCATTAAAGTATTGTTTGAGTTTTTCGTTATTTTCATTAAGCTGTTTGAAATTTTCTTTAAATTGTTTGTTATCTACACTCTGTTGTCTGACCTGTTCACTAAGTTGTTTGAGATCTTCATTATTATTGTCTAGTTTTTCATTCTGTTGTCTGGAATTTTTGTCTGGTTTTTCGTTAACTTCGTTCTTAAACTGTAGCAATACTGTCAAAATTTGATCCCAGCCCAAATTAGCATTTATATTCTCTGTGTTGTTTAATGGTGTATCTGCAATTGCCACATTTTGTGTATCCATTTGGATATTCTGTGATTCTTGAAAATGTCTGCTAGTCGGATGTGGACTGTTAGTCACTACCTCATAATTAAGTAAATCTATCCTACTTTGCGTATCCTGTTCATTTTCATTTTCATTAGAGAAATTTGTCTGTTCATTACATAAATCCTGCAAACCGGGTGTGCTAAGCTGGGCAGCGCTCATTGCAACAGAACGCCCCGCGTCATCAATTGTCGTCACATTAACAGAGGACACAATTGAGTTCGTTTGTTCATCATTAAGACAAAAATCATCATTAGTGGTTGTAACGCACTGACTGTCAGTAAACGCAGGATTGTCATTGTTACACTGCGTGTCACAAGTACTATCGGTGAAGTTGTTTAATTCGGTAATTTCATTCATTACACCTCGCGGTGTACTATTAATAGTTTTTTGCGGCATTTTTAGCACAAATCAATTATTCACAAATGAGACAAAGACAATGCAAAATCCAACAAACACAAATACAACAAAGAGCAACGAATTGCTGATGACCTGTAAAAGAAAGTCACAAAATTAGTAAAAGCGTTGCGCCAAATGATAATTATATTTTAGTAAATAAGAGCAGATATCTGACTACTTTTCAGAAGATTCTCAAAGAAATACGATCCTGGTACGGATGTCGCCAAGTGTAACCTAACCCGCAAATTTCGAAATGACTATAATTGAATGTTCCCCGCAAATAATGTAAAAACAATAACCTCCCCGCAAAAAATGTAAAAGACTATATTTCAATGTTAATCGAAATAGAGCCAAATGTTGTTGAGCTCCCACAAAACATCGTTAAATTGAAATAAAAGCGACTGTACCTTTGCTACAAAAATATTGAAAAATAATGGCCCAATGTAAACTCGACACAAAAATTGAGAAATGAACATTAATCATTAAACCCACAATAATAGGGCAGCAGCGCTGACCTTAGGCCCTGTGCAATAATTAATCTGATAAATTGATTCTGGGAGGAAAAGCATAGGAAATATTGTTTCAATTGGAATGATTCTTTTCTTAAAAGCGATTGCTTCGAAAACAAAATTATTATTGGGGCATTTCTTGAACAAATTAATTACAATTAACATACATTACATTATCAGATGTGCGCAATGCTGCTTCATTACCTTATTTAACAATATACCTTGTCCCGAACCGTGACCAGAGACCCATGTCGACGCCCACCGACTCCTCACACACAACTTCCGACTGAGTCCAACTCACAACTGAATACAACCCGCAACTGAACTCTCACGCAGTCAAGCGCAGACTAGACACGATAAATAACTCTCTGGTCAGAGATTCTGTCATGCCTCGCCATCGCTGGTAATGAATGCATATGAAACGTACGCGTTTCACGTGATAAATGCTTCAGGTAGTTTTTCATAAAATAAGTCTTTCTATTTTCAGCTAGAGAGAAAGGTTTGGACACTTTAATTTTCATATTTTACTAGATCTGACTGACAATGTTGTAATGAAAATATTGAAATTAACCTTCATAACAGTATATTATGATATGTTTTCCTGTTATTTTTTTTCTCCAAAGGGTCAATAAATGCGTTTAATTATTGCTGGTATCAGTTTGTCATTTTTTTGTTCAGTATTACCACTTTTTACAACTATTTTTTATATGCTTTGATTATTATATGCTTGCATTATTGTAAACTACATATATTTTTATAAATTATTATATAATGCATTTTAATTTACAGTTTTTCACTCTCTTGAGAACAGTGACATAATACAACAATAACAGTAACTATTTTTACATAATTGTTTAGCTTATATCGTTGTTATCAATACTACATAACATAATAAATGAATAACTGCGCTACAAAAAGTGTTGCACACTATACTTAAATTGTTGTTTTCAAGTTTTCTCTTCCATCCATGCATTATTTGCCTACAATCCCTTTATAAAACTCTGTTGTATCATCTGAAATTTCAAAATCCTTTAGCAAGGCATATTCAACTTATTTCTTTAATTTGCTAACCAAATTTTGTTTTTGTAAAAGGGTGGGTGTTAGTACGGTTGGTGGATGACAAGGTTTCTTCCTTCTCAGTACGTCAACTTGTGCTGGATCTCCAAAGTATGTATTCTTACTGACAAATTTCCTTACTTGGATGAGATGACACACTGATCTTTCATAGCTTGGATTTTAGAACTTTGTGAGCTATCTTTTAGAATTAAACATTCGGGTCTGTTTAGAACTTTGAGATTACAATGCTCTTTTACATATTAATGATATTCTTTAGGAGCCAACTGCTCAATTCTACGAAACACTTTGTCTCAATGCATGTGGTTACGGCTACAAACAGGAAAGAAGTTGTGAATATTATTGAATTTTGTGCATTTTTTCCCAAGAATGCTATAAACATCACCATTATACAACTATTTTTATTTTGGGTGATGCAAGAATCTGAGAATAGATTTATAATATTGGTGCCACCATTTGCTTGATTCTTAGATAAGTCAAACCACAGCAACTTGATTGCATCTTCTTTAAGATGCTTTCCACCCCACCCCCTGGTATTTGTGCATGATGCAGAAATTGTATACTTGTCTAGCATAGGATATTTAATTGAATGACAGTTTTGGAATAGGCTGGTTTTGCTGCATGTCAATGGAAATCTAATGACAGCTGGATTATCTTCCTTCATTATATCATAAAACCACTTCGTGAATTTTATGTAATCGTGTTTAATTTGTAGCTCCTTCTTTTTCAAACAAGTATCTGCTTTTGTTTCCATTAACCCAACCTTACAAGTGGACTATGCGTCGGTATGAGGAGTCTTGAACTGTGGGTCTGTTTGTAAAGTACATGCTTGTACACACATAAAAAAAGTTCTGCATCACCCTTGTTCCCAGAACTCCTGTGGATATTTTATCACAGACACAATCCCTCTGAATCCCTTTGACTGTTCAGAGATGTCACTAAACCCGCCCAAAGATGTAAACAACCATGCATGGGGAGCACCTATTAGACGGAGGGGCTCCGACAGCTGATCAGTTCCAGTCATTCCACAAGGAAGGAGGTACATGGCTTGTGTTGCTTGTAGTTCAACCATGTGTAGACGGTCAATACAGTGGTTCGACTGTGTCTGCATTGTTACTTTGTGCCAGGAAGGACTCTCAACAAGGGAAGTGTCCAGGCGTCTCTGAGTGAACCAAAGCGATTTTGTTCGGACATGGAGGAGAGACAGAGAGACAGAAACTGTCAATGACATGCTTCGCTCAGGCTGCCCAATGACTACTACTGCAGTAGATGACCACTACCTAAGGATTATGGCTCAGAGTAAACCTGACAGCAATGCCACCATGTTGAATAATGCTTTTTGTGCAGCCAGAGGATGTTATGACTCAAACTGCACGCAATAGGCTGCATGATGCCAAACTTCACTCTTGACGTCCATGGTGAGGTCCATCTTTGCAACCACATCACCATGCAGTGCGGTACAGATGGGCCCAACAACATGCTGAATGGACGGCTCAGGATTGCCATCACATTCTCTTCATCGACGAGTGTCAAATATGCCTTCAACCAGACAGTTGCCAGAGACGTGTTTGGAGGCAACCAGATCAGGCTGAACGCCTTAGACACACTGTCCAGCAAGGTGAAAGTTCTCTGATATTTTGAGGTGGCGTTATGTGGGGCCGATGCACGCCGCTGGTGGTCATGGAAGGCACCATAATGGCTGTACAATACATGAATGCCATCATCTGACAGACAGTGCAACCATACCGGCAGCATATTGGCGAGGCATTCGTCTTCATGGACGACAATTCGTGCCCCCATCATGCACATCTTGTGAATGACTTCCTTCAGGGTAACAACATCGCTTGACTAGAGTGGCCAGCATGTTTTCCGGACATAAACCCTATTGAACATGCCTGGGAAGATTGAAAAGAGCTGTTTATTGACGACATGACCCACCAACCAATCTGAGGGATCTACGCCGAATCGCCGTTGGAGGAGTGGGACAATCTCGACCAACAGTGCCTTGATGAACTTGTTGATATAATGCCACGACGAATACAGGCATGCATCAATGCAAGAGGACATGCTACTGGGTATTAGTGGTACTGGTATGTACAGCAATCTGGACCACTACCTTCGAAGGTCTCACTGTATGGTGGTACAACATGCAATGTGTGGTTTTCATGATTAATGAAAAGGGTGGAAATGATATTTATGTTGATCTCAGTTCCAATTTTCTGTACAGGTTCTGGAACTCTCAGAACAGAGGTGATGCAAAACTTTTTTTGATATGTGTATTTTGACAAGGAGCATTATTTCAGCCATAAATTTATTTCTTCAAAGAATCTCTTGAACATTATATTGACTAAGAAATCTGAAGGCAAATGATTTCTTGTAGACTTCCTTCTACAATGATGGCTCTCTCTCTCTACATTTGTATTTCATTATATCATTCTTAATAGCAATAGTTAGGTCCTCGGCATCCTTTCCTGTTTCCTCACACCCACTCCTTCCCTTTGGCAACATCCCTCTTTCACTTAACCTCATTGCTAGGTAGGTTATCCTGTCATTCGACATTCCAGAAACTCCTTAGAAATTGGCAATACCAGCAGGCAGTACTTCACCATTCCTTTTTTAAAAATATACTTCATTGTCACTGTTTTCTTGGTTTTTTCGATCCGGATATTCACTATTCTGAGCTGAGGTGAAGACATGTTCAGAAATTTTTACAGAAACTTATTTTGATTGATTTTATTTAATGATGAAACTGGGTAACATCTTCAAAGCACAGTTCAGCACTTTCCATTCTTTAATTCTTTCATTCTTTTAGCTTTTGAATGTGGAACCTCAATTCCACGGATGCACATAACAATATGTTCCTTTTTATACTTTTTACTATGCATTTCGAGTCACTGTAAGCTGCAGTTGACCATGAATTTTGTCCCACTAGAACATTCTTTGACCTGTGTGCCATTTTCAGAATCACAAGAATGATCATCAATTTTGCTCTAGCTTGCATTACTTATGTTTAGACTAGTAGGAAAGCATCAGGTGAATACTTGTCTTACCTTACAGCAATTCATGCTCAATTAGAAAAGTAGATGCGTGGTGGCGAACAGCCAAATGGGCAGACACGGTCTGGAGCATTGCTGCTTTCTGGAACTATCAAATGTTTTAACACTGTGGCGCCTTGCGACCTGTCAGCCATGCCTTACATGATCGCTCACCTCAAACTCATAGCATCAGTCAGAATGTGCTTCACAGACGGCATGAAAGGTCTTGGTAATGCCCAGCCACTAGGTGTAGGCTCCTCAGAAGCTGCTAAAGCAGTCATAGCCAGAAGCTAAGGACAGAAACAGACTCCTGCTTGACCTATGCACTGCAAACACTCCAAGAATCCTGACAGACATAGTTTTAAGCTAATATAACAACAGACATGAGGTGCCAATTCACTGACCACAGGTAACACAATTTTATGAATAGTTCGTAATAAGATTAATGATGCCTTTAATTTTTTACTACAGAGCAGACAACTGACAGATTTCTGCAACCATGCAGATTTTATCTGCAAGATAACGATGGCCTTGGATATCTGCATCTGCGCAGACTTGTAACTACACCAATGTGGGACAAGTTGAGAGATGCAACAGTTCAATATAACATTTGAAAAGTCTAATATGGTGTCAAAGTTTAGGTCTGATAAAGGAAATTGAAGCAATTTCAATGAAACTTCATGCACACATAACTTATTACTGGTCATTAGTCTGCCCCTGGTGGCTGAGAAGTCAGCGTGACAAAATGTCATACCTAACGGCCCGGGTTCAATTCCCGGCTGGGTCCCAGATTTTCTCCACTCAGGGACTGGGTGTTGTGTTGTCCTTATCATTACTTCATCACCATCGACACGCAAGTCGCCGAAGTAGCGTCAACTCAAAAGACTTGCACCGGGCGAACAGTCTACCCGATGGGAGGCCCTAGCCACACGGCATTTCCACTGGTCATTGAATATAACTCAGTTATAACATAGAGCACAATGACAGCAATTTCTCAGCAGGATAATTTTGATTAAGGTGACAAGGGAAAGGGTGATACTCTTTATCCCATGAATTTCACACACTGACAGTTGAAATAAACTAGGAGGCAGACTGGATTTGAGATCATTATGCATCTCCCATTGACAACTCTGTTGCTTGCACTGAAATGGGTTTGCCACAAGATTTCATTTACTCTTGCACCTTGACAGGAAACTAAAAACATTGTACTTAGTAAAGTTTCATGTTGCATTATTATGTTGGATTTATGAAAGGTTCAATGTATAATATGTTTTCTGCATATATACTTTTTTTTAAATGTAAATAAATGAAGTTTATATTTACACAAAATCAAATTCTTTGGAATAGGTGACACAGCTAAACCACCCAGAATATATCTGGACTAGGTAAATATATTGAGGTGTAGTTGTAGCTAAATTTTAGCTGGTAATGTGGCAAATTTTATAACATATGCAAGTGATTTTTAATGTTTATGGCTGCCAAATGAGCATTTAAAGAATACATTGTACGACAATGATCTCGGGCAGTCTTGTGGTTTGGAATGTTCCACAAATGCATATCATTGGTTCCTGTTTTACTGATGAGACCTTAAATAGCCACAGGTATCTGCAGTTATAGAAAGTCATCCAACTGGACAAAAAGCACCAATGTGATCACCATTGTGATGACCCAGCCATTCTGCACAGATAATTAACCTAGCATTTGGAGATCATTGGAGTGGTCATTCAGGAAATAGAAAATGGCCTGCATGTTCACTTTTGGATTTTTTTATCTATACAGAAAATTAAAACAGGTCTACTAGGAAACACCAACTCCCAGATGTGAAATGTCATAGCATGGACCTGCACTGCAATAGATCTAAATGAAATTCAACATGCGTGCAGTCTGTCTCAAATTCCTTTATAATATGCAACAATTGAGCACATACATAAAGACATAACTGTTGTTTTGTTGCATTCTGCCTTGATTAATCTTTGTAAGAGTCCAGAGGGAGTAGAACCTCCTTGGTTGTTTAGGGTTTGTGTACGGGAACAGAGATGAATATGTGAAAAGGATGGTGACCTGCCATAGTTGCAAGAAGATATGAGAGTTATTTACCATTGATTTGATTCTGTTCGAACAAGGAGATAAAAACAACAGTGATCTTAGCCCACTGCTGCCCACACTGAAGCAGGATTTGTGCAGTTTCACTTCCTGTGATTTAAACCAACCATTACCCTTAAAGAGAACTAGTTGGTCTTGCCCTGTCTTTAGTCACCCATGTCCTGGCACCCTATCAGCTTGTTCACTGCCACTGATTCCTGAGTAAGCAGGAAACCACAGCAGGTTTATCCTACTGCTTTCTCCTAATCTCTCAAGGGTTTTGCGACATCAGCAATGATCTTTGAGCATATTACAGGGGCTGATAGAGATCTCAGAGTTGTTTGACTGTCTGAATAAATGTAGATGCTATGATCTATGCAGCTCCTACACAAATTCTCCTCCACACACTCCCTTATAGTGGATATTTTCACCTGGAATGCCATGGCCAGTTTCCCTAGAGAGATTTCCCTCACTTATCATTTAGCTACAAAATAGCAGGTCAGCAACTGGAAGCAGTTAATACCATAAATTATCTGGGAGTACGCATTAGGAGTGATTTAAAATGGAATGATCATATAATGTTGATCGTCGGTAAAGCAGATGCCAGACTGAGATTCATTGGAAGAATCCTAAGGAAATGCAATCCAAAAACAAAGGAAGTAGGTTACAGTATGCTTGTTTGCCCACTGCTTGAATACTGCTCAGCAGTGTGGGATCCGTACCAGATAGGGTTGATAGAAGATATAGAGAACATCCAACGGAGAGCAGCGCGCTTCGTTACAGGATCATTTAGTAATCGCGAAAGCGTTACGGAGATGATAGATAAACTCCAGTGGAAGACTCTGCAGGAGAGACGCTCAGTAGCTTGGTACGGGCTTTTGTCAAAGTTTCGAGAACATACCTTCACCGAATAGTCAAGCAGTATATTGCTCCCTCCTACGTATATCTCGCGAAGAGACCATGAGGATAAAATCAGAGAGATTAGAGCCCACACAGAGGCATACCGACAATCCTTCTTTCCACGAACAATACGAGACTGGAATAGAAGGGAGAACCGATAGAGGTACTCAAGGTACCCTCCGCCACACACCGTCAGGTGGCTTGCGGAGTATAGATGTAGATGTAGATGTAGTCTACACCGTACCTTGTATACCCCAGCTCCAGCACCTTCATCTGTTTTTGAATTGTCAGTGAACTAGACTGTCTCCAGTGTTGTGGTCCGTTCTTCCACTGCTCCCTATTTACAATTGTTATACTGATGTGGGATTCAGGAGAGCCTAAAGGTATCCAATTATTTCCAGTTTTTAGCCTGTATGCCCCTATCACTGCCTCCATTTTAACCCACAGGTGTAATGGGGGCATGTTTAGCATTGTCTTCATCCGAGCCATGAATATGCCGCTAAACAGGCCAGTCTCTGCACCTTGCAAAGTTCCTTAGCACCATGTTCTATTCTACTTTGTTCCACCATACTGTAGCTCCACAAATTATCATAGTTTTAAATCCAGCACATGATTTTAGGGTATACATCCCTGTTTTCTTCCACAGACTCTTCTAGAGCTTGTAAGAGTACCTTATGGCTTAAAATATATATGTTTTATGTGGGGGACCATGATAGTTTTGCATCCAGGTTACCACTAGAGACTTCACTATCCTCTCTACAGGTATAGTTTCATACAGAAGCTTAAGATTCCAGTATGTGTGCCGGACATGTATCCTCATAAATGGTATTACAACAGTTTTCTTGGGGTTGACCCTTAGATCCTGTTCCCAACAACAGTTTTGCCTAATGTTTGGTGTACATAGTCACCACTAGGTTCCACAGTAGTGTGGACAAAACCCCACATTGCAGACACTATCTGGTGATGTTGATCAACATTTTTTTATTCATCATGGTGGCTTCTACCTTTCTTTTGCTCAACATGGTCTTAATCCACTTACACACAGTGAATCTCAGTACCATGCTCTTCTGCAGTTCTAAACATGGATTTGAATGTTGCATTGCTAAAAGCCCCCTTGATATCCAGGTATATGAAGAGTGGAATTTCCTGAAATTGCACTGCTTTTTCCACCTTACCAACAAGTTGGTGAAGTACTGTTTCACATGATTTGCTTGGCTGATTTACACATTGGATTACATGTTGAGCTTCATTAGTTAGCCACCTTTCCCTAACGTGCATATTATCCAATTTTTTTACTGTCTTTAAAAGGAAGGAGGGCAGACTGATTGGTATCATATCCTTGGCCTCCAAGTATTAGGAATGACTGCTGCTGCTGGCTAACTCTAAACAGCCTACACAGGATTCTAATTTAACTCTCTCCTGCTTGTTGCAATAAAGCTGGAAATATTCCATCTGGGCCTGGTGATCAATCAGTTGAAACATTCCCATTATCCAATAGATTTTTCTTGTTTTAAAAATCAACACATTTTTTGCCCATTGCCTGTCAGGGACAGAATCTTGATCTCTGTGTTGTATGCCAGAGTGCAGATCAAGTCGGGGGGAACATGCATGCCATGCCACCAGCCCACTGTGCCCTATCCAGTTCTCACCAAAGATTTCATCCAAATGCATTTGCACTGCATGTGCTAAGTGTGCAGGTCCACTATCATGTTGATAAAACATTCACTATTGTACCTTGAGTGGAACATGTTCCAACAACCCTAGCAGAGCTTCTCATAAAAAGATTAAGTATCTGTCTGTGTTCAATCACCAGAGGAACGTTTATGAACCGACCAGATTACTGCCTACCAAGCTGTCCCAAATGTTGACAGGAAAGTGATCATGGTGACCATGAACAAAGGAGGCATGCTGATTTTCCCATGGCCACACATGTTGACTGGGTTGTTGAACATATCCTCTTGTGTAAAGGATGTCTCCACTGTAAAAGGTTCACAGTTCAGGAAGTTTGGTTGAATGGCACACCTTTGCAAAAACCACTGGCAGAATTCAATTTGATGTGGAAAAATCATTTGGGTTAAGGAGGTGAGCCTTCTGAAGGTGTGAAGGGTGCAAATCATCGTCATGCCACACATGCCAAATTTTGGAATGGCTTACACCCATTTTCCATGCACACAATGCAAGCTTTTTGACGGTGTGTTTTCTGGCAGTGCTAAGGCCTCCTCTTAAACAAGCCCTGGTGTATGCACTGTGCGTTGACAACTGTGTTTGTCAAGCCTTTGCACCTGTAAGCCAAAATGAATACACTGGGTTTCATAGTAGGCCTTAAATGCACATGCAACATTACAAGTATGTGCCAGTGGAAAACATATATCGAGTGAACCTGTCTCTCTTAGGGACCTATTAATGGCAGTAAATGTGAGCTACCTGGCACTCAATGATTCGAAAACTGCTGAATGTACAAATGTTGGGCAGTGTGAGCCTTTCCATCTGCCAGCCTGTATGCACAGTGCACCTCTGCCCTTTCCTCCCGAGAATAGCACTCCATTTCCTGTCTGCTCCTCACTGTAACAAACACAAGAGTGTTCCAGTTTCATGACAAACTGATGTAGGGTGATCAAGACTCCGCAGTGTGCACAGGTGCTGCCCTCTATGGAACACCTATGAAACAGGTATTTGCACAGCCAAAAGCAACGCGTTCATGTCCCAGTAAGAGGTGGAAAACCCTTAGTGATGTCCCGCCTGGAATATCTGCTACTATGTTGACTATAGTGTTTGCAAATAAAGGTCATAAAACTTCAACCTGATTTCTCTTTTACCTTGATGTTGTAATGGATCTGGGAGATGCGTTATTTTCTACCGGGTATGTCGATACCAAATTGTAAATGATTTCTTATATTTTTGTCTGAATTTTTTTTATTGTAATTTGCCTTATTTTATGTTAATTTACTTATATTTTTGAGAGTGAAAGCATATTGATTACTATTAGTAAATGTGACGAAGAATATCAAAGAGACTGATTACAAGTGGAAGCTTGTGTGTTGTGTAAAATGTCTTTGACTGTACTCAGTCGGCAGTGAACTCGTGGTTTGTGTTGACGGTAGAACAATATGCAGGTCGCTGTCATAATAATTTGGAAGTGAACAGAAAAAAATGAATTATGTTACTACTTTTTTTATATAAACTTTAAGAAGAAACCACATTTGAAGAAATGGTATTTGAAGCACCAAAAATGAGGCAAACACATAGAACCAGGTCATTTCTGCAGCCGACGAAACTGCATTGTGGAATCATACTTCCACTAGACAACTGAAGCCAAGACAAATATAGCCTTGTAAACATTTCACGGAAAAGGTACTGCCACGAAATATGCCAAATTTAAGTAAATAAAAAATAGTGAGCATATTTCAATGTCTCAAATACATTGAAATAGTTGTCCTGCAGACCTGCTACCATGATGGCTCAGATGGCATGCTGTGTGCCTACCAAGAGGTGGTGTGGATGCTGCTCCTCAATGACACCTATACTTCATACGTTGAGAGAAGAGCTCTGACAGCTGGAAGCGCAGTTGCCAGTATTCGACACGGACAGGCAATGAGCCATCTGCGGTCACCCAGCACTACGGCAACACTGAAGGTAACATAAACAAAAGCTCACCATTTGACTGGCTGTCGTGGATGCGCAAAGCACATGCGCCAAGGCTGCATCAACTGTCGCAGTTCTTCTCTCCCCATACACACTGTAGCATCGTGCTCTAAGGGATGGGGATACAGGTTGCTATGTAGAATATGTTAGTTATGACTCACTCTACCCACCCGTTTATTTCTACATTCATTTAAGATATGCTCACAGCTGGTTTCAACCTTTATGCCCTTGTAAAGGGTATTAAACTGGCCATGTGAATATTATGTTTTATGTAACTAAAGCTACAATTTAATTAAATTAATGACGACAGCTGCAGATTCCTATTTCTTCCAAGAGACATGCTGGACAAAATAACAATGCCTGTGACTCACTAGGGACATTTGTCGGAGCACAGTATGTGCTTCTGTGTCCAGAGAACACACAGAATATGGTGTCCACGGTCAGCAGCTTTATTGAAAATCGCATCTAAACATAAACTCGACAATTCCTAATCCTGTTCAGTGAGAAGTGTGTACTCTCTACCCTACTTGCTATTGTATCAACAAAAACAATCAATTTTTGACAATATAAGGTAATTCGATTGATATAAACTGAGGACTCCAACACTATCCTCCCAGTGGACAAGGGATCTACCACTGTGGTACCTGACTGACGGGAGTACGTAACCCATGATCTATGCCAGCTGCCTGACACCTATATGTACACCATCCACCATCAAGATCCCATCCCAGTGATACAAACCTACCTACAGTCCCTCCTTAACACTTCAGGCCTCTCACAAAGGACTAACACCTCAATTCTTCAAACTTTTTACCCCACCAAAACACACACACACACACACACACACACACACACACACACATTTTACCTTCTCCTTAAGATAAACAAACCCAAAGATTCTGGCTGTCCCATAGCTGCTGGCTTCAAAGCACCCCCTGAATGTACATATGCCTTGATTGATCAACACTTGCAGCCTATAGCACAAAGACTTCCCTCCTATACCAAAGTCACCAACCATTTCCTAGATTGTCTGAAATCTGTGCCCATCCCACTCCCTACCACACACTTTGCTTGTCACCACTGATACCATATCCCTCCATACCAACCTCCCCCATGTACATGCTGCTGAAAATTTCCTCAGTCACAATCCACCTTATTCCAAGCCTATGACTTCCTACCAGCTCACCTTAATCAACTTTATACTTACCGACCACCACTTTACAACAAGGAGCAGACACACAAGCAGATTAGGGGCACAGCCATAGGAACCAGGATGGCTCCCTTCTATGTCAACCTTTTCATGGGTCACTTAGAGGGGGCTTTCCTGGGACCCATAAGCCTTAAAGCATCTGGTTTGGTGTAGATACTATGATTACATCTGTGGACTAAATGGTGAGGCTGCCTGTTACAATTCTTGGAATCTCTAAATACATTCTCCCAATTAAATTTCGTGTGGTTCTGCTCTGAATCCTCCTCATCAAAAGTCAGCTACACACTTCCATTCACATTAAACCTACAACAAACAACAGTACTTAACATTCAGACAGTTGCCATCCTTTCCATGTCAAACACTCTGTTCTATACAGCCTTGGCATTCGAGGCAAATGTATGTGTTCAGATGCAGACTCTTTACAGCAATACACCACTATTCTCACCTCACCCTTCACTGTACATGTATACCTGTCCAACCTAGTTAAAATGCAGATTTCCCAAACCATCACATTCAATCCTGGTACTGCTGATCCCTCCAAAAAACAACTTAGTAGTATACCTCTTGTCACTCAGAATTATCCTAGACTTGAATGCATCAGTCAGCTACTTTGACAAGGTTTGAATTCCTAAAATCATGCCCTGATATGAGGTCCATTCTATCTTAAATTTTGTCCAATACACCTAGTCATCCTCTCAATCTCTACAATATCCTTGTCAGACCCTATGCTCCTTCAGCACCCATTTCCCTATGCCAGGCTCCCACCCTTGTGACTACCCCCCTGGAAGATTTGCTCTATGCATACTTTTACCACCACCTATACCAGTCCTGTAAGTGGCAAAATATATACTATCAAAGGGAGGGAACCTGTGAACAGAAAAAAGTCATGTGTCAGCTGTTATGTAATAAACACTGTTTGGCCTTTTACATTGGCATGACTACCATCAAGTTATTAGTTATGATGAAATGGAAATGCCGTGTGGCTAGGGCCACCTGTCAGGTAGACCGTTTGCCTGGTGCAAGTCTTACAAGTTGACGCCATTTCAGTGACTTGCGTGTCAATGGGAATGAAATGATGGTAAGGACAACTCAACACCCAGTCCCTGAGCGGGGAAAATCTGTGACCCAGCCGGGAATTGAACCCAGGCCGTTAGACATGACATTCTGTCGCGCTGACCACTCAGCTACCAGGGGCGGACGGTTAAGATGAAAAAACATAGGCAGACGGTGTATACCGGCAACACACAATATCATGTTGCAGAGCATGCTCATCTGGATTGTTCACCCAGACACCAATTTCTCAGTACTGTGCAGGTGGGACCTGGCATTACAACACATCCTCGATTCTCGCCACCTGCCTGGCGTTAGTTTCTTCGGTCTCAGCATTTCTTCCCAGTAACTATTCCTTTCTTGACTCCCTTTAAGTTTTCTATATTTCTTATTTTCTGACCTGTCTATCAATCCCCCCCCCCCCCCCCCCCCTTTTCCCCCAACCATCACCCATCTCCACCACATACAATACACTTAGATTTCCATACTCATTAACGTGTGCACAATGTTTTGTCAGTAGTCTCTGTCTGCCATATTATCCTATCTTGTATCTAAAAGCTACCAGGTTTTCAAATCTTGTCCAGAGCAGGCCACAACAGTCTGTCTTTCCGTCTCATCCTGTCTGGTAAGTCCCCCTTGACCCAGGGTTCTGAGTGACATTTCCACACTCTCCTCATTTCCTAAACCTCACCAGTCCTTTTCCTTCACCCCTCTTCATTCTCCTTCAACCCTTCTGCCACAAGGAGTCACTGACTCCGAAAGCTTGCAAATTTCAGTACCTTTATACGTGTATTCTCCTACTTGCTATTCTGGAACTTGAAAAGCCTGTCCACATAGCTGTACAAAGCCACATCATGGTAGAAATGATGTCCTGTGATAAAGTTGTGTAGAAAGTTTTAAAAAAAGTAGAATAAACATTCATCAACACCACAGGAGTAGGTGACGTATGCATTTATGGACAAATTCAAATAGATGATCACTGTTGAACTGTGGAGGAATTGCACGAGCGGTTAAACTGCACTGTATAGAATGGTAAATGACCAGTAGGATTTTCAAAAGGTCTGTACATGGAGGGTGTCAGAAACCTTAACAAATGAACATAAAATAATTTGCATTTAGTTGACTTATGGTTATCTCACCTGCTATGAGTTGGAGGGCGAAGAATTACTTTACACTACTGTGATGGCAGATGAAATCTAGATGAAAAGGCAATTGATACAATGTTGGCACTATGGGCCCCTGTTTGCAGTTAACAATTTCAAAAGCAGGAGCTTGTGAAAAACAAAATCACTGCTACTGCATTGGGATTGCAAGAGATGTTAATGTTTATGGATTGATCTAGGATAGCAATCAAGCTCTGTAAGATACATACAGACTCTCAGCAGGCTTTTTGGGGTGTTCAAAACACGGAGAGCGTGGGTGTCGAAGGGGGTGTTTTTGTAGTACAATAGTGATTGGCCTCAAACTGCACCACACACAATGGAGCTCCTCAACAGTTTCTGTTGGGCAGTTCTGAAACACTGCCCATAGTTCCAACTTAACAACAAGTGACTATTTCTTTTAGCCATTTTATGGGAGAACTTGAAAAAAGAAAATATTAGGGATTTGTGCCATAAATATACACAACTAAATACTCTGCCTCACCAGGCACTTAGAATACAATGACAATTATAAAGGAAAATAGTGTTATAACTGTGTAAAATAAAGTACAAATTTCATGATAAAGACATATTTTAGCGTATTTGAAATACGTTGTAATCTTGCTTTGAGAAGATACCACATTGATTACTTGCGACAAATGAAGGAAACTGTCACTGGAAACATCTGCACATATGCAATTTACTCAAGACAAATTGTAGAAAAAACTACTGAACTAATGTCTCAAGCTTTGCTCACCTAGGTGCTTAAGTATAATAAACTTTTAGAATGGTTGCAGCATTAATGACAGTTGCAATTGCGGAGGCACGGAATCAATGCTGTAAAAAAATCCAGCAAAAGATTGTTGGAAAGTAGCAGAAATTTCAGTTTCAGGGTAGGCATGTTAGAGAAATGAAATATAACTGTGGAACTTCAATGTATCTCTTACAGTAAAAAAAAACAAAAAAAAAAAAAAAAAAGGGGGGGGGGGGGGGGGACTGTCAACCTATCATATACAGTTAAACCATTAGTTTTATCATTTGGAAACCAAAGGTGCTGTTTTTCACATTTATTAAACATACTTTATGAAAGTCATACAAAAAGAAATTATATGTAACTCAAATTCTGTCATTCTGAAGTAACTTCAGTGATATTTGTCCGCTGACTGGAAAGATGGCAGCGCTGACAGGACTGTGTGTCTCTCTTCAGCAGGTACGTCATCCTTCTCAGCTATTAGCTTCATCATGATAACTTTAGGGTCCACAACCTACAATAAAAGATTAGATTATTACATTAGAATAATTAGAACAGAGCTCTGAAGTTAACAGCAAACACTGGCCACTTATATGGAACAAAAGATAATAAAAATGAAAAGAAAAGGTCACTTGATGAAAGTTTTTATTCCTGGAATCATAGATTTGAAAGAATATGTTAACATCGTATCCTTTGATATGTATAACTGGCTAATGATTATACATGACAAACTCACATTGTCTTGCAAAGAAGAGAGAGAATGATCCACTGAAGCAGCTTCAACAGACATCTTGCATTTTGAACAAAATTTTGGGGCGTACATCTGGCGCAACTTTAGGCGTTCCTCAGCAAGGCTCCTCTTCTCCTGCAAAATTGAAAGAAACAACTTATGGAAACTGTTTTAAAATATATGAAGGAAATTTTTTAACACAAATTATTCCTTATAACTAGGGCCCAGATATCCTTGCAAAAGCATGTTGCATGTTTTGGGCATTTTGGGAGTGAATGCGTATTTCTAGGATTTCACTGTATAACTGCACAAATTTAGACATTTATAATGACGAGGAGGACTTGTCTGATGACATGATAGAAAAAGAAATTGGAGTTGATACGAAAGACAAAGAGGATCCAGTATTATAGTCAGAATTTAAAAGAGCTCTGGAAGACCTGAATCAAATAAGGCAGACAGGGCAGATAACATTTCACCAAAATTGCCAAACTAACTGAGGGAAGTGGCAACAAAATGACTATTCAAGTTGGTGTGTAGAATCTATGAGACTGGCAGTGTACCATCAGACTTTCATAAATATATCATCCACACAATTCCAAAGATAGACAGGGAAGATAATTGCAATAATTATCACACAATCAACTTAACAGCTCATGCATCCAAGCTGCCAACAAGAATGATATACAGAAAAATGGAAAAGAAAACCGAGGGTCTGTTAGGTGGCTTTAGGACAGGCAATGGCACCAGAGAGGCAGTTCTGACATGGTGGTTGATGTGAAAGCAAGACTGAAGAAGTATTAAGAAATGTTCATTGGATTTGTTGACCTGGAAAAAGCATTTGACAATGTAAAATGGTGCCAGATGTTCTCTAGGAAAAGATGGGTAATAAACAATACATACAAGAACCAAGACGGAACTGTAAGATTGGAAGAGAAAGAACAAGATTAAAAAAGGGTGTAAGACCGTGATTGCAGTTTTTGCCTCTACTGTTCAATCTACACACCGAAGAAGCAATGGTGGAAATAAAAGAAATGTTCAAGAGTGTGATGAAAATTCAGGATGAAAGGATACCAATGATAAAACTCACTGATGCCATTGCTATCCTCAGTGAAAGTGAAGATTTACAGGATCTACTGAATGGAATGAACAATCTAATGAGTAAAGAATATAGACTGAGAGGAAACCGAAGAAAGATGAAGGTAATGAGAAGTAGCTGAACTGAGAATACTGAGAAACTTAACGTCAGAACTGGTGATCACAAAGCAGACAAAGTTAAAGAATTCTGCCAAAGTAACCCATACCAGATGAGGCACGGAGGGCATAAAAAAGGGGACTAGCACAGGCAATGAGGGCATTCCTGGCCGGGAGAAGTCTACTAGTATCAAACATAGGCTTTAATTTGAGGAAGAAATTTTTGAGAATATATATTTGGAGGCTAGTGAATTATGGACACTGGGAGAATTGGAACAGAAGAAAATTGAAGTGTTTGAGATGTGGAGCTATAGAAGAATGTTGAAAATTAGTGGACTGATAACATAAGGAATGAGGAGGTTCTCTGCAGAAGGTGTGACAACACCACTACTCAAAATGGCGGTGCAGGTACTTCACAGGTTGATCATGACTTGGTAACAACTGGGGAACAGAACCCCGTGAGGTGAATGAACTCATCATGCAAATTGAACTACGGGAGGCACAGCATCTGAACCCACATAAATATGCTCATGACAATATAATCAGCACATAGATGGTACAGGCAGCTAACAACTGAGCACACAACTCTCGGCATCAGCACAAAGCTATGTCTGTGGTGGTTTAACTCTGGAGGAGGACTGGCTTCCTTCACTTATTGCCACTAGCAAATGAACACTTCTTTCAGTGGGTCTAAGATGAAGAGGTTAGCACAAGAGGGGGAATTCGGGACAGGCTTCATCAAACCAGTCAGAAAACTGATGATTTAAAGAAAATAATAACAAAAAGAAAAAAGAAGAAGAATATTACACAATTTTTTTGTCTCGGAGCATAATTGTAACTCACATAACAGCACCATTTACTGATTCCCCCCACCCCCCGTCCCTCTCCCCCACATGAATTATGCCAAATGTGCACAACTGAATTTTGTTATTGTCTGTAAATCCATAGTGAGCTCAAGCCCCCTCATTTGGGTTGGTTGATGTTGGTAGAATTCAATATACTTCATGCTAATACATTTAAATAAAAGATGGGCCTATTGTTGTTAAGCAATACTGCGCCATATATGATGATGATGAAGTCCCATACTCCTTGACAGAGCGTAGGGGAACGATGCGGGAGACCTGCACTGCTGTACTAGACAAGGGCCTATTGGAGGTGATTTGCCATTGCCTTCCTCCGACCGTAATGAGGATGAATGATGATGATGATGATGATGATGATGATGACACAACAACACCCAGACATCTCAAGGCAGGTGAAAATCACTGACACCGCCGGGAATCGAACTCAGGACCCTGTGCTCGGGAAGCAAGAATGCTACCGCAGGACCACCAGCCATGTATGATGAAGGCTGGAATAGCAATTAAAATATTTTAGCATAACCTAAAACTCATTACATGTTTAGCCCATGCACCACATTGCATGGCTCACACAGTATGTCGGAAATATGAGAGTGTGAATATGCTGACATCCTCCTCAAACAAGGTAAATAGATACACACAATACGAAAGTTTGATAATTTTGACAGCATGACTTTTCTTCCTACTGAAGGTATTCTTGAAACTGTTTGTCCATGTTGCTGCATTTAAAAATATACTGCTACATTTTGCTTTATTTCAACTAGATGGGGTACCTGGATAAATCGTCCTATTTTTTTCCTGTGATAATTTTGAGTTAAGGCAGCAATACAATGTAAATTACCAAAAATTTATCAAAATTACCACCTTTTGCTTCATTCACTGAAAAGCCTTAAGTTATTGACCCTGTATTAATAATTGATCTCTTGCTCCTAAAGCCCCCTAGACACTTTTGAAGTCAATTTTGCAGCTTGCACTAAAGACGCATAAACACATTTGAAGCAAGACCTGATTTATATCAAATCAAATTTTTCACATCTGTCTGCAGCAATAAAGAAGTTGGAAGCCACAGGTAACTGGTGGCATATCTGACAATTATCGGAGGGTTTGAAAAATGGAGAAACGGTTATTGCAGAAAAAGATAAGATGAACAAAGTTATTGGATCAAATTGTTGTTGTTGTGGTCTTCAGTCCTAAGGCTGGTTTGATGCAGCTCTCCATGTTACTCTATCCTGTGCAAGCTTCTTCATCTCCCAGTACCTACTGCAACCTACATCCTTCTGAATCTGCTTAGTGTATTCATCTCTTGGTCTCCCTCTATGATTTTTACCCTCCACGCTGCCCTCCAATACTAAATTGATGATCCCTTCATGCCTCAGAACATGTCCTACCAACTGATCCCTTCTTCTAGCCAAGTTGTGCCACAAACTTCTCTTCTCCCCAATCCTATTCAACACCTCCTCATTAGTTATGTGATCTACCCATCTAATCTTCAGCATTCTTCTGTAGCACCACATTTTGAAAGCTTCTATTCTCTTCTTGTCCAAACTACACTCCTGGAAATTGAAATAAGAACACCGTGAATTCATTGTCCCAGGAAGGGGAAACTTTTTTGACACATTCCTGGGGTCAGATACATCACATGATCACACTGACAGAACCACAGGCACATAGACACAGGCAACAGAGCATGCACAATGTCGGCACTAGTACAGTGTATATCCACCTTTCGCAGCAATGCAGGCTGCTATTCTCCCATGGAGACGATTGTAGAGATGCTGGATGTAGTCCTGTGGAACGGCTTGCCATGCCATTTCCACCTGGCGCCTCAGTTGGACCAGCGTTCGTGCTGGACGTGCAGACCGCGTGAGACGACACTTCATCCAGTCCCAAACATGCTCAATGGGGGACAGATCCGGAGATCTTGCTGGCCAGGGTAGTTGACTTACACCTTCTAGAGCACGTTGGGTGGCACGGGATACATGCGGACATGTATTGTCCTGTTGGAACAGCAAGTTCCCTTGCCGGTCTAGGAATGGTAGAACGATGGGTTCGATGACGGTTTGGATGTACCGTGCACTATTCAGTGTCCCCTCGACGATCACCAGTGGTGTAGGAGATCGCTCCCCACACCATGATGCCGGGTGTTGGCCCAGTGTGCCTCGGTCGTATGCAGTCCTGATTGTGGCGCTCACCTGTACGGCGCCAAACACGCATACGACCATCATTGGCACCAAGGCAGAAGTGACTCTCATCGCTGAAGACGACACGTCTCCATTCGTCCCTCCATTCACGCCTGTCGCGACACCACTGGAGGCGGGCTGCACGATGTTGGGGCGTGAGCGGAAGACGGCCTAACGGTGTGCGGGACCGTAGCCCAGCTTCATGGAGACGGTTGCGAATGGTCCTCGCCGATACCCCAGGAGCAACAGTGTCCCTAATTTGCTGGGAAGTGGCGGTGCGGTCCCCTACGGCACTGCGTAGGATCCTACGGTCTTGGCGTGCATCCGTGCGTCACTGCGGTCCGGTCCCAGGTCGACGGGCACGTGCACCTTCCGCCGACCACTGGCGACAACATCGATGTACTGTGGAGACCTCACGCCCCACGTGTTGAGCAATTCGGCGGTACGTCCACCCGGCCTCCCGCATGCCCACTATACGCCCTCGCTCAAAGTCCGTCAACTGCACATACGGTTCACGTCCACGCTGTCGCAGCATGCTACCAGTGTTAAAGACTGCGATGGAGCTCCGTATGCCACGGCAAACTGGCTGACACTGACGGCGGCGGTGCACAAATGCTGCGCAGCTAGCGCCATTCGACGGCCAACACCGCGGTTCCTGATGTGTCCGCTGTGCCGTGCGTGTGATCATTGCTTGTACAGCCCTCTCGCAGTGTCCGGAGCAAGTATGGTGGGTCTGACACACCGGTGTCAATGTGTTCTTTTTTCCATTTCCAGGAGTGTATTTATCGCCCATGTTTCACTTCCATACATGGCTACACTCCATACAAATACTTTCAGAAACGACTTCCTGACACTTAAATCTATACTCGATGTTTACAAATTTCTCTTCTTCAGAAACGTTTTCCTTCCCATTGCCAGTCTACATTTTATATCTTCTCTACTTCGACCATGATCAGTTATTTTGCTCCCCAAATAGCAAAACTCCTTTACTACTTTAAGTGTCTCATTTCCTAATCTAATACCCTCAGCATCACCCGACTTAATTCGACTACATTCCATTATCCTCGTTTTGCTTTTGTTGATGTTGATCTTATATCCTCCTTTCAAGACACTATCCATTCCGTTCAACTGCTCTTCCAAGTCCTTTGCTGTCTCTGATAGAATTACAATGTCATCGGCGAACCTCAAAGTTTTTATTTCTTCTCCATGGATTTTAATACCTACTACAAACTTTTCTTTTGTTTCCTTCACTGCTTGCTCAATATACAGATTGAATAACATCGGGGAGAGGCTACAACCCTGTCTCACTCCCTTCCCAACCACTTCTTCCCTTTCATGCCCCTCAACTCTTATAACTGCCATTTGGTTTCTATACAAATTGTAAATAGCCTTTCGCTCCCTATATTTTACCCCTGCCACCTTCAGAATTTGAAAGAGAGTATTCCAGTCAACATTGTCAAAAGCTTTCTCTAAGTCTACCAATGCTAGAAACGTAGGTTTGCCTTTCCTTAATCTAGCTTCTAAGATAAGTCGTAGGGTCAGTATTGCCTCACGTGTTCCAATATTTCTACGGAATCCAAACTGATCTTCCCCGAGGTCAGCTTCTACTAGTTTTTCCATTCGTCTGTAAAGAATTAGCGTTAGTATTTTGCAGCCATGACTTATTAAACTGATAGTTTGGTAATTTTCACATCTGTCAACACCTGCTTTCTTTGGGATTGGAATTATTATATTCTTCTTGAAGTCTGCGGGTATATTGCTTGTCTCATACTTCTTGCTAACCAGATGGTAGAGTTTTGTTAGGCTTGGCTCTCCCAAGGCTGTCAGTAGTTCTAATGGAATGTTGTCTACTCCCGGGGCCTTGTTTTGACTCAGGTCTTTCAGTGCTCTGTCAAACTCTTCACGCAGTATCATATCTCCCATTTCATCTTCATCTACACCCTCTTCCATTTCCATAATATTGTCCTCAAGAACATCACCTTGTATAGACCCTCTATATACTCCTTCCACCTCTCTGCTTTCCCTTCTTTGCTTAGAACTGGGTTTCCATCTGAGCTCTTGATATTCATACAAGTAGTTCTCTTTTCTCCAAAGCTCTCTCTGGATCAAATTACATTTATGTAATACAGATAAAATAAAGCAGAAAAGTTATGAATATGAGAGGAAGGGTAGACCAACAGCGGCATGACAAATATTAGAGTAATATCATATTTTAAAAGCTGAAATGAACTATATTTATGTTCCATGTTAATATTTATTTTATAGTCCATTGTGAACCATCTTTCAGCCTTTTAGGCCATCATCGGATAACTATACAGACAGTCCACAGAACATCAAAAAGACCTTTTATCATACAAAGTTTGTTATTCAAAAGAGGTGTCTCCATTTTGTGACTATATATCTACATGAAAAACACAAATTACATTTCAGTTTGATATAAGTACAAAGAAAAAAATATAATGAAACTTTCTGGCAAATTGGGACTTGAGCCCGAGACCTTTGCCTTTCCTGGGCAATTGCTCTACCAAATGAGCTACCTGAGCATGACTCACACCCTGTCCTCATAGCTTTATTTCCACCTTACAAAGGTGGGTCGTGACTTGTGCACAGGTAGCTCAGTCGGTAGAGCAACTGCCAGGAAAGGCATAGGTCCCAGGTTTGAGTCCTGGTCCGGCACACATTTTTAATCGCCAGAAAGTCTCATATCAGCACACACTCCACTGCAGAGTGAAAATTCATTCAGGGAAGAAATATGTTGTAATGATGTACTGTATGTTTTGGACATAAATGTTATGAGTATAAATCCCTAAACCTACTGACTGAATGACACAAACACACGCATATTTTACTGCGCAAGCTATACAGTTAATAGTTAAAGACTCTCAACGATAACCAAACTGATAAATATCATGAACCACATTAAAATACACAGCTGTGAGTAAATAAACCTTACATTAACAGTATAAGAATATAAAAACCAAAACAGTCTATCAAGTGAGTACTGGCACAGACAACTGAAGAAAGGTACTGGTGAAAGTGATGAACAAGGCAAAGGTACAGGGGAGGGCAATTAGAGGGGAGGAAGGATTTAATTCAGTGTGGAGAACAGTTACATGAGAGACTGTTAGCTTAGGTGAGAACATGTGTTGTCTAAGTGTCTGGTGTCAGCCTGCTCAGTCTTTCCTGGTGGCCCGCTCTCCTTCCTACCCATCACCAGTGCCCCTGGGAGTGTACTCAAGCTGATTTTTTTGGGCCCTTCCTTAACTCGTTTAGGCATGTTGTAGTTAACTATTTCTCAAAATTACCTTTTGTGGTTCGTTGCCCGTCCACATCCACGGCAGCTACTGTCACAGCCCTCTCAAACATTTTTTCCTTGGAAGGATTACCGTACACGGTTGTGACGGACAACAGCCCACAATTTGTATCACAGGATTTTGAAGATTTTTGTATAAAGTGTGGCATTCGGCATGTTATGGCCTCTCCATTTCATCCTCAGTCAAATGGTGAGGTGGAGCAGTTGGTCCGTACTTTCAAAACCCAGATGAAAAAAATACATCACACAATCTTCTCCAAATGATGCCCATGTTATGGTCTTGAGGTCCTATAGCTTCTGTGCCCATGGCCTGGCAGAGCTGCTTCATGGCCAACAGCTCCGTAACGCTGCTTCACATGCTCTGGCTAATGCCTGGCCACCTGCTGGCACCCACTAGCAGCGGTTCCATCCAGGTTCTGCCTTTTGGGCCCATGGGTTTGGATGGAACCTTAAATGAGTACTGGTGACCATTCATCATTGCTGATGCTGCCGCCTCTGCATCATGCACACTTCTGATGACTTGGTGTCCCAACACTATGACCAACTGCACCAACATGTAATCAACCACATCCCAGAGACCCCACTGCTATCTCCACAGTCTGTACTGTCCCTGTGGCACCCCATGTCCCCTTCGATGCTTGCACCGTCTTCATTCTAGATGCTGCTACTGCTTGACAGAGTAGTCAGCACCAGACTGCCTCCATCTACGCGGTCCCTGTCACTGCATGGATTTGGTGCCTTCATCACCAGTGCTCCCTTACCATCTCTTGCGGGGAGTGAGTGATGCACCTGTCCATGCCAGCTCCATTTCAGACCGGGTTCTCCTGTAACAGCAACACCTGCTGTAGCGGTCACCCACTTCCATGAAGAAATGGACATCTCCATGGTGAACGGTTTTCCCCTCAAGGGGTAAGGAGTGTTGTAATCCTATACAGTGAGTGTGTACAATTAAACAGCGCACCTCCACGGCCGGCCTAGAAAGGCTGCCACACATTGGTACAGACAGTGCAGCACGTACTGTGCCAAGTGCAAACAGCTGTATATAAACTGGTGCATCGAGCCCTCCATCGCTGTAATGTTTCTGTGACTGTGGAACACTTCCTGTTAGACTCTGCATTAGTGCAACCCCTTATTTTGTGTCTTAATTATTACAATGTCATTCAGTGTGTCTGTATTTTCCTTTATATGGAAGCAAATTAAAAGTTGGTTGGTGGGAATTCTAATATTGTGTTTGTGCAACATTACAATATAGAATGTCCATGATTCTGCTCAAGAAAACTTTGCAATTTGTTGTTCACTCTGTCAGCCACTTGATTATGAGCTTAACCCAACTCACACTACATAGATTGTCCAACATCCAAGGTGTCACACAGTTGAGTACCAGAAGCTTCCAGTTAGGTGATTGCTACTGATATGACTGAAAAGTTCGCACTGATGCAATGCTAAATTTCCAGACAAGGTACATGTAAAGACCTCTTTCACAGTTTTGATAGCACTTGATTCACTGCTATGAAGCTCACAAAAGACTGTCTTTATTTTGGCGTAGTTGATGCAGTAATATTGAGCAGTATTAAGCCAAGAACCTCATTGTGTAAGAAAGGCTGAGAGGGCAGAGGCATGAAGATGCTTGTTCATTTGATTTCTGCACCTATAGCAGAGCTCTCACACAGATTCTTTTTTCCACAAGAAATTAATCTGTACACATTAGACTGATTTGACCACACCTCTTATGCAGTTCTGTGTAACACACATAAAAGGCAACTGTTGTACACTACACTGGGGGTAGAGAATCTGAAGGCTTTTGGTTCCTTTAGCCATTTAAGAAGCACCATCCGTTACCAGCAGCACAATGTTGCCTCTGTTCACATTGCCCAGCCACGGGGGCTTCATAGAGTTGTCAAACAAAATGGCAAATGCCGAGTTATTAACTCTCTTGAGAGCTTCACATGTTAGAAAGTACATTTATCCAAGCTGCCAACTTTTAGAACACTAATGACAATATTTGAAACACACATCCACCCACATTGGTCATTACCCCTATGGCCACCCAGGTCAGCAACACTAATTTGTATTTTGTTGGGTACCTCCTCACAGCACACGGATAAATACTTCTTTCTCAATTTGGATGTGTTGTATACTACTCCAAGACCTATCTGAAGTGTGGATTCTTCAGCTTATCCAACAAGATGTTGCAAAGCAGCATCATCACCTCACGCAAGTCCTTGAAGGATGATTGCACAGCTGAAGATGGACGCATCTACTCAAATAACAGCATTCATCTGCTGTGTTTGGTGGTATTACAGTGTTGTTGCACATTAAAGTGCTTGTCTGCACTAACTTCAGCTCCACACGGATTACAAAATAATATTACTTTATTTTCAGCATGTTCACCAGGCTCAATTTGTATACAAACTGAACAATGTGACAATGTCATGCTTGGGTAACTCAGTTGGTAGAGCACTTGCCTTCGAAAGGCAAAGGTCCTGAGTTCAAGTCTCGGTCCAGCACAAAGTTTTAATCTGCCATGAAGTTTCAGAACGGCTATTGTTTCCCCTTGCTTTCAGTTGTTTTCAATAACAACATGACAAGGTCACATTAGTTAATGTTACATGCCCAGATCAGTCAATCATCCAGGCTGTTGCAGTTACTGAAAAGGCTGCTGCTCCTCTCCAACAACCATATAATCATTCAAGAAACAATAGTGAGCAGCTGACTGTGCCAATTTTCTGCCTAAATGGAAAAGTGCGTGCAGCCACAGCACATCGATAATCTTTAATATGCATCTACCCTTGTTGCAAAAGCAGTTCTTGGGCCAAGGCTTCAGTTGATGGAAATGACAGACTTGGAAAGCAGTTAAAGGAAGCCAGGAACAGGAAAGCTACAGTTCACAAGGAATATATCTGGAACTTACAAAATATGCCAGTATTTAATGAAAAAGTTATTTGTGCAGTGCTTCAGAAAAATTCCAGAGGAATGGAAGGTAGTAAGAATTATAAATATGTACAAGAGAGGAAATAAAAAATAATGTTCATATTACATTTGCATTTTAAATGTTGCTTATAAAATCATTCAGAGGAAACTCCAGCCAATAGCAGAATCATTTTTAAAGGAGGAACAGTGCAGCTTTCGTAAAGGCAGGCTAGTGCAGATGCAACATTTGTTTTAAAACAATTGATAGAAAACAGAAGAGCAGTTAACAGGCTACTATTTATTTGCAGATGATCGGGTTCCCCTAGGGGGAAGAAAAAAATGGCAGAGGTGCTACCTAATACAGGTCGCATGAAGACACGAACATAGGTTAGAGTAGCTAATTATATTTTCTGAGCACCTTTCTGGCATTAACAAAAAAGTACAAAATATTGTCCTCCAGGCAATAAAGGAATTTTTTTGCCTGTTTATGTTTCATGGCAAATTTTCAAATTATACTGAAATATGAAGACAAATTCCTGTAATGTATGGGAGAAACAGATATATTAGGAAGCAAGTAGGGAGATGCAGAGGACAGTGACAGGAGTCCCACTATAAAGGAACTATTTAATGGAAACTGAGGCACAGAATCTGGAAACAAGTCAATTACATCTCTGGGTGTTATTGTGATAAGCAATAAGTTTCATATAGAAATTTTTGTTGCTAGTTCAGGGTATTCACCAAGCCTAACTCCAAGGATGGAAGAATTACTAGCAGTATTTTTTACATTCAGTCATCCTCGTGCAGGGAGGTGACCAGTCTAACAAGACCTGTGTTTTATATTATCTTACCCTTAGATAACTGTTAGCTAAGGGAGGATATCCCCATCAGTGTGGTCCTGAATGTAGCTATTTTGTCACTGACTTTCCTATGATTTGATCACCATTCTGCAATTACCAACAACATAACAGCCGAAGTTATATGATAGATAACATTATAATCTCTTCTGTTCCTTTTTCACCTTGAGACATCACCTTGCAAATAATACAGATAATTGTGGTTCCTTATAAACTGAATGCTAGTTGAGTGCCTAAGAATCATAACTAAGGAAATCACTGAAACAGTTCAAAAACCTTATTAAAAAAATCACCTCTGACAGCTGCTTTTGTTGCTTCCGGAGAGATGTAAGCTGTTGCTGAATGTCAGAGAACTGTTTACTGTGTTGATCTCCCAACTGCCGTGCCTCTTCTAATGCTTGCAAACCTTCTTCTCTTATAACAGCAGCGGCCTGCAATATGTTGACAGAAACAGAAAATATACAACAAAGTACAAAGCATTTGTTACAGTTGGATTACATAATACACTCCTGGAAATTGAAATAAGAACACCGTGAATTCATTGTCCCAGGAAGGGGAAACTTTATTGACACATTCCTGGGGTCAGATACATCACATGATCACACTGACAGAACCACAGACACATAGACACAGGCAACAGAGCATGCACAATGTCGGCACTAGTACAGTGTATATCCACCTTTCGCAGCAATGCAGGCTGCTATTCTCCCATGGAGACGATCGTAGAGATGCTGGATGTAGTCCTGTGGAACGGCTTGCCATGCCATTTCCACCTGGCGCCTCAGTTGGACCAGCGTTCGTGCTGGACGTGCAGACCGCGTGAGACGACGCTTCATCCAGTCCCAAACATGCTAAATGGGGGACAGATCCGGAGATCTTGCTGGCCAGAGTAGTTGACTTACACCTTCTAGAGCACGTTGGGTGGCACGGGATACATGTGGACGTGCATTGTCCTGTTGGAACAGCAAGTTCCCTTGCCGGTCTAGGAATGGTAGAACGATGGGTTCGATGACGGTTTGGATGTACCGTGCACTATTCAGTGTCCCCTCGACGATCACCAGTGGTGTACGGCCAGTGTAGGAGATCGCTCCCCACACCATGATACCGGGTGTTGGCCCTGTGTGCCTCGGTCGTATGCAGTCCTGATTGTGGCGCTCACCTGCACGGCGCCAAACACGCATACGACCGTCATTGGCACCAAGGCAGAAGCGACTCTCATCGCTGAAGACGACACGTCTCCATTCGTCCCTCCATTCACGCCTGTCGCGACACCACTGGAGGCGGGCTGCACGATGTTGGGGCGTGGGCGGAAGACGGCTTACCGGTGTGCGGGACCGTAGCCCAGCTTCATGGAGACGGTTGTGAATGGTCCTCGCCGATACCCCAGGAGCAACAGTGTCCCTAATTTGCTGGGAAGTGGCGGTGCGGTCCCCTACGGCACTGTGTAGGATCCTACGGTCTTGGCGTGCATCCGTGCGTTGCTGCGGTCCGGTCCCAGGTCGACGGGCACGTGCACCTTCCGCCGACCACTGGCGACAACATCGATGTACTGTGGAGACCTCACGCCCCACGTGTTGAGCAATTCGGCGGTACGTCCACCCGGCCTCCCGCATGCCCACTATACGCCCTCGCTCAAAGTCCGTCAACTGCACATACGGTTCACGTCCACGCTGTCGCGGCATGCTACCAGTGTTAAAGACTGCGATGGAGCTCCGTATGCCACCGCAAACTGGCTGACACTGACGGCGGCGGTGCACAAATGCTGCGCAGCTAGCGCCATTCGACGGCCAACACCACAGTTCCTGGTGTGTCCGCTGTGCCGTGCGTGTGATCATTGCTTGTACAGCCCTCTCGCAGTGTCCGGAGCAAGTATGGTGGGTCTGACACACCGGTGTCAATGTGTTCTTTTTTCCATTTCCAGGAGTGTATTATATAATCTGTGGTAAAATTGTTGGCACTAATTCATATCCCTGATACTTCACTTACTATATTTTTGTCTTCGTCTTTTGTGTAACTTACAGCCAATTCATTTTTTACCCAGAAACCTCAACATCTTCATTGTCAGTGAAATGGATATCGTGGACTACATGAAGATATGTTTTCACTGGGTGCTGCAGCAACCTCTCAGACAGCCCTCCACTGACTATACCCACATCCCTGTGGGAGAACCAACAGATGGAGGTCTGAGTGACCTACGCTTCCTTTCTGGCTTGTCCCACCTATCCCCCTTTCCTCCTCGGGAAAGGAACTATTAACTCCAACAGCTAGAACAGTGTATATTCTTTTACATGTTTTTATCAACAGAAATGAAATCACACCTTCTAAAGCTAAATTTCTGATAATATGCTCTACCAGAAAATTCAGCTTCAAATAAGCCTTTTCTTCACATCTATCTTCTGCTGAACACCATCTCCATTCAGTGCGCAGTTATCTATATTTATACATGTATTTATATTCCAAAATTTTAAAATGCTATAATACTAATACTTTTTAAAATTTTGGAATATAAATACATGTATAAATGCTATAATACTAATTCCCCCCCCCCCAAGAACCATGGACCTTGCCGTTGGTGGGGAGGCTTGCGTGCCTCAGCGATACAGAGAGCTGTACCCCAGGTGCAACCACAATGGAGGGGTATGTGTTGAGAGGCCACACAAAACGTGTGGTTCCTGAAGAGGGGCAGCAGCCTGTTCAGTAGTTTCAGGGACAACAGTCTGGATGATTGACTGATCTGGCCTTGTAACACTAACCAAAATGGCCTTGCTGTTCTGGTACTGCGAACGGCTGAAAGCAAGGGGAAACTACAGCCGTAATTTTTCCCGAGGGCATGCAGCTTTACTGTATGATTAAATGATGATGGCGTCCTCTTGGGTGAAATATTCCGGAGGTAAAATAGTCCCCCATTCAGATCTCTGGGAGGGGACTACTCAAGAGTACGTTGTTATCAGGAGAAAGAAAACTGGTGTTCTACGGATCGGAGCGTGGAAAGTCAGATCCCTTAAGATCCCTTAATCGAGCAGGTAGGTTAGAAAATCTAAAAAGGGAAATGGATAGGTTAAAGTTAGATATAGAAGGAATTAGTGAAGTTCGGTGGCAGCAGGAACAAGACTTTTGGTCAGGCGAATACAGGGTTATAAATACAAAATCAAATAGGGGTAATGCAGGAGCATGGTTTAATAATGATTAAAAAAATAGGAGTGCAGGTAAGCTACCACAAACAGCATAGTGAATGCCTTATTGTGGCCAAGATAGACACGAAGCCCATGCCTACTACAGTAGTACAAGTTTATATGCCAACTAGCTCTGCAGATGACGAAGAAATTGAAGAAATGTATGATGAGATAAAAGAAATTATTCAGGTAGTGAATGGAGATGAAAATTTAATAGTCATGGGTGACTGGAATTCGGTAGTAGGAAAAGGGAGAGAAGGAAATGCAGTAGGTGAATATGAATTGGGACTAAGAAAAAAAAAAAAAGAGGAAGCCGCCTGGTAGAATTTTGCAAAGAGCACAACTTAATCATAGCTAACACTTGGTTCAAGAATCATAAAAGAAGGTTGTACACATGGAAGAAGCCTGGAGATACTGACAGGTTTCAGTTAGATTATATAATGGTAAGACAGAGAATTAGGAACAAGGTTATAAATTGTAAGACATTTCCAGGGGCAGGTGCAGACTCTGACCACAAT
The DNA here is from genome assembly GCF_021461395.2 of Schistocerca americana. Taxonomy (NCBI): domain Eukaryota; kingdom Metazoa; phylum Arthropoda; class Insecta; order Orthoptera; family Acrididae; genus Schistocerca; species Schistocerca americana. The sequence goes on along the minus strand of NC_060121.1, from coordinate 319,175,232 downwards.
CTATTGGTTACTCTGACCACAATCTATTGGTTACGAACTGTAGATTAAAACTGAAGAAACTGCAAAAAGGTGGTAATTTAAGGAGATGGGACCTGGATAAACTGACTAAATCAGAGGTTGTACAGAGTTTCAGGGAGAGCATAAGGGAACAATTGACAGGAATGGGAGAAAGAAATACAGTAGAAGAAGAATGGATAGCTTAGAGAGATGAAGTAGTGAAGGCAGCAGAGGATCAAGTAGGTAAAAAGACGAGGGCTAGTAGAAATCCTTGGGTAACAGAAGAAATATTGAATTTAATTGATGAAAGGAGAAAATATAAAAATGCAGTAAATGAAGCAGGCAAAAAGGAATACAAACGTCTCAAAAATGAGATCGACAGGAAGTGCAAAATGGCTAAGCAGGGATGGCTAGAGGACAAATGTAAGGATGCAAAGGCTTATCTTACTAGGGGTAAGATAGATACCGCCTACAGGAAAATTAAAGAGACCTTTGGAGAAAAGAGAACCACTTGTATGAATATCAAGAGCTCAGATGGAAACCCAGTTCTAAGCAAAGAAGGGAAAGCAGAAAGGTGGAAGGAGTACAGGGTTATTACAAATGATTGAAGCGATTTCACAGCTCTACAATAACTTTATTATTTGAGATAAATTCACAATGCTTTGCACACACATAAAAAAACTCAAAAAGTTTTTTTAGGCATTCACAAATGTTTGATATGTGCCCCTTTAGTGATTCGGCAGACATCAAGCCGATAATCAAGTTCCTCCCATACTCGGCGAAGCGTGTCCCCATCAATGAGTCCGAAAGCATCGTTGATGCGAGCTCGCAGTTCTGGCACGTTTCTTGGTGGAGGAGGTTTAAACACTGAATCTTTCACATAACCCCACAGAAAGAAATCACATGGGGTTAAGTCGGGAGAGCATGGAGGCCATGACACGAATTGCTGATCATGATCTCCACCATGACCGATCCATCAGTTTTCCAATCTCCTGTTTAAGAAATGCCGAACATCATGATGGAAGTGCGGTGGAGCACCATCCTGTTGAAAGATGAAGTCGGCGCTGTCAGTCTCCACTTGTGGCTTGAGCCAATTTTCCAGCATGTCCAGATACACGTGTCCTGCAACGTTTTTTTCGCAGAAGAGAAAGGGGCCGTAAACTTTAAACTGTGAGATTGCACAAAACACGTTAACTTTTGGTGAATTGCGAATTTGCTGCACGAATGTGTGAGAATTCTCTACCGCCCAGATTCGCTCATTGTGTCTGTTCACTTCACCATTAAGAAAAAATGTTGCTTCATCACTGAAAACAAGTTTTGCACTGAATGCATCCTCTTCCATGAGCTGTTGCAACCGCGCCGAAAATTCAAAGCGTTTGACTTTGTCATCGGGTGTCAGGGTTTGTAGCAATTGTAAACGGTAAGGCTTCAGCTTTAGCCTTTTCCGTAAGATTTTCCAAACCGTCGGCTGTGGTACGTTTAGCTCCCTGCTTGCTTTATTCGTCAACTTCCCCGGGCTACGCGTGAAACTTGCCCGCACGCGTTCAACCGTTTCTTCGCTCACTGCAGGCCGACCCGTTGATTTCCCCTTACAGAGGCATCCAGAAGCTTTAAACTGCGCATACCATCGCCGAATGGAGTTAGCAGTTGGTGGATCTTTGTTGAACTTTGTCCTGAAGTGTCGTTGCACTGTTATGACAGACTGATGTGAGTGCATTTCAAGCACGACATATGCTTTCTCGGCTCCTGTCGCCATCTTGTCTCACTGTGCTCTCGAGCGCTCTGGCGGCAGAAACCTGAAGTGCGGCTTCAGCCAAACAAAACTTTATGAGTTTTTCTACAGATCTGTAGTGTGTCGTGACCATATGTCAATGAATGGAGCTACAGTGAATTTATGAAATTGCTTCAATCATTTGTAATAGCCCTGTATATAGAGGGTCTGTACAAGGGCAATGTTCTTGAGGACAATATTATAGAAATGGAAGAGAATGTAGATGAAATAGGAGGTATGATACTCTGTGAAGAGTTTGACAGAGCACTGAAAGACCTAAGTCGAAACAAGGCCTCAGGAGTAGACAACATTCCATTAGAACTACTGACAGCCTTGGAAGAGCCAGGCCTAACAAAACTCTACCATCTGGTTAGCAAGAAGTATGAGACAGGCAATATACCCGCAGACTTCAAGAAGAATATAATAATTCCAATCCCAAAGAAAGCAGGTGTTGACAGATGTGAAAATTACCAAACTATCAGTTTAATAAGTCACGGCTGCAAAATACTAACGTGAATTCTTTACAGACGAATGGAAAAACTAGTCGAAACTGACCTCGAGGAAAATCAGTTTGGATTCCATAGAAATATTGGAACACGTAAGGCAATACTGACCCTACAACTTATCTTAGAAGCTACATTAAGGAAAGGCAAACCTACATTTCTAGCATTTGTAGACTTAGAGAAAGCTTTTGACAATGTTGACTGGAATACTCTCTTTCGAATTCTGAAGGTGGCAGGGGTTAAATACAGGGAGCGAAAGGCTATTTACAATTTGTACAGAAACCACATGGCATGTATTAGAGCCAAGGGACATGAAAGGCAAGAAGTGGTTGGGAACGGAAGGAGACAGGGTTGTAGCCTCTCCCCGATGTTATTCAATCTGTATATTGAGCAAGCAGTTAGGGAAACAAAAGAAAAATTTGGAGTAGGTATTAAAATCCATGGAGAAGAAATAAAAACTTTGAGGTTCGCCGATGACATTGTAATTCTGTCAGAGACAGCAAAGGACTTGAAAGAGCAGTGGAATGGAATGGATAGTGTCTTGAAAGGAGGATATAAGATCAACATCAACAAAAGCAAAATGAGGATAATGGAATGTAGTCAAATTAAGTCAGGTGATGCTGGGGGAATTAGGTTAAGAAATGAGACACTTAAAGTAGTAAAGGAGTTTTGCTATTTGGGGAGCAAAATAACTGATGATGGTCGAAGTAGAGAGGATATAAAATGTAGACTGGCAATGGCAAGGAATGCGTTTCTGAAGAAGAGAAATCTGTTAACATCGAGTATAGATTTAAGTGTCAGGAAGTTGTTTCTGAAAGTATTCGTATGGAGTGTATCCATATATGGAAGTGAAACATGGACGATAACTAGTTTGGACAAGAAGAGAATAGAAGCTTTCGAAATGTGGTGCTACAGAAGAATGCTGAAGTTTAGATGGGTAGATCATATAACTAATGAGGAGGTATTGAATAGGATGGGGAAGAAGAGAAGTTTGTGGCACTAATTGACTAGAAGAAGGGATCGGTTGGTAGGTCATGTTCTGAGGCATCAAAGGATCACCAATTTAGTATTGGAGGGTAGCGTGGAGGGTAAAAATCGTAGAGGGAGACCAAGAGATGAATACACTAAACAGATACAGAAGGATGTAGGTTGCAGTAGGTACTGGGAGATGAAGAAGCTTGCACAGGATAGAGTAGCATGGAGAGCTGCATCAGACCAGTCTCAGGACTGAAGACCACAACAACAACAATACTAATACGTGAATTTATCCAAAAACACAAATGAGGTACTTACAAAATCATTACAAAGACACACAAAATATGTACAAGGTGTACAATTTTGCTTCCATCGTCTGCCGATAGGTGTTGACAACGGTAAGTAGTGGTTGAAAGAAAGGCAGTTAGCTTGGACCTCAGTCGACGTAACGTCATTCAAACATTAGTAGATTTGAGTCTGCGTCATAAAGTTGTTCTTGATTGAAAATGTCAGTTTACGAGCCTAATTCTCGTCATTTGTGGGAGTGTTACTGTTTTGTTTCAATATGAAGAAACTAGCGGCTGAGTCTCTTCGAATGCTCTCAAGTACATATGGTAAGGATGCTATTAGTGAAAGACTGTGTCTTGAGTGGTTTCATGCTTCAAGAACGGTGATTTTAACATTGTAGACTGGCACAGTGGAGGAGAGAGTGTTTTCGAAGATGCAGAATTGGAGACATTGCTGAGTGAAGACTCGCGTCAAACTCAAGAATATTTGGCACAATTAGTGGGAGTGACACAGCAAGCCATTTCAAAACATCTCAAGGCAATGGGCATGATTCAGAAAGAAGGAACTTTGGTCCCGTGTGAGCTGAAACCAAGAGACATTGAACGGTGTTTGTGAACAGTTGCTTCAAAGGCAAAAAAGGAAGGGATTTCTGCATTGAATTGTAACCAAGGATGAAAAATGGGTTGATTGCGATTCTAAACGCAAAAAATCATGCGGATATCCCGGCCATGCTTCAACGTCAACGGCCAAACCGAATATTCACGGCTCCAAGATCATGCTCTGCATTTGGTGGGACCAGCTTGGCGTCATGTCCTATGAGTTGGTAAAACCAAGTGAAACAATTACAGGTGCTTGTTATCGAATGCAATTAATGCGTCTGAGCAGAGCATTAAAAGACAAACTGCTGCAATACAGTGAGAGGCACAATAAAGTGATTTTGCAGCACAACAATGCTCGTCCCCACGTTGCAAAAAGAGGTCAAAATATACTTGGAAACGTTAAAATGGGAAGTCCTACCCCACCCGCCGTATTCTCCAGACATTGTTCCCTCTGACTATGACCTGTTTAGATCAATGATGCATGGCCTGGCTGACCAACACTTCCAATCTCATGAAGATTTGTGGATCACTTCAAAAGATGAACAACTTTTTCGACGCAGGATTCATGCACTGCCCGAAAGATGGGAGAACATAGCGGCGATGGAAAATACTCTGAATGATACATGTGTAGCCAATTTGTTTCATTAAAGCCTCAAATGTTGGGGGAAAAATGGCAGAAGCAAAGTTGTACACCTTGTATATACATATTTTAGTCATCATATAACCAAGTCTATTCCCACAAAAGACAAGGAAATGCAACAGTGAAAAACAGCAGAGAGAGAGAGAGAGAGAGAGAGAGAGAGTGGGAGGGGGGAAGAGTGGGACAGGAAGATAAGAGTGAACTACATCCAATAGGACTAGGATTGGTAGACCACTGTGTGTTTCAAACAGCCTCAAGCTGATGACCAATATACTATTTTTGTTACACATACATAACATAATACAAATACAGGGTGTTACATTTATCTGGTGACCGCCTGCCCGGGGTATTGCAGTCCGGCCACATGCCGGTCGAATGGGTCCTGTGGGACTGCACTACGCCTCCCCCCTTTTTGTGGGTTTTAGCCTGAAGGCCATACAGACATACACGCCTTGTCAGCCAGAGTGAGTCGATCAGTGAAACAGGCATCATGAGTGTAACAGTGAAGTTTGTGAACACAACAATGGCAAGAGTGAATTATCCAATTCCACTATGAGTGTTTATTTGTATGTGCACACCAAGTCTGCAAATACTGTTTGGAGATTGTTTGAACAGAAATTTCCTGATGTTAAAGTTCTGAGTTGTGGTGCAGTTCACAAATTAGTGGATAATTTCGTGAAACAGGAAGTGTTCAAGAAAAGAAGTGTAAATGACAACATTCAGTGCTCACAGAAACTCGTCTTGACACTGGATACCACCTGGAAAATTCTCCTAAAATGTCTCTTAGATGTCTTTCACAGCAAACACAAATATCATGCACCTCTGTATAAAGAGGTGCTAAGCTGCTTGGGCTAAGGCCCTATAAAGTATAAGTAGTACAAGAACTTCAACCTGGTGATCCTATGACAGGGTTAAGTTTTGTGAATGGGTTTTAAAACAAGTGCATGATGGTGAAATGGATCCTTACCTCATTCTGTTTCCAGATGAGTCTTGGTTCCATTTACACGGTTCTGTTAATTCCCAAAACTGTCAACATTGGAGCACAGACAGGCCTGTTGTGCTTCACGAGGAACCTCTTCATGATCAGAAAATAGGGGTGTGGTGCACCATTAGTGGTGACAGACTAATAGGCCGAATTTACACAGTTACAAGTGAAAGATATATGCAAAACATTTTGTGACCATTTTTTAATGAACTGAGTGAAAGAGAATGAAGTATTGCATTTCTTCAATAGGATTCAGCAAGAGCTCATACGAACAATATTTCTTTGCAAGGAATTCGTGGTGTGTTCGATGAAAGAGTGGTTAGTAAAAATATCTGGCCCACTTACAAGTCCTGATTTAACTCTGTGTGATTTTTATTTGTGGGATGCACTGAAGGACAAAGTGCACACAAATCCTGAATCAATTAATTCAATATCTCTGAGAAAATTACATCATTGTGATTAATAATTTCTTGAGTAGATGTCAGAAATGTGTGGAAAATAATGGCAGGCAGTTCCAGCATCTCCTTGTGTGACATAGATGAGTAAAAAATAATTTGCTTATATTTTAAATGTAGTCATGTCATACCACAGCAGTAGACATGAGACAGGGCATCTGATTGCCAGGAAACAGAGCACTCGTTGCCCGACATCTACTGTGCAGCACAGACAGTCATCAGATAAATGGAACACCTCATACTTCATACTGGGAAGAGCTACCACTCATACGCCAGCCAAAATATCAATTTGATGTGAGGGACAACAGCTAGAACTAAATTCTGAAAGAAAAACAGTCCAATAATGTTTGAAGACAGCATTAGTAGTTTGCTGCTTGACACTGTCACGTTGATTAAATATCTAGGCATAATGTTGTAAAGCAATATGAAATGGAACAAGAATGTACAGTTTGTAGCAGGGAAGGTGAATGGTCAACTTTGGTTTATTGGGAGAATGTTGGGAAAGTGTGGGTCACCTGTAAAGGAGACCATGTATAGAACACTTCTCTAACCCATTCTTGACTACAGCACAAGTGGTTAGGGTCCACACCAGGTTGGATTGTTGTTGTTGTGGTCTTCAGTCCGGAGACTGGTTTGATGCAGCTCTCCATGCTACTCTATCCTGTGCAAGTTTCTTCATCTCCCATTACCTACTGCAACCTACATCCTTCTGTACCTGTTTAATGTATTCATCTCTTGGTCGCCCTCTATGATTTTTACCCTCCACGCTGCCCTCCAATGCTAAATTTGTGATCCCTTGATGCCTCAGAACATGTCCTACCAACTGGTCTCTTCTTCTTGTCAAGTTGTGCCACAAACTCCTCTTCTCCCCACTTCTGTTCAATACCTCCTCATTAGTTATGTGATCTACCCATCTAATCTTCAGCATTCTTCTGTAGCACCACATTTCGAAAGCTTCTATTCTCTTCTTGTCCAAACTATTTATCGTCCATGTTTCATTTCCATACATGACTACACTCCATACAAATACTTTCAGAAATGACTTCCTGACACTTAAATCTATACTCGATGTTAACAAATTTTTCTTCTTCAGAAATGCTTTCCTTGCCATTGCCAGTCTACATTTTATATCTTCTCTACTTCGACCATCATCAATTATTTTGCTCCCCAAACAGCAAAACTCCTTTACTACTTTAAGTTTCTCATTTCCTAATCTAATTCCCGCAGCATCACCTGACTTAATTCGACTACATTCCATTATCCTTGTTTTGCTTTTGTTGATGTTCATCTTATATCCTTGTTTCAAGACACTGTCCATTCCCAGGTTGGATTAAAGGAAGACATTGAAGCAAGACTCTAATAACAGTTGTCCCTTACATGACAAAGCAAAATCTGGAGAAAAATCTGTCGATGCTGCCTATACAATATCATGATGCAGGAGTAGAAGTTGATGCACCAAAAAACAAAATCCACATAAACTCATGTTATAATTCCACTAAGAGAGAAGTGGGAACCATAGACCAAATGGCTAGGACATATTATAGAAAAATAGGCATGGGGAGATGGTCACTGTCTATGTTCTATAGCCTACTTGATATAGCTGCACTAAACTCATGCAAAGGTGTTCAAGATGAATGTGCCTAAGCAGAATGAAGGGGAATAAAACACCACAAAATGAATTAGGCCTTGAACTTTTGAAACCATATGTAGAAGAGTGATCCAAGGACTTCAAAGGACATTTATGCTATGGGAGACATCCTAGGACCCAACTAGGAATGCAAAATACAGGGTGTCCAAAAAGTCTTTCCCTGATTACATAAATTGATAACTCAGGCTAGAAGTAAGATATAAATATAAAACTGGTGTCTAATTGTTTACAAACTATTAAAGTTTTTTTCACATATCAGTAAACTTCTACTTCCATTGTTGCCCAATGACAGTACATGTTGATATGACTTTGCGGTCGAAATGCTATCATGTATTGAGGACGTGATGGTTATCTCAGACGAACTGCCTTTTCCGGCAAAGCGACCTTTTATGTCAGTGGAGTAGTGAATCGCCATAATGTGAGCATTTGGGGTTCAAAACCCCCTGGCGAGGTCATGGGGTGCACCAGAGGCAGTCCAAAGGCGAATGTTTGGTGTACGCTACTGCACGATCGAATTATTGGGCCATTCTTCTTCGCTGAGGCTACCATCACGTTTGCAGGGTATCTGGACATGTTGCAACTGTATGCTGTTCCTCAGCTGCTTCAGTATCACCCCGATGTCTTGTTTCAGCAAGATGGTGCACCGCATCATTGGGGTTTGGACGTCCGTGCCTATCTCGATATGAACTTTCCTGAGCAATGGATTGGTCGTGATGGGCCAATGGTTTGGCCTCCACGCTCTCCTGACATAACCCCATTAGAATTCTTTTTATGGGGTTATGTCAAGGATGAGGTCTACCGAACATGTGTACCAGATCTTGAAACCCTGCGGCAACAGATAACCACAGTTGTTGAATCGATCCCTCCAGTGATGTTGGCTAATGTGTGGACAGAAATTGAATATCGCCTACATGTGCTACGTGCTACCAAGGGTGCTCATGTGGAAGTTTACTGATATGTGAAAAAAAACTTTGATAGTTTGTAAACTATTAGACACCAGTTTCATATTTGTATCTTACTTCTAGCCTGAGTTATCAATTTATGTAATAAGGGAAAGACTTTTCGGACACCCTGTATTAGATATGCTTGAAGAATACAACTAACCTGGGAGTCAGAGACAACATCACAAGAACCAAGTTAACATGTGGAAACTGTGGTTACCAGCTGTGTAAGTATCAGACAGAATCAACAATTTTGTGAGCAAGGGGTAAATGTCATCTGTAAATGACAGTATTCTTTCTTACTTATGAGTTTTCCTTGAAATTTTTCAACACGCCATAAATTATATTTGTGCAAGCGTTTTTATTTCTGTTTTTGAAACTATTTGTCAGGGGTAAAAAATTAGTATTTGATTATTAGATAAAAAGAGTGTATATAAATTTTGGACAGCCTGTATATTCAAGTACAGACTTCAAGTTTCTAGTTCCGACAAACTTTCATTACCAATTATTGACCACTGTTGCTTGATATTTTAGCAGAGAAAAATATTATATTAACTTACACATTTCTGGGTACCCTATATGTTCCAAACAGTTCATTGTAGTTGTAATCTCACTGAGCACTTTTGAATTTATCTCTCATGGAAATCACAATCACTTAAAAATAAACACATATTTCATGATTTACAGCCTATTGTAAATGGGCAAATTTTTGCCTTCGTTGGTGCTCCATATAACATAAAATAACTTGGTGCTGCTAGGGTTAATAGAAGGACAAAGCAGGCCTGGTAGATAGGGCAAGAAAGGACGCAGACAGGAGGCAATGTCAGAATACTCTCTCTTCTCACAAACAGGTCACCTTGTTCTTGGTATTTTTTCTTTTTAAGCAGTGAATTCATCATATGAGGCATAAACAAAACTAATCCATTGCTGTGCAGCAAGTCAATAGAGGTACAGTGACAGCTATCAAGACAGTGTCGATCAATGTGTGTGTGTCACTGTCGAGGAAGGCTGCACATACCTGGCACTTGCGGGACAATAACAACAACACTTTTATATTGTTCTAGTTAAGGAGGAAAAAATGCTAATAATGCAAATCAACAGAAAACTCAAGATGGAGTAATTTTCTGGATTTATGTCCAAAATTTGGCGCCAACAAATTCTGGCATGCAAGGTAGCTGTCTAGTCTGTCTATATGGGGTCATCCTGCATCAAGCCATGATGTTTATGAAATATAGAAATTTTGCTGTCACTTGAAGTCAGTTGCCAAATATTCAAAACTACCTCACTGATTATGATGAGATTTTAGTGCAAAAGTGGAATGTAGAATGAAGGAAGGCAGGCAAGAAAGGACTATTTGGATACATAAAGGGAAATGACTGACAATAATGACTAACAGAACTAATTTTAGGATACAATCTCTCTGCAATAATCACCAATTAGGAAAACTAGTAACTAAATAATAAGTACAGTAGTCTCTGGATACTCAAGAATCAACAATAAACAGGAGTATATTTAAGAACATAGTAGTAGTAAAAAAATTTTAATTCAGTTTGTCACCATAACAGCACCATTTGACGATGGCAACAAGGTGTGTCTCGCCTCATTTGGGACACTTCCTACTCAGAAACGTAATAACTGTGAAAGAAACTGTTCATGGAAAAAGTAATATTAGCTGCAGGTCTCAACAGTGTTAATATGATAAATTATTGTAAAGTTGCCAGGAAGTTCGAAAGTCTTGCAGAACACGAACAATCTAAAAACATCAATATGGAATATGACTGAGAAGAGAGAAATATTAAAGATAAAGAGATGTGATTAACTGAAACTATTGAATATGCAGAGACATGCAAATCAACTACACTAGACTCTCGCTAATCCGCCCTCAGTAGTGTGGCCTCTCAGTAATCCGGCACACATCCAAAAACAAGTGCACAATGAATTACCGTGTGCAACAATACCTAGTTAAACAATGCTTTATATACTGTATTTGAAATTGTAGCTTTCTTTGCAGTTTGGAATCATGTCTTATAAAAGGAAACACATTACGCTGGACCTCAAGTATCGAAATTTTAAATCGAAGTTCTTCACAGAAAGGCATTGCTACTGAGTTCAATGTTGGATGAGGAAATATTTATGATATCAAAAAGAAAGAAGATGTTATTCGACAGTAGTCAACACAAATGGATAGTGAGTTGGGTACATGGAAGGTTATGCGAAAGAGTGAGAATGAAGAACTGGTTGTAACTGTTTGTAAATGGTTCGTACAACAAAGCAGTAAAGGAAATCCAGTCAAAAGGAAAAATCAGCTGCACTTAACAAACAACTGGCAATAGTAACTTGTTTGCAGCGAGCGAAGGTTGGCTATCAAACTGGAAAAAACGACATGGCATTCGGCAGCTGACCATCACAAGGGTAAGTTGCTCAGCTAACGATAAGGATGCTGATGAGTTTTTAAGCAAGATACAGAAAATAATAGAGGAAGAAGATTTAACTGCTGATGCCTTGTATAATGCCGATGAAACAGGACTCTTTTACAAGATGCTTCCTTCGAAAACATTAGCTGCCAACAACAAGAAGGAAGCTTGTGGTTATAAGCAACAGAAATGATGTGTAACATTAATGGTGTCTTGTAATGCAAATGGGAGTCATAAACTACTGCTTATGGCGATTGGAAAATCCCAATATCCATGTTGTTTTCAACACACTGACATAAATACTCTGCCAGTGCAGTACTGCACTCAGAAGAAAGCGTGGATGGACAGACAAATATTCTCTCGGTGCTTCCATGAAACGTTTGTACCAGCAGTGAGAAATAAGTTAAAGAAGAAAAACCTTCCACTGAAAGCTATTCTTATAACTGGAATGCTCCCAGTCATCCTTCAGATGCTTCTCTAAAGTCCGATGGTATAAAAGCACTCTTTCTCCCACCCAATGTGACAGCCCTAATTCAACCCATGGACCAGGGAATTTTGGAATTAATTAAATGTCATTATCGACATTCACTTCTCGTCTCCTTTCTGAATGAAAGTGGAAACGACTCTATCGAGACTATGCTGAAAGCATGGAAAGCAATTAACATATGTGACGTTGTTTTCCAAGCAGCCAAAGCATGGGATAAAGGGGAGAGCGCTACCATAATGAAGACCTGGAGAAAATGGTGGTCATCCATTGATGCCATGTTGGATCCAGTAGTGAGTGACAGCGATGAGCCAGTCAATTCGGAATTATCAGTTACTATGTACACTCACAAGTTCCACAACCTTCCAGGAGGAGAAGAAATTGACGATGAAGATGTTACTAAGTGGCTGAATGAGGAAAACTGTGATACGGACCAAACTTTAACAGATGAAGAAATAATCAAAAGCGTGCAAGAAAGTAATGATGAAAGTGATGAAGAAGAGGAAACAGGAGGAGAGAGCATGAAGATTTCTCACACTGCTGGTGCTGAAGCTGCTGAGGTCTTCCTGGAGTACATTATGCAACAACAAGATACATGTAGTACCGATGTAATGGTTGTAAAGCGGTTGCATGATAAAGCCTGCCACCGTTGTGTATCATCATTGCGACAGTTAAAAATTAGGGACATGTTTCATAGTGAGTGATTGACTGTATAATTATGTACAGTATATTGTACACCCAAGGGCTAAGTTTTCTTTGAAAGTTAATGTACTTTTGGATTTAATAAAGTATGTCCTCTGTGTTTCAAAATTGTATTCTTCGGTTTAATAAAGTACAGTACACTACATCACCTATGTTTTAAAAATAAACAAACGAAATAAATGACAAAAATAAATTTCAGACACTCAATAATCCGGCACTTCCCCTAATTTAGCACCCTTATGTGCAAGGAATGGCTGGATTAGTGAGAGTCTAGTGTACAATAATTCTTAAAAAACATAAATAATAAGAGGGTTGGGTTGTTTGGGGGAAGAGACCAAACAGTGAGGTCATTGGTCTCATCAGATTAGGGAAGGATGGGGAAGGAAGTCGGCCATGCCGTTTCAAAGGAACCATCCCAGCATTTGCTGGAGCGATTTAGGGAAATCACAGAAAACCTAAATCAGGATTGCACCACCGTCCTCCCGAATGCGAGTCCGGTATGCTACAATATTAAGACAGAAGAAATTTGGAAGAGATAGTTAACATAAAGCAAATCAAATAAATGCAGTAGGAGCTACACGGAAATGAAGTAACAATAAAGAGAGCATTTTGTGACAAATGAATAAATAAATTAAATAATTAATAAAAATAAAATACCACACGAGTGGAAAAACATAACTGTTTATAAGGAACAGAAGAACAGTGGTGTTGTAACAACTGAAATTTTTAACAAATAAGTTATGGGGTAGTTGTTGAAATTCTAATGTACGATGAATAATATCTGAATTAACTGTAGAACACATCTGAAGCAGTCAGAGAATGTGAAAAAAGTGTTGAGACAAGAAACTGTTGAGCAGAAAACACAGTTAGGTGAGAATGACTAAAACATGAAAGCCCTCTCTTGTTAATATATTGTAGCCAGTTGTGGCCACAGGAAAGATAAAATGAAATATGGATCATTTCACAAACTTAATTATCGGTTACATAACATTAGAATACACTATATAATGTGAAATTTATGGATCAAAAAAAAAAAAAAAAAAAAAAGAAAAGAAAATTACTGTACTTGAGAAAGAGACTCAAGCTGATGGCTTCTTCCCACCAGATCTTCTTCAAGGGCTCTGAGTCTAAGCCACTCAGCTTCCAGCTTGTACTTCTCTTCTTGAACTTTGGCACGTTCTATTTCAGCCTCTTCACGAGCTGCTTGAACAGTAGCCATTGCTGCATCTATCTCAACTACCATCTGTCAAAATAAAACTACTTGTCAGTAAATTTTCAACACAGAAACTAGAGAAAAAGGTTGTAGGAAGGCTGCAAATGTCAAAAAGAAAATTGTGCAAAAGTAATATTGGAAATTAAAAGAAAATTTCAGTGTTATCTCATTATGTTAAAACGCCAAAAATACAATAAAATTCAGATTGAGGTGGCAATATGAGTACAATCCTTGCTCATGTTACTGAGGTGTGGTACCTCTGCACAGGATACTGTACTGGCTTTGTGCTGAGAGACCAGGAAAAAAAAAAAAAAAAGATTGATATCTTGTCACAGAAATGTATGGAAATGACTCAGCCTTTCAACGAAGGCATGGGTACAGAGAGTAAAAAAGCTTATTATGGGCTATTGTGTTTTCTGGTACTGTTGTTGCAGACTCAGTAACATCTTCAAATTGTGTGTTTGTCAATGTAATTGGCAGACATTTTCTGAATAGATACTCCACATTAAATTAAATTTACAGCAGTCTTCAAAAAATTTTTGTACACATATTTGTAATTTATAAATATACATCTACATTATAAATATAATAGAAAGAAACATTCCACATGGGAAAAATATATTAAAAAAAAGATGCTGTGACTTACCAAACGCAAAAGCGCTGGTAGATAGACACAATAAAAAACACACAAACACACACACAAATATCAAGCTTTCACAACCCACGGTTGCTTCATCAGGAAAGAGGGAAGGAGAGGGAAAGACGAAAGGATGTTGGTTTTGAGGGAGAGGGTAAGGAGTCATTCCAATCCCGGAAGCGGAAAGACTTACCTTAGGGGGAAAAAGGGACAGGTATACACTCGCACACACACACATATCCATCTGCACATATATATTGGTATATGTGTGGATGGATATATATATATATATATATATATGTGTGTGTGTGTGTGTGTGTGTGTGTGTGTGTGTGTGTGTGTGTGTGTGTGTGTGTGCGCGCGCGCGCGCGCGAGTGTATACCTGTCCCTTTTTCCCCCTAAGGTAAGTCTTTCCACTCCTGGGATTGGAATGACTCCTTACCCTCTCCCTTAAAACCCACATCCTTTCGTCTTTCCCTCTCCTTCCCTCTTTCCTGATGAGGCAACCGTGGGTTGCAAAAGCTTGATATTTGTGTGTGTGTTTGTGTGTTTTTACTGTGTCTATCTACCTGCGCTTTCCCGTTTGGTAAGTCACAGCATCTTTTTTTAATACATCTACATATAAATGTACATATAAACAGCATAATATTCACTGCCAACCAATCAGTGGTTATAATGGTATATAATAATCATCATTCCCAATGGTTGCTTTTGTCATTTAGGCAGTCTGGATATTTTGTGACATTTCAACTTGAGAATGGATATAAAGTCATAAAAATAGAATAAATTAATAGTCTAATGGCAAAAATTTCTTTCAAAATGATTGTGTATGTAGGAGGAATGCAACGAGTCTGCATTTACACTTGAAAAATTGTGAACTCACTCCCCTTTCTATGCAGGATTTGTCCACCTGTACCTGACAACAGACTCAAGTGAAAAGTGAGTAGAAACAGAGGCTGACAAGTCGAGTCTCTGAGCACAGGGAGATGGTGAGTTCGGAGATGACATCATAGGAGTCGCTGGTCAATATATGGAGCTCATTTCTGATCTCTAACTTGAGGACACTACAAATTAAAAGGCTATAACTTACATTCAGGAGATGAAATTCTAAGACAGCTGATAGACAAATACAGGGTGTGGCAGAACCGACTAAGCAGTTTCTATCGATTACCGCTGGCACTGTGGTGGGGGTAGGCAGTTGCATGTGGTCGACCTTTGTTCAATTGCTCACACCATTTCAGTAGCCAACGTGGTCTGGACCAATGCACATCGTGCTTTTGCCACTCACGTGTATTACGAAAACAATGTATCTGTGATCGCTATACAATGAGCTTTTTGGCGACAGTTCAACATTCCAAACAACAATGCTGTTCCCAATTCAAACACAATTTGTTGCTGGGTTCAGTAGGTGGAGGAAACTGGTAGCACACTGAGAATAGATACACACGGATGACGCAGATCCATCAGAACACCAGAAAATTTGCAGCGGGTGAGAACAGCAGTTCAACAGTCGGCGTAATGTTCTGCTCGATGACATGCTGTTGCATTGGGGATTTCAGACCGCAGTTTGAGAAGGATTCTGCAATGCAATTTGAAGTTCCATCCTTTCAACATAATGATTGTTCAAGAATTACACCCAGCAGACTATTCCAACCGTCAAAACCTGTGTGAGCAAATGCTTGCTCAGATCCCCCTGAATGCAGCTTTCTTCAGTAGTGAGGAGACACATTTTCATCTTAGTGGGTGCGTGAATAAGCAATACTTTCACTACTGGGCTGAAAACAACCCCCGAATTATTCACGCAACATTCTCCTAAAGTGGCAGTGTGGTGTTCCATATCACAATTTGGCGTGGTAGGCCCTTACTTTTTTGAGGAGGAAGGAGTAACTGTGACAGGGAATTCCACATGTTACACTTCAATGTTGCAAGATTTTCTGCAACCCAGAATGGACGAGATTGTTGAAGAACATGGACTGGGGGACTTGTGGTTCCAACAGGATGGAGCTACTGCTCACACATCTCGAATTTCACCTGATGTTTTGAGAGAAATGTTTCTGGGATGCCTCGCCTCTTTGAGGGGTGATGTTGGGTGACCTGCGCGGTCACCAGATATGAGCATTTGTAACCACTTTCTTTGGGGATACCTGAAGGAAAAGATTTTCAAAAGCTGCCCTCACACCCTACCAGAGTTAAAAGAGCGGATTACTGACGAAGTGAATGCCATACACTGTGATATGTGTGCAATAGCTGCTCGAAACTTCAGGGAATGCCTACAACAATATATTGATGCTGACGGCCATCACCTTGAGGATATTATTTTCAAACCTAAATGAATATAAAATGGTATATTGTACTAATTTAGAAAATAAAAACATTTTTTTCTCTATACATCCAGATTTACTTTTTATTGCTCCTTAAAACTGTTTAGTCATTTTTGCGGCACCCTCTATGACAATAGAAAAGTTATCGCAGCTTTTGGAACTGTTTGTTTCTTCCTCAAGGAGGAAAGAGGAATAAATAGGAGAAGATTAGAAAGGAGGAGTAGAACACTCAGATCCCATGGTGGGTGTCACCCACCTGCTGTGAGGACGATTGGAGACAAAGATGAAAGATGAAGTGTTAGAGATAGTACAGTGGAAACCACTGTGTTAGTTTCAGCCCAGAAATGGGGTGAGAAGTAAACATGGATGCAGAAAAGAGAAACGATAAATCAAATGAATACTGCAGTTAAGAACTTTAAGAACATGAATATAAAAAAGGAAAAAATAACAGAAAATAAGCTACCCCCAATTTTTCCCTGACACATGAACTGACAGTTACATTTTAAATTACTGTTCCAGCAGTATAAAAATGAAGAACCACAAACCTTCTCTCGATCCATTTCCCGTGTTCTGTTTAGACGAGCCAATGTTTCAATGCGCGACTTCTCAGCAGCAAGTTTTAGGTGCTCTTCTTTTATTTGTTGCAGATGTTGTTGGCGTTCCTCAGCTAGTGACTGCTTCAGGTGCTGTAATTATACAAAATATTACTGGAGCTATGCTCAGATGATACAACCTTACCACAACTAATTACAAGAGGAAGAATTCCATTGCAGGAACTCATTTCCAAAATCAAACTTTACTGAAATACAGAGAAAAATACGCTCTATTTACTAATCACAAAGAATGTTAGCTTTTGGAACAAGGGGTCCTTACACATGAAAAGAGAAAAGGAAGCATTGACAGGCTGCATAACACGGTCACCGAGGAGCTTAAGTCAACAGAGGCACAGGAGGACAGGACGAGAGGGAGATTGGCTATGAACTGCTTACAAAAAAAGCAAGTTTTGTAACAATGAGAAGTGTAAAGTGCCAAAGAACCATTAAATGAAAAGAACAGTCTCAAGTTACAGGTCCAAGTAAGACAAAGTGATGGGAATAAAGGAGAGAGTAAACAACAAGCACAAAATAAAGGGAAGAAGGTAAACAAGACGGGGTGCAATGTGGACACTTTAACATGGCAGTTGGAGCTGAGCTTCTGCAAAAGTAGAACCAATAGTGAAAACAATTGCCAATCTTTTTTATGGTAGCGGGAGTTTGACTCACACCTCCTGATAGACCTGAAGTAGTTTCTTCACTCAGTTCAAAATAAGAAAAGGAAGCAATGAGCAACTCACAACATAAAGCAAATCAGAATACACAAAGCATTTGGTAATGACAACTGCAATTGCTTACTGAGGTTGACAGTGCTGTACATGAGGTTGTACATGTTCAAACTCTACTGGTATCTTCTGCAACCAGAGTTCAAATCCTCCCCCAAAGTTGTGAAGTACTGGTGGTACCGGGACGAGAATCACAACTGCTGGATTTCTGAAGGAGGCAGTGTTCTCAATTACCATACTGCAAAGGGCCTTTTATCACCCTATGGTACACAAGGACATTATTTTAAAAAACTCCACAAGATTTCAGTTGGAAAAACACAAAACCCTATGACAATGGATGCCAATCACTTCATTACCCCAGATCATACGAACTGTTATCTTTATATAGTCCGCCCCTGGTAGCTGAGTGGTCAGCACGACAGACTGTCAATCCTAGGGGCCCGGGTTCGATTCCCAGCTGGGTCGGAGATTTTCTCCGCTCAGGGACTGAGTGTTGTGTTGTCCTAATCATCATCATTTCATCCCCATCGACGTGTAAGTCGCCGAAGTGGCGTCAAATTGAAAGACTTGCACCAGGCGAGCAGTCTACCTGATGGGAGGCCCGCGTCACACGACATTATTATTATTATTATTACTATTATTATCTTCATATAGAGTAAAAAATTAATTTTACTTGTTCCTTAATGAGCAAGACACTAGTCAGACAAGGTACCAAATGAAACTTCCTGTAAGATTAAAATTGTGTGCCTTTCATGGGCAAGTGCTCTACCAACTGAGCTACCCCAGCACGACTCACGACCCATCCACCAGTACCTCGCCTCCTAGATTTTAACTCTGCAGTGAAGGTATATGGTACTGGCGGATTTAAAGCTGTGGGGACGGGTCGTGAGTCGTGCTTGGCTAGCTCAGTTGGCAGAGCACTTGCCTGTGAAGGGCAAAGGTCCCGAATTGGAGTCTCGGTCTGACACACAGTTTTAATCTGCCAGGAAGTTTCATATCAGCACACACTTCACTGCAGAGTGAAAATCTCATTCTGGAAACAACCCCCAGACTGTGGCTAAGCCATGTCTCCACAATATCCTTTCTTCCAGGAGTGCTAGTTCTGTAAGCTTAGCAGGAGAGCTTCTGTGAAGTTTGGAAGGTAGGAGACCAGGTACTGGTGGATTTAAAGCTGTGGTGACAGGTCGTGAGTCATGCTTGGGTAGCTCAGTTGGTAGAGCACTTGCCCACGAAAGGCAAAGGTCCCAAGCTTGAGTCTCGGTCCGGCAAACAGTTTTAATTTGCCAGGAAGTTTCATATCAGCGCACACTTCGCAGCAGAGTGAAAATCTCATTCTGTAACGTACCAAATGTTTATGACCTCTTTTTTTTTAACAATGCAGGTGTGTTAAAACCACTTATATGATGCCAAACAATTTGAAAAATATAAAAGCACTACCAGTTTTCAACCCACAACTAAGAGAGTACTTGGAGAAAAACATCATTTTTCTACATTGTTAAGGAATATTTTGAGACAAGTCCAAAAGAATTAGAAAGAATCCATAGTACTAAAACAATATCCTGAGACACATACTGTGTCAATGAAAAGTAAACATGAAAATGTTTTTTAAATTTTATTTCACCCCCCTCCCCCCCTCAAGGCAGTGAAACTAGGGATGTATACAAACAATTTTTGTTGTGTGTGTCAAAAAGCCAGATACCAATTTTCATTGATTTAGCTTTAATGTATTCATAATTAATGAAAATATATACCAACTAAATGATGTTGTAGGGATCACTTAAGAAAAGATTTTTTTAAGTTCCACCACTAAGAGGTGAAATAGTAGAAGAAAGGTTTTTTGAAAATATGTCATAATGAAGCCAATTTTGAAGCTAGATGTACAAAAATTAGTATTTAGTTTCTCAATCACAAATAAAGAAATACCTGTTGCAGGATGTTTGGAGATTTAATCCCTACGGTGTTGAAGTGTTTTAAATAAATCATTATTATAGAATTACTAAAGTATTTTTAAAGCTACCTCTTTGAAAATTGGTATTTGAATTCTTGGTTACAAATAGAGAAATATGTATTTCACCTTTTTTGGAAACCCAACCCCTATGGGGGTCAAATGTTTTACGGAAATATTTCATTATGTAAATATTTTTGAAGCTAAATCTATGAAAAACTGAATCGTTGCACTTTTTTTTTAAATTTGACCCCAAACAATTTGAAATATGGGGTGAAAATTTTTAAGAAAATATTTTGTTACATTAAAAAGAACTTAAATTTATATTTATGAAAATTGGGACATCACTTCTCAATTAGATATAAAGAAATAGCACGACATGAATGCAAAGCCACAATTAAACAAAATCTTGGACTCCAGCTAACAGAACTATTTTTTTCTGTTGTTGTAAGAAATACGCTTGGAAAGACTATGCTACTATAGCCCTAATTAGCATGAAAAGTTCAGAAGGTGTTTCAATTTCCGAACAACATAAAAACACGATTAAAGAAAAAGAAAAAAGATCTATGTGAACCACACAATCTACACCAGCAAAGCAGCGCGTGATAAGCTCATTATACATGTACATGTATCAATCTATTGTAAAGTAAAAACATATGCATTCAAAATGTAATTTACCATGTACTTACAAACGTATACTGTTTTATCTTGTATTGCTCTGCACAACAATGAAAGGATGGATGAATAAATAAATGTTACTTTTGTGACATTCTGCCAACCTAAACTATAGTCACAATTTGTAATACTTAGACAAGCCAAAATAAACCCAGAGGCTACATAAATGAAGAGAGGTTTTTGACAGATCATTATAGCTGTTAATTTTAAGTGTAGTGAAACTTACTTTTGTTAAATTGCTCCAGTGTACACCTGTGAAACAATGTTCAAAAATATGCACAGTAATGTTGTTTTTAACAGTATGAATTCTGAGTTACAGATCCCTGAAGTTTTGGTCTTTTGACCACAAAACTACCACAGAGAGAGAGGAAGGAACAGAGAAGGAGGGACGGAGAGGGAGGGAGGGATAGAGAGGGAGGGACGGAGAGGGAGAAAGGGGGGATAGGGGGGGGGGGGGAGAGAGAGAAAGAGAGAGAGAGAGAGAGAGAGAGAGAGAGAGAGAGAGAGAGAGAGAGAGTGTGTGTGTGTGTGTGTGTGTGTGTGTGTGTGTGTGTGTGTGGATGTGTGTGTGAAGGGATGGGGGATAATGACTTTGTAAAGAGACTTGGACCCCACTCAGTAAAATACAATTTACAAAAACTTGCACTGCATGTTTCAACTTTAAAATGAAACTCAGTCTGCTTTCAATTTCTTAAAACTGCTGTTACCAATAACGGTCAACTGTCAAATAACTGTCAACCATTTTATCAGAAAATGCTAAATAATATGCAGACATCTTTGAATTTAATGACACTTTTCTATTTTCCTATTTTTAATTTGCTTCTATAACCATTCATGCATCACAGAGTGTAAACATATAAATTATGTTTCATATTACTCTTTAGTTTTTTTCCTCCAATTATTTGGTAAGAAACATTTGGACCTGTTCATGACCATTAATTTACTCTGAACTTTAAGAATTTTTTTTTTTTTGTCTTCATTTATTTCTGACTTTAGGTGTCGTTTAATTTCTTTTTCATTTTTGTATTGTCTTTTAATTTTTAGAGTTCTGTATGTCAATCTGTAGAAATGAAATCCATACAGGATCACTTTATTGTCCATTTATCTGTCGGTCTGACTGTTAAAAATCCCTTTTATCAAGAATGGGTACACAAACAAAATTGAAATTTATGTTGCATATTAAGGTCTACTGTCCCTTGATAGTGTAAGAAACTGAACCTTCTAAGTCATTGCAATCAAAAGATATGCCCATTTATGTCAAATATTTTGTACTCACAATCTCAGTCATCAGAACCAATAGGGCACTTCTCTCGTTGACCTAGAATCATGATATTTTATTCACAGTAGAAGCAAATGAAAAAATCCGAAAATAGTTAATTTGTAATTACATCACATGAAACAATTTTTTTGTCATGTCTGACTGCCTGTCTGTCATGTTAAGACCCATTTTTCTCTGGAATGGGTAAAAGTATATCTTGCCTGCATTGGTAACGATAACAGGCAAAAATCATCAAGCTTTGATCCCTGTGATGGATGAACTATCTGTACACATAATTAAGTATGTACAGAATCCTTGGTGTATGAGTCCTATCGCATTTATCTGAATTTTTTTCTTCAGTGTCATCATCATAATCATCAGACATTTTATATCCATTGCAGAACTAAGGCCTTCTCTGACCTCTTATATTAATTATGATCTTCAACAACACATGTCCATGTTGCTTCTGTATGTTTTCTAATGTCATTTGTCCCACTTATATTAGGCCATCATCACCTTCTTTTCTTATCTCATGGAATCAAACAGAAAACTTCGTAGGGCCAGCAGTTTAGTTTTTGTATAAAAAGCCTATTTCACTGCCATAAATTTTCCTTTTCAGGCACATTGGAAACTTAGTTTTGCAACAATAGTTTATTAAAACACTCCATGCTGTTTATATTCTCACATTTATTCCTTTTACTGTCTATACAGTTTTTGCCTTCAACTGCATAAAACACTCATCAACTGTCTCTACAATTTCAATAATATTAATTTGTACTTTTTCCTTCAAATGTGTTCAATGCACATAACTTTAGTCTTATCATAACTAATATTCAGGCCTAGTCTGAAATTTGCAGTATTTTGTCCTTCCATTTCTTGATGAAGTTTGTATACACTAGAATATTATCTGCAAAATGAATATGATTGAGATATAATCCATTATTCAATACTCCATATTTTTTATATTAGTTTCAGAGTCTGGAAACTTCACCTACGACTGTGGAATAGTTTTTGTGAAATGGAATCCCATTCCTGAATTCCTCGTTCCTTTCTGATTTTCTTACTGTTTTAATGAAGACTAATGCCCACTGTAGCACTGATGTGTGTACTCTTCAGTATACACACATAGGTAAAGTCAATACCTGATATCTAAGGAGCTGCTAGCATAGATTTATTTGAAACTGGGTCAAAAGATCTATGAAAGTACCTGAATTCTAGACAAAGTGGTAATTTGTACTCATTGCTGTATTCTAGAATTCTGATCAGGACATTCAACTGGCCCATTGCTTTACATCTCTTTTAATACCAGTTTGTTCCCCTATTTAATTAAAGTCCATAATTTTATAGTTTTTTCTATGTGCTTGGTGATAACAATAGTGAATTTCATATGCAAACATATGTAAAAGAGTCGATAGTGTTAGGTGCGTCAGCACTGTTGCAGGGAGCAAGTGTAGGCTTGTCAGAATGGCCATCCTGACCACCTCACCATGAGCAAGGGGTTCAACAGTGATGAGCAAGAGAAAATATAGCAGTACTCATGTTGTAAACAGTGCAGTATGGCATGGGAGCATCCCATTTTTGCTGGGTAGGCACCTGATGCCAGGTGACTACTGGGTCAGTACTCGTAACGCAGTCATGATTCATGGCCACATGGTATATGAATGGTGTCGCTAACCAACCCGGTAACTGCTTGTGGCAATTGCAGTGTCATCCATGGAGCAAACACCGGCCCCCAACATGTGGCTGAAGGCATATGGCGATCACAGTCACTAATTAGGCAGTGCCTAATAGGGTCCCTGTTCAACCTCCAGGCCCACTGGTGCTAGATGTGAAACCGTATGGGAACCATTGAACGATACTGACTGATGTGAGTGGCTCCACCAGCAAAAAGTAGTCAAGTGATGATGCTTTCTGGACCTCTGGGTGTAGGTCGCTCAATAGCAGTCACCGATTCGATGCCCTTTGCTGGCTGGGGTGGCGTAATGCTGAAGCAGTGGCCTGCAGTAATCAGCAGCCGTTAATAAGTTCTGAGGCAGTGACTTGCAAGAGCTGGCCAATGGTGTTACGTATACAATAGCGTATGTTGAGTCTGAAACTTGCTGTGTGAATGGAACATCTAAATTCTTTTGATGTAAACCCAATTTGAATGTCTAATATCGACATTCATAGATAGGTAAACAGTGGGGGAATTTTTGTGCAATCATTTCGATATGCTTTACTACAGACCATACAGCATAGATTCCATCCTGGATTTCCCACTGTTTGATGTTTGCTTTGCTACAGAGGAATAGAGTAGGGAGGAAGATCAGATGTATACTTTTTTGTTAGTAAGAAAATTAAAAATATATCACAGATGTTGAAGGAATTGTAGACAAGAGAGTATTTCCAAAACAAGCAAAAGCTACTACTTGGAAATCATTTAAACCTATGCACCAAAAGACTCACTTCCTGAGGAGGAGAAAGCAAATCTACAGAACTACGGAAGTGCCATGAAATCCAACTACAGGATAATAATGGAGGATTTTAAATCAAAAGTAGGACAATATCTAAAAAACATTGGGAAACTTCAGCTGTGATGTCAGAAATGATATGTAAGTCATACATTAGTACAATTCACCAAGAACATATTTTTCCTCAATACAGTCTTCCGTAAAACTGTTATAAAGTCAAGTTGAACAAATATATTTCAAGGACAACATAATACATGTAAGTCACAGATCAATTAAACAAAGTAAGACGTGTGTACACTTTAACAGTCAAATCAGAACTGAGTCCGAGTCTAGCGGCCGCTGGCTGGCTGCTTAGGTGGTGCTGCTGCTGCATGGCTGGAAGACAGCGCCGCATGTAGAGAATGCGCGTAACTGTATGGCGGCACTTTGAAACATCGGCGAGTCACAACACTTTTCCCCCCTTTGAAGATTTTGCACAGGTCTTGATGGAGGTGGCCTGTAGATTGCTAACGTCCATAGGTGTTGTTTGACTGGCCGTAAAGTCTCGAGGTGGAGGCTTCCCGTACGGACGGAAGTGTCCCCGATGATAACGGGTCGAGATGACAGGAGACGTGGGGGTCGAATCAGCTGGGGCCCCGTGCACCAATCTGCCCATTGCAGCAAGTCCGGTTGTTATAACAGGAGACATGGGCGATGTGCCCACGTCCGTAGGAGAAGGAGGCGAGTAGAGTTGCTCCGACAGATGATGGTCATCTGGTTCCTGCATGGGCATGTCTCCTGTTTGCGTCAGTTCTTGTGCTGGCACCGATATGATGGTGAGAGGACTGCATTGTGAGTAATGAGAGATTCCAGGATCCCGAGCGTCAGGTAGAGCTGAAGGTGGTGTAGCGGCATCCGGAACAGGCATTGCCAGCACACGAGGCCGAAGCTGGTCCGAATGACGCACTGCAACACCTGTGTCCATCTGGATTTCATACAGGCATCAGCCACGGTGTCGTAAGACGCGGCCAGGACTCCATTTTGGCCGCCTGCCATATCCCCGTACCCATACAAGGTCGCTGGCAGTGAACCAACCAAGCGAAGGCACCCACGGCCGTGAGGTGGAAGGCCGCAGAAGATGAAGTAGCGTGCAGGGCTGTTGGCCATGTAAGAGCTCAGCCGGGCTGTGGTTGCCAACGGGAGTGAAACGGTAAGAAGCCTGGAATTGGAGAAGCACATCATCAGCAGCAGAAGAAGTCAGGAGTTTCTGCATCTGAGCCTTAAATGTGCAGACCAATCGTTCAGCCTCACCGTTTGACTGTGGGTGGAACGGAGGGGCCGAGACGTGCATGACGCTGTGATGGGCACAAAAATCCACAAAATTGGAAGAGGCAAATTGCGGACCATTATCAGTAACAAGAGTAGAGGGAAGGCATTCCAAAGAGAAAATGCGAGCTACAGCATTTGTGGTTGCCGCGGTGGTAAGCGACGTGCAACGGACAATGAAAGGAAAGTTAGAGTAGGCATCAATAATGAGAAGCCAATAAGTACCTAGTCTTGAATTTCTGGAAAGCTGCATCGCATGATGCGGACCAGTGAAAAGGCAAGTTTTTATGCAACAGGCGATGCAACGGCTGAGCCACCGAAGCAGCAGACGGTAAAAACCTGTGATACTATGCTATTTTCCCCAAGAAGGCCTGCAGTTCCTTAACAGATGTAGGGTGAGGAAGGGCATCGATCGCGACAGTTTGCTGAAGCGGACGAATACCATTCCGAGAGAGTTGAAACCCCAAGTACGTGATAGATGCCTGAAAAAATATTGATTTCTAAAGATTACACTTAAGAACGGCAGTCTGTAAGACATGAAAAAGTGTGCGGAGATTCTGAAGATGTTCTTCAGTGGTGGAGCCAGTGACAATGTCGTCCATATAATTTATACACCCAGGGACAGTGAGCAATAATTGTTCCTAGAATCGCTGAAAGAGAGCAGGGGTGCTGGCAACCCCGAATGGCAATTGTTGGTATTGATGGAGGCCGAAAGGCGTGTTAAGGACCAGAAACTGCCGGGAAGCAGCGTCAAGAGGAAGTTGATGATAAGGTTCTGACAGGGCAACCTTAGAAAAATACTGGCCTCCAGCAAGTTTAGTGAACAATTTTTAAGCTAGAGGCATAGGGTAAGTGTCGATGAGGCATTGAGCATTTACAGTGGCTTTGAAATTGCCACAGAGACGAATATCAACATTGGGCTTAGCAACGACGACAGGAGAGGACCACTCACTGGAAGTGACAGGAAGCAAGACCCCTGAAGCAGTGAGATGATCCAGCTCCCATTTGATCCGATCACGAAGGGCCAAAGGAATGGGCCGAGCCCGAAAAAACTTAGGCCGAGCAGTGGGTTTGAGCATGATATGAGCTTCAAAGTTGTTTGCACAGCCTAACCCAGGAGAAAAAAGGGACAAAAATGTCATCAACATGGAATCCAATTGAGCATAAGGAATAGCATCAGAGACGATATTGACAGAGTCGGCTATGGAGAACCCAAAAATGCGAAAGGCATCAAAACCAAAAAGATTCTCCGCGTTACTACGGTCGACCACAAATATGGGAACAGTGCGAACGACAGATTTGTAAGATACCTCAGCATCAAATTGTCACAAGAGAGAAATGTTCTGTTTATTGTAAGTCCATAATTGCCTAGTGACAGGTGACAGGATTGGAGAACCCAACTGAAGATATGTCTGAGAATTGATGGTAGTGGCAGCAGAACCAGTATCCACCTGCATGCGAACATCCCAACCAAGTGTTTGGACAGTGAGGAATAACTTCCCTGAAAGGAAAGAAGTACAACTGACAGACAACACAGAAGCAGAATCAGCGTCATGTGCATGAACATCAGGTACGCGGTCGGATTTGCAAACAGATGACACATGACCCTTCTGTTTGCATTTGTGACACACGGCCCAACGTTGGGGACAATCCTCTCGTGAATGTTTCGTAAAACACCGCGGACATGAGGGAAGTTGCCATGGGGTTTGCTGCAGTTTCTTAGAGGTTTGTTTACAGTTAGTGTAGTAACCAAAACCAACCGCGGGAACACCTTGGGCTGCAGATCAGAGCTGCCAGGCGGGGAAACCGCCAGCGGTGGAGCATGCACCACCGGGTAAACACAAGGACGAGTCGGACGACAGACCAACGACAACTGACAACAACCGACAACGACCGACTATGACCGACACAACAAGGAAGAGACAAACAATGGAGGCTTGTAGAAACCACAACACCAAACACCAACAGTAAATCGACTCGGAACCAGAGCCAGGCAAATGTCAACAATGAGCAACGACCAGAACACAGTACCGCCGAGATAGAGACGCAATCCAGAGCGAGTACCAGACTGACTGGACTAGGGCAGAGCGGGTCCCTATATACGAAACCGGAGGGAGCGGCTATTGGCCGCGGTCTGCACGTGCTGTAGCGGTGGCGCCCTCGCTGCGCGGAAGAGCTGCCGCGGACGCGGAGCCCTCTATGGGCTGGCCACGTCCATTTGTTTTGGCGTGTGTTCAACTTCCACGGCGAGAGGTACTAGAGTTAGGCTGAGGCTGCACTTGGGAGTGTACTGCGGCCACATCGGCTAGCGGGATCACGCCACACGCTTCATCAACAGTGCACAGAGGTTGTACATTTATTGAGGTACTAGTCTACATAATTTTTCTTTCTTTCTTCTAGTGCATTTCTTCACAAATGGATACAAGTTATGAATGGATGTCTTGGAACACTGTAAATAAGATAGCTTAAATAAGAGTAATGGACAGGATTAAAAGATAATTTCAATTTTCCATTTCTGTTTATATTTATGTGAACAGATATTAACCAACAATGGAATAACAACAATATAATGAAAAGGATGCATTGCTACTCACCATACAGGGAAGACATTCTGTTGCAGACTGGCACAATGAAAAGACTGTAATACATCTTAGCTTTCGGCCAAAAGACCTTCTGAAGAGGAAAACACATACATACATTCATACAAACACAACTCAAACACCCATGTGACCAGTCACTGGCCACAGTGGTCACGTGCGTGTGAGCTGTGACTGTGTGAGTGTTTTCTACTTCAGAAGAAGGCCTTTTGGCCGAAAGCTAAGATGTATAGCAGATAGCAGACTTTTCGTTGTGCCTGTCTGCAAATCAACATCTCCATGGTGAGTAGCACTCTATCGTTTTCATAATATTGTTGTTAAATTGGTTGTTGTTGTTGTCTTCAGTCCTGAGACTGGTTTGATGCAGCTCTCCATGCTACTCTATCCTGTGCCAGCTTCTTCATCTCCCAGTAACTACTGCAACCTAAATCCTTCTGAATCTGCTTAGTGTATTCATCTCTTGGTGTCCCTCTACGATTTTTACCCTCCAATACTAAACTGGTGATCCCTTGATGCCTCAGAACATGCCCTACCAACCGGTCCCTTCTTCTAGTCAAGTTGTGCCACAAACTCCTCTTCTCCCCAATCCTATTCAATACCTCCTCATTAGTTATGTGTTAAATTGGTATTGCTATGGAATGCAGAGAAAAGCTTTTGCCTGTCAATGGAAGCACTTTCTATAAGTAATACCATGACACAAATGAAGGTATGGATAGTGCTACTGTCTTTGGTCTACAGATTCTCATGGACATTTAGAAACAATTATATGACTGGATGAGAAACAATAAACTGGTGATGTTAATAACAATATATTTTCATCTGGAAGTATTGATGTGCAGGCAGGTGAAGTCTCATAAGTATTATTTGCAGAAAATTTACAGAGAATTTACGCTTTTTCCCCCAGGCCAATTTGACACAAAACTGTTTTCGCTGTCAGATTTGTTTCACATGCTAGATCATATTCTATCTTCTTCGCTGAACATAAGGAAGCAAGGTCACAGTGAAGGAAATGAAGGAAAAAAAAGCCTGAATATCCCATTATAATTAAAATGAATATTATTATTTTGCATACCCTATTATGCATGTGACTAATGTTTTATAGATGGAAAACAATGTAGTCTTCAATTTTGCCGTTGGACATCACTGAAATATTTTTCTCTGGTTTTTCATTTCATCTTCAGGCAAATGTGGGAACTCTACCCTCATAACTGATTTGCATTCAAATTCCTCTCTGTATGTTTGGCTAGACCTTTTGGCAGGAGCTAAACGTAAATAATTTCCAATTCACTTAAGGCCTACAGTAAAAGAGAGTGATGAGGTTTTCTTGTCAAACAGTTCCCTTCAGAATCTTTGCACAGTGCTGACATGAAATAAAAGCCTACTGTCAAACTCACTGGGAGGAATGCATTGTTTATTGTGCTTTCCTAGCTGCCAACAAATCTCAATAATACCACAGCAACTAAAATGGATCACTGGCAATGAATGTTAACGTATATCAAAGATAGCTTCTGATGAAGCAAGCTGGGGTCTTTTTGCTTCCCCTCTTGTTTTGCCATCTGCTATCTTAAATTCATTTCTTTATTAACATACATGAGTATAATCTGCATTTTCATAGAAGAGAAAGGTTGGCCCTCAGTTTTAAAGAATATTGTACCAGATCTAATTTTCGGCATAGTTTTGTGTATGTAATTAATTTCTTTAATATAATAGGAAGAAACATTCCACATGGGAAAAATATATTAAAAAATGCTGTGTCTATCTACATGCGCTTTCTCGTCTGGTAAGTCACAGCATTTTTTAATATAATTAATTTCTTGGTTTGTTTTGACTATTCCTTGTTAATATCTTTCGTTTTAAGGTGAAATCAATAATTGTTCCATGACTTAAATTCTATTGTTGACTTACAAACAAATATAAATTCTGTAATAATGATAAACATTTGGAAAAAGAATCACTAGGATCCTTAAAGTATTTATTTGTGTCTACTCAAAAACATGTTAGCAAAGCCAGCTCTAAATTAATTCCAATGTAATTACCAGTTTTGTCAAAAGTATTGTTTGTATAACTATATCTGTTAATTTCATCATTTAAACAAATAATTAGGCTTAACTCTCATGGTAGAAGAGACTGTAAAAAAAAAAGAAAAAAAAAAAAAAAAAAAACAATTTTTCGATGTATTCAGTTAATTTAATGAGTTACGTTTTAATTGTCATTTCTGTAAATTAAACATCAAACAATGTATAGTTTCAGTACTTATTATTGTGATGATATATAAATGATCGAATTTTGGTCCCGAGACAGTCAGTCCACGGCTGATTTTCAGGCGAGGAATTTGTGCTGGTTAAGGTACGTTTACACTGGGATACATGTATCGCGACATGTCAATTTGACATATCGCGATACATCACCTCATACAAAAATTCACGGAACTTGTATGCGGACCTTCGAGCTCATACATGTCGCGTATACATTTTGTATATCGCTTTTTAGGTGCGTTTACACTGCGATTTGTATCGGCACATGTATGAGATACATGTATATACGACTTTGCGACATGTATCGCGACTTGTATGAGTTGACAAGTATCAACCTCATACATGTATGAGCGTGCGTTTACACTGGTTGATATGTATCACTGTGCGATAGCTTCCGACGACGATTTGGTAGTTTTCACATTTTTATGTGCTGATACACTTGCTCTTTTGGAAAATGATAGGAAGAAAAGGCGGAGGAAGCGTAGATGGTGGCACAGAGAGTTTCTCGCTAATTAACGCCATATTTTAGAAATTATGTTAGGATGAGTATGGAGGATTTCCGCGGTTTGTTATCACTTGTGGCTCTTCTTGTGTCCAAAACCAACACAAACTTTCGGGAAGCGATTCCACCAGAGGATCAGTTGGCAGTAACACTCCGTTTTTTAGCCACTGGGGATTCCTCGTAAAACGAAGATTTCATGACAAAACATTTGCATTGTCGCGCGATTGCTAACGCCGACGTCTCACACACGATTGTCGGCATCCGTTGTCAACATTATCACGCGAGGCCGCCGGAATAACAGCAAAACATTGATATACGTGCCAGATGTATGAAAAAATTATTTAATGTATGACGTACTCTGATATATATAAAACTTTTACCTTCACTTCTTGGGATAAAACTTGCACAATGGCCTCGCAAACACGAAGAATAATGTTGCATATGGCACTTTTTGATATTTTATGCAGATACATTAACGTCGAAACGACAGTCGGCACCTTCAAAACTCAAACAGCCGTCAAAGAGGCTGGTACTACGCATACGCTAATCGTCGAAATAAGCGGCAGTCGACAAGACGACAGGAAATGATAGTACTGCGCATGCGCGAGTTCTTCAAATGTCGCTCATACATGTCGCGTATATGGCCAAAAAGCGATATACAAAATGTATACGCGACATGTATGAGCTCGAGGGTCCGCATACAAGTTCCGTGAATTTTTGTATGAGGTGATGTATCGCGACATGTCAAATTGACATGTCGCTCATACATGTCGCGATACATGTATCCCAGTGTAAACGTACCTTTTGGCCATATACGCGACATGTATGAGCGACATTTGAAGAACTCGCGCATGCGCAGTACCATCATTTCCTGTCGTCTTGTCGCCTGCCGCTTATTTTGACGATTAGCGCATGCGTAGTATCAGGCTCTTTGGCGGCTGTTTGAGTTTTGGAGGTGCCGACTATCGTTTCGACGTTAATGTATCTGCATAGAACATCAAAAAGTGCCATATGCAACATTATTCTTCGTGTTTGCGAGGCTACTGTGCAAGTTTTATTCCAAGAAGTGAAGGTAAAAGTTTTATATATATCAGAGTATGTAATACATTCTATAATTTTTTCATGCATCTGGCACGTATATCAATTTTTTGCTATTATTCCGGCGGCCTCGCGTGATAATGTTGACAGCGGATGCCGACAATCGTGTGTGAGACGTTGGCATTAGCAATCGCGCGACAGTGCAAATGTTTTGTAATGAAATCTTCGTTTCAAGAGGAATCCCCAGTGGCCAAAAAACGGAGTGTTACTGCCAACTGATCCTCTGGTGGAATCGCTTCCCAAAAGTTTGTGTTGGTTTTGGACACAAGAGGAGCAACAAGAGATAGCAAACCGCGGAAATCCTCCATACTCATCCTAACATAATTTCTAAAATATGCGCCATCCTCTAGCGTTAATTCCTGAACGAGCATTGCGTAAGCTCCGTGAGTAGCGCGTTTGCGAAGAAACTCTCTCTGCCACCATCTACGCTTCCTCCGCCTTTTCTTCCTATCATCTTCCAAAAGAGCAAGTGTACCAGCACATAAAAATGTGAAATCTTCCAAATCGTCGTCGGAAGCCATCGCACAGTGATACAAATCAGTGTAAACGCACGCTCATACATGTATGAAGTTGATACTTGTCAGCTCATACAAGTCGCGATACATGTCGCAAAGTCGCATATACATGTATCTCATACATGTGCCGATACAAATCGCAGTGTAAACGCACCTTTAGAACAACAACAATGCAGTAACTTAACAGTGGAATAAGTATAACGCAATTAGGCAGTGTGTTAAAACAATGACAGTGTCTGTTCTTCTGTAAGAACTGTGGACTGTGTGGTAAGGTTTTACTGTTCATAGATATTCAACAGTAAACTATCGTAGCAGTGTGCTGATGTTTGCCTGCAACCTATTAATGAGGCTTATCAAAATTTGCCAATAGTTAACTGGCCATATAACTTTGAAATATTGGGGGGTTGTGAATAGCGAATGTAAGGAACTGTGGAATGCATCTGTGCAATTGTCAGCTACATCATTTACAGTAACCAGTGTTGAGCTTCCAGCCCCCATTTTTCAGCCAGTATAACAGCTCAGTAAGTCGACATCGAGGACTATCAACAAAGAAATAAAGCAGGCAAACGTCACAAGTTTACATGTGCTAGGAAGATGACAAATGCAAAGAGGAAAGAAAGGGAATTAGACGTTAAACTTTCTCAGGGTTAGGGGTAGACATACAAGAGTGAAAGACTTAAAAAGGAAAACTGTCGAAAAAAGGGCATGAGAAACATAAAAGCTGGATAATTATTTTGGAAATTGAATTGTATGCAAGTGATACAAAACACAGTGAGTTTTAAATGTAACTTTATAAATACATTGTCCATTTCTGGTTAAATCAGATTTTCTGGTAAAAAGATGAGTATTTCGGATTATTGTGTTTCTTGGTTGTCAGTGCAGTCTCAGGTCCACATTAACGCGGATAATCACGAGCTTCCCCTATATTACAGTATGTCCTGTTTTTAATTGTATTTTATATATTTTTTTAATATTTGATGATGAACTACAGTTTCATATATTTTAATATATTGAAATTTGTTCTTGAAATTCAGTTTAACTGTGACAGGTATAGATGTACTACCTAAAGCGACATAAGAAAATTTGTGCCGGACCAGGCTGGATTCCCCGCTCAACACGAGAGGCTGTCTTACTACTTCGACTATCCAAGCATGCTCTCGAGATTGATCCATATGTTAAACACCTATCTACTTTTTCTCATAGATTATTATTTCATTTACCCACATTTGCACATCTCATGATTCCCATGCAGGTTTTGGAAATAGATAGGTATGTAACATATGGAAGTTTTGATTGGTTTGGGAAGCATGTTTGGACAGCCTAATTGGTAAGCTGACTGCTTGTGACAAGTGGGAAATCCAGGTTAGAGTCCCAGCCTGGCACAAATTTTCATATGTCACTTTAGATAGTACGTCTGTATTTATTATAGTTAAGCTGAATTTCAGGAATGAATTTCAATATTTGAAACTGTAGTTCATCCTCAAACATAAAATACATATAAGGTGAAGACTGACAAAAATGGTAACTATAGTTATCACTACTTCTTGTCTTGATTATAAAATCTGCACAGGAATCACAAGATGTGTGGGAGTGAGCAAATGAATTAATAATACATGAAAAGAAATAGATAGGAGTGTGACATACAGAAGTCTGGATTGTCTGGAAAGCACGTTTGGATAGCCTAAGTGGTAAGGTTACATAGGAAATCCGGGTTTGAGTCCTGGTTGCCACAAATTTTCATATGTGGCTTTAGGTAGTACATCTATACTTACCACAGTTAAGTTGAATTTCAAGAATAAATTTCAATATTTTATATTCATCTATGTCACACTTCTGACTATCCTAGTACATTCCATGATCTTGTCTAATATCACTTCCGATAACACTAACCTGTATTCAATCCTAAAGATCTGCACTTTCTTGTTCACAAACAAAAAGTAAAGGTAGGAGTTGTTTGCTAAGGTCTACTTAGCCAAACTTCGCATAATAAAGTGCAGGTGCATAAGTAGATGGGCTTGCCCCGTGGCATGGAGTTGTTCATCAAGTTCTCTGAATCCGCAACTTCCCAGCTTCTGCTATCTGGGCTGCCATGGCAACCATTTCATAAAGTTGAATATGATATCAGGGTCACTGGTATTCCTACCCATGATACACCATCCAGTCAGGATCTGAAGTGTTTGGCGAGGTAAGTGAACAGTGCATGACCCTGGCAGAGCTACACTCACAGCAGTCGCAGCCTGAACCTGAGTGCTTCTGTATCTCTGAGCCTCAGATCAACACAACTACTTTGCATACTGATCATTGGCCCACAGAGCACTGAGCAAAACAGATAATATCTTTATTTAGCGCTCCTTCAGAGTCTGTCTCACTCTTACTACACTTAAACTAGAGGTAGCAGAATTTTGTTCCTGGTGCTGTCTGTAGTTGGGCTGGTAAGCAGCCCCACAAAAGGTGGTGCATCAAGACTGTTACCTTATGGTTATTAATAGCTCTGTGGTGTGAATGTCTATATTGGGCATTGGTTTCTACTAAAGTTGGTTCCCTTAATTCTCAGCAAGATGTAATTAATGGCTCTCCCCCAGTCCACAGTCGATTCATCTTTTTCAGGTCTTTTCCTCATGTGGTTATCTTTGTTAGTTCTTTCCAGACCAGGTCTACTTAAAAGCAGTCTTCATGCTTCGAGCTGTTAACCGGCTGCTCTTATGCAGTATACTAAGTGCCTGAAGTCAGAAAGGCTCTATGGTTTCAGCGAGTAAGAGTGGTGTAGAATAGGGACAATAATACATTTTCACCCTTATCTCGCTAGCTGCCCAAATACTGCCAAGTTGTTTAACTGGATATCAGACCCCAAACACAAGGCATGTACTGCCCATTTTATTCTCTGCATATTGCTGAAAAGTTTCATGGAATGGAGACTTCATTTAATTTGTAAAATATTCTGCCTAGATTTTTGAAATGAAACATTTGCCTCCCGCAGTCACAGAGTGACTGGAGTTTGCAGCTCATCCTGTGCTGCTGCGCCCAGTAGAGTTAAGCAAAATTATTCCTCTCAAAGATGAGAATAGAAATGCTCACTCACTGAAATGAAGTAACTCTTTTTCATTACTCACCATTCACTCACAAAAATAAATAAAAGGAAGACACTTTTCCTTTTTAATTCAGGTCACTATACCTGTACTTTTGTATTATTTGGATCTGGTTTGGGAAAAAAAACAAAAACAAAAAAAGAAACCATAGGAGGAGTATTAGTTTATGTTATGTTCCTAGTAGTTTAGAGATTAAAAGTTCTACATTTTGTCTACTGCAAAAATTAAAAATACTACAACAAAGTTCTTATTATTTTTTTATTCAAGTGGGGAAATTTTAAAAATAAGACTGTTTCTTGTTATGGTTTCACACTTTTATTGGAAACAAAATACAGTATAAGAATTATAACATAACATCAATTAATTTACGTATCTATAGTGATCATTTACAATTAGTATGAAAATACATATACCCAAGAAGTTATGGCAATTTTCTCATTTCCCACCAATTTAAGGGATGCTGTTTCTAGGCATAAATGCCTCGGATAAATATACGTCTAGTTCGACAGTCGTGGCATGTTACAGGTTGTGACTTCCTTGGAGCTGACAGATAGTTTCATTGAACTCCTCCCAAAATTGAAGAATTCTCAGGCATCATGGTGGTAACTGGTTGAGAAATTAGATATGTTTGTTCTTGTTGAACAACCAACATTACCTTTGTGTACCAGTCCTGGAATGTGATGATGTCTGCAAATTCTTGCTTTTTGAATCAGGGGTACAATAGAGATGCCGAGCATGCAGTTCCTTGCTGAAGATACACCCCCACACCCCCCACAACTATGATAACCCTTTTGCATATTATTAACTAACAAATCTATTTTCTGAGGACTTACTTTATTTTTGTCTTTATAAGTTTTCAGTTGCAGTGCCATTAATCTTGGCAAACCTCTCATTTTTAAAATGAGACTGTTTGCTCTGAGGACATCCCTTTAATTACCTCATCGAAAACTTTCATAACTTATATAGCTTGTTGCATTATCTCCAAGTCTGTATCTTTTAAGTTTAAAGTGATTAATATTCCATCCAAAACAGCAGGACAAGAAATTATGGGATCTTTATTTAAAATCAATTTTTGCCTGAGGATGTGTCAAGAGTTCCACCTTGTTGGGACATCTTGTTTCAGTTTCAATTGATCTTTTTCTATATTTCCTTCTGTTTCAGCAAGTTTACTTAAGGCAAAGGGAAGCTCGCCTGGTTAGCCATGCGGTCTAACACACTGTTTTGTGGGTGGGAAGGCGTGCTAGCCCCCCCAGCATGAATCCGCCCGGAGGATTAGTGTCGAGGTTCGATCCAGTCTGTGGATAGTTTTTAAAGCGGGTTTCCTTCTGCCTCGGCAAAAGCGGGCAGGTTCCCCTTGTTCCGCCTCAGTTACACTATGTCGGCGATTGCTGCGCAAACACTTTCTCCATGCATGGGTACACCAAAATTACTCTACCATGCAAACATTGGGGTTACACTTGTCCGGTCTGCGACATTCCCAGCAGGGGTCCACCGGAGGCTGAACTGCACGATAACTCTGGGTTCAGTGTAGAGTGGCAGTGGGGTGAGTGGACTG
This sequence comes from Schistocerca americana, assembly GCF_021461395.2. NCBI lineage: Eukaryota > Metazoa > Arthropoda > Insecta > Orthoptera > Acrididae > Schistocerca > Schistocerca americana. The sequence continues at coordinate 319,138,100 of NC_060121.1, read as the reverse complement.
CTGTAGCCTGTTGTGGGGTTGTGTACCACTGCGGATACGGTGGGGATGAAGCCTCTCTGTCATTTTTAGGTCCCCAGTTCCATACAATACAATACAATACAATACAGTACAATAAGGCAAAGGGATTCTTCTTGAAAAAAACATATCTGCTCTTTTGACTTGGTAAATGGTTATCTGTGTGAACTTTTTTACTGTGTCTAGCACAACGAGGTTTAAAGAATGGGCAAAACATGGGATATGTGGAAATTTCAGAAGCATGGCAGCTTATTTCATATATGAAATATATACGGACAAAAAAAAAAAAAAAAATGACCTGGATACACTTTTTCCATGATAAGTGACAGTATACTTTCCCTTGGAGCTGTATGAATATCAATCCTTTGAATGGTAAAGGTTTTATACACCAGCGTGGAACTTCAGAGAATGAAAAAACTCAGAAAAAAAAGAAAAAAGTTTTGGAAAGCTCTGATGTGGAGCAACATTTATGCTGCATATTTTCATATTACGATACACTGCATATTTTTGTTTTCATATTACGATAGTATAGATTCAAAACAGCATGTTAGTTTTCGAATTGAGATTGAAATTTGCTTTTGTAAGCCAGTCATAGCTCATGTCACCTGACCTCACCAGCCAATGACAGCAGATATTCAGAGTGTAGGCCACATGACATAGTCAGCTAATAGCAACATCACTGTTAAGTGGAGTGACCACACAAATAGGAAAAGTTAATGGTTTAAATTAATGTACATACTGCAGCTACAAGAAAATTTAAGCTTTCTCATATAATATTGCTCTATTTTACACGTGTTACACTTTAAGATACATCACACAAATGTGCCAGTAAAATTTTAAATAATGACGTTAATGTCTCGTCTTCTGGGCTTGAAATTTGTCTAAGTGGCTACTTCTCAATATGTTTAGTTTTAAATGAGAATCAAACACACTGTGATTTAAAAAATTCATTGCACGTACACACACATAACATAATACATCTTGCGTAAAATACTTTGAAACTATTGCTTTTCAAAGCACCATTTGCATATTTTCCTGTGACCTGTTACAAATAGCTTCATTTCAGCAGTTACTAGAGAGCCCCAGAAGACAGGTGTTAGTGTGCGTGGGGAGCTACAATGACGTAGGAAGCCCATATGTTCATACATATATAGTATTAAGTGATCTTACATGTAGTGTTAAATGACGATGGCATCCTCTTGAGTAAAATATTCCGGAGGAAAAATAGTCCCCTTTTCGGATCTCCGGGCGGGGACTACTCAAGAGGACGTCGTTATCAGGAGAAAGAAAACTGCGTTATACGGATTGGAGCGTGGAATGTCAGATCCCTTAATCGGCCAGGTAGATTAGAAAATTTAAAAAGGGAAATGGATAAGTTGAAGTTAGATATAGTGGGAATTAGTGACGTTCGGTGGCAGGAGGAACAAGACTTTTGGTCAGGTGAATACAGGGTTATAAATACAAAATCAAATAGGGGTAATGCAGGAGTAGGTTTAATAATGAATAAAAAAATAGGAGTGCAGGTAAGCTACTATTAACAGCATAGTGAACGCATTATTGTGGCCAAGATAGACACGAAGCCCATGCCTACTACAGTAGTGCAAGTTTATATGCCAACTAGCTCTGCAGATGATGAAGAAATTGATGAAATGTATGATGAGATAAAAGAAATTATTCAGGTAGTGAAGGGAGACGAAAATTTAATAGTCAAGGGTGACTGGAAATCGAGAGTAGGAAAAGGAAGAGAAGGAAACATAGTGGGTGAATATGGATTGGGGGAGAGAAATGAAAGAGGAAGCTGTCTGGTAAAATTTTGCACAAAGCATAACTTAATCATAGCTAACACTTGGTTCAAGAATCACAAAAGAAGGTTATATACATGGAAGAAGCCTGGAGATACTAGAAGGTATCAGATAGATTATATAATGGTAAGACAGAGATTTAGGAACCAGGTTTTAAACTGTAAGACATTTCCAGGGGCAGATATGGACTCTGACCACAATCTATTGGTTATGAACTGTAGATTAAAACTGAAGAAACTGCAAAAAGGTGGGAATTTAAGGAGATGGGACCTGGATAAACTGAAAGAACCAGGGGTTGTACAGAGTTTCAGGGAGAGCATAAGGGAACAATTGACAGGAATGGGGGAAAGAAATACAGTAGAAGAAGAATGGGTAGCTCTGAGGGATGAAGTAGTGAAGGCAGCAGAGGATCAAATAGGTAAAAAGACGAGGGCTAGTAGAAATCCTTGGGTAACAGAAGAAATATTGAATTTCATTGATGAAAGGAGAAAATATAAAAACGCAGTAAATGAAGCAGGCAAAAAGGAATACAAACGTCTCAAAAATGAGATCAACAAGAATTGCTAAATGGCTAAACAGGGATGGCTAGAGGACAAATGTAAGGATGTATAGGCTTATCTCACTAGGAGTAAGATAGATACTGCCTACAGGAAAATTAAAAAAACCTTTGGAGAAAAGAGAGCCACTTGTATGAATGTCAAGAGCTCAGATGGAAACCCAGTTCTAGGCAAAGAAGGGAAAGCAGAAAGGTGGAAGGAGTATATAGAGGGTCTATACAAGGGCGATGTACTTGAGGACAATATTATGGAAATGGAAGAGGATGTACATGAAGATGAAATGGGAGATACGATACTGCGTGAAGAGTTTGACAGAGCACTGAAAGACCTGAGTCGAAACAAGGCCCTGGGAGTAGACAACATTCCATTTGAACTACTGACGGCCTTGGGAGAGCCAGTCCTGACAAAACTCTACTATCTGGTGAGCAAGATGTATGAGACAGGCGAAATACGCTCAGACTTCAAGAAGAATATAATAATTCCAATCCCAAAGAAAGCAGGTGTTGACAGATGTGAAAATTACCGAACTATCAGTTTAATACGTCACAGCTGCAAAATACTAACGCGAATTCTTTACAGACGAATGGAAAAACTGGTAGAAGCTGACCTCGGCAAAGATCAGTTTGGATTCCGCAGAAATGTTGGCACATGTGAGGTAATACTGACTCTATGACTTATCTTAGAAAATAGATTAAGGAAAGGCAAACCTACATTTCTAGCATTTGTAGACTTAGAGAAAGCTTTTGACAATGTTGACTGGAATACTCTCTTTCTAATTCTAAAGGTGGCAGGGGTAAAATATAGGGAGCGAAAGGCTATTTACAATTTGTACATAAACCAGATGGCAGTTATAAGAGTTGAGGGGCCTGAAAGGGAAGAAGCGGTTGGGGAGGGAGTGAGACAGGGTTGTAGCCTATCCCTGATGTTATTCAATCTGTATATTGAGCAAGCAATAAAGGAAACAAAAGAAAAGTTCAGAATAGGTATTAAAATCCATGGAGAAGAAATAAAAACGTTGAGGTTCGCCGATGACATTGTAATTCTGTCAGAGACAGCTAAGAGCTTGGAAGAGCTGTTGAATGGAATGGACAGTGTCTTGAAAGGAGGATATAAGATGAACATCAATAAAAGCAAAACGAGGATAATGGAATGTAGTCGAATTACGTCGGGTGATGCTGAGGGAATTAGATTGGGAAATGAGACACTTAAAATAGTAAAGGAGTTTTGCTATTTCGGGAGCAAAATAACTGATGATGGTCGAAGTAGAGAGGATATAAAATGTAGACTGGCAATGGCACAAAAGCGTTTCTGAAGAAGAGAAATTTGTTAACATCGAGTATAGATTTAAGTGTCAGGAAGTCATTTCTGAAAGTATTTGTATGGAGTGTATCCATGTATGGAGGTGAAACATGGACGATAAATAGTTTGGACAAGAAGAGAATAGAAGCTTTCGAAATGTGGTGCTACAGAAGAATGCTGAAGATTAGATGAGTAGATCACATAACTATTGAAGAGGTATTGAATAGGATTGGGGAGAAGAGGAGTTTGTGGCATAACTTGACAAAAAGAAGGGACCGATTGGTAGGAAATGTTCTGAGGCATCAAGGGATCACAAATTTAGCACTGGAGGACAGCTTGGAGGGTAAAAATTGTAGAGGGAGACCAAGAGATGAATACACTAAGCAGATTCAGAAGGATGTAGGTTGCAGTAAGTACTGGGAGATGAAGAAGCTTGCACAGGATAGAGTAGCATGGAGAGCTGCATCAAACCAGTCTCAGGACTGAAGACAACAACAACAACAACAACAACAACAATCTTACATGACATCATAAAAGAAACAGAATATTCTATGAGCATCAGAATTTCGTGCACCATACAAAAATGTCTAATTCAGCTTAAAGTGCACAGTCATAATTCCAGATTCACAATGAAGTAGACCCCAACCTGATACTAAGATTTCAGTGTGGTTTTTGGGATGCATATTTTTCTTGGAGTGCCAGTACTGTATTATCTCATGTTTTGTTCTTTATTATGGCACAATGCCATTTGCAGAAGATGAAAATGTGCACTTGAAATTCAGTGAATAGTTGAAACTAGCCAATACTGCGGAATGAAACACTTCATTCCTCATAAATTGACTGCTTCTGGGGAAGGATTAATAAAAGCCACATTTATTTAGCAAACTAACAAAAATAACTTCATTGTTCTGCAAGGTGATAGACTGCCAAAACATGGAAAGAAAATAAAATCAGAAAACTGAAACTGATAACATATGTCGGCCTTCCGTAATTAAGTGAATGTATTTTAATTCAATTGAAAGCTACCAACTACAGATGTCCAATTTGTTTTCATTTGATGTGATAAGTATAAATGAAGAGGAAAAAGCAAAAACACTATAAGTAAACACACCTTACGTGGAGACCAAACCCCTCCCCACTACAACCCAGACTGCTATGCGCATGCAGCAATCTGGCAGCTTGGATGTGCCAGAAAAATTTTTCTGGGTAGCATCTGGTTGCTTGTTGCTACTGCTGATATAGCTAATAGCCACATGCCAAGTAGACGGAAGCTGGAGAAGGTACTACTCATACGCAACTCAACTATGCATGCATGTGAGCAACTGCTCAAATGAACTTAATGTAAATATTTATGACGTCACACTTGTCAGCAGAAGTTTATTGTTATGAAGTACTCCATAGTGTTCATCTTAAAGTCTTTGACACATTTTGCTGTTTATCATTTCTTACCAGTCAAAATTACAAAAATTTAACTGAAGTCTAAAACAATGAAAAATCCCTGGAATTCTAAAAAGCTCCCAGTTTTTCCCAGATGTCCAGAGCGTAAACAGTCTGATGAGACAGTGTCTCTCACTATTATAGTGATTTTAAAATTGATATTATATTTTGCAATAACAGCATTTACCTGATTTGAAATAATTCCTGCCATGTTTTTCTTTCTTTCTATATATATTTTTTTGAGTTGCAAGCTCTCAGAATGGTATGATTTTAGTTGACTCTTCTCATCTATGAAATGTGCCTTGAGTGCATAGAAACTCATATTATTTATACTTGTCCACCTGTCAGATGCAAGGCGAACTGCCACTGCAGTGGTTGAATAATTTTTAATTTTATCAAATATCTCATGATACACACTAGACATTAGAGAGTTTGAAAACATTTTTTTTGACTTGGTGAATTATTGTTTGAGGTCCAAGCTACCAATACAAGTTTATGTGACTTGTGTGGCACAATCAGGACGTAGAAGAAAATATTGTTTTGTTGTGCTTTTCGCTAATTAAGCTTTATAATAGAGCCGAGAGGGGTAGAACCAGCTTGGTTGTTTATGGTTGATATTAGGCAAGAGAAAAGGATCTTTAAGAGGGACAGTGATTGCCAAAGTGGCAAGATGACATTAATTTTTTAAATAAGTTTATTTACTGTTAGACATATGAGAGGTTGAAAAGTTTCTAGCCTAACAAATAAAGAATGACAGAAATTTCATAATACCAATTTATTTTTCGATATAATATCCGTGTACACTTGTGGGCACACACAGGTAACTTCTGCAAACCATTCAAATAAAGTGTCTTCAACTTCAAGCCCAACCAAGCGTTCATAGCATCAATTACTGCATCATCATTTATAAATTGTTGACCTTTGATATATTTTTTTAGGTTTGGGAAAGTAAAAAAGTCTGATGGAGCCAAATCTGGAGAATATGGCTGATGATGTAACAATTTGGACCCACAGTCATGCAGAGTTTCCAGTGTTGTGAGGGCTTTGTGCGCTGATGCGTTTTCCTGATACAACAGAACTCCGCGCGCCAATTTTCTGCACCTTCTTTCCTTTATCTCTTCTCTCAAATGGTGCAGGAGGTTGTAATAGTATGATGCACTTATAGTTACGCCCTTTTGCAAGTAATCCACCATAATTACCCCTTCTGCATCCCAGAAGATTAATGCCATCGCCTTAATGGCTGATTTTTGCACTGGGAATTTTTTTGGGTTAGGGACTGAAGGATGTTTCCTTTGTTGTGACTGTTGTTTTGTCTCAGGATGAAAGTAGTACACCCACGTTTCGTCCATTGTCACATGCCGTGCCAGAAAGCTGTCTTCATACACTTCAAATTGGCGGACGATTTTTTCACAGTACTGCACACACCCCCATCTCTGATCTGCATTCAAGTCTTTTGGGACCCACCGAGATGAAACTTTCTGCATTCCCAAAATATTTACAACAATGTCATGAGAACACCCTTGGGAGATTCCAAGCATGGCTTCAATGTGCTGCAACATTGTTCAACGATCTTGCAAAATTGTATTATGAATTGTAGTCAGTGTTTCATCAGTGGCAACGGTGGCAAATCTTCTGCTAATTGGCGCATCTTTCACACTTGAAGTTGGACACCCAGTTTCTCACTGTAGCATAAGATGGAGCACTGTCCTTAAGTGTATTCCGCAATGTCTTTGGGTGTCTTTCCTTTCAAATGAAGATATTCAATCACAGCAAGGTTCTCGATATTGGCCATTTTGCTTACACTATGGTATACAACACATCCTAGTGGTAAAACTAACAAAGCTTGAGCTGCAAAGCCTGACTTGCATACCCACAAAGGGTCACCATAAAAGTATGTGGTGGTATTTGTGTGAGACATTACAGTAACTATCTTGGGCTGAAAACTTTTCAACCACCCCTCAATTTATGTGTGAGGTGTATGACCAACAAATTCCTTCACGTATATACATCAGCCACACCTGACACCAAATTTTACTGTTGACACCCATTTCACTATGATTCCATCTTATTATATGTGGGCTTTCCATTATTTAGAACAAGAGCAACCTGGTTTCTTGTTGTAGTCACTATTAAATGCACTACTTTGGGTGCCTAGCTCTGAGACGTGTGCAAGCATTGCCACTTGTTCTGCCAGCTACAGAATCAATGGCCATTTGGCCTAATTCAGAGGAGATAAGTACCATTCAACGACTAGCAAATGAAATCCACTCTGAAGCTATCTGAGGCAAGAGAAAGTCTGTCTCTGATCAACACTATTTAATGAAAGATATTTCAGATACTTGTGATGAATTACTATTGCTCCATCGGTGGCTGCTGCCATCGAAGTTGCTGGCTCCTTCTCAAACTCTCTCAGCAATACTTTCCTACTTTTTGATTTATACTCACTACTGCTGTTCTTTTATATGCTTATTAGTGGCCTTTTCCCACTCGGATCTGGTTGCACATGACCCTCTTCATTATCTTTCTGCATTTCAGAATATTCCGTCTCCACATGACCACCTTAATTTCTGTCAAATAGTCAAGCTGGGTTCTTTCTGTCACATGCACGGCCGCAACCTTTTACCTCTGTGGGGGTTTTACAAGTGGGACCCACACGCTGGCACTTTTCCTGACCTGAAAGTGATAACTTGGAGTCAGGAGTGTCTGAACACATTATATTTTACAAATATCATGTTTGCTCTTCCACAGCTGAGATGAGCATGCTGGTATGCCTGCCAAGAGGTCTTGCCTGAATTTTTACTCCTTATAATACGATTTATAACAAATATACTGCCCAGTCATGACAAGAGGAAGGATGGCATTCTCTGCAAATTGTTCTTAAAAGTTGTGTATCTAATGCCACACTTACATTTAATGTGATCAGCAACACAATACTAACAAATTTACTTATGGGTTGTTGCAAATAAGAAGCAGTTGGAGGTGAGGATGTCAAAAAGAAAATTGGTCCAGAACTAGATGGCTGTATACAGCTTGAGGCTTAATTTGACTTCCCGGGAGTATACCACCATATGAGGTAGACATAGTTATCAGTCAGGAAGATTCCTGAGAAATGGTTTCTTGAATTTCTGCATCAGTTGATGGCGATCTCGACTGATCCACACCATTCCAGATGTAGTTACAGATGCTTTGATCTTAGGTCTCTTATGGTTTGATGAGGACCCAGAAGAAAAGAAAGTTGTCTGCTGGTAGAATTTTCCTTTTCTTGCCAGTTTAGTAAAATGTACCATATACTGCTTGAATTTCTTTTAGGGAAAGGCGATGAGGCTGACATAAGATCCTGCAGTACTGAAAAGTACACTGAAAAAATTGAAATATTTTCTATTAAGATAGACTATTTAAATACTAAAAACTTAAAATGAGATCAAATGTGCAGCACTGTTCTATAACCACTAATTATAGAGTAGGATGTAGCACATATCAATCTGCAAAATCTAGATCCACAACTGTGAAGTTTGTATCACATAAGAAAAGGTCTGAAACCTTCATAGTGAATAAGAAATTCAGATATTTCTACACTGCTCAATGATCTCACTTATAAATGCTTAAAATTTTGGACACTGTGATATGTAAATTTTGGCTACACATTGTGTGGATGAGTGTTGACAGGATAATGGTGAGAACATAAGCCAGAAAACAGATCACTCAGCAGTGTAAATGCACTTGAAAGCCTGAGCTTTAGGAGCTAAGAACATGTCAACTCATGCACCAACTAGTTTTATTAGTGGGCCTGTATTGTTAATGTAGAATACAAATGGTCATAATTTACTGATGTATTTATTGAATAACTGATTTAGTTTATCTTATTACAATTTTTTATTCGCGTTATCAATTACTGTAATAATTTACGCTTGCTTCCATTTATAGTTTTGATACTTTTTATCATATTACTGGTGTTACTTTTCATTAGCACTCTCTGTCACCATTCTTTTTATTTTGATTACAGTACTGTTGCATATAGATTATTTTTGTTCTTAGCAAGACTTGTTTTCTTGCCTCCAATTTCCTTACCACATGACTACTGCAAAACCAGCTGATCTTGGTACTTGGTAGTAACGTCTCCCTTCCCTCCCATTCCTACCGGCTACAGCCTGTCCTGCTTCCATCTTCCACAACCTTCCAGGACACTTTATTTTTATTTTTATTTTTATTTTTTTTTTTTATTTTACTGGCCGGGCGGGTGGGAATTGAGAGACCGCCAGATGTCATACCTGCCAGCAATATCCTTGTACCTGCTACAACTAAACATACAACAATCCTTGTCACGGTATTCAATTAGATTCAACTTTCTTGACGAACTCTGAGATGTACAGTAATACCTCGACTTATGCTACCCTTTTTATGCAAATCTAGAATTATGCGATTCATCTGTTAGAGCACTGTGCTCTCCTATTCCCCCTCTCTGCTCAAACAGTGTACAGCTTATGAGGGTTCGGATGTGTTTAATGTATAATTGTTTCATCTATGGGACCTGACATGACTGATAGATTTTAACTATGTCATCCAACAAAGCAGAATTGATTCATTTGCATCAAACAAGAAAAGAAAATCACTATTTTTGAAAGGTAAACTTTTGATAACAAACAAAAATTAAAATTTATGAATCGACAAAGTAGTTTGACCTACCTTAATCAAAAGCCAGAACAATTGTAGAAGGTAAATAAAAAATTCTTGAAGCTGTGAAAAATGTATAATCTCTGGATTCAGGTATCATCCATAAACATCTTGGTATTATCACTCAGATGGAAAAAATGTTAAAATTATGGTGTGATCATTAAGTAAGAGAGAAAAATTATCCTGTTGAACAGAATATGGTGTGTTCTCAAGCAAAGCTGATTTTTGAGAGATTGAAAGAAGTAGCTGGAGGGGCAACCAAAGATGAAATATTTAGAGTTAGTAAGAGTTGGTTTAGCTAATTCAAATGTAGTTGTAATTGGGATAGCATCGCAGAAAGTGGAGAGGCGGCAAGCGCTGATAAAGAGACTGCATCGAACCTATCCAGAGATAAACTCAGGGCAATGATAGAAGATGTGGCTTCTACCACCCAAATCATACTCAATGTAGATGAAAGTGGTATGTCCTGGGAGAAGACGGCTGAAACATTTACTGCACATGGAGAGAAAATCTCTTCAGGTTTCAAAGCTGCCAAAGATCGACCTACAGTGACGGTTGGCGCAAATGCAGCTGGTGATTGTTAATTAACAACTCTTTTAGTTTATCACACACAAAATTGCATCTAAATCTGGGTTGCTCGTGATTTGGAAGTCAAATGCTGAAGCTTGGGTGGCAGCTTCCCTTTTTGAGTACTCATTTGGTCATACTTGAAACAGAAAATTATTGGCAAAACAAGTCCCATTTACAGTGATGCTATTAATCGACAACACGCCAGGTCAGCCTCCTGTTACTCTAATTAATTTTGAGCCATGTGTGGAAATTGTATTTCTGCCACCCTATACAATACCCACGAAAGCTTACTACACGAGATGATTATTTGTGCATCTACATGAAGCTATGAGACAAAACAACATGCTCTCTGTTAAAGACTTTTGGATACAATTCAACATTTTTGAAGCCTTGAGAATAACTGGACAACCTTGGAATGAAATTAAACAAAAATATTTAACTGGCACCTAGAAAAAGCTGTGTCCATTCTTCTTCACCATTGAAGTCCATGTGGAATCAGCCCAGATCCTTATCAAATTGACAATGTGACTGAAGAAAAGGCCAAACCTGCTTGACAATTAAAATTGACAAAGGGTTACAGATTTCTGAAAAAATAAAGACTCCAAACAACTGGACACTTCTGCTACCAAACAAGGAATAAAAAATTTGTTTCTGTGGCACAAGAAAATTTTGCATGAAAAGAAAACACTATTAGATTTTATGAAGCCTTCTATGTTGCACTGAATAATAATGTACTGTAATACAATTTGTTGTACATTTTATTAAACATTTTTCTTCTAAAGTACATGGTTTTCTTTAGTCTCTGGCAGGAAATGAACATAGTTTGTATGTAGAGTCCGTTAAGTAATATCATGGTTGGGTTAATCAGTAGAAAAATGTCTCTTACAACAACCTAAAACAAATACATACATCATATATGAACAAAAGAAAAATGCAATTACAGTTAATGTACATCGAATCACCTGCAGTGACAATAATTGCTTGGCATCTCCAAGCAATGCTTAGAACCAATTGTTCCGTGTATTCACGAGGAAGATATCTCCAGCTGCACTGAATTTGTGTTGACAGCTGTTTCAAAGTGAATTTTGCTTAGCTTGAAACAGTGTTAAGAATGTTTCCCTCAAAAAAGGTTAATAATTATTTTTCCTCTTTTGAACTCACTTTACTGATTGAGTCATGTTTTTCAAAGTCATCTATGTTCTTAACCAATTTATACATAGTGTGTTACTCACTTTTGTAAAAATGGCTTTGGTTTCCCCACACATTTAGATGCCACAGTATGACTCATTTTCAGACCTTTCAGATGGCTATAGAGAAACACAGCCTCAAAATGCAACATATAAACTACACTTATGTCTCTTCTTGTGTATCTCAGTCAAGAATTCAAAGTAAACTAATGCTTTGTGGAAATTAGAAGTGAACGAAGATTACCCACTGTTGAGCTGTAAAAGAACCAAGGTGATATTTTTTATCACCTGTGTGTAATGCTGACAATGCTCTTGCTTAACAAAGGTACTTATTTGAAAAATTGGACCCTGACTTACGTGAATTTGATTCGCATGGTTATCACTCGGCCTTACCTATCTCGTAAATCTGGGGTCTTACTGTATTTCAAAATATAGACATCCGTTTAATACTTCTACTGGGGATCTGACTGAAGCAAAGCTTACTCTACAGTTCCGTAAACACAGACCGCAATGTCCTAAGACACCATGGAAGTGATGGACAAGATCAAATCCCACACTGAGTATAATTATTTTTAGTTTGCCTTTAACTTAGTCTTCATGTCTCAATGATGTGAAGACTCACCAGAAATGACAAGTGGTTTGGATTCCACATTAAGATGTAGGTTTCTTTTCCCTGGTTGGATAACTGGGATACGTTAGGGACACACAAGTTACCAAAGTGGCATCCAATTGACATACATGCACCAGGCCACGAAATTATTATTATGACCATGGAAGTAACAGATAAGGGATTGGAGTAGTGGCATAAATACGTTGTATCTTATTACTGACTGTGCTACACACATCCAATAGCAATGAAGACAAATGAGCTGAATATACGTTCACAGATAAAAAATTCTTAAACAAAAAGTGCCCAATATGTGTGCTCTACAGACCTCTGTAAGTAAGAGGCAATCGGAATCTGGCCTTTTAAGAGGAGCATATAATTAATGTCAGTGATACTAACATAAATTTTCTGTTCTTCTGCTGTAAAATTCAAGTGTATGGTTTTGTCTTCAAATGTAACACTACTTCAGCTTGCACCTACCTATAATGCAGTCAAAAGTCACACTTTCATGCATATGTTTGCAACAAAATCCTCAAACAGAGTAGTTTGTATCCCTCAAATATCTGAACCTGAAATATCTGCTCATGACATCATTTTCCTTGTGTACTCTCTAAAATATCCAAGAAAGAAACCACAACATTTACAGATTATAAGCACAGCAATGTATCTGAACTTGCAACAGTGGCACAAAAATAGTTTTGGAGACTGTTTCCATTCAATTTCTGGACATTAAAGATAAATATAATTGATTTACTAGCAAACTAACTTGATTACATAATAAACAAGATCCACCAAAGGCCAGAAAACTGAAGAGAAAACCTGCATCTTGCTTAACAGATGAGCTAAAACAGCTCATGAATCTGAGAGACTTCTAAATGACATTCTACCCTTAAAAATCAAGCTGATTAAAATCAGAAGGGGAACAGACTCAATCAGAGAGAAATGATAACTCAGGCATGCCAATACATTAATCTACAACAGGCAGACCAGATGTGCCATGTAAAAACCTGTGTGATCTAAGTACAGGCAAAGTACACACTGCAATTGATCCCACTGTCCCAGTCAAGGAACTAAACTAGTACTTTACTTTAGTAACAACTATCACTGTACCGCAAACAAAACATGCACTTATTTGACTATTTCATGGAGGTAAATTACAGCAATCACAATAAATTATGTGTTAAGCTGGCAACATTGTTGAAAAGTACATCATGCATTTCGGATCAGCATCTCAGGTACAGGCTGGCATCACAGTCCAAATGATTAAGCTTATTATTGACTCACTACTGCTCATATCTTTCCTAGACCTTAAGATTCTTGTCTGCACAATATGGCAGAAACACTTGTTTCCATGAGAGCAAAATCTTTTCTGTCAAGCACTATCAGCCATCTTCTATAAATCCCTTTCATTATCAGCAGCCTGACCCTAGAATGATCTCTGTTATTATATCAGAAAACTAAATACCATATTGTGATTCAAAAGATAACCTCTGTTCTGTATGCATACCTTTACAATTAAGCACCTTAGCAGATATTCCTCATTTTTCAAACCGTCTAGCTAGTGCATACGAATTTCTCTCCCTCAGATCTCATTTTATCATAAAATCTCACTTTTGTACACTTATTTCGTCATCTACTGTTGGTTAACAGATTAGCTAAAACAGCTCGTGAATCTGAGAGATACTGCACATCAGACTTATAAATTATATTCTAACCTCAAAAATCAAACTGTTACATTTAGCATCACTAGTATCCTTGCCATTAGTTGTTAGTCACTACTATTATTCAAAATGGCACTAGATAAATACAAATCATCTTTCAAATAATTTTCAATTCTATATAATTTCATTACAACAAATCATATTAAAATATTATGTTTTTTAAATATGGTTATTACATGTAAAAACCTAAGATGATGTAAACGGCCCTCAAGGTCCTCATTTGATCAGGTTACACAAATAAATAAGTAAAACAATATAAACAAATAATATATACATGCACTATTGTATACAGAGAAAATAATTGTCTAATATACATATTGTTGTTATAATAACAACAATATCTGGTAGAGCCGAACTCAGAGAGGTGCTGAGTCAAGACAGAAGAACTGGGAACTGAATCTGTGTATGAGCCAAGAGCACAGAGATCACAACACCTCCTGAGTTCCCTTGCGATCCACTTAAGGCAAGCAGGAAGAAGTCAGGAGAGAAGAGCGGCTGGCGGTAATCTGATCACCCGCTCTCTGCAAATCAGTTCCTTGCTGATCACTCACTCTTTATTGAGCTGCTGAGTGCTACTTACTCTGTCACTCACGATGAACTGCTCAGACGACTGGTACAGTAGCTCTTGACGACTGCATCTTGTGCAACTCTCATTATCACTGATAATATATTCTGAGTGCAATGCTACTTCAAAGTGTAAGTACTAAGAGAAAACAGTACTCAACAACTCATTCCAAAATATGTAAATGTTTATTGGGCTTTGGAAATTTGAGGTTTTCTTTTCAAATCAAAAGTGGAAATGTAAGGCGGAAAAGTATTTTCTGTGTTAATAAATTTGATGAATTGATCTTCATCCACACACTTATTTTTTTCAAGACTGACAAAAGCTTAACACATTAGTAACATATGGAAATCCATGTGTACACATGGTCTAGAGTGCTTTTTTTGCAGCTTCGGAAACATTTCTTTCAGCATGCTGTTTGGGGCACCGTCACAGCAGCCTGCTACTAATTCTTTCTCCTGCTCACTGTCAGTAGAGAGAGATTTCAGATCAGATAAGCTACTGCTCCTTTTCCCAATTCACTGATTGCTTATTTCTTAGATGGTTCTAGCTCTTTGAATCAGTTCAGGAGCAGATCGCTCTTCTCTAGTGACCATTGTACTCTAATCTCCATTGTACTGGGTGGGATTCTTAAACTGTTCTGAACATATAAGTTATGTGCCTGTCTAGTTTTCCCCAAATGAAGGAAAGCACTGATACAAAACCTCTTGAAGACCAGTCAAAATACTACAAAATAAAACAGCTTAAAGCAAACCCATAAAAGGAACAAGTGTGTCCTTTACATCTGAGAAATGGTGAAACCACCCAGAAGTTTTCACCATCCACAAGTTAAAGATGGAATGGTCAGGGATTAAATTCGAACACTGTGACACTCCAAAATACATAGGAATAACAGTTGACAGACCTCTGATGTTCCAAAAATACTGTATGAATTTCAAATCAAAAACATCCACCAGGAACAACCTACTGAGAAAACTGGCTAGATAATAGTCAGGCAATCATGTTGAAGCGAACTTCTGCAATGGAATTATGCTACTCTGCTGCAGTGTATACCTGTCCTGTCTGGTATAAGTCAGCATATGCCAAACAGGTGGATATTGCCCTAAACGACACATGCTGGATTATAAAAGGCTGCTTGCAGTCAACTCCAGTCGAATGGCTCTACCAACTACCAGGAATTTCACCACCTCCTGTTCGAAAAGAAATAGCAGCAAATAGGGAAAGAATGAAACTGGAGCAGGAAAATACGCATCCCATACATGGGCAACAACCCTGCCCACATTGAATAAGATCACAGTAAAGTTTCCTCAGAACACCGGAAAAACTAATAACCACTGATGAAGAAGCCAGGCTGCTACTATGGGGGGCTGAGACACCCCCTCCCCCTTCCCCTCCCCTGGATTGGAAAAGATTTTCAGAATCTTTACCCCCTGGTCATGATGAGAATTGGCCAATCTGGAAGTCTTTGAATAGGCTGAGGTCAGGAGTGGACAGATCAAGGGTTAACATCGTAAAATGGGGATACACTGAAGAAAATAAAACCCAATGTGACTGCAGGGAAGAAGAGGTCGTTCAACATACGCTTCGGTGTCGACTGTGTCCAGCCACCTGCACAGAAGATGACCTTCACCAGGCAACAGAAAATGCACTGGAAGTGGCCAAATCTTTGTGAAAGATTATATAAACTGTGTTGATCTCTCAACAATTGTATAAACTGTGTTTTAGGTATGTTTCTGACTTATAATAATAATTAGGATAGAACTTTAATGATTGATTGTTTCTCAGTGTCAAACTATCATTCATACTAGCTACATTTCTTTTATTTATTTACTTCTCTTGGTCACTTCCATTTTCCTCCTTTGTAATTATTTACCCCTTCCTTTCATCTTGTTTATATTCCTACAGCTCTTATAATCCAATATACTCCTTTGTGATCCCCAAGAATGGAGAATTTTCCACTAAGCTAAACAGTAGCTGACCTACCTGCAGATGTTGCCGTTCTCTTTCAAATTGTGCACTAGCTTGCTCACGTTCTCTCAGTACAGCTAGCTCCCTGGCTTCCAGATGTGCTCTCTCTTGCTGCAATGCCATACGTGCATCGTCTGAATCAATCTTCTGCTGGGACAGTTGCTGCTCTAATTGTGAGATTAGGCCAAGTAGTCGTTTCTGCTCGGCCTCAGCTGCTTTTTGCTGTTTCTCCAAGATGACACGTGTGGCTGATATAAAGACATTAAAAGAACAATGTACACTGTCACAATTAATTGGGGATCATCTTCGAATGAATTACATATACTCACAAATAGATTATCCATTTTACAGAATCCTTTTCATTTCTGTCATACAAAATTTTAATTATCTACCCAAGAATGTAGTCACTGTAAATAAAGTCAACAAGTGACCATTTTCATGAATAACTAAGGGTATGGTTTTTAATTGTACAACTAATAATCAAAATAATAATAATAATAAGTTTTGCAGGATATGCTTCCTGCAACCACTCTAGAAGGAAAACAAAGACAGAGGATGAGATGGTCAGATGAAGTTAACCGACACCTCATGTTCTGTTATTACCAAGCAACAAACTTAGGAACCACACAACTGAATACAGATCACAAGTATACACAACATTTATTACCAGTTACCCAGAATTAAAAATTTTAACAGAACAATGACTAGCTGATCAGATCCATGTAATAATAAAAAATAACAGGATACTCCAGTCAGAATTAGAAAATATCAAACAACAAGTACAACAAATACTGGAACAAAATAATGTGCATTCAGAAGAAGAAGAAAATACAGTAATGGACTCAAACATCCCAGAGCATCAATTAAACAATCAGAGAAAAACGACAGCCACCAGAACAAGCACAAATAGAACATGAAGTGACACACATGTTAGATATAGAAGAAAAATTTCAGCTGACATATATAGAATACAAAGACACAAATACAGACATTAGAACACTCTTCCATAGACCACCAAATAACCCACAAGTCGAAACAACAGTAACAACTATCAACACAACACATATACAGACACCAAGTGTGGATGGATATGTGTGTGTGTGCGAATGTATACCCGTCCTTTTTTTTCCCCCCTAAGGTAAGTCTTTCCACTCCCGTGATTGGAATGACTCCTTACCCTCTCCCTTAAAACCCACTTCCTTTCGTATTTCCCTCTCCTTCCCTCTTTCCTGACGAAGCAACCGTTTGTTGCGAAAGCTAGAATTTTGTGTGTATGTTTGTGTGTCTATCGACCTGCCAGCGCTTTCGTTCGGTAAGTCACATCATCTTTGTTTTTAGATATAAATTATTTAACAGTTACATTGCAGACCCATACACATTCCCTGATACACTTACACATGAAATAACTTATCTGAAACCTAAAGATCAAGCAGACACAGCAAACCCAGCAAAATATCGCCCCATAACATGCCTACCAACAATATACAAAATATTAATTTCAGTCATTACAAAGAAATTAATGACACATACAACACAGAACAAAATTATAAATGAAGAACAAAAAGGCTGTTGCAAAGGAGCACGAGGATGTAAAGAGCAACTGATAATAGATACAGAGGTGACATATCAAGCTAAAACTAAACAAAGGTCGCTACACTACGCATACATTGATTATCAAAAAGCTTTCGATAGTGTACCCCATTCATGGTTACTACAAATATTGGAAATATACAAAGTAGATCCTGAATTGATACAGTTCCTAAACATAGTAATGAAAAATTGGAAAACCACACTCAATATCCAAACAAATTCAAATAATATCACATCACAGCCATTACAGATTAAGTGTGGAATATACCAAGGAGACTCATTAAGTCCTTTTTGGTTCTGCCTTGCTCTGAACCCGCTATCCAACATGTTAAATAATACAAATTATGGATACAATATTACTGGAACATACCAACACAAAATCACACATTTGCTATACATGGATGATCTAAAACTACTGGCAGCAACAAATCAACAACTCAACCAATTACTAAAGATAACATAAGTATTCAGCAATGATATAAATATGGCTTTTGGAGCAGACAAATGTAAGAAAAATAGCATAGTCAAGGGAAAACACACTAAACAAGAAGATTACATATTGGATAACCACAGCGACTGCATAGAAGCGATGGGAAAAACAGATGCCTATAAATATCTAGGATACAGATAAAAAATTGTAATAGATAATACAAATATTAAATAAGAACTAAAAGAAAAATATAGAGAAAGACTAACAAAAATACTGAAAACAGAATTGACAGCAAGAAACAAGACAAAAGCTATAAAGACTTATGCTATACCAATATTGACCTACTCATTTGGAACAATGAAATGGAGTAACACAGACCTAGAAGCACTCAATACACTTACACGATCACAATGCCACAAATATAGAATACATCACATACATTCAGCAACAGGAAGATTCACATTAAGCAGAAATGAAGGAGGAAGGGGATTTATCGACTTAAAAACCTACATTATGGACAGGTAGACAATTTAAGAAAATTCTTTATAGAACGAGCAGAAACTAGCAAAATACACAAAGCAATCACTCATATAAATACATCGGCTACATCATTGCAATTTCATAACCACTTCTACAACCCTTTAGATCACATAACATCAACAGATACGAAGAACGTAAATTGGAAAAAGAAACCACTACATGGCAAGCACCCATATCATCTAACACAGCCACACATCGATCAACACGCTTCCAACACATGGCTAAGAAAAGGCAATATATACAGTGAGACGGAAGGATTCATGATTGCAATACAGGATCAAGCAATAAACCAAGATATTACAGCAAGCATATTATTAAAGATCCCAATACCACAACAGATAAATGCAGACTTTGCAAACAACAAATAGAAACAGTAGATCACATCACAAGCAGATGTACAATACTAGCAAATACAGAATACCCCAGAAGACATGACAATGTAGCAAAAATAATACATCAACAACTTGCCATACAACATAAACTAATAAAACAACACGTTCCCACATACAAGTATGCACCACAAAATGTACTGGAGAATGATGAATACAAATTATACTGGAACAGAACCATTATAACAGATAAAACAACACCACATAACAAACCTGACATCATACTCACCAATAAAAAGAAGAAATTAACAGAACTAATTGAAATATCCATACCCAATACAGCAAATATACAGAAGAAAACAGGTGAAAAAATTGAAAAATACATCCAAATGGCTGAAGAAGTCAAGGACATGTGGCATCAGGATGAAGTTGACATTATACCAATTATACTATCAACCACAGGAGTCATACCACACAATATCCACCAGTACATCAACGCAATACAGCTACATCCAAACGTGTATATATATAACTACAGAAATCTGTAATTATTGATACATGTTCAATTATCCGAAAGTTCCTAAATGCAATGTAACATATACCGTACAGTTAAAAGGAAGTCACGCTTGATCAAGGTCCGCGTCACTTTCCATTTTTAACCAGACATAATGTCTGAGAAAGGAAAGATAATAATAATAATAATAAGTATTATTATTATTATTTAATTAATTTTTAATTAATATCAGTTCCAGTGTAATTTTTACTTCATCTTTATGTTGTTCTACGCATTACTCTTTATTACTTGCATCACCATTATCTCCTATCCCTAATACATAAACAAAAGTTCACCACCCCCTTCAAGTTACAGTTAAATCATTGAAAAAGACATGGGGATAATCAAGAGTAGGAAATACAGCAGTAAATCTAGCTACTCGCAAGGGGGGGAAAAACTGCATTTGCCAATACTAGGGAGTTGACTAATTGCCAGTACTAGGGAGTTAACAAGGTCAGTGGATTTGTCTAGTTGATCAAGCAGGAAACTCTTGTCACCATTTTTGTTGTTCAGAAGTTCCATTACTATTTTTATGGGACAAAGGTAAATCTTATAATGGACCATAAACCAATTTGTGCTTCGTTTGGCACAGGTACTCTATTTATTACCAACCAATATCCCTGCATATAATGAGGATATCTACTCAATGTTAATCTCCACTTCAGTTCCACAAAATCAATGAGATTTATCAACGACATAGAACTTCAACAGATTTTGGACACTTTTCAAATTACAGCCATGGAGGTGGTAACAGCAACACAAGATGATCCTCTCCACTGCCAAGTTTCAAGTTTTACACAGCACAGATATCCTTAGCACTCCCCCCCCCCCCCCCCCCCCCCCCCCTTCCCCCCACCAGTCAAATCTCCAAACATATACTTCAGTCACACAGCAGTTATAGGTCTCACAGGATATGCTGCTCTGCACAACAGTGAATACCAGATAGTGGTCACAGAAGTGCTATGTCCCTGTATCCTATGCAGTGACAAAAGAGACACCACCATGGAAGTTTTCATCTTGACCACCTTTGTGACAGTGGGGTAGTGCCCATATCAGTTAGGATGGGCTGTTTTTGAGTGACAAGCAGATCATTGTGCTGGACACGTTCTTACACTTCCGATACATGATGTGCACCAACAGCACATCAATTGCTACCAAGACCGTCTTAGAGAAGATGTTCATCACTGAGGATACCCCATACACACTCGTATCAGGTAATGGTCTTCAATTTATGCCTGGTCTGTTTCAGGACTTCTGTAATAGAAATGATAGCTCGCATCTCATCACAGTACTGGCTTTGACTGGTACAGCTGAAAACTTTGTGTGAACATTTAAATTGCAGATACAGTTGAAGAAAGTGGGGTCACCTCTCAACAAACAGGACACCCTTACCCACTTTCTGACACTTTACAGGTCAATTTCAGTCAAAGAAAAGCTAGCAATGGAGATTTTCCACAGCCACTTTCTCATGTATTACTGCATTTGATACTCCCAGCACCATACCCAACTGAAGTCCTCACTATAGAGTTAGCGTACCAGTATGGCACACACTTTGGGGGAGCTCCTTGATGGATCGTCTCCTGGAATCATCTTGGCTATACATGGCTGAGTGATGTATGAGGTGGACAGTGATTGGACCCACTTCATTTGCCACACTAACCAACACCCATTATGGATGCCCGAGATATTTTAAGTACCACCACCAAATGCTAGCACCTCAAAGCACACACAAGGAAGTCATAGGCTCCTGTTAGCCTTCTGGCATCAGCCTTAAACACAAAAAAAAAAAAACCTGCCAGATCTGCTGGGCTCCAGCACCAACTGTGGACATGCCACTACCTGATGTAGAGATACAGCTGCTGGCACATGAGCACACTGAAATGGAACCCCCCCACCACCACCACTTTCGACCTCTTTGCTCATCTACTAGAGAAGCTTCCACCACAGACTGATCATTTTGAACCATACCATCTGGTTTTAGTGGAGGGGAGGGAGGGGCTTGGGGGGGGGGGGGGGAGAAGGGGATCTACCATTCTGTGAGGATGGTAGTGGGTCACCTGCCATCTATAAAATAATGTTAAGTTAAAAGGAAATCTGGCAGGAGGCATCCAGCTATGGGTCATCACTGGAGAAAAATACTTATTGGAACTATGGAGAAATTGGTCCACAATGACACCACCAGATAGCGCACTGCTCATATCACATGTATTGATCCTGTGGTACAGAGGACACTGATATAAGTGGTACCGCCTGACAGAAATGGACTTTGCAACTGGATCAGAAGTTTCTGTGACTTCAACTACAGCGCCACTAGGACCCAGTAATGTTATGATGGCATATGAGTGTGGGTCTCTGGACTGGACTGATTGTCTACATACTGTGGATGAAATTGACTTATGATTATGGACTGGAGAGGAGCCTTTCAGACCATGTTTTGTGCTAGCCTGTATTGACCAGTATGCTCTGCTGACTTTGCATTCATTTGTGTATGTGAACTGTTATTGGTTTGTGGCAATAAATGCTGCACATTGTTGTGAATAGTGAGAAAATCTACAGATTTATCACAGATAGTTTACCAGAATATGACAAATAAGAAACTTGTTGAATGCCATTTTGGAAAAAACATATTACTTGACTGGTTTCCTGTGAAGAATTTATCATGTAAAATGGAGGTCTGTTGACACTATTGTCCTATTTGGTCAATCAACCACCAGTTTCCTTACTACTAAACAACAGTTGCAGAACTGTCCAATATTGTTCTCCTTAACTGCAATGGGCTTGATCTTGTAGCAGCAATGTACACTGGAAACAATTATTAATGATATAGGTTCAAAGGTGTGATGCAGGAGTGTTAAATGGGTGAGTCTATGGGCCATCTCCAAGATGCCCAGGTGCCTGGATGCTCCCGAGATTGTTTCCTGGCCACTAGCATGCAAGGTGAGAACCTACAGGATGTCCCAAACCCATGCATGGCATCCTGCTTTGATGGGCAATCTATGCTCATTTTGGTATTAGTCTGAATCAAGCAGTCACCACAGTTTACGTGTATCATAACTTTACCAAGCAAACTCCATGGATCAAATCATCTTGATGACAACCACATTGATTTGCATGTGGGCCACCTCCTTCCAGGTTTTAATTCTCATCCTGTTACAGTGTCATCCCATACTCAGTTTTTAATGGAGGCAATAAAAATTAAAATATTCCTTTAAAAACAAGCATCACACCATAATTAAAAAATATGAAAGCAGCTACAGCTGGCATAATAATAAGACTATATACAAAAAAATATAATAATAAGGCTACTGGGGTCATTACTCTTGTGTTGAGCTTTTGTAAGCAAACTATCATTCCAACATAGTCATATCTTTCAACATTTTAAGTTACATGCCCACACTGTTGAATGCAGATGGGTATTATCACTGTGTTTTTCACTTTGTTGCAGATTATGCACCAACAGTCCAGGTTAGGATGAGTTCCACAGCATTACTATTAAGTGAAAGCATGATTTAATAATGTAAAAAGTGTGTAAATTGTTTTATAAAAGTGCACTCTGAGAATAGCTTGTGAACAGGAAGGAACTGGTTAAACGACTGCTATATACACACATTCATGTGGTACTGCCAGGCCAACAACAGCACGAACTCTGAAATATCGCCTTAATAAGGTCAGACGAAAAAATTTATTCATCCATGTTGGAACTGAATCAGAGACAGTAATATCTGGAGCCTTGAGTAACTAGTGTGGGGCATACGAGGATTATAACTGCAACAATGGACTATGAAATAGTCTGCCATGACCACTAATAAAGCAATGTGTATAAAATTGTGTAAAATGTAACTGAGTACTTTGGATGAAGTACTTTCAGAATATAAGAGTGTTCATAACTTGTGGAATTTTATTGAGCCCATCCTTCAACAGTGTAGTGTATTGAAGTTGCATGTGGCATATGGAAGCAGCATAGCATGTGGCTGCACTGTGAATGCAAAAGTCTACCTCCACATCTACATTTACATTCTGTGAACCACTGAAGTGCATGGCAGAAGGTACATTCCACTGTACCAGTTATTAGAGTTTTCCCCTGCTCCATTCACATATGGAGTGCAGGAAAAATGGTTGTTTGAATGTCTCTGTGTATCATGTAATTTTTCTAACTTACCTTGTGATTCATATGGGAGTGACATGTAGGAGGTTGCAGTATATTCCTAGAGTCTTCATTTAAAGCCAGTTATCCAAACTTTGACAGCAGACTTTCTCAGGATAGTTTCTGTCTATCTTTAAGAGTCTGCACATTCACTTGTTTCAACATCTCTGTGGCACTCTCTCCTGGATCTAAAGAAACTGTGACCATTTGTACTGCCCTTCTCAGAATACATTTAACATCCCTGCCAGTCCCATTTGGTGCGAGTGCCAAACCCCTCAGAAACATTCTAGGATTGGCCACATGAGTGATTTTTAGGCAATCTCCTTTGTAGACTGATTGCATTTCCCTATTATTCCACCAGTAAACTAAAGTCTGCTACCTGCTTTACCCATCACAGAGTCCATGTGATCGTTCCAGTTCATGTCCCTAGTAAGTGATACACCCAAGTGTTCGTATGAGGTTACAGATTCCAACTGTGACCCACTAATATTATATTCATAGGATACTAGGTTTTTCTTTGTTTTGTGAAGCGCATCATTTTTCACTTATTAATGTTTAAAGCAAGCTGTGAATCCTTGCTCCACTTTGAAATCTTCTCAATGTCTGACTGAATATCTGTACATCTTTATTTGAACTGAATTTTGTTTGCAGGCAATTGCATCATCCATAAAAAGTCTGAGGATACTATGATTAATGTCCGCAGGATCATTAATATACAAGGGTCCCAACATGCTTCTCTAGAGTACACCCAAAGTTACTTCTCCATCTGTCAATGACTCTGCATCCAAGATAACAAGCTGCATCCTCCCTTATCAAAAAGTCCTATATGCCTTATGATTGTACCTTTGATAATAAGTATAGGTGTCATACTGTGTCAAATGTTTTTCAGAAATTGAGAAATATTGCATCTACCTGACTGCCTTGATCCATAGCTTCCACAATGCCATGTGAGAAAAGTGTCAGTTGGGCTTCATATGATCTACGTTTTCTAAATCATTGCTGGTTGGCATTGAGGAGGTCATTCTGTCTGTGATACCTCATTACGTTTGAGCAAAGATTCTACAAGAAATGGATGTCAAGGATCTGGACAGTAGTTTTGTGGATCACTTCTGCTACCCTTCTTGTAGGCAGCTGTGACCTGTGCTTTCTTCTAACATCTAGGCACAATTTTTTGTTCGAAGGATTTATGGCAGATTATAGTTAACAGAGGAGCTAATTCAGATGCAAAATCGGTATAGAATTCAATAGGGATGCAAATGAGCACTGGAATTTTGTAGAATTTTAATGATTTAAGCTGTTTCTCAATGCCACTGACACTAATACCTATTTCACTCACCTTTCCAGTGGTATGAGAACCAAGTTGGAGCAATACTACTGGGTTTTCCTTTGTAAAGGATTATTTGGAAACAGAATTAAGCACTTCAGCTTTTGATTTGCTACTTTCAACTTCAATTAATCTCGTCCAATAGTGACTGAATACTACCTTCGGTGCTACTAATAGCCTCATGGATGACCACAATTTCTTTCGGTTTTGTGAAAGATCATTTGAGAATATTCTGCTGTGGTAGTCACTGAAGGTTCCACACGTTGCTCTCTTGACTGCAGAAAGCATTTCCTTCAAAATGTCTATCTATAGTTCTAGGCTTTGTTTTATACCTCGACTATCTCCAACTGTGTTTGAGTGACATTCTCACACTCTTAAAATTGTGAAGCCCATATAATTTGTTTGTGTACAGATAGGAAATCTATAACCACATGCAATTGTAAGTGATTAGAACTTCAAAAGGGTACAATATTCCACAAATATTTCACATCATTCGGCAACAAAGTGATGACAGACATGGAAACAAATAGCATACCTTGAAGTTCCTTTTCTTTTGCTTCTAGTGCTGCTGTCTTTGCATCCTGTAGTGCAATGCTTTCTCCGGAAAGCTTCTCTCCTATTATCTGAATGTCTTGTGCATTCTGCCCCATTTTTTCCAAAGCAATGTTCAAAACACTGAAAAAAAAGAAGGTTCATAATCATTCTATGTGACACCAATGTTCCCTGCCTCTTACCTAGATAATTTTTGACCTGATTTTCTTTCATGTGCTAATTAAGAAAACAATATTTAAAAAGTAAACAGATGAGAAGGAAGCACTAGTAGTTTGAGTAATGTCTTTCCTTATTTTCTTGAAGTTAATGTTTCAAATATAATGAGCTCAATGCCAATAAATTTTGTATTCATATCTATATGAGAATAGATCATTAATCACCAAATTTTTGACAGAGCACTAAGAAGAAGTGTCCATTCGGACCTAGTAATCCAGTCTTACAGACATATTTACACTCCTTCCCTGATTTTCTTTTGCTGCACTTAAATATTACATTCTAACAGAAAAAAATCTAACATGTCTTACATCATCTTTCATACACTTGTTCCACCACTCCTGTCTACAGCTTTTTTAATACCACCCCCATGATGAACATGAGTCTTCACTCATCATTAACAAATAAATATATTTTCACTTTAGTGATAATATAAGGAATTAATGTTTTCAAAAATTAAAAAAAAGTGTCAAGATATTTACAAAAGAGCATAAAGGATTACAAGGAAATGGTAACAAACTTTAAGCAATAGCTAAGCATACCTGGAGTATGAGCGAATTTCCCCCAAAGCTGCAAGCTCTGCATTACGGAAAACCTGCACATGTTCTAATGCTCCAGTGTGTTGGTTTCTCATTGCTTCTATATCCTGCTCATATTTCTGTTTGATTGCTGTTAATTCTGTATCATGGGTTCTTTTCAACTCGGTGATGAATTCCTACAGTAAAACATTGACACTGGGTGACTATTAATGCTAGAAATGACTAAGAAATGAAAACTATTACTACTTAGCTACGAAGTTTATGTCAGTCAGTCCTCACAGAAACTGTTTAATGGCTGTACTGGTTTTAACTAACTAGTCATTATCAACAGCCAATAAACACTTCCAAGTCAATGGCTGCAACAAAGCATGCTAGGATCCAACATTTCCGTGAGACTCTTTCTAGAGTCCTCTAGTAGGAGCAGCTTGGAGATTTTGACTCCTAGCAAGCTTTAACAAAGAAGTGTTTATGGGAGTATTGATAATCTATAGTCAGCTGAAATTGGTGTAGCCATTTAGTTCAGATTAGATTAAATTCAGTTTTCTTTCCATAGACCCAAAAAATGAGACGATTCTCTTGGGTGTGGAACATGTCATAATTTAACAGTTTATGTGTGTGCTGACTGAAATAAATTTTAACTTAAAAATGATGTGCTTGCTAATGCCCTTCTTTGATGGATTATAAACAATTTCATACCTAGATTTCGGTACACTTAAATTAGTTGACTAAGAGGACATATGTTCTCCACATACTGTACAGGACACTTGGTAGAAGGAGGCACACAAATATATGATCACTTACTCCTCTCCCCTCCGTTTCACAACAGCAAAAACGAGATTGAGGAATAGATGTCACTCTAGCCACAACCTTGGAAATATGAAACAGAATACTCACATTCCTAACAATTCCTTGAGAAATCATTCAATATGCAACCGTAAGCTCACATTAGCAAAAACACCACTCTTGTTTGAACATTGTTGTTGTTGTCTTCAGTCCTGAAACTGGTTTGATGCAGCTCTCCATGCTACTCTATCTTCTGCAAGCTTCTTCATTTCCCAGTACTTTCTGCAACCTACATCCTTCTCAATCTGCTTAGTGTATTCATCTCTTGGTCTCCCTCTACGATTTTTACCCTCCACACTGCCCTCCAATGCTAAATTTGTGATCCCTTGATGCCTCAGAACATGTCCTACCAACCGATCCCTTCTTCTGGTCAAGTTGTGCCACAAACTTCTCTTCTCCCCAATCCTATTCAATACTTCCTCATTAGTTATGTGATCTGCCCATCTAATCTTCAGCATTCTTCTGTAGCACCACATTTCAAAAGCTTCTATTCTCTTCTTGTCCAAACTATTTATTGTCCATGTTTCACTCCATACATGGCTACACTCACTCCATACAAATACTTTCAGAAACGACTTCCTGACACTTAAATCTACACTCGATGTTAACAAATTTCTCTTCTTCAGAAACGCTTTTGTGCCATTGCCAGTCTACATTTTATATCCTCTCTGCTTCGACCATCGTCAGTTATTTTGCTCCCCAAATAGCAAAAATCCTTTACTACTTTAAGTGTCTCATTTCCTAATCTAATTCCCCCAGCATCACCCGACTTAATTCTACTACATTCCATTATCCTCGTTTTGCTTTTGTTGATGTTCATCTTATATCCTCCTTTCAAGACACTGTCCATTCCGTTCAACAGCTCTTCCAAGTCTTTTGCTGTCTCTGACAGAATTACAATGTCATTGGCGAACCTCAACGTTTTTATTTCTTCTCCGTGGACTTTAATACCTACTCTGAATTTTTCTTTTGTTTCCTTTATTGCTTGCTCAATATACAGATTGAATAACATCAGGGATATGCTACAATCCTGTCTCACTCCCTTCCCAACCACTGCTTCCCTTTCGTGTCTCTCGACTCTTATAACTGCCATCTGGTTTCTGTAAAAATTGTAAATAGCCTTTCACTTACTGTATTTTGCCCCTGCCACCTTTAGAATTAGAAAGAGAGTATTCCAGTCATCATTGTCAAAAGCTTTCTCTAAGTCTACAAATGCTGGAAATGTAGGTTTGCCTTTCCTTAATCTATTTTCTAAGATAAGTCGTAGGGTCAGTATTGCCTCACGTGTTCCAACATTTCTGCGGAATCCAAACTGAGCTTCGCCAAGGTCGGCTTCTACCAGTTTTTCCATTCGTCTGTAAAGAATTCACGTTAGTATTTTGCAGCTGTGACTTATCAAACTGATAGTTCGGTAATTTTCACATCTGTCAACACCTGCTTTCTTTGGGATTGGAATTATTATATTCTTCTTGAAGTCTGAGGGTATTTCACCTGTCTCATACATCTTTCTTACCAGATGGTAGAGTTTTGTAGGACTGGCTCTCCCAAGGCCGTCAGTAGTTCTAATGGAATGTTGTCTACTCCCGGGGCCTTGTTTCGACTCAGGTCTTTCAGTGCTCTGTCAAACTCTTCACGCAGTATCGTATCTCCCACTTCATCTTCATCTACATCCTCTTCCATTTCCATAATATTGTCCTTAAGCACATCGCCCTTGTATAGACCCTTTATATACTCCTTCCACCTTTCTGCTTTCCCTTCTTTGCTTAGAACTGGGTTTACATCAAAGCTCTTGATATTTATGCAAGTGGATCTTCTTTCTCCAAAGGTCTCTTTAATTTTCCTGTAGGCAGTATCTATCTTACCCCTAGTGAGATAAGCCTCTACATTCTTACATTTGTCCTCTAGCCATCCCTGCTTAGCCATTTTACACTTCTGTCGATCTCATTTTTGAGACGTTTGTATTCCTTTTTGCCTGCTTCATTTACTGCGTTTTTATATTTTCTACTTTCATCAATTAAATTCCATATTTCTTCTGTTACCCAAGGATTTCTACTAGCACTCGTCTTTTTACCTACTTGATCCTCTGCTGCCTTCACTACTTTATCCCTCAGAGCTACCCATTCTTCTTCTACTGTATTTCTTTCCCCCATTCCTGTCAATTGTTCCCTTATGCTCTCACTGAAACTCTGTACAACCTCTGGTTCTTTCAGTTTATCCAGGTCCCATCTCCTTAAATTCCCACCTTTTTGCAGTTTCTTCAGTTTTAATCTACAGTTCATAAACAATAGATTGTGGTCAGAGTCCACATCTGCCCCTGGAAAGGTCTTACAATTTAAAACCTGGTTCCTAAATCTCTGTCTTACTATCATATAATCTATCTGCTACCTTCTAGTATCTCCAGGATTCTTCCATGTATACAACCTTCTTTTATGATTCTTGAACCAAGTGTTAGCTATGATTAAGTTATGCTCTGTGCTAAATTTTACCAGACGGCTTCCTCTTTCATTTCTCTCCCCCAATCCATATTCACCCACTATGTTTCCTTCTCTCCCTTTTCCTACTCTCGAATTCCAGTCACCCATGACTATTAAATTTTCGTCTCCCTTCACTACCTGAATAATTTCTTTTATCTCATCATACATTTCGTCAATTTCATCATCATCTGCAGAGCTAGTTGGCATATAAACTTGCACTACTGTAGTAGGCATGGGCTTCGTGTCTATCTTGGCCACAATAATGCGTTCACTATGCTGTTGGTAGTAGTTTACCCACACTCCTATTTTTTTTATTCATTATTAAACCTACTCCTGCATTACCCCTATTTGATTTTGTATTTATAACCCTGTATTCACCTGACCAAAAGTCTTGTTCCTCCTGCCACCGAACTTCACTAATTCCCACTATATCTAACTTTAACCTATCCATTTCCCTTTTTAAATTTTCTAATCTACCTGCCCGATTAAGGGATCTGACATTCCACACTCTGATCCGTAGAACTCCAGTTTTCTTTCTCCTGATAACGACGTCCTCCTAAGTAGTCACCGCCCGGAGATCCGAATGGGGGACTATTTTACCTCTGGAATATTTTACCCAAGAGGACACCATCATCATTTAACCATACAGTAAAGCTGCATGCCCTCGGGAAAAATTACAACTGTAGTTTCCCCTTGCTTTCAGCCATTCGCAGTACCAGCAGAGCAAGGCCGTTTTGGTTAATGTTGCAAGGCCAGATCAGTCAATCATCCAGACTGTTGCCCCTGCAACTACTGAAAAGGCTGCTGCCCCTCTTCAGGAACCACACGTTTGTCTGGCCCTCTTAACAGATACCCCTCCGTTGTGGTTGCACCTACGGTACGGCCATCTGTATCGCTGAGGCACGCAAGCCTCCCCACCAATGGCAAGGTCCATGGTTCATGGGGGTAGGTTTGAACATTATATATGCTAATTACCTGCAAGTGAGCCAAACGAAGTTCAAAATGTTGTTGATGCTTTAAAGTTTCCTTCTGGAAGTATTCCTCTTGTGTTTCTAAGCTTTTCTGCAGAGTAGATAACTGTCTCCTGAAAGAAACAGATATTTTCATGACAGTATAATTTTTTTACAATAAAGCTTTAACATAATTCAATTTTTAGAAATTACTTGTAAGAATCTTCCAAAAGCTGCATTTCTTGAACATGTCGGTTTTTGAGGGATTCAATGATTTCTTCCAAACTCTTCTTTTCTTGCTCCCACCTCAATGTATCTGGCTGAATTAGTACTTCTTCCTGTGAATTTGGTAAGAAATTTGAAATGAATTCTAATGATAACAATGTGACCACACACAACTATAAGAAGTAACTGAAATGAAAGAAAATGAATATGATGCTAAGAAGAAACATTTTCATGTTAACAGCAGGTTTTAAAAATATCTTCAGTTTTGAATGCAGCGTTCTAAGACATAACACTGAAATGTCCACATGGTGATGCAAGAACGATACAGCAAGTCAAAAACATCTCTAATAATTTTCTCATATTCTAGAAGTTATTTAAAAAAATAAAGAAAAAATAAATTAGGCAAAGAAACAGTTACAGAAAAAAGAAAACAGAGAAATATTGTGCTATGATACAAATTATTATCTACTTTATTTGCTTTGACATCGAGTTTCACAGTCAAACCAATGAGACTTTATCATCTCCCATTTTAACTTTTGATAGTATAGTTGCTGGTCCAATATGTTATCATCTAACATTATAGCTCCCCTGAAGAGAACATTTCTGTTATCATACAGAACTACAAACTGTTTTATTTTTGCTTTTTCATTGTTTGTTTGCAAGAGTGAGAGCTAAATCATCTAAAACTGAATTTGATTATGTACATTGCTACTGTACAGATCAGTTTTGCTTCTTTATTACAGCTGTTTTTTGTCTTGTCTGAATGATGCCATTTGAAGTGTCATTATTGATCAATAACTCAAATACATTTCACAAAATTATTACAAAAACATTTCAAAACTGAACTGTTACCTTAGTCTCTGGATATTTTTTCTCTTCTCTTGGAGGGATGAAGGAAGGTTGAGGCAGACTTTCAGGAATCAGTGGTTGAGCTGAAAGAGCCTGAAGGAAAATTAAAAATGGACTAAATGAACTATCATACTCAATTTCTTTATACAATACTCTCAGTTTATCACTAAAAAATAAATCTCTTCAGATTTTTATAAATATAATGAACATATTCAATTGCTTTTGAATGAATAATACAAAAGAAAAATAAGTTTTTGAGGTTTGCTACTTTTTATATCGACATCATGCATGTGTAGTTGTCTGTGCAGAAACCTTTCATTTCCTTTTAATCCTTTCTTTTTTTCTAAGAAGAAATTCTCAGCTGTAGAAAAGGACAGAAAACATATTTTTATGTTCTGTGAAAAATATACTTTATTATTACAATACTTACATGTGGTTTAATATATTTCTTCAGGAATTTGATATATAAGACCATTAAGACTAAGCACATTACTTTGCACCTAACACAATTTTTGTACTCAGTATTAAATATCCAAGACAGACAAAAAAGTAGCAGATTCCATAAATGGAGTACTATTGTCATAAACTAACAGAAACTACTGTTGTAAATCAGAAATATAAAACTAGGCATTTCTTTTATGTTCTATACAATTTCATTAAAATGACAATACATTTCATAAAATAAGATTTTGTATGGTGGCACTACTGGATCAAAGCTAATGTAATTACTTATGGGTGTCTATTCCCTCTGATTACCTACCTCCTTCCTATATATCATTAAGTTTAACTACACAGTCAAGTTCAGGATAAAATTAATCAATTCAAAGCCCTGGTGGTGTAAGAAAAGTTTCAGTGTCAGAGTACTGCTGATGAGGTGAGGAAAGGTAGCAGATTATTGTAATTTATCATCTGATTTATTAGACATGCGTAATTATAATGGCAGGTACTACTTTTGTAATTGCAATGTCATGTTAATGCAAAACATATTTAACACTAACATTCTTGCAGCTATTATGTAGATATTGTTGTGTAGCTGACATAATGGATACGTGTTATCGAGTATAGTCAAACTCCACATGGAATAACTGCTGCCATCTGAAAATTAATTTTATGAGTATGCAACTACAGTAGTCTCATTTAAATTGTGTATTATAATTTGATTTGATTTTTTGTAATTTAAAGACTGACTGCTTTTATAAGTATGAATGAAAAAAAAAATAATTTGAAGGCAATGTCCCCAACATTATCACCAACTGTCAGCTAGTACTTACATCTTTGTATACTTTTTCTGATCCAAGTTGTTAGTTGATGCCTTGATTCAGGTATAGATTTTTTTACTTACACTGAACCTTGTCTTGCAAATTCTACATTTTTTTCTTTGGACTTCTTAAAAATGCTGTTTAATTTTCCATCTGTTGTAGCTCGATGTTATGTAACACCTGCCATTCCTCATGTTCCTTCAATCTTATTGCAGATATCTGATAATGGCAGTAGTTGGAATGTTGTAATAAATAATGAGATTTATTAAGTGATCTAGATGGTTTTATTCACAAAATACTCTAAGCCGAGAAGTTGAAGAAGCTAGCCACTATTCAACACCGAGTATGGCCAGATGTAATCTGCAATTCATGTCAACATAAATGATGCCGGCTTAAGTTTGCATAGTGAAGATGCGTACTTTTGTGTGTGAAGTGGCAGCACAGCTTGTTATATGCAGCCTTGCCCCCAGAACTGACTGCAGTCTTCTGGTGTAAAACTAATTGGAGTGCTTAAATCAGAGGCTCTGCAATTCTGTGACACCCTCGACTCAGATTTCTTGATCTTTGCTATGAGTAATTAACTAGATAGTCCCTCTGAAAAGAAGTGGGTCTATGTACAAACTGTTTGTGTACATGAGAGATTTTAGGTTACAAAAACTCCTCTGTAGAGCCAATGAAGAGTTCAGCAGAGTAAACCACAGAGTCAAGAGCAGATTACCCGTGTTTGTAACAGAGGGAATACATATCCTTGTTGATCCTACTAGTCAGACATGGTAACATAAATTACAGGATGAAAACTTATGTCGTATGCACAGAACAATGAAAATGTTGCAATGCCCTACCTCCAAGTATAATGTTATACGTTTTTGTTGATCAACAAGGGCATCGTCAAGTTTCTTCTGCCTCTCAATTTGTTGAGCAATGAGGAACTGTAATTGCTGTTCTTGCTGCTGCAGAAGTGTAGTCTGTCTCTGTACCAGGTGTGCTGTTTTCTCCTCATGCTGGCGTAACTGCAAGGCAATAGAGAGGCTTGCTTCCTGCCTGAACAAACTAGCAGCCACAGCACTGTCAATATTGCTGGTGAGTGGGATGGGTGTAGGAGTTTCTGTCATAGGAGATGGAATTCAAAAATGTTAGTAATTGACAAAAATTATACCCTCCTACTTGTATGCTTAGCAGAACAATGAAAACAAGCATCTCTGAGTCAATATTTTCAGACTCTTCATTATATAAATAAAAGGCCAATCTATCATTACATATTACAAATATTTACTTCAATATTCAATGAGTGCCTCAATGCTACACAACAGCTCTGTTCTACTTTTGGTGTTAGGACTACTTGACAAAACACCTACAAGCCTTGGACATAGGTGCTAATGTTAAAAGGAGTAGGAAAATATGACAAATGTACCCGTATTTGTGTCCTTGGCAGAGATTCTTAATGAATAAATGCTGCCTTTGCAAAGAGTACATCTGCATCTGTAAACTGCTACTGAATGTTTCTACTCATTTGTAAGGGCACCAAATTCAAAGTTTACAGAAAGGTGAATAATACATTACACTGTTAAAGTACTACTGTTTCATTTACTGTCAGCTGGGAGTACTATAACCAGCATTCTTTACAAGTAATTTAAAAAGGGCTGTGTCAATATGCAAATCACTAAAATTGTGCTCCAATTAATTTTCAATGAAAAATAGCTGCTGAAATTCATCCTCATCTGCTTACAATGGAACTGTTACGAAAGGACAAAACTACAAGGGTCACTCCAAAAGAAATGCAGACTATTTTTGTAAAGTACAGTTTCCATTCTGCATGCTTCAAAGTTTTACAGTGTGGAGATACATCCTTCCCACTTGTTTTCCTACTTAGTTCAATCTGTTCCCATGAGTGGCGCTGTCACAGCATGTCTTCAAGATGGCTGTTACACTTGATGTTTGTCAGAAGCAACGTGCTGTCATAGAATTCCTGTGGTGTGAAAATGAGACAGTGAGAAACATCCACAAGAGGTTGAAAAAGGTGTATGGAGATGCTACTGTCGATCGCAGTACAGTTAGTAGGTGGGCAAGCAGGCTACATGATGAAAGCGGGCACGGCAATATTGAGGATTGTCCTCGCAGGGGCATGCCTCGTACTGCACACACTCCAGACAATATGCAGGGAGTTAACGAATTGGTGACTGCCGACAGATGCAGCACAGTGAACGAATTGTCACGCTACGTTGGGTAGGGGAAGGAAGTGTTTGCAGAATACTGAAAGTGTTGGCGTTAAAAAAGGTTTGTGCCAAGTGGGTTCCCAGGATGTTGACAGTGGCTCACAAAGAAACAAGAAAAACGGTATGCAGCGAACTTTTGGAACAGTACGAGAATGGTGGAGATGAATTTCTTGGAAGAATTGTGACAGGTGAGTGAAACATGGCTCCATAATTTTTCACCAAAGACGAAGAGGCAATCAGTGGAGTGGCATCATGCAAATTCATCCAAGAAAAAAAAATTCAAAAAGCACACCTTCTGCTGGAAAAGTTATGGCTACGGTGTTTTTCGATTCCTAAGGACTCTTGCCTGTGGAAATCATGCCAAGTGGAACCACCAGAAATTCTGGTGCATATGTAACGACACTGAAGAAACTTCAAGCTCGACTGAGTCGTGTTCGGCCACATCGGCAAAATCAGGATGTTTTGCTGTTGCACGACAATGCATGGCCACATGTCAGTTAAAAAACCATGGAAGTGATCACAAAACTCAGATGGACAACACTGAAACACCCGCCTTACAGTCCTGACCTGGCTCCATGTGACTATCATCACTTTGGGAAACTGAAAGACACTCTTCATGGAACAAGGTCTGAAGACAATGACTCCTTTGTGCACGCTGCCAAACAGTGGTTCCAACAAGTTGGTCCAGAATTTTAGCGCGCGGGTATACAGGTGCTGGTTTCAAGATGGCGTAAGGCAGTTGAGAGGGATGGAAATTATGTGGAGAAATGAACATATTGTTCCTAAAGGATGTATCTACACACTGCAAATATGTAGAATAAAAGATGGATTAAAAAAAAGTAGTGTGCATTTCTTTTGGAGTGATCCTTGTATGTTACAAACTAAAAGAGAGAAAAAATGTTTGCTATGAGAATGGAATAGGAGGCACCTATAATCACTGATGAAATCATCTGAATTTTTGGAGCCTAGCTCAGCTACTTGAAACTACGCGCACATTAACTGCCAAAATGTTGACTGCAAGGCTACATCTAAAACAAATTGATTCAGCGAATGGAAGTCTTACCGAATGTGTTGTATCATCCAGTCTCACACTAAGTGACTTTATGCTGAATCTTCTGTTGGAAATTTAGCTGTGTAGAAAGACTTCTACAGATGATGATGCTGATTATGGTATTCAAGAAGCAGTGATAAAGTAGGTGAGAGTGCATACGCAACCCATTTACAATACTTAAATACCTAGCCACACAAAATGCATAATCAGTGTGTTGATTGTGTGGAAAAATAAGTAAAGATACACGTACATCATACTGATATGAAAATATAAAAAAAAAAAACAGAAAGTCCTGGATGTAATAAGAAGCTTGCGCATGCACATGTGCATGTGCATTTTCTATTTTGGAAGGACTTTGCCCAAAAGCTTAATATTTCAGTCTTTTTCATTGTATCTGTCTGTGGCTCGATGCCTCATCTATGAGATGAGTAGCAATCTATTCCTTCCATATTGTTAATATGAAAATACGGGGTTCGAGATATTTTTCTGTGCCTGTATCTTTACTTTCAGTATAAGCCTCATAAAAGAAACAGCCATTTTTCCATCCTGCATCAATGAAGTATTTGTAGAATAACAGTTCTTTAAACCTCCTGCTTAAGTGATTTTGCATACTATGCAAAGAATGTTCATTAAGAAGTCTCTGGAAGATCTAATACAGTGATTCTAAACAAT
The DNA here is from genome assembly GCF_021461395.2 of Schistocerca americana. Lineage (NCBI taxonomy): Eukaryota > Metazoa > Arthropoda > Insecta > Orthoptera > Acrididae > Schistocerca > Schistocerca americana. Next base: position 319,100,954 of record NC_060121.1, on the reverse strand, counting down.
TAGTGCTAAATAAACTAAGTGTTGCTTTTCGGATTAAGTTTGCTTCTCATCTGAGATTTAAAGTCATGTTTGAGAGAGTAGAAGTCAAAATCAACTCATTCACAATTTGTTATTCAATCCTCAGTCACATTAATTCTTTGCATGGAATGATCCAACATATTTTGTAAAATAATAAAGTGTATACTTTATTTATGTATTTGCTTGGATCAATATTGGAATCAAATTACAAAACAGGATGTTTCGAATAGTAAAAGTGACAGTATCTTGTCACTGTGATGAGCAAGTAAAACAATAAAATATTGAACATCAATGGCCAGTTGCATTCTGAGACTTCTGATGAATTTAAAAATTTTGAGTTTTAATATCATTTTAAGTGTCTAACATTACTATGTTAATAGTACCCACATAAATTAGTGTTCCATGTAACTTTAGTGACTTGCAATATGCAGTTAATAGAATACTACTGCTACTGTCCAGATAAATTCAGTACAAAGATTGTGAACTACGATGAGTGAGAAGTGTCTGAATTGCCATAGGAAAGTTAGTTCTGGGGTTCTATGCAGCTGTTGGGACAGATGGTTACATTGGGGGGAATGTACTGGGAGGTGAATTGGGGAAGTAAATGGGTCTCTTCCATGGCATTGCAAAGTATGTTCAAGGGATAGGAAAATAGCTGAACAGTACGGAATATTAGAGCCCTTAAGGCTGAACTGGATAGTGCTAGAGTGAAACTGATAAAGTTAAATGGGGGTGGGGTTGGGGAGGGGGGGGGGGGGGGGGGGAGGGTGAAGACAGGTGGGAAGCAGTAGCAAGAAACAGGGGCAACAGAAAGAGAACAGTATCTGACAGTTTATATCATTAGGAGTAAGATAGATACTGCCTACAGGAAAATTAAAGAGATCTTTGGAGAAAAGAGAACCACTTGTATGAATATCAAGAGCTCAGATGGAAACCCAGTTCTAACCAAAGAAGGGAAAGCAGAAAGGTGGAAGGGGTATATAGAGGGTCTGTACAAGGGCGATGTACTTGAGGACAATATTATGGAAATGGAAGAGAATGTAGATGAAGATGAAATGGGACATATATACTGTGTGAAGAGTTTGACAGAGCACTGAAAGGCCTAAGTCAAAACAAGACCCCGGGATTAGACAACATTCCATTAGAACTACTGATAGCCTTGGGAGAGTCAGCCCTGACAAAACCCAACCAACTGGTGTGCAAGATATATGAGACAGGCGAAATACCCTCAGACTTCAAGAAGAACATAATAATTCCAATCCCAAAGAAAGCAGGTGCAGACAGATGCGGAAATTACCGAGTTATCAGATTAATCAGTCACGGCTGTAAAATACTAACACGAATTCTTTACAGACGAATGGAAAAACTGGTAGAAGCTGACCTTGGGGAAGATCAGTTTGGATTCCGCAGAAATGTTGGAACACGTGAGGCAATACTAACTCTATGACTTACCTTAGAAAATAGATTAAGGAAAGGCAAACCAATGCTTCTAGCATTTGTAGACTTAGAGGAAGCTTTTGACGATGTTGACTGGGATACTCTTTTTCAAATTCTAAAGGTGGCAGGGGTAAAATACAGGAAGTGAAAGGCTATTTACAATTTGCACAGAAACCAGATGGCAGTTATTACAGTCGAGAGACACGAAAGGGAAGCAGTGGTTGGGAAGGGAGTGAGACAGGGTTGTAGCCTATCCCTGATGTTATTCAATCTGTATATTGAGCAAGCAGTAAAGGAAACAAAAGAAAAATTCAGAGTAGGAATTATAATCCATGGAGAAGAAATAAAAACTTTGAGGTTCACCGGTGGTATTGTAATTCTGTCAGAGACAGCAAAGGACCTGGAAGAGCAGTTGAATGGAATGGACAATGTCTTGAAAGGAGGATATAAGATGAACATTAACAAAAGCAAAACGGGGAATGTAGTTGAATTAAATCAGGTGATGCTGAGGGTATAGAGTAGCGTGGAGAGCTGCATCAAACCAGTCTCCGGACTGAAGACCACAACAACAACATCTGACAGTTTCATGGCTACTTCAGTTAACTAAGGAAGAGGCCCATGTATATGTAACTGTTCTTAATACCCAACAGACTTTCACCAGGAAACCAACTGATTCTAAAGAAACAGACAGTAGGAGGAAAGTTACTTTGTTAGGTAGTACCCGTGGAAGAAGTATAGGTCAGATCTTGCAGGAAAAATTAGGTGACAGGAACCAGGCCACAAGTTTTTTTCAGGCCCAATGCATGTTGGTTGGTTGGTTTCAGAGGTGGGGAAAGGGACCGAACTGCTTAGTCACTGGTCTCCCCCCCCCCTCCCCCCCCCCCCCCCAAGTGCATGTCTCAGCCTAGAGACAGAAGACATAGGATGATTGTGCAATGATTTCACAAAGCAGGAACATATTGTGATAGTGGGTGGAGCAGGAAACAGTACTAATAGGGATCAGGGCTACAATATTGAGTGTGACCTGGTAAAAATAGCATGTACAATGAACATACAAATGTTGCCTTGGTTTCTGCTTTCATGCAGTACGATTGCCCCAATTGAATAGCTCTATTAGAAGAGTTAATATGGAGTTATATCAGCTGCTTTGTCAGACTTGGGTCTTGTTCCGGTTGATATTATTGGTAGGTGGGACTTCACAAGGTATGGCCTGCATCTCAGTAGGAAAGGGAAGGGTAATGGCCAGGATGATAGCAAAATCTCTAGGAGGGGGGTGGGGGTGGGGGGGGGGAGGAGGAGGACACTGAAACTCACAGGAGCACCCTTTTTTAGACTCAGATTAGTGTCCAATGATTCAACGTTGGATTAAATTAAGCTTAATGAGAAGCTCAGACAGGCAAGTACTACAGGTGTTAAAATATCATAAGATTCTGATCAAAGTACAGTGAAAAATAATGTTACTATATGGCCTCAGAGTATCAAGGGATTAAAAATTAAAGTAGGTGAGCTTCTTGTTTGTTTAGATGGCTTACAAACTAAGGTTGAAATAGATGTACTGTGCCTGTCTGAACATCATACAGTCACAGATATGGAAAAGGTAAATGTAGGTGGATATAAGCTTTCAGTACATGCTAGTAGAAACACTATGGAGAGAGTAGTAGTTTCCATTTATATTAAAATTTATCATAGCATAAAAACTTTAGAAACTAAAAAGTGGTATGTAGAGCAATGTACAGAAACATGTGCCTGTGAGATTAAGCTAAATAATGGTACTTTTAGAATTGGATACTTAACTGTAGAAAGGTGCTAAGTGAAAAATGTGATAAGGGGTTTGAAAAGTGCAGGATACCGAGGAGGATTACATATGAAAAGTGTTATGTCCACCGAGAACTCCAACTGGTCACACTTGACACCACTAAATGGCAATGGTGCTAAGTTGCCAGCTGATTTCATAAGAATGGTGCAATGTGCCAATCAGTTGTGTTTGTTTCACTTTGCTGCCATGATAAGTGCATGCATAGACTTCTATACTGTCCTTCTTTGTGAATCATCACTCTTCAACTTATAAGGTATGTGCATACACATGACATAATATTACGGTCGTATACAGTCATATAAAATTGTCATATAAATGAAATATTATATATCTACATGTTATTTTTAAATCTTTTGTGCGTAAGTGATGTCCATACATTAGGTTATGGCGGATGAAGCCACACGGGTAGGAGAAGGAGGAAGAATGGTGGTGGATCATTCAGAGATGAGCAGAAGAAATTAAATACAAAATGTTTTGTGTATGAAACACACACAAAAAAGCAGTTATACCAGCTAAGAACTGTCCCTCACCACAGGTACGATTTTAAGCCCTTCACTGGCTGTGAAATCTATGCAAGGAATGATTGCTGTTGAATGTGTACATATTTCCAGTGTCCTCTATAGAAGACATATTGTTTGGTTGTTCTTTCCTTTAGGTACTATACAAATGTAGATTAAGGTGCGGTGAGTGACACCTGCATTGAAAATAGATTTGTTTTCTAAGTTCTATAAGCAAGACTACTCACAACACAATGAGCCATCCTGATGGGTCTTCTTAGTGTCACACCAGTATGGCGTAGTCAGCAACTGTTCCCTGCCGGCGACTTTCAACAGGAGTATCGTAGGTTCCATGCTGACTACGCCATACTGGTGTGACACTAAGAAGACCCATCAGGATGGCTCATTGTGTTGTGAGTAGTCTTGCTTATAGAACTTAGAAAACAAATCTATTTTCAATGCAAGTGTCACTCACCGCACCTTAATCTACATTTGTATAGTACCTAAAGGAAAGAACAACAAAACAATATGTCTTCTATAGAGGACACTGGAAATATGTACACATTCAACAGCAATCATTCCTTGCATAGATTTCACAGCCAGTGAAGGGCTTAAAATCGTACCTGTGGTGAGGGACAGTTCTTAGCTGGTATAACTGCTTTTTTGTGTGTGTTTCATACACAAAACATTTTGTATTTAATTTCTTCTGCTCATCTCTGAATGATCCACCACCATTCTTCCTCCTTCTCCTACCCGTGTGGCTTCATCCGCCATAACCTAATGTATGGACATCACTTACGCACAAAAGATTTAAAAATAACATGTAGATATATAATATTTCATTTATATGACAATTTTATATGACTGTATACGACCGTAATATTATGTCATGTGTATGCACATACCTTATAAGTTGAAGAGTGATGATTCACAAAGAAGGACAGTATAGAAGTCTATGCATGCACTTATCATGGCAGCAAAGTGAAACAAACACAACTGATTGGCACATTGCACCATTCTTATGAAATCAGCTGGCAACTTAGCACCATTGCCATTTAGTGGTGTCAAGTGTGACCAGTTGGAGTTCTCGGTGGACATAACACTTTTCATATGTAATCCTCCTCGGTATCCTGCACTTTTCAAACCCCTTATCACATTTTTCACTTAGCACCTTTCTACAGTTAAGTATCCAATTCTAAAAGTACCATTATTTAGTTTAATCTCCACGTGGTACAGGGGATCTTGTTGCAGTTGCAAAACCACTTTTATGAATATTTTTGCTGGTGCAAAGAGGAGGCTGGAAATACTTATTAAGAAGAATCTTGGAGAGACAACATTCACCGACAGCAGAACAAGACACGCTCAATCACAATACAGCAACAATGACAAAATGAGTAAAAAACAGCACATAAATGGCTTTCTCAGGGAAGTTAGACATTAAAGCCGAGCAAGATCAAGCAAGGAATACCTCAGTCCTGAGCTGAATATTTCAAGAATATACTCCCACCTAAGAAAGGTGTTTCCTCAAAGCACCATAAGTTCCAGTTTTTATCATAGAATCTTTCTGAACTTTCCTTCCACAGACCTAGGAAAGACACCTGCAAGACATGTGACCTACTGAACATTAGGTTCACCACAGTCACCGGTGCATTTAGAGATTCACCATTGGAAGGCCGAGATGGTACAGAGTCTTCTGAAGAGCGACATCACTTCTTCTCAGTTCCCTGACAGTGCATATTGATTAATGTACAGCCGGTTACGTTTGTACCCACACTAACACACTCCATCAGTTATCTTGTTAAAACTTGCCAGTATCTGTAGGCGATACCCTTCAGTCTTACATGTGCATGTGGGATGAGAGTATTGCTGGTAGGGGTGAAAATGTAATCGCATCATGCATTCTGAAAGTGTTAAACACTGGGACAAGAACGAAGAAAAACCTTACTGTTTGGAATGACAACTGTGCTGCACAAAACAAGAATCGAATGATAGTATTTCTTTTTCTTTTTCTGGTAGCAAATGGGTTGTTCACACGAATAGAAAACGGTTTCTTGTTAGTGGGCAGGGCTTCCTCCCCTGTGATCTGTGTTTGCCTTGATGGAGAGAAGTAAGTCAGTGACGGAGGCATTTGTACCCAGTGACCTATGCAAAATGATCAAGGAAGCAAAGGTTGTTAGAGCTTTCAAAGTAATGTCTATGGATACTTCTGATTTTTTAAAAATATTCAAGCTGTGGTAAATGAGATACTCTCTACAAATAAGCTGAAAGTTTCAAAAGTTGCCAGCATCACATATGATTCAACAGATGTAGCAAGAGTAGCAATAAAAGAATGTTACAACAACCAGGAAAGGATCCGCAGATGAATGTGCTCAAAAATGGGAAACATGCAAGAAACATTTGCTCTGCTAACTTTGAAACTATTTTCACAATCCATTCAATTACAGATGAAAAGAAGAAAGATTTAAAGGCTATGATACCTTACCTGAAAAAAAATGAGCATAAAGAATATTATATGCAGATCTGTGGAGAGTGACTAAGAACATAGCATTTAGAATAATTTGATGGAACTTAGCACCTTTCATAAATGTTTCTGTTTGAGGTGCCTTCAGCATCAAACAATTTCAACTTTGTCATGACACCACCACTAATATATGATAAGATACTCTCATTTGTAACATGGAAAAGTTTGAGGAATAAAAAATTAAGACACTGCACTACAGTCAGTTTGTTTGTAATAACTTAAGTTCACAAATTTGGCACTTTGCATCTTTCTACAGTTAAGTATTCAATTGTAGCTGTGTATAGGTTCACAGTGAGAAATTTTCAGCTACTTCTGAAAAGTTCTTTGTTGTGCTGTCTGTCACACAGAGGGAAGCAAGTTATTGTTTGTTAGGATTTCAGTGTAGATTTTCTGAAAGAGTCTGACTGAAATAATGAATCTGAAGTATTACCTCGATCTTTCAACTTGAGATCAGTTACTGATTTTCTGAAAATTTCTTTGTTGTGCTATTTGTCAGACAGAGGGAAGCAAGTTATTGTTTGTGGGGATTTCAGCGTAGATTTTCTGAAAGAGTCTGACTGAAATAATGACTCTCAAGTATTATCTGGCTCTTTCAAATTGGCATCGGTTACTGATATTCCTATTTGGATAGTACAGGAAAGCAGCACAAGCATAGAAAATGATAATAATAAATTAAATCAAATAAAAACTTTTCCTGTTGAGGATGGTCTTTCTAATCATGATGCACAACTAGTTACAATATACAACATAGCTTCATACAGTAATGCAAAACAGTTCTCCACCACAGTGTGTTTAATTAATGATTTAACAACTATAAATTTTAGGAAAAGCTTGCAACGGCTAGACTGAAATGAGGTGTACAGACAACCTGATGTTAATTTAAAATTGAACCTATTTCATGATACATTTGTAAGTATTTTTGAAAATAGTTTTCCAAAGAAAACCATGAAATATACCTTTAAGAAACCAACAACAAAGCCATGGCTTACTAAACAGATAAAAATACCTTGTAAACAGAAAAGGGAAATATATCTTATAGCTAGAAGGAGTAATAATCCAGAAGCAGTCAAACGTTATAAAAACTGCTGCACTGTATTAAGAAAAGTTATTAAAACATCCAGAAGCATAATAATTATACCTGGGATTAGCACATCTGATAATAAAATTAAAAAACTTTGGGATATTGTTAAAAGGGATACAGGGCAGCTGAGAGCACAAGAAGACTGTATTTCTATCAAACTCAATGAAAAGTTTGTGAACAAAGACTCAAAGGTAGAAAATATTTTTAATAATCATTTTTAAGTGTTGTAGAGAAAATAGGCTCCAGCTGCTCATTAGAAAATACAAGGCTGTATATGGAAGGGGCAATACCGATGCAATTTGATAAAACTGAAATTCAACCCACCTATCCCACTAAAATCAGGAAAATATTAAATTCACTCAAAAAGCAAAAGCTCACATGGAATTGGTGGCATTTCCAGCAGCGTACTAAAAGATGTAGTAGCTCACTGAAACAGGGCATTTTTCTGGATGAACTGAAATATGTTACTGTTAAACCATTGCATAAAAAGGGGGGGGGGGAGGTCTGATGCTAACAACTACCGTCCTATCTCACTTCTGACAGCTTTATCCAAAAGTCTTAAAAAAATAATGTATTCACAAGTAGCTTCACATATTTGTAAAAATGAAGTACTAACAAAATGTCTGTTCGGTTTTCAGTAAGATTTTTCAACAGAAAATACTTTATATGCTTTCACTGATCAAATATTAAATGCTCTCAACAACCAAACATAACCCACCGGGATTTTTTGTGATCTCTCAACAGTTCTGACTATGTGAATCATGAAATTCTTCTGGATAAGCATAAGCGTTGTGGTACGAGTGAGACAGTGCACAAATGGTTTAATTTATATTTAACTGGAAGACTCCAGAAGGTTAAAATTAATAGTACAGATAGTCCACAAAAATTAGTGGAATCCTCTAACTGGGGAGGTATCAAGAACGGTGTACCAAAGGGTCCAGTCTTGAGTCCCTTATTGTTCTTAATATATATTAATGGCCTGCCACTCTAAATTCATGAACATGCAAAGCTAGTTATTTTTGCTCTTGATACAAGTATACTAATCACACCCAACAAACAAGAATTTGCTGAGGAACTTGTAAATAATGTCTTTTGGAAAATTATTAAGTTGTTCTCTGCAAATGGACTCTTACTAAATTTTGAGGAAAAACAGTATATACAGTCCAGTACAGTAAATGGCATAACACCACTGACAGATACAGACTTTGAACAGAAGTCTGTCTAAGGCAGGATATTTAAAATTTCTGGGAGTGTTCACTGATGAGAAATTGAATTGAAAGAATGATCTGCTGAAACATGAGTTCAGTTACTTACACTATTAGGTCTATTGCAAATTTTGGTGATAATTATATCAATAAATTAGCCAACTATTCCGATTTTCATTCACTACTTTCATAAGGCATCGTATTTTGGGGTAATTCATCATTAAAAGAAGAAGTATTCATTGCACGAAAGTGTGTAATCAGAATAAGAGCTTGAGCCCACCAAAGATCACCCTGCAAACATTTATTTAAAGAACTAGGGATACTCACAGTACCTTCACAATACGTACATTCACTTATGAAATTTGTTATTAATAACCCATCCCAGCTCAAAAATAATACCAGAGTGCATAGCTACAACACTAGAGGAATAGATGATCTTCACTATTTGGGGTTAAATCAGACTCTGTCAGAGAAAGGGGTAAATTATGCTGCCACAAAAGTCTTCGATTATTTACCAAGTTGCATTAGAAGTCTGACAAATAGCCAACCACCATTTAAAAATAGATTAAAAGAATTTCTGAATGACAACTCCTCCCACTCAACAGATGAATTTTTAGATATGAAGTATTAAAAAAATTACACACTCTTATGTTTAACTTACACATTACGGAATGTTGTATTTATGATCTATGGAACAAGCATTAATTAATGATGTAAAACTTGTGGAACTGGTCAGTGTCCTAAGGTCATAAACATAACTATAAATGAAACAAAAATATTAGAAAGATTGAACACTGCACAGAAAAAAAAGCTTGACATGCAAACTGATAAAAATCCAGTCTCACCTGGAGCTCCTTCAGATGGCTGCTGTGCCTGCAAAATTCCTGCAGGCTGTTGCTGTTCTGCTGCAGGAATGGTGTGAGTTGAACCACTCGTAGAAATATTTAAAATCTCTGGCTTCTCTTGTACAGAGGGTGCTCCTCCCAACCACTCAGGCAATTGGCCACTGGGTGCTTTTGACATAGCATGCTGTTGTTGACGTCGGAGTGGTGATACTGAACTAGAATGAATCTCCTGTGATGCTGTTGTCACTGAACTGTTAGCTGGCAGATTCTTTTCACCAGCATTATCAGCAGAAACATTATCAGTATAGGATGTTGTCTGGTGCAAGGGTGGGGAGTGAGAGGAGGGTAGTTCCGAAGAAAGTCCGAGCCAAGAGGCAGAACCTCGTTCTTCAGTTCTGTTGTGAACAGGTGAACCAACTGTTTTTTTGGGTGTAGAAACAGGAGACAAAATACCTAAAGGATCTCCAATAGAAGAGGTATTCCGTCGAACAGTTGACCGTCTGGGCTGCGTGGAAGCAGGTGCAATTGAAGGAGAGTAACTCCCAAAAGACATTTCAGTTTCCTTAACAGTATCATCATTTCTTTCACTGGGCTTCTTTTCCATTTTATTTGCACTTTGCCCAACGTTCTTGCCAAGTAGCTCATCCATTATTGAGCTTTTCTTATCAGATAATTTCCCAGCCGCAGTGCTTGATTTTCCAAATTTCTCAAGACCAATTCCTGGCAGTAGATCATCTTCTAGGTCAATGCTCTCATTTCTGTTTCCCAACAATGGTGAAGTTTGCTCTTTTGGTTGTAAAACTCCAACTATTGATGCAATTGGCTGATTTTTTGGTTGTGTGGACATATCTACTGAATCTGGTGCAAAATTCACTCTTTTTACAGAACTCTGTCCTAAATGGTCGGACTTAAGGGCATCACCCATATCCATAGCACCATCTGTTTCAGATTTCATCACATTCTTGTTACTACTTCCTTTGTCAATAGACTTATCTGAACCAAATAAATCTGCAAATAATTTAGCTTTGTTGTTGGTATCACTATTTAAATTAGTCATTTCTGGAGCTTTGTCTTCAGACTTTTTACTGTCTCTCACTCCAGACCCTATAAAACCTGTAGTTGGCTTCTTTGTCTTCATACTGTCTGACAGCAAGTCATCCAGATCTGCCAAAGGGTCACTTCCATTGTCGCTGTCATCAAAATCTGTCAAACAAACTTCAGCATCAGGCATTACTTATCATCTACTAATCACAAATTCAACTGAACTTTTTGGAAATAAATAATGATTACAACAATATGGTCAAAATACTTATCTCTAATATTACATCTTGTTGATGCATTCTTCTGCCACCAATTTTATGTTCACCAATAGAGCACAAACTGTAGATGTTCTACGATAATGTACAACAATAACAGTTTATGTATTCATTGATAAGCAATACATCTGCAGCTGGGACTTTAAGATGTTGTGTCAAATTTTGCCAACAAACTTCATATTTCAACTGAGAACCTACTTATCACCTTGTGCCAAATAACTGAATCAGGCAATAACAATGCTTGGTGGAAACTCACAGTAACACATTATTTTTGTGATAGTACTTTCTACAAGTTTTGAGCCATGGCTTTGGGATACAACAACCAACACTGAAATGTGAATGAAGTAAATAGGCAATCACTTAAGCTGTTAAATTTGAGGGCAAAAATTGGTGCATGTCTTAATTATGTTGTTTGATTTTCTTTGAAAGCAACAGGATTTTAGAATGGCCAGTGACAAATCCTATGTATTCAGTGTGTCTATCAACTAAATTATCAATTGTGATCATTTGGATCTCACTGACAAAACTACCCCAGAAGGAAGCAATAGTGAAGATCTTGGCATTCTTTTAGTTTGTTCTGTATATTGCACTCAGACAGTTTTCAGCAATTAACCTTGACAGAGCAGCAAGTTAAATCAATACAGAATTACCAGCACTATTAAATAATCTCATACACAATGTGCTGTTGGAAATACAGACTGGCAGTAATGGAACCCAAGAAGAAATGTACACATCACAAAGGGGTGAAAACCACAGTTTATTTTGTGAACAACCTACCTCAATTATCTGTTTCATCTGGTTACTATTCTGTTTTGCCAATGGCATGATAACATATAAGGAGAACTGCTTGCTCATAATATACAACCAATGAAAGAAAAGACTGCATGACATAAGGAGAGTTAGTGGACTCCTGTGAACTCTCATAAATAGTACACAGTATTACTTGAAGATAATAAGCAAATGTTGTATTATCATACTGCGACATTTGAAATGAAGCCCAACACTATCAGAAAAATATATATCAAGAAAACCTTAAACAGCAGAATGCAGCATCTGTTTCCCACAGCAAATTATAAGCCACTTTGTTGAGAATTTACAGATCAAATTTTGAAATATGAGAGCATAGACTTTCACAGCCAGAATCCATTTCAATAACATTCTTCTGGGTGTGTGAGTGACAAGGGAAGCAGGCCCGCCCGTCACAGATGATTTTTTTCCAAATTTATGGCATACGAACAGCTTGGCCCTAAATGAAAGTGAGAGAAGTGGGAGCTCCAGATGGACAAAGAAAAAATAGCATTTCTTGCACAGGTTGGTCAAGGCATGACATATTTAGGTCAGTGTAGTCTACAGATAGTTGTTGACTTGAGTCCCTATGTGGAAATTTCTTTTTCTTCTCTTTATGTTACTTAGACTGCAAATAAATCAAAATTATCCTCAATGTGTTGAATTTATTCATATTTACATAGAAACGCATGCAAAGGAAAGGCAAAGAAAAATTTGAGTGTCAAGTAAAATTCCAGGAAGGTATTGTAAGGCATACATATGAACTTCATGTATAAAATTAGATATTTGTATTAGTATTTCATGGCAGATAAAACTGTGTACTGGACCAAGACTTGAACTCAAGACCTTTGCCTTTTGCAGGGAAGTCCTCTACCAACTGAGCTACCCAAGCACGACTCACGACCCATCCTCACAACTTAGGAAGATTGGAGATGAGGGACTGGTAAAAGTTGTTATACTATTTATTTGTTTTTTTGCTGCGAAGAATCTTTTAGCTCTCTTGGCCATCATCAGACAACTTAAGACTAAACAGACAGTCCACATAACATCAGAGCGAGCTTCTATCATACGAAGTTGGTTATTTGGAAAGATAGGTGTCCATTTTAGAGCACTTGCCCACAAAAGGCAAAGGTCTCGGGTTTGTGTCCAAATCCGGCACACAGTTTTAATCTACCAGGAAGTTACATATCAGTGCACACTCTGCTGCAAAGTGAAAATTTCATTCTAGATACTTGCATTATTTTACTGTCAATGATTTACACATGGTGGACTGATTTCCATCATAAAAACATGAGAAGCAGTAATTGTCTTCACATCTGGCACATGTAATAAATGCTACATTTTTACAATTGCATGGTTGTTTTAAGGTTTCTGTAAAAATACAAACTTAGTTTACATTCAAAAAAGTTTCATTCACATCACACAGTTTGGCAGCAAACCATGCATAATGCATCATTTTGCTGAATATTAGGAAGGATAACTGGTGACATACAGCTGAGTGTATTTTGATACATATTTTTTGGATGTCATTTCTTTTTCTCTCCTGATGAGATAAGAGCAGGTCTGAAGCTTTTTGATCAAATTCCTTACCTGAGATAAAAATACACAAAACAGGGTTGAACCAGCTAAATGCATTTTTTGCAGGAATCACTTTCATACTGTATAATGACAATTGTCCTTCATCTTGAAAAATCTCTTCTACTCATGCCTTTTACAAAAAATGCCGTACACTGAACATCATTTTGGTTTATTTGCAGTGAATGCAGCACAAAAATTGAAAACAAAAATGTTCCTGCATAGGAACTTGATTTCGTGACCCTCTGAGTACCATTCTTTATCCTTTCCACTGTGTCAACCACTGCATGGAACCTAGGCTAATATGAATAGTTCATGCTTTGCCCAATCTGCACCAATAAGTGCTATTTTTTCTAAATACTTGGTCACCTGGAGTTTTCAATTCTGTCACTTTCATTTCTGGCAAAGCCCTGCCTACTCCATAAATCTGGATGAAAATGGTAATTACGAGTAGGTGTGGTTCCATTACAAGTCATATCTATTAAAATTACCAGTGTTTCAGCTGCTACTGCAAGAAGTCTTCATCAGGGTAGAAGAATGCCAGTAACAGCAACCAAAACATTGATAATTTTATAACATATGACGTGCTCACACACCCAGCACAGTGTTATTGCAACATTTTTTTAAAACTTTGACCTGTACTGATAAATACATCACTGCTGACAATATTAAGTTCCATAGCAGAATAATTTTATAGATAAGAATGAAAATTCGAAACAGTGAACAATTTATAGTAAGAGATACCTTTCCGATTATATAAAAACTACGCACAAATAAACGCTTCACATTATTGTGTTTTCTTTCTAAAGTGTGAGATTGGCAAAAATGAAAACTTTCAAGTCCTTTTCCACTACTGAGCTGATTTTCAAAAATTAATTCTGAACATAAGCATTGAAAATTTTATATTCATATCAGCATTGGTGAACATGCAGATCTGACAGGAATCAGCAAATGCAAATACAGACAATTGCAGTTTAACAATTTGTCAATGAGGTCATTAGAGATGAAGCACAAACTCGTATTGGACAAGAGAACTGACTGTGTCATTTTCAAGCATTTGTCTTAAATGATTTAGAGAAACTACAGAAAACCTAAAATGGATAGCCAGAGGGAGATTTGAATTGCTGTCCTTCCAATGCAAGTCCAGTGTCTTGCTGCTGCACCACCTCGCTGTGTGATGACAATGGAATTATTTTCAAATTCCACAAACTTATCACTTAATGTATATTTTCTCTGTTTATGTGGCAGTCACGGTCCAAGTGCTTCTCTCACCAAGTTCCGAAAGTAGACTACTTTTACATCTACATCTGTAAGATTACTCTGCAATTCACAATAAAGTGTCTCACAAAGGGTTCAATGAACCACCTCCAAGCTGTTTCTTTACCGTTCCACTCTTGAACGGCGCACATGAAAAAAGAGCACTTAAATTTTTCTGTGCAAGCCCTGATTTCTCTTATTTTATTGTGACGATCATTTCTCCCTAAGGCCAACAGAATGTTTTCGCAATTGGAGGAGAAAACTGGTGATTGAAATTTCACAAGAAGATCCTGTTGCATCGAAAAACGCCTTTGTTCTAATGATTGCCACTCCAATTCATGTGTCGTGTCAGTGGCACTATCTCCCCTATTTCATGATAATACAAAATGAGCTGCCCTTCTTTGTACTTTTTCGATGTATTCCGTCAGTCCCACCTGACGCAGATCCCACACCTCACAACAAAACTCCAGAACAGGGTGGACAAGCATGTTGTAAGCAGTTCTTTAGTAGGCCTGTTACACATTCTAAGTGTTCTGCCAGTGAATCACAGTCTTTGGTTTGCTCTATCCACAACATTATCTTTGTGATTGTTCCAATTTAGGTTGTTTGTAATTGTAATCCCTAAGTATTTAGTTGAATTTACAGCCTTCAGATTTGTGTGTGTTATCAGGTAATTGAAATTTAATGGATTTCTTTTAGTAGTCATGTGAATAACTTCACACTTTTCTTTATTCAGGGTCAATTGCCACTTTTCGCACCATACAGATATCTTATCTAAATCATTTTGCAATTTGTTTTGGTCATCTGATTACTTTACAAGATGGTAAATGACACCATCATCTACAAACAATCTAATGGGCTACTCAGATTGTCTCCTATGTTGTTAATATAGATCAGGAATGCCGGATATTACTTCTGTTTTACTCGATGACTTTCCATCTATTACTATGAACTGTGACCTTTCTGACAGGAAATCACAAATCCAGTCACACAACTGAGGTGATATTCCATAGGCAAGCGGTTTGATTAGAAGACGATTGTGAGGAACGTTGTCGAATCTAAAAATATGGAATCAATTTGACACCCCCTGTCGATAGCACTCATTACTTCATGAGTAAAAAGAGCTAGTTGTGTTTCGCAAGAACGATATTTTCTGAATTCTTCTGACTATGTATCAATAAATCGTTTTCTTCGAGGTACTTCATAATGTTCAAATAAAGTATTTGTTCCAAAACCCTACTGCAAATTGACGTTAGTGATATGAGCCTATAATTCAGTGGATTCCTCCTACTTCCCTTTTTGGGTATTGGTGTGACTTGAGCAATTTTCCAGAATTAGGTATGGATCTTTCTGTGAGAGAGTGGTTGTATATAATTGCTAAATATGGAGCTATTGTATCAGCATACTCTGAGAGGAACCTGACCGCTGTACAATCTGGACCAGAGGCCTTGGCTGTATTAAGTGATTTAAGCTGCTTTGTTACACGGAGGATATCTACATCTATGTTTCTCATCTTGGCAGTTGTTCTTGATTGGAATTCAGGAATATTTACTTCCTCTTCTTTGGTGAAGGAGTTTCAGAAAACCGTGTTTAATAACTCTGCTTTAGTGGCACTGTCATCAGGGACTTCACCATTGTTATTGCACAGTGAAGGTATTGATTCTGTCTTGCCACTGGTGTGCTTTGTGTATGACCAGAATCTCTTTGGGTTTTCTGCTAGATTTCTAGACAGAATTTTGTTGTGGAAATTATTAAAAGCATCTCGAATTGAAGTATGCGCTATACTTTGAACTTCTTCAAAACTTAGCCAGTCTCGGGGATTTTTTGTTCTTTTAAATTTGGCGCACTTTTTTGTTGCTTCTGCAACAGCTATCTGACCCGTTTTGCGTACCATGGGGGATCAGCACCATCACATATTAATTTATCTGGTATATATCTCCCAATTTCGGTCGATACTATTTCTTTGAAATCATTTCACAACTTTTCTTTACATGATCAGATTGGAAGGAGTGGAGACTGTTTCTTAAAATGGTGTTACGAGCATTTTTATCAGCTTTTTTTAAGTAGATATATACACATCAAAAAAAGTTTTAGATCACCTCAGTTCTGAGAGTTCTGGAACCTGTACAGAAAATTGGAATAGAGGTCAACATAAACATAATTTCCGCCCTTGTCATTGTTCATGAAAACCACAGATTGCATGTTGTACCACCATACAGCGAGACCTTCAGAGGTGGTGGTCCAGGTTGCTGAACACACTGGTACCTCTAATACCCAGTAGCACATCCTCTTGCATTGATGCATGCCTGTATTCATTGTGGCATACTCTCCACAAGTTCATCAAGGCTCTGTTGGTCCAGACTGACCCACTCCTCAATGGCAATTTGGTATAGATCCCTCAGAGTAGTTTGTCGGTCACGTCATCCATAAACAGCCCTTTGCAATCTATCCCAGGCATGTTTGATAGGGTTCATGTCTCGAGAACATGCTGGCCACTCTAGTCATGCGATATAGTTATCCTGAAGGAAGTCATTCACAAGATGTGTACGATGGGGGCACAAATGTCGTAAATGAAGACGAATGCCTTGGTAATATGCTTCTGATATGGTTGCCCTATCAGTTGGAGGATGGCATTCACATATTGTACAGCCGTTACAGTACCTTCCATGAGCATCAGTGCCGAACATCGGCCCCACATAATGCCACCCCAAAGCAGCAGGGAACCTCCACCTTGCTGCACTCGCCGGACAGTGTGTCTAAGGCATTCACCCTGACAGGTTGCCTCCAAATAAATCTCCGACGATTGTCAGTTGAAGGCATATGCGACACTCATTGGTAAAGAGAACATGATGCCAATCCTGAGCGGTCCATTTGGCATGTTGTTGGGCCCATCTGTTCCACACTACATGGTGACGTGGTTGCAAAGATGGACCTCGCCATGGGTGTTGGGGTTGAAGTTGGGCATCTTGCAGCCTATTGCGCACAATTTGAGTTGTAATATGATGTTCTGTGGCTGAAGGAAAACATTATTCAACATGGTGGCGTTGCTGTCAGGGTTCCTCCTAGCCATAATCCGTAGGTAGCGGTCATCCACTGCAGTAGTAGCCCTCGAGTGGCCTGAGCGAGGCATGTCATCGACAGTTCCTGTCTCTCTCTAACTCCTCTATGTCTGAACAATAGCGATTTGGTTCACTCCGAGATGCCTGGAAACTTCCCTTGTTGAGAGCCCTTCCTGGCACAAAGTAACAATGCGGATGTGATCGAACCACGGTAATGATCGTCTGGGCATGGTTGAACTACACACAACACAAGCTGTGTACCTCCTTCCTGGTGGAATGACTGGAACTGATCAGCTATCGGACCCCCTACGTCTAATAAGATCGTTATTTACATTTTTGGGCGGATTTAGTGACATCTCTGAACAGTCCAAGGGATTGTGTCTGTGGTACAGTATCCAAAATCAACATATATCTTCAGGGGTGATGCAAAACCTTTTTTGACGTGTGTACTTTGCGTTTCTTTTCGATTGTTGTAGGTGTTATGGTACTCAGCCTATCAGCAACTGACTTGTGGTCACTAATCCCTGTATTCGACACGATTCTCACTATTTGTTCAGTATTATTTGCTGCTAAGAGGTCCAGTATGCTTTCACAACCATTTACGCTTTGAGTGGGCTCATGAACTAACTGTTCAAAATAATTTCCTGTAAAAGCATTCAGTACAATTTCGGAAGATGTTTTATGCCTGCCGCTGGCTTTAAATGTATAATTTTTCCAGCATATCGAGGGTAGATTGAAGTCACCACCAACTATAATTGTATGAGTGGGGTACCTATTTGAAATGAGACTCAAGTTTTCTTTGAACTGTTCAGCAACTATATCTTCCGAGTTGGGGGTCGGCAAAACAATTCAACTAATAATTTAGTCAGATTGTTAGGTATAGCTCCTACCCATACTATATCGCAGAAACTATCTACTTCAATTTCACTACGAGGCAAACTACTTCTGATAGCAATAAATACTCCACCACCAACTGTATTTAATCTATCCTTTCTGAACACTGTTAGAAAGTTTGAAAAAATTTCAGCTGAACTTATTTCTGGCTTTAGCCAGCTTTTTGTACCTATAACTATTTGAGCTTCAGTGCTATCTATTAGGACTTGGAGCTCTGGTTCTTTCCCAACACAGCTACGACAATTTACAACTACATTACTGTTCGTTTCTACAACTACCTTAATGTGTTTTACCTGCCCATTTTTAGACGGATGCCCTTTCTGGGGTTCCCTGAGACCTTCTAACCTAAAAAACTGCCCAGTTCCTTCCACACAGCCCCTGCTACCCGTGTAGCCACCTCCTGTGTGTAGTGGACTCCTGGCCTATTAAGTGGAACCCGAAAACCCACCACCCGATTGTGCAAGTCAAGGAATCTGCAACCTACATGGCCACAGAACTGCCTGAGCCTTTGATTCAGACCCTCCACTCGGCTCTGCGCCAAAGGACCACAGTCATTTCTATCGACGATGCTGCAGATAGTTAGCTCCGCCTTAATCTTGGAAGCAAGACTGGCAGTCTTTACCATTTCCACTAGCTGCTCGAAAGCAGAGAGAATCTCCTCCGATCCAAAGTGACACACATCATTGGTACCAACATGAGTCACCACCTGCAGTTGGCTGCACCCTGTACTCTTCATGGCATCTGGAAGCACCCTTTCCACATCCAGAATGACTCCCCGCTGGTATCCGCACAGAGTGCACACTGGCTTCCTTCCCCTCCTTGGCAGCCATGTTCCTGAGGGGTCCCATTACGCACCTACCGTTAGAGCTCCTAACTACCAGCAAACCCACCCTCTGTGAATGCCAAGACCTTGTGGGCCGAGGAGCTTCCTTCTGGAACAGGGTGGACAACTGCATCCAGCTTAGAGACATCGTCAGCCACAGATAACACCCACAACCTGTTCATCACACAAACTGGGGAGGCCCTATGATCGGCCCCTCGGAAAGTTTTTTCACTGCCTGCCAGACTTTGGGATGATCTCCCACTCGACCACGGGTGAGGGGTCAACCTCAGAGCAGGTAGTACCTGGGGCGGCCACAGCAGTGGACTGATCGGAGGGCACATGGGACGTGCTCGATGTCCCTCGCATCCCCACGTCCAACCCCTCACAGTGATGCCCCTGGGCAGCAGCCTCAAGTTGTGTGACGGAAGTCAACGCAGCCTGGAGCTGTGAGCGAAGGGTCACCAACTCAGCTTGCATCTATACATAGCTATCACAGTTCCTATCCATTACTGCAGTTGTTCCTGTTTGAAACTCATGAAAATATGTAACAAATGAACGGTGTACTTGGCTTATTAGCAGCAGGAAGTCAAAGTGCTCTCTCACGCACAGTCTATCTGACACTGAGCTACACTAACCAAAACAAACAAAAGCCTATATGATACGAGGGTCGATAACAATGGCAGTACTGTACGCTATGCTCTTATTAAAAAAAAAAAAAGGTTATGCCTAGTAAGCACTTGAACACGCAAGGAATTACAAAAAAATAATCTAGTAACTACACAGATATCTGTAAATGAGTTGCTCCTGTTGAAAGATCATAAAAATATATAACAAACAAATGGTGTACTCGCCTTATTTGCAGCGGGAACACGAGGTGCTCTGTCTCTGATAGTCTATTTTAAAGTAAGACGACATATTTTCTCAAAATTTCAACTCCTCAGAAATATTTTTCTATAAAGCTTACCTTCAAACCCTGGCAGCTTCGAACTTAAAGTACCTGATTTCTGTCCTTTTCTTTGTGAAGATCTTAAAACACCCTGCAAAAAATATATGTATTTTAACTCAGGAACTAGCTAAACATCAAAATGAGACACACAGGTATGCTACTATCTTCCTACCTGTACTGACTCCTGCTCTGGTTTCTTATTGCTGGGTGCAACTGTTATCTGCTTGTCTTTCTTTTTATTTGCTGTCCCAAAGAGACCTGCATCCAGATCTTCGAGGCCCTGTCAGAACTTGAACTGTCAGTAATTACTTATAACTCTTTGGTGTTTATATGGATCTGTCACACTGTGCTTACCTCCACCATTCTGGCCATTTCTGATGAATTAACATCTGATACATCAGACTCATCTGTTCCCAGCTTGGCTCCCAAATCATGCGAAAATTTTGCCATTCTTTCATCATGAACTACTTCCTCTGTGCCAAATCAGATAACTGCTGAAAATACAGATATTTCATGTACACAACAGTACCAATGAAAAATGCAGTTACTAACAATACCTTAAAAATTCTGGCAGTAGGAGAGGTATGATTTTATTCACTTTTGAAATGAATAAAAAACTTACACTATGAGATGTGAAAACAAAATAAAATTGTGTATTTAAAGATATCAAATGACATTTTTAGCATGTGTTCAAATGGTTCAAATGGCTCTGAGCACTATGGGACTTAACTGCTGAGGTCATCAGTCCCCTAGAACTTAGAACTACTTAAACCTAACTAACTTAAGGACATCACACACATCCATGCCCGAGGCAGGATTCGAACCTGCGACCGTAGCGGTCGCGCGGTTCCAGACTGAAGCGCCTAGAACCGCTCGGCTACTCCGGCCGGCTCAGCATGTGTGACGACTTGCAAAGCTTTAGGAATTACTAAGAGCATATACCCAATCATACATTGATTATGGCTTAAAGTATAGTTGACAAGATGTGATGTGGTTTTCTGGAGTCTGCACACTCAGTTGAATTGCTCCATTTCTTCAAGGTTGTGCTCTGACATTGCAACTGAGCAGTGTAGACCATTTAATGAATTCTATATCTTTTAAAGAAAATTACCTTTTATTGCTGTTTACATGGTAGAAGCTATTGAGATACAATAATCTAATACTCAGGACACTTGTTTTTATTTTTTTTATTTTACTGAGTAAACAGTCAACTTTCCTGTCCAGACACTTGGACGAACCCTTACTACAGCTTCAGCCTATGGTATATATATTGGTACACATTAAAGGAATGGACCTCCTCAGATATGGTGAATGACAGCTTACTTTCATAACAAAAGGAGAGGAGCACATTGACAAACTGCACAATAGGAATAAAACTAAATTCAAAATAAGAGAAGTTAAAATGTAAATTTCCACAATGTTTTGTTTTAGTTATACTCCTGTTATTAATTTACCCAAATGAATATCCAGTACAAATATAGTACAGAATGCTCTGGCAGGGAGTATGTAATTTAGAAATAAGAGAGACCACTCACTGAACAGCAAAAGCCTTAAAGGTGTTGATGCATGCACGCCCCCCCCCCCCTTTTTACACCACACACACACACACACACACACACACACACACACACACACCTGTGCCAGCTGGACACAAGTGCTGGAAGAAACTGTTGGCAGAGGGTGTGCAGACAGTGGGTTAGTGGAGACTGAGGGCAAGTGGGTCGTGGGAGTGAAGGGTGTTTACCAAGGATAACTTCCATCTGTATAGTTCAGGAAAGCTAGTGCTGGAGGGAAGGATCCAGATGAAACTGGTTGTGAAGCAACAACTGAACTCTAGCATAATGTGCTCAGCTGCATGTTGTATCACTGGTAGTCAACTTTATTCTTGACCACAGTTTGCTGGTGGCCATTCATTCTGGTGGACAGCTGTTTGTGTGAAATGCTGACATGAAAAGCTGTGCAAGGATTGCAGCAGAGTTGGTATATGACATGGCTGCTTTCACAGGTGGCCCTGCCTCTGAAATGAAATGAGCATTTGGCGTCATTGGGCGGGAGGCCCCTAGTGGGACAGGTCCGACTGCCTAGGTGCAGATCTTATTACATTTGACGCCACATTGGGTGACCTGCGTGCCAGATGGGGATGAAAATGATGATGAAGACAGCACAACACCCAGTCCCTGAGCAGAGAAAATCCCTGACCCAGCCGGGAATCGAACTCAGGCCCGTAGGACGGCAATCCGTCACGCTGACCACTCAGGTATCGGAGCGGGCGGCCCTGCCTCTGATGGGGTAGGATAAGTCTGTAACACGACTGGAATAGGAAGTACAGCATGGGTGGATTGGGCAGGTCTTACACCTGAATGGAATCCTCCTCCCCCCGCCCCCTCCCCAAAGTGGTATTCCACAGGTGCAAGACCAGCCCAATCCACCCACCCAGTACTTCCTACTCCAGTCCTGTCACAGGCTTATCTTGCATCTGATACCTTGTAGAGGCACACTAGCCCATCAAAGAGGATTTGTTCTGAAAGCTAACAAGTCTTCTTTCTCTTCTGTGTGTAACTGTCAACGGCTCAACACTTCTGCTATTCAGTGAGTGGTCTCCTTTATTCCTAAATTATTTAAATGACTTTCCAGTGATTTTAAAGGTATTTTCATTAAAAATTAATGTTTGTTAATGACACAACTATAACACAGACAGTCCTGGTGAAAACTGATGCTTTCTACTGAACAGGAAGATGGTATCGGGCACAGTGCTTAGAGTGCTTCTCATACTAGCGTGAAGATCGTGTCACTCTGAATGGTATTATAAGACCTGCATGAAGCATTCTGCGAACAGCTCAATACAGCTTCCTTAGGGTGTTTTTGTTTCATTATTACAACTACAAGAAAATGCCTGTTCTTCTCGCCAGACGTGTTTTGCTTTATTGACATATCACATCATCAGCGGTCTGTAATTACAGATATTTATAATTTGATTTGTTTTTAAGCTCAAAAAACAGTTAATTAACAATTTGTTGGTTTTTACTTACAGTAATTTCTGCTTGGTTTTTCACTTACATTACATCAGGGAATGTCAATTGCAAGCAGAAATCACCATAAGTAAAAAACCAACAAATTGTTAATGAACCGTTTTCGATCTTAAAAACAAAGCAAATTGTAAATATCTTTAATTACAAACCACTGATGATGCTTTACTTAAATAAAGTGAAACATACATTATATTGTAGATGTAATTAAAGAACAAAAATAATTCCAGGAATCGTGAAGCCATTATAGACAACATGGCCACACAACTGAAGAATTCAAAGCTTAATACATAGCCTTGAGAATCACTTAAGAGAGGGACATTCATACATGAGTGTGATTGATGCATTGTCCCTAATCGAGTAAACTGTTCCAAAAGAGAGAGCTGCAAAATAAATGTAATTTCAGTTGAAAAAGCTATGAACAACAAAAATACTCCAGCTTGGACAAAGCTGTGAATCTTAAAGTAAGACTTATTTAGTTCTTCTACCAAAGAAACCTCTTAAATAGAAAGAATAAACAACCAATGCAGAAAAATGAAAGGGTAAGATGAATATTAGCAAGTATGTAGGACAATACATAGAAATCATTGAAATCAAACAGATACCCCCTGATGAATACTGCACTACAATAGGACTAATAAGGTGAAATTACAATACATAAAGAACAAAAGTTCCAGACCCTACAAGTCAGTGAATGTTGTATTGAATAACTCTTTGAATGTGTGACACAATAGTGGCTCAGTAAACACACTTACTAATACAGGCAGTTTACACTGTTGTGCAAACAATTCAATTCACCATCACTGTCATTTTACAGGCCACCAACAGAAATGCCAAGCTTTACAAAGCAAATAGGAATTGTTTTCATTAGGTTATGTGGGCTTCATTGGAGAATAATTGTTTGTAGAGTTTTAATGCTGATTTTCCATACGCTAGCACTGACACAAGTAACCTGGAGTTGCTGATGTCCAGATTTTGATTATTTACAAAAGGAAAGTTCCTGATTAGGATTGAAGGACATAACCTAGAACAACAAAAATTGACACTTTGTTTTTCTAGACCTAATTACATTCAGTGATTTAGATGTAAAATTGTTCATCAGTTGTTTATTTGGATCAACAGAAGCATGTGATTCCACCCTTCTGCTGTGACCCATGATGTAATGGTACTGTGTGTGACGTCACTACACATGGAGTTTTTGAGTTGGCTGTGTTTGTAGATGTCATGTTATTGTAGTTGGTGATGACCTCTGGTGGCAGATGTGGACATGCTGAGTTTAATGTGTGGTATTGGGTTCATTTGAGTTTTGATTGTCATCGTGCTAATGTGGTTTTGAGTTTGGGTAGTAACATGGGTTGTGGAAATGTTTTAATTGAGTTATTAAGGTTTTCTTTTTATGTATTTGGCATTTTTTTTAGGTTTGATTAGTTTGGCGTTGTTTTGCGGAAATAAATCTAAATTTTTTTTATTGCTTATCTGTTAGGTATGGATATGACAGTGAAGTTCACGACT
Source organism: Schistocerca americana (assembly GCF_021461395.2). NCBI lineage: Eukaryota > Metazoa > Arthropoda > Insecta > Orthoptera > Acrididae > Schistocerca > Schistocerca americana. Next base: position 319,076,340 of record NC_060121.1, on the reverse strand, counting down.
GCCTCATTATGTTCTGAGATAGATGATGATATGATGTCTGTCATACAGTTTCTGCTAATGTTTGGTCTTATCGCTGAATGTTATAGGTTCATGTCTGTAGCAACAACATGAGGTTGACGAGAGTTCTGGTGGCTCAGACCAGAGACATGTATATGTGGTGTTGTCAGTGTGTAGGTGTATGAGGTGGACAATCTAGGTGGTATTGGCAGAGGTTTTTTTTGGTAAATAATTTTTGTTTTGGTTTTATTCTATAGTAATTGTGATGTTTTGTGTGTTGAATATTTATGGTGGCTCAGTTGCATTTTAACTGATGTATTGAAAACTTGGGTTTTTGAGTTGTTGGGGTTTAGGTTCCACTTTTTGGAGTCGTAGGTATTGGTTTTTTTGCATCGATAGCTGCGGTTGAGCTATGTAGGTTAAGGGAAATGTCCGATTCCACTTTTCTGGGTTGTAGGTATTGGCTTTTTGGTACTGGTAGCTCCAGTTGAGCTATAGGCATCAAGTGAAATGTCTGATTCCTGTGGTTTTGTTGAATGTTTTTTGTTTTAAGATGGTGCAGTGTTTTTTTATTGTTGTATATTTAGCTGGTCCCCGCCCTAAACCCCAATTTTCTGCGGATGTTCCATTAGTTTTATGTTATTTTTAGAGTGAGATATTACGAGGGTGATTTGAAAAGTTCTTGGAATGGAATAGAAGAAAAGTACTTACATCACAGAAATTTTTTTTATTTTTCAATTTAGTCTCCTTGTCGATTAATGCACTTGGTCCAATGATGTTCCAGTGCCTTGATCCCATCTCGAAAATGAGTTTCCTCTAGGCCTGCAAACCAGTAGTCAACACTGGCTATCAATTCTTAATTTGAAGTGAATCTTCATCCACCAAGAAAAATTTTCAGTTTTGGGAAGAGATGGAAGTCTGATGGAGCCATATCAGGTGAATAAATTTGGTGTGGGAAAAATTCATACCTTAGTTCATGTAAGTTTGCCATGGTGACGGCACGTGTGCATCATATTGATGGAAGATGACTTTCTTCCTTGCTACACATGGCGTTTTTTCATGTATCTTTTGTTGCAATTTGTCCAGAAGGTTAGCATAGTATTTCCCAGTAATTGTTTACTCAGTGGGGAGATAATCTACAAACAGAATGCCCTTCGCAACCCAGGATACTGATGCCATGGCCTTTCTTGCCAAAGGAATTGTCACTGCTTTCTTTGGTGGCAGAGAATCAGCATGTTTTCACTGCTCTGACTGTTGCTTTGTCTCTGGGGTATAGTAGTGCACCCAAGTTTCATCTGTGGTCACAAACCGGCATAAAAAAATCTTGTTTGTTTCTCCTAAAATGGGCCAAACATTGTTCCGATATGTCCATTTTCATGTGCTTTTGACCCAGCTTCAAGGGCCACAGCACCCATCTTGCAGATAATTTTTTCATTTATGATTCTTCAGTTAAAATGTGATATACCCTTTCAAATGACATCTGGAAAGCATGAGCAATTTCACACACTTTCAATCGGTGAGCCTCCTTAACCATTTTGTGCATTTTTGCAATGATTTCTGGAGTAGTGACACATCTTGGCCGATCACTGCGTGGATCATCATCTAAGCTCTCCTGACCAAATTTAAATTCATTTGTCCACTTGACAACAGTTGAATATGAAGGAGCAGAGTCCCACACGGTATTCTGGAAATCGACATGAATATCTTTTGCTTTCATATCTTTCTTTACGAAGTACTTAATCACTGCCTGCTCAAATCTCGATCTTTTTCATCTTCGCAAATCACTACATGGGAACAACAACAGAGCTACATCACCGCCACAGCTCTTCTCCAAGAGCACTGACGTGGCACGTGTTTAAAGGCAACAGTCCAATGAATATCACGTGAACAACTTGTTGCATTAGTGCTGACCTCTCATGGTGATTCCAAGAACTTTTCAAACCACCCTTGTATTGTGTCATTTTTATTTTTGTTCGTGTTTGTTGGCATGTGTACGTAGTGATGTCATTGTTGTTTTGTACATGCTGGAAGTGGCTGTTGACACCATACACTTCTGTAATACCGTCTATTTGACCAAGATGGTAAAATGTTTACAGAAGAATTCATTAACCAGTTAGGTTAAAATCATAGAACAGTATTGTATCACAAAATTTTAAGAAATGATTTAATCATGCTGTTTAGAGAGACATTATGAGAAGAAAGCTGGAAAGAGATTTATAAAATGAAAAAAATTAACTTTTCCTTAAACTTATTCCTACAGCACTTTTGAGTCTTGTTTTACCCAAAAACAAATAAGATAAAATTAAACACAAGCAGGCACACAGGATAGATAGCTCCTCAGATTAAAATCTTGTGCTAGGAAGATACTACAACTCTACGTAATTCAGAGGATAAATGGTAGTCAGAAATTGAAACTCTGTTACCACCAGCAATTGCAAGCTTCTAGTTTGTTACTGCAAAAATGCAACACACACACACACACACACACCATGTCCAAACGTGTTTACAGGAGGTGTTCAATGTGGCATCCATTCATAAAAATGCAACCCTATGCCCTCCAGCGTAAGGAAAGACACACCCTTTTAAGTATAAGCGGTTGTTGCTGTACCTGCTGGAACGCACTGAAGAAGCGACCCTGTAGTGTCTGCGCATAATTGATTGGCATGGCGCAGACCAATTCCTACAAGTGTTCCCAGAACCAAAAGTCTAGGGGACTGAGCTCTGGGGAGTGATTAGGCCAAGGTGTGGGGCCCCCGGCCCAATCCAGCGGTCAAGAAATGTCTGCGCCAGATGTTCAAGCACACTGCGACGAAAGTGTGCTGGTGCACCATCATGCATGAACCACATTTATATTGAAACTTACTGCCAGGAAGTTTCATATCAGTGCACACTCTGCTGCATAGTGAAAATCTCATTTTGGGCACATCTATATTTGTTGCTGCAACAGCACAGCCTCCAGCAAGGTACGTAGTACATTAATGAGAAAGTCCACATAATGCATCCCAGTTAACCTTTGTGGTAGCACATATGGCCCTATTAATCTATAGCCAAGTACGCCTGGACATACGTTGATTGAGAATCAGTGTTCATACCCTCTTTCCTGAATTAATTAGGAATTTACATCTGCCCACACATGTTGGTTATGGAAATTGTCAATAGTGTCCTTTGTGAATCCTGCCTCATTGGTAAATAAAACCTTGGATGTGAGCAGTGGTTTTGTGGCACACTCCTGCAACAGCCATTGACAGAACTGCCATGATGATCCTGTGGCCCTAGGGCCTGAATGCAATTGTTCAGATAAGGTGCTGTTCCCAGATAAAAGAGTGAGAAATGCCTTCTGCTGCTGCTGCTGCTGCTGCTGACCGCTGCACACTAGTCCCATGGGTTTCTTCTACCAAACGTAGCACATGCTCCTCCATGTCAGGCATACGGACTGTGCGAGGCCTTCCACTGTCAGTCTTCCGAGGAGCAAGGGTACCTGGGTACCTGTGTCCCTCAGATGCTGGAAAAGTCTGCTGAACGTCTTATCAGACGGCACTCTGTGCTGTGGATATTTTCCAGCATAGAGGGCACAGGCTTGCAGGCTTAGAGTGAGTCAACAGAAAACCACCCTATGCATGCTGCACATTAAGTTTTCTTATTTATCTTGAGCACTCAGATGTGTTTTGCATTAATTACAAGGCATCTTCAGTGGATGTCATGACATAGCACACGATTTTTGTTTTCATGTACATGTTATTTTTTGGAAGTAGGTAAAACACTATGGTAGGTATCCAGGGTTGACAATACTGCACATGTAGGCACACAAACACAAAGAAAACTAATGTAGCCTACAACACACTCAAACCACACAACTAACTGCATACCACCTACTGCATAATAGGAGAAAGAATGTGGGAAGAGCAATGGAGAGCTGGAGGGGAAGACAGTTGGGGACTGGAATGGAGAAGCAGTAAGCACAGGGGTCAGGTATGTGGCACAAGTGATCTTGTTCTGTTACAGGCAGTGCAAAGTTGCACATAGCGTACAATGACGCGGAATGGACTGGGAGGAGAAAATAGAAAGAGATAGACTGAAGAAATGAGGGTGTAAATATAGAATGAGAGAAGAGGGGGCATAGCGACGGGTGGAGGTGGGTGTGGAACCTGGGCTAGTGGAGATTAAGGTCAGGATTGTGGGATCAAAAGGTGTAATGTCAGGACAATTCAGGACAGCTCAGAGAAACTGGTATTGTGGGGGAAGATCCAGATGACACAGTTTGTGAAACAGCCATTGTGTTCAGCAGCTTGTCCCACTGTTGGGCAGTGAACTCTGTACTTGTTCACAGTTTGGCAGTGGTCATTCATACAACTGATTGAGGCTAGCCCACATAATATGATGGGCAGAAGTGACAGATGGGCAGAAGTGACACCAGAGCTGGAATATGATAAGACTACTTTCAGAGGTGGCCCTGTCCCAGGATCGGACCAGGACAGGGTTTGCTGTGTGAGTCCATAACACAGGTCTTGCACCAGGGTCTTCCATAAGGGTTTGACCCAAGTGGCAAATGAGTGGGAATAGGTGTGGCATAAAGTTGGTCCACAATGTTCTGTACATCGGGTGGGTGACACAGTACCACTTTCAAATGGATGAGAAGGATTGTGGGTTGTATGTTCATTCCTGGACACAATAGTAAGTAGTAAAGGGTATGGTGAAGCTGTCCAATGCATCGTAAGTAATGAAGGGGATGCTCCTTTGAAGTTGGAACATGTGGGGTTTTGGAGGATTAGTATCACATGTGGATACAGCGTGGGAAATCTGTTCATGGAGTACGTTAGGAGAGTATACCTGCCTGTAAAAACTTTAGAACGAACATGAGCATGCTAGGCAATGGACTGCCTTGTGAGCCACCCACTGATGGCCAGAATGTATGGGAGAGAGATTTTAATGTGGAAGGGGTAGTAGCTACAAAATGGAAGTGCTGTTGTTCATGTCAAGCCCTTGACATGGGATGAGACTTCATGAAGGCACCGAAGAGGAGGACTGTTATGCTGAGGAGAACCAGGTGAAGCACATATGAGAGGTTTGAGGCTGTGGAGAAAATGAAATAAAGTATCTTGGCCCTTGGTCCAAATCATGAAGTCATCATCAATGAATCTGAGCTAGGTAAGTTATTTGGCATCTTGGGTGGGTAGAAAGTTTCCTGTAGATCCTCCATAAATGGAGTGGCATAGGAAGGTGCCAAACCGGTGCCCATGATGTACAGTGAATTTGTAATCTTCCACTCAAAGGAGAAGTAGTTGTGGGGAAGAACGTAATTCAACAGCTGTGTACGGAATGGGGTGGTGGATCTAGAGTCAGTAAGAGATTGGGAGAGGTAGTGCTCAAGAGAGTCAAGGTCATGAGAAAGGAGGATGATGACATAATAACTGATTTAATCGATTTGAGGTGGACTGAGGGGAATATTTTTTTCTATACAAGAGTTTGGTGCTACTTGGGATTTGTTATTGAGAACTGAAAGAGTTATTTGCACAAAAGTCCACCCGAGTCATGCCATGATGAAAAATACTTCACAAGACTACAGATACATTTCTCAAGAAGGTCTGCATAGAATCGTTTCATTCATCAAGGGACTGTGGAGATAATATTAGGCAAATTACAGCTCACAGAGAAGCCCAAAGGCAACGATTCTTTGTACATTCCATCCATGAATAATAATGATATAAGGTCCAATTACATGGCCATTTGCCAAACACTTTACAGTGAATCAACAAGTGTAGATGCAGAAGTCTAAAGCTGTAGGTCATAAAACACTTAAAGCTGAGATAACTATCAAAGTCAAGACACAGTAGTTTGTCATACTGTTGTATGTAAGTGATTATCACACAGATGAACACAATCAAGAAAAGTTGAATGAGATTGGAGCAAGATGAAATGAGTTTTATCTTCAATCGCGAGCTTTCTCTACTACAGAAAAATATGAAGTTCTGGTTCACTAGTAGTCCCTGAACCAAAGACCCTCCTCAGTCAACGTACGAATGGGTTCACATACAAGGCAGCCATGTCAGCTTCCTTGCATGTAGTATTATCCTACTGGTAAGTCCAGTCTTCCAAAAATGAAATAGTTCTCAACCAACATCAAACTAATCAGAGTGCCAAAGTTATCTGAGGTCAACTGAACCAGCCAACACCGGATGTCAGCTTGACTCTGATGTAATAATCTTAGGGCATGTGACGTCTTGTGTGTGCAAACAGAAAAACAGAACACACAATATTTCTTGGCACCAAAATTATTTTTTGAGTTTAAGGCTTTGGAGACAGGCAGATATGAACCGTAACCCAAAGTATAGTTTTAAAGGTGACACTTTGATTGTAAGCTGGTGAAGTCAATGAACACGAAGACAAAATTTTAGCTGTAATGACATACTGACCTATAGTGTTGCCCATGGTCTAAGTTAGCAAGTTTGTGAATCAGTACTGAAGGCTTCACCAAGCCTGGTGTGTTAGCTTTTCAGGGATAAACTGAACAAGGCAAAAATGTGTCCAGTAGGCAACTTGAAAGTATCAATAATAGTGCATACATGTTGTGGAAGAGGGTGTTTTTTTCTTTTTTGCCATGGTGTTTTCTTACACTTCATGTAGCTTTCAATACTAACAGAGATTTAGATGCATGGAAAATCATAAGTTACAAAACAGTTTTGATTCTATATCATACTGTAGGTGTTCCTGTAACAAGATGGATGAGTTGGTTCACATATTACCAGGCAAGGGAACATTACTTCTAATAGGAGTATGTCTAATGAAGGACAAGTGTCTCTCTCACTCTTTGGGTTAATAACTGTTTTAGTTATCTTGCTGCATTTTTGGCACATATCTATTTTACATGAGTTTGACTGTGGAACAGTCTACTTCACATTTACTGTGTTTCATGGGATGACATACGTAAGATTACACACAACTGGCAGCAACACGTTATTAATCATGGGAAGAACAAGACTTGCATGACTAATGACAGTTTCAGGCCTAGTGTAGGGGAGCCTGACCATCAGAATGAATATTCAGGCCTGCTCGGTCAAGGAGATTTAAAGAGACTATCAAGAAGTACAATGAACAATGATCTGCCGGACAGGGAAGACCTATCTTCCTTATACGCAAACAGGAAAAGCTGTTATGAAGAGAAAGTGTAAACTCCATCTACAAATCAATGTAGAAATTTAAAAATTGTAAACAGTGACATGTGACAATTCTTCACTTGCCAAACATGCATTAAAATATGTTGATCAAGTCACCCCAAAATCAATTATGGGAGAGGTGACAGCAAACACTGCTCTGTGCTACTGCACACTTATAAATACAATACACACATTTATCCGAACGTCAAACACAGAAACCTGTCCGATTTCGACATGGGCTAAGGAATTTCTAAATAAGAAACTTCTGCTTAGGTATTACTACTGACGCACTTCAAAACATTCTGTTGAATAGCTACAAAAATTGTGAAATTACTTGTGCAGTAAACTGAGGATTACCTGCCTCCTACAGTCAGGTTGGGTTAGAGAATGGTAATTTCAAATATTTGATTTGGCTTGTATTTACGCATTTTAATACCATCCATTTCAATTTATTCAGAACTAGAGGTTACCAGCAAACGGAAGCATACTGACAGACGTTTAGTCGTCCTAAATATCACTTTATAGCTCCTACATTTTCTTGGCACCTTCCAAAATTCAAATATTATTGTTTACACCTAAGCCAATTTGTATCACAGATATAATACTTCATTATAGCAGGCGTCCGTTGATATCTAAATTGTCTTTGTTTCTAAGATCTTTGCCAAAAGCTTGCTTAAAATATTCATATTATTTGAAATAATAAAGCATCATAAAATGCCAATACCGGTTCACTGCGTTGTTTACCTTTATCTTTTTAGAGACTGGAGAAAAATGTTTCTCACACGTTTCAAGCCAGATTTACACGCTACTCCACGTCACGCGAAGTCTCGCGAAAATACTCCACAGCGCGTTTCAAATGGCTGCTTTTACACAGGGTGCCAACGGACCGTCATGACTTGTCACATCAATGTTTTTCGGGAAGTTTTGACGGCATCATAGTCAGCTAACCTCAGAAGTTAACTAATTTTGGCCGCGTTCACTCTTGTTATAAAAACGGTTTGTGTGCTTCTGTGTCTTCTTAACCTTTATTTTTTTGGTGTGCATTGTTTTCGTAGCAAATTGCAAATGCTCCGTGACGTTTTGGATATTTTTTTCTGTTGAGTGTTCTACCAAAAGCAAAGTCAGATATCTAAAAGTGAAAAATTATTTAGGTTTTACAACAGCAGTACATAGCTGAGGCCCTCACCCTATATAAATAAGATCAAACACTGATGAGCTAAAACGTCATAACCATTAGCTTAATAGCTTCTTTGTTCGTCTCTGGAACGAAATATATGACTGATGCTACGTATCAGGAAGCCGACAGTTTGTTGGTAGGGTTGTGGAGGCATGTGGCATTATGTCTACACACAGGTAATGTAATTCGCGTAAGTAATGGGCCGCTGATTTGCATACGTGGTGATGGTGGCAATAGGGACCCAAATACGTTCCATAGGATTTACATCAGGAGAATATTGTCGCCGAGACATCAACATGAGTTCACTATAATGATTCTCAAACCATTGTAGCATAGTTCTGGATCCGAAAACAAACAGTTATACTGCTGAAAGAAGACATCGCCGTTGGGGAAGGCATTAAGTATGAAGTGATGCAGGTCGTTCGCTGCTGTCAGCGTGTCTTCGATTACTACCATAGGTTCCATGCAAGAAGAGGAGAATGTCTCCAGTAGCGTAATACTGCTTCCGCCAGCCTGTGTCTGTGGGGCGCTACACGTTTTGAGCCGCCATTCACCTCAATGACAGCGTCTGCGGAGACGACCATCAACCTGGCGAGGCCAAAACGTAATTCGCGCAAAGAACCGACAGGTCTGTATTGATCGACGGTCGAATTCTGATGATCCCGTGTCAATTGCAATCATAACTGACGAATTTCTTGGGTCAAGACATATCTTGACCCAAGAAATTCGTCAGTATAGTGGTCTGCTGCGGAGCTTCATGTTCAACAATGTACGATGAACGGTGTGCTGTGAAACACTTGCGTGTGTACCAGCAGTGTGCTCGTTCGGCAGCGATGCCACAGCTTACCATCTGTACTATTGTACAGAGCAGTAAAAACTGCGAGTCCCACGTTTTGTGAAGAGTGGTGGACATCCAACGAGTTAACGCCTAGTGGTAGTTTCACTGTCCTACCTCTTTCCATAGATGCTCACTATAGTGGCATGTGAACATTCGACCAGCTTCTCCGTTTTCGAGATACTCTTCACAGGCTCTGCGTAATAATAATCTGCCCTTTGTCAAAGTCGCTTATCTCAATGGATTTCCCCGTTTACAGCCCATATCTTCGCTAGGGTGATTTCCCTTTCGATTCTGTTTCACTTACATACTTTTGCTACCGTTTTCATGCGCCCACAATGGCACCATGTCGCATTCAGTGTCATGATGGGCAGAAGTCATAATGTTTTGATTTATCGGTGTAAGTTGATACAGCAACTTTCATTAGATAATATTTTTAGCTATAAAGTCAATGAAGGAGAAAAATACGATTGTTTGTAACGTTATTAGTTATGTAATGGGGGAAAAACATGATGGTTAAGATAACCATGCCAAACTAAGTACTGTGCTGCTCCTGCGCTGCAGACAGCACAATCCTGACACCGCACTGGGTACCACACCATGTGCCACTTACTCCATGCAGCGCATCTGGGAAAAGTGCAGCACTATCCTGTACATAGGGGTTGTATCCGAGTTTTCATTGCAGTCTTTGTGAAGCTGGAACTTAGCTGTGGCGGTGGAGCAGTTTATTACGCTGAGATTTATTCCACCTGAATATCATTACGACTAAAGCAAATGCTGGAAGGTGATATACTATGAGTTACATACTATTATTAATGTATCACTGCCAGTGGTTAGTCACTTGAGAGACTTGGTGCCTCATAGATTGTATTAAATCGGACACTCAGTGGGCCAATGTCCACCTAACGTTTGTTATGTGCCGTAAACACCTTCACCTTCATATGTCATAAAGATTTTCGACTCTCAAAAATAGCCCTGCTCTCTCGCTCTCGATGCTACTCACTGTAAGTAATCTTGGGAAGCAACAAATCAAGCAAGTAATATTGTAATGAAAAAGGGCGAGGCAGCAAATAAGAATATGGACCTAACGTGATAAATATAATATAATTCAGGGGTGCAGTGTCCTCCAATAAAGCACATGTTACAACTACAAGGGAAATCTATTACAGTATTGTTTTTCACCTATAGTTTCGACGCCGATGTCTCGCAATGTCACCATCGGAGTTCTACAGGGGGGGGGGGGGCCTCCCCTCAGCATTCACAATCCCGCGCTTTCTAATACCGGAACGGTATTAATATGCTGAAATTGTTCTAGAAGGTACTAGAAACCTATCATTTTACCACGCAGCTGTCACTCCCATTTATGTCCAGCCACGTCAACCAGTGCACCTTCCTGCTTGACTGCTTGAGATAACTCAGAGCCTTCTAAACTGATCGTTCGATATATCTGCCCACTGCCTCCTGCATACTCTCATCTACATTTACTTTGATTAATAATGAAAATATATCAATTGATGTCGCCTTTTGGGTGGCGTAAATTACCTTGATTTAAATTTGGATGAAGCTCATACATTATTAATAAAATTACTATTGAAGCCTTTAAATAAAATTGCAAAATAGAGTGGATATATTTATACAGTGCTACATGTTATACTATACATTAGAAAAAAAAGATGTATTAATTACAGCAGAGGAGGCACCTAATATTAAACTTGCCCTAAATCTTCGTGAAACTATAATGACTGTCATCTGAAAAGGAGGAAGTGTTTTATCGCCTTCATCACATGAGACTGTGGAGGCTGTCGACAATTCTTGCCTTTGCGCTATTCTTCCCATTCAGACCCATTGCTGCTTACGTTAAATGTGAACCTTCTCTTTCCTAATGTGCTGTGTGTCTGAATCCAATTTTAAATGTAGTAAGAGCAGTTTTGTCAGCGAATAATGCTGAGATAAAATATTGGAACTTCATTATTTTCATTTGTAGCAAGGAATATTTATGTAGATGAAAACAACTATGAACTCTACAGTTTATAACATAGCAGTTTATTGTATTATTTAAATTGGCTGTATATGATAGAGGATGCCATATGTATTTTGATACAATTGTAAAAATAAATTACAGTGGTTCAAAAGAAAAACGCCCTTTGCATGCTGCACAATAAGCTTTTCTTATTTATCTTGTGCACCCAGACACGTTTCGCCTTAATTACAATGCATTTTTAGTGGATGTCGTGAAATATTACACGATTTTCGTTAGCACATACAGGTTATGAGTTGCACTTATAGGTTATAGGTTTAAAATAGTTCGTTAAGATTTTTATAATAAAATGAAGAAGTACTTACAGATTAGCATCTAATTCATTATTTCTAAGCCAAACACCTTATCTTTGGTGGCAAAGCGATTGAAAGCTTGCGCTTTTCCTTTTTATCACTGTTTTCGGTGTAAAGCAATTTAAGTACCATTTTTGTGTGGATAGTGTTATTATTCCAATCCCAAAGAAAGCAGGCATTGACAGATGTGAAAATTACCGAACTGTCAGTTTAATAAGTCACGGCTGCAAAACACTAACACGAATTATTTACAGACGAATGGAAAAAATGGTAGAAGCCGACCTGAGGGAAGATCAATTTGGATTCCATAGAAATGTTGGAACACATGAGGCAATACTGACCCTACAACTTATCTTAGAAGCTAGATTAAGACAAGTCAAACCTACGTTTCTAGCATTTGTAGACCTGGAGAAAGCTTTTGACAATGTTGACTGGAATAATCTCTTTCAAATTCTGAAGGTAGCAGGGGTAAAATACAGGGAGCGAAAGGCTATTTACAATTTGTGCAGAAACCAGATGGCAGTTATAAGAGTCGAGGGACATGAAAGGGAAGCAGTGGTTGGGAAGGGAGTGAGACAGGGTTGTAGCCTCTCCCCGATGTTATTCAATCTGTATATTGAGCAAGCAGTAAAGGAAACAAAAGAAAAATTCGGAGTAGGTATTAAAATCCATGGAGAAGAAATAAAAACTTTAAGGTTCGCCGATGACATTGTAATTCTGTCAGAGTCAGCAAAGAGCAGTTCAACGAAATGGATAGTGTCTTAAAGAAAGATATAAGATGAACATCAACAAAAGCAAAACGAGAACAATGGAATGTAGTCGAATTAAGTCAGGCGATGCTGAGGGGATTAGATTAGGAAATGAGACACTTAAAGTAGTAAATGAGTTTTGCTATTTGGGGAGCAAGGTAACTGATGATGGTCGAAGTAGAGAGGATATAAAATGTAGACTGGCAATGGCAAGGAAAGCGTTTCTGAAGAAGATAATTTTTTTAACATCGAGTATAGATTTAAATGTTAGGAAGTCGTTTCTGAAAGTATTTGTATGGAGTGTAGCCATGTATGGAAGTGAAACATGAACGATAAATAGTTTGGACAAATAGTTTGGACAAGAAGAGAATAGAAGCCTTTGAAATGTGGTGCTACAGAAGAATGCTGAAGATTAGATGGGTAGATCGTGTAACTAATGAGAAAGTATTGAATAGGTTTGGGGAGAAGAGGAGTTTGTGGCATAACTTGACAAGAAGAAGGGATCGGTTGGTAGGACGTATTCTGAGGCATCAAGGAATCACCAGTTTAGTATTGGAGGGCAGCGTGGAGGGTAAAAATCGTAGAGGGAGACCAAGAGATTCAGAAGGATGTAGGCTGCAGTACGTATTGGGAGATGAAGAAGCTTGCACAGGATAGAGTAGCATGGAGAGCTGCATCAAACCAGTCTCAGGACTGAAGACCACAACAACAGTGTTATTTGTTCCTGTAAGTATTGCCAACTCACTCAGGTTTTGCTTCCATCTTTTTTTTTTGTGACTATACATGTGCTTATAAAATTTCTCTCTCTCTCTCTCTCTCTCTCTCTCTCTCTCTCTCTCTGTGTGTGTGTGTATGTGTGTGTGTGTGTGTGTGTGTGTGTGTGTGTGTGTGTGTGTGTGTGTGTGTGTGTGGTGTGGTGTGTGTGTGTGTGAGTGTGTGTATTTGTGTGGACTTTAATTTTTTATGTTTATTTATTTATTCTTTTTCATTTATTTATTTTTCAGGAATTTATATTAACAGGAGATAAATTCGATGATTTTGTGTCCAGCCATTGGCATTATATTGTATTATATTATACAATCAATCAGTTTAAACAGTGTGCAGTTAGCCATATTCACTTGGTCATTTAGTAGTATGTTCCTTTTAGCTTTTGTTTTGAATATGTAGTAATTTTCTTCTAAGGTTCAGATGTGTCTTTTATTATTTATTCTTATTATTTTCATGTCTTTCTCTCTTGTAGTAGATTTATGATTATTTTCTCTTAAAATTTCTGCAAAATTTGAGAGGCTTATCTCATACTTCCATGCTGTGATACGTTCTTTGTCCCATTTGTCGAATGTTCTACTGGTTTTGTGTGGCATTCTAGTTAGGATATTCGTACTTTCTGGTAGATGTTTGTGTCTTTCACTGTTCTTGGAATGTACTTTTGGATTGAAATGTCTGTATTGAATGCTATTTTTATTCCTTGTCTTTAAATATTTGTTATTTTATGTGTGAGTTTGTATTTGTAGGTCACTGTGTATCATCTTGAATCTTCTTTCTTGTTTTCATGTATTCTTTTCTGTCATTCTTGCTCTGTTGTGTGCTTGTATGTCTGGTGTTTTGTTGTTCTGAGTATTTGTTCTTTAATATTTTTGTTTAACTTTGTGACTACACTACTATTGTACCCACTGTTTGTACAGAACATGTATCTGAGTGCTGATTGCTTCTTTGAGTGTGGATGATTTGAAGTCTGATGTTTGATAGTGTCTGTTGTTGCAGGTTTACAGTAAGTTTCGAAGCTATGCTGGTTGTTTTCTTTGTTGATGGTTATATCAAAGAAGTTTATTTAGGTGTCATGTTCTTTTTCAATTTTGAACATTATCCTTTTGCATATTGTTTTTATATCTGTATGTAGCTGATCAATTTTTCCAGGAAGTTCATCAGTTACACAAAGGATACCATCCTTGTATATGATACAATAAAATATTTTGTCATTCATTTTGATAATGTTTCTAAGAATCGGGTTTTCTACATACTTTATGAAAATGTTGGCTAGGGCACATGACACTATGGAACCCATTGGTAGGCCATCTTCTCATAAATAGTACTCACTATTAAACTGAAAATAGTTCTGTTCAATTATCAGTTCCAGCTACTTGTGTATGTCTGTGATATGTTCATCTAGTAGTCAGATAGTACCCTTCATGTTTTTTCTCTGCTGTTTATTCTTTCTGCTACAGTTATGTTAGAGTACATGTTCTCTATGTCAGAAGAGAGAAGGGTACCTGTGTCTGAGATTTTATATCTTTTACAACTTGTATTAACTGTGAGGTGTTTCTTAAAGTTCTATCTTCTTCTGTTTATAGTTTCAGACAATAATTCCAACACGTGCCCAGCAAGTTTGTAGGTGAGATCTTTCTTGAAGTTTATATCAGATGAAAGGGATATTTGGTTTATGGATCTTTGGTTGGCATTGGAGGATGGGTGCAGTGGGATTACTCAGTATTTATTTTCCTTTTCCTCTATTGTCTAGTGTGTAGTCTATATTTTTAAAGATTGGTTTAGCTTAGCCTGAAATCTGTTTGTTGGATCCTATCTCAATTTTTAAATATATTTCTTTGAAATAAATTCTTGTGTTTTGTCAGTATATTGTTGTTTGTTGATAAGGGCAACTGTATTTCCTTTGTTTGCATTGCAAATAATGACATTTTAATTTTGGAGTTTCTTTCTGAGTTTATTGACTGTAATGGATTCTGTGTTTATATTGTTTTTGTCGTTCTGTTTCTTCATGTTTGTTACAATTTTATGTGCTTGTTTTTTTATCATTTCTCTTGTTGGCCCAGTGTTCAAATTGCTGTTTCCACATTTCTCCTCCCATTTTAGAAGAGCTTCTGGCTGTATTATGAGGTTTCCTATGTATTCTTTCTCAGTTTTTGTGTCCACATTATATCTAAATCCTTTTTCTAATAGTTCTTTTTCTTCATTGTTCAGTTGTGTGGCTGTGAGATTCATCAGTCTTGCTAAAATTGGTGTGTGTACTTAGGCAGTTTATGATTCATGTTGTCTCAGAGCTGCCCTATCTTTTTCTTACGTTTTTCTCCAATTTCTTTCATGACAGTGTCTGTGTAAATTTCAACCTTGTTGACAGAAAGAGAAAACAGCAGTATTGTTAACGTTATTTGCAAACTGTACGTAATTTTATATAACTTTTAGGATAAAGTCAGTTTTTTGCATACAGAATTTGATTTCGTATTTTAGCCATATTTTGTGTGTGCTGGCTTTGATTTTTGAGCGCTAGACGAATTGCTTTTAATCTTCACATTGATGTAGTTAGGTACAAGGTTATTGGATGGACAAATATTGTTAAACTTTATGCATTCAATGGTTTTATAGAAGTTGAGATGTACTCTTCTGAATAGAGACCAATGGGAAATGCCAGGCAGGGCTTATATAACAAGTTTCTTGTACTGATAATTTTCGCAGCAACTGTATGTAAATTACAGTGGCTCTAAAGAAAACAGCCTATTGCATGATCCACATTATGTTCTTTTATTTATCTTGTGCATCCAGATGCATTTTTTCTTAATTACAAGGCATCTTTAGTGGGTGTCAGATAAGTGTAAGCCATTATTTCTAACAAGCGAGAGTCCCCATCACACCCCCATCAGATTTAGTGGCAAGAGGGCCCACTGGACAGCCCACAAAAAACCGAACAGAGATGAAGCACGAAAACAGGAAGAAGGTGTACTGGACTGTGAAAAAAAAGGCAAAATAGAAACAGTTAATGGTCTAAGAACAAGAAGTGCAATATAGAGCAGCTATAAATAGCAATGGCGTCATGCTCAAGTGGTTGTTGTGTCAGACTGCCAAGCGAGCGAACCATGTTCAGACCTCCCTCATGCTAAATTTTTTTTATCGCTCTTCACTGTATTCAAATTTGTGTCTGTGTCGTGGTTAACGTTCGTTTGTAACAATGAGGTGTAAGTTAGGGACCTATTAAGGCAGTTGATTCTGCATAACTACTCTATTAGCAGCCAAAAGGAAGCAGCTTTCGACTGGGAACGAGAAACTTTTGATGACAAGGCGAAAGCAACCAAATCCTCCACCGGAGAACATGACTGATGTGTCATACATGACATTAATGACAGTACATGTTTCATATGGTTGGAATCACTTATCGACGCACCTAATTTGTACGACTGGTAAGTGAGTGAGAAAAGCTTCCTTGCCTGATACAGGTGTTCATATGAATGTGAATGTGATCACTCCCAAGGAAATGATGAAAACGTAATAGTTTGTCATATAAGCTGTAACAAATGAACGCAACAGTTTCACAATCACACAGTTTCTCTGTGCTCTGTGAAAACATATGTTTTTAACATTTTTGAAGTTGTGTTCGATTTTGGGAATATTTTCTCTTGAATTCCTTTGTTTTAACATAGTTTACTAGTTGTTTTCATTTCTGTGAGCCGCCTACATCGTATCTCGCCTGCTGTCACTATACATCACATTTACTTGGGACAATAACGTATTCTTACCACATGACTCATATTCTATAACCAATGTATAGAATGACAACTGCCAAGGCTACAGAAAGAGAACAAACGTTTCAATGACTGAATGGACAGTTCATAATATTGTAAAAAAAAGAAAGAAAAGAGACACAAGCGAGATTTGAACATAGCTCGCCCACTTGGTAGCTTAACACCATGACCACTTGCCTACAACTCTGATTCTGTTACAAGCTGTTATTTATTGCACTTATTGTACTTTGAGAGTTCACTCTTTCTATTTTGCTTTTTGTTTCACAGTTCAGTACACCTTCTTTTTGTTTTTGTGCTTGATCTGTGTTCAGTTTTTGATGGGCTACCAACTGGGCCATGTTACCACTAAATCTGAGGGCTGTGTGGTGGAGAGTTTCCCCTATAAGCCAAACAACTTTCTCTCTGGTGGCAAACAGGTTTTTCTTTTTGTTGCTGTTTCCAATGTACAGCAATTTAACTGTCACTTTTTTGTAAATATAGGTTTTTTGAATTTATTAACTGTAAAAAATAAATCCTTATTGTTGAAACAATGCCATTCTTTTTTTCTACAACAGCACAGTTACCACTCTGCAATATTTTTCAAATAATAATGCATTGAAACCAACTGGAGTACTAATATATGCAGGTATACTGTCTATAAACTTCACTTATATGGAATTTCTGTTTCTAGGAATAATACTAGTACACTTAGGTGTGAAGCACCTACTTGCACTTATACCCTTATTTAACTTCTCTTCCTCCTATTTTAGCACACCAACTTCCTTTTAACGTGAATATTCACTTTCTGAAGTTCTTGTCACCATCCACTAAAATGTGAATATTAAGTTTAGTCATCACATTCATGGTATAGATTACTCTCAATCTTCTTCAAAGGTCAGTTCACACTGGTCATTACATCATGTCACTTCCCGTTCCATCAAAATATTCTGCAATGAATTTGAAATGGCGACATCCACACTAGCCATCCTGTCACGTCACTTCATGTCATGGCACCTTCATGGTTTCTCTAGAGGAAAGTTTTGATGGCTGACATGATCCATCCATCGCTGATCATGTGACCCACAAGCTCATTTCCTCCCAATATACGGCCATGGGAAGCTCTCCATATTTAATTGCGTCATAGTTTTTGTGTCTGATATCAGTTGTTTGTCGTTTGCTATTTGCTATTAGTTGTTTCATTTTCTTATTTATTTCTTAAAGTTAACAATAAATGATGAAAGAGCAAGCGAAGCAATGAGACAGCTGTATAAATTGTATGACATGAGTGTACTGAATTACTTGGTCTCTACTACATTTATAAAGTGGATTTTTATAGATACTGGTACTGTATTTAATATTTTACAGTGAAATGGATTGCAACATGGTTGTGGCCTGAAGTGAGAAAAGTACTGGCAGAAGGATCAGATTGATTAGTCGACAGAACTTATTTGTATGTGTAAGATGTCAAACAAATAACACACCTTACATTGAATTCCTGAAACAATTCCGGTTAACTCGATATGTCACACGACATAGTTAAGTGGAAATGTATGAATTTTATTGAAAGGTGAACAAATAAACAAACCGACATTTCATGAATATAAACCACTAACACTTACTATAGTAATTGCACGCAAGTAATTTCCCAGACCTGAGCTCTGAGATGCAGTTCTAAGGCAAGGAGAATTTTTACGACAGAGTGCCCGTCCCGTGTTCAGCTGAAACTTTCACAGCAGGACACCTAGCAGTCACAATGAGGCGCTGGAGCCACTGTGCAGACCGCTGGCAAAAGTAGCCCTTGTCACTGCTTTTAACGACGACCCTGCGGAAAGCCTTTCTACAGGATCACGGGGGGAGATGCAAGATAAACGTCCAGAGAATCCCAACTCAAAACTGCAAAGTCTCCTAGTATGGAGAATCGAACCGAGCACTGAGAGTTAACACTTGCGAGTGATTTGAGGGCAACGACGTACACGTTATTCTAGTCAAATAGCGAGTAACTTGCCACTTAACTTCGCTATGGAACAACTAGGAGTCCTGGCTTCACCAAAGACGTAGGAAATGTATTCAACTGGTGTTTAACAGTTGAGAGAGATTTAGAATAGATTCTCTGGTTCACAGCTCGCGCCGACATCAGCCACTGCCGCCACCGACGGTAAGTAAAACATTGCGCTCGCACTACGCCAGCAAGTGATATTCAATTGACACTCAGAACTGTGGTCATCTCCAACTCTCCTTATTTTTGTACATTTAGCCATGAGCTGTAGTTAAACATATTCACGATTGTCGGGCTTAATTTAAGCAGAAACGCGAGATATGCAATTTAACCAAAAAAATTGATCAGCCACTGTAGAGCGCTTTATACTCTTAAGTTATGGAATTGTTGTAACTGTGTACTGCTTTTTGATTGTTATTTAGCGACTCCTATTCAATTTAGGGTATTTTCATAGTGCATTTTTGGGTAATTGATATCTCTGGCCCCAATTGTACAGAATTCGTTTGTATTTTTATCGACCCCCAGACATTGTTATCAGCCATCTTACCATTAAAGAACGTTATAATACTTAGGAATTTCGCTTCACAGTTGTGAACGCCCATTATCAATATTTTACCATCCCGTAGCTAATTTTGCTAACATTGCTGTGTCATAAAGTCATACTTAGAGTAAAAATAAACCTTTGCCAACATATAGTTACGCCTGAATCCGTACACTTATTTCTGTACACTAATTTCTGTTAGCAGTAACGTTTCCTTTGCAGGGAGTGTTGTGGAACTGACATTGAGATCATTGTCTGGTTACATCACTGATCATATTGCTGCACTCTTCTGATCTCCGTATGAGTGAGATAGAATCTTCCTGCCTTGCAGGCCGTAGGTTCAACACCAGATTCCTAAAACACAGAGTGTCTTTGCACAAGTGTGGTAGGAAGACAGATCAGAACCAGTCTCACACATGTTTGATACGTTGACAGGCATTTTTAGTGTTACTAAAGGAAATGCACTGAAATCTTCAGGCACTGCAAGTTGTTTGTTTGAATATATATTTGTTGCAGGCCTCTTTTTTGTTCAGCAGTTCTCTCAATTGTGTGTGAAACAGTCTTGCAAGCATCAGTGGTCAATAGTTACGTGGGTTCACTAGCTAACCCCAGTACAAATAAGGCACTTGAACTACTAAGAGGCAAATACAACATGTAAAGGGAACCTATATGTCTTGAAGGGAAATTTATTGAGGGAGGTACGACTAAATCAAAAAAAAATTGCACTGGACTTGAAACTTAAGTTAATATTAAATGAAATTTTCAGAAGATTTGATAGCAGCTCATAACAATGCGTTACTTTTAGTAATTCTGGGTGCAGTTTGACATAAAAAATGAAAATTATGATGCTTCCACTTTCCAAAACATAAAACGAGATTCCTCTTCCTCAAGCTTCTTGTATGATGTGTGAAATTCTCATTTTGTATCATGTAATGACTTTTTTTCGGACCTGGTCACTTTCTTTGTGTTGTTTTGCACTTTCGTCTTCCTTCTGTAATATGCAAGTTATCCCCGCAAGCTGCAAACCATTTGAGTACAATAAATGCCATTTTCATTCAAATGTGGACTCCAGCATCCACACATATAAGCTACTGCACTGTGAATGTGCACGTTGCACGTAAAAACAGCCGAAAATCATCTTGCGTAGGTGACAATTTCCGCGAAAGGAAGAGCTGAGGACTGCAATGCATATTGAGATCACGTGACTTGAATTGATTTAACGTGCTGTGATGTGACAGACAGTGAGAATGTTCCTTGATGTGATTGTGCTGTGACATGATGGTGTGGTGGCCAGTGTGAACTGGCCTTAATACCTTCCTATGTCTATGACTATACGTAGTTATTCTTCCTATTTACATCCTATATTACGTTCAGTAGATGAAGCTTGCCCCACAAATCACTTGCGCCACTGTAACAGTTGATGCAGTATCACTACATGCTTACAATAGATTTGTGATGATTGTATCCCATTTGCCTTCGTTCAAAGACTGTTAGATCTGAGCCACGCGGGATTAGCCGAGCGGGCTGAGGCGATGCAGTCATGGACTGTGCGGCTGATCCCGGAGGAGTTTCGAGTCCTCCCTCGGAGAATGGGTGTGTGTGTTTGTCCTTAGGATAATTTAGGTTAAGTAGTGTGTAAGCTTAGAGACTGATGACCCTAGCAGTTAAGTCCCATAAGATTTCACACACATTTTTTTGTTAGATCTGATATTTTGGCTTATTAACACTGCCATAACAGTGGCAGATGTACTGGCAGCTACAGGACCAAGTCTGTGTCTAACAGGTAATCACGAATTATTATCCAAAGAAAAGGCATTATTCATATCATTTCTTACTTTACCCAACCTTTATAATTATGCAACCTATATAATTATGCAGTATTCTAATGTTGGTAGTGGTGATGAGTCTGTGACGGAAATGATGATATGATGTTAGCACTATGCCCACACTTCTGTTGACATTTGCTTGACAGTATTTGCGAGAGATCATGATGAGCAAGTGTTCTGTTCTTGTTCCGGACAGTAGTATAAAATCTGCAATATACTGATAATTTCAATCGTCAAATGCCATTGACCTTTGTACATCTATTTGCAGTTAATTACTTCACTCTGCAAAGATAAAACTGCATAATACCACTACCGTATTTCAACAGTCATCGTTTCTCTTATTTTCGATGTTGATCTTCCAAAATAAGAGAGGCACGAATCGCCTCCTGTCTGCTTTTTCTCTTCTTCCACTTTTCAGATTTAAACCATCTCTTGTTATTTGTTCATAGTATATTTGAAATAATGACTGAAAATTCTGATTTAGTCCATTTTTTATTTGTCGAAAATCATCCTACTACCTTTAACTAATGACATACAGAGCTTTGTTATTTTTCAGTTTATTAATATTTGAAGGGGCTCAATTTGGTGAAATGTCGATTTGCGCGCCATTTGAACAGACTAAATCTCGCTAATGAAGGCCGATTCATGTTACGTAGTACGATGCAAATTATTTTGTTGCATTATATTTCACACAAACACAGTCCACCACCGCCACCAAAATAATCTGCTTGCCAACAAAGATTCTGGGCCTGAAGACTATGAGTCAAGTAAGCAAACTAACTTAAATTGACCATCCACAGTAGAATTAATTCGACAGTGATACTATTACTTTTACTTTTAATTATGCTTTCCATATTCTGTTCCTGTGGAGGTAATTGAGATGTGCCCTGACTTCCCAACAATTACATTTCGAAAGAATGTAATATCAGCATTTCAGTTCAAATTCCAAAATCTTTCCTTTCTGATCGGGACAAAACATATTTCAGCCAATGAGCTCATTTACACTTTGTCAAATAGTAAAGTGTGTATTCATAAGAACCGGTTTTGAGTGACCTGTATGTAAGGATTCACAATACCACTGTAATTACGGTGGACAAATATAAAATTTCAAGAGTCTGTACTTAAAAATATGCTAAATATGTGCACTACACTGTGTATGTTCATGTAGCCTTCTATCGTTTTGGTTGGACTCATTCGTATATCTACACCTACACCTACATCTACATACATACTCCGCAAGCCACAGTACTATGTGTGGCGGAGGGTACATGTACCATTACTAGTCATTTCCTTCCCTTTTCCACTTGCAAATAGAGCGACAGAAAAACACTATCTATGTGCCTCCTTATGAGCCCTAATTTCTCAAATCTTATTTTCGTGGTCCTTACGCGAGAAGTATGTTGGCGGCGGTAGAATCGTTCTGCAGTCAGCATCAGTTGCCGGTTCTTTACATTTTCTCAACAGCGTTCCTAAAAAAGAACTTCGCCTTGCTTCCATGAATTCCCGTTCGAATTCCCGAAGTATCTCCGTAACACTTGTATGTTGTTCGAACCTACTAACAGCCCGACTCTGAAATGCTGCGATGTCTTCCTTTCATCCGATCTGATAAGGATCCCAAACAGTCGAACAGTATTCAAGAATAGGTCGTACTAGCGTCCTGTATGCGCTCTTCTTCACAGGTGCACCACTCTTTCTCAAAATCCTCCCAATAAATCGAAGTCTACCATTCGCCTTTCCTACTGCAATCCCCACACTCTCATTCCATTTCACATCGCTTTGCAAAGTTAAGTGCAGATATTTAAAGAACATGACTGTGTCAAGCAGGAGGCAGCTATTGCTGTATCCGAACATTACGAGTTTGTTTTTCTAGTATTCAGTAGTAACTTACATTTTTCTATATTTAAAATTGGCTGCCATTCATCACACCAGCAAAAATTTTTGTCTAAGTCATGACCTTCTGCAGTCACTTAACTTCGACACCATACTGTACGCCACAGCATTATCAATAAATAACTTCAGAGTGTAGCCGATCCTGTCCGCCAAATCATTTATGGATATAGAGAATACAGTGATGCTATCACACTTCCCTGGGGCACTTCTGACGATACCCTTGTCTCTGATCAACACTCGCCATCGAGGGCAACAAACTGGGTTCTAAGAAGTCTTCGGTCCAGTCACGTATCTGGGTACCTATTCCTTCCTTAACAGTCTGCAACGGGACAATGTGTCAAATGCTTCCTGGAAATCTAGATGTATGGAATGTGCCTGTTGTCCTTCAACAGTAGTTTACAGTATATCATGCGAGAAAAGGGCAAGCTGAATTTCACACTAGTGATACTTTCTAAAACCATGCTGATTCGTGGAATTAACCTTCTCGGTCTCAATAATATTTATTATATTCGAACTGAAAATATGATAAATGACTCTGCAGCAATCCGATGTGAGGGATATTGGTCTGTAATTACGTGGGTACGTTCTTTCACCCTTCTTATATACAGGAGTCACCTGTGCTTTGTTCCAGTCGCTTGGGACATGGCGCTGAGCGAGAGATTTGCGATAAATGCAAGTTAGGTAAGGGGTCAATGACGTAGAGTACTATTTGTAAAAATTAATCTGGATCTAGCGACGTATTTGTTTTCAACTCTTTCAGTTCTTTCTCTACGCCAGGGATGTTTATTACTATGTCGTACATACCGGAGCATGTTCGATTGTCAAACGACTCTATGCTTATTCGATTCTCCTGCTTGAGCGATTTCTTAAAGAGTGAACTTTATAACTTAGGATTTCGTTTCACTGTCTTAAACTGTGACACCAGATTGGCCGAAGAGTGACAGGCTTAGCGATTTTACATAGGACCACAATTTTCACGGTTTCTCTGACAGAGCTTTTGGTTTGGCGGTGGTAGTGGTTGTATGCTTCGCAAATAAATCTTTTACAGGCGCACGAATCTCCACTAACTTTTGCCTATCGTCATTTTCGCGTTCTCTTTTGGACCGAGAGTGCAACAGCCTCGGATACTTCAGCATTTTACCGAATTTCGTTGTTAAACCAAGGCGAATCTTTACCGTCCTTAATCCATTTGCTAGGCACATAGTTCTCCACACCAATCTGCTTAAACTTTGCTCGTAATTCCTCTACGTTCATCTTATCGTACTGGAACCAAGTGATGCGGCCCGCCATGAATTCCTCCCCTTGCCAACCTTTTCATTTCAGAGAAGCACTTGTAACCTACATCCTCAACCATTCGCTGAATGTATTCCAATTCTCTGTCTTCCTCTGCAGTTTTTGCCCTCTAAATCTCCGTCTATTACTGTTGTGTACACAGTTCCGCGTAGTCAGCGCGTACACAACTTTCCCCCTAGAGCGCGCCCCGCTAAGCACAACAGCGCAGGCGCAGCGCTCATCCGTCTCCGCACTACGAGATGGAGCTGTCTTAGAGACGGACCAAATTCTACTTCCGCCGATCCGCGTATTAATATGTAACGCAGCCAATGAGATTGCTGCTAATGTAGAACCTTTTCTCCTCGCGGATCACACTCATGCAGTGATACCTGTAAGCGCGAGGTATTATAACGAGTGTACAGACCTCCGATTAGTCAGTCTGCATTTGTCTGTACCAGTCTGCATTAGTCTGTAGCCAAGTTTCAGCCTGCGCCTAATAAGATTACCATATTCCTGTACATAGCCATGAAGATAAATGAATAGACACTTTGTCAAGTATCAGAGATATGTGAGAATAAGATTAACGTACCAAGACCATGGGAACTTCAGATTGTCAATTGTAAACAGCATCCATAATCAAGTTACGTAATGTCTATGTTTTTTTATTATTTTAATAAATGTGTGTGAAAATTAATAAAGTTCTGTTTAAAGATGGTCACCGTCAATCTGCTACACTAAGCGTGCAAGTGGCATTTCTATTGTCTGACCTGACGGCAGAAGATAAACACGCCACGATAAGACCACGAGACATATTGCTGACACTCGCCTACTTCGTTAGAGCGACAAGTCAAATAATCTGATGGTGTGTGTACCGAAGGTCTTACGGTATGCACACCACAGTTACCATGGAAGTCATTCCCTGATGTCATAACAAATGTCCTATCATTCCGTCCCTTCTTCTTGTCTGTGTTTTCCACATATTCCTTTCCTCTCCGATTCTGTGCACAACCTCCTCATTCCTTATCTCATCAGTCCACCTAGTTGTCAGCATTCGTCTGCAGTACCATACATAAAATGGTTCGATTCTTTACTGTTCCGTTTTTCCCACAGTCCATGTTTTACTACCATACATAATCCAGACGTACATTCTCAGAAATTTCTTCCTCAAATTGAGGCCTATGTTTGATACTAATAGACTTCTCTTGGCCAGGAATGCCCTTTTTGCCAGTTCTGGTCTGCTTTTGATGTCCGTCATTGGTTGTTTTGCTGCCTGGGTGGTAGAATTCCTTAACTTCTTCTACTTCGTGACCATCAGTCCTGATGTTAAGTTTCTCACTGTGCTCGTTTCTGCTAATTCACATTACGTTCGTCTTTCTTCGATTTACTCTCAGTCCATATTCTATACTCATTAGATCGTTCATACCCTTCAGCAGATCCTGTAATTATTCTTCACATTCAGTCAGGAAAGCAAAGACATCAGCGAATCGTATCATTGATATCGTTTCACCTTGAAGTTTAATCCCACTCCTGAACCTTTATTTTATTTCTATCATTGCTTCTTCGGTACACAGATTGAACAGTGTGGGTGAAAGAGTACATCCCTACCTTACACTATTTTTAATCCTGGCACTTCGTGCCTTGCTCTTGGCTCTTGTATATATTGTATATTACGCGTCTCTCCTTACAGCTTACCCCTATTTTTTCTCAAAATTACGAACATCTTGCACCAATTTACATTGTCGAACGCTTTTTCCAGGTCGACAAATCCTATTAATGTGTTCTGATTTTGCTCGTGGTCGTGCGGTAGCGTTCTCGCTTCCCACGTCCGGGTTTCCGGGTTCGATTCCCGGCGGGGTCAGGGATTTTCTCTGCCTCGTGATGACTGGGTGTTGTGTGATGTCCTTAGGTTAGTTAGGTTTAAGTAGTTCTAAGTTCTAGGGGACTGATGACCATAGATGATAAGTTCCATAGTGCTCAGAGCCATTTGAACCATTTGTTCTGATTTTTCTTTAGTCTTGCTTCCATTATCAACCAAAATATCAGAATTGCTTATCTGGTGCCTTTACCTTTCCTAAAGCCAAACTCTTCGTCATCTGACACATCGTCAGTTTTCTTTTCCATTCTTCTGTATATTATTCTTGTCAGCAACTTAGATGCATGAACTGCTAAGCTGATTGTGCGATAATTCTCGCACTTATCATTTCTTGCAGTCTTCGGAATTGTGTGGATGATATATTTCCGAAAGTCAGGTGGTATGTCCCCAGACTCGCACATTCTACACATCTACGTGAATAGGCGTTTTGATGCTAATTCCCCCAATGATGTTAGAAATTCTGATAGAATATTATTTATTCCTTCTACCTTATTTGATCTTAAGTCCTTCAAAGTTCTTTTAAATTTTGGTTCTAATACTGGATCTCCCATCTCTTCTAAATCGACACATCAGACGAATATTCCTTTTTATAGAGGCCTTCAGTGTATTCTTTCCACCCATCCGCTCTCTCCTATGCATTTAACAGTGGAATTCCCGTTACACTCTTAATGTTACCATCCTTGCTTTTAATTTCATCGAAGGTTGTTTTGACTTTCCTATATGCTGAGTCAGTTCTTCTGTCAATCATTTCTTTTTCGATTTCTTCACATTTTTCACGCAGCCATTTTGCCTTAGCTTCCCTGCACATCCTTCTTATTTCATTCTTAAGTGGCTTGTATTTCTGTATTCCTGGATTCCCCTGAACATTTTTTTACTTCCTTCTTTCGTTGATTAACAGAAATA
Source organism: Schistocerca americana (assembly GCF_021461395.2). Taxonomy (NCBI): domain Eukaryota; kingdom Metazoa; phylum Arthropoda; class Insecta; order Orthoptera; family Acrididae; genus Schistocerca; species Schistocerca americana. Next base: position 319,049,294 of record NC_060121.1, on the reverse strand, counting down.
TTTCTTCTGTTACCATTGATTCTTCGCAGTTTCCTCTTTGTACCTAAGTTTTCCTTTCCAATTTCTGTGATTGCCCTTTCTAGAGATGTCCATTCCTCTTCAACTGTACTGTCTACTGAGCTATTTCTTATTGCTGTATCTATAGGCCTCGAGAACTCCAAGCGGTTTGAAAGGAGTCTACTGGGGCACACTTGTATGCAGCACCCGAATTTGATAATAATATTAGTGTAAACCAAAATGATACTATGATTTTATAAACAATATATGTCTCTGATAGGCTTTATAATGAGGACTGCTGACTATGCACGACCATAGAGCCAAAGATACTGCTTCTGGTCTGAGACTTAGTGTTGGAGTAAGAGAGCGCTGGGCTCACAGTTGTAGGTAGCTGCCTGTGAGTGAAAGAGGATGGTGCAGGCAGTTTTTTTGGTGTGCTTTGTGAAGCCATCAAGTGTTAAATTAATGTAGGAATTACGAGATCATGGAGGCAAAAGTCTTCATGGGAGCAATGTAAAGATGTTAAATAAGCGTGATTTTCGTTTTGCCAGTGCATTAGTATAGATGAGTAGGCTGATAATTTGTATTTGTTGAGTAACCCCAGAATGTACGCAAACTGATTTGATAAAAAGGCTAGTTAGATACTTCACTTTTATAGTGCTTCTAAGATTTGTTAACAGAGCTATATGTAATCTGATGATTAGCATTTCTGCTGGTTTAATGAGGTTAGATAATACTTGCTGTATAAATCTCATTGTTTGTGAATGAGTTTGTAAATATGATGTATTTTTCTGACTAATGTAACTTCAAGTGTCAGATTTTTGAAAAGACAAACTTAGATTGCAATATAATTTCACAAAAAAATCAGTAATTCACCACAATCAGTACTGCCTCCCTATCCAGGCCATATTTTTTCAAAGAAGTTGTATTTTTCTTAAATGTTTTCATTTATGAGTGAAAAGAATTTCATGTGCATTCCAAAGTATTATGGCCAGCATTGCACACTGGTGAGCCTGTAGCTAGCATATATTATTTTTTTCCTGAGAGACCATAATATATTGCGTTCCACCGTTGCTGCTTTAGAGGTAAGACAATTTACTTTTTTGCTATGTGGATATGGACCAAAGTTATCGGTTTTGTATAGGGCCACAGGATTCAGTGCCTAAGGGGCTGAATGCATTTTGCAGTGACTGTTTCTTTATTGGTACTGGGTGTTCCATTACCCAATTAGTTGGTATAAAGTTTTTGCTAACAATAACACAAAGTACACCACTTGCAGTTACAACACACTACATGTTACAGTTCAGACATTCATTCAATGTAATCAAAAGTTAATTATTATCAAAGAACGTTACACTTGGGGCCAGCTCTGCCAGTTGTTCGCTTTGTGAAACCTTTGATATATATATGTTTTGTTCTCTCAACCACTCTGTAGAGATAATAGTAGTTAGATTTTGTTAGCGGAACGCAATTTGCAAACTTGTACAAAATTTCTTCACTGTTAATCGCCATTCTTGTGCGACATCTTGTTTTCCATTGATTTGATTGCTCAATATTTTTTGTCTTTGGGCTTTACTCTGGATGTGATTTACGATGTCGTGCAGAAGTATCTAGGTTTCGGCGCATAATCTGACAGTTAAAGATACTGACCGAAATTGACGATATTCCGATTATTGACAACAATGTTGAGAATGATAGCAACCACTCTGCGGTGCAACAGTTGCAAAGAACCACAGAAAATGTGAGTTCCGTTTCCCAAAATAATGTACAGTTTCCTGGCAGTATGGTTTCACTGAGTTTACCATCTATCTGCTCAGATTGTCGATTCTGGCATAGTGGACGACGCTGAGGTAACCATTGGTAACAAGCAGGTGTCAGAACAAGGTACTTTACCGGAGCAGGTCAATGAACTTTCCAATTCTAATACACTCAATCAGATCGCCAATGGTGTGTCAGAGGAAACAGTAGTGCAAAGTACTGCGTCTGTTTTAAAAAATCCGTGAGATGCCATCAACGGTAATAATGCAGGTAATGCATCAGACGAGACGTCCATGGTTGTAGATGATGTCCCCACATCATAAACCACAGTTCGGGTTACACCCAATGCATCAGTTCAAAGTACTCGGGTTATACCCGACGCATCAGTTAGAAGTAATAGTGTCAAAATCTCAAGCATGTGGACAATGGACGATTTAATAACACCGCCAGCATACGAAAAATACTAGATGACGACACTGCACAGTTCAATGAACAGTTTTCCCACATACATGAGGAAGCTAAATCGTACACAGAAACGACTGCTAACCGTTTCAAGCAGGCAGATAAGGATACTAAGACTGTTGAAAATAATTCCTAGAGGCCTTTCACACGCTGCCACGTCGCATACCTCAAATCCTATGGACAGAGCAAAATTTTACTGAGGAATTAACTATGACTTTTATTAAGCAGCATGAAATTGTCAGTTTTTCCTCCGACGTTACCGTCAGCAACAGCAGTTTGTTAGTCTCGGAAAATATTGATGAACCAATTGTGCCTACCAAAACTAATAACAAAGCTAAGTTTCCCAGGGTAGAGGCTACGGTCAGACAAAATGTGATATCTGCGATAGGTAAGTGCCATGGCATCCTTGAAACCAGCGGCGACGCGGTGAACAATACTGTTGGGCCGCATAACGGCACGCCATAGCTTACTTCAGAGTAACGTAGCGCCCCGCCGACCAAAACAAAACTCTGCTGCACATATATCGAGTCCATCGACGTCAAAGTTATTTCCTTTTACTAGCAATGCCCATCTGCTTTGACAGCAGTGCACGGGTCCTATGAAACTAATCGTCAAGTCATCAGCAACAAATTGGTCTACAATAAAATAGCCAGGGCTTAATATCATCAACACCAAACTGTCAAGCATATTTATTTGAAAAGATCGATTTCCAAAACTAATCATATCCACATTCACCTCAAAAATATTTTGCTAAGCCAAACACAGTGCTGGATCTATTATATTGCGCTATGTAAATACAACATAGCAGATTTTGTTATCATATAAATCACTTTTTATACGATTTTTCTTTCCTGGACTGCTACGTTACACACGATTTTGACACTGGTGCACTGAATTTGTCCATTTCTTTACGTCTTTTGTAGCTATGCAACACGTGAAGAATATGTACTGAATTTCAACTTTCCATTGTATAACAATAATGACAAATCACTGAAATACCAATAAGGTAAGGCTTAGCACCAAGAATACGGCTGGGATTATGAACGAAATTATATGCATGCTTATTTCAACAGCAAGAATTTCAGAAGAAAATTTTGTGACATTTATTCTACGAAATTTTTATGTAACCAGCTACTTCATTTACATTACAGATATGCACCAATTTTGACGACGTAAATTATTTCTTCATTTCAACGTTTTGCATTCTGAAGATGTTACACTACTGATATTTATATATTTTTTAACAATTTTCAGCTCTGTACAAATTTTTTTTCTACTTTTCAACAAATATGATATTTGGCAGTTGTCTTGCAGAAGTCGTTATTTCCATTACCAATAAATGTCAACTTATGCTTATTTTGGTTCTAAATACAAGTCCACATATGTATAAGATACATCAGACTTTTTACTTGACACATTTCCAATGCTTATACAAATTCTACTGATACATTATTTTCACGTTTCCTCGATTATTCAGCATTTTATTAGGTGGAGACATGCCTGGTAGAGAGAATCTTGCAGGTCGGTTCTCTTACAGTAAGTATAGGACTCGCTCATTTTTCTGTTTTCATACACATGTGCATGAAAACAAAAACTGAAAGAAATAACATTTATTTTGACGTGTGGCCAGTGGATCACATCCCTTGCTGCAAACTGTAACTCAAACATTTTTTCATAATAAGAATTTGTGTCCTGTTGTATACAGCCTCGATGTATCTTATGTTCATTTATGTCTGATGCTATTATGTCTTTGCTGATACCATGTAATGTGCTATATTTTATGATGCTAATCTACTCCATTTTGCCATTGTTGCACTCCCTAAGCAAGGTACTATTACTACTGCCATTTATGCTATTGCCTGACGAGTTATTATTACATTTTTTGATAGGTCGGTCACTCCTTGCGTTTTATGATGTTACCATGTTTTATTCCTGCAAGTCTTGTGCTCTAATTTGCTTTATATCCCCTGTACTTGATGATGCCAATAGTTTACTTGCTTTCACCTACGTAAATTTGAGAAATAAATGTTCCCTGTAACTCATGTCCATTGCATACCCTCATCCATTTTGTATATTTTGCAGAACCAATGTACCGAAGTCTCATTTTATCCAAATGAGACATTATGATAATAGTTAGAAGCTGATTAAAGTGTGAAATGTGCCACCTGTAAATGTGTGCAAGAAATGCAATACATAGAAAGTATGACATAAGAATTGCCTGTAAAGATTTAGGATTACAGATAGTTTTTCTCCAGATTTTACGTTAGGTATAAGAGTATTGTTAGAATATGTGAAGAGTGTTCATGCCCTGAGCTGCACCTTTTTTTTTTTTGAATAATGATGGAAAGTTGATGGTTAATTAGTGTTCATGCCATGAGCTGCACTGCACTAATGAGAATTATGTGTATGTCTTAATGATTGTTCTTTAATTATATTGTATGGTGTTAATAATGTATTTTGTGTGTGTTGTGTCCTTTCCAGAAAAATCTGTCTTACCCTGTGAAACATGATTGGAGGTGTTTTTGGGAGACTGTCACAGAAGCTTTTGCACCTAAAAATATTTTTCACATTCCTTATGAGATTGCATATGATACTGCCTTCTTACGTTAGCATGCATGACTGCTTCTTTTTTTCCATGTTGATAATTTCATTGCCATGTTCCACTATCTCAGCAATGCACCCTCATTTTTACAAATTTTATCTCACGAGTTACTGTGATCTGTTACATGTACCTAGTCAGTAAGCTATATTGAACTTAATACTCCTGTCGTCTTTGATTTACCATAGCGATTGACCATTAATCATTTTCTTTACAGATAAAGTGCACTGCACTTATAAGTCATTCCCATATCCTCTCATGTAGATAATGCACATTGTTAGAGATATAGGTCATTTAATACACTGAAATTTATGAAGCCCTGAGGTTGCTATGCAACCTATAGATATTATGTCTTTACTCATACAATGACATACTCTGATTTTATAATACTATTTGTCTAATATGCAATCATAAAGGCCATGCAGAGCCATATTTTTATATAATACTGCTATTTATGCACTTTGGTCTTGTAAAAGCCACATTGAGTTACATATTTTCATTATTAATTATGCATCAGCCTCGGAGTTCCATATAGCTAAATGATATTTTATGACACTTTCTAAACTTGTATGCTTATGCTATGTTAAACTAGGCCACTGTAGCCACAAAGATGATTTCTGTAACATTTTTAGCTATTATGGTCAGCATTTATTTCACTTACTAGGCCACTTGGAGCCTCAATCATTTTATAGCCATTAAGATCAGCATTTATATATGTAGGAAGGTCACTTTGAACCTCTGATTGATATTTTCTATATGATTGTTTTAAATATTAAGATTGGCATGTATTACAAGTGCAAGGCCACTTGGAGCCATTCAATTCTTGATTTTACTGTTAGGTATTCTTAAGTAATTATGTCACAATTTTGCATATACAATGCCACTTACAGCCACAGTGTAATATTATGAACCAGTGATGATCTGTGTCATGTCAGGTTATTCTATGTATAATTGGCAGCCTACTGATTTTATCTTATTGAGAGTTTACTTTCAATTTTGCCTATTCAAACTGATGTAATGCATTGTTGCATCATTTAGTCTAATTTCATTAGGATAATGAACTTTTTCTGACCAGATAGATTATTCGATGTTGACATAGGTAGAAATGGTCATGTTCCATTTCCTTACCTTTGCGACCTTTTCATACCTTCCATTATCTGGTCTCCTATCTCTGTTCATAGTATTGGAGCAATTTATTACTGGTATTCATACTTCAATGTAAATGATCAATGTAAATGACTATATGTATGTCTTTTGGATCTAAGAAGAATCCCCACTGTGAAGGGCAGCGATGACAATGGTCATCACATTACTGATATTATAATAATCGCCAACTATGTGTAATCCTCAAGATGCATTTCTGCTGGTTTAATGAGGTTAGATAATACTTGCTGTATGAATCTCATAGTTCATGAATCAATTAGTAAATATGATGTATTTTTCTGACCAATGTAACTTCAATTGGCAGATGTTTTTGGAAAGACAAACTTAGCTTGCAATATAATTTAAAAAAATTCACCACAATCGAGACCGCCTCCCTGTCCAGGCCATAGTTTTTTCAAAGAAGTTGGATTTTCCTTACATGTTTTCATTTATGAACGAAAAGAATTTCATGTGCATTCCATAGTATTATGGCCAGCATTGCGCACTGGTGAGCCTGTAGCTAGCATATTTTATTTTTTTCACGAGAGACCATAATATATCATGTTCCACCGTTGCTGCTTTAGAGGTAAGACAATTTATGGTTTTTGAACAGGGCCACAGGATTTAGCGCCTATGGGGATGAATGTATTATGCACTGACTGTGTTTCTTTATTGGTATTGGGTGTTCCATTGCTCAATTAGTTCGTATAAAGTTTTTGCTAACAATAACACAAAGTAAGCATATCACTTGCAGTTACAACATGCTACACGATAAATTCAAGTTTTGTATCCATTCCACAGTTCAGACATTCATTCAACATAATTAACAGTTGTTATTGTAAAAGAACATTACAGTACCTCGTCATTCCTTAGTACTTCTGTATCCCACTTTTTTGCATATTGATTCTTCCTGACGAACTTCAGCCTACTCTTCATTACTACTACATTGTGATCTGAGTCTACATCTGCTCCTGGGCATGCTTTACAATCCAGTATCTGATTTCGAAATCTCTGCCTGACCGTGATGTAATCTAACTGAAACCTTCCCGTATCACCCGGCCTTTTCTAACTATACATCCTTCTTTGTGGTTCTTGCACAGAGTATGCCCTATTAATGGCTGAAATTTATTATATAACTCAGTTAGTCTTTCTCCTTTCTCATTCATTGTCCCAAGCCCATATTGTTCTGTAACCATTTCTTCTGCTCCTTCCCCTACAACTGCATTCCAATCCCCCTTGGCGATTAGATTTTCACCTCCCTTTACATACTGTATTACCCTTTCATTATCTTCATATACTTTTTCTGTCTCTTGTGTTCAGCTTGCGACGTTGGCATGTATACCTGAACCATCGTTGTCGGTGTTGGTTTGCTATCGATTCTGATCAACAAGCGTATCACTGTACACAATTTATGCTCTACCTTCCTATTCATAACGAATCCTACTTCCGTAACACAATTTCTGCTGCTGTTGATATTACCCTATACTCATCTGACCAGAAATCCTTGTTTTATTTCCATTTCACTTCAGTGACCTCTACTATATCTAGATTGAGCCTTTGCATTACCCTTTTCAGATTTACTAGCTTCCCTGGCACATTCAAGCTTCTGACATTCTACACCCCGACTCGTAGAATGCTGTCCTTTCGTTGATTATTCGATCTTTTTCTCATAGTCACCTCCACCTTGGCAGTCCCCTTCCGGAGATCTGAATGGGTGACTATTCCGGAATCTTTTGCCAATGGAGAGTATCATGACACTTTGTCAATTACAGGCCACATGTCCTGTGGATACCCATTATGTGTCTTTAATGGAATAGTTTCCATTGGCTTCTGCACCTTGATCATTGCCAATTCTTCCGCCTCTAGGGGCAGTTTCCCACCACAAGGGCAACATAGTGCCTTGAACCTCTGTCCGCTCCTCCATCCTATTTGACAAGGCCATTGGCAGAATGAGGGTGACTTCTTGTGCTGGGAGCCTTCAGTCGCCATTCAAAATTTAAGCACTGGCGGGTTTCGTCGACAGTTTGATTACTGATCAAACAGGCTACCCCTAAACAACTTATCTGCTCTTTCTAACAGAAACACTCTCCTAGCCTCCTTGACGAATTTATTAACTTCCATAACCATGCTATCATGTGTGGTGTATACTGACGCTGTCGATAAGTCCAGCCTGTTTGTAGCTACAAGGGCTGAGATATTTGCACCTTGTGTACGCTGCCGAACTAGCAGTTCAAGACAGTTTTCAGAAAACATGTTCAAAAGTACTTCGCACGCATGTCTGTACCATCCACTATGAATCCACAGACATCATAGTCCACACTCAGTAGGTTAAAGCTGCCTCCAACTAGAATTGCATGATCAGGGTATTTACGCACTACTGACCATAAACCAGTGGTGACTCGCGCTCACTTTCGTTGGAGGGCCCAGATAAAGAGTTAGTAAACTTCATAATGGAATTGTTCTGAGGTGTTCGTTATATAACCTTCATATATGTCATATTGCTTAAACATACTCTAAAGATTGAAAATGTGATAAATTTGCAGTTATAAATATAATCAGCGAAATACTGTAGCTAATAATAAAATATATACATATGTGAACCCACCATTACTATGTTTGTAAGTGTATGTGTATAATATCATAGTTAGTCTGGTCCACCAGCTTCACTGGTTTTCCATGTACTTTTGTAGCTGTGTGAGGTAATGCAGTGGTGACACATTTTATTGATTAACTTTAGGGGTTTGGCGCTGCCTGGGTTCAAGCCGAAGTTCGCCATCTCCCTTTCTGCTGATGTTCGTACTTATTCTAGTTGTGTGTGTGTAGTCTGATGTGGTGTAAAAGAAAAATGGTGTAACTGTGGGAGGAGGCATGTAACTTCTTCCCTATTGGGAATGCATCAGAGAGCAAATATAGGGACCCTCCTGGCTTTTATCTTATGACCAAGGACGAAAACTCTCTGAATAGAACTTGTTAGGAGTGGTTTCACCTGTATTTTACACAGATAGCACGTTAGCTAATGAGGTCTCTTTCCTGGCAGGTTACTTATACAGTAATTGTGCATACTTGTTCTTCTGACTGTGTTGTTGAAGTCTGGAATTTCACAGATTTCCTCCTTATGAATGGAACACACAGCCAGTGAGTTCAGTCTTTCCTGATGCATGCTGTTCCTGAGGAAGGTTTTAATTCTTTTTAAAGCGTTAAAACTGTTCATTGCTTCTGCTGTCGAAACAGGTGGTAGTTAGGGCTATTTTCAATGTTTCGTGCACTTCAGTGAACCGTTCTTCAAAGGAATGTTCCACAAGAAAGGTGAACAGCTCAAAAACCGATGTAATAGCTTTAAAGGTACCATTTTGGTAAAAAACTGACAATTCATTTTTCAGTTTATCATGGGAAATAAAGGGACTGTAGCTTAATGGAAAATTATTGACTAAAGTGGCTGGGAAGTATTGTTTGAAAGTGACTAAAGTGGCTGGGAAATATTGTTTGAAAGAAGCAAACTTTTTTGGATCAGTAATTTCGAAGCTGTTAAATATGAGAGTTTGGAATTTTCCTTTCAGATGGTTGCTCACAGTGTCACACAGCTCATAGGCATCTACTGTCAGATTATGTTCAGTGCTTAATATGGAGCGTTTTCTTGAAGAAATTCGTTACCTTTCAATGTTCTCTCGTCTTTCAGGAACGGCTGACTCAAAACGGGGCAATGCATTGGATATAATTACGGAATTTGAACTCTGCATCTGAACTGTGTTATAAAAAATGTAAAAAATTTTCGTAGTCTCGTAGAAAAAGTTTAGAAGGGACGAAAGGTCTGGATAGTGAAGTACATTTCTTAAAGCAATGCTTGTCTTGTTGTAATATCATCCCAAGTATCTTATCAAAACATTCCAATAAGTGTAATTTGTTTTCCCCAACGTTTATGCGGAACTGGCAATTCCATCTAGATGATGAGTGTGTAACAAATCACTTCGTTTAGGCTATGAAGAGAAAAACGTTGTAAGTCAAGAAATCTTTACAAAGAGCAACGTAACAGACTTAATGTTTATACTACAAGCACTCTGAATAAACAAATTCGTTTTCTGCACACAACAGAGGACATACTTGGCATGTGGGAATTGAGAGGTTTATATTTTCCCACCTCCGCATTGGAAATGTTTTGACTTTTGAGTGAAATGCCCAGTTGATGTGCTGCTGTTTTCACGCCAATTCTACCAACAGTGAGAGTTATTTAGTTCTCGGGGTGTTGTAAGATTCCTGGATTCGTCTCGTCGCTGTGCAGCCTATGAAAAGGATTGCAGAAACCTCCCAAATAAATTCCAAAGTACAGTGCAGTTTTAACACCAATATATTTCCAGGACTCTGGTGTCCGAGCCTGGTGAACTGTGCCAGTTACATCACATGTACCCAAAGTTGACATCAAACGACACAGAGTTCACAACAATCAACAAACGAGTGAGCCTACAATACATTTGCTCGCAACCCTAGCCAAAATACGAGTGCCCCAAGGCGCCTACGTGACCTCTATTTATACTTTTGTTAACAATTACCTACAATGAAAATTACAATTTTATGTAAAATCACAATTAAAAGTTAAACCGAATATGAGATACACATTGCTAAAAATTTACAATCTCAGTGCTGAACAAAGTGAACCTTAGTTACGAGTTAATATAACATTTTCTGACTAATTATGTTACAGGTAACAATTACATTTCTAAATTTGTTCATAACAAATCAACTAGTGCCAGAATTTTAGTGCTAACATATATTGGAGATTCAATTAACATGATAGGTTTACTGGTACACCCTGACCATGTGCTACATTTCGTTCGATTAGGTACAATATTAATTTCACATTTATATTGTGTTTTTCATATAAGAACAATGTTAATCAGCAAAGCATCATATTCGAATTATACGTATACTGAAATAGTGGTTATTTTGTACGCAATTTGGAAACAGGTCAAATTACAATCGGGCAATTAGGACTGGTGTTTATCTTTAATGCTCTCCGAGGGGTTCTGATAGGGCAATGAGATACAATAATACTTCAGAAAGTACTCTGCATCAGAGCCTGTACACTACCATGACTGCTGCTTATTACTGGTTATTACTGGAGCGCCATCGCATGCCTCAGCAACGAGTTTTCCTTGAACATTGAAAGGTTCCAGACTTCTTTTTAGAACCTCACATTAAGCCCATATGCTGTCTTATCATTAAAATTTTGAAAGGAAAGGGATCTTTCAACAGGTTTTCCTCCATTACTATACCTCAGTATAGTGACATATTGACTTCAGCACGTAATGTCTGTTGTTTTATCTGCATGTACAGAAACAAGAGTGGCAGCTTCAATGTCTTTGATCACTTCTTCAGTATACAATATATACAGTCTAAAAGTTCATTTTGTGTCATGTGTGACATATATTTACATATGAAAGTACTATAACTACGTAAGTGATCATCTAACATGCTGTCAAGAGTTCCTAGAAGAAATAACAAATCTAAGAAATTTTCATGGTTTGCTGACTCCCATTTCTCATTGTAAACCCTTTGTGACAATTCATGAGTCCCACAAAAAAGTGGCACTCTACTATTCTGTTTCCTATGTGTCTATACTTCATAACTAGTTCATTATGTTTCTGAACTGACATTTTATATGCCGAGTTAATCTGAGTAGCAATGTTAATTGTGACAAACATTTAGTATTTGCAAGCATTTTATAAATGTAGTCCACTTTCTTCATGATTCTTAATTCGTTCACTTGGATGCTTTAGATCCTTGCAGCTGACTATTGTCCACGACCCTTCACCACCAAATAACACACAATAGATAGAAAATAATTTTTGTTTCTCTTAGGGTGTTAGCCAAGATTTTTTACAGAGCTGTGTGTTGCAGAAAGTTTTTTCTTCTGTCCATCCAGTTGAGACATCAAGAAATCTTTTGGTTGATGTGCACCTAACTGCTTGATTTTCAACTCTTCAGTACTTAATATATGAAAGGGCGTTTTAAGCAAACAATCTGCTTTATAAATTTTCAAATCACTGTAAAAACATTCGAGTTTCAACCACACAGCTCCAGGATACGGGACACTACTGAGAGATTGCTTCATTCGCTGTTTTCCACATTTTCCATTAACGAATGGCAGTAGGGGAGGAAAGGAATGGAGTAAGGCATGTGACAGAAATACAGTTAGGTGCTGCCAGCCAAAGGTGGCTGGCCCCAAACATTGAGGACCCTGTAGGTAACCGGCACTAACAAATTGTCCTCATGCCTCGGTTTGTTCCATGACTGGCCCCAAACATTGTGGACACTGAAGGCAACCTGCACTAACAAATTGTCCTCGTGCCCACTTTGTTCCCCTACTACATGTAATATGTAGCCATTGTAGCTCACTCGGCAACATGACTGCGCTATAGTGGCTACTTGTATTATTATTATTACAAGCATTCATTTTTTCTATAAAAGCCCATTGCAAACCAAAACCTGACGTAGTCAGTATCATGTCCATGTGGGTGAAGTATCTGGACAGGTGGCAAGGGAGGAGAGTGGGAATGCAGCAGGGACTGTGAGGTTCACTGGGATGTGGGTAAAGAGGGGTATGGGTGACATGGCCCATCCACTGGGTCCTCTCGAGCTGGACCTAAGCTGTGCAATTGGGCGAGGGACGAGATGGAGAAAGGGAAACAACTCGATCATGTCACTACGACTGCAGTTTTAGGAGCTGGTGGTGTGTGAGGAGTAAGGACAGTCTGCTGCTGGCCCCATGACAGGGTTGGGGTGCAGGGAAATAGGGGGTACACGTGCGGTGGCCCGTTTACCGGGGCCCGTGCTTGCTGGCCTGCAGCTATGCTTTGGCGAGGGGAGGGGGGGAAACTGCTTGGTCGTGACATCGCAGGCCGGAATGCGGAGGGAGTATTGGGCTAAGGGACACATGCCGCTGGCGCTAGGTTTTCGATGAATGGCATGGGGAAAGAAAAACCAGTTCGTCTCTGTAGAATGATACACTTTGTGTGTGTCAGCAGCAAAGAGAACTGGGCCTGATTAAGTCGGTTTTCTGTCAGTCGCACTACTCCACAATCATATCATACTCGAACTGTTTGACACAAAAAACATATCACAAAATTTTTCATGGGGCTCGGTCCCTCTGGCCTTTTAGAATGAGCTGCCCCTGGCATAGACTTTCTTTGAATGATTCTTGAACTGTCACGGCAAAATCGGGTGGCCAGTAAAAACCTCCAAAAATTAACTTGGGTTATCCTAGACCTGTTTCATACTACCAGGTAACTTCATTGTCACACTCAACTTCGGCCTCAATAGAGACAATATTTTTGTCAACTGCAATGAACACGCTCCCTCCTTCAGGGTATAATCTGTCTTATTGAAATATGTTCCATTATGCGCTAAATATCTGAGAGCTTTCCACTTCAGGTTTGAGCCAGCTCTCAGTTCTAAGAATAATATTAGTGCAAGAACTTTCCTGGTGGGAAATACGTTTGGGAAGTTTGTTACATATACTTTGAAAATTTACTGATAAAATTTTGACAGTCTAAGTGTCTTTACCCTGAACACGATCTGACTTCCCTTTCTGCCTATCGACTGCTGAGTGTTCATCAGCGTACCTCAAACTACTTCCTAGTCTAAAAACCCTGATGTGTACTCCACAAGTACTCTGCTATCTGAGTAGCTGCTTCCTTTGTGTAGTGCAGCCTGGACCTATCAAGGGGAATCTTATAAATTGCCACCTGATAAAGCAGGTCTAAAAATCTGCAGTGAAGACTGTCTTACATTCGACATAGATTTTGTTTGAGAACCTCCACTCAGCTCCAAACCAAAGGACCCCGATCAACTCTGGGAACAATGCTGCAAATTGCGACCTCTGTTTGTATCCTGCACGCGAGGTGAGCAACCTTCACCACCTCCACCAGCAGCCTGTATGAAACGAGGATGGCCTCAGAACCCACGCGAAAGGCATCATTGTTGCCGACGTGAGCCGCAACTTTCAGATGACTGCACCCTGCACATTGGATAACTACAGGCAAGGCCGCCTCCACTTCTCGGATGCGGCCCCCCTGGCAGACATTCCGAGTGCATACTAATTTTCTTTCCAGCCTTGAACACTACCTTCCTAAGCTGCTCCACAACACACCTAGCGTTGGAGCTCCCGATAACCAGCAAACCCCTACCCACATGTGCTTGCTCGGACCCTGCTGAAGGAACGGTCAACTGTTCATTCACAGGGCGAACAGGCGATGAACAGGCGATGTCAGATGGCCATCTTCCACACTGGCTGCCCGCCTCGAGCGACGCAAACTCGTTATCACACGTCAGTCATCCTGCTGTCAGCGCGATCCACCATGTCAGGTACTCTACGAGGTTCCTCGGCAGCAGAGCTAGTGGGCGAAACAAACAACACCTGCCGTCTGCCGTGCAACATGCCAAATTCTCCGCCACCACTACCTCCCGGGGCAGCAGCATGAGCAAAAGCGTACTCAGCCGTTTGCGAAGTACAGGTAGCTCTTGCTGTGTCCACATACAGCATGCACACATCACATCCATGACAGAAAGCCTAAATGAAGAAGAAAACTATAAAAGCAGACAAATAATTAGATATGCAACTTGCTACCCTCCTGATGCGTCACCAGTGCCTTACTGAAATATGTAACTGTCTGGAAGGAATGAAAACTGCGTTACAGACTGCCTGAATTTACACTTACAGTTAAAAACGGGAGATGTAACTTCTTAAGTAGAAAAACACACATGAAAGTTAAGAAATATGCTCTTAGGAAAACACAGGAAAAATTAAATACGTAAGTTGCTGCTCTGGAGATGTGTGTCAGGCGACAGCTGGAACCTTACTGACTGGCTTATTAAATGAACGGACGTTTGTCTTCAAAACAAATGAGCAACTACTGCGCTACAGACTGAATGAATTTTAACTTGCAAAACGCGAGATTAAGCCTCTTAAACAGAAAAACACACGTGAAATTTAAGAAATATACTACAAGGAAAACACAGGAAGTGATAAATATATAACTTGTCGTTCTAGATATAGTTGGGTCCTTATTGTCTAGCTTAGTAAACGATCGGGCGCTCCTACAGACGAGGTCTAATAGATGCATGTTACGGCAAGTTGAAATGCAGAGGGAGGGAGAGAGGGTGATATACTAGTGCGCATGATAAACCCCTTCCCTCGAAACTTTCTCTCCTTCATAGCTCTTCTGTGTTACCACAGATGACGTGTCACTGATCTCATTAATTGTACTAAGACTGCAGTACACGTGAGGTGCCTATTTGCTTCCACCGCCCTGAGTGGAATGCGTAAGTTCTAATTAATGTTCACCAGTCTTCTATAGTTATTGCCAGTACGCAGAAAACTGCACGTAGGTCGTAAATCCGTTATCTTAAGGCTGTAATAAACTCTCAGCGAGGAACTGATAGTTTATAAATAATTAAATTTCCAATTAGTGTGTTTATACAGGATACCATTCGCTTTTTATTAGTTGAATGTGAGAAACTGTACAATTATATTCTACTTTATGAGTCACAAATAATCTCCAAAATCCACACTTTCATAAAAACAAAACAATGAACCGCGTATTTGGGTAATTGCTATCAAACTGTTCTCATTTACATTTCCAGATAACCAGAAATTGCTAATAAGTCTTAACTGACACCGACCGCGGCAAACAACATGTCCGTCCTCCGAGGCTGCCGAACCAGCTCTCATCTCACAGCCGAACAACTTCGCCCGCCCTCCAAGATAGGCGTGATCTGAAGATCACCGAAGTGCTTCGCCTGCCTTTTCGTGTAGTAGTTGTTCATTATTCTGCTGGTTATTAATGCTTGTGAAAGGATGCTCTTGAGAAATGCTTTAATGTGGAACGCAAGTAAATACTCTGATTACAATATTAATAACAGAAGATTATCACATTGGCGAGCAACTTACGAACGCAGCAGCCAATAGCGGAGATGGACCACAATTTAGGCGGTCTTTCCCACGATACGCGTTCCGAACAAACCATCTGTCATCGGTACTTCACACCACATTACGTCGTCCTCGAACTGCTGTCTTCTCAACTGCACTAAGAAGAGCGTCTAGTAGCTAAATATGGTGGTTGCAATATGTGGCGTTCGGCGTCACTCGGTCAGCTGATAGCTTACGACTTGTCAACTGCGTTCACGAGCTTGCCGTTAGGAGCGCTGATATATGAGTAGGTTAGAAGCATAACTGAAATGCTCCAAAAACATAAATTTTCATAAATGACTAAAAACGTGTTTTACATGCGTCGTGCGCATGTCTCATATATTGGATCAGTATGTGCAAGAACAATGGCTATAAATCATTATGTATATTTCAGATTATGTTTGCTTATGAGAAATTACAATTATTTAAGGTTATATTATGGATCATCTGAGTTTTGTTAATGAGCTATGGAACAAGTAAGTTTTGACAATCCCCATTTTGGATCTTGTGAGTTTTGGTACTGAGCTGTTTGGAAGATGTTGGTTTCGCGGGAACTATCGTGTTGCGACTCGATATGCAGATCTTGAAAGTTTTTGATATCGTTCATAGAAAGTGAACAGCAATTAAATGCTCCTCCACGGTGTTGACATGTCGGATACTGGGGTATAATGATAGAACAAACTACACTGTGAGGTTCTGTTTATTTTTCAAAAATGGACTTAAAATATTGAATTTGCGATTCCTCACTGTTGAGTTCCAAAGAAAGAGTCCTATACATTCTTACATGGAGGAACAAGTCAAGCCAATAACAAGAATCAGTTTAATTTGAAAACAATGAAGAAAACTGGATATTCTAACCTCATTCGTTTGGCTTCCTGACTTTTCCACGTTTCTGGATGCTGTGAACGTTTCCTTGGCCTTCCTCTTTCTCCAACGGGTGAAACGTTTTCTTCCATGACTTCTGTATCAAATCAGTTTTATTCCAACCGCTACATTGAATTATATTCCCCAAAATAACTGAACAGAACAGAAAACACACTCCACTGGCATCAATATTTACTACTACACAAGAAAATGGCGCCGAGTGAGCTAATCGCTGATTGGTCAAGATGAGGTACGTGACAAAACTCCCAAGATCCCGCGGATCATGAGACTTTTGAAACTAACCATGAAGTTTAACACCGGTTTTCTCAGGGATCTTCGTGCCAAATGTGAATAACTGTTTCGTGAATTATGTTCTATTATATGAGAATACGTCGGCATCTCAATTTTCATTATTTTGGAGCATGTGAGTTATGACTCTAACCTACACATATGATTATTCCTTGCCGCGGCGCGAGAACGTTCCATGGTTTTGGAGTGTTATACTTTAGATTATTCCGTTGTTGAATACTTACTGATACTCTTGTTCTTAGGATATGCCAATGAATTGTTTCCTCCTATTTTCATGTTTCCTGTGATAGCTGTAATTCGGAAGCAAGCTAATTTCGGAGATAAAGTGCACTGAATGAAGGAGCCACCTGAACGCAATTCTTCCACAATAAGAACATGAAATTAAGCCACAAGCCTCGCTCACAGCAAGACTTGCGACATTGGTGACACTGACGCGATTTGTAGTCGGGACCACAGCTTTCAGTAACAAAAACATGTCAGAGGCAGATAACCCACAGTCTCAAGACTGGCATACAGCTACCACCACCGTTCTGGCTTCACAACCCCGCGTTATGGTTCGCGCAAGTTGTTGGCATGCTTCCTTTGTGCCGGTGTGACGCCTGATTCCACCAAGTTTGCTTTGGTAGTTACTCATCTGGCTCATCTACATGCTGCCGAAATGCAAGATATTATAACCTTACCACGCGACACAGAAGCAGTAGTTTGTCGGCTCAGGTGAAAGAAATCGTAGCGTCACGAACGGATATGCCGCTCGACACCTTTGCCGACAGTATTCAAGATGCAATTGTGCCTACTTCTCTGATACGGCGACGGCGTGTAATAGCGTTTCTATGGGAATCAGACCCGACGGTGACAGTCTATTGAATAAAGTTGAGGCGTTACACTAACAACTGAATAATAGCCTCTTGAGCAAGATCGATACCCACAGTACACAGAATGGTGAGGTACTCACCGGCTGGAACGTTAGAGGACAATCCCGACGGAGATCGCGGCGTCGTTCTTCATTAAAAGCACCCTGCTGGGCGACCCGCAGTCAGCGAGCATATGTTGGTGTCACCAGCGATTTGGAGACAAGGCACACAAATGTAATCTGCCGTGTCCGTGCGTCAGCCATAAAGGTCAGACGGAGGTATATGCACCAGGTCGTCCTTCCGTACACCTATTCATAACGGATCGTAAGTCGGAGCGAAAGTTTTTGATAGATAGGAGATCTGATCTCAGCGTTTTGCCGTGGGACTGTTTGGCCATCACAGTTTGACTATCGGCCGCTAACGGCGCTGCTATCGCGACGTACAGCATGTAGCGATTGGAACATGACCTGGAACTGAGGCCTGCCTTGGTATGAATCTTCATAATAGCAGATGTAAAGGAGACTACAATCGGCGCAAATGTCTGGCGCATTACCGCCTGATTCCCGAATTCGCCACTGACACCGTCACCAGGCTGTCCACAACTGGACTCTGGTGTCACACTGCCGAATTTGACGCCAAGTGAATCTTGGCTACAGGAAATTGGCATGCAAGTTGCTCAACCAGTTTCCACTCACAAGACCCCCAAGAATTCCACAACAGGTATGTCATGATACATTGCACTGCATACATTAATACGACAGCAGACCCTCCGATTTCATGCAGGCCCAGAGGCCCAGACGATTACCTCCTGAGCGGTACGCAGTCGCAACTCAGAGTTGTATACAATGCTAACTGAGGACATCACTCTCCCGTGCAGAGCACCATGATCGTCACCTTTGGTCTCAAAATGCGAGATCGATCCCAGACCATTATCCAGTGTCTCTGCTACGAGACTAACCATGCGTTGTGTGGGAAACAGTTATTTAGTGTGTTAGATTATGTCACTATGCTAGAAGTAAGGCAACAAGTACATCAGCGCGCTTTGTTAGTGCAGATCGCCTATATTCAGGGGCAAACCTTTTGCTGTCATTTGATTGACAGGTCCTTAACCTGTTGTTCAGCTAAGAGGATTAAGATCCTCTGGGGAAAATCCATCCTTTTAATTGACAGGTCCTTAACATATTGTTCCTCCATCAATTTGATTGAATAATGAATTAAATCGATTAATTAATTAAATCCACCCTCTGGGAAATCCCCCAGCCCTCCCATTCCCCTCCCTCTCCTGGAAATTGGCGGTATAAGTACTCAATTGATCGGTCATTTGGAGGGAAATCAGTTGCAGTTTATGGAATATTGTTTAAACAATTTAGGGAATGTGTGGAATATTGTTTATTTAAATAATTTATGGGATTCAAGATGGTGTATGGAATATAGGTTATTTATTTAGTTAACGAATTTGTCAGGAAATTGACAGCAGGGTATGGGATATTGTTTAAAAATTTAGATGATGTATAGAATATTGTTTATTTAAACAATTTATGCAATACAAGGTGGTGTTTGGAACATATTTTATTTATTTAGTTAAAGAATTTGTTGGGAAATTGCTCACAGTGTATAGAATACTATTTATTTAAACAATTTACAGGATACAAGATGGTGTATGGAATACAGTGTATTTACAGAATTTGTGAGGAAATCGATCGCAGTATGAAATATTTAAACAATTGTTGCTCTTTTTTTTATTCTGATCGCGCTTGGAAAAGCTGAGTAGGCTTAGTTTATATTTGCTGCCTGAGTCAGGGATGTTAAAACTCTTTTTATTTATTTTCCTCATTTTTCGAAGCACACTAGTATTAGCACAGACAAGAAAATCAGAACAAATACATATACAAAAATTCATGACATAATTCAAAACCTACCGTCACTTTCTGCAGATGGACAAATTACTAGCATCTCAGCAGGAAACTATTTTATACAGATCGAGAAAAATTTAACAGTCATGAGTCGTGCATGGCCTGTGTTCATGCCATTTATTGTTTGTCACCTTCTATTATGGTACAGCCACCTCGTTTTCTTATTCCATTTACTGGTGTCACTGTCTTCCTGCCTTACGTGCCCGTGAGCGGCAGCAGCAGCAGAACGTATCGATAAGTGCACTGTCGTACCATCTCTGGAGTGACTGATAGTGTTTCCTGGTCGTTGTGTGTATGGCAGTCAGTGGGAGACCGACCAGGAGGGCGGTTGGGTTGCAGCAGCAGTGCAGTGGCGGGCAGAGCCGGCCGCGGTGGCCGAGTGGTTCTCGGCGCGAAGTCCGAAACCGCGTGACTGCTACGGTCGCAGGTTCGAATCCTGCCTCGGGCATGGATGTGTGTGATGTCCTTAGGTTGGTTAGGTTTAAGTAGTTCTAAGTTCTAGGGCACTGATGACCTCAGATGCCAAGTCCTGTAGTACTCAGAGCCATTTGAACCATTTCTGAGTCGGGGACAGAGCCCCAGTGATGTCCGCACAGCCAGTACCAACGGGGACGACCGTTGGTTGGTCGTTCGGCCGGTCGGCTCATCGACGACGTGTATTTCGGTCGGTTCCTTCCTGTGCAGAGATGTCAGTTGGTTGGATCCGAGCAGTGTCATTGGACGCCATCCGTCTGAAGGAAGTCAGTTCAGTTGGAGACGGACCAGCAGTGCGGTCGGGGATGGAGCAGCAGTCGGCGACGAAGGAGCATCGGGGACAGAGCACCAGTGAGGTGCTGACAGCCAGCACTTGCCGACCGCTGGCGACACACATGCACTGTCCGACTGGAGGAGACTGGAGCGGGAACGACCGTTGCTTGGTCGTCCCATCAGCTGACGTCTGTTTGATCCTTTGACCGTTTCTGGGTCGTGACAGTTGGTCGGTTGGCGCAGAGCAGCGAGGAGGTCCCCATCGTGCGGAGTTGGACCGGAGCCGCTGGTGGCGTGCACACGCAGTTGGAGTTGTGAGGCGCTTCTTGCAAGAGTTATGAAGTTCGTCGCCCACTGATCTTGGACTCTAAAGTTGAGTGCTCACTTAATCTACTTTTTTTTTTTTTTTTTTTTGGTCATCAGTCTACTGACTGGTTTGATGCGGCCCGCCACGAATTCCTTTCCTGTGCTAACCTCTTCATCTCAGAGTAGCACTTCCAACCTACGTCCTCAATTATTTGCTTGACGTATTCCAGTCTCTGTCTTCCTCTACAGTTTTTGCCCTCTACAGCTCCCTGTAGTACCACGGAAGTCATTCCCTCGTATCTTAGCAGATGACCTATCATCCTGTCCCTTCTCCTTATCAGTGTTTTCCACATATTCCTTTCCTCTCCGATTTTGCGTAGAACCTCCTCATTCCTTACCTTATCAGTCCACCAAATTTTCAACATTCGTCTATAGCACATAGCACCTACTATCAAGCCTCAACTGCTATCACTTCTCTTTTTTTGATCCTGGTTGTGGCTTTCTGCGTGATTACCATGACCAACAACGTGTGTGCATTGAAGTCAGCTAGAATTGCAGCCATTTTCTTGGACGTGGTTTAACTTAATTTAATTCACTCCTTCATTTATGAAGTGCACCAGCGGCATCTTCTGCCTTGTGGCCATTAACATTCCCGTTGCCTGCCCTGGGCATTGACGTAGTTTTTGGCAGTGTATTTTCCTCGCCGTGTTGTTGCCTTCCAGCATGGCGTGTAGATCGACAGCTGAGTCGTGTTGGTAGTTTTGGGCGTTTATTCTGGCTTGGCTGGATTGGGCACCAGTATCCAGAACGTTGAGTTATTCTTGTTGTCGTTTTGCTCGTTGGGGGGAACAGAATTGATTTTGTTGGTTGGTTTGCCGGCTGGCCTTTGGTTGGGTTGCCTTTCGATTAAGAGGTTGTCGGTCTGGCTGCCTGTCTCACCTAAACGTGCATTAGTGTTACTTCCCAGACCGACCCTTGGAACCTTCTGAGCGCCGCTCCTTGTGTTTTACATAGTCGTTTCCTTTTAGTCTTAAGTATTCTGTGTGACCTTCAGCCGAGTTTTAGCTTATTAAATTTTAAGCTTTTTCTTCTTAGGTCTTAAACCCCGAAATTGTTTTCTCCATGGTGTGTGGCCTTCAGGCAAGTTTTAATCTCTCTGAAATTAAAATTTCAAAATTTTTGTCTTGCACTTAAGTCATAAGATTGTTACTCTTTAGTATGTGCCTTCAGCCGAATTTTAATCTCTCTTAAACTAAAAATTTAAAATCTTGGTCTAGCCTTAAGTCAACATTGTTATTCTTTAGTATGAGGTCTTCAGCCGAGTTTGCATGTGATGTTTTAAGCTAAGGCCCTCAGCCTGTTAAATTGAAAGCCCTTTCTCCTAGGCTTTAAGCTGTTAAATTGTTTGGCCTTCAGCCGGGTTTCAGCCTATTTAGAATCAATATCGAAAATCTTTGTTTTGGCGTTAAACCGTAACACTGTTCTTGCTTAATGTGTGGCCTCCAGGCTATTTTTGTCGAAGTAAAATAACATTTTTTTGAAAGAAGTGAAACTTCGGGAAGAACTCCTGTACCTCAATTTCTTGCTTAGGTCTTCGGCCCTGGGTTTTCGTATGTGGCTTTCAGCCGATTTAAATCAAATCAAAGGAGCTCTTTCGTTAAAACTTCGAGATTTTTTAATTCTTGCTTATGTTATTGTGTGTTTTAACTAATAAAATTTATATGTTGAATGTAATTTATAGCAGCTTATTTTGACCCCTTTCCACAAATATTAACCCCATCCGCTCTGTCCTGCTAGTCCAGGGATTTCAGGTCATATTGCACTGACAGTTAAACCCTGTAAAAGTGGTCTACAGATCATGAACGGAATGAAGTGCTGTATAGTAGCCGCCATTAGGGTCTCCCATGCCTGTCTCTATCGTCATGACGCCGCAACGAATGTCAGAACTGCCCAATGTCCTAATTACAGATCATAATACTAAATACCACCGACCACAGACGATACCAGCTGGGAGAGAGACCCACATCCAAACACATGCATACACGCAATACAATTATCGGAAAAAATAAATTGAATAATACTGAATTTGACGTCACAATTGAATTTTTAAAAGTACTGCAGAATTCTTAAACTGGTTCTTTCCGCTACATTCGTAAGGAAGGAGGAAGGTGCGTGATACAACAGAGACAACAGCATACACCACTGCAAGATAGAAGCACTAAACACAACACACTTACACCACGATCCAGCCCACGGCAACAAGTTGTCATGGACAGATTCAGATATCGCCATCACTTGGGACTCTGATGTCGCGATTGGGTTTTTCCAAGCACAATAAAATTCCTAAATTGGCTCTCTCTGCTACTTTCAATATGGTATGGTATGGTATGAAACAGCTTGAATATTGTTTGGACATTTTATTTAAGAAATAGAAATCTTGCTTAGCCGCTGCTTCCGTGCTCTTCGCTGTTGTGCTTTCGAGAAATCTGCAACAATGATGCCAAGACGCGTGGAAATTTTGATTAGGGCCAGCTAATTATTTTAGTTCAGCTGCGCATTTAATATAATGTTGCAGACAGACCAGTTACAGTTCAGTTCAAATTAGATCTGTAATTAGGACATACGAGTTCAAGTTGGATAATAGTTTGGGGTACATAGTTTTGGTAATACGAGACTTTTGTAGAGTGAGAAGTAAATTTGGGCTAAATTTGAAACATATAGGATGAACTTACACAGTTCACAGCGCATTTGACAGATCGGATCTCGCACATGCGACCGCAACCAGCGTCACAACATGGCAAGCAGCAAACTTTGGTCCATATAGAGTTAAAGTGTTGCACCCATGAGACGATGAGACGAGTTCAAACCCGTGCTCACTCCTGGACCACACGATGTAGTACCAAGACAAGGTAAGACGACGATCACTTTGGTTAATGCCAAGAGAAACACTGTGGACCGAGTTAAACCAGTTTTTCACCCGGAGGAATCTTTAGATGATCTCTTTACCCTACTCCGATCAGAGCCATCATCCGACAGCAGATAGCCACAACACCAGTGACGCAGATGCAACGTCAGACGCGATCTGAACGTCAGGTTCACTTCCCGGTTACATTTAAGGACCGCGCCTGGGGCAACTAAGGATCAAGACGATCCCATTCCTCGTGGAAGGGGGGGGGGGGGCTGTGTGGCGACAGGCAGTCGTGCAGCTGTCATCGCGCGGTCAGCTGATCGCTTACGATGTGTCAACTGAATTTGTGCACTGCTCGCTTGGAGCGCTGACATGGGATTACTCTTCCTGCGGCGCGCAGACGTTCCATGGTTTCCGGGTGTTGTATTTTAGGCTATTCCGTTGGTGGATGCTTACTGAGCCTCTTGCTCTTAGCGTATGTCAAAGAATTGTTTCCTTCAGTTACTTAAATTCTATATTCATATTTCTTGTGATTGCTCTAATTTGGAAGCTCTCTAATTACGGAAATGAAGTGCATTGACTGTAGGAGCCGCCCGAACGTAATGCTTCTAAAGTAAGAACATGAAGTTGAGCGGCAAGTCTCGAACACACCAAGACTTGCGATTCATACTGTAACGGCCGAATCTAACCTGCATAACACTGTGGTGTATTGTATGACTGTCAGTTTCACTCTCATTTAAGCCCTCAACAGATTGTTACATGAAATACTTAAAACTAACATTTGGATAAGCTATTTGACTGCGTATTTGAACAAGAATTTTCAAGTGATACAAAATCTGACTTGTGTAACGTAATATACTAGACTAGAGTAGGTGACATGTTGTGATTTGTCAGTGTCTCTGCCTTGGCCGTAACGTTTGCACTCACCTCATTGGAAGACTGCCTTCTTCCACGTAGTTTACAGCAACGCGCAGCAGCATTCAGCAGCAGCGGTTAAAGTTTATTTTTACTAAGAATGAATTTAATAAAAAGGAATTTGCTTGGGTCCTGTCAACTACTAAACAACTTTTGAGAAGGGACTTCATTAATTAAGTCTGTATAAAACTTCAGAAACATCATGAACAAATATTAATAATGACAATGACAAATGACATATGTGTCAATAATGGCTGAGTGCCAGATTAACAAATTATATCAATTTCAAAATTGCATTAACATTTAGTAACCACAGCATATTATTTAGATGTGGAGAATAATAATTATTATTTGGAGGATAAGGAGGCTTCTTTCACTGACAAACAAAACATGGGATTATTGCAAACTGACCGAGCGAGGTGGCGCAGTGCTTAGCACACTGGACTCGCACTCGGGAGGACGACGGTTCAATCCCGTCTCCGGCCATCCTGATTTAGGTTTTCCGTGATTTCCCTAAATCGTTTCAGCCAAATGCCGGGATGGTTCCTTTGAAAGAGCACGGCCGGTTTCCTTCCCAATCCTTCCCTAACCAGAGCTTGCGCTCCGTCTCTAATGGCCTCGTTGTCGACGGGACGTTAAACACAAACCACCACCACCACCTATTGCAAACTGGGACTAACAATCACGAGCCTAACCCTGCAACTGATTTTGCGCTATGCTTGCGAATTTTACCTTGAATTCCATCTTCAAGTGTAGTTAAGCCATCTAAACCTCTCCTGGCTATATGAATGAAATCAGGCCTTGGGTGTGGTAAGATCTGCCATCACCGACGTGAGGGCAGCGTGACACGTCTTCTGTCTCCGAGCTGTCGACCGACACTACTACTTCCTACTTCCCCTCTCGCAGACAGACCTCGTCTCACAACAAAGCTTAGACTCGCCCTACCATGTTTCGCCCTCAGATTGTTACTATCGAGATCTGAGTGCTTATACAATGCAAAGAATAGCGTTAAGTTGGCTATGTTGTTTTCAATGTAATGGGGAGTTCTGACACACTCTTTACAATACACACAGTTACGGCATTCCTTACCTTTGTCATGCGCTACGTAAACAGTGCGTCAGTGGATGTATGGTGCATCAGTTATGCATAGATGGAATGTCTTATGGAGAATAGATTACCTTGAAAAGCTGTATCAGACCAGTCTTCGGACTGAAGACCGCAACAGCAAATGTTATAAGAATACTAAAAGTGCTGTGCAGACGTAAGAGACAACACATAATTGCTAATAGAATCAAGAATAGGTGAGGAACAGTTACTAAACAAAGTCGCACAAGCAACTTGCACTCTCTATTGATATTTGCGCTCGCGAAATATGAGAAATGCGTGAACATTTGATGCCAGATATTGTTCCTCTGGAAACCTACCAAGGGCTTGCACAATCCATGTCATGCAGAATCTTCATTGTACTGGATACGAAGGTGGAACAACACGCTATTAAGCATGTCGTTATAATATTTTGGCTTATCATTGTGAAGTAATGTTTCAGATTTCGAGGTAGAATGGGATAGGAATGATGATGGAAATAGGATCACATTTGAGGAAGTGGAAAAAATGGTCAATAGATTGCAGTGCAATAAAGCGGCTGGGGTGGATGAAATTAAGTCGGAACTCATCAAATACAGTGGAATGTCAGGTCTTAAATGGCTACACAGGATAATTGAAATGGCCTGGGAGTTGGGACAGGTTCCATCAGACTGGACAAAAGCAGTAATCACACCAATCTTTAAACATGGAAACAGAAAAGATTGTAACAACTACAGAGGTATCTCTTTAATCAGCGTTGTGGGTAAAATCTTCTCAGGTATTGTTGAAAGGAAAGTGCGAGTATTAGTTGAGGACCAATTGGATGAAAATCAGTGTGGGTTTAGGCCTTTTAGAGGTTGTCAGGACCAGATCTTTAGCTTACGACAAATAATGGAGAAGTGTTACGAGTGGAACTGGGAATTGTATCTATGCTTTATAGATCTAGAAAAGGCATATGACCGGTTTCCTAGGAGGAAGTTATTGTCTGTTCTACGAGATTATGGAATAGGAGGCAAACTTTTGCAAGCAATTAAAGGTCTTTACGTGGATAGTCAGGCAGCAGTTAGAGTTGACGGTAAATTGAGTTCATGGTTCAGAGTAGTTTCAGGGGTAAGACAAGGCTGCAACCTGTCTCCACTGTTGTTCATATTATTTATGGATCATATGTTGAAAACAATAGACTGGCTGGGTGAGATTAACATATGTGAACACAAAATAAGCAGTATTGCATATGCGGATGACTTAGTTGTGATGGCAGATTCGATTGAAAGTTTGCAAAGTAATATTTCAGAGCTAGATCAGAAATGTAAGGACTATGGTATGAAGATTAGCATCTCCAAAACGAAAGTAATGTCAGTGGGAAAGAAATATAAATGGATTGAGTGCCATATAGGAGGAACAAAGTTAGAACAGGTGGACGGTTTCAAGTACTTAGGATGCATATTCTCACAGGATGGCAATATAGTGAAAGAACTGGAAGCGAGGTGTAGCAAAGCTAATGCAGTGAGCGCTCAGCTACGATCTACTCTCTTCTGCAAGAAGGAAGTCAGTACCAAGACTAAGTTATCTGTGCACCGTTCAATCTTTCGACCAACTTTGTTGTATGGGAGCGAAAGCTGGGTGGATTCAGATTACCTTATCAACAAGGTTGAGGTTACGGATATGAAAGTAGCTAGGATGATTGCAGGTACTAGTAGATGGGAACAATGGCAGGAGGGTGTCCACAATGAGGAAATCAAAGAAAAACTGGGAATGAACTCTATAGATGTAGCAGTCAGGGCGAACAGGCTTAGATGGTGGGGTCATGTTACACGCATGGGAGAAGCAAGGTTACCCAAGAGACTCATGGATTCAGCAGTAGAGGGCAGGAGGAGTCGGGGCAGACCGAGGAGAAGCTACCTGGATTCGGTTAAGAATGATTTTGAAGTAATAGGTTTAACATCAGAAGAGGCACCAATGTTAGCACTGAATAGGGGATCATGGAGGAACTGTATAAGGGGGGCTATGCTCCAGACTGAACGCTGAAAGGCATAATCAGTTTTAAATGATGATGATGATGATGATTGTGAAGTACATGAGTACTGATACTCTTGATGCGTTTCTTTTGGTCCTGACTGCATGTTTATCATACACTGTCGCTGCATCTGTTAATACCTAGAATAAAAGATCGCTGTTAGGTGTTCACATCCCAAGCTAAGTGAGTGAGCGCTGAAGAAGCATCATCGGTGATCGCTGAGTGTCATCTGGAGGAGTATGGAAGACCAGCCCTCACACAACCAACTTCTGTCGCTGCATGTATGCATCGCCCAAGAACAGTGTGTATGTATTTGGGGTTTAAAGGTGCTCAACAGCGTGGTTATCAGAACCCTTAGGCACCTTAAAGGAAACGAATGTGGCTACAGTTACGAAAATTGCCATCACACAATGAGGAGGAAACCTACAGAACGACACTCATCGCGTGCAGAGTCCTTGGCTAAAGAGCCTGGTATTGTCAGACTAGAAGGGATGGTTTATGATAGTATGTACTCGTGAAAAGCTCACTGATGTCGTGGCTGTTGCTGCTACCTGTCTAAACTATTAATTTCCTCCTGTTCTGTGATATGTGTTGCTTTCCAGGAAAAACATTTCACTGACGATCATCCTCCGTCTCTTCGAGGTTACCTTGCGTTCTGTCGGAATGGCGCTCTGCGTCCACAATTTACGAGAATTTATTAAACATTTGTTGCCACATACCGAAAACCTGCCAAAGACTTGGCTTTGATCACGATTACATGTTAATCTGCCGCACGCACAGTCTCCTCAACTACCTCTAAGGTAACGTGACTATGGTACAATGTAAAGTTTACCCCGAAGCATCTCTCTGATTTTGAATGTCGGTACATCGCTAGTTCATACTACGAGTATCATAGATTTTGTACCTACTATTCCCATAAAATATTTCGCTAAAATAGATACAAACCGTGCTACATTTCTTGACCAAGTCTGTTGAGATTGTAAACTTTCCATCGCGTTATTCACTGAAGCGCCAAATAAATGGTATTGGCATGTGTATTCAAATAACAGAGCACGGGGAAAAATTGTTTAAACATCGTAGGTCACTGGCCTTCTGAATTTCCCACTAGCAGAAAGTGATTTTAGCCATCTTGTTTTTTAATTTCTCGCCATTTTAAACCTAGCAATAGTAGTCTCTTAGATTCTATACGTAGCAAAGGTGGCCATCTTGGACTTTTTATTTCCCCACCATTTTATATTTTGGTCACTGTGCTATTCTGCCATCTTAATGTTTTGAATTTCCCGCCATTTTATAGTTAGGGTAACTGGAATATTATTGTTATTCGTATGATTTACATTGTCATTTTACATTCTTATATAAATGGTTGAATATACATAAAACACTGACCGCAATATAAAAAAACAGACAAAGAAAAATTTTGCAACTGACTATCTGAGTCTCTTAACCAGTACATGGATACTAGTGTTACAAAATGTAGTTCATTGAATCCACCAGGAAATTTTTGTGATCTACATCTGCATCTACATGGACACTCTGCAAATTACACTTAAGTACCTGGCAGAGGGTTTATCGAACCACCTTCACAATAATTCTCAATTATTCCACTCTCGAACAACGAGCGGAAAAAATGAACACCTATACCTTTCCGTGCGAGCTGCGACTCTCCTTATTTTATTATAATGATCGTTCCTCCCCATGTAGGTCTGCGTGAACAAAACATTTTTGCATTCGGAGGAGAAAGCTGGTGATTGAAATTTCTTGAGAAGATCCCACTGCAATGAGAAAAGCCTTTCTTCTAATGATGTCCACGCCAAATCTTGTATCATGTCAGTGACACCCTCTCCCCTATTTCTCGATAATATGAAACGTGTTGCCCTTCTTTAAACTTTCTCGACGTACTCCGTTAGTTCTATCTGGTTATGATCGCACACCGTGCAGAAGTATTCCAAAAGAGGACGGTCGAGCTTAATGCAGACAGTCTATTTAGTAGATTTGTTGCATCTTCTAAGTGTTCTGCCAATAAAACGAGGTCTTTGCTTCGCCTTCCTCATAACATGATAAACTCTCTTCAGTCAGGTGCTGCGTAGTTGGCACAGCGACCTCACAGTTAGATGTCGGAGCATTCTTGAACCAATTTTCACAGAAACAGTCACCATATCTTTCACAGCCTGTATGTGGATTCAGAACTGTCCATAGTTTTCTGAGATGACCTAATCCATTCACATGTTTAGCAGGATCAGTGAGGCGAGAATTTTCTGTAGCAATTTTCTGCCAGACCTCTCCCCATTGGTGGCATACATTATACACAAGAGCCGCATCTTGCGTTGGCCCACCGAGCGAGGTGGCGCAGTGGTTAGCACACTGGACTCGCATTCGGGAGGACGACGGTTCAATCCCGTCTCCGGCCATCCTGATTTAGGTTTTCAGGCAAATGCCGGGACGGTTCCTTTGAAAGGGCACGGCCGATTTCCCTCCCCATCCTTCCCTCACCCGAGCTTGCGCTCCGTCTCTAATGACCTCGTTGTCGACGCGATGTTAAACACTAATCTCCTCCTCCTCCTCCTCTTGCGTTGGCCAGGGTGGTTTCCTTGATTTAAGTCTAGTGGCAGATAATTCTGCAGCTGGGCATGTAGAAGAGAGTTCTGATGAGAAACCACTGTCACTGTGGCAGTACGAAGAGTATATGTGTTGGCACCCCAGCCCTCTGATGTCCATTATTTTTGCTATATTTTCTAGTGATCATGTTTTCTGTGTTCCAGCACCAGTGGAATGGATTACCCAGCGATTCCCTGCTGCTTAGGTGATGCCCAGATGTGAATATTGCGTCAAGTACACTATTTGGGGAGGGTCTTTCCTTGTGCCCATCGGAATGAATTGTGATGTCAGAAGAATGGTGGAGTAAGTTGAAATCCGGCAGCGTTGCACGGTGTCGTTGTAAAACTGGCAACAATGTAGATCGTGCCAGTACTCTCACTTTGCTGTACTTTCGTCTCTGATAGGGCATTAGAACCAAATCTTTCTTTTTTCCGCCCTTCTAAGACCACATTAGCAATGTACAGGGCTGTTACAAATGATTGAAGCGATTTCATAAATTCACTGTAGCTCCATTCATTGACATATGGTCACGACACACTACAGATACGTAGAAAAACTCATAAAGTTTGTTTCGGCTGAAGCCGCACTTCAAGTTTCTGCCGCCAGAGCGCTCGAGAGCGCAGTGAGACAAAATGGCGACAGGAGCCGAGAAAGTGTATGTCGTGCTTGAAATGCACTCACATCAGTCAGTCATAACAGTGCAACGACACTTCAGGACGAAGTTCAACAAAGATCCACCAATTGCTAACTCCATTCGGCGATGGTATACGCAGTTTAAAGCTTCTGGATGCCTCTGTAAGGGGAAATCAACGGGTCGGCCTGCAGTGAGCGAAGAAACGGTTGAACGCGTGCGGGCAAGTTTCACACGTAGCCCGCGGAAGTCGACGAATAAAGCAAGCAGGGAGCTAAACGTACCACAGCCGACGGTTTGGAAAATCTTCCGGAAAAGGCTAAAGCAGAAGCCTTACCGTTTACAATTGCTACAAGCCCTGACATCCGATGACAAAGTCAAACGCTTTGAATTTTCGGCGCGGTTGCAACAGCTCATGGAAGAGGATGCGTTCAGTGCGAAACTTGTTTTCAGTGATGAAGCAACATTTTTTCTTAATGGTGAAGGGAACAGACACAATGTGCGAATCTGGGCGGTAGAGAATCCTCACGCATTCGTGCAGCAAATTCGCAATTCACAAAAAGTTAACGTGTTTTGTGCAATCTCACGGTTTAAAGTTTACGGCCCCTTTTTCTTATGCGAAAAAAACGTTACAGGAGACGTGTATCTGGACATGCTGGAAAATTGGCTCATGCCACAACTGGAGACCGACAGCGCCGACCTCATCTTTCAACAGGATGGTGGTCCACCACACTTCCATCATGATTTTCGGCATTTCTTAAACAAGAGATTGGAAAACCGATGGATCGGTCGTGGTGGAGATCATGATCAGCAATTCATGTCATGGCCTCCACGCTCTCCCGACTTAACCCCATGCGATTTCTTTCTGTGGGGTTATGTTAAAGATTCAGTGTTTAAACTTCCTCTACCAAGAAACGTGCCAGAACTGTGAGCTCGCATCAACGATGCTTTCGAACTCATTGATGGGGACATGCTGCGCTGAGTGTGGGAGGAACTTGATTATCGGCTTGATGTCTGCCGAATCACTAAAGGGGCACATGTCGAACATTTGTGAATGCCTAAAAAAACTTTTTGAGTTTTTGTATGTGTGTGCAAAGCATTGTGAAAATATCTCAAATAATAAAGTTATTGTAGAGCTGTGAAATCGCTTCAGTCATTTGTAATAACCCTGTATATTTTTAAATGGAGCAGTTACTATTGATCTCGGTAGCCCCACGAATACTTGCAAAAAATAAAGAAAAGAATGTGAACTGTAAGTTATTAAAATAGTTTTGTAACGCTTGTTTGGGAACCGTAGATTACCTTATAGAATTTATTACATTTTCACTGACGCCAAGTGGGTTGTGGCGTTTCCGGGGTCTCCTGCAACGCCGCCAACTCGCAACGTAGCACCGCTATGCGGGTCATCGCTGCAGCTCCGCAGGCGCACCGGCCGAAGTTACCAGAACTTCGCTTGACCTGCTGCAAGCAGGCTCGTTCAGAGGGCGCGCGCGAGAGCAGTACAGGCGCCACATCTACGGACCTTTTGCTGCATCCGCCGCGCCATTTCCTCAGCCAGTCCGAGCTCACGTCGCTAGAGGAATAGCTATCTGGTAGTCATCCGCCATGCGGGTTTAACTGCCCTCGCCCGGCGAGCAGCAGGCAGTTCGTCTTTGCCAGCAGAATTACAAATAGCCAGATTCGACGTCGCTCTTACCACCTGGGACCACCGTGCATTGCGACCCGCTGCTTCGACTGTGGACTCTGATGCTGGAACTCCTTGTGCTGCTGTTGAAGTCTAAGTAGATGGTCCGTTACGTTTGCAAGAGAATCTTTCAGAAGATAGTCTCACACAGAGACTTACTTGTGTTGTTTTCCAAGAACTTTAAGTTGTCAAAGAAGTCAGTCCCTTATTTTCAAGGTCTTTTTTTATTCGCTTGCAACTGATAACATGGCAGAACTTATATTTGTGAACAAAAACTGATTGTGACAATAAATTTATTTTTGAGTGTAAACAACTGACTTACTGTGAAACTGCTCAAAGCCGGGATACTTCAGGTTGTTTACACATGGGGTGATTATGCAGTTCGCTTTCCGTTTATGAGTCCTTAGTTTCTTTTTCATTCGTTAGTCGCATAGTTCAACGTCAAGCATTTACACAATTTGTTTTGCATTATTTTCATCATGGCAGCAACACCAGCAACCCTTACGAAATTGTCTCGAATGAAAAACAGCCCACAGTTGCACTAATTATGTTTATTTTAAACCTTGACCATGGTTTCTGCTATAATAATATAGCCTTCTTCAGAAGTCCTAAAAAAATGATCAAAATAACATCTAGACCAGTAATACAATCTATACGTAAACTACTAAAATTACATAAGCTTTTAAAAATGAAAAATGTCTTATCCCAGCTGCGTCATGATCAATAAAATAAAATAAAATCTTATGTAAGTAATATGTTATCACATACGTAATTTTAGAAGTTTATGTATGTATTGTATTACTGGTCTAGATGTTATTTTGATCACTTTTTAGGACTTCTGAAGAAGGCTACCTTATTACAGCAGAAACCATAGTCAAGGTTTAAAATAAACATAATTAGTGCAACTGTGGGCTGTTTTTCATTCGAGACAATTTGTTTTGCAGTTTCGATGTGTCTATAGAAATATTGTTGGGAGCAGAACGTCTGATAACCGTAACTCTTGTTATAAATCGTGCGTGGGAGAATTAGATTAATAAAATCACAAAGCATTTGAGTGTAGGTGTGTAATAATTTGCCCTGAAAATTTAAATTAAAATGTTCACTTAACATTATGGTACATCATTCAGTTAAAAAATTAATAAAATCGTCAGGTGGAGCACAGTGTAACGTGACTATTACATTGAACTTCCTATCAGTTGTACTTATATAGCACAATTTCCAAAATGCTGATCACTGCAAAATCGCAGAAAATATTTTGTATTACTTTATAATACACTGATCAGCCAGAACATTATGACCTCCTACCTAACAGCCGCTATGTTCACCTTTGGCACGGATAACAGTGGTGACGTGTCATGGGCTGGAAGCAATAAGGCCTTGATACGTCGCTGGATGGAGGTGGCTCCACATCTGCACACACATCACCTAATTCCCGTAAATTCCGCGGGGGTGGGGGGGGGGGGGGGGGTGGGGATGGGGATGAGCTCTGACGCCACATTAAATCCTCGAACCACTCCATCACACTCATCGTCTTGTGACATGGCGGATTATCTTGCTGAAAAATGACACTACCGTGGGGAAATATGATCTTCATATAGGGGTTTATGTGAACCACTGTACGATATTCCTTAACCCTCATGGTGCCTGTCACGAGCTCCACTGGACGCATGGATGCCCACGTGAATGTTCCACAGAACACAGTGGAGCTACCGCCAGCTTGTTCCCGTCCCATACTACAAGTGAAGACGAACTGTTCCCCTGGAAGACGACCGATTCGTGCTCTACCATCGGGATGTGAAGGTATTTGGATTCATTAGACCATGCAACGCTTTGCCACTGCGCCGACGCCCAATGCCGATGGTCATGTGCCCATTTCAGTCGTAGTTGCCGAAGTTGTGGTGTTAACTTTTGCACGTGCATGGCTCGTAGGCTGTGGAGGCTCATCATAGGAGTGTTTGGCCTACCGTGTGTTCAGCAATCTTGTATTCCGCCCAGCATTAAAGTTTGATGTTGGTTCCACCAAAATTCGCTGCCTGTTCTGTTTTACCAGTGTGCCAAGCCTACGATGGCCGACATCTGTGTTGAGGGGTGGCCACCCAATCACACAACGATTGGGAGTGGTTCTACCATAGCACTCCTCGAACACCCAACAAGTCGTGCAGCTTCCAAAATGCTCGTGCCGAGCCTCCAGTCTGCCCTCTGTCAAACTGAGATCGCGCGCCTCCCCCATTCTACACATGGACAGCACACTCACTGATACTACACTCACCACATGTGTATGTGACCAGCAGTCAGTCCTCGCCAGGTAACGCTGCTATCGCCTGGAGTGGTTTACATCGGTAGTAGTTCGGTGGTCATAATGTTCTGGCTGACCAGTGTATTATAAAGTAATACAAAATATTTTCTGCGATTTTGAGGTGATCTGCCGTATTGTCACACATTTCTGCTAGCCTGCCAGGCAGCCATACTGCATTCACCAATTGTATACATGATCTATCAGATCACCTGACATATCCATGTCATCAGCGACCAACAACCGGTCGCTGCAATTCAGCCGCACGTGTGTGAACTACAAAGTCATCGATTACTTATGCAATCGTTCGTGAGCAGGGCCCTTAAAGCGGAAACTGTGGCCTCAGGTGAGGGGAGCAACATGTCACTTATAGTTTAGTTCTGTACGTGTTACTGCAGACTGCTTCCCACAGAGGCAAGCACATTGTCTGACTATCATGCTATAAAAGTTGTGGCTCTTTGGAAAACTAAGAGGTACTATCTCAGGATTTGCAACTTGTCTGGAATCAAGTGTCTTCCCCTCCAGACCCAGACTGTCTTTATAAATCAGAGATGTGCCCCTCTGCTCATACTTGCCTGTTCAGATGTTGGAGTAAATGGTCCAACATAGCTAAATGGCCAAGAAGTAGAAGTAATCTGTAAACCCTCCCTAATGGCTGTGTTTGTTACGTTTATACGAGGGTTGACTGAAAAGTAATGCCTCCACCTTCGTAACTATTCAACAGTTGGCTGCATTGGTATGCGGCAGGTAGCCTCTTCTCTACATCTCCAGTTATCACGAAGCCTTGGCATTGAACGGTTGTGTTGTTACAATGTAAAGTATGGAACCCTGTGCAGACGGTCGGTCAATGCGGTTTAAGCAACGGGCATTCATTGAATTCTTGACAGCAGAAGGTGTCACCGCAAAGGAGATTCATCAGAGAATGAAAGCAGTTTATGGTGTTTGTGTTGATGTGAGTACTGTGCGTCGTTGGGCGAGTAAGTTTAAAGATGTTGAGGCTGGAACACCTGACTTGCGTGGCAAAGAGTCGGACGTCCTGTGAAAACAGAGTTTAACAAGCAAATTGTTGACAGATTGATTCAGGACGATCGTCGTATCACTCAGAGAGAAACTGCAAGCACAATTTGCATTTCACAAGAACGTGTGGGTCACATTATTGCTTTGCTTGGCTATCGGAAGATCTGTGCACGATGGGTATCCCGGATGCTGACTCCTCAAATGAAAGAGCACAGACTTGAAATTTGCCAGGAACTCCTCTCGCGTTACGAGAATGAAGGTGACGCCTTTGTCCATTCAGTTGTTACAGGAGACAAATAGTGGTTACACCATTAGGACCCGGAGACGAAACGTCGGTCTATGGAATATAATAAATGTTCAAATGCGTGTGAATTCCTAAGGGACCAAACTGCTGAGGTCATCGGTCTCTAGACTTACACACTACTTAAACTAACTTATGCTAAGCACACACACCCATGCCCGAGGGAGGACTCGAACCTCCGTCGGGGGGTATGGAATATCGACATGAAGACTCGCCCAAGAAAAAGAAATTCAAGACGCAGCCCTCAGCTGGAAAAATCATGGCCACAGTGTTCTGGGATGCAGATGGTGTTATCCATGTTGTTTTCCTTGATCGTGGAACAACAATAAATTCAGAGCGTTACATAACAACACTGCAAACTCTGAAACGACGGCTAACAAGGGTCCGAAAGGAAAAGGGAAATAATTTACAATAAAACTTCAGAGACAGAAGCTCACCACCGGACGGCGTCCTCCATACAGTCCAGACTTAGCACCGTCTGACTCCCATCTGTTCCCGATAATGAAAGACGATCTGCGGGGACATCATTATGCTTCTAATAAAGACGTTGAGAGAACTGTGAGACTGTGGTCGCGGAAACAGTGTCGACTTCTTCCGTGGCGGCTTCAGGAAACTTGTTCATCGTTGGCGGAAATATAACCAACTGGCTGGTGATTATTTGGAAAAGTGAATATTGGTAGTTAAAGATCACACTCTAAGGAGTATTTCTGCATTTGATTTATTAAAATATTACCATCCAAACCCAATTATCGAAGGTGGAGGCGTTACTTTTCATTCAACCCTCGTAGTTGGAATCCAGGGAATATTGCAAATAATGCGAATGACCCACTGAAGTATAATATTTATTGTACCACTATAAATTTTCAACAATAAACAGTGAATTAAGAATAATATGTACTATTATACTTCCTGGCAGATTAAAACTATGTGCCAGACCAAGAACCTTTGCCTTTTGCGGGCAAGTGCTCTACCGACTGAGCTACCCAGGCACGACTCACGACCCTCGTCACAAAATTACTTTCGCCAATACGTCGAGTCCTACCTTCCAAATTTCACAGAAATTCGCAGCAACTATCTTCATGTGTTAATCCTTTACGCATTACCTGCTCTTCGCGGGTTACCCGCCTTGCTCGTTGCCCGCCTTGCTCGTTACGAGCCTCGCTCATTATCCACTTTGCCCGTTACCCGCTCCAGGTGCTACACATTTCGCTCGGCCGCTTTCCCGGCTCTCTCTGATACAGAAGACACTCCTGACCTTGTTCACATTGCACTACCAGTTCCATGACGTACTTCTTGTTTGTATGTCGCTTCAGTATAAAAAAGCATCTTGAAAGTAAAATATCTAGTAGTGCCTTTCTATCGTTTCCAATCCCCCAGGCACGCAGTTTCCATAGTAATGCATACACACATCAAAAAAACTTTTGCATCACCTTGGTTCAGAGAGTTACGGAACCTGCACAGAAAATTTGAATAGAGATCAACATAAACATCATTTCTGCCCTTTTTACTGCTCATGAAAACCACACATTGCAACAACACACAGCGAGAACTTCGGAGGTGGTGGTCCAGATTGCTGTACGCACTGGTACCTCTAATACCCAGTACCATGTCCTCTTGTATTGATGCATGCATGTATTCGTCGTGGCATACTATCCACAAGTTCATCAAGGTACTGTTGGTCCAGATTGTCCAACTACTCAACGGCGATTTGGCGTAGATCCCTCAGAGTGGTTGGTGGGCCCTTTTCAATCTATCCAAGGCATGTTCGATAGGGTTCATGTCTGGAGAACATGCCGGACACTCTAGTCGAGCGATGTTGTTGTTCTGAATTAAGTCACTCACAAGATGTGCACGATGGGGGCGCGAATTGTCGTCCATGAAGATGAATGCCTCTCCAATATGCTGCCCATATGGTTGCACTATCGGTCAGAGGATTGCATTCAGGTATCGTACAGCCGTTACGGCGTCTTCTATGGCTGCCAGCAGCGTACGTCGGCCCCCATAACGTCACCACAAAACAGCAGGGTACCTCCATCTTGCTGCACTCGCTGTACAGTATGTCTAAGCCGTTCAGCCTGATCGGGTTGCCTCCAAACACGTCTCCGACAATTGGTTGAAGGCATATGCGACACTCATCGGTGAAGAGAACGTGATGACAATCCTGAGCGGTCCATTCGGCATGTTGTTGGGCCCATCTCTACCACACTGCATGGTGTCGTGGTTGCGAAGATGGCCCTCGTCATGGACGTCGGAAGTGAAGTTGGGCATCATGCAGCCTATTGCGCACAGTTTGAGTTGCAGCACGACAGCCTGTGGCTGCAGGAAATGCATTATTCCAAATTTTGGCTTTGCTGTCAGGGTTCCTACGAGCCATAATCATTTGGTAGCCGTCATCCATTGCAGTAGTAGCCCTTGGGCGGCCTGAGCGATGCATGTTATAGACAGTTCCTGTCTCTCTGTATCTCCTCCACGTCCGAACAACATCGCTTTGGTTCACTCCGAGACGCCTGGACGCTTCCTTTGTTGAGAGCCCTTCCTGGCACAAAGTAACAATGCGGACGCGATCGTACCGCGGTATGACTACAGACAACACGAACCGTGTACCTACTTCCTGGTGGAATGACTGGAACTCATCGGCTGACGGACCCCCTCCGTTTAAGAGGCGGTGCTCATGCATGGTTGTTTACATCTTTGGGCGGGTTTAGCGACGTCTCTGAACAGTCAAAGGGACTGTGTCTGTGATACAATATCCACACTCAACGTCTGTCGTCAGGAGTTGTGGGAACCGGGGTGATGCAAAACTTTTATATATATATATATATATATATATATATATATATATATATATATATATGTGTGTGTGTGTGTGTGTGTGTTTGTGTTCTGCTCGGCGCGGGTTCCGCTTTCCGCTTTACTGGCTTCCTGCTTTCCGATTTCGCCTTTTCCGCCTAACCTGATTTTTACATTAGCTCGGTGATTTAGTCCCTTTCCGCATTCAACAGCTTTCACATTGGACGAATTTTGCCTTAGCTGCTTGTCACTTTCTCTACTTTCCAAATCAGCTGCAGACTGCTAGTAAACGACTTGGCAGATGATGCTACCTGATCCATAAGAGACGAATGTTCTTGTTTGCATTGCACTACCAGTTTCATGCCGTTCCTCCTGTGGCGTATCGATGTAGAAATGCATCCTGTATGGTATAATATCTTGTAAAGCCTTACGTATAAATAAATAAAGAATAAAGAAAGGTACAAAGGCCCAAGAGAGGTGCAGTCGTGTAGGCTTACATGTTTATTGGGCCTTCTGGGGAAACTTTTTAAGAAGCTGTTAGCAGACAGACTGACAGCACACAATGTGCTGTGTGGAATGAGTGATCGCCATATCAGCTTTTGGATGGGGCGATCGGCTTCTGACGCAATTGCCCTGGCGGCTGAGGTCTGTGGCTCAGCCTGCACAGGTATATAGTCGGCGTCAAGGTGTATATCAGTGGCGCCTTTGACAACCTATGGTGGCCTTGTATCTTCTCCCGCCTGTGGTGGGAGCGCCCAGGACCGCTATATGGCTGTCTTAGGAGCTTTTGTGAAGAAAGGACGGTCTGGCTATTGTCCCCTTGTGGGAAAAATCGTTAAAAAGATAACAAAGGGGTTTCCATAGGGCTCTGTCCTGTTGCCACTCTTTTGGGAGGTTAACATGGAGCCTCTTCTGGACAACTTGAAGAATAGTGAGGATGTGCTGGAGGTCATAGCCTACACAGACTGCTGGTTGGCCGCCGTAGCCGCGAGTGCGTTGAACCATAAGTGGAGAGGGCTATGTCACTATTGATGGCATGGTGCCACAAAGCAAAAATGGAAGTAGCACCTAGCAAGCCACCTATTTACTCCTGAAAGGGCAACTCATCCGAAATCCAACAGTAAGAACAGACAGCTCACCAGTTTTTCGGCGCCGTGAGGGCCGATACTTGGAAGTAGTCATTGACGAGAAATGGAGCTATATGACACACATTGACACTGTGACCCAGAGGTCGCTGGAAACAATAATTTGATCGGAATTGGACACAAGCACTTCCACCTACCAACAGACCTGATTAAGCTGTACCACAACAGCATCCTAACATCCATTGTAGGGAACTGTTTGGGAGTCTGGACACACAGGTTTATGAGAGTCATGCCACTGCCATGAGAAGAGTGCAGCAGAACATGCTACTGCGCTCAGTAGGGGCATACAGAACGACTCCTGAGGTGGGGGAGGGGGCATTGTTAGTGTTCATGGGGCTTTGTCCTCTTGATGCCAAGATCAGGGAGCAAGCAGCACGGTACTGGTTGAAGAAAGAACACAGGGATAAAATAATTGAAATAGTGGGTATTCAAGTAGGAGACAAAGCTGAAATAAGAAAAAGGGGTGAGCAACTATGGCAGGAGCAGTGGGATCGAGAATGAAACTGGGTGCAGAACTAAGGCGTTGTTACCAGATATCAAGGAGCACCTCCGGCTCAGATACTTCAAACCTATCAGAGGACTGCTGCACTTTCTCGCCAGACATGGACCATATCCAGCATATCTATGCCGGCTCGGGAAGCAGGCTACTCCATTTGCGACTGTGGCACCATATAGTGCACTCCAGACCATATAGTGTAGAGTGCTCGTCATAGGTTGTGTTCCAAAAATGAACAGCATAGAGACAGAAGTGATGACACTTTCTGCAGGAACTAACCAGCATTTTGCAGGACAATGCTCAAGCACATACAGTACAAGCTGTTACTGATTTGTTTGGCTGTTAGGACTGCTAAGTGCTATACCACCTACTGCATCCCCTGACTTAAACCTTCATGAGTTCAACTCGACTTCTAAACTGAAGGAAACACTTCACGGCATTCGCTTCAGAATTGCTATAAATTCGTCGGGCAGTAGACCGCGCCGCTCGAACTGTCAACACAATTGGCACTGATATGAGTATCCTACGACTTCCACATCGCTGGCAACGGGTTATACAGAATACTGGTGACTACTTTGAAGGTCAGTAAAACTTTGAAACACGTATATATTTTGTACAAGCTGTAAATAAATAGTTGCCACTATTAAAGTTTCAAACCTCGTATTATGGTATTCGGGTGCCACATAGAAGTGTGTCCCAGTAGACTCCTTTAAATCCCTTTCCCAATTAATCCATTTTCTGATTTACCATAATCCCCTTCACGCTTTCCCACTTTCCACTTTGCCACTTTCCATTTAAGCAGCTTTCTGCACTACCCGCTTTCAACATTCCGTACTATCACCTCCCCCTGGTTTTAGGTTGAGCGGTTTTCTGTATTCAGCACTTCTCACTTTAGTCACTTTTTGCTTTAGCTTCTTGTCACTTTCTCCACTCTCCATATTAGGTACAAGCTGCCAATAAACGCCCTGACAACTGGGCCACGTGCACGCACTTACATTTACTGTTGGCTGATCCAACAGAGTCTATTACCTCTTTCGCATTGCAATACTACTTCCAAGGCGTTCTTCTTGTTCCTGTGTTCTGTCAGCATACTGAGGCATCCTGCAAGGTAAAATATCTTATAGAGCATCTCTATCATTTCCAATCTCCAACGTCCACAGTCTTCATACTGACATTTATGTTCTCCTAGTTCCTTGACCTCGTTTGGAATAGCAAGCAGCATATATTTATTTTGCTATGGTTTCTATTGCCTCGTTAACGACACTCTCCAACTTTTCTAGTCAAACTTTCCGGTTTTCTTGATTTCCACTATCTCCATTTACCACTTTCCTAGTTTTCCGTTTGCCCCATCATCCGCTTTCCCCTATTTTTTGCCCGGTCCGAGCACCTCGTGAGGTGCACTATTCAGCCCAATTTCCGTCCGTCCCGACATTCGCCTGTCACGAGTACCACTTGACCGGAATTCCAATCGACCATGTTCCGCTTGTCCATAGCTCCGCCTATTCTGATATCCACCTGTCGCGAGTACTGATCGATCTGAATTCTGCTCGACCAATGTTCTGCATTGCTGGAGTAGCGTTCGTCCGAAATCCGGCTTGCTCGTATTATGGTCTGTCCGAGCTCCGCTCAGATTGATGTCCTCTTGGCACGATACCTGGTCGGCGCACGTCCCGCCAGGCCCGTGTCCCGCCATGTCTGTCTCCCGCCCGCCAGTTTTTCACTGTAACAATTTTCAGGTGTCTCCATCTTCCGCTTTGCCTGCCTTCTGCTGTGCCTGAATTCCACTTTACCCACATTCTGTTTCTCCAGTTTCCAGATTGCTTTGAGATGTTACTACCGTTATCTTTTCCGATCGCAACTCTCCCACCTGTTGCATCTAGCAGTCAGGCTTACTAGATGTGTGGCCTACCAAGCGAGTGCTTTTAATATTTGTGCATCAGAAATGTTGATACGACTTACCGTAGCCACTGCTACTGTTCATTGTTAGCAATGCTCTGTCACCATGCTGTATCGCAAAATTTTTTCTTTTTTTAATTATCTCAATGCAACGGAATTAAACGCACCCGACTAATAAATTTTAAATATGGCACTGTCTGTAAATATTTCCGATGGACTTACTCCACCTTGGCAAGACCACATCCCCATTCTATTGCATTCATTTTAATCAGAGATTGGGAATTTTAGTAATAGCGAGCTTACGGAAAAAAAGTCTGAACAAAATGGCTACCTTCAACTGAATGATTATAATCAGTTTGTTTCGTATCTCCTCTTTTATTTTCTGAGATTCTACCACCGCAATGATACAAAATTTCCTCCAATACATTTAAACATAAAAGAAAACAAGGAATTCTCTGCCCAATGGGCATGATATTACGTACACATTTCAATATCCTATAGTGTCTTCATGTTTTTTCTTATCACTATTGTGTACTTTCTGGATTGACATGGATGTCCACTACTACTCTCACTCTCCCTCTCTCTCTCTCTCTCTCTCTCTCTCTCTCTCTCTCTCTCTCTCTCTCACACAGACACACACACACACACACACACACACACTCACTCACTCTCTTAAGCTCATTTATTAATAACCTAGAGAATTTACTACCGGTCAGGCTATTCAAAGAAAATTCTTGCTTTTGATACAGTACTTGTAACTAAGTCGCCTTATCCAAATTACACAGATTAAAAATGTAGAGTAAAACAGAACAACCACTTAAGCCAGTACCCGTCAAATCTTCCCCACAACAAAATTTCAACCCAGATTATCAAGTCACAGACCTTTGGATTAAATTTCACATGTAACCTTTCCTACGGACCTACCACATACTCTGGAGGATTTATGCTCATCTCCCACTGCAATGTAGCCCTAATTGTGTTGCTGGGCAGATGGCTAGCTCACCTTTTTCTCTCTGAGTATCAAAATTTCTAACTTGCTTCACACGAATGTAATTAACCCTCCTAGTACCCCTGGGGACAATATGACCCCATAAGTACATTTGAAATATATATCTCCCTTGTTTTCAAAACGATTATTTTCAAAATTTGTCTCTCTAAGGTGCTTGTATACAATGACATAATGTTCAGTGTTACATTTACAACATATTAAAATTTTTTCATGGGCTATGCGATGAGTACCACTGAAGTCAACATGACCCCAATCTAAATTTTTGTTTTGTTTCTTGAATCTGCCATTACGAAAACAGAATGATGAATGTTCAACACATATTATACCAAACACCTGCAACAATGAAACTAACGTTTCCCACTTATTGTTTATACCCATTGTTGCCGTTTCTTGCCTCAGCTGTTGTGTATTGCCTTAGTTGTTACCAGTGTTTTGCTTCAGCGTGTGCAAGAACTACATTATGACTAGAAAACGTTTGAGTAGTGCTGAAATACAAGAAATTTTGAATGAAGAAGAGGAATTTGGAGATAAACCGTCTGATGACGATGAAGAGAGTGATGCTATTATTTCTGGAGGTAGTGAATCAACTGAAGATTCTGATGACGACGTTGGAGATTTGGAAACTACTTTCTGAAGTTGCTGACAACTCAAATCAGAATGTTTTCAATTAAGTACATATGATCTACCATATGTTTGCAAAAACTTTAATGATAGTACTAATAATAATAATATGTAAGTACATATGTAAAATAGTAATCCCCTTTTTCATGTCGAGAAATGGAATTGAAACATGGGGAAAAAACCCTGTTAAATTACTTGGGAGACAACCAGCATGAAAGGTATTGAAGACGGCTCCAGGTCCCACAAGGTATACTGTAAGGAACGTAAATACTGTGCAGT
Source organism: Schistocerca americana (assembly GCF_021461395.2). Taxonomy (NCBI): domain Eukaryota; kingdom Metazoa; phylum Arthropoda; class Insecta; order Orthoptera; family Acrididae; genus Schistocerca; species Schistocerca americana. The sequence continues at coordinate 319,004,707 of NC_060121.1, read as the reverse complement.
CAGCATTTGAATTATTTATAAAGCCCAGCATTATTTTGAAGTGGACCAACAAAGAAGGTAACATTATTTTCGGTAACAAATGGACAGATCTTGATAGAGAAGAATTTGAATGCTCTCTTGGCCTTCTTATTCTTGTGGGAGTGTACAAAGGTCACAAGTGAATTTATGGAATGAAGAGCATGGCTGACCAATTTTCAATAGTTCTATGGTTAGGAACCGCTTTACAGAAATATCACACTGTATTCGCTAACAGAATCGTGGCCCTGATAAATTGTCTCCTATAAGGGATTTATTTGAACAGTGAGTAAGCACATTACATGATACATACGAATCACATGAGAAATTACAGTTGATGAGCAACTCGTAACTTTTAGGGGTAGGCGTCCATTTCACCAGTCCATCCCCTCAAAACCTGGAAAGTATAGTATAAAGGTATGGGCTGCATGTGACAGCACTAATTACTATGCCACACACTTGTAGGTGTACACAGGAAAGGGCGAAGGCCAGCCTAGAGATATAAATCAGGGGAAAATGAGTATTGTTAGAATTGACAGAACATTTATCCGGGAGTGGTAGAAATATCACAACAGATAATTTTTTTTACAAGGAAACTAGAACGAAAAAATATGACTCTGCTAGGAACAGTAAGAAAAAGTCGTAGTGAACTACCTGCAGAATTTATCGAAGCAAGGGGAAGAACTGCAGCTTCATGTCTCTTCCGATTCCAGGAATCGGCTACAATAGTCTCCTATTGCCCATAAAAGGGTACGATAGTGACATTGCTGAGTACTATGCATTTCAGAGAGGAAATACGTGACGGCGAAGCAGCAAAACCTTTTTATAATCCCAGACTATAATACAACTAAATCAGGTGTAGACATAATGAACAAGTTAGTCAGGACCTATACCACAAAACGTATGACAAGAGGATGGCCCATGGTTATTTTTTATAATATTTTGTATATTAGTGCCCTGAATGCTTTCGTAATTTGACTGGATTTAAACCCTGGCTGGAATAAAAAAAAAAACAACTACAAAAGAAGGGAATTTCTTCTGGAACTGGGAACAAGTCTAGTACAGAAAAAGAGAATTTGGCACAGCAAAGCTTCTCTTCCTCATCCTCCTCCTTCAGCAGAAGTCCATACAGGGTCAAAACGTGGACGGTGCTCCCTTTGCGAACGTTCAGTGCATATAAAAAACATTCAGAAACGTGCAGAAGATGATTTGCTTTTATCTGTAAACAACATTCAGAGATTCTTTGTTTTAAATGTAAAGAGTTGCTTTGTATTAAATTAAGGATCTATAAGATCAAGGATAAAGACAAGATCTGGAAGTGCTTATATACATAGTTTACTTGGTTTCAATCAGTAATGTATGCTTTTATGTTAGTTCATTAAATTAAATTAAATATTTCCAATATATCTCAAGTTAATTAGTTGGGGTCGTATTGACCCCAGCGGCACTAACTGTAACAAAAAAAAAAAATCTGGTCGTAGGAGGGTTAATAATGGTAATTTTGGTATCATGATTATTTAATTATCTCGCACACCGATCCTCAACTGAAAGTTTGCACAAGCACTTCTGTTTTCCATTATCTCTTGGTCAGATTGAGACAGTCAGCATTCACAATATTGAAATGCTTGTTCCTAATTCAAATTCTGCACACGCAATTCTTAAATATTTTCAGCTTAAATTACCACACGCAAGTATCTCAGCTTAAAATTACCGCACGTGGTTTCATCGTGAGTAATAGTCACTAGCAAAGAATCCTAAGTTACCCATGGGTTTTACCTGCCTACCTTTATCTGAATCTCCCACCAAAAAGTTTTGATCTCGTCGATATTCTGAAAAGGGAAAGTATTATTTCTAGCTACTCTTAAATATTCGACATGCATACCATTCCCATATTCTTTAGTTTCACGGTGCACTCTGAAAATATGTGTTTCAACTTCAGGAACCAGTGGCATAGTGTCGCACAGGGAATCCCAAGCTTCCTCAGAAGTGGGCGAGGATCCTGTTACCGTATTGGTCAGCCACGCTTCAGGCCCTCTAGTGCTCTGGAATACTTCCTTTCTTTCGTTCCGCCAAAGGTGACCAGAGGACTGTCTCAAAAATAATTACAGATTCTACATCCAGTCTACATTCACTCATTTCTCATACATTACAAAACTGGATATAGTGATCCATTTTTGAAGAAAGTGCACATATGGCTAATTAAATACACAAATTGTCCCTCTTTTCTACATCAGAATCCAGTTTCAGTGTACTGAATAAAATTGCGTTACCATAAAACTGCTGTTCTGACAAGAAAACTGAAGTATGTTGTTATGCAATGGGTATTACTGTACCAAATGAGCCAAATATTTTCTATGTCGGGTAGTACTATACCCTTTCAACTTGTTCTCTGTACTTTCGAATTGCTGTCTTTCCACTTTGCCTACTTTCTGATTTTCCTGCTTACCGATTTACTTGTCAGTTAAAGAAGCCTCCTTATCCTCCAAAATAAAATAATATTCTCCACATCTAATTAATAAATTTACTGTGGTTATTAAATGTTAATGTAACTTCGAAATGCAAATAATTTATTAATGTGGCACTCAGCCATTGCTGATACTTACGTCATTGTCATTGTCTGTTATTGGTCATGATGATTTCTGAAGTTTTAAATAGACTTAATTTATGAAATCCCTTCTCACAAGTAATTTAGTAGTTAACAGGACCCAAACAAACTCATTTTTATTAAATTCATTCTTAGTAACAATAAGCTTTAGCCGCTGCTGCTGCATACTGCTGCGAATTGCTGTAAACCACAGGGAAAAAGTCAATATATAAAGAGGTGAGCGCACAAAGAGCCGAAACAGAGACACTGACACACCACAACATGTCATGTACTCTTATCTACTAAATTCCATCGCACAAGCCAGATTCTGTATCAATTGTAAATTCTTATTCAAAAACGCAGTCACATAGCTTATGTATTCATTGTTACAGTTTCATTTGTTCCTGCAGTTTTTCATATTCAAATACGCAGTCAGATACCTTATCCAAATGTTAGTTATAAGTTTTTCATGTAAGGATCTATTGAGGGTTTACATGAGAGTGACACTGACACTCATACAACATGCAAACAGTGTTATGCAGGTTATATTCCAATTACTGAGAGCTCAGGTTGCTTATAAAGTCCATTTTCACAGGCGAGCATAGGCTGTATTTGTTGTAGGTAAATTACAACGTGCATCCAAAACTATTCTCACCTTCCCATCTATCTTGTCTACCACAAATAATGGATTATTATATTGGCTCCTGGTTCTCCCAATAGCCCCAAGGTCAACCATTCTTGCTTTTAGCCTGAGGGATGGAATATTGTTTAATGTTGAAAGGCTTGTGTTCCTTAATCCCTGTCGGAATTCTTCTTCCTCTTCTGACTTCTTACTTCCTACCAAGGTCAGTTCTTTCCTTTCTCCCTCACGTCCTTTTAGACTCACTGTGCCTTCATCGAAATTCATGATTGCTTCTACTTTGTTCAGCCAGTCAATTCCCAAAATAACTGTCATGTTAAGACTTGGTACCACCAAAAATGTCGCTTCATATACTTCTCCCTATACTTCAAACCCAGTCAATGCTTGTTCCTTAATGGGCTTACTTTTGGCACCTACAGCATTTACAGCTCAGACGCCATTTGCAGGAAAACTCGGTAAGCGGAAAACTAGGTAAGCTGGCATTAGTATTCAGTATCTGTTCATATAGCTTTAGAGACATAGCGCAAGCTTTACTTCTTTTTTCAACTAGGGCATCAACATCTAATCCACGCAACTATATCCTGACTACAGGCAATCTCTGTTCTTTGGACTCTGTTCCTTTTTCCTCATGACGTTTTCTCTCAGATCACCATCATCATGCTTTGATTTATATGGGTCCTTCTTTATCCCACTCCAGACCACATCTCCGCAGAAGCGTGGTCTAGTTTTCTGAACTCCTTTCCTCATGATCTTGTGCCTATTTCTCGCCTGCCACCTTCTCTCTCATATCCCCTTGTATTTTCATCTATTCTAGAATCGCCTTGGAACCGACGTCCATTTCCACAGCCCATACTCCCATGATAGCCTCCTCTTCCTCAGTTGAACGATTGATTATTAAACTGATTCCGTCGGCAATTGTCTTCTCTTTGGCCCTGCTCACCTGCTTGACTATTCTCTTGTGCACGAATGGACTCCAATTGCTCCAGTATCTCCAGCAGGGCTTCTCCATCTTTAATCAGACTTCTGGACAATGTTTCTTGCATCCTCTGACTTAATCTTCTCTTAACTGCAGAAATCATTAACTCATCATTTAAGGGTTTCTCTACAGTTTCATTCAGTTCCTATAAATGCTCGGCAAATTCTCTCAAGGTTCAAATGGTTCAAATGGCTCTGAGCACTATGGGACTTAACATCTGTGGTCATCAGTCCCCTAGAACTTAGAACTACTTAAACCTAACTAACCTAAGGACATCACACACATCCATGCCCGAGGCAGGATTCGAACCTGCGACCGTAGCAGTCGCGCGGTTCCGGACTGCGCGCCTAGAACCGCTAGACCACCGCGGCCGGCTCTCTCAAGGTACCTCTCCAATTATTAAGAGACTTGTAATGGAACAGGTTTTCCAATGTTGCACATTGATGACTCTTTGACCAGTACCTTTTTAGAAACTCTCCTTGAAACTGCTCATAACTACTAACTTCCTCAATTTTTTGATTGGTGGCTTCAGTCTTGGCATCGGTAATAGTGTGTCTTGCTGTCCTCCCTCTACAATGTTGATTTTAATACTCCCAGGTTTAATTGGTGTCTCAAGGTAGTTGGTCCCCCCCATGTGACTCGCCACTCTTTGATAGGTTTGTGCTTGGCTATCATGGGGTCCCAGCCTTTGCAGCATTTTTCCCTTCCATGCTGCATGTCTCTCCTCTTGCTATTCTTATTCCCCTCCTTCGGGGAACATGTCTAGGGATTTATTGGGAATGTTCTGCAGTCTGGGTCCCTTTTCCTTTCTTTGTTTCCCTTCTCCTCTCGTTCCTCTGCTTCGGCGTTTGAGGATCCTTTTTTTTCTTCTTCCTCCTTGTGCTCTCCTGAAGGTCAGCCCATGCGTCTGACACTTAGTAGGTGACTGGGTAACGTGTAATTCCCAGCACCAGGTCGACAGGTAGGATTCGTATGTACCCCCTGGTACAGGCCAGGCCCAGTAAGGGGTGATTGCCTGAGTTGCAACCTTCCCAAATTGCCGATTGGTCCCTCTGTCAGATGTTTGGAAGGTGTGACTTGAGATGTGAACAATCACCTAAGGCAGGTGTGCCCCCTTGTGAAGGGAGCCCTAGTTGGAAGGATCGCGCCACCGGAGATGCTGGCAATCATGGGAGATTTTCTCACAATGAGTCACTCATCTTCCCAATTAGTGTCTACAAAACGTAAATCTAATGAGGGTATTGATTCGAAGACCCATGTTCCACATTCTTCATTCCATATTTTCAACTCTCCCTTCTTTTTTTCTATTAACAGCTTTCTGCAATCAGCACTTCACTTTACTCACTGTTTCCTTTACTTTTTTTGTCACTTTCTCCACTTCTATATTTGCTTCTCCCATTATTTGCCTTCGATTGTCCCGAGTTCTGACTGTCCCAATGGTTAACTTTGTTAGAATAATGTACGCACAAAATCCGGGATGCCCATGTAATGGTATGTCTGAGTACCATTCGAATTGATTTGCTCTAAGCACGATTCCCAGTTGGCGTACGTTAAACGCAGATGATTTCCCCTCGTTCCAAGTCCACTTGAACGTAGTCCACTCGGGCTGTGTTGCAAAAACGAACTCCTGTTCGGCCCGAGTCGAGGTTGGCCCATGTCGAGCATGGCCTAAGCCATGTGCACTCCGCTCGTTCTCCACTTTTCCTATTTCAACATTCAACCCGTTTTTCACTATAACTCTTTTCAAGTGTACCAGTCTTATGCTTTGCCTGTATTCTGACTTCCCAGAAATCCACTCTATGTGCATTCCGTTTCTACAGTTTCCAGATTGCTTGTTCTCTGTAGCACTGCTGTCATTCCTCTTTGCCTACTCTATGCTTTACCTGTCCCCCAATATCCTGGTTTCTGCGTTTTCTGCTGTACAAATTTTCCTCTTTGTGTGGTTTCTGCAGTTACCACTAGCTGCTTTTTCTGTTTTCATTTTTGCCAGAATACCACATTACAGTTCCATGCTTTCTACTACGCCACTTTCCATTTAAGTGACTTTCCCCATGTTCCACTTTCAAAATTCCCTACTTTCAACTCTCCCTGCTTTTTGGTTTAATAGCTATCTGCAATCTGCACCTTGCATATTACTTGCTGTTTTCTTTACTTTTTTCTTTCTTTCTTTCTCCACTTCCATTATTGCTTCTCCTGTTATTTGCTTTCCCTTTTTTTACTCTACTCCATTTCGCGATTTGGCCTATTTCCACTTTGCATGTTCTCTGCTTTCCACAGGTATGATTTTACACGGTTTCGAGTTTGTGCGGTTTCGGTTCTGTGGAGATTCTATTCTGCATGGGTTCTGCTCTGCTTGTGTTCTCCTCTGTCCAAGCTCATTCCTTCCCAGGTTCAACACTGCCCAGCTTTCGCTTTGTGCAGGTTCTGTTTTGTTTGGGATCTACTCAGCACATATTTTGGTGAAGCAGGTTCTGTACAGTCGGAGTCCCTCCCAGTTAGAGTTTTGCTCTGTCCAACTTCCTCCCAGAGGTAGCGCCAACTACTCCACAGCACAAAGTCAGCCCTGGCCAGGTTAGACGCGGCTACGTTTCTTCTGCCCGCATTAAAATTTGCCAAATCTTCACTGAAACTGAGTCCCCCTTGGCCCAAGTCCCATATGGCCTGTGAGCCTGACAGCCCATATCCCAGTAACCTCCAGTGTAGCCCACCACATGTCGCTCAGGTGAACTCCCACTCAGCCTGAGTTCAGTTAGGCCCAAGTCGTGTTTGGCCTGAGTCGATCTCGGCTGGAGTCGAGCTGTTCCTAAGTTGATCTCGGCCTGACTCAACTTGGCCCATGTCAACCTTGGCCCAAGTCAAGCTTGGACAGGGTCGAGCTTGGCCCAGGTCGAGCTCAGCCTGAGTCCACCTCGCCAAGTGTTCAGTGCAGACTCTGTATCTGAGGACCAAAAACCCACTAACCCCTAGTTCTGCTCACTGTGTGTGTCACCATTTGGAACTCCTGCCTGGCCAGCATCCAGTTCAGCCTGACTACAGCTCAGCCTGTGTCCTGTTCAGCCTGATTCCCCCCTCTCAGCACAATTCCCATTTTTCACATGCTTAACTCAGACTGAGTGCCCCTTGTCCTGACTCCCCCTCGGCCTTAGTCCACTCAGCCTGTGTCACTCAACCGAACTCGGTATCGGCCCTAGTCCAGCTTGGCCCAGGTCCGGCTTGGCCCGGGTCTGGCTTGGTCCAGGTCCATCTTGGCCTGGGTCTGTCTCAGCCTTTTTCCATTAAAGCTGCATTTTGTATGATGCACTTTCTACAGTACCTACTTTGAACTCCACTGCTTGGTCCGAGTCTTGCAAATCCTGAGTTGCATTCATATAGAGTTGTGCTGAATCTGAGGTCAGCCCATTCCTATTTCCGCCCATCTGTATTCCCGCCTGTCCTAATTTCGCTCATCTCGAGTTTCGCCCATCCCGATTTTCGCTCGGCCATTGTTCCACTTTGTTGGAGTAACATTCACCTGAAATCCAGGTTGCTCAATTTACAGTCTGTCCAAGTTTTTTCAGTATGATTCCCAGTCAGTGTGCATTCCCCTCAGCTTGAGTCTCCCTTGGCCTGAGGCCCCATTGGCCTGGTTCCTGCTCAGCCTGTGCCCGCGATGGCCTGAATCCCACTGACCCACACTGCTGGTGCCCCTCGTGTCACTCGGTCGAACTACGACTTGGCCAAGTCCTGCTCAGCCTGGGTCCACCTCAGCCCAAGTCAGGTGTGACCCGAGCGAGGTGCGACCCAAGTCAGATGTGACCCGAGTCAGGAGCGACCCGAGTCAGGCACGACCTGAGTCAGGCAGGTGAGACCCGAGTCAGGAACAACCCGAGTCAGGTGCGACCTGAGTCAGGTGCGACCCGAGTCAGGCACGACCCGTGTCAGGTGTGACCTGAGTCAGGCGCGATCCTACTCAGGTGCCACCTGAGTCAGGTGCGACCCGAGTCAGGTGCGACCCGAGTCAGGCGCGACCCAAGTCTGGCGCAGCCCAAGTCAGGTGTGGCCCGAGTCCAGTGCAGCCCAAGCCTGGAGCGGCCTGAGACCAAGTCCAGCTCGTACTGATGCCTGTTCAGTCTGGGCCCTGTTGGCCCAATCCCTGCTCTGCTTCAGCCCCACTCGGCCCAGGCCATGCGAACCACAGTGCTGCTGACCCTCTGTGTTGCCTGACCCAACTTTTGTTAGTCCCAAGTCTACTCCTGCTTGGGTCTAGCTTGGCCCCTTTTCCAGTTGAGGCATTCTGCGTTCTGTTCATTCCTCATTCTGCCATTTCAATATTTGGCCCAGTTTTCACTATAACTGTTTTCATTAGTCATAGTCTCTCCCTTTGCCCATCTTCATCCTTGTCAGAATTACATTCTACCTGCCTTTCGTTTCTCCAGTTTCCAGTTCGCTTGTCCTCTGTGTTTTTGCATTGTCGTCTTTCAGCTTTATCTACTTTCTGCTTTTTCTTCTCCCAGATTTTCTGGTTTCAGCGTTTTCCACTGTACAAATTTTCTCCTTTATGCGGTTTCTGTATTTATCATTTGCCGCTTTATCTTTCTTTTTTGCCAGAATCCCTGCTTCCTACTATGGCGCTTTCCCTTAATGCTGCATTCTACGATCCACTTTCTACATTCCCTACTTTGAACTCACCCTGCTTTTTGGTTTAACAGCTTTCTGCATTCAGCATTTCTCATTTTAGTCGCCTTTTGATTTACCTTCTTGTCACTTTCTCCACTTTCCATATTAGCTACAAACTGTCAATAAACGCCATGTCAACTGGGTTACGTGCACACACCTACATTTACTGCCAACCGATCCAACAGAGGCGAGTGACCTTTTTCACGTTGCACTACCAGCTCCGTGATGTTCTTCTTGTTTCTGTGTTCTATGAGAGGAGAATGGCTTCCTTGTAGAGTATTTCTCTCATTTCCAGTCTCGAATGCCCTACTTTTTCGTACTGTCACTTGTTGTTGTGGTCTTCAGTCCTGAGACTGGTTTGATGCAGCTCTCCATGCTACTCTATCCTGTGCAAGCTCCTTCATCTCCCAGTACCTACTGCAACCTACATCCTTCTGAATCTGCTTAGTGTATTCATCTCTTGGTCTCCCTCTACGATTTTTTCCCCTCCACGCTGCCCTCCAATACTAAACTGGTGATCCCTTGATGCCTCAGAACATGCATGTCCTACCAACCGATCCCTTCTTCTAGTCAAGTTGTGCCACAAACTTCTCTTCTCCCCAATCCTATTCAATACTTCCTCATTAGTTATGCGATTTACCCATCTAATCTTCAGCATTCTTCTGTAGAACCACATTTCGAAAGCTTCTATTCTCTTCTTGTCCAAACTATTTATCGTCCATGTTTCACTTCCATACATGGCTACACTCCATACAAATACTTTCAGAAACGACTACCTGACACTTAAATCTATACTCGATGTTAACAAATTTCTCTTCTTCAAAAATGCTTTCCTTGCCATTGCCAGTCTACATTTTATATCCTCTCTACTTCGACCATCATCAGTTATTTTGCTCCCCAAATAGCAAAACTTCCTAATCTAATTCCCTCAGCATCACCCGACTTAATTCGACTACATTCCATTATCTTTGTTTTGCTTTTGTTGATGTTCATCTTATATCCTCCTTTCAAGACACTATCCATTCCGTTCAACTACTCTTCCAAGTCCTTTGCTGTCTCTGACAGAATTACAATGTCATCGGCGAACCTTAAAGTTTTTATTTCTTCTCCATGGTATTTATCACCCATTCCGAATTTTTCTTTTGTTTCCTGTACTGCTTGCTCAATATACAGATTGAACAACATCGGGGAGAGGCTACATCCCTGTCTCACTCCCTTCCCAACCACTGCTTCCCTTTCATGCTCATCGACTCTTATAACTGCCATCTGGTTTCTGTACAAATTGTAAATAGCTTTTCGCTCCCTGTATTTTACCCGTGCCACCTTCAGAATTTGAAAGAGAGTTTTCCAGTCAACATTGTCAAAAGCTTTCTCTAAGTCTACAAATGCTAGGAACGTAGGTTTGCCTTTCCTTAATCTAGCTTCTAAGATAAGTCGTAGGGTCAGTATTGTCTCACGTGTTCCAATATTTCTCCATCCAAAGTGATCTTCCCCGAGGTCGGCTTCTACTAGTTTTTCCATTCGTCTGTAAAGAATTCGTGTTAGTATTTTGCAGCCGTGACCTATTAAACTGATAGTTCGGCAATTTTGACATCTGTCAACACCTGCTTTCTTTGGGATTGGAATTATTACATTCTTCTTGAAGTCTGAGGGTATTTCGCTTGTCTCATACATCTTGCTCACCAGATGGTAGAGTTTTGTCAGGGCTGTCAGTAGTCAGGCTGTCAGTAGTTCTTATGGAATGTTGTCTACTCCCGGAGCTTTGTTTCGACTCAGGTCTTTCAGTGTTCTGTCAAACTCTTCACGCAGTATCATATCTCCCATTTCATCTTCATCTACATCCTTTTCCATTTCCATAATATTGTCCTCAAGAACATCACCCTTGTATAGACCCTCTATATACTCCCTCCACCTTTCTGCGGCCGGCCGAAGTGGCCGTGCGGTTAAAGGCGCTGCAGTCTGGAACCGCAAGACCGCTACGGTCGCAGGTTCGAATCCTGCCTCGGGCATGGATATTTGTGATGTCCTTAGGTTAGTTAGGTTTAACTAGTTCTAAGTTCTAGGGGACTAATGACCTCAGCAGTTGAGTCCCATAGTGCTCAGAGCCATTTTTGAACCACCTTTCTGCGATCCCTTCTTTGCTTAGAATTGGGTTTCCATCTGAGCTCTTGATATTCGTACAAGTGGTTCTCTTTTCTCCAAAGGTCTCTTTAATTTTCATGTAGGCAGTATCTATCTTACCTCTAGTGAGATAAGCCTCTACATCCTTACATTTGTCCTCTAGCCATTCCTGCTTAGCCATTTTGCACTTACTGTCGATCTCATTTTTGAGACGTTTGTATTCCTTTTTGCCTGCTTCATTTACTGCATTTTTATATTTTCTCCTTTCATCAATTAAATTCAATATTTCTTCTGCTACCGAAAGATTTCTACTAGCCCTCGTCTTTTTACCTACTTGATCCTCTGCTGCCTTCACCACTTCATCCCTCAAAGCTACCCATTCTTCTTCTATTGTATTTCTTTCCCCCATTCTTGTCAATTGTTCCCTTATGCTCTCCCTGAAACTCTGTACAGCCTCTTGTTCTTTCAGTTTATCCAGGTCCCATCTGCTTAAATTCCCACCTTTTTGCAGTTTCTTTAGTTTTAATCTACAGTTCATAACCAATAGATTGTGGTCAGAGTCCAAATCTGCCCCTGGAAATGTCTTACAATTTAAAACTTGGTTCCTAAATCTCTGTCTTATCATTGAAACCTGTCAGTATCTCCAGGCTTTTTCCATGAATACAATCTTTTTTTATGATTCTTGAACCAAGTATTAGCTATGATTAGGTTGTCCTCTGTGCAAAATTCTACCAGGCGGCTTCCTCTTTCGTTTCTTACCCCCAATCCATATTCACCTGCTGCGTTTCCTTCTCTCCCTTTTCCTACTACCGAATTCCAGTCACCCATTACTATTAAATTTTCGTCACCCTTCACTATCTGAATAATTTCCTTTATTTCATCATACATTTCTTCAATTTCTTCGTCATCTGCAGAGCTAGTTGGCATATAAACTTGTACTACTGTGGTAAGCGTGGGCTTCGTATCTATCTTGGCCACAATAATGCGTTCACTATGCTGTTTGTAGTAGCTTACCTGAATTCCTATTTTCCCATTCATTATTAAACCTACTCCTGCATTACCCCTATTTGATTTTGTGTTTATAACCCTGTAGTCACCTGACCAGAAGTCTTGTTCCTCCTGCAACTGAACTTCACTAATTCCCACTATATATAACTTTAACCTATCCATTTCCCTTTTTAAATTTTCTAACCTACCTGCCCGATTAAGCGATCTGACATTCCACGCTCCGATCCGTAGAACGGCAGTTTTCTATCACCTGATAACGACATCGTCTCGAGTACTCTCCGCCCGGAGATCCGAATGGAGGACTATTTTACCTCCGGAATGTTTTACCCAAGAGGACGCCATCATCATTTAACCATACAGTAAAGCTGGATGCTCTCGGGAAAAATTACGGCCGTAGTTTCCCCTTGCTTTCAGCCGTTCGCTATACCAGCACAGCAAGGCCATTTTGGTTAGTGTTACAAGGCCAGATCAGTCAATCATCCAGACTGTAGCCCCTGCAACTACTGAAAATGCTGCTGCCCCTCTTCAGGAACCACACGTTTGTCTGGCCTCTCAACAGATACCCCTCCGTTGTGGTTGCACCTACGGCACGGCTGTCTGTATCGCTGAGGTACGCAAGCCTCCCCACCAACGGCAAGGTCCATTGTTCATGGGGGTAGGACTGACATTTATATATACTGACACTTATTTACTCCCAATCATTTGACCTCATTTGGAGTTGCATGCAGTCAGCTTGGGATTCTCCACCTTCGACTTTTATTTTTTTGTCAGAGACAGCTTCGGTTGGACAACTGTGGATGTGGTAGTGGCAGTGATGGCCAATGGAGAAGTCTTGATCTTCGGAGGGGCAATGTCAGCAACCACGTCGTTAGCTGAAGTTCTGAGGGGGAGGTACAGGTTTCGAAATATCACAAGTGCATTGACAAACGCAGGTGCTAGCGCTGCCTCTAGTAACATCCGTTTGTGTTGCAGCATTGGTTGTCTGCAGTGGTTTTCTCAGTACTGAAGCAAAGGATGTGGCGAACGTTGGCGGCAGCATGGTTTTATATATCTTTTTGGTCTCATTATATGGGATGCGCTTTGTAGTATTAAGGTCATTTTATCTTTCATTCTTCAAGAGATATGCTGCATCCACGACTCCAGACAGGGCAAGGCCCAGAGCACTTCACGCACTTGAATCGAGAAGAACAAGCGACTCCTTTTCACAAAGGCTTAGTGGTGTCACCCCCTGTACACCACCTTGTGCTGGATACTCTTTTCAGAAATAGTGACGAGTATTGCTTACGTTAATCACTTTTTTCAACATGCTTGAGCGTAATTGCCCAGTGATGAACTGACACCGAAAGAAGGTTCTATAGTGCCTGTACAAATCAGAAGAATAAGATTGCTCCAACGCAGCATCCGCAGCATGTACTCCAACCAAACTGAGTGATTGTGCTGCACGTGGAACGCAGTGTGCGAGGTGACTTATTTTCTTAATAAGCGCCTGTAGACCATTGTAACAACCACTCACATTTGACGCATTATCATAAGATTGACCTCTCAAAACTAAAATTGCGGTTGATAGTTCTTTCCCTTGTGACTTTGTATAGAAATAAATGTGTGAAAATGTTCTGCTGCTTGTTCATTTAATGTAATGTATTCAGCACTACAATCAACTGGTTAGTATGAGATATGACTAGTGTCAAATCGACGCTTGTTGAGAAATATTTGGTTTCAGTAATGTCATTAAAAATGAGTTTCAAAACCTTATTTCCCAATATACAAATAATTTCCTCACAAATAATTGACGACAAATATGATTGTTTCCCTTTGCCTACATTACCATGTTCGGATAAATGCGCGCTAAGGAAAAGGTCGTGCTCTGCAATTAAGTTCAAAAGTCCCAAATAGTTGTCATTATGTTGAGAACCAAGCATTTTATTATCGTCAAAAAATGCTAATCCGCGTTATGATAAAAGTTTAATCACTGCGATGACTGTGTAAAATTTTCAGCGAATGTTCCCTTTCTTTGTTGAATGTAATTTCCAGTGAAGGGTCGATTTGTCCGTGGATGCGTCTTCTACTAAACACGTTTTCTACTAATCAGTGTCTGCAGACATACTCGGGGCGTTTCATTATTTTCATGCGATTGAATTTGGTGCGATGTATTTTTCCAACCAGAAAATACAGTTTGAAACTGTGATTGGCTTTGAGCTTCACCAGAAAGAACACATGGAAGACAGTATACTTTTCTAGTAGACGAAGAATATATGAGCCACACTCGTGTAATTTTCCGACCACTTATATGTTTAAAAAACACTGATTGAGAGAAATACCTTTTACTATCGCCGTATCGTCGGCTTGAAGTAAAGAAAATCACACTCGATGTTCTTTAGTATCTTTAGTACACCAAAAACCTTGTATTTCATTGGTAATGTTTTGCATAGACCAGTGTTATTCTGGTACTCTACTCCTAGATGGACTACGTTTTGATACACTAACCGGACCTCAGTCTCGGCCTCGATTTCCTCTCCATCCACAAAAGTAGCTGTTTCTTTATCCTGGCCAGTCTATGCAGAGCAATCACACCGAATCCCTACTGGGTCCACCGCCATCGAGTGCCTGGCAGTCGTGCAAGGAGAAGCATAAGGTCGATTTTCTGTTGAATGGCGACTAAATCCGAGTTGAAACAGGTCTTGTGTCGTCTTTAACTGTTAATCATGCTTCTTTTCTTGCTCTTGCCGCTTTTTACGCTTTTGCAAATCACTTTGGTGTTTTTTTTCTTTTTTGTACTTTACGAGGACCTCCGACATTTTCTTCCTGAAAGAAGAGGTAAATAATAGTGCGACTTAGAGTGCGAGTCTGAAATTTGTAAACAACATTTGACAAGTAAACACTTACTTATCTCTTTAAATAAAATTAGCTGAACCTAAATACTTATCTACCTCTACATTTTTATCATTAGTAACAATTTCAAACAATAACAATTTCTATAGCATCTACACATGAAAAACTTCGGCACTTCACACTCATCAGATTCTATAATATTATATGAAATAAGTATGAAAATAACATCTCGTAATCAAACTTACTTGGTATCGCAAATGTAACTTCAGTTTATTAAACTCTTCGTCTCATTAATTTTCTCGAAGCACTTGCAGTCTTTATAAAAATCTAGCACTCTTGTCCAGATTCGTAAATTATGAAATGCAGATCACAATGAAACGTTTTAAATTTAATGCACAGTCGCAAAACTCGCAAATCGCATTTATAGAAGAAAGTGAATATTAAATAACTGAAAGTGAATCGAAATTTGTGTTGTGAAACAACACACGTATCCTACGAATCGGGGATTCCCCCAATGTTCTTTGTCATTTGAACCAGTACTGCCAACCTTATGAAAGTGATGTGGCCGTAGAATAAATTCATACATGAACAAGTAAGTGGGCATTCACAATGCAGTCTTCTGGACGCGCGTTACTAAAAGAAGCCGTTGTTGCTGTGCTGTGCTCTGATTACACGGCATTAAAATAGCCGTAATAAAGTGTAATATTATTCTACAGTATAATAATTTGAAATGCTTTCCGAAATGTACTGAGATATGAGGATGTAATACAAAAACAAGACAATAATATTAGCGCTAAGGATTTTTTACATACATATCTTAAAATATACTTTTCACTCGGGGAAAAAAGTTAAAAAATTTTTTTTTTCTTGGAACGCGGGGCTCAAAGTCCATGCGGGGCATATAGGTATTTGCCTACACTGCCTAATGGATAATCCAGTCCTGATTGTAGGTGCTATCGCCCATGCTTGTAACCATTTGGTCACTTGAATCTCCAGTTATTTTTGTACTTAAGGGTTTCTTGAAGTTACTGCAACCAGTCACCTTTTATTTTCTTCTTAAATTTTATTATGCCATTACCGGTTTCGAACCTCCTGGCGATTCATCATCAGATGGTACATATTTATTAATTGTACTTATATGCTAACGTTGACGTGTTCTGTTTATAACATCTATTATACAACGAGTTTGGAAGATATTACATCTACAATATTAGCAATGAAATTTCGTTTGACACATCCTTTGTAAATTCCAGTGCTAAAATTGTAGATGTAATATCTTCCAAACTCACTGTGTAATAGATTTTATAAATACAACATATCAACATTTCCATATAGCTATAAGTTATTTTTGCAATAGAGTAATAGAGACATACTTCGTGTTGCCAGTGTGTGTTACAAGAGCAGAACAAAGAGACTCCCTCCCCTAACACAAACTCTTTGACATAAGTTTAGGCCGTGAAGTTCTAGGCGCTTCAGTCTGGAACCGCGTGACCGCTACGATCGCAGGTTCGAATCCTGCCTCGGGCATGGATGTGTGTGATGTCCTAAGGTTGGTTAGGTTTAACTAGTTCTAAGTTCTAGGCGACTGATGACCTCAGAAGTTAAGTCGCATAGTGCTCAGAGCCATTTGAACCACAACTTTAGCTGTACTCTTTTGTTTATTTACGTTTTGTAAAGCATGCGGAACGTGGTACCTGTGGCTAAGTGTGTGAATTGCAGTAAAATGGACGTCACTGGAAAACATTTATCATTATGTTTTCCGGAATACCGTGTGCAACAACAATCAACCAACGGATGCTAATAACTGTAAGTAGCGCAACAAAGTCGATCTCAAAATGTGAATAATACTCACCACACTCAGTGCTTGCATGTTTCGTTTATACATCTTGCCACAGCTACACGACTCCCACACTGCTGCAGACAATTAATAAATATGTACCATCTGATGATGAATCACCAGGCATTTCGAAACCGCTAATGGCATAATAAAACTGAAGGCGACTGGTTTCAGTGGTTTCAAGAAAACTTTATTCATCACAGTCGCAGTGATCCTCATCCATAATGGATAAAACTTTTATTTTTGTATCTACTTGAAGTCTACAAGTCTACAATTCTACAATTTACACTATTGGCCATTAAAATTGCTACACCACGAAGATGACGTGCTACAGACGCGAAATTTAACCTACAGGAAGAAGATGTTGTGATATGCAAACGATTAGATTTTCAGAGCATTCACACAAGGTTGGCGCCGGTGGCGACACCTACAACCTGGTGACAAAGGAAAGTTTTTATTTCTCATACACAAACAGCAGTTGACCGGCGTTGCTTGGTGAAACGTTGTTGTGATACCTCGTATAAGGAGGAGAAATGCGTACCATCACGTTTCCGACTTTGATATAGGTCGGATTGTAGCCTATCGCGATTGCCGTTTATCATATATCGACACTGCTGCTCGCGTTGGTCGAGATCCAATGACTGTTAGCAGAATATGGAATCGGTGGGTTCAGAGGGTAATACGGAACGCCGTGCTGGATCCCAACGACCTCGTATCACTAGGAGTCGAGATGACAGGCATCTTATCCTCATGGCTGTAACGGGTCGTGCATCCACGTCTCGATCCCTGAGTCAACAGATGGGGACGTTTGCGAGACAACCATCTGCACGAACAGTTCGAAATCGTTTGCAGCAGCATGGACTACCAGTTCGGAGACCATGGCTGTGGTTAACCTTGACGCAGGATCACAGACAGGAGCGCCTGCGATGGTGTACTCAACGACGAACCTGGGTGCACGAATCGCAAAACGTCATTTTTTCGGATGAATCCATGTTCTGTTTCCAGCATCATCATGGTCGCATCCGTGTTTGGCGACATCGCGATGAACGCACATTGGAAGCGTGTATTCGTCATCGCTATACTAGCGTATTACCCGGAGTGATGGTATGGGGTGCCATTGGTTACACGTCTCGGTCACCTCTTGTTCGCATTGACGGCACTTTGAACAGTGGACGTTACATTTCAGATGTGTTACGACCCGTGACTCTACCCTTCATTCGATCCCTGCGAAACCTTACAGTTCAGCAGGATAATGCACGACCGCATGTTGCAGGTCCTGTACGGGCCTTTCTGGATACAGAAAATGTTCGACTGCTGCCCTGGCGAGCACATTCTCCAGATCTCTCACCAATTGAAAACGTCTGGTCAATGGTGGCCGAGCAACTGGCTCGTCACAATACGCCACTCACTACTCTTGACGAACTGTGGTATCGTGTTGAAGCTGCATGGGCAGCTGTATCTGTTCACGCCGTCCAAGCTCTGTTTGACTCAATGCCCAGGGGTGTCAAGGCCGTTATTACGGCCAGAGGGGGTTGTTCTGGGTACTGATTTCTCAGGATTTATGCACCCAAACTGCGTGAAAATATAATCACATGTCAGTTCTAGTATAATATATTTGTCCAATGAATACCCGTTTATCATCTGGATTTGGTCTTGATGTAGCAATTTTAATAGCCAGCAGTGTACTAGTATGAAAGCCCGTCCCATACTGGCTCGGGGACGGTATGTTAGACTCTGCAGATGTCGGGGCTGCGGAGGTCGTTAGCTCCTACGCGCACGTGTTCGGGAGGGCAGGTTGCCCTGAGGGCTGGCTGCCGGCAGGGCTCTGTGGGCGTGCTGGCCTCTTGCCCTGTGGCTGGTCCACCTGTCACAGGGACCGCCCATTCACTAGGCTACAGCGCGCCAAGCACTCCGCCACACGGGCAGCTGTGCGCCTATATCTGCGCCCGCCCTCGCGTCAGCGACTCTGCTCTTGACAGATTTTTTTCTGTACGCATAATCTGTTAGCTGTTTCCGGTCGAGGAGCCACGTATACGTAGGTCCGTGCGACCGAGAAATAAGTGAACAGAGATTATGTAATTATGTACAGTCGCTTTCCTAGCTTTTATCTGTTTCTTAAGGTACACAGCAATGGGTATCTTGTACTTCTACAAGTCAGTCGCTTTCTCTTCCGCTCGCAAATGGACTAGGGCAAAACATCACCTATTTGCCTCACAAAGGAAACACCCCCTCGGGCCCAGTGGGTAGACCGTTAAAAACTGAACACAGATCATGTATGAAAACAGGAAGATGGTGAACTGAATTGTGAAAAAAAAGAAGCAAAATAGAAACAGTGAACTGCCTAAGAACAACAAGTGCAATGTAGAGCAGCGTAAAACAACAACGGCATCGTGCTTAACACCGGCAAGGTAGTTCAGCGTGTTCGGTCAGATGGTTAGCTGCTCTCTGTAATATAAAAAACTGAGCAAGGAACTTCAACGGGTGTTAGGGGACGTCCGAAACGAACAATAACGAACAAAATGAGATAAAAGAAACCCTAATATCCCAAAACTGAGTGACTAGATCAACGATGAACTTTAACAGGTATCATGGGACGTCCACCATGAACAAATGCAACGAACAATAACGAACAAAATGAGATCAACAAAACAAAAACAAAAATAGTGGCCACGGTGCTGGACAGCCATGCGGGCGAGCCGTGTTCAAGCCATCCTCATGCCAATTGTTTTCCTTCAAAAAAATGGCTCAAATGGCTCTGAGTACTATAGGACTTAACATCTGAGGTCATCAGTCCCCTAGAACTTAGAACTACTGAAGCCTAACTAATCTAAGGACATCACGCACATCCATGCCCTAGGCAGGATTGGAACCTGCCACCGTAGCAGTGCGCGATTCCGGTCTGAAGCGCCTAGAGCTGCTCGGCCACCGCGGCTGGCTTTTTTTCTTCACTGTGTTCAGATTTGTGTCTGTGTCGTGGTGTAACGTCCGTTAGCAATGGACCTATAATGATAGGTGTTCTGCACAACTACTCTATTAGCAGCCGAAAGGAAGTAGCTTTCGAATGAGAACCGCAAACGTTTGATGATGATAAGGTGACAGTTATCCGAATACTCCACTAGAAAATACGTCTGTTGTCTCATACACAGCAATGGTCCGTGTGTCGTAGGATAGGAATCTCTCACCGACGTATCTAATTTCTACGCCTGGGAAGTGAGTGAGATATGCCTCCGTGCCCGATTTAGGCGTTCGTATAAATGTGAATGTGATCACCCCCAAGGAAATGACGAAAACATAATAATTTGTTACATACACTGCAACAAATGAACATAACAGTTTCGCAATCACACAGGTTCTCTGGGCTCTTTGAAAACATATGTTTTTAACGTTTTTGAAGTTGCGTTCCATGTTGAAAATTTTGACTCTGGAATTCCTTTGTTGTAACGTATTTCACTCCCGTTTATTTGTTGTTTTCGTTTCCGTGAGACGTTCTGTGTGGTTTCTCGCCTGCTCTCACTATTCATCACACTTACTTGTGACGGTAACGTATTCTTACCACATTACTGGTATTCTATAACCAGTGTATACTGTGACAACTGCTAAGATAAAAGAAAGAGAACAAACATTTCAACGATCGAACGTGGTGGCGCAGTGATCAGGACACTGGACTCGCATTCGGGAGGACGACGGTTCAAACCCGCGTCCGGCCATCATGCTTTCGGTTTTTTGTGATTTTTCTAAATCGCTTCAGGCAAATGCCAGGATGATTCCTTTCAAAGGGCACGGCTGACTTCCTTCCCCATCCCCTGACCCAATGGTCTCCTCCTGCAAATCAGCCAACCGACATTTCAACGACCGGAAAGTTCATAATTCTGTGAGAAAAAAAAAAAAAAACACATGGCATGAGGAAGTATTGAACACGGCTCGACCATGTTACAGTCCAACACCGTGAGTACTTAACGACAATACCACGGCTGTTTAACTTTTCTCGATATTGCACCCGTTAAGCTGGGACCGTTCACTGTTTCGTGCTTGTCTGTGTTCATTTTCTGACGGGCTATCAATTGGGCCATCTTACCACTAAATCTGAGAGTGGGAGTTTCCTCATCTTCACAGTCCTTAAGCAGAAAGCACGTTGGCGGCAGAAAATCGTTCTGCAAACAGCTGCGAATGCTGGTTCTCTATCTGCTCAAAATAATTTTCGAAAAAGACATTCAGAATAATTTCACACGAATCCCTGTCTCTGGGAGCAGTTTTGTTTTCATGCCGTTCTACAGCTACAATGAAGGCTCTGCCTCTGCAACTCCTGGTGCATGTTGCTCCGGATTAGAGAACCGCGAATGACTGCTACGAACGGCTGAGTTTGCCCCCGTTTGCGGTGTTAACTGCCATTACCAAACCAGCATCTCACTCGAGGGCGTATGGCCGACAATGGTGGGTTCACATATGATTGGGTGGAGGGCGCTTGAGGAACAGCACCCCGTACCTGTTGCTAAGGCGCCCTCCACCCAATCATATGTGAACCCACCATTGTCCGCCATAAGCCCTGCAGTGAAGATGAACCGGCCAGATGCTGCGTATGGCAAGAGGCAGCTACAATTGGATTTTAATGGTATTATAACGGCACCAAAGGATCGCAGCTTTCGCCACTGATGCCACATTGTTACTGCAGCTTTGAGAATTAGCCTGAAGCCAGCGCAACTTCCGGCTGTTTTCAGACAGTGGCCAATTATACTTGCGTCCGCACACAACCAACACAATCGCTATACATTTCTTACTGTATAAAACATTGTATAAAATCTCAAAAAATACAACAAACAAACCAGTCACTACTAACTGAGAAGTAACATGCAGACAAGAGACAAAATTACATGACTGTGTCGCTACCGAAGTTCAATACCACGATATACAGCGTGTACATAAAGTCCGGGAACACTTTCAATTATTTATTGCACAAGAGTTAAACATTGTCCAGATATCATACATATGTGGTTTAGAAGAGGAACCCTGAAAGATTTTTTTTATGTACACCGCCACATGGTAGTTCGGTAATTTGCCGATAGTCAGCGCTAGTCGCAAACATGGTGAGTTCAGGTGCGGAGCGAGCTTTCTTTGTGTTGGAACTCGACAAAAACAAGTGTGCTACAGCTGTTCAACGGATGTTTGTAACCAAGTGCGGTAAGCAGCCATCAACAAGGAAGGCCATTTACCACTGGCACAACAAACTCGTTACGACGGGTTGCTTGTGCCCGGCAAAGAGAAGCGGACATCCCAGTGAAAGTGAAGTGAATAAGGAGCGCGTAAGAGACATTCATAAGGAGTCCAAAGAAATCGGTGCGTCGTGCATTCCGTGAATTCGAAATGGCTCCAATGACAGTGTGGAAAGTCCTGCGACAGAAGCTGTCTATGAAACCATTCAAAGACAAGCGTTTTGATTTTGTTCGCAGTTGCAACAATTAAATGAGGATGGGGATGGCATTGTTGATCGCTTAATTTTTAGCGACGAAACCACTTTTCACACTAATGGGAAAGTGAACAGACATAATTGTCGATCTGGGGTACAAAGCATCCATACGAATGCATTCAATTTGAGCGAGATTCTCCAAAGGTAAATGTTTCTTGTGCCTTGTCACGTCGGAAATTGTACGTGCCATTCTTATTCTCCGAGAGCACTGTCACTAGATATTCCTATTTGGACATGTAGGAGTAATGGCCGATGCCTCAAATGCAATCGGACTCTCCGTTCATCTTTCAGTAGGATGTGGCTCCACGCCATTTTCATCGTGAAGTTCGTTGGTACCTGAACACGAGAGCTGCTGTATCGATGGATGGGCTGTGCTACAGAAGGGGATAGCTGTTTCATGAAATGGCCGCCTCGATCACCAGATCTCACTCCGTGTGACTTTTTTCTGTGGGGACACATTAAAGATTTGATGTACGTACCGCCTCTACCACGTGATCTAGCAGAGTTCTGGGAGAGAATACTGGAAGCGAGTGCTGGGACGGATGTGGCAAGAATTCGATTACCGTATTGACGTCTGCTAGGTCACTCATGGTTCGCATATAAAATGTTTGTAAAAAAAAATAAAAAAAAGATTTTCAGAGTTTCTCTTCAAAATGCAATATGTATGACATCTTTACAATGTTTAGCTCTTGTGCAATAAATAACTGAAAGTGTTCCCGGACTTCATGGATACCCTGTATAAACGAAAAATAAAAAAATCTCGCACTAAAATCGGCTCCACAGTTTTCTGACTCCACACAAAGGCGCAAAATTCACAAGCTCTTTCATCGGGAACAGGTATTTTCCATAGCTAAGTATTCATCAAAATCGAATGTACATCACACAGCGATACGTCTCTCTGTCGCTGTGAGTCACGTACCGATGCCCTTCAATGATGTTGCACACAGCACCGATGTGTTTTGCAACAACAGCCGATTTTCGGCTACGTTCATGAAATCACCACCGACGGAAGTACGACCACAATGGAATTCCTTCTTCAGATTGACTGTTCCTAATGCCTCAGTACGTGTTATATCAAGCATTCCCTTTCTTTTGTCAAGTTGTACCGTAAAGAACGTTTCTGCCTTATTCGATTCAGAGCCTCCTTATTAATTGTCCAGTCCACCCATCTAATATTCTACACTCTCCGTAACGCTAGATTTCAAAAGCTTCTGTTCTCTTCTTCTCTGGACCGTTTATTGCCCATGTTACACTTCTGTATAAAGCTGCACTCCAGACAAATACTTAGGCAAAAAGACTGCCAAACACTTTATTTTGTTCTGGTGGTGCCCCA
Organism: Schistocerca americana; assembly: GCF_021461395.2. Lineage (NCBI taxonomy): Eukaryota > Metazoa > Arthropoda > Insecta > Orthoptera > Acrididae > Schistocerca > Schistocerca americana. The sequence goes on along the minus strand of NC_060121.1, from coordinate 318,981,247 downwards.
CGGCTCTTAAAAGTCTGAAAGAAAGAAAAAGAGACATATTTCAAAACCACCAAGAGATGATAAAATAATATTATGAAATGTGTGAAACACAGCTGTATTACACTAATGACCATTAAAATTGCTACACCAAGAAGAAATGCAGACGATAAACGGGTATTCGTTGGAAAAATATATTATACTAGAACTGACATGTGATTACATTGAGTCAGACAGAGCTTGGATGGCGTGTAGGCCGGCCGCTGTGGCCGAGCGGTTCTAGGCGCTACAATCTGGAACCGCGGGACCGCTACGGTCGCAGGTTCGAATCCTGCCTCGGGCATGGATGTGTGATGTCCTTAGGTTAGTTAGGTTTAAGTAGTTCTAAGTTATAGGGGACTGATGACCTCAGAATTTAAGTACCATAATGCTCAGAGCCATTTGAATCATTTGATGGCGTGTACAGGTACAGCTGGCCGTGCAGCTTCAACACGATACCACAGTTTATCAAGAGTAGTGAGTGGCGTATTGTGACGAGCCAGTTGCTCGGCCACCATTGACCAGACGTTTTCAGTTGGTGAGAGATCTGGAGAATGTGCTGGCCAGGGCAGCAGTCGAACATTTTCTGTATCCAGAAAGGCCCATACAGGACCTGCAAAATGCGATTGTGCATTATCCTGCTGAACTGTAAGGTTTCGCAGGGATCGAATGAAGGGTAGCGCCACGGGTCGTAACACATCTGAAATGTAACGTCCACTGTTCAAAGTGCCGTCAATGCGAACAAGAGGTGAGCGAGACGTGTAACCAATGGCACCCCATACCATCACGCCGGGCGATACGCCAGTATGGCGATGACGAAAACACGCTTCCAATGTGCGTTCACCGCGATGTCGCCGAACACGTATGCTACCATCATGATGCTGTAAACAGAACCTGGATTCATCCGAAAAAATGACGTTTTGCCATTCGTGCACTCAGGTTCGTCGTTGAATACACCATCGCAGGCGCTCCTGTCTGTGATGCAGCGTCAAGGGTAACCGCAGCCATGGTCTCCGAGCTGATAGTATATTCTGCTGCAAACGTTGTCGAACTGTTCGTGCAGATGGTTGTTGTCTTGCAAACGTCCCTATCTGTTGACTCAGGGACCGATCCGTTACAGCAATGCGGATAAGATGCCTGTCATCTCGACTGCTAGTGATACGAGGCCGTTGGGATCCAGCACGGCGTTCCGTATTACCCTCCTGAACACACTGATTCCATATTCTGCTAACAGTCATTGGATTTCGACCAACGCGAGCAGCGATGTCGCGATACGAAAAACCACAATCGCGATAGGCTACAATCCGACCTTTATCAAAGTCGGAAACGAGATGGTACGCATTTCTCCTCCTTACACGAGGCATCGCAACAACGTTTCACCAGGGAACGCCGGTCAACTGCTGTTTGTTTATGAGAAATCGGTTGGAAACTTTCCTCATGTCAGCACGTTGTAGGTGTCGCCACTGGCGCCAACCTTGTGTGAATGCTCTGAAAAGCTAATCATTTGCATATATCAGCATCTTCTTCCTGTCGGTTAAATTTCGCGTCTGTAGCACGTGATCTTCGTGGTGTAGCAATTTTAATGGCCAGTAGCGTAATAATCTTTTATTGTAGGCGGTTTAGGTATTGTGACATCTTCTCGGTATCTTAATAAACCAAGCAAAGCAAAGACATATACAGAAAAATAGGAACAATCAGTCATTTACATATATAGGGTGATTAGAAAAGAAAGAACAGATTTCAGTTGTTTAAAACAGGGAAACTATGAAAGAAACACATTGCTCATGTCATTATTTAGACGGAGACTCAAAGTTTTATGTTTGCACAGGCAGTATACCATACAGTCAACGTGAGCACAACGCATTGCACGAGAAACATCGGAATGGTAGTGCATTTCTTTCACACACGAATCAACAAGTCCCTGGTTATTGAATCGACAACTTCAATATTTCGGCTTCTCAGCTATTGAAGAGTAGCTGCCATAGGTGGACAAAGACTATCTTTTATGCACCTTCACAGAAAAAAATTCGCAATGTACGATATCTGGTGACCCGAGATGCCAAAAGTAATGAACAAGATGTTGTTGTCCACCTCTTCCAAAGCAACGCTATTAGATGGTCTTGTTAAGATAACGCCGGAGATTAAGAAGAAAGTGAGATGAGGCGCCGCCATGCATAAAAATGAAACCATTAGAATCTTCGTGAAGTTAAGGAAACAACCATTTCTACAGCATAACATTTTTGCCACGATTTCCTCCACAAAAAAGAAAGGGCCATAAACTTTGTGAACAGAAACGCTACATAACACATTCAATTTCGGTGAATCTGTCTCACCAGGATTTTGTGATCCCAAAATTCTTACACTAAGGCGGTTTACTTTACCTGATAGATGCAAAGTCGATTCGTCTCAAAAGATGGGTCGTTCGGAAGAAGTATCCTCTGCCATATCCTGAACAACTGAAATGCAAAATTCACACCTTCCGATATGGTCACCGGGACGTAACTGCTGCCGTAACTGCAACGTGTCAGGATTTATATGAAAGCGTAGTTTCCGAACACGTCAAGCGTTGCTTGAGGAAGTTGAAGCTCGTGGCCGGCCCGTCGTTTGGACTTCCGAGGCCTCCATGTGAACGCATCTCAGACGCGCTCGACGTTTTCATCAGACGTGTGTGCCCGACCAGTGCTCTTTCCTTTGCATACGCAACCAACTGCCAAGAATATTGTATACCAGTCATAAATCTGCGTATGCAGAGGCGGTTTCTTGCCGAATAGACGGCAGAATGCAATTTGCACTTGAACAATGGACTGATTACGCGCAAATACGCAAAAGATTTGTCTCATGGTGTAGTGGCAATTTTGCCACGAACAAACAACAGCGTAGGTGTGTCAAAACTTTGAGTCTTTCTATATCCAGTGACATGCGCAATATGTGTCTATCTTCTGTAGTTTGTCTGTAATTAACAGCTGAAATCTGCACTTTACTTGTGATTCATCCGGTATACCGAATATGAAGTAACACGAAAAGATTATTATTAATTAAATGCCATATCATCTACCGATATGGAAAAACACCTACGGTGTGCGAATGACAGAAAAAGCTTTCCAGTTGGGCTACTGAGCTTGCCCTTCGGTATCTCCTAGCAATTAATACTATACAACTTTACTTTTTTTATTACAGAACAAAAGCTGTTACACTAAAATGTTGAATCAACTGTAAAAATGCAATAAGTAAAAATAGAAAGAAAAAATGAAAAGAGAATTAGAACCATTTCAGAATTATGTATATACATTCTTAAAGACAAATACAGCTATAGTACCCAAAAATAGGAAGAGATATGCGTTTAAGGAACAGTAAACTAAATCACAATAAGAGTAAAGCATGACAACAACGAAGTTATAAAGCAGGATGGAACATCATAAAACAGCACAGTATGCATATTCAGTACACATATCAAGATAATATTACAAATACTAACTTCATACGAAATTTAATTGTAGAAATTGTCAACATTGGTTAAAAAAATACGTAACATTGTAGAAGCAGAAGCCTACAAGTATAAAATCAACAAGTATAAAACCAACGTTACCTGGCCCAAACGTTACCTGGCCCAAACACAAGAGTTAACTGAACTGAACGAAACGGAACTGAACTCCTCCCGAACAGGCCATGAAAGCCCAACGGACCGACTGGCCGCCGTGTCATCCTCAGGCCACAGGCGTCACTGGAAAACATAAGAGTTAAGGCTGAGAAAAAAAGGTTCTGATGTGGAAAGCTAGATAAATGAGCTATGTGCAAAACATGGGCACAACAGGTAACACTGTATCAAATAGCCAGTGCTGTACCTACAACTAATACTAAGAATAAGTAAACAGTTAACAACACTCAGAAACAGTTGCAAGATCTAAAAATCTCAATGTCAAAGGCATACACCAAATGTTACTCCAAGTGACATCATTCTTATGATTGCTGAGTAAAAAGTAAACCTTAATAACGCATAGCCGGCCGAAGTGGCCCGGCGGTTCTAGGCGCTGCAGTCTGGACGCGAGACCGCTACGGTCGCAGGTTCGAATCCTGCCTCGGGCATGGATGTGTGTGATGTACTTAGGTAAGTTAGGTTTAACTAGTTCTAAGTTCTAGGGGACTAATGACCTCAGGAGTTGAGTCCCATAGTGCTCAGAGCCATTTGAACCATTTGAACCAATAACGTATATCTAAGATTTTCATTTTTTTGCTATCATATAGTTACTTCTGAACCCATAGGCTAATTTCTGTTAGCAATAATGTTTCCTTTACAGGGAGTGTAGTGGAACCAACATTGAGATCACTGATTACATCATTGTCTGTGCTGCTGCACTCTTCTGAACTCCGCATGGTCCAGTACAAATTCCTAAAACACTCACAGAGCGTCCTCGCTCAACTGTGGTAGGAACATAGCTGAGAACCAGTCTCACACATGTTAGAACCTTAATGATTTTATATTTCGCATTATATGACGCTGTGAATACTTTATCAGCAACTGATGGCAATAGGGGCACCACATCCTGAAATTATACGGGGTGATCTAAAATTTCCCGTACAAACTTCTGGGACTTGTAGAGGAGACTGCGTAAATGATATTCTGAATTGGAACCCATGTCCAGAGACATAGCGTTCATATGCTACAGCCAGTGATTTTGGCAACGCGACCGCTTTTATAACTTATTTATTAGCCGTGATCCAGTGCATCACTTGTCTGACAATTCCACTTATTAATAACCAAAGAAACAAAACTGAAGCCGGCCGGAGGGGCCGACCGGTTCTAGGCGCTTCAGTCTGGAACCGCGCGACCGCTACGGTCGCAGGTTCGAATCCTGCCTCGGGCATGGATGTGTGTGGTGTCCTTAGGTTAGTTAGGTTTAAGTAGTTCTAAGTTCTAGGGGACTGATGACCTCAGAAGTTAAGTCCCATAGTGCTCAGAGCCATTTGAACCATTTGAACAAAACTGAAACATAGTTTTTACAAACACTGTTGTTTACAGTATCCTTTGGAGGTGGTATGGATGTGTTTGTTGGTCATGTAGAGCATACCAGTTGGTGCTGGTAGCAGCATCCTCCACACGCGCAATTGCCCGTGTACTCATTGCCGGATTCTCTCCAACGTGATGCAGTACGGCATCTTCCAGTTCGGGTGTGCGGAGCCTTATTGGAGCACCAAAGTCACGCCTGTTGACGAAGAATGTACCTCTTTCTCGAAGCCGTTGCGTAATTGTGGCGAAAAGCGTATGTGACGGAGTCGTACATTGTGGACATTTATCTTGATAAAGGCGACGGGCAGCTCTTCCATTACCGTGTGCTTCGCCATACAGAAGGATCATGTCAGTGTGTTCTGCAAATGCGTACTCAACCACTTTGGTCCAACTCTAACAGACATGTTAATAAGGCTCGAACCAGGACAGAGAGGTAGAATAGACGTAAAACGACATCAGCGGATCCGACGTAAACACCCCCCCCCCTCCCCTCGACCTATCCTGCTACATACCTACCTAGTAAACAAGTTTTCAAATTCCACAAGATTTCGGGATTGCAGCCGGATCTCATCGACTTCTTTCCACGATATTTCGGCTGACAACCTTACAGCCATGTTCAGGCGAGTGTTTGACACTGGAGAATAAGGCCTGGGACCCGTTGATTTCCTTAATTTCAACCAAAAGAAAACTTTTTATGGCTTCTGACACGTCGAGCGACAAGTAATTTTAATATTGAAATTTTGCATTTTATTGTTTTGGACACGTCTGCGTGCATGTTTTACTTTTTTCACGCATTCGATTGCGCTCCATATATGCAGTAATATTGTAGAGGGCCTTGGAATCGACAGGTGGCGCGCATGCTACGGTAACTTGCGCATGCGCGCCTGCGGCACTTTTACGCATAAATAGAGCGACTTGCACTAGCAATCTCCAGTGTCAAAGACTCGCCTGAAGATGGCTGTAAGATTGTCAGCCGAAATATCGTGGAAAGAAGTCGATGAGATCCGGCTGCAATCCCGAAATCTTGTGGAATATTCGATACTCCGGGAAAACTTAAAGAGTCACAAGTTTTCAAATTGTTATACAAAGGAAACGGTACGTTTCCAGATATGGGTTCCAATTCAAAGTATTGTCCACTCATTCCCCTCTACAGGTCCTAAAAGTCTGTAAGGGGAATTTTAGAACATGCTGTGTATATGAGATCGCATCCCTCCATCCTGACAATGTCAGTTAATACTTTTAGTACATATTAGCATAGATTATTCGATTACTCGCCAGGGTAGCCGAGAGCGCTAACGCGCTGCTTCCTAGACTCAGGTTGGCGCGCCAGCCCTGGATCGAATCGGTCCGGCAGACTAACGCCGAGGGCTGGTATGCCAGCCAGCCTGGATGTGGTTTTTAGGCGGTTTTCCGCATCTCGCTAGGTGAATACCGGGCTGGTCCCCACGTTCTGTCACAGTTACATGACCCGCAGACATTTTCAACATGTTCGCACTATTACATGGCTTACACTAGACGCAGACAGCTGGGGTACACTGCTTCTATCCTGGGGAGTACAGGGTGGCGATAGGAAGGGCATCCAGCCACCCCTTCAAAATTAACATGCCACGTCCGTTTAACCATAACAGCAGACCCCGCAAGTCGGGGTTAATGCTTAGAAAGGCAGAGAGAGAGAGAGTATGGATTATTCGATGAACGGAGAAAGTGCAGTCGTTCCGGCATATAACTCAACAGACTACGCTCCTCCAGTAAGAAGAAAAGAGAACACTCAAATCAAACAAAAACGATGGTGTCAGAGGCCTCTTGGGAAGGCTATAGGGACAGGCGAGCAGAACAGTGGTATACATCTCCGCGTTCCAACAACCGGCCACGGCGTTCAGAGATAAAAAATACGCTGCCTGCACTCGCGCTAACAGAATCTGCGGCTCCGCCTCGACAGTTTTCCGTTCAGTTTGGCTGAGATGGACCGCGGCACAGCTGCGCCGTACTTGGAGCTAAGAATATTTCCCGCTGACAGCTGCGGGTAGCTCCTCGATTCACGGCGGTGCCGTTTCGTCACTGAGTCACGGGTGCGCTGAGCACGCCCCGTTGCGTAACTTGTAGTAAAATTTCCGTCTGACTTTATGAACTTGTATGACGTCAAACGATAGCTATTTCGAAATAGAGACTGTCTTGGATACAGAATTCAGAGGACCAGAATATTTTCCTCGCTTTTTCAGGTTTCCCACTGACTTAAGAATGTTCAGAAGTGGTTTCCCTCACTTACAGTGGTTTTCCTTAATCCAGTTATACCACTATGCCTTACTCATGGGGATTCTACCGGAAAGAGGAGAAGCGGGATAATGAATTCATGAAGAACCATACATTTTTTTTAATAACTTGGAGGTAGATGTCTCCACGGATGCGAATATCCGATGTACGGTATCGTCCCTTGCTGGCAGAAAAATATTGAAAAAAGTATTTACCTGTTACCAAAATGTACGCAATGTCTTTAAGAAAGGTTTGCCCTGAGAAATACTCGTTACAAGTGTGACGATATTAACTTGGCACTCATCATAAAATATGTATAATTAGTCAGTTGACTATCATTCACTTTGTTGTTTAACTTACGCCATGGAAATTTTAACGTTCTCTCGGTGTGTCAGGTCCTGGTGACTATTGTACATCGTCATTGTTTGAACGCATTGGCTGTGAAAATACTGTACATTGATTTCCATGCACAACGTGGCAAAAAGAACTAATTCAGAGTTTGTAGAAAATTAATGCAAGTGTTCGACTTCGTATGTACATAATAGTGAAACGACCCGGTAGCATAAGCCGCTTTGCTTCCAAACAGTGTGTGTGGAATTCTGATATACAGGGCTGAAATATTAAAACTCACAAACCAGATTGTCGTATGGGATCCTAAAGGATTCTAGAAACTTCTGCAGACACATTTATAAGAAAATTAACTTTTCTTTGAGTCATCAGTCATCTGATTGGTGTTGGCGCCAACTTGGATGCATGAGCTGTTAATCTGACAGTGCGACAATTCTTCCATTGTTATCTCTTGCAGTCTTCGGAATTGTGTGGATTATGCTTTTTGGAAAGTCAGATGATATGCCGCAAGACTCATACATCTACACACCACCGTGAATAATCATTTTGCTACCACTTCATCCAATGATTTAGAAATTCTGATGAAATGTTATCCTTTCGCCTCATCTGATCTTAAGTCCTCCCAACCTCTCTTATATTCTGATTCTAATATTTGATCCCCTATCTCTTCTAAATCGACTCTCGTTTCTTCTTCTATCATTTCAGACAAATCTTCCCCATCACTGAGGCCTTCAGTGTACTTTTTTCACCTATTCGCTCTCTCCTCTGCATTTAACAGTGGAATTCCCGTTGCACTCTTAATGTTACCATCCTTGCTTTTAATTTCACCGAAGATCCTTCTGAGTTTCCTAAATGCACAGTCAGTCCCAACAATCATTTCTTTTTCGATTTATACACATTTTTCACGCAGCCACTTCGCCTTTCGTTCCATGCACTTCCTATTTATTTCATTCCTAAGCGGCTTGTATTTCTGTATTCCTGAATTTCCCTGAACATTTTTGTACTTCCTTCTTTCATCGATCAACTGAAGTATTTCTCCTGTTACCCATGGTTTCTTCGCAGTTACTTTCTTTGTACCTATGTTTTTCTTTCCAACTTCTGTGATTGCCCTTTTTAGAGATCTCCACTCCTCTTCAACTGTACTCTCTACTGAGCTATTCATCATTGCTATATCTAATAGAACTTCAAGCGTTCTCGTCATCCATTAGTACTTCCGTATTCCACTTCTTTGCGTATTGATTCTTCTTGACTAATCTCTTAAACTTCAGCCAACTCTTCATCACTACTACATTGTGATCTGAGTCTATGTCTGCTCCTGCGTTCGCTTTACAATCCAGTATCTGATTTTGTGATCTCTGTCTAACCATGATGTAATCTAACTGAAACCTTCCCGTATCACCAGGCCTTTTCCAAGTATACCTCCTTCTCTTGTAATACCTGAACAGAGTATTCGCTATTACTAGCTGAAGTTTATTACAGAACCCAATTAATCTTTCTCCTCTCTCATACCTTTTCCCAAGCCCATATTCTTCTGCAACCTTTTCTTCTACTCCTTCCCCTACAACTGTATTCCTCTCCCCCATGACTATTAGATGTTCATCTTCCCTTTCAGTAGCATCATACATTTTCTCTATCTCTTCATCTTCAACTTGCGACGTCTGCATGAATACCTGAACTGTCGTTGTCGGTGTTGGTTTTCTACCGATTCTGATAAGAACAACCCTATCACTGAACTGTTCACACTAACACACTCTTTGACCTACCTTCCTACTCGTAACGAATCCCACTCCCGTTACACCATTTTCTGCTTCTGTTGATATTACTCTACGCTGATGTGACCAGAAATCCTTGTCTGCTTTCCATTTCACTTCACTGACCTCTCCTGTATCTAGATTGAGCCTTTGCATTTCCCTTTTCAGATTTGCTAGCTTCCCTACGACGTTCAGGCTTCTTATATTCCACGCCCCGTTTCGTGGAACGGTATCCTTTCGTTGGGTATTCAACCTTTGTGTCATAGTTGCTTCCCCTTTGTCAGTGTCCTCCCGGAGATCTGAATGGGGGACTATTCCGGAACCTTTTGCCAATGGAGAGATCATCATAACACTTTTGCAGTTACGTCTCGTGTGAATACACGTTATGTTTCTTTAATTCAGTAGTTTCCATTGACTTCTGCATACTCATGCGGTTGATAATTGGTGATTCTTCCGCCTTTAGGGACAGTTCCCCAACCCAAGGATAAGAGAGTGCCCAAGATGGCAGACATGGCCAAAAAATCCATAAAGTTGCAAAAAACGGGTTTCACTGAGTATGTAAAAACTGTAGCTCCGGTCGCAAAATGTTAAATGAGAAACGTCTAGGGCTCAGAAAGATCTATCGACTGCTTCTATTTTCTTGTTTGTATCGATTGCGTTGTTACGTTTATACGATACATCGAAAAAAATCTTGATAAACACGTTCTCTATAACTCTTTAACATTCATGTTCCCGTTCTTGCTGTTTGCTGTAAGTATAGCTGTGGTACGAAAAAACAGCACTTGTTCAAAAAATTGAAAAATATTAATAATATATACAGTTTTTTTTAAAAAAAAAAAGGCGCACTCTGGCTAGATTTTTTCATCGAATGGATCTGTAGTAACGATTTTGGGCTTATTTTCTTCGCAAAGAGTTTTGATACCAATCTATTAAATAATTTTTACGATTTTATTAGTTATAAGGATCAAAAAATGGCTTCGAAGGACTTGCACTCTTGCTGAACGTTTCTTTCAAACTGTCACGATTTTTATTGCATGAAAACAACTTCTAAAGAAAGAAATGGCTGACATTTTTTCTTAACTTTGAAAGAAAAATTCTGTTATATTGTGGAGCTGGTTTAAATGGTTCAAATGGCTCTGAGCATTATGGGACTTAACATCTATGGTCATCAGTCCCCTAGAACTTAGAACTACTTAAACCTAACTAACCTAAGGACATCACACAACACGCAGTAATCACGAGGCAGAGAAAATCCCTGACCCCGCCGGGAATCGAACCCGGGAACACGGGCGTGGGAAGCAAGAACGCTACCGCACGACCACGAGCCATTGTGGAGCTGAGACAATTCTCTAAAGTGAAGAAAAAAATCTAGTCGACGCAATTAATATTTTGTAGCGATGCGCCTGAAAGTGGTTAATATTGAATACTTACATTTTCAAGGAAAAAATACTAAGATATGTTTCATGGGCTTTTAGTTTCAGTGATTGAGTAATAAAGTGAAGCGTGGCAGCGCGGACTGCGTCAGCTAAAACAGGTGGTGGAGTGTGTGTGTGTAGGGGGGGGGGGGGGGTGGGGGGGGGGGGGGACCTGTCGAAAACGCGTTCAGAAAACTGATTCTAACTACGAGGGCTGGAACTTAAATAGTTGCAACTATTTATTCACAACCGATACAAAAGAATTACATGTTTGCACCTGTTACTATCCTTCAAGGTAGTCACCAGTGTTGTGTAGAACCCGTTGCCAGCGATGTGGAAGGCATAGCATACCGTTAGCAGAGGCTGTTCTATTGATGATGCGACTGAAGCGGTCTACTGCCTGTCGAATGTCTGGAACAGTTTTGAGACGAATGCCACGAAGTGGTTCCTTCATCTTCGGAATCAAATCAAAGTCACAATGAGTTAAGTCGAATTACTGTTCGTTTTTGGAACATCACCTGCGACCAGCTTCGCGAAAGAAGCGGCGACACTTTCTGCGCAACCCACCGATAATTTTGCACGACAGTGTGCGGGCGCATACAGCGCAAGCTGTGGCTGCTCTGTTCGGTCGATGGGACTGGGAAGTACCGTACCATCCACTATACTCCCCGGACTTAAGTCCTTGTGACTTGATTTGATTCCGAAGATGAAGGAACCACTTCGTGGCATTCGCTTCAGAACTGTTCCAGAGATTCGGCAGGCAGTAGACCGCTCCATTCGCACCATCAACAGAACAGGCTCTGTTAACGGCATACCACGCCTTCCACATCGCTGGCAACGGGTTCTACACAACGCTGGCGACTGCTTTGAAGGACAGTAACAGGTGCAAACATATAACTCTTTTTTATCGGTTATGATTAAATAGCTGCCACTATTTAAGTTACAACACTCGTAAACAGTTTGCGCTTGCATAATCTTAGATATCTCAGCTTTTGGACCACGTACAAAAATCCTTTTTGTAATTACTCTCGGTTAGCGTGACGGGATAAATATGAATGTTATAGTCACTTTCACCATAGAAGCAGCAGAGCCCCGGATATATTCAGTTTTTATTTAATGTGCATTTCAGAGCGTGCAGACGCTGTTTCCCTCCACTTTGCCGTCCGTCCCAGATGACGTTCTCTGCGCTTGCACGATTCACTTATACCCCATTACTAAAACTAAAAGTCCATGAAACATGTCCTAGTATTTTTTCCTGAAGGTATAAATATCGCTGTAAAACTTTAATTGCGTCCACGAGATTTTTCTCAAAATAAAAAAAACTATCTCGGCGCCACGAGGTCAGCAATTTCTTTCTTTAAAGTTGTTTTCATAGATTAAAAACTGAGACAGTCACTCGAGAAAAACGCCTCTACCAAAATTGCAAGTTGTTTGAAGTCTTTTTTGATCCTTGTAATTAAGAAAATCGTAAAACTTATTTAATATCCATCCGACGAGGAGCTCTAATCAGCTATAGACAGAGACGTTTTCTAAAAAAATCTATATACCTAGAAAATAATACATATTTTTAAAAATTTCAAATTAGTACGCCTTTGACTTACCGCAGGCTATACTTACAGTAAATAGCAAGTACGGTAACATGAATGTTGACGAGTTATAGAGAACCCAGTTTTTAACAGTATTTGCGATGTATCTCGTAATGTAATGATACAGTGGATACTTATTAACAAAAAAAAAAAATCGATAGCTCTGTTTAAGCCCTAGACCTCTCTCATTTAACATTTTCCGATCGCAACTATAGTTTTTTATTTATTTAGGAAAGACCGTTTTTTGCAACTTTACTGGATTGAGTTCGCCATGCTGGATTGAGATTCACGAAAGAGAATCTATATTTAAAATTTAACTTCCTATCCGCACATACTCTTTGTTTTCGGTTAACAATTTTTGCAATCACTTCTCCATAACGCTTGAACTAAAAGATGTTACGTTTGTACTGGGAATAAATTCTGGAATGCGCGTGCTACCGTGTTGGAGTGGTCCCTTTCAGCACTCGTTACGGACTGTACAAGGAAATGGTAGAGAACACACTTGGGGAGAGGGGGAGGGGGTATTTGGCGGTTTTCTGGAAGACTTCACATCCGCCGTGACTGCAGGACTCCAACGAAACCACCGCCGCACAAAGGAAAAAAGACTTAATTCCTCGTAAGGAGCCTAACAAGGAAACTAACTCAAGCCATAACATTTCCAGTCGCATCTAGCAGTTAGTGTATATTACTGTGCAGAAGTATCACAGACAATCGTATTTAAAAATATATCAGAAATTTGCAAGGAATAAAATATCTGTGACCTAGGTTCCGGGAAGGGACACCCTCTTCGCCGCCCCCCCTTGCTCTTGTAGACAACTAGACAACTATGTACTTATGTAGAGGTGTTCGCCCGGTCAGTCATGCATGTTAGCACACTGCCACCGGAAAACGGGCACGTGCGCCGGCCGCGAATCGTATTCGTCCCCTAGAATAACGATGAAAGCTGGTGTACTGCCCAGCCTAGATATTGTTTTTGCAGGTTTTCCATGTCTAAGTAGGTGAATACCGGGCTGGCAGCATACAGCAGCCTCAGTTACGCGGTTCGCAGACATTTAGAAATCTAGAATGAGATTTTCACTCTGCAGCGGAGTGTGTAGTGATATGGTATTTCCTAGCAGATTAAAACTGTGTGACAGGCCGATAATTGGACTCGCGTCCTTTGCCTTTGGCGGGTACTTGCTCTACCGAGCCGGCCGTGTGGCCGAGCGGTACTAGGCACTTAAGTCTGGAACCGTTCGACCGCTACGGTCGCAGGTTCGAATCCTGCCTCGGGCATGGCTGTGTGTGATGTCCTTAGGTTAGTTAGGTTTAAGCAGTTCTAAGTTCTAGGAGACTGAAAACATGTTAAGTCCAATAGTGCTCACAAGGGAACCTCCCCATCGCACCCCCCTCAGATTTAGTTATAAGTCGGCACATTGGATAGGGCTTGAAAAACCGAACACAGATCAATAGAGAAAACAGGAAGAAGTTGTGTGGAACTATGAAAAAAATTTGTAAAATATACAAACTGAGTAGTGCATGTGCTAGATATGCAACATCAAGGAGAATGTAAACTCTGGAGCGCCGTGGTCCCGTGGTTAGCGTGAGTGGCTACGAAACGAAAGGTCCTTGGTTCAGGTCTTCCCTCGACTGAAAATTTTACTTTCTTTATTTTCGCAAAGTTATGATCTGTCCGTTCGTTCATTGACGTCTCTGTTCACTGTAATAAGTTTAATGTCTGTGTTTTGCAACCGCACCGCAAAACCGTGTGATTAGTAGACGAAAGGACGTGCCTCTCCAATGGGAACCGAAAACATTTGATCACAAGGTCATAGGTCAACCGATTCCTCCACAGCAAAACACGTCTGATATATTCTATACAACACGGGTGACGGCATGTGTGTCACATGACAGGAATATGTTGTCGACCCACCTAACTTGTACACTTAGCGAATGGGTAAAAAGATTCTTCTACCTTGCCCGATTTAGGTTTTCTTCTGGATGTGATAATAACTCCCAAAAAAGTGATGAAAACATAAGAGTTTGTCACATAAACTGAAAATAAAAAATTAAAATTTTCACTCGAGGGAAGACTTGAACCTACGACCTCTCGTTCTACAGCTGTTCTCGCTAACCAGGAGACCACGGCGCTCTTTGACTCCCATTCTCCTTGATGTTGCCTATCTTCGCATGGACTACTCCGTTTGTATATTTTACTAGTTTTTTTCATAGTTCCACACAACTTCTTCCTGTTTTCTCGATTGATCTGTGTTCAGTTTTTCAAGGCCTATCCACTGTGCCAACTTATATCTAAATCTGAGGGGGGTGCGATGGGGAGGTTCCCTTGTCAGAGCCATTTGAACCATTTTTGCTCTACCGACTGAGCTACCCAAGCACGAATCACGATCCATCCTCAAAGCCTTACTTCCGCTAGTATCTCATCTCGAATCTTCCAGACTTCACAGAAGCTCTCCTGCGAAACTTGCAAGAGATCGATAGAGCACTTACCCGCGAAACTCAAAGGTCGATTACCGGTCCGTCATACTATTTAATCTGCCAGGAAGTTTCATGAAGAAACTTTCACATGCTTAACTGTATACGCAGACAGTTGGGGTGCACATATTCCGTCCTGGGGCGTAATATTGTGGCGACAGAGAGGACAAAAGGCCATCCCTTAAACTGTTGTTGTTGTGGTCTTCAGTCCTGAGACTGGTTTGATGCAGCTCTCCATGCTACCCTATCCTGTGCAAGTTTCTTCATCTCCCAGTACCTACTGCAACCTACATCCTTCTGAATCTGCTTAGTGTATTCATCTCTTGGTCTCCATCTACGATTTTTACCCTCCACGCTGCCCTCCAATGCTAAATTTGTGATCCCTTGATACCTCAGGACATGTCCTACCAACCGGTCCCTTCTTCTCGTCAAGTTGTGCCACAAACTCCTCTTCTCCCCAATGCTGTTCAATACCTCCTCATTAGTTATGTGATCTACCCATCTAATCTTTAGCATTCTTCTGTAGCACCACATTTCGAAAGCTTCTATTCTCTTCTTGTCCAAATTATTTATCGTCCATGTTTCACTTCCACACGTGGCCACACTCCATACAAATACTTTCAGAAACGACTTCCTGACACTTAAATCTATGCTCGATGTTAACAAATTTCTCTTCTTCAGAAACGCTTTCCTTGCCATTGCCAGTCTACATTTTATATCTTCTCTACTTCGACCATCATCAGTTATTTTGTTCCCCAAACAGCAAAACTCCTTTACTACTTTAAGTGTCTCATTTCCTAATCTAATACCCTCAGCATCACCCAACTTAATTCGACAACATTTCATTATCCTAGTTTTACTTTTGTTGATGTTCATCTTATATCCTCCTTTCAAGACACTATCCATTCCGTTCAACTGCTCTTCCAAGTCCTTTGCTGTCTCTGACAGAATTACAATGTCATCAGCGAACCTCAAAGTTTTTATTTCTTCTCCATGGACTTTAATACCTACTCCGAATTTTTCTTTTGTTTCTTTTACTGCTTGCTCAATATACAGACTGAATAACATCGGGGAGAGACTACAACGCTGTCTCACTCCCTTCCCAACCGCTGCTTCCCTTTCATGCCCCTCGACTTTTATAACTGCCATCTGGTTTCTGTACAAATTGTAAATAGCCTTTCACTCCCTGTATTTTACCCCTGCCACCTTCAGAATTTGAAAGAGAGTATTCAAGTCAACATTGTCCAAAGCCTTCTCTAAGTCTACAAATGCTAGAAATGTAGGTTTGTCTTTCCTTAATCTTTCTTGTAAGATAAGTCGTAAGGTCAGTATTGCCTCACGTGTTCCAACATTTCTACGGAATCCAAACTGAAGGGGAAGGGTAAGGTCCCTTAAACTAACCACGCCAAATCCAATACTAGCCATGCCCATCCCGAGTAGATGCAAGACAAAGGCACACGAAAAAGAAAACGAAAAAAATTGGGATTAGTGTGGGTAGAACTTCCACACCGATGGTTTCGTAAAAACTCTATTATGTGCACTGAGCTGACAAAAGTCATAGGATACCTCCTAATATCGTGTCAGACTTCCTTTTTCCCAGCATAGTGCAGCAACTCGACGTGGCATGGACTGAAGAAGTCGTTGGAAGTCCCCTGCAAAAATATGGAGCCATGCTGTGTCTATAGCCGTCTATAACTGCGAAAGTGTTGGCAGTGCAGGATTTTGTGCACTAACTGACCTCTACATAAATGTTTGATGGTATTCATGACGGGCGATCTGTGTGGCGAAACCATTTGCTCGAAATGTCCAGAACGTACTTCTAACCAATCGAGAACAACTGTCGCCCGGTGACATAGCGCATTGTCACCCATAAAAATTCCATCATTGATTGGAAACATGACGTTCATAAAGGGATGCAAATTGTCGCCAAGCATTTGACCATCCAGAGGACCCATTCCATTTCATGTAAACACAGTGCGCACCATTAATGCGCCATCAACAACTTGCGCACTGTCTTGTTGACAACTTGCACCCACGGCTGCGTGGGGCTTGCGCCACACACGAACCCTACCATCAGCTCTTACCTGCTGAAATCTGGACTCATCCGACGAGGCCACGGTTTTCTAGTCGTCTCGAGTCCAACCTATTTGGTCACGAGCGCAAGAGAGGCGCCGCAGCCTATCTTGCTGTAAGCAAAAGCACTCCATTCGGTCGTCTGCTGCCATAGCCCAGAACGCCAGATTTCGCAACACTGACCTAAGGGATACATTCGTCGTACGTCTCAGATTTATTTCTGCAGTATTTCACGCAATGTTGCTAGTCAGCACTGACTGCTCTATGCAGACGCCGCTGCTCTCGGTTGTTAAGTGAAGTCCGTCGACACTGCGTTGTCCGTAGTGAGAGGTAATGCCTGAAACGTGATATTCACACTATGGATCTCGAGATATTGAATTACCTAACCTTTTCCGAAATGGAATGTACCATGCTTCTAGCTCCAAGTATCATTCTGCGTTTAAAGTCTGTCAGTTCCCACCGTGCTGCCATAATCACGTCGGAAACGTTTCCACTGAATCACCTGAGAACAAATGACGGCTGCGCCAGTGCACTGCCCCTTTATACCTTGTTTTGTGCGCGATACTACCGCCATGCGTATGTATGCATATCTCAATCCCATGACTTTTGTCACCTCAGTGTATACAGGTAGAAGTTCATCCATCCTGGGGATAGAGAATTTAGACAGTTTTTGCCTGTTATCGATATCGATACTGGCAGGATATCAGTCGTATAGCACAGGTGGATAGTAAACTACAAAACCATACAATTTTCTGCTGATGCAATTAAAAATTAACAATTTTAGGATTACTTCCTTTCTGCTTCTTTTTTACATTTCAACTTAACACGTCTACCTCTTCCTGAAAAGAAAAAGTTCGTAATAGCTGGACAGACCGACAAACTAACAAGAAAGTAATCCCGTAAGTGTTCCTCCCGTAAGTGTTCCCTTTTTACTCGCTGACTTCTTTTTGCAACCTACGTCTTTAATTATTTGTTTAATTTATTCCAATCTCTGTTTTTCTCTGCAGTTTTTATCCTCAACACCTCACTCTAGTACAACTAAAGATATTCCCTGATGTCTTAACAGATGTCCTGTCATCCTGTCCCTTCTTCTAGTCAGTGTTCTACATATATTCCTTCCTCACCCATTGCGCTGATTACCTCTTCATTCCTTACCTTACCAATCCACTTAACTTAAGAAACCCATCTGTTGCACCACATCCCAGACTCTTCGATTCTCTTGTGTTCTGGTTTCCCCACAGCCCATGTTTCATGCTTCACTACGATATAATGCTGTGCTTCAAACGTTCTTTTTCAGAAATTTCTTCCTCAAATTAAGGCCTATGTTTGATACAAGTAGACTTCTCTTGGCCAGGAACGCCCTCTTTGCCAGTGCCAGATTGCTTTCTGTGTCCTCCTTGCTCCGTCCATTATGAGTGCCTAGGTAGCAGAATTCCTTAACTTCGTGGTTCCCAATTCCGATATTTCTCGCAGTTCTCATTCCTGCTACTTCTAGTTACTTTCTTTATTTCTTCGGTTTAGTATCAGTCCATGTTCTTACTCATTCTACTGTACATTCCATTCAGAAAACCCAGTAACTCTTCTTGACTTTCGCAGAGGATAGCAAAGTCAAATTAATATTACGGCCTCGCACGTTACAATAAATATCGATGTATATTATGTCGATATTTATGAGGGACATCGATATTCCGATATATTGGTCGATATTTTCAATATTTACCGGAATTAAAAAAAAAAAAACTTATCGAAGTCACATAAATGACTGACAAAGATTTAATTATTGACATTATGCAACAAAAGATACGCAGTGTACAATAAAATCACTTATTTATAATAAACAAACTAATGAAACCATACACTAATAGAAGTGTTTTTGACGTTCCTGAGCAAAAATCATACTGGTACAATAATTTTTAAATGAAAACACCATTTAACTGCATTGTTGTTTATTTAATTACGACCAAGATTTTGACCTTTTATGCCGTTTTCAAGTGATTGAGTTTATGTCATTAACATATATTGCAGGTCATCAAGCTCATAATAGGCCATAAATTAATATTCGCTCCACACGAAATGCCAGATGTAAAATCATTATCGTGTAGAAAGGTCAGTAAATAATTTTGAGATTGATTTCCTGCAGCACACGTTAATGACATAAAAGCAGTCTCTTGAAAATGGCATAAAAGGCCGAAACCTTGGTCGTAATTAAATAAACAATAATACAGTCCAACGTCAGTGTGTCCATTTAAAAACTAACAGAACTCTTAGTTTAATGTATTCCCTTGTCAGTCTGCTTTTGTTATCTAGCCCAACCAAATTTACTAACGAAGCTGCTCTTTTGGACGAAACAGAAGAGGCTTGACATATTAAGTATTTTTGAGCAATTTCTGACAAAACACGTGTGAAATAACGCTTAAACATTTCAGACAACAGAGTCCATTTTCCATTAAATACCAGTGCCTAGTCTACTTTACGTTTACATTGCGTCTATCTTTTCTTGATCCAGGGAGTCAGTGGGTAACAGAAGCGCATATTCTGCCTCATAGTTGGGAGCAGGGAGTAATAATTTCTATCATTCACCTACAGTGCTGTCACGACGTGTGCGTTTTGCACCTTGTACTTATCATTTGCAATGTTGGAAATGGCATACACAAGTAACAAGCTTTCATGACTACATGGTATAGATGCAGTCATATACAAATCAATTTGTGGTACTGAATATGAAGTAAAATTAAGCCCATCGAGAGAGTTTACTGTCAGGCTTTCAAGATTGGTATTAGTTGGAATGGGCAAAAAAGCTGCTGTTGAGAAATGTAGTGTCTTTAAATCAAGAGAAGATAGACAGTAAAAATATCGCTTCCGATATTCAGTAACAAGCATCGATTAGCCGTTATATTGATAACGTTATCTATGCGATTTATGTCGATGCCTCCTGTAAATGTCGATATATTAATGTATCGATATCTTTTGCTCAGCCCTATTCACTTTCTCGATGGGGTCAGTCAGAAACAGAAATAGCGTTTATTCAGCGTAAAAATTAGTTACGCATTGCCTGACATCTTTCCTCGTCCAGAAGTAATGTTGTCGAGCAGAAGGGGAGCCTGTGTTTCTGCAGGCCGCAGCGATGAGACAGTTAACGAGCCGGACCGCCGTACAGCAAAACAGTTGCCACGCACCACCGTCCAGGCCGCTGGCCCGCGCCACAGCTAGAAATACTCCTTTTACGAGCAGTCGGCCCCTAACGGACACGTTGACGCAACACGCCCGTCTCCTTGCCAAAGGCGATGCTGTCGGCTTTGGACTTTGGGCGTTCTTTAGCTTTGGCGTAGTCACTCTCTTTTCTCCCAGTCTCCGCGACGTTTCATTTGAAAACGGCTTTGGATGTTCAATTGAAAAGTAGCTGTCTCGTTTGCCATTTCGATTTTCAAGAAGTTTTGCTCATGAATGTGAAGGAAGGTGGGAACTCGATGAGTGTACTCAACCTCTGTGGTATCGATATAACCATATTCTTTGTAAGTCTGTTCTCGCGAGTACAGATGTTGGTCAGTGAGGTTACTTCTCTTGAAGAGAGTAGCAGTGGGCGCTGCAGTCTGGAACCGAGAGACCGCTACGGTCGCAGGTTCGAATCCTGCCTCAGGCATGGATGTGTGTGTGATGTCCTTAGGTTAGTTAGGTTTAATTAGTTCTAAGTTGTAGGTGACTGATGACCTCAGAAGTTAAGTCGCATAGTGCTCAGAGCCATTTGAACCAAGTAGCAGTGGGTAATGTGTGTTGGACAGACTGGTTATGTACTTGGTCTGTAAAGGATGGAAGCTGGCCTGACGTGTAGGGGGGGGGGGGGGGGGGGGGCAGCATCGTTTAAAAGGTATTCTGTAATAATCTGTTCTGAGGATAAATTTTGAGGAAATGAAATGATATGAATGCAACAATGACAAAAGACGATTTTGAAGGCAATCCAGTCTTTTTAAATAATTGTTAGTTTCTTATTGTTAACACACTGGTATGGTTAAAGTTTGCTGTAGAAATTTTATAGCGGAGCACATAGACTTGTCAGGTAGTTGAAATAAATGACAAGGAAGGCAACTGACCACGAGAGGGTTATTAACAAATATTTAGTTAATCTATCTCTGTGTGAGAATTGTTGGAAAGGTGTATTGTTGTCATGGCTTAATGAAGCATAGTTGAACCTGAAGTCTTGTTCTTATTTAACATTTAAGATTAGTTCCCTATTTTGATTTACTTTCAAGACTGTGTTTGCATATCCGCATTGCACATCGTGAGTTGTTTACTGAGAAGCATTCTATGAAAATTCGTAAGATATCGTCTTGCATTGTATTTCACAAGTACGGCAAATGAAATTTGCTTTTGGACAGTCAGGTCAATATTCCTTGTAGTGACAGGTTGCAAAGCAGACGAGCGTTCTGTGAGCACAGGTGTGCCAATAAATTTAATTACCATCAAACCTCATGTCCATACTAAGGCGCATTGATTGTCATTGTGTTTTTTTTTTCAGTTCTGAGGCTTAATACCAGTTAAGGATTTCAGTAAAGTGCTATCTTGTGAATTTTCAAGAAGTTTTATCAGAAAGTCAGATGCGTTAATTTTTGTGTTCATTTGCTCTGTAATCACTTTAACAATTCTGGTACAGTTATTGTTTACAAGTCTAAGATAAAGATTAACCATATTCAGGGCCAACACTTTTGTCATTTGTTTCGTAGTCAGATAGCATACGTTCAATATATAAATTCGATTGAAAACAGATTGCTTTCTCGCAGACGAATTGTTTCATGTACGGCTAGCCTGGATTTCGCACCGAGTTTCGTTAAGTCCACAGATTTTCGTTCAACATTAAATGTTCACATGGTTCTGTTGCCCTGGACTGAGATTTATGTATTTCGATATCATAATAAGTTTTATACATTTCTCAGATACCAACTTGACGCTTAGAAACACGAGTTTAAGTTTTAATAGAAACGTTTCACAATGGCTGCGACTTTTGAGAAGGCTATTTACTGTACAAGTGAAATGAGAGTGGACGCTATCTGATCAAAAGTATCCGGACATACCTGTGTAATGGGGAAGTGATCACTAGATGTCGTGAGAGGCGGACCCACCAGTATAAGATCAGGCGGGCCGTTATAAAAGAATGCGATACGATATTGCAGTGCCTGTGTTGTTAACGATGCGATGTTCCTTCATTCTTTGAGAACGGAGTCTTTTGCGACGGAACTGTTACACAAAACATTCTCGGACTTCTTGTCGCGTCAGTTCAGGGTGAAACTTCGAGTTTTCGACGATTTCCACCACAGTCATCGTCAGGAGCAACTGACGTTCAAAATCGCATTTTTTTTTCTTTATTGTGATTTTAAAACCCGTAGAACAGGTAGGCTGGCAGCAGCACAATACGCCGCTCTTCAGGCAAAGATAGGACAATGATAAAAACAGAGAAGATACATGACTTGGAACAAAATGGCGGGAAAAAAACAGTAGACACATGAACATAAAAAGCATGAAGCCGTTCACACTCGATGACAATCCACTGTTGTGGCGCAACAAGCTAGCTACGCCACACTGAGAAGGGAGCCGAAAGGCACGCGTACACACACGCCCGTAAGGAGACAGGAGGGGCCGAAGGGTCGACCTCCATTGCGTCGGGGTACCCGACGCGCGAAGACGTCATGTGGTCCGGAGCGGGCAAGAGTTCCTCGGCGGAGGACAGCTGGTCACGGGAAGCGATCAACGGCGCGTGACCCAGGGAGGCGCTTGGCGGCTGCAGCGAAGCGTCCACTGCGGGCGGCGCCGGCTGGAGAACAGGCGGCGGCGGCGGCGGCTGCGGCGGCGCGTTGCCATGGGGCTAAATGGAAGGCATCGTCGGTAACACCTTGTGAAGAGGCGAGCCAGTAGATGGGTCCCCAGGGCGCTGACCGGACGGCACCGTCGCTGAAAGCAGACGGGGAGCGGCAGAACCCGTGCGACGACAGAGGCGCAGCTGATTGAGATGCCGACGCACCTCACCAGAGGCCCCCAAAACCAAATACATCGCGCGGCCGAGGCAGCGAATAATGCGCCCTGCGAGCCAACGCCGTGAACCTCGATAGTTGCGAAAGAATACAACGTCGCCTGGAGCAAAAGCAGGAGTCTGTCGCTGCACAGGAACCTGATGCGGTGGATGCATCAAAGACATCAAGGTTCGATGAGGACGACCGTGGAGCAACTCAGCCGGCGAGCGACCATCTCGGGGCTGAGAGCGATACGAAGACAAAAAGAGCAACAACGCGTCCTCCCGAGAATGCGACTCTTTCAACTTCAACATCTGGGACTTGAAAGTCCGGACCAATCGTTCAGCGGCACCGTTTGACTGAGGCGAAAACGGCGTGGATGTCAGATGTTGAATACCATTGGCCTGGCAGAATGACTGAAATTCTGCGGACATGAATTGTGGGCCATTGTCGGAAACAATAGTCTGCGGAAGACCTTCAATGCAAAAGATAGCAGACAACGCTTGGATGGTGGCAGATGACGTCGTGGAAGACATCTGGACAACAAAAGGAAAATTACTGAAGGCATCTACCAGAACCAACCATCGAGCATTCCAGAATGGACCAGCAAAATCAATGTGCACGCGTTGCCAAGGGGAAGTGGCTTTTGACCATGCAAAGACTTTGCGCGGCGGTGCAGAGTGTTGTTCGGCACACGCCATGCAAGAAGAACACATGTTCGTAATCGCAGCATCGATTCCGAACCAAGTACAGTGCTGACGAGCAAGTTGTTTCGTTCGCACTATACTCCAATGTCCATGGTGAAGAAGCCGTAAAACAGAGGACTGTAACGAACGTGGGACCACGACTCTGGACTGATCATTATCAGAACGCAACAACAAAACACCACGTCGAACAAAAAGTCTCTCCTTGTGAGCAAAAAATCGGCGAACCAACGGATCCTCCATCCGAGACTTTGACAAAGGCCATTGCGTAGCAACAAAACGCAAAACGGTAGCAAGGACAGGGTCAGCAGCTGTGGCTGTAGCTACACGACGAAAATCAATCGGAAACGATTCGACCACTTCATCGGTTTCCGAATCAATGAACATGCAAGCAAGTTCGGAAGAATCGAATGCTTTATCCTCAGCAACAGGCAAACGGGACAACGCATCGGCGTTTCCGTGCTTAGCAGTGGACCGATACAAGATATCGTAGCGGTACTGCGAGAGCAAAATAGACCAGCGAATGAATTTCTGCGCTGTACGCGGAGGTACAGGCTTGTACGGATGAAAAAGCGATGTTAAAGGTTTGTGGTCTGTGATGATGGTAAAGTGACGACCATACAAGAAATCATGGAACTTAGTAACACCAAACACGAGAGCCAAAGCTTCTTTCTCTATCTGGGAATAATTTCTTTGGGCAGACGAGAGCAATTTGGACGCAAAGGCAATAGGGCGATCATGGGAGCCAACTTTGTGCGCAAGCACAGCACCGATCCCGAAATCCGATGCATCTACCATCAACAAAAGGGGTTTCCGGGGATCGAATGGCGTAAGGCATGTATGAGAAAGCAACGCCGATTTCAACTGGCGAAAGGCGCGTTCGCATTCCGTTGTCCAGACGAACGGAACACCCTTACGGCGTAAGCGATGAAGCGGAGCTGAAATGGAAGAGGCATTGCGCAGAAAGCGATGATAGTAGGTAATGTACCCAACACACTCTGTAGCTGCTTCACATTTTGTGGGGAAGGCAAATCTTGTATGGCACGGAGGTGCTCTGGACTCGGATGTATGCCTTGGGCATTGATGCCATGTCCCAGGTATGGTAAGTCACGAGCAAAAAACACACATTTGTCCTTCCTCAAGCGAAGACCATTTTGTCGCAAGACCTGAAATAATGTTCGTAGGTTCGCAAGATGATCTTCTTCTGTCTGTCCGGAGATCACTATATCGTCCAGATAGTTTGCTGCAGTAGGGACCGACGCACAAATAGTTTGTAAATATTGCTGAAACAATGCAGGGGCGGATGCACACCCGAATGGCAGTCTTTTGAACCTGTACAATCCAAGATGCGTGTTAACCACCAATACGCGCTGGGATTCGTCGTCCACCGGTATTTGCAAGTATGCATCGGCTAGGTCCAACTTTGAAAAATATTTTCCCGGGCACAGTTTAGCAAAAAGATCTTCCGGGCGGGGCAAAGGAAAAGTAGCAGTCACTAGTTGTGGATTCACTGTGGCCTTGAAGTCCACGCAAAGTCTCTATTTTCCGGAAGGTTTTGGCAAAATTACTAAGGGTGAGGCCCAGAGAGAAGCTTGCACACGTTCAATTACACCCTGTGATTCTAGATCGTTTAATGTTCTTGCGACCTCATCACGCAATGCGTGAGGAACATTGCGCGCTCTGAAAAATTTCGGTTGCGCGTTTACTTTCAGTTCCAAATGTGCTTCATAGTTTTTAGCGCAAGCTAAGCCCGGTGCAAAAATGTCTGCAAATTCTTCACATAGACTAGAAACACTGGCTGAAGGCACAGTCTGATTTACTGATAGGACCTGATTTACGATAGACATGTTAAACAATTGAAATAAATCTAAACCAAACAAGTTCACTGCAGTAGAAGAACGAAGAACGTAAAATGACACAAGTTTGTTTGTCCCTTGTATGTTGCAAGAAGAGTGCACTGTCCTAACACAGGTATATTCTGTCCTGAATAACTATGTAACTTAACATTTGCGGCACGCAACGGAGGTGCCCCCAGTTGTTTGTACGTGTCGTGATTGAGCAATGAAACTGCAGCTCCGGTATCGAGCTGGAATGGTATGACCTTGCCATTAAAGTCCAAATCTACAAAAAGTTTATTGTCCTGCTGACGACAAGAGCGACTGTTTTGTGCAATTTGAACTGATACAGGTACAGCATCACTTGCTAATTGACGTGATTTCCGGCGACGTCGACGCACACTTTTTGTGGGACGAACACAGTCACTGTTAGAGAAAGTGGCACTGGACGGGGTGGAAGTAACGACATGAATGTCCATGGGCGAAGGTCCACGAGCCTGAGTGTCCTTGGTTCGATTCCGGCGCAAAGCAAAGGTCCTGGAATGGTTGTGATTGTCTGATCTGAGCTTTTTCTGGCAAACACTTGAACATGTCCTTTCCTATTACAGAAAAAGCAAATAGCTTGGCGTGACGGGCAATGTTCACGCAAATGTCTAGTAGCACACCGCGGGCATGATTTCACTGCATTTGTGTGCTGGCGCGGCACACCTGTTTTAGAGCGCGGCGGCAGCTGCGTCGAAGTGCGCGAGGGCAGGTTACCGGGCCGCGCAGCGCGCCCAGCGGGCCGGTTAATGTTACACACGGCTGGCGAAGTTTCAAAAGAGTCCTGAGCACAGTCAAGTGTGTGTCTTGTCTATCCAATATGTCTATCACTTGTTGAAGGGAGGGATTAACTAGTTTCAAAATTTGCTCCCATATGCGAACATCAGAAACGTTCTGTGCTATTGCATCACTCACCATTGTATCGGAATAAGAAAGGCCACAGTCACAGTCAAAGGCACACTCCCTAGTAAGTCCTTGCAAAGTTGCAACCCACTCCCTATTAGTTTGACCGGCCGTACATTTTCTACGAAAGAAAGTATACCTTTTTGCAACGACATTGACTGTTTCCTTGAAATAGGCGTCTAAAGCAGACAAAATTTCTTCGTAGGACAGAGTTGCTACGTCGCGTCGGGGAAACAATTTCACTATCACACGGTAGGTGGACACACCTACACACAAAAGCAAAAACGGCTGCCGCTCATTACCTTGAATTCTGTAGGTGGCGAGATGAAATCCAAACTGTCGGGACCATTCAGTCCAGGACTCGTGGTTTTGGTCAAACTGGCGAAACTGCGGTGCAGCTGAATGTTGTGGTGGCGGCAGCGATGAAGCGGCGGCTGCCGCATTGGTTTGAATAGCACGTTGACCCTGGACGAGCTGTCCAAGGGCATCCAATAACGCCTGCGTCTGCTGATTCTGCAAGCGATAAAATTCGGACAGTACATCTGGCGAAGCCATGACACAAGTAAATGTAAGCAATCAGAAAGAACACTTTTCCTTCGTCGCCAATTTGTTGTGGCATAACAAGCTAGCTACGCCACACTGAGAAGGGAGCCGAAAGGCACGCGTACACACACGCCGACTGGCGTCAAGTCTGGAACAGGATACGTTATGACTGCTATAAAGAAAATACGTAGCTTTGGAATATACTTAACTTTTAATCACTCCTTGTGATACATCTCTCTTGACTATACAAATGAGACTCGTAAGATACATGCACTGTTACAATTGGCGCCTTGCTAGGTCGTAGCCATGGACTTAGCTGAAGGCTATTCTAACTGTCTCTCGGCAAATGAGAGGAAGGCTTCGTCCGTATAGTCGCTAGCAATGTCGTCGTACAACTGGGGCGAGTCTAGTCCGTCTCTCGAGACCTGCCTTGTGGTGGCGCTCGGTCTGCGATCACACAGTGGCGACACGCGGGTCCGACATGTACTAAATGGACCGCGGCCGATTTAAGCTACCACCTAGCAAGTGTGGTGTCTGGCTGTGACACCACATCCACACTACAAAATGTTTACACGAAGCACAAATACTGAAGATGACGATGGCACTGGTGAACGATGGAGTGTGACGGTGAACACTGAACACTAAACACGACGGCACACACGAGACACTGATGGCGATGATCTCAGGCGCGCGAATGTCCACTTAGCGTGTGCGAGTCCGGGGACCTGCCAAGAGGGGAATAAGGGTGAGATGGGGGAAAGGGGAGAACAAGGATGCCAATTGCTGAGGAGATGGGGGGAGGAGGAGAGGAACAGGGGAGGGGAAGCCCGGGGGAGGAGTGGGGAGAAATGGAGGAGGGAGGGAAGAGGGAGAGAAGGGAGGGTGCCCAGAGGAGCAAACACAGGAGGAGGGTGGGAGGATCAAAGTTGGTAGGAGGGGTAGATGGAGGGGAGGAGGGCATCATCAGGGAGAGGGAGCTGGCGGAAGCCACCTTGGGAGAGGGTAAGGAGGGTGGAGAGACGGAGACCGGGTGGGACGTGGGAATACAGGCGCGGCAGCGGTTGGGGGTGGGAGGGGATGGGTGAGACAAGTGGGTGAGGAGGATCGAGTTTGTGGGAGGTGTACAGGATCCGTATCCTTTCAAGGAAAAGGAGGAGGTGGGGGAAGGGGATGAGATCATACAGGATCCGCGTGGGGGAGGGGAGACGGATGCGATAGGTGAGGCGGAGAGCATGGCGTTCAAGGACTTGGAGGGATTTATAAAAGGTAGGGGGGGGGTGGAGATCCAAGCTGGATGGGCGTAACAAAGGATAGGGCGGATGAGGGATTTATAGGTGTGGGGGATGGTGTAGGGGTCCAGACCCCTCGTACGGCCGGAAAGGAGCTTGAGGAGACGGAGTCGGGAGTGTGCCTTGGCTTGGATTGTCCGGAGATGGGGAGTCCAGGAGAGGCGACGGTCGAGGGTGACGCCAAGGTACTTAAGGGTGGGAGTGAGGGCGATAGGACGGCCATAGATGGTGATTCAAAATCGCTGCTGTGGTGGCCTTATATAGTCCAAAGATGGCTTTTGATTGATCGGTAGATACGCCGTGTTGCCGCAGATGGCGTCAGCATCTTCACTGGTGGCGCCACAGCTCCCAGCGTAGCGTAAACATTGTGACGAGTATCTATGGCTCTTCGCTGCATCCAGAGCTCGCTCCCAAGCGCCGCTAAGATTATATCTACTATCACAGTTGAAGGTTTTCTCACACTTTCTTATTTCTACAGCCTCTTTAATTATAGAGTCACAGTATGTGGGAGCCTGGGACAGAACTTTAGGGTCGTCAAACATTATTTTATATTTATTTGTGAGGCTGCGCTCAACAATTGCGGATTTCTCCAGCTCACGATTTTTAATATGTCGTTGATGTTCTGCACAGTAGTCGGAAACGGTGAGGATGGACTGACCTATGTAGCTGCTTCCGCATTCACATGGGATGTTGTAAATTCCAGGATTCTGAGGGCGAGACTGTGCTTAACAGGCCGGGGCGTCTGCTTCACGTTGTGCGGAGGTCTGGAAACAAATTTGATACCTAGTCTTCCCAGGACTGTGTCTATTTTGCTGGATGCAGCGCCGCAGAAGGGATGGAATGCAGTCGCTTGCTCATCACAAGCAAGTTCAACATTTTTACCACTGCTTTTCTTAGTGAAGCTCACTTGCTATCGCATGACGCATAGCCGTTCTTCCGGGACACATACTTCGGATGACTGATTTCGGAATCCAAGTGGTCTTCTTCATAAACGGTTTTTGCTCTGTGTACCAATGTATTTAAAGCCGCTTTGTTCTGTACTGCATAGTGAAGACTCTCGGCGCTAAGATATAAACCAGTGAGTGTCGGCTTGCCGTACACTGAGTGGCCGAGACGTCCATCCGATTTTCGATGCACCAGAACACATAAAAACGACAGCATTCCCGCTTCCACTGTTCCTCAGTTCTTCTTAACAGCACAAGTACTGAAGGGTTAACCACCGATCCAAGGCAGCGACTTTCAATTAGAATGTCCTCCCATGTACAGGAATTACATAATACGTGTACGTGTATGGACTGTGAGGCAGGAGCGACGGCATTTGGAAGTTTAGACCTGGCGGTGGGAATTGGTTCAAATGGCTCTGAGCACTATGGGACTCAACTGCTGAGGTCGTTAGTCCCCTAGAACTTAGAACTAGTTAAACCTAACTAACCTAAGGACATCACAAACATCCATGCCCGAGGCAGGATTCGAACCTGCGACCGTAGCGGTCCTGCGGTTCCAGACTGCAGTGCCTTTAACCGCACGGCCACTTCGGCCGGCGCGGTGGGAATTGCACAGATAGCCGAAGTGGTTAAGGCAAGCACTCGCATGAAGCATGAAGTCCGGGTTCGAGTCCTCGTCCATCACAAATTTTCATTGTGTTATTCCCTTATACAGCTGATGGTTGTTCGTATTCACAAGTACAAATACGTTTCATGTATTATAAAAGGAAACCGTGGGTACTGTCAGCAGAGAAGCAGGGACAGTAGAATGAGTCGAACAGGAAAGCTCAGTAACTTCGAGCGGGGACTGGTCAGTGCACGCCACCTGAGTAACAGCCAGAAACATTGCAACCATTCTAAAGCTACCCACGTCGACTGTTGGTGATGCGCCTGTGAAATGGAAATGGAAGGAACAACCACATACAAACCAAGACCAGGCAGATCTCATGTTCTGATGAACAGGGACCATCGAGCATTGTAGAGGGTGACTGTAAAAGAGATTAAGAACTCAGGGAACGAATAACTCTTGACTTGAAAAATCATGCTACACCCTATCGTAATCCGATGAAGGGGTTTGGGTTAGGCGAATGCCTGAAGAATCTTACCTGCCACCACGTGTGGTGCGAACAGTGAAGTACAGAGAAAGTGGTGTTACAGTATGTGAGTGCTTTTCGCGTTGCAGTGTGGTCCCCTTATTGCTCTTAAGAGAACGCAAAATGAGGAAGGACGTGAACACATTTTGGAGCATTGTGTACTGTGTTCAGTAGAGGAACAGTTTGGAGACAGTCATTGTTTGCACCACCATGACAATGCACCCTGCCGTACAGCAGTATATGTGGGTCAATGATATGTAGACAATAACACTATTGAAATGGACTGGCCTGCCCAGACTCCCGACAAGAAACGAATGGAAGCCCGCCCGGCTAGCCGCGCGGTCTAACGCGCTGCTTCCCGAGCGGGAAGACGTGCCGGTCTCTGGCACAAATCCGCCTGGCCAGCCTGTGGATGCTTTTTAAGGCTATTTTCCATCGACCTCGGCGAATGCGGGCTGGTTCCCCTTATTCCGCCTCAGTTACACTGGGTCAGCGATTACTGTGCAAGCATTGTTTCCACGTACTCCATAATTTCTCTACCATACACCATGCAAACGTTTGGGGTTACACTCGTCTGGTATGAGACATTCCTGCAGGGGGGGGGGGTAATCTACAGGGGGCCGAAACCCTGGGTTCGGTGTGAGGCTGCGGTGGGGTGGGTGGACTTCTGTGCCCTGTTATGGGTTTGTGGAACACTGAGGGCTACGGCGGGAAGAAGCCTCTCCGTCGTTTCTAGGTCACCAGTTTAATACATACAGACATACAACGAATGGAACAACTTTGGAATGAGTTAACGCCGACTTCGCTCCAGACCACAGCGTCCAATTTCGCTACTTTCTCTGGTTTCGGCTTGCAGACATTAAGACATTTCACTGAAAGTGTCTCCAGCAGTTTCAGGTCGTTATGAAGGCGAAGGATGGACACAGCCTAATTAATGTCGACTAAAGGCTATTCGGTTACTTTTGATCAGACAGTGTACTTCATTCTTTAGTCAGTAAAGTGTAGGCTACTGGTATTTATGTGGTGCGTCAAAGATGTTTGATTCTGCAAATCATAACATCCTTAAGTAAATTAACGTATTATGATGTGACAGGAAATGCCACAGAGTGGTTTAAATCGTATCTCTCTTACAGGAATCTATGACTGTTAACAGAAAAGAGTTCCGTGTATACCTATCAGTGATCATCCAAGCGAGAATTAATTGCACGTGGTGTTCTGTAAGTTGGATCTTATGGCCCTTACTTCTCTTGTGTATATTGATGACCTTCCACCAGATACCAGGTTCTTTTTGTTCGTAGGTGAGACGGACATTGTAACAGACAGCAGTTCGAGTGCAGTTTTACAAAGACCGATTAATGTAATTTCCTAGACAATTCTTTGTCATTCAACTTTGAGAATACACATTATACGCAGTTTAGAACCTGTCAGAATGGTTCAAATGGCTGTAAGCACTATGGGACTTAATATCTGAAGTCATCAGTTCCCTAGACTTAGAAACTACTTAAACCTAACTAACTTAAGGACATCACACACATTCATGCCCGAGGCAGGATTCGAACCTGTGACCGTAGCAGGCGCGCGGTTTCGTACTGAAGCACCTAGAACCGCTCGGCCACACTGGCCGGCCAGCCTGTCAATTATTTTTTCCCAGTACATACCTAAAATATAGCGACAAGTACATAGAATCGTGGACCGTTTTAAATCCTTGGGAATACAACTTCATGGCAAATTCAACTGGGAGAAGCTTACCACAAGACTACTGAAACACCTCGACAAATTTTCATTTACAATGCTGATGTCAGCCATAGGTGATGTTGTGTCTAGACAAGACAGCCTAGACACAATGAGAGGAAGCCGACAGGCACGCGCTAAGCCAAAGCAGGGTGCGTGAGGTCTGAAACAGGATACGTTATGAATGCTATAAAGAAAAGTACGTAGCTTCTGTAATACTTAACTTTAATCCATCCTTTTGGTACATCTGGAGATTGTGGCGATACAAGTGAGACTCGATAATTACATGCAATAAACTACTAATGGCGCCTTGCTAGGTCGTAGCCATGGACTTAGCTGAAGGCTATTCTAACTATCTGCTCGGCAAAGGAGCGAGGCTTCGTCAGTGTAGTCGCTAGCTACGTCGTCCGTACAACTGAGGCGAGTGCTAGTCCGTATCTCGAAACCTGCCTTGTGGTGGCGCTCGGTCTGCGATCCCTGACAGTGGCGACACGCGGGTCCGACATGTACTAATGGACCGCGGCCGATTTAAAGCTACCACCTAGCAAGTGTGGTGTCTGGCGGTGACACCACATTCCTCCCCCGCAAATCGGCGAACGGTCGTGTTATAAGGCTTCCGCCCGCCGTGGGGAGGACCCCATGTTGACGTATGCGATGAGGTGGGGAGCCTAACAACAGGCGAGGCTGTGCCACCCGCACCCGGCCATTCGGTCCGAGGGGAGCTAGGAAACGCCTGAAAACCTAGTCCAGGGTGCACGTCAACATGCGGTGTATGCACCCGTAAAGAGACAGGAGGGGCCGAAGGGTCGACCTCCATTGCGTCGGGGTACCCGACGCGCGAAGACGCCATGTGGTCCGGAGCGGGCAAGAGTTCCATGGCGGAGGACAGCTGGTCACGGGAAGCGATCGGCGGCGCCTGACCCAGGGAGGCGCTTGGCGGCTGCAGCGAAGCGCCCACTGCGGGCGGCGCCGGCTGGAGGACAGGTGGCAGCGGCGGAGGCGGCGGTGGCGCGTCCCCATGGGGCAAAATGGAAGGCATCGTCGGTAACACCTGGGGATGAGCCGAGCCAGTAGATGGGTCCCCAGGGCGCTGACCGGACGGCACCGTCGCTGAAAGCAGACGGGGAGCGGCAGAACCCGAGCGACGACAGAGGCGCAGCTGATTGAGATGCCAACGCACCTCACCAGAGGCCCCCAAAACCAAATACATCGCGCGGCCGAGGCAGCGAAGAATGCGCCCTGCGAGCCAACGCCGTGGACCTCGATAGTTGCGATAGAATACAACGTTGCCTGGAGCAAAAGCAGAAGACTGCCGCTGCACAGGAACCTGATGCGACGGGTGCAGCAAAGACATCAAGGTTCGATGAGGACGGCCGTGGAGCAACTCAGCCGGCGAGCGACTATCTCGGGGCTGAGAGCGATACGATGACAAAAAGAGCAACAACGCGTCCTCCCGAGAATGCGACACCTTCAACTTCAACATTTGTGACTTGAAAGTCCAGACCAATCGTTCAGCGGCACCGTTTGACTGAGGCGAAAACGGCGTGGATGTCAGATGTTGAATACCATTGGCCTGGCAGAATAACTGAAATTCTGCGGACATGAATTGTGGGCCACTGTCGGAAACAATAGTCTGCGGAAGACCTTCAATGTAAAAGATAGCAGACAATGCTTGGATGGTGGCAGTTGACGTCGTGGAAGACATCCGAACAACAAAAGGAAAATTACTGAATTCATCTACCAGAACCAACCATCGAGCATTCCAGAATGGACCAGCAAAATCGATGTGCAAGCGTTGCCAAGGGGAAGTGGCTTGTGGCCATGCAAAGACTTTCCGCGGCGGTGCGGTTTGTTGTTCGGCACACGCCATGCAAGAAGAACACATATTCGTAATCGCAGCATCGATTCCGAACCAAGTACAGTGCTGACGAGCAAGTTGTTTCGTTCGCACTATACCCCAATGTCCATGGTGAAGAAGCCGTAAAACAGAGGACTGTAACGAACGTGGGACCACGACTCTGGACTGATCATTATCAGAACGCAACAACAAAACACCACGTCGAACAAAAAGTCTCTCCTTGTGAGTAAAAAATCGGCGAACCAGCGGATCCTCAATCCGAGACTTTGACAAAGGCCATTGCGTAGCAACAAAACGCAAAACGGTAGCAAGGACCGGGTCAGCAGCTGTGGCTGTAGCTACACGACGAAAATCAATCGGAAACGATTCGACCACTTCATCGGTTTCCGAATCAATGAACATGCAAGCAAGTTCGGAAGAATCGAATGCTCTATCCTCAGCAACAGGCAAACGGGACAACGCATCGGCGTTTCCGTGCTTAGCAGTGGACCGATACAAGATATCGTAGCGGTACTGCGAGAGGAAAACAGACCAGCGAATGAATTTCTGCGCTGTACGCGGAGGTACAGGCTTGTACGGATGAAAAAGCAACGTCAAAGGTTTGTGGTCTGTGATGATGGTAAAGTGACGACCATACAAGAAATCATGGAACTTAGTAACACCAAACACGAGAGCCAAAGCGTCTTTCTCTATCCGTGAATAATTTTGTTTTGCGCAGACGAGAGCAATTTGGACGCAAAGGCAATAGGGCGATCATGCGACCCATCTTTGTGCGCAAGCAAAGCACCGATCCCGAAATCCGATGCATCTACCATCAACAAAAGGGGTTTCTGGGGAACGAATGGCGTAAGGCAAGTATTAGAAAGCAACGCCGATTTCAACTGGCGAAAGGCGCGGTCGCATTCCGTCGTCCAGACGAACGGAACACCTGTACGGCGTAAGCGATGAAGCGGAGCTGAAATGGAAGTAGCATTGCGCACATTCACTCACACCTTGTGATTCTAAATCGTGTAATGTTCTTGCGACCTCCTCACGCAATGCGTGAGGAACATTGCGCGCTCTGAAAAATTTCGGTTGCGCGTTGACTTTCAGTTCCAAATGTGCTTCATAGTTTTTAGCGCAACCTAAGCCCGGTGCAAAAATGTCTGCAAATTCTTCACACAGACGAGAAACACTGTCTGAAGGCACAGTCTGATTCA
This sequence comes from Schistocerca americana, assembly GCF_021461395.2. Taxonomy (NCBI): domain Eukaryota; kingdom Metazoa; phylum Arthropoda; class Insecta; order Orthoptera; family Acrididae; genus Schistocerca; species Schistocerca americana. Next base: position 318,946,152 of record NC_060121.1, on the reverse strand, counting down.
CTGATAGGACCTATTTACTATAGACATGTTAAACAACTGAAATAAATATAAACCAAACAAGTTCACTGCAGAAGAAGAACGAAGAACGTAAAATGACACAAGTTTTGTTTGTCCCTTATATGTTGCAAGAAGAGTGCACTGTCCTAACACAGGGATATGCTGTCCTGAATATGTAGTTAGCTTAACATTTGCGGCACGCAACGGAGGTTTGCCCAGCTGTTTGTATGTGTCGCTATTGAGCAATGAAAATGCAGCTCCGGTATCGAGCTGGAATGGTATGACCTTGCCATTAAAGTCCAAATCTACAAAAAGTTTACTGTCCTGCCGACGCCAAGAGCGACTGTCTCGTGCAATTTGAACTGATACAGGTACAGCATCACTTGCTAATTGACGTGATTTCCGGCGACGTCGATGCACACTTTTTGTGGGACGAACACAGTCACTGTTAGAGACAGTGGCACTGGACGAAGTGGAATTAACTACATGAATGTCCATGGGCGAAGGTTCACGAGCCTGAGTATTCTTGGTTCGATTCCGGCGCGAAGCAAAGGGCCTGGAATGGTTGTGATTGTCTGATCGGAGCTTTTTCTGGCAAACACTTTGAACATGTCCTTTCTTATTACAGAAAAAGCAAATAGCTTGGTGTGACGGGCAATTGTCACGCGAATATCTAGTAGCACACCGCGGGCATGATTTCACTGCATTTGTATGCTGGCGCGGCACATCTGGTTTAGAGCGTGGCGGCAGCTGCGCGGACGTGTGCGAGGGCAGTTTACCGGGCAGCCCAGCGTGCCCGCCGGGCCGGTTAATGTTACACATGGCTGGCGAAGTTGCAAACGATTCCTGAGCAAAGTCAAGCGTGTCTTGTCTATCCAATATATCTATCACTTGTTGAAGGGAGGGATTGACTAGTTTCAAAATCTGTTCCCTTATGCGAACATCAGAAACGTTCTGTGCTATTGCATCACGTACCATAGTATCTGAATAAGGGAGTCCACATTCACACTCAAAAGCACAATCCCTTGTAAGGCCTTGCAATGTTGCAACCCACTCCCTATTAGTTTGACCGGACGTACGTTTTGTACGAAAGAAAGTATACCTTTTTGCTACGACATTGACTGTTTCTTTGAAATAGGCGTCCAATGCCGACAAAATTTCATCGTAGGACGGAGTCGCTACGTCGCGTCGGGGAAATAATTTCACTATCACACGGTACGTTTGCACCCCTACACACGACAATAAACGAGGCTGCCGCTCGTTACCTTGAATTCTGTAGGCGGCGAGATGAAATCCAAACTGGCGTGACCACTCCGTCCATGTTTCTTTAGCTGGTTCGTAGGGACGAAATGGGGGTGCAACTGCATGTTGTGGCTGCGGGAGCAATGAAGCGGCGCTGGCCGCATCGTTTTGCAGTGCACGTTGACCCTGGACGAGCTGTCCAAGGGTATCCAATAACGCCTGCGTCTGCTGATTCTGTAAGCGATAAAATTCGGACAGTACATCTGGCGAAGCCATGACACAAATAAATGTAAGCAATTAGAAAGAACAAGACCCTTTCCGTTGACTCGTCGCCAAGAATTGTTGTGTCTAGACAAGACAGCCTAGACACAATGAGAGGAAGCCGACAGGCACGCGCTAAGCCAAAGCAGGGAGCGTGAGGTCTGAAACAGGATACGTTATGAATGCTATAAAGAAAAGTACGTAGCTTCTGGAATACTTAACTTTAATCCATCCTTTTGGTACATATGGAGATTGTGGCGATACAAGTGAGACTCCATAGATACATGCAATGTTACTAATGGCGCCTTGCTAGGTCGTAGCCATCGACTTAGCTGAAGGCTATTCTAACTGTCTGCTCTGCAAATGAGCGAGGCTTCGTCAGTGTAGTCGCTAGCTACGTCGTCCGTACAACTGGGGCGAGTGCTAGTCCGTATCTCGAGACCTGCCTTGTGGTGGCGCTCGGTCTGCGATCCCTGACAGTGGCGACACGCGGGTCCGACATGTACTAATGGACCGCGGCCGATTTAAAGCTACCACCTAGCAAGTGTGGTGTCTGGCGGTGACACCACAGGTGATATAAAAAAGCCGTCATACTTCGCTTACTTTCATTTCATAACGTCGTGTGGGGCCAGTTTTTTGGGGAACTCATCAAGCCAAGGTGGAGTTTCCGAATCCAAATTTGGTGTTAACAACATCCTGCAGATAAATGTTCTAGAAGCTGGGTGTACAATTTTATTCGTAATCGTTGTTCAGTTGCTGCGGTGTGTGTTCCTGTAAACAACAAAAAAAGCGGTCGTCAGCCGCAGCACTTTCTTTTAATTTCTCTTCATTAGTTTCAACAGATTAATCTGTCTTCTAGTATTGGCTTAGACGTTAGGTAAGTCGATGCAAATAAGGATGGGATGAAAGGAGATGTATTCGACGACGGACGTCTATATCGTCCGGTCCTTATTTGACGTCGGCTTACCTATGATCTAAGCCCATACCGAACTTCTGAAGGTAACAGAATAATCCATCGAATTTCTCGTCAAAAACATAACACTATCGTTTACGTATGCAAACTACTGTGCAGTGTCGATATTTTTTTATTTCGAGTAGTTTGAAACTCTGAGTGTTTGTGTTTGAAGCAAATTGTTTAAAAGTTTATATTAACGATTCAATTAATATTTCCTGTGGTACACCTTCTGAAGCAACATTTGTGACATTTTCAAGATATGGTATTCCGCACCAGATTTAATAACTCCTGAAGCAGTTCGTGAAGCGTACCATAAGAAGGAAGGCTGGGGCACAGGGGCAGTTTAGAGTCCATGGCGGAATGAAGTATCCCATGCTAGTTCCTGTACCATCTGCAAAGCACATTATAACTCTTTCTCTCTCTCTTTGTATGCAACGATCTTTTTTTAAGCGTATTTTGATCCAGCCTGCTACTGGTTTTGTGACATCATAAATTTGCCTGCATGTGTGAAACAGCTACCGTGTCTGCTTTATATTCCCTACATCACAATCATGTGACCATAAATTAATGATTTATTAACTTCATCAGTATTTATGGATCGATTCCCAGTCAAATTCTTGCTTTTCAAGGAAGGCATCTCTCGCATGTGCTGGTATTCGACCTCCACGATCAAATAAAGTTCACAATGGAAATTGAAAAGGAGGAATGCCTTCCATTCTCGGATATTCTGGTTCGGCGCAGATACGATGGCACTTTGGGACATGAAGTAAATCGGAAGCCGACGAACACGGATTTGTATTTACGTGCAAATAGCTGCCACCATCCTGCCCAGACGATGAGTGCTCTCAGAACTTTGACCCACAGAGCGCATATTATTTCTGACGAAAGCAGTCTGCAAGATGAACTTTCGCACTTACAGAGAGTGTTTGAGGACAATGGGTGCTCCCCACAGCAAATACAGGAGGCACTGAAACTGAAACCGAAAGAGGCCACAAAGAAAGCAGAGGAAGATGAAGAAACCTTTAAATCGACGGCATTCCTGCCACATGTGGGTAGCCTCTCATAAAAAATGGGACGTATTTTCAGCAGACACAGAGTAAAAGTGATTTTCCGTCCTCCACCCAAGACAGGTGCACTTGTGGGATCCGTCAAAGATGATTTGCTGCTCCAAAAATCTGGAGTTTACAAAATTCCATGTGAACGTGGCCTTTCTTACACTGGACAAACAACCCGTACTGTCCAAGAAAGATGTACAGAACAACGGAGGTATACACGACTTTTACAACCTAACAAGTCGGCAGTGGCAGAACACTGTATTGACACTGGTCACAGTATGTTGTATGACAACTTCAAAATGTTGGCAACTACATCATCGTTTTGGAACTCGATAGTCAAGGAGGCAATTGAAATTCGCTTGACGTCGAATTTAATTAATAGTGATAGTGGTTTCAACCTTGATAAATCATGAAATCCGTCACTTGCTGTAATAAACTCACAAAGACGCCTTCAAAGTGCAGCTCACAATGATATATCGACATACCAACACAGATCGACTGCGGAATCATAGATGGAACTCGCGCATTGTGCACGTCTCTGCCGCCGACCAACGTCTCTGGCACATTTCCATCTGTGGCCGCATGCGCAGTTGCGCGGTACACGAGCATAAAGGGACGAAGCTAGCAGTGGAGCGGCAGTCTTGCGGCTCACTCTGAAGATGGCTGAACGTTATACGGCCGAAATATTAGAAGAAGAAGGAGAATTATGGCAGCTGCACACCCGAATCTTAATGGAACAATCTTTGCGCCGCCAAAATCTGAAGATTCACAACAAGTGTAATGTAGGCTGTCTCTTTAGTGGGTTTGTCGCATCTTCTAAGTGCTCTGCCAACAAAGCGCAGTCTTTGTTTCGCCTTCCTCACAATATTATCTATGTGGTCTTTCCAATTTAAGTTGCTCGTAATTGTAATTCCTATGTATTTAGTCGAATTGACAGCCCTTAGATTTGTGCGATTTATGGTATACCCAAAATTTAACGGATTTGTTTTAGTACCCATGTGGATGATCTCGCACTTTTCTTTGTTTATTGCCAACTGCCACTTTTCCTTGGTTGACGGCACATCGATAAACAGATAACGCATCACAATGCGATCGTAATTTTTAAAGCGAATTTATGTCTCCGTTTATAGTTTCTCTGGCAATGCGCCACTCTCTTTGCACAATTGTCTTAGCGCGAAGCGACAGGTGCAAGCTATGTGACCATGAATATTGGTGCTAGGCCTTCACTATACATTCACCGTTCAATGCGATACTTTTTTCCAAACAATGGATAACTCAGAGGAGACCTTAGTTGTACAGGGTGGCCAAAATAAAAGAGGCCCCATGCCTTACAAACAACATACTGACAATTCACTCCGGGCCATCTTCAGAGATTGCACTGTAATGATAAAAGTAAAAGTGCTATACTACTAAAGTGCTATACTGCTAAATTTTAATATAGATTATGAACCAAGATTGAAAACGATATGTAAGTCGTTCCCCATTGGCTGATGGTGATGCCTTAGGCTCTGGAGCGCCGTCTCTCCACCATACATAACTCGTGGCTGCTTAGCCATCAGCATCAGTTACAATGACTGAGGCCTCCACAGTGGGTGAGGCGCCGTCATCCACATGGGTAATGATGCATCGTTTTAGAGTACACTTTTACATCACTGGCTTCTCTATGTAGTATAGCACTTTTACTTTTGTCATTACAGTGCTAACTCTGATGACGGGCCTTAATCAAAAGGCCGAAACCGATCAGAAGTTAACATTGGCTGCGATCAAGACAGTTTTTTAATAATTTTATGACAATAAAGATCGCTGTTCTCCAACAATGTTACATAAAAATATAGAATTTTATTACTATAGAAAGCAACGCACTGACATTCAACAGGTCATTAGTTCACAGAAGGTGCTGAAAATGTTCAGCAAAAGTCTCGATACATAGCTCAGCACGTCTCAACATATTTCTGGAAACTATTTCCAATTGATTTCATCTGATTTCCGCAAGCGCATAGCGAATGTTTATTTTCAACTCTTCGACTGTATGTGGCCTTGCCCTTCTAATTACTTCACTAATAAAAATCGGGCTATCTGGGAAAACATAAACCTGTGGAAACTGTGCGTTCTTCTCCGGAAGCCTCATGGCCGTAGGACATTGACAAGCCTGGACTATGCGCCGTAGCGCCATCTTACTGGAAAAACTCATACTCTCGTTCTTCCTCCGTTAGCTGCACTATGAGTGGCTGCAAGAATTCCGTTAGAAACGCTCGGGAGTTCACGGTGTTAAAGAAAGTGAGGCCTACAGTCCGTTGGCCTGAAACTGCAAGTGAAACACCTACTTCCTAACCATACAGAGGCACCTCGAAGCGTTGACCAACAGTGTGTTTTGAGAATTCACGTACCCGCTAACGTGAAACCATGCTTCGTGGAGATCAAGTAAAGATTTCGGTTCAGATAATCATTAGTGACTTTCGTGAGCAACCATTAACAATAGTGTTGTCGTTGTGCGTAGTCCGTAGGTTTTAATCCTTGCGTCACTCTTACTTCGTATGCTCGCATATGTAACAGCTTCAACATGTTCTGGCATAACGTTCGTTTGATGTTTAATTGGGAGGAAAGACGTCTAGTTGATTTCCGTGAACTCCTTACCACAGTCTCGTGAGCAAAATCAATATTTTACGGCGAACAAACTATCTTTACACTGCTATGTTTGGCGTTAGCGACTGAACCTGTTGCTCTAATTTAGAGATCAATTTCTGCACAACACTTTTTGCAGGAACAGCTGTCTCTGAATATTTTACCGTGAACCTTTCACTTGAGGCTTTAGACGATTTATGTCCAAAAAAAGTTTCAACAACAAATATTGTTTCCAGAACGAAATTTTCGTTCTGCAGCGGAGTGTGTGCTGACATGAAACTTCCAGGCAGATTAAAACTGTGTGCCGGACCGAAACTCGAACTCGGGACCTTTGCTTTCGCGGGCAGGTGCTCTACCAGCTGAGATACCCGTGCACGACACGCAATCCGTCCTCACAGCTCCTATTCTGCCAGAAGCACTCCTGCGGATAAGGAGAGCTTCTGTGAAGTTTGAAAGGTAGGAGATGAGGTACTGGCGGAATTGAAGCTGTGAGGACGGATTACAAGCCGCGCTTGGATAGCTCAGTCGGAACGCCGGCACGCTAGCTCAGCGTGTTCGGTCAGAGGGTTAGCTGCCCTATGTAATACAAAAAACAACAGCTCAATGATGAACTTGAACAAGCGTCATGGGACGTCCGCTCCGGACAAATAGAGCGAACAATAACGAACAAAATAAGATCAACAGAAAAAAGGTCGGTAGAGCACCTGCCCTAAAAGGCAAAGGTCCCGAATTCGAGTCTCGGTCCGCCACACAGTTTTAATCTGCCAGGAAGTTTCACAAACATTTTTGTTTCATTGAAAAAGGCATTCTGTAGAACTGCATTCACAACAAGCTTGAAACTGACCACTGACAACGCAGTACTGATCACTAAATCGCCGCTCGACATCACGTGACCTCGCTGGAGCGCCGTCCAAGCGTTGAGAAACAACACCACTCAAGATAGATTCAAATATCATGTTCAGTATAGCACGGGGCCACCCAGTGGAAGTCTGTGAAGGAGAAAGTAAGGCGTCACTGGGCGACACATCAGCAGAATGCAGGGTGGGGCAAATTTGGTAGATGTGAGAAGCATCACGTATGACTGTGTATATGCAAAATGAACTGCGGCGTTATCATGTTGCAAAATCTGCCCCTTGGACAGCCTCCGCGACGCAGTGTCTTCACAGACTCCTGTAGCATCGTCAGGAGATAATAGTGGTATTCTCCTCTAATGGTTGGCCCTTAGGAGCATCGTCTGTTAGCACCAGAGCATGGCTGTCCAAAAAGCACTCAACATCACCTTGCCAGATGATGGTTGGGTCTCCACCTTTTTCGGCGATGGTGAATCCTCATGTCTCCATCGCATGCTGTGCTCCTTTCTCTCGGCATCACATTGATACATCTAACACACTTCCACGGTGATTAGGCGGCTAAAGACACGGTGTCACACAACGGACTATTAACTAAGGTTCCCAGAATAGGTTCCCAGATATCTGAGTGACTCGAATCGTTAGGAGTGATAGGAAGTGCGACAGGATCGTTCTTATTCTCTGAATACATAAATGATATTACGGACATGGTGAGCAGCTGTGTGCAGCTGTTTGTTGGTGACGCTGTGGTGTGTGGGAAGGTGTCATCGTTGAGTGATTGTAGGAGGATGCAGTATGACTGAGACATAATTCCTAGCTGGTGTGATGAATGGCATCTAGCTCTAAACGTAAAAAGATTTAAGTTAATGCGGATGAGTAGGAGAAACAAACCCATAATGTTAGAATACAGCATTACTAGTGTGCTACTTGAAACAGTCACGTCGATTAAATATCTGGGCAAAGTAGTATGAAACGGAATGAGCATGTGAGGACGGTAGTAGGGAAGGCGAATTGTCGAATTCGATTTATTGAGAGAATTTTAGGAAAGTGTGGTTCGTATGTGAAGGATACCACATGTAGGACACTAGTGCGGTCCATTGTTGAGTACTCTTCGAGTGTCTGGGATTCAAGCAAAGGTCGGATTAAAGGAAGACATCAAAGCAGCAGTGGCGGACTGCTAGATTTGAGGTTCGAATGACGCACAAGTGCACGAAGACGCAACGGGAACTGGGATGGGAATCTCTGAAGGGAACGCGACGTTCTTTTCGAGAAGCGCTAGTGAGAATATTTAGAGAACCGGCATTTGAGGCTTCCTGCGGACGATTCTACTGGCACCAACGTACATTTCGCGTAAGGACTATGAAATTAAGATGGGAGAGATTAGGGCTGAAAGGAGTCTACTGTGGTACACTTATATGTGGCACCCGAATGTTGTAATGGTACTAACGTAAACTGAAATGAAATTATTGTATTGTAAACGATGTATGTCTCTGATGTGCTCTAAAAGCGGATCGCTAACTTGGCACGACCGCAGGGTCAAAGATACTGCTTCTGGTCTGAGATTGTAGTGTTGTAGTGTGACTAGGGCCTCCCGTCTGGTAGACCGTTCGACAGGTGCAAGTCTTTCGATTTGACGCCACTTCGGCGACTTGCGCGGCGATGGGGATGAAATGATGATGATTAGGACAACACAACACCCAGTCCCTGAGCGGAGAAAATCTCCGACCCAGCCGGGAATCCAACCCAGGCCCTTAGGATTGACAGCCTGTCGCGCTGACCACTCAGCTACCGGGGGTGGACAGTGCTGCAGAAAGAGAGCGTTTGGCGCACAGCAGTGAGTGTGTATCAGTCTGTGACCGAAAGAGGATGCAGTAGGCAATTTTTGTGGTGTGCTCTGTAGAACCACCAAGTGTATTTGATTATAATGTAAGAATTTTCTCATACCAATATTTTGTGTTACACTGTACGTAAAATATGTAGTTAAAATCATGATTGGTTTTATAATGGAATGTAAATTGAAATTATGAAATGTAAATTTAGTTGTAACACGGAAGGATTACTGGTCTGATGTTACAAAGAAGCTTTACGAGTACATGTACTATTGGAAATACACTCCTGGAAATTGAAATAAGAACACCGTGAATTCATTGTCCCAGGAAGGGGAAACTTTATTGACACATTCCTGGGGTCAGATACATCACATGATCACACTGACAGACCCACAGGCACATAGACACAGGCAACAGAGCATGCACAATGTCGGCACTAGTACAGTGTATATCCACCTTTCGCAGCAATGCAGGCTGCTATTCTCCCATGGAGACGATCGTACAGATGCTGGATGTAGTCCTGTGGAACGGCGTGCCATGCCATTTCCACCTGGCGCCTCAGTTGGACCAGCGTTCGTGCTGGACGTGCAGACCGCGTGAGACGACGCTTCATCCAGTCCCAAACATGCTCAATGGGGGACAGATCCGGAGATCTTGCTGGCCAGGGTAGTTGACTTACACCTTCTAGAGCACGTTGGGTGGCACGGGATACATGCGGACGTGCATTGTCCTGTTGGAACAGCAAGTTCCCTTGCCGGTCTAGGAATGGTAGAACGATGGGTTCGATGACGGTTTGGATGTACCGTGCACTATTCAGTGTCCCCTCGACGATCACCAGTGGTGTACGGCCAGTGTAGGAGATCGCTCCCCACACCATGATGCCGGGTGTTGGCCCTGTGTGCCTCGGTCGTATGCAGTCCTGATTGTGGCGCTCACCTGCACGGCGCCAAACACGCATACGACCATCATTGGCACCAAGGCAGAAGCGACTCTCATCGCTGAAGACGACACGTCTCCATTCGTCCCTCCATTCACGCCTGTCGCGACACCACTGGAGGCGGGCTGCACGATGTTGGGGCGTGAGCGGAAGACGGCCTAACGGTGTGCGGGACCGTAGCCCAGCTTCATGGAGACGGTTGCGAATGGTCCTCGCCGATACCCCAGGAGCAACAGTGTCCCTAATTTGCTGGGAAGTGACGGTGCGGTCCCCTACGGCACTGCGTAGGATCCTACGGTCTTGGCGTGCATCCGTGCGTCGCTGCGGTCCGGTCCCATGTCGACGGGCACGTGCACCTTCCGCCGACCACTGGCGACAACATCGATGTACTGTGGAGACCTCACGCCCCACGTGCTGAGCAATTCGGCGGTACGTCCACCCGGCCTCCCGCATGCCCACTATACGCCCTCGCTCAAAGTCCGTCAACTGCACATACGGTTCACGTCCACGCTGTCGCGGCATGCTACCAGTGTTAAAGACTGCGATGGAGCTCCGTATGCCACGGCAAACTGACTGACACTGACGGCGGCGGCGCATAAATGCTGCGCAGCTAGCGCCATTCGACGACCAACACCGCGGTTCCTGGTGTGTCCGCTGTGCCGTGCGTGTGATCATTGCTTGTACAGCCCTCTCGCAGTGTCCGGAGCAAGTATGGTGGGTCTGACACACCGGTGTCAATGTGTTCTTTTTTCCATTTCCAGGAGTTCAAAAATGGCTCTGAGCACTATGGGACTCAACTCCTGAGGTCATTAGTCCCCTAGAACTTAGAACTAGTTAAACCTAACTAACCTAAGGACATCACAAACATCCATGCCCGAGGCAGGATTCGAACCTGCGACCGTAGCGGTCTTGCGGTTCCAGACTGCAGCGCCTTTAACCGCACGGCCACTTCGGCCGGCATTTCCAGGAGTGTATATATGTGGAAGCAGAAGTTAAGCGCGTTAGTGTAAATGAGTTGGTTGATAATTGGTAACAGTGAGTTCTATGTCAAGTAACCCCAGAATCTACGTAAACAGATCTGATGTATTGGCTCGGTAGATATTTCCCTTTTGTAATGTTTCTAAGATTTGTTAACAGACGTATGCGTAATTTGACGATCTGTCTTTATGCTTTTTAGTGTTGTTAGATAATATTTGCTGTACAAATCTCTTTGTTTGTGACTACGTCAGCAAAGAAAGGTTTTCATAAGGAAAAAGGATGTAATTTTCCTGAGTAATGTAGTTTCAATTGTCAGATGCTTTAAAAGCCAAACTTAACTTCGAATGCAACGTCACTATTGAAAACGTCAGTGTCGGAAAATCACCCAAATCACTACCGCCTCTCTGTCCAGGCCAATTTTTTTTTAAAAGACATTTAATTTTTCTTAAATGTTTTCATTTTTCAGCCAAAAGAATATCCCGTACATTTCAAAGTATTACGGCCGGCATTGCACACCGCTGAGCCTGTAGCTAGTATATTTTATTCTTCTTCATGAGAGAGCAGGACATAACGGGATGTGCCTAGGGACCAAAGTTATCAATCTTGAAAAGGCCAGAGGATTCAGTACTTAAGGGGCTGAATGTATTTTGCAGTGACTGTATTTCTTTATTGATATTGAGAGTTGCATTGTCCAATCAGTTCGCATAAAGTTTTGCTAACAATAACACAGAGTAAGCACACCACTTGCAGCTACAACATGGTATACGGTAACTTCATTTTTGTATGCATTCCCAGTTCCTGCATTCATTTAAGTATTTCAGTAAATATAAAGCACGTTACAGCGCTCATACGCAGGTACATAGACAGTCGTTTTCTCCTCTCTCTATTTCCGATTGGAGCAGGGAAGGAAATGATTAATAGCGAGTTGAACAGGGTATCCTCGGCCAGGCACCGTACGGTGGCATGCGGATTATGTATGTAGATGTAGATGCAGAAGGAGCCATCTGGATTGGCCTGATGCAGGAACATTTCCACTCTTGCTTCATTTCGGCGTGCTGTTAGGAAATGTGTGAGCAATCGCGGAACCCAGCGGGAGGCAACATTTTTCCTGTTCAAAATATCATGTAAGATTTTGAAAACTGATTCAGGGCTGATTAATGCAAAATTTTGACTGAGATCGTGTGCACCTAATGGAAAGAAGTGTTTCTGCTGAGGCAATCGTTTCCAAAGAAAAGTACTGCTGGTTAGATGGAAGAAGTTTACAATAAGTTATCCTAACGAACAACTTACTCTGTTTCCTCGCACATTTTTCGAACAATGCAACTCGGTACAAAGTAATAAGGGAAAAAGTGTTAGCAGTTGCTTTGAGTAATTAATAGAAAACGTTAGGTAATAATTTAGATTGTTAATACACTCTCGTTCCTGAAAATATAAACTACATACAACTTTTGTTATCGCAATAATGAAGTAACGTCTAAGTAGCGTTTATGTACATTCACAGAGTTTCTAGAATTTAAACGCTAAACGCGTTGAAGTATTTTAACTAATCTGAAAACTACTCAAATGAATAAGCAACCATTGACCCCCAACACATTTGCAACCAAGCCAACAAACCGTAGCACTTTACTCATTGAAATGAAATTTGCAACATTTTTAGCTTTAGTTAAAATGTTGATTTCTCAGTATTACAGTATTTAAATTATTGCTTTGACTAGAGTTTAGATTTTAAGAATAAACTTTGCCTGTGATTCAAGTAAGATTAAACAGCCAACCGGTTGCATATAAACGGTAGGTACATCGACCTAGATTTCTATACCCATTAGGGGTGTCTTCATCAGTATGAAATGTGGCTAAACCGTGAAATTACATTGCTAAACAGCAATGGTCAGAATTGGGAACAGCTATGGTCGAATCAAAAGTAAAATAGAATGTTCTAGGTTTTGCCACGTGTTCCCAGCTAGGAACAACATCAGACATGTAGTCTGATGTTGTCCCCAGCTGAGCACATGTCGCAAAATGTAGAACATTTTTATGCAACCGGTGTGCAACCGGTTGGCTGTTTAATCCTGTTTGAAACTCGTACACGGTTGCTGAATAACAGCCATGTTCAAAACTATTGCCTATGAGTAACTTACTGAGGCATGATTAAATAATTACTTGCATGTATACTTTCAACTCAATAAGAAACCACACTTATGCAACCACACTCGGGTATTTAATAATAGGAAAGGATTTGGACCCATTCTAGATTACAGTGACATAGGTTTATAAACGGATTTACAATCTAAAATTTTACAAACAACACTTATTATGGAAATAAAGGTCACTTTGAGTCACTGGTTCATGCCTCCCAATGTTTCAAAACTGAACGAAAATAAAACGATCTGACAGCTTGTCGCAGATTTTGAGACGCCGTCTTCCTATTGTCGACGACATTCCTATTGCTCCGTACATTACAGACACACATTTGATCAGCAGTGACCAATTATAGGGCTGAATTCTGATGTTTCTGGTGCTCCCTACATCTGCCTAAACTTGTCATACTCTTGTGACACGCAATTAACAACTTCGCCTTACATAGGCCTGATTTTCCGCTATACACAAAACTCGCACATCCACTAACTCTTGTGCGTCTCACACCGGGAGTCCTGCCGTTCGCTCGCTCTGACGTCACATTACTCGCGTCCGGAGACGGCGATAGCTTGCCGGCTTCACTCTCAGGCAAACTGTACTACATTTTTCAAAACTTTCCTAATGGCATTAACTCAGAAAAATTACGATGGGTGACAAAAACCATGGGATGGCGATAAGTACATATACAGGTGGTGGTAGTATCGTGCACACAAGTTAGTAAAGGCCAGTACATTGGCGGAGCTGTACTCAGGTGATTCATGTGAAAAGGTTTCCGGCGTGATTATGGACGCGCGACGGAAATTAACTGACTTTGAACGCGGAATGGTAGTTTCAGCTAGACACATGGGACATTCCATTTCAGAAATCGTTAGTGAATTCAACATTCCGAGATCCATAGTATCAAGAGTGTGCCGAGAATACCAGATTTCAAGCACTACTGCTCATCACGGACAACGGTCTGGCCAGCGTCCTTCACTTAACGACTGAGAGCAGTGGCGTTTGCGGTGAGTAGTCAGTGTTAACAGACAGGCAACAATGCGTGAAATACCTGCACAAACTAACGTGGGACGTACGACGAACGTATCCGTTAGGATACTACTGGAAAATCTGGCGTTGATGGACTACGGGAGCGGACGACCGACGCGAGTGCTATCGCTAACAGCACATCAGCTGCTGTGCCTCTCCTGGGCTCGTGACCGCATCGATTGGACCCTAGACAACTGGAAAACCGTGGCCTGGTCGAACGGGTCCAGGTTTCAATTGGTAATACCTGATGGTAGGCTTCAAGTGTGGCTTAGACCCCAAGAAGCCATGACCCAGTGCGTCAACTAGGCACTGTGCATGCTGATGGTGGCTCCGTAATGATATGGGCCGTGCTTACATGGAATGGACTGGATCCTCTGGATGTTCGACTACTTGGAGACCATTTGCAACCATTCGTGGACTTCATGTTCCCAAACAAAGATGGAATTTTTATGGATGGCAATGTGCCAGTCACTTGGCCACATATATTCGCGATTTGTTTGAAGAATATCGTGGACAATTCGAATAAATGATTTGGCCAGAACGCCCGACTTGAGTCTCTTCGAATATTTATGTGAGATATTGAAAATGTCAGTTCATGCACAACATCCTCCACCGGCAATACTTTAACAATTATGGAAGGCTATAGATGCAGGCTTACTCAATATTTCTACAGAGGACTTCCTTCGACTTGTTGAGTCCATGCCACGTCGAGTAGCTGGACTACACCGCGCAAAAGGAAGTCCGGCACGATATTAGTAGGTATCCTGTGACTTTTGTCATCTCAGTGTATTACAAAAATAATTTACAACGATTACCAACAAAATATTCCATTTTCAATTTGTTGTGTACATAGTTTCGTGTAGTCAGCACGTACATAACTTTCCCACTAGAGCGCCCCCCCCTAAGCACAACAGCTCAGACGCAGCAGTCGTCCGTCTCCGCACTACGAGATGGTGCTGCCATAGAGACGGACCAAATTCTGCTTCCGCCGATCCACGTATTAATATGTAACGCAGCCAATGAGATTGCTGCTAACGTAGAACCTTTTCTCCTCGCAGATCACACTCGCGCAGTGATACATGAACGTGCGAGGTATTGTAACAAGCGTACAGACCTCCCATTTCAAAGTCTGCATTTATCTGCACCAGTCTGTACCAGTCTGCCTTAGTCTGTGCCAGTCTGTACGAGTTCTACATTTGTCTGTACCAGTCTATAGTCAAGTTTCAGTCTGCACCTAATAAGATTACCATATTCCTGTACATAGCCATGAAGTTGACTGCGTAGCAGCGAGGAGAGCTCCGCCTACCATTCTAAGGGAGCCATGGGTCTGATGATGGTTTGGTAGAAAGAACCGAAACCGGTTACCTATATCATTAAAACATACATGATGTGATCAAGACTGAACTTTAGTCAAAATATAACTTTTGTCAAGTATCAGAGATATGTGAGAATAAGATTAACGTACCAATACCAAAGAAACTTCAGATTGTCAATTGTAAATAGCATCCAGAACCAAGTTAAGTAATTTTTATACTTGTTAGTATTTTAATAAATGTGTGTGAAAATTAATCAAGTTCTTAAAGTTGGTCACTGTCAATCTGCTACTCTAAGCGTGCAAATGGCATTTCTATTGTCTGACCTAACGGCAGAAGATAAACACGTCGTCCGCAGCCCGTGGTCGTGCGGTAGCGTTCATGCTTCCCGCGCCCGGGTTCCCGGGTTCGATTCCCGGCGGGGTCAGGGATTTCTCTGCCTCCTGATGACTGGGTGTTGTGTGATGTCCTTAGGTTAGTTAGGTTTAAGTAGTTCTAAGTTCTAGGGGACTGATGACCATAGATGTTAAGTCCCACAGTGCTCAGAGCCATTTGAACCATTTGAGCCAATAAACACACCACGATAAGACCACAAGACACATTGCTGACACTCGCCTACTTCGTTAGAGCGACAAGTCAAATAATCTGATGGTGTGTGTACTGAAGGTCTTACAGTACGCACACCACACAATTTATATATGACGTTCTTAGATTCACAGAAAAGATAACCACATAATATTTACAGAATACAAAACTGGCAAAAATCTGTAGGTAGTGCATCTGTACTACAGTGTCACTGACTCTCAGTTCTTCACAGACAGATGGCCTACCACTTCGTTCTTCGTCGTTCGCACTTATGTCGCATGCTGGCGTACTGGTGCCGTATACTTTCACCTACCCAGCATGGATTATTACATATTTGTTCCCTCCTACTACAGAATACGAATTACCACCCGGTAACCCAGTTTATCAATGGATTGAGCCATTTCTGTTTTGGCTACTCTAGCGGCGCGATACGGAACTGTGGCCTGTGGATTTCAGGAATCACACTGGACTCGCATTCGGGAGAACGACGGTTCAACCCCGCGTCCGGCCATCCTGATTTAGGTTTTCCGTGATTTCCCTAAATCGCTCCAGGCAAGTGCCAAGATGGTTCCTTTGAAAGGGCACGGCCGACTTCCTTCCCCATCCTTCCCTAATACGATGAGACCGATGACCTCGCTGTTTGGTCTCTTCCGCCATCCCAAACCATTTCCGGAATGCAGACATGTAACTTATTTTCCTCGAGTGATAATTAAAACATCATGACTCCCCTTATTATTATTATTATTATTATTATTACTGAGCCGTGGCGGCTCATTTCACTTTCTCACTGTTATATCTTCTACATGGGGTCTCGCCAGGTGGCGCGTATTATCCCCTTGCGCGGTTATCGTTGCCCCGGCTAGACTTTGAAAGCGACCGCTAGAACGGCATCGAGAGAGGGCTTGGAACAGCGCAGTACAGGCAGTTTACTTGTAGCTTCCGCGCAGTGTGAAGCTGGGGCCAGCGGCAGTGCTTGGAGCAACGTACACGCGGTGCCGATCGGTATGACGTCTTCTCCGGGTCATCGTCCACTCTTCATCAGGACTGGGTGGAACGCGAAGATTTCGTTCGCCGGTGTATCACGTTGTTCAGCTCTGTGCACGATTTCCCGCTCCGCAAACTATTTGAGCAGATGTTCGTGTTTATATTCATTGAGTCGTCATGCACGCCTTTGTTACTTGACACTGTGTGATTCTAGGCCAGTTTTATTGCCCTCTTTGCTTTGTGTTTTTGAAATTACTTTGTTCATCTGCCGGCCAGGTTTCTCTCAAAAAATTTGCCATGGTTGATGTTGTGCCCAGCCTTCACGCATAATTGTATCATGGACCCCTAAATTACCAAATTTTTTGAAATTTTGCGTTTATTTTTAAATTGTTTTGTGCGAGAGAACGAGCTGTTTCTGGGTTTTAATATTTGTTTTCACTGTGTTTTAATAACTGGCGTGCTCTCTGATATTACTTTTACCCAACCCTGTAAGTTTTGTGTGTTATGACTTCCAGCTAATGCTAAGGCCTTAGCGAGTTGTGATTTATATTGCTTCCTTTGAGTAGTTCTCTTTTACACCTTACATTTTAGTAAGGTTGATTTTCTAGGACGTATAGCTTTACTATAAAGGTACTATAAGTGCAACCGTTGGTAAACAATAAACGTGTCGGTGGCTTCTTGCCGCGTGAATCTGGATCGCTTGCGGCCGTGTGGATGGCTCCCGAGCATTTCCTAGCGCGGCTTGCTATTTGTTTGCAGTCATGTGTTCTGACTGTCTGTGCTCGAGTTGAGTACCTTATGTTACCTAATTTGTGCTGTAAATGAAATTTTACCGTCGGTCGAAAGGTATTTATCTGATTAATTAGCTTTGCACAGAGAATTTTCCCTTTATTGTTATGGTTCAGTTTAAGACGTGTTTTAACTTTCTTCTAAATCTTATTTTACATTATTTGGCGTAAACCCTTTGGGTAAGCCATAAAGGCGAACTGTTATGTCTGGTTTAGTTAATATTTATCCTCTGTGGGTCTGCCTGATGTCTTCGTTTTGAGCTCTCTTGTAGAAATTTATATAGAACTCAGTTTTAACTATATTTTCAGGATTATTTAATTTTTTTAAATTTAAATATTTTTAGGCCAGTATTGTTAATGTCATATCTTCTTGCAACTTGTTTAAGGCCATTATTATTGTTAATTCAGTGACTTTGTTATTCACCATTCTAGACTCATTCAAGAGTCTAAATTTAACATGGCAAATTAACTTGAAATTTTCCTACCTGTTTTTCTCAAGGGAGACCTGTTGTGCCTTGAAGAAAAATAAATGTTTGTTCTAGAAAGGATAAATTATGTTAGTTAAAGGGGCCTAGTACTTCCACGTCATTTCCCTGATCCTGGTAATTCCCGATTTCAACTCTTATTACATGTTGTGTCCGAAGACAGGTATTCATACAGCTGATCTCTGTGCCCTTCTGTCTTCTGTGTGTCCGTTCATATCCACGTAGCGTCCAATTCCTCTAATATCATCCACCGCCTTGTATCTTTTCCATCATTTCTTTCTTCTCCAATACACTAATCCTTTCAGTAAATTCACAAGCAAACAGTCACACTGCAACATGCCACAAGGCAAGTCTTCATCCTTTTACTTACAATCTGCTATAGTCTCATTCCCTTCCATTTGTTTACAGTGCCCAAATTTTTTCCATCAACCTCTACACCCGCTTCGTAAATACTCTCAGCCTCATTTAATCCTCTCTTCTCAATGTCTTTGTTTCATTTCCATATAGCACAGTCCAGACAAAACACTTGGCTATTTTTTTTACTGAGCTGGTTATCCAAGTCCATTTCCATTGAAAGCTTCCTCAACTAATGTATTTTGTTCTTTGACGTCCTGGCAACATCTTACATCTTCCGTTATTATGCTTCTTAGGTATCTGAATGCTGTCTCTTAGCTAATTTCAGTTTGTCCTATCTTATTATTCGGTATTTTACCTCCTCTGCCAGTCCTTGCAGACTTCGTTTCTTTTTATTTATCTTCATACCATACTAAACCATATTTTTACAGGAAAGTTTGATCCGAAAGGGTGTGATGCAAGACTGCTGTCTTTCCCCATTGCTCCTTAACATAAACTACAACAAATTATTGAATAGTACTCAGTTTGTGTTGGATGAAAGAGAGTAACATGCGTTGGAGTTGCAGATGATACAGTGTTACTGTCAGGAAGAGAAAGCAGCGTAAACTAGCAAACAAAGTGACCGGTTGAATAGTATATCAGATGACTGGGTGTTGTGTGATGTCCTTAGGTTAGTTACGGTTTAAGTAGTTCTAAGTTCTAGGGGACTGATGACCATAGATGTTAAGTCCCATAGTGCTCAGAGCCATTTTTGAATAGTATATCAGTTAAAAGACATTAATTAACAAGCCATTATCTCGTTATTATTGAGAAGAGTACATTCTTATTTAGAGCTACAGTGTAGTTGAAATGTTACAAGACACCATGTGAAAGCTTTACGGCCGTTTAATATACCGTCATGTACAGCTACCAAATGCACCCTAAAACAAGGCATCCGGTCTCGTTACTGTCAGAGGGAGATTTAGGTGGATGTCTGTGTCGGGGACTACACACAGTTTTAGGAGCAAAGAGGTGACATACCTCACGCAAAGCGTTCAGCGTCTGGTGTGAGGTATAGGGTACACTTTAAAATGTAGCCTCTGTCCAGGAGCTGGCGAGGGCTGCCCATCAGATTTGAAGATGTTTTACGATGGCATAGGAAATACAAATTCTAGACACACACGAAGATCCACGTTCTCATAAAATTAACGAAATGAGCATATTATTTTAAATAGCCTCAGAAAAAAAGTGAAGCAACTAGAAAGGGACGAGAAAACGCATTAAAACTTGCCGGGTTGATAGGGCCTCTGATGTTAGGTCAGTGTTTACAAAATCGAGGAACATTTACGAAGAATCTGGTAACATGAGTCTACTTGTCAGTATGACCTTGAACCCCCTCTTGCTTGGATGCATGCACTGATTCCGCAGGAGAGGCTGCCCATTAGGCTATTGTATCCTCTCCTGAGGGAAGCTGGTCCATAATTGTTTTATTTGGTCATTGGTATCCTGCACTGGGACGAAGTGGACGTTCGATGCACCGAGAAGTTACTTTCTTTCCTTGATCTCCACTTTTTATTTTGGAATGAGACATTCTGTAGTTCGACTGCTGTCGTGCAGTCAGCCTGCCACTCTCACAACCTCAGCAAAAAAAAAAAAAAAAAAAAAAAAAAAAAAAACACTCCTCCGTCGACTTCACACCTATATTAGAAATCTGCTTGTTGAATAACCATTCATAAAGAATAGAACAACCAAATCTTTCCACTGAAAAGTCGTCAAACTGATCTCAGTGGGAGTACCAGTATTGCAAGGGACCGCTGGCACAATGAAAGCACAGATGAACATCAACAAATGTGATTGAACATATTTATAAAATTTTCGATAATGAAGTGTCGCCTGTTCGTAGTCTTGAAGTTGAGCTAAATATGTTAAATGGATCACACTTAATTAACCTAGTTTATTTCGCTGATGTAGAACATGCAGTGTAACATGAGGTCAGTGACACTCATAAAAAAATAGAAATTGTTGTAAGAATGGTGTACTAAGAAAAAGCTAGCTTGAAACTACAAATCGTAGAATCTTAACTGCCTACGAAATGCTGAAAGAGTCACAAACTTGTGTGTGCAACACCGTTAAACTATAATTAAAGTTTCCCCGAGACATTTAAGTCTCATCTTTATCTACGATAATGTTGGAAGCTTCAGACATGAATTAAAATTTGTGTCGCTGCGAGGAATTGAACGCAGTTTTTTTTTTTTTTTTTTTTTTTTTTTTTTTTTTTTTTTTTTCACCAGCGCACCACAGTGGTTGTTGCTCCTAAACGAACTACCCAAGTCGAATGCCCTCCCCAACACAAACTTCAATTCAATAGCACTCCAGTGTTGAACGTAATGGGGAAGTCCTGTTCAAAAAAATGTGTGTGAAATCTTATGGGACTTAACTGCTATGGTCATCAGCCCCTAAGCTTACATACTACTTAACCTAAATTATCCTAAAGACAAACACACACACCAATGCCCGAGGGAGGACTCGAGCCTCCACCGGGACCAGCCGCACAGTCCATGACAGGAAGTCCTGTACTACATATGATCGTATAGATCTTACAATCTCGGCCGCGGCACTAATTTCAATTCATATCTGCAGCTTCCAACATTATCATAGATAAAGATGAGACTTAAATATCTCGGGGAAACTTATAAGATGTATACGATCATATGTAGTACAGGACTTCCCCATTACGTCCAACAGTGGGGTGCTATACCAATGCCGGAGAGCCCTGGTAATGGTGACAATGTAAGGGGAAAATAAGATGGAGATATGAAATGAAGTTTGTGTTGGGGAGGGCATTCGACTTCGGTGGTTCGTGTAAGATTGCAGACCATAGTGCTGCGGTGGTGTAAGCAAGAGGACGTGGGTCCGAGTCCTGGCCATATCTTCAGCTTCCAACATTACCGTTAAACTAGTTATTAACAAACACTTTTCACAAAGAAGGTCGATTTATGAAACCAAACAATTAATTGAGATTATTTGAACTACACACAAATCGGAATGAATAACACCCCAATTATTTATGAGCAATAGAAACTAATAACAATGAAGACTGCTAACGGAAGCGCAGGTAGCGTTCCAGTAGATGTGAGGAGTTCACTGATGCAATTAAAGGAAACTGTTGAATACTAAGCACAACTGTGAACTAATACAAATGCAAGACAAGTTGGGATTTAAAGGACATTCAAGTTTCGAGTTGCTCAGAGGTAAAGAGACTGCGCTGTTACGAAATTGCGCCACTTACTCAGGCAATAAACTCGTCCCGTCCATAGCTGTAGACCAACGTCTCAGGGACCGAAAATATGTCCTCGCGGACCCACGCCACTCTCCGTCCTCACTACATCCACACTCTTCCGCTCCAGAACACCACGTCCTGAAGGGAAGAGTGTATACGATTACCAGCCTGAGAAACCACGATATCTCTTTTCCGACGCAAATTTCAGCCGAGAAATTACACCCACTGTATATTCCTTAGTGGTCTGAAGGTTGACACTCCAATTGATATCTCGCCTCTCACTAGGTAAACCAAAAATAGTGACGGGCGACTGCCGGAGATCCCAGAATATGAAACGTTCTCACACTGTGGAACCACAAAATGGTGGAGTCACGTACTTCATCGCGCTGCGAGGAGAGCAGATTCCTCACGGTTGGAACACTTCTGGGACTCAACGGAACTTCATGACTTCGAAGGGCGCCCTCTGTTCTACCAACAACACAAGAACGGTCACGGGCATCATTTTAGTTCTTGGAATTTCGATGCCGTTGGGAAGTTTAGGGAAACAGCCCTGTGTTCCGAGGCGACCAGCCCTCCTAGTCACGATGTTGACTCGCCTGAGCTGTCTGACGCAAGAGAAAAATTGGCTCCAGCAGTCCGTTCTCCCAGCACAGTAAAGAAAACACAGATCTTTTCCAATGGAATAAATATCGCGTAGTGACATGCAACGGACCAGTTACGTTACAGTACTCCCACACATGTTCTGTCAGGGAAAGAATTGGGGATCTTGCTGGCCAATTCATATAGGAACATGCCATGTCTTGATGTGCATTCTCTCTGTTTCCAAGCAGTTATCCCGACTTGTGGTATTTGCTGGTTAATCGGATGTGGCATGTTAATTTTAAGGGGTGGTCGGATGCCCTTCCTGTCGCCACCCTGTACCCCACAGGAAGGAATTAGTGCACCCCAACTGTCTGCCTCTAGTGTAATCCATGGTAGAGTGTGAATGTGTGCAGATGTCTGCAAACTGTGTAACTCAGGCGGAATGTGGGGACCAGCCCGTTATTCACCTAGTGGGATGTGGAAAACCGCCTAAAATCATATCCAGGTTGGCCAGCACATAGTCGTTAAGCCGCCAGGCGGATTCGATCCGGGGCCGACACACCTACCCGAGTCCAGGAAGCAACGCGTTAGCGCTCTTGGCTACCCTGACGGGTCATGTCTTGACATCTATTGTCCTGTTGTAAGCTGGCACTACGATACTGTCGCATGAAAGGTAGCGCATGAGGATGTATAATGCCCTTGACATACCATTGTGCTATATACACTCCTGGAAATGGAAAAAAGAACACATTGACACCGGTGTGTCAGACCCACCATACTTGCTCCGGACACTGCGAGAGGGCTGTACAAGCAATGATCACACGCACGGCACAGCGGACACACCAGGAACCGCGGTGTTGGCCGTCGAATGGCGCTAGCTGCGCAGCATTTGTGCACCGCCGTCGTCAGTGTCAGCCAGTTTGCCGTGGCATACGGAGCTCCATCGCAGTCTTTAACACTGGTAGCATGCCGCGACAGCGTGGACGTGAACCGTATGTGCAGTTGACGGACTTTGAGCGAGGGCGTATAGTGGGCATGCGGGAGGCCGGGTGGACGTACCGCCGAATTGCTCAACACGTGGGGCGTGAGGTCTCCACAGTACATCGATGTTGTCGCCAGTGGTCGGCGGAAGGTACACGTGCCCGTCGACCTGGGACCGGACCGCAGCGACGCACGGATGCACGCCAAGACCGTAGGATCCTACGCAGTGCCGTAGGGGACCGCACCGCCACTTCCCAGAAAATTAGGGACACTGTTGCTCCTGGGGTATCGGCGAGGACCATTCGCAACCGTCTCCATGAAGCTGAGCTACGGTCCCGCACACCGTTAGGCCGTCTTCCGCTCACGCCCCAACATCGTGCAGCCCGCCTCCAGTGGTGTCGCGACAGGCGTGAATGGAGGGACGAATGGAGACGTGTCGTCTTCAGCGATGAGAGTCGCTTCTGCCTTGGTGCCAATGATGGTCGTATGCGTGTTTGGCACCGTGCAGGTGAGCGTCACAATCAGGACTGCATACGACCGAGGCACACAAAAAAATGGCTCTGAGCACTATGGGACTCAACTGCTGAGGTCATTAGTCCCCTAGAACTTAGAACTAGTTAAACCTAACTAACCTAAGGACATCACACACATCCATGCCCGAGGCAGGATTCGAACCTGCGACCGTAGCGGTCTCGCGGTTCCAGACCGAGGCACACAGGGCCAACACCCGGCATCATGGTGTAGGGAGCGATCTCCTACACTGGCCGTACACCACTGGTGACGTCGAGGGGACACTGAATAGTGCACGGTACATCCAAACCGTCATCGAACCCATCGTTCTACCATTCCTAGACCGGCAAGGGAACTTGCTGTTCCAACAGGACAATGCACGTCCGCACGTATCCCGTGCCACCCAACGTGCTCTAGAAGGTGTAAGTCAACTACCCTGGCCAGCAAGATCTCTGGATCTGTCCCCCAATTGAGCATGTTTGGGACTGGATGAAGCGTCGTCTCACGCGGTCTGCACGTCCAGCACGAACGCTGGTCCAACTGAGGCGCCAGGTGGAAATGGCATGGCAAGCCGTTCCACAGGACTACATCCAGCATCTCTACGATCGTCTCCATGGGAGAATAGCAGCCTGCATTGCTGCGAAAGGTGGATATACACTGTACTAGTGCCGACATTGTGCATGCTCTGTTGCCTGTGTCTATGTGCCTGTGGTTCTGTCAGTGTGATCATGTGATGTATCTGACCCCAGGAATGTGTCAATAAAGTTTCCCCTTCCTGGGACAATGAATTCACGGTGTTCTTATTTCAATTTCCAGGAGTGTACTTATATGGATATTGTGTCTGTTCTTTCGGATATGTCCGAAAGAACAGACACCATATCCATATAAGTATATAGTTCTGGCGATACCGGCCATGACCTTCTTCTTCTGTGCGGATGCACACATATTCCCCGAACTCCGACCATGACCTCCTTCTTCTGTGCTGATGCACACATATTCCCCGAACTCTTACGGGACTTGGAAGAATGTTTTCCACGAGTAATGAATGTGTTGGGGTGGGACACTACGAATGTAGTGTGTGGACATACAAGGTGAGAATGTGAGTCTCGCAGGAGGCGTGCGCGTGATAGTCCCTGCAGTCGCACTTTCATCTGTGCTCTCGGCGGCTCAGATGGATAGAGCGTCTGCCATGTAAGCAGCAGATCCCAGGTTCGAGTCGCGGTCGGGGCACACATTTTCACATGTCCCCGTTGATCTATATCAACGCCCGTGTGCAGATGACGGTATTAATGCAATTCTAATACCATAGTGCTGTCTCAGTTCCCTCGGTCACTACCGTCAGCAACCTGAAGTCACACCCGATGGCTCCTAATAAATCGTCAGGAGTAACACAAATTGTGCCTCTCCAAATGCGACCCCTCCTCAAGTTCCCGCCGTACTGACCAATAACGGTCATCGAGGGTAGCACAGAATTGCGATTCATCTCTGAACAGAATGCGACTCCGTTCATTAGCAGTCATGCTTCCCGGTCACAGCACCGCTCCAAACACTGCAGTCTGTGTTCTGATCTTAGTGGAAGCCTAAGCATGGAATGGTTATCCCCTAGACCAGGTGCTGCTAGTCTTAGACAAATGATGTTGGATGACGCAGGATGTTGCAGGGACTCCATTACTTGTTCTCCGATGGCAGGCGCATCTGTGAAGCGGTTATGACGTGCTTGGTGCACAATAAGGCGATCTTCCCTTGTGGTCAGACGTGGTGGCGAGTATGCCTGCCCTTACGTCCCTGTGCAGTCCAACATCGGCCCACTGTCACATCCCAGTAAAGCAAAAATCTGGATTCCGCACAATTCGACCAGCTGGCGAAATGGAGACCCACAATGGGGGACATTTCAAAATCTGTCATTTGCTGATAACGCTGTCTCACGGGATTACTCTTTATCTCCATGCCCTTCCCAGCAGTGATCACGCTGTTTACCCCTTACCCCACCCCTCCCTTATATACCCCAAGGAGCATGGTAGCAAGACGAAGAAGTGAATGAATTCCAGTGGCCGTAGTGCCTGTCGCAGAGTACTGCAGCTACACGGTGATTCCATAATGATCTTACAGACTATCAGGGATGGTGGAGAAGGGTAAATGTATCAATTTGAGGTAAGGGATAGTGGTCTGGAGACGACAGAGTCAAAAGTCAGAAGCGAAAATCGTTTTGATGCTTCTGACAGTGAAGTACATATACTGGGTTCAAATGGCTCTGAGCACTATGGGACTCAACTGCTGAGGTCATTAGTCCCCTAGAACTTAGAACTAGTTAAACCTAACTAACCTAAGGACATCACAAACATCCATGCCCGAGGCAGGATTCTAACCTGCGACCGTAGCGGTCTTGCCGTTCCAGACTGCAGCGCCTTTAACCGCACGGCCACTTCGGCTGGCCACATATACTGGGACTGTTTTTGTTACGATTGTAGGATAGTCTAACTTCAGAGGTGGTAGTATGGGCCAAAATAAGGAAAAAATGTCCAGTAAACAGGAGCTCTAAAGCGCATACCTTAAGAGGTATGACCACTTGCTCACCTTCGCTACTGTGAAATACGTTCCCTTCTAGGAACAACACTCATAGCTCTTAAGGTATGTATTTTACAGAACAAGTTTACTAGACAATTCGTTCTTGTTTCCGTCCATACTGCCTCCTCCCAAAATACGGAAACCAAAAATCTTGTAGCAGATGAGATATTGCAACGTTCTTTTATAAAAATGTACTTTTGAAGATTACGTTGATTGAATGTCTGATCTGTGGAATGGATATAAAACTCGAATTATCGTGTAGTGTGTTGTAACTGCAAGTGGTGTACTTACACTGTGTTATTGTTAGCAAACTTAATACGAATCGATTGGGCAATGCAACTCCCAATACCAATAAAGAAATACAGTCACTGCAAAATACATTCAGCACCTTAGGCACTGAATTCTATGGTCCGCTTCAAAACTAATAAGTTTGGTCCCTGTGCACATAACAAGTAAATTAAATTGTCTTACCTATAGAGCAGCAACGATGGAACACGATACATTCTGGTCTCTCACAAAAAAATATAAATATGCTAGCTACAGGCACAGCAGTGTGCAATGCTGGCCATAATACTTTGGATTTTACAGGAAATTCTTTTGGCTGATAAATGAAAACATTAAGAAAATTCAACTTGTTTGAAAAAATATATGACCTGGACAGGGAGGTGCTACTGATTCTGGTGAATTACTAACTCTGATTTTCTTTATCAAGATTATATTGTAAGTTAAGTTTGCCTCTTCAAAAAAATCTGACAACTGAAGTTACATTACTCACAATTGATTCACAAACAATGAGATTTAAACAACAAGTATTATCTAACTTCACTAATCCAGCATAAATGCAAATCATCAAATTACATATAGCTCTGTTAACAAAAATTAAAAACATTACAAAAGTGAAATAACTAACTAGCCTTTACATCAAAACGGTTTACGTACATTCTGGGGTACTCAGCAGTTACAAATTATCAGGTAACTCATCTACACTGCAAAAAACATAAATCATAATTCCAGAATGAGATTTTCACTCTGCAGCGGAGTGTGCGCTGATATGAAACTTCCTGGCAGATTAAAACTGTGTGCCCGACCGAGACTCGCACTCGAGTGCGAGTCTCGGTTTTAATCTGCCAGGAATTTTCATATCAGCGCACACTCCGCTGCAGAGTGAAAATCTCATTCTGGAAACATCCCCAAGGCTGTGGCTAAGCCATGTCTCCGCAATATCCTTTCTTTCAGGAGTGCTAGTTCTGCAAGGTTCGCAGGAGAGCTTCTGTAAAGTTTGGAAGGTAGGAGACGAGGTACTGGCAGAAGTAAAGCTGTGAGTACCGGGCGTGAGTCGTGCTTCGGTAGCTCAGTTGGTAGAGCACTTGCCCGCGAAAGGCAAAGGTCCCGAGTTCGAGTCTCGGTCGGGCACACAGTTTTAATCTGCCAGGAAGTTTCATATCAGCGCACACTCCGCTGCAGAGTGAAAATCTCATTCTGGAAACATCCCCAAGGCTGTGGCTAAGCCATGTCTCCGCAATATCCTTTCTTTCAGGAGTGCTAGTTCTGCAAGGCTCGCAGGAGAGCTTCTGTAAAGTTTGGAAGGTAGGAGACGAGGTACTGGCAGAAGTAAAGCTGTGAGTACCGGGCGTGAGTCGTGCTTCGGTAGCTCAGTTGGTAGAGCACTTGCCCGCGAAAGGCAAAGGTCCCGAGTTCGAGTCTCGGTCGGGCACACAGTTTTAATCTGCCAGGAAGTTTCATAAATCATAATTATTTAACATCTTTACCTTGCTTGCATGAAGACTTCTGCTTCCAAGTTCAGTACATTGACATACCTACATTTATCTAACACTTGGTGGCTTCACACAGCACACCACAAAAACTGCCCACGCCATCGTCTTTCCGTCACGGACAGCTACCTACAACTGTGCGCCAAGCGCTCTCTTACCCCACCACTATAATAATCTCAGACCAGAAGCAGTATCTCTGGGTCTGCGGTCTTACACAGTCAGCGATATAAAGCCTATCAAAGACATACATCGTTTATAGTACCATATTCGGGTGCCACATAAAAATGTGCCCCAGTAGAAGTCTTTGAATATGTTTCACAGTACCGAAGATGAACAAACGCTCATAGCTTTTCAGAACAATTTTTTACGAGACTTTTTTTCTTGTTTTGGCCCTTATTACCTTCTCTGAAAGTTGCCTACCCTACTGCCTTATCAACAACAATACCAGCAAGTGTAATCCACTGTCAGGAGTATTAGAACGATTTTCTCATATAACTTCCGACCCGGTCGTTTCCAAACCAGGGTATCCTTATCTCAAAGTGATAGATTTACCCTTGCTCATCATCTCTGAAAGTTTGCAAATCATGACGGATCACCTTGTATAAGGATTTACAACTTGCCATTGGTGTATATGTATATGAAATTACATTGACAGTACCATATCACCTGCGTGCTTCACTTCTTTGGTCAGGAAGTGTACTTCTGAAAGGATTCCTTAATTATTCTCGGCAAATCTGTCGAATGAAATCTTTGCCTCGGAGTGAGGTTGCGGAAAGGTCACCACTTGTGAGCCTCTGGCGAAGTGTCTGAGTCCTGTTGGACTTTCCGTCGCGTGACTTGAAGTCTCAACCCCAATCATGCCAGAATCCACAAGCTCTTAGCGACGTGCTGTGCGGGAGACAAATCATGCGTCTTATTACTCCACAGATTTAGCTGGAAACGTTTATTATATTACTCGTTTCTTCTATTATTCCTCTGCCACAGTTCCAGCTTACTGATATATTTGGCTGAAAAGGAAAAAGTCCCACAGTAGCCTGCCGACCTCTCATGAGTAGGGAAAGAAACACGTGAAAAAAGTTTTCGAAAAGACCACATAACATTTGAATTTACATTCAATACTAAAAACATCTTTTTTTCAGAGAAATAGCTCTTGCTATTACAACTCTTCAATTTATATAATATTTACTTCTTCATTTTGATGCTCATATATCCATTCTGTTTACCTCATCTTTCAGATACTTAGCCTCTGTGACAGAATTTAAATGTCATAGGCAAACCCAAAAGTTTTATTTCTTCTCACTGAAACTTCACTTTTTTGCCGGATTTCTTCCTGGTTTCGTTTACTACTCGCTCCATGTATAGATATATTAACATCGGTGGTAACTACATCTCTGTCTCACTCCTTTTTCAACTAAGGATTCCCTTTTAGGGATGGGTGTGGCTGATTTTATTGACACCAAAGTTGGGGTACATCTCCACTTTGGCATCTAAAGGGGGGCAGAGTTTAGATTTGGCACATGTTAAGAAAGATTGAACTCCAGATTTAATCTTTAAATCTTTTTGTGTTTCGACATTACTGTCAAAAGAAGTGTGGCTGCATGAAATGTAAAATGTTTATTTGACACCACAAACGGTCAAGCTACAGTCACTAAAATTATTAATGAAGTTTTCTAGGTTTGTGATTGCGTTTGAAAATGACTCAGTGCGTCGAAACTAGTTATGTAACCTTCAAAAAATTTCATTGTTTTAGTGACTGTGGCTTGACGAACGTTTGTGGTGTCAAAGAAACCCTTTAAATCTTTTTTTTTTTTTTTTGCAAAATGTTAGGTGGACATCACGATTTTAAGTTGGTGCACAGTGATGGCTGACAGCAAGGGAACGTCCTTGGCTGTTCTGTCGTGTTCCCCATGCGTCTCTTCAGGATTTGCCTCAATAGTGAATACAACGTATTTAGTGCAGAGCTTCGCGCCGCCTTCAAGGCAGTGGAGCAATGTTTTCATTGGAGACTGTCATTTCGTTGTTAAGTCAAAGAGCCATACAACTGTAGGAGCAGCAGTGGCTGGCTGTGAGGTGCAGTAAAACCGACTATCGGGATGTGACACCTCTGATTAGGCCAGTGGGATGGAGTTACCCTATCTCCAAAAACGATTCTGTCTCCCAACACAACGATACATGCTTGTCGCATACAACTCATTATACGGCACATTTTGACAAAACGTAACGTGTGATGAAAGGCCAGAAGAAAATTTAGATTGGCATCTGCCATTTATATTACCTGATAATGAGACGAGTGTGATCGAACTCCTTTAAGATTTGCTGTACATTCTGGGCTCCAGACTAAGATTGGTGAGCTTGGAGTTAAGAACGAGAAATCCGTTTAGTCAGCAGAAAAGGAGGCGGTCACTCTTTATTGGCACCCCCAAGACGCCGTGCTCTTAGTTTTACTCGGTTACAGGCAGAACCAGCACAGTAGACGGAAAAGCGAAAATTAATTTAACGCAAGACAATCCGTGTTCAGTATGACAACGCTCCAGTCCTCACAATGACAGTCTATAGTGTTCAGACTGGTCCTCATTTACACTCCTGATTTAGAACAAGGAACATTTATCCTATTTCGTATAACATTGCTAGACAGAAAGAAAATGGCTCGAGGGCAGTGTCTTCATCTCTACGTAAGTGCTGCAAATTACGTTCATTTGAACCTGCTCACTGTATTCATTTTTATTCTATAATTTTGCTTTCTACGCGTTCCACCATTACGAAATTTACTATTATACTGAAGGAAAACCACCCAAAATCTAAGACAGTGTTTGAGAATTTTCAGATGCATTTGTGATATTCGTCGGTGATAGTGCTTGACTAATATACCAGACAGAAATAACAGGCATCACAAAACAGACGATGTAAATGGGTGCAAAACGAAAATCCGTATGCCTCTTATTTAGGAACCTCCACTGCGATATATAGATAGCATCAATTAGAGAACATATTCTTTAGCTGCAATATATGTATCGAGTGTTAAATTATATAAGAACTGGGTTAGACAAGTTCCTTTGGGCAGAAGATATTTATCGTAGGCGACCGTATATACGACCCACGAGCCGAAATAATGGCGACGTAAATGCTGAACACACTTTCGGAGATGAGTTCTTAGCTGTCATAAACACAACGCCTTCCGTAAACAACCGGAACGTGTTCAGGCAAACATTCGCCTCGCCGTGCTCTGCTCTGACTTATTTACGGTCGGACGGGAAGAGTCGAACGTTGTGACTGAAGAAATCGTCGTCACTTAAATAATAACTGGAGCAGAAAAAGAAAGAGATGCCGAAGTAAATATATCGTCGTCAGCATGTTTTGTGTCTGCTGGGCAGCGGACTTTGTCGAATGATCTGTTTCGACTTCCCTTTGTCCGAAAGCAACATGCGATATCTCTCGCCCTCCACGGATTCTCCTTTGAAGTCAGCGGACGGCGATTAGCGAGGGCACTGTGAACCCTCCTCCTCTCTCCCATTACACATGGAAAGTAAATAAATGAAGCCGGAATTGAGCACGAGCTATAAATCGCCTCACAGTGGCAAACACAGGCCACAGCTGACGAAACACGCTGGCAGCGAAAACCCCTAAAATTTATAAGTTTTGATCCAGTTGTAGTGTAGATTTTGGGTGTAGTGGGGTACTGGAAAGGGGGGGGGGGGGAGGGGGGTGGGTAGCGCATGCCTGGGCTCAATGTAACAGGTGAGAACTGATTTATTAAGCAAAAAATTCTTGTTACTAGCAGACCAATAATACCATAACTTTGAAGCAGAACTGATTCTGCAGCATCATTTAGTTTTTGAAAGCAAGGCTAAAACAAAATAATGCCTTCAATGCAATAAGCAGAACTAAACCAAAGCCTGCCGGAGTGACCGAGCGGTTCTAGGAGCTACAGTCTGGAACCGCGCGACCGCAACGGTCGCAGGTTCGAATCCTGCCTCGGGCATGGATGTGTGTGATGTCCTTAGGTTAGTTAGTTAGTTCTAAGTTCTAGGGGACTGATGACCTTAGATGTTAAGTCCCATAGTGTTCAGAGCCATTTGAACCAATTAAACCTAAGCCTTTGTCCGAAGCCATAGAATTAGGCAAGGACAGTAAGAATTACAAGAAAAAATAATTCAAATGTGCGTGAATTCCTAAGGGACCAAACTGCTGAGGTCATTGGTCCATAGGCTTACACTCTACTTGAACTAACTTAAACTAACTTATGCTAAGAACAATAGCCGGCCGGTGTGGCCGTGCGGTTAAAGGCGCTTCAGTCTGGAACCGCGTGACCGCTACGGTCGCAGGTTCGAATCCTGCCTCGGGCATGGATGTGTGTGATGTCCTTAGGTTAGTTCGGTTTAATTAGTTCTAAGTTCTAGGCGACTGATGACCTCAGAAGTTAAACAGCATAGTGCTCAGAGCCATTTGAACCATTTTTTAAGAACAATACACACAAACACACACACACACACACACACACACACACGCACACATATATATGTCCGAGGGAGGACTCAAACCGGCTTGAGGGGCCGCGCAATCCGTGACATGACGCCTCAAACTGTGTGGCCATAACAATTACAGTATATACGCCTCTGTCACAGATAGAAAACAAACCACCGGACAAAAAATTCCGCCCCTGGACTTGACAACCGCCTGTTTTCGGTCAGGAAATAAGTCCACAAGGTTGTGCAAGTCCATTGAATCCAGGTCAAGACATTTGCTGAGGATATGATCGCGCAGTTCCACCACATTGCGGGGAGGCTGCTGTCTGCGTTTTACCCGTTGTTCCATCACGTCCAACAGATTTTCTATGGGGGTACAAATTGTGTCAGATGTTTTAACTGATCAGCGAAACTTGCTACATATTCCAGTGCGTTAATGCGGAACCAATATATACTGAAAACAAAAAAAAAACAAAAAAAGTTGTTCCAGTTTTGACCATCAGGTGCAAATCTGGCGCTGTGAATGCGGGGAAGACGTATAGAAATGTTTCCATATGTACTTTATTAGGAACGGTACGTGGTCGTAAAAGGTCTAGCAAGTGAGAAAGCCAAAATATTGGTTTTATTATTAGCCGCTACTAACAGTTTGTTTAATAAGAGCATAGGAGGCGTCGGCAGCATGTTGTACAGTGACAGAGCGGCACCTGGTGCAACGCTGTCTCAACCGACTGGGTGGGGCAGGAAACTAGACTTATCACGAATTATAAAATAATGACACAAATTATTTATGTTTTTTGTTAGTCGCCTGGCAAAATCAGATTTAATAGTTCCAAATAACAATGTCGTTGTTGTTGTTGTGGTCTTCAGAGACTGGTTTGATGCAGCTCTCCATGCTACTCTGTCCTGTGCAAGCTTCTTCACTTTCCGGTACCTACTGCAACCTACATCCTTCCGAATCTGCTTAGTGTATTCATCTCTTGGTCTCGCTCTACGGTTTTTACCCTCTAACACTCAATTGGTGATCCCTTGTGTAACGTTCCCTGGCAAAACACACACTATTAATAAACTAAAATTTAATTGTACTATATACGCCGCTATGAAGCAATTTGCATATACTGTAATTATTTAACAAAAAATATTATTTAATTTTGTGTAAGGACATTCGTTACTATTGTAATACTTTCTGTAGTAATATTCTCGATGTATTTATGATTGTAATATTTCTATACTCATAATGTAATTACGAAATGTGTCAATATCTGCGATAACAAAAATGTAAAATACAGCCGCAGATTGCAAAGAGACAATAACGGTTGATAGTGATATAAATAGGAATACATAGTGTGCTTTCTTTGTCTTCTTCCTCGAGAGCTGAGAGAGAGAGGAACCTGTGACGTAGCATGAATGGGTAGACTTCATCTGTCTGTATCTAGATTTAGCCGCCATTAGAGGAGAAATTACAAAGTAATGTAAGTTGAATTATTGTTGTGGTCTAAATACATTTATCAAAAGTGTGTATTACTAATGTAAATTAGCTTGCCCATGTCATCTATAATATTTCTTTAAAGAATTTTCAGCATTTTTAGCTGGTGTTGCTGGGCTGTGCCGCGACCGAACGATTTGCAGCGGCGGCACATTTAAAAAATTGTTCCGCTAAGAAAAATTAACCAAACCCGTCAATCGGGAGCAGATAAAAATTAGCAGTGAATTAAGTAAATGTTTTTCTTTACAGCGATCCTGAGACTGACGGAATTTATTACTAGTTTCACATTTGTGCATTCATAGGCGGATAGTTAACGCTGAAGTTTAACAA
Source organism: Schistocerca americana (assembly GCF_021461395.2). Lineage (NCBI taxonomy): Eukaryota > Metazoa > Arthropoda > Insecta > Orthoptera > Acrididae > Schistocerca > Schistocerca americana. Next base: position 318,911,815 of record NC_060121.1, on the reverse strand, counting down.
TTTGTTGGTTCTTTCAAATAACTTAAATGTATAGTGAAGTGTGTTTTATCAATGATAATTAAACGTCGGCTTGGCAATATTTAACCATTTTCTGCTAATAGAGACAGTCTTGTGTTCCATAGCTAACGCCGGGAAAGAATTCAGTAAAAATATTTAAAAAAAACCACTGTATTTAGAAAATGTGTGCCAAGGCCGAATTATGTAAAAGATTTAATTCTCAACTAAATGTTCTTAATCAGTTAATATGAATTTATCAGCATGAGAGGGTTGACTAAGTTCACGTAATTGTAAATGTGCTTAATTCTGTCTAAATGAATTTTTATTACCACACGTAAATAAGGGGTTCGACAACAAAGTTCGTTCGTACAGACTGAAAGAAAAGCAATTAACTGAAAACAAATTTAAAAAAAGGTAACATTTGAAAACAAAATCATTTCATTATATATATATATATATATATATATATATATATGTATAATGAAATGATATAATGAAATATATATATATATATATATATATATATATATATATATATATATATATATATATATAACGCCAGTATCGTGGGTGAAATCAGTGTACTGGCTAACAGGATGGAACAATTAGAAATTGACACAAGTCAAGCAATTGAGCAGAAAATGTCCGAACAAGTGCACAAAATTGAAAACCAATTTATAAAAAAAATAGACGAGAAGGTGCACACCGCAATTGAGGCCAAAGACTTGGGATCCAATGCGGAAGTGCAGGACCTAAAAAAGGCGGTGCACACTGACATTCCGCTGTGGCATATATGTATATATGTGTAGCTGTCAGATTGACAGATTCGAACCCAGAATAATACCAATAATATGAGACCCTGAGAACTTTATTTTCAAACCAGTGTTATCAAAGAGAATAATGCACCCAGTAGTGACCCGAGGGCACCATGGGAGGCAAACTTATTGCAAATTTAAGTAACGCAAAGTTACGTACAAAGAAGCTTCAATTGAAGCATGTGCAGATCCAATCAGTAAAAAAGAGCTAGCCTGATGCACTCCAAGTCAATTTTAGCCTACAGAGACTACACTGTAGTTACGTAGGACCTTGCAAGTAAAGTGAGACATGATTTCAAAGGAGTTATTGAACAATATGCCTGAATCCGGCTGGAATGCACAAATAAGATCTACTCGAACATAAATATAGATGATTTTTGGACAAACTAATACGAAGTTTTAATATTTGTTACCATGTACGCAATTATCACGCACCTTGATAAAGAGCAAACAAAGAAGTTACCAATGTGCTGTTACAAAAAGTTGCACAACGGACGTTGTAATTGAAAAAATTTAAACAAAAGTGCAGTATTGTGTGGCACCGGAAGGTCCAACAATGATAGGCATATAAGTACAGCAGTGAAAAATTGCGACTGCGAGACAGAACAGGCAACCAATGTTAGCGAAACAAACAAATGTCACTCCAAAATAGTGATTGAAGAAAGCCTGATTAAAAACCGACATTTTCAGATCTTTACAACGGAGAAGAAATCTGTTCACTCTGTAGTGTTTATCAAGGGATTTAGAAACATTTTGCCTACCGTTTGGAGTCATACACAGTCGTTGTGTCTTACATACAAGGAGCTGCTGCATTATGGGCAACCGAAGCAGCTGACAGTTGCGACACATACGAGCAATTTGAAAAGGCATTCTTGGCCAAATATTGGTCAACATGTATTCAGGAGAGATTACGGAAAGAGATATATAATCCAGAGCCGTATTCTCCACGATTAGGCAATTTGCGAAAATATTTTGAGAAATACATTAATAAGACCCGTTACTGGGACGAGCAGATTTCATCCCGGGATTTGATCAGACTTTTGAAATCACACTTGCCGATACACGTAAAGGAAAAACTTATACACGTACCAGAGAACGACATGGAACATTTCTTGTCTGTTCTGGACTCAATTGACCTGATTCAGGAGGATGTTAAGGCAGCCTCCGAACAGGCTAGAAGTAACGGAAACGGTTACAGAAATGGTCGAAATAACACGCCTCCACCAAATAATGGAAACGGCGGAGGTAACAATAGGAGACAAGATTATGTACAAAACGGGAATAGAGGTAGATACCGGAACGGCAATAGTCCACCGGTGAATAATGACCGGAAAAGGAGGTCTGATGACCTATATGAAACAGGCTCACCAAGCAATAGTAGATGGAAAAATGCCAGGGGGCCGTGGAACACCAATACCTATAACGACGCAAACCGAACTTGGCCACAGAACCAGAGGCCCAGTCCGGACCGGCAAAACAGTGAAAGATATGACAATAACCGACCACCACCACAAAGTGCGCCAATTGCGCAACCGTGGCGGCCGACGCAACACAACTTACACATAGTGGAGGTCAGCGACACAGAGCAGCCACACCCATCCACCTGTAATAATCCAACAAACTAGATTCAGCCGAGATACGCTCTCCATCGTCGGCTGAGGTTTGGAGTGAGAGCAGCCCGACACAGAACAAAACATCGGGAATCTGTATCCTCAGGTATAATGACGGGATACAGATGGGACATGAATTAATAACTGAACCGCCCACGTGCATAAAGGAGCACAAAGATAAAGTACAAGAGATAATAGAGGTTAAAATTAACAATACTGATGTGCAAGCAATCGTAGATACAGGTGCTACTGTCAGTGTCATGAGTATGGACTTATTCAGAGTACTGGGGAAAGAAAAGCGTATGCTGACTTTTCCTGTGAACAATTGCAAAGTCACTGGAGCCATCAGTGCACAGCGACAAATAATTAAACTCCAAGTGCGGGTAGAGATGTATATAGGGGGAGAAGCCATAGCGTGCTCATTCCTGGTAGTAAAGGGTTTAAAGGTAGCCTGCATTTTGGGGGTAGATTTTTTGAGAGAAAGGGACGCAGTAATTGACCTTTCTCGGGGAAAATTAAGTTTGATGAACGCGGGTAGGAGGATAGAATTGTCCATGCTCAGATCTGAAGAGGTACCTGTGCCTAATTGTAATGCTATTAACATAAAATGTAGGAATCAGTGGATACTACATTTAGACAATCATTCTCTAGGACAAAATCTCTATTATCCAGAAGTACAAAGTGATCAATTAAAAGCAAATGTGGACGCACTTGTGAACAAAGTATCACAGTCCGAAAATTTGAACTCAGTGCAACAGCAGGATTCGGTACAGTTATTATCTAACTATGCAAATGTATTTTCAGAACGACCAGGAATTGTTAAGGGGTATCAATACAATATCGAGGTGAAGCCTCACAAAACCTACTGTCGAGCCTCATACTCCATTCATTAATCCAAGAAGGAAATAGTAGCTATCTCTTAGCAGATCCCCAATCAGGGAGAGTACGGGGACTGTATCCGCGTAAGGATGTGAAAATATTCCTACAGTAAATGACTAATAGTCCTATGTGTTATGTGTAAAAAAAGGTACACCATTCTTTTGAAAATGAATGAACATTAATGATGTGTGATCTGTAGAGATAATGTACTAGTGTAGAAGTATTTAGTTATAAGAACATGATCGACTTTCTTTTTTGTTTATGAATATTTGTGTTATGTCTTCTTTTAATTAGTGTTAGCTTAAACATGCCATAAATGTCTGGACAGATAAACTGATTAGTGCAATTATTTATAGTGTTAAATTGTGACAGAGATCAGTCAGGAGGAACATTTTAGTAGTGATTAGTTTGTGTACTGCACAATATTCTATATGTGTGTCAAACTTGAAATATTTCTTGGTACAATCTTTTCTATTATATATATATATATATATATATATATATATATATATATATATATATATATATATATGTGTGTGTGTGTGTGTGTGTGTGTAGCTGTCAGATTGACAGATTCGAACCCAGAATAATACCAATAATATGAGGCCCTGAGAACTTTATTTTCAAACCAGTGTTATCAAAGAGAATAATGCACCCAGTAGTGACCCGAGGGCACCATGGGAGGCAAACTTATTGCAAATTTAGGTAACGCAAAGTTATGCACAAAGAAGCTTCAATTGAAGCATGTGCAGATCCAATCAGTAAAAAAGAGCTAGCCTGATACAGTCCAAGTCAATTTTAGCCTACAGAGACTACACTGTAGTTGCGTAGGACCTTGCAAGTAAAGTGAGACATGATTTCAAAGGAGTTATTGAACAATATGCCTGAATCCGGCTGGAATGCACAAATAAAATCTACTCGAACATAAATATAGATGATTTTTGGGCAAACTAATACGAAATTTTAATATTTGTTACCATGTACGCAATTATCACACACCTTGATAAAGAGCGAACAAAGAAGTTACCAATGTGCTGTTACAAAAAGTTGCACAACGGACATTGTAACTGAAAAAACTTAAACAAAAGTGCAATATTGTGTGGCAGAGACAGACAGTGACTGTTAAACCTGCAGCAATACGTCACGAGGTTGTTTTGAACAAGCAATAAGAAACTGTATCTTTGCCGTGTGTGCAAGTGGACAAGGAACTAGCACGACACGAACAGTGAGCCGATAACAGACGGTGGACCAAGTTAGTGTCAAACTATAACTCTTTGTGTGTCAAGGGACGCCTGGAAAGCGCATTGACCACAGAGATACATTTTGCCCTAAGGTGAAAACTTGCGTGTGACTAATGACAAGTCATGACATGGTGAATAAATATTGTTGCCCATAAAACATGTTACTGTGACAACGAAACATTGTGCAAACCAGACTAGTGAAGGCCTACTGAATAATAACTGCCAATAACTTGTGTGCTTTCTTTCCCACAGCAGGAAAAATGCCCATAAGGATAGTACACTGTTTGTGAACTTGTTGCATGTTTGCTGGAGCACGGCAAGATGATGTCTCATGGGCGAGCTGATATACAACGCGCATCCGGCTACCTCAGCCATGCAGCGGCCGCAGCAGCCCGTAGCAGACCAGACAGCCACATGCCTCTCCGCGCCGTAGCTGTCAACACCGGGGGCATTTCTCCATTCGTCAAAAATTTCGGTTTTTCACACCATAAATTTATTCGGCTACTTTCGTCTCTAATAAAGGTTCCACCATTTTTTGGATCTTTACTATTTCTGAATTGAATCTCTCATTAAAATCATTGTTCTGCCAATGTACAGTGACCAAATTGGAATTTATGCTGCCTATTTCGGTTTTCATCTCTTCAATTTTATTATTCAAAGTGCCTTACTTCTTTTTACTTTGTCAATCCGTTGACTGATTTTTTTCATTCTGTGTTTTCATTTGGTTACTAAGTTTTGCCTTAATTGGGCTATTAATATTACGACCCTGTATCTTGATATGATTATTAATAGTACTTGCCTGTGGTTTCATTTGGCTGTTAAGACCTCTAGCAATGCTAACCATATGGCTACTTTGAGCTTTCATCTGAGCAGTCAAAATTTTTAATAATTCCTGTAATTTCAGTGTTTTTTTACTACCCTGCTCCATCACATCATCTTGTGATTCCATCTGTTGTGCTTTTGTTGGCTTTGCCCTTATTTGCGGTGGACTCAACAAAATGGTACAAATGGCTCTGAGCACTATGGGACTTAATTTCTGAGGTCATCAGTCCCGTAGAACTTACAACTACTTAAAGCTAACTAACCTAAGGACATCGCACACATCCATGCCCGAGGCAGGATTCGAACCTGCGACCGTAGTGGTAGCGCGGTTCCAGACTGTAGCGCCTAGAACCGCTCGGCCACATCGGCCGGCTGGACTCAACACTTCGATTCATTCGCATAAGCTCTATCTTATACATGAGCTACCTCATTTGTTCCATCCACTGGGTCCTGTTTTATCTGTAACAGGCATATAATCTGAATTCGATCGTTCACAGACGCATGATTTTCCACGTAAGTCTGTTGCTGTGCTGTAGGGCCACCTCTATTGCATACATTTCAGTATCTGAAGTCGGGCTCCATTGATGTTTATCGGTACGTCATGTACTCTGCCATTGTGCTCGCTGTGAATGTCTGCTGTTTTGTATTCATTTTAATAATCAATATGAGTTACATCCCCTTAATATTGTCAACTGCTGTTCCTTATCGAATTTTATGCAAGCTCGTGCCACTGGACCTTCAGTGCCCATAATACGTGTGTTTTGCGCCTATTATTTATGCTGCGGTCTTTATTTTATTGTAGGCACCCTATCAACAGGAGCAGCGCCAACAGCAGCAGCTCCAACGCATACTCCTATACCATCAGTTAAACATTCCTTACCCCTAGTCATCCCACAGCCTCCCTTCCACAGCCAGCCGAAACCTATCTGAAACTAACAAATGCCAAAGTACCAGTGATCGTCAGGATAAAACTAACAGGACCGAACTAACACTCCCAGATACAGACGACATGCAGGTCGAAATCATCCCAGAACAGCAACAACTAGTACATTCATCTTCCTCTTTGCTCGGCAGATGTGACCACAAATTTCTCAAACCCCAAAGGCAGTACTACCTCACATCCGGCGCTACGTGTCAGCAACCCAAATCCAACAACTCATTCCTAGGAGAGATTATATCGTTATTAAAACTGGCCATCTTCATTCCCACTCATCCCTCCTCCGAATTGTTCCCTGTTTTGGCGGAAATGCTACCATTACAACCCTTAGATACAGTCCGCCTTAACAACCCCAACTTCCACAATGACCTCCCACATCCACAGCGGTGATCTAAAAGGATCGAAAAGGTCAACCTAGAGCACACTGACGTAGAGATCGAAAGTGAACTCAACTCGCAACTGGGAATCAATGAGCGCAAGGTACTTCACATTCAAGGTGATAATGGACATCACTTCTTATTACGAGTGTTCTCTGAATCACCCGACAACACGGACATACTTCTAAAACATGGGGCCTTGCTTTACCATAGAGAGCTTCCAGTAGAAGCATCTCGATCCACTACACAAACGTACGGATATCACTGATGCCGCCAATATAGTGACCATCTGACGGAACGTTACAGAAACCCTTCTACGTGCCCTCACTGCAAGAAAAATCACCTTGGAGTGATGGTACTATTAGTAATAAAGTAAACTGCACCTATTTAAAAGAAAACGATCACCAACCTAAAGAGGCAAAGTTGTAGCAAGTACTAGCATTTTTCAAACAGAAAGTTAATCATTGGTATATATTTTACTTGACACTGAAATTATGTGTTCCAGGCAGGATACAAGTCAGTAACACACTTTAGACAGCAGTGTACGAGTGGTTTGACATCAAAAACACAGAAATAATATTAAACGTTTTTGAAACATCTGGCTCTCAATAGCATTTACAATCTGTACATTATAGCAGGACAACTGATGACCGTTACAGACAATTAATGACGGAATGTGGAGGACCAATAACTTAGACATGACTACCTTCTATTAGTTTAATTATTGAACAATTACTGTCACTGAAGTGGTTTTCTGATAGTTATATCCGCTGTTCTGATTACAGTTTGTTTTCTTATGGAATATTCACTTCTGTAACCTAAATAGAACACAAATGAAACATGTTGTCCCTGGACCTGTTACAGTATGACCAATTGTAGCCGGTTACGCATTAGAGTACAGAAATGTTATACGGTTTGTAGTTACTTTACATTAGTACTGTTATTATAATATGGAAAGCAAAACTGCTTCAACAACTAGAATGGGGGGCCATACAACTAATCTGTCACTAGACTCAGATCAAGACTGAACATTTTACTCAAAACAAACATGAGAAACACTATTTACTAAAAACATTTTAAAATACAAACATTATTACAAATCTTTATCGTTATTATTTCTTATGCCGGACATTCAAATTTGCTAGCTGGTAACTACTATGAATGATCACAGTTTTGTGCAGATAACTTTGATACTGCAGTGAGACGTTAATAAGAATAACATTTCAGCAAAGCGCTTCAGATCTTTTCTGTGTAATTGCAATTTTCTCTGAGAAACACGAGGAGTACTTCAGGAACAAGACTCACTGAAAGCCACAGAAATCTATGACTCCACAAAAGTTATTCAACATTATTAAAGAAAGCAATTACTTTTCAGTTCAGTAAAATAGGATGATCGTAAGCACTAAAGGTCTTGGAAAGGGTGCTGCCTAGGTAAATGACTAAGGATTAAAATATGGCTCTTCAACAGAAATTTTAATCGAAACAACGCTATTATTTGGATAATAAACCAAATAAATTGTTCTTGCAGTTTTACAGTACTCAGCTGGCTATTTGGGACGAAGGTGGTGGCTGTGGCGATCTTCTATAGATAGGTGGCAGAATCGTAATGGCTATTGCTGTATAACAAGCTCTGAAAATTCTGTTCTTAGCGTTGGATTTCCTTATCTCAGTGGTAAGCAATGAATTCCATGAATTATAAGCCAGAATTAATACAAATTCAAGGCCATATTAAATAATATTGCTGCTCTTCTGGCCTCATTCAGCACAAAAGAAGCGAAAAATTTACTTGCTGACCACTAAGTAACTCTTGCCACAAAAGAGCCGTGTTGTTCGACTGCGAAATCCACCTTTTCTGTTCCCGCCAAGCCAGTTTCGTTGCAGAGGGACTTTCCTCCAGGTTTTACATCATTACAAACATACTTTCCATTGCATATGAACTAAAACTACAAATATTTTTAACTTTTTCATACTTTTTCAGAACATTACTTTCGAAATTACATACACACATTAATTATATCGCAACAAAACATTTACATAGAGTGACATCAAAGAACATGGTGATACAGATATCACGTTAAGCATAAGCTGAAGAAGAAATTACGTAAGATAAGCATGAGTACTGTCAATGGTAGTGTTACACATGCCTCATAGTTCAGTAACGTTTCTACATCTACATCCACATCTACATGGGTACTCAGAAAATCACATTTAAGTGCCTGGCAGAGGCTTCATCGAACCACCTTCACAATTCTCTATTATTCCAATCTCGTATAGCGCGCGGAAAGAATGAACACCTATATCTTTCCGTACGAGCTCTGATTTCCCTTATTTTATCTTGGTGGTCGTTCCTATGTAAGTCGGTGTCAACAAAACATTTTCGCATTCGGAGGAGAAAGTTGGTGATTGGAATTTCGTGAGAATATTCCGTCGCAACGAAAAACGCCTTTCTTTTAATGATGTCCAGCCCAAATCCTGTATCATTTCTGTGATACTCTCATATTTCGCGATAATACAAAACGTGCTGCCTTTCTTTGAACTTTTTCGATGTACTCCGTCAGTCCTACGTGGTAAGGATCCCACACCGCGCAGCAGTGTTCTAAAAGAGGATGGACAAGCGTAGTGTAGGCAGTCTCCTTAGTAGGTCTGTTACTTTTTCTAAGTGGCCTGCCAATAAAACGCAGTCTTTGGTTAGCCTTCCCCACGACATTTTCTGTGTGTTCCTTCCGATTTAAGTTGTTCGTAATTGTAACACCTAGGTATTTAGTTGAATTTACGGCTTTTAGATTAGACTGATTTATCATGTAACCGAAGTTTAACGAGTTCCTTTTAGCACTCATGTGGATGACCTCACACTTTTCGTTATCTAAGGTCGATTGTCACTTTTCGCACCGTTCCGATATTTCTTCTAAACCGTTTTGTAGTTTGTTTTGATCTTATGATGATTTTATTATCTGCATACAACCGAAGACGGCTGCTCAGATTGTCTCCCAAATCGTTTATATAGATAAAGAACAACAAAGGGCCTATAACACTACCTTGGGGAACGCCAGAAATCACTTCTGTTTTACTCGATGTCAGGAATACGTCAGTGAGCCATCCATAACACCTCAAACAGTGTTGGACGAGAAAAAATTCCAATACATCAAAAGAGTACACACTTTATGCAAGCAGCAAGACAAAGAAAATCATTTCGTCACGTTTACGTAAGAATAACATCAGTTACATTTTACATACGTATGTCAAAAAAAATTGTTACATAAAACATCGTGTATCAATGGTTATACTCACATGAGAATGACTCATCCATAAGAGAGTAAATTGTACGTAAACGCAAGAGAGAAAACCTAATACAGACTTTTATTTAAATATTATGTACAATTTGTTCAGTATGTACTGACCCTCACTAGAACTTTAAGCGGTTTGTTTTACTTTGGTCAACCCATTTTACTGTAAACAAGAAGCCGGCCGTTGTGGCCGAGCGGTTCTAGGCGCTTCAGTCTGGAACTGCGCGACCGCTACGGTTGCAGGTTCGAATCCTGCCTCGGACATGGATGTGTGTGATGTCCTTAGGTTAGTTAGGTTTAAGTAGTTCTAAGTTCTAGGGGACTGATGACCTCAGATGTTAAGTCCCATAGTGCTCAGAGCCATTTGAACCATTTTTTTGTAAAGAAGAAAAAACATTTAAGGAAAGACTATTATTTTATAGGTAATATCGGTACTAGTTACATGAATGCGTAGTGTCTGTTCTTTCGGACATGTGTGAAACAACAGACACCACGCATTCATATAACTAATTCGCCTTGATCGATAATCCACCTTATTCAGTGCGGATGCACGAATTTGTCCGATCTCCTGCGGGAATCCCCTTGAGTAGCGAGCTCAAAATGGCTAATGGCTCTAAGCACTATGGGACTCAACATCTGAGGCCATCAGTCCCCTAGACTTAGAACTACTTAAACCTAACTAACCTAAAGACATCAGACACATTCATGCCCGAGGCAGGATTCGAACCTGCGACGGTAGCAGCAGCGCGGTTCCGGACTGAAGCGCCTAGAACCGCTCGGCCACAGCGGCCGGTTGAGTAGCGAGCAAGGAGGACACGCATATGAACTGCGGATAGCTGGCACTGGACGGGAATGTGGGTCTGCCGAGATGCGTACCAAGATAGTAGGTGCAACTGCGATGAATACTGTGTTCCGGTGGCGCAAGTGGTGAACGCGATTGCCTACTAAGTAGAATATCCTAGGTTCGAATCCTGCCGCTGATTTCCCGTAATGCCCCGATGCAGCTGACATCAATAATTCTTTTCCCTTCCTTTCTCCCCCCACCAACTTCAGTTTACATACAATTGATACTAACGTTACAGATGCGTAGTATATTTGTGTGCTATCAGAATACTTTCTGAAGTTTTTGGATACAAAGAAGTTGCCTACAAGTGCCGTGCGGTCTAACGCAAGACTTTCCGGGCGGGAAGGAGCGCCGGTCCCCGGCACGAAGCCGCTCGGCGGATTTGTGTCGAGGTGCGGTGAGCCGGCCAGTCTGTGGATGGTTTTTAGGCGGTTTTCCATCTGCCTCGGCAAATGCGGACTGGTTCCCCTTATTCCGCCTCAGCTAGACTATGCCGGCGATTGCTGCGCAAACAAGTTCTCCACGTACGTGTACACCATCATTACTCTACCATGCAAACATAAGGGTTACACTCGTCTGGTGTGAGACGTTTCCTGGGGGGGGGGGGGGGTCCACCGGGGGCCGAACCGCACAGTAACGCTGGGTTCGGTGTGGGGCGGCGGAGGGGTGAAGTGGACTGCGGTAGTCGTCGTGGGGTTGCGGTCCACTGCGGCTGCGGCGGGGACGGCGCCTCTCCGTCGTTTCTAGGTCCCCGGTTAATATAACATAACATAACATACCTAAAAAATAAGATACATGGCACTTAGAAGCTCTTCCATTTTCGCTTGTTGTGTACATAGTTCCACGTAGTCAGCGCGTACACAACTTTCCCAATAGAGCGCGCCCCACCAAGCACAACAGCTCAGGCGCAGCGCCCGTCCGTCTCCGCACTACGAGATGGCGCTGTCTTAGAGACGGACCAAATTCTGCTTCCGCCGATCCGCGTATTAATATGTAACGCAGCCAATGAGATTGCTGCTAACGTAGAATCTTTTCTCCTCGCGGATCACACTTGCGCAGTGATACCTGAACGCGCGAGGTATTATAACGAGTGTACAGACCTCCGATTAGTCAGTCTGCATTAGTCTGCACCAGTCTATAGTCAAGTTTTAGTCTGCGCCTAATAAGGTTACCATATTCCTGTACATAGCCATGAAGAGAAATGTATAGACACTTTGTCAAGAATCAGAGATATGTGAGAATAAGATTAGTGTACCACGACCAAAGGAACTTCAGATTGTCAATTGTAAATAGCATCCAGAACCAAGTTAAGTCATTTTTATGCTTGTTATTATTTTAATAAATGTGTGTGAAAATGAATCAAGTTCTGTTTAAAGTTGGTCACCGTCAATCTGCTACTCTGAGCGTGCAAGTGGCATTTCTATCGTCTGATACTAAAATGTAGACTTTCACGGCCGGAAATATCATGTCCATTATAATTATCCGGGCTGTTATGCCGTGGTCGGTTGATGAATTCTGTGTCGATTCCCAACGTTTCGTCTCCGACTGCGGGAGACATCTTCAAGTGGGTCCGTAGCTCGATGGAAGGTCCAACACACCCACTGGCTCGCTACTGGCGAGCCAGTGGGTCGGAGACGAAACGTTGGGAATCGACACAGAATTCATCAACCGACCACGGCATAACAGCCCGGATAATTATAATGGACATTTCTATCGTGTGACTTAACGGCAGAAGATAAACACGCCACGATAAGACCACGAGACATATTGCTGACACTCGCCTACTTCGTTAGAACGACAAGTCAAATAATCTGATGGTGTGTGTACCGAAGGTCTTACAGTACGCACACCACTCCAGTGTACACGCGACGCTTCCGCAGCACGGCGCTGAGGCTTGTTTTCGCTGACAGACGGCACGCGCTGCACGCCTCTCCAGCCTCGCTGCGTCATCTGCTAAGGCTCAGCGATGTGGGTCACGACGGCCATCTTGCGACATCCGGGCTTCCAGCGGCCGCCTTATTTCTGGATCGCGTTTTCGATTTATTTACTCTGTTGCAAAGCAAACTGCGGGACCGGCCGGCGATGGCCCGCAGGCATCCGCCTCGGGCGCTTCTGTTCGCCCGCCGCGGCCGGCGGACGTGCCCGTAGATTGTTCGCGTGTCGCTTTTGTTTACGCACAGTGTGTGTGACGGCAGGAAACCGATCCTGGCTTTGCCGTCTGGCTCGGAAATCTATATTCTGGTGGCGAAAGAGGCGAAATGCGGCTGCTGCTTTGAATTATGCAGGGTAAACCCGAGACAACTATTCGGAGGTTATTCAGGGGTATTTTCCGAGTATTTTTGTATAACGGACCCGTGAATTCTGATGGCTCGTTGCAGAGTAATAACGTAATCATGGTGTATTCTTTTGTTGCTACAGTTACCTTTTGTATCTTAGAAAATATCTTAACAGCAGTGATGAAGCTCTTTATTGCATACGAGGCGTGGCTGTAAAATAACGGGGCTATTCCTGTAAAACATTTCATTTCAAAAACATAAAAAGCTCTAAAAGAAATACGGGACCCAAAGGAGGCAGCAGTTACTAAATGTGAAGAGTACGAACTTTAAGCCTAATATCACAAGCATCAAAAAGTCTCTTTAAAATAATTCTGAACAGAAATGAAGAGAAGGTGGAAATTTGGAAATTTGTGGTAAGGACTATGGAACCAAACTCCTGAGGTCATCGGTCCCTAGCCGCGTGGGATTAGCCGAGCGCTCTAAGGCTCTGCAGTCAGGGACTGTGCGGCTGGTCCCGGAGGAGGTTCGAGTCCTCCCACGGGCATGGGTGTGTGTTTGTTCAAAATGGCTCTGAGCACTATGCGACTTAACTTCTGAGGTCATCAGTCGCCTTGAACTTAAAATTAATTAAACCTAACTAACCTAAGGACATCACACACATCCATGCCCGAGGCAGGATTCGAACCTGCGACCGTAGCGGTCGCTCGGCTCTAGACTGTAGCGCCTAGAACCGCACGGCTACTCCGGCCGGCGTGTGTCTTTGTCCTTAGGATAATTTAGGTTACGTAATGTGTAAGCTTAGGGACTGATGACCTTAGCTGTTAAGTCACATAGGATTTCACACACATTTTAACATTTTTTTCATCGGTCCCTAGGCTTACGCACTACTTAATCTTACTTAAACTTACTTACGCTAAGGGCAACACACACATCCATGCCGGAGGGAGAGAACGTGGAGGATATGCTGGGTCAGGATCACTTTGTTTCAGAAGGGGATTGGTAACAAGAGAAACGATTCTGGCACTGAGTCTCCTTATCGAAAAGCAATTACAGAAAAATAAACCGACTTATATTGCCTTTGTAGAACTGGAAAAGGCATTTGATAATTTTATCTGGTAAGAGATGTTCAGAGTGCTGAAGAAAAGTGGGGTGAAGTACAAAGACATCCAAGATACTTAGTTTCTATAAGAATGAGGTGCCAATGTTTAGGAACTGTAACCAGGAACAAGAAGCAAATATTAGAAAAGGGGTAAGACAAGGATGTGCTCTCTCTCCTTTTATATTCAACGCTTACTTCCAGGAAGCTAGAGATCAATTTCAAGAAATTACTGAGGTGGGGATCAAAATTAATGGGCAGAAGATAGACATGCTACGTTATGCAGATGATATTGCTATAGTCACGGAGACAAAAGAAGATCTAGAGGAAGTCTTCGGAACAATAGAAAGGATTTTATGCAGTCAGTGTGGAATGAGAATAAACAAGAAAAAGATTAAAGTGATGGTTTGCAGTACAGGAGCAGAGTATGGACCTCTAAACTGGAAACGAGGAGCTGGAAGTGGTAGAGGAATTTACTTACCTGGGATGCAAAATCACAGGGAATGGTAGAAGCAGGAAAGAAATTGGCGTGCAGAATACAAAATACCAAAATTGCATTTAATCGGAGGAGGAACTTCCTCACCAGCAATAACGCCAGCCTGAAAAGTCAGTATCATGAAAGCTTTCATTTGGAGTGTAGCCCTATACGGATGTGAAACTTGGACAATGGGAACAGAAGAGAGAAGACGGCTAGAGGCACTGGAGATGTGGTGCTATAGAAGGATGGTGAAGATCAGCTGGAGAGACAAAGTAACAAATGAAGAGGTGCTTAGAAGAGTACAGGAAACCAGATCTCTGTGGAGGCACAAGAAGAGACAAACTTGTAGGCCACATCCTATGACACAACAACATCACTGGAACAATAGCAGAAGGAGCTATTGAGGGAAGGAATCGGCGGGGGCGACCAAAGATATCATACATGCAACAGATCATGAATGACGTTGGATGTAACACATACGTGGAAATGAAGAGGAAGGTAGACCGAAGATAGGAATGGCGCTTTGCTGCAAACCAACCTCAGGGTTGAATACCAAAAGAAGAAGAGTTTATTTATTGTCATCCTCAAAATACTCCCCTTCTCTGTTCCTACAACGCTCCTTCTAATTTTCCATTGATGGCAACAGTGACGAAAGTCTTTCTCTGTGAACTCCTTGACGATGCGTGTCGCTTTATCTTTCACTACTTAAACAGACTGAAATATTGTTACTTTTAATGTAGATTTGATCATGGGGAGTATATGAAAGTCACGTGCTAATAAGGTGGATCGTCAAACACTGGGATGCTGTATGTTGCTTTAAACCTCTCAACAAGCTATGCGATATGAACCCACTACTTGTTCTTCCACAATTCGGGTCGTGTTTTTTCTTTATTTTCTCATGGACCTGAGCAAGAACCTCAGGGAAGTAATGTTGATTAATAGTCTGACCTTCAGGAACCCAGTGAAGATATACAATTCCATGAATATCGAAAAAAATGATCGTTTTGAATCTTGGTTTGCCCGTTCGAGCTTATTTCGATTTCAGTGAAATTGCGCCCTTCCAGTGCAAGGACTAGCGCTTAGTTTCCGGATAATAAATGAAAATTGAAGATTAGTCATATATCACGACTCTTGCCGAAAGATTAGCATCATTTTCAATGGTATTCAAAGTGTCAGTACAAACATTTTAACGAGCTTCCTTTTGTTCTATCGCGAGAATTTTAGGCATCAGTTTCGCACACACTTTTGTTATGTTAATTCGGTTATGTAAAATTTTCATTATGCATTCGGTGTCAATTCCTACAGTTTCAGCAGTCAGTCGAATATGCAACCGACGGTCAGATCGGATTAGATTACCTACTCTCTCGAGGTTTGCATCTGTTTTTGATGTTGAACGGCGTTCCGAGCCCTCTCGCCGGAGGTTAGAGTCCTCCCTCGGGCATGAGTATGTGAGTTGTTCTTAGCACAAGTTAGTTTAAATTAGTTTAAGTAGTGTGTGAGACCAGGGACTGATGATCTCAGCAGTTTGATCCCTCAGGAATTCACACACATTTGAATATTCATTCCAAGCGTGAATCATCTTCGACTTCATCTCGGCCATCTTGGAAACGCTTCAACGGTTCAAAAACTCTCGTGGTTCATAAAAAACCTCCACCATACAATTCTTTTTATTAAAATATTGGTTTCGGTAGCAGTTTTTTCAAGTTTCATGTGAAACTTCACGACAACTCATTGCTCTATTACTGCACTTATCATATTTCCGACAAAACAAATTAACAGCTGTTACACGAACGTAGACCACGGCAACATTGATTTGTTAACAGACACTGGCGATGCCACATTCGACAGAGAAGGATTTATGCTTTACAGCTATTCGTCATTCACCTTTGGCGCCTGCGTACTTAGTCTGTGACAATATCATTCCCGTTATTTTATAACCACACCTCGTAGACAGCATGTGCATCGACCTACGCTTCGTCAGTAAATCTATCCATGCTGCTGTGCATCACTATTAACGTTTACGAAATCGAGCCATATTGAATGGAAGTTTTATGGGGAGGAGTAAAGTGCGTATTACTGTTGTAAACAGGAGGTACCGTGAATGAGGGACCAAGTTCGTTTCCAAACAATACCGCACACTGTTGACATTTGCACTGTCGTGCAGAAGTTTTCAGTGCAGTGCAGGCACGAAAATCAATGGGGGTAAGAAATCAAATGGAATGCAATTATTTCGTAACGAGGCACCGGACGGCAAGGGTTCTTGATACTAAAATATCGCCAAACAATCTCTGAAATTTTTTCGGTGGAGGACGGGTACACCGTGTATGCGATACCACAAGCCTTAAGGGCAGAAACTGTACGAATAATATAGGAAAAAATAAGATTTTAGTGATTAAGAACCAATTATGGAAATGGATATTCTATTGTTGTTGTTGTTGTTGTTGTGGTCTTCAGTCCTGAGACTGGTTTGATGCAGCTCTCCATGCTACTCTATCCTGTGCAAGCTTCTTCATCTCCCAGTACCTACTGCAAGCTACATCCTTCTGAATTTGCTTAGTGTATTCATCTCTTGGTCTCCCTCTACGATTTTTACCCTCCACGCTGCCCTCCAATACTAAATTGGTGATCCCTTGATGCCTCAGAACATGTCCTACAAACCGATCCCTTCTTGACAGTCTTAAATAAGCAGTGCATGTGAAGCAAGTGTTTGTAAATTCATTTAGTTTCGTAGCGAACGACTTCTGCCGCACTGATGGTAATGCCCCTAAATTAGAAGATAACTGTACAAAATCGTTCATGATGTATCCACAATAGAAATCACTACCTGAAAACGCAAACACCACTCACAGATAAGGACCTATGAATGTACGGACTGGTCACCTGCTGCCCACAAGGCGGTACGAGAAGCGATCTATGATCGAGGGACATGTGATCGACATCCATCCTGCCATTGTTGCCAGTACATGCATCCTGATGAGTCCGTTGCTTCTTTATTCAACCAGTTCTTGACAGCCTCAGGAGTCTGAGTGGATTCTACTTAGAATTGATTCCCGGTACCTCCTTGGATTTTTCTGAGTTCCGCATCGAAGGCAGCAACGCTAATCATTTTTTGTATCTCTTCTTACTATCTGTATCTTTATCGTTTCTTTTCTGCAGTTTTGTGCGGATGGCCACGGTACGTCTCAAATTTCACCGATGAAAACCTTACGCAGTTTTGTTTCCACGGAGGGTAAGGTACCATACCATTCAGCCACGAAGGCGGCCTGCAACCTGAAGACATGTATGTACGTCTAGGTCTGTAAAGCCGAATGTTTCGCCACAGGCGTTATCCAAACTGGAACATTGATATCATCATGGACAGAAACCTATAAAGAAATGGGTCATGAAGCCACAAACAGTTGGCGAAATACGAAGAATTATACACTATTAAGTAAGGTGGTTCGGGGTAGAAAACCTTAGTACGTCCGGTTAAATCTAGCACGCAACGGCTGTCATGTGACGAAAGGAAATTGGCTGAAAATACAGTGATGAGCCAAAACGTTATGACCACTTGCTTAATAGCTTGTTTGTCCATCTTTGGAACGAAATACATCACTGATTCTGCTTATCAGGGATCCGACAATTTGGTGATGGGTTTGTGGAGATATGTGGCATTAGATGGCTACGCACAGGTCATATAATTCGCGTAAATAACGGGCCGCTGATTTGCGTACGCGGTGACGACAAGCGATAGTGGCCCAGATGGGTTCCATGGGTTTTACAGGGTGATTATAATGAATGTTAAAGTTACAAAACGCTGTAGAAATAACATCACAGGTCGGAATGACATCCAATTGCAACGGAATATAATCAGAGAAGGGGGAAATATATGGCAAACGAAAAAAAAATAGTGTGAAAATTGATCAATAGATGGCGCTGTGTCAGAATACGTAAATGAAAACACCTGTCATGAGCACGACCTACTGAAAGTTGGTATAAACACGCCAGTACAAGGCTTTTTCTCCTTTCGCGTCTGCGATGTTCGCCATGAGTGTCTTGTAAAGCTGTACTACAAGAATGATGACTGTACACACGTTGCTTTGCAGAAGTTCCGGACAGTGAAGTGTTTGAAAAAAGACGTTGATCCGATGATTTCCATGTGTCTGGAGAAGCCGGCCTGAGTGGCCGAGCGGTTCTAGGCGCTACAGTCTGGAACTGCGCTACCATTACGGTCGCAGGTTCGAATCCTGCCTCGGGCATGGATGTCTGTGATGTCCTTAGGTTATTTAGGTTTAAGTAGTTCTAAGTTCTAGGGGAATGATGACCACAGCAGTTAAGTCCCAAAGTGCTCAGAGCTATTTGAACCATTGTCTGGAGAAAGTGATTCGGAAATTAGAAACACGGGTTCTTTTGGTGTGCAACATGGGAGGAAACGAATTGATTCGACGTCAGTGGAAGCAGTGGCCACAGCAATGCAGGAGGAGACGAGTGGTGGTGTACAAAGGTGTAGTGCACGGAGAATTGCCCGAACATTGGACATACGCGTGAGCACGGTGCGTAAAATCCTACGAAACATCCTTCTTTGCTATCCATTCAAAATTACCCATGTGCACGAGTTGCTTCCTGTTGACCTGCCAGCAATAGACACCTTTTACTTTAAACTTTCTTGCTCACAAAAGAAGTGGACAATGTTTGGCAGTGGAAGATTTTTTTGGACGGACTAAGCGCACTTCCATCTTGCAGGATATGTCAATACACAGTGTTGTCAAATATGGACAACGGAAAATCCACACGCAAATCTACCAGTACCACTTCATCCTGAAAAGGACACAATGTGGCGCGGGCTTACGGCATCATTTATCATAGGGCCATATTTTTTCGAAGAGGCAGGTGCGTACAGTCCTGTTACCTGTACCGTCACTGGTAAGCGCTATGAGTGTCTTTTGCGCAGCCACGTCTTTCCAGCTCTCCAACAGCGTGGGTATGTGGATGGGAACATTTTTATGCAAGGCAGCGCACCTCCGCACATTGCAAATCAAATTAAGCAACTGGTGAAACGCCATTTTGGAAATGCTAGAACTATCTGGCGCCATTTCCCTACAGCCTGCCGGCCGGAGTGGCCGAGCGGGTCTAGGCGCTGCAGTCTGGAGCCGAGCGACCGCTACGGTCGCAGGTTCGAATCCTGCCTCGGGCATGGATGTGTGTGATGTCCTTAGGTTAGTTAGGTTTAGTTAGTTCTAAGTTCTAGGCGACTGATGACCTCAGAAGTTAAGTCGCATAGTGCTCAGAGCCATTTGAACCCTACAGCCTGGCCGTCCCGATCACGTGATCTTAATCCGTGTGACTTCTGGCTCTGGAGCTATATGAAAGATGTTGTGTTCAGTGTTCCGACTTCAAACTTAGCTGCATTGAAGGCACGCATTGCGCAACACATTCTGAAGGTGACCCCGGAAACACTTCGATCAGTTGTGGAAAATGCTGTTTCTCGATCACAAATTGCTGCAGAAAACGGTGGACAGCATACTGAACATGTTTTGCAACAGTCACACGGAAATTAATAGTCCCATTTGATCTTGATTGATGCTTTTTATACAGTTTTTGGACTCAGGACAATTAAAAACCGATGAGATTGATGCTTTTTATGCGGTTTTTTTAGCTGAGGACAGTTAAAAACCGACTTTTCCCGTCCGACGTGATATGACCTTGGCGTGGTAGATGGGTTTACGTAACTAACAGAATCACACCTGTACACCCATGCACACTGAGTACGGTTTGTTTAACATCAAACTGAAACCTGGTACTTAGCAAAAGTGTGGACGGGGCCGTACTCAGTTACTGTTGGTTGCTCAGTTTTTTTTCAAAAGTCACCTACACTTTATTTGAAAACAATTGCAACAAATACGGTTGACAATTTTTTTTTTGGTGATCAGTCTACTGACTCTACTGACTGGTTTGATGTGCCCCGCCACGAGTTCCTTTCCTGTGCTAACCTCTTCATCTCAGAGTAGCAGTTGCAACCTACGTCCTCAATTATTTGCTTGACGTATTCCAATCTCTGTCTTCCTCTACAGTTTTTGTCCTCTACAGCTCCCTCTAGTACCATGGAAGTCATTCCCTCATGTCTTAGCAGATGTCCTATCACCCTGTCCCTTCTCCTTATCAGTGTTTCCCACATATTCCTTTCCTCTCCGATTCTGCGTAGAACCTCCTCATTCCTTACCTTATCAGTCCATCTAATTTTCAACATTCGTCTATAGCACCACATCTCAAATGCTTCGATTCTCTTCTGTTCCGGTTTTCTCACAGTCCATGTTTCACTACCATACAATGCTGTACTCCAGACGTACATCCTCAGAAATTTCTTCCTCAAATTAAGGCCGGTATTTGATATTAGTAGACTTCTCTTGGCCAGAAATGCCTTTTTTGCCATAGCGAGTCTGCTATTGATGTCCTCCTTGCTCCGTCCGTCATTGGTTATTTTACTGCCTAGATAGCAGAATTCCTTAACTTCATTGACTTCGTGACCATCAATCCTGATGTTAAGTTTCTCGCTGTTCTCATTTCTACTACTTCTCATTACCTTCGTCTTTCTCCGATTTACTCTCAAACCATACTGTGTACTCATTAGACTGTTCATTCCATTCAGCAGATCATTTAATTCTTCTTCACTTTCACTCAGGATAGTAATGTCATCAGCGAATCGTATCATTGATATCCTTTCACCTTGTATTTTAATTCCACTCCTGAACCTTTCTTTTATTTCCAGTATTGCTTCCTCGTTGTACAGATTGAAGAGTAGGGGCGAAAGGCTACAGCCTTGTCTTACACCCTTCTTAATATGAGCACTTCGTTCTTGATCGTCCACTCTTATTATTCCCTCTTGGTTGTTGTACATATTGTATATGACCCGTCTCTCCCTATAGCTTACCCCTACTTTTTTTTTCAGAATCTCGAACAGCTTGCACCATTTTATACTGTCGAACGATTTTTCCAGGTCGACAAATCCTATGAAAGTGTCTTGATTTTTTCTTTAGCCTTGCTTCCATTATTAGCCGTAACGTCAGAATTGCCTCTCTCGTCCCTTTACTTTTCCTAAAGCCAAACTGATCGTCACCTAGCGCATTCTCAATTTTCTTTTCCATTCTTCTGTATATTATTCTTGAAAGCAGCTTCGATGTATGAGCTGTTAAGCTGATTCTGCGATAATTCTCGCACTTGTCAGCTCTTGCCGTCTTCGAAATTGTGTGGATGATGCTTTTCCGATAGTCAGATGGTATATCGCCAGACTCATATATTCTACACACCAACGTGAATAGTCGTTTTGTTGCCACTTCCCCCAATGATTTTAGAAATTCTGATGGAATGGTTGACAATAAGGAACAATTATAAAATTTGACTGTTAAGACCGAATGTCTAATAAAAAATTTCTTAAGCAAGTTGCACTCATGGCTGAAGGTCTTATTGACCAGAAATTTAACTTATTTGTTGGCTGAAGGCCCCAATAGCAACAACTGAAAAAACAGTTTTATGGGTGAACGCCTGGATAGCAAATTCTTAGAGACGAATTAAACTTCTCCTGCTGGTACTAAAATATTATAAAAAAGGACAGTCATCAGATTTTCACTATTAAGAGACAATATTTAATTAAAATTCTTAAGATAAATTGCATTCATGGCTGAAGGCCTTATTGACAATCACAATCTGACCAAATCAAGAGAGAAGTTGGCCTCGGACAGTGCTCAAAGGATCGACCTGGGAAAGTCGCTCAACTTCGTAAATGATGAGACAGGCAGCCAAGAGTTGTATTCATCTAATCGGATGGCAACTCAAACTAGTGACAGTTTAAACGCAGGCCAACACTCTTGCAACATCTACCTAACGTCTGATAATTAACACAATGATGGAATAGCCCAGGCAAGGTGGAACCGGCGGACTGCACTGCTTCTTCAGAATTCGGTGTTTAGAACTTCCAGAAGCAGAAGGACCCTCTACAGCCAAAGTAGACCAAAAGAAACAAATAGCTGAACCACAATCAAGGAGGCTGTCGAACTATACACCTTACCGGACAGCAGCAGTAAGGTGAGGAAAGGTACACTGCTGCGAAAATACGCTAACCTCCAGGGCAGGTAACTGGGGCGTTGGCGGCCACTAGGCAGAAAAACACCGCTGGTTGAACTTCATCAATACACACAAGGAAATCAATGATTAATAATAAAAGACACTCCACTCGTTGTTCTTCATCTCAGCGACCCTGTGAGCAGCAACACTCGAACAAATGGCGTGATCCCAAAATAGTGTAGGTTTCACTACTGGGTTAATATTCACTCAACTCAAACGTCCTGGGTCCGGTGGACAACGAAGTTGTGGCCCTCGCAACGACAGCCCCTCGATCCATCAGTGCCTGTGTGCCACCAGTGGTCCCGGCATGTCTTCGCACTGCCGGGCCTCACTGCTGCTCCTCCCAACCGAACTACCCGACACTCTCTGACCCAGAAAAACTTGACATCCTTCAAAAGACAGTACTAGGCTACTAGATATCGATAACCGCTGCTGCTGACACTTGCAGACAGACAATGCTAGCGCCAGTAAACACGAGAAGAAACGAGACCCCACTATCCCTATTACACAATGCCAACCTACGAAGGGCACCAACGAGCTGCAACACGGCTTGCAAATGTACGCCTTAGGCATTGTTGTATGATTCATTTGTCATTTGCAGTCAACCGCTCTTAAATTATGATGCTTACAGGGCCATCTATTGCTACATTTTGTAACTATTTATTTTTATTGTGCCATACTTTTCCCCCTTCTCTGATGATATTCCATAGCAATTTGACTCCATTCTGACCAGTGGTATTATTTTTACAGTGATTTGAAAGTTTAACTTTTAATTATAATCACCCTGTACATTAGGCGAATTTGGTCGCAAGAAATCAACGCGACATCTCCATAATGCTCCTCAATGCACTGTAGCACGTTTCTGGGTCCGAGACATGGACAGCTCTACTACTGAAAGCTGGCATCGCCGTTGGGGAAGACATCAAGCATGAAGGGATGCAGGTGGCTCGCAGGTGTCAGCATGTTTCCGACTACTACCACAGGTCAATGCAAGCCCAGGAGAATGTCTACCATAGCGTAATACTTGATTTCGCAAACCTGCATCCATGGCGCGCTGGTTCTTTCGAGGCGCCTTTCACCTCGACGACGGCGTTTGAGGAGACGATTATCGACTTACAGTAGCAAAAATGTGGTTCACCCGAACGCGTTATTGTAACCTAGATAAACACGAAACCCACACCCTCCGCAGTAGTGCAAGTTTATATGCCAATTAGCTCCGCAGAAGATGAAGAGATTGAAGAAATGTACGATGAGATAAAGGAATTATTCAGATAATTAAAGACGACGAAAATTTAATAGTCATGGGAGACTGGAAATCGACAGCAGGAAAAGGGAGAGAAGGAAACACAATAGGTGAAAAAAATGGCTCTAAGCAGTATGGGACTTAACATCTGAGGTCATCGGTACCCTAGACTTAGAACTACTTAAACCTAACTAACCTAAGGACAACACACACATCCATGCCCGAAGTAGGATTCGAGCATGCGACTGCAGCAGCAGCACGGTTCCGGACTGAAGCGCCTAGAACCGCTCGACCGTCATAGCACGTGAATATGGACTGGAGGAAAGGAACGTAGAGGAAGTGGGCTGGTAGAATTTTGCGCAGAGCATAATATTACTATAGTTAGCACTTGGTTCAGGAATCATGAAATAAGGGTTGTAACAACAAAAATGCAGATAAAAATGCCTTCTACACCATCCAAAATTTTCTGTCGTTCAATATCCGTTGGTAACTTGTACTGTAATTCTAATTCTGAACGTGTAGGCTTAGTTACAGAAACTATATTTAATATGTAATGGCTGTAATAGTGTATTTATTTCTGCATGTATGTAATATATTGTAATTATAATGCAAATATTGTTAATAGCTGGCTAATAGCCAAGGAAACTTTAATTTTAATGTATCGATAGCAACGACGAAATGGCAGTCATTGTGCCATTGTTTATCTTTGGGTATGGAGAATCTCTGTCGCGTTACAGAGCAGAGAGGAAGCAGAGCAACTTGTGTCATGAAAGAGTGCGGAAGTGTTTGTTGGGCGCTCCCGCAAACGCTCTGCGCCAGTGCAGGCGCACCTGATTCGGTATCCGAGTATTGAGAACACGGTAGGTGAGAACGGGCGGGGGACGCTGCAGTTCTAACTATTGCCTGTCCTGTAATTATCCGTGGCTCTGGGGTTCTCAAACAGCAGCAGTAACAACAGTGGCACCTCACCATTGTCGTCGGCTACTGAAACGTCCCCTTAGAAAGATTAATGAATTACTGTGCTGATAAACCTCTTACGTTATTTGATTTTCAAACAGCTGAGCAGAACTGAACGTACTTTGACATTTCTCTCTTTACTTATTCTGATCATCACTAAACTGACACACAATATTTTTAGCGCAACGCAATCTGACTTTCAATAATCCCTACAAAAGAATGGCCCTGACTGACAATAACCTATTCCCCTTCATGAATCACATACCTCATAAAAATCTTCGTTACTTGAACTACTGCAATACAGCGAGCGCCAATACTGCCAGCTAAATAAAAGATTCTGACTACTGAAGGCACTAACTACTGATAGCCATAGTTAGCAAATGAAAGATTTTAATAGAGAACAAACAATGTATTTACCTTAATAGTGTTCAAAAGTCATCATACATGTATCTGTTCATGATATCCAGTATTACAAATTTACTGTCTCTGATGGACACACGTCCAGATCATCCGCTCTCAAAATTCTGCCATCTCTCTCCCCACATCCACCACTGCTGGCGGCTCACCTCCAACTGCGCAACGCTACGCGCCGTTCACATCCAACTGCCCAACACAACAATAGCGACTGTTCCAACAATGCCAACCAGCCACAGACTTCACACAGCACAGTCAGTGATTTTCATACAGAGCGCTACGTGGCGTTACCAACATAAAAACCTAAACAGCCTACTTACACTACATTCCTCATCGTTCGCACAGCTACAACATCGTGAGACTGTTAAATGACAAAGTATAACTAGTATTGTGATTACGTAGGCTTTACCGGCGTAATAAGTCTTGAAAGTCTCTTCAGATTTGCTGCCGGATCCTACAATCAACTTGACTCGATATTTCGGCGATCCAACTGGTCGCCATCTTCAGGAAAATGCTACTTCTGCTGATGAGTCCCGCTGAGAACACAGAGGGGACTCATCAGCAGAAGCAGCATTTTCCTCAAGATGGCGACCAGTTGGATTGCCGAAATATCGAGTCAAGTTGATTTTAGGATCCGGCAGTAAACCCGAAGAGACTTTCAAGTCTATGAATAGTATTGTACAGGCATTACCCACTTGCTTTCCTTTCATAAAGTGTGACTGACCTGAATAACAACCTGCACTAGTTAAAACTTCTGGGGCACTTGTGTTGTCATTACCCTCAGCTGGATCCCTTTCCTTTCCATGCAGTCACCGAGTGTCGTAAAAATGTGAAAATTGATTAACAACTGACTGCCAGTTTTATCTGTTTGCCAATGACGAGCTTCAGTCTAAATTTTCTGCCTCAGTATCTATTCATTCTTGTACTGCATAACAGAGGCTTAACTAATTTGCTATTCTATTAAATTCATTCACTTAAAGTAACGTAGAATTTCACTGGCAAAACTAATAACTAAAGGTACAGCACAAATTAAGAGTGCGCAATTTCAGTTATTCTGTATTTAGCTTAGCAAGTGGGTTTTGATGGTTTGGTATGTATTTTATTGCTGTTATATTAAAAGTAAAATCATTTGCTCAAAGTAAATTTAATTCAATTTCTGAATAATCAGTAAACTGCTTGCCTTTTTCTAAATTTCGCTTTGTTTCATTGTGGCTACTGAAGTCATTTTTTAGATAACAGAGTTACAGCCAGTCATTTATTGAACCAGTAATTTCATAAAACTTTACTTTCAAAATTTAGTACTTCAGTATAAGTTACAACGAATTCAGTTCTTTCTGATTCATTTATTTTCTCATGAACTGTTGTGTTGTGGAAAAGCGTGACAACCTTCTGTTACCATGCCAGTGATTATTAGTTAAATTTCTTTGCCATTACCTGTCTTAAGCTTCTTGAGTTTCAATGCGCTAGTGGACTGGCTACAGCTTACTACAGTTTACTTATCCCTTTTTTAGCAAATCAGTAATTTTATTTGTATTATCAATTTTTTTTGTGAAATATTACGTGATACCCTGTTCCCCCCTGTGTGGTTCGTGAGCGATTGCACTATACTCTACTCATTTCAAAATTATCATCAGTATTTAGATTAGTTTAGGAGTAGATTATTCCTTAGGAAGTGTCTGTTGTACACTTTCCTGCTGTTAACCTGTATTATTTTCCATCGGTAGCTACAACTTTACTCACCGCAAAATTTCATGTGTCATACGCGGTCACGGTCAACTATAATGCAATCCCGTAGGCCGATTAGGAAGGGGGAGGTCACAGGCTGTATGTGTGGAAGAGACCTGGAGACACTGGAAAGTTTCAGATAGATTATATAATGGTAAAAATGAGATTTAGAAATCAGATTTTAAATTGTAAGACGTTTCCAGCTGCAGTTGTGGACTCTGACCACAATTTATTGAATATGAACTGTAGATTAAAACAGAAAAAATTGCTAAAAGGTGTCAAATGAAAATATGGGATCTCTATAAACTGAATGAACTAGAAGTTGTTGGGAGTTTCAGAGGGAGCATTGGGGAACGATTGACAAGAACAGGGAAGAATACAGCAGAAGACGAATAGGAGCTTTGAGAGATGAAACAGTGAGGCAGCAACGAATGAAATAGGTAAAAAGACGGGGCCCAGTAGAAATCATTTGGTAACACGAGAGATATTGAATTGAACTGATGAAAGGAGAGAATATGAAAAAGTGCATTGAACGAAGCAAGCGAAAAAGCATACAAACGTCTAAAAATGAGTCTGACAGGAAGTGCAAAATGGCTAAGCAGGGATGGCTGGAGGACAAATGTAAGGAATATACCGTTAGGGGAAAGATAGATACCATCTACAGGAAGAACAAAGGAGGCCTTTGGAGAAAAAGGAAAGCTAAAAGACGGAAGGAGTTCAAATGGTTCAAATGGCTCTGAGCCCTATGGGAGTTAACATCTGTGGTCATCAGTCCCCTAGAACTTAGAACTACTTAAACCTAACTAACCTAAGGACATCACACACATCCATGCCCGAGGCAGGATTCGTACCTGTGACCGTAGCAGTCGCGCGGTTCCGGACTGAGCGCCTAGAACCGCGAGACCACCGCGGCCCGCACGGAAGGAGTATACGGAGGGTCTATGGAAGTGAGATATACTTGAGGGCAATATTATATAAATGGATGAGGACGCAGATGAAATTGAGATGGAAGACATGATATTGTGAGAAGAATCTGACAAAGCACGGAAAGACCTCACTCGAAACAAGGTCACGAGAGTAGTCAACATTACCTTGGGACTACTGATAGACTTGGGAGAGTCATGACAAAACTCTTACATCTGGTGAGAAAGATGGATGAGACAGCCGAAATACCCTCAGACTTCAAGAAGAATATAACACTTTCAATTCCAAAGAATGCAGGTGCTGACAGGTGTGAATATTACCAAACTATCAGTTTAATAAACCATTCCTGCAAAATACTAGCACGAATTCTTTACAGAAGAACGGAAAATGTAGGAACGCGCGAGGCAATACCGACACTACGACTTCTCTTAGAAGATAGGTTAAGGAAAGGCAAACCTACGTTTACAGCATTTATAGACTTAGAGAAAACTTTTGGCAACGATGATGGGAATACTCTTTCAAATTCTAAAGGTATCAGGGGTAAAATGCAGGGAGTTCAACGCTGTTTACAATTTTTACCGGAATCAGGTGGTAGTTATAGCAGTCAAGAGGCATGAAAGAGAAGAAATGGTTCAGAAGGAAGCGAGACAGGGTTGTAGCCTATCCCCGATCTTATTCAATCTGTACACTAAGCAAGAAAGAAAATTTTGGAGTAGGAATTAAAGTCCAGGGAGAAGTACTAAAAACTTTGAAGTTTGCCAAGAACATTGCAATTCTGTCAGACACAGTAAAGGACTTTGAAGAGCAGCTGGACGGAATGGACACGGTCTTGAAACCAGGATAGAAGATGAACATTACCAAGCTAAACGAGGGTAACGGAATGTAGGCGAATTAAATCAAATAATACTGAATAAACTAGGTTATGAAACGAGACATTTTCAGTAGTAGATGAATTTTGCTATTTGGGATGCAAAATAACCGATGATGGCCGAAGTAGGCATGATATAAAATGTAGACTAGCAAAAGCAAGGAAAACGTTTCTGGAGAAAAGAAATTTGTTAATGTCGAATATATATTTAAGTGTCAGGAAATCTTTTCGAAAGTATTTGTATGGGCGTAACCATGCATGGAAGTGAAACATGGACGATAAATAGTTTGGAAGTGAAGAGTAAAGAAGGTTTTGGAATGTGGTACTGCAGAGTATGCTGAATATTGGATGGGTAGATCATGTAAGTAATGAGGAGATAATGAATAGAACTCAGGAACAAGAAAATTTATGGCACGATCTGAATAGAAGAAGGGATCGTTTAATAGGACACATTGAGACATCAAGGGATTAACAATTTAGCATTGTAGGAAATGGGAGACCAAGAGATGAATGCAGTATGCAGATTCAGGAAGATGTAGGCTGTAGTAGCTATCCACAGATGAAGAGGCTTGCGCTGGATAGAGTAGTATGGAAAGTTGCATCAAACCTGTCTTCGGACTGAAGACCACAACAACAACATCCACATATGCAGCTAAATGGCTCTGAGCACTATGGGACTTAACTGTTGTGGTCATGAGTCCCCTAGAACTTAGAACTACTTAAATCTAACTAACCTGAGGACGTCACACACATCCATGCCCGAGGCAGGATTCGAACCTATGACCGTAGCGGTCGCGCAGCTCCAGACGGTAGTGCCTAGAACCGCTCGGTCACTCCGGCCGGCTATGCAGCTAAATGCACCAACAAAATTATGTCATGGTCCCAGGAGATATGTCATGAACACTAAGGTGCATGAAAACCTACCACATCGTGTATGAGGTTTAAATTTATTACTTCTTTGCTTCTAACTCTTAGCAACAAATTTCGGAGACAGTATCCACATATACCTCTGATTGTATATACAAAAATACATCCTTGCACGACACATTCTTCAAGGATATGACGTCATAACACTGAGAAGTATGAAAAACTGCCATATCATGCATGCATTTTTAATACATTTATTCGTTACTACTAAGACACTCCTACAGTCGAGTCATCTTATGAAGAGGCGTCGCCATAGAGACATTTACAAAATTGAGTTGTAGACACATGAAGCAGCTGTGCTTATATATTTGCACATTATGCCTATTTCTTTATACGTTCATTTCATAATTTTATTACCACGAATACACAGAAATGAAATTTTTTGGATACTACACTAAAAATGCTGTTAATTTTTTGTTTTCGTTTCTAACAGAAAACGGGAAAAACAAATATCCGGGAAATGCAGTGTTTGGACGCTAACTTACACGCAGATTCATATATGACTGGGGTACCAGGAACGTGAGCTCTCCAATAAGACAAGTCATTTCATACATCCGCATTACTAAGCCAGCCAAACACAGGGAGGCCGAACTTCTACCAACACTGTCATCTTTTGGTATTACTTTTTAATCTTTGTCTGTATAAAATTCTGGCTTTTTTGGCCCAGTCAGTCTTGTCACTATAACAAGTTACTATTTCGATGCTTTGAACGTTAATTTTAATCATTTGTGTTCTAGACACGCCCCTGGTTGGTAATAAGTGAATGCTAATGAATGTTTGCATTGTGAGCATGATTCCACTTAGCACACATAAAGCAGTTTGAACCCGACCTGCAAGAAAACGTGCTATTGCTCACCAAGGGTTAGGCTTCAGCAGAATAGCTGCCAACAGTATTCCTAAAATATGCCAATGACATAGGAAGGGAGCCTCTTTCTAAGAATAGATAACAACTATTCCCTGTAATTGTGTATATTGGAACCACCTTTGCACATGTTGGGTCATTACAATGCAGAAGAGCAATCCCACGTATTGCCTGTTCAGAAAAGGGACTCCTGTTATTAAATTTTTCAAATAACATAAAATGTAAACGATCAATAATGTCACAAAATTTAGGATAGTTAATTATTTCAACTGAGAGAAAGACTCTCTAGTGGAATACTGTCCTAATGTCGAGCTGAACAGTGTTACTGGCTGTAACAAATTTTATTCTTTCCCCACAAACACGAAAGAAATACATTAATTTCTGGAAATACTACAAGGAGGACAGGTATTCCTACTCTGAGCTTCGTATTACTGGAGTAAAAACTGGCTTGTGACACGACATTTACATTTAATGGCATGCTTCATTCTTTACTTTGTTTTGCCCAGTGTCGTCAGCTTGCCTACTGTCGTGTGTCGTCTGATCTGTAAAGCTATGAAAGTCCTATACTGATCCTGGCTGATTCTATATCAGCAAAATTGCCCTACGTTATCGTGAAGCAGGAAACGTTAACTTGACCCTAGTCTGATTTTTATGACTAAGTACATGCATAAGGCTGGCACACTATATGTTACTCTGCCCTACCTGTTCTCGCAAGAATTTGAATTCAGCCAGCTCTTGACTGAATTTTGGATCCGGGTGAACAAAGTGTTCACACCAATATATCTCATTTCCCTGTTGTCACGTCAGAGAGGGATGTCCTCTGGACCGCGCTCGATGACATCTCAAGGTAAAGTGCCTGTCGCAGTGGGCAGTTGCATGTCTCCTTAGTCTAGCTTCCCTTCCCTCTACAATGGGGTTGGACACTGGGTGGAATGGCCAATGGCAGTTGCTCTTTCATTTTTAGTGGCTGTGGCTGCCTAATCAGCAAATGTCTTAATAAGTAAGTGTTGTGTAATTGGCTGGTTCATTCAAGTGAATAGCCAGGTGTGTCACCCCCTTATTAACACTCCATCATCCACAAGAGTGGTAAGTTACGTCCTCACGCGCTGCTCATGCTATTTACTGTTCTTCCCCCAGTTCTCTGCTGTACCTGTCACCTGCGCTTGACCTTGATTAGACCGTCGCTCTGCAGGCTATTGTGTCACAGTGTGGCTAAATAAAACTGGCTTCCCCTCCATTGTTGCTTCCACCCTGTTTCTACCTAACTTAAACATGCAAATTTATTATGTAAGGGAGTTATTCTCATCATTCTCGATGCCATGTGTATTAAATTTCAAACAAGTGAAATATACACACAAAAACCCGTCCCATGTTGCAAAATCAGTGTACTGCAACACTATAAATGACATTTAAGACTGAGACAACTGACGTGTATGGTGCCCTCAATTTCGGCGCCTTACATATCTGTCCCCTTCCACTTCAGTTTTATGCTAGGGTAATCAGTGGATGAGCATTGATTAAGTACAGCACAAAATTGCATACCAACTTAATATGACATCAACTGTCTACTCACATATTGTCCAGATCATTTCTAAATGTCAATGCTTAATCTCATTGCTTCTAAAAATGTACTCTTGATTGGCTTTACAATTATTAATTTAAATTCCTTTACAATCCTTCTGCAGAATTTACTCCTTGAAAGACTTGAGAATTAAAAAGTAAAAATTCTTGAAAAATCATTCTACAAATATAACTTTTTGAATATCTTTTTACTTATGTAATAGAAGTGAACAAGAAATGAAACAGAAAATGCTTAATGCTATTAGCTTGACTCTCTTTCAGTTAAAGATGAAATTACAATTAGGATGATTATGCAAGTGAAATGGAGACAAGGAAACATCTCTCCCCCAATACGTAACTAGTCTATTTCTTAACCACTAACTCTTATTGCATCAGAAATTGTTCTACTTCTTTTTAACTTTCATAAACATTTACTGTTGTTAAACGAAGTTCCATTGAAATAAACATACTCATATCAGTATTTCTACGTTCTTTTCAGTGTTTTATCTTACACCTGTAAAAGTTAAATATAGTTCCCTTAAAATGACTAATAGAAATTCTTAAACATCGTGTAGCTATTGAATTATTACTGTAACTAATAACCAATAATATTCAAATTTACATACACTGATATATTACATTTCAAGAACATTTGTTACACAATAAATTGGTTCTGTGACCTAATGATATAACAACAATATACACGTCTATACACACTCGACATAAATTGTTACATATTAAATTTCAATGAATATTCAATAATTTGGTGTCCTTCAAATATTGTTCTCATAAATTTACATTTAAACACTTTGCACATCTGTTTTCCCATGAGTGGGTTTCAGTTTGTTTGTATTAACATGAGTTGTTCTCAGTTTGTTTGTGGACTAGTCACACATTATTTTATTTCTTCACAACTCTGCTGTGGCGTTGCAATGATGTCATACTTTTCCATCAAAGTCATGTTCATGAAGAATTTGCCACACATTATTGAGATGCAGAGAGTGTGAGAGGTTATTTACTCTGCTGACTCTGTGTGTATGAGTGTGCGTTGGTTAGCTCTGGTGCAGGACTGGTTCTCGCCGATGTAATGGTTGGATGCAGTGCTTGTCTCCATCAGTGATGCTGATGTCAACTTCCGATCAGAAATTAAGTGCTTTCTTGCTTCCCATGGGTGGTTATTGTGTTCATAGTAATGACACGATAATGGAGACTGAGCATTTTATTTCCATTGAAAGTGATTATAAAATTATTGGTCATTCTAGGATGGAATAGAAAGGTAATCTTGCACTTTTGGCCCATCTTGTCTCTTCTCTTATCTTCTGCAATGATCTTCTTTTTTCCTTCTACCTCGACTATCTTGTTCTCTTCTCTGGACCATGTGTGAGAAGGATTTTGACAAAATTTATTAGGATAGTATTGGTATGGATATTAAATTAAATTTCGTCGATGTTCATTTCCCATGTCACATCTGTTTGTTTTTTTGTGGAGTAGCATGCGGCATGAGCACTGCATGCATAGACAGCCAATTCTTGGGCCTGGGCCAGCCTCAAGACAAAACTTCTGTCCGCTTTGTCCCTTTGTTCATTGCTTGTGAGTTGGTCAATCTGCGTGACCTTGCATAGCTCGTTTTTGCTCACTCTTCCCTTGTCCCGTGCTGCATTCCATTACCCAAAACAGCTTTTTCTTTCTCTGCCAGACTCATCTGCTGGAAGTGCAACAGAAACACCTTCTTTCTTCCACTTTCGGTGTTCACTCTGCAACAGTGTGGTTGGTCCACCCGTTAAAATCATTGTTACCTGTAGCATACATACTCTTACCTCTCTCTCTCTCTCTCGCCTTCTTCATGCCAAGAAACAGCTTATCGCTCCTGCTGCTATGTTTGGTGCATTCCATTTCCAGTGGTAGGGTGTTGTTCTCTTGGTACAGGAGGTATCGCTGATGATGTCTTTGCCAAATATGTTGACTACACAATTACGTGGCTCGTCTTCATTATTCTCTGGTGTCTGTCCCATATCTGTGGGTTCTTCTTCTTGCTCCTCCTCTGTCGGTTCGCAATCAGTATCGTCCCAGCTGGCTACTTGCGGCTGACTGCGTGATGTTTCGTGCTGAGACTGTGTTCCCTCTTCTCTCTTCTGCCCATATGTTTCGTAACGAAGTCGTCTTCTATTAGGACTGGGCAGTCATCCGAACAGTCCACATCTCCGTCTTCTAGTCAATTCTTCGACTTCACTGGGTTAGACTCTCTAATTTCTTTCTCATCTTGGTGTTCGCTAGAATCATTTGCCTTCTGTATTTCTTAGTTGGCGCCTATCAAACTGATTGGTCCTGCAAAATTCTGGTTCCGCTACTGAAATCCTCCTGATCTACTATCGTTTCCATCATTTGACCAATTCTGGTTTTTTATATTAAATCCTACTTGGAAAAAGTTCTTGATTGCTGTTGACGAAGTTACGCTGTGGTTGGTAATTTCCATTTGAATTGAAAGATCGATTCACATTGTCTTTCCCATTGGCATTTCCATTCTCATTAATAAATCTATTCTCATTCCTGAGCCCTCTTATTCCCATTATTGTCGCTCACGTTTCTATGTTTTCTTGCGTCATCTTCACTGAAAATGAATTCCAACTCAAGAAGTACTCCTTTAAACGTTTGTATAATATCACAGTCCTTACCTACTAATGATTGCTGATACATGAGTGGTAATTTCATTGTGCACATTCTAATTAATTCTCTGTCACTGTGCGTATTATTCAAACATTGGTTCCGTTTCGCCATGCCATCGAAGAATTTAATTGGACTCTTTTCTCCCGAAGTTTCGAATGATTTCTTGTGCAACAATCCATTTTTTATCCGGTTCTGCGCCTCTGCAGACCAATACCTTGTCAGAAATGCTGACTTCAGTTCCTCATACAAATTGCACATTGACACTATCCTCTGCACGGTTTCAACAATTGTGTCATCCATATGTCCACATATGAAATCTAATTAATGTCTTAATAGCCAAAGTTGTGGAGTATCTACTTCAAATTGATTGACAAATGTTCTTCGGTGTTGATTATTCCAATTTTCTTTGTAATGTTGAAATTTGCGTACTGTTAGGAAATGATCATTGTCAAATTGATCTCCCGCATTCATTTGTACCGAATTCTGCTGTGGTAAGTACGAAATATTCTGTTGCTGGGTGTTGAATCATTGCAGTGGCGTACAATTGCCTGTTTCAAAGTTCGAAGTAACTTGTGGCATATTTCGCCTGTCCTGTAACGTTTGCTGTACCAGCGGCATATACTGTGTCGTAGCATAACTTTTACCAGCTTGTATTGCCTGCAGTGGTGTAATAAATGGCATCTTCTGAACCCCTCATGCATAAAATTCGGTGTTGGGCTCATCTGTTTCCCATATTTTTTCGGCGTCTCATGGTTGCTTTGTGGCGTGGGTGCACCTGGTACTAATGATATTATGTTCTGCAGAAGCTCCTGCGCCGTACTCTCTTTCTCCTGTAAATTATCTACACGCACCTGTAATTGTTCTGTGTTCTGCGACGTGCATTCGGCTTGCTTTATTAAAGACACTGAAGGTACTTTTACTTTCTTAAGTACGTCAGTTTCGTGTCCTACCACCGACTCTACAGACGCAATGGATTTTGAAATATCACTGCCACAGCCTACTCGTGCTTCTTTTGTTTGCTTCAGTTCGCTACAAAGCTGCGCGAATTGTTGTTCGTTTTTCACGGTTATTTTGCCAATACTGCTGTCAAACCCCTTCAGCACGGCTTTTGTCACTCTTTTCTGGATGTGACTGTCTTCAACTATCTGGTGTACTTCGCTCGTAGCTTTCCATGCTAATGAACCAACATGCTGGTTGACTTTTTCTACCTCCGTTTCTGTTTCTGAGCACAACTTATTGAACTCCGTATGTATCTGCCATTAGCGACCTGATTTCTCCTCGCAATTCTTTTGACCTCTTTACGAATCTTGTCTAATTCTTCATCAATATGAATACGCGTATTTTGGATTTCTCTGCCTATATCCTGTATCCGTGCCTCTGTCTTCACACTCGATTCCTTAACCTATGCTTCTGTCTTCGCACTCGATTCGTTTATTGCTCTGTTCATATCTACCCTAGATTCCTGTACCCCTGACTCAAATGCTTATAACTTCATTCGAATCCTGTATCGCAAGGGATAAATGTTGGAATATTGTGGACATTCTGGAACATTCGTTCCATCGTCTGCAGTTCTCGGAGACACTTTTTCGCAATGGTTACTATTGATCTTACTTTCTGAATATATTACAGGATCAGCTGACCCTCCTTCTGTCTCCCTGCACTGACATATTTGGACTGAATCTGGTTGGTTCAAATGGCTCTGAGCACTATGGGACTCAACTGCTGAGGTCATTAGTCCCCTAGAACTTAGAACTAGTTAAACCTAACTAACCTAAGGACATCACAAACATCCATGCCCGAGGCAGGATTCGAACCTGCGACCGTAGCGGTCTTGCGGTTCCAGACTGCAGCGCCTTTAACCGCACGGCCACTTCGGCCGACTGGACTGAATCTACTCACGTTCTCTAATAGTTCTTCCATCTGCGGATCATCAGATTCTGGTTCCATGTTTTGCTGGAATTTTCTGCCTGTCTGTGACTACCGCCATTACTTCAAGTATCTATAAGATTTCCACGACTTTCAATCTGCATTGGGTATGGTGAAATCACATCTTCACCGACCATTCTGTCCTGCTGTATTTCATATGAGTCACTATTTTCAAAGTGTTGCGTCTCATTTGCGTCACGATCGAGATTTTCTACTCCCTGCTTTGCCTCCATTCTGTTGCTTTCTGTCATTTCTGTCCTAACTGTCTTACTGTCTACGCTGCCTTGAGTGGGATCTAGCCAACATTCGATCGTATGCGTACTCTCTGACTCTGATTCTCTTGGTCCAGCTCCCAAATATATATCAGTCAACACGTGTCTTGGAACAAAATCCAACGTAACAACGCCGTTATAGATCGTGGAGCAAGCGCAGCTATACAAAAATCACTACTGCTCAACTACACAAAATAGTCCAGTATCATGAAATTGTATTAATTCAATTAAATAAATCAAGATAATTGAATGACATCTGCTAGTGTGTCACACATGTACTTTAAATTTTGCTTCTCCTGATATATAAAAGCTCAAAGTATGAATTTTGTATTCAATCAAATCCGGTCCTTTCTCAAGAATTGCTTTGTTAATTAATTCAATAATTAACCGTCCTGGCAGGGTCGCCATTACATAAACACACCTCTGGTTGCTAATAAGTGAATGCTATGTTTGCATTATGTGCACGATTTCACTTAGCGTGCATGAGTCAGTTTAACCGGACCTCTAAGGAAACGTGCTGTTACTCACCAAGGTTTAGACTTCAGAAGAATAGCTACCATCAATGTTCCTAAAATGTGTCAGTGTGGTAGGAAAGACACCTTTTTCTTAGAACAGACAAAAATTATTACTTGTAATTGTATTTATTGGAATCACTTTCGCACATGTTGGGTCATTACAATACACATGAGCAATCTCAGGTATCGCCTGTTCAGAAAAGGGGATCCTGGTATAAAATTTCTCAAATAACATAAAATATAAAGTATCAACAATATCAGAAAATTCGGATTAGCTAATTATTTTAACTGAGAGAAAGACTCTGGTGGAAGGCGATCCTAATGTCGCACTGGACAATGTTATTGGCTCAAACAAATTTTGCTCCTTCCCCACAAATGTTAACCAAACGTTCCCATCAAGTGCACGAAGGAAATACGTTAATTTCTGGAAATACTACAATGGGGACAGGTCTTCCTACTTTGAGCTTTGTATCACTGGAGTAAAAACTGGCTTGTGACACAACATTTACACATAATGATGTGCTGCATTATGTACCTTGTGTTGCACAATGTCGCCCGCTTGGCTGCTGGCATGTGTCGTCGGATCTGGAAAGCTATGAAAGTCCTATACTGAGCCTGGCTGATTCTATATCAGCAAACGTACCCTACGTTTTAGAGAAGCGGAAAACGTTAACTTACCCTAGTCTGCTTTTAATGGATAAGCACACGCGCAAGGCTCGCGCACCATGCGTTACTCTGCCCTTGCAAGAATTTAACTATAATGGCTCTCCTCGTTCTCAGCTCAGGAGGTTCACAAAAAGAATTCAGCCAGCTCTTGACTGAATTTGGGATCCGGGCGAACAAAATGTTCACATCAATATATCTCCTTCCCCTGTTGTCACGTCAGAGAGAGAGGGATGCCCTCCTACCACACTCGATGACATCTCAAGGGAAAGTACCTGTCGCAGTGGGCAGCTTCCCTTCCCTCTACAATGGGGTTGGACACTGGATGGAACAGCCAATGGCAGTTGCTCTTTCATTTCCAATAGCCATGGCTGCCCAATCAGCAAATGGCTTAGTAAGTAGAGTGTTGAATAATTGGCTGGTTCGTTCAAATGAAAATGAGGTCTGTTAGCCCCCTTATTAACACTCAATCGCGCAGAAGAGTTGTAAGTTACGTCCTCACACGCCAGTCACGTGATATACTGTTCTTCCCCCAGTTCTCTGCCGTGCATGTCACCTGCACTTGACCTTGACTATGCTGTGGCTCTGCAGGCCATTGTGTCACTGCGTGTCTAACTAGAACTGGCTTAGCATCCACGGTTGCTTCCACCCCTTTTCTACCTAACTTAAACATGCAAATTTACATAAAAGAGCTATTCTCATCACGCTTGATACCACGTGTATTAACTCTCATAAAGGGAAATATACACACAAAACCCCCATGAACGATGGACATTCCCGCTGGTGAGGAGGCTTGCGTGCGTCAGTGATACAGATAGCTGTACCGTATGTTCAACCACAGCTGAGGGGTATCTGTTGAGAGGCCAGACAAACGTGTGGTTCCTGAAGAGGGGCAGCAGCCTTTCCAGTAGTTGCAGGGGCAACTGTCTGAATGATTGACTGATCTGGCCTTGCAACATTAACCAAAACGGCCTTGCTGTGCTGGCATTGGGAAGAGCTGAAGGCAAGCCGCAATTTTTCTTGAGGGCAAGCAGCTTGACTATATGGTTCAATGATGATGGCGTCCTCTTGAGTAAAATCTTCTGGAGGTAAAATAGTCCCCATTCGGATCTCCAGGTGGGGACTACTCAGAAGGACGTCGTTATCAGGAGAAACAAAATTGGCGTTCTACGGATCGGAGCGTGGAATGTCAGATCCCTTAATCGAGCTGGTAGGTTAGAAAATTTAAAAAGGAAAATGGATAGGTTAGTTAGATATAGTGGGAAGTAGTGAAGTTTGGTGGCATGAGGAACAAGACTTCCGTTCAGGTGAATATAGGATTATAAATACAAAATCAACTAGGGGTAATGCAAGAATAGATTTAATGACGAAGAAAAGAAAGCGGACTGTGTAAAAATTGGGACTTTGTTCGGCAGCTGATGACCACGCAGTTGAGCGCCCCACAACCCAAATATCTTCATCGTCATTCGTAAACAGCCATTTTCCATCAATATGGGTTATCAATTTTTTGTAATTTTATAGCTAATTTTAAGTTATTTTCATGTATTCCTCTAACTTATATCATTTCTCATATTATAGACTTGAAGGTCTGAAGACGATCGTGTGATGATCGAAACCGGTCAGCTTGTGATAAACGTGTGTAGGCGATCTAGACGTTTAAACAAAATTTAGTTGTTCACAGTACTTGGTATGACCATACCAATAATAGTAGAAAGTAATCCCTTTGAATATATATGTGAGCAAAAGGTTTGCAATTACCTTGACATTGTAGCAATACTGTACTTAATTCGTACTCCAGGCCAATACAAAACAACAAAGATAACTCTGATTAATGCAATATAGCACAGACTGAATAACTGAGAAGAAGGGAGACAACAATGCATTAATGAACAATGCAGTTTGCTTTTATAGATTCAAACGGAGCAAGGAAAAAGTGTTACGATTTATAAAACGAATATTTATACACTTACTGCGAGAAATGACCGCTGCTACGAACTTGAAAAACTTCACATTTACGCTCCCACTTACTCTTCCTATGTGACAGAGAGTCAAAAAGTTTAATAATAACCACAAAACAAGAGAGTTACGTAACGATTTTGCATCTTTTCGAACTTACGTGTCAGAAGTTCTGCAGTCCTTGCGCTACATTACCGTGGCATGCCGCTAGAGAAACCAAAAGAAAATGGCGAACCCTACTGGTAACACGGATTACAGTGGGATGGTTCGTTTTCTGAATTCGGAGGGGAGCGACGCTGTAACGAGTCATGCAAAGTTGATGGAAGTGTGCGTCAACAATGAAACACCGTGTGGCACAGAGCTTCCAGTATGGTCATACATGTCTGAATGACGAATAACGAATTGGCAGACCATCTCTCTGTGAACTCTGTGAAGAACAGGGAACTGTAAGCCAAGTGGAGAAGCTGGTAGTTTCTCGAAGACTACGATTGTTACAACCGTGGAGATAGAGGGAAAAAGCGAAAACTAGTTTTCAACATGTTGCACGACATTATGAACATGACAAAGTTCGTCAACAGCTAGCTTCCGCGACTGCACGGACCTCCGTTGAATCGGAAATGTCAAGCTGTGTCAGGCCAATCAAAATGACTATGAATGCATGATACATGTGTCACTATGACCCCGTGACAAAGGAACGAAGCGTGCAGTGGAAATATCTTGTTGTGTCCGTTTGGTGTGGTGGGAAAGAAATGTTCATGTAGATTTGGTAGAACGAAGTTTATTTAACAAGAGAGAATATTTCTTCCCTGACGTATGTTCTAATACAATGTAAGAATTAATCATCTGATAAAAGCAGTTACCTCTTGAATAAGGAATAAAAAATATCGAAAAGAAAGTATCTTCTCAGCAAATAAATAACAGTAATACGAGCGTTGTCGAGAGACTAAGTTCCGTTCGGTCGCGAAATGGACACCATAGTTAAAACCTGATGAAGCTTTGCACAGATGCGTTGGGTAGTGTCTCTAGTATGAACGTCGACCGCATCAAGACGCTCTTTTCAGTTGTGAGCGCACTGTGAGCGAGTAAAGGTGCCTAGAACAACGACGTCTCCTGCCCTGTAGGAGGGTGTGCTGAGAGGCTTCGCCTTAATGAATGCAGCCCACCTAACACAACTGCCACGCACTTCCTTCTTCGTGGCAATTCTCAGCCGCACTCTGCAGTGGCAGTGAAGATGCTCCTGCAGCCTTTTCAATGGGAAGTGTTCGATCACCCACAAAACAGCCCTGATTGGCTCGTCCTGAGTATCATCTCTGTTCACATGAAACGCTGGATACGAAGACAACACTTGGGCGCAGACTACGCTCTATAGACCAGCGTAGAGAATTATCGGAAAGCACAGGCGGCTACCTTCTATGACGATGGTGTTGGAAATTTGGTATAACGCTCCGACAAATGTCAAGTCGGAGCGGCGACTACGTAGGGAGGTATTTGGAAAGTGTAGCTAACCCTAGCAAATAAAATGTTTCTGATTTTCACTGTGGTTTCCATTTAGCGACCGATCGGAACTTACTTTCTGGACCACCCTCGTATTATTAGGGAGGCCAAAGACCTGAATGAAAGCAGTCACTTCTTGGAAGAATAAATAAACATCAATATTTTCTGCAGCGTGAAGGCCTTTAGGAAGAAAACGAACACCGATAG
Organism: Schistocerca americana; assembly: GCF_021461395.2. Taxonomy (NCBI): domain Eukaryota; kingdom Metazoa; phylum Arthropoda; class Insecta; order Orthoptera; family Acrididae; genus Schistocerca; species Schistocerca americana. Next base: position 318,869,885 of record NC_060121.1, on the reverse strand, counting down.
AAAATATCACCAACTATAGTCGGCGGCAGCGTTAATGGACTCTGGCAGCGCAGATCCTAAGGAGAATGGTGCGTTGTCAACTCGGCTGAAAGTGCATAAACAGCAACTACGTTACCTTTCCGCACCTTGGCTACATCGCAGACTGGCCCACCTGAATCTGCCTCATGCCTGATGAACGAGTACACTTTAGAAATAAGGTCTCTTGCCTCTTTGTGAAACACTTGGCGCCTTCTAGGTGTTTCAGCCATTAGGAGAAAACTTGCAGGATACCAAGGATACCACAAAAATTAGTCAGTCGTACTGCCGGGCGCGTAAAACACGAGACAACGTTCAAATATAATAGATGTTTACACGATATGGAAAGCGAAAACAGACTGAGTGCTGATTGGCTAGCAATGCAGCTGTTTACTGCACATCCCCAGCCCAGGGGCTAAATGCTGTAGCAGACTATAGTAGGTACATAATACACTACGCTAGCTAGAGTTCAAGTCCTGAGAGGCCAGTCCAATGTTTTATACACTTAAACACAGTTCATTTTCAAAGTTGCAGAAAGTTACAGCGGCTGTATGATTTGGTGAAGGCTGCCGATCATGCTCACGCGATGAAGGCAGAGCTCACCATCTGCAGCATCGTTGACAGAACCTACTGCGGACCTTTGGTGCAGAGCCGGGTGGAGGGTCTGAGTCAGAGGCTCAGACGGTTTTGCGACCGTGTTGGCTGCAGATTCCTTGACTTGCGCCATAGGATGGTGGGGTTTCGGGTTCCGCTGAATAGGTCAGGAGTTCACTACACTCAGCTGGCGGCTACACGGGTAGCGGAGGCTGTGTGGCGTGGACTGGGCGGTTTTTTAGGTTAGAAGGCCCCGGGAAAGTAAGAGGTGGGCTGCAATCTCAAAGTGTGCATGGCAAATACAGGACGTGCTTGGATCAAGGAACAGTCGGAATTGTAGTTGTAAATTGTTGTTGTTGTGCTGGGAAAGTCCCTGAGCTTCAAGCGCTAATAGAAAGCACAGAAGCTGAAATCGTTATAGGTACAGAAAGCTGGCTAAAGCCTGAAATAAGTTCTGCGGAAATTTTTACAAAGTCTCAGACGATGTTCAGGAAAGATAGATTAGGCAGAATTGGTGGTGGAGTGTTTGTGTCTGTCAGTAGTGGTTTATCTTGTAGTGAAGCCGAAGTAGATACTCTGTGCGAATTGGTATGGGTGGAGGTTATACTTAACAGTCGAACTAAGTTAATAATTGGCTCCTTCTACCGACCCCCAGACTCCGATGATATATTTGCTGAACAGTTCAGAGAAAATTTGAGTCTCGTAACAAATAAATACCCCACTCATACGGTTATAGTTGGTGGGGACTTCAACCTTCCCTCGATATGTTGGCAAAAATACTTGTTCAAAACCGGTGGTAGGCAGAAAACATCTTCCGAGATTGTCCTAAACGCTTTATCTGATAATTATTTCGAGCAGTTAGTCCACGAACCCACGCGAATTCTAAATAGTTGCGAAAACACACTTAACCTCTTAGCCACAAACAATCCAGAGCTAATAGAGAGCATCATGACTGATACAGGGATTAGTGATCACAAGGTCGTTATAGCTAGGCTCAATACCGTTTCTTCCAAATCCACCAGAAACAAATGCAAAATAATTTTATTTAAAAAAGCGGATAAAGTGTCACTAGAAGCCTTCCTAAGAGACAATCTCCATTCCTTCCGAACTGACTTCGCAAATGTAGACGCGATGTGGCTCAGATTCAAAGATATAGTAGCAACAGCAATTGAGAGATTCATACCTCATAAATTGGTAAGAGATGGAACTCATCCCCCATGGTACACAAAACAGGTCCGAACGCTGTTGCAGAGGCAACGGGAAAAGCTTACGAAGTTCAGAAGAACGCGAAAACCCGAAGATTGGCTAAAGTTTACAGACGCGCGCAATTTGGCACGGACTTCAATGCGAGATGCCTTTAATAGGTTCCCCAACGAAACATTGTCTCGAAATTTGGTAGAAAATCCGAAGAAATTCTGATCGTATGTAAAGTACACAAGCGGCAAGACGCAGTCAATACCTTCGCTGCGCAGTGGCGATGGTACTGTTACCGACGACTGTGCCGCTAAAGAGGAGTTATTGAATGCAGTTTTCCGAAATTCCTTCACCAGGGAAGACGAATGGAATATTCCTGAATTTGAAACACGAGCAGATGCTAGCATGAGTATCTTAGAAGGAGATACCTTAGGGGTTGCGAAGCAACTCAAATCGCTTGATACGGGCAAGTCTTCAGATCCAGATTGTATACCGATTAGGTTCCTTTCAGATTACGCTGATACAATAGCTCCCTACTTAGCAATCATATACAACCGCTCGCTCACCGATAGATCTGTACCTACAAATTGGAAAATTGCGCAGGTCGCACCAGTGTTTAAAAAGGGTAGTAGAAGTGATCCATCGAACTACAGACCTATATCATTGACGTCGGTTTGCAGTAGGGTTTTGGAGCATATACTGTATTCAAACATTATGAATAACCTCGAAGGGAACGATCTATTGATACGTAATCAGCATGGTTTCAGAAAACATCGTTCTTGTGCAACGCAGCTAGCTCTTTATTCGCACGAAGTAATGGCCGCTATCGACAGGGGATCTCTAGTTGATTCCGTATTTCTAGATTTCCGGAAAGCTTTTGACACTGTTCCTCACAAGCGACTTCTGATCAAGCTGCGGGCCTATGGGGTATCGTCTCAGTTGTGCGACTGGATTCGTGATTTCCTGTCAGGAAGGTCGCAGTTCGCAGTAATAGACGGCAAATCACCGAGTAAAACTGAAGTGATATCAGGTGTTCCCCAGGGAAGCGTCCTGGGACCTATGCTGTTCATGATCTATATAAATGACCTGGGTGACAATCTGAGCAGTTCTCTTAGGTTGTTCACGGATGATGCTGTAATTTACCGTCTAGTAAGGTCATCCGAAGACCAGTATCAGTTGCAAAGCGATTTAGAAAAGATTGCTGTATGGTGTGGTAGGTGGCAGTTGACGCTAAATAACGAAAATTGTGAGGTGATCCACATAAGTTCAAAAAGAAATCCGTTGGAATTCGATTACTCGATAAATAGTACAATTCTCAAGGCTGTCAATTCAACTAAGTACCTGGGTGTTAAAATTACGAACAACTTCAGTTGGAAAGACCACATAGATAATATTTTGGGGAAGCCGAGTCAAAGGTTGCGTTTCATTGGCAGGACACTTAGAAGATGCAACAAGTCCACTAAAGAGACAGCTTACACTACACTCGTTCGTCCTCTGTTAGAATATTACTGCGCGGTGTGGATCCTTACCATGTGGGATTGACGGAGGATATCGAAAGGGTGCAAAAAAGGGCAGCTCGTTTTGTATTATCACGTAATAGGGGAGAGAGCGTGGCAGATATGACACGCGAGTTGGGATGGAAGTAATTAAAGCAAAGACGTTTTTCGTCGCGCCAAGATCTATTTACGAAATTTCAGTCACCAACTTTCTCTTCCGAATGCGAAAATATTTTGTTGAGCCCAACCTACATAGGTAGGAATGATCATCAAAATAAAATAAGAGAAATCAGAGCTCGAACAGAAAGGTTTAGGTGTTCGTTTTTTTCGCGCGCTGTTCGGGAGTGGAATGGTAGGGAGATAGTATGATTGTGGTTCGATGAACCCTCTGCCAAGCACTTAAATGTGAATTACAGAGTAATCATGTAGATGTAGATGTAGATAAAACACAACCTACTCTGGGGTAGAAACAAAGGCAAGAATTATTAAAAGTCCACTAGCCGATCACTGACATGAAACGCAATGCATCGTCACAGCGGCTTCAAAGTGAGATCTTGACAGATGGAATGCAACTGCATTTGGGCCTGGCCCAGGAACCCCACTCGAAGTTGACTGTACGTCGTGGCTCTGCCTAAATACAACCCAGGTACCAGGACACCGTAGACATTGTCTTCAGTCACCTGGCCTGTGGAAGAGAGCGGGGCCAGCAACCTCTACCGGCGCCTGGTATGCCTTCTAGTGGCCGGGTGGATAGTGGGCTGGTGGATAGTGGCTGAGTTGCGTCTGTGTGCAGGAAGGCTGCCGCTTGTGAGTTAACTGCTTCCCTCGGATGTAACGTTGATTGCTGGCTGGTTAGGTGCAAGGTCTACTCACACAACACATCTGGATTCACCATCGCCAGAAAAGACGAAGATGCAGCAAGGTTTGATACAGCGAGCCACGAATTCCTCTCATTTTCCAAACTCTTCTTCTCAAAGTAGCACTCGCAACCTACGTCCTCAATTACTTGCTCGATGTATTTTAACCTCTGTTTTCCACTACAGTTTTACCCCCTACAGTTCAAAAATGGTTCAAATGACTCTGAGCACTATGGGACTTAACTGCTGAGGTCATCAGTCCCCTAGAACTTAGAACTACTTAAACCTAGCTAACCTAAGGACATCACACACATCCATGCCCGAGGCAGAATTCGAACCTGCGACCGTAGCGGTCGCTCGGCTCCAGACTGTAGCGCCTACAACCGCTCGGCCACCCCGGCCGGCCCCTACAATTCCCTCTAGAACCACGGAAGCTATTCCGTGACGTCTTAACAAATGTTTTACCATCCTGTCCCTTCTTATTGTCAGTGTTTTCCATATATTCCTTTCCTCGTCGATTCTGCAGAGAACCTACTCATTCCTTACCTCATCAATCCACCTCATTTTCAGCATTTTTCTGTAGCATCACATCTCAAACCCTTCAATTCACTAATTTTTCGATTTTCCCACAGTTCATGTTTCACTACCATACGATTCTGTGCTCCAAACGAACATTTTCAGAAGTTTATTCCTCAAATTAAGGCCCTTGTTTAATACTAATAGACTTCTTTTGCCCAGAAAAGCCGTTTTTGCTAGTGCTAGTCTATGTGCTCCTTCCTCCGTCCGTCAGGGGTTATTTTTCTACCTACGTAGCATAATTCTTGAACTTCATCTGCTTTGTGATCATTAGTCTTGATGTAAAGTTTCTTGCTCTTCTTTAAAAATGAACGCAAGCAGTCTCGACCACAAAAACAGGTTTTGATAAGTTTTGGGCCGTCCTTGGACCCTCATACCGTGATGGTAGGCGGTGGCAGTGAATGTTGCGGGTAATGTGACTCCGCAAACCGTTTACAATCAAAACAAATGTTTTTGCGGTCGAGACTGTTTGCGTCCATTATTAAAGGACCTTTAGTCAAACTGCAGTTTCTCCACGAGAAATATTCTCCAAAAATTAACATTCTCGTTTCTGCTACTTCTCATTACTTTCGTCTTTCTTCGATTTACTCTCAGTCAATATTCTGTACTCGTTAGAGTGTTCATTCCGTCAGCAGATCCTGTAGTCTTCTTCACTTTCACTGAAGACACGTGTCTTGCTTTCTCTTTAATCTTCCTTTCATTATCAAGAACTGCCCCTCTGGTGCCTTTTCTGTACATTATGCTTGTCAGCCTTGAATGTACTCGCTCCACCTATCTGCTCTCTCCTCGGCATTTAACAGTGGACTTTCCATTGCACTCTTAATGTTACCAACGTTGCTTTTAATTTCACCGAAGACTGTTTTGACGTTTCTGTATGCTGAGTCAGTACAACTGACAGTCATGTCTTTCTCGATTTCTTCACACATTCATGAAGCTTTCTGTCCTTGGCTTTTCTGCACTTCTAATTTATTTCATTCTTAAGTGACTTCTATTTCTGTATTCCTGAATTTCCCTGAACATTTTTGTACTTCCTTCTTTCGTCGATCAAATGAAGTATTTCTTCTGTTATGCATGGTTTCTTCGCAGTTACCTTCCTTGTACTTATGTTTTTCTATCCAACTTCTGTGATTGCCCTTTTTAGAGAAGTCCATTCCCCTTTACCTGAACTGCCTATTGAGCTATTCGTTATCGCAGTATTTACAGTCTCAGGCAACTTCAATCGTATCGTTTGATTGCTTAAAACTTTCGTATCCCACTTCTTTGCGCAATGATTTTTCCTGACAAGTCCCTTAAAATTCAGCCTATTCGCCACTAGATCGTGATCTGAGTCTGATCTGCTCCTGGGTACGCCTTACAATCCAATATCTGATTTCGGAATCTGTGCCTGACCATGAAGTAATATAACTGAAATCTGCCGGTATTTCCCGGCCTTTTCCAGTTATACCTCCTCCTTCTCTTGGGGTTCTTGAATAGAGTATTCGCTATTACCATCTGAAATTTTATTGCAGACGTTAGTCTTTCTCCTCTCTTATTCCTAGTACCAAGCCCATATTCTCACATAACTATTTGTTCTATTCCTTCCCCTACACCCGCATTTCAATCACTTATGATTTTTTGATTTTCATCTCCCTTTGCACGCTGAATTACCCGTTCAGCATGCTCATATACTTTGTTTCATCTTCGGCTTGCGACGTCGGCATGTATACCTGAACTACTGTTGTCAGTGTTGGTTTGATGACGATTCTGATCAGGACAACCGTATCACTGAACGGTTCACATAACTAACACTCCGCACTGTATTTCTATTCACAAAGAATTGTACTCACATTATACTATTTTCTGCTGTTTCTGGTATAACTCTATACTCTTCCGACCAGAAATCCTTATCTTCTTCCCATGTCACTTCACTGACGCCCACTATACCTACACTGAGCCTTACTATTTCCCTTTTGAGATTTTCTAGCTTTTCTGTCACGTTCAGGTTTCTTTGATTCTACGCTTCGACCCGTAGAACGTTATCCGTTCGTTAGTTATTTAATCTTTTTCTCATGGTCACCTCCCGCTTGGTAGTGTCCTCCCGGAGATCCGAATGGGAGACTAGTCCGGAATCTTTTGCCAGTGGAGAGATCATTCTACACTTTTCAATTACAAGCCATCCGTATTCTCCCGACATGGCAACCAGTAACTCATTCGTGTTTCCTTGGATGAAGAAATCACTGTGCGGAGGCATTTCCAGGGTGACGACGAGGTGATTTTTGAGGTGCAACGTTTGCTGAAGAGAAAGAATGCAGATTTCTACAAGCAAGGCCTCCGCCAAGTCATCCATCAATGTAAAAAAATGTGGTGAATCGAAGGGTGAATAGAAGTACCTTTTTTTTTTTTTTTTTTTTTTTCTTGTTTGGTCATCAGTCTACTGACTGGTTTGATGCGACCCGCCCCCGCCACGAATTCCTTTCCTGTGCTAACCTCTTCATCTCAGAGTAGCACTTGCAACCTACGTCCTCAATTATTTGCTTGACGTATTCCAATCTCTGTCTTCCTCTACAGTTTTTGCCCTCTACAGCTCCCTCTAGTACCATGGAAGTCATTCCCTCATGTCTTAGTAGATGTCCTATCATCATGTCCCTTCTCCTTATCAGTGTTTTCCACATATTCCTTTCCTCTCCGATTCTGCGTAGAACCTCCTCATTCCTTACCTTATCAGTCCACCTAATTTTCAACATTCGTCTATAGCACCACATCTCAAATGCTTCGATTCTCTTCTGTTCCGGTTTTCCCACAGTCCATGTTTCACTACCATACAATGCTGTACTCCAGGCGTACATCCTCAGAAATTTCTTCCTCAAATTAAGGCCGGTATTTGATATTAGTAGACTTCTCTTGGCCAGAAATGCCTTTTTTGCCATAGCGAGTCTGCTTTTGATGTCCTCCTTGCTCCGTCCGTCATTGGTTATTTTACTGCCTAGGTAGCAGAATTCCTTAACTTCATTGACTTCGTGACCATCAATCCTGATGTTAAGTTTCTCGCTGTTCTCATTTCTACTACTTCTCATTACCTTCGTCTTTCTCCGATTTCCTCTCAAACCATACTGTGTACTCATTAGACTGTTCATTCCGTTCAGCAGACCATTTAATTCTTCTTCACTTTCACTCAGGATAGCGAATCATATCATTGATATCCTTTCACCTTGTATTTTAATTCCACTCCTGAACCTTTCTTTTATTTCCAGCATTGCTTCCTCGATGTACAGATTGAAGAGTAGGGGCGAAATGCTACAGCCTTGTCTTACACCCTTCTTAATACGAGCACTTCGTTCTTGACCGTCCACTCTTATTATTCCCTCTTGGTTGTTGTACATATTGTATATGACCCGTCTCTCCCTATAGCTTACCCCTACTTTTTTCAGAATCTCGAACAGCTTGCACCATTTTATACTGTCGAACGCTTTTTACAGGTCGACAAATCCTGTGAAAGTGTCTTGATTTTTCTTTAGCCTTGCTTCCATTATCAGCCGTAACGTCAGAATTGCCTCTCTCGTCCCTTTACTTTTCCTAAAGCCAAACTGATCGTCACCTAGCGCATTCTCAATTTTCTTTTCCATTCTTCTGTATATTATTCTTGAAAGCAGCTTCGATGTATGAGCTGTTAAGCTGATTGTGCGATAATTCTCGCACTTGTCAGCTCTTGCCGTCTTCGGAATTGTGTGGATGATGCTTTTCCGAAAGTCAGATGGTATATCGCCAGACTCATATATTCTACACACCAACGTGAATAGTCGTTTTGTTGCCACTTCCACCAATGATTTTATAAATTCTGATGGAATGTTATCTATCCCTTCTGCCTTATTTGACCGTAAGTCCTCCAACGCTCTTTTAATTTCCGATTTAGATACTGGATCCCTATCTCTTCTAAATCGGCTCCTGTTTCTTCTTCTATCACATCAGACAAATCTTCACCCTCATAGAGGCTTTCAATGTATTTTTTTCCACCTATCTGCTCTCTCCCTTGCATTTAACGGTGGAATTCCCGTTGCACTCTTAATGTTACCACCGTTGCTTTTAATGTCACTAAAGGTTGTTTTGACATTCCTGTGTGCTGAGTCTGTCCTTCCGACAATCATATCTTTTTCGATGTCTTCACATTTTTCCTGCAGCCATTTTGTCTTAGCTTCCCTGCACTTCCTATTTATTTCATTCCTCAGCCTACATATCACCAAGTTTAATAGTTGGAGCTTGATTACTTCAAGGTGATAACAGAAACGTTTTACCTATCCATCGTATTGTTACAGAGAGAGGTAGTCAATTAAGAAATTGGAGTCACATTTAAGAGGACCTGAGTTCAGTTCCTCTTTCGGCCATACAGATTTAAGTTTTCCCTGGTTTGTGTAAACCACGTAAAGCAAATGGCGGGACGGTTCCTCTGAAAAAAGCAGTGCCAATATCCTAACATAAGCCGACCTTGTGCTATGTCTGTAACGACCATATCGTTGGCAGGACGTTAATGCCTAACCTTCCTTCTCCATTTCTACAATGTGTGCGAGAAATCCCCATACCCCATACTGTGTTGTTGTTGTTGTGGTCTTCAGTCCAGAGACTGGTTTGATGCAGCTCTCCATGCTACTCTATCCTGTGCAAGCTTCTTCATCTCCCAGTACCTACTGCAATCCACATCCTTCTGAATCTGCTTAGTGTATTCATCTCTTGGTCTCCCTCTACGATTTTTACCCTCCACGCTGCCCTCCAATACTAAATTGATGATCCCTTGATGCCTCAGAACATGTCCTACCAACCGATCCCGTCTTCTGGTCAAGTTGTGCCACAAACTTCCTTTCTCCCCAATCCTGTTCAATACTTCCTCATTAGTTATGTGATCTACCCATCTAATCTTCAGCATTCTTCCGTAGCACCACATTTCGAATGCTTCTATTCTCTTCTTGTCCACACTATTTATCGTCCATGTTTCACTTCCATACATGGCTACACTTCATACAAATACTTTCAGAAATGACTTCCTGACACTTAAATCTATACTCGATGTTAATAAATTTCTCTTCTTCAGAAAAGCTTTCCTTGCCATTGCCAGTCTACATTTTATATCCTCTCTACTTGGACCATCATCAGTTATTTTGCTCCCCAAATAGCAAAACTCCTTTACTACTTTAAGTGTCTCATTTCCTAATCTAATTCCCTTAGCATCACCCGACTTAATTCGACTACATTCCATTATCCTCGTTTTGCTTTTGTTGATGTTCATCTTATATCCTCCTTTCAAGACACTGTCCATTCCATTCAACTGCTCTTCCAAGTCCTTTGCTGTCTCTGACAGAATTACAATGTCATCGGCGAACCTCAAAGTTTTTATTTCTTCTCCATGGATTTTAATACCTACTCCGAATTTTTCTTTTGTTTCCTTTACTGCTTGCTCAATATACAGATTGAACAACATCGGGGAGAGGCTACAACCCTGTCTTACTCCCTTCCCAACCACTGCTTCCCTTTCATGTCCCTCGACTCTTATAACTGCCGTTTGGTTTCTGTACAAATTGTAAATAGCCTTTCGCTCCCTGTATTTTACCCCTGACACCTTTAGAATTTGAAAGAGAGTGTTCCAGTCAACATTGTCCAAAGCTTTTTCTAAGTCTACAAATGCTAGAAACGTAGGTTTGCCTTTCCTTAATCTTTCTTCTAAGATAAGTCGTAAGGTCAGTATTGCCTCACGTGTTTCAGTGTTTCTACGGAATCCAAACTGACCTTTTCCGAGGTTGGCTTCTACTAGTTTTTCCATTCGTCTGTAAAGAATTCGTGTTAGTATTTTGCAGCTGTGACTTATTAAACTGATAGTTCGGTAATTTTCACATCTGTCAACACCTGCTTTCTTTGGGATTGGAATTATTATATTCTTCTTGAAGTCTGAGGGTATTTCGCCTGTTTCATACATCTTGCTCACCGGATGGTAGAGTTTTGTCAGGACTGGCTCTCCCAAGGCCGTCAGTATATCCAATGGAATTTTGTCTACTCCAGGGGCCTTGTTTCGACTCAGGTCTTTCAGTGCTCTGTCAAACTCTTCACGCAGTATCGTATCTCCCATTTCATCTTCATCTACATCCTCTTCCATTTCCATAATATTGTTTTCAAGCACATCGCCCTTGTATAGACCCTCTATATACTCCTTCCACCTTTCTGCTTTCCCTTCTTTGCTTAGAACTGGGTTTCCTTCTGAGCTCTTGATGTTGATACAAGTCGTTCTCTTATCTCCAAAGGTCTCTTTAATTTTCCTGTAGGCAGTATCTATCTTACCCCTAGTGAGATAAGCCTCTACATCCTTACATTTGTCCTCTAGCCATCCCTGCTTAGCCATTTTGCACTTCCTGTTGTTCTCACTTTTGAGACGTTTGTATTCCTTTTTGCCTGCTGCATTTACTGCATTTTTATATTTTCTCCTTTCATCAATTAAATTCAATATTTCTTCTGTTACCCAAGGATTTCTACCAGCCCTCGTCTTTTTACCTACTTGAACCTCTTCTGCCTTCACTACTTCATCCCTCAGAGCTACCCATTCTTCTTCTACCGTATTTCTTTCCCCCATTCCTGTCAATTGCACCCTTATGCTCTCCCTGGAACTCTGTACAACCTCTGGTTCTTTCAGTTTATCCAGGTCCCATCTCCTTAAATTCCCATCTTTTTGCAGTACTGTAAAATGGTAATTGATTTGATTTGTTTTAGCACAAGTACTTACTTATGTATTAAGTGTCAAATATATCGGTATGTCTCCTATCATGGTGTAAACACATTTCCCGGCATCCCATGTCCTTGATACACTTTTGAGCTTTTCCGGTATTTGGATGAGAAATGCATCCTCAACAACATTTTTCGTTTGTAGCATTACGAGGTGCAGATACAGTACATGCGCCTTAATGACTCCCTCCCTATAACGAGTTGTTAGATGTGATGAGATCAGGACTTCTTGATGATCTTTTCAAGGGAGCTGGTGTTGGTGATGAACCACGACCTATTCACCGTCCTGGAAAGTGTCCATTTAGGAACTCGCGCATTGCAGGAGCGTTGTGAGGAGCACTCCGTCTAGCTACAACCGTATGTGTTATGTGAGGCCTCTTTCCGCAAGCTGAGGCATTAGCCATGTTGGTAACATGTGTGAATTATTTACGCCATTCACAGTCCCTTCAAAAAATTACAGTCCCAGCTGATGTGATATCATCACTACTCAACTCATTACATGAAGCTCGACTGTGTAATGAGGAATTTCTTCGACACAAACAACAATATTTGTGACATGTGTGCTGCGATATGTGGCACGTTCATCTGAAAACATAACCTTGGCACTGTTGACTGCATTTGGAAGCTGAGTTAATAAAGTATGGCATGCTAAAACGCGCTCATTCCGTTATGTATCCGATAGCTCACCTAATAACATCGGTCGTAAAGGTCTGACAAATTTTTCCTTGGTATACGGAGTTTCGAAGCGCATTTACGGGCCGACTTCATAGGAGATTGTTCACTTGGAGTAGAGACTTCGGCTCATGTTTCTTCTCGTGTCTTCTTCCTTCGACCCGGCGTCCTGTCTTCAACATTGCCAAAAGCAAAAGCACGTTTTTCCCAATCCAAAAGTGTTGCCTTTTGCTGTGGAGCCTAATTAAATCTTTGCTGGAATGCTCTCACAATCTGTCTCATCGTGTGCCCTGTGCGTTTTCTTTCGTGCACCCACACACTTGTCACTAAGCGCTCCTCAGTAGCGTAACTATGACCCCTCACATCTTCCATGGCTACAGATTAAAACGCGATTGCGACTGCGAATTACAACAATTGATTCCGCAAATGATAAAAAGTAACACAGCTAATAGCCTGCATAGTAACATTTGATACTTCTCGTCCACCCTGTACATTAGCTCACTGTGTTGCGCACCTTATTGTAAGAGGTTTTCTTTTAGAAAGTCAGTCATAAAGCTTGGGCAAGACAGCCGCAAAATCATTGTCTGCCGTCGTTCCTTCGAATAACAATACGTGTTATTGTATCATACTTGAACCGCCTCCATTTTGTCGAATACGTTGTAGTGTTTGACTCTGGTGCAGACAAACTCCAACAAGTGATGGAAGAATTAATAGAGCAAGACTCGAGATAGGCATAAAATATCAATTGAAATAAGACTAAAATAATGTCTAATCAACATACCGAAAAGAAAACTATATAAATTAACAAGGAAGTCAAAGAACCATTTGACTGATTTTTCCATAGTAAAGTAAAAATGGAGAGTGTATTTAATAAAGTAATTAGAGGACAAGAGAAACAGGAAAAATCTCATCCACACAATTTCGAAGGTAGCAAGATCAGGTAAATGCGAAAAATATTGCACAATCAGCTTAATATTTCATGCGTCCAAGCTAATGATAAGACCATAACGGATAACAAAAGGTCTAATGGAAAATGGGTAGTGGGTATTAGAAAAAATGGTGGTTCAAGCGTGGGTGCCTTTACCTAAAGACAGAAATGTATGAAAAGTGTACAGTCTATGTCGAAAGCCTACTGCTGCGGCAGCAGCAGCAGCAGCAGATGATGATGATGTTGATGATGTGGCATTAGTGTTGTTGCCAGCCTTGTTAAGATAAGCAGAGTATGCTACGATATGTAGGATAAAAACATACCCAGTAGCAGCTGTAAACTCTGACCACACACTGCTTGCAGGAGTTTTTACAGTTAGAATGAAGAGAGTGAACAGAAAGAAAAAAGTAGATCTACAATTTGACGAAAATGAAAGACCCGACAGTAAAACGGAATATCCAAACAGAACTCAGGTTGGTGATTAACACAGAGGACACCACAAGTAACAACGTCAATTAAGAATTGAACAAACCACAGAATGTTGTTCAGCAAATAAAAGGCAAGTACATGAAACCAGAGAGAAAGAATGGGTAGTCGCGGATGACGGACAACATACTGAATCTAATGGAGGAAGGGAGATTAAACAAGGGAAACCCAACGAAATACATGAATATAAATACGCACATCGAAAGAAAAATAAGGATGGCAAAAGAAAATTAAAAAGTAGGGCGATGCGAGGGAATTCAGTTTGAACAAAGTAAATACGATAGTTTCAATGTACGCAAGAAAGTCAAAGAAATAACAGGGAAATACAGGAAGAGCATCTGTGGCAAACTAGTGGATGAAGCAGGGAACTTGATGGTGGAATTAGAAGGCAAGAAATAGACGTGGAAAAACTATATAGAAAATTTATTTAATGGCACTAGTTGTACTTTTAATTCAAGTAAAAATGAAATAAGTGGTACAGATATGCTAGAAGTAGATGTTCAAACAGCCATCAATCGGAGGACCGAAACGCTGTGGGACCAGATAAAGTAGAAGCAAAGTTCTTAAAATTGGTAGATGAAAATCACGTAAAATGGTTACCCCAAAATTTAAATCAAATTTATGTATCTGGAAACATTCCATTGAAGTGACTGAAATCAGAGGTCGTTACACTGCCCAAAGAGTTGAATGCAGAACAACACGGAGATTATTTTACGATAAGTTTAATGAGCAATGTGAGGAATAGATAGCCCCTAATCAGTTTGTGACTGTTAATGATGTCGGTACAAGAGAAACCTCATCAGTGTACAAATGTTGTTCCAAAGATGTAGAGATGAAAATAAAAATGTGTATGCTTATCCAATAGAGTAAAACACGACAAATTGACGGAGATTTTGAGAAAAATTGGAACGGAGGAAAGAGATCCGTGAAACATTAAGAACATATACTGGAACCAAATAGCGGTGTTACCTATTGATGGGGAACACACTGAAGCACACAAATTTCTCGGGGGAGTAAGAGACGGATGTATGTTTCCAGCCATATTGTTTAATATATACTCAGAATTCATATTTAGTGAAGCTCTGGAAGAAGTAGAAGAAGGCATTTTGATAAATGGAATAATATTAAACAAAATTCTATATGCTGATGATAATATTGTATTTGCTGACACTATTCAAGTGTGGCAATTATTAACGGATAGAGCTGTAAGAGTCAGCAGTCACTATGGACTTGAAATAAACACCACAAACACAAAACTCGTAGTCGTAAGTAAAGGAAATACTTAGTCCTAAACCAAAGAAATATAGAAAGGGAAACCAACATACATTCCTACGAACCATAGTAAATAAACATTGGGTTAACTCGCAAGAAACCAAGATTCGCATCGGGAAAGCAGGAAGTGCAGACTTTAAAAGCCAAAACCTAACTCTACGAACAAAAATCAGACTTTTGTACTGCTATGCACATTCTGTCTTCCTGTATGGGGTAGAGACATGGAGTCCGCAGCTCGTGGTCGTGCGGTAGCATTCTCGCTTCCCACGCCCGGGTTCCCGGGTTCGATTCCCGGCGGGGTCAGGGATTTTCTCTGCCTCGTGATGACTGGGTGTTATGTGATGTCCTTAGGTTAGTTAGGTTTAAGTAGTTCTAAGTTCTAGGGGACTGATGATCATAGATGTTAAGTCCCATAGTACTCAGAGAGAGAGAGACATGGACCTCAAATAAAAACAGGGAGATGAAGCACGAGGCCTTTGAATTGTGGCTTTATAGGCGGAGCCTGAGAATACCTTGGACCCAGTGAGTGACAAACGTAGAAGTTTTGAGAAGAATGAACAAAGTACCTAAATTAATCAAGATTGTGAAGTGCTAAAAGTTTCAGTATCTAGGACATTCACCCGTCATACAAATAGATATTATTTGCTTCAGAAAATACTGCAAGGGAAAATCAACGGCAAAATAAGTCCTGGAAGAAGACGAATATCTCGGCTTGACAACCTAGATGCTGGTTCATTATGTCTTCAACAGAACTATTCCGTGTTGCTATCAGCAAGAGAAGAATGTTCATAATGATCGGCAACATCTGAACCGGAGAGACACCGAAAGAAGAAAAAGTGGTGGGACCAAGTAGAGACCGATTTGAATTTCGATTCTTTTATTTTTGGAGATTAAACTTAGATACGGAGATAGGTCCACGCCTCCCCACAAAAAAGGGGTAGCGCCTGTGATAAAAAAAAGGGGGATAGATAAAAAAAGGGGGATAGCGTTTCTGATAAGAAATTAAAAAAATTAAAAAGACAGCAAACTTATCTGCCTAGTAAGCAGGAGAACAGGGTTCGAATCGTGGCACTGGTAAGAGTTTTGATTCATTGCTTTATCCTACATTATCATCATAGATAAAAATGGGACTTCATCCGTCTCAGGAACGACATCGGCGTGTGACAAACCTCTACGTCTGGAATGGTGCCGTGACCGGAATGCATGGACTGCTGATGAATGGCGTCGCACTGTGTTCATCGATGAATCGCGGGTCTGCAATACTCTGACGATCATCGTCGGCAAATATGAGGGCGACACGGGGACAGGTTCCGTTGTTCCACTGTTCTCGAGTGGCGTTGTGGTATTACTGTTGGTCTCATAGTGTGAGGAACCATTGGATATGATTTCAAGTCAATGAAGGTTGTGACTGAGTGAATTCTGACAGCACAATGGTGGGTCATGGATGTCCTGCGTCCTCACGTGTTTCCAGCCACGTCACAATTCGTGGTGGTATTTTTCAATAACATGATGCTGCGCACATGGGATACGTCTTTGTGAACTGTGTGCTTGATGCTGAGTGACTCCGGTGGCCAACAATACACCCAGATCTGTTCCCGATAGATGTGGGAGACCAGTTCGAACATTTGTTCCGTTGCAGTGGCAGTACTAAGGACATCAAGAACCAGTTACTAAAGTTACGGATCAGTTTGCCTCAGGGAAGACTGCAACGGCTCTGTAACACCCTTCCAAACCCAATACGTGCTTGCGTTCAGACCAGAGCGGGTGCAGCGTTATACTGACAAGCAGGCTCACACTCCCAAGTTCTTTTTTAACTCGATTTCATAATCACTGAAATAACGTAGCTTACCCTGTCAGACCGTGACGCTTAGTTTTCTCCTTCCCTTCTGGGTGCTTCACTTTTTTTTTGTCAGACAGTATATTACGACGAGAATTATTTCACCTCTGGGACTTGGAACTAGCTACCCCCTCTCGCTACGAGGGTGAGTCAAATGGAAACCTTAAATTTCTAATAACGAATCGAAATTTCGCTCCGTTATCCTGGAAGTTGGTAAGCGTGCTACAAACAGCGTGCAGAATGGCCTGTAGGTGGCAGCATAGTGCAGATGCACACATACCGTCGCAGTATCAGTATAAAGATGGCCGCCCCACTTGAGACTTGCACCAGGGAAGAACAGCGTTCTGTTATTCGGTTTTTGCGTGGTGAAGGTGTGATACCTGTTGAAATTCATCGACGAATGAAGGTTCAGTACGATGATGCATGTTTGTCACAGCAGCACGTCTACGAATGGAGTAGGAAGTTCGCAAATGGTGTGACTTCAGTGGAGGATGCTCCTCGTCCAGGTCAGGCACAACGAGTTGTGACTCCACGGGACATTGCAGCAGTTGAAGCCATAGTGAAGAAAACCGCCGAGTGACACTGAATGACATTGCAGCATGTTTACAGATTAGTCATGGGTCAGCACACAACGTTGTGCATAATGTGCTCCAGTTTCACGAAGTGTCTGCAAGATGGGTGCCACAGCAGCTGACTCCTGAAATGAGAGAACGATGTGTTGATGCTTGTGAACTTCTTCGGCGCTTTGAATGAGAAAGTGATGGCTTCCTTTCAAGAATCGTTACTGGGGACGAAATCGGGGTTTACTTCCACCAACCACTTCCTCATCCACCATACTCACCAGACCTTGCCCCAAGTGATTTCCATATGTTTGGACCACTCAAAGACGCAGTAGGAGGAAAGAAGTTCCGTTCTGATGAAGAGGTACACCGCGCGATGCATGAGTAGTTGTGCAGACTACCAAAAGAATTTTTTCTAAAGGAATTTATGCACTTTGTAAGCACTGGAGGACTTGCATTGAGCGTGGGGGAGATTATGTTGAAAAGTGATGCATCTTTGTACCACTTCTACACAATAAATAATATTTTAAAAAAATATTTAAAGTTTTCATTTGAGTCACGCTCGTATATTGTCATTTATCTCGGCTATGGAGGCAGGTGCTGTGAACCTAATGACAGATTTGAATGACTTAAAACTGTTGAGCCTTTTAATGTCAGCCGGTCGGAGTGGCCGTGCGGTTCTAGGCGCTGCAGTTCGGAACCGATCAACCGCTACGGTCGCAGGTTCGAATCCTGCCTCGGGCATGGATGTGTGTGATGTCCTTAGGTTAGTTAGGTTTAATTAGTTCTAAGTTCTAGGCGACTGATGACCTCAGAAGTTAAGTCGCATAGTGCTCAGCCATTTGAACCAACCATTTTAATGACAGATTATTACATTCAGAATAACTATTCTTGAAGTTACTTAAAGAACGCAGCCATAGACTCGGGCAATCTACAGACAACGCAGTAGAGTGTTTTGGACCATCTCATTTTATTCCTGTTTAAGTGCATGATCGCGTGTAGGAAATTTTGGTTTACAAGTGTACAAAATATGGAATTCGGCGTTGGGTTTCTAAATACGTTTTAGCATGTGGCTGAAGGGTTTTTATGGGCGGTCAGAGGGATATTAACGCTAAGAATAGACATGAACAGGCTGTTGGCGCTCTGCGTCTGGCAGTATGACGCTGCCGACTCTATTTATTTATTAAAAGTCACATGGAAGTGGACGGATAAAGATCTGCGTGTTTAGTGTCAAGCGTATTTTCGACCAGTGTCACGTCATCGCCTAGTCACGCCATAGGGACGGAGAGCAAGTTGCTCGCAAAACGCCGCCAACAGCGGAGAGAACGGTAGACGACTCGTGGAAGCGTCATGTGTTATGGTTTGTCAGTTACTGAGTTATTTATACTGTTGGAAAGTGCTACTGTGTGAAGTACTAGGCCAAAATAAAAGATGATTCCGTGATGATGTTACACACATCCAGGGATGACGAGGAATGGTAAATTATCAATTTGGGGTAAGAGACTCTTGTCCGGAAAGGACGGAGTCGAAAGTTATGAGCAACAGACGTTCTGATACTTCTGACAGTGGATCACCTCCGCTGCAAGCTCTGCTTTCCACATTTAGGTAGGAGATGGTATGGCCCAAAATAAGAAAAAGTGCCCAGCAAACATGGGTTCTAAAGTGCGTACGTTAAGAGCTGTGATACTTGTTCATCTTTTATTGTCTCAAATACATCTCTTCTACTCAACAAGTGCTCATAGCTCTTAAAGTAGTCACTTTAGTGTGGTATCGTCCAGAGACCGCGGTGCCACATCAAAGCCTGAAACGTGAGTCAATACCACATTAGCAGGGGCTCTCTGCAGTGCGCGAAAACCAATGGGAGGTACTCCAGAAGACCACACTTAACTCTTACACCCAAACCTCTAGATGTCTGACTCTCAGCTAGGTAACAAACGTTGTGTGTCGATAGAGCATCAACCAAAATGCCGATTTAGTTTGTGCTGTATAACTTGCGTAAACGGTCATTAAACGTAAAAGACAGAACTACGGAGTATAGGAAAAGGCGATATGTGAGCTACCAACGCGAAGGTCTCTGGTAGGTGAGTTGGTAGAGCGTCAGATCGTCGTAGCAAAAGTCCAGAGCTAGAGTCCCTACAAGAGCAGTCTGATTTCACGTCGTTAGTTGAAAGTAGTATACCTATAGAGTACATTTTTGTAGATAGCTATGGTGTTATCTGTACAAATCTACACTACATGTTTGCTACTTTCAACAAGCGAAGCGAAACCAGACTACTAAAAGAACATCACTACAAACACCGAAACGTCCTTTTACATGTCAGAAAAATGTTCTTCAATATACTCACCTACCAGAGATCCCCACTCTAATAGCTCACAGATACGCTTTTCATATATTCCATAGTTCTGCTGCTACTTTTAATTACCGTTTACGCCAGTTCCGTTCGACGTCAGCACACAGCACCAATTAAATCGATGTTTTGGTCTATCGACACACAACGTTTGGTACCGATCTGAGTGTCTGACATCTGGAAGTTTGTGTGTATACTAGCGGCCTCAAGCCGAGGCCATTATACAGGTGGGGTCCAGAAAAATATCGACACTCTTTGATAGTTAATTTTCTCAGAAAAAAATGAAATATCATTGCAATTTTGGGCTTTAGCGTAGTGCATTGTTTTCTCAATAGATCGTGTCACGCGTTTTCCAGCGGATGACAATGCAGCAATGAATTAAGTAAGACCGTAGTTTGAGCAACGCAAGACCATATTGAAGTGGTATGAGAAGTACGAAAGCATGATGGAGATACAACAGCAACGGTGTAAAGTGTATGGAACGCAGCCACCAAAACGTACAACAGTTTATCGTATTCGGGATGAATTTAAAGCCGATGATACTGTTTAGGATGTGCATAAGGAAAGGTCTGGCCGACCAAAAACATCAAAAATATTGCTAAAATACGGATCTGGACCTTCTCGCAGTCAAAGTGGAATCACCCTAGAATCAACAAGATGAGCCATAACAACTTCGATGAAATCTACGTGGGAATCAATTCAAGATAAGTGCCAAAATTGACTTTTTTTTACAGTGACTTCATTATTTCCATTCTGACGGTACCATCCACAGTCAATAACTTTGTTGTTGCCTGATAAAGCGAACATATGCTGCGTGAGCAACATTATTAATCTGATTTCTAACCTACTTTGCAAGTGGTGGTATTGTTAGAAAGTGTACATTCCAAGATCGCTGCACGCTCCGAACGAGGACGACCCTGATCGAAGGATGGAGTACTGCGAGTGGTTTGAAGACGTGCTTCGCGAAGATGAACGATTTGCATGGATGGTTATCTGGTCTGGCGAGGCTCAACTCAGACTGAACGGCACTGTAAAGCGCCAAAACTGCGTGTACTGGGCTCCTGAAAATCCTCACATTCATTTGGACAAACATCTTAATTTACCGGGTGTTAGTGTGTGGTGTGGTCTGTCATAGCGCGGTCTGATTAACCCATTCCTTTTTCAAGGTACGATCACTAGTGACGTGTGTCTTCATATCCCTGAAACATCGATATTACCTGCTATCCGAGAGGTGTTTGGAAATGAAAGATTTTACCTGCAACGAAATGGAGCTTCGCCTCGCTACCACAGAGATGTCAGCCTACTTGCATGAAAATCTACCTGGACGATGGACAGGTCGAAGAGGAGTTGTTGAGTAGCCACCATGGTCTTCAGACCGTACACCTATTGATATCTACCTATTGGGGACGTTGAAAAATGTTTATCAACAGATGCCAGCTACACTGAAAGAGCTACGAGAAACCATTGAGGCGTTCTGTGCGAATATCACGTCACCAGTACTGACAGCTGTAGTTCGGTCAACAGTTCAGCGGCATTGACGTTCTTTGGCTCTTAATGGGAGTCGCTTTGAACACATAAAACGACCTTCCCTCCGTGCAAGAATTGTAACGGTATGTCATTTTGTTTCATTAATATTGACTACCAAAGAGTGTCTAAATTTTTCTGGACCCTCTGTAGTGTCGCGCACGCAAGACCCCAGCCCAGTTCGTGACCTCGTCTGAATGAGTCACATCATAATGTAGGACCAAAGTGTTGTCAAAGTTTCTGATGGATTTGTACTTTAGTAAATGTTGAACAGTTTTTCAACTAGCGCATCAAGCGACGATTTGGTACCCAATGAAAGCTGTAAATGATCCAATACTCCATTGGCAAATAAGTGAGTCAAAGTTAAGTAAACCTTTTATTCATTAAAGTAATGAAGTTAACTAATATATCATGAGTTACAGTTCCTATGTGCCAACTTACCGAGCAATAAAGAATCCACAGTTAAGGCCAGATGAAAGTAGTTTCGTCTGGCCAGAACATTGAGAGCCCATGTTTACTAAAGATATTTTCTTGCTTTGGTCCGTACTTCCTCCTCCCAAAATATGCAAAGCGAAGAGCTTACAGATGAAGTCCACTGCCAGAGGTATAAGAACGATTATCGCTTGTAACTCTCAACTCGGTCTTTTATGCGCCAGGGTCCTTGGCCTCAGATTGTTACCTTTACCCTTCTCCATCATATCTAAAAGATTGTAACGTCATCACGGAATCACACTGTACATCAAACTTCGTGAATACATTAATCACGTAAAGAGTATTAAGTGATTAAACCTAGATTACATTCGGATTGCTATCTTTATCAGAATTAGAAGTGACCCCGAAGAGCAAGAGTACAGTTCTGTACTCGTTGTGGCGTGGAAGCAAACAGACTCTGAATCCTATCTTGAGTAATTTATTGCCCTGCCTGTAACACATGCTGCGTCAGTTCACAAAGATTATCGGCTGGAGGCAGGTATAAAAATACGCTGATGAGCTAAAACATTACGACCATCAGCTTAATAGCTTTTTTGTCCGTCTTTCTGACGAAATATATAAATGATTCTGCGTATCAGGAATCCGACAGTTTGTTGGTAGTTTTGTAGAGAGATCTACCGTTAGATGTCTACCCACGGGTCATGTAATTCGTGTAAATAACGGGCCACTGATTTCTGTACCTCGGGCATGGATGTGTGTGATGTCCTTAGGCTAGTTAGGTTTAAGTAGTTCTAAGTTCTGGGGGACTGATGACCCCAGATGTGAAGTCCCATAGTGCTCAGAGCCATTTGAACCATTTCTTTTTTCCAGAATGAGATATTCAATCTGCAGCGGAGAGTGTGCTGATATGAAACTTCCTGGCAGATTAAAACTGTGTGCCCAACCGAGACTCGAACTCGGGACCTTTGCCTTTCGCGGGCAACTGCTCTACCATCTGAGCTACCGAAGCACGACTCACGCACGGTATCCTTTCTTTCAGGAGTGCTAGTTCTGCAAGTTTCGCAGGAGAGCTTCTGTAAAGTTTGGAAGGTAGGAGACGAGATACTGGCAGAAGTAAAGCTGTTAGTACCGGGCGTGAGTCGTGATTCGGTAGCTCAGATGGCCAGCCGGCACGGTAGCTCAGCGTGTTCGGTCAGGGGGTTAGCTGCCCTCTGTAATAAAAAAAAAACTGAGTCAATCGACCAACAACGAACATAAAAGGATGTCTTACGACGTCCGCCCCGAGCAGATGCAACGAACAGAAGCGAACAAAATGAGATTAAAAAAAAAAAAAAAAAAAAAAAAAATGGTAGAGCACTCGCCCGCGAAAGGCGAAGGTCCCGAGTTCGAGTCTCGGTTGGGCACACATTTTTTTTTTTAATTTCTGTACGCAGTGCTGGCGCCCATTAGCGACCCAGATGGGTTCCATAGGATTTGCGTCAGGCGAATTTCGTCGACGAGACATCAACGTGAATTCACTATAATACTCCTCAAGCCACTGTAGCACGGTTCTGGCTCCGAGTCACGGACAATTATACAAGATGGCGTCGCCATCGGGGAAGACATCAAGCATGAAGGGATGCAGGTGGTTCGCAGCGCTCAGCGTGTATTCGAGTTCTACCACAGGTCCCATGCAACAGCAGGAGAATGTCTCCCATAGCATAATACTGCTCCTACTAGCCTGTGACCCTGGCTCGCTACACGTATCGAGCCGCCGTTCACCTCCATGGCAGTGTTTGTCGTGACGACCATCGACCAAGTGTAGCAAAAATGTGATTCACCCGAAGAGCCGACACGTGTCCATTGATCGACGGTTGAATCCCGATGGATCCGTGACGACTGCAGTCGCAACAGACGGTAACGTTGGATTGACATGTGAACATCTAGGGTTAGTCTGCTTCGGAACCTCATGTTCAACATTGTACGATAAACGGTGCTCCGAAACACTTGTGCGTGCACCAGCATTGTGTTCTTTCGGCAGTGATACCACAGATCACCATATACCCTACTTTACCGAGTGCACAAGCCTCTGTACTCCACATTCTGTGAAGAGTCGTGGACGTTCAGCAGTTTAGCAACTAGTGATGGTTTCACTGTCCTTCTACCTCTTTCCGTAGATGCTCACGACAGTAGCATGTGAGCATTCGACCAGCTTCGCCGTTTTCGAGATACTCGTTCACGGGCTCTACGTAATAATAGTCTGTTCTTTGTCAAAGTCTCTTGTGTCAGTGGATTTCCCCATTTGCAGTCCATATCTTCGCCAGGGTGATTCCCGTCAATGTCTGCTCCGCTTACATACTTTTGTTAGTGCGTCACTTGCCCGTAACGCCACCGGGCTGTATCCAACGCTGCGGTGGGCGGTGGTCAAAATGTTTTAGCTTATCACTGTATATCAGGCGCGAAAGTATAAATCTTCCCATCACATCCATACATGCTCTATGCGACACAAATTAGAGGACAGGGCAGGCGTTTGTAGTGTGAAACCGAATGATCCTGCTGGAGTACGCAGTTTGGAAACTTCGCTTCAGCAACTGCTAAATCAGTACTATTGTCACGTCCAACAGGTCCTGTCATCACAATTCTAGGAGTTGGAGCGGATCTCAACAATCATTGCTACTTTCTGTGGCCTTTCACCAGGTCGTCTACTGACACACTGACGTCAATCTGACCGCCATAAACAGAAGCGAGCCTCACCGCTGAACGCCACAAATGTTACTCCATTTTTCAGTTGGCCTCTCTACACCATGTTAGTCTCTGTCATCTGCGGTATGGCGTCAATGGAAAACGACGCGTGGTAACTCGAGATCTTAACGTAGTTTTCAGTTATGTGTTCCCCAGTGTGTGCAGTGACACTCTGCCTGTAATGTCTACACGGACTTCAGCTGTCATCATCCGTATATTTGTCAGAACCAGCTGAACAATCCTACGATCATCTTGTGATGTAGTCCACGTGGAAGAATTCGGACCTATTCTTACTGCCCGACTGTTGTCCTGTATCCATCCGGCCATCTCGGCAGCATCCACTCTGCAATGCTAACACTACAGCCAACTGTCGGTATTATGTGACAGTATGATGCTCCGTGTCTCTCATGGCAATGATTAGAACTTTCTCAGAGTTCGAAAAATGACGATAAGCTGAACGTGTACACTCTCTGGGCGGACTGTGTTTTGGTATCGACCTGAAAATTTGAGTAACTTTAGACCAACTCATCGGCTACGACGAAAGCACACCATTCGTCCTATGTAGGTATGACCTTTTGCTGCAATAAAAATAAGCTCGCATAAGAAAGAAATGTCAATCTGCACAGCCCATAACCGTGGAAATTCTGATGTATGAGTTTGGTAGCCTTCGGTCAAGGTGTTCATGGTATAAATCTTTCCGGAGTATACTCCACAAGCCACCATATGCTGCGTGGCAGATGGTACATCGTACCAGTATCATCGATTTTCTGTCGTGTTGCATTCGCGTTTTATCTTGTTATCATGTTCCCTACGCGAGATACAGTATGATTACGTGATGATGAGTCAAACTTTCAGGGACGATGGAGAAGGGTAAGTAAATCAATTTGAGGTAACGGGACCCAGACCGGGAAAGAAACGAGTCGAAAGTTATAAGAGAAAATCGTTCTGATTCATCTGACAGTGGAGCTCATGCACTGGTACTGTTGTTGCTAAGACCGTAGCATAGGCACCATTCAGATATGTTAGTATAAACCAAAACAAGAATAAGATATCTAGTAAACAGGTGCTCTAAAATCCATATCTCAAGAGCTATGAGTACTTGTTCATTTTCAGTACTGTGAAACACATCTCTTCAACTGCAAGCTCTTTGGTTTCCGTATTTTTGTAGGAGGTAGTATGAACCAAAGGAAGAAAAATATGTTCAGTAAACATTGGGGCTAAAATATATACCTTAAGAGCTATGGATACTTCTTCAATAGGAGGGATGGGCTTGACAATAGCGAAGATGAACAAATGCTCATAGTTTTTGAGATATTCTTTTTAGAGCCCATATTTCCTAGACTTTTTTTACCGTTACGTGTATTCCACTATCAGAGGTTTCGATTATAACTTTTGACTCGTGCGTTGCGGACCAGGATCTCTTACCTCAAGTTGAAACACTTACTCTTCTCCATCATCCCCGAAAGTTTGTAACATCATCACGGAATCACTCCGTATGTGATGGTCACAGCATAATGGTCACACAGTCTTCTTCGAAAACAAGTTCTCTAAATTTACCGAAGAGGGTTTCGCGAAACTACGTCTTTTATTTTCCAAGACTTCTAGTTTAAATTTCCTGAACATTTCTGTCAGATTTACACATGAGCTATACCAACCTGTCACGATCTTAGCAGTGCGTGTCTGACACTGATGTTTGTTGTGACGCGTTCTTCATTAGAGCTGCAAACACTGAAACGATAGTTTATAAGTGCTCGCGTTAGCGTCTTGTACACAGTTTCCTTTAGAGATAAACTATATTTTCCGTAAACATTCCAAAAATATGTTTTTTATTTACCTTCCCTAATACAAGTCTTACCTGGTCTTTGAAATTCGTATCGCCTCTTCGTGTTAGTCCTAGTTACTTATTCAGTGTGACGTGCTCAAGCTGTTCACCAGTAATCAAGTGCTATCGGATTCTCTCTCTTTATTACAGACGTTATGTTACATTTATCCGTATTTAAATAGAGCTTCCACTTATTACCCCACATGGAAATTTTATCCTAGTTTCTCTGAAATTCCTTACGATCGTCTAACGACGATACATTTCTGGAGGCAACAGCACTTCTTGTGTGGACCCAATACCATTTTTTAACAATAATCATTTATTTTTTGTTGGCCAGGCATGAAATTTCGGTTACTGTACGTTTGGACTCCATATTGGATACATGCGAGAAGTGGGATACTTTGTAGTTACAGCAGATTGTGTAGTGGTTTTACGGCTATAAGTATGTGTACTGACTCCGACCGCAGCGGAGCTGTCGACAGAGCTTTTCTGATGATTTATTTCTTTGTAGTTAGCAGCAATAAAATACAGGGACCGAAAGGTCATGCACAACTTGTACAGAAATGCACAATTTATACAGAAATCAGACAACAATTGTAAAAGTCGAATGATATGAAAGGGATGCAGTGGTTGAGGAGGAAGGAAGATTGGAGTTCAACGAGGTCATTAGAGACGAAGTAAAAGCTAGGATTAGAGTTGCACGGAGAAGGAAATCAACAGTTACATTTTCAGGGAACTATCCCGGTATTTGCCTTAACCTTAGGGAAATCACGGAAAACCTAAATCTAAATGCTAGGATGTAGATTTGAACCGTCGTCCCCTTGAATATGAGTCCACCGCCACCTTGTTGGGTGAAAGTAAGAAGAGGATGAGTGGTTGTAGCGAGTGACCGACTTTATTGAATCTTACATACAATGTAGGCTTTCACGGCCGGTATTGTCTTCACTTAAAACTTCCAGGCTGATAGGCCGTGGTCGAAGTATAAAACTCTCAACTGACGTTTCGTCTCCGACTGCGGGAGACATCCTCGGAGGTAAAGCGGCGAACTGCGAAGAGAACTCGAGGAAGCGCTGATTATATAGGCAGTACAGAGAGCGCCACTGTCGATCATGTGGCATCGGCTAAGAGATTGTCTCTGGTAATGCCAACATTCTCGATTGAAAGTAATCGATCGTTACGCTTGCGGTGCAACGCTGACGTCCAAATTTTATCCAGTTTAACACCTTCGTCTTTCCTGTTAAAATTATTACGGTGTTTATCAATCTCGATAGCCTCTCTATACATGCATGCATAATAATGCGAGGTTTTTGATATGACGCTCGTCTCGCTGAATTTTATTTCATGATCACCTTCCTGGTAAACATGCTCCGCTACGGCCGATTTATCCGTGTGACCCAGGCGGCAATTCCTCTTATGTTCAACCAGACGGGTGTTCACACTTCTCTTTGTGGTACCGATTTAAACCTGTTCACAACTACAAGGAATTTTATATACCCCAGGTGTAGCCAAAGGGTGTCGTGCATCTTTTGCCAATCTTAAGTATTCTTTTATTTTCCTGGTGGGTCTGAAAATAGTTTCCACCCCATACTTGCTTAAAACTTTCCCAATGCGATCTGTGACCGTACTAATGACCGGAAGAAAAACTTTGCCCTTGGGCGACTGTGTAAGTAGGCTGTTTAGGTTTTTATATTGGTAACGCCAAGTAGCGCTCTATGAAAATCACTGGCTGTGCTGTGTGCAGTCTGTGTCTGGTTTGCATTGTTAAAAATAAATTGTTGTCATAAATTTTTCCGAGGGGACGTTTCAACTGTTGATCGTCGTTGCTCCTGATTCTCTGCCTAGAGCAAAGTTCTCGATCTATATCCTTGCTGGAAGAGCCATTCTTCACGAAAGTTCACCGTAGATATTCAGTCTCATCTTTTAAATAAACAGGTTCATAAATTTTGTACGCCCTGTCTACCAAGGTTTTCATTACTCCTTTTTTTTGTCTAGGGTAGTGGTTTGAATCTTTATGCAGATAACGAACAGTGTGTGTGGCCTTTCTATACACCTTATGGCCCAACGTTCCTTCCCGTCGTTTAACCACAGACACATCCAAGAAATTGAATTGCCCATTCCTTTCCGTCTCCATAGTTAATTGGATTTTCGGATTAGTGCTGTTCAAATGTGTCAGGAAGGCATCCAACTCCTCTGCTCCGTGTGTCCATACTACGAACATGTCATCGACATAGCAATACCATCTGGCTTGTCTCTTACTGGCAGTCAGCAACGCCCGTTGTTCAGCTACAGCCGACTTTAATAGGAATGGTTCACTTGTTATAGCTTCAGAGGTCTCATTTGCAGAGACGCTAGTTAGTATAGCCTTCAGCTAAGTCAGTAGCTACGACCTAGCCAGTTTATGCATTGCCAATTGATCTATTTGTGTGAAGCAATCAGAATTGTAAATCAGTATTCGCAATTCAGTCTATAACTGCACTTGTAAATATTATTGTACAAAGCTAAGTATTTAATTGTATTCCCGTCTACTAAATTCTAATCACCTAAGATGTTCCAGATACATCCCGCCAAGTATAGTTTATTGATCCTCACTTCAGCCTACGTGATCAACGGATGCAATAATGGCCCCCCCTTGTGGTCAAACTGAACGTCAAATTGCGTGACTCAGCCGTGTCACCCTTTTTCCATGAGGCCCATAGTTCCGCCTCATAAATAACAATTTTCGCAGAGCAGATGAATGCTGTCTGCGTACTGGAGTAGCCAGTGGGTCGGTTGAGACGGAGGGAATTGGTTAGGTTGTTCGTTGGTTCTTCAGCCGTTCCTAGGTCGTGCTACCTCCCGATTATTTAGTGTAACGCTTGGCTGCCTGTCTCACCTAAACTGTTGTTAGAGTTTCCCCCCCAGACCGACCCTTGGAACACTTCTGAGCACCACTGTTCTGTTGTTCGTGATTGTGATTTTCTGTTGTCGCCAGACCTTCAGCCGTGTAACTAATTTTGTCTATTCTATGTTCAGTATATGGCCTTCAGCCGAACCTTATGTGAAGTATTTTAGGATTAGGCCTTCAGCCGCGTTTTATTTAAAAATTCTTGTTTGCTCTGTATTTAGGTCTTCAGCCGCGTTTGCTTTAAAATTGGTGGCTTTCAGCCATAATGTGAAAATTCCTGTCTGTAAGGTTTCTCTTTAATTATCTTGAACTCTTAAAATGGCCTTCAGCCGTACTGTGTAAAAGCTTGTCTTAAGGTTTGTCTTTAATTATTTTGAATAATTGTTTGGGATTCCAGCCGTTAAGATATTTCAAGTTTTCTTAAATGGTTTTCTGTTGTATTGTGTAAATGCTTGTCTTTAAAGGTTGCTTTTTGTTATGTTGAAATATTATTGGGCTTCCAGCCGAGGAATTAATCCAAATTTTCGTTAATATGGCTTTTAGCCGAAATTGGTAAATGCTTGCCTTTTAAAGAATTTCCTTTTTTGAGCTGAAATATTATTCGGGCCTTTAGGCGAGAAGGTATTTTAATTTTACTTAAGTAAGGCCTCCAACCCGTTTGTCTAAATTCTTGCGCCTTAACAGCAAATAATTAAGGATATTTTAATTTTACTTAAGTACGGCCTTCAGCCGTGTCTCTAAATCTTTGTCTTTTAAAAGGATTTATTTAAAACTTATTATTGAGAAGTTACTCTTTCCCTCAGCCATGAATTTATCCTTGTTCTATAAATGAGAAAATTGTGCATTGTGTTTTCGAGGTGTTCTTGTGTAACTAACTGTAACTGATCTTGGCCCCTTTCCACAACCACATCCGCTCTGTCCTGCGAATCCAGATTTCAGTGGCTTTCTCTTTCATTCCTTTCCTCAAGTCCATTTTCACTTACTATTTTTCTTTCTCTTCTTGTTTCTACTACCAAATTTCAGTTCTCCATCATAATTGCATTTTCATCTCCCTTAACAGTCTAAGTAATTTCTTTTATCTCATCATACATTGCTTCACAGAACTTTACGACTTTACCTGAGGAAAGAAGGGATCGGTTGATAGGAGACATTCAATGCATCAAGGAATTATCCATTTTTATAATGCAGGGAAGTCCTTTCTGAAGGTATGTGTGCAGAGTGTTGTCTAGGGAATTCAGATAAAAAGAAAATAGAAGCTGTTGAAATGTGGTAGTATAGAAAATGCAGAAGATTAGACGGGGAGATCGAATAACAAATGAAGAGCTACTGAATCGTATTAGGAAAAAACTGTAATTTATGGCTCAATTTGACAAATAAAGGGATCGGTTGATGGGAGACAGTCTGAGGCATCTAAGAATTGTCAGTTTCGTAATGCGCAGCAGTATGGGCTTGAAAACACAATAATCAGTTTCAAATAGATGTAGACTGCGGTAGTGATGCAGAAAAGAAGAGTCTTCCACAGGATAGACTAGCGTGGCTAGTTGCATCAAACGTGTATTCCGAATAAAGACGACGACAACAACAAGTAGCAGTACTAATTCCGAATGTGGTTACCTGTTAGGCTACTTTCTGTAGGCCACCTTCAAAGTTTGGGCTAAGTTGCACCGCTACCAGCAAACCTGAAGGTACCGTTGTATAATTTCCAAACACATAATGAGAACTAAATACCATCAGTAAAATAGCTGAATGGATTATCCAACAACAGTACATAAATAAATCACAAAAACATTTCAAAATTCATTACCGGTTACTAACAGCCTGCGATCAGACTGCCTAGAAACACATCTTGGAAGAGGTGACATTGTTCCCTCTGCGTTATCAACATTTTCCGCGGACAATCTGTCGTTTTTCAAAATAATCTGTTTGCTGCGGAATATAAGGCACTATTTTTTTCTATATATTAGTAACTAACTACGTTATTTTAAGTATTAACTGTATTTTTCTTACTTGTCACTTATTCTTCCGTGTGTTTTTGCTTTTAGGAAGCTTTAATTGTCAAGTGCTAGTAATAGTGTTCCATAGATTTCGTGTTTGTTTTGAATACAATCAGAGAGAGTCCCTTTAGTCAACCATAGTGCCAGTAGTGCTAGTGTTTGATTTCAATACAGTCCAGAGACAGGTAGTGCTATTTTCATTGTTTTCTACAAGAAGTGTCTAGCAACCACAGTTTAGTCAACACTTAGCTGGCTTTAGTGAATTAGCAGTCTAGTTAAAAGTTGATTACTGAACTCTCTACAGTAAATTGATTTCTTTGGATGAAATGTGTGACTGCTGTGTACGGACGCAGGAGGAGCTGGCCACCGTTCGCGAACAGCTGAACGCGTTGATGGCCGCGGTCAGCCGTCTTCAAGCTGCTGCCTCGGAGTGTAGCGGCAGTGGGGAGTCTGGTGCGTCGCTAGGTACACCCCAGGTGTTACATGCTTCACCCACTGTCCCTGCTGTCGAGACATCTTCGCGTGTACTGGGCGCCGTTGGGCCACCCTCTCCCCAAGGGGAGTGGCGGGTTCAGCGGCGTTCGCGGCGCACGAGGCGGAGGGTCAATGTGGAGGCTGGCCGTGTGGCATCGCCCGCCTTGCCTGTGAGTGGACATGTGGCCGCTCCTTCAGCAAGGTCCGAGCAGGCACACGGGGGCAGGGGTTTATTAGTTATTGGGAGCTCCAAAGTTAGGCGGGTGATGGAGCCCCTTAGGGAAATAGCGGAAAGGTCGGGGAAGAAGGCCAGTGTTCACTCTGTCTGCTTGCCGGGGGTCTCATCCGAGATGTGGAGGAGGCCCTGCCAGCGGCGATAGAGAGCACTGGGTGCACACCCGACTGCAAATTGTTGCACATGTCGGCACCAATGACTCCTGCCGTCTGGGTTCAGAGGTCATCCTCAGTTCGTACAGGCGGTTGGCTGAATTGGTGAAGGCGGAAAGCCTCGCTCGCGGGATGGAATCTGAGCTAACTATTTGTAGCATCGTTCCCAGAACCGATCGCGGTCCTCTGGTTTGGAGCCGAGTAGAAGGCTTAAACCAGAGGCTCAGACGATTCTGCGGAGATCTGGGGTGCAAAAATTCGACCTCCGCTATCGGGTGGAGAAATGTAGGGTCCCCCTGAATAGGTCAGGCGTGCACTACACGCCGGAAGCGGCTACAAGGGTAGCGGAGTACGTGTGGAGTGCACATGTGGGTTTTTTAGGTTAGAGAATTCCCTCCCTAGGCCCGACAAGACGCCTCCTGAGACGCGGCAAGGTAGAAGTAGGCAAAATGCAACAGGGAATAACAATATTAATGTGCTAATAGTAAACTACAGGAGCGTCAATAGAAAGGTCCCTGAACTGCTCTCATTAATAAACGGTCACAATGCCCATATAGTACTAGGGACAGAAAGTCGGCTGAAACCAGACGTAAACAGTAATGAAATCCTAAACTCAGATTGGAATGTATACCGCAGAGACAGGCTGGACAGTGAAGGTGGAGGCGTGTTTATAGCGATAAGAAGTGCAATAGTATCGAAGGAAATTGACGGAGATTCGAAATGTGAAATAATTTGGGTGAAGGTCACGGTTAAAGCAGGCTCAGACATGGTAATTGGATGTCTCTATAGGCCCCCTGGCTCAGCAGCTGTTGTGGTTGAGCACCTGAAGGATAATTTGGAAAATATTTCGGGTAGGCTTCCCCACCATGTTATAGTTCTGGGTGGAGATTTTAATTTGCTGGATATAGACTGGGAGACTCAAACGTTCATAACGAGTGGCAGGGACAAAGAATCCAGTGAAATTTTTTTAAGTGCTTTATCTGAAAACTACCTTGAGCAGTTAAACAGAGAACCGACTCGTGGCGATAACATATTAGACCTTTTGGTGACAAACAGACCAGAACTATTTGAAACAACGCAGAACAGGGAATCAGCGATCATAAAGCGGTTACTGCATCGATAATTTCAGCCGTAAATAGAAATATTAAAAAAGGTAGGAAGATTTTTCTGTTTAGCAAAAGTGACAAAAAGCAGATTACAGAGTACCTGACGACTCAACACAAAAGTTTTGTCTCAAGTACAGATAGTGTTGAGGATCAGTGGACAAAGTTCAAAACCATCGTACAATATGCGTTAGATGAGTATGTGCCAAGCAAGATCATAAGAGATGGAAAAGAGCCACCGTGGTACAACAACCGAGTTAGAAAACTGCTGCGGAAGCAAAGGGAACTTCACAGCAAACATAAACATAGCCAAAACCTTGCAGACAAACAAAAAATACGCGAAGCGAAATGTAGTGTGAGGAGGGCTATGCGAGAGGCGTTCAATGAATTCGAAAGTAAAGTTCTATCTACTGACTTGGCAGAAAATCCTAAGAAATTTTGGTCTTATGTCAAAGCGGTAGGTGGATCAAAACAAAATGTCCAGGCACTCTGTGACCAAAATGGTACTGAAACAGAGGATGACAGATGGTTCAAATGGCTCTGAGCACTATGGGACTCAACATCTTAGGTCATAAGTCCCCTAGAACTTAGAACTACTTAAACCTAACTAACCTAAGGACATCACACACAGCCATGCCCGAGGCAGGATTCGAACCTGCGACCGTAGCAGTCCCGCGGTTCCGGACTGCAGCGCCAGAACCGCACGGCCACCGCGGCCGGCAGGATGACAGACTAAAGGCCGAAATACTAAATGTTTTTTTCCAAAGCTCCTTCACAGAGGAAGACTGCACTGTAGTTCCTTCTCTAGATTGTCGCACAGATGACAAAATGGTAGATATAGAAATAGACGACAGAGGGATAGAGAAACAATTAAAATCGCTCAAAAGAGGAAAGATGGGATACCAGTTCGATTTTACACAGAGTACACATCAGAGACAGCAAAGGACTTGGAAGAGCAGTAGAACGGAATGGACAGTGTCTTGAAAGGAGGATATAAGATGAACATCAACAAAAGCAAAACGAGGATAATGGAATGTAGTCGAATTAAGTCGGGTGATGCTGAGGGAATTAGATTAGGAAATGAGGCACTTAAAGTAGTAAAGGAGTTTTGCTATTTGGGGAGCAAAATAACTGATGATGGTCGAAGTAGAGAAGATATAAAATGTAGACTGGCAATGGCAAGGAAAGCGTTTCTGAAGAAGAGAAATTTGTTAACATCGAGTATAGATTTAAGTGTCAGGAGGTCGTTTCTGAAAGTATTTGTATGGAGTGTAGCCATGTATGGAAGTGAAACATGGACGATAAATAGTTTGGACAAGAAGAGAATAGAAGGTTTCGAAATGTGGTGCTACAGAAGAATACTGAAGGTTAGATGGGTAGATCACATAACTAATAATGAAGTATTGAATAGAATTGGGGAGAAGAGGAGTATGTGGCACAACTTGACAAAAAGAAGGGACCTGTTAGTAGGACGTGTTCTGAGGCATCAAGGGATCACCAATTTAGTATTGGAGGGCAGCGTGGAGGGTAAAAATCGTAGAGGGAGACCAAGAGATGAATACACTAAGCAGATTCAGAAGGATGTGGGTTGCAGTAGGTACTCTGAGATGAAGAAGCTTGCACAGGATAAGGTAGCATGGAGAGCTGCATCAAACCAGTCTCAGGACTGAAGACCACAACAACAACAACGCGAAGGAACTTGTCCCCCTTCTTGCAGCGGTGTACCGTAGGTCTCTAGAAGAGCGTAGCGTTCCAAAGGATTGGAAGATGTCACAGATCATCACCGTTTTCAAGAAGGGACGCCGAACAGATGTGCAGAACTATAGACCTATATCTCTAACGTCGATCAGTTGTAAAATTTTGGAACACCTATTATGTTCGAGTATAATGACTTTTCTGGAGACTAGAAATCTACTCTGTAGGATTCAGCATGTGTTTCGAAAAAGACGGTCGTGTGAAGCCCAGCTCGCGCTATTCGTCCACGAGACTCAGAGGGCTATAGACACGGGTTCACAGGTAGATGCCGTGTTTCTTGACCTCCGCAAGGCGTTCTATACAGTTCCCCACAGTCATTTAATAAACAAAGTAAGAGCATATGGACTATGAGACCAATTGTGTGACTGGATTGAAGAGTTCCTAGATAACAGAACGCAGCATGTCATTCTCAATGGAGAGAAGTCTTCCGAAGTAAGAGTGATTTCAGGTGTGCCGCAGGGGAGTGTCATAGGACCGTCGCTATTCACAATATACAAAAATGGCTCTGAGCACTATGGGACTCAACATCGTAGGTCATAAGTCCCCTACAACTTAGAACTACTTAAACCTAACTAACCTAACGACATCACACACACCCATGCCCGAGGCAGGATTCGAACCTGCGACCGTAGCAGTCCCGCGGTTCCGGACTGCAGCGCCAGAACTGCTAGACCACCGCGGCCGGCTTCACAATATACATAAATGACCCTGTGGATGACATCGGAAGTTCACTGAGACTTTTTGCAGATGATGCTGTGGTGTATCGAGAGGTTGTAACAATGGAAAATTGTACTGAAATGCAGGAGGATCAGCAGCGAATTGACGCATGGTGCAGGGAATGGCAATTGAATCTCAATGTAGATAAGTGTAATGTGCTGCGAATACATAGAAAGATAGATCCCTTATCATTTAGCTACAAAGTAGCAGGTCAGCAACTGGAAGCAGTTAAATCCATAAATTATCTGGGAGTACACATAAGGAGTGATTTAAAATGGAATGATCATATAAAGTTGATCGTTGGTAAAGCAGATGCCAGACTGAGATTCATTGGAAGGATCCTAAGGAAATGCAATCCGAAAACAAAGGAAGTAGGTTACAGTAAGCTTGTTCGCCCACTGCTTGAATACTGCTCAGCAGTGTGGGATCCGTACCAGATAGGGTTGATAGAAGAGATAGAGAAGATCCAACGGAGAGCAGTGCGCTTCGTTACAGGATAATTTACTAATCGCGAAGGCGTTACAGAGATTATAGATAAACTCCAGTGGAAGACTCCGCAGGAGAGACGCTCAGTAGCTCGGTACGGGCTTTTGTTAAAGTTTCGAGAACATACCTTCACCGAAGAGTCAAGCAGTATATTGCTCCCTCCTACGTATATCTCGCGAAGAGACCATGAGGATAAAATCAGAGAGATTAGAGCCCACACAGAAGCATACCGACAATCCTTCTTTCCACGAGCAATACGAGACTGGAATAGAAGGGAGAACCGATAGAGGTACTCAAGGTACCCTCCGCCACACACCGTCAGGTGGCTTGCGGAGTATGGATGTAGATGTAACTTGGCAATGCTTCGCAATGGCTAAATATGTATGCGAGTTGGATGTACGTTCTGATCTCCTTCTCGCTCTCTCTCTCCCTCTCTCTCTCTCCACCCTCTCTCTCTGTCCATCGCTTCCTCCCCCTTCTCTTTGTCCTTCTTCTTCCCCTCTTTCCGTCCCTCACTCCCAACCCCCTTCTCACTCCTTCTCATCTCCCTCTCTCTGCCCATCTCTTCATTCCTCCTCTCTTCGTCCATTTCCTCCCCCTTCCTCTCTGTCCATCTCATATTCTCCCCTCACTCTGACTTTGACCCTTTTTTATTGTTATTGCAAACGAAACGTTGATTGGGAATTTAAGCCGCTTAGAATGAATGGGTAAATCAGTTAGTATGAGAGAGACCTTTCCAGCTGCTGGTTCTGTGAGAATAGCTGTTTCAGTGACGACATTACTCATAGTTTTAATCTGTGAATGCTTAGAAATACAAAGTTTTGGACCATTAAGTTCGAAATAAATCGGTCAAGAACTTTTCGAGATTTTTGCTGACAGCGTTTCTACACACTCACGTTCAGGAAAAAGGCCGAACACCTTGAACTGTTAGAGATAGGACGTTCATATTCACAGGACAGATACATTAGTATGTTCTGCAGAAAATATTAGAATTTCAGTTACTTCGGTTCAGCACGTGTCCTGTTGCCTAGTAAGCAAAGGATACGCCATGGGGCCTGATCTTCCATGACACTGACGCGCATAAGGCGCGAATGGCGTCCTGTTGTATAACCACACTTTTTCGATTAGCGACAAGTCTGGTGATCTGGCGGGCCACAGTAAGGGGCTGACACCCTGTGACACCAAGAAGGCACGTGTTTGAGCAGCAATATGTGATCGTGCATTGTCTTGCTAAAAATGGCGTCTGGAGTGTTGTGTAGAAATGATACGGCTATGGCTCGCAGGATTTCATTCACCTAGGTTACATTGGTCACTGTGCCCTGGACACGCAGCAACTGTGCTTTGTGGCTGTACCAAGTAGCACCCCACATCAGAAGGCCCCCTTGTCGGTGAACCAAAACGCGGCGATCATTTTCAAACAAACGGAACCTGGATTTGTCCTTAAACACTATCTGATGCCACTCCTGTCCCCAGTGATGTTGTTCCATAAACCATTGCCGTCTTAGCATGTTCCCGCACATTCGTCGAATGTAAGCAGGGAAGCGGACGGCGCGCAAGTAATCCATGCCTTAATAAACGGCGACGGACTGTCAAGTCTGATACTGTAGGATGTGTTAGACTGATCCACTGTTGCGCCAGAGCCGAGGAGGACGCGGATCTGTCCTGCCATTCCATTCGGAAGACGTGTCGATCTTCTCGGGGATGGTCTTGGTGGTGCCACCTGACCCATGTCGTCGTGTTCTATGACCTTCCGTGAACCATTCTGCACACACCTGTTGCACTGCCGAAACACTTCGTCCCACACGAATAGCAGTTTCCCGGATAGATGCATCAAATTCTCTGTTGCCAATAATGCGCCTTCTTTAGAACTCACTGATTTGACAGTACGGTTCGCGCATACGTCTGGGAGGTATCCTGCACGTCTGTTCAAGTCACACAGATCCATTACCTTCGGTTTATAGTGACAAAAAGAGCCACAGGCACATTTTACCGGTAGGTGCTATTGCGCCGCGACTTCGATGTTGGCCTTGTTGAGAGACATGAACGAAAACTGGCAGACGTGTTTCTATATCTGAGAGATGATGTCTATCCAAATTTCGACCGAACCACGTGGTGCAGTGATTAGGACACTGGACTCGCATTCGGGAGGACGACGGTTCGAACTCGCGTCAATACATCCTAACTTACATTTTCCGTGATTTCTCTAAATTGCATCAGGCAAATGTCGGGATGGTTCCTTTGAAAGGACACGGTCGACTTTCTTTCTCATCCTTACCTCATCAGAAGGGACCGATGACCTCACTGTTTGGTCCACTCCCCCAAATCAACCATCTAACAAACCCAAATTTCGCGCCAGTCGCATGAGAGTGGCACTGGTAGAGCCCTTTTTTAATGAGTTATCAATCTTCTGACTGGTTCGATGCGGCCCTCTACGAATTCCTCTCCTGTGCCAACTTCTTCATCTCAGAGTAGCACTTGCAACCTACGTCCACACTTACTTGCTGGATGTATTCCAATCTGTGCCTTCCTCTACGGCTTCTGCCCTCTACAGCTCCCTCTACTACCATGGAAATCAGTTCCTGATGTCTTAACAGATGTCCATCATCCCCTCCTTTTCAGTGTCTTCCACATACTTCTTTCTTCTCCGATTCAGCGCAGAACCTCCTCATCCCTCACCTTAGCAGTTCACCTAATTTTCAGCATTTGTCTGTAGCACCAAATCTCAAATGCTTCGACTGTCTTCTGTTCCGGTTTTTCCACAGACCATGTTTCACTATCATACAACGCTGAGCTCCAAACGTACATTCTCAGAAATTTCTTCCTCAAATTAAGGCCTGTATTTGATACTAGTAGACTTCTCTTGGCCAGAAATGCCTTTTTGCCAGTGCTAGTCTTTTGATGTCCTCCTTGCTCTGTCCGTCATTGGTTATTTTACTGCCTAGGTAGCAGAATTACTTAATTTCTCCTTCGTGATCGTCAACCCTGATGTTAAATTTCTCGCTGAGCTCATTTCTACTGTTTCTCATTACTTTCGTCTTTCTTCGATTTACTTTCAATCCATTTTCTGTCCTCATTAGACAGTTCATTCCATCCAGCAGATCCTGTAATTCTTCACTTTCACTGACGGTAGCAATGCCATCAGCGAATCGTATCACTGCTGTCCTTCCACCCTGAATGTTAATCCAAATCGTGAACCTTTATTTCCATCATTGCTTCTTCGAAGTACAATTTGAACAGTAGCCGCGAACGACTTTCAACATTCGTCTTACACCCATTTCAATCCGAACACTGCGTTCTTGGTCGTACACTCTTATTATGGCCTCTTGGCTGTTGCACATATTATATATTATCCGTCTCTCCTCATATCTTACCCCTATTTTTCTCAGAATTCCGAACACCTTGCATCATTTTACATTGTCGAACGCTTTTTCCAGGTCGACGGATCCTATGAACGTGTCTTGATTTTTCTTTAGTCTTGCTTCCATTATCAATCGCAACGTCAGGATTGTCTCTCTGGTGCCTTTACCTCTCTTAAAGCCGAACTGATCGTCGTCTAACACACCCTCGATTTTCTTTTCCTTTCTTCGGTACATTATTCTTGTCAGCAACTTGGATGCTTTGAGCTGTTTAGGTGATTGTGTGATAATTCTTGCACTTGTCAGCTCTTGCAGTCTTCGGAATCAGGTGGATGATATTTTTCCGAAAGTCAGATGGTATGTCGCAAGGCTTATACATTCTATACACCAACGTGAATAGTCCTTTTTTTGCCATTTACCCCAATGATCTTAAAAATTCTGATGGAATGTTATTACCCCTTCGCCTAATTCGATCATAAGTCCTCCAAAGCTCTTTCAAATTTTGATTCTAATACTGGATACCCTATCTCCTCTAAATCGACTCCTGTTTCTTCTTCTATCACATCAGACACATCTTCCCCTCATAGAAGCCTTCAATGCACTTTTTCCATCCATCCACTCTCTCTTCTGCATTTGACAGTGGAATTCCCGTTCCACTCTTAATGTTACCACCCTTACTTTTAAGTTCGCCGTAGGTTGTTCTGGCTTTCCTATATGCTGAGTCAGTCCTTCCAACCATCATTATTTCGATTTCTTCACATTTTTCATGCAGCCATTTTTTTAGCTTCCTTGCACTTCCTATTTATTTCATTACTCACTGACTTGTACTTCTGTACTTCTGAATTTCCCTGAACATTTTTGGTACTTCCTTCTTTCGTCGGTCAATCGAAGTATTTATTCTGTTACCCATGGTTTCTCCGCAGTTACCTTCTTTGTACCTATGTTTTTCTTTCCAATTACTGTGACTGCACTTTTTAGAGATGTCCTTTGCTCTTAAACTCTACTGCCTACTCAGCTATTCCTTATTTCTGTATCTTTAACCTTAGAGAACTTAAAGCGTATCTCGTCATTACTTAGTATTTCTGTATCCCATATTTTTGTGTATTGATTCTTCCTAACAACTGTCTTATACCTCAGCCTACTTTTCATCAGTATTAAAATGTGATCTGAGTCTATATCTGTCCCTGGGTACGCCATACAATCGAGTATCTGATTTCAGAATGTCTGACCATAGTGTAATCTAGCTGCAATCTTCCAGTATCACCAGGCCTTTTTCAAATATACCTCCTCCTCCTGTGATTCTTACACAGAGTATTCACAATTACTAGCTGAAATTTATTACAATAGTCAATTAGTCTTTCGCTTCTCTCATTTCTTGCCCCAAGCCCATATTCTCCTGGAACCATTTTGTCTACTCCTTGCCACGCTTAGTGGCCGCGCGGTTTGAGGCACGATATCCCGGATTGCGAGGCCCCTCCCGCCGGAAGTTAGTGTCCTCCCTCGGACGTGTGTGTGTGTGTGTGTGTGTTGTTCTTAGCACAAGTAAGTTTAAGTAGTGCGTAGGTCTCGGGACCGATGACCTCAGCAATTTGGTCCCATAAGATCTTACCACAAATTATCAAGATTTCTTCATCTTCAGCTTGCAACGTCGGCATGTATACCCGAACTATCATTGTCGGTGTTGGTTTGCTGTCGAACAAACCTATCACTGAATTGTTCACAGTAACACACTCTCCGTCCTATCTTCCTATCCATAACGAATACTACTCCCGTTATACCATTTTCTGCTGCTGTATTAGATATAATTGTCTTCTTCCCATTTCACTTGACTGATCCCTATTGTATCTAGATTGAACCTATGCATTTCAGTTTTCAGATTTTCTAGTTTCCCTACCACGTTCAAACGTCTGACATTCCATGCCCCGACTCGTAGAAGGTTATCCCGTCGTTGGTTATTGAATCTTTTTGTCACAGTCACCTCCCCCTTGTTAGCCCCTCCCGGAGATCCGAATGGGGGACTCTTCCGGGATCGTTTGTAATGGAGAGATCATCATGACACATTTCAATTGCAGGCTACATAGCACCACTAGTAGGCTGCAAATCAGGTTTACTTTAAATACGTGCTGTAACGGATGTGAGCATTAGTTACCTTTGAAATTGAACGAGGTGCGACAAAGACGCATTAATCAACACCTCATGAGTTTGAATAGGGCTACGAGAAGATGGATGTTCCTTCTGCGTTGTTGCAGAAAGATTAGGTTCAAATGGCTCTGAGCACTATGGGACTTAACTTCTGAGGTCATCAGTCCCTTAGAACTTAGAACTACTTAAACCTAACTAACCTAACGACATCACACACATCCATGCCCGAGGCAGGATTCAAACCTGCGACCCTAACGGTCGCGCGGTTGCAGACTGTAGCGCCTAGAACCGCTCGGCCACTCCGGTCGGCTGCAGAATGACTAGAGGGGAATGTAGCCACTGTACATGATAGCTGGCAGCGGTGATCACGGGAATGTACGGTCGCAGGAACACCAGGTTCCGGGAGGCCACGTGGCACTACCGTGAGGGAAGACCGTCGTGTTCGGCGTGAGGCTCTGGGACATCGTACTGCATCTGCAGAAGAAACTTGAGCAGCAGCTGCCACAACAGTGACACAACAAACTGCTACAAATCGGTTAGTTCAAGGACAGCACTGAGCCATACATCCTGTAGGGCGCGTTCTTTTGATGCCAAACCACCGTCATTTGCGATATCTGTGGTATCAAGCGAGAGCTCACTGAAGGGCATGGTGTAGGTCAGTTGTTTTCTGATGAAAGCTGGTTCTGCCTCGGTGCCAGTGATGGTCGTTTGCTGCTTAGTAGGAGGCCTGTTAAGAGCCTGCAACTAACCTGTCTGCGCGCTAGACACACTGGCTCTGCACTTGGAGTTATGGACTGGGGTGTGATTTCCTGTGACATCACGAGCACTCCTGCGGTTGTTCCACGCTCCCTGACAGTAAATTTGTACGTCAATCTGGTGATTCGACCTGTTGTGCTGCCATTTGTGAATAACATTCCAGAGAGTGTTTTCCAACAGGATAACGCTCGCCCACATACTGCTATTTTAAACAAACATGCTTTACAGTGTTGACTTGTTCCAGTGGCCTGTTCCATCAAAAGACCTGGCTCCAGTCGAGCACATACGGGACATCATCGGATGACAACTTCAGCAGTGTCATCCATAAAAAGCATTAACCGTCACTGTACTGACCAACCAAGTGCAAGAGTCATGGAACTCCATCCGGCACCTGTACAATGCATGCACGTCTGCATGCTTGAATTCAACACCATGGCGGGTTACATCGTTTAATAATGTACCAGAATTTCACATTTGCAAAGGCTTGGCTCATGCTTACATAAACCTGTGATTTTGCAATGTTAACCACTGAAATACACTTCTGGAAATGGAAAAAAGAACACATTGACACCGGTGTGTCAGACCCACCATACTTGCTCCGGACACTGCGAGAGGGCTGTACAAGCAATGATCACATGCACGGCACAGCGGACACACCAGGAACCGCGGTGTTGGCCGTCGAATGGCGCTAGCTGCGCAGCATTTGTGCACCGCCGCCGTCAGTGTCAGCCAGTTTGCCGTGGCATACGGAGCTCCATCGCAGTCTTTAACACTGGTAGCATGCCGCGACAGCGTGGACGTGAACCGTATGTGCAGTTGACGGACTTTGAGCGAGGGCGTATAGTGGGCATGCGGGAGGCCGGGTGGACGTACCGCCGAATTGCTCAACACGTGGGGCGTGAGGTCTCCACAGTACATCGATGTTGTCGCCAGTGGTCGGCGGAAGGTGCACGTGCCCGTCGACCTGGGACCGGACCGCAGCGACGCACGGATGCACGCCAAGACCGTAGTATCCTCCGCAGTGCCATAGGGGACCGCACCGCCACTTCCCAGCAAATTAGGGACACTGTTGCTCCTGGGGTATCGGCGAGGACCATTCGCAACCGTCTCCATGAAGCTGGGCTACGGTCCCGCACACCGTTAGGCCGTCTTCCGCTCACGCCCCAACATCGTACAGCCCGCCTCCAGTGGTGTCGCGACAGGCGTGAATGGAGGGACGAATGGAGACGTGACATCTTCAGCGATGAGAGTCGCTTCTGCCTTGGTGCCAATGATGGTCGTATGCGTGTTTGGCGCCGTGCAGGTGAGCGCCACAATCAGGACTGCATACGACCGAGGCGCACAGGGCCAACACCCGGCATCATGGTGTGGGGAGCGATCTCCTACACTGGCCGTACACCACTGGTGATCGTCGAGGGGACACTGAATAGTGCACGGTACATCCAAACCGT
This sequence comes from Schistocerca americana, assembly GCF_021461395.2. NCBI lineage: Eukaryota > Metazoa > Arthropoda > Insecta > Orthoptera > Acrididae > Schistocerca > Schistocerca americana. Next base: position 318,826,311 of record NC_060121.1, on the reverse strand, counting down.
CATCGAACCCATCGTTCTACCATTCCTAGACCGGCAAGGGAACTTGCTGTTCCAACAGGATAATGCACGTCCGCATGTAGCCCGTGCCACCCAACGTGCTCTAGAAGGTGTAAGTCAACTACCCTGGCCAGCAAGATCTCCGGATCTGTCCCCCATTGAGCATGTTTGGGACTGGATGAAGCGTCATCTCACGCGGTCTGCACGTCCAGCACGAACGCTGGTCCAACTGAGGCGCCAGGTGGAAATGGCATGGCAAGCCGTTCCACAGGACTACATCCAGCATCTCTACGATCGTCTCCATGGGAGAATAGCAGCCTGCATTGCTGCTTAAGGTGGATATACACTGTACTAGTGCCGACATTGTGCATGCTCTGTTGCCTGTGTCTATGTGCCTGTGGTTCTGTCAGTGTGATCATGTGATGTATCTGACCCTAGGAATGTGTCAATAAAGTTTCCCCTTCCTGGGACAATGAATTCACGGTGTTCTTATTTCAATTTCCAGGAGTGTATGTTACCTGAACAAATGTATTCCTGAAATTTCATTACTCTGCATTAATTGTTTTTTGGTGTTGTGATTTTTTTCCATCAGCTTATATACACCACTGGCCATTAAAATTGCTACACCACGAAGATGACGTGCTATAGACGCGAAATTGAACCAACAGGAAGAAGATGCTGTGATATGCAAACGATTAGCTTTTCAGAGCATTCACACAAGGTTGGCGCCGGTGGCGACACCTACAACGTGCTAGCATGAGGAAAGTTTCAAACCGATTTCTCATACACAAACAGCAGTTGGCCGGCGTTCCATGGTGAAACGTTGTTGTGATGCCTTCTGTAAGGAGGAGAAATGCGTATCATCAAGTTTCCGACTTTGATAAAGGTCGGATTGTAGCCTATCGCGATTGCGGTTTATCGTATCGCCACATTGCTGCTTGCGCTGGTCGAGATCCAATAACTGTTAGCAGAATATGGAATCGGTGGGTTCAGGAGGGTAATACGGAACGCCGTGCTGGATCCCAACGGCCTCGTATCACTAGCAGTCGAAATGACAGGCATCTTATCCGCATGGCTGTAACGGATGGTGCAGCCAATTCTCGATCCATGAGTCAACAGACGGGGACGTTTGCAAGACAACAACCATCTGCACGAACAGTTCGACGACGTTTGCAGCAGCATGGACTATCAGATCGGAGACCATGGCTGCGGTTACCCTTGACGCTGCATCACAGACAGGAGCGCCTGCGATGGTGTACTCAACGACGAACCTGGGTGCACAAATGGCAAAATGTCATTTTTTCGGATGAATCCAGGTTCTGTTTACAGCATCACGATGGTCGCACCTTGGAAGAGTGTATTCACCCGGCGTGATGGTATGGGGTGCCATTGGTTACTCGTGTCGGTCACCTCTTGTTGGCACTGACGGCGCATTGAACAGTGGACGTTACATTTCAGATGTGTTACGACCCGTGGCTCTACCCTTCATTCGATCCCAGCACATTCTCCAGATCTCTCACCAATTGAAAACGTCTGGTCAATGGTCACCAAGCAACTGGCTCGTCACAATACGCCAGTCACTACTCTTGATGAACTGTGCTATCGTGTTGAAGCTGCATGGGCAGCTGTACCTGTGCACGCCATCCAAGCTCTGTTTGACTCAATGCCCAGGCGTATCAAGACCGTTATTACGGCCAGAGGTGGTTCTTCTGGGTACTGATTTCTCAGGATCTATGCACCCAAATTTCGTGAAAATGTAATCACATGTCAGTTCTAGTATAATATATTTGTCCAATGAATACCAGTTTATCATCTGCATTTCTTCCTGGTGTTGCAATTTTAATGGCCAGTAGTGTACGTTCAACAGATGACGCTCCACTATGTATACAAAAACTTGCGCGTATTCAAATGCAACTCCGTGTCAAAATTTCAAAGCAGTCTCTCAGCTTTCGGAGATATAAGATTTTGAGCAAACGAAAATTTACTTTTGTATTTATAAGATGATGTACACAACACACAGCTGTAGTTGATGTTTATTAATCTCCATCAGGACATATTGCGTTAACATCACGTACATGTGCTGACATACTCTGAAATCGCAAAATACATTATTTCATAATCATGAGTCTTGATCAGGTATGGCTCTATGTGAACCTGAAATTTGTCTCTGATGTCCACATTTTCCTCCAGCAAGATTGAAGGTCTAAGACTAAACCGATCTGTTGTTGTTGTTGCAGCTTCCATGAACGTTGATGTACATTGGAGCCATCCTCTCGTGCGACCCCAGCCTGTAACGGGTAGCGGCTTGGCTGGTCGCCTGCTCCACCGCGGCCGCGGTTCCCTACACCTGCCGCTGCCCGGTGGACTCGACCGCGCACGCGATCCGCGATCTGCGCTAAAATTATCCCCGCGCTCCGACTGCGAGATGTAAAAAACCTAAAAGTCGGATAACGCTGACGCCAGACATTTCCCATCGCCGCGGCCTCAGTAAACATTTAGTTATTTCAGGGAGTCGGGGAATCTTGAAACCGACCGTAAATCGAAACGTATAAACGTTGGGTGGACGCTGATTCCTCGGCCGGATATCGCTAACCCAGTTTACGAGAGCTGAAGTCCAACCCCCGTTTCACGTGCGATCCTGTGTCAGTTTTGTGCTGCAGATATACACTACGTGGTTGAAAGTATCCGGACACGCCTATGTAATGCGAAATCTAGCACTAGATGTCACGAGAGGCGGACCTGGGAGTATAAATGGGGGCTGGGAATAACGTCTGGTCAGAAGAGAAGGGTAGGGAGTCAGGAGAGGTCAGTGAGTTCTAACGTGAACTATTTATCGGATATCACCTGAATAACAAGTCCAGCAGGACATTTAAATCCTTCTAAATCAGCCCAAGTCGACAGTTGGAAATGTGTTTGTGAAATGGAAACGCGAAGTAAAAGAGGCAGCTAAACTAAGACTAGCTAGACCTAATGGTGCTAAAGTAATGTGGATAAAGTAATGCGGATAAAGTAATGCGGATTGTGGATGTGAAAAACTGCATTGTATCAGTGAAAGGGATTGCTCGTGAGCTCCACAGCCTACCACAGTCCATCTAGCACAATGGCTGCGAGTAGGGATTTAAAAAGAATGAGCCTGCCATCTCTGTAGCCAATACTAATCGACCCTTGGGGTGATTTAATGAGGCACGCCACTCGACACCTTCAAACAGTTGATGGATCACACTGTACCCTGTGCCAATCCGATGGCAGGCTTAGGGTTTCAAGATTGCCTTGAGTGCGGTGCGTGCTTTGATGTGTAGAGCCAACAGTGAAGTACGAATGAGGGTTTTTTTTTTGTGTGGAGCTGTTTTTCGCGGTTTCGACGTGGTCCTGCTATTGGGCTTAGCGCTGAAAGCGGAAGTATATGAACACCTCTTACAGCATTATATACCACAGTAGAGGAATCTTTCGGAGACGATGTTTGTATCAAAGCAGCATCTGTGAGGCAATAATTCGTGGGCAATAACATTCCTGAATGGACTGGCCTGTTCAGAATCAAGACCCAAACACAATGGAGTACCTTCGGAGTGAGTTAGAACGTCGACTTCGCTCCAGACCACACCATCCCACATCACAACCTTCTCTGATTTCAGGAGAATGGGCTGCCATTCTTCCACAGTGATTCATTTTGCATGATTCGCTTCGCTACTAGTTTTGGTCAAATGACCATTATCGACCATCACATGGCATAAACGGCTGGCAAGTTATACCGTAGTACGAGTAATTTGCTCTTTTGAGCCCACCATAGTAGTAAAAAAGTTTTACAATAATAGCTGTGTACAGTAGATTTCGTGAAGAAGCAAAGTCTACAGCGACATCTACACTCATGCTCATAAATTAAGGATAATGCTGATACATGGTGAAACAACGTTCTGGTGGGCGGTTTGCGGGTTTAAATCACCTCAGGGTATGACCATGCAGTGCATTTGTCCTGCGGTCGTCGCACGGTGGCGCTGGCAGCGGTCCACATACACAGAGGTGTGTTGGTGCATGTCAGAGTACGGTGCAGCGAGTAAGTGTGCAGACGTTTTCAGACGTGCTAATGGTGACTGTGTGTTGAAAATGGCTCAAAGAACACATATTGAGGACGTTACGAAGGGTAGAATACTAGGACGACTGGAGGCTAGCCAAACGCAGCAGGTCGTACCACGGGCCCTTCGTTTGCCACAAAGTGTGATCTCAAGATTATAGTAACGATACCAGCAGACAGGAAACGTGTCCAGGCGCTACGGTACGGGACATCCACAGCGTACAACACCACAAGAAGATCGATATCTCACCTTCAGTGCCCGCAGACGGCCATGGAGTACTGCAGGTAGCCTTGATCGGGACCTTACCGCAGCCACTGGACACACAGTCTACAGACGACTGAACAGACATGGTTTATTCGCTCGGAGACCTGCAAGGTGCACTCCACTGACCCCTGGTCACAGGAGAGCCCGTAAAGCTTGGTGTCAAGAACACAGTACATGGTCATTGGAACAGTGGTCCCAGGTTATGTTCACGGACGAGTCCAGGTATAGTCTGAACAGAGATTCGCGCCTGGTTTTCATCTGGCGTGAACCAGCAACCACATACCAACCCCTTAATGTCCTTGAAAAGGACCTGTATGGAGGTCGTAGTTTGATGGTGCGGGGTGAGATTATGATTGGTGCACGTACACCCCAGCATGTCTTTGACGGAGGAACTGTAACAGGTCAGGTGTATCGGGACGTCGTTTTGCACCAGTATGTCCGCCTTTTCAGGGGTTCAGTGGGTCCCACCTTCCACCTGATAGATAATAACGCACGGCCCCACCGAGCTGCCATTGTGGATGAGTACCTTGAAACAGAAGATATCAGGCGAATGGAGTGGCCTGCCTATTCTCTAGACCTAAACCCCCTCGAGCACGTCTGGGATGCTCTCACTCAACATATCGCTGCACGTCTTCAAACCCATACAACACTTCAGGAGCTCCGACAGGCACTGGTGCAAGAATGGGAGGCTATACCCCAGCAGTTGCTCGACCACCGGAGCCTGAGGATGCCAACCTGTTGTGCGGCCTGTGTTCATGTGCATGGTGATCGTCTTCCATATTGATGTCGGGGTACATGCGCAGGAAACAGTGCCGTTTTGTAGCACATGTGTTTCGGGACGGTTTTCTCAACTTATCACCATTATTGTGGACTTACAGATCTGTGTCGTGTGAGTTTCCTATGTGCCTATGCTATTTGCGCCAGTTTTATGTAGTTCCACTTTGTGTGACACCACATTCTGCAGTTATCCTTAATTTATGAGCATGAGTGTAGTAACACATATACAACTTGCTTGTATTTCAGCAAGGTAATACCCGCGCGCATACGGCAGGGGCGGCTACTGTTTGTCTCTCTGCTTGCTAAACCATACCGTGGACAGCGACGTCGCCGGATATCTCCTCAGTTGGAACGTTTGGAGCATTATGCGCAGGACCCTCCAAATAGCTATCGATTTTGACGCTAACGCGCCAGTTGGACAGAATTTGCCACGATATCCCTCAAGACGATATCAAGCAATCCTTTCAGTCAGTGCCACGCCGAATAACTGCTTGCATAAGAGTAGAGCTGTACCAGCGCGTTAATGACTTTCTCATTTGCGAAGCTCTTTCTCTTGCGTAAATCAATTTTTCTGCCGTTGTAAGCATTTGTGTGGATGTACATGTCCATCCCAATTCGATAATTCCTTCGTGGTGCGTCGTACTCGCAGGGCACTAAGACAAATTCTTACATGAAAAGCACAAATTTGTCGATATTTTGCAGTTTTAATTTATTGTGTTCAGACTTTAAATGAATGTCGTTTTCAGTGAGAGAGGACACAATACTGGAGAACAACGCTGAAAATCCTATTAGGTACACGTCCAAAGTTAGGTGCAAATATAGAGTAAACGTCATCTTTGACAATGTAGTGGTACCGTAACTGAAAATGTCGAGGTTAAACTGCAAATATAAAGGCAATAAACTAGATAAAACATTAAAAATCGAAAAAACAGTGTGTGTGTTGTGTGTGTGTGTGTGTGTGTGTGTACTCAAGCGCAAGTATAAGTTGAAACGGAGGAGGGTAACATTAGAGAAGACCGCCCCCGGTACCTGAGTGGTCAGCGCGACAGAATGTCAGTTCTAAGGGCCCGGGTTCGATTCCCGGCTGGGTCGGAGATTTTCTCCGTTGACGGACAGGGTGTTGTGTTGTCCTAATCATGATCATTTCATCCCCATCGATGCGCAAGTCACCGAAGTGGCGTCAAATCGAAAAACTTGCACCAGGCGAACGGTCTACCCGACAGGAGGCCCTAGTCACACAACATTAGCAAAGAATTGGTAACAAGCTAATGGAAAATGTGACAATTTAAATTAAATTAGAAATCACAATGCAGTAAAATAAAAGACAAGAGTACTAAATAATAGTTTGAAGAGGTATCAGGTATGGAGGGTGATGCAGAAAAAGAGTAACAGTTAGAAGTGATAACTGTAATTATCATTTATCAGCGGTATGAAGAATTTCTCTGGCTGTAGGAGAGAGGTACATGTTAAAAATCAACATATTTTATAGAGCTCATATACAATTGTTATAAAAGAAATAGTACAGGAAAAGATGGGAGACCAGAATAGTGCAGGTAGTATGGGAAATGGTGAAGAAAACTGTGGCTTGAACGAAATTTAGAAGAGGGGAATTATTGGGCTGTATTTCATTATTTCATATTAAATCAAGCATGCGAACCACATGTTTATCGATTTTTAGCGTTTTTTGCTACGTGGAGAACACGGGACTATGGCCCGCACTTAGTACATGCTCAGAAAACATCGTGTCAGGATTCCGCAACCTTCAGCTGCGCTCGAGTTCAGCCAACTTGACTTCCACGTCTTGCCTGATTGACGAATATATAATTTTTCGTAATGGCGATGGGTAATTGAAATATCCCTATTTGTTGAGTTAAGTCAGTTTTCTGCGTAGGCTGCATTTAATTTTAAAATAACCGTTTCATGCTTTTGCTATTCGCTAATTGCGTCCCCTCGGGCATTTTAAGCTACCGCTGTCTCAGTGACAAACTGCAGTCACAGAACATCTCCCACACGGAGGGAAGTAAGCTCCATTTAATGGCGTCCTTAATAAGTGTTTTTACGATCATGATGTTAACAGGCACAGCAGCCACAGATCAGTTCAGCGTACAAAATAAGAAAAAGAAACTATTATGCGGATTTTATTTCAGTGGGAGAGCAAGGATCATTAAAATACGTTAGTTTCACATTTCAAATAAAGCTACAGATGACGTGATCAGTTTCTTAAAACCGAATTGCATACATGTCAGCGAATATTCACTGTGACAGAGACAGCTTGAAAATGCCCAAGGTGGAAACTAGCAAACAGCAAAAGCATTATAATGTGTTTATTTTAGATATGAAGAGTAGCATACGTAGAAAAGTTACTACCATCAAGAAATTCGAAGTGACTGTGGACCCATGTGTACAAAAGATATAGTTCACTGCTGGCCAGAAATTGGGTCTCCTCTTCGCTATTGAGTACACACTGAAGCACCAAAGAAACTGGTACAGGCATGCGTATTCAAATACAAAGATATGTAAACAGGTAGAAGACGGCTCTTCGGTCGGCAACGTCTGTATAAGGCGACGAATGTCTGGCGCAGTTGTTAGATCGGTTACTAGCTGCTACAATGGCAGGTTATCAAGATTTAAGTGAGTTTGAACGTGGTGTTACAGTCGGAGCACGAGCGATGAGACACAACGTCTCCGAGGTAGCGATGAAGTGTGGATTTTCCCGTACGACCATTTTACGAGTGTGGTAGTAGAAGTAGTAGCTTTATTCTTCCGTATATCTCTTTTTACAAGGATATAGGACATGTCAAAGTGTTCACAAGTTTAGATCAACTTAAAAAAGGTAATTCGTGTACACATATATTTACAGACTTCTAGTTAGAGACAATTACTAGATTTACTCCTGGTATACAAGACTTTTTTTGCAAATAACTTATTAACTAATGTAATGCCACACAGTTCACTCATATGTCACTATCAGTCACTGCACACACTATACACACATTGTTTCACAACACTTCACTCACTATACACACACACACACACACACACACACAACTGGTGATCTCTGGGCCATTTTCTCAACCGCAACTTCCCATTTTCTATCCTGAAAAACTGAGTCAGCATCCCTCCATAATGAGTGAAATGTTGAGCTCAGAAAGAGGAAGAGATGTTAGTACTGAGATATGCACAGCTTGGGGGTAAGTATTTCTAGAAAGGAAAAAAGAAGGAAAAAAACATAAAGTGGTGTTATGTGGAATGTTGGATGTTTTATAATCATTCTTATTATTATTTATTTGTATAACATTTTTTTATCAACCTCCTACTCTGTTTTATCTAAGTAATTCTTCAATGTATAAAATGTATTGCATAACAGGTACTTTATAGCTGCCTTTTTAAATAAGTGTATTTTTGCAATTTGTTTAATCTCTTTTGGTAATTTGTTGTATTGTTTTATTCCTTGGTAGAAAATGCTGTTTTGAGTTTTATGTTTTTTTTTCCTTAGTAATTGTAAGTTGAGTCTATCTCTTGTAGCATGATCATGGACAGAGCTGTTTGTGCAGTAATAACCAATGTTATTTTTGATGTGTATAACTGACCGCTAAATGTATTCAAATGGAGCAGTTAAAATGTCCAGTGTTTTGAACAGATTTTTACAATGAGCTCGACTAGTATTTTTGGTTATTATTCTTATAGCTCTTTTCTGGAATTTGAAAATTGTGTTCATACTTTGTGCGTTTGTTCCCCAAAAAAGAAGAATATCAGGAATCTGGTAAAACACCAAAACTTCGATATCGCTGCGGCCGGGAAAAGATCCTGCAAGAACGGGACCAACAACGACTGAAGAAAATCGTTTAACGTGACAGAAGTGCAACGCTTCCGCAAATTGCTGGATTTCAGTGCTGGCCTATCAACAAGTGTCAGCGTGAGGACCATTCAACGAAACATCATCGCTATGTGCTTTCGGGGCTGAAACCCCACTCGTGTACCCTTTATGACTGCACGACAAAAGCTTTAACCCTCGCCTGAGACCGTCAACACCGACTTTGGGCTGTTGATGACTGGAAACATATTGCCTTGTCGGATGAGGCTCGTTTCAAATTGTATCGAGAGGATGGACGTGTACAGGTATGGAGGCAACCTCATGAATCCATGGACCCTGCATGTCAGCAGGGGCTGTTCAAGATGGTGGAGGCTCTGTAATGGTATGAGGCGTGTGCAATTCAAGTGATATGGGGCCCCTGATACGTCTAGATATGACTCTGAAAGGTGACACGTACGTAAGCATCCTGTCTGATCATCTGTATCCATTCATGTCCACTGTGGATTCCGACGGACGTGGGCAGTTCCATCAGGACAGTGCGAAACTCTATATGTCCAGAATTGCTACAGAGTGGCTTTCGCTACTCTTCTTAGTTTAAATACTTCCGCTGACCACCGAACTCCCCAACATGAACATTATTGAGCATATATGTGAGACCTTGCGAAGTGCTGTTCAGAAATGATCTCCATTCCCCTTACTCTTGCGGATTTCTGGACAGCCCTGCAGGATTCATGGCGTCAATTCCCTCCAGCGCTGATTCAGACATTAGTCGAGTCCATGCCACGTCGTGTTGCGGCACTTCTGCGTGCGTGAGGGGGCCCAACACGATATTAGCCACAAGTACCAGTATATTTGGCTCTTCAGTGTACATTGGGTGTGGCGTGCTTTACATTTGAGGGAATCTTATAGCTATAGGATTTCAGTGTTTTGCTTACTATCAGTGATACCTGTCCCGGTTGGAGAGTAGTACACCACCTTATGCAGACACTGGAAGGGAGAGCAGAGGAAGAATATAGGAAGGGTATAATTTTCAGTTTTTGTTTCCTGTGTATGATGTTGTCAATAAGGACGGGACTATAGCTTTGGTTGAGGTAATACATTTCTTTTGTCTAACTCTGCTTTAAAATTATCTTTGGACACTGGCACAGATACGAGATAGTGCGCTATTGACTGGAAGGATACTTGCTTATGTGCTGCTAGGTGTTGTGAGCATGAAGGTATTATTGTGTCTATAGTTGTAGTTTTCTATGTATTTTGAAACAATGTGTTGCCTTACTAATGTCAGTGGTTGAATCCAGAAAGTTTATGGATATGTTACCAATCATCATTGAGAATTGAATGATTTTATGTTGACCGTTTCGAGTTAGGAAAAAAATGTGTTGATCTGTCTTGAGATGCCTGTCCATATATACTACGTATATGAATCAAGTGTTACAACATATTTTGCCAGTGTGGTGTGGCTCACTGTGTACTCAGGCCAGACCACGCATAACGTTGAAGAGTTCCGCGACCCAGCTGCCAACGACCGGCTGTAAACCCAAAATATCATTGAACATTTTTCAGTGTTGTTCAAGAGTATTGTATCCTATTTGATGACGATAGTTTGAAGATGGCCTTCTAAAAACGAAATAAATTAATACTGAAGAACATCTACCAATAAGTGACGGAAGAATCAGTTAGAAGAATCTTTAAACGTACTAGCGACCCGCCCCGGGTTCATACGCTGAGCACTAAATACCTACGACTGCACGACTCCTTTGGTGTAGCAGTAACAAATCATATACACACACCTTAATCGTGTATCAGTATATGGACTGGTGAACCCCTTAGAGTGGTCGTCTCATACAGATTGAAAAATCGACGGAGGACTTTAATTTACGATACGAAGAGCTGAAATGTCAAATGCCACTTTTTCAAAAAACACGTTTTCAGTGTTACTGTGTTCTTGATTTTCTGTTGCATATCCCTAGATATGTTGTAAGTTCCTTATCATGGACAACCAGATGGCGCATGGTCTTTGTGCCAAGCAGTGACAATATCTGGAATTCCAATTGCCATGTGTCAGAATCTACACTGTTTAGTTTTTAGTAATGTTTCTGGCTTGCCTGGTGGTCTAAAGAGGCAACACCAAAGTCTTTTGTGAGTGGGCACAGCTTTTTGGGCTGTGACAGAGATTTTGCAATTACAAAGGAGCGAGAAAAGGTAATCAAGGTCTTTGTTCCACAAAGTTTAGCCAAAATTGTTGCGTCAGCTGAAGCTATGAACCCATATGCATAAAACCGACCTCTCTGATTTTAAAGATGCTGCTGAAACGTTGTTGTTAACACAGACGGGTATTATTTCGAAATACAGTGTCATCAATGTGTCTCATACCCAACCATCTCAAAGAGCTATTAAAACAGAAGATTGGAGAATGACACTGAATTCAAAAGAGCAATGACCGTAGCTGATGTATCCCATGCCCGTACTTTATTTGTGAGACCAGCCATGTTTATGAGTTGCAAAACAGAAAGACCTGTTGACGATGTAGATATTTCTTTCCCAGCATCACAGGGAATTGTATGGTAAACTTTGTAATATCTGATCCAATAGTGGACTTGTGTAAGAAACAGAAAATACTGAGAGATACCTTTCTTGAATTTAAATTTGTTACCTTCTTCTAAAAAATTAAAAGCATGTGACCAACAGTTTTTGTTGACTAGCTAAAACATGACTTCTGTATTTCTGTACACTGTCTCCAACGTTAGCCATTCCTTACGTATCATTTTAAGCTTGTGCCGGCATCTGAGTAAGAGCGTGAATAGCGTGAACAGTGAAATAGACACCTATTACTCCATGCCCGACGTGGCAGATACAACATTCTGCTAATCTTTAGACAACGACATTAATCGATAAGGACGCTCCTTGCACGTCAAACATCATCTTTCACACTACAGTCCATCAACATTTAACGGGTGATCAAAAAGTCAGTATAAATTTGAAAACTTAATAAACCACGGAATAATGTAGATAGAGAGGTAAAAATTGACACATATGCTTGGAATGACATGGGGTTTTATTAGAACAAAAAAAAAAAAAGTTCACAAAAGTCCGACAGATTGCGCTGGAGAGCAAAACGTCAGTGACTGCGCATGACAATCGTGAATCAAAGGAGCTGTAATGAGAGAGAGAATCAGATGCACCAGCAGTCGCAGCATGTTGACGTTACCAGAAAAGGTGCGTTTAATGAAGGTGTGTTATCATAATGGGGAATGTGCTAGTTCAGCGTTACGATCCTATCGCCATAGGAAGGGGATTCGAACGGGTAAAGATCCGTTGACAATGCAGCTGTGGCGAGAATGATTTCGAAGTTCGAAGCCACGAGTTGTTTAGACGATAGACCCCGTAGTGGCCGACCGAGCACAAGGCGTAATGCTGCTGAGACAGTTCAGGAAGAAATGGAGACTGCAGCGGGTTCGTCTATGCACGGGAAAGTCAGCGCTCGTGCAGTCGCACGTCGCACCGGCATTCCATACACTACCCTCCGAGGCTATCCGTACAAAATCCATCTGCATCATGAACTGTTACCTGGCGATTTAGTGAAGCGGAGGGCATTTGCGGTGTGGGCGTTTCGAAAGATGGAGGAAGATGACGATTGATTGAGTAACGTGTTGTGGACCGACGAAGCTCATTTCACGCTCAGAGGGTCTGTCAACGGCCACAACTGCAGAATTTGGGCTACCGAAAATCCTAGAACTGTCGTGGAAACTCCATTGCACGACGACAAAGTCACGGTATGGGTTGGATTTACCACATCTACCGTTATCGGGCCTTTTTTCTTCGAGGAAATGAGTGATTCTGGTTTTGTAACTGCTACCGTGACGGGTGAGAGGTACGCCGATGTATGTCAGAATCGCATCATCCCCAGCCTGGCTGATAAACACCTGCTGGAACGTACGACATTTACGAGTATGCAGGATGGCGCTCCACCCGATATTGCGTGCGATATTGCGTGCGTCTTTTGGTGATGATCGTGTGATCAGCCGCCACTTTCGTCATGCTTGGCCTCCCAGGTCCCCAGACCTCAGTCCGTGCAATTATTGGCTTTGGGGTTACCTGAAGTCGCAAGTGTATCGAGAGTGTCCTCGACCGACATCTCTAGGGATGCTGAAAGACAACATCGGACGCCAATGCCTCACCATAACTCCGGACATGCTTTACAGTGCTGTTCACAACATTATTCCTCGATTACAGCTATTGTTGAGGAATGATGGTGGACATATTGAGCATTTCCTGCTTTGTCTTACTTTGTTATGCGAATTATTGCTATTCTGATCAGATGAAGCGCCATCTGTCGGACAAAAAAAAAATGGCTCTGAGCACTATGGGACTTAACTTCTGAGGTCATCAGTCTCCTAGAACTTAGAACTACTTAAACCTAATTAACCTAAGGACATCACACACATCCATGCCATGTCCGAGGCAGGATTCGAACCTGCGACCCTAACGGTCGCGCGGTTCCAGACTGTAGCGCCTAGAACCGCTCGGCCACCCCGGCCGGATCTGTCGGACATTTTTTGAACTTTTGTATTTTTTTTTTTTTTGGTTCTAATAAAACCTCATGTTATTCCAAGCATGTGTGTCAATTTGTGCCTCTCTGTCTACATTATTCCGTGATTTATTCAGTTTTCAAATTTATACTGACTTTTTGATCACTCAGTATATTAATGGACTGTAGTATCGAGAATGTCGTTTAGTATTATATACGTACACCGGATGTCTCTCCTATGGGCCGTCAGGCGCATTTTCTCTTGTGTTTAAGCAGATTTTTGCAATTCCATTTTTGCAACGTGTAGCTGGAGTCAGCCCATACGAATATTGCTCATTAAGACTCTCATGTGACGCCTGGTTTCGATGGAAAACGTCACTTTGTTCCCCATTACAAACAAGATGAGTTTTAAATTAGAATTCCACGTGTCCATTCGACAATGTATTCCAAAATTAGTCTAGTGCGAATTCGTTTTATCAGTATGTTTTAACAGGAACAGTAAAATATAAAGTATAAGCAGTACGCCAGCAGCGACTTACCAGCGCTGATGCATGGCTGCAGCAGCCAGCGCGGACCAGGTCGGTTGTATGAAATATGTGACGAGCAGTGTTTGTTTGGGCTGACTCCAGCTACATTTTGCGAAAAAAAAACTACAAACATCTGCTGAATCACCTGGCGACTTCGGGGAGAGACACCATATATACGTATGTTTTCGCTGGAATTATAAAAAAAAAACCTCTTTCGAAGGTCATTTTCCTACGTTTCTTTGAATAAATCGAAAACTACGGGCTTTAGCGAAAATGTAGCCCAGAACTAAATTTAACTACATTAAATTTCCTACAGAAAGGTCCTGCTCTTTTTTTACAGGACTAATAATATGAAAAACTTGCGTATGGTTTCCGAAGGTGTTCAGGGTTGCATAAAACCCATACACATGGGCAGCTGAATTACCAACTGCCCGTGCCTAGGGATTTTATGCAACCCGGAACGGCTTCGGAAACCACACACAAGTTTTCCATGTTATTAGTCAACAAAGTAATGCGCAGACCTTTTTGTAGGAAATTTAATGTAGTTAAATTTTGTACTGGGAAACATTTTGCTATAGGCCGTTGTTTACTAACTATTCAAGAAAAACGTAAAAAAGTAACCTTCAAATGTGTTTTTCTTTAAATAACTTCAGCAAAAAAAATCCTAAAAAACAGACCCTGTTCATCTTTTCTGTGGTTTGCGCATAACGAGCGGAAAATGCACACGTGGTTTTTGAAAGTGTTGCGGGCTGCATAAAACCCATCGATAGAATCAGCTGAATCATCCCGCGTGTAGCAAAGAGTAAAAGAGGATCCTGAAACAAGTGTTCGTGTATTTGGAGGTACTGAAGAATGAAACAATGAGCTTGCATGGTAAATTTCTGCAGTACTTCCCTTACCTGTAGCAATTACAGAGTGTGCAAGCTCCCAGGGCACGAGATTACTTTAGTATCTGAGTGTGATTTGGATTTCCCGCCTAGCCTGAGTATCGATAGAGGGGAGACGACAGATATACTCGGGCTGCAGGAATAGCCGCCAGCAGTCGCTCGTGAGGTGTCACCGCCCTCTGACGAGTGTCCACCAGTATACCGCAGTCCGCTGATTGCAGCCTGCAGCCATTCTCTCGCTAGTCACTGAAGCGTTACCTTGCCTGGTCAGCGTTTTGTGGTTTGAATTCTTCCCTGGATTCTGATATATGCTTAAACAATTTGGCTCCACTCTGTATTTAAGTTGGTTATTAATTCAGCTCGTAATCTCCGCTGTCACTGACCTCCGGAACCTCGTGTTTCATTCGACCGGTCTCTTCTTTACTACGAGTGCTCATAATCATAAACTCTTTTCTACCTACGCAGAGCAGGGTCGAAAAATTACCATGCCAGATTCAGTTCTGCCAGTGCATTTGAAGACGGAGAGCGGATGATTCGCAGATGACAGATAGGACTTTATTAGTGCCTGCACTAAGCGTCTGGTATTGTCTGAGGTAGCAATAATAAAATCTATACGCTCTCTGATCAAATTAGGTGGACTGATAAGGTAAGGAATGAGGAGGTTCTGCGCAGAATCGGAGAGGAAAGAAAAATGTGGAAAACACTGACAAGGAGAAGGAACAGGATGATAGAACATCAGTTAAGTCATCACATACTCACTTCCATGGTACAAGAGGGAGCTGTAGAGGGCAGAAACTGAAGAGGAAGAGAGAAATTGGAATACATTGACCAGATAATGGAGATTGTACGTTGCAAGTGCTACTCTGAGATGAAGAGGTTAGCACAGGAGAGAAATTCGTGGCGGTCCGCATCAAACCAGTAAGAAGACCGATAAAAAAAAAAAAACTGTACAAAAATACCTGGAGACCTGTCAGTAAACATTAATATGGGGCTGGGGATACTTTCCATGAGTTGTCTAGTTTTCTATGGAGGATCGTTCAAATGGCTCTGAGCACTATGGGAGTTAACATCTGAGGTCATCAGTCCCCTACAACTTATAAATACTTAAACCTAACTAACCTAAGGATATCACACACATCCATACCCGAGGCAGGATCCGAACCTGCGACCATACCCGTCGCGCGGTTCCAGACTGAAGCGCCTAGAACCGCTCGGGTACAGCGGCCGGCTTCTCTATGGAGGAATGGCAGTCCATTCTTGCTAAACAACGGAGGCAAGTGAAGGTAGAGGTGTCAGATACTCGGCTCTGGAGTTACATCGATGTAACAACTCAACCCAAAGGTGTTCAATCGGGTTCAGCTCGGGACTCTGGGAAGGCTAGTCCATTTCAGAATTTTTATAGTCCACAGACCATTGCCTGACAGCTGCTGTTTTATGACAGGGTTCTTTGTTCAAATGTTCAAATGTGTGTGAAATCTTATGGGACTTGACTACTGAGGTCAACAGTCCCTAAGCTTACACACTACTTAACCTAAATTATCCTAAGGACAAACACACACACCCATGCCCGAGGGAGGACTCGAACCTCCCCCGGGACCAGCCGTACAGTCCATGACTGCCGGGCCAGGTTTCTTTGTGCAAGCAGTCCTTCGTACTTCACTGTTGGTACAACACCTAATGGTAGGTGACATTTTCCAGACATGCTCCAATCCCATCTGATTGCCGCAGATTATAGCGTGATTTATCACTCCAAATCAATCACTCGTTTCCAGTTATCCACTGGCATTGGCGTCGCTGTTTACACCACCTCAAGCGACGCATTGACCTCAGAATATGTGCGAATTATGAGGAGCTGCTCGACCCTTGTACCCAGTTCTTTTTAACTCCCTACGCCCAGGACTATATGGACTGGTGGTAGCACCTTGCAACTCGTCAGTGATTCCTTGCGCTGACTGCATGCGACTTTTTACGAGCATCCCCCGAAATGCTGGATCGTCCCTGTCCGTCAGTACATAATGCCTGCCTGGTCTTGGTGTACCTGTCGTTGTCTCTTCGCTTTTCCGTTTCATAGTCACTTCATTAACAGGAGTCTTCGGCGCTTTAAAAGGGTTGAAATATCCTAATGGACTTGCTACTCAGGTGACATCCAATGACTATTCCACGGTCGCTCGAAGTCACTGAGCGCTCCTGATTCTGCTGTTACTGCTTCTCGATTAACAACACAATACCCCCGCTGCCTAGTATAATATTATGCCTCTCGTTAAAGCTAGTGGACAATTTTGCATTACATAGGAGTGTATGCATGCTTTTAGCCCGCCCGGTTGGCCGTGCGGTCTAGCGCACGAGTTTCCGGTAGGGAAGGAGCGCCTGGTCCCCGGCACGAATGCGTTCCGGCGGATTTGTGTTGCGGTCCGATGAACCGGCCAGTCTGTGGATGGTTTTTAGGCGGTTTTCCGTCTGCCTCGGCGAATGCGGGCTGGTTCCACTTATTCCGCCTCAGTTACACTATGTTGGCGATTGCTGCGAAACAAGTTCTCCACGTACGCGTACAACACCATTACTCTTCCACGCAAACATAGGGGTTACACTCGCCTGGTGAGAGAAGTTCCCTGGAGGGGGGGGGGGGGGGGCACCGGGGACCGAACCGCACAGTAACCCTGGGTTCGGTGTGGGGCAGCGGAGTGGTGAAGTGGACTGCGGTAGTCGTCGTGGGGTTGTGGACCACTGCGGCTGCGGCGGGGACGGAGCTTCTCCGTCGTTTCTAGGTCTCCGATTAACATACAATACAATACATACAATGCATGCTTTTCAGCAGATTGTGAAAAAAACTTTCCTCGTGAATCAGTCTATCTTTCAGTGAAACACTTATCAGAATCTCTATAGTGCCGGTCTCTGTGGCCGAGCGGTTCTAGGCGCTTCAATCCGGAACCGCGCTGCTGCTATGGTCGCATGTTCGAATCCTGCCTCGGGCATAGATGTGTGTGATGTCGTTCGGTTAGTTAGGTTGAAGTAGTTCTAATCTAGGGGACTGATGACCTCAGATGTTAAGTCCCATAGTGCTTAGAACCAATCCCTATAGTAGTTTCTCAGACTGGTCTTCACAAACAGACAGAAAAAGTCGACGGGAAATTTTAATTTTTAATATCTACTATTATTTGTAGATAGAATACGTGTACAGATTCTGGTCGAGCTTGGCCTCTCTCTGAAGCTGCGGCGGCTGTTTAAGGGGAGACGGAAAGCAAGTGCGCTTCAAAAATTCGATTTTTACATTTTATCGTATTTGAAATGCCTGGTCTTTCCTGTTTTGTATAAATACGACAATTTTTTCGTGAGATATGATGGTTTTCCTTACGCTCTGTGCAATCTGGGGACGGTGACAGCAAGGCTTATGACCGGGTATGTGCAGAACAACCCTATGGTCCTAATGTCACAATTTCTAAATTAGAGTGCATTGGGAATGTCCAGAAATGTTGAAATAGATAGATTACAGAATTATTATGGCCTGGCTATAAGAAGAAATCTAGGGAATTTAGAAAACATGAAAAAGCTGTATGGGCTATCTTTTTCCATAAGCTATCCACAAATGAAAATCCAGTGCACGGTCTTTGCCCGAATGATCCTGACACTAGGTGCAAGCACAGGAGTAGTGCCAGATATAACCACAAACATTCTTTCCCTGCATCAGTAATGAATGAAATTAAACCCATATTTAGAGACCTTTGTAAAGATACCTTGTTGAAGAAATATCTTCATGGGAAAACCAAAAATTTAAATATGTGAATTCTGTCATTTGGAACCGGTACCGGAAACTGTATTTGTTCAGCTTACAATCCTAAAATTTGGTGTTTATGATGCTATTTTATTCTACAATGATGGTGTAATTACAAAACTGTATGTTTTGGAAGTATTGGGCATAAAATCTAGTGGAAATGCTGCAAAATCATTTATGCAAATAGATAAAGAGAGAATCCACAAAGCAGATATTGCTAATTTAAAATGCACAAAGGAAGCCAGAGGGAAAAGAAGAGGGACCAAGAGAAGAAAAGAAGATCAGTATGATTCAGATGATGCTCAGTATAGTACAGGAAAATATTAGTGGTAAGTAATTCTTATCAAATAAGTACATTAGAATTGCAATATTAAACTTTAACTGCATTTTTCTCAAAACTAAATTTTTTTACTTTCAGGTACCATTATTTGATAAACTAATGGGGTTAGAATCATGAAATTTGGTCAGTTTGTACTGCAGATGGTAATAAGTTATTACAAGTAAATTGAGAACCACCAAACAATCAGAAACTGTTTTATAATAATTAATGTAAAAAAAGTTAAATTTTACTAGTGAAAGAATAATTTTTTTCTTCAAAACCATAAGAGGTATTATGTTCATTTTACTTGTAAATTGAGGCGTAAATGTTATACACTACTGGCCACTAAAACTGCTAAACCAATAAGAAATGCAGATGATAAACGGATATTCATTGGACAAATATATTATACTAGATCTGACATGTGATTACATTTTCACGCAATTTGGGCGCATAGATCCTGAGGAATCGGTACCCATAAGAACCACCTCTGGCCGTAATAACGGCCTTGATACGCCTGGGCATTGAGTCATACAGAGCTTGGATGGCGTGTACAGGTACAGCTGCCCATGCAGCTTCAACACGATACCACAGTTCATCAAGAGTAGTGACTGGCGTATTGTGACGAGCCAGTTGCTCGGCCACCATTGACCAGACGTTTTCAGTTGGTGAGAGATCTGGAGAATGTGCTGGCCAGGACAGCAGTCGAACATTTTCTGTATCCAGAAAGGCCCTTACAGGACCTGCAACATGCGGTCGTGCATTATTCTGCTGAAATGTAGGGTTTCGCAGGGATCGAATGAAGGGTAGGGCCACGGGTCGTAACACATCTGAAATGTAACGTCCACTTTTCAAAGTGCCGTCAATGCGAACAATGCCGTCAATGGCACCCCATACAATCACGCAGGGTGATACGCCAGTATGGCGATGACGAATACACACTTCCAATGTGCGTTCACCGCGATGTCGCCAAACACGGATGCGACCATCATGATGCTGTAAACAGAACCTGGATTCATCCGAAAAAATGACGTTTTGTCATTCATGCACCCAGGTTCGTCGTTGAGTACACCATCGCAGGCGCTCCTGTCTGTGATGCAGCGTCAAGGGTAGCCGCAGCCATGGTCTCCGAGGTGATAGTCCATGCTGCTCCAAACGTCGTCAGACTGTTCGTGCAGATGGTTGTTGTCTTGCAAACGTCCCCATCTGTTGGCTCAGGGATCGAGACGTGTCTGCACCATCCGTTACAGCCATGCGCATAAGTTGCCTGTCATCTCGACTGCTAGTGATATGAGGCCGTTGGGATCCAGCACGGTGTTCCGTATTACCCTCCTGAACCCACCGGCTCGATATTCTGCTAACAGTCATTGGATCTCGACCAACGCGAGCAGCAATGTCGCGATAAGATAAACTGGAATCGCGATAGGCTACAATCCGACCTTTATCGAAGTCGGAAACGTGATGGCACGCATTTCTCCTCCTTACACGAGGCATCACAACAACGTTTCACCAGGCAACGCCGGTCAATTGCTGTTTGTGTATGAGAAATCGGTTGGAAACGTTCCTCATGTCAGCACGTTGTAGGTGTCGCTACCGGCGCCAAACTTGTGTGAACGCTCTGAAAAGCTAATCATTTGCATATCACAGCATCTGCTCCCTGTCGGTTAAATTTCGCGTCTGTAGCACGTCATCTTCGTGGTGTAGCAATTTTAATGGCCAGTAGTGTACTATCTTTGAATAAAAGTTTCATTTCTGTTCGTCTCATCGCATATTTCTTTCAGTTACCTTCTGTACTGTACTGAATTGTACTATACTGTACCAGTTCTTTCTGTGTATGCTTCAAGTTTCATCGAGCTGTGTTACTTGACAATGACACTTGAGGCGAAAGTTACTTTCGTCTTTAAGTTTTCCACACCGGAGTATTTTAAATTTTTTTAATATAACTTAGAATGCACTAAGGGCAGCTGCATAACAATTTTGGATGTGTATAATATCATGGATATTCTTAAAAACGGACTAATAAACGAGAAAGAAGATGTATTCGCGGTATATGAAGTAGACAAAAAAATTAAAACGTTCTCTTTACCTGTATTGACTGGTAAAATTCACAGAGATGTATATTATTTACTGATAAAACGTAAGAGTTCCTAAATAAATTGTTGTATTTTTGTGACACAAACTGGCCATTTACACTAACTAACTAACTAAACTCCACCGCAACAGGCCATGAAGGCTGAAAGGTACTGACTGGCCGCCGTGTCATCCTCACAGCTCATAGGCATCATCACAGGATGCGGATAAGGAGGGGCATGTGGTCAGCACACCGCTCTCCCGGCCGTATGTCAGCCACTACTCAATCAAGTAGCTCCTCAGTTTGCCTTACAAGGGCTGAGTGCACCCCGCTTGCCAACAGTGCTAGGCAGGTCGGATGGTCACCCCTCCAAATGTTAGCCAAGCCCGACAGCCCCTAACTTCGGTGGTCTGACGGGAACCGGTGTTACCACTGCGGCAAGGCCGTTGGCCTTATTTACACTAACCAATATAATTTTTAAAAGCAATGTAGAAACTGACAATAGGCTGTTTTCCTATGTTAAAAATGTGCTTCGGATTGTTGTTATTCTGATTTATTATAACATTTAAATAGCATTAACGGTCAATATTCTCACAAAATATCTGTTATTTTTATGTAATTAAAGCTTAAAAAAAAATCAAGATCTGGTCACGTGATCGAAAACGCTCTGTTATTGGCTGATGCTCTGGCGACGTCACAGACCAGGAGGAGGACGAAGATATGCGTGTGTTATAGGAGCGTCAGCCAAAATTGAGAGGTTTTTACGCACTTTTTCTGCAAAAAATTTAGCTCTTTAGTGATGGAAACGCAATTACAACTTTTAAGTAAAAATAGAAAGGAATTTTGTGAACCCTGGCAGTGGAAGCCTTGCTAAAGTTGATGCTCTTATGCTCCACATATTTAGAGCGGTGATATTTGCAACGACGGACATTCTTCTCCCTGCTCCCTATAACATCAATAAACGCGCTCAACACTAAGGATTGTATACCGTTTGCAAATGGGACCGGATATTATAACTAGATTGTCGACTATCAGCTAGCCCCCAAAACCACAATAAAATTATTCTTGGTAAAATTTAGTGATGATTCCCTGTGTAAAATACACCCATCAGGGATACTGCATTCTGCAGGCGTTCAGTGTCGCAACGTAATGCACATCCGACTGTATATAAAGAGCTCACATGTTCGAATGCTGTAAAAGCTTTAAGCAAATAAGAAAAATAGCGTTAGCAATGATTTTAGCAGTTGTTTCGATTGTGGGATGTATTATATAGAGCTTCACATTAGTCTTGGCCTGAGAAATGGACAACATAGGATAAATGCATTTCCTTTGCGAACAAACAATTCACTCTTTTGGATGCATTGCTAGTAGAGAAGATTTTACCATACGTCCACAGTAAAAGGAGGTGTAGGGCGAAGAGGCTATACGGAGAGATATTAAGCGTTTACAACAAGCAGGTGTCACAAACGTAAGGGCTCTGATAGTTTTGAGTATAAAATAACTTTAGCGTCTGAAACTGACTTACTTCATCTTTACGTAAGACGATAAAACTGCATATGTTTAAACTATAATGATCCTACCTGGACAGTACGAAGATAAAAAAGTAAAAAGTTAGTGGTCACATTAACTAGAAAATATTATTTTGAACGTGACGTGTCTGAACAGCGATTGCAAATGTATGCGCGTATATACAGCAAGGAAAACAGAAGAATATTCTCTGTTACCATTGGTTATACGTCTTGAGCTGACAGCAATTTATTAAAAAGAATTACACCAGAAGCGTTTCGCTTTCATTTATAAAGCATCTTCCGTGGTTATTCTGCAAATCGGATACATACGTGTGAACATTTTTTTTGGTTTTAGGTTGGAAACAGCGTTCTGTTTATAAAGTTCGTGTGCAAGTCACTTACGGTGTTTCTCTACGTATTCTGCTCCTTCCCTCCTTGCCAGTAGCGGTTGACGCCTAAAGGCTTCGATTCACATTTGCCCTTGGCAGTTTTTAATTTGAATCAAAGTCTTTAGGCGTCAGCTGCTGCTAGCAAGGAGGGATGGTGCAGAATATTTAGAGAAACACCGCAAGTAACTTTCACACGAACTTTATAAACAAAGCGCTGTTTCTAACCTAAAAAAAAAAAATGTTCAAATGCATGTATCCAATTTGGAGAATAACCACGGAAGATGCTTTACAAATAAAAGCGAAAGGCGTCTGGTGCAATTCCTCTCAATAAATTGCAGTCAGCTCAAGAGGGATTGGCAATATTAACAGATTTTAACATCTGCTGTGGAAGTTGGCCACGCAAACAACCGTACGATAATATTCCGTTTCTGGTCGGCATGGTGAAGTTTTGTAGTTGCCATCATGTGGCAGGGCTGCGAGTCGTTTTACAAATAAGTTAAAACGTTCTTTCGTGTTAGATTCGAACCAGCTGTCTATAGACATTATCTTATAAAATTCGACGGTCTACCGCTCTGAGCTACCTAATAATTAGGGAGTAGTTGATGAAACGACAATTTTCACTAACAGTTTAATTTCGTTGAATGACTTCACACCAACTTTATAAACAAAACGCTGCTTTTAACCTCAAGCAATATAAAGTGTACAAACGTAAGTATCCAGTTTGTTGTAACAGTGGGACAGCATATCTCGGTGGTAAGTTAATGTTAACTTCACAGTGCAACACATTTTTAATTAAGTTAGTGAACTTGTGCGTCGACGTGGTGGTAATTTGCCGTTACAGTGCAACCAAATTTTACGTATCTTTTCATCCTCCGAACACTCAAAAACAACATTTAATGAGTTTTTATTGAGGTATTTGTGAAGTATGGTACTACACACCATTTATAACCCATTTTCCGAAACGTAAATTCCAAAACAAGACATCACTACGAATTAGCGTTATGACAGTAGGAGCAGCGAGCTAGCTAGTGACGTCACAGGCATCATGTGACTCGAATAGAGCGTCATAGCGGACTTTCAGTTGAAAACTGTGTTCGTCAAACCAGGAATCCATGTGTACTGTCACCTAAGCATCGGTGTTGTCATCTTGGAATATAAGAGTGTCCCCAGCACACTCATTATGAAGATATAGAAGATAGGGGAATCGTAACTGAGAATGCTGAAACGAATAAACATCCTAGTCATATCCACGATTACCTTAATGAGTGGATCAAATGCACTGTACGAAAACACCCACAAAACATCGAAGACCACTTGCGGCCTGAACTACACCCTCCACCCTCCACGCTGTATCCTGCATCAGGCAATATGGCGGTTCTTTCAGTCGCACTTCAAGTCTATAGTTAGCTGATGTCCGGCTTACTAAAGACGTGCAGTTATATGTGTCACTATGAGTAATTGCCTTCTGTGAGGTACTCGGACCCAGATGTCCACTGGAAGCAGTTCCCTTCCCACTGTACACTAGGAAACTCATTGACATGGACAACGGTATTTCCCATCGCTTTTGTAAAAGACTGACCATGACGAGGCGTGACACTCGTCTCCAGTCCTCGTCAGTTAAGATCTTTTTACAGCCATTGCACATACGCCGTATTTCAAGGTTACGAGTGGTACACTATTCTTTAAAGAAGCATTGGGTAACCCCTGGTAGCGGCCTTTCGCGAATATAGAAGCGTATCAATAGACAGACGGTTTCAGCCCACGTACAGAATCGGGACTCCTACCTATTGTTGCGTTCAGACTTTTTCGGCAGCTCAACGAAAACGGCTCAGAGAGTGTCGGTTTAGGTTGATTTTATTTTTCAACATTACATGCACAGTTACTTGGCAGATTTTATAGTCTATAACGATTGTTTTCGCGTTTTATCTATTGACAGTCTGAAAATGAACACTGGCTGATGAAAACCGGTTATGGAATTGTGAAATATTCATGTAACCATTTCGCAAAAATTATGTATCATATTCAAGTTTCGAGCTCAGCTCCTGTGCTTGCAGAAAAGTAATAATGAATTAAGGATGGATGCCCCTTCTTGCAAGTAAACAAATTGTTTGCTTTATCATCCAAACGTGTTTCATCACAGTTTTGGCATCCTTAGTGAATGTTTTTGTTATCTTTCTGATATACATACATACAGGTTGTTTTTAGGTTAAGGAATGTGATAAGTAAATTTTGTTGTCATTTAGATTGTGTGTGCACATTGTCTTCTATTTAACATTGTATGCAGTCTGTGACTGCCAACCAAAATCAGCTACAGGTCTAAATTAGTACACCATTTCATCTGCAAACGTGTGGGATGTTAGAAAACCGTCTGCATTGAACTGTTTGTTTACTATCCAATTTTTAAAATGTGCGTTCTACTAAATGCGTGTTCTGGGAAAAGCCATGGCATATGCCCAGTTTTACCTTTTCCACAGTAGTATTTTGCCAGTCCTTAGCTGTGAGAAGTTTGCTTTTATGTACCAAATGTGTTTCTATGTAGCCCCTTGAGTTTAGCCCATGGGTACCACCAGGAGTTTTATGAAGCTTATTCAAAGACATACGCAAAAAACTGAAGTCACACAATGCAGTAGTTACAAGGGCAGACAAGGGAAGACCTTTGATTGTTATGTATGAAAAGGACTGTACCGAGAAAACACTAAATTCCATAATAGAAAACCAAATAACGAAGCCAAAAATGATGCCACCCAAAAACTCCAAAAAGACATACAGTAACCACTGAGAAAGCCACATCTATACTCTCAAAAAGTCAAATAAAAAGAGCAACACCAAAGAACCCCAGGGCACCCACACTCAGAAGTTTACTAAAGATTAACAAGGCCAATACTGCGATCAGGCCTATGACTGATTTCACAACTGTACCAGCCTATCATTTAACCAGGTACATGCACATATTTTTACAAAAACACTACACTCATACAGACAACAGAAACTTAGAAAACACTACTGACCTAATCAATAAATTAAGAGATGTGAATGTGTTCAACATAGCTACAGTACTCTCATTTGACGTCACATCAATGTACACCTTCATATTAACTGAAGAAACCAGCAAAATACTTGAAAGACGACGAAGACAAAAAAATATTATCCCGAAAACACAGACACAAGAAGTCTGAGCTGCAATCACGGAACAAAATTATTTCAGAATTGAAGATGAATTCTACATCTAACTGGAAGGACTCCCCATGGAGTCACCCATAAATGGCCTGCTATCCAGTATCTTCCTTAACCACGTTGTGAACAAAATCTTCGAAGAGATAATAAAACAAAAACAGTACAAAGTAATATACTCGTACCATTATATTGATGACGTAATTTGCTTGATAGATGAAACACATGACTGGGTACTACAGTCATACAGAGGCATCAGTACTGCTCATCCAAAAAATACGCTTCACCTTTGAAAGCGAAAGAGACAAAAAATAGATTTCCTAGGCGTCACAGTAGGAAACAAAAACCACAAACACCGGATCTCAATGTACAGAAAACCTACATCAACAGTATAATTATTCACAATAGGGTAAACCACCCAACAGTCCACAAGCAGGCCAGCCTCAGATATCCTGCAGAGACTGAACCGAGTTCCAATGGACAAAGATAGCTACACACAAGAACTAAAGAAGATTGCCACATAGAAGGGCTGACAAACTAAATTATAAAATAAGAACATAGTCAGAGGTCCCATATTCCTTTACAGAGCGTAGGGGGTGATGAGGGAGACCCGCACCGCCGTACTAGGCATGGTCCTATCGGAGGTGGTTTGCCATTGCCTTCCTCCGACCGTAATGGGGATGAATGATGATGATGAAGATAACACAACAACACCCAGTCATCTCGAGGTATGAAAAATCCCTGACACCGACGGAAATTGAAACCGGGACCCCGTGCTCGGGAAGCGAGTAGGCTACCGCGAGAACACGAGCTATCAGAATAAGATCATAACCGACACTGAACACACAGCAGTATTACAACGGAACACACCAGCAATTACAGCACAACACAGAACACACAAAGCACAGAAGGTGAAGAAACCTCAAACAACAGAAAAACATGGCACATCCTGACGTTCGACAGCAAAATAACACATAAAATAGAAAAGATTATGAAGAAGCAAGGCATAAATGTTGCACATAAAACAAACAACACTCTGCAGGAAAGATCAAAAATACATAACAGCATCACAGATAAATTCAACAAAGCAGGTTTATACCAGCTAACCTGCAATTACTGTGATTCATTGTACATCGGAGAGACATGCAGAAATTTCAGGGTAAGATACTTAGGACGCGTAAGAGCACTGCACGCTTTCCACATTTGCAGACCACCTAATCAAAAACAACTACCATCCCAGTGGCACAGAAAGAGACCTCCAAATCATAAAAAGCAGTAACCACCTGTACCAGTTTTTAAGAATAGAAGAAAATTACAACATCTAGAAAGCTATCATTCACAGCAAACATTAATCAATGACCAAACAGTGCTATGTAACGAAACACTGCTCAGCACTCTAAACGAATTATCGGACAACAAAGAAACACACACACACACACACACACACACACACACACACACACACAGGCATGCACGTAATAGAAACAAACGGAACAGACTAAAAGTTCGTGGACGTCAAAACAAAACAAAACAATAAACAAACGACAGTCGGAAGCGCATCAGAGACGTAAATTTATGCAGTGAATCGTTTGTCCAAGTCACAGCAACATAACAAGACACAGTATTTACAAACGAGCAGGAGAAACGTGAGTAAACAAAAATGGTTCAAATGGCTCTGAGCACTATGGGACTTAACATCTATGGTCACCAGTCCCCTAGAACTTAGAACTACTTAAACCTAACTAACCTAAGGACATCACACAACTCCCAGTCATCACGAGGCAAAGAAAAATCCCTGACCCCGCCGGGAAGTGAGTAGACACTGTCAACGAACGAAAGGTAATCCATGAACAACAAACTACACGAAATTTTTTGCCATACCTAAACTTCACAAAACTTTTATCGATGTGCATAGATTCACCTCAACTACAAGTATGTTACATAAAACCAAACTTGTCACAGCTACGTACTAGTAAAGTACTGCTATGGTAAGGCCAGAAAGGAGAGCGTGTCATGAATTTTACCAAACATACATTTACTGGAACATACATTTTAAAGATTGGATACCGGACAAAAAAATCTATGCAGACGGTTTTCTAACATTACTCATATTCACAGATTATATGGACGACTAATTAAGACCTGTTCATGATTTTGGGTGGCAGCCACAGGACGCACAAAATGTTAAATAACAGGTGAAGTGCACATACAATTTAAATGACAACGTAATGTGATTATTGTATTCTTGAATAATACAACCCACTGAGGATGCGACAACTGTGGTGAAATGCGTCTGAGGCATAAAACAAAACAATAATTTGTGTACTTGCAAAACGGTGGACCCATTCTTAATTCATTAATATAGAAAATAAACAAACATTGGTGATTTACGTCTGCACGTTTTCCTCACTTTGTTGTCTGGCGGATGTCAAGATAGGTGCTTCACATGAAATGTCGTTGTGTTGTGGTTCTAAGTAACAAATTAGTTCGTGCCGTTCGCCTTGGAACCAGTTCCAATCACTCAAACTGTTTTATTGGCAACGGTTGAGCTGTCAGCGATCAAGATGGCTCCATAAAAATTTCCGTGTCTCTCGGATTCCTTGCCATGTCGCGGGATGTAGAAGCTACTAGCGAGATAGAAAAAGAGTATTTCTTTCCCTTCGGGTTAATATCACAAAATAAAACCGTTATGAAATATCATAAACCCTTCTAAAAATTTGATCATTTGTTTACTTCTTACATACTTTTCTTATATACCATACATCGCCGGCCGCGGTGGCCGTGCGGTTCTAGGCGCTCCAGTCCGGAGCCGCGCTGCTGCTACGGCCGCAGGTTCGAATCCTGCCTCGGGCATGGGTGTGTGTGATGTCCTTAGGTTAGTTAGGTTTAAGTAGTTCTAAGTTCTAGGGGACTAATGACCACAGCAGTTGAGTCCCATAGTGCTCAGAGCCAGCCATACCATACATCGACAAACACAATTGGCTCATGTATTACATCAATAATGAGAAGTTAGAACTGGAAGAGGATGACACGCCGATAAAATGGAGTTGATTATAAGCAGCGTAATGGTTCTGTATATTTGAGCTGTTACTCGCGTACAGCTTGAGAGTGGCAGTTGCTACGATGGACAGCCTAACTATCTGGCGGGGCACACGGCTTCTAAAATGTGTGATTGTAATCCCTTATCAATGTTAGCATTTCTGAAAAAACGTAGTAGTTAAATATACATTAAACATATGAAAAGCAACTGTAAATATGAGCAGTAAGTTAAAAATATTGACTTGTAATTGGGGATTTGTTTATACTTCGTTTAACTATCTGGCCTAGAGAGTAAATCTGTAGGCAGTTGATTTCTATGTGTAGTACGAAAGAATGTAACTGTAGCAGTTGCCTGTTAGTGACAGGATACATAGCGCTTAAATCTAATTTTCTGTGATGCAAGTCTGCGGGTAATGACGCAGGGATGGCTCGGTAATCGACACGTCTGCAAACTAATCTCCTTCCAGCGGTGTTAACACTGAAATTAATAAACTTTGCATGGCATTAGTGAAAGATATTATCTTTGATCTATAAATGAAACATGGACACACATAGCAATTCCGCTTATTATTACCAAAATTCTTATGAATAACTACACTGACGCTTACATTTTTAGCTGTAGCAAGAGAGAGAGGCAGAAGAGAAGAGACAAAAAATAGAAGTCGAATCGTGCATCTGCTAAAAGGAATGTCGTAATTAATAGCAGCTATTGCTGCAGGAATGTAGTAGCAACGCCTTAAATTCTCAATCATCTTAGGTTCACAATCTTTAAACGAAATGTTTACATACATTAGGAAGGCTGCAAAGATCCATTTATGACAAAATAAGGCAGGAATAAGGCCTTATCATGCACGATGTTAGACAGCGCGTGACGTCTTGTAGTGAAACTAACGTCTCGATTAGCTGACGGGCGGATACCGATTTCCAGGGTTCTTATGGAATAAACGATAATTTTTCATTGTATTTTGAGTCAAGATTATCTAATTATGATAATGAAGTTTTGTGCAGTTACTATACGTACGCTAAATATCGGAAAGGAAGTAATATCTAGTTGAACAGCAAAGTGGTTTTAAAACAAAGCAATTGTACTGACGCGATTTTCGAGATCAATTCGTTAAATTATAGGATGAACATAAGATGTGACATAGTTATCGACCAGATGCGCATGGTTTTCTGCTTTTCATTTATGAAGAGTAATTTATGTATGAATGTTACGAATTTTTTGATGAAGATCATTATATATCGGCATAAAAGTTTAGGCGAAAATGTATGAAATATAAATTAGAGTGTCTTTCTTTTTCTCTATCCGCGATAAGATCTTCGCAACATCAACACTGATTACAGTTTTCTCACTGACGAAGTACGAAAATTATTTCCGTTCTTGCTTTGAGAAACTTATTTTTAATATGAACGACCACGGGACGGCATACATATTTCTCCAATATGTCTTGACAGTGACTGCTCCGGTGCAGAAAGAATACTAAAGACAAATGTCGTTCCAAAAATTATTAGTTGTCGAGCAGAATCGTGACTACACAAGTAACACTAATGCAGTGGCTCGCTCAGTTACGAGAACAGATTTAAGTTAAAAGCGAAAAACTTTGAGACTGTCAACTCCATTTCGCACAGCACATGGGGACAGGAGTCCGGCCTTATACTACTTGTTGCGACGGACGAGTGTAAACTACAAGTGGATGATGCAGTAGAAGATGAGATAATGCTGTAGAAGATGATCGCTGATTGCAGCATGGAATTATTATTATGACAAAACTTTTGTTCCTGTTATTCTTTGTCTTAGTTGTTTGTTGGTTCGTTACAAGAATAAAGTACGAAAAAATTACTCACCTGTTTCTTTTGAAACATCCGCTTACAAAAATTTATAAATGACAGTGCTGGAAAACCTCTACGTTATTTGATTTTCAAACAGCTGAGCAAAACTGAACGTACTCAGACATTTCTCTCTTTACTTATTCTGATCAGCAGTAAACTGACACACAATTTTTTTTTATTTTTGCGCAACGCAATCTGACTTTCAATAATCCCTACAAAAGAATGGCCCTGACTAACAATAACATATACCTTTCATGAATCACTTACCGCACAAAAATCTTCGTTACTCGAACTACTGCAATACAGCGAGCGCCAATACTGCCAGCTAAATAAAAGATTCTAACTATTGAAGGCACTAACTGCTGATAGCCATAGTTAGCAAATGAAAGATTTTAATAGAGAACAAACAATGTATTTACCTTAATAGTGTTCAAAAGTCATCATATATGTATCAGTTCATGATATCCAGTATTACAAATTTACTGTCTCTGATGGACACACGTCCAGATCATCCGCTCTCAAAATTCTGCCATCTCTCTCCCCACATCCACCACTGCTGGCGGCTCACCTCCAACTGCGCAACGCTACGCGCTGTTCACATCCAGCTGCCCAACACTACAATAGCGACTGTTCCAACAATGCCAACCAGCCACAGACTTCACACAGCACAGTCAGTGATTTTCATACAGAGCGCTACGTGGCGTTACCAACATAAAACCTAAACAGCCTACTTACACTACATTCTTCGTCGTTCGCACAGCTACAACATCGTGAGACTGTTAAATGACAAAGTATAACTAGTATTGTGATTACGTAGGCTTTACCGGCGTAGGCTTTACCGGCGTAATAAGTCTTGAAAGTCTCTTCGGGTTTGCTGCCGGATCCTAAAATCAACTTGACTCGATATTTAGGCGATCCAACTGGTCGCCATCTTCAGGTAATTGCTGCTTCTGCTGATGAGTCCGCTGAGAACACAGAGGGGACTCATCAGCAGAAGCAGCATTTTCCTGAAGATGGCGACCAGTTGGATCGCCTAAATATCGAGTCAAGTTGATTTTAGGATCCGGCAGCAAACCCGAAGAGACTTTCAAGTCTATGAATAGTATTGTACAGGCATTACCCAGTTGCTTTCCTTTCATAAAGTGTGTCTGACCTGAATAATAACCTGCACTAGTTAAAACTTTTGGGGCACTTGTGTTGTCATTACCCTTTCCATGCAGTCACCGAGTGTCGTAAAAATGTGAAAATTGATTAACAACTGACTGCCAGTTTTATCTGTTTGCCAATGACCAGCTTCAGTCTAAATTTTCTGCCTCAGTATCTGTTCATTCTTGTACTGCATAACAGAGGCTTATCTAATTTGCTATTCTGAGTATTAAATTCATTCACTTAAAGTAACGTACAATTTCACAGGCAAAACTAATAACTAAAGGTACAGCACAAATTAAGAGTGCGCAATTTCAGTTATTCTGTATTTAGCTTAGCAAGTGGGTTTTGATTGCTTGGTATGTATTTTATTGCTGTTATATTAAAAGTAAAATCATTTGCTCAGATACAGGGCGCTACGTGGCGTTACCAACATAAAAAACTAAACATCCTACTTGCACTTTCGTTCGTTACTATACTCACGCTGAAGTGGCGACCCAGACGAAAGAGGCGAGAAAATTTTCAAGATAGCACACCTTTTCTTCTCCGAGATGACGGCAGAACGAGACATGCAAGAGGCAGAAGCCGACGTAAAAATGAGCTACCCACGCCTTCAACATCACCGCGTCAAACCATTGTGGAGATGATTCAATCAGAAAGACGTAAATAATACTACCCTCATCAAACTGACACCTTTAGTCGAGCCGACCGCTAACGCGATTTACAAAGGTTGAATGTATTTT
This sequence comes from Schistocerca americana, assembly GCF_021461395.2. Taxonomy (NCBI): domain Eukaryota; kingdom Metazoa; phylum Arthropoda; class Insecta; order Orthoptera; family Acrididae; genus Schistocerca; species Schistocerca americana. The sequence continues at coordinate 318,793,462 of NC_060121.1, read as the reverse complement.
TCAACAGCACGGTATGAGTACAGGTGAAAATAGGTGTATCACCACTGTGATGCATCTAGATGGAGCTGTTACAGAAATAGAAGACGTGTTATCACAGCGATGCTATTCGGCTCTAGAGGAAGCGTTGATACATTGATATACTTGTCACTGGAACTTTGGCTTTAGAAAATTTTCGAGGATGAACCTTCTGACGATAGATCACCGTCGCAAATGAGACAGGATGTGCGAGCCTTAGCAGGGCTTGACATACCACAACAGTCTCTAAAAGTACTGTGGCTACGAAAATTACCAGCAGACATTCGCGTGGCGGTTGCCTTCTATCAAGACCTGATACTACGTGAGTTACCACACGAGGCTACAAAGTGCCTGTCAGTATTGGCAGGAATGTCAGTTTTCGCGGTGTTAGAGAACGCAAAGACTTCAAAAGTACACTCCTGGAAATGGAAAAAAGAACACATTGACACCGGTGTGTCAGACCCACCATACTTGCTCCGGACACTGCGAGAGGGCTGTACAAGCAATGATCACACGCACGGCACAGCGGACACACCAGGAACCGCGGTGTTGGCCGTCGAATGGCGCTAGCTGCGCAGCATTTGTGCACCGCCGCCGTCAGTCTCAGCCAGTTTGCCGTGGCATACGGAGCTCCATCGCAGTCTTTAACACTGGTAGCATGCCGCGACAGCGTGGACGTGAACCGTATGTGCAGTTGACGGACTTTGAGCGAGGGCGTATAGTGGGCATGCGGGAGGCCGGGTGGACGTACCGCCGAATTGCTCAACACGTGGGGCGTGAAGTCTCCACAGTACATCGATGTTGTCGCCAGTGGTCGGCGGAAGGTGCACGTGCCCGTCGACCTGGGACCGGACCGCAGCGACGCACGGATGCACGCCAAGACCGTAGGATCCTACGCAGTGCCGTAGGGGACCGCACCGCCACTTCCCAGCAAATTAGGGACACTGTTGCTCCTGGGGTATCGGCGAGGACCATTCGCAACCGTCTCCATGAAGCTGGGCTACGGTCCCGCACACCGTTAGGCCGTCTTCCGCTCACGCCCCAACATCGTGCAGCCCGCCTCCAGTGGTGTCGCGACAGGCGTGAATGGAGGGACGAATGGAGACGTGTCGTCTTCAGCGATGAGAGTCGCTTCTGCCTTGGTGCCAAAGATGGTCGTATGCGTGTTTGGCGCCGTGCAGGTGAGCGCCACAATCAGGACTGCATACGACCGAGGCACACAGGGCCAACACCCGGCATCATGGTGTGGGGAGCGATCTCCTACACTGGCCGTACACCACTGGTGATCGTCGAGGGGACACTGAATAGTGCACGGTACATCCAAACCGTCATCGAACCCATCGTTCTACCATTCCTAGATCGGCAAGGGAACTTGCTATTCCAACAGGACAATGGACGTCCGCATGTATCCCGTGCCACCCAACGTGCTCTAGAAGGTGTAAGTCAACTACCCTGGCCAGCAAGATCTCCGGATCTGTCCCCCATTGAGCATGTTTGGGACTGGATGAAGCGTCGTCTCACGCGGTCTGCACGTCCAGCACGAACGCTGGTCCAACTGAGGCGCCAGGTGGAAATGGCATGGCAAGCCGTTCCACAGGACTACATCCAGCATCTCTACGATCGTCTCCATGGGAGAATAGCAGCTTGCATTGCTGGAAAGGTGGATATACACTGTACTAGTGCCGACATTGTGCATGCTCTGTTGCCTGTGTCTATCTGCCTGTGGTTCTGTCAGTGTGATCATGTGATGTATCTGACCCCAGGAATGTGTCAATAAAGTTTCCCCTTCCTGGGACAATGAATTCACGGTGTTCTTATTTCAATTTCCGGGAGTGTAGCTCATTAGCTGTATCACTGTGGCGAGAAGACACAGAAACAGGACCAAAGGGTACAAAAGCTGTAACAACAAATAACACAAATTAATTCAGGGTTGTCTTCGTCACGTAAAAGTTACCGACGAAAAGAGGAGCGTGTCCCAAGAGGCAGGGTCTGTTCCCAAGAAAAAAAATGGAGAACAGTGGTATTGGTATCACCCAAGATTCAGAGGAAGTTCGCGTTGATGCACGCAAATGCTATTGGCAGGGGTTAAAGAGAGCCGACGTCCACCAACGCTTCTAGATGCGCTCAAAGAAGAATGAAATAAAAGTGTACGTTAACGTGACGCTATCAATGATACGCAGAGCATTCGGACTTTTCGTGTATAACTGGGACAAGAATTTTCTGACCGACTCAGAGTCGGAAGGGAGTGTGTGCTCTAAAACGAAATCCCCGGTCGTACCGGCACAAAATATTCTCGCTGTAGCGGATGGATCAAGAATCGCCACGTTACGAGAGCAGGAACGGATTGTAGACGTTGGACTTCTGCACGAACTTAAGTGGGACTTCATCATCCCTAGTGCAACAGATCCACTAGTCGGAGCTGATTTTTTGTTGCATTATCCGCTGGCACCAGATATGGTCAGCATAAAATTGGTCACAATTGATGCAGCATCTCAGCAAAGTAACGCAGCGGTGGGTATGACACTGCAAAAGACTCGGGAAATAGATACACAAATTAAAACGCCAAGCAGCGACAATCAATTCAACAATCGCTGGCACGAATGTTTGGGGACGATACAACCATTTAGCACGGAAGATAATGCAGACACTCAGCGGTGCACATCAACCCGACACCCGGACAAACAGTAGCAGGCAGACTGTGGGGATTGCCACCGGACAAGCCACGAGCAGTACAAGCCGTTTTTAAAGAACGAATCACAACAGGTACCGTATCGCGTTCCAATAGTCCTTAGGCTTCACCATTACATATGGCACACAAGAAAGACAGATCTTGGCTGTTACGTGATGACTACGGGGCACTTAACGCACGTATGATTCTCGACAAGCGCCTGATACCTAATGTCACATATTTTAATAGAGCTATTGCACAGGCAGAAGTATTCAGAATAATATTCTGACGAAGGCATATTTAAGATACCGATAGCCAAAGAGGATGTACAGAGAACCTCAGTAACTACACACTTTAGATTGTTCCAGTATAACTTCACACCGTTTGGGTTAAGAAACGCACTTCAAACGTGGCGAAGATTCATGCATGAGGTACTGCGCGGTTTTTCGTTTCTCTTCTGCTACGTGGGTTACATATTCGTTTTCTCGGCGTCAGAGGAAGGCCATAGATCACATTTCAACAGCTGCAGGAGTACGGAATAGTGGTCGATGTCTCCAAATGCATACCAGGTAGGGTATCAGAAAATTCCGAACCGACTGGAAGCAATGTGAAACATGCGGCTACCGGCAACTTTCAAATAAATATGCAGACTTATCTGAAAGGTCAATTACTACCGGTGCTACCTTCCGCGCCTAGCACAGCAATAAGTACCGGTTAATGCATTATTCACTGGCAAACAGCCATCAGGAAATCACAAAATTCCGTAGACTCCAGCTGGCGGAGAGACTTTTAACATAATCAAATCGTGTTGAGCACAGGCTGCAACTCTACCGCACCCTCATAGCGTGGCTCAATTACCTCTCAAAGAAGACGCGAGCCAGACAGAAGTCGGCGAGTTGCTGCAACAAAGGGGTACATGACAGCCGTTCGCCTCTCACAGCAACATACGAAACCGAGCGCAGTCGATTGCCAACTATGGGTGATTTTTGTGGTGATCAAACACTTCCGTTCAGCACTGGAAGCGACAGTCACCCAGCAGAGAAAACCTCAGGACAGGAAGAAGACATTCCAGCGCAGCAACCAGAGTGGGCCGTCGTATCAAGCACCAGTACCCCAATATACTTACAAGGGAACCTCCCCATCGCACCCCCCTCAGATTTAGTTATAATTTGGCACAGTGGATAGGCCTTGAGAAACTGAACACAGATAAATCGAGAAAACTGGAAGAAGTTGTGTGGAACTATGAAAAAATAAGCAAAATATACAAACTGAGTAGTCCATAGGCAACATAGGCAACTTCAAGGAGGACGGGAGCACAGGATCGCCGTGGTCCCGTGGTTAGCGTGAGCAGCTGCGGAGCTAGAGGTCCTTGGTTCAAGTCCTCCCTCAAGCGAAAAATTTACTTATTTTATTTTTGCAAAGTTGTGATCTGCCGTTCGTTCATTGACGTCTCTGTTCACTGTAATAAGTTTAGTGTCTGTGTTTTGCGACCGCACCGCAAAACCGTGCGATTAGTAGACGAAAGGACGTGCCTCTTCAATGGGAACCGAAAACATTTGATCCAGGAAAACACGTCTGATATATTCTATACGACACTGGTGACGGCATGTTCGTCACATGACAGGAATATGTTGTCGACCCACCTAAATGGCACACTTGGCGAATTGGTGAAACGATTCTTCTACCTTGCCCGATTTAGGTTTTCTTGTGTATCTGATAATCACTCCCAAAAAAAAAATGAAAACATAAGTGTGTGTTACATAAACTGCAATAAATGAATGCAAAGGTTTCACAGTCGCACAGTTTTCTCTGTGCTCTGTCAAAACATATGTTTTTAACGTTTTCAAATTTTTCCGTGTGTAGACCGTCAAATCCTGCATATCTCCAAGCAAATGTGAACATGTCCTGGAATTTTGGAGAGCGAAATTGATTATGTGTGAGTGCCTGAACACTGAATTTGTCAGAAAACAAGAATTAAAATTTTTCACTCGAAGGAAGAGTTGAACCGAGGACCTCTCCTTCCGCAGCTGCTCACGCTAGCCACCGGACCACGGCGCTCCTTATCTCAAATTGTCCTTGTTGTTGCATATGTTCGACGTGGACTACTCAGTTTGTATATTTTACTAATTTTTTTCATAGTTCCACACAATTTCTTCCTGTTTTCTCGATTGATCTGTGTTCAGTTTTTCAAGGCCTATCCACTGTGCCAACTTATAACTAAATCTGAGGGGGGTGCGATGGGGAGGTTCCCTTGTTAGCACCAGTTTTTTAGAAGAAGGAGGGGATCGTGTAACCCTGGACGAATTGAATGACAAGTGGATGGCTCAGTAGAACATGATTGCTGGTTGCAGCATATCCTAGTTGTTTATTTGTTGGTTAAGTGAATCAACTACGAAAAGGTTACTTACCTGTTTCTTTCGTTCACTACTATTATTCACGGTAAACACTCGTTTCAACGCGCTTAGCGCGGTAGAAATAGGGCATGCTCCTGACTTTGTCTATCTATGTTTTAAGGGGTTAAGAATTTTAATTACATCTCTAATGAATCAGCATCAATGCACTTTTCACAGTCAAGAGTACTTATAGGTAACTAAGTAACAATCCATCAGCAAATCGCTAAGGAATGACTTCATTATTAACATGTACATATTTGAACGTTGCATTACTTTGTCTTTTCCTGTTTCCCTCTTAATACAACGTATATTAATTTGTCAGATCAGTTCTTGATACAAAATGTAACTTACTATGAGCAAACTTTTTCTGTAATTTTCAGTTACTTTTCGAAGAATGCAGTGGTTGTTACTTATTCCTTGTCTTCAAAAAATTATAGAGTATTATGTTTAGAAAGTACTGTCAGATTTTAAAAGAACGACTGGTTAATGAACGTGCAAAGTTATCTTGTCCGTTAAAGCAGAAGAGATATCAGTGTCTTCTAGTAAACATAATTGTTTATCATTATTATTTGCAACCAAAGAGAGAGAGAGAGAGAGAGAGAGAGAGAGAGAGAGAACTTAGTAATATTTATGGCATTTCAACGGATCATCACCATACATGAAATGTCAAACCACCACTGGGAAGAAATTTATGCCAAAGGGTATATCCACTAAGTGTCTGAATATTCCATTTCAATTATTCCAGCTGGTAGATTTAGTGCTTTAATGATCACATGGTATTCGTGCATATATACTGTCTTTTAAATTAATTTTAGAAGACCGGAGTACCTCGGTAAATGTTGTAACGCTGCGAAGATAAGTTAATAAAGGATGACACGATCACTATTCGACTTGTTATCTAACTCCAACTCTTTATCATCGACTGTGTCTTTGTGAGTAGTAGAAAAACATGTATTTTGTACTTCAAACGACGTTGCCTAACGTGCTGGTAACTCAGTGTTCACACGTAGTTAGGTACTCCTCAAGACATTGCACGTTGCATGTCGGAGGATGCTTTGCACTACCAGTAATATAACTCAATACGTGTTCTGTTCCATTCGAACTTTGGGCTAGACAAAACTAACTACTTGCCTCGATAAACAGCTTAATCTCTCTCATCTTCTCTCCTCGTCATACAACACTACCATGACACGATATACATGTGCACACGCACACACACACACACACACACACACACACACACACACACACACACACTTATACACACGCACACACAAACACACACACATTACACTAAAAGAATGAGACACATTAGTGTTTAAGGTTCCGTCCACAACGCGAGGTCATTACGAACGAAGCACAGACTCAGGTTATGGAAGGAAACCAGCCATGCCTTTTCGGAGGAACCATCCCGGCGTTTACCTAAAACTGTTTACGGAAATCACGGAAAATCTAAATCTGGATGGTGAGACCCCTCGTCCTTACGAATGTGTCATCATGATCGGTCCTTAAATCAACAAATACAAGTAAAACTGATTAGCTGTAAGGAATGGGTCCATTCTGTGCGGAGGAAGAATACCCTCATATTAGGTAGCTGAATCACCCTTGCTGCCTGGCAACCAACAATCACATAGGACTGAGTCTTTTTTGTATTGCTGTAGTCTTTGCTGTTGTTGTTGTTCCTGCTTCTGCTGTTGTAGTCTTTAATCCGAAGTATGGTCTGATACAGCTGTCTACACTGGTCTATCCTGTGCAAGCCTCTGAAACCTACATCCATATGAACCGTCTTAGGGTATTCATCCCTTGGTTTCACAGTACAATTTTTACCCTCTTCCCTCCACCCCCCGCCCCCCCCCCCCAAAAAAAAAAATTTAACTCGTTACCAAATTGATGATCCCTTGATGTCTCAATGTGTGTTCTGTCAACCGATCCCTTCTTTTATTAGGGTTATGCCATAAATGTATTTTTTCCTAGTTCACATCTCTTCATTAATTACCCGGTCTACCCATCTAACCTTCAGCAATCTTGAGTAGCACCACATCTGAAAAGCTTCTACTCTCCTCTTGTCTGAACTGTTTTCCTCTTCGTACTCGGAAAATTACCGTTGCGCAACAAATATATACGCCAATCCATTCAGATGGGTACTAACTGTCGTTGGACACACACCGAGTCTTATATAACGAGCTCACATTTCTTTCTCATATACAGTTCAAATCTGTTTACCTTTTTCCATTTCTTTTGAAAGCAATCACAGAGCATGTTTGCAGTTATGACTTTTTTCTTCCATCCATTGGCTATCTTCCTAACCGAAGTGTCTTAAGAGTCATATGGAATTTATTTGTATATGAAAGCCGACTTCGCAATTTTCCTTTATGGGAGACCGCGAGTACAAGATTCGTTTGCAGATTTGAAGTTCTAGATTCGCACATTTCACTGTTCACGTCGCTTCTGCATAATATTTCATTGATTGTATTAGTACTCGTTTGTATTGAGATATATTGTGAAATTTCGAACATTCGCAAGTGTAGCGATAAACATGTGCTATTATTGTCGGCTTGAACATAACTGTGATTTTAAAAAAAATTGAGGATTGTAGGCCTACTCTCGTTCCAAACAATCGTTCTCTAATTTCACTGTATAATTACGTGAGAAATAAGCTGTTTCCGTAAGTGTTTTGGATAAGTAACTTATTTCGTGGCTCATACTTACTGCCAAAGAATATATTACCCCTGAATTTCATTTATATCAGCGCAAATAAACGCGAATTTTTGAGAATTTTCAGTAGCTGCTATTATCCTTTGCTTAATCTACGAATAATTTGTAGTAAATCGGCATTTGTGAATTAGTTACTGTAGCAGATATTTTTAACATTTTGTGTTACATTTAGTTTCCCCTTAGATAGGAGCAGCCCTATGTATTATCTACTTTTATCGTAAATTATCTCTATTTTCAGTCTTACTAACGATTGTAATTAACCTCAAAATGCTTTAGGAAACTAGTAATCTTTGCCACAAGATTTTGTGTTGCGGCAATAGAAATCTCGTTTTATGTGTTTGCTTAAATTCTTATTGGCAATTAGCAACGTTTTAGCTCAACAGGTTAAAAGATAGCGGGATTCATTTAAAATTATTTGTTCCCTGCCCTGTAATACATTGCACCAGCCAAAGTGCAGCCCATGTCAATGCAGTTCTCAAACACGGAATGAGTTGGTTGACTTTCATAAGTAACTGGAAATCGCCCTGACTACTGTCAAACGATTGGCAACAGATGCGAATCAGTGTTTTGGAACAGCTCCCGAGAGTCGTATACCTATGATACCAGTACCAGAGGCATCTCAGGTACTAGCCTCTCCTGTGAACCCTGTATCCTCAGCAGAAAGTGCAGGATCTGTCACTACTCGACCACTTGTGAGTGGCATGCCAAAGGTAGATCACGGCCTCCTGTAGAGGATGGATGGGGAACAGAGAGGACTTAAGGCTTTGTATCAGTTCTTCTAATCAGGAGGTGCTGTCTTTGACTGAAACTGAAACTGAGTCGAACTCACTTCACCTGTTTTTGGGAAACTCGTTTTGTCCGGTGTGAAGAGGAGGTCAATGCGAATGGGTAGGGGCCTATCAATTGTCGGCGGTTCAAACGTATGGAGAATGATGGTAACCCCTAGGAAAATAGCAGCGAGGGACAGGAAAGAACACAAGCTATACTCGATGTGTATGCCTGGGGGCCTCATTCAACGTGTTAAAGAGGCTATTCCAGCAGCCATTGAAGGAATAAGGTGCAATCAATTGCAGATTGTGGCGCACGTTGAAACAATGATGCATGTCGTCTGGGCTCTGAGGTCATTCTGGGTCATTCTAGCGACTGACAGAGGAAGCTGAGGACCAGCCATATGCAGTGAGTTTCAACGAAACTTACGATTTGTATCATTTTAGCCAGAACTGATCGTGATCCTCTGGTTCTGAGTCGAGTGGAAGGTCTGAACCAGAGACTTCGACAGTTTGATAGGTCAAGCGTATACTACATATCAGAGGCTGCTACTCAGGTACCAGACTGTGTATGGGGTGTACACAGGTGGTTTTTATTTTTTTATTTTTATGTTTTGTTTATTTTTTGTTTTTAGATTAGGTGACTGTCCATACAATCCAGATAACGATAGCTGTAGGAAACCAAGAAGTGACAGTGTAAGAGCGAAAGAAATGCCTTCCACCGGTGAAAGTATTAAAATCCTTATCGTTAGTCCGCAGCTCGTGGTCGCGCGGTAGCGTTCTCGCTTCCCGCGCCCGGGTTCGATTCCCGGTGGGGTCAGGGATTTTCTCTGCCTCGTGATGACTGGGTGTTGTGTGACGTCCTTAGGTTAGTTAGGTTTAAGTAGTTCTAAGTTCTAGGGGACTGATGACAATAGATGTCAAGTCCCATAGTGCTCAGAGCCATTTTTTGTAACCTTATCGTTAACCGCAGAAGAATTCGCAGCAAAGTGCCAGGAATTTAAGCTCTCCTGGAAAATTTGTTATATCTAATGGCAACGAATAGTCCTGACCTCTCTCACGATGTCCACATCGCAACTGGTATCAGTGACCATGAAGCGGTTGTGATAAAAATGTTTACCAAATCGCAAAGAACAACTGAAACAAGCAGTAAGATATATATGTTCAGTAAACCAGATCAAAAGTCACTAGTGTAATATTACAATGAATCATTAAAATTGAACAAAGCCTCAGAGCCAATGGAATTCCTGTCAGATTTTATACCGAATTTGCCGCTGAGTTAGCTCCTCTTTTATCCACAATCTGTCGTAGATCACTCGAACAAAAAACCGCGCCCAGTTCTTGGAAAAAAGCACAGGTCACACCCGTCTACAGCACGGGTAGTAGAAGTGATCCACAAAACTACTTCCTTCCAGTATCCTTGGCATCGATTTGTTGTAGAATCGTAGAACATATTATGGGCTCAAACATAATGAGGCGTTTTGATCAGAATAACATCCTTATTGCTTACCAACATGGATTCAGAGAACGTCGATCATGTGGAACGCAACTCGCACTTTTCTCACATGACGAACAGAGAGCTGGGATCAACGCAGTCAGATAGATGCAGTATTTCTTGACTTCCGAAAAACATTTGCCACATTACTAGACCTAATTTACTGTCAAAAGTACGACCATATGGGTATCAAGCGAAATTTGTGACAGGATTGAGGATCTTTTGGCAGAGAGGATGAAGCATGTTATCTTGGATCGAGAGTCATCATTAGATGTAGAACTAACTTCAGGTGAGACCGAGGGGAGTGTGTTGGGACCCTTGCTGTTCATGTTACAAGTATGTATTAAAGACCTTGCTGACAATAGTAATAGTAGCCTCAGAATTTTTGCAGATGCCGCAGTTATCTATAATGAAGTGCTCTCTGAAAAACGCTACATAAATATTTCATCAGATCTCGATAAGGTTTTAAAGTGGTACAAAGATTAGAAATTTGCTTTAAATGTTCAGAAATATAAAACTGTGCACTTCACAGAACGAAGAAACATAGTATCCTATGGCTTCAATATCAGTGAGTCACTGTTGGAGTCAGCCAGCACATACAAGTACCTGTGTGTAACACTTTGTAGGCATATGAATTGGAATGATCATATAAGCACAGTCTTTTGCAAAGCACCTGGTGGACTTCGGTTTATTGGAAGAATGCTGGGAAAATCCCATAAGTCTACAAAGCCGATTGCTTGCAAATCACCTGCGCCACCGGTTCTAGAATATTGCTCAAGTGTGTGGGACCCGTGCCTAATAGGATTAACAGTGTATATTGAAAGTATGTAGAGAAGGGCAGCATGAATGATCACAAGTTTGTTTGATCCGTAGGAGAGCATCACAGAGATACTGAAGGAACTGAACTGGAAGACTCTTGTAGACAGACGTAACCATCCCAAGAAAGCCTAGGAACAAAGTTTCAAAATCGGCACTAAATGATGACTTTGAACAAAGTTTCAGGAATCGGCACTAAATGATGACTCTATAAATGTACTACAACCCTTAAGTATCCCTCACGTAGGGATCATGAAGATAGGATTAGAATAATTAGCACAGAGGCAGTCAAACAATTATTGTTATCGCGCTCCATATGTGAATTGAACGGGAACCCGAATAACTGGTACAATGCGACTTACAAACACTTTAAAGTGGTTTGTAGAGTATAGATGTACACTATGTGATTAAAAGTATACGGACACCTCCCCGGAACATACGTTTTTCATATTAGGTGCATTGTGCGGCCACGTGCTGCCAGGTACTCCATATCAGCGACCTCAGTAGTCAGTAGACATCGTTAGAGAGCAGAATGGGCGCTCCGCGGAACTCACGGACTTCAGACATGCTAAGGTGATTGAGTGTCACTTGTGTCACACGTCCATACGGGACATTTCCGCACTCCTAAACATCCCTAGGTCCACTGTTTCCGATGTGATAGTGAAGTGGAAACATGAAGGGACACTTACAGTAAAAAAGTGCACAGGCCATTCTCGTTTATTGCCTGACATTGACCGCCGATAGTTGAAGAGGGTCGTAATGTGTAATGGGCAGACATCTATCCAGACTACCACACAGGAATTCCAAACTGCATCAGGATGCACTGCAAGTACGAGTACCATGACAGTTAGGCGGGATGCGAGAAAACTTAGATATCACGGACGAGCGGCTGCTCTTGAGCCACACATCACGCCTGTAAATGCCAAACGACGCCTCGATTGCTGTAAGGAGCGTAAACATTGGACGATTGTACAGTGGAAGAACGTTGTGTGGAGTGACGATCAACGGTACACAATGTGATGATCCGATGGCAGGGTGTGGGTGTGATGAATGCCCGGCGAACTTCAACTGCCAGCGTGTATAGTGCCAACAGTAAAATTCGGAGGCGGTGGTGTTATGGTATGGTCGTGTTTTTCATGGAGGGGGCTTGCACCCCTTGTTGTTTTAGGTGGCAATATCACAGCACAGGCCCACATTGATGTTTTAAGCACCTGCTTGCTTCGCACTCTTGAAGAGCAATTTGTAGATGGCGATTGCATCTTTCAGCACGATCGAGCATCTGTCCGTAATGAACAGCCTATAGCGGAATGGTTACACGACAATGCACTGGTCAGCAAAGAGTCCTGACCTGAATCCTACAGAACACCTTTGGGATGTTTTGGAACGTCGACTTCGTGCGAGGCCTCACCGACCGACATCGATGCCTCTCCTCAGTGCAGCACTCCGTGAGAAATGGGCTGTCATTCGCCAAGAAACCTTCCAGCACCTGATTAAACGTATGCCTGCGTGAATGGAAGCTGTCATCAAGGCTAAGGGTGGGCGAACACCACATTGAATTCCAGCATTACCGATGGCAGGAGCCACGAACTTTTAAGTCATTTTCAGCCATGTGTCCGGATACTTTTGATCACATAGTGTAGATGTAGATTGTCCCCGGCGCTGTGATCCCCTTGCGGCAGCTGTGACGTTTGGATGATGAAGATTGGCGATGGATGGCAGAAAACATTGGTTACTGTAAAAATGTTCTGCAATTGTGCCTAAAACAAAGAAAATGTGTACGTAATACTTCAGTCTCTTTTCTCCGTAAGTAGAATACAGTTTTTCGAAAATCTCTTTACGTCAGAGATCAGATTTTGAACAGACAGATTCATCAATATGACGAATGAGAAAGTTTGCACATGTTACTTTTTATGTCTCTCTTACGGATGCGAGATGAGCGTAACTGGCGCTCATGTTTCATTATGTGTTTACTTAATTAATAGTGGCGTGTTGTTGATTACAGCATGAGATACTGTATGCACCTTAATTTTAAAATCTGAATTACAGTTATATATTAGTCCAAAGCAGAATATCATCAATCGTGATGTATACAGATAAATTAACTCGGAATATTATTAGCTTGTCGGTAGCATTGGTCTGAGGAGCTAGGCTCAAGGTAAGAACATCTTCAGCGAATTTCTATAGATGAAGCTATACACAAAATGTAATATATTATACATGTGAGTGAATTAAGTACAGAGTATGGAAAAAACGGGTAATATCTGACCGCAGGGAGATCATTTTTGGTTCCGTAGAAATGTAGGAACATGTGAGGCCACACTGATCCTACGACTTATCTTAGAAGATAGACTGAAGAAAGACTGGCTTATACTTAGAGCTTTTATAGATTCAGAAAAAGATTTTTACAATACTGATTGGAGTAAACAGGGGTAAAATACAAGAAGCGAAAGGTTATTTATGACTTGTGCAGAAAAGCAGACTGCAGTCATAAGTGTGGAAAGACATAGAAGGGAAGCGATACGTGAAAAGATAGTGAGACGGGCTTGTAGGCTATCCCCGGGCTTATTCACTTTGTACAATGAGCAAGTAGTAAAGGAAACAAAGGAGATGTTTGGAGAGAGATTTAATTTCCGGGAGTAGAAATAAAAACATTGAGGTTAAAAGGTGCCTGTTGATCCACCCTACATTTGGATCACGTAATTTTTGCATCGATTACAGGAGAGCTGTTTGCCTTTTTTCCGATTGCAAGTTGCTTGATTTATATATTTATCTGTGCTACAGGGGAAGTGCTTGAGTTTTGCTTCTGGTTTTTGTAGTAGGAACCTCGGCCAAAGAACGGTTGGGGAGAAGGTCGCGCATTTGAGCAGGTAGAATTTGAAAGAACGAAGGAAATGGAGTTGTACGGAGTCAGCTAGTCTGCTGTGATCAGACGTGGACGGTCCTAAGTGGTCTCACAATGTAATACAGTACGTTGGATAGCCGATGCTGAGCGGTTTTACGTATGAAGTCATGTTACTTTGAGTTTGCGCGGGCAGGCAGCGCTGAGCCGGAAGAGGCTGTTTCAAAGTCGTTTTTATCAAACAATCTGTGGTCTGATAGTACTGCTGCCACTCAGTTGAAGTGAAGGACTACGTAATACACTGAAGGGCCAGAGAAACTGGTACAGCTGCCTAATATCACGTAGGGCTCCCGCGAACACGCAGAAGGGCCGCAACACGACGTGGCATGGACTCGACTAATGTCTGAAGTAGCGCTAGAGGGCACTGACACCAGGAATCCTGCAGCGCTGTCCGTAAATCCGCAAGAGTACGATGGGGTGGAGATCTCTTCTGAACAGCACTTGCAAGGCATCCCAGATACGCTCAATAATGTTGATGTCTGAGGAGTTTGGTGGCCAGCGGAAGTGTTTAATCTGAGAACAGTGTTCCTGGAGCCACTCTGTAGCAATTCTGGGCGTGAGGGCTGTCGCATTGCCCAAGTCCATCGGAATGCACATTGGACACGAATGGATGCAGGACATCAGGCAGGATGCTTATCTAAGTATCACCTGTCAGGGTCGTATCTAGACGCCGTGCAAAGTTTGCCAATGACACTGTAATTCTGTCACAGACAGCAAAGACATGAAAGAGCAGTTGAACAGAATGGATAATAGTTTGAAAGGAGGTGATAAGATAAACGTAAACAAAAGTAAAAAAAGAGAGAAATGGACTGTTTTCGAATGAAATTAGGTTACTATGAGAGTAGGAAATGAGACACTATTAGTGTTTGGGGAGTAAAGTAACTGATGTTGGCTGAAGTAGAGACGGTGTAAAGTGCAAACTCATAATAGCAAGGAACGCATTTTTGAAAAAGAGAATTTCCTTAACATCCAATATAAATTCGAATTATGGTAATTCTTTTCTGAAGGTATTTGTCTGAAAGTGAAAAGTGGGCGATAGACAGTTCAAACAATGATAGCGGCTTTTCTAATGCGGTCCTACAAATCAGGGCTGAAGACAGTTGGTTAGATCGAGCAACTTATGATAAGCTACTGAATCGAAAAGGAGGAAAAAAAAAAAAAGATTTTTATGGCACAACCTCAATAAAAGAAGGAATCGATTGATAGTACACACCCTGAGCCATCAAGGTATCGTCAGTATGGTAGCTGGTGGATGTGTATGGGTGGGTTTAGGATGGGGGGGGGGGGGGGGTAAATTGTAGTGGGGGGCAAGAGCTTGAATATAACAGGCAAGTTGAAGTGGATGTATGTTGCAGCAGTTGTGTAGAGATGCAGAGATTTAGAGGCTTGCATAGGACAGACTAGTATGTAGAGTTCC
Source organism: Schistocerca americana (assembly GCF_021461395.2). Classification (NCBI taxonomy): domain Eukaryota; kingdom Metazoa; phylum Arthropoda; class Insecta; order Orthoptera; family Acrididae; genus Schistocerca; species Schistocerca americana. The sequence goes on along the minus strand of NC_060121.1, from coordinate 318,778,277 downwards.
ATCAAAGCAGTCTTGAGACAGAAGACCCCAACAACAATAGGTAGGTGGTGTGGTGGTTCTTTTATGTTTTGGTATTTATACGTTATGAAGAGTTAAAGTTAGTGTTATTCTGGCTGCTTCACAACTGGAAAATTATTTACGTCAGTGACTCAGTTGTGGTACTTCTCGCAGTTAGTTTGCCCGACACGATGTTTCTATATTAAAAGACACCACTTACACCAATAATTCGAGGTATATGGCTGTATTTATAATTTTAATTGATTTTATAAATTATCATTTACTTTCATGAAAATGAAACGCTAAGGTGATTCTCGCAATCCCCATTAAGCGGGAATAAAAAGAATTACTGAAGTCACTTTACCCAAATGCCATTCAATATTGGAAAAACTGATTACTTTTACTGTTTCAAAGGAAGAACCGCTAATCAAGGGAATTCTACATTTACATTTATTTTTGTCAATATATTAGCAAATATTAAGATATTTGTTAAGACTCTGGGCCGTTATCATTTAGAACAATGGTGCTGACCTCTGCACCAATGTTCCCCTATAAAATTTTCATAGAAACGTTGATACTGCCGCTTCATGAATATAGGAACTGCTACATACAAAATTTTACAATACTTTTAAGTAATATTTGATTATATTTAGGCTGAATATTACATGGAACTTACATGTTTTCGTGCCTCGTCACAAAATGGTTTCTTGCACTACGAAGAAACAAAAGGGAAGAGAGAGAGATCCTTTTCCAAAAGGAAAAGAGATTGCAATTACATTCACAGATCATATTAATTGATTACATTCTTTGTTAGTTTTCTGCGGTGGTATTTATTTCGTTACGACGTCAGTTTTGTTATATTTGCGAAGTTATTCAATATCATTTTTATCTGGTTACGTGGCGAACCGCCACAGTGGATTTGAAGTATTACTTGGTTTGATCAAAAAAAGCTCTCGCAATTCTATGCAGCGACGATACTCAAGATCTGTCATTGAGAACATAATAATACGTGAAACATACTATGTTTTCCTACATTCTTCGAACAGAGATGGCAAAATAATACGAAGTATCGATGTATCTACTTTTCGAAAAACCAGCTGAACGATATTGATGCTGACGCTATATAATTTTTTTCGAGATATCGGATTTCGATATATCAGAACGTCTGACAGCTTGTTTAGAAAAGAGTTGTTAATCTTGAGACAGGAATATGTAATTATTTAACTTAGTTGTATTAAAAGCTTGTTGGTTGTTTGGTTGTTTGGGGGAAGAGACCAAACAGCGAGGTCATCGGTTTCGTTGGATTAGGGAAGGACGGCGAAGGAAGTCGGCCGTGCCCTTTCAGAGGAACCATCCCGGCATTTGCCTAGAGTGATTCAGGGAAATCACGGAAAACCTAAATCAGGATGGCCGGACGCGGGATTGAACCGCCGTCCTCCCGAATGCGAGTCCAGTGTGCTAGCCACTGTGTCTCGCTCGGTAAAAGCCTGTGATTTCTGATTTATGCAGAAGCTGTTTCAGAACATTTGTTTTCTTTTTTTTACCGTAATTTTTTCATTGTTTTTATTATAGAGAAAATTTATAGCGTTACTTAATTATACCGAACTTAATTAATTTAGTTTCTGCAGGAAATTGGGACCCTAAATTCCAACCAACAATATCAAGATTACCATATACATTTATTTTAGCTGAGATGTGAACTAAGCTTTCCTGTAGTATGTCTGAGGCAATTAATTCAGATAAGTATAATGTCACACAATCTACTTCTGTTCTTTTCTGTTGACGACTTTTGAAAATATTCTATTAGCTGGCCCAATAGTCGCAACAGCACTTAAATACTCTCTTCTTTAACAGAGTATGTATCTAGAGGATTTGCTGAGTGATTGACGATTACAGGAGTTTTTCTGTTAACTCAAGGTTTTCAGCACGGGACAGAGGCGCCCACAGTTTCTCCCACAGTGTTCAGTGCGAGCGGTTTGTGACGTGATCACATAAAGTCCCTAAAGAATCTCTTACTGTTTCCATTTCAGCCTCACTCCGACGATAATACCTTTTCAGACAGCGCTGCAATGAGATTTTGAAGTGACGATCCTGTTAATTTGGATGCAAATCATAGGCAGAGCAAATAAATGTATCTGCTGATTGGTTTTAAACATCCTATCAAATTCTTTCCGAACAGTAAATCTCATGCCTAATTTTGGTGAGTGTGCAAATACTGTCTGGACTCCGGAGGAATCAATTTAACAATGGAATTGCTCCACTTATCACATAGATTTCTCCTGATAGTTCTCCTGTCAAACACACCAATTATAGAGGGTTCTTTCCTTCAACAGTTCCAGCTCCATAACCCAGCATGGACCGAGATTAAGACCTGGAAACAAGAATGATTCTGACAATGTTGACAAAGCTAAAAATCGTTCCGTATACAAAATTAGTTGCCGTCCTCGGTCCAGTGTAGCTTTTAACGCTTCTCCTTCGAGAATTCCTTTCACGTTTTGCTCTTGTTTCAAATGATCACTGGTATACGGGTATTTACCACCTGTCTTATTAATTAAAAGTTTCTAATCTTCTTTATTACCTCTCATGTATATCTAATACTGGCCAAACCATTATGACTCTACCTTTTGCTAAGTACTTCCAAAATGTAGGAGAAGTATACGGCAAGTAGGATCCTGAAAACCCGATATATCAGTAGTATAATATCGATAACATTACGATAATCGACTGATTGTAATATGTTTCTGCAGACAACACTATCGTTTCCCAAGAATTTGAAATTGCTGCTGGTCGTTTTCAGATAATTCCTTCGCCCAGTTTGGTCTGATTCGCCCTAAGCTGTAAAAAGACGGCTTAGCGTGCAGCCACGGGCAAGTCGAGTTTGCGGCGCGAGAGGCGTCGGACGTCAGTGGGACGGTGGCTGCTAGCTTCTGGCTGGTGGCGACCGCAGAAATAGACAGCGTGGCGACTGCAGACCCCCTCCCCTACAACAGTGAGAGAAGAGAGAGAGAGAGAGAGAGAGAGAGAGAGCGGCGCCGACGTCAGCCGAGGACGGATTAAAAACGCCAGTCCAGAATGCTGCTACCCGTCCTGGCGGTCCGTGCTTGCCTGCCTGTACAGCGGGTCCAACTTGACGAAATGTTACTGGCATTTGACTGATGGAAACCGAAGCTTCTCAACCCTAATAAACTAGTAACTGATGTGAAGTTTTCTCTGGTAACTGACTGGGTTCCAGCACTCACCCTGCATGTTAACTGCACTAAATATCTCCTATAGGAAGATTAGTTTTAGTAAAAAATGAACTAAAAAATTATTTTATCACATTTCGATGATATGTCCAAAGAAAGATTTGACATGTATAAGTAATGCTGTAGACGTTGGCTTAATCTATTCTGCGTGCTATTTCGGATCTACTATTCTCACATTTAAATTTAAATACTAATTTAGTTACCCCCAAAACATTGTAGTGAGTATTATAGCATTTTTATTCACTTGAAGTTACCACAAATTATACCACAGTTTTTAGGTTTTTTTTTCTTGGAAGGGGTTCCTCATCAGTCTTCCAACTAGTTTGATGTGGGACCTCTTCTCTGCCAACCCCTTCATTTCTGAGTAGCAGTTGTATCCTATCTCGTCAATCATTTCTTTGAAATATTCCAATCTTTGTCTGTCTCTATAGTTTTTCCACTCTACAACTGCCTTTAACACAGTGATTCCCAAACTTCCTTGACAAGCGATCACTTGTTAGCAGGGACCAAAAGGTTCAAGAAAAAAACATCAATCTATAAATAAGCTTTTATCAAAACTTTTAACATTTATTACATGTACTGATGTAGTAGAAAACACAACATTTTAGTATAAAATTAAATTCAGTTTGCATCAGTGTTATTTTTTAGCTTTCTTCCTCCGCACATTTTTGGTATTTCTGGGGCTAAAAGTATTGCTCAAAGCTACACGCATATCATCACTTACTTTCAATCGATTCCTGGACATGCTTCTAATTACCAGCAAAGCAGAAAACTCTTATTCTCATAAATGAGTTGCGGACAAAAGCAAAAGATAGCGCAAGTCAATTTTTTGAATTTTAGTGTATCCTATTGTTTTTTACGCCGAAACTGCTTAAGAGAATCAGATTCAAATGCGTCCTTACACTTTCCGTCATTTTGGAATTTAGTGAGTTCTTTCTGGATTTCTTCTGCAACTTCTCCAGCGTTTGTGCTAAAACGGCTGAGAATCAGTTTTTGGTTAACTTTAGCTGCTATCTTTTATATGCAGGGATATAATGAGCTAACATTTGCTATTGATGTTTTTTTGTATGTCTGCCTTAATCGTGTCATAATTTTTATTATCAACTGATACTTTTGCTGTCGCGAACGTAAAATAATTGTTTTCGCCTATTTTACCTACCCGTAATTGAAGTTTGCAATCAAGGACACGAAATATACATTCAAAGGTAAATATATTGGCAACGCCTTCTAAATGTATATTTCTGGAACCTTACAATTGCAAGTTCAACTTATTCAAGTGTGTGGAAATATCCAAAAGATAAGCCAAATGCGTCTTAGATGTCAGGTCAGAAGACTGCGCTAGCAAGTGTTTCATTCTCTTTCCCTAGAAACAACTCACCCTTTCTTTCGAGTTCGTATAACCTTCCAGCATGTTACTTGTCGACAGCCAACAAACTTGTATGTGAAAGGGAAGGGACTCATGATCAAAGTACATTTCAGTGCATAGTTTTCAGTTTTATAAAAAGACGTGTATTTAATGTACTGCTCCTGCTAACATATCCCACATTTATGGCCAATCGTATTACTGAGACGTTTAGGGAGCAGTGGTTGAGAAGGAAATAAGACACGGTTATAGACTATCCCCGATGTTATTCAGTCTGTATATTGAGCAACCAGTAACGGAAATAAAAGAAAAATTTGGTATAGGAATCAGAGTCCGTCTTAGATGTAAGGTTAGAAGAATGCACTAGCAAGTCTTTCATTGTCTTTCTCCTAGAAACAACTCAATCTCTCCTTTGAGTTCGTATAACCCTCCAACATGTTACTTGTCGACAGCCAACAAACTTGTATGTAAAAGGGAAGGGACTCATGATCAGCAGCCGATGACATTGTGGTTATGTCAGAGACAAAATGGTTCAAATGGCTCTGAGCACTATGGGACTTAACATCAGTCCCCTAGAACTTAGAACTACTTAAACCTAACTAACCTAAGGACATCACACACATCCATGACCGAGGCAGGATTAGAACCTGCGACCGTAGCGGTCGCGCGGTTCCAGACTGAAGCTCCTGGAACCGCTCGGCCACACCGGCCGGCTATGTCAGAGACAGCAAAGGACCTGGAAGAGCAGTTGAATGGAATGGACAGTGTCTTGGAAGGAGGATAAAAGATGAACATCAACAAGAGTAAAACGAGGATAACGGAATGTAATCGAATTGAATCAGATGATGCTGAGGGAATTAGATTAGGAAATGAGACACTTTAAGTAGTAGATGAGTTTTGCTATTTGGGGAGCAAAGTAACTGATGATGGTCGAAGTAGAGAGGATATAAAATGTAGACTGGCTATGTCAAGGAAAGCGTTTCTGAAGAAGGCAAATTTGCTAATATCGAGTATAGATTTAAGCGTCAGGAAGACTTTTCTGAAAGTATTTGTATGTAGTGTAGCCATGTATGGAAGTGAAACACGGACGATAAATATTTTTGACAAGAAGAGAATAGAAGCTTTCGAAATATGGTGCTACAGAAGAATGCTGAAGATTAGATTGATAGATCAAGTAACTAATGAGGAGGTATTGAATAGGATTGGGGAGAAGAGAAGTTTGTGGCACAACTTGACTAGAAGAAGGGATCGGTTGGTAGGACATGTTTGTTTCCTTTACTGCTTGCTCAGTATACAGATTGAATAACATCGGGGATAGGCTACGACCATGTTTCACTCCCTTCTCAACCACTGCTTCCCTTCCATGCCCATCAAATCTTATAACTGCCATCTGGTTTCCGTACAAATTGTAAATAGCCTTTCGCTCCCTGCAATTTACCCCTGCCACCTTCAGAATTTGAAAGATAGTATTCTAGTCAACACTGCCAAATGTTTTTTCTAAGTCTACAAATACTAGAAACGTAGGTTGCCTATCCTTAATCTATCTTTTAAAATACGTCTTATTGTTAGTACTGGCTCGCGTGTTCCTACATTTCTATTGAATCCAAAGTGATCTCCCCTGAGGTCGGTTTCTATCAGTTTTTCCGTTCGTCTGCAACGAATTCGTGCTAGTATTTTTCAGCTGTGACTTATTAACCTGAAAGTTCGGCAATTTTCACATCTGTCAGCGCCTGAGTCTTTGCCATTGGAATTATCCCATTCTTCTTGAAGTCTGAGGATATTTCGTCTGTCTCATACATCTTGCTCACCAGGTGGTAAAGTTCTGTCATAGCTGCTCTCCCAACACTATTAGTAGTTCTAACGGAATTTTGTCAACTCCCGGGACATTGTTTTCACTTAGGTCTTTCAGTGCTCTGACAAATTCCTCACGTAGTGTCATATCTCCCATCCCATCTCCATCTACGTCATCTTTCATTTCCATAGTACATCACCCTTGCGTAGACCCTCTATATACTCCCTCCAGTTTTCTGCTCCCTCTGAAACTCTTTACAACCTCTGGTTCTTTCAGTTCCTTCAGGTCCCATTTCCTTAATTCCTACCTTCTTGCAGTTTCTTCAGTTTTAGTTTGTACTTCATATCCAATAAATTGTGGTCAGAGTCCACATCTGCCCCTGGAAATGTTTTGGAATTTAAAATCTGCTTCCTATGTCTTACCATTATATAATCAATCTGAAACCTTCCGGTGTCTCCAGGTCTCTTCCACGAATACAACCTTCTTCCACGATTCTTGAACCAAGTGTCAGCTATGATTAACTTAGGCTCTGTGCAAAATTCTACCAGGCGGCTCGCTCTTCCATTCCTTACCCCCAGCCCATATTGACCTACGACTATTCCTTCACTTCCTATTCCTACTATCAAATTCCAGTCCCCCATGAGTATTAGATTTTCGTCTCCCTTAACTATCTGCATCATTTCTTTTTCTCATCACGCCCTTCTTCAATCTCTTCATCATCTGCGGAGCTAGCGTGCATAAAACTTGTACTACTGTGGCAGGTGTGGGATTTGTGTCTATCTTGGCTACAATAATGCGTTTACTATGCCTTTAATAGTAGCGTATCCGCGTTCCTATTTTTTTATTCATTATTAAACCTACGTCTGCGTTACGCATGTTTGATTTTGTATTTATAGCTCTGTATTCACCTGACCAGACGTCAGTAGCCTACCCATTTCTCTTTTAAAATTTTCTAATCTACCTGCCCGATTAGGGGATCTGACATTACATGCTCCGATCCGTAGAATCCTAATTTTGTTTCTCCTGGCAACGACGTCCTCCTGCCCATAGATCTGAATGGGGCTATTTTACCTACGGAATATTTTATCCAAGGGGATGCCATCATCATTTAACCACACAATAAAGCTGCATGCCATTAGGAAAAATTATGGCTGTAGTTCCCCCTTGCTTTCAGTCATTCGCGGTTCCAGCACACCAATGATATTTTGGTTGATGTTACAAGGCCAATTCAGTCAATCATCCAGACTGTTGCACCTGCAACTGCTGAAAAGGCTGCTTCCCCTCTTCAGGAACCACACGTTTGTCTGGCCTCTCAACAGATACCCCTCAATTGTCGTTGCAGCTACGATACGGCTGTCTGTATCGCTGAGGCACGCAAGCCTCTCCACCAACGGCAAGGACCACGGTTCATGGTTCATAGGCACTAGGCACTACGTAAGGCACTGTTGATTTGTTTAAATCGTTTGCAGACAACTAAATATACATCTAACTTTTCTTTGAAATAAAAGTAGCACAGACAATGTTCACATACGTCAGTGGATCTACAATGAGCATTAATACTACTCTATGCTAGCTTCAACAAGTTTTTTTATACAAAAGAATTGAAATATTATCGACCTGAAAGATTAATAAATTTACATATTACTCGTGACAGTGTTTTGTAATATGTAGTGGTAAAACTTGGCATTTTTTGCCATTTCTTTTGTCTCCTGGAGTCATACATTCATGATAGGAATACTGAATGTCGCAGAAGCTTACAGCGACAACTTCATTCCGTTTTTCGAATGGGTTCACATGCTTCAGCAGCAATAAATGTTTCGTTGGGGAAGTTTGATTTGATTGCATATTGCCAATATTTAGACTCACACTCTACATGCTGCCTGGCAGTGTATAAACCTGGTAGAATTAACCACCTGAAACAGGTATTAGCCATGGACTTAACGTTCATTATGTGCGTATGCAGACTGAAGCGACGAATGAAAATTTATAACAAGGCGAGCATTCGAACCTGGGTCTTCTGCTCATTCGGCAGATGCGCTATCCACTAAGCCACCCTGGTGTGGCTCTACCAACCGCAGGGACTACCCTATCAGACTTATCCATCAGCGAGCTTCTTCTTTGCCGATCGGGTGCTAACCGCTGCAGACCCTCCGATGCTCAACGATCGATCAGTTTCTTACTTGCAGATCCTACAACATGGAATGAGAAAAAGGCATGCCTTAGGAAAGACTGTACCTGCACCCATATACGACGACTTCTGAAACTTAATCATCATCGAAATAAGTGTCCAAGGAATAGAAAAGCAACTGGAATCACTCAACAGAGGAAAGTCCACTGGACCTGACGGGATACCAATTCGTTTCTACACAGAGTACGCGAAAGAACTTGCCCCCCTTCTGACAGCCGTGTACCGCAGGTCTCTAGAGGAACGGAAGGTTCCAAATGATTGGAAAAGAGCACAGATAGTCCCAGTCTTCTAGAAGGGTCGTCGAGCAGATGCGCAAAACTATAGACCTATATCTCTGACGTCGATCTGTTGTAGAATTTTAGAACATGTTTTTTGCTCGAGTATCATGTCGTTTTTGGAAACCCAGAATCTACTCTGTAGGAATCAACATGGATTCCGGAAACAGCGATCGTGTGAGACCCAACTCGCTTTATTTGTTCATGAGACACAGAAAATATTAGATACAAGCTCCCAGGTAGATGCTATTTTCCTTGACTTCCGGAAGGCTTTCGATACAGTTCCGCACTGTCGCCTGATAAACAAAGTAAGAGCATACGGAATATCAGACCAGCTGTGTGGCTGGATTGAAGAGTTTTTAGCAAACAGAACACAGCATGTTGTTATCAATGGAGAGACGTCTACAGACGTTAAAGTAACCTCTGGCGTGCCACAGGAGAGTGTTATGGGACCATTGCTTTTCACAATATATATAAATGATATATAAATGATAGATAGTGTCGGAAGTTCCATGCGGCTTTTCGCGGATGATGCTGTAGTATACAGAGAAGTTGCAGCATTAGAAAATTGTAGCGAAATGCAGGAAGATCTGCAGCGGATAGGCACTTGGTGCAGGGAGTGGCAACTGTCCCTTAACATAGACAAATGTAATGTATTGCGAATACATAGAAAGAAGGATCCTTTATTGTATGATTATATGATAGCGGAACAAACTCTGGTAGCAGTTACTTCTGTAAAATATCTGTGAGTATGCGTGCGGAACGATTTGAAGTGGAATGATCATATAAAATTAATTGTTGGTAAGGCGGGTACCAGGTTGAGATTCATTGGGAGAGTCCTTAGAAAATGTAGTCCATCAACAAAGGAGGTGGCTTACAAAACACTCGTTCGACCTATACTTGAGTATTGCTCAACAGTGTGGGATCCGTACCAGATCGGGTTGACGGGGGAGATAGAGAAGATCCAAAGAAGAGAGGCGCGTTTCGTCACAGGGTTATTTGGTAACCGTGATAGCGTTACGGAGATGTTTAGTAAACTCAAGTGGCAGACTCTGCAAGAGAGGCGCTCTGCATCGCGGTGTAGCTTGTTCGCCAGGTTTCGAAAGGTTGCGTTTCTGGATGAGGTATCGAATATATTGTTTCCCCATATTTATACCTCCCGAGGAGATCACGAATGTAAAATTAGAGAGATTCGAGCGCGCACGGAGGCTTTCAGACAGTCGTTCTTCCCGCGAACCATACGCGACTGGAACAGAAAAGGGAGGTAATGGCAGTGGCACGTAAAGTGCCCTCCGCCACACACCGTTGGGTGGCTTGCGGAGTATAAATGTAGATGTAGATGTATAACAAATGCGTACAGGAGGAAAGAGAAGACTGGACGAGGGTTTGTGAACGATCTGGGTAATCAGAAACGTTCCAGAAAGAAAAAGAATCAGTAACTGTAAGATGTCAGACTTGCAATTTTTTCTGTGGAGACTTGCTGCACGTGTCGAATTTTCTGGTATTTGGCGGCAGCCGCAGCAGTCTTTTAACCACTGCTCTGATTGGGAAGTATAGACGTCAGCGGATGCAGATTCTGCGACACTGAATAAAAACAAAACGTGCCTCAATTACAGCAAGTAATCAGTAGGTGAATTCCTATAAGATGAATATGATGATGATAATAATAATAATAAATTTTATGTTACCTTACATGTTTTTTGGAGAGTTTCCAACATGTTCCAAGTGAAAGAAAAACAATGTTGATGGTTTGAATGATTTGTCAATGCCTTACTCGAGTAGTTGCTTACATTTCTTAGTCCCGTCCCGCAGTCAGGAATCACAGATGTCGGCACATGTGCATTGATGCATTTAATATTTCTCCAGCTCGGCAAAACGCATAGTCAGGGAGTTTAGGTTCAAATGGCTCTGAGCACTATGGGACTCAACTGCTGAGGTCATTAGTCCCCTAGAACTTAGAACTAGTTAAACCTAACTAACCTAAGGACATCACAAACATCCATGCCCGAGGCAGGATTCGAACCTGCGACCGTAGCGGTCTTGCGGTTCCAGACTGCAGCGCCTTTAACCGCACGGCCACTTCGGCCGGCAGGGAGTTTAGGGCTTGTCAATGTATCAGTTAAATATTTCACAGACTCGAGACAAATTGAGACTTGTAAAATGCTTAGTTTGCGAGTTCAGTTTTGTCATTCCGTAAATTCCACATTCCACCGACTAAATACCAGTGGGGGCCTGGCAAACGCTTTCTTACTAAATTCAGCATTGCCACTGCCTAACTGACACGTGTGTGCGTATTACACTATCCCGAGAGTAAAATACTTTGGCAGAATGGTAAGCCTCATAAGAAAATGAAATAGTTTATGGAAACAAAACAAACGAACATCGTCCGAACAGGCCTTGAAGGCCAAACAGTACCGACCAGCTGCTGTGTCATCGTCAGCCCTAAGGCTTCACCAGACGAAGATATGGAGGAACATGGGGTCAGCGCATCGCTCTCCCAGCCGTTGTCAGTTTTCATGACCGGTGTTGCTACTTCTCAGACAAGTATTTTCTCAGTTGGCTTCACAAGGGCTGAGTGCACCCCGCTTGCCAACAGCACTCGGCAGACCCGGACCGTGACCCAGCCAAGCGCTAGCCAAGCCAAGAAGAGCTTAACTTTGATGATGAGACGTGAACAGCGTTACCACTGCGGCAAGGCCAGTGGCTGTTTATAAAACATCAAATATTATTTCGTCAAGAAAAATATCATTAACTTACATCCATAGTGCGATGGTTGAATATGATAAATAATGGAGCGTCGGCCGCGGTGGCCGAGAGGTTCTAGGCGCTTCAGTCCGGAACCGTGCGACTGCTACGGTCGCAGGTTCGAATCCTGCCTCGGACATGGATGTGTGTGATGTCCTTAGGTTAGTTAGGTTTTAGTAGTTCTAAGTTCTAGGGGACTGATGACCTCAGATGTTAACTCCCATAGTTCTCAGAGCCATTTGAGCGATTTTTGAAATAATGGAGCGTTATTAAAACAAGGAGAAATCGTCTGGAAAACTGTTGAACATGACGTGAAATTCTGGAAAGTTCGAATATGATATGTCTTGTGAGGCCGCACAGCGGAAGAAGTCAGCGTATCTCGTAGTGTGCTACAGTGCGCAAACTGAGCCTTGTGTCTGTCAGATTTGCTATTTAAAGGCGCCGTGCGCTCGCCTCCAGTAGTATTCCTTGAGTGCTGTAAAATTTTATCTCAACAGCCACCTTATTATGCTTGCAAATGCATGTCTTATCATTTCGAAATTCAACCAATGGCTTCTCCATTTGTGCCTTACAATGCAAGTGGGATTAGTTGCAAGACACATAGATTTCCTGTCGTTTGCAGGAAATTTTCCTATCTACCATTTACGAAAGCTATGGCAGTCTTAAGAGCCGAAAAAATATGACACATGCAAGAGCTAGCAATAATACAAATACCTGGGAAAGATATAATACAAGGGTTTTCGTACTTTCTCTGGAAAGAATATAAGTATGGTTGAGTATATTACCGCAGTGTATGAATGTTGTGATGAAAATTTGTAAATAGTAGTTATTCGGCAATTGATAATATATTTGGTTAGTATTTACCATCGCAAATTTCATACGGAAGTTAAAAATTCGTCAGCATGTCTTCAAATCCGTTACTTTATGATTGTCGTTCAGAAAGTAATGCCTTCTACTTTTATTCATGGAAACTACAGGAGATACATAAATTACCACAGCAATATTTCAGCTATAGACCGTCACTTTTCGGCGTAGTCACCACCATTCATTACTCACTTTTGCCTACGATGGACCAGAGCCTGCATGCCGCGCTTGTGAAAATCGAAACGAGCTGACGCTACTTCCTTACAGCTTTGAAAAAAGCGTTCAAGTCTTGAGAACGTTCTCCGCGTAGTCCAGCTTCCAGAGGCCCAAAGAGATGGATGTCTGAAGACGTTAAATCGGAACTGGATGTGGTAAGGCAGTCCAGCGGAATATTGCAATGAGTTGAGCTGTCGCGGGACTGCTATGCGGCTAGCGTTCATGTTGCACATGAAAGCTAGTCTTCTTCTCTGGCCTTACCCTGGAAATTAGGGTTTTCAGCTTTGTCAGTGTCGTCTTGTGCTGAATTGACAGTTTCTCCAGGCTCCAGGGCATCCAAAAGAACCGCACTCTGGCTATCCCAGAAGACTGTGCACGTCACTTTGCTTGCAGACGATTGTGACGTAATTTCCTTCTTTGACGGAGAATTCGCGTGTCGCCATTCCGTGGACCGTCTTTTGGATTCCGGCTCGTAGTTGTGACACCACGTTTTATCTGACGATACTGTTCAGAAAATTGTCATCGTAAGCTTCATATTGGTCCGGATGATCCCGACAAATTTCCATTCCATGAGTTTTCTGTTTTTCTGTCAGCATCCGCGGGACCCGTCTCGAACAGAGTTTGCGATAACCAAGATGTTGCAACGTTGTTTCCAAGGCATTACAGCCGACATTCAGCTTTACGCACAATTTTCTGGTCGTTATCCGCCGATCAGCAGAGATGAGTTGATCAAGACGCTATTCATTGCGAGGAACGACATCTATGCAGGGTTGACTGGGCAGTGCTCGTCAAGCACACCCTTTGCACCACCTTGAAAGTGCCTCACATTGCTCACAACTGTTGTTTCGTCTCTACACACCTTTAGCAAGCGTCGATAGATTTAAATCAGTGCAAGTTCTTCAGCAGCGACGAATTCAATGGCACATGGCTGTTTTATACTTGCGTCCACATCAGATTCCATTTTGGAACACTCCGCTGCTGGCGCCACCTCCCGCAGAACAACGGCACCACCTGAAAAAGAAAGAGAAAGGTTCAAACAGCAGCACTATGCCAACGACGTATGGCGTGGACATTCATAGTCACCACAAAAAAATAGGAACCTTTTCTTTCGGAACGACCCTAGTAGTTTTATGGTGAGGTTTCGTGAGGTGTAAGACGATGTGATTCCCACATGAGATGTTGTTCGATATTAGATCTTCATGGTTCTTATCTATGGAAAGAAACCTTGACTTGTATCGATTTCGGTCATTTCTATTAACAATGGAATTTTAAAGTTTGGCTCTTAGCACAACAAACAACTTTATATGAAGGTCACACAACAATCTTAGTTCAATATTGGTGTCGTACGCAGTACACTAATAGAGCCGTGGAGCCACTGAGTTAGCAGACTGTTCTGTCTGGCGCCACTGGCTCAGGTGTTGTATCGACTAACCCTCTTGCGGCCCCATTGCCAATATGTATGAGGAAGAGTTGGTATCTGTGGGTTGTGCCCTTAGAAGGTCTTTGATTGCCGATATATGGGGGCATGAAGTCGCGTCGCGACAACAGGTGGTCACGTGGTCTGAGCGGCCGAGGCCACGAGCTGCGCAAGGAGGGCCTGCGCAGAGCGAAGATACCGGAGTACTTCACCGGGGTCAGCATCGACTACAAGCAGCAGGCCGACATCCCGTCGGTTGGTTGGCAACACTCGTGTCGGACGACCACTCGTTGCCTGGCTGCCCTCTTCTACCTGGCTTTCATCGGCACCACGGAGTAACCGCTGCGACACACCATGGATCCATGGAAATGCTTGCTGATAAAGGGGAATAACATTCTGTAGGCCTTGTGGTGATTTGTGTCATTGTCTACCTGCCCTCCTTAATTTTTTGGTTTGTACCCGACCGCCGACCGCTGGGGCCGAGCGGCTCTAGGCGCTTCAGTCCGGATCCGCGCTGCTTCTACGGTCGCAGGTTCGAATTCTGCCTCGGGCTTGGATGTGTGTGATGTCTTTAGGTTAGTCAGGTTTAAGTAGTTCTATGTCTAGGGGACTGATGACCTCAGATGTTGAGTCCCATAGTGCTTAGAGCCATTTGAACCATTTTTGTACCCAAAGCTGAGTGTTTTACTCGGTCGGCTCTTTGGTCGTAAATATAGGCCGAAGTATTGTACTAAGACACAAGTTGTCGTTTGAAAATTTGTCCCGCTATTATATTGCCTTTCCTTTCTGGCTTGTAACCGATCATTAATGTTCTAATGGATCAACTTTTGGTCGTAAGTACATCCGGAACAATTGTACTGGCCGCTGCCGTCGGAGGTTCGAGCCCCCCCCCCCCCCCCCCCCCCCCCCCGGCATTGGTGTGTTTGTTGTTCTTAGGATAAGTTAGTTTAAGTAGTGAGTATGTCTAGGGACCGATGACCTAAGCAGTTTGGTCCCTTAGGAATCCACACACATTTGAACATTTTGAGCAACTGTACTAAGGCACAGGTTGCCGTTAAACAAAAGAGGAGCCTTTTGGTTAGATTTAGATGTTAATACGGTTCAAGTCTTTTATTGTAATTGCGTTTCCCAGTCATTAGTTATAATCTGGACAACCTGTTGTACTAAGCTGTTCATTGCTGTGTTTGAAAGACCACGTAATTATTGCTGTATTTTAGCTGGATTTTGTGGTTCCGCCGAGTGAGTTCTCTTGCAATAAGTGTTCACAAGTAATGTTTTAAGACTTTCCTTCAGAGCGGTCTTAATAACTGACAATCCGTTTAACTTTCAAAATATTAACGGCAAATTCTCACCAGGTCTTTAGTCAAAATAAAATCGTCAGAAGGGACAGGTTGGGATCCAGTCGCACCTTGGCTGTTTTCTTTGAAGTAATCCTTATCATTGTCATATTGTTTGCTGATCTGTTTAACCTTTAAGCACAGGTGCGTATCTTAACCCTGAATCTTTCCACATACAGGTTTCAAATTAAATGTTAAGTCATCTGTTTTGAGTAACTGAATCACTCTTATCACAAATGGTGCTTATATAGTTTTCATGTGTTGCAGAAGGGCGTTTAATAAGGCAGACTGTCTCCAGCGCAGTTGTAAACACCGCTGTTTCTCCCGACAACGGATGGACTGCAGAAAATTTTATGGTTATATATTGTTAAATAAACAGGTTGTGAGAAAAGAAAGTGATATTGGTGTGTCTTCTCTTCCACGTTTTCCTTAATTTCAGTAAGTGCCACGTATCACTAAGCTCGGTCGACAGATGTTTCGGGTGAACACTGCCTGCATCGATATGGTTTCGTTACTTCTTTATTTGTTATTTAAACACTCTGGCCTGCCTCCTCCCCCTCCCCCTCCCCCTTCCGCCTATAAGTAGTACAGCATTACATAATCTAACTGACATAACAAACCATTTAACTGTTTAACCGTAGAACCAATTATCAGTTTTTTCTGTTTATGTTTGCCACTAACCGTTTCCCACTTACTGTTTACCATTTACCCACTAACACCCTGCAGTTGACATGTGTAGTAGATGACACTTCCAGTAGCTGATCCCTACCATAGATGATACGCTGTAGCAAGTGCAGTAAACTCCATAAAATTCCCAAAGACAATTGTTTCCACTGGATGATACCATGAGTTAGCATTATCATCAGTATATGAAAACATTTTGTACTGCAAGGTAAACTTAATACCCTTGCGTGAAGTTAGTGGCATCAACGTTGTGTGTGACAACAAGAGAGAGGCGAAATACAGAGGTGCAACTACTTTACGCAATGTATATTTGCAGTGTGTGTGTGTGTGTGTGTGTGTGTGTGTGTGTGTGTGTGTGTGTGTGTGTTCGCGCTCAATTCGAGGCAAGTACCTTAGTGACTAAAGGTTATGTAATTTTTTTCTGGATAACTTTGAACTGACAACATTTAAAACGTGTGGATAAAAATCCTAAGTCAATATCGTAAAAATTCCTTAATTGTTAACTAGTTACAGCTGATTGACGAGCCATGTTCAGATCTAAAATACAGAAAATTAGGTGTAAGCAATGAACAATAAGAAAATTCATTGAACATTTAAACTTCTATTATGTCACACATAAAATAAAAATAATTAGCGAATTCAGAGTGTATCAGCTATCAGACATAACACATCATCATAACCTGTTGAGCTGCATCGCTGTTTGTTGTCAAGTACAGAGTGAACAACATAAAAGAAATGTGACAAAAATGAAGACCCACCAAAGTGTATTTTGTAGGCGGTATCAAGCTATGATCTTACCTGAAGTAGAAGGTGGTCATAGGTACATAATTTACAGCGTTAGCTACATATATCATATGCACAGTGACGCAAAAACATTGTAAAAAATGGTTCAAATGGCTCTAAGCACTATGAAGACTTAACATTTGAGGTCATCAGTCCCCTAGACTTAGAACTACGGAAACCTAACTAACCTAAGGACATCACACACATCCATGCCCGATGCAGGATTCGAACCTGCGACAGTAGCAACCACATGGTTCCGTACTGAAGCGCCTAGAACCGCTCGGCCACGGCGGTCGGCAAAAAAAAAAAAAAAAAAAAAAAAAAACATTGCAGCATCAGGAAGGAGCCGTGTGATATAAACGAAATTTGGTAGGCGTGTTTTTGCATCTGAAAGTTAATGTCTATTCAAATTGTACTTCAGTCGCGTAAGAGCGGTGCTAGCGCCGCCATTATTAAGATGCAAATCAGGTTAGCTTTAAATACACGGTGTAACTGTCGAGAGCGTTGTTTACCTTTGAGATTGGACGTGGTGAGCTGATGTTAGTCAAGAACGCCTTCAAGGCGACAAAGACGCTATCATCAAGACCTCACTGAATTTGAACGAGGTCACGTAATAGGGCTACGAGAACCTCGATGTTCCTTCTGCAATACTGCAGAAAGTTTCGGTGGTGACGAGAATGTATGGTCGCAAGAAAACTGGGCTCTGGATGGCCACATAGCAATACTGAGAGGATACACCGTCGTGTTCGACGTATGGCTGTAGCTCGTAATGCATCTTCAGCATCAATCTGAGCAGACAATAACACAACGAACTGTTACAAATCAGTTACTTTAAGGACAGCTACGAGCCAGACGCCCTGTGGTGTGCGTTCCACTCATCACAAATCATCGCCATTTGCGACTTCAGTGGTGTCTACGGAGAACTGATTCGAGGGCAGGGTGGAGGTCTGTTGTGTTTTCTGATGAAAGCTGATTCTGCCTCGGTGCCAGTGATGGCTGTGTGTTTGTTAAGAGGCCAGTTGAGGGCCTGCAACCAACCTGTAGGCGTGATAGACACACTGGCCCTACACTTGAAGTTACGGTCTCGGGTGCGATTTTGTACGACAGCGTGAGCAGTCTCGAGATTATCCCACGAGCCCTAACTGCAAGTTAGATTCGACCCTTTGTACTGCCATTCATGAACAGCATTCCAGGGAGTGCTTTCCAATAAGGTAACGCTCGCCCGTACATATCTCCGTTGTAACCCAACATGTTCCACAGAATGTTGACATGTTGCATTGGTCTGCTCATTCACCAGATCTGTCTCCAAACGAGCACATATGGGACATCATCAGCCGGCTACTCAAGCATCACCCACAAACAGCATTAACCCTCCATGTATTGACCCAGCAGGTGCGACATGCATGGAATTCCATCCCAAAAGCCGACACACGGTACCTGTACAACATAATTCATGCACATTTTCATGCTTGTATTCATCATTCTGATCTTTACGTCCGTGATTAGTATACCAGCATTTCACATTTGCAAAGGCTTATCTCGCGCTTCCATTAACCTCTGGTCTTACAATATCAATCAATATGTTACCTGGACAAATGTATTCCCGAAATTTCACTACTCTACATTAATCATTTTTTGGTGTTGCAATTTTTTTCCTTCATTGTATATCCAGTGCTCGTATTGCCACAAGTATGTTTTATTACAAGGCGACTGACAGTGGTGTGGATGTTAGTAGGTTGCACCAGTCAGAACGCAGCCTACAGGAATAAGGAACTACCTGCAATACCGCTGTCAGAGAACTGAGCACTGTAAAGCGTCATACACGGAAACACTTTCTCATAAGTGGTGCTACTAACAAACAAATATTTTTATACAGTTGTGGCTCTATAATGAAACAAAGACTTATAGCGTAACGAAATTTATAGTATATTTACGGTATCTTAGATGTAATGAATTATGATCAATTTCTATGAATCTGTAGTAACCTTATATCGAGTATAAACTGTTTGTTAAGTAACACAAAACAAGGACATACTGAAAGAGGAGGTAATTAATGTACGGTCACAACTGAAAGCAGAAGAACATTTTAAAATACAGGAAAGTTTGTACGGTGCCAATGATAAAATATTGTAAATCCATAATATCGAATAATGAAGAAAATTACTAATGAAACTGGAAGTGACTTTAATTACAAACTAATAAATAGATGGTTAAAACCTAAGTGGTACAATTGAGCCATTAGACGGATGCAAAGATCTAACTTAATGAATATAGTCATTGTGCCTTATGCCTAGGTATCTATTATAAAATATATCATCAAATAATATCACGTACGATACATATCAAAATATAAGCATTATTTTTGTGTGCTTTGTAATGTACGAGAGTTGAATGAAAAGTCATACCTCCACCTTCGTTAATTGGGTTTGGATGGGAATATTTTAATAAATTAAACCCAGAAATAATCCTTAGATTGTGATCCTTAATACCAATATTCAATTTTCCACATAATCACCAGCCAGTCGGATACATTTCTGCCAACGATGAACAAGTTTTCTGAATCCGTCACGGAAAAAGTCGACACTACACAATCACAGTCTCACAGTTCTCTCAACGTCTTCATCGGAATCATAGTGATGTCCCCGCAGATTGTCTTTCACTATCGGGAACAGATGGAAGTCAGACGGTGCTAAATTTGGACTGTATGGAGGATGCCGTGCGATGGTGAGATTCAGTCTCTGAAGTACTGCTGTGGTGGCACATGAAGTGTGTGGTTTGGCATTATCATGCTGCAGGAAATCATTTCCCTTTTCCTTTCGGACCCATTTTTAGCCGTCGTTTCAAGAGTTCAAAGCGTTGTGATGTAACGCTCTGAATTTATTGTTGTTCCACGATCAAGGAAATATGACATGTGCATGACATATGACAAGACATGTATAACATGTATGACATGACATGTATAACATGACATGTATAACATCATCTGCGTCCCAGAACACTGTGGCCATGATTTTTCCAGCTGAGGGCTGCGTTTTGAATTTCTTTTCCTGGGGCGAGTCTTTGTGGCGATACTCCATAGTACATTCATCATCACAATCACCATAAACTGCTTTCATTCTCTGATGAATCTCCTTTGGAACGACACCTTCTGCTGTCAAGAATGCAATGACTGCACGTTGCTTAAATCGCATTGATCGACCGTCTGCGCAGGGTTCTATACTTTACACTGTAACAACACAATCGCTCAATGCTAAGGCTTCCCGCCAACTGGAGCAGTAGAGAAGAGGCTGCGGAATAAACCAGTATCTGACGCATACCAATGCTGCCAACTATTGAAGAGTCACGAAGGTGGAGGCACTACTTTTCAGTCAACCCTCGTATGTTCGTGAAGTCAATCATATTCGAAAATCAGCATGCAGAAGACGTAGACAAAATATAACCCAAATGAACCAGAAGGTCTAGGTATTACATAATGACGTATCGAGTACGATAACTTATAATTTTAGCCGGCCGAAGTGGCCGTGCGGTTAAAGGCGCTGCAGCCTGGAACCGAAAGACCGCTACGATCGCAGGTTCGAATCCTGCCTCGGGCATGGATGTTTGTGATGTCCTTAGGTTAGTTAGGTTTAACTAGTTCTAAGTTCTAGGGGACTAATGACCTCAGCAGTTGAGTCCCATAGTGCTCAGAGCCATTTGAACCATTTGAACTTATAATTTTAGTGTTCATATAAAAGAAGCAAACAGCTGAAGTTACATAATGTTGTAGCCTGAAGTATAGGTGCCAAGTATAACCAGCATTATATGTTATGACTATTAGGCAATGTGGTTGGTTGGTTGAAAAATGGTTCAAATGGCTCTGAGAACTATGGGACTTAACATCTGAGGTCATAAGTCCCCTAGAACTTGGAACTACTTAAACCTAACTAACCTAAGGACAGCACACACATCCATGCCCGAAGCAGGATTCGAACCTGCGACCGGAGCGGTCGCGCGGTTCCAGACTGAAGCGCCTAGAAACGGTCGGCCACACCGGCCGGCGGTAGGTTGGTTGATTTGGAGGAGAGGACCATACAACGACGCCATCGGTCCCATCTGATGAGGGAAGGATGGAGAAGGAAATCGACTGTGTCCTCTCAAGGGAACCATCCCGACAATTGCCTGAAGGTATTTAGGCAATATGAGCACTGAAGATATATGTGATAAATGGCTAATGTTGTAAATTATGTTACCATGACGATCTTCTACTGTAGGTAGGACGACCTACCAAGTATGCTTTTATACGTCTGTTTTTTTTTCACTATCTGTTATATTTTTCGGTATGTATATGACAACAAGAGCGATTCGTCTTAAATTATGACTATATGTAATGCCTGTTGGGTGGCACACACTGAATTAAGTAATAATTTTTTGGTATTTTTCATATAATGGAAGTTTAAATATTAAATGTATTTTGCTGTTGTTAATATCGTATACGAAATTTTCTGTATCTTAGATCTGAAGCTGGCTCGTCAATGAGCTGAGACTAGTTATCAATACAGGAATTTTTTTTGGTCTTGACTTAGGGTTCTTATCC
This sequence comes from Schistocerca americana, assembly GCF_021461395.2. Taxonomy (NCBI): domain Eukaryota; kingdom Metazoa; phylum Arthropoda; class Insecta; order Orthoptera; family Acrididae; genus Schistocerca; species Schistocerca americana. The sequence goes on along the minus strand of NC_060121.1, from coordinate 318,756,798 downwards.
ACATATTTTAACGTGCAGATCGCCTGTTTCCCTGTTTCACAAAGTCAAATAACAACGTTAATTGACGGTATTATTACACATCAATTTAATGTTACACTGTGATTGGCCGGAAAGGAGAGGGAGCCAGGTACAAACCATGACTGGGCTATTTAAATTTTTTTTACTTAATTTATTTATTCATTGAAACTGCCTTCTGACTGATTGCCTCATTTTAATAGTTGCTCTGCTTGATTGCTCCAACAAAGCAGAGCGAACTATTAAAATGAGGCAATTAGTCAGAAGGCAGTTTCAATGAATAAATAAAATAAAGGAGGAGGGCGGTAATGTCCATATTGGCTTTTTTTTATTTAATTTATTGCTTATTACGTTTCTAAGTTTCCCACCAGTGCTGTCTTGCATTTTTTAGTTCCTAGCCAGCGTCGTCTTGAATTTTGAATTATTCTCCCGTCTTGATGACGTTATTGATCCTGCACGTAAACAGGCCCCTGCTCGGGATATACGAGGGCTGTCCAGAAAGTAAGTTACGATTGATCGCGGAATGAAAATCACAGTGAAAATCAGAAATGTTTCATTTGTAACAGTTAGCTACACCTTTCAGCTACTTCTCTACGTAGTCGCCGTTCTGACATTCGTCGTAGCGTTGTACCAACTTTCCAATACCCTCATCATAGTAGGCAGCCGCCAGTGCTTTCCGCCAACTCTCTGCGCTGGCCTAAAGCTCGTTGTCTGTGCCAAAATGTTGTCTTCATAGCCAGCGGTTCGTTTGAGCAGAGATGAAACTCAGTGGGAGACAATTACGGGCTGTATTGTGGGTAACCAAACATTTCCAATTGAAACGATGCAGGAACATCTTCATTGCTCCTGCAGAATGAGGCTGAGAATTGTCTTGAAGAAGAAACCGCACGACAGTTATGTAATGTTGGTTGCATAGCTTCAGAGGTAAATTCTCACCAGGCCCTCGTACTTGGCGGGAGACACTATTTTCTATAACATCTTTAAGCGCTCACTAAGAGCTCAGGAATGAAAATAGCGACATAATTCTACCTGGAGTCATACTAGAGACACTGCCCAACACATATTTGCAAAGCTTTATCGGATTTTCATAGTCGTTTCCATTTCACGACCGATGGTAACTTACTTTCTGGACAGCCCTCGTAAGTCGTTCATCCCTAGTGTGGCACGAGCCATTCGCATGCAAAACTGCAAGTCTTACCACGATACACATTTGGATGATTACCTATTCGAGGTCTAAGAGAGGAACTGCTGTAACACGAAGAAACAAAATATCGACATAATAGGACAAAAGGCCGGCCGTGGTAGCCGAGCGGTTCTAGGCGCTTCAGTCCGGAACCACGCGGCTGCTACGGTCGCAGGTTCGAATCCTGCCTCGGGCATGGATGTGTGTGATGTCCTTAGGTTTAAGTAGTTCTAAGTCCAGGCGACCCCCAATGTTAAGTCCCATAGTGCCTAGAGCCATTTGAACCTATAGGACAAAAACAGACATATATCAGTGTTTTGAAGTATTGCACTGTTTCCCTCTACTTATAACAAATATTCTATCTGAACAACGAACCTTTTGCACTGTCCTTATAGTTTTACACAAATGTTCAGCCTTCAGTGTTTAGACGTGTGAGTTCAACGAGCTGGCCAAAGAAAAGTGGATGAGAACATTATGCACATCTGGCTGAAGCTACATTTACAAATGTTGGCAAAAGGCAGGCTGGGATACTGGCATTCGAATATCATCGTTTGAAAAGCTAATTAGAATGGCGTTTGAAATGCTTGAAAGCAGACATGATGTTGAATGTGAAAAAGTGTCTTACGTCAGATGTGGATGTTGTTCTCTTTCGCTTTGTTTTGACCACACCTGCACTTTGAAGGCTGAACGGCTGTGTAATATTACCAGTGCAGTACCGTGATTATTTTGAACAGAGATCAGTATAGCAGTATGTCACGTCATTGAAATGTGTGTGTTGTTGGCCGTATTATATTGATACTTTGTTCCTTTACGTTACCAGAGTTCTCCTCTTACAAGGAGACAGCGCCTACTCGTCATTACCGATTTCGATCAAATGTGTGGCAAATGCTGGGCTTGGCCAGCAATGAAAGTGACAGAAGTGGGCGATCGAGATGTCCAAACGTTTAGAAAACCTAGCATTTTGGTCCCGACTCGGGCGAGGCATGAGTCATTAATATTGGCCTTCTTCCAGGGAGCGGTTGGCGCCAGGTAAGAATAGGGAACGATAATCCGAGAGTCGTACGGTCGGAAACTCTTATTTTCAGTTTTTACGTTACTTCCACTGCAAATAAGCCTACATCACGGTCAATATATTTGCTTTATTAATATTTTCGTAAAAAACATGTAAATAAAGGCAAAGGAATATCTGCAATTGCAAATAAATTTCCGGGATGGGCGTACACGAGAACTTCATGTAAAAATATATATATATATATTTTTGTAGTTGATGATTTACATATGATGGGGTGAAATTCGTCGTGAAAAGGAGTGAAACATAGGTTTTCCCGCAATCTTCTACATGCTACAAACTCCGCATTTTTGCAATTACATCTTTTCTGTAAAATTTACAGGACATAAAATCACGTCTGAGGCCTTCGATCATTTTTATGTTAATACTTGGCAACCAATACTGCACAATCGCAATAAAGTCATGAGATGTTCCGTTGACTCTTTTATTAGAACATGTTAAGCGTTTCGGGATTACACCTATCTTCAGACATCTGTTACAAAAAAGTACAAAACATAAGTGAACAGCACTCTCAACACGTCTTAACGCTACAGAAAATGAGATATTGTCATATGAGTTACACACCACAAACTTCAACTCCTTCCTAACGAACCAGGCGTACAGCCTTGACAACTCAAAGAAAGTGTTGACTAACGTATGACTGCGACACCAGCAGTCTTGAAGCAGAGCGTATACTGACGCTAAACAAGTGAACTAGCAGCGAAGCGCCCTCGGTAGGGGGCGCTGCATGGTCATGTGCTCCATGCGTTCACATGTAATTTAATAATAAATTTTTTACATTTTTTTCAAAAACTCCATAATTTTTTACATTGTGTACATAGTGTGGCAATGTAAAAAATTATGGAGTGTACATAGTGTGTACACAGTACGGCAATGTAAAAAATTATGGAGTTTTTAAATTTTTTTAAAAAAATTCTCTAGTTTTAACGTGTATGGAAGTACTAGTCCGATTGCTAGTCGTAATTACACCCTGTTAGATGTTACATTATGAGTATATTATTATTAAATTACATGTGAACGCATGGAGCACGTGACCATGCAGCGCCCCCTACCGAGGGCGTTTCGCTGCTAGTTCACTTGTTTAGCGTCAGTATACGCTCTGCTTCAAGACTGCTGGTGTCGCAGTCATATGTTGGTCGACACTTTCTTTGAGTTGTCAAGGCTGTACGCCTGGTTCGTTAGGAAGGAGTTGAAGTTTGTGGTGTGTAACTCATATGCCAATATCTCATTTTCTGTAACGTTAAGACGTGTTGAGAGTGCTGTTCACTTATGTTTTGTACTTTTTTGTAACAGATGTCTGAAGATAGGTGTAATCCCGAAACGCTTAACATGTTCTAATAAAAGAGTCAACTGAACATCTCATGACTTTATTGCGATTGTACAGCATTGGTTGTCAAGTATTAGTTTCTGTAGAGTTACTATTAAATACAAAAAATTGGTTTACCTTCATAAAAGGTTCTCTTTCTTCTGTCTGTAACGCGTCATTTCGCCAAATAATGGCGAGGGCAGTTAATCTTAAGAATAGAATGTATTTTGATGCAGTGTTATCGGGATGATGTGTCTTTTTCTCTCTCGATCAGATATCAGTTTTGAAAGTTTTTTATCAAATTCTTTACCGGACGATAAAAAAGAGTTTATGTATGACTCCACCTTACGACCCTCGCCTTATGTGCTTTTTTCGTTCCGCCAACCGCTGCCTGGGAACTAAGCTAACGTAATGGGCTGATGCTTCTCCCTCCCCACACCAAATGCTTGGCCATCAGGAACTCACATTTACGTCACTTTCATTTCTGACAAATTTGGTCGAAATCGGTGATGAAGTGCTCTCGTTAGATCATGAATTCAAATTTTTTAAGTGAAACTATATGTACATCAACTACTGGCACAAATTGTATATTTATCTGCGTATTTTAAAGCATTAACCAATGTATTACCCCAACCTTTAGGCAGCTGATATATGTAGCATGTACTCTCAAGACGCCTTGCCTTGTAAATGTTTGCTCTAATACAATCACTCTATCCACCCTCTCTCTCTCTTCCTTTCCTTCTGCCTCCAACCTCTCACATCTGTCTATTAATCGCAATCAAATATTGTAATCTATGTATAATTTTACTGCTGTAGCCAATATGATTATTGTACTTAAAGTCTGTAACATTTCAATTCATTGTTATTAACAAGTATGAAATTTAAGCCATTTTAACATTTCACCTGATTGTATAAACGAGTACGAATGTTAAGCTGTTTTAACTGGTCAAAATCATATTTACATCCCACCTGAAGTACACACACATATATTCGACACCTCAAAACAAACACCTCCAAATCCTTTAAATAATTATTCTGTAATAATGTTGTTACGATGTATATTCTATGTACTTTGCGGTTACGTCTTCTCTTCTGCTATACGAACCTTACACCCAGCAGATTCCAGACGCCATATTTGTTTACAAATGTGACAGTATAGTCTGCCGGAGTGGCCGAGTGGTTCTAGGCGCTTCAGTCTGGGAACGCGCGATCGCTACGGTCGCAGGTTCGAATCTTGCCTCGGGCATGGATGTGTGTGATGTCCTTAGGTTAGTTGGGTTTAAGTAGTTCTAAGTTCTAGGGGACTGATGACCACAGATGTTAAGTCCCATAGTGCTCAGAGCCATTTTTTGACAGTATACATGTGATGTGTTACGACAGCGAATAGGAACCTGTGACCACTGGAGGTACTCTATTTTACTTATTTTATGCTTACCATTAGATATCAGTTTAATTTTTTGTCAGAAGAAATCCAAAACCATATTCTGAAATAGTGTCTTGTTTCTCCACTAGGCAGTGCCACAAGTTCCTGCAAAAATCGTAACACAACACACATACAAATGTCATACTAAACAATGTAAATCCACCCGATGGAGGTTTAAACCTTTGAAACGCGTCGTGGAAATAAATAAAACGGTGGCTGGTAACAGTAAACTTGTTTCATTTAATGATAAGAAGCAGTTTTGCATGCGAACGGCTCATACCACAATTTTTGGGATTAATGATTTACATTCTAAGCACATTTTAGTGTTATTTTGATCGTTCGAGGTTGCGCACATACCTCGCAAATAAATAAATGGATCAATATGTATTGTGATGCGTCTCAGGTGCCGCATATCGCAGCGAATGCGAGTGGTACATCACGCGACACAACGGCAGCTCTGAGAACGGAGGTATCGTACCTTTCAACGTACTGAAAATTACATCTATTCATCTTAAGTTGAAATTTATGTTGTTCTGCGGGACGGGCGCGACGAATCCGTACTGGCCCACCTCATAAAAACGTCCGAGTTGTCACGCTTCACGCTGTCGGCTGGGTCGGTGCCGCCGCTCCTGGGAGCTCTTGAATCTGTTGCGCAACTCGTTTAAAAGCCAACGATGTTTTCTCTCCGGCCGGCCCATTTCCCCGGCGTCTCGAGTGGGTGTCGACGGAGCGCCTCTCGGGACAATTACCCCCGTGAATAACACGCCGGACGCTGCGTCGGAACTGGGCCACGGCGGGCGACGCGCTCGGCGACAAGCCATAAATCCCGCGCTGGATGTTGCTGTTACTGCTTCCGGCGAGGCGTCGCGACGCGCCACGACGCCGTGCGGCTGATTAAAATAATCACGGCGGGGCCGACTTTTATCGCTCTCACGTTACACGCGGCGGGCCGCTGAAATAGATCGCCTGACGTCACGGGCCAGCCGAGTGTCGAGCTGGCGCGCTGCCTCATCGCTTCCTTCCGCCGCGCCGATCACCGTCCAACTACAGTACACTGCCCGGTCAAAACTATCCGGACACCTAGTACCGGACATCAATAAGGCGGTATCTCCACCCTTTGCCTTTATGACGTTTTCAATTATGCTATGGACACTTTCAGGCAGGTGTCTGAATGTATGTGGAGGAATGGCAGCATATTCTTCCGCAAGAGCCAAAACCAGACAAGGTTCAACACTCCCCTTGCGTTAGCATGACCCGTCACAGAACCTATTCGTGATGGATCGTCTGTACTCGGCTAGGTTGCTGGTGGAGAGACGCACATCCGTCGTATCTGGTTCAAATGACTCTGAGCACTATGGGACTTAAATTCTGAGGTCACCAATGCCCTAGAACTTAGAACTACTTAAACCTAACTAAGGACATCACACACATCCATGCCCGAGGCAGGATTCGAACCTGCAACATTAGCGGTCGCGCGGTTCCAGGCTGTAGCGCCTAGAACCGCTCGGCCGCCCCGGCCGGCGTCGTATATCGCTGTAGATACCAGAAATACACTGACTTGTGTCTTTCAGTTCTTGATGTGCCCTCTGCACAGTAGAAGCTCTCGTCGGACTCAAGATCTGACAGGAGTTAGCAGTCGAACAATAGCGCGCACATGTTTTGAAGGGATCTCCTTTTTAATTCTGGTTATTTCCTTTGTGATGGTTTAAAAAACACTTTCCCACAATCACTTATCATCCATCTGCACGTATGCAGATTACATCGGACTTACACTAGCGTGTCGCGCCAAAAGAATGACAGTTGTATTTAACAAATTCCAAAGAGTGCCACGATTTATCTGATAAGGCATATTCTACCGCGATGTACGCCCGACACGCAACCGCTCATCTTTGTCGTCGCTTGCCGACTGCCACTCCGTTACCTTGACAGGAAAGCGCCTCCTTGTCGTTTGGACCAATCAGAGCCCTCCGTTTTGTTGCCTATACAGGGTGCCGGCCGCGGAGGTCTCGCGGTTCTAGGCTCTCAGTCCGGAACCGTGCGACTGCTACGGTCGCAGGTTCGAATCCTGCCTCGGGCATGGATGTGTGTGATGTCTTTAGATTAGTTAGGTTTAAGTAGTTCTAACTTCTAGGGGACTGATGACCACAGATGTTAAGTCCCATAGTGCTCAGAGCCATTTTTTTGTACAGGGTGTTCGGGGAGGAATGGTCAATGCTATAAGTAATTCTGAACAAAAAATGTTATATGAACATACGTCCGCAAATGCTTCGTTAGGGAGGTATCGGTATTGGAAGGAACTTTAATTCTGCAAAACTGACGTGCACAACATGAACGTATACGCAATACAAGTGGACTGTAACTTGATTTTCTTGCAAACAATGCACAGGTACATGCCATGTTTACGCTATGCATCCTACCACGTATTATGCTCGTGTGACGCACGTAGTACAACCACCCGTTGTTTGCGCAGTTGTGCCGTGTAAGCTGCGTTGTGTAGTGTGAAACATCCTCTCAGAAAAATTAGTGAATTACTGTGCTGATAAACCTCTTACGTTATTTGATTTTCATACAGCTGAGCAGAACTGAACGTACTCAGACATTTCTCTCTTTACTTATTCTGATCAACACTAAACTGACACACAATATTTTTAGCGCAACGCAATCTGACTTTCAATAACCCCTAGAAAAGAATGGCCCTGATTAACATTAACCTATACCTTTCACGAATCACTTACCTCACAAAAATATTCGTTACTCGAACTGCTGCAATACAGCGCAATACTGCGACCTAAATAAAAGATTCTAACTACTGAAGGCACTAATTACTGATAGGCATAGTTAGCAAATGAAAGATTGTGATAGAGAACAAACAATGTATTTACCTTAATAATTTTCAAAAGTCATCATATATGTATCAGTTCATGATATACAGTATCACAAATTTACTCTTTCTGATGGACACACATCCAGATCGTCCGCTCTCAAAATTCTGCCATCTCTCTCCCCACATCCACCACTGCTGGCGGCTCACCTCCAACTGCCCAACGCTACGTGCTGTTCACATCCAGCTGCCCAACACTACAATAGCAAATATTCCAACAATGCAAACCAGCCACAGACTGCACACAGCACAGCCAGTGATTTTCATATAGAGCGCTACGTCGCGTTACCAACATAAAAACATATTAACAGCCTACTTACAAGTGTACCGGCGACGGATCGCTTAGCTGTGTAGTGTATGGTGTTAACTGTGTTCGTACAGGCGCTGCTAACAATGCCACACGTCTACAGTAATGAGGAATACGCAGGTATGTAGTATGTTTATGGCTTCTGAGACGGTAGTGCTACCGCTGCAACAGGAGAATACCACAGGTGCTTTTCGACTCGACGATTACCTGCTTGCAGGGTGTTTACCAAAGTGTTTACCACTTTTCATGAACAGCCTCTCTTCCGAGTAGACATTTTTCGTCCGAGCGTGCACGTCAACAGACTTTGCAAGAACACGAAGAAATTATCTCAAGTGTTGAGCAAAGTCCCGGAACGAGCATACGAAGAATGTCCCTGCGCATGAATGTCCGACAAACACGGGTATAGGAAACATTACATGCGGAAAACCTGTATCTATTTCACTTACAGCGTGTCCAAAATCTCCACCTTGGCGACAATGTCCAACGACTTAAATTCCGTCACTGGGTAATTGAGAATAGTCATTTGCTTCCATACATACTATTCTCTGGCGGAGCCCAGTTTTCACGACACGGAATAAATAGCACACTCAATAATCATCGATGGTCACAGGAAAATACACACGCTTCAGTGGATAGCAATTTCAAAGTTCGTTTTGCCGTAAGTGTTTGGTGCAGCATGATCGGTAACCTTTCGAAAGGTTCATTTATTGAAACTTCCTGGCAGATTAAAACTGTGTGCCCGACCGAGACTCGAACTTGGGACCTTTGCCTTTCGCGGGCAAGTGCTCTACCAACTGAGCTACCGAAGCACGACTCACGACCGGTACTCACAGCTTTACTTCTGCCAGTACCTCGTCTCCTACCTTCCAAACTTTACAGAAGCTCTCCTGCGAGCAATATCCTTTCTTTCAGGAGTGCTAGCTCTGTTCTGTGAACTGTATAACATCTGTACAATAAGTGTTAAAGCCGTTTGTAAAAGACGTGGTACGTCTTTTTCAACTGAATACACGTAACATGCATGTTGTAATGCATTATGAACTAAATGCAAAGTAAATAAACATTATGCCAAAATGTGCAACGTAACTGTCCTTCTCTGTAACATTGTTTTCAAGAAAATCATGTTACGGTCCAGATGTATTGCGTGTACGTTCACGTTGTGCACATTAGGTTTGCAGAATTAAAGTTCCTTTCAATAGCCATACCTCCCTAACGAAGCATTTGTGGACCTGTGTTAATATAACATTTTTTATTCAGAATTACTTATAATGTCGCTGTGTAAAATATTGACCTTTCCGCCCCAAATACCCTCTACATACGAGTACACTGCTTTCTCTGGTTGATCTGTGGCCGCATTCTTACGTGGCTGATGTAATGCCACGTCACTAGGGACATCAAGTAGGACGCTTTCAGCCCCAAATTTCTTTACCCTCTCTCTCACAATCCACCGGCATCATGTTGACCAACGTTGCGTAACCACTCACTGAGTACCCCCTACTAACATAATCCTTATAAAGATCGTGTTGCTGGACGCTAGCATCCGGAGCAAAACTGACGTTCTAACTCATCCCAAAGGTGGTGCATCGCTTTCATGTCGGGGATCTGGGCAGGCTAGTCCATCTGAGGAATGTTAACGTCGACAAACCATTGTCTCACAGATGATGCTTTACTACAGACGGAATTGTAAATCTGATACACACAATCATCGTCTACGAACCGTTCCTCTACTGTATGTAGTATTCAATATTGTAGAATGTGTTCATATCCTTCCACGTTCAGCGTTTCCTTGAGCACGTCAAATGGACCACAACCTGACCACAAAACGTACCCTAATACCGTACCATCATCTCCTCTGAAATTCTCTGTTTGCATTAAAATGATGGCAGGTAGATTTCTCTAGGCATTCGCTGAAGCAAAACTCTTTCGTTGGATTGCCACACCGTATAGCGTGATTCATCACCCCAAATCAGTCATTTCTAGTCATCCACTATCCAGTGTTGTCACCCTTCACACCACCTCAAACGTTGCGCAGCACTGAATGCAGAAAGGCTCGAGGAGCTGGTCGAACACTGTACACAGCTCATTTTAACTCAATACACACAGTAATTGTGCTAGCTAGATTGCTGGTACCATTTTGGAAATCGTGAATGATACCCTCCGCTGATTTGTTACGATTTTTTTACAAGACCCTCTGCACTGCTCGATGGTCCCTGCCTACATGAGGTCTGCCTAGTGTTGGTTTAGTTTCCACTTCAGTCACGTGAGCAGTCACCTAGGCCAGCTTTACTGTGGGCCGAGCTGTACAATAACGCTGGGCTCGGTGTGGGGCGGAGGTGGGGTGGGTCGGTTGCTGTGGCCTGTTGTGGGGTTGTTAACCACTGAGGCCTATGGTGGGACAAAGCCTCTAGGTCGCGTCGTTTCTAGGTCCCCAGTTTAATATACAATACAATACAAGGCTATTGTTACCAAAGGAAAATGATACTGGTTAGTTAGAAGAAAGTGCACAACAGACCCTTCTGAAGGAAGAATCTATTCTAAATTTTAGCTGAATACTGATGATAATTTTGAAATGGCTGGAGTATAGTGCAATCGCTCCTGAGCCACACGGGGGAGAAAAAGTGTACAACGGAACATTTACTACAAAATCACTGATAACACAAACAAAACACTGATTAGCTAAAAAGGGGCTAATTATACGGTCGCCAACCCGCAAGGGCAAAGAATCTCCAGAATCTTGAGAAAGATAATGGTAAAGAAATTTAAGCAAATATTCACAGGCGTGGCAACAGAAGATTGTCACGCTTTTCTACAGCACAAGAGTTCACGAGAAAATAAGTGAATCAGAAAGCACTGGGTTTGCAGTAACTTATTCTGAAATACTAAATTTCTAAAGTAAAATTAAATGAAGTTACTCTTTAATTGAATGACTGGCTTAACTTAAACTTTGTTATGCTAAAAAAAGAAAAAACTTTCAGTAATCTCAGTGTAACGTAATGCTAAATTTAGATAAAGGTAAGCAATTTAGTTTTGATTATTGAAAGATTGAACTTAATTTACTTTAATCAAATAACAATTTGTTTTACTTTTAATATAACAACAATAAAATACATACCAAGCCAGAAGAAGTCACTCACTAAGCTAACTACAGAACAAATGAAATTGCACACTTCTAATTTGTGATGTAGGTTTAGTTATTAGTATTGCCAGTGAAATTATATCTTACTTTAAGTAGCCTCTGTCATAATATACAGGTCTGAACAATTATTGAGGCAGAAAATTTAGACTGAAACTGATCATTAGCAAACAGACAAAAATGGCAATAAATATTTAATCAATTTTCATATTCTTATGATACTCGGTGACTGCATGGAAAGGGAAGGGATCATGCACGGCAATAATGTCTGAAGGCGATGACAACTCAGGTACCTTACAAGTTTTAACTACTGCAAGTTGTTATTCAAGTTATTCACACTTTGTGAAAGAAATTTTGCTGGGAAATGTCAATGTTAGTTTATAATTGTTCAGCAAACAGTGTTACGATGATGTAGCTGTGCGGACGACGAAAAATGTAGCCGACGACAATGCTGAGCTGCGATTGTCGCTGCTGCTTCTGCCGTTCGATGAGAACCCCGAGTCGTCTCCAGAGCCACAGATAATTATCGAATTGGCAACAGTTGGAATTGTAGGTTCCTCCACATGTCCACTCCTATACTTGCTCTCAATACTCGGTGGTTAAGAAATCTGGCGAGAGCATAGCTGCACACCGCGGCGGCGGCAGCGCCCCACAATCACTTCCGCACTCTTTCATGACTCAAGCTGCTCTGCTACCTCTCTACTCGCAACGCGACAGGAACTCTCTATACGCAAAGAGAAACAATGGCATAGCAACTACCATTTCGCCATTGCTGTCGATATATTTCGATAAAGGTCTCTTGGCTACTACCCAGCAATCTTCAATATTTTATTTACAGTTACAATAATTTACATACAGTCAAAAATAAATACACTAGTAAATCGATTATGTATAACATATAGTTTCTGTAATACAGCTTCAGAACCAAAAGTACAGTGCAAGTTATCAAAGGATATTAAACGACGAAAATTTTGGATGGTGCAGAAGGTATTTTATCTGTGTTTTCGATGTTACACAAGACCCACATTTCACAAGTTTTTTCCTGAAGGCAGACAAAATAAAGGAATGTCTGAAGAAATACAAAAGGAAATGCAGATGCGTAAATGCATTTAGTTTTTCTACACAAATTTTGTTAATCAGTCATTAAGCTTCTCATTAATCATGTGTGAGCACGTAATAGCGTGACAATATTGTGTCATTATAAGTCAGATCAACGTAGTGTACCATAATATATTTTAAACAACAAAAACGCATCTTTCAAGAAACGATTACATTTGAAATGAAATTTTCATGTCAGTGCAAGAAAACGTAACATACTTAAAGCTATACAAAAAATGAGTAAAAGGATAAGAAGTGAGATAAGAAAGTACTAGTTAGAATGATTACTTTAGATATTTTTTTTCATAAATCTTATAATCATTAACAAATTCAATTTCTCATTATGAGAGTTTGTGTGTTTCAGGCAAGCGCTCCGGTAATACTTAAACGTTTACAACAAAGCTTTACACTGGTTGCGCTGAAAAGAAAAAAGAAAAAAAAGAAAAACGAAGCGTTCGACAGGTGTATTATAAACGATGCCGCAGCGTTCTAAGAGTAGGCAGGCTCAGTCAGTTCAATTCGCTACCAACCTGCACAGTGCAAAATCCGTGCCAAGAACAATACCAAATTGATATTGTCCTGGCACTAAACCTCCCCCCCCCCCCCCCCCTTCCTAATGGGCCCACTGGATTGCTGTATAACTGACGATGGTCGCATATGCCTAATGAAATTTTACAGAGTAAGGCCATCGTTACTGAAGGAAAATAGCACCTGTTAGTTGGAGGAAGGTGCACAACAAACCCTTCTGAAGGAAGAATCCGTTCTAAATTTAAGCTAGTAAAAAAATTCTCTTGAGGGTTTAGCTTTTTGAAAGATGCAGTTACAAACAATCATTAAAAAGATTCTAGAGTGTAATTATGAGCACAGTTTGTTGAGCTGAGCACACAGACACTGTACAGGTGCAAGTTTACTCCAAGTACAAATATTACGGACGTAACACAGAGAGGATTAAGGAGACTGGAAATTAAGTCCAGCCAAGTCCTGATTCGTAACCATGGGTTGTAATATAGCGGCAAGTGTATTTAATGTTCCGCGAACACAATCCTACGAAAGAATTATCGCTCCGGGCTGAAACGTACAGTTACCCGCAGGCTACTGGTCTGCATGGTACGGTTAGCGCCAGCTACGCCACTTGTTATGCAGCCCGCCGCGTCGAGTCTTATGATCAGCAATGCACCCTGTTTACCGTCGACTATGCACAAGAGGCGAATCTCTCGGATATATATGGGTCTGAGCGGGTATGGTCGAAATGGCTGTCGAAATGTTACATCGTTCAGCGCTGTGTGTTGAAGAAACAGTGGGCGCGCTGCTCGTCCATTCGCATATTTCGGGTTTTTGCGGTTATGTAACGGAGAAAAGGCTCCACGGTGTCCACCGCCACGGATAAGTGCCTTTTTTTCGCGCAGTGTTCATCAGTTGGTGATTCTTACGTCATTTGTTTACACTCTTGGTGTTTCATTTATTATTTTTGTTATTCCAATAACTTTACTTTAGACTCTACTAACAGTGAGAAGCAATGGCTGCGTTATCCAGTTTGCAAGTGGAGGGTAATCATATTAAGAAGAGAGAGTTAACACCTCTCAAAAATCGAAGTCCGAGGCCAAAAGCAAAATTCTGAACAATTTTAATGTATCAAGGACATTTTTATATACTGAAAAGTGAGACGACGTTATTCTTCCAGGATTTGTTCGTTGCGTGAAATGCAAGCACGTACTATCACGAGTCATCATCGGGTAATGGGAATTTGATAGGCGCTTTGACTCTAAATGCTGCGGAAAAAAGCGTTTACCAACAAAGGAAGAGCATGTTAAAACAGATGAAACACACATGAATTACCTGTTAATGCTAACTCAGATTTAATCGTGATCACGTGGGGTATGAATAAAGACATGCAGTTGTCTGAGTATTATCGACATTAATTTTGAACCCTTTACTCTTTTTGCAGTTTTGTATCTGCGCCATTGGAAGTTGACGATGGTTGAAGAAAGCCTTTGTGCAGTATGTAGAACTAGACGTACATATATCACAATCTGTGGATAGGCGAGAATTCGTTCTCAGCCAGGAGGCTGTAACCGTGAGAGCAATAGCGCCCGAAAGGTGAACTCCAAAGAACGTGCACGTCACCCTATGACAATTTACCGAACTCTTACTAACACTGGAAAAATTGCAAGAAGGAACTGATTCTCCGGAAATTATTGCAGGAATCAGACAAAGTGGATGCTCAGCCAGCACGTATATGTGGACAGACGATTTTAGAGAACTACGCTACGCTACAGCGTCAGTTCCTTACGTTAACGAGACGTGTTTCGCTATGAACGGACTACTTTTTACACATCGAATTGCAGACGAGCCCAAGATAGGAGAAGCTATTTTACAGGAGCTGCCTCTTCACTTTTCACTTCAGGGGATAATCGAAGAACACTTCTCGATACCATTGTACGTGACGGTCAGGAGTCTAATATAGCGAGTGACTTAAAACGGCACTAAAGAAAGTGATATTTTGCCCATGCATAGGCAACGATCTTCCGCCACACATTCGATACAGATTATTGGTTGGGGAGAGGCCTTTGTGAACTGATTAAAAAAATATCGATTTGACAAAAATTTGTAGCACATATGAAATGTTAAAACAAGAAATGTTACTGCACCAGGAATGTGACACGTTTGATTCAAAAGTAGCCGTGTTGGAGTCAATCTTGTGTCAAAACAGATGAAAGAGATACTGTAGTGAAACAGCAACATATTAAAAGTAGATGTAGTGGACAATGACCTCCTCTGAAATTTGGTACTTTTTCTAAAACAGTTTCACCATAAATAGACAAACTGAAAAAGGAGAAATGTCCTACAATACAGTATTGCTCTGAATGTTACGCGGGTATAGCGCAACGCTTGGGGGGGTATTCCCAGTGATGTGTACGGGTTTGAAATAATGAAAAACTGGCATCGAGAACTTGTAAAATGTATGAAATTAGTATATGTGTATAACAAATATGCCTATGTTCGTCAGTGAAAATCGACTCGACAAGCAACCTATCAGTAAACGGAATCTAACCTACATAACACTGAGTGCGTGTTGTATGAATGTCAGTTTCACAGTCATTTAAGCCCTGAAGAGATCGTTACATGAAAAACTTAAAACTAGCATTTGGATAAGCTATCTGACTACGTATTTGAATTTGAAAATCTAAAGGAACAAATGAACCTGTAACAATGAATACCTAAACTCTCTGACTACGTTTATGAACAAGAATTTACAAGTGATACAGATTCTGTCTGGTGCAACGGAATTTACTGCATTGGAGTACATGGCATGTTATGGTGTGTCAGCGTCTCTGTACTGCCCCTACGTTTTGTACTCAACTCTTTAGGTGACTGCCCTTTTCCGCGTGGTTTACAGTATTTCGCTGTAGCATGCAGCAGCAGTGGCTAAAGCTTATTATTACTAAGAATGAATTTAATAAAAAGGAGTCTGCTTGGGTCCTGTTAACTACTGAACAACTTGTGGGAAAGGATTTCATAAATTAAGTCTATTTAAAAATTCAGGATCATCATAACCCAAAACCAATAATAGACAACAATAGTTACAATGCAATAGGTATCAATAATGGTTGCGTGCCAGATTAACAAGTTATTACAATTTACAAGTTACATTAACACTTAATAACCGCAGCATATTTATTAATTATCTGCGGTGAATAATTGTTATTATTTGGAGGATGGGGAAGCTCCTTTAAGTGACAAGCAAAACATGTAATTATTGCAAACTCTGACCAACAATCACGAGCCTAACCCTGCAATTTCTTTTGCGCTATGCTTGCGAATTTTAACTTGAATACCGTCTTCAAGGGTACTTAAGCCATCTAAATCTCTCCTGGCTATGTAAATGAAATCAGGCCTTGATGTGGTAAGATCTGCCATCACCCACGTGAGCGCAGCGTGACACGTCTTCTGTCTCCAAGCTCTGGATCGACACTAATACTTCCACTCTCGCAGACAGACCTCGTCTCACAACAATATTTAGAATTGCGCTCCCATGTTTCGCCCACAGATTGTTACTATGGATATCTGAGTGCTTACGTAATGCAAAGAATAGCCTTAAGCTGGCTATATTGCTTTCGGTGTAATGGAGAGTTCTGACATACTCCGTACATAGCCTCCCTCTCGCTTCTTTAAGAATTTGAATGGGACTTAAGTACAAATAGGACAAAAGGAGATAAATATTCTTAAATATGTATATATAAAGATGTAGGTTAGACAATAAATATTGTTTTCACAAAGAATATAGTGAAGCATTTCTTCCTTACTAAAATGTGCAAATATTTAAACAAAATACATAAAGATGTAGAAGTTGTATTTATGATAGAAGGATTGTTCATTATTGGCTCAATAACCTTGAGACAGTTTTGGGACATTTTTGAATAAGTAATCAGGCACATTTTAACACACGAAAAATTTCAACCTATAGAGTTTAGAAAAATAACAAGAAAAACATGTAGAGTGTTTTTGTTTTGTAAAAAAAGGGAATGTTCACTGCACGAGAGGTTTCGTATTGTTTTGCACTTTGCACACTTGTAGAAATATGAGAGGAGAAGCAACGTCATAAACTGTGTATGGAGGTGTGTTTAGAATATTTATCTCCTTTTGTCCTATTTGTACTTAAGTCTCATTCAAATTCTTAAAGAAGCGAGAGGGAGGCTATGTACGGAGTATGTCAGAACTCTCCATTACATTACTAACACCTCAACACAGAGGGTAGTACAATCATGCAGCAGTGTGTACAGTGTCTACCTCACTGACACCTTTACTTGGAGAAACTGCATTTTTGATGACACAGTGGCTTCTGTTGTCAGTGTCCTTTCACTGAGACAGCACTGAGTAATTGTGGCTCTTGAAGACAAAGCTCAGAATTGGTCGCTGATTGCCTCTCAAGAACAGGTAATAATTGCAGACTTCCTTCATTATGACAGACCTCCTTGGTTGCTGCAATGATTGGAAGTGACATCATAGTTGCAGACATCACGTGTGCATGTGCATTTTGTAATTTGTTCGTGCGCTGGCAGATCCCAGTTACTTGGTACTCTATGGACAGAAAATACTTATCATAACAACTTTACAAAAACTTTTACATATTCCTGTAAACATAAGTGAAAAGAGTTAAATAAGTAACTGCACATGCAGTGTATATGAATGAAAGTTTGTAAATTGTTTCATATGAGACACAAATACGTTAACATGAATGTAAAATTATTGTACATAGAACTCATATGTGTGGCATTATGAGAACTGTTTGATTACTAATTAATATATCTACTCTTGTTTTAATTAAGGTAAGCATATAAAATATAATGAGGATTAAGTAATTATGAATGGGCAGTGTATGCTTTAATATAAACATCAAAGTGTGCTGCATTTTACAGTGTTATTCACAAAAATAACACAAAAAGATTATATAGCCTAAGAAATTCTTTGCATATTGCAGCGTCATACACAAAAAAGGGACACAAAATTTTATATTGCATAACAAATGCTTTGTATATGTGGATATAGGATACGCTGCTTGGATTTCCTCCTTTTTTCTGAGGTATTTTCTGTGAGACAATCACATGGCTACATAGAATAGTTTGCTTAACCTAGAAAATCGTAAAAATGACGATTCATTAATAATATAATACTCGAAGTGCCTCCCACAGACCTCCTTACAAAATATTTAGTATTGGAGGCGTCTACAATGTCCCTCAAGGCGTCTTACCTTCATTTACTTACTTTAATATGGAGGAATTCCTTTAAAACCTCTTGTATTACTTGACATTAAACCTTTTCTGGGAGTGGTGTCATCTTGTTATTTTAATTGTGCTTTCCACATCTGTTCCTACCGGCAGCTCAAACAATTGATAAGTGTTATTATGAAACTTCTGGAGTGTTCTGAAAACTAGCATTATGCCTTAGCAAGTGGAAATTTCTATACATAACATGTTATACATAACATGTCTTGTCTTGTCATAATCTGTGAGAATACCATTTCATCACTTTGTAAGCGCTGGATTCTCTCATTAAACAAAGAATACAACAATGAGTATCGCTCATTTAAAAGTGGAAGGACAGAGGAATTGGTTTTGTTTCCATGGAGGCAACAGCGACCACTTCCTTTCACAAGGTTGTAAATCTGTTTCTCTCTTAAGAGGGACACTTCAAAGAGGGCTGTGACATATTTTTACGACATGTCCGCTGGAGCTACACACAGAAAAAAGTGAACTGGTAACAGCGTACCAACGGCCTAGCGCAGTGATAACACCGGTTCCCATCAGATCACAGAAGGTAAGCGCTGTCGGGCTGGGCTGCCGAGCATTGTTGGCAAGCGGGGCGCACTCAACCCTTGGGAGGCAAACAAGAGGAGCTACTTGATTGTGAAGTAGTGGCCCCAGTATCGTAAAAGTGGCATACGGCCGGGAGAGCGGTGTGCTGACCACATGACCCTCCATATCTGCATCCATTGACGTCTTTAGGCTGAGGATGACACGGCGGCCGGTCGGTAACAATGGGCCTTCTAAGACCTGTTTGGATGGGGATATATATATATATATATATATATATATATATATATATATATATATATATATAGAGAGAGAGAGAGAGAGAGAGAGAGAGAGAGAGAGAGAGAGAGAGAGAGAGGGAGAGAAAGAGGGGTAACAGCGTCCTAAGATGAGCGACGATCTCCCGTTAATGCTTTTGGCCTTCATCTACCTTGTGGCCAGCTGCGTCATGCTAAAGTAAAAAAAATGAAATTCTTCACTCTCGCTTTGCTGTCTCTCGAAGGCTTATTGTGTCGTCATAGTTTCTTACCTTGAGTAGACACTAATTGTTAACATAATGAAGAAAATACATCTTAAAACTAACATTTTGATAAGCTATTTAACTGCGTATTTGAATACGAAAAACTACAGGAACAAATGAACCTCTAACAATGAATACCTAAACTCTCTGACTACGTTTTTGAATAAGATACAGAATCTGTCTTGTGCAACGGAATTTACTGCATTAGAGTAAATGGCATGTTGTAGTGTGTCAGCGTCTCTGTTTTGAGACTAAGTTTTCCACCCAACTCTTTACATGACTGCCCTTTTCCACATGGCTTACAGCAATTTGCAGCAGCAGCGGCTAAAGCTTGTTGTTAATAAGAATGAATTTAATAAAAAGGAGTCTGCTTGGGTCCTGTTAACTACTAAATAACTTGTGATAAGGGATATCATGAATTAAGTCTATTTAAAACTTCAGAGTCATCATAACCCATAACCAATAACAGACATTGACAATTACAATGACATAGGTATCAAAAATGGCTGAGTACCAGATTAACAAGATACTTCAATTTCCGAGTTATATTATCATTTAATAACCACAGCATATTTATTAATAAGATGCAGATAATAATAATTATTATTTGGAGGATAAGGAGGCTTCTTTAACTGACAAGCAAATCGCCAGCCGGCGTGGCCGAGCGGTTCTAGGTGCTTCAGTCTGGAACCGCGCGACCGCTACGGTAGCAGTTTCGAATCCTGCCTCGAGCATGGATGTGTGTGATGTCCTTAGTTAGGTTTAAGTAGTTCTATGTTCTAGGGGACTGATGAGCTCATCTGTTAAGTTCCATAATGCTCAGAGCCATTTGACAAGCAAATCATGGGATTATTGCGAACTCTGACTAACAATAACGAGACTAGCTCTGCAATTGCTTTAGTGCCAAGCTTGCGAATTTTACCTTGAATTCCATCTTCGAGCGTAGTTAAGCCATCTAAATCTCTCCCGGCCATATAAATGAAATCAGGCCTTGAGTGTGGTAAGATCTGCCATCACCGACGTGAGGGCAGCGTGACACGTCTTCAGTCTCCGAGCTCTCGACCGACACTGCTACTTCCACTCTCGCAGGCAGACCTCTCACAACAATGCTTAGAAACGCGCTCGCATATTTCGCCGTCAGATTGTTACTATCGGGCAGACGGGGCGAGCTCTGGGTCTGAGGTATAAAGAGCATATTCCTAGTAGAAGCTGTGACGGTACTAAGGGCTCTACTTATGTGGAACACCTTGTGCAAACGGCTCATGCGCCAAGCCATCCAGCTAATATCGAATTACTTCATGCCGAGGTTAAGGGCTTAAAACTGGATGTTTTGGAAGAAACGCAGATCTTTAAGCATCTGCAACATGTTAAAGACAATATCCTCAATGACCAAGTCCTACTAAGAAATAGAATTTTTTTTGAAGGTTTCGCACCTTTACTTTGTTCTTCATACTTGTAAATCTGATGATCTGGGGATTTTCACATGCATGCGCTGATTGGCGAGCGCGGTTGGTCAAACTGTTCATATTATTTCTTATTATCCTCATTTTCCTTTTACGATAAAGGTGAAATGGTTCAAATGGCTCTGAGCACTATGGGACTTAACATCTGAGGTCATCAGTCCCCTAGAACTTAGAACTACTTAAACCTAACTAACCTAAGGACATCACACACATCCATGCCCGAGGCAGGATTCGAACCTGCGACCGTAGCGGTCGCGCGGTTCCAGACTGAGGCGCCTAGAACCGCTCGGCCACACCGGCCGGCGATAAAGGTGATTTTAGCACGTTGAACACCTCACGTTTTGTCTCTATATATTAGCTCGTCTCTTGTTCTACCCATTTCATTTTTTTTATATACGTTTATCCACAGTTGTGAATATATGGGCTATTCAGCCCCAACCCATGTATAAATTTTCTCGTATTCATATGTGCATGCGCATTCAAGTAACTTCCCTTGTGTTGCGCACGTGCATAGATAGCGGGTCAGGCTTGTAAGTGAGCGACCGTTTGTAGCTGCAGTTTAAGGCGGGTCATGGCCCATCGAACATAGGCCGGTGTGAGGTGGGTGGCTGGCTCTGACCACTATGGGACTTAACTTCTGAGGTCATCAGTCACCTAGAACTTAGAACTAATTAAACCTAACTAACCTAAGGACATCACACACATCCATGCCCGAGGCAGGATTCGAACCTGTGACCGTAGCGGTCGCGCTGTTGCAGACTGTAGCGCCTGGGCCCGCATCTCGTGGTCGTGCGGTAGCGTTCTCGCTTCCCACGCCCGGGTTCCCGGGTTCGATTCCCGGCGGGGTCAGGGATTTTCTCTGCCTCGTGATGGCTGGGTGTTGTGTGCTGTCCTTAGGTTAGTTAGGTTTAACTAGTTCTAAGTTCTAGGGGACTTATGACCACAGCAGTTGAGTCCCATAGTGCTCAGAGCCATTTTTTTGTAGCGCCTGGAACCGCTCGGCCACCCCGGCCGCCGGTGTGAGGTGGAGCGTACACCATTAAGTTAAGTAGTGGTTTTGACTTTGTGCATATGTGCTGTTTGTGTTTTCCTTTTCTTTTTCGTTTATAAATGTATAGCTATGATGGTTTTTTTTAAAATCATTGACAAAGGTCTTCTTAGTCACTTGTGGGTTTTATTGTTGTTCTGAAGAAGGTGTAGCTATCTACGCCGAAACCTGGGTTAACACTTAACACTAGGTGCTTTTTTCGCAATCAAGGTGGGGTTTTTAGTTTTTTAATATATTAACCAACGATTGCTGACGCTCTGCGATGTTGAAGGTTCGTAAACACATGCGAATGTATTTATCTTCACCCTGCTATAGAGAATGCTGGAATTGGCTCGTATTTGCTTTCGAGTTCTGTTATTTATCCCTACATAGTTTGTAAACACATTACGTACTTTTCTATTGTTATTTTCAGCAATTTACAGAGCTTCTTGGGATTACAGGGAAAAGAGCATAACCATCAAATAAAATGGGTCTGAGTCGGAAGTCGTGTGGATATGGGTGGGTATATGCTTTCGGGTACAAACCCGAGTCTGCCGGCCACAAACATAACTGAAATCCCCCGGTACCGGGCCATACTCGGCCGTTGAAGGCCTCTGTCCGCCACGTGATGTGACGAGAGGTCGGAGAGCGCCGGTTTCGGTGAACGCTTGTTGATAGTGGCGCCTCTGGTGGTGAGGGCCGCGAGTGACGGTCGATCTCCGACAGCTGCAATAATTCCATGTCGCTGTCGGAGGCGGTTACGACAAGAGGTGAACGTTCTGGGGTACTGCTCCTGCTTCTGTCTGTTGCTGAACGAGACTATTACATGTATAAAAATGGTATCTGTTCTTTCGGACATGTCCGAAAGAACAGATACCATCGGTGACCATGCAGCTCTCTTAGAATGAAATGATAATTAAATCAAGACCCTAAACTGTCGACAGGCGTTGATATACATCAACGGGGACAGTTGAAAATGTGTGCCCCGACCGAGACTCGAACCCGGGATGTCCTGCTTACATGGGAGACGCTCTATCCATCCGAGCCACCGAGGGCACAGAGGATAGAGCGACTGCAGGGATTTATCCCTTGCACGCTCCCCGTGAGACCCACATTCCCAACTTAATGTCCACACGCTA
Organism: Schistocerca americana; assembly: GCF_021461395.2. Taxonomy (NCBI): domain Eukaryota; kingdom Metazoa; phylum Arthropoda; class Insecta; order Orthoptera; family Acrididae; genus Schistocerca; species Schistocerca americana. Next base: position 318,733,926 of record NC_060121.1, on the reverse strand, counting down.
CATTCGTAGTGCCCCTGCCCATTACACTCATTACTCGGGGAAGACAATCTTACTGAGTTCCGTAAGAATTCGGGCAATGCGTGTGCATCCAGTACAGAAGAAGAAGGTCGATGGCCGGTTAGCCTTAACTATATGAATATGGTATCTGTTCTTTCGGAAATGTTAATTATCATTTCAGACTATTACAAGCTGGGATTGGAGCAGAATGATTCCCAATTGCAAATATTTGGGAACGAAATTCCAGTACCGATCTGTAACTTTCAACGAAGGAGAACCTCGCGAAAACCTGAATCTGAACTGGAAGATTGGAGGTATTTTTAATTTCGTTCTAGGACAAGAATTCGAACGCCCCGTGTGTGTATGTGTATCTATTAGTGTCTCTGGGAGAATAATGACAATGACTTGCTCAACATATGTGTGATCGATATGCCTCGTCGATCAATTAAATTAGTTTCTTTATTGTCTACTTCATTCCCCCCCATATGACAGGTGGGGATTGAGGAGAATGTAGGCTGGAACAGCCGAATTGCTGCTTTTCAGGCTAATGATATTAACAAATCGACACGCAATATAAAATAAACTAAAAAATATTTATTATAATGATAGAATAAAAACCACAGACAGCCATGTTGCGGCTGGTAGTATATTGTTTGACGTAGATGACGATGCTGCTTGTGGCCAGTCAATCAGCCACCACTAAGTGAGCACTGCAAGAGTATGGAAACAGGATAATGGAATGAGCAGCAATGGATGAATCGCAGTGTCTGATCGGGGAGGATGACGGAAGAGGGAGATCGGCTAAGATGTTGGGTTAGGAGGCTGGAACAGGCTGGAGCAAGGGTCAGGAGACAGGGAGGGAATGGATGTCAGCACGCTATTTTGCGTTATGTGCAGGGAGCCCGTTCAGTTTTCTTTGCGTGGGATGTAGTGGGCATGGACGTCTAGGGAGCAGAGGGGGAGAAGTGGCCAACCCAGATTTGGAGACCATTGTGAAACATCCCCTTAGAAAAATTTATAAATGACAGTGCTGGTAAACCTCTTACGTTATTTGATTTTCAAACAGCTGAGCAAAACTGAACATACTCAGACATTTCTCTCTTTACTTATTCTGATCAACCGTAAACTGACACACAATTTTTTTTTTCGCAACGGAATCTGACTTTCAATAATCCCTAGAAAAGAATGGCCCTGACTAACAATAACCTATACCTTTCATGAATCACTTACCTCACAAAAATCTTCGTTGCTCAAACTACTGCAATACAGTGTGCGCCAACACTGCCAGCTAAATAAAAATATTCTAACTACTGAAGGCACTAACTACTGAAAGGCATAGTTAGCTAATGAAAGATTTTGATGGAGAGCAAACAATGTAATTTCGTTTTTCTGACGGACACACGTCCAGATCGTCCGCTCTCAAAGCTCTGGCATCTCTCTCCCCACATCCACCACTGCTGGCGACTCACTTCCAACTGCGCAACGCTACGCGCTGTCCTCATCCAACTTAACACTTCAATAACAAATATTCCAACAATGCCAACCAGCCACAGACTGCACACAACACAGTCAGTGATTTTCATACAGAGTGCTAAGTGGCGTTACCAACATAAAAACCTAAACACCCCACTTACAATTGGTGACACCTTTGTGTTTTGAACTTCGATTTTATTTGATGTATTTGCAGAGAGCAGAGAATTTATTTAGAGGGATAAGCAAGATGGATACAGAAGATGAGACTGGATGGATTGATCTTGTTCACAGTGGTAATGTTTTAAGCGTGCAGCGTTCCAAGCTACATTTTTTTTTTGAAAGTAACAAGGGAACGGATAAGGCTTTTGTAGGAGTAGAGTATGTAAGACACCTGTTCTGCCTGTCAGCAGATTTATTTTTGTTAGCCTGTTGTGCACCTATTCCTGGATGGTTACGAAATGGGGAGCCAGGTTACTTTCAGGTATTTTACTGCGTTCCTAATATGGGTGGGATGATTATGGAGACATAGAAGTCGGCTAACAGAAACGACGGGTAAGTCCAGATTTTACACCAGGAAATTAAGTTATTGCGTTCGATCTGGAGCGTCAGATAGAAATCCTCTATGGCTAGCTGGAGGGCAAGGAAGGCCTGCACGATGCTCTCCACGGTCTTGTACGTGAACCGTGTGATTTTAAGTGTGACCAAGTTCTCCACGTGGGGTGTATTATGATTTCAGCTGCTCCATATTTCTGAGGCTTGTAACAGAGTTGCACTGTGCAGCGTTTCGAAACGCGTGGACAGTTTTAGCTCGCAGAATTCCGCGGTCCGGCACATCACTGGGGAACAGAAATTGGCAGGCGACGCCAGCGGCGCAGCTGTGCTGTGAGCCAGTGGGCGCGCCGGAGCGGCCTGGCCGGTTCCCCCTGGTCTCCTCGCCTGCCCTGGTCGCCAGCCAGCGGCTGGACGCGGAGGCAACGCCTGGTTTACAGCCGGCGCTATTACCGCGGCGCGAGGCAAAAGTAAATAGCAGACGCACTGTCATAATTATAACCGGCACTGCGGACGTGCAGCCAACTACCACCTTCAACAAGTTGCAGGTTCTGCGCCTCGCGTGAAAGCGGAAGCATACAGACTCTAGGTATTAAGCTACTACCCACGAAATTTTATTTTTATATTTTTCTCATCACTTTGCCGGCCGGAGTGGCCGAGCGGTTCTAGGCGCTACAGTCTGGAACCGCGTGACCGCTACGGTCGCAGGTTCTAATCCTGCATGGATGCGTGTGATGTCCTTAGGCTAGTTTTCAGTAGTTCTAAGTTCTAGGGGACTGATGACCACAGTTGTCCCACAGTGCTCAGAGCCATTTGAATCATTTCTCATCACTTTGTATACATAAATTTTGCCCGCGCGGTTGGCCGTGCGGCTTTCCGGGCGGGAAGGAGCGCCTGGTCCCCGCCTCGAATCCGCCCGGCGGATTTGCGTGGAGGTCCGGTGAACCGACCAGTCTGTGGATGCCAGAATGAGATTTTCACTCTGCAGCTGAGTGTGCGCTGATATGAATCTTCCATCTCGCAGGAGAGTTTCTGTAAAGTTTGGAAGGTAGGAGGCGAGGTACTGGCACAAGTAAAAGCTCTGAGGACAGGACGTGAGTCGTGCTTGGGTAGCTCAGTTGGTAACAGTTTTAATCTGCCAGGAAGTTTCATATCAGCGCACACTCCGCTGCAGAGTGAAAATCTCATTCTGGAAACATCCCCCAGGCTGTGGCTAAGCCATGTCTCCGCAATATCCTTTCTTTCAGGAGTGCTAGTTCTGCAAGGTTCGCAGGAGAGCTTGTGTAAAGTTTGGAAGGTAGGGGACGAGGTACTGGCAGAAGTAAAAGCTGTCAGGACGGGGCGTGAGCCGTGCTTGGGTAGCTCAGTTGGTAGAGCACTTGCCCGCGAAAGGCAAAGGTCCCGAGTTCGAGTCTCGGTCCGGCACACAGTTTTAATCCGCCAGGAAGTTTCAGTCTGTGGATGGTTTTTAGGCGGTTTTCCATCTGCCTCGGCGAATCTGGACTGGTTCCCCTTATTCGGCCTCAGTTACACTATGTCGGCGATTACTGCGCAAACAAGTTCTCCACGTACGCGTACACCATCATTACTCTACCACGCAAACATAGGGGCTACACTCGTCCGGTGTGAAACGTTCCCTGGGGAGTCCACCGGCGGCCGAATCGCACAATAACCCTGGGTTCGGTGTGTGTTGCGGAGGGGTGGACTGCGGTAGTCGTCGTGGGGCTGTGGACCACTGCGGCTGCGGCGGGGACGGAGCCTCTCCGTCGTTTCTAGGTCCCCGGTTAACATACAATACAATACATAAATTTCAGTGAGTATGGAAAAAAAAATTCCTACACATCGTGCTGAAAGGAGTCGAATATAAGCATTACATTGAACGATATTCCTGCTCTGGTAAATACACTTAAAAAGCACGAAGGAAATATTTGAACGGAACAGATACCTCGATATCGGTAGATGTTCAGACAAAGGAATGTTTACAATTTCAGAAAAAACTGGACGATCTGTTTAAGATAATGTTGAAACTTTCCCTGTGGATGTAAAGAATGACGGTACTGGTAAAGCTTCTACGTTACTTGGTTTTCAAACTCTACAGTGAAACTAAACGTACTGAGACTGTTTTCTCTTTACTTCTTCTGATCATTTCTAAACTGATACACAATATTTTAGCGCAACGAAATCTGAATTTCAGTATCCCAACAAAAGAATTGCCCTGACTAACAATTACCTGTGCCCTTCATGAATCACTTACCTCACAAAAATCTTCGTTACTCGAACTACTGCAATACAGCGAGAGCCAATACTGCTAGCTAAATAAAAGATTCTATATACACTACTGGCCATTAAAATTGCTACACCACGAAGATGACCTGCTACAGACGCGAAATTTAACCGACAGGAGGAAGATGCTGTGATATGCAAATGATTAGCTTTTCAGAGCATTCACACAAGGTTGGCGCCGGTAGCGACACCTAAAACGTGCTGAGATGAGGAAAGTTTCCAACCGATTTCTCATACACAAACAGCAGTTGACCGGTGTTGCCTGGAGAAACGTTGTTGTGATGCCTCGTGTAAGGAGGAGAAATGCGTACCATCACGTTTCCGACTTCGATAAAGGTCGGATTGTAGCCTATCGCGATTGCAGTTTATCGTATCGCGACATTGCTGCTCGCGTTGGTCGAGATCCAATGACTGTTAGCAGAATATGGAATCGGTGGGTTCAGCAGGGTAATACGGAACGCCGTACTTGATCCCAACGGCCTCGTTTTATCACTAGCAGTCGAGATGACAGGCATCTTATCCGCACGGCTGTAACGGATCGTGCAGCCACGTCCCGATCCCTGAGTCAACAGATGGGGACGTTTGCAAGACAACAACCATCTGCACGAACAGTACGACGACGTTTGCAGCAGCATGGACTATCAGCTCGGAGACCGTGGCTGCGGTTACCCTTGACGCTGCATCCCAGACGGGAGCGCCTGCGATGGTGTACTCAACGACGAACCTGGGTGCACGAATGGCAAAACGTCATTTTTTCGGATGAATCCAGGTTCTGTTTACAGCATCATGATGGTCGCATCCGTGTTTGGCGACATCGCGGTGAACGCACATTGGAAGCGTGTATTCGTCATCGCCATACTGGCGTATCACCCGGCATGATGGTATGGGGTGCCATTGGTTACACGTCTCGGTCACCTCTTGTTCGCATTGACGGCACTTTGAACAGTGCACGTTACGTTTCAGATGTGTTACGACCCGTGGCTCTACCCTTTATTCGATCCCTGCTAATTTCAGCAGGATAATGCACGACCTCATGTTGCAGATCCTGTACGGGCCTTTCTGGATACAGAAAATGTTCGACTGCTGCCCTGGCCAGAACATTCTCCAGATCTCTCACCAATTGAAAACGTCTGGTCAATGGTGGCCGAGCAACTGGCTCGTCACAATACGCAGTCACTACTCTTGATGAACTGTGGTATCGTGTTGAAGCTGCATGGGCAGCTGTACCTGTACACACCATCCCAGCTCTGTTTGACTAAATGCCCAGGCGTATCAAGGCCGTTATTACGGCCAGAGGGGGTTGTTCTGGGTACAGATTTCTCAGGATTAATGTACCCAAATTGCGTGAAAACTTAATCACATGTCAGTTCTAGTATCATATATTTGTCCAATGAATACCCGTTTACCATCTGCATTTCTTCTCAGTGTAGCATTTTTAATGGCCAGTAGTATATATATTCGTGATATCCTGTTTAACAAATATCTTTTTCTGACGGACACACGTCCAGATCGTCCGCTCATATTAACATATCAAAACTCTGGTATCTCTCTCCCCACATCCACCACTGCTGGCGGCTCTCCTCCAACTGCCCAACGCTACAGGCTGTTCACATCCAACTGACCAACACTACACTGGCGAATAACTTACAACAACGAGTCCAACCAGCCACAGACTGCACACAGAGCAGTCTCCGCTACTTGGCGTTACCAACATAAAAAGCTAAACAGCCTACTTACAATATGCTTTACAAATTCATTAAGTCAATAACGCATTGGTCCACCTCTGTACTTTGTGCACGTAATTATTCGGCTTGGCAGTGACAGACAAAATTATTGGACGTCCTGTTGAGGGATATCGTGCCAAATTCTGCCCAACTGCCGCGTCACATCGCCAAACTCCCGAGCTGGTTGGCGTGCCCTGCTCGTAATGCACCAAACTTTCTCAGTTAGGAAGAGATCCCTCGGACCTGCTGACCAAGGTAGGGGTTGACAAGCACGAAGACAAGAAAAAGAAACTCTCGGTGTGTCTGGGCCGCCATCAGCTTGTCGATATGTACGCACGGGATGGCTTCTCATGATGGACAACAAAACGTGGCGTAGGATGTCTTCGAGATATGGCTATGCTGTAAGGGTGCCGCGGATGACAACCATAGGGGTCCCGCTATGAAATGAAATGTCGCCTCCTGGTTTTTATTCCTACGGCGGGCGACACACGTTGTTACCCCATCGCTACCTTGGGCGTCTCCAGACAAGTCTTCGCTGGTCATCGGGGCTCATTTTGAAGCGGGCCTCATCACTCAATACAATCCTGCTCTAGTTAGTGAGATCCCATGCCGAATGTGCCCAAACCGCTGCAAACGGGGATACAGAGGTGAATGGTAGTCGGCACTGTGACCTTAGCCCCCTCTCTGTGAGCCACCAATTAATGGTCTTCATGGTGACCGGAGCACCAGTTGCACATCGGATCGATGACAGTGATGAATTTGGGGCTCTGAGTTCATCTCTGACGATTGCTCGTTCCATACTTTCTATCGTCTATCTAGGTCGACCGTTTCCTTCGTGTGTTCGGCCACGGTTCACCCGTTCCTTCCAACATCGTCGAAGAGTGACGTCGCTCTTATTTAAATGTCGAACGGTTCGCCAATCAATGTAACCAACTTCTTTGAGGCCAACAACGCGACGTCTCTCAAATCTGCGTATATCGATCACGCGCCTCTCTGCGAGGCACGATTACTGGCCAAATGAATACATGGAATGAAATGCTCAAGACTTTATGCCCTGGTATCGACATGTCCCCCGTTTACTATCCTTTTCAGCTGCGCGGTGAAATTGCACTGCAGCATCACACAGTTATCCACCGGCCGCCAAAGTTTATATTTTGCATTTTCCTTCGATACCTGTAAAAATATCAATTTGTGACCAATTTGAATAACTGTCTCTTGGTTTGTTGTTTCTTTTTATCTTAAAGTGCGTGACCAAAATTGAACCACCCAGAGTATGAGCAGGAAACGATACTCACGAATTGAGAGGGTATTTGATTTTATATCAGTAATTGCAAAATTGAGCCAAACTTGCAAAGAACTTGGTATACGAGCCTGTTTGTCAGTATGTTACACCGCCTTTGGCCTTGATACCGCGATACATGCGCTGGTCTTATTGTGTCTCACTGTTTAGAGGCACAAACTGCGTGGGTGTTTCCAGCTCGTTACTAAACGCAAATAAGTAGGAGGCCGAGTTGATAGGAGCTGAAGGAGTCCAGGTTGCAATAATATGCGGTACGGCACACTGTTAGAGAGAAGGATTATTATTCAAGAAACACATAGTATTTTTTTTTTTTTCATTTATTGAATTTCAATTCCCCCCGAAGGGGGCGGGCTGGCAGCAGCTTAGTATGCCGCTCTTCAGCTGACAGATTTTGTGACAAAGATCAAGAGAACAAATAATAAAAAACAGGCGATAAAATCGGAGACTTAGAGAGTAACAAGGCGAAAAGAAATCTTGGAACTTAAAACAACAACACAGGGATGATGACGCTAATAAAAATACATACGAAGTAGACAGGGAAAACAATAGACAATTAAAAAACACGGCGACAGTCTGGATTCTGTTCGCAAAGGACATAAAATTCACACCGAGCGACAGCATGGTTTCTGTTCGCAACACGAGAAAGACAAACAACACTGAATAGTCACTGGAACACTGCACTAAAAAGTTGGCAAATGTGACACCACAGTCGAGAGCAGGTGGGGGGAAACTGGACAGAAGATGGGAAAACAAAAAAGGGGGGGAAAGGAGAGTAAAAGCGAAGGGGGGAGCCGGGAAAGGAGCTGAAGGAGGATGAGGACCCATAAGAGGGGTGGGGGCAGACGCGACAGGGAGTGGGGTAGGCAGAGGAGGGGAATACAAAAGGACTGGGGGGGGAGAAGGGAGGTAGGGAGAGGGTTACTGGGGAGAAAAACAGGACGGAAGGGGGGGGGAGAGGGAGCCCAGGGAAAGGACAGAGGAAAGGAGGGGGATTGAGGATCAGAGTTGATAGGAAGGATAAATGGAGGGAGAGAGGGCATCATCCGGGAGGGGGAGTTGATGGAAGCCACCTTGGGAAAGGAGATGGAGGGTGTAGAGATGGAGGGTAGGGGGGACACAACGGTGAAGACGTAGCAGGGGGCGGGGACGGGAGAGGAGAGGAGCAACCAGGGGGTGAGGGGGTTCAAGACGGCGGGAGGTGTAGAGGATGCGGATATGTTCGAGGAATAGGAGCAGATGGGGGAAAGGAATGAGATCATAGAGGATCCGCGTGGGGGACGGGAGGCGGATACGGAAGGCGAGGCGGAGTGCATGACGCTCAAGGATCTGGAGGGACTGATAGAATTTGGGGGGGGGGGGCAGATATCCAGGCAGGACTGGCATAACAGAGGATGGGATGGATGAAGGATTTGTAGGTGTGGAGGATGGTAGAGGGGTGCAACCCCCATGTCCGGCCAGAGAGGAGTTTGAGGAGTCGGAGGCGGTTGTGGGCTTTGGATTGGATGGAGCGGAGATGAGGTATCCAGGTGAGGTGACGGTCAATGGTGAGGCCAAGGTAGGTGAGGGTAGGGGTGAGGCGAACAGGATGTGCGCAGACAGTAAGGGAGAAATCCAGGAGTCGGAAGGAGCGAGTGGTACGACCTACGATGATTGCCTGGGTCTTGGAAGGATTGAGTTTCAGGAGCCATTGGTTACACCATGCACCAAAAAGGTCAAGGTGATTCTGGAGAAGGCGTTGGGACCGTTGGAGAGTAGGAGCGAGGGCGAGGAATGCGGTGTCATCAGCATATTGCAAGAGGTGTACTGGAGGGGGGGGGGGGTTGGGGCATATCTGCCGTGTACAGGAGGTAGAGGAGAGGGGAGAGGACAGAGCCCTGGGGCACACCGGCAGAGGGGTAGAAGGTGTGGGAATTGGCATGATGGACGGTAACATAGGAGGGGCGGTGGGAGCGGAAGGAGGCCACCAGACGGATGTAGTTGATAGGAAGGGCGTAGGTTTGGAGTTTAAACAGGAGACCGGGATGCCAGACACGGTCACAGGCCTTTTCGAGGTCAAGTGAGACAAAAATGGCGGAGCGACAGGAGTTAAGCTGGAGGGAGAGGAGATGAGTGAGGCGGAGGAGTTGGTCATCAGCAGAGAAGGAGGGTCGAAAGCCACATTGGGTGTTTGGGAGGAGGTGGTTTTGGTGGAGGTGGAGATGGATGCGCCGGGAAAGGATGGATTCCAAGAGCTTGCTGAACACCGATGTGAGACAGATAGGACGATAGGAAGAGGCATCAGATGGAGGCTTATTGGGTTTGGAGAACATCAGGATACGGGAGGTTTTCCACAGGTCAGGATAGAAGCCAGTGGCAAGGATGACATTGTAGAGGGTGGCAAGGAGGGAAAGGAAGGAGGGAGGGCAGTGTTTGAGGTGGCGGTAGGTAACGCAGTCGTGGCCGGGAGCAGTGTTGCGTTTAGTGCGGAGTGTGAGGCTGATGTCCTGTATGATGGGAGTGTTAAGTGCAGAAGGTGGGGCCTGGCCCAAGTACTGGAAGCTAGGAGCAAGGGGAGGAATAGAGGTATTCGTACGGTCCATGACATCAGGGAAGAGGGAATAATCAAAGTGGGGATCATCAGGGATGGAAAAAACATCAGAGAGGTGGGAGGCAAAGTGGTTGGCCTTACTGAGGTTGTCAGGAAAGGGACGGTCATTAAGGAGGAGAGGGTACTGGGGGGTGGGGCGGTTCCCAGTAAGGCGGTGGAAAGCAGACCAATACTTGGAAGAGTTGATGGGGAGTGTGGTGTTGAGTCGTGTACATGTCTGGCGCCAGGTTCGGCGTTTCTTCGCAACAAGCAGGTTGCGGATGTGTCGCTGTAATTGCCGGTGGCGGGTAAGTGTATACCGGTCACGAGTGTGGAGAAAAGAGCGGTAGAGGCGGCGGGACTCCCGAAGGAGAAGGACGGCCTGTGGAGGCAGGGCGGGGCGGTGAGGGTGGATGGCTTTGGTGGGGATATGGGTGGCGACGGCGTCAGACAATGTCTGGTGCAGGAAGGCAGCAGCGCGAGCGATGTCATCAGGAGACTGGAGGGTAAGGTCGTGGCCGTCAACCTGGGTGTGAATGGAATCCCGGTAGGCATCCCAGTTGGCACGGGAGTAATCATGGAAAAGTTTAGGAGGGACGTCAGGGCGAGGAGCGTGGCGGGGACGGCGACCGTTAGAGATAGTGAGGAGGACAGGAGCATGGTCACTGCCAATGAGGTCAAGGACATCCGCGGTGATGCGCCCAAGGAGGTTTGGAGAGGCAAGGACCACATCAGGAGTGGTGTTGGATTTGGGTCGGGTGTGCTGAGGTAGGGGAACCAGGTCTCCCTGGAGAGTGGTGAGAAACTGATGCCACCGCCGGAGGTCGGCAGGATCACAGCTGTGGATATTGAAGTCAGCGGCAATCACGTAGGTGGAGAAGGTGCGGTCAATGTGGGCCAGGAAATCGTACGGGATGGGGGTGCGAGGGCGGACATAAATGGTGGCACAGGTGATGGTAAGGGTGGGGAAGAAGAGGCTGAGGGTGAGATGCTCGGCAGGATTGTTAAGGAGAGGTTGGGGCCGGACAGGGAGGTGCTTGAGGTGGCCTATAGCAACTCCGCCACGCGCGAGAGGGTACGGGTTATCGGTGCGGTGTAGAGTGTAAGGAGCCGTGGAGACGGAGAGACGGGGTTGAAGGAAGGTTTCATTTAGGACGAAGGCATCCACACGGTGCTGACGTAGGGTGTGGAGGAAGAGGAGTTTGTGGGTGGGCAGGGAGCGAATGTTGTGGTACAGGATACGGTACGGTTGTTGTGCCATGGGAGTGAAGAGTTAGACAAGGGTGGTGAGGGGGGTGAAGGTGAAGTGGGCCTGGTTGTGGGAGTATGTGGCATAGGTGGTAAAATGAAAGATGGAACGGGCAGCAAGGGCGATTTGGGAAAGAGTGTGTGAGCGCTGGAAGGGGTGGATGTTTTGGAGCACAATGGTGGTGAAACGGATGACGTCCTCAGCAGTAGGGGGAGGGCGGAGCAAGTTGTTGGGGTGGATGGGGTCATCAACAGGACGGACAGGCACGGTGAGCTCAGGGGTTACTGGTGGAGGTTTCGCTTTACACTTCGAGGAGTAGGTAGGATGTGGTTCGTTGCAAGTGTTGCAGGAGGGGGGAGAGGTGAGGTTGGGGCAATGCTTGAGGAAGTGGGAAGCTTTGCAGTGGGGACAAGTAGGGGGGTTCCTGCAGGCAGAGGTAACGTGGTCGTTGTAGGTGAGACAGCGTTGGCAGCGGTAGGATTGGACGGGGGAACGGGAGGGGTCCACCTTATGGCGCTGATTGTAGATGAGGGCTCCCTCGGTGAGGAGGCGGTCAATGGAGGAGGAGGATTTGGTGAATATCCGCATGAGAAAAGTCGGCCCGGCATCATTGAAGATGCGACGGGCCGAGCGGATTTCAATGTCGGGCCGGGAGTTGAGTTCCGCCAACACCTCAGCCTCCATGATCATGGGGCTAAGTTTCGTGATCACAGCGGTGAAGGTTGGCGGACGTCGGGGGGGTTGAGGCTGACGGGGAGAGGACGGGGTGTGGTAGGGGGTGAGGGTTGCACATTGGCCAAATTGGATACGGGGGATGCGGGAGAGGAGATCGGTGTGGAGGGAAGCACTGGGGGATTTGATGAGGACCGAGTCCTTGCGAGGAATCAGTTGGGAGATGGGAGCATTGGGGTAGTATTTCCGGATGGCGAGGGTGAGGGAGCGGGCATCAAGGAATTGAGGGTCAGGATTGGAGAGGACAAAGGTGTGGGTGGCAGGCGGGGCGGGGGCGGGGGTCGGAGCCGCGTCCATGGGGGTGGGTTGGTCACGGGGGTTGGGGGTTTTTTTGGAGGAGACTGCAGGGGAAGGGTCAACATTCGGGCGCTTTGAAGGTTTTGTGGGCACGACCGGGTGGAGAGGGGGCAGGGGTACGGGTTGCAAGGGGAGATGGCGGGGGGCAGGACCACCCTGAGCAGCGGATGACGCAGACGGAGGGGGCGTGGGTGTCACTGAGACTGTGGAACGTCGAGCAGAGATCCGTGCTGGCTTGGAGCCTGTCGGAGGCGGTGCGGGGAGCGGCTGAAAGTCAGTAGCTGTCGATGGGGCGACAGTGATAGGGGAGGAGGAGTTGGGGGTGGTTACAGCCGAAAGTGGTGCAGGGGTGGGGTGGACAGGGAGAGAAGGAAGGACGGGAACTGGGGTGGAGGAGGAGCTCCATGTGATGGTGGTTGGAGCAGCGGAGGGAGAGGTGAAAATGATAGTGGTGGTGGTGGTGGGTTGGGACATTTCGGCGGCGCGCGAGAAGGGCGGCGGCGGCGACCAGACGGCGGCGGCGGCGACCGGCAGGCGGCGGCGGCGGCAAGCACCGGCAGGCGGCAGGCGACGGCGGCGAGCACCGGCAGGCGACGGCGGCGGCGAGCACCGGCAGGCGGCGACGGCGGCGGCGGCGGCGAGGACCGGAAGGCGGTGACCAAACGGCGGCGCAGACGGCGACGGCGGCGACCGGCAGGCGGCGGCGGCGGCGGCGGCGGCGGCGGCGAGCACCGGCAGGCGGCGACGGCGAGCCCCGGCAGGCGGCGACGGCGGCGACGGCGAGGAGGGCCGGACGGCGAGCAGTATGGACGGCAAGCAGACGACACGGCAAGGAAACGGCGGGAAGCTTCCACGTCGAAGGTGCACCCTGAGAGTAGCCCAGGCAGTGAAACTCTTCGATGAAGAAGAGAGGGAATCCAACCCTCGAATGTCTGTGAACACATAGTACAATGAAATTACTTATCTTCAGTAGTTTGTAGGACTGCAGCTGCGGCTATGAACTGACAATCTCGTAACATGGAATACCATGAACTAATACAACATATTCTGATGGGCCCTCCTCAGAGAATCAATGAAAACATTAAAGAACTGGCTGAGGACCTATTATGAAAGTGCGTCTGCCTAGGTTGAAATCTAGCTAAGAAGTGAACGAGGCACACTCCAGTTCCGTCGAGTTGCACAGCCCGCTAGAGTGCGCTGTGCTCGGCAGACGACGGGCTGCCAGCCTTGTGTTGACGCGGCGTTGCAGTAGTATCTGTGGCAATGATACTACAGGTTTCGCTTGGGAAAGGTGTCATAATGCCGTTGTACCCTCTCCTGAGGCGAAATGGCTCACAACTGCTTTAACTGGTCCTTGTCATCGCGGATACTGGTTCTGGGGCAGACTTTACGTCTGAGATGGCCCCTAACTGAGGGAGCAGATATGCAGAACTTTCTGGCCACATGAGTACCTCCGCATCACGCAGACAGCTCATGCAGACATGGCTTATGTGGACGTTCGGTGACCGGTTGAAAAATCACACCACGATGTCGCATGGGAGGTAACACGAGGACGCAGGATGTTCGTGATGTACCGTTGTGCCATCACAGTTCTCTCAATCACTACCAGCCGTGACCTGAAGCTATGCCCGATAGCTCCCCACATCACGCCCCTAGGTGTAAAACCGCTATGTCTCTTCAAAACGTTCTGAAAATGGAACCTCGTGCTAGGTCGCAGCCATACTCGTCGACGATGGCTCATGTGGGGAGATACAGAGCTGTGATTCGTCACTCTATAAAATGCGGCGCCATTCATCAGCAGCCCATGATTCCCAGTCACTACAGCACTCAAATTGCAGCCGTTTCTGTCGTAGTGTTACCTGAACCTACTTGTGTTTGTTGTGGTCTTCAGTCCTGAGACTGGTTTGATGCAGCTCTCCATGCTACTCTATCCTGTGCAAGCTTCTTCATCTCCCAGTACTTACTGCAAATTACATTCTTCTGAATCTGCTCTGTGTATTCATCTCTTGGTCTCCCTCTACGATTTTTACCCTCCACGCTGCCCTCCAATGCTGAATTTGTGATCCCTTGATGCCTCAGAACATGTCCTACCAACCGGTCCCTTCTTCTTGTTAAGTTGTGCCACAAACTCCTCTTGTCCCCAATTCTATTCAATACCTCCTCATTAGCTATGTGATCTACCCATCTAATCTTCAGTATCCTTCTGTAACACCACATTTCGAAAGCTTCTATTCTCTTCTTGTCCAAACTATTTATAGTCCACGTTTCACTTCCATACATGGCTACACTCCATACAAAAACTTTCAGAAACGACTTCCTGACACTTAAATCTATACTCGATGTTAACAAATTTCTCTTCTTCAGAAACGTTTTCCTTACCATTACCAGTCTACATTTGATATCCTCTCTACTTCGACCATCATCAGTTATTTTGCTCCCCAAATAGCAAAACTCCTTTACTACTTTAAGTGTCTCATTTCCTAATCTAATTCCCCCAGCATCACCAGACTTAATACGACTACATTCCATTATCCTCGTTTGGCTTTTGTTGATGTTCATCTTATAGCCTCCTTTCAAGGAACTGTCCATTCCGTTCAACTGCTCTACCAAGTCCTTTGCTGTCTCTGACAGAATTACAATGTCATCGGCGAACCTCAAAGTTTTTATTTCTTCTCCGTGGATTTTAATACCTACTCCGAATTTTTCTTTTGTTTCCTTTATTGCTTTCTCAATATACAGATTGAATGACGTCGAGGAGAGGCTACAATCCTGTCTCACTCCCTTCCCAACCACTGCTTCCCTTTCATGCCCCTCGACTCCTATAACTGCCATCTGGTTTCTGTACAAATTGTAAATAGCCTTTCGCTCCCTGTATTTTACCCCTGCCACCTACAGAATTTGAAAGACAGTATTCCAGTCAACACTGTCAAAAGCTTTCTCTAAGTCTACAAATGCTACAAACCTAGGTTTGCCTTTCCTTAATCTTTCTTCTAAGATAAGTCGTAGGGTCAGTATTGCCTCACGTGTTCCAATATTTCTACGGAATCCAAACTGATCTTCCCCGAGGTCGGCTTCTACCAGTTTTTCCATTCGTCTGTAAAGAATTCGTGTTAGTATTTTGTAGCTGTGACTTATTAAACTGATAGTTTGGTAATTTTCACATCTGTCAACACCTGCTTTCTTTGGGATTGGAATCATTATATTCTTCTTGAAGTCTGAGGGTATTTCACCTGTCTCATACATCTTGCTCACCAGATGGTATAGTTTTGTCAGGACTGTCTCTCCGAGGCCGTCAATAGTTCTAATGGAATGTTGTCTACTCCCGGGGCCTTGTTTCGACACAGGTCTTTCAGTGCTCTGTCAAACTCTTCACGTAGTATCGTATCTCCCATTTCATCTTCATCTACATCCTCTTCCATTTCCATAATATTGTCCTCAAGTACATCAACCTTGTATAGACCCTCTATATACTCCTTCCAGCTTTCTGCTTTCCCTTCTTTGCTTAGAACTGGGTTTCCATCTGAGCTCTTGATATTCATGCAAGTGGTTCTCTTCTCTGCAAAGGTCTCTTTAATTTTCCTGTAGGCATTATCTATCTTACCCCTAGTGAGATAAGCCTCTACATCCTTACATTTGTGCTCTAGCCATCCCTGCTTAGCCAATTTGCACTTCCTGTCGATCTCATTTTTGAGACGTTTGTATTCCTTTTTGCCTGCTTCATTTACTGCATTTTTATGTTTTCTCCTTTCATCAATTAAATTCAATATTTCTTCTGTTACCCAGGGATTTCTACTAGCCCTCGTCCTTTTATCTACTTGATCCTCTGCTGCCTTCACTACTGCATCCCTCAGAGCTACCCATTCTTCTTCTACTGTATTTCTTTCCCCCATTCCTTTCAATTGTTCCCTTATGCTCTCCCTGAAACTCTCTACAAACTCTGATTTAGTCAGTTTATCCAGGTCCCATCTCCTTAAATGCCCACCTTTTTGCAGTTCCTTCAGTTTTAATCTACAGTTCATAACCAATAGATTGTGGTCAGAGTCCACATCTGCCCCTGGAAATGTCTAAAAATTTAAAACCTGGTTCCTAAATCTCTGTCTTACCATTATATAATCTATCTGATACCTTCTAATATTTCCAGGATTGTTCCATGTATACAACCTTCGTTTATGATTCTTGAACCAAGTGTTAGCTACGATTAAGCTATGCTCTGTGCAAAATTCTGCCAGACGGCTTCCTCTTTCATTTCTTACTCCCAATCCGTATTCACCTACTATGTTTCCTTCTCTCCCTTTTCCTACTCTCGAATTCCAGTCACCCATGACCATTTAACTTTCGTCTCTCTTCACTACCTGAATAATTTCTTTTATCTCATCATACATTTCATCAATTTCTTCATCATCTGCAAAGCTAGTTGGCATATAAACTTGTACTACTGTAGTAGGCGTGGGCTTCGTGTCTATCTTCGCCACAATAATGTGTACACTATGCTGTTTGTAGTAGCTTACCCGCACTCCTATTTTTTTTATTCATTATTAAACCAACTCCTGCATTACCCCTATTTGATTTTGTATTTATAACCCTGTATTCACCTGACCAAAGGTCTTGCTCCTCCTGCCACCGAACTTCACTAATTCCCACTATATCTTACTTTAACCTATCCATTTTCCTTTTTAAATTTTCTAACCTACCTGCCAGATTAAGGGATCTGACATTCCACGCTCCGATCCGTAGAACGCCAGTTTTCTTTCTCCTGATAACGACGTCCTCTTGAGTAGTCCCCGCCCAGAGATCCGAATGGGGGACTATTTTACCCACGGAATATTTTACCTAAGAGGACGTCATTATCATTTAACCATACAGTAAAGCTGCATGCCCTCGGGAAAAATTACGGCTGTAGTTTCCCCTTGCTTTCAGCCGTTCGCAGTACCAGCACAGCAAGGCCGTTTTGGTTAATGTTACAAGGCCAGATCAGTCAATCATCCAGACTGTTGCCCCTGCAACTACTGAAAAGGCTGCTGTCCCTCCTCAGGAACAACACGTTTGTCTGGCCTCTCAACAGATACCCCTCCGTTGTGGTTGCACCTACGGTACAGCCATCTGTATCGCTGAGGCACACAAGCCTCCCCACCAACGGTACGGTCCATGGTTCATGGGGGGCGGGGGGGGGGGGGGGGTTAACCTACTTACTGGACGATAATTCTTTATCCACTTGCTACAAGTCTCCGAATGATGGTGCCAAATGATACAGAATATTGCAGATGGTAGCAGGTACAAATGTGGAAGGTTACAATGTGCTTGGTGCGCAGTTCAACAATCTTCCCTTGTAGTAGTCAGACGCGATCAAGCAGAAGCTTACCCATGCAGCCCAACATTGCGTCTCTGTCACATCCAAATGCCCAAAAATGTAGGTATTGTACGATCCAACCAGTCAACCAAATGAAGACCGTCAATGATGTGCCTTTCAGATTGGTAGGTGCTGATAGCGCTGTCTCACACAAACACGCGCTACCTCCGTGGCCTTCACACTGATCACTCAGCATCTGACGCTGTTCACGGACCTTGTATAACCTACCAGTGCTGGTAACAACACCGAACTTGAACAACACTAATGCAATCTCGATGGCCTTTCTACCTGTCACAGACAATTGTATCATTGAAAGGTGGCTACACTGAGCCACAGCGGCAGAGATTGCGCCAAAGAGTATTATTCAGCCGCCTCCACTGGCAGTGCTTGTCGAGAACTCGTAGTAGTCAGTGCTTGCTGAGATGTCGTAGTGAAGAGTTCTTGTCGAGAAGTCGTGGTGGAGAGTGCTTGTTGAGATGTGGTAGTAGTGAGTCGGTGTTGATATGTTGTAGTAGGGAGTGCTTGTTCCATGTTTATGCAGTTGTTTGATGGGCTAGACAGCAGATGTTGTTCGAATGGAGATATTGTAATGATCAGAGTGCTTTTCGTCAATATATATGAAGGTAAAATATTCCCTTTTTTTTCATTATTTCCATGTCTTAAATAATGCGTCATTACAGGTTCAGTCAACAAAGCATCTGGCTTGTGTTCTTGTATTAGAGTGTAATTCTGGTTTTCTTGCGCAATTATAGTATTTCTATTTTTTTAATTACTTCAGTAGAAATGATATTTAAAATTTCTTGTCTTGTTCAAGAAGAACCGTGCCAGATGTGTACGTTGAATCACACTCCCACACACAGAACAATTACACTTGTGTTTTGGTTGCGTTGGTTTTATAGCTGCTGGGGACTTAATTAATTAATTGTGTTAACGGGAAATTTCATTCCTTTCTTTGTTGTTATTCTATGCAGTCAGATTGCGTACTAAAACTAGTCAGGGCCAACCGTTTACGGGACTTCGTAATCGGACATACAGCTACTAAAAAAAAAAATAAAAAAAATATTTGCATTAAAATAATAATTAAGCCTCCATGCACGTGGCGACCGCTGCTTCGGATCGTCCCTTGGAATTCTTCTGATTGTAAAAATAGTAGACAGTAGTATTGTTGTAGTAATTTGTAGTTTAGTAATTGTAGTCTATATTGCATGTGTAGATTTGGTAATTGTCATTCTTCTAATGGTATTTTTTGTTTGTTTGTAGAATTTAATTTTTGTTATCTTGTCTATGGGTTTGACAATTTAGTGCAATTATTTCAATTGTTCGTTAATCGTGTTTGAGGGAAACATTTCGTGTGAATGGTATTGTTGAAAATAAGGGGTCATTGTGTATAATTTTCGTACAGTGACGAGTTTTGTACATTTTGCAAATGATTACGCGATCGATGAAAAAGGCAAAAATGATGAATAGTGAGAATGACGAAATTGTTAACATGGCGAACTCGCCAACACAGGAGAACAGTATGATGAATGATGAAGTTGAAAACAGTTTAATAAGTCGAGAAGATACTCCGGAACCGTTTCAAAATTTTTCTCAATCAGAAAATTCACAGAATACGAGATTAATGACAGAAGATTCTGGAACAGTATCGAACACAGATAGCTTTACAGCTATGACGGAAGAAGTTGGTTTTACGGGAAATGTTAGGAGCGAAAATAATTTTGAACCAGTCAATATGGAGCAGTTGATGAGTGCAATATTAAATTTGGGATCTGAATTAAAAACAGTGGGATCACATATAGGAAGAATTAACACGAAGATGGAAACTTTGACAATACGGTTAGGCTCACAAATAGGAACAATTAAAACCGAGATGGAAACAATGGAAACACAGTTAGGCTCACAAATAGGGACATGTTTCAAAAACATGAAAGATGAATCAAAGAAAGAAATTAGAGAAGAAGTACAACCGATTTTGAATGCTCACAATAATAGATTAATTGCAGTAGAGATTAGACAAAAGGAACAGGATAGAGAACAGGAAGAAAGAGATCGCGTGATAGTACAAAAATTTTCAGAGTTAAATTTACAACGTGCACACGATAAGGAAGAAATATTTGAGAGAATCGAGGAATCCGTACCAAATGACAGATTAAATAACCTAACACAACAATATGAACAGTTAACTACCAAATGTGTCAATACTGAAACCCGAGTCGCGACACTTACGGAAGAGGTAAATAAACAGAAAGAACAATTAGGTGACTTATCGGAAAGAGTTGAGGAGATTTCAGATAAATTGACAAGTCTTAGTTTAAATGGGGACAGAGATTCAGATGATACAGCACCATTGCCATTTGCAGAAACCAAAGAGTACCAGAACATAAATAAGCATGTTGAAAATCAGGAAAAATTTAATGAACGCGTCAAAAGGGAATTTGAGGCATTACGAAAGCAAGTCAAACAAATTGAAGGCGAAATCGTAGGAAAAGAGAGCAGAAGAAATTTAGAATCACAGATAGCAGAGGGCTTTGAAGAAAATAATTTGTTTCATTTACGGGATGCAACAAGAGAGCGCCAGGCGCGTGAACTTGACAATAATCGACATTCGGACTGGAACAGTCGCGGTAGGTCTTTGTCGCCACGAGGCGAAAACTTTGACTATAAACACTTTTTGACTGTTTGGAAGTTTAAGATCTTTCGCAATTCTAAGAATGACATACATCCATGTTCATGGTTAGATCAATTTACGTACGCACTTCCACCAAATTGGCCACTAAGTCACAAACTGGAAATTATGTGCGGCTATTAAAGTTCTCAGGGGATTCACTACTCTAAGTGAATATGTGCCGTAGCGTGCATAGGGCCCCGAGCTGTAGTGGTGCTATTTCCCTTTTAGTTTTCTGCACCGCTGCCTACTCTTTCACTATTCTTTGCATCTGTCAAAACAACTCTTCTACTATCAATCTATCTAGAGAATCGTTAAAGAATAACCGGATATGACTAATTTACCCAAAAGTGATTTCGGAAATTACCGTTTGGACTTACTGTACCTTCAGCAGCATTCATTCGTAGTTTAAACGAAATTTTCCCTGTTCATCTTCGTGACAATATTACTTTATATGTTGACGATATTCTTATTGCTAAACATTCTTGGAGTGAGCACAACAAAATTTTGGATTCATTATTACGTATCTTAGCAAGAGTTGGCATTACAGTGAACTTGGAAAAATCTGAATTTGGTCGTTCTCAGGTGAAATTTCTTGGTCACATTATTTCTACAGAAGGTATTCTTCCTGATCCAGAAAAACTAGACGCTATTCGTAATTATGCTGTTCCTACCACAAAACGTGATGTTCGTAGTTTCCTTGGAGTCTGTAATTTCCTTAGACGCTTTGTTAGATTGGACAATTTGGCCACACCTCGTTTTTCCGAACTATCTGGAAAGTTCTTTTTAAATGAAAATCGGTCGACAACTCTGTTTGGTTAGTTTGTATTCCTGATGAGTGGGTTAATAAACTGATTTGGTATACGCATTTCAGTTATGCACACTTTGGTCCCAGAAAATGCTTTCATAAATTACGGGAAAATTGCTACTTCAGTAATATGGAAAAACGTATTCGATCTGTTCTTGCCAAATGCAAATTATGTCAAAAGGCTAAGCCGCCAACTATTTCTCACAGAGCACCGTTGTTTCCTATCATTCCAGCGAAATTAAAGGAGATGGCTGCAGTCGATTTGTTCGGTCCAGTGGTTCGTTCTACTAATGGTTTTGCGTACAATTTCGTAGCAGTGGAATTAACATCAAAATATGTGTGTCTTACACCTTTACGCAAAGCAACAGCTCGTTCAGTATCTAATGGTTTCATCAAACATTTTCTTAAGGAAGTGGGTGATGTTGATAAGGTTATATCAGATAATGGATCACAGTTTCGTTCTAAAATTTGGCTTCGTACTCTACGGCGTCGTAAGATTAAACCAATTATCATTTCACTTTTTCACCCTCAATCTAACGCTTCAGAGAGATGGATGAAGGAAATCAATAAATTGTGTCGTCTTTATTGTCATCAGAATCACAGAACGTGGGATCAGTATCTTCATATTTTTCAAAACATTCTGAATGAACTCCCTAATGACTCAACTTCTTTACCGCCTATTCTGATATTAAAAAACAAAGCACCGACAAATCGCATTTCTGAAATCGTTCCTTTTCCGCCTGCATGGTAACTGCGGCATTCTGAAGTTGTGAACCTGGCTCTACGAAATATTGCATCTGCGGCTGCTAGAAGAAAGAAATCAGCTAAACATCCTGGTCGTTTAAAAACCTTGTCAGTTCGTCAAAAGGTGTTAATTAAGTCTCATCGTTTGTCTCACAAAGGAAAAGGCTTGTGTCGCAAAGTTTTTCTGCTTTATAACGGTCCATGTAGAGTTCGCAAAATTATTCATGATAACACTGTCGAAGTAGAAACTCTTAAATCTCGGCGCTCTAAGAGAATACATCATATATCGAACGTTAAAATTTTTGTGGAACGACATACTTTAGAGAAACTAACAGTTACATGTAAACATGCAGAGAATACAAGGATACCGCGCTGTGTTTTGGCGGCGGCACATACTCAAAGCAACAGTCAAGTCTGCGCGCCGCACAAGGCAGTCGTTGACCGCAAACAATTACTTCCTACGTCACGCGCCTACAGCTGATCGAGCTCTCAGTGCGAACGCACTGACAGCCGTAAACAAATACACAGCCTAATTTCTCTGACTAAATTCAGTATAAAGCTATAGTGACTTGATAAATTATGTTATTGACGTTCAGTATTTTTCAGGATACGGTTGTATAAAATATTTAAGAACTTCAGGTAAATTCTGTGTGTCTCCGACGTTAAGAGGACTTGCTATCGAGAAAATTTCAGGAAGAATGTAATTTCCAAGAAGAAACTAATAAACTAAAAAGGTAACGATTAATTGAGTTTATTTTTCAAGTAACATATTTCCGCTTAGGTACGTACTTTAGACGTAATTTGCTGCTCGCGATTACGTGCTTCAGACTTTGTGCTAAATTTTATGTTCTATGAATTTACTTGTGAAGCGACGTGCTTGCGTACATTTGCTGATTTTTGTCAATGTTTTATTAATGAACAGGGTTGTTATTTGTATATGTTATGCATTGCTTGGCTGCTATGCTTTTTCACTGATGTCACTTTTTTTTATGTGCCTGCTGTGCTTATTTATTTAAATTATAATTGTCACCTGATTAATTGTGCTGACTATGGTTATGTGTGTAAGTTATGCTTTGTGATTTATCTGTTTGCGCCTTCATGTTTACTTATTAAGATTACATATGAACATTTATTTGCTTATGCTGATATGATGCTAATGACCTGTTTATTATGTTAGATAACATATTTGCTGCCTTGCTTATGGATTGCATATTTACACATTTCTGTTTTGTTGTCATAACTACTATTTAATTTGGTATATAGAAATGCTGATATACTGTGTACAAACATAGAGTTTAGGTCACACTATGGTATTAATTATAGATTATTCGCTTGGCAGAGCCTTGTTGTAAGAATTGTGCTGCATCCACTTGTTGACATTCTGTTCTCCACTGGTATATTTACTCGCTATTGCTTGTTTTGCTTACGCTCAGAGCCTTATATTTTTAAGATAAGAAAATGAACTGCTATAATTCGACGAACGACATTAGTACAAGAAACTTCATAGAAGTCACATGAGCTGAGGTTTTATGGAAGCTGTATAAATTTATGCTAATAGGAAGGAAGCTAACGACATGACATACCAACACTAGGGTTAGACCATTGACAGTTATTACACTGCATTCTTCGTGAGCAATTGAAATAGTAAGTGACACTTGACACAAAAAATACTCCACATGTTCGCTTCTGCCATGATTCTTGAAGTGGTGTACACACTGTGAAATATTATGATCATTCACACTCCGTAATCGTACTTAATTACTGAGAGTTATTCAAACTGAAGGCTGTTAGAGGTCATGTATGCATTTCTTTTGTTTAATGATGGACAAGGTAACCAAAATGTATTTTATAATTCATAATGAGTAGAAGATTTGGCTCAGGTGGACTACACAGAGGTTGTGTGTGGACATTGTGTCTTCGGATTGTATGGGATGATGAACTGAAGTTTGCACTAGGATTTTATCTGTACTTGTTCGAGGAGACTGACTAGAGGAAAGAGTTGTTATGGAAGTGAAATGATATTGGTGCTAAGGTTTATATGTATCGACGTATTGAAGAGGTATTATTGAGGTATTGAGATTATGTGATGTTGATGATTATTGGAGTGTTGGTGGACAAGAGGTAAGGTAAATGATATTGATGATAAGGTTTATATGTATCGACGTAAGAGGTATTATTGAAGTATTAAGATTATGTGATGCTAATGATTATTGGAGTTTTGGTGGATAAGAGGTAAAGTAAGTGAGGAGCATATTTTTTTTGTTGGTTTTATGGAACAAGGAGGATGAAGATAGCAGACTAGAACACTAAAGTGGAAGGAAGATTGTCTACACACACTTTTTTTTTTTTTTTTTTTTTTTTTTTTTTTTTTTTTTTTTTTTTGTGAGAGGAAGTAATTGCATATCTTGGCTCACTGACAGTTGTTCAGCAACCGTACATTTTGATCTGGCTTGGCAAACATTGGTCTTGAATGATGACTATGACGTTGACTAACTATTATTGACTGTTATACATTGCTGCCACTACTACTTGATACACATGATGAACATCAAATTTTGACAGAATTGCATTTACACAGTTAACACTATTCAATTACACAGTAGTACTTAATGTGGATGAAAGATGAGTGAGTGTGTTTTGTGTGTTTTCCCTTCCTAATCCCAGATAAGTGGTACCGACTTATCTCCTAAATATTATTTTACTTGCTTGTTGTGGCTTGCACTGACACCCATAAATATTATAGGTTTACTGATATTTGTGAATTCGTAATAGTTAATATGACAATTATCTGATATCATTTGTGTGTTTCTTATAATTTGTATGTTTGGTGTAAGAATATTGATAATAATTTTGTAAAAGCAATTGTGTGTGCATTCAAACTGTTGTTCACACCTGCACCTGTTCAACATTGATGTGTGACACTTAGAAATGTTTAATTTCTGCTGATGAACTGTGTGATTAGTGATAGTGAATATTACGGACTGTTACCTGCACTTTTTCAACATAATGGGTGCCACTTAGAAATGATTAATTTCTGCTGATGAACTGTGTGATTAGTGATAGTGAATATTATGGACTGTTATTTGCACTTTTTCTACATGATTGGTGCCGCTAGGACTTGTTTAATTTCTGTTGGTAAACTCTGATGAACAGTGTAATTAGTGATAGTGAATATTATGGACTGTTACGTGCACCTGTTCAACATTGCTGGGTGCCACTAATGGAACTGCTTCTACTGAAATGATGTCACTTGTTGGTGTCTGCACCTGTCTTCATTGCTAGGTGCCACTGATGAACTGCTTCTACTGACATAATGTCACTTGTTGGTGTCTGCACCTGCTCAACATTGCTGGGTGCCACTGATGAACTGCTTCTACTGAAATAATGTCACTTGTTGGTGTCTGCACCTGTTCAACATTGCTGGGTGCCACTAATGGAATTGCTTCTACTGAAATGATGTCACTTGTTGGTGTCTGCACCTGTCCAACATTACTGAGTGCCACTGATGGACTGCATCTATTGAAATAATGTCACTTGTTAGTGTCTGCAACTGTTCAACATTGCTGGGTGCCACTAATGGAACTGTTTCTGCTGAATGATGTCACTTGTTGGTGTCTGCACCTGTTCATTAATGCTGGGTGCCACTAATGGAACTGCTTCTACTGACATAATGTCACTTGTTGGTGTCTGCACCTGTTCAACATTACTGGGTGCCACTGATGGAACTGCTTCTACTGAGATAATGTCACTTGTTGGTGTCTGCACCTGTTCAATATTGCTGGGTGCCACTAATGGAACTGCTTCTACTGACATAATGTCACTTATTGGTCTCTGCACCTGTTCAACATTGCTGGGTGCTACTGATGGAACTGCTTTTACTAAAATGATGTCACTTGTTGGTGTCTGCACCTGTTGACATTGCTGGGTGCTACTGCTGGAACTAATCATTGAAAGCATTTTGTGTGAACATTTGTATAAACTGATTTTTTGTGTATTGTGTGAACTATTATGTAAAGTCACATGTATGAAAGAAGTTGTATTGCTTACTGTATTTCATATATTAGATTATTGAAAGGTCAGTGCAAAGCCAAAAATTTTATCTAATTATGTGATATTTACGTATTAATATTATCTTTTATTTTTATCTGTATTTTTGTGGACGAATTTGGTGGTATTTTCACCACCAATGCTGGCAAAAATACCATCAAATTCTGGACCGTGGAGGAAGGGCATATGAAAGGTGGATACACTGAGCCACAGCGGCAGAGATTGCGCCAAAGAGTATTATTCAGCCGCCTCCACTGGCAGTGCTTGTCGAGAACTCGTAGTAGTCAGTGCTTGCTGAGATGTCGTAGTGAAGAGTTCTTGTCGAGAAGTCGTGGTGGAGAGTGCTTGTTGAGATGTGGTAGTAGTGAGTCGGTGTTGATATGTTGTAGTAGGGAGTGCTTGTTCCATGTTTATGCAGTTGTTTGATGGGCTAGACAGCAGATGTTGTTCGAATGGAGATATTGTAATGATCAGAGTGCTTTTCGTCAATATATATGAAGGTAAAATATTCCCTTTTTTTTCATTATTTCCATGTCTTAAATAATGCGTCATTACAGGTTCAGTCAACAAAGCATCTGGCTTGTGTTCTTGTATTAGAGTGTAATTCTGGTTTTCTTGCGCAATTATAGTATTTCTATTTTTTTAATTACTTCAGTAGAAATGATATTTAAAATTTCTTGTCTTGTTCAAGAAGAACCGTGCCAGATGTGTACGTTGAATCACACTCCCACACACAGAACAATTACACTTGTGTTTTGGTTGCGTTGGTTTTATAGCTGCTGGGGACTTAATTAATTAATTGTGTTAACGGGAAATTTCATTCCTTTCTTTGTTGTTATTCTATGCAGTCAGATTGCGTACTAAAACTAGTCAGGGCCAACCGTTTACGAGACTTCGTAATCGGACATACAGCGACTAAAAAAAAATAAAAAAATATTTGCATTAAAATAATAATTAAGCCCCCATGCATCATTTATATACCAGCTGATGGTGTGCGTGTACGATGTTACATTACATCCTGCCATGTGTTCTGGGTGCATCACTTTTTTTGTCAGGTAGTGAAGCTGGTCATTATTCACAGCCCATTTAGATCTCAGTCACTTATAGAAGATCGCATGGCAGTATATAAGATGAACATCAACAAAAGCAAAACGAGTATAATGAAACGTAGTCGAATTATATCAGGTGGTGCTGAGGGAATTAGATTAGGAAATGAGACAACGTAGTAAATGAGTTTTGTTATTTAGGAAACAAAATAACTGATGATGGTCGAAGTGGGGAGGATATAAAATGCAGACTGGCAACGGCAAGAAAAGAGTTTCTGAGGAAGAGAAATATGTTAACGTCGAGGATAGATTTAAGCGTCAGGAAGTCTTTTCTGAAGGTATTGGTACGGAATGTAGACACGAATGGGAGTGAGACATGGACGATAAGCAGTATATACAAGAAGAGAATAGAAGCTTTTGAAATGTGGTGCCTTGTTTAGCACGTACAGATTGTGTTCGGCGAGGGCTTCATTGATGATTCTCCCTCTATCATCTGTAGTGTTTGCATGCCAAAGGGTTGATTTCGCGTTGATATCAGCTGCGATGAGCATTTTTTCTCCTCTTGCATAGTCCGCCACCATTTTAATCCAATCCGCATATGGTTCTATGCCATGGGAGTATTGGGCGTACAGGGATGCTGTTATCCACGTATCGTTTCCTCTTTTCAGTTCTAATGTTGTTGCATGAGTGTTGGTTAGCTGGGTAATTTTAGTTATGGCTAGATGATGATGATGATGTTTGGTTTGTGGGGCGCTCAACTGCACGGTTATTATCGGCCGTACAAATTCCCAACCTTTTCTCAGCTCAGTCTCGCCACTTTCATGAATGATGATGAAATGATGAGGACAACACAAACACCCAGTCATCTCTAGCCAGGTGAAAATCCCCGACCCCGACGGGAATCGAACCCGGGACCGCGTGACCACGAGCTGCGGACAGTTATGGTTAGATCTGCTGGTTTTACTATCATGGCTGCCACCGATTGTGTATCTCCTGTTACCACTGTACTGTTACCTAGGATACGTATAAGTGTGCTGTTTCTTGAGTATAGTTCCTGCAAACGTGTTATATCAACGCATGTCTCCTCCGTTGTCTTAGGAAACTCGTTGCTCACCATGATGCCATTCAACATTTTTAACTGTATTATATTCAGTTCTCGTCTCTATTCATATTGGATTTTAGCGATCAGTCTGTCGTACAGCATGTTATATGTTGGGCACTCTGAGCTTTATTGCAGACTTTGTTTCTTCTTTTACATGGGATGCAGCTTTTGTATGTCCCTTCCCCCCACACTTGGCGCAGGTTATTTGTTCGTCATCACAATATTTGGTTGTGTGGCCTAACCCACAGCATTTAAAAAATTTGTTCACTGCCTTGTAGTCCTTCATATACAGTGCCAGGAAATTTATAAAAACTCGAATTTGACCTTCGCCCCTTCAGAGAATTCTTCTTCAGAGATATTTTCTTCTACATTTAATTTATAAAGCTGAGAGAGAAATTCACTCTCCCTTACTGTTGTTGTGACCCCATAAGTTATAAGAAGTGGTCGTCGTTTTTCGGTTTCTTCACACCTGATGTGTTGTATCGTTTCTGCCTTTGCCTGTACCTTTTTGCAGTCCTCTTCGGTTGCTCCCAGAGTACTTCGTGGTGGGTCAATTTTGGAGTGCTTCTGGTAACGTTTCTCCAGATGTTGCAAGAACATCCTAATTTAGCAGGCCGGAAAACCCTTGGATAAAGCATGCTGATGTGTAAAAGCCTCTCATCACTTTAACACGCGGAAACAGTTTTTATACAGAGGAAACTGAATTCTTAAACTGCGCGTCGTAGTAGAGCATAGTTTTTAGTGGCAAGGCAAACAGACGCATGCGATGTTTTAAGTACGGCACTCTTGGAATAGCTGACATCTTTCAGCTGCTCAAAAAATGTTCAAATGTGTGTGAATTCCTAAGGTACCGCCGGCCGCGGTGGTCTCGCGGTTCTAGGCGCGCAGTCCGGAACCGTGCGACTGCTACGGTCGCAGGTTCGAATCCTGCCTCGGGCATGGATGTGTGTGATGTCCTTAGGTTAGTTAGGTTTAAGTAGTTCTAAGTTATAGGGGACTGATGACCACAGCAGTTGTGTCCCATAGTGCTCAGAGCCATTTGAACCATTTGAACCTAAGGTACCAAACTGCTGAGGTCATCGGTCCCTAGACTTACACACTACTTAAACTAACCTATGCTAAGAGCAACACACACACACACACACACACACACACACACACACACCCATGCCCGAGAGAGGACTCGAACCTCCGGTGGGAGGGGCCGCGCAGTCAGTGACATGGCTCCTCTAACTTCGCGGGCACTCCGCGCCGCTCTTTCACCTGCCCACGTTCCTATTTTTGTATCAGTGTATGAGTAACTGTCATTGATGGTGTTTACTTGACTCCTCGTGCGAGTCTAAGAGTCTTACTCCTGCCTACATCGCCTGTCACAGAATAGCCGTTAAGCTCTGCATGGTAAATGAAGGGTGTCGGTTCAAACCTAGGAGGTAGAAAACGTTTCATCAGTGGAATCTGGTTTGTGAGAACGACAATAAAAATATGTATTATTAACCCCAGATAATCCACAATCTGTGCACAAAGTACGAGTATTTCGCAGTGATGTTCCCGTCAGTACGATTCAAACCAGTTTACCTTCATGAGAGATGTGTCACTCGATTATTTAAGACGCTACTGGAGGAAGTGTATGGCATCGAAAGACGACGGTAACGCCCAACAGTCTAGTGTGATGATACAATGTCGCTTTAGACAGCGGGTGATGCATGGGACTATCAGTGCTCGTATGGTGTATAGGACGATAGCGCCACGAAGTTTACTTCAGTTTGTAAGTACAAAATTAGGCTTGAATGTTGTTAATAGTCCCGATGGAATAATGCATGGAGAGCAGTGAGATGCATCTGCAGTTCCACAACAGTTGTTGGTTGGGATATGCAGTGTAGCGCCACCACGTTGCAGAAGTAGGTCTTGGGAGTCGTTCTTGGCCATGAGATAATTGTTGATAAATATAATCTGTTTTTAACCCTTAATAGGAATGTTCACATTAGCATATAGCATTCATAATGACTATCATGTGCGACTGAATGCATATTCTCTGCGTTTGGATTTTTTGACCACGCTACACTCGTGTTTTAAAGGTACTTTTTTGGTGCGACTAGGCAAATCGGTTTTTGCATATCACCGTGTGACGTGTCATTTGCTGTCAGATGGACACATACTTACATATGTGGGTACTGCTTATTTTTAATTTGCATTAATGGTTTTACTTAAAATTGTTATACGTTGATCACATCCGTTCACCGTGAATATACTTCTGACAAGCGACAAGCTATTATCCCCAGACACCACTATCTTTGTACTGCCAAGCTCACAGTCTGCGTTCACGTCCTTGTCTCAGTTTACCAACCACCACGCTGACTATTCGAACGATTCGCTTCAGTGTATATTGTCGATGAAGTTTTTATCTTTACATAAATGAAATTCTGTTTTTGTGCTCAACGTATGGCTCGTGTTTACATAGTATGCCGATGGATTACTGCAAACTACGTTACAGCATGGTACGACTTAGTGTTGTAGAGATAGTTTTAACATTTCCTGTAAGTACTACTTACGTTTTCAGCGTAACCGTTCTGTTAGTTTATTTTTACTTAGCGACCTACACGGGCTTCGTACGGGTGGCACTAAGTGTAAGGATAGGCCGGCCGCTGTGACCGAGAGTTTCTCGGCGCTTCAGTCCAGAACCGAGCTATTGCCAAGGTCGCGTGTTCGAGTTCTGCCTCGGGCATGGATGTGTGTGATGTCCGTAGGTTAGTTAGGTTTAAGTAGTTCTAAGTCTAGGGGGCTGATGACATCAGATGTTAAGTCCCATAGTGCTCAGAGCCATTTGACCCATTTGTAAGGATAGTCGGGTGACTTATTTATAATACACTTGTGTCCAAAGCTTAAGATCGAAAGTAATATTCACATGATAGGTCACAGGGAAGTTACAAATCTCGATGATACTTGGACCACACGCAGAGAGATCTGCTACGTTACAAAGGGCGAGACATGGTTCTTAATAAGTCGAGTTATCACCGCGGACGCAATACACGCTCTGCAACGTGTTGCCATGTTGGTCACAAGATTAGTAAGGAGTTGTTGTCATAGCTCATTCCATTCCTTAACCATCGCGGCTGTTAACTGCTGAACAGCCGTTGATGTGTGTGGAGGTGCTGAGGTACGTCCCCTTAAACCCATGCCACACGTACTCGGCGCTATTTCAGTCGAGGGAAGGGACAGGTCAGTCCACTCACCGAATATCCTCTCGTTACAAGGCCTTTATCTGCGCTGTTCGAGAATCGTCACCCACAAAATAAAAGAAGCCGGGACGGAACGTGCCTCTGAATAGACGCGCCGGCCGTTGTGGACGAGCGGTTCTAGGCGTTTCAGTCAGGAACCGCGCTGTTGCTACTATCGCAGGTTCGAATCCTGCCTAGGACATGGATGTGTGTGCTGTCCTTAGTTAGGTTTAAGTAGTTCTAAGTCTAAGGGACCGATGATCTCCGATCTTAAGTCCCTTAGTGCTCAGAGCCATTTGAACCATTTGAACACACAGACATGGGAGAGCATTACATTGTCACATTAATGTCGATTTGTGAGTGAACCGCGTTTATTGATTTTGAGGGCAGCATGCCCATCCAACGTCATGCCTCCCAACACCACAACACCTGGATCACCGAAACGATCATGTTCGCAAAGTTCCTGGATGTATTACGTGTTCCCTTCCACTAGCCGTATGAGGCTGCGTCCATAATCACTTCTCAGGTTCAAGAGGCTCTCATTCGAGAAGCGCACGTAACCAAATTCCTCGCTGTTCATGTTCCTATGTTCTTGGCACTAACATAGACGGTGCTGTCAATGTGCGAGTCTCAATGGAACACAAAGTACTAATCGGCCGACAATCGTTCCACCTCCGTGCAATCAACATGCCATTATGGCGCATGAGATTGTGTGCCTAGTAATTCTGTTAAATGTGGTTACAATTACACCCGCTTTTTGTGCCATACGTCTGTACGCGAGATTTCCACACTCCTAAACATCCCTATGTCCACTGTTTCCGATGTGATAGTGAAGTGAAAACGTGAAGGGGCACGTACAGCACAAATTCGTACAGGCAGACCTCGTCTGTTGACTGACATAGACCGCCGACAGTAGAAGAGGGTCGCAATGTATAATAGGCAGACAGCTATCCAGACCATCACACAGGAATTCCAAACTGCATCAGGATCCACTGCAAGTACCTTGTCAATTAGGCCGGAGGTAAGAAATCTTGGATTTCATGGTAAAGCGGCTGCTCATAAGCCACACATCTCGCCGGTAAATGCCAAACGACACCTCGTTTGGTGTAAGGAGCGTAAACATTGGACGATTGAACAGTGGAAAAACATCGTGTGGAGTGACGAATCACGGTACACAATGTGGCGATCCGATGGGAGGGCGTGGGTATGGCGAATGCCCGGTGAACGTCGTATGCCAGCGTGTGTAGCGCCAACAGTAAAATTCGACGGTGGTGTTATGGTGTGGTCGTGTTTTTCATGCAGGGGGCTTGCACCCGTTGTTGTATTTGCGTGGCACTATCACAGCACAGGCCTACATTGATGTTTTAAGCACCTTCTTGCTTCCCACTGTTGAAGAGCAATTCGGGGATGGCGATTGCATCTTTCTCCACGATCAAGCACCTGTTCATAATTCACGGCCTGTGGCGGAGTGGTTACAAGACAATAACGTTTCTGTAATGGAATGGCCTGCACGAGTGCTGACCTGAATCCTATAGAACACCTTTGGGATGTTTTGGAGCGCCGACTTGGTGCCAGGCCTCACCGAGCGATATCGATAACTCCCCTCAGTGCAGCACTCCGTGAAGAATGGGCTGCCATTCCCCAAGAAACCTTCCAGCACCTGATTAAACGTATGGCTGCGAGAATGGAAGCTGTCATCAAGGCTGTGGGCCATATTGAATTCCAGCGTTACCGATGGAGGGCGCCACGAACTGGTAAGACATTTTCAGACCGGTGTCCGGATACTTTGTAACACATAGTGTAGGACCCGTCTTGCCCGTTGCACAATGTAGCTGTCCTCTGCTGCTACATTCAACCATATTCTCTCCTTCTGCCAGCAGTGCCTGTGTTTCGAGATGCTCCATAAGCACAAGAAACTATGCTGTGAGGAGTGCCAAAATCCTGGTGTGCACTAGTCACACTTTTCTCTCCTCCCGGTTTCCGGATGATTCTTCCCCATCTGAAATCATCCAAACGTTATCTTCGGGCCATGTTGCAATGAAGGGCACCACCACATAACTGATCACTGATCGACACACACTGTCCTTTTCTGGCACTGCCTCGTGTTGCGATGCAGCCCTATTTGACGATGTAGTCAAGCTGAACTTCAGTCCATATAGCGTCCACTTTTATGTGCAGGACGGGGAGACCTCCAGCAACATACCCCCACACTTTCTCTCGAATAGTTAATACGTTATGTTACTTTACCTATTCCGTTCTTATCTTCGGATGAGTAGTTCATGTAGTGATACCCACAAAGCTTCGACGTGAATTTGTGAAAATCGTATCAAAATTTCTACAGTAGTTCCTGAGATTAGTTACAATATACAGACAGAAGAACGTGGTGGGTAACTATTTCATAATAAGTGTAGGTGCCAACATATTTCACACGATGACAATCTTTGCTTTCCCTATACTTTGACAAAATGTCAAAATTGCAGTCGCAATAAATATTTTTAACTACCATAAGCGGTACGGGTACATTGAAGAATGTGAAATATTGTTGACCTGGCAAGTAAGGACGAGTCTTTTTAGTCAAACATACTTAAATATTGACGGTCTAGAAATAACCTTTCCATTAGTAGGAATACGGTTTCAAACTACAAATAGTGTTAGTTGGGTAAAAAGAGGGAAGTCAAAGGATTCCAAGCAGAGTTAATAAGTTTGAAGCTGCAACAATTTTTATTTGAAATCCCTCAGTTTAGAATTCCTAGTGGACCGTTCTGGTCCTGCAAATATTCTGATTTTTTAAACTCCAGTCGTCTTATTCTGTACTTCAAAGTAAGACCAGAGTTAAACGTCACGTCGACGCCGGAGTCATTACAAGCGGAGCTCGAACTCTGAGTGGATAAAAATGGGGACGTTCGCCCCATTTCATATCGGTTCTTGGTACCGCCTTAGACACACTATGTGACGTGCTCAAGATGTTCACCACTAACCTTGTATTCGTATGCTGTCCGGTTCTATCTCTTTTTTATAGCCATTATCTAGCAGTTACACTAATTTAAAGATGGCTGTCGTTCGTTACATCAAACAATTTTACACTTCCTTATGACAAACCTGGTTTATTTACTCGAATCAAAAGCTTACCTTCACAGTACATTGAGTTATACGCGATACGTGTAAAATGCTGTCAAATGGAAACGAGGCACATGGAAGGGAAGAAAGTAAACTGCTTATTGTTTCGAAAGTAATCGCCATAACTGCTAGTACATTTGTCCCGCTGTGTAACAAGATGGTCCCTACCTTCATGGAAAAATGTTGTGGATACCTATGAAACCATGATTGTACCTAGGCATGCACTTCTTCATCCCAGTCTAAGTCGAAGCAGCATGGTGCCGTGTGGACCCACCCACGCAATGCCAACGTTGTTTCGAATACACTGCAGAAGTTTCGCTGGAATGCCCTCCCACATCCTGCATACAATCACGATCTCTCTCCACGCGATTTTCATATTTTTGGAGCCCTGAAGAAAGACTTGCCTGACCGTCGATCTGCTGTGGACAGAGGTGTCCACGCCTGGGTAGGCAACCGGAAATATTTTTCCATGAAAGCTCTAACCCTCTCGTCTCACACTGGCGATTACGTTTGATATTATAAACAGATTATTTTTTTCCACCTGTCTGGTTTTCATTTGGCTGTCCCTTTTCTTATTTAAAACTGCTAAAATAAAATAAAGTAAAAGAACATTCAGATATATCATCGACCAAATTTTCAAATCATGTGTTACGAGCCACATGTAGGGCACTATCGTTTGCAAGAATTATATCCTGTGCTGAACAGGTAAATAGACAGAAATGGGACTTTGTTCTACACACACAAAAACACGCACACACACACACACACACACACACACACATACACACACACGCACACACACACACACACACACACACACACATCCTATCCTCCGATGCGAAAACACCCCACTACTTGCTGTGAGTGGCTGGAAAATGTTCTCGCAGTTCCATACCATACATATTTCACGGGCATGACTGTCTGAGAGGCTTAACAACCTGCTTTCAGAAATTGGAAATGGTCGCCCTGAAAACACAGGATCTCTCTGCAAACGAGGGACTGTGATCCTGTCTAAGTAGATTTTTTTTTTTTTTTTTGCCAAAACATGGCCATGCTTACCATGAGGACGACGCCTTCCTAGTATAAAATCTTTTTTCGGGCAAGAGAGATTTGGAGTCGCTTATTGGCTCCTCTCAGGATGTGCAAAGTGGAGGCTTGCTCCTCCAGCATGGGAAACCCAGTGCTGTGTCTGGATTGGCTATCAGACCAACAAAACATTCAAGGAAAAATATTCAATGGGCAGAGGACAGTTGTATTTGTTTGTGCAAAATGGGGATGGTTTTATTCTTGCTAATTCCACTCCGATACTGAGGCTTGGAGAAGAGTGGTGGTGATTCTTTGCCTTCATCTTCTGGTGCTCCTCTGGTGGAGAGCTTCAGGTCTTTCCTTATGGGTGAGCGCGCGATCGCTACGGTCGCGGGTTCGAATCCTGCCTCGGGCATGGATGTGTGTGATGTCCTTATGTTTGTTAGGTTTAAGTAGTTCTAAGTTCCAGGGGACTGATGACATCAGAAGTTAAGTCCCATAGTGCTCAGAGCCATTTAGTGGGTGAGATGTGTGGTTTCTATCTTGTGGTGGACTAAGAGCCAGTGGCAGTTTCCAGCGTACCAACTGTGGAATTGCATATTATATTGGACATATCATGTTTCACGGGGGTGAACTTATTCGTCCTGAGTCGGCCATCTGACGTTTGACAATTCCAGCACACTTCGTCTTGCCGGTAAGTCAAATTGGTTTGGCCAGACCAGCGAACAGGTGCATGTCACATTGAAATCTACTGGATTTTCAAGGCTTTGATAGGGAAGTTTCCCGCGTTGTGATAATCAGAACGCCAGACCGCCCAGTTTTCCTGAGGCAAAATGGCTCACAACTGCTTTAACTGGTCCTTGTCATCGCGGATACTGGTTCTGGGGCAGACTTTACGCCTGAGATGGCCCCTAACTGATGGGGCAGATATGCAGAACTTTCTGGCCACATGAGTACCTCCGCATCACGCAGACAGCTCATGCAGACATGGCTTGTGTGGACGTTCGGTGACCGGTTGAAAAATCACACCACTATGTCGCATGGGAGGTAACACGAGGACGCAGGATGTTCGTGATGTACCGTTGTGCCATCATAGTTCTCTCAATCACTACCAGCCGTGACCTGAAGCTATGCCCGATAGCTCCCCACATCACGACCCTAGGTGTAAAACCGCTATGTCTCTTCAAAACGTTCTGAAAATGGAACCTCGTGCTAGGTCGCAGCCATACTTGTCGACGATGGCTCATGTGGGGAGATACAGAGCTGTGATTCGTCACTCTACAAAATGCGGCGCCATTCATCAGCAGCCCATGATTCCCAGTCACTACAGCACTCAAATTGCAGCCGTTTCTGTCGTAGTGTTACCTGAACCTACTTGTGTTTGTTGTGGTCTTCAGTCCTGAGACTGGTTTGATGCAGCTCTCCATGCTACTCTATCCTGTGCAAGCTTCTTCATCTCCCAGTACTTACTGCAACTTACATTCTTCTGAATCTCCTCTGTGTATTCATCTCTTGGTCCCCCTCTACCATTTTTACCCTCCACGCTGCCCTCCAATGCTGAATTTGTGATCCCTTGATGCCTCAGAACATGTCCTACCAACCGGTCCCTTCTTGTTAAGTTGTGCCACAAACTCCTCTTGTCCCCAATTCTATTCAATACCTCCTCATTAGCTATGTGATCTACCCATCTAGTCTTCAGTATCCTTCTGTAACACCACTTTCGAAAGCTTCTATTCTCTTCTTGTCCAAACTATTTATCGTCCACGTTTCACTTCCATACATGGCTACACTCCATACAAAAACTTTCAGTAACGACTTCCTGACACTTAAATCTATACTCGATGTTAAAAAATTTCTCTTCTTCAGGAACGTTTTCCTTACCATTACCAGTCTACATTTGATATCCTCTCTACTTCGACCATCATCAGTTATTTTGCTCCCCAAATAGCAAAACTCCTATACTACTTTAAGTGTCTCATTTCCTAATCTAATTCCCTCAGCATCACCGGACTTAATACGACTACATTCCATTATCCTCGTTTGGCTTTTGTTGATGTTCATCTTATATCCTCCTTTCAAGGAACTGTCCATTCCGTTGAACTGCTCTACCAAGTCCTTTGCTGTCTCTGACAGAATTACAATGTCATCGGCGAACCTCAAAGTTTTTATTTCTTCTCCGTGGATTTTAATACCTACTCCGAATTTTTCTTTTGTTTCCTTCATTGCTTTCTCAATATACAGATTGAATAACATCGAGGAGAGGCTACAACACTGTCTCACTCCCTTCCCAACCACTGCTTCCCTTTCATGCCCCTCGACTCTTATAACTGCCATCTGGTTTCTGTACAAATTGTAAATAGCCTTTCGCTCCCTGTATTTTACCCCTGCCACATACAGAATTTGAAAGAGAGTATTCCAGTCAACACTGACCAAAAGTCTTGTTCCTCCTGCCACCGAACTTCACTAATTCCCACTATATCTTACTTTAACCTATCCATTTCCCTTTTTAAATTTTCTGACCTACCTGCCAGATTAAGGGATCTGACATTCCACGCTCCGATCCGTAGAACGCCAGTTTTCTTTCTCCTGATAACGACGTCCTCTTGAGTAGTCCCCGCCCAGAGATCCGAATGGGGGACTATTTTACCTCCGGAATATTTTACCCAAGAGGACGTCATCATCATTTAACCATACAGTAAAGCTGCATGCCCTCGGGAAAAATTACGGCTGTAGTTTCCCCTTGCTTTCAGCCGTTCGCAGTACCAGCACAGCAAGGCCGTTTTGGTTAATGTTACAAGGCCAGATCAGTCAATCATCCAGACTGTTGCCCCTGCAACTACTGAAAAGGCTGCTGTCCCTCTTCAGGAACTACACGTTTGTCTGGCCTCTCAACAGATACCCCTCCGTTGTGGTTGCACCTACGGTACAGCCATCTGTATCGCTGAGGCACACAAGCCTCCCCACCAACGGTACGGTCCATGGCTCATGGGGGGGGGGGGTTAACCTACTTACTGGACGATAATTCTCTATCCACTTGCTACAAGTCTCCGAATGATGGTGCCAAATGATACAGAATATTGCAGATGGTAGCAGGTGCAGATGTGGAAGGTTACAATGTGCTTGGTGCGCAGTTC
This sequence comes from Schistocerca americana, assembly GCF_021461395.2. Lineage (NCBI taxonomy): Eukaryota > Metazoa > Arthropoda > Insecta > Orthoptera > Acrididae > Schistocerca > Schistocerca americana. The sequence continues at coordinate 318,695,505 of NC_060121.1, read as the reverse complement.
AACAATCTTCCCTTGTAGTAGTCAGACGCGATCAAGCAGAAGCTTACCCATGCAGCCCAACATTGCGTCTCTGTCACATCCAAATGCCCAAAAATGTAGATATTGTACGATCCAACCAGTCAACCAAATGAAGACCGTTAATGATGTCCCTTTCAGATTGGTAGGTGCTGATAGCGCTGTCTCACACAAACACGCGCTACCTCCGTGGCCTTCACACTGATCACTCAGCATCTGACGCTGTTCACAGACCTTGTATAACCTACCAGTGCTGGTAACAACACCGAACTTGAACAACACTAATGCAATCTGATGGCCTTTCTACCTGTCACAGATAATTGTATCATTTATATAGTAGCTGATGGTGTGCGTGTACGATGTTACATTACATCCTGCCATGTGTTCTGGGTGCATCACTTTTTTTGTCAGGTAGTGAAGCTGGTCATTATTCACAGCCCACTTAGATCTCAGTCACTTATAGAAGATCGCATGGCAATATATAAGATGAACATCAACAAAAGCAAAACGAGGATAATGAAACGTAGTCGAATTAAATCAGGTGGTGCTGAGGGAATTAGATTAGGAAATGAGACAACGTAGTAAATGAGTTTTGTGATTTAGGAAACAAAATAACTGATGATGGTCGAAGTGGGGAGGATATAAAATGCAGACTGGCAACGGCAAGAAAAGAGTTTCTGAAGAAGAGAAATATGTTAACGTCGAGGATAGATTTAAGCGTCAGGAAGTCTTTTCTGAAGGTATTGGTACGGAATGTAGACACGAATGGGAGTGAGACATGGACGATAAGCAGTATATACAAGAAGAGAATAGAAGCTTTTGAAATGTGGTGCCTTGTTTAGCACGTACAGATTGTGTTCGGCGAGGGCTTCATTGATGATTCTCCCTCTATCATCTGTAGTGTTTGCATGCCAAAGGGTTGATTTCGCGTTGATATCAGCTGCGATGAGCATTTTTTCTCCTCTTGCATAGTCCGCCACCATTTTAATCCAATCCGCATATGGTTCTATGCCATGGGAGTATTGGGCGTACAGGGATGCTGTTATCCACGTATCGTTTCCTCTTTTCAGTTCTAATGTTGTTGCATGAGTGTTGGTTAGCTGGGTAATTTTAGTTATGGCTAGATGATGATGATGATGATGATGATGTTTGGTTTGTGGGGCGCTCAACTGCACGGTTATTAGCGGCCGTACAAATTCCCAACGTTTTCTCAGTTCAGTCTCGCCACTTTCATGAATGATGATGAAATGATGAGGACAATACAAACACCCAGTCATCTCTAGCCAGGTGAAAATCCCCGACCCCACCGGGACTCGAACCCGGGACCGCGTGACCACGAGCTGCGGACAGTTATGGTTAGATCTGCTGGTTTTACTATCATGGGTGCCACCGATTGTGTATCTCCTGTTACCACTGTACTGTTACCTAGGATACGTATCAGTGTGCTGTTTCTTGAGTATAGTTCCTGCTAACGTGTTTTATCAACGCATGTCTCCTCCGTTGTCTTAGGAAGCTCGTTGCTCACCATGATGCCATTCAACATTTTTAACTGTATTATACTCAGTTCTCGTCTCTGTTCATATTGGATTTTAGCGATCAGTCTGTCGTGCAGTATCTTATATGTTGGGCACTCTGAGCTTTATTGCAGACTTTGTTTCTTCTTTTACATGGGATGCAGCTTTTGGATGTCCCTTCCCCCCACACTTGGCGCAGGTTATTTGTTCGTCATCACAATATTTGGTTGTGTGGCCTAACCCAGAGCATTTAAAAAATTTGTTCACTGCACTGTAGTCCTCCATATACAGTGCCAGGAAATTTATAAAAACTCGAATTTGACCTTCGCCCCTTCAGAGAATTCTTCTTCAGTGATATTTTCTTCTACATTTAATTTATAAAGCTGGGAGAGAAATTCACTCTCCCTTACTGTTGTTGTGACCCCATGAGTTACAAGAAGTGGTCGTCGTTTTTCGGTTTCTTCACAACTGATGTGTTGTATCGTTTCTGCCTTTGCCTGTACCTTTTTGCAGTTCTCTTCGGTTGCTCCCAGAGTACTTCGTGTTGGGTCAATTTTGGAGTGCTTCTGGTAACGTTTCTCCAGATGTTGCAAGAACATCCTAATTTAGCAGGTCGGAAAACCCTTGGATAAAGCATGTTGATGTGTAAAAGCCTCTCATCACTTTAACACGCAGAAACAGTTTTTATACAGAGGAAACTGAATTCCTAAACTGCGCGTCGTAGTAGAGCATAGTTTTTAGTGGCAAGGCAAACAGACGCATGCGATGTTTTAAATACGGCACTCTTGGAATAGCTGACATCTTTCAGCTGCTCAAAAAATGTTCAAATGTGTGTGAATTCCTAAGGTACCGCCGGCCGCGGTGGTCTCGCGGTTCTAGGCGCGCAGTCCGGAACCGTGCGACTGCTACGGTCGCAGGTTCGAATCCTGCCTCGGGCATGGATGTGTGTGATGTCCTTAGGTTAGTTAGGTTTAAGTAGTTCTAAGTTGTAGGGGACTGATGACCACAGCAGTTGAGTCCCATAGTGCTCAGAGCCATTTGAACCATTTGAACCTAAGGTACCAAACTGCTGAGGTCATCGGTCCCTAGACTTACACACTACTTAAACTAACCTATGCTAAGAGCAACACACACACACACACACACACACACACACACACACCCATGCCCGAGAGAGGACTCGAACCTCCGGTGGGAGGGGCCGCGCAGTCAGTGACATGGCTCCTCTAACTTCGCGGGCACTCCGCGCCGCTCTTTCACCTGCCCACGTTCCTATTTTTGTATCAGTGTATGAGTAACTGTCATTGATGGTGTTTACTTGACTCCTCGTGCGAGTCTAAGAGTCTTACTCCTGCCTACATCGCCTGTCACAGAATAGCCGTTAAGCTCTGCATGGTAAATGAAGGGTGTCGGTTCAAACCTAGGAGGTAGAAAACGTTTCATCAGTGGAATCTGGTTTGTGAGAACGACAATAAAAATATGTATTGTTAACCCCAGATAATCCACAATCTGTGCACAAAGTACGAGTATTTCGCAGTGATGTTCCCGTCAGTACGATTCAAACCAGTTTACCTTCATGAGAGATGTGTCACTCGATTATTTAAGACGCTACTGGAGGAAGTGTATGGCATCGAAAGACGACGGTAACGCCCAACAGTCTAGTGTGATGATACAATGTCGCTTTAGACAGCGGGTGATGCATGGGACTATCAGTGCTCGTATGGTGTATAGGACGATAGCGCCACGAAGTTTACTTCAGTTTGTAAGTACAAAATTAGGCTTGAATGTTGTTAATAGTCCCGATGGAATAATGCATGGAGAGCAGTGAGATGCATCTGCAGTTCCACAACAGTTGTTGGTTGGGATATGCAGTGTAGCGCCACCACGTTGCAGAAGTAGGTCTTGGGAGTCGTTCTTGGCCATGAGATAATTGTTGATAAATATAATCTGTTTTTAACCCTTAATAGGAATGTTCACATTAGCATATAGCATTCATAATGACTATCATGTGCGACTGAATGCATATTCTCTGCGTTTGGATTTTTTGACCACGCTACACTCGTGTTTTAAAGGTACTTTTTTGGTGCGACTAGGCAAATCGGTTTTTGCATATCACCGTGTGACGTGTCATTTGCTGTCAGATGGACACATACTTACATATGTGGGTACTGCTTATTTTTAATTTGCATTAATGGTTTTACTTAAAATTGTTATACGTTGATCACATCCGTTCACCGTGAATATACTTCTGACAAGCGACAAGCTATTATCCCCAGACACCACTATCTTTGTACTGCCAAGCTCACAGTCTGCGTTCACGTCCTTGTCTCAGTTTACCAACCACCACGCTGACTATTCGAACGATTCGCTTCAGTGTATATTGTCGATGAAGTTTTTATCTTTACATAAATGAAATTCTGTTTTTGTGCTCAACGTATGGCTCGTGTTTACATAGTATGCCGATGGATTACTGCAAACTACGTTACAGCATGGTACGACTTAGTGTTGTAGAGATAGTTTTAACATTTCCTGTAAGTACTACTTACGTTTTCAGCGTAACCGTTCTGTTAGTTTATTTTTACTTAGCGACCTACACGGGCTTCGTACGGGTGGCACTAAGTGTAAGGATAGGCCGGCCGCTGTGACCGAGAGTTTCTCGGCGCTTCAGTCCAGAACCGAGCTATTGCCAAGGTCGCGTGTTCGAGTTCTGCCTCGGGCATGGATGTGTGTGATGTCCTTAGGTTAGTTAGGTTTAAGTAGTTCTAAGTCTAGGGGGCTGATGACATCAGATGTTAAGTCCCATAGTGCTCAGAGCCATTTGACCCATTTGTAAGGATAGTCGGGTGACTTATTTATAATACACTTGTGTCCAAAGCTTAAGATCGAAAGTAATATTCACATGATAGGTCACAGGGAAGTTACAAATCTCGATGATACTTGGACCACACACAGAGAGATCTGCTACGTTACAAAGGGCGAGACATGGTTCTTAATAAGTCGAGTTATCACCGCGGACGCAATACACGCTCTGCAACGTGTTGCCATGTTGGTCACAAGATTAGTAAGGAGTTGTTGTCATAGCTCATTCCATTCCTTAACCATCGTGGCTGATAACTGCTGAACAGCCGTTGATGTGTGTGGAGGTGCTGAGGTACGCCCCCTAAACGCATGCCACACGTACTCGGCGCGATTTAAGTCGAGGGAACGGACAGGTCAGTCCACTCACCGAATATCCTCTCGTTACAAGGCCTTTATCTGCGCTGTTCGAGAATCGTCACCCACAAAATAAAAGAAGCCAGGACGGAACGTACCTCTGAAGAGACGCGCCGGCCGTTGTGGACGAGCGGTTCTAGGCGTTTCAGTCAGGAACCGCGCTGTTGCTACTATCGCAGGTTCGAATCCTGCCTAGGACATGGATGTGTGTGCTGTCCTTAGGTTAGTTAGGTTTAAGTAGTTATAAGTCTAAGGGACCGATGACCTCCGATGTTAAGTCCCTTAGTGCTTAGAGCCATTTGAACCATTTGAACACACAGACATGGGAGAGCATTACATTGTCACATTAATGTCGATTTGTGAGTGAACCGCGTTTATTGATTTTGAGGGCAGCATGCCCCTCCAACGTCATGCCTCCCAACACCACAACACCTGGATCACCGAAACGATCATGTTCGCAAAGTTCCTGGATGTATTACGTGTTCCCTTCCACTAGCCGTATGAGGCTGCGTCCATAGTCACTTCTCAGGTTCAAGAGGCTCTCATTCGAGAAGCGCACGTAACCAAATTCCTCGTCGTTCATGTCCCTATGTTCTTGGCACTAACATAGACGGTGCTGTCAATGTGCGAGTCTCAATGGAACACAAAGTACTAATCGGCCGACAAACGTTCCACCTCCGTGCAATCAACATGCCATTATGGCGCATGAGATTGTGTGCCTAGTAATTCTGTTAAATGTGGTTACAATTACACCCGCTTTTTGTGCCATACGTCTGTACGCGAGATTTCCACACTCCTAAACATCCCTATGTCCACTGTTTCCGATGTGATAGTGAAGTGAAAACGTGAAGGGGCACGTACAGCACAAATTCGTACAGGCAGACCTCGTCTGTTGACTGACATAGACCGCCGACAGTAGAAGAGGGTCGCAATGTATAATAGGCAGACAGCTATCCAGACCATCACACAGGAATTCCAAACTGCATCAGGATCCACTGCAAGTACCTTGTCAATTAGGCCGGAGGTAAGAAATCTTGGATTTCATGGTAAAGCGGCTGCTCATAAGCCACACATCTCGCCGGTAAATGCCAAACGACACCTCGTTTGGTGTAAGGAGCGTAAACATTGGACGATTGAACAGTGGAAAAACATCGTGTGGAGTGACGAATCACGGTACACAATGTGGCGATCCGATGGGAGGGCGTGGGTATGGCGAATGCCCGGTGAACGTCGTATGCCAGCGTGTGTAGCGCCAACAGTAAAATTCGACGGTGGTGTTATGGTGTGGTCGTGTTTTTCATGCAGGGGGCTTGCACCCGTTGTTGTATTTGCGTGGCACTATCACAGCACAGGCCTACATTGATGTTTTAAGCACCTTCTTGCTTCCCACTGTTGAAGAGCAATTCGGGGATGGCGATTGCATCTTTCTCCACGATCAAGCACCTGTTCATAATTCACGGCCTGTGGCGGAGTGGTTACAAGACAATAACGTTTCTGTAATGGAATGGCCTGCACGAGTGCTGACCTGAATCCTATAGAACACCTTTGGGATGTTTTGGAGCGCCGACTTGGTGCCAGGCCTCACCGAGCGATATCGATAACTCCCCTCAGTGCAGCACTCCGTGAAGAATGGGCTGCCATTCCCCAAGAAACCTTCCAGCACCTGATTAAACGTATGGCTGCGAGAATGGAAGCTGTCATCAAGGCTGTGGGCCATATTGAATTCCAGCGTTACCGATGGAGGGCGCCACGAACTGGTAAGACATTTTCAGACCGGTGTCCGGATACTTTGTAACACATAGTGTAGGACCCGTCTTGCCCGTTGCACAATGTAGCTGTCCTCTGCTGCTACATTCAACCATATTCTCTCCTTCTGCCAGCAGTGCCTGTGTTTCGAGATGCTCCATAAGCACAAGAAACTATGCTGTGAGGAGTGCCAAAATCCTGGTGTGCACTAGTCACACTTTTCTCTCCTCCCGGTTTCCGGATGATTCTTCCCCATCTGAAATCATCCAAACGTTATCTTCGGGCCATGTTGCAATGAAGGGCACCACCACATAACTGATCACTGATCGACACACACTGTCCTTTTCTGGCACTGCCTCGTGTTGCGATGCAGCCCTATTTGACGATGTAGTCAAGCTGAACTTCAGTCCATATAGCGTCCACTTTTATGTGCAGGACGGGGAGACCTCCAGCAACATACCCCCACACTTTCTCTCGAATAGTTAATACGTTATGTTACTTTACCTATTCCGTTCTTATCTTCGGATGAGTAGTTCATGTAGTGATACCCACAAAGCTTCGACGTGAATTTGTGAAAATCGTATCAAAATTTCTACAGTAGTTCCTGAGATTAGTTACAATATACAGACAGAAGAACGTGGTGGGTAACTATTTCATAATAAGTGTAGGTGCCAACATATTTCACACGATGACAATCTTTGCTTTCCCTATACTTTGACAAAATGTCAAAATTGCAGTCGCAATAAATATTTTTAACTACCATAAGCGGTACGGGTACATTGAAGAATGTGAAATATTGTTGACCTGGCAAGTAAGGACGAGTCTTTTTAGTCAAACATACTTAAATATTGACGGTCTAGAAATAACCTTTCCATTAGTAGGAATACGGTTTCAAACTACAAATAGTGTTAGTTGGGTAAAAAGAGGGAAGTCAAAGGATTCCAAGCAGAGTTAATAAGTTTGAAGCTGCAACAATTTTTATTTGAAATCCCTCAGTTTAGAATTCCTAGTGGACCGTTCTGGTCCTGCAAATATTCTGATTTTTTAAACTCCAGTCGTCTTATTCTGTACTTCAAAGTAAGACCAGAGTTAAACGTCACGTCGACGCCGGAGTCATTACAAGCGGAGCTCGAACTCTGAGTGGATAAAAATGGGGACGTTCGCCCCATTTCATATCGGTTCTTGGTACCGCCTTAGACACACTATGTGACGTGCTCAAGATGTTCACCACTAACCTTGTATTCGTATGCTGTCCGGTTCTATCTCTTTTTTATAGCCATTATCTAGCAGTTACACTAATTTAAAGATGGCTGTCGTTCGTTACATCAAACAATTTTACACTTCCTTATGACAAACCTGGTTTATTTACTCGAATCAAAAGCTTACCTTCACAGTACATTGAGTTATACGCGATACGTGTAAAATGCTGTCAAATGGAAACGAGGCACATGGAAGGGAAGAAAGTAAACTGCTTATTGTTTCGAAAGTAATCGCCATAACTGCTAGTACATTTGTCCCGCTGTGTAACAAGATGGTCCCTACCTTCATGGAAAAATGTTGTGGATACCTATGAAACCATGATTGTACCTAGGCATGCACTTCTTCATCCCAAGCAGTCTAAGTCCAAGCAGCATGGTGCCGTGTGAACCTACTCACGCAATGCCGACGTTGTTTCGAATACACTGCAGAAGTTTCGCTGGAATGCCTTCCCACATCCTGCATACAATCACGATCTCTCTCCACGCGATTTTCATATTTTTGGAGCCCTGAAGAAAGACTTGCCTGACCGTCGATCTGCTGTGGACAGAGGTGTCCACGCCGGCCGAAGTGGCCGTGCGGTTAAAGGCGCTGCAGTCTGGAACCGCAAGACCGCTACGGTCGCAGGTTCGAATCCTGCCTCGGGCATGGATGTTTGTGGTGTCCTTAGGTTAGTTAGGTTTAACTAGTTCTAAGTTCTAGGGGACTAATGACCTCAGCAGTTGAGTCCCATAGTGCTCAGAGCCATTTGAACCATTTTTTAGAGGTGTCCACGCCTGGGTAGGCAACCGGAAATATTTTTCCATGAAAGCTCTGACCCTCTCGTCTCACACTGGCGATTACTTTTGATATAATAAACAGTTTAGTTTTTTCCACCTGTCTGGTTTTCATTTGGCTGTCCCTTTTCTTATTTAAAACTGCTGAAATAAAATAAAGTAAAAGAACATTCAGATATACCATCGACCAAATTTTCAAATCATGTGTTACGAGCCACATGTAGGGCACTATCGTTTGCAAGAATTATATCCTGTGTTGAACAGATAAATAGACAGAAATGGGACTTTGTTCTACACACACAAAAACACGCACACACACACACACACACACACACACACACACACACACACACACACACACATCCAATCCTCCGATGCGAAAGCACCCCACTACTTGCTGTGAGTGGCTGGAAAATGTTCTCGCAGTTCCATACCATACATATTTCACGGGCATGACTGTCTGAGAGGCTTAACAACCTGCTTTCAGAAATTGGAAATGGTCGCCCTGAAAACACAGGATCTCTCTGCAAACGAGGGACTGTGATCCTGTCTAAGTAGATTTTTTTTTGCCAAAACATGGCCATGCTTACCATGAGGACGACGCCTTCCTAGTCTAAAATCTTTTTTCAGGCGAGAGAGATTTGGAGTCGCTTATTGGCTCCTCTTAGGATGTGCAAAGTGGAGGCTTGCTCCTCCAGCATGGGAAACCCAGTGCTGTGTTTGGATTGGCTATCAGACCAACAAAACATTCAAGGAAAAATATTCAATGGGCAGAGGACAGTTGTATTTGTTTGTGCAAAATGGGGATGGTTTTATTCTTGCTAATTCGACTCCGATACTGAGGCTTGGAGAAGAGTGGTGGTGATTCTTTGCCTTCATCTTCTCGTGCTCCTCTGGTGGAGAGCTTCAGGTCTTTCCTTATGGGTGAGCGCGCGATCGCTACGGTCGCAGGTTCGAATCCTGCCTCGGGCATGGATGTGTGTGATGTCCTTAGGTTTGTTAGGTTTAAGTAGTTCTAAGTTCTAGGGGACTGATGACATCAGAAGTAAAGTCCCATAGTGCTCAGAGCCATTTAGTGGGTGAGGCTTGTGGTTTGTATCTTGTGGTGGACTAAGAGCCAGTGGCAGTTTCCAGCGTACCAACTGTGGAATTGCATATTATATTGGACATATCATGTTTCACGAGGGTGAACTTATTCGTCTTGAGTCGGCCATCTGACGTTTGACAATTCCAGCACACTTCGTCTTGCCGATAAGTCAAATTGGTTTGGCCAGACCAGCGAACAGGTGCATGTCACATTGAAATCTACCGGATTTTCAAGGCTCTGATAGGGAAGTTTCCCGCGTTGTGATAATCAGAACGCCAGACCGCTCAGTTTTCAAATTTTCGTGGACGCGTGAGAATATTATAGGCATCGCAGCTCGCCGATTGCTCGCCCACAGCACGCCATTATCTGCTGCCGACTGAATCAAGGTGAAAAGGTAAAATACTGCTGCACCGGTGTAGGGTTGTTAAATGATATTCCCATCTCCCTGTTCTCAGGTGAACCAATGTTTGTGGTATACTTCGTCGTAGCTGATTCCATTTGAATCGAGTTGGGCCTCACAGTGGATTCATGCAAACAAAGTCATATTGTTTTGAAAAAAGGATCAATTCAGGGGAGAATCTGTATAGCTTCCACCCCAATGTATGCTTTGACAATCAAACACCAACCCGTTTCTGATTTGTGTTTGTCATTTTTTGTGTAAAACTTACCAGCTCATTGTAGTTATAAAAAGAATTAATAAAACTTGTCTTTTGTAAAATTAAATACGCCACTGCTCTCATTCGTACTCGCTCAACGATTCACTGCTTTTATTTCATTGTTGTAGTATATGGGTACACCTACAATTTAAGCTTCAGTCTTATTAAATTAATTAATTTGATTATTAATTTGTATTCTGAAAATGGCCAAGGGCGTAGGCAACAAAATTGCTATGAGTAAATTTACTAATTTCATATATAGATATTCAGGGTGTAGCTTATGAGAAGATAATACTTTTTAATGTAAAAATAATAACATTTAACGTGGCTCAGACGTATTTATGATTAAAGCAATAGATGGCTTTCAGGTTCTGCGGTTCGAAGGAAACATTTTCTTCATTTCAGCCAAGGCTTAGGTAGTTCATAGCCAAAAAGTGGATGAGCTTCAACGTTCTCAGCCTTTCATGATCGATGAGAACTTCTCGATGAATATTAAGAGGTGTGATACTGGCAAGACAGTAAGTCCTCTCAACAGATATAGTTTTCAAGCATCCTGTAATCAATCTGCAAGCTTCGGTCAGAGTAGGGTCCATGGTGTTGGCATGAGATGATTTATGTCAGACAGTGGAGGCATACTCTTCTACAGAATAGAACAGAGCCAAAGCAGTGGTTGTAACAAGTTGTGGCTTAGCTCCTTAACTTTCTCAAGTTGTGATTCAGAGAGCTGGTTTTCTGTTTGATGTTGGTACAGTGTTGTCTGATAGTGAGAGAGCAGACCAGCGTCGCTTTTAGGTATTTTGGAATGAAGCTGTATTCCAAGAGCGAGCTGTTCCAAGATACATTCAGGTTTCTTGAGGCCTCCCTGTTCGTGAGGTGGAAAGCACAGAGTAGAATTTTTGCGGGGTTGGGCTTTAGGTGGTTTGTCTTATAGTAAGTGCCTAGTTCTTTCAGAGCATCTTCAAGAGAGAATTCTGTCTCTTCAATCGCTTCACCTTAGGAGACCGCGGCAAGGCGGGCACACATTGTTGTTTCTTTTCTGTTGAGCAAGCGTCGTCCAGTATAAAGACCTGAGTTCTGTTGCCCAAGTATACAGAAAGACAATCTCATATCTGCAAAGAGAGTCCGTGTGATTGACGTGATTTACCTGTTCACCTGCGTCTATTGTTTGCAAGGCATGTGTTAATTAAGCAAGCAATAACAATTGTACTATTGCGTACCAAGTTTGTGTGATGCCACAAGCAACTATGAGCAATATTTATGTGGACATAGCCTGTTGCACAAGGTGCTTTACGTTTTTAAATATTTGAGCCATAACAAACCTTTTATAATGTGCTATTTTTATCCACTTGACATCTTGTGCGTGAGGCCAGCTTAAAATGAACATGTTTTACAACAAAAGATTTTAAGATGGCAGCATAGTCTGTTAAATCCGACTGGCTTAAATAGAGAAAAAAATAAAAAGATATGCGGTCTTGGCTGTTGAGTGGTTTGACGAAGGTCGCCATGATTCCTCCAGTTGGCCTTAGAAAACTGCCAACTACGCCTACACGTAGATGTGGTAGGAGGCAGCAAACGTTTTGCACGAAGGAAATGGTCGCTGGGGCCCATGGCAACCATGTACGAACATACCAAAGAGTGGTGCGTTAAGTTCCAAGAACGAATATTCCAAGAAGAGCCATTTTACTTTTTCACCACACGCAGGGTGTGTACTAATAGCGAAGGTATACGATGTTAAATGCAAGATTGTTCTAGTAAAAATGCGGCCATAGACGAACCATTTGAAAGATAACTGTCGCTGACATCGGTGTGAAATATTTTTTTAGTTAGTATAAATGTGTTTCAAACGTAAACCTTTAGTTTAAGTTCCTATCTTATTGGGCTCAAATTTCACCCATGGCTTGCCTTAACAAGAGTTACAATATTACTTCGGCACGTTACAGGCGGACATTTACTACAGGGTGCAACAAAAAGGTATAGCCAAACTTTCAGGAAACATTCCTCACAAGTAGAGGAAGAAAATGTGTGACACGGACATGGGTCCGGAAACACTGTATTTCTATGTTAGAGCTCAGTTTCTATAGAGGTTCAAAACAACCATCTCCTTTTTAAACGAAACCTCATCAGTGAAGAGCACCTTTTCACTAAAGTGAGCGTTGACACGTTGTTGAATCATCCGCAGAAGTGTATACGTCCAGAAAAAGCAGCTGATAGTGCCTGCACATGCTGTACATGGTACGGGCACAGCAGTATCTCAGGTGTCACTCTCCAATTATGCTTCCAACATTTCTTGTCGCAGCTGTCTTACGCTAGCTCTACAGCAAGCTCGTCCAAACGCTGCCCCTGGGGCGCCAGCGCCCGCGATCGCCCGCGGCCAGCGCCCCAGGCAAATACAGGCGTAAGGCTACTATGGATCCAGGTGGATGGTCAACGGCAGCAGACAAAAAGAAAGAGGAGCGGTGCGTCCGCACTATTTAAACCCCAGTGGGAAATTAATTTCCTTTGTACTGCTGTCATCGGAACCTCAAACATTTAAAAAAGTACTCGCTTGAACGGCACTTTAATACCTGTCACAAACATCAGTTCGAAAATTTGTCGCAAGAGGAACGCCAATCAAAGCTTGAAGAACTGAAAGAAAATTTCAAGCAGCATTACAGTGAAGTAAGCGTTTCCTATCGTATGACTCTTTATTATTTATAAAGATGATAAATAAAACTATGTTTTATAGTGTGATATGTCAGCAATGTGCCAGTTGTCGAATATCAGATTGTCAGCAACAAGGAAAATTACTTTTCGGCTAATTTTTATATTTGGGTTGCATTTAATCGCGTAGCACAGACATAAGAAAACGATTCAGGTGCGTTATTTTCTGCCACTTTCTGAAAAGCCGTCACAAACGCTCTCTCGGGCAGCAAAGCGTCATTAAGAGTCATTATTTGTTTTTGTATATTTGTGTTTTTATGGATGAAAACATATGTTGTAGTTTCATTTTTTTCAATTAATTAAAATGCTAATATTCCAACAGATATACAATTACTTTATGACCACATTTCGCTGTCCTTGCTAGCGTCTAAGGCCGCTTTTGAGAGGAAGTGGGGGAGAACGCACCTAAAACCAATATTTTTTGTTAGTTTTTTATTTGAGTTTCAATGAATGAAACAATTAATTGTTAAAATGATACAAGTGTTTTAAAAACAGGATTGTACAAAATTAATGGTATGTTCTTTTTTGCCGTGGTAGGAGCAGGGAATAGGTGTGCAAAATTTGCGCACAAGTTACAAATGCTCGCTGGGAATTGCGAAACAAGGGAACACCTTTGCGGCTGGGAATCTCATCAAGGGTTGCCTGGTCGACTCTGCGGCTTGTATTTGTCCTGCAGACCTCACGGAAAAAATATGAGAAAAATAGCTCTTTCACCTGAAACTGTTGCTCGCCGAGCCGAAGATATGTCCTCAGATATGGAGCAGAAATTAGTGGAGAGAGCGGCAAACTTCATTTTCTGTCGCTCTTGACGAGTCCGCGCATGTTGCGGACATATCTCAGCTCGTCATATTCATTCGAGGTGTCGACGACAATCTGCGTGTCACAGAAGAATTTCTCGACCTTATACCATTAAAAGACACAATCACGGTTTGGATATTTTTCTAGCCATGGAAAACGTGTTCGAGTCAGTGGGTTTAAAATGGGAACGCCTGACCAGTGTAACAACGGATGGAGCCCCTGCGCTACGAGGATACGCACTGGATTTCTGAGTTACGTCAGGTCGAGAATGGCAGAAGTTGGTTGTTCCTTATTCGCGGCAGCCCATTGTCTGATACACCAGGAGGCACTTGGTGGAAGATTGTCAACATAAAAAATGTTATGGACACAGTTCTTCGAACGGTTAATTATTTTTGATCGCATGGACTCACACATCGCCAATTTAAAGAATTTCTGGCTGATATCGAAGCGGAATACCCGGACATCCCCTACCACACCGAAGTAAGATGGCTGAGCAGAGGAAAGGTGCTTCATCGGTGTTTCTCCTTTAGGGGCGAAATAAACACTTTTTTCGGAATGAAAGGACGTCCAGAAGAATTATTTTGTGATCCTAACTGGGTGGTGAATTCGGATTTTTTGAGTGACCTCACTTTTCATTTAAATACTTTGAACATTTCACTCCAGGGCGAAAATCACTCTGTTGTTGATTTAGTGCAGACGATTCAAGCATTCCAAAAAAAAAAGCTTATTTTGTGGGAAAAACAGTTGCACGAGAAAAATTGTGGACACTTTCCTGTACTAGACAGCGCTAAAGAAGATGTGGATTTTTCAGATTATGTTCAAATCATTCGCGAATTACAAGAACAGTTTAAAAACAAATTTTTGGAGATAAGTGAGCTTCAACCGGCCTTAGATATATTTGTTAGCCCGTTTTCCCTTCGGGCAGAGGACGTCTCGCAAGTGTTTCAACTAGAGCTGATTCACCTGCAGTGCGATATCCGCGTGAAGGACCGCTTTCTTATGTGCAAAACTCTGGATGACTTTTACAGCTGTCTTCCACGAGAGAAATATCGTCTTTTGCACAAGCATGTTGCCAAAGTTCTCTCAGTGTTTGGTTCCACGTATATTTGTAGCGCTTTTTCTCTTTTATAGCTTGGTAAAACTAAGAACCGTTCATTACTTGGCGATAAAAATTTGACTAATTCTTTGAGGTAAGCAGTATCACGGAATGTTGTACCACACCTAGACAAAATCTTTTCCTCGAAAAAGATAAACGTGTAAAATGTTAATTGTCTTCTTTAACAATGTTGATTGAAATAATTAAAGAGCTTTACAACCTTAATTTTATTTTTAATAAGTTTTTAAACTTGGTCAGTTTAAATTATTACGTACAAAACAGCAAACTAAGCATCCGTTTTCTAAACTCTGAAAAGGGATACAAAAAGCCGTAGCGCGAAGTACAACAGAAAATATTTACTTGTAAGTATTAACAGTAAGAATGAGACTCTATATCCCTTACATAAAATTATTTCTAAAATAGAATATTTGTGACTAGTTCATTTAAGAAACTGATATGTTTTTCAGAAGACGCCTATGGTACATATGACGAGTGTGCATGTGCAGTACTAACAGAATCAACGTGTGGGTCAGAAAACTACTAAGTTATTCTTCGATTCTTGTTTTGGATATTGTTTTCTATCGCTTTGCGTAGTAATTCTGCCACACGAACACTAGTTGTTACCTAAACGGTAAATGGTTGGACCTCTTTTACCGTGGTGCGCTTCCTCTGTTATTTTGTTTACGTTGGATCTGACCGCGGGACAGTCCAGCGCAGAGCAGTGATGTGCGGTCTCGCTCGCTCCGCAGCTCTCTCTCGCTCCTACGCCGACACTAGCGTTACACGGTGCGCGGGCGCGCCCGCCGGGCGCAATTCTTGGACGAGCCTGCTCTAAACTGTCGTCAACTGTAATAAGTTGGCTTTCGGGACATGCCCCTATAGACATCTCAATAGTAGAGTGGAGAAAATATCTGACCAATCCAGGAATCGATCCTGGGGCCCTTCGTTTAGCAATGCACCGCGCTCATCGCGCAGTACCGAAGTGGACAAGGAAGAAGTTCCTCTACCAGATGAGATGTTCTCCTCCTTAGAGGCCTTCCTCAGCCTGAAACGTCTCATGCCCCTAAGACTACGATTAATTGTTGCAAACGTCCATCTGAAGGCGCTGTCGTTCTGAAGATCTATCGCGATACGAAAAATGTGCGCGACGGCCATTACCATCTCTAATCCATACAGCCAAGTTCGCATTCGAGTACACTTTTATCGCACTGTGCCCTAAACCAACTCCGTGATGAACACTACACAGCTGATGCTACGTGCACGCTGCTAGTAGACCAATTAAGTTAGTCGCATGTCAACACAAGCAATGAAGTTAGTCACAGGTCAATATTACCTTCGTTCAATTGGAACAAAAAACACAAGCAGTGTACCTAAGAATTACAAGAGGGTATTTTGAACATTTACTGTAAGGAAAAGTTTCATGTAATGTGGGCGCGTTCTGTTTCTGTGTGGCTCCCGTGACTAATATGGAAATGAGCTCTAATATGGAAATAAAGCATTCCCGGCGCGATTTCCACGTAAAGTATCTTCTTTCCCTACGCGTGAGGAATGTTTGCTGAAATTTTGGCCATACCGTCTCGTTACACCCTGTATAAACTTCCAGAATGAGAATTTCACTCTGCAGCGGAGAGTATAAACTTAATTGTTAAAGGAGGTGTTTCACAAGTCATTCCATTTGCACACAATACTGGACGCACTCCGCAGTGAATTACAAATTATTTCAAAAGCCTCCGGATCACCTCGTAAAGCTTGACAGCATTGTACACTCATGCTCATAAATTAAGAATAATTGCAGAATGTGGTGCCACACAACATGGCACCACACAAAACTGGCGCTAATACCATAGGCACATGGGGAACACACATGACACAGATCTGTAAGTCCACGGTATTGGTGATAAGTTGAGAAAACCGTCCAGAAACACATGTGCTACAAAACGCCACTGTCTCCTGCGCATGTACCCCGACATCAATATGGGATTTGATCACCATGCGCACGTACACAGGCCGCACAACGGGTTGGCATACTCTGGATCAGGTGGTCGAGCAGCTGGTGGGGTATAGCCACCCATTCTTGCACCATTGCCTGTCGGAGCTCCTGCAATGTCCTAGGGGTTTGGACGTGCAGGGATACGTCGACCGAGAGCATCCAAGACGTCCTCGATGGGGTTTAGGTCTGGAGAACTGGCGGCCACTCCATTCGCCTGATACCTTCTGTTTCAAAGTACTACTTGTAAGTAGGCTGTTTAGGTTTCTATATTGGTAACGCCACGTAGCGCTCTGTTTGAAAATCACTGGCTGTGTTGTGTGCAGTCTGTGGCTGGTTAGCATTGTTGTAATATTCTCTATTGTAGTGCTGGGCAGCTGGATGTTAACAGCGCGTAGCGTTGCGCAGTTGGAGGTGAGCCGCCAGCAGTGGTGGATGTGGGGAGAGAGATGGCGGAAATTTGAGAGCGGACGATCTGGACGTGTGTCCATCAGAAAGAGTAAATTTGTAATACTGGAGGTCATGAACTGATTACATATATATATATATATATATATATATATATATATATATATATATATATATATATATATAAAATCTTTCATTTGCTAACTATGCGTATCAGTAGTTAGTGCCTTCAGTAGTTTGAATCTTTTATTTAGCTGGCAGTAGTGGCGGTCGCTGTATTGCAGTAGTTCGAGTAACGAAGATTTTTGTGAGGTAAGTGATTTGTGAAAGATATAGGTTAATGTTAGTCAGGGCCATTCTTTTGTAGGGATTTTTCAAAGTCAGATTGCGTTGCGCTAAAAATATTGTGTGCCAGTTTAGTGAATGTCTGAGTACGTTCAGTTTTGCTTAGCTGTTTGAAAATCAAACAACGGAAGATGTTTATCAGCAAAGTCATTCGTAAATTTTTCTAAGGGGACGTTTCATACTCGACGATGGCAGCTGGTGGGGCTGTGCCTTATCATCCATCAGGAGGAAGGTGGGACCCTCTGCATCCCTGAAAAGGTGGGCATTCTGGTGCAAAATGCCTTCCCGATATACCTGACCTGTTACAGTTCCTCTGTCAAAGACATGCAGGTGTGTACGTGCACCAATCACAATCTCACCTCACACCATCAAATCACGACCTCCATACAGGTCCCTTTCAAGGACATTAACGGGTTGTTATCTGGTTCCTGGTTCACGCCAGATGAAAACCAGGAGAGAATCACTGTTCAGACTATACCTGGACTCGTCCGTGAACTTCACCTGGGACCACTGTTCCAATGACCATGTCCTGTGTTCTTGAAGCCAGGCTTTACGGGCTCTCCTGTGACCAGGGGTCAGTGGAATGCACCTTGCAGGTTTCCGGGCGAATAAACCATGTCTGTTCAGTCGTCTGTAGACTGTGTGTCTGAAGACAACTGTTCCAGTGGCTGCAGTAAGGTCCCGAGCAAGGCTACCTGCAGTACTCCGTGGCCGTCTGCGGGTACTGATAGTGAGATATCGGTCTTCTTGTGGTGGTATACACTGTGGACGTCCTGCACTTTGGCGCCTGGACACCTTTCCCGTCTGCTGGAATCGTTGCCATAATCTTGAGATCACATTTTTTGGCACACGGACGGCCCGTGCTACGACCTGCTGTGTTTGACCAGCCTCCAGTCGCCCTAGTATTCTACCCCTCATAACGTCATTGTAGCGAAATGCAGGGAAATCTGCAGCGGATAGGCACTTGGTGCAGGGAGTGGCAACTGACCCTTATCATAGACAAATGTAATGTATTGCGAATACATAGAAAGAAGGATCCTTTATTGTATGATTACATGATAGAGGAACAAACACTGGTAGCAGCTACTTCTGTAAAATATCTGGGAGTATGCGTGCGGAACGATTTGAAGTGGAATGATCATATAAAATTAATTGTTGGTAAGGGGGGTATCAGGTTGAGATTCATTGGGAGAGTCCTTAGAAAATGTAGTCCATCAACAAAGGAGGTCGGTTTCAAAACACTCGTTCGACCAATACTTGAGTATTGCTCATCAGTGTGGGATCCGTACCTGATGGGGTTGACGGAAGAGATAGAGAAGATCCAAAGAAGAGCGGCGCCTTTCGTCACAGGGTTACTTGGTAACTGTGATAGCGTTACGGAGATGTTTAGCAAACTCAAGTGGCAGACTCTGCAAGATAGGCGCTCTGCATCGCGGTGTAGCTTGCTCGCCAGGTTTCGAAAGGGTGCGTTTCTGGATGAGGTATCGAATATATTGTTTCCCCCTATTGACAGTGGCACGTAAAGTGCCCTCCGCCACACACCGTTGGGTGGCTTGCGGAGTATAGATGTAGATGTATTCTTTGAGCCATTTTCAACAAACAGTCACGATTAGCTCGTCTGAAAACGTCTCACACTTATTCGCTGCACCGTACTCTGACATGCACCAATACACCTCTGTGTATGTGGTCTGCTGGCAGCGCCACCGTGTGACGACCGCAGGACAAATGTACTTTATGGTCATACCCCGAGGTTATTTAAACCCTCAAAGAGCCAACCAGAGCGTTGTTTCACCATATATCAGCATTATCCTTAATTTATGAGCATGAGTGTAGAATTCTCTGCTCCAGTTCTTCAAATGTAGGAACGGGTACCAGGTACCTTAGGTTCATTGCTTGTGTCTTTCTTTCCAATAGAACAAAGGTAATATTGACCTGTGACTAACCTCATTACTTGTGTTGACAACACTTCTGATGTGTCATCAGAAAAATCCAGGGGATAGGTACCAGGTAACGTCAGAGGTCAATTTACAGTCTTGTTCAACGTATCCATCCTGGATCACATTTGCGCATTAGATAACGTCTTTCATCAACATCGAAATGAGCCGGTGCCTCATGTTCAACATTCTTCAGCATTGTGCAAGAGGAACATCCTTAAACATCCTGGCAGAAGCACAAATTCTCACGTCACCAGTTAATTCGAACTTCTGAATGATGTTCGTCAATCCCAGTGCGAAAAGAGAGGCTCTTCGCATTTCTTTACTCCGTCGATACGTGCGATGAACAGCAGCACTGGTGCTGTTGTTGTGATGGAAAATGGAAATGCCGTGTGGATGGGCCTCCAGTCGGGTAGGCCGTTCGCCTGGTGCAAGTCTTTCGAGTTGACACCACTTCGGCGACTTGCGTGTCAATGGGGATGAAACGATGATGATAAGAACAACACAAGATCCAGTCCATGAGCGGAAAAAATCTCCGACCCAGCCGGGAATCGAACCCGGGCCGTCAGGTATGACATTCCGTTGCGCTGACCAGTCAGCTACTAGGGGCGGACGTTAGTGTGATAAAACAGCTTATGACACTAACACGACTAACAAATCTTGCAGCGTACAGTCTGATCATCAATAAATTTTGGTACCCATGCAGTAAATAGTTTTCCGTCTCTACTGGTTTAAGTAGCGAAAGTTTAATGATAACCACACTCTATACATTTCTTTGCGGTAAGTTCCCATGTAACTACATATGACACTACCCAGACAAGTGAAGCTAGGTCGCTAAAATCCAGAGATGTGTGGGGGTCCCTGCCCATAATGCTTCGAACATTCTAAATTGGGGATTCATCCAGCGATGTTGCTGGCCAAGGTGGGGCTTGGCAAGCAAGAAGACAAGAGGTTGAAATTATTGGCGTTTGCGGGCGGGTATTATCTTGCTGAAATGTAAGCCCAAGAGGCTTGCCACGAAGGCCTACACAGTGGGGAGTAGAATATCGTTGACATAGCGTTGTGCTGTAAGCGTGCCGCGAATGACAGGTTGGTCTCCCTCTGCAGTCCGGGACGTCTCCAGACTGGTCTTTGCTGTTCATCGGGGCTCAAATCGAAGTGGGATTCATCACCGAAGACCGCTCCAGCCAATGAGATTTCCGGCCGAAGATGTGTCTGGAGATGCCCACAGAGCATAGAAGTAGAGGGGCCTTTGGGTCGCTCGAGGTGTGTCAAGCTCCCCCCGCAGTCTGGGTACCCATAACCAGTGAGGTGTTTGTCACTCCACGCCACGCAACATGTATCTCATGATACAGAGGGAGCGAAATTTGCCTCAGAAAGTTTATATGTAGTTGAAGCAAAGCTACATCCGTCTCCATAGTTAGTTTTTCAGTAAAACTTACTTTTTGCATAAAAAAAAATAAAAAAAGCACTTTTTGGTCCGCGCGTGTTTTCCACTATTAAGTCTTTCTCATTCAATTTTTTAAAGAAACTACTAGGTAATAAAATATTTTTCCACTTATTATCGCTACACAATGCAGCTTAATCAACTTGTTTTCTTTTTGTTATGACCGTTAGTTATTGACATACTTCGAAATATAGTACAACACTGCGCATATTTTGAAAAGTTTGCAGTGAAAAATTTAGTCGCTGGTCATTTTACGTTTGGTGCGTTTTATGCCAACATTACTGCTTACTAAATGTAGCTACCACGTCGAAATTGTTTTTAACGGTGGAAGGAGAGTCATACTTCTTTCCGTTTTCGAGGAAATACGTGAGATATATTGGAATATTTCCGCGACGAGGTTGGCCGCTATGTGTCGAAATGCGACTATCGCCGCTTATTATGCGGAGTCCGGAGCTGCCTCGTGCTTTCTTTGTATGCTGCCGATACAACCCGTAGCCGGAAATCAAAGGAAAACTTAATGAAATGAAAATACATTGGGAGTCATCAGCTCGGGACACTGATTATTTTTATCACTCTGTGCTGCCTGGTTTGAGGAAATAATGTTACCTGTATTATTTTGTTTCCCACACCCGGGTTCCCGGGTTCGATTCCCGGCGGGGTCAGGGATTTTCTCTGCCTCGTGATCGCTGGGTGTTGTGTGCTGTCCTTAGGTTAGTTAGGTTTAAGTAGTTCTAAGTTCTAGGGGCTGGTGACCATAGATGTTAAGTCCCATAGTGCTCAGAGCCATTTTTTTGTATTATTTTGTTCACAACGTTACGTATAGTATTGGATTTTCTATATTGGTGTTTAACCTGGTCAGTTTGGAACTACTGATTTAGCTGTGCGCGCTGGCGAGTTCTGCTTTTGTTTGTTTCCAATGACGCACGAGCGGTATAACTGCGCTCAATCAAAGTGTAATACGCTTCCTGAATTGTACTCTGCATACGTACATCAAACAATACACTCTGTTGACACAGTTCTACAGAAAAAGAATCGAAATGAACAAATAGGAAAATAAAATTTGTTTTGACGTTGAACAATGCAGCTGTGCGTCTAGGGGACAACGATACTTTCGCTTTGATAAACTCTTCTTCAGGACGAAATAGGAAATGAAAAAAATTAAACTTGTGTTACTGTCTAATAACTGAAGCGAAAGAGTAATACATTTGTTATTTATAGATTCTTCAAGATAGAAGCGTAGGAAATTGAATCTTCACGATCTAATAACTCGAGTTAGGGTTCAGAGCACGGCTGGAGGTTTCTTCGCAGCTTTCTCGTTGTCTTTCATTGTTCTATGACAGTGTGCACGCCATGCCACAATGTCCTCCCTCTCAATCGGAAATATTCTATTTTTACATTTCTAAAACAAAAGACACAAAACTGAGATACGTTCTTTAAAAACACTGTTTCATCTGAGCATAATCTTCGGTAACGTATATTTGTGCGATGACTTTCCATTTCACAGACGCTATAAATACACATTGTTAGTAACACTCTGTGCCTTTAACGTGACTGTACAATGCCGAGCCAAGTGCGTCAATCAACAGATAAACACTGACTGATGCCGATAACAAGTCACAGCCATGTGGCAGAACTTCACTCTTTCGGTTCAAGGGCTGACTCTTCGCGAGCTCCTACCTAAAAAAAGCCTCTCCAAAATCAACAGCAGCGCTACCAGATTGGCCGCTTCCCATTTTAGGCGAATGATAGGACTCGCAAAATCAAATCGAACACTATTGCACCCGAGATCGAGCCAACTCGAAACTGGCTCATCCTTCCCCGGTTAAACAAGGCCTTGTGCATGTGAAATGTGGAAGGGTGGAGGGAGGGGGGGGGGGGGGGGGGGGGGAAGCTCAGCTCGACTGCCACTACCTCATACTGGAATCCCAAAGCATTGCTCTGGGCCGACCGGTGTGGCGGAGCGGTTCTAGGCGCTTCAGTCTGGAACCGCGCGACCGCTACGGTCGCAGGTTCGAATCCTGCCTGGGGCATGGTTGTGTGTGATGTCCTTAGGTTAGTTAGGTTTAAGTAGTTCGAAGTTCTAGGGGACTGATGACCTCAGATGTTAAGTCCCATAGTGCTCAGAGCCATTTGAACCATTGCTCTGGCTTACGTGAACCCGAGCTTGCTGCCCTCTAGTAACATTTAACATTCTCAACCACAAACAAGACTGGTGTGGCCATCTCAAAAATCCTGAATGTCTCAACAAATCTCGGATGCTTTTTAATCTTGCCTGTAGTCTTACTTCACCTTTTAAAGTTTTTAAAGAGGGCCAAGTCGGCAACTTTGTAAGAGGTATGACCCCTCCCACGATTGTACCGTTCTGTTTGCCGGCGGTGAGCCACTTTAATGCTGTTACGGGGTCTCTTCCAATTATTCTGATGGTAGCGACGTCTACCTTCTCGGGGAGGACATTTATTCCACTCGTGTTGAAAATGGTAGTATTAACCAGATAGCCTAAACCAAGCTTCCTGGAGTGCTTTTATGTGCTTCGTGCACTGCCATATAGAACGCAAAATTTAGCCAGTTAAGTGACATCCTACTTATTTTGCCCTTTACTGTGATAAATTGTGATAGCTCTTTTAAGCTGCGGTTGACTCGTTCACCAAGTAAAGGTTCTGGGTTGTAGGGAACCGTAGTGACATGTTGAATAGCCTTCTGAAAGCAAGAATGCCTGAATTCCTTAGAAACAAAAGCAGTTGCGTTGTCACTAAGTAAAACCGTTGCTGAGCCAAAACTTGCAAATAAGCTTCTCATACGGTGTATCATGATACCCGAAATCATAGCCACGAAAAACAACTAAATGCGTAGAGGACCACAAACACAGATTTGCTACAATTCCTAGTACGCGGTGAAGGACTCAATCAATCAATAATTTACCCATAGGCTTTGTAAGTAGGCTGTTTAGATTTTTATGTTGGTAACACCACGTAGTGCTCTGTATGAAAATCGCTGACTGTGCTGTGTGCAGCCTGTGGCTGGTTGGACTCATTGTTGGAATATTCGCTATTTTTTTATAGTGTAGTGTTGGGCAGTTGGATATGAACAGCACGTAGCGTTGGGCAGGCAATTGGAGGTGAGCCGCCAGCAGTGGTGGATGTGGAGAGAGAGATGCCAGAGTTTTGAGAGGTTACTTATATATATATATATATATATATATATATATATATATATATGATGACTTTTGAACATTATTAAGGTAAATACATTGTTTGTTCTGTATCAAGATCTTTCATTTGCTAACTGTGCCTATCAGTAGTTAGTGCCTTCAGTAGTTAGAATCTTTTATTTAGCTGGCAATATTGGCGGTCGCTGTATTGCAGTAGTTTCAGTAACGAAGATTTTTGTAAGGTAAGTGATTCATGAAAGCTATAGGTTATTGTTAGTCAGGGCCATTCTTTTGTAGCTATTATTGAAAGTCAGACTGCGTTGCGCTAAAAATATTGTGTGTCAGTTTAGTGATGATCAAAGTAAGTATAGAGAACACTGTTTGAGTAAGTTGAGTTTTGCTCAGCTGTTTGAACATCAAATAACGTATGAGTTTTTCCAGCAGTGTCATTTATAATTTTCAAAGGGGACGTTTCAGCTCCTTATCTCAATAAAACTGCCTGGTATTCGGATTGGGCTTTGCACACCGACATTCCTGACACTTGAACATTAACTTGTGGATGTCAATAGAGAGCTGGCAAAGGTAAATGCTCCTGAATCTTAGCTACAGTCTTAAATACGCTCAAATGGTCCCCACAGACTGACTGAGCAAATAGTGGAAAAAGGCAGGCGCTAAATTAGCCAGCAGACATTTTCAGTTTATTATCTCCTCTGGCGCGGTAGCAAAGCAATTCTTTGCTGAAGCTATAGCGTGGTAACTCGATCCCCTTGGTAAGCTGTTGGCAAATACTACTAAGCTTGGGATACTTTGCCTGTTGTTTGGCCAGATCCAGAAGTAACACAGGGATTTCGCTGATAACAGCCAAGTTACACTCTGCTGGCTGTTGCATGTACTTCGTGTCCGGCTCACTGTCACTAAACATTCTATTAAGGGCAGCAGCCAGCTGATTCTCCAAGCTACGAATACGTTTATTGGTGAATCTGAATTTGGAAATAAGAACGGCTCATTGCGCTACGCGTCCAGTCTTAAGTGGCCTAGTCAACACACAGCTAAAGGCTTGATTATCAGTCTCAAGCCAAAAGGTTCCATTTTCTAAATAAAATTTAAACTTCTCTAAGGCATACAGTACTGCCGGAGCTTCTAATTGGCAGACTGAATAACTGACCCCTACACTAGATAAGGCCCTGGAAGCATATGCGACAGGAAGTCTCTCGCCATTGTACTCCTACAAGACAGCCTCCGATCCAGGATTGGAAGCGTTCATTTGAAGTATAAAGTCTTTCTCAAAATCAAGAATGGGTAACACGGGTGCTGTACTAAGAACTTGCTTCAAGGCATCGAAATCAGCCCGCTGACTATCCATCCATTGAAACGACAAGCCTTGAGAAAATACTGAAATGAACTTACAGAAAAAGTTGATCATCCCAATAAATCGAGCAATATTTCTTATTCTTAGGCTGAGGAAAATTCCTGACGGCCTTGGTACATTCTGTGTCGGCCTTCACTCTACTTGTTGGCGCTAAATGTCCGAAAAACAGTACTTACAAACGCGCCAAATTCTCCTTACAAGGCTTGGTAGTAAACCCCCTCCATAAATCTCTCCAAGACCTGACGTAAACGGAACAGGGTATTCAAATGTGGGGCTGTACACAACGTCATCCAGATAGTTTGCGACGAAACGAAATTTCAACTCACCCTACATGGAATCTAACAGTCAAGACAAAATGGCAGCACCAGTAGAAAACCCAAATGTGACAGTTAAATTGAAACCAACTGTAATTGCTGCAGAAGGCTTTTAATGGTTTCGAATATTCAGTTAGGGGTATCTGATTGTAGGCCTGGTTGAGACCTAACACAGTAAAGAAACGAGGTCCCGTGAACCATTTAAAACAATTGTGCAAATTAGGGAGGGGCGCTGACTTTAGAACTACCTGATGATTTAGTGCCCTGTAATCGACAACAGGCCTATAACATCCTCCCCTAGGATTGGGCAGCAGAAACGTGGGTGACACGTATGGATATGATAGCCTTCTTAGAAAAGTATATCAATTTTTCTCCTCTCATCCATCTTGTGTGGGGATAATCTATGAAGTTTCAAAATATTCAGATGAAGAATTTAGACAGTAGACAAAATAGAACACTTATCAGGAACAGTTGTATGACAATAGTTAAAATCTCAGTAATTAATTAATCCAACGGCCAATACTTATTGCCCAGTGCATTCACAAATACTCGATCTATAACGTGTTGATCTGTAAGTCGACTACTTTCATAAGAAACATTATAATTCAAAGACAATAGTAACCTTTCTGAATTGACAGAATTTGCTACTAACGATAATTATTTTTTGCCGGTAAATGACAAGCCTTGTACCCTGCCTTTTGTTCTGCTCCCACGAAACGAAAGGATTACTGCTCCTGAACAGTGAAGGACGAAAGTTACATTGTTGCCTCAGAAACCGATTCTTACGTCACGTGTGAGTTGCTCATTTTTAAGTTTCGGCGTTATTATTAAAACAGCACTGATCACTTTTGTCATTTTCTATAACATCCCAATATTTAAAAGCAATGGAAATTTTAGGAATCAGCATTAACTATATTAAAAAAGTCTTATTTATAAATTTGCATCTATCATATCACAAATTGATATACCGTTTTTTACCCAGCTGTTAGTAAAAAATGAAACAAACTTCTTGTAACAGAGATCAAACCAACGCCGAAAAATACAGGTTATTCCCAAGTAAAATATCGGTATTATTTTTTCTCTTTTCTAGATGATCTTCGCTTCCTGGGTATTGCGCCTCCGTACGGTTTTTATGCGAATTATGGAAAGTATGCAGTTATTCTGTGTCGCTGTGGTCATATAGGGCATTTAGGGTGTGTGGGTAATACCGCGCACTTCCTGATATTCGTGTTGATTACGCTCTTGTGTAGTTCATCAGTTGGCATGACTGAACACTTCCCCATTCCCAGCATAAGACACAGGTCTAGGTAATTCTGGGAAACGAAACTGTGTTCTCCTTATGGCAAACATAGTTGATCATACATTTTCTCAAATTTACTCACATTTAACACAAGTTTCCGAAAAATGCAGTTATGGCAGCACCTTCTGAGAAAAACTAGTTACGTTCGCATGCCTTGAACATTGTCGAAATTTTCTTCCGTTCGCAACCTAGCCTGGACTGATTTCTTTATATTTAATTCACTTGTTTGATGTGTTTGCACGAAAGAGTTTCATTGATAAGCTAAAAATAGTTTTACTTTAAGGCATTTTTAAAATTCTCTTCCTCCGAACTATTTTATAGCTTACTGGAACGACAAGTCACTAATGATCACTACGTGAGCACGTCCAAATGGTTTATCGGACAAAATAATAACTTTTCTTCAGACAGTTACATTATTTCGAGCATAGCGCTCTCCAACAGCAATTATATTAGATTTTATTATTTTACACGTGGCTATCAAATGTAATCAGAATTCTTCTTAGAGCGCCACTCGGTTACAAAAGCACCCAACAAGACGGCCCAGTGTTTAGAACACAGGACGTCAGTTTACGATGAGGAAGTTATTGATTCCATCCGCTTTTACTGTTTTCCCTACATCATCTCCATCAACGACCGATTTCTTTCGTTATCCTTATCTACTGGGAAGCTTTGATGCGTCTATGACCTCCCAGTCACAGGATGTTAAAGCCCATATCCACAAGCTGAAATGTGGAAATTTACTGCTAGAAAAAATTTGTGAAGCCCACATAAAGGGAGGAAGAATCGAAACTTTACGGTTTGAGAGGGTATGTGATGTTATTTCGGTGCTTATAGAATAAAGTTAAACTTACAAGAACTTGGCAGTATGAGCCACTTAGTACGACGCTTCACCCCCTCTGGCCTGGAGGCATGCACTTGTCCGGTTGGAAAGGGTGTCAGGAAGCTGTTGTATCCCCTCTTGAGGTCATTCACCCCACAATTGTTGGAACTGATATCCTTGATACTGGCACTGCGACGAAGTTGACGTCAGAGCTGATCCCACACACATTCCTTGGGGGCAGATCTCGTGATCTTGCTGACCAACTGAGTACCTTAACTTCAGTTCACAGTCACTCGTGCCGTGAGTGGACAAAAATCGTCCTACTCAGAAATTGCACAACGATACTGTGGAATGAGAGATCGCGCATGAGCACGCACGACGTACGCGACATACGGTTGTGCCCCCAGAATTTTCTCAGTTGGCACCAGCCGCGACATGAAGCCATGCCCGTCGGGTCCGTACACCATGACGCCAGGATTACTACCTCTGTGCCTCTCCAAAATAATGGAAGAATGGGAACTCATCGCGGGTCGCCGCCATGCGCACTGACGATGGTCACCCAAAGTAGTGCAGAACCACAATTCATCGGTGAACACAACGCATCGCCATTCAGTAGCTGTACACGCTTTCCGGTCACGGCTTCCTCCAACCATTTGCGATGTGACGTTATGGCACCTAAAGCTTGGGGCGGTAATTCACTAGTTCGGCCACTGCTAGTCTACGACGAATGGTACGGGATGGCACAGAAGTTGTACAGAGAGTCCATTGTTCGCGGATGGCTGGCACAGGTGCGAAGAGGTAAACAATGCACTTGGCGCACTTACACGGCGATCCACCCGTGTGGTCGTCAGACGTGGTCGACTAGAACCTTGACGACTAGGCTGGCGATTTTTACATTGGCGGGCAGTCCGACATCGGGCCACTGTCACGTCCGAATGACCCACCCAATGGAGCCACACAATGACGCCCATTTCAAACGTTGTGAAGTGATGTTAACGCTAATACTGGGCCTGTTGATGAAATACACACATAAAAAAAAAGTTTGTCATCACCCCAGTTCCCAGAACTCCTGAAGATAGACGTTGACTGTGGATAGTGTATCACAGCCACAGTCCCTTTACTGTTCAGAGATGTCACTAAACCCGCCCAAAAATATAAACAACCATGCATGTGCAGCGCCTATTAGACGGAGGGGGTTCGAAAGCCGATCAGTTACAGTCATTCCACCAGGAACACTGCTCGTATTGTCTGTAGTTCAACCACGCCTAGACGGTCAATACCGCCGTTCGATCGCGTCCACATTGTTACTTTGTGCCAGGAAGGGCTCTCAACAAGGGAAGTGTCCAGTCGTCTCGGAGTGAACCACAGCGATGTTGTTGGGACATGGAGGAGATACAGAGAGACAGGAACTGTCGATGACATGCCTCGCTCAGGCCGCCCAAAGGCTACTACTGCGGTCGATGACCGCTACCTACGGATTATGGTTCAAATGGTTCAAATGGCTCTGAGCACTATGGGACTTAACATCTGTGGTCATCAGTCCCCTAGAACTTAGAACTACTTAAACCTAACTAAGGACATCACACACATCCATGCCCGAGGCAGGATTTGAACATACGACCGTAGCAGTCGCGCGGTTCCAGACTGAGCGCCTAGAACCGCGAGACCACCGCGGCCGGCCTACGGATTATGGCTCGGAGGAACCCTGACAACAACGCCACCATGTTAAATAATGCTATTCGTGTAGCCACAGGAGGTCGTGTTACGACTTAAGCTGTCCACAACAGGCTGCACGATGCGCAACTTCCCTCCCGACGTCCATGGTGAGGGCCATCTTTGCAACCTTGACACCATGTAACACGGTACAGATTGGCTCAACAACATAACTAATGGACCGCTCAGGATTGGCATCACGTTCTCTTCACCGATGAGTGTCGCATATGCCTTCAACCTGACAATCGTCGGAGACGTGTTTGGAGGCAACTCGGGCAGGCTGAACGTCTTAAAGACACTGTCCTGCGAGTGCAGCCAGGTGGAAGTACACTGTTGTTTTGGGGTGGCCTTATGTGGGACCTACGTACGCCGCTGGTGGTCATGGAAGGCGCCGTAGCGGCTGTACGATACGTGAATGCCATCCTCCGACCGATAGTGCAACCATATCGGCAGCATATTGGCGAGGCATTGGCCTTCATGGACGACAATTCGCGCCTCCATCGTGCACATCTTGTGAATGACTTCCTTCAGGATAACGACATCCCTCGACTACTGTGGTCAGCATGTTCTCCAGACATGAACCCTAGCGAACATGCCTGGGATAGATTGAAAATGGCTGTTTATGGACGACGTGACCCACCAACCACTCTGAGGGATCTACGCCGAATCGCCGTTGAGAAGTGGGACTATCTGGACCAACAGTGTCTTGATGAACTTCTGGATAGTATGTCACGACGAATACAGACATGCATCAATGCAAGAGCACGTGCTACTGGGTATTAGAAGTACCGATGTGTACAGAAATCTGGAGCACCACTTCTGAAGGTCCCTGTATGGTGGTAAAACATGTGGTATGTGGTTTTCATGAGCAATAAAAATGGCGGAAAAGATTTGTATGTTGGTCTCTATTCCAATTTTCTGTACAGGTTCCGGAACTCTCGGAACCGAGGTGATGCAAAACTTTTTTTGATGTGTGTATGATACATCGATATAACGGTTTTTACTTCACAAAATATCGATATATTTATCCGATTCATTTTCGCCGATATATCGCTGTTGAAATGCCAGTATCGAGTGCCGATATTTTTATTTTACATTTTTTCGCATTTTTTGGTAAACATTTGAAATTGTCCTTCTGAAATTGTAATAGAACATAATTTTACTTTCACTGTGTGAAGGAGTCTAACTACTTTTTGAACTTCCATCGCGCCCAGTGCCTTCTATTTGACTGTATGAAGCGAGTATAGGTGGCAGTGTGAATGGAATAACAAGATTTCCGATGTGAAGAAATATCACACCAGTTGCGTTAAAAACAGTTTTTAAGGCAACTAGTGAGGTTTTTCTTCATATCAACATTGTTCACAAACAGTTCGAGAAAATGATGAACAAAAATCTAAATGACAAGATTGGTCTTTCAGGTGGGTGTTGACGTCTGAAGGGAAATGCTGACGTAACTGGCGTTCGGCGCTACCAATAGAAACTGCAACGTTTAACTTCACCACGCAATTTTGGCACTACAGCTGCTAGGTCGCGGGCATTTGTAGAAATGAGAACACAGGGAATTCGACACGAACTGCTCCGGAGAAATCCGGTATGTGACGAGACTGATCGACAGACCCATCGGACGCCTTTTAGTGTGCCACGTACATGCAGTTACCATAGCTAGCAAAGTGGTTATAGCCAAGCGCGAACGTGCATCGTTTTCCTTTTAAGCAGGCTCCTAGCTCGCTGATGTACAGAATATCTAATAATAAACGGGAATCCCACTGTTAAATGCAGAGGAGAGAGCGGATTAGTGCAAAGAGTACACTGACAGCCTCTATGAGGGGGAAGATGTTTCTGATGCGATAGAAGAAGAAACAGGAGTCGATTTAGAAGAGATAGGGGATCCAGTTTTAGAATACGGCTTTAAGAGAGATCTGGACTTACGACTAAATAAGGCAGAAGGCATAAATAACATTCCATCAGAATTTCTCAAGTTATTGGAGAAAGTGACCACAAAACGACTATATGTGGGAGTCCGGCGACGTACCGTCTGACTTTAGCAAAAATATCAATGACAGAATTCCGAGGACTACAAGAGCTGCCATGTGCGAAAATTATCGGACAATCAACTTAACAGCTCATGCATTCAAGTTTCTGGCAAGAACAATGTACAGAAGAATGGAAAAGGAAATTGAGGATGTGTTAGATGACGACCAGTATGACTTTAGAAAAGGTAGGAAAGGTAGAGACAATTATCACGTTGCAGCTGATAAAGAAAGCAAGACTGAAGAAAAATCAGGATACGTTCATAGAATTTGTCGACCTGGAAAACGCGTTCGACAATGTAAAATGGTGCAGGATGTTCGAAATTCTGCAAAAATAGGGGTAGGTTGTAGGGAGACACAGGTAACAAACAATATGTACAAGAGCCAAGAGAGGATAATAAGACTGGGCTTTCGTCATACTGTTCAATCTTTATATCGACGAAGCAGTGATAAAATAAAAAAAAAAGGTTCACGAGCGCGATTAAAATTCAAGGTGAAAGGATATCAATGACACGATTTGCTGATGACACTGCTACCCTGAAGAAGAACTACATGATCTGCTGAATGGATTGAACAGTCTAATGAGTACAGAATATGGATTGAGAGTAAGTCGAAGAAAGACGAAGGTAATAAGAAGTGGCAGAAATGGAGACAGCGAGAAACTTAACATCAGGGTTGATGGACACGAAGTAGATGAAGCTAAGGATTTTTGCTACCTACTGAGAAACCAATGGCGGAAGGAGCAAGGAGAACATCAAAAGCAGAGTAACACTGGCAAAATTGGAATTCCTGGCCAAAAGAAGTCCAGTAGTGTGAAACATAGGTCTTAATTTGATGAAAGAATTTCTGAGAATGTACGTTTTGGTCTGGCGTAACCACAAGCGCCAGAACGAAGATGAAGAACCGAAGACCATAGAAGGTGGTGAGGAAACGTCAGCCAATAGCTCGCTGGCAAGGACCGCGCCATGACAGGGGCGCCCTCAAGATGAAGTGAATATAAGGACCGCTCCTGCTAGCCTCGGCCGGACATTAGGGCTCAGATTGGCTCAGAGTACGGACATTAGTGGACGGTTGTAGACCGGCACTCGCAGAACAGATTGTAGTGATCCGTATCCAGTGCTTAATTGGAATTTGTCTGTAGCCAAGACTATTTCTGTTTGCATATCACTTGCGACACCGTTGTAACTCCACAATTAAGTAGAGTAGAGCGTCGGTTATCCGAACGTCGGTCAACCGAACGACGGCTTAACCGAACTGTGTACTCGCTCGCGCCTGTTACTCTCCCACCCTACTGGCCATCATCCCCCTCACTCCCAAACCAAGTTTCCCACAGTAGTCGCCTCACTGGGCCACCGCTGCTTCTAATGGGGCCTTCACAAGGCGCTGCTGACCGGCCAAGCCGCCAGTCGCTGTGTTTCAACAATCAGTACACTTCTGTCGGCTCGGCACTGGCAGTAGAAGTAGCGGCAGTATCAAAACTGTTCACAGCAACAGCTGCACCAGCTTAGAGTTGAGGCGTGCCGCTCCGCGCAGTTTGAAGGATTGCGCGCCCCCAAGAAGAGCTTCTCACGGTGCAAACAGTCACCTTCTGTTCGCTGTTACGACCACTTGTGTGCTTCGGCGTGAAGAAGTGAACTTGACGATACAAAATGCTTAAACGTAAACGTGTTGTCCTTTCTATGAGGGACAAGTAAGAGATTATTAAAAGGTTAGAAGAAGGTGAATCTGCAACCACTTTATCCAATGAGTACAAGGTGGGGAAGTCGACAATTACGAATTTAAAAAAACAAAAGACGCCAAATCATGCAGGACAGCGAGATTGTAAACGTAGTCACTGATAAAGATGACGCCGCCAGCATCTCAGCAATCAGTGGTCCAGAAAGTGAAGATGAAAGTATACCAACAGCTTTTGAGGCGTTCACTTGTTTAGCTACTGCCTTGCGATGGTTTGAAGCCCAAGATGAAAGTGACCAGTTTCAGATATCTGTAATGAAAAAAGTACGTGACTTAGCTGCTCGTAAGCGTGTAGGCTTGCTTAGACAGACCAAAATAAAGAATTTTTTTAAACGTTAATTTTGTATACTGTGTGTATTGTTCATGCAAAATGCGTATGTAATATGTATATATTTTTGTTTAATAAACTGTGCCACATACTATATATTCCTACTGAAGTAGCCTTTGTATGTTAATTTGTAATACCAAAAGAGATGCCTGTTTTTATGAATAAGTTTACTGTACAGTACTTCTTTTTGGCAAATAAACATGTACAGTTCGATTATCCGAACAAACCAGTTTTCCGAACACCCATGTCCCCCAATTACTGCGGATAATCGACGCTCTACTGTATTGTCAAATCTGCTTTATAGAAATAAAACTACTAATGTTATTTGCTTGAATTGTTGTATGGCATTCCGAGAACGCAGCATCCTTTAGGCACCCTATACGAGACAAGTGGGCACCATCCAACACGTTTGGAGCACAACATTGTATAGTTGTGAAATATGGACCATGCGAAAACCAAAACAGAAGAGAATCGAAGCATTTTAGATGTATACACTTGTTGTAGCTGGGATTCACAGTCATACAAAACTTTCTGAAGGGCATCTTTACGCCAGTGACTGTTATAACAGTCACTGGCATGAAGATGGTGTCCTGATAAAATATTTTAGATGTGGTGCTATAGACGAATGTTGAAAATTAGGTGGACTGATAAGGTGAGGAATGAGGAGGTTCTGCGCAAAATCGAAGAGGAAAGGAGTATGTGGAAGACACTGACATCTGTTAAGACATCAGGGAATGACTTCCATGGTACTAGAGGGAGCTGTACAGCGCAAAAACTGTAGAGGAAGACAGAGACTGGGATACATCCAGCAAATAATTGAGGACGTAGGTTGCAGCGGCTACTCATGCAGCATCTCCGAGTTCTTCATAGTGATCACTCATCATTTAACACTGTTGACACTCCTTATACAGGGTAAAATTTATTTAAACCGACAAACTCTGGGAGGTTGCACGGGGAACTGAAACAGATATATTTCTGTAATGTCATATTTTCCTCTGAGAATTTTTTAAACCGGTAGAGGGAGTTTTCTCTGCATCAAAAGTAATTAGTCTAACAATTCTGCGATGTTGCTTGGAACAATGAAAACATTTTTCTAACTTGTTTTCCTGTGGGGATAAAAAATAACACAAACAACTTCTAATTCTTTATTACCTAGAGACAACAACATTAATACAACACAGTTACTTCAAATGCGGTAGAGGTTCAAGAATGCCTCCGTTTACTTGTAAACAGAGTTTACACCAGTGGGTAATGTTCTGTCTAACACTGCCAAAGACTGCAAGAGTGTCCTTATTTCTACTCCTTATACTACTATCCTGGAAACCAGATGCTTTTCTAATTCTACAGGGGTTTTGTAAACAAGTTTGCCCATCTCTCGTCACACAAAGACGTCCAGTGGGGTCAAACCGGTGAAACTAGCAGACAGTGGTGCAGGACCACCACCTCCAAGCCACTTTTTCAGGAAATATCGGTTCGACAGACAGGACAACTGAAATGTGCCAGAACCCCATCACGCTGGAAACACGTGCGCTGTCTTGCAGCGAGTGGCACGTCATCCACCAACTTTATGAATGCTCTGTCGAGGAAATTTTAATAATTCATGTCATTTGATGACTCAGGTAGGAGATAAGGTACAGTTAAACAGTCGCCAACAACACCTGACCACGGCCTCACCTAGGATCGCAACTGGTGAGCGCAGGTAAATGAGGCATGTGGACTGACCTCACTCAAAGCATGATAGCTGTGGATGTAGAAGAGCCCATCACGCCCGAACGTTGCTTCATCTGTAAATAGCCAAGGGAAAGGAAATGGCTGGCCGGAGTGGCCGCGCGGTTCTAGGCGTTACAGTCTGGAACTTCGTGACCGCTACGGTCGCAGGTGCGAATACTGCCTCGGGCATGGATATGTGTGATGTCCTTAGGTTAGTTATATTTAAGTAGTTCTAAGTTCTAGGGGACTGACGACCTCAGCAGTTAATTCCCATAGTCTTCAGAGCCATTTGAACAACTTTTTTTTGAAAGGAAATGTAGGATGCATTTGACGTTGTTCCACGCACCTCTGAAACAACTGTGCTCTGATCTGGTTTCAGGTTGTGTACATGATGCAAGTGAAATGGATTAAAAATTGTTCACGTAGGACATTTCTTACAGTCACCTGATTGCTTCCCATGTTAAGCGCTATTGCGTGAGTGCTGAAACCGTTCATGCCCTTTGCCTAATTAAAAACATGCTCACAGATAACTGTGACATTACAGAAAAAAAGTTTATTTGTTCATATTTGTATGAATTCAGTACAGCAGTCAAGCCAGAGTCGCAGTCAGTTACAGAAAGCTTACGTGAGTAGTTTCAGTGAAGCTCAGTCACCATGATCAAATGTAACAAGTATTAAATAAGTAACATTTAACCGCAGCACCTTTGTCATAGGAAGCAATACTGGGAATTTATCATGTTAAATAAAACCTCGTTACGCAGTAATGGCAGAGAAGCCAGGCCATTGCAAAAGATACCTCTGGAGCCTTTAGCTACACACAACATTAAAATCTTAAAGTCGTATGTGTTTGATTAGGAACGGTGTCGTCCAACTACGAACCTGACAAGTGGAAATCTTATCTTTTAATCTTAGCAATTCTGCTATTATTCTGAAACATACAGCTCTCAAGTATGAGGTGGAAAATTTAACTGAAGTATCAGACCCCACCTTGGTGGAGTTAATGAAATAACAACATCTATGCATCGATACTGTGTGTTAACATCTGTATATATTGGTCTCCAAACCAAGTGGATCGGAGTTGACCAATTGGCCATTTAGTTGTGCTCCTTAAGACAGTCATGCCTAATAACCAAAACGCTTTGTTTTGGTGCCCTGTGCAATCTACCACAGTTGGTCAGTTCAAAGAATTTTCACCCTTTATGCTCTAGCAAGACTTAACGAGACTTAAGGTCAGTAATTAAAATTTCTGGGCTAAGAGGCCGTGGTCCAATAGTAGAAATACTTCTCCCTGACGTTTCGTTGCCAGCTGCGGGCAACATTATCTGAGGTGAGTCTACGACCGGCTGCTAGGCCGTGGAGGTCCTGTTTATATAGAGCGCGTAGAGGGCGCCACCACTCGTCATGTGTTGTCAACAGTATAACTATCTCTGATTAGCGTCATTACTCTCGATCGAAGGTAATCGGTTGTCTCATCTTCGGCACAAAGTCGATCGCCATATCTTACCTCACTTCAAGCTTTCTTCTTTCCTGTTAAAATTATTGTGGTGTTTAAAAGTCTCTACAGCCTCTCTATACATACGTGCATAATAATGCGACGTCTTAGCTAGCACGCTCGTCTCAGTAAATTTTATTTCGTGGTCACCCGTTTCAAAAACATGTTCCGCTACAGCCGATTTGTCCGTGTGTCCCAGTCGACAGTTCCTTTTGTGTTCAGTTGGGCGAGTATTGATAGTTCTTTTTGTGGTTCCAACGTAAACCTTCCCACAGCTACACGGAATTTTATACACACCAGGAGTAGCTAAAGGGTGTCGTGAATCTTTCGCCGATCTTAAGCATTCACTAATCTTCTTGGTGGGACTGAAGATTGTTTCAACTCTGAACTTAGCCAGCCCTCTAAGTCCAGCCGTTGCTAATATTTTTATGGAATTTTTGAACAGCAGACACTGCAGTCAGCCAGAAAAAAGCCTTTGAAGTGGTATCGGTATGTGGACGACACTTTTGTCATATGGAATCACGGTGAAGAAGAACTGAACCGTTTTTTGAAGCATTTGAATAGCATCAATTCAAAAATACAGTTCACTATGGAGACAGAGAGTAATGGACAGATTAATTTTTTGGACGTCTCAGTAATTAAACGAGCAGATGGGACTCTGGGTCACAAAGTCTACAGAAAAGATACGCATACCGATCGTTATCTTCATAAGGATTCGAACCATCATCCCAGGCAGAAGAGAGGTATTATCAAGACATTGGTGGACAGGGCTAATAAAATCTGTGAGCCAGCTTATTTGCAAGAGGAACTAAACCACTCGCGAACCGCTTTCCAGAAAAATGGGTGCGCTGGCAAGGAGATAGATCGAGCAGTCCATCCCAGAAGAAAAATGTCCGAAAACGTGCAACAACAACAACCATCGGTGGGGAAAGTTTTTCTTCCATTCATCCACAATATTACGGACCGTATCGGGAAAGTGATGGCCAAGTTCAGAGTTGAAACTGTGGTGTCACCGCCAGACACCACACTTGCTAGGTGGTAGCTTTAAATCGGCCGCGGTCCATTAGTACATGTCGGACTCGCGCGTCGCCACTGTCAGGGATCGCAGACCGAGCGCCACCACAAGGCAGGTCTCGAGATACGGACTAGCACTCGCCACAGTTGTACGGACGACGTAGCTAGCGACTACACTGACGAAGCCTCGCTCCTTTGCCGAGCAGATAGTTAGAATAGCCTTCAGCTAAGTCCATGGCTACGACCTAGCAAGGCGCTATTAGCCTTACATAGCTTGTATCTAAAGAGTCTCACTTGTATCGTCAAGAGCGATGTAGACAACAAGGATGGATTAAAGTTAAGTATTCCAGCAGCTACGTACTTTTCTTTATAGCATTCATTACGTATCCTGTTACAGACCTATCTCTTGCCTGCGTGAACTAAACGCGTGCCTTTCGGCTACTTCCGTGGCGTGGCTGTCTTGCTACGCCACAACAGAAACAATCTTCAGACCCACCAAGAAGATTAGTGAATGCTTAAGATCGGCGAAAGATGCACGACACCCTTTAGCTACTCCTGGTGTGTATAAAATTCCGTGTAGGTGTGGGAAGGTTTACATTGGGACCACAAAAAGAAGTATCAATACTCGCCTAACTGAACACAAAAGGAACTGTCGACTGGGACACACGGACAAATCGGCTGTAGCGGAACATGTTTTTGAACGGGTGACCATGAAATAAAATTTAGTGAGACGAGCGTGCTAGCTAAGACATCGCATTATTATGCACGTATGTATAGAGAGGCTGTAGAGATTTTTAAACACCA
This sequence comes from Schistocerca americana, assembly GCF_021461395.2. Taxonomy (NCBI): domain Eukaryota; kingdom Metazoa; phylum Arthropoda; class Insecta; order Orthoptera; family Acrididae; genus Schistocerca; species Schistocerca americana. The sequence continues at coordinate 318,656,750 of NC_060121.1, read as the reverse complement.
CAATAATTTTAACAGGAAAGAAGAAAGCTTGAGGTTAGGTAAGATATGGCGATCGACTTTGTACCGAAGATGTGACAACCGATTACCTTCGATCGAGAGTAATAACGCCAGCCAGAGATAGTTTTACTGTTGACAACACGTGACGAGTGGTGGCGCACTCTACGCGCTCTATATAAACAGGACCTCGACGGCCTAGCAGCCAGTCGTAGACTCACCTCAGATGATGTTGCCCGCAGCTGGCAACGAAACGTCAGGGAGAAGTATTTCTACTATTGGACCATGGCCTCTTAGCCTGGAGGTTTTAATTACTGAAGACGCCGGCCTTGAAAGCCTACACGCTATGATAAGACTTAAGGTCATTTGCTAATGAATCTACTTCAAAAATCCGAATATTTTTCCCGTCTTAAATCAATAATTAGAGTTTTGTGGACAAAATGGTAGTTAAATGAATCGATTCAGACCACGAGAACATCTTTAAAAACAAATTTAAATATATGTCGGTAAGCGGCAACGACCGTGTTTCCGCTGCAGTCGGATGTCAAATGGAGTCATTATTATTTTGCCGCTTCGAAAAGATACACTGAATAATCGTTTCTTGCGTTGGCAGCCCTGTTAGCACACACGCTTTCCGATGATCCTTTGTTTTCCTTTGTATATCTATGTTTTCGAGAGTTGTTTGCGTTCAAACTTCTTTTCGTTGTTGAGTTGTTGGTGCTGTGTCTTTCTCGGAAGTAGTTACGCCTCCTAAAAAGTGTTTTGCAACGGGAAAACGTAAGTTTTGTGGTAATCGGTTTACTTCGCTGGAAAGAAGAGACTGTATTGTTAAATCCACAAACCAACTGGATGTTATGTCAAATCCGCCATGTGCCTCAAGATAGAAGCTAAAATATTTGAGTACCAAGAGTGACATTTCTATAAAATATGATCAAAACACTTTAACGGAATGTGTTTCCATAATTTCTGGATTGAGTGCTTTATGTTCGCTTCTAAAGAATGCTGCTGCGTGTGCACTTTGTGAAAAAGATGGTGTTAAAATCGTCGAGGATTTTGAAGGCAGGAAGGGTGTGGCTAGTAAGTTACAAGTGTTTTGTGATATCTGTGGGGTTTAACTGGGTATTCTTCTGGATTGTCCAATGGAAGAGATTATAACACAAATATCAGACTTGCATATGGAATGAGGTGTATTGGGAAGGGTAGAAAGGCAGCTCAAACATTTTGTACTATCATGAATTTGCCCCCATCTACAAGATTTGAGAAGTACACACAGTTACTTCTTCAAAGTCTTGGTCAAGTGAGTGCTGTGTCAGTGAAGAAAGCAGTAGAAGAAACTGTGTTATGCAATGAAGGTGACACTGATATAGCTGCAGCCTTTGATGAGACATGGCAGAAGCGTGGCCACCTATCATTGAATGGTTTCACTGCTACATCCCTAGAAAATCGAAAGATGATTGACATAGAATATATAACAAATTACTGCCATGGTTGCAAAGGAAATAGCCAGGATCATGTTTGTGTTCAGAATTTTTCTGGGTACAGTGGTGGAATGGAATCAGAGGGGGTTCTCAGAATATTTCAAAGGTCAGAAGAGGATTATGGTGTACAGTATGTGAAGTACCTTGGAGACGGAGACCCAAAGGGTTTGCAAATGTGTTGGAAACTATGTCTTATGGAAGAACTGTAAAAATTGAAAAGTTAGAGTGTGTTGGTCATGTCCAAAAGAGGATGGTCACACGTTTATGTAAGCTAATAAAAGATATGAAGGGGGAAAAAGCTCGGTGATGGCAAACCAACTGTTGGTCGGGGTCGTCTTATTAAGGAAGAGGTGGACAAACTGTAGCTCTATTATGGCTTAGCCATAAGAAGGAATCGAGACAATATTGAGGCCATGAAGAAAGCAGTATGGGCTATCTTTTTCCATAAAGCTTCTATGGATGACCACCCACAGCATGCTCTCTGCGACAGTGGGGTAGACACATGGTGTGGATACAAAAAAGCAACAGCAAACGGTGAGACTTATGCACGCCATCTGTCCCTGCCATTTGATGTATTGGAAGCAATTAAGCCCATATACAGGGACCTAAGTGACACTAAACTATTGTCACAGTGTTTACATGGAAAGACACAAAATTTGAATGAATGTTTCAACCATGTGGTATGGAAACGCCTGGCTAAAACTGTGTTTGTTGGTTTCAGTACCATGAGATTAGGTGTGTTAGATGTTGTTATTTGTTTTAATGATGGGGCAGTTAGCAGATGTGATGTTTTAGAGTTGCTGGGACTAACTCCTGGTTTCAATATGAGACAAGCACTGATAGCAATTGAGCCGCACGGGATTAGCCGAGCGGTCTGGTCCCAGTGGAGGTTCGAGTCCTCCCTCGGGCATGGGTGTATGGGTTGTCCTTAGGATAATTTAGGTGTAGTAGTGTGTAAGCTTAGGGACTGATGACCTTAGAAGTTAAGTCCCATAAGATTTCACACACATTTGATCATGTGAACAATTTTTTGAACAATTGATTCCTTGAGAGTGGCCGAAGGCGAAAAATGGGTTCTTGAGCCAACTAAAGAGGCCAGAATAGCAAAGAGGAGCAAGAAAAGGAAGAGAGAAGATGAGGAACACACAAACCAAGAATATTATGCAACTGGAGGGTTTTGAGAACAACAGAGGTGAGTAACAGATGAAATGTACCTTTAAACTTAGTTTCCCAAGAATCAACTTTTCTACCATGTTTATTTTATACAAAAAAACTATTTGAGCTAGATGTTTGAAATTTTTTGCGATACTCCAGGCTACAATTTGGAGAAAAGTAGACTACAGACACCAGCTTACTATCACCAGGAGGAAAAAATATACCCTTATCAAATATAAAAAAATAGCTTAATTTTGATTGTCTAATTTATGTATTTATAGTAGAAAAACTATTGATTGAAATCATTTGGTTGTAGTCTACTTTTTAGATAACAGTGTCATAAATGTGTGCACAATGTTTTAAGCATCTAAGAAAAGTAGTTAATAAGTCTATAGACTTCAAACTGAGACTGACAGGAAAATTTTTAAATTACTGGCCGACATAAATCTTTATATAATAAAGTTTATATCAAAGCTATTCTGATTATTCTTATACAAAAATCTTCATCCTTAAAACACTATCATTGTCCTAAAATTTCTTTGTAATCGGAGTTAGACCCTCATAAACTTTATGAAAATTCTTACTGTTTTTCCAGCCGTTCATTGGCAAGTTACCTTAACACGAGCAACACTAACGTGCTCTGATGCCCCTCTACCAGTCACAGAGAATTGCAACTCCAGTCGTTTATGCAGCTGCCAACGGTTTGTACGCATATGAAGTTACATTGACATCCTATCATGTCTCTTGGGTGCTTCTCTTTTTTGTAGTCAGGCAGTGTATTTACAAATGTAGGGCTTAAAAATGTATCCTCATCTTTTTTGGAAGAATGTCACGCTTTTCCCAATGATTTACTCCTCGACCGCTTACCAGCTTACGAACAGTTTTAGAGCTCTCTACATTGATAGCCTCTCAAAATTTTCTTCCATCGGTTTATCAGGACGACGCGTTAAGTTGCAAAAAATTGAGCAATACTTACGAACAGATCGCACGAAAGCATATACGGCACACTTTTGCACATTCATCTCAACAAAATGAGTCACTCATTACCTCGTCCTGCAGCTTATTTTTCGCCCTCGTTACGCGTAGTACCACGTAGTAATTCTACAACTTGCTGTTTACTAGATACGATGAATACTAAAGGCTTATGGCAATAATTATATGCGGCTGATCGGGAATGTGATTCTTTTCCCAATAACGAGCTTTATGTTGCGTTCTCATCGTTAGCGTCCCTTAAGATATGTTTTGGACACGGTGATTGTTCACTTTTGTCGAATCCATAAACACTTTTTACTATTATAGGCACTACCGACATTATCACGGCAGGTCTTGCGCCTTGCTGCGTTACACATTCGAAAGACAATGTCCACTATTTTATGGGAGCGCTATTTTATGGGACGAAGCAGGCCTGAGGCGTGCGAAAAGAAGTTAGGAACCGATGCGGACACAGCTGCTTTGAAGTGTAGCTCGAGCCAGATGCGTTTCGCGGTGCTTTCGCGCGCGTGCCAACGTAAACAAGCCGGATTGGTTCGCTGCAGTTGGCCGCCCTGGGCATTTTAGACGCGGCGTTTAGAAAGTGTTCGCTGCGAGCGCCAGAAATTTCTCTAGCGTTGGTCGCCGGCTTGCTTCAGAGCAGGTGAAGACGTATGATTATCTTCTGCACAATTAATAGCCCTATGTTAACTTCCTTTCTTTTTTAATGACATCTTTCCAGTTTTACGCTCTATGAGTCGACAGCGGTTCAAACAGGGTCGTTCGATTGATGTTCTTTGCTCTTTGTGTTCGTCGGGAAACATGTTCGGTACTCACCTTTTGCACAGTTTGCAATATCTGACCTTTTCTGCGACAGTCGTATAAACAGTGGTGCGTCAAATGTGAAGAAATCCGTCAGCCAGAGCAGCAGCCGTCAATCGTCGCTCGGATCGCTGGTTGGGTCTGGATATTGGAGCAACTTTGCCACCCTTTATCGTACATAATTGTGCGGCGACTTTTGAAATCGCAACACCGTTATCTACACTTTTCCCCACTCATTACAGTCCATCCCTCAAACAAACACGACTATTGACTAACTTGAGCAGCTGTAGATCCTTTTGCTCATGAATGTCGAACTGCAGCGCGAATTACACAGACGCTGGACGGTCAAATTGTTACTGGTGATTGTGTGAGGAGACAGAAATTTTGCAGAATTAAATTGGGTTTTTCTTGAAGAGTTAGAGCCGCGAAGTTTTCTGTACCCTCCTGGTCTATAAATGAGTAAACGTGTAGTTAATTAAAGTTAAATCAGAGAGTACGCCTAAAAATATGAGCGGGTGTGTACTTTATACATATAATGTGTGGTAGTGAAGATATTTGTTATTTATGAAATAATTTGTTTGAGGTATTCCATGGGTGGAGTGAGGCGATTTGATTTGGCCAGCAGACGCCTTTACGTCATAGCAAATACGACACGAAACGTCCACCTCCTCACAGACTACATCGAGAGCCATCAGTGTGTCCTTGCACGACAGTGTACGGTACCAGTATGTTCCAAAAAGCCGCACACGAAAATGCGGTTTTTCGGGCGGATCCTATTTCGCATTCTGTTGATCACAGAGATAAGGGGTCAAATGTTTTCGATAGTCCTTGTCCTAGCGACCATTTTTATGCTTATCGGAAGAACGGGCATACAGTAGCTATCCTACAGTACAGTGTCAAAATTCAAATATTATACTCTTCCTGCAGCCGAGGCAAATTGAACAAATCGATTGGCTCTTTTACATGGTGTGGAATAGGGTGGACCTCAGGCAGCTTATAAAAGTACCAGTTCCACACCGGAGGTTCCTGAGAAAACCCCGAAACACAATGACTTTCGGGTACGAAAAGTGCCCGTTCTATTAGTGGCAGATCGTTGATCTGATGGTAGATCTTAAGGGGCTCCGGAAAGGCTCAAAATCATGAAAAGTTCAATATTTACTTTTTTGCGTTTTCTGAATCTGCAGACTATTACCTTTTAATAGATATATAATTTATTCAATTCCGAAGACTACAACTATTTTTAATTTTTTTTTGAAATGTGTTCTACATGGGCGTGACCCACTGTGGCGCTGTTAAACTGCTGTCAAATAGTGTTATTATTAACGTCCGTGTTCATCAGGTACATTTTAGTGATGTGAAATAAAGTATGTGTTGTGGCTAACCTGTGATGGTTCAATATATATCGCTGGTGTGATTGTCGATTGTTTAATGTTTATTTACTCTGTCGTTATCTCGAAAATATTCGTAATTAATTCTGTTTCTTGAGTCTCTGTTTTGTTGAAGTATAATAATGAGTAAAAGTAAAGTTATTAGAAATCCTCTGAAGGCTTTTAAGAAAAGGAGAAATGTTGGAAAGCCAAAGGTATGTGTTATTACTGTAAACAATAAAGACGATAACCAAGTGAGTGAACCTAACCTCTCAAGTACACCTGCCCATAGCAGTCAAAGTGGGAAAGAAAATACTTCACAGAAGAAGCTTGGTTCAATGAGTGAAAACTATGAATGTTTTATGGGCGAATCGGATGTGAATGAAATATTTGATATGTCGGTTCTCAAAGGAATTTTTTCAAACTGTGTAAGATGTATTCATTGTAGTGAAGTTGGTCTGGAACTCTCCATAATAAAGCACGTAGGACTTGCTAGTGAAATACAACTGAAATGTGATAAGTGTTCATACAAGACCACCTTTTGGAACAGTGTTGCAGTAACTGCAACTGAAGAAAATGGTAGCAAAATCTACGAACACAACAACGAGCGATGCTTGCTTTAGACAAGGAACGCCTTCGGGCTGCAGACAGGGCTGTAAAAAGTCTAGAAATACAAGCAAGAGTAAACAGGAGGAGGAACAAGAGGAAGCTGGAGGAGGAGTTTGCAGAGGATGAAGATAATCCATCCTAAGGACCTGGAATGCACTAAAAAGTTAATCCAATCTATGTCGCTCGATTCCCAAAACTTTTATTTTCTCATACTAATTACATGTTTTCTAAGGATCTTCCAAACATATTTGTTTCAAACTTTCAGTAAATGTTACACAGTACCTTCTGCATAATTTAACACAGCCTTTTCCCAAAAATGTATATTTTTGAATATATAAATAAAAAATTGCAAAAAAATGTTGTGAATTTTCATTACAATTGAAAAAAAATCATCTTTAATAACTGAACTAAAATTTTGTAAAATCCCTGTGTTAAGTTGTAGCCCATATTCCAATAAATAATCTGCAAAAAGTTCAACTTCCTACCTCAAATACTTTGTGAGAAAAAATGTAATTTATAAGCGTTATTTTAACATTGCAAGTATAGGGCGTTCCGGAGCCCCTTAAGATGATATTCTCTGGTAACTTCAAAAATTTTTTCGATATTGTTATCCGTTACCCAGGTACACAGGTTTAAAGTTACCGTGCTCATTGGAAAAACCGCAAAAACAGTTTTTACACATTTTTGCAACGAGGGCCGGAGTTATATGAATAACTAAACAAATCAAATAGCTCGAATGTTAACTATACAATGCTTAGGGATTAATCTAGAAAATACATTTTCCCGTTTACGAAAATCTGCATCCGTTTTCAAGATACAACCGAAAAACCATGATTTTTTGTGTCAGAAGTACCAGTTGTGGGATGGCCACTTCTATGATTTTTGTCTGTGGTAAATGGGAAGAATTTTTCATATGTTCTTAAGGTCATGTTCTCAGGAAATCTTGAAACATTTCGGAATCATTTTCCACTACCAAGATCCAGAGGTTCAACGCTACCGTACTTGTGCACGTAAAATATGCGTGTAATATCTGATCTCAGGCATAAATGTAGTTGTGACTGACGTAGCGGACACATGGCAAGGGTTCTAGGGTCATCTCAGTGTTTACGAGGTCGTAAAAATATGTTTTTAGTCAGCATGTTTTCACCAATTAAACTTTATGACGCGCTGTCATATATACTCAAAATGGTACTGTATACCCAAATGGTATTGTAATGATAAAAAATAGGCTAAATAGATCTTAATATGCCTGAAATTAAAGAGGTGTCCAAAAACTGAGAACTAGTAAGGCAGTAAATTCAGCAAAATATTTCTACTAAAATTTTTACTCTTTTAAGTTACAAATCAGGAACCGGGCGCATCCACTGAAATACAATCGATGAGTAAAGTATCCAGAAAAACATGTAGCAAATTGTTCTGTGTTCATCTTATATTATGCGTACTTAGTTGTTGTCTATTTTTTATAAAACAATATGAATGTGCCGAAACATATAGGGTGATTTTTTCCACCGTGTACAAACTCTAGGTATTGATCGATGACAGGATACGAAACAAAAAAGGTCTAATGAAGCACAAGGAAAACTCACACATCCACGCTCGAGGGCAAGGTGCCATAGACCGCGCGGCTACCCAGCGTGTTCCGCATCCTGTCATCGATTAATCCATAGAGTTCGCACACATGGAGAAACTCACCCTGTGTACTGAGTTGCGGAATTCGTTTTATATAAGCAGAACATCCTGTGATCGCAAGTACCCAGACACTCACAAAAACATATGTTTTTCATATTAGGTGCTTTGTGCTGCCACTTACTGCCAGGTACTCCATATCAGCGACCTCAGTAGTCATTAGACATCGTGAGAGAGCAGAATGTGGCTCTCCGCGGACTTCGAACGTGGTCAGATGATTGGGTGTCACTTGCGTCATACGTCTGTACGCGAGATTTCCACACTCCTAAACATCCCTAGGTCCACTGTTTCCGATGTGATAGTGAAGTAGAAACGTGAAGGGACACGTACAGCACAAAAGCGTACAGGCCAACCTCGTCTATTGACTGACAGAGACTGCCGACAGTTGAAAAGGGTCGTAATGAGTAATAGGCAGACATCTATTCAGACCATCACACAGGAATTCCAATCTGCATCAGGATCCACTGCAAGCACTACGGCAGTTAGGCGGCAGGTGAGAAAACTTGGATTTCATGGTCGAGGGGCTGCTCATAAGCCACACATCACGCCGGTAAATGCCAAACGACGCCTCGCTTCTTGTAAGGATCGTAAACATTGGACCATTGAACAGTGTAAAAACGTTGTGTGGAGTGAGGAATCACGGTACACAATGTGGGACTCGATGGTAGGGTGTGAGTATGAAGAATGCCTGGTGAACGTCATCTGCCAACTTGTGTAGTGCCATCAGTAAAATTCGGAGGCTGTGGTGTTATGATGTGGTGGTGTTTTTCATGGAGGGGGCTTGAACCTCTTGTTGTTTTGCGTAGCACTATCACAAAGCAGGCCTACATTGCACTTCTTGCTTCCAACTGTTGAAGAGCAATTCGGGGATGGCGATTGCATCTTTCAACACGATCGAGCACCTGTTCATAATGCACGGCCTGTGGCGGAGTGGTTGCACGACAATAACATTCCTGTAATTGACTGGCCTGTACAGATTCCTGACCTGTATCTTATGGAACACCTTTGGGATGTTTTGGAACGCCGACTTCGTGCCTGGCCACACCGACGGACACCGAAACCTCTCCTCAGTGTAGCACTCCACGAAGAATGGGCTGCCATTCCCTGATTGAACGTCTGGTTGCGAGAGTGGAAGGTGTCATCAAGGCTAAGGGTGGGCCAAAACCTTATTGAATTCCAGCGTTACCAATGGAGGACGCCACGAACTTGTAAATCATTTTCAGCCAGTTGTTCGGATAATTTGATCGCATAGTGTATGTCCGGATATGCAGGGTTTCCATGCTAGAGACCATTTATTCAATCATGCTTTGTTATAGACTGCGGTCTAATACGCGCTGTACCATGCAGCCACAGGTACGGTGAGCATGATCTGTTCTTAGAGGGTGGTACTGTTCGTCATACGTCATGCTCTAGCGCCCTCTCCTGCCAAAGTAATTGGTAATGTTGTGTCCATTTCGCTTTTGTTGCTGACTCGCCTTGCAGTTGATGTGATACAGTGATCTACACAGTGGTTGCGTATTCGAATCGAGAGCTTGCCGAAGTGGTGTTTACATGCTGAAGGCAAATGGGAACGAGCGATGGGCAGCAAGGTTGTGTCAGGACACCTATCCCCGCTGACAACAATGATAGCATTCAATGTTTGCAACAGTGTTTCTCCGTTTGTCTGAGACAGGGTAGTTTCAAGAAGAAGAAAATAATGAAGGACATCACATTTGGAGAAAAAGTGATTAACTTTGTGGAAGATTGACCTGCCAGTACAGTGTAAGCCAGAGGACCGTGAGGAACTTCTCCATGTCGCCTAAGAGGCTGGAAATATCGGCGTTTCCTGCGGGTGACTTTGCCTTCCCAGCTAGATGATTCAAAGGATTATGTGGCTGCTACATGATGATACTCCAGCTCATTTCGCCGTTAACACCCGGACGCATCTTAATCGTGTCTTCCCTGGTCGATGGATCGGACGATGGGGTCCAGTTGCATCGTCTGCTCCTTTACCGGAGCTCGAGCCGTGCGATTTCTGGTTATGGGCCGTCTAAATGTATCGCGTATGCAGAGCCCATTCCAGATGTGGCCACACTGTAGCAGCGTATTCATGCTACCTTTGCCACTGTCCGGATGAAGCCTGGCCGATGTGAACGTGTGAGACAGAACATATTATGGGACGTACACGCAAGCGTCGAGGTGCATGGAAACCATTTTAAACGCGTACTGCAGCTATGGCTGCATGGTACGGCGCGTATTAGACCGCAGTCTCTCTAACACTGTAGGACTGAATAAATGCTCTCCAGCATCGAAACTACGCATTTCTGGACGTAAGTTCATAAGGTATTTTTTGTTACATATCGGTGATAGTTGTGGTAAGTTCCTATGGGACCAAACTGCTGACGTCATCGGTCCCTTGGCTTACACACTACTTAATCTAGCTCAAACTAACTTACGCTAAGGAAAACACACACACCCATGCTCGAGGGCAAGGTGCCATAGACCGCGCGGCTATCCCGCGTGTTCCGCATCCTCTCATCGATTAATCCATAGAGTTCGCACACGGGGAAAAACTCACCCTGTGTACTGAGTTGCGGAATTCGTTATATATAAGCAGAACATCCTGTTGTAATAGAGAAAACAAGGGAAAAAGCGGAAAATTGCTCCTACAGGAGCACAAAAAGGCGAATATTGCGCCATTTAGATTGCCATCGATAAAATGGGGCCAATTATCCTTCCTCCTATAATACCGCACCATACATTAAGCCGCCAAGGTCGCTGATGTTCCACTTGTCGCAGCCATCGTGGATTTTCCGTTGCCCAATAGTGCATATTATGCCGGTTTACGTTACCGCTGTTAGTGAATGACGCTTCGTCGCTAAATAGAACGCGTTCAAAAATTCTGTCATCGTCCCGTAATTTCTCTTGTGCCCAGTGGCAGAACTATACACGACGTCAGAGTCGTCGCCATGCAATTCCAGGTGCATACAAACATGGTACGGGTGCAATCGATGTTGATGTAGCATTCTCAACACCGACGTTTTTGAGATTCCCGATTCTCGCGCAGTTTGTCTGCTACTGATGTGCGGATTAGCCGCGACAGCAGCTAAAGCACCTACTTGGGCATCGTCATTTCTTGCAGGTCGTGGTTGACGTTTCACATGTGGCTGAACACTTCCTGTTTCCTTAAATAACGTAACTATCAGGCGAACGGTCCGGACACTTGGATGATATCGTCCAGGATACTGAGCAGCGTAAATAGCACACGCCCGTTGGGCATTTTGATCACAATAGCCATACATCAACACGATATCGACCTTTTCCGCAATTGGTAAACGGTTCATTTTAACACGGGTAATGTATCACAAAGCAAATACCGTCCGCACTGGCGGAATGTTAGGTGTTACCACGTACTTATAAGTTTGTGACTATTACAGCGCCATCTATCACAAAGCGAAAGACGTGGTCCAACTAAAGCATTAATATTTCTTTACGTACTACACGAATATGTAATAAAAATGGGGGTTCCTATTTTAAAAAACGCAGTTGATATCCGTTTGACCTATGGCAGCGCCATCTAGCGGGCCAACCATAGCGCCATCTGATTTCCTCCTTCAAGCTAGACGAGTTTCGTTCTTTGTAGGTTTTTCGTTTGATGCTTATTTCGTGAGATATTTTGCCCGGTCACTATCAATGGACCACCCTGTATATGCTGGCTTTATTACTGCTCCAACAGCTTCAGGAGTGGTGTTGCTATAGGTATATTCTTCTCCTCCTGCCTCAGCTTCGCCGTATTTACATCAGTCAATTAGACGCAAGTTGTGTAGTGGCTTTTCATCGCTTGACGTCAGGTGGAAAAACGTTGCCCATTCTGCTTTTCTCATTCCTTCAAGGTTGTTCGTATTCTTTCTAACGGCTTGGCTGTAGTATTCACTTATCTGAATAACTGTTTTGCCAATCAAACGCCCTCTAATACTCTTTTCATATTCAAGCTTGTTTGCTAGAAATGTTCTGCCTGATTTTACGCAGTCGGGTACTCATTCGTTTCTGCATATGACTGTCACGTTCTAACTTTTGCACTGTTGGGTCATCATAAGGCTTGCTTTCAGTTATCTATTTGAATGAACTGGAATCAACCATCATCAATGCATTTATCACAGCGAACCCGTGGTGTTCTTGAGAGCACTGAAAAATCTTCACAGCTGAGTCACTTTCCATTCTTCCAATGGATTCCTCATACGTTTTCTGACACTTGTGTTCATGCAATGGCTTCTTTTCATTACTGGTGCACACATTTGTGCATTCATGGCAGTATCTTGAAATTTTTTAACATCGAGCAACTTCCCGTTATCAATACTTACGACGGTTGCAAAAGAATTTTTAAATTAATCGCCCTTTTTCTGTGATGAGCTGTCAAATGCTATTCAAATGTCGTTGTTACCATCACTTTCTTCAACTGCTTCCACTGTTGCAGATTTCATTGATTCTTCTGCAATTACTTTTACTGTTTCCCCTAACGGGTCTGTGTATCTTGAAGTATTAGTGAAGGGGTAAGGGTGATTTACAATAGCACAGAAAGTTTTTCCAGACCTAGTGCCTTTACCGCCGCATCTCAATCCATAGAAATATTTGACGTTCGCTGAAAAAGATTATTGTTTTTCCATTTGCAGATATCCAAAATTATTTGTCACTGTCATAATTCGAAAAAGAGGCTTCCAAACTAAGAACTAAACCGTTCCTTTTGAAAACATTTTCAGAAATTATTCTCTCTCCACCACACAAATTACAGCAAGCAGTTGATTAAAAATTGTTTAATTGATACTTACGGCATTGGTTTCACTGTACTCATCATTAGTGCTCACAAGCTTCTTCTTGGAAGTACATGATGGAAACAGGACATATTCTGTAGAATATATTTCCCTTATTTGTTCTCTTCTTAAATATTTCTTTTGGTCGAGTAATATTAAAGAGAAAAGTACAACTCAGTGAGCAACAAATCCAAACACACACAATGAAAGATGTGATGTTGTTGTGGTCTTCAGTCCTGAGACTGGTTTGATGCAGCTCTCCATGCTACTCTATCCTGTGCAAGCTTCTTCATCTCCCAGTACTTACTGCAACCTACATCCTTCTGAATCTGATTAGTGTATTCATCTCTTGGTCTACCTCTACGATTTTTACCCTCCACGCTGCCCTCCAATGCTAAGCCTTGCAAAACGTGGATGATACATGCATTATATCACAAACAGGATGTTTTCTATACTTCAATGTAAATCACCAACTTCTAGAGAAAACAGTTCCCGAGATATCTTTTCGTAACTGAACAAGTGCTCATGGAACCTGTAGAAATTCTTGTGCTGTAAACAGTTTAAAAATAAATTAAAAATACTTACAGTCATCCAGAATCAATGAAACACATCCAGTTAAAGAGAAAACTCCAACAACAATTTTTCATTAAAAATAAAAATCGGCATTTTATACATTCCACCTTTTTTACTCACCTTAAGTGACTCCGTTAATCGAACACCTTCACTGCTTATTAATTTCGCAACTATTATATAACAAATGAACTTTGCAAATGTTGTCCTTTTATTAAAAGTTAAGATTTGCTTTTCAGGAAACCCTATGGAGAGAAATTCTTTTTGTTTTTGCTGTAGATCAAGCTAATATTTTGTAATTTTTTGCAGGCGATCAAGCTAATAAAATTCTTTGTGCAAATATTCTGGATCAAAATTGTGATTATTCATGGTCTGGCACCCCACCATTTACCGTACCTGCCTGCTGCCTATCACTTTCTACACTCTCAAACGAGATAACGCAACTTAGGTAGGTAGGACATCTCGTACCGATTCAGCTGTTTCATCTCAGTATGTCACCACTTCCAGTAGACAAACTCTGATCGTTACCGTCGACATACAAGCTGATTCAAATATCTGCACACCAATGTGAAGGAACTGATAAAGATGGAATTGACATGAAGGCAGAAGAAGGTCAATAGTTTTGCAGCTAGGCAAGAAGACGGTAGTTGGTTGGTTGGTTGGTTTGGGGAAGGAGACCAGACAGCGTGGTCATCGGTCTCATCGGATTAGGGAAGGATGGGGAAGGAAGTCGGCCGTGCCCTTTCAGAGGAACCATCCCGGCATTTGCCTGGAGTGATTTAGGGAAATCACGGAAAACCTAAATCAGGATGGCCGGACGCGGGATTGAACCGTCGTCCTTCCGAATGCGAGTCCAGTGTCTAACCACTGCGCCACCTCGCTCGGTGAAGACGGTAGTTTGGGGCTTTCAGTTGAGATGAGATGGATAGAATAACGGCCGTTTGCTTATACTTAAGTGTTGCAGCTCAGAAAACGTTGCAGGAATGCTGCTAGTGATGGTTCACGGAGCCATATAAGGCATTGGTTTCGACTCATTAGTAGTTTCACTGTGTGAAAAGCAAGCAACATTACAGTCTACATCTAAATCCATACTTCGCAAGCCATCTTATGGTGCATGGTGGAGGGTATTTTGTGTATTATTGACATTTTCCATTTCCTGCCCCTGTGGCGAATGTCTGCAGGAAGAACTACTGTTGATCAGCCTATCTGTGCTCGCATCTCTCTAATTTTACTTCCATGGTGTTTTCGCAAGATATTTGCAGGAGGAAGCAATATATTGTTTAACAATTCTTGGAACGTACACTCTCGAAAATTCAACAGTAAGGTACGTCGTCGTGATGTACAACACCTCTCTTGTAGCATCTTCTGCTCAAACTGGATGAGCAACTCTGTGAAGCTTTCGCGCTTACCAAATGAGCCTGTGAGGTAACGCGCGGCTCTTCTCTGGATCTTCTCCAGTTCCTTCCATTAATCCTACCTGGCACGTATCCGAGACTAACGAGCGACACTCAGTATCGGTCGAACGGATGTTTTGGGTGCACTACACATCCAGAGGATTTTTCCAATGCCTCTCAGTCTGGCGTCTGCCCTACCTGCGATTAGTTTTATGTTGTCTTTCCATTTCAAATCGTTCCGTATTCATTCTCCTGAATTTCTGATGGATGTGACTATTTCCAGTGACTCTTCTTCAACCGTGTATTCATGCATTTATTGGTCTTCCTGTCTACTTACGCCTCATACTTTATATTTGCTTATGTCGATGTTCAATATTCACTGCACCAAGCGTTTACGGGGTGTGCAAAAAGTCTCTCCGCAGTGCCGCATGATCGTTCGCCTGCATGGGTTACTTCCTTCCAAGTGGACTCTCCTAACATTCCACTGTTTCATTTATCTCAGTAAAAATGAATATTCAATAAATTAATAACTTGTATTTCACTAAGTTTCATTTCGGTATATTCACTGCGGCATACGGCATGCGCGGCTAACAATCATACGGCACTGCGGAGAGACTTTTTGAACACCCCGTATCATATTCAAATCCATCTGCATTTCGCTACAATCTTCTAGCGTTGGAAATTTTCTGTATAAAACGGCAGCATCGACGAACAGCCTCATGGAACTGTCGGCGTTATCCAGTGGGTCATTTATCCATATTGTGAACAGTAGTTGTCTTATAACACACCCTTGGTAAACATCCAAAGTTACTCTATCGCCATCCCCGAATTGCTCTTCAACAGTGGGAAGCAAGACGGTGCTTAAAACATCAGTATAGGCCTGTGCTGTGAAAGTGCCACGCAGAACAAGGGTGCAAGACCCCTCCATGAAAAACACAACCACACCATAACACCACTGCCTCCGAATTTTACTGTTGGCACTACACACGCTGGCAGATGACGTTCACCGGCTATTCGCTATACCCTCAACCTGCCATCGGATCGCCACATTGTGTACCGTGATTCGTCGCTTCACCGTTTTTCCACTGTTCAGTCGTCCAATTCTTACGCTCTTTACAACAAGCGAGGTGTCGTTTGGCATTTACTGGCATGATGTGTGGCTTATGAACAGCCGCATGACCATGAAATCCGGAATGGCCGAGCGGTTCTAGGCACTTCAGTCTGGAACCGCGCGACCGCTACGGTCGCAGGTTCGAATCCTGCCTCGGACATGGGTGTGTGTGATGTCCTTAGGTTAGTTAAGTTTAAGTAGTTCTAAGTCCTAGGGGACTGATGACCTCAGATGTTGAGGCCCATAGTGCTCAGAGCCATTTGAACCAACTGTCGGCGCTCTCTGTCAGTCAACAGACGAGGTCGGCCTGTACGCTTTTGTGTTGTACGTGTCCCTTCACGTTTCCACTTCACCTTCACATAGTAAACAGTGGACCTAGGGATGTTTAGGTGTGTGTAGGGGGTTGTTTGGGGAAGGAGACCAGACAGCGAGCTCATCGGTCTCATCGGATTAGGGAAGGATGGGGAAGGAAGTCGGCCGTGCCCTTTCAAAGGAACCATCCCGGCATTTGCCTCTCCGCGATTTAGGGAAATCAGGGAAAACCTAAATCAGGATGGCCGGACGCGGGAGGTGTGTGGAAATCTTGGGTACAGTCGTATGACACAAGTGACACCCTATCACCTGAGTTCCGCGGTGCGCTCCATTCTGCTCTCTCACGATGTCTACTGACGACTGATGTTGCTGATACGGGCTACCTGGCAGTAGGTGGCAGCACAATACGCCTAATATGAAAAACGTATTATTTTGGGGGTGTTCAGATGCTTTTGATCACATAGGCTAGTGTATGCATAATTAGAGACAACAAGTTGTACCAGCCGACTACGGGCGTACCTGCGTCATAGGTAAGTAGCCAATACTGCAGTCCGACCGTCGCCAACGAGCTCCAACGAAGTTGGAAGGACATTGTCGTACTATTCTTTGGATTACAATTGAAAAAAAGACGACATGTAATAATTTGTTCATACTGTTGTATCTGTGTAGATCATTAAAAAATTATTCTTTGTAAAAACTCTTCGTCATATCTTTAGTAGTGCTTGAAGATGGTGTTTGAAGAGAAGTAGTGTCGAGATCCGAAACACTAAGCAGGTAAAATGGAAAAAATATTAATTAGTTTCCAAAGACTTTGAGAGATTTTTCACACGGTGGATGGAGTGTAAAGTTCTAAGAGAAGGTTTTCATTTTGACATATTACAGGAAATACAAACATTCTTTGGCCTGAGTTATTTTGAGCGCGAAATATAAAACAATGGCTCTGACTTCACCGAATATTGTTAATGTGAAATAGATGTACTTCGTTACGTAGTTTTGGAGATTCGCCCTGTCATGAAAGGTTTCGGTGACGACCTAGAGGAAATACGATTCAACGCCAGTGTGAAGTAATATCATACACAGCTACGAAATTGGTGATCGGTGTTTTAGTTTTGCTACTTTGATGAGACTCAGTAAACGAGACTGCTAATAGACTCAAGATTTCCTAAATCCTAGTAAATATTCATAGCCAAATAGTATAGAAGAAGGAGTGTCAGTAACTATTTACGGAGAAACGCGTCTGTGTGTTTCTGAATCACAATATCATCGCTGGTTGACTGTTATATAAGTAGTTTCTGAAGAGACCTTGAGGAATATTAAGGTAGGCGTAAGCTTCCCTTTACGTCAAAAAGGCAGCGCTAGCGTGTAATTGATGATTCAACTGGCATGATGCCCATAAATGAAAGTTAATTTACGTATTGATGGAAGTAGAAGTATTGAAAGAGACTATAATCGACTAGAAACAACTTCTCTTGTTTTCCAAAAAAATGCACAACTACAATTCACGAGTTTTAACACGCACATTACGTACAGGACTTTTTCTTAGCGCTTTTGATTCTCCGAAAGGAACTGCAGCCCACTAATCTGGGGAAGGTATGATTACGAAACGGAGAAGGATTATGTGTTAGCACTGAAAGCACGGATTCCGTTGTTATACGACCACTTGCGGCTGGTGACGACATGGTCTTAACATTATCGAATTAAAGAATTGTTAGAGGTACTTATCCATGAGCCAGATTTTGCAAATAGAAAAGAACCGGAGACTGCATCTAGAAGGGTGAACACGGCACCTGAAAAAGTTGATAGCTTCTGTTCGTCATAAACGGATATGTACCAGTAATTACTTCGTTTTGCCGACGATTCTTTACTGCAGTAGAGATTATGCTTTTGCATTAACGCATTGTACGATTTATAACAAATGTTTTAAATAATTTGATACTTAAGCCTAAGTAAATACTTTAAAACTTAACTAAGACGTAACTAAACTTGAATTTGGACGTATGTCGTTTCAGCTGTAAATAAGTTTTGGGGTCTATTTTTTCATATTATAGCATTTTGTGATTTATCTGCGCTTCAAATATATATATATATATATATATATATATATATATATATATGTATAGTGTTAGATAAGGTAATAAAAGAATGAGAAACATCACAACAGCGGATAACCGTAGGAAATCTCCAGATTAAATGCCTGGCTTCTGCAGACGATTTGGCGATTGTCACGAAAGGTATAAACGAAAAGAAAGACGCTATTGAAAAACTACGCGAAATCGCTTCCAAAGCTGGTCTACAAATCTCTTACGAAAAGTCACAGTTTATGAGCACAAAGAAACTCTCTTCTCTGGACAGAAAGTACGGTATGATTTACAAAACGGCAAACTTCAAATACCTCGGTGAAACACTACAAATGAGCGGTCATAACAGAGACTCAGACGAAGAAAGAAAAACTAAACTGGACAAGGGATAGAAAGTAGTGTGGAATCATTACAACAAGAAGTCTATCTCACAAAAAGCCAAATTACGCCCCTACAACACGGTGGTCCTCCCCGAGGCACTATATGCAGCAGAGACCACACTAATCCTAGGGCATACACGTATCACACCAAGAGAAAAAGTAGAACGGAAAATACTTAGGAAAATATTTGGCGCAACTAACAACAATGGAATATGGATCAAGAAACTTACAGAGGAACTATACAAACATATGGAGAGAATCACAGAAAAGATTAGAAAACGCAGACTACAATTCTAGCGACACCTATACAGAATGCCATCACTCAGACTGACCAAACGGATATTTGACTGTGTAACCACTAGAAACAACAAATGGGTGGCAGAGGTAAAATAAGACATGAACCAACTCAACATAACAGCAGACACAGTAAACGACAGAATAAAATTCATAAACATCATTAAGAAAAGTAAACTACATGAGATAGACTGTGACAGACGAACAGGCGCAAAATGACTTGAAGAACCTAAGCAAGATCGCAGTCGGAAGATGGAAGAAATATTGGCAACCAAAAAGGCAATCGATATGAAGCCGAAGACACGAAGCTGACAAGAAGCATGGACAGGACCGGAAACAGAAACACAGCGAGCGAATGAGGGAAGTTTGGGCAGCAAGGAAGGCAGCAAAAGGAATTGGCCATGTAGTTTAGTCCAACTGCCCTCTTTAAGGGCAAAACACCAATAATAATAATATACATATGTGCTGAAAAATAACTGATAACAAAAGATTCGATATATTGCGCCGTTTCCGATTCGATTAGCACTGACATTAGCAAAACAGATCGTTGCGCTCGCAAAATAAGCACTTGTGCGCGCTAAAATGCGGTAATCACGGACATGTGTGGGTCTTGGACGTCATGTTGGAAAGACGCACATTGTAGTCAATTTATAAAATGTGAACTTTAACAGTAAGGAAGATGTTTTCAAGTATGTTTTGTATTGTGAAGTGATGTTTTGTGTGTTACGTGATATTGCAATAAAAGCAATAAAAAGGAAGTGTAACTTAAATTCGGAATGCTGATTACTTTTTTTACATCACCATTGTCCTGCAAAAGTGTAATCTTCAAGAATGGTTTGTGCTGCGCATCTACAAAACTTTTGAATATAGCAGAATAAAACCTAGGCATCCGAGTTTAGAATCACCACCACCTAGATTTTCGACGATTGAGATGATTTTACAACGAGACCAGCGTGGGAAACACGAAAAGATGAGTGCCTAGTTTATTCATTATTACATGAAATGACTTTATTAACTGTGCTCTAATGACACCTGCCACATAATAACTTCGTTGTTGCCAGAAAATGCAGTATTTAGCAGCGTGAGCAACACCACAATCATTAATAAATTTTGACCTTTGTTGTGGTAGGGTTGTTAGAACGCTGAAACGCTAAAGACCAGTTAAAATGTGCCTTTTTCGTAAGTGATAAGTTTAAACTAGGTGAACAAAAGCTACGTTTGTATGATTGGAGGAAAACTAACGAAGAACTAGTTTGGCGACATTGTCCCTGGCACGTTGGATGCATGACGACCTGATTGGCTAACTTCAATGTTAAATAAATCGGAAACGACGCAACGTATCGATTTTTTTTCTGAATGATAATTTCTCAGCACAACCTCCCCTGCAACAACCTACAAGCTTTTCAGACTATATTTGACTGCCCTCTTATAGCCCGTAAAATAAGCAGGAGACCCGCTTAATTAACTGTAGTCTGACTTGTGGCTACTTGTGAAGAAAACTGCTCTTGTGGGCGAAGGCTGCAAATTTTTGAACTTTGTAGTAATTGGGAAGGGGAACAGGTGGAAGTCCGTCCAGTTTGCTGCAACTCGAGTCGGCAAGCGTCCTCAGCTCCTGGCGAGAGGTTGCGAGGAAGGGGCGGGCATTAATAACGAAATATGAAAGGAGGCATCTTTAGAACTGACCGCTTTAATTATATCCCGTGCGTGTCCAAATCTCTCCGACGTCTGAAATAGCCAGAACGTGCGGGCGCCCCACTGGCTCGCGTTCAAAGAACTTAATCTGCCCAGTTGTGGTACCCGTACACCTACAACTGTAGAATGACTTGTCGCTACCGCCTGGGTTATTAGGCAGAGTTCACTGGGATCTTGCTGGCGGACCCGACGCGGTTCACTGGCGCGTGCATCCTGCCCCAGCCTAACAGCAATGCCTTCTAAAAATACTTGCGCCCATCTCCACGCGAGTATCAATCTCTGCACTTCCCACGCACAGGCTAATCCCCTTTTCGCCGTCGACGTTGGGTAAGAACTTTGTCTGGGGTGGCGGTAGGAAGGCCACCCCTTTAATTAACCATGCCAAATCCGATTGTAACAACGTCGACCCTGCGCAAACTGCGGAACAAGCGAAAGACGAAACCGATTCCAACCGGAAAAAAACGACAGGAAGAAAAATAAGAACAAATAAAACAGTCCTTACGATAATGAAAATAAAAAAGTTCTCATGATAATGAAAATGACGAGGCAAAGTATCAGAAATTAAGAAATACATTTAAAACTAATAACCGAATAAAAATAACAGTCACAGTCTTTTGTTTAGATTTAGAAAATGAAAAAGTGTCGCTTCTTTGACGAGATGCGAGACTACGACCTTCCACACATTAGGTTTATACGCTATCCACTGCCCTACACCATTACACTGCGGAACGTTCTTGTATTTACTACTCTACTGACCCAGTTGCAACGATTAACTGCAGCCTCCGAAAATACGGCTTCACGCAATATCGTGTGAAGCTTATGTAATGTAAGCCGATCTCTGTGATTGTAATAATAGAATATGTGACGCTGAATCACGTCTTTTGCGAAAGACTACAGTAGTGATTTTTAGTGCTGTGTATGAAATGTGTGTATTTCGTTAGTATCGTTGTGTGTGTGTGTCGCATTCGGGAGGACGACGGTTCAATCCCGCGTCCGGCCATCCTGATTTAGGTTTTCCGTGATTTCCCTAAATCGCTCCAGGCAAATGCCGGAATGGTTCCTTTGAAAGGGCACGGGCGACTTCCATCCCTGCCCTTACCTAATCCGATGAGACCGATGACCTCGTTGTTTGGTCTCTTCCACCAACCAGCCCAACCCCAACCTCCCATTACGTGCCTAACGTGTGTGTGTGTGTGGTGGTATTGTTATTGGTGTGGTTATCATTCCTGATGAAATACGAAATAAATAGCCAGACCCAGGATACGGGATCGAAACACATCCGGATAAGGAAGTGAACTGACTAATTGTTGTAGCAGTTTGGCAACGGCGAACGGTTTGGACTTGACGTTGAGCGCTCTGATTGGAGGAAACAAGCTCCAACGTGTGAAGTGTCAACTGCCAAGTAATTTTAATCGGACAATAGTGATGTACTGAGTGAAATTTTTTGTTTCCTGATAATGAACGACACTCTCCGTAGCATATATGAGTAGTTTAACGGTTCGTCCACCGTAACACCAACGAATTTTCAGCTGCTAAAACAGACTCAGTAAGAACATTCACAGGTGCCATGGAGTCTGTAGACGTACCGAAATCGATCTTGATAGATATATCAAATCAATTCCTTATGTGCCGGCACCTCTAGTTTGGCTATAATACTGTGGACAGTGCGCGAGTTTTCAAGCTAGCGCCGGCGGCTGTGGCCGTGTGGTTCTAGGCGCTTCAGCCCGAAATCGCACTGCTGCTGCGGTCGCAGGTTCGAATCCTGCCTCGGGCATAGATGTGTGTGACGTTAGTTAGGTTTAAGTATTTCTACGTCTGGGGGACAGATGACCTCAGATGTCATAGTCCCATAGTGCTTAGAGCCATTTGATCCATTTCTAGTTGGCAATGTCATATAGCTGCCAATAATGCTGCAATAATAACTTCGTGCCGCTGAGTGGCCGAGTGCCTCTCTTTCGACTTTCACCTCGGCAACCCAACAGTTCAAAAAATGATTCAAATGGCTCTGAGCACTATGGGACTTAACATCTGAGGTCATCAGTCCCCTAGAACTTAGAACTGAAGCGCCTAGAACCGCTCGGCCCAACCCAACAGTTGATGGTTGGAGAGACGACGTTACAGTTGCCGGTAGTCTGTTTAAACCAGTTGTTAGCCAGTGATGCATCGTATATATGGATCGTGATAACCACTTCAGCATCAGTTAAGACCTGAGGATGGTGCTGAAACTGGTAGCTACACAATAAATGACATCGTAAGGACGGCTGTAGGTGTTTCATTTTCTTACAATATTGGACGGCCGTTGTAACCCCAGGCATCCAGGCACAGGAAATTATGTCTGCCTAGCCTACCCCAGTAGTCCAATGGGGAAAAGGAGGCCTGCAGTTTAATGTGGAAACCGAACCACGTGTCGTTCCTGAAGACATCTCAAGTCTTTGAGAGGTGAAGACTTGACTAATGGCAGCCCGAAAACTTCCGTGACAGGAACGGGATTCGATCCTGCGGCCTCTTGGTTTCCAGGCGCTTGACTTCCTACTGGATTGCCAGGCCCACTAACAACGCGGCGTCATCACAGCTAGCCTGCTCGTTAACGTGCGCTGGCAGTCGTTCAAAGTAGTTACAAAATATAAAAATATTCTTCTACGTAGCGCTAACTGGAACTAATTTTTGTATAGAGGACACCCACTGCCGTTAGGATAAACTGTAAGTCAAAATACGAAACGTGTCGCGTTTAGAGAATTATGCTCGATTTAAGCAGAAAGCGGTTATTGAGGTATTGACTAGCGTAGCCAGTGGATTTGCAGAACCATATAAATAAATAGAATGTAATGATTTGCTGGGAAATGGAGGTAACTACTATTTTCGAAGTATTTGGTGCACCAAAAAAGAGTTTTTAAAATCTAGGTGTATAAGTTCGAAAATTTTGTTTTTGGTGATGTGCCGTAGTGGGTTCTAAATGTTAGGACAGTATTTTCACTCAAAATATATATCTTCCACACCTCTAGGTGCATGTTCTATTTGTTGAAGTTACCACTTTCTTGCTACAGAACAAATGTATTTACTTTTAGGAGGCAAATTTTTAAAATAATGCATTCTACAGTCACAGTATTGTGTTTAATGAAAGCTTCAAGTGAAATACAGCATAAATAGTGTCTTTACAGAAAGAATTACATTTTTCAGTCTTCACATTCCCCTCCCACTCCCTTCCCCCCCCCCCCCCCCCCCACCTTTCCTTCTCAGCCCTCCACCCACCACCTACTTCATGTGGTGGAATGTCTGCGCGTTGCCTATAATAAAATCCAGGGATTTGTAGTTCATGAATCATCTAGTTGAAATGAACTATTCTATGAAAGGAATTGTTCGGCGCGTTCTTTCTTTTAATGAACTATTGGCATTTATCTTCTCGCTTCCTCTACCTATCGGAATTTGGAATGCATGTGAACAAATTTCCCCTCTCTTGATACTGAGTACACAACACTTGCAGTATCTAAGCGTATGTCGTTTGGAACTCCTAATGGGGAACAGTGTGAACAGCTTCGGATTGGATGACCGAAAACGTTCCATTAGTTCACTTAGTTCAGCTCAGGATCCATTTCAGAACTGTGCGAACTGTATCGGATCGGAAGATTGAAAGCGTTCAATTAGTTCACTTAGTTCAGTTCAGTCTCTAGTATCTATATCGAAATACAGGGTGTTCGGAAATTACCGTAACAGACTTCTAGGACTTGCAGAGGAGAGTGAGTAGATAATATTTTGAACCATGTTCTGAAATGTACCGTTTCCGTGCAACAACCACTTGCAAACATGTTGATAATGGGACAATTTTTTCGAGTAATTGATTGTACGTGACTCAGTACATCACTTCTTTTGCAGTTCTACCCATTGGCAGCCAAATAAATTGCTCTTGTACACGTTGATGGGTTATCTTCAACGTGATCTAGTACGGCCTTTCCAATTTGGGAGTATGGCAAAGGCCGGCCGCGGTGGCCGTGCGGTTCTGGCGCTGCAGTCCAGAACCGCGGGACTGCTACGGTCGCAGGTTCGAATCCTGCCTCGGGCATGGGTGTGTGTGATGTCCTTAGGTTAGTTAGGTTTAAGTAGTTCTAAGTTCTAGGGGACTTATGATCAAAGATGTTGAGTCCCATAGTGCTCAGAGCCATTTGAACCATTTGGGAGTATGGCGTCTCCCTGGAGCACCGTAGTCACGCCTGCTGACGGTGAAGGTACCCGTTCTCAAAGTTGTTGCGTAATTCTGGTGAAAAGGATATGCGATGGAGTCGGACATTGGGGACAACGATCTTGATAAAGGCGACGAGCAGCTCTTACTTTACGGTGAGCTTCACCATTTGGAAGGATCATGTCGGTGTAAGAGTATTCTGCAACCTCATATTCAACCACGTTGCTCTAACACTCGCAGATACATGAATGAGGCTCGATCCAGGTCGAGGGGGAAGGCAGATGTCAAATGACACCAGCCAATCCTACATAACCACCCTGCTCCCTGACTACCAGGTTGCATACCTACACTATGTGATCAAAAGCATCCTGACACCACTAAATACACACGATTTTCATATTAGGTGCATTGTGCTGCCACCTACTGCCAGGTACTCCATATCAGCGACCTCAGTAGTCATTAGACATCGTGAGAGAGCAAAATGGGGCGCTCAGTGGAACTCACGGACTTCGAACGTGGTCAGATGACTGTGTGTCACTTGTGTCATACATCTGTACGCGAGATTTCCACACTCCTAAACATCCCTAGGTCCACTGTTTCCGATGTGATAGTGAAGTGGAAACGCATACAGGCCGACCTCGTCTGTTGACTGACAGAGACCGCCGACAGTTGAAAAGGGTCGTAATATGTTATAGGCAGACCATTCCACAGGAATTCCAAACTGTATCAGCATACACTGCAAGTACTATGACAGTTGGGTGGGAGGAGAGAAAACTTGGATTTCATGGTCGAGCGGCTGCTCATGAGCCACACATCACAGCGGTAAATTCCAAACGACGCCTCGTTTGGTGTAAGGAGCGTAAACAATGGACGATTAAACAGTGGAAAAACGTTGCGTGCAGTGACGAATCATGGTACGCTATATGGCGATCCGATTGCAGGGTGTAGGTATGGCGAATGCCCAGTGAACGTCATCTGCCAGCGTGTGTAGTGCCAACAGTAAAATTCAGAGGAGGTGGTATTATGGTGTGTCGTGTTTTCCATTGAGGGGCTGCACCCCTTGTTATTTTGCGTGCCACTACCACTACATTGATGTTTTAAGCACCCTCCTGCTTCCCACTGTTGAAGAGGAATTCGGGGATGGTGATTGGATCTTTCAACACGGTAGATCACCTGTTCAGAATTCACGGCCTGTGGCGGAGTGGTTACACGACAATAACATCCCTGTAATGGAGTGGCCTGCACAGAGTCGTGACCTGAATCCTATAGAACACCTTCGGGATGTTTTGAAGCGCCGACTTCGTGCCAGGCCTCACCGACCGACATCGATACCTCTTCTCAGCGTAGAACTCCGTGAAGAATGGGCTGCCATTCCCCAAGAAACCTTCCAGCACCTCATCCAACGTATACCTGCGATATTGGAAGCTGTCATCAAGGCGAAGGGTGGGCCAACTCCATTTTGAATTCCAGCATGTCTGATGGAGTGCACCACGAACTTGTAAGTCATTTTCAGCTAGGTGTCCGGATACTTTTGATCACATAGTCTACCCAACAAACATGTTTTCAAACGGCTGTAGCACTGAAACGGTACTGTTCTGGACATGAGTTCTTATTCAAAGTATGATGTACCCACTCCCCTCTATACGTCCTGGATGTTTGTAATGGGATTTTACCATCTTAAGAATTAATGTTTGGGAGCTGCTAAATAGGAACAAGGTTTTCCTTATTCCAGACCTTATTGTATAAGAAAAAAGAATTAGTAATCGGATTAACGATCTCGGTGAGAGTGAGAACACTTTAATCTCTAGAGTTTTCCAGGTAAAGGCCTGGTTTAAAACAAAGCGCTCAGCACAATCTGACAAAAAGATTACATGTACAAAAAAAGTCTTGGAAATAGGCATATTGGTTTATTCTTACAGACCATTCAATTTTTGTTATCAATAAAGGTATAAATTTTGCTTTCTAATTTAGTAGTTAAATAATTTTTGTAAGTGCACTTATTTAATTGTACTCTAACATTAAAAAGGAACTGAATTAGTTAAATAAGAAGAACTAGCTCAAAAGCAATAGTACCATAAAAAGAACTACTTTCCCCATCTGCAATGAAACCTGTAATCGTGTTACTTAAAGCGTCACTGGCATGCATGTGATTAACGTATCTTAAGAGTAATATATACTAAAATGAAGACCAAGCTTCAAATTTTATTATTCATATTTGGTCTAGTTCTTTGATGAATTACAAATTTGAAAATAATGTTGATAGAAAGTATAATTATCCTTCGAAAAAAAGTGTGAGATGTGTTATTGAGCAACTTCTTCATCTTGAGCTTCCAAAATTTCTTAGTCAACAAACATTATATATTTGTAGCAGACTTCCAGCAAACTATGACCCATAACCAGTACAAACACAAAATTACGTCAGTGCAATTATACTGTCCCAGCCATTCGCAATAACAACTGTTACGTTTATTAACATTTCTTTCGAAATAATTCTAGAACTTGACAACAGAAGGCATAAGCATTTAAGGGACAGGCTGGTAGACGTCTGTACATTGTTCTCATATGAAAATGAATTCAGGTTGTCTACACTCATCCTAAGTTACATACCATATCTTGTGATAGAAAAGGTATTCCGTTCTGTCCAATAAATGTAGCAATAGATGAACACTGCCCGACCATTGATCGTATACAGTCTTTTTAACATTAAGTTGTGGTTCGAGAATGTTCTCTGGGGGCACCACCTAGACAAAGCACAGTACGTGTGGGTGGAGAGGCTTGCGTATCGGCGGGAAGCTGAGGGCTATGCCGAAGGTAGAGGACCTACTGCCGGAAAGGCCTCAGCCGATGGGTCAGACTAGGAGTGTCCCACAACGTCCCATCTTCCTATCCACTCCTAGTCCTATCCTGTTCCCTGACCCAACCCAAGGTGTGATGCAATCTGTGGTGAGAGGTGCGTGGCACATGGGAAGATGTGTCGCAAACGGAGTCTCAGGGATACTGGGCAATCTCCCTGAGTAATTAACCTTACACCACATGGGGTATTCGTGGTGTGGACCTTCTAGATCTCCAAATCTCGTGGGACCAATATGGACACGATTATAGAAAATAAAGAAGAACAAACTGAGGGGCAAATTGAGACCTCAGATACCCAAACATTGGGGACAGAACCAATGGAAGACATTCCCAGTACTGAATCAGGATTTAGACCTGAGCCAGAAGTGGGAACTGTAACCGAGAAGCTAGACCAGATTAAGATCAAAGGCTTGCCTGGGGCCGAGAGGAGGAAGCTACTCAGGGAGCAGAGGAAAAAGGAAGGGAAAGAAGGGGTTCCTAAAGACAAGTGGAGGGAATTAAAGGGACTAGAACCTAAGACTCTCACGAAGAAACTGTCTCAGGTTGAAGGGGACATGCAGACCCCCACAACGTCAAATACAGGTAGTAAGCTGATAAGAGAGGAGTGAAAGACTCCCTCCTCCTCGACAAGTGAGAACAGAAAAGACCGAGTCAAGAAATAGGGAACCAGACCTATAGTACCGCAGTCTCGGTTTTTAGGATGGCAGTTATCCAGAAACGTTAACCACTGGTGGCCATCACCACACAGCAGCAGGAACTGGTACAGATGGCCCTCTTTGAAAATTTTCGGGGGGGGGGGGGGGGACACTGGTCCAGAACCCAACTTCAGGAGGGTCTATCTAGATCGTGGTGCACGCATTTTTGTCTGTGAGGTGGTGCACATGATAGAATGGCTCAAGGACAAGGTGCCCATGATATCCCTGTGGAAAGATGCGGAGCTGCTGCTTAAGACCGGCAGCGGAGCTTCTTAAAGCCGCAAAGATATCATTATGGGTACCTAAGATCCTTAATGAAGTCTCTCCCAAGACTCTGTTTGGAAAAATAGGGGCCCAGAACCCAAAAGTCTCGACAGAAGGCTGGAGACTGATTAACCAGAAGGTTGCTCCGGAAGGACGAACCCTGGTGGTGGAGGCCGGTGAGTAGTCCATGAAGGCGGTGCAGGAGCAGGACCTGAAACTGTTTTTAGGGTTCTTGCAGGTCACCGTTAGGGTTCTCAAAGACGGCAGCAAGACGGAGCCTGGAGGTGCTGCAGATTAATCTGCTGCACAGTAAAGGGGCCTCTGCTGCTCTGAGCCGCTGCTTTGGGAGACAGGAAGTGGGTGTGGCCTGATACAAGAACAAAGGGGCGCTGTAGGTAAGCTGATCTATGCAAGGTATCTAAGAAACTCCGGAACATGCATCTATGTAAGAAAGGGCATTTCTTTCATGCCAATGATGGATTTCCGCTCTAGATACTTAGTGACCATTACAATGCAGCAATGTGAGGAAGGTATCACGAGGGAAATTATTTTGGCCTCAGTATACCTTCCTTACAAAGACAGCTCTCCTACTCCCTTGGAGGTGAGGAGACTGGTAGAGACTTGCCATCGGCAAGGTGATCAACTACTGGTTGGATGCGACGCCAATGCCCACAACCTAGTGTGGGGCAGCAACGGCACCAACAGTAGAGGTGAGTACCTTCTTGAATTTCTTTTAGCTAACAATTTAGAGGTCCTGAATAGGGGCAATGAACCTACATTCAGGAATAGCAGAAGGGAAGAAGTAATTGACATAACCTTTGGTTCCATGGCGATGGGTAGCTATGTCAAACAATGGCATGTGATGTTGGAGCCATCCTCATTGGACCACATGTACATTAAATTCCAGGTTGAAATGGGAATCAGACAGACCATGACCTATAAGAATCCCAGGAAAATAGACTGGGAGACATATAGGAGGGACCTTGACTTAGGCTTATTGGTAATTAAAACCTCAATAAGGAATCCAGTAGAATTATCTCTGCCATAGTGACCTCATATCAGGACAACTACACAATCACCACGAAGTGCACAGTTAGGAGTGTTCCTTGGCGGATATCAAACTGGAAATGCAAAGAAAACAGGTACGGATACTGTTTAATATTGCGAGACGTGAAGGACAATGGGCTAAATATCGTGAGGCCCCTGTCAATTACAATTTTGCAATAAGACAAGCAAAGGAGGCATCCTGGAAGGCACTCTGTGAGGAAGTGGAGGGCACAGCTGCACAAGCCAGACTTCACAAGATTCTAACTAGAGTACCAACCAATCCAGGAGGTACGTTGAGGAAGGAGGATGGGGAATATACAAAGATAGTACATGAATCGCTGGAATTGCTCGTCAAAACTCACTTTCCTTAATATGATCTGCCGGGCAACACAGACCAGTATGTGACCCCAGAGCGACAACGGTTCTGAGGCACTCGAAGAGATGACTGGTACTTGGCCAAGGAATGTGTGAACTTCAACAAAATTCAGTGGTCGGTGGGAACATTCCAAATGTTCAAGCCGCCTGGTCCAGATGAAATTTTCATTCCAAAGCAAGGGAGAATTGATCGTACCAAGGCCAAGGATATGAGACCAATCAGTCTGTCCTCCTTCATTCTCAAAACACTGGAAAAACTGCTTAGTGTATATGTTGGGGAGAGGAGGCTAATTAGGGTCCCTCTTCATCCGAACCAACACGCATACTAACCAGGTAAATCATGTGAGAGAACTCTCCACCACCTCGTTGGGAAGGTGGAAAAAGCACTTCACTTCCAAGAAATATCCCTCTCCATCTTCCCAGATATCGAGGGGGCCTTCAGTAACACGACCTTCGATTCTATGGAAAGGGCAGCAGAGGTGCATGATCTGGGGACCACTGCATGCAGGTGGACGAGGGCCATGCTTAGTGGAAGGAAGGTAGAGGCTACCATGATGAATGAAAAAATGGTAATTAAGACCACTAGAGGCTGCCCGCAAGGAGGACTTTCGTCTCCTCTATTGTGGAATCTAGTGGTGAACGAACTCACTGAGGAACTAAGTTCCAGATGATGCTTCTGCCAAGGATACGCAGATGAACTTTTCATAGTAATACTTAGCAAATTCACTGACACAGTCAGGGATATGGCACAAGGAGGATTGGACATTGTGCAAAAATGGTGCATTAAACAGGATCTGAGAGTTAATTCTAAGAAGACTGTTGTGATGCCATTTATGAAGAGACATATTCAACACACAAGTTGGAATCTAAAGCTCTTTGATGAAAGTCTACCTGTGAAGGGGATAGTGAAATATCTTGAGGTAACCTTGGATGAGAAGCTAACCTGGACACCTCACATTGAGAGCATCTGCTCCAGGGCAAAAAGTACTCTAGTGAGTGCTTGAAGGACTTGTGGCAAAAACTGGGGCCTAAGCCCCAGGGGTATGCACTGGATATACACCACAGTGGTTAGACCTAGGATTTCCTACGGGGCCATAGTGTGCTGGAAGAAGGTAGAACAGCAGGTTGCTGCTAAGGAGCTTGCTAAGGTGCAGAGTAGGCCTGCTTAGCCATAACGAGCGGAATTAGAAGCACACCAACCGCTGGAATGGAAACCACGCTTGACATGTCTCCACTTTCCCTTTCGGTCAAGATGGAGGCAGCAGCTGAGGCACACAGACTTAAAACTGGCAAAAACTGGGTCTCATTCGGAAATCCAGACTCACACACTAACATAGTGAGTGAGGTAAAGATAGGAATGGCTGGGGAAATGTCAGACGATTATACACTCCTGGAAATTGAAATAAGAACACCGTGAATTCATTGTCCCAGGAAGGGGAAACTTTATTGACACATTCCTGGGGTCAGATACATCACATGATCACACTGACAGAACCACAGGCACATACACACAGGCAACAGAGCATGCACAATGTCGGCACTAGTACAGTGTATATCCACCTTTCGCAGCAATGCAGGCTGCTATTCTCCCATGGAGACGATCGTAGAGATGCTGGATGTAGTCCTGTGGAACGGCTTGCCATGCCATTTCCACCTGGCGCCTCAGTTGGACCAGCGTTCGTGCTGGACGTGCAGATCGCGTGAGACGACGCTTCATCCAGTCCCAAACATGCTCAATGGGGGACAGATCCGGAGATCTTGCTGGCCAGGGTAGTTAACTTACACCTTCTAGAGCACGTTGGGTGGCACGGGATACATGCGGACGTGCATTGTCCTGTTGGAACAGCAAGTTCCCTTGCCGGTCTAGGAATGGTAGAACGATGGGTTCGATGACGGTTTGGATGTACCGTGCACTATTCAGTGTCCCCTCGACGATCACCAGTGGTGTACGGCCAGTGTAGGAGATCGCTCCCCACACCATGATGCCGGGTGTTGGCCCTGTGTGCCTCGGTCGTATGCAGTCCTGATTGTGGCGCTCACCTGCACGGCGCCAAACACGCATACGACCATCATTGGCACCAAGGCAGAAGTGACTCTCATCGCTGAAGACGACACGTCTCCATTCGTCCCTCCATTCACGCCTGTCGCGACACCACTGGAGGCGGGCTGCACGATGTTGGGGCGTGAGCGGAAGACGGCCTAACGGTGTGCGGGACCGTAGCCCAGCTTCATGGAGACGGTTGCGAATGGTCCTCGCCGATACCCCAGGAGCAACAGTGTCCCTAATATGCTGGGAAGTGGCGGTGTGGTCCCCTACGGCACTGCGTAGGATCCTACGGTTTTGGCGTGCATCCGTGCGTCGCTGCGGTCCGGTCCCAGGTCGACGGGCACGTGCACCTTCCGCCGACCACTGGCGACAACATCGATGTACTGTGGAGACCTCACGCCCCACGTGTTGAGCAATTCGGCGGTACGTCCACCCGGCCTCCCGCATGCCCACTATACGCCCTCGCTCAAAGTCCGTCAACTGCACATACGGTTCACGTCCACGCTGTCGCGGCATGCTACCAGTGTTAAAGACTGCGATGGAGCTCCGTGTGCCACGGCAAACTGGCTGACACTGACGGCGGCGGTGCACAAATGCTGCGCAGCTAGCGCCATTCGACGGCCAACACCGCGGTTCCTGGTGTGTCCGCTGTGCCGTGCGTGTGATCATTGCTTGTACAGCCCTCTCGCAGTGTCCGGAGCAAGTATGGTGGGTCTGACACACCGGTGTCAATGTGTTCTTTTTTCCATTTCCAGGAGTGTATAATAACTCACAACTGCTTCGACAAGCCTTACAACATAATAATTGGAAGTAGGGAGCAGTGGTAAAAAACAGTTGGACACCATACAGGGGACATCCTTTGGTTCACCGATGGGTCGAAAATAGACCAAGGCGTTGGGGCAGTGATGTACGGGGTTCAGCCAAGACTGGAGAGCATTATCTCTCTAAGGAAAGTGGCCTCTGTATTCCAAGCTCAAATTACTGCAATCAGGGAATGTGTGGAGGAGTATATGCGTAGGTGCTATAGTAACCGTAGCATCTACATCTATTTAGACAGCCAGGCACCCCTGAAATCATTGGCAGCTCCTGCAACAAGATCTAAGATTGTTGCAGATTGCCACAGGGCTCTGGTGGAGCTAGGGGGAAGCACTAGGGTAAACCTAGTGTGGGTCCCTGGCCACTCAGGGATCTGTGGCTTGAACAAGCCGATATATTGGCTAGGATGGGTGCAACAACTGCATTTATTGGACCGGAACCTGCCCTGACAATCACCAAGGCTATGATCAAATTAGAACTACGAAACTGGCTTTGGAAACAGCACGTAGGATATTGGACCAAGGTCCATAAGCAAAAACGTGGTAAGGCAATGATGCCCAAGCTATGTTTTAAAAGAAGCTCTGTAATCCTGGGATTGAACAGGAAAGTGATTAAACTCATGACTGGACTGATGAACGGCCATGCGAATTTCAAAAAACACCTACACACAATGGGTACAACGGAAGAGGACCCTAAATGTAGGACCTATGATGAGGGTGAAGAAACTGCTTCACACCTAATCTTCGAATGCATGGCATTGGAGAGTGAAAGATACGGAATCTTCGGGACAACTAGACTGAAGAAATTGTGTCTAACAAAAAACTGGTAGAGGGTCTTCTTGCATTATGTAAGGGCACTGGTTGGCTTTGCTGGATATACGGGGAGCGAGACCGCTCAGTAAACCTAGTTTCGGTGCGGGAAGTAGCGGGTCTGACCTAAGCTGTTTTAGCTTCCATGTTAAAATCAATCAATCAATCAATCAATCAATCAATGCTCAGGCTTGGTCAACAATGTGTTAATATAAGGGTGATATAAATATAGAGATAGCCATTTTTGATAGTGGTCATAAATTATATTATTTAAAGTAAGTGGGGCTAATACATGCGGTCATAATTTAGTGTTATAAGCTAATTGGGTTATGAATCATAGTAATTGTAATAATTCAGACAGTAAGATAAGCCCATCTGAACTTCCCACTAATGAGTAGGTGACAGATGGGGGAGGGAGAGGGGATGGGGGGGGCTGCAACTTGAAGTGGGACAGATGTCTGGGAGTTAAACAAACAAAAGGTAAGAGCACAAGTGTGTGGTTTGGTTATATTAGGGCAAGACTACGTGATGTCATTATTTATGGTAGGGCCACAGCCGTGTCAGCGGACTAGTTACATTACTGTCATAAATTACATTTGTTTAAGCATACCGGTGACGTCATTGTTTACATTAGGAAGAGCACATTTGCATGTTTTGTTTACATAAGGGGCAAGACCAAGTGACATCATTTTTTACCTAAGGATGACAATGAACCCTTCGAGCCAGCTTGGCCACGAGCTCCATACCCTCACTAACTTATAGCTGATGAAATTTTTGTGCTTGGGCAAACGGCGATTCACACTGTGCATAACTCTTTCTCACAACAGTGCCATACATGATCTGTTTTAATGGTATAAGTAAAGCAGTTGACTTATGAATGTTGAATAACAATATCGATACAAGAACAGTTTATCTAAATTCAACTTAAGTCATATGTTCTATATTGTGGTAAAGAAAAGTTATTTCGCTCTTCCAAGACAATGTAGCTTCAGCTGTTAGTTCC
The DNA here is from genome assembly GCF_021461395.2 of Schistocerca americana. Classification (NCBI taxonomy): domain Eukaryota; kingdom Metazoa; phylum Arthropoda; class Insecta; order Orthoptera; family Acrididae; genus Schistocerca; species Schistocerca americana. The sequence continues at coordinate 318,621,969 of NC_060121.1, read as the reverse complement.
CTTGATAAACAAGAGTTGAAACTGTGTGTGTAGTTAGCTTGTTTGCAAGGAAAAGATAACTCCTGGAACTACCAGGGCCACTGCTTCATGTTATCTGATCGTGCGTTCTGAAACAATGTGACTCGAATATGGTTAGTAACTTGTAACGTACCCTCTCTCTGTTATTGTTTTTGTTTTTTTGTTATTGTTTTTTTGTTATTGTAGTTGTAGAGATATGAAATTATTGTAGCGGTTTGCTTAATCAGCCGTACTTCGGAATTTTTTGACATTAAATGGAGCCTGAAACTTGCGTAATAAGTACTTCGCGTGAAGTGCGATTTGCGGCATAAACAAAAATTAATTGCGGGAAAGCTTTAGAACAATGCACACGACTGACTAGACACATTCAGAGGGTACGTACATTCGCGTACGAGTTGTTGCAATCTGATGAGAAAGATCTATCTTAATTTTTTGTGTGTAAAATAACACACTCGGAGATTGCGAACGTACAAACGGGGTAGAGCCACGTACTTCCTATCATTCCCCGTGGCATGGGTAAAAGAATTGCAATTATTTAAATTTAAGAATATTTCTTTTTCAATCGGACTCCTATTTTTTATACGAAAAGGAAGATTGCAGGTTCTGAATGTCTCGGCAAAAACACATCGAAATTAATCTTAGCGGCCACCAAAGGAAAGAAGTGAGCACAATCACGTACCTCTATTGTTGAGCAGCGCCGTCGTAAAGATCGTCGCCTCCATCTAAAATTCGCCTTCTCGAATTAACAGAATAATTTGTACTCCATTGGTATGGGTTTTAGGCTTGATATTGACAGAAATTACAAAACACATTTTTCATCATTTAACACCTTCATTTAACACACACATAGACATGAAGCAATACAGTACGTCTTTACGTCAGCACATCAGAACCAAAAGGGTAGTTAATACTAGAAGTAATAAAAGAATCTCGAAATTAGTCCTTTGTCTCTCAATGATAAAAACGTTTTTTAGAGTATTCCTCTGGTATGACAGTCGAACAAATTTTCTTCTTGTATCTTTGAGATTAAATTACAACATTTCTTAGTTCCTTTTCAAATTGTTGTTTTTCTACCGACTTATTGCACTCTAGCATTATAGAGATGACGAGTAAATTATTTTTTGTGAGTGAGATTACTCGTGGCATGATTTTCAGATTCAGAAGGATGTAGGCTGCATTAGGTAGTGGGAGATGAAGAGGCTTGCGCAGGATACAGTAGCATGGAGAGCTGCATCTAACCAGTCGCAGGACTGAAGACCACAACAACATGATTTTCAGTGCCACTGATGCATTAAAACTTTCTTCCCGAAATCTTCTTATGTAATTCACAATGGTACCAAAAGGCAAAATTTTTCGAAACAAAATGTGGAGTTCTCGTCTCATTTCTTGCCACATCAACGCAGAAAAATTTCTTTTGTAGTGTTTGATTACTCTGTGACAAAATGTTCAACATCCAAAACATCATGTTACATGATTCCTAGGCCCGATATCCTTCGGAGTGGGCAGTCTCCAAAGCGATAATTATTATAATTTACAACATAAAAACGATGTCATGGAGGCCCAACGGCCTTTTCTGCAGCGTATGACCACCTTCCATTTATATATTTACAGATTTTGGGGTGTCTGTTGCAATATGTTGGTTTTCTCTGGTACTTCAACATATGACCATCATCCATTTCCACATTGGTGCAGTTACTTACAGTTTTGTGGTAATTTGCTATTTGGCGATTTCTCCCCCTTCTCAGTTTTCAAGTATCCAATTTTGAAGATTATCATCCAAACAGACATATAAATACAAGACTAAGCGATTTAACAATTGCCACCGTGCGCTATTTGAACAAAAACATTCCTGCTGCATATCAAGCCTACATTTCACTGGAAGAACCTAGCCCCTGAACTGTCAGTGTGTTAAAAAACAATGTCCTGTCCACTATGACATCACTATCAGGCTGTCTTAGAGGAGTCGACACTAAGGGATTAAAGTATATTTGCAAATAACATCTCTTTCTGTAGGTAGCTCAACCCTTAAAAACTGCATACTATTATCATTAATAAGCCTCATTGCTTTGGATGAACCTGTCTAAGTCCTGTAAGGGTCTACATTGTTAGTTTACATTAACCTTACATGAGGATCAGATAGACCAATCCATGTGTAATAATAGGTACACATTAATTGTTTCAGGCTGAGCACTGTCTATAAAAATGTTATTATTCAGCGTCCTACTGGCTTACTGCACAAATTGACAACTGAAAAAAGATTGAAAACCCAAATAATGATTCCAGTTCCTATCCGTTTCTTTGAAGAAATCTGCGCTGAAATCACCACAAACTACTACCTGTTTCTTTAAAGACAAAAGAAGTCGTTGCTCAGAATTTTAAACCTTCTGAGAAGCAAACTGCTAAGCTCAAGTGACTCCGAATGTACGTAGATGAGGTATCCAGCAGCTGCATCTCTCCAAAATGACTGCTGCCTTCTGACGCAGCATTCTAACTTCTTCAGTAATAAAAGAAAGAGAGAAGTATTAGGATCTAGTATCCCTCGACGATGAGGTCATTAGAAATGGGGCACAAGTTCTGATGTCTTAGCACCTAGGCCAACTTCTGCAGGAGGAATTAGGACCAGAATACCAGGTCACAAATTTTTTCAAACCAAGTGCTAGTCTGGATAAGGTGACAGCGGATTTAGGTTCACTCTGTAAAGGATTTACCAGGGAAGACACTGTGGTTATTGTGGGAGGGCCAGGGAACAGCATCGACAGAGATCCTGGATACAGTATAAAGTGTGACCTGATAAAGATTGCGTCGGCATCGAGACACACCAATGTTGAATTTGTATCTGTCCTGAGACGCCATGACCGGCCTCATTTGAACTCTTCTGTTGAGAGAGTTAATTTGGAGTTGGAACGGCTGCTTGGGTCGGGTGCGGGGGCTCATATTGGTGTGGTTCCTGTTGATTCTCTCAGTAGGTGGGACTATACCAGGCATGGCCTACATCTCAACAGGAAAGGGAAGGGGAAACTGGCTGGGGTAATAGCAGGAAATTTAAGGGGGGGAGGCACTGCCATGAATGGTAAAATACCAGTGGTTACAGGTGTTGGAGCAGCACCTTTTTTAGGATAGGTAAGACAGAAAGATGTCAAGTTCTACGAGAGGTCAGGATTGAAACAAATCTTCAGTTTAGGAAAGAAATTAAACAGCACAATTCTAGCACGTTGGATCACCAATCACAGCTGTCAATTATAAATTTTCACCAATCACCGGAAATTTTATCTCCACCAAGTTGTATCTCAGACCTAGGTAATTGCATTGATGAATTAAAGTCACCCAACCCAGTTGACATAATCTGCCTCTCTGAACACCATGTGACCACTGGTATAGGAACTAGGCCTAAGCACAATGAGAAACTCAGACAGGAGAGTACTGCAAATGTTAGAATAAGGAAAGGTTGTCATAAAAGTATAATTAAAAATAATGTAAGTATATTTCATCAAAATATTGGGAGTTTAAAGAATAAAATAGATGAGCTTTTGGTTTGTTTAGAAGATTTAGAAGCTGAGGATGAAATAGATATTCTATGCCTGTCTGAGCATCACATTGTTACTGATATGGATAAGGTAAATGTAAGTGGATATAAGCTCTCTGCACATGTAATGAGAGAAAATATGGAGAAAGGAGGAGTTGCCATATATGTCAAAAGTTATCATTGTGCAAAAAGTATAGAAACAAAAAAGTTTTGTGTAGAGAAACATATAGAAGCATGTGCCTGTGAGCTTAAATTAAATAAAGGCACATTTATAATTGTAACTGTATATAGGTCCCCATCAGGAAATTTTCATCTATTTCTGAAAAATTTGGACTCCTTGTTGTGCTATCTGTCAGACAGGGGGAAGCAAATTATTATTTGTGGGGACTTCAATGTAGATTCTCTGAAAGAGGGTAATAGGAAAAATGACCTTGAAGTATTACTCGGTTCTTTCAATTTGACACCCATTATTGATTTTCCTACTCGGGTGGTAAAGGATAGCAGCTCACTGATAGATAACTTCTTTATAGACCAAGATAAGTTTAACCGGATAAATGCTCAGCCTGTTGAGAATGGTCTTTCTGATCACAGTGCACAGCTAGTTACAATATATGACATAGCTCCATTCAGCAATACTAAACAGTCATCCAAAGTAGTACGTTCAGTCAACGATTTAACAATTGCAAATTTCAGGGAAAGCCTACAGCAGTTAGACTGGGATGAGGTGTACCGTGAACCTGATGCCAATTTAAAATATAATTTATTTCATGACATTTTTGTAAATGCATTTGAAAATGGCGTCCCCAAGAAAATAGTTAAATAAACTCGTAAGAAACCTTGTAACAAACCATGGCTTACTAAGGGTATAAAAATATCTTGTAACCAGAAAAGGGAAATGTATCTGACATCAAGAAAGAGTAGTGACCCAGAAACTATCAAACATTATAAAAACTACTGTGTTATATTAAGAAAAGTTATTAAAAATCCAGGAGTATGTGTATCATGTCTGAAATCAGCAACTCTGATAATAAAATTAAAACAATTTGGAATATTATTAAAAGAGAAACAGGTCAACCAAGAGGAGAGGAAGAGAGTATTACCATAAAATTGAATGAAAACTTTACGAACAAAAAGTCAGAAGTTGAAAATATCTTTAATAATCATTTTCTAAATGTTGTGGATATAGTAGGATCCAGGTGTTCATTAGAAGATGCTAGGCTGTTAATGGAAGAGGCCATACCTACGCAATTTGATACAATTGAAATCTCACCCACTTCTCCCTCTGAAATTAGGAAAATGATAAACTTGCTTAAAAGCAAAAACTCACATGGAATTAATGGCATTTCCAGCAAAATACTAAAAGCTTGTTCTCAACAGATAAGTAAGATTCTCAGCCACCTGTGTAATAGCTCTCTGGACCAGGGCATTTTCCCTGATAGACTGAAATATGCTATTGTTATACCTTTGCATAAAATGGGGGATAGATCTGATGTCAACAATTACCATCCCATCTCCCTTCTAACAGCTTTATCCAAAAATTTTTGAGAAAGTAATGTATTCAAGAGTAGCTTCACATATCTGTAAAAATAAAGTACTAACAAAATGTCAGTTTGGTTTCCAGAAAGGTTTTTCAACAGAAAATGCCATATATGCTTTCACCAATCAAATTTTGAATGATCTGGATAACTGAACACTACCCATTGGGATTTTTTGTGATCTCTCAAAGGCTTTTGATTGTGTCAATCATGAAATCCTGCTAGACAAGCTCAAGTATTGTGGCATGAGTGGGACAGTGCACAAATGGTTTAATTCATACCTAACTGGAAGAGTGCAGAAAGTTGAAATAAGTAGTTCTCATAACATGCAAAGATCAGCACATTCCTCAAACTGGGGAACTATCAAGAATGGCGTTCCACAAGGGTCAGTCTTGGGTCCTTTGTTGTTCTTAATATATATTAATGACTTGCCATTCTATATTCATGAAGAGACAAAGTTAGTTCTCTTTGCTGATGATACAAGTATAGTAATCACACCTGACAAACAAGAATTAACTGATGAAATTGTCAATACTGTCTTTCAGAAAATTACTAAGTGGTTCCTTGTAAACGGACTCTCACTGAATTTTGATAAGACACAGTACATACAGTTCCGTACAGTGAATGGTATGACGCCATTAATAAATATAGACCTTAATCAGAAGCATATAGCTAAGGTAGAATATTCCAAATTTTTAGGTGTGTCCATAGATGAGAGATTAAATTGGAAGAAACACATTGATGAACTGCTGAAACGATTGAGTTCAGCTACTTATGCAATAAGGATCATTGCAAATTTTGGTGATAAACATCTTAGTAAATCAGCTTACTACGCCTATTTTCACTCATTGCTTTCATATGGCATCATATTTTGGGGTAATTCATCACTGAGGAATAAAGTATTTATTGCACAAAAGCGTGTAATCAGAATAATAGCTGGAGTCCACCCAAGATCATCCTGCAGACATTTATTTAAGGATCTAGGGATATTCACAGTAGCTTCTCAGTATATATACTCTCTTATGAAATTTGTTATTAACAACCAAACCCAATTCAAAAGTAATAGCAGTGTGCATAACTACAATACTGGGAGAAAGGATGATCTTCACTATTCAACACTAAATCTAACTTTGGCACAGAAAGGGGTGAATTACACTGGCACTAAAGTCTTTGGTCACTTACCAAATAGTATCAAAAGTCTGACAGATAACCAACAAGTATTTAAGAAGAAATTAAAAGAATTTCTGAATGACAACTCCTTCTACTCCATAGAGGAATTTTTAGATATAAATTAAGAAAAAAAAACAAAAAAATATTAAAAATAAAATAAATAAATAAAAAACACAAAAAATTAAAAAGTTGTTAAATTAACTTAATTATGTCATGTATTGGAAAATTTGACTCGTTCCACATCATTACGAAATATGGTATTCATGATCCATGGAACTAGTATTAATCTAATCTAATCTGTACTATGATCCTGTCCATTCGTCTTTTCAGTGTTTACCATATATTGCTTTTCTCTCCATTCTAGCGGATAACCTCCCAATTTCTTAACTTAACAGTCCACTTAATACCGAGCGAGGTGGCGCAGTGGTTAGATACTGGACTCGCATTCGGGAGGACGACGGTTCAATCCCGCGTCCGGCCATCCTGATTTAGGTTTTCCGTGATTTCCCTAAATCGCTCCAGGCAAATGCTGGGATGGTTCCTTTCAAAGGGCACGGCCGACTTCCTTCCCCGTCCTTCTCTAATCCGATGAGACCGATGACCTTGCTGTCTGGTCTCCTTCCCCAAAACAACCAACCAACCAACCAACCACTTAATATTCAACATCTCCCTGTAATATATGTTCTGAAGTGCTCCGATTCTCTTCTCTCCCGCTTTTCCCATAGTCCATGTTTCAGTACCGTACAATGCTGTGCTCCAAACGTCATTCTCTGACATTTCTCCCTCAAATTAAGGCCTATGTTTGATACTAGCAGACTTCTCTTGACCGGGAATGTCCTATTTTCCGGGTGCTAGTCTGCTTTTTATACAAGATTTTTGAAATTTTTGAAAACATAGTCAGTGATCTTAAAAGTAGTTAAAATTAAAAATTAAAACAGTCTTAATCGCAATCTTCTTAAAATATTTTTTATTGGAGTGACCGGTTTCGACTCTATGAAAGAGTCATCTTCAGACTCCAGAGTGGTGGATGGACTCTGCTAGATGAGTTCCGTCGACCCTCACTCCAATAAAAAATGTTTTAACAAGATTGCGATCAAGAATGTTTTAAATTTTAACTGCTTTTTATATCCTCGCTCTTCCGTCCATTATAGTAATGTCATCAGTGGATCTTATCATTGATATCCTTTCACCCTGAAATTTAATCCCACTGTTGAACATCTTTTTTACTTCCGTCATTGCTTCTTCGATGTGTAGATTGAATAATAGGGGCGACAGAGTACATCCTTGTCTTAAACCCTTCTTAATCCATGCGCTTCGGTCTTGGTCTTCCGGTCTTATTGTTCCCTCTTGGTTCTTGTACAGTTTGCGTATTAATCGTCTTTTCCTATACCTCACCCCTATTTTGCTCAGAATTTCTAACACCTTGCTCCATTTTCTATTGCCGAATGTGTCTTACAGATCTACAAATCCAAAGCTTGATTTTTCTTCAGTCTGGCTTCCTTTATCAATCACAATGTAAGAATTGTCTGTCCGGTGCTTTACATTTCCTAAAGTCAAACTGATCGTCATCTAACAAACCCTCAATTCACTTTTACGTTCTTCTGAACACCGAGGTGACAAAAGTCATGAAATAGCTAGATAGGCATATACAGATGACGGTAGTATCGCGAAAACAAGGTATAAAACGGCGGTGCAGTGGAGAAGCTATCATTTGTATTCAGGTGATTCTTGTGGAGAGTTTTTCGACGTAATTATAGCCGCCCGGAGGGACTTAACAGTCGTTGAAAGCAGAATGGTAGTTGGAGCTACACTATGTGATCAAAAGTATCCGGACACCTGGCTGAAAATGACTTACAAGATCGTGGCGCCCTCCGTCGGTAATGCTGGAATTCAATATGGTGTTGGCCCACCCTTAGCCGTGATGACAGCTTCCACTCTCGCAGCCATACATTCAGTCAAGTGCTGGAAGGTTTATTGGGAAATGGCAGCCCATTCTTCACGGAGCGTTGCGCTGAGGAGAGGTATCGATGTCGGCCGCTGGGGCCTGGCACAAAGTCGGCGTTCCAAAACATCCCAAGGGTGTTCTATAGGATTGAGGTCGGGACTCTGCGCAGGCCAGTCCATTACAGGGATGTTGTTGTTGTGTAACCACTCTGCCACAGGCCGTGCATTATGAACAAGTGCTCGATCGTGTTGAAAGATGCATTCGCATCCCCTAATTCCTCTTCAACAGTGGGAAGCAAGAAGGTGCATAAACATCAATGTAGGTCTGTGCTGTGATAGTGCCAATCAAAACAACAAGGGCTGCAAGCCCCCTCCATGAAAAACACGACCACACCATAACACCACCGCCTCCGAAATTTATTGTTGGCACTACACATGCTGGCAGATGACGTTTACCGGGCATTCACCACACCAACACGCTGCCATCGGTTCGCCACATCGTGTAGCGTGATTCGTAAATTCCACACAACGTTTTCCCACTGTTTAATCGTCCAATGTTTACGATTCTTACACTAAGCAAGGCGTCGTTTGGCATTTACCTGTGTGATGTGTGGCTCATGAGCAGCCGCTCGACCACGAAATCCAAGTTTTCCTCTTAACTGTCGTAGTGCTTACGTGGATGCAGTTTGGAATTCCTGTGTAGTGGTTTGGATAAATGTCTGCCTGTTACACGTTACGACCCTCTTCAACTGTCGGCGGTCTATGTCAGTCAACAGACGAGGTCGGCCTGTATGCTTTTGTGCTGTACGTGTCCCTTCACGTTTCCACTTCACCATCACGTCGGAAACAGACGACTTAGGGATGTGTAGGAGTGTGGAAATCTCCTGTACAGACTTATGACACAAGTGGCACCCAATCACCTGACTACTTTCGAAGTCCGTGAGCTCTGCGGAGGGTCCCATTCTGCTCTCTCACGATGTCTAATGACTACTGAGGTCGCTGATATAGAGTACCTGGCAGCAGATGGCAGTGCGATGCACCTAATATGAAAAACGTATGCTTTTGGGAGTGTCCGGATGCTTTTGATCACATAGTGTAGATGCATGAGACATTCCAGTTTAGAAATCGTTAAGGAATTCGATATCCCGAGATCCACAGTGTCAAGAGCGCGACGAGAATAGCAAATCTCAGGTATTACCTCCCACTACTGAGAACACAGGGGCAACCTGCCTTTACCTGACGACCGAGAGCAGTGTCGTTTACGTAGAGTTTGTAACACGGTAAATACACATAAAATACGTTCTGCGCCATCCAAAATTTTTCGCCGTTGTTGTTGTGTAACCACTCTGCCACAGGCCGTGCATCATGAACAAGTGCTCGATCGTGTTGTAATGTACTTCTGATTCTGAATATGTAAGCTTTATTACACAAACTATACTATTTTATGTACTATTTAATAAGTAATGGATGCAATAGTGTATTTACTTCAGACTGTGTGTAATTGATTGTAATTATAATGTAAATGTCCGCCACTGGTAGCTGACTGGTCAGCGCGACGGAATGTCATACCTAATGGCCCGGGTTCGATTCCCGGCTGGGTCGGAGATTTTTCTCCGCTCAGGGACTGGGAGTTGTGTTGTCCTTATCATCATCGTTTCATCCTCATCGACACGCGAGTCGTCGAAGTGGTGTCAACTCGAAAGACTTGCACCAGGCGAATCGTCTATCCGACGGGAGGCCCTAGCCACATGGCATTTCCATAATGTAAATTGCTGGATCACAGCCAAGGGAACTTTATTTAAGTGTATCGATAGCAATGACGACATAGCAGGAGCTGTGCCTTTGTTTGAGTAAGGAGAGTCTCTGTTGCGCTGCGAGTAATGACGAGGCAGAGCAGCTTGAGCGATGAAAGAGTGCAGAAGTATTTGTTGGACTACTCCCGCAGACGCTGCGTGCAGCTACGACATCGGAAGACCATTAAGTGAAAAAAATACAATCTTGTAGAGGCAGTATTCAATGGGATTTCTTTCACAAAGTTGACTAACTTGAGTAATAGCCTGCAGTAGTTGAAACTTGTGGGGTATCTGTGTTGTGATTGTCCTCAGACATTATTACTTAGCAGTGTCCCTTTCCTTTCCATGCAGCCAGCGAGTGTCGTAAAAACATGAAAATTGACCAACTATTTACGGCCAGTTTTGTTTGTTTGGTAATTACCAGTTTCAGACTAAATTTTCTGCCTCAGTAACTATCCATCCTTGTATTTCATAACAGAGTTTTAACTAATTTGCAATTTTGAGTATTAACTGCATTCACTTAAAGCAAAACTAATAACTATAGATGCAGAACAAATTAAGGATGCGCCATTTCATTTATTCTGTGTTTAGCTTAGCGAATGACTTCTGCTGGCTTGGTATGTTTTTTATTATTGTTATATTAAAAGTAAAATCAGTTGCTCATTTGCATAACGTAAATCCAATTCAGTCTTTCAATAATCAAACGCAAATTGCTTGCATTCTTCCCAATTTTGCTGAGGTTACTGAAAATAATTTTTTTACGAAACAAAGTTTAAGTAATGGGCTGCTTTTTATTTAACAAGTGACTTCATTTAACTTTACTTTCAAAATTAGTAAAAAACATGGTTCAAATGGCTCTGAGCACTATGGAACTTAACATCTTAGGTCATCAGTCCCCTAGAACTTAGAACTACTTAAACCTAACTAACCTAAGGACATCAAACACATCCATGCCCGAGGCAGGATTCGAACCTGCGACCGTTGTAGTCCCGCGGTTCCGCACTGCAGCGCCTAGAACCGCACGGCCACCGCGGCCGGCTCAAAATTAGTATTTCAGAACAAGTACTGCAAACTCTGTGCTTTCTGATTCATTTATTTTCTTGTGAACTTTTGCGTTGTGGAAAAACTTGCTAACCTACTGTTGCCACGCCAGTGATTATTTGCTTAATTTTCTTTACCATATTTATTGTCTTTGTAGACCGTTTAAATGTCTTCTTTTTTGCAGATCAGCATTTCCTTTTTATTAAATATATTGGGACTGAGTTTCCACCCATTTCAAAATTGTGATCATAATTTAGATTAGGCTTAGAAATAGATTCTCCCTTCATAAGGGTCTTTTGTACACTTTCCTCCTACTAACTGATATTATTTTCCTTTGATAACGATGGCCTTACTCACGGTAAAATTTAATTAGGCATTTGAGATCATTGTCGATTGTATCGCAGTCCAGTAGGCCCATTAGGAAGAGAGAGGTTACAAGTTGTTAGGCCATACAGACAATCAACACTGCGTGTAATAACCTCAGAAATCAATGTGGGACGGACGACGAATGTACTTGTTAGGACAATGAGGCGAAATTTGTCGTTAATGGGCTATTCAGCATACGACCGCCTCGACATCGTCTGCAGCGCCTCTCTTGGGCTCGTGAACATATAAGTTGGACTCTAGACGCCTGAAAAACCTTTTCCTGGTCAGTTGAGTCCTGATTTCAGTTGGTCGAACCTGATGGTAGATTTGTAGTGAGGACCTGGGTTGTCGACAAGGTACTGGCTCCATAACGGTGTGGGCTGTGTTTACGTGGATTGGACTGAGTCCTCCTTTCCAGCTGATCCAATCATTGTCTGGAAACGGATATATTCGGCTAGTTGGAGATCATTTGCAGCCAGTCATGATGTTCTTGTTCCCAACAACGATGGAACTTTTATGGACGGCAATACGTCATGAAGAACATTACCGACAATTCGGGCGAATGATTTGTCCACCCAGACCGCCTGACATTAATCCCAACGAACATTTATGGTACATAATCAGAAGTCATTCCGTGCACAAAATCCTACATCGGCAACAGTTTCGCAGTTATAGACGGTTATAGAGGCAGTACGGCTCATTATTTCTGCAGGAGACCTCCAACTACTTGCTGAGTCTATGCCACATCGAGTTGATGCACTACGCCGAAGAAAAGGAGGTCCGACACGGTATTAGGAGGTATCCTACATCTACATCTACATCTACATTTATACTCCACAAGCCACCCAACGGTGTGTGGCGGAGGGCACTTCACGTGCCACTGTCATTACCTCCCTTTCCTGTTCCAGTCGCGTATGATTCGCGGGAAGAACGACTGTCTGAAAGCCTCCGTGCGCGCTTTAATCTCTCTAATTTTACATTCGTGATCTCCTCTGGAGGCATAAGTAGGGGGAAGCAATATATTCGATACCTCATCCAAAAACGCACCCTCTCGAAACCTGGCGAGCAAGCTACACCGCGATGCAGAGCGCCTCTCTTGCAGAGTCTGCCACTTGAGTATATTAAACATCTCCGTAACGCTATCACGGTTACCAAATAACCCTGTGACGAAACGCGCCGCTCTTCTTTGGATCTTCTCTATCTCCTCCGTCAGACCGATCTGGTACGGATCCCACACTGATGAGCAATACTCAAGTATAGGTCGAACGAGTGTTTTGTAAGCCACCTCCTTTGTTGATGGACTACATTTTCTAAGCACTCTCCCAATGAATCTCAACCTGGTACCCGCCTTACCAACAATTAATTTTATATGATCATTCCACTTCAAATCGTTCCGCACGCATACTCCCAGATATTTTACAGAAGTAACTGCTACCAGTGTTTGTTCCGCTATCATATAATCATACAATAAAGGATCCTTCTTTCTATGTATTCGCAATACATTACATTTGTCTATGTTAAGGGTCAGTTGCCACTCCATGCACCAAGTGCCTATCCGCTGCAGATCTTCCTGCATTTCGCTACAATTTTCTAATGCTGCAACTTCTCTGTATACTACAGCATCATCCGCGAAAAGCCGCATGGCATCCTATGACTTGTCAGCTCAGCGCACATTATTCTTGTCAGCAGCTTGGAAGGGAGGGATAGGAAGTGGATTTTGGATGTTCTTTTTCAAAGGAACCATCGCTGTATCCGGCTTAAACGATGTAGGAAAATCATGGAAAGCGAACATCTACTTGGTCAGACATATTTCAACAGCCATCCTCTCTAATACAAGCTCTGTGTCTTATCACTGCATCACGTCCTTAGGTTCTTCAATAAAGTCAGGAGGGCGCTCTACCCATAGTAAGGCGGAAAAGATATAATGTAGGAGGGTTATTCGGAAAGTAAGGAACGATCGGTTGCGAAATGAAAACGACAGTGAAAATCCGATGACGTTTTGCACAGGTGTGTTGCGCAGTGTCTCTAGTATACACGTCGATCGCGTTACGTCGTTCTTTTCAGTTCTGACAACACAGGGCGCACATAAAGACACCTAGGACAATAGTGTCTCCCACCAAGTACGAGGGCCTGGCGAGAAATTTCGCCTGAAGCTATGCAGCCAACATTACATAACTGTCTTGCGTTTTCTTCTTCAAGACAATTCTCAGCCTCATTCTGCAGGGGCAGTGAAGATGCTCCTGCATCGTTTTCAATTGGAAATGTTTGATTACCCACAATACAGCCCGTAATTGTCTCCCTCTGAGTTTCATCTCTGCTCACATGAACCGCTCGCTATGTAGACAAAATTTTGGCACAGACAACGAGCTGTAGGCCAGCATAGAGAATTGGCGGAAAGCACTGGCGGCTGCCTTCTATAACGAGGGTATTGGAAAGTTGGTACAGTGCTACGACAAACGTCTAAGTCGGATCAGCGACTATGGAGATAAGTAGTTGGAAGTAGTAGCTAACTGTTGCAAATAAAACAGTTTTGATTTTCACTGTGGTTTCCATTTTGCGACTTATCGTTCCTTACTTTCCGAATAGCCCTCGTATATGTTCCGCAGTACGGTGAGTGATCCGTGTGAGGAACAATTAAAGAGAAGCCAACTGTCACAAGGTAATCGAAAAAGAAATGAACGAATAAAAGGGCTTAACTTCTGGTCGATGGAGCCGCAATAGACAAATGAATAATAAGGACAAGAATGTGGGTGTTTGCTGAAATATCATGACATCCGAACAGAGATTGTCGCAGGTAAGAGCTATAAATAACGGCAGGAGCAAAGGCAATCGTTCCCTGTTATGACAGGAATTTCTAGGGTACTGCCTAATAAGCCAGCACTAAAGTGTTGTTTGTTGACTACCTGCAGGCAATGACTGTCGCGCCATCTGAAGCGGCTAATTCGTAGCGTGACGTTGTCCTGTGGATACAGCTCTAGATTTTATGACTGGAAGGGATTTCTCGCCTTTCTATTTTAGCACTTTACGAAGCTTCCAGCAAGCGTGCTATCAATTCGTTCGGCAATTGGATTCAGCAAATTAGACGACGTTTCAACACCGCTATTTCACAGTCCATTAAGCACTATTCCGCAGCTGGGTAGGGACTATTTATATTTACGAGTATGCAGCGGGTCAGTCTGGTGTCATTTCTGTCATCTCTGTACAACGCGCATTCGGCCACCGATAGCATCCCGCGTACTAGGCGTCCATAGAGGCCGGTGTAGTTTAGCTGAATTAACGCTACAAACATTTAGCAAACTTTTAATGTGAAATTAAGACTATCGTAAATAATGCTATTATTACGAAAATTCCGTGTTCAGTAATGAGTGCTCAGATTATTATAAGAATTACTAGAAAATTGTACTGAAACAAGACCTGATTGGTAAAAAATAATAATAACATACCTACTACGAATAAATATGACCATGTGTGTAGTGTAATACATTATGTAAGGATTGTTTAGTGCCTTCACAGAACACAAGCACGGAAATAAGCGTCTTTAAACAAGACATCTGTCACAGTACTGTTTTGTATCAATGTAGATTAACTGGAAAATAAGTGTCATCCAGGCAAAGAGCACACATGCTGTTGAAAATCACTTCGTTATCGACGTATAGAATGCACTGCGTTTGCAAACTAGCATCGTGATCATACCTATGCTCTCCTTTAGACAGACTGCGATCATTTCTGGCCTACCGTTCACCACTAAAACATACTTCAACAGGACTGAAACTATTGCTTATTTTTTTTTTTTTTTTTTTTTTTTTTTTTTGCTATGAGTCTACTGGCTGGTTTGATGCGGCCCGCCACGAATTCCTTTCCTGTGCCAACCTCTTCATCTCAGAGTAGCACTTGCAACCTACGTCCTCAATTATTTGCTTGACGTATTCCAATCTCTGTCTTCCTCTACAGTTTTTGCCCTCTACAGCTCCCTCTAGTACCATGGAAGTCATTCCCTCATGTCTTAGCAGATGTCCTATCATCCTGTCCCTTCTCCTTATCAGTGTTTTCCACATATTCCTTTCCTCTCCGATTCTGCGTCGAACCTCCTCATTCCTTACCTTATAAATCCACCTAATTTTCAACATTCCTCTATAGCACCACATCTCAAATGCTTCGATTCTCTTCTGTTCCGGTTTTCTCACTGTCCATGTTTCACTACCATACAATGCTGTACTCCAGACGTACATCCTCAGAAATTTCTTCCTCAAATTAAGGCCGGTATTTGATATTAGTAGACTTCTCTTGGCCAGAAATGCCTTTTTTGCCATAGCGAGTCTGCTTTTGATGTCCTCCTTGCTCCGTCCGTCATTGGTTATTTTACTGCCTAGGTAGCAGAATTCCTTAACTTCATTGACTTCGTGACCATCAATCCTGATGTTAAGTTTCTCGCTGTTCTCATTTCTACTACTTCTCACTATATTCGTCTTTCTCCAATTTACTCTCAACGCATACTGTGTACTCATTAGACTGTTCATTCCGTTCAGCAGATCATTTAATTCTTCTTCACTTTCACTCAGGATAGCAATGTCATCAGCGAATCGTATCATTGATATCCTTTCACCTTGTATTTTAATTCCACCGCTGAACCTTTCCTTTATTTCCATCATTGCTTCCTCGATGTACAGATTGAAGAGTAGGGGCGAAAGGCTACAGCCTTGTCTTACACCCTTCTTAATACGAGCACTTCGTTCTTGATCGTCCACTCTTATTATTCCCTCTTGGTTGTTGTACATATTGTATATGACCCGTCTCTCCCTATGGCTTACCCCTACTTTTTTCAGAATCTCGAACAGCTTGCACCATTTTATATTGTCGAACGCTGTTTCCAGGTCGACAAATCCTATGAAAGTGTCTTGATTTTTCTTTAGTCTTGCTTCCATTATTAGCCGTAACGTCAGAATTGCCTCTCTCGTCCCTTTACTTTTCCTAAAGCCAAACTGATCGTCACCTAGCGCATTCTCAATTTTCTTTTCCGTTCTTCTGTGTATTATTCTTGTAAGGAGCTTCGATGCATGAGCTGTTAAGCTGATTGTTCAGTAATTCTCGCACTTGTGAGCTCTTGCAGTCTTCGGAATTGTGTGGATGATGCTTTTCCGAAAGTCAGATGGTATCTCGCCAGACTCATATATTCTACACACCAACGTGAATAGTCGTTTTGTTGCCACTTCCCCCAATGATTTTAGAAATTCTGATGGAATGTTATCTATCCCTTCTGCCTTATTTGACCGTAAGTCCTCCAAAGCTCTTTTAAATTCCGATTCTAAGACTGGATCCCCTATCTCTTCTAAATCGACTCCTGTTTCTTCTTCTATCACATCAGGCAAATCTTCATCCTCATAGAGGCTTTCAATGTATTCTTTCCAACTATCTGCTCTCTTCTCTGCATTTAACAGTGGAAT
Source organism: Schistocerca americana (assembly GCF_021461395.2). NCBI lineage: Eukaryota > Metazoa > Arthropoda > Insecta > Orthoptera > Acrididae > Schistocerca > Schistocerca americana. The sequence continues at coordinate 318,605,138 of NC_060121.1, read as the reverse complement.
TCCCGTTGCACTCTTAATGTTACCACCGTTGCTTTTAATGTCACCAAAGGTTGTTTTGACTTTCCTGTATGCTGAGTCTGTCCTTCCTCTGCTTATTTACAGAGAGAAATTAATCACCTGTATTTCTACTAATGTGATTTAGATTGCGATTTCTCACACTAATGTATAGGTGCACATCATACACCGCTATCAACTACCAGAGCCGAACACACTTTTGCATGAAATTTACTTACTAATATTTCGTTAGTACCATCTTGTACTAAAAACAGTGACACAGGTATAACTTCGTTTTGTATCAGTGCCACTATGATGGAAACATAACTTATATGCGTAAATATGTTCAGTAAAACACAATGAATGAAATTAAAGAAACTGCATTGTATTGTCTGAATACTTTAAGAATAACGCTGTGTGTCTGGAATACAGCTTCCAAATTACGGCAGTGCAATTACTATCCCTTCAGAGACTAAATTAAAAAAAAAATAGTATTTAAGTGTTGATAGGTTGGAGCGACTTTGTGATAGTCTTTGAGGTTTATTAATGATTTAGTAGCAATTCGTAAGAATAATATCGTAAATATTTTTGCTGCTTGTACAAACTTCCTGTAACGACGTATTAAGGGAATTATCGGTAACGTTAAAATGTAAGCACTTTGAGATGACTGTGAAAGTATTTTTTCCGACCGGAGTGGCCGTGCGGTTTCAGGCGCTGCAGTCTGGAATCGCGAGACCGCTACGGTCGCAGGTTCGAATCCTGCCTCGGGCATGTGTGTGTGTGATGTCCTTAGGTTAGTTAGGTTTAAGTAGTTCTAAGTTCTAGGGGACTGATAACCTCAGAAGTTGAGTCCCATAGTGCTCAGAGCCATTTGAACCATTTTTTGAAAGCATTTTTCTCCTACAATATGTATTGTTTAATTAAGACTACATTGGACTTATAGCATAATCTCCTACTCCTTTGGGATGAACTTTCCTTATGAGGATGTTGTAGGAAATCTTAACAAATGTTTTCTTACATCCGACAGTGTCGCACAGATTATCTCTTCTTTTTTTTTCAGAAGTATTTTGCACCTCTGCTACCATGCCATCACAAGAACTATGTATATTATTCGATTCAAAATATTGGCTCACATATTTATACTTGGAATTTTCTGCTAGTGATTGTGAAGTCTTTATATAGATAACCATTTTTAATCTACTCCAGATTGCTGCATAGTCAGATTTAAAGTGAACCTGTTAATACTTGACTAGATCAATAATATGTTAGTAAGTCATCTGTCTTCTACATAGCTTTCTGAGCATCACTGTGTTAACTATAGGGTGCTTCAAAAGTTATGCGCCTTCAGGATAAAGTAATTCTACCATTCATTAAACATGTAACAATCAAATTGTCATATTTTAGTATATTCACTGACCGTGTCCTTTTTAAGTACTAACTGAAATTCATGCAATACTTTAAGATGATAATGAGCTGTAGGCTGCTGTCAGCCGGTGTTGGTATCGCAGTCCTTTAGTTCCACCACACAGGTCTAGCTGACTCCAGATTCATGGTTCAATAATAAAACTCCCTTTTCCAACAAGCAGAACACTACAAAAATGTGGAGTAGAGGCTACCAAGGAGCGAGGTAACGTACTACGAGTTTACTTTCTATGATCGCTCTCCGTGACTCTTCCTTTTGTTAGCTCGCTGTATACACTCGTCGCAACATGTTATAGTATCCCAAATCAACTGTGTCTTTGTTCCCAAGTATCAGAATTTTATTTGTTTTCCTGGATCACTTACATGTCGATATAAAACCAATTCCCTGAACGTAACGACATATAACATGTACAAATTAATTGTTGATGTGTTCTTCAGCCAAGAGATTGGTTTGAAACAGGGCACTGTGCTACTCTATCCTGCACAAGCCTCTTCATCTCAGAGTAAGTACTTCAAACTACATCCTTCTCAATCTGATTAGTGTATTCACTAATTATCTATTAACAACTGTTCACAAACCGTAGGCAGTTTAAATAACGGGTGTTACAATAAGCATAAATGTAAATAATCATCCACATTTTAAAAAAATACAGTACATTTGCCGTATTAAAAAAACACGAAGTAGAATAAGAAGAAAGTAGCACGTTTCCTTCCTCCGTTGGTAATGTTGTGTTCGTTTCGATGCATACGGCTGTGTCAACAAAACCTAAACGCTACCTCACTCCAAGAAGGAATTAGAAAAAAAATTGGTCGAAAGCTTATAAACGGAAGTGTTCGCCTAGAGAGATTTATATAAGTCGAAAAACACCTTAATCAGTACGTCTGCAGCCAAGACTTGAATTTCACTATTTCTCAACACGAGCTCAACGTTATAAGTACTGATCCGTCTCTCTTCGCTACTTCTGTGGCTTAAATATGTGAACATCTACTAACTGTGTGTTCGTCGAACTGAAATCACACACAAAATTCCTTTTGGCAATGTGTAGAAACGGTGATTACTTTGAGTTATCTTTAAAATGTCCTTGGCATGTAAATTCGATTATCAGATTTGTCAGTTGTGTAGAGTATTGTATTTTTTGTGCAAACTAATACAACATTTTAATAAAAAGTAACGATATCCACTAAGAAACGTTATTTGCACGTTCCTTACGAATATCGTACAACGCCAACATGTCGGGACATACGCGAGATCTGTTTGCTTATCTGATGTTATTGCTATATTCTCTTTCCTTTTACCGGAGTTATCTTAACTGGTACACGGCCTTGATTTCTTCCACTGTCCAGTTTTGCTTCCATTTTTATTTTGTTTTTGTGTTGTAAGTTTAAAATTTTCTCGGTTTGTTAAGAAGTTGAACAATAGATGTATTATCGATAAATACATATTGATATTTTTCACTGCAAGAGAGATTCACGATACTATAGAGTATTTGTGTGTTAAATATACGTATTGCTGTAAAAAATGAAAAATGAGTTGCGTTGTGCACCTAAAACACTATTTCCACACATGGGTAACACTATTCACATCATCAGGTCTCAAGTGTTAACGGTAACGAACTGTAGAACTGTCAACATTATTCTCTTTTCCGTTGTAAAACTGATGTCTTTATGTTAACAAACTGTGTTACTAATTGTCCTTGTGCAGCAAAAACAGAGATACAGTCCGATATGATCTTCAGTGTGACAGGTGAAAAAAATCTTTTCTTTGCATTGTTAGATGTGCTCCCATTCAGTTTCCGTCTACCAACATAAATCTAAAATAATTTAGCAGGTTTATAACTAATCTAATCCATACCAATGTAACATAACACAACCATTTTCTTATCAGAACAGTTACAAAATTGTGAAAATGTCTCTTTTTGTGTCCCTTCACCTTGTAAGTGATTTGATAGTTTTGAAATTTGATTTACTACTGTAAGTAAAACTCAACATACCCTGATTTGAAGAATCTATGCCCGATCATAGATAAGGTTATGCTCTATGTGTTTAATTAATTATGGTTATGCAACCAACGAAAATTAATGGAGTAGAACACACTTTAATCACCAACTGAAAAAAATCGTGGACACAATATCAATGAACTGAACATTGAGGAGGAGGATGAGGTCCCATACTCCGCGGAGCGTAGGGGACGATGCGGGAGACCCGCACGCTGTACTAGGCAAGGTCCTAGTGGAGGTGGTTTGCCATTGCCTTCCATCGACCGTAATGGGGATGAATAATGACAATGATGAAGACGACACAACAACACCCAGTCATCACGAGGCAGGAAAAACACCTGACCCCGCGGGGAATCGAACCCGGGACCCCGTGCGCCGGAAGCGAGAACGCTACCGCAAGACGACGAGCTGCGGACGAACAGAACATTACTGAATCTAAAAATCATGTCGAACATTTCAGCATCAGTGAAATGTGTTTTAGCACATTGACGTGTAGTCAGGCCCGCATCTCGTGGTCGTGCGGTAGCGTTCTCGCTTCCCACGCCCGGGTTCCCGGGTTCGATTCCCGGCGGGGTCAGGGATTTTCTCTGCCTCGTGATGGCTGGGTGTTGTGTGCTGTCCTTAGGTTAGTTAGGTTTAAGTAGTTCTAGGGGACTGATGACCATAGATGTTAAGTCCCATAGTGCTCAGAGCCATTTTTTCGTGTAGTCAGTAGCCGTTATCTGGGAAATTTAAACCACGTTTGGTGATTATAAGAGTCAAATATGAAACAACGAAAATATGAACTTTTATTATGTATATCGTCTTCACAACTCTCAGCAGGTACCGGACTTACCGTACATGCTGTCAAATGTTTGCAGTAGAAGTGGAGTATGTAATACTTAAAAGAGGGAATGGTATATGAAATGTTACACGAAATATGATACAATAAGGTAAACAAAGTGGAAGAGTGATTGAATTAACTCAGCTATTCTAAGAACTGAATAAATAAATTCAGATTCTGTAGCAATACTCGTGACTACTGACATCCTAAGATAAGGTACTAGCAATGGCAGACCAAGCATAATTTCACGCAAGGTGTTCACATCAACTTGAACACTTACTACAAATCATTGGAAATTTGACCATGAAATGTAAAATCCTTGCAAGTACTTACTAACTCGCTTTACAGAATGGCAATACTTGAAGGTAACCACAGTAACATAAGGACCTTACCAAACAGCTGAAACACCGATGTGCTCCATTGAGTTCAACACATGCCATCTGAACAGCGCGAAACATACGACAGGCTTCATTTTCGTTGAAAATTTAACCCAGAGTTCCTTGCTTGGCGGGTATCGCTTCGATTGGCCTGGTGAACCAGAATCGAACACAAGACAGCACGAGAGCTTCAAAGACTACACAAACTAATCAAACTGTTTGCAGTCGATTCTTGATGCAAAATATCATCTTTGCATCATTACTGCAGCAATAACTGGTTTGTAACATAAAGTAACAACATAGCTGAAAATTGAATGTGGCTATTTAACAGGCAACTTTCAACTGCACCATAAACCAGAAGAAGGTAAATTACGTCTGCCTCTCTCTCTCCTTTTCCATTTATTTCAAGACAATTGAATATGAGACTTCAGCAAAGATCAAACTGTACACATGAGCGCCTAATAGATGATAAAAGGTACGTAATGGAAAAATAAGACCAAAACGTCACATAAAACCACGAAACTAAACGGAAAGATTTACGCCACAGCCAGGGGAGGTGTGATATACTACGAGAGAGAGGAGGGAGTGGAAATTTAGACACTTACTTCCGTGACAAACATCTCTGTGTTTTAGTATAACTGTTTTCCTTTATTTAACAAAGGCTGTCTTTTGCCTAAGGAAAAAAATTATTTTATAGACATCGTCAGCGGCGAGTGATTTTGTCCTTTTTCACAGTAGTGTTACCTTGAAGCAGTTTATTACTGTTTCTGTCTATGTTGCACCGTTGTACATACTACTAGCGCATCAGTCTCTCTAATTATCTGTATCGCTCATAGGTCGATCTGTAACATGTAGCTGTGCAACGGACAGGTAATGATATATAAAACTTTGTTACCAACTACAGGAGAATCAACATGTTACATACAGCAGAGAACTGCAATTTAGACGAAAATATAAAAAATAAATTTTAAACGAACTATCCAGTTATTTGTATACCAATTACCACCATCTCTGAGAGATATACCTATAGCAACTTTCTTCTCTATCTACAGGTTTATTTGTTTCAGGCAACCTTTTCCTGTGGCTTTTCCTTCTTTCCTATATTTTCTGAAAGTTCATTTACTGATATGCTTGGAATGTTTTGTCTCATGTCTCATTACTTTTGTGTGATACAATAAAAACGTTGTTTACTTCAGTAACAAAATAGTTTTATTTCTCTGTAGTGTAAATCGTCATTAGCTGCAGAAAATAGCTTTTTACTATCATTATGTAAGGAGAATAACGTTTGCAGTGTTCTATCTGCGGCGCTGGTCATCATAATACCTTCAATTGCCAGTGGATTTAAATATTTTTTTCGTCTGTTTATTGTTTCAGGAGAGATCAAAGTGTTAATTTATTTACAGGAAGTATTAAACACAAATCAAAATCTTAGTCATTATAGAGTGACAGCACACTATACGTTCTTAAATACTTCTAGTAATCACTTCTAAAGTCAGTCTTCAGAGTGTCTTGGAAAAGTTGGAAATTACAGCTAGAGAGCCCCAGCGATGCCTAGTGTTTCTGTTCCAAGCACTTTCAAGTCAGTCACGTCGTCAGACCCCCGCGTTGCCACATATCGGATGATAACAAAAATGTTTGTGTAATTCAACGGGACTATACTATTTTACGTCTGTAAGTACTATTGAAATCTCATAACAATAATTTTACCTTTTTCCGTCATTTTTCACAAAATGTGAAAATCAAACTAAATTATTAGAATAATTTAGGTGTTGTAAGTAACGAAAGTAAGTCAAACAGAGAATAATATTAGTGAATATTTGCATAAGCTCCATTTCTCTTTTCTTTACAGAAATTTTGTCATTAACTTTTTTATATAGAGTTCAAAAGAGCCGACTGAGTTTACCAGGAGAGAAAAAGACAAAACAGGAACAACAACTTTAATGACACTTCTCTCGTTTTAAATATTCTATTTCTAGCAAGAGATGCAAAAATTGGTTTACTGCAACGTATGGGTGGAATATCGGAAGTCTTCCTATAACATCGTAATGTCTTCTGGCCTACCGGTTCATCACTGGAGAGAATTGCGACAGTCCTGTGATATTGCTTGAGAAAGTAGTCCATTATTAACTTCAAAGACACAAACAGGTTGTGGAATGTCATGTAACAGACAAAAATCAAACAATAATTAGTTATATATGTCAGTTGTTTTCTCAAGGTCTCTCTAGATGCGTGCTTTAAAGAGTCTTTAAAGATTACACCATAAATAAACGGATAAAAGCACATTACCAGTCAGTTCACAGCACCTCTATAAGAAACTGAAAAAGGCGTTTCACATAATTTAGAAACAAAGTCCCTGGTATGTTAAACTTGTTCGCCGGATCGGGAATCGAGTTTGGGACCTCTGCATCGCAGGCGGTTGCTCTATGCTCTACCAGCCGAGCATTCTCCTTTTTTTTCTTTTGAAAACGGATGGGGGGCTTCCAGCCTCGTCCTACAGCCCATTCTTCGCTCACCAAAATCTCCTACATCAGCATCATTTCTTCTGCCGTTCTAGACTCTTCATTGTTATTCCACATACATTATTGAAAAACAGTACATCCGTCATCCATACGGATAGGTTTCCACCTCTGTCGACGGGAGTTGTTGTCGACGTCATGCGAGGTTGTTGAAATTAAAGGAATTTTCTCGTAACATGGAACAAAATATCACATATCTTAGTAAGTTGAATTCTCGAATATGCGTTGCACTCCACGTATCAAAAGCATTTTGAAACGGGACTCATCATAGCGCAGAACGCTAAAGTCATTAATCTTCTTTTGTAGTTTGTGGTAAGGGAGGTGGGGGATTGATTTTGTATCCCGCCGGGAAAGCGGCGCGTGGGTCTGCTCCCGAAAACTGAAAGGTTGGCCGAATGAAGGAAGCGTGCAGGAGCAGATGAGATAAAACACGTCGGTACTGCAAGTAGGTAAAAGTGGTTCACTGGTGCATCAATATATACAGAGGCATACATAACTTTGTACAGATGAGCACGTAGGTGCGAAGCCTTAGATCCGTCGTAAGTAGTGCAAAGTCTCTATATGAAGCGAAACTGAAGCGAAGTGTCCCGGCCGTCTGCTCTTGATCAAATGGGTAGAATCTGCAGAGGCGCTCGTAGAGCTTAAAGCGCCTGCTAGAGGGTGCTGTTGTCGGTGTCGGTGTCGTAGTGCCATCCTATGAACTTGCACCTACGCCGTGGCATCGTAGCTATTGATACCACAATTGGGTATAGCGAAAGGGATGGAGATGTAAGGGGTTTGGTCGTGGTTATGGTATGGACATTATAATGCGTACGAGATTATAAAAGCAGGCGGTCCATTAGATACCAGAGATGATATTCAAGATGTTCCCTGAAGTCTACTAGATCTGTATAAGGAGTCTGTAGAACATAAGCGATCCAAGAGCAAGTCACAACCCGTCCTCACAGCTTTGCTTCCGCCATTACTTCCTCTCCTACCTTCCAAAGGTAACAGAAGTTCTCCTGTCTACTTCACTGAAACAGCAGAACTTCTGGAAGAAAGGATACTAAGGACACATGACATGGCCACAACTACGAAAATGTTTCCAGAATCAGTTTCCTTTCTGCAGTGGACCGGCGCACATCATTAATGTGCAAGGAAGATAGAAATGGTTCAAATGGCTCTGAGCACTATGGGACTTAACATCTGTGGTCATCAGTCCCCTAGAACTTAGAACTACTTAAACCTAACGAACCTAAGGACGTCACACACATCCATGCCCGAGGCAGGATTCGAACCTGCGACCGTAGCGGTCACGCGGTTTCAGACTGAAGCGCCTAGAACAGCACGGCCACACCGGCCGGCGAAGATAGATATAAGCGCATACTCCGCTGTAGAGCGAAAATTCATTTTCTACACTAGAAATAAGCTCATACTATCGCAGTCAGATCTGTTACATTGGTTTTCCAAAGTAACAGTCACAATATGTTGTGATTCTTTCCAAGAAGACTCCAATCTTAGACGTAGCTGTATTATCACTTCATCCAACTACGTAGTATTTCATAAGTATCGGAGAAGAGCAGTTAACAGCTTACTGCTACGTGGAAAAAAGGCTATGGCTCTAGTAAATCTACGATTGTTTTGATGAGCTAGATAATTTCATGTGTTCCTCCAGGACAAACTCAATCCAGCGCTTTACAAAGATGTCCCTGAAAGGCACAGGAAAAAAGTCATTCGAGTGAGACCAGAGATTGCAGACAAGTGGATGCTTCATTATGACAACGCCCCATGTCACACGGCCACTACCATCATGGAATTTTTGACCTTAAAAGTCATTCCTGTTGTTCCCCCCCCCCCCCCCCCTCCCTCCCTCCATGTCTTCCTCCGACCAAATAACGTCTGCATCCTCGTTCTGCAAATCACTGTGAACTGCATGGCAGAGCGTCAGTCACACTTTACCACGTATTATGCTTTCTTCCCGTTCCTTTCACCTTGGGAGTGCGAGATGAATGACCCTTAAATGTCCCTGAACGCTCTTTTATTAGTCTGGTCTTCTCTTCATCGTCGCAACAGAACTCATATGTGGGAGGTTATACTATTTAATAACTGCGCCATTTTTTTATATTCCTAGTTTCACAAACAGCCCTTCTTATGAGGCAGCCTCAAAGATATAAGTCCATTTTGTAAAATGAAGAAACCGCAAAACAGTCTCTTAATCCACAACCGTTTATTATGCACTCGACCGTTTTCGTAATAGTTAAAGTTCCGTTACTTGGTGTAAACTGTAATACTGAAAATAAGGTTTTATCCGACAACGGGAGCGAATCCTCAAGTCTAAAATGTCAGATAAGGAAGTATGCGACAAAAATTTCTAAAATTAATTAAAATACAGTGAAGAGCCAAAGAAACTGGTACATCTGCCCAATATCGTGTAAGGCTCCGGCGAGCACTCAGAAGTGCCGTAACACGACGTGGCATGGACTCGACTAATCTCTGAAGTAGTGCTGGAGGGAATTGACACTGTGAATCCTGCACAGCTGTCCATAAATTCATAAGAGTTCTATGGGGCTTCTTCTGAACAGCACGTTGCAACGTATCCCAGATATACTCAATGATGTTCATATCTGGGGAGTTTGGTGGCCAGCACAAATATTTCCTGAGCCACCCTGTAGCAATTCTGGACGTGTGGGGTGTCGCATTGTCCTGCTGGAATTGCCCAAGTCTATCGGAATGCACAATGGACATGAATGGATGCAGGTGATCAGACAGGAAGCTTAGGTACGTGTCACTAGTCAGAGTCGTATCTAGAGGTATCAGGGGTCCCATATCACTCCAACTGCACACGCCCCAGAGCATTGCAGAGCTTCCACCAGCTTGAACGGTACCCTGCTGACATACAGGGTCCATGGATTCATGAGGTTTTCTCCATACCCGTACACGTCCATCTTCTCGATACGATTTGAAACGAGACTCGTCTGACCAGGCAACAGTTTCCAGTCATCAACAGTCCAATGTCGGAATTGGTGGGCACAGGCGAGGCGTAAGGATTTGTTTTTTGCAGTCATCAAGAGTACACGAGTGGGCCTTCGGTTCCGAACGTTCATATTGATGATGTTTCGTTGAATAGTTCGGATGCTGACTCAAGTCGATGGCCCAGCGCTGAAATCTGCAGCAATTTGTGGAAAGGTTGCTCTTCTGTGACGCTCTTCAATCGTCATTGATCCCGTTTTTGTAGGATCTTTTTCCGGGCGTAGCGATGTCGGAGATTTGATGTTTTGACGGATTCCTGATGTTCACAGTACACACGTGAAATGGCCGTGCGGGAAAATCCCCACTTCATCGCTACCTCGGAGATGCTGTGTCCCATCGCTCGTGCGCCGACTACAACACCACGTTCAAACGCACTGAAATCTTGATAACCTGGCATTGCAGCAGCACTAACCGTTCTAACAACCGCGACAGGCACTTGGGCGTTGACGACCGCAGTGCTGTATTCTGCCTGTTTACGTATTTCTGTATTTGAATCAGTAAGCCTATACCAGATTCTTTGGCGCTTCAGTGTAAACAGAGAGAAGAGGACGGTACTTACAAATAAAATAAGTTAATCATCTGAGGTCATGAAACTTCCTGGCAGATTAAAACTGTGTGCCGGACCGAGACTCGAACTCGGGACTTTTGTCTTTCGCGGGCAAGTGCTCTACCAACTGAGCTACCCAAGCACGACTCACGCCCCTCCCTCACAGCTTTAATTCTGCCAGTACGTCGTCTCCTTCCTTGCAAACTTTACAGAAGCTCTCCTGCGAGACAAACAGTTTTAATCTGCCAGCAAGCTTCATATCAGCGCACACTCCGCTGCAGAGTGAAAATCTCATTCTGGAAACATCCCCAAGGCTGTGGCTAAGCCATGTCTACGCAATATCCTTTCTTTCAGGAGTGCTAGTTCTGCCAGGTTATCAGGAGCGCTTCTGTTAAGTTTGGAAGGTAGTAGACGAGCTACTGGCAGAAGTAAAGCTGTGAGGACAGGGCGTGAGTCGTGCTTGGGTAGCTCAGTTGGTAGAGCACTTGCCCGCGAAAGGCAAAGGTCTCGAGTTCGAGTCTCGGTCCGGCACACAGTTTTAATCTGTCAGGAAGTATCATATCAGCGCACACTCCGCTGCAGAGTGAAAATCTCAATCTGAAGTCATACTCACCCCAATGTTTTCATGGAACCAAATGCAATCAAAGGCAATCAAGACCGGACACCAAAGGTCACCCGAGTCTAGAAATATGTAAAATGCAGTAAAAAGGGAGGGAGACGCGAAATTTAACCGACAGGAAGAAGATGCTGTGATATGCAAATGATTAGCTTTTCAGAGCATTCACACAAGGTTGGCGCCGGTGGCGACACCTACAACGTGCTGACATGAGGAAAGTTTCCAACAGATTTCTCATACACAAACAACAGTTGACCGGCGTTGCCTGGTGAAACATTGCTGTGATGCCTCGTGTAAGGACTTTGATGAAGGTGTGATTGTAGCTTATCGCGATTGCGGTTTACCGTATCTCGACATTACTGCTCGCGTTGGTCGAGATCCAATTACTGTTAGCAGAATATGTAATCGGTGGGCTCAGGAGGGTAATACGGAACTCCGTGCTGGATCCCAACGGCCTCGTATCACTAGCAGTCGAGATGACAGGCATCTTATCCCCATGGCTGTAACGGATCGTGCAGCCACGTCTCGATCCCTGAGTCAACAGATGGGGACGTTTGAAAGACAACAACGATCTGCACGAACAGTTCAACGACGTTTGCAGCAGCATGGACTATCAGCTCGGAGACCACGGCTGCGGTTACTCTTGACGATGCATCTCAGGCAGGAGCGCCTGCGATGGTGTACTCAACGACGAACCTGGGTGTACGAATGGCAAAACGTTCTGTTTACAGCATCATGATGATCGCATCCGTGTTTGGCGACATCGCGGTGAACGCACATTGGAAGCGAGTATTCGTCATTGCCATACTGGCGTATCACCCGACGAGATGGTGTGGGGTGCCATTGGTTACACGTCTCGGTCACCTCTTGTTCGCATTGACGGCACTTTGAACAGTGCACGTTACGTTTCAGGTGTGTTACGACCCGTGGCTCTACCCTTTATTCGATATCTGCTAATTTCAGCAGGATAATGCACGACCGCATGTTGCAGGTCCTGTACGGGCCTTTCTGGATACAGAAAATGTTCGACTGCTGCCCTGGCCAGCACATTTTCCAGATCTCTCATCAATTGAAAACGTCTGGTCAATGGTTGCCGAGCAACTGGCTCGTCACATTACGCCAGTCACTACTCTTGATGAACTGTGGTATCGTGTTGAAACTGCATGGGCATCTGTACCTGTACACACCATCCAAGCTCTGTTTGACTCAATGCCCAGGCGTATCAAGGTCGTTATTACGGCCAGAGGTGGTTGTTCTGGGTCTGTTTTCACAGGATCTATGGACCCAAATTGCGTGAAAATGTAATCACATGTCGGTTCTAGTATAATATACACTCCTGGAAATGGAAAAAAGAACACATTGACACCGGTGTGTCAGACCCACCATACTTGCTCCGGACACTGCGAGAGGGCTGTACAAGCAATGATCACACGCACGGCACAGCGGACACACCAGGAACCGCGGTGTTGGCCGTCGAATGGTGCTAGCTGCGCAGCATTTGTGCACCGCCGCCGTCAGTGTCAGCCAGTTTGCCGTGGCATACGGAGCTCCATCGCAGTCTTTAACACTGGTAGCATGCCGCGACAGCGTGGACGTGAACCGTATGTGCAGTTGACGGACTTTGAGCGAGGGCGTATAGTGGGCATGCGGGAGGCCGGGTGGACGTACCGCCGAATTGCTCAACACGTGGGGCGTGAGATCTCCACAGTACATCGATGTTGTCGCCAGTGGTCGGTGGAAGGTGCACGTGCCCGTCGACCTGGGACCGGACCGCAGCGACGCACGGATGCACGCCAAGACCGTAGGATCCTACGCAGTGCCGTAGGGGACCGCACCGCCACTTCCCAGCAAATTAGGGACACTGTTGCTCCTGGGGTATCGGCGAGGACCACTCGCAACCGTCTCCATGAAGCTGGGCTACGGTCCCGCACACCGTTAGGCCGTCTTCCGCTCACGCCCCAACATCGTGCAGCCCGCCTCCAGTGGTGTCGCGACAGGCGTGAATGGAGGGACGAATGGAGACGTGTCGTCTTCAGCGATGAGAGTCGCTTATGCCTTGGTGCCAATGATGGTCGTATGCGTGTTTGGCGCCGTGCAGGTGAGCGCCACAATCAGGACTGCATACGACCGAGGCACACAGGGCCAACACCCGGCATCATGGTGTGGGGAGCGATCTCCTACACTGGCCGTACACCACTGGTGATCGTCGAGGGGACACTGAATAGTGCACAGTACATCCAAACCGTCATCGAACCCATCGTTCTACCATTCCTAGACCGGCAAGGGAACTTGCTGTTCCAACAGGACAATGCACGTCCGCATGTATCCCGTGCCACCCAACGTGCTCTAGAAGGTGTAAGTCAACTACCCTGGCCAGCAAGATCTTCGGATCTGTCCCCCATTGAGCATGTTTGGGACTGGATGAAGCGTCGTCTCACGCGGTCTGCACGTCCAGCACGAACGCTGGTCCAACTGAGGCGCCAGGTGGAAATGGCATGGCAAGCCGTTCCACAGGACTACATCCAGCATCTCTACGATCGTCTCCATGGGAGAATAGCAGCCTGCATTGCTGCGAAAGGTGGATACACACTGTACTAGTGCCGACATTGTGCATGCTCTGTTGCCTGTGTCTATGTGCCTGTGGTTCTGTCAGTGTGATCATGTGATGTATCTGACCCCAGGAATGTGTCAATAAAGTTTCCCCTTCCTGGGACAATGAATTCACGGTGTTCTTATTTCAATTTCCAGTAGTGTATTTGTCCAATGAATACCCGTTTATCATCTGCATTTCTTCTTGGTGTAGCAATTTTAATGGCCAGTAGTGTATATACATAATTCCGCAAAAACCGTTCGCCCGTGCTGTGCGACCGGTAACACAAACAGGAAAACAATGTAGTAGTAAAAACTAGCCGTGAATACTGAAGCCGCTCACGTCCAGTTCTCTCTTTTAATTTAGTTTAATCCATTTATTCTAGCCGTAAGTTCCTTATCAGACTTGACAGACCTGAGAATCCCCTCCCAGTGTCGAGTAGTACAATATTTTCACTATTACAGTTTAAATCAGGTGATGGAACTTTTAAGTGTTCCGAATCCAGTCATGTACAAAATGGAGGGTTTTGTATTAAGCAACTATTGTGCGGTTTCTTCAGTTTACGAAATTCCTGGATACCTCGGTGCCATTTCTCGAGACTCTGTAATTAGGCTTTCGTGAGGTAGTTCGCCTTTGCCACTTCAAGTTATTCAGCACGTACGAGATACACACCCATATATCAAACGAACCTGTGACCATTGTTCAGTTTAAAATCCTCTGGTAGTCATTGTTGATATGATTTCCACAACCTTGAGCTATGTTCTAGGATTCGCAGCATGACAGTTTTCTAAGCCATCTCCTTTGTACACTGATTGCACTGACCCAGTAACTGCTTCTTTTTCTGATTCTACAGTTCAAGCATTAAGCTTTTGCCTGTTACAAAACCCATATTTTCCTCGTTCTTTTCTCAGATCTTTACCTTGGAGTTTGTATCTCACGGTTTTGAGAGTTAATAGCTTGCTAATCATCCGGCTGCTATGCTGATTCCAATGTTTTGTGTTTTCATCAATTTTATTTCTTAATCAATGGATGCTCAATGAATGACATTAAGCCGCGCTAGATGGACCAAATGGCTCTGAGCACTATGGGACTTAATTTCTGAGGTCATCACTCCCCTAGAACTTAGAATTACTTAAACCTAACTAACCTAAGGGCATGACGCACACCCATGGCCGAGGCAGGATTCGAACCTGCGACGTTCCAGACTGTAGCGCCTAGAACCGTTCGGCCGGCGCCGTGCTAGCCTTTACCCATAACTGTCTCTCTAGAGTAACGTCTTTGGCTCGTTGCCCTGTAACTGCGACTCCGGCGTCAAGTTATGGACAACGACTTAGTGCTTCGCGAGGATGAAGGCACGTGTATGTGCTACGACATGGAGCGCTTCCCAAACGATGACCTGGTCAAGGCCACTGAGGGACCCACCCTTCGCGAGAAGTGCCGCCAGACTTCGCGTCTCTTCTACAGGAAGACAGTACAGCTCACAAACTCGCTCATGTCTGCACTTGGCACACGTATACAGCTGTTGCACAACACTTTTTGGCCACGTCTACTGAGCGACTGAGCTGCCGGTACTAGTAGACAACAGGACAAGCTGCAACTACCACCTACGACAGCTGGAATGTCAGGACAACCCATATACCACAGGCGGTAGGCACAACTCTGAGAGTTTAAACCCCTCCGGCATTCTGGATATGAAGCAATCCCTTTGTGCAACACAGCAACGACATAGTGGTTGCGTAAGCATCCAAAGCAGTAGTGCGACATCTGGGTGACGTTTTGCTGACGGCTCCGCCTAACGGCGAGGTACTGGCGTCCGCAGTTGGTTCCTCTTGGAGTATAGAGCTGGCAGCAAGTCGCGGGTTGGAGTCCAAGTTCATGAATAGACTGCCTTGTCTGGTGGATAGGGAGTTGTGAAGCTTTTTAGTTTCACCCAGGAGCAACGTGGAAACTATAGCGAGCACCTGGTTCATAGTCATCGGTTGGCGGACAGCTGAATTTTGGAAAATCCCTGTGTTCTGCCGTGAGGTTCCACCAGCCTGGTTATCGGGACACATTGCATTGTAATACTGTGCGCCACGGAACCGTGTAGGCGCACTGGTTGTGCTCTGTTCTTGTACTAAGTAGGTGTGTTACTTCATGTTAAAAATGGTTTAAATGGCTCTGAGCACTATGGGACTCAACTGCTGTGGTCATTAGTCCCCTAGAACTTAGAACTACTTAAACCTAACTAACCTAAGGACATCACACACACCCATGCCCGAGGCAGGATTCGAACCTGCGACCGTAGCAGCAGCGCGGCTCCGGACTGGAGCGCCTAGAACCGCATGGCCACCGCGGCCGGCTCTTCATGTTAAACTATAATAAAGCCGTGCCTCACATTTGGCGGTGGACTGCTTTGTCAGTATACTTCTAGAAGGCTGACGATCAGATATTGTCCGTATTTGATTTTGCATTGTATACAAAACTGCGTGAGACCGGTGGCATATGTCAGAAGTACTGCTCACGTTTATTACTACTTGGATACCCACTTGTTCTATGCCACTTTCGCGTTAACGGGCATTTATTTTTTGATTCTTGTGGCTTCTCAGACTGCTGAAGTTCGGTGATGCCTCTCTGGTGTATGCTCTGATTTTATTATTCTGTGTCTGAAATATAATTATTTGACTTGCCTTGTGTATCGTAAATTCAGGTCTAGTTCTGTGTGGTTATCGAAGTATATGAAAAGCTTACAGACTTTTTCTACATCTACATGGCTACTCTGCAAATCACATTTAAGTGCCAGGCAGAGGGTTCATCGAACCACCTTCACAATTATCTTTCATTCCAATCTCGTATAGCGCGTGGAAAGAATGAACACCTACATCTATTCGTACGAGCTCTGATTTCCCTTATTTTATCTTGGTGACCGTTCCTCCCTATGTAAGTCGGTGTCAACAAAATGTTTTCGCATTCGGAGGAGAAAGTTGGTGATTGGAATTTCGTGAGAGGATTCCGTCGCAAGGAGAAACGCCTTTCTTTTAATGATGTCCATCCCAAATCCTGTATCATTTCTGTGACACTCTCTCGCATATTTCACGCTAATACAAAACGTGCTACCTTTCTTTGAGCTATTTAGATGTACTCCGTCAGTCCTATCTGGTAAGGATCCCACCACGCGCCGCAGTATTCTAAAAGAGGACGGACAAGCGTAGTGTAGGCAGTCTCCTTAGTAGATCTGTTACATTTTCTAAGTGTCCTGCCAATAAAACGCAGGCCTTCGTTAGCTTTTCTCACAACATTTTCTACGTGTTTCTTCCAATTTAAGTTGTTTTGATACTTTTCAGGCAGCCTCTTACAGTTAAGGGGCCTTGACGTTGTAAGTAATTTAAAATCTTAAAAGACAGCCCTGTGGATGGTCTTGTTTCCTAAAGGTTTCTGTTAGATAGCTGTTTTCTGAGCTTTAGTAACTCATTTGAAGCGTAGTTGGGCACCTGAAGCGGACAGGTAAATCCAGATGTTCTCTGGTTTGGTAATTTAATCTGATAACTGTCACGGCTAACTGCTAAATGCTATGTTTTTTTTCCATTATTTTAGTTTGCCGACTAAGGTAAGTTACTAATTGTCACTGTTTCAAAATTATATTTAAACGCATTGGTGGTCTAGAATGCACTTAGTTAATTACTGTGTTTATTTTATTGACTTTTAAGGCTGCTAATAGCTGCATTTGTTTTTCTTATATTGTTGCTTGTGCTCTCATATATATGGGTGTTGCACAGTCGAAAAGTTAATAGGATATCAATTGTTTTTCTAAAGTGTGCACCTAGAACGTTAAGAGAGCCACAACCTCATGTCCATTTTTTTTTAAGTCACCCGTCTTCTTACTAGTTTGATTCGGCCAGCCACAAATTCCTGTCCGGTACCAACATATTCATATCACACTAGCAACTGCAATCTGTGTCCTCTCTTATCTGCTTATCTACTTGACGTATCCTGATCTCTGTCTTCCTCTACACTTTTCACCCTCGACAACCCCCTCTAGTACCACGAAAGCTATTCCGTGGTGTCTCAACAGATATCCTACCACTCTGTTCTTTCTTCTTGTCAGTGTTTCCCATATATTCCTTTTCACGCCGATTCTCCGGAGAATCTCCACATTCCTTATCTTATCAATCCAGCTAATTTTCGACATTCCTCTATAGCTTGAATAGTGATATATGAGGGAGGGGGGGGGGGGAGAGGGAACAAAATAATAGAAACTGATTAGTAATTGATGCCTGGATAAATAAAAAAATGTTTGGATGGTATAACTGAAATAAATTGGAAGATAATTTATAAATCTGTACCCATATCCTGGGTGAGCTTTAACTGGTATTAATATCAACAGACCTTCAGTGTCTCTATATTTAAGATCAATATTCAGATATTGAGTTACGTACTGCTTCACATTAGTTCCATTGTGCGTAGTGTTGATTGTGACTATGTAGATTGAGGATCTCCTCTCCGCTGCTAGATCAAATTCCTCTTGTCTGCTTCGAACATCCTGATGCAGGATTCTCGGCGCGGACGAAATGATGAAGAGACGGGTCTCATCTATGTAAATATATGAATAAAGTTGGTCTTCCTAATAACTTTTATAGCCTAACACTTTTTAATATACGGTTGGAATACACATTTTTAAAGAATACTGGTACGAGATAGCCATACGTCCGCCCGCTACCACTTATAGAAACGAAAGGCTGAAGAAGGTACTGGAATTAATCAGCTGAAGAGCATATCTTTTCTCTTTTTTGTAGCAGAACATATCTTTGCCTCAAAGTAAATTGTTACTTTACCGTACAAAAAGAAAATAACGAAGGAAGAAAATAATAATAATAACATGATTCATCATAAGCACCAAATCTCAAGTGCTTCGATTCTCTTCTGCTCCGGTTTTCCCACAGTTCGTGTCACACTACCTTACAATGCTGTACTCCAAACGTACATTCTTAGAAATTTCTTCCACAAATTAACACCTGTGTTTGAAACTAGCAGACATCACTTTGCCATGAGTGCCCTTTTTTCCAATTCTAGTCCGCATTTGATGTCCTCCTTGTTCCGTCCGTCACGGGTTATTTTGTTGCCTAGGCAACAGAATGTCTTAACTTCATCCTTATGTTAAGTTTCTCACTGCCCTCATTTCTGGTACTTCTCATTACTTTCATCTTTCTTCGATTTACTCTCAACCCATATTCTATACTCATTAGATTGTTCATTCCCTCAGCATATCCTGTAATTCTTCTTCACTTTCAACGAGGGTAGCAAAGGTATCACCAGATCTTATTGCTGATAATCTTTCACCTTTAATTTTAATTCCGCTAGAGTTTTTCTTTTATTTTTGTCATTGCTTCTTCGATGAATACATTAAAAAGTAGGGGTAAGAGACTGAATCCCTTTCTTAAAACGTTTGTCATCCGAGAACGTCGCTCTTAGTCTTCTACTCTTATTGTTCCCTGATTGATCTCATACAAATTGTGTTACCCGACTTTCCCTACAGCTTACCCCTTTTTTTTCAGGAGATCGAACATTTTGCACTATTTCACATCGTTGAACGTTTTTTCCAGCTCGACGAATCCAAGGAATATATCTCGAGTTTTCTTCACCCTTGCTTCCATTATTAACTGGAACGTCAGGACTATTTATTCGGTGCATCTCCATTTCCTAAAACCAAAATGCTCATCATCTAACAGATCCTCATTTTTCTTTTCCATTCTTCTCTTTATAATTCTTCTCAGAAACTTGGATGCATGAGCTGTTAGGCTGACTGCCCGATAATTTTTGCACTTGTCGACTCTAGCTATCTTGGGAATTGTGTAGATGGCGTTTCTCTGAAGGTCTGGTGATATGTCGCCATTTTCAACATTCTACACACTACCGTGAATAATTGTTTTGTTGCCATTTTTGCCAATGATTTTAGAAATTACGATTGAATGTTATCTACCCCTTCTGCCTTATTTGATTTTAAGTCTTCCAAAGGTCTTTTAAATTCTGATTCTAATACTGGACCCCCTATCTCTTCCCTGCCGATTTCTGTTTCTTCTTCTATCACGTAATCAAAAAAGTCATCCCCCTCGTAGAGGCCTTCAGTATACTCTTTACACCTGTCCACTCTCTCCTCTGCATTTAAAAGTGTAATTCCCATTGCAGTCTTACTGATACCGCCCTTGCTTTTAATTTCAGCGTAGGTTGTTTTGACTTTACTATGTAGTGACTGAGTTCTTCCGACAGTCATTTCTTTATCGATTTCTTCACATTTTTCACGCAGGCTTTCTGTCCTAGCTTCCCTACATTTCCTATCTATTTTGTTCCTAAGTGACTTGTATTTCTGTATTCTTGAATTTCCCTGAACATTTTTGTGCTTCCTTCTTTCGTCTATTAGCTGAACTATTATTTCTGTTACTCTTGGCTTTTTTATAGTTGTCTTCCTTGCACATACGGTTTTTATAACTTCCGTGATTGCCCTTTTTAGACATGTTTATTCCCCTTCAACAGAACTGCCCACTCAGCTATTCGTTATCACAGTCTCTATAGCCTCAGAAAATTTCAAGCGTGTCTCTTGATTTCTTTGTATTTCCATATCCCACATCTTCTTGCTTCTTCTCTTAAACTTCAGCCTATTCTCCATCATTACTAAATTGTAATCTGAGTCCCGGTCCGTCTTACAGTCTAATAACCGATTTCGGAATGTTTTCCTGACCTGATGTAATCTAACTGAAATATTCCCGTATCTCCCGGCCTTTTCAAAGTATACCTCCTCCTCTTTTGATTCTTGAATAGAGTTTTCGCTATTATTAGTTTATATTTATTGCAGAACTCAATTGTCTTTCTCCACTCTCGTTCCTACTATCAAGTCCATACTCTTCCGTAACCCTTTCTTCCACTACCTTCCCTGAAATCGCTTCCAGTCTCAACTGACTTTAATATTCCTCTCCCTTTACGTACTGGATTACCCCCTTCAATATCCTCACATACTTTCCCTATCTCTTCATCCTCTGCTTGCGATGTAGGCATGTATATTTCAATTATTGTTGTTGGTAATGGTGTGCTGTCGATTCTGATGAGAACATCCTCTCACTGAACTGTTCACACCAACTAAAGCTCTGCCCTACCTTTCCATTCCTACTTCCGTTCACCATTTTCTGTAGCTGTTGATATCGTATAGTCGCTTGATCAGAAATTCTTGTATTCTTTCCATTTCACTTAACCGACCACTGCTAGTCACTGTAATTCCATTTTCAGATTTTCTAGCATGCCTACTACCTTCACATTTCTGACAATCCACGCCCCAACTCGTACATTGTTACCCCTTCGTTGGTTATTCAATCTTTTTCCCATGATCTCCTCCGCCTTGGCAGCTCCCTCTCAGAGATCCGAAAGGGGGATTAGTCCGGAATCTTTTACCAATGCATAGACCATCAAGAAATTTTTTTCAATTACACGCCACGCATCCTGTGGGTACACATTACTTATGTTTAATGCAATCGTTTCCGCTGCCTTCTGCATCCTCATTCCGTTGATCATTGGTGATTCTTCGTCTTTTAGAAGCACTTTCCACCCCATTGGCAAGAGAGTGGGCTGAATTTCCGTCCGGTCATCCGGCCTCTTTGAAAATGGCGTTAACAGAAGTAGGGTGACTTCTGATGCCAGAGTTCATCAGTGAGCGACGCTGACGATTTTCATTCAAAAGTTAAGCACTGGCAAGGTTCGAACCCAAGACTGAGCACGTTTTCATTATTAATCAAAGACGCTGCCCCCTTTGTCTTCCTTTTTCATTTTGTTCGTCATTTTTCTCGGCATTTGCCTGGGCGGACATTACCTGACACCTGTTCACGGTAACTGCTGAATACTTCACTTACCTTTTTTATTACAGAGAGCTGCGAGTTCTATGCTCGAACTCACTGAGATTCTATGCAGGCTATTCCTAGGCCAACGGTTCTCCCTATTATGCAACTGATACTGTACGAATTTATTTGGTCCAGCACCTTACACTCTTAGCATCCTAGCTCCCTATCGTTGCACATATAATTATTAATTCTGCTTAGCTTACAACATCCTGTTACCGTTCGTGAAACTTCTATACTTACCCTCTGCACCTTAACTGTATTGATACGTACATAACCAGTCGAAAATCTACCAGAAAATAGTTCTTGAAATGTATGTAAAGCACAATGTATATGTGTATGTCAGAGGTCTCCTCCTGAGCCCATGGATCGATTTCAACCAAATTTGGCTCACGAGCAGCAAACTTCACAAGTAGCAGCACTGTGGGATTTATACAATTCTAACTCCAATAGGAGAGGAAATACGGGAAACAATGAGTTTTTCAGCATGTGTCGTACAAGCTCCTCTGCATGACAACTGTATTTTGTGGTAGTACCTTAATTGACCTTCAGTGTCGGAGCCACACATCTGCATGGCAAGGTTCAGGGTAAGGTTTAAATGAAAAGAGGAGTGCTGGATAGAGATATGGGTACAGGATGGATTGCATGGCCTGAGGGTTGCTGGGGAGGATTAGCAAGAGATAGGGAGGAGGAAGTGGACTGAGAGAGGGGTCCAGGAGAAAAGGTATAGGGAGAGATGGCGCAGGAAGAGATGGACAGAGAAATTGGGCAGGAGGATATGAACATGGAGATATGGAGCAGCAGGAGATGGGCATAGACGCAAAAGGGAAATGAGCAAATGGACAGAGAAAGGTAGGATGGAGAGAGAGGAGGGGAAGGGGAAAGATGGAGAGAGGAGATGAGATGTGAGCAATATCTGAGTCGAAAATTATGAGGAGGAGGCTAGTATGTCTATATAGAGCAGTATGTATGCATGTTTGTCCAGCATATCTCTTAAATGCCTGGAAAGATCGCCCAAATTTGGCATACAAACAGTGCACAAGCATTTGGTACATGCTTCCTGAGTATCAGCACTGTGTGGATTAGAACCATCAGGAGGTTTCTACCACACTTGTCACATAGGCTGCCCTGCACACCAAGCGAGCTCTGTGGGAGTAATATCAGCCTGATCAATCGATACACTATGCCAGGGATATAAAACGATTTTCAAGCCCCCAAGTCGCTGCCTTATCAATCTACTTTTGGAGGGCAGACTAAATGGAATGGTATGACATGAACGGTTTTCCAGACCCTGATGGGTAGGCTGCTCTGCATGAAAGGTGTGTTGTGGTACTAGTTGGTTCAAATGGCTCTGAGCACTATGGGACTCAACTGCTGAGGTTATTAGTCCCCTAGAACTTAGAACTAGTTAAACCTAACTAACCTAAGGACATCAAAAACATCCATGCCCGAGGCAGGATTCGAACCTGCGACTGTAGCGGTCTTGCGGTTCCAGACTGCAGCGCCTTTAACCGCACGGCCACTTCGGCCGGCTGTGATACTAGTATTGGCCTCCCTTATCAACCTGCTTTGCAAGAGCTACAGGTGTAGTGGATACAGCTGGGAAAGGTTTGAGGTAGAGAGAGTCAGAAATGGAAGGCAAGAGGGGATAGATAAAGAGAGATGATAGAGAAATTTATAGAGAGCAAAAGAGGGATGGAGAGAGTGGACGGACAGAGGAAGGCAGATAGGAATGGACAGAGAGAAGGGGGAGGAAGAGATGGATAGAGAGAGTTTATAGGAAATGGATAGGAAGAGGGGGCAGGAGGAGATGGATCGGGAGAATGAGCAAGATGAGATGCATAGGGAGAGCTAAGGAGGAGGAGGTTGGTAGGGAGAATGGAGGGGGGGTAGAAAAACATAGCAAGAGGAATGAAGGCAGTAATAAATGGTGAGGGAGTGGGAAGGAAGGGATGGACAGGGCTGTGGTGAAGGTGATACAGAGGGAGAGAGAGGAAGCGCAGAGAGATGGGGAGAATGAGGTGGACAGAGAGAGAGGGAGGAGAAGATGTTCAGAAATAGGGGGAGGAGGAGGTATGCAGAGAGAGGTGGAGGTAGGTAGAGTGAGGGCTGGAGGAAGAGTGCAAGGGCCAAATGAAAGATCTGGAGTGCTTGTGGACAAGTGGAAACAGAAGAGAGAGGAGAAGAGGGTAAACTACAGTGGGAGGGGGTGCTGTACAGGAAGGAGAAGGATGAGGAAGAGGAGTAGGAGATTGACAGTGGTAGGAAGAGGAGGTTCACAGAGAAGAGGGGTGGAATGGTGGACAGAGTGCATGTAGGAGGAGCTGGAGACGGCAACAGACGGATGAATGGAGGAGATAAGCAGTAGGGGAGGTGAATATGGACAGACAGGTGATATGCGTATTAAAGGTCGAATACATGAGGCACCTGGAAGGAAAGATTAGCCAGAGACTGGGTGATTGTTTCCACAACGAATTTGCTCTCTTCAGCGGACTATGTGCCGATTTGAAACTTCCTGGCAGATTAAGAATAAACAGCAGTCCAGCAGCTACTCAGTAGCTTTGCTGCATGGCAGTAGCAGTGAGGGTCTGGGCAGCGCCGTCGCTACTGGTGTACTGGTTATTCTTTGAGTTTTACTGTCCCTGTTAGTGTGTATCGATAAATCAAATATTTCACTAGACTAAGCTGGCAACACTGCATCGAATGGGCCCTTAAGATTCCGCTTCAAAAACCGTTTCGATTGTAACCAGAAACAAACTGACACTTTACGTCGACGGTGGGCATAGCATGAAGGAGATGATGAGCAGTATTTGTTTGGGCTAACTCCAATTATACAATACACAATACGAAAACAAAATTGCAAATATCTGCTGAAATACCAGAGAAAATGCGCCTGAAGTCTCTTAGGAGAGACACCTAACATGTGCAAGACTGGTTCTGATCTATCTTCCTACCACAGTTGCGCAAGGACTCTCTGTGAGTGTCTGGAGAATTTGGTGTTGAACTTACGGCCTGCAAGGTAAAAAGATGCCATCTCATGCATGCAGAGTTCAGAAGAATGCAGCAGTATGGGCAGTGACATAATCAGACAATGATCTCAACGTCGGTTCCACTACACTCCCTGTAGAGGAAAAGATATCACTAACACAAATTAGTGTACGGGTTCAGGGATAACTATGTTAGCAAAAATGAAAATCTTTTTTCGCTTTGTGACAGATGGCGCTGTAGTAGTCACAAACGTATAAGTACGGGGTATCACGTAACATTCCGCCAGTGCGGACGGTATTTGCTTCGTGATACATTAGCCGTTTTAAAATGGACCGTTTACCAGTTGCGGAAAAGGTCGATATCGTGTTGATTTATGGTTATTGTGATCAAAATGCCCAACGGGCGTGTGCTATGTATGCTGCTCGGTTTCCTGGACGACATCATCCAAGTGTCCGGACGCAACGCCGGATAGTTACTTTATTTAAGGAAACAGGAAGTGTTCAACCACATGTGAAACGTCAACCACAACCAAATGATGATGCCCAAGTAGGTGTTTTAGCTGCTGCTGCGGCTAATCCGCTCATCAGTAGCAGACAAATTGCGTGAGAATCGGGAATCTCAAACGTCGCTGTTGAGAATGCTACATCAACATCGATTGCACCCGTACCATATTTCTATGCTCCAGGAATTGCATGACGACGACTTTGAAGGTCGTGTACAGTTCTGCCACTGGCCACAAGAGAAATTAGGGGACGATGACAGATTTTTTGCACGCGTTCTATTTAGCGACGAAGTGTCAGTCACCAACAGCGGTAACGTAAACCAGCATAATATGCACTATTGTGCAACGGAGAATCCACGATGGCAGCAACAAGTGGAACATCAGCGACCTCGGCGGGTTAATGTGAGGTGCGGCATTATGGGAGGAAGGACAATTGGCCCCCATTTTATCGGTGGCAATCTAAATGGTGCAATGTATGCTGATTTCCTACGTAATGTTCTACCGATGTTACTACAAGATGTTTCACTGCATGACAGAATGGCGACGTACTTCCAATATGATGGATGTTCCGGCACATAGCTGGCGTGCGGTTGAAGCGATATTGAATAGCATATTTCGTGACAGGTGGACTGGTCGTTGAAGCACCATACCATGGCCCGCAAGTTCACCGGATCTAATGTCCCCGGATTTGTTTCTGTGGGGAAAGTTGAAGGATATTTGCTATCGTGAT
This sequence comes from Schistocerca americana, assembly GCF_021461395.2. Taxonomy (NCBI): domain Eukaryota; kingdom Metazoa; phylum Arthropoda; class Insecta; order Orthoptera; family Acrididae; genus Schistocerca; species Schistocerca americana. The sequence goes on along the minus strand of NC_060121.1, from coordinate 318,579,171 downwards.
CCACCGACAACGCCTGACAACACGCGTCAGCGCATTTGCAATGCATGCGCGAACATTGCGGAAGGCGAACTGCTCACTGTTGAGAGGAATGTCGTTACATGCATTGTCAAATGCATTGAGGTTGACGGACATCATTTTGAGCATTTATTGCATTAATGTGATATTTACAGGTAATCACGCTGTAACAGCATGCGTTCTCAGAAATGATAAGTTCACAAAGGTACATGTATCACACTGGAACAACCGAAATAAAGTGTTCAAACGTACCTACTTTCTGTATCTTAATTTAAAAAACCTACCTGTTACCAACTGTTCATCTTAAATTGTGAGCCATATGTTTGTGACTATTACTGCGCCAACTATCACAAAGCGAAAAAAGTGGTCCAGCTAAAACATTCACATTTCTTTACGTACTACACCAATATGTAATAAAAAATGGGAGTTCCTATTTAGAAAAACGCAATTGATATCCGTTTGACCTATGGCAGCTCCATTTAGCGGGCCAACCATAGCGCCATCTGGTTTCCCCCTTCAAGCTAGACAAGTTTCGTTCTTTGTAGTTTTTTCGTTTGACGCTTATTTCGTGAGATATTTGGCCCGGTCACGATCAATGGGCCACACTGTATATATATATCTTTGGATCAGTTCTACAGGCTTTGCGCCCAAGAGGACCGTTCCCACTGCACCTCTTCTTCCCCCTCTCTGAAGCAGTACCCATTTCTTGGAGACAGTGTTCAATCATAGAGCTTTTAAGCCAAAACAAATATATTTAGATGTCTCCTAACGTACCTAAGTATTTTACTGTCTGAACATATTTTTCAAATCTTCTTTCATCCATGCCAGGAGGCATGGATGAAATAGGTGGGTTTTATTTGAAACATAACGACTTAATAGCGCAAAACTGTAGTGTATGGCAAGTTAACAAAACGTTACAAATTTTTCTCACAAATTATTTCAAATGTAACCAGACAGAAATAGGTTACTGACTTTCGCCATGTGTAGCCAAACAAACACCGGTTATCGATTTCCGTCTTGTGGTATCTTGCCCACTCGTTGCTTATAGGGTGCCTAAAGGATGTTGTGTTCTCGAAATGCTATACAAAAGTTCAAACAAATAACATTAGTAGTTTTATTTCTAGAAAGCAAATTGACAATACTTAACTTTCATTACAGCAGATGTCACTAGCGAGAGACGACATGAAAACAACAAAGTTCTTGCTATACACAAATTCCAAGTGCCGGCCGCTGTGGCCGAGCGGTTCTAGGCGCTCCAGTCAAGAACCGCGCTACAGCTACTGTCGCAGGTTCGAGTCCTGCCTCGGGCATGGACGTCCTTAGGTTAGTTAGGTTTAAGTAGTTCTATGTCTAGGGGACTGATGACCTCCGATGTTAAGTCCCATAGTGCTCAGAGCCATTTGAAGCATTTGAACAAAGTCCAAGAAACCACTTGATACGTATCACGACAACCTGATAGCGTTGATCGAATGTCGGTTGCAGACTGGGTGATCTGAGCAGCTGAGAAGCTAGCAGCAGCGGCGCTTATATTCACTTCTTCCAGGCATCGCTCTTGGTGCGGCACGGTCCAATTATGGGCACCATTGGACGACGTTTCCTCGCTGCCTTCTCTGGTCTTGCGTTCCGCATCATCGTTCCAATGCTTGTGGTTATGCCAGAACATTCCTCCCCCCTCCCTTCCCCCCATAGCGACGGAACATCATCGTGTATGGAGTGCCACCACAGCGGGGGATGCAGGAGTGTGGGAGACAGACGGGCTGGAAACTATCGCTGGAGGGGGCGTCAAGCTTCCGGCCGTACTCCACCATGCTGCCTGCACTCTGGTGGAAACGTCCCCGGAAAACGACCAGAAGGGTACGCGTCCACCTCCTGCTGCCACGAACCAGATGAAGAGGGCGGCGACTGCTGCAGTGTGGGCGGGTCCAGCTCCATCAGCAGGACGAGAGGAGGTGGAGGAGACGAAGGCTCCATGGGGGCGACCCGCGGTGTCGTGATGACACCCCCTGGCGGCTGCTCTGGCTGCACTGTCCTCTGGACCCGTGAATCTGGGGGAAGAGATACTGTAAGATCATCTACATCTACATCCATACTCCACAAGCTACGTGAAGGTGTGTGGCGGAGGGTACCTTGAGTACCTCTATCGTTTCTCCCTTCTATTCCAGTCTCGTATTGTTCGTGGAAAGAAAGATTGTCGGTATGCCTCTGCATGGGCTCTAGTCTCCCTGATTTTATCCTCTTCGCGAGATATACGTAGGAGGGAGCAATATACTGCTTGACTCCTCGGTGAAGGTATGTTCTCGAAACTTCAATCAAAGCCCGTGTCGAGCTACTGAGCGTCTCTCTTGCAGAGCCTTTCAGTGGAGTTTATCTGTCATCTCCGGTAACGCTTTCGCGATTACTAAATGATCCTGTAACAAAGCGCGCTGCTCTCCGTTGGATATTCTCTATCTCTTCTATCAACCATATCAGGTACGGATCCCACACCGGTGAGCAGTATTCAAGCAGTGGGCGAACAAGTGTACTGTAACCTACTTCCTTTGTTTTTGGACTGCATTTCCTTAGGATTCTTCCAATGAATCTCAGTCTGACATTTGCTTTACAGACGATTAATTTTATATGATTCCATTTTAAATCACTCCTAATGCCTACGCCCAGATAATTTTTGGAATTAACTGCTTCTAGTTGCTGACCTGCTATATTGTATTTCTTTCTTTCTATGTATTCGCAGCACATTACACTTGTCTACATTGAGATTCTATTGCCATTCCCTGCACCATGCGTCAATTCGTTGCAGATCCTCCAGCATTTCAGTACAATTTTCCATTGTTACAACCTCTCGATGTACTACAGCATCATCCGCAAAAATCCTCAATGAACTTCCGATGTTATCAACAATGTCGATTAGATATATTGTGAATAGCAACGGTCCTATGAAACTCCCCTGCGACACACCTGAAATTGCTCTTACTTCGGAAGACTTCTCTCCAGTGAGAATGACATGCTGCGTTCTGATCGTGTACGTGACAGAGGCGAAGTTGATTTTGACGGCGGCGCTGCTAACCATCTGGACCTGAAAGAAGATACGCACAAGCGCCAAGTCGACGGACGATCTCGCCTCGTGCTGCCGCTAAAAACCCTGTAAAAGACAATATCATGCGGTGCGAAGTGATACTTGCGACCTTCCTTCGCCGCCAGATGCTGAGGAGGCTGGAGCAGGTGGAGCATTGTGCGATGGCGGCAGCCGTGAAGCAATTTCGCTGGCGATGGTCCATCTCGTGGGTGTGAACGACAGGAGTCGAGAAACAGTTGCAATGCTTGAAACCTGGAGTGTGAGGAGCGGAGTTTGGCCATCTGCTGCTTGAATGTTTTGACAAAACATTCCGATCGCCGTCTGACTGTCGATGGAATAGTGCACTAGTTAGGTGCTGTATGCCTTAGCGTTCACAGAATGTTTCAAATTCATGTGAACTGATGGCCGTTGTCTGACACTATCACTTCAGGTAAACCTTTCAGGCAAAAGATCGATGACAACACCTGAACTGTGTTACTTGAGTTGTCGAGTTCACTGGCACAGCAAAAGGAAACTTGCTATATGAGTCAACCACAACTAACCAATGAGTGTTCCAAAAAGGTCCTGCAAAGTCTACGTACACACGTTGGCATGGCGATTACGACTTAGGCCAAGCAGAGAATTTTGTGGTGGAGCAGACTGATTCTGTTCTATGTGGCATCCATACCCTGCTAAGTATAGTGTAGACGCGCTAACTGTTTCGAACGAACAATCCGCCACAGCCATTGATGAAATAACTGCAACACTTCTTTTTGCAAGGCTTTATGGTTCAACACACATGACTGGCCACAGTTATTCTGAACAAGAATCACACCTTTCTGTACTCCGAGGTTATGCCGACGTGCAAATAATCGGCGCACTACAGCGTTTTTTATACTATTGAAGGGACGAGGCCAAGATTTGCAAATATAATTAAGCAGAATGTTCAAATCGGAATCAACTTTCATGGCCTGTGCAATTTTCTTATAGTTCAGCGGAAAAGACTGAAGCAGTTCAGAATCCTAAGCATCGATGTGACAACAAGATACAGCAGAAGCGTCAAAGTCTGTATTAGGGCCAATCAGAAGACATGAAAACGCATCTGCATTACCATGTTGAGCTGTCGGACGATAAAAATCTTGTACTGGTATTGAGACAACAAGAAATCCCATCCTCGTTGCCTGTTGTAGGACCTTGCCCACTTGTTGCTTATAGGGTGCTTAAAGGATATTGCGTTCTCGGAATATGGTTCAAATGCCTCTGAGCACTATGGGAGTCAACATCCGAGGTCATCAGTCCCCTAGAACTTAGAACTACTTAAACCTAACTAACCTAAGGACATCACACACATCCATGCCTGAGGCAGGATTCGAACTTGCGACCGCAGCAACAGCGCGGTTCCGGACTGTAGCGCCTAGAACCGCTCCATCACAGCGGCCGGCGCCTAGGCTGAAAATCGTCGCTGGCAATGGCACCACTACATCCGACAGCATCGAAACGTTATGTAACTGCAGATATCACTGGTTGAGAATGATGAGAATGATGTTATGCCCCACCCATCCTTACTGTAGCCTTCTACTTCACCTATTTCAAATAAAACCCACTGCATTTTGGTGATAATGTTGTCTGCATCTCTGTATGAAACGCCCCCTTAGAAAAATTAATGAATTACTGTGCTGATAAACCTCTTACATTATTTGATTTTCAAACAGCTGATCAGAACTGAACGTACTCAGACATTTCGCTCTTTACCTATTCTGATCAACACTAAACTGACACACAATATTTTTAGCGCAACGCAATCTGACCTGCAATAATCCCTACAAAAGAATGGCCCTATACCTTTCACAAATCACTTACCTCACAAAAATCTTCGGTACAGCGTGCGCCACTACTGCCAGGTAAACAAAAGTTTCAAACTACTGAAGGCACTAACTACTGATAGACACAGTTAGCAAATGACAAATTTTGATAGAGAACAAACAATGTATTTACCTTAATAGTGTTCAAAAGTTATAATATATATAGCAGTTCATGGCATCCAGTCTTACAAATTTACTGTCTCTGATGGACACACGTCCAGATCATCCGCTCTCAAAACTCCGCCATTTCTCTCCCCACATCCACCACTGCTGGCGGCTCACCTCCAACCGCGCAACGCTACGCGCTGTTAACATCCAACTGCCCAACACCACAATAGCAATATTCCAACAATGCCAACCAGCCACAGACTGCACACACCACAGCCAGTGATTTTCATACAGAGCGCTAGGTGGCGTTACCAACATAAAAACCTAAACAGCCTACTTACATCTGTTATTGCAAATAACGTTAAACCCTCTGTGGGTACAATAACTGACCTATCATCACTTGACATTTTTTTAGAAGTGAATGGTTCACTACACTAAGCACTATTTTAGGAGGCTAAAAGAAACTCCATCATGTCCTACACTACAAAAATATAACTGATATTATTGACTGACAAGTAAAATTTTTTATTATTTTCGATCCGAGGCCTAGTTGAGGAAGAATAACTGTATATGTACACAATACTATTATTGCCTATCAAACATTTCCAATGCAGACTTGCAACACACGAAGACTTTCATCCTACTCCATAGGACAAGAGAGAATTTGAGATCAATAAGAAGTGTAATCAATACTATACCATTCCAAACTATGTTTACGTAAAGTTAAGTAGTGGTTCTCAAGCCACACACAAAGCTAATTTAGAAGCACAGAGATCTTGGGTGACTAATGAAAGAAATATAAACAAAAAAATTCCTATTAAATACAATCACTTACTGTCTTGTTATTCATTACTCATATAGGTAAGAAACAGGGCTTCCGTGTTTAGCTGTCCACTTTCAAGTACTTTTCAGAAACCAATATTGCTATGCATTCAGCTAATCACTTTCAACTACTTTTCATTCAAAAGACATTTAAATTATTGTAAATAGGAGGCTCTTTTAGAATTTCTCATTGGAGTAAAAAAGAAGAAAACAAGTTTTGTTGTAAAGCTGGTTTTGTAGACTTATGCACATACATTCACATGAGCAAAACAATTCTTTCTTTAATAATGGTTTTTGTTGTTTTAATAGAACCAAATCTAAATCAAAATTATCTAATTCTTTCTCCAGCCAGTAACTCCGCATAAACAAAGAAATTATGTTATCAAATTCTATTACAAACCGATAGTGTATCCAATTTTTTCCTGTTAACTGGCTGCTCTCTGGCCTTTTTAATTAGCTCCATCTCTACTTGCAGTTCTTTATGCTGAGAGCGTTCGGGGATATGTGGTAAATTTGCTTTTTATTTGCTGCATTACACTACTGCTAAAACATTTCACATACTTTTAGGAGTATTTTGGTAAATCTTAATATCTACCTTCTTGGGGGATTTGCACACAGAACTTTACATTTACCACTTTAGCAAATGAATAGTCATTATTCCATCAATTTCAAAATCTAAAATTGGCTTCTCTATTGCTACATGTTCAATGTCAATACTGCCAAATTCAGATACAGGGTAAACATTTTTTAGCAGATCAAAATGGGAATGTGGTTTAGAAACATATTTCTCGTATATCCTCTAATGTGGTAAGTTTTCTCTGCACGTACTCAAGTGTAAGGCCATTTTTCCATTGGTGTTTACATAAAAGCTGATATCTTTTATTCGCCAGTGGTATCAAGATTATTCCATATACTGTGATTAAAGTAATTTCTAAGCATCTTTTGCACATCTGCAATAGGTTTTCCAACAGTAGTTTATATTTTTCCTTCGTGGCAATTGTTTTAATCAAATATTTCTTTTAGCATTTTTTGACTTAAACCTCATTCATTTCCAGTTTTCCTTTGCAGACACATAACACATTAATTACACTTAAAGGGATAATATCTTTTATGTGGAATAGTTTAAGTCTGATTGGTACATTGTTTCTTTTTGTTAAGTTCAGTGGAATAATATGATACATTACAACCAACCCTTATTCAGTAATATCTATAGTATTTATATTTGATTGTTGTGAAGAACAGTGGTCCAGATAGAGAAAAACTGTTTCTTCAGTTTTAATATAACCCTTACGTCAAACACTTATGTCAACTTTATGGGCGTACGTAACAAGTTCTTGGAGACATCTTGGTAAACGACAAATTTATTGATTGTGATATATTTCGACACACCATCTTCATAAAAAAGTTGATCAAAAATGCCCACACTAGCAAGAAGTACACGTAAAATATAAACTCCTTTGTGAAATGTACATATTAAGTGCTGCTTCAAAAGCTGTTAACCATGAGACGTCGAATGCCGTGGAATTCGGCAAGCGACGTCTACTGGTTAACAGCTTTTGAAACTGCAGAACAACTGCAGCTAACAAAGGTTCTTATACACACTAAGGATCGAAGATGGCGACACTCCCAATCACATAATCATGACGTCACTTCCGCTTATGCCTCCTAAATTTAGAAGGCTGCTATGTGCTCCGCCTGTCGAATACGACTCATAATTCCAAATCGCATAATCTGGGGTACCACGTCGCATAACCCGGATGGCATACGTACACTGGCCCAACAGGGCTTCCCGAGATCTCAGGATTTCTGTTTCGCTTTCGTATGGGCTATACAGACGTGTTACGATCCTAGTACCATGGCTCGGAGTTAATTCGATGTCTGCTATCATGATTACTTGATAACGACGCCAAAAACTGGAACATTAGAACTGTCGCACTAGGATTTCACATGTTGTTTGCTTTACAGGCACGTGGCCAACTTCGTTCCAGGCCGAAAGCGTCACTGGCTTGTGGTGTACAGAAGTCAATGGGACTCCGTGCAGCTCAACCACCTTTCTGTGAGCCACCTATTAATGGTCCTTGTGATCACTGAAGCACCAGTTGCACGTCGGATTGATGATAATGATGAATCCGGGGCTCTGAGTGCCTCTCTTACGATTACTGCGTCCTCTCGTTCTGTTGTCTCTCTAGGTCGACCCCTTCCTTCATTTCGCTGTATTCAACCATGGTTCACGCATACCTGCCAACATTGTCGAATAATGGCGTCTCTCCTATTCAAATGTCGAGCGATCCGCTGATAACTAGGCTTCTTTGAGCCCAACTACACGTTCTCTCTCAAATGCTGATGTTGCGTGCTTGATGCCTGGCTGTTTTATAGGATAGGACGTGGAAGGACTGGACGAGTGGGGGACTGAACATCATTCGTTAAGAACTGGTAGACTGAACAGCATTTATTAAGAACAAAAGCCAAGTTCAAAACAAACGCAAACAAGAAGCAACACAATTATTTTCTTTAAGATTAGGGTAACAGCCAGTTCAACTTCAAAGTGAATAGAGAATATTTAAATACGAAGAAACAAATTTCTTCCTTAAGAGCTAAATTTTAAATAGAACGGATATTAGCTTTAAATTAACTGTGAAGTACTAAATGGGAAAATTGCAGCACAATTTAAATTTCTAATCGGCTTTCAAACAGCAATGCAAGTAGTCAAGTTTTAACAGAGTAGAAAGTGCTTTAAGTATCCTGAATTAAAACATAAACACAAAAAATTAACGTTAATAAAGCATAAGAGATTTCTCAAAATCAGCTACTAAAGCCTGAGATTGACTCCGCAACCAAGGAGCGCAAACAAGATTGGGCTGACGTCACCGGAGACCGGAATGCCTCACAGTAGTCTGGTCAAGACATCCAAATTAGCTCCTTCTAAAACAAACAAAGCATTCATTTTAAAACAAAGAGCTGGTACATGTTATCATACTGCAGTAATATTCCGATCTCAGTGACCCACTGGCTAGGCTAAGTAATTTATTTTTCTTTCGACAGCTGAGAAGAAAAAACCAGTATGTATACTAAACACAATGTCCGCAGTTCAATCAACACTCTCACTCTTGAGCAAGAATTCAACAACCATGAGTGTATCCAAAACATACAACAGAAAATGATGTTACTGGTCCATTAGCAACATAACGCAATAAGAAGCAAACAATAATCAATACACATATCCCACATGAGCGCTAAGAAGGAAGCAGTTAAATTTCAGCGCTAGCTGGTAAGATGTCCAATAACAAACATTAAACCTGTAAGGCAGCAAGATGTTATACACATACATCAGGGGGAAAACAGTAAATGAATACTCAAGCGCACACTTACATAAACACCGTAGCGGAGACGAAAATGAGAATTCTGTAGCATGACAACCGCTCTAGGAAGTACTTCACACGAGAAATGAAGGATCACGGGAAGACTGCTTTCGGGTGCAAGACGCTGGCCGCTATCATTCCTGGAGCTGGAAGGCAACAGCAAAATTCGCCACTCGGCTCGCAGCCGTCCGCCTGCTGCCAGCTGTCGTCTCCTGGCTCCATACGATCTCGCTGTTCTAGTCCCCTAACTCGCAACTTTCCGCCTTCCACCAAGACACGCCCTCCGTATCCGCCAGTCCAGCACAGCGACAAATTTAGGACTCCCGGAAAGGCCGGCACCACTCAGGTTACATTTGAGAGACCGGACACAACCGACCGCTTGCTAATCAACTTCATTCTTGCTCACCGGTTCATCTCCAAGAGAGAGAGGCGTGAGGTCGAACGATTTGAGCACGGGCGCAAGTTCGCAGTTCCCCGATCGCTAGACGGTGCGCTTGGTACAGGCCAGCCCGTCGCTGGGGCGCCGTAAGGCACGGAATCTAGCACCAGGGCGTATCGCTTCTGGTTAGGCGTGCCCGCGACAGGCCTCACATAGGGGACTGAGGCGTCACACATAGCCTTTCCTTCCCAAGCGGCTCTTCCCGCCTTACTGTGGTGCCAGACGTTCAGCTCGCATTTCTCGGGCCCGCCCGGATGTTGACTTGTGTCAAAAGGGAGAGCTGAGACCCAACCCAAGGTGAAAGCTAAGGGTGCGTGGCACAGGGGGGGTTGTGTCCATGGACCGAAGATCTGCCCCTTGGGGAGTAGGGTTGAGCGAGGCTGCTAGGCTGTGGGGGGGTTGGGGGGAGGGGGGAGGTGTTGCTCACTGTGTGTGTGACCCCTCTATGCTGCTGCTCCTCTCCCCCTCCCAGAGTGGAGCACAGACCAGCAAGTGCTGTGCATGCCGGCGACCTCGTTTGTCGGCGTGGGATCTCGGCGCGTTGGCAAGGGCGCTTCGCCAAGCCCGTGGGTAACCGGGGCATGTTCCGCCAAACCCAGGAGACGGTAACGTCGCTTGGGCCAGGTTAGCTGGGTCTAGACCGCTGAACGACTTGGTGACCGGCTCACCACCTGAGTAGGTTTGGAGCCTTGGTCAAGAGGTGGAAGCTCGGGCTAGTAGGCGGCGAAGGACGAGAGGTGCATCTGCTTCTCCGGAGTACAGGGTGTACTTGCCGAGGAGCGACGAGTGAAGTCATCAATGACGGTATCCGCCCCGATAGCTGAATGGTCAGCATGATGGACTGCCGTCCTAAGGGCCTGGGTTCGATTCCCGGCTGGGTTGGGGATTTTCTCTGCTCAGGGATTGGGTGTTGTGTTGCCTCCATCATCATGTCATCCCCATCTGGTGTGCAGGTCGCTCAATATGGCGTCGAATGTAATAAGACCTGCACCAAGGCAGCCGGACCTGCCCCGTAAGGGGCCTCCCAGCCAATGACTCCAAACGCTCATTTCCATAGCATTTTTTCATCGATGACGGAGCCACCGAGGGGGACCAGTACGTTGACGATGGCGTGCTGAACACGGCAGCTCAGGAGTGCCCTTGGCCTTGGGACAAGGTTGGTGGCTGGTGGGCGAGCTGCAGCAGCCCCCCCCCCCCCCCCCATGCCAGAGTAGCCAGTCTGGGGCAAGAGACAGGCTCCCATATTTTTCACTCGTCTACAATCATGACAGAAAAAGAGGTGAGTGACTTGAGTGTGTTATTGAGGTGTTCGATGCTTACTCTTCCTACCCCAGAAGAGGGCCTGGGACAGAACGTAGAAAATGTTACAGACTGGCACACTAAAATCAACCACTTACTAGATTCTAGAGTTAAGAATGGCAGGATAAGTAATAAAGCAGTCCTATCAATCAAAAAAGAGCTCGCTGCTAGGGCCATCTCTAGCGCGAAGCTCGAGGGGCGTTTGGAGGAATCAGAAAAGGAAAATTAGAGGCTACGAAAACAGCCAACCAAAACATGGGCTGATGTGTTCGCGAAGCGGCCACCAAATCAAAAACTACTAAGGAAATCTTCACAACAAATGTGAACTCCGCAAAAGATAAAATTAAAGTGAATAAGGTCAAGGCGATTAAAAATGCCGCCACGGAGGAGAATATGTCGTACCTGTTGCAATAAATGAAAATGACATACATGAGACAATTAATCAACAAAACTTTGAGGAAAATGAATTTATAAACCTTTAAAAATGAGTTTAAACTGTGTTTTAAAACTGGACTTCTGGAACGCGATGTCGTGCGCCACGTTGCCGAAGTCTCGGGGAATATGTGGCACAGGCTCACCACTATGGGCAGAGTATAATGGGTTTCCGTGCAATTAAGGTCAGGGACTATTTAGTAGTTCCCTGGTGCCACAACTGTGGCGACTTAGACCACGTACACAAATATTGTGAATGAAAGCCGGCTTGTTTCATGTGCAGAGCTGAAGACCATACAAGGGAAACCTGCGGCAAAACGTGGATATGTATCCCATGCACGCTGAGAGGTACGAAAAGCTGCAACACCACAGGAAGAAACTGCCCTACCTACAGGATGCTAGAGCAAAGGTTCATTGCGAGAAGTGACTGTGGCTGAGGCCATAACTGTACACAGGAAGCCTGAGAGAAAGTCCCCGAGCAAAAGGTGAGGGATGCGCTGAGGGCCAGCAGATTCAAGGAATTAATACAAAAGTTCTACAAGATGCAAACCGAAAAAGTGGAAATGAAAGACACATGTATGCAAACAGACCCTTGTGGTCAGGAGGATGCTTCCTCTCCTTCAAGCTGGGGACTACGTTCGCCTGAAGACCACAAATGAACGAAAGGGCATCCTGTGGTAGGGAGTCTTCCGATAACAAAACACACTGATATGGTCACTAAAGAGAGAGTACAAGTTCACATTGTGAGCAGTACGAGTTCACCTACAGATCCATCTTTCCAGAAAGGTTTGGGAGTAGAACCCATAACGGTATACCAAAACCTAGAACATGCAATGCAGTTAGCGCACCTGGAGGAGCTGGCTGTCCTCACTACATCTCTGAGACATGTGGTGCGTGTCGGTCATGAGTACGGTCGGGACGTCACCTTCTCGGCGATGCACGCTGTGGACAGGATACAGCTCAAAACGATGAGTCTCCGCACTGACTTCGGAGCCCTGTGACACTTAGTGAAAAAGATTTTCTAAAGACGGAATGCAAAATTTGATTTACACGAGTTGTATAATCAACTGTCATCACAAATGGGAGACTAACGCATGACTGGAGCAAAAGCTGGCCGGAATCCAACATCAGAACATATTTTCCACGTGAAACTTTTAAACGTAGGGCAGATCAACGCACATAATAGTAAACTAGTCATGCAGGAACTCCGAAGAGTGGTGGAGGAGAGAGGACTGGATGTGCTCTGTCTACAGGAGCCATACTCCCAAGCTGGGCGGATCCCCTTCGCAGCAGCCAACTGGCAGGTAATCCACAGTGAAGTGGAACCAAGAGCTGCAGGTATGATCACCAACAGGGCGCTGAGAGCTACGGTTCTCGCACAGTTCTCTGATGACCACTGCAACGTCATGGAAATACAATCACCTGTTGGAATGTTGTACGTTATCAACATGTACTTCCAGTACAGTAAAGGAATCGAAGAATTCCTGGACAAATTAATTCAAGTGGCCACGGTGTTGCGGGGGCGCTGACTTGTCATCACAGGAGATAAAAATCCGAAGCACTACAACTAATGGTCACCAATAAGCAAGGGCACCCCCTACCTACACAGGTGGTGGGGGTGAAGGCACAAATATTGATGTTACCTTGGTGACGCCTAACCTCGTGACCAAGGTAACAGATTGGACAGTCTGGGATCAGATCAGGACCAGTGACCATAACCTAATTACATTATCACTTGGAGACAGAGTGTGCCGCTGAGACATGTGGTGGGAAATACAGTACAACTATAACAGTACTGATTGGGATCGCTTGGCGAGGGAGTGTGACATGCCGACATTGCCAGGAGGTGATGAAAATGTGGATGAACACGCCGAGGAGCTGGTGAAAGCAATCATCAGGGCGGCAAAGTAGCTGTACCAACCAGGAGGAGAGCCGTTGCGACTTCCCCGTCATCATTGCCAGCCGAATTGGGACAGATGCGCCAGTCTGTAAGGAGGGTGAGGAGGTACTTCCAGCAAAGTGTCGTCTGGGAAGAAAAGCAACGATGGCTGCAAAAGATCAATTTTAACAGGAGCTGAGGGCAGTCAGACTGGGAAGCTGGGAAAAATATTTGCAAAGCCAATTGCCTACGGACCCACGGTGCATCCCGTACAAGTTAGTACAGCAAACGATACGATCACCTGTGGTGTTGTCCACCGTCAGGGACGGGGACCGGATGACGGAAACTTGGTAGGAGACTGCCGAGGTCCTCCTCCAGGTCCTGTTGCCTGACGATAGAGAGGAAGATGACTCAGAAGTACAACAACGAATTAGAAGGGAAGACCAACAGGACTACGAAAACAACAGTATGGTTTATCCCTTCTCTGAAGAGGAGGTGGGCGCCCAGATAAAGGTCCTTAAGAAGGGCAAAGGTTCTGGCCCAGACGGAATTACAGCGAAAGTGGTGCAATTCCTGGCCCCCCCCAGCTGCTGGAACCTCTCACTAAGTTATTCAATGACTGCCTACGGCTTAGAAAATTCCCCTCCATTTGAAAAAAGGCAAATGTAGTAATAATAAAGAACGGTTCAGATAAACATCCAAAGGATGCCAAATCGTACAGGCCTATCTGTTTACTGGACCTGCTGGAGAAACTTTTTGAGAAGTTGCTGGCAGACAGACTGGCAGCACACCGCATGCTGTGTGGGATGAGTGACGGGCAGTTCGGTTTTCGGCGGGAGAGATCGGCGTCTGACGGCATCGCCCTGGCTGCGGAGGTCTGTGACTCAGCCCCACACAAATACATTGTTGGCATCATGGTGGACATCAATGGCGTCTTTGACGACCTGTGGTGGTCTGCACTCTTCTCCCGCTTGCGGTAGAAGTATCCAGAGCCGCTATATGGCTGTCTTAGAAGCTATTGCGAGGAAAGGGAGGTCTGGCTATCGTCCCCTAACTTGAGAATAAGTAAAAAGAGTACAAAGGGGCTCTGTCCTGGGGCTTCTCTTTTGGGACTAATATGGAACCTGTCTTGGATAACTTGCAGAACAGCGACGTTGTGCTAGAGGGCATAGCCTAACGTAGACGACCTCCTCCTGCTCGTTGGCGGTCGCAGCCTTGAGGATTTGGAACCGAAAATCAAAAGGGCAATATCCATCCTAACAACATGGTGCCGTATAACCAAACTGATGGTCTTACCTAGCAAGTCCACATACCTACTACTGAAGGGCAACTGTAAGGTATCCAAGCCGGCCGCAGTGGTCTAGCGGTTCTAGGCGCTCAGTCCGGAGCCGCGCGACCGCTACGGTCGCAGGTTCGAATCCTGCCTCGGGCATGGATGTGTGTGATGTCGTTAGGTTAGTTAGGTTTAAGTAGTTCTAAGTTCTAGGGCACTGATGACCACAGATGTTAAGTCCCATAGTGCTCAGAGCCATTTGAACCATTTAAGGTATCCAACAGTGCGAATAGATGGCTCACCAGTTCTTCGGCGCAGTGAGGCCCGATATCCAGGTGTAGTCGTCGACAAGAGGTGGAACTATGCATCACACATTGACATTGTGACGCAAAGATCCCTAGAAACACTTAATAACCTAAATGGAATTGGACATAAACGTTTCCACCTGCCACCAGATTTAATAAAACTTTACCATAATTGTATTCTGACATCAATTGTAGGATACGGGTCAGGAGTCTGGGCTCATAGGCTCACTATGGTCATGCCCACTACGGCCGTAAGAAGAGGGCAGCGAAATATGCTCTTGCATCTGTAGGGGCATATAGGACAACTCCGGGGGGAGTATTATTTGTACTAATGGGACTCTGTCCTCCTGATATAAAAATCAGAGAACATGTTACATGGTACTGGGTAAAAAAGGAAAAGAGATAGTCTAACTAATGGGGATTCACGTAGGGTATAAGTCTAAAATTAAACGAAGGGGGGAGGAACTTTGGCAGGAACAGTGGGATAACGACGAGACGGCTCGTAGAACACACGAACTGCTGCCCAAAATTATGGAGCGATTACAGCTCAAATACTTCAAACCATCGAGAGGACTGCTGCACTTCCTTTCTGGACATGGACGCTGCCCGGCATACCCATGCCGGTTTGGGAAGCGGGCAACACCAACGTGTGACTGTGGGGCCATACAAGGCACCCCAGACCATGTGGTGTATGAGTGCCACCTCTTCGACAACTGCCAAATCACGACATGTACCAGCTGCACAGGCAAGAGGACCATTTTCAAACCCTAAACAAACTTGCCTATGAAATATCGAGCAAAGTTTTAAAAGATTTATTAAGGAACAATCAATAATGGGCTAAACCCGGTTTAGACTCCGTGCACCTGTCCTGTTGCGCCGCGGCGTGGACATGCTCAGCCGTTTCACGGCTGGGATCCGCCACGTCTGGAACTAGGGTTAGCGTGCACGTTTAAACTGATCAAGTCACTCACCGGACATGGCAGTAGGAATAAGTATTAGGTTAGACGTAGGATAAGATAGAATCAACCCATTAGCAGAGAACTGCAGCGATTCAAATATGTTGGGCCAGCACGATGCCAGGGCATGCCCACTGGGATTAGCTCGGTGTGCACGGCCAAAACGTGGGTTTATAACACGCTGGCACACCTGGAACGCTGCAGGCAGAGCAGAGTAGTTACTAAATTAATAGATAAAGAATACTATCAACTCAAGAACGTAGCAATAAAAGAAATATGTCGAATAAGACGCCAGTAGAACTTAGAAATGCCCGTAGTGAAAATAGAAATAACAAATTTTCCTAGTTACTAATTAAGCTGAGCTGCAGTGTTGTAAATAAGAATATACAGGATGGTCCATTGATTGTGACTGGGCCAAATATCTTACGAAATAAGCGTCAAACGAAAAAACTACAGAGAACGAAAGTTGTCTAGCTTGAAGAGGGAAACCAGATGGCACTATGGTTGGCCCGCTAGATGGCGCTGCCATAGGTCAAACGGATATCAACTGCGTTTTTTTTAAAACAGGAACCCCCATTTTTTATTACATATTCGTGTAGTAAGTAAAGAAATATGAATGTTTTAGTTGGACCATTTTTTTCGCTTTGTGAGAGATGGCGCTGTAATAGTCGCAAACATATGGCTCACAATTTTAGACGAACAGTTGGTAACAGGTAGGTTTTTTAAATTAAGATACAGAACGTAGGTTTTTTAAATTAAAATACAGAACGTAGGTACGTTTGAACATTTCATTTTGGTTGTTCCAATGTGATACATGTACTTTTGTGAACTTATCATTTCTGAGAACGCATGCTGTTACACCGTGAGTATATGTAAATACCACATTAATGCAATAAATGATGTCCGTCAACCTTAATGCATTTGGCAATACGTGTAACGACATTCCTGTCAACAGCGAGTAGTTCGCCTTCCGTAATGTTCGCACATGCATTGACAATGCGCTGCCGCATGTTGTCAGGCGTTGTCGGTGGATCACGATAGCAAATATCCTTCAACTTTCCCCACAGAAAGAAATCCCGAGACGTCAGATCCGGTGAACGTGCTTCGACGACCATTCCACCTGTCATGAAATATGCTATTCAATACCGCTTCCACCGCACGGTAGCTATGTGCCGGACATCAACAACGTTGGAAGTACATCGTCATTCTGTCATGCAGTGAAACATCTTGTAGTAACATCGGTAGAATATTACGTATGAGATCAGCATACATTGTACCATTTAGATTGCCATCGCTAAAATGAGGGCCAATTATCCTTCCTCCCATAATGCCGCACCACACATTAGACTAACCCGCCAAGGTCGCTAACGTTCCACTTGTCGCAGCCATCGTGCATTTTCCGTTGCCCAATAGTGAATATTATCATCATTTGTTGCAGGTCGTGGTTGACGTTTCACATGTGGCTGATCACTTCCAGTTTCCTTAAATAACGTAACTATCCGGCGAACGGTCCGGACACTTGGATGATGTCGTCCAGGATACCGAGCAGCATACATAGCACATGCCCGTTGGGAATTTTGATCACAATAGCCATACATCAACACGATATCGACATTTTTCGCAGTTGGTAAACGGTCCATTTTAACACGGGTAATGTATCACGAAGCAAATACCGTCGGCACTGGCGGAATGTTACGTGGTACCACGTACTTACACGTTTGTGACTATTACAGCGCCATCTATCACAAAGCGCAAAAAGTGGTCCAACTAAAACATTCATATATCTTTACGTGCCACACGAATATGTAATAAAAAATGTGGGTTCCAATTTTTTTAAAAACGCAGTTGATATCCGTTTGAGCTATGGCAGCGCCAGATAGCGAGCCAATCATCGAGCCATCTGGTTTCCTCCTTCAAGCTATACGAGTTTCGTTCTTTGTAGTTTTTTCATTTGACGCTTATTTCGTGAGATATTTGGCCCGGTCACGATCAATGGACCACCCTGTATATTAGGACCCACTAATGTATTAGGTGGTGGGTTAACATGTATCACGTAGTTTGAAAAAGTAAGATTTTTTTTTAAAAAAAAAAAAAGAGAGAGCGAGAGAGGGAGGGAGAGAGAGAGATAGAGAGTGAGCGGCCGCCAGAGCGTCAGTCCCGTAGCCGCGCCCCTCTGGACAGACACCGCCCACCTGCGAGCCGGAAGCGACCTATTGATCGCGGCGCGGCTCAGCTGACATTTGACATTTCCGTATATTATTCACACACCTGTTTGCGCGGCGTAGTTACTGGCCAACTGAGTACACAGAATGATATTCGCAAAGATTTTATGCCCTGGGATCGACATGTCCCCTGTTTACCATACTTGCAGGCTGTGCGATGAAATTACACTGCAGCGACACACATTCATTATTCGGGCGCGAAAGTTTACAATTTTGCATTTTCCGTCGATATCTGCGTGAATATCAGTTTGTGACCAATTTGCGTAGCTCCTTCGTGGTGCGTCTTTTATACAGGGTGTACATAAAATCTGGGAACACTTTCAATTACACTACTGGCCATTAAAATTGCTACACCACGATGATGACGTGCTACAGACGCGAAATTTAATCGACAGGAAGAAGATGCTGTGATATGCAAATGATTAGCTTTTCAGAGCATTCACACAAGGTTGGCGCCGGTGGCGACACCTACAACGTGCTGACATGAGGAAACTTTCCAACTGATTTCTCACACACAAACATTAGTTGACCGGCGTTGCCTGGTGAAACGTTGTTGTGATGCCTCGTGTAAGGAGGAGAAATGCGTACCATCACGTTTCCGACTTTGATAAAGGTCGGATTGTAGCCTATAGCGATTGCGGTTTATCGTATCGCGACACTGCTGCTCGCGTTGGTCGAGATCCAATGACTGTTAGCAGAATATGGAATCGGTGAGTTCAGGAGGGTAATACGGAACGCCGTGCTAGATCCCAACGGCCTCGTATCACTAGCAGTCGAGATGACAGGCATCTTATCCGCATGGGGACTGATGGCCACAGATGTTAAGTCCCATAGTGCTCAGAGCCAGCCATTATCCGCATGGCTGTAACGGATCGTGCAGCCACATCTCGATCTCTGAGTCAACAGATGGGGACGTTTGCAAGACAACAACCATCTGCACGAACAGTTCGACGACGTTTGCAGCATCATGTACTGTCAGCTCGGAGAACACGGCTGCAGTTACTCTTGACGATGCATCACAGACAGGAGCGCCTGCGATGGTGTACTCAACGACGAACCTGGGTGCATGAATGGCAAAACGTCATTTTTTCGGATGAATCAAGCTTCTATTTACAGCATCATGATGATCGCATTCGTGTTTTGCGACATCACGGTGAACCCACATTGGGAGCGTGTATTCGTCATCTCCATTCTGGCGTACCACCCGGCGTGACGTCTCGGTCACCTCTTGTTGCATTGACGGCGCTTTGAACAGTGGACGTTACATTTGAGATGAGTTGCGACCCGTGGCTCTACCCCTCATTCGATCCCTGCGAAACCCTATATTTCAGCAGGACAATGGACGACTGCATGTTACAGGTCCTGAACGGGCCTTTCTGGAGACAGAAAAATGTTCGACTGCTGCCCTGGCCAGCACATTCCCCAGATCTCTCACCAATTGAAAAGTCTGGTAATTGTGACCGAGCAACTGGCTCGTCACAATACGCCAGTCACTACTCTTGATGAACTGTGGTATCGTGTTGAAGCTGCATGGGCAGCTGTACCTGTACACGCCATCCAATCTCTGTTTGACTCAATGCACAGGCGTATCAAGGCCGTTATTATGGCCTGAGGTGGTTGTTCTGGGTACTGATTTCTCAGTTCTAGTATAATATATTTGTCCAATGAATACCCGTTTTTCATCTGCCTTTCATCTTGGTGTAGCAATTTTAATGGCCAGTATTGTCCGGCCGTCGTGGTCTCGCGGTAGGGTTCTCGCATCGCGAGCACGGGGTCCCGGGTTCGATTCCCGCCGGGGACAGTGATTTTTCCTGCCTCGAGATGACTGGGTGTTGTTGTGTCGTTTTTATCATCATCATTCATCCCCATTACGGTCGGAGGAAGGCAGCGGCAAACCACCTCCATTAGGACCTTGCCTAGTAAGGCGGTGCGGGTCTCCCGCATCGTTCCCCTACGCTCTGTAAAGAAGCATGGGACTTCATTTCCAGTGCATTTATTGCACAGGAACTAAACATTGAACACGTGTCATACATATTGTATTTTGAATAGAAACTCTGAACGTTTTCTTTACAAACATTTGGTATGCGAACCATGAGTGACCCGGCAGACGTAAATACGGTAATCGAATTTTTGCTATAGCCGTCCCTGCATGGCATCGTCGACTGTGGCAGTGGCTTCCCCTATTCTCTTCCCGGAAATCTGCTATATCACTTGGTAGAGGCGGTACATACACTAGATCTTTAATGTGTCCCCACAGAAAAAAGTCACACGGAGTGAGATCGGGTGATGGGGGAGGTCATTTCATGCAACAGTTGTCCCCTTCAGTAGCACGGCCGATCCATCGATGCGGCAGCTCGCTACGTTTGCGACTAGCGCTGACTATCGACAAATTACCAAACTACGTTGTGGCGGTACACGCGAAAAAAAAAAAAACACGGTTTCTCTTCAAAATGACGTATGTATGATATATTTACAATGTTTGGTTCTTGTGCAATAAATAATTGAAAGTGTTCACGGACTTATTGTATTGTCTTAGGGTGTGCTTCATACTGAAAACAGTCACGACTCAAAAGCGCACATTCGCAGTTAACTCGTTCACTGGAACTTTTTAACTTCTATTATCGTGTACTGTCCTCCTGCTTAGATGAGTGGTAACGTACTTACCTACTACACAGCGAGCCCGGGTTCGCTTCCCGACAGGGTTGGGGATTTTCTCCGCACGTGGACTCTGGGTGCTGTGCTGTCCTCATCATCGTCAACGTGCAAGTCGCCCTACGTGGCGTCACATGGAATAAGAGTTGCAATACGGGAGCCAAACTTCCCCGGACGGGGCCTCCCGGCCAACAATGCCATACAATCATTTAATTTTTTTATTTTATACTTTCACCCTTTTTAATTTTCGGTATTTATTATGATACAAACTGTACAGATGTCTAGAAGGGAGCTATAGACACTCACTGAAGGCCTTTCATGTGTACTGAATGAGTAATGTTGACAGAATAAGC
Source organism: Schistocerca americana (assembly GCF_021461395.2). NCBI lineage: Eukaryota > Metazoa > Arthropoda > Insecta > Orthoptera > Acrididae > Schistocerca > Schistocerca americana. Next base: position 318,558,146 of record NC_060121.1, on the reverse strand, counting down.
CTGATTCTTCTTTGTCTCTTGTGGTGTGCCGCAAAGGTCTGACGTGTGTCCCGTTATAATTGTAATCGTGGGAAAGTGGGGGAGGGAGGGTGGTCTGGGTATCTACCTCTAGGTGTTCGGAAAGCTACAGAGAGCCCAGAGCTTTACATCTATTAACTATTGTTAAGACGTTTGAATGATAGAAAGGGGAGTTCAATGTACTGAAGCTTCACTTTATGACGAGATGAATATTATCTCCCCTCTTACAAATGTGTGAAAGAGGGTAACACCATCTTTATTATGAATTGCGGGTTTCCTTCATTTGTGATTAATTTCCTTTTCTGAGTACGTTTCCGTTGCATTGTAACAAGGGAAGGTGAGAAATGCCCTTTTTTTCTGCATTGCGCACCTTATGTATTGCCGTCTTCAACATATTGTCGTGAAGTTGCCAATGAAACGTGTCCCTAGTGCTATAGCACATTAAAAAATGTAGTGTAGGATGTACATGTTTCATATCTTTCTAGTGTGTGCAAGAGCGCACCATGTTATGGAAAAGGGAGGACAGCTTGCCCTCTCTCCTGCACCTTCCCCACCCTAAAAAGAAATGATTCATACGAACCGAGCTCTCAGACTGCTGCGGCGCTCAGACAGAATTTATCAATTTATCATATATCCATAATATGCGTAACGGATATTGACCAGCTGCAAATGTACTCGAAGCCACTCGTAATGAATTCTCGAAACTATTTTGCCGTTCGCCACTATTTTCCTTGCAACTGAGAATGACAGACGGCACTCTGTTGTTGCAAATTATTGGCAGCGCTATACTCGAAATTCGCAAGATTTTTTGGTGTAACAAGTGTGAGTAAAAGCTACAATCAATGAGATTATATAAAGTATTTGCACAAATGGCGATTTTTTCCATCATGTACAAACTCTAGGGATTGATCGATGAGAGGATACGGAACAAAAAAGGTCTATTGAACTTATGTCCGGAAACGCACGGTTTCCATGCTAGAGACCCTTTATTCAGTCACACGTTGTTACAGAGATGGCGGTCTAATACGCGCAGTATCATGCAACCACAGTTACAGTGTGCATGGTTTCCTAGAGGGTGGTACTGTTCTTCGTACGTCATGCCCTAGCGCCCTCTGCTGCCAGAGTAATTGGCCATGTCCTCTTGCAGACTCACCTTGTAGTGGATGTTACACGGCGTTGTACATAATGGTTCAGTATTCGAATCGATATGGTGTTTACTTACGGAAAGGCAAATGGCAACCGGCGGCGGGCAGCAAGGTTGTATCAGGAGACCAATCGCCGCCGAGAACAATCGAGGCACTCAATGTTTGCAACAGTGTTTCGCCGTTTGTCTGATACAGAGTCGTTTCAGGAAGCAGGAAAAATGAAGAAGGTACCCAAATGTTCGGACACCAGATTTAGTGGAATATGTGTTAACACTGTGCAAGTCGACAACCGTTTCAGCACCAGACAGTTGGCCCGCCAGTACAAGGTAAGCCTGACGACTGTGTGGAACATTCTCCATGGCAATTATTACTTCCCTTATCACTTACAATGTGTGCAGGGTTTACTAGCGACAGACTTTCCACATCGGGAGCAGTTATGTCACTGGTTTTTCACCAGGCAACCACTATTTCGGGATTTGTCTCATCCATCCTATTCACAGATGAGGCTACCTTTACACAGAGTGGTATCTTCAACTTCCATAACAGTCATTTGTGGGATAGTTCAAATGGTTCAAATGGCTCTGAGCACTATGGGACTTAACTTCTAAGGTCATCAGTCCCCTAGAACTTAGAACTACTTAAACCTAACTAACCTAAGGACATCACACACATCCATGCCCGAGGCAGGATTCGAACCTGCGACCGTAGCGGTTGCGCGGTTCCAGACTGTAGCGCCTTTAACCGCTTGGCCACACCGGCCGGCAGTGGGATAGTATGCAGAACCCCCTTGATATGGTGACAGCGTGTCATCAGCATAGATGCATCCGGAATGTTTGGGCCGGGACAATTGGCGACTGTATTTTGGGACCAGTCTTCCTTCCACGTCGCCTAACAGGCCGGAGCTATCGGCGATTCTTGCGGGTGAATTCGCCTCACCTGCTGGAAGAAGTGCCATTGATGATTCGAAGGGTTATGTGGCTGCTATATGATGGTGCAGCATCCCACTTCGCCGTTAGCGTCCGGACTCATCTCAATCGTGTCTTCCCTGGTCGATGGATCGACAGAGAGGTCCATCTAAATGTATCGTGTGTGCAGAGTTCATTCCAGATGTGGACACACTGGAGCAGTCTATTCATGCTGCCTTTGGCACTGTTCGGATGCAGCTTCACCGATGTGAACGTGTCAGACAGAGCACACTACGGCGCGTATACGCATGGGTTGACGCCCGTGGAAACCATTTTCAACTCATACTGGAACTATGACTGCATGGTACAGCGTGTATTAGATGGTTCAAATGGCTCTGAGCACTATGGGACTTAACATCTGTGGTCATCAGTCCCCTAGAACTTAGAACTACTTAAACCTAACTAACCTAATGACATCACACACATCCATGCCCGAGGCAGGATTCGAACCTGAGACCGTAGCAGCCTCGCGGTTCCGGACTGCAGCGCAGCGTGTATTAGACTCCAATCTCTGCAACAATATATGATTGAATAAATGATCACTAGCACGGAAACCATGCATTTCCGGATATAAGTTCATTTCACGTTTATTGTTCCGTATCCCCTCATCGATCAGTCCCTAGAGTTTGTATGCGGTGGAAAAAATCAAAATGTGCATCTGGACGTTACAGTACTGACACGAGCATAAAGTAGTAGCATCAGTATGTTTCGTTATTAATAATAACACAGTTTTTCAATAGTTTTGAATTTTATTTTGTACAAATTTTTCTTCGTTTATTGCACCACTTCCAGCAAACAGACATGAACTGCTCCTCATCCCCCCCCCCCCCCCCCCCGCCTCGGATCATGGCTACATAGGTAGGAATGATCATCAAAATAAAATAAGAGAAATCAGAGATCGAACAGAAAGGTTTAGGTGTTCGTTTTTCCCGCGCGCTGTCCGGGAGTGGAATGGTAGAGAGATAGTATGATTGTGGTTCGATGAACCCTCTGCTAAGCACTTAAATGTGAATTGTAGAGTAATCATGTAGATGCAGATGTAGAATGTGTGAGTTGCTTGCTGTGTACATATCGACTATGTCGGTCGGACTCAACTACTTTCCCTTGTTCTTAGATCTTTTCAGGGCCACCGGACGTATATTTGGAGAGCAGAGTTGTGAATGATCAAGCAAGCAGACCGCGGGAGTTATTTGCTGATGAAAGGTGTCGGTTGATCTAGATTCTCGTCTCGTTCCTTCTAATGGTTTCACTATCGTCGTCTGCGTGTTACGTCTAGTTTGCGATGTTGCTTTCTTGGCGATTTAGCTTCGCATTGTATTTGTGTCGAAAAGTTGTCAATACTCAAACATCATCTTCTGTATATGAAAATGATTGTTTCTTTGTTTATCCCGTAAGAGTTCCTGTATCATTCATCGGACTTGGGTGAGTTGGTGTACGTACACCTCTGAGGGTTTTTCAAGGTAACATAGAAGCATAACTCAAAGCCTGGACGCATTTCTACGAAATTTTGTATGTACGTTATTCATTTCACGTCCTACATGCATAATTAGTTGCAAAAAATACTGCGGGCTGGTACATCTCTCCCACCCACAGGGTTGGGAGTAGGGATTAGAAGCCCCGTGACATGTAAAAATATACGATAACGACAGATATTAGTATCGGATGTATAGTTTTAAGGATTTCTAGGGTCATAGGCGACAGTCGCGATGGCGTCCAAGCCCTTGAATCCTGGATGGTGGTGGTGGTGGGGGAAGGGGGGGGGGGAAAGATAGACGTACCAGCGTCCGTCTATTAGGCGTCAGAAAAGCTTGGTATACGTTACACTTACGACATAGAAAAAATTACTACGACTGTAAGGTACCATTACGGCTGAGGGTGGACTGAAAAGGGATGAACACGTGAGCAATTTCAATTAAATTTTATATACACAAGATTTACTACTTGTATTAAAATGTTGTGGGGATAAGACAGCCTGGTAGAAGCCGAGCTCGGGGAAGATCAGTTTGGATTCCGTAGAAATGTTGGAACTCGTGAGGCAATACTGATCCTACGACTTATCTTAGAAAATAGATTAAGGAAAGGCAAACCTGCGTTTCTAGCATTTGTAGACTTAGAGAAAGCTTTTGACAACGTTGACTGGAATACTCTCTCTCAAATTCTGGAGGTGGCAGGGGTAAAATACAGGGAGCGAAAGGGTATTTACAGTTTCTACAGAATCCAGATGGCAGTTATAAGAGTCGGAGGGCATGAAAGGGAAGCAGTGGTTGGGAAGGGAGTGGGACAGGGTTGTAGCCTATCCTCAATGTTATTCAATCTGTATATTGAGCAAGCAGTAAAGGAATCAAAAGAAAAATTCGAAGTAGGAATTAAAATCCATGGAGAAGAAATAAAAACTTTGAGGTTCACCGATGACATTGTAATTCTGCCAGAGACAGCAAAGGACCTGGAGGAACAGCTGAATGGATTGGACAGTGTCTTGAAAGGAGGGTATAAGGTAAACATCAACAAAAGCAAAACGAGAATAATGGAATATAGTCGAATTAAATCGGGTGATGCTGCGGGAATTAGATTAGGAAATGAGACGTTTAAAGTAGTAAATGAGTTTTGCTATTTTGGGAGAAAAATAACTAATGATGGTCGAAATAGGGAGGTTATAAAATGTGGACTGACAATGGCAAGGAAAGCGTTCTGAAGAAGAGAAATTTGTTAACATCGAGTATAGATTTAAGTGTCAGGAAGTCGTTTCTGAAAGTATTTGTATGGAGTGTAGCCATGTACGTAAGTGTAACGTGGACGATAGATAGTTTAGACATGGAGAATAGGAGCTTTCGAAATGTGGCGATACAGAAGAATGCTGAAGATTAGATGGGTAGATAACATAACTAATGAGGCGGTATTGAACGGAATTGGAGAGAACAGATATTTGTGGCACAACTTGACTAGAAGAAGGGATCGGTTGGTAGGGAATATTCTGAGGCATCAAGGGATCAGCAGTTTAGTATTGGAGGGCAGCGTGGAGGGTAAAAATCGTAGAGGGAGACCAAGAGATGAATACACTAAAGAGATTCAGAAGGATGTAGGTTGCAGTAGGTACTGGGAGATGAAGAAGCTTGCACAGGATAGAGTAAGACGGAGAGCTGCATCAAACCGGTCTCTGGACTGAAAACCACGACAACAACAAAACAGCATATTACCCTTAGGGATGTGGATGAGTAAGAGAAGGAGTGATACTTAAAAATGTTCGAAAAAGGCATATTGGTAGCTCAGTTCTGTATTTATTTGATTAGGAATATTTTTAAAGTGTGCAATGGAATCTGTTTTATTATTCCTGCGACGAGATCGCAGCGAGCCCAAAATTTTGCCAGCAGGTTTCGGAGCCAAAGATAATCGGACACGACTGCTTACCAAAGATACAATGAACGTTCTCTCTGCACTAACACCGTGTAAAACAACGGCGAATCAGTTTCCTTGGGATTCACTGCAGCTGCGGGGCGAAATTCGCTGTACATGCATATGAAATTTGTTGTAACATATCAAAAGTAATCGGGCAGCTATTAGTGGACATTAAAATGGATGTCTCCAACATTCTCCTTTATGTCGGCTTGAATTCTGCTGCAGATATGGTCTCGCGGTTCTAGGCGCGCAGTCCGGAACCGTGCGACTGCTACGGTCGCAGGTTCGAATCCTGCCTCGGGCATGGATGTGTGTGATGTTCTTAGGTTAGTTAGGTTTACGTAGTTCTAAGTTCTAGGGGACTAATGACCACAGCAGTTGAGTCCCATAGTGCTCAGAGCCATTTGAACCATTTGCTGCAGATACGAGGCGTCTGACACTCTGAAGGAATGACAGCCAACTTTCTGAAGAAAAGAAACTTGAGAAGGTACTGATGCAGGACTCTGGGATGTGGAACTAATTCCAAAGTTAGGTTAATCCATTGGGTTCAGATTAGGACTCTGAGCGGGCTATATTTCAGGAACGTTATTATCCCTAGATTATTACCTCAAAGATGCTGTTTTACTGCAGCATTTTATAGTTTGATGATATAATCGTCGCCTTCGGACTGTTCGTCTGTTGGACGCAGTACAAAATGCTGCAAAATCTGTTCATATTCTTTCTCATTTATCGTTTACTTACGAGCAATAAAGAAATCATACCCTAATCACGGAAGAAAAAAGCCCTTACCGTAACACCACCTCCTGCGTACTTCACTGTTGGCATAACAAACAACACACGATGGCAGGTAACGCTCTCCAAGCATTCGGCAAACCCAAACCCTTCCATGGAACTGCTATAGTTTATAGCGTAATTCAGAGCTCGACATTACTCGTTCCCACCCATCCACTGTCCAGCGGCTTTGCTCTTTACACCTCTTCCTGGTAGAAGCCGACCTCGGGGAAGATCAGTTTGGATGTCGTAGAAATGTTGGAACTCGTGAGGCAATATTGACCCTACGACGTATCTTAGAAAATACACTCCTGGATATGGAAAAAAGAACACATTGACACCGGTGTGTCAGACCCACCATACTTGCTCCGGACACTGCGAGAGGGCTGTACAAGCAATGATCACACGCACGGCACAGCGGACACACCAGGAACCGCGGTGTTGGCCGTCGAATGGCGCTAGCTGCGCAGCATTTGTGCACCGCCGCCGTCAGTGTCAGCCAGTTTGCCGTGGCATACGGAGCTCCATCGCAGTCTTTTAACACTGGTAGCATGCCGCGACAGCGTGGACGTGAACCGTATGTGCAGTTGACGGACTTTGAGCGAGGGCGTATAGTGGGCATGCGGGAGGCCGGGTGGATGTACCGCCGAATTGCTCAACACGTGGGGCGTGAGGTCTCCACAGAACATCGATGTTGTCGCCAGTGGTCGGCGGAAGGTACACGTGCCCGTCGACCTGGGACCGGACCGAAGCGACGCACGGATGCACGCCAAGACCGTAGGATCCTACGCAGTGCCGTAGGGGACCGCACCGCCACTTCCCAGCAAATTAGGGACACTGTTGCTCCTGGGGTATCGGCGAGGACCATTCGCAACCGTCTCCATGAAGCTGGGCTACGGTCCCGCACACCGTTAGGCCGTCTTCCGCTCACGCCCCAACATCGTGCAGCCCGCCTCCAGTGGTGTCGCGACAGGCGTGAATGGAGGGACGAATGGAGACGTGTCGTCTTCAGCGATGAGAGTCGCTTCTGCCTTGGTGCCAATGATGGTCGTATGCGTGTTTGGCGCCGTGCAGGTGAGCGCCACAATCAGGACTGCATACGACCGAGGCACACAGGGCCAACACCCGGCAGCATGGTGTGGGGAGCGATCTCCTACACTGGCCGTACACCACTGGTGATCGTCGAGGGGACACTGAATAGTGCACGGTACATCCAAACCGTCATCGAACCCATCGTTCTACCATTCCTAGACCGGCAAGGGAACTTGCTGTTCCAACAGAACAATTCACGTCCGCATGTATCCCGTGCCACCCAACGTGCTCTAGAAGGTGTAAGTCAACTACCCTGGCCAGCAAGATCTCCGGATCTGTCCCCCATTGAGCATGTTTGGGACTGGATGCAGCGTCGTCTCATGCGGTCTGCACGTCCAGCACGAACGCTGGTCCAACTGAGGCGCCAGGTGGAAATGGCATGGCAAGCCGTTCCACAGGACTACATCCAGGATCTCTACGATCGTCTCCATGGGAGAATAGCAGCCTGCATTGCTGCGAAAGGTGGATATACACTGTACTAGTGCCGATATTGTGCATGCTCTGTTGCCTGTGTCTATGTGCCTGTGGTTCTGTCAGTGTGATCATGTGATGTATCTGACCCCAGGAATGTGTCAATAAAGTTTCCCTTTCCTGGGACAATGAATTCACGGTGTTCTTATTTCAATTTCCAGGAGTGTAGATTAAGGAAAGGCAAACCCACGTTTCTAGCATTTGTAGACTTAGAGAAAGCTTTTGACAACGTTGACTCTTCGTCTGTTGGACGCAGTACATAATGCTGTAAAATCTGTTCATATTATTCTTCATTTATCGATTACTTAAGCGCAATAAAGAAATCATACCCTAACCAGGGAAGACTGCTGACAGCACTTTTGAACTCTCGAGTGCTTCCTTCAGCTGATTTCATGTTACTTCTTGCAACCGCCCTCCTCAATACTCGACGGTCCCTGGCTGTCAGTACATAAAATGGTTCAAATGGCTCTGAGCACTATGGGACTTAACAGCTATCAGTCGCCTAGAACGTAGAACTACTTAAACCTAAGTAACCTAAGGACATCACAGAACACCCAGTCATTACGAGGCAGAGAAAATCCGTGACCCCGCCGGAAATCGAACCCGGGAACCCGAGTGCAGGAAGCGAGAACGCTACCGCACCACCACCAGCTGCGGAGTGTCAGTACATAAGATCTGCCTGGTATTAGCCTAGATGATGTTGTTCCTTCGAGTTTCCATTCCAAAACATCATCAACAGTCAACATGTGCAACTTTGGAAGGTTTGAAATGTCCCTGATGGATTTGTTACTCGGGTGACATCCAGTGACCAGTCCACGTTCTAAGTCACAGCGTCCTTGAACGACCCATTCTGCTGTTATTGCTTTTTACTTACATGAAATACTCCCCATTTCCTATTATATTGGCACATCTGTCTCTCGTGAGAGCTAATGGTCGATTCCGCAACATGGAGGAGTACTTCTGATCAAATAATCTACGTATAGGGTGACTATAATTAAATTTTCAGTTTAAAAACGCTGTACAAAATTCGGTGCTCAGAATGATCTCAAATTTGAACGGTTAGAGAAGGGAAACGGTATGGCAACAAGAAGAAATTAAACGAAAATGTTCTGTCTATATGGCTCTGTAAACGTAATAGCGTGAATTGGTTCGGCTGCAAATGACAGACGAACAGGAATACTAATCTGTGGTGTGGATTGAAAATTAAACCAAGCGTACTGTGGAATGTGCATCACTGCACAAGTTTGTTTATCGACAGTTGTGCCACAGTCAGCTAGATAAGCGCACCCACACGTTTGGGCCATACGACATCGGATAGGAAAAATCGCTTTTGATTGTCCTGCAGTCGAAAGCAGCATAAAAATCAAAATGACAACGGTTGACAATAGCCGTGAGACTGGCCCAAAGCATGTTCAATGTGCTCTCCACTGTTTTGTGCCACTAGCTATTCAAATGTTCAAATATGTGTGAAATCTAATGGGACTTAACTGCTAAGGTCATCAGTCCCTAAGCTTACACACTACTTAACCGAAATTATCCTAAGGACAAACACACACACCCATGCCTGAGGGAGGACTCGAACCTCCGCCGGGACCAGCCACACAGTCCACGACTGCAGCGCCTTGTCACAAACTGAAATCGAGAAACAGCATGCTCCCCAACAGATGGGAGTGTCTCGGGGTTGATGTTGAGAATGTGTTATGCAATGCGTGTTTTTAATTCAGCTATGATTGTAACTGGAGCACTGAACACAACATATTTCAGCTAACCCCACAGCGGCAAGTCACGCGGTTTACGGTGAGCTGATCTGGACGCCAGGCTGTTGAGAAATGACGGCTGATAATTGTAGCATTGCTGAAATACCTCTGCAACAGCTGCTTCACTGGTTGTGCAATTTGTGGAGGAGCAGCAGGTTGCAGAAAAATTATACTATCCTCACATCCATGCTGTTGAACAATTTGGAATGACGTCGGTGCGCATAAGACGGTATCGGTAACGAGACCCACAGGACCCACCTCCTCGAAAACATCAGGCCGCATTATAAACGATGTCGTCAACTCGTACCAACCGGTCACGTTTGCAGAGCGAAATTGTGCCGGTTGATGAGTGTGCGGATTTTCCGTTGCCCATATTCTGCAACTCTGTATTTTTGGAGATAGAAATGGGCTACGTCAGTTCACAGAATGTTTCAGAGGCGTTCATTGTCCAATTCCATGCGAGGAAGAAATTGTAGAGCGAAAATAGGCCTATGTCTTTCTGGCAGGTCAGAATGAAGCAACTCATGAACATTAGTGATTTTGTATGGGCAGCAATGCAGGATGTTGCACAAAATTTTACGCACCGTGCTCAAACCCACGTCCAAAGTTCGAGCAATTCCCTTGCAATGGATGTTTGCGCACCACCTCTCGATCGCTCCAGGAATGCAGGGCCCCATCTTCTTTTAACGGCCGATCAATTATTTTCCTCCCTCTGCGACGTTGCACTTCATAAGAATATGTATTTTTGAATTACGGAATCATTTGTCCAGACCACTTACAGACATGAGACGAATGTTTTTTTTCATGCCCTTGAGTGTCTGGAACATCTGAAGAGTTTCACCAGCAGCACGCTATCCTGCGTTGAGACAGTCATGCCGAGCGTCTCAGACGCAAAATCAGGAACAGCCGTGTACCCCGCTTTTTTAAATATATTTTGCATATTCTGCCGCTTACGAAATCGTCTACTGGTAAATTTTCGCTAATTTTTTTTATTAAAATAATTTTCCGTTCACACTTGACGTTCTGAGCAGTGGTACCCTTTTACAGGATTTTGTAACTGGAACTTTAATTATTAGGTTGATGTATAAGTTCGTGGAATTTTTTTCCATATTGGTTCCGGTTGCCATGGGTTTATTTACCGAATGTTTCTTTAATTTGTGGTTCACTGTTAATATCTGAGTTTAGATATTGTCATTTTGTGATTTGGAGATAAAGAGTGCAGCTGTCGATGCTAGAAAATGGAGTGCCAAGTGGAGAAATCGAAACATTTCCGACATTTTCTGTTTGAGTTCAATAGAGGGGTAATAGCAGCGAAAGCAGCTACAAAAATTTGTACCATGTATGTGTATAAAGCCGTTCGACACAACCCGGCAAAAAAATGGTTTTCTCGTTTTGGGGAGGATCGTTTTGACATTAGTGACTCTGCACATTCAGGAAGACCTTCGGGGTCTGATAAAGACCCTTTAAACGCATTAATCAACAATGATCCGCGTCAGTGTACTCAATAACTGACAATTGTGATGAACTTTGACCATTCCACCCTCGGGGTATGTGGACACCGTGGGTTCTAATGCAAAATCACAAAAATCTGCGGGTGGCTGTACGTCCATCTCTGCTTGCTTTTCATGAATTGGCTCTTGAACAGTAATGAACCCGAGCACAGCAGAAAGTACCCGTACAAAAACCTGAGAGCCTACACAAAGATAACGTTATGCACATGGTGGAACGGCGACAGTGTGGTGTACTAAAAATTGCTTCCCCGAGGTGTAGCCCTCGCTGCTGACATTTATTCTCAGCAACTGAGACGTCTTAAAAACGCAGTCCACGAACAGTGACCAGGAAGACTGGGTGAAGCTATGCAAGTCCACGATGACGCCCGCCCGTATTCTGCTAGACTGATAAAAACCCTGTGCAGGACTTGGGTTGGGAAGTCATTCCGCACCCGTCTTATTCACCGGGTATTGAGCCCTCAGATTTTCACCTTTTCCGATCCTTCCAGGAACTTCCTTTCTGAATGAAAATACGCTCCGGACATGCCTCGACGAGCGCTTCACCTCAAGACCACGTGGTGTCTACAGTCACGGAATCGAAAAGTCACCTCAGCGTTGGCAGACTGTTGTAAGTAGTGAAGAAGAATACATTATTTATAACTAAAGTGTCTGTTATGTGTATCTGTTGTGTTTATTAAACTTACAGGAAAACATATGAACCAACCTAAATTATTGAACTATACACAAAAAAAGACGTAAATTAGTTACAAACTAAAGTGTGCACACACTTTATTCAACATATAAACGTCATCACAGATATTCGAATTTAGGGTATGACATGTTCGATATGGCTGCCATCATTAGCGATGATGTGGCGAAGACGATAGCGAAATTCTACATGACCCGCTGAAGTGTCGGGACATCGATACTGTCGATGGCGTCCTGAATGGCTGTTTTGGGGTAATTTCCGTACACCTTGTCTTTAATATAGCGTCTCAAAACGGAGTCGCTTCTGTTCAGATCCGAAGAATATGGCGGCCAATCAAGGCCCATGGCAGTGGCTTCTGGGTACCCCTCCCGAGCCTGAGTGTGCTCCCAAAAGTGCTCTTCCAGGATATCACTATCCTGCTTCGACGGGGTCGAGCTCCGTCTTGCATGAACCACATCTTGTCGAAATCAGGGTCACTTTGGATAATGGGGATGAAATCATCTTCCGAAACTTTCACGTACCATTTGGCTGTCACCGTGCCATCAAAGAATATCGCACCGATTATTCTGTGACTGGACGTTGAACACCACGCAGTCATCCGTTGAGGCTGAAGAGACTTCTTGATCGCGAAATGCCGGTTCTCAGTCCCTCAAATGCGCCAATTTTGCTTATTGACGAAATCATCCAAATGAAAGTTGGCTTCGCCGCTAAACCAAACCATATTCACATCAAAATCCTGTTCATCAAGTCTGTGGACGATAGTGTTGGCGAAACACAACTACTGTTCCATGGCCCTGGGAGTTAATATCTGATGGGATTTGAATTTTGTGTGGGGAGAGATGGTGGTCTTCAACAACAGTCTGTCGCAGTGTCTCATGGTTGATTCCCACCTGTTGTGCAGCTCGTCTGATTGATTTCCTGGGGCTGGTTTGAAAGACCGCGCATCTCCTCGATGTTTTCAGGCGTTTCCACACTTTTTTGAATGTCCGACATTGTCAACACTACCCGTTCTTTCGAACTTGCAAATCAGGTTCTTCATTGTTAGCTCAGTTGGACCGGCCGTCTTCAGCTTGAACTCTGTTGCAAACTTCACTTGAGCCGCAGTTGGGCTGTTATTGCTCGCATAGTAGGCGTACAAAAACGCTATATGCTCAGTCACACTGCCCCATGACATTTAACGTGCAATTGGCCAACAATAACAAGGCTCGTGCACATGCGCATACTAATTCCCATCATGCCCCGCGGCCAAGCATGCAGTTGCAACGTCCTAACGTAAACCGTCCAGAAGTTATGACTGTTTCATTTCATGTTGTTGTTATTGTTGTTGTTGTTGTCTTCAGTCCTGAGACTGGTTTGATGCAGCTCTACATGCTACTCTATCCTGTGCAAGCTTCTTCATCTCCCAACTCCTACTGCAGCCTACATCCTTCTGAATCTGCTTAATGTATTCATCTCTTGGTCTCCCTCTACGATTTTTACTCTCCACGCTGCCCTCCAGTACTAAATTGGTGATCCCTTGATGCCTCAGAACATGTCCTACCAACCGATCCCTTCTTCTTGTCAAGTTGCGTCACAAACTCCTCTTCTCCCCTATTCTATTCAATACCTCCTCATTAGTTATGTGTTCTACTCAGCCGGCCGCGGTGGTCTCGCGGGTCTAGGCGCGCAGTCCGGAACCGTGCGACCGCTACGGTCGCAGGTTCGAATCCTGCCTCGGGCATCGATGTGTGTGATGTTCTTAGGTTAGTTAGGTTTAAGTAGTTCTAAGTTCTAGGGGACTTATGACCACAGCAGTTGAGTCCCATAGTGCTCAGAGCCATTTTTTTGTTCTACTCATCTAATCTTCAGCATTCTTCTGTTCCACCACATTTCGAAAGCTTCTGTTCTCTTCTTGTCTAAACAATTTATCGTCCATGTTTCAGTTCTATACATGCTATACACTCCATACAAATACTTTCAGAAACTACTTCCTGACACTTAAATCAATACTCCATGTTAGCAAATTTCTCTTCTTCAGAAACGCTTTCCTTGCCATTGCCAGTGTACATTTTATATCCTCTCTACTTCAACCATCATCAGTTATTTTGCTCCCCAAATAGCAAATCTCCTTTACTACTTTAAGTGTCTCATTTCCTAATCTAATTCCCTCAGCATCACCCGACTTAATTCGACTACATTCCATTATCTTCGTTTTGCTTTTGTAGATGTTCGTCGTATACCCTCCTTTCAAGACACTGTCCATTCCGTTCAACTGCTCTTCCAAGTCCTCTGCTGTATCTGACAGAATTAGATTTCATATAGCTCATTAATTGTCACCCTGTATGATGCGCGTGAGGTACACCTAAGTGGGAGAAACCGCCGGCAGAAAACTGGGTATGTAATAAATCAGAGCTTTTGTTGAGGAAATCGTTATTTCGTAGTTCACTTAAAAATAACAAATATTTCGAAAAAGCCACGGAGTCCTTCCTGCAGAGGGTCCGACGATATCTATCGCAGAGCTTGTGCGTGGACCTGCCCCCAGTAAGGCGGGGGCGGAGACCGCCCTCTGCCGGTGCCGACAAGGAGTGCACTGCGCCTTCTGGGGAAGCAGCCGGCCGGCAGACGATGGAGGCGGAGAAGGCGGCGGTAATTTTAACCGTGATGCGGTTTGCGCCTAACCCCGTCCGTCCCTCTTGCTCGCGCTGCCGCTGCAGCCTTGGTCGCTCTCTGCCCCCCCCCCCCCCCTTACACCTCCCTCCTTCCCCCTGGCAATCCACAGCACAGGGTCCGCGCCGCACTCCGCGCTCCTCACGCGGCGCTATATTTGGCCGCCGGCTGCTCCCGTGACGTCACGGACGGGCGCACGCACTCCCACCCGCCCACGCACTCGATACGGCTGCGGCCGCGGCTGGCCGGCTCGATCGCGGCCGGGGCGCCCCGGAACTGTGGCGCTGCCTGCTCCAGCGCTGACTCACTGGAGAGGACTTCCAGCATCAACCTTGCCGACGCTGCGCACGAGCGTGAATCACCGCATTCCAGGTCTCTGGGGAGCCCTGTCCTTTCTGCGAACATAAATTGTCCGATGCTCCTCTTCTAGCTTTAAGCGCCCACAATGCGTCCGCAGTGAAAACATGAAATATTACGTCGTTTTATTACATTGTCTGTGGGAAACAAATAAGCGTCTAAGCACTTCTTCTTTGTAGTTTCATTTTTAATTCCAAGAGAGTTAATACATTTAATAACTACAGACTCACTGTGATACAATCAGGGGCTGAACTTTTGATGCATTTCATCTGCTTCAAAAGCGATGAAGCTGTACCTTCATTGGTCTACCTTTTACGTCTTCGTTAGCATTGTTTTTGTTATACAGCTAGGGAAGGCCGAAATGCACGCTATAAGCTCACGCAGGATGGCGTGAGGTCTGAAACAGGATACGTAATTAATGCTATAAAGAAAAGTACGTAGCTGCTGGAATACTTAACTTTAATCCATCATTTGTATACATCGTTCTTGATGAGACATGCTTCATACGATAACTATCAATTGCTATGGCGCCTTGCTAGGTCGTAGCCATTGACTTAGCTGAAGGCTATTCTAACTAACTTCTCTGCAAATAAACGAGGCTTTGTCAGTGCTGCATCGCTAGCTAAGTCGTCGTACAACTGGGGCGAGTGCTAGTAAGTCTCTCGAGACCTGCCGTGTGGTGGCGCTCAGTCTGCTGTCACTGACAGTGGCGACACGCGGGTCCGACATGTACTAATGGACCGCGGCCGATTTAAAGCTACCACCTAGCAAGTGTGGTGTCTGGCGGTGACACCACAGTTTTATTGCTTAATTTCTAACAGACACGGAGCAGTACGTCGTCCTGAACGGGGTAACTTCAACAGAAACAAGAGTAACTTCAAGTGTGCCCCAGGGCAGCGTAATAGGTCCTCTGCTTTTTACGATTCACATAAACGATCTGGTTGATGGTATTGACAGCGGCCTTAGACTGTTTGTCGCTGATGCTGTAGTCAACAGGAAAGTTGTATTGAAACGGTACAGTAGTTTCCGCTCTATAAGCAGCAGGTTTCGCTGCTCGCTCGAACCGGTAAATAGAAACAGAGGCGGCTCCGCAGCCAATTTTATTACGCGACGCGGGCGGCCGCGGGTGCAACAGAACCCATGTGGACGGGTGGAAAGAAATATGTCAGGCTTCATAATACGTATTTATATGTGTTGTGTATTATGCATTTCTTGTACGTGGATGTGAATCTGCACATGAACTTTCCTAATCCTCCTCACACCGTAAAGCGTGGCCAAATCTTTGATGGGAAGCAGTTCTGTAGTATAGTAGTGCCAACCTTACTCCTGGCTAGGGGGTCAGAGAGACATCACAGGCGGGTAAAAGTCAAAGACTTTCCAGTGTCACAAGATTTGGGGTGGAGAGGTTGGTCACGGCCAAGTGCTTCGACCACCCTCTCCACCGGGTCCCAGGAAGACCTCCGGGTGCTCGCCATATCCTTGGAGTGTGACAGAAGACGGGTAAGTGAGCAGACGTGCCCTCAGTGCGTCTGTCTCAATGTTCACGCATGGAAGAGAGGTATTTGAATATTTGTACTAATTCTTTTATTTGCAGCTTCGGATTGTGTAAGGTAATGAATATGCTCGTTTAATTACGGAAATTTGACCCCCTGTGTTATAGTATCTGGTCCCCAGTTTGCCCGTTATCTTCCTCACATAGTGAATGTCCTATGTAAAATATTGGGAGACTTTGGTGGTATAGATTTGGCCAACGCAATTCCGTCTTACCCGTAGAAATGTGCGTGCAGATTAGTGTATAATACACCCGAGCTATAAGTTGTAAAATTTAATATCTGTAAACTGAGACAATAGCTGCTATCGCTGTAAAGTCGAGTGAAAATGTTTAAAATAAATAGGAAATCAACTGTCATCATCTTTAACATACCTTAAAAATCACAAAGAAGTCAAGTTAAAGGAATTTATTTAAAATAAAAGCTATAGAATGCAGGGACCCACACATCAGCGTGTGAGCCCTCCAGCCCCTTGCCTAGTATCGTACAGAAAGGGCACGCTCTCTAGGTAGCTCCTCTCCTCAGTTATCCGTTGCGCAATTTTGATTCAGGGCTTGACATCAACTTTCATCTGGCGTCCCTAGGCAAGGAGGTACGACGGTAAACTTTCAGTATCACACGAAAGTTGTGAACAAATCAATGAGGATTTGCGGAAAATAAATGTGTGGTGTAATGACTGGCGGTTATCTCTCAAAATTAGTAAGTGTAACCAACAGCGTATAACAAGGCGAAAATCCCCATTAATGTACGACTACAAAATAAATGATCAGTCTTTGGAAGCGGTAACATCAGTCAAGTATCTAGGTGTGACTATTGGAAATGATCTCAAATGGAATGATCAGATTACACAAGTGACGGGTAAGGCGAACTCTAGATTGCGGTTTATTGGTAGAATCCTGAAGCGATGCAATCCTTCAACAAAGGAAATAGCTTACAATATGTTATACGTTAGTTCGTCCAATATTAGAGTATTGTTCATCTGTTTGGGGCCCTTGCCAGTTGGGTCTGATTCAAGAAATTGAGAAGGTCCAAAGAAGAGCGGCAAGATTCGTGACTGGTACATTTAACCATCGTGAGAGCGTTACAAATCTGATAGAAAGTTTGAAGTTGGACACACTTGCAGATAGACGACGCGCTAAACAGAAGGGGCTGCTCACTAAATTCCAAAATCAATCTTCACCGAGGATGTAGAGCATATGTTTTTACCACCAACTTTCAAATCCCGTAATGATCATCATTCAAAGATATGGGAAATAAGAGCTCGTATTGAGGCGTTCAGACAGTCGTTATTCCCTCGTGCGTTCTGCGAGTAGAACGGAGGGGGGGGGGGGGGGAGGGGGAATATGACTTTGGCGCGAATTGTGCCCTCCGCCATACACCGCTTGGTGGCTAGCGGAGTATAGATGCAGATGTAGAATGAATCTTGTATCTAGCTTATTGTTTATGAGTTCTTTCAACTGATAGTGTTTTTGTTGCGACCAGACGAAATTACTTTCGTCCAGCCACGTAGGTTCTTTGATTGTTCGCTGAGGCTGCATGTCAGACTAGAACACATGAAATATTAGTTCGCTTTATTAAATAAATGATAAAAGATTTACTTATTTTTGCCACTGTTCTTTGCCACAAGATTGCTTGACAATTTGTAAATGTTATTGAATAGGAAAGCATCACTTGATGTGCAACGTAAAAAACTATTCTCTTGACGCACAATGTTGGACATGTATAAAAGCACAAGTACACATGAAACTTTAACACCTCGTTGGCTGCTCCTAGACTATGATGCTGACTGCTGAAACTGAGTTCTGGAACTGGGATGGAGGTCTTGCATACTCGACACCATACTGACCTTCAGTGCGAGGTCACTGCTGCGCTGTCAGGTGGACGCTTACTCTTCAGGTACGCCTCCCATACGTCATTGCAGATTCCAGCGAGACCTCGATTACTAGGCCAGTAGTGTGAACCCAAAAAAGTAGACAAATCGGAAATGATTATACAAATGTTTTTGTTGTTTTAATGGTTTCATTTGTAGTCCGATGTGACTATCCTATGTTTTCCATCCCCTCCCCGATGGAGTTGAGATTAAGTGGAGGACGGTAAAAATGTAACCCCAAACCACAAAAGGGGTATTTTTGCGGTTCTACAGTTACACTACTGGCCACTAAAATTGCTACACCACGAAGATGACGTGCTACAGACGCGAAATTTAACCGACAGGAAGAAGATGCTGTGATATGCAAATGATTAGCTTTTCTGAGCATTCACACAAGTTTGGCGCCGGTGGCAACACCTACAACGTGCTGACATGAGGAAAGTTTCCAGCTGATTTCTCGTACACAAACAGCAGTTGACCGGCGTTGCCTGGTGAAACGTTGTTATGATGCCTCTTGTAAGGAGGGGAAATGCATACCATCACGTTTCCAACTTTGGTAAAGGTCGGATTGTAGCCTATCGCGATTGCGGTTTGTCGTATCGCGACACTGTTGCTCGCGATGGTCGAGTTCCAATGACTGTTAGCAGAATATGGAATCGGTGGGTTCAGGAGGGTAATACGGAACGCCGTGCTGGATCCCAACGGCCTCGTATCACTAGCAGTCGAGAAGACAGGCATCTTATCCGCATGGCTGTAACGGATCGTGCAGCCACGTCTCGATCCCTGAGTCAACAGATGGGGAAGTTTGCAAGACAACAACCATCTGCACGAACAGTTCGACGACGTTTGCAGCAGCATGGACTATCAGCTCGGAAACCATGGAGACCATGGCTGCGGTTACCCTTGACGCTGCATCAGAGACAGGAGCGCCTGCGATGGTGTACTCAACGACGTACCTGGGTGCACGAATGGCAAAAAGTCATTTTTTCGGATGAATCCAGGTTCTGTTTACAGCATCATGATGGTGGCATCCGTGTTTCCCGACATCGTGGTGAACGCACATTGGAAGCGTGTATTTGTCATCGCCATACTGGCGTATCACCCAGCGTGATGGTATGGGATGCCATTGGTTACACGTCTCGGTCACCTCTTGTTCGCATTGACGGCACTTTGGACAGTGGACGTTAAATTTCAGATGTGTTTCGACCCGTGGCTCTAACCTTCATTCGATCCCTGTGGAACCCTACATTTCAGCAGGATAATGCACGACCCCATGTTGCAGGTCCTGTACGGGCCTTTCTGGATACAGAAAATGTTCGCCTTCTGCCCTGGCCAGCACATTCTCCAGATCTCTCACCAACTGACAACGTCTGGTCAATGGTGGCCGAACAACTGGCTCGTCACAATACGCCAGGCAGTACTCTTGATGAACTGTGTTATAGTGTTGAAGCTGCATGGGCAGCTGTACCTGCACACGCCGTCCAAGCTCTGTTTGACTCAATGCCAAGGCGTATCAAATTCCGTTATTAGAGGCAGAGGTGATTGTTCTGGGTACTGATTTCTCAGGATCGATGCACCCAAATTGCGTGAAAATGTAATCAAAAATGGCTCTGAGCACTATGGGACTTGACATCTGAGATCATCAGTCCCCTAGACTTAGAACTACTTAAACCTAACGAACCTAAGGACATAACACACATCCATGCCCGAGGCAAGATTCGAACATGTGATCGTAGCAGCAGCGCGGTTCCGCACTGAAGCGCCTAGAACCGCTCGTCCACCGCGGCCGGATGAAAATGTAATCACATGTCAGTTCTAGTATAATATATTTGTCCAATGAATACCCGTTTATCATCTGCATTTCTTCTAGGTGTAGCAATTTTAATGGCCAGTAGTGTATATTTCACAATATCGAAAGCATGATCGCATTAAAAGTTGTAGGGTATTAAGTGAATGGTATCAGATGCATATTTTTGGATCACCCATTCCCATACTACATACATCAAAGTTCGACAAATTTTTCAAATTTATGAACATTTTTCTATTTAACTTCTGCCTTGTGATAATATAATCTAAAGTAGCCCATCTGTCAACAAAATGGTCCACACAATAATTGTAGAGGAATTAATTCTGTGTTCGATGAGACCAAAAATGTGTTTTTTGGACCCCACGTATCCGTACAGCTCCAACTTGAATTTTGACCGTTTTTCACGCTTCTTCAAGGTGCGGAACTGTTCTCTCATAGTCACTCATCCTTATGAGGATGACATGTGCGAGAGTCAAATTGCAAAGGATATGTGCACGTTCAGCCCTTGAATATGCACGACCAACCTTTATCTTCCCTGTAAGCAACGCAGAATAGCTCCTGCAACGCACTTCCACTCATAACGAAGCCTATGGCTCCCAAGAATGACATGAGAAGATGAAACCGTCACAACTTTACTATGACCATGTCCAAATCGGAGTCTCGAGGGGAAGATGCCTCTATCTTACGAGCCTTAAGACTGAGAGGCTGGTCAAGTGGAACAAGAAATACATTTTGTTTGATGCTTTTACATGTGTTTATTGGAGTGGGAAGTGAAATGTATGTAGTGGCTGGAAGGTGCACTGGTGAACGGAAGGAACTGTGTCTGCGATGTCGAGTTCGGTTCAGAGCACGTTATTTGCTCCATGAAGCCTATTCCAACCTCCAAGATCATCTTTTTGCCATTTACCAAAAATCCACTTGGAATCAGTCAGTCTAACGTTCACTGTTGGACAATTTTCCGTCAGGTACTCAAACATGACGCTCTTCGAAGGTATTCCAGTATGTTCAAATGTTGTTACTCTAATACACAGAATTCGTGGTGGATTTACTCATTCTAGCAATTACGCTACCACTTGAAGAGGCAGAAATTGCTGGCCTTACACGTTGGATATCACCCGTGGCATGGAAATTATAACGGTCATGAACTGTATCAACACTGACAGTTGCATTGTCAACACCCCTAGAGAAAAAGAATTTGTACGGTTAGAATTCTGAGGATGGTTCATACGAGACACTTAAACATCCTGGCTTTGTCGTAGGAACAGCAGAAACCAAGTTCACTTGCTATTTGTTTAGCTCCCTTGAGCCATTTTTCCTGGACAGGAGGGCTCCAATCCCAACTTCGAGGGAACAACGGAAAGATCTAGGCCTGATGGAAGATATTACTGCATAAACAATAGAAATTGCTTTGGTTATGTCTGTCTGCCGTTGGCCTCATTTGCCTGTCTGTATGACTGAATCAAGCAACACCTATAGGGATTGTGTAATATCCTCTTCACAGTTTTCCAGAAGGTGTTGGGGATATGGGTGTCTGTCAAGGCAATACACTTTTGAACACTTATCTTGCTGCTGCTCTAACAACTCGGATTCGTTCTTCCTCCTCATTTGCATGACTGGATTTAAACCACTGCTGAAACAAGATTTTGTAAGAGATTTGGGGAAGCAGAGTACTCTAAAATGGTTCAAATGGCTGTGAGCACTATGGGACTCAACTGCTGAGGTCATTAGTCCCGTAGAACTTAGAACTAGTTAAACTAACTAACCTAAGGACATCACAAACATCCATGCCCGAGGCAGGATTCGAACCTGCGACCGTAGCGGTCTTGCGGTTCCGGACTGCAGCGCCTTTAACCGCACGGCCACTTCGGCCGGCCCAGAGTACTCTCTCTCGGTGTTAACCATCTGATATGATGATGCCATTCCCAGAATCGCCTTGCAAACTTTTATTCAGAGATTTGTCACTTAATTTTGGGCCAAGGAAATCTTATAGAACCTCTTTCAAACCAAACTGGCACTCATCTTCCATGCCCTCAGTGTAGTTGCAAACATACTATAAAGCAGTAGTGCTCTCTTCATCCTGGGGTGTACCTTTGTTATTTGTTGAATGTATAGGTAAGAAAAATTTTCTCATGCTGTTCTGATGACATCTCCCCTCGTCAGTAATCAAATCATTCCCCAGTCGATAGGCAACTTCTTCCACCCACTGCAGTTCCCAAACACTGTATCCAAATTCTCTAGTTGTTATGGTACTGACAGGAATCCGCCAATGGACACTCAGTCTTAGCTGTTTGGAAATGAAATCGTTACTGGCATCCGTGTTAAAAAGAAGCTATGTTGTTTTAAAACCGAAAGCTGGCTGACCTGATAAGACTCGACGTGCAACTCCACTTCCATTAGCTTTCTTTGCAACAGCCACATTTTCCTTCCTTTTGTAAGATTTACGACACGAGACGTGATGTTTTGCGGTATCACGTCTTAAAAGGCGCATCTTTCCCATCACGTCTCTTTTCTTACTGCACCCTAACAAAGTTCTGATTCCTTTTCCTTTCACAGTCAGTGCTTCATTCTCTTCTATAGTATTTTCACACACAGGACACAGCTCCATTTTTTTCTTGGTTCCATCTTGCAACAAAATTAATTGTAAATTTTGAATTCTAATTAAGTAACATACTACTACATTTGTTAGGTACAAGACTAGTAGTATGTTGTGCTATTGTACTTTTAGTCTCATAGGACGGCATTTATTCCTCTATAACTTTTGTATGAACCACTTTATAGAATAAGTGGCACAAAAAAAGTAAATAAAATAAAAAAAAGTAAAAAACTGGTGTCTGGTCTGATTCAATGCAGAATTTAATGCCCTACGACTTTAACAGGGCCATGTTTTCGATATTGTGAATCCTTTACGAGATATGTTACCTGTAAAACCGAAAAAATACTCATTTTGGCGTACCACTGAAGCATAACTCCGCCGAAGGGAAACATGGGCCGGCCGGAGTGGCCGTGCGGTTCTAGGCGCTACAGTCTGGAACCGAGCGACCGCTGCGGTCGCAGGCTCGAATCCTGCCTCGGGCATGGATGTGTGTGATGTCCTTAGGTTTAGTTAGGTTTAATTAGTTCTAAGTTCTAGGCGACTGATGACCTCAGAAGTTAAGTCGCATAGTGCTCTGAGCCATTTGAACCATTTGAAACATGGGATAGTCACATTGGACCACAAAAGAAGCCATCAAAACAAGATAACCTTTTGAAGCAATTACTGGCCTAAACGTCTGTAGTATCGACTCAGGTTGTCGACTTTGGTGTGTAGCCACGATCTTGGACGACACCACAGCTTTATTGCGACAATAGCATTCTGCATATTCAATTTAGCTCGAGTCTCGTCATTTCTCTTTTTATCCATTAAAGTGTATCCAGCCACGTATCTAAGGAAGTTCATTTCACATGCTGCCATTATGTTTTCATCTGTCTTCTTAAGGGAGTAGTTTCCGTTTCCCTAGGGCACTGCAGGTATAGCCATAACCTAGTAAAACTTCAGCAAAGTATCTCTGTTGACTTTCTTTT
Source organism: Schistocerca americana (assembly GCF_021461395.2). NCBI lineage: Eukaryota > Metazoa > Arthropoda > Insecta > Orthoptera > Acrididae > Schistocerca > Schistocerca americana. The sequence goes on along the minus strand of NC_060121.1, from coordinate 318,534,544 downwards.
CGAGCGTTCTGCGCATATGTTATTAATAGACATTAAGTAGATCGATGTCCGTGACTGTAACGTATAGGTTATGACAGCAAACACAGCATTCCAGGCATTAATCAGATTTTACGGTCTGTCATAGACAACATTCAGCCACAAAACTCAATACACCAGAGGCGCACGGACAACAGATTTTCCATCCCACTGACATGCTGGGTGAACAGACAGATAGAGAATACAACAGATCGCTATCTGTTTTTAGTAATGACTGACTGTTAATACAACATTTTCACAAAAAGCAATAAACGTCATGTTCCTATCGCTAATTCGAAACTAAGTGCACTGTATCATCTACATCTCTTTTTACCTACCCAAGTCTCTCTCTTTCTCTCTCTCGCTCTCTCTCTCACTCACTCTCCCTCTTCTCTCTCCTTCCACTCTCTCCCTCCCACACATTTTTCATGACGTATTCACAGCAATTTATGCACAACTAAAATGAAATGAAATGTCGTGTGGCTAGAGCCTCCCGTCGGGTAGACCGTTCGCCTGGTGCAGGTCTTTCGAGTTGACGCCACTTCGGCGACCTGCGCGCCGATGTGGATGAAGTGATGATGATTAGGACAACACAACACCCAGTCCCTGAGCGGAGAAAATCTCCGACCCAGCCGGGAATCGAACCCGGGACCTAAGGATTGACATTCCGTCACGCTGACCACTCAGCTACCGGGGCCGGACACAACTAGAATAATATGAAGCTACAATGTCGAGAAATAGAATATGCTTATCAACAAAAGTGGTAAACAGCAGTGATTTATAAGTCATTCTACAGGGTGTTTCAAAAATGACCGGTATATTTGAAACGGCAATAAAAACTAAACGAGCAGCGATAGAAATACACCGTTTGTTGCAATATGCTTGGGACAACAGTACATTTTCAGGCGGACAAACTTTCGAAATTACAGTAGTTACAATTTTCAACAACAGATGGCGCTGCAAGTGATGTGAAAGATATAGAAGACAACGCAGTCTGTGGGTGCGCCATTCTGTACGTCGTCTTTCTGCTGTAAGCGTGTGCTGTTCACAACGTGCAAGTGTGCTGTAGACAAGATGGTTTATTTCTTAGAACAGAGGATTTTTCTGGTGTTGGAATTCCACCGCCTAGAACACAGTGTTGTTGCAACAAGACGAAGTTTTCAACGGAGGTTTAATGTAACCAAAGGACCGAAAAGCGATACAATAAAGGAGCTGTTTGAAAAATTTCAACGGACTGGGAGCGTGACGGACCCCTCAGCGCCGCTACCATTGCTGCATGAGAGACATTCGCTAACGATATAGTGCACAGGATTGATGACGGCGATATGCATGTGGGCAGCATTTGGTTTACTGACGAAGCTTATTTTTACCTGGACGGCTTCTTCAATAAACAGAACTGGCGCATATGGGGAACCGAAAAGCCCCATGTTGCAGTCCCATCGTCCCTGCATCCTCAAAAAGTACTGGTCTGGGCCGCCATTTCTTCCAAAGGAACCATTGGCCCATTTTTCAGATCCGAAACGATTACTGCATCACGCTATCTGGACATTCTTCGTGAATTTGTGGCGGTACAAACTGCCTTAGACGACACTGCGAACACCTCGTGGTTTATGCAAGATGGTGCCCGGCCACATCGCACGGCCGACGTCTTTAATTTCCTGAATGAATATTTCGATGATCGTGTGATTGCTTTGGGCTATCCGAAACATACAGGAGGCGGCGTGGATTGGCCTCCCTATTCGCCAGACATGAACCCCTGTGACTTCTTTCTGTGGGGACACTTGAAAGACCAGGTGTACCGCCAGAATCCAGAAACAATTGAACAGCTGAAGCAGTACATCTCATCTGCATGTGAAGCCATTCCGCCAGACACGTTATCAAAGGTTTCGGGTAATTTCATTCAGAGACTACGCCATATTATTGCTACGCATGGTGGATATGTGGAAAATATCGTACTATAGAGTTTCCCAGACCGCAGCGCCATCTGTTGTTGAAAATTGTAACTACTGTAATTTCGAAAGTTTGTCTGCCTGAAAATGTACTGTTGTCCCAAGCATATTGCAACAAACGGTGTATATCTATCGCTGCTCGTTTAGTTTTTATTGCCGTTTCAAATATACCGTTCATTTTTGAAACACCCTGTATATACTGTATAAACAGGCATGTTAGATTTCGTGCTGCAACGTAAGCATGCCAAATTAAAATTGTTAACTGTCACTCTTCTAAGTAATATTTTAATTTCATGTTTGATTTCGTCACTTATGTAAATGCAAATAATAGTAAATCTAATTCTCTTTCGTATCACTGTAACATAGGAAATGCCCCTAATATGCGCTATTTGAGTCATGTAATGATAAACGCAATACATAGTTTCAAAACGTAAGTGCGAAAGTGGAAGTTTTTCACAAATGCAGGTAATAAAAGTCACCCGGTCAAGCGCAGGTAATATATCATTAGACGTTTTTTCTTTCATTTCTCTAGTTTCATCTCATTAATTCCTCCTAATGTATAGTTCATAGTTCATATCGTTAAATCTAACGACTGTGTCTTTCTGTCACTGTTAGGTGGAAAACTGGTGCAGACGTAACGCCTAGTATATTAAATGAATTTGCAATTGTGAATGAGGGAAATCATCAGCTATAGAATGGAATGACGACAATGAAAATTTGTGCTAGACTGGGACTCGAACCCTGGTTTGCCGCTTACCGCGAGGGTCGCCTTAGCATTTGGCTATCCGTGCACGACTCAGGGCCAGACCCAAACTTCCGTATGTTGTCAACCATGTATCTTCGAATTTCCACTCCTAAGGGCCTGAAATTGACGGATATTGTTAAGAAAATATGTTGTTACATTACAAAATCTTAAAGCGCAATTTATGAAAATTGGTATTTTACTTCTCAGATATGAAGAAATGCTTTCGATAATGCTACAAGCTGAAGAAATGAATTGAAATTTGTCACACAGCAGAGATTCGCACCAAGCTCTTCTTCTTAAGAATAAGATGTGCTAGCCATTACACCACCATAGCAGTGCTTCTCAGGCACCTACAGGCACTACCCCAGTGCAATGCCCTTCGTATCATGCCTTAGCCTGTTTTCTCCTTCTTAAATCATTAGTTTTGCCAAGGCTCTCCGGTATTGGTATGCCTGAGCTTAGGCATAGGAAATCTATTGATCTGACGGATTTAAATTTTCCTTGAGACATTCGAGTCTCAACTTTATCTTTAATACTACTACAAGCTGAATAAATGAATTAAAATTTGTACCACATCTGTCTCTTGAATGCAGGTTTCCTGCTTACTAGGTAGATGTGCTAGCCGTTACACCACCATAGCAATACAACTCACAGAACTCTACACTAAGTAGAGCCAGATGTGGCACAAATTTTAAGTCATTTCCTCAGTTTGTATCGTATCGAAGATAAAGCTGGGACTGATATGTCTGAAGGAAAATTTAATTCCGTCGGATCAAAATAAATATTCGTTAAATGATGTAAAGTTTTATGAAATATCCCCACAAGAATACAAAGGCATGATTAACAAAAACTCCTGTCTCCAACTACCAGAATCGTTTTCTGGTCAGAAGCAGCAAAGGCATGTATAACGAAAACTTCTGACTCCAACTACTAGAATCATTTTTTGATCGGAAGTATATTCAGAAAATACCATGATTATGTGGCCTTAATTAGCAGGAAAAGTTGAGAAAGTTTGTGAACAACATAAAAATTCGATTTAATAAAAACCTATTGTGGCAAAAACTCTTTGCAAGCAAAACACCGGGCGCTAAGCTATTTGGAAAATAAAATTTAAAACTGAATGCTGTAAATAATTTCACAGAAATATAAGGCGGGAACTACAATATGCATTTAGAAGCCTCTGTTTTTGGCATTCATTTCTGCTTCCTTTCTTATAAACTGGTAATATCTGGGCTACATTCTGTTCTTCAAGTATATAATCACTTTGTCGGAATATATTAATAAAATCGAGTATTCTTATTTTTGCAATATTTGGTGCAACTTTATCGTTCCTGTGTTGCTTTTATCACGTCCTGGAGTGTACTTGTCCTTTGTAGAAGTCAATGCATCCTGTGGTTCCTCCAGCGTTCTTAAGTCTCTCTTCATGTCTACTTTAGCTAGAACCATCTGTACGTATGTCGAGAGTGTTTTGTAATACTGTAGCCAATTAGTTTCAGATATTATTTGTACGTTGTCATTATTTTTCTTGGTTTAAATGCTTCGTTATTTGGTGCGCTTTATCTTGCCTTCCTCTAACATTATGTTAAACATTTGTAATACATTTTCCCAATAATTGTGTTTAATTTGCCTCACTTCCCTTTTCACTAGAACCAGTCTCAGATTTAGTGGTCGAAAGCTCGGAGATTTATCCTGATTTGACGCGGCATGTACACCGAGAAATTTTTACTCAGATTTTGATTATCTTGCGAAATTAACATTGTTGAGTAATCACGTTCTTTATCTTCAATTTGACTGCGTATTTCATTATCCCAGTATCGCAGACTCCGTTTGAAAAAGCTGACAATGATAGCGTAAGGTGTTCTAGCCCTTTTGAGAAGGTTTCCGCGGCCGAAATGTCGTAGAACCTTCTTGCTAGCGTTATTAGGACCCAGTGCTTTGATACGATGGACGACAACTCATCTCGTGTAGATACCGGTCCGTATGCATTGGAGCACAGTGACCCAAAGCCTCATTTTTTCTGTAGACCAATACGTCGATAAACAGAAGGCTTACGTCTTATCGAATGTGGAAAACTTGACACAAGAGCTTTAATACCTGAAGCACGTTTTCGAGTGGAATGGCCACACCGAGAGCCAGATGCGACATGCTTTGAAATTCAGAATTCCGCTGGAACCACTAGATGGTGTATCTAGATTGCTTCCTACCGTACCAGATCTCTGCAACTGTCTTGTCTGCTCATGATGTAATATTCATGATATAATCGTTGCAATGTCCAAGGAACAAATCGCAAGTGGCGACATTTAGAGTATGAATAAGTGTGAGCTTACAGCTGACGGATGTCACATTTCTTGTGAGTCAAGGGCAGGAAATAGCTTCGACATAAATTATGAAGTATTTAATTTCACTGAGAACTCAATAATTTATATGATAAACACTCTCCACACAAAACAGTAGGAATATGGAGAATACTCGCACCATGACTTACAGGTGACCTTAAACGCGTTATGAGTATCAGAGATACAGCACGCAGGACCTCTGATTATAATATTACCTGCAAGTAACTAAGCTGACCAGTCAGTCAGTCTGTGAGAAATGAAAAACTCAAGTTTGTCCGCTCGCTAACTGAGGACTTTCGCAGGCACGCCGTCCTGTGCGAAAATCCAAGAGGTACAGGAATAGCCAAACACAAATCTGCACCTGAACCTCTAGTTCCTATCGAGAACCTAAATGAGTGTATCGTCACTCCAACAACTTTACTTGACTAACGCACAAGGGCGTAAACCGTAGATGTCTTTAGAGAATCAGTGTTTCTTACAATAAAAAAAAAAGTATTTAGTAGCCGGTAAGCTCTAACATGGTTAAGAAGTCAATTACACGAATTCGGTCGGCAACTGCAGGACACGTCCGTATCACAGAGAAAATGATCAGTTTCCTCGTCAGTCCACTACTGCCCAAGATAACGGACATTCCAGCAATTCTCTGACCTCCAACATTTTCCCAACAGCGTGGAGCTAGGGACATCTGCCAAACAACCCTCCATTTGCATTTTACCATCACTATCAAAGATTCTATTTAACATCGAAAATACTTTTAAATGAAAACCAGTCTGGTTGCCGACAAAATTATAGCACGACGACTACTGCTCTTATAAAAGTGAGTGACGAACTGAAACAAGCTATTGACAAATAAGGGGCGGCTATTATGTGATTTTTGGATTTCAGTAAAGCTTTCGACACTGTCAACATTGACATTCTGCTTGATAAACTCACAAGTCAATTTTTTTCTTCCAATCGTGTACAAAGGTTCTGCTCATACCTCGCATCCTGGCGGCAAGAACGATCGGAACAAGAAGGTCACACTGGAGGGATGGGGCCCATAAGCATCAGTCCTGGGCTCATTACTTTTCTAGTTATATGTTAATTGTGTCAATATACTCTCCCACTATAGATATCACATATACCCTGCAAGTCCAACAAACGGTAACAGGATGTAAATACTGATATACATGCCGTATCAGAATGGGCTTAGAAGATAGCTTTGAAACTTAACTCGTCTAAAACGCAAGCAATCCTAGTCACACAAAAAAGGCTCATTGTCCATCAGTTCAGAAAATCTATTCCACCCTTAATCCTAAACGGCACACAGACAGCCTTTTCTTCTTCTGCAAAGAATTTGGAGGTAAATCTGGACCATCTCTTAAAATTGAATATACAACTGCTGCCTGCAAGGAAGTGTCAGCGTCACTTCATTCGCTATAGAAATATAAAAAAGTATTCCCTTTCACTAACACTTCCTTCACTTGACTACGGTGATCCTATTCTCCAAAACTTTCGTAAGAATGTTCACACCGCCTAGAAATGGCTATAAATGCTTGTGTACAATACATTTTTGACGTACGCTACTACGAACATATTTCTCCTGCCTACGAACAGTTATCATGGTTAGGTGCTGATAATCCTACAGACTGTCATACAATGTGTTTGCTCTATAGTCTTCTCAGTCATTGCCCTCCCTTTTACTTATCTCCATCTCTTACACTACTATCTGAACAGCGGAGCTGAAATACTCGTTTCCAACTACATAAAATCCTCTCTGTACAATTTCATAACATTGCCAAGCTCACTAAATCATTTTATGCATCAGGAAGCCGGTTTTGGAACAATCTTCCTCATCATATCAGTGAAATTAAATTCCTTTCAAACTTCAAAAGACAACTAATGGTCCACCTTCTAATATAATAGTTATCTCACCCATCTCTGCCGCTCACTGTCACTATTGTTTAAATCTTCTCCGTTTACTTCATCCCCTCGGCTTCTAATAATATTTAACATGGCTTCAAAGGGCAAAACTAATCTATATAATTCTTAATGACTTTTATTATTATTATTAATGTTTCGTAATATATTTGGTATGTGCTGTTCCTTATCAGAGTAAGATATTTAATACAATACCTACGATTACTCGATTATTAATTGAATTTATTGTTTAGATTTTATTTTTTATAGTATAGGAAATGAATTTCATGAATGAGCCTGTGGTTATTATGAATATTTTTTGATTAAAACCTTCTAGACAGCTTATTAACATTTCTTTACTTATTACGACATTTCGGAAACTGAAATCACCAGGTAGCAAAAAGCTTAGAACAGGTAAAAGAAGGCCTTTTGTCGGTACTAAAAATTATGCCTAACTCTAATTTTAATATTGTGTTTTCACGCAGATGTGTTTAAAATTGTCAATACCCATACACAAAAAACATCTGCATGTGTTGTGAACACTTATAACAATGTTGAGTGATTTTTTTTTTAATTTTAAATTTTGACTTCGATGTAGCCATCTTTCTTGTCTTATATTATTTAATACTTTTCACTCGTAGGAATGTTTTGTTATAATCTCGTCTTAACAACCGAAATTTTTCCTGCAATGCCTACTTTGTCTTCAAGGTTGGATTTTTATTTCACCCTGGATTGGTTATTCTTCAAAGGTTCCACTACTATCATATCTTGAGGAAAACCAGGGAAAACCCCAAAGTGAACCTTCGGCTTTGAGCTGTTGACTTTATACATTTGAACATTTCAATATCAGAACACATTTGAAAATAGAATACTTCCAGTGCTATTTTTTCAATACATTTTACAGAATGTTTTACTTAATTCGCATTACATAGAGATCATTGTTTGCTTCATGTTAGTTTTCGTATTAATATTGAATATGATTATACAGCTTTCTGCCATTCAGAAGAGTGGAGGAGGCGACTTTATTAATGCAATGTTAACAATGGAAAATATTTTTCTCTCCCTTGTAATGTTCTTCCTTTTACAATTTTATTATTTTGATTCTTCATGTGTGTGACATCAGAGTGATGTCTGCATATGATGCTGGGTCTTCTTGTTGTGGAGCTTTTCCAATAAACATGCCTTGGCTGTGGTATTGGAACCAGCTAGGCTCCCCAGATGGATACAGCAAACTGGTCTTGAAATGCGCCATCCAGCTCAATTGATGCCAGGATTACATGCAACATTCGTACAACATCAAACAAAATCAAATAAAAACTTCCTGCAATTGAAACTAGTTTAAAGCATATATTCATCCTAGGAAGCAGCAGAGATAAATATCATTTACAGTCTTTTAAGTTGCAATCGATAAAGATTCGGGAGACAGCAGTCTCTGATACTAAAATTGTCATATTTTCTCTTACATCTATCATTCATTGTTTACAGCAGACGACAGTCCATCACAAATCAAGTCTCCGCGTCACAGGTGTCAGGACAAACTCTCCATACACCCACAAGCGCAGTCATTTAGCGCCTTTTTAGTGCACTCATTACAGCGTTTCGCAGCACATGTTCCAATCAGTGTAAGGCACTCCCATAGCTACAGTACCAACAATATTGTCTAGCAAGAAGCTATGATTGTGGATTGACATTTTAGTTGAGCACAGTGTCTAGCATGTCCTTAGTGAATGTTAGTGCATGTGCGTGGAACTTAATTTATGGTCCTTCACGACATTTCATTATTCAGTGTTCATGATTAACTGTCACACATCATACTGAAGATTCATGTGTTCATAACATCGTTCCAGTAGCACAAGTTAAAAAAAAACTGAACTCCGCCCGAACAGGCAATGAAGGCCCAACGGTAACGTCCGGGCGTCGTGTCATCCTCAGCTCACAGGCGTCACTGGATGCGGATACGGATATAAATATGAGCAGCTGGATAGACTTCCATCTTTTAATTGGTTCATTCAACTAACGGTTTGTCCACAACTGATTCACTTCACTACTGCACGAATGTAGCTAATAATCACGAATGAAAGTCACCAAGCAGACTGTGCGACTCATAGAAAATGAATATACATAGCTCAGTGTATCCTAGACAACCTCAGTCTCACACCAAAAAAAAAAACTTACTCATTTAACCCACGAACACAACTGATAACTTACCAGACATCTTCACAGAAATGTTTCGATGTTCTCCTCTTTGAAGGAATTCAGTTTTATACTGCATGAGTGAGAATTGTCTTACAAAATTTCTGCACCTAGTATTTAAATAACAACATACTGCTAATATTTTCAGTTTGCATACGCACAAATAACATACTCAACTCATCTACAAGTGCAGTTCATTGGCTCTAATGCAATATAAAAATTCCATATTACCACAAATAAAACCTACACCATTGTCTTTTAACCCTAACAATTTCTAACCAGATATTTAACCTACTGACATACGTCACTTTGTAGAGTGAGTAAGATTGGTCGATTACTCATTCTATCTACACACGAAAAAAACAAACTTACTCATTTAGCTCACGAACGCAACTGATAACTTACCAGACATCTTCACAGAAATGTTTCGATGTTCTCCTCATTGAAGAAACATGTAATAAGTAGACATGTACTATTATTATCTTGATGAACTAAAGAAATACAACATACCCCAGTTATCCATATTTTTTGGAATAGACAGCAGAACAAGGACATGCGTCTCATAGGATTTTCTTCCAAATGCCACGCTGATGTTAGTATGTGCGTAATATGTAAACGTTGTAGAAAATTTGTAGAGCTGTAGCTTGTGAAGTTCGTGGCGTGTTGCCTGTGAGTAAAGTGAGTGGGTTTCCTACTTTTGTGGAACAGTCATCCACAAGTTTCGGGATTATAAGGGCACAAAAAGCATTTTTTATGGGATACTACTTAACACATTTGATGAGTAAAAAATAATAGGCTACAACGTACTTTGCACCTGAACATACTCTCAGAAGGGGGCCACAGATGTCTAAAGCTATAGTTTGCAACGGTTTTATAGGCAGTATGGAGTGCAATTCACCTTTGTGATACCTGTTTGCCGGTATGTCTTTTGCCACATAATGCAGATTCTCAGAAACACATTCTCCGATACATATTCAGAAAGTGACAGGAAGTGTTAATATTCTTGGCACATTTTACGATATTAAAGTAGCTCCACACGTAGCGTGTGTACCAAATTAATTCGTTTTCATAATTTGTGATTTGTGGGAATACAAAAGTACCACTGATCACACTGGGGGCCACTATTGTATAATAGTCCACAAGCTTCTGATTATAATTTTACTGCAGTTGTTGCTTAAAATGATTCCATTAAGGATCTTCATTTTGCAATCTAACGAGATTCCTTCCTAAATCTAAATAATACTTCCTATAGACTTGATCTTTCATTAGTAATGTTCTAAATCTTAAGGGAGTAGAGATAAGGCGTCAGCCACTAAGTTGTCCTTACCTCTTCGATGCATAATTTCAAAGCTGTACTCCTGCAGTGGTAGAGACCATCAACCAAGATGGGCAAGTTATAGTTTGAAGATTAGTGCCTGGTGGTTCGACTGCTACGGTCGCAGGTTCGAATCCTGCCTCGGGCATGGATGTGTGTGATGTCCTTAGGTTAGTTAGGTTTAAGTAGTTCTAAGTTCTAGGGGACTGATGACCACAGATGTTAAGTCCCATAGTGCTCAGAGCCATTTGAACCATTTTTGAACCTGGTGGTCGCAGCACACTTTTTAGTGCGTTCCAGCTATGTAACAGTGAAACTTTCGGGAAATCCACATGACTGTGAGTAACAGTGTGGTTGAATAAGTGATGTCACATTTGGATTGGATCCCACTGACGAAAGCGATAGTAAAGAATGCAGGGATTCCATATATATTTCTGAATTGGAAGTGGCAAGCCCCCAAGCATTGATCAGAAGACAGAGGATTATTCAAGATGATAAGGCATATTAGAATTAATGAAACAGAATGAAATAGAATAGATTAGAACTAAATTTATATATCATCTATCATAAATTAGCATTTTCCTAAGGAAAAGTTGAGCTTTGCACTCTTTTCCCTAAGGAATACTATGCAGTCCACCACAAGACCAGCTACCACTAGGAATGCGTACCCTGTCGTTACACTACCTAGCATTACATCGAGTTGGATCTTCACCTTAATATCGTTAGATCTGCTGTAAACAGCTCCCAGAATTCTACAATTACTCACCGGTAAAGATGTAACTCTAATTTGTTCACAGATTGTTTTGTCTAAGTGCACACTACATTCACAGCAGAGATTCTGTCTAATATTATCATGACAGGTAATTTTGCTATTCACTGACCTTTGTTTAAGCAAGACAATTCACAGAGAAAAGTAAAATGTATTTTTTGCTGAATGTTTTGAAGTTCCACTGATGAAGTTTGCGACTGTGGCAAACCTCCTGTTGTTTTATAGTTTCGTCCTCTATAATATTTCCAATATGCATAATAGAAAAACATACGTTGTATGCACTAGCTTACAATAATACAAAGGATACTTTTTACAATTTTGGTAAACATTTTTGGAATACAGTGATCAATAGATTATTATATTTTGACTAAAGTTCAGTCTTGATCAGACCATTTGTGTTTCAATGACATAGGTAACCGGTTTCGGTTATTTTTACATAACCATCATCAGACCCATGGCTCCCTTAGGATGGCAGGCGGAGCTCTCCTCAGCTGCTACGAAGTCAACTGTCAACCGAAACCGGTTACCTATGTCATTGAAACATAAATGGTGTGATCAAGACTGAACTTTAGTCAAAATATAAGGATACTTTTACCATGTAGAATGGTCACAAACTGAACAATTTTAAATAATGTATTGAAATTATCCGCAAGATTAATATTCTAATTCCTTTTTCGGATTCTATTATTTTATATATATATTATATTCTTTTGTCTCTCCTTTGTGGTTCGCTAGGTATGATGGGGTCTGGATCGCGTGTACAACTCTACCTAGCTGAAGTTCAGCACTGTTGTTTAATTTTTCTCGTAAATTGTAAACCTAAATAATTGTTCCGCAGCTTGCAGACTCTAATGTGCTTCACCATAAACTCCCTATGCTACACTAGGACGAAAGAAAAGAAAACGACGCACCACAGGAGACATATGCAACCTGGTCACAAATTGATATTCATATAGGTATCGACGGAAAATGAAAAAAACTATACACTTTGGCGACTAATGATTGGCACAGCAGCGCAATTTCACAGTGCACCTACCAAGGACAGTAAATAGGGGACATATCGATAACAGCGCACAAAGAGTTTGCGAATTTCATTCCATGTACTCAGTTGGACAGTAACTATGCCCCACAGATGAGCGTGCGAACAATATATGCAGACGTCAGCATTTGAACGATGATGTGTAGTTTGTCTGAAACAAGCCAGTTGGAGTAACCGGTGAATCACTCGACATTTGAATAGGAACGATGCCAGTATTCGACCATGTTGGCAGGAACGGATGAACCTTGACTGAAACAGCTGAAGAAGGAAGCGGTCGACCTAGAGAGACGACAGAACGTGAGGACCGAGCAATCGTCAAAGAGGCACTCACAATCAGAGTCCCGGGTTCATCGTTATCACCCATCCGAAGTTCAATTGGAGCTTCAGTGACCACAAGGTGCCTCACAGAAAGGAAGTTCAGCCCATGGTGCCCCTTGCACCGACTACCATTGACATTAGTACACTAACAGGTCCGTTTGCAGTAATGTCGGGCACATTGGGTCTGGAATCTGTGACCACTGAAGGTGTGTCCAGAGATACCCTGGAGAGCGGTGGGATACCAACCTGTCACACGCCATATGGCCGTACAACCAGGAATGATAATCCACGGTTCCATTTCTTTTCATAGCAGGACCGCTTTGGTTGTCATCCGCGACACCCTTACAGCACAGCGGGACATGACGATGTTCTACGCCCCGTTTTGTTGCCCTTCATTGCTGGGCTTACTTTTCAGCAAGATAATGCCCGCTCACACACGGTGGGAGTTTCTACTGCTTATCTCCGTGCTATCCAAACGCTACCTTGGCCAGCAAGTTCGCCATATCTCTTCCCAATTGAGAACGTTTTGAGCATTATGGGGAGAGCCCTGCAACCAGCTTGGGATTTTAACGATCTAAGGCACCAGCTGGACACGATTTGACACGATATCCCTCAGCAGGACATCCAACAGCTCTTTAAGTCAATCCCAAGCCGAATAACTGCTTTCAGAAGAGCCAGAGATGGACGAACGCGTTATTGACTTGATCAATTTATGAAGCTCTTTCTCTTCAATAAATTATCCAAATTTTCTGGAACTGTAATCATCACAGCTTCCGATTTCCGCCTCATTCGCATAATTACTTCGTGTATTTTTTTTTTTTTTTTGTCTTAGAGTGTACAAACATTTCACACGTATTAAATAGTTCACAAGACATGCGTAATAAACTTCTGAGATGAAAAAGGTTTTATAACTACGTAAATGATATTATTTTTTACGAACTATGACCAAACATGTTATTTTAGTGAGTTTAATAAGTGTTCATAAAATGGCACATCACACACTTTACCCCTTTAGAAGAAGTTCTAAGACAAGCTAACCCATCCGAGTCCAGCATCAGTTGAGTAATAATTATTACATCGCAAGGGACAGCGGAACAACTGAACTTCGGCAGTGGTAAAATTAAGCGCTAACAGCTCCTCTGACTGCTATCTGCAGGCAATAAACATTCTGAAAATTTAGCTTGCAGAGGTTTACATTCCTTTGAGATACTACAGGGAGGAACTTAAGGCCCTAATCTGATAAGGAGAAATAAGCAATAAATTGATATGCTGGTAGTGTCTCTTCAAAGAAGGACAGATTTTAAAAAGATATGACGTTAGAAGTGTGTTTCTCCCGCCAGCCAACGTTGAAGTTCTTCTTGCATCGGCTATAAATGATCAGGGCCTAGAAAGTGCCGCGTTTGCAAAATGCTTTGCCGATGGGAGATAACGTATATCGACCAGACAATGCGCGCCGTTCGCAACTGATGCGTTGTGCACCATCGCCACACATGATTACTACAACCTGAGAAGTCTCTGGAAGCGTAGTACTGTCTAAGCGAGGGACGCAAAATGATGTCTGATAAGACATAGATAATTGCCCCTCGTGTCGCTATTGTGACTGTGTATTAAAGGAATCGATCGATACAGACTGGCAGACAGTATTATAAATACAGCCAAGGACTACCCATTAAATAAAGTGTAAAAGCCTGTTTTATCTGACATTGAAAAATACGTCTTTGATTCGGTGAACAGAATTCCCAGCCAGATATGCGATAGCGGTTCATCGTTTCTGGACGCTTTCATCATTTCTGCGCCACGCATTCACTTCGCAACGGTTTCTGGTGCAAGCGCTGTTGGTTTTCAGCGCTGTATAAAAGGGCTACCATTCACAATAGGAACGAATTAAAAAAAAAAATGGTAAACAGTGTTCTCACCTGAAGATGGCTGCCAAATGGCCCGCTGAAATATTGTTTCAAGAGATGACTATTCTATCTGGCTGCAGACGTGGCCATATATAAGATGAACAGCAATGGTCCCAATACATTGCCCTTGGGATGCCTGTAATTATTTCTATGTCCCTCTATAGCGACAGATTGTCTTGAAAGATTCAGATAATTCCCATTTATTGTTCCATTTCAGTTACACTGAGACCTGTGTGCTGGCCTGGGTAGTCATCTTATCAGCTATGCCATGCCCAATATTTTCATGGTACAACTCAAAGCTTCCGTCAACTGGAATCACTATTTTGTCTTCCATACAACGCAGTCTCCTTCATTCGTTGCCAGACTAGTAACACTGGAAGAAATATGCAAGGGGGGGAGGGGGAGGGGAGGGGTGACCGCAGAAATTTTTCGAAGGTGAGGCAAGTTAAAAACTTTTCAAGTCTGATATATCCCATGTGATCAAAAGTATCCGGACACCCCCAAAATCATACGTTTTTCATATTAGGTACATTGTGCTGCCACCTACTCCCAGGTACTACATATCAGCGACTTGAGCAGAATGGGGCGTTCCGCGGAACTCGAGCACTTTGAATGTGGTCAAGCGATTGGGTGTCACTTGTGTCATACGTCTACGCGAGATTTCAACATTCCTAAACCTTTTTAGGTCCACTGTTTCCTATGTGATAGTGAAGCGGAAATGTGAAGGGACACGTATAGCACAAAGCGTACAGGCCGATCTCGTCTGTTGACTGACAGACCGCCGACAGTTGGAGAGGGTCGTAATGTGTAATAGGCAGACATCTATCCAGACTATCACACGGGAATCCCAAACTGCATCAGGATCCATTGCAAGTACTACGGCAGTTAGGCGGGAGCTCATAAGCCACACATCACGCCGGTAAATGCCGAACGACGCCTCGCTTGGTGTAAGGGGCGTAAAATTGGACGACTGAACAGTGGAAAACCGTTGTGTGGAGTGACGACTCACGGTACACAATGTGGCGATCCGATGGCAGCGTGTGGGTGTGGCGAATGCCCGGTGAACGTCATCTGCCAGCGTGTGTAGTGCTAACAGTAAAACTCGGAGGCGGTGGTGTTATGGTGTGGTCGCGTTTTTCATGGAGGGGGCTTGCACCACTTGTTGCTTTGCGTGGCACTGTCACAGCACAGGCCTACACTTGCTTCCCACTGTTGAAGAGCGATTCAGGGATGGCGACTGCATCCTTCAACACGATCTAGCACCTGTTCACAATGCACGGCTTGTGGCGGAGTGGTTACACGAGAATAACTTCTCTGTAATGGACTGGCCTGCGCAGAGTCCTGACCTGAATCTTATAGAACGCCTTTGGGATGTCTTTTGGAACGCCGACTTCGTGCCAGGCCTCACCGACCGACATCGATACCTCTCCTCAGTACAGCATTCCGTGAAGAATGGGTTGCCATTGCCCAAGAAACCTTCCAGCACCTGACAACGTATCGCTGCGAGAGTGGAAGCTGTCATCAAGGCTAAGGGTGGGCCAACACCATACTGAATTCGAGCATTACCGATGGAGGGTGCCACGAACTCGTAAGTCATCTTCAGCCAGGTGTCCGGATACTTTTGATCACATAGTGTAAGTATAAGTGGGGAAATCGTATCGCTCCCCAAGAATTAAGTTTGACAAGAAGTACGCAAAACCTATTGTATCTCAACAGATTGGTAGTTATCTGCTTAGTACTATTAAGGGAGATTACTTTGGTATCTAAATAGTAAACATATTTCAATAGTACAGGCAAAGAACATTTATCTCTGTTATTATTATGACTGTGGATGCTGATGCTGACCGAACGGCATGAAATTACGCCCTCATGTGATCATATTCAGGGTATCCAACGAGTTACGAAACAAAGCTAGAAAATTTCCCCTAAAATAGTATATTTATGCTGCCATAACTTTACGCTGAAATGGAAAATTACGTACCTGAAATAGGAAAAAATGGTCAGAATTACTGAGAAAATCCTGATAGACTTCAACAATAAATGCAACATAAATATCCCTCGAAGTGAAAAAACGGGTAATGAAATTTTGAAAAGTCTTATTCAAATCTAATGCCATCGATAACATTTTGTTTTCTTAAAAACTTCTGACCTTTCACGTTAATTTATTTATTGCATTTCTTACATGATTTCTATTTTTTAGAATCGATTGGAATAAACGAAGTTAAAAAAATGTGTTTTGAAAGCTATATTTTTTTCGGTCTGGTTAAGTAAAGTGTAGCCAGCTCCAGTATACGACTACATGAATGTGGGGAACCTCCAAAAACGATACTCGAGCTTTCAATGAATGAACTTTTGGCAGTCTAGGATAGCATCAGAGTAGTTAGTGTGTCTCCAGCTTGTTACATGACTGTGCAAAATGCCAACTTGAGTGCAGAATTCGTAGCTTCGGGACTGCGTGTTTTGCAGTCTTGCATCAATGGAATTTGACAAGGTACCAGTTCTGGAGAGAACATCTTTTTCCAGCTTGAAATGTCATACTTTTTTCTTCCTCTTCTAGCGCAGAAGATGATATTTTCCTTTTTCGACTGATATGTTTGGGATTAAGTATAGACGTAAACGCCTACAATATATCATGGCTGTATTCTTTCGAAAATGCTACAATAACTGTCGTGTAAAAGCCAACGCAGGATCAGCAAGCCACAGCGGGTTTTCTTTTTCCACAGAAAAATGATAAACTACTACTGTGATTCCGCTGTGTCTCAAGGGGAGGAGACTTTCTTATGGGAACTGGGGAATCAGTTGCAGCAGACCACCATGAACAAACTGTAGTCGTGAAATGGTTTCTAGCAAATCTGTGGTACTGAACTGTTGAAACTAACCCCGCTTCAAAGCGTTAAATAAATCATTAACAAAAGATGAAGCACTTGGTGTGCATCATTCACCAAGTAATAAATTTATGGACACAATCATAAAAAAAGTCACTATATACTCTACAGAAAATTCAAAAACCGATAAATTCATCGCTTTGTCCTTTTTGAATGATATATCCTTCTACGAATTCCACTGTCTGGCTTGCAAAGAATTGCCTTGATTCACTCGTCCATGCCAGGAATCTGAAAAAGAATTGTTATTCATTGCAGAATTCTCGTACATTTCGAGGGACGATTACCTTTGTTGACCACTGGGTTAACCTGTTCTGATATTGCGATGTGGTTTTCTTTGACTAGTCAATGGTTTGGCACCGTGCGACAATGTAGACGGATACGAAACTTTGTGGAACAGTGTGAAAGTAGAGACTTTGTATAAGTAAGGATGTCCATGATAAGTGAATATATAGTGTGACAGAAATACTTTTACCAACTGTTGGGTGTAGATTGTTCACACTAAAAGAAGAAAACAGACTATAATGATACACGCACAAAAATCATCTCTTTTTCAGATCGGAAACTAATAGCAAATATTTAAAATATCCTCCGCCTGTATATAGACACTCGTACACGCGCATACACTTGTCAGACCATGGACTGCCGCAAAATTTCAAGCAACTCAGTATTGTGTCGAATGCCTCTAAAAGTTTTAATGACAGTTTTATGCAGTGTGCCTGCATTAGGTACGTCTGTTACACACACCATTTATGTAAGTGGCCCCAAAGACAATAATCCAAAGGACTGATGTCGGGGAGCGTCAGGACGATGGAACTGGTCCTCCCCTACTTCTTCATCACAGATGTCGGCCAGGACATGTCCCGTAGTGTGACTGAAGTGTGCTCTTCCCTGATCATGCATAAACCAGTTACTTCCTCTTATGTTTAGGAGTTCATCCTGCAGCAAGTCTAGATGTATACTTTGACTACAGTACTGGTAGACAGCACATGTTAAGCGTGGTAGGAGAATATATGGGCTTACCAGACTATCACATACAATTCCAGCCCACTGCTGCTGTGTAGCCTGAATTATAACATGAGGATTTTCATCCGTCCACGAATATCGTTTGTCAGAATTAGCTATTTCATCTTTTGCAAATGGTATCTCACACGTAAACAAGACAGTGGACAGACAGTTTGTGCAACAAACCAACAGCGTAAGTTCTCCGATGATCAGTTACTGACAGGCGTCCTTTGTGAATATTTCATAACTTTTTTTACGTTCTCGATTTAACCACATGAGAGTACTATTTCATATAAATAAGTTAAAAAAATGACTTCAAAAACATTTTAATATCATAAAAATATGTACTTAGAATATGCTAAAGATTCCTGTGTACCATTTATGTATTCGTGTATCTTCGGTTAATTTTAATTCTTTTGGGACACGTAACGTCTTCAGATTGTTTAACTCGTTTGTGTAGAAAGTGTCAGTCACAGAATCCTGCCCCCTTTTGATATATTTCTGTGGATGCCATGACTATATGAAAGGGACTGAAATAACATCACGAGACATTACATCGTTTGCAGAAAGCATTCTCACCCCAAAAGGAGATGTTTACTTTGAAAACGCAAAAAAAATTTTACTTAAATGAAACGAAGCTACATTCATTTCTGAAATTAATATTTTAAAACATATAGTTATTATAAAGAGAAGTAAATAAAAATCAGCTTTTGCATTCTGTGCGGGTTCTTCAATCAACTTTTAGAAAACGAATTGGCTATGAAAAACCATCTTTCGTATTTTACACTCTTATTTTGCAGCTTCATGATGAAATAATTATTGTTTCAGCACCTCTTATACTTATTATTAATGGATCGAAATTAAATGACAAATTTAATAATTTTTGCCATTTAAAATGTGCTCGAAGGGCATTTTACTTTCGATGCACATTAGGTCGTACTTCGCTGTTTATGAAATGTAGCTGAAGCTTGTGCTTGAAACTGATACATACCTCCTTCTGTTTACGAGTAAATAGGTTTAATAACTGATGATATTATTCTACGCTGTTTTAATTTCAGATGAATTTCATTTTTCAAGGAGCAAGTCTTGCTGGACACCACATGCAGTCACACTCGACTCAAGTAGTCTCGAAGATATATTGTACTCCTTTTGGCATTACTTTCATTGTTATAGAAGCGATTTGGATCTCATTTAGTAGACGAAGATATAAAAATCGAAAACGGGTGTGGACCAGTCAGTAAACCTTGCTAGACACTACTGAATGTCTCCCCATGCCTAAGCTAATCTTACTCGTACCGTATCCTTTGGTAATGTGGCCCTCCGTTTTCTGTCGATGAGATGCGACCCTGTCTCTGGAAGGGGAATGTCTGTAGTGCCATACCATTTTAGTTACCCTAGCAGAAGGCCCTGGCGAGATCATACAAAATGTTAACAACCTCGTTTAATTTTAGCAGTACCAAGTTAGTGAGATCATGTGACTTTCTCTGTAGGAAATGTTTCACGGAAACAAAACTGCCGTGTTGTTAAAAGTTTATTCTCAAAAAGGTGGTACATAATAATGTTGTAAGCTAATTTTTATTTGAGAACAAGAAAAAAGTAGGGTGGGTACATAATTACAAATCAATTGCTTATCTCCAGTTCTAAAGATTGAAGTTATTAGTACAAGCTTATCTTCAGTCTATCTGTATGGCGCTAGGAGAAATTATTTACGTTTTTGTTCCAAGTTAAAAATATGGTACTAGTCGGCCACAATATCGTTGCACTTGGGAGTGAGGGCGATTCGACTGGCTTATCGTGAGTCAGCGGGTAATCGGGGTTGATGGAAAATGCGCAACCCACCTGAAAGCATTGATAGCGCGAAGCGGTTTCCACAGTCACCGCCGTAATTTTTATTGTAAAGTCACCGTTTCCGGTATCGACCAAGAGCAGTAATATCGGTATTGAGTAATGCACTAAAAATTCATTTTTATTTAAATACTAAGTTACACGTATCTCTATTAAATTAAGCTCGTTGTGGTTCACTGCTGCTTTTCAAAACAGTTGTCTGACGTTGCCGCTGGCTGTTTGTTTTACACCTTAGCTGCTGTTGTCATTCTCTCAGTATAATTCCTTTCACATTAGTTGCCATCTGTATTACTACAATTACTGTATTGTGTAGGTGTGCTGCCAAACGATATATTCAGTTCTGCCGGCCGAAGTAACCGTGCGGTTAAAGGCGCTGCAGTCTAGAACCGCAAGACCGCTACGGTCGCAGGTTCGAATCCTGCCTCGGGCATGGATGTTTGTGATGTCCTTAGGTTAGTTAGGTTTAACTAGTTCTAAGTTCTAGGGGACTAATGACCTCAGCAGTTGAGACCCATAGTGCTCAGAGCCATTTGAACCTGTACTGAAAATTGGAATAGAGATCAACATAATTTCCGCCCTTTTTATTACTCATGAAAACCAGACATTGCAAGTTATGCCACCATAAAGCGAGACCCTCAGAGGTGGTGGTCCAGACTGCTGTACACACCAGTGCCTCTAATAACCATAGCACGTCCTCTTGCATTGATGCATGCCTGTATTCCTAGTGGCATACAATCCACAAGTTCATCAAGGCACTGTTGGTCCAGATGGTCCCACTCCTCAATGGCGATTCGGCGCAGATCCCTCAGAGTGGTTGGTGGGGCTCGTCGTCCATAAACAGCCCTTTTCAATCTATCCCGGGCGTGTTCGATAGAGTTCATGCCTGGAGAACACGCTGGCCACTCTATTCGAACGACGTAGTTCTCCTGAAGGAAGTCATTCACAAGATGTGCACGATGGGGTCGCGAATTGTCGTCCATGAAGACGAATGCCTCGCCAATATCGGTTTGAGGATGGCATCCACGTATCGTACAGCCATTACGGCGCCTTCCATTACCACCAACGGCGGACCTCGGCCCCACATAATGCCACCCAAAAACAGCAGGGAACCTCCACCTTCCTGCACTCTCTGGACAGTGTGTCTAAGGAGTTCAGCTTGATCGGGTTGCCTCCAAACGCGTCTCCGACAATTGTCTGGCTGGAGGCACATGCGACACTCATCGGTGAAGAGAACGTGATGGCAATCCTGAGCGATCCATTCGGCATCTTGTTGGGCTCATGTGTACCGCGCTGCATGGTGTAGTGGTTGCAAAGATGGTCCTCGCCATCAACGTCGGGAATGAAGCTGCGTAATATGCAGCCTATTGCACACAGTTTGAGTCGTAGCACGACTTGCTGTGGTTGTACGAAAAGCATTATTCAACATGGTGGCACTGCTATCAGTGTTCCTCCAAGCCATAATCCGTGGGTATCGGCCGTCCACTGCAGTAGTAGCCTGAGCGAAGCATGTCATCGACAGTTCCTGTCTCTCTGTATCTCCTCCATGTCCAAACAACATCGCTTTGGTTCACTCCGAGACTCCTGGACACTTCCATTGTTGAGAGCCCTTCCTGGCACCAAGTCATAATGCGGACGTGATCAAACCGTTGTATTGACTGTCTAGGCATGGTTGAACTTCAGACAACACGAGCCATGTACCTTGTAAGGTGTCAGGCAAATCCAACACCTTCCATGAAAACCCTGACATGATAAGCAAATCAAGTAGTATGTCACATAGCTCTGAATAAATCGTGACATTAAATTAACCAAAGTAATACGAGTAACGAGTGAGCAAATGGAATACCACAGACTAACACAAGAATGCCTAAATGCATGTCATACCTTCCCACCGTGAGACAGTCGCAGTTCCGAGGGGAGGAACGAGAACAGAAGCTGAGAGCAGAACCGTGTTAAGCCAGAAGGCCCTACGATAAGGGACGGACACCCACGTCGCCAGCCAACCGCCAGGACCACCCCCCAGCCCATGTTAAAAGCTGGAGCCCTCCAGAAGAACAGTATAGATCTTACGATAACACTAAAAGGGCCACACCAGCTGCAAGTTTTAGCGTGAGACTTTTTCGCGTCTCTGTTACGTCAGGACCACCCCCCAGCCCATGTTAAAAGATAGAGCCCTCCAGAAGAACAGTATAGATCTTACGATAACACTAAAAGGGCCACACCAGCTGCAAGTTTTAGCGTGAGACTTTTTCGCGTCTCTGTTACGTTGCAAACTTTAAAAACATTGCCCCACCACGAAAAGTATAGCGTTTCTCATTGGACAGACAGAATTTTTGTAGGCGGAGCTTATGGTTAACAATGAGACCCTGATTTGTCAGATGAAAACACAGCCAGATAGTTTTTTTTAAACCAACTTCGGTAAATTGTAGTAAGGAGAAGTTAGGACAGAGTTACTTCCGAGACGGCGAGCTGTAGGGAGCTGCGCCGGCCGCCGCCCCCTGACGAACACCGACGAGGTAATGAACACGCGATGCCACATTTTTGAGTGCATAAGGCTTCACTCAGAACTGCAGAAGTCTCATCTATTACATCACCTTTTTACGTAATACTAGTGTCGATCGTCAATTAAATCTCATAGTATTCACATTTGCTACGTAAGTTAAAATCTGAAACGCGATGGTTTTTCTGTTATATAATTACTGAGAAGCCACACCAGCCACTGTAATTTACGACAAGTTAGATAAGTAATTAAAGATAATTGAGGGTCACTATAGACCATTTTGATAGTTTTCTCTTTTGTGAAACTTAATTTAAACCTAGATTATAGATGTGATGTGTCATAGGTCATCCTTCGATCCATTGTAGAACTTGGAAACCCACTCAGGGAATATTCGTTCTCATTTTTGTTGAACGCAGTTGGTTTTTATCATCCTGTATTAAAACATTTCCTTCTATCAATAGTGCAATTTATAGACAATGTTTTGTGAGTGGAATAAAATTTCCAATGGTTAACTTAACTGCTTTTTCGACGTTATTTTACCAGCTAACTAAAAATAGGAAAGCCTTGAACCCCTTCCACTAAATTTAGTTAGTATTAAGATTCTTTTACAGGGAGTGCAGTGGAGCAGACGCTGAAATCATTAAGTATTTGGTTATATCATCGCTAGTTTCACTGAACTCTTCTGAACTCTACATGTCACATGTGGTCTGGCGTCTCCTTACCAGCAACAGGTCCCAGGTTCAAACTAGTTAATTCCCTAAAAAACACGCTCAGAGCGTCGTTGCGCGAAAGTGGTAGGGAGACACGACTTAGAACAAACAGAAACCACGCAGAATGTTCGAACCTCCTTCCTGCTGGAATGACTGGAAGTGATCGACTGTCGGACCCCCTCCGTCTAATTGGCTCTGCTCATGCTTGGTTATTTCCATCTTTGGGCGAGTTTAGTGATATCTCTGAACAGTCAAAGGGATTGTGTCTGTGATACAATGTCGACAGTCAACGTCTACCTTCCGGAGTTCTGGGAACTGGGATGATTCAAAACCGTTTTTGATATGTGTATATTCTACTTCTCGTTTCAGCACTTGGGAAAGAATTATTAGTGAATGGATCCGTTAGACATGTTTTAAACGATTTTTCATGTTATGAAGCTCCCGTTATGTCGTCTAGAAGCCACCACCTCGTGCGCATGTGACTTGGAGACACAGCTACAGTTTTGGGTCTTTGATCGCTTTTAGCAATAAAAAAGAACTCTAGCATTTGAGGTATGTATAATGATTACACACCTTTTTCCGTTATCCAATTGAAGCTTACCAGTCTCGATAATGCACTTAAACACAGTGTTCCCTCCATAAGCGTTGAATGTTTTCGCGTCTCCTGGTAGTGTGTCATCGTTTAATGTAAAGTATTTTGTAATCTGTACCTGGACAGAAGACTGACATCTCCTGTATAAGAATACATTTATTGTCCGTTACTGCATATGGGGTGCTGTTACTTCAACAGATCTTAGATTTTTCACATTTTCCAAGTTGTCCTATGAGTAGTAAGGCTGAATTCACAAAAAACAACCATTTCTATTTAACAACCGACAATCACAGCATGTATGTCGTTATAAAATATCACGTTATCTTTCTTAATATTGAAAAAACGTCGTTCAGTAAAATTTTATGAACTTCGAATTTTTGTTTCTTATCAGATTTAAAATTAATTACTTACTTATTTAAGGTTAATTGATTTTCATGGAGTTGTCCAAAATGAAGCAAAATATCTGTTACTATGCATGTGATGAAACAAATTAAAAACCTTGTTTCGGTTAAATGCCTACCAACCATACAACAGTAAGTCAGTGTCTATAGTAAATTTTTGTAATACATTACGCCTGAAGTAAATGTACAGTGATATCAGGTGCATCGTTAGCCAAGCTGTCGAAAACCCTGATCAAGGCTTTTCGGTTTCGTGGCACTCCAGGTACGGACCTTTTCATCTCTCCTCCACAGTCAAATCGACGGCTTTTTAATGCATATCTGAGAGAAACATACGAAAAACAGTATCCCAACAGGGTGTAGGTGGAAAGGTATGCATGCATGCTGTCATTTAAAAAAAGCATATAGCTGTACCATATAAATCTACATTTTTCTCTAGTTATTCGGGATGTTTTCATTTCATGCTTTGACATTTGATATCTCGTTGAAGTCAAGAATCCATATTTCATCTCCAATAAGAAAAGTTTCAATAAGTGCTGACCGATACTCAATCCATTATTCTTGTGTTCTACATTGCGTTGTTTTACATCTCATCTCGCACACACCCTATTAAACTGAACATATTAAGTATGATGCCATATCTAAAATAACGGATGATGTGCATATGGTTTGCCATTTGATCAATTGTTACTTTCCTATTATTTAGAATAAGGCAACGGAATTGGTCCAGGGTGAAATCAGTAGTGAATGTGTGTGACGTCCTACTATGTTTTCATCCTCCACACTTGTTCTAATGCTTGTTAAAACAGTTCTGAACTATTAATACCGTAGGTAGATATTTCGTCATCACAAAATGTTGTTCTAGTATCGCAGTAAAAGTTTTGTATAGATATCCACTATTAGTACTCCTTCAGATCATAAAGAATGGGCTAATGAACATTGTTCTTGTCTGGTGTCGCAACCATATTTGCTTCCCGACAATGGAACCAATCTAATCTGATAAATGAAAAGTCTGCAGCAAACAAAGAGAACAGAGCCTCTAGTGGCTGCCGAGTGCCCTATGTCATCACAACAGTGGAGATACATATTGTACCCAAAATTTTTGCCCCTGTTGAAGCTAGTATTTGGAGGAACTATTATAAGATTGGACTTTTAACGACGGCATGGATTTTACATTTCTTTTGAACGTGGCCCACAGGCAGCTGCTCTAGGTAAATGTAATCGTGATTGTTGACATCTAGATCTGCATACTCTGCAAATCGCATTTAACTGCCTGGCAGAGGGTTCATCGAACCATCTTCACAATAGTCCTCTGTTATTCCAATTTCGACAACATGTGGAAAAAGCGAACACTGCCCTGCGCCATCCATTAGATACCTCTTAACTCGTAGGAGATATAACGTATGAACAAGTTCTAACACGTCGGTGAAAAGCCACGTCGGACAACGTAACTCGCTCTCGTAATACTACAGTAAGCTGTCCTGACAAGACCTTGCCTACAGTCAACGATGTAAATCGTGTGACTTGAAATAATCGTCTGTACTAACAAGACGACGTCACTTAAGATTTGATATTCAGCTTCGCGCGCTATATATCACACTACAGCTAGTTACGATATCACTCTGTAGAAAATGATGGACACAATAACACTTTTCGTGGTATAATGGGGTCAGTGGTAGCTATCTGGATATTGATTACAATAACGCATCCGACTATCAGCGTTCACTACGTTCTAAAGATAAACTACCACCAAAACTAGTATCAATCGCCGGTAAAATACTAAATGCGATATTCTACGGGGAGTAGGAATGATGTATTTACTTTATCAATATAGTGAAGCTTACTTGTGTACTCTAACAACACAACTAAGCACTTTCTCAACAACGTAGGTACCAGAAGAGATAGCTTTCGTATATAACTGATGAATATGTCTTATAGATCCGTTTCCTCTTATGGTTACTTTTCTTTTAAAGCTCCAACGAATAATAGTACATAAAACCAATCAGTGCGAACGTCACATATTTTTACGTAAACTGGAGAATATGTTCACAAGGCAAACATATAATTTAATATAGTTCATCTCTCGTTATCAATCAACGATAACCTCTATAAGTAGCGCCTTGATATCCTTGATTCTAGTGAAATTTTATCATAATAAACTATTTCGTTAGTCTCATCCTTTCAGAATTAAATGGAATAACTTTTCATTTATAATTAATCAATTTTCAATACAACGTAAACTTGCTTTTCCTATCTAAACAAAGGTTAATTATTTTCCTTTCGTTGCAAATAAGTACCTGAAAAATACTATACCTTCTCCTTAACTTCTTTGAACTTTGCTTTTACCCGTATTCCAGTCCTTTTCTTCATTGGCCTTTGGATTTACTTTATTACGAAAAGATATATTCGAAATATTAGCTTGCTTTGAAATAAGCCTTTGATTATTTTTTTGTAATAGTTTGAGGATAAAGGACAAGTCGGGTGCTGACTTTTTCAGTTTAAAACCGTCAATTCTTTATTTGCTGAAATTAATTGTCTGCAGGTACAAGTCACCATTTTACTTTACGAGTGCTGGTGCTCTGTTCCAAACCACGCTATGCGGAAATGTAATTAAAAAATGGAACAATAAATCTGAATGTCACTTTTTAACTAGACGAATTTTAAATAATCAGTCAAAGCTCAACCACTTCAGACGTTGACTTCCGCGACTCACTAATATTTAAAACCCAAAACTCAGCACTTGACGATCTCTTTTACGGAGACTTAGTGTGTTCGTTAATAGGTGGTTCTTGATTTGTCGTTTAGAGACAAGGGGAAAAGCTATCAGATTCTCAGTACACTTCCGAGTGTTTCTCGATAAATAACTAATACGTAGGACGACCGTACTCTAACGTAGACTACACATTCAGTGCATTCAACAAGATTTCCGGAATTTACTATATTACGACGCTCACGCCGCAGTCACACAGTAAATCCTAACCAAATATCGCTAAGTCACTATTTCTCAGTTCTTGCGTACATCTACACAACCACAATTACACAATGCAACACCACTGTCCCTTAGTGCGTGCTTTAATGCTCAACCACAATATAACTACACGACTTCGCGTGAACACCTCTCTTCACATATGCCATACAACGGGAAATCTCTCAAAAAGATTGAAACACAGTTCGCCTACAAACGCGTGGCTGTTAAGTAGCACAAAGCACCACTGATCGCACATAGGAGACACTAATCTCACCCCTCAACACATCGGAGCTTTTCCTACGCCTAAATCGGCCGAATAATCGTTTTCTACACAAGCCGATAGTACTCTTATAACTTCTTTTCAAACGACTTAGAACTGCTTTCAACACACTTGAGTTCTATCCCCCATTGCAGACTAATTCACGTATCGAACGTGTGAGCCGATCTCATCACACTCTTGAGATAACCTCCCGCGAGGCTCATTACTAGAACAGCATTTGGACACTACTACAGAAATTCTGAAAGGACAACCCAAGAACCATTCTCTGCAACAGACATATCACTCCAATTCTCTCTTTAACAATAAGTGTTTCTTCTTAGCAGCCGCCGGCAAATGTTCGTAGTGGCCAACTGCATCGTAGTTGTTATCTTTGCCGCACGCCGTGATTCAGCAGTCGGCTGGGCGTAGCAAACTCGCTGACTTGACAGGACACAGCTTTTCTCGACCATCAGGATCTACAACATTTTAATACAAAAATAAAAGAAAACTATATAAACAACTTAATAAAATGCTAAATTGAGGCGATACAAACAAATGATATGCTTTTTTCGGGTTGAAGACGGTTTGGCACATTACAGAGCCTCCTCTTGGCTTTAACTCATTATCCAACAATTAACAATAATTTTGGCATTAATGTTAACATTATTTGAATTGGTATGTAAAGAAATTCTCTTATATATTTCTCTGGGATATTATGTGGCTTTGGCATTATTTCATTTTTCTATTTATAATGCTGCAAAAAGGTGGGAATTTAAGGAGATGGGACCCGGATAAATTGAAAGAACCACAGGTACAGAGTTTCAGGGAGAGCATAAGGGAACAATTGACAGGAATGGGGGAAAGAAATACAGTAGAAGAAGAATGGGTAGCTTTGAGGCATGAAATAGTGAAGGCAGCAGAGGATCAAATGGTTCAAATGGCTCTGAGCACTAAGGGACTTAACTTCTGAGGTCATCAGTCCACTAGAACTTAGAACTACTTAAACCTAACTAACCTAAGAACAACACACACATCCATGCCCGAGGCAGGATTCGAAGCTGCGACCGTAGCGGTCTCGCGGGTCCAGACTGCAGTGCCTAGAACCGCTCGGCCACTCCGGCCGGCGAGGATTAAATAGGTAAAAAGACGAGGGCCGGCAGAAACCCTTGGGTAGAAATTGCGGAGTACATTCTTCCATACTGAAAAAATGAAAAATATGTCAAAGGATAGCATTAACTGAAATTTGTCTGCTTTCTCTTAATCACAATACTCTTGATATTAATAGAACATCGACAGATATCTATATTTTATGATTTCCGAACAAAACTTCAAAATGAAAAACATTTTCCAAAAGGGTAAAATGATTTGTCAAATGAGTTGTCAAAAGGTAAGAAATAGAGTAACTTACATAAACATTTGACGCTCCTCACTTACTGTACGTGATCTTGAGCATAATTCAAAGATTCCTCAATTATTTCTGCAATCTATTTCTGACCTTTTAGACAAATCATTTCACAAAACGTTTCGCATGTTTTACATTTCTACCACGTTTGTATTAGGTTGCGTTCTTCTCTGTCTTACTGTTCAGTACAAATTTTGCAATTGATTTTGAACTAATTTCCTGATCGGCTACAGACTTGACATTTTAAACATATTTGAATTAAAAATAGTCTTGGTTGTAACTTATTCTTTTATTAAAACACGTTTCGCCTTCGTGGGGCATCTTCAGATTACCGTAAAATCTTGAAGCATGCGTCAAATTAGATGAAACCGAAAAGACACTTCCGTTACATAACTTTTTAAAAACGTTTTATGGTTGTCAAATATCGGCGACTATAGACAGCGTTAGTTATCTGCATTTTACGTAGTTTTTCTCAATATGCGTCAGTATTTCCTCATTGCTCATTTATCTTATTGTAACCGCTCCTCTGAAGTACTATTGTACTAAGAAAGAGTAATAATACATTTTCGTGTATTAGGTTGCGTTCTTCTATGTCTTACTGTTCAATACAAATTTTGCAACTGATTTTAAACTAACTTCCTGATCAGCTACAGACTTGACATTTTAAACATATTTGAATTAAAAATAGTCTTGGTTGTAACTTATTCTTTTATTAAAACACGTTTCGCCTTCGTGGGGCATCTTCAGATTACCGTAAAATCTTGAAGCATGCGTGAAATTAGATGAAACCGAAAAGACACTTCCGTTACACAACTTTTTAAAAACGTTTTATGGTTGTCAAATATCGGCGACGATAGACAGCGTTAGTTATCTGCATTTTACGTAATTTTTCTCAATATGCGTCAGTATTTCCTCATTGCTCATTTATCTTATTGTAACCGCTCCCTTGAAGTACTGTTGCATTAAGAAAGAGTAATAATACATTTTCGTGGACCTATGATCAGTGTAGGAAAACAGCTGAACAGACGACGAAAAAGTGTCAAAAGGATATTAGTGTGGTTCCTTATTTTTATGGGTTGCCGAGCAGCCACACAATAGCTGGCCCTCGGCCTACCGAGTCATTAGCACAGCTGGCAACCACAGAGTGCACGCGGATCCAGCGAAGTTAGTTGACGGCCGTACCTTTCAGCAACAGGTGATAAATTAAACCCTGGCTCGGGTATAGAATCCGCTGTCTTCTGCCTCTAAATAATCTAGTACCGGAACTGGGACAAATAGCCAGTATTTGTAGCACCTACGCTGTCTAACATCAACTTTCACAGCCATTTCTGTTGTTGTCTTCACTGATTTCAGCTGTTGCGATAGCCCACAGTGACAGCTGCACCAGGATGTGAATATCCGTGTTGATCTCGAACGTGATTCATGGAATGAAGTGGTCATTGGTTAAGACACTGGACTCGTATGTTGTAGAGCAGCTTTCTGACTCCTCCTTTTGTCATTCTTATTCAGGTCTTGCCTGTTTCGTCAAATGACTGCGCGGGAATTCTGAAGTTGGTTTCTCCATGAATCTACTACCGATTCGTTCGTTGCACCTTGTTCAGTAGAGCCCGCTATACGTCTCCAACGGCCTACCTCAATCTGAGTGTTTGGCAATAAAATCCAAAAATTTTATTGGCACACTTTATCATTTTCTTGTCATAAACTGGGTTTAAGGTCTTTTAATTAAGGGTGAGGTTGTCTAATGACATATTCTGTCATAAGACAACCTATCACAATGAATAAATTTTTATGCAAGAGATCACTTCCTATAGCATGTAATGTAGTTATTAGTGATTTTAGTGTTTCTACAGCATAATATAATTTTATATCGATTTTTGAGTAGCCAAGTACGATTGAACTTGCAGTGTTCCACGTTGTCTCTTTGTAACAAATCTGAATTATACGAAATAGGAAATCACTATCTAATGTTCTGCAAAATTATATTTATTTGGTTACGAAGTGGTTTTCGGCTTCTCAGGCCATCTACAGGTGAAAAGTGCATGTCGCAAACACAGATAAATATGATTTGCGACTTACACACATGTATTATTTGTACAGAAAATCCAAAAGTGACAAAGTGTTTGCACAGTAAAATATTACAATAATTATACTAACTAAAAAGGGGGTAAACAAAGGTTTTATGTGGAGATACATGTAACAAACGATGATAGATATAATGAATTTACGGTTTAAATCTAGTATTTGCAATGAAAACTTAACTTAACATGAGGGAAAATGGAGACTGAGTCTAATCATTTAATACTAGGCCGTCATTCGGTGGCATGTGTTTGTTGACTTCCATTATTTCCAGTAGGGTTATCTTCCTGATTTTTTTGACAGAATGTAAAAGTACACACATTATACTTTATATGCATGGTTTTCCGCTAAAAGATGTTTAGCGAACGTCGAAACTTTCTTCCTTAGCCGCGAACTTCGCTCACGTTTACGCAGCCTAATTGCCACATTTCTGCCTGACTGACCAATATACACTTTTCGCTTACTGCTTGCATGTGATTTTGTTTACGCCGCTCTGTGACAAGGGTTGCATTTTGTCTTTACTTCCGAATAAAAATTTTGATGTGTTATTGGTATTATAATACGCAAGTCTGTAGTACCAAGATTGTCTGAAATGTTGCCAAGACATGGAATTTTGCACCAGACTCTGAAACTATAGACTGACTATTATCACCCAGCGTGCAGAAGTGGTGTAATTTTATTCGTTTCCATTTTTCGTAGAATATCGTCAATCAAGGAAGAGCTGGAAACTATTTGTTTGATGGTTTGTAGTTATGGGTGAAAGGTTGATTTGGATAATGGAAAAAAATATGGGGCGATGCACCAGTGAATGTAAAGGAGAATATTTGTGGCTGTCTGGATGCTGGAAGCTTGCAGGGATTACTATATCATCAGCTATGTTTTTTCTGTAAATGCTAATCATGTATTTTCTCGTACTATTGTCTATAGCAAGGTCCAATAAATTTATAGAAGAGCGTTCCAGCTCCTTTTGAAACTTAATTTTCTTATATTGTGAGTTTAAATGCTGTAGTAACGTATCTAGGTGTGTAGTGGTATCGGACCATCAACACAGCTCGTCATCGACATACGTAACTACTTCTAGACGTTGGCCAACAGCAATCACTCGATAGTTTCAAAGCCTGGTGCAGAACTCGATACCTTGGCACATTTCAGACAATCTTGCAAAAAAGTTATTACAGCGTTGCAAGTACAGACCTGCATTTTATGACACCAATAACATTTCAAATCTTTTATGCAATAGTGAAGACAAAATGCAACCTTTGGCACAGACTGCTGTATCTAAGATGACTTGCAAGCGGCTTGAAAAAGTGTACATTGGTCAGTCAGACAGAGCTGTGACAATTAGACTAAGTGAACATGAGAGAAGCAAGCTATTAAAGAAGAAAGATTCAAAGTTTACTGATCATCTTTTAGCAGAAAACCATCCATATGATGTAGAATGTGAACTTTTTCATTCAGGCAGAAAAACCAGAAAATGACCCTACTGTAAATCATGGAAATCTGCAAACAAATGCTCAGACTCAATGTCCATTTTGCCCCTTTTTAAATTAATTTTTTAAGAAAAATTGTAGGATTTAGACTCTAAATTCATCTTATTTCTCGTCATTTGTTATATGTACCTCCACACGAAAACTTTGTTTAACCCCATTTTATAGTTAATATAATTATTGCAATATGTTCCTACGTAAAAACATTGGCACTTTTGTGTTTTCTGTACAAATAACATCTGTGTAAGTATCACAATATGTTCATCTGTGTTTGCGACATTCAGTTGTCAACTGAAGTTGGCCTGAGAAGCCGAAGGCCGTCTGATGACCAAATAAATATAATTTTGCAGAACATTGGGAAGTGCTTTCCTTATTATTATTATTATTATGTTCTGCCAAGCACCCACAGAAAATTCAATTACTGTTAAATCACTCTGTTCCCGAACGATATGTCTCACACCAGTGCTTGATGATACATGAAAACCTGGAACCTTGAATAAGACCTGAATAAAATGTAAGAAAGAGAAAAATTATCTATGATCAATCATAGTTCTGGCCAAATATTGGCACTCGATTCTTAATGCAGTCTTATTGAGAACAACCACGACAGAAGTTGTTCACATATTCTGTGTTCGCAAAAGCTGCATAACATTCGAAATGAATAGCAGTCCATGTATTTAGCATCATGAAGAAATTGATTGGAGGGTTTAGTTTTGACACTGATCTGTTTCTTCCTGGTGAATTCTATGTTGGTAGTCCTATAAAAGTTAAAATTTTCTGAGTACGGTCAGTGTTCAAGTCACACTTCGAAATAAATCGACTCTCGACATAAAAGTTTTCTGGGTCTGGTACCGCGTCATAATGTAAAAACTATTGCTGCTGGAGAAAAACCAACGTTTTGGCCACGATTGCAGCGTCCTTCTTCTGGGTCTAGCTAGACGTGAAGATACGGGCCGCATATCGAGAAATCTAATGACAAAAGCTACTTTGTCAAAGGGCTGATTGTTGTGGCTTGACGATTGACCTTGTTTGCTACTGTCTTGAGAATCTGTCGAAAGTGGTTTGTTGAACATTGGGCTCCGCAGCAGACTACTCTTACGTATTTCTATGTTGACCCAAAGACCTCTTCAATTGCGATTTCAGTGGGCAAGGGATCATCGAGACTGGACCGAGGATAAACTGAAACCCGTAGCCTGGTCGGAAGAATTACGCTTCTTCGATAACGCCCTCGTCCAGACGAACGGCCATCAGAAACATGCACCGCGCCACGGATCCAGGCCTTTGTCGGCAGTATTGTGCTGTGGGGAACATTCAGCTGGGCTTTCGTGGACCTGTGTTAGTAATCGAAGGACCTATCACTTCTATGGACTTTTTTTTTTTTTTTGGTCATCAGTCTAATGACTGGTTTGATGCGGCCGCCACGAATTCCTTTCCCGTGCTAACCTCTTCATCTCAGAGTAGCACTTGCAACCTACGTCCTCAATTATTTGCTTGACGTATTCCAATCTCTGTCTTCCTCTACAGTTTTTGCCCTCTACGGCTCCCTCTAGTACCATGGAAGTCATTCCCTCATGTCTTAGCAGATATCCTATCGTCCTGTCCCTTCTCATTATCAGTGTTTTCCACATAGTCCTTTCCTCTCCGATTCTGCGTAGAACCTCCTCATTCCTTACCTTATCAGTCCACCTAATTTTCAACATTCGTCTATAGCACCACATCTCAAAATGCTTCGAT
Source organism: Schistocerca americana (assembly GCF_021461395.2). Taxonomy (NCBI): domain Eukaryota; kingdom Metazoa; phylum Arthropoda; class Insecta; order Orthoptera; family Acrididae; genus Schistocerca; species Schistocerca americana. Next base: position 318,500,207 of record NC_060121.1, on the reverse strand, counting down.
TCTCTTCTGTTCCGGTTTTCCCACAGTCCATGTTTCACTACCATACAATGCTGTACTCCAGACGTACATCCTCAGAAATTTCTTCCTTACATTAAGGCCGGTATTTGATATTAGCAGACTTCTCTTGGCCAGAAATGCCTTTTTTGCCATAGCGAGTCTGCTTTTGATGTCCTCCTTGCTCCGTCCGTCATTGGTTATTTTACTGCCTAGGTAGCAGAATTCTTTAACTTTATTGACTTCGTGACCATCAATCCTGGTGTTAAGTTTCTCGCTGTTCTCATTTCTACTACTTCTCATTACCTTAGTCTTTCTCCGATTTACTCTCAAACCATACTGCGTACTCATTAGACTGTTCATTCCGTTCAGCAGATCATTTAATTCTTCTTCACTTTCACTCAGGATAGCAATGTCATCAGCGAATCGTATCATTGATATCCTTTCACCTGGTATTTTAATTCCACTCCTGAACCTTTCTTTTATTTCCATCATTGCTTCCTCGATGTACAGATTGAAGAGTAGAGGCGAAAGGCTACAGCCTTGACTTACACCCTTCTTAATACGAGCACTTCGTTCTTGACCGTCCACTCTTATTATTCCCTCTTGGTTGTTGTACATATTGTATATGACTCGTCTCTCCCTATAGCGTACCCCTACATTTTTCAGAATCTCGAACAGCTTGCACCATTTTATATTGTCGAACGCTTTTTCCAGGTCGACCAATCCTATGAAAGTGTCTTGATTTTTCTTTAGCCTTGCTTCCATTATTAGCCGCAACGTCAGAATTGCCTCTCTCGTCCATTTACTTTTCCTAAAGCCAAACTGATCGTCACCTAGCGCATTCTCAATTTTCTTTTCCATTCTTGTGTATATTATTCTTGTAAGCAGCTTCGATGCATGAGCTGTTAAGCTGATTGTGCGATAATTCTCGCACTTGTGAGCTCTTGCCGTCTTCGGAATTGTGTGGATGATGCTTTTCCGAAAGTCAGATGGTATATCGCCAGACTCATATATTCTACACACCAACGTGAATAGTCGTTTTGTTGCCACTTCCCCCAATGATTTTAGAAATTCTGATGTAATGTTATCTATCCCTTCTGCCTTATTTGACCGTAAGTCCTCCAAAGCTCTTTTAAATTCCGATTCTAATACTGAATCTCCTATCTCTTCTAAATCGACTCCTGTTTCTTCTTCTATCACACCAGACAAATCTTCACCCTCATAGAGGCTTTCAATGTATTCTTTCCACCTATCTGCTCTCTCCTCTGCATTTAACAGCGGAATTCCCGTTGCACTCATAAATGTTACCACCGTTGCTTTTAATGTCACCAAAGGTTGTTTTGACTTTCCTGTATGCTGAGTCTGTACTTCCGACAATAATATCTTTTTCGATGTCTTCACATTTTTCCTGCAGCCATTTCGTCTTAGCTTCCCTGCGCTTCCTATTTATTTCATTCCGCAGCGACTTGTATTTCTGTATTCCTGATTTTTCCGGAAGATGTTTGTACTTCCTATGGACTACGTGAACATTACTGCAGATCGCCTGCTTCCATTCAAGATTAACCTCGGCGGCCATAGCGTCATCCAGAACGACTGCAGTCCACATCACGAGGCCAGAATCGTGATACAGTGGCTTGAGAAGCTTAATGATGATCTCAAGTTGATGTAATGGCCACCAAATTCGCCTGCTCCGAACCCGATGGAACACATTTGAGGTGTATGATAGCTGCACCCGGTGAAACTTTCATCCAACCAGAAATCTATGAAATTAGCAACCAGTATTCTAGAAACCACTTGCTAACCACGTCACAGCCTACCTGCAGACCAAATCCTCTCTCATTCCCTCCGTAGGTCCCCTGTGGGGTGCTGTGCAGCCTTTCCGAGCCGCGTGGGTACTGCCTTACAGACGACCAACGTAAAAAACATATCCCACAACCGGAAAAATAGAGAGAGTGTCATCAATTGTCGTCATAAGTTTCTAGTGTATTCTCTCTTACACATGAGCACAGGGCACTGTTTCTGCCTGTTTTATCGTTATTTCCTATTTTTCCTTCTTTTACGATCCATGTTTACAGCTACACGATTAATCCGCAACTAACATTTAAGTACATGGTAGAGTGTTCACCGAACCACTTTCACGCTATTTCTCTACACGCTCCAATCTTCAACAGCGCGTGGGAAAAATAAACACCTAAATTTTTTCGTGAGAACTATGATTGCTCTTATTTTACCTTGATGATCATTTCTCCGTATATACTTTGGGTCAACAAAATATTTTAGCATACGAGGAGGAAAGTTGGAGATTGAAATTTCGCAAAAGATCTCGTCGCAATGGCTTTGTTTTAAAGATTACCTCCCCAACTAGCGTGTCATATCTGTAACACACTTTCCCTTATTTAGCTATAATACAATATGAGCTACTCTTCTTTGAACCTGATCTCTGTCAATACTATCTGGTAAGGACTCCATACTGCACAGAAATCTGTTGCATCTCCAAAGTGTACTGCCAATACAACGCAGCCTTTGGTTCGCCTTCCCCGCGACATTACCTACGTGGTCGTTTCAATTTAAATTGTTCGTATATCTTATCCCTCTATATTTAAATTAATTTACAGCCTTCAGATTTGTATGATTTATCATGTAAGCGAATTTGATTCCTTTCAGTATTCATTTGACTGTCCTCATACTTTTCATTATTTAGGATCACATTTACCGCTTTTCGACCTATAGAGAGATTGTCGTCATCATTTTCTTCCTTTCATGGATTAGGCTGATGCCTGTTCTGAACACACAAGAAAACAAACAAACAAAATCATTGCTATCTTTTTTGAGGTCTTCCGATATCTGTTTCCCCATTCCGCTTGTAATTCAGGACCCTCTGAGAAATTCTCTGAGCTAGCTTTGTAATGAAGACTTGTCTCCAGTCTTAACGATACTTCTGAATTTTTCCATTCACATTGAAAATATTTTATTCTGTTCTATATATTATTTCTGATCATATCTTTTCTTGTACAGTCTTTCGTCTTCCTTAGGTACCACACCTCTGCTGTTTGAATTTCTTGTTTCTTGCATTTTTATTTTATTTTATTTTTTGTGGCACCCTAACTTTCGCTTGTTTGCAGATGATGCTGTCATCTACTGTCTAGTAAGTTCACTAGAATACAAAAACCAGTTTTAAAATGATTTAAACAAAATATCTGTGTGGTAAAGCTGGGTTACCATACAGAATCACTGAAGAGCCAAAGAAAATGGTATCCTGCCTAATATAGTGTAGGGCCCCCGCAAGCACGCAGAGGTACCGCAACACGACGTGGCATGGACTCGACTAATGCCAGAAGTAGTGCTGGAGGAAACTGACACCATGAGTCGGTGCAGGGCTGTCCATAAAACCGTATGAGTACGAAGGGGTGGAGATCTCTTTTGAACTCATCTCTGTACCAAAGGTTCGCAATCGGTCCTGTCGACGATGCTGCAGATGGTGACCTCTGCCTTCATCTCGCTAGCAAGACTGGCAGTCTTCACCAACTCAGATAGCCGCCGGAAACCAGAGAGAATCTCTTCCGATACATAGCGACACACGTCATTAGTGTCAACCTGACCCACCATCTGCAGGTGGCTGCTCCCTGTGCCCTTCATGGCATCCGGAAGGACCCTTATATGACTCACCCCCGTATGCACATGGAGTGCACATTGGCTTTCTTCCCGTCCTTAGCTGCCATATCCCTAAGGGGCTCCACCACCCGCCTAACACTGGAGCGCTCAATGACAAGCAATCCCACTCTCTGCGCTTGTCCGGACCTCTCAGCAAGACCGGCCATTGTCCAAACAGGCGAGGCCGCCCTTGTTGGCTCAGAAGCACTTTCAGCAGTGGGCAGTACCTCAAACCTGTTACGGAGGCGTAAGGGTACAGCCTTGCAGGCAGCACCAACTTTCGCGTTCCGGCCAGGGATTCGCGACGCCGCCACGGTTCGCCAACCACCGTCAGGCATGCGATGACCGGCAGGGATGTCAGATTCCGAGGGCGCAGTGGCATCAGAGGTCCCAGGCGATGCTACAGGTTTCAGAGGCGCCAGAGCACTCGCCTCGGGTGTCCCAATGTCACCGCGGCCCAGGGCAACAGCCTGGAGCCTGTCAACCACGGCCAACACAGCTTGCAGCTGTTTCTTGACGGTGGCCAATTCCCCCTGAATCTGTACACAACAACAGGCGCAGCCCCTATCCATCCCTAACAGTTTTTTCCTCTCTTTTATATCACAAACCGTTCAAAACAAACAGATGACTGACGACTACGCGAATTTACATTATACGGGTACTAAAATGCGATTCTACAACTCTCATATACTATAATACGCCCGAAATTTGTAAATTAATCTATGCAAGTACCCAAAAACACGCTAAGAAATTAATAATTAAACTGTGAAACAAATAAGTGAGCTAAGAGTACGACTTGCTGCTGGCTGCTGGTTATCCAACGGTGGCAGGGCCTAGACTGCAAACAAAAGCAGCGCCTTGAGGCTGTGGGGCAGGGAAATAGAGGGAGGTCATGGTGTAAATAGGAGCGGGGAAAGTTGGGCAGGTGCATTGGCTGAGGGTAGAGGGTGGGGGACGAGAATAGGAAGGAGGCGATAGGACACGGGGAGGGTGGAAGCCATTGGGCGCAGGGTGTGAGGATGGTATGTTGCCAAAGGTTGAGGCTGGGATAATTTCCGGACTGGAGAATGTATTGTAAGGATAATCCTATCTGCAGAGTTCAGAAAAGCTGGCGGTGGAGGGGAGAATCCATATGGCTCAGGTAGGGAAGCAGCCATTGAAATCAAGCTTGTTATGTTCAGCTGCATGCTGGGCCACAGTATGGTCTACTTTGCTCTTGGCCACATCTTGGCAGTGGCTGTTCACCCTGGTGGACAGCTGGTTGGTAGTCACACCAATACAAAAAAAAAGCTGTGCAATGATTGCAGCAGAGCTGGTATATGACATAGCTGCTCTCACAGGTTGCCCAGCCTCTGATGGGGTAGCATAAGCCTGTGACAGGACCAGAATAAGAAATGCTAATCCTGGGTGGGTGGATTGGGCACGTCTTTCACATGGGTGTTTCAAGTAGTTGGGATTGGGAGTGGCAAATGGATGGACTAGAATGTTGTGGAGGTTGCGTCGGTGTCAGAATACCATTTTAGGGGGCATGATGACAGGTAATCAAAATCCTGGTGCAGGATAAGGTTCTGTAGTTGCAGTCCAAGGTGGTACTGGGTCATAGAGGCGGCACTTCTTTGTGGCTGGTTACTGGGGTGGTTAGGCTTGAGGTTCTGCTGTGGCTGCTGCTGGTAATACAGCATTGAGCATGCGGTTCTGCCGTGGTCGCCAGTGCCCACAAGGCAGTAACCATGTTAAAAGAACACAACAATTGATATTCAGAGTGACAAAGTTTAGATATTAATGAATGACCACATTGTGAAGTTCGCCGAAAAAATTTCAAATTTGTTTCTTCTGAAGGCATCCCAGATGTGCTCAATAATGTTCATGTCTGGAGAACGGTGGCAAGAGGGAGTGTTTAAACTAAGAAGAGTGTTCCTGGAGCCACACTGTAGCTATTATTGATGTATGGGGTGTCGCGTTGTCCTGCTGGAATTGCCAAAGTCCGTCGGAGTGAACAATGGGCATGAATGGATGCAAGTTGGCTCTGAGCACTATGGGACTCAACTTCTCAGGTCATTAGTCCCCTACAACTTAGAACTAGTTAAACCTAACTAACCTAGGGACATCACACACATCCATGCCCAAGGCAGGATTCGAACCTGCAACCGTAGCGGTCTCACGGTTCCAGACTGCAGCGCCTAGAATCGCACGGCCACTTCGGCCGGCTTGGATGCAAGTGATCAGACAGGATGCCTACATACGTGTCACCTGTTAGAGTTATATCTAGCTGTATCAGAGGTCCCGTATCACTCCGACTGCAAACGCCCCACACCATTACAGAGCCTCCACGAGCTTGAACCATCCTCTGCTGACATGCTCGGTCCATGTATTCATGATGTTTTCTCCATACCCCTACACGTCCGTCACTGAATACAATTTTAAATGAGAGTCATCCGACCAGACATGTTTCCAGTCATCAACAGTCCAATGTCGGTGTTGAGAGCCTTCTGCTCTGAAAGCCCACATCGATAACGTTTCGTTGAATGGCCGCATGCTGACACTGGTTGATGGCCGGGCATTGAAATCTGCAGCAATTTGCGTAAGGGTTGCACTTCTGTCACGTTGAACGATTCACTTCGGTGGTAGTTGGTCCCGTTCTTGCAGGATCTTTTTCCGGACGCAGTGGTGCCGCAAATTTGATGTTTTACCGGATTCCTGAAATTCGCGGTACACTCGTGAATCGGTCGCACGGAAAAATCGCCACTTCATCGCTACCTCGGAGATGCTGTGTCCCATCGTTCGTGCAGTGGCTATAAGGAAAATCGCCATTTTATCGCTTCTTCGGAGATGCTGTGTCCCATCGCTTGTGCGCCGACAATAACACCATGTTCAAAATCACTTAAATCTTGATAACGTGCCATTGTAGCAGCAGTAACCGATCTAACAACTGGGCTTGACAGTTGTTGTCTTACATAGGCGTTGCCGACCGCAGCGCCGTCTTCTGTCTGTTTACATGTCTCTATATTTGAATACGCAGTCCTATACCACTTTCTTTGGCGTTTCAGTGTATTTTTTAAAATCATTTTGCAACTAGTTTTGATGTTGTAATGACTAGTCTGTAAATGAAAGCATCATCTGAAAACAATGTAGGACGGTTGCTCACCTTGTCTCCTATAACCTTTGTATGTATTAGGAGTATAGGAGGGCCTATAACATTCCCTTGGGAAATACCAGGTATCACTTTTGGTTTACTCGGTAACTTTCCGTCAGTTACTACATTTATGACAGAAAATCACGCAAAGCTGAGACCATGCTTCATAATACACACTTTGATTAACAGGCGCTAGTTAGCCGTCTGAAAATAAAGAAATATGGAATTAATTTGGGAACCGCCCTCGATAGCACTCATTACTTCATAAGAATAAGGAGCTTGTTGCGTTTCACAAGAACGATTATTCTGCATCCTTGCTTACTGCGCGACAATAGATCGTTTTCAAAGAGGCAATTCAGTGTTTGAACACAGTATGTATTCCAAAATCCTGCTGCAAATCGACGTCAGTGATATAGGTCTGCAGTTCAGTGGATTAGCTACTTCTGTTTCCTTTCATGAATATTGGTGTGAGCCGCGCAAAGTTCCAGTCATTAGGTATGGATTTTTCGTCGAGCGAGCGGTGACATATGAATGCTAGATATGGAGCTATTAAATGAGCATACTCTGAAAGAAACCTAACCGGAATACGATCTGAACCCAAGGCTCGCCTTTGTAATTCTGCTTTAGTGGCATTGTCACCTGTAACATTACCATTATTGTTATATCCTAATATTAAAAATTGTTAAGCTTTGTAACCTTAAAAATTCATCTTTTTCATATAAATTATGATTTTACGCACGTTATGAAGAATACTCTGTTCTTATAAAGTGTATCGTACTTAATATACAGTTTTAAAATGCTAATTTATCTTCCATTTCGCAATAGCGACAGTGACATGCTGAACTCTCCAGAAGTAATGCTCCTACCCAATTCTCGCACCACTGGAAAGAGAAGTAATGTAGAGATAATAGTGCCAGCGGTGTTGATGAACAGCTGAAATAGCTGAAATTTAACAAAGCTTCAGCACACGATGGATTCCGTATCACATTTCCGTCTGAATTAGCCAACCTTTTAACATTGATCTATCACAGATCCTTCGAAGAAAAAACGGTGCACAGTGGATGGAAGAAGCACCTATGTGCAAGACGCCTGTCAGAAGTGAACCGCAGAAGTAACGTCCCAAATCTTTGTGATCCATTTGTCGTAAATCTTAGAACTAATTCTTTGTTGAAAATTAGTGCCAAACAGCATGGATTTCAAAAACATCGACCATGTGAAACCCAACTTGCGATTTTTTTCGCATGACATTCTGAAAGCCATGTATCAAGGCAGTGACGTAGATGCAGTACTTCTGGATTTCCGAAAAGTATTTAATTCAGTGCCACATCTATGCTTACTATCAAAACTACCATCGTATAGGATACGAAGCGAAATTTGTGACTATATTGAGGACTTTTTGGTAGGGAGGAAGTCATCTTGGATGCCGAGTGGAAATAGCATCGAGTGTGCCCCTGGGAAGTGTGTTGGGAGCGCTGTTGTTAATGTTATACAGTAATGACCTTGCAGGCAATGTTTTAGCAACCTGAGCGTTTTCAACGACGTAATTGTGTATAATGAGTTACCGTCTGGAAAAATCTACACAAATATTCAGTTGGATCTGATAAATTTCAGAGTGACGCAAAGATGGACAATTTGCTTTAAATGTCCAGAACTGTAAAATTGTGCACTTCACAAAACGAAAACAACGTGGTATCCTACGATCACAATGTCAACGAGTCACATCTGGAATCGGTAAACTCATACAGATAACTGGGAGTAACAAATTGTAGGGGCTGAGATAGAACGATAACATAGGCTCAGTCATAGGTAAAGCAGGGGCAAACTTCGGTTCGTCGGAAGGATACTAGAGAAATGCAATCAGTGTACAAAAGTATGTATCAAAATGGAACACCTACAGCCGTCCTTACGACGTCATTTATTATATTGCTAGCAGTTTCGGTGCTTCAGTGCACCATGTTAAGGCCTTAGTTGACGCTGAGGGGGTTGATAGTTGAAAGGTGGAGAGACAACATCGCTGTTACACGTAGTCTCGGAAAACCAGTTATAGAGGTTGGCCAATGATGAATCGTGTATACGGATGGTGTTAACCCCTCCAGCGTCAGCTAAGGCCTCAAAATGGTGCATTGAAGCACCGAAACTGCTAACCATATAGTAAATGACATCGTAAGGACTGCTGGAGGTGTTTCATTTTATTACGTAAGTGATCGGTCGAAGTCTCCCAGACCTCCAATCACAAGTATGGACATACAAAAGTATCGTGTAATCCTTCATAGAATATTGCTCAAGTGTGTGGAATCCATGCCAGACAGGACTAAGAGGGGATATTCAACAAAAAAGAGAAAGACAGCACTAATGGTCACAGGTTTGTTTGAACAGCGAGAGAGTGTGACGGAGATGCTGATTAAACTCAACTGACAGACGCTTGAAGAAATAAACTATCCCGAGGAAGCCTAGTTAGTAAGTTTCAAGAACCAGCTTTAAATGATGGATTAATCTAGGAGTATACTACAACCCTCTGCATATTGCTCCCGTACAGGTCGCGAGCGCAAGTTTAGACTAATTACAGCAATCACAGAGGCATTTACCGTAAGCAATAATTTTTCCCGCATTCCATACGTGAATGGAATGTGAACAACCATTAATAACTGGTACTATGCCACGCACTTCACAGTGGTTCGCGCAGCATGTACATGTAGAATTACTATTATAAAGAAAACTCCCTTCATGTTTTGATCCATATCATTATCTTCTGGCTCATAGGTGTTTAAGATGAGCGAACCAAGAACTGTACACCCAAATAAAGATGATCTCGGATGTCGTCAGCAAAAGAAGGACTATGGTCTTCAGACGCAACGTTAGAATGGACCAGAGAACGTTGACACCATAGGTATTGAAGAGTCTTGTGAACAAGAGAACCAAAGTATGCTGGATCAAAGAGCTACAAAGGAATGTGGATGAAACAGGAGTACAGAAGACAGAGATTTACAAAAGAATAACTGTAAAATGAAAAACTTCTGCTGCCATAGGTTTCCAAGACAGAACCAATCCAGGAACTAAAAAAAAAAAAATAATGGAGGGAAGAGCAATAAGCTTACAGAGTGTAACAATTAGAAAATATTGGAGAAGTATAAAGATCAGAAGAAAATAAGCTGATCCTAACATTAACATGATCCTCACTTGGCTGAAACGAAGAGAACAAGAAAGTGTGGTTCTAAAACGATTCAGTCACCACCTTAAATTATTTGTGAAAGTAATCTCCACATCATTATTTAATTTACATTTTTCTTCTTCTTATTCACTCCAAAGAGTAGGCTTATGGCCTATTTCGTCTTCAAAACAGACTCCTTTTCCTCGATCGTCTTGTGTCTCTCTTTCCCACAGGTCTATAATCCGTTACATGAGTGACTATCATTTCTGTCTCCATTCCTTCAATATGCTTCTCTTATTTTGTCATCCCTTTTTTATTCTTTCATTCTTGCAAAGTATATTTTTCTTCTTATTTCAGAATTCTTTATTTTATCTCTCAGGGTGTATCCTTTTACATTTCATAAAAATTTCATTTCATCTGACTTCTTTGGTCTTCCTTAATTACTGTCCAGGTCTCAGTTCGGAGTGTGAGCATAGGCGTTGCCATTACTCTGTGCAGTCTTCTATTTGTGTCTTTCGTAGTTTTATTGGTTAACGTTCTCTGTATAGGGCTACAAACCATTTGAAACTCATTTAATTTACTGCGGGTGTCATTATCATATTCATGACTTACGTCACAACCTAATAGCTGAAAGTGAGATATCTGTCCAATTGATTTTCCATTTAGCATTATTTTAGAGCGTATTGGGTATTTTTGTTTAAAATCCATAATCTTGGTTTTATTTTTGGTATTTCGAATTTGTAGAACTTACCTATTGAGTCCTAGCAAACTGTAAATCGTTTTCCGTCTGTGGTAAATTAATTTGTTCATCAGCAAAAGTAGAGTATTTAAATGTTGTTTTTAGGAATTAATTTCTTTCCTAGGTTAACTTTTTGCGTACATTGTATAACAATGTCATATATATATATATATATATATATATATATATATATATATATATATGTGTGTGTGTGTGTGTGTGTGTGTATGTATAATATAAAGGATATTTGCTATTCACCAAACAGCGGAGATGCTGAGCCGTAGATAGGAACAACAAAAAGATTGTCAAACAAAGATTTCGGCCAAACAGGCCTCCATCAGAATAGACAACATACACACGCTCAAGCAAACACAACTACACACACATAACCACAGTCTCTGGGTGCCAAGGCCAAACTTGCCTTGGCAGCTGCATACTGTGGTCATGTGTGTGTAGCTGTGTTTGCTTGAGCGTGTGTGTGTGTGTGTGTGTGTGTGTGTGTGTGTGTGTGTGTGTGTTGTCTATTCTGATGGAGGTCTGTTTGGCCGAAAGCTTTGTTTGACAGTATTTTTGTTCTGTCTGTCTACGACTCAGCATCTTAGCTATATGGTGAGTAGCAAGTATTCTTTTCATAATATTGTCATTATTCCATCCTGGATTTTCTATTATGTATAGGTCCTGTTTTCTCTTTGTCTGCATTAATGAAAGTATGGTTATTTAAATAACAACTTTTTATCACGTATATTACATTTTTAGCATAACCTTGTCTTTCCACTATACTCGACAGAATATACCTATTCACTCTATCGATGGTTTTTCATAACATACAAATGCAATATGAGTCTCCTGATAATGTTCTCATTTCTTTTCAATTATCTGCCGCACTGCTGCGATATTTTCGGTATACGATCTTCCTTTAATAAAACCATTTTTCCCCTCCAATAAGAGGGTGTCAGCTGTTCTTCCCAGTCTCTTATTAGTTATTCGTGCATATAATTTATAGCCAGTGCTCAACAGATTAATTTCTCTATAGTGTGCACAAGCATTTCTAGTTCCCTCTTTATACAGTGATATAACTTCCTCCAGTCTCCCAAAAGCCAGGTGTCACCTTCCGTTTTCAGCATTCATTTAATAAATACAATAGCTTCAGTTCTAACATTAATCCACCCTATTTAACGAGTTCTGCGCTAATATTACCGTGTCCTGCTAATTTTCTATTCTTAATCTGCTTTAATGTTTCTTGTATCTTTCTAGTGTAATGTTGTCTCATTCGCATATTTCATCATCTAGTTCTTTGTCGTGGTCTGTTTTCATTAGTTCAACTTTATCATTGCTTTCTGCCCATGAACCCTGACAGTGTTTTATCGAAGGTTCTAGGTCTATTACATGCAACAGTGAAGAATTTATTCCCTGCGTGATTAGTTCTTTCAGGAGTTTATAAGCCACCTCTTGTCTATCATTTAGATCATTTTCAGTGGTTGTTACCGTTCTGTCCAGGATTCTCGATAAGCTTCTCTCACTATTTTCTTAGCATAGTTACGTTTTACTCATGATGCGCTTTCGTTTTCTCTGTGCTATTCTGTATATTTATAAAATGTAACCTTTTCTCTCTCTGTAACAGAATTTGCTATATTTCCATTCCATACTTTGAAACTTTCTGCTCCTAAATTTCTTTTCTTTCCTATGCCACCGTTGCCGCTTGGATCATACATGATTTTCCGATTATGTATTTGTTGTTAAGTATTTTATGTAATTTTATTTTGTAAGTAATGCATGAGTCGCTGCTGAAATAGATGTCTTACATTGTTTTCTCAAGGAGGACAGGCTTTGAGAACATCGTCTTTGGGTTTACTCCTCGTAAAGCATTTTTTCCTTCAAGTAATCAGGTTTGCCTTGGCAATCACCAGAAATGATCTGACTCTATGTCACTATCTCGGTGTACTCTCACGTCTCGCACTAGTCCTCCGACATTTCGCTTCTCTATGACATTGTCAACAACCGATCTATTGCAAAATCACCGATCTATTGCAAAATCAAAGTGAATTTATGAATTTCCTTCTTTCTGAAGAAACTATTGGTACCTGTCACTTCGTTATATGTTATGAAGTGACGAAAATCGTGTCCATTGTCACTTATGACCTGCTCTCCAAAAGTTCTTATTGTTCCAGATATCGGCAAATTTCCTGCATATAGATTAAGATATCCAATTGTAATCAGATAACCTTTCTTTCTTGGTCTATTTGCTTTTGAAGGTCATCATAGAATACTTCAGTTCCTTCTCTTCTTCCTTCTTTAGGGACATATACACCTTTATAGTGAGATAGTCTCAACTGTTTGCCTTACTGACACTATTCTTTCCTTTATGACGGTATAGCTGCGAATCTTGTTCCTCCATTAATTGTCAATTAAGATTGATACTCCTCAATTCGCTCTAGTTGTTGGACCCATTATTACTGCCATAATTATGTTTCTGGCCTTTAACTCATTGATTAGTTGTTCTTTTTGCTCCGGTGCTCATACATTCCAAGTTCTTATTTTTATCTTACCCGAGATTTCATACCATTTGCCCTTGTCATTGTTTGGTTGTTTCCTTTGAGATCCGTCAGGCTTTCTTTGGTGAAGCTTCACGTTTGTCCTGTAGCAGAATACCACCATGTTGCTAGGATAATCAGGTGGTGAGGCTGCCACCTTGGCATCTCCTGTTCTGTTTTCTGTCGGGGTTTACTCCCGCAGCCGAAGGTCATTAATTTCTAACACTTATTACATATTCACGGTTGTCTTCATTATCGTCATTAACATAATCATCAAGCATCTGACATTCAGTACATATTTCCATACGTTGCAGTTTTCAGAGATACACATCCACGCTGTTCCTGGGATATGTCTAAGTCCGACTTACCTTCACTTAGATCGTTGTTCGGTCTTTTCGAATTTATGAGAACCTGCACACATCAAAAAAAGTTTGCATCACTCCGGTTCCCAGAACTCCTGAAGATAGACGTTGACTGTGGATATTGTATCACAGACACAGTCCCTTTGACTGTTCATAGATGTCACTAAACCCGCCCAAATATATAAACAACCATACATGAGCAGCGCCTATTAGACGGAGGTGGTCCGACAGCCGATCGGTCACAGTCATTCCACCAGGAAAGAGGTACACGGCTCGTGCTGTCTGTAGTTCGACCATGCCTGTACGGTCAACATCGCGGTTCGGTCGCGTCCGCATTGTTACTTTGTGCCAGGAAGGGCTCTCAAAAAGGGAAGTGCCAGGCGTCTCGGAGTGAACCAAAGCGATGTTGTTCGGACATGGAGGAGATACAGAGAGACAGGAACAGTCAATGACATGCCTTGCTCAGGCCGCCCAGGTGCTACTACTCTAATGGATGATCGGTACCTACGGATTATGGCTCGGAGGAACCCTCACAGCACTGCCACCATCTTGAATAACGCTTTTCGTGCAGCCACAGGAAGTCGTGTTACGACTCAAACTGTGCGCAATAGGCTGTATGATGTGCAACTTCACTCCCGACGTCCACGGCGTGGTCAATCTTTGTAAGCACTCTAACATGCAGCGCGGTACAGTTGGGCCCAACAACATGTCGAATGGACCGCTCAGGATTGGCGTCACGTTCCCTTCACCTATGAGTGTCGCATATGCCTTCAACCAGACAATCATCGGAGACGTGTTTGGAGGCAACCCAGTCAGGCTGAATACCTTAGACACACTGTCCAGCGAGTGCAGCAAGGTGCAGGTTTCCAGCTCTTTTGGGGTGGCATTATGTGGGGCTGAGGTACGCCGCTGGTGGTCATGGAAGGCGCCGTAACTGCTGTACGATACGTGAATGCCACCCTCCAACCGACAGTGCAACCATATCGGCAGCATGTTGGCGAGGCATTCGTCTTCATGGACGACAATTCGTGCCCCCATCTTGCACATCTTGTGAATGACTTCTTTCAGGGTAACGACATCGCTCGACTAGAGTGGCCAGCATGTTCTCCAGACATGAACCCTATCGAACATGCCTGGGCTAGACTGAATAGAGCTGTTTATGGACGATGAGACTCACCAACCACTCTGAGGGATCTACGACGAATCGCCGTTGAGCAGTGGGACAATCTGGACCAACAGTGCCTTGATGAACTTGTGGATAGTATTCCACGACGAATACAGGCATGCATCACTGCAAGAGGACGTGCTGCTGGCTATTAGAGGTACCGGTGTCTACAGCAATCTGGACCACCACCTCTGAAGCTCTTGCTGTATGGTGGTACAAAACGCAAAGTGTGGTTTTCATGAGCAATAAAAAAGGACAGAAATGATGTTTATGTTGATCTCTATTCCAATCTTCGGTACAGGTTACGGAACTCTCGGGACTGAGGTGATGCAAAACTTTTTTTAATGTGTGTAGTACAGCACTTTCTTGGTTCATGTACCATCAATTCGGCTAGCTATGTGTCGTATGCATGTGCATCCACCGCCACTTCATTTTCACTGCAGCCATAAATAGGTCTACTCCAGCCCGTTTGTTGTCGTGATGGAGCACTCTACTCTGGACCTTGTGATCATAGTTTCAGCGCCGGATAAGAGTGGAGACTTTTTCTTCGTTCCAGTCCCTGCAGGATGGCCCCAGATTCACACAACCTAACATTAAATGAGAGTCTTGGATCCTTCCTGGGGGTAAACAAAGTCGCGGCGATGTATCAGCCGCCCTGCCCCTCCTAGCGCCGAGGCGAAGAAAAGCTGCTCCACCTGCAGCCAGGCCAATAGCCTGGTCACAGTTTTTCACCACAGTCCTTACCATTTCCTTTACCTTTAGCTCCAGACGGTTTCTTGGTTTACAATTTTCCTTGTCTCTCCATTACTACGTAATTGCATCTGACGTTCATTTCTCTCTGCCACAAATCGTAAATCGTAGCGTACACTGATTTTACACTTTCTGAACCTTTGCTTTGAAAACACTGACTTGTTTACCACAATCATTACAGATCTTTATTTGTTTTCCGTTGATTTCAAATGGCTCAAATGGCTCTGAGCACTATGGGACTTAACATCTTAGGTCATCAGTCCCCTAGAACTTAGAACTAGTTAAACCTAACTAACCTAAGGACATCACACACATCCATGCCCGAGGCAGGATTCGAACCTGCGACCGTAGCAGTCGCGCGGTTCCGGACTGCGCGCCTAGAACCGCGAAACCACTGCGGCCGGCTCCGTTGATTTACTTAACTATCCATGCAGTAACAGTAGTCAGCACTTAAGATTAATAAATTCTACAAGCAGCTGTTCTCTTGAGTTGAAAAATTGCCAGCTAAATGCCTGTGTTCTAAGACTATTTTCTTGGACTTCGTGACTACAACGCACTGAAAATAGAATTTTACGAAACAGAACTGGCAACAACTTGGCAAAAGAATGGTTTGCAAGAATCCATAACTCTCAGAAAAACCCTATCAGCTCTATTATCAAGTGTGAAAGAGGATTTTCTGTTATAATAGCAACAATAACAAAAACGAGGAACGCAATGATCTTGGAGCATCAGTAACGACTACCGCATGCCAAGATCAAACCAAGTATAAAATCAGTATTAACCTTCTTTTCCAAGAGTATTTTTTTTGTGTGTCATCAGTCTTGCTACTGGTTTGGAGCAGCGCGCCACGAATTCCTCTCTTGTGCCAACCTCTTCATCTCAGAGTAGCACTTGCAACGTTTTTGGACTTCCTTACCTCATCGATCAACCGAAATATTTCTTCTGTTACTCACAGTTTCCTCGCAGTTACCTTCTTTGCACCTCTGTTTTTGTTTCCAAATTCTGCGAGCATCTTTTTGAAGATGTCTATTGTTCTTCAACTGTGCTGCATACTGAGCTACTTTTTATTGCAGTAGCTGCAGTATCTTCAAGGATATCTAGTCATGTCCGAATTCTTTGCGTTCTGTTTGTTCCTCACTAATCTCTTAAACTCAGGTTATTCTTTATCATTGCTACATTACTATCTGAGTCTATATCTGCTCCTGGGTGCACCTTACAATACAGTATTTGATTTCGGAATCTCTATCTGACCATGATGTAATCTACCCCAAATCTTCCATATATCCCGGGCTTTTCACCTCTGCCTCTGTGGATTCTTGGACAGGGTATTCGCTATTACTAGCTGAAATTTATTGCAGAACACAGTCTTTCCCCTCTCTCAGTATGTTTACAATCGTTTAAAACCAAATATGTTTCAAGTAATCTTATTGAGAATGACCAATATTTTTTGTGTCATCTGTTCTTTTTTGTCTGTCCATTCGCTCTTTCATAAGCTCTAGATGAACATAATATTAGTTTTCAATTACCTGCATTTCACTGTTTTGCATTTCATTGTGCGCCTTCATCAAGTCAGCTGCTGTATACGACAAGAAAGTTTATGTCAAATTAAATTCAAATTTGTGGCAAGTAGTTAAATGAAAACTTATATTGTGTTCTGACCACAATAAATTTTAAGCTCTGTTCCCGTTCTTGCAGAAAATAATGACATAAAGAGGATCTGCCTTCTTACAAGAACACAGTTCTTGTTTTGTTTGATTCCCAAATAAGTTTCACCACACTTATAGCATCCTCAATGAGTTTTCTTCCTTTAATTGTTTATGATATAAATATTTACAAACAACAACAACTGCTTCAGTAATGCACAACAGATCTAACCATCCCACAGCACACAAGGCAGCCTCAAATACTCCTACACAGACTGAACAGAATTATATTGGCTAAAGATAGCTGCACACTGGAACTAAATATTATCTGACCGAGAGCCTCAGAAAGAGGTTACAAAGTAAACACTAGATAAATTTAACCAAAAAATAAAAACACAACTCACACGAAATACACACAGCGTGTTACAACACAACACACCAGTGGAAGAAGGTGGGGTAAGTCTGTGCGATGCTAAGACTGCGCAACGCCTGTATCTCAGTTTAAATAATCCAGCAGTTGGTTATTCCGCGTGGCACGAAACACCTTCTGTGCCTGACACTGCGTTGCTGAAGTTTGGCTGTTGTCCTCGCACTGACTGCTACACAACGTGGCAAGAACTGTTTTACGTAATGTTCATACAAAGTATTGTGTTGCAAAATTACGCTGTAACCCCAGCACTAAGAAACTTATGAAGTTTAACTTTATACCATCGTGTACTACGATCTATTGTCAGTCTTAATATATTAACACATCGACATCCCTCCTTTTCCATGAGCAAATGAAAATTGTAGTCGATTAATATGGGGTAAGTTTACACGTTTCTGACTGTGTAAAACTATGCACTGTGTAATCTTACCCCACGCGTTAAAATCATCCGCATTAAAAAAAATAGGAAGCTAAAGATTTTTATGAACTTTACAGGTGGATACTACACACTGATAGCAGTATTCAAAGAGACCTTTTCTTTTCTATTTTATCAAATACAACAGGAAACTGAACGGAAGGCATGCACTCCAGATATGAAAGAAGCTGTAAAAATGGGCCTGAAAGATGGAAAGTCTAAACGACAAGTAGCGAGGGAGTTTGGAATAAGTGAAGTTGACCTCAGAAATCGCCTTAAAGGGATAAGAGACCATTCCAGGAATACTTTCATGCATGTATAGGCCTATGTATAAGGGACTGTCACCAGCGTAAAGACAAGGTTATAATTGATACTTCTACCCCTATTTTTTCAGGTTTTGGGGGTTAAACGAACTTTGAAGAGTCAGAAGAACATCTAATTATGAGCAGAAACTCGTAGAACACTGTCGGTATTTGGGCAGATAATATTATGGTAAGATAACAAAAGATTTTAAAAGATTAGTTTGTGATTACTCTAAGATGAATAAATAAAGACTAAATTTGACGAAAACACCAAGATGGGCAGAAATGTTTGGACTTATGAGTGCATGCAGAGACAAAAACCTCAGCCTTCCGATTCCGCAGAAAATTCTAAGATAAAAGAGGGATGGGATTCAGCAAACGAACATCGTCTCTGATAATCTTTCGACGACAGTGGAGAGCTATAAAGTTGAACCTAATCGCATATTTAACATAGGTGAGTCGGAGATTACAAGACTATCTAACAAAGTTTGGAAACTGATTACAGCATGCGGCAAGGAACACACAGACAAAAATTGCATCTGGAGAAAGAAGTCAATTGATGACGGTTGTATGTTGCATGTGACTGGGGGAAAGTTACATTCCTCCGGGAACAAAGGAGAGTTTGACAAATAGCGCCGCTCCTGGGGTACTAATGACGTGTTCGAGCACATGATACATCGCGTCAGATCTGCATCTCACTTGGTTACTTAATTTTAAGAAACATACACAGCCAACACAAGAAAACCCAGTTTTATAAATATTGTGACAATAATTTGTCACATTTGGGTCTGAATGCCGTCCTTTATTGTAGGAACCACAACGTTCATGGGATTACCTTTCCTCCACAAAGCAGTCACAAACTGCTGCCAGTGGATAGCTGCTTTTTTAGGTGGTTGAAGGACTTTTCTCCACAAGAATACGGCCAGTGGCTCATTAACCACCCTGAATATGTAATTACGCAATAATTTATTGCCGAATTATTAGGAACTGGTTATCAAAGGACGCCACTATAACATAGGCAAGAAAGGCGTTCAAGACGGGCGGCATTTATCCAATCGATCGTCACATATTACCGGAGAAAGATTTACTGTCTTCGACTGTTACAGTTTAAACTGGATCTCTCCAGAGCCATAGTTCACAAGTATCTACAAATGGACCAAAACCAGGACCAAGTACCTACGTCTCCCCAAAAGAAATAATTCCTTTGTCAAGAAGAAAAGATTGTCAAAAAAGACAGAAAAAAAGAGAAAAAGTCAGAAATGCTATCTGGGACCCTATTCAAGAAGCAACTGGAATTCCAATTAAACGAACAACAAAGAAAGAAAACAAAGAGGGAACTGTTTGATTCCGATCAAGTAAGCAAGAAGTCAGCAAAGCAAAACTTAAATACGGCGATGGGAAACCCATAAACTTTCCACTGCCCGAGCTGTACTGAAAAGTACAGAAGACTGGACGCAACGCCTAAAGTGCAAGGAGCTGTGGCACGAATCCTGCTCTTGTTACCGAGGTTGTGGGCACTTAATCTGTGATCTCTGCTAAACAGCATTTCCTTTGATTGAAATGTTTATTCACGAGCTCTAGAATCATCCACTGAATCAAATCTTCTGTTAACAGTACCTATTAGATGCGGAGATGCAAGGAACTGTATGTATATGTATGCTGTAAATTAAATAAAGAAAATCAACTGAATGACATGTGTGTTGGTCTCATTTTAATACTAAACGCAGATTTACGCCACTACAAACGCTCTTCCACGCCGCAGTTGGGTAAGACTACTCATTTCCATTACTTTTTTTTGAAACTTCCTGGCAGATTAAAACTGTGTGCCAGACCGAGACTCGAACTCGGGACCTTTGCCTTTCGCGGGCAAGTGCTCTACCATCTGAGCCACCGAAGCACGACTCACAGCACTCACAGCTTTACTTCTGCCAGTACCTCGTGTAAGTGTGTATTAGAGTTCAAACGTGAAATATTACTATCGGACTGTGTTATATAATAGGGGAAAGACAGATGAAATTCCAATTGAAATATAATTACGGTTTGTGAACTAACTAGAGTAACTGATCATTAACTGCGCAGTCTTGCCGCACCATACTTTAATGATCACACAGCAGAGAACACACAAAGGACACAAGTTGGAGAACCCGTGAACAACAGAAAATCACGGCACCCACTGACGATTGACAACAGCCCACAGAATAGGAAACATTGTGAGAAAACAGGGAACATATGTGGCATACAGAACAAACAATACACTATAGAAAATGTTAAAAACTGCCAACATCAAAGCAGGTATATACCAGATAACCTGCCAAGATTTTGATTCAGTGTATGTTGGAGAGACAACTAGAAAATTCATAATAAGATGCTATGAACATTCAAGAGCATTACAAAGCGACAGCACATACTCCGCATTTGCAGAACCTCACTGAAAACAACCACAAACCTAGTGGCACAGAGACAGACCCTCCAGTTATTAAAACACAATAATCATCTGTACGACTTATTAACAATTGAAGAAAAGGACCACATCCTAGAAGCTATAACACGGGACTAAAATGCCATCAATGATTGAACACTACTCTGAAACATAACATCATTCAATACTTTGAATGAACTATCAAAGCCACACACAGAAGAATGAAAACAAATCAAAGCAAATCCAGGCTTTGCGGACGTCAATCGAAAACAAAACAGAGGAACAAACGACTGTCAAAATCGTATCTGAAACACAAACAGTGCAGTGAAAAGCGTTCTACACCACAGCATTCTGCCATAACATTCGGAACGCACCAATGAATAGGAGAAAACGTAAATAAACACTGTTAAAAATACACGACGCAATCTATAAATAACAAACCACACCAAACAGTTTTCCAAGTCAAAGTTTTAAATATAAAAGTGACAACAAAAGTATATTTTGTAGGAAAACGAAAACCAAGTACAACTCAGCACAAATAAAATACAGCAGCATAAGCGTCAGGAGGGGGCATATGTCACTATTTTACCCGAATGTAGACTTGAAAATTCGTATTCTAAACAAAAACTCAATTCAGAGTTGTCCTAACGTCCGTGTGTTATAAATGACTTGGTGTATTAATTTATACTTGTGACTAATTACTGTTGGCAGCCAGAAGGCGGACATAATGACCAAAACGTAAAGTAAATATATGATCTAAACAACAACAAACTATGATGTCTACAGGCTCCTAAGATACATAAAATTTTTGCACGTATGTTTCAGAAAAGGAAAAAAAAACAGCTTCTGAGGATGCCACAACGTTCGTGAAACTTGTTTGGGGATAAAACAAAACAAAGGTGTATTCTTGCAGGAAACCGGTTAGTTAGTACTTACAAAAGTGCAATTGGGGAAACATAAGAAACCAATGATGTTGCCGAGTACGATAGGTGTCACAAGTTTAGTCGAAAAGAATAAGAAACTTTCAGTTGCGAAAGGGGGATAGCATTTATTTTTATCTGCATGATATACATGATTGATGTCGCAACTGAGAAAGAATAGCTGCAAATACTAAAAATATAAAAAAATAACAAGATATAAGACGTACCAAGAAGCCTCACTGACTCTTTATTACTTGATTTAACAAAAATAAATATAACAAAATCGCGTGTTTTAATTGTTTCACCATTAACTTCATTTTATCCTTCTTCTAAAACAAAAAGAGGAATATTATCGTTTGAACAATAATTTTAGTTCGTCTTTAAACTGCATTGACTGGCGCCGGCCGGTGTGGCCGTGCGGTTCTAGGCGCTTCAGTCTGGAACCGTGTGACCGCTACTGTCGCAGGTTCGAATCCTGCCTCGGGCATGGATGTGTGTGATGTCCTTAGGTTAGTTAGGTTTAAGTAGTTCTAAGTTCTAGGGGACTGATGACCATAGATGTTAAGTCCCATAGTGCTCAGAGCCATTTGTACAATTTTTTTTTTTTTGCATTGACTGGCACCTGTTCCCTTTCAGCGGTAATGCCCAAGAAAGGTTGAGAGCCTTTGGGCTATACGCGTGCGTCTTAATCTTCCAGGCACTCTTTCATCATGACAACCACATGCGGTCGAGCGTTATCAGCCATAAGATGAGACCCTCGTTCTCCTGCGCTACCAAAATGATTCACATACTGCTGCAAGACGTCGTACCTGTTGATCACAACCATCGCAGTACCACATGGAAACACATACAGTGACGTGATTAATTCTGTTATATTGCCTTATACGAGAATAGTGGGGTACGTGGGATACTTGACACCGGATGAACCAATGGCCACAACTAAGTTTCATGCTACTTCGCCACACGTCGGTGAACAAGACATTTTCCGACTACTCCTGGGTCCCGTCACAGTTGGAAAGGCACAATATTAGTCAAGCCGTGCGGTGCCTTTGTGTGAGGAGAATGTTTCTGGCAGGTCGCCCAGCATAGCGGAAAACAGTGTTCTGCGAAATTTGTGACACCGTCGATGTCACAAAGTCTCCAGCCAGAGCAGGTACTGCAACAGTTCGGTACTTTCAGCCACTTCACGCCGCTGACAGTAGATTGAGGCTCATGGTTACCTACCCGTACTGTCACTGAAAGGTTTCTCCTTCCCCATCAATGTGAAAAATTCTCAGCCTCGGGATGTTTTCACGCTGATTGTGGCTGGCTTCCAATCTGCTACTGATCTGGCTGTAAGCAAGGTCATCGGAACGAGTTCGCTATGTCATATCTCTTCATTAAATCTAGGCACAACACTGGTGTGTAATAGGAGAGAAGACCGGATCTAGTTGGCACAGATTTTGGCTTTCGATTTTTATATTGTTTTATGAAACACTTTGAGAGATTCATTCGTTAAATATGTGTTTAGGTTACCGCAAAAACACTTTTCCTAAAAGCTTGCGACTGCGTCAACTAACCCCAGTCGTTGTGCTAGTTGCACACTCCTAGGGGTGAGCTGGCATAAGCTAGTATGCAAACGGATACTTAAGCAGAACACAGCAATTTTCGAGGAAAAAAAATTATTTTATGAAAGCTACGGGTAACTTCCTTTTCGAAGAATAATTTGTTGAAAAAGAAAGTTCCTCCTAAAAAATAAAACCTGAACAAAAATAAGTCGTCATTAAATGTATGAACACCACTATGAATTTAAATGTATGAACAAACAATGAATTCTTCAAGAAAAATAAATTCCGCTTATTATTACAGCTGCCTGTCATTCCTCAAACAGAATTAGTTCAATGTTTTAAAAGTACCACAAATGTACTAGTTGAACACTCATTTATTAGAACAGGTGAGTTCAATTTTCCGCACAAATTTACTTTGTTAGCATCCAACTGAAGCATCCTTGTCTGGCCATCTCCCGTTTTTCCTCTTTTTGACAACAGTGGGCACAAACAAATCTTGTTGCCATCGGTTTCGACAATCTTACCAGAGTACTGGCGGGTTTGCGACTTAACCAAAACAGAGTCATTTGTTGCAACAACAGCTCGAAAGTAACGTGCTCCTAAAATAGTGTGAACACCTCGAATTATTTTATGAGTATAACATGATGTCATAGGAGAAACGACATAATCTGCTACTAAAAAATCGTCCATAAAATACTTGAAAATGGACTAAGGCCGAAATTGTACAATCGTACAGGAAATAATGAGAATGGCTTCAAGAAATCTTTCAAAAAATTCATCGCAGCTGTGGACCCTATCACATTGGAAATAATAAGATTAAATGAAGTTGCCGTTCCTTTTGTCACAGCAATGGTAGAATTCCGCCTTCCCTTTCGCCTTATTAGCGGTCATCAATTTTTGCGTTCTTATTTCGCAAAATGTTACCTTACAAACTTCTTTAGGCTGTAATCGTTGTTGAATACTAGTAGATTTGCTAGCTATAGTTTTCTTTGCCCATGCTGTTTCTTTTGGTTCGCCCTTAATTGGATTTATACCAACCACGGTTGCTTAGTCGTCAGCACACAGGAAGCGCGTTTGGGGAGACGATGGCTCAATGCCCGCCCTCATGTCTACTTCGACATTCAATAAACCAATTCTCACCAAGACACCACTTTGGATTTGAAGCAGCATCGAGATTTAGATTTTCGGTGATTTCATAAAGTGTTCTACGCAGTGCTGGGATGGTTCCATTGAAGGAGCACAGCTAATTTTCTTCCCCATCCTTCACTAATCTGAGTTTGTCCTTTGCCAGCAATGACCTCGTTGTTGACTGGATGTTAAAGGCTAATCTTCCTTCCTTCTCTCACTTTCATCACTTGCAATTTTGTATTTTAAACTATATAGATTACTGGCCATTAAAACGTGTTACAGACGCGAAATTTAAACGACAGGAAGAAAATGCTGTGATATGCAAATGATTAGCTTTTCAGAGCATTCACACAAGGCTGGCGCCGGTGGCGACACCTACAACGTGCTGACATGAGGAAAGTTTCCAACCGATTTCTTATACACAAACAGCAGTTGGCCGGCGTTGCCTGGTGAAACGTTGTTGTGATGCCTCGTGTAATGCGTACCATCACGTTTCCGACTTTGATAAAGGTCGAATTGTAGCCTATCGCGATTGCGGTTTATCGTATCGCGTCATTGATGCTCGCGTTTGGTCGAGATCCAATGACTGTTAGCAGAATATGGAATCGGTAGGTTCAGGAGGGTAATACGGAACGCCGTGCTGGATCACAATGGCCTCGTATCACTAACAGTCGAGATGACAGGCGTCTTATCCGCATGGCTGTAACTGGTCGTGCAGCCACGTCTCTGAGTCTACAGATGGGGACGTTTGCAAGACAACAACCATCTGCACGAACAGTTCGACGACTTGTGCAGCAGCATGGACTATCAGCTCGGAGACCGTGGCTGCGGTTACCCTTGACGCGGCATCACAGACATGAGCGCCTGCGATGGTGTACTCAACGACGAATCTGGGTCCACGAATGGGAAAACGCTATTTTTTCGGATGAATCCAGGTTCTGTTTACAGCATCATGATGGTCGCATCCATGTTTGGCGACATCGCGGTGAACGCACATTGGAAGCTTGTATCCGCTTGTATTCGCGTATCACCCGGCGTGATGGTATGGGGTGCCATTGGTTACACGTCTCGGTCACCTCTTGTTAGCACTGACGGCACTCTGAACAGTGGACGCAACATTTCAGATGTGTTACAACCCGTGGCTCTACCCTTCATTCGATCCCTGTGAAACCCTACATTTCAGTAGGATAATGCACGACCGCATGTTGCGGGTCCTGTACGGGCCTTTCTGGATACAGAAAATTTTCGACTGCTGTCCTGGGCAGCACATTCTCCAGATCTCTCATCAACTGAAAACGTTTGGTCAGTGGTGGCCTAGGAACTGGCTCGTCAAAATACGCCAGTCACTACTCTTGATGAACTGTGGTATCGCGTTGAAGCTGCATGGGCAGCTGTACCTGTACACACCATCCAAGCTCTGTTTGACTCAATGCCCGGGCGTATCAAGGCCGTTATTAGGGGCAGAGGTGGTTGTTGTGGGTACTTATTTCTCAGGATCTATGCACCCAAATTGCGTGAAAATGTAATCACATGTCAGTTCTCGTATAATATATTTGTCCAATGAATACCCGTTTATCATCTGAATTTCTTCTTGGTGTAGCAATTTTAGTGGCCATTAGTGTAATTCATTACCACTATGCTGAGCTAGATGAATTACTACACTTCTACGAGTCGTTTAGTATATGAAATGATAAAAAATTGCTCTATTGGTAAACTTGATTTCTAACGGCATAACACTCGCCTACTCATGTCTGGGACTTTTCTAGTTCGCTTTTTTTAAAGCGTGCTGAATCCCCGGAAGTTAGATAAAATAGCTCCAGTGACTTTCCATCCTATACCATGATTCTAGGTAAAACTGGGTAAAAAAGCATTTGTGACAGGTGTCTGCTAGTATTTCACATTTAAAACATACTATCCCTGGTTGGACAGCTTTCCTGTTGACACAAAGAGAAGGCTGTCGCAAACACTGGCGAGAGAGGAGAAAAATTATTTGTAGACATTATTTTTAAGTGATTCATTTCTTGATGAAAATAAGGCGAGAGACGCGATCTTCGGTTATTAATAGTATTCATGAAACTTTTTTGTGATTAAATATTAAGCTCAAAACGTCTGCCTTGTTCCGTATTATAAAGAAATGGTTTTCAATCATAATTCGTAGTTATACTGTATATAGCTTAGATATTAACTAACCTTGAGGAAAGGAACCTCTGATACCGTGAGATTTTGTCGACTGAGAGGTTTTTCCCTCAGTCGCATGGAGAATGCCGGGATTTGTAATGAAGAAAACTTAGACGTCTTTCTCTCAACTACCAATTTACATGCAATTAAAAACACTACAGAATTAAATGAGCAAGATATTACCCTAAACAAATGATGTTACAACATAACAAACAACAACTGCTGGCTGAAGAGGGCTGTGCTTTCCTACGGCTTACCATCTCCTTAAAAGATAATAATAATAATAATAATAATAATAATAATAATAATCCCTGGGAGCTGACACTTTCAGTAAGATATCAAAGTAAACATATCTGGGGCTCAATAAGTCGGAGGGTGAAATTAGATCTGTATATCGGACATAATCTAACCGTACCCTACTTACTACAAATTGAAAATTCGTAATTCCATCTAATCATAGATTAGATGAAACTAACTCAAAACTCGTAAGATACGATGAAACATTTCTATAATTCAGAATGCTCCGCCTCTATAACATCTGTTGGCGCACAGGTGAAAAACCAGAAAATGAAGATGAGCTAAGGTTACGTTTCACTGCTTAAAAAGAAGAAGTAAGACAACTAACTACAAAGGAATCAATCTCTTGAATTACAGCCTTCGAAACACTGATGTTTCAATTTTATTAGAGCAGCTTGCAGCCTACCGTAAAGGAAGATCCTGTGCGGCGGTGTTTTCATTCTGGAATAAATTTAATAGAAAATACGAAAATCCAATTTGAAAACACACCTAGCTGTTAACATCTATAAAAAAGCATTTGACAACGTCCACGGAACAAAGCTATGGCCAATAATGGAGAAAAGAGGTACCCAGAACATTAAAAGTATTCCAAGGTTTACAGAAAAACATCGAAATAAGAATAGGTCACGGCAAAGAACTAACACCAGTAATTCAGATAAACCAGGAGTAAGGAAAGGCTGTAATACGTCACCAACACTGTTCATCATATACGTCGACGACCTGGTCCGAGAGTGGGTGACGGAAAGAATCTCTCGAGGTATAAGAACTGGGATAGGAAGATTTCTTAATACGATGCTTTGACGACGACCCGGTAAAACAGAAACAAAAAAAAATAGCGGTCTTAGACGAATACCCCGTAAAGTCTAAGATAATCATCGGTAACATAATAACAGAACAGGTGTCCCGTTTCCAGTGTCTAGAATGTGACATAATTTTTGAGGAATAGGAAGACTGAAATACGAAAATTAACGCCAACATATAAGTTGCACGATAGGAACAACTATAAAGGGTAAAACGAGAAGAGAAAATAGTCGTGGCACTATCCACAGTTCAGTATGGAGTACTAAGCTGGATTTTAAGATCGAAAGACCTAAGACAACTGAAAAATCGGAAATGAAGTACCTTAAATCAGTGAAGGGCAGCACAAGAGAAGACACAACAAGAAAATCAGAAAAAAGGGAAGAACTGGAGGTGCAGCCATTAACTAAAACCAAAATAGGATTGGAAAGTGCATGTACTGCGTGTGTCACATGAGAGAATCCCACGACAAGCTGTGGGATATAATCCTGTTGGAAGTGGGAGTGTAGGAAGGCCAAAGAAGTAATGGTGAAGCCACAACAGACCATAAGGCCTAATATTCATCGTTTTGATTTGCAGCTCCTTGTGTTGGCCGTGTTTGCAATTAAAATTGTTGTACGTGAGGTCCGCCAGTTATGCAAAACACCTTTTTTTCTCAGTACCCAAACATGTTTGGGTACTAATACCAAAACCCATCCACAGCCTATACAGCAAACTGACTGTTTTGTTGGCAGAAGAGCCAACACCGTGTTACGAAAGGAGGCCGAAATGCACGCGTTTTAGCTCACGCAGGCTGGCGTGAGGAGGGAAGAACTATACTGACGTGAGGTCTGGAACATGACAAGGAATGAGAGTTCAGAAAGCGGACATAATTAGTTTGATACTTAACTTTAATCCATTAATGAGGAACGTCGCTCTTGACGGTACATGGTTCACAATATTATCTGTTCGGAAGACATATAGTAACTGAATATGGCGCCTTGCTAGGTCGTAGCAAATGATGTAGCTGAAGGCTATGCTAAACTTTTGTCTCGGCAAATGAGAGCGTATGTAGTCAGTGAACCATCGCTAGCAAAGTCGGCTGTACAACTGGGGCGAATGCTAGGGAGTCTCTCTAGACTAGAACTGCCGTGTGGCGGCGCTCGGTCTGCAATCACTGACAGTGGCGACACGCGGGTCCGACGTATACTAACGGACCGCGGCCGATTTAAAGGCTATCACCTAGCAAGTGTGGTGTCTGGCGGTGACATCACACTTACCATTGAGGAAAACTTCCATATACAGAAGGCAATAGCAGAAGGAAAACAGGTCTTAAAGGAATACACTACACTCTGCAAGGGCACACTATTTAACACATTAAAGGAACTTTACAAATAAAAACAGCACAAACTGATAAAGTCTACACACACACACACACACACAAAGAAAAAATGCAAACAAAATTAAAATTTGGCGCTGATCTCTGGTGAACAAATGAACACTGACTGGGCTGGGACACACGACAAACCACAATCACACTGTGTTTTGGTGAAGTGAAAAGAGTTTTACTACTTATTTGTGGAAAATACTTGTTATAGTTACGTGTGGATCACACCACCTCAGCGTGATGCGGAGAATGGAATTGATTGCCACACAAAAACGTAAGTAAAAACGAATATAGGCGCGAAAACATCGCGACAAAGTTAATTACATCCTAGAAGATAGATTAACTCCCAGCAAAAAACTTTCTCAACAACATAGTTTGGTTGCAGATGACAGGCCACCTGTAGTAATTAACACACAAGTGATCCAGAAAATTTATGCACACCAAATGTAAAGGCATTTACAAATAGAAACGATCTGTTGTTTGAACTGAAGATGCACATAATTTTATAATCATTTAACAAAAATGTTCACATTGCAGAATAAATAAAAACGAAAAGCCACTGATGATGGCTCAGTGGTGCCGAAACATTTTTGGGTACTTAGAAAAAAAACGGTGTTTTGCATAACTGGCGGACCTCACATCCAACAATCATAAGGCCTAATCTTGGGCTGACACAAAAAGAAGAAGAAGAATTACAAATTTAATGTTAAAGAAGTAATATAATAATTGAGGCAAAAGGGAATACAGACGTGTAAAAATGACGTGGACAGAAAGGGCAAAACAGGAATGGCTGCAGGAACGAAATCTTTAGAGTAAAAGTAACTCCGTAAGTATCGCAAGGGAAGTGTTACAGACTATTCACTGTTCTGATGAATAAAGTAGAAAGTTCAGTGAGGTCATCCGCGAACTATGTTGTCGCATATAGGGAAGTCACAGCGCTGGAAATCCTGCTGAGGACTGACGCCTTGCGCAGCGATTGAACGTAAATAGATGTAACGTACTGTCTAGAAATAAACGGAAAGACCCATTAGTCATTCAGAACACGGTTAACGAACAACCGCTGCAAACAGGAAAAACAGAAAAATATCTAATAGTACCCATCCGGAGTGATTTAAAGACAAATGAGCACATAAAACGCATTGTAGGAAAGGCAGATACCTACCGGATTGGATAAATCCTACAGAAATATAATTCACCCAAGCCAGAGTAGGTTACACTATTCTCGTTCGGCTAATCCTTGAGTATTGCTCTGAAGTCTGGTATCAGTGTGTGGTAGCATGAATAAAGAATATCTGTGCCGCTCATCAAGCGGTTCGTCTGGTAAGCGAGGGTGTTACGAAGTTAGTCATCAGACATACACTGAGGTGACAAAAATCATGGGATACTTCCTAATATTGTGTCAGACCTTCTCTTTCCCCGTGTTATGCGGCAACTCGACGAGCCATGCTGCCTCTTATAGCCGTCCTTAATTGTGAGAATGTTGCCGACGCAGGATTTTGTGCACGAACTGAGCTCACAATTATGTACCATAAACATTCGATGGGAGTCATCTTGGGCGATCTGGGTGACCAAATTATTCGCTCGAAATGTCTAGAATGTTCTTCCAAGCAATCGCGAACAATTGTGTCCCGGAGACATGGTGCATTGTCGTCCATAAGAATTCCATCACTGTTTGAGGAATGAAGCCCATGAATGGCTGCGGATGGTGTCCAAGTAGCCGAACATAACAATTTGCAGTCAATAACCGGTTCAGTTGGGCCACAGCACCCAGCTCATTCCACGTAAACACAGCCCATACCATTATGAAGCCACCGCCAGCTTGCACAGTGCCTTGATGGCAACCGACACCCCCGGGATAACAAGGCCGCCCAGCAGTGTTAGTGACGTCACACTAAGCGGGCCATAGCCGACGCAGCAGTCCACGGACACCTCCGTACAGACGCGCCTGATGCTAACGATCTTCTGTCCGTCATACAGAAAGGAGCGAACTATAATTCGAACCAAAGACCAAATTATAAATATTCTTGTAAACAGCATAAAGGTTCATAACGAAATACCGATTACATATACGGGCAGGAAAAAGTTTAATCGATTGAGGAACTTTGCCACTATTTTATAACTGTCAGAACACTATTTAGCTTTAAAACTCGCATACAGGTGGTGACAAATGCCAACTGACAACAGGACTTAACATTTTCCAGCTATTACACTGAAAGTAAATTATCTTAAAAACTGCCATACATAGCAAAACCCTCACAACTTTCGTTTACAATAAGGTAACAAGAGTTCGCTTTATCTCATAAAACACATGACTATTGTGAATTTATTCATATGTTCATGGTGACAGCTCTTTTCAAGAATTTTTACAAGTGTATCCCCAGTATTAAAGAATGGAAACAAAAGATAGATATCAAATATTCTCCTTTTAACATAGACATCACTGAACACAAAATTCTGTCTTGCACTGTGATACTAAGGGACTGCTCTTTCCTTTAAGAAAAGCCTGACAATTTGAAGTTCACTCTGCTATTGAAGATACACTTCTTGAAACAATATTAAAAATGTTATGAAAGGTAAGGAAATGAAAAACAACCAAGTGCATTACATGTAAGAATGTGAGCAAAAGGCCGAGGCTGTCTTTACTTACCATTTTCAATCTCTCTACAGCTTATTTCCTTTTCCACGTAGAAATCACCAACTGCAAGTCTCATTATTGCTGTCTGTTACTAACAAAGTGCTTTTCTATTTAGAAAACCTGACAATTTGATGTTCATTCTGGTACTCAAGATAAACACTTTTCAGAGGAGAATGAGATTTTCACTCTGCAGCGGAGTGTGCGCTGATATGAAACTTCCTGGCAGATTAAAATTGTGTGCCCGACCGAGACTCGAACTCGGGACTTTGCCTTTCGCGGGCAAGTGCTCTACCAACTGAGCTACCGAAGCACGACTCACGGCCGGTACTCACGGCTTTACTTCTGCCAGTACCTCGTCTCCTACCTTCCAAACTTTACAGAAGCTCTCCTGCGAACCTTGCAGAACTAGCACTCCTGAAAGAAAGGATATTGCGGAGACATGGCTTAGCCACAGCCTGGGGGATGTTTCCAGAATGAGATTTTCACTCTGCAGCGGAGTGTGCGCTGCACTTGCCCGCGAAAGGCAAAGTCCCGAGTTCGAGTCTCGGTCGGGCACACAGTTTTAATCTGCCAGGAAGTTTCATATCACCAATTGAAAACGGAAACCACGTGTGTACGTCAGTGAAAAAGATCAATAAAAAGGTGTTAGCATGTGGACGTAATGTGCTGTTCCAGTCTCTTCTGTACCTAAGGTCCATCACCGTTCCCTTTGGATCCCTACGTAATTCGGTGCTCTCCGATACACACGATCGAACAGCGGAGGAGTGGTACTCAAGCGTCAACTTTAGGTAACAATATCTCCGGATGTAATTAACATTTTACAATGCAACAAACGGCACTGATGACGTATTTGTTTATATGTTCAGGTGTGCTAACAAAACTAACGGGGTTCCAATTAAAAAAACGTAGGTTTGTGTTAAAAAACATACTTCCGAACATTTTTTTATGGTTTGTATTAACCAATTACACTAGCCCCTCTCCTCACGTTCGGTCTGTGGAATCGATTCGTCAGTATTTGATGTGGTTTACGAAATATATCCAGCGGTAATGTTAGGTGACTTACCCTGTATAGCAACAGTACTGGAAGCATAGTGAGGTGGTGCTGTGTGGCGCAATGATGTCGTAGCGCTGCTGGCACTAACGTAGCATGCAACGAACATGAGGCTAGTATAGAGTGGACCACACTCATGCTTTTTGACACAGCGTAGGGGAGAGATGCGGGAGACCCGCACCGCTGTACTAGGCAAGACCCTAATGGAGGTAGTTTGCTGTTGCCTTCCTCCGACCGTAATGGGGATGTATGATGATGATAAAGACGACACAATAACACCCAGTCATCGCGGGGCAGGTGAAAAACCCTGACGCCGCCGGGAATCGAACCTGGGACCCCGTGCTCGGGAAGCGGGAACGCTACCGCAAGACCACGAGCTGCGGATACGTGCATGGAAAAGCAAAGAATTAACACTTCACTGCAGTCACACGTCATCTAAAGTGACTTTGTATTCCAGAAATCGCATTTGAATGTATGTTGTTTTTGAGAAGAGTGTTTTATGCCTCATGTAACAAGGAGAAATCTCTACCGGCGTGTTCCGGAGTTCGACAATGGGAGATCATGGCGTACCGAAACATCAGCTTGTCGTTCAGCCCATGTTCGTCGCGTTCGTACAATTTTTCTGCTAATACTGAATCAATGGATTCACGGGGTTCATGCCCAATGCCAATCAGGACTAGCTCATGACTAGCACCCGAAAAGGCAGACATTCTATTTGCTCATTTGTGCAGGATGCTACAGTAAAGCCAAGTACTTTGAGTAAGGAAGGGGATTGTTTGCAGTATGACAAGAATCCACGCAGACAGTGGGACGACTCTGGAGCATCATGGACTGTCAGAACGTCAACCATCGTTGCGGCTTCCGTTGACACAACAGCGGATGGGGGCGCACCGGCATTGGTGTACCCATCGACAAAACTGGATACAGTAGTGGCACCGCGATATCCTTAAGACAAGTACCTGTTCAGCATCATAATGGATGTATGCGTGTGAGGAATGTGAACTTTAACCAGATTGCATTCATAATCGTCATAGAAGCCCAGTATATGGCGTGATGGCAGGGGATGCCACTAGGTATACAAGACGATCACCTCTGTGTCGGTACTCTGGACAGCAGGTGATAAATTTCAGGCGCTTTAAAGTCGCTGCTTGTCTCCTAATTTTCGACGTTTCTGTGACGTTTTCATGACAAACTGTTGTCGCCGCTATCCTGGCCAACCTCGAAACAGGAAGTTTTCGACTATTTCCCAGGCCAGCACGTTCTCCCCTTCAAAACAAATTGTCATGGACTGCTGGGAGACTGATACCTCCTCCCTAACCATGTACTTAGATCGATTATCTCTGGCAAAGAGTTGAAGCAGCACAGAATGAGGTACCTATACCCATCGAAGCTCACCTCACTGCCCAGCCTTTGTTGCTGCCAGTTGTGATATATGACTACAATTACATGTCCAAATCATCTAATGATTTCGTCATTTATTCTTCCTACATCACTGCATACGTGCTAATTCAAAATGTCTTTATTTGTTAGTGATAAAATTTCAATGGCCAGCAATATACAACCACTTTACATGCTTTTGCATTAATGTTAATCCCACTTCAGTCTTACGATTCTGCGCTACATTTCTAACAAATCGCCGAATAATTTTTGTACAGATGGCGTACTGCCACATACTGTCTTCAGGAACTGGAATTTACTGTCGTCAGTGCTGTTACGTTTTCATTTAAAGCGTAAACCCGCTTCTGATTGGGCATAGAGAACATCATTTTGGTATTAAACTGGTCAGTCACATTAATGTGACCACCTGTCAATCACGTGTCGCTCAGGTGATTCTGCAGTGACGGACGTAGGGCGGCGGTAGGCTGTGTCGCTGGCCAGGCAACCGCTCAGTGCGGGGTAATCAGTCGTCAGCGTGTTGTTTACCCGAGTGGCGGGCCATTGTGCTCGCGTGTTCAGCAACGCTTGTGTTCCGTTGCCAACAGCAACACGTGACGCCGGCGTGCAGCTGTTCCGCTCAACTCCCTCTCAATTAAGCTGCCAGATTGTCCTGTCGCGGCTGCGACAGACGGCCCACGTCTGCATAGGGGACAGGGGTGCTTCGTCGTTTGGCGCTGGCGACCCTGCCAGGAATACGGGCTATATAGTCCTAATGCGCGGTGCCTGGCCTCTGAACCTAGACATGAATCTGTGGACAATTCGTCTTAGCAAAAGATTCCTCGTGTAGTCTTCTAGTACCGGTATCACGCGAGACGATTTTTACGAATAACAACATCATGTTTGATTATACCGAAAAAAAAATGTAGATAAGTGCGAGTAGGACTCACGCTTGGAGGATTCCGTACGAACATAATTATGTATGTAGATAATAATAATAATAATAATAATAATAATGATAATTTCATGTGGGTCAGTGACCAGGTTTAAGTCTTTCTATTGGAGGCCACTTCAGCGACTTGCATATCCCTATCCCAGCGATCCAACCAGGGAGAAGGAGATTCTGTACAACATGTTTCTGGCGACTCCGCACATCGTTGAGAGGTGAAAATGACCTCACAGTTTCCTTGCGCGGACTTTAACGCTATGCTAGGTACGACCTGTATACTGATACTGTAGTTGACCTATAGATTTTCTTGAGTGGGTTTTCGAGTATAAAAATATGTGAAACATGCGGCTGTATCTTTTGACTGCATGCTAATAGGAACTTAAATTGTTTACATTGTCAAGGGACCTTAGAATGGTTCAAATGACTGAGTACTATGGGACTTAACATCTGAGGTCATCAGTCCCCTAGAACTTAGAACTACTTAAACCTAACTAACCTAAGAACATCACACACATTCATGCCCGAGGCAGGATTCGAACCTGTGACTGTAGCGGTCGCGCGGTTCCGGAAGGGGACCGTAGACCTTGATATAAATTTCAATTTAATATGTCTTATGTCTGTGATCTCAACAGGCAGGCAGACAGGCAGCAAATGGGGAAAAATATTTTATGTCATATAACTATAAATTAACAACTTTCGGATTTTTTTCCTTTACTTGTACTGTGAAAACTTGCATCTTACCAAATTTCGTGTTTCTAGGTCAACAGCAAGCCACTTCTAGGTATTCGTCTGTGAGTTTTCGAGTATCAAAATACATGAGCGTATCTTTTGACTGCACTGACTTAGAATGTTAAATTACTCACATCACCAAGGGGCAATAGAATTTAGTGTAGGACATAAACTGCATCTTGATACCTCTACCCGTTCCTGAGATAAAGGAGTTTTAACCTTCGGACAGATGGACAGAAGCATAACGAAATTCTAAACCAATAAAGGTACTGCTTTCACTCATTGAGGTACGGTATCCTGAAAAGGAGAAATAATTGTGCTTTTGGTTCGATGCACGGGAGTCTCTCCTAAGCCGTTTGCACACTGACATAGTACTAACTGCAGAGTTGCGCGAGTTGTTTCGCAAACAAAGACACGTTTCGAACTGATAATTACTTACTCTGAATCGTCATGCAAATACAAAGTTTTACGTTCTGATACAAATTTGCGATCCTTTTCGAAATTCATATGGATTAAAAATGTTATCGCTGACGTTATACCTAGCAAAATTGACCAATATTACTTGAAACATAAAAAATGAAAATAAGGTTTAACCAGTGAGGTTGGGAAGAGGAAACAAAAATACTGAAATAAACTTGCAGATACATTTTCCATATTTTCAGGAAATATGACATCTGCTGTAACACAAATTAATCTTTTAGAACAGAGAGCCAGTAATAACAGCTTCAGAATTTACGCAAAAAAATTAGCAAATAATAAAAATTTCCAAAATTTTTGAAAGCAGATATCAGCCAAACAGAAAGGTAAAAAATTTAAATATTGTTAGGAGGTAATCCAAGGAAATTGTCTGAAAATAGCTGCTACAGACGAAAGAATCTAGAAAATGGCAAGGGTATGTGGTATAAGTAAAGGTGTTTACGGTAAAAAAAAAATTCTTGTCTACAAATAAATAAAAGCGTTGCTGTAGAGGACTAAATTCAGAATGTCTATATGCATGCGAAAATCTAGCATTAAACAATTCAGATAAATTACAAATACTAGAAAGGCAAATCGTTACGAAAATATACTGCCGGAAAAAATATTAGCACACCTGGAAAGACGACGTCTATTTTGATCTGACGATGGCATATGCCACCCGAGGGATAGTGCATGCGCTGGTAACACTTTCAAGACTGTCCGCTAATAGATAGAGCAGTGGCGTAGCGACCATAGAGCTGTCTATGTCTACCCTTTAATAGCGAATGCTCATAGTCAGAAGGTTCAGCGTGGTGCAAACGTGTGAAACAAGCAGGCAACGACATCTACATCTACATCCATACTCCGCAAGCCACCTGACGGTGTGTGGCGGAGGGTACCTTGAGTACCTCTATGGGTTCTGCCTTCTATTCCAGTCTCGTATTGTTCGTGGAAAGAAGGATTTTCGGTATGCCTCTGTGTGGGCTCTGATCTCTCTGATTTTATCCTCATGGTCTCTTCGCGAGATATACGTAGGAGGGAGCAATATATTGCTCGACTTCTCGGTGAATATATGTTCTCGAAACTTCAACAAAGCTCTTACCAAGCTACTGAGCGTCTCTCCTGCAGAGTCTTCCACTGGAGTTTATCTATAATCTCCGTAACGCTTTCGCGATTACTAAATGATCCTGTAACGAAGCGCACTGCTCTCCGTTGGATCTTCTCTATCTCTTCTATCAACCCTATCTGGTACGGATCCCACACTGCTGAGCAGTATTCAAGCAGTGGGCGAACAAGCGTACTGTAACCTACTTCCTTTGTTTTCGGATTGCATTTCCTTAGGATTCTTCCAATGAATCTCAGTCTGGCATCTGCTTTACCAACGATCAACATTATATGATCATTCCATTTTAAATCACTCCTAATGCGTACTCCCAGATAATTTATGGAATTAACTGCTTCCAGTTGCTGACCTGCTATATTGTAGCTAAATGATAAGGGATCTTTCTTTCTATGTATTCGCAACACATTACACTTGTCTACATTGAGATTCAATTGCCACTCCCTGCACCATGCGTCAATTCGCTGCAGATCCTCCTGCATTTCAGTACAATTTTCCATTGTTACAACCTCTCGATATACCACAGCATCATCCGCAAAAAGCGTCAGTGAACTTCAGATGTCATCCACAAGGTCATTTATGTATATTGTGAACAGCAACGGTCCTACGACACTCCCCTGCGGCACACCTGAAATCACTCTTACTTCGGAAGACTTCTCTCCATTGAGAATGACATGCTCCGTTCTGTTATCTAGGAAGTCTTCAATCCAATCACACAGTTGGTCTGATAGTCCATATGCTCTTACTTTGTTCTTTAATGACTGTGGGGAACTGTATCAAACGCCTCGCCGAAGTCAAAAAACACGGCATCTACCTGGGAACTCGCCTCTTTTGCCCTCTGAGTCTCATGGACGAATAGCGCGAGCTGGGTTTCCCACGATCGTCTTTTTCGAAACCCATGCTGATTCCTACAGAGTAGATTTTTAGTCTCCAGAAAAGTCATTATACTTGAACATAATACAGTTCCAAAATTCTACAACTGATAGACGTTAGAGATATCGGTCTATAGTTCTGCACATCTGTTCGACGTCCCTTCTTGAAAACGCCATAGAGATGCACTTGTGCTTCCTACAGTCAAATGCACATGTTTGAAACGGGTTAAATTGTAGCGTTCAGAGAGGTAAGATAGTCCTTTCGGATAACTGCCACACAAGTTGGACATGCTGCGTCGGTTGTGGAACGATGGTGGTATCAGTGGTTAGGTGAACATTCTCACACCTGTAGATAATGTTCTGGACGTCCACGCAGCACAGACGTGGTATTGTAAATGCAGCAGTGGCAGATCGTACAGATACCACAGCACAGATAATAGGGCTTGTGAGCCCAGACGCTTCAACACGAACAGTTGCGTACCAGATATTAGCAGTGGGACTACAGCTACGCACACGTCTAGCCTATCGTCTACTAGCGCCACAGCAGCGACGTGCATGGCTCACCTAGGAGATGGAATGGCATCCTATAGTCTTCAGCAGTGAAAGCAGATTCTGCCTGTATGTAAGTAATGATCGTTTGTGCGTACGACGTAGACCTGGTGAGCGCTGCCTCACAGAGTGCTTTCATCCAAGACATACTGGCCCCACCCCAGGTCTTATGGTCTGGGCTACGATAAGCTTCGAGTTTCATTCATCTTTGATGTTTCTGGAGGGTACGCTAACCAGCACTAGGTTCGTGCAGAATGTTGTTAGATCCGTTCATTTGCCATTCTTGCAGCAGAAAGGTGATGTGTGTTGTTCCAACAGGATAATGCTCGGCCACACACTGCCTGTGAAACTCAAAGTGCTCTGCAAGACGTATAGCAACCTCCCTCGCAAGCACTATCTGCAGATTTGTCTCCATTCGAGTATGTGGGAGATATGACGGGACGAGAAGTGACGCGTGCAACTCGTCAACCAGCAAGTACACTACTGGCCATTAAAATTGCTACACCACGAAGATGACGCGGTACAGACACGAAATTTAAGCGACAGGAAGAAATGCTGTGATATGCAAATGATTAGCTTTTCAGAGCATTCACACAAGGTTGGCGCCGATGGCGACACCTACAACTTGCTGACATGAAGAAAGTTTCCAACCGATTTCTCATACACAGACAGCAGTTGACCGACGTTGCCTGGTGAAACGTTGTTGTGATGCCTCGTGTAAGGAGGAGAAATGCGTACCATCACGTTTCCGACTTTGATAAAGGTCGGATTGTAGACTATCGCGATTGCGGTTTATCGTATCGCGACATTGCTCCTCGCGTTGGTCGAGATCCAATGACTGTTAGCAGAATATGGAATCGGTAGGTTCAGGAGGGTAATTCGGAACGCCGTGCTGGATCCCAACGGCCTCGTATCACTAGCAGTCGAGATGACAGGCATTTTATCCGCATGGCTGTAACTGATCGTGTAGCCACGTCTCGATCCTTGAGTCAGCAGATGGGGACGTTTGCAAGGCAACAACCATCTGCATGAACAGTTCGACGACGTTTGCAGCAGCATGGACTATCAGCTCGGAGACCATGGCTGCGGTTACCCTTGACGCTACATCACAGACAGGAGGGCCTGCGATGGTGTACTCAACGACGAACCTGAGTGCACGAATGGCAAAACTTCATTTTTCCGGATGAATCCAGGTTTTGTTTACAGCATCATGATGGTCGCATCCGTCTTTTGACGACATTGCGGAGAACGCACATTGGATGCGTGTATTCGTCATCGCCATACTGGCGTATCATCTGGCGTGATGGTATGGGGTGCCATTGGTTACACGTCTCGGTCGCCTCTTGTTCGCATTGACGGCACTTGGAACAGTGGACGTTACATTTCAGATGTGTTACGACCCGTGGCTCTACCCTTCATTCGATCCGTGGGAAACCCTACATTTCAGCAGGATAATGCACGACCGCATGTTGCAGGTCCTGTACGGGCCTTTCTGGATACATAAAATGTTCGACTGCTGCCCTTGGCAGCACATTCTCCAGATCTCTCACCAATTGAAAACGTCTGGTCAATGGTGACCGAACAACTCGCTCGTTACAATACGCCAGTCACTACTCTTGATGAACTGTGGTATCGTGTTGAAGCTGTATGGGCAGCTTTACCTGCACACGGCATCCAAGCTCTGTTTGACTCAATGCCCAGGCGTATCAAGGCCGTTATTGCGGCCAGAGGTGGTTGTTCTGGGTACGGATTTCTCAGGATCTATGCACCCAAACTGCGTGAAAATGTTATCATATGTCAGTTCTTGTATAATATATTCGTCCAATGAATACCCGTTCATCATCTGCATTTGTTCTTGGTGTAGCAATTTTAATGGCCAGTAGTGTATTACAGAACTACGTGAACTGGTAGAGCAGGCGTGGTATAACGTATCCCACGATAGTATTCGCCATCTGTACAATCGACTGGATTCCGGAGTCAGCCCTTGCATTGCCAACCATGGAGACAACACCACGTACAAACATGAGTGTTTCTGCATGGTCAACACCTGGTACCTCAGAACTGCTTGTACTGTCGATCTGTAAATGTAAACATTTCGTGTACTCCATATACATTGTTGCAAGCATGAATCTTGAGTGAATTGTAACCCTCTAAAATGGAGTACTAATTTTTCTCTGGCAATGGGTTAAGCCCACAGAAGGAAGATTGGGTGTTACGAAGTATCGGTAGAATTTATCGAAAGAAAGACATTCCAGAAATAATTAGAAAAAGATGTACTTTCCGGAAATTTGTATCTACTGCAAGACAATAGGTTAACCAAAAAGAGATGAGATAAAAAGTCAATAACAATTTGGAAACACAAAGTAAAAAACGATTTAGATGAAGTTTATATAAAAGTTGGAGAAACAACTATTAGTGAAGTGTTACAGGGAAAAATTATTGAATATGGAAGAATTACAAGGTACGAAAGTGAAAAAACGGTGGTCTCATGTGGTCAGAAGACAGCCAGAAAACACATAGTGATTAAATAACAAACTACTGTAAATAGGCACAATTATTAAAAGATTACTGGCAGCACCAACAAGGTATTAGATACATTGATTCTACATTAGATTACATTTTCTATTGAATCGCGAGAAGTAAAGAGCAGAGGTGGCAACCAGTTCCATTACACTGACAACGAGCATTCGCATGTACTCTGCAGTTAACATATTTCGTCAGTAATACAAGTTAAATAACCCATCACTATAGCCAAGGACGGTGGCGGTAAACTGGACGGCTGCTTTTCGATTTGTCACGATTAAGAAATTTCATTACAATTATTTGACTGGCAAGATGGCAGGTGATAACAAGAAGCTCATGACGTCCAGAACATGTTTAGTTAATTTACAAATCTCTCTGAAGGGCATTACAATGTGAGAAGGTGTGGGGTTGAAGTACAGAGGTATTTTTATATCCATAAATAATGTACGAATATGTATATCTAATTGTTAGAATTTAGTATCAGAAAGGGAAAATAAAATATGCGTTCTCTCAAAAAATCTTCATACAAAGATCTCCTTATAAAAGCATGAAAGAACGGAGGAAGATAAATTATAACTTAGGTCTCAAGTTCAGCTAAGAAAAAAAAAAACGAAGAAGGAAATTGCCCATGTGCGTTTCAAAGGAATAATTAATGTATTCATCTGGATCGATCTAGGAAAAAACTGAAAACTTTAATCTGGGTGGCTAAATGGGGATTTGGACCCAACTTCTCCCAAATACAAGTACAGAGGGCTAGCCTTAGTACCAGTGTAACACTATCGACCTTTTGAGAGTCGAGAAACTTTGCACTAATGAAGCAAAGAATGAGATTTGTACAGTATGTTGTGTATAAGAGTGTCTGCAGAAGACAATATTCTTTGACTATGTGAAGTTAATTGTTCATGTGTAATTAATAAATGTTTATAATGTTATGTAAGTAACAATAACTATCTTTTATTTAACTACGTATAGTTGTTTGTAAAATGAAGTCAATACCAGCTCAAGGATAAAGTTAAATATAGGTGAAAACCAATAGGGGTCTACCGACGTTCTGGAAGGTCGAAAGAGGTGGATGTTTTTTGCTGTTAACGGAAGCAGGTAGGAGAGGGGAGAAGGGAAGCGGCTGAGACAGGCGCAAGACACTGTGGAGGCAGGGGACGAAAGCTAATGCGCGCTGTACTCCGCAGTATTGTTTAAACAAAGGCAAAAATTTAACTGTTTAATAGAGGTGAGTGAAGAAGAAGCGCTAAGGTACATGTTTGCAACGCTTTAGAGGAGATATGAAATTACGTCTGCAACGTGTGTTGGTTCGTGGATGGGAAAGGTCTAAGGTATCCATTACTTAGACCGACGCAGATTCCCAGGAAATCCAAACTCATAATTGCACTGGTATAAGTAGCATAATTCGACGCCTCGAAGACAAGTAATGCTCTCCGTCGCTGCAAAACGATACGTGCTTTCAAAGCACCTAAATCTCCAGCAACTGTGCTCACGACGACAATACTGAAATTAACCGTCCAAAGTTCTGTATACGAGCTGTGTTGACAAGTTTTTGTGTGTTTTATTCAATAATCATTAATTATTTTTTAAACGCAAAACGACTCATATAACCTAAAGTGTTCCAGGTAGGGATCCTTCCTATACTCAAGAGAAAGAAACCGAGAATCCATTGCTGTGAAACATTATTGCGCAACTGAGTGTTTTCTTTCAAAAAATGGATCTGAGCATTATGGGACTTAACATCTGAGGTCATCAGTCCCCTAGAACGTAGAACTACTTAAACCTAACTAACCTAAGGACATCACACACATCCATGTCCGAGGTAGGATTCGAACCTGTGACCGTAGCGGTCGCGCGGTTCCAGACTGAAGCGCCTAGAACTGCTCGGCCACAACGGCCAGCCTGTTTCCTTTCAAAGTAAATTTAAGTTATCAGTGAAGTGCAGCAATTAAAGCAAATGTGGAGAATTGTAGGTTGCATTGAAAGTACGTAAAGTAAATAACAATCCTACTTAGTGTGTGAACTTGGTTATTGGGACCTTTTGTCCCAGAAATTACGTAATGTAACTATTTCAATAAGACTGAGAAGAACCAAGTATAAAACCTTTTGCAATCATTTCGATACTTACAATAGTACTGTAAAATATTTCTTGTGTATAAAACATGTTTTCAGAGGGAATGTTGCTGATCTTACCTTCAGAAACGTAGGTAGGTATTATTGTCATTACGACATTGTTTTCATGGACCAAAACTTTCTAAGTGTGTGCGTGTGACCTATTCTGAAAGCAGTCATTATTCAGCTGTCTTCGTGCATTATCCTGTTCCTTCAGTGAGAAATTATTAAAAGAGAAAAAGTTTTAATAAGAACCAAAATATAGTAAACACAAAATTTGGTGAATTTGTTGAATAACGTCAATCGATTCGTCATTTTGGCTGGCGACCGTGTTTTTCAGTATTATTATCACTCGCAGGAAGTAGTTTGACGGAATAGAAAAGCCGCAAGCAAGATAGCTTCACATTTGATTGAGCTTTATACATTACGCGGCATCTGAGGTCACTAGCGGTTGTTAAGGAGGTAGTTATGTTTACGTGCTTCGGTTACCGAAGCTAGAATAACATCTGA
Organism: Schistocerca americana; assembly: GCF_021461395.2. NCBI lineage: Eukaryota > Metazoa > Arthropoda > Insecta > Orthoptera > Acrididae > Schistocerca > Schistocerca americana. Next base: position 318,456,411 of record NC_060121.1, on the reverse strand, counting down.
AGTGCTGAAAGTAATTGCAAGAGTAGGAACAGTGGGTGTTGTAAGCGGCCTTTGGCCTTTAGAAGGTGACAGAACAGCACTTACATCGCCATACTACCGTTATACCAGGACATTAAATACAAGGCCCTTCACAGGAGAAGTAATGAGAATAACATCAGTAATTACTGACATACTCTTAGTCATTGTCTATACTGAGAAAGTGATGCGCTCTATATTAGTGTCCTAACTGGCTATAACAACAGACTATAATAAGAGACTTAGGATACAATTAGTTATGTCACGTAGAAACTCATACATCAAATTTTAAAAGCATTAAAATAATAAAGCAGCATCAGATGATACTTACATAAACTACTGAAGACATCTGAGTGTTTAATGATAAAATTAGTTTTCCAATTAAAACTGTTGTTGAGAAAGGTGTCATGATGAAAATTTTTCTTTTTTGTGAGAGTACAGTAAAGTTCAAGGTTCAGTCTTAGGTTCGCCAATTTTCATCTTGTGAATGAATCCTTATTTAATCGGTAACAACGAAATTTATTTTTGTTGCTTGTCACAACTATTATAATCAATCACAAAAAAATATACAAAACACAAGAAATTGTGTTTAAAATCTTCAAGCGAATTAACAACTGGTTCTCACAAGTAGTCCCTTTCAGTTTAAGAGCACAGAAGCTATACGTTTAGTTCTAAACATGGAAGAGAGCAATAACGATGACAAATTTAGCACACATCACAGAGTTAATAACTTTGGAAACATCTTCAGTCAGTTTGTATGCACTGTGGAGCTGAGGTACTCTGTACACAATTCGTTTCAAGCAGTTGTTCATTCGTTAGTAGCAGTACTGGAAAGAAAACCTGGTCGGTTGACAAATTTTGGTTCATTTAGTTTGTTACTGTATTTTTCAATGATATATTGTCTGGGCACTCATATTTAAGGGAGCATGCTGTAGTTGCACAGAACCACGCAGTAACAATAATACTCATGTATTTTTAGTGTGAGACACCTCTAACGACTCCATTTAACCCATGACTTCATGGCCTGAAGATTCTGTCACGAAATCTGTTGTAAATAATCTGTTGAAGTTCAACTGGAATAATGATGTCCATAATTATAAAACTAGAAACAAATCACCTTAATTACTAACATTGTAAGAGGTCCATGATTAAAGGAATTTGTTGTTAGCGCACTCGAGCAGATGTAATTTCGATGAATTGCTCACGCGCTGCCTGCGATATGTAAGCTGTAAGAGAATCTCAGACCAAAGAGCAGTGTTGACTGCAGTAAGAACTGTGTAGCAGTTGGAGTAAGTAGTTGTTAGCGAGCTGTCTGGTGTATCGCGTTGGCTGGGCCGGTCGTGGTGGAGCGATGGCGGTGCCTGAGCGTTGTAGTATAAGGTAAAAGCAGCCTCGCGCATATGTACTATTGTCATATCAAGTCCCATGTAAATGCTTTTAAAAAGAAATCTCTTAATAATAATCTTTCTCATAAAAGGTAACTTTTGACAATCATTCATCTCAATTTAAAGAATTCACTAATTTCTCCAATCCATGGTCATCCCGATTATTGTAAAGAAAAATCAGTTTTTTTTTTTTTTTTTTTTTTTTTTTTTTATACATGACAAATCTATCGGCCAGCATTGCACTGGGCTGTGCCAGAAAAGTTTAGTTTCATATAGGAGCAGATATATATGCGTTATCCGGCGACTAGACTGAGGTAAGAATTTTCAATTTATTCAGTACGATCTTTCAGGGCCATGACGCAGCACTGCTGACGACCAAAATTTACCAGGTTAAATTGACAGTCAATTATTGAAAGGTTATAAGTGAGTCACATTTTTATTATTGAGAGATTAGTCACATTTTATTATTGATAGGTTACGCAATTTTTCTGTTGGTAGGTTATACTGAGCCCGTGGTCTAGGGGTAGCCGGCACGGTAGCTCAGCGTGTTCGGTCAGAGAGCCGGTTAGCCTCTGTAATAAAAAACGAGTGGAACGATCAACCACCGAACTTGAACAGGCTGTCATGCGACGTCCGCAACGACTAAACACAACGATCAATAACGAACAAAATGAAAAAAAAGGGGGTAGCGTCTTTGATTAATAATCAAAACGTTTTCGGTCCCGGGTTCGATCCCCGCCAAGGCTAAATTTTGATAAATAATCAGCATTGGCGGCCGAAGATCTCCGGCATAAGAAGTCAGCCTCATTCTGCCAACGGCCTTGTCAAAGAGGGCGGAGGAGCGGATACAGGTTCAGGGCACTCTCTTGTCCTAGGGGTGGGAAATTGCCCCTAAAGGCGGAAGAATCAGCAATGATCAACGACATAAGGATGCAGGAGGCACTGGAAACCACTGCATTAAAGACACGTGACATGTATCCACAGGTCATGTGGCCTGTATTTGAAGAAGTGTCATGATGATCTCTCCATTGGCAAAAGATTCCGGAATAGTCCCCCATTCGGATCTCCGGGAGGGGACTGCCAAGGGGGAGGTTACCATGAGAAATAGATTTGAATAATCAACGAAAGGATAACGTTCTACGAGTCGGGGCGTGGAATGTCAGAAGCTTGAACGTGGTAGGGAAACTAGAAAATTTGGAAAGGGAAATGCAAAGGTTCAAACTAGATATAGTAGGGGTCAGTGAAGTGAAGTGGAAGGAAGACAAGGATTTCTGGTCAGTATCGGGTAATATCAACAGCAGCAGAAAATGGTAAACAGGTGTAGGATTCGTTATGAATAGGAAGGTAGGGCAGAGGGTGTGTTACTGTGAACAGATCAGTGACTGGGTTGTTCTAATCAGAATCGACAGCAGACCAACACCGACAACGATAGTTCAGCTATACATGCCGACGTCGCAAGCTGAAGATGAACAGATAGAGAAAGTGTATGAGGATATTGAAAGGGTAATGCAGTATGTAAAGGGGGACGAAAATCTAATAGTCATGGGCGACTGGAATGCAGTTGTAGGGGAAGGAGTAGAAGAAAAGGTTACAGGAGAATATGGGCTTAGGACAAGGAATAAAAGAGGAGAAAGACTAATTGAGTTCTGTAACAAGTTTCAGCTAGTAATAGCGAATACCCTGTTCAAGAATCACAAGAGGAGGAGGTATACTTGGGAAAAGGCCGGGAGATACGGGAAGATTTCAATTAGATTACATCATGGTCAGAGAGAGATTCCGAAATAAGATACTCGACTGTAAGGCGCACCCAGGAGCAGATATAGACTCAGATCACAATATAGTAGTGATGAAGAGTAGGCTGAAGTTCAAGACATTAGTCGGGAAGAATCAATACGCAAAGATGTGGGATACGGAAGTACTAAGGAATGACGAGATACGTTTGAAGTTCTCTAACGCTGTAGATACAGCAATAAGGAACAGCGCAGTAGGCAGTACAGTTGAAGAGGAATGGACATCTCTAAAAAGGGCCATCACAGAAGTTGGGAAGGAAAACATAGGTACAAAGAAGAAACCATGGGTAGCAGAAGAAATACTTAAGTTGATTGAGGAAAGGAGGAAGTACAAACATGTTCGGGGAAAATCAGGAATACTGAAATACAAGTCGCTGAGGAATGAAATAAATAGGAAGTGCAGGGAAGCTAAGACGAAATGGATGCAGGAAAAATGTGAAGAAATCGAAAAAGATATGATTGTCGGAAGGACAGACTCAGCATACAGGAAAGTCAAAACAACCTTTGGTGACATTAAAAGCAACGGTGGTAACATTAAGAGTGCAACGGGAATTCCACTGTTAAATGCAGAGGAGAGAGCAGATAGGTGGAAAGAATACATTGAAAGCCTCTATGAGGGTGAAGATTTGTCTGATGTGATAGAAGAAGAAAGAGTCGATTTAGAAGAGATAGGGGATTCAGTTTTGGAATCGGAATTTAAAAGAGCTTTGGAGGACTTACGGTTAAATAAGGCAGAAGGGATAGATAACATTCCATCAGAATTTCTAAAATCATTGGAGGAACTGGCAACAAAACGACTATTCGCGTTGGCGTGTAGAATATATGAGTCTGTCAACATACCATCTGACTTTCGGAAAAGCATCGTCCACACAATTCCGAAGACGGCAAGAACTGACAAGTGCGAGATTTATCGCACAATCAGCTTAACAGCTCATGCATCGAAGCTGCTTAGAAGAATAATATACAGAAGAATGGAAAAGAAAATTGAGAATGCGCTAGGTGACGATCAGTTTGGCCTTAGGAAAAGTAAAGGGACGAGAGAGGCAATTCTGACGTCACGGCTAATAATGGAAGCAAGGCTAAAGAAAAATCAAGACACTTTCATAGGATTTGTCGACCTGGAAAAAGCGTTCGACAATATAAAGTGGTGCAAGCTGTTCGAGATTCTGAAAATAGTAGGGGTAAGCTATAGGGAGAGACGGGTCATATACAATATATACAACAACCAAGAGGGAATAATACGAATGGACGATCAAGAACGAAGTGCTCGTATTAAGAAGGGTGTAAGACAAAGCTGTAGCCTTTCGCCCCTACTCTTCAATCTGTACATCGAGGAAGCAATGATGGAAATAAAAGAAAGGTTCAGGAGTGGAATTAAAATACAAGGTGAAAGGATATCAATGATACGATTCGCTGATGACATTGCTATCCTGAGTGAAATTGAAGAAGAATTAAATGATCTGCTGAACGGAATGAACAGTCTAATGAGCACACAGTATGGTTTGAGAGTAAATCGGAGAAAGACGAAGGTAATGAGAAGTAGTAGAAATGAGAACAGCGAGAAACTTAACATCAGGATTGATGGTCACGAAGTCAATGGAGTTAAGGAATTCTGCTACCTAGGCAGTAAAATAACCAATGACGGACGGAGCAAGGAGGACATCAAAAGCAGACTCGCTATGGCAAAAAAGGCATTTCTGGCCAAGAGAAGTCTACTAATATCAAATACTGGCCTTAATTTGAGGAAGACATTTCTGAGGATGTACGTCTGGAGTACAGCATTGTATGGTAGTGAAACATGGACTGTGGGAAAACCGGAACAGAAGAGAATCCAAGGATTTGAGATGTGGTGCTATAGACGAATGTTGAAAATTAGGTGGACTGATAAGGTAAGGAATGAGGAGGTTCTACGCAGAATCGGAGAGGAAAGGAATATGTGGAAAATACACAGGAGAAGGGACAGGATGATAGGACATCTGCTAAGACATGAGGGAATGACTTCCATGGTACTAGAGGGAGCTGTAGAGGGCAAAAACTGCAGAGGAAGACAGAGATTGGAATACGTCAAGCAAATAATTGAGGACGTAGGTTGCAAGTGCTACTCTGAGATGAAGAGGTTAGCACAGGAAAGTAATTCGTGGCGGGCCGCATAAAAAAAATGGCTCTGAGCACTATGGGACTTAACATTTGAGGTCATCAGTCTCCTAGATCTTGGAACTACTTAAACCTAACTATCCTAACGACATCACACACATCCATGCCCGAGGCAGGATTCGAACCTGCGACCGTAGCAGTCGCGCGGTTCCGGACTGAAGCGCCTAGAACCGCTCGGTCACCGCGGCCGGCGGGCCGCATCAAACCAGTCAGTGGACTGAAGACCAAAAAAAAAAAGGTTATACTGAATCTGAACGACATAATTATATTTTTTACTGTTGGGAGTTTTAGGAATTTTTCTGTTGGGAAGTTACACTAAATGTGAATATTATTTTATTTTGTGGGGAGGTTACAACATTTACTTTAGATAAGGGAGCCGGACGAGGTGGCATTGTGGTTAACAGTTTGACTCGGAGGAGTAGGGCTCTAAGTTTCTATGATTTCCCTAAATTGTTGAAAATGAAATGGGATGACTGCTCTGAAAATAATATGCCCGATTCGCATTCCATCCTTGCCATGTTCGTCTCTGAAGACCTCTTCGTCGAGAGGGCGTAAAACGCGATCTACCTTTGGAACGACTCTGTCAAAAACAACACGATATTGCGCATTACGACATAATTCCAGGGGGCCACATAAACGGAGCTCAGCGCTTATGTAGGCCCCTGAAATCTCTTACATCATGTCTCACCAAGCAACGCTACAAGAACCTAATGTCTGCCATCCTAAGTAACGCTGCATGCGACCTGTCAAAAAAATGATCTTTTAAGTCAGGATGATTTAAGCAAAGCATTATATACATGGTACTGCTTGTGTGGTCGGTCGGGTACTCTGACCTCTGTCACTGAGCTCATCTGGACGGCGTCAACGCTGTTGGTAAGAAGTGGACCTCTACGCTTTCGGCGTCTCGTAGACCCTATACCATGATGCATCGCTGCCATCGACAGAACTACATTTCATAGTCGATGTTTTACGTTTATTCATATGCACCTAATAATTTCTTCTCAAACTCTAACCATTCCATTCAACTCTTTCAAGTTCCTTGTCATCCCTGACAGAATTACAATTTCATAGGCGAACCTCAAAGGTTTATTACCTCTCCCTGAAGTTTTATTCCATTACCGAATTGCTCCTTGGTTCCCTCTTCTCAACTACTTATTCTCTTTCATGTCCTTTGAGTCTAATGACTGCAGTCTGGTTTCTGTACAAATTGTAGATAGCCTTTCGCTCGGTGTATTTTATCCTTGCTAACTTCCGAATTTCAAAGAGTGTATTCCAGTGAATATTTTCAAATGTTTTCTCTAAATCTATAAACGGTATAAACGTGGGTTTGTCCTCCTTCAGTATTCTTCCAAGATAAGTCGTAAGGTCCGTGTTGCCGTGGGTGTGCCTACATTTCTCCAGAATGAAACTTATCTTCTCTGCTGTCGCATCTGCCAGTGTTCCCATGGCATGTGAGTTTTGTCTCAGCCCTCTCCTGAGACTGCGGGGTACGTGCCACTACGCCTTCACACAGCATTGTGAGTGTTGTCTACGACAACAGCAACAATATGAATTCCAATCGTATTCTTGTGATTAAACCTGTAGATTGTGCCTTCAGTTTGTCGTTTTTATTTTTATTTTTTGACAGTATATTGTAAGAACGGTGTAACTAAACAGTACACGAGCAAAAAGAGAAAAAAAGTACGTTGAACCACTTCGGGATGGAAAGCAACATCGTAGAAGTGAGGCTAAGCGTTATGCTACAGCATAAAAATGTGTTGGCGGGTGGAAAAATTGAGCCCAAAAAAGAGATATGTACAAAACATCTATTTCTAATACACATTGTTGTTACTTGCTACTGGATTATTTGATGGAATTTTCTTATAAAGTAATGATTTATCAACTGCAGACCTAGTCTGTATGATCACAGTATCGAAGTCTTGCTTTGTTTCAGTTAGGTTGCAAGAGTAAACTACTATGTGTTTGCTTCCCGTCTGAAGAAAATCTTCCATGTCTTCCATGCCCTCGAAGACAATGTGAGGCATCACTTCTTTTTGATATTTTTGGAGGTCACTATGGCTGTAAAACGAAAGTTCCATGATCAGTATCATGATGTAAAGGACAACAGACGATAATCTACCCTTTAATATTCATTGCCATGTAAGAAGAGTGACGTTGTACAGGTGTGTAGAAACATTGTTACGCGTGTCTTTGTAATAACCAAAAGCAGAATCTAAACATTCGCGACAGCCAAATAAGAAAGTGGAGGTAGTGTTCACAGAAAGATGGGGTAATAAGAGGCAAAATAGTAATGGGTTACGACTAATATAATTAAGAATTTGGTTGTACCGTAACAACTGTGTAAAATAGGAATTATTACATTATTAACGAAGTGTGCGAGAATTTTACGTGTCTAACATCTCTTACAGTAAGTGGAATATATCTGTAATGGTATGTTCTTCCAAACGTCTCAATTATTGTGAGCGAATTCGTCAACTCCAGGTACATTGTTCAGAGTTAGGTATTTAAGTGTTTTGTTTTTGCTGCTAGTGTCATATCTCCCTTCTCATTTTTATCCACCTTCTTTTCTCTTTCCATACAAATGTCTATACTATGAGCAATATAATACAACTTGTTAATAAACATAGATTCCGGTCAGTATCTCAGAGATAGTGGTTGAGGAAATTGGCTGAAAGGGATGAACGGTATTCGTTTGGTAGATAATGAAGAGTCGGAAACTCTAAGCAGAGTTGCTACAAGAGAGAAGCAAAAATAATCCGTACTACTACAATCTGCCGATCTATAAAAGAATAGCATGACATATTTAAGTTACGACATTGTTTGGTCCATGATGACGTCAGAGCTCTACTGCTCTGTAGGAGTACGACATCATAAAATCACTGCAATCCGCCTTAGTTTCGCTGAATGAGTGATTTGTTCCTCTGTAACTGGTTTTTGGTGTAAACCCCTTACCAGATGGCCGCATACAATTCTTTTGAAAATTTGAAATGATTTTTGCGAGGAAAACACGAAATTTATTTAAGATCATGTAGAAACGTCTCTTCATAAAAATCTTTAAAATATGCCGCCGTGTGACGGTTTTCTTTGATCCTAAGCTAGTTGTGGAGGAATAAATCATACATGCAACAAATCTGTAGCTGTGTTTTCAGATTTCCTAAAAGCATTCTAGCATATTATGACGAGTGGAAAGGTAACGGGAAAAATATTTACATTACCACACACAAATTACGTGTTCGTATTGTTGTCACGACAAATTTTAGCCTGAATACTATGGATTCGGCACTAACGGTGGTTGTTTTCTATTATTTTTATACATCGCCATCAAAGCTCCTCGGTGTAATGTATCTGGGGATAGGCAAATTTCCTTTTCTGTGATAGTCGCTACAAATGATCAGTAAAGCATTCGATAGGAACTAACATCTGAATTACGCACTACACGTGATTACCTAAAAGTCATTATCTTATTCGCCATGTTTTATAAGCAACAGAAGCATTTCTTTAGGATTATAGTCGAGTACAATACGTATGTCGAATAAATAGCAACAAAGGTTAGTCGTCTCATCATTTATTTTGGAACTGAGGCGATAACTAGGAACAAAAGGAAGGGGCTACATATTCAGTGAACACTTTATTTTCCGGTTATACAGTGCGTTGAAGATGTAATGTGTGGTCTACAACTTCCAGAAATGGTTAAAATTTTATTCGAGGTGTTTCGGATTGAAGTTTAGTATTCAGTTTTTAGTTATGTCTCCAGACTGTAAAAATGTTGTACGTCTTGTTAACAATATTTTATGTGAAGGAAAATTACGATCCATACTAAGCGCGTATTACATAACATTTTTACACAAAGAAAAGTTAATTATAATACAATGGACGTACCTCATCTGAAACGTCGTCTTTTAAATTGGAAAATCCCTTCCCAAAAAATCGTTTATTGAGTACCTGACTAAAGAAAACTTCGAATTCAAGAGATTTCTTTCGAAAATTTGAAAACGATTTACATAACCAGTATTTTGTTCTCGAAAATCTAAATTTCTAGTTTCCCTAAGGTTATAGTTCTGTCGCAATTAACGTCGTAATTGCAAAATTATAAAAGCGGGAAAAGCAAAGCAATAAATATGGATGATGCGCAACATTGTGCGCTCTGTAATTCTGAGCCTGTCTTTTGTTCTTGTAAACATAAACACGATGTGATTTGGACTTGTAAAAACGTGTATCCTAAGTCTGATTAAAATTTCTCCAGGTGTTCCAGATATAAGCAGGAACACAGAAACATTCACACGAAATCATTTTTCGTATTATGAAGATATCCTAAGAGAATGAGTACATTCAAAAAAATGGTTCAAATGGCTCTGAGCACTATGGGACTTAACATCGATGGTCATCAGTCCCCTAGAACTTAGAACTACTTAAACCTAACTAACCTAAGGACAGCACACAACACCCAGCCATCACGAGGCAGAGAAAATCCCTGACCCCGCCGGGAATCGAACCCGGGAACCCGGGCGTGGGAAGCAAGAACGCTACCGCACGACCACGAGATGCGGGCAGAGTACATTCGAAAAATAAATTTTTGTACTTGTACTGTCTAACAACCCTACCACAACAAAGGCCCAAAATTAATTATGATTGTAGTGTTGCTCACGCTGCTAAATATTGCATTTTCGGGCAACAACAAAGTTATATTATGTGGCAGGTGTCATTAGAGCACAGTTAATAAAGTAATTTCTTGAAATAAAGGATAAACTAGGCACTCGTCTTTTCGTGTTTCCCACGCAGGTCTCGTTGTGAACTCATGGCTCAATCGTCGAAAATCTAGGTAGTGATGATTCCAAGCTCGGGTGCAAAGAGGCCTAGGTGTTATTCTGCGATATTCAAAAGTTTTATAGACGTGTTTCATGAACCATTCTTGAAGATTAAACTAAGTTAGGACAATGGTGATGTAAAAAAGTAATCAGCACTCCGAATTTAAGTTACACTTCTTTTTTATTACTTTTGTTGCAATATCACGTAACTCGTTCCAAAACATCACTTCACAATATAAAACATACTTGAAAATATCTTCCTCGCTGTTCAAGTTCACATTTCATAAACTGACTACAATTTGCGTCTTTTTAACATGACGACCAAAGCTTGACTCTTTAAACCACTTACGCACCCAAAAATCAGAGTTACAAGTACGTCAAAGATCATAGTGACAACAGAAAGAATACACATAAGAATAATATCATTGCAATATATACATACTGATGTATCGAAGTACCTCTACATTAATGAAATCAAATCTGAATGTTGTCACAAAAATATGTTAACTATTTTACAGAAACGCAGTAGAATATTGCTGGAATCGAGAGGTTGAGGTGAAGTGCCGTAATGGTTACGTAAATGAGGTACAACTGGAAATAATTACTAAGAACATAAACATGTTGTAGAAGCACATATAGCCGAATGTTACCGATGGTCACTGTACACGCAGAGCTTCAAAGCTGAAAGCTAGTAGTCCTCTCCAACAGGCTTCCTATGACGTCGTAGCTCTCAGATTTCTCTAATCGTTGTAGAAAGCAGTTGGCGCAGATGAAGAAAATTACGGAAGGCACTCAGGAATACGAGGGGCCATCTGCGAGCTGTATTGTCTCTGAAATAAGCATAACGAGATCAAACGGGACCAGACGCGGACCGTCAACACGCCGCCGTGATTAACGAGGGAGGGAACGTCTCACACGTGCCGCCCGCTTTGCTAATAATACAAACGTCACCGATTTCTCACTGTGCCAGTAATCTTCGGTTTCACCGTGTCTATATCCCCGCGACATGAGCCCTACTCTGGATCCTATACACTGTAGCGTTTTCAGTTAACTAGAGAAAAAACTCAGAGCAAAAAAATGAAGATCTATTCTGGACTCATCTGGACACAGTTAGTTGGCACCAGCTTCCCAAGCGCTGCCAAGAAGTCAGTTGGGTTGCGACTGAAATTATGCATCCTGCGAGATGAATAAAGCTAGTGCGAGATGAGGAGGAGACCCTACTAGGTACGTAAATAGACGACTGAGCACGTGCGCTGAAGTGTAGGGCTGCTCTCGTAAGCAACACAGACTCTGACGAGCGCGTCAGCTACGAGATGTGAAGCCCTAACCTTTATAACCTTCATTCCTATTTACAAGCGTTAAAGCGAACAGTTTCTCCGGTTAAATTCATGGATTCGATATCCTGGTTGCCATTGTTCTACACATCCAGTGCTTTCGACAGTCCACATTCGTAAATTAAATCACCACGAGAAAAGGTGTCTAGCAAAATACTTGCTATGATTCATGTAGATTTAAAACTGGAATCAATAATGAGCAGAAAAATTAAAGGCGAGGTTTTCTCCACTGAAAGTCAATTTTTAGTGTTTCGTACCTCAATCGGAATCCTTATAGCATCATTTTCTTGTCCGACTGTTTATCCGTCTGTCCGAGTGTTAAAAACCTAATGTCTCAAGTACGAATAGATGTATCAATTTGAAACTTATGTCACATACTGAGATCTACGGTTCCTTGGTGGTATAAAACACTTTGGCTTCTAAATCAATGCACTCAAAAGATATGTCCGTGTATGTTACATATTTTCATACATGCAAACTCACTCGTTAGAATCTACAGGGTACTTCTCGTTGACCTAGAATCATGAAATTTGGTAAGAAAAAAAGTTTCGCAGCGCAAGTCAAGAAAAAAATCAAAATTTTATTAATTTGTAATTATATCACTCGGATATCGCCGGCCGCTGTGTACGAGCGGTTCTAGGCGCTTCAATCCGGAACCGCACTGCTGCTCCAGTCGCAGGTTCGAATCCTGCCTCGGGCATGGATGTGTATTATGTCCTTAGGTTAGTTAGGTTTAAGTAGATCTAAGTCTAGGAGACTGATAACCTCAAATGTTAAGTCCCATAGTGCTTAGAACTATTTTGTTATTTGTTCAAAATGTTCAAATGTGTGTGAAATCTCATGGGACTTAACTGCTAATGTCATCAGTCCCTAAGCTTACACACTACTTAACCTAAATTATCCTAAGGACAAACACACACACACACACACACACACACACACACACACACACACACACACCAATGCCCGAGGGAGGACTCGAACGTCCGCCGGGACTTGCCGCACAGTGTTATTTGTTATCCGACTTCATACTTGAAATTAAAAGCGTCTTGAAAGTCTAAGAATCCATAGGGCCTATATCTTGCAAGTATCACTGTGATTCTTGATTACCGAAATGGATTAACTGTCTATATAAATAATTAATTTTTCGTAATAATTATGTCCACTGAAATATATAGAGCGATCCAAAGGTAACAGAAAAACTGAATATCAATAGAAAATTTTGCAATACCGTGATGATTTTTTCGTAACGTAGGCACAAAGATAACAAAAAAAAAAAAAATGCCGGAGAAGTTAGATTTTTCATCGATAGGTGGCACTATACTCAGCAATTCGCTCGGTCTTGTATCATAATATCCAGTCGTGTACACGTGCACTCACATTAAGCGAAGTTAGTTCACAGCACATTCTACATGCAGATCAACATTGTTTTGTAGTTTTACGAACCATAAAGTTAGTTTAAGTAATGACGATCTGTAAGTCCAGAATTCTTGCACAGGTACTTGTCAGTGCAAAATGTAAGTTTCAGGCAATAATCTTTTCCGCATTAAAAAGATACTGTCCTCTACATACTCCTCTACTGGCAATTAGTTTTTGTTTCAATGATTTTCAGTCTTTTTATTACCTCTGAATCATTCAGCATGTCAATATTTCTGTTTTTCAGTAGCAACGAATCGAATGATAAAAATACGGCGCTGTCGCAAATCGGTGGAATCTCACCTGTTAGGGAGTGTAGCAATTTTTCCGAGAACCTTGCTCCGGTGTTTGAGACATTGGACTCGCGTTCCGTAGAAAAAGGATTAAATTATCATTGCTGAGGTCCAACTTGCGTTTTCTGTAGTTATCCTACATTACTTTGACCAGTTCTCGAAATTGTCCCCTGCGCAATCCATCGATCGACTATGTTTCTGCCCCCGTCCTACTGAATTATAGCGTACCTAACAAGGCTGATATCAACGAGACATTAATTTGAAACCACCTTTTTCCATGTTTTCTGAGGTGGGTTGTAAGGATGCCAGCTAAGAATGAGTGTGTAACGTTAATTAAAGATCCCTTGCCAGTCTCTGAATGTAACGAATTTGTATGTTGAGGTCCAAAGGTCGCGTGGCGAATAGCCCAGTCAACGAAGACCAAAAAAAGTCGAATAGGGGAAAAATTCGTGTAGTCAGTAATTTTTTAACACTGGTAGGGGGGATTTTCATCAACACCATACTAAAAATCATAACCGGTGTGGAGGTTTCTGGGCCTGAGGGTGCGAAGTTGTTTAAAGATAACTTTTTATGTATTTCTTGAATAACTCGAAACCGCAACTTTTAGCGCAAATGTTTCCTGTACAGAGTCAAAAGGCATTATATTTCTTACAAAAAACGTTCTATTCGTTTTTCTTTTGACTAATAGTTTCCGTGTCGCAGGGATGATGAAATCGCAGGTTGTTTAGAATAGTGTTTCAATGGTATAAAATTAATGTTTACTATTAAAAAAGTGGATTAAGACCAACTATTACTTGCGTATGCCACATTAATTTTGATTTTTGGATGTAACAGTGTCGTGGTGATGGTGATGGGCTGTAGACAGGTTGGGAAGGGGGGGGGGGAGGTGACGAAGATAGAAGGTCCATTGCCAGATTATAGTATTATGTGCTCGACTGGAGACAGATCTGCTAATCGAGCAGGCCAAGAGCGTGTTGTGTTACATCAGTATGTGAACGAGCGTAATCCTGTTGGAAACACCTTCTGAAATGCTGTTCATGTATAACAACAAAACGGGTCGAATAACCAGACTGACGTACAAATTTGCAGTCAGGGTGCGTGGGCTAACCACCAGAGTGCTCTTGCTGTCATAGCAAATAGCACCCTGACCATAACTCCAGCTCTAGGTCCAGTGTGTCTAGCAGGAAGGTAGGTCAGTTGCAGGCCATCACCTCGACTTCTTTTAACCAAAACATGGCCATCACAGGTACCGAGGCAGAACCAGCTTACATCAGGAAAGACAACAGACTTATATGTACTTGAAAATGGCCTAAGGCCGAAACGTGAATAAAATAAAAATTATTACAGTCAAATGGTGGCAGCATCATTCAAAAATTCAAAAATTTACCATGAATATTGTTCCAGTCAAAATAAAAATTATCTGTCTTACTGCTGCTATATTACAGTATATTAAGGAAGATGGCGTCCGGGTAAATTGTGCGAATCGATTAATTCCTTTTGCAAAGGATTTTAATAGGCCTGAAATGCTTAGCTAATGGTACAATCTGCATGTGGACCGTTCGGATTTTACGCTCGAAAACAGTCACCCCCGTTCGGATTTTACGTGCAAAAAAAGTTTTTTGTGAGGGTTTTTTATGCGCATCACTCCTATATTTCAAACTTGCGTGAAAAGTGTTAAAATTTTGTAAGAAGGTAGACAAATACATGTAATTAGTGGTCGTCGTGTCCCTTTGTGAAAGCTTTAGCCGTTGCCACGATATCAACAACATGGTTCGAAAGAGAGTAAAGAAACTTATACCAAATCAGTGTTGCCCGAGTCAACAAAAATCTGCAGCGGTTGCAAAGCTATGGTGGTCTAATGTCAAAACTACAATAGAGTAACAACTGAGAACCAGAATGAAACATGCTCTTATCATAGCATAAGAAAAGGCGAATATCTCCTAGGCAGAGTTGAGGACGTAAAAGAGGAGAACTAGCTTTTCGACTTATCTAGCAGCTTCAAAGTAGTTTTAATCAAAGTGTCTTTACATATCCTCGCTTCTTTACGAGTTTACACTACTTCCCTAGCGTAGTGAGCTCTTTTATCTGCAACTTATATGTTACAGCCCCTGATTCTGCTTCCAAAATGCAGAAGATTCACCAGACATAGTAAACAACATACAGGGTGAAGCGAAATTCGCGGACTCGGGCTTCGCAGAGCGACTCCTTACATGCCAGCGATAAAAAAAAATGTCTGTCACAAAATTTCGTCTGGTGAGTACATCCCGCAGAAAAAGGACATTAAAGAGTGTCAATCTGGCAACACTGTAACAATACGCATTGTAACTACCTCTGAGTGCACATATTAAGCATACTGCGCAGTTGTTGCAGTGGATAGAGTTTAGGCCAGCCAGCATGGTAGCTCAGCGTGTTCGGTCAGAGAGCCGGTTGGCCTCTGTAATAAAAAACTGAGTGGAAGGATCAACCACCGAACTTGAATAGGATGTCTTGCGACGTCCGCAACGACCAAACACAACGATAAAAAAAAAAAAACCAGAGGGTTTGCATGCTGAAGGTCGACGGTTCGACCCCGGGGTCAAGCATACGTTTCTTATTTTATAAATGTAGTCGAGGTGGTATGGTATCTGGCATTTTAATCGTCAACAGCGATTGCAGCGGGTCCTCTGCATAACATTTGTACTTACATACGACAATCGTAGAAATGGAAGAGTGGTCAGCTTTGAAAGAAGCCTTTTCCACGTCGTGGGCTCGAATTTATTCGCACTACTTCATCTACTAGATGCGAAACCTGTTTTCTTTGTACCCTCCTCTAATGGTCACATAGATTAGTATCAACTATTATTCTTGCCTCGTTCAGGTTCATTACATTTCGTTATGGTCTTTCGATACCAGCAGGACTAGCAATGTGCTTTGCGAATAATATCCAAACTCGCTTACTATTTGTATGTTATCACCATGGTCCCATTAATTGTTTCAACAGTCTACTTCTTATTTGTCTAACCACGTATTTCTTATGTTCAGCATTACAATGTGTTGTAAATTTAGGATACATGTGACATAAGGAACAATTTGTATTACAGTATGAAATGTCCGAATGACATTAGCAAATTTAAAGAAAAATAAAAAAAATGGGCCCCATCCCTGGATTGAACACTCGACCTCCCACATGCTAAACCAAAATTCTATCCAGTGCACCAACTGTACAGCACGAATGTGTATTGTCACAGGTAGTTACGGTACATATTGTTACAGTGTTGCCAGATTGCCACTCTTTAAGTTCCTTTTTCTGCCGGATGTACTCGCCAGACGAAATTTTGTGAGAGACTTTTTTTTTTATCGCTAGCATGTGAGAAGTGGCGCTGCGAAGCCCGAGTGCGCGAATTTCGCTTCATCCCGTATAATATCATATAGCTGAAGGGCATACATGTAGTAGCTAAGAATGTTTTTCTTGGGGGGATAAAATATCTGAGCATAGTTTGTTCCTGGGCTGGAGGGGGGGGGGGGACATTAAAACAAATTTTTATTTAAATGTAAGAACAGAAAGACACAAACGTATGTGCTTCTAGAAAGTGGGATGCATCCACAACTATACGAGAGTGGGGGTGTACTTATAAGGGTATCCCAGAGTCTGTATGGATGGATGCATCCCAAGCATTAATGACATGTTGTGTCACATTCCACGATATGATAAATGGCATATTCGACGACATGACGGCACGTGTCATGTTATATGACGTGACATCATGTATCATATTACTTTAATTGACATGATGCATTATGTTATTTGACTTAGTGCTAAAAAGTGAAAATGCGTGAATATTTCAAGATGTTTTGATTTAAATGCCTTTGACGATAAAGTCGAAAATGTAGTTCCGTTCTGTCCAGTACATATTCGCCGTTTTTGTGGTATGATAGGAGCATTTTTCTTTCTGGTATATGCTCAATTTTTTCTGGTTACAGAGATGCAGCTGGTTTCACGCCATTGTTGTACTGCCATTACTCTTCATTTTTTACCGATTTTTATTCTTGTTTTGGAGTTCATGTTGTCAAGTTGTGCTTGAGGCTTGATAATATCAGTTTTCAACTTATGATTACCATTTGTTAGCCTTTTCTACTGTATCACTTAAGCATGCTGCACGTCCAGGGTGACAATTATTAAACTAGATGAAATAAAATTGTCAATTTCTGAACGGTTTGCATTAGGACGTTCACACAGCACGGTCGGCCGCGGAGCTTGATGAGAACTAGTATTCGCATGCGCACGCGCCTTGTTGTCGACCATTTGCACGTGAAATTGTCACGGTACAGTGTGCCTGACCGTATAGGGCTTGTGCAGGCTTACCATGCGTGCGATATCAGCCCAACTACGGCTCAGAGGAAGTCTGCGAGCGGGTTCAAGTTGAAGACAACCGGTCCAAGTGTGCTAACAATCAAGAATTTTATTCGCAAGTTTGACAGAACAGGTAGTGTTCGTGGTGGCAGTGTTGGCAGTGATAGTTGTCCAAAAAGGGTGAGAACACCTGAAAACATCGAGAAGACACGCATTGTGTTTCAAACCAGTCCCAAGAAGTCGACCAGACGAACTAAAACAGGTAGGAATCAACCGGGAGACAATGCGACAAATTGTTGTCGAAGACCTGCATCTCTTCTCGTACAAAATTCAAACCCGTCAGCTATTAAGCTCCAGGGCCAAGGAACAACGGTTGTGTTTCGCCAACACTACTGTCCACAGAATTGACGAACAAGACCTTGGTTTGCTTTAGCGACGAAGCTCACTTTCATTGGAATAGGTTCGTCAATAAGCAAAATTGGGCATTTGGGGGACTGAGAAGGGACTGAGAATCCGTATTTCGCGATCGGAAAGTCTCTTCACCCTCAACGGGTGAATGTGTGGTGTGTAATGTCCAGTCACGGAATAATCGGTGCGATATTCCATGATGGCACGATGACTACCGAACGGTACGTGGATGTTTTGGAAAGCGATTTAATCCCCATTATCCAAAGTGACCCTCAATTTGACAAGATGTGGTTCATCCAAGACGGAGCTCGACCTCATCGAAGCAGGAGAGTGTTTGATGTCCTGGAGGAGCACTTTGGGGACCGCATTCTGGCTCTAGGGTACCCAGAGGCCACTGGCATGGGCCTCGATTGGTCGCAACGTTCTCCGGACCTGAACAGATGAGACTCCTTTTTGTGGGGCTGTGTTAAAGACAAGGTGTACGACAATAACATGAAAACCATTGCTGAGCTGAAAACAGCCACTGAGGAGGTCATCGACAACGGATCATGCAGAATTTCGCTATTCGTCTGCGCAGCATCATCGCCAATGATGGCAGCCATATCGAACATGTCATAAACTAAATTCGAATACCTGTAGTGACGTTTACATGTTGAATAAAGTGTGTCTATCCCATAGTGTGTAACTACACTCCTGGAAATTGAAATAATAACACCATGAATTCATTGTCCCAGGAAGGGGAAACTATTGACACAATCCTGCGGTCAGATACATCACATGATCACACTGACAGAACCACAGGCACATAGACACAGGCAACAGAGCATGCACAATGTCGGCACTAGTACAGTGTATATCCACCTTTCGCAGCAATGCAGGCTGCTATTCTCCCATGGAGACGATCGTAGAGATGCTGGATGTAGTCCTGTGGAACGGCTTGCCATGCCATTTCCACCTGGCGCCTCAGTTGGACCAGCGTTCGTGCTGGACGTGCAGACCGCATGAGACGACGCTTCATCCAGTCCCAAACATGTTCAATGGGGGACAGATCCGGAGATCTTGCTGGCCAGGGTAGTTGACTTACACCTTCTAGAGCACGTTGGGTGGCACGGGATACATGCGGACGTGCATTGTCCTGTTGGAACAGCAAGTTCCCGTGCCGGTCTAGGAATGGTAGAACGATGGGTTCGATGACGGTTTGGATGTACCATGCACTATTCAGTGTCCCCTCGACGATCACCAGTGGTGTACGGCCAGTGTGGGAGATCGCTCCCCACACCATGATGCCGGGTGTTGGCCCTGTGTGCCTCGGTCGTATGCAGTCCTGATTGTGGCGCTCACCTGCACGGCGCCAAACACGCATACGACCATCATTGGCACCAAGGCAGAAGCGACTCTCATCGCTGAAGACGACACGTATCCATTCGTCCCTCCATTCACGCATGTCGCGACACCACTGGAGGCGGGCTGCACGATGTTGGGGCGTGAGCGGAAGACGGCCTAACGGTGTGCGGGACCGTAGCCCAGCTTCATGGAGACGGTTGCGAATGGTCCTCGCCGATACCCCAGGAGCAACAGTGTCCCTAATTTGCTGGGAAGTGGCGGTGCGGTCCCCTACGGCACTGCGTAGGATCCTACGGTCTTGGCGTGCATCCGTGCGTCGCTGCGGTCCGGTCCCAGGTCGACGGGCACGTGCACCTTCCGCCGACCACTGGCGACAACATCGATGTACTGTGGAGACCTCACGCCCCACGTGTTGAGCAATTCGGCGGTACGTCCGCCCGGCCTCCCGCATGCCCACTATACGCCCTCGCTCAAAGTCCGTCAACTGCACATACGGTTCACGTCCACGCTGTCGCGGCATGCTACCAGTGTTAAAGACTGCGATGGAGCTCCGTATGCCACGGCAAACTGGCTGACACTGACGGCGGCGGTGCACAAATGATGCGCAGCTAGCGACATTCGACGGCCAACACCGCGGTTCCTGGTGTGTCCGCTGTGCCGTGCGTGTGATCATTGCTTGTACAGCCCTCTCGCAGTGTCCGGAGCAAGTATGGTGGGTCTGACACACCGGTGTCAATGTGTTCTTTTTCCCATTTCCAGGAGTGTAATTTATGTTTTTTTTTCATATAGTTCAATAATGTTCACCCTGTATTTACAAATGTATGAGTAACGGAAACGCTGCTGCCACTTGTGGAGAATACGGTAGCAGATTTCCTAACCGTAGAGTAACGGATTCAAGAGTGTTTATCCGAGCCTTCAGTAAACTGATACTGGTTCAGCAGTCATACTTCATCTGAACTTGAATATCAAAAGGGATGTGAATGAAGTAGAGGACAGTACTCAGTTAGTAGACAGCAGCCCGTATGCATAGTTTATACACGTATCAGTGTTCAACATACAAGAATATAGTGGACATTTGGTATGTATGACCTCTATCATTATCCTTTACAGCGGATTCAACACCTTCTAGAAGGATATGAAGGTAGACGACTGGAGTTTTGTTTCTGGCTAAGTGCATATCGCTGAGAGGTCCCGTTCATTCTGTTTACTTCAGTTTCGCTCTTAACGATATCAGTAACACTCCAAAGTCACATAGATGGTCCGACGAAAACTCGTGCGTATTTGTAGGCACACAAGTTCAAGAATGATTCTCTGTAAGAATCAATCTTATAATGGTCTCGCAGAGCTCTGTTATCCAGACTTCCTTAACAACGAGCTTTCTTGATTCGAGTAGGTTCCATCGGCTATTATTCCAGCATGACGGGCCTCTTGTACGATCTAGTCGTCGGGTAACATATTGTGTAAACTTAAGGTAGATCAGCAGGAATAGTCAAGTTTCTTGGTCACCAAGATCCAGAAACCTTACCCCTCTAGATTTTTCCCTGTGGGGGTGGTTGAAAAGTGAAGTTTACAAAGAAAAGCAAAGGAGACTAATTGACGGTTCGGATTATGAATTATGCTGCTCTCATAAAAGAAAGTTAAAATGACCTCAGAAAAGCTACATATGGTGTTGTCAAGAAAATTCGAAAGTGCGTTGGAGTTAGAGGTGAAATTTATGAAAATAATCTTTGAATTTGATAATTTGCCTTTACATAGTGTGTAAAAGTGATAGAGCATGTCCTGAGGGACAACATTTGTTAGAGACAAAATGTTCACTGATGCTCCCCGAGGACACTACGTGTCAATCTGTACTGTGGCACCACTTAGCCATTCTGTGGCGGGCATACGCACTGTGTATTGCTGATCCGTATAAAATGGGGTTGGATAAGCAAAGTGAAATGTCCTAATTAACTTCTAAAATATCTTGCTTCACTTAGAGACACTCATTCTTAATGTTTTCTTGTTGAAAATCACTGTATCAATTTTAGTATGCGCCGAAACTAGTCAGGTGACTGTACTAATTTGGTGAAACCTCAACCTCCTAGGGCCGGCAAATGTTGACGTCTAGCGTCACTGGGAAGTGACAGTGAAAATTTTGTCTCTGACAGCAGTTGTTCCCCGTGACGTGATCTACCATCCATAGTCGGCATGCTTTATTACCGCCTAGCTCTGTTAGTTCGCGACGTTCACGCCAGGTGACGTGTGCAAATGAGTTATACCAACAGTCAATAAGGAGTCGTATAACGATGCAGAGTGTGTGCACTACTGTACATGGATTCATGGAACCAAATCTACTACTAGCTCAGAGCCAATTCAAGACTAAATATCGCAAGCCATCACCTCAAAGACAAACTTTTTCATTTGTACAATCGTTCCATTGAAACCCGCTGTGTATCACATAGGACGCTGGGTCTTGGTCCGCAGCAGTCTCTAAAGCAGCAGTTGAACAAGTTCGGCAGTCCTACATTTAGGGTCTGGGTAAATCAACGAAACGTGCCACTTTGGAATTGAAAATGTCCTCTGTTACAGTTAGGTGCGTATTACGGAAGTGCCTGTCATTCAAAACCTACAAAATGGAACTGTTGCGGGCTTTAAGATAAAGCTTAGAAAAACGAGCCGAGCTTTCTAAAGAAATGTTTAACAAAATGGAGACGGAAGATATTTTTCTTAATGTGTGTTCAGTGGCATCAGTGGTGAAGACGCCTTCCATACCCGCGGTAAAGTGAATCGCCATAATGATCGGATATGGGGTGGACAGAAATCACATCACGTAATCGAACATACACAGGGCTCGCCTAAGGTAAACGTTTCTTGCACACTAGGCTCTAAAAAGATTTAGGTCCTTTCTTTTTTACAGAGTCAACTGTAACTGCAATATCGTACCTCCACATACCTTATCACTAATGCCTCAGTTTCGACAAGATATGGGCACCGAATTTATTTTCCAGCTAGATGGCGTGCCATCACATTATCATCAAGAAGGTGTCTTGTATCTCTGTAGGGAAGTGCCGACGGGGAATGGACGTGGTGGAACAATATCCTCGCTACCACCTCCCCTTATTTAACGCCAATGGACTACTGCGTATCGGGTTACATTGAAGGCAGAGTGTTTGTTCCTCCGTTGACAGAAAACGTCGACGAGCTATGACAACGGATAACACAAGCAGTTGCCATAACACAGCGAGACTTGCTTCATAGGACTTGTATAGAAACTGATTACAGATGGAATGTTTCGCACGTTACAAAAGGTAGACCCATCGTACGTTTGTAGATAAAACTTGAAGATATACTGCTTTCAGTGCTGTCTCAGACATCTGTGAAAGTTATTTACATTTACCACATTTAGTTTAGTTTTGTATAACTAATTTATAAACACAGCTGTGGTTTCTTTGTAACAGTCGATGCAGATAGCGTACGTGGTAAAGACTATTTTGGTGGACAACTGATTACAGAATTTGACGTATCTCAATGTTGTCACACAGAGAAAAAGGTTACTAAAAGTAATAAGAGCCACATAACGCCTATTTTAAGACTAATCAACCTTACTTGTTTGATCATGTTAGGAATAAGCTCATGTGGAGTTTTGTTCAAAAAATTGTTCAAATGGCTCTGAGCACTATGGGATTTAACGTATGAGGTCATCAGTCCTCTAGAACTTAGAACTACTTAAACCTAACTAACCTAATAACATCACACACATCCATTCCCGATGTACAGACATGCTTAAAGTATGAAAACATGTTTTATGTATATGTGACAAACTTTGGCTGTCTTCCGTTTACCGTTTACCAACTGCAAGGAAAGTTCATTATGGTTTACTGATAATTTTTACTTCTGTACCGTCTAACTACAACTGAATGAAGTAATTCATTCAATTGCAGTTAGACGGTCCGAAAGTAAAAATTATCAATATACCGTAATATTACAGGCAACTGAGGAAGATAGGACTACAAAAGTTGAAAAAGTTCATTATCTTTGAATGCTCGACTAGGGCGTATTTTCGTACAGTTCCAAAAACATATGAGGCAACAAATCCTTCTCGAAATATTTCGCAGTTTGTCATTATTGTTTCATTCACACCTACAATTCAAATAACGACTATTCCAGAAATCGACGATATATCAGCATTGCAGAATGTTCTTCGGTGCAGACGGTTATACATCAGCAGAAGACATCTGACAACGTCTTGAGTCTGGAAGACTGTTGGTACTTCCACGTGCCGCCGGCGGTTCTGGTTGTCGCTCCTCCGCAGAGACACTTGCCCGTGAATCGGCCTCTTCCACTTTGCTGGCGTCCTGGAGATACACACGCGGCAGCAAAGCGGAAAAAGACACACCCACAGGAAGAACAGCCGCCGCCCCCGCCGTCGCTGTAGCCGCAACTGCTGCGTCTCCTCGAAGACTTATGCCGCTCTTTCACTCCAGAAGGAAGGCACGCAAGGCGAGAACGAACTTTTGTTTGAAGGTTACCCTCGTACAAGATTCCAAGGCGAGAAATGTGCCATCAGGAGAACGAATGGACTGGAGCACTGGTGCCTGGACCCAGCTGCGCCCGCTATGCATACGTTATCGCGGAAACATATCTGGGTTCGCGACCACAGCACAACAGATCTTACTAAACGAGAACATAATCAATACAGAGCTCACCGAAGCTTACAGATAGGTATGGACACTCCAGTTCCAACATGCGGTCATCTTTCAATTAAACTACACCCTTCAGTCCTGCATTTTGTTTCTATAAGTTCAATAAATTTAGCATACTTACTTTTCAAACTTGTTAAATCATTCAAGACCTCACAGCGAAGTTACGTACGTTGATATCACCATCTCAATTAACACAGTGTTTTTGTCAGTCGGCTAGGAAATTCCGGGACTTATTTTGATTTCATTTATTCTATCCATTTATGAAAGTAAAATGAGATCTATGACTGCATTTTAAATGCTGGAAAACACTGTTAAGTTCTACCTCAGTCGCTTTTCATTCTTTTGTTACAGGCTGAAAACTTTTTCCATTTACTTGCTGCTGCAGGCCAATTTCTATTATAAAGTCATTATCAAGCACCTAAAGAAAACATACCAACCACATAAGAGTAAAATATATAGATAGTATAACAAATCCAAAACCTTTTAAAACATGATAGTTGGATGTGACATACAGTACCAGCTACTATTTACTATTATCTCTATGTAACATGTCATAGGGAACCTGGCATGTAAATTAATCTATCAGTCCACATGTGGAACCACAAATCAACATTCATATGATCTGTGCAGAATATGGGCATAAAAACTGTAAAACATGTGGCAGAACCACGTACAATGAAGCTCTAAGGACAAAATTGTCATACATTCACTGAAGAACATGGGTTATCATATATGAAACTCAATTTATTCTCTCATTACCCCTATATACAGACTGAAATCTAACCAGATGTTCTGATTATACCAAACATACAACCAGAGATATTACCTACGTATTTCGATTCTGTGTACCTACACAAGATACATAGTTCACTGGTGTACAGAAGGGTGATAATTAATGTTACATATCCAAAATGCAGTACAATATATGTAGCTTTAGTTACATCATCAGAAGAACTTAAACCTAAGGACAGGAATGTGAATTACAGCTATGTGTAGTGAGAAGACTACAGATTACACATAAATCTCTTTAGCATCATCGATATTGAAGAATACATGAATAGCTTATGTAGTCAGCACAGATCACTGACACGAACAACGAGTTCACATTACTTTAGGGAGGAAATGGAAGATAAGAAAGCAGTGGATATTTTCAAAGCTATATATCTACATTATAACACAATATTATTTAGAATATCATATCACAGTAGTCTTAATAACAAGAACATCAGCTGTGTCTTATATACAATGGGGAAATAATATGCATACAAGGTAATTTTGCATAGTGAAAGAAGAAGATGAATATGAGTTACACATACAACTGAAGGGAGGATGACATTTATACCAGTGTTACAGTCCCAAAATGTCACTGATTCAGCTGGGAACAGAGAATTTAGGCGCAAGAAATGAGTGAACGTTATCATAGATGAATTCTCGAGTTATGTGCATGTCAACTTTTAGCTACATTAACTAATAACATGAATGACAGTTGAGTATTACATAAAGGCTATGAAAAACATGTATAAACTTCATTTTCAACATCAATGTTTTACAACATGAAAGTGCTCTGTCTAGCTGAGGAAGGAATTAAGGAGCAGAAAAACGAGGGACTGTTATCACAAATAAAACAAGAGACTTATACTCATCTCAGTGCATATAAGTGGGGATTACCTATAATATAAAATGAACATACAACAAGAGCAGAGTGAACGTGATCATAGATGCATTCTCGAATTACAGTACACATAACATTGGTTGTAAGCCTAATGCAGCTACAATATAATAAATAACAGATTATTATGCACTAACACTGGCCTGTTTGTGAACAAAACAAAAGAATCCACTTAGCAGTGGAGTTTTATGGGAGACAGAGGCAGAAGGTAAAGATGTGATTACTCACACACATAAAATGTTTAATGATATATCCAAAACGTATCAGACGAGATACACTATAATAAAAAGAGGCTATGGTCTTCTTTTATCTTGTTATGAGTCATGCAGTTGATAATTATAACAATTTTTAGTGACAATATGACAATAATGTAAACCATTTAGATGACTGGCTTTTCTGTCAATTTTAATCTATATCGAAACTAAATAACTGTGTCTATTTAAATATATTCATTGAGTTAAAGTCATCAAACAAAACAGTTTTTCAGCTTGTATTTAAAACTGCTTTCACTTTTACCATCTGTCAATAACATTATTTAAAAATTCAAACAGTTAAATGCATTTATTGCTCAATACTTTGTTACTTGCAGCCAAAAATGTTATATTGTGGAAGTGAATTTCATTGCATTAAATTTACGAATGTTACTTTTGAATTCAAATTTTGATTGGTCCAAAAAGAAATATCATAAGTAAGTAAATATATAGTGCATCTGCTGTTAGTAAGCTCAAAGCATTAAATGCTTAAGGGGCTCTGGAAAGGCTCAAAATCATGAAAAGTTCAATTTTTACTTTTTTGCGTTTTCTGAATCTGCAGACTATTACCTTTTAATAGATATAAAATTTATTCAATTCCGAAGACTACAACTATTTTTAAATTTTTTTTGAAATGTGTTCTACATGGGTGTGACCCACTGTGGCGCTGTTAAACTGCTGTCAAATGGTGTTATTATTAACGTCCGTGTTCATCAGGTACATTTTAGTGATGTGAGATAAAGTATGTGTTGTGGCTAACCTGTGATGGTTCAATATATATCGCTGGTGTGATTGTCGATTGTTTCATGTTTATTTACTCTGTCGTTATCTCGAAAATATTCGGAATTAATTCTGTTTCTTGAGTCTCTGTTTTGTTGAAGTATAATAATGAGTAAAAGTAAAGTTATTAGAAATCCTCTGAAGGCTTTTAAGAAAAGGAGAAATGTTGGAAAGCCAAAGGTATGTGTTATTACTGTAAACAATAAAGACGATAACCAAGTGAGTGAACCTAACCTCTCAAGTACACCTGCCCATAGCAGTCAAAGTGGGAAAGAAAATACTTCACAGAAGAAGCTTGGTTCAATGAGTGAAAACTATGAATGTTTTATGGGCGAATCGTATGTGAATGAAATATTTGATATGTCGGTTCTCAAAGGAATTTTTTCAAACTGTGTAAGATGTATTCATTGTAGTGAAGTTGGTCTGGAACTCTCCATAATAAAGCACGTAGGACTTGCTAGTGAAATACAACTGAAATGTGATAAGTGTTCATACATGACCACCTTTTGGAACAGTGTTGCAGTAACTGCAACTGAAGAAAATGGTAGCAAAATCTACGAACACAACAACGAGTGATGCTTGCTTTAGACAAGGAACGCCTTCGGGCTGCAGACAGAGCTGTAAAGAGTCTAGAAATACAAGCAAGAGTAAACAGGAGGAGGAACAAGAGGAAGCTGGAGGAGGAGTTTGCAGAGGATGAAGATAATCCATCCTATGGACCTGGAATGCACTAAAAAGTTAATCCAATCTTTGTCGCTCGATTCCCAAAACTTTTATTTTCTCATACTAATTACATGTTTTCTAAGGATCTTCCAAACATATTTGTTTCAAACTTTCAGTAAATGCTACACAGTACCTTCTGCATAATTTAACACAGCCTTTTTCCAAAAAACTGTATATTTTTGAATATATAAATAAAAAATTGCAAAAAAATGTTGTGAATTTTCATTACAATTGAAAAAAAATCATCTTTAATAACTGAACTAAAATTTTGTAAAATACCTGTGTTAAGTTGTAGCCCATATTCCAATAAATAATCTGTAAAAAGTTCAACTTCCTACCTCAAATACTTTGTGAGGAAATATGTAATTTATAAGCGTTATTTTAACATTGCAAGTATAGGGCGTTCCAGAGCCCCTTAATCGTTTGTAGTTTGAGAATGAGGGTTAGATATTATCATTACACCACAATGAAGATGTCATCTCTAAGTATGGAATCCCTCTGTAAATGAAAATATATTAATCAACGGAAATTTGTCTAGTAAACTAACTTCCTGAAATTTTAGTCAAAATCAGCAAGTACATGCACAAAAAATGATAGTATATCAGAAAATTTGTGATATGGGATTTCCAGTTAAAATTATCACCAGGATGCACATAGAGTGATTCTGAATATTTAGTTATGTATATTTGTGTTATGAAGTACTGTGTTGTTATTGGATATTTTTAAATGAGACTACCAACAAAAATAACTTTTTTGAATTGTTAAATCGTGTTGGGGGATCATTTATATATAGAAATTGATGCAATTTTTATAATGGGGTACAATTACTGATATTGGCCTAGTGAGAAGACAATTGGACTGAGAACTGCCCGCTCTAAGCATGATGTGCTCTGCTTCTTGTTAGTTACATATAAAGCCAACCAAATATTCAAAGAAAAATGAGTGTGTTATGAATGTGACCTTTTGCATAGTTGGATGCCTCAGTGAGGTAGAAAAATTCCAAGTAGGTGCATTATCATTTTAAATATTTTAGTGTATGATCGTTCAGCTGATAAATGGAATGTTCAGTCGAAATATCTTTCTAAAATGTAAATTTTGATTGATTCAGATATCGGTATTTTTGGATATACTTAACCAAATACATTGCCTTTCAAAAACATTTTAGAAGGACATTGCCAATCAAATAAATCAATAATCATTGCTATCCTTTCTAACATCATTTTCAAAACGTTATCTAACACTAACATTAGTTTTTCTTAGGGGATGAATTACAGGTGTAACAACTAGCAAAGTTGTCAAAAAGTTGATTGAACACTGTAGTACATGCTTTGCAAGATGTGGCCCTGTTGGATGTGCCCTCCTCTGAATTTCAAATTGACATACCCACCCAGTTACAGAGGAACTTACAGTTTAGTGTGGACTCTGAACCACATGGATACTTATTTCATTTTTTGTGCAAACAGATTATTGTCAGAGGTGAAAGAGGCAGTATGCAACAGAATAAATCAATACACCAACTGGGGCTAGGACCCTGGACCGCTGTATTTGTAGTACAGAGCTACCAAGTATGACAGCTATATAAGGAAAATTTACTATTTTACGAATCCAAATTGAATTTTTACATTCAAGATGAAAATTATTTTCTTGATTTACCAAAAAATCTGAGTTTCATGATAATAATTGGATGAAAGATGGTATTGGGTTCCTCTGTTGTACATAACAATTAAAGAGGCTTATTGCTGTGTCTGTCATGAACAATACTTTCATTTATCTTGGCCTTTGATAGATGTACAGATCTGATTGGTATACTTCTGTTTTGATGTTACTTTGAACAGTAGCAATTTCTGATAACAAGCAAGCATTCTGATGTTTTTATAACTTCACCAGTAAAGGAAAATACCTGCTATAATACGAAAACAGTTCCACATCTGTTCTCGTCTTACCATTTTATTTTCTTGCTGTGCGACGGTTTAAGGATTTTTGCTACCTAAGATTGTTTATACATAACACTTGGATTGCCATTTCACAATTTTCATAGGAAAACAAATGTTTTATGTGGAAAGAAGTAATTTTAAAAATTAGTTGAATTAGTGTTTACAACTCCAGTTTTTCTGATACTGTCTAGGTTTCTTGCAAAGCTACCTGTGATAACATGGTCAGAGAACACATCTGAAACTGATATTTGATTGTTTTGGTGTCCCATTTGGCACAAGTGTTTAAACTTTTTGTAACAGCTTCTGAAAATTTCTTTGTGGGACCTTTGATGTGTTGTAATTATGTGTGCAATTAGGCAGGCTTCATATCCACATGCTTTCATGTACTGAGATATACACCAACTACGTTTTTGAACCTTCAGATATATTTAATATACACATACTTCTTTAACCACATTGTTTCTGCTATAAGAAGCAGGAAATTTATAGCTCTTAACACCTAACATTTCTACTCCTTTAATTAAATACTGTTTATACAGTCACAGTTTATCAACAAGATTTTAATTTTCAAATCATTCAAGCAAGTTATAAGATTACTCAATTTTTCAAGTTCCTAAAATTTCTGAGAATAGTATTAAATCCAGTCTCCAACTAGTATTTATTTATATCATTCAGGACTTCTACTACTTTAATTTCGCTCAATACTCCCACACTAATAATTACTAACTTTGGACCATGTGTGTCTGAGAAACGCATATTTTTCTCAGCTGACAAATCTGTTAACCCGTCTGCACCAACTGGCACGTGTTTTGTCTGAATTAAGTAGTAGATAATTCCGTAACTAGTTATTTCACTGCACAGTTTCAACCGAGGCTGCTGTTGCAGAATCAAGAGAAGGCGTGTGTGAGTACTGTTATAGTTCCTCGATATTATACTGAAAAGAGTAGCTATTGATTAAAACCATAAACTTTTTTATTCACATTATCTATTCGATAAGAACATAAAAAAATTAGTCCTCAAGTAAACTTTCGCGATCACTTTCCTTAACTTCAGCAAGCCTACTATGTACCAAAGTTTTGATTTACATAGTACTTAAAACCATTTGATCGTGTTTGATGTTGCGTTACCAAAGAAATAATAGTCTGATGCATGAAATTTACGGTAACTTTTCTTTAGGCATTCTAAAGGGGTATAGAAACCAGGGCAAAAATGTAAAGGCAGGGATACACTGAAAAGATTTTCTCATGTAGTTACTCATGAATACTCGTACAATACTTCAAGCCAACTTTAGAAATTAAAATGAGTGCGCTCTTTCAACAAATATTTCTAAGATCTATAGACTACAATGCTACATATAGATTTACTAAATTGGGTGGTGTAAAACTGTAGCTGGTTTATTGGGTATCTAGATGACGTATATGATAGATGATCGCAAAAAGTCACAAATGACGTTCTTAAGTTTATCTAGAAGTTTCAAATCTCGAAGTACGTAGTCGATTGATCTAAGACAAATATTTAAAGAAGCTTAAAAATGGATAAAATGCTGACAGGGAAATAGTGTCTCAACCCAAAGTGTACAGTAACATATTTTATAAAAGCACCTTCCATGTAAGTCATATATACTAAAGCTTGCACTAATGTTGAAACCTAATGCTTGGTCATAACGCGCTGCTTGATATGCTGAATCTGTTATATGAAGCCGGCCGCTGTGGCCGAGCGGTTCTAGGAGCTTCAGTCCGGACCCACAAAGCTGCTACGGTCGCAGGTTCAAATCCTGCCTCGGGCATGGATGTGTGTGATGTCCTTAGGTTAGTTAGGTTTAAATACACTCCTGGAAATGGAAAAAAGAACACATTGACACCGGTGTGTCAGACCCACCATACTTGCTCCGGACACTGCGAGAGGGCTGTACAAGCAATGATCACACGCACGGCACAGCGGACACACCAGGAACCGCGGTGTTGGCCGTCGAATGGCGCTAGCTGCGCAGCATTTGTGCACCACCGCCGTCAGTGTCAGCCAGTTTGCCGTGGCATACGGAGCTCCATCGCAGTCTTTAACACTGGTAGCATGCCGCGACAGCGTGGACGTGAACCGTATGTGCAGTTGACGGACTTTGAGCGAGGGCATATAGTGGGCATGCGGGAGGCCGGGTGGACGTACCGCCGAATTGCTCAACACGTGGGGCGTGAGGTCTCCACAGTACATCGATGTTGTCGCCAGTGGTCGGCGGAAGGTGCACGTGCCCGTCGACCTGGGACCGGACCGCAGCGACGCACGGATGCACGCCAAGACCGTAGGATCCTACGCAGTGCCGTAGGGGACCGCACCGCCACTTCCCAGCAAATTAGGGACACTGTTGCTCCTGGGGTATCGGCGAGGACCATTCGCAACCGTCTCCATGAAGCTGGGCTACGGTCCCGCACGCCGTTAGGCCGTCTTCCGCTCACGCCCCAACATCGTGCAGCCCGCCTCCAGTGGTGTCGCGACAGGCGTGAATGGAGGGACGAATGGAGACGTGTCGTCTTCAGCGATGAGAGTCGCTTCTGCCTTGGTGCCAATGATGGTCGTATGCGTGTTTGGCGCCGTGCAGGTGAGCGCCACAATCAGGACTGCATACGACCGAGGCACACAGGGCCAACACCCGGCATCATGGTGTGGGGATCGATCTCCTACACTGGCCGTACGCCACTGGTGATCGTCGAGGGGACACTGAATAGTGCACGGTACATCCAAACCGTCATCGAACCCATCGTTCTACCATTCCTAGACCGGCACGGGAACTTGCTGTTCCAACAGGACAATGCACGTCCGCATGTATCCCGTGCCACCCAACGTGCTCTAGAAGGTGTAAGTCAACTACCCTGGCCAGCAAGATCTCCGGATCTGTCCCCCATTGAGCATGTTTGGGACTGGATGAAGCGTCGTCTCACGCGGTCTGCACGTCCAGCACGAACGCTGGTCCAACTGAGGCGCCAGGTGGAAATGGCATGGCAAGCCGTTCCACAGGACTACATCCAGCATCTCTACGATCGTCTCCATGGGAGAATAGCAGCCTGCATTGCTGCGAAAGGTGGATATACACTGTACTAGTGCCGACATTGTGCATGCTCTGTTGCCTGTGTCTATGTGCCTGTGGTTCTGTCAGTGTGATCATGTGATGTATCTGATCCCAGGAATGTGTCAATAAAGTTTCCCCTTCCTGGGACAATGAATTCACGGTGTTCTTATTTCAATTTCCAGGAGTGTAGTTCTAAGTCTAGGGGACTGATGACCACAGATGTTGAGTCCCATAGTGGTTAGGGCCGTTTTTGTTATATGAGGTTGGATTATCTGACGCGTTACTTCTCGTTGATGACTAAATATCCCACTTCCAATGCTAGGACTAGTGCACTAGGACTAGTATGCTAACAGAATGGCTTATGACTCAGAATACAGTATCCTTAACTTCGTCCTTTAGCGGAACGGTTTTATACCATACTTCCAATGGGACGATCGGAATGGCACCGTATCAGAAGACAAGGTCGGCTGAATTAGAAATCTTAAAGGCCAGCGCTGTACTGGCCTC
This sequence comes from Schistocerca americana, assembly GCF_021461395.2. NCBI lineage: Eukaryota > Metazoa > Arthropoda > Insecta > Orthoptera > Acrididae > Schistocerca > Schistocerca americana. Next base: position 318,423,530 of record NC_060121.1, on the reverse strand, counting down.
CACGACCATCTTATTGAATACCGTGCGATAGTGCCTCACGTTAAGAACACACAGTGATTGTTGACCCTTTACAATAGCCAGAAGACTTGAAAAGCCACATTAATTTTATGAAAAGGCTCGTGTTATCGAAAGAGTTTGGGACACATTCAGGGCAAAGTCGGAGAGTTTCGTTGTCAGCGGAGTGCGGAAAACTCGTCCTGGAGCTCCTCGAACCACGCGCGTACGTTGCGAGCTACGTGACACGTTGCATTGTGCCGAGGCAAAAACAGACCGCATGTGCGGGCGGATATGGTTCCCAAGGAAATATACATATTTGTGTTGATCCATTGTGCCTTCCACAATGACGAGATCATCCAGGGAATGATGCGAAACCATTCCTCAGACTATAACGCTCCCTTCTTTGACCTGGATCCTTCCGACGATAGTTGCAGGGCCGTACACGCCAACCACCATCTGTCCGATGGAGCATGAAATGTGATTAATCTGAAGAGACAACTGTGGCCACTGAGTGGATGTCCAGTTGCGAAATCCAGCGTTTATCGCCGATAAACAGTCAGCATGGGTGGATGAACCAGGCGTCTTCTGTGGAGTCCAAAACGCAGAAAAGTTCTCTGAAAGACATTGAGGAGACACTGTTGGCAGCCCCTTGTTCATCTGGGTGGTCAGCTGCTCGACAGTTGCACGTCTATTCGCCCGTACAATTCTCGACAGCCGTCGTTTATCCCTGTTATCTATGACCCGTTGTGCACCTGGGTTTTGCCGCCGCTACTTTGGATAGCACCATTTTGCCATTTTGCATGATGATCTTTAAAGAGGTTCCTCGCACACAGTTTATAAACTTAGCCGTTTCGGCAATGCTTTCACCGATGGCCTGAAAGTCAATGACCATCCATTTCTTTTTTTTTGTGATATGTTACAATACAGCGTCACCCGTCTTTTGCGGTCTAACTGTGTTGGTGATGCAGTAAATTTGTCCACAGGGCGGTGTCACTACGTCACTGCAATACACTTTGGAGGTGTAGCAGTGGGACTTAGAGTCCCGTACCACTCTCCGACGGTGACAGTACTACATGAGTCAGGCAGAAAAATTTAGCCTAACGTGGGCAGGTAGGGTGGGAAAGTATTGGACGTAGAATGGGGGCTAGTCCCGCCAAAGGATGCATCCGTGGTGGGCGTGCCAGGCCTATCGTTAGCCATGGTCGGAATGCGATTCCTCTAGGATGGTTAGGGGAACCGGATGTCGATGCCAGCGGCGTGGAAGTGTGGTCCCAGCGTGACGCAGCCCATGGACAGTGTCCCGCAGGGCATCCACTTTCTCATAGAGCCGCCGCGCGTGGTTGCGTACGGTCGTCTTTAGGGGGACGATATCCGCTTCCTCGTGGAGAGTGACAATTCTCGTGAGTGGTGAGGCGTGCTGGCTCCACCTGAGCACCTTGTTCTGCATCTGCAGGCGCTGCAAAGTCCGCATCCTGGTGACACTAAGTGTGGCCCATGCAGCAGAGCCATACGTGAGGGCCGGCAGGATAACTGTTTGGTAGATGCGGAGCTTGGTATGCAGGTTACGTTCCCTACTGCGGAAGAACGGCTCCAAAGCTCTGGTCAGATCTTGGATGTCAGATAAATCGCTCCGTTTCCGCATTATGACAGCGAGACGGCCGCGGTGGTCTCGCGGTTCTAGGCGCTCAGTCCGGAACCGCGCGACTGCTACGGTCGCAGGTTCGAATCCTGCCTCGGGCATGGCTGTGTGTGATGTCCTTAGGTTATTTAGGTTTAAGTAGTTCTAAGTTCTAGGGGGCTGATGACCACAGATGTTAAGTCCCATAGTGCTCAGAGCCATTTGAACCATTTTATGACAGCGAGTACGACCGCACTGTCCCTCCGTCCGCCCCTCCCCCCCTCCCAGCCACATGACATGCTTTATACACCTTCCACTGCTATTGGTGCTATTGCCGTCTTTGTGTGGTTTTTGCACGTTGACGTCGAACATGAATCACATTAATGTGACTTGCCCATGTATATCATCGGCAGTGCTCCTATGTATCATTTATAATATTTGGAAGAACAATATGCTCCGTGGGAAGGGAGAACATAAACTACCTAGACACACAACTTACGGTCCAGAAACTTACGAATTTCGTCTGTCAATGCAGACCTCTGAATACTGAATGCCGTCGCAATAAACAATGAATGTTAAAATATACGCCCCATCACCATTCATAATACAAAATCATTAAAATTGATGCTTTTCAAGAAACAAGCCTTCATTATCAGATTTATTCAACTAGACTCTTATAAAGGCGATAAAGATAAAAACGTAAAGAAAAAAGTTAAACGTTTGTGGTCACTTTTCTTGTAACTGTGTCTTCCAAAAAGACTCGTAATGACCACCGATAGCCCTGCCAATAAAACAAACAGAAATGAATCGGCGGATACTGTTGCGTCTAGACAAGACAGCCTAGACACAATGAGAGGAAGCCGAAAGGCACGCGCTAAGCTAAAGCAGGATGGCGTGAGGTCTGAAACAGGATACGTAATGAATGCTATAAAGAAAAGTACGTAGCTGCTGGAATACTTAACTTTAATCCATCCTTGTGGTACATCTGGAGATTGTGGCGATACAAGTGAGACTCTTTAGATACATGCAATGTTACTAATGACGCCTTGCTAGGTCGTAGCCATTGACTTAGCTGAAGGGTATTCTAACTATCTGCTCGGCCAACGAGCGAGGCTTCGTCCGTGTAGTCGCTAGCTACGTCGTCCGTACAACTGGGGCGAGTGCTAGTCCGTATCTCGAGACCTGCCTTGTGGTGGCGCTCGGTCTGCGATCCCTGACAGTGGCGACACGCGGGTCCGACATGTACTAATGGACAGCGGCCGATTTAAAGCTACCACCTAGCAAGTGTGGTGTCTGGCGGTGACACCACAGATACAATCCGTGAATATAGGTAATGGCATCAGTTATTCTCTTGCAGAGCCTGTACACCTTCAAGAAAGGTACACCCGGAAATAAACACACATGCAGCGCTACTGAGGGTGTAACGGTCGTGAGATATTGGACTGTGTATTGATGACTCCCAAAAATGCCTGTAAGTCAACAAAACCACTGACCTTATTGAGTTTGAACGAGGTCATGTAACAGGGCTACGAGGAGCTGCATGTTCCTTCCAGAAAGACTTGGCGTAGATGTACAGGATTACTGGCAGCGGTGGTCGCGAGAATGTAGGGTCGCAAAGACAACAGGCTCCGGACGGCAACGTGGCACTACTGAGAGATAAGACCATAGTGGTCGGCGTATGACTGCCGCATCGTACTGCGCCTGCAGCGGCAATTTGAGTAGTAGTTGGCACTACAGTCACACAACGAGCTGTTATAAACCGGCTACTTCAAGGACAACTGCGAACCAGACGCCCTGTAGCGTGCTTTCCACTGATCCCAAGCCATCGCCATTTGCGATTTCAGTGGTGTCAAGCTAGAGGTCATTATAAACGGCGTAGGGCAGAGCTCACTGTAGGCCAGGGTGGAGGTTTATTGTGTTTTCCTATCAAAGGTGGTACTGCCTCGGTACCAGTGACGGCCATGTGTTGGTTAGAAGGGGGCCAGTTACTAACTAGAAACCAAACTCTTAGCGTGCTAGAAACACTTGACCTAGACTGGAGTTCTAGTGTGGGGTGAGATTTCTGACACCAGGAGCACTCTCGTCGTTATTCCACTCACCTCGACTGCAAATCTGTACGCCAGTCCGGTGATTCGACCTGTTGTGCTGCCGTCGTGAGCTTAGGTGTTAACGATGATAGTGTTTCCGATGCTGTAGAACTTCTTCTGCCCTTATTTCAAAATACACGTTTTGTAGATGCGTCGTTCTGACTCTAAATCAACAACAGACGACTTGAGCAGCTTCAGAAATTTGGAAATGTAAATGATGGATGTGTTACTCACATGACATCCATAGTCTTTTTTCCAAGAGACTAAAGCACGCCCTCATACCGCTGTTGTAATAGAACGTGCTCTACAGAGTATCGACATGTTGTTTTTGCCTGCTCGAATACCAGATGTCTCCAATCGACAAAATACGGGACATCTTTGGACGACATCATCCACAACCAGCATTAACTGTCGCTGTATTGACCGATCCATTGCAGCTGGGATGGAACTCCATCCCGCAAACTGACATCCGGCACCTGTAGAACATAATACATGCAGTTTTGCATTCAACATTCTTGCGGTTACACCAGTTATTAAGCATTTCATATTTCAGTTAGCTTATTGCGCTCTTACATTAACCTGTGATCTTGCAATATTAAGCACTTAAATATATTACCTGCACAAATGTATTCCTGAAATTTCATTACTGTACATTGTATTGTATTGTATGTTAACCTGAGGCCTAGAAACGACGGAGAGGCTCTATCCCCGCCGCAGCCGCAGTGGTCCACAACCCCACGACGACTACCGCAGTCCACTTCACCCCTCCACCGCCCCACACCGAACCACTCTTTCAGGGTTACTGTGCGTTTCGGCACTCGGTGGACTCCCCCCCCAGGGAACGTCTCACACCAGACGAGTGTAACCCCTATGTTTGAGTGGTAGAATAACGGTGGTGTACGCGTACGTAGAGAACTTGTTTGCGCAGCAATAGCCGACATAGTGTAGCTGAGACGGAATAAGGCGAACCAGCCCGCTTTCGCCGAGGCAGATGGAAAACCGCCTAAAAACCGTCCACAGACTGGCCGGCTCACCGGACCTCGACACAAGTCCGCCGGGCGGATTCGTGCCGCGGACCAGGCGCTTCTTCCCAATCCGGAAAGCCGTGCGTTAGACCCTACGGCTAACCGGGCTGGCCTACTCTACATTAATTATTTTTTGGTGTTGCGATTTTTTTTGTCAGTGTACGTGCTGACAATGAAGTCCACCGTCCACTTCTGTCAATGTTTCCATCGTCACAAAGACCGTTACATGAAATAACACCACACTATACGAGCACGTGCACAAGGCGGTTACATGTAGGACACTGGACATGCAAGGTGCTCTAGGAAAATACATGCACCAGGCCGTCGGCCAGGCGACTTCATCAGGGAGGGGCGCTTTAAAATGTCGCGTCGCTGTCGGTCCTTTGTGGAAGCTGCCAGCGCGTCGCTGTCACGTCGTTAGCGGCCATTCAGCGGACCTGCGCTGTGGAGAGACGCGCGCGCGTCACATCACAGACCCCGCCTCAAACACGTAGCACACGTACACTCCACGAACCTCAGTTCACTACACGGCGGAGTGTTCTTTGACTGGAGAATACACGCTCCTACTGTCGCGCACAAACTATCTTACACGTCTCGCTTTTGTTTCAAAAATAGTCATCCGGTTCCACAAGACTGTCTTTTCTACACGACTGAAAACAGAAACACGTAGGACTACAAACATATACTTGTAAAAGAACCATCCGATTATTTGGAGTTTGTCTTATTATGCAGACACATGCAATTTTGGGGTAGTTTTTACAGTTACGTTTAAGATCTAAGATTTCATTTACCTTTCACAAATGTTCAACGTGTCCTCGACTGGACGCATGACGAACGTCCAGACGATAATCAAGCTTTATATGTCCATCCCTGTCATGGAAATGTAAAAGAGCGTTTGGCGTCATTAGCCGGGAGGCCCCTTGCAGAGCAGGTCCGGCCGCTTTGGTGCAAGTCTTATTACAATCGACGCCACACTGGGCGACCTGCGCGCAAGATGATGATGAAGAATGCACAACACCCAGTCCCTGAACGGAGAAAATCTCCGACCCAGCCGGGAATCGAACACGGGCCCGTAGGACGGCAATCCGTCACGCTGACCACTCAGCTATAGGGGCGGACTATCTCTGTCATGGATGGTGGTACGGACTTCTGCTGTTCAATATGAAATGAAAATTAAAAACACCTGCAGCAATCACTTTGGGATTTAATTTATTTACACAATCAGTTTCGATGTTGCTCAACACCATGTTCAGGCCTCTTGATCAGTGTAGATTGGGAGAAATCCAGTCTCGTGTGCAGTCATAACAGGAGCCAATATTATGTAACTGCTGTCTGTAGATTTCTGGTGTACATGACACTATATCTTCCTTTATCAACTGACGTCTGAGTCGTAGGTTGACGAACAAAGGAATAGTGTCCTGCTCATCAGAGATCTGTGGATACCACTTATACAGCTTAATTCGGCTGCCCCTACCACTAGATTTTACGCAGCCTGCAAAGCCTTCAAATACCACGCACAAGATTTTCATATTCTCTCGCTTCCTATGTGCAAATTTTTAGTGCTACAGAAGACGTCAACAGAACATTTTTGTAAGAATCTTAGTGCAGTTAAATTTTGTACTGGGATGCGTTTTCACTAGAGGTCATAGTTTTCGAATTATTCAGGAAGAAAAGTCAAAAGTGACCTTCAAACGCGTTTCCTCGAATAACTCCAATACTGTGGCCTCCGTGGGAAACATATCTCTGTACAAAATTTAAATACATTACATTTCGTACAAAAAGGTCCTGGTCATTTTTTCTATAGGGCTAATATAGTTTGCACATATCGAACGAGAGAAGATGAAAATTTTGCATACGGTATTTGAAGGCATTGTGGGCTGCATAAAACCTACAGGTAGAGGCAGCTGAAATGACCCTGTATAATATTGACTCCTGTTATGACTGCAGACGAGATTGGATACCTCCCAATTTACGCTGCTCAAGGGATCTGAAGACGTTGTAATGGAAGACCAAAACTGGTTGCATAAATAAATGGGAAAGTGACGGCTGCAGGTGTTTAAATTTTCATTTGATAATCAAAGTCATCATAAGCTTTTGCGAACATGTTCAGAGCTTCTGCATTCACTACTGTTGCTATGCGATGTCAAAAGTCTGCCAAAGTTTTTAGGATGGGAGGGACACTGACGAAATCTCTCCTAAGCTTCACAACATAAAGGCTCACACTGTGTGCGGCAAGGCCGTCTTGGAGGCGAGTGGGACAGTGCGAGATACTTACGCCAGTTCCAGCTAACCCATCGTTGAGGCGGCTAATTCTTGAAGAAATGCTCTTAGATGCCAGTGTGCTGGTGCTCTATCCTACTGAAAAATGACCTTTTCAGCATGTTATTCCTGTCGCGGAAAAAAAACAGGTTTGCAACAGGAGCGCGAGAATTGGTAGTGCCAGACAGAACCCTAACGTGAACCAGCAGTTTACAACCGGCGCCTTGCATAATTTTTTAGTTTCGATGAGCAAAATTCACCCCGAGTATCTGTCTTGTGTAGTCTTGTGAATTCGGATGAACCCTTTCGAAACCCTGTATATTAGAGATCGTGAATGTTGCACAAGTCTCTCTGAAACATTTAGTCTGCAAATTTACCGAATAGTATGAATTCATGATTCTACAAAGGATTAAATAAGTTTGCTGGTAGATGGAAACAAACTGCAGGAACTGTGTTCGGATTTCGACTGTCGTTTTTCATCAGCAGCACGCTTACCAGCCATCTGAACGGGTATCACAGCTTGGCTCAAAAATTTAACATCTCACTCCACCTGTTGGGTGTTCTATTTAGGAGTATGCAGAGGAAACCGTAATTTAGCACCAGAGTAAACTATCACTATAGCCGTCTCTCCCATATACCAGTCTGCAGATCACTCTCTTCAATTCCCCCTCGCCTGCAACTTTTCCTTCCTCCATGTTGGCAGAGTCTTTTATTTAAATTATGTTTTTTTTTTTTCGAAACAACCGCTGTCACTGTCATTTTAATTTTCTCTTCTTTTTTTATCCCTTCCGCTTCTACAATACAAGACATATTCAAATGTTTTGTACTAACCTATATCATTCTTAATGCCTTTTAATATTATTATCGTTATTAGTATTAGTGCCAATTATTATTTTCATTATTATTATTATTATTATTGTCAATTATTAGTCTGATATCATTATTAGTGTGTATTATTATTATTATTATTATTATTATTATTATTGTGATTTTTTAAAATATCTTTGGTATGTATTGTTCCTGGTCAGATATAAGAAAAGACCTTAATGACCTAATCTGCTGAGGTTAAATAAGCAATAAATAAATAAAGCAATCAATAAAAATGTTTTCATTGAGAAGTGTTTCCTTTATCTTTGTTTCAGATACAGCATATCATGTTGCAATAGAATGTAGGAGATTATAAAATGAAATATACGTCTCCAAAACATTTCCTGCAATCATGCCTAATAAGTTCACCAAAACGATAAAATTATGATGTCAGTTATTTCCTGGTACAGCCTTATTGCATCAGATACTGTGTAACCTTTGGCTCGTATACACAAGAATTCTATCAGACAGTAAGGAGGAAAGCCAAAATTATGTCACTATGTTCTTGTTCAAATTAATTAACTACATTTTCCGTATACAGTTTACAAGTTTTCTATCGAAATGATGTGGAGTGACACAATTTGTATCTCATTAAAATACTTCGGGATGTAATGCAGCGTCATTGTATAAAATACTTGAAATACCGAAATAAACTGGCCTTCCGGTCGTTTTGCAGCGGCGTTCATAAGGACGTAGCCTAATTAGCTGGGGAGAGGGTGCTTCAATATATCACTTTCCTTGCTGTGTCACTAGGCCACAGACGTAACTTTACTAGGTTTTATTGGCCCTAAAATAAGATTAATATGAATATTCGTAGTTGGCTACCAATTGCCAGCAAGGCGTGTAGCTCACAAATAGTCTCACACATATCTCTTCCCTCTCCCCTAATAGGCACCAGTGTTATTTTAGTTCCAATAAAATCTAATAAACGTCACGTCGGCGGTATAGTGACACCATTAAAGAAGCGATACGTTGAACCACCCACTGCCCAGCTAATTTTCTCTGCTCTGTGGAAAGTAGTTGCAACACGACTGAAAAGTCGGTTATTTGGATATTTTTAAGTATTTTGTAACATGACATGGCGTACACCCATAAGATTTTATTGAGACTGACACTGGCTTTGGAAGCGTACGTTTGCTATCTGATGAAAAGCAGCTGGATAGCTTGAAAAGTACTCGTCTGTATTATGGTGGAACTGAATGCAGTGGTCGTTGTTTTTACAGAATGAAATAATCAATAACCTTCCGTCTAATCTGGCCAATGCACGCAAGGACAACGCCGACACAATAAGGAGCAACTTGTTAGTATTCTAGGTTATATTTATATTTTAATGGGTTGCTTAACCAGCAAAGTTGAAGGAAAAATTATCGATCTTGGAATTAATGTCATGTCTAGCTTTAATATAATTTTACATACCCTTATGTTTCTAAAAGGTTAATCGGAAGTTATCTAAGATAATGAATAATTCAGTTACGAATTACGTTAACAAAGTGACGTTAGTACTGTTGAAGTACCAAATGAAAGGGAGACTGCCTGGAGCATGAAGTACCACGATATCCTGATCTGTGCAGCTCGTGGATACAAGTAAAGAAACAAAATACAAATAAGAATTAAATCAGCAACTCAGGTCACGTACCCGAAACATTCGAGGAGCGAGCTGCTCAGACTATGGATTACGCTATTGCAGCCTGAGAAAACTTACATCTCCTCAAGATCAGCAAAGTCTGTCAACCATTCCTAGATGACAATCATTTTCCATTTCCTCTGACAGTCCATTCCCGAAAACCCAAAAAATTACGTTATCTTCACCAACCTCCAACTTTTCCAGAACTCAACGTGGAGGAAACAACTCTAAGCTATTGCCAATATGACGGAGTAGAAATTTAAGAAAATTTACGAAAACTTTGGGAAACAACGGCAAACTTCGCACTTTTTACATGCAAGACGTACGTTTTATCGCCACGAGTTTGTCACTGGGCTAAGGTAGTGTTACACGATTGGTCGGCGAATGGCCACCATGTGTTAAGTGCTACAATGTAATCTCATTGGAGAAATCACGACTGGTGAGCATGTGTGTGCTATGTGCTTAGTGGCTCGACGCAAACTCATTGGAAAAATCAAACATTTAGGGCGAACGTACGTTCGCACGCTAGCCGAGTGGCATCGCAGCGTCTGGGCCTTTGAGTTATCGGAGAGAGACAAAAAATGCCATGCTGAAATTGTCCCGAGGGGGTGACAAGGTGGCCACTGCATTGATTGCCCAGCACATCGGCAATCGCCGACTGCGTTCATGCAAATTCACAGACTGCTCTCTGCTGACAAGCGAGATCTGTGACCGTTCCGGGGTCCACCTGAAGCAGTAGGAGGGTGGGAGGCTGCCGCATCACTCTGAAAATGAGCAAAAAACTTCCCATTTTTCACATTGGCTTGGTATCTCAAATATTAACCGAGTCGTGCAATCACCTAACCTATAAGACGACTCCTAAAAGTCTTCCTTCAACATCAGGGTCATGGCAAAACGTAATACAGCCTGACTGATTCTTAATTAATATGCATAATATGAGGGTCAACATGTACCTTAAGACATGTATGGATTTTGTGTGTTAGAAAATATGATGACTTCATAATAGGAATTTGTGTTCCACATAGACGATTACAAAATTCACTCCTCTTTTTAATCAAGCCTAGGTAAGTGCATGGTTCTTGCAATGAGCATGGTCTTAATCCGCCTCTACAGCTGCGCAGTACGGGGGATTGTTAAGCGAAGTCGTCCAGCCTTGATTCCCAACTGGAATGGAGGTTTTCTTACCACTTGGACCGGGTGTTGTGTTGTCCTTACGTTCGTAACGTTATAATTGACATTCCAGTATTGAGATAGCTGAATGGGCAAGTCCAGAAAGAAAAAAAAAAAAAAAAAAAAACACATGGTCTTGATTGAATTGACTAAACAAAATCTCCTGTTTCATCAAACAAAATTTATGTGTACGAAACAAGCACATTTATGAGAACTTGATACATCAACAGCCTACATTTGTTTATCGGAATAAAGAACATCTTTTCCAACAATACGGTTCTTAACCACAGCAACAATTGTTCATTAAGCTAACAAAAAGGGCTCGAATCTGATTGAAAAGGACACGAATTTAATTCAAATGGATTGTAGCAACTAGGATTTACTGAGTATTAAGTCAGTGAAGATGGTTGTGATCGACTTATTAAACAAAATATCATGTTTCATTGAACGAAATCTGCATGCATGTTATGCAGAACAATTGGACAAGTATGAAAAGGATTTGCATAAAGGGGGTCCAGAAAAATGTAGAAACTCGTTGATAGTCCACAGTAATGGAACAAAATGACATACCGATACGATTCTTGCACGAGGGGAATGTCGAAGCCGCTGAACTGTTGACCGAAGTACGGCTGTCAATAATAGCCGCACAGACCACCTCGATAGTTTTTCGTAGTTCGCTCCGTATAGCTAGCTTCTGGTGATAAACTTAATTTTTCAAGGTCCCCTATAGGTAGAAGCCAAGAGGCGTAAGGTGTGGAGACCCTGGTGGGTACTCAACAGCTCCTCTCCGACCTATACACCGTCCAGGTAGGTTTCATCCAAGTACGCCCTGACATCTCTGAGGCGGATCGCCGTCTTGTTATAGGTAAAATCTTTCATTTCCAAACACCTCTCGGGTGGTAGGCAAGATCGATGGTTGCACCATATAAAGTTACACCTCACCAATTATGGTACTTTCAAAGAATACGACGGGCCAATAAAACCGCGCGATGACAGACCATAACACATGAACATGTTTGCCAACGCGAATGTGAGGATTTTGATTCATTTTGAACTGCGCCTCGTCGGACCAGATAACCATCCCTGCAAACCATCCATACTTGTGAAGCATGGGTTCAAACCACTCGCAGTACTCCATCCTTCGATCCGGATCGATCTCGTTCACAGCGCTCAGCGATCTAGAAATGCACACTTTCCTCTTTGGAGCCTTCAGAATTTGTCGTACGATTGATGGGCTTACCCTGCTTTCACGTGCATCCTGCTTCACAGATTTTTTAGGTGACCCAGTAAAACGTTGAAACACAGCAGCGCTGGAAGCTGGACTTGTTGACGTTTTTGGTCAGCCAGAGCTTTCCTTATGCACATTCTGAACAGTACTGTCGGCTTCAAACTTATCCCGAACACGATACATTGTTATACGTATTGGTGGCTGACTTCGGTACACACAGCGCCGTTGCCATTGTACCTGCACCATGTTTTCGAACTTTCAGCACCACTTCAATACGGTCTTGCGTTGCTCAGCTGACAATCTTAGTACATTCATTGCTGTTCCGTCATCTGCTGGAAAACGCGTGCCAAGATCTGTTGAGAAAACAATGGACTACGCTGCCACGTAAAATTGCAACGATATGTCATTTTGATCCAAAGATATTAACTATCAAAGAGTGTCTACAGTTTTCTAGACCCTCCTATGCATACTTCTGCTATACCGGCAATCGAGAATCTTGACGATATTTGCCTGTTATCAATATCGATACTAGTAAAATATCGGTTCTGGGAATTCCAAGCGCGTATCAAAATATCTACGGTAGTTACTGCGACTAGAACGAACATACAAAAAGAAGCGAGCAAGGGACTTCTGTTAATATCTGTAGAGAGATAAGATTTAATAAAATATTTTTATTTACGTACTAAAACTTGGCTGCAACTTACGTTTTCTGTTTGCTCTCAAAAACACTTTTTTTAAATTATGCATTTATTGATGATGGATGCATTGTAAGATCTAACGACAAAAAGATATTTTTGTGTGTTATAATTACACTTAAACAATTTTGGAATTTTTCCTTTACTTACACTGTGAAACCTTGCTTCTTGCGAAATTTCATACTGCTGTGTCAACGGGAAGTACCTTAAATCTTTTGTTGAATGAATTTGCAAATATCAAAATATGTAACATAAATGACCGTATCTTTTAATATCATTGATTTAGAAGCTTATATTTCTTACACCGCCGAGGGACTGTAGACCTTAGTATGTGACATACTTGATGCGTCTACCTGTTTTTGGGAAAAAGACAGACAGATAAAAAACAAAGTGACAATTTCTTTGCTTCTTGCCAAATTTAATGATTCTAGATCAACGGGAAGTACCCTACAGGCGTTGACGAGTGCGTTTGAGCGTATCAGACATGTGACGTAAATGGACGTAAGTTTTGACTCCACTGATTTAGAAGATTAAAGGTGTCACACCACCCGCCAGGGTAGGCGAGCGCGCTAACCCGCCGCTTCCTGGACTCGCTAGGCGCGCCGGCCCTGGATCGAATCCGCCCAGCGGATTAATGACGAGGGCCGGTGTGCCGGCCAGCCTGGATGTCGTTTTTAGGCGGTTTTCCACATCCCGCTAGATGAATACTGGGCTGGTCCCCACGTTCCGCCTCAGTTACACGCGTCGCAGACATTTGAAACACGTCCGCACTACTTCACGATTTGCGCTAGACGCAGACAGTTGAGGTACACTGATTCCGTCCTGGGGAGTACGGGGTGGCGGCAGGAAGGGCATCCGGCCGTCCCTAACACTAACATTGCCATATCCATTGTAACCATGCCGACCCTGCTATCGCTGCGGGACTATGGCGTAAGCGAAAGAAGAAGAAGAAAGATTAAAGGTTTTACACCGCCAAGGAACCGTAGACCTTAGTAAATGACAAATTTGAGCTTGTTACGTCTACTCGTTCCTGAGAAAAAGGCCTCGGAACAGTCGCATAGACAGACAGACGAACAACAAAGCGATCCTGTACGGGTACCAGTTTTACCCTAAAAACAACTACTTCTGTTTATGAGAACGAAAAACATTGTTTTCCCACATGGTGATGGTTCAAATGGCTCTGAGCACTATGGGACTTAACTTCTGAGGGCATCAGTCCCCTAGAACTTAGAACTACTTAAACCTAACTAACCTAAGGACATCACACACATCCATGCTCGAGGCAGGATTCGAACCTGCGACCGTAGCGGTCGCGTGGTTCCAGACTGTCCACATGGTGATGTCTCGATTCAGTTACTTAAATAAAATAGTGAGTTTCAATACAGACATCAGTGTTGAATACAGTGAAAATACAAGAGAACTCTACCTAGCGACTACTTTAACAACTTTAACAACATGATAATGTGTTCCTACATCGGGATGTCTTGGCAATATCAACAAGTGTTTCTTAAACTAGCAAAGGTGTAATGCCCTAATTTCGTCGCAAAAAAACACCAAACTAAATAAATTAAAAAAAAAATGTAATCTAGTGACTACATAGTGGTGAGTATCATGTTACACGGTGGCGACTGCCGAGAGTTTTTGTAAGCAAATTTAAGCTTATAATGTATTTTCAGGATTGCACTGTGTCCATTGACAACGGGAGGTTTCTTTGTCTCCGAGGGATGGCTCGGTTACATTTAGTTCTCGCATACAGCGATCCTTTATCGACGCGTTTGCCACTAGAGTGGCGTGGCCTAGTTGCTTTGTCGATTGACCGCCGTGCCTGATGACACCTGCGAGGCGCCACGCTATCCGATGGGTACAGCTGGCGTGAGCAGCGGCCACTATGTTACTCAGCAGGTCCGCCGAAACCTGGACCTTGCAGTGCCTAGTGGACTCCATAATAGACGGGGTAAACGCAGGCCGAAGAAGAAGAATGAAGAGATAATGAGCCATATCGAGGAGGAAATAACTTTATAGTACTACTAGACTAGACCTGTTGATAGCACATATCTTGAGCTATCAATTAATAGCAGGTTTGGTAATGGAAGAAAGTTTGGTGGATAAAAATTGATGAGAAGACCAAAGCTTGACAATAACAAGCAGGCTCAGGTGAATGAATATTGCGATAGCTATGCATAATGAATAAACTGGCAGGTGATGGATTACCATGAACAGCAGCATCAAACTAATTTTCGGATTATAGTGAAGTTGCGTGTGACAGATTAAATCAACGGCCGCATCAAAATTTTCTTCCAACAGAAGACCACAAGGACAACAGTATTATTAGTTTTTAAGTAGGCAAAACTGAACAAAAATTTCACTACGGGATGAATGCAATGTTCTGGGCCGGCCGCGGTGGCCGAGCGCTTCTAGGCGCTTCAGTCCGGAACCGTGCTACTGCTACGGTCGCAGGTTCGAATCCTGCTTCGGGCATGAATGTGTGTGATGTCCTTAGGTTAGATAGGTTTAAGCAGTTCTAAGTTCTAGGGGACTGATGAACTCAGATGTTAAGTCCCACAGTGCTCAGAGCCATTTTTGGATGTTCTGGAAACAATATCGTTTGCGCTTTATATGGCTGACAAAGATAACTGCTTGTTTCTGTCTGGCCCACTGCCAAATTTCTGGTATATCACAGACCAATAGGTGTTATTGTGTAGTGCCTTCCAAGCTGCAAACAGTAAACTTTAGTGAGATCGCCTGTTACTTCTCGTAGTTTACTTTTTGGCATTTCGTATATGCCAAATTTAAGATAACGATTCAATTTTTCCGGTAATCTTTCGACAATCCACGCGTGCCTCTGTGATAATTTGCCCGGTCTGCTTTCCGACTTGTCAGCATTTGCGCATTTTATCTTCCCGTTCGTCCAGTAATCTTCGGTTTAAATGTCGCTACTTTCTATTGTTGTAATCCATTGTACAGTTGTTACATTGTGTGCTACGGTTTTCACGTTGGCGAGTTGTAAACCCCCTTTGTCACAGCGTATGTGTAAAATCGTGAGCGGAACTATAAGTATCTGTGACGACGTTCTACAGAAGGAATGCCAAAGTGTCGAAGATGAGAGTTGATATGAGCCACATCAACTGGTGGTTCTTTCCTTTGTGCTTCTTTAAACAGATATTCTTCAAACAGCGGCAGTGTGTGGCGATATTTAATATGGATGTAACTGTGTATTTTGCTTTCATGCCTGCTACTTCAATACTTCCATTGTCATAGATAATGTGTAGTATCTCTTGCACCGGTATTTCGCCGCTGTGCACAAATTGCCTTTTCCCTCCTACATGTTGTGACTGTTGGAAATGTAAATATACCATCGGAAAACAAATCGCAACACCAAGAAGTAGGTGTGCGACATAACAGAAAGTTGGTTGACGTATTTCTACATCTGAAAGATGTCTGTTCATATTTCATCCAGTCGCATGAGAGTAGTGCTAGTAGCAAATCTATGAGGATACAAATCAAGATCGCTTTAAATACACGCTGCAACCGTCGTGAGCGTTCACTAACTTTGGGGTTGGACAAGGTGAGTTGATGATAACCAAAACTACCCTTCAGGTGAGAAACACGCCGTTGTCAACACCTTACTTTAGTTTGAACTAGGTCGTGTAATAGGGCTATGAAAATCTGGATGTTCCTTCTGCGATACTGCAGAAAGACTTGGCAGGGATCTAGCCACTGTACGTGATTACTGCCAGCGGTGGTCCCGACAATGTACGGTCGCAAGAAGAACAGGCTGCGGACGGCCCTTGTCACTACCGAGAGGGAGGACTATAGTGCTCAGCGCATCGTACTGCGTCTGTAGCAGCAATTTCAGCAACAGTTGGCATCCCAGCGATACAAATAACTGTTATAAATCGGTTACTTCAAGGACAGCTTCTAACCAGACGTCCTGTAGCGTTCATTCCACCGACACAAAGCCAAAGCCATTTACGACTTCAGTAGTGCCAAGTTAGAGCTATTTAGAAGGCTGGGTGGAGGTGTGTTGTGTTTTCTGATGAAAGCTGGATCTGCCTCGGTGCCAGTGATGGCTGTGTGTTGGTGAGGAGGAGCCCAGCTGAGAGCCTTCATCCAACCTGTCTGCCGGCTAGACAAACAAGACCTACACCTGGAGTTATGGTCTGGTGTGCGATTTCGTACAACAGGAGCACTCTCACCGTAATTCTGCGCACTTTGAGTGCAAATTTGTACGTCAGTCTGGTGATTCGACCTGTCGTGCTGCCATATGAACAGCATTCCAGATGGTGTTGTCCAACAGGATAAGGCTCGTCGACATACGGCTGTTGTAACCCAACATTCTCTACAGAGTGTCGACATGTTGCCTTGGCCTGCCCGATCTCCAGCTCTGTCTCCAGTCCAGTACATGTGGGACATCATCGGACGACAACTCCAGCGCCATCCACAAGCAGCATTAACCCTCCCTGTATTGACTAAGTGCAACAGGCATGGAACTCCATCCCACAAACTGACACCCAACACCTGTACAACACAATGCACGTACGTCTGTATGCTTGCATTCAACATTCTGGCAGCTACAACGTTTACTAACGTACCAACATTTCGCATTTGCAATGGCTCATCCCTCGCTTACATTGATCCGCGGCGTTGCAACATTAATCACTTAAATATGTTACCTAGATAAATGTATTCCCGAAATTTCATTGTTGTTGTTGTTGTGGTCTTCAGTCCAGAGACTGGTTTGATGCAGCTCTCCATGCTACTCTATCCTGTGCAAGGTTCTTCATCTCCCAGTACCTACTGCAACCTACATCCTTCTGAATCTGCTTAGTGTATTCATCTCTTGGTCTCCCTCTACGATTTTTACCCTCCAAGCTGCCCTCCAATGCTAAATTTGTGATCCCTTGATGCCTCAAAACATGTCCTACCAACCGATCCCTTCTTCTAGTCAAGTTGTGCCACAAACTTCTCTTCTCCCCAATCCTATTCAATACCTCCTCATTAGTTACGTGATCTACCCACCTTATCTTCAGCATTCTTCTGTAGCACCACATTTCGAAAGCTTCTATTCTCTTCTTGTCCAAACTCGTTATCGTCCATGTTTCACTTCCATACATGGCTACACTCCATACAAATACTTTCAGAAACGACTTCCTGACACTTAAATCTATACTCGATGTTAACAAATTTCTCTACTTCAGAAACGATTTCCTTGCCATTGCCAGTCTACATTTTATATCCTCTCTACTTCGACCATCATCAGTTATTTTACTCCCTAAATAGCAAAACTCCTTTACTACTTTAAGTTTCTCATTTCCTAATCTAATCTCCTCAGCATCACCCGATTTAATTTGACTACATTCCATTATCCTCGTTTTGCTTTTGTTGATGTTCATCTTATATCCTCCCTTCAAGACACCATCCATTCCGTTCAACTGCTCTTCCAAGTCCTTTGCTGTCTCTGACAGAATGACAATGTCATCGGCGAACCTCAAAGTTTTTATTTCTTCTCCATGAATTTTAATACCTACTCCGAATTTTTCTTTTGTTTCCTTTACTGTTTGCTCAATATACAGATTGAATAACATCGGGGAGAGGCTACAACCCTGTCTCACTCCTTTCCCAACCACTGCTTCCCTTTCATGCCCCTCGACTCTTATAACTGCCATCTGGTTTCTGTACAAATTGTAAATAGCCTTTCGCTCCCTGTATTTTACCCCTGCCACCTTTAGAATTTGAAAGAGAGTATTCCAGTTAACGTTGTCAAAAGCTTTCTCTAAGTCTACAAATGCTAGAAACGTAGGTTTGCCTTTTGCCTTTCATTACTCTACATTAATTATTTTTTTGTGGTGCGATTTTTTCCGTCAGTGTATGCTCGGTAAATTCCACCTTAATTTTTTTCTGCTAACTTTTTAAATCGCTGAGTTATGTATGCGTTGAACTGTCTGAATGAACATATATGCAAACGTCCCCTTAGGAAAAAATTCTATTCCCCATTTTACTTATTCTACAGGTACTTTGTCAAATAATCGAATAATTTAAAAGTACGAGAGGCTTTTGTCCAGTCTGGAACGATGCCAGTTTCTTAATTCAGCACGCTCATTTAATTTTAATTTCCCTTGGTTTACTTCCGCACTGGATGTTTTGCAGCTGACAGATCCTTTACGAGAAATGCAATGTTGATATCTAGCAAGTTAGCTCAGCGGTGAAGGCCCTGGATCTGTATTTGGGAGGAGCAGGTTTCAAAAACCAGTCAAGCTATGGAGATTTGGGTTTTCTGGGGTTTCTCTGAATTAATTAGAGCGTCACCTCTAATGCCTCTAATGGTCCCTTTCGAAAGAACGCAGCACATTTCCTTCCCCTCCTTTGTAATATCGGAGTCAACTCTAATGACTCTGTCGTCGACTGGGATTTAAATCTTAGTTTCCTATTTTGATTCATTTAAATCAATATTGCGTTATTCTGCTCCACTATTTAAACGGGTTATTAGGTCACCATTGTGTCAATGGTAATACAAGAAGTTGTTTGTAGGAGCAAACTACCGTTCATATGGCTCTAAGCACTATGGGACTTAACATCTGAAGTCATCAGTCCCCTAGACTTAGAACTCCTTAAACCTAACTAACCTAAGGACATCATACACATCCATACCCGAGGCAGGATTCGAACCTGCGACCATAGCAGCAGCGCGGTTACGGACTGAAGCGCCGAGAACTGCTCGGCGACAGCGTCCGGCGTCCGGAATACCACCCAACATTAATCAGCAGTAAACTGAAAAATTTCCTGTGAAAACGAGGGAGGAATACGTGTTTAGGCAACACATCTGAACCACCTTCAATTTGTTGATGACATGCACTGTACTATTTGCGTCTTGTGCGGGTAAACCATAACAACGAATAGGAGCTTTTAATAGATGAAATCTAGAAATATGAGTGCAAATTAATTACAACGAGTGTCAAATACTATACAATCAACAAATTAACAACGAAATTATAGAACGAGTTCGTTAATCTCTGTATTTAGGGTAACTGAAGGCAATGACCGACGGAAATCAAAACAAGACTAAAAATGGTGTTGTGTGATCTAAACTAATGGAATTTTCAAAACCAAGCTTCCAATATGGTTGAAAACAATCGTTTACAATGAGTATGTATAGCCAGTTTTGACTTACGTCAGTGAGACGTGTAGTTTTGATTTGATTAGAAGTGTTTGGCCATAGTAACTAAGTTAATGTATGGAAGATGGGTCACAGAAGTTCTTTGTTCAGTTCCAGAACATAAGGAAAGATCGAGACGGAGACTCGTTACGGGTAGACAGATGAAACTAGCAAATGTGTAGATGCAGGGTGGTTCCCCGTAGCTGATGATCGTAACGAGGGGCACTCGCATTCCGGAGGACGATGGTTCAAATCCAGATTTATATTTTCCGTGATTTCACAGAATCGCTCCAGGCAAATTGCTGGATGGTTCCTTAACGAATTAGAGCTTGTGCTCCATCTCTAATGACCTCGTTGTGGACGCAACGTTAAATCCAAATGTTCCTACGTTCTTTTTCGAAACCCACGGAAAAGTTTAGAGATTTTTTTTGTCCAGCAGCGTGTCTTAAATGAGTGACATGGCAATGATGAAAATGATAATGTTCTGTGACTGCCATCTATACCATTTGTACACAACTTCCGGTGAATATGAGTTATGTCCACAAAGTACCGTTTGCTTATATAAAACAAACGTGTACGGATACAGAAAAAATATTTATTGTTCAAAAATCTACAACTGTTAAAGTACTTTTCTACATAGCTTCCTAAATTTTGTAGGCAGCACTTGTCATAGCGTGGCACAAGTTTTTGTATGCCTTTTTCACATAAGGTTGCCCCCTGTGTATTCAACCATGTGGTAACATGTTCCTTCGGTTCGTCATCATCGTTGAAGTGTTGACCACCAAGGACAGATTTCAGGTGTAAGAATAAAGTCGCTAGGAGCGAGGTCCGGGCTGTACAGAGGATGATCAAACGCGTTCCAGAGAAATTCCAGTAAGAGTTGTTTGGTCACATTCGCCGTGTGAGGTTTGGCATTATCGTGGAGAAAAACAACACCTTTTGACAGTAATCCTCGGCGCTTGTTCTGTATTGCGCGGTGCAATTTCTTAATGGTCTCGCAGTACCCATGTGCATTGATTGTTTGGCCTCGTGGTAAGAAATCAATCAGCAAAATGCCTTTTCTGTCCCAAAAAACGGCGCACATGACTTTTAGAGGTGTGGGCTGAAGTGTGCCGTTTTGTTTGTTCAAATGTGTGAAATCTTATGGTACTTAACTGCTAAGGTCATCAGTCCCTAAGCTTCACTACTTAACCTAATTTATTCTAAGGACAAACACACACACCCATGCCAGAGGGAGGACTCGAACCTCCGCCAGGACCAGCCGCACAGTCAATGACTGCAGCGCCTGAGACCGCTCGGCTAATACCGCGCGGCGCCGTTTTGTTTCAGGGGTGTCGCACAATACCCAAGTTTCATCTCCCGTGACTATCCGAGAAAGAAAACCATCGCCTTCTTCATTGTAGCGCGTCAAAAGCTGAAGTGCATTGCCCATACATTGTTTTTTGTGTTGTTCTTTAAGAATTTTGGGTACCCAACGTGAGCAAAGTTTTCGAAATATCAGTTTTTCAGTAAGAATTTCATGAATTAGTGATCGTGAGATTTGCGGAACTTCCATAGCAAGGGCACTAAGTGTAAACTTACGGTTGTGCTTAATCTTCTCTTCCACTGTGTGAACCAGTTCATCAGTAAGCACAGACGGGCGTCCACTTCGTTCTTCATCGTGCACTTGATCACGTCCTTCATTGAACAGTCTGAACCATCTTCTAACCATTGAATCACTCATAGCATTTTCTCAGTAAACCTCGCAGATTTGCCGATGAATTTTCTTTGGTTTAACTTTCTTAGCATTTAGAAAACGAATCACAGATCTGATTTCACACGCGGAGGCATTTTCAATTACGGCTGACATTATAAAGAAGCACTACAAAGCACACGTCGGCAGCAGCGATCTGAAAATGGCGTACATATCTTCTCCTTGAGTCAGAGTAACTGCTGCGCATGCTCGGAACTGCGATCGTAGCGCTGCCCCGGATAGAAATAGAAACAGAACTTACTTTGTGGACGACCCTCGTATATCTGCTATGCATGCCAATATTTATACTAGTTTTAGTTACGAAGAATTTCAGTGATAAAGGTGCATATTAATGTTTACTCTCGACAGTGTACTATGAATCTGCACGTTCCGCACTGTCATTGTTAAATCTGTTTCGCGAGCATCACTGAAAACGCATGTCGGAAACTAAATTTCTAAAGACAATAGCTTCCTTTTATGGCAAAATTACAATTCTGCGAAGTATACTGTGCATCTGAAGGAACACTCTGTTCCAAAAATGAATGTAGCTGATACCATAAATAAAATCATCGATAAGTTTTAGCTGCTCGAAAAATCATTCTCTTGCCTAGTTGGTGTGATAAAATGCACATTGCTCTCAATGTTGGAAAGATGTACGTTAATGCAGATGAGTCTGAAAAACAATCCCGCTTGACACAGAAACTTCGATTAAGTATGCAGGCGTAACGTTGCAGAGCGATATGAAATTGCACAGGCACGTAAAACTGACAGTGAAATGTTGACTTCGATTTATTGAGAAACTTTTAGAAAAGCGAGCTCATCTACAAATGGGATCGCGAATAGAACAGTAATGCAAACTATTCTTGAGTACTGCTCGAGTGTTTGGGATCCCCACAAGGTCTGCTCAAAGGAAGCCATCGAAGCAAATCGAAGTAATTCACAGGCGAAGCGGAAGATTTGTTATCGGTAGTTTCGGTCAACACGCAAGCACTACGCAGATGCTTCGTGAACTCATATGAGAATACCTGGAGGAAAGACACATTCCGTTCGCTACATACTACTGAAAAAATTTAGAGAGTGGGCATCTCAAGCCGAAGGCAGAGCGATTCAACTGCCGGCAACGTACATTTCGCCTAAGGAACACAAAGCTAAGATAAGAGAAATTAGGGTTCGTACAGAAACATAGAGCACTGACTAGTAGTGGTACAAGGTAGCCTTCACCATGCACCATACGCTGGCTTGCGGAGAATGTATACAGATATAGATGTTACTGGAAAACGGTGGAAGCCTGACAGAATTTCAAAAAAAAATTTAACGGTATATTCTCTTTTCAACTGTATATTAACCATTTTTATGTCTTAAATTTTTCTTAAAAATCTACAGAACTTGTCACCACATTATGTAATGCCTCCGATAGGTGAATTTGTATTGTCATTTTCTCTACGTTCCAGTTTAAACGTGTTTTCGGCCCTCTTGCAACGTAACAGAAGTTTGAGCCATCCGAGAAATTCTGCATGGACTCCATTTGTGGCAAATTGCTCACCGGGAGAAGTACCTTCGGGAAAATGTTTGTGATGGAGAATTGGTATATCACAGCTTTGGTGTTGCTCTGCAAATGAACTTATTTTATTATTTGCAGAGTATACGGTGTACCCGTGGTCTAGGGGTAGCGTCTTTGATTCATAATCAAAACGTCTTCGGTCCCGGGTTCGATCACCGCCACTGCCTAAATTTTGATAAATAATCAGCATTGACGCCCGAAGACTTCCGGCATAAGAAGTCAGCCTCATTCTGCCAACGGCCTTGTCAAAGAGAGCGGAGGAGCGGATAGAGGTTCAGGGCACTCTCTTGTCCTAGGGGTGGGAAATTGCCCCTAAAGGCGGAAGAATCAGCAATGATCAACGACATGAGGATGCAGAAGGCAATGGAAACCACGGCAATAAAGACACGTAACGTGTATCCACAGGACATGTGGCCTGTAATTGAAGAAGTGTCATGATGATCTCTCCATTGGCAAAAGATTCCGGAATAGTCCCCCATTCGGACCTCCGGGAGGGGACTGCCAAGGGGGAGGTTACCATGAGAAAAAGATTGAATAATCAACGAAAGGATAACGTTCTACGAGTCGGGGCGTGGAATGTCAGAAGCTTGAACATGGTAGGGAAACTAGAAAATTTGAAAAGGGAAATGCAAAGGCTCAAACTATATATAGTAGGGGTCAGTGAAGTGAAGTGGAAGGAAGACAAGGATTTCTGGTCAGATGAGTATCAGGTAATATCAACAGCAGCAGAAAATGGTATAACAGGTGTAGGATTCGTTATGAATAGGAAGGTAGGGCAGAGGGTGTGTTACTGTGAACAGTTCAGTGACTGGGATGTTCTAATCAGAATCGACAGCTGACCAACACCGACAAAGATAGTTCAGGTATACATGCCGACGTCGCAAGCTGAAAATGAACAGATAGAGAAAGTGTGTGAGGATATTGAAAGGGTAATGCAGTATGTAAAGGGGGACGAAAATCTAATAGTCATGGGCGACTGGAATGCAGTTGTAGGGGAAGGAGTAGAAGAAAAGGTTACAGGAGAATATGGGCTTGGGACAAGGAATGAAAGAGGAGAAAGACTAATTGAGTTCTGTAACAAGTTTCAGCTAGTAATAGCGAATATCCTGTTCAAGAATCACAAGAGGAGGAGGTATACTTGGAAAAGGCCGGGAGATACGGGAAGATTTCAATTAGATTACATCATGGTCAGAGAGAGATTCCGAAATCAGATACTGGACTGTAAGGCGCACCCAGGACCAGATATAGACTCAGATCACAATATAGTAGTGATGAAGAGTAGGCTGAAGTTCAAGACATTAGTCAGGAAGAATCAATACGCAAAGATGTGGGATACGGAAGTACTAAGGAATGACGAGATACGTTTGAAGTTCTCTAACGCTATAGATACAGCAATAAGGAATAGCGTAGTAGGCAGTACAGTTGAAGAGGAATGGACATCTCTAAAAGGAGCCATCACAGGAGTTGGGAAGGAAAACATAGGTACAAAGGAGGTAGCTGCGAAGAAACCATGGGTAACAAAAGAAATACTTCAGTTGATTGATGAAAGGAGGAAGTATAAACATGTTCCGGGAAAATCAGGAATACAGAAATACAAGTCGCTGAGGAATGAAATAAATAGGAAGTGCAGGGAAGCTAAGACGAAATGGCTGCAGGAAAAATGTGAAGACATCGAAAAGATGTGATTGTCGGAAGGACAGACTCAGCATACAGGAAAGTCAAAACAACATTTGGTGACATTAAAAGCAACGGTGGTAACATTAAGAGTGCAACGGGAATTCCACTGTTAAATGCAGAGGAGAGAGCAGATAGGTGGAAAGAATACATTGAAAGCCTCTATGAGGGTAAAGATTTGTCTGATGTGATTTAGAAGAGATAGGGGATCCAGTATTAGAATCGGAATTTAGAAGAGCTTTGGAGGACTTATGGTCAAATAAGGCAGAAGGGATAGATAACATTCCATCAGAATTTCTAAAATCATTGGGGGAAGTGGCAACAAAACGACTATTCACGTTGGTGTGTAGAATATATGAGTCTGGCGACATACCATCTCACTTTCGGAAAAGCATCATTCACAGAATTCCGAAGACGGCAAGAGCTGACAAATGCGAGAATTATCGCACAATCAGCTTAACAGCTCATGCATCGAAGCTGCTTACAAGAATAGTATACAGAAGAATGGTAAAGAAAATTGAGAATGCGCTAGGTGACGATCAGTTTGTCTTTAGGAAAAGTAAAGGGACGAGAGAGGCAATTCTGACGTTACGGCTAATAATGGAAGCAAGGCTAAAGAAAAATGAAGACACTTTCATACGATTTGTCGACCTGGAAAAAGCGTTCGACAATATAAAATGGTGCAAGCTGTTCGAGATTCTGAAAAAGTAGGGGTAAGCTATAGGGAGAGACGGGTCATATACAATATGTACAACAACCAAGAGGGAATAATAAGAGTGGACGATCAAGAACGAAGTGCTCGTATTAAGAAGGGTGTAAGACAAGGCTGTAGCCTTTCGCCCCTACTCTTCAATCTGTACATCGAGGAAGCAATGATGGAAATAAAAGAAAGGTCCAGGAGTGGAATTAAAATACCAGGTGAAAGGATATCAATGATACGATTCGCTGATGACATTGCTATCCTGAGTGAAAGTGAAGAAGAATAAAATGATCTGCTGAACGGAATGAACAGTCTAATGAGTACACAGTATGGTTTGAGAGTAAATCGGAGAAAGACGAAGGTAATGAGAAGTAGTAGAAATGAGAACAGCGAGAAACTTAACATCAGGATTGATGGTCACGAAGTCAATGAAGTTAAGGAATTCTGCTACCTAGGCAGTAAAATAACCAACGACGGATGGAGCAAGGAGGACATCAAAAGCAGACTCGCTATGGCAAAAAAGGCATTTCTGGCCAAGAGAAGTCTACTAATATCAAATACCGGCCTTAATTTGAGGAAGAAATTTCTGAGGATGTACGTCTGGAGTACAGCATTATATGGTAGTGAAACATGGACTGTGGGAAAACCGGAACAGAAGAGAATCGAAGCATTTGAGATGTGGTGCTATAGACGAATGTTGAAAATTAGGTGGACTGATAAGGTAAGGAATGAGGAGGTTCTATGCAGAATCGGAGAGGAAAGGAATATGTGGAAAACACTGATAAGGAGAAGGGACAGGATGATAGGAGATCTGCTAAGACATGAGGAAATGACATCCATGGTACTAGAGGGAGCTGTAGAGGGCAAAAACTGTAGAGGAAGACAGAGATTGAAATACGTCAAGCAAATAATTGAGGACGTAGGTTGCAAGTGCTACTCTGAGATGAAGAGGTTAGCACAGGAAAGGAATTCGTGGCGGGCCGCATCAAACCAGTCAGTAGACTGACGAAAAAAAAAAAAAAAAAAAGCGGTGTGTTGGGTATGTGGAATAAGTTAGAAGTCAAATTTTGATGTTAGAGTTCCCTGATCGAAAGTAGTTTTGAACTCGTCACAAAACCAGAAAGTAATTTCGCTGCTGTATCAAAATAATTGTTTCATACAGAAATGTATTGCACATCATTGTCTCCAATTATCATTCAATATTTCATCGGAAAACCATTTAATGCATAGTTTTTATTCCTTTTAGTAAATATTAGAAAATCATATCTCCGTAGTGATTATACGTAATACAATATTATCCACGTTACAAAAGTGAGCAAATATATCGAAGCAGTAGTGTACGAGGAAGGTTCGGTCGGCCGTAACTTCCAGAAAAACGATAGTTATGGAACAGCGTTACGATGTTAGGAGCAAAGTCCGAATGGTAATACATGGAATACTGAGATGATTCCAAAATCTCGGAAACATATGCTGGTAAAAGGGACCTTAATAATCGGATACGAAACTTACTGTTTCACCGATGTGGCGAAATTGGCATGGTAATTATCTAATTACTTTAAATTAAGACGTACGTAGCAACACGCTTACTTTTGTCCCTGGGAGAGTTGAAGCAAACCAGCTTCGAATAAAATAAAAGCCGTTATAAGCACTGACAGTTTCAGACGTGCGGCATTAAAGACAAAATTATCCTAGATTTGTAACACTGACTGTCAGTTTTGAACAGACGTTATGATTGCGTATACTGAATATCAGAAGAAGAAAATGTTAAGTTGTCTTGAAGAAGCAAGCGTAACGGTTTGTGTAAGTAAGCAAGAAATTCTGTGTAGTAAGCCTTGTTAAAATAAGCTATGGGACATGAGATTGTGTGCCTTGTAATTCTGTTAAATGTGGTTACAATAACACCCGCTGTTTCACATACACTATGTGATCAGAATATGCAGACTTCCCCAAAAACATAGGTTTTTCATATTAGGTGCACTGTGCTGCCACCTACTGCCAGGTAATGCATATTAGCCATCCCACTAGTCATTAGACATCGTGAGAGAGCAGAATGGGGCGCTCCGCCGAACTCACGGACTTCGAACGTGTTCAGGTGACTGGGTGTCACTTGTGTCATACGTCTGTACGCGAGATTTCCACACTCCTAAACATCCCTAGGTCCACTGTTTCCAATTTGATAGTGAATTGGAAACGTGAAAGGAAACGTACAGCATAAAAGCATACAGGCTGACTTCGTCTGTTGACTGACAGAGACGCCGACAGTTGAAGAGGGTCGTCATCTGTAGTAGGCAGACATCTATCCAGACCATCACACAGGAATTCCAAACTGCATCACGATCCACTGCAAGTACTATGTCACGCAGGAGGTGAGAAAACTTAGATTTCATGGTCGAGCGGCTGCTCATAAGCCACACATCACGCCGGTAAGTGACAAACGACGCCTCGCTTGGTGTAAGGGGCGTAAACGTTGGACGACTGAACAGTATAAAAACGTTGTGTGAAGTGACGAATCACGGTACACAACGTTGCGATCCGATGGCAGGGTGTGGGTTTGGCGAATGCCCGGTGAACGTCATCTGCCAGCGTATGTAGTGTCAACAGTAAAATTCGGAGGCGGTGGTGATATGGCGTGGTCGTGTTTTTCATGGAGGGGGGCTTGCAACTCTTGTTGTTTTCCGTGGCACTATCACAGCACAGGCCCACATAGATTTTTTAAGCACCATCTTGCTTCCAATTGTTGAAGAGCAATTCAGGGATGGCGATTGCATCTTTCAACACGATCGAGGACCTGTTCATAATGCACTGCCTGTGGTGGAGTGGTTACATGACAATAAAATCCCTGTAATGGACTGGGCTGCACAGAGTCCTGACCTGAATCCTATAGAACACCTTTGGGATGTTTTGGAAATCCGACTTCGTGCCAGGCTTCACCGACCGACATCGATACCTCTCCTCAGTGCAGCACTCTGTGAGGAATGGGCTGCCATTCCCCAAGCACCCGACGTATGCCTGCGACAGTGGAAGCTGTCATCAAGGCTAAGGGTGGGCCAACACCATATTGAATTCCGATGGAGGTCGCCACGAACTTGTAAGTCATTTTCAGCCAGGTGTCCGGATACTTTTGATCACATAGTGTATAAGTTAGTTGTTAGTAGTAAGCGATGATATACGGGACGCTTCGCTGTTTGGGCGAAGATTGCTATTTACGATAATGAAAAATGGTTCAAATGGCTCTGAGCACTATGGGACTTAACATCTGTGGTCATCAGTCCCCTAGAACTTAGAACTACTTAAACCTAACCAACCTAAGGACATCACACACATCCATGCCCGAGGCAGGATTCGAACCTGCGACCGTAGCAGTCGCGCGGTTCCGGACTCAGCGCCTAGAACCGCTAGACCACCGTGGCCGGCTACGATAATGATAAAAGGTGAAGGAACGAAATGAAATTTGTTCCGCAAGATGGCATGGTCTACATTATTCGATCTCACACAGAAATTTCATCGCTATTTTCGATATACGTGGTGTAGTAACGTAAATCAAATATCAATTTGATACGCGAAACCCGCTTGCTTAGTCGAGATCGCTAATGCACGGCTTTGCGTTGGTGCTGGACATACCACCAGTATCTGGCCGACAAGGGATGGCGAGACTGAGACGTAAAATTGCTGAACACTAGGATCTGCTCCAGTAACTTCTAATAAGTGTCAAACGTCTTCGCAGTGCATCATGGAGAAACGACACGTGACACTGTTGATGGCGATTTCTCTCTCGGATCTGGGGCGTCATGCTCGGCAGGCCACTGTGTGCTATTCGAGAAGAGTAGGATATAAGCCGGCACGGGGTTTCAGCCACCCGTTCCCTTATCATCATAATACGCAGACTTGATAACACATCAAGCACATATTCACGACAGTCAGCTACACTCCAGACATACGCTTACGACACAGCTGTCAAAAATCAGCACGAAAGGGCAAGTGTGCACAATCGGAGATTAGGCCGCTTGAGCGACTGGACCGTTTTGCATATAATTCACTTGATACCATTCGTCGGCTTGTTTCTACGGACGAGATGCCAGGAACGAATTGGCAGTGCGTGAAAACTGGTGGCATTTCACGAAGGAGGCGACTTGGTTAGCTGTAAAGGCGGGGATGCAAAAGGATGCTTCTTATGGACTGACACAAAATTGTTGTGGTTGGCAGGAGAGCCAAGACCGTGTTACTAGAGGAAGCCGAAAGGCACGCGTTTTAGCTCACGCAGGCTGGCGTGAGGTCTGGAACAGGACAGGGAAATTAGAATGTAGAAAAACGGACGTAGCTGGTGGGATACTTAACTTTAATCCATTAATGATGAGCGTCGCTCTTGACTGTACATTACTCAGTATCAATAGTAACTGGTAATGGCGCCTTGCTAGGTCGTAGCAAATGACGTAGCTGAAGGCTATGCTAACTATCGTCTCGGCAAATGAGAGCGTATTTTGTCAGTGAACCATCGCTAGCAAAGTCGGTTGTCCAACTGGGGCGAGTGCTAGGAAGTCTCTCTAGACCTGCCGTGTGGCGGCGCTCGGTCTGCAATCACTGATAGTGGCGACACGCGGGTCCGACGTATACTAACGGACCGCGGCCGATTTAAAGGCTACCACCTAGCAAGTGTAGTGTCTGGCGGTGACACCACAAAAATGACTAAAACAGTAACTAATAAATACTACGTAAGTCACCTGCGCAACTGATATAACAGGAACACATGGGAAGATGGCTGGTTTTCAAAAGAAAAAGGGCCATCTTCGCCAAGAAATGTGTTTTGACAACGTGAAAACGGAGAGAGAAAGTATGTTGGAAAATGTACGTTTTTCAACTGCTATTGAACCGTATCACTTCCAACTACAAGCACATGTAAAGATGTGTAGCTGGGGAAAGTATGTCCAATAAAGATGTTATGGTATGCGAAGATAATTATTAAGACTCTATAGAACGTCATTTCTGTTCGTCTCATTGCGTACGTCTTTCAATTACCTTCTGCACTTTGCTGTACCAGCTCTTTCTCTGTATGGTCAAAGTTTCATCGAGGTACAGTGATACATCATGCGAAAGGTGCTTTCGTTCTTAAGTTTGGAATACCAGTGTATGAAAGGTGTTACTGTGAACACCCTTTTTTTGACATGTAGATGAGACATAACATTCCATCGTAGCCAAGAGTGCAAGTCATTGAAATTTAGGCACTCCACAAATAACTACGTCGGGACGGATACCGATGCTCGGAGAAAATGGGTTTTGTGTTGCAAAATAGGACAGGGTATGAAAAGTAGTATCTTACGAAAGATCCAACGGTTAAGGACCTGAACGCACTGGGGAGAAGTACTATTGCGTAGGTTTTATACGGACTGCGTAATTACCGGCCGGTGTGGCCGAGCGGTTCTAATCGCTTCAGTCTGGTCCGCGCGACCGCTACGGTCTCAGGTTCGAATCCTGCCTCGGGCATGGATGTGTGTGATGTCCTTAGGTTGGTTAGGTTTAAGTAGTTCTAAGTTCTAGGGGACTGATGACCTCAGAAGTTAAGTCCCATAGTGCTCAGAGCCCCCATTTGACTGCGTAAGTCACATCAAGAGAGGTGCCACAGTGGAGACTAGATGTGTATTAGGGTGAACGGCTGTTCAAATACAGGGACCGTCATCTTGATTTAGGTTTTCTGCTATTTTCCTAAATCCCATAAGACAAATTTCGGGATGGTTCCTTTAAAAATAACCCTGCCGATTTCGTTCCCTGTGCTTTCCCTGGCCGAGATTGTGCTCTGTCATCAACGGGACGTGAAGCCTTAAATTTCCTTCCTTACGCGCGTTACATCAAGCAAACTCTAAGACGATTCTTCAGACAAAATGACAACGTATTTTGCCTTTTTCTGACAAACTGGGTTTTATTCACTTAACAATAATCGGTGAGGTCAACTAACATATACAGGAGGCAACACAGAAGCTTAGGTCATCAGATTGCGCAGTAACGTTCTACAAGTGGCTGCGCTTCCAACGTCGGTGACGGACATGTGGAAGTGGTAGGTTTAGATAGAAGGGAATTTCACACTAATTTTCGTCAGCTTGGGACTCTTCCCGCCCAAGTACCTCATAAGTAGCCTATAAACAGATGCACACAAACACTAACCCCTCCAGCCGTCCACCAGCGCCAGTATCCTCCATGCATTATTGAAACATATAATTTACACATGTTGTTGGGGCGATCTAATCTGTAATTTATAATATTACAAGCCGAGATCGCAATGGTGTCAAAAAGTTTATTTCGTGGCCAGGTTTGACAATAACTAGCTGTCATTCTGAGATTCTAAAATCTCCCATAAATATAATACTGAGGACATGCTCCAGTTACAATAATACAGCTCCACACTGGTTTGTGAAACATATAAAACTTGAAACCATTTAACGTGGGCTTTAAAGCTCATCGGTTAAGTCTTCCTGAGCTGTCGTCGACCCATCATCTTTACTGATACACCAGTTTCTGCTTCTATGCTATGGAGATTTTATTTAGCAAGTTTTATAAATTTGACAAACCAGTGTGGAGCTGTGTTATTGTAACTGAAGCGTATTCTCAGTGTGTCGACGAGACTGATACATAATTATATTTCTCGGATGTATATAATTTTTATTATACAGATAATACGATTACTTGTGTATAATTGTTGCAGATTACTACATTAACGTTATTTTATTCGTAGATTGTAGATCTGAGAATATGAGGATGACAGCTAGTTACTGTCGAAACTGGTCATGAAATAAACTATTTCATATCAAGCCATCTCGACTTCTAATGCTATAAATTTACTGAGAAAGGTGATCAAGTGGTTTAGGTATTGAACATGTATTTGACATGAGCGCAGTTCGAATTCCCCTCATCAAACCCGCTTTAAGTTTCCTCTGGTTAGCTTAAAATACTCTTAATAGACAATTACGATTTCCTCCGGCATTATTGTTCAATTGAGTTGATGCGCCGTCTCAAACTAGCCTTGCTGAATGTATGTTACACTTCATTCTTAATTATTTATTCATACCTGAGACAGCTTTACAAAATTCAACATGTCTCAAACAGGAAATAATGAGATGTTATACCTTCTTCTGGCATCTGAAGAATCATACAAGTAAATGTACAGTATCAAATGAAAATAATTTCGAACATATTAACTGCGAAAATTCCAATTGAAAATATTTAAAATAAGCAGCGCTGACAAATGGATATTTTTGGTTACAGCATACATGCAGAGATGAATGTATCAAAAAACAAAGAAAGAAAATTAGGGCTACATACAGCTGACTGAAAAAAAAGTGTTATTAATTTTATAGCTTTGTATAGCAATTACTTACAATAAAAGTAAGGACGACATGAAGTCTGATATTCTCACATTGATCACTAGTGTCTATAAATATATAAAGTTTACCAGATATTACGTTCCCCTAACCACAAGACGCAGCAGAGTGCCATAGAAACGAATTAACTGAAAATTGCATAATAATTAATATGTTCGAAATTATTTTCATTTGATACTGTACATTTACTTGTATGATTCTTCAGATGACAGTTAATTTGCTTCCATCTTTTAAAGTTGAATATTAATTGAGTTTTTAGGCTAAAAATTTTCGCCTTTGTCCGTGCTAGGCACCTCAAATGTTCCAACTCCGCTATTCATTTCGTTGTTAGACCGACGTGATGGATACTTTTAGCACGCAAGTGAACCTCCTTCAGCTTTAACTACACCACGTATTTTTGTTCATTATTCAAATTTAACGTTTGTCAATTCATACATCTAATTTTTACCACTCTTCTGTAAAATAGTTAACAATGTAGCTTAATTTGTTCTGTCCCGATTCATCTACTATCCACATTTAGCAAACTGTGATTTCGTACCAAGACCTATAGAAGATTACTGATCCAAGAAGAACCAGTTAAATAACAAAAAAGAGAAAATAGAGGTGGTTAGATACAACAAATGGCAGTGTTAGGATGGCAGCACTGAATTGGAGCATGAGAGCATAGGATCCCAAGAAACACCTGGAAACGGCCCAATTAAGAGGACATAGAGGAATTACGGAAATAAATGATGCAACTAACAACACGCACAATGGGATGAGTTTTTCGTCGCGATTTGCGATCCATCAGAAGCGTTGTGGATGAGAAGTTACAGTATGTGTGGTGTGGCCCACGACCTGGTGGAAAACTACGAATCTGATGTCACTTCCCCGCCTCGGATGTCAAACGGCTTGTAATTCGCCCTCACAAGAATGAGTTAACCTCATTACAGACAATGCAATTTTTTTTTAAACGGAAAATGGCTGTGACTTTATGCTACTAGCTGTAAGTGTACGAGGAGTAAATGTAAATTCGTCCGCGCCTCATGGGATAGGATCATCACTGTTTATAAAATACGTAACCGACGTATTCGATAACGTCGTAAGCTACATGAGGCTGTCTGCGGATGAGGCAGTTATATACAGAAAAGTCGCAACACTAGGATGTGGCAGCAAAATGTAGAAAGACCTGCAGAGGATGGACGTCTGGTGCAAAGACTGGCAGTTGATCTTCAACATAAAACATTTTATGCTATATATTGCAGGTAAGCTGTCGGAAAGACTCCTTACTTTATAATTACACGCCGGCCGTTGTGGGCGAGCAGTTCTAGGCGCTTCAGTCGGGAAACGCGCGACCGCTACGGTCGCAGTTTCGAATCCTCCCTCGGGCATGGATGTGTGTGATGTCAAAAATGGTTCAAATGGTTCTGAGCACTATGGGACTTAACTGCTGAGGTCATCAGTCCCCTAGAACTTACAACTACTTAAACCTAACTAACCTAAGGATATCACACACCTCCATGCCCGAGGCAGGATTCGAACCTGCGACCGTAGCGGTCGCGCGGTTCCAGACTCTAGCGCCGAGAACCGCTCGGTCACCAACGCCGGCCTGTGTGTGATGTCCTTAGATTATATAGGTTTAAGTAGTTCTAAGTTCTAGGGGACTGCTGACCTTAGATGTTAAGTCCCATTGTGCTCAGAACCATTTTTTATAATTACACGACAGCCGAACAATCACTGAAGTAGTCACATCCATTAAATATCTGTGAGCGAGCGTACAGAGCCATTTAAAGTGAAATGAACACACTAAAAGAACTGTAACGAAGGCAGATGCCAGGCTGTAAAATTCCTCAGAAGAACCCTCAGAAAGTGTAGCTAATAAACAAAGGCGGTAGCTCACAAAGCCCTCGTTCGACCGATACTTGAAAATTATCCACCAGTCTAGGACCCTTATGAAATAGAACTGATTGAGGAAATAGAGAAGGTCTAAAGAAGAGCAGCGCCTTTCGTCACGGGTTCGTTTAGTAAGCGCGAAAGCAACACGGAGACGCGCAGCCAACACGGACGCTGCAAGACAGATATTATACGTACGGACTGGTGTTTTCCCGTTAACATTCCGGGAGCGTATGTCAACCGATATATTGTTTACTTCTATGTATATATGGCGAAGAAGAGGAAATTAGAGATTCGGGTTCCCTCGGAGTCCTACCAACAATACTTCTTCTACTCAAAATTCGTGGCGGGAACAAGAAAACGGAGAAGTGATAGTAATACACTAAGTATCTTCCGTCACACAAGATAATGAACCTTACAGAGTATAGATGTAGACGTAGATGTTCCCACATGGTCATGATGATGCTAACGATGACATCTCGCTGTCATTCATTGCCTTCCTTTAAGGGTTCGATTCTAAGAATTTCCTTCGTAATAATTCATTCCTGACATC
Source organism: Schistocerca americana (assembly GCF_021461395.2). NCBI lineage: Eukaryota > Metazoa > Arthropoda > Insecta > Orthoptera > Acrididae > Schistocerca > Schistocerca americana. The sequence continues at coordinate 318,388,348 of NC_060121.1, read as the reverse complement.
AGCATATTTTCTACAGAAAGATTTCTGCAGTCTCATCTACTTATAGATAAACATAATCCGTAAACTACTGTACAGTGCATGGTAGTGGATATATCTGCCAATATTATCGATATTCTTTCCTATTCCATTCGTGAACTGAGCGAGAGAGATATGATTATCTAGAAGTCTCTGTACCCTCATAATCACTCTTATCTTATTTCCCCGATCCCTAAGTGAGATATGCGGTTGTGTCAACATTATGGTAGCACAGTCCTCTTGGAATACAGGCTTTCTGTATTTACCCAACATGGTTTCACGAACACTACGTTATGCTTATTCCAAGGAGTCCTATTTACGTTTGCGAACATTTCTGCTACACTTCTGTATGCCAAGTATCTACCTTTTACGATCGTAGCAGCGCGTCGCTCAATTCGTTCCTATGACTACTCGACACGAACTCCAAACGCTCGAACAATATTCTAGAATTGTCGCACCAGCGTCTTGTATGCCACATCATTTGCAGATACTTTACACTTACCGAGAACTTTCTTAACAGAAACAGATCTAAATCTTGCATGCCACTTCTGTAATAATGATTTTACCTGATCGTCCATTTCAAATCAATTCTTAGTAAATACATCCAGATACTCATCCCATGTGACGTACTCAAGAAATTCATCAATAACCTTGTATTTAGATACTATCAGTAGCTAAAATGTAGGCGAAACCGCACTGAGCCCATAAGCACTAATTTAACAATATTCGAAGACACATGCCTTCATAATCAGAATCAACTTCAAACAAGAGACAGTACTTGAAAATCAATTACAGACTTTCATCCATGAAAGTCTTCACAGCAGTCACATTTCTCGGTAAAGGCAGGAATTTAATAGTCGTTTCCCTTGCAATCAAATCCTTCTCTCAAAACGTCAGTATATGTAATTCATCAAAAATAAATCAGAATATGCTGAACAAACTCGTGTGTCTTTCGCGCCGCATACATGTATTTCTTTATATATTTTTATCTTTTGTACCTTTTAGAATAATGACACTACTGTGGAGTCTTTGGAAGGGTGGAAGTGTGTAATTGCTACCCATGCAATGAAGATTTGTGTTGATATTGGTGATAATAAAACCATGTAAGTTGGAGACTTGTTAAATTAGTGCTTTTGGCTTCCAAGCTGAGAATAGGCACGACCTCACGTCCAATCATGGATTAATTCACAGACAATATTGGATTTTCTGTCTACGTTACAGTCATTTGCTTACTGTTGTGCATACTTAAAGACTGTTCCCATTAATTACACAAGCGGACGTTTTATACAGTAAAATGAACATAGACAATCTTGACCGCAAGAAATCTTTATTTTTGTGGTGACCGGTTTCCTCAAAGAACAATCTTACAGCGCTGCTGATTCTATCTGATAAATTGTTTGTCTTTACAGGGAACGCTTTGCCCTGGGGCACCCGAAGTTTCTGTCGTAATGTTAACTACCACACCCACAACATCTTCACATATAGTTTCATTCAAATTCACCATCCAATGTCATGCACTTGTTGTTATAGTTTAATATTCCTCTAGCCAGTCACACATCTGCGAAGACATTCCGTATGATCGTATCTTGGTTGATGCCGTGGGACAGTGTCAAACGCGTTTCGGAAAGGAGACTGGTCGGAGCTGCGTCCAAGTCATGCTCACACATTTACACCTTTAAAAACAGCGTCCGTGGAAATTTGCCCAAGTCTTACAGCTCTACACAACAGCACCGTTAGCGAAGAATCTGATAAGGCAAGGAAGTGTTATGGGAGCATTACTGGATAACGCCGGAAATTACACGAGGCTTTACACGGATGACGCAGTTGTATACAAGGAAGGCGCATCGCTAGACAACTGTAGCGAAATGCAGGAAGGCCGGCAGAGTATCGACGTTTGGTGCAGGGACTGGAAGTTGACCCTCAACTTATACAAACGTAATATATGGCGTATAAGTGGGCAGAAAGACCTGTTATTGTATGATCATAGAATTTCAGGATGACCACTGGAAACATTCACATCCATAAATTATCTAGGAGTATGCGTGCAGTGTTATTTACAGTGTGTGTTATCCTTAGCGTATGTTAGTTTAAGTTATATTAAGTAGTTTGTAAGCCTAGGGACCGATGTCCTCAGCAGTTTGGTCCAATAGGACCTCACCACAAAACTGATTTAAAGTGGACCGACTACAAAACTAATCGCAGTGAAGGTAGATACCAGACTGACATTCACTGCAAGAATTCTCAAGAAATGTAATCTACTCAGAAAGGAGGTAGCTTACGTTACCCTCGTTCGCGCAATATCTGTATATTACTCGTCAGTCTGGGATCTGTACCACACAGGATTCGTAGAGGAAGTACAGAAGATACAAAGAAGAACAGCGCGTTTAGTTACATTTAGTAAGCATGAAAGCCTCGTGCAGATGCTCAGGCAGCTCCAATGCAAGAGAGGCGTACTACATCACGCTATAATTTACTGTTGAAGTTACTAGAGCGTTCGTTCCTACAAGAGTCAACCAATGCTTCCTCCTATGTACCGGGTGATCAAAAAGTCGGTATAAATTTGAAAACTTAATAAACCACGGAATAATGTACATAGAGAGGTAAAAATTGACACACATGCTTGGAATAACATGGGGCTTTATTAGAACAAAAAAAAAAAAAAGTTCACAAAATGTCCGCGTGAAAGATCACTTGCGCGCGTCGTTTGATGATGATCGTGTGCTCAGCCGTCAATCCCCAGACCTCAGTCCGTGCGATTATTGGCTTTGAGGTTACCTGAAGTTACCTGAAGTCGCAAGTGTATCGTGATCGACCGACATCTCTAGGGATGCTGAAAGACAACATCCGACGCCAATGCCTCACCATAACTCCGGACATGCTTTACAGTGCTGTTCACAACATTATTCCTCGACTACAGCTATTATTGGTGGACATATTGAGCATTTCCTGTAAAGAGCATCATCTTTGCTTTGTCTTACTTTGTTATGCTAATTATTGCTGTTCTCATCAGATGAAGCGCCATCTGTCGGATATTTTTTGAACATTTGTATTTTTTTTGGTTCTAATAAAACCCCATATCATTCCAAGCATGTGTGTCAATTTGTACCTCTCTATCTACATTATTCCGTGATTTATTCAGTTTTCAGATTTATACTGACTTTTTGATCAACCGGTATATCTCGAGGGAAGATCATGAAGGTAAAACTAGAGAGATACGAGCTCAGGATGAGTCTTACCAGCGATCGTTTTTCCAGTGATGTGATCGCGACTGGAACAGGGAAAGGGGGAAATGACAATGCTAAAAAAAGTACGGCATGCCACACATCGCAAGGTGTCTTGCGAAGTATAGATAAAGAAGTAGATGTAGATACAGTGTTACTGATCATATCTGATAAGTCGTTCAGTGTGTTCAGAAAATAAGACGACCTTTCGGTAGAACAAACAGAGTCCAGTATAATGAACTGGGACCTTTCAGGCAAATATTTCTCGAGCCAGTAACATATCTGCGAATATACTCCATACGATCGTATCTTGATTGATACTCAACGCTGTGGAGCAATATCACAACGTTAACCACTGTATTTAAAATTCTTCACACGTATTGTCACTCTCAATGCATCGCGTTAAACAAGTCACCTGAAGAAATCATACGGTCACTGCTGCCATTAAATCGAAAACGTACCTCTTTGAACGGTCACGTACCACGAAATAACCGAGGGTGAGTTGGTAATGTTTGAAGTATACGTACCGGTTGGCGGAGAGAGCCTTTATCACTTCGGTTGAAGCCTTCAGTAGAAGTCGCGCTGAGCTTCGCCCACTGCTGCGAGCGGCGTCGCCTCGGGCACTGTGAGCAGAGCGCGCGCCGAACGCGTACTGGGGGTCCGTCGCAGCGGCGGCAGCGGCCGCCTCCGTCACCGGTTGCCACGGCGACGGAAATCCGAGCCGCGGAATATCCACGGGCGTGCCCGCGCCTCCGCCGCCGCTACCGCCGCCGCCGCCTCCCACGCGAACGCCGCCCTCTGCCGGCGCCATTTTAAGCACGACAGGCCTCGTGGCGGGGCGCACAGCCGCAGCGGCGAGGAAATGCGCGCCCGCCGTCGGCGTCGGCGTCGGCGTCTGCGGTGGCGCGCTCCCCGGTTTGATATACGCCGGCCACGTGTTTACGCGGCGCGAGTGCCGCTGTGTTTACATCTGCCAGCGCCGCCGGCCCGCCCGTTTATTGGGGTTGGCCGGTAAAAATACGCCGGAAGCATTCATCTCGGCAGGTGCCGGCTCGCGCCCCGCCATCTTCGAACGGAGCCTGCCCCGCCCCGCACTCACATTCCACAATATGCTCTAGCCAGCGGAAGGTTCACGGACCTGGCACTCGAGACCAATAGTAGAATACCTTGAGGCTGCACTTGTGAACTTTAACTGCCACTGAAAATAGTGCTAAAGTATGAAATATTCATTATTTCTCGTAGGCTTACATCCACGTATGTACCTGGAAGCGATCCTAGCGCTGTATGGATGTGCGTACTTAGTGAACACTTTTACCTGTTTAAGTCACTTCAAGACAACGACTGCTTCTAAGCCACAGTTATTATTATTATTATTATTATTATTATTATTATTATTTTTTTTTTTTGTCATGAGTATTCTGACTCGTTAGATGCGGTCTGCTACAAATTCCATTCCTGTGCCAAATTTTTCATCTCAGAGTAGCACTTGCAGTCTACATCCTAAGTCATTTGCTGGATGTATTCCAATCTCTGTCTTCCTCTACGGTTATTACCCTCTACGGCTTCCTCTAGTACCATGGAGGTTATTTTGAAACACCCCCTCAGAAAAATTTATGAATTACTGTGCTGGTAAACTTGCACGTTATTTGATACAAAGACAGCTGAATAAAACTGTATGTACTCAGACAGTTCTCTCTTTACTTATTTTGATCATCACTAAACTGACACACAATATTTTTTTTAGCGCAACGCAATCTGACTTTCAATAATCCCTACAAAAGAATGGCCCTGACTAACAACAACCTATACCTTTCATGAAGCACTTACCTCACAAAAATCTTAGTTACTCGAACTACTGCAATACAGCGAGCGCCAATACTGAAAGCTAAATAAAAGATTCTAACTACTGAAGGTACTAACTACTGATATGCATAGTTAGCTAATGAAAGATTTTTGACAGAGAACAAACAATGTATTTACCTTAATAATTTCCAAAAGTCATCATATATATCTATCAATTCATGACAACTATCTTTACAACTTTCCTTTTTCTGGTGGACACACGTCCAGATCGTCCCCTTATAGTAACCTCTCAAAACTCTGGCATCTTTCTCTCCACATCCACCACTGCTGGCGGCTCACCTCCAATTGCGCAATGCTACGCGCTGTTCACATCCAACTGCCCAACGCTAGAATAGCAAATGTTCCAACAATGAGTCCAACCAGCCACAGACTGCACACAGCACAGCCAGTGATTTTCATACAGAGCGCTACGTGGCGTTACCAACATAAAAAACTAAACAGCATACTTAAAGCTTCCTCATGTCTTAACAGATGTCCTCTCATCCTGTCCCTTCTTGTTGCCAGTGTTTTCCAAATATTCCTTTCCTCGCCTATTGTGCGGTGAACATCCTCTTTCCTCCACTTTCTTCTTCTTCTTCTTCTTCTTCGTTTCACCCAACTTTGGGGTACGTTGAATCAATCACTTCTGTGTGTTCTGTGCCTTTCTTTTCGCCCAGTACTGCTTCATTCTTTCTGATCTTGCTTTTCTTTCCTCATCAGAGATGACAATCGTTCTTTTCTTTCTATTTTGGAGCTGGAATCCCTCTTTTCTGTCTTTGCTTATCATTTTTGCGGTCCTGTCTGAGAGCATTTTTTCTGTGATGTGTAGTTCTCTTAAGTCTTTCTCTGTTTGGATAAACCAATTTGGTTTGGATTTTTTATTCCTGAAGTAGTCAAACATTCTTTTTGTAAGTCTATTTGGGTTCATTCTGAGAATGTGCCCATAAAACTCAATTCTTCTTTTCCTCATTCTATCCGACAGTTTTTCTGTGGTTTTGTAGAGTGTTTCATTTTTGGTATGAATTAGTTTGTCGTTATGAAATTTGGGGCCTAAAATTTTTCTCAATATTTTTCTTTCTTTGATCTCTAGCCTTTCAATTGGGCCATGGTTAGTGATAGATAATGTCTCAGCTGCATGTAGTGCTTCTGGTTTAATGACAGTGTTGTAATGTTTTATTTTTGAATTCCATGAGAGGGACTTTTTATTATAAGTATTTTTAGTAAGCTGAAAGGCTAGTTCAACTTTGTTTCTTCTTAATTCTATTGCTTTTTTCTCAAGGGCGTTTCAGCTAATCCATTCACCAAGATATTTGAATTCTTTAACAATTTCGATCTTTTGGTCTCTTACTTTAAGATTTTCATTGGCTTTTTTATATTTGTGATTATTTTGGTTTTTTCAAAAGAAATTTTAAGGCCTATTTTCTCTGCTTGTTTCTGTAATTCGAGGATCTGTTCTTTGGCTTCTTCCCATGTTTCAGCTAGTAGGGCCATATCATCTGCAAATGCTAGGCAATTAACCTTGATGCCTTTGTTTTTTGTTCCTAGTCGGATTCCACTATTGATTTTCTTGTTCCATTCTCTTACTATTTTTTCTAGGGCACAGTTAAATAACAATGGAGAGAGTCCATCACCTTGTCGTACTCCAGTTTTTATCTCAAATAGGTCTGAGAGTTCTCCCATAAATTTAATTTTGGAGTATGTGTTGGTGATGGTTTCTCTAATTAGGTTTGTAGTTTTATTGTCTAGGTTCAATTATTTTAATATGGAGATTAGAGATTCCCTGTCTATGGAGTCGTACGCCTTTTGAAAGTCAATGAATGTGATGACATACGCTTTTGCTCTCGATTTTTGGTAGGCCATAAGATTTTTGAGGTTTAGAATTTGTTCTGGGCAGGATCTTCCCTTCCTGAAGCCTGCCTGGTATTCTCCAAGTTGACAATCTAGCTGGGGTTCTGCTCTGTTCAAAAGGACTTTAGACAGTATTTTGTATGTTACGTCAAGGAGCGAAATCCCTCTGTAATTGTTGGGGTCTGTTCTGGATCCCCTCTTATGAATTGGGTGAATGAGGGCCATCTTCCATTCATCCGAAATTCTTTCTGTTTTCCATATTTCTTCAAATATGTTTTGGAGAGATTCTATGGCATTTCTATTGACATTTTTCCACAGTTCAGCTGTAATTTGGTTCTCTCCCGAAGCCTTATAGTTTTTGAGATTCAAAATGATTGATTGTAGTTCCTCGACGGTGGGTGGTTCTGAGTTAGGACTTGTTGATGTTGAGTTGCTGAAATCCATTTTTTCAATTGGTTCTTTACAGTTGAGAAGGTTTCTGAAACATTCCCTCAAAATTTTGCAATTATCCCTGTTGTTGTGTGCAATATTACCATTTTTATCCTGTAATTGGAGTGTCGGTGGGCTGCACTTGGTTATTTTTTGTTTAAAAGTTCTGTAAAAGCTCCTAGTCTTGTTTTTGTTGAAGTCTTCGTTGATCTGCAAAAGGAGTTGATCTTCTTGTGCTTTTTTAATTCTTTTGAGGTTTTTACTCACTAATTTTCATACACTCAGGAAATTTTGCCTATTATATTCATTTTTCTGAGATTGCATCTGTTGCCATGCTTTCTTTCTTTCTTTGCTCAATAAGTTTGTCACATTCCTCTGTCCACCATGCGTGTTTTTTTGATTTTGGTTATAGGTGCTATTTGTTCAGCTTTGGTTAGTAGGCTTTCCTTCATTTGATCCCAATTTTGGTTCCTTATATCTTGAGTCGCGAGGGGAAACTCCTTCGAATTCATTATCTTTTCTGGATCGTATCTTCTGCTTTTGGGTTTACTGTTTCTATCTTTCCTTTTGGGGATAATTTTGAGTTTTATTTTAGAAAGATAGTGATCAGAATCCAAGTTTGCTCCTCTGAGTACTTTGACATTTTGTATTTCTGTATGGTGTTTCCATTTTATCGCCACATGATCAAGATGAAATTCACCCAAGTGTGGGTTTGGTGAGGTCCATGTCTTCTGTTTTCTGGGTAGTCTCTTAAAGGCTGTGGATTTCAGGATCAAGCCATGCGCTTGGCAGAGTTCTACTAATCTGACTCCATTTTGGTTAGTTCTATTGTGCGCTGGGTAGTTTCCAACAATATTTTTGTATTTCTTCTCTTTTCCTACTTGAGCATTGAAGTCCCCCGTAAGTATGGTGTTTTGTTTGTCTGGGATCTTTTGCACCACGTCATATAGTTGTTCCCAAAAACGTTCCACCTTTTCCTTATTTTTCCTATTGTCTTCATTTATGGGGGCATGTGCATTCACAATTGTGTATACTCTATTAGCAGATTTAAAAGTGAGTGTGGAGAGTCTTTCCGATTGTGATTGAAAGCTGATAATGGAGTCTAAAATACTTTTATCTATTATAAAGCCCGTTCCGAGGTGGGGTGTGTTTTTCATTACTCTTTTGCCTACCTTTCCTTTGTATATTCTGAAACCTCCGGAATCAAAATTGTTTTCATCTATGTATCGAGTTTCTTGTAGTGATGTTATGAGTATTCTATGATGTTTGAGGGTATCTGTAAGATGTTTTAATTTTCCTGTTTTTAAAAGAGAGTTTACATTGAAAGTAGCTATGTAACTTGTTTTTTTACATTTCAATTTGCTTGATGTCTTATCATGTGCACTTTCTAGTCCATTTAATTTTCAACATTCTTCTGTAGCACCAGATCTCAAGTGCTTCGATTCTCTTCTATTCCGGTTTTCCCACTGTTCACGTTTCACCGAAATTTCTTCCTCAAAAACAAGGCCTATGTTTGATACCAGTAAATTTCCCTTCACCAGAAATTCCCATTTCGCCAGTGCTAGTCTAGCTTTTACGTCCTCCTTACTCCTTCCGTCATGGGTTATTTTGCTGCCAAGGTAACAGAATTCCTCAACTTCATCTAATTCGTGATCACCAACTTTGTAATTAACTTTCTCGCTGTTGTCATTTCTGCTTCTTTGGTTTACGCTCAATTCACGTTCTTTAGTCATTACACTGTTCATTTCATTCAAATATTCAAATGTGTGTGAAATCTTATGGGACTTAACTGCTCACGTCATCAGTCCCTAAGCTTACACACTATTTAACCTAAATTATCCTAACGACAAACACACACACCGATGCCCGAGGGAAGACTCGAACCTTCGCGGGGACCAGCCGCTCAGTCTAAGACCGCTCGGATAATCCCGCGCGGCGTAGCACTTACAGTCTACATCTTCAAGCATCTGCTAGATGTATTCCAATCTCTGTCTTCCTCTACCATTATTAGCCTCTACGGCTCCCTCTAGTACCATGGAGGTTATTAGCTCATGTCTTAATAGATTTCCTCTCATCCTGTCCCTTCTTCATGTCAGTGTTTTCCAAATATTTCTTTCCTCACCAATTCTTCAGTGAACCTCCTCATTCGTCCACTTACTAGTCCACTTCATTTTCAACATTCTTCTGTAGCACCGGATCTCAAATGCTTCGATTCTCTTCTATTCCGGTTTTCCCACAGTCCACGTTTCACTACCATGCACACTCGTGGACAAAACGAGCGAGATCCCTCGTCTTTTCGTTATGCTGATCTGCACAGCTTTAAAGTCTGCTACACAGCATAACAGGCAAGGCGACGAAATGCTACCAACATACTATGCATATGCGTGAAACTGAAAAACTATCTGAACTTTGTCAGACAATTATGTGTAAGACTATATTAATGCTGATTAGTGTGTTAAACACAACACACAAATGTAACGTATAAATGAAAGAAGAAACGCTAATTAGTATGAACTGTACTAATAAAAATGAATTTCAGATTACGTTTTAGTAAGTTAAAGTACCCCAGATGATTACGAATTATCAAAACACTATGCGCATTCGGCCGCAAAACGGTCGGTGTCAATGTTCAGACCAGTCATACTGGATTACCGTTGCTGACCTACCATAAAAGTGTGCAAATTTAGCAATGCGTGAAGATACATAACGAAATTCAGTTAAAAATCATTCAGTGCCACACTACAGTCAATTCATTTATTGAGAGAAGCGGAAGAAGTAGGCAGTAACAAGTATGAAATTCTACAAAATTTTCATATTTACATCCACAGGACGCAGGTACATAATAAAGGTAGCAATAAAACGTATTGGGGGCACGAGAATTTCATACAATTGCTTTACTGATAGTCTATCTGCCTCCATCGAGATTAGAACCGAAAACTAACCAGACCTCCCTTGCAGTAGCAAACATCTTTCACTACGCTAGCAGACAACCCAGGCAAACAGCCCTCTGTTATTACCCCACACATCAATAAGCCGGCAATTTCTCACTGAAAATGGCAAAGTGATCTGCAGTTTCTGTTGGACAGAGCTTTCTGGAGTCAAAAACATGAATTTTCTACCTTTATGTCACGGCGTATATGCAATCATTCGAGATGTTTGTCGAAATAGCAAAATACTGTTATTAGCGAGTAAATTTAGTAGAATAATTCTGCACCGCCCCAGGAAATAAACGGGTACATAGCTGCTAAACGTGCTCTACAATGTTTCCAATTCTCCATTAGACTCGCCACAGCCAGAAAACGTTCATTAGCTGAAGTGTTTCTTAAGCTAGCTAGCAATGGGAATGCTCGCACTTCTAAAACGCGGTGGCATGAATACTGGGATCTGGAGTACCACGTATATAGGCAAATGGATTTTATTTGCATTCCTGTAAATGTGATTTGCGTCGATAGCATAGCTACGATTAATATGCTGATGTATCGACTGTAACTAGAACATTTCGAATAAAGAGCAGGGGGAATTATTTATGCGGCCCTTATCTTCAGTAACTGTTGTAGCTATTTTCGTTGTTGGTATTTCGTCACCTAAATCCGTAAAAAAGGAACCCTACTAATCTCACTTTCTTGACCATCATCTGTCTGCCCAACACTTAAAACCCATTTACCTCGAGTACAGGTAGGCCCAATAAGCGGAAAGGTATCGCACTTCCTGCGGTATACGGTCCCTTGGTGGTGTAAGAAATTCATTTTTATTAGTACAGTTCATACTAATTAGCGTTTCCTCTTTCATTTATATCTTATATTTACGTGTTGTTTAACACACTAACCAGCATTTATATAGTCTTACACGTGACTGAAAACAGTCTGTCAAAGTTCGGATAGTTTTTCAATTTCACACTTGTGCGTAGTATGTTGGTAGCACTTGGTCGCCTTGCCTGTTATGCTGTGTAGCAGACTTTAAAGCTGTGCGGATCAGCATTACCAAAAAGGCGAGGCGTCTCGCTCGTTTCGTCCACGACTGTACATTCTCAGAAATTTCTTCCTCAAAAACAAGGCCTGTGTTTGATACCAGTAAATTTCTCTTGGCCGGGAATTCCCGTTTCGCCAGTGCTAGTCTAACTTTTGCGTCCTTGCTCCTTCCGTCATGGGTTATTTTGCAGCCAAGATAACAGAATTCCTCAACTTCATCTAATTCACGGTCACCAACTTTGAAATTACCTTTCTCGCTGTTGTCATTTCTGCTTCTTCGGTTTACGCTCAATTCACGTTCTTTAGTCATTAGACTGTTCATTTCATTCAACAGATCCTCTAATTCTTTTTCATTTCCGCTGAGGTAGCAATGTCATCAGCATGTCTTATCATTGATACCTTTTCGCCCTGAATTTAATCCCACTGTTGAACCTTTCTTTTATTTTTATTTCCGTCACTACTTCTTCGATACATAGACTGAGCACTAGGGGCGAAAGACTACATCCGTTTTTTACACTCTTTTGGAGTACTTCGTTCTTGGTTTTCCAGTATTATCGTTCCCTCTTGGCTCTTGTACATATTGTATATCACTCACCTGTCGCTGTTGATGTACTTTTCTAAGAATTTCGAACATCTTGCATTATTTTACATTGTCGAACGCTTTCTCCAGGGCGAGAAATTCTTTGAACGTGTCTATTTTTCGTCAGTCTTGCTTTCATTATCGACCACAACATCAGAAGTGCTTTTATCATTCCTAAAGCCAAAGTGATGCTCATCTAACAGATCCTCAATTTTCTTTTACATACTTCTCGATGTTACTCTTGTCAGCAACTTGTATGCATGAGCTGTAAAGCTGATTGAGCGGTAATTCTTGCACTTATCGTACAATCTTCAGAAATCTGTGGATAATGTTTTTCCAAAATTCTGATCGTACGAGTACATCGCTTGTCTCCATATGAGCTCGAATGTCTCAGATTTTACCTTCACGATTATTTGCCGAGATATACGTAGGAGTAAGCAATATATTGGTTTACTCTTCTAGGAACACACGCACTCCACCTTTAACAGTGAAACACACCGTGTGTAAGATCCCCCCTATGCGATTGCGTTTGAAATTTAGCCAAAATTTCCCGGCAAGGTCGCCGGATTTCTTCCCAAATGAGAAAGTCTGGGGCATTAGGAGTAGAGTCCTCCAAACAGATCGGGATTTTAACGATCTAAAGCGCCAATTATATACAATTTGGCACGTTATTCCTCAGGAGGATATTCAACAACTCTTTCAGTGAATACCAAGCCCAATAATTCGTTCCATAACAGCCAGAGGTGGGCGAATGGCTTATTGACTTGCTCACTTTGAGAAGCCTTTTCCCTTGAATAAATTATCCAATTTTGCTGAATCATTAATATTTTGTTTGTCTCTTCATGTAAATCATACGTAACGTCTTTTTTTCTTTCATTGGAGTTGGATATAAGCAAATCGTGAATCAAGAAACTATTCTTTCATATAGACTAACTTCGGATTTACAGATTCATCCACGGATCCTATCCTCGTTACAAAACTTAGGGTCTAAATATCCTCAACATGTAATATTAATTAGTATAGATTATTGGTGTCTTTGACATGGGGGTATTAATAATAGTACTGCAACAATTTCTATTAGACATTTCTAAATCTGGTGTCACACTTTCTTCGCAACTTGGGGTCGTTATATTTCCGGTCTTGAGAAATAAGGAAACCTGTCCTTCCCTATTTTTCGACTACCCAGAAGGCGAAAGCTACACAGTACGTTTCTGTCAGTAATTTCATGCTATTTACCCACAGTACCGCTGTGGATGAGTCTCTCCTTTGGAGGCTACTGCTTGCAGGAAGTTTATGCAAAGTATCACAAAAGCTAAAACACCAGTTCTCAACAAGCCTTACATTAATTACTGCAGTCGGCGCCGGCCGAAGTGGCCGTGCGGTTAAAGGCGCTGCAGTCTGGAACCGCAAGACCGCTACGGTCGCAGGTTCCAATCCTGCCTCGGGCATGGATGTTTGTGATGTCCTTAGGTTAGTTAGATTTAACTAGTTCTAAATTCTAGGGGACTAATGACCTCAGCAGTTGAGTCCCATAGTGCTCAGAGCCATTTGAACCGTTTTTTGAATTACTGCAGTCACAGTGGTGTGGAATTAATTTGACAGAGGGACAACTAAGAAGCTATTGGCAAAGGAAACAAGCCAGTCTGGTGAAGAAATTGCCTAAAGAGAACACACCAAGTCTTTAGAAACTCTAAAACTTTATTCAGGTAACTCGTTACTTGTCCGAAATTTTCAGACCAAATCTCTCGAAACCAGCAGAACTTGTCGATGCAGAGTGAGATAAGTCGATAGAAACATGTGATAGAAAGCTAGAGAAATACGTCATGCTATTGACAACTATGTTTAATGTTTCTCGTTGGGAACAGAGTTACCCATGCAGACAATGGAATTGATAAGCCACTTATAAACATTGAGTCTACCTGTACGTCATGAAACCCAGACCTTTTTCGCAAGGTATATCACTTCCCTTGAACGGTTCATGCTACGGCTCTGTTCAGCGAGTTGTTCGCTGTCGGTTTTTCACGTGCAGCTACGTATGTTGCGGCGTTAAACAGCTTCCCCTAGGTCGCTGGCCCTACTTGTGTTGCACGTAAGTCTACCACGCAGGAGACGTAAGAGCATCAACGATTACGGCATTTTACAGTTACTATAATACTGACAATGCTGAAAGACATGCTATGGAGGAAGAAACTGGTCATATGCTTTCGGGAACATTCACTGCTGCCAAGTGCATTACTTGTCTGTGACGAGTAGGTTTTTATCTTCAAAGCGTTCAGGGAATCGGAAGTAAGTATAAGAAGTCAATCTGGTATCATTAGAGGAACCAGAGAAAATCTGTCAGTGACAGCTGACTGAAGATGAAATACGTCAATTTTTTGTACAGCGAATTTAATCTTTATTCGCAAAACTGGGTTTTCGGATAATATTAACCACAAAGAATTTAAAGATGAAGCTTTCAATGTTGCGCAGCTACTCTTAACAGATTTCAAAAGGTAAACGATAAATTCAGGAGGTTACCTTTGTGGAGACTGCGTATGACACGACAACTGTGTTATGTTTACAATGTGACTATAAGCTTACCAAAATAATACGTGAAGTATAGTTATAGTAATGCAAACAGCACACAGTTTAGGAGACATAGTTCTAGTTCATTTTGGAACAATAAATTACGAACTTCCTTGAGCTGTCCGGTAACGGAATCGTCTTGAAGACCTCTGTCTATAATGTTTACACTCACTTGCGAGTGAATTACACTTCGTTCGGAGACGACGAATACAAACTATACGAAACGTTGATACAAGTCGACATTATCACTCAGCTCATGAATCCAGAAAAATTCATATCTTAAACTGCTTGATGTGCCTGCTGACAGCTCTTAAAAGGACGCACTATTTTCATCTGGTGTATTCCTACAATGTATAACGACAAATTCGTCCTTTTATTTCTCATGTTATTGTATTTTGCATGATCTGTGCCTAAAAAATATTGAAAAATCAAACTCGACGAAGGGATCGAGATGGTCACAAATTCTGTGTTACGCTCCGCTAGTGAGGTCACTGGATATTAGTATCTGAGGGGTTATGGTTAACACACATATCTCCTCAACAGCTCCCGAGGCGGAGTGAAACCCATTTCATTCCTTCTCCTTGATATTGATATGAAACTAATGCTCGTCCTCTGTATGACTATCAGACAGACTGACGGCTCGTCGACATAGAAAGACCTAATGAACCTTTGGTTACTGAAGATTTGGCACTTATTATAATTTCTTAATGATGACCTCTATAACTGTCTGATATTTCTGAAGTCTGTCATGTGCTAACGCACGAAATGCATTGTTTTATAATACAGCAATTTTTGGCACATTGTGAGTGGATTGGCATAATTTTGTATGAGCACTCTGTTTTAGCAGTTTTTATGTGTTCCAAGAAAAAGTAGGAAAAGGCCGAAACTGCATTCGTACAAGATGTAAATATATAATTTCAACAATTTAAGGTTACAAAGACATCTTCTTAAAAGTAGAAATTTTGTTAATTCTAATTAAGAGTTATTGCCTTCGTGCGATAGCTGGACTTCAGAAGTCATGGGGCAACCAACGAATAACAAACGTAATGTCACTCTAATTTTACACGATGTTTATTTCAGTCAAATTCTCCCATAAAATACCACTCCTACCTAATTGGTTTCGACTTATCCGTCATGTTCTATTCGACATGGAGCGCTTATTAACCTAACGCTGCGTCGAAATATGGCGAGTATATTTCTCGGGCGTTGGAAATTGCTTACAAAGCGCTTTTGTACTGTGTGGTCTACTTTACTAAGTATTTCTTCTATATTCCTCCTGTGCGTGTTCTACGGGGTGGTTATAATTAAAAATTCAGCTACTCGCGGAAGTCCAGAGTGGGCTGAAATTATTGTGTAGCAGTAAAATTTGGTAGATATGCTAATGCGTCAATGCGGAAGCGATTGTTGTTGTTGTGGTCTTCAGTCCAGAGACTGGTTTGATGCAGCTCTCCATGCTACTCTATCCTGTGCAAGCTTTTTCATCTCCCAGTACCTACTACAACCTACATCCTTCTGAATCTGCTTAGTGTATTCATCTCTTGGTCTCCCTCTACGATTTTTACCCTCCACGCTGCCCTCCAAAATCGGTGATCCATTGATGCCTCAGAGTATGCACTACCAACCTATCCCTTCTTCTAGTCAAGTTGTGCCACAACTTTCTCTGCTCTCCAATTCTATTCAATACCTCCTCGTTAGTTATGTGATCTACCCATCTAATCTTCAGCATTCTTCTGTAGCACCACTTTACGAAAGCTTCTATTCTCTTTTTGTCCAAACTATTTGTCGTCCATGTTTCACTTCCATACACGGCTACACTCCATACAAATACTTTCAGAAACGACTTCCTGACACTTAAATCTATACTCTATGTAAACAAATTTCTCTTCTTCAGAAACGCTTTCCTTGCCATTGCCAGTCTACATTTTATATCCTCTCTGCTTCAACCATCATCAGTTATTTTGCTCCACAAATAGCAAAACTCCTTTACTACTTAAATCTGCATTCCCTCGGGAAAAATTACATGCGCTGAAAAATAATTAGTTCCAATTTTGGCCACCAGCTGCTAATCTGGCGCTGTACAGCACCTCGTCGACGTCTCTGGTACTCATAGTGAACAAACTGTTTAAGTAGCAGTTAATAATAGCATCAACATTATGCGTTTCTCACTTGTTTGACCTTTTCTGCCCACATCCTGTTGCTAATCCATTACATATCGAAACATTTCTGTAAGTCTTTCTTGTTTCACGGCAACGGCCTTGCCGCAGGGAATACACCGGTTCCCGGCAGATCACCGAGTTTAAGCGCTGTAGGGCGTGGCCGGCACTTGGATGGGTGACCATCTGGGCTGCCATGCACTGTTGCAATTTTTCGGGGAGCACTTAGCCTCGTCATGTCAACTGCTGAGCTACTCGACCTAATAGTAGAGGCTTCGGTGAAAGACAACTATCATAAGGACCGGGAGAACGGTGTGCTGACCACATGCCACTCCTATCTGAATCCTCATCTGAGGATGACACGGCGGTCGGATGGTTCCGATGGGCCACTTGTGGCCTGAAGACAGTGTGCTTTTTCTTGCTTTACAGAACCAGATTTGCATCTGGTGGCCAAAGTTGGAACTAATTTTCTTCCAGTGTAAATTGGTTCCGCATTAACGTGTTAGCACACCTACCAAGTTTCACTGTCATACAATAATAACAGCCCACACTGAACCACTGCAAGTAGCTGCACTTTAATTATAATCACGCAGTATTTTTCCGACTACTTCAAGAGTCACTTCTACAGATTTCACACTTGTCATTTTCTACTGCATGTCCATCTGCTGCCTGCACCGTTACCACGTATACTCCAGATCATATTCCTCCATCCATTTCTTAACACAGAACGAAGTGGCACAATGGTTAGCACAGTGGAATCGAATTCGGGAGGACGACAGTTCAGATCCCCATCTGGCCGTCCAAATTTAGGTTTTGCATGATTTCCCTAACTCGCTCGAGGCAGATACCGGGAGATTCTCTTGAAAGAGCACTGCCGATTTCTTTGGCAACCCTTACCTAGTCCGAGCCTGAGCTCTACCTTTAGTGACCTCGTTGCCGACGGGACATTAAACTCTAATCTTCCTTCTTTTCTTGGCCAGCCAGTTGGCCTCCTTCCAGGTCGCAAGAAATACAGTAATTTCTAGTTCTTAACTATCTGGGGTCCGTTTGTCTCTCATTGGCGACGCCATGTACTGGGACAAGAAATTTTCTGTTCAGATGCTACTAGTTATTTCTAGTTTCCGAGCACTATCTGTTACATGTCCACACTGAATTACTGTCCTACGGAATTGGAAATTGGACTGTCTAGAGAGGAGCACTCTCTGTTACATGTCCACCCTGAATTACTGTCCTACGGAATTGGAAACTGGACTGTCTAGAGAGACTGCGTGATTACAGCTGTTGGTTTCTATTAGTACCATACGGAAATGAGCAACATATTATCGTGCATAATCTATAATCTTTTCCAGCGCTAGAGTGATTTCCATAGCTGAACAAATCCACTGCTTTGAAAACGAAAATAATCGTCAAGGTAACTTTGTAAATACAATGATAAGTAAAATATAACGACGAAAGTAACTTTCGCAAGATGTGGCACTGCATTGTACTATACCTAGGCGAAACTTGGACCATAAAAAAGAACTCCTACAGGACAGCAAAGAAATTAATTGAAAGAGTATGCAGTGAGACGACAACAAATGATACTTTATTCGAAGGCAATAATTATACTAAGTCGCCTCGATTCTTTATGGTCCTCAGGACATTACAGGCGGGAGGGGACATGGATTTTAATATGGTCTAGGATCACCGCAGAAGATAGCTCATACTCTACAACGCACTCCCAGGCTGGCCACAGGTATGGTAAAAAGTTCCCGATTTAGGGTGTGCCACTCCTCCAATAGCGCAGTAGACAGTTTCTGGATGGTCGTTGGTACATGTGGAGTGCTGCAAAACATCTGCTTAACGCATATAACATATGCTCGCATATAACACATGCTCGACGAGATCGAAGTCGGGGGAACGGCAGGCCAGTCAATTCGCCGAATACCCCCTCTTCCGAAGAGCCCCTCCTAATTTGCTCTTCGATAGCGTTGCACATTGACATCCATAGAAATAAAGTCAAGACCAAAACCACTCCGGAGAAGACGCGCGTGGGGAAGGAGTGCAGTGTTACAATAAATCTGACCTTTGAGCGTACCGTGTTCACAGATGTGGAGATCACTGCGCCCATCCAACGTTATGCCCTCTCACGTTATAACAAAATTTAATATACATACATAAAAAAAATCTGTGTCACCTCTGTTCCAAGAGTCCCGGAACCTGCACAGAAAATTGGAATAGAGATCAACATAAACATCATTTCCGCCCTTTTTAATGTTCATGAAAACCACACATTGCATGTTGTATCACCATACAGAGACGGTGGTCCAGATTACTGAACACGCCGGTACCGCTAATAACTTGTAGCACGTCCTCTTGCATTGATGCATGCCTGCATTCGCCGTGGCATACTATCCACAAGTTCATCAAGGCACTGTTGGTCGCCGGTCGGGGTGGCCGAGCGCTTCTAGGCGCTACAGTCTGGAACCTAGCGACCGCTACGGTCGCAGGTTCGAATCCTGCCTCGGGCATGGATGTGTGTGATGTCCTTACGTTAGTTAGGTTTAAGTAGTTCTAAGTTCTAGGGGGCTGATGACCTTAGAAGTTAAGTCACATAGTTGTTGTTGGTTGGTTGTTTTTGGGGGAAGAGACCGAACTGCGAGGTCATCGGTCTCATCGGATTAGGGAAGGACGGGGAAGGAAGTCGGCCGTGCCCTTTCAAAGGAACCATCCCGGCATTTGCCTGGAGCGATTTAGGGAAATCAAGGAAAACCTAAATCAGGATGGCCGGACGCGGGATTGAACCATCGTCCTCCCGAATGCAAGTCCAGTGTGCTAACCACTGCGCCACCTCGCTCGGTAAGTCCCATAGTGCTCACAGCCATTTGAACCATTTGCCACTGTTAGTCCAGATTGTCCCACTTCTCAACGGCGATTCGGGCTAGATCCCTCACAGTGGTTGGTGGGTCCCGTCATCCATAAACAGCCCTTTTCAATCTAACCCAGGCATGTTAGATAGGGTTCATGGTGGCGACTCCAGTTGAGTGATGTTATCCTGAAGCAAATCATTCACAAGATGTGCACGATGGGGGCGCGAATTGCTGTCCACGAAGGCGAATGTCTCACCGATATGCTGCCAATTTGGTTGCACTATCGATCGGAAGATGGCATTCACGTGTCGTACAATCGTTACGGCGCCTTCCATGACCACCAGCGGCGTATGTCGGCCACGGATAATGCCACCCCAAAACAGCAGGGAACCTCCACCTTGCTGCAATCGCTTGACAGTGTGTCTAAGGCGTTCAGCCTGACCGGGTTGCCTCCAAACACGTCTCCGACGATTGTCTGGTTGAAGGGACATGCGACACTCATCGGTGAATAGAACTTGACGCCAATCCTGAGCTGCCCATTCAGTATATTGTTGGACCCACCTGTACCACGCTCCATGGTGTCGTGGTTGCAAAGATGGACCTCGCCATGGATGTCGGGAGTGAAGCTGCCTATTGCGCACAGTTTGAGTCGTAACACGACGTCCTGTGGCTGCACGAAAAGCATTATTCAACATGGTGGCGATGCTGTCAGGGTTTCTCCGAGCCGTAATCCGTAGGTAGCGGTCATCCGCTGCAGTAGTAGCCCTTGGGAGGCCTGAGCGAGGCGTGACACCGACAGTTACTGTGTCTCCGTATCTCCTCCATGTCCGAACAACATCGCTGTACTGGTCGTTAGGACAGCTTGGCTGTGGAAGTGGAAGGGTAGCCCACAACACAGACAGACAAAAGTATTCACAATTACAAGCACCCAAGCTTTAATGATCTTCCAGCAATAAAGGCTCTTAACAAATCTCAATTAAGCAAGGACATAAACTTGGTTACAAACATATGTTAACCTTCAACCAGTGAATAGCCCCAATAAAGAATTACCAATCAATAAAACGTAGATAAAGGACTGCTTTACAAGAATGCTTAAATTAAGTAAAATCGTGAAAGCTAAGTTACAAATTTTATGTTAAGCTTCAACATGTGAATAACCCCAATAAAAAATTCTCATTTAAATAAAACATAGATAGGAAAATGCCTTACCAAAATGCTTGAATTGTGTAAAATCATGAAAAGCTGAGTTACAACTTTTGTCACAAACTACTTAGGAATTTACAGCAAATAAACAACTTTGATCTGCTTAACCAGAAGGTAACTGCCAAGTCCAAGCGACCGAAGCCTCTCAGAGCGGACGACCGCCCCAACGCTGGTCATCAACCGACATCGTCACGGCCCAGTGGCCACCGTGCTAAAACAGACTAACGTTTCGGTAAGCGACCGACAGCAACACAGGAGTAACAGTGACTGAAAGTCAGCGTACGCCTTACGAAACACGGCACACCCTGAAGCGGGAGCAGGCACAGCTGACTAGCGACCATACAACCGCGAACAAACAAATCTCACGCCGCCCGTACTAACGCGGGAAATGATAGCGAGCGACAAGACGCCACGCGCAGAGCAGCAACCGCGCCTACCCCTCGACCACAGAATGTGCCCTGTCTCCTTATCTACGGTAATACAATTTACAGCACACAAGAAGCAATTTAATAATGGCATTAGTTCAACGAAAGATCAGTTAACAGTTAGGTCCAGTAAAGATTTACCGACGGATTTACCTTCAAACCAACTTCCGGACCACAGGCGGAAATTAGTAAACTTGGCATGAGTTTTCACCAGACCGATAAACAAGAAATCAAATTAAACAGTTGCCAAAAATACAGTCACGGTACGCAAGCCCTTCAAGACCTTGCTATCTTACTCACAGTTATCATTAACGGCGAAACATACACAAATGAATGACAAGAAATTCACCATTGAAAGCAAAAAACAACCCAACACAAAGGTTAAATTAATTAATTTGCAGACGAGCCAGTCACTGAAAGCTCAGTTCCACAAGATTAGGACTAACCTCACTCGGCAGCATTACATTTGTGTGCGTGATAACTAGGTTGCCCAAACAGGACTCAAAAACTCAAAACGACAGATCACACGTTAGTTGTCTTGTTCTCGGATACTAGGCACCACCGGGCTAAGACAATCGCGACAAAAAAAAATCTCTGAAATTACAGCTGCCTGCAGCAAAACAAATGAGTCGGGGTGCATGAACGTAAAGCACAAGCCACTGTTCCAGCCCGAGCGTAACTTTTCCAATGCACATACGGACAGAACAACACACGTGGGCATAAAGGGAGCAGCAGATGCAAACTATACTGCGCCAAAATACGACCCACGTCCCGTCCACAAACCGGAGCACTACTCCTGGAGCTGGTGTCTGCTCGCTGGACTGCCGCAACTCTCTGTCCCCCGGAAAGCGATGCTGACTGCCGCCTTGATCAACGCTCCCTTCTCGGCCGTGCACAAAAACTCTTCTCTTGTCGCCTCAGAGTGCGGCCGCAATGTCCGTTCTCCCCTGTTGTCCGCCCCAGACTCCCGTACTCGCACTCACTCCCTCGTTAGGACCCGCTCAGACAGGAGGCGCTCGCGATCGCACATAGTGCCAACCTCAACCAGAGGAGTGATCGATAGCGTCTTGAGCCCGAGAGCTGCGCCACGGCTCAATCGCTTTGGTTCACTCCGAGGCGCCTGAGCACTTCCCTTGTTGCGAGCCCTTCCTGGCACAAAGTAACGATGCAGACGCGATAAAACCGCGGTATTGACCGTCTGGGCATTGTTGAACTACAGAGAAACGAGGCGTGTACCTCCTTCCTGGTGGAATGGCTGGAACTGAAGGGCTGTCGTACCTCCTCCGTCTCATAGGCGCTGCTCATGCATCGTTGTTTACATCTTTGGGCGGGTTTAGTGACATCCCTGAACAGCTAAAGGGACTGTGTTTGTGAGACAATATCCACAGTCAACGTCTTTCTTGAGGAGTTATAGTGACCACGCTGACGCAAAACTTTTGTTGTTGTGTGTAGAATGTTCCTGAGTGCATTATGTCCCCCCCCCCCTCACCCCCACCTCCTTTCGCCATATGGTGTACGCCCAGAATTTTCAAGAATGATGATTTTTGTGGTCCAAGTGCTATGGTGTGGGGAGGCATAAGATTTCGTAGCTGTACTGATGAAATCTTTGAGTACGGTAACCTCAGCGCACAACGTTACTGTAGTACTCGTTCCCCAAGTACTTTTCATTGGATTTTGATAGCTTCAATAATGTACATGCCCTCCGCGAGCTTTTATCTCTAGGTGACATCTACTTGGGATGCTCCATGTAAGTCTACGGAGGTTATCCTGTGGTATCCGTTCTTGTTCCTTAATTAGAGCGCATTAGAGTTCTTGAAGAGTCAGTGGTTGTAGGGGACGACCACCAACACGTCTGGAAGCATGTCCCACATATGCACAGTGGGGTTATGTCGAGGCTCACCGCCGAACTTTCGATTACTTCAGTGTCCAGGCATCACAAGACATCCCCGCTGACGCCCGCCACCGTATGCAGCAGCCACCACTTGGTCCAACAGGATCTATTTTATGTGCTGACCGTGAGGTCACCACGGACAGCGGCAAGATCCGTTTGGCTGTCAAACTGAAGCCTCCCCATAGCATCACAGAACCTTGGCAATCTTTCGATTTGCTGGACAAAATTTGGTAGTTACCGCTCACCACGAGTCTCCGCACACGAACACAGGCAATCACCTTTCTTCAGAGGACAACACGTTTCACTATTGACTAAGTTGCCAGTTGACAAGGGAACGGCAGAACTGAAGGTGAGCTGCAAGATGTTGTCGTGTCAAGTAGGGTACTCGAACAGAACGTCTGGGTCGTAAGTATGTTTCTCTTAATCTGTTACTTATAGTCTGATAGGACACAGCGGCTCGAGACACCTTTCTGCGATCGCCTTGCAGTGCTCTGGCGGTGACCGTACGTCGCCGCAAAGAATAGATGGCCAGATATCGTTCATCGCGTGGGGTTGTAATGCGAGCGACTTCGTCCAACTCGCCTTGTGTGCTGGCCTGTCTTCCTGTAGAGTGTCCACAACCTGTGGATGACATATGGAGAGGCATTGGCATCTGTAGCAACACTGCCGAAAGTTCACCTTTTTGGATCAAATAGACCGCCCTTGCAACTTGCACTGTCATGTAATGTCGTATTGCATGTGCTTGGTTGAATACAACGTCCAACCACACTAGAAAACATTGGGACAAAGGTACTCACTTCCCTCTGAGTGATCACTTCAAACTGTAATGAATAAGAAGCCAATAGATGGCGAATGATTCTAGCTGTTGCATAGATTGAAAGCGAAGATCTCAAGCCATGTAATAAAACCACAGGTACCGCCAGCATCAAAATATATTTAACGTGTTTCTCTAACACTTTTCAACACTTTATATGGACACACCAAAATGGCAACACATTACCGTTCGTAATGCAGTGTAGGAAGCCCGTTGACATTCAAAATATCTCCCATTTGACGCAACAGAATGGATAAATACAGGTCCTTTATGGTTTTCGAGGGAATATTATACCATTCTTCTTCTAACATAAAGAGCAGGTAACTATGATGAAGGTGGATAGCGATCAAGCACTCTTCTCTCCAAAGCAGTCCTCCAAGCCCAATAATATTGCGATCTGGTGACTGTGATGGCCAGAAAAGATGCGACAGTTCTACCTAGTGCTCACAAAACCAGTCCTGCACAATGCGATGTGTGTGAAAAGGGGCCTTGCAGTCTTAGAAGACAGCAGCGCTATTGGGAATCAAATATTGTACCGTGCCATGGATATCATCAGTCCAAATGGTCATATTTTGTCAGTAATGCGACCTTGCACAGTGATTATTGGGCCCGCGGAATACCACGATATGGCTACCCAAATCATCACCAAACCCCTGCCACGTTTCACTCTTTGACCGTGAACTCCGCCAGAAGTTGGAAACAGTGCGTAGCAAGACTCATACGACCAAATGCCTTTCTTCCCTTGTTCCATAGTCCTCGGTTTATGGCTTCGGCATCACGTTTTCCGATACGGACATTTATATGACTGAATGATTAGTTTTGAAATTTCAGCTCGTCCTGCAATTTCCTGAGAGGCTCCTATTGTGTGTGTGTGTGTGTGTGTGTGTGTGTGTGTGTGTGTGTGTGTGTGCCGGCCGGAGTGGCCGAGCGGTTCTAGGCGCTACAGGTTCGAATCCTGCCTCGGGCATGGATGTGTGTGATGTCCTTAGGTTAGTTAGGTTTAAGTAGTTCTAAGTTCTAGGGGACTGATGACCACAGCAGTTAAGTCCCATAGTGCTCAGAGCCATTTTTTATATGTGTGCGCGCGTGTGTCATTCAGGTCTGCAATAACCTTTGCAGCTGTCATCCTCTTATCTTTCATCACAATCCTCTTCAATGACTGTTTGCGACGATAACGCAACATACACTTTCGTCCTCATTGTGACCTATCGGATGACGTTTTTCCACTTTCCCTTTACGCGGTATGAATTTTCGATAGACTGCCTCTTGAAACACCAAACACACAGCTACCTTCGTTATGGGAGCATCCAAGTTATGAATACCAACAATTTGCCAACGTTCGAATTCGCTTGGCTCCGGCATAATTCACACGACACTGTTCTCACCACGACCGGCACTTGTAACTTATTGAGCAAACTCCACAGATGCCGCTCAAATACAACAGTGGAACCAGCAGGTTTGGCTAGCATTTGCATTTATGATCAAGCACGAATTTCTCGCGGGGTTTCCATACTTTGTCCAAGCCCTGTATTTAAGACAACCATTTATTAGCTGACTTTCTCCGCATCGAACAGAAACACTGATTTCAGTCACAAGTTACAGTAGTGCGAAGAATGATCTATGTAGGTCACGAGGTAACTGATGTTGAGGAATCTTTCCAGGGATTCTATTTATTCCCATGAAGTAATGAGTGCTGTCGACAAGGGATCTCAGATCGATTCCATATTCCTAAATTTCCAGAAGGCTTTTGATACCGTTCCTCAAAAGCGACTATTAATCAAATTGCGTGCATATGGAGTATCGTCTTAGTTGCGTGACTGGATTCGTGATTTACTCTCAGAGAGGTCACAGTTCGTAGTGACAGACGGTAAATCATATTGTTTGCACATGACGCTGTAATTTACCGTCTAGTAAAATTATTAGACGATCAAATCCAATTACAAAATGAAAGTGACCTAGAGAGAATTTCTGTATGGTGCGAAAAGTGGCAGTTGGCACTAAACAAAGAAAAGTGCGAGATCATCCTCATGGGTATTAAAAGAAATCCGACAAATTTTGGGTACACGATAAATCGCAAAAATGTAAGGGCTGTCAATTCGACTAAATACCTAGGAATTACAATTATGAGCAACTGAAATTGGAAAGACCACACAGATAAAATTGTGCGGCAGGCGAAACAAAGACTGCGCTTTGTTGGCATAACATTAGAAGATGCGATACACCCACTAAAGAGATAGCCCACATTACACCTGTCCGTTCTCTGCTGGAATATTGCTGCGCGGTATGAGATCCTTATCAGGTTGGATTGACGGAGGAAAAGTGCAAAAAAAGGCAGCTCGTTTGGTGTTATTGTGTAATATGGGTGAGAGTGTCACTGATATGATACGCAAATTGGGATGGTAGTCACTGAAATAAAGGCTGTTTTCTTTGCGGCGAGATAAATTTACGAAATTTCAATCACCAACTTTCTCTTCCGAATGCGAAAATATTTTGTTGCCACCCACCTACGTAGAGAGAAATGATCATCATAATAAAATAAGAGAAATCAGAGCTCAAACGGAAAGATTTAGGTGTTCCTTTTTCCCATGCGCCATTCGAGAGTGGAATGGTAGAGAAGTAGTATGAAAATGGTTCGATGAACCCTTTGCCAGGCACTTAAGTGTGAACTGCAGAGTAGCCATGTAGATGTAGATGTAGATTGTTATCTGGTCTGATGAGGCGCAATTGGAACTGAACGGTACTGTAAACCGTCACAACTGCTTGTACTGGACTCCTGAAAATCCTCACGTTAGTTTGAATAAGCATGTTAATTTACCGTGTGTCAATGTGTATGTTCATATGCGGCAAACATCGATTTTTATCTGAAATCCGAAAAGCGTTTGGAAATGAAAGATTTTGCCTGCAACGAGCTGGCACTCCACCTCACCGCCACAGAGATGTCAGAGCCTATTTGAATGAAAATATGCCTGGACGAAGGACAGGTCGAAGAGGAGCTGTTGAATATCCACCATGGTCTCCACTCCTTCCACCTCTTGACTTCTACGTATGGGGAACCTTGAAAAATGAAGTTTATCAACAGAAGCCAGCTACACTGAACGACCTAAAGGAAACATCGAGGTTTCCTCTGCGGCTATCGCACCGGCAACACTGATAGCCGTACTTTGGCTAGCAGGTCAGCGGCAACGACGTTGTTTGTCTGTTAATGGGGGTCACTTTGAACACACAAAATAACCTACGCCCCCCCCCTCCCCCCGCGTGCAAGATTTGTAATGGTGTGTTATTTTGTTCCATCAATATCACTATCAAAGACCGTACACTTTTTTCTGAACCCCTCTGTAGCTACTGATTAGTTAAGTTGAAGTTTCAGCAACGAATATCTTTTCAGTACGAAGGAACGAAAACGTTTAGTGTAATAAAGCTTGCATTAACGAGTGTAAGATCTTTAGTGAATATTCAACAGCTTTCCACTGACGGCATCCTGCTTCTTGGTCAACCTGCTCCGTTGGTGTGAAATCTTAACGGAGAGTGGTTTCATCAATTACAAAATGATTTACACAAGATATCTACACGTTGCGAAAGGTGGCAATTGACTCTTAATGAAACGCATGAAGTCAACCGCATGAGTACTAAAAGGAATCCGCTAAATTTCGGTTACACGATAAATGACACAAACATAAAGGCTGTAAATTCAGCTAAATGCTTTGGGACTACCATTGTGAATAGCTTAAATTGGAACGATCACACAGGTAATGTTGTGAGAAAAGTAAACCAAAAATTTCTATTAATTGGCAGTAACTCGAGGTAAAAAAAGGAGGGAATGTGATATTACATTACAAACCTGAACGCGATGTCCGCCATCTTCACTAGCTCAAAACATTCGACTCATCGCATCCATACGTCCAGAGTTCACCGTGGTGACACTCCCCGTGACGTCACTCTGACTGCGGCGTATTACTAGAGCTAATACGCATTCAAGAACAGAAAAACGTTGGAAATTGCATTCCTGACACTATGTTATTCATGTAAGCTCTATAATTTTTAGTATTTAAAACAGTTGTTGCGCGTCCACAACGGAAATAACGAACAAGAAACACTCGTAAATAGCAGTCTGCTAATGTTTTGGGCTGCTTAAAACGCCGGCCTCACCCATCCTGGCTTCAAAACAACATATAGCGCAAGTCTGTAGTGCCACCTCCCTTCTTTTTTTACCTCCATGGGTAGAATAGTTAGAAAATGTAACAGATTGAAACTTTTCCCTCCGGAATTAACGTACAAGACAAAATCCTCGGTATCACTATTATGAAAACCTCTTGCAGTATTTCACGTCCATTAAAAATACTGATTATTCTGGAATTCCGTGACGGGCGAGAGAAACGTTCGAAGACGGCAAACGTGAGCAAAAAATACTAGTAACAAATTAATGATTACTTTCAAAACCTACATATTCACGTAATTATCGTTTTACCGCCTATTAATATCAAGCCAATGACGCGACTGCCGACGTCATTGTTCGAAGGAAATTAACCGACCAACTTAATGTGATTCTTACGCAAACAGCATATGGAAGGAATGAAAGGAAATGATTGGTAGCCCGATCTCAGGGTGGTTCTGCTTAGCAATATTGAATAGGAAACGAGAGAACACGTAATCTAATCGGTCGTTCTACACTCTAACGATTCATCGGCAATCCTTGTGTTACTACTTCTGAAAAGAAAAATATAAATATTCATAAAAAGCTATGGTTATTGTCATGAGATGTGAACAAGTCTGGTAACGTAATTAAATTTCAATTACACATTTGGGAACAGGTCTACTGGGAGTTTGCTATTTGCATTTCTAGAATTTGTACATACTTTGGATGTCTCAACCGTTAAGCGACAATTTTGAATTGCTTATCATTCGTGCGCTGTCTTTGGTCAGGGTAGCTATGTCGCTGAGAGGTATGCTTGTTCTGGCATCGCTGATTGGCAGCGAGAAGCGCGGGAATTCTGTCGTTAGAGGAGTAGTGAGACAGACGACGAGCAGAGGATTCGTGGCAATGTAAACATAAACTTAAGTCCATCTATGTTTAATTAAAATGATTTGTATTTGAATATTGTGAAACAAAGGAGAAAGTTTTGATTAGTGTTGTAGAAATAAAATGAGGTATAATGAGATTAGAAAACCGTACGAAGAGGAATGAAGGTGATCTTCTTTTTATTTAGTTGCACTGCAGTCTCGCGTAGTTTGGAACCACTGTAGAATGAGACATCCATATCAGGGAAATTTAGATTTTTCATTAAAGATTGAGTAATTTTCACTGTAAGGTATTCATATTTATTAATTATTCGTGTAACATTTGTGAGATTAATTAATGTTGCCCTTTGTCAGTGTTAATGAGTGTTGTAACATGAATTTTAGACAAGTAATAATATATCAGATAATTTAAAAACAGTTTGTCAAAAGAATATTTCATCTAAGAGGATGGTCCACGTATTTGGTCCAAATCATTTTTATTTCAAGAGTGTCTTACTCAGTGATGTGTATAAAACAGTTTACTTCTTGTCTGGGGCGTTGCACTAACACCCAAGCCTGCAGATGTTGGACACTCAGATTTTTACCAAACGTTGCATCCCGACAGAGTATCAACCAAACTCCGAACTGGTTTGTACTAGGTGCTGTCGTCCAGCGGAACAGCCGAAAACGTTAATTAAAAGTAACACCAGACCCGCCAGAGCACAGGAAAAGCATACGTGTGAGTAACTGAGATGCAAAGTTCTCATGAGTGTGTTGGTAGAGCGTCTGGTCGTCATGCAAAGTGTCCGTGGCTCAAATCCCGTTAATGTATTTTTTTAAATATTTTTACTGTATTATGCGTGAAAGTGTTATATGGGACAACATGTTTATAACCTGTAAAAGGGCTGTTTGGCGTTTACAGCAATGTCCTCTTGGTCATCTGCTTTCGCTTTACTTCTTTTAATGTAGTAAATCTATAGAGTTCATTTGCTATTTCACGGATAAACATGGGACAATTCAATAAAGAAAAAATGCATTACACGTGCAGAACTATTACTAGTAATAATAATAACATTAATAATAACATAATAATAATAATAATAATAATACCCGTGGAGGCCCGGGAAAAGAATAGGCCGCCGGTATGTTCTGCCAGTCGTAAAAGGCGACGAAAAGAACAAACCACTAATAGGGCTAAGCCCCCCTTTTTAGTGTGATTAGTTGGTTCAGGACAGAACTAATGAAGCCTTGGACAAGCGCTGTCATGGTCGGGGACGACGCTTGAACCCTATGCCCGTCCACAATGGTAACGACACTGCTAGCCACACGGAAAATGATTTAAATCCAAATAGAGGTCTTTTGCAGGATATGCTTCCTGCAGCCACTCTAGAAGGAAAACAAAGACAGAGGATGAGATGGTCAGATGAAGTTAACCGACACCTCATGTTCTGTTATTACCAACCAACAAACTTAGGAACTAACACAACTGGATACAGATCACAAGTATACACAACATTTATTACCAGATACCCAGAATTAAAATTTTTAACAGAACAACGACCAGCTGATCAGATCCGTGTCATAATAGAAAATAACAGGATACCCCAGTCAGAATTAGAAAACATCAAACAACAAGTACAACAAATACTGGATAATGTGCATTCAGAAGAAGAAGAAAATACCGTAATGGACTCAAACATCCCAGAGCAAACAAACAAAGAACAACACCCGTCAAATAAACAATCAGAGGAAAACGAACTCTTAAGACCGCCACCAGAACAAGCACAAATAGAACACGAAGTGACAGACATATAAGATATAGAAGAAAAATTTCAGCTAACATGTATAGAATACAAAGACACAAATACAGACATTAGACCATTCTTGCATAGACCACCAAATAACCCACAAGTCGAAACAACAATAACAACTATCAACACAATCATACACAACAAAATAAATGAAAATACAACTATGGAAGAGTTACAACTATTGATTCATATAGGAGCACTCACTACACAAAATATACACACTAGGCAGAGATCAGAACCACCCAACACACAGAAGAAACCCACAAAACCAGCATGGCAACACAGGCTACAGATCAGAATTGAAAAACTGAGAAAAGACATCGGATGGCCAACACAATTTGTAAGAAATGAAATATCAGACAAAAAACGATAAAGGTTAGGTAAAATCTCACAAGAAGAAGCGATAGAGCAATTAGATGAAAATAAGCAGAAATTACAAGCATTGACCAAACGACTTCGAAGATACAAAAAAAAGTGAAAATAGAAGGAAACAAAACCAAATATTCAACACAAACCAAAAGAAATTTTACCAGACAATAGATAACACACACATTAAAATAGACAATCCACCAAACATAACAGACATGGAACACTTATGGAGCAACATATGGTCAAACCCGGTACAACATAACAGGCATGCACGGTGGATACAAGCAGAAACAGATGCATGCAAGATGATACCACAAATGCCTGAAGTGATAATTTTGCAATATAAAGTCACCCAAGCAATTAATTCTACTCACAATTGGAAAAGATATAATTGCAAATTTCTGGCTAAAGAAGTTCGCCTCAACACATTCACATCTAACTAAATTATTTAACAGTTAACATTTGCAGACCCATACACATTCCCTGATACACTTACACACGGAATAACTTATCTGAAACCTAAATATCAAGCAGACACAGCAAACCCAGCTAAATATCGGCCCATAATATGCCTACCAACAATATACAAAATATTAACTTCAGTCATTACACAGAAATTAATGACACATACAACACACAACAAAATTATAAATGAAGAACAAAAAGGCTGCTGCAAAGGAGCACGAGGATGTAAAGAGCAACTGATATTAAATGCAGAGATGACATATCAAGCTAAAACTAAACAAAGGTCGTCACACTACGCATACATTGATTACCAAAAAGCCTTTGACAGTGTACCCTTTGATAGTGTACCCCACTCATGGTTACATCAAATATTGGAAATATACAAAGTAGATCGTAAATTGATACAGTTCCTAAACATAGTAATGAAAAATTGGAAAACCACACTTAATATCCAAACAAATTCAAATAATATCACATCGCAGCCAATACAGATTAAGCGTGGAATATACCAAGGAGACTTATTAAGCCCTTTCTGGTTCTGCCTTGCTCTAAACCCACTATCCAACATGCTAAATAATACCATTTTTTTTTTCCATCAGTCTACTGACTGGTTTGATGCGGCCCGCCACGAATTCCTTTCCTGTGCTAACCTCTTCATCTCAGAGTAGCACTTGCAACCTACGCCCTCAATTATTTGCTTGACGTATTCCAATCTCTGTCTTCCTCTACAGTTTTTGCCCTCTACAGCTACCTCTAGTACCATGGAAGTCATTCCCTCATGTCTTAGCAGACGTCCTATCATCCTGTCCCTTCTCCCTATCAGTGTTTTCCACATATTCCTTTCCGATTATGCGTAGAACCTCCTCATTTCTTACCTTATCAGTCCACCTAATTTTCAACATTCGTCCATAGCACCACATCTCAAAAGGCTTCGATTCTCTTCTGTTCCGGTTTTCCCACAGTCCATGTTTCACTACCATACAATGCTGTACTCCAGACGTACATCCTCAGAAATTTCTTCCTCAAATTAAGGCCGGTATTTGATATTAGTAGACTTCTCTTGGCCAGAAACGCCTTTTTTTGTCATAGCGAGTCTGCTTTTGATGTCCTCCTTGCTCCGTCCGTCATTGGTTATTTTACTGCCTAGGTAGCAGAATTCCTTAACTTCATTGACTTCGTGACCATCAATCCTGATGTTAAGTTTCTCGCTGTTCTCATTTCTACTACTTCTCATTACCTTCGTCTTTCTCCGATTTACTCTCAAACCATACTGTGTACTCATTAGACTGTTCATTCCGTTCAGCAGATCATTTAATTCTTCTTCACTTTCACTCAGGATAGCAATGTCATCAGCGAATCGTATCATTGATATCCTTTCACCTTGTACTTTAATTCCACTCCTGAACCTTTCTTTTATTTCCATCATTGCTTCCTCGATGTACAGATTGAAGAGTAGGGGCGAAAGGCTACAGCTTTGTCTTACACCCTTCTTAATACGAGCACTTCGTTCTTAATCGTCCACTCTTATTATTCCCTCTTGGTTGTTGTACGTATTGTATATGGCCCGTCTCTCCCTATAGCTTACCTCAACTTTTCTCAGAATCTCGAACAGCTTGCACCATTTTATATTGTCGAACCCTTTTTCCAGGTCGACATATCCTATGAAAGTGTCTTGATTTTTCTTTAGCCTTGCTT
The DNA here is from genome assembly GCF_021461395.2 of Schistocerca americana. NCBI lineage: Eukaryota > Metazoa > Arthropoda > Insecta > Orthoptera > Acrididae > Schistocerca > Schistocerca americana. The sequence continues at coordinate 318,355,210 of NC_060121.1, read as the reverse complement.
CCATTATTAGCCGTAACGTCAGAATTGCCTCTCTCGTCCCTTTACTTTTCATAAAGACAAACTGATCGTCACCTAGCGCATTCTCAATTTTCTTTCCCATTCTTCTGTATATTATTCTTGTAAGCAGCTTCGATGCATGAGCTGTTAAGCTGATTGTGCGATAATTCTCGCACTTGTCAGCTCTTGCCGTCTTCGGAATTCTGTGGATCATGCTTTTCCGAAAGTCAGATGGTGTATCGCCAGACTCATATATTCTACACGCCAACGTGAACAGTCTTTTTGTTGCCACTTCTACCAATGATTTTAGAAATTCTGATGGAATGTTATCTATCCCTTCTGCCTTATTTGACCGCAAGTCCTCCAAAGCTCTTTTAAATTCCGATTCTAATACTGGATCCCCTATCTCTTCTAAATCGACTCCTGTTTCTTCTTCTATCACATCAGACAAATCTTCACCCTCTTAGAGGCTTTCAATGTATTCTTTCCACCTATCTGCTCTCTCCTCTGCAATTAACAGTGGAATTCCCGTTGCACTCTTAATGTTACCACCGTTGCTTTTAATGTCACCAAAGGTTGTTTTGACTTTCCTGTATGCTGAGTCTGTCCTTCCGACAATCATATCTTTTTCGATGTCTTCACATTTTTCCTGCATCCTTTTCGTGTTAGCTTCCCTGCACTTCCTATTTATTTCATTCCTCAGCGACTTGTATTTCTGTATTCCTGATTTTCTCGGAACATGTTTGTACTTCCTCCTTTCATCAATCAACTGAAGTATTTCTTCTGTTAGCCATGGTTTCTTCGCAGCTACCTTCTTTGTACCTATGCTTTCCTTCCCAACTCCTGTGATGGTCCTTTTTAGACATGTCCATTCCTCTTCAACTGTACTGCCTACTGCGCTATTCCTTATTGCTGTATCTATAGCGTTAGAGAACTTCAAACGTATCTCGTCATTCCTTAGTACTTCCGTATCCCACTTCTTTGCGTATTGATTCTTCCTGACTAATGTCCTGAACTTCAGCCTACTCTTCATCACTACTATATTGTGATCTGAGTCTATATCTGGTCCTGGATACGCCTTACAATCCAGTATCTGATTTCGGAATCTCTGTCTGACCATGATGTAATGTAATTGAAATCTTCCCGGCCTATTCCAAGTATACCTGCTCCTCTTGTGATTCTTGAACAGGGTATTCGCTATTACTAGCTGAAACTGGTTACAGAACTCAATTAGTCTTTTTCCTCTTTCATTCCTTGTCCCAAGCCCATATTCTCCTGTAACCTTTTCTTCTACTCCTTCCCCTACAACTGCATTCCAGTCGCCCATGACTATTAGATTTTCGTCCCCCTTTACATACTGCATTACCCTTTCAATATCCTCATACACTTTCTCTATCTGTTCATCTTCAGCTTGCGACTTCGGCATGTATACCTGAACTATCGTTGTCGGTGTTGGTCTGCTGTCGATTCTGATTAGAACAACCTGGTCACTGAACTGTTCACAGTAATTATGGATACAATATTACTGGAACATACCAAGACAAAATCACACATTTGCTATACATGGATGATCTAAAACTACTGGCAGCAACAAATCAACAACTCAACCAATTGCTGAAGATAACAAAAGTATTCAGTAATGATATAAATATGGCTTTTGGAACAGACAAATGTAAGAAAAATAGCATAGTCAAGGGAAAACACACTAAACAAGAAGATTACATATTGGATAACCACAGCGACTGCATAGAAGCGATGGAAAAAACAGATGCCTATAAATATCTAGGATACAGACAAAAAATAGGAATAGATAATACAAATATTAAAGAAGAACTAAATGAAAAATATAGACAAAAATACTGAAAACAGAATTGACAGCAAGAGACAAGACAAAAGCTATAAATACTTATGCTATACCAATATTGACCTACTCATTTGGAGTATTAAAATTGAGTAACACAGACCTAGAAGCACTCAATACACTTACACGTTCACAATGCCACAAATATAGAATACATCACATACATTCAGCAACAGAAAGATTCACATTAAGCGGAAAGGAAGGAGGAAGGGGATTTACCGACATTAAAAAACCTACATTATGGACAGGTACACAATTTAAGAAAATTCTTTCTAGAACGAGCAGAAACTAGCAAAATACACAAAGCAATCACTCATATAAATACATCGGCTACACCACTGCAATTTCATAACCACTTCTACGACCCTTTATATCACATAACATCAACAGATACGAAGAAAGTAAATTGGAAAAAGAAAACACTACATGGCAAGCACCCGTATCATCTACACAGCCACACATCGATCAAGACGCATCCAACACATGGCTAAGAAAAGGCAATATATGCAGTGAGACGGAAGGATTCATGATTGCAATACAGGATCAAACAATAAACACCAGATATTACAGCAAGCATATTATTAAAGATCCCAATACCAAAGTAGATAAATGCAGACCTTTCAAACAACAAATAGAAACAGCGGATCTCATTACAAGTGGATGTACAATACTAGCAAATACAGAATACTCCAGAAGACATGACAATGTAGCAAAAATAATACATCAACAACTTCCATACAACATAAACTAATAAAACAACACGTTCCCACACGACAAAATGTACTGGAGAATGATGAATACAAATTATACTGGAACGGAACCATTATAACAGATAAAACAACACCACATAACAAACCTGACATCATACTCACCAATAAAAAGAAGAAATTAACACAACTAATCGAAATATCCATACCCAATACAACAAATATACAGAAGAAAAGAGGAGAAAAAATTGAAAAATACATCCAACTTGCTGAGGAAGTCAAGGACATGTGGCATCAGGATAAAGTTGACATTATACCAATTATACTATCAACTACAGGAGTCATACCACACAATATCCACCAGTACATCAACGAAGTACAGCTACATCCAAACTTATATATACAACTACAGAAATCTGTAATTATTGATACATGTTCATTTACCCGAAAGTTCCTAAATGCAATTTAACATATACCGTACAGTTAAAATGAAGTCACGCTTGATCAAGGTCCGCGTCACTTTCCATTTTTAACCAGACAAAACGCCTGAGAAAGGAAAGAAATAATAATAATAACAATAACTGATTGCTGATGACGGCGCTGGGTATATTAGATGTGCTTGTTGTGACTAGAGTCTCGTGTTTGTGCACACGTAGTGTTGTTTTGCGACATATATCCGCCGAACGTTATTGACATTCTCGTCAAACTGTTGCATAGCGATTGTTGTGTACGTATAACAACGGAAATATCTGAAAGTGTGCAGCATTCGTACTGGATATAATTGATCAATGGAATACGTCGAACATTACAGAAGACGGAATATTACATCGACGATCGCACCCCAAGTGGGGTGGAATAGTCCTGTTAGCAAATATTTTTGAACGTTATTTACGTATTATTAATCTTATTATTTTGATTATAATTACTACTATTAGTATTATTGTGTGTATCATTATTATTACTTTCGCATATGTGATGCAATTGTTTCTTTATTCTGTTGTCCCATTCTTTATGTTTATTCTGAGAACTTGCAAATGTACTCTATAGATTACTACTTTAAAAGAAATAATGCGATAGCAGATGGCTATGAGGATATTGCTGTAAACTCCAAACAGCTCTTTTACATGTTATAAACATGTTGTTCCATACAACACTTTCACGCATAATACAGTAAAAAAATGTAAAGGAATACGTTAACAGGATCTGAATAAGGGACCGTTCGCGCGACGACCTAACACACTACCAGCGTACCCATGGGAACTCTGAGTATTGATTGCTCACACATACGCTTTTCCTGTGCTCTGGTAGTACTGGAGTTACTTTTATTTAGCGTTTACGCACGTTCCGCTGGACAACAGCACGTAGTACAAACCAGATCTGAGTTTTGGTTGATACTCTATCGACATGCAGCGTTTAGTACAAATCTGAGTGTCTGACATCTGGAGGCTTTGGTATAAGCTCTCAGCACCTATGGTTAGAAATTTGCAGCTAACACACAGAGAGCAGCAAGGGCTGCGTTTCTGAGCAACTACATTATGAGGGAAGACATTAGCATTTCGGGATCAGTTTGCTACGTAAATTATCAATGCACAGTGACCGTTTCATGAATAGTATTATTAGGCGGGTCATTAACGCACAGGGACCACTTTGTTTGATTAAAGACATTAATATTAAAGTACAGGATTTAATCAGTTTGCACATTTTTAGAAAGATTATAAAACAGGGCCAAATGCACGTTGTATTCTGGCAGGCAGATATGTTTGGTTTCTCTCGCAAATGGAAATGCACAAAGTCACCCAAAGCTACACAACAGCAAAAATATAACCAACAAGTCAAGCCAGTACATTTCGAAATCAAACAAAAAAAATTTTTAAAGGATATTTTCAATTCCCCAAAAAATGTTATATTTTATCTAAAGATGTGATACATTGAAACATGTGTGATTACTCTTCAATGGACAGCCAAACACACGTCACAGAGTGGCGACAAGAAATGAAATGCCATATCATTTGTTTTACAATAAAAGATAAGATGTGTTTCTGTTTGGCGTCTTTAGCAAAAGTTCCTTACCAAACCTTTTTATTATGATTTTGATAGCAAAAACGTATTTTACTTAGAAAAAAAAAAAGAAATTCACCACATATCAAACTATTAATATGTTTCTATTGGTATATTCACATTTCGCACTTTAGACGGTTATGAAGTTACATGGAAGAATTTCAAATACGTATTTCATGGCTAGCATATATAACGTACACAAATCACAAAAAATCTAAAGGCCGTAAATTCAACTAAATGCTTAAGGATTACAATTACAACTAACTTAGATCTATGTTGGAACGATCACGTAGATAATTGTGGGAAAGCAAAGCGAATCTGCGATTTATAGGCAGAACAGTTAGAAAATGCAACAGGCCAACAGTAGAGACTGCTTACACTAAGCTTGTACGTCCACTTCTGGAGTACTGCTGTGCGGTGTGGGCTCTGCAATATGTAGGACTGCGGGAGGACACCGAAAAAGTTCAAAGAAGGGCATCTCGTTTCGTATTATCGCGAAATAAGTGAGAGAGTGCCACGTATGTAATACGTGAATTGTGGTGCCAGTCGTTAAAACAAAGGCGTTTTTCGTTGGGGCAGAACTTTCTCACGAAATTTCAAACACCAACTTTTCCCTTAAAGCGAGAAAATATTATGTTGGTAGCCACTTACATAGGGAGCAATGATCATCATAATAAAATGAGAGAAATCCCACCTGCTGGTTGAGAGTGAAACGGTATAGAACTGGCTTGAAGGTGATTCGATGAACCCTCTGCCAGTCGCTTAATTGAGGACTGCAGAGTAATCATATACATGTAGATGTACATGAACTACAATATTCTTACAGTTGTACACTGCATTACATTATTCTTTACTTGTATTCTTGTAATAGTATACACTGTGACGTATATTGTTGAGCCCTTCTACGGCTGAGTCAGAGACTCTGTGTAAGTTCTACAGCACTTCACACTTCGCACTTCACACACAGCATCAGATAAACAGGTATTTCTTAACCTGTACCTGGAATAAGTATATGGCGTTACTGGAAACGTAATTTTCTGTCTGAGGTTAAAGTGATCGCCGGCCTGGGTCGCCGAGCGGCTCTAGGCGCTACTGTCTGGAACCTCGCGACCGCTACGGTCGCATGTTTGAATCCTGCCTCGGGCATGGATGTGTCTAATGTCGTTAGGTTAGTTAGGTTTAAGTAGTTCTAAGTTCTATGGGACTGATGACCTCAGAAGTTAATTCCCATAGTGCTCAGAGCCATTTGAACCATTTAAAGTGGTCAGAATACCACCTGCAAAGGTCGACGAATTTCCTGATCGTAGTGAATTACTCGAAAATGTCTGGCTTTGTGACGACAAAATCGTATTAGGGATCGTGTTACGTTCCATGGCAACACGGAGGGCACAGATGTTTTGAAATACTTTCGTTGCCTTCGATATTGTACCACACTCTGGAGGACTACCACGTTTGAATTAATTATTTTTAGGGTTCCGTGCCCCAGTCTGGTAAAGCCTTATACGATCGCTTCGTTGTCTGTATGTCCCAATGTCAAGGATGTAACAGTATTGTGAAAAGGATAGTTTCTACACACCACATAGCGGAGATGCTGAGTCGCAGATAGGCACAACAAAAAGACTGTCAAACAATAAGCTTTCGGGCAAACAGGCTTGTTAGAGATTCTTTACCTCAGGAATGAGTAGACGTATCAAGTTCAAATTTATGTCACATATTACGTTATGTGGTCCCTCGGCGACATAAAAAGCTTCTAAATCGATGCTGTCAAAAAATACGACCATTTATGTAATATATTTTGACACTCGAAAACTCACTCATCAAAACCTATAGCGTACTTCTAACTTAGAAACGTAAATTTTGGCAAGAAGCAAGGTTACACAGTAAAAGTAAAGAAAAAAGTCCGAAATTGTTAACCTGTAATTATTTCATACGAAATAGTTTTCTTTTGTAATCTGTTATCCGAACTTGAAATTAAAACATTCTCGGACGTTTTGGATCCCTGGGACTGGTATGTTGCCATTATCAATGTCGAAAACAGGCAAAATCGTTGATATCCTCGATTTACGGAATGGATAAACTGTCTATATACATAAATAAGTGTGCAAGTGCCCTCGCACCTGGCCAAGATTTTTATTTACTTAGCAACTCATTATCTTCAGTTTAAAAAATTTCGCCGTGTATCAAAGCCCAAGGAGTGTTTACAAGCCAAATCTTCCAAGCACTATGCGAGGGTGCTAGTAACGCCTCGTATTGAGGAGGAACAAAAACCGCTAAGAAGCTGGGCGTGAAGCAAACAGTTACTTCGTACGTTTCAGTTAATGTATCAAACTTACACCGTGACGCGATAAATGTAGAGGAATTTATTTTCAGGTTTCTAGGTTTTACTGTCCTTTTCTACCATTTTAAAGCTCTTTCGTGGCGACAAAGTCTCTGTTGGCAATTAACGCGATTAATTGCTTCAGCCAGACGCTCGAGTTAATTAGTCCTGCCTCTCCTTTAAGTTACTCTGTCGCGCTTAATTGACCGTCTGTCTTTCCTGACCGACACGCCAGATAAAGTATATCCCTCCATCACTGAAGTCATTGAATCCAGTGTACTATAATGACGCGGAACGAGTTTCTGATACATCTGGCAGGCGAGACAAACAGGGCGGCATTCAATGGTACGAAATCCTTTTCTCTCTCTCTCCCTTTACTTTATTTTTCCCAGTGGGAAACTATTTAGCGCTGTCCAGCTGCCAAGTCGAGGTCCCGTGGGCGACACCTCCGCCCATTCATCTCATCCGGCATCGTTACTGGCTGTTCGTTATCCTCGTTAGACTTTTCAACTCTTCACCTGCATCGGGGATGCGGTGAACGTTCAGCACCAAGGGGAAGTGTAGTTTACCATTGTTATCTCTCGAGAGAGTGAGAGCATACAAAAGTGTGCAAACATGATTTCTAAGTTGTTCCACTGCAACTATAACGGAGGAACTTGTATTGTTATACTTCGAGGCAAGCTCATAAAATTTTAACTATCATTATTTGCAAGCACTTGTCTAAAGTCAGGATACAACTTGAAATCCCCACCCCTTAGCCGCTCGTGCAACCAAAACATAACTTTATTTGTTTTTTTTTCGAGATGATAATTAAAACTTGATGAACATCCCTCGAATATACTCCACTCTGATTTGATAATTTTGTTTTAGATCCTATCGCAGTAATTCAACATGTATACTGGGACTGCATACCCCGTCCCTGTCCCAAAAAATGGTTCAAATGGCTCTGAGCACTATGGGACTTAACATCTTAGGTCATCAGTCCCCTAGAATAACTTAAACCTAACTAACCTAAGGACATCACACACATCCATGCCCGAGGCAGGATTCGAACCTGCGACCGTAGCGCGTCCCTATTCCATCCTCCCTTCTCCCCCCCCCCCCCCAAATACGTGTCTCTTTCTTCCACAAGTGATAAATGAAACTTTATGACTACACCCCGTAGTGAGATATTTCAATTGCATCATCACAATATATGTATTCGCTAAACCTACTCGCCATAGTCTATCACAATTTGAGAAGCATCGTGATGTCCGTACCTACGACAATATCCACTATTAATAGTGTCAGTGGCTCAGAAAGAGTTCAGTATGCAGTAATAAAAATTTTTGATCATGTGCCCAATAATCGTGTGCCCAATAACATAAAATGTATGACAGATAGTAACGAAAGTTTTAAAATTAACCTAAAATCATATCTCCTGAACAAATGGTTCTATTCCGTGGATGATGTTTTATTTAAAAACTGGTAGCTTGTAAAAAATCCTAGGTTTTAAGCGCATTTGTGAGTACAACACAAAATTAATGTGTCCATTAATGTTAACAACAAACACTTACGCATATTCTGTAAACTAACTTGTTCCGCATAACTTTGATAAAAGATATCGTTCAGATGATCATGTAACATATGACTAGTTAACTAACTAACGGGCAATTAGATACTTCTTTATTTCTTTTTGGAGTACATGGGATTTTTTTTTCCTTTATTGTAATTTTAATCACCTATACAGGCGGGCTGGCAGCAGCACATTACGCTGCTCTTCAGCCTTAAGTGGAACAATAACATGACATAGAGGTGATACAGACAATACAAAAAAACGGCGGGCAAAAAATGGAGATACAAAAAAACAATAAACATGAAGCCGTTCACGTTGGACGATAAAAACACTAACACTTGTGGACACGGCGCACAAAACACGGAGAACGGCGATGGCACATGTGAACAGTGGAGTCGTAACTGCACGAAACACAAAACGAAGCACACACACGAGATACTGATGTCGATGATCTCCGGCGCGCGAATGTTCACTATGCGTGTGCGAGTCCGGGGACCTGCCAAGAGAGGAGGAGGAGGAAGGGGAGTGGGATAGCGAGAGGGGAGAGCAGAGATGCCACGGGCAGGGGAGAAAGGGGGGAGGGAGGAAGGGTGAGGGGAAACCCGGGGGAAGAGGGGTGGAGGGAGGGGACATGGGAAAAGGAAAGAGAAGGGAAGGGAAGAGAAGGGAGGGAGGGTGCCCAAAGGAAAGGACACCGGAAGTGGGGGGTGGGGCAGGGTCAAAGTTGATAGGAGGGGTGGATGGAGGGGAGGAGGACATCATCAGGGAGGGGGAGCTGGCGGAAGCCACCTTGGGAGAGGGTAAGGAGGGTGGAGAGATGGAGACCGGGTGGGACGTGCGAATCAGGCGCGGCAGCGGGCGGGGGTGAGAGAGGATCGGGGAGACGAGCGGGTGAGGAGGATAGAGTTTGCGGGAGGTGTACAGGGTCCGTATCCCTTCAAGGAAAAGGAGGAGGTGGGGGAAGGGGATGAGATTGTACAGGATCCGCGTGGGGGATGGGAGACGGATGCGATAGGCGAGGCGGAGAGCATGACGTTCAAGGATTTGGAAGGATTTATAAAAGGTAGGGGGGGCGGAGATCCAAGCCAGATGGGCATAACAAAGGATAGGGCGGATGAGGGACTTATAGGTGTGGAGGATGGTGGAGGGGTCCAGACCCCACGTACGGCCACAGAGGAGCTTGAGGAGACTGAGGTGGGAGCGTGCCTTGGCTTGGATTGTCCGGAGGTGGGGAGTCCAGGAGAGGCGACGGTCGAGGGTGACGCCAAGGTACTTAAGGTTGGGAGTGAGGGCGATAGGACGGCCATAGATGGTGAGATAGAAATCAAGGAGGCGGAAGGAAGGGGTGGTTTTGCCTACAATGATCGCCTGGGTTTTGGAGGGATTGACCTTGAGCAACCACTGGTTGCACCAAGTGGTGAACCGGTCAAGATGGGATTGGAGAAGCTGTTGGGAGCGCTGTAGGGTGGGGGCAAGGGCAAGGAAGGCGGTGTCATCGGCAAACTGGAGAAGGTGGACAGGGGCTGACGGCGGCGGCATCTCCGCCGTGTACAAAAGGTGCAGAAGGGGGGAGAGGACGGAGCCTTGGGGCACACCAGCAGAGGGGAAAAAGGTGTAGGAATCTGTGTTATGGATGGTGACATAGGAAGGACGGCGGGAGAGAAAGGAGCCGATCAGACAGACGTAGTTAATGGGAAGGGCGAAGGTTTGGAGCTTGAAGAGGAGACCAGAATGCCATACGCGGTCCTATGCACGTTCGAGGTCCAGGGAGAGGAAGATTGCGGAGCGACGGGAATTAAGCTGTTCGGAAAGGAGATGAGTGAGGTGAAGGAGAAGGTCGTCGGAAGGGAAGGATGGCCGAAAGCCACACTGGGTAACGGGAAGGAGGCGGTGCTGGCGGAGATGCTGGTGGATGCGTCGGGTGAGGATAGATTCCAGGACCTTGTTGAAGACCGAGGTAAGGCTGATGGGACGGTAGGAGGAGACGGCGGACGGCGGTTTGCCAGGTTTAAGGAACATGAAGATACGGGAGGTTTTCCACAGGTCGGGGTAGTAACCGGTGGACAGGACTACATTGTAGAGCCTGGCCAGGGTGGAGAGGAAAGAGACAGGAGCTTCACGAAGGTGACGGTAGGTGACACGATCGTGACGAGGAGCGGTGTTGCGTTTTGTGCCGAGTGTAGCAATGAGATCCTGTGCAGTGATAGGGGCATTGAGTTCCGTGTGTGCAATGTTGTCCAAGTACTGGAAACCAGGAGCGAGGGGAGGGACGGAGGTGTCAGTTCGATCGTGGACATCCGGGAAGAGGGAGGAATCGAACTGGGGATCATCGGGGATGGAAAATACATCAGAGAGGTAGGAGGCAAAGTGATTGGCCTTACTACGGGTGTCAGGGAAAGGGTGATCATCATGGAGAAGAGGATAATAGGGGGAGGGTTTAGTTCCAGTAAGGCGACGGAAGGCCGACCAGAACTTGGACGAGTTGATTGGTAGGGTAGCATTTAAACGGGTGCATGTCTGTCGCCAGTCCCGGCGTTTCTTAGCCGTGAGCAAATTACGAATGTGTCGCTGGAGTTGCCGGTGGCGTCGTAGTGTGTCCGGGTCACGCGTGCGGAGAAAGGCGCGGTAGAGACGACGGGATTCACGGAGGAGGAGAACGGCCTGTGGGGGTAAGGTAGGACGGTGGGGGTGGATGGCGACAGTAGGGACGTGGGCCTCCACGGCCTCAGACAAGGTCTGCTGGAGAAAGGAGGCGGCATGGGTGACATCGCCAGGGTGGTGGTAGGTGAAGGGGTGGCTATCAACCTGGGTGGAAAGGGTATCCCGGTAGGCATTCCAATCGGCACGGGAATAGTCATGGACATACTTAGGGGGAGGGTCAGTACGAGGGTCGGGGCGAGGGCGACGACCGTCTGAAACGGTGAGGAGGACAGGAAGATAGTCGCTACCAATAGGCTCCAGGACATCCACCATTATGCGGCCAAGGATGTTGGGGGAGGAGAGGATAACATCAGGAGTGGAGTTGGATTCGGGACGGGTGTGCTGGGGGATGGGGATGAGGTCGCCTTGAAGGGAGGAGAGGAATCGATGCCACCGCCGTAACTGGACGGCAGAACGACTATGGATGTTGAGGTCGGCGGCGATCACATAGGAGGAGAAGGTACGGTCAATGTGGGAGAGGAAGTCGAAGGGAATAGGGGCGTTAGGGCGGACATAGATGGTGGCGCAGGTAATGGTAAGGCCAGGGAAGAAGAGACTAAGGATCAGGTGATCGGTGGGGTCGGGAAGGAGAGGTTGGAGCCGAACAGGGATCTGGCGGTGGTGACCAATGGCAACTCCGCCACGTGCAATTGGGAGGGGGTTGTCGGAGCGGTGGAGGAGATAGGGTGAGGTGTGGATGGAGTGGTGGGGTTGGAGGAAGGTTTCATTGAGGTGGAAGGCATCCACGCGGTGGGTGGCAAGGGTGTGCAGGGAGAGGTTCTTGTTGGTGGAGAGGGAGCGGATATTGTTGAAAAGGATACGTTGCTGTTGCGCCATGACAGAGATTTAGACGAGGGTGTCAAGACGGGAGAAGGTGAAATGGGCCTGGTTGTTGGAGTAGGTGGCGTACATCTTGAGTTGGAATATGGAATGGGCGGCAAGGGAGATCTGCTGGAGGGTGTGGGGGCGCTGAAAGGGATGAACATTTTGAAGGACGATGGTGATGAACCTGATGATGTCCTCAGCGGTGGGGGGGGGGGGGGGACGAAGGGAATTGCCAGGAGGGGTGGGGGCATCCAGGGGACAGACAGGGACGGTGAGTTCAGAAGTGGTCAGAGGGGGTGGGGCTTTACACTTTTGGGAGTAGGTGGGATGGGGGAGATTGCAGGTATTGCAGGAAGGAGGGGATTGGAGGTTAGGGCACTGCCTGAGGAAGTGCGCTTGCCTACAATACGGGCAGATCCCCACCTTGCTGCACTCAGCTGTGGGGTGCGTGTTATAGCGCAGACACCTCTAGCAGCGCAGGGATTGAGGAGGGGAACGGGAGGGGTCAACCTTATAACGCTGGTTAAAAAGGAGGGCACCCTCCTTCAGGAGACGGTCTATGGAGCGGGTGTGCTCAGAAAAAACCCGCATAAGGCGGGTGGGGCCGGCAGCGTTATGGATCCGGCGAACCGCACGCACCTCCAGATGGGGATGGGCCTGAAGCTCCGCCAACACCTCCTCCTCCGTGATCACTGGACTGAGCCGAGTGATCACGGTGGTGAGTGTCGGCGGGAGACACGGAGGTTGGGGTTGGTGGGAGGGAGGTGGCGAGGGAGCAGGGGTGAGAGAGGCGTGAGGGCCAAAGCGGGTGACAGGGATGCAGGAACGGAGGTCTGTGTGGAGGGTAGGGCTGGGGGAGGAGATGAGTACCGAATCACGGCGAGGAGTGAGGAGGGAGATGGGGGTACCAGGACAATTCTGGCGAAGGAAGAGAGTGAGGTTCCGGGCTTCAAGGAGGGAGGGATCCGGACGGGAGAGGAGGTAGCCCTAGGAGGAGGGGGTAGAGGAGGAGGAGGAGGGGGCAGGGACGGGCGGGGAGACATCCATGGCATCAGGGCGGGGGAAGGGGGACGAGGCGGAGCCTTTTTTGGAGCAGACGAGGCAGGGGTGCCACTGGGGCGCTTGACGGCGGCGGAGGAGGTGTGGGGGATGGGAACAACTGGAATGTGGCGGGGAGTGGCAGGTCCCGGGGCTGGAGTCGGCGCCGGAGATGGTGACGGTGACAGTGAAGGCGAAGGCGACGGCGACGATGACGATGACGGTGGCGGTGGCGGCGGTGATGGCGAAGGCGACGGGGAGAGCTGGGCATGGACAGTGGCCCGACAGGCCACCACCCTAGCCGGAGCTGCAGTAACAGGCTGGGGGGGTGGGGGGAAAGGATCAGATCGAGAGGAGCGGGAGGAAGAAGCTGGAGAGGGGGCGACAAAGAGCGAGGGCGAAGGGAGAGTGAGAAGAGGTGGGATGGAAGGAGGGGGGTGGGACTGGGCACACCACGTTATAGTGGTGGAGGCGGCGGAGGTGTAAACTATGGCGGTGGTGGTAGTGGTGGCGGTGGTGGCGGGGGCGGACATGACGACAGGGAGAACCAATAACGCACAGAACGAAAGGGAAAGGACACAAACCGGGGCAGACGAAGACAAAGACGGAGGAAGACGAGGACGGCCGAAGACCAGGGTCGGACGGCGACGGCGGCGGCGGCGGCGGCGGCGGCGGCGGCGGCGAGCACCGGCTGGCGGCGGCGGCGGCGGCGGCGGCGGCGGCGATCACCGGCTGGCGGCGACGGCGGCGGCGGCGGCGGCGGCGAACAGACGGACGGACGGACAGCAGGCAGCAGCGGTAGCGGCGGAGACGGAAAGCGAGCAGGCAGGCGGACGGACGGACGGACGAACGAACGAACGAACAGCTGCAGCAGTAAGCGGCGGGCAGACGGGCAGACAGACAGACAGACAGACAGACGGACACAATCTTCGAAAGCGGAGATTCCAACCTGAGAGTAGCCCAGGCTTTGCAATCTGGCGCCTTCGAATGAGGGGATCCAACCCTCTGATGGAGTACACGGGCTAGTTTCATACTAATATTCCGTTCAGCTGTGAAAGTTGTTTACTTTATCGGCAACCGTTAAGCCTTTTATAACGTTATTTTCAAATATTTAGGTGCAGCTATTGACATAAAATACATCCAACATGTATACAGGTTGGTCCATTCATAGTGACCGAGCCAAATATCTCACGAAATAAGCATGAAACGAAAAAACTACAAAGAACGAAACTTGCCTAGCTTGAAGGGGGAAACCAGATGGCGCTATGGTTGGCCCGCTAGAAGGCGCTGCCATAGGTCAAACGGATATGAAATGCGTTTTTTTAAAATAGGAACCCCCCTTTTTATTACATATTCGTGTAGTACGTAAAGAAATATGAATGTTTTAGTTGCACCACTTTTTTCGCTTTGTGGTAGATGGCGCTGTAATAGTCACAAACGTGTAAGTACGTGGTATCACGTAACATTCCGCCAGTGGGGATGGTATTTGCTTCTTGATACATTACCCGTGTTAAAATGGACCGTTTACCAACTATGGAAAAGTTCGATATCGTGTTGATGTATGGTTATTGTGATCAAAATGCTCAACGGGCGTGTGCTATGTATGCTGCTCGGTATCCTGGACCACATCATCCAAGTGTCCGGACCGTTCGCCGTATAGCTACGTTATTTAAGGAAACAGGAAGTGTTCAGCGACATGTGAAACGTTAACTACGACCGGCAACAAATGATGATACACGAATATGTAATAATAAATGGGGGTTCCTATTTTTAAAAAACGCAGTTGGTATCCGTTTGACCTATGGCAGCGCCATCTAGCGGTCCAACCATAGCGCCATCTGGTTTCCCCCTTCAAGCTAGACAAGTTTCGTTCTTTGTAGTTTTTTCAATTGACGCTTATTTCGTGAGATATTTGACCCGGTCACGATCAATGGACCACCCTGTATATTGTTACTGTACCACAACATCGTCGAATGTAGTAAATAAAAGACGTTGAAGTTCATCAGAAATACCTGAATGTTCACGACAATTGCTTATTTTGTTTTGGATCAGAATGACTATTTTCGTAATTTGCACTCTTTTTTCTTTGTTTGTTTTTAATACTTTTCGAGGCCTTTCATGGCTTCAGCTTCAGATATTTAGGGACAGCTATGGAAATGAAATTCTCCAAAATATTGCTGCCGTACCACGGCATTATCTTGTACAGTGCTTCCCAAACTATGCACTGCGAAACGCAGGTGTTCCGCAGAAAGTGATAAGTGCTCCGTGAAAAACTGTTAATAATATGGCTTTTTTCGACATTTTTACGATACTAATTCCTTTAAAATTTTATTGTGATTTCTGTGTTGTTAGTTATGATTTAAAATTGAAGTATGTGCTGTGGCGCATGTAAACTAGAATCCTATTTACATATGAGATGTTATAACAGTGTGAGCCAATGTACAAGACGTCACACATTAACTGGCTTCCTGTTGCGCTACCATTCAGGTACGCATGTCGTCCAGGACACCTGTAATTTAATTACATGAACAGTGTTTATAGCTGAAGCTATTGTTATCCGTCATGCCTAACTCTTCACGATAGATTCCAGGATTGTTTAAAGTTCTAATAGTTTTAGCGCTCTCCTTAAGGAGGAACCATATCTCTCATATATTTACTGCGTTTGTTCTTCCTCTCTTCTGTCCACTTCTTTCCTGTTTTCTTCTCTTTGGGCGTTTGCTGAAATTTCTGTTTTCTGTTCTTTTCTCTGTAGTTTTCCCTGTCTGTCACGTCTTCTGTGGAGATGTTCAAATTACTTGAGATCTTACACAATTTCTTTTACTCAGCTGGTTTTCAATGTATTAGTTGTTACTGTGTTACAAATCGTTTGGTCAGTCTGTTTTCGCTCATCGTGTGTGTGTTCGAAGAGCTTCGTCCGTGTCTGTTCGTAATGTTCTTTTGTAGGTCTTTTTATCTAGATCTCCTCTTCCTGAACCTGTCCATAGATCTTTCTCGGTATTTTCCTCTCTTGTTTCTCCATCCTTTCCTACAGGATTTTAACAGATTCCCTCCTGTTTTGTGTGTCCGTTTTTGACCCGTGTGTTTTTCTGTTCTGTCACTGAAATTCCTTTCTCTGCATAACTGCGCATGAAAATCTCCTAGTAACACTTTCACCTGCTTCGTGGGGATTTCGTAAGCGGTTACTTCCAGATATTCCCTGAAATCTTTTGTCATCTATGGGTTTTTCTTGTTGTAGCTATTTTTGGGGACCTGTACATTGTAAGTAGGCTGTTTATGTTTTCTCTATGTAAGTAGGCTGTTTATGTTTCCTTATTGGCAACGTTACGTAGCGCTCAATATGAAAATCACTGGCTGTGCTGTGTGCAGTCTGTGGCTGCTTTGCATTGTTGTAATTCTCGCCATTGTAGTGTTAGGCAGCTGGATGTGAACAGCGCGTAGCGTTGCGCAGTTGGAGGTGAGCCGCCAGCAGTGGTGGATGTGGGGAGAGAGATGGCGGAGATTTGTAATTTGTCATGAACTGCTATATTTATATATGATGATATCAAGGTAAATACATTGTTTGTTCTCTATTAATATCTTTCATTTGCTAACTATCCCTATCAGTAGTTAGTGCCTTCCATAGTTTGAATCTTTTATTTAGCTGGCAGTAGTGGCGCTCGCTGTATTGCAGTAGCTTGAGCAGCGAAGATTTTTGTGAGGTAAGTGATTTGTGAAAGGTATAGTTTAATGTTAGTCAGGGCCATTCTTTTGCAGGGAATTTTGAAAGTCAGATTGCGTTGCGCTAACAAAATATTGTGTGTCAGGTTAAGCACAGCCATATATAAATTGTTCAAAGGGGACGTTTCAACATTAATTAGTGCATAGGCTTTGTTTCCAGATCGTATCATAAATCTTGAATTTTTTTATTTATTTTGAAGTGAAATCTATTACACAGTCCAGTATCAATTTCTGTATCATAAATCCTGTTCCTAAGTGTTTGAGACTTCTCCCTGGAGTGGTTATGACTGGTTTTCCCTTGAACGAGGGTCGTGCAATAAGTAATGTCCCACTTTTTTTTTTTAAATCCATTGATATACATAGGCAAACGTCCTTACTGGTGCTTCACATTTGGTGTTCTGTGCGCCAGTGAAGCTTCGAAGCGTTCTAACAGATGCCAGAGTCGTAGTACAGCATCAGAATGGCATCTACATACGACTCATGTTACTAGCAGCGTGCTGTTATTGAATTCTTGTGCGCAGAAAAATAAAGCGTGGTGAACATCCATAAACGTTTGTGTGCAGTGTGTGGCGATGCTGCAGTTGACAGGAGCACAGTTGGGCGATAACTAAAGAAATCCTCAGGAAATGCAGAAACAGCCACGCTCGGGGCCTCCTGTTACTGCTGAATCGTGCGGAACCCATTATTCACGTCGCTTAAAGGTTCCCTACCGAGAACACACTTTTAAGATGACGAGAGTATCAGTAATGCAGTGAAAACGTGGCAACTTCTGCAGGACAAGAGCTTTTACCAGCAGGCAATACATACTCTTCCACAACAGTGATGAACGGCCATAGAACGTGACAGAGACTACGTAGAAAAATAGGACATGGACGAGACATGTTGATGTATATTGTCACCAAATTCTGACTCTTAACAAGAAATATGTTCTGAGAAAAAAAAAGTGGGGCACTACTTATTGAACGACCCTCGTATTTGTGTAGTTTTCCGAGTCAAGGTGGTTCTCATCTGAGAATCATATTTTGTGTTATAGGTCTGCCACTTTTAGTGAATTTAATTCATCAATGCTGCTCACCTTTTCTAGGCAAGAGTGAAATCTGCAAACGTCTTTTATTTGAAAAATTAAGTTTATCTAGAACATAGTATCAAAGTATTTCGTTCTAAGACCGGAAATAAGTCTGTCTACTGACGTTAACAGTCAACACAAACTCTTTAATTTAGTTTATACTTTTGGTAACGCACGTAGCTTCTTTTGCTCTCAAGATATTCAATACAATTAAACGTGCTACTCTGCGGATGCCATTAACAAATCTAATAATTCCCCCTGCATACGGTAATGATATACACAAAAGAAGGAAACAAAAATCCTAAATAGCAACACATCTTTTGACTCTGAGAGTTATACAGTTCAACAAAGCTATGCCTCTTTAGGCGTTAGCAATCCGTTACCGTCTCTAGTTTCTTAATGAAAATCGGCGACTCGTCCTTAACAATCAATCAAGTGGATTTTGCTTCAAACAACAGTCAAGGGTACGATCAGGTCAAATGATTGTGTACAAAATCAGTATTAAGAAGCCAGGCAATTCCTATCGTAACCTCCTAGTGCCTAAACATCCAACAATCAGAGTCACTGCCTCGCTCGAACACCACAAAACTACCCAGTTCTCCACAAAATAAGAGCCTCAGCCCAATTACCTCTGGAAGTGTTGTAAAAGTACGATACGGACAAACTTCGGACAACTTCCGATATGGTCAATTACACCAACAACGACCAATAAACGAAGACTTCGCTTCTACAGTTCCTTCCAAGTTACAGGTAAGTCACGAACCATTACTTCCATCTAAAAAGCCTGTTAATTACCAAAGATCGCTCTTGCCGGTGGTAAACAACTCCTAAGAGCAAACACTACCAGCGGAACGTACTCGAACAATGTCGATTCTAGATGGTCCTTAGCAGAAAAACCTTGCTGCTACCCTAGTTACCGGTAGTCGCTTCACAACATTTGACTTACCGGACCCGCAAACCTGCTTATCAGCAAATCTGGCCGCGCCAAACCACAAATCAACCCTCAACCAAGACGGACCATGACCTGACGTCTTCTAACGAACTGGCCCCTAAGAAGCTCATATATGGACTGTCTATTTTTCTCAAGTATAAGCCATTTGGAGTCATCAGTGGGAACAAACAAGCAAAGCCACCTCGAACTTCGATAATGATTTCATTATTATCGTCGGCCTTTGGCAAGTACGAGCTGTGGCCTGTTACTCCGCAGTGTCATTGCATACCTTGTTTCTCTAATGACCAGTGGCTGCGTCGTTGCTACTCATGCGTTAGTCTTCTTTTGGCTGCCATCGAACTATGTATCTGAAACATTATTACAATAAACGTACATAAGATATCATACACATATTTTTATATGCACAAACTTAGTTCCAGTATCCACATGAACTCAGATGCCGAACAACAGTAAACTGGAACTTACACCTTGCCCATGACACAGCACAAGTAATCAGTGATAAGAAAAGTAATTCTTACTCTTACAAATTTTATTAACTTTCAGAGTAAACCATGTGTTCCATGAAAGCGCGAAGATTCTGAAAGTGTTCCGTCAGAGGATATGTTTGGGAAACCCTGCTCTAGTAAATATAAGATTGTCAAGCTCATCTCAGTAACAGAACGCTCGCTCCATACCTTAATAGCGTCTAGCATCCCCTTTTACCCTGATGAAGGTTGTGAGTGACTCATCATGGCGGAGATTCAAAGAGATACGAGAGTTGGGGTGCTTTGGTGAACAATGATCGCTCGATCACAGCCAACATCTCACACTAAGGAGTTTGCTCGGAGCCGGGTCCCAGGTATACATATACCACTCGACTGTGTTCCTCTCGTGATGAGTAGGATTTAGGTCAGGTTATCCGAGGCGTTGCACAGACTATCATCTATTGTGACTTTATCCGGTAACGATGGAGCGTTGCAGTGTATTACTGAAGGTACAGGTTTTCTTTGACGTGCTGTAGGGGAAAGTAAGAAATACGCGTGGTCCGACAGTAGATTATTGCATCTGTCGTGTACCAGAGGTCCCATTTCGTGAAAATTATTTTTCGCGAGAATCGTCCAATACAAGCCTGAACGGTTGTCTTCGGCAGTATGAATCGCCTGTTGTACAGGGTGTCTATGACGTCCCACTACCATTTCAAAAAACTTCGAAACTATTAGAGAATCGTGGTTTGTTGTTAAACGTTCAGCAGCTTTCAACGTTTCTTCCCCCTTTGTCCTTTGTCACAGATTTGACCTGGTGTGCATTAAAATGGCGACAGGAAAGGTATTCGTACTTGCGAATATGAACCACCATCGACTGTGTATTGAAATGATGACAATGACAATTTGTGCCGAACCCGGATTTTACGCCGTAGGGCCGAGGTTGTCTCAGTCGCTTCGGCTATCTGCGCACGAATCACGGTCAGACCGAAACTTCAATATGCGGTCGTCCATGTGTCACAATCCGCACTCATACCTTACGTATATTCCCGTCCAGGAAGGATATATTTATTGAGAGGCGAGGGCCAGGTACTGGCGAATAAATACGAAATGACAATGCAATGTTCATTCGGATATGCATGCATGGGAATATACGTAATATATGAGCGCAGGTTGTGACAAATGGGCTGTGACATATGGAGGTTTGGGTCTAGCTGTGATTCGTGTGTAGCTAGCCGAAGCTTGCGTTAACTGGGAAATCCGCGTTCGAGACCCAGCCTGGCACATATTTTCACTGTCGTCATCATTCCAATACATAGCCGATGATGGTTCATATTCGCTGTTGCGTATACATTTCCTGTATTTCTTGATCACTTTTGTTGCTGCATCGTACTTGTTAGTTACTCAGACACCGCTGTTTCCAATCCCGCGTCCGGCCATCCTGATTTAGGTTTTCCGTGATTTCCCTAAATCGCTCCAGGCAAATGCCGGGATGGTTCCTTTCAAAGGGCACGGCCGACTTCCTTCCCCATCCTTCCCTAATCCGATGAGACCGATGACCTCGCTGTCTGGTCTCCTTCCCCAAACCAACCAACCAACCAACCGCTGTTTCGTAAAATGGCGACAGACGACGGGAAGGTACAATGTGCCAGCTGGCATGCAGAATAGACATGTGAGACAACAGTTCTACGAAATTACCGACGCCAGCGCGGGTGGCACCATCGGTGATAATAAACATAACGAAGTGGTTCAAAAACTTTAAAGACAGACTTTTTCAAAGTGGACACTCCCTTGTGACCCTTGTACGTGTTGACAGACTGCAAGCTGCATTTCAACGCAGTCTCCAGAAGTCAATTCGTCGTACGTCACAAGATTGCAGGAAGCAAGATCAGCTGTCCATAAAGTGTTTCATAAGTGGGTTACCTCTTTTTGCGTACAGGTTGCAAATAGTGCAAGCATTGCAGTCGAACGATAGTCCAGGCTGTATGCATAGATACTTACTACGACTAACTGCAAAACGTACGTGTTTTCAGATGAAACAACGTTCCACATTCATGAACATGTGAATCGCCACCGCATTAGGGTTTGGGGCTTCGAAAACACTCACATTCACAATTGAACACATCCGTGACAGCTCGAAAATTAATATTTGGTGTAGCGTAATGCACCACTGGGTGATAGCCCCAAAAGTTAACAAAGGAAACTGAAACTGGAAATGTATACCTGAGCATGCTCTAAATGTTCCTGCTAGTACAGTTCGAAGAACTGCAGCCGCCCATCTTCCAGCATGATGGTGCACTACCATACAAGAGTTCGAACGTGCAGGATGTGCTGAATGACATATTTTTCAAGAGGTGGATGGATCGTAAGGATTCCATCGCATGCCACCACACTCTCTCGATGCCACGCTATTAGAAATCTTTCTATGTGGCTGTGTCAAGGTTCGCGCGTTAACACCAGTTAATGACACTATTAGGGGAAGTTGAGGTACAATCGGGCAGCTAAGGAGAAAGCTAGGTAACGACGACAGTTTTCATTTTTGCGACTTTAGATTTATTTCAGCGAAGGATAAGTAAGATATGAACAACACATATGAACTATGAGGACTTATTTTTGATGGTTTAAATTATATTAATTTAACGTAGCATTGTGCAATAGATACTCAACACCCAAATCAGAGCCAGCAGTGAGCTGTTAAACTTTTAGTGCGTGAGTGATCAAAGTAACCACGGTGGTCAAAGCAAACCCGGTTTTCAGTACGTCGTAATCAACAGGGTATTTATAAAGCCCCGTCACTATTTTCAAACGATCATAAACTGAGAACCTTTAGAACCAGAGCACCGTATTTTGATGTGAAGCATTTAACAGCTCTCAGAGCTTTTTTCTATTATGGCAGAATTTCACTGTGTGCCACAATCGTCGTTTGTAG
Source organism: Schistocerca americana (assembly GCF_021461395.2). Classification (NCBI taxonomy): domain Eukaryota; kingdom Metazoa; phylum Arthropoda; class Insecta; order Orthoptera; family Acrididae; genus Schistocerca; species Schistocerca americana. Next base: position 318,333,027 of record NC_060121.1, on the reverse strand, counting down.
AACATCGAGGCGATATTCGGCCTCTGACACTGGTCAGTACTGCAGCACCAACAGTTCGTACGGGAAGGGAAGTTGGAGTATAATCTGGTATGGGGTTGAACCCTCATTTTATTTCTTTACCAGTTCGTAACATTATTTTCTCGACATTAGTTGTCAAGACCAACATCGAGATGCAGGCTCCCATGACAATTGTCCATGCTCAGAAGCACCCAGGAAGATAACAGGATGCCAGGAAAACTATGTGGTAGTGACCAGTAAACAAAACAGATTCAAAACTGTCCGTGAATTGACTGCTGAACTAAACACATCCAGTGAATGAGTCAACAGTGAGACGGCGCCTGGCAGAACACACGCTCCAGTGTTACGTAGCAGCAAGGAAACCATTGTTGAGCCCTGTTAGCAAGAAGCAAAATCTTCATTAGGCTACGAAACACCAATGTTGTACTGCAGGAGATTGGGAAAGGCTCTTATTCACTGATGAATATTTAGGAGTAAACGCCGTCAATTCGAACGTAGTCTACCCGATGACCGCTTGAATCTCCAGTGCGTAGCTCCAACTGGAAGCATTGAGGGGGTTCTGTGACCTATAGACGGAATGAAGTCGGAGAACTGGGGCAAGTAGACGGAAAAATTTACCAAAAGGATTATCATACCATTCTCCAGCAACATGCCAAGACATCCGGTTGCATTTGCGTCTGGGAAAGCATTTGTCCTGCAGCAAGACAATGACCTGAAACATACATCCCGTTTGTGTCAAAACTATTTGAAGTCTCTAGAGGCTAGAAAATTTTGAAAAACATTTAATGGCCTTCCCAGACTTCTGATTGCAACCAAATCGAGCTACTGTGGGATGAGCTGGACAGGAGGATCCGAATACTCGAAATCATGAGTGGGACAGACTTATGGGACGTCCTGCAGCAAGAATCAATTCCAACTGAAGCACTGGCAACTCTGATCCGCCCCTTGCCGAGAGTATGAATGATGGTGATTAAAGCAAATTGTGGCTACTTGGAGGAACCTAAAATTTTATAGTTACATTTAGCTATGTATTGTTTGAGCTTAATAAAAATTTAGAAAACAATGACACACAATGTTCAAAAATGGCTCTGAGCACTATGCGACTTAACTTCTGAGGTCATTAGTCGCCTAGAACTTAGAACTAATTAAACCTAACTAACCTAAGGACATCACACACATCCATGCCCGAGGCAGGATTCGAACCTGCGAGCGTAGCGGTCACCCGGTTCCAGACTGTCGCGGCTAGAACCGCACGGCCACTCCGGCCGGCACACACAATGTATTTCTTTTCTTTCCCCACAATCACTTGACGTTTCCAGACTTATGGAGGGTAGTGTGGACATGTTCAAATGAGCTGATACAGTGTGACACACCTTCTGCTGTGACAGCACCAGCCTTTGCGCAGCAAGCGACATCACGTACACGAGCGCAGTCGGCAGTCGCTCGGCGCACATGCCCAGACGCCAGAAGTGAGGAGCTGGCTTTCACTTGCCCTGCAGACGACAGTAACCGTCACGTATGTCTCCGATGTGCTTTGCCGACAGACGCGACGAGTAACATGGGAAACGTGCAGTGTTGTTCCATAGTGTGTAAAACGGCGGTATTCAACCACAGACGGATACTTTAAGACCCCAGTCACAATAGAAAGTGCGTGACGCCTCATGGTTATATAAGACTTAAGCGTATAACATTAAAGATCTCGTCAAAGCAGATAAACTCACTCACAGCATAATTAATTTAGCAGTGTGGTGAATATCTACAAGTTACTGTAAAGTAAGAAAATTAATAACGTCTTTTATATCTCTGCACATAACCGAGCAACGTCTCCAAAGAAGCATAATTCATTGTAGATTACTGACCCGGTACCAAAAATCGGAATTAATATGATTTTGATATTATTGGAACTCTTTCATAGTTCGCTGGTAACTTTAGTAAAAAATTCAGTAAATGATAGTTAAAAGTAAAAAACTAGACACAACAAGAGAAAATACGCCTGAAGGGTACTATAGTATTCGATGCAAAATCTTACGGGAGCAGCATTACATCCAGTGGCTTTCCCTCTATAGATCGGTTTGAGCTGATTCTTCAATTTTCATTTATCTCTACGCCACTCAGTTTCGCCTTTGTGCGAGCGTACAGAGTACGAATTACATTGTGATAAGGGGACGAAGATTTCGCACTTTTGTAGTTGTAAATAATGACCGTACTTGGAATAATTGTAGTCTTTGGGATAATGGTAGTTATGGGAATGAAGAGAAAATATCTTTAAAAATTAACAGAACGATGTGAAGTAATACTCATGAATTTATGATACGCCTACTTCCTTGCGTATACATTTCAGTGAGTCCAGAACTGTGTCTTGCGTTCAGAATGTTTGTGCCGGCTTGAACAACGAACAGAGATCAGAGACTGTCAGTAGAGCCACGTAACCTGTAACTTCAACTCGACAAACATTTCAGTTACCGTAAGCACATTAGACAGTAATGGCAATACCTAAATCACAATTCAAGGTGTCAATGACAAATACGTTTGTCGTTTTGTGAAGTATATACGTTCAGAAATGTCATACAAATTATGACGGACAGAGATAGTGGCTATTGCAGTGCTCACGGTTATTATCTATGGCAATGCTGTATACAAATTATGCAGTTAATAAGTATTCTAAAAGGAATAAAATGGTATTTGCAATTAGATGATATGAAAAGGGAATCTCTTATTCGTGATTAATAAGTTAGCTTCGTAAAATATAGATATGAAGCTGGGCATCCATGATGCCCTTTTGCCTAAGGTACTTAAAGGGCTCTCTTTTATTAAAAATTCTCACAAATAGTACTAGCGGAAAATTGTTATGCACAGTCAGAAGCCGATTAAAAACTTTTCTAACAATACCTCATTCGTACCTTACGATTAGTGCGTTTAGAAAACGGTGTGTTGAGTTGAGAGATAATATACATGATTAGATCTTCTACGATAAAGAAATGTCGACAGACTGAATTTAATACTTCAGCCTTTATTTCGTAATCTTCTCTTTCGGCGCCGTAACGAGCAACAATCTGGGCAGACGAGTTGCTTCCATTGTCTAATTGTGTTAGGACCACATAGCTTGTGAAGCATCGTATTTAGTGCATTGTGGTTTCGTCCAGTGAAAGAAGTTTGTAAGAGGCACATAGAGTGGAGAACTCCTGAGGTGAGCGTTGTCAAATATAGCAACTCTTACTCGGTGTGAGCAGGAAGAGACTTAAATAATTTATTGCGACGTGTGCCTAGACAGCAACTGGAATAGAAAGGAGCCGAAAATAAAAGGTACAGTCGTTAAAGAGAATGGAGTGTGTCGTGTACTTTAATGGACTGTGAGGAGTCTTACAGCATTATATAAATAGAGTAGGTCGAAATGTATGACACCCTAAAGCGCCTGCGCGTCCATTCACGATGTGTCAAAAGATCTTCGTTAAACGATGCGTACCTTTTTGTTTGTACGAATCATCTACGAGCATCCTTTTTTTTAGTGAACGAAATGACGCAAGAGAGGTTCGGAGACACAAGCACCACTTAGGACCGTGTATTTGGGAAATAGATTATTCAGTCTGGTTGTCAAAAGCTTCAGATTTTCTCTCCATCTTGTAGGAAACTTATATCTTCTCACTGCTGAAGAAAAAATAAAAAAATAATGTGAGGAAACGTTTAAATGAGCATTTTGAGTTTTTTTCCATCGTAAATGAAAACAGGATTAATAGAGGTGAATGTAGGCTTTCCCGGTGTATACAGCTGATGAAATCATCTCGGGCTTCCATCCGGGTAGCTGCGTCGAAAATCCGCGACGTTTCGATGAGTTTGATTCGCCAGAAGATGATGAGAATGACACTCATCGAAACGTCGCGGATTTTCGACGCAGTTTCCCGGATGGAAGCCCGAGAAGATTTCATCAGGATTAAATAGAGAGCAAAAGAAAAAAATAGAGAGGAATCGTAATATAATTTTCGTGAATCCACCGCTCTCTATGTTAAAAGCAAACCTACGACCGATAACTGATCGATTACATCAGACTACCGATTCTTTGGCTTTTCCGACATACATTTAAACATAACATGTCGCATGACATGTACTTTCGACAAAAGTGAAATTTCATGTTTATTATAATATCAAACACATTCCACCGCCCGAAACACATGAGAGTATATGAATCCAGTTTTCGCTTTTGGCTTCCTTTTCTGAGATTACGCCTGAAGTTTCTTTCATACACTGAGTAATGCTTTCATTCCCAGACAGGTAATGAGTTTCGTGGAACACAACTAACATCATCTAACCTCACCAAACCTAAAATACGAAGTGAATTTCACACGACGGTTTCAGTAAATTTGAAACGTAGGTCTTTCTAGTAGTTAAGCTGTGTGAACTGAAACAGGAAATGAAAGGAGATCAGTTCAGACACCTGAATTAAAATGTAGTCTCATACTGTTTAATCCGTATTACTTGTATATCGACTGAAATATATTTCAATATTATTTTGTGTTACATAAAATTTTATAAAACCTTGGGTACATTAGCTTAATGACGTGGGGCATACCAACGTCACTAAAACAACGAACTTCAATAACTATCTTATTCACTCCCTCCAATGTGCTTCTGTTCAGGATTGAACTTAAGATTGTAATAAAATTAACTGAAATGTTGACTGGATAGAAAGACTTATCATTTCCCTGAATTAATGTCACGTGACGTGTTAATGTACACACGTAAGATAAGTGCGTTAGCGTATTAGCAATTTTCAAAGTTGTGTTGAGGAAATCTGAAGATTGGATTCAACGGTGCTCAGAAAAGTTTTCATTTTTGGATAATCAGTGGAACCACACACTACAATTAGTTGGGTTTCTTTTCTTGTTTCTTCATAATCTTTCATAATTCTGTGGAAGCTGGCTTGTAGCAGGTAAGTGCAGATAAGTAACTGCTCTTCATCGATATAGGATTTGAATACAAGACACTTGAAAATAAAAAATAGCAGAGCTCGGATTCCATCAATGAAAACGTGTTGTTGATGACGGTGATGATGGGACAATGAATGGCTGCGATGCTGGTGGAGTTAATATTGCTGTGCGGCTGGGGCTTCTGGTACTGTAGCTCCTGCTCATCTGCTGAGACTTGATGAACAACTCCGCATAAAGACTCGAATGGATTATGAACGTACGAGTGAAGGAGGAAGGGTGTAGGTGGCAAGGTAATGTTGGGGCATTGGTTGAAGAAGAGGATCTTATAGTGAGTTTTCCGTGGATTGGCATAGCGGAATACGATCTAGCTGTGTTTATGGTCTGAAGTAAGTCCCGGAAATTAGTTGCTGCGAAGAATGGGTTGGGACTCAGAATAGTGAGGGGAATCTAGAAGGAGAAGAGGCTGTGACGTAAAATAGTGGCAATAGAAACAAAACAGTTGCTGCGTTTCAGTCATCTAGAAAGGATAGACGACGACAGGTGGCCAGAACGAATTTGGAAATATACGAGGGCGGCTCAGTAAGAAATGCAACACTTTTTTTTTATGAAATCAGGTTGGTTTCTTTCAGGATACCAGTACATCATATTATTGTCAACTCTTTGGCTACGAAACGCTGTTTTTCAACATAAACTCCGTTCAGAGCGATTTCCTTACGCTACCTTACTGGGAGGGTCTGTGTGCCCACATGGTAACACTCTACTGTTCGACGTCGTCCATGTACTGCCTCCCACGGTGTGCAGCGAGGTGGTTGATTGTGATCCGTCGATCACCTCGAATCAGTGTCCGCACGTTCCAACATTATGCGAGACACTGTTGTGTGTGGTCGGCCGGTCCGCGGGAGATCATTCAGGTTTGCGCGATTTTGTTGCGATGATGACAGTCGCCTCGCCCAACGACTCACCGTGCTTCTGTTCACTGCCAGGTCTCCGTAGACATTCTACAAGCGCCTATGAATACATGCGATGCTCTGGTTTTCCACCGAAAGAAACTCAATGACAGCTGTCTGCTTGGAACGCACCTCCATTACACACGCCATTTTGAAGAATACGTATCGAAAAGTTATGGAACTATAGGGCCTGAAGTGGGAATGTTCTACTTTGTCTCACAACAAATTCCGCATTTTTCAACCGAAACTGTTAGAAAAAAAAGTGTTGCGTTACTTATTGAACTCCCCGCGTACCCCTCAAGGAAGGGGTCTCAGAGGACTCCAGGAAAGAGAATGGCTAATCAGAAAGAGTTCGAAAATGAAAAGTGAGAAACGGCGACAGCCGTAATATGACTCATGCAGCATCTAATGATCTAGAGAGGAGAAGATGAAATCAGAGTGGTTCTGGGACTATGTAGCGGTGGCGCAAGACGAAATACCGATAAGTGCCCATTGTGATTTGTTGGATGTTTTGAAGGGTGAGCGAAATATTTTGATCGTTGGTGGTGAGAGAGGGAGTTAAACACACAGAAAATGTTGTACTTTTGAATGAAAAGTCTAGAACGTTATGGTATTTATTTTGAAAGTCGTTTCGGCTGCCACCTTCATAAAATCTCCATCTTCATCTACATGGTTTCTCTGCAATTCACACTTAAGTGCCTGGCAGAGGGTTCATCGAACCATTTTCATACTGCTTTTCTACCATTCCACTCTCGAATGGCACGTGGGAAAAAGGAACACCTAAATCTTTCCGTTCGAGCTCTGATTTCTCTTATTTTATTATGATGATCATTTCTCTCTACGTAGGTGGGTGTCAACAAAATATTTCGCATTCGGAAGAGAAGGTTGATGACTGAAATTTCGTAAACTGATCTCGCCGCTAAGAAAACCGCCTTTGTTTCAGTGACTGCCACCCCAAGTCGCGTATCATATCAGTGACATTCGCATCCCTATTGCACGACAACACAAAACGAGCAGCCCTTGTTTGCACTTTTTCGATGTCCTCCGTCAACCCTACCTGGTAAGGATCCCATACCGCGCAGCAATATTCCAGCAGAGGACGGACAAGTGCATTGTAGGCTGTCTCTTTAGTGGGTTTGTCGCATCTTCTAAGTGTTCGGCCGGCCGGTGTGGCCGAGCGGTTCTAGGCGCATCAGTCTGCAACCGCGCGACGCTACGGTTGGAATACTGCCTCGGGCATGGATGTGAGTTATGTCCTTAGTTAGGTTTAAGTAGTTCTAAGTTCTGGGGGACTGATGAGCGCAGATGTTAAGTCCCATAGTGCACAGCGCCATTTTTCTAAGTGTTCTGCCAACAAAGCGCAGTCTTTGTTTCGCCTTCCCCACAATATTATCTATGTGGTATTTCCAATTTAAGTTGTTCGTAATTGTAATTCCTAGGTATTAAGTCGAACTGACAGCCCTTAGATTTGTGCGATTTATCGTATACCCAAAATTTATCGAATTTTTTTAGTACCCACATGGATCCAAACACAGTATCCGGAAGGACTTTATCAATAAAGACATACGAGTCTGTTCTGTACGGTTTTATTCACAAAATTTTCACTTTGATCGTGGACTCGTATAGAAAATCTATGTCCTTTATTAAACACGTTTCTATCCTTCCAACTTTGCACTTACCGGTATTGTTAGGCTTACCAATCAAAACGCATCTCCCAGCATTTTCGTCTTCCTCCCATTTTTGGGTCTGTTTACGGTTTGATAACTTATAGGTCCCTCTCCTAGTAGTTTCTTCAGAGAGCTTTCTAATAGTTTCCCTCATTACGCCATTTATGTGTGCCAATAGTTTCGAGCTTACATTTTCTACTGCAGGTATCTGACCTTGTAATCTCGCGTATGCCGGCTTCTTAGTATTTTTCTCACACGCAAGTCTCTACCTTAGTTCTTCTGCGCATGCGCTATCTCTCTATTGGCCCATCATATGTTTCCGCGTTAGTTTGCGGTCGGTTCCAGTGCTGCCTGTACTTCACTCCTTTGATCCTTTTTTTATGTTTGTTTCCTTTTTTTCGTTAGCTCTACCGCACCGTAGGTCTCGGCTATTCGGTCTCGTCAACATTTGCCTATCGTGAGCTGCAACATGACTTTTAAAACGGAGTGAACTTCTAGGAATCAGGGGAAAGTTTAATATCAATTGTACTCCAGTATCATGTTGTGACTGTAAACGTTGGTCATTGCCACATTTTGTATTACTTGCTTTCAGCGAGTTCTGGCAATGATCTGACGTTCTTTATACCCAAGGTGGTCACTTCCTAGTGTTATTTCATGGCTTATTTCTATTCAGGATTTCACTTGATGATGTAACTAACGTTACGAACCTCTTTGTGCGTGTTAAGTAATGTAATGACACAGCTGCAGCGGTGTATCATCTATTTTATGTCTGCTCTGTACGGAATTGACAAAGAAAATGTTCTTGCATCATATAGGTCCACGCTCTGTTGCCCAGTCATAAATTCTGGAATTCTTGACATTATCGTTCCTACTCGAAAATGTTTGACATCATGTATCCTCCACGTTATGACGTCACAAATTAGCCGCACTGTCTGTCCATGCTCCCTTTCACAGCCCACGTGAAAAAAAAAGGTGCGCTGCACTTGGGAAGACACAATTTGTCTGCCATAACCACATTAAGTATGGTCCTTAGTAGCGTCCAAACACACTTGCTCCTTCCCTCTGATGGACGTTAATATTTTGAGGACATTCTCTCCGAATCTTCACTGAGCAGAGGGTGACCTGAAGTAGCATGTTCTTTTACAACTTCCCCCATCAAAATAAGTGCTCAATTTCTAATACCTTTGATGTTAACGTCATACTGAATTTCAACTTTCTTTTTTCCAAATCATTCCATTTCAATTTATGAATGGTTCCTTCACGGAAATCGTACTGGTATCCGGTCGCTACCCTTGTAGAAAATATGCTGCACATGTAATCTTTGTGAAATACTGATCCGTTCAGAAACAACGGTAGATGTTTCATACAGTTTTGCGCACAACACAAGGGGGTAGGGTAATCAAAACATAACAAATAGAGCGAACAAAATCAATAATTTGGAAAGTATTGTGAGCTCTGGCAGACATTCTCAGAAGGACGTGTCGTCTGATCCACAAAGTCATTCCTGAGCTTTCATCAGTCACATTCGGACGATCCCCATTGTGCTGCACTTACATAACGTAACCCACGTGAAGAGAAATTTGGTGGCAGCTGACTAAATGGAGATAGCTGGACAAGAGCGTGACGAGGGTAGGCATGCCACAACATTGCTCATAGACGCGAATGAATCCTTCACTCTGTAGCGAAATATGTGCCGCTTTTGAAACTTTCTGTCAGCCTAAAACTCTGTGCTGTCCTGCGAGTTGGATCCAGCCCCTTCCCTCTGGCAGGCACTGCTATTACCGACTGACCTGCCTTCACACCTTGTTACAGAATTAAGTAACAGGCCGACGACTGTATATACAGACTGGAATCTTGGCTGAACAAGTGGAGGATAAGATCTGGCCCCACAGTCAGTCAGTTAATATTATTCCGATACTGACATCTCACCAATTTGCAAGCACAGAAACCACAGAAATTTAAAGTTAGACACAGGGGGCTAGAAATCATTCCACAAGCACACGGGAAATACCTTGGGATTCACCGTTTGCCCTGTACTTGAATATAATATGCAAGTATGGGTAAAAACACCCAGTCAAACTAAGTTCATCTCTACAGACAGGAGGATGCTACGAATAGCTGGAGATCTAGATCACTTCTCTACTGCTTCACTACATGAAATTCCTAACACAGAGAAAATACAGGACAGACTCAAAGAGCAATGCACTAGACGTGGACTGAACGGATTAAAGGACACTGGATCCACGAAATCTCTCCTTCAGCACGAACCTATTATATTCAACTATCCACCCATCTCACGTCATTTTAAAACCTACATCAGACATCTCAACCACACCTACTAGAACATGGGATAATCTAGCATAAAAACTAAATTGGGATAATCTAGCATAAAAAGTAAATAAACAGTGAAAAAGATGAAGAAGGACACGCGATGATAGTAGGCATTAATAATTATTAATGCCATCGATGACAACCCCTGAGCTTGTTGGATCACCCATCGGGCGCCTCCCCAAGTGGCAGGTAGGGGAAAGCCTCCAAAATACGGGTGATGCTGGAAAAATGAAATGTATTGGGCTTTTCTGGTCGTAGGATTCTGGGGGACCAGGAACGTCACGAAAAAGAGTCTAAGCTTCTCGAAACGTCTTTGCAAACACTATTTTGGCACACTCAACACAAATACGGTGTTCAAACTAGACAAACTGAAACACCTTATGGATACTACTCTTACTCTTGCTCTCCTCGCCCCACAAACCACAGTCGGCGTCTGGCCTCGTCAAGGAGCCTCCTCCACAGTGTTCTGTCCTTGCTCCAAGTATCTGAAGACTGTTGGCCACCTGGTCTCTCCATCTTATTTTCGCTGTGTCTAAAGGTCTGCGCCCTTCTGTATTGTTCTCCAACACTTCTTGTCTCATCTATAGACGTGTCCATCTCAAACTCCTTGTCTTGGCTTCCGCAACAGTATTTGATCCATTACGCACAGCTCTGATCTTCCCGTTTTTTTCTTCTTCGTCATTCTCCTCCCTCATAAATTAGTCCAATTGTCTTCCGCTTGATTTTATTTTCGAAAATCTTCATCTTTCTCTCTGTGTATTTATCTGCTCTCTACATTTCTGCCTCTTACAGTAATACTGATCTGATTCTGGTTTTGTATATCCTTATTTTGGTTCCTCTTAATAAAATTTTGGGTGACAGTAGTTTGGTGAGTGAGTATTATTCTCTGGATGTCGCTTTTATCCTCACTCGTTTTTTTTTCTCACCATTTCTGTTATTTACTCTGATCCTCAGATTTTTAAACTCTTCTGCTTGGTCAAACACATGGTCACCAGTCTGCATGGTTTAACGTCTTTTTGTCTTGCAATTTCTTTCACCCATCGTGAATTATGTTTTCTCTGTATTTACCTCTCATATTTACCTCTTATATAACTTCCTTCGCTTTTTGAAATAGCTTACTTGCCAGTGTTTTCAGGTCATCCAGATTTTCAACGATTAATGCTACATCATCCCCCAATGTTACTGTGTTTATTTTTATTTCTATGCTACTTCTCTCCTCTACTTCACTGATTGCATCCAGAGCATCCTGTATTATTTCACTGAACAAGATTGGTGATATTCCGACTCTTTGCCTGACTCCTGCTTTTATGTCAAAAGCCGTGGAATATTTTCCATCCGTGCTTACTATCCCTTTTGAGCACTATGGGACTTAACATCTGAGGTCATCAGTCCCCTAGAACTTAGAACTACTTAAACCTAACTAACCTAAGGACATCCATGCCCGAGGCAGGATTCGAAACTGCGACCGTAGCGGTCGCGCAGTTCCAGACTGAAGCGCCTAGAACCGCTCGGCCACTGCGGCCGGCGCCGCTCGCATTACTTCGAAGCAGTGTGTGATAACAAAGTTTGCAACTTGTTAACTGACTATTGCTGACTGCAAACATATTCAACATTTAATTTTTATTTCCCGAAGTCGTATTTGAGGGGAATATCCAGATGAAAAGGAAATAACTGTTTTGTTATAACCGATATCAAGTAAAAACCGAACTTCACAGTATTCGTAAGTATAGACGAAATAAATATGAAGATTAATAAATAGTATGGAAGTGAAACGTGGACGATAAATAGTGTAGACAAGAAGAGAACAGAAAGTTTCGAAATATGGTGCTACAGAAGAATGCTGAAGATTAGATGGGTAGATTACATAACTAATAAGGAGGTATTGAATAGAATTGAAGAGCCGGCCGAAGTGGACGTGCGGTTCTAGGCGCTGCAGTCTGGAACCGCGAGACCGCTACGGTCGCAGGTTCGAATCCTGCCTCGGGCATGGATGTGTGTGATGTCCTTAGGTTAGTTAGGTTTAACTAGTTCTAAGTTCTAGGGGACTAATGACCTTAGAAGTTGAGTCCCATAGTGCTCAGAACCATTTGAACCATTTTTTTGAATTGAAGAGAATAGAAATTTGTGGCACAATTTGACTATAAGAAGGGATCGGTTGGCAGGACATATTCTGAGGCATCAAGGGATCACCAATTTGGTATTGGAGGGCCGCGTGGAGGGTAAAAATCGTAGAGAGAGACCAAGAGATGAATACACTAAGCAGATTCAGAAGGATGTCGGTTGCAGAAGATACTGGGAGATGAAGAACCTTGCACAGGATAGAGTAGCATGGAGAGCTGCATCAAACCAGTCTCTGGACTGAATACCGCAACAACAACAATAAATAGTACGAGGGTCATTCCATAAGTCATGGTATGTGTTATGATAATGCACCAACATGGTAATTCCACGATGTGCGTTGAGCTGGTAACGCAGTGTGTATCTGAATGCCAACATACAATAGGGTTCCAGTACAAGAGGTCGCTTTAAAAGGTGAAGTGAAACACACGCTTTGGAATTCTGTGTAAATTTATTGTTCACGTGCACAACTGAAAAAAAAATCAAAATGAACCAGTTGTTTCATTTAATGTCAGTAACAGTCACGGTAAAGCCTAACCTAAAAATGTTCGCATTTGAACTATTGTCCTTCAAAATAGTGCCCTAGGGGACCCAGACAGCGTTGCCAACGATGGGGAAGGCTTTAAATGCTGTTAGCATTGCCATCAGAGTGTGCCACCTGTCACGAAAATGCCGTGACGATATGCTATAGCTACTCGTGGTTCCGCAGGACGCTGAGTAACAATTCTGCCGGCGAGAAAGGCAATTTTCAATTATGCTACCTCTTTCACTCTGCTTACGTCCACCTTGTAGGACGGCCGAGCCCACACTGAATGTTGCACGTGGTGGTACCGAGCCATCCTTTCTGTCGACTAGGTATCTGGTGGCCTGACGTCACCAAACGCGACTCGAGGCCCGTGGGCCTCGCTGTGACTGCAGAAAGCTCAAGGATTAACGTCAAGTGCCATTATCACAACACGGACACATTCTCCAGCCAGCTACCGCTCACCGGAAAAGAACAATTCTCAGGCGATATTGAAATCCTGTTTCACTTCTGGCAACAGCTTAAATTTTTCATAGATAAAAATACTGGAATCTCAACGGTCCATAAACATGCATTTTTGTGAAGTTATTTGAAACGCGAGTCGAAGTGTCTGGGAGAAGTAATCGTTTCCACGTCTGAAATGTACGAGGATACAAAATGCATCGTTCATGCAAAATACAGTGATACATCTACACCTACATCTACATGGTTACTCTGCAATTCACACCTAAGTGCCTGGCAGAAGGTTCATCGAACAGTTTTCATACTACTTCTCTACCATTCCTCTCTCGAATAGTGCGTGGGAAAAAGGAACACCTAAATCTTTCCGTTCGAGCTCCGATTTTTCTTATTTTATTATGATGATCATTTCTTCCTACGTAGGTGGGTGTCAACAAAATATTTACGCATTCGGAAGAGAAAGTTGGAGATTGAAATTTCGTGATTAGATCTCGCCGCAAAGAAAACCGCCTTTGTTTCTGTGACTGCCGCCCCAAGTCGAATATCATATCAGTGACACTCTCACCCCTATCGCGCGATAACACTAAACGAGCTGCCCTTCTTTGCACTTTTTCGATGTCATATCATGTAAGCCCACCACTATTTTCTCGAGCACCTGCCACCTTGTCGAACCAGTACCCCTGATTTTTTGAAACATACATATGTTGAGCGGAATCATTGCATCCACACACTCAGTGCTCTTCAGAACATGTTGTTATTGGAAGCAGAATCATTTTTATTTACGGAATCCGATACAAATGGATCGACTGATAGATGCCGACACCTGGAAAATCACATTGCATTTCGATCACATATAAGAACAAGCGAGACGGTACTGACCCTTCGATTTCTCTTAGAAGATTGTCTTTGTTCGTCTTTCATTCGCAGAATTCGTAGATTTAGAGAAAGTGGAATACTTTGTTCGAAATTATGAAGGTAGCAGGGATGAAACGCAGGGAGCGAATGTTATCTACAACTTGTATAGAAAGTGTACTGGTTAGTAGGGCAGTTCGAGAGAATTTTTCCCTATAAGCGACGTATGATTTGGTACCATCCCCCCCTACCTTAGACATTTATGCATTTGGCCGCCCTCTTCTCCCCCCCTCTCCCGCTTCCCCCCTCCTTCAGTTCATTTAAAGCCTGGTCTACACGTAACGCTTTGTCGTCAGCCTTGCATGATCAAACAACCGTTCCGTTTTCTGCTCTGTCATTGCGAAATTATCATGGACGATACATTGCTAGCGACGGCAGTTGTACAACGTGTTCTTAAAACTGTTCAAATGGTTCAAATGGCTCTGAACACTATGGGACTTAACTTCTGAAGTCATCAGTCCCCTAGAACTACTTAAACCTAACTAACCTAAGGACATCACAAATATCCATGCCCGAGGCAGGATTTGCAGCCCAGACTGTAGCGCCTAGAACCGCTCGGCCACTCTGGCCGTCTCTTAAAACTGTAAAGGATCTACGGGCGCCGTAAGCCCTGATCTACACGTAACGTTTTATCGTCGGTATTGCATGATCATGCAAGACTGACGACAAAGCGTTACGGATAGACCAGGCTTTAGACATCTTAACACACTGAATCCAGCATTTATCTTAATCCGTAAAACTGCTGACGGTACAAAAATGTACCATCTCCAGTCAATGGGTTTACAACTTTCTCTCAGTCCTTTTATTTTAGCGGATGAGTTTTTTTTGTAACAATGAATCTCTCTAATGGTCTGTTGTTTCAATCCTAAATGTTAATTACAATCATACTATATACTTGCAATTCATTTTAAAATATTTTCTTGAAACAAAATAGAAATTGAATATTGTCTTAATTATTGTCCAGATAAACTTAAATACGCTAATATTAGAAAACTGTTCGTAATATCTCTTGTGTTTTACAGAAATTCAGCAAACTCAAATAATTTTCAATAAAAAATATTTTCTGAAGTAAATAGTACATGGAATTAACACGTTGCCATAATCTAGTACAGGCCTGCTCTCTGCACACATTATCTGAAGGTAAACATTTCTGCCTAAGTAAATATGCTTCTTTATGCACCTACAGATCATCTTGGCCTCTAGATTGAGCTTCGTAATCTGCACCGATCTAGGAAACTGTAAGAATATATTTCTTACAAATTGGTTTGTTTCACGACGCACGTTTTTATGGATTTTTCCCTTTTTGAAAGATTTTCGCACCTAGCAGCGGTAGCTATTTCTACTTACATCTGATGGTTCAACACGAATAGTGAGAGCTCTGACCTTGGTTTCTGTGTAATCTATGGCAAGTTCTTCCATGACATTTAGAAAGAAATCTCGACTTGTTGTTTTGATGTTTGTTAGTTCTCTGTAGATTAAAAAAAATGGTTCAAATGGCTCTGAGCACTATGGGACTTAACATCTATGGTCATCAGTCCCCTAGAACTTCGAACTACTTAAACCTAACTAACCTAAGGACATCACACACTTCCATGCCCGAGGCAGGATTCGAACCTGCGACCGTAGCAGCAGCGCGGTTCCAGACTGAAGCGCCTAGAACTGCTCGGCCACAGCGGCCGGCTGGCACGTTTGAGTAAGTAACCTTAACGAAGTAGCTGTCTATGCTGATAACGTAATAGCCCAATCAACAGAGACAAAAAAAAGGTCCAATATCGTGTAATCGGAAATTTTTGTACAGTGGTAGGAGGGAGTGCCATGAGCAACATACTAGATATCCTAACTTTTGAGGGATGTGTGTGGGGTGGAGTTACCTTTGAACGTTACCTCTGAACGTTACTTTTGTACTAGTAACAGCGAAACCGTTTTCTAGTACAAAGTCTAACTAAGGTAAATTTCCTACAAAAAGGTCCTGATCATTCTTCTGTAGGATTAAGAGCTTGCTCCTATAGAGGGAGGAACATGAAAATCTCGCGCGTCGTTTATAAAGGCCGGGTTTGCATTGCGGGCTGCATAAAACGACAGCAGTAGGGGCAGCTGAATCACACTGTACATTGACCACGAATGTACACGCTTTGACAGTTTGCTATGTTTCTCTCCAAAGCGACTGACAATAGGGCAAACTTGTTACTTTTTAGTCATTCTGACAGTCTCGACAATAGATAAAGCCTGAGGAACCTTACGACTTTCTTGAATCGAGTAGGTGATATTATGAACTTGAAAAATTGTATTCCTCGCAGCCCAAGGAAGGTCCACTTCGTATTCCTGTAGATTCAATGGGAACCCTAACATTCTCAACTGCAAGAAATACATTAATGCCTATTCTTTGCCTCACAACACATCTTTAATATTATTTCTGAAAGTTAACTTCTCATCCACGAAGGAGCCATGCTGCAATTCTTTGCTACGCCTGTTTGTTGTGTTTAATTCTGTCAAAGATGCCGCTCTTAGTTTCATATCATCACTGTAGCAGCAATACACACAATAAAGGTTACCAACAACGTATAGCAGCCATCAGCATTCAGTTTATTCAACGGGTCCTAGGTATTCATATCTTTCCTTGAAAACTATACAGCTGACTTTTATTTAAAAATTAGCTAGACTAATATAAAAAATTATGAAGCCACATGGACTCCTGCCAAAAGTACACTACTCGCCATTAAAATTGCTACACCAAGAAGAAATGCAGATGATAAACGGGTATTCATTGGACAAATATATTATACTAGAACTGACATGTGATTACATTTTCACGCAATTTGGGTGCATAGATCCTGAGAAATCAGTACCCAGAACAACCACCTCTGGCCGTAATAACGGCCCTGATACGCCTGGGCATTGACTCAGAGCTTGGATGGCGTGTACAGGTACAGCTGCCCATGCAGCTTCAACACGATACCACAGTTCATCAAGAGTAGTGACTGGCGTATTGTGACGAGCCACTTGCTCGGCCACCATTTACCAGACATTTTCAATTGGTGAGAGATCTGGCGAATGTGCTGACCAGGGCAGCAGTCGAATATTTTCTGCATCCAGAAATGCCCATATCCCAGGACCTGCAACATGCAGTCGTGCATTATCCTGCTGAAATGTAGGGTCCGCAGGGATCGAATGAAGGGTAGAGCCACGGGTCGTAACACATCTGAAGTGTAGCGTCCACTGTTCAAAGTGCCGTCAATGCGAACTAGAGTTGACCGACACGTGTAACCAATGGCACCCCATACCATCACGCCGGGGGATACGCCAGTATGGCGATGACGAATACACGCTTCCAATGTGCGTTCACCGCGATGTCGCCAAACACGGATACTACCATCGTGATACTGTAAACAGAATCTGGATTTACCCAAAATAATGACGTTTTGCCATCCGTGCACCCAGGTTCGTCGTTGAGTACACCATCGCAGGTGCTCCTGCCTGTGATGCAGCGTCAAGGGTAACCGCAGCAATGCCCTCAGAGCTGATAGTCCATGCTGCTGCAAACGTCGTCGAACTGTTCGTGCAGATGGTTCTTGTCTTGCAAACGTCCCCATCTGTTGACACGGGGATGGAGACGTGGCTGAACGATCCGTTAGAGCCATGCGGATAAGATGCCTGTCATCTCGACTGCTAGTGATACGAGGCTGTTGGGATCCAGCACGGCGTTCCATATTACCCTCCTGAACCCACCGATTCAATATTCTGCTAACAGTCACTGGATCTCGACCAACGCGAGCAGCAATGTCGCGATACGATAAATCGCAATCGCGATAGGCTACAATCCGACCTTATCAAAGTCGGAAACGTGATGGTACGCATTTCTCCTCCTCACACGAGGCATCACAACAACGTTTCACCAGGTAATGCCGGTCAACTACTGTTTGTGTATGAGAAATCGGTTGGAAACTTTCCTCATGTTGTAGGTGTCGCCACCGGCGCCAACCTTGTATGAATGCTCTGAAAAGCTAATCATTTGCATATCACAGCATCTTCTTCCTGTCGGTTAAATTTCGCGTCTGTAGTACGTCATCTTCGTGGTGTAGTAATTTTAATGGCCAATAGTGTAAGTGGAAGACAGAGTATGCGACTTCGCCTTATGGGCATTCCGCTGAATAGTTTCTCTAGCTAGCTCATAGAATAATTTATTACAGAATCTCTAAGAGCTACGAGTAGCGCCGGCCTTAGGGGCCGTGCGGTTCTAGGCGCTACAGTCTGGAACCGAGCGACCGCTACGGTCGCAGGTTCGAAACCTGTCTCGGGCATGGATGTGCTTGATGTCCTTAGGTTAGTTAAGTTTAATTAGTTCTAAGTTCTAGGCGACTGATGACCTCAGAAATTAAGTCGCGTAATGCTCAGAGCCATTTGAACCATTTGAGCTACGAGTAGTCATATTTCAGAGTGTCTTTCGCTTCGTCGCTTCTGGTGCATTGCCTGTCCTCCTATTAAGCGGGCGAGGTTCATACATTACTTGCCATGCAGCGCCCGCCTGTGTACCTGGGCTGATCAACAACACGCGTTTCGGCTGTCTCGTCCACGCCCTTGGTTCTAGGCCCGCTGCCTGGTATTCAGCCGCACAATCAAATTCATCTGTCAGTTCTCTTTAGGTCATCAGTCTTCTGACTAGCGTGATGTGGCCCGCCACGAATCCCTCTCCTGTGCCTGCCTCTTCATCTCAGAGTAACACTTGCAACCAATGTCCTCAGTTACTTGCTGGGTGTATTCCAATCGCTGTCTTCCTTTACAGTTTTCACCCTCTATATATCCCTCTAGCACCATGGAAGTCGTCCATTCTTCTTGTCAGTGTTTTCCATATATTCCCTTCTTCTTAAATTCTGCACAGAACCTCTTCAATCCTGACCTTGTTAGTCCATCGAATTTTCAACACTACATTTCAAAGACTTCGATTCTCTTCTGTTCTTATTTCCCCACAGTCCATGATTCACTACCATTCAATGCTGTACCCCAAATGCACATTCTTAGAAATTTCTTCCTCAAATTAAGGCCAATGTTTGATAGCAGTAGACTTCTCTCAGCCTGGAATGCCCTTTTCCAGTGCGATTCTACTTTTGATCTCCTCCTTGCACCCTCCGTCATAGGTTATTTTTCTGCCTAGGTAGCAGAAATGCAAACCACTTCTACTTCGTGATCCTCACTCCTCATGTTAAGTTTCTCGCAGTTTTCATTTCTGGCAATAGCAAGAAAAACGATTCAGGAAAACAGAAATTTGTCAAATGTAAGAGTTATTAAGCCATTCCTGAACATGTTTTCCTGTAGTGTAGCCTTGTACGGACGTGAAACGTGGTCGATAAAGAGGTCAGTAAAGAGGAGAACAGCCGGCCGAAGTGGCCATGCGGTTAAAGGCGCTGCAGTCTGGAACCGCGAGACCGCTACGGTCGCAGGTTCGAATCCTGCCTCGGGCATGGATGTTTGTGATGTCCTTAGGTTAGTTAGGTTTAACTAGTTCTAAGTTCTAGGGGACTAATGACCTCAGCAGTTTAGTTCCATAGTGCTCAGAGCCATTTGAACCAGCCAAGAGGAGAACAGAAATTTCTGAAGTATGGTGCTACATGAGAATTCTGAACATTGTACTGACAGATCGGATAATTAATTAATAGAAGTGGAGGTAAAAGAGATCTTGACTAGGAGAACATTGAACACTCCATGATGCGTGGACGAAAAGTTAATTTGGTAATAAACACAAAAGGAATTAATGAGATTAGCTACCAGTAGGGACTGATTTAAATCAAAGGTGAATTTGTGGCAGACCGGGATTCGAACCCATGTCTCCTTAGTAGATGCGCTGACGAGTGAGCGACCTACACAGCAGTCATCGCAACTGCACGTCTCCTGTCAGATCCATACTCTCAACTTATCTACACACTACTAATGTAGTGCCCCTTACCCATTATCCATATTACTCGCGGATTTCGCTGATTCCCGTCAGAGTTCGAGCTTGGTGCGCATCCGTGATCATCGGCCGTCCTCGCCTTAATTATATGAAGGGAACAGACGCCACACATAAATTTCGTTATGAGGGGGGGGGGGGGGGGGAGGGGAGGGGAGGGGGAGGGAGAAATTTCGAGAGAGACCATGACTTTTCTACAGTAAGTAGTTTGAAATGGATGCAGGTTGTAGTGATTGTGCAGAGATGAAGAGGCTGTCACAAGTTAGACTCAAGTGTAGAACAGATCAAACTACAACATACCACAGCAACAGACGTGGTTTACACAACAAAAACGATTAAAAATGCTGATAAATGTTATTCGGTGGTCCAACACTGGTGGCAGATATTAGCTGTTTGTATAGTGTCCGGTGTGGTTTCGCACGTTTTCGTGAGAATTAGGACAGAAGAGTAAAACACGCGAGCGGCGGCACCGCTGCTGCCCCCGTTCTTAAAACATCAAGCTGCGGCGCGGCCCGGAAATAAACCCAGCACGTCGGTATATTTTAGGTTCGGCTGCTGTGTTTCGGGGAAAGCACTCTGTGGAGTCGATAAACAGTTTGCACATAGCTGCGAACGCACGTCACAACACTTTGGTAAACAGACTGGGGAGGAATCAGGAGGCATCCGACGTGCGGGCGAGATATAATGGCCCCAGATGCAGCCAGAAATTTCCAGTCCTCTTCCTTCCATGGCTCCTCCAAAAACAAAAACCATACTCTCTCCTATTCTCTGACACCTGATGCTAACTGCCGAAGATATCGACGAGTAAAGATGGTGTTTGAAGAACCTGACAAGTACGGTTTCAAAATAAATAAAAACAGAACTATATTTATGACAGAGGGTATTGACGAAAGATTCATAGGAATGTTAATGTAAAATCTTCCTATAATATTAAATCTTCCTTTAAATATCTAGGTGAAACTACACACATGAATGGGAAGAATGTAGAAGATTTAAAAAATTGGACGCTTGTTATTCGACAGTTAAATTCATTCCTTTGTCGTAATAAGCTCACAAATAAAATTATGAGGATTGTTTGTATGCAGCAGTAGATAGCATTTGTATATGGGGTGTCCCAGAAATGTTGCAACAAACTTTGAGCTGTTGTAGAGAGTGCCTTGAGTAACAAATGGGCAGGAACCCGTCTCTAGAAACGTCATCCAGCGGCGGTACAGGGTGTCGAAGTTATAGGTGCCGGCCCCTACGACTAGGCTACCCCTTCAGCAGCAAACGTGACTCTTTACACTGACAGGCTGTAGGCAGAAGAACTCGAAATGTTGTTTCTGATACAGTGACGGCGACTGAATCCCTCGATTGCCAATGAAGAAGATGGGGGTAGCTACTGAGTAGATACACCTTGTCTCTTATGAATAATATGCTCTGTTGCTTTGGTGGATGGCTGTTTCAGACATGGGTTTCCATCTGTAGTTTATTTTTCTGTTGTATACCGAAAAACATTGGGAGATTTTGGAGACTAGAAAAGAACATGTCATTTCGCCATTTATAACGAATTGATTACAATAGATGGCCAGAGAAGTATTAGGAAAAAGTGAAGGTTGACCACTTACAGGAAGAAGGATAGATTTCAAGAAAGCTATGGACTCTAGGAATCCCTGAGCGGTAGAAGTGTGGAGGGAGGATTTGAAAGATTGTAAGCTACTGAGATCGAGAAACGAGAGAAGGTATTTCCGGTACAAAATACCAAAAAAACGCAACTAGTTATAAAGCTTTATGTAATGGAAGCATATGTTCCTAGCTAAGGATTAGCTAAGTCTCTCTGACTTCTAGACTGTTGATGAGACAGCGTTCGAATGGAATAAGAAAGAAGACTGCTGCTTCTACCCTTTCCTGACAAAACCTTTCTCCTCGCCTGGTGTGACTGAGACCAGTTGTAGGGTTATTACTAGTCAGACGTAGGAAGCGTTTCAACTAGTTGTAAATAATATCGACCCACTTGAAAAGTTACTGAAATACGACTAAACTAATTTCAGATAGTGAAGTGGTTTAGCTTTACTTCCCCTTAACTTTGTATACCTTAGCCTCGGGATAGTTGGAAACTTCGTAACATATAGTATACCTCATAGAAAATTGCATTTTAAAGCTAATTAGCAATACCGTTCAATACAAAATATACTGCTCTGCTATGTTGGGGATTCCAGTATTCACAGTGCACGAAGAACTTAAATGTGCATCTCTGTTTTGTCTACACGAGTAGCGGGGGCTGTGTGAAGGGGACTGGGCGATTTTTAGGTTAAGGGGCTCGGGAAACTACAGAAAGGGCGCCATTCTAAAAGGATGCAGGACAAAGACAGGAAGGTAGACGAAGAAGCATTCGGTATTGTAGCTGTAAACTTTCGTAGCTGTGCTGGGAAAGAACCTGAGTTCCAAGCGCTAATGGAAAGCACTGAAGCTCAAATCGTTGTGATGCAGAAAGCTGGCTAAAGCCAGAAATAAGTTCAGCCGAAGTTTTTGCAAATGACCTAACAGTGTTCAGGAAGGATAGATTAAATATAATTGGTGGAGGAGTGTTTATTGCTGTCAGAAGAAGCTTACCTTTCAGTAAAATTGAAGTAGATAGTTCCTGTTGAGGTCATACTTCATGATAGGAATAAATTATTAATTGGTCCCCTTACATCTATTTGAAAAAAGCAAAAGTTCGATTGACGCCTTTCTAAGAGACAGTCGCCATCCCCTCCAGTCTGACAATGTAAGCATAGACCAGTTGTTGTTTGAATTCAAAGAAATACAGGGTGTCCCATTCAAACCTCCTTGATTACAAGGACCAAGGACAGAAAAACCACAGTAGATACGACAAAGGAAGATGCACCACATTGTAAAGCATCTCAAAGAATTTATATTCCCGCATCAGAAGTGCTAAGTATAGTCGCCAGAGTGCAGCATGGTCGCATAAAGTGAAAATGGCGACTCCACAGCAGTGCGCGCAAGCAGTAGTGTGGTTTGCAGAAACTGTGCAAATAAATTATCGTCGTGTGTGTGAATGTGATCCAACTGATGTGAAAACAATTAAGGAATGGTATAGGAAGCTTCTTGCAACAGCAAGTGTTCTGAAACGTTCTGGCAGTGCACTTTACGGAGTTTCAGAAGAGACAGTGGGGGACATCAGACAAACGTTTCTCAGAAGCCCACGTAAGTCAATTCGTCAAGCATCTGGGCAACTTGATGTACCTCGATCAACATTGCATCGTGTAGTTCACCAGCGTCTTCGTATGTGTGCTCACAAAGTGCAAATTCAGCAACATTTGACGCCAAACGACAAACCACGCCAATAACAATTTGCTGCGGATATGCTGCAGCGTATTGATATGGGTGCTAGCTTCCTGGAAAGATGTTTATTCTCAGATGAGGCAACTTTTCATCTATCAGGAAGGATTAATAGGACTAATGTTCGGATTTAGGGTTCGCAGAATCCGCACATTGTCACTGAACATATTTGTGATAGCCCTAAACCAAACGTCTAGTACAGGCTAATGCACGACAGGATTGTTGGACGGTTCTTCTTTGCGGAATAAACAGTGAATGGGTCAGTGTATCTAGATATGTTGGAGCACTTTGTGTACCCTCAGATACAGAACTTGCAACCCAACATCATTTTTCAACAAGTTGGAGCTCCGCCGTATTGGTCAACGGCTGGTCGCAAGTTCCTGGATAGGAAATTTCACAGCCGTTGGATCTGACGCGGAGGACCCATTGCCTGGCCACCATGTCCACGTGACATTACGTCACTTGACTTCTTCATATGGGGATTCCTGTATGCGATCAAAGTGGACGATATTCCTACGTTGCGACATCGTATCACTAATGCGATTGCAACAATAACAGAGGGAATATTACAAAGAACTTGGCAAGAAATTGAATATAGACTCGATATTCTTCTACATCTACATCTACATCCATACTCCGCAAGCCACCTGACGGTGTGTGGTGGAGGGTACCTTGAGTACCTCTATCGGTTCTCCCTTCTATTCCAGTCTCGTATTGTTCGTGGAAAGAAAGATTGTCGGTATGCTTCTGTGTGGGCTCTAATCTCTCTGATTTTATCCTCATGGTCCCTTCGCGAGATATACGTAGGAGGGAGCAATATACTGCTTGACTCTTCGGTGAAGGTTTGTTCTCGAAACTTCAACAAAAGCCCGTACCGAGCTAATGAGCGTCTCTCCTGCAGAGTCTTCCACTGGAGTTTATCTATCATCTCCGTAACGCTTTCGCGATTACTAAATGATCCTGTAACGAAGCGCGCTGCTTTCCGTTGGATCTTCTCTATCTCTTCTATCAACCCTATCTGGTATGGATCCCACTCTGATAAGCAGTATTCAAGCAGCGGGCGAACAAGTGTACTGTAACCTACTTCCTTTGTTTTCGGATTGCATTTCCTTAGGATTCTTCCAATGAATCTCAGTCTGGCATCTGCTTTACCAACGATCAACTTTATATGACCATTCCATTTTAAATCACTCCTAATGCGTACTCCCAGATAATTTATGGAATTAACTGCTTCCAGTTGCTGACCTGCTATATTGTAGCTAAATGATAAGGGATCTATGTATTCGCAGCACATTACACTTGTCTACATTGAGATTCAATTGCCATTCCATGCACCATGCGTCAATTCGTTGCAGATCCTCCTGCATTTCAGTACAATTTTCCATTGTTACAACCTCTCGATATATCACAGCATCATCCGCAAAAAGCCTCAGTGAACTTCCGATGTTATCCACAAGGTCATTTATGTATGTTGTGAATAGCAACGGTGATACGACACTCCCCTGCGGCACACCTGAAATCACTCTTACTTCGGAAGACATCTTCGTGCAACAAATGGTTCACATGAAGAGGTGTATTGATGATAAATAAATAAATTCTTTTAGAGGCTCTACAATGTGGTGCATTTTTCATTGTCGTATCGTGGTTTTTTTCCCTGGGTCTTTGAAATTAGGGAGGTTGTAGTGGGACACCCTGTATTATCGACGACAATAGAGGGATATGCACCAATCTTCCATCCTTCCTTCCTTCCCTTTTAAGGACGTATAGGCGCAGTAGAGAAAGTATATGAGGAATAATTTGCACTGCCCCAGGTCGTTTTCAGTAGTGAATGAAACATTGGTCCATTATCTTACTGTATGACCCTACCCATAACCCACAAAAATGTTATGAAAACTATGTCCACGTAAACCTATGTATGTAAATCCTGATTTATCCCAAGACTAATGCACAAGATGTTCATTATATGTGTTTCCCTCCACGATGCTAAAAATAAAAGAAATAATGTTTCACACATGGTGGACAAATTCTATGTATCAACTGCAAGGGACTATCGTATCTGCTGCAGACCTGATAGCCTATGTGTGAGGATAGCGTGGGTAGTAACAAAACGAAAGTACGCTGAGAAAAACTTTGCTCGTGCCGGTGCTAAGCATTGCACATCACATAATCTACATGCAACGTCTGGAACATGTATATGCAGTCATTTGATCAAAATGCGTCACCAAAAGTTTGTTGGTTTGTAAAGTTACATTGTATTTGCAGGTGGTTGAGATATGACGCATCTATCCTTTGAATTGATAGTATGAATTTTAAGTTAATTTGACTCAGTTGTCCATTAATATGACACTAGATAATGGGTACTCGCATTACAGGAGAAGAAACGTATCTGCCAAATCCACGAAGCACTTCCCTAGGACATAGCGTGATTCAGTACTCGATATCAGTCGCTCCCAGTCGTTCACTGACCAGTGGAGTAGCCCTCTACACCACCTGAAGCGTCGTTTGCCACTGATTACAGAAATATCTGGCTTACAAGGAGCTACTCCACCACTGCACCCCACTCTTTGTAATTCCTTACGCACAATCATTGTGCTACCTACACTCCTGGTAGCGCATTCGAACTCACAAGTCTCTCCGTCCCCCGATTTCAAGCGAATTCTTACCAGCTTCTGCAATGCCCGAACGTCCCTATCCGTTAGCATGTGAGGTCTTCCTCGTCTTTTTTGAGCCGTGGTTTGTTCCCTCACGCTTCCACTTGACAGTTACATCGCCAACGGTCCATTTGGGCACCTTTAGAAGGTTGAAAATTTCCCTGGTGGATTTGTCACTAAGGACAAAGTCACTGAGATCTCCTGAACGAGCCGTTCTTCTCTATGGACAACCCAATACTTCCCAGTTCCTTTAAAACTGACGTGTCCATCTCTCTTGGTAGGATATTTTAAAAGATAGTGTGTATCTAAACAAGTAAATGTAAATGTCGTGTGACTATGGCCTCGCGTCGGGTAGACCGTTCGCCGGATGCAAGTCTTTCGATTTGACGTCACTTCGGCGAATAGCGCGTCGATGAGAATGAAGTGATGATAATTACGGCAACACAACACCCAGTCCCTGAGCGGAGAAAACCCGGGCCCTTAGGATTGACTTTCTGTCGCGCTGACCACTCAGCTGCCGGGGGCGGACTTATAGAACAAGTGATTAGTGCATACTCGTAAATACACTCGAAGAAAAAAAAAAGAGATGCACCACGATGGAATTATCTGAATTGCACGGAAATCGGTTGATGTGATGTACATGGATAATTGATTACAATAACAGATAATCTGAATGATTTATTCAAGAGAAAGAGCTTCACAAACTGAGCAAGTCAATAAAAGGTTGGTGCACCTTTGGCCCTTATACAAGCAGTTACTCGGCTTGGCATTGGTTGACAGAGTTGTTGGACGCCCCATGAGAGATATCGTGCCAGATTCTGTCCAGCTGGCCGAGGTGGCTGGAGGACTTTGCCCATAACGCTCCAAACGGTCTCAAATGGGGAGAGATGCAGCAACTGTACTGGCCAAGGTGAGGTAGGGCGAGCATGAAGACAAGCAGTAGAAACTCTTGTCTTGGGCGGGAGCGTATTATCTTGCTGAAATGCAAGTGATGGTCTGGGTTCAAATCAAATGGCTCTGAGCACTATGGGACTCAACTGCTGAGGTCATTAGTCCCCTAGAACTTAGAACTAGTTAAACCTAACTAACCTAAGGACATCACAAACATCCATGCCCGAGGCAGGATTCGAACTTGCGACCGTAGCGGTCTTGCGGTTCCAGACTGCAGCGCCTTTAACCGCACGGCCACTTCGGCCGGCGATGGTCTGGGGCGCCATTTCGTTTCATAGCACGGCCCTATGGTTGTCGTTCGCGGCATTACAGCACAGTGGTACGTCAACAATATTCTACGTCCTGTTTTGGTGCCCTTCATGGCAAGCCATCCTGGGCTTATATTTCAACAAGATAACACCCTCCTGCATACGGCGAGAGTTTCCACTGGCGGTTTTCGTGGTTACCAAACCTTTCCTTGGCCAACAAGGTCACCGGATCTCTCCCCTTTTGAGATATTTCGAAGCGTTATGAGCAAGCCCCTCCAACCAGCTCGGGATTTTCACGATGTAGCACATGAAATGGGCATAATTTGTAAGATATCCCTCAGGAGGACACCCAACAATTCCATTATCAGTGTCAAGCCGAACAACTGCTTGTATAACGGCCGGATTTGGACCAAAGCGTTACTGACTTGCTCTTCAATAAATCATGCAGTTTTTTTTTGAAACTGTAATCACTTGTTTGTCTATACATGTAAATAATGTCTACCGATTTCCATCCCAATGATATAAAATGAGATGTCGTGTGACGAGGGCCTCCCGTCGGGTAGACCATTCGCCTGGTGCAAGTCTTTCGATTTGACGCCACTTCGGCGACTTGCGCGTCGATGGGTATGAAATGATGATTAGGACAACACAACACCCAGTCCCTGAGCGGAGAAAATCTCCGACCCAGCCGGGAATCGAACCCGGGCCCTTTGAATTGACAGTCTGTCGCGCTGACCACTCAGCTACCGGGGGCGGACTTCGTTATTATAACAGACAATGTTGTCAATTTTCGAACGTATTTATTTTATGACGTTCATAGCAGCCGAATTATGACACCAACTTCTTTTTCTGGGAACTATATATTTGTATTTCTTTCCGTGGCTTTGGGAAATATGTTCAAGATTATACACGACGATCGGAAAGTGTAGTGCCGTGTAGAACTGCAAGGCTATGTTCCCCAGTGTCAGCAATTTGTATTAGGCTATGTGCTACGGGTGCTGCCAGAGGGCGTCCATTGTGAGACATGTGACCGGCGGGACTACCACCGTGGTTGTATTAGAAAGAGGCGTGGATGACGGCGGACAGTCAACGAGACCCTAAGCAGGAAGGACACATCTTCCAGAAGCAAGTGTTTGAGGCAGGCTAAAGTGATTACTGTATCATGAAGCAAGCAGGTTCATGTTCATATCAGTACCGTGAGGTGGCGGTTGAGCTGTTTGCATACCCCCAGGTGCTATATATCCGATCCTGGTTAGCTACAGGGAAGTGAAGATCCCATTAAGACCATGCAAATTTAAGCAAACAAGGTCGCGAAGTGGATAACGTCTTAGTAAGGGGAATGCGTGGAGGGTGGGGGGGGGGGCAATTAAACGTGAAAACATGGGTACCACACGTCACATTAATGGAGTCATTAAACTACGGAACAAAAGTAGCCGTAACTATAACCTTTAGGTTTAATGACATGAGACCGTAAACAAGAGGAGTTACACACTGCAATGTACAAACATTTAATAAGTAGACAATCTACTGTAGATACGAACTGTAGCCTTGGTGCTGGGAGGAGGGGGGGGGGGGGTGACATGTAAATGAAAAAAATGAAGCTGTCACGAATATGGCCAATGATTGCGAAGTGATTTCAAGAAAAGGTCCTCGAAAAGCGTGAACGAACACAATACTTTTTTCTTAAAACGTTTATTAACGATTCTGTCAACAGTTGCAGTATTCATATTAGGCAACTAGTCTCGAACCTTACAGGTTCATTTTCAAGCCTGGCCTACTGAGGCTACGAAAATAAGTACATAGTTGTCAGTGAACAGTGAATACAGTAGTGTTATTACAATAAAAAGCTCAAATGTAACAAGTTAATTATGTGAATCCAAACACACCTGCACTGACAGTGCCTAATCCTGATAATAAACGTGGAAACACATACTCTACAAGTGGTTGCCGAATGAATACCACAATCCACACATGCCTCTTACCAAGTCAAAATAAAACTGGAAGTCAAAAACATTTTTAAATTTTATTTCTCAGTTTTAATTTTCGTTTAATTTTATTTTGTATATAGTTGAAGATATGTAGGTTTTCACACGCAGACTACACATAATGGCCTTTTCAGTTACTGCATTAGATGCCCGAAATAGTGTATCATGATCTTACAGCGAACAAATAGGAAATACTACTCACTGTATGGCGCGTATCACAAGGTTTCGCACGAGAGCGCTTTGTAGCGAATATCATATTATTTGAGTGTAATCCGTAATGAGATATGCATGTTAAGTCAGTAAATATGTAAGTTTGACAACGCACGAACCTGTGTTCATGTATAACGCCTTTCATTGTATTGCCGAAACCGGTTATGACTGTGTCATAAACATGTGATTTCGTCTATAAATAAACAAAAAAAAAATTACATAAGAAAAACAAAGGTAAGAAATTTATCACTCTACAAAATCATGGCCCCTTCTCATAAACTGGCGTATTCGTCCCCTAAGAATCGCATTCCGTACCTCCACGCTGCTACAACACAGGCTAAGACACAAAGTTGTAGATAAAGTCGTAGTAGATCAAAATTTGAAGCGTCAGGAGTCTATAAATTGAAATGTGGAACATGTGAAAACTATTATTTACACCAGACTAGCCAAAGCTTTCTAAAAAATGGTTCAAATGGCTCTGAGCACTATGGGACTCAACTGCTGTGGTCATTAGTCCCCTAGAACTTAGAACTACTTAAACCTAACTAACCTAAGGACATCACACACATCCATGCCCGAGGCAGGATTCGAACCTGCGACCGTAGCAGTCGCACGGTTCCGGACTGCGCGCCTAGAACCGCGAGACCACCGCGGCCGGTTCAAAGCTTTCTAACACGATTCAGGAAACACATTGGCTCCAATAACAATACTGTTCTTTAACAGCATTTAATTGCCACAAAAGACAAAGCGGAGAGAATAGAAGACTTTTGGAAATACTGCACAATGCACGAAATAGGAGTTCCGCTGGATATTTGAGAGGAATGGGAAATTTACAAACACTGAGCAATCCCATTTTAGGTATAATAACTATTTTGGCCTTTTCGAAAGAGAAATTTAGGGCAATAAAGTTGAGAACGAGCAATAAAGTTGAGCCCCCTTAGGCAGCTCCAAGATAAGCTGCGCGATGAATGGAGTTTTCTTCTTTTGCGTGTGCCTTTGTCCCGCAGTTTCACAGGGTCGGCATGGTTAGGGTCGGATTTGGCAAGATTCGTTTAAGGGGTGGCCTGATACCCTTACTGCCGCCATCCCGTTATCCCCTGGGATGGAATTAGTGTACATCAGCTGTCTGCATCTAATGTAATCCATGGAATAGTGCGAACATGTTCAGATGTCTGCGAGTCATGTAACTGAAGCGGTATGTGGGGACCATCCCGGTATTCACCTAGTGATATGTGGGAAACCGCCTAAGAACCACATCCAGGCTGGCCGGCACGTCGGCCTTCGTCGGTTATCCGCTGGGCGGATTCTATCCGAGCCTGCGCGCCTACCCGAGTCCAGGAAGCAGTGCATTAGCGCTCTCGGCTAACCTGGCGGGTCTGCACTATGAATGGAGTGTTTATGAAATTTGACACACACAGTATTCGTCTAAAGTACATCTAAACTTGAATATTGCATTTACAGTATTGCAAGAGTCACGGGTAGTCAGTCTACTGTATCATTAACATGTTTAAGTTACCTAGTAGTGTTCCTACTTACCAAAGTACTGGCCCAGTGCATTTTCAAGGAGCGACATACGTCGTTAGAGATCGAAATAAACGGGTGCTGATAATGAATTTGGTTTCGTGACGATGACGATGATGTAGGCATAAGATTATATGATAAGCACTTTTCAGCCGCACTAGTGAGACGTAATGAATGGATAGCCGGACGCAGTGTGCCTGCGGTGTTGACAAGTCTTTAACATTTGAACATTCACTCACGTTGAATTTTGGTATATGGGGATCGGTGAATGGCACAGCAAGTATACATGTTGTTATTTTGGCGCACCTTCCTAAATTTGGGTAGTCATCAGGTTTAGTGTGACCATGACGTAACTATGCCACTGCTCCACACACACACGGGGCAATCACATAGTATGTCGTATTTTTCCTTACAACAAGGATAGATCCTACTGTGTATGACGTTTAACACGCCGATCCTCGCATAGGCTGGGGTAAGCATTACAACAATGTTGATATACAGCGTAATGAACCCCACCAAACACACGAATGTTTCTTGCTGGTGCGTTCACGTGTTTCTAAAAAGTGCAATTTAAGTATTAGTTTCCGTAAATAGTAGTTTAATTACAACAAGGTGCATACTGGCATACAGTGGATGAATACTAACAGATAAACCCGGTTACTTTATAATTTCGTTATAGTAGTTCTCTCCAAAGGTATCTTGAGGGCTGGACGAAAAACTGTTCTATACAGTGAGGATAGTGCTTCTATAAGTGGATGTGGCAGTTGACTGACCACGGTTTATCTTTGTACTGTCACACTCCCCAAGTTCACCTGGGCCATGTAGTGACCTCCATTTTTGTGATTTTTCGAACTGCTTAATACCATGCAAGGTAACAAGATCACTATAATTTAAGCATTCCGCGCCTACCCATGTCTTTAGTTAAAAGGGACATATCATTGAATGCCCACTTAACGTCACCAGTGTCTTCAGCACGCGCTCTGGGACCCCAGTGCTGTTGCCCGGCAGTTGGTTGACTGTAATCCAAGGATATTAACAAAGGGCTAAGGTGTGTATGACACGATCTCTAGGATTAAATAGTTTTAAATAGTGTGTATAGATGACGTGCAAAAATGCTCGCACATGGAGGCCGGATAAAATGGTCTGATTTTTAAACTTTTATCTCTTGACTTTTTAAATATTATTTCTTAATTTTGATTTTAATTTTATTTTATTTAGTTTTTATTTGAGGGTAGGCACGCTACATATAATGGCCTTTTTCAACTTTCAGTTACTGCATTAGGTGACCAAAATAGCGTATGATGATCTCACAGTGAACAAATAGGAAACACTGCGCACTGTACGACGCGTAGCACTCAGTTTCGCACGAGAGCGCTTTGTAGTGGATATCATATCGTTTGAGTGTAATCCGTAATGAGATACGCATGTCAAGCCAGCAGATATGATGTTTGTATTTGAAACAGTGTTTCGCAGGAGCGCACTGAAGTGCATCCGTAACTGGATTATCATATCTAGTTAGTAAATTATGTTCAGGTCAAGATGTTTGTATCTTAATGGTGGGGCACTGCATGGAAAGGCTACTCATGCAGCGTGCATAATCAGTAATGCAAGAATGTTTGGAATTACATAAACAGCCTGACTATCCGTATTTCTGGCATGAACGGATACGCTCTTTGAGTTCAGGACAGGGTGGTGGTACATTGACGAGATGTCGTGATAATTCTATGCCATGAGACGCTGTTTTGGTAGAGCTGCGTAACAGTTTTTTACAAAACGTATTGACTAAATAAACGATATGTAATGTTTTTAATTGTTTTATGTAAGCAGATTTTATGTATGTAAACCTTTGGAAGACAACAAACTCTATGTATAATACAAAACTTGTAAAGGAAGAACAAATGTGACATGTTTCATTGTATTTTTGTAATAAATGTGATGGTTGATAAAGGTGCTGCGATGTCCCCTATTTTAATTCGATGCGTCCATCGGCCGTGGACGCCCACATGTACATGAAATGCTTATCTTGCGTTCAAAGAGGTTACGGTTACAGGCAACAGTAGTACTTATATTTGCGTAATACTTGTACATTTGTTGTTGTCATTCACTATATTGATGTCAGGTTTAATAAATGTGATTAGACGCATCCACATTTAAAACGCGACACGCCCACTGGCTGCGGATGTGCGCTCGTACGTGAGGCGCGAAGCTAGCGCCATCGAAAGTTTCCTGGTGCTGTTGGCTAAGTTGATCTCTAGTTTTACTTTAACTTGGTAAAGTTGCATGTGTGGCTTGTGGCATTCATTCTGCACGTATTTATAAAGGAAGTATTGCCAAATATTTATTATTAAGATCATGCACTGTCAGTGGAGGCGAATTTCTGTTACATTTGAACTTTTTAATGTAGTACCACTTCTGTATTCACTGTTCGCTGAGAGCTATGTAATGCTTTGCGTAGCCTACGTGGGTCAGGCAACTGTTGACGGAATCTTTAGTAAACATTTTAAGGAATTTAATAAAGTTGCTGCTGGTTTTCGGTCACAAAATGTTGAAATTGAAAAACCAACACTTTTGCCAGCGTGCATGATGGGTGAGACTAGATGGCTGTGAAAACCAGACCTGCAAACTGAAACCCTGATGCTAATTAAGTAACTCTTCGTTTCTCATGTCTCCTTGGCTACGGTAAAGGAACATGCTTAACGCCCATGAGCTGCACGAGGGTGGCAGATGGCTGCAGTAGTGGCTGGAAATTCTAGGTTCAGCTCGGTCTCTGTACTCTGTTCAAAGTTGGAAACATCTATGTCTGCTGCTCTGCTTCAAAGTCCTGGAACAGGTGTTATCTGCGGCGTCCTTAAAAAAAGTGTGTTCTGACTTTATTCTCTGAAACTCAGCTCGTTCTGCCAGCGTCAGAATCTCGCCCCCCAATTGCAGCAGACCTTGTGAGTTCTGGCTAATGATAATTTTACAGACAATTTTAACAATTTCCTACTCTCTAGACTTTTTTATGGTTAACTAATAAGGTATACCACGGAGGAGAAGGCAGAAAATCTTTCCCATTACGTGACAAGTTTTCAGTCATGACCAACCAAAGGCCCAGCACTTCTGCAAGTGCGGGAACTTGCCCTCCCTTTCGAAGTAATTACTATGAACCAACTAGAAAGTTCCTTACTGCAGTTGGAAGAAACATTTCAGCAAGGCATGTCAGAGCTCAATGGCTGCTCCCGTGTTATGAAGAAGCTTGTTTTCACCTGGCTTTCAGACTCTTATCTAACTAAAAAGGGTCCCTCTAGTACTATTGAGGTTTTTACCTGATGTCTGAACACATGGCCTGGCTTTCTGACCTTTCTTCTTATCGACGTTTCCCATATATTTCCTCCCTCGCCGATTCTACAAGTCCTCATTTATTCTTATGAGTCCACTTAATTTTCAAAATTCTTCTATAGCACCACTTTGCAAACGCTCCGACTCTTTTTTTCTCCCGGCCTCACCACAGTTTATGATTCACTTCTACACTATTTTGTGTTCCAACTTACGTTCTCAGAAATTTCTTCTTCAAATTGAGGCCTCTGTTCGATAGTAGTAGACTTCTTTTGACAGAGAAATCCCTATTTGCCCGTGGAAATCTGTTTTTTATATCATGCTTGCTTCGTCCGTCATATGTTGTTTTGCTTCCTCAGTAACAGAATTCCTTCACTTCATCTACTTCTTTGTCAACAATTTTGATATGAAGTTTATCACTAATCTCATTTTTACTACTCCAAATAACTTTCATCTTTCTTGGGTTTACTCTTCATCCGTTTACTGTGCTCACTAGACTGCTCACTCCATTAATACATCCTGTCACGCTTTCTTGCTTTCATTGATAATAGCAACGTCAAAAGAGGGGCTAAGTCAGCCGAAAATTCGGTACAGGGATTCAATCGGGCTCTGGAGCAGCTTTTTTTCAACGTTTCTGATATTAATACCTATTTCACTTGTAGTGGTGCCAGGATTAAATTGGGACATAAAAAATGGTTCAAATGGCTCTGAGCACTATGGGGCTTAACATCTGAGGTCATCAGTCCCCTAGAACTTAGAACTACTTAAACCTGACTAACCTAAGGACATCACACACATCCATGCCCGAGGCAGGATTCGAACCTGCGACCGTAGCAGTCGCGCGGTTCCGGACTGAAGTGCCTAGAGCCACTCGGCCACTGCGGCCGGCAAATTGGGACATAAATTCTATCCACCATGCTACAGGGAAAAGACGCCAATATCTTGCAGATGCGTACAATACAGAGCGAATTATCCTCTTCTGTCTTTCCGCAAAGGAGAATTCCAGTGGCTCCGTTACGTCACGCCACCGCGTGCGTCAGTGGAGCTTTCCGGACGCGTCCCGGAAGAGGCCGGCTGGATCCAAGGTCTGCTAACTGTCGGTCAAGGACGGCGCGCCGGTTTCATCTCTGCCGGCCGCGAGGTCGCCACGCTCTGCCGTCGACAACATCACGGACGACCTGTTGTGACCTTTATTGTTGCAATGCGGTTGCTTGAGCAACAGGGAAATGGAATGTCGCTGGGAGTTGGCACAATGTGCACTGCTGTCCAAAACGAATTCGATTATTATGGAGGATGTATAGTATCAGTTAGATTCCTCTTCTCCAAACCGAGCCCCAATGCACTGCGTGTTAACAACCAGTCCCTCTTCCAGTGTCTAGATCTTGTCCCTCAGCCAGATTTGATATTTTGCCAGTATCTAAATCTTTACTCCTCAAGCCAACTTGTAGTGTATGGCGATGCATACTTTTAGTACCAGTGTCATTGCTCTCCCGGTCGCGTTCCATTACGAATTGCGCTTGAGAAGAAGGACTGTCAGTAAATCGCCATATGAGCTCTACTTTCTCTGATTTTCTCGTCGTGAGATATTCGCTAGAGATATGTGGGAGCAAGTGATATGTAGCCGGACTCTTCCTGGAATGTACGCTCTCTGGATTTCAACAGTACGCCTCTCTGTGATGCGCAACGCCCCTCTTGTATCATCTGCCACTGGACTTTCTTGAGCATCTCAGCGATGCTCTAGCGCCTATTAAACGATACCGAGACACGCCGCTCTTCGTTGGATCTTTCCTCTCTCTCTTCTATAAGGGGCGACGAAAACGTTGGCGTGTAGGCACGGGATTCGTGTGTTATTCACGTCTTTCCGATGTCCTTGCGGATCCCTGTGTTCAAAGGAATCAGTCTCAAAAATTATTTCTATAATAGATTCCCGACAATATCCACTGTCCCCCTAACAGAATCAGGCTTCGTTAACGAAAACACATGTAGTGTGTGGGTAAAACGTTATCCGAAATTCAAGCAAGGGGGTCCAGTGGTGTTTTTGGTTGACGACTCTCACAAAATTGGTCAATGTTCTTATATGCATCAAGACACTGTGGCTTTGGGTCTCCCCAACCGTACAACATATGTTGTTAATTACATAAAAGGTTCAATAGAAAAACGACTTTTGCTTGCTGCACATTAAGTTTGTTTATTTATCTCGTGCACCCAGTCGCGTTTGCCTTAATTACAAGGCGACACTCGGTACAAAGAACAGATCAGAGCATGGAAATATGGAACAAGCCACTCAACTTTTCCAGAACATTTAAGAGAAAATAATAATAAACCTACTATAAGAGAAAAGAAACGAAAATAGAATAAATAACGAAAGAGACCTCTTAACCTTACAAGAAAATTATCACATATACAAAACAAAAGCTGAAAAGAGGATACTACTAAGTGTCCAAGTGACTATTACTAACTACTCACTGTTTACACTGATTGATTGTTTAATATAGAGTAATCTCAATACCTGATCACAAAATATTCTTTCCCAAGAATATAAATGTGAGAAAAATAAATAAAAAATAAAATAGTAAATAAAATAAAATAAAATTACACACACACACACACACACACACACACACACACACACACAACTTATATCACTTCACGTAGTCACAGAAAAAAACAGCTGAAAGCAAAACCTGTGAAAGTTAGCAACACTACCGTAAACAAATGACACTTTTCCTTTAAAACATGGCAGTTAAATTGCTATACACTGAAGACAGTGACAAAAGGAAAAGTGCAAACTTTCAACCAGATTGCCACAACAGAGGAAGCTGTGTGCCTTACTGAAAATGAATTAGACCCCGATCTGTAAGTACTTTAAAATTTTATTGTAAAAATCTCAACGAACTGCTTTAAATCTGTAACCTACAGGCTGATAATTATGAACTATATGAAAACACGTAAATTAGTTACAAACTACGGCGTGAACACACTTTATTCAACATGCAAACGTCATTCGTATTTAGGTTATGACATGTTCGACATGTCTGCCATTATTGGCGATGATGCTGCGCAGACGAATAGCGAAATTCTGGTTACCCGCTGATGTGTCGGACCTCCTGAGCGGCTACTTTCAATTCAGCAATGGGTTTGGCGCTATTCCTGTACACCTTGTCTTTAATGTAGCCCCACAAAAAGAAGTCGCATGTGTTCAGATCCGGAGAATATGGCGGCCAATCGAGGCCCATGCCTGTGGCCTCTGGGTACACCAGAGCAAGAATGAGGTCCCCAAAGTGCTCCTCCAGGATATCAAATACTCTCCTGCTTCGATGGAGTCGGGCTCCGTCTTGCATGAACCACCTCTTGTCGAAATTAGGGTCACTTTGGTTAATGGGGATGAAATCATCTTCCAAAGCCTTCACGTTCCGTTCGGTAGTCACCGTGTCATCTAGGAATACGTCACCGATTATTCCGTGATTGGATATTGCACACCACACAGTCGCCTGTTGAGGGTGAAGAGACTTCTCGGTTGCGAAATACGGATTCTCAGTCCCCCAAATGCGTCAATTTTGCTTGTTGACGAAATCATCCAAATGAAAGTCGCTATACCGACCTACACTCCTGGAAATGGAAAAAAGAACACAGTGACACCGGTGTGTCAGACCCACCATACTTGCTCCGGACACTGCGAGAGGGCTGTACAAGCAATGATCACACGCACGGCACAGCGGACACACCAGGAACCGCGGTGTTGGCGGTCGAATGGCGCTAGCTGCGCAGCATTTGTGCACCGCCACCGTCAGTGTGAGCCAGTTTGCCGTGGCATACGGAGCTCCATCGCAGTCTTTAACACTGGTAGCATGCCGCGACAGCGTGGACGTGAACCGTATGTGCAGTTGACGGACTTTGAGCGAGGGCGTATAGTGGGCATGCGGGAGGCCGGGTGGACGTACCGCCGAATTGCTCAACACGTGGGGCGTGAGGTCTCCACAGTACATCGATGTTGTCGCCAGTGGTCGGCGGAAGGTGCACGTGCCCGTCGACCTGGGACCGGACCGCAGCGACGCACGGATGCACGCCAAGACCGTAGGATCCTACGCAGTGCCGTAGGGGACCGCACCGCCACTTACCAGCAAATTAGGGACACTGTTGCTCCTGGGATATCGGCGAGGACCATTCGCAACCGTCTCCATGAAGCTGGGCTACGGTCCCGCTTCTGCCTTGGAGCCAATGGTGGTCGTATGCGTGTTTGGCGCCGCGCAGGTGAGCGCCACAATCAGGACTGCATACGACCGAGGCACACAGGGCCAACACCCGGCATCAAGGTGTGGGGAGCGATCTCCTACACTGGCCGTACACCACTGCTGATCGTCGAGGGGACACTGAATAGTGCACGGTACATCCAAACCGTCATCGAACCCATCGTTCTACCATTCCTAGACCGGCAAGGGAACTTGCTGTTCCAACAGGACAATGCACGTCCGCATGTATCCCGTGCCACCCAACGTGCTCTAGAAGGTGTAAGTCAACTACCCTGGCCAGCAAGATCTCCGGATCTGTCCCCCATTGAGGATGTTTGGGACTGGATGAAGCGTCGTCTCACGCGGTCTGCACGTCCAGCACGAACGCTGGTCCAACTGAGGCGCCAGGTGGAAATGGCATGGCAAGCCGTTCCACAGGACTACATCCAGCATCTCTACGATCGTCTCCATGGGAGAATAGCAGCCTGCATTGCTGCGAAAGGTGGATATACACTGTACTAGTGCCGACATTGTGCATGCTCTGTTGCCTGTGTCTATGTGCCTGTGGTTCTGTCAGTGTGATCATGTGATGTATCTGACCCCAGGAATGTGTCAATAAAGTTTCCCCTTCCTGGGACAATGAATTCACGGTGTTCTTATTTCAATTTCCAGGAGTGTATATTCACATTATGTCCTGTTCGCCAATTCTATGGACAGCAGTGCTGGGGAAACACAACCGCTGTTCCATGGCCTTGGGACTTAATGGCTGATGGGTTTGAATTTTGTATGGGAAGAGATGTAGGTCTCCAGAAACAATTTGCCGCAGTGTCTCTCGGTTGGTTCCCACCTGTTGTGCATCTCTTCTGATCGATATCCTAGGACTGGTTTGAAACACAGCTCGTGTCTTCTCGATATTTTCAGGCGTCTTCATCGTTTTTGGACGACTGAAATTGCCAACACTGTCATCACGAACACTACCCGTTCTCTCAAACTTGTAAATCAAGTCCTTGCTTGTTAGCGGACTTGGACCGGTTGTCCTCAGCTTGAACTCTGTCGCAAACTGCCTTTGAGCCGCAGTTGGGCTGTTATTGCTCGCATGGTAGGACTCCACAAGCGCTATAAGCTCAGGCACGCTGTACCGTGACATTCTCACGTGCAAATGGCCGACAACAACAAGCCGTGAGCACATGCGCATAATAATTCCCATCAACCCCGCGACCAAGCATGCAGTTTTCACGTCCTCAGACAAATCTTTCAGACGATTTAATTTCATATAGTTCGACAGTAGTCATCCTGTATGAGAGCAAACGATAACGTGTAGTAGCAAACTAAAAAATGGTGTCATATTTCGGGACACCCACTAAAGACGCCTTGTAATTAAGGTGAAACGCGTCTGGATGCCAAGATAAATAAAAAAACTTAATGTGCAGCATGCAAAGGGCGTCTTTCTTTTGTAATTTATACACCACTGCTGCGAAAATGGCCAACACAAGAAAACTTGTAACATATGTTGTTTATTAATTTGTATCTTTTTTACCCAAAAGCATCCTCTCATACGAGACCAGTGACTGCTGCCCAGTAATGGTTTGGTGGTCACATATCGGGGGCCTCCCCAGGTGGTGGATAAGGGGATGATTGGATAGACAGCTGCCTGGTGGATATCGGGAAATTAAGTTCCCGTGGCTGGATGAAAACCAGTGAAGACGACGTGAACGGCTCAGATAGCAGAAAATGTTATGTAATATTTCAACGAGGTAAGAGGCGGAAGACATCTCAGGGCAAGGAGAACTCGCAGCCTGAGAATGGCGGTCTGCCTACGAATGATAATCCGAAATATTACACATCGGGCTTCAAGACTGTGAGATGGCAGCCCCATCACCATGCTTAATCTACGCAGTGGGCTTCAGATGAAAAACGCTGGTTCACCGAGGCGACCTAAGCAAGTAAAAGATAAACGATTAGGTACCACAAATGTGAATAAAATATTAGTACAGACCCTAAGAGAGACTGTAAACAAAGAAATCCACTTAGATCACAAATTAAGAGATAGCAATTATGTAAATAAACAAAAAAGAAGTCAAGAGACACACTAGATCTCGATTATTATACAGTGATATATAGCGGAGTACCCCAAAATATAAGAGCGACTTCTGGGGTGGCAATCCTAATAAACAAGAAACAGAAGAGAAAAATTATTAATTTCTTATTAACTATCAGTAGATGTGATGAAAATGTACAAATATAGGAATGATAACAATTTCAGAAAATTCGGGGATTTAATCAAGAGAAAGATCTTTTGTGCAAGCAGGTATTCGGCTTACCATTGGTCAACAGAGTTGTTGGACGTTCTGCTAAGGGATACAGTGCCAAATTCTGTGCGAGTGAAGCGTTAGATCGTCAACATCCGAGCTGATTAGTATGCTCCGTCCATAACACT
Organism: Schistocerca americana; assembly: GCF_021461395.2. Taxonomy (NCBI): domain Eukaryota; kingdom Metazoa; phylum Arthropoda; class Insecta; order Orthoptera; family Acrididae; genus Schistocerca; species Schistocerca americana. The sequence continues at coordinate 318,292,321 of NC_060121.1, read as the reverse complement.
CAAAACATTCTCAGTCGGGAAGAGATCTGGTGACGTTGCCGGCCAAGGGAGCGTTTGGGAAGCATGAAGACGAACCATAAAAACTCTCGCTATGTGCGAGTGGGCATTATCTTCCTGAAATGTGGCCCTGGGGTGATTTGACCTGAATGGGTTTAGGATATCCTTGTCGTACCGCTGTGCTGTAAGGGTGCCACGGATAACCACCAAAGGGGTCCTGTTATGAAAAGACATTGGACCCTAGACCATCACTTTTGTTTGTCGAGCCGAATGTTTGGTGACAGGTTGACAGGTCTTCGGCCTAGTATCTCGTTGGCTGGTATAGAATTGTCTCCAGGGATGAGTTCCACTTCGAATTGATTCCCGATGACTAACGAACTCTGGAGATGCTCCGGACGGTGGTGGGATACCAACTTGACTGTCGCCTGTCGCCGGCCGCGGTGGCCGAGCGGTTCTAGGCGCTCTGTCCGGAACCGCGCGACTGCTACGGTCGCAGGTTCGAATCCTGCCTAGGGCATGGGTGTGTGTGATGTCCTTAGGTTAGTTAGGTTTAAGTAGTTCTAAGTTCTAGCGGACTGATGACTCCGAGGTTAAGTCCCATAGTGCTCAGAGCTTTTTTTTTGTCGCCTGTCATATGGCTCGGCAACCACCAGTCGGGGGTGCCATCTCTTTTCACAGCAGAACCTCCTTCGTTCTCAGCCGCGGCATCCTTACAACGTAGCGGTACGTCGATGATGTTCTACGCCCCGTTTCACTGCCCTTCACGGAGAGCTCTCCTAGACTCATATTTCAGAAATATAATGCCCACCTGCACATGGCGAGTTTCTACTCCTTGTCTTCCTGCTTCTCAAATCCTGTCTTGAGCAAGTCCACCGGAACTCTTTCCAACTAAGAACGTTTGGAGCATTAGGAGCAGGGTTCTCCGACGATATCAGGACTCCGTGAGTCAGTGCCAAACTGGCTAATTAACTGCATGAGGGACAGAAGTGGACCAATGCATTATTAACTTGCTCAATTTATGAAGCTCTTTCTCTTGAATAATCACCTATTTTTTCTGAAATTGTAACCAATTGTTTGTATGTAGATGTACATGAGGCTACCGACTGTCGTTACATTTGGATGATTCCTTCGTGGGGCTTTGTTTATTTTTTTTGTGTTTCCAGTTCTTTGTAAATTTTACTCTATTTTGAATTCACTGAAATAACTCCACATACTAACGGTTTATTTTCTTCCCCCGTCTTGGGTACTTCAGTTTTTCTGTCAGGCAGTGTCTATGAACTAACTAAACTAAACTAAAACTAAATTCCTCCCGAACTGACCATGAAGGCCCAAACGTACCGACCGGCCGCCGTGTCATCCTCAGCCAACAGGCGTCACTGGATGCGGATATGGAGGGGCATGTGGTCAGCACACCGCTCTCCCAGCCGTATGCCAGTTTCCGAGACCGGAGCCGCTACTTCTTAATCAAGTAGCTCCTCAGTTTGCCTCATAACGGCTGAGTGCACCCCGCTTGTCAACAGCGCTCGGCAGACCGGATGGTCACCCATCCAAGTGCTAGCCCAGCCCGACGGCGCTTAACTTCGGTGATCTGACGGGAACCGGTGTTACCACTGTGGCAAGGCCATTGGCAGTGTATATAAACTAGTCGTCCCTAATTATGTCTTAGTGTCTGTTCTAGGTAGCTTTTGCTGTAGCTGCAGCAAACGAAATTCGTGAAGCGAAGTTCTTCGAAGAGGGGAAGCATGTTGGGGCATGGACAGAGAACTGCAGCAGCAAGGTAATTCGGGACACTGTGTTCCAATTTCCGTCCTGAAGGCACTCGTCAGACGACACAGTCGACCCTCAAAACGCCTCACGCGTGACGTCAGCGTGTGACAAGACGCTCGTAACGACTCGTTCACGCAGCAGTGCACCAACAGGCAGTGCATTCCAGCGCTGCAAGACAGCCAGACAATAGGTGTACAGGAGCTGAACAAGCTACCAGGCAGATTCTAGCAAGTGAGCGTAACCAGACGACCGTCGTGCTGCTGGATTTTCCAGCAGTCGCTGGACTGCCATCGTCATCATCAGCTCGTCGTTCGTACACCGAGGTCCAGATTTCCTGTCGGCGTTAAGCTGTGCCACAAGACAGTGGCACTATTTGCTCTTGTTTGTGGGAAAAATCAAGAGTTCCCATGAACACGGTCTGTCTTGATGTAGGCACCTTCACCTCCGATGGATTCTTGTTTTCATCAGCCCATCAAACCCAAAAACCCAGGTGGGGGAGTACAGGGCCACCCTGACAGTCGGAAGAACGACTCCCCACTTTTAGATCCATTCAAAGATGTAACAGGAACGCTGGAAGGCGAGAAGTATCCAACAATTCAGTTTGTTGTGTTACATGTGCACAAGCTGGGAATCTGTTATACAAGGCCCGATAATACAGACATACGTTTTGATTACTGTAGACCCAGATTTCCCCTTTAATTCATGCTGCGTGTCCAGCAAACGAAAATTCCACTTAGCTGCAAAATGTCATTTTTAGTTTCACCGGTATTTTCGCAGCATAGTATACCTGACGTATTATCGTCTATTAATTGTAGATACTACGAACACTGAAAGAACACTGTCTCCGTCTCATAGGGAAAAAGTCGAAATTCGGACGTCACACAGAATACCACACAGAAGAGCCAAAGAAACTGGTACACCTGTCTAATATCGTGTAGGGTCCTGCGAGCATACAGAAGTGCCGCAAAAGAACGTCGCATGGACTCGACTAATGTCTGAAGTAATGATGGAGGGAATTGGGAACTTGAATCCCGCAGGGTTGTCCGTAAATGCATAAGAGTACAAGGGGGTGGAGATCTATTCTAAACAGCACGTTGCAAGCCATCCCAGATATGCTCAATGATGTTCAATCTGGGGGTTTTGGTGGCTAGCGAAAGTGTTTAAACTCAGAAGAATGTTCCTGGAGCCACTCTGTAGCAGTTCTAGACCTGTGAGTTGTCGTATTGTCCTGCTGGAATTGCCCAAGTCTGTTGGAAGGCTCAAGGGACATGAATGGATGCAGGTGATCAGACAGAATGCTTACGTGTGTGTCATCTGATAGAGTTGTATCTAGACGTATCAGGGGTCCCATATCACTACGGCTGCACACTCTCCACACCATTACACAGCGTCCAGATACTTGAACAGTCCCCTGCAGACACGCAGGTTCCATGGATTCACGAGGTTGTCTCCACAGGCAAGCCACGGGCGACCGTGGTGGGCTAGAGCGGGAATGAGCGAACAAAACAACCTGTTTGCAGGCGTCTGCTTCCAGCATAAGAAGTCCCATTGGGAGTGACAGAATGAGCAATGATCAACCGCATGAGGATGAAGAAGGGAATGGAAACTACTGCATTAAAGTCACATAACGTGTATCTAGGGGAATTTTTTTTTGAGTCATCAGTCTTCTGACTGGTTTGATGCGGCCCGCCACGAATTTTGCTTCTGTCCAAACCTCTTCATCTCAGAGCAGCAACGTATGTCCTCAATTATCTAGAAGACGTATTCCAATGTCTGTCTTCCTCTATAGTTTTTGCCCTCCATTGCTGCCTCTAATACCATGGAAGTCATTCCCTGATGTCTTAATAGATGTCCTCTCATCCTCTCCCTTCTCCTTGTCACTGCTTTCCACATCTTCCTATCCTCACCGATTCTGCGCGGAACCTCCTCATTCCTTACCTTATCAGTCCACGTAATTTTCAACTTTCGTCTGTAGCACCACATCTCAAATGCTTCGATTCTCTTCTGTTCCGGTTTTCCCACAGTCAATGTTTCCCTGCCCTACAATGCTGCGCTCCAAACGTATATTCTCAGAAATTTCTTCCTCAAATTAAGACCTATGATAGTGGTAGACTTCTCTTGGCCAGAAATGCCTTTTTGCCATTGCTAGTCTGCTTCTGATGTCCTCCTAGCTCCGTCATTGCTTATTTTGCTGCCTAGGTAGCAGAATTCCTTAACTTCATCTACTTCGTGACCATCAATCCTGATGTTAAATATCTCGCTGTTCTCATTTCTGCTGCTTCTCATTACTTTCGTCTTCCTTCGATTTACTCTCAGTCCATAATCTGTTCTCATTAGACTGTCCATTCCATTCAGCAGATCATGTAATTTTTCTTCACCTTCAAAAAAATGGTTCAAATGGCTCTGAGTACTATGCGACTTAACTTCTGAGGTCATCAGTCGCCTAGAACTTAGACCTACTTAAACCTAACTAACCTAAGGACATCACACACATCCACGCCCGAGGCAGGATTCGAACCTGCGACCGTAGCGGTCGCTCGGCTCCAGACTGTAGCGCCTAGACGCGCCTGGCCACTCCGGCCGGCTTCTTCACCTCCACTCAGGATAACAATCTCATCAGCGAGTCGTATCACTGACACCCTTTCATCTTGAATTTTAATTCCACTCCTGAACCTTTCCTTAATTTCCATCATTTTTTCTTCGATGTACAGATCGAACAGTAGGGACGAAAGACTACATCCTTGTCTTACACCCTTTTTAATTCGAGCATTTCCTTCTTGGTAGTCCACTCTTGTTATTCCCTCTTGGCTCTTGTACATACTGTATATTACCTGTCTCTCCCTATAGCTTACGCCTATTTTCCTCAGAATTTCGAACGCCTTGAAACATTTTACATTGCCGAACGCTTTTTCCAGATCGACAAATCCTATGAACGTATCTTGATTTTTCTTTAGTCTTGCTTCCGTTATCGACCACAACGGTAGAATTGCGTCTCTCATGCCTTTACCTTTTCTAAAGCCAAACTGATCGTCGTCTGACAAATCCGGAATTTCCTTTTCCATTCTTCTGTATATTACTCTTGTGAGCAACTCGGACGCATGAGCTGTTACGTTGATTGCGCGATAATTATCGCACTTATCAGCTTTTGAAGTCTTCGGAATTATGTGGATGATGCTTTCCCGAAAGTCAGATGGTGTCTCGCCAGACTCATAAATCCTACACACCAACGTGAATAGTCGTTTTGTTGTCACTTCACCCAATGACCTTAGAAGTTCTGATGAAATGTTGTTTAACCCTTCTGCCTTATTTGATCTTAAGTCCTCCAAAGCTCTCTTAAATTCTGATTCTAATACTGGCTCCCCTACCTCTTCTAACTCGATTTCTGTTTCTTCTTCTAATACATCAGGCAAATCTGCCCCCTCATAGAGGCCTTCATTGTACTCCTTCCACCTGCCCCCTGTCTCCTCTGCTTTTAACGATAGAATGCCTGTTGCATTCTTAATGTTACCACCCTTGCTTTTTATTTTACCCAAGGCTGTTTTGTCTTTCCTATACGCTGAGTCAGTGCTTCCGACTATCATTACTTTTTCGATTTCTTCACATTTTTCATGCAGCCATTTCGTTTTAGTTGCCCTGCACTTCCTGTTTATTTCATTCTTCAGTGAACTGTATTTCTCTATTGCTGAATTTCTCTGACATTTTTGTACTTCCTTCTTTCATCGATCAGCTGAAGTATATCTTCTGTCACCCATGGGTTCTTCGCTGTTACCTTCTTTGTCTCTATGGTTTTCTTTCCAAGTTCTGTGATTGCCCTTTTTAGAGACGTCCATTCCTCTTCAACTGTACTGCCTACTGGACTATTGTTTATTGCTGTATCTACAGCCTTAGCGAACTTCAAACGTCTCTCGACATTCCTTAGTACTTCCGTATCCCACTTCTTTGCGTATCGATTCAAATTCAAATAGCTCAGAGCACAATGGGACTTAACATCTAAGGTCATCAGTTCCCTAGAACTTAGAACTACTTAAACCTAACTAACCTAAGGACATCACACACATCCATGCCCGAGGCAGGATTCGAACCTGCGACCGTAGCGGTCGCGCGGTTCCAGACTGAAGCGCGTAGAACCGCTCGGCCACACCGGCCGGCGCGTATTGATTCTTCCTGAGCAATCTATTAAGCTTCAGACTACTCTTCATCACTACTAAATTGTAATCTGAGTCTATATATGCTCGTGGGTACGCCTTACAATCCAAATCTGATTTCGGAATCTCTGTCCGACCATGATGTAATCGAACTGAAATCATCCTGTATCACCCGGCCTTTTCCAAGTATGCCTTCTCCTCTTGTGATTCCTGAACAGAGTATTCGCTATTACTAGCTGAACTTTATTACAGAACTTAATTAGTCTTTCTCCTCTCTCATTCCTTGTCCCAAGTCCGTATTCTCTTGCAACCTTTTCTTCTACTCCTTCCCTACGATTGTATTCCAGTCCCCCATAACTATACGATTTTCACCTCCCTTTGCATGTTGTATTATCCTTTCAGCACCCTCGTATACTTTCTCCATCTCTTCATCTTCAGCTTGCGACGTCGGCATGTGTACATGCACTATCGTTGTCGGTGTTGGTTTGCTGTCGATTATGATAAGAATAATCCTATCACAGAAGTGTTCGTAGTAACACACACTCTGCCCCACCTTCCTATTTATAACGAATCTTACTCCGCTTATACCATGTGGCCCGTAATTAAAAAAGTGTCATGACAAGCTCTCCATTGACAAAAGATTAAATAACTGATGAAATGATAACTTTTTACGAGCCGGAATGTCAGAAGTTCGAATGAGGTAGGGGAGCTATAAAATCTGAAAAAGGAAATGCTAAGGCTCATTCTAGATGTAGTGTGTGTCAGTGAAGTAAAATGGAAAGAAGACAAGGATATCTGTTCACATGAGTATAGGCTAATATCAACAGCAGCAATAAATGATACAACGGGAATAACAACGACTGTTATGAACAGGAAGGTAGGTCAGAGTGTCACTTACTGTGAACGGTTCAGTGATAGGGTTGTTCTCATCAGAATCGACTCCAAACCAACACTGACAACGAAGTTTCAGGTACACAAGCCGACGTCGCAAGCAGGAAAGGAAGAGATAGAGAAAGAACATGTGAAGACTGAACAGTAATCCATTACGTGGAGATGAAAATCTAATAGACGTGGGGGACTAGAATGCCGTTGTGAAGGAAGGGGTAGAAGAAAGGGTCATAGCAGAATACGAACGAGAGAGATGAGAGACTAATAGACTTCTGCAATAATTTTCAGCTAGTAATAGCGAATACTCTGTTCAAGAATTACAATGCGAGGAGGTATACTTGGAAAGGCCGGAAGATACGGGAAGATTTTGGTTGGATTACTTAATAGTCAGGCAGAGATCTCAAAAGTAGATACTGGATTGTAAGGCGTACAAACGAGCAGATATAGAGTCGGATCACACAATTTAAAACTGATGAAGAGTAGGCTGAAGTTTAAGAGAGCAGTCAGGAAGAATCAATGCGCAAGAAAGTGGGATATGGAAGTACCAAGGAATGAAAATATGAAAGAAGGAAATTAAGGATAACGGAAATACAAGCCGCTGATTAATGAATCAAATAGGAAGCGCAGGGACGCTAAGACGAAATGGCTGCATGAAAATTGTGAAGAAATCGAAAAAGAAATGATTATCAGAAGGACTGTGTCAGCATAGAAAAAAGTCAAAACAACCTACGGTGAAATTAAAGACATGGGCACTAACATTAAGAGTGCAACGTGAAATCCACTCTTAAATGCGGAGGAGAGAGCGGATAGATGGAAAGAGTACGTTATAGGCCTCTATGAGGGGGAGAACGTGTATGATGACGTGTTAGATGAAGAAAAAGTAGTCGATAGCGAACATCTACATCTACATGGATACTCTGCAAATCACATTTAAGTGCCTGGCAGACGGTTCATCGAACCACCTCACAATTCTCTATTATTCCAATCTCGTATAGCGCGTGGAAAGAATGAACACCTATATCTTTCCGTACGAGCTCTGATTTCACTTATTTTATCTTGGGGATCGTTCCTCCCTCTGTAAGTCGGTGTCAACAAAATATTTTCGCATTCGGAGGAGAAAGTTGGTGATTGGAATTTCGTGAGAAGATTCCGTCGCAACGAAAAACGCCTTTCTTTTAATGATGTCCATCCCAAATCCTGTATCATTTCTGTGACACTCTCCTCCAATTTCGCAATAATACAAAACGTGCTGTCTTTCTTTGATCTTTCTCGATGTACTCCGTCAGTCCTATCTGGTAAGGATCCCACTCCGCGCAGCGGTATTCTAAGAGAGGACGGACAAGCGTAGTGTAGGCAGTCTCCTTAGTAGGTCTGTTACATCTTCTAAGTGTCCTGCCAATAAAACGCAGCCTTTGGTTAGCCTTCCTCACAACAGTTTCTATGTGTTCCTTCCAATTTAAGCTCTAATTGTAATACCTAGGTATTTAGTTGAATTTACGGCTTTCAGATTAGAATGATTTATCGTGTAACCGAAGTTTAACGAGCTCCTTTTAGGACTCATGTGGATGACCTCACACTTTTCGTTATTCAGGGTCAAATGGTTCAAATGGCTCTGAGCACTATGGGACAACATCTGTGGTCATCAGTCCGCTAGAATTTAGAACTACTTAAACCTAACTAACCTAAGGGCATCACACACATCCATGCCCGAGGCAGGATTCGAACCTGCAACCGTAACGGTCACGCGGTTCCAGACTGAAGCGCCTAGAACCGCAAGGCCACACCGGCCGGCTATTCAGGGTCAATTGCCACTTTTCGCTCCATCCAGATATTTTTTCTAAATCGTTTTGGAATTTGTTTTGGTCTTCTGATGACTTTATTAGTCGATAAACGACAGCGTCATCTGCAAACAACTGAAGACGGCTGCTTATATTGTCTCCTAAATCGTCGATATAGATAAGGAACAGCAAAGGGCCTGTAACACTACCTTGGGGAAAGTCAGAAATCCTTCTGTTTTACTCGATGACTTTCCGTCAATTACTACGAACTGTGACCTCTCTGACAGGAAATCACAGATCCAGTGACATAAATGAGACGAGATTCCACAAGCGCGCAATTTCGATACGAGCCGCTTGTGTGGTACCGTGTCAAAAGCCTTCCGGAAATCCAGAAATACGGAATCGATCTGAAATCCCTTGTCAATAGCACTAAGCACTTTATTTGAATAAAGAGCTAGTTGTGTTTCACAAGAAGGTGTTTTCTAAACCCATGTTGACTATGTGTCAATAGACCGTTTCCTTCGAGATAATTCATTGTATTCGAACACAATATACAGGGTGTTACAAAAAGGTACGGCCAAACTTTCAGGAAACATTCCTCAGACACAAAGAAAGAAAATATGTTATGTGGACATGTGTCCGGAAACGCTTACTTTACCATGTTAGAGCTCATTTTATTACTTCAAATCACATTAACCATTGAATGGAAACACACAGCAACAGAACGTGCACTGAAATTAGAATTGACACATTGTTGGATGAACCATTCACAGAAGTGTACCCGTGAAGGCCAATCAGCTGCTGATAGTGGCTGCACACGCTGTACATGGTACGGAAACAACTGGTTCTCCCGTAGCACTCTCCATAGAGTGAAGTGGTCAACGTTACCTTGTACAGCAGCAATTTCTCTGACGCTGACATTAGGGTTATTGTCAACTGCACGAAGAATTGCCTCGTCCATTGCAGATGTCCTCGTCGTTCTAGGTCTTCCCCAGTCGCGAGTCATAGGCTGGAATGTTCCGTGCTCCCTAAGACGCCGATCAATTGCTTCGAACGTCTTCCTGTCGGGACACCCTCGTTCTGGAAATCTGTCTCGATACAAACGTACCGCGCCACGGCTATTGCCCCGTGCTAATCCATACATCAAATGGGCATCTGCCAACTCCGCATTTGTAAACATTGCACTGACTGCAAAACCCCGTTCGTGATGAACAATAACCTGTTGATGCTACGTACTGATGTGCTTGATGCTAGTACTGCAGAGCAATGAGTCGCATATCAACACAAGCACCGAAGTCAACATTACCTTCCTTCAATTGGGCCAACTTGCGGTGAATCGAGGAAGTACAGTACATACTGACGAAACTAAATTGAGCTCTAACATGGAAATTAAGCGTTTCCGGACACATGTCCACATAACATCTTTTCTTTATTTGCGTGTGAGAAATGTTTCATGAAAGTTTGGCCGTACCTTTTTGTAACACCCTGTATGTTCTAAAATCCTGTTGCATATCGACGTTAACGATATGGGCCTGTAATTTATGGTATTACTACTACTACTACTACCTTTCTTGAATATTGGTGTGACCTGTGCAGCTTTCCAGTCTTTGGATACGGATCTTTCGTCGAGCGAACGGTTTATATGATTGTTAAGTATGGAGCTAATGCATCAGCATACTCCGAAAGGAACCTAATTGGTATACAGTATGGACCAGAAGACTTGCCTTTATTAAGTGATTTAAGTTGCTTCACTACTTCGTGGATATTCACTTCTACGTTACTCATGTTGGTAGCTGTTCTCGATTTGAATTCTGGATGTAAGCTTAAATAACTTAAAAGGGACTGATAACGTTCCATCGGTATCTCTAAGTCACTGAAGGAAGTGGCACAGAAATGACTATTCACTTTAGTGTCTATGAGACTGGCGATATACCATCAGACTTTCGGAAAAATATCATCCACACAATTTTGAAAACTGCAAGATCTAAAAAGTGCGAGAATTATTGCACAATCATCTTAACAGCTTATGCATCCGAGTTGCTGCCAAAAATGATACGGAGATGAATCGAAAAGATAATTGAGGTTGTATTATATGACGATCTAGTTGCCTAATCCGATGGGACCAATGACCTCGATGTTTATCCCCTCCCCCTATTCAACCAACCAACCAACCAAACGTGGAGTTATGGTCTGGGTTGCGCCCTCGTATGACAGCAGGAACACACTTGTCGCCATCCCACAGACCCTGGCTAAAAATTTCAATGTCAGTCTGGTGATTCGCCATGTTGTGCTGCCATTAATGAACAGTATTCCAGGGGTCGTTTGCCAACAGGATAACGCTCCCCCACTTACTACTATTGTAACGCAATATCCTCCACAGAGTAATTATCAATGTCAAGAAAATTCAGCAACAGCAATGTAACTTAAAGCTCTCCGTCTTCAGGCCACATGTGGCCCATCGGGACCATCCGACAGCCGTGTAATCCTCAGTTAAGGATGCGGGTAGGAGGGGCGTGTGGTCAGAACACCGCTCTCCCGCTCGTTATGATGGTTTTCTTTGACCGGAGCCGCTACTATTCAGTCGAGTAGCTCCTCGATTAGCATCACGAGGCTGAGTGCACTCGGAAAAATGTCAACAGCGCATGGCGGCCCGGATGGTCACCCATCCATGTGCAGGCCACGCCCGACAGCGCTTAACTTTGGTGATCTGACGGGAACCGGTGTATCCACTGCGGCAAGGCCGTTGCCAAATGAACTTACGACATCATTTCATTTTACTGTGAAGGCTACCAGTTTGAGCCTACACCATAAAATACAGTAATATTTTAAGTTACACGGCTGTTGGTGAATTTCATTGACATTGACAATTACTTAACCAGCCGATGTCCCCTGTCCATAATGGACCAATAAAGATTATTCCACAGAGTGTCGGCATGTTGCCTAGGCCTGCTCGATCACTAGATCTGTCACCTATCGAGCACGTATGGAGCATCGTCGGATGGCAAATCGAGTGTCATCCACAAACAACATTAATCACCCCTGTATCTCGACCAAAAAGTAATAGGCATTAACTCCATCGCACAAACTGATATCCGACACCTGTCAAACACAATGCATGCATTTTGCATGCGTATATTCAACATTCTGGCTGGTACACCGCTTATTAATCCACCAGCATTTCACATTTGCAATGGCTAATCGCGTGTTTACGTTAACCTTGTAAGTGCTCTGCTTCTGTGTTGGCAGCGCTGTGTAGCGCTTTGCATTGAATCGCTGACTGCGCTTTCCTTGTAAGAGACTTTGTGCCTGGTTGGACTCGTTGTTGTAAGTTAATCGCCAGTAGTGTTGGGCAGTTGGACGTTAGTCGCGAGCAGCATGGAAGTACTGTTGGGCAGTTGGAGGTGAACAGCCAGCAGTGATGGATGTTAAATGGAAGAAGTTAGCATTGATGGAGTGTAGAGGTCTGAGGTGTTAGCGTAGGCTAACGATTAACGATCTGGAAGTATCCGACTTTGAAAATTATTCATGATTATATGTCTTTGTACTGGATGTCAATGACGATTTATATTCGTGTTTGAACTGGATGTCACACTATTAAGGTAAAAAAATACATTATTTGGTTTGCGACAAAATATTTGCTTTGCTAACCACATGCCTATTAGTAGTTAGTGGCTTTAGTAGTTAGAATCTTTTATTTTGCTGGCAGTATTGACGCTCGCTGTATTGCAGCAGTCCACGTAATGAAGATTTTTGTGAGGTAAGTGCTTAATGAAATGTATAGGCTATTGTTAAGATTTCTTTTTAGTCAGGACCATTATTTGAAGTCAGGTTGTAATTTTTTTGAGCAGTCAAGTTGCGTTGCGTTAGAATATTGTGGGTCAGTGTTGACATGAAAAGAAAAAGTAAAGAGAAAGTCGGCTCAGTACGTCGAATTTTATTCAGCTGTTTCAGAACCAAATAACGTAGAACTTTCATCTTCTCAGTCATTCAGCAATTGAAGTACAGATTCACACATTTTAATAAATAAGTTCCAACCTGCGATCTTTAACGTTAATCACTTAAATACGCTACCTAGACAAAGGAATTCCAGAAATTTCTTGATTCTACATTAATTATTTTTTGGTGTTGCGATTGTTTTTCCGCGAGTGTAGTTTCCGGGCTAGTTTTATTTTGTGAACCCTGTTCAACGAAACGAGGAGAAAGAAATCTGATACCGGCTGTCTGAGTCGAGAGAACGTAATTAGAAACGTGGGGCTCTCAGCCTTTCACTACTGCGGTAGCCAGGAAAGTGGCACGTTCGTGGATTTAGCACCTGTCGGCCGGCGGTCCCAATATGCCTCCCGTCTCGACGGAGTCGACAGGTCCCAAACACTTGAGAACTGTTTAACGCCGAAACACACACATCGAGCCGCACTGACTCGTCATTCTGCTGCCCATTCGGCCGGGGAACAACTGTTGTAAATAACAAGCGGGGAAAATTTGTCTCGGGGTTTAGGGTCTCCGGGGGCGTTTTTTCCTGTCGCACTGGCACTCGAGAAATGGTGGCGAGGAAAGATATAGAGGTTAGTGCGTCTGCGGGCACGAACAGCCGAAATCGGGGAGGAGTAATAGAACGCGGCGGAGCGGGGACGGGCACTATTCTGGGTGGGGACTTTCTCGGCGACCATCTGTTAGCGCATGTCTCTCGGAACCCGAGAGCAGAGCTGCAAAGAGAGCACACTCACACCGCTGTTAATAATGTCGCGCTAAGTTTTCTTTCATAGCACACCGGGAGAGGGATGGTCCCGTCTATCGGCGGCAGTCCACTTCCGAACAGCGTGGCAGACAATTCCTTACTCATTTCATCAGCAAATCAATCTAATCCCGGAAGGCTGTTCCTTTCTTTTCAGCCAGATTCAGGCTGGCTGGAGACAAGGGGGCAGCACGGGTAGAATATGTTGACACCCTCCCCCCTTCCTCCCTTCACTGTGAGGGCCTCTCACATGGACATGGTGCTAGGTTGCTTTTTTTTAATTTTCTTTTTTTTTTTTTACAATCGTATTGACCAACTAGGGTCACATTAACAACTTCAGTTCCTCTTCCTCTTTTGTTGTTCTTTCCTATTTATCCAGTATTCCTTCATTTTCTCCCTATGAAATCTCTTCCTTTCTTCTGTCCATGTTGTTCCCGATTTTTTATTTCTTCTGCTTTGAAAGCATTCCAAATTTAGTATTTTGTTTTTAAAACGGGTTCTTTCTGCTATTTCTGATTCTTTGATGTTGTTTCTTTCTAGATCTTTTCTTACTTCTGTAATCCATGCTATTGTCGATTCTTCTTCCAGAAATATAGGAGTCTATTTCCATCCATTCGGTAGAGATGTCCAAAAAAGGTTAATCTTCGGCTGGCCATTACTTCAGATATTTTCTCTATACGCCGGCCGCAGTGGCCGAGCGGTTCTAGGCGCTACAGTCTGGAACCGCGCTACCACTACGGTCGCAGGTTCGAATCCTGCCTCGGGCATGGTTCAAATGGTTCAAATGGCTCTGAGCACTATGGGACTTAACATCTGTGGACATCAGTCCCCTAGAACGCAGAACTACTTAAATCTAACTAATCTAAGGACATCACACACATCCATGCCCGAGGCAGGATTCGAACCTGCGACCGTAGCAGCCGTGCGGTTCCGGACTGCGCGCCTAGAACCGCTAGACCACCGCGGCCGGCGCCTCGGGCATGGATGTGTGTGATGTCGTTAGGTTAGTTATGTTTAATTAGCTCCAAGTTCTAGGGCACTGATGATCTCAGATGTTAAGTCCCATAGTGCTCAGAGCCATTTGAACCATTTGAACCATTTTCTCTATATTTTTGTAGATCTCATCATTACTTCTTATTTTCCAACCATCTGCAGTTTTCATTGCGCCCATTATTTTTCTAATAATCCTACTTTCCAGTACCTCTAGTTTGTCCATTGTTTGGCATTCAGATGCATATAAACATTCCGGTCGTCCCACTGTGGGGTAGTGTTGTAGTTTTGTTTTTCTAGATAAACATTTCTTGTTGTAAATATTTTTGGTCAAACCATATACTCTTTCCATTTTGTTAATTCTTACATATATTGCAGATTTTTCTAGTCCATTCTGTTGTATAGTTTCTCCAAGATATTTAAATTTATTTACTCGCTCTATTTTACCTATTTGTGTTTCTATGTATTTTGGTGCATTTTTTATATTTGTCATGAATTTAGTTTTTTCAGCTGAAATTTTGAGACCAGTTCTGTTTGCTGATTTTTCCAGGATGTTTATTTGAGTAATTTCTTCTGTCAGGTTTTCTGAAAGTATTGCGAAATCATCCGCAAAAGCCAAGCAGTTTAATTTTTTTATTATTTTTTATTTTCTCTCTGAAAATAAAACTTGGTAGACATACACTATGCGATTAAAAGTATCTGGACACCCCCAAAAACATACGTTTTTCATATCAGGTGCATTGTGCTGCCACCTACTGCCAGCTACTCCCATATCAACTACCTCAGTAGTCATTAGGCATTGTGAGAGAGCACAGTGGGGCGCTCCGCGGACTTCACGGACTTCGAATGTGGTCAGGAGACGGAGTGTCACTTGTGTCATACGCCTGTACACGAGATTTCCACACTCCTAAACATCCCTAGGTCCACTGTTTCCGACGTGATTGTGAAGTGGAAACGTGAAGGGACGCGTACAGCACAAAAGCGTACAGGCGGACCTTGTCTGTTGACTGACAGAGACCGCCGACAGTTGAAGGTCGTGATGTATAACAGGCAGATACCTATCCAGACCATCACACAGGAATTCGAAGCTGCATCAGGATCCACTGCAAGTACTATGACAGTTAGGTGAGACGTGAGAAAACTTGTATTTCATGGTCGAGCGGCTGCTCATAAGCCACACATCACGCCGGTAAATGCCAAACGACACCTCGCTTCGTGTAAGGACCGTAAACATTGGACGATTGAACAGTATAAAAACGTTGTGTGGAATGACGAATCACGGTACACATTGTGGCTATCCGATGGCAGGGTGTGGTTATGGCGAATACCCGAAGAAGTCATCTGCCAGGGTGTGTGGTGCCAACAGGAAAACTCGGAGTCGGTGGTGTTATGGTGCGAGGTATTTTTCATGCATAGGGCTTCCACTCCTTGTTGTTTTGCGTGCACTATCACAGCACAGGCCTACATTGATGCTTGAAGACCTTGTTGATTCCCACTGTTGAAGAGCAATTCGGGGATGGCGACTGCATTTTTCAACACGATCTAGCACCTGTTCATAAAGCACTGCCTGTGGCGGAGTGGTTTCACGTCCCTGTAATGGATTGTCCTGCACAGAGTCCTAGCCTGAATCTTGTAGGTCATCTTTGGGATGTTTCGGGACGCCGACTTCGTGCCAGGCCTCACCTACCGACATCGATACCTCTCGTTAGTGCAGCACTCCGTGAAGAATGGGCTGCCAATCCCCTAGAAAACTTCCAGCACCTGACTGGACGTATGCCAGCGAGAGTGGAAGCTGTCATCAAGGCCAAGGGTGGGCTAACATCTTACTGAATTCCAGCATTACTTATGGAGGACGCCACGAACTTGTAAGTAATTTTCAGCCGGGTGTGCGATACTTTTGATCACATAGTGTAAATCCACAATCTGACTCAAAAGAAAACAGTTTTTACCTTGACGATTAAAAGAAATGTGTGGCATTTTTACAAATTAAGCTCTATAACTTGGAAGCCTCTGCCACTTGCACTGAGCGCTCCAATATATTGGCGAAATATACGGGGGTCAGGATCGTTGTCACACCAGACTACATAGTGGCCAAGGAGCTATACGATCGAATTAGTCTTCGTCCAAGGGAAAACGGAAGATTCGGGACACAGAAGAGTTCAAAAGAGAAAGCAGCTCCAGCTGATCGGGTAAGGAAAGCCAGTGTTCTCGTCCGCAAAGAGACACGCCTATGTAGTAATGTATCAAGTTGATGACATGTGTCGCAAAGACCAGTCGGACGAAGACAATGCAATGGAGGCGTTCGCTGGTTGGTATCAGATCGTGAATGGCCCTATACCACGATGAGGCAACTTCCGTCTGGAGGGTAGAAAGACTAACATGAATTCACATTGTTTCCCAAGATATCAATGGCGCGGCCATTTAATCTGGGGAGAGGGATGATTGTACCCCCAAACGAGAAAGAAAAAAATCTGGTGTTAAGGTGTGTCATTCACATAATTTCGGCTCTCAGAAAACTTCTTATAATAAAAAATTCACGCATATGCAACAATTTAGAGTTGATCATCCGAACATCGGCAGTGGAATCACATTGGCCGGTCGAAGATATGCAAATAAGCAAGATGTAATAGAATGACCAGTTCGAGCACATGTCAAAACGATAGACCTTACAAACAATATCGAAGCCTTCAGTTTGATACGGGGCCTCGCAACAACATCTTTCCAAAGGATAATTGAACAAATGCATCAATTTTCTCGCCGTCATCGCAGGGAGCGGGAATATTTGTGCTGAAAATGTACGAATCCAAGATCCGCACTTCGTGAAGAAGACTGAAGGAACGACGTTCCACGTTAATTTCCAAAGATTTGTGGCCAGCAACCACCATTGCCCATGGAATGACAACTTAATGAAAACTCCACAATGGTAACAGGGTACATTTCTGTTCATTAATGCGGGCCCCGGAGGGAGAGAACAAAAGGAATCAAAATCGTTCAAATGGCTCTGAGCACTGTGGGACTTAACATCTCAGGTCATCAGCCCCCTAGAACTTAGAACTACTTAAACCCAACTAACCTATGGATAGCACACACATCCATGCCCGAGGCAGGATGCGAACCTGCGACCGTAGCAGTCGCGCAGTTTCTGACTGAAGCTCCTAGAACCGCTCGGCCACCGTGGCCGGCCAAAAGGAATCCAATGTGTTCTTGAACAAGGATATGTCATCGATATGACGTAGCAATCATCCGCGTAGGCTTGTTCCGTGAAGGTTTCTCCTAATATTTTCCAGCCGCATAATTGATGAGCAATACGGTGAAGCAAAGATTCTAGGGACAAGACAAAAAGCGACGTGGAGAGGGGGCTTACCCGCGGTAACCCCCGTCAGATGATGATGTGAGGAGTACGTAGTCCATTCACTATGAGAGATGCTTGAATACCAGTAAAAATATTGGATAATACCTGACAGCCAGTATAATTGAGGCCGGTCGCTTTGAGCACCTGCATCAAGAAATCGCGACTGACCCGGTCAAATGTATTATTCAAGTCAATAAAAAGTAAATCTGTGGAGAAAGAAGTCGCTGAGCCATAGAGTCCTGCCATTCGACTAAGGAAGTCAAAATCGCGCGTCCAGGCTTAGTGCTTTGGTGAACAGCAATAATTTTCTCTAGTAGTATCGACAAAAGGCTGTTAACCGCTGTTAACCGCTCGGGCGACATTTTGTTATCGAAAGTGATCGGGCGGAATTTCTCAGTGTCTGGACGTCCGGTTTTCTTCGGAGTTAGAACGGTTTTACCACCCTTGAAAGGATCAGGAATTAAACTCCCCGGGTCATCTCATTCAGCAGTGCCTTAACGGTATCACTTTTGCGATGGTGAACCAACAATAAGACGATATATATATCATCGCGAGTAACGTCACTTAGAAATTCATCATTTAATGCGAGAGTAAACACGCAATCCAGGAGCGAAATAAATTTTTCAGGGACTATCGAACCAGTAGCAATCATAAAGATCTGTAAAGTAATTATAGATCTCTCTGGAAATGTCACGTTGGGACGTCAGCATATGACCATCGGCGTGAATGCTCTTTTTCGACGCATCCACAACTGGATAAGGTGATATATGGAAATCAGATCATCCTCTAGGAATGAGCGGAATTTTGATCGCATCCCGAGTCCTTGTGTTTGTTGTTTCTTTTCCTGAAGAAGCTTCGTCTTAACATGGCAATCAGCCATAATCAGTAAGAGAGCTTGACTGACCATAAAGTTTCCGCAAGACGGAATAATAAAATTCATGGGTCTGATGGCGATCTCTCGCACTCTCAGAGCTGTAACGCATTAATGCTTCCCGGAACAATGGTTTTGCATGCCCTGACCACCATTCCGTAAGAGGAAGACAACGGCCCTGCTAACGCAAGCTACTCGCCTTATTTACTGGTTACGGCATATGATTTAAGGCTACAGCTACGGCACAGTGTACAGTGAAAGGAGTGGCTCACGTCTTTCACTAATAGTCCGCCCCTGGTAGCTGAGTGGTCAGCGCGACGGAATGTCATACCTAACGGCCCAGGTTAGATTCCCGGCTGGGTCGGAGATTTTCTCCGCTCAGGGACTGGGTGTTGTGTTGTCCTCATCATCATTTCATCCCCATCGACACGCAAGTCGCCGAAGTGGCGTCAACTCCAAAGACTTGCACCCGACGAACGGTCTACCCGACGGGAAGCCCTAGTCACACGGCATTTCCATTTCCATTTTCGCTAATAGTTGTACACAAAATCAGAAACATAAAAGCGATCGACTCTGCTGCTGGAAGTAGCTGTAAAATGGTTTAACCTGTCGAGAGAAGACTAGTGACGGATCCACGCATCACGTGTTTGCGAAGAACGCACCATATCGCCTAGTTCCTAACTGAAATTAAAATTTGGCGGCTGACCCACAAGATGAAAAACAAAATCTCCGCCTGATAGAAGTTTCTATATCCTCTTTATAAAACGATCTGTGGAAGGGTGAGATCTTGAAGAGACATAAAGAAGAATTAAAGTAAAGAGGAGGTCAACTTAAACACTTTTCAGCCGTTAAATTTCCAGCCTTATTTTATTCGGCAACCAGTTTCAGCGTTTCACTACGCCATCCTCAGGCCCCTGACCGACGTGTTGGAAGAATTTATCTCGGCTGTGATCAGATTCTTCCACACGTCGGTCAGGGGTCTGAGGATGGCGTAGTGAAACGCTGAAACTGGTTGCCGAATAAAATAAGGCTGGAAATTTAACGGCTGAAAAGTGTTTAATTTCACATTCTCTATCGAACAGCCGAGACCCACAACAATCTCTAAAAAGATGGACATACAGCGAATTAAAGTAAGGTCACAAAAAGTGCAGCCAATTTCTCGGTCGTTTTCGAGAGCTTCGAAATCAGTCGGTGATATTCCTTCTCCGTAAAATAACGCAGTACCAAAATATAGTTCAGCAGCCACATTAAAGAAAGTAGAAAAGCTGGGAATAGAAAACTAGATGGAATCTAGTGACCCAACGTGTGAAGCGGGAATACCCCTAAGACCATGAGTGGAGTTACGAAGTGTTACACCCAGATATTTGTATGAGTTGACCGTTTCTAGTTTTGACTCTTTGATATTACGTGTTCCCATTTGTAAAGGGCTCAATTTTACATTTCTAAACATTTAAAGCAAGCTGCCAATATTTGCACCACTTTGAAATCTTATCAAGATCTGACTGAGTATCTGCGCAGCTTTTTTTTTTTTCGGGCAGTACTTCATTATAGACGACTGCATCATCTGAAAGAAGTCAGAGTTTACTATTAATGCTGTCTGCAAAGGTTCACCTGCTTAACTGAGTGGTAATGTGTAATGTGCTTACGTACTATGCAGCGGATCCGGGTTCGATTCCCGTAGACTGGGTATTGTGTGATCCTCATCATTATCTCATTATCACTGAAGCGCAGGTCGCCCAATGTGGCGTCACGTGGAATAAGACTTGCACGCGGCGGACGACCTTTCGCGGACGGGATCTCCCGACCAACTATGCCACACGATCATTTCATTTCATTACCTGCAAAGTCATTAATACACTACATGTACAGAAAGTGTCCGAACACACTTCCCTGGGGCACGCCCAAAGCTACTTTCGCATCTGTCTATGCTGCTCCCTCCCTAACATGAAGTCGTCAATGCAGTTACAAATTTCGCTTGATACCCCATAATTTTGATAGTAAGCGATAGTAGTGAGTCAAATGCTTTTCGTAAATCGAGAAGTATTTCATCTACCTGACTGCCTTGATCCATGGCTTTCAGTATGTCTGATGGTATGTCTCCAGACGGATATATTTACAAAGCGACTTGAATAATCGTTAGTGTCCACTTACCCCAATGATTTTAGAAATTCTGAGGGAAAATTATCAGTGCCTTCCACCTTATCGATTACAAATCCGAGGCCGTGTTAACTCCAGCTTTAATATCGGATCATCTACTCACGTGTCTTCCATATCGACTCCCATTTTTTGTGTTATCACGCTAGGGGACAGTTACTCCCTCTTTTAGAGACCTTCATGGTACTCTTTCCTCATATCCTCTCTCTCCTCTGCTTCAAACAGTGTAATTCCTCCTGAACTCCCATCATTGGGTCAATTACTTTTGGTGAAGTTTGTATCGACTTTTCATGATGCTAAATCTGTCCTTCCGACGATCATTTCTTTCAGCTTCTTTGCAATTTTTCCTGCAGCCATTTCGTCTAGACTTCTTTGCTTTTCCTCTTTACTTCACTCATAGGCGACTTAGGTTACTGTATTCTTCTCTTTTCTTCAACATTTTTGTACTTCCTTCTTTCGTACATCAGTTTATTTCTTCTGTTGCTGAAGATTTCTTCGCAGGTAGCTATATTTGAGTAGATTATCAAGGAGAGTTGTGGGCGAGATAACGATGTCATCACATCCAGTGTCAGGTTGCGCACTTCGGTTTCTCGGTAATCTCCACTCTTCTCCTACCAGCGAATCACTGGAAATTGTTCAAGGTCACCCAGGAGAACCCCAGAGCCCTCCTCCCTTACCCTTACCACCCTGGCCCTGTGGACAAAAAAGATTGAAACATCCCCTCTCTATCTTCATCTTTTATAACTGGGGCACTTGAGTGGAAGGGATTTTGCAGCAGGGCATACAGGGAGACAAAGAGGCTGCATCTATTTGTTAACAACAAAATATATTAAATAACACCACTTGAGTTATAGGCTATGGCTATTTGTTAATAACAATTTAATATTATGTGATTTTCATCATGAGAGGCACCAGCAGTGGCAATATACAGGCAGATATGTAATTACTCTCATTACCCCGTTTTTTCCATAAGTTTTTACAATTTTTCGTATTTTTTGCATATTTTCCAAAATTTTACTTTTTTACATTTTTTTTTCTTTTATAACTGGGACACTTGAGTGAGAGAGGTCCACTCTGGAGTTGAGCATCATAAGGAAGATAAGGCCACATGTATCTGATGATAACGAAATATATTAAGTCCTGTCAATTGAGTTCTATTGAAATAATAACAATTTAATAATACATCATACAGGTAACCTCCACGGTACAATGGGGTATATATATCGTAGGGGAACAAAAAGATTGGACTGAGGACATAGGATGCAACTTCTACTCTACGATTAAGAGATGAGACTGTCACAGGAGAGGAACTCTTGGTAGTATGCATCAAACTAGTCAGATGACTGACAGACTAAAGAAGAAAATAAAAAGTGAGAAGAGAGGGTTCCTTTGCTTTCAGCTACCTAGTTTCTGCTTCGGATTTGTGTTAGGTTAGCGAATTAAACAGTCATATATTCTTGTACATAATCGTTATTGATATCTATATTACACACAGAAAACAACCCTTTCTTTATGTTTGTTTGGTGTAGTTTCAATAGCATCCAGCTTACTTTTTAACTCATAATTTAAATCGACATTGGAAACTGCCAGTTCTTTCTCCGTCCAGTAATTTGACAGGTTCAAAGAAGTTATGTTCTTGAATTCTAATACATATCCAATTCATCTTCTCTAAAATACCTGTCTTATGCCTTTAACAATTAATTACATTAATGTCTGCAAATCGCTTAACAGTGAGCATTCTGGGAGTTTAGTTCTACCTGTTATTTCCTGAATAACGCTTTTGTTATAATACTTCACATCTTTCTCAGTGTATGCAACCATTCTTGTAGAAATTCTGTACAGAACTTTAAGTTTTCAATTTTTGCAAACGGACGTCCATGAAATGTTTTATTTCGCTGGTTTTAAGCTCTGCAAAAGATTGTTCTGTTGCAAGGTGCACAACTTCCACTCCAGAGTATTAAGATACTGCATAACCATTCTTTTTAAGCAGCTCCAGTTGGGAATGGAGCTTTATAAACAGATTTTTGTGTACCCTTTAATGTAGGAAACTTTCTTGATTCCTCTGATTTCAGCCAGTAATCGGACATATGACCAATTGTTTTTGTCATATACTCTAGTTTTCGTTTCTTCAGTGTACTCCACTTCGTTTTCGTTGTCATACACATAACACATTAACTGCACTTAGGGGAGTAATTTCCGTAATAGGGAATAGCTTAAGTCTTTTCGACGCATTCGTTCTTTTTCTTAGGTACTGTGGAATAACATTGTTTTAGGAACCAGGCCTAATTTGGCAAATCTCTATTTGACGGTGTTATGGGCAACAATGTCCTGGATTGAGAGAAATGTGTTTTCCCTACTTTAACATAGCACCTTCTGTGTAATACTACATCGCCTTTATTGGAGTCAATGTTAAGAATCTAGACATAGTTAACAGCTAAAAAATTAAAACTGTATGCAGAAAGAACATAATTTTCTCAGTCTTGAGTGTCTGGAAGACTTACTTGTACGCCAGTCAATTTTCGGGTATTGTTATTACGCCAGTAGACAAGCTGTAGAAAGCTGTCTAAAACCACACTACACAGCAGCTATTCTGTAAGTCATTCATTAGTTGGCACCACATGAACGTGATTGGCACAGAATACAGGGAGCGCATTATAAATACTGTTTGCTAAAGTTTGAAACACTTAAACAGTTTTGAATAGCGTCAAACACACGATCTATTTTGTAGTTGTATATTGTAGCCTCCAGTCTGGTAATATCACGTTCTTTAGCCAAGGAGGACGTGAAAGTTCCTCACAAAATCTTGTGTTAGGTCCAAATCCAAAAGGTAATAGTCGTCTGCACGTAGCTGCTGCAATAATCCAGGCAGCTCTTGTATTAGAACATTAAGTCTAATGTCGGCTAATTCCACTCTATGTGGTATAGTCACAGGATTTTTATATTGCTTCGTAACGATTTGCAGTGCTGTCTTGCTCATTATTTCCAGTGTTCCTCTTGCTGTCACATTGTTCTCATGCACGAAAAAATGTTAGCATCACTTTTACAAGTCTCATAGGGACATGTAGATAATAGTTAAACGAACCCACTCACCTCCTTCTTCAACATTACAGAATGTCCCTATTCTAACTTTACTGACAGTCCACTTGAGCTCAGATTTTAACTACCATAATGTTATTACAAAATTGTTCTGTAGTAGGTGTGAGTACATTTAAATTCTTCTTGCTAAGGAGCATACCATTTGGTTGTAATTTAACAACGCCAGTAGCAAGATTGCCCAGGTTCCCCAGTAAACCAACGCGTTCGCCGGCTCATTTTGTCTTCTCCCCCTAATATTTGAGAGTTGGTTACCACTTTGGAGGAATCCATGTTGACACTTTCAGCTATCACGGAAGGCTGGTCAGTTGAGGCTATCAAGTCCCCTTTTATGCTCTAAAGATCTATCTCGATACAAGGTTACAAGAGGTGCCTGCTCAAGGTTGTTGGCGGAATTCCGAACATGGTACCCCTAGTAGTCTTTCTATCGAGAGCACTTGAGGTATATATCGGACTGCAGTTGAAAGTAGGGCTGTCCTGTCATGATGACAACCAGATCATCTGTGGGGAAGGGGCAGGCATCCTCTCGTAATCACACTATTCACTGAAATAGCTGTGTGTGTAGCTGTTTATTAATTTGTAAATAGTTGATGAGTAAGTGCAAGTGTGTACGGAATAGTTGGTGCATCATGTACATGAGCGTTAACTAGAAATTCATATCTGTAAAGGTTATCCGATTGCACTAAAGAGTGCAGAAGTTGTTGCCGGAAGCCGGCCGCTGTGTCCGAGCGGTTCTAGGCGCTTGAGTCCGGAACTGTGCTGCTGCTACGGTCGCAGGTTCGAATCCTGCCTCGGGCATGGATGTGTGTGA
Organism: Schistocerca americana; assembly: GCF_021461395.2. Lineage (NCBI taxonomy): Eukaryota > Metazoa > Arthropoda > Insecta > Orthoptera > Acrididae > Schistocerca > Schistocerca americana. Next base: position 318,267,743 of record NC_060121.1, on the reverse strand, counting down.
TATCCTTAGGTTAGTCAGGTTTAAGTAGTTCTAAGTCTAGGGGACTGATGACCTCAGATGCTAACTCCCAGATCCATTTGAACCATTTGGTGCCGGAACCTATCACTAAGCCTTCCCTCCGGCAGCTAACGTGACTTTGTACACGAATGGGCCACTAGCAGAACACCTCGCAGTGTATCAGAGAGCAGTTTGGACATTAGATGGTGCTGTACACTGCCACTCCAGTCACATTAGCACCTTAGATGGGGCAGCAGCACAGGCGAACACCAAATGCAATAGAAGCACGTCGCTCAAACGTAGTTGGCCGCTTGCTGGTGTGCCACGTCATGGAGACGCCTGGGCCAAGCAATGTAACATGAGGCGAGAAAATGGACAAACAACGTTAAGCACCTATGGGCAACAATATTCAGAGGCATCACACCGAGTTGATGGCTATTCGTCAGCATCTAGTTAAAAAGACAGAGGTCACTTACAAAGTGCAGACACGCCACGATTTGCGGGGGAAATCGACGCAGACCTATCTGCAAGCATCCTCTCTAAGGCATGCTCAATGCAAAGGTTCCACTCAGTTGTCTGGTGAGTGCTGCATGAGGAGGGAGAGCATTCATTCCATCAGTGCCTTCTCTGCACAACAGCAATGGAGATACTATTGAAGACAGTGCTGCCAAAGCAGATTTACTAAACACAGCCTTCCGAAATGCCTTCACAAAAAAAGACGAAGTAAATATTCCAGAATTCCAATCGAGAACAGCTGCCAACATGAGTAACGTAGAAGTAAATATCCTCGGAGTAGTGAAACAACTCAAATCACTTAATGAAAGCAAGTCTTCTGGACCAGACTCTATACCAATTAGGTTCCTTTCGGAGTATGCTCATGCATTAGCTCCATACTTAACGATCATATCCAACCGTTCGCTCGAGGAAAGATCCGTACGCAAAAAGACTGGAAAGTTGCACAGGTCACAACAATATTCAAGAAAGGTAGTAGGAGTAATCCACTAAATTACAGGCCCATATCGTTAACGTCGACATGCACCAGGATTTTAGAACGTACGAGGGCAGTTCAATAAGTAATGCAACACATTTTTTTTCTCGGCCAATTTTGGTTGAAAAAACCGGAAATTTCTTGTGGAATATTTTCAAACATTCCCGCTTCGTCTCGTATAGTTTCATTGACTTCCGACAGGTGGCAGCGCTGTACGGAGCTTTTAAAATGGCGTCTGTAACGGATGTGCGTTGCAAGCAATGGGCAGTGATCGAGTTTCTTTTGGCGGAAAACCAGGGCATCTCAGATATTCATAGGCGCTTGCAGAATGTCTACGGTGATCTGGCAGTGGAAAAAAGCACGGTGAGTCGTTGGGCAAAGCGTGTGTCATCATCGCCGCAAGGTCAAGCAAGACTGTCTGATCTCCCGCGTGCGGGCCGGCCGTGCACAGCTGTGACTCCTGCAATGGCGGAGCGTGCGAACACACTCGTTCGAGATGATCGACGGATCACCATCAAACAACTCAGTGCTCATCTTGACATCTCTGTTGGTAGTGCTGTCACAATTGTTCACCAGTTGGGATATTCAAAGGTTTGTTCCTCCTGGGTACCTCGTTGTCTAACCGAACACCATAAAGAGCATAGGAGAACCATCTGTGCGGAATTTCTTGCTCGTCATGTGGCTGAGGGTGAGAATTTCTTGTCAAAGATTGTTACAGGCGATGAAACATGGGTTCATCACTTCGAACCTGAAACAAAACGGCAATCAATGGAGTGGCGCCCTACCCACTCCCCTACCAAGAAAAAGTTTAAAGCCATACCCTCAGCCGGTAAAGTCATGGTTACAGTCTTCTGGGACGCTGAAGGGGTTATTCTGTTCGATGTCCTTTCCCATGGTCAAACGATCAACTCTGAAGTGTATTGTACTACTCTTCAGAAATTGAAGAAACGACTTCAGCATGTTCGTAGGCACAAAAATCTGAACGAACTTCTCCTTCTTCATGACAACGCAAGACCTCACACAAGTCTTCGCACCCGAGAGGAGCTCACAAAACTTCAGTGGACTGTTCTTCCTCATGCACCCTACAGCCCCGATCTCGCACCATCGGATTTCCATATGTTTGGCCCAATGAAGGACACAATCCTTGGGAGGCACTACGTGAATGATGAAGTTATTGATGCAGTACGACGTTGGCTCCGACATCGACCAGTGGAATGGTACCGTGCAGGCATACAGGTCCTCATTTCAAGGTGGCGTAAGGCCGTAGCATTGAATGGAGATTACGTTGAAAAATAGTGTTGTTTAGCTAAAAGATTGGGGAATAACCTGGTGTATTTCAATGCTGAATAAAACAACCCCTGTTTCAGAAAAAAAATGTGTTGCATTATTGAACTGCCCTCGTATATTGTGTTCGAACATTATGAATTACCTCGAAGGAAACGGTCTATTGACACAGAGTCAACGTGGGTTTACAAAACATCGTTTCTGTGAAACAAAACTAGCTCTTTATCCACATGAAGTGCTGAGTGCTACTGACAAGGGATTTAAGATCGATTCCGTATTTCTGGATTTCCGGAAGGCTTTTGACACTGTACCACACGAGCGGCTCGTAGTGAAATTGCGTTCTTTTGGAATATCGTCTCAGTCATGTGACTGGATCAGTGATTTCCTGTCAGAGAGGTCACAGTTCGTAGTAACTGACGGAAAGTCATCGAGTAAAACAGAAGTGATTTCTGGTGTTCCCCAAGGTAGTGTTATAGGCTCTTTGCTGTTCCTTATCTATATAAACGATTTTGGAGACAATCTGAGCAGCCGTCTTCGGCTGTTTGCAGATGACGCTGTTATTTATCGACTAATGAAGTCATCAGAAGATCAAAACAAACTGCAAAATGCTTTAGAAAAGATATCTGAATGGTGCGAAAAGTGGCAGTTGACCCTAAATAACGGAACGTGTGAAGTCATCCACATGAGTGCTAAAAGGAACTCGTTAAACTTCGGTTATACGATAAATCAGTCTAATCTAAAAGCCGTAAATTCAACTAAATACCTAGGTATTACAATTACGACAACTTAAATTGGAAGGAACATCTAGAAATTGTTGTGAGGAAGGCTAACCAAAGACTGCGTTTTGCTGGCAGAACACTTAGAAAATGTGACATACCTACTAAGGAGACTACCTACACTAGGCTTGTCCGTCCTCTTTTAGAATACTGCTGCGCAGTGTGGGATCCTTACCAGATAGGACTGACGAAGTACATCGGAAAAGTTCAAAGAAAGGCAGCACGTTTTGTATTATCGTGAAATATGGGAGAGAGTGTCACAGAAATGATACATGATTTGGGTATAGGTGATAAGTTGAGAAAACCGTCCCGAAACACATGTGCTACAAAATGCCACTGTTTCCTGCCCATGTACCCCGACATCAGTATGGGATATGATCACCATGCACACTTACACAGGCCGCACAATGGGTTGGCATACTCTGGATCAGGTCGAGCAGCTGCCGTGGTATAGCCTCCCATTCTTGAACCAGTGCCTGTCGGAGCTCCTGGAGTATCGTAGGGGTTTGAAGACGTGCAGCCATACGTCGACCGAGAGCATCCCAGACGTGCTCGATGGGGTTTGGGTCTGGAGAATAGGCAGGCCATTCGCCTGATATTTTCTGTTTCAAGGTACTCCTCCGAGATGGCAGCTCGGTGTAGCCGTGCGTTATCATCCATAAGGAGGAAGGTGCGACCCACAGCATCCCTGAAAAGGCGGACGTATCGGTGCAAAATGACGTCCCAATACACCTGACTTATTACAGTTCCTCTGTCAAAGACATGCAGGGGTGTACGTTCACCAATCATAATTCCACCCCACACCATCAAACCACGACCTCCATACAGGTCCCTTTCAAGGACATTAAGGGGTTGGCATCTGGTTCCTGGTTCACGCCAGATGAAAACCCGACGAGAATCACTGTTCAGACTACACCTAGACTCGTCCGTGAACATAACCTGGGACCACTGTTCCAATGACCGTGTACTGAGTTCTTGACACTAGGCTTCACGGGCTCTCCTGTGAGCAGGGGTCAGTGGAATGTACCGTCTCTGGGCGAATAAACCATGTCTGTTCAGTCGTCTGTAGACTGTATGTCTGGAGACAACTGTTCCATTGGCTGCGGTAAGGTCGCGAACAAGGCTACCTGCAGTACTCCGAGGCCGTCTGCAGGCACTGATGGTGAGATATCGGTCTTTTTGTGGTGTTGTACACTGTGGGCGTCCCGTACTGTAGCGCCTGGACACGTTTCCTGTCTGCTGGAATCTTTGCCAAAATCGTGAGATCACACTTTGTGGCACACGGAGGGCTCCTGCTACGACCTGCTGTGTTTGACCAGTCTCCAGTCGCCCTAGTATTCTACCCCTCATAACGTCGTCAATATGTGTTCTTTGAGCCATTTTCAACACAAAGTCACCATTACCACGTCTGAAAACGTCTGCACACTTACTCGCTACACTGTACTCTGACATGCACCAACACACCTCTGCATGTGTGGACTGCTGCCAGCGCCACCCTGCGACGACCGCAGGGCAAATGCACCGCATGATAATTTAAACCCGCAAACCGCCCACCATGTATCAGCACTACCCTTAATTTATGAGCATGAGTGTATATAATTTAACAGGTGATAACACTGTTATAGAAGCAATGAAAAAAGCATACCAAATTTAAAAGAACGCAAATCCCCCAAGATTGTTGAAGTTTACAGAACCTCAAAATTTAGCGCGAGCTTGAATGTGAAATGCTTTTAATAGTTTTCAACAAGAAACTCTATCTCGAAATCGGACAGAAAATCCAAAGAGATTCTGGCAGTATATAAAGTGCACCGATTGAAAGACACCATCAATACCTACACAGCGCTATTGCAATGGTGATGTCTGTGATGACAGTGCCACTGAAGCACAATTACTAAATACGGATTCCCGAAATTCATTCACCAAAGAAGACGAAGTAAATATTCCAGAATTCGAATCAAGAACAACTGACAACATGAGCAATTTAGAAGTAGATATCCTCCTTTCAGAGTATGCTGATGCAGTAGCTCCATACTTAGCAGTCACATACAACCAATCGAAAGATCTGTACCTAAAGACTGAAAAGTTGTGCAAGTCACACCAATACCAAAGAAAGGAAATGGGAACAATCCTCTTAATTACAGAGTCATATCACTAACATTAATTTGAACGTAATGAGTTATTTCGAAGAAAAGATTTTTGGCAGTTCGCCATCACGAACTTATAAAACATAGTTTTTGTGAAACACAACAAGCAATTTATTCTCAGCAATAATGAGTACTAATGACAGGGGATGTCAAATTGGTTCCATATTTTTAGATTTCCCGAAAGCTTTTGACACCGTTCCTCACGATCGACTTCTAGTCAAATTGCATGCCTATGAAGTCTCGCCTCAGTTGTGCGACTGGATTCGTGATCCCTGTCAGGAAGGCCACAGCTCGTAACAGCTGACAGAAAGTCATCGACTAAAACAGAAGTAATATCTGGCGTTCCGCAAGGAAGTGTAATAGCCCTCTGCTGGCCCTGATCTACATAAACGACATAGGAGACAAACCGAGTAGCCCTCTTAGATTGTTTATCGTCTTATAAAGTCATCAGATGATCAAAACAAATTGCAAAATAATTTAGACAATATATCGCATGGTGCGAAAAGCGGCAACTCACTCTAAATAGCGAAAAATGTGAGGTTATCCACATGAGTACTGCAAAGAATCCTCTAAATTTTGGTTCACGATAAATCACACAAATCTAAAGGCTGTAAATTCAAGCAAATACTTAGGGATTGCTACAGTTCCGAATAACTTCAAGGGGAACGATTACGTAGAAAGTGCTAAAGAGACTGTTGACACCAGGTTTTTCCGACCTCTTCTGGAGTATTGCACTGCGGCAGGGTATTTGCATGAGGCAGGATCGACGGAGGACATTTAAAAAGTTCAAACGAGGACAGCTCGTTTTGTACTATCGAGAAATGGGGGAGAAAGTGTCACGGTCTTGATACGCCAATTAGAGTGGCAATCATTAAAACAAAGACTTTTTCGTCGCGGCAGGATATTCTCATAAAATTTCAAACACGAATTTTCTCCTCAGATATATGTATAATAATAAAATAAGAGAAATCACAGCCCATACGGAAAGATGTAAGTGTTCGTTTCCATACGCGCCTTTCGAGAGTGAAGCGGTAATGAAATAGCTTGAAAGAGATTAGATGAACTCTCTTCTAGGCATATACTCGTGAATTGCATATACGTGTAGATGCCGCTTCTGGTCCCCATTTAAATGTACATGGAAAAGAATCATCATCATCTCCTTACAAGGATTAGGTGTTGCGGTCACCTGTTCCGATCTCTTTCATCTATCCACCCATCTCTTAAGGGGTCTACCCAGTTCTCTCTTTCCAACCGGCCGATAGTTCATTACTTTTTTTTGGCAACCTATTTTATGTCATTCTATTAACGTGATCGTTCCGTTTCATTCTACTCTCATATCTTGGGATTAACTGTAAAGACGTTTAAATCTGATCTTATTGTTTCATTCCTTCTTTTATCCATTTTATTACAGCCTCTTACATATCTCACTAACTTCATCTCTGCTCCTTGTATACTTGATTTTTCTTTTTTGCTGCTGTCCATGATTCGGAACCATATTGAAGAGTAAGTACAACTACAAGTTTGCAGAATTTCATTTGTGTTTCCTCTCTTCCAAAGTTCTTCCATTTGCTTCGGATATAGCTTGATATTTATCAACCTTCTTCACAATATCTTCGACATATTTAAAACTAAGATCACATCCTAGATAAATGAGGCAATAAATTTTCTCATTTATTATTACTTTAAATCTGATATTATTCTTTCCCTTGAAGGCCGTTATGTTTATTTTATTTGCAGATATAGTGAAGTATGTAATATACTGCGTTTTGACTGAATCTGCTCTTTGTAAATTATCTTCTGTATCCTCTATAATTATCTGGTCATCAGCCTATAACAGAGTATTTAATGGTATGCAAGATCCTATTTTAATTTCTACGTGTAGTTCATCTCTCCACATCGTAAGTGTATAAATTAAATAAAGTGAGTGATAGACTACACCCACAGCGACCACCCTGATTTATTAAAATTTCATAGATCGTTTTCGTACCTGAACTTATTTTTTATTTACACTTAGACTGTTTATGGTATTAATAAGAGGTTTTTGAAAACCTTTTATTTCCAGTATTTTCCACAAAAAGGGAGCTTTATACCTTATAAAATTCTTTCTCAGAATTAATAAATGCTAAAAGCATTTCTAAGCCAAATTTGTGACGTTTTTAATTAACTTGTCTTATTATAACACATTATGATTACAGAATGTCAATTTCTGAAACATGATTGTTCTTTGAGATTATTGCATCAGCGAGAGTTTGTAGTCTTTGAATAAGAATTTTCATATAAATATTATATACTGTATTTAGAAAATAAATGATCACAAATGACTGATCAAAACGTAAATACTGTGTTTAGAACGATCAGAAAGGAAATGTAAATATTCTATAAAAGAGTAACAAGTGTATGTAGAAACAAAAATTGAAACCTAGCCTTTAGGTTTCTCTTCTCTATACTGATAGTCAAAGCTCATGAGAAAAAAAAATTAAATAAAACCAGTTTACATACATAAAAGGAAAAACTGTTAAAAAATTAGATTTACAAATCGTATATAAGAAAAAATAGCTTAGTAAAAAAGACTGAGAAATAGGTCATCAGAAACAAACAGCTTTTTAAATAAGAGAAAATTATTAATAAACAACAAACTGTTGTAAAAATACTTATACAAAACAAAATTATTCACAATTAATTGTTAGCTCATTTGTTATATCGGTATTATTGTTTCCAAACACTGTAGAATTACCATTTGCAATGAACCTGAACTTCTCTCCCCATGATGCTCATACCTCGAATGAAGAGGCTTATACGTCTGAGCTAGTTGTAAAGAGTGATGAGAAGAGGGATAAGGAGGGAACTGGAATCTAATTATTCCAATGCACCTGGTCCAAATGTTTCCCGTCAGCTTTTAACCTGCGACCCAAATAGAGAGGTGTTATAAACTCAACTAGTATCTGTGTATCTGTATGTGGCATCGTAGCCCCCCTAATGAAAGGTCTAATTTTAAAGCATTTTTTTATTTGAAAGCTGGTTTAATCGGGGTGGTTCTTAGCTGTATTCCTTGAAAGCCTATTCTTCCATTTAAATTGCGTGAGCTAAATTATCAACGTTACCAACAGGGCGCTCTCTTGATATACGCTGCGTAATATATAAGAGCTACATCAAGTTACGTAGTAGCAGGGGACAGGGGATTGTAGAACTCAAAAAGATATGAATAAAAGGCCGTGAGAACATATATGTATTTTTCACGGTCGATCAACAATGATAAATTTTTGTCTTTTGTTTCAGCACCTTCAGAGCAGAAAAAGGGTGACTGTGACGTAACTGTCAAACATATGCTCTCGCAGCATTTTTTAGCTCTTTTTGAGGTCTACAATTCAGTTCTAAATCAAATGTTCTTTCACTAATAGATTAGACAACTTATTTCAAGACAGCGCAGTGGCATCCTACGTTATTCTGACTTGATTTAGCATTATCGCCATTGTTTATTGTTTGTATTACCTAAATTAGCTGAATATACACTAAAATATAGTCAACAAGACTATATGTGAACTAAAAAAAAGAAACGCCTAAATTGCAAATGTGGCAATGCTGAATACGAAGATAGTTTTTAACGCATTTTAATTACTAGTAGTAATACATTTTAATTACTAATAGTAACTCAAACGGCACGTGTGATATTTCATTGATAAAATCATGCCACCGCAATAATATTTATGAAAACACATCTGTTGTCAGAATACGCAGATTCCGGCGGGACGAGATCTCACGTCGCAATTTTGTGTTTCATTCTGGGAAGTGTTTGTGTGAATATGGAGATAGAGTCTCGATCGTATCGTCTCTATTAGTAAAAAATATAAAATTTAAAGGCATGAAATATAACATAAATCAAAAATTTTAAACAAAACCAACACAAAAACTCTAAAAAATAAAAAATTAAATGTAATGTCCCTTTAAGCTGAATATAAATAGTAATATTTTGATCTAAGCGTCGTCGCGTCGGGAGCCAACCAAATACTTAAAATAAAAACAGAGTACATTCAAAAACAATAAAGTATGAAATTTAAGTACAAGTAAGCTGCTTAGGCAAAGTAGGTAAATATCAAAACGCCAGCATCAAACCATTGAGTGTAGGTTTTAATTTACTCCTAAAAATTCGCAATTTAGGCACAATCGTCAACGAGGCCTGCCCCCAGCCGGGCGATGTGACCGAGCGGTTGTAGGCGCTTCAATTCGGAACCGCCGCAACAGCTACGGTCGCAGGTTCGAATCCTGCCCCGGGCATGGATGTGTGTGGTGACCTTAGGTTAGTTAGGTTTAAGTAGTTCTAAGACTAGGGGACTGATGACCTCAGATGTTAAATTCCATAATGCTTAGAGCCATTTGAACCATTTTGAGGTCTGTCCTGACACGACTGCCCACACTTGGTCATGCAACGCTTGCCGCATACCGCGCGACGCGCACTAGCTGTTTAATGAAGGGTGACTTACAGTGCGACCCATGAACGATGACAGTTCGCGCGTGTCGAAAAACACACGGGATTGCACTTTTGCCGGTTCTAAGCGTGACAGTTGCGGTAAACGCATACAGGTGCTTTGCGCCTGATGTCAGCATGTATCCAGCGAATTACGTCTCTCACTACCTTATGTAGAATTTGTCGCTTACCGTCATCAGACATGACAAATCGCAACAGATAGAATAAAAATTCACCAAACAACTCGCTATGACCGCGCATAATACTCTCATTGCTTACAGCATTCGCGACACAGCGCTCAGAGCACTATTGATCGCTCGTTGGCTGTCGAAGAATGCGTGACGTAGGTGCGCAGAACGAACCTAAACTCGTCGTCCATCGTTTGCGACTCCAAATATAGCACGCTATCATCAAACCACTGCAGGACATAGGAATCATAAAATAGATTAATGCGCGAACTATGTTCGCACGTAATTACTGAAAAAATTATATAATCGAAATTGGTAATAATAATGTTAGACTGATTAAAGACGGATTTGTGTTCATATTTTATATCATAAGCAATTAAAGCTTCACTAGCAATTTTGAAATGTGGATGGCGTTCAAGCAGGACTGGAAGAGATGACGCCAAACAGAAGAGGCTTATATCCAGCAAAACTTGAAGTATGCTGTTCTAGAAAGGATGGCTGCCGTTATTTTATTTTGTTTTATTTACTTGGCGGTCCCCCGACGCGACGAGGATTGGATCAAAATATTACCACTTATATTAAGCTTTAAGGGACATCACATTTTTTATCTTTTAGAGTTTCTTGTGTCGGTTTTTTAAATTTTTAATTTTGGTTTTATTTAATGCTTTTTAAACTTTATGTTTCACCAATAGAGACGGTGCAATCGACCTACATTCACACAATCACTTCCTAGAAGGAAACACAGAATTGCGAAGCGAAATCTTGCCTCATCGAAATCTGTGTATTCTGACAATAGATGTATTTTCATAAATATCATCACAGTTGCAAGATTTTAGTAGTGAAATATCAGACGTGCGGTTTGAGCTACTATTAGTCATTGAAATGTATTACTATCATCGTATTTTACCATTGCCACTTACGCAATTTACGTATTTCTTTTTTTAATTCACACATATTCTCGTTGACTAATTTTAGTGTACATTTAACTAATTTAGGTAACATAAGCAAAAAACAGTGGCGACAATTCTAAACCAAGTGAAGAGATAGTGGGCTGCCATTGCTCTCTCTTGCAATTAGCTGTCTAAACTGTTAGGGAAAAATCATTTGACTAATTACTGAAATGTAGACCTCAAAAATAACTAAAACAGTCTGCGAGAGCATATGTTATTCTTTAACAGTTGCAGAAAGCCATCCGGGGCTTACATTTCTGCAGGAAATGTCCACAGGCACGCGGCAGGGGTTCCAACCGCCTGTCTTAGTGCTTGCAAAACCGTATATTCACCATCATGTTCGCCATATATCTCCCCCGATGAAAACGTCCTCAGGAGAACCCTACAACCATATCTGGTCTTCGAGGATCTAACCCGATAAATGGACAGTATTCGGCACTATATCCTCCAAGGGGACATAAAAAACCTCTGTCAATCAATTCCAAAGTGAATAACTATTTGCACAGGGAGAGAGGTGGAGCAATTCGTTGTGGAGTAGCGGCTTGCTCAATTTGTAAAGCTCTTTCTCTGGAATAAAGTCCGCCTCGATATCTGAGTGGTGCCGCCACGGTAGCTCAGCGTATTCGGTCAGAGATCTGGCTGGCCTCTGTAGTAAAAAAAAAACTGAGTGAAGGGATGAAGAACGATCAGGTCAGCGCGACGGAATTCCGTGCAAAGGGGCCCGTGTTTGGTTCCCGGCTGGGTCAGAGATTTTCTCCGCTCAGGGACTGGTTGTTGTGTTGTCTTCATCGTCATCGTCATTTCATCCCCATCGCCCCGAAAGTCGCCGAAGTGGCGTCAACTAGAAAGACTTGCACCAGCCGATCCGTCTACCCGACAGGAGGCCCTAGCCACACGACATTCCATATAATTTCTGGAATAAATCATCCAATTTTTCTGAAGCTGTAATCTTTCGGCCGCGCTGGATTAGCCGAGCGGTCTAGGGCGCTGCAGCCATGGACTGTGCGGCTGATCCCGGCGGAGGTTAGAGTCCTCCCTCGGGCGTGAGTGTGTGTGTTTGTCCTTAGAATAATTTAGGTTAAGCAGTATGTAAGCTTAGGGACTGATGACCTTAGCAGTTAAGTCCCATAAGATTTCACACACATTTGAACATTTTGTAATCTTTCGTTTCTCTGTACATGCGCATCACATCTACCGATTTACCTACCATTCGGATAATTCCTTCGTGGCGTGTTTTCTTTTTTTAATTGTTTTTGTTTTAGAGTACATTTACTATTGTCATTTTTAAGCTTGGACTGCCTTTAGGTACGGCCCTATGCAGAAAACAGATGGAACTTAACAGGTCTGAAATACTTCGGGAGGTTTTTACGATGATTATTGAGGTGTTCTAAGTCAGACTGAAGGAGCGGATGATAATGTGAATGCATGTTTTTGTGACCATGAGAACGATTCCAGTGACAGGGAGGTAGTTAGGGCTATCAAGAAGCGTGTTTTCAGGCGATTCGACAATAACGATGAAGGAGATTCTCTTCTTGTGACTGTTTCATGTTGACATAATGTTAACCCTTTCGAGACGGCCACCCGAGTCCTACTTGGGCAGTGGCTATGCCAGTCCACGAGTAAGTCTCGGGTGCCGTCTAGAATGTGTCAGGAGGAGCCTCTGCGCAGATCTGAAGGGGTAGGGAAAAAAAACCGAAGCAAGCTGAAGGTTTGAGTCGGTTGGAAAAGTATGTTTAAGTCCTACATAATCCTTCTGTGATGTGAATACCACTTTCTTCCAGAACTGATCGTAGGTGTGATGACGGTTGAGACCACCCACGTCGCGTACACAAATCCGACGTGAATTTAGCAGCGCGTCTCTCAGAACACTGGGTGTGCTCTGTCAGTGCCGCTTGGCCGTCATCCAACACGCTCTCTGTATGAGCTCCGCGGTCCTAGAATTCCTAACGCCAGCTCAAGTTAGCACGTCGTCCATCTCACAACAAAGAGGCACTTCAGGTCACTATGCTGACTGAAATAAGCTTTGTGTACTTAGGTGACGAAATTGAATATATTACTGTTGAGATCAAATGCTCTCCAATTTTTTGTTTTGTTTCTGTTCTTGAATAATCACATGTTTAATATCAAAGATACAAGTATGATAATGAAAACAATATACACAATTATGCTACTGAGCAAACATCCACTCCCACCCCCCTTCCAGGAGACATGGGGATCGATGAGTTTGAATGCTGGACTATGGCCGCTAAGATAGCTGTGTGTAGTACGATTGCCGGCCGGGGTGGCAGAGCGGTTCTAGGCGCTACAGTCTGGAACCACGCGGCCGCTACGGTCGCAGGTTCGAATCCTGCTTCGGGCATGGATGTTTGTGATGTCCTTAGGTTAATTAGGTTTAAGTAGTTCTAAGTTCTAGGGCACAGATGATCTGAGTAGTCAAGTCTCATAGTGCCCAGAGCCATTTGAACCATTTTTATAGTACGATTAGGTCAAAGTCAGTTACGTACTGGACGAGGCAATTATACCAATGTACATTTCGAGTAACAATGATTACATCTGCGTGCTACAATGTACACTATCTGATCAAAGGTATACTAACGCCCTTATGTAGTGCGAAATTGACCACTAGGGGTCACGAGAGGCGAACGCGTCAATATAAAAGGACGCGGGTATTGTTGTGTTGGCATTAGAGAAGCAGAAACAGCAGAATGGGCCGGTTAGGAGAGCTCAGTGACTTCGAATGTGAACTGGTCACTGGATGTCATCTCAGTAACAAATCCGTCAGGGAGATTATAACCCCTTCTAAAACTGCGCAAGCCAACTGTTGATGTGATTGTAAAGAACACTCACTGCTAAACTAATACCAGGAAGGTCCCATGTGCTGACGACTGGCAGAAAACCCAAAGAGATTCTGGTCATACATAAAGCACACCAGTGGCAAGACGCAATCAATACCTTCACTGCGCGCTAACAACGGTGAAGTCACTGATGATAGTGCCACTAAAGCAGAGCTATTAAACACGGTTTTCCGAAACTCCTTCACCAAAGAAGACGACGTAAATACTCCTGAATTCCCATCAAGAACAACTGCCAAGATGAGAAACATAGAAGTAGATATCCTCGGTGTAGCAAAGCAGCCTAAATCGCTTAATAAAGCCAAGGCCTCCGATCCAGATTGTATACCAGTCAAGTTCCTTTCAGAGTATGCTAATACAATAGCTCCATATTTAGCAATTACACTCCTGGAAATTGAAATAAGAACACCGTGAATTCATTGTCCCAGGAAGGGGAAACTTTATTGACACATTCCTGGGGTCAGATACATCACATGATCACACTGACAGAACCACAGGCACATAGACACAGGCAACAGAGCATGCACAATGTCGGCACTAGTACAGTGTATATCCACCTTTCGCAGCAATGCAGGCTGCTATTCTCCCATGAAGACGATCGTAGAGATGCTGGATGTAGTCCTGTGGAACGGCTTGCCATGCCATTTCCACCTGGCGCCTCAGTTGGACCAGCGTTCGTGCTGGACGTGCAGACCGCGTGAGACGACGCTTCATCCAGTCCCAAACATGCTCAATGGGGGACAGATCCGGAGATCTTGCTGGCCAGGGTAGTTGACTTACACCTTCTAGAGCACGATGGGTGGCACGGGATACATGCGGACGTGCATTGTCCTGTTGGAACAGCAAGTTCCCTTGCCGGTCTAGGAATGGTAGAACGATGGGTTCGATGACGGTTTGGATGTACCGTGCACTATTCAGTGTCCCCTCGACGATCACCAGTGGTGTACGGCCAGTGTAGGAGATCGCTCCCCACACCATGATGCCGGGTGTTGGCCCTGTGTGCCTCGGTCGTATGCAGTCCTGATTGTGGCGCTCACCTGCACGGCGCCAAACACGCATACGACCATCATTGGCACCAAGGCAGAAGCGACTCTCATCGCTGAAGACGACACGTCTCCATTCGTCCCTCCATTCACGCCTGTCGCGACACCACTGGAGGCGGGCTGCACGATGTTGGGGCGTGAGCGGAAGACGGCCTAACGGTGTGCGGGACCGTAGCCCAGCTTTATGGAGACGGTTGCGAATTGTCCTCGCCGATACCCCAGGAGCAACAATGTCCCTAATTTGCTGCGAAGTGGCGGTGCGGTCCCCTACGGCACTGCGTAGGATCCTACGGTCTTGGTGTGCATCCGTGCGTCGCTGCGGTCCGGTCCCAGGTCGACGGGCACGTGCACCTTCCGCCGACCACTGGCGACAACATCGGTGTCCTGTGGAGACCTCACGCCCCACGTGTTGAGCAATTCGGCGGTACGTCCACCCGGCCTCCCGCATGCCCACTACACGCCCTCGCTCAAAGTCCGTCAACTGCACATACGGTTCACGTCCACGCTGTCGCGGCATGCTACCAGTGTTAAAAACTGCGATGGAGCTCCGTATGCCACGGCCAACTGGCTGACACTGACGGCGGCGGTGCACAAATGCTGCGCAGCTAGCGCCATTCGACGGCCAACACCGCGGTTCCTGGTGTGTCCGCTGTGCCGTGCGTGTGACCATTGCTTGTACAGACCTCTCGCAGTGTCCGGAGCAAGTATGGTGGGTCTGACACACCGGTGTCAATGTGTTCTTTTTTCCATTTCCAGGAGTGTATATACAACCTCTCGCTCACAGAAATATCCGTACCTAAAGACTGTAAAATTACTCAAGTCACACCAATACAGAAAAAGGGAAGTAGGAGTAATCCGCTGAATTACAGGCCCATATCACTAACGTCAATTTCCAGTAGGGTTTTGGACTATATACTGTATTCGAACATTACGAAACACCTCGAAGAAAACGATTTATTGACACGTAGTCAGCACGGATTCAGAAAATATCATTCTTGCGAAACACAGCTAGCTCTTTATACTCATGAAGTAATGAGTGCTGTCGACAGGGGATGTCAAGTTAATTCCATATTTTTAGATTTCCAAAAGGCTTTCGACACCGTTCCTCACATGCGTCTTCTAACCAAACAGCGTGCCTACAAAGTATCGCCTCAGTTGTGCGACTGGATTCGTGATTCCCTCTCAGAAAGGTCACAGTTCGTAGTAACAGACGGAAAGTCATGGAGTAAAACAGAAGTAATATCCGGTGTTCCCCAAGGAAGTGTTTAGGCCCTCTACTGTTCCTGATCTATATTAACGACATAGGAGACAATCTGAGTAGCCATCTTAGATTGTTTGCAGATGATGCTGTCATTTACCGTCTTGTAAAGTCATCAGATGATCAAAACGACTTGCAAAATGATTTAGATAAGATATCTATATGGTGCGAAAAGTGGCAATTGGCCCTGAATAAAGAAAAGTGTGTAGTTATTCACATGAGAACTACAAGAAATCCGCTAAATTTCGATTACGCGATAAGTCACACATATCTGAGGGCTGTAAATTCAACTAAATACATAGGGATTACAATTACAAATAACCTAAATCGGAACGATCACATAGATAATGTTGTGGATAGAGCAAACCAAAGACTGCGATTCATTGGCAGAACACTTAGAAGGTGCAACAGGTGTGCCAAAGAGATTGCTTACAGCACGCTTGTCCGCCCTATTTTGGAGTATTGCTGTGTGGTGTGGGATCCGCATCAGGTGGGACTGACGGATGACATCGAAAAAGTACAAAGAAGGGCAGCTCGTTTTGTATTATCGCGAAACAGGGGAGATAGTGTCACAGACATGATACGTGAATTGGAGTGGCAATCATTAAAAGAAAGGCGTTTTTCGTTGCGACGGGATCTTCTCATGAAATTTCAGTTTTCTCCTCCGATTGCGAAAACATTCTGTTGCCACCCACCCACATCGGGAGAAATGATCATTACGGTTAAATAAGAGAAATCAGGGCTTGCACAGAAAAATTTAAGTGCTCGTTTCTCCCGCTTGCCGTTGGAGAGTGGAACGGTAGAGAGACATCTTGAAGGTGGTTCATTGAACCCTCTGCCAGGCACTTTATTGTGAATAGCAGAGCGATCACGTAGATGTAGATGTAAAAAGCAGCATGCAATCGGGGGAAGAAATCATTTGTGAGTTCAAAAATACCACCAAAGGTCCAACTAGCATAATGGCTGTGAGTAAGAAGTTAAAAATAGTGGGGTATAATGGTCGAGCAGCTCATCATAAACCACACATTCCCGTAGTCAAAGCCAATCGACACTTGAGATAGGGTAGAGAACGACGCTGCGTGTCAGTGGATGGGTTTAAACTGTTGGTTTGAAGTTATGAATCACGCTAGACCCCTGTCCATCCGCTGGAAGTGCTTAGGTTTGGCGAATGCCTGGAGAACGTTACTTGCCATCATGTGTGGTACGAACAGCGAAGTAAGGAGGAGACGGTGTTACGGTATGGGTGTATTTATCATTGTTAGAGCCTGATTCTGTTATTGCATGTAAGAAAACGTTAAGTGCGGGAACATATGAATACATTTTATAGCATTGTGGACGGCGTACAGTACGGGGACTGATCAGAGACCATAGTTGTTTGTATCAACATGACAATGCACCTTCTCAGCAAGCACATGTTTGAGGCAATGGTTTGTGACACAATAACACTCCTGAAATGGACTCCACAGCCCAGAGTCCCTATCTGAAACTAATGGAACACCTTTGCGGGGTCTTAGAACGCCGACGTAGCTCCAGATGCCTGCATCACTGCGCGGTAGCAATGGAAGTGTTACCGATGATGGTGCCAATAAAGCGGAGTTACTGAATACAGTTTTCCGTAATTCCTTCACGAATGAAGACGAAGTAAATATTGCAGAATTCGAAACCAGAACAGCTGTTAGCATGAGTGACATAACAGTAGATATCTTAGGTGTTGCGAAACAACTCAAATCACTTAAGAAAGGCAAGTCTTCCGGCCCAGATGGCATACCAGTCAGGTTCCTTTCAGAGTATCCAGACAAAACAGCGCCTTTCTTAGCAATCATATACAACCGCTCACTTGACGAAAGGTCACCCCCTAAAAACTGGAAAGTAGCACAGGTCACACCAATAGTCAAAAAAGGAAATAGGAGTAACCCATTGAATTACAGACCCATATCACTGACCTTAATTTGTAGTAGGATTCTGGAGCATATACTGTACTCGAACATTATGAATCACCATGAAGAAAATTATATCTTGTTACATAACCAACACGGATTCAGAAAATATCGTTGTTGTGCAACACAGCTACCTCTTTATTCCCACGAAGTAATGAGTGCTGTCAACAAGGGATCTCAGATCGATTCCATATTCCTAGATTTCCAGAAGGCTTTTGATACCGTTCCTCACAAGCGACTATTAATCAGATTGGGTGCACATGGAGTATCGTCTCAGTTGTGTGACTGGATTCGTGATTTCCTGTCAGTGAGGTCACAATTCGTAGTGACAGACGGTAAATCATCGAGTGGAACAGAAGTGATATCTGGCTTTCCGAAAGGTAGTGTCATACGCCCTCTGCTGTTCCTGATTTACGTAAATGATCTAGGTGATAATCTGAGCAGCGCCTGTGGCTTTTAATTGAAAAAAATGGGGTGATGTCTCTTCTTTGGCAAATGATTCCAGACTAGTTACCGGTGGCGGTGACCGTGCGGTTCTAGGTGCTTCAGTCCGGAGCCGCGGGACTGCTACGGTCGCAAGTTCGAATCCTGCCTCGGGCATGGATGTGTGTGATGTCCTTAGGTTAGTTAGGTTTAAGTAGTTCTAAGTTCTAGAGGACTGATGACCTGAGATGTTAAGTCCCATAGTGCTCAGAGCCATTTGAACCATTTGAACCAGATTAGTTCCCATCTGGATTTCCGGGATCTAACGGACAAGGGGAGGGAACCATGAGAAAAATACTGAATTAGCGTCGAGGAAGGTAACATTCTTGAAGTCGGAGCGCGCAATGTCAGTTGGTGATAGAGTTTTTCTCACCAGATTCGACAGCACACCAACGCCAACAATATTTCAAGCTGTAGGTTCACACAAATCCTTGACAGTCAACACCGCTAATTAAATAATTAAATTTGCATTCTTTACTATCAACGATATTTTTGAATCCACAGCTTCACTACAACAGATCGTGTATCTTCATTTTGACCATGTCAAACAATAAGAACAGTAGTTACCGTAGATATGCCGACGTAACAAGCAGAAGATGAAGAGACAGAGAAAGTATATGAGGATACTGAAAGGGTAATTCAGAATATAAAGGGAAATGATGATGTAATAACCGTGGAATATTCGAACATCATAGTAAGGGAAGGAATAGAAGAACAAGTTATGGAAGATTAAGAGCTTGGTTTTAGGAATTCTGCAATAAACTTCAGTTTGCAACAGCGAAAACACTGTTCAAAAATCACAAGAGAAATTCGTATACTTGAAAATGGACCGGGGTCACGAGAAGACTTCAGATGGAGTATATCAGCGATTCCGAAATCAAATATTGGGTTCTAAGGCGTACCAAGGGACAGATGTAGTCGGATCACAATTTATTAATGACGAAGAGTAGACTGAAGTCCAAGAGAATCGGTTGGAATTATCAGTTTTTTGCGGAAGTGGGATACTGAAGAGCTGAGGAAGGTGAGACGTGTTTGAAGTGCTCTAAGACTTTAGTTACTGTAATAATGAATACAACAGTAAGCAGTTCAGCTGAAGGAAAATGAACAGCACTCAAATGGGCGATCACAGAATCTGAACGTACAAGTGTAGGTAAAATGAAGGTAACTTTGACGAAACCTTGGGTAACAGAAGAAATATTCCAATTGATCGACGAAAAACGAATTACAAAAATATTCAGGAAAAGACCGGAATACAGCAATATTAGTCACTTAAAAACGAAATAAATAGAAGCTGCATAAAAGCCAAAGCTAAATGGCTGCAGAATAACTGTAAAGAAATAGAAAGGGAACGATCGTCGGAAGCACTGAATCAGCAAACAGAAAAGCAATGACTGCAATATTAACAGTGCTATGGGAATTCCACTCTTAAACATGGGGGAAACACCGGATGGATGGAAAGAGTATATTGAAAGCCTCTAGGAGAGGGAGAAACTGTCTGATGACTTGAAAGAAGTAGAAACTGCAGTCAATAAGGAAGGTATAGGAGATTCAGTGTTACAGGCAGGGAGGCTGCGACCAAATAAACCACAAAGGACAGATAATATTTATTCGGAATTTCTAAAATCATTTTGAGAAGTAGCGACCAACTACTACTCAAGTGATGATGAAGCAGGAGATGTGCCATCGGCCTTTCGGGAAAATGTCATGTACTACTGACCCTGCCCTAATGCGCACGGGTAGAATTAAGTAACTACCGCCAGACGATTTGAATGGCATAGCATGCGTTTGCTGGCCACGAATAAAATTCAAAGAACAACTTTAAGTGGATATCATCACTTTGACATAACTTGCGATATGTACGCAGCGCACGCCAGGAAAGTTGTCTGAAGCCATGACTGGTATGTCTTCCATACTGAATTGGCTTTTGGAGTGATATCTCACGGCGTTGAGTAAGATGTATACAATAAATGTAAATATTTTTTACAAATCATCGGTATTTGTGTGTCTGAGTGATTCAATAAGTATCGAATGCTGTGTGAGGTGGCATAAACAAAAGAAAATGAAAAGAACACGCGTTATCTACATGTTTAGCTTGTGTAACAGCTCTCCTGAATTGCATTGTTGAGACTTCATCATGTTGAGTCCACACCTGACATTAATGATAATAACTGGTGGGTTTCATTAACGATTAACAAAATCGCTGAGGCTCATTGCCACAATTTCTTCTTGTGGACTCTTTATGGCAGACTTCTTCGCCGTGCCACGTAAAAGCAAGGTTACTTAAGCATTTTTCCCGAAAACATTTTACTTGAAAAGTAAAAAATAAAGCGCCACATTGGATCTGCATGGATCTGCAATGTCTTCGCCATGCATTGCTGGGATACTGTTGGTTAAAATGTTGGATTATATCAGAGCGTAAGTTCCACATCACAACCTTATGAAGAGGTGGATATCTTTCAGTTGCAAGGTTGCTTAAGCACTTTTCCGGAAAACGTTTTACTTGAAAAGTAAGAAATAAAGCGCCACATTGGATCTGCATTTTCTTCGCTATGCATTGCTGGGATACTGTTGATTAAAATGTTTGATTATATCAGATGTTAAGTTCCACATCAGAACCTTATGAAGAGGTGGATATCTAGCCGTTATTTATCATATTTATTAAGATAATTCGAAGTTGTGTAACTCAATGCCCGTTGTTCGATGAATTTGCAGTCAATGAAAAGTGCGAATTGCGACTGGAAGCAGAAATCAGCAGTCTGAAATTGTCGTCTTATTTCAAAATGCGTTCTCAAACATTTCTAGAAGTATTTCGAAATTCTGTGAATTCATCCGCAAGAACTTTCTGAATGACATTCAAGATCGTGTCCATGTCTTTATGATCTTTACAAAGCCCAAATCTCTCTCTTTACAGTCTCATGTATAACTGAAAAGTGTCCAAACAAATAATATCTTTCGCCCTCACCCCTCCCCCCCCCCCTCACGCAGAGAATCGTCTTCGCATCTAGACAAGGAAAGCAGAAAGCTGAAAGCTGAGTCACGTGCTACCCTGTTGCTAAACTTTCTTTGTATAAACGAAATAAAGTTGCGCCCCATGCTGCGTTTCATTCTATGCATAAATATTTGAAAACCACAGGTTTTGGACTCGCGTGTTTTTTCACTGCGCAGTTATTATGAAATGATTGCAATTATCTGGATGTCAGACTACTTCCATGTCCCTAACCAGTAATCCATCAAGGAAAAAAGGAGCTTCGGTGTCACGTGGAATCCCAGCCACGTTTCGTTTTTGGCGCATCTGCACATCATTGAGAGATAAATGGTAGGTTAAAAGGCGGAATGGAAACGAGTGACCCAGACGGTATTCGAATCTGCAATCTTTAGGTTTCTATCCTAACAGCAGTTCCTGAGCTTATCCTGCACATACAGACTGACGTAAAGAAGCGACCTACATTATACGTGGTACGATCCCGAAGATAGCAAGAGTAGATATGAGCTGAAACTATCGCACGATCAGTTTAACAGCCCATGCAACCCAGTTGTTGAAAAGAATTACACACAGACGAATGGAAAAGAATCTCTAGGAGTATAAGCGTCGCACACGTTTACGACAGCCGAAAATATACGCTGTAGCAGATGCCTTGGCACCGGTAGTCCTACAGAATCTAACACGGAGATTCTGGTGTGCTCTTTCGGCTATTGCGGTAGTGTTGTTAAGGGATTAGTTGAGATACAGTTAGAAAGTGAACTCATGAATAAAGATGGAGGTTTTCTGCTTGGAATCATACAACCCCCTCCCGGCCAATGAAAAGAGGAACAGCCGGCCGGAGTGGCCGTGCGGTTCTAGGTGCTACAGTCTGGAACCGAGCGACCGCTACGGTCGCAGGTTCGAATTCTGCCTCGGGCATGGATGTGTGTGACGTCCTTAGGGTAGTTAGGTTTAAGTAGTTCTAAGTTCTAGGGGACTGATGACCTCAGAAGTTAAGTACCATAGCGCTCAGAGCCATTTGAACCATTTTTGAACAGAGGAATAGAGTTATTGCTACTTGCTCACCTTTTGGTAATTAATGTTGTTGTCTTCTCACCTTTTGGTAATTAATATTCGGTATAATAACTTCAGACGTTAGCCATATTTAGTTACATGGTGGCTTTAAGGTTTACTTTGTATATGTTGTATTTCTTCATATGCCCTGCATACCGAGGTCTTAAATTTCGTTATACAGAACTCCCTCGTTACATTTGTATCTTGAAAATGATGGGGTATGCACCTGTCGAAATATTAGCAGTTGTCGAAGAGGTAGACCTCGTGCATTCCCGTAAGTTGTTTGAACATTTTATACGCCGAGAGAAACTCAAATTTCACATCTTTCGTTAGTGATTGTAGAGTCTTCCGTTCTATGTTTGCTTGTCGATTCTCCTGCAGGTTTCCTGCCTAATCTCCTCTGCTTTTTCTTTCGGAATACCTCGATTCGTTCCTTGCACGCTACTAATGTCCCGTTTCAATATGGCTCTCGGCGCAGGTGCAAAGTTCAGATATTTTGAGAAGGTACGAGTTGTGGCCGAATCCAGTTCTTACTCTGACAAATTAATAGTTGCTCTGGTATTATTTGTCTCACTGTTTACCTTCTGAGCTCCCGACAGTGTCACAATTCTTCTGAGATCTTTGCAACAGCTAGCCTCTTCTTTGTGTCGCTTTGGTACACGAGCTGCAGTCATCCGACGTCCAGGTAAGTATTTCTAGTGGCACTAGCAGCATGCGAGCAGAATTCGTGCATTCTGGTCATCTCTTTCCGCGTGAAAGGAATGCTCTCCATTGCTGCACCCTCGCCCAAATGTCTTCAAATGTGTGTGAATTCCTAAGGGACCAAACTTCTGAGGTCATCGGTCCCTAGACTTACACACTACTTAAACTAACTTATACTAAGAACAACACACACACCCACGCCCGAGGGAGGACTCGAACTTCCGGTGGGATGGACCGCACGATCCTTGACATGGCGCCTCTAACCGCACGGCCACTCCGCGCGCCGGGATCTCGCCCGATTTTCGTAATATGCAATCGGCATTCTTCCATTTCAGTGTATGCCGTAATGGCAAAATGTCCTCATCTCCACATCGATGAAGCAAGGCCAATGTTCTGAGATGTTTTACCCTCCTAGTGCGTTCCTATTGCAGCTGAAGCCGCATAGCGTCTGTTCCGCGTAGGGATGCAATGAAGTTTACAGGAAGAAGATCCACACAGATCTGTACTTGAATATAACGAGCTGCAACCATCCGGAGATACTCAGGGAGCGTGTCATATGTGAGAAAGTAAGCCTCCCAGCCAAGCTACCATACGTGGATGAAGCATTTCGTAGATATGGACGCAGTGAAACCTAGATTAAGAGAGCATTCAACGGCAGAGAAGATGCAGCAAACCAGGAAGAGAGGAAGAAGGTAGAGACTCGCTATTGCTCTTTATGTGGGACCACGCTCAGCAAGACCACGAGGCTGACTAGCTTCTGCCAACGTAAAAGTTAGGAGGCAGGATTCAGTTCCGCCACGCTTTGCGATACAAAGATAAGCCAGACATCAAAACTATCTTCCAATCTCACCCGCAGACGAAATACGTTCTTGGCTCTGTGAAGAATTCAGTGAAACGTAACGTACTACGGATGTACAGGGTGGTCCACTGATGGTGACCGGGCTAAATATCTCACGAAATAAGCATCAAATGAAAAAACTACAAAGAAAAAACTCGTCTAGCTTGAAGGGGGAAACCAGAAGGCGCTATGGTTGGCCCGCTAGATGGCGCTGCCATAGGTCAAACGGATATCAACTGCGTTTTTTAAAAATAGGAACCCCCATTTTTTGTTACATACTCGTGTAGTACGTAAAGAAATACGAATGTTTTAGTTGGACCACTTTTTTCGCTTTGTGATAGATAGCGCTGTAACAGTCACAAACGTATAAGTATGTGGTATCACGTAACATTCCGCCAGTGCGGACGGTATATGCTTCGTGATACATTACCCGTGTTAAAATGGACCATTTACCGATTGCGGAAAAGGTTGATATCGTGTTGATGTATGGCTATTGTGATAAAAATGCCCAACAGGCGTATGCTATGTATGCTGCTCGGTATGCCGGACCGTTCGCCGGATAGTTACGTTATTTAAGGAAACAGGAAGTGTTCAGCCACATGTGAATCGTCAACCACGACCTGCAACAAATGATGATGCCCAAGTAGGTGTTTTAGCTGCTGTCGCGGCTAATCCTCACGTCAGTAGCAGACAAATTGCGCGAGAGTCGGGAATCTCAAAAACGTCAGTGTTGAGGATGCTACATCAACATCGATTGCGCCGGTACCATACTTCTATGCACCAGGAATTGCATAGCGACGACTTTGAACGTCGTGTATAGCTCTACCACTTTGCACAAGAGAAATTACGGGACATTGACAGATTTTTTTGCACGCGTTCTGTTTAGTCACGAAGCGTGATTCACCAACAGCGGTAACGTAAACCAGCATAATATTCACTAGTGGGCAACGGAAAATCCACGATGGATGCAACAAGGGAACATCAGCGACCTTGGCGGGTTAATCTATGGTGCGGCATTATGAGAGGAAGGATAATTGGCCCCCATTTTATCGATGGAAATCTAAATGGTGCAATGTATGCTGATTTCCTACGTATTGTTTTACCGATGTTACGACAAGATATTTCATTGCATGACAGAATGGCGATGTACTTCCAACATGATGGATGTCCAGCACATAGCTCGCGTGAGGTTGAAGCGGTATTGAATAGCATATTTCATGACAGGTGGATTGGTCGTCGAAGCACCATGGCCCGCACGTTCACCGGATCTAACGTACCCGGATTTCTTTCTGTGGGGAAAGTTGAAGGATATTTGCTATCGTGATCCACCGACAACGCCTGACAACATGCGTCAGCGCACTGTCAATGCATGTGCGAACATTAGGAAAGGCGAACTACTGGCTGTTGAGAGGAATGTCGTTACAGGTATTGCCAAATGCACTGAGGCTGATGGACATCATTTTGAGCATATATTGCATTAATGTGGTATTTACAGGTAATCACGCTGTAACAGCATGCGTTCTCAGAAATGATAAGTTAACAAAGTACATGCATCACATTGGAACAATCGAAATAAAAGGTACCTACGTTCTGTATTTTAATTTGAAAAACCTGCCTGTTACCAACTGTTCGTCTAAAATTGTGAGCCATATGTTTGTGACTATTACAGTGCCATTTATCACAAAGCGAAAAAAGTGGTTCAACTAAAACATTCATATTTCTTTACGTACTACATGAATATGTAATAAAAATGGGAGTTCCTATTTAAAAAAAGCAGTTAATATCCGTTTGACATATGGCAGCGCCATCTAGCGGGCCAACCATAGCCCCATCTGGTTCCCCCCTTCAAGCTAGACAAGTTTAGTTCTTCGTCGTTTTTTCGTTTGACACTTATTTCGTCGGCCGGGGTGGCCGAGAGGTTCTAGGCGCTACAGTCTGGAACCGCGCGACCGCTACGGTCGCAGGTTAGAATCCTGCCTCGGGCATGGATGTGTGTGATGTCCTTAAGTTAGTTAGGTTTAAGTAGTTCTACGTTCTAGGGGACTGATGACCTCAGAAGTTAAGTCCCATAGTGCTCAGAGCCAGTTGAACCATTTGAACATTTATTTCGTGAGATATTTGGCCCGGTCACGATCTATGGACCACCTTGTATAATACTCTATATGAACGCCAATACGTCTGACAAACGTAGTGTCTTCTTATCTCGAAACGCTGCAAGGATGACATCAGATGTGGGCACAGAGGGAAATCAGTAGTGGCGGAGCATAGGCTGAATGAAGGACTTGAGTTTGATTTTGAGAACAGCAAGTTGCCGTGACGAACCAGCTGTTATTAAGAAAGCATTATACACTGAGATGACCAAAGTCCTGGGATACCTCCCAATGTCGTTTCGGACCTCCTTTTGCCCGGCGCAGTGCACCAGCTCGACGTGGTAACACTCAGAAAAAGTCGTTGGAAGTCTCCTGCTGAAATATTGAGCCATACTGCCTTTATAGCCGTCCATAATTGCGAAAATTTAGCCGGTGCAGGATTTTGTGCACTAACTGGTATCTCGATTATGTCCAATAAATGTTCTACGGGATTCATGTCGGCTGATCTGGGTGCCCAAATCATTCGCTCGAATTGTACCGAATGTTCAACTCACACCATTATGGAGCCACTATCATCTCCAACAGTGCCTTGTTGATAGCTCGGGCCCATACCTTTTTGGGTCTGCACCACACTCTAGCCCTCCCATCAACTCTTACCAAGTGAAATCGGGACTCATAAGACCTGGTCACTGTTTTCCAGTCATCTTAGGTCCAGTCGAAATTGTTACGAGCCCAGGAGAGGCGCTGCAGGCGATATAGTGCTGTTATCAAAGGCACTCGCGTCGGTCATCTTTTGCCATAGCCCATTAACACCCAATTTCAGACCACTGTCTAACGGATACATTTGTTGTACGTCCCAATTGACTTCTGCGATTATTTTACGCAGTATTCCTTGTGTGTTAGACTGACAACTCTACGCAAACGCCGGTGCTCTAGATCGTTAGGTAAAGCCCATGGGCCACTGTGTTGTTCGTGGTCAGCGGTAATGCTCAAAATTTGGTATTCTAGGAACATTCTTGACTCTGTGTATCTCCGAATATTGAACTAACAATTTCCGAACTGGAACGTCCCATGTGTATAGCTCCAACCACCCTTTTGCGTTCGAAGTCTGTTAATTCACGTCGTGCGGCCTTAATCACGTCGGAGACCTATTTAAATGAGTCACCGAATTAAAAATGACAGCTCAGACAATGCACTGTCCTTTTATACCTTGTGCATGCGATACTACAGCCATCTGCATATGTGCCTATCGTTATTCCATGACTTTATCACCTCAGTGAAGCTCCGCGTCTCCTCCTACTGTTACGAAGAGTTATCGTGGCCATATCGAGAAACTGAATGTGTGTCTTACCGCAATGTAATGGCGTTCACCAGCTTCCGTCAATGTAAACGCTAGGGGGCAGAATTCAGATCTGCCCTCACACGCTTTTCGACACGAAGCATCTCCCTTCTTATTCGTCATCCGGGGCAAGTAGTATCGCAGACATTTTATCTACTGTTAACATGAAGAGGTTTGATAAAAAAAAAATCGGTAATGTGCTCAGATCAATTCCAGACTCAAGCAATGTAATCGTTTTCATGGCAGAAGTCAGATTATATAAAATCGTACCATTTTCACGTCCTTTTGTGTTCAAATTTCACATGCGGAATATTGTGTCTTTGATCTCAGCTTGCTAGATTCAGAACACGATGAGATTTTCACAGATCTCCAGGTTAGCGTCTTCGCACTCAATTGATTTAGACGTAGACTTTCAAATTCACCTTCAACTTTTCAGCGGATCTGTAATGTTATTTCTTTTGTGAATCCGAAACGCCATTCGAAAGGACTGTTAGCTCTTCTTATATGATTTTTATCCTTCGTCAACCTGGCGAAATTGTACCGCAAATTTGCTGCTAAATTATGTAGTTCCACGACGCATTTAGATTTCGTAGAGCCATTAACTTTTCCTGGTATTACCAGTTTTAACCGTGTGTATCCAAGTTACTTTTCTGATATACCTTCGTGGGGGCCGGTATGCTTCTTGCTTACGCTTGAATTTACATTAAGGAAACATTGCACATTCATTCCCTGTTAAGCTATTTGTTTTACACTGAAGTGCCAAAGAAACTGGTGTAGGCAAGCATATTCAAATACAGCGAAATGTAAACAGGCAGAATACGGCACTGCGATCGGCAACTCCTATATAAGACAACAAGTGTCTGCCACAGTTGTTAGATAAGTCACTGCTGCTACAACGGCACGTTATCGAGATTTAAGTGAGTTTGAACGTGGTGTTACAGTCGGCGCACGAACGATGGGACACAGCATCTCCGAGTTAACGATGAAGTGGGGATTTTCCCGTACGACCATTTCACGAGTGTACCGTGAATATCAGGAATACGGTAAAACATCAAATCTCCGATATCGCTACAGCCGGGACAAGATCCTGCAATAATGGGTCCAACGACGACTGCAGAGAATCGTTCATCGTGACAGAAGTGCAATTCTTCCGCAAATTGGTGCCGGTTTCAATGCAGGGCCATCAACAAGTGTCAGCGTGCGAACCGTTCAACGAAACATCATTAATATGAGCTTTCGGAACCGGAGGCCCACTCGTGAGCCCTTGATGACTGCACGACACAAAGCTTTAGGCCTCTCCTGGGTCCATCAGCACCAACATTGGATTGTTGATGACTGGAAAAATGTTGCCTTTCCTGGTCGAACGAGTCTCGTTTCAAATTATATCGAGCGGATTGGCGCGTACGGGTATTGAGTCAACCTCATGAATCCATGTCAACAAGGCACTGTTCAAGGGGTGCATGCAGTTGGAGTGATATGTGACCCCTGATACATTCAAACGTACGTAAGCATCCTGTCTGATCACCTGCATCCATTCATGTCTATTGTGCGTTCCGACGGAATTGGGCAATTCCGGTAGAACAATGCGACACCCCACATATCCGCAATTGCTACCGAGTGGTTTCAAGAACGCTCTTCCGACCTTAAACGCTTCCGCTGGCCACCAAATACCCCAGACATGAACATTATTGATCATATCTGGGATGCCTTGCAACGTGCTGTTCACGATATATCTGCAATCCCTCGTACTCTTACAGATTTATGACCAGCTCTGCAGGATTCATGGTGTCAATTTCCTCCTGCACTGCTTCAGTCGAGTCCATGCCACGTCTTGTTGCGGCACTTCTGAGTGTCCGCGGGGGCCCTACACGATATTAGGCAGGTGCACCAGTTTCTTTGGTTCTTCTGTGTATAATCAGCTATCTGAGAAATGCTCCGTTGCCGGGGTATTTATTTATTCCAGTCTTCTGTTGGCCCATCTCCTCCTACCTCCTCTCTCTGTCCCTCTCCTCATTCCTTCTCTCTCTGGCCATCTCCTCTTTCTCCCTCTCACTATCCATCTTTTCCTTCCCCCTCTCTCGATCACTTCATTCTCCCCTAATTGTGGACCCATTCTGTGTCTTTTTATCACCTCCCCTCCCTCCTGCCTCCCTCCATATCCCCCTGTCCCTGTCTAAGACCATCAACCCCCCTATTCTCTGTCCATATCCACCACACCTCCTTCACCTGTCCTCTCTCTGCCCATTTCCTCCTGCACTACTGTCTGTCCATCATCTCTCCCCCTCCATCTGTCAATCGTCTCCTCCCCCTTCTGTCCATCTGTTTCTTCCCCCTATGTCCATCTCCTCCTCTATCTCTCCCTTTGTCACTCTCATCCTTCCCCTATCTGAGTCCATATTGCCCCCCCCCCCCCACCCCCACCCTCTATTCATTTCCTCCCCTTTCATTTCTGTGCCGATCTCCTCCTCTCATCTCCCTGTCCATTTCCTCTTCCCCTTTTCCTTTCCATTCCCTCCTCCCCTGTCTCTTTCACGAATCTCTCCCTGTCTTGTCCCTCCTCTCGATGTCTCTTCATCCCTCGTATTCCCATCTATCTTCACGTTACCACACTCACTCCAGTAGGAGGCTGATGGCTCTTACCGTATTTCTTTTCAGATTGAAATAATATGTGTACAAAAGTTGTTTGAAATCATGCCAGAGGTTTACGATGAACCTGTTAACCGTGGCTTCACTCCCATACGCACATCTCAAATATGTTTCACACATATTTAACATATTTCAAGTGTATTTGCACTCAAATTTCGCCGTGCAGTTTCATTATCACGCTGGTTAATATTTATGACGACGTAGCTCCTGAACTGTGTGCTTCGTAATGATATACACTACTGGCCACTAAAATTGCTACACCAATAAGAAATGCAGATGATAAACGGGTATTCATTGGACAAATAGATTATACTAGAACTGATATGTGATTACATTTTCACGCAATTTCGGTGCATACATCCTGAGAAATCAGTACCCAGAACAACCACCTCTGGCCGTACTAACGGCCTTGATACGCCTGGGCATTGAGTCAAACAGAGCTTGGATGGCGTGTACGGGTACATATGCCCATGCAGCTTCATCACGATACCACAGTTTATCAAGAGTAGTGACTGGCGCATTGTGACGAGCCAGTTGCTCGGCCATCATTGACCAGACGTTTTCAGTTGGTGAGAGATCTGGAGAATGTGCTGGCCGGGGCAGCAGTCTAACATTTTCTGTATCCTGCTGAAATGTAGGGTTTCATGGGGATCGAATAAAGAGTGGAGTCACGGGTCGTAACGCATCTGAAATGTAGCGTCCACTGTTCAAAGTGCCGTCAATGCGAACAAGAGGTGACAGAGACGTGTAACCAATGGCACCCCACACCATCACGCCAAATGATACGCCAGTATGGCGATGACGAATACACGCTTCCAATGTGCGTTCACCGCGCTGTTGCCAAACACGGACGCGACCATCATGATGCTGTAAACAGAACCTGGATTCATCCGAAAAACTGACATTTTGCCATTCGTGCACCCAGGTTCGTCATTCAGTACACCATAGCAGGCGCACCTGTCTGTGATGCAGCGGCAAGGGTAACCACAGCCACGGTCTCCGAGCTTATAGTCCATGCTGCTGCAAACGTCGTCGAACTGTTCGTGCAGATGGTTGTTGTCCCCATCTGTTGACTCAGGAATCGAGACGTGGCTGCACGATCCGTTACAGCCGTGAGGATAAGATGCTTGTCATCTCGACTGCTAGTGATACGAGGCCGTTGGGATCCAGCACGGCGTTCCGTATTACCCTCCTGAACCCACCAATTCCATATTCTGCTAACAGTCATTGGATCTCGACCAACTCGAGCAGCAATGTCGTGATACGATAAACCGCAATCACGATACGCTACAATCCGACCTTTATCAAAGTCGGAAACGTGATGGTACGCATTTCTCCTCCTTACACGAGGCACCACAACAACGTTTCACCAGGCAAAGCCGGTCAACTGCTGTTTGTGTGTGAGAAATCGCTTGGAAACTTTCCTCATGTCAGCACGTTGTAGGTGTCGTCACCGGCGCCAGCCTTGTGTGAATGCTTTGAAAAGCTAATCATTTGCATATCACAGCATCTTTTTCCTGTTGGTTAAATTTCGCGTCTGTAGCACATCATCTTCTTGGTGTAGCAATTTTAATGGCGAGTAGTGTAATTTTTCAGGTACATTCAGCGGCATCTGCGGATACTGTCTGCGAAATGTGTTGCAAATAAAGTCAGTAGCAAAGAAGAAATAAATCAAAACATCATGCACGATGCGGCAGTTTCTGACACATATCACTGTTCATGCCTTCATATCTCCTGTACTATATGACGTACAATGCTTTTGTAGGTACATTCAACGGCTTATACACATCCTGTCTGCAAAATAAGTACGTGTAGAGTCAGTAGCATAAAGATAACAATTTGAACGTCATTCATGACGCTGCAGCTTGTACCCATATCTCAGTATTTGACGTAATATCTCCTACACTATGTGTCGTACAATAAAATATATTTTAGTCGGTACATTCGGCAGCAAATGTGGCTACTGTCTGCGAAAAGTGTTGCAATTAGAGTTGGTTGCAACGAAGTAATAAATTTAAACATCTCTCTGATGCGGTAATTTTTCACGCATTCAGAGTTTACAACGTCGTATCTCAAGAACTATGTGTGGGACAATGATGTAATTTTTCTCGTACATTTCGTGGAGTATGTAAATATTGTCTGGAAAATATGTCATGAATATAGTTAGTAATGAAGTAGTCATAAATTAAAACGTCGTGTTTCATGTGGCAGTATTACTGAAAGAACAGCGAAAACGAAGTAAGCTACAAGGGTTTTTCGTTTCGTCTTTGTGTGAAGGACGTCAGCTAGAAGTTTCGTAAAGGTTTGAAAATATGTGTAAAGTTTGTCGCAAGTCTCTAGGTGCTCTCATTCTCAAATACTGGGTAACTAAATATGGGTATTCTCACGTCGTGTGCTACACTGCTTTTGCAGCCGGAACCCCACCCCTTTGATAGGTGGATAATTCTTATCCACACAGTGATTCTTTCCAGAAAATAAATGATAGTGTACTAGACTTTCTAGAAACAGGTCCAGTGTTTTACGAGCAGGTGTAGAACATACATACATACATTTTGATAATTCTTGTGCATTACCAGCAAACGAGCTATGCCATGAAACTAAATTTCGCAGTACGCCTCTCTTCCTGGCGTCCCAGCTTGGTGTTCCCTCGTGTATCTGGCGCAACATTTGGCGGCGAGTAGCCAGCAGCAGCTTTCCTGTGACAGCGCAAAGTAGCGATGGGCATGCTGCTGTAAGGAGAAGTACAGTCAACAACGTGTGGATGTCAGTGCCGTGGACGCTATGAAAGCACATGGCAATCCTGTGGCCTATCGCTAGTGCCCACGCATTGCTTTGACGAGTGGGGTCGGTGAACTGGCCCTGGGTGTGCGGTAAACGATACGAGGCAAACAACAATTTGAGACACCGCCGGAGGCCGCAGAATCCAGCCGTGCTGTGTCGGGGCACTGGCCGTAAATGTTTTGGGGCCGGTGTTGTTGGTCAATAGTCACCATGGACCGCTGTTCGAGGGAGAGATTTCGTTGGTGTCTACAAAGCGAAACGGAAATAGGGACAGTCTAGAACGGGGAGTGCCGTGGGGTCCGACAGTGTCTGGAGTGTCAAAGAGGTAAATGCGGCGGATAGACAAACTGTATGTGGACATCTCCCACTTGGAGAGCGAATGGCGTCTTTTCCTAGCGTCCAGAACCTGGCGGTAGCCACAGCCAGGGCAAAAAACGGTGGAGCTTAATCACACAGGTCTACGCAGTTTTTAGGGTTCCGTACCTCAGTCGGTAAAAACAGAGTCTTACAGTATCGCTTTGTTGTTCGCTCACTGTCTGTCTGCCCGTCTGTCAGTCTATTCAAAACCCTTTTTACAAGAATGGGTAGACGCATGAATTATGTCTCGTATTAAAGTCTTGGATCCCGTGCCGATGCTAAAAAAATTGAAGGTTCTAAGTCCCTGTAATCAAAAGATACGACCATTTATGTCACATATTTTGATACTCGTAAAATCACTTATCATATTTTCATCTTTTGAATCTGCTGCTCTTGTCCTTTCCTACCGCATTTGCAGTTAAATTATAGGAAATGCGTTCAGCCTCTTTGCAATGTGTGGGTGTGTGTGTATGTGTGTGTGTGTGTGTGTGTGTGTGTGTGTGTGTGTGTGTGTTTTTACAGAAGAGAGGTGACACAAACAGCTAAAGGAACTTACACGCGCGCGCACGCACACACACACACACACACACACACACGCACACGCACACGCACGCACACACACACATAAGGTGCAACAACAACGGAGGGGTATCTGTTGAGACGCCAGACAAACGCGTGTTTCCTGAAGAGGGGCAGCAGCCTTTTCAGTAGTTGCAGGGGCAACAGTCTGGATGATTGACTGATCTGGCCTTGTAACACTAACCAAAACGGCCTTGCTGTGCTGGTACTGCGAACGGTTGAAACCAAGGGGAAACTAGATCCGTAATTTTTCCCGAGGGCATGCAGCTTTACTGTATGGTTAATGATGATGGCGTCCTCTTGGGTAAAATATTCCGGAGGTAAAATAGTCCACCATTTGGATCTCCGGGCGGGGACTACTCAGGAGGACGTCGTTATCAAGAGAAAGAAAACTGGCGTTCTACGGATCGGAGCGTGGAATGTCAGATCCCTTAATCGGGCAGATAGGTTAGAAAATTTAAAAAGGGAAATGGACAGGTTAAAGTTAGACATAGTGGGAATTAGTGAAGTTCGGTGGCAGGAGGAACAAGACTTTTGGCAAGGAGAATACACGGTTATAAATACAAAATCAAATAGGAGTAATGCAGGTGTAAGTTTAATAATGAATAAAAAATAGGAATGCGGGTAAGCTACTACAAACAGCACAGTGAACGCATTATTGTGGTCAAGACAGACACGAAGCCCACGCCTGCTACAGTAGTACAAGTTTATATGCCAACTAGCTGTGCTGATGATGAAGAAATTGATGAAATGTATGATGAGATAAAAGAAATTACTCAGGTAGTGAAGGGAGACGAAAATTTAATAGTCATGGGTGACTGGGATTCGAGAGTAGGAAAAGGGAGAGAAGGAGACGTAGTAGATGAATATGGATTAGGGGTAAGAAATGAAAGAGGAAGCCGCCTGGTAGAATTTTGCACAGAGCATAACTTGATCATAGCTAATACTTGGTTCAAGAATCATAATAAAAAGGTTGTACACATGGAAGAATCCAGGAGATACTGACAGATTTCAGATAGATTATATAATGGTAAGACAGAGATTTAGGAACAGGTTTTAAATTGTAAGACATTTCCAGGGGCAGATGTGGACTCTGACCACAATCTATTGGTTATGAACTGTAGATTAAAACTGAAGAAACTGCAAAAAGGTGGGAATTTAGGGAGATGGGACCTGCATAAACTGACCAAACCAGAGGTTGTACAGAGTTTCAGGGAGAGCGTAAGGGAACAAATAGCAGGAATGGGGGGAAGAAATACAGTAGAAGAAGAATGGGTAGCTTTGAGGGATGAAGTAGTGAAGGCAGCAGAGGATCAAATAGGTAAAAAGACGAGGACTAGTAGAAATCGTTGGGTAACAGAAGAAATATTGAATTTAATTGATGAAAGGAAAAAATATAAAAATGCAGTAAATGAAGCAGGCAAAAAGGAATACAAACGTCTCAAAAATGAGATCGACAGGAAGTGCAAAATGGCTAAGCAGGGATGGCTAGAGGATAAATGTAAGGATGTAGACGCTTATCTCACTTGGGGTAAGATAGATACTTCCTACAGGAAAATTAAAGAGACCTTTGGAGAAAAGAGAACCACTTGTACGAATATCAAGAGCTCAGATGGAAACCCAGTTCTAAGCGCAAGAAGGGAAAGCAGAAAGGTGGAAGGAGTATATAGAGGGTTTATACAAGGGCGATGTACTTGAGGAGAATATTATGGAAATGGAAGAGGATGTAGATGAAGATGAAATGGGAGATATGATACTGTGTGAAGAGTTTGACAGAGCACTGAAAGACCTGAGTCGAAACAAGGCCCCGGGAGTAGACAACATTGCATTAGAACTACTGATGGCCTTGGGAGAGCCAGTCCTGGCAAAACTCTACTATCTGGTGAGCAAGATGTACGACACAGGCGAAATACCCTCAGACTTCAAGAAGAATATAATTATTCCAATCCCAAAGAATGCAGGTGTTGACAAATGTGAAAATTACCGAACTGTCAGTTTAATAAGCCACAGCTGCAAAATACTAACGCGAATTCTTTACAGACGAATGGAAAAACTGGTAGAAGCCGACCTCGGGGAAGATCAGTTTGGATTCCGTAGGAATGTTGGAACACGTGAGGCAGTACTGACCTTACGACTTATCTTAGAAGAAAGATTAAGGAAAGGCAAACCTACGTTTCTAGCATTTGTTGACTTAGAGAAAGCTTTTGACAATGTTGACATTGTAATTCTATCAGAGACAGCAAAGGACTTGGAAGAGCAGTTGAACGGAATGGACAGTGTCTTGAAAGGAGGATATAAGATGAACATCAACAAAAGCAAAACGAGGATAATGGAATGTGGTCGAATTAAGTCGGGTGATGCTGAGGGAATCAGATTAGGAAATGAGACACTTAAAGTACCAAAGGCGTTTTGCTATTTGGGGAGAAAAATAACTGATGATGGTCTAAGTAGAGAAGATATAAATGGCAAGGAAAGCGTTTCCGAAGAAGGGAAATTTGTTAACATCGAGTATAGATTTAAGTTTCAGGAAGTCATTTCTGAAAGTATTTGTACGGAATTTAGCAACGTATAGAAGTGAAACATGGACGATAAATAGTTTAGACAAGAACAGAATAGAAGCTTTCGAAATGTGGTGCTACAGAAGAATGCTAAAGATCAGATGGGTAGATCACATAACTAATGAGGAGGTGTTGAATAGGATTGGGGAGAAGAGAAGTTTGTGGCACAACTTGACGAGAAGAAGGGATCGGCTGGTAGGACATGTTCTGAGGCATCAAGGGATCACCAATTTAGTACTGGAGGGCAGCGTGGTGGGTAAAAATCGTAGAGGGAGACCAAGAGATGAATACACCAAGCAGATTCAGAAGGATGTAGGTTGCAGTAGGTACTGGGAGATGAAGAAGCTTGCACAGGATAGAGCGGGATAGGGTACTCAGGACTGAAGACCACAACAACAACAACGGCTCCTAATTTGAATTTAGTTTACCTTTGTCTCTCTTTATATATATATATATATATATATATATATATATATATATATATATATATATATATATATATATAGAGAGAGAGAGAGAGAGAGAGAGAGAGAGAGAGAGAGAGAGAGAGAGAGAAATTCGGCGCCAAACTCTCTCGGGAATAAATGAACGCCGACGGGGTTATGAAACACAACAACATAGTGCTCACCGCCTTTTGCGAAGTAAAAAGGCGTTTGTCAAAATTGAAACTACACAAAGTGCATTAATATGTGTGTGCATGTCCTGGGAATCTAAAGGAAGAAGGATTCGTCTCAATAAAATGTGATCAGTCACAATTACTTATGCAAAAGAATTTTTTTAATCAACACATGTGTTAACTCGCCGATGAAATTTACATTTACATTGTTGGGTTTGCAGATGACAAGCTATCAATGCAGGGCACCATATAGTTGGTCTTGCAAAACCATATAATGTAAAAAGGCGATAAGAAGCAAAACGAACAAAAGCTTTCTATAGTCCCAACTTTGTCAAATCAGTTATAATGTAAGATACCTTCACTTTTTACAGTTTTCGATAAACAAAAACTCATTGATGATGGCACAAAGGAGCTGCGTAATAAGAAAAACTGCCGGCCGAAGTGCCCGTGCGGTTAAAGGCGCTGCAGTCTGGAACCGCAAGACCGCTACGGTCGCAGGTTCGAATCCTGCCTCGGGCATGGATGTTTGTGATGTCCTTAGGTTAGTTAGGTTTAACTAGTTCTAAGTTCTAGGGGACTAATGACCTCAGCAGTTGAGTCCCATAGTGCTCAGAGCCATTTGAACCAATAAGAAAAACTGTTTGTTTGCAAAAAGGTGGAACACATATCCTATAAATCACTCGTCAAAACCTACAGTGTATTTAACTTTGACCTAGAACCATGATATTTCCCGAGAAGCAAGGTTTCAATCTACAAGCAAAGGAAAGAAATCCGAAAAGCGTTAATTTGTAATTATATTACACGAAAAAAATTTTTTGTTATTTGTTATGTGGCTGTGTCTGGCCGTCCGTTAATACCCCATTTTCTCAGGAGTGGGAAGACCTACCAACTTGAAATGTAAGTCACTTACTAAGCCGGCCGGAGTGGCCTTGCAGTTCTCGGCGTTTCAGTCTGGAACAGCGCGACCACTACGGTCGCAGGTTCGAATCCTGCTTCGGGCATGGATGTGTGTAATGTCCTTAGGTTAATTAGGTTTAAGTAGTTCTAAGTTCTACGGGACTGATGACCTCAGATGTTAAGACCCATGGTGCTCTGAGCCATTTTTTTCATTCACTAAGCTCTATGCTCCGTAGGCGATATAATAAATTTTTGCTTGTAAGTCAATGCAATGAAAAGGTACGGACATTAATGTCGCCTACTTTTATTCTCGAAAACTCCCTCATCAAAACCTATACGGTATTGTATTGTACTGTATGTTAATCGGGTGCCTAGAAAGGACGGAGTGGCTCTGTCCCCACCGCAGCAGCAGTGGTCCGCAACCCCACTTCACCCCTCCGCTGCCCCATACCGAACCACTCTTTTAGGGTGATTGTGCGGTTCGGCCCCCTAGGGAACGTCTCACACCAGACGAGTGTAACGCCTATGTTTGCGTGGAACAGTAATGGTGGTGTACGCATACGTGGAGAACTTGTTTGCGCAGAAATCGTCGACGTAGTGTAGCTGAGGCGGAATAAGGGGAACCAGCCCGCATTCGCCGAGGCAGATGGAAAACCGCCTAAAAACCATCCACAGACTGGCCGGTTCACTGGACCTCGACACAAGGCCGCTCGGACGATTCGTGCCGGGGACCAGGCGCTCCTTCCCAATCCGTAAAACCGTGCTTTAGACCGCACGGCTAACCGGGCAGACCCTACCTATGGGATACTTCTCATTGATCTATAATCGTGAAATTTAGGAGAAAGAAATGTTTCACAGCACAAAAAAGGAAAATAATCGTAAAATTGTTAATCTGTAATTACATCAATTGAAAAAGTTTCTTTGGTAATTTTTTGTCCAACTTCAAACTTGAAATTAAAACTCTCTCGAAAGTCTTGGATCCCTGGGAGTGATTTGTTACCCATGTCAACGTCACTAACAGGCGAAAATTGTCGAATTCCTCGATTCCTGGATTGGATAAACTATCAATATACAAAATTAAATTTTATCGAGCCCTCAGTGTTCGAGTCCTACCGGCTCCTGATCATTTCATGTTATTCTAGTACTTTTTTATATGCTAATTTCAGAAATGCTAATGGTTTCCCTGCAACACATAAGTTTTCTTCACAAAGTAACTATGATGATCCAGAAGATTCATAGATAACACGTACATTCAAAAAAATGATTTAAAAAGCATGATAAAATAAGGAATTCCTAACCTTATAATTGATTATCATGTTCGTAAAATCTAATAAAGCAAACATCGTCCAAAAGGGCCTTGCAGAACCAACGGTACTGCCCGGCCTCCTTTTCATACTTACCTCTTAGGCGTCACCAGATGTGGATACGGAGGGGCATGTGGTCAGCACACTGCCTCCTGGCCGTTGTCAGGTTTCGTGACTGGTGTTGTTGCTTCGAAGGCAAGCAGCTCCTCTATTGGCCCCCCAAGGGCTGAGTGCTGCCCGCTTGCCAACAGCACTCGGCAGACCCGGACGGTGATCCATCCTAGTGCTAGCCAAGCCCGAGAGCACTTATTGCTGTTAAGGTCTAATACAAACGTATAAACGTTAATGTCTCTTCCTTTTCCAGTCAAATCTCCGTTGTGATTTTCTGCAGAGCGTTAACTGGAGCCACTCCCTGTGCAACATCCAGCAGCGGTCAGCTACTATGCTGACACCCGATCGGTCGTGGCACTGTTCCATGTGTTTAATGTTTGCAGAATCTTCCTCCCCGTTCCTCACCCACTACACCTAGATTTTGTAGAAAATAGCTGACACGTGAGTCTAGAAACTGCAGCTTCACGTTCATTGAAGCATCCAATACATTGAAGTTACCCAGCAGGTTACTAATTCTCTTAACCTAGGTCTTTGCAGCTACCAAGAAACTTGTTGATAACTTGTTTGAAGGTTATTCAAGACGTTCTTTAAATTTCATTCATTTCATTTCCGACCGGTAGGGCTAACTAAAACCCTCTTCTTTCATCTTAGTTTCTGACAGCCTCGGTCATTTACTTGCCACATACTTTAAGGGGTCACCTTAGTTTGGTAGAGCCTTAATAAAATTTTCCATTGCCCCAAGAAAAATAAAGAAAAATAGAAACACGCGACACAAACGAATTATCCGAATGGAACGGAGTTCGGTAGATGTGATGTGCTTGCATAGACAAACAAATGACTGCATTGTCAGAAAAATTTGATCATTTGTCCAAGAGAAAGAGCTTCGCAAATTGAGTACCTTAACGACGCGTTGGTCCATCTCTGGCTTGTATGCAACAGTTATTTGGATTGTCGTTTGTTAACAGACTTGTTGGCTGTCCATCAGAGTGATATCGTGCCAAACTCTGTCCAACTGGCGCGTTGAATTGTCAAAATACCGAGCTGGTTGGAGAGCCCTGCCCATAATGCTCCAATCGATCTCAGTTGAGCAGAGATCCGACGGCCTTGCTCGCCAAGGTGGGGTTTGGCAAGCACGAAAACAAGCAACAGAAACTCTAGGCGTATTCGGGCGGGCATTACCTTGTTGAAATGTAAGCCCTGGATGATTTGCCATGAGGGTCAACATAACGGGGCGCAGAATATCGTCGACGTACCGCAGTGTTGTAAGGGTGCTGCTATGAAAAGAAATGGCTCCCCAGACCATCCCTCCTGGCTGTAGAGCAGTATGGCGGGCGACAGTCAGATTGGTATACCACTACTGTCCGGAGCGTCTCCAGAAACGTTTTCGCTCAATTCGAAGCGGGACTCACCACGAAAGATAATTATACTCCAGTCAGTGAGATTCCAGGGCTGAAGCTTGGATGTCCACAAAAGCAGCCACCAGTCATCACTCTTTGCTGAAGTTTGCGTGAAAAATGATTGAATGACAAATATACAGGGTGTTACAAAAAGGTACGGCCAAACTTTCAGGAAACATTCCTCACACACAAAGAAAGAAAATATGTTATGTGGACATGTGTCCGGAAACGCTTACTTTCCATGTTAGAGCTGATTTTATTACTTCTCTTCAAATCACATTAATCATGGAATGGAAACACACAGCAACAGAACGTACCAGCGTGACTTCAAACACTTTGTTACAGGAAATGTTCAAAATGTCCTCCGTTAGCGAGGATACATGCATCCACCCTCCGTCGCATGGAATCCCTGATGCGCTGATGCTGCCCTGGAGAATGACGTATTGTATCACAGCTGTCCACAATACGAGCACGAAGAGTCTCTACATTTGGTACCAGGGTTGCGTAGACAAGAGCTTTCAAATGCCCCCATAAATGAAAGTCAAGAGGGTTGAGGTCGGGAGACCGTGGAGGCCATGCAATTGGTCCGCCTCTACCAATCCATCGGTCATCGAATCTGTTGTTGAGAAGCGTACGAACACTTCGACTGAAATGTGCAGGAGCTCCATCGTGCATGAACCACATGTTGTGTCGTACTTGTAAAGGCACATGTTCTAGCAGCACAGGTAGAGTATCCCGTATGAAATCATGATAACGTGCTCCATTGAGCGTAGGTGGAAGAACATGGGGCCCAATCAAGACATCACCAACAATGCCTGCCCAAACGTTCACAGAAAATCTGTGTTGATGACGTGATTGCTCAATTGCGTGCGGATTCTCTTCAGCCCACACATGTTGATTGTGAAAATTTACAATTTGATCACGTTGGAATGAAGCCTCATCCGTAAAGAAAACATTTGCACTGAAATGAGGATTGACACATTGTTGAATGAACCATTCGCAGAAGTGTAGCCGTGGAGGCCAATCAGCTGCTGATAGTGCCTGCACACGCTGTACATGGCACGGAAACAATTGGTTCTCCCGTAGCACTCTCCATACAGTGACGTGATCAACGTTACCTTGTACAGCAGCAACTTCTCTGACGCTGACATTAGGGTTATCGTCAACTGCACGAAGAATTGCCTCGTCCATTGCAGGTGCCCTCGTCGTTCTAGGTCTTCCCCAGTCGCGAGTCATAGGCTGGAATGTTCCGTGCTCCCTAAGACGCCGATCAATTGCTTCGAACGTCTTCCTGTCGGGACACCTTCGTTCTGGAAATCTTTCTCGATACAAACGTACCACGCCACGGCTATTGCCCCGTGCTAATCCATACATAAAATGGGCATCTGCCAACTCCGCATTA
This sequence comes from Schistocerca americana, assembly GCF_021461395.2. NCBI lineage: Eukaryota > Metazoa > Arthropoda > Insecta > Orthoptera > Acrididae > Schistocerca > Schistocerca americana. The sequence continues at coordinate 318,225,728 of NC_060121.1, read as the reverse complement.
GTAAACATTGCACTGACTGCAAAACCACGTTCGTGATGAACACTAACCTGTTGATGCTACGTACTGATGTGGTTGATGCTTGTCAACACAAGCACCGAAGTCAACATTACCTTCCTTCAATTGGGCCAACTGGCGGTGAATCGAGGAAGTACAGTACATACTGACGAATCTAAAATGAGCTTTAACATGGAAATTAAGCGTTTCCGGACACATGTCCACATAACATATTTTCTTTATTTGTGTGTGAGGAAAGTTTCCTGAAAGTTTGGCCGTACCTTTTTGTAACACCCTGTATAGCTCTCACCACTGCAGTATCACCGAAATAGACAGGTAGCGGCATTACGGATCATAATATTAAACTTCTTTTTGTAGCAGCGTACGTTGCAAATTTCCACAATAGAACACTGGCTATATTATAATGATTAAATCACTATATTTTACATATATAAATTCTAGATTTGAGTTAAAAAATGCATGTTACTGAGTATTATAAGTACTTTAACTGAACTCAGCACCAAAAAATACACTCGAAACTCCCTTTACGTTTAAGAAACATTATCATTGGAAACCAGTGTTATTACTGTTTTATAATGTAGAATTAAATTTTATGCTTTTATGACTCACAGCTGCTGATCGGCAGCTGACAGACGTTGTCAGGATGAAAATATTGTGGGACGGGTACTGACAGCAGTGTAGGCAGTCAATGGTAGTTATTGTGTTTACAAAGACGGTGTAACCGTTGCTAGCTGTAAAATCTTTAATGCACTGCATAGCTGTGAGGGCATTAGGGAGTGATTTCTGTATTGTACACTACTGGCCATTAAAATTGCTACACCACGAAGATGACGTGCTACAGACGTGAAATTTAACCGACAGGAAGAAGATGCTGTGATATGCAAATGATTAGCTTTTCAGAGCATTCACACAAGGTTCGCGCCGGTGGCGACACCTACAACGTGCTGACATGAGAAAACTTTCCAACCGATTCCTCATACACCAACAGCAGTTGACCGGCGTTGCCTGGTGAAACGTTGTTGTGGTGCCTCGTGTAAGGAGGAGAAATGAGCCATCACGTTTCCGACTTTGATAAAGGTCGGATTGTAGCCTATCGCGATTGCGGTTTATAGTGTCGCGACATTGCTGCTCGCGTTGGTCGAGATCCAATGACTGTTAGCAGAATATCGAATCGGTGGGTTCAAGAGCGCAATACGGAACGCCGTGCTGGATCCTAAAGGCCTCGTATCACTAGCAGTCGAGGTGACAGGCATCTTATCCGCATGGCTGTAACGGATCGTGCAGCCACGTCTCGATCCCTGAGTCAACAGATGGGGACGTTTGCAAGACAACAACCATCTGCACGAACAGTTCGACGGCGTTTGCAGCAACAAGGACAATCAGCTCTGAGACAATGGCTGCGGTTACCCTTGACGTTGCATCACAGACAGGAGCGCCTGCGATGGTGTACTCAGCGACGAACCTGGGTGCACGAATGCCAAAACATCATTTTTTCGGATGAATCCAGGTTCTGTTTACAGCATCATGATGGTCGCATCCGTGTTTGCCGACAGCGCGGTGAACGCACATTGGAAGCGTGTATTCGTCATCGCCATACTGGCGTATCACCCGGCGTGATGGTATGGGGTGCCATTGGTTACACGTCTCGGTCATCTCTTGTTCGCACTAGCGGCACCTTGAACAGTGGACGTTACATTTCAGATGAGTTACGACCCGTCGCTCTACGCTTCATTCGATCCCTGCGAAACCCTACATTTCAGCAGGATAATGCACAACCGCATGTTGCAGGTCCTCTACGGGCCTTTCTGGATACAGGAAATGTTCGACTGCTGCCCTGGTCAGCACATTCTCCAGATCTCTCACCAACTGAAAACGTCTAGTCAATGGTGGCCGAGCTACTGGCTCGTCACAATACACCAGTCACTACTCTTGATGAACTGTGGTATCTTGTTGATGCTGCATAGGCAGCTGTACCTGGACACGCCATCCAAGCTCTGTTTGACTCAATGTCCAGGCGTATCAAGGCCATTATTATGGCCAGAGGTCGTTGTTGTGGGTACTGATTTCTCATGGTCTATGCGCCCAAATTGCGCGAAAATGTAATCACATGTCAGTTCTAGTATAATATATTTGTCCAATGAATACCCGTTTTATCATCTGCATTTCTTCTTGGTGTAGCAATTTTAATGGCCAGTAGTGTAGTAAAATGTGTAGGAGAAAATCTCCAGAACAGCCTTACATGGAAGGACCACATAAAACAAGTGGTATTAAGCGGAAATGCCAGATGCGATACGGAGATGCTGTTGAGCAAGAGAGGCGTTATGCATCGCGGAGAAGTTTACTAGAGAGCTACATGGAAATTTCTAGAGAGCGGTTTCCAGAAACAGTTGGACAACATGTTACTTCCTCCCACATACATCGCGCGTAATTCGAGAAATTAGAGCCAATACAGAGGCTTATTGAAAATCATTTATCCCACACACCATTCACGACTGGAAGAGGGTAGAGGCGACCAGTTAGTGGTACACACCATGAGGTGGCTTGCGGAGTATGATTTAATGTTGACTGTGTATTGTATTCTCGCGAAAATCGTGTTTCAATCATTGTACGTAGCCATACGTTTTTCCGTATTATGATGTTGTCGGTTTTCACTGTACTAGGTAGCTCTTTGTAGTCATCATATTCAACGTTCATGTCAAATTAAAATTTTTCTACGGTTTTTTGTTACAAATAGCTTGGATTTGAACCAGAGCGTTAAGCTACACTCTTATCTTTATTTACGTTTTGATAAAAATGAACAAATTTATTGCAGCTATTGTCTCAAATACAATATTTTTGCAAGCACACTGGATAAATAATTTAGTCACCTACAGGAGACATCATACTGAGACCGTGCAAGACAGCACCTAGTCTTGATAACGGTCTTAATTCCAGGGGTGAAAGGGTGTCCGCGTGTTCGCCAAACTAGGAACGTATGCTTGCAGCTCTGTGAACATGGCTCAACATCTTGGAAAAAAGTGAAGTCTACAACATAGTTATCCGGAAGATGTAGAAGACAAGTTAACACTTGGTCTTCGAGAATGATGAAATAACGCCCTCTCTGATTTTCGCAATATCCTGAATGAGTGGGTGCAACTCGTAGTAAGAAAAATGCCTCCGAAAAACCACAGAACCACCTCCGACCTCGAATATACCTTCCATACACTACGGTTTAAACGTACAACTGCGCTAATAAAGGTGTGACGAAGCTATGCAGGAGGCTAGCGCCCATTCTAGTAAATACGCGTAGATTTGTAGTTAAGCTGGATGGTCGCATAAAAAGTCACACAGCAGGTGAAGAATGGCTTAACTGACAACAAATTATGCATGACGCGTTAGGAACTGTTTTCATCTTCAGAAATCCAAGCGCAAGGACAAGAGCATTACCACTTGTGTACGTAACATGTCATGTAACACAAAGTGAATGTGTGAGAGAGAAACTGGGAACCAACAATTCCCTTTCTTTTTAGCGTGTTTCTTTTTCTATTGTGTATTTTGTATCATTACAAAATATAAACTGCGCTTTATAAGTAATAAAAATTAGCTGATCACGAAACTTCTGCCTTTTTATGTAGCCAAAGCAATTATTTTCGACACAAGCACAGCCTTTACGTATTCAAATATAAAAAGATCGCTATAATTATTGTTGTTATTTTGTGCTCAACATAATGTTCTTCACCATGATCAAAGGCAAAGGTTTTCTATCGTTATTGATAAATATGAATGTTGTTTATGTACAATGGAAACATGTTTCATCCAAGCTCGACGAAATATTTAACCAGTGTTTGATACGTTTTTGTTTTGCGTTTTTTTGACTTCACTTTTTTTTCAAGAAGTGCGTTTCCGAGCTCTATATGATAAATACATTACGTCATCAAAAGTATCCGGACATCCTCAATAACATACGTTTTTCAAATTACGTGCATTGTGCTGCCACCTACTGCCAGGTAATCCTTATCAGCGATCTCATTGGTCATTAGACATCGTGAGAGAGCAGAATGGGGTGCTCTGCGAAACTCACGGACTACGAATGTAGTCAGCCTATTGGGTGTCACTTGAGTCATATGTCTGTATGCGACATTTCCACACTTATAAACATCCCTATGTCCACTGTTTCCAATGTTATAGTGAAGTGGAAACGTGAAGGGACACGTACAGCACAAAAACGTACAGGCCGACCTCGTCTGTTGACTGACAGAGACCGCCTACAATTGAAGAGGGTCGTAATATGCAATAGGCAGACATCTATCCAGTCCATCACACAGGAATTTCAGATTGCATGATGATCCACTGCAAGTACTATGAAAGCTAGATGGGAGGTGAGAAAACTTGGATTTCACGGTCGGCTATGTGATCAAAAGTATCCGGACACCAGGCTGAAAATGATTTACAAGTTCGTGGCGCCATCCATCGGCAAAGCTGGAATTCAATATGGTATCGGCCCACCCTTAGCCTTGACGACAACTTCCACTCTCGCAGGCATACGTTCAATCAGGTGCTGGAATGGAAGTACATTCTTCACGGAGTGCTGCACTGATAGGTATCGATGTCGGTCGGTGGGACCTGTCACGAAGTCAGTGTTCCAAAATATCCGAAAGGTGTTCTGTAGGATTCAGGTCAGGACTCTGTGCAGGCCAGTCCATTAGAGGGACGTTTCTATCGTGTAACCACACCGCCCCAGGCCGTGCACTATGAACAGGTACTCGATCGTGATGAAAAATGCAATCGCCGTCTCCGAATTGGTCTTCAACAGTGAGAAGCAAGAAGGCGCTTAAAACATCAATTTAGGCCTATGCTGTGACAGTGTCACGCAAAACAAGAAGGGGTGCAAGCCACCTCCATGAAAAACACAACCACACCATAACACCACCGTCTCCGAATTTTACTGTTGGCACTACACACGCTGACAGATGACGATCACAGGGCATTCGCCATACCCATACCCTGCCATCGGATCGCTTTGTTGTGTACCATGATTCGTCACTCCACACTCCACTGTCCAATCGTCCCATGTTTACGCTCTTATACCAACCGAGGCGTCGTTTGGCATCTACCGGCGTGATGTGTAGCTTATGAGCAGCCGATCGACCATCAAATCCATGTTTTCTCACCTCCCGCCTAACAGTCATAGTACTTGCAGTGGATCCTGATGCAGTTTGGAATCATGTGTGACGGTCTGGACAGACGCCTGCCTTTTACACATTACGACCCTCTTCAATTGTAGGCGGTCTCTGTCAGTCAACAGACGAGGTCGGCCTGTACGCTTTTGTGCTGTACGTGTTCCTTCACGTTTCCACTTAACAGTCACATCGGAAACAGTGGACTTAGGGATGTTTATGAGTGTGGAAATCTCGCGTACAGACGTATGACTCAAGTGACACCCAATCGGCTGACCACGTTCGAAGTCCATGAGTCTCGCGGAGTGCCCCGTTCTGCTCTCTCACGATGTATAATGACTACTGAGGTCACTGATAAGGATTACCTAGCAGTAGGTGGCAGCAGAATATGAGAAACGTCTGTTATTGTGGATGTCCGAATAGTTTTGATCACATAGTGTATGCAGGGTGAGTCACCTAACGTTACCGCTGGATATATTTCGTAAACCACATAAAATACTGATGAACCGATTTCACAGACCGAATGTGAGGAGAGGGGCTAGTGTAATTGTTTAATACAAACCATACAAAAATGCACGGAAGTATGTTTTTTAACACAAACCTACGTTTTTTTAAATGGAACCACGTTAGTTTTGTTAGCACATCTGAACATATAAACAAATACGTAATCAGTGCCGTTTGTTGCATTGTAAAATGTTAGTTACATCCGGAGATATTGTAACCTAAAGTTTACGCTTGAAACCTCCGACGTTCAGTTGCGTGTTGTAACAAACACGGGCCACGGTCGGCGAGCAGTGTCATGCGCATACTGCATCGTCACCGCTTTCACCCGTTTCATGTGTCGCTACATCAGCAATTACATGGTGATGACTTTAATCATCGAGTGCAATTCTGTCAATGGGCATTAACAGAGAATGAGTTGCAGTTATACCTGTGTACCGATGAAGCGGGTTCACAAACCATGGGGCAGTGAATCTACGTAACATGCATTACTGGTCCGTGGACAATCCTCGCTGGCTCAGACAGGTAGAGCGACAGCGACCGTGGACTGTAAATGTATGGTGCGGAATCATTGGCGACCACCTCACTGGTCCTCACTTCATTGCAGGGGCGCAAACAGCTGCAACATACATCGCGTTTTTACAGAATGATCTGCCAACGTTGCTCGAAAGTGTTCCACTGGATACGCGTCGACGTATGTGGTATGAGCATGATGGTGCACCTGCACATTCCGCAATTAACACTAGGCTGACCCTTGACAGGATGTTCGACGGGCGTTTCATAGGACGTGGAGGACGCATAAATTGGCCTGCTCGTTCTCTTGATCTTACACCTCTGGACTTCTTTCTGTGGGGTACGTTAAAGGAGAATGTGTACCGTGATGTGCCTACAACCCCAGAGTATATGAAACAACGTATTGTGGCAGCCTGCGGCGACATTACACCAGATGTACTGCGGCGTGTACGACATTCATTACACCAGAGATTGCAAGTGTGTACAGCAAATGATGGCCACCACATTGAACATCTATTGGCCTGACATGTCTGGACACACTCTATTCCACTCCGTAATTGAAAACGGAAACCACGTGTGTACGTGTACCTCACCCCTCATGGTAATGTACATGTGTGTCAGTGAAAAATACCAATAAAAAGGTGTTAGCATGTGGACGTAATGTGTTGTTCCAGTCTCTTCTGTACCTAAGGTCCATCACCGTTCCCTTTGGATCCCTACGTAATTCGGTGCTCTCCGATACACACGATCGAACAGTGGAGGAGTGGTACTCAATCGTTAACTTTAGGTTACAATATCTCCGGATGTAATTAACATTTTACAATGCAACAAACGGCACTGATTACGTATTTGTTTATATGTTCAGATGTGCTAACAAAACTAACGGGGTTCCATTTAAAAAAAACGTAGGTTAGTGTTAAAAAACATACTTCCGTGAATTTTTTTATGGTTTGTATTAACCAATTACACTAGTCCCTCTCCTCACGTTCGGTCTGTGGAATCGATTCGTCAGTATTTGATGTGGTTTACGAAATATATCCAGCGGTAATGTTAGGTGACTCACCCTGTATATCACTGGTTACCATTTTGTAAGCATAAATTAGTAAACGGAATAGGATGAGTTGTCCAGGAGAAATGATTTGCTTGGATACCAGTCAGACATTTTATGTAATTGGGCAAATGATCAAAAAATTTTTTTGCTATATGTTGATCTCCTTTCTGAGTCTCTGGCAGCTTTCACAATGGGTGGTCACTTTTGACTCTAGTATTTGGGTATGTACACCACTGTTCTCAAATTATTTATGTCGAATTTCATTACCGAATGTATGTACTATGTCGGCGCAGTTAAAACGCCTAGCTACTTGAAGAGGTACCTACATGACGTCGGTGAGAGAACACCACATATTACTCTTACTGCTCGCTTTTGTGCAATCAATATTTTCTTTCTAAGTGATGAGTTATCACAGAAAATTATTCTATAAGACATTACAGAGTGGAAAAATACTAAAGATGTCAGGAGGTTGACTCATTTGTTTCAATGATTAGCAGTTAGGGCCTATACATAGAGTAGAAGCTGCTGAACATAATGTTTTGATAAGCTTAGTAATATATTTCTTCCAGTTCAAGTTTTCATTAATATGTACACCCAAAACTTTGGGGCATTCCATCCTAGTTACTGACTCCTGCTCACGTGCTATACCAGTTGTTGGTATGACTTCGTTTGTTGTACAGAACTGAATACAGTGTTTTTCCAGTTTTTCAAAATACAGCGAGAGTCCATTTTCAGAGAACCACTTAACAATTCTTTGAAAAATATCATTTACCAACACTTGTGTTGCTTTCATTTCAATGGGATTATTACAACACTAGTATTGCCTGCAAAAAGCACCAATTTTACTTGTTGAACATTGAATGGTAGGTCACTCAGGAATAGGAGTGGACCCAAAATTGAACCTTGCGTGGGGGAGATTCCTTTGTCATTTTTCTCCAGTCACTAAAATTTTCTACCTTTACGATATTGTCTGAATTATTCAGCACAGCCTTTTGATTTCTGTTTGTCAAATATGACTCAAACCAGCTGTGCATAAAGCCATTAGTTGCATTATACTTGAGTTTTGAGTTTTTCTAAGAGTGTGTCATGATCTACAAATTCAAACGCCTTCGAAAGATCACAAAAAATACTGGTGATATTGTTTAAGACTTGTACTGTTTGATGAGTGAATGTATAAATAGTATTCTCAATCGAACAAACTTTCTAGAATACAAACTGTCATGTGCTAAGTAAACTGCTTCCACTTAAGTGTGCGACTCATCTAGAGCACTTCACTTTTTCGAATATTTTGGAAACTTACGTCAGTAAGGAAACTGGACGACACTTCTTTAGGTCTGTCTTGTCACCTTTCTTACGAAGTGGTTTAATAATTGCATATTTTACCCTTTCTGGAAAATTCAGTGTGCTGGTGATGCATTGCATAGATCACGAAGGACAATACCTATTAAGTTGGAACTGCTTTTTAGTATTCTGTTTGAAATCCTATCGACACCACAAGAGCTTTGTACTGTGGAGGTGTGTTAGAATGTCGACTTCGGTCTAGACCCCAAGGCCCAACATCAGTACCTTCTGTAGTTTCGGCTCTTAACGTAGAATGGGCTACTATTTCTCTGAAGACATTCAGACATCACAGTCTCCCCAGCAAAGGTGATGTCATCATAAAGGGGAAGGGTGGACACGCCCTTTATTAATGTCCACTGACATCTGTCAATATTGTACACGGTATCAGACTGTGTGTATACCGTTGTTTCATTGCAGTTCCTCGAACGCGTCTTTGCTGTGAGCAGCTCCGTGTTGGAACACGGGTCTGGAATACAAAGCGCAGCGTTCCGGACAGAGCCCCGGCGAGTGGAGCCTGTAGGCGGTTATTCCTGGTGGGCCGAGTCTTCCCGGAGTTGGCCGCCTCTCGTAAAGTAGCCGCGGGGTACACAGGCGCGCGGCCCAAATAAACCACGCCAGCCCGTTTTACGGGACAGACGGGTCTGTGGACGACTTACTGCGGGGAGCGTCTGCTCTCTGCCGGTGAGACAGTCGGGGAAATCCCCAGGGAAGGGCGCTGCTACTATGGAGCTACTGTGTTGTTCGTGCCATCTGACTCGGAAGTCTCCGCTGGGATTTAATTGTGATCTCCGTTAACTGAATTGTGGTAAGGACCAAGACACAGGAGTAAGTTACCTTAGCCACCTCGGTGTTACCACACGCCTTCAGTTACGATCCCCTTGTAGAATTACTGATCTACCAAATTATACCTCTTTCTTGTATATGAGTTTAATTAGCACCGTATCGGAAAGAAAACGAGAAGTGGAGACTGACTTCTAAAGTTCAATATGGCGGTGGTATTTGAGAAGAAACAATGCTCGCACAGTACGAACATGGAGAAGTAAATCTGCAGTGTTCGTTCTTTGAAGTATGTATCCTGACAGATAACGTGATTTTGAACAGCGGTATTCAACCATATCGCGTACCGTAAACCGGGTGTACTCTGAACGCCATGGTGACTCCGACCATACATACATTAAAAGCTGTACGATTCTCTGATGGCTCTCAGTTGGGTGTTGGCCTACACTGCTTGCTGTTAAGGTTCCATTACAATACGCCAAGTGGCGCCATTCAGTGTCGATTTTCTTGACGAACCTATTGCGAGTTATAATTGTATACGAAAAAGGCTGTGAAAATCAGGTTGTGCAAAATCGACGGATATCATTTAATTGCAAAGCGATCGAATCACTTACGTTACTCGAGTAATTCTACTACTACTTCCCCGTGCATAGACGAACCCGCTACAGTCTCCATTTCTTCCTGAACTGTCTCAGCAGCATTACGCCTTGTGCTCGGTCGGCCACTACGGGGTCTATCGTCTAAACAACCCGTGGCTTCGAACTTCTAAATCATTCTCGCCACAGCTGCATTTGTCAACGGACCTTTACCCGTTCGAATCCCCTTCTTATGGCGATAGGATCGTTACGCTGAACTAGCACATTCCGCATTCTGATAATACAGCATCACTAAAAGAGCCTTTTCAGGTAACGTCAACATGCTGCGACTGCTGGCGCATCTGATTCTCCCTCTCATTACAGCTCCTTTTATACATGATTGTCATGCGCAGTCACTGACATTTTGCTGACCAGCGCCAGCTGTCGAACATTTTGAGAACTTTGTTTTTTTCGGTTCTAATAAAACCCCATGTTATTCCAAGCATGTGTGTCAATTTTTACCTCTCCATCTACATTATTCCGTGGTTTATTAAGTTTTCAAATTTATACTGACTTTTTGATCACTAGAGACAGCTCCCGCGCTGGGCAATTCTCCACCATATTTGCAACGTAAGCTTGTATTTGGGGGTGTTTTATAGACAATATTGGATGAGAAAGTAATGCTATAAGAAATTACATGAATTCTCCACCGATTTAAAGAGACATTTGCATAGATTTGTAAGATCGATTTCGTATAACCAGGAGTGCAGTACAGGATTACAAAACACATAGTTATTCACTAAGAAAAGGTATTCATTTTCAGATACCCATCCCCAGCTTGAAGGGTACTCATACCTCACATCAAAAATATAAAGTTACGTAATTAAGTTATTTTGGTTTGTAGGCACATGTCGGAGATGGTCTTCGCCATTTTGTTTTGTCTTCTCCAGCAGCGTGATACTGTGTGTGACGTGGGGATTTCAATACGTACCAAGAGTGGAGACATGTACTTTCAAATAAATAAAAAATTAATCATGGATCATTTTTAGAGGTGATATGACTAACCTTGGATAACGAATTAAGAGATACACAACAAAATTTCTGAGGAAAGAAATTTATGGCATATGTTGGCTAAAATAGAGGATCAGGTGACAGAAAGCATTCTGAAGCATCAACAAATCGTCAGTCTGGTGGTGCAGAGAGGTGCAGGATATCCAAAATTGTATAGGACACAGAGGTTTGTCTTTCGTATGCAGTTTCAAATGGATGCAGACTGCTGCATTGAACCTCATTAAAAGTTGATACACTTTTTATCTATTACTCTAATGTGTCAATAGCGGTCGAAACACTCATTTCCTGGTATCTAACACCCAACGAAATATTTAACGAAATTAATAAACTATGAAGGGTAACCATTTTGCATTTGATTGTTAGTTTAATTTTTCAAAAAAATCGATATTAAATCCCCCCCCGTGCCCCATATGAGGGGGGGAGGAGGGCTGGCAGCGGCACAGTTATCCCGCTCTTCTACCAGTTGACAATAAAAATCAAACGAGACGAAAATACAAGAAACAGAAAGGTGAGATATTACAATGAGTTTGAAAGTTTTCAGAGGTGAAAATAAAATGAAAGTTTTTTATATTTGGAGAAATAAGACTTCTTGCACTTGTAGGACGGAAAAGATAGGCTGATGAGGGGGGCAGGGATATGGCGGCATAAGGATAGAGGACTGGTGCATAGTACCGTTGGGTAAGAGTGGCTGTTTTGCAGATCTTCATAAATACTAATACATATTGCAAAAGAATTCCTAATGTAAATTTGTTCAAATACAACGAAGTTTATGCGGTACTATGATTTAATGCTACTTACTTCCGTGTCTCAGGAAATTGTAAAATTTTACGCAGAGCTGTAGCCTGTTGTTGTGGTTGGTTCGTAGTTTCTTGTGTATCGCTTACATTCACGCCGGGTGACTCAACAGTCACAGGTTTGTTCCAGCAGTTCAAAATGGTTCAAATGGCCCTGAGCACTATGGGACTTAACTGCTGAGGTCATCAGTCCCCTAGAACTTAGAACTACTTAAACCTAACTAACCTAAGGACAACACACACATCCTTATCCGAAACAGGATTCGAACCTGCGACCGTACTAGTCGCGCGGTTCCAGACTATAGCGCCTAGAACCGCTCAGCCACCCCGGCCGGCTGTTCGAGCAGTGCTCGATACTTTATCAACTCTGACGTATCGTGAAAAATCGAGCTCGTTCCAACATGATTTTTCGTTTGTCTAGCCCTTATTTTTCGTTTCTTTGGAAAAAATTGGAAGAAAAGGAATGTATGCGTGTGAGTTAGCTTCGTTAATCAGTACGTAACATCGATTAAAGAAAAGATATATGTATTATAAAAGTGTACTTATTTACGTATACATGTATGTTTGTGTGTTTCACATTTCCTCTTAAAACAGAGGATCGATTTCAACCAAACTTTATACAAATATCATTTACTTTTTGTGGAGAAGTACTGTGTGGTTCTAATCACCTACCTTCCATAGGGCTGAAGATAAATCTTGAAAAATGGTGACATAACTTAGCAACGACTGGAGAAATTTAAACCAAATCTTGGACATATATTGTATAAAAGTAGTGCGAGAGACCTAGGCGTGGTGGTGGAAGCTAGAAGCCGTGGTGTGTAAAAATATTCGATAACGACAGATATTGGTACCGAGACAGTGGTTTTAAGCGTCGCTAGGCTATTTCGCGACGGTCGTGATGACACACTACTGTTTGGGGTATGGGTGATGGTGGTCGTGATACAGACAGTCGCATATTAGCATATCTGTGCAAAGTCTGAAGCTGTTTCTATCAAAAGTGGGAATTGTATCTGATGACAACAAACTGTGACGGTAAGTCACCACTAGCGCCCCTGTAGATGAGGGTGGAGGTGAAAAGGGGTGACATAAAGGCATAACTCAGACACGCCTGAAGCAATTTCAACTAAATTTCGTATATGCGTGACACCCTATTTGTTTATTTGTATAAAAATACTGAGGAAGTAAGATACCTCTACTGCTCTTAGGGGTGCTGGTAGGGATTAGGTTGGGTGACACATAAAAATGTTCGAATGATACCTGTTGGTACTTCTTTCATGTATTTAGTTGACTGGGAATGCTTTAAAAGTATGAAGCACTATGTGTCTGTTATTTGTGTCCTTTAGTGCAAAAACCAAGTCGCGAGAATGGTAAACTTAAGGAAAGGAAATAAAATGCTTATTCTGTTACATATGAAAAAGTATTTGTTACGGTTTCATACGCCTAAGGATGTCCCATTGCCTACAACTGGAAAAATTTTACATACTTCTTCCCCAGGCATAATTGCAAGTTCCCTCAGTGTTCACATGAACCAGCAGGTCGAAATGCGCCATAGCTACAAAGGAAATTTGTGAATAAATGTGTTTAACATATTTTACAAACAATGATCAGTCAGGACATTATGACCAGCTACATAACAGCCGGTATTGCCACCGTTGACAACGATAACAGCGGCCGCTCGTCGTGGCGTGGAAGCAATGAGGCCTTGGTAGGTCGCTAGAAGGAGTCGGCACCACGCCTGCACACACAGGTCACCTAACTCCCGTTAATTCTGGGGAGAGCGCCGATGAACTCTGACACCACGTTTAATCTCATCCCAGGTGTGTTCGATCTGGAGACTTAAGAGGTCAGCACATCAACTGCATCTCTCCAATGTGTTCTTCGAATCACTCCATCACACTCCTGGCCTTGTGGGATGTCACATTATCTTGTTGTACAATGCCACTGCCACCGGGAAACATGATCGTCATGAAGGGATGTACGAGGTCGGCATCCAGTGTAGGATACTCCTTCGCCATCATGGTGCCTTGTACGAGCTCTGCTGGACCCATGGATGCCCATGAAAATGTTCCCCAGAGCATAATGGACCCGCCGCCAGCTTGTCTCCGTCTCGCAGTACACATTTCAAGGAGCTGTTCCCCTGGAAGACGCCCTTAAAAAAATGGCACTGAGCACTATGGGACTTACCTTCTGAGGTCATCAGTCCCCTAGAACTACTTAAACCTAACTAACCTAAGGACATCACACACATCCATGCCGCAGGCAGGATTCGAACCTGCGACCGTAGCGGTCGCGCGGTTCCAGACTGTTTCGCCTAGAACCGCACGGCCAACCCGGCCGGCAAGACGCCCTCCCATTGGCTTGAAGAAGAAGGTATCGGGATACATCAGATCATGCAAGGCTCTGCCACTGTGTCAACGTCCAGTGCCGATGGTGACGTGGACATTTCATTCGTAGTTGCCGATGTCGTGGTGTTAACATTGGCACATAAATGGGTCATCAACTGCGGAAGCTCAATGTTTGGAGTGTTCGGTGCACTGAGTGTTCAGACACTTTTGTAGTCTGCCCAGCATTAAAGTCTGATGTTAATTCCCCCACAGTTCGCAGCCGGTCCTGTTTTACCAGTCTGCCCAGCCTACGACGTCAGACTCCTACAATGAGGGGTGGAGGCCCAACTCCACGATATCTGGACACGGTTACACATAGGCTTAGGCAAGCGTTGAAGACACTCACCACAGCACTCTTCGAACACCCGAGAATTCGTGCAGTTTCTGAAATGCTCGTGCTGAGCCTCCGGGCCATCACAGTATATCCTCGGTCAAACACAGATAAATCGAGCGCCTTCCACGTTCTACCCACTTGACAACACCCTCACTAATACATCATGCACTCGACAGGTGACGCTGCTGTCGTCTGGACGTGTTTATATCAATAGATCAGTGTTCATAATGTTCTAGCTGATCAGTGTGCAAGTGTAACATATGAATGTCTGAAATACACTGTGGAAAAGACAGTTTTAAACATAGCTGACAGCAGCAACCGTAAATAAATTTTCAGTTATAAACCATACAGCTAACCAGTTACGTAAGTTTAATGTAAAAACCTTGTCGTTTTACTACTATTAAGGTTATCTTCTTCAAAAGGAAGTCACATAAATTACATGACGTTCATCTCGTAAACACACATGATGAGCTAGGGAGCTCATGTCAAATAGTAAAAGAATTGGACTAAAGTCCTTCGTGAAAACATACAAATTATTACTGTATCTGTGCAACAATTTTTACTGCTTCCGTGGTGGACTCAATTCCATATTTTCTACGGACTGATTTGGGCTCCTTAGCTCATCATGTATGTTTACAATTGTAACGTAAACATACATGACTCCTGAGGAAGATATCATTAGTAATTTTGAAACCTGGTCAGGTTTCTACATTAAACTTGTGCAACTGGTTGGCTGTGGAAAGTAATTAAAGGGTCACTTTTTTGCAACCCCGTTGTCTTCACTCACTGCGACACACAAGTGTGAAAGTTGGCTCTGTATCGTTCAGAAGCTCTGCAGTGTCACCCTCGAGTTCGGCGACGCTTCAAACAACAATTTGTTGACACGTAAAGACGAAGTCAGAGCACAGAAATTCGTGTGAGGTGGGATAATAAAGTCATATTGGCACTACGTTTCACAACATCTCCGTCCCACACCACCGTGGACGTGTCACTCACTGTGAAGGTCACCACACCATCCTGTTACCCACATCTCATCTCTTCTCTTGACGCCTCGGCGTTTGAGGACAGAACAGTGACTCCAGTATTGAAATGACGCGGTTCTACTTATGGGTGGCTGAGGAACACAATTTAGACACACTGCCACTCAGAATGGAAGAAAGAGGCAGCAGGAAGTGGCATAAATGGCGTCAATGAAACCAATACTTCACTTCAGGCATTCATTTACACTCATTCCGCGATCAAATCGACAGTGACAGTGCGATGTGCTACGAAACGACATTCTTGACAATGTTCGTCCGCAGCTCATGGTCTAGTGGTTAGAACTGGTGCCTCCTCTGGGTCACGGGGTTCCGGTTTCGATTCCCGTGAGGATTGGGAATTTTATCTGCTCAGGGAGTGGGTGTTTGTGTTGGCCTCATCATTTCATCATCATCGTCATCATTCGTGACAGTGGCTAGAGTGAACTGTGTAACAAATTGGACTGAATAAAAATTGGGACTTGGTACAGGCGCTGATGACCGTGCAGTTGAGACCCCCACAAGCCAATCACCATTATCATCATTGAGAACGTTCAACACTGCTGCCGCTCTTCAGACGATTCTATCATTATCTACGGTCATAGAGGGGCTGCAACTCAATCGAATGTGATCTGATCGCTTGGGAATGTAGCGTAACTGCAGTTTTTGCTCGGGTATACTGGGTGGAACCACCAGGCATCGTTGGAAATTATTCTACAAAGTGTGTTCATGCTTTCTCAGCTCTCCTGCCTCACACAGTGCCTTAGCGTGATCACGGGACATTTCGGTAACGCTTTTGGTGCTACGTATGTACTGTAATGCCACTTCCTCTGACGAAAGCGAAAAAAGAAAAAATAACAACCAATACCCCACAAAATTTCCCCAAAACAAGTTCCAAATCGCATGAAAAGTGAACAAGTAACCAAAGTTCCATTTAACACTATCATTTCGATAATAACCAGCAACTGAAACAAGAACCTTAGACTTGGCAGTTTATCAACTTACAAAAGAAAGATAGAATCTCAGTAAACTCAAACTCAAAATCATAGAAAAGCGCAAAATCATTATAATTAAAATTAGCAAAGTAGAACCAACGATCTCAAAGAATACTTCGTGTGAGTACTCTTTGAGAATCATGAGTAATGGCTAAGTAAAATTTGTTCCATCGTCACTACGTTACGAGAGTTAGCCGAAGCTGGTCAGACCTGTTTCAATATTCGTATATGTAGGCGCGGTTAGATTGTTTTTCGAGGATTGATAATTGCGATCTACTATGAGGCAGTGCAACGAAGCACTGACTTCAACTGTAACATCGTTTAGAATTCAGATAGAGGACTACCTTATATTAGACTGAAGTTATTATTATTATTTTGAGCTTTCCTCAGTACAGAGGCTTCTCTCCAACATAATAATTTACTTGGAAATTACAATGCAAACAATAAACGTTCTTAAACTATATTTTCAAAATATTCCTCCACGTGTCCTCTTCCTCTGCGCCCATTCTCCTCATTGTGTGCTGTACATTTTGGAGCCAGGTGGTCATTGGTCGTCCTCTTCTTCTTCTCCCCTCCGGTCCCCACTCCAGTATCAATTTTGGTATTTTGGTTTTCTCCATTCGTCGTACATGCCCGTACCACTGTAATTTCTTCCTATCCATTACGTCATATATTCTTTCTTTTATTTCCATTCTCCTTATTATTTCGGTGTTCCTTATCTCTTCTTTCCTGGAGATTCTTGCCGATCTTCTCCAGAAGTCCATCTCTAGAACTTGTAATTTTTTATGTGCTTCATGTTAATTGTCCAGGTCTCCGTTTCATACGAATGCAGTTAATTGTCTATCACTGCTCAATGCCTAACTAGAGTTCGAATTATCTAATTAAAAAGTTCACTTCAGTTTTAGTCTGAAGTGAACTTTTTGATTAGATAAGTCGAACTCTAGTTAGGCATTTAACAGTGATAGACAATTAACATCATTCGTAGTTGCAAATGGACTCTGGAACTTGGCAATAGTTTTAAAGCGGACAATTTATAAAATCCTCCCCCCCCCCCCCCCCTCACCACCACCACCTGGGAAAGCTTCTTCCTCACGGCCTTGTTAGGAAGTGATTGTTATTGTGAAATATACAACCCTTTCGTGCCAATTTACGCATTTGTGATTCCAAATTACAAAATTGTTTAGAGACATAACTGTGATCTTTTGCATGCTGCGATAATATTTGACTGAAGCTCTCGGCGCATATATAAAAACTCTTTGACTTTAGGAAGCAATTGCAATGTTACGACTTATCAGAGATTTGAAATTACAACCAAACTATGGAAAGGTTGGTGTCGGTGGAACTAAATTGAACATGTCATTAATATTTTTATAGCAACTGTTAAACCATCCAATATAAACGAGTCAATTACGACGAGTAGCGTAATATTGATCACAACTGGTGAAGTAAATATCACGCACATGTCGAAGTTCAGTTCAGCACTGTTTTTTTGTAACGTCGTCTTTACCTAATAACAGTATCATTGCTCTACCGACGTCGTCGAGTTTTAGCCAGGGCCGATCAATACTAATCTATCAACTACCAACTAGAAAACCGGTGACGTTACAGTACCTATGTTGAGCAATTTGAAAATGTACCTGTACACCTGTACAGAGACCACCCCTGAGTGAATCCTAGGCGCCTGTGGGCAGGCAACCCCTCGATACCCTTCAGCTGAGTGGCACTATGCCGCTGCTCTAGCTCCTGCTTGTGAACACGCAGAATCTGTGTGATATTCACAGGGCGTCAGCTGTGGCCAAGATTGTCAAAAACGTCGTTCTGTTGCACATCACACCGTAAACTGTCGTTTTCGATAGCAAAATGTGTGTAAATGAGCGCCGCAGTGGAAGGGGTTGTTACAAGTACGCCCTTTATGCCACTCCGATTGCTGATGTAAAAAGTTTCCATTAGCTGGGCGTCGCGATTCTGGCCTCTATCACAGAGGTGTCAAGAGTGAGGGTAAGGTGGGTAAAGGTGGTGGTGCGAGGTGGAGAGGGGGGAGGCTGATGAGCTTCACATCATGTAGAAATGTGGGGAAATTTGTGCCAATATATCATTAACCCAGTTTACACCTCACATGAACTTCTGAGAAAAAAAAAATGGTTCAAATGGCTCTGAGCACTATGGGACTTACGGGGCTCCGGAACGCCCTATACTTGCCATGTTAAAATAACGCTTATAAATTACATCTTACCTCATAAAGTATTTGAGGTAGGAAGTTGAACTTTTTACAGATTATTTGTTGGAATATGGGCTACAACTTAACACAGGGATTTTACAAAATTTTAGTTCAGTTATTAAAGATGATTTTTTTTCAATTGTAATGAAAATTCACAACATTTTTTGCAATTTTTTATTTATATATTCAAAAATATACACTTTTTTGGAAAAAGGCTGTGTTAAATTATGCAGAAGGTACTGTGTAATATTTACTGAAAGTTTGAAACAAATATGTTTGGAAGATCCTTAGAAAACATGTAATTAGTATGAGAAAATAAAAGTTTTGGGAATCGAGCGACAAAGATTGGATTAACTTTTTAGTGCATTCCAGGTCCATAGGATGGATTATCTTCATCCTCTGCAAACTCCTCCTCCAGCTTCCTCTTGTTCCTCCTCCTGTTTACTCTTGCTTGTATTTCTAGACTCTTTACAGCCCTGTCTGCAGCCCGAAGGCGTTCCTTGTCTAAAGCAAGCATCGCTCGTTGTTGTGTTCGTAGATTTTGCTACAATTTTCTTCACTTGCAGTTACTGCAACACTGTTCCAAAAGGTGGTCATGTATGAACACTTATCACATTTCAGTTGTATTTCACTAGCAAGTCCTATGTGCTTTATTATGGAGAGTTCCAGACCAACTTCACTACAATGAATACATCTTACACAGTTGGAACAAATTCCTTTGAGAACCGACATATCAAATATTTCATTCACATCCGATTCGCCCATAAAACATTCATAGTTTTCACTCATTGAACCAAGCTTCTTCTGTGAAGTATTTTCTTTCCCACTTTAACTGCTATGGGCAGGTGTACTTGAGAGGTTAGGTTCACTCACTTGGTTATCGTCTTTATTGTTTACAGTAATAACACATACCTTTGGCTTTCCAACATTTCTCCATTTCTTAAAAGCCTTCAGAGGATTTCTAATAACTTTACTTTTACTCATTATTATACTTCAACAAAACAGAGACTCAAGAAACAGAATTAATTACGAATATTTTCGAGATAACGACAGAGTAAATAAACATGAAACAATCGACAATCACACCAGCGATATATATTGAACCATCACAGGTTAGCCACAACACATACTTTATCTCACATCACTAAAATGTACCTGATGAACATGGACGTTAATAATAACACCATTTGACAGCAGTTTAACAGCGCCACAGTGGGTCACGCCCATGTAGAACACATTACAAAAAAAAATTTAAAAACAGTTGTAGTCTTCGGAATTGAATAAATTATATATCTATTAAAAGGTAATAGTCTGCAGATTCAGAAAACGCAAAAAAGTAAAAATTGAACTTTTCATGATTTTGAGCCTTTCCGGAGCCCCTTAACATCTATGGTCATCAGTCCCCTAGAACTTAGAACTACTTAAACCTAACTAACCTAAGGACATCACACAACACCCAGCCATCACGAGGCAGAGAAAATCCCTGACGCCGCCGGGAATCGAACCCGGGAACCCGGGCGCGGGAAGCGAGAACGCTACCGCACGACCGCGAGCTGCGGGCGAACTTCTGAGATCTAGCGCTTTTTTTCATATGACGGCCTATGACTGGGCAACATTTTACGCCATGCCGATGCCAAAGGATCGTGATTTATTATTGGGGGGCAGCGTGGAGGGTAAAAATCTTAGAGGGGACCAAGAGATGAATACACTAAACAGATTCAGAAGGATGTAGGTTATCTGCCTTTTGTAAAAACGTTAATTAAACCCACAAATTAGAAGAAGAATTGTTGAGAAGAGAGTCACTGCAGAAAGTAAAGTACGAATACAAAGCGTCTCTTATCCGGCGTATCGTCTGCTTATCGTGAGAACGGAGAGTGCGTCGCAGTGGCTACGGCAGCTAGCTGTTGGCGCGCGGGACTAGAGCATTGTGTGGCGGCGCCAAGAGACGCGGCGCGTCTATTTCTGAATGGCCGCAACGGGGTGGACAGACGCCGCCGGCTCGCTCCGCCTGGCCTGTGGCCGGTGTTCCAGTGGTCGCGCCATTTGTGCCGCGGATTGCCATCACAGGCGCCATTTAGCGCCCAAATGCCGGGGCGCCGCCTGGCGGCCCCGCTAATTGGCGCGCCCGTGCGGCCGGGGCCAGGCGAGACCCTAGCAACAACAACAGCGCGCGCGTCCGCAGACAGCCGCAGACGGTGATTTACGGCCTCGCTGAGCAATGCGTGTGTCCTGACGCGCACTGCAGCGCACCGTCCCGTTTCGCTCTGTTGACAGTGAGTAATGCGGGTACTTTGCGAACACTTGTTCTTGTCACGCTGCAGTGTCACATCAAAACTACTGCACCGTTCTACTAAACTCTCTTTCAGTGGCGTAGCCAGGCCAGCCGGCCGGAGTGGCCGAGCGGTTCTAGGCGCTACAGTCTGGAACAGCGCGACCGCTACGGTCGCAGGTTCGAATCCTGGCTCGGGCATGGATGTGTGCGATGTCCTTAGGTTAGTTAGGTTTAAGTAGTTCTAAGTTCTCGGGGACTGATGACCACAGCAGTTAAGTCCCATAGTGCTCAGAGCCATTTAAACCATTTTAACCAGGCCACGGTAGCCGGTGTATGACCTCTGGATCCCGCTTCCGTGGGGGCGCTGTTTTCGAACAGGCGGAAAAAAATTTGCGAGGAAAAATAAACTGGGCAAGAGGCAGAGTGAAGTAGGACGCGGAAGGAAAAGAAGTAGAACAAGGAAGAGAACTGAAACTATTAGAGGGTATTAAAATGAGATGAGCCGCGGAGAACCTCCGACACGTTTTTAAAAGTAGATCAGTCGCTAACAGTTGCAAGAAGTTTGCAACCCTCCGCCCCCCCCCCCCCCACCCCACCCCCTCTTGCTATAGTCAATACTGTATAAAATTTTCAGTATTGTAATAAAACACACGAAATATGGAACGACTTAAGATTGCGGCAGCGGCTGTGGCTGTAGTTACTACAGTAGTCTTAAGGATACAAGTTTAATTTTTAACGAAATGTGTACTGTTACAATCGCTTTTTATTAACATTGCAACAATTTTAAAAGGTTGACTGTCCGTTTATTTGTTTGTAATTCATACAAATCTACAATTTTATTCCGATTTTGATGAAGTTTTGCACATGGTTCGTTCAGTACAAGAGAAACGTAACTGTCTGCATTTTCGTAATATAACTCCAAACATACATGCATCTAATACATAAAAGGGAAACGTTCTTGGTCGGCGTACTTAAAATTTCTACATAATCCGCTGATGAACGCTGGGACGGAGGGACGGATATTTTTTTTAACAGACATAATTTTGTCTTCAGTCCAGAGACTGATTTGATGCTGCTCTCCATGATACTCTAACCTGTGCAAGTTTCTTCATCTCCAAATATCTGCTGCAGCCTACATCCTTCTGAATCTGCTTAGTGTATTCATCTCTTGGTCCCCTCTACGATTTTTACCCTCCACGCTGCCCCCCAATACTAAATTGGTGATCCCCTAAAGCCTCAAAATATGTCCTATCAACTGATCCCTTCTTCTAGCCAAGTTGTGCCACAAATGCCTCCTCTCCCAATTCTATTCAGTACCTCTTCATAAGTTACGTGATCCACCCATCTAATCTTCATTATTCTTCTGTAGTACCACATTTCGAAAGCTTATATTCCCTTATCGTCTAAACTATTTATCGTCCACGTTTCACTTCCATACAAGGCTACACTCCATACAAATACTTTCAGAAAAGACTTCCTGACACTTAACTCTATACTTCATGTCAGCAAATTTCCTTGCCAAAGACAGCCTACATTTTATATCCTCTCCACTTCGACCGTCATCAGTTATTTTGCTCCCCAAATAGCAAAACTCGTCTACTACTTTCAGAGTCTCATTTCCTAATCTAATTCCCTCAGCATCGCCTGATTTAATTCGACTACATTCTGTTATCCTCGTTTTGCTTTGGTTGATGTTCATCTTATATACTCCTTTCAAGACACTGCCCATTCCGTTCAACTGCTCTTCCAGGTTCTTTGCTACCTCTGACACAATTACAATGTCATCGGCAAACCTCAAAGTTTTTGTTTCTTCTCCATGAATTTTAATTCCTACTCCAATTTTTTTCTTTTGTTTCCTCTACTGCTTGCTCAATATCCAGATTGAATAACATCCGGGATAGGCTACAACCCTGTCTCACTCCCTTCCCAACCACTGCTTCCCTTTCATGTCCCTCGACTCTTATAACTACAATCTGGTTGCTGTACAAATTGTAAATAGCCTTTCGCTCCCTGTATTTGATCCCTGCCACCTTCAGAATTTGAAAGAGAGTATTCCAGTCAACATTGTCAAAAGTTTTCTCTAAGTCAACAAATGCTAAAAACGTAGGTTTGCCTTTTCTTAATCTATCTTAGCCGGCCGCGGTGGTCTAGCGGTTCTAGGCGCTCAGTCCGGAGCCGCGCGACTGCTACGGTCGCAGGTTCGAATCCTGCCTCGAGCATGGATGTGTGTGATGTCCTTAGCTTAGTTAGGTTTAAGTAGTTCTAAGTTCTAGGGGACTGATGACCACAGCAGTTAAGTCTTATAGTGCTCAGAGCCATTTGAACCATTTTTTTAATTTTTTGGCGTCTACTAATTATTGTAGCATTCCTTTTGAACGTCACAAATATATTTCAGTGTATTTATGAGTTGTTATTTTGCAGACGCTTGTATCAGGGTATTGTGCTCACATTGTTTGAAGGCGGAATGACTGATGGCACATCGGAACGTGTCATTCAAATATTTAACTAACCGCAAGTCGAACCTGTAGATTTTTCTTCATGAAGTCCGATTAAGCTTTTATTACCACTTTCACATGGGAATAATAACAGTCAGTAAGTCTTAAATGAAGTTCAATAACGTGAGCAAATGCACAAAAATATCAGAAATAACGGGAACTAAAAGAATTCATATACTTTCTTATGAGTGTGTATTACATATCTAATTACATCGTACCATTGCATTTGTAGTGTGTCTTTTCCGAGGCAAACCTTAGCATACTCTCAACAAGATTTAAATATTTACCCTTTTTTATCTGCTGTAAACAAAAATACGTTACAAGCAGAAAATATAAATTTCATCGAAGAACAACAATGGCTAAAACATTATAGAGATTTGTGCTCTAATAACTCCCTGGAAAGAGAAGAAGAAAACGAAGAGACTATTTATGGAAATGTAGATCCCATTACCTTATAGGAATTACAAATGGCGTTAAAAGGAGTAAAGAAATGCATGATAGGAAGGCAACAGGACCGGATGGAATACACGCAGAACGGTGGAGATATGGGTGCCCAATCCTAAATCAGAGATATCTGAATCTAGTTAATGGATGCTGGAACGTATATCACATGCCGAAGTTACGCCTATATTTAAAAAAAGGTGCCATGAACAGGTGTGGAAATTATAGAGGAGTAGTTGTTTTGAATGTAAAATATAAAGTACATGCAAGAAAAGTACAAGAGCACGAGCCATCACAGACATTTTATGACTAGGAGAACAAAGTGGTTTTGCAAAGGGACGATCCTGTACAGATACCACTAACAAACAGATAGGGAATATAAGCTTCAAAGTTATATATTGTCATTGATTACGAAAAACCATTCAACCGAGTAAGTAGGAAAAAATTATAGCAAGTCGTGACTGAAAGAGGATATCTGAATAACCTAATTAAAGTATTTAAATGTATATATAAAGGTACCAGAGAGTACATGTCGGAAATGGAAGATATTGTAAAAACATCACATAATAGTTAAAGGTTTTCAAAGACATTAACAACATTTGGGCCTTGAAATGAATCAACAGCAGCAGGTGAAAATTTGTGCCGGACCGGGGCTCGAACAGAGATCTATTATTGCTAGTGGTCCCCTTCATCTCCTCAGCCACCTGTGCACGCTTTCCATCGACTCAATTCCCCAACTTGTTGCAGCCTACTACCATAGCGTCACCTTTCCACGAAGACCTCGCTTACCATTTTGGATTCCTGCAAGATATCGATCTTGGTCTGCATCCGCACTGAAACAATGGATCTTTGGTCGTCGCACCTTATATAAATATAGTGATAGTCTTATTAACTTAAAAAAAAACCTGAAGCGAATTACATGCTGCTGAGCAAGTAATTTAGCACAAGAGACATGGGGCCACAAATCTCACGAAATACACGAAGAATGGGTGAGAAAAGTTGAACATGTGACGTCATCATATGACTTACCTCGCTACAAGTACAGCGGATGAGCTTGTCGATCCTACTCTCGCTGGTAGGTGACAGTGCAACGCAACGCTCCACAACACTACTCTTTTTTTCGCAAATGTAAACCGATTCATCGTAATCTTGTATTAACGCTACCATGAGCACTCTTGTATCACATCGGATGATGCAAGAACGAAAACAGTGTATCCAAGAGGAGAGATGGGTAGCGCTGCCGCCTACTGATGGTGTTATCCAGAAGCCCAACCCCTGCAGCGAGGTACGTCAACTGGTGTCGTAACATGTTCAACATTTATCATCCACTTTTAGAGTACTTCCCGACATTTTCGTCCCAATATGTCTTAAATTACTTGCCTCAGCGTCGTCTACATCGCTTTTAGGTTTTTTAAACGTTAATAAGAATCAGCCTGTGCCTACAAGGTGAGGAAAAACGTCGCGCACTTAGAGGTCAACATACGATTCCTCATTCAGTTCAAGGTAACATGAATTGTGCGTTTTGCCGCAGCTCTACCATTAGCTCAGTGAGACGAGACAATGCTTTTTTTTTCAATTAAAGGATCAAATTATATATAATTTACAGCTTCACAATGTATTTCTTTTTGTTATTGTTACCCCTATTTAAACATGAAGAGGTAACATGAACTTCTAACAGAGGTAAACGGTCTTTTCTTTTCGTGTATGACACAAATAAAGCCAACATAAAATGATAGTGGATACAGTAACACCATCTCTATTCAATGAGGTACAATAAACACAGCAAATAGGCTACACTAGATTGCGCACTATGCTCTGCACAATAACTCCATTCTGTACGTTTGACTCACAGATCCAGTACGTACACATACGAGCAACATTCACTTCAGAGAAGATGCTCAAAGTGAGCTCCTTCCATTCACATACACCCCGCCGCTCGCTGCATCATGCTCGGCAGGACCCTATGCGATACACCTGTATCCACACTCGTATACTGAAGTGGCATGCACGTAAGCTATTATGCCGTGTACATCCATGGGTGAAATACTATGAACTTGCTTTTTCAGGTGTCCCCACAACTAAAAATCTTTTGGATTAAGTTGCGGGGAACATGGAGGTCAGAATATTGGAACTCCACGACCAATCTATTTTGCTAGAAACGATTCATTTAAATAGATCCACAGATTCATTCCGAAGTGTGTCAGTGCACCACTATGCTAAGACTATAGCTGTCGCCGAACTCGAGAGGAACGTTTTGTAATGCGTCAGGCGAAGTATTGCAAATAATCGTACGATATAGGGGTTCATTCAACTTGTGTGGCATTAGGTAACGGTCCAAAACCATTCCTCCCACGATTGCAGCCCACAGGTTTGTGCCAAAAGCCTGCCTGAAAGCCACGTTCATGGGGGACACGTGGGTTGTGTTCTGACCAATAATGGCTGTTCTGGAGATTGAAAATACCTTTATGAGTGAAGCTAGATCCGCCATTCCACATCATCTAGTTTATAAAATATTCGTTATCTTTCACTTGGTGTAAAAACCGAGCAAGGTGGCGTGCTGGTTAGCATACTGGAGTTGCATTCTGAAGGACGATGGTTCAAGTGTCCATGCATCGTTAGTAGACAGGTGCATGCAGTTTAATGGATCTGTCACGAGATAGGCTATTGTCATGTGGGTAAATGATGCCCTGCGTATAAATGAATAGATCTAAGGAATGGATGTCTAAAAATAAAAAGTGATCCTGATGAGGAACCGTAGTTCCATGGTTGACGGGGATTCGATGTCACAGCAGTCTACTCAATGAGCTGCGATGGTGAGGTTCTAACACATATGAGACTGGTTCTGATCTATCTTCCTGCCACAGTTGCGCAAGGACGCTCTGTGAGTGTTTTAGGAATTTAGTGCTGAGGCTACGACCTGCAAAGTAGGGACATCAGAAGAGTGCATCAGTGCAGACAGTGATGTAATCAGACAATGATATCAATGTCGGTTCCACTACACTCCCTTTATAGGAAGCGTTACTGCTAACAGAAATTTGTGTCTGGGTTCAAGCTAACTACATGTTAGCAAAAAAATGTAAATTTTAGATCACAGTTATTCAGGTTTATTTTTACCTTAAGTACGACTTCATGACAAAGCAATGTTAGCAAATTTACGTAGAGGATGAAAAATATTAATAATGGGTTTTCACGAAAATGATGTGAATTTCCTAACTGTAGTAAGGTTCTTTAATGGTAAGATGGTTGATGATCATGTTTGCGGATCGATAAAAAATACAAGCAAATTAAATACAACTGGGGCCAGAAATATCAGTTATGCTAAAATGCACAATGAAAATACCTAAAATTGACTGGGGTCAGTAAAGAGCAATCAAAAAGAAGTACACATTTGAAACAATTCATAACTCTACAGTGGCTGATCAATCCTTTTATTAGATCAGACATCTTGCATTTCTGCTTCAATTCGGCCCAACAATCATGAATATGTTTAACTACTGGTCATAGTTGAAGGCACAAAAAAAAAAAGACAGACGGAGACTACCACAGTTCTGAGTGTCAATTGAATATCACTTGCTGGTGTGGAGGAAGTGCATTTGTGTTTACCTTGCGTCAGCAGTGGCAGTGGCGGCTGTCAGCATGAGCTGTGCACCTAGGAATCCATTCTATATCTCTCTAGACTGTTAAACACCAGTCGAATACATTTCCTAGTCTTCGGTGAAGCTTAGACTCCCAGTTACTCCCTAGCTAAGTTAATTGGCATGGTATATGCTATGGGTGGCTGGAATAGCGAATATGTAGTAGCTCTCAAATCGCTCACAAGTGTTAACTGTCAGTGCTCGGTGCGATTCTCTGTACTAGGAGACTTTGCAGTTTAAGTCCTTACGAGCTAAGACGAGCCTGTGAACAAGTGTTCACATAATGACTCTCGCAGTGTAAGTCACCTTGCTCAAACACTCGACGATTTTCTGCAAGAGAAGAGCCAATTACTCTGTCTGCAATTTGCCTATATCACAGCTGGTGACCACGTGTTTTTCTTCCTCGCCAAACGGGGCATTCGTACTTGTTATAGCTCCACCCACTGCAGTCTTTGTAGCCTATCATAGCCATCATTTCTTTCGTAGGACAGAGCTTAACTTCTGCTACATAATACTGAGATAATGAGCTTTTTCTTTCATGCAAGTTTTAACGCAGGTGGCCACAATGAGTCACCAATGTTTTCAGTTGGGTTTCTCTGGACATTTTATCTGGGCTCTCCCGCCGTGTTGCCGTAGAACAGCTTTTGGAAGGGCCGTCGTTAAAAACAGGGACAAGGGCTGTTTTTGCCGGTGGTCTACGCAGTGGCGGCGGCGTCTCATGGTGTGTGCTAGGTATCCCATGGTGAGAGTTTTTTAGCCGCGCAGGACGGCGTGCCGTCGTAAAATTCTCCTTTCCCTCAGAACTGCGTCTCCTAGCTCAGGTCAGGAAATTGCTTGCATTCAATTTTTAGTGTGAGTGTCAGTGGTATATATTCATAAAATGCTAGCTTATTTATTACATCTGCATATTAATAAATAAAATTCATTCAGTTTCACGTAACTATCTCGCGTGGCATATCAAGTTAACTGGCATTATTTCAGGAATTCAGTGTAAGGTGTGTATGTATTTGACACGTTACGAGGTGACACATGTTCTAATATGCATTCCATTTTGCTGCACAATGTGACAATGTTGCCAGCTTGTCGTTTTCACACATGTGTTTTCAAAATACAGCCGATCTGGTTTTGATAGATAAACTTTTGTCATCTGCATCTACATCTACATCGACATAGACACTCTGCAAGCCACCATACGGTGCGTGGTGGAGGATGCCCTGTGCCACTATAGTCAATTCCTTTCCTGTTACACTTGCAATTAGAGAGAGGGGAAAACGACTATCTATATGCCTCTGTATGAGCCTTAAGTTCTTGTATCTTCGTGGACCTTACATGTGATGTATGTTTGCGACAGTAGAATCTTATGTCAATCAGCTTCAAATATCGGTTCTCAAAATTTTCTTAGTAGTGTTTCTCGAAAGGAATGTCGCCTTCTCTCCAGGGATTCCCATTTTAGTTCCCAAGGCATCTCCACAAAACTTACGTGTTGTTCGAACATACTGGTAACAAATCTAGCAGCCTGCCTCTGAATTGTTTCGATGTCTTCCTTCAATACGACCTGGTATGGATCCCAACCACTCGCACCAGCATCGTATGTGCAGTTTCCTTTACAGGTGACTCACTCTTTCCTGATATTCTCCCAATAAACAGAAATCGACCTTTCGCCTTCCCTGCCACATTTCTCTCATGTTGCTTTGCAATGCTATGCTCAGATATTTAAACTTTCTCAAGCAGGTCACTAGTGACACTGTATCCAAACAATACAGTTTTGATCTTCCTACTCATCCACATCAACTTACATTTTTCCACATTTAGGGCTAGCTGCCATTCATCACACCCTCTATTGCACTGTGTATATTTAAATATACATATTTTCAGAACTCTGTACTGGCTCATGTAATGTTAACTGTGCCACTGACGTGCAGTGTATACGCAGATATACATCTGTGTTTTTCGTGTATCACGTCAGATGGCAGCATCTGCTTACGGCAGTTGAGTAAAAGTTCGCAGAACTGTTGTTATGTCTAGAAGGCTGTGGGTCTCCGGGCGTGCGATTGTTGGAATTTATTTATTCATGAGTGACGTGTCTTTTGAGCTTTTCTTTCGTCGTGTTTCTATTGGAAGAATCTACAAAAGCTATAAACGTGTTGTTTCTTTCGAAATAATTGTTTCTTTGCCTTTTATTCAAACTTTTGTGCATGTGTATTTGAATGAACAGTGTCAGTAAAGGTAAAAGTGGACAATACCTGAAGGAAACATGGATATCCGTTTATTTTATGAAAAAAGACAAGGGAGAAACTATATTCCTCCAGAGAGCAGTGACGAGGACTGTTTTGACAGTGATGACAGTGATCTGGATAAAATCTACATTCCTGAATGGCTTACAGGTGAGTTAGAAATTCACTAGCAATTTTCATTAAAAAAAGTCACGTAAACAGTTACATCAATATGAGAAGTTGATTGGATTTTCGCTACAGTGGTAACATTTACTGCTCTAATATACAACTCTTTACAGTTCTTTTCATGTGTGTTCTTTTTCTCGTGACAATATATCAATTGTTGATGTCCCAAATGTGTTCCATGCTTTTTATCTAAAAAATTGTGACTGTGACTTAGGCCAGCATTGTAGCCTAGTCAGCTTTATATAGTTTCCCAGCACCACCCCTTGTTCAGTTTCTGATGGCAAGTAACTCACACTCTACTTTTCAGGCTCACAATCAGGTGACAGTAGCAGCAGCATCGAAGAAAACTGTGATGAGCCAGATGAAGTGGGAGTGCCTTGTGTTTCGAACACAGAGCAGATAGTTGAACCTGAAGTTGGTGATAATCTTCCTTAGGCACAATCTCCATCTCGTTGTAATGTGTCGAAATTGAACCTTCTTTGGAAGAGGAACACTGTAAAATCTGTAATTCCTTCTCCTGTTTGGACTGGAGAAATTCCACCATCTACAGAAGTATTTTCACCACTTGACTCAAGTATCATTGACTACATATGTCATCAAACAAATCTGTATTCGAAGCAGTGTGCTGTGGCCAACACCTTCAGTGTCACTGATTGCTATACCTGGGAACAGACGATACTGGAACAAGAAATGTGGTGTGAAACAAGTGTCTAATGTAATGACGTTACGCAGATGGGAACAAATAAAGAGATATTTACATTTTACTGACAATACTCAGCAACATTCTGCACCTGACAGACTGTTCAAGGTTAGAATGGAAAGCGAGATACTGTGAAAAAATTTATCAATAATACCAACTAAAGAACACCTTGCAATGGACGGACAAATTGTGCCATTCAAAGGTCACAGTAGCTATAAACAGTATAATCCCAAGAAACCAAAGAAGTGGGGCTACAAAATATATTGCGTAGCAGGTACCAGTGGTATTATTTATGATTTAGAAGTCCATTCTGCACCTGTCAATCAACCCAGGCATCTTCCTATGTAAACGTCAGTGGAAATGTAGTGCTTACATTGGCTGAAAGAATACCAAAGTACAAAAATCATAAATTGTTCTATGATAACTGGTTCTGCAGTCCAGAGCTTCAAGTTGAGCTGGGAATAGTACAGTTGAACAGAGTGAGAAACAATAAGATGACATCTGATGCTGAAATAAAAAAGCAGGAAAGAGGCACATCTGTTGAATCCACTGCATCAGTTTCTGAATATATCCTGATTCTTGTGTCAGCATTATGGGCACCTTTTCAGGTACATACCCAGGAAGCCAGGTTGCAAGATATGACAAAAAAACAAAGCAACATATCCAAATACAATGCCCAAAGGTTGTGAATGAGTACAACACGTTTATGGGAGGTGTTGACACTATTGACTCCTTATCAACTCTGTACAGAACGAAAATCAGGTCAAGGAAATATTACATGAGACTGTTCTTCCATTTACTGGACATGAGTTGTGTTGTTGCTTGGCTACTTTACAAGAGAGCCTGACACGAAAATAGTATTGAAGAGAAAACCCAGATGGCTTTGTTTGATTTCAAGCTTGATATTGCTGAATCCTTATGCTGGTCAGGAAAACCATCCAAGAGACAATCGCTAGATAGCTCACCAGGCAGTGGCACCAAAAAGAGAAGGCAGCCAAATACAGCAAATGCTGACATCAGGAAGGACAGATTCGATCACTGGCCTAACTACTGTAAAAAAATCTGCCATATGTAAATATAATAAATGTCAAAAAATAACAAAAATAATGTGTACCAAATGTGACACCTATTTGTGTTTTGTACCAGACAGAAAATGTTTCTACAATTTTCACAATGTATAAATTCTGGAAATATGTAATTGCAAAGTAGTGACATTTTGCTAACTGATGTATACCCAACTTTTATAATGTTTTTCTATTTTCATTTTTTAAATAAATAAAATTTCCTTTAAAGTCTTAATTTGTTGATGTACCATAAATTTTGAACTCTGTTCTCCAAAAATTTAGTACCTTATACGAACTAATATGTACGTACTCATTACATCTGTATTTGCACAGTGTATATTTGAACACACAGAATGATATTTTCCAAAATATATATACTAGAAAGTTTATTATCATCTATTTTTCATTCATGGGCACTATGAAGTACAATTCCAAAGTTGTTACTGGAAAATTCTTAGTTTTACCGTTCTTGTGCAGTAGAGGGTTAGGGCTAGCTGCCATTCATCACACCAGCTGGAAACTATGTCTAAGTCGCCTTGTATCGTCCAACAGTTACTCGACTTCGACCCTTATCGTACACCACGGCATCATCAGTAAACAACCGCAGATTTCTGCCCACCCTATCCGCTAAATCAACTGTGCATATGGTGAACAACAGGGGGCCTATCACACTTCCCTGGGACACTCCTGATGATACCTTCGTCTCATGAACACTCGCTGTCGGGGACAACATACTGACTTTTATTATTTAAGACGTATTCGAGCCACTCGCATATCTGTGAACTTATTCCATATGCCTGTACCTTCATTAACAGCCTGCAATGTGGCACCATGTCAAATGCATACGGAAATCTAGAATCTGCCTGTTGCCCTTCATCCATAGATCGCAGTATATCATGTAAGAAAAGGGCAAGCTGAGATTTGCATGAGCATGGAGAGCTGCATCAAACCAGTCTCAGGACAGAAGACCACAACAACAACAATGCTTTCTAAAACCATGCTGTTTCGTGGACATAAGCTTCTCAATGTCAAGTAAGTTTATTGTATTCGAACTGAGAATATGTTCAAGGATTCTGCAGCTAACAGAAGTTAAGGATATTAGTCTGTAATCTTGTGGGTCAATTCTTTTACCCTTCTTATATACTGAAGTCACCTACGTTTTTTCCGGTCGCTTGGAACTTTGTGCTGGGCGAGGGGTTCACGATACATGCAAGTTAGGTAGGGGGCCAATGCTGTAGAATACTCTTTGTAAAACGGAAATGGAATTCCATGCCGACCTGGTGATTTATTTGCTTTTAAATCTTTCAGTTTGTCTACGCCAGTTATGCTTGCTTATTGTGTCGTCTACGCGGGAGTCTATCCGATGGTCGAATGACGATATGCTTGTACGATTCTCCTGTGTGAACGATTTCTTGAACGTGAAATTTAAAACTTCAGCTTTCGTTTTGCTATCTTCAACTGCTATACCAGACTGGTCAACAAGGGACTGAATTGGAGGCTCAGATCAGCTTAGCGATTTTACACAAGACTAGAATTTTCTCGGGTTCTCTGTCAGATCTTTTGCTAAGGGCAGAGGGGATGTATGCTTCGCGCGTAGGTCTTTTAAAGGCGCACGAATCTACTAACCTTTGCCTTTCGTCATTTGGGCGTTCGCTTTTGAACCGAGAGTGCAACAGTTTCTGGTTCGTCAGCATCCTCCGAATTTCGTTATTAAACCATGGTGGGGCTTTTCATTCCTTTATTCACTTACTTGGCACATAACTCTTCAGACCAAGATTTACATTCTGTTTAATTCTTGCCCATAATTTCTCTACATCCATCTTGCTGTTACTAAGTGATTCTATTTCACAGTCTAAGCGTGCTCCTAATAACCGCTTATCTGCTCTGGCTAACACAAACACTCTCCTAGCCTCCTTGACTGATTTATTAACTTTCGTAATCGTAGTTGCGATAATGACATCATGATCGCTAATGCCCGTTTCTATACTGACATTGTCGATAAGGTCTGGCCTATTTGTAGCTACCAGCTCTATGGTACTTCCATTACGTGTGGGCTGCCGAGCTAGCTGCTCAAGACAGTTTTCAGAAAACACGTTCAAAAATATTTCACATGGCTGTCCGTCTGTACCTACCCCGCAACGAATCTATAGACATCCAACTCTATACTCGGTAGGTTAAAGTCGTCTCCAACTAGTATTGCAAGGTCTGGGTATTTACGCGCTATTGACTGCAGACCTTCTTCGAATGGCTCTAGAACTGTCACAACAGAATCAGGTGGCCGGCAAAAGCATCCAACAATTAGCTTGATTTCACCTAACCTGTTATACGCGACCAGATCGACCTCAAAACTGACAATATTTTTAGCAACTGCAATGAACACCCCCCCCCCCCCCCCCCCCCTATGGTCTCTAATCGGTCTTTCTGACATACGTTCTACGATTTGCTATATACCTCAGAGCTTTCCTCTTTGGGTTTCAGCTAAATCTCGGTCCCAAGAGTAATATGAGAGCGATAACGTCCCTTGAGGGCAGTAAATTTGGGCACATTGTTACGAATACTTTGACGATTTACTGATAAAAGTTTGACAGTCGAAGTGTCTTTACTATGGACGCAGTCTGACTTCCCTTGCTGCGTATCGACTGGCAAATGATCATCAAACCACCTCAAACTACTACATAGTCTAAAAAATCCGGATATGCGCTCCATGTAGTCTGCTACCTAGGTATCTGCTTCCTCTGTATAGTGCACCCCTGACCTGTCAAGGAGAGTGCCACTAACCCCCCACACGATAATGCAGGTCTATCTGCAGCCAAGACCGTCACAGAGTCGACGAAGCCTTTGGTTGAGACCCTCTATTCAGCTTCAAGGACCCTGGTCAACTCTGGGAACAATTGTGCAAATTGCGAGCTCTGTCAATCGACTTCAGCCACAACTTGCAGACGATTGCACCCTGCACGCTCGATAGCCACCGGCAAGGCCGCCTCCAGATCTCGGATGAGGCCCCCCGACAGACATACCGATAGCATATTGGCTTTCTTTCCAACCCTGAACACTAGTTGTCTAAGGGGCACCATAAAACGCCTGGCATTGGAACTCCCAATAGCTCTTAAATCTCCCCCCCCCCCCACCCCCCGTGTGCCTGCTCGCACTAAAGAGTGACCACCTGTCCATTCACAGGGTGAATGGGTGAGACCGGACGGTCAGTCTCCACATTGGCCCCTCCGCCCTCCGCCTTGAACGACATGAACGCGTTACCACCCCCTACTCACCCTGTTGTGATGGTGGATCCATCACGTTGGGTCCACTAGGTGCTTCGAAAGCAGAGCCTGTGGGCAAAACAAGTGACACCTGACGTGTCCCATGTGACGAGCCAGATTATCTACCACCGCTGCGTCCCAAGGCAGCAGTCTGAAGGTGATTGACCTTAGTAAAAAGTACATTCGGCTATACGCGAACTGGGTTAGGAACCGCGTGTCGACCTCCAAGTGCGGTATTTTTACTTCACTCTGCACATATTAAGATAATGCAAGACTGCATGTTGCCCGTGCTCTGCTGACCTGCCTCGGTATATTAAATGTTCAACTATTGACCGCGTGAGCACGTTCTCCACATCTCTTACCATCGGAAACATTTGGCCTTGGGCTGTCAAGAGACTGGCATGCTTCCACTCGTCAGCCACTGTGATTGATGAACTCTGACCTAGAGTTGAAACAGCATTGACTGACATTCCCGTATCTGTCATCAAGGTCAGTTCTACTCGATACCCAGTCGCTTTTGACCCGTAATATCTACTATAGCTGGCAGTTCTCTGTATGCACTCTACGTACCCTCAAATCTCCAACAAATTCAATAACGTATCTTACTATATTGCATACTCACAATAAGGAAAATTTTTATCGCTGGCAGTGTACAGTCTGACGGCTGTTTTCTCCGTTTTACTATCATGGAAACAAACGTCTTGGAAAAACAGTTGTATCACCGCTAGTCTGACTCACAGAATATTCGAAGCGCCATACAGTGTAGTAGCGTGAACTTAGTACACAAGAGGAACACGTGTGGCCCTCAGAGGTCACATGTAACTGCAATCTAAAGACTGACCACATGCGTAAACACGAGGGTGCGCTGCACAGTTTAAATAAGTAATATATCAGTCGTGTGAAAGTAGAGGTATAAAAGTAACCTGTCATTTTGTTTTGTGAAACTAAGGTAACAGTAAGGCCATGTTGTTACATACGCACTACTGCAAAAATTAATTCTCTGGAGGGCTGATAATTGTATCAGATTTATTTTTGAGCTATATAAGATAGAGACAGAAATTAATTTAAGACTAGAGAAGGATGAAACAATTAACTTTCATGTGTACCAAGACGATATAATAGTTAATTAAGCACGATCAAGCTCTTCATTAGTTTGTTTAATCTAAATTGGACTAGAGATTATTTTGGTGTCAAAGAAAAATTAAATGAAATCTGGGAGTGTTATTGATCATGCCATGGTGTGCAGTAGTTTCGGTG
Source organism: Schistocerca americana (assembly GCF_021461395.2). Taxonomy (NCBI): domain Eukaryota; kingdom Metazoa; phylum Arthropoda; class Insecta; order Orthoptera; family Acrididae; genus Schistocerca; species Schistocerca americana. The sequence continues at coordinate 318,189,467 of NC_060121.1, read as the reverse complement.
TTCCTGGACTGTAGCCAAGGAAAAATCACTGTTGATCTGTCGGGAGAACTTTTAACTAGTATTTTTACTAAATGAAAGAATGGATTTTGGTTTTAAGCGAGATCTTAAGGAAGGATTTAGATGTTCCGTTGACAACTGGAAAATTTGCAGGTTTGTTTGCACTAAGATAATACGTACAAAATACATTCTAATATGTAAAATGGTGCAAACACATTAGAAATTCTCAGGATAACATGTGCAAGTGTTAGGGAAACACGCATAATATATGATGGGTCTTCAATAAGTAATGCGGCATATTCTTTTCAGAAATCATGTTGGTTTTACTCATTATTCCAGTACACTACATTACTACCTACATTCTTGGCTACAGAACCCTATTTTTCAATATAATCTCCCTTCAGTGTAACAGCCTTACGTTACCTTCCTGGGAGGGCCTACATGGTGCGCTCTACTGGTCGACGTCAGAGTCAATGTCTTGTTGCATCAGTAACCTCCTGATCAACCACGTACTACTTCACGCGAAGTGCACCGTTCAATAGGTCAAATTGATGGAAGTCGGAAGATGGGAGATCAGAGCTACAAACTGGCTGAGGGAGAACGGTTCAATAAGTTTGGTGAGCTCCTTTCGGGTGCGCAGACGTGTGAGGGGTGTTGCGTTGTCATGGAGAAGGAAAGCTCGTGCGTATTTTGATGGCGACGAACACGCTGAAGTCATTTCTTCAGTTTCCTGATGGTAGCACAATGCAGTTCACAGTTGATCGATTTACCATGACGGAGGACATCAAGCAGAAGGCCGGACTCCCAGAAGACCATAGCCCTGAATTTACCAGCTGAGTCTGGGGCTTTGAACTTCGTCTTCGGAGGACAGGTGGTGTGGTGGCACTCTCTGGATTGTCGTCTTGTTTCCGGTTCGAAGTGATGAACCCATGTTTCATCGCTTGTGACGGTTCGACACAAAATTGTCACGATCAGCCTCCTAACGCGCGAGGAATTCCGCACATATGGTCCTTCGTTGCTCTTTATGGTCTTCTGTTAGGTGACGAGGAACTCAGCGAGAACACACTTTGGCCGGTCGGTGTGACCGAGCGGTTCTAGGCGCTACAGTCTGGAAACGCGTGACCGCTACGGTCGCAGGTTCGAATCCTGCCTCGGGCATAGGCGTGTGTGATGTCCTTAGGTTAGTTAGGTTTAAGTAGTTCTAAGTTCTAGGGGACTGATGACCTCAGAAGTTAAGTCCCATAGTGCTCAGAGCCATCTGAACCATTTTTTTGAGAACATACTTTGGGATACTCCGGCTGGTGGACGAGTGTGTCACCACTACCAACAGAGACGTCAAGTTGCACAGCGAGGTGTTTGATTACGATATATCAGTCTCCTCCAGTGAGAGTGTATGCACGTTCGTTCCAACACTACAGAAGTCAGCTGTGTCCGGTCAATAGGCACGCGGAAGATCGGATAGGTTTGCGCGAGCTTATTGCGAAGATGACTGACGCCTCGCTGAACGACTCATCGTGTTTTTGTGAACCGCCAGATCTCTGTAGCCATTCTGCAAGTGCCTATGGATATTTGCTATGTTCTGGTTTTCGGCCAACAGGAACCATGACAGCTCTCTGTCCGTTTATGAATTTATTTATTTCATCCGAAATTGGCAGAGAATAGAAATGTTTTGGTTTACTTATTGAACTACAATACGTAGAAAACCTAGAGAAATGATTAAGAAGGGATGTCCAAGAATGGAGAGCTCGTATTTGAAAGTGTTGGGGTGTAGCCTACCTATTGTTCGATCAACGCACCGATTGAGCAATGATGGAAATAAAACCAGGGTTCAGGAGTAGGATTAAAATTCACTGTGAAAGGATATCAATAATAAGATTCGCAAATCACATAACTATCCTCAGTGGAAGTGAGAAAGGATTGCGCGACCTGTTGAATCGAAGAAACAATCTAATGAGCGCAGACTATGGATTTAGGGTAAAGCGAAGAAGAATGAAAGTAATGAAAGGACCACGAAGTAGAAGTGAAGGAATTGTACTACCTCGGAAGCAAAGTAATGCGTGACTGTCGAAGGAAGGATGCACTGGAAAAGAGGGCATTCCTGGCTAAAAGAAATCTCTTAGTGTCGAACATCGTCCTTAATTTGAGGAAGAAGCTTCTGGAGTTGTACATCTGAAGGAAAGCATTTTATAGCAGGGAAGCATGGGCTGTGGGGAAAACCAGAAAGGAAGGGAGAAGTGTGAGTGTTGTAGAAAGGTGCCAGAAACAGACTGGAATAACTGACGAAGTTCTCCACATAAACAGTGAGAAGACGAACGAACATGTGGTAAACGTTTACAAATAAAACGAACGGGGTGATAGGATGTGTGTTAAGGTGTCAAGGAATAAGTTCCACGAAACTTGAGGGATATGTAGCGGGTAAAATTTTAGAACACCACAGAGGTTGGAATATATCCGATAAACAACAGAGGACACTGGGTGCAATGGCTACTCTAAAACGTAGACAAAGGCACAAGAGAAGAGTAATAGGTGGACAAATGAAACCAGTCAAGAAACTGATGACCATTAAAGCTATATAACACTGCTGTTAGTAACTGTGGAAGTTTTCTGGGATGTTACTGAAGAAGACACATTGCAATGAACAGCAGCTTGCAAACGTAATACATTTCCTTTGGCACAGACTGAAATATGTGCATTAATACTCCAATCACTGCTGTGTCTGAATTTAAAGTAAGTCTGTGCCATTAAGTGACCACCGACGTCACAGAGTGATACTGAAACCCAATCACTGTTTAAGTAAGCAGTCCATTGAGTGGATGTTTCCAGTTCTGAAGTTTAGTTGAAGTGGCACAGAGAGACAGAAATCATTACCTGTCGCTATTTTGGAACGTTTTAGCGTGGTTTTCAAGAAACAAAACATACTTTCCAACCTGATTCTTACTGCAGATTATGTTAACCATGACTGGGGTTTGATACTGTATTCCGATCCAATTTTAACGAACTTAGATTTCTGTTCAACCCTCTGAATCACTCTGAGAAAGGCTCCACAAATATCTTCGACGGTAAGCCATAAACTTTAATTTATTACCTTTCAAAATTTAAGTTAGCTAGTTAGTTTCATGGACCATTTGCACAATAAATCGTAATGATGTGGAATGAGTCACTTTACGTAGATATCGCAAATTAATTTTTAAATATTGCAACATGCTAAACATTTCCAAAGTTAATTTATCTGTTCTTTTTAATACACAGATGTGAGTTAATAATTCCAGTCCACCATCTTTTACACATCACAGTGATAGAAATACTTCTACAATACAGAAGGAGTTGTCAAGGAAAAACTTTTTCTGCTGGTTTTAAAATTATACTTTGCTCTCTGTCGGGCCACTTTACATCAATGGGTAGATTATCGAGAGTTTTAGTTGCAGCGTTCCGCATCCCTTATTGTTGTAAAGACAACCTTAATACGGAGTAATGAATGTCATTTTTCCTTCTTTGATTGTAATTATGTACATCATTGCTCCTATTGAACTGCACTGGATGATTTACAAAAATCTTCACGAGGAGCGGTAGTCATAGTGCCCAATTCCTTAAACAGATGTCAACAAGATGATCGTGGATGTGCATCACATATTACTTTTACAGCACGTTTTTGAGCAATGAAGACTTTCCTTCTTAAGGATGAGTTAAGCCAGAACATTGTTCCCTAAGACATTGCTGAATGAAAATATGCATAATATGTCAACTTACTGATTTCTCTCTCCCCAAGATTTTCAATGATTCTAAGTGCAAATGTGGCTGAACTAAGTTGTTTTAGGAGCTCCAAAATATGCGTTTTCCATTTAAAATTCTCGTCTTTATGTACACCTAATAATGTTGAAGTTTCTACCCTATTTATTATTTCCTCACCATGTGTTACACATATCATTGGTGTAGTATCCCTAGACGTGCAGAACTGAATATTTTGTCTCTTTTTAAAAATAAGTGTGAGATCATTCGCAGAATACCAATCAATAATTGTTATAAACATTATTTACTTTTTCTTGTGTTTCTGTGTGTGTAGGGTTGGGTTGGGTTGGGTTGTTTGGGGGGTTGGGTTGTTTTTGAGGAAGTAGACCAGACAGCGAGGTCATCGATCTCATCAGATTAGGGAAGGAAGTCGGCCGTGCCCTTTCAGGGGAACCATCCCGGCATTTGCCTGGAGTGATTTAGGGAAATCACGGAGAACCTAAATCAGGATGGCCAGACGCGGGATTGAACCGACGTCCTCCCGAATGCGAGTCCATTGTGCTAACCACTGCGCCACCTCGCTCGGTGTATGTATTCTTGCTTCGATTACTGGGATCATGTACAAAAAGAACTAAGTCTGCTTTTTATGTATCCGACAGAAGATCGTTTACATATATAAGGAACATCAATGGGTCAAGACTAAGGCTTGGGGAACCCCATACGTGACTTCTTCGCAGTTACAACAATATCTTCGGACTACATTGGTTGAATTACTAATTGCAACTTTCTGCATGCCTTCGGTTAGATATGACATTATCCATTGGTTGGTTATATCATCACGTCCATAAAACTGCAGTTTGCTCAAGTAATTAATATCAGTATTTTTAAGGGTACTTAAATTTTTTCTTCGTAGTATCTTTGCAATCCTGGTACACACTGACATCCCTGCACCGTAGTAGTAGAGAAGGTCGCTTGAGGAGTAAAATAAATAAATGACGCAGCCCACCAAGAAAGTGGAGTCTCTTACGATAGTTCCTTTTCTAAATTTTAAGGGGAACAACGCTGCAAAAGTCCATACTGAGTTGATGGAAGTGTACGGCAACAAAGCACCATCATATGGGACAGTGGATAGGTGGTAGTCACGCTTCTACTGTGAAGTCTGAGTAAAAAATTACGAAGTGTCAGGTCATCCCTCTATGAAGAACCAGGGATCACAGGAAGTGTGGAGGTCCTGGAGCTCCAAGACGGGTGCATCACCATCGAGGCGACTGTGGAAAGAGAGAAAATGTCATGGTTCTATTTTCATCACCTTGGGTGACATTTTGAACATGGTAAGGTCTCGCCATCCTCTGGGTACCACGTCTGCATACATCCGTTCAAAAAAAAAAACACGCCGAACAAAGCCAGAAACGCAAATGCCATTTCGTGAAAATCCAGATGACTTCCTTAGCTACCGAATCACCACGGACAAGCCGGCCGGAGTGGCCGAGCGGTTCTAGGCGCTACAGTCTGGAACTGCGCGACCGCTACGGTCGCAGGTTCGAATCCTGCCTCGGGTTTGGATGTGTGTGATGTCCTTAGGTTAGTTAGGTTTAAGTAGTTCTAAGTCCTAGGGGACTGATAACCTCAGCAGTTAAGTCCCATAGTGCTCAGAGCCATTTGAACCATTTGAACCACGGACACGTGCGAGATGTACCACTCTGAACTCAAGACAAAGGGGCAAAGCAAGCAGTGGAAACACGTATATGGATTCACCACCGACGAAAGATGAGAAGTACCGGGTGGTTATACGAGGGACGTTTAATAGGTAAGGCAACACATTGTTTTTCTTGGTCAGTTTCTGCTGAAACGTGGAGGAATTTGTTGTGCGACATAGTGGAATATTCTCGCTTCAGTACTATGGTTTCATGAAGTCGCGGCGCTATAGGTTGGTTTCAAACTGGCCTCTGTAACGGAAATGCGTTCCAAGCAGCGAGTTATCATTTTCTTTTGACGGAAAACCAGAGCACTGAGCAATATAGGAATTCATAGGCGTCTGCAGAATGTTTAAGGGGACATGGCAGAACAAAAGCACGGGAAGTCATTGGGCGAGGCTTCTGTCATCATCGCAACAAAGTCACGCAAACCTATCCGATCTCCCGCGTGCGGGCCGGCAGCACACACACACTTAGGAAGCTGAAGAAACGACTTCAGCTTATTCGTCGCCATAAAAATGCAAACGAACTTCTCCGTGACACAGCAAGGGCTCACAGCAACTTCATTGAAGTATTCGGCTGGATCTCGCGCCTTCCGACTTCCATCTGTTTGGCCCAATGAAGGATGCACTCCGCGGGAAGCAGTACGTGGATGATGGAGAGGTCATTGACGCAGCAAGAAATTGGCTCTGACGTCGACCAGTGGATGGGGTAAGGCCGTTGCATTGAATGAAGATTGTGCTGAAAAATAGGGTTTGTAGCCAAAAGAGTGGGGAATAATATGGTGTACTGTGATACTAAATAAAGCTAAGCTGATTTCAGAAAAAATGTGTTGCATTACTTCATGAAAGTCCCTCGCGATAAGAGTGCAGCAACTCACAGGGGTCCATTATGGTCTGTAATTATCGCGCGGCAGTAAAACTTGGTAGATATATTAATGCGCAACCGATTTACGCCGGAAAAAAATAAATTCCAGTTTCGGCTACCAGATGCAAATATGGCACTGTGAGTGAGGTGAAACAAGTGAGAAAGGCATAATGTTGATGTTGTGAATTGCGGCTTACACAGCGTGTTCAGTATGGGCACTAGAGACATCCCGAGATGGTGTACAGCGCCACATTTGTATCTGGTAGCCAAAATCGAAACTAACTTTTTTTCCAGTGTAAATAGGTTCCGCATTAACGCACTAGAATATCTACAAGTTTTCCTACCATACGATAATTAGAGCACATACTGGGCCTCTGTGAGTAGTTGGACTTTAATTATAACCGGCCAGTGCTAAGCAACATACAGCAAGGTATACTGGTGTAAGGAGTGTGTCAGAACTCTTCATTACATTGATTAAATATTCCATTGAGAATCGAAAACCAAATAGCTAATTTAAGGCTATTCTTTGCATTGTGTAAGACTGGAAATAAATGAGCACTCAGATATCGATAGTAACAATCTGAGGGCGAAACTTGGGAGCGCGATTCTAAGCATTGTTGTGAGACGAGTCGGTAGTGTTGGTCGAGAGTTCGGAGACACAAGACGTGTCACGCTGCCCTCACGTCAGTGATTGCAGATCTTACCACACTCAGGGCCTCATTTCATTCATACGACCAGGAGAGATTTAAATGGCTTAGTTAAGCTTGACGATGGAATTCAAGGTAAAATTCGCAAGCATAGCGTAAAGCGCAATTCTAGGGTTAGGATTGTGATTGTTAGTCCGAGTCTGCAATAAACCCATGTCAGGTTGTCAGTTAAAATAATAATAATAACAACAATAATAATAATACTTATTATTATTATTATTAATATTAATATTATTATTCTCTGCATCCAATTCATAAATATGCTGTGGTTATTAAATGTTAATGTAACTTTGAAATGTAAGTCACTTGTTAATCTGGCACTCAGGCATTATTCATATTTCTGTCATTGTCAGGCATTTCCTCGTTATTAATACTTAATACTTGTCAAACCATTATTGGTCGTGATGATTTCCGAAGTTTTCAAATAGATTTAACTTATGAAATCCCTTCTCACAAGTTATTTAGTAATTAACAGGACCCAAGCAAACTCCAGTTTATTAAATTCATTCCTAATAAAAACAAGCTTTAGCCGCTGCTGCTGCTAGTTGCTGTAAACCACTTGCAAAAAGGCAGTCATCTAAACAGGTGAGTGCAAAACTTACGGCCGAAACAGAGACACTGACACACCACAACATGTCATATACTCTAAGCCATTAAATTCATCTGCACAAGTCAGTAACACCTGTCAATTCTTATTCAAAAACGCAGTCAGATCGCTTAGGTATTCATGATTAGAGCTTCAGTTGTTCCTGTAGTTTTTCATATTCAAATGTTAGTTTTAACATGTTAACAGAATCTTCCATCGGTTCTTGGTAGAACAACATTATAATAAATGAAAATCACCAGTTTGCTTTTGTTCTACAATATTACTTTTATTGTTAACCGGTTTTCGGCTTACAAGGCCATCTTCAGACATTTAGTGAGTATTATCACCAAAGAAGTTAAATGTTTGCAAACAACATTGGAAGAGAAGTAACACATCTAGACTGAAGTAGAAACATACAGTAAGTAACATCTTTGCAATGGAGTAGACAGGAAAACCTTTAGCATAGGAATAGCATGCCTACATAACAGTTTCTATTAATAAACAAAACTAATAAAATAAAATAAAATTAGTACTAGGCAGGGCTACATCAGGAGGTATGAAACATGGAGAATGATACACAAACCAATTAAAAGAAGAGACAATTATCAGAATACGTAAGGGACTTAAGCAATATCAATAAGATAAACAGAAATAAATAAATGGAGGAAAATGGAGGTGTTCGAGGGAACCTACAGTTCGAGAGTGTGGTGGTACTGCATTTTAACATTAACATTATAATCAAAGCAGTGGCTGTGTAACAGTTTTCATTAAATAAATGAGCAAAGTAAAATATGAACAGTATTTGATGAGACAACTACAAGGGGTGTTAAACATGGACAGCAATACAAGTACCAGTTAAAAGAAAGCATTAACTATTGAAACTACAGTTTATGTGTTAGTTTTAAGCCTTTTATGTAACGATCTGTTGAGGGCTTAAATGACAGTGAAACTGACACTCATACAACATGCACACAGTGTTATGTAGGTTGCTTATCGAGTCCGTTTCCACAGACAAACATAGGCTATATTTGTTGTAGGTATGATATTTGTTGTAGGTACGTTATACAGGAATTTCCATAATGTGGCAATCACAGATGATGCTCGTAACTGTCAGTTCATCTCAGGAGCATACTACCGAAATCTGTACGAATGTACCCAGAGGCTGTCAAGATAAAGCGTCATTGGAAGCTGACGAAGGCGGTATTTTTGCTACATTATAACGCCCCAGTTCATTCCACACAGGACACCTCACACGTGCTGCTTCTTTGGGCGATAAAAGTTTTGCTCATTCTCCATACTCTCCTGACATGGCACACAATGAATTCTGCCTCTTTCATCCGATGAAGAAACCACTGCATGGCAGGAATCTGCAGACTGACGAAGAGGTAGGTTTCTAAGTGAAACATTTCCTGAACAGCAAAAATGTAGACTTGTGCAACCAAGAGCTTCGCTAAGACATCCATCGTTGGCTAAAACATGTCACACTGAAGGGAGAATATGTAGAGAAGGGCCAACACTGTCACCAAATTTCTTGGACACAGCGTGATTTTTTCGAGGTGATAGGAGGAGCGTCCAGTAAGCAATGCAACACATTTGTTGTCCGAAAGCAAGTTTGTTTTATTCATTGTTATTCCTCACTCTTCTGGCTATAAAACCCTATTTTTCAACGTAACCTCCATTCAATGCGACGGCCTTACGTTACCGTATGTGAGAGTCTGTATTCTCGCGTGATACAATGAAATTTTGCGAGCTCCTCTAGAGAACGCAGACTTGTGTAAGGTCTTGTGATTTCCTGGAAAAGGATAAAACTGTTTGCAATTTATTATTTTATTTATTTATTCATTCTTTTTTTGTGACGAAGCGGCTGAAGTCGTTTCTTCGGGTACATAACACATTTCCGATTTGATTGTTGTGCCGTGACGGGGGACCGCAAACAGAATTACCACTTAAGAGTCCCTGAACGGCTGTCGCCATGGATTCACTGGCTGAGGGTGTAGCTTTTAACTTTGTCTGCGGAGGAGAGGCAGTGTAGCTCCACAGATTGCCGTTTTGTTTCCGGTTCGCAGTGATGAAACCATGATTTTCCGGTTCGCAGTGATGAAACCATGATTTTCGACAAAAAATTGACACTATCACCCTGGTAAACTCTCTATCAATTCCGCACAGACGGCTCCTCGTTGCTCTTTACAGTCTTCCGTTAGGTGGCGAGGAACACAGCGGGCACAAAAGTTGAATACCCCAACTGGTGGGGGAGTGTACCAGCACTGCCGACTGAAACGTCAAGTTGTGCAGCGAAGCGATCATCTCGAAAGAGGGTATCAGTGACAGCTCTTTGCTTGCAACCCATCTCTGATACAAACGCCTCTTTGAAGGCCACGTGTACGTTCATCAAGAATATTGACTGGCGTATTGTGACGAGCCAGTTTCTCGGCCGCCACTGACCAGACGTTTCCAATTGCTGAGAGATCTGGTGAATGTGCTGGCCAGGGCAGCAGTCGAACATTTTCTGTATCCAGAAAGGTCCGTACAGGACCTGCAACATGCGGTCGTGCATTATCCTGCTGAAATGTAGGATATCGCAGGGATCGAATGAAGGGTAGAGCCACGGGTCGTAACACATCTAAAATGTAACGTTAAGTGTTCAAAGTGCCGTCAATGTGAACAAGAGGTGACCGACACGTGTAACCAATGGCACCCCATACCATCACGCCGGGTGATACGCCAGTATGGCGATGACGAATACACGCTACCAATGAACGCTCACCGCGATGTCGCCAAACACGGATTCGACCACCATGATGCTGTAAACAGAACCTGAATTCATCCGAAAAAATGATGTTTTGCCATTTGTGCACCCAGGTTCGTCGTTGAGTACACCATCGCAGGCGCTCATGTCTGTGATGCAGCGTAAAGGCTAACCGCAGCCATGGTCTCCGAGCTGATAGTCCATTCTGCTGCAAACGTCGTCGAACTGTTCGTGCAGATGGTTGTCTTGCAAACATGCCCATCTGTTGCTCAGGGATCGAGACGTGGCTGCACGATCCGTTACAGCCATGCGGATGTCTGTCATCTCGACTGTTAGTGGTACGAGGCCGTTGGGATCCATCACGGCGTTCCGTATTACCCTCCTGAACCCACTGATTCCATGTTCTGCTAACAGTCATTGGATCTCGACCAACGCGAGGAGCAATGTCACGATACGATAAACCGCATTCGCGATAGGCTGCAATACGACCTTTATCAAAGTCGGAAACTTGATGGTACGCATTTGTGCTCCTTACACGAGGCATCACAACAACGTTTCACGAGGCAACGCCGGTCAACTGCTGTTTGTGTATGAGAAATCGGTTGGAAACTTCCCTCATGTCAGCACGCTGTAGGTGTCGCCACCGGCGCCAACCTTGTGTGAATGCTCTGAAAAGCTAATCATTTGAATATCACAGCATCTTCTTCCTGTCGGTTAAATTTCGCGTCTGTAGCACGTCATCGTCGTGGTGTAGCAATTTTGACGGCCAGTAGTGTAATTTGCTGCCCCTCATAACTGAAACTTGTATCTGTGTGAGTTGCGACTTTTACCTTCATTCACATCACACATAATAAAAAATAGGTACGCCGAAAGCTGTTTTCGTTTTATATGCACGCATCAATATATCCTAAGAGCTTGTATTTTAACGATTTTCTCCATTGTGATCCGTATGTCACATCAATCCGTTAGCTCTACGAACTCACACAAGGCACTCGCAGGGATCCTTAGAGTTAAGCCAGACTTGCAACATTACGACTTGCGACCGCCATGTGACAAAGTTGCATTTGATTCATGTTGTTGAGGCATTCCGCTGTGGCTGTGCTGTGTTCATTTCTTGATGCAATTTCAAGTAAACTGCTTGAGGACCATTAATTTTCCTTAATATCATACAACAAAGAACTGTCCCGCTTAGAACTCACGGTGAAACCACAAATGTCACAAATAAGTTATTTGCAGCGGGCTGCCTCACTGACAAACCCTAGTCAGTACACATGAATCTGGTGTGATACTGTATATCAGTGTCGTCAAAAACGTAGGTCGTTTCATATATGTACAGGGTGCTATCTGAACAAAATATCTGGACATCTGTTAATAGATATTAACATGAGCTATGTCCAACCTTCGACTTATGGCAGCTACAACTCTGTTGAGATGTTTACTTCACAAGACCCGCCAAACTGCCGTATATTTTCATAACTTATTTTGTTTAGACGACTAATTTTGACACCTCACTAATGCCATATTCAGGCACCTGTATGTTTAAACGAGTATACATGTTGTGTGCAACATTAAGGAAAGTACCTGTGCACATACAGCACTACAAAGACAACTACGTACACATATTGCTTAGCATCGAAACTATTTCGACATTGGAGAGTTTTAACAGAACACGCCAAACAATTCAAAAAACCAAAAATAGGCAAAACACAAACTCCTAAGCACAAACGAGTAAAGCTTGTCTAGTTTTTTTATTCATTTTCTGTCTTTTTGTATTTACAGGGTGTTACAAAAAGGTACGGCCAAACTTTCAGGAAACATTCCTCACACACAAAGAAAGAAAATATGTTGTGCGAACATGTGTCCGGAAACGCTTACTTTCCATGTTACAGCTCATTTTATTACTTCTCTTCAAATCACATTAATCATGGAATGGAAACACACAGCAACAGAACGCACCAGCGTGACTTCAAACACCTTGTTACAGGAAATGTTCAAAATGTCCTCCGTTAGCGAGGATATATGCATCAACCCTCCGTCGCATGGAATCCCTGATGCGCTGATGCAGCCCTCGAGAATGTCGTATTGTATCACAGCCGTCCACAATACGAGCACGAAGAGTCTCTACATTTGGTACCGGGGTTGTGTAGACAAGAGCTTTCAAATGCCCCCATAAATGAAAGTCAAGAGAGTTGAGGTCAGGAGAGCGTGGAGGCCATGGAATTGGTCCGCCTCTACCAATCCATCGGTCATCGAACCTGTTGTTGAGAAGCGTACGAACACTTCGACTGAAATGTGCAGGTGCTCCATCGCGCATGAACCACATGTTGTGTCGTACTTGTAATGGCACATTTCTAGCACCACAGGTAGAGTATCCCGTATGAAATCATGATAACGTGCTCCATTGAGCGTAGGTGGACGAAACTAAAATGAGTTCTAACATGGAAATTAACCGTTTTCGGACACATGTCCACATAATTTCTTTTCTTTATTTGTGTGTGAGGAATGTTTCCTGAAAGTTTGGCCGTACCTTTTTGTGACACCCTGTATATGTATTATTTCCATGTAAAAAAAAACCTACATAATTCTTATAGATGAGAAACTACATTGTTGTTGTTGTTATTGTTGTTGTGGTCTTCTGTCCTGAGACTGGTTTGATGCAGCTCTCCATGCTACTCTATCCTGTGCAAGCTTCTTCATCTCCCAGTACCTACTGCAACCTACATCCTTCTGAATCTGTTTAGTGTATTCATCTCTTAGTCTCCCTCTACGATTTTTACCCTCCACGCTGCCCTCCAATACTAAATTGGTGATCCCTTGATGCCTCAGGACATGTACTACCAACCGATCCCTTCTTCTAGTCAAGTAGTGCCACAAACTTATCTTTTCCCCAATCCTATTCAGTACCTCCTCATTAGTTATGTGATCTACCCATCTAATCTTCAGCATTCTTCTGTAGCACCACATTGCGAAAGCTTCTATTCTCTTGTTGTCCGAACTAGTTATCGTCCATGTTTCACTTCCATACATGGCTACGCTCCAAACAAATGCTTTCAGAAACGACTTCCTGACAAATGTATACTCGATATTAACAAATTTCTCTTCTTCAGAAACGCTTTCCTTGCCATTGCCAGTCTACATTTTATATCCTCTCTACTTCGACCATTATCAGTTATTTTGCTCCCCAAATAGCAAAACTCCTTTACTACTTTAAGTGTCTCATTTCCTATCTAATTCCCTCAGAATCACCTGACTTAATTCGACTACATTCCATTATCCTCGTTTTGATTTTGTTGATGTTCATCTTATATCCTCCTTTCAAGACACTATCCATTCCGTTCAACTTCTCTTCTAAGTCCTTTGCTGGCTCTGACAGAATTACAATGTCATCGGCGATCCTCAAAGTTTTTATTTCTTCTCCATGGGTTTTAATACCTACTCCGAAATTTTCTTTTGTTTCCTTTACTGCTTGCTCAATATACAGATTGAATAACATCGGGGATAGGCTACAAACCTGCCTCACTCCCTTCCCAACCCCTGCTCCCCTTTCATGTCCCTCGACTCTTATAACTGCCATCTGGTTACTGTACAAATTGTAAATAGCCTTTCTCTCCCTGTATTTAACCCCTGTCACCTTCAGAATTCGAAAGAGAGTATTCCAGTCAACATTGTCAAAAGCTTTCTCTAAGTCTGCAAATGCTAGAAACGTAGGTTTGCTTTTCCTTAATCTACCTTCTAAGATAAGTCGTAGGGTCAGTACTGCCTCAAGTGTTCCAAGATTTCTACGGAATCCAAACTGATCTTCTCCGAGGTCGGCTTCTACCAGTTTTTCCATTCGCCTGTAAAGAATTCGCGTTAGTATTTTCCAGCTGTGACTTATTAAACTGATAGTTCGGTAATTTTCACATCTGTCAGTACCTGCTTTGTTTGGGATTGGAATTATTATATTCTTCTTGAAGTCTGAGGGTATTTCGCCTGTCTCATACATCTTTCTCACCAGATGGTAGAGTTTTGTCAGGACTGGCTCTACCAAGGCCGTCGGTAGTTCTAATGGAATGTTGTCTACTCCTGGGGCCTTGTTTCGACTCAAGTCTTTCAGTGCTCTGTCAAACTCTTCACGCAGTATCATATCTCCCATTTCATCTTCATCTACATCCTCTTCCATTTACATAATATTGTCCTCAAGTACATCGCCCTTGTATAGACCCTCTATATACTCCTTCCACCTTTCTGCTTTCCCTTCTTGTGCTTAGAACTGGGTTTCCATCTGAGCTCTTAATATTCGTACAAGTGATTCTCATTTCTCCAAAGGTCTCTTTAATTTTCCTGTAGGCAGTATCTATCTTACCCCTAGCGAAATAAGCCTCTACATACTTACAATTGTCCTCTAGCCATCCCTGCTTAACCATTTTGCACTTCCTGTGGATCTCATTTCTGAGACGTTTGTATTCATTTTTGCCTGCTTCATTTACTGTATTTTTATATTTTCTCATTTCATCAATTAAATTCAATATTTCTTCTGTTACCCAACGATTTCTACTAGCCCTCGTCTTTTTACCTACTAGATCCTCTGCTGCCTTCACTACTTCATCTCTCAAAGCTACTCATTCTTCTTCTACTGCATTTCTTTCCCCCACTCCTGTCAATTGTTCCCTTATGCTCTCCCCGATGCTGTCTACAACGTCTGGTTTAGTCAGTTTATCCAGGTCCCACCTCCTCAAATTCCCACCTTTTTGCAGTTTATTCAGTTTTAATCTACAGTTCATAACCAATAGATTGTGGTCAGAGTCCACATCTGCCCCTGGAAATGTCTTACAATTTAAAACCTGGTTCCTAAATCTCTGTCTTACCCTTATATAATCTATCTGAAACCTGTCTGTATCTCCAGGCTTCTTTCATGTATACAACCTTCTTTTATGATTCTTGAACCTTGTGTTAGCCATGATTAAGTTGTGCTCTGTGCTAAATTCTATCAGGCGGCTTCCTCTTTCATTTCTTAGCCCCAATCCATATTCACCTACTGCGTTTCCTTCTCTCCCTTTCCCTAGTACCGAATTCCAGTCCCCCATGACTATTAAATTTTCGTCTCCCTTCACTATCTGAATAATTTCTTTGATTTCATCATACATTTCTTCAATGTTTTCGTCATCTGTAGAGCTAGTTGGCATATAAACTTGTACTACTGTAGTAGGCGTGTGCTTCGTGTCTATCTTGGCCACAATAATGCGTTCACTATGCTGTTTGTAGTAGCTTACCCGTACTCCTATTTTTTTATTCATTATTGAACCTACTCCTGCATTACCGCTATTTGATTTTATATTTATAACCCTGTATTCGCCTGACCAAAAGTCTTGTTCCTCCCGCCAGCGAACTTCATTAATTCCTACTATATCTAACTTTAACCTATCCATTTCCAAATTTTCTAACCTACCTGCTCGATTAAGGGATCTGACATTCCACGCTCCGATGCGTAGAACGCCAGTTTTCTTTCTCCTGATAACGACGTCCTCCTGAGTAGTCCCCGCCCGGAGATCCGAATGGGGGACTATTTTACCTCCGGAATATTTTACCCAAGAGGACGCAGTCATCATTTAACCATACAGTAAAGCTGCATGCCCTCGGGAAAAATTACGGCTGTAGTTTTCCCTTGCTTTCAGCCGTTTTGGTTAGTGTTACAAAGCCAGATCAGTCAATGATCCAGACTGTTGCCCCTGCAACTACTGAAAAAGCTGCTGCCCCTCTTCAGGAACCACACGTTTGTCTGGCCTCTCAACAGATACCCTCCCGTTGTGGTTGCACCTACGGTACGGCTATCTGTATCGCTGAGACACGCAAGCCTCCCCACCAACGGCAAGGTCCATGGTTCTTGGACGGGAGAAACTACATATCCTCATTGAAAGTAAAATGTCGCGGTACAAACTATTAGGCACACAATAGTCAGCATATGTATAGCCTAAGTATAATCAATTCTAGAGATATATAAGAAATAGTTCCCAAAACATCAAAATCGAAACCAGAGACAAAAACCAATTGCCGACAAAATATTAAGTGAGTAAGGAAGTGCAAAGAAATTGCGAGAAATATTCAATAGTATCTAGGGGACATAGCATTATATACCAAATCAAACAATAAAAATATACGGCTTGGTGTTCCTTACTTCAATTAATCGGCGGGAAAATACTAAGATGGCACAAACAAGGACCCCAAACAGCATATTAAACCAGGAAAGACCTCAAAAATCTCAACTGACTGTGTAACTAGTATTCCCTTGGGTATATAACGTATTATACTATCGATCTAGTTATAAAATGACGAACCCTTCCAAATAGGAATTGACACATAGCAAGTTGTATCGCAAAGGGTAGTGTGCGATTACTTTACGATTTTCTTCCATATACACGAATTTTAGGTTTTTTTTATTGTTTTGGATTGTGTCGACCTGATGATAGCTGTGAGGTTTCAGTACGTTGCGTGCTACTGTTGTGGCTCACAAGTTTTTCTGTATAGCTCGATGCTCCTGGCATATGTAGACTTGTGCTACTACTCTGGTTATTTTATCGACATGGTTTTCCTCATCATTTAGAAGGCTTTCATCACGTATTCTTCCATTCCATGATCGGTTTATAGTATGAGGTCATTTAACAACCCCTTTCTCGCTCACAAATGTTGCCGTTTTTGCACCAGTATGTTCCTTAATTAGTGGCCTCATACTTTTGGTTTTCGCACACTTACCTTACTTTTATCCTGCTTCGTCCCCGCAGTACCTACTGCAATACAATTTGCTATGTGTCAGTTCCTATTTGGATTGGTTAGTCATTTTATAAATAGGCTTGTAGTATGATGACTTATATTGACAAGGAAATAGTAGTTACATTTTGGTGGCGCCCCTTGGTTAATAGGATATTTGGGGTGCTTGTTTGTTCCGCCCTAGTATACGCCAACCGATTAATTGAATTAAGAGGCACCAGGTCGATCTTTTCATTTTTTGGTTTGGCATACAACACTATGCCCTCCATCTACATCTACATCTACATGGATACTCTGCAAATCACATTTAAGTGCCTGGCAGTGGGTTCATCGAACCATCTTCACAATTCTCTATTATTCCAATCTCATATAGTGCGCTGAAAGAATGAACACCTGTATCTTTCCGTACGAGCTCTGATTTTTCTTATTTTATCGTGGTGATCGTTCCGCCCTATGTGGGTCGGTGTCAACAAAATATTTTCGCATTCGAAGGAGAAAGTTGGTGATTGGAATTTCGTGAGAAGATTCCGTCGCTACGAAAAACGCCTTTCTTTAATGATTTCTAGCCCATATCCTGTATCATTTCTGTGACACTCTCTCCCATATTTCGCGATAATACAAAACGTGCTTCCTTTCTTTGAACTTTTTGATGTACTCCGTCAGCCCTAACTGGTAAGAATCCCACACCGCGCAGCAGTATTCTAAAAGAGGACGGACAAGCGTAGTGTATTCAATCTCCTTAATATGTCTGTTACATTTTCTAAGTGTCCTGCCAATAAAACGCAGCCTTTGGTTAGCCTTCCCCACGACATTTTCTGTGTGGTCTTTCCCATTTATTTTGTTCGTAATTGTAACATCTAGGTATTTAGTTGAATTTACGGCTTTTAGATTAGACTGATTTATCGTGTAACCGAAGTTTAACGAGTTCCTTTTAGCACTCATGTGGATGACCTCACACTTTTCGTTATTTAGGGCCAACTGTCACTTTTCGCACCATTCAGATATTTTTTTAAAATCGTTTTGCAGTTTTTTTTATCTTCTGATGACTTTATTAGTCGATAAACGAAAGCGTCATCTGCAAACAACCGAAGACGGCTGCTCAGATTTACTCCCAAATCGTTTATATAGATAAAGAACAGCAAAGGGCCTATAACACTACCTTGGGGAACGCCTGCAATCACTTCCGTTTTACTCGATGACTTTCCGTCAATTACTACGAACTGTGACCTCTGACAGGAAATCGCAAATCCAGTCACATAACTTAGACGATATTCCAAAAGCACGCAATTTTACTATGAGCCGCTTTTGTGGTACAGTGTCAAAAGCCTTCCGGAAATCCAGGAATACGGAATCGATCTGAAATCCCTTGTCAATAGCACTCAGCACTTCATGTGAATAAAGAGCTAGTTTTGTTTCACAGGAACGATGTTTTGTAAACCCATGTTGACTCTGTGTCAATAGACCGTTTCCTTCGAGGTAATTCATAATGTTCTAACACAATATATGTTCTAAAATCCTTCTGCATATCGACGTTAACGATATGGGCCTGTAATTTAGTGGATTACTCCTACTACCTTTCTTCAATATTGGTGTGACCTGTGCAACTTTCCAGTCTTTGGGTACGGATCTTTCGCCGACGTATTTTGGTTGTATATGATTGTTAAGTATGGAGCTAATGCATCAGAGTACTCCGAAAGGAACCTAACTGGTTTACAGTCTGGACCAGAAGACTTGCTTTTATTAAGTGATTTGAGTTGCTTCACTACTCCCAGGATATTTACTTCTACGTTACTCATGTAGGCAGCTGTTCTCGATTCGAATTCTGGAATATTTGCTTCGTTTCCTTCTGTGAAGGTATTTCAGAAGGCTGTGTTTAGTAAATCTGCTTTGGCAGCACTGTCTTCGACAGTATCTCCATTGCTATCGCGCAGGGAAGGCATTGATTGTTTCTTGCCGCTAACATACTCTACATACGACCAGAATCGCTTTGGATTTTCTGCCAGGTTTCGAGACAAAGTTTCGTTGTGGAAACTGTTACAAGCATCTCGCATTGAAGTCCGCGCTAAGATTCGAGCTTCTGTAAAGGATAGTCAATCTTGGGGATTTTGCGTCTGTTTAAATTTGGCATGTTTGTTTCGTTGTTTCTGCAACAGTGTTCTAACCCATTTTGTGTACCAAGTAGGATCAGCTCTCAATTGCTGCCGAATTTAAGCCACATCTGGTCTACACTTACATTATTAATTTGGAATGTAAGTACTCTTCGCAAGGATAGGTTTTCCTAAGAACTAGGGAGTTTCTCATCTATAAGAATTAGGTAGGATTTTTTAAAATCAAACCAAAGGTGTTCCGTTAGGTTCAGGTCAAGACTCTGGACAGACCAGTCTATTTCAGGAGTCTTGTTGTCTACAAACTGTTGCCTCATCGATCCTACTTTAAGACAGGGTGCATTGATATACTGCGACTATCGTCATAGTTCTAGGCGCTCAGTCCGGAGCCGCGCGACTGCTACGGTCGCAGGTTCGAATCCTGCCTCGGGCATGGATGTGTGTGATGTCCTTAGGTTGGTTAGGTTTAAGTAGTTCTAAGTTCTAGGGGACTGATGACCATAGATGTTAAGTCCCATAGTGCTCAGAGCCATTTGAACCATTTGAACTATCGTCATCCGCGAATTGTTCCTATACTATATGCAGAACACAATGCTGTAGAATTTGTTCATATCGTTCCACATTTAGCGTTTTCTTAAGTGCAGGAAAGACATCCTCATACTAAACTACATCAAAACACAGCATCGGTCAGTTACCATTTGATACACTCAGTAATACTTATTCCAGCGTTGGCCAAAATCTATGGGTTCTTCATTATTAAATTTGTGTGACTGAAAAATTTCACTGAACAACCTGATATTACCGCATAAAAATGTAATTTTCTACAACGTACTGTAATTGACCTGTTACAAAAGATCACCACTGTATTATTTCATAAAACTTATTTCTTTCTGCAAGTACACGATAAAATTTAAAAGCTATCCAGTGATGAACAGATAACTAGAATAACATATAGTGTGGACATCGTAACTTAGCAGTCGGCTGCGAGAGCAAGCAAATGAGAACTTAGACTGCCCGAGGAGAGAGGAGCGAACCAGGGGAACAAGACCTAACCCTTCTCTCAGGCCTGGCGGTCTACACCCGTGTTCTCTGCTTCTGCATTATCCGAACACCGAAATACAACGAGAAACAAAAATTTTATTATTGATGAATCCAAGTTGTTTCAGAAATTTATTTATATACGTCTCTTCTTGATTTGTTTGCATTAATAACACTCCTACCCCCGCCAGCTTGGATACACACACACACACACACACACATACACACACACACACAGCGCCAGCTGGCTCGGTCGGCTGGGTCAACGCCAGCTGGCTCGGTCGGTTGGGTCAACGCCGTCTTCTTTTTACAGCGTTCATAAGCAGCATTCGTGAAAAACGCCTTTCTAGATTTCGCTGAAATAGGCGTTTGGGGGTGCAATATATGATGATGAAAAATGCTCGTATCTCATTATCTATCGATTCCATCAATTTTAATTCGTTTGCCCTTCCTGAATTTTAGGAGTGGTTTATCATTTTATAGAAAATCGGGGGTGGGTGGGGATAGTGAGCCAAAATACCTTAAAATAGTCCCCATTTCGGCAACCATTTTCGGATGAGCGTGTCTGAGGCATATGCCTTGTGAGTAACAGTGGAGTGTACAGAGCTGAACGAGGCCATGCGATGTCCAGAGAACCGTCAATAGCCTGCCGTGTCCTCACTATTAGAAACTGCGGACAGCTTTATAATCTATTCCAAATGTCACCCAAGTCTTGAACACAGGGAGAGACTATCAGTCTTGCGGAGTATCTGTTAATGCTGGATTTCGTCTCTGTTTTTCAAATGCAGGTTGAGGAGCAGGCTCCTTAAAAAGCGGAGTATAGAAGTTGCCTTTCTCCCTTACATACATGTATGCATCCTCTCCGGGGTGCACTCAGCAGTTTGTTTCAGTGATTCCGTGCCAAAGCAGAGAATCCTATACTATTCAAAGTATTGCTTTATTAACGATAGAAGCTGCAACAACCCCATCATACAGGTTAGGATAACAGGTGAAGTAATCGTTTAGCGAGGGATGCCTGAATACATCATACTGGATAGACCACAAAAACGTCGAGATCCTCTCCTGCGTCTTCTATACAGCACGGTATTCTACAAACAGGTGGCAGAAAATTCTTTCACAAAGAAATGAGGCTTGCCTAAAAACCTTATAAACAAGTATCGTTAATGATTGTTCCACCTACAGATTACTGAAATATAAACTGAAGAGACAAAAGTCATGGAATACCTCAATATCGTGTTGGACCTCCTTTTGCCTGGCGAAGTGCAGTAACTTTTACGTGGCATAGAGTCAACATGTCATTGGAAGTCCCCTGCAGAAATACTGAGCCCTGGTTCCTCTATAGCCGTATATAATTGCGAAATTGTTGCCGGTGCGAAGTTTACATACCAAGTGACTTCTAGATTATGTCCCATCAATGTTCGATGAGATTCGTGTAGGGTGATCTAGGTGGCCAAATCATGCAGTCGAATCGTCTAGAATGTTCTTCAAACCTGTCACGAACAGTTGCGGTCCAGTGACATGGCGCATTATAATCCATAAAAATTCAACCGTTGGATGACTGCAAATGGTCTCTAATTAGTCGAACATAACCATTTCCAGTCAATGATCGGTTCAGTTGGACCAGAGGACCCAGTACATTCCATGTAAACACATTGTGGAGCCACTAGCAGCACATACACCGCGTTGTTGACAGTCTGGGTCCATGGCTTCGTGTAGACTGCGCCACTCTCGAACCCTACCATCAGCTCTTACCAACTGAAATCGTGAGTCATCTGACCATGCCAAGGCTTTGCACTCGTGTAAGTCCAACCAATAGGCTCACGATTACAGAAGAGGTGATGCAGGCGATGTGCTGGTAGCAGAGACACCCGCGTCGGTCGGCTGCTGCCATGGCCCATTAACGCCAAACTTCGCCGCACTCTCCCAACAGATACGTTCGACGTACGTCCCACATTTATTTGTGCAGTTATTTCACGCAGTGCTGTTTGTGTGTTAGCACTGACAACTCTAAGCAAACCCGCTGTTCTCGGCGGCTAAGTGGAAGCCGTCGGCCACTGCGTTGTCTTTGATGAGAGTTAATGCCCGAAATTTGATATTCTTGACATACTTTTGACATTGTGGATCTCGGAATGTTGAATTTCCTAACGATTTCCGAAATGGAATGTATTTCTCCGCGTTGTTGACAGTCTGGGTCCATGGCTTCGTGGAGACTGCGCCACTCTCGAACCCGACCATCAGCTCTTACCAACTGAAATCGTAAGTCATCTGACCAGGCCAAGGCTTTGCAGTGTGTAAGTCCAACCAATATGGTCACGAGGACAGGAGAGTCTGTTAGTTCCCGTCGTGAGGCCATAACCACGTAGGAAACCTTTTCACATGAGTGACCTGACTACAAATGACAGCTCCGCCAACACATTACCATTTTGTATCTTATGTATACGGTACTGACGTCATCAGTATATGTGCATAGCGCTGTCACATAACTCATTGTACACACATCAAAAAAAGCTTTGCATCACCCCGGTTCCCAGAACTCCTGAAGATAGACGTTGTCTATCGATATTGTATCACAGACACAGTCCCTTTCACTGTTCAGAGATGTGATTTAAACAACCATGCATGAGCAGCACCTATTAGGCGGAGGGGGTCCGGCAGCCGATCACTTCCAGTCATTCCGCCAGGAAGGAGGTACACGGCTCGTGTTGTCTGTAGTTCATCCATGCCTAGACGCTCAATAGCACGATTCGATCGCGTCCTCATTCTTACTTTGTGCCAGGAAAGGCTCTCAACAAGAAAAGTGTCCAGGCGTCTCGGAGGAGATACAGAGAGAGACAGCAACTGTTGATGACATCCCTCGCTAAGGCCGCCCAAAGGCTACTACTGCAATGGATGGCCGCTACCTGTGGATTACGACTCGGAGGAACCCTGGCAACAACGTCACCATGTTGAATAATGCTTTTCGTGCAGCCACAGGACGTCATGTTACAACTCAAACTGTGCGCAATAGGCTGCATGATGCGCAACTTCACTCCCGATGTCCATGGCGAGGTATATTTTTGCAACCACGACACCATGCAGCGCGGTACAGGTGGGCCCAACAACATGCCGAATGGTCCGTTCACATTCTCTTCACCGATGAGTGTCACATATGCCTTCAACCAGACAATCGTCGGAGACGTGTTTGGAGGCAACCCAAGCAGGCTGAACGCCTTAGACACACTGTCCAGTGGGTGCCGATAGGTGTAGGTTCCCTGCTGTTTTAGGGTGGCATTATGTGGAGCTGACGTACGCCGCTGGAGCTCATGGAAGGGGCCGTAACGGCTGTACGATACGTGAATGCCACCCTCCAACCGATAGTGCAACGATATAGGCAGCGTATTGGGGAGGCATTCGTCTTCATGGACGACAATTCGCACCCCCATCGTGCACATCTTGTGAATGACTTCCTTCAGGATAACGACATTGCTCGACTACAGTGGCCAGCATGTTCTCCACATATGAACCCTATCGGACATGCCTGGAATAGATTGAAAAGACTCTTTATGGACGACGTGACTCACAACCACTGAGGGATCTACTCCTTCAGGATAACGACATTGCTCGACTACAGTGGCCAGCATGTTCTCCACATATGAACCCTATCGGACATGCCTGGAATAGATTGAAAAGACTCTTTATGGACGACGTGACTCACAACCACTGAGGGATCTACTCCGAATCGCCGTTGAGGAGTGGGACAATCTGGACGAAAAGTGCCTTGATGAACTTGTGGATAGTACGCCACGACGAATACAGGCATGTAGTAATACAAGAGGACGTGCTACTTGGTATTAGAGGTACCGGTGTGTACAGCAATTAGGAACCACCACCTCGGAAGGCCTCGCTGTATGATGGTACAACATGCAACATATGGTTTTCATGAGTAATGAAAAGAGTGGGAATCATGTTTATGTTGATCTCTATTCAAATGCCGGCCCGAGTGGCCGAGCGGTTCTAGGCCCTACAATCTGGAACTACGCGACCGCTACGGTCGCAGGTTCGAATCCTGCCTCGGGCATGGATGTGTGTGACGTCCTTAGGTTAGTTGGGTTTAAGTAGTTCTAAATTCTAGGCGACTGATGACCACAGCAATTAAGTCCCATAGTGGTCAGAGCCATTTGAACCATTTTTTTCTATTCAAATTTTCTATGCAGGTTAAGGAATTGTTGGAACCGAGGTTATGCAAAACATTTTTTTTGTGTGTGTATAATCACGTTTAAATTCTTCTCGGCTGTTCAGCCAGGTAGAATAGTTGATTTTGATGCAGTTGTAGACTACCAGATTATGGTGTCTACTTTCATTGAATCATATTTATGGCCTACTTTCTATCATATTCCTTGCCGTGGTCAGCTTCTAATCAGTGCTTTACAACTACCTATTCTGACGGTTGGCGATGTTCCTTCTAGTGTTTCTGCTCGCTGCACATTTCCTTAGTTGTTTCATAGTGTCTCTCCGATGTTCGGTTTGCCACGCTGGTTGTCTGCCATTGCGTGGAGCATGAGCAAAGGTATATCGCTGCAACAGTTTACGATCCGGTGGGGTCTTCCATCAACAGCCGTCAACTTTCCCAGCAGATTGCTCAAGTTTCGCAATGGAGATCATTCTTTACGGAAATCCGAAATGTTACGATGCTGCATATGATGGAAGTAGCAAAAGTGTTTCAAAGAGATTTATCCATACATTTCGACAAGAATCTGTCAAAAAAAAAAAAAAAAAGTTCAAATGTGTGTGAAATCTTATGGGACTTAACTGCTAAGGTCATCAGTCCCTAAGCTTACGCACTACTTAACCTAAATTATCCTAAGGACAAACACACACACCCATGCCAGAGGGAGGACTCGAACCTCCGCCGGGACCAGCTGCACAGTCCATGACTGCAGCGCTTGAGACCGCTCGGCTAATCCCGCGCGGCAAGAATCTGTCATCTACATAAATGACAAATAGGAACTTCGGGATTATGCATCGAAAGTAAAAGTTTGCCTTGGCGCCAGTTGCAAACTGCTAGTTCATGTTATCGCCGATAGGTGTCTCTCCGGTGCAGGGAGCCCCAAGGCTTCTCCATTGCCCAGTGTGTGCGCCGAGCCGAGATGGCGATAATACAGCAACCAGAGGCGTTTTGTGTTCTCCGTTCAAACAGGTGCAATACAGCTACAACTTTGCGGCGTGCATTTCCTTGAATATAAAACACTGCACCTCCAGCAGCTCATGGCAATGGAACCTGTCAGTGGTCCTCATTCCGCTGTGTTTGCTCGACAATTTGTTACACGCTCTTAACTGCACTGTCAGGCCTCTGAAATGTATTATTGCATCCTGGGTACTGCTTGTTGCTTCAGTTACACGAGCTGAATACTATGTCTCCATTCTTCTTGCTCAATTGACATTTTTCTGGATGTGTAACTTGGGCTTGGCGAATGGTGCCGATGTAGCAATATGTGCTCATGAAACTTCCTGGCAGATTAAAACTGTGTGCCCGACCGAGACTCGAACTCGGGACCTTTGCCTTTCGCGGGCAAGTGCTCTACCATCTGAGCTACCGAAGCACGACTCACGCCCGGTACTCACAGCTTTACTTCTGCCAGTATCTCGTCTCCTACCTTACAAACTTTACAGAAGCTCTCCTGCGAACCTTGCAGAACTAGCACTCCTGAAAGAAAGGATACTGCAGAGACATGGCTTAGCCACAGCCTGGGGGATGTTTCCAGAGTGAGATTTTCACTCTGCAGCGGAGTGTGCGCTGATATGAAACTTCCTGGCACATTAAAACTGTGTGCCCGACCGAGACTCGAACTCGGGACCTTTGCCTTTCACGGGCAAGTGCTCTACCATCTGAGCTACCGAAGCACGACTCACGCCCGGTACTCACAGCTTTACTTCTGCCAGTATGTCGTCTCCTACCTTCCAAACTTTACAGAAGCTCTTCTGCGAACCTTGCAGAACTAGCACTCCTGAAAGAATGGATACTGCGGAGACATGGCTTAGCCACAGCCTGGGGGATGTTTCCAGAATGAGATTTTCACTCTGCAGCGGAGTGTGCGCTGATATGAAACTTCTTGGCAGATTAAAACTGTGTGCCCGACCGAGACTCGAACTCGGGACCTTTGCCTCTCGCGGGCAAGTGCTCTACCATCTTTTTTTTTCAGACTGCTTTTTTTTTTTTTTTTTTTTTTTTTTTTTTTTGTAGTGGACCGGTGGGGGCTCAGGGGGCAAAGTGGGCAGGGGTCGGAACCCGAGGCCTGGCCACAGTGTCCTCCTCACCACTACCGAGCCTGCGGTGCTTAGGGAAATGGGAGACACAGGAATCAACAGTAGTGGAAGGCGTTGTTATTTATTTATTTGCATGTGTTTTTGTATTATTCACTAATATCATGAAATTATGTGAACACATCGGCGAAAGAGAAAAGAAATAGAAATTCTGGTTAAAGAAAAAGAAAGGAAAAAGGAAAAGCAAAAAGAAATAAAATCTGCGCAATCTGCGACGCGCTCTCCCATCCGCGGAGGTCAGAAGTAGAATAGATCGTAGGCGGTTGAAACGCAGATACCGCCGGGGGAGGAGGGGTAGGTGCCCTCTGAGCCAGGCATCCCCCAACTACGTGGAGGTCTAACAAAGACTGCTCGAAGATAGTTAGCAAATAATGTTCGGTAACGCGGTGTGTTTTCGAGAGCTGCATTGGCTGTTCGTAAATAGGTCCAGAAGTCGAGGCGGGATTTAGGTCCCTCATGAAAGAGATAAGCGACCGCCCACCCTTTCACCCACGTAATAGCATGACATTTGGCGGCGGGAAAATGTCGGTCCTCTGGGTGTAGAAACATTCGAGGTTCGATTGTGTCTGGTGGTGCCCAGAGATAGCAGGCAATGATTTGCTGCACGAAGCGCCATACATCTTGCGATGAGGCGCATGTCAGACAGTGTTCATCAGTGTCCAGTTGCTGGCAAAGGAGACAAAGAGGAGATTCTGACAAGCCAATGTTGTGCAGTCGCTGCTTCGTGGCAAATTTCCTGTTGGCTATGTGATACCACAGTGCCCGGACGTTCGTAGGGAGAAAGGGCTGGTGGACGGTAGTCCACACTATGGGCCACTGGATGGAGGTATGTTTGGTCTCCATCACATTCTGGTGAACACAGCGCAGCAACAGGCTGTAAAAATCCTTAGTCCTGGGTGGGCGTGTATCTGGGAGACTGATATGTATGTAACTGTAGTCGACGAAAAAGGTCGAAAGATGGGACAAATGAGGCACGATATGGCCGACAGACACCGGTGGTGAGGTGGATGCAGGTAGGAGGACCTCAAGCAAGCTGCGTGTTAGAGATGTACCCTGGCCCATCCACTGTTTTCTCATGGTACTCATGTACAAGGCTGCAGCTTGCAGACGGACATTGACGAGCCCGACGCCACCATACCGTGGGGGCAGGGTAAGTGTCTCATAACGGACTTTGAACATTGAACCAGCCATGAGATAATAGCCAAAAGCTGCCTGAAGGTTGCGCCCAATTACAGTTGGCAGAGGGAGAACTTGCGCGATGTGAACCAATTTTGATGCCACATAAAGATTAAGATACTCAACCTGTTGCAGTGTGTCCTGGCGGCGCAAGAGGTTCTGGCGGACGTCGTTGCGGATGACGTGTAACAGGCGACGGAAATTCGTTGCCGCTGTGCGTGTGATCGTGGGGGTAAAGGCAATGCCCAGGTACTGGAAAGTCCGCACAAGAGGCAGGGGTGCCACTTCACCCCCCTGGAGGCCTCGTCCAATGTGCATTGCAGAAGATTTGGCGACATTCATGGCATTGACAGTGGCAGCCCCATAACGGGTAATCAATTCGAGGACTTCTCGAATCTCAGAGCCGGAGCGAATGAGGAAGAGGAGGTCGTCAGCATATGCCCGACAGCGAAAAGTGTTGGCGTAGGGTGAGGCCAGAGAGCTTGGTCGTCAAGCCCCCAATAAGGGGCTCAAGGGCAATGGCATACAGGAGGGTAGAGAGGGGGCACCCCTGCCGTATCGAACGGCAGATAGGTACCGGCCCTGCTAATCGTCCATTGACTTGGACACGTGAACTGGCACTGTCGTAAAGACGCCGGATGACGTCAAGAAACGGAGGGGGGATGCCCATTCGGGCTGCCACCGAAAACAGGAAACGATGACGCACTTTATCGAAGGCGCTGTCGAAGTCTGTAGCGACGACCGCTGCACGGAGTCTGCAGACCGCCGCCATCGCAATTAAGTCTCGGCATTCCGCTGTGGCAGTCTGTATGTTAACCTGTCCTCCAGGCGTCGTTTGCTCTGGCGAGAGGATATGAGGGAGTATTGTTCGGAGCCGCATTGCCAGTAAGCGCGCGAAAATCTTGTAATCGGCATTGAGTAGGGTGAGCGGTCTGTAACTCGTGACCATCGACCCACGGGCTGGTTTGTGGACTAGGATGATGATGCCCTCAGCAAAGGCGGGTGGGATGGCGTGGTCAGATGTCATCAGTTCTTGATACATAGTCGTCCACCGTGGTGCCATGAGGTCCCGAAAGGTACGGTAAAACTCAATCGGTAAGCCGTCAATGACGGGCGATCTGTTGACAGCACCCTTGGCGATTGCGTTGTTGACTTCGTCTAGGGTGACCGCCACTGTCAAAGCATATGGCTCCGTGTGGGGGTGTGTGCGCGTGACTTAATGCAAAATGGAGTCGTCTGCTGCAGTTTCAGCGTCTTCTTCACTATAAGTACGACGGTAGTGCTCGGCGAATGCGTGGACGATGTCATTCTGAGTGGTCACCTGCGTGCCATGAGGCGTGGTCAGAGTGCTGATGATCTGCCGACGACGCCGTCGTTTGTCGGACACTATATGATGCATATGATGCATTCGCGTGATCGTGGCGTCGCGTCCGTATCACGACCCCTTGCAGTTTCCGGCGTGCCAGCGCAATTACCTTCGCCTTAGTTCTCTGCCGTTCCAACTGGTTGTCCGGGGTTGGCGGTTGAGCTTCCAGATCTCGGAGAATCGTATAATAGAAGTCAACAGTGGTGCGATGCCAGTCGGCCATGTCCTTCCCGTATCTCATCAGTGTCCTCCGGATCGCCGGCTTGGCGCAGTCCAACCACCATGTCAATATCGAGTGGTAGCGGGGAAGGCGTCTTTCGCAGGCTGTTCACGTTTCAGTGACTTGTTGGCGACACGCCAGGTCATGCAAGTGTGAAGTATTGAGTTTCCATGGCGCACGGCTGCGCCATACTGATTGCGGCGGAAGGAGGACCGTACAGATGTAGGCGCAATGGTCGGAAAAGGCCAGCGGCCAGCGTTCGGCGCCCCGTATCGCAGATCTAAGAGTTTGTTTGACATATATCCTATCTAGTCGGCTTGCGGAATGACTGGTAAGAAAGGTACGGCCAGAACGGTCACCGTGTTGAACATCCCAGGTATCGTGAAGCAGGAGGTCTCGCACCACTATACGTAATTCCTGGCGTGCAGTATAGTGGGGAATCTGATCTTTAGGATGCAGAACGCAGTTAAAATCACCTCCTAGTAGGCAATGGTCATAACGCCCTAAAAACAGGGGAGCGATTTCCTCGGAATAAAACTGGGCTCTTTCATGCCGTCGGTCGGTGCCTGAGGGAGCGTAGACATTAATGATGCGTGTCCCCACGGCAGTGAGTGCCATGCCCCGAGCTGATGGAAGGAAGGCGACATCGGTCACAGAAATCCCGTGGCGGACGTAGATGGCCACTCCGCGGCCCATAGGATCACTCGCGGAGGCATGGGCGGTATAGCCTTTGATATCTGGGAGACTAGCCAAGTGAACTTCCTGCAGAAGGGCGAAATCGATATCCGAAGCCCAGAACATTTCCTGCATAAGGCGGATTTTCACCCTGGAACGGATGTTGTTGGTGTTGATGGTTGCTATCCAGTAGGCCTGGTGTCGGATTGCTGGAGGCTGGTCCACTCTGCTGTCCGAGCAAGGATGAGGGCGTCGCAGCGGAACGTTATCCCGCTGGCCCGCAGGGGAGTCTGGGGGGAGTATGATTAGTGGTGCAGCTGTGACGGCGCAGGGTCCCGTAACGGGTCCTGCTCCTCGACCTCCTCCTCGTGCCACGCCGTGGAAGTGGACACTGGTGTATTTTCCATTTTGTCTGCAGAAGATGTTGTAATGGTGCGTGGTGTAGTGTCGCCTGTGATACGTTCATGATTTAGTTCAGCACGGTTCAAATGGTTCAAATGGCTCTGAGCACTATGGGACTTAACATCTATGGTCATCAGTTCCCTAGAACTTAGAACTACTTAAACCTAACTAACCTAAGGACAGCACACAACACCCAGCCATCACGAGGCAGAGAAAATCGCTGACCCCGCCGGGAATCGAACCCGGGAACCCGGGCGTGGGAAGCGAGAACGCTACCGTACGACCACGAGATGCGGGCAGTTCAGCACGGGGCGCAGGCACACCGATAGATGTCTTCGCGCTCATAACGTCTTCGTCAGCAGTAGCGGGTTCTGAGGCCTCGTGCTGGTCGACGGTTACGTCCTCCTCGACTTGCAACGTCTCCTCTTGGCCAGAAACTGTGCGACGTCTACGCTTGTGACGTCTCGGAGAACGTTGTTTCCTTGTGCGACTCTCCGTGTCCGACGACGGAAGGGAGTCGCGTCGTTCTGGCAGAAAGGCCGCTGTAGGAACGATGAGCGAGTCGATCTCCATCGTGTTTCCGAGGTCAGGGTCAGCGTCCGGTTGCGTCGGCATCGTCGCAGCGGCGTCGTTGGCCGGCCGAGGCGGCGGGCCGTTCGAGGCGCTCTCCGTCGGTGTCTGGTCGGGGTCGTTGGTGGCGTTGTTTGTGGTGACCGGGCGACGTTGCAAAGCGGTAGGAGACGCTAGAGCAGCGGCATAGGTCACTGGTAGCACTGTAGGTTGCGACGTGGGTGGTTCTTCGGCAGCTGGAAGTTGCGTAATACGCCGTTGTAGGCATTCGGACCTAAGGTGGCCTTCTTTGCCGCACCCGGAACAGGTCCGAGGCTGGCCGTCGCGTATAATTATTGCACGGCATCCGCCGATTTGTAAGTAGGACGGGACGTGGCTTCGGAGATCAATGGTGACCTGTCGGACCCCGTTTAGGACAGGATACGTCCGAAACTGTGTCCACTTCTCCGCAGTGTGGCCATGGACTGTGCCGTAGGGCGTAGTGCCGCGACGACTTCCTCAGCAGGAAGTTCGAATGGCAATTCGAAAATGCGTACCGTTCGCGTACCTAAGCCTGCGTGGTCGACGCTTACCTCCCCATCATTGCCATCAGCATGACAGAAGCGGAGCCCCTGTTAGGTCTCACGTAGTATGCGTTCGCACGCCGCGTCGTTAATGAATTTTACGTAGACCGTGCTGCTCACAATTGACAAATGTATGCCGACAATATCGGTCGCCGGGATTTTCAGTTCCTCTCGCAGAAAACGCTCCACCTCGAGTGCTTTGGGTCGGGCATAATCGTTGCAGAAAGTAAATCGGAGTGTTGATTTACGGTAACGGTTCGCCATGGATCGTACAAGGTAAGCCGGCACTTAAGCAACGGCCGTCAGAATGTAAACAAGGCGAGCTCGCGTTCCGCACTCAGTCAACACGTACGCGTCCGCTCTGTTGCCCTGCCGAAGGCAGACTGCCTCCATCTGAGCTACCGAAACACGACTCACGCCCGGTACTCACAGCTATACTTCTGTCAGTATGTCGTCTCCTACCTTCCAAACTTTACAGAAGCTCTCCTGCGAACCTTGCAGAACTAGCACTCCTGAAAGAAAGGATACTGCGGAGACATGGCTTAGCCACAGCCTGGGGGATGTTTTCAGAATGAGATTTTCACTCTGCAGCGGAGTGTGCGCTGATATGAAACTTCCTGGCAGATTAAAACTGTGTGCCCGACCGAGACTCGAACTCGGGACCTTTGCCTTTCGCGGGCAAGTGCTCTACGCCTCTGAGCTACCGAAGCACGACTCACGCCCGGTACTCACAACTTTACTTCTGCCAGTATATCGTCTTCTACCTTCCAAACTTTACAGAAGCTCTCCTGCGAACCTTCCAGAACTAGCACTCCTGAAAGAAAGGATACTGTTAGCAGAATAATGAATCAGTGGGTTCAGGAGGGCAATACGGAACGCCGTACTGAATCCCAACGGCCTCGTATCACTAGCAGTCGAGGCGAGAGGCATCTTATCCTCAAGGCTGTAACGTGTCGTGAAGCCACGTCTCGCTCCCTGAGTCTACAGATGGGGACGTTTGCAAGACAACAACCATCTGCACGAACAGTTCGAAGACGTTTGCAACAGAACGGACTATCAACTCGGAGACCATGGCTGCGGTTACTCTTGACGCTGTATCACAGACAGGAGCGCCTGCGATGGTGTACTCGACGACGAACCTGGGTGCACGAATGGCAAAACGTCATTTTTTCGGATGAATCTAGGTTCTGTTTACAGCATCGTGATGGTCGCATCCGTGTTTGGCAACATCGCGGTGAACGCACATTGGAAGCGTGTATTCGTCATCGCCATACTGGCGTATCACCCGGCGTGATGGTATGGCGTGCCATCGGTTACACGTCTTGGTCACCTCTTGTTCGCATTGACGGCACTTTGAACAGTGGACGTTACATTTCAGATGTGTTACGACCCGTGGCTCTACCCTTCATTTGATCCCTGCGAAACCCTACATTTCAGCAGGCTAATGCACGACCGCATGAATCAGGACCTGCACGGGCCTTTCTGGATCCAGAAAATGTTCGACTGCTGCCCTGGTAAGCACATTCTCCAGATATCTCACCAACTGGAAACGTCTGGTCAGTGGTGTCTGAGCAACTGGATCGTGACAATACGCCAGTCACTACTCTTGATGAACTGTGGTATTGTGTTGAAGCTGGATGGGCAGCTGTACCTCTAAACGTCATCCAAACTCTGTTTGACTCAATACCCAGTAGTATCAAGGCCGTTATTACGGCCAGAGGTGGTTGTTCTGAGTACTGATTTCTTAGGATCTATGCACCCAAATTGGGTGAAAATGTAATCACATGTCAGTTCTAGTATAATATACTTCTCTAATGAATACCCGCTTATCATCTGCATTTCTTCTTGGTGTAGTAATTTCAATAGCCAGTAGTGTACTTAAACCTTACTAACCTAAGGGCATCACACACATCTATGCCCGAGGCAGGATTTGAACCTGCGATCGCAGCGGTCGCGCGGTTCCAGACTGAAGGGCCACCAGCATCACCAAGTTGAGTGCACCCTGTTCCAATCAGCCCACCAAGGAAAAATCCCGGACAGTGCCGGGAATTGAGCTCAGTTCTCTCCGTGGCAGTCAGTTGTAATGTCTACACAGCTACGGAGGCGGCCGTAAAATCGTACAGACATATACTATAATAAGCAACTATATCACACAGACAACGTGATAACTAAAAGGGTATTCACACTCCATCACAACACGATTTTAGTTTTTGCACCTGTCCTAGTCATTTAAGCTCAGACAACAGCACCAGGGCTCAGGATTTCGGGTGTCAAAACACACGAAGCGATCCCACTGCCCGATTGAATTATGTCGGAGCAGTGTGTAAACAGATGTTTGATTTGTGGGCCGCCTCCTCGCAGCTTCCGCGCGCGCGGCCGTTTATCTGTCGTCAACAGTCTGGCTGGAGCCATTGCCTCCGAAGCCAGGCACCTGCGGGGCTCGCTTGATTTGTTGTCCTCTCTCCGCAGCACCTGCCGCGGCACCTCCTCGCCGGTTACGCATCCTGCCCCCTTAATGGAGCGGAAAACGCGGGCTCCTCTTACAGCCGCTATTCTCGTGAGACTCCACGAGACCGAACTTCCACTGCTTCACTGCCGGGAATGCAACAGGAACCAGAAATTATTGATCATCACATACTCTCACCATAAAAATGTTACTCATCGCTTTAAAAGCGCAAATTGGTCTCTTTGGAGCGCTGAGGATGGCGTAGTGCTGACAACAGGTATTCGTGTGACCTTTCAACGCTCATGCAAATCTTGGCGGTGGAGTAGTGTGTATGTGCCAGTCGGTTGTATGGAACCAGAACTGTAAGAGAGATCGAAGTGGAGACGTGACAGGTTGGAAAAAATTCGCGGGCGGGCAGGACTCGCGCACTGAGGGTCCCGTACAAACTTCATTACGTATATACAGGGTGGTCCATTGACAGTGACCGGGCCAAATATCTCACGAAATAAGCATCAAACGAAAAAACTGCAAAGAACGAAACACGTCTAGCTTGAAGGGGGAAACCAGATGGCGCTATGGTTGGCCCGCTAGATGGTGCTGCCACAGATCAAACGGATATCAATTGCGTTTTTCTTCAATAGTAACCCCAATAGTAATCCCGAAGTTAGCAAGAGCAGAAAAAGCTTAACAAATTCATACTTGGAAACTGCCAAAGAGGATAATAATATGGAAAATAAAACCAGGGATCTTTTAGATGACGATCAGTTTGCTTTAGGAAAGGTAAAAGCGCCAGTAACATAGCTCTGATGTGGTTGATGGAAGTAAGATTTAAGAAAAAATCACGATACCTTCTTAACATCTGTCGGTCTAGAAGAAAAAACCGATAATGTAAAATGATGCAAGATGTTAATAATTCTCAGAAAAAAATGTTGTAAGCTGTAGGAAAAATTGGTAACATGCGATATGTACAAAAACAGCGAGAATAAAAGACCAAGAAGTGCTCGGATAAAAAAGGGTGAAAGATACGGATACAGTCTTTCACCCACACTGTTCATCGTGTACGTCGAAGAAGCAACGGCGGAAATAAGATTAAGATTCAGGGGCGAAATTAAAATTCAGTGGAACAATATTTGCGATTAGGTTCGGTGAACATTGCTAACCTAAATAAAGGATAGAAAGAACTGCACGACCTGTTGAGTGGAATGGTTTAATGAGTACACACTATGACTGAGAAAAACCCGAAGATAGACGGAAGTAACGAGGGACAAGACAGATTCGTAATAAACTCTGCGCCGGCCGGAGTGGCCGTGCGGTCTAGGCGCTACAGTCTGGAACCGCGTGACCATTACGGTCGCAGGTTCGAATCCTGCCTCGGGCATGGATGTGTGTGATATCCTTAGGTTAGTTAGGTTTAAGTAGTTCTAAGTTCTAGGGGACTGATGACCACAGCAGTTAAGTCCCATAGTGCTCAGAGCCATTTGAATCATTTAATAAACTCTGCATCAGAATTGGTGACGACCAAGTACATGAAATGAAGACATTCCTGCTACCTTGAAACAAAATAACAAGTGAAAGACGGGGCAAGCCTCGCAAATATAGATTAGTACAGGCACAGAGGGCATTGCCGGCTAAAATAAGGGCACTAGAATGAAAAATCTGCCTTAATTTGAAGTATTAACTTCTGAGCATGTAAATTTGGTGA
Source organism: Schistocerca americana (assembly GCF_021461395.2). Taxonomy (NCBI): domain Eukaryota; kingdom Metazoa; phylum Arthropoda; class Insecta; order Orthoptera; family Acrididae; genus Schistocerca; species Schistocerca americana. The sequence goes on along the minus strand of NC_060121.1, from coordinate 318,153,837 downwards.
ACAGTTTTGTTTGGAAGGGAAATATGGAAGCGTTTGAGATATAGGTTTATGGGAGGATGTTGAGAACCAGGTAGACAGATAGGATGCAAAATGAAGAGGTTCTCCGCAGTTTCAGTGAAGAGAGGAACGTTCGGAAAACATTGACAAGGAGGAAGAATATCGTGGAATACCTTCCACCATACTTCACGGACCTGTAGATGGTAAAAACTATGTGAGAGGACAGATATTGCAGTAGATCCATAAAATAATCTAGGACGTGGGACGTGGGGTGCAAGCGCTCCTCCGAGATGGAGAGTTTGTTGACAGCTCGACCGTCGACGCCCGAATGCATGAGCCACAATTCTTTGACAGCAAGTTGTGAAAATTTGGACATTTTCTCTATGGTCACAGGATGAATGCTAATTATGCATCCAGTTTAGTTACAGATTATTAACAGTGAAATGTTTGCGACAGAGGAAAGTCTACATCTACGTGATTACTCTGCTGTTCACAATAGGTTCAATGAACCACCTTCAAACTGTCTCTCTACGGTTCCACTCTCGAACGGGATGCGGGAAAAACGAGCACTTAAATTTTACTGTGCGAGCCCTGATTTCTCTTATTTTATCGTGATGATCATTTATCCCTATGTAGTTGGGTGCCAACAGAATGTTTTCACAATCTGAGGAGAAAACTGGTGATTGAAATTTCGTGAGAAGATCCCGTCACAACGAAAAACTCCTTTGTTTCAATGATTGCCACTCCAATTCACGTATCATATCTGTGACACTATCTCCCCTATTTCGCGATAAAACAAAACGAGCTGCCCTTTTTTGTACTTTTTCGATGTCATCTGTCAGTCCCACCTGATGCGAATCCCACACAGCACAGCAGTACTCCAGAATAGGGCGGACAAGCGTGGTGTAAGCAGTCTCATTAGCACCTTCTAAGTGTTCTGCCAATGAATCTCAGTCTATGGTTTGCGCTACCCACAACATTACCTATGTGATCTTTCCAATTTAGGTTATTTGTAATTGTAATCCCTAAGTATTTAGTTGAATTTACAGCCTTCAGATTTGTGTGACTTATCGCGTAATCGAAATTTAGCGGATTTCTTTTAGTACTCATGTGAATAACTTCACACTTTTCCTTATTCAGGGTCGATTGCCACTTTTCGCACTATACAGATATCTTATCTAAATCATTTTGCAAGTCGTTTTGATCATCTGATGACTTTACAAGACGGTAAATGACAGCATCAGCCGGTCGGAGTGGCCGTGCGGCTCTAGGCGCTACAGTCTGGAACCGAACGACCGCTACAGTCGCGGGTTCGAATGCTGCCTCGGGCGTGGATGTGTGTGATGTCCTTAGGTTAATTAGCTTTAATTAGTTCTAAGTTCTAGGCTACTGATGACCTCAGAAGTTAAGTCGCATAGTGCTCAGAGCCATTTGAACCATTTTTTTGACAGCATCATCTGCAAACAATCTAAGACGGCTACTCAGTTTGTTTCTTATGTTCATCGCTGTGAAGAAAATGCGTGACATCCTGACCTTGAATGTAGGGTACTGTGTCGTCATCCACGTCCTATCACAACAACACTATTAAAACGCCTTAGCTGTCCATTGCATTTTATTAATTTGATTGAGGCTCTATAACTACATGTGTGCTTCATAAGCCACCCGATGGTGTGCGACGGAGGGTATTTGTGTGTCGCTGTCAGTTCTGCCTATTCCTGTTCCAGTTGAGAATGGTGCGTGGGGAGAATGATTGTTGATAAGCCTCCACGTGATCCCCAATCTCTCTGATTTTATGTCCATTGTCTTTCCACGAGATGTATGCAGAGGAATCAGTATATTGGTTGACTCTTCTATGAAAGTATGTTCTCAGAATTGTGACAGTAAACCACGCAATGCACAATGCATTCCCTTGTAGCGCATGTCACTAGAGTTCGTTGAGCATCTCCGCAACGCTTTCGCGCTTACTAAAACAAATTGTGAGGAAACGCGCTGCTCTTCTTTGGATCTTCTCTATTTTCTTAACCAATCCTACCTGGTAAAGATCCCAGATCGACGAATAACACTCAAGTATTGCTCAAACGAGGATCGTGTAGTAGCTTTACTTCCTGTGTAGTTATGTCGACGGTCAATTGCCAATCCCTGCATCAAGCATTTTCTACAGGTCTTCATGCATTTTGGAACGGTTTCCTAATGTTTCAATATCTCTACATACAACCGGTCTACATGGTTCGGAACGGTTTACTAGTGTTGTGATATCTCTACACACAACAGCATCATCTGCGAATAGCCTCAAGGAGGTTCGGCCGTTATCCACTACATCATTTCTATATATTGTGGGTAGCAGTGGTCCCATAATACGCCCTACGGGTACAGTTTCAATCCGTAGCTTTTCTTCCATTAGCATTGTTGTGGTCTGTTTGCTAAGAACTTTTCTGTCCAGTCACAAAGCTGGTCTGATATTCCATACGCTCGTACGACATTAGGTGAAGTGTGGAACTTTGTCAGACTCTTTTTGGAAACAAAGGAACGCAGCGCAAACCTGGATGCTGGTATCTGCTCGGCTGTGCTGGTGTCTGCTGCCTTCTTAGTACGGTAGGGGAACACAGTGAACTCGGTTTCAAACGACCGTTGATGACGTAAGTGGGCATGTTTTCTCTCTCGCTCTTCTCTCTCTAGCACATTTGTATCACTTCAGATGATCACGGTCTGAAACGTGGAAATGGGCCGGCAGCAACTCTAATTTCTCTACACTTCTAAGCCATGTTACTTGCAGTGTCATGAGATAATGTAGGTGATGAACTGAAACATCGGATTACTGAAGAACTACGGGGGCTTCCTAGTACCGGTGTGTGAACGCGCAGCCGTCATAGAAACCATTACTGGTCTAAAAATAAATTTCCTTTACTTACGTCTATGGTCACAAATTTTTGCCAACAGATTACCGGTTTCGGTCTACAATAACTATCTTCAGATCTGCAGCAAAATATGGGAAACGTAAATACATTAGCAGATTGTTGACACCTTAAAACAATAAATAGACCATAATGAAACGTACTACTGTCATGCATATGCAATTGTGCCGTTTAAGTATGAAGAGGCATACCTGTTTTATAAAAACAATGTCCTAATGTACTGCAGCGATAGTGGCATCGTCAAATATTAAATGCAAAATCAGCACCAGCATCGCCACCCAGTAGCCACAAGACGTTTGTGTTGTAAGTTCACCGGATGTCGCTACTGTAGATCTTCAATGATGAATTGATCAGCGTAAAATAAATGGGAGATACAATCGGTAAAATCCTTAATGGGCTTATAAGGTATAAGAGGCATTACGTTAATAAAAAGGAATGAAATAGAACACGACAAAAGTTAGATTGTTGAAAAGAGGAAGAGCTAAGAGACGGTAATTGAAATATGCTCAGGTTCCAATATTCTAGATGATGACATAAGTAATAGACAGCTTTCATAGTGCACAGAATAACATAAAAACTATTTAAAAAATAACTAAAGAAGCCACAATGAAAGTAAACATACTGCTGCGCATAATCAGCGCCCTATGTTGGCGCTAACGCCAGAATTACGCATAGGCGAGAAGTGGTTAGAGGAAAGTAACCGCTACTATACAGCAGTTTGTTTTGAACAGTAGTGTTCATGACAGCATAACTCGTCCATATGCTGTTATTTATATACATTGGTCGATGCTGGTGCTGATTTTACATTTAACATTTGATGATGCCACTATGGTTGCAGTACATTAGGACATTATTTTTATAAAACAGGTATGCCTCTTCATACTTAAACGGTAAAAATGCATATGTATGTCAGTAGTACTTTTCATTATGGCCTATTTACTGTTTTAAGCTGTAGACAATCTGCTAATGTATTTACGTTTCCCATATTTTGCTGCAGATCTGAAGATGGTCATTATAGACCGAAACCGGTAATATGTTGACAAAAGTTTTTGTGACCATAGACGTAAAGTAAAGGAAATTTATTTTAGATACGAGTCGCTGTTTTATTGCGACAATGTCGCAGCTTGTGAAACCATTACTGGTCTCTTGAGTGTGAAGGCAAAATACTAATAGAGACAGACCATATTCGGTTGCCTGGTACGTTCTCATGAGTGCATTCAGTTATTCGGACATACACTGCCAAAGATATTTTATCTTTACTTTTGTCTTTTGCTCCTTATTGTGTACGGGGCAAACGACACGCACTATTCAGGAGCGCATCGCGGAACACCAGAGGCATACTCGTCTCCATCGTTCCAGCAAGTCTACTATCTCCGAAAACTGTATTTCTACTGCTCATTAGATGAAACACAATGAAACAAAAACTGGGGCCCATACACCAAACTTTTGCAACTCCACCATCAATGAATCAGTGGAAATCCGCGACCCTTATCCAAAGGTACGGCGTTTTACAATTAAACCCTACACGTAATTTTGTCGTCGAAAATATTCCTGTTCTACATATGGGATTTTACCGTACCAAGACGATCGATGTGAAATCGATGAGGCGAGCAACGTAGGGAACTCGGTACAGTGTACTGACTTACAGCAGAAGCGCCTACACTCAAGTAATGCATGTGCAGTGACAACTAGGTACTTCATGCATGTGCTGGTGGGATCTTACACATGAGAGTTGGGTGTATGTTCGTCAGTATACACCTGAGAATGGTCAGAAGTCTCTGCATCGAAATATTGTGGCAGCAAGTTAGAAACATCCAACACTTCCCCAAAATTGCGTGGAACAATCTACACTTTTTCGAAATCCTGTAATTCCCTCCCATTCCGACGCTTAAGTCTTAAATTTGGCTCAAAGGTGTGTAATGTTGCAAAAGCATAGCGCCCTGTGACTTCTCTCGACAACGCTTCAAACAACAAGGTGTCGGCACTTGAGAGAAAAAAAAAAAAAACTTTGACACACCCTGATTCCCGACAGCCTACTATCAGGCGCAAGGGCAGCATTGTAGCATCGAACGAGCAGCAGTGTTGCCTGCCTTGCAGGCGCCTGGTACTGCCGTCTCGGGTTCGGTCTGTATAGGCCCATTTTCAAAATTCTCACTAAAGGTGGGCCTTGCGCCACAGACTGTTTTGTCGAATTGGGGAGATCTTTGCCTTTTTATTCCTCCCTGTGTCAACGTCGCATGCCCTCATGACTGCGTCACAACGGAACACAAAGTAGAATAAGCAACTTTAGCTGCTTCGGATCACGTTCAAATTTCGTCGGATGGTTCTGAAGGGTCCCTAGTGGTTCCATCCAGTACACGAGAACAAAAAATGCAGCCACTGTGCCTCCAAATGGGTGCGGTAACGTTCGATGGGATTTCGGTACCACAAAGTCTTTAGAGAAGGGTTGAAACGTCCCAGGGTGTCAGCAGTGGCGAAGGCTGTAAAGAACGTCTACCTGTTGCTGATCGCACTGGGAACTGTGGCTTTCGACAGCGAAATTTGTGAGAATTAACTCTACAGGGAAAGGGGTGATTCAATGACGCCCTTTATGTCACCCCCTGCGACCTTTTCGTGCCGATTCTGAGGGAGGGAGGTTGCTTCTTCGGCCACTCACAATAAAACCGCGTGATTTCAATAATGGACGTCGTGGTTCTGACGTCCATCGCAGAGGAGTCAAAGGAAGGAGTGAAATGTGGGTAAGAGGAGGTGTGACGACCTTACGACCGTGTAACGCATCTATGGTGGCTTGGGACAGAACTGGGGTGGGATTTGGTGAGATAATTAGTACACGTTACACGTTACATGAACTTCTGAGTTGTGTCCCTTCTTTCGCAAATGTTGAGTCTTTTCCGTTTGAAGCGGCGTAGGGACGGAGGTTAACGTCGCAGGGCGCCCCGCTTTTTCACCATTACAGAGGATGATTGTTTGCTTCTTCGAGCTAAATTTCAAAATTAAACGTCAGGAAAAGGAATCCTTTAATTCTGCTGCGCAGTAAATACGTCGGGAAAGTTTTAAACCTCGCACCCTTAGGACTGCAGACCCAAACAATAGAAATAGTGCATGTAGTACTGTATGAAGATGTTTAAGATGTTTTACGCGGCGTTAATTCCAATGACGTGTGTTATTTTAAAATAGTTTTTAACATGGACTTCTAAAGGACGGATGCAACGTAGGCCAATACTTTGAGGGATCCAAACTATCACATCGGTCTATTAAAAGAAAAAGGAAATGAGATTAGAATGTTGCAAAAGAAGCAATGTATTATAGTTTTTTCATGGATCGAAGATGATACAGGTACATATGCAAATGAATTTTTAAGGTCAGCAGGGCAAGGGGGCATCAAAATTACAAGAGGAATTTAGCTGTAACGAACATCGCGCAACTTTCATGAAGTAAATGTCATAAAAGACAGCTGTAGACTATTTGGAAAAAGAATGGTAAAATTTTGGTGCCTTTTGTAAGGGGGTGTTTACAAATAATATTTTCCGGTGTTACACCAACAACTGGCAGTTAAATTACCGACTTTTTCTGTATTCAGATTAATGCTAACAAGACATAGAAAACTGAAGGCTTACTGTCACAGATTTAGAGTAATGAACGACGCCAAATATCCATGCACTGAAGGTAATCAGATTCTGGACAAACTGTTACTGAAGTGTAACAATGTTTCAGGCAGGCAAACAACTGAATAGAGCAAAATGAACTGGCAAAACTGTTTTAAAAGACTTCTACGATCCGTAAGACGGTAAAATTTCTAAATGTATTAATTTGTCACCCATAAAAAACAAATTCTGGACTGATTTTAACGCAGAAACCACCGTAACAGCAACAATGCAAGATCCAAAATACTTGTTCTGATCTAAAAGAAAGGTACTAATTAAGTAAATCAATAAATCTATTAGTACTCTAAGTAATGGAGCGTGTTAGCCTATAAAACAAGTGCTGAGGACAAAGAAAAGATAAATCATGGGCTGAAACACCGCACAACTATATTCAAAAGAAAACACCGTTCTTTATTTTTAATATAGTCTAAACTGGAAGCGGCTCTGTATTACCGATAACGAGAAATAAGTAAACAGTGTAACTGTAGCTTTTGCCCTATTAAATAATTTCTTCGCAAAACAGAATTTTAGACTATGGAAAAACTGAATTACTTCAGGTAAATGCAGCAGTAGTTCCTACTGTGTAGCCATGGTTGACTGCCGAACTGTAATAATACATCTGCAAGTAAGTAAATGGGTGTATATATGAATTTAAAAAAATAGATAATTCCACGAAATATTGTAACATCCCATTCTCTTTCTAAATACGTAGACCATGTCTAGAAGGTAACACAGAAGGATGATATGTAGTATCTTTCAACTGGATATTGAGGGCTGCTCGGTTAATTGACATCATAAGCGCTGTGGTGTAAGTACACTTGTTGTTTTATTAATTTTTTGCGTCACACAATTCCATGTCATGGGCCACTGAAGAATCAGCTTGCCTACGAATACTGAAAAGAAGCAGGCTACAGAGAGTGACTCAGGCAGTAAATCAAGGGAGTTCCGGACGAAGGCAAAGGCGAAAGCACACACAAGAGAAGTGACGGCGGCGCACAGTGCCAGTTGCCACACAGTAACAATACTTCCCACATTGTTGTTACAAATGAACGTGCTCTCCCGTTCGGTATCTCGATTATAGAAACTGAGCTTCATATCTTACCTGTACCAAGGGTGAATGAAATTACTACTGCTTCTACTAGTACTTATTTTTGCAAATATGCAGTTTTATTTATATTAAATGAAATTTAAAACAGAGGCTGTATGCATGTCAGAGCAGATAACGACAGAAAACCCCTTTCTTGTTAGATGTTCTATGGCTATAGTACGCTCAACAGAGCATTGACCTCAACTTCCTCTCGTGATGGTGCAGGAGAAAGACAAAAAAGGAAGATTGAAGAAAAAGCTAGAAGCAAGGGCTGAACAAATAGGGGTTTCTATTTAAAGAAAAAACTAATAATATACAAAAACATAAAAATATGCTGTTACAGAAGACGAAGCTCAAGTGAATTGATCCAGTAAGGAATATTCTTCTTTCTGGAAATTCTATACCTTTTTGTTACTACACTGAAGAGCCAAAGAAATTGATACACCTACCTAATATCGTGTACGGCCCCGGCGAGCTCGCAGAAGTGCCTCAACAAGACGTGGCATGGACTTGACTAATGTCTGAAGTAGTGCTGGAGGGAACTGACGCCATGAATCCTGCAGGGCTGTCCATAAATCCTTAAGAGTACGAGGGGTTGGAGATCTCTTCTGAACAGCACGTTGCAAGGCATCCCAGATATGCTCAATGTTCACACCTGGGGGAGTTTAACTCAGAGGAGTGTTTCTGGAGCCACTGTGTAGCAATTCTGGACGTGTGGGGTGTCGCATTGTCCTGCTGGAATTGCCCAAGTCCGTCGGAATGCACAATGGACATGAATGGATGCAGGTGATCAAACAGGATGATTACGTACTTGTCACCTGTCAAAGTCGTAACTAGAGGTATCAGCGGCCCGTATCACTCCCGACTGCACACGCGCCACACCATTACAGAGCCTCCACCAACCTGGACACCCCCTGCTGAGATGTAGGGGCTGTGGATTCAATAGGTTGCCTCCATACCCCTACACGTCCATCCGCTTGATACAATCTGAATCGCTGTTGACGGGCCCAAACGATGCATAAATCTTTGTCTCGTGCAGTCATTAAGGGTGCACGACGGGGCCTTCGACTCCGAAAGGCCGGCCGGTGTGGCCGTGCGGTTCTAAGCGCTTCAGTCTGGAACCGCGTGATCGCTACGGTCGCAGGTTCGAATCCTGCCTCGGGCATGGATGTGTATGATGTCCTTAGGTTAGTTAGGTTTAAGTAGTTCTAAGTTCTAGGGGACTGATGACCACAGATGTTAAGTCCCATAGTGCTCAGAGCCATTTGAACCATTTGACTCCGAAAGCCCATGTCGATGATGTTGCGATGAATGGTTCGCACGCTGGCACTTGTTGATGCCCAGCATTGAAATCTGCAGCAATTTGCGGAAGGGTTGCTCTTCTGTCACGTTGAACGATTCTTTTTAATCACCGTTGGTCCTGTTCTTGCAGGATATTTTTCCGGCCGCAGTTACGTCGGAGATTTGATGTTTCACCGGATTCCTGGTATTCACGGTACACCCTTGACATGGTCGTACGGGAAAATCCCGACTTCATCGCTACCTCGGAGATGCAGTGTCCCATCACTCCTGCGCCGACTACACTAAGTTCAAACTCATTTAAGTCTTGACAACCAGCCAATGTAGCAGCAGTATCCGATCTAACAACTGCGCCAGACATTTGTTGTCTTACAGGGCCGTGTTTTGCCTGTCTACATATTTCTGTATCTGAATACGCATGCCGATACCAGTTTCTTTGACATTTCAGTGCACATTGTGTGCAGTTACCTGAATATAGACTGCGCCTTTATCGCAGACTACCCGCAGTACTGCGTCCCCTGGAGTTCCGCTGCTAACGTACGATCACGCATTCTGGCAGCACATACCTCGACGGGTACTCATCGTAGATTAAGCTTTCACATTTCACAAAGGTAATACAGATACAACTGTGCACGGAAAAAATACTTAACACAGGCGTCTACACACATCTGACACATCCTACAAACGCAAACCGCTTCCATCACAACACACTCAAGATAATAGGATGGAATATTACGTATTGTTATTCGGCAGAGTAATGGTTACCAAAATTAACATATTTCCCTAATAATATCAGCGAAACAGCTTAAATTGTCCTTTTAACTGAGTAGATAACTGCGATTGAAGGATAGCGGATTGACTGACAAGGAAATGCTATCTTTAACCGAGTTGGATTTTCTTTTTTCGTTGACATTCAACTTTGCAAGAACTCCATACGGAAAATGTATCTGATGGGCTGAAAACTCTCCAAGTGTTTAATTTTTTGCAAGGTTTCTGCACGTGAAACAGTCTGATGCAAAGTTCTGAGTTTTCGGGTTACGAGATTCGGTGATGTCAATGCTTTCGTTGGTTTGTAGTCGTAGCACTAAATTTGGCGATTGAAAACGTTCGAAAGATTAAATTATTTAGCACGCTGGAGCAAATCCCTATCCAGCCAATCAAACTTAGTTTCTCCAGTGTTTTCCGAAATCAATTAAGGCCAATGCTGCGACCGTTGCTTAAAAGACACGATAGATTTCCCATACCATCCATTCAAAAACTGAGATTGTACTCCATCTGTAACTAACTCGCCATCTGGGAGCTTAAAATCTAATGTTGATTCCTTATTTTTTCATTAATCACTAAATTTGCATCGAGAAATACTACTTACATTTTATGTATATCGTTGTTTTCAAACTGTTAAGGAGGAAATGCAATAAAAATGAAACTTATGAAACGTCCTTATGTATTAGGGAGACGGTTTTTACAAGATATATTTACAACACTTGTGAATATACAATTAAGAGTGGCATTTGACAGTCGCAGACAAGTCTCGAAGGTATTACGAATCTCTAATTCGAGGAATGCTGATCATATTTGATCTGAATTTTAAACCGAGGAGATGTTAATTTCAAGTACACTGTTTCAAGAATATTGTCAAGATAGTAGACTGTATACAGTAGTGATTCGTTAGTAATAATTATAATAACTATCTTTACTGTTCCCTTAAACAGCTACAAGGGACGAAAAATTCTCAGTCTAACGGCTGTAACAGACTACTTCCGTCGTACCAGATGGGATGTAAAGTATCAGTACGAATAAGTTCGAAATGCGGATTATAATGATTCGAAAATTTTATAGCCTGATAAAGAATCTACGAGGAAAAAGGATTTGACCCCACAAATCTGAAGAAAACGAAGATATACGAAAAAGACAAAAGTCACCTTTCTCACTTTTCTAGACTTTGAGGGGCCAACTACATTTTAAAGCATGAATCTGGAACTGGAGGCACGCACTGAATTTTTCTCCTTTGGATATCAGCATTCTTCTAGTGCGCATGACTTTTTTTCGTTTTTAAAAATATTAGCCTTATCTGCTCCATAATCAGATTCAAAGATTCCATTCTTTGAATTTTCAGCAATAGCTACGATCATTTCAGTTAAGATCTCTTTTTTCCCATGTTACCTTGACTGAGCTGTTTGAATTTATGCGAATGTGAATCAGTAGGTATGAAAATAATTGGGGGAGAAAAATAAAGAACTGAAAAAATTCGGTTAAAAAGTTTTACATTCTTTATTTAAAGCGAACACTATTTAAACATTTGAATTTGAAGACAACGCTGGTACAGGTCTCTCTTAAATTGACGTTTCGAACAACTGATCACTCATAAGGAACATGTGTTAGTCCCAAATCCCATTCTCAGCTCTTAGTTTGAGGGCGATAAATCAATAAATAAACTTCAGTTGAGGGATGAACTTACCAACAACCCCCATATGTTGTCTGAAAGCGGCGATGTAGAACTGTGTGGTGCGGTAAGTGTATTGACGAACTTTGTCCTGCTGGGAGAACACATCAAGCTGACATTCCCTAGACATTTCCCACAGACATGGAGAGGCGCTAACGACAGTTTAGTCCAATCCTTACAAAGAAAGTGTGCTTAATTATTCATTGATATAAAATCCAGTCACAGATTCATGCAGAAGGGGAAATAGCGAATTCATTGACAGCAAATACAGATCAATTAATTCAGTTGGAAAAATTGATACTCAAATTTCTCTCATAAAATAAATTTTGCTCGGAATTGTGGACCCACCGATGCGTTGCCGAGGTGTAGGGCAGTTCGACGGTAAGGTCAGAATAATTTTGCTACCCACCAAGTCCCAAGATGGCGTGAACGGAAACAGGAAAAAGAACCGTTGTTTCAAATTTTGTTCTTGGCCACGCAGGTGAGGAGGAAGACCTTCTTTGCCTGGTGTCCTCGGGTGGTCTACTTAAGGATAGCCAGACTTAGAACCTGGAAGTCACCCCGCATAAAATAGCGGAAGGAGAGGTCAGCGCAGCGTGACCTGTAAGGCTGGCTGTGCAGACTTTGTTTTAGTGGTAGAGACACAAAGTCTGGGCAATAAAACTAATGGAGACTCGCTCTCTTGCCGTACGTTTAGGCTGTCTCTCGTCTCGTGCGTTTAGTTTGGACCGTTCGTGAAGATCGGCGTGGAAATCTGTCACCAGCTTATCTAGCAGCATGTTCTGACCTCTATCACCTTGCAGTCAGGAATGCGTATTGTAATCACGGTAGGAATCCGATCGCATCGGAAGAGGATGGACGCAGCAACCACGATCACCGGAACTAAGTGCACGCGCAGTCTGTCCTATGAGCTGACCGCACACTACATGCCTAAGCTGCTTTGATAGGAGATGCCGCGACGCGTGCCGTTCTTCGCAATCGAATCTCGTTCACTTGCATGATCAACCAATGCCTCCCCTCTTTCCCTCACAACATTTTCCCGCACATTTTACCAATTAGAATACCCTAGGCGCTGGACGAATTTTTTATACATCTTCCGTACTCTACTTTCATGAATTCATAATCATATTGAGATCAGACGCTTACTGCATCTACATCAACATCTACATCTACATGGTTACTCTGCAATTCACACGTAAGTGCCTGGCAGAGGGTTCATCGAACCATTTTCATACTACTTCTCTCGAATGGTGCATGGGAGAAAGGAACACCTAATTCTTTCCATTCGAGCTCTGATTTCCCTTATTTTATTATGATGATCACTTCTCCCTATGCAGGTAGGTGTCAACAAGATATTTTCGCATTCGTAAGAGAAAGTTGGTGATTGAAATTTCGTAAATAGATCTCGCCGCAAAGAAGCCGCCTTTGTTTCAGTGACTGCCACCCCAACTCGCGAATCATATTAGTGACACTCTCACCCCTATTGCGCGATAACACGAAACGAGTTGCCCTTCTTTGCACTTTTTCGATGGCCTCCGTCAATCCTACCTGGTAAGGATCCCACACCGCGTAGCAATATTCCAGCAGAGGACCGACAACTATAATGTAGGCTGTCTCTTTAGTGGGTTTGTCGCATCTTCTAAGTGTTCTGCTAACAAAGCGCAGTCTTTGCTTCGCCTTACCCACAATATTATCAGTGTGGTCCTTCCAATTTTAGTTGCTCGTAATTGTAATTTATAGGTTAGTCGAACTGACAGCCCTTAGATTTGTGCGATTTATCGTATACCCAAAATTTATCGGATTTCCTTTCCATGTGGATGACCTCGCACTTTTCTTTGTTTAGTGCCAGTTGCCACTTTTCGCACTATAAAGAAATTCTCTCTAGATCATTTTGTAATTGGAATTGATCGTCTGATGATTTTGCTAGACGGTAAAATACAGCGTCATCTGCAAACAATCTAAGGGGACTGCTCAGATTATCACCTAGATCATTTATGTAAATCAGGAACAGCGGAGGGCCTATGACCACTATCTTGCGTAACGCCAGATATCACTTCTGTCCTACTCGTTTATTTACCGTCTATCACTACGAACTGTGACCTCTCTGAGAGGAAATCACGAATCCAGTGACACAACTGAGACGATACTCCATATGCACGCAAATTGATTAATACTCGCTTGCGAGGAACGGCATCAAAAGCTGACCGGCCAGCGTTATTACGGATTAGTTTCTCCAACTCTGTAAGGCGGCCTTGCATTTCATTTGCGTTTATAGTTCAATAGCAACAAAAATTAATTGACTTTCTGGTTATTGTTTACTTGTTTGTGGCCTTCACACCGTCCATAAGTCTTCCAACACTTTCCGGTTGGAAGACCTACTGCAGGTTCCGTTCTCCGATGGTGCCATGGTCGAGGCCACAGGACGATCTTTCAACCAAGTCATTATTTATCTGGAAATAACGGAAACAAGTTGCAGTTAAGACAGCAGGTCTAATAGTCACCATTAATAGCATACTGAGGTGACAACAAACATACGATAACTCCTTATATTGTGTCGGACCTAATTTTGCCCGGTGTAGTACAGAAACTCGACGTGGAATGGACTCAACAAGTCCCATGCTGCGTCTATAGCTGTCCATAATTGCGAAAGCGTTGTCGGTGCAGGATTTTGTGCACGAATTGACCTCACGATTATGTCCTGTAAATGTTCAATGGGATTCTAGTCGGGCAATGTCGATAGCCAAAACAATCGCTCGAATTGTCCAGAATGTTCTCTGAACCAATAATTGTTGTCCGGTGACTTGGCGCATTGTTATCTATTACAATTTCATCATTGTTTGGGAACAAATGGTGCTGAAGTAGCGAAACCATTTACAGTCAACGATCGGTTCAGTTTGAGCAGAGGATCCACTCCATTCCATGTAAACGCAGTCCACACCATTATGCATAGCTTCGTGCTGTCTGTGCCACACTCGAATCCTACAACCAGTTCTTACCAACTGAAATTGGGGACCCATCTGACCCAGCCAGGGTTTTCTAGTCGTCTAGGATCCAACCGATATGATCACGAGGCGAGGAGAGGCGGTGCAGGCGATGTCTAGCTGCTAGCAAAGGCACTAGCGTCGGTCATCTGCTGCCGCATCCCAAGGAGGACAGATTTCGCCTCGCTGCCCTAAGGGATACGTTCGTCATACGTCCCACCTTGATTTCCGCATTTATTTCACGCAGTGTTGCTTGTCTGTTACCACTGACAATTCTATGCGAACGCAGCTGTTCTCGGTCGTTAAGCGAAGGCCTTCGGTCACTGGGTTGTCTTTGGTGAGAGCTACTGCCTGAAATTTGGTATCCTCGGCATACTCATCAAATGTGGATCTCGGGATACTGAATTCGCTAACGATTTCCGAAATGGAATTTCTCATGCGTCTAGCTCCAGCTACAATTTCGTGTTAAAAGTCCGATGATTCAAGTCGTGCGACCATAATCACGTCGGTTATCTTTTCACGTGAATCACCAGAGTGCAAATGATAGCTCGCCCTATGCACTGACATTTTGTACGTTGTGTTCGCGATACTACTACCACCTTTATACGTGTATATCGCGATCCCGTGACTTTTGTCTCCTCGTTTTATGCCACTATTTCATTTTGTTGTCTCTTTAACATGACTATTGAGGCGAACGAGTGTACCCGTCGTTTAATACTGGCCTCATGAGCTGTCGACTCACTTGCCAAACAACTACAAATGATCCAATCTCACATGAGACAGTCACGGCTCAAAACGTATCTCCTTCTTGTTGTCGGGCTTTAATCAGATGGACAGGCTTACGCTTTGAATGTGTCATGCTATGTACAGTGTTCCCGAAACAAACGTCAGACTTCGTTGTGGGCTTCGATTTCCCATCACGAGTTGGTCAGGCACGTTGCTGCCGAACAGACTTCAGTAGTTTCGGGTCTCCTGATCAAAACCACACTCGCAGATGACCACAGCGTTGTTCACCACATCGCATGCACGCCGGTACGATAGTGAGCGAGCCTGGCGAGCAACACCTTTGCTCGTTGCCTCCTTTCCGAAAACGTTTCTTTCTGGTGGAGCTCACAGAGTTCTGGGTTCAACATCACTTGCGGTA
This sequence comes from Schistocerca americana, assembly GCF_021461395.2. Taxonomy (NCBI): domain Eukaryota; kingdom Metazoa; phylum Arthropoda; class Insecta; order Orthoptera; family Acrididae; genus Schistocerca; species Schistocerca americana. The sequence continues at coordinate 318,138,330 of NC_060121.1, read as the reverse complement.
CGATTGTACCTAAATGCCAAGAAATGAAGCTGGAGAGGGCTTGGAAGTAGGTTGCAAATAAAATGAGCGACAAACAGGACAAAGTGGAAAATTGGTATGCAAATAGCTTCTCTACTAGATAACGAGAAATTTTATATATAATTTGAAATACCTAGAGGTAAGGGTGAAAAAAATGGACACAGGTGCAATTACGGGCACCCCTCACGAAGAGGGTATGGGAAGTGCTGCAACCTCGCGACCGGGACTGAAAACAATGCGTGTTGTTGATAGACGGTAGCATTGTTGGAAGCATTGTTTGAAGCAGTGTGATTACAGCGTCGGTTATTGTGTTAATTGGTGCTTGTTTAGGACTGCAAACGTTTGTGAGGTATGTGGAAAGTTTTACTTTTTATATCCTGGTTAGTTTAAAACAATTTCTCAGTCATATCCGGAACAACGGAATCCTAAGCTACTTTTAGAAGCACGTTTTACGTTACATAAGCTTTTAGGTTAGAAGTGATAGTGTCCATGTTGCTTAAGAATGGTTGGAGTAACTATGGGCCCATTGGGTTGGTTTAAAAATGGGTCTCTCTTAACAAATGGCTCAAATGGCTCTGAGCAATATGGGACTTAACATCTGAGGTCATCAGTCCCCTAGAACTTAGAACTACTTAAACCTAACTAACCTAAGGACATCACACACATTCATGCCCGAGGCAGGATTCGAACGAGCGGGCGTAGTGGTCGCGCGGTTCCAGACTGTAGCGCAAGAACCGCTCGGTCACACCTGTCGGAGGCCTCTTTTAAACAATTTATTATATTAAAATAATTTTATTGGGATATGGTTAGTCGAATTTTGTTTAAATTTCATATATACAACTCACTCAGCAACAAACAAACAAAAAGAATTTTCAAATTGCGATAATAGACCCTACTGCTTTTGTTTGTCCTTGCAGAATGCCGAAAGCGAAGAAGCGCTATGAATGCAAGAACCAGAGGCATCAGTGGGCTAAATCCCAGATGGTAGTAGCCATAGCAGCTGTGAAAGCAAAGGAGGCTTCTGTGAAAGGTGCTGCAAGAACATTTGGAGTGCCTCACACCAGTTTGCAGAGATTTCTTAAACTTGATAAAATCCCTGAGCAAGCGGTTCAAGAGTCAAAACTTGGAAAGAAACCGATTTTAAATGCAGACCTCGAAAAACAGCTATTTTCTTAAATCTCCTTGAGAGGGAGCAAAAGTTCTTTGGGTGCTCTTTGGCGGATCTGAGAAGAATGGCAATTTTACTTGCCCAGAGAAATAGTTTGACAGCGCCTTTCAAAGAAGGAGAAGCAGGACGAGCTTGGGCTGACCTTTTTCTTGAGAGGCACAAGGATCAGCGTCAATTCGCAAACCTTGTGGAACTTCATATGCCAGAGCCTTAGGCTCCAATAAAGAAATTGTCATCGTTTTCTTTGATTTATTGGCAGACGCTTTCAACAAACACTCATATCCAGCAGATCGAGTGTATAACGTGGATGAGACAGGCCTGTCCATTGTCCAAAGCAAAATTCCAAAAGCTATTGGGATGGAAGGGAAGAAACAAATTGCAGCTCTAATGTCTGCAGGAAGAGGGGGCTACAATCACAGTTATCGCTTGCATGTCCCGCCAATGATAATTTTCCCCAGATCCAACATGTCCCGAGCTCTAATGAGAGGCTGCTCCCCTGATGCAATTGGTAGAGCCCATCTTTAAGATGGGTTCAAAACAATTTGTTCACCGAATTCATTGAGAAAACATGTCCTACAGAACAAATGCCTTCTCTCCTCCTCCTCCTAGATGGTCATTATAGCCACGTTCGAAATCCAGACGTGACTGACTTGGCGAAAGAACACCACGTGACTATCGTCTCACTTCCTCCACATGGCACCCATAAACTGCAGCCTCTAGATAAGACATTCATGAGATCTTTGCAAACGTACTGCAGCAAGTATTGTTGCATCACAATGGGCGTCCTCTCACACCTTACGACGTTATGGTGGTTTTCGGCCAAGCCTACATTCGTACCCAATCAGCTGAGATAGCAATAAAAGGATTCAAAGTAACTTGGTTATACCCTATGAACCTTCACATCTTCATTGACGCTGATTTCATAGCTGCTAAGTTGGTTGCAGGGAAAACTTGCTCCACAGTGGTGCATAGACGTAATGTTTCTGAATCACATGCTCCTCCACTTGCTAACTCTCGACCATCGACATCATCTGCTTCTTCTTGGAGGTATCCTGATGTACAGTCACATTAAGCTCTAGCTATGCCAATTGATGAAGCTATTGCAACACCGGGAAGTTCTCCAGGGACTTCAACAATTGCAGTTTCACCATTCGAGATATCTCCTGTCCCTAACATTAAGAAGAGAACCACAACACGGGTGCGAAAAGCTGCAACCGCCTGCCACATCACTGGAAAGCCATACAAAGATTAGTTGACAAAGTCGCTTGACAAAACTGCTGTCAAGAAGAGGTCGTGAGTTTCTATGGGCTTAGAGGGCGCCCTGCGGACAGAGGTGTAAAATTCAAAGGCCTTCAAGAAAATAAAAATTGTTCCACAAAACTATGAGTCATCTCGGACTCTTCAGGTTCCTGTAGCCCACACCTTGTGGACAGCGACCTTGATGTGAACGATGGGGATACACCAGACTCAAGCGAGCAAGTTGCATCTTTTGTGATGAAAAGTTCTCTCAAGCCAGGATAGGAGAGGTGTGGATTAAATGTGTTATGTGCCAAATGTGGGCACACTTAGATTGTGCTGGCGCTGAAGGAGCTACTTACGTTTGCGATTACAGTAAATAATTTCAGATTTCAGACATAAATGAACGAAACTTGCTTTTTGTAGACTAATCTATTACTTTGTATTGTTTTGAGCCATTTTATTAAAATATTTCAAAAGATTTCCAGCACCATTTCGTGGATACCCGTGTTTGCACCCCCTTTTTTTCAAGTTCCATTTTACAAGCTTTTTGTAAATCTTTGTTTTCGAATAGAAATAATGGATATTAATCATTTTTCGCCTCTCATCATTTCTTAAACTTGTTCTAGGTGTTAATGAAGATATAAAATCTAGAATTTTTGCAAAATAAGGTACTTTTAAGCCATATCCATGTCCATATTTACACCTTTTCCTCTACAATATTCACCATATTTGGTAGCCTGTTCCAGGTATCAACTTCTAAGGAAATTTATGACTGAAAATCCTTTTGAGTGCACCGAAAAGTTATTGTAGCGGTGCCGGCCGGTGTGGCCGAGCGGTTCTTTGCGCTTCAGTCTGGAACCACGCGACCGCTAAAGTCGCAGGTTCCAATCCTGCCTCGGGCATGGTTGTGTGTGATGTTCTTAGGTTAGTTAGGTTTAAGTAGTTCTAAGTTCTAGGGGACTGATGTAATCTCAGATGTTAAATCCCATAGTGCCCAGAGTCATTTGAACCATTTTTTTTTATTGTAGCAGTAGATGGATATTTAGTAGATGTTCCAGAATTGCGTTACTGGGATGGAATCCACACGTTTCTTCTTTCCTTTTTTCCTTCATTTTTAGGATTCCATGCCTCAATCGGTATAAACGAGAACCTTATAGGATCGCTTTCTTGTTCATCTGTTTCAACGACTGTTAAAAACCCTTTTTCTCGGGACAGAGCAGACGTTTCAAATTGAATTTTATGTCACATATTGAGGTCAATAGTCCTTAGCAGTGTAAAAAAATTGGAACTTGTAGGTCGATGAAATCAAAAGGTAGGGCCATTTACGTCACACGTTTGATATTCGCAAAGTCACTCATCAAAACATGTAGCGTACTTCCCGTTGACCTAGAATCGTGAAATATGGCAAAATGAAAGGTTTCACAGTACAACCAAAGGAAATGATCTGAAAACTGAAAAATTGTAACTATACCATGCAAAAAACGTTTTTATGTTATTTCTTATCCGAGTTTCTGTTGTTAGTCCCTATGTTTAGATCCCTTTTTCTTAGCAACAGGTAGACATATCAAGTTGAAATTTACGGCAGATACTAAGGCCTGCGGTCCCTTGGCAGTATAAAAAATGAAAGCTTCTAAGTCAATCCGGTCAAAAGGAAAGGCTATTTATGTTACATATTTTATATTCGCAAACCCGCTCAGCAAAACCTGTGCGGCATTTCTAACTGACCTAGAATCACAAAAGTTGACAGGAAACAAGGTTTCACAGTAAAAGTAAAGGAGGATCCGAAAATTGGTAATTTTTAATTGTATCACACGAAAAAATATTTCTTTTGTCTTTTGTTATCTGGCTTCACATTTTCAATTAAAAGAATTAGCAGTCCTGCTTTCAGGCTGACTGGGTCGCTATGGTTAACTTCAGGCAAGGAATGACTCTATTGCTCATATGAAGCATTTCGGAAGTAGTCGATGATCCAGGAGCGATTACTACACAGACTAGTCTGCGAGTGTTTGCTTCACATACAACTTGAAACGCCACATATACGTGCAGTAATCGATCCTGAATATCTGATGCTGGATAAATTCCGATCTGAGCAATGAAGTCATTCTTTGCCTTTGCGACCATTGCGACCCAGTCAGCCTGAATGATTGTTACAAAAATGGCCGCCTGTGTCCTGCTTGACTTATGTCACATTTATATCATTGAAATTAAAATATTCTCGAAAATCTAGAAATCTCTGAGACCGATATCTTGTCAGTATCAATGCCGATAACAGGCAAATATGGTCAAGATTCTCGATTCCCGGAATGGATCACCTGTCTATATATATAATTAAGATTTTGCGGATCCCTCAGTGCAAGAGTCCAACACGCACCTGGGTAATGGTTATGCAGTCTAAGAATTAGCAAATGTACTTCTGTGCACATTTGTGGTATGTTTGGTACCAAATTTAAATGAAGACTGTTTGTTTGTTCTATACCCTTGACGACCACTTTAATTAGGATCTGACAAAAGAAAATTGGCCTTCCTTTTAATTGGGCAGATGTATTACGTATTGTTTTTATCGCATGCTCTTCATACTTGAGGATTTCATTAGTGAGAATAAAAGTAACTAAAGGTATATCCAATGACCGATGAAAAAGTTTCCGTTTGAGGGTGTTGCTGCAGGGTATACGCAACGTTGCGGAACTCCGATGAGGGTATATAAGCATTGGCATGTAGGCGAGGGACTGTGTGGCACTGATGTCTTACCGAATTGCGTGTGGCCTGTCTTTCCTATGTGTGTGCGGTAGATGTGGAAACGTGAGCTACGGTGACGTTATTACCAAATGCGTCCAAACAGGACGTGCTGTTATTGTTTTATTGGCTGCCGAAGGACGAACACTGGTAGACATCCGTCGTAGAATGAAGACTGTGCATGAGGCATCGTGTCTGTCGAAAATCACCGTTGTGGAATGGTGCGCCAAGTTCCGTGCTGTTCGCGAGTCGATCCAAGACTCCTGTCGATCTGGGAAGCCAGGCCCATTCGTTACGGACAACAACTCAAGTGACAGCACTGTACTCACCGTATAGTCCTGATCTCTTCCCATTTGGTTATGGCGCCTTCGGTCCCTTAAAAAAAGGCCTTAAAGGATCGAAAATTCCTGTCGAACAAGGTTGTGCAGCAGACAGTTACGTACTTCTTCACTCAGCAGGACATTATGTTTTACCAAACGAATATCTTCAAGTGCGTCGATGGGATAAAGGACTCAATGCTAAAGGTGATTTTGTATGATTAGCATACCAACTCTGGACTGTACGGACTTCGAAAGGAGCTCAGCAATTCCAGTCTCTGGCTATTCGATAATGATTTTTCTGTGGTTCTCTAAATAGTTTGGGGCAATTGAGGGGGAAGTTCTTTTGAAAAGGACCCAGCTGAATTACTTCCTAATCCTTTCCACATTCGAGCTTGAGCACCGCCTCTAATGGGCGTGCTACCAACGAGACGACAAACCCTAATCATCCTCCCTTTACCGTCCTCGCCTATAGGGCTTTTCAGGACTAACTGTAAATATTTGGGTACTGTGGAAAATTTGTAAGTATAAAGCTCTTATAGAAGCGTAAAATACATTGACTACGATTAAAATTATTCCAATCTCATCAAAAGCACAAATTTGTTAAGCAAACTGTAATAGTCATCATGAACTTAAATCCATTTCTCAGCTCTACTCATAATATTACGTGCGAGGACGGTCATTCTATAGAATGTGTGTTGGAACGCACTTAGTGTGTCACTATCATTTCCCCCCTTTTCCTGTTTTGTTCGTGAACGGTGTTATGGAAGGATACCGATAAGACTCAGTATAAGCTTGAATTTAGCTGACATTATAGTCATGTTGATTTTACAGAACGTCAATGGGGGGGGTTATATATATCGCTTCATCCTTCTTGAATCCTATGCATTATTAATCTCAAAGGTGAACCTCGCTGTGACATACCGTCTTTCCCTTGTAGCATATGCTAATGGACGCTGTCACGCTTATTACCAGTCCTACCTGGTAGACGTTCACAAACCGATGAAGAAGACTCCAGGATCTGTCGAACGAGGATGTTCTTTCTTTCCTGCGTAAATTATCTTAGGTTTATCCCACTGAACCGCAGTCTTGCATTTCCTTATCCTGCTGTTAGTTTCCTATGGCCGATACAGTTTAAATCATTCCAGATTCACACACGTAGTTATATAACGGTTATAACTGTTTCCAGGAATTGATGCCCAATCGTGCAGTCAAAGTTTCGTAAGTTTTTTGCTTGTATTTATTCGCAAAAGATCGCTGCTGAAAGAATGTAATAGTTATAAAAACAAAATTACAAAATTGTGAGAGACGTGGCTTTCTAGTTAACAGTTGCGTTGCCGTTGAAAATTACTTATTCCGTGCTTTGTCCAGTGATGGAATATGCCCAACTCTTGAATCAGAGTGTTATCGCTGTATATAAATGATTTGATATCGATGCTTCTGTCACATGTTTTCAAGAGAACACTCACTTGCTTGGCAATAACATCTTTAATGAGAGCTAAGTCCGGTGATAAGAATATTTCGAGAGATGCAGTTGGCAAGTAATGACGAAGTCTGTGCCAACAAAATTTCTCGTCAGCAACTATGTTAAAGACAAGTATTTTTCAATTGATATCTTATAAAACGGACATAATAATAATTACATATGTAAATTTGACAAAATGTTGAATAATACAGAAAGTAAACGTCAAAGCTGTCTCGTAAACCATTCGGAACAGGGTATTTGTACATATGAAGGTTTTTGCTTCAGATGATCCTTCCTGTCATATCCCTGATCATTGATCATTCCTCCTGGGACAATGTGTATATACTCTGTGTATATACTATCGGAAAATAACGTGCAATATAAAATAAATGGGTAATATGTAGCTGAAAGGAAAATTATATTTACAAACCTTCTGAAATAATGACGCATTCTCTCGCGGTTCACTTACCGTACAAAAATGGTAGGAATCAGTGCAACACACTAGTACCTCATCGAAGTCCTACGGATGATGCTATGCTTCAGTACGTACAGAAGATTGGCGAAGAGGGTATGCGTTATTGAAAGGACAGTAGACGGATCGTATTTTTACGTTTTCTCTTCGAAATATCTAGAGTGTTTTTGCTGGCTTTTATTTACAGGAGACTTTATTTCCGTAATATTCGTGGAGAGGTCGTTTATTCTTTACATCGCTGTCACTTATTTCCTTGGACTTTTAAAAAGCACTCAAAGATTTTCTGAACAAGGTTTATGCTGTGATAGAGGGTAAAAAATAACTCGTGTAGTCAACTCTAGTTTTTGACATCCATGTAGAGGTTTGCTCTGAGTGCTTCCGCGTCTATGCAACAAGTTTAATTCTCATTGAGAAAACGAGAGGAATGTCGACTATTAGTTCGTGTTTTCCAGAAAATGGACGTTATCACTTGAAACTTTTTTGCCGCTAGTAGCTATGGCATCATAATATTGTGGCGACGAAAAGCAGTACGTGTTTCAGTGGTGTCTGCTATATATAAGAGTGAGTAGAAATCTTTATATCGAATCGTGACACATATACGGTTGCGCTATCGTGTTTTTCATGTCACGAATTGCAGTGTCAAGACCTCTGACTTGCGAGATTACTGCAGCAGACGTCCTCCACGTTTTCAGAAGCCGGATATTTATCTAGTAAGTTTTGTCACAATGAGACGAAAAGCTGCTACCGTATGAATGTTTTAAAGGCTGTCGCGAATTTATGCACGAGTGGTATTTTTTCCGAGAGCAACAAGTGAAATTCCTGGGATGGAATAAAGTCACCAGCAGGACCTGAGGAACAAGCGATGTCATACATCGGGTAGCTTTCTTAATTTTTTCATCTAATGGATATATTAGCCTAGTTTTGCTTGTGAGATCACGTTCATATGCAGTTGGAGAACAGCTCCGTGACATCACGTGACTGACGACGGATACACCTGGCAACATTGCCCCTGTATATCCGCGCCTTTCTGGGGAGACGACGCATAGTGAACAAACATATCAAGAGACAGGAGACAACTATCCATTTTCTGAAATGGGAACTTTGACTTTTGAGCGCCTTAGATGTTAGATGTTACAATCGTTCAGGAAGGAATTCTGGTTCAAAATGGTTCAAATGGCTCTGAGCACTGCCCGAGGCAGGATTCGAACCTGTGACCGTAGCAGTCCCGCGGTTCCGGACTGCAGCGCCAGAACTGCTAGACCACCGCGGCCGGCCAAGGAATTCTGCTGTGGGCTAGGTACATTACGTCTAATAGACCAACAGATGCAGCTTTTTTTTAATCATAAATTTCGCAGAATGTCGGTAATGGCAGATTATTTCACCATCGATGTCCTCGCATCATTCTTAAAATAAAAAGAATCTCTAAAAAAAAAAAAAAAAAAAAAAAAAACGGCTTTTCGACTGACCTGTAACAACGGTTCAATTAAGGCGAAGCAACTGATGGGCTCGGAGTTTGATCCTCTTCAAATGCACAGGATGTTTCAAAAATATTCATTCTTTTCCGGTTTCATAAGACTAGATGGCTGATGGCAGAAAAGTGGGATGAATTATAGCTCACAAATAAAAAGTTTTTATTCCACTGTTTCCCAAGTGGAAACGTGAAGGGATGCGTACAGCACGAAAGCGTACAGGTCGACCTCGTCTGTTGACTGACAGAGACAGCCGACAGTTGCTGAGGGTCGTAACGTGTAATAGTCAGACATCTGTCCAGACCATCACACAGGAATTCCAAACTGCATCAGGATCCACTGAAAGTACTATGACAGTTAGGCGGGAGGTGAGAAAACTTGGATTTCATGGTCGAGTGGCTGCTCATAAGCCACACATCAAGCCGGTAAATGCCAAACGACGCTTCGCTTGGTGTAAGGAGCGTAGACACTGGACGATTGAACAGTGGAAGAACGTTGTGTGGAGTGACGAGTCACGGTATAGAATGTGGCGATTCGATGGCAGGGTGTGGGAGAGTGGGTATGGAGAATGCCCAGTGAACGTCATCTCCAAGCGTGTGTAGTGCCAACAGTAAAATTCGGAAGCGTGTGGTCATGTTTTTCATGGAGGGGGCTTGCACCCCTTATTGTTTTATGTGGCACTATCACAGCACAGGCCTACATTGATGTTCTAAGCACCTTCTTGCTTCCCACTGTTGAAGAGCAATTCGGGGATGCCGGTTGCATCTTTCAATACGATCGAGTATCTGTTCATAAAGCACGGCCTGTGGCGGAGTGGTTGTACGACAATGACATCGCTGTAATGGACTGGCCCGCACAGAGTCCTGACCTGAATCCTATAGAACACCATTGAGATGTTTTAGAACACCGATTTCGTACCAGGCCTCACTGACCTACATCGATACCTCTCCTCAATGCAGCACTCCGTGGAGAATGGACTGCCATTCCCCAAGAAACCTTCCAGAACCTGACTGAACGTATGCCTGCGAGAGTGGAAGCTGTCACCAAGGCTTAGGGTAGGCTAACACCATATTGAATTTCAGCGTCGCCGGTGGAGAGCGCCACGAACTTGTAAGTCATTTTCAGCCAGGTGTCCAGATGTTTTGGATCGCATAGTGTATATGGCTTGTGAGGAGCTGCTCCATACTTTTTAACTCTCTACGCACGGACACTAGGTTAGCTTGACTGCTGCTAGCATTTTGTAACTCACAAGTAATTCCTTCCTCTATTCCATGCGATTCCTAACAACCGCCCTCGGCAACGCTCGACATTCCCTCTCCGTCAGTACACGAAGTTTCCTGGTCTCGATTTAGCTGTGGTTGTTTCTTCTCGTTTCCACTTCACAATTACACCGCCAATAGTGCACATGGGGAGCTTTAGGAGGACTGAAATGTCCTTAATTGATTTGCACTCAGGTGAGATCCAATGGCTAAGTCACGTTCAAAGTCACCGAGCTACTGAGCTCTCCTGACCGACCCATTCTGCTGTTACTGCGTGTCTACTGAAAACAAAATATTCCCCGCCTCCATATATACGTGGGGGCTCGCCTTTTGTGGCATCTATAGGTTAATACCGCATTACATAGGAATGTTGGGATGGTTTTGATCAAATAGTGGAACTTTTGCCAACCCTCCACAGTTGACTTATCACCTCCGACCACATAACAAGGACAATTCACTGTTTGTGCATAATAAGTCTTTCCGTCCTAAAAATGAATGAAACATTTTGCATCTCTGCTTATTTACGGCGTGTATGTACTGAAACTGGCCAACCGACCACGGTGATATTACTTAGGTTTTCACACCTATCCTAGGTTTTTACTGTCGCATGCAGAATGTCTCAGAACTGACAATAAAATATTACAGTCGATATGAAAGTAAAATGTGTCATATTACAATGAATAGACAAAAATTTCGCGACACACGCCACAGGTCCTTCTTACGTAGTAAAACGTAATGGGGTAGTCTGATCTACACGTTTAGCGATGGAAGCCGGATTTCAAACACTGCGACATTCGGCAGGTGACAATCAGCACACTTCCATATATGGATACGTAATACACCATTAAAATGCTTTTTGATACAGTAGATAAACGTGAGGACACAATGACAGAGCTTTATATTAGTGAAAGGACCATAAAATAGGGTCGCAAAAACATCACTAAGTGAGCGGAATCATCACGATATTTAACTGAACCGAATCGAAATTTCGGAGTATTATGGTTGTTCGACTATTTCACTTAGCAGGGAAATTCGTTTGATGTTAGGGTATCTCAACAAACGGCTTTTGGGCGAACTTAGTTGGCGTTTAACCTAATATTACTTACAGTGCTTAACATCCCAAACCGTCATTCAAAATCAGCATATGATCCGTTTACCTATCCCTGAGAGTTGTCGGGAAGTCGACGAAAACTGAAAATTCTATAACATATGGGTAATAGCTTAACGTTATTTGAATAAAAACGGCAACATTGATTATATAACTCAAGAAAGTAATTTGTTCTTTCCCCTTGGCCCCGGCGTTAACTGAATCATTTATACATGTCGAGTGAAAAAAAAAAAAAAAAAAAAAAACAGCGTGTTCTCTACACTGTGCTTGTAATTTTAGCTTTAGGACCAAAACAGCATCACAGTCAGAACAGAAGTTTGTCGTGGATATTCCCATAACTTTTCGCAATCGAAAACATTTCATGGTTTCTGACAGGTGTCAGCTACACACGTGGAACCGTACAGAGGTGTCTAATCGATCGAAATGGTAAAAAATAGTACAAAAGTACATATACGTGACTGACATGAATCTGGACCAACTGTCTTGCGTCCCCTCTGGCTGGCTGCAGTTTTCTTCCTGATCTTCCTCAACACAGCCGCGGCGTTTTCAAGTCGTCATAGATAGAAAAAGAAGACATTAAAACCAAAGCATTAATGCGCGCAGACGAAAGCTAGCAAATGTTCGCTACCACTAAGAAGCACGTAATAAAATTAGTATAACGCTTTGCGGAAGCCAAGTACTGCAGCTGCTGACGTGCCACTGAAAAAGCAGATGCACTGCAGGACTGAGGTATGTTGGCTCATCCAGGTAGTCTAGACTTTACGTAAGTGAGGAAGGCAGGAGAAGCATTATAATGAACGACGTTCTGCTGAGACCTTGTCCTTGGATCCGTGCGCTATTGCCAGCTGCTCAGAATGCAGCTATGCGTAGGGAATTGCGATGCTCCAGCTAACAGCAGTTGAAAGCATCCAGGGCCGGGATGGACACTCCAGAAGTGCAGACGGCCTCGCTGCGACCTTGTCGCCACAGGTATGTGATTTGAGTTAAAACTCTGGCCTCGGTGGCCCGCATCGCTGTACCTTTGAAGCGAATTTCAGGCTCACGGCCGCAGTTCAATTTCAGATCACGGTACTCTGTTCAACGAAGCAAGGAAAGCATGGAATCCTGCTCTCTCTCTCTCTCTCTCTCTCTCTCTCTCTCTCACTCGTCAAAAAAATTGGGGGTCACAGATTACACTACCTCGTCCGTTGATTATTAATTTCATTATTGATAACTTCTTTGGTATGTGATGGCGCTACCGTTTACAGTGTGTGTGTGTGTGTGTGTGTGTGTGTGTGTGTGTGTGTGTGTGTGCAGCGCTTAGTTACTGCTGTTTTGCTTGAAAATGGCAGGGTGTGCTCCTGTCTAAATATCGGTGCATTCCCGTTATTTGGCCATTGTAAATGCCGGGTGAAACTACGATCTCGAACAAACGAATATGAGAATTATTCTCACTATTCGAGCTGACACTTGTCGTGGTGGCTGATGGCAGCTGCCATAATCATATTATATACAACCACTCGCTCACAGTAAGATCCGTACCTAAAGACCGGATATTTTGTTCAAATCACACCAATACCCCAAAAAGATGAATTACAGGCCTATATCACTAGCGTCGATTTGCAGTAGGGTTTTGGAACATATATTGTATTCGACCATTATGAAGTACCTCGAAGAAAATGATTTATTGACACATAGTCAGGAGGGATTCAGAAAATATCGTTCTTGTGAAACACAACTAGCTCTTTATACCCATGAAGTAATAACCGCTATCGACAGAGGACGTCAAATTGATTCCATATTTTTAGATTTCCAGAAGGCTTTCGACACCGTTCCTCACACGCGTCTTCTAACCAAACTGCGTACCTACAGAGTATCGCCTCAGATGTGCGAGTGGATTCGTGATTTCCTGTCAGGAAGATCACTGTTCGCAGTAATAGACGGAAAGTCATCGAGTAAAACAGAAGTAATATCCGGCATTCCCCAAGGAAATGTTATAGGCCCTCTATTGTTCCTGATCCATATTAACGACATAGGAGACAATCTGAGTAGCCGTTTTAGATTGTTTGCAGATGGTGCTGTCATTTACCGTCTTGTAAAGTCATCAGATGATCAAAACGACTTGCAAAATGAGTTAGATAAGATATGGTGCGAAAAGTGGCAATTGACCCTGAATAAAGAAAAGTGTGTAGTTAGTCACATGAGTACTAAAGGAAATCCGCTAAATTTCGATTACTCGTTAAGTCACACAAATCTGAAGGCTGTAAATTCAACTAAATACATATGGATTACAATTACAAATAACCTACATCGGAACGATCACATAGATAATGTTTTGGATAGAGCAAACCAGACTGCGATTCATTGGCAGATCACTTAGAAGGTGCAACAGGTCTGCCAAAGAGACTGCTTACACCATGCTTGTCCGCCCTATTCTGGAGTACTGTTGTGCGGTGTGGGATCCGCATCAGGTGGGACTGACAGATGACATCGAAAAAGCACAAAGAAGGGCAGCTCGCTTTGTATTATCGCGAAACAGGGGAGCTAAGTGTCACAGACATGATACGTGAATTGGAGTGGCAATCATTAAAACAAAGGCGTTTTTCGTTGCGACGGGATCTTCTCACGAAATTTCAGTTTTCTCCTCCGATTGCGAAAACATTCTGTTGCCACCCACCTACATCGGGAGAAATGATCATTACGGTTAAATAAGAGAAATCAGGGCTCGCACAGAAAAATTTAAGTGCTCGTTTTTCCCGCGTGGCGTTCGAGAGTGGAACGGTAGAGAGACAGCTTGAAGGTGGTTCGTTGAACCCTCTGCCAGGCACTTTGTTGTGAATAGCAGAGTAATTACGTAGATGTTGATGTAGATTTCACTTTTGCAGTCTCTCCCATCAGCCACCGCACTGAGTGTCAACTTTGATTGTGGGAATAGCACCAGCCAGGCTCTAACAAAAAACCAAATCATGGTATGTTGATACTTTAATTCAGACGCTACTTGAATTAAAAGACCCCAAGGGCTGGACAATACTGATATGAGAGAACCGACAGAAGCTCTAGAAGGTACTAAAAAATGAGAAAACCACTGGCGTTGTAAGTAGTGTGTCAGAACTCTCCATTACATTGGAAACACATAGCCAATTTAACGCTATTCTTTGCATTGTGGAAGCACTCAGATATCGATAGTAACAATCTGAGGACGAAAGATGGGAGCGGGCCGTTGTGGCCGAGCGTTTCTAGGCGCTTCAGTCTGGAACCGCGCTGCTGCTACGGTCGCAGGATCGAATCCTGCCTTGGGCATCGATGTGTGTGCTGTCCTTAGGTTAGTTAGGTTTAAGTAGTTCTAACTCTAGGGGACCGATGACCTTAGATGTTGTCCCATAGCGCTCAGAGCCATTTGAACCATTTCGAAACATGGGGGAGGGATTCTAAGCATTGCTGTGAGACAAGGTCTGTCTGTGGGAGTGGAAGTAGTAGTGTCGGTTGAGAGCTCAGAGACAGAAGACGTGTCATGCTGCCTTCACGTCGGTGATGGCAGATATTGCATTTATATAGCCTGGACAGATTTTGATGGCTTACTACGCCTGAAAATGGAGTTCAAGGTAAAATTCACAAGCATAGCGTAAAAGCAATTGCAGGGTTAGGCTCGTGATTGTTAGTCTGAGTTTGCAATAATCCCATGTTTTGCTTGTCAGTTACAGAAGCCTCCTTATCCTCCAAATAATAATAATTATTCTTCGCATCTAATTAATAAATAAATGTTGTGGTTATTAAATGTTAAGGTAACATTGAAATTGAAGTAATTGGCTAATCTGGCACTTAGCCAATTTTGATACTTGTGTAATTATTATTGTCTATTATTGGACATTAGGATTTCTGCAGTTTTAAATAGACTTAATTTTTGGAATCCCTTCTTACAAGTTATTTAGTAGTTAACCGGACCCAAACACTCCTTTTTATTAAATTCATTCTTAGTAACAATAAGCTTTAGCCGCTGCTGCTGCATGCTCCTGCGAATTGCTATAAACCACAGGGAAAAAGTCAGCCATCTAAAGAGGTGATCGCAAAACTTAGGGCCAAAATAGAGACACTGACACTCCACAATATCTCATGTACTCTAATCCAGTAAATTCCATTGCGCAATCCAGGTTCTGTACCGTCATTTTTGCTTATGATCACTAGCAGACAACGTAAATTTAGCGCCATTTTGCGTATATCTACTTGCTACTACTTAATCTACAGTACAATGTGTTAAATCAAACCCAAATTGCTACGACTGAGTACCATTGTCTTGTTCAGGGCTACATGTGCAGAGACCTGTGGCAGTATTATTCAAAACTGTATTAATTCAAGACAGAAATGAAATGTAATTAATAAAATATGGGTGAAACGCCCTTGTAAGTAGGGAAAAAGTAGATACAATCCACGTCAAAACATCTAGATTTTTCTAATGATACCTCTCCACAACTTGGCTGTATGTTTCCTATTATTTCCACTATCACGATTTCGGCATTATCAACTGCAACTCGGAAACTGAAAGCAATAAAACGTACAAATGATAAAACGTAAGGTGCAAAGCGATCACATGTGAAAAAAATAAGACTTCATGGAACATTACTAGTGATACTAGGCTAGCCTGTGTAATAGTCTGTCATTAAAACAATACAAACTTCATTTATATTTTCAGAAGTTTGCCCAAATCAGCTGAGTACCAGAAAGGTTGTTTTGAAGAGAACGCAGCCAAATCCTTCCTCTTCGTTGAATTATCTCAGCTTGTACTCGTATATATTGCTCAGTGACAGTTCTTCTTGGACGGTGCCGGGGCTTTTAATACTTTTGGTATCAATATGGTAAAACAAAAAAAATTGGTGGTGATTTCTTAATTTTTTTTGAATCATCAGTCTTTTCACTGCTTTGATGTGGCCCGCCTGTGCCAACCTCTTCATTTCAGAGTAGCACTTGCAACCTACGTCCTCAATTGAAACTTCCTGGCAGATTAAAACTGTGTGAGCGACCGAGACTCCGATTCCGTGCAGAACCCCCACATAGCTTACCTTATCAGTCCACATAATTTTCAACATTCGTCTGTAGTACCAAATCTCAAATTTTTCGATTCTCTTCTGCTCTGGTTTTCCCACAGTTCGTGTTTCACTACCATAAAATGATGTGTTACAGAGGTACGTTCTCTGAAATTTCTTCCTCAAATTAAAGCCTATGTTCGATACCAATCGACTTCTCGTGGCCAGGAATGCCCTTTTGAGAGTATTAGTCTGCTTTTAATGCTCTCCATCCTCCGCCCGTCATTGGTTATTTTGCTGTTCAGTTAGTAGATTTCCTTAGCTTCATCTACTTCGTGACTATCAATCCTGACGTTAAGTTTCTCGCTGTTTTCATTTCTACTACTTCTCATTACTTTTGTCTTTCTTCAGTTAACTCTCAAGCCATATTATGTACTCATTAGACTGTTCATTCCATTCAGCAGATCATGTAATTCTTCTCACTTTCACTCACGATAGTTACGTCATCAGCGAATAGTATCACTGATTCCTTTCACCTTGAATTTTAAGTACACTCCTGAACCTTTCTTTTGTTTCCATCATTACTTCTTCGATGTGCAGATTGAACAATAAAGGTGAAAGATTACAATCTCGTCTTATACCCTTTTTAAACCAAGCACTTCGTTCTTGGTCGTGCACTCTTATTATTCCCTCTTGGCTCTTGTGCGTATTGTATATTACCTGCCTCTCCCTATAGCTTACCCTATTTTTCTCAGAGTTTCGAACATCTTGCACCATTTTACAATGTCGAATGGTTTTTCCAGGTCGACAAATCCTATTAACGTTGCTTGGTTTTTCTTTAGTCTTGCTTCATTATCAACCACAATGTCAGAATTGCCTCTCTGGTGCCTTTACCTTTCCTAAAGCCAAACCGATAGTCATCTAACACATCCTCAATTTTCTTTTCCATTCTTCTGTTTATTATTCTTGTCAGTAACTTGGATGCATGAGCTATTAAGCTGATTCTGCGATGATTCTCGCACTTGTCAGCTCTTGCAGCCTTCGGAATTGCGTAGATGACATTTTTCCGAAAGTCAGATGGTATGTCGCCAGACTCATACATTCTACACACCAACGTGAATAGTCTTTTTGTTGTCACTTCCCCCTTCTGTCTTATTTTAACTTAAATCCTACAAAGCTCTCTTAAATTCTGCAGCCTACTTCCTCAGTTATTTGCGGCATATATATTCCACTCTCTGTCTTCCTCTGTAATTTTCACCCTTTACCGCTCCCTCTGGTACCAAGGAAGTTATGCTCTGACGTCTTAACATATGTCCTGTCATTCCTGTTCCTTCTTCTTGTCGATGTTTTCCATGTATTTCTTTCCACGCTAGTTCTGCGGGGAACCTCTTCATTCCTTACGTTATCAGCCCACCTAATTTTCAACTTCCTTCTGTAACGCCCCATCCCAAAGGCTTCGATTCCCTTCTGTTCTGGTTTTCCCAGAGTCCGTGTCTTACTACCATACAACTTTGCACTCCACAGCAGTCTCAGAAATTTCTTGCTGAAATTAAGAGCTACGTTTGATAGTAGCACACTTCTCTCCGCCAGGAATGCCCTTTTTACCAGTGCTAGTCTGCTTTTTAAGTCCTCCTTGCTCCTTCCGTCATGTTTATTTTGCAGCCTAGGTACTTTTTGCCTTTTTGCCTAACCAACACTTAACCCCTTCCATTTTGTCTTAATAGACTGTTGAGGTCAATATATACCATCACCATATATGAACTGTTGTTAGTGCGTATGACTGGATTAGAAGGCTGACTGCCAAGACGTCAAAAAATATTACTCGCAAATATTACATAGAAAAATACAAAAATTGTATCCAATAGACCTACACAATAAACGAGGACAAAAAACTGTTTCTCGACGATACGGGTTCACTGCACCATTGCACAACACTGTGCAACTCTATATTTGTATAAACAATAATTACAAAACACTTTAAATTAAACTACTGTTAAATCAGAAATACTAATTAAACACTATGTCAAATACTAACTGAACTGCACAGTGAACACGTACTGACATACGCTGACTGTAATTTAACTGGGTCTAGAGTATCGATACTTAAAACCACTCAATCAAATTAACCAGAATTAAACGTGCTCCACAGTTACACATCTCATATTCTAATTATGAGCTAATGAGCCCTAAATACGGATTTCCTTCCTCTCTTAAAACTGAATTCCAGAAAGAAAATAAAAGCACATGCTGTTGTATATACAATTTGTGTCCAAAATTATGTATAAGAGGAAAGAATATGTAGTATACGAGAAAATACTCTGTCTGTGGTTAATTTCCCTGCTATCGTAAGCAAAATTGGTTGCGAGAAACAATCCGAAAACACAAATTCTGACAACGAAGTACGTCAAGTCCTTTTCGCAGTCGGTTTTGACAAAAAACCTGTACATTGTTACTAAATTAGAATCCACTGGACGCCTGTGTGCGCAACGACCCTTGAATTATAAAATTTAAAGGAGGACAGTAAATTGTTCAAATGTGTGTGAAATCTTATGGGACTTAACTGCTAATGTCATCAGTCTCTAAGCTTACAAACTACTTAACCTAAATTATCCTACGGACAAACACACACACACACACCCATGCCCGAGAGAGGACTCGAACCTCCTCCGGGACCAGCCGCACAGTCCACGACTGCAGCGTCTAAGACCGCTCGGCTAATCCCGCGCGGATGACAGTAGAAAGTCACAAAATCCGTAATTTGTTCCAGATATAGATTTTGACTACAACACAGACATCATCAGTAATCCACCAAAGATGACTATGTTATAGCCGAAGTCTGGATCTGCTATAAATTACAGATTTTCCGACTGATTGCTGTCCTCATTTAAATCTGTACTTTGTTGTCTATGTCCGTCAGAATGTTTATTAAAGTATCATGTAAAAGTTTTTAGTAAATCGGCTTAGAACTTTTCGAAATTTTGGCTAACAACGTTTCCCTATTCCACCCGTCCATAAGTTTAATGGCGTAGAGCTTTCCGAGATTTTTTTCGAACAACATTTCCCCTTTATGTATTACAGATACGTTTATATCCATACATATTTATGAGATCACATCCCTCCGAATGTTTATTACAGTAACACGTAAAAATTTGAAGTAAATCTGTCAAGAAATTTTCAGAATTTTTTTGGAAATAACATTTCTCCTTTACATATGTACAGATTATTAGGGATATATTCGTAACTGTAGATATTTAATTATGATCATGGGTACCTTTGTATCGATCCACGTCAGCGTTTTAATTGATTTTTCTCTGCATCTAACAGTGTTCCCACAAACACGTTACATAATTTACTATTTAATGTTTTCTACATAGTAGTAGCTGTACCACTAAGTGGATTACGCCTGTAAGTACAGATTTACTGTTTTGCGTCCACACATCCACACTTCAACACGTGACCTACCGGCCAAGGGAAAATTAGACTTTGTGGCTTGTTTTGTATATACAGGGTGATTCAAAAATGCATGTAAATATTTCAAGGGTGTATTTGTGAGGTAAATATAAGACAAAAATGTTCTATACAATTTTTTCCATACTTGGCTTATTACAGAGTTATGAACAAAACAGGATAATACATTCAATACAACGTAAGGTATTTAATGCCCAGAGTTCACAGTTTAATTACAGTGCATTTGGACTAACAACGCAAACTGATAAATAAACGTGACGTAACAAACTGAAACAATTCCTCGCGAACACTGTATTAATTTAGGTCCTGTTGATTGAACTACAGCAATGCACAATAACTAAGGAAAATTGAAGCATTTTACAGACTGTACTGTACTGTACTGTATTTGCACAAATCTTAATGCAATGCATGTTCAAAATGCTGTCCCTGAACTTGCAGACAGACCCGTGCTCGTCGCATCAATGATCTCTGCACATTACACAGTCCGTTCAACTCTCCACGAATAATTTCACAACCACCTTCAATTCTTTGTTGTAGCACTTCTCTGTTCGGTACTGCAGAAGAATACACCAATGTCTTTAGTCGGCCCCATAAATAAAAGTCTAAAGGGTTCAGGTCAGGTGATCTGGCTGGCCAAGCAATTGGTCCTCCGCGACCTATCCATCGATGTGGATACGCAGAATTGAGGTACGCCCTTACGTTGCGGCTGTAATGGGCGGGAGCACCATCGTGCATAAACCACATGGTGGCTCGTGTTGCAAGAGGGACATCCTGTAACAATCCGGGCAATTCTCCCTCCAAAAATTCGCAGTACGCGTGCCCATTCAGCCTTGGAGGCAGAACATGAGGTCCGAGTAAGTAATTCCCCACAATACCACACCAAATGTTTATGGAGAATTGATGTTGATATCCACGCACAATTCTCGCGCCAGGATTCTCGACAGCCCACTGGTGCATATTATGCGAATTGATTACACCCGCACGAGTAAACATGGCCTCATCTGTGAATAATATCCGCCGAATGAACATTGGATCATTCAAATGACGCTCTTGTAACCACTGGCAGAATTGCTGACGGCGAGGATAGTCTTCAGGTGTCAATTCGTGCACTTTTTGCAGGTGAAATGGATGCAACTGTTGTCTCCGAAGCAGCCGCCATACAGTAGATTGTGGAAGTCGTACAGCTGCACTAATTTGTCTCGTACTGATAGATGGATCTTGGTCTACCAGGTCCAAAACATGTTCCTCGACGTTCACTGCATGCTCAAGTGGTCGACCTGAATGTGGCCCAGGACGAATGCCATACTCCCGCATACGTCTGTCCACAGATACAAACGTCTGATGACTTGGTAACCGTCTTCCTGGAAACAGCTCACTGTACCTTCGTCTTGCTGCAAGTGCATTTCCATCTGCTGCACCATACACAAGGTGCATATCAGCATACTCACTGTTTGAGTACATCATGTGCACGAAACCTTTAGCCTTCCGACGATGAATGAACGACAGGACGTACTTTTCCGTTACCAACAACATCAGCGCCATCTTCCGTACAGTAGGAGTAAACATCACGTGCAAACAAAAACAAACACTATTCATGCAGTTTCGAATCAACTGTTGGGAGATACGTATGTGAATTACGTACCAGAATATGGCATCCTGCTGCTTGCACTGCCGTCGTTTTGATACGGACATGACTTTCGTATTTAACGATAACTCTGGAATTAAACGTTTATGGAAAAACATTTATAGAACATTTTTGTCTTATATTTACCTCACAAATACACCCTTAAAATATTTACATGCATTTTTGAATCACCCTGTATATTAGAACAACGTATAAAAAAGTGAAGTAAATCGGTCACGACTTTTCCAGGTTTTTCGTAACAACGTTAAACAATATCTTGTATTTGTACAGTAGTATAGCACTACTGCCTCTTCTCAAATTAAAGCGCAACTTTTGTCATCGTAGAAGATCTTCGGTTGATTTCCAGCAATTTTATCGAACGAAGTACGATAAAATTTGAAAACCTGGACTGTTATTCTGCAAGAGAGATGGTCATATGCACTTTCCCCGATTAAGCTGATATATTGCCTCTTCTTTTGTGTGGCATACGTCACGTTGATTGAGCTTCAACATAGCAATTACACGGTATAAGAGTATGACAATTCGGCCTCATAACGACACAGAGGCTATGGATAAGTCGAGAACCCCTGCTCTCTCCATCTTCATGAAGGTGGTGAACGCACAGCATGGTGAGAAGTTCTACGTGGAAGCCTGTGGTAACTGCCACCCTCCACCAGGCTCCCCAAATGGTTGGAGTCCTGAATCCGTCGAACCACGGTCCGAAAAAGCAAAATTTTGTAATTTTTATTTCAAGTTCAGATTCGCTAAGGCTTTCATGCTGATGAAAATTCAATATTTCACGTCCCTTTACGCCTAACTAACACAGACGATAGGTGCTGCATTCGAGTCTTGGCAACGCCATATTTTGTATCTGAAATAAGTCTTATTGTCATTAATGAGTTAGCAATGACTATTGGTGGTGACTTTGAATCCAGATCTAGAATAAAATGCGTCGTCATATTATTTATGCTTTACTGATGGATACAATAGATGTTTAACATGCTAGGTAACAGTGGCGATAGGTGAGTTCCGAACTGCACATAGATGCACGTGCCATCATGAACAGAGTGTTAATAGTAGTGACGAGTGACACATCTCGTCTACAGACAAGCATCTACGGTTAGACAACTTGTCTGACACAGGGGTTATAAGTAATGCAAACAAGTCTTCCTCGTTCTTTGGTGTATCAATTAGTGAAAACCACATCAAAATCCCTACAGTTGTTGCTGAGATTAGCCTCTACATACAGACAGAAAAACGTGGCGGGGTACTTTAATTTAGTAATACGATTATGTTGTACCACTTCATCAACAGGAAAGCAAGCAGCAGCTGACCGATCAGCAACGACAGGACCAAATTTCATGAGATCTGTAGCTAAACTAACTTATAATTCCTGCATGAGTTTCTCCATCAGTGTTTTTCTAGTGTTCGATAACGGTAATAAAGACCACGCTACATGACAATTACACATTACTGGAAGCCTTCTTTGCAATCCTAAATCTTTTTATTCTATCTCTGGTTGCCTGTCTCCTTTGTCCACGCCATGTTCGGTTTCTTTTTATTATGCTAGGCTTTAAAGCTGTCGATCAGTGACCTGTCTTTCGTCTATTCAGAGATATCTCCTCGATTTAACTCGACCTGTTCAGAAGCCTGCCTCACCTCTCTGGATTTTTCGTCGGAAACTTTCGGTCAGTGTCTTCTAATGAGCCCCAAACAGGTCAGTAAAATTTTAGTCGTCCTTTTCTAATGACTCGATTAACCTGTCATTTTCCTGGTACATTTCGTATCTTCCCTGTAATCTGTACTGTCCATGCATGATCTTTAGGCCCATTATCTTGCAGAGCATTTTTCTCGCAAATTTCTCGATTTCTCTTAGACAGTCCTGCAATTCGGAGCATTTACCAGCACAAAGACACTGTTTTAAATCATAGTGTAATAGTGTTAGATTAGTTCTGTTGAAAACGCTGAACCTTACGAAAAGCATATGCTTTTTTTCAGCCCTGGAGTTGTTGGTATCTCTTTCACAAGTTTTTGGTGGTGCTATTTTACCAAGTTATTTAAAGTGGCAATTATCATTTGTAAAACGGATATTATTATCTCAAAAAACTGTTATTATATATATGTGTAATATTACATCTAGAAGTGGATTCATGTCGGGGACCTGAATATTTAAACTATTTTGTGAACCATTTATCGCTATACAGAACTATATAAAATGGTTACTGAAAAAGAGCAGCAGCATTTTCATTGTTCCATTAAGTTTCGGGTGTGCAGCCTCAAGAATTCTCCTTCTGTGGGGCTACACACCCGAAACTTAATGGAACAGTCTTTGCGCCGCCAAAAAGTGAAGATAAACAGCATTCTCAGTAGTTGTAGGGACAATAATCTGGATGATTGACTGATCTGGCCTTGTAAAATCAACCAAAATGGACCTGCTGTGCTAGCACTTCGAAAGGGCGAAAGCCAACGGAAACTACAACCGTAATTTTTCCAGAGGGCATTCAACTCCACTGTATGATTAAATGATGATGGCGTCCTCTTGCGTAAAATATTCCGGAGGTAAATGGTCTCTCATTCGGATCTCTGAGCAGGGTCTCCTTCTGAGAATGACTTCATCAGTAAAAACAAAACTGGCATTCTACGGGTAGAAGCATGGAAGACTAGATCCCTTAATCGGGCAAGTGGGTTAATAAATTGAAAACGGGAAATGGATGGGTTGAATTTAAATAAACTGGGAATCAATGAATTTCGGTGGCAGGAGAAACAGGAATTCTTATCAAGTTATCACAGTGTTATAAATATAGTTTATAGTATATTGAGGTAGACCCGTGGTCTAGTAGTAGACCACTTTTTTGCAGGTTCCATTATGATCAGGAAAGTGAGGGAGAAGCATTGAAATAAAAAAATTTAAGAAGATGGTAGCGTCTTTGATTAGTAATCAAAACGTCTTCTGTCCCGGGTTTCTTAATTTCAGAAAGAGAAGATGATGATACATTAATGATTAAATTTTATTAAAGTTATATTGTCAACATACTGCCGTGATTCTGCTCTTGATATATGTACCTATGCTTTCTACTACATTTAAGAATATGTCTTGTCTTGTTCTGTAGCTGGTTGTTCTGTCTGTTATTTAACTACATTCCATGTAGCTTTAAGACTGTTGCCGAAAGTACTGATTTCTGATATTATCTGCATGTTCTCCAGTTTTTTAATAATCTTTCTTAGTAATTCTGAGTAGTTTTTGTAGTGTGCAGCAATTGCAGGCTCCATGCTTGTAATTGCCAAACGACACATTTCTCTTTTTCTTTCACAAGATACTTTAATTCGTCTAGTGGTCCATGGTTTCTTACATGACTGTTTAGTGTCCTTACTGATTAGCTTACACAGAAAACTATTTTCAAAAATTATATGAATTTATCATGGAATTTATTAATTTTTATGTTACCATTTGGTTTCTTATAAATTACATCCCATGTCGTCCCCTGTAAACTATTACTAAAAACATTTGTCTTGGTGTCATTAATTATTCTAACTGATTTCCACTGAGGGGTATCCATACTATAAGGCAGTATGTTATTAATACTAACTGTGCATCATGATTAGAGAGAGAGCATCTGTTACTGGGTAAACAGTTATTTTCTTACCCTGAGCTTCATCAAAAGAAACATTATCAATTAAGGCCCCACTTTCTTTATCCATCCATGTTGGCAGCAGCCTGCTCAACTCAGTCTTCACATGGTCATTCTTCGTATCAGAATCCCTTAGGAAATCTGCGTTGAAGTCACCACAGACTATCAACTGCTTGCTACCTTCTGACAGAGAGCATAGCAAAGAATTCAAGTTCCTCATACATAGTTCAAAATTTCCCAGTGGGGATGTGTGTACAGTTACAATTAAAAGTGAACTATTTTTCAGTCACACTTCTATTTGCTGGTCACTGCAAAAGCTACTTGTCTCAATGTCTTTGAACTTAGGTTCTGTCTTAATGTACGTAACAACTCCCAACTCCTCCTCTTCCCATGGGAGTTTCACACCAGTAAGCTGCAATAGTGTAATCTTTTATACGTAACTTATCTAACGCTGTGGTTATGTGTTGCTCAGTGAGACACCGGATGTCTTTTCAGATCTCTCTAAATTTTCCAAACGGACGAGAAGCTCTTCTGCATTTTTACTGAATCCTCTAATATTTTAATGAATTAACGTAGCCTCACTTCTCTCTGCATTATTTAGTATTTTATGGAGCTCTTCTGTTATTTTGATTTCCTTCAAAACAGGCGCCGAATTCTGATTCTAACCTAAAAAAGGTGCGGGTCTGACACCAGTAACCATAAGGACCTTGCTATGTGTTGTGATAGTGCCTCCCCCCCGTATATAATCTGCAAGAAGCTCAGCCAGCCTATCTTTCCCACCTCTGTTGAGGTGTAGGCCATGTCTAGTATATTTCCATCTCACACTTGTAACACCTGCCACTGTACTCTCATGAGATTTCGTTTCAGTCAGCAGCAGCCTGCTCAACTCAGTCTGCAAATGGCTCACAGCAGCGCTTACCCAGAGCTGGACATGGCGCTGCAGGACGTCCACAAAACTCACAGGTGGTCCGCAATAATGTTCACGTAGTTCACTGGTGACATGGTGCCTTCGATTAGCACCACATATCTCACGAAAGCCCAACTCAATGTACCCCACAGCATAATTCCGCTTTCACCGGCCTGCGTCTGTGGCGCGGTGCATGTTTCGTGCAGCCATGCGCCTGGATGACGGCCTGTAGTGACCCAACCGTCGACTTGGTGTAACAAGAAATGCGATTCATTCGACAGGCGGCACGTTTCTATTGATCCACGGTGAAATTGATGCTGTGCCCACCGCAGTCATAACTGAGGATGTCATTGGGTCAACACAGGAACATATGGGTAGTGTGATGTGCAGCTACATGTTCAATAATAGCTTTGAACGGTGTGCTCCGTAACACTTCTGCCTGCACCAGCATTGTACTCTGTCATCAGATCTACCACAGATCGCTGCCTATCCTGGATTACACAGTGGGGTATCCTCTGACCTTTACGTTTTGTGAAGGAACGTGGTCGTCCAATTCCATACGGCCTACTTGTTATTTCAACATCCTTCAACCACTGTTCATAGGTGCACACGACAGTACTAAGCCAACAGGGGCCAACTTCGACGTATCAGAGATGCTCGTTTCCAGCCGCAGCGCCACAACAGTGCGCCCTTTATAAGAACCGCTTATATCAGTGGTTTCCGCATTTTCGGCCGTATCTTCGCTATAACGGCTGCCTATTCGTCTCTCTTCCGCTTACATTCCTTACTGCATAACGTGACCGCAACATCATCAGGAGGCATTTAACCCCTCCGTCGGCTGTCGTCATAATGTTTTGGCTCATCAATGAATATTTCTTACAAACAGGTATTAGCTATAGAAATATTGAATTACTAACCACATCTTTGCAGATATTCCAAAAATTATTTGAAAATAATAGATTAGTTTTTTCAGCTAAAACTGCAGAATGAAGTCAAACACAAGTCATTACTAAATTATAAAAAATATCATGACCGAGCTCATACGCTATTGATGCATTAGTCCCGGTTTAAGTTGCTTGATTCTCAACACTACCTTATGCGATTTTATTCAGGAGTTATCTCCGACGCGACAGTCTTCATTCCTTCAAGGACGAACAGTTATCTAGTCTACGTCACGTTACTTGAAGATTGTGACTCATCAGCTTTGCTCCTCTTAGTCCACGTTAGTCCAATCTTTAGATATTGCAGCGGATTGAAGAACACAATTATTTTAATATGTGTCGATGATAAATTTGATTAATAAACGAGACACTTAAAGTAGCAGACGGGTTTTGTTATTTGGGAAGCAAAATAACGATAGCAGAAGTAGAGAGTATATAAAATGTAGGCTGACAATGCTAAAAAAAAGCGTTTCTGAAGAAGAAAAATTTCTTAACAGTAAATATAGATTTAAGTGTTAGGAAGTCTATTCCAAAAGTATTTGTATGGGGTGTAGCCGTGCATGGAGGAGAAACATGGACGATAAACAGTTTAGACAAGAAGAGAATAGAAGATTTTGAAATATGGTGCTACAGAATAATGCTGAAGATTCGATGGGTAGATCATGTAACTAATGAGGAGATAGTGAATAAAATTAGAGAGAAAAGAAATTTGTGGCGAAACCTGACTAGAAGAAGGGATCGATTGCTATCACACATTCTGAGACATAAAGGAACCACCAGTTATAGGGAAATTTGGGGGGTAAAAATCGTAGAGAGAAACGAACAGATGATTACAGTAAGTAGATTTAGAAGTATGTAGGCTGCAGTAGTTACTCGGAGATGAAGAGGCTTGCACAGGACAAAGAACCATGGAGATCTGCATCAAACCAGTCTTCGGATTGAAGACCGCAACAACAAGATAGAGATGAGAGTGTTGTAGTTGTTATCTTCAGCCCAGAGACTGGTTTGATACAGCTTTCCATGCAACTCTACCCTGTGCAAGCCTCTTCATCTCCCAGTACGTACTGCAACCTACATCCTTCTGAATCTGCTTAGTGTATTCGTCTCCCGGTCTGCGTCTACGATTTCTACCTTCCACGCTTCCCTCCAATACTAAATTGGTGCCTCAGAACGTGTCCTACCAAGCGACCCCTTCTTCCAGTCAAGCTGTGCCACAAATTCCTATTCTCCAAATTCTATTCAGTACCTCCTCATTAGTTATGTGATCTACCCTTGTAATCTTCAGCATTCTTCCGTAGCACCAAATTTCGAAAGCTTCTATTCTCTTCTTGTCTACACTGTTTATTGTCCATACTCGATGTTATCAAATTTCTCTTCTTCAGAAACGTCTTCCTTGCCATAGCCATTCTACATTTTATATCCTCCCAGACAAAAATGTTGTCATATAACATTAGATTAGAACAAATAATACATTTGCAATATCTCAGTACGGATATTAAGAACAAACAAGCTAACTTTACAAGGATTTGGTAAACAATCTGAAGAGAACTGGATCGACATTAACTATATCTAAATTTACACGCTGCAAGCCACATTACGATGTATGGCGGAGGCTATCTGGCCATCACTAAAAACCCTCTACCCCCCTTCCCCGTCAGTTCTCAAATGTAGCACTATAAGAATGACTGTCAGTAATTCTACGTATCAGTTCGAATCCTTCCAATATTCCTGCCACGGACATTTAGCGACATATGTGTCAGAAATTAATATTTTGCCTAGATCTTCGTGGAAGGCCCGCTCTCGGAGTTTTAACGGTAGAGCTCCCTCGTGCACAACGGCTCTGTTGTAGCGTCCGCCATTGGTGTTTGGCGACACTCTCTCGCTCCCTAAACGAACCCGGGACGAAATGCATCGTTATTTTTGGATAATCTATATATCTTCTATTAATACTACATAATAATGGTCTCAGACGTATGAATAATATTCAAGAATCGGACGGACGAGTATTTTGTAAGACACTTCGTTAGTGAATGAAATGCATTTTCATAAGATTTTTCCATTGAGTCGGCCTGGTCTCCGCCTTCCACACATTTACTTTTATGTCCTCATTCCACTTCAGGTGGAAGCGGAAAAATACTCCTATATGTTCTATCACTGTCGGTTGTTGAAAACAAAAAACGCGGTTATCTAGTATATGTGATTTCCTAACATTCAGCTTCTAATGCATTATGCGACAGCAGCTGTAATATTTATCTGTAGCAGCAATAGCAACATCAACTATGTGTATTGTTTCTTTAATTGCAATTGCAACGGAAACTAAATAGAAGTAATACACACAGGCGATGGTGTTATTTGTCCTATAAACAGATTTGTGACTGAATTCAAGACTTCCTTGCTAACACAACTCAACAGGTCGCTCTTAACGGAGAGCAATATCGACAGATGTGAAGTTAATTTCAGCAGTGCCTCAGATAAGCGTGATAGGACCGTTGATGCTTACAACATACATAACATCAATATCTGTATTTACATATACAGGGTGAACCACCTAAAACTTGTACCGCAAATGTTGTGCAAGTAGAATTGATGTGCGGTTTTCATAGAATGGATTAGTAGTTAGGGGCTTGTATTGTTAGCCAATAAACAGACTGTAGTAGTAACTGTAAAATATATTTTCGTGCAACCATACACTTTTTAAATGGAGCAATGCCTATTGATATTAACAAACTAAAGGCGGGGTAAATCAGAATGTCAGTGGTGTTTGTTGCAGGATTCTAGTGCGAGTCGTTTACGAGATATCGTATTTTGAAAAGTTCCCACACCGATACTTGCACAATATCTGTGGTAGCACAGACGAAACACAACACAGCTGCATAGATTAGTTATGTGGATTCTGACCAGCAGCGAGACAACTGACCATCAGAGGTTGTGTTCAAAATGACGACCGGCAGCAGCAGTACACGCTTCCAGTCTGGTAAGGAACGACTGACGCACATTTCAGCGGAGATGTTCGAACAGGGTACAATAATATGTCGTTGCATATCATTTGGTATAGTTGATATGTCCTTGTAGACAGCGTCTTTCAGCTTTCCCCACAAAAAAGTCTACTGGGCTCAAATCCGGGGAACGGGCCGGCCGACGTGTAAGTCCTCTGCGTCTAATCCAACGATCTGGAAACAATTCGTGAGGACAAGCTGTAGTACTTGGTGCACTACAGGCTTAACGGCCATCATGTTGGTACCAAAGGTTCCTCCTAGTCTGCAGAGGAACGTCTTATAGCGTCCGTGGCAGACGGACTGTTAGGAGGCTGTGATACTGGTGCGCGTTCAATGTTCTGTCAATGAGGAACGGGCCTATGAGCTCATGGTTCACTACCCCACACCACACGTCTGCACTCCATGGACGCTGACGTTCCATCTGACTAAGCCAAGGGGTATTGTCGACAACCAATAGCGCATGTTTCTGTTAAATGTGGCTTCATCCCCAAACAAGGTACATGGTACATATGGAGTACCCTCTCTTCATGCCCACGTACAAGTGTTAGCACGATTCTCATAACCGTTTCTAGGCAGCTCTCCATCAAGAGAGCTGTAATAGGGATGAAAACTATGCCCGGCCAGAGTGGCCGAGAGGTTCTAGGCGCTACAGTCTGGAACCGCGCGACCGCTACGGTCGCAGGTTCGAATCCTGCCTTGGGCATGGATGTGTGTGATGTCCTTAGGTTAGTTAGGTTTAAGTAGTTCTAAATTCTAGGGGACTCATAGCCATTTGCTCAGAGCCATTTGAACCATTTTTGAAAACTATGTCGATGGACAATGCTTAGCACACTTGCCTGACGCGTGCCATTTCCTCGTGCGATTGCGCTGGAGCTTACGTAGGTATCAACTGCAACAGCAGCAAGAACATTAATTCCCACCCCCACCCCCTTCTGCCATCACTTGTTTCCTTCTGTCGCTTTTCTACATGTTGCACTACCACTTTCACGTAAGTGGTTGAAGTGCGTGATAAATAACTGCCGAGTTATCTATTGGGATATCTTGCCGCATACACCGTACAAGACGAACTGCATTCTTCCTTCATTCTCCATACGCCAGGAGCATGTCGGCTTTTTCTGAATTAGAAAATGCCATTGGCCACTCACGAGCTACAGCTTGGACTGTGACACACTAACTGCCAGGCAAATAGCTGTGCACTCAAGGAACACACAGGTACACCGTAAGCAAACATAACAACATGTACCTAACAACTAAGGTTGAATGGCATAAACAAGTGTCGTAAAATTTTTCAAAATACGATATCTCGTAAACGACTCGCCCTAGAATCCTGAAACAAACTCCAGTTACTTTGTAATTTACCCTACTTTAGTTCGTTAATGTCAATAGGCATTGTTCCATTTCAAAAAGCGTATTTTTGCACAAAAAATACACTTTCTATTGCTACAATCTGTTTATTGGCTAAAAACGCAAGTCCCTGAGTACCAGTCCCTTCTGTGAAAGCCGCACATCAACAGCACTTTCCAGTTCCTCATTATCTGCGGTGCAAGTTTTAGGTGATTTTCCCTGTATACCACAGAAGCCTTTGCAGAGTGTATGACAGAGGGTACGTCTTACCGATATTATCGACCAAATTATCTATTTTTAATCCTGTTCCTCTCCAGTATCGACAGAGGGGAAAGTCTATGTGCCCTTGAACATCAACCATGGACTATGCTGAGGGGACGTGCAAAAACGTGGTGTCCTACTACGTCACCCTTGGTCCCGGCAACAATGCACTCAGCTATCTGTCGATACATGCGAAGAAAGGGCCAGAGTGAAGAAGTTCATATGAGATGTAAGGTGGGTTAATGATGTCATATTTCCACCAAATTTCACCACAATTGTCCCAACGGGACCGTAGGCGTGTCACGGTATGGGAAGGTCGTCATACCCCCTCTTACCCACAAAATGGTTCAAATGCCTCTGAGCACTATGGGACTGAACTTCTCAGGTCATCAGTCTCCTAGAACTTAGAACTACTTAAACCTAACCTAAGGACATCACACACATCCATGCCCGAGGCAGGATTCGAACCTGCGACTGTAGCGGTCGTGCGGTTCCAAACTGTATCGCCTAGAACCGATCGGCCACTACGGCCGGCCTCTTACCCACATCTCAACCCCTTCACTTGACGTCTCTTCGATGGATGTCAGAACCGCAAAGCCCAGCGTTGAAATCGCGTTGTTGTCTTATGGGTTGCGTAGGAAAACGTTTCAGAAACATTGCCGCTGAGAATCGACACGAAAAGGCCTTAGGGGGAGATAGGAAGGCGTTGATTTCTACATATTTCGCAGCGAAAAGGGCAGTTCGCAGTGTAATGAGTAACAAGACACGACGTTCTTGACAACCTTCTACACTGCTGAACAACCCCCCCCCCCTCCCCTCCCACACGATTCACCCCTTCTCTAAGGACATCGTGGGCCACCAAACACCGCTGAACGTGGCCGCACCCCTCTGGAGTGCAGTGCGGCCAGTTTTTGCTCTGGTGTATAGAACAACTAGGGACTGTTCAGAACCAATAGGGGAAATTTGAACGTGATCCGAGTCATAAAAGGGTGCATATGCTTTACCAGCACCCCTGTTTCGCGTCCTCCATTGCGGTGATCATGGAGGGATGCTACACTGACATACGCGTGAATAAAACAGCAAATGATCCCTCTAAGACCCCACAGTTTGGCAAACCCACTTTGCTAAGCGCCCACCATTGTTGCGCAAATTAAAAATATACCTCTACTAACAGTGACGAGAGATCTAGGCACTTGCAGGTGGGCTACACACTCGCTTTTGTACCTTCTAGTAGGTATCTAGAATCGGAGCGATGTCTGTCTTCACCGCAGAGGCATCAACGGAAGAAATGGAATGTCAGTAAGTGGGGGTGTGACAAACTTCTCATCTTGCGAGACGTTTACTGTGGCGTTGGGCAGAAATGCGGTGAAATTTGTCGCCAACGTGACATCATTAACCAATCTTACATCTCACCGGAGCTTCTGAGCACTGGCCTTCCTTCCGCATATGTCGACTCCCTCACTGTTTGACACGTCGCCGAGCCCGAGGGTGCTGTCGCAGAGCATTATGCTTTTCCACCATTCCAGAGGACTGTCACAGGGACTAGAAAGCCAAATGTCTACGTCGCAGTGGTAGACAACTACAGCATTTCGAAAAAGAGATCTTTCAGTTATGTTGCGCAGTGTAGATAGGTGACTTGTATGTCAGAGGGGTATCTATGGAGAGGTCAGACTAACCTAAAGTTCCTGAAGAATGGGAGAAAACTTTTCATTAGCTGCAGAGGAAACAATTTAGATGATTCACAGATTTGGTCTGGTAACATTAGTCACCAAGACCTTACTATGTTGGCAGTGTTATTGTCTGAAAATTATAACTGTTATTATTCTTGAGGTCGTGCAGATTTACTGTGTTGCCGAATGATAGTATCCCCAAGGGAAAATCGTTATCCATTCGGATCTCCAGGCAGTGGAAAGAAACGGGTCTTCTCGTCAGGAGATTACAGGGTCATAAATTCAAAATAAATAGGGGTAATGCAGGTCTACCAATCAATAAGACTGCCTGTAAACTACGATGAATAGCATAGTGAACGCATTATCATGCCAAGATAGACACAAAACTAGCATCTCCCACAGTAGTACAAGTTTATATGACAACTAGCTGTGCCGATGATGCAGAAATTGAAATAAAAATTGAATTAGGTAAATTATTCCTAATAGTTAAGAGAAAATTTAACTGTTATTGGTGACTGGAATTCGAGAGTAGGAAAATATAGAGAAGGAAAAATTGTAGCAGAATATCAACTAGGAGGCAAAGAAATAGAAAAGGTAGCCACCAGAATTCTGCATAGAACATAATCACCGGTAACACTTGCTTTAATTATCATGAAAGAAGACAATATACGTAAAACAGACCTTCACACAGAGGAACGTTTCAGAGAGATTACATAATGGTTAGACAAAGATTTCGACAGATGATTTCAAATTGAAAAATATTTACAGCGGCATATATGGACTCTGACCACAATTTATTGGTTATCAACTGCAGATCAAAACTGAAGAAAATTCAGAAAGATAGGAAATTAATGAGATGGTTCCTGAAAGACAGGTGAATAAGTTGAAAGAAGCAGAGGTTGTTGAGAGTTTCAAATGGACCATTAGGCAACGACTGAATGAAATAAAGTTAAGAAACACAATAAAAGACAAACGCGTAGCCTTGAGCGATGAAATAGTGAAGGCGGCCGAGGATCAAATAAGCAAAAAGTCAAAGAGCAGAAAAATACCTTGGATAATGCACGATGTATTGCATTTAATGAAGGAAGAATAAATAAAAATGCAGCAAATTAAGCAGGCAATAGCGAATACAGGAAGTGCAGTGTGAGAAAACACGAATGACTTGACGAGAAATGCAAGGCTGTAGAGACACATGTAACTAGGAAATATGTAGATGTCTTCCGTAGGAAAATTAAAGAGATGTTTGGAGGAAAGAGAAGCCCATGAATGAATATGAAGAGTTCGCATAGCAGGTAACAACTACGCAAAGAA
The DNA here is from genome assembly GCF_021461395.2 of Schistocerca americana. NCBI lineage: Eukaryota > Metazoa > Arthropoda > Insecta > Orthoptera > Acrididae > Schistocerca > Schistocerca americana. The sequence goes on along the minus strand of NC_060121.1, from coordinate 318,103,934 downwards.
AGGCAAGCTGAAAGGTGGAGGAATACATAGAAGAGCTATACAATGAAAATGAAGGCAGTCCTATATACAGGGGAGAGGAAATAAATGAAAAAGGGTTGGGAAATATGTTGCTGTGACAGAGCACTGGGAGACTTATTTCGAACGAAGTCCCTGTAGTAAATGGCATTCCCTCAGAATTATTGACATTCTTAGGGAGAGGCAGCCATGACAAAACTATTTCACCTGGTGTGCAGGAGAAATACCGACAAACTTCAAGAAGAACATTATAAATACGATTTCGAAGGCAGATGCTGACATGTATCAATGTTACTGAACTATCCGTTTAATAAGTCTTGGTACCAAAATACAGTACTGACATGAACTTTTTACAGAAGAACGAAAAAAAATCAGATATTGGGGATAAACTGTGGTTTCCAAATAAATGTATGAAAACGCTAGGCAATACCCGACCTACGACTTATCTTAGAAGATAGGTTAAAGAAAGGCATTTGTAGATTTAGAGACATGTTCTGACAGTGCTGACTACACTCTTCGAAATTCTGAAGGAAGGAGGGATGAAATACAGGGAAAGAAACGTTGTACAGAACTTGTACAGAAACCAGGCTGCAGTTATCACAACCGATAAAACATGAAAGGGAAGCAGTGGTTGAGATGGGAGGGAGACACGATCGTAGCTTATCCCCCCATGTTGGTCAATCTGTACATCGAGCAAGTAAACGAAACCACACATTAGGAGAGGAAGTGAAACCTCAGAAAGCAATAAAAATTTTGAGTTTCGCCGATGATTCTGTAATTCTGTGAGAGACAGCAAAGGACCTTTAAACGCAGTTGAATGGAGCAGAGAGTGGCTTGAGGTTGTGAGATGAATACTAGCTAAAGTAAAACAAGGGTGGTGGAATGATGTCGATTTAATCGGAGATTTTGAGGGAATTAGATAAGGAAGTGGCACACTAAAAGTAGTAGAATGAGGTTTGCTGTTTTGGGCAGCAAAACAACTCATAAAGACCGAAGTAGAGAGGATTTATGATGCAGACTGGGTGTAGCAAGCAATAAATTTTCGAGAAAGAGATATTTGTTAACATTTAATACAAATTTGAGTGTTAGTAAGTCTTGTTTGGAGTATAGCCTCATGCGAAAGTGAACTTTGGACGATAAATAGTTCAGACGTGAAGAAAATAGCTTTTGAAATGTGGAGCTACAGAAGAATGGTAAACATCAAATGGATAGATCGAGTAACTAATGAGGAAGTAGCAAATACGATTGGGTAAAAACGAAATTTGTGGTACACCTCGATTAAAAGAAGGGATCCTTTGATAGTAGGGGACAGCGTTGTACCTTGTTATACATTACAGACTTTGGCTTCTAGTCAGCCCTGAAATAGAAATTTAATGTGTATTCTTATTCAGGTTTTAAATAATGGCATTCATTTTTATGTGCTGAAGTCCTTTACTGAAATCACAGAAATTATTCCAGAAAATTAAGTTTTTTGCAAATGTGAAAACTTCTGCCAGGGTACAACACGGTCTCATAAGTAGTGTAACGCATCAAGTTATTACGAGATGACATTCGTTGCAGTAAGGCACGCAGCCGTCTAGTACAGTGCTCACAGCACAGCTGATGCTGCCTGCCATGAGAACTGCATGGAGTAACAGTCAGTCGATACAAACATTCATACCCTCTATGAATCTAAATAATCCGTATTAGTTATTATCCGATTTTGTTCGAATTTGGTATGCGGCCTTTTGTTATTAATGTAATGAAGCTGTCAAAATTTCACATTTTTATTTATTATAATTCTGGAGATAAACAGAATTACCTAAAAGTCCTAAAACCCACGCTTGTTTTTTAAAACCAAGTTAGGAACAATAATAGATTGACTTTCATTATCATTTGTAGCCATTCCAAAGTTATCAGTGCTTAAAAGTCAATTAATTAAAATTTTCTTTTTAAAACTTTAGTCACTGTGCATTACGTAATACAAAAATCGGTCAAAATTATTATTTGATTATATTTTGCCGTGTGAGAATGTGGTCCATACGTAAAAATTTAATATTTCATTTTACGTAAAACCTTGTACAAACGAACACTGGGAAAGTTATGTTTCAACCGCGATTCAGGTGACGTATGTCGGTGTGTGTTTGCTTTTGCGAAAAAGTAGCCAGAATGGAAGTTAGAGGCGGAATAAGTTTATTTATCAATTTGAAGTATATTTCGCTCTTCGTTTATTTTGATTAAACAAAATACAAGAAATTGGAATTTTGCTGACATTAATTACTATAAGTTAGTGATTGGATAAGACAAGATTTGCCGCGAGAATCATCTGGAAGGAACTTTCTGATTTGTCGTTTAGATCAACAGCCAATCAGAATTAAGCTGTTCCCGCACGAAAAGAGGAGTGTGCGTATAGGGGAGTACCTCGAGAAGAGTCGCTTGCTAGCCGGTCTACGGATAACACGATGTCAGATCGCTCCTTAAAAAGACTCAGTAAGATGAGGAAATAGTAAGCTAATTTCGGTTCGAACATATCGTGACTATAGCGACTGGAGATACGAACACTTTAATGAAAGTTTGGTGCTTTTAAATTAAACAGTTTGAGAGATATGAGCGTGTGAACTTCCTGGTCATAGTAACAATTCCACGTGGCGTGTTTCATGCCCTGTATGGAATATTTTGGCGAGCACCTCTTACGAGGAAGACCCCTGAAACGACCGAACTCGCGAATAGTTGTGGGTCTGAAATTTGTAGAACGTGAAAATTAGTCGGGTAGGACTTACTAAAATTCTGGCTGCTTTTGGAGTGAATATTTGTTATATAGACAGTTAACTTTGAATGATTGCGTTTTACCACATTAAATACGGACTTGATAGCCATTTCACGTGTTTCAATATGAATAAAAAGCTGAGATAATCTAATTTTAAACGCTTTTCTGCAAGTAGACTGAAGCTCCCGAACGTCCGAATTTTTAATCATGAACTTTCAGGAACTGACTTTCAACTAGAACTAAGCGGCCTTTGTGTGGTAGGTATTAGGTGGTGGTTTCATCAACTCTGCTTTACACTGCCTAGCACGTACCTACTACCACAGAGTGAAGGGACATCGGCAAGAATCCTATCGAGGTAGGTGGACTGAACGATAGCCCACCTCCCCACAGTAAGACCAACTATTTTGTTGGAATCTAAAAGCTCTGAAATCAATAAAAGCTTATCTGTACTGTATTTAATCGTCTACCTGTTAAAATTATTACTCTAATATACATACCAATAATCAGTAACTGAAATCAAATTAATATTAATTATCATCAAAAGCCAATTACAAGTTTCATATATTTTTAAATAGAAACTATTGGAAACCAACAAAAATTTCTATTTTCAAGACATTAAAAAGAGACAGTTTATTTTCAAGTACCACGTGTTCCGGGGTAACAGACGTTTTTTCCGTTTCAGTGCACACTATGCTGCACGCAACTTAACTGTCCACATGTTACATAAATCAACACATCAAAAAAAGTTCTGCATCAACCCGGTTCCCAAAACTTCTGAAGATAGACGTTGACTGTGGATATTGTATCATAGACAAAGTCCCTTTGACTGTTCAGAGATGTCACTAAACCAGCCCAGAGATGTAAACAACCATGCATGATCAGCGCCTATTAGGCGGAGGGGGTCCGACAGCCGATGAGTTCTAGTCATTCCACCAGGAAGGAGGTACACGGCTCGTGTTGTCTGTAGTTCAACCATGCCTAGACGGTCAATACCGCGGCTCCATCGCGTCCGAATTGTTACTTTGAACCAGAAACGGCTGTCAACAAGGGTAGTGTCCAGGCGTCTCGTAGTGAACCAAAGCGATGTTGTTCAGACATGGAGGAGATACAGAGAGACAGGAACTGTCGACGACATGCCACGCTCAGGCCGCCCAAGGGCCACTACTGCCGTGGATGGCCGCTGCCTAGACTGACAGCAACGCCACCATGTTGCATAATGCTTTTCGTGCAGCCATAGGACGTCGTGTTACGACTCAGACTGTGCGCAATAGGCTGCATGATGGGCAACTTTACTCGCGGCGTCCATGGCGAAGTCCATCTTTATAACCACGACACCATGCAGCGCGGTACAGATGGGCCAAACAACATGCCGAATGGACCGCTCAGGATTGGCATCACGTTCTCTTCACCAATGGGTGTCGTACATGCTTTCAACCAGACAATCGTTGAAGACATGTTTGGAGTTAACCCGGTCAGGCTGAACACCTTAGACACACTGTCCCACGAGTGCAGCAAGGTGGAGGGTCCCTGATGCTTTGGGGTGGCATTATGTGGTGCCGACGTACGCCGCTTCTGGTCATGGAAGGCCGTAACGGCTGTACGATACGTGAATGCCATCCTCCGACCGATAGTGCAACCATTCCGGCATCATACTGGCGAGTCATTCGTCTTCATGGACGACAATTCGCGCCCCCATCGTGCACATCTTGTGAATGACTTCCTTCAGGATAACGGCGTCGCTCGACTAGAGTGGCCAACATGTTCTCCAGACATGAAATCTATCGAATATGCCAGGGATACATTGAAAAGGCCTGTTTATGGACGACGTGACCAACCAACCATTCTGAGGGATCCAAGCCGAATCGCCATCGAAGAGTAGGACAACCTGAACCAATAGTGCCTTAATGAACTTGTGGAAAGTATGTCACGACGAATACAGGCATGCATCAATGCAAGAGGACGTGCTACTGGGTATTAGGGGTGCCGGTGTGTACAGCTACCTGGACCACCACCTTTGAAGGTCTCGCTGTATGGTTGTACAACATGCAATGTGTGGTTTTCATAAGCAATAAAAAGGGCGGAAATGATGTTTATGTTGATCTCTATTGGTTCAAATAGCTCTGAGCACTATGCGACTTAACTTCTCAGGTCATCAGTCCCCTAGAACTTAGAACTAATTAAACCTAATTAACCTAAGGACATCACACACATCCATGCCCTAGGCAGGATTCGAACCTGCGACCGTAGCGGTCGCCCGACTCCAGACTGTAGCGCCTAGAACCGCACGGCCACTCCGGCCGGCCGCGTTGCATTAGCCGAGCGGTCTAAGGCACTGCAGTTATCGACTGTGCGGCTGGTCCCGGCGGAGGTTCGAGTCCTCTCTCGGGCATGGGTGTGTGTGTTTGTCCTCAGGATAATTTAGGTTAAGTAGTGTGTAAGCTTAGGGACTGATGACCTTAGCAGTTAAGTCCCATAAGATTTCACACACATTTGAACACTCCGGCCGGCTGATGTCAATTCCAATTTTCTGTACATGTTTCGGAACTCTCGGAACCGAGATAACAGTATGTTCAAAACAGCTTTAATATATATCATACCTCATATAAAGATGTAGAAGGAAAACATTTAAGTGACGGAAACTGCTCACGTCTGTCTCTTAGTGTGCATTCATTCATGTGATTCTAAAATCAGTCACTAGAGTATTCACAGACCAAAAATTATCAGGTGTTCGTAGACACACTGTGCTGTAGGTATATCACTCTCCCCTACATATCCTGAGGCGTGAAGGAATGGTCAGGTTGGTAATAGTGGGAAATATGAGGAGTGGGTCGGGGGGGGGGGGGGGCGGTGGGGGGCCGGGGGTTAAATTGTAGAGGGAGACCCATGGGTGATTGCCGTAAGCAGGGTTGCAGTAGTTGTGCAGAGATGAAGAGGCTTGCCCTCGATAGTCTAGGGTGGAGAGCTGCATCGAACCTGTCTGCAGATGAAGACCACAACAATAACACTAGCCCTAATGTCTCTCTAATTCTCATAATCCCTACGCAACGGTGATAGTGTGATGATGGTGTCGTCGTCAAAGAGTTTGTAAGTCCTCAAAACTTGAAACTTCCTGACAGATTAAAACTGTGTGCTGGACCGAGACTCGAACTCGGGACCTTTGCCTTTCGCGGGCAAGTGGTAGAGCACTTTCCCGCGAAAGGCAAAGGACCAGAGTTCGTGTCTTGGTCCGGCACACAGTTTTAATCTGCCAGGAAGTTTCATATCAGCGCACACTCCGCTGCAGAGTGAAAATTTCATTCTCGTCAAAATTTGCTGAATAGATGTTGGTGAGAACTAAATAGCGTTTCTTCCACAGATTGCTACTCAACACTGGTGTGCAAAATTTAAGGACGAAACCAAGTTTCGTATGATATGCCATTTCCAAGTAACATTGCTCGAAGAAACTTGGTCCATACGTGGAAAGAACTACTACAGTATAGTACAGAATGAATCAGTGAGACTAACGGAAATGACACTTTTATTGAAAGACAATAATTATACTGAAGTCAGCGTGATTTATGTTGGTCACCTGGGCATTACAGAAGGATATACACGGTTCTTAATGGGTGTGGGATCGTCACGGACGGCCTTTCATGTTCTGCAACGCGCCCCATGCTGGGGACAAGGTTGGTAATGATTTCTTGTGGCACGGCGTACCATTCCCCCAAAAGCGCGGTTGATAAATACCGGATGGTTTTTGGTACTTGTGGAGGTGCTGCAATACCCCTCCACAACGTACACTATGTGACCAAAAGTATCCAGAAACATAGTTTTTCATATTGGGTGCATTGTGCTGCCACCTACTGCCAGGCACTCCATATCAGCGTGTAAGTTGGCTGTTTAGGTTTTTATGTTGGTAACCTCACCTAGCGCTCTGTATGAAAATCACTGGCTGTGCTGTGTGCAGTCTGTGGCTGGTGGGCATTGTTGAAATAGTCGCTATTGTAGTGTTGGGCAGTTGGCTGTTAACAGCGCGTAGCGTTGCGCAGTTGGAGGTGAGCCGCCAGCAGTGGTGGATGTGGGGAGAGAAATGGCGGAGTTTTGAGAGCGGATGATCTGGACGTGTGTCCATCAGAGACAGTAAATTTGTAACACTGGGTGTCATGAACTGCTATATATATTATGACTTTTGAACACTATTAGGGTAAATACATTGTTTGTTCTCTATCAAAATCTTTCATTTGGTAACTACGCCTATCAGTAGTTAGTGCCTACAGTAGTTTGAGTCTTTTATTTACCTGGCATTAGCGGCGCTCGCTGTATTGCAGTAGTTCGAGTAACGACGGTTTTTGTGAGGTAAGTGATTTGTGAAAGGTATTGGTTAATGTTAGTCATGGCGATTCTTTTGTAGGGATTATTGAAAGTCAGATTGCGTTGCGCTAAAAATATTATATGTCAGTTTAGTGTTGATCAGAAGAGGTAAAGAGCGAAATGTCTGAGTACGTTCAGTTCTGCTCAGCTGCTTGAAAATCAAATAGTGTAAGAGGTTTATCAGCACAGTCATTCATTAATTTTTCTAAGGGGACGTTTCAAGCGACCTCAGTATTCATTACATATCGCGAGAGAGCAGAATGGGGCGCTCCGCAGAACTCACGGACATCGAACGTGGTCAGGTGACTGGGTGTCACTTGTGTCATACGTCTGTACGCTAGATTTCCACACTCCTAAACATTCCTAGGTCCACTGTTTCCAATTTGATAGTGAATTGGAAACGTGAAAGGACACGTACATTACAAAAGCGTACAGGCCGAACTCGTCTGTTGACTGGAAGAGGCCGCCGACGGTTGAAGAGGGTCGTAATGTGAAATAGGCAAACATCTATCCAGACCATAACACAGGAAGTCCAAAGTGCATCAGCATCCACTGCAAGTACGATGACAGATAGGCGGGAGGTGAGAAACTTTGGATTTCAAGGTTGAGCGGCTGCTCATAAGCCACACATCACTCCGGTAAATGTCAAACAACGCCTCGCTTGGTGTAAGGAGCGTAAACATTGCACGATTGAACAGTGGGAAAACGTTGTGTGAAGTGACGAATCACGGTACACAATGTGGCGATCCGATGGCAGGGTGTGGGTATGGTGAATACCTGGTGAACGTCATCTGCCAGCGTGTGTAGTTCCAACAGTAAAATTCGGAGGCGGTGGTGTTATGTGTGGTCGTGTTTTTCATAGAGGGGGCTTGCACCCCTTGTTGTTTTGCGTAGCAATATCACAGTACAGGCCAACATGGATGTTTTAATCACCTTCTTGCTTCCCACTGTTAAAGAGCAATTCGGTGATGGTGATTGCATCTTTCGACACGATCGAGCACCTGTTCATAATGCACTGCCTGTGGCGGAGTCGTTACACGACAATAACACCCCTGTGATGGACTGGCGTGCATATAGTTCTGACCTGAATGCAATGGAACACCTTTGGGATTTTTTGGAACGCCAACTTCGTATCAGGCCTCACCGACCGACATCGATACCTCTCCTCCGTGCAGCACTCCGTGAAGATTGGGCTGCGATTTCCCAAGAAACCTTGCAGCAGCTGATTGAACGTATGCTTGCGAGAGTGGAAGCTGTCATCAAGGCTAAAAATGGACCAACATCATATTGAACTCCAACATTACTGATGGATGGCGCCACCAATTTGTAAGTCATTTTCAGCCAGATGTGTAGATACTTTTGATCACGTAGTGTGTCTCACACGGACTCGATGCGACTGAAGTCAGAGTAATGGGGAAGCCAATCCATTCGTCGTATATACTCTCGTTCCAGAAAACCACGTCAGGGCCGAATGCACCCCTGAAAAGGCGAACATAGAGAAGGAGTACAGTGTCCCAATAACGCTGGCCGACGAGCGTACAGTTTCAAAAATTATTATGTCAGTACACCAATGCAATATTACGTCTCTACACACCGTAACAGCTGAACCACCAAAACCATAACATTCGACAATGTTCCAGGGTGCATTACATGTTCCTACCTGTCACCTTATGAGAGTACATCCAGTTTCACTGCTTAGACTAAATCTGCTTTCATCCGAGAAGTGCACCCGAACCCACTCCTCACTTGTCCAGTCCCTATGCTCCTAGCATCATCGCAAATGGCTCCGCCGATGTACAGTTGTCAATGGACCACATCGTACTGGCCGTCGGGCAAAGAGGTCATACCCATACAGTCAATACGCCACACTGGAGCATGAGATTACCTGCTTTGCAGCATTGTTAAGTGTGGTTGCAATTGCACCCGCTGATGGACGTGGGTCTCTTCCTGCTTGTTGCACAACGTAGCTGTCATTGCTGCTGCAGTCGAGCGTAAACGACCACCTCCTCTCTTTCTCGCAGTAGCAGGTAAGATTCGGAACATTCCCCACGCACGTGAAAGAATACTGTGAGCAACGGCAAACTCCTGGGCTACATTCGACACATTTGGTCCTTCTTCCAGTTCCAGATAATTCTTCCCAGTATAAAGTTCAACGCAGTGCATCGAAGTCACTAGTTATTAGACACACACTGTCTTTTCCCCTTCCTTCAACTGCCTCGTGTTGCTGGTTGAGCTCGATTTGGTCCTACATTCACCCTGACCACCCGTTATGTGACGTCCAGTGTAAACTACTGGGAAATCTCTGGCAACACGCTTCCGCACTCTGATTCATTTGCACCTAGGTTTTAATAATCTAGCTCGTTCTTAAGTTTTGCAGAGCACTGTACTATAGCGTAACTCTAGTTTCTAGTTTAAATTTGAACATCTTTCAGCGATTCCTGTATTTACGTATTCATGTTTGTTGAATATTGTACAAATAAGGACCGCAGGTAGGTGATGCTTACTAAAATTACGACATCATTGTTTTCAGTTTTCTATGTGCTTATACTTACAGGGGTTGGACAAAAATATATAACCCAGCCTGGTGGCGCAATGGTTAGCACACTGGACCCGCATTCGGGAGGACGACGGTTCAAATCCGCGTTCGACCATCCTGATTTAGGTTTTGGTGATTTCCCTCAATCGCCTCGGGCAAATGCCTGGATGGTTCCTTGCAAGGGCACAGCCGACTTCCTTCCCCGTCATTCCCTAATCCGATGGGACCAGTGGCCTCGCTGTTTGGTCCCTCCCCAACAACCAACCAACCAACAAAAATTTGAATCACATGCATGCCTCAACATAAACGCAAATGCTCGCCAAGCCTACAGGTTCCACTGTTGTATTTGAACACGAACGGGCACAGTGCGACGTCCTCAACAAGGTGCAAGGCTCTGTGCTGGTGAGACCTGTGTTCTGTGTAGTAGTGAGTGCATTATGTCAGTGCTAAGTAAATTTGAAAATGGGAACATTGATGATCGTAGTACAGTGGGTGCTTTTGTAATCAAGGGAGCCAAAGTGTTTCATGTCTCAAAATACACCATATCAAAAATTTATGTTGCAAAAATAGTTCAAATGGCTCTAAGCATTATGGGACTTAACATGTGAGTTCATCAATGCCCTAGACTACCCTAGACTTAGAACTACTTAAACCTAACTAACGTAAGGACATCACACACATCCATGCCCGAGGCAGGATTAGAACCTGCGACCGTAGCAGCAGCGCGGTTCCGGACTGAAGCGCCTAGAACCGCTCGGCCACAGAGGCCGGGAATGGTGCATACAGCGAAAGCGAAAAAACACCATTCTCTATGTCACAACGCGGGCGAAAGCATGCACTGAGTGAGCGTGGCGGACGATCATAGAAGACGATTATGACGAAAAATAAGAGGACGATAGCTACAAAAGGCATTGGAGAACTGTATGTCGCACTCTCGAATCCTGTCAGCACCAAAACAACACGAATTTATCTCTAGAAGCAGAGAGTTGTAGGACAACTGGAATTCCAAAACAACTCATTATGTATATGTCCGTAACAGGAAAATTTGATACCGAAAGGTTAGGCTTTGGAGCAGTGAAAGAATGTCATTTGGTCGGATGAGTCGTGTTTGTTTCCAGCTTCTGGCGAGTTTCACGTCCCAAGAGTGAAATATGGCGGAGATTCTATGATGATTTTGGCAACCATATCATGGTAGTCTATGATCCCCACACTTACCTCGTAAGGTGGCATTAATAGTAAGGAGTAAGTGATCATTTTGACTGATAAGACCCATCCCAAATGTTCGCTCACTAAAGGTGAATCTGCATACCTAGACGACACAGCTCATAACGTCCAGCACTCGTTTTCAGCTCACGAGGATGGATTGTCGTTTCTCTACCAGAGACCTGAGTTTCTCCTGGCGTATACAACTTTCAAATAACTTCCGGGAATTCAGCCGGGTAACACTTTCAGCGACCGCCGATATTTCGGCGGGAGAACACCCCGCCATTTTCAAGGCAAACTGCAACGGACAGGCCGCGTACATGCAAATTTAAAACCTCGGTTCTCGGACTGAAGCAGGAAAGGTAACACACTCACTGAACACTAGTGCCACCAAAGATGACCAAAGTCAGAGCTATCGATAGTGAGGGTATCAATTCGCAGGTGAGGTAGCATTGACTCTGTCCCTCTGTTTTAGACAAGGGAGAGAGCCGGATTCCAAACAGAGTTTAAACAGAAACCTCCATCCCTGTTAACGAGGTTGCTCGCTAATTTAATCTCAACTGCCTCCCTAATAACACTGTCCCAATAGCTGGACGTGCATGGCAATATCTCGGTGTTATTATATAACATGGGGTGAATAGTATCTAAGCGATGTTCGGTAATAGCAGATCTACTTGGCTGCTGTAATCGTGTGTGCCGTTTATGCTCAGTACATCGGTCCTCCACGGTCCTGTTAGTTTGACCAATATAAGCCCTACGTCGGAAACACGTCCAACAAGATCGGTCGTATTTTACGAAAATACGATGTGAAATGTGTTTTCCGATCTCCATCTAAAATTAGAGCACTTTTGAGTACCACCTATTGGGACAGTGTTATTAGGGAGGCAGTTGAGATTAAATTAGCGAGCAACCTCGTTAACAGGGATGGAGGTGTTTGTTTAAACTCTGTTTGGAATCCGGCTCTCTCCCTTGTCAAAAAACAGACGGACAGTCAATGCTACCTCACCTTCGAATTCATAGTCTCACTATCGATAGCTCTGACTTTGGTCATCTTTGGTGGCACTAGGGTTCAGTGTGTGTGTTATCTTTTCTGCTTCAGTCCGAGAACCGAGGTTTTAAATTTGCATGTACGCCGCCTGCCCGTTGCAGTTTGCCTTGAAAATGGCGGGGTGTTCTCCCGCCGAAATATCGGCGGTCGCTGAAAGTGTTACCTGGCTGAATTCCCGGAAGTTATTTGAAAAATCTCAATATTATTGAGCCTTTGCGGCCTCCATAGGAGAGGAGGGTGCGTGATAGTTACCCATCTCCATAATAGTTACTTGAACTTGTCACTATTTTGCAGGAATAGTAATATATTAAGATTCACTTGCAAACCACGCAGGACCTGCATTTATCTTTTCTGAGACGACTGGAAGCTGGTTTGAATTCCAGTGGTTTCCTATACCGTATTAGGCATGGTAATATGTTGTGTTTTTTGGTGTTTACATATTTTTATCCAATCAGTGTACAGTTCAGTAAGCTTATAATTTCCACCTTTCACTCCTCATTTCATGAATAGTACTTGAGGATATTGGACACGCAGCACTGCTTCATTGTGCTGATTTTTTTGTTACTATTATTGTTATTGTCGTTGTTGCTGTTGATTATGGTGGTGTTGATGATCATAGTGGCGCGATGGTGATGGTTGAAATGGCTCTGAGCACTATGCGACGTAACTTCTGAGGTCATCAGTCCCCTAGAACTTAGAACTACTTAAACCTAACTAACCTAAGGACATCGCGCACATCCATCCCGAGGCAGGATTCGAACCTGCGACCGTAGCGGTCGCTCGGCTCCAGACTGTAGCGCCCAGAACCGCACGGCCACTCCGGCCGGCCGGTGGTGATGATTTTGGTTGCCATGCACATTCTTATACGTGGATCAGAAGCAGTCTCGGCCTTCATACGCACGCTGCAATCAGCAGCAGCGCCTACAGGGACTGAGAAGAAGGCCGCGTCGCGCGGTGATAGAGGTTGTGCCAGCGCCGTCACCTCGCGCGTCTGGGTCACACGCCGTGCAGATAAGACACGTCCAGCGCCCGTTGCGACACGATGTCACTCGTAAACATCTGTAGCCGCCACTCCACAGGCTGCGCAAATCGACCAGTGGTTGAAGATATTCATACAAATCGCGATCAATACCGACAACTACTTGTTAAAAATTTTAGACAGATTGAGATCTGTGTTGGGAATTTTAGCATTACAAAATTGTTAAGGCATTCGCGCAACTTTTTGACAAATTGTATGTTGCCGTCTGTCTCGAGTTTTTCGACCAAAGTTAGTTTGATGATTTTTCTGCACTAGGGGCTGGCACTGTCAAACCTTTACCCGCCATTGCTGGTGGTCGACTGAAGTCGAGATCGCGGACGCAGATTTTACGTATCTACCGCGCCAACGTTCGAGGGCTTTTCCATCGTCATTACCGCTGCAGTTCTCCTCTTGCTAATTCCAACGCGGGAATTCTGGATCCATTCTCCTTAAGACTTTCTTCTTTCTTGTTGACGCTATTATCATGTTGTGTATTTCTCTAGCTCCCATGAACAAGCGGTTGTGATACACTACTGGCCATTAAAATTGCTACACCACGAAGATGACGTGCTACAGACGCGAAATTTAACCGACAGGAAGACGATGCTGTGATAGTCAAATGATTAACTTTTCAGAGCATTCACACAAGGTTGGCGCCGGTGGCGACACCTACAACGTGCTAGCATGAGGAAAGTTTCCAACCGATTTCTCATACACAAACAGCAGTTGACCGGCGTTGCCTGGTGAAACGTTGTTGTGATGCCTCGTGTAAGGAGGAAAAATGCGTACCATCACGTTTCCGACTTTTGATAAATGTCGGATTGTAGCCTATCGCGATTCCGGTTTATCGTATCGCGACATTGCTGCTCGCGTTGGTCGAGATCCAATGACTGTTAACAGAATACGGAATCGGTGGGTTCAGGAGGGTAATACGGAACGCCGTGGTGGATCCCAACGACCTCGTATCAGTAGCAGTCGAGATGACAGGCATCTTATCCTCATGGCTGTAACGGATCGTGCAGCCACGTCTCGATCCCTGAGTCAACAGATGGGGGCGTTTGCAAGACAACAACCATCTGCACGAACGGTTCGACGACGTTTGCAGCAGCACGAACTATCAGCACGGAGACCATGGCTGCGGCTACCCCTGCATCACAGACAGGAGCGCCTGCAATGTTGTATTCAACGACGACCTGGGTGCACGAATGGCAAAACGTCATTTTTTCGGATGAATCTAGGTTCTGTTTACAGCATCGTGATGGTCGCATCCGTGTTTGGTGACATCGTGGTGAACGCACATTGGAAGCGTGTATTCGTCATCGCCATACTGGCGTATCACCCAGCGTGATGGTATGGGGTGCCATTGGTTACACGTCTCGGTCACCTCTTGTTCGCATTGACGGCACTTTCAACAGTGGACGTTACATTTCAGATGTGTTACGACCCGTGGCTTTAACCTTCATTCGATCCCTGCGAAACCCTACATTTCAGCAGGATAATGCACGACCGCATGTTGCAGGTCCTGTACGAGCTTTTCTGGATACAGAAAATGTTCGACTGCTGCCCTGGCCAGCACATCCTCCAGATCTCTCACCAATTGAAAACGTCTCGTCAATGGTGGCCGAGTAACTGGCTCATCGCAATACACCAGTCACTACTCCTGATGAACTGTGGTATCATGTTGAAACTGCATGGGCAGCTGTACCTGTACACGCCATGCTAGCTCTGTTTGACTCAATGCCCAGGCGTATCAAGGCCGTTATAACGGCCAGAGTTGGTTGTTCTGGGTACTGATTTCTCAAGATCTATGCACCCAAATTGCGTGAAAATGTAATCACATGTCAGTTCTCGTATAATATATTTGACAAATGAATACCCGTATATCATCTGCATTTCTTCTTGGTGTAGTAATTTTAATGGCCAGTAGTGTAGTTCTTCTCTACAGCAGTAACTTCCTTTTCAGCGTATTTCAGTATGTGGTCGGCCTAACACAGCGCGTGTTCCGCCATGCCCGATGTCTCCACCTGCCCCAATCTCCAGTGGCGCTCACGTTCGGTGATCCTGTTGTTTGATCGTCCAGACATTCCGACATACAGTTTTCCACATGCACATGGTAGGCAGTATATTCCCGACATTGCAAGTGGATCCCTTTTCTCCTCTGCCGATCTGTAGGACTCTTTGTCGGTCTATAAATAGTCGTTACGCCTTGTTAGCACAATATACTGCAATTTCTGTCCTTCACTCTGGGAATGTATGGTAGAAAGACCGTACCCAATATTTCTTTTTCCGATGCGTCACTTCATCGAATGTTTGATTTTGTGACAGGCCTTATGTAACTGGTGGAGTACCCATTGCTCCTTAGAACATTTCGTAGGTGTTAACTTTGGTAACACTTTATGCAGTTTATTTTATTTTCACGGTGTACTCAGCCTAGCGCTCGTTTAGTATTGCTGTATTCCTATAGTTAAAAGGCACAGATACGACTGTGACATGAGTACGTGTTGGGGGATTTTTAAAGTTTGTCGTATACTGCAGCACGGTCGTTATCAGTGTAGCATTTGATAAGTGTTAAGGCCAATTAAAATTTTGAAAATAAATACCTCATACAGACAATGGCTAAAATGATGTCCTTTAAATAGTTCTACATGATTGTGAACCCTGCCATCAGAAGTTAAAAAAATTTTAATAGTCCTGATGAGCATGAGGTAGAGCTGCAACTAACTGGTAATCGACTTCGGTTGACTAGCAGCTATCCTCAGATCATGCTTACCAAAGAATCTGTACGTAAGTACAATACTGGTCACGATATCATCGTAGCCAAGTAGCTCCCAGTAAGGAAGAAGTTGGGCATAACATGGCCTGTAACGCATAAGAGCGTTTAGCCTTCTAAAGGTCTGTCGTGATCTCTAAACAGAACGATCACACTCCATTCCTCAAAAAACGTTAGTGCTTATAGAATAGGCACTACATGCAGTTACTATGAAAACTACTTGAAAACGAGACGACCACAAAAAAGAGCACTTGCTTAAGCTCGATCTCAGCGCAACAAACTGAAACTAAACTTTTTTGTACTTTCAACATTGCAGCACGGTCAGCAATCGTGATAATCTAATATACACTCCTGGAAATGGAAAAAAGAACACATTGACACCGGTGTGTCAGACCCACCATACTTGCTCCGGACACTGCGAGAGGGCTGTACAAGCAATGATCACACGCACGGCACAGCGGACACACCAGGAACCCCCGTGTTGGCCGTCGAATGGCGCTAGCTGCGCAGCATTTGTGCACCGCCGCCGTCAGTGTCAGCCAGTTTGCCGTGGCATACGGAGCTCCATCGCAGTCTTTAACACTGGTAGCATGCCGCGACAGCGTGGACGTGAACCGTATGTGCAGTTGACGGACTTTGAGCGAGGGCGTATAGTGGGCATGCGGGAGGCCGGGTGGACGTACCGCCGAATTGCTCAACACGTGGGGCGTGAGGTCTCCACAGTACATCGATGTTGTCGCCAGTGGTCGGCGGAAGGTGCACGTGCCCGTCGACCTGGGACCGGACCGCAGCGACGCACGGATGCACGCCAAGACCGTAGGATCCTACGCAGTGCCGTAGGGGACCGCACCGCCACCTCCCAGCAAATTAGGGACACTGTTGCTCCTGGGGTATCGGCGAGGACCATTCGCAACCGTCTCCATGAACCTGGGCTACGGTCCCGCACACCGTTAGGCCGTCTTCCGCTCACGCCCCAACATCGTGCAGCCCGCCTCCAGTGGTGTCGCGACAGGCGTGAATGAAGGGACGAATGGAGACGTGTCGTCTTCAGCGATGAGAGTCGCTTCTGCCTTGGTGCCAATGATGGTCGTATGCGTGTTTGGCGCCGTGCAGGTGAGCGCCACAATCAGGACTGCATACGACCGAGGCACACAGGGCCAACACCCGGCATCATGGTGTGGGGAGCGATCTCCTACACTGGCCGTACACCACTGGTGATCGTCGAGGGGACACTGAATAGTGCACGGTACATCCAAACCGTCATCGAACCCATCGTTCTACCATTCCTAGACCGGCAAGGGAACTTGCTGTTCCAACAGGACAATGCACGTCCGCATGTATCCCGTGCGACCCAACGTGCTCTAGAAGGTGTAAGTCAACTACCCTGGCCAGCAAGATCTCCGGATCTGTCCCCCATTGAGCATGTTTGGGACTGGATGAAGCGTCGTCTCACGCGGTCTGCACGTCCAGCACGAATGCTGGTCCAACTGAGGCGCCAGGTGGAAATGGCATGGCAAGCCGTCCCACAGGACTACATCCAGCATCTCTACGATCGTGTCCATGGGAGAATAGCAGCCTGCATTGCTGCGAAAGGTGGATATACACTGTACTAGTGCCGACATTGTGCATGCTCTGTTGCCTGTGTCTATGTGCCTGTGGTTCTGTCAGTGTGATTATGTGATGTATCTGACCCCAGGAATGTGTCAATAAAGTTTCCCCTTCCTGGGACAATGAATTCACGGTGTTCTTATTTCAATTTCCAGGAGTGTATAAGGAACTATCAGCCTCGACTGTGGTAATCTAGGTTTCAGCCCAAATAACTGAGCCTTCTTCAGAAGATATACCTGAATCTATAATTTGTCTAAGACGGCATGGTCTAGAAATAAAACTAAAACAGCCTGAATAGGCGTAGTCACATTTTAAAAATGCGGTACATTTCAGTTTCAAAACGCTGTAGAAAGGGTACCACTGCTCAGAATGACGTCAAATTTGTACAGCAAATTATTGGCGCTAGAGGAAATGTAAAAATAATAAAGAATTTAAGGACAATTCGACCACTAGATAACGCTGTAAGTGTCAGAACATGCGCACAACAGAACGTGGCACACGGCTGTTACTCAGTGAAATGACCGAAAGGCATTGATGGCCGGGACTGCCCTCCTAGGGAAGTTCGGCTGCGGAGTTGGAAATCTTTTCAGTTGACGCTACATTGGGCGAGCTGCGTGTCGATGATGATGAAATGATGATGACAACACAGCACTCAGTCCGCGACCGGAGAAATTCTCCTATTCAGCCGGGAATCGAACGGAGCCCGCCACATGTAGTTAGACGCGCTGACCACTCAGTAAAAGGGGCGGACTGTTCCGCACTTTACGTCCGAGACGCCTAACTTGACCGTCTGCGTGAAGGATCGCGCGTTACTAGTAAAGCTCTTTTACAAGAACTGTGACTATGTGCCAATAGTCCTGGAGAGCTTCCAGTCACTCAAGCGTACGAAAAAAGTCACTGGTCGGATGTGTGCTGAGGGACTGGAGAAAATGATTACAGAATTCGAAAAGACACATTCTTTTGAAGTGCTATGTGGTACAGGGAGGAAAGCAGTTGATCCGAATTCTGTCGAAGATCTGGCCACAGCACCGCGAAAGGGGCCGAGTGGTGTGGGTAAACATACAGCGAACGAGGAATTGCCCTAACGTTGGACATGCCCGCGAGCACGTTACTTACATCCTATTAAACATCCTGCGTTTCCTGTTGACCTGCCAACAAGACAAACGCGTTCTGGATTTTCCTGCTCGCACGGAAGTGGACAAAGAATGACTGTGGAACGTCCTATGGACAGACGAAGCCCATTTCCAAGGACATGTCAATAGGCAGAAATGCAGAATATGGGCAACGGAAAACCCACACGCACATCAACCAGTACCACTTCATTCCGCAAAAAGATGACTGTGGTGCGGATTGGAGGCATCTTTTATAGTAGGGCCGTATTTTCTCGAGGGGACGAGTCCTGCCGGTTCTGCTACCTGTAAACGCTACCGAGAGTCTTTGAGGCATCAGTGTCATTCTAACCCTTCAACAGCGTGAATGTGCGGGTAGGATCATTTGTATGCAAGATACCGCTTCTCCACACATGACACAGCAAATGTAGCTGGTGTTACCGAGGCATTTCGGAAATGCTAGAACTATTAGCCGTCATAGCTTAATTGAAGGCATGCATTGCGCAACGCATTCTGAACATGACCCAGAGACACTCCAATCTGTTGTGTAACATGCTGTTTCTCGATTTCAACTTGCTGCAGAAAACGGTGGACAGCGTACTGAAGATTGTAAGAAGAGATGCTATTTATTGTGTTGCTATCAGTTGCGGCCCTTCAGTGCACTATCTTCATGCGTTAGTTGATACTGAAGGGATGACCACGATTCGTATATACGATGCATCAGTGGCCAACAGGACCGGTTTATGCAGACTGCCTGTAACTGTGATGTTGTCTCTCCAAACATCAACTGTCAGCTGACAGTTGATAGTTAGGGACACGACATCATAGTTACAAGTGGTGTGCGTAAACTGGTTTTGGTGGCCACTGATACATCGTATATATTGATCGTGATAACACCTTCAGTATCAACTGAGGCCTGAATATGGTGCATTAAAGCGCCGAAATGCGTAGAAACATGATAAATGGCATCTTAACCCTATCGTGGTTGATGGGTCATATATGTCCCACTAACTTTGAGCGCCAGTTCGAGTGTCGGGATATATGTTACCCAGCTCTGCACGGTGCTACCATCTAGGGACGACTGTACTGAACCTAACAAGGGAACCTCCCCATCGCACCCCCCTCAGATTTAGTTATAAGTTGGCACAGTGGATAGGTCTTGAAAAACTGAACACAGATCAATCGAGAAAACAGGAAGAAGTTGTGTGGAACTATGAAAAAAATTAGTAAAATATACAAACTGAGTAGTCCATGATCAAACATAGGCAACATCAAGGAGAATATGAGCCTAGGACCGCCGTGGTCCCGTGGTTAGCGTGAGTAGCTGCGGAACCAAAGGTCCTTGGTTCAAGTCATCCCTCGAGCGAAAAAACACTTACTTTATTTTTGCAAAGTTATGATCTGTCCGTTCGTTCATTGACGTCTCTCTTCACTGCAATAAGTTTAGTGTCTGTGTTTTGCGACCGCACCGCAAAACCGTGCGATTAGTAGACGAAAGGACGTGCCTCTCAATGGGAACCGAAAACATTCGATCGCAAGGTCATAGGTCAACCGACTCCTCCACAGGAAAACACGTCTGATATATTCTAAACGACACTGGTGACGGCATGTGCGTCACATGACAGGAATATGTTGTCGACCCACCTAACTTGTACACTTGGCGAATGGGTAAAAAGATTCTTCTACCTTGCCCGATTTAGGTTTTCTTGTGGATGTGATAATCACTCCCAAAAAAGTGATGAAAACATAAGAGTTTGTCACATAAACTGAAAATAAAAAAATTAAACTTTTCGCTAGAGGGAAGAATTGAACCTAGGACCTCTCGTTCCGTAGCTGCTCTCGCTAACCACGGGACCACGGCGCTCCTTGACGGCCAGTGTCTTTATGTTGCCTATGTTCGCGTGGGCTACTCAGTTTGTATATTTTACTAATTTTGTTCTTAGTTCCACACAACTTCTTCCTGTTTTCTCGATTGATCTGTGTTCAGTTTTTCAAGGCCTATCCACTCCGTCAACTTATAACTAAATCTGAGGGGGGTGCGATGGGGAGGTTCCCTTGTAAGAAAAAAATCGGGACTGCACAGCAAAGGCAATAGAGAAGCGGTGACTACTTTTGTTGACTGGCGTGTATATATGGCCGCTGCAACGCCACTTACTTGTGTCATTCTTCAGTTTTCATCATTTCTCACTTTCCAGCGATGTCTGAAGTAAGTAATTCATCTTATTATCCACTTAATAATCATTTTTTAGTACAAATAAAGTGTGGAATGTACTTCTCAGCGACTGTACTATCTTATAATCGAAATAAAATTAGTGGGACACATGTGTCCCAGCAGACATTATTTGTAAAGATTAGCAAGAAAATTGATTAATGGGTATTCATCCAGCAAAAAGAGGGCATCAATGCCCACTTTCTTCCCAGCAAAGAGAGGAGTCTCTAGTGTGCCAGATGACGTCCGGCTCATGAACATAGGCAAACATGTACCGAAAAACAGTGGCACTAGGAAGCGATGCAGATTCTGCAGCACAAACTCTAAAGAGAAGAGAACAAAAGTTGTTTGCACTGCTTGTGGTGTACCTCTCTGTGCCACACCATGTTTTTCCAAGTTTCATGACATGTAAAGTTTTGTAAGTATTGATCATGTATCATGAAAACTGAGATGTAATGAATATTTTTTACACTGGCTCTACACAAATAAAAAGATTACATGCATGTACAATTTGTAGTTATTTTACTCTCTGCAAAATCCTGTTTATGGCTAAAAAAATAAAATTACAAAATCAGTCAGTCAGCAGAAAAGGTATCTTACGTTGGTTCATGGGACATGTGTGTCCCACTTCCTGTTGTGAATAAATGGAGAACTTAAAAAATATTTTGGTGGTGAAAATATAATAATGGTACTGAAAAGGAAGTGTTATCGCCTTAATATTTTAAAAATCTGTAAAAATTGAATTTTATCCATGAAAAGGTTAAGGACGGCTGAGCCTGTTTCACTTTCTTACAATAGTGGTCACTCGTAGTCCTCCGGACCTCCGGCAGCAAGGATGGCCGGCCAGAGTGGCAGAGCGGTTCTAGGCACTACAATCTGGAGCGGCGCGACCACTACGGTCGCAGGTTCGAATCCTGCCTAGGGCATGGATGTGTGTGCTGTCCTTATCTTAGTTAGGTTTAAGTAGTTCTAAGTTATAGGGGACTGATGACCTTAGAAGTTAAGCCCCATAGTGCTCAGAGCCAACGAGGATGGACACAGCAAGATTTGCATACTGAAGAGGTCCTGCGCCACTCTCACGATAGTCAGGAATCAATGCTATTACGCTTTTTATGGGACATTTGGCCCCACGACACTTAAAAACCGATATCATTTTGTTTCTTATCCGGATTCGGCATCATAACAATTGAATACCAATGTTTTCCATTAGACGTAGTATGACATTGCCGTGGTGGATAGGGTTACCTAACTAACGGTGCCACAATTGTTATCTGCCGAACTTGTGCAATCTTGCACATTGAACAGTACAGATGATGTAATGTGCAATTCAAGCTAGAACCGTCGTATTGCAATTCATCTGTGATTTACAGCCGACCACATTTAAGTTATTGTGACAAGTGATTCTCTCTCTACAGCGTTTTAAAACTGGAAATTTAACTACGGACACCCTATATATCTGCGGATAAAGGTAAAGCTAAGGTGTCTGATGAAAGCCCAGGATCGGGCTATTGGGTAGACTGCAGGTATACACTTTCCTTCGCCACGATACTAGTAAACGAGGGGTGAGCTAATCGACCCGGCCGCCTTTTACCCCCTCAGGTAAAGGCCTCAGTACTTACTCTACAGCAGGCTGAGTAGACGTAGGCCCATTCTGGATAGACTGGAAATCTCGGTCCGGCATACAGTTTTAATGTATCAGTAAGTTTCATATCCTGGAACATTTCGAAAAGGACATTACTTGGATTCTTGCAGGTGAGATTTCGGATGTATTCTGGAGGATCTAAGTAACCATGCTTTCCCTAAATTACTTCAGGCAAATGCAACAATGCTTCATTAGAAATGTCATTGCAAATTCCTCTTCCCCTCCCCTGTCTTTCGATCTCCTACTACATTATTCCTCCAACAATAAGGTGTTTCTAAATTCTTCTTCTGTTGGGTGATGTAACGCTCGGAAGTAGGACCCCTGACAGGAGACGCAGTATGCACATTGGACTGAAACAGATATGTAAAGCAATGCGTTCCACTCCCGGGAATCTCATCATCTGGGAATCCAACTTGCTGCCGGCCGGAGTGGCCGTGCGTTTCTAGGCGCTTCAGTCTGGAGCCGAGCGACCGCTACGGTCGCTGGTTCGAATCCTGCCTCGGGCATGGATGTGTGTGATGTCCTTAGGTTAGTTAGGTTTAATTAATTCTAAGTCCTAGGCGACTGATGACCTCAGAAGTTAAGTCGCATAGTGCTCAGAGCCATTTGAACCATTTTTCCAAGTTGCTACACCTGTATCCCCCTAACTAACTAATGAGCTATTAATGCCAAAGCTTGCTGAAGATCTGATGAATGTAACTCCATCTTATGGCTAGAGTGTGGGACTACAGCTGGTCAATATCCAATAAAACAATAGCAATCGCCGTTATTTAGGTTTTATTTTTATGTTTAGCGTATCAGTTTCGACGATACATTACGTCATCTTCAGGTCTGCTTCAATCGAGTAACCTTAGTGTTACAAGATACAGCAGCACTTTTAACCGGTCTCGTAACGATTTTACGGGCATACGTGCTCCTTGCACACCTGTCAGCAACTGTCAGTATTTCCCAGTCCCATCGACCGAACAGAGCAGCCACAGCTTGCGCTGTATGCGCCCGCGCATTGTCGTGCAAAATGATGGGCGGGTTGCGCAGAAAGAGTCGCCGCTTCTTTCGCAAAGCTGGTCGCAGGTGATGCTCCAAAAATGAACAGTAATACTGTGAATTGACGGTCTGCTGTGGAGGAACGTAATGCCTTAGGACAACAAGCTGTTGCTGCTCCGTTCGGTCGATGGGGCTGGGAAGTACTGTACCGTCCACCATACTCCCTGGACATTAGCCCTTTGGTTTCATTCCGAAGATGAAGGAACCACTTCGTGGCATTCTCTTCAGAAATGTTCCAGAGGTTCGACAGGCAGTAGACCGCTCCATTCGCACCACCAACAGAACAGGCTCTGCTAACGGTATACGACGCCATCTACATCGCTGGCAACGCGTTCTACCAACGCTGCTGACTACTTTGAAGGACAGTACCAGGTGCAAACATGTATTTTGTATCGGTTGTTAATAAATAGATTCCACTATCTAACTTCCAACCCTCGTATAATCACACTGTACATTAATTTATTAAGGTCTTCATGACAAGAGCCAGACTTGATGACATGCAAACCAACTGCAATTATCACAGTTCTAATACTCACAACTGTGGAGCCTCCATATAAAACAAGCAAGACCAACTCGCACTCAACACAACATCACATTCGTCCTCCGCTCCAAACGCAACACCGCCCCTGGTCACAATGGCGTCGCCTACGGCCACCTCAAGGATTCCCTCCCCACCCCCCCCCCCCCTCCCCGTCCTTCCTGCCTTTCCTTGCTGCCCTGTACAACGTCCTCCTCTCCACTGGCTTTTACCCTGACCTGTGGAAGACTTCCTGTGTCCTGCTGTTTCCTAATCCCAACAAACCCCCCTCTGATACCTCTTCATATCGTCCCAACTGCACCTCCGTGTTCAGTAAGGTCTTCGAGACCATCCTCTCCCTCCGTACTCATTGCCACCTTAACTCACACCACCTCCTTCCCTTTACCCAGTGTGACTTCCAGCCTTCCTTCTCAGCCAGCGACCAGCTCCTTAACCTTACCAATCCTCTTTCCCTCTAACTTAACTCCCGTCGCTCCACTATCCCTTGACCTCCAGAACGCCTATGACCTTGTCTGGCATCCCAGACTCCTCCAGACATATGCTCTCCCTATCAATTTCGTCCGTCACGTTGCTTGCTTCCTCTACCACCGTCCCTCCTTTCCCTTGCAGCTTCCAGCGTCTACCCCTCCCAGATTATGAGCTTTGCCCTGATGTCTACCCCTCTACCAACTCTAACCCCACCTTCCTCCTCCCTCCTCCTCCTCAGGGCTCCCTCTCCTCCCCCTCCCGTACCCTGAGCAGCTTTCCTCCTCCTCTCCTCCTACACCCACTCCCTGTCCTGTACTCCCCTTCAGTGTCTCTGCACTCCCTCCTGCCTTGTCTTCCCTCTTCATCTCCTGCCCTGTCCGTCTCATGCCTCTTGGTGCGCCCCCTGTCTCCCCCTTTTCCTCTTCCTCCCACCCCCCCCCTCCACCCTCCCCTCTTCTTCCCTCCTCTTCAATCTCCAGTCCCTCAGCAGGTCCCCACCAGCGGTTTTTATTCTTTGTGAACGTTCCATCGTTTCCAGTAGGTTTGTTTTTTAAGTGACTCGCTCTGTGTGATTTTTATTCTGTGGCCGACTTTTGCCTTGTGTTTGACTCCTGTGATTTAAAGTGCGCAACGAATTGCCCGCTGTGTTCTTCTAACTAGATGACGACTTTTTAACTGCCCCCCCACCCCTCGTGTATGTCCCCATATTACTGTATATTTTAACTCCCATCATATCCATTTGCTGTGTTTTCATGTCCCCCTTTCATCACCCCCTTTTTTGTTAGCACTTCCCTTTCATGTATGTTGTAAAACCGTTTGGCTGAAGAGCGGTGTACTGTGCTACTGCCAGCCCTCAAATTACAGTATAGGAAAAAAACTCATACTCAAAGATATGTGAGCAACTTTGGGGTCATTCTTTATAATGCACTGCCAACTTATATAAATGTGCTGGAGAAGAAATCAGCTATTAGAGCAGAATAAAATCATTTAGTGTTGAAAAGTTTTTATCTTACAGGAATACTTGGCCCCATATACTATTGAGTTCTTTTGATTCTGTTAACTGATGTTCCATCAGTGCTGAGTTTGTCTTTGCGAGGGAATGTTTCTGATGTTGGATTTCTGTTTCCTCTGTTTCTGATGCAGTTCAATATGCCTCCTTACAGAAGGGATCTCGTGCTAGCTTAGTTATGATGTCAGCAGGTTACCGTGTGTTCATGTGTTCTTCTTTTAAGTAGTGCTATAGAGGATGGTTGGAAACAGTCTGAAAAGCTTGTAGGGGTGTTGCAGGGAAGTTGTGAGGAGGAAGAATTGTTAAGAAGAAAACTCGATACGTTGAGCCATTTCCGACTTAATTAGCGTTGAAGTTAACCAATAAGGTCATTAAAATAAGCTAAATTAAAATCCGTCTGAACAGGCCTTGGAAAGCCCAACGGTACCGATCGGTCGCCGTGTCATCCTGAGCCCATAGGCGTCACCAGCTGCGGATATGGAGCGGCATGTGGTTAGCACACCGCTCTCCCGGCCGTATGTCAGTTTACGAGACCGGAGCCGTTCGTCCCCAAACAAGTACCTCCTCAGTTTGTCTCACAAGGGCTGAGTGCACCCCACTTGCCAACAGCGCTCGGCAGACCAGATGGTCACCTATCAAAGTGCTAGCCCAGCCCGACAACGCTTAACTTCGGTGATCTGACGGGAACTGGTGTTACCACTGCGGCAAGGCCGTTGGCAATCAGGTCGTTACGAGCGCAAATTCAAGCGGTCCCCAAGATACAATTAGTGTCACTTGTTCTCATAGCATAGATGATAGCACACGAGACTACTCAGCCTTTGGCTCAGCGTGGATCTGCACTAAGGTCCCAAACCAATTTCTGTATCGTTCTCTCGTTCGGTTTTAGGAAACCAAACGAAGGACAGGTTTCGCGACATCGTCTGTGGTGGTCCGCTTGAATTTGCCTAACTGCAATCCTAAATAACGCGGAAATGGGCAACGTATCGAATTTTTTCTTAACAATTATTTCTCAGCGCAACTTACCCTACAACACCGCTACGATCTTTCCGGATTGTTACTGACGACTTTGTATAATGTGTTCATTAAGTATTGTTTTTCCAAAAGTGTTTCATAACAAAATTTCTAGACCAAATTAGATCACTGATTTACTTCTTACGAATGCAGCAACCCGAATGTGGGCTATTTATTTGTGATTTCCTTCCAGTGATTTTAAAAATGCTTCAAATGGCTGTGAGCACTATGGGACTTAACATCTATGGTCATCAGTCCCCTAGAACTTACAACTACTTAAACTTAACTAACCTAAGAACAGCACACAACACCTAGTCATCACGAGGCAGAGAAAATCCCTGACCCCGCCCGGAATCGAACCCGGGAACCCGGGCGCGGGAAGCGAGAACGCTACCGCACGACCACGAGCTGCGGACTCTTCCAGTGATGTACTACACCACGTGGCTATGCATATCTTAATGCAGTTGACTTGCATTTGAGTGAATGGGGTTTATTCCCAAACCGGCCATCCCGACTTGGGTTTTCCGTGGTTTTCGCAAATTGCTAGGGTGTATTGTGGGGTAGTTCCATTAATCAGGCCATGACCGACTTCCTGCACTAACCTCGCCTAATCGTTTACTGCTTCATGTTTTATATACGTGTATATTGATTTTGTAATGTATCTCACATGTCTCATATTGTTGTACTGAATGGTCGAAGGACGAATAAATAAAACATAACGATAATCTCATACGTTAGATAGCCTAATCTTATCCAGGTGGTACTTACAGCAGCGATAGGCTAGAGGCTTTAGCGTAATCCTCAATACTGGCCCTTGAAACGTTGTAAGGAGGGCTACATGGGATAGCTGACACGACTGATGTCTGTCTTGAAGCGTCCACCAGCTCAGGGTTTTCATCATTTGCTTGATCTTCTCCCTTGACTCAAACAAACTTGTGGTCAATGGTGTTTTCCTGCTTTGTGTACGTTACTCCTGCTCGGTATGGATCCTAAACACCAGACGAACATGAGTGATTTGTAGGCAATCCCCTTTGTAGACTCATGCAGTTTCCCAGTATCTTGTCAAATAAACTGACTCTCGCCACCTAGTTTACCTAGAACCGAGAATATGTGATGGGTTCATGCCAAATAGCCACGAAACCTACATATTTTGTGTGAGATCACTGATTCAGATGGTTCAAATGGCTCTGAGCACTATGGGACTTAATATCTGATGTCATCAGTCGCCTAGAACTTAGAACCACTTAAACCTAACCTAAAGACATCACACACATTCATGCCCGAGGCAGGATTCGAACCTGCGACCGTAGCGGTCGTACGGTTCCAGACTGAAGAGCCTAGTACCGCTCCGCGACTCCGGCCGGCCACAGATTCCAATTGTGACTTGTTCACATTGTAGTCATAAGATAGTAGCTTTTTACGTTTGTAAAGTGCACAGTTATGTATTTCTGCACGTTTAAATGTCAGATAAGATGACGATTTTTGTGCGTCTTTGAGATCTTTTAAGTATGTGACAGGATATTCGTGCAGCTTTCTTCATGTGTCACGTGAGTGCAAAACAACGGCGTCATCTGTAAAAAATTTGAGTATGTTGTACGAGCAATATAGAAACACAGTGCGTATCATGCCTATTCATTCGATTGCTGTTCTCTCGAACAGACTGCGGTTTTCTACAAATTTCACGCACGAGCGCTTCCACTAGAACAGTCAACCGTTAAAATTACCATGAAAGAGAAATCCCTTAAGTATCACTAAATATTTATGGAGCATAATTCGTTACTCAGTATACATTGCCTCTGGTAGACAAGTAGTATGACAATACATGACGATAAAGAAAAAAAATATCAGCATTGAAACCTTATAGTCATATCGAGAAACTCCGATATTCAAGAATGTTCGGGAACAGTACGACAACACGTCAGTAAGGATGAGTAAATGTACGTTTCAGTTATTTATGTTACTATCAAATACAGATTAATGAAATCCTGAGAAATGAAGAGAGTTGTTAGCAATAAAAGTTTTGCTTCAATTTAACAAAAAAATGTTCAAACGTGTGTGAATTCTTAAGGGACCAAAATGATGAGGTCATTGGTCCCTAAGCCTACACACTACTTAACCTAACTTAAACTAACTTACGCTAAGGACAACACCACACACACACACACACACACACGCTCGAGGGAGGACTCTGACCTCCGACGAGGGCAGCCGCCCGGACCGTGGCAAGACGTCTAAGACCGCGCGGCTACCCGGCGCGGCCTCAATTTTACAAAAATTTGGAAAACATTTGTGGTCATTCTTACCTCTGTGTACTCTCTGTCTGCGAAACAAAACAATTTTGAATCAGTGACAAGATTAATGGAAATGGAAGTGTTTCGAAGCATGGGAAAACAGTTTTACGCAAAACTGTACATTGTATGTAAATAAGATATAGAAAACTGCAACCAGTAGCTCGTTGCAGTTTTGTATAACTTATTTACATTCAATATACTGTCACGGTTCTAAAATATCTGTAATGGAGAAGCATGAAGTGTACATTGCCGAAATGCAGCAAATTTCCTCCTTTGCTTAACCTATAGTCAGAAACTCCTTCCTGAGAACCACAGATTTATTTCCTTGGTGCGGACGACGAAGTATCAGAATTCGGTCTCTAAATGTATCCAATACCTGTTTCTATTCAACGATATTTGCCGCAATATTTCAAACGAACTACTAAGTAAATAGAGGTGCAAGGTTATTGAGATTGATTTGTTTTGTAAAGGCCACAAAAATATCAATAGTTCGTCTTTAATTTCTTCAACGGTTATTTACTTCCAACTGTTCCTGTTGCACAATTTTCAAGGAACAGATAGATAAATAAGATACAAGACCAGCAACTCCTTTGAGGAACTAATTGTATATGGCGTATCAGAATAACGTTGACAGAAGAATTGGTTAACATGTGACACTAATTCAAAATCTCGGAAACGGCGAATTAACAGGTGACCGCGTGTGAAGACATTACAGCGCTTGCTTGAAATTAGAGAAGAGAAATAAAGAATTAAAAGTATGTTTGATAGTCGGAGTCTTTTTTTCATTGTGAAGGGGAGTTTAAGTTATATATTTTAATGCGCAGCGCCGGCCGGGGTGGCCGAGTGGTTCTAGACGCTACAGTCTGGAACCGCGAGACCGCTACGGTCGCAGGTTCGAATCTGCCTCGGGCATCTATGTGTGCGATGTCCCTAGGTTAGTTACGTTTAAGTAGTTCTAAGTTCCAGTGGACTGATGACCTCAGAAGTTAAGCCCCACAGTGCTCAGAGCCATTTACTGTGCAGCTTGGAACTGAACATGTTAGAGTTAAAGCAAAGAATAATTCTTTGACCCTATTAGATGATACAAAATATCTGGATAATGGCTGCGTCAAAAATATTCTAAAATGGAACCTTTAACTCAGTTTCTTAAACCTCAAAACATCGACATAAGACACTACAGAGAACACTCACATAGTGGTGTTACGTTTCCTAACGAGGCAGAAGCTGCACGCAGGAAATGAATAGCGTTTACTTACAGTCGCTTCGGCAGAGTGACGTATCGCTCTTCAGCCCACTTGTCCTTCGTGATAGCCGCGGTCACGTCAATAGGTTTCCCGGTACGTGCCGACTGCCTGCGTAGCAGCGGCCTTATCCAAACGGCAATTTGAGGACCCTGCAAACTACTGAGACCAGCGGCCGGCTCTCCGCTGCACTGGACGAGGAGGACGGCCGTGGCGAGTGCTGGTATGACGTCACTGGAAAGTCCGGGGAATCCCTCGCCTTGAACCGCTGCGAGGTGGACCTGTTCCCCAGTAACAGGGAACCTCCGAAACCGACCTCGGTCTGTGTTTCGCTACTCTGATACTGTCGACTTTCAGCGTTGCGGCAGCTTTGCACAAACTTGAGGTGCATCTTTTCCTGCCTAGATAGTTATTTTATTTTGAAATAAACACTTTGTTCCGTTGTTTAGCAACTAGCTAACTTGTCCCCCTTGGGCACTGTCAAGCTGCCTAGTGGTAAAAACGATAACAAATGTTGCAGTAGCTGCAAGTAAAAGCATAAGAAAATATAAAAATACACGTCTCGCTAACATACATCACAATAAAGAAAAAATGCCGCGCGGGATAGCCGCGCTGTCTGGGGGGCCTTGTCACGGTCCGCGCGGCGCCCTCCGTCGGAGGTTCGAGTCCTCCTTCGGTCATGGGCGTGCGTGTTGTCCTTAGCGTAAGTTAGTTGAAGTTAGATTTAATAGTGCGTAAGCTTAGGGACCGATGACCTCAGCAGTTTGATCCCATAAGATCTTACCACAAATTACCAAATAATAAAAATGTTTTGCTTACTGCATGTTATATTCCACTCACGAGTGTGGGTGAAAAGCAACATGTGAGTGTCCCTAATGAGAATTTCGCGCAGTCAAAGTAGGTACATCAACAATGAACGGAGTTGACACTAAAAAAAGTAAACACATCATGCGATATTACCCTCAAGTACGGTAAGGACCTACATTCGCACATGTGGAGTCTATAAGTAAAACGGAAAAAATGTAACAATTTTTCGGTTTTCTCACGGTTCTATCATGTATATTACATACCATACATTAGTGTAAGTTTGGAAATGGAAACCACATGGTATGGTCGATGATAAATTTGTATTTGTTTGTGTGTACTTTTTAATATTTAAAATAATAAGTTTCCTTTAATTTACGTCTATGGTCACAAACTTTTTGTTAACAGATTACCGGTTTCCGTCTTTAATGACCATCATCAGATCTGTTTAATAAAACAGACGATGCTGATGCTGGCGCTGATTCCGCATTTAACATTTGACGATGCCACTATGGCTGCAATACACTAGGACTTTGTTTTCATTAAACAGATCTGATGATGGTCATTAAAGACCGAAACCGGTAATCTGTTAACAAAAAGTTTGTGACCATAGACGTAAATTAAAGGAAACTTATTACATATACGGGTCACTGTTTTTTTCGCGACGATGTCGCAGCTTGTGAATTTAAAATAATTCTACTGTACCGTTTGTTTCTCAGTCCCAGTAGAACATTCTTAAACTATGACATGTTTCAATCTCCTTGGATCATTTTCATAACTATGTAATTGCGTCAGCAGCCTGTCATGTCTCTGTCAGAACCAAACATCAGAAAACATTTTTCAATCTTTGACTTTACGGTTGTGCTGTAAGCTCGCTGACGTGCGCATTCTATTTGATTTTAAGACGATTTTAAGGCAATCAACCCAATAGTGCAGAAACTTGTGAGACAACGGCCTGCTACAGCTTTTTCTCCTGCCACTTGTATCCTGTTTGCATACTGAATTTGCATACGAGACTTCCATTTACTTTCCTATTTCGTTTTTACTTGTCGACTTTTCACCTGTGTTGCGCGCTGACTATATGAGTAGTTACCCACATCTCTCTACCTTATCTAGCATCTCATTCCTGTAGTAATTTTTCCCTTATGTGCATCTGGTCTTGTACAGGGGGACTCGTTTTCCCTGGGGCGAAAACTTCCGCATGCTCTGGAAGAGCTGACGGCCATTCAGAAGGCAGGTCCCATGTTGGCGGATCACACGGATAGTTGGGCGAGTCTTGCGGGGAGGCGTTGTGCTTCACGGAGAGATTTAGTACTGAAATTTCGAGGGAGCATTGTTGGGTAAGAGTCGGACAACATATTACTTCCCCCCACATACGCCTCGCATAATGAGCATGAGGAGAAAATTCAAGAAATTAAAGCCAAAACTGAAGCTTACCGGCAATCATTCTTCTCACGCAGTATTCCCGAGTGGTAGAGAGTTGGAGGGCTCAGTAGTGCAAAAGGTACTCTCCGCCACACACCATTAGTTGGCGTGGGGGAAGGGGAGTATGAGGTACATAAAGATATAGATTAGCCTCTTGGTTCAGCTTCTACGAACAATTAGCGGCGAATCGGAACACTGGTGTCCTCAGTAGCGAAACGGAAAAAGGCTGGTGGAAGAACTGAGAACTCTGCTTGTTAATAAAGTTTAGGGGGAAACCTCATGTGTCCACTTGCCGTTGCCTTGCTATGTGTGGTCTCAAGCAAAATATATGGCCACTCGTTTTGAACTGAAAATTGCCAAACTTTCTTTCCCTTTCTCGTCGCTGAGCGGTTCTAGGCGCTTCAGTCTGGAACTGCGCGACCGCTACGGTCGCAGGTTCCAATCCTGCCTCGGGCATGGGTGTGTGATGTCCATAGGTTAGTTAGGTTTAAGTACTTCTAAGTTCTAGGGGACTGATGACCTCAGATGTTATGTCCCATAGTGCTCAGAGCCATTTGAACCATTTTTTTGAATAACTTTCCCGCAGGAATGCCATGCGAAACCCAACAAAGTTTCCAGAAGTGCTGTTAAACATTTCTGGATGTGGGAACGGTGCGACACCCATTCCCTGCTCCCATATATACGTATCCTATTGGTGGACACATCTTTAAATCCATGGCGAGGCTAGTGAACGGACTTCCACATCCCCGATTGGAAGAACACTGAAGCCCTTTCTGCGACTGACAAGAAAAGACTATGACAGGTGCCTTTCCGAGGTCTGAAGCAAGGCTACGGCTATGACAACTCAGTCAGGCATTCATATTCTGATTTGAGTTGCTGCTTGGTGATTCATACGTTGTTTCTTGACTTCAGTCTCCTGCCAAGACTGCGAAGCTTCACTTTGGAACTTACTCTCATCTGCGACAAGTAATCAGGCAGATGACGACATCCGCGATTAGCAGTCACATCACATCAGCTCAGACCAGCAGCAATTAGCAGCGGCTGCAGTTCGGCGCACCGTGACTTTCCGCAGCCGCCTCAGTGATAGTCATGGCAAGACTCCATTTACAATGGGGATTTCCGCCTTTGGATATCACGATACAGTGAGAAGAGAGGAGTTCATTCCCGGTTTCTATTCTTAGCGTTCATAGGCCGGTCTACGTGCCTAATGCACTAATGTTCATATTTCTCTGCAATCTAAACCTTGTTTTGAAGAGGATTTTTTTCTGTGAGCTGTCATATTTTGTTTCGTTATCGAGTTAACTCATCAGAGCTCACCCACCTAGTGGTGTTTCTTTCGATTCTTCCTTTATTAATTGATCTGTTGTGTGTTCTGTTCGGATTTATACCCCTCTTTGTGTAAGTATATAGTTTTGCAATCACAGTTGAAAAAGTAATTTGTGTCCTTTATGTGTCTAGGCACCAGCTTAGTCATAATTGTCTAGCATAATGCTGGTGGTGACAGTGACAAGCATTCATTTTCCCGTTGCAAAACTTTTCGCTAAGTTACCAGATGGAATAAAATATCTGACAGGCAGCAGTAATAGTTTTAAAAATAAATTGAAATCATACCTCCTTGACAAACCCTTGTACACCATAGATGAATTATTGAATAGGAATAAATAAATCGGCAAGTACAATATATGCATTTTGTGCCATTTAAGGGAATTTGGTAGGTAATAAAAATTTTAATCCTAAAAAAAAGAACCTTGACTCATGTGCATTTCTTGTGCACTTCACACATTCCACATCACAAAAATTATTGTGAGATTCATCAATGAAACATGTAACTAACTATTTAACTCCACCTAATTTGCAACATTCTTCTGTGGCATCCACATATCAAAGGCTTCGATTCTCTTCTCTTTCCTCAATTACCATATTGATAATTCTGTGATCTATCAGGATATGTAAATTTTTCCTTTAAAAATGCTGCTCTATTTTTGTGGGAATATATACTATAAACTGATCCCCTCTTTTAACCATATTCTTCTCTTTCTTCTTTTCCAAATTCGATTCAATACATCTTCATTAGTTATCCCACATACAATCTTTAGCGCTGTCTGTAGCAGCACATTTCAGTTTGCCATTCTCTTCGTATCTATACTGGTTATCGTCCACATTTTAGCGCCACATAAAGTTCCACTCCAGACAAATATTTAAAACGGTAAAAAAGCGCCACATAAAGTTATACTTCAGACAAATATTTAAAAAGGTAAAAAAGATAAAGTTCGGCGCACAGCCTGTGACCATGCCACTGACCTGACTGCAGGCAGTGCTGTCTTTTTTCGTCGTAGCACTAGGAGTGGAGTGTGGAGTGGGGCGGGCCCATCGCTCCAGGCGCCTTTTACCCTCAAGCAGGAATCATTTGACAACAGGCAGAGTGAATTTGGGGCTGTCCTGGAACGACTGGAACGAGGAAAGTGACCCTCTCACATCTGGGGGTGAACCCGGAACCTCCTGAATCTGAGTCTGAGCTCTACCCGACAGATCACCATGATCACAACAAGTACTTACAGAAAATAATTACCAGTTCTTTTTGTTGTTAACGTGTCTATCGCTTTCAGTAAGGCTTTTCCTGCTATTCCCACTCTGCATCTTATATCCACTTTACTTAAGCTATCGTCAGATATTTTTCCGTTCCAATACAAAAACTCATCTACTGATTTTACCGTCTCATTTCATAATCTATTTCACTGGGAATCATATGCTCTAATTCGAATACCCTTCATTACCCTTGTTTTTGCTTATATTAGTCATCTTAGAAGCTCCTTCCAAGACACTCTTCTTTCCATCTAAGTGACCTTACAAGTTCTTTGCCTTCTCTGACAGAAATACAGCATCATCCCAAAATAAAGTTTTTATTTCGTCTGCCTGAACTTTAAATCCTTTTCCACATTTCATCTTCTCTTCCTTTAATATTTACTCTGTACTGAAACTGGATAATGTGGGAAATAGCAACAATCTCTCGTCACAGCTTTTTCAAATACCACCTCCACGTAATGTCCTTCGATAGAAATCATGACATTTAAAATTAAATGGAATGTAAATCCAGATGTAATAGAAAAACAAAAGGTTTGTATTTAAAAATTGGTTTTGCTGCGATTACCTACTTTACTCTCTCGTAAAATTTATGCCACGATGAACAAGAACGCTTCAGCTATACGATAAATCTTTATTTATGATCCAGGTAGTTTCACGGCGTTAGAGACACATCTTCAGGAATAGATGCGTGTACAGACAAGAGCAAAACGAACAAAGATCCTCTTTCGGTTAAAATATAGTTGAACTGTACACGATACTACATACACAGGTCGGCCAGAACATTATAATCCTTCTAGGCGAAGAATGACGGTTAGTCAGACACACGCACGATGCACGTCACATCAGAGAGCATGCTGTCTATATGTATAATGGGGAAGCGTGCGATCTGTCTGAGTTTGACCGAGAGCAGATTGTGATGTCCCTGAAGCAAATTGTGATGTCTTCACGACATGCCCGGTGTTCGAGGAGTTCTGCGGAGAGTACGCACAAACGTCGTGGGATTAGGCAGCCATCCCTCATGACAGATGTCGGACGTGTGTACTGGACAGACTGGTAGAACAGGACAGGTGGAGAACTGCGATGAAACGAACATCAGACATTAATACTGGGCAGAGTGCAAGTGCACTGAATACTCTTAACGATGGGCTTCCGCAGCCGACTCCCCATGCATGTGCCAATGTTAACATCACGACATCGTCAACTAGGACCGAAATGGACGTGATGATCGGCACTGGACGTTGGCGCAGAATCAGAGCATGGTATGATGAATCCCGGTACTTTTTCATCATGCCCATGGGAGAACGCGGATCCGTCGTCTTCCAGGGGAACAGGTCCTTGACATGTGTACTGTGGGACAGAGACAAGCTGGTGGTTTCTCCATTTTTCTGTGGGGAACATACGTGGGCGTCCATGGATCCAGTGGAGCTCGTGCAAGGCACCACTACGGCCAATGAGTATCGTATATTGGTTGCGGATCATGTACACCCATTCATGACGATCATGTTTCCCTCAAGCAGTAGCATTTTTCAGTAAGATAAAGCGCCGTGTCAAAAGACCAGGAGTGTGATGGAGTGGTTCGTGGAACACAGTGGCGAGTTACAATTGACGTGATGGTCCCGCAGCTTGCCAGACCTGAACCCGATCGAACACATCTGGGATGTGAGTGAACGTGACGTCACAGCTCATTTTCCCCCCTCCCCGTAATTTACGGGAGTTAGGTGACTTGTGTGTGCAGAAGTGGTGCCAACTCTCCAAAGCTCAAAAGTCTCTTTACCTTCCATGACGTGTCACTTCTGTTACTTGTGCCAAATGTGGGCATATCGGCTATTAAGTAGGTGATCATAATATTCTGGCTGATCAGAGTAGGGAAAATTGTGTACTTATATTTATTTCAAATTTATTACACACGATAACCAGTATGTGACTGAATATTCTTTGTCCAATTGTGATACAAATGTTCAACAGTCAAGAGGTCAGTAGTTCAATTTAAAATAGGGCAATGGCAGAGAACATAATTTTGGTTCAAATGGCTCTGAGCACTATGGGACTTAACTTCTGAGGTCATGAGTCCCCTAGAACTTAGAACTACTTAAACCTAACTAACCTAAGGACATCACACACAGCCATGCCTGAGGCAGGATTCGAACCTGCGACTGTAGCGATTGCGCGGTCCTAGACTGTAGCGCCTAGAAGAGCTCGGCCACCCCGGCCGGCAGATAATTTTGGTATAGGATATCAAGAATAAGAATGAAATGTGTAAGCCAGGTGAATGTAAAAGATCAAATAAATTGTGTAGGTAGAGAAAGCTACGTTCACACTGGCAAGGCAAAATAAATCTTGTGTAACTGTGTGATTGAACGATAGGTAACGAAGGACACGTTTAGATAAAATGGTGCTTACAAAATAGACCATCCAGCTGAAAGAAAGACTTATGCAAGGTATAACGCGAGGAACTTGATCCTGATACAGGAAACCTGGAATAAGGATGCAAGCGGTAAACCAGATGCACCCTAAAACCATAAAGCAAATCATGTGTAAGTGATGAAACGTAATGTGAAATAAATCTCATAAAGCAGAGCCTGTATGACTGTACAACAGGTAACGGAAGTCTAGTCTAGATAAAATTTTGCTTACGAAATATGTCACCATGTAGATAGGAGGAGGACTGCACAAAAGGAAAAAAATCTTATATAGACGTGCCAAAGGCGTAATATCGTCGTGACAAGATGAGGTCCGCAGTAACCACCTGGAGGAACTGAGCTTGCAATAATTTGTGGATAAATGGGAGAACTAACAAATGCTTCTCTTCCCGCTGGCGTCTCTTGGCCTACACGCTGGTCGCATTCAAAGTGCTCGCTCTCCTGCAGTTTAAGGAATATTTTAATTATGTTTTTTCTGTCGTTATCGCTAGCTGGCTGCACATCGCAAACGGAGAGACAGCGGCGCGAACTGACGCCTGGCGACCCCGCGGAGAGTTAAGTAATTCTGGCCAGCCCCGCAAAGGAACCGCCGGGTCAGCAGTTCAACAGGCGATAAGTTCCCGTGACTGCGCCGCTGGCGGATAGCGCAGCCAGCGGCGCCTACTCTCCTACGCTAATTTTCGCGCCAGGAACGCTCAAAAAACAAACAGAATCCGAGACACAGTTGCGTGGTTACCCACTGCTTGGCTACGCACAGTTGGCTCGCAGAGAGCCTGTGTAGACAGCTTGACCAACCCTCCGGAGCCCGCCGTGTTTTCAACACACTTGGCGTGAGAAGTACCATTAGTGTCGCAAGCAGAAATGCAGTCACCCGTCTACAATAGTAAGACGATGAGTCTGCTGTTCTAATGTGTTATGTGATGACAAAGTAATGTTAATGCCACTCCCACATTGATGAGCCATAAGCTATTGTCACTGTCTATCACGAGAGTCAGTACTGCCTGGCGAGATTGCAGGCTCATGACGTGGTAAGGAGGTGGTAGTAGTAGTAGTAGTAGTAGTAGTAGTAGTAGGAGGAGGAGGAGGAGGAGGAGTAGTGGTAGAAGCGTGTCGTAGCAGTCGTAGAAGTAGAGCCATACGTCTGTGCATCACTTTTACAAGCATACTGGACATGCCCTGTTACTGCAAAGTAAAACCAGCAAAAATAAAGTAGTCCATTTGTACAGATTTGTGGTGTGCGTACTGTAAGGCCTTCGGTACACACACCATCAGATTATTTGACTTGTCGCTCTAACGAAATAGGCGAATGTCAGCATTATGTCTCGTGGTCTTATCGTGACGTGTTTATCTTCTGCCGTTAGGTCAGACGATAGAAATGCCACTTGCACGCTTAGAGTAGCAGATTGACGGTGACCAATTTTCACACACATTTATTAAAAAATAAAAAGGCATAGATATAACGTAACTTGATTATGGATGCTGTTTACAATTGACGATCTGAAATTCCCTTGGTCTTGGTACATTAATCTTATTCTCACATATCTCTGATACATATCTCTTCATGGCTATGTACAGGAATATGATAATCTTATTAGGTACAGACTGAAACTTGACTACAGACTAATGCAGACTGACAAATCGGCGGTCTGTACACTTGTTATAATACCTCGCGCGTTCATGTATCACTGCGCGAGTGTGATCCGCGAGGAGAAAAGGTTCTACGTTAGCAGCAATCTCATTGGCTGCATTACATATTAATATGCGGATCGACAGAAGCAGATGTTGGTCCGTCTCTAAGACAGCGCCATCTCGTAGTTCGGAGACGGAGGAGCGCTGCGCCTGCGCTGTTGTGCTTAGCGGGGCGCGCTCTAATGGGAAAGTTGTGTACGCGCTGACTACGCGGAACTATGTACACAGCAAGATTGAAACATGGGACTTAGGGAAGGCAGGATTTGGTGTGGACGGGGGCCTTACTCAGTTACCGTTGGTTGCTCAGTTCTTTTTTTAAATCATGCGCACTTTATTTGTAACCAGTTACATATAAGGTTGACAATAAGGAACAATTATCAAATTTCACTGTTAAGACAATATCTAATTTAAAATTCTTTAGACAAATTGCATTCATGGCTGAAGGCCTTATTGACAAGAGATTCAAATTATTTGTCGGCTGAAGGCCCCAATAGTAATAACTCAAAAAAACAATTTGACAGCTGAAGGCCTAGATAGCAAATTCTTACTAAAATATTATAAAAAACGGGACAATCATATTAAGAAACAATATCTAATTAAACATTCTTAAGACAAATTGCTTTCACAGCTGATGGACTTTTTGGCAATCATCACAGTCTGACCAAATCAAGAGAGAAGTGGACCTCAGACAGTGCTCCAAGGATCGACCTGGGGAAGTCGCTCAACTTCGTAAACGATGAGACAGGCAGCCAAGAGTTGTATTCACTTAACAGGATGGCAACTCAAACTAGTGACAGTTTAAACGCCGGCCAACACTCTCGCAACGTCTACCTAATGTCTGATAACCAACACAATGATGGAATAACCCAGGCAAGGTCGAACCAGCGGACAGCACTGCATCTTCTGAATCCGGTGTTTAGAACATCCAGAACCAGAAGGACCCACTACGACCAAAGTAGTACAAAAGAAACAAATATCTGAACCACAATCAAGGAGGATGTCGAACTACATGCCTTACCGGACAGCAGCGGCAAGGCGAGGAAAGGTACACTGCCGCAAATGTATGGTAAACTTCAGGGCAGGTAACTGGGGCGTTAGCGGCCGCTAGGCAGAAAAATACCGCTGGTTAAACTTCATCAGTAAATACAAGGAATTTAATGATTAATAATAAAAGGTGGAGGATGGCTAATTAATTTCGCCAACTCCAAGCACGCCAATCGTTGGTCTTCATCTCAGTGACCCTGCGAGCAGCAGTGCGTGAGCAAACGGCGTGATCTCAAAATAGTGGAGGTTTTGTAACACCATAGCTTTAATGCTGTGCTGATTTATTTTGCTTTTGTTTCATTTAATGTTACATTGCTGTGCTTCTGTAAATGTGTTTGTTTGAATGGGTAACACAAAACTGTATACTCCTTTCATTGTTAAAACTTTGGTGTCATGATTTGATTGTATGCTGTGTAGCATATCTCTCGTTTAAATGCTTTGTCCCATTTGGAGGGAACAAAACTTACTGTATATAATTGTAATTTTGTGTGAATAATTTTTTGTAGAAATGTCAATATGTGCAAATGTTCTGTTTTGTTTCAAATGATTGTTTACTGTT
The DNA here is from genome assembly GCF_021461395.2 of Schistocerca americana. NCBI lineage: Eukaryota > Metazoa > Arthropoda > Insecta > Orthoptera > Acrididae > Schistocerca > Schistocerca americana. Next base: position 318,063,554 of record NC_060121.1, on the reverse strand, counting down.
ATGTAAACTGCTGATCCTCACTTAGGAATCTTAGTAATTTTATGTATAAAAGGTGTAGTGGTTCCCCTCGGGAACGGAACTGTGTAGCGCGCGCAAATTGTGGTTGGCCTAGGTGGAAAAGGTGGAACTGATAACCAGTCGGAGACGAGCCACCAGTCGGAGATGAGCTACGAGTCCATGCACTGCCATGTAAGGGATGCATATTGTGCTGATTCCGGGAGAGGCTTTTCCTGCTTCTTTCTAAGGCCTCGGATGGATGGATAAATAGCAGGAACTATTTTGGAATTTGTATCTGTCGTCGCCACCAAGAAATGACAGAGTCCAGCAATTCAGTCTGCGAATCCACCTACCAACATGCAGTTGCCACCACGTTGCGCAATCACTGTAACGTAATACTATAATGATGTGCAGTGAAGGATCAGCTTAATGGAGGTGTTATTGTGCTCAAATATAAGGTAATTTATATCTGAATTTATGTACCAACCTTGATTTTTCTCCTCATCATGACACCTCTCAGGTTCCTTTCCGTTTGAACTAAAGTAATCACCGAGTGTCCCTACTGAAAGAACTTTTATGACCAATGTTATGCTAATTAATGCCCCTTGAACTTAGTAAAAAGAAAGTTAAAGTTAATATGGCAAGAGAGTGAGTTAAAGTAAATGTTGTTTGCTGAAAATAACTTTCCTATTAAAACTGCTTATTAAAGTGCTGTTGCCAACTGCAAAATTAAAAGTTCTTAAGACTGAGGCTTCTAAAATTTTGCTTAGCTAATGATCACCTTGATATCTGTAGTAAATTCTAAAAGGTGAGTCAGTTTCTTGCAATTTTGTTAACATTGTGTTTCGATGTAGTAAAAGTGAGAAAGCTGCAATTGTGAAACGTTATACACTCTTGTTTGCTAAGCGTTTGTCTCTCTTGTGTGCATATTAACAGTATAAAGACCACTCAGTTTGCGTAAGCCCTGAAAGTGATAGTGTTTTTCTGTACCTGTTATAATTTTGCAATTAGTTTGTGCTGCTCCAACTGTTAGTTTCACCCTTACCGTAAACATATGAGCGTGTCAGAGTTCATTGCACTCGCTTGTGGCCGAGTATAGATTGTGTTTATCCGTTAAAATTACTAATAACTATTTTCTTCAACGAGAATGTTAATCATTCTTTTGCCTAGTTAGGCTGGCGACCGTTTTCCATTATCAGTTAAACAGTGCAGATAGGCAAAATTTTGTTTGTTACTGTTCAAACATTTACGTAATTCTGACTTTCATTTCCGATAAGCCACTTCTGTTAGGTACAACACGGTCAACATAACAAAATTCCTCTCAGAGGGTAACACTGCTCTGTCATTTTATACCATAGTTGCTTTAACAAGATAGTGTTATTTCACGACTTGCTTCCAACTTTAAGGTTATGGTATAACAGTAGCAGACGGGAGTGTTATACGTGGCTTTTCCGTGACAGGACTATTTGTTCTGTTGGGGCATACTACGTAATAAACCAAACTTGGTATTTCATAGTATTAGCTACGTAAATACGCTGTTGTAGTGTTATAGTTTCACTATTGGGTTAATGTTCACTCAACTCAAACGTCCTGGGTCTGGTGGAGAACGAAGTTGACGCCCTCGCAACTACAACCCCTCGATCTGGCAGTGCCTGCGTGCCGCCAGTGGTCCCAGCATGTCCTCACGCTGTAGAATCTCACTGCCGCTCCATTCCAACCGAACTACCAGACGCATTCCGACCTGGAAAATACTTGATGTCTGTCCAGAGATAGTACCACTGTATTAGATATCGTTAACCGTTGCTGCTGCCACTTGTGGACAGACAACGCTAGCAAAGCTCATGGCACCAGTAAACAGAAGAAGGATACGAGACAGCACTATCCCTATTACACGATGACAACCTACCAACAGCGCCAACACTAGTCACAACACAGCTCACAGATATTTACATACTTACGGGTCTAGTTGGACAAGGATGGGGCAGGTAGTCAGCCGTGACCTTAAAGTAGGAAACACCCTGGCATTTCCCTTAAATAATTTAGAGAACCCACGGGAAACCTAAATCAGAATGGCCAGATTAAAATCGGAGCTTCCACGCTCCCGTATACGAAGTCTGTTTAAAACAGTGATACCTCATTCGGTTTATCCATAGTGTAAAATACTGTTTTGCCCAGTTGTTTGGTAATGTAATATGTTAGTGGCACACTGTTCATTCATTTCTCTTCCGAGCCGCTATACACACACACAATACACACATCCCTGAGTATGCGTCTCGGTCCAGCACACAGTTTTAACCTGCCACGAAGTTGTATGCATACATAGTTTCTTAATGTAACTCTGCACACACTACTTGCTGGTGTCAGGACCGTAGAGGATATGTTTGGTTTCCATTTTGTGTGCTGCGATTTCCCTTTTGCTAACCTGAAAAACTGAGTCAACACTCCTCTGTACTGAGTGAGATACTGAGTCACAAAGAGCATAAGGTGTTAGTAACATACGTTGCATAGCACCGGCAGTAAGCTTTTACAGAAAAGGAGAAAAAGGGGAAAAACGTCGTGTGAAAGTTTTATGTCAAACGACCAATGTTTTATTATGAGTCATTATTTATTTATTTATTTTACGTTTTAACCAAATCCTTATTCTGTGTTTCTTAAGTAATCCTTCGATGTATATAATTTACATTCCTAATATCGTGTCGGACCTCCTTTTCCCTGGCATAGTGCACCAGCTCGACGTGGGAGCAAGTCATTGGAAATCCTGAGTCATGCAGCCTCTATAGCCGTTCATAATTGCGGAAGTATTGCTGATGTAGGATTTTGTGCATAAATTATGTCCCATAAATGTTCGATGAAATCCATGCCAGCGATCTTGGTGGCCAGACCGTTCACTCGAGCTGTTCAGAATGTTTTTCAAACACAATCGGAAACAATTCTGCACCGGTGACGTGGGGCACTGACATTAATAAAAATTCCATCGTTGTTTGGGAAGATGACGTCCATGAACGGCCGCAAGTGGTCTCCAAGTAGCCGAACATCCAGAGAAGCCATGCCATTCCATTTAAACACAGTCCACACAATTATGGAGCCGCCACCAATTTGCACTGTGCCTTGTCAACAGATAGGGTCCATGGCTTTGTGGGCTACGCGCCACACTCGAACCCTACCATCGGCTCTTACCAACTGAAATCTGGTCTCATCTAACCAGGTTACGATTTTCCGATCGTCTAGGGTGCTGCAGGCAATGTTGTGCTGTCAGCGATGGCACGCACGTCGGTCGTCTGCTGCCATAGTCCATTAACGCCAGATTTTGCCGCACTGTCCTAACGCAAACGTTCGTCGTACGTCCCACATTGATTTCTATGGTTATTTCAGGCTGTGTTACTTGTCTGTCAGCACTGATACAGGGTGTCCAGAAAAGGACTCCCTGATTTCAGAATGAAATATCTCGAAAACAAAGATCGATAGGGGAATGCAGTAAACGGTATGTTTATTGTGAAAGCTGTAAGAAGTTTATACAGCAGTTTGAAATAATAGTTACAAAAGCTGCTAACAGATGGCGCTGCAATCGCCATGCGTAATGCCTAGTATAAATAGAGATCCGAAGCCCAGAGCGATCAGTTCCACTATTGAAACGTGAAAGGAGGTTAGCGTACCGAAGGAAGAGATTAAAACCATGTACTCCATTGAACAACGCGTTTTTTTGGTGCTAGAGTACCACAGGTTAGAAGAGAGTCCTACGGCAATAAGGCGAAGTTTTCAAGCACGATTTAACGTTCCAAAAGGACCCGATGCGAAAACCATTCGTACGCTCTTCGCAAAATTTCAACGAACAGGCAGCGTAACTGATGATCTAGTGGGGCATGTTGGCCGCAAGCAAACCGCAGATACGCCTAAAAGTTTCGCCACAATTTCTGGAATTATTCAGCGAAATCCAGTGTCATCCGTCCGTAGAATTGCATCTGAGACTGGTTTGAAGCGTTCCAGCACACAGAAAATACTGAGAAAGAGCCTACACATGTTTCCATTCAAAATTCAAACGCACCAGGCCATACCCGTACGAGCTGTGCAACAAAGGGTTGCCTTTGCTAATCAGATGCTCACAATGTTTGATAGTGAAGGATTTGATGTTGGCTGCATCTGGTTTTCAGATGAAGCACACTTCCACCTGAATGGATACGTGAATAAGCAGAATTGGCGATTTTGGGGTTCCGAAAAGCCATATTGGTGTGAAGCGAACCCCTATATTCTCCTAAAGTTACTGCGTGGGCCGCAGTATGCAGCAGAAGCATTATTGGCCATTTTTTCATTCGAGAAACGGTCACTGGTGCACGTTACGTTGCAATTTTGGAACAATTTGTCGTCACACAGCAAGCGTTAGATGATCGACCAGGTACTGAATGGTTTATGCAAGATGAAGCCCGACCACATCGGACCGAACAAGTGTTTCGCTTTCTTGAGGAATACTTCGGGAATCGAGTCATTGCTTTGGAATATCCCAAATTTACTGGTGCAGGCATGGATTGGCCTCCATATTCGCCTGATTTGACTCCCTGTGACTTTGTTTTGTGGGGCACAGTGAAAGACATGGTCTACCCGAGGCATCCCGCCACGCTGGACGAGCTTGAATCAGCGATCTCTGTGGCATGTGAATCCATTTCGGTTGAGACACTACGAAATGTGATGGCGAATTTCATTCTTCGTTTGCACCACCTCTGTAGTGCCAATGGTGAACATTTTGAAAACATTGTGATGTGATTGTTTGCAAAGATTGTTTTCATACGATTATTTCACTTATGTATGCTGATATGAACTGTACAGCGTACAGCGCCATCTGTTAGCAACTTTTGTAACTATTATTTCAAACTGCTGTATAAACGTCTTACAGCTTTCACAATAAACATACCGTTTACTGCATTCCTCTATCGATCTTTGCTTTCGAGATATTTAATTTTGAAATCAGGAAGCCCTTTTCTGGACACCCTGTAACTGTACGCAAACGCAACTGCTCTCGGTCGTTAAGTGAAGGCCACTACGTTGCCTATTTGATTACCGACGACAACAAGAACACTTTCTTGTAAGCTGCTACCGAGTCAAGTAACTCTCTGCTACAGACACGCCTTACTGGTTAACAGTGCAACAAATCTCATAATACGTCAAGCCACCAATAGGTATAGATACGGGGAGAGAGAACACAAATATCGGTAAAAGCCAACAGACTTTGAGTTTGACCCACACTGACCGCGGCACGAATCACGAGGACTTAAGGTCACAGGATGTACGGATGTGCTCTTGTTATTTGGAATCCTCCTTTGTACCAACTCGCTCAGATTGGCACGACCCAAAAACGCTCGTTGACCGTCATTCCAACGGCTAAAATCCTTGATCAAGTTTACTGTCAAGAACAATTAAAGAAGAGACGGTCTGTAATGTTAAAGAAGAAAATGCGTGGTGTATTTAACCGTTATCTACATGGTAAATTTTCCATCTCTGCGAGACACAGCATCGAGACAAAGCTACCATTTCCCCAACACCGCAATGACGATGTGATAACAAGAGGCGTATTGGAAAAATCGACAAGGAAGCACGAAAGTTGTGAGTTTCAGACCGAACAAATCGCTGCCTTACTGACGACGGTCCAACAACTACTGGCTGCACAAGCTGCGTCGGCCGCACAACCCCAACTGACCAACCAACCTGCCCAACAAGAGCTGCCGACCAGTATACCAACGTTCCGGTAACTTAAGGAACCAGAAGAGAAATGCATTGAATACTTGACTCCGTTCCAAGCACACTGTCAAATTCATCGTGTTCAAGATACTGTAAAGTTACAATACTTACTTTCGATTACGGCGTCCCCAGTGTTCAGGTTAAAGTACTCTGATGCACCACTTCCCCAAGTATTGCACATCTTACAAGGGAATCTCCCCATCGCATCCCCCTCAGATTTAGTTATAAGTTGGCACAGTGGATAGGCCTTGATAAACTGAACACAGATCAATTGAGAAAACAGGAAGAAGTTATGTGAAACTGTGAAAAAATAAGCAAAATATACAAACTGAGTAGTCCATGGGCAACATATGCAACATCATGCACAATGTGAGCTCAGGAGCACTGTGGTCCCGTGGTAGCGTGAGCAGCTCCAGATCGAGAGGTCCTTGGTTGAAGTCTTCCCTGGGGTGAAAATTTTACTTTCTTTATTTTTGCATAGTTATTATCTGTCCGTTTGTTCATTAACGTCTCTGTTCGCTGTAATAAGTTTAGTGTCTGTGTTTTGCGACCGCATCGCAAAACCGTGCGATTAGTAGACGAAAGGACGTGCCTCTCCAATGGGAACCGAAAACATTTGATCGCAAGGTCATAGGTCAACCGATTCCTCCACAGGAAAACACATCTGATATATTCTGTACGACACTGGTGACGGCATTTGCGTCACGTGACAGGAGTATGTTGTTGACCCACCTACACTTGGCGATTCTTCTACCTTGTCCGATTTAGGTTCTCTTGTGGATGTGATAATCACTCCCAAAAAAGTGTTGAAAACATAAGAGTTTGTGACATAAACTGAAAATAAAAAAATAAAAATTTTCACTCAATAGAAGATCTGAACCAAGGATCTTTCGTTCCGCAGTTGCTAACGTTACCACGAGACCATGGCGCTCCTACGAGCCTATTGTCCTTGATGTTGCATATGTTCCCATGAATTACTCAGTTTGTATATTTTGCTTCTTTTTTCACAGTTCCACACAACTTTTTCCTGTTTTCTCAATTGATCTGTGTTCAGTTTTTCAAGGCCTTTCCACTGTGCCAACTTATAACTAAATCTGAGGGGGGTGCGATGGGGAGGTTCCCTTGTTAGAGCAATATAATTCGTTTGCTATAACGGCCGATAAGTTTGACCACGCCGCGATTTGTCGGGTCGAGTCGCCCCTTGTTAGCGAGCGCCCGAAGCAGCCACAACGACGAGCACGTACACAGCCACGCGGACAGCCACGTAGACATGAAAACAAGCCTAAGAATTTATTCAAGTCTTGCCCAAGATGTTTTTCTCGCCATAAAAGACAGGATTGCCCATCATGTAACGCAACGTGTTACTCAGCGGGGAAAAAGGCCATGTCCAAGCAGTTTGTTTACAACGGCACAAAACGCCGATTTCGCCTGCTCCCAGAAAAAAAACAGGCTCGTGCACATGCAGTGAAAGCTGTGTTTTCAAAACCTACCGCAGGTTCTGACAAAGGTAAGATTAAGTTTTTGCCTCTTTCTCGCCCTAGTGCTGTGCAACGACGTTCTAACAAACTATTTGCCTCATTACGAATTACTGGTCGTTGTGTGAACTTTTAGTTAGACACAGGTGCCTGAGTTACTTTGCTTAATTGTGTCACGTTCGAACAGTTAGGCTCATCATGCCTTTCTAAATCTAGCAAGCACCTCACTTCTTACAGCTGACTGGAAGTTCCAGTGTTTGGGCAGTGTAGTTTACCCGCCACTTACAAATTGCACACTAGAACAGTGACTTTTACTGTGTCGAAATCAAGAGACAGTGAGAACATATTCCGATTAGATGCCTTTGATTTGTTCGGACTTAGCATTCAAGACAATGTACTTCCAGTGCCTGCTTTTGAGCCAAAAGACTGTGTAACTACTTTGCTTAAAGAATTTCCTGGACTATTTTCAGAGAGAATGGGAAAAGCTAATAACTTTGTAGCGCATGTTACGTTTGAAAACAATGCACAGCCTAAGTTTATCCGGGCCCGCCCCATTCCAATTGCTCTAAGACACAAAGTAGCCAGTGAATTGAAAGAATTTCAAGATAATGGTGTAATTGCTCCCATTCAAGATAGTCAATGGACAAATCCACTCGCTTTTGTTGCCTGGGCTTTCTGGTCGCACTTGCATTTGTCTTGACTTCAAATCCACAGTCATCCCACAGACAGTAGTTGACACTTATTCGATTCCTCGCCCAGAGGAACTCATGGACAGGCTTGACTCTGGCCGTTTCTTTTCTAAGATAGATTTGCGTGATACCTATTTGCAGATTCCATTGGATGAAGAATCACAGAAAGCGTTTGTTGTAAATACACACTTAGGACTATTCAAGTATTTGCGTTTTGCCTGCGGCAGTCCTTCCGCACCCGTCATTTTTCAACGTTACTGGGAACAGCTGGCCGCAAAAGTGCCACTTTTTTTTTTTTTTTTTTTTTTTTCAAATTACCTTGATGATATTATCGTCTCAGGTCGTACACCGGAGGAACACGTTCCCAATTTGCGCACTCTTTTTCGAGTGTTGTCAGAAGCAGGACTCAAGTGTCGTCTCGAAAAATATGACTTTTTTCTAACTGAACTACAGTACTTAGGTTATGTGATAAACAGTCAGGGTGCGCACCTCCTCCAATCTCATTTGCTTGCAATCCTGAGCAGCCTGTTCCACGCACGTTATATGAACTGCAGCCAGTACTAGGCAAGACGACATACTAAATTCGTTTCATTCCGAACGCTTCACAGATCGCGGCTCCATTGCATCGGAAAAGGGTGCCTTTCGTGTGCATCAGAGGGTGTCTAGACGCAATTCACAGACTCAAAATGCCTTGATCAGGGACTGATGTTTAGTACATTTTGATCTCGCCAAAAGATTGATTTTGCAAGCAGACGCTTCTTCTTACGGAATCGGCGCTGTGCTTTCGCATGGAATTGGTGCACAAGACAGACCTAATGCTTTTGCCTCAAAGTGGTTAACTCAAACTCGGTGCAGCTATTCTCAAATAGAAAAAGACGTTCTCGCTATTGTGAATGGTATGACCAAATTCCATCACTATTTGTGTGGTCGCAAGTTCTTTTTAGTGGCAGATCACAAGCCTTTGCAGTCCTCGTTTCATCCGTCAAAGCCGGTTCCTACACGTACTTCTCAAAAATTGAGAAGTAAGGCTTTGTTACTTTCGCAGTATCAGTACGAAATTGCGTGCAGACCTACGGCAAACCATGGCAATGCAGACGCCCTGTCTCGGCTCCTGGTTGGCCCAGTCTCTGATTTTGATGCATCTGCCGCATCTTGTTGCCAAATCGATGCGCAGGACTCTGAATTGCTAGAATCTTTTCACCTGCACTTCAGAAAAATTGCACAAGTCACGGAAGCAGACCCAAATCTCAAGATTTTGTTGCATTACATTCGCAAATCTTGGCGTCGTTCAAAGAACAGAACCCAGAACTCAGTTGTGTGTTGATATTTTGCACGTCGGCATAACCTTTCTGTTCAACAAGGTGTGATTCTAATTCAAACTGACTGTGCACAATCGCGTATGCTATTGCTCCACCAAGGCCATTGGGGAACTGTTCGCACTAAACAGTTAGCGCCCTAGCACTGTACTTGGCAGGGCATGGACGCACACGTTGAAATAAGTGACGCGTACGCGGAAAACCAATGCGCTCCGCCAGAGACATTCTCAGCTTGGTCTAAAACTCAATACGCGTGGCAACGAGTGCATGTAGAGTGTGGTACCATTTTGGACTCTCGGGTTGGCTCCTAGTGGTGGACTCTTTTAGCAAGTTCCCATTAGCAGTGCCTATGGCCTCTGCCACATCACATAGCAACATTCAAGCGTTATCCTCCATATTTTCCATAGAACGTTTGTCAGAAGTACTTGTGTCGGACAACGAACCACAGTACACTTCACGTGATTTTAAAAATGACTCTGAGCACTATGGGACTTACCATCTGAGGTCATCAGTCCCCTAGAACTACTTAAACCTAACTAACCTAAGGACATCACACACATCCATCCCCAAGGCAGGATTCGAACCTGCGACCGTAGCGGTTGCGCGGTTCCAGACTGAAGCGCCTAGAACCGCTCGGCCACCGAGGCCGGCGATCAAGCACGTCTTTCACGACATAGGCCAGAGACAACCCACAAACAATAAGCCGCCAACTCCCTCTCGATATCATGTATTTAGGCCGCCGCCGCTGATTGGAGTTCCTCACTCAGTCATCCAGTTTGATGTCTATCAGTTTACTCACAGAGCAGGTTTAGTTCGTAACAAGCTACATAGCATAGCGACCAGTTTATTAACTATAGCTGGACTACTTTATCTCAATCAGAATTGTACCTCAGCAGCAGTGGGAAACTAAAGTTTGTAATAGCAAGATTACCCACATTGACATCACATCAACCTGCAAGAGGATTATTACTGATGAGCTTGTACCAGAAAACATGGACTCTCTTCAAGTCAAGTAAATGTTTCCAGTTAATGTAAATAAAGAGCCGTATTAATCCACATATGCATTTCTGTTGCAGAAAAAGGATACCGGTCACCCATAACAACATCCTCTCCCTTGCTTCCTTGTCGTACAAGACTGTACAGTTTAACAATTTCCTCCTCTTGCAGATTTTGTCGTGGTTAACCAATAAGCTCTATCCCTCTCATGGCGTGAGGAAGAAGGCAGCAAGTATGTCCCAGTACATGACAGATTTTCATTTGTGGTACCCAGAAGATTTTCATGTTACGCACTCGTGGGAATTCGCCCCCACTACTAAAGTAATTACTGTGAGACAACCAGACAGTTCTTTGCTAGAATTTGACCAAACATTCCAGCTGGACCCGCCTGGGCTTAACAACCTGCGCTTAACAACTACCCTCACCCTTTGTAGCCTTTCGTTTTCTCCTGTCCTTCCTTTTACGTTAGCCAAAAATAAATCCCTTTCGCTTCTTGCACTATGCAGTTCTACGGCAGGCTGCACGGCTTCACTCGATGTCCCTGCTGGACTCGGATGACAGACAGTCCTCTGCTCTTTACCTGAGCAGAGAAAAGCTGTCATTGGAATCTTATTTCGCAGGGCAGAGTGGATCAGGTTGTGGTTTTGGAAAAGCATCAAAATCAGTTACTGTCAGTTGCACAAAACTCACAGACTTTATTTTCTTAAAAACACTTAATCACACATGCCCTTAAAAGGATTCAAAACATACGGCTGAAAGCCCGAACACAAGTTACTACAATTGCTTTAAGGAATACACGCGGCTGAAGGCCTTACTTAAAAAAGAAAATCTTACGTAAATACTCGGCTGAAGGCCGCACACTGGACACAGAAGGCTTGGATATCAAGAATTTCCAATAGAGAAGAAAATTTAAAAAGGTTTTAAACAAGTGAATTTTCAGATTTTAATTTAAGCCGCCTGAAGGCCTTATCTTAAAAATATTTGACATAAAAGCTCGGCTGAAGGCCACATACTGAACATAGAACAACTCACGGCTTAAGGCCTGGATAACAATGATTTGCAATAGTGCAAAATTCCCCTTTTTTTCTTTTAAAAAATTAATTCAAACAAGAATCTTCAAACTTTTAACTTAAGACGGATGAAGGCCCTATTTTAAAATCACAACAAACTAAATTAATAGGCGGCTTGAAGGCCTCGCACCGTACTTGAGACAAAAATCACACTCTAAAAACAACAGAACAATGGTGCTCAGAAGTGTTCCCAGGGTCGGCCTGAGGAGGTAGCTCTAACGTAAGGTTAGGTCAGATAGGCAGCCAAGAATAAGATTAAGTAATCAGATGGCAACCCGACCCAGGGACGGCTGAAGGACCGAGCAACAAACTAATCAATTACGCTGCGCCGACCAACGGCACGACAACGGAAAATATAAGCTGAGGACGAAGATACCAGCAGCACTAAGTCTTCAAAATTGGCGTCTAAAAACAGCCAAGACATAATAACCATTCAAAAATATGAACAACCCCGAAGGCTGTTGAACTACACGCGGTACGGACAGCATCAACACGGCGAGAAAAACACAATGCGGAACACTACGCTAATGCCATCGCCGCGGAGACTTCCTCGCTGCAGTGTCCCAACCGACCGACTGCCTACTCCAGTAGGCAGACAGGATTAACATAACTGCTCAGTCGAAATTACACAAGCTACACACAGTTCCACGAAAACACTTCCACAAGAACTCGAACAATCGTTAAAGCAATCACTGTGGAACAACCAGGACGAATGACAAGTAGACACACACAGAGAACCCGAAGTGGTCGGCGACCAAATACACGTCGTTCGATGAGACGACCGACCAAACGACCAACCAAGGTCGTACACACTCAAGTCATGTGTGCCGGCACGATCGGGAGAGTCATGGCTGTCCGGACCTCACTGCCGCTCCATCCCGACTCACATCCACGTCCGTTCGGAACTCGGAGACATGGCGACCCGGGCACACTGGCTCGGACCCAACCATGCAGAGGTAACACTTGCCCACTGGCCACCCGACATCACTTCACAAGGAAGGAACCGACCCACGTCCGGCAAGATGACCAACTGACGACGCCCAGAAACGGCCAAAAGACCAAATACACGTCGCCCGAAGAGACGACCGATCGAACGACCAACCAACGGTCGTTCCCGCTCCAGTCTCCTTCCGTCGGACAGTGCACGTGCGTCGCAAGCGGTCGGCGAGTACTGGCTGGCCGGGCCTACTGGCGCTGCGTCCCGACTGAACCCCCGACACACGACGAGCCGGAAATACTAGCGGCCGCTTCAAAGATAATAAGACAGTGCTCTTATCGATACGCGCTGCTGCTGCCACTCACGGGCAGGCAAGCAAGAAACTTCGTGACGCCAGTAAATCGAATAAGAAACGAGGCTACAGTTCCGTAAAGAGAAGCTGTCAAGCAATTCACGTCATGAACACGAGCCGCGCACTGCTCAGTCATCACAAAACATCTTTACGTGTATTCTGTTCCCCTAACTGAAACTTCCCGTTTGTGAGACAGCTAATAGTTCCAAGGCTGCCAAAATAACAGGGCTCAAACGGTTCAAATGGCTCTGAGCACTATGGGACTCAACATCTTAGGTCATAAGTCCCCTAGAACTTAGAACTACTTAAACCTAACTAACCTAAGGACAACACATACACCCATGCCCGAGGCAGGATTCGAACCTGCGACCGTAGCAGTCCCGCGGTTCCGGACTGCAGCGCCAGGCCAAAATAACAGGACTCCCTCATCACACCAAGAGGAAAGAAGATGCAGAAATAATTAGAGAAGCAGTCATTAGCAGACATGAATAAAGCTTGCAGTTTTCATGCAGCGTTAGTGATTTGACGTGACTGACTGTCGAGATCTGCATTTAGAATTATAAAACAGGCTATGGAACAGTTTGGGAATAAACTGACGCGTAACAACACACAACATTTTTACTGCACCGTTGCGGGGGTCATTTTTGAGATAGGTAATGGCTTAATTCTGCTGAATACAGTGTTTTATTTCTTAAGAATTACAGTATAACATTACTCGAGGGAACCAATCCCAATTTGGTAACGTCTACAAGTGACAGTATTGTGGAGAACAGTGTCAGGATTGAGAAAACTGTCTTCCTCTTGCTTGTCTCTTAATAAAACGTTATCGACTCTTCGACCTCTTCTTTTTTTAATTTACATGATTTTATGGGGAGCTTCACATTTCTGAGGATCACAGGGGATAGAATCTGAGCATCTCAAGGCTATGCTAAGCAGCTCATCTGGCACCTAATAGTGTACATAAAAGGAAAATAGAAATGGAACTGACAAGTCTAAGAAGTCAAATCTGGAGTATTTTGGTGAAAATGATTTCCGTGAAGCGTAGATATAAACTGCTACTGGAAAAAGAACAAGCCGTTTCAGATATGCTTATAGACCATTTTAAATACATAATATGGTTCAAATGGTTCAAATGGCTCTGAGCACTATGGGACTTAACTTCTGAGGTCATCAGTCCCCTAGAACTTAGAACTACTTAAACCTAACTAACCTAAGGACATCACACACATCCATGCCCGAGGCAGGATTCGAACCTGCGACCGTAGCGGACGCGCGGTTCCAGACTGAAGCGCCTAGAACCGCTCGACCACTCCAGCCGGCCATAATATGGTAAAATCTAGATAAGACTTGGAAATACAAGAAGTCAGCATAACCTGTAATACCACTGAGTACTCGCAGAAAATAAACGAATCCAAAGGCATTTGTTACATTAGCGAATACACAAAAAGATCTGTTTCTAAATCCTCCATTCCCGTTTGGATCTGCTTAAAAAGGACCGTTACGTAGTATCCAAGTGTGGTGGTCTTGACATCATACATCTAGCAACAGAAAAGCCGTTTTATGAATTTAAAACTTACGGAATAATTACATTTAACAAACATTCACTTTCTAAACTAATAAACTGAGAGTTCTATTCAGAAATTCCACTAGAATATAGGGAAGAGCTGCTACCATACAGCCACAAGGATGTGAATGTCTTAATAATATTACTACCGGAAATAAAAGACAAATTCTCATATGCTCTCAGCTAGAAGACTTGCAAGAAGGGATAGACTTAACTGTTTGCAGAAAAATATTAGATGTATATTAGACTCGAGAACAATTTCTTTCTATTTATCGAATACTGGATAGAAAAATAGGTGATTTGAATATAGATTTCAGTTACAAGATAATGTTATTAAAACTCCATGAAAAAAAGGAAGTAGCAGATCTTTTCTGTGTGTAATACAACGCAAAACTTCATGAAGTTTTGTACAAGAATACTGTTATCTTATTCGTTACCCTGCCAAATGCCTTAAAATAGTCTCTTGTTTACAATAATCGATGTGCGCCTCTTGGATAGTGACTCTGAAAAGTAATCGAAGGTGGGTAGCTGAAAATATAACAAACCTCTTTTCCGCAAGTAACCAAAAGTGTGTAGTTGAAAGTATTGCAAGCTCCATTTTTTACCTGACGTAGAAATAACAGAGTAGTACTTAATGTGAGATGCATTGTACCTTGCCCCATGTATGTAAAGCGATCGAACCACATTCGTTTTTTGGTGCTAAGTGTACCTTAACTTGTAAGCTACACCAGCGGTGCCAATAACTGACCCAGGTGTGTGAATTACCAGTAGTGCCAACAAGTAGCTCAGGTATGTTCTGGACTGTTATACAACAAATTCTTACGTATTTTGAGATCTATATCAGACAACTGGATTCATTAAATTTCTTTTTACTTTTAGATCTACCTCACATTTGCTGTTAAGAGATAGAGCTTCCATGATTTTGTCACCAAGTAGAGTACAGAGATCAAACTACAACAAAAATATGGAGTCTCAGGAATACTTACTGACTGGCTGTTTCACTTTTTATGGTGATAAAATGCTGGACTGTGATTGGGAGAGTATAAGTTGTATGTGTGTTTTATGCATGTATGCTGACGATTCTGTATGGGTTTTGTGAATGCTTATGAAGCTGTCTGGGTTCTGCTAATGATGTTAGAGCTGTGTGGGTCCTGTGAATACAGACGAAACTGTGTGGATTCTGCTAATTCGGTCGGATCTGTGTCGGTTCTGCGAATGCTGACGAAGCTGTGTGGATTCTCTTGACGTTGTCGAAGCTGTGTGGATTCTGTGAATGCTGTCGAAGCTATGTGGATTCTGCTAATGCTGTCGTACCTATGAAGGCTCTGCTAATGCTGAGAAATCTACGTGGATTCTGCTAGTGCTGTCGAAGCTGTGTGGATTCTGTGAATGCTGTTCAAGTTGTGTGGGTTCCGTAATTGCTGGAAAAGCTGTGTAGGTTCTTTGAATGCTGAGGAATCTGTGTAGGTTCAGCAACCTATGTGCGTTGGCGAATGGAAGGTAGAATGAAGCAGCTGGTTCCCCAAATTTCAGTTACTCTTTTAAATATCCATATTTTTGTGCTCTTTTCCGCTGTTATTCTAATGCGTTAATAGGAACTGATTTACCTTGGAAAAAGTAGTTCCAATTTTGGCCGCCAGGTGCTAATCTGGCGCTGTGGATGCAAGAAATATGTGTTGAAACACTTCCACATATAATGTATTAGGTACGGGATGTGAGAATAAAAAGTCAAATAAATGAGAAAACCATAATGATTTCATTGCAGCTTACTCAAGTTGTACAATATGGGCACCAGAGACGTGGACAAGATCCTACAACCATAAAGCTACATTATCAACAGTTCCTCACAGAAGTCCGTTGGAATCTGAGCCTTCAGGTCAGGAAGAGGCCAAACGTTTCCCTATTAAATGTATTCTTTTAGATATCACCAGAGAAGAAGAACAGCAGAACAGATCGAGATTGAAAGTTCTTGTGAACCAATACCAAACAGTCAATGTGAGTGCAATGGCAATTCGTGGGCAACGCGTGCTTAACAATACCCCAGATTCGGCAATTCTGAGTTTTCACTGCACCCAGTTGTGCAAAATGTGCCTCATCACTTCATAGAATTTTCCATGGCCACTTATCGTGAACTCCGCTCCATGCCAGAAACTGAAGAGCAAATTCAGAATGCCGATGCTTGTCATCGGGTTTCAGTTGCTGCACCTGCTGGATCTTGTATGAGTACCACTGTAAAATAGACTGTAAAACCTTCCGTACTGTTGACAAGATGATGGACAATTCTCATGACACTTCACGTGCACTAGCACTATCCAGAGCATGTGGAGCATGATCAGTTACAGCGACAGTAACCTCATCAGTAACTTCCACCATGATAGGACGCCTTCCTCTTTCAGGCGCTACACCAAGCTTACCTGTTTCCGAATTTCATTACCATCTTCTTTAAACAGTTTAATGATAATAGACTGTCGCTGATACCCTCTCTATGCAGCACTTTGATTGCTGGTGTTGACATAAAACAGTTTCACTAACAACACACAGGCTCCCTTTTCGATAGCCATACTGTTCAGTCACGTTATGTCTTGTCATATGACTGCGAGGATGTTGTACCGTCATACAGAGTACAGCGCCAGATTTGCACCAAGCGGTCGTCTTGTAATATGACTGCGAGGCGGTTACACCGTTATACAGAGTTCAGCGCCCCTGGGGGCCAAATTGGAACTAACTTTTTTCATCGTAAATAGGTTTCGCTTTAATGCATTAGCGTATCTATCATGTGCGCTGACATACGATAATTACAACCAATACTGGACCCCTGAGAGTAGCTATACTTTAATCATGAACGCTTGGTACCTAGCACGATGTTTACTTTTTCTAATGTAGTTTTTTATGCTGGTTTTAAAACGCAAAACCGTTTAGCTCTACCACCTCATGTTTGAAGATATCGACAAAAATAAATTTTCATGCAACACTGAACTGTTCAATATTTTTTTCAGCCCACATTTTCAGTAATGTTTCATGCAACGTCATACAATATTTTCGTCATCTATGAAAACAGTTATATTTAAGGTAAGACGTCAAAACACTTTCGATATCGCATTGCTAATAATTCATTTGTTTCTTTTCGTTTTCAGTTTAAGGCGATATTATGGCTATCTAACAGACAAATCGTGGGCAGCACATGTCATGTCTGACATCTGCATGCTGTTATCGCGGTTGGATAACGAAGGCGAAAAAGAGCAACTGTCTGACATTCGGAGGTCCTGTGGTATGGCCTGAGTCTAGGACGATATCACAGACTTATTTCTGTTATGCATATGTCACTGGATTTTCTTACAAAACTCGTGCATCTGTAATGTATCCAGACGTTCCTTCAATTTCTAAACCAATTCCACATGACCCCTTCACTCGCCCAATAACAGTAATACCTACACAATATACAGCTGGTGAAGAAAAGCAAGAGGAAAGTCCTCTTTCACCTTACAATAGTGTATCAGACCACTACCAACATGGAGAAGCATTCATTTA
Organism: Schistocerca americana; assembly: GCF_021461395.2. NCBI lineage: Eukaryota > Metazoa > Arthropoda > Insecta > Orthoptera > Acrididae > Schistocerca > Schistocerca americana. The sequence goes on along the minus strand of NC_060121.1, from coordinate 318,045,903 downwards.
TCGAAGAAAGCTGATCTTTGCAACTTCGCACTAGACGTGGCACTACCACAAGGGCATCCTGAACTTCTCGTTTCACATCTTAAAGAATTTAATTTATTTGCACTGGATACAATTACTTCACATTTTTGCCATTGGCACAAAGAAGTTGTGAAATTTTTTGTAATGAGTAGCAGTACTTATTGCTGTAAGATCATGTCGAGTTTCGGAATGGAATATAACACTGAAGCGTGGCGATTCTTCATCGACTTACCTGAAATAAGTTTGAAAGCAATGTTATTACACAATAGTAACAAATATGCCTCAGTACTGGTTGGATCTTCTACCCACTTAAAAGACAGGAGTGAAACATTTCGCTACTTCTCAAAAAACACGCTATCATGTGCATAAGTGATGTATCTATGGTGATTTAAAAGTTGTCACCATTCTCACGGGAATGAAAACAGGGCTACACCAAAAACCACTGTAGTGTCTGCCGAGTGGGGCATTAGAGATAGAAAGCACATCTATCAGAAATAGAATGCAGCCAGGAAATAAAAATTTCCTCGGGTGCTGTTGAATGCCAAAGTTACCATGGTACCGCTTCAAATGAAGCTGGTGCTCATGAAGAATTTCGTGAAGTCACTAGACAACGACTCAGATGTTCTTCAGTACCTAAGCAGCATGTCGGCAGAGTTGAGTATTGCGAAAGTGAAGGAAGATGTGTTCATAGGTCCACAAATAAGGGAAGCAACTGCTGGCACTCACTTCCGTGACTTACTGAATGATACTGACAGAAATGCACGGACTACATTAAAATCAGCTACAGCCGATTTCGTCGGCAATTACAAATCTGCTTAGTATGTAAAAGTCGCAAATAATGACTCCGTTCGTACCGGATCATTCGTGAATGAATCCAAAGGAACAGTTCACTAAAGTGAACGGAAGGACCGAGGAACGACTTCTAAAGAACGGTCGTTCACCATGTACATTGTTCGTGGATTGTCTTCGTTCCTGGAATGGTCACGGCCAGTCCTCGTTCAAGGAACGGTCAGTCTTTGTTCAAGGAAGTAACAGCCAGTCTCGCTGTCTCTTTCTCGATCTTTCTCGGGTAGTCACTTGTTCCACTTTCCATTTCATTTGTTTTATAATTATATAATTTGTAGAAAAATTAAGTTACATTTAATTTTTTTTTCTGGCAGGAAACAAAGAAATCTCCTTCTCTCATCGTCGTTTTGGTCACCTGTAGGGCAAGACAAGTTTTTTATTCTCATATTTTCTAGTGTCATCTGCTTGATTCAACGTCTTCTTTTTAAGATGACTTTTAATCATTTTTTATTGTATTGTAAGAAACTTCAAATAAAGCTTGTGGTTTTTTCCCTTTGCTTTCAAAAATAAAACGAGACACTTAGGGACGCTCAAAGTTTTCATTTCTGATTGTCTACTTGAGCTAATTCTTAGTTTTGTTTCTTTGCGCCAAAAACGAGTTGCTCGTGATTTCAGCCCTGTAGGAAAAGTGGTAGAATGGCATAAAATGTATTTACTTTTTTGTCAAGAAATAGTGTCTAAAAGTCCCTTTTATGCGAAAAGCTTTATTGCTTTCAACATAATTATTCGTGCTGTATCGCTGCATCAACTTATATAATACAATCTATAAACCTACCATCTACTAAAAATTGTGCGCGAAATACGACGAGGAAATCGCATTTTCTTTTAAACGTACATATTCTTCGATGATGTGACCTTTTTTTGCCCTGGAACAAACTGAGGTATATTTTTTTAAAATTATTTATGACAGTGTTACACGAACTTGGCACCTCTCTCAATCGGATAACTTACAACGTTTAGTTTAATACCTAGGTGTAGAGCCTGACATTTTCATTTACACGCCACTGCGAAGAATCTGTCTTAAGAAGCTTGTCACGCAAGTCAAATTGTTTGAAGACACCCTTATGTTATTATAAAAGTCAATACCATTGGTCATAACTTTATTATTAGCATTGAACTGGTAGTGGATTTTTCTTCTGTTTTATTTTCAAATACATATGAACGTAAAACTTATTTCTTAAGTGCATTAATATGTAATTTATTGATTTGTTGTTTTCATATTTGCTTCAGTCTCGTTTGTTAATGGTTACCTGTGCGCGCTGAGCAGTCTGTTTCTCAAGTAATTGATAATTGATCCCATGCACCTTTTTCAACAATTGACTGAGCAAATACAGGTTATGTTTCTTTAAAGATCGTCGAAGCAATGACGTGTGTTACGTCGTCATAATATGGAAAAAACGACTTGTTTCTTTGCACTTGTTAAGTTTCAAAGATCTCGCAGAATATTTATGTAGTCGTTGCCGTTATTAATACAAATTTTCCAATATTACCTTCAGTTACTCAACTCCTGAAAGGGAAGTCGTTTATTTTCCAAATAAATCTTCATTTCTCACACCTTACGACACTTCAAAGCGCAGTTAATTGACACACCAGCAAATTGTAAAATAAACTAGTAATATTGATTTGACAGATTATCAGTAATGGGCGAAAGAAACTGGTATAGACTTGCGTATTCAAATTCAGGGGTAATAAAACAGGCAGAACACGGCGCTGCGGTCGGCAACGTCTATGTAACTTTACTAGTGTCTGGCGCAGTTGTTAGATCGGTTACTGCTGCTCCAATGGCAGGTTATCAAGATTTCAGTGAGTTTGAATGTGGTGTTATAGTCGGCACACGAGCGATGGGACACAGCATCTCCGAGGTAGCGATGATTGTAATGGTGTGGGGCGTGTGCAATTGGAGTGATATGTGGCTCCTGATACGTCTAGATACGACTCCGACAGGTGACACGTACGTAAGCTTCCTGTCTGATCACTTGCGTCCAATCATGTCCATTGTGCATTCCGACGGACTTGACCAATTCCAGCAGGACAATGCGACACCCCACACGTCCAGAATTGCTACAAAGTGTCTCAAGGAACACTCTTCTGAGTTTAAACACATCCGCTCCCCACCAAACTCCCCAGACATGAAACTTATTGAGCATATCAGGGATGCCTTGCAACGAGCTCTTCAAATACTTCCACTGGCAACCAAATTCCCCAGACATGAAGATAATTGATCATATCTGGGATGCCTTGCAACGTGCTGTTCAGAAGAGATATCCACTCCCTCGTACTCTTACAGATTTATGGGCAGCCCCCCAGGATTCATGGTGTCAGTTCCCTCCAGCACTTCTTCAGACATCGTGCTGCGGCATTTCTACTTGCTCGCGCGGCCCTACACGATATTAGGCAGGTGTACCAGTTATTTTGGCTCTTCATTATAGTTTATTTGAAGTTATTTCGTGATAGTAATGACCACAAAAGTATTTTTAATTTACTGTTAGCTCTCGGGCTCTGAACACCATAGGACTTAACATCTATGGTCATCAGTCCCCTAGAACTTAGATCTACTTAAACCTAACTAACCTAAGGATATCACACAACACCCAGTCATCACGAGGCAGAGAAAATCCCTGACCCCGCCGGGAATAGAACCCGGGAACGGGAAGCGAGAACTCTACCGCACGACCACGAGATGCGGACTACTGTTATCGAACTGAAAACCAAGACTTGTACAAGTACTTGCTCCGACTCTAAGCTTGCCTCGAAACTGAATAATGACTGGCGTTGTCCGTACTGGGTCGTAAACAAGTTACTCAGTCCGTACTTCCGTTCAGTTGGTCCTGGGTTCTCTCTGCCTGGCCTGCGGTTACTGGCCCGTCACATCACCCGACTAACGTGATGCGTTCTGAGAACACATTCAGCTGAGGAAACCGAAATAAACAACTTATCTGCATCAGGTAATCAATGGATTCGTAATACAGAAGTAATACTTGGTTTTATTTGGTATTTTCTCCTGAAATTTACCTGATATCCTAATAGCACACAATTACATAAAAAAGGAATGGTGAACGAGTAAAAGTGAACGGTTCCCGAAAGGGAACGATCCCCAGTGAGCTAGTTCCAAAGATACATGAGTTTCTCCGTCTCTAATGCTTTCTTTCTCAGAGTAGTGTCCGCAGCTCGTGGTCGTGCGGTAGCGATCTCGCTTCCCACGCCGGGGTTCTCGGGTTCGATTCCCGGCGGGTCAGGGATTTTATCTGCCTCGTGATGACTGGGTGTTGTGTGATGTCCTTAGGTTAGTTGGGTTTAAGTAGTTCTAAGTTCTAGGGGACTGATGACCATAGATGTTAAGTCCCATAGTGCTCAGAGCCATTTGAACCATTTTTTTCTCAGAGTAGTTACTCATATACCGCTTAATATTTCAAATAGGTCAGCGTCGCTTAAGCTACTTCTGTCGATAAAGGGGAAAAATGTCATTTTTCATAGATGTAGTTGGAAATAGAGAAACGTTAACACAATACATACCTGTCTTCTGAATTGACTACATCAGACTGACAGCAAGAAGTAAAACTAGAGGTAGCGTTCTGCATTGCTAACATATCTTCACCATTTCTCTTAAGGTCTTCATTGAGTGATTCCACTTTTATTTATTTACTTCGAAAACATGATTTAATTGCTTTCGTAGATCTTTTCTGAACTGTTGGCGCTATGATAGTCCCTAAAAAGCGGCAATAAACATGTGAAATGATCGGTGTTGAAATGTTGTGGCATAGCATGCCTAAAATAATCATAAATAATGTGTGTGTTAATGTAAAAGAATGAAAGTGGCCTAAGTAAGGTGACGGTCTAGAATATATATTCTCTAATGGATAATCCGAAAAGTGACAAATTACGTAGAACGAAATTTAAAAAATTCCAGACCCTCTACACAATTTTTTATTCTTTCCGACAGGATGACTATTAACTTTGTAGGTATTAGTATGGCACTGTCATTATTTTCTTCATTGACTGACTAGTTCAGTGGGTTAAATTGAAGAGTGTTATTGGGGTGTGGCCAGTTATGTTTCTATGATTTACATTTCTAGTTTAAATAAAAAAAGTCTAATTGCTGCTCACGCGTACCTCACTTTTTTTTTCATTGAAAAGCTTCCGTATTTACTTGAAAATAGCGGACATGTAACATAGCATTCCCTTTTCTTTCACACTCGTGTAACGTCGATCCAAGCAATTTGCCCGCATCACATGCAAATGTTTGCCTCAAGTAACATTGCAATTTCTTACTTTTGTTTCTGCATAACATCACAATACTATATAGCTTGTCCAACTTTTCTTAAGGCAGTGCCCCCTGTTGCTGCTTAGAATTCATCTACAGAATTCGGAAGTTTGCGTGACGTTTTCCACAGTGATTTTCAGTCCTCACTAACTGACATTAAATGACACTGCACTAGCATTTACACAGTGAACTGCTTGACCTTGAGCTGTGACATTAATTTAATTCCGTATTCAGAGCTATAAATAAGTACCAGATGTGAAGATGAATGTAGCTGTAACGCGCTTTCACAAAAACTTGTTATTTCCTTGCGTCATTTCCATCACAGCACTTGGTCGGATAGTAACGTGAACAGCAAATGTTGTCAGCCCTGTGGGAGATTTCCCCCATAACACTCCACTGAATAAGCTATATTGCTATTGGCTTATGACAGATAAACAGGACCCCCATACTGGATTTACGTGATTACGCCTTTTACTCAGCAGTTTTCAGATCCTACACTATGTTACCATTTTTTGCTGTTTAACGCATGAAACTAATTTGAAAATACTCTCATAACTTTTCGTTATAAGGCATAATTTGTAAGTATGGCATAAGAGCGGTAGGATTTGCAGCTCTTTAACACTATCACCGTAACGAAGTATCAGTCGAAAGCAAAATTATATATTTAGGTATACCAAACTATAGGATGGTTTCTTTGTGGTCTCCCCTTTCCCTCATACATGCTGTCCCTGTAGGCATGGTAACTACGCCCCTGAAATTAAGTGACTAATGAAACATTTTCCATTCGTTTGCGAACATTACTGTATACATTAGAGTATATATAAAGTCACCTATCCTTCTTTAAAGTGTTTTTTCACCAACGGGGTCTGTCTTCTGAAGCATTGCCCTAATTATTGCTCCATTTAAGAGGTCACTAAAAACAGACTATTTCTGGTTTATTTAAGTGGTAATCCCCTAACCTTAATATTGAATGAGTGATACAGGAGTTACATTTATTGCCATAAAAACGTACCGTGAAATATTAGCTCAGGTGAACTGGACAAACAACACAATCTGTCACTAAGTACTGCAGCTTCCTCTCTTTTGTCAGTGTGACGACAGAATTCGATGCAAGTCATCGGTGCTATGTTAGGCTTCAACGTCAGTGGAATGTGAGGTGCGGAAAACGCAGGAAGGAGAACTTTGTTGCCCCGTTAGGGAGGGACGTAAGAGGGGGAATACAATGATGTCGCTGTCGGCATGCGTGAGCGCAGATAATCAGAAACTATAGTATAAACTACACACGGAAGTAACAAGGTTAACTGAAAGCATATCGTAGAGATTTTCATGTTCAAACACACTCGCTACGCTACGGGTGTTAGATCACTAAATTTGGCAGCTGTCATAAACATAAGACAGTCGACACGAAGTGTACCAACATGTACCGATAACAAGCAGATAACAGAGTCTTTATAGAAATACGTGATTTTGGAGGGGTTTTGGACGCCTCACCTCTCCCGTATCTATGCCCCTGGTGCATACAAACAGTTGAGTGTCAATTTGTTCCTCAAAATTCGTCTCCTCGACTCACGTCTTGACTTCTTCCCCATAAACATAGATTCAGTCAGTGACGATTGTGATGAACACTTTAACTAGGACCTCTCAGTGATGGAGTCATAGCGTCAGGGTCGATGGAATGCAGCAATGTTGGCTGGCTACTGGTGGACACTTCAATGTGACATGCCAAATGCTCAGCAGAAACGCATCTCTACAGCCAAGACATTCAAACTAAACACACAGATTAAGGAAGAATTTTCCGTGTGTTTGAACTTCTTGTGCGTATCACGCCTTGAAGTAGATATTGTTAGTGGTATACGCGTCATGTGACTCAACCTCACTATTGCTAATGCCAATGTACTAGTGACAGTTGCGCCGTGGCGGCGGTATTCCCGATCGATTCTCGATCGTTTGGCCTCCGAGTGGTTCGCACACTCCCCTTGGTAATGACATCTGTGCATCTATGAGATTGAATAATGTTTCGAACTATTGTAAGCTGGCGGTTGTCGCCGTATGTGTCAACTTTTAACTTGTATTTGAGTTTTGGTGTAACTGTATTTTATTAACTGAGCTAATTTTATCTTACCTACTGCTGCGATGTCAGAAATGCTAAAATCTAGCCTTGGGCTCCTTGTGAACTTTATGATGATAACTGATGCAGCATTTTATGTAATGATTTATCTTTTACCTTTTGGAGAAATTTTATCTTGGCAAATCCTTGGGGTTAAATTGTGCAACTTGTGTCTATGATCTATGGAAAATTTGGGGTGGATTGCACCGTCTTGTTAGGCCTATCACTTATTGTTTTGCTAAAGGCATTAAGGGATATTTGTTGAAAGTTTTTTTTTTAAAAAAGAATTTTAACAATCATAAATTTAATCTTACCTGTGAAGCCATATTTGTGGAGAGTTGTTATTTAAATTTCATTGTCTTCCCGTGCTTGCCCTTTGCTACTGTATTAAAAGTGTTTGTTGTTTTGATTAATCCCAGCTGCTTGCCTTAAAGAACTAAAGCTGATTTTGAAAGATCGATAATTAGTGTAACTGTTCACTCCAATAAAGCCACCCTGTTAAAAGAAAAATTTTGGTGCTACCATTTGTTTCCCCCTTGTTCCCTTCCCACGGCTCAACTGTAATTGTTCTAGTGGAATGCAAATAGTTGAAGTAATATATGTAAGAAACGATGAGTAATTGAGACAAATGGTTTGCATATTTTGAATCAGCACTTGTCACTTGTCGTAGAGCAAGTGTTGATACGAAGACACGTGCAAATTTTTAAAATTTGTTTTTCATTGTAATTAACTAGACACGGAGCAGCAAGAGAGTGGCGGCACGCAGCAGTCGCCGTGACACAGTGCCGTGCCAGCCGGCTGCTATAACTGGCCCTCATTACGGTGCAGGGCCCTCTGGCCTTGGCCCATGCCGTTACACACAATCAGTAAAAAACACGTTATTGTTACTCTTCCTGACGTCGCCGTTTAATAATCAGCAGGGCGCATGTGTTCAGGACGGCGAGTGGGGTGTGGGCAGACTGGAAGATGGGGCTGCCGGAAGAGACTGGAAGTTATAAAGTCAAAAGAAATGTCTGTCTTTATTGCAGTTTAGGGATTACATCGGGATTCTTAAGGATGGATGTACTCATTAAATGTAAGTCATATGAGAAACGTAGGTTAGAAGGTATTAAAAAAACAGTAATATATCTGGAACGAAAGATGAAAAACAGGGAGAGAGGCAGGCGTATATTGCGAGAGAGACAGGACACATGGCCTAAGCCATTTGCCATGGAGCAGAGCTGAAACAGGTGAGAGGCTAAGGCAGATGGCTTGAAGCGGTCTGTGCTGGAACGGGAGCAGTATGCAAGATAGAGTAATTCAGAAGGGTCCCTCGGCGGGCAGGCGTGGGAGGCAGTCACATGGCCTCTGTCCCATGCCTCCTAAATGGTTATTCAAAGAATTCTGGTCTGTGCTGTGTCTTAGTATAGGCTCTGTACTGCCCTGGAACTTTGGCCAATTAATTCAGCGCTGCCATGCGGGCTTAGCCGAGCGGTCTTAGGCGCTGCAGTCGTGGACTGTGCGGCTGGTCCCGACGGAGGTTCGAGTCCTCCCTCGGGCATGGTTGTATGTGTTTGTCCTTAGGATAATTTAGGTTAAGTAGTGTGTAAGCTTAGGGACTGATGACCTTAGCAGTTAAGTCCCATAAGAAAAAAATAAATAAATTCAGCGTTGATGTAGCGGCACTTGTAGCTGGCTGGGATAACATAATACTGAAACTAAGGCCTTAAACTGAAGCGACGACACAATAAAACATTTTCTTGTATAGGCCCACGTTGCAACTGATAATTGGGGTTGTACACAGGCAACCGCAGTTAAATAATTTCTTAAGAGACAGATAACCCAGCGGTTAACACGTCGATTCTTGGACTCGCGGAATGCGAGCGTGTAGCAGATCGAATTAACGGATAGGATTAACGACGAGGGCCGCTAAGCTGGATAGCCTGGATGTTGTTTTTAGATGGTTTCTGAAATCCAGTAATGTGAATATCGGCTTAGTATCAACATCCCACCCAATTACGATGGACAAATGTGGGTGAAATCTTACGGGACTTAACTGCTAAGCTTACACACTACTTAAGCTAAATTATCCTAAGGACAAACACACACACACAAACACACACAAACACACACACAAACACACAAACACACACACAAACACACACACAAACACACACACAAACACACACACAAACACAAACACACAAACACACACACACACAAACAGAAACACACACACACACAAACACAAACACACACACACACACACAAACACACACACAAACACAAACACACACACAAACACAAACACACACGCAAACACAAACACACACACAAACACACACACACACACACACACAAACACACACACACACACACAAACACAAACACACACACACACACACACACAAACAAACACACACACAAACACACACAAACACACACACACAAACACACACACACACACACACACAAGCACACACACACACACACACAAGCACACACACACACACACACACACACAAACACACACACACACAAGCACACACACACACACACAAACACACACACACACACACACAAACACACACACACACAAGCACACACACACACACAAACACACACACACACACAAACACACACACACACACACAAACACACACACACACACAAACACACACACACACACAAACACACACAAACACACACAAACACACAAACACACACCCATGCCTGAGGGAGAATTCGAACCTCCGCCGGGACCAGCCGCACAGTCCATGACTGCAGCTCCTCAGACCGCTCGGCTACTCCCGCACGGCCTTAAATTACACCTACACAAACATTTCGGAAACGTTCTCACATTTTAATATGAGATTTACTTCAGACGCAGACAGATGGGGTACACAAATGGTTCAAATGGCTTTCACCACTATGGGACTTAACATCTGTCGTCATCAGTCCCCTAAAACTTAGAACTACTTAAACTTAACTAACGTAAGGACAGCACACACATCGATTCCCGAGGCAGGATTCGAATCTGCGACCGTCGCGGCCACGCAGTTCCAGACTGAAGCGCCTAGAACCGCACAGCCACACCGGCCGGCGAAGGGGTACACACATTCCGTCCTTGGGGGAGTAGTGGCATCAGAAAGGGCATCCACCCGCCGCGGCACCAGCATTGCCAAGACATATATAACAATGCTGACTCATGTACCAAGGGTGGCAAGACTTCGTTTTTGGTAACAAGGTTGGCACCTCTCTGGCTCATTGGATCGCTGGCCAGATATGGTGTTTCCTCCCTCAGGTGGAAACAGGTATGGATATCTGGAGGCTCTACGAGAGGAGAGGGGACTTGGCTGTGGTCGGAGTGCTGCCTAGTTGCCTGTAGAGTGCGCGAGGCGACGCCGCTAGCAAGGATGGTTATCGCTGTGACAACGGGTCTTCGGTTCTATCGGTTTTCTTCAACTCCAGTTTTACAGGACTGTTAAAACTGCTCAAAATAACCGGTTTCTGAAACAACCGATTTTCGGATTTCTGTTCCTGCTATTTCCTTTAATAAACGTAGAAATCGAACAATGACTGAAAAGTTTAGACTCTCTCAATTTCAAGACACGTAAAATCAAAATATTAAATTAAATAGGGAAATAAAAGAAAACTTAGTCCGCCCACTGTTCGTCGCGATTCTAGAAAAAAATCACCAGTATTCTCGTATTGATCGTAAGTTTTTATTGCTGCTCATAAATCATGATGTAATTTGAGATCATGCAACTATTTGGACCCTGCGATTAGTCAGTGTTAAAGGATGACAACTGACATTGAAAAGCCGGCCGGAGTGACGGAGCGGTTCTAGGCGCTACAGTCTGGAACCGCGCGACCGCTACGGTCGCAGGTTCGAATCCTGCCACGGGCATGGATGTGTGTGATGTCCTTAGGTTAGTTAGGTTTAAGTAGTTCTAAGTTCTAGGGCATTGATGACTTCAGAAGTTAAGTCCCATAGTGCTCAGAGCCATTTGAACCATTTGATTTTGGGATTAAAAAAACTATGTTTTTTGTGTTAATTTTCCGTTTTCAAGAGCTACAAGCAGATTAAGCCATGTTATGTAGACAAAAAGAGAAGATCAACTTCTTTCTGTTTTTATTGTGATTGTGTATGAACTTTTATATTTTAAGTTTTCTCCTTATATTGTGTCAATTTTTTCTTATTTTTCCTTTTTCAATCTTTTAAAGGAAATGGACCACTGTACTTCATTGATACTGCACTTCGTTAAATACTTCCAGACTAGAGAAGGTGCCATTCTGTAATACAACTGATGTCCGACAACGACAGTGAGAAACTACTATATGCACCAGATGAGGTAAGTCCTGCACATTTCATATACACGTTTAATACGCCACACCACTTGATAGCAGGCTCAGTACTATCTCACCAGTTCTGTAATAATTCGTGTGCCCTGTGTTTGTTGCTCGGCATTGTTATTAGAATAGCACTGATCGCTTTCTCCATTTTCTATAATAACTCAATATTTCAAAGCAATGCAAATATTACGAATAAAGATTACTCGCTCTTTAATGAAGATTTATTTTTAAAAAAATTGTAGCACTCTTCTTACGGCTAATTGGTATTTCGGTTTCTTACCCGATTATTAGAAAAAAAATAAAAACACCTTTTGTAGCAGAGACCAAACAAAACCGAAAAATATCGATTGTTCAGAACTAAAATACAGGTACCGGTTTTGACTGGTCGAATTTTCCCTTACATTGGCAGCCCCACGTTCTAACAGGTGGAGTATACACTTGACGTTTCGGAAAGTGTGGCTCGCTGGTGTTGACCGTGCCACTGGCTGTGAACTCTGACGTTTGGAAACCGGCAAGTAATGGTGGTTTGCTTGTGCCTAGAAGATGGACTGACGATCAGATTCTGTAAGCTGGTGTTTTGCTGTTTCTGCACTTGCTTAACTGCAGTGACTCAACGGATTTCTTCACTGGAACTTTGTAACTTCTTGTTGAGATGTATTGCCCATTAGTAATAAGATTAGAAGTTTTCGTTACATGTGAACATGTGCAAACTGTAGTATCAGTTGTAATTAATTCAATGATTAATAATATTCAATAGTGGAGTATATTGATTCAGTATACTAGGTCAAACTTATTTATCAAATTACACAATACCAAGTACAACCAAATGACTGCAAGTTAATATAAGTGACTAATAGGATAAAGCTACTAAAAATTGAATTGGTGGAGCAAAATCTTATCAGACCTGTTTGATCCTCGGCTGTCGTCGCTATTTCATCTCTTAAAGCTACCCATTTGCCTTCTACTGCATTCCTCCTTCAACTTCCATACTGTTGTCTCCGATAAACGAGAACTTAACAAGACGTTAAGACAAGAATCCTTAAAAAAAACAAAAAAATACAAAATGCAAATTATTACTTATATGAAACCATAATACATTCATCTTGATTTATCTCATCCAATAAACCATTATCATGGAACTCACTGGTCTTTCGATCCAGGTTAGAGCCCAGTAGATGAACAACTTCTATAGCGCCATTTACATAAATACGTAAGTCTATAATGGACACAAAATAACGCTTCCCTTCTGTTGCAGCGTTTCTCAACCGCTGCCACTATCCTGTCCAATAAATCAGCAGCATAGAATGTGTATATGGCGTGTTTTCCTTTTACAGAAGCAATATTACATGAAGTTAGACCGTGACCTCAAATACATAGACCTTGTACACAGGTTTCCTTAACCTGCAACAGGCATGTGTTACACACTGGAAACAACATTTCATCAGCGTAACAAATTATACGAGGGTTATTCGGAAAGTAAGGAACGATCGGTGGCGAAATGGAAACAACAGTGAAACTTCGAGGAAGTTTTGCACATGTGTGTTGGGCAGTGTCTCTAGTATGCCCGTCGATCGCGTTACGTCGTTCTTTATAGTTCTGAGCACACAGGCAGCACATAAAGATACCTAGAACAACAGTGTCTCCCGCCAAGTATGAGGGCCTGGTGAGAAATTTCGCCTGAAGCTATGCAGCCAATATTACACAACTGTCGTGCGTTTTCTTCTTCAAGACAATTCTCAGCCGCATTCTGCAGGGGCAATGAAGATGCTCCTGCATCGTTTTCAATTGGAAATGTTTGATTACCCACAATACAGCCCTTAATTGTCTCCCTCTGAGTTTCATCTCTGCTCACGTGAACCACTGGCTATGGAGACAACATTTTGCCACAGACAACTAGCTATAGGCCAGCATAGAGAATTGGCGGAGAGCACTGGCGGCTGCCTTCTATAACGAGGGTATTGGAAAGTTGGTACAACGATACGACAAACGTATAAGACAGCTCGGCGACTATGGAGATAAGTAGCTGGAAGCTGTAGCTAACTGTTGCAAATACAACAGTTTTGATTTTCACTGTGGTTTCCTTTTCGCGACCTATCGTTCCTTACTTTCCGAATATCCCTCGTATGTAAGCACCGTAACGAGGTCAGTAGCGTGCAGACTGGTACAGAACTATTGGAAAAACATCAGCTTATTATTCTGGCGCCTTAAAAGGATGCCTGAAATGCTAGTTTTAAAATGCCTTTAACCCATTGCAAAGGACTGACCATTATTAAATTCAGCACGCCTCGGAACCACGAATAGTAGTCGGTATTTCACAACACATAGACCGTCATAAATAGTTGTGAACAGGTCGTAGAGGATTCTTCAGTACGCCCTCAGCGGAGGCACAGTACAATCAAACCTTAATTTAAATGCCAGCCTCGTACATGCTTGCACCACCACAATGGAGTTATCGCGTTTTACGATCAAGCACTGATACTTCAGCGATAACACCTCTTGAGCAGGGGATCGAACACAACACCCGTTACCGGCCAGTTCTCTCGGACCACCAGCTATGCATCATCTACCTCGCTTCCACTTGCCTCATTCCAGTCAACAGCCCCTCACTCGCCGCGGACAGCCGCGTCAGAGACTCTACGGCGATTACCAGCCAGAAGAGAGGTAGTTGCCCCTTGATGCGACTACTGATAAGTGCCGACATGGCACAGTAGGTACTGATTTGCTTTATAATGTGCATATGTGGCTTGCCTCTAATACTGAACTGTTTCTGGTAACCCATTGGTTAACGACTAATTTTGATGTAAATTTTATGAGCATATGGCGATTGTCTGTTTCGATAAAAATGGTGGTATAAACACACTGCGTGTTCCAATACTGTCACACCCCCTGGAGAAACAGAAAAAGGCAGGGAGTGAGAAGCAGACTCTTTTTAGAGATACGGTTTGATATTTATACCAGTACCAGCTCGTCCCAGGACGATATCTGGGAACGTAATCATTTACGATCTTCCGAGGACCAAAGGAAGACAGGTCGTACTGACGTTAGGACATGACGCGCAAACTTTTTCCGTTTCCGAGAACTAGCGAGAAGACGCGTAACTGTGGAAGTGAATTGCGGTACCGGGGAAGCGCGTCTGCGCGGCTCTCTCAAAGGACGCGTGTTTCTGGGAACGCTGCCTCTCATTACCAGGTGAAACCAGGCACCGGCAAACCTGCCGTGCCTGCGTTCGCGGCAGGCCAGCGGGACGCAGTGACCTTGCAGCCGGCTTACACAATTCCTCGCCAAGAACAGCGTCTGCCGGCATGCAATGCGCAAAAAGGCTCCCATCGTTACCCGTACCCGCCGTTTAGATAGATTCCACTGAGAGCGTAGGTACAGTACCAATGGATTCCTCAGCTAATAAAAATACACTACTGGCCATTAAAATTGCTACACCAAGAAGAAATACGCATGATAAACGGGTATTAATTGGACAAATATATTACACTAGAACTGACATGTGATTACATTTTCACGCAGTTTGGGTGCATAGATCCTGAGAAATTGGTACCCAGAACAACCACCTCTGGCCGTAATAATGGCCTTGATACGCCTGGGCATTCAGTCAAACAGAGCTTGGATGGCGTGTACAGGTACAGCTGCCCATACAGCTTCAACACGATACCACAGTTCATCAACAGTAGTGACTGGCGTATTGTGACGAGCCAGTTGCTCGGCCACCATTGACCAGTCGTTTTCAATTGGCGAGCGATCTGTTGGCCAGGTCAGCAGTCGAACATTTTATGTATCCAGAAAGGTCCGTACAGGACCTGCAACATGCGGTCGTGCATTATCCTGCTGAAATGTAGGGTTTCGTAGGGATCGAATGAAGGGTAAAGCCACGGGTCGTAACACATCTGAAATGTAACGTCCACTGTTGAAAGTGCCGTCAATGCGAACAAGAGGTGACCGAGACGTGTAACCAATGGCACCCCATACCATCACGCTGGGTGATACGCCAGTATGGCGATGACTAATACGTGCTTCCAATGTGCGTTCACCACGATGTCGCCAAACACGGATGCGACCATCACGATGCACGATGCTGTAAACAGAACCTAGATTCATCCGAAAAAATGACGTTTTGCCATTCGTGCACCCAGGTCGTCGTTGAATACACCATCGCAGGCGCTCCTGTCTGTGATGCAGTGTCAACGGTAGCCGCAGCCATGGTCTCCGTGCTGATTGTCCATGATGCTGCAAACGTCGTCGAACTGTTCGTGCAGATGGTTGTTGTCTTGCAAACGTCTCCGTCTGTTGACTCAGGGATCGAGGAGCGGCTGCACGATCCGTTACAACCATGCGGATAAGATGCCTGTCATCTCGACTGCTAGTGATACGAGGCCGTTGGGATCCAGCACGGCGTTCCGTATTACCCTTCTGAAGCCACCGATTCCATATTCTCTTAACAGTCATTGGATCTCGTTCAACGGACAGCAATGTCGCGATACGATAAACCGCAATCACGGTAGGCTACAATCCGACCTTTATCAAAGTCTTAAACGTGATGGTATACACTTCTCCTCCTTACACGAGGCATCACAACAATGTTTTACCAGGCAACGCCGGTCAACTGCTGTGTGTGTATGAGAAATCGGTTGGAAACTTTCCTCATGTCAACACGTTGTAGGCGTCGCAACAGGTGCCAACCTTGTGTGAATGCTCTGAAGAGCTAATCATTTGCATATCGCAGCATCTTCTTCCTGTCGGTTAAATTTCGCGTCTGTAGCACGTCATCTTCGTGGTGTAGCAATTTTAATGGCCAGTAGTGTATTATCAGCCAAATACCACCTTCATGTGTCCTAATACGGTAGTACGAAGTAAAATACTCAAACATATTTTATTCTCGATACAACTTAGTGGACATGTTTTACCGCTCCTTGGCTTATGGATATTTAAAGGGGAGCGGAGGGGGGGGGGCTCGTTATAATAGACCTCCATCTAACACAGTGATGGCATGCTTATAGTAGAAATACTGTAATAAACTGACTGACATTGAAAGTATTACACCACGAACGCCTTCGTTGAACGCTACCAAACTGAGACTCCAGGACTTTTCCGTTACTCTTATCTCGTCCCCTCGGCCCACAATGGCGAGTGGAAGGGAGGGTGTCATCGGTTCAGTTATTCCGCTCTTGAGCCAGGACACAAGTAAAACTACGACGAAAGAACATTAACATAAAGGTGATATATGGATAAATGCATTAAAATTTTTAAAAGGTGAAATTAATGGTAGTTTCTATATATAAAAAATAGCTTTCGTCGTTTTTAATTTTGAAAAAAATAATAAAAAAGGTAAACTAAAGTAGTACGTACAAAACATTTAAAAAAACGATTAAATCGCCCAGGAGACCCGTGACAATGATGTAAGCTTGAAAAGGCATGCCACTGCTGAACAGGTCTCCATCCTCCGTCTGTTCGCTAACAGCACATCATCTGCGGGGCCTCTCTTGGGTTCCTGACCAAATCGGTTACACACAAGACGACTGGAAAAACGTGGCCTGGTCAGATAAGTTCCGATTTCAGTTGGTAAGAATGTTGCTAAGAGAGTTGGTAGGGTTCGATTGGTTGGTTGGTTGTTTGAGGTTAAAGGGACCAAACAGCAAGGTCATCAGTCCCTTGTTTCAAATAGACTCCATTCTGCTAACGGGACATCTCAGTATAGTCAGAAAAATAAAACGGATAAAGGGGAAACGTAAAAGGGCAGTCACGTTGTCATTAGTAAAAACAAATGAGGGAAGTTGGCAAGAGAACGAACCCAACACTATGCTGAAACAGCATAGGCAAGACCACCTGTGACTTAAAAGGTACAACTGCTATAATGCAGAAAGTACGTATGGGAATAGAAAAACTAACCAAGCCTTAAAAAGAAAGGGTGAAAACAGAGTAAAAGGGAAAGAAAAGAGGATTCCGGTCAGGGAGGTGAATCGGGAATCTCTGAACACTGCCTACAGTGGGAGACACCCAAACACTCACCGCCCTGCCCCAACACCAGAGGGAGATTAAAAACTTTAAAACTGAGAATAAAAACCACTCTCCCGGAGGAAACCTAGAACCAGAGAGACCATCCGGGAATCGTCAGCCAACATCAAAGGTAAAGTGTGGGGGAGTCTGTACTTAGCACGCAGAGCCAAAAGAAGGGGGCATTCAACCAAAATGTGGGCCACTGACTGGAAGGCTCCACAACCACATAGCGGGGGTGGCTCATCACGCAAAAGGAAACCATGGGTCAGCCTGGTATGGCCAATGCGGAGACGACACAGTGTGGTCGAGTCCTTGCGGGAGAGGCTAAAGGAAGAACGCCATGGGCCTGTATTCACCTTAATGGCACGAAGTTTATTAGACAGTGGAGTAGCCTCCCAAGAATTGGCCCATGACTGTGCAAAGTGGGATTTGATGTGAAGCCGTAAATCCGCTGCAGGAGGGGTTACAGAAAACGGGGGGTAAGTAACTGCTCCCCCAGCCAAACGATCAGCGAGCTCATTACCCGGGATACCCACATGGCCCGGGACCCATAGGAAGTCAATGGAACAAGCAGCACGGTGAAGATCAGCGAGATGGTCATGGATGGCAGAGACCAAGGGATGGCGCGAAAAACACCGGTCAATAGCAAGAAGGCCACTCATCGAGTCCGTACATAACAAAACGCGGTTGTGTTGGGATTGTTTAATAAAGGTAAGGGCCCGGGAAATTGCCATCAATTCCGCAGTAAACACCCCACATGAGGGTGGCAGTAGATGATTTTCCGTTCCAACAAAGGACGTGAAGGCATACCCAACATGATCAGCAGATTTAGAGCCATCAGTGTAAAAAACAACAGCATCCCGAAACTCCCATAAAATTTGGCGGAAAAAGGAACGGAACACCACCGGGGGGATGGAATCTTTCGGACCGCGGCGGAGATCCATCCGAATTCGAGGCCGAGGAACTAACCAAGGAGGGGTGGAGGGGAGGGAGCGAGGAAGACAGGACAAAGAAGGAAGCCGAAAATCACGGGTAAGAGACGCAAGGCGCAGCCCAACCGGTAAACCCGCCCGAGGGCGGGAGTCAGGCGGGCGACGCCCATGGTCTGGGAATAGGATAGAATAGGAAGAATGAGCGGGAGAAGAACGGATAGTAAGGGCATAAGACACCAGAAGCTGGGACCGCCGAACAGAAAGGGGGGGGATCCCAGCTTCAACCAGGAGACTATCAACAGGGCTAGTAGGGAAGGCACCGGTGGCCAAACGGATACCACGATGGTGGACTGGATCCAGCACGTGCAGCGTGGAAGGAGCAGCTGAACCATAAACTTGACAACCATAGTCCAAACGTGACAGAACTAGAGCACGATAAAGACGGAGGAGGAGGGAACGGTCCGCACCCCAAGAGGAGTGGGCAAGGAAGCGAAGGACATTGAGTTTACGGAAACATCCTACCTTCAGGAGTCTGATATGGGGCAGCCAAGTGAGCTTGTTGTCGAAAAGAAGACCTAGGAAACGAAACTGTGGAACCACAGGCAATCTTTGTGCAGCGAGATAGAGCTCTGGATCAGGGTGGACCGTAGTACGGCGACAGAAGTGGACCACCCGCGATTTTAAAGGAGAGAATTGAAATCCGTGGGAGAGGGTCCATGCAGAGGCACGCCGTATAGCCACCTGGAGCTGCCGTTCTGCAGATGGCATCGAGGAGGAACTAACCCAAATGCAGAAATCATCCACATACAGGGCAGGGGCGACCAAGGGACCGACAGAGGCCACAAGTCCATCGATAGCAATGAGGAAAAGAAGGACACTCAAGACAGAACCCTGTGGGATGCCCGTCTCCTGGGTCCGTGGAGAACTAAAAGCAGTACCAACTCGAACTCTGAATGACCGATGGATCAGGAACTGGCGGATAAAAATCGGGAGTGGGCCCCGAAGACCCCACTGATGAAGGGTTAGTAAGATGTGATGGCGCCAGGCCGTGTCATAGGCCTTGCGAAGGTCAAAAAACACTGCAACCAAATGGCGGCGCTGGGAAAAAGCCTGCCGAACTGCGGATTCCAAGCGAAGCAAATGATCGATTGGAGATCGTCCCTCTCGAAAGCCACACTGGTAAGGGGACAATAGATCCCGAGATTCGAGGACCCAAGTGAGCCGACGGGCTACCAGCCGTTCAAGTAACTTACAACCAACATTGGTCAAACTAATTGGCCGATAGCTGTCAACAGATAGGGGGTTCTGACCAGGCTTAAGGACAGGAACCACAATGCTATCCCTCCACTGAGAAGGGAAGTCACCCTGGAGCCAGATACGGTTAAACACCCGAAGAAGATGGTGCCGTTGTGGAGCACTGAGATGTTGAAGCAGCTGGTTATGAATGGAATCTGGGCCAGGGGCCGCATCATGAGAAGAAGATAGAGCAGAAAGAAATTCCCATTCAGTGAAAGGTTCGTTGTAAGATTCTGACTCACAAGTGGTGAAACATAAGGTGACAGCTTCAGCCTGCTGTTTTTGATGAAGGAAAGCAGCTGGATAGGAGGCCGACGCTGATGCCACTGCAAAATGGGTCGCAAGATGTTCTGCGAGAACTAATGGGTCCGTACAAATGCCATCTGGGAGGTGAAGGCCTGGGAGGGTGGACTGCCGATGGCAACCTTGGAGAGAGCGTAGTGTAGCCCATACCCGTGACAGAGGGACAGTGGAACCAAGGGAAGAAACGAATCGTTCCCAACATATCCGCTTGCTCTGTTTGATTAAATAACGGGCTTTAGCGCGAAGGCGCTTAAAGGTAGAAAGGCTGGCTACAGATGGGTGCCTCTTAAAGTGTTGCAAAGCTCGACGGCGATCACGGATGGCAATGGCAATGGCCGTACTCCACCACGGGACTTGCCGACGACGAAATTGTCCAGATGAGCGCGGGACAGCAAGGTTAGCAGCGCGAACAATTGCGTCAGACACGTCACGTAGGACGTCATCAATACAACCCGACAAAGAGGGAGAAAACTCGACCTGTGCAGTATATAGAGGCCAATCGGCGCGGTGGAAAGACCAACGAGGTAACCTCTCCATCGGGGAGCGGGAAGGGAGCGTGATAATCAACGGGAAATGGTCACTATCACAAAGGTCGTCGTGTGGCGACCAGTGTAATGAAGGGAGGAGAGAGGGAGAAGAAAGAGAAAGATCAATGGCAGAAAGGGTACCATGACCAGCACTGAAATGAGTAGGGGAGCCATCATTAAGAAGGCACAGGTCGTGGTCTGCAATAAATTGGTCGATAAGAAGACCTCGTCTAGATGGAAAGGCACTGCCCCACAAAGGATGATGAGCATTAAAATCCCCAAGGAGGAGGAAGGGAGGAGGAAGTTGCTGAAGAAGGGTGGTTAAGGCAGCAGGTGTAAGAGTCCTGTCAGGAGG
The DNA here is from genome assembly GCF_021461395.2 of Schistocerca americana. NCBI lineage: Eukaryota > Metazoa > Arthropoda > Insecta > Orthoptera > Acrididae > Schistocerca > Schistocerca americana. The sequence goes on along the minus strand of NC_060121.1, from coordinate 318,024,920 downwards.
GAGATAAAGATTGCATACTGTGACTGCAGAGTCTAAGTGGACCCTAACAGCAACTGCTTCCAATGTAGTTTGGAGAGGAATCCACGTGCTAGCAATGTCTGTACGGACCAACGTACAAACGCCACCAGAAGCCCGCAAGGGTCCGACCCGATTTCGACAGAAAACACGGAACCCACGGAGGGTCGGTGAGTGAGCATCAGTAAAATGAGATTCCTGGAGAACCACACAAGCTGCTGAGTAGGACGAAAGAAGGGATTTCAATTCCGGAAGGTGACGATAGTAGCCATTACAATTCCATTGGAGAACCACAGAACGATGGTTTAAATGAGGGCTGAACACGCTAAATCCAGTCATACCGCCGGGTCCCCACCTGTCACCGACAAGGAGGGGGCGACATCCATAAACGACAGGTCAGAATCCGGTTGTGAAGCCGGGGAAGGGACCTCCGGTGACACCAGAGGCTCTTTGTCCCGGGACTTATGTTTCTTCTTCTTTTCAGGCTGAGATCGAGGAGGGCTGTGTGGCGTAATGGAGCCAGCTGCAGCAAGATCAGGAACAGAAAGAGACCGGGCGACCTGGGGGCCGATAGACCGCGGCTCTCGCGGTCGCCGCGCTGCAGCAGACCTTTGACCTGGAAGGTGCCGGGAAGGGGCATCCCGGGAGAGGCGCCCTTGACCGGCAGACGCCGAAGGAGTGGGACACTTCTCCGGCTGGGGAGGGGGAGCGGCGCCCAGAGGAGAAAGTGTGGGAGCCGCAGGGGAGGGGGGAAGGAGAGGGGTCCAGGACGGGGGTAAGGAAGGGGGAGGAAGGGATGAAGATGTAACCAAGGCGTAACTAGATGTCATGGACACAGGGTGCAATCGTGCATATTTCTTACGGGCCTCTGTGTAGCTTAAACGATCAAGAGACTTATACTCCTGTATCTTTTTTTCTTTCTTATAGACTGGGCAATCTGCTGAACGTGGAGAATGACTACCATGACAATTTACACATACAGGAGGGGGAACACAGGGACTCCCCTCATGGAGTGGACGTCCACAGTCACCACAGAGAGGGTCCTGGGTACAGCGAGAAGACATGTGGCCAAAACGCAAGCACTTAAAACACCGCATAGGAGGTGGGATGTACGGCTTCACATCACAGCGATAGACCATAATCTTAACTTTCTCAGGAAGGGTATCCCCTTCAAAGGCCAGGATAAAGGCACCAGTATCAATACGATTATCTTTAGGACCCCTCTGAACACGCCGAACAAAGTGAACACCCCGCCGTCCGAGATTGTCCCGAAGTTCCTCATCAGTTTGAAGGATGAGGTCTCTGTGAAAAATCACACCTTGTACCATATTTAGAGACTGGTGAGGGGTAATGGACACGGGAATTGTGCCAAGATGGGTACAGGCACGAAGGGCCGCAGATTGGGCAGCCGAAGCAGTTTTTATCAGTAATGAACCCGACCGCATCTTGCTCAGGGAGTCCACTTCGCCGAACTTGTCTTCAATGTGTTCCACAAAGAATAAAGGTTTGACACCGGTGAAAGTATCTCCATCAGTCCTGGTGCAAACTAGATAACGGGGGAAAGGTTTTGCCCCTAGACGACGGGCCTGACCCTCCTCCCAGGGGGTAGCCACGGAAGGGAAGGCCGAAGGGGCAAGAGAAGCAGCACTTGAGGAATCAGTACCACGCAGAGAGACGGCCGCAGAAGAGCGGCCAGAGGTTTGGACCCTTATGCGTTTCATCTGCATAGCGTCCGCCCTGATACCACCCACTCCGATCAGGGGCTCTCCTCACAGGCGCCACCCAGCCACAGCAAGGGCCGTCTGGCACGGCGGCCATTGCCGGGAGTTCCGATGCTCCAGGATGACGAGCAACCACTCCAAGGCATGCATGAGGAGGTCACAGCTCAGGTATCAGAAGTGTGATCCCTGTGTGTTCAGGGGGCTCAACCAAAAGGGTACATAGCGACCCCACCACACGGGCTGGCTACCGTGCTGGCTATGCACCCTAGCATCAGACAACGACGTAGAAGAAAAGGTGGAATATACTAGGAGGGCACACGTCGGAGACACTAGGTAAGGTGCTCTTCCCCAAATGGCTCACACTACGGAAAGAGAAATTTTGGAATGGAGGTCAAACCCCAGAGGGGGACCAAAGAATGCCAAAAGAAGGAGATGATTACGCAACAAAGCCGGAGTGTAAAACCAACAGAACCAGGAGGATAGCGGGGGCCAACATAAGCAAGGACACCAATAGAGGGAGAGGAGAGGGCGAGGGGAAAGGGGTATGGAGGGGAAAGGAGGGGAAGGGAAAGGAAATGCAGCCCGGGAGAGAAAGAAGGCTGCAATGGCTCGGGGCCCCGTGCTCGCCACGCACGTATCCACGAAAGAGTTGTGGACCCCCTGGGGGGGGGTAGGGTTCGAGTGTCGCGCAGACACCACGAAACTATGGATCCAGGATTATCAACAAGACACCGTGCAAGCTGGCGGTGACTCCATAATGGTGTGGGCAGTGTTTTCGCAACCGACCATTGACTCTGAGGCAGTCACTTGACTTGGGGACGATTTGTAGCCATTGGACTTCATGTTGGAAAAAAAAGAAGTCGTCTCACTGGGCCACAACTGATGGCGATTGGTTTGAATAAGATTCTTGACAGTTCGAGAGAATGATTTGGTGACCCAGATCGCCCAACATGAGTTCCAACGGATTGTTTATGGGACATAATCGAGAGGTAAGTTGTGCACAAAATCCTGCACCGGCAATACTTTCCCAGTTATTGACGACTATAGAGCCAGCATGGCATAACATTTCTGCAGGGGACTTCCAACGACTTGTTGAGACCATGCCACGTCGAGTTGCTGGAGTACGCCAGGCAAAAGGAGAGTTGACACGATAGTTGGAGGTATACCATGACTTTCGTCACCTTAGGGTATGTATAGTATATTTTTTTATAATTGTTTCCCAGAGACATTTAAGTCTCTTCATTATCTACGATAATGATCGAAGCAGAAGAAATGAATCAAAATTAGTGCTGCGGCCAGGACTTCATTTTTTCTTTTATTTTCGTTGTTGATCGTTATGGACGTCACATGACATCTGTTCAAGTTCGTTGTTGATCCTTTCACCCAGGTTTTTATTACAGAGGCTAACCAGCTCTCTGACCGAACACGCTGAGCTACTGTACCAGCACTGGGACTCTAACCCTGGTCTTCTTGCTTGCTAGGCAGAAATGCTAACCATTACACCACCACAGCACGATTATCAACATTGCTGTACGAACTACCCAAGTTGAGTGCCCTCCCCAACAGAAACATGAATTCATATGTCTCAGGGAAACATTTAATTATAAGATTTATAAGATCACCTGTTGTACAGGACTTTCCCATTACGTTCAACTCTGGGGTGCTATTCCAATGTCGAAGATCCCGGGCAGTAGTGACTATGTAAGGGAAAATAAGCAGAAGATATGAAGTTTATGTCGCGGGGGGTGCACTTGTGTAGTTGGTGCAGCAATATTGACCATCGTGCTGTACTGGTGTAATGGTTAGCATTTCTGCCCAGCAAGTAATAAGACACAGGTTCGAGTCCTAGTTCCAGCAGAAATTTTAATTCATTTTCTCTGCTTCGATCATTATCGTATGTATAGTATTGTTCATGATTTAAGAAGCTCCAGAGCATAACTACATCCCAAGTAAAAACTTCATAAATACTTACATATATTAATACTCGTGAATGCTTAGCAAGCACCTAGTTTCTCTTTTTAGGTCAATTTTCTTTGAAATACTTTTATTCATTTCACTGTTTCATCTTGTTCCAGTTTAGTTATTCAACTTTCGCGTATTTACAGCACTAAACATCCCCATTTAGGTTATTCTAATATTTGTCAATCTCTACACTTCTCCTAACTGTTGCTTCCAGTGCCAAGATTATTCGCGGATGTCGCGTCAGCTGTTGCTTTAATCTACCTCTTCACGCGAGGAAATACTACCGTTATCACAAGTGCAGTAGCCACTTAAAGGCATTAAGTATCGGACCCATTCTTTACACAAAAAAGCCACGAAGGGAAAGCTTACTCGCAGAAAATCGTGCAGTAGGTCCTCGAAAACATTATTTACTATTTACTTTGTCGTTGTACATATTTCTACTCTTCAACAGCTGTTTTATATCTTGTTCCGTGAGATGACTTCTGGGAACGAAATGATTTTTGAATCCTGATAGCAGCCAAATAGTTCACTCACAAGGGGAGGCCACGACGTTTGGAACGCGGATTTACTGTAAACTTCGTACACTCGTAGTACTCCATGAGGACAGCAAAGTGTGTTAGCAGTAGCGCGTACTTCTCAAGCGTTATTGAGAAAATATATATATATATATATATATATATATATATATATATATATATATATATATATATATATATACCTGTGATGATCATTTTTACCTTGAAGCGCCGGCAGCGGAGTGGTTAGCTTTCAAGCCCTGTAATCGCTGAGTCGCTGGAAAGAGGCCCGCTCGTCTTTTTTTTTATTTCTAACATAGTATTTTCTTTACTATTTATATTACAGTTGATGTAACGGGGAAAATACGTGAAATCAGATGAAGTTTTATTAAATTTACAATGTTATTTGGCAGTCTACAAATTTTTATTGTCACAAATAATATAATATTCGTAACTACCGTCTATTAAACTGCCAAACCCATAAAGTGATACTAAAAATGGATGCTTGTCCGTGATTTGAGAAATCCTTTATACCTGGAAGGAGCCCGAAACGACCTGTTACCTGCAAGTTTTGAACGGCACAGACGGCTTTCGAAAGATGTACAATTAATCGTCGCTTTCGACATTACGAGTACAAGTTGCGGGATGATATTTTTCGTAGAAACATGAAAAACAAAGTTAAACGGCACCAGCTGCATTGAATAAATGCTATGTTTCCGCACACGCAAGGTCTTTTGAGGTTTTCCGTGGAAAAACAAATCTCGGTAACATTTTCAAAAACCTCTCTTTCAGTCGATAATTTGGAAGCAAACCATGCATAACGCAGCATATCCTTAAACATAGGCGCTGATCATTGGTCATGCAATATCGAGTGTATTTTAATAGCGTCTTCACGAGAAGCCATTTCTCGTTCTCTTTCGATTAAATACGAACAATTTTGAAGACACAGACAAGCATACATTTTCATTACCACTTGATGCGTTTGGTCGTTTACTGGTCAGTAGTTATGAATACTATATTATTTGTAGACTGCCAAATAACATTGTTAATTTAATAAAGTTCATCCGATTACACGTATTTTTCCCATTACATCAGTTGTAATATAAATAGTAAAGAAAATGACTGTTAGAAATAAAAAAAGAACTGACGGGCGGGCCTCGATCCAGAGACCCAGCGCTTCCGGCGCTTCGACGTAAAAATGGCCACGCACAGGTGTATATACTTGACGACCGAAATTATCTTCCGATTTTCTCAATAACGCTTGAGAAGTACGCGCTACTGCTAACACATTTTGCTGTCCTCATGGAGTACTACGAGTGTACGAAGTTTACAGTAAATCCGCGTTCCAAACGTAGTGGCCTCCCCTTGTCAGTGTGCTTTGTGCGGCAACCAGCGGTTAATGTCCAGTATTTTGATCGGCGAGCTGTCAGTTAATGGCGGCGGTGCGGGACCTGTAGATCAGAGCCTGTGGACCAGTCGTCCTCGGCTCGATGCGCCCAATAAAAACACACCGAGTAAAACCCAATACACCGCGACCTCAGGCGGCAACGCCGTCGGCGCCTCATCCAGCTCCGAGAGGAACACACTGTCTCTTCTCCTGCGGCAGCGCCAGTCGTACCATAGAACGGCGCTCAGAAACAACTGTCACTTTGTTTTATTTACTAATGAAACGTCACCTATGAAAATTTATGCTGATAAACCTCTTACCTTATTTGATTTTCAAACAGCTGAGCAGAACTGAACCTACTCAGACATTTCTCTCTTTACTTATTCTGATCATCACTAAACTGACAATATTTTTAGCGCAACGCAATCTAACTTTCAATAATCCCTACAAAAGAATGGCCCTGACTAACAATAACCTATACCTTTCATGGATCACTTACCTCACAAAAATCTTCGTTACTCGAACTACTGCAATACAGCGAGCGCCAATACTGCCAGCTAAATAAAAGGTTCTAACTACTGAAGGCACTAACTACTGATAGGCATAGTTAGCAAATGAAAGATTTTGATAGAGAACAAGCAATGTATGCACCTTAATAGTGTTCAAAAGTCATTATATATACAGGGTGAGTCACCTAACGTTACCGCTGGATATATTTCGTAAACCACATCAAATACTGACGAACCGATTCCACAGACCGAACGTGAGGAGAGGTGCTAGTGTAATTGTTTAATACAAACCATACAAAAATGCACGGAAGTATGTTTTTTTAACACAAACCTAGGTTTTTTTTGGAACCACGTTAGTTTTGTTAGCACATCTGAACATATAAACAAATACGTAATCAGTGCCGTTTGTTGCATTGTAAAATGTTAATTACATCCGGAGATACTGTAACCTAAAATTGACGCTTGAAACCTTCGACGTTCACTTGCATGTTGTAACAAACACGAGCCACGGTCGGCGAGCAGCATCTGCAGGGACATGATTACGATGACGACCGTGTTTACGAGTGTGGCTGTAGTGCACTGTTGTGGTTTGGTCTAGCTGTCGCAGTGTCCGCATGTAGCGCTTGCTGCTATTGTTATTCTGCATTCGTCTCCGCACGCAGACCAACTGTAGCACACCGTGTTACCAGACGTCTGTGATAGTGTGGTGTTGTAGGAACTGTGACCATGGTGTATTCGAACTCTGAAAAGGCGGAGATGATACTCATCTATGGCGAGTGTCGACGAAATGCAGCTGAAGCCTGCAGGGTGTATGCAGAACGGTACCCGGACAGAGAGCATCCAACGTGCCGCACATTGCAAAACATCTACCGCCAACTGTATGCAACAGGTATGGTCGTAGCACGCAAACCGGTCCGTAACAGGCCCGTCACAGGAGAAGCGGGTGCAGTTGGTGTGTTAGCTGCTGTTGCCATGAACCCACACATGAGTACATAGGACATAGCGAGAGCCGGTGGACTGAGTCAAAGTAGTGTCATGCGCATACTGCATCGTCACCGCTTTCACCCGTTTCATGTGTCGCTACATCAGCAGTTACATGGTGATGACTTTAATCATCGAGTGCAATTCTGTCAATGGGCATTAACAGAGAATGCGTTGCAGTTCTACTTGTTTACCGATGAAGCGGGTTTCACAAACCACGGGGCAGTGAATCTACGCAACATGCATTACTGGTCCGTGGACAATCCTCGCTGGCTCAGACAGGTAGAGCGAAAGCGACCGTCGACTGTAAATGTATGGTGCGGAGTCATTGGCGACCACCTCATTGGTCCTCACTTCATTGCAGGGGCCCAAACAGCTGCAACATACATCGCGTTTCTACAGAATGATCTGCCAACGGTGCTCGAAAATGTCCTACTGGAAACGCGTCGACGTATGTGGTATGAGCATGATGGTGCACCTGCACATTCCGCAATTAACACTAGGCTGACCCTTGACAGGATGTTCGACGGGCGTTTCATAGGACGTGGAGGACGCATAAATTGGCCAGCCCGTTCTCCTGATCTTACTCGTCTGGACTTCTTTCTGTGGGGTACGTTAAAGGAGAATGTGTACCGTGATGTGCCTACAGCCCCAGAGGATATGAAACAACGTATTGTGGCAGCCTGCGGCGACATTACACCAGATGTACTGCGGCGTGTACGACATTCATTACGCCAGAGATTGCAATTGTGTGCAGCAAATGGTCACCACATTGAACATCTATTGGCCTGACATGTCGGGACACACTCTATTCCACTCCGTAATTGAAAACGGAAACCACGTGTGTAAGTGTACCTCACCCCTCATGGTAATGTACATGTGCGTCAGTGAAAAAGACCAATAAAAAGGTGTTAGCTTGTGGACGTAATGTGCTGTTCCAGTCTCTTCTGTACCTAAGGTCCATCACCGTTCCCTTTGGATCCCTACGTAATTCGGTGCTCTCCGATACACACGATCGAACAGCGGAGGAGTGGTACTCAAGCGTCAACTTTAGGTTACAATATCTCCGGATGTAATTAACATATTACAATGCAACAAACGGCACTGATTACGTATTTGTTTATTATATGTTTAGATGTGCTAACAGAACTAACGGGGTTCCATTTAAAAAAACGTAGGTTTGTGTTAAACATACTTCCGTGCATTTTTTTATGGTTTGTATTAGCCAATTACACTAGCCCCTCTCCTCACGTTCGGTCTGTGGAATCGATTCGTCAGTATTTGATGTGGTTTACGAAATATATCCAGCGGTAATGTTAGGTGACTCACCCTGTATATATCATTCATGATATCCAATATTACAAATTTACTTTTTTTGATGGACACACGTCCAGATCGTCCGATCTCAAAATTCTGCCATTTCTCTCCCCGCATCCATCACTGCTGGCGGCTCACCTCCAACTGCGCAACGCTACGCGCTGTTCACATCCAACTGCCCAACACTAGAATATTTCAACAATGCAAACCAGCCACAGACTGCACACAGCGCAGTCAGTGATTTTCATATCGAGCGCTACATGGCGTTACCAACAAAAAATCCTAAGCAGCCTACTTACACTACATACAGGGTGTTTCCGATAACATGTTTTTCTCTGAGACTTAGAAAATAGTAAGTGAACTCTGTCATGGAATCCGAGGAAGTTTTGGTGGTGTATAAAGTACACCAATGGCAAGACACGATCGATACCTTAACTGTGCGACAGCAATGATAATGTTACCTGTGGCATGGCCTCTAAAGCGGGCCGTTTCCTGTAATTCCTATACTAAAGAACTGCTGCCGAATGAGTAACTTAGAAACCCTCGGTGTAGCGAAGCAGCATCAGTCACTTAATAAAGGCAAGTCTTCCGGTCGAGACTGTATGCCAATTAGATATCTTTCAGAATATGATGAGACAATAACTCCGTGCTTAGTAATCACGTACAGCCGCTCGCTCGACGAAAGATCTGTGCCTAAGGACTGGAAAGTTGCACAGGTCACACCAATACTCAAGAAAGAAAATAGGAGTAATCCAATTAATTACAGTCCCATATCACTAACATCGCTTTGCAATAGGATTTTGGAACAGATGCTGTGTTCGAACATTATGAACTACCTCGAAGACAATGCTCTATTAGCAAACAAATATCGTTCTTGTAAAACACAGCTACCTCTTTATTCACACGAAATAATGAGTGCTATCGACATGCGATCTAGACTGAGTCTATATTCCTAGATTTCCAAAGACTTTTGACACCGTTCCTCACTAGCTACTTCTAATCAAATTGTGTGACAAGCGAGTACGTCTCAGCTGTGCGACTGGATTCGTGATTTCCCGTCGAAGTTCGTAGTAACTGATGAAAAATCAAAGAGTAAAACAGAAGTGATATCTGTGTCGCCGAGGGAGTGTGGTAGGCCATCTGCTGTTTCAAATCCGCATTAACAATTTAGGAGATAATCTGAGCAGCCCTCCTAGATTTTCTGCTGGCGGCGTTGTCACTTACCGTCCCTTAAAGGCATCAGATGATCAAACCAAATTAAAAATTATTCAGACATCTGTATGGAGCTATAAATGGCAGTTGACTCTACTTATTTACACTCAATTGCCACTTTTCGCAAGTAGTCAAATAGTCAGTCGTCCACATGAGCAGTAAAAGGAACATGCTATATTTCGGTTATACGATAAACCACAAACTAAACACTTAGGACATAAAAGTTTTCTGAGTGTCATACCGCATCATAGTGTAGGAAAAACACTATACTGCACAAACCACTGTTTGGGCCACTGTAACCGTGGCCGAAACGTTGGTTTGTCCAGCATTTAAGACTACGTTGTCATAAATACTTACGAATTACAGTTACAAATAACTTAAATTGGAACGATCACATACACTCCTGGAAATGGAAAAAAGAACACATTGACACCGGTGTGTCAGACCCACCATACTTGCTCCGGACACTGCGAGAGGGCTGTACAAGCAATGATCACACGCACGGCACAGCGGACACACCAGGAACCGCGGTGTTGGCCGTCGAATGGCGCTAGCTGCGCAGCATTTGTGCACCGCCGCCGTCAGTGTCAGCCAGTTTGCCGTGGCATATGGAGCTCCATCGCAGTCTTTAACACCGGTAGCATGCCACGACAGCGTGGACGTGAACCGTATGTGCAGTTGACGGACTTTGAGCGAGGGCGTATAGTGGGCATGCGGGAGGCCGGGTGGACGTACCGCCGAATTGCTCAACACGTGGGGCGTGAGGTCTCCACAGTACATCGATGTTGTCGCCAGTGGTCGGCGGAAGGTGCACGTGCCCGTCGACCTGGGACCGGACCGCAGCGACGCACGGATGCACACCAAGACCGTAGGATCCTACGCAGTGCCGTAGGGGACCGCACCGCCACTTCCCAGCAAATTAGGGACATTGTTGCTCCTGGGGTATCGGCGAGGACCATTCGCAACCGTCTCCATGAAGCTGGGCTACGGTCCCGCACACCGTTAGGCCGTCTTCCGCTCACGCCCCACCATCGTGCAGCCCGCCTCCAGTGGTGTCGCTACAGGCGTGAATGGAGGGACGAATGGAGACGTGTCGTCTTCAGCGATGAGAGTCGCATCTGCCTTGGTGCCAATGATGGTCGTATGCGTGTTTGGCGCCGTGCAGGTGAGCGCCACAATCAGGACTGCATACGACCGAGGCACACAGGGCCAACACCCGGCATCATGGTGTGGGGAGCGATCTCCTACACTGGCCGTACACCACTGGTGATCGTCGAGGGGACACTGAATAGTGCACGGTACATCCAAACCGTCATCGAACCCATCGTTCTACCATTCCTAGACCGGCAAGGGAACTTGCTGTTCCAACAGGACAATGCACGTCCGCATGTATCCCGTGCCACCCAACGTGCTCTAGAAGGTGTAAGTCAACTACCCTGGCCAGCAAGATCTCCGGATCTGTCCCCCATTGAGCATGTTTGGGACTGGATGAAGCGTCGTCTCACGCGGTTTGCACGTCCAGCACGAACGCTGGTCCAACTGAGGCGCCAGGTGGAAATGGCATGGCAAGCCGTTCCACAGGACTACATCCAGCATCTCTACGATCGTCTCCATGGGAGAATAGCAGCCTGCATTGCTGCGAAAGGTGGATATACACTGTACTAGTGCCGACATTGTGCATGCTCTGTTGCCTGTGTCTATGTGCCTGTGGTTCTGTCAGTGTGATCATGTGATGTATCTGACCCCAGGAATGTGTCAATAAAGTTTCCCCTTCCTGGGACAATGAATTCACGGTGTTCTTATTTCAATTTCCAGGAGTGTAGATAATGTTGTGGGAAAAGCTGACCAAAGACATCGATTTATTCGCAGAATACTTTGAAGATGCAACAGGCCTACTAAAGAGACTGCCTATATTGTGCTTGTTCTACTTCTGTTGGAGTACTGCTGCGCGGTCCGCATCAGTTTGGATTGACGGAGAACGTCAAAAAAGTTCAAGGAAGGGCTGCTCGTTTTGTATTATTGTGAAACAGCGGGGACAATGTCGCGGATACGACACCCAAGTTGGTGTGGCATTTCTCGTTGGAGTAGGATCTTTTCACGAAATTTCAATAACCAACTTTCTTCTGCACGCGCAAAAATATTTTGTTGCCGCACACGTTCATAAGGAGGAATGATCACTGTAGTAAAATGAGAGAAATCTGAGCTCGCACGGTAAGATTTAATAGTTTTTCCCGCGCGCTGCTTGCGAGTGGTTCGGTAAAGAAATAGGTTGAAGGTAGTCTAGTGTACCCTCTGCCAGGCACTTAATTGTAAATTGCAGAGTAGTCTTGTAGATGTAGATGTGGAGGGGACTTCAAAAAGTGAGTTACTCATGATTATGGCAGGACAAGCAAACTTTTATTGAGCGCTGCAGTACACTTCAAAGTGACACAGATACATTACGCTGTTTTTGAACACGGTCACCAGGTTTCCGTAAACAACGGTCAGAATCTTCTACCAATCGTTCAGTTCCTCGACGATAGAAATCCGGTCCCTCGTCACGGCGTCTTTCGAGAAGCAGTGTGTGAACGTCCTCAGTTTTGGAAAATCTGTCCCCCTCACTTAATGCCCAGAGGTTTTCCTTCGATTGCCTGGACATTGTCCTCTTTGGTCGTCGTTGATATTCTTCCCTACCCATCAGCATCACTCAGTTCTGTATGGTCTCGCCCAAATTGTTGCCATCATTTCGCTACGGCTGGACACGACACTGCATTTGGCCCACATACCGCGACAATTTCGCGATGATTTGTGTGCAAAAATAGTATTGCGCTGCGTCCCTCAATTCTGGAGTTCGTTTCCAGTTGCCACACCGCTCCAATGGTGCACTGTAATGCGGCTGTTATCCATACCACAATAGAACTTTATCTGCAGGAAACGAATGACAAGTGCTCTCTATTCACAATGTGGCACTCTCATTGCATAATGGTCTTAGCGAGGGACGGCGTGCGTAACTTACTTCCTGAAGTCCATATGTAGACAATTAAACGTAACAAAAGTTACTTTTCCTACAAAGTAATGAACATTGTTATTTTCCAGCGAGTCGCAACAAAGAGCCATAATCTTTTAAATAGAACATAGTCTTGTCATGTAGTTTATCTACAGGGCTACTATAAATGATTCATTCGTTTTCAGAGCTCTATATTTTGCAATGTATCACATTTACAAATGTGATTGCTGCCTGACTGGAACGGTAAACTCATCAAGTTAACATTTTGCACTCTACAAATGTTCTGTGAGTGCCCGTCTGGTCACACGACACAGATCCAACCTGTAGTTAAGTTCGTTCCATACATTAGGCAGCAACATCCTGCCAGTGCTCTTCGCAACAGCTCTGATCCGTTCTCTGAGCTGTTCCACTCTTCCTGGTGTGGTGTCACCGCCAGACACCACACTTGCTGGGTGGTAGCCTTTAAATCGGCCGCGGTCCGTTTGTATACGTCGGACCCGCGTGTCGCCACTATTAGTGATTGCAGACCGAGCGCCGCCACACGGCAGGTCTAGAGACACTTCCTAGCACTCGCCCCAGTTGTACAGCCGACTTTGCTAGCGATGGTTCACTGACAAATTACGCTCTCATTTGCCGAGACGATAGTTAGCATAGCCTTCAGCTACGTCATTTGCTACGACCTAGCAAGGCGCCATTACCAGTTACTATTGATGCTGTAAAACATGTACCGTCCAGAGCGATGTTCACCAATTATGGATTAAAGTTAAGTATTTTACCAGTTGCCTCCTTTTTTCTGAAGTCTAAATTCCTTGTCCTGTTCCAGATCTCACGCCAGCCTGCGTGAGCTTAAACGCGTGCCTTTCGGCTTCCTCCTCATAGTGGGTTGGCTGTCTTGCCAATCCACAACACCTGGCAGTTGGGGTAAAACAGAGACCTTGATGTACCGCCAAAGAAAAAAGTCGCAATGTATTGAGTAATCCGACCTGGGGGCCAATGGAACAGAGCCACGTCGTCTTCACCACAACGCCCAATCCAGCGACACCGGAGTTCACCGTTTAGATAGCCACGTTTTACCGGAAGATAAAGCCTCTTAATGAGCCATCGGTTGCGGAAACAACCGCAACTGCAACTTATCAAGGTGAGAGGTACCCTGACAGTCATGTGGCACATTTCGTCGATCTGTTTACAGGAACAACCACTATCCCTAAATTATCGATACCAACAGCGGTTCTTTTAAACAATTCCTTCGGAAAGCACGCTTCACTGTTGCAACAGATCAACATCATTTTCTAACACATGTCTATTTTCTTGCTTTGTCGTCACTCTGTCAAGACACCGCTCTCCTAACGCCAACTAGTGAGCACAGTTCAAACTTGGTCAATTTACGGTTCTATTTGAGTATTAATCATTTTTGTACATGCAGAACTTTGGAAAATATTGAACTCTGAAAAAGACTGAATCATTTGTAGTAGTCCAGTGTTTAAATCAACTGAGTGCAAATCAAATCTGGGAGCTTGGAATATTGAAAGTTTTAGGGGTGAGTGAAACACGTTGTACGTAATTGTGTTCAGATGGTTGTTTTGACGGCGGAATGTTCATTTAAACGAGATGTTCAAACGGATGCCTAATTCCCGAATGTACAACTCAATGTGCCGCGTAAACGACCCGTGTTTCAGATGGAATGTCGTTGGTATCATGGAGCGATAATCTTCGATACAAATGGGGCGTAAGCCAGCTTTTTCAACCGAATACATGGAATGGAAAAAGGAAAGCACCGCCGTTCAGACACAGATGGGGCTTATGGGTCCTGACCGACGACCGTGTCATCCTCTGCCAATAGCGTCTGCTCTTCCGGCCGTTGCTGCCGCTACGTTTCATTCAGGTAGCTCCCAAATGGCCTGAAGAGGCTGAGTGCACGCCCACCAAGGAAAAAGTTTTGCCAGTACCGGCAATTCCATGGCAGTCAGCCGCAATGACAGCTCAGTGTTACTTACAGCCATAGTTTTGAGATCCTGTCATAGGCAGTGATTCAATACAAACGCCGTCCTGTGTTTCATATGACATGCTTTGTTAATATAGACCTGGGAAGAAAAGATAAAGTCCAACTGAGCTACATAATCTGGACAAGAACATAAAATTTGCTATGCTTCCAGAAGCAATAAAAGAAGTTGAGAAGCACTCACTGTCTATCAATCTTACAAGAAATTAGAGCAATGCAGCAATCAGTCGCAATTGGTTTTTATTATTCTTACTGGCTTGCACACCAGTAAAATCGTATGGTGACATATACCTCCAGGAGTCTGTTGGATTATAACTCACTCAAATGCACTGAAGACGGCTGTTTATAGCTGAAATCTGGATACGCAGCAATAATAAAAAATCCAACGGGATTGCGACTGATGGTTGAGAGTACTTTGCATAAAAGTTGGTGTCTATGATACGGAAGAGGAAGATTTCAGATTTACATCCAGTCCACTATAGACAATTAGCAATGAAGCACGAACTCGGATACGGAAGGAAACCGGCTATGCCCGTTTCAAGGGAACCGTCCTGGTGCTTTCCTTCAGCGATTTAGAGGAAATCAACTGCTAAACTTGGATAGCTGGATAGAGATGTGGACCACCGTCCCCCGAGTGCCATTATAGCTTCTTAAAACGGCGTCATCTCCCTTGGTTATGATCGAGAGACTTGTGAAGATAAACTGGACGAGTAATTAACAGCTGGTTAACATGTACTTGGAAATTTCAGTTTGAAGTTCCAAAACAACTTACTAACCGTTGAGGACAGAAAAACTCATTGTAATAAAATGCTTCGTTGTTTTTTGATCGCTGTAATGCACCACAGCATTACATCTAAAAATATTGTTAAAAAGGTACAAAGGTCTATCTCCCCCTTTCTCTTTCTGTTTTTCTCTTTCACTCCCCCCCCCCTCTCTCTCTCTCTCTCTCTCTCTCTCTCTCTCTCTCTCTGTGTGTGTGTGTGTGTGTGTGTGTGTGTGTGTGTGTGTGTGTGTGTGTGTGTGTGTTTCACCGTGCATAGTTTTTCAATGGTTTTTCTTTTAAGCCATTACGACAATCTTTATCTCGACTGAAATTTTTAGCTCATCAATTTCTATTTGGAATAAGAGAGATCGAAGTAATTCGGAGGCGTTCTTCTAGATTTGTTGTTAGCGTTAGGTTCGACAAACACGTGAAAATTACAGAAATGCTCGGTGAACTGAAATGGGAATCCTTGGAGAGAAGACGACGTTCGCTTCGCAAAATACTCTTGACAAAGGTTAGAGAACCAGCAGTCTACTGACACCAACGTACATTTCCCCGTTATGGCCACGAGTACACAGGCATATAGACAGTTGTTTTCCCTTGGTCTATTTGCGAGGGCAACACAAAGGAGAATGACTTGAAGTTGCACAAGGAATCCTCCACCATACACCATATGCTGTCTTTCCGAGTATGTACGTAGATGTAGTCGAGCGTCCCATGCCTCTTTCACCAAATGTCAAAATGGAACTACCTGCGATTCTGGTGTGAAAGTTAGAATTCCCGAAGTCATGTCTCGGCCCCCAAATTCCACTGGTTCTTGTATAGTTCCACTTTTCCTCAATATTTTACTTACCTGTCCTATCCCGTGACATTCTCTTCAACTTTTCCGCTCAAAATATGCATCCTTGTTCTTAATTCTCTATCAAATCCTCGGTATCAACGTTATCAGTCGGTTGATATAAACTGTTTGATAATTGCCTTTTTTCAAAGGATTATTTCTCGAAACCTTCGTGTACATCCAATCAAGTGATCAGGTACGTAGCCATCAATTAATATATAATAGAGCGAGGCAAATAAGCCGTGATGAAGAAATATAATTATTAGTTTGTTTCAGAATTAAGTAGTACCCAAGAAATTATTTTCTAACATTTAGAACAATGATATGAAATATTCCACGAGTTCTACAGCGAAAATTACTTGAAACCATTTAGCAGTTCGGTGGAATCGGCATCCTTCCTTCACAGCTATCTCGAGTCAGCTGTTTGTCAGTGACATAGATAACCTCCCGCCGTTAGCAGTTTCTCTGATGTCACAACGTCCAACTTCTCAGAGCACAGTTGCCCTCCTAACTCATATTTCCTTCTTCTTTATTATTTTGAACTGTCGACCTCTACCAGCAGTGGACGTAGGAAAACACAAACTTCCCTTTAAATGGAGCAAATAGAGTGTATCTTGGTTAAACGTGTTCTCTGAATTTCTGCACATCTCTAGGGTTTCTTGGTATGGGAAGATTACTAGCGTTTGCGTCGCAGTCGTATGCAACAATTACAGTTCCTCGTTGTTGAATAATACCGATTTAACTTAACTTTCTGCCCCTGTAAGTGTGGATAAATTATCAAAAGACGCAGCACTGTGGTTACCGTAGAAGTTTTACGTTGATCACGGGTGTTCGACGCAGAACTAGTTCCTCTGAATTTCTTAATTAGCCTGCGAACGGTTCATTCATTGGGCTGTTCAAGATGCTTTTTTACATATTAACACATGCTATGTAGTAGATAGTGACGTTAAACACTAAACGCACAAGACCTATCCAATACATACCATCTAGGTCAGTTACGCAGGTTGAAGATATACGATAGTAGAAGCAAAAATGTTACATTAAACATGGTTCGTAAACAAGCCGTTTTCGAAATAACTGTGAACTTGTGATTAAAATATAATATTTTAAGTAATAACACTATTTTAACTAATAGTCGTATAGTACGGTAGCCAGTCTAGTCTGTTTAATAACAACTACTATAACTTGTTCTTGGGATATTTTCATGAATCGATAAGTAATTCCTTTCAATACAGCAAGTAAATTATTCACCATAATATTTTAAATATAACTGGAAGTTAAATACATGGTATTTTCGTTATTAGTAATCAGTAGCTCATTACAATGCGCTCTGCACTGTACAGAGAATAGTGAGTCTGAATGTGATCTCGAAGTTAGTTAGGTTGATCAACCAGATTGTCTCCGAATGCAGATTCTGTAACGAGTGACCACGAACCACCAGTAATTACTAAAATCCATTATAGGAGATGTTTCGGTGCTTAGTATAAAACTCGGAAGACCGAAAATACGTTAAATTGTCTCACAGAGTACGAGGTAGACGTTTCATTATTCTTCATACTGTCATATGTCAATAGGAACTCCTTCGTTCCACGTCGGACATCTAACAACGGACTGGAGGCGAAAAAAACATGGTAGTTTGAGATGAGAAATAATTGTTAATAAAGAGAAGTCGACACGTTGCGCTATTTCGAAGTCTGTTAGCATTGAAGGTAGCTAATCTGCGCGTGCAGATCCAAGCGGTCCACCAGATATACGAGGGTTATTCCAAAAGACATGCACACTATTTTTTTAAATCCATCTTTTATTCTACGTTTTTGAAAGTTTTACAGTATGTAGATACATCCTTTAGGAACAATATTTTAATTTTTCCATCTCTCTCAACTGCCTTACGCCATCTTGGAACCAGTACCTGTATACCCGTACGGTAAAATTGTGGACCAACCTGTTGGAACCACTGTTTGGCAGGGTGCACAAGGGAGTCATCATCGTCAACCCTCGTTCCACGAAGAGAGTCTTTCAGTTTCCCAAAGAGATGATAGTCACATGGAACCAGGTCAGGACTGTAAGGCGGGTGTTTCAGTGTTGTCCAGCCGAGTTTTGTGATCGCTTCCATGGTTTTTTGACTCATGTGGCCGTGCATTCCTGCTTTTGCCGATGTGGTCGAACACGACTCAGTCGAGCTTGAAGTTTCTTCAGTGTCGTCACATATGCATCAGAATTTATGGTGGTTCCACTTGACATGATGTCCACAAGCAAGAGTCTTTCGGAATCGAAAAACACCATAGCCATAATTTTTCCAGCAGAAGGTGTGGTTTCGATTTTTTTTCCTTGGGTGAATTTGCATGATGCCTCTCCATTGATTGCCTCTTCGTCTATGGTGAAAAATGATGGATCCATGTTTCATCACCTGTCACAGTTCTTCCAAGAAATTCATCTCCACCATTCTCGTACTGTTCCAAAAGTTCGCTGCATACCGTTTTTCTTGTTTCTTTGTGAGCCACTGTCAACATCCTGGGAACCCACCTGGCACAAACCTTTTTTAACGCCAACACTTTCAGTATTCTGCAAACACTTCCTTCCCCTATCCCAACGTAGCGTGACAATTCGTTCACTGTGATGCGTCTGTCAGCAGTCACCAATTCTGTCTCTCTGCACATTGTCTGGAGTGTGTGCAGTACGAGGCCTGCCGCTGCGAGGACAATCCTCAATATTGCCGTGCCCGCTTTCATCACGTAACCTGCTTGCCAACCGACTAACTGTACTGCGATCGACAGCAGCATCTCCATACACCTTTTTCACTTTTTGTGGATGTTTCCCACTGTGTCGTTTACACAGCACAGGAATTCTATGACAGCACGTTGCTTCTGACGAATGTCAAGTGTAGCAGCCATCTTGAAGACATGCTGTGACGGCGCCACTCACGGGAACAGGTTGAACTACGATTGAAAACAAACGGGAAGGATGTATCTACATACTGTAAAACTTTCACACTTGCAGAATGAAAACTGTATTTCTACCAAAATAGTGTGCATTTCTTTTGGAGTGACCCACGTAGTTAGTGTTGTGTGTGTGTGTGTGTGTGTGTGTGTGTGTGTGTGTGTGTGTGTGTGTGTCCACAACCCCACAAGAGGCCACAGCAGTCTACCCACCCCACCGCCACCCCACACCGAACCCAGAGTTATGATGCGGTTCGGCCCCCAGTGTATTCCTCCCGGGAACGTCACAGGCCAAACGATTGTAACCCCAAATGTTTACATGGCAGAGTAATTATGGTGTACGCATTCGTGGAGACAGTGTTTGCGCAGCAATCGCCGACATAGTGCAACTAAGGCGGAATAAGGGGAACCAGCTGGCATTCGCCGAGGCAGATGGAAAACCGCGTTACAAACCATCAAAAGGCAGTGCGGCACGGCGGACCTCGACATTAATCCGCCGGGCGGATTCGTGCTGGTAACCGGCACGCCTTCCCGATCGGGAAGCAGCGCGTTAGACCGAGCTGCTAACGGGGTGGGCTTTAGTGTCGGTTGTTCTCACTACGTAGATGATAGCGCTCGAAACTGCTCACTCTTTGGCTCGGTTTCGACCCTTACTACCGTCCCATGTCAAATTTTTATATCACTCTTTTGTTCAGTTTTAAGAAGCCAAACGAAGAAGACGTTTGGTGACACCGTCTATGGCGGACTGCTTGAATTTTCGCACGATTCTTTAACTTCAATACTAATTAAGTCTGAAACGACACAACGAATCTAACTTTTTACTTAACTATTATTTCTTTGCATAGCTCGCCCTTACAAACTTTCAGACTGTTTCTAACCATCCTGTATATTCTCTGGCGTATGAAATTTCCGTAATTTATTTCATGATGAACTACATGATTACGAGGCGCCATTGACTTCAGCATGAAATATTTCCTTATTTAATACACATGTTTTGTAATAAAACACCGCTTAGGCATAGATGTTATCGCAACTAATACTGAACATTGTTCTAACAAGGGAACCTCCCCATCGCACCCCCCTCAGATTTAGTTATAATTCGGCACAGTGGATAGGCCTTGAAAAACTGAACACAGATAAATCGAGAAAACAGGAAGAAGTTGTGTGGAACTATGAAAAAATAAGCAAAATATACAAACTGAGTAGTCCATAGGCAACATAAGCAACTTCGAGGATGACGCGAGCACAGGATCGCCGTGGTCCCGTGGTTAGCCTGAGCAGCTGCGGAGCGAGAGGTCCTTGGTTCAAGTCCTCCCTCGTGCGAAAAGTTTACTTATTTTATTTTTGCAAAGTTGTGATTTGCCGTTCGTTCATTGACGTCTCTGTTCACTGTGATAAGTTTAGTGTCTGTGTTTTTCGACCGTACCGCAAAACCGTGCGATTAGTAGACGAAAGGACGTGCCTCTTCAATGGGAACCGAAAACATTTGATCCAGGAAAACACGTCTGATATATTCTATACGACACTGGTGACGGCATGTTCGTCACATGACAGGAATATGTTGTCGACCCACCTAACTTGCACACTTGGCGAATGGGTGAAAAGATTCTTCTACCTTGCCCGATTTAGGTTTTCTTGTGTATCTGATAATCACTCCCCAAAAAAAAATGAAAACATAAGTGTGTGTTACATAAACTGCAATAAATGAATGCAACAGTTTCACAGTCGCACAGTTTTCTCTGTGCTCTGTCAAAACATATGTTTTTAATGTTTTCAAATTTTTCCGTGTGTAGACCGTCAAATCCTGCATATCTCCAAGCAAATCTGAACATGTCCTGGAATTTTGGAGAGCGAAGTTGATTATGTGTGAGTATCTGAACACTGAATTTGTCTGAAAATAAAAATTAAAATTTTTCACTCGAAGGAAGAGTTGAACAAAGGACCTCTCCTGCCGCAGCTGCTCACGCTAACCACAGGACCACGGCGCTCCTGAACTCATATTGTGCATGATGTTGCACATGTTGGACGTGGACTACTCAGTTTGTATATTTTACTTATTTTTTCATAGTTCCACATAATTTCTTCCTGTTTTCTCGATTGATTTGTGTTCAGTTTTTCAAGGCCTATCCACTATGCCAACTTATAACTAAATCTGAGGGGGGTGCGATGGGGACGTTCCCTTGTAAGATCTGATGATGGCAGCAGCTGAAACAACGTTACAAATAAAGAAATATATTAAGTGATCTATACAAATTTATTCATAAAATATCAGCTATAATCACAGACTCAAACAGCAGATTGCAACTGTATTCGAAATGTTTAATTTTGGATTAAGTACACATCTAATTGGAGTAAAACTTAACCCACGATCTACCTTAACCTGGTGATGCAATGCTAGTTCAGCACGTTACGTGGTAAAATCTACTGTACACTCACCTCTCTTAAAGAATGTTCCACATGCCGTCCGCACACTGGGATGCAATAGGGATTCGTCTCTGCATGGAGTTACGAATTCTTTAAAACATCTGCAGATTATCTGATAGATCTTGACACGGCTGTACAATTCCGCTCCACTTCAATTTTCTCGGTGGAACTGCTGTACGCTTTACTTTTGAGATACCCCAGATAGAACCATAGAGAACATTGCAAGCAAGTGATATTGAAGACTAAGTTCCTTCTAATGCTCGAGTTGTCACCATACTGGTGCATTAGATATCGTCTTAAAGGAGACCTGGACGTCTTGAGAACCCAAGAAATTGAATTTTTTAAATAAAATTCTATGATCCTTGCTGATTCTAAAAACGTATATTTTATATACAGCGGCTCACTATTTTCGTGTTTAAGTCCTTTCTAAAGCAGATAGGGCGCGTGAATGCCTAGCTGTCACACCACTGTCAGACAAAACCTTGCCTACAGTGTCTCGTTATTTAGTTTTGGCACTGTTATTTCCACAGCAACTTATTTGTGTAATATCCTTGAAGAACATATCGATTGTACTATGGCCATGGATTTATTGCAATCGAACTTTCCATACAAGTAGATTATTCGAGTTTACTTATGTGATGTAAACTTATCGTGGCTGCATATTTCAACCATTTTACAAGTTGAAATGCCAAAAACGATGAAATTTAATTGCAGTCATAGATTTTACGATAATCAACGTAAGCATGTTGTTGAAAACCATAAAAATGAGCTAACTGTTACGCTGCCGTGAGCAGAGATTAGGCCTAAAAATTCGCCAGCAGTGCTTCAAGACGCAAGTTGAAATATCTTAGCAAAAATGAAGATTTTAACTACTAAGTGCAAGCTTCCATAATTGCTTTTGTCAATTGCTAACTGTAAATATTGTAATAGAGAAAATTCCCTTACGTTTCGTAAGGACGTAAGTCAGACAACAGGCTTACCCACCAAAATTGAAGTGGATTGTCAAGTGTGTAAAACAACGAAATGAAAATGACATCTCCAATAACATGCACAAAATATAGTGAAGTGAATATTTGCCTTTCTTTCACCATGAGGTATACTGGAAAGTGGATGGATCTCCCACTGCCACCTGTCAAATTTGAGAGGTATTATAAAAGTTTGCATCATGCCCTAACGGAAGTCAGTGAAGCATCCATGCAGAGGGCAGCGAAAGAAACTGTAGATATTTGTCTAACTTCTGACACTGTTGCTGCATTAGACGATTCCTGGCAGAAGATAGGACACACATCGCCTAATGGATATTTCACGGTTACCTTTGCAGATACAGGGAAGGTGCTGGACTATGAATGTCTGATAAAACACTTCTATGGTTGTGCCAGTAAGCTAAATGAACAAAAAAGGTGACAAAAACTTTGAAGGCTACAATGATGGTACTCAGAAAAAGGAAGCAGTCCATTTTTAGTAGATTAGTCACTAGATATAGTGTGTGATATACTCATTGCCTTGGTGACCGTAAAGACTTCAATAGTGTTGTGGATTCACAGTGAACCAATTATTCAACAACGTATTAAATATTTTAAGCATGTCTTATGTTCTTAAATTATGGGGAGAAAAAAATTGACTTGTAAAATAGTTTTTATAAAATACTCAAAACAATAAACTGGTAAATATTCCTGGTTTACTGTTTCAACAAGTTAATAATTGAAAGAATAAAATTTGTTTCTCCTTTTTCTTTCAATAATGCGGAAATACAGCGTACCCAAAATAAAAATTACACATGACTCATCACGTAAGATAAAAATCAGTATTCACTTAACTATGTATTCCACATTTATTTTAAAAAATTGTCGCATGTAGATCACAATATACTAATTATTTGGTTGAAATTTTATTCCAGTATCTATTAACGTTTTTGAGTTATTGAATTTCAAAGTACTAGTAAAAACTACAGGCCATGATGTCCAGGTTCCTGTAAATCAGCAGAAAAATATGACGGTGTCCGTCATGCATATTCTAATCCCCGCAACCATGAGTCATGGGTGAAATTTTAGCCCATTTAGATGGGGATTAAATCGAAAAGATCACATTTCAAAAACACTCGCACAAACGTGGACAATATTTTGTACTGAAGTCAGTGGCGCTCATACCTGCACATCCGCTATTATCTCCGTAAGCCACTAATACTGTGTGATGCCTAGAGCAAAATTCATCGCTGCGGAATTATCATGTGGTCCTGTATGCATCACGGTATATTACGTGGCGATCCGACAGAAGCTTGAGGAGTTGATGAATGCATAGAAAATTGCTCGTGTAGCTCCTATATTAAAATCCATCGTTGGGCAATTTCGTCGTGTGCTTCTATTTCGTGTCTCTTTGGCTATGGCAATTCGATATGGAATTTCACTGACTAAAACGTCACTTTCTGCGAATCTTCCCAGATATTTGAAAGGTTTAATATCTTCTACATCCCTTGATCGCACACCTAAATTGAAGTGAATGTTATTTCGAAATACTGTCATGACCTTTATTGTTCTCTATTATTTTACAGCCCATGACTATCATTGCACTCTTCGATAGTACAAGATTTCAAATACTGGCAGTTTCTTCTTGTCTGCATTTCCGATGGTTAACACTCACTTCCGTGCAGTGCTGTGCTCCAGACGTACTGTTTCAGGAACTTCAACCTTATTTATAAATCAATATATGATACCAGTAAGGATTTTGTGTTGAAGAAAGCTTTCTTCACTTGTGACAGTCTGAATCCCTCCCTTCGCACGCCCTCTGCGCTTCTGTGTCATCGCTCGAAGAGTATCACTCGTGCCAGAGACCGGAATCCTGCCCACTTACCGCTGTACGGCATACGTGTTAAATTATGCGACGTACGGCTGCGCTTTGATCCGAAACTTTTATTGGCCAGCCAGGATTATTTCTCTGCAATGCTATACTTGAACCATCAGTTTAAATAGTGCTCGTCAGCTTCAGTTTGACCCCGCGAGGCGAGGTTAAAATTCTCGCTTGTCCAAATTCAATGACTGAGCCCCTTCAGGGAGATTCCGAGATCCAATCGAACAATCATTACTAGATGGCACAAGGTCGCAGTGCCAAACAGTGCTTCGCTCTGGACTTAGGAGTGCGTTTTTAAACTCTCCTCCATTTAGTTCATGTGTTTTTAATGGGCCCTGGTAGCCCTGAGTGATTTTACCAGGTAATACACAAGTTCTGGATGAGTAGGGTACAGCTTTTTGAACTACTACATTTAGCAATTATAGACAAAAGAAGAAAGTTAAAAAAATGCGTTGTTCCGCAAGATTAACACAAGACTGATGAGTCAGCTAAAGCTATGAACCAGTTCCATGTAATTCCAATGCACACAACTGACTTCTTTGATTTTAAAGATGGTGCTGAAACATGGTCAATGCAGAAGTGTCAGATCTCTAAATTCACACGTCTAAAGGACCAGTATTGGATTATTGTTGTTGTAGTTGTTGTTGTACTGAAATGGTACAGGCAATGGTTGAAGTTTTAATAAATAACGACCCTGTAAATATTCTGCCCGATGATGGAGCGACTATTAGTGTGGTGCGCGTTTGTTTGTTCAAACAATTGAATAGTAAGTAAAAATTGCCTGTGTTGCCAGTTTCAAACTGTACGCTGTCAGGTGCGTTGACTGCTCATTCCGTCCTTGTTCAAAAATGTTCAAATGTGTGGGAATTCCTAAGGGACCAAACTACTGAGGTCACAGGTTCCTGGACTTACACACTACTTGAAACTAACTTATGCTTAGAACAACACACACATCCATGCCCGAGGGAGGACTCGAACCATCCGGCGGGATGGGCCGGTTCTTGTGAAGTCTCAGGTGCAAGGAAAGACTATTAAGCATCTTCTTGTTAGCTGCCGCATTATCAAATCCGTGCATCTGGGGTTGGAATTTTCTGAGGGACAAAAATGTAGTAACTGGCCTCTTTAAAGAGATAGTCAATGACGGGCGAATTATTGTTTTGAATCTGGTGAGGAAACTGGAATTGCACGGCAGATTCTGCCAGAGAATAAAGATTAATTATTTAGGTATTAATATAATGTATTTAAATGAAAATTGTGGACAAAGTAGTTTATCAACAGACAACTCTTTGGGCGTTGAAAACGTTATCCAGAATAAAGTAGTCGAATCTGAACACTTAACTGAAGTACAGCGGAATGAATTAGCTGGTTTATTAAAGGAATATCTGGAAGTCTTCGATCAGAAACCTGATTTAATCAAGGAATGTGTTTATGAGAGGGATGTCGATCCACACCAAACTTATTTTCAAGCGTCTTACTCCATTCCGTCGACCAGCAAGGATTGGAAGGAGTGTATGTCAAAATTATATATAAAACATACGTTGATATCACGATATCACACAGAAACGTCGCCAGTTGAACGTATATTTAGAGACTTTAACAGATTTATTCGCACTTATGCTGCAACGCAACAATATAAGTGGATAGAGTATGTGTCGATCTTTGAAGGTATTCACAATAACATGCCGCACTCATCCACCAGGCATACTACAGCAGAGATAATAGGCAACACGCCAGAATCTTATGAATGGATTAAGTCTTTACCGATCTTGGTTGAGCCAGACAAAAAATAGGAAGGCGTTGTTGGACAAAAGTCTTATTAAGAAAACGCCCTAAGTCAATGGCTCTTAATAGGTTAAACAAGAAATGACAACATGTTTACGCCGGACCTTACAAGATGATTCGCATACCGCATGTGGGAAGCTATTCGTTAGCTGAGGAACATAATATGGGGCAAACCAAGGACTTGTTTCCTCAGAAAGATTTGAAGAAATTTTGTGAGTGAAACCTCTAGTGACAGTTAATGAAACAATGAATGAGAAGCTTCAGTTAAGTAGTTTTTTATAGTTTGGCAGTATTACAATGCATTTTTTTAATAATGTTGTGATCTTAGTGAATATAAATGTATTCTTTTTTAATAGTATAGTGGTTAATGACAATGCAATTTCTTAACACTTGGTCCGTAATCTTTTGAGTATCTCACTTGTAACTGTTAGGGAACAGAGGCCTCAGTTTGAGAACAAGCACAATGAGTCGTCGAATTTGTTTGCATGTTAAATAGTTGCGGTGGTGGTTGCCCAGTGAAGTGTCAATTGTTTCAGTGGAGTTGTGCCCAGATCTGAATAGGACAGAAGGTCGGCATAACTTAATGGAAGTGAAGTAACAGAGCCATTAATTCAATAGGATTATACCCGGAACTGAATAGGATAGGATCTCGGCATAGCCTGCGGAAATGAAAGTGATTTGAGCATTAAGAATAATTGTGAAACAATGAAATATCGCATGTGCAAACAGTGTCTGACACTAGTGGCAAAATGAATGCTCTGAACCATTAGAAAGGCTATGTTCTATATTCATCATTCAGTAGCATGTGTGGAGACATCTTACCCGTCGCTGAAGCCGCAGCCCAAAGAGTCTGAGGGATTTCTGCTGTTATTTGATGGGATGAGTCATCTTTAGGCTGCACGGCTCCAGAAACGGTAACTATGATCTAGGAGACGTCGCATGACGTAGGCGAAGGGCGTCGACGTCAGGAGTTCTCTCGCCTTGCAACCTAGACGCGGAACCATGTAAGGGGTCCGTAGGCCATTACTATAAGTTTGCACTCGGCACAGGTCGAGGGGGTAAACAATCGATAGTGTCGGGTTGCGAGAGCGAGTGAGAGTTGAGTCAGTTCCCAGGTTGCGGGCCGAGCCGTGTGGAGGCTTGTTGCTATATTCCAAGGCTGTACCGGCAAAGGGAGTGGCCATCGCCGCGGTTTAACCCCTTTGTGTTAGAATAATCCGGGAAAGTGAAAAAGTATAATTACGAGAGTGATCAGTGATATTTCTGTGCCGATATTTGTGGTTTCGCGTCTACAGCGCCGGCATCATTTGGATTGCAGTGTTGGATTGCAGTGATTGTATTTAGCGTGTGACGATTATGAATAACGAAGAAGCCTGTGCTGAGATTAGCCGTTATTAACTGTGTATGACGAAGGCAGTGGCTGTCTCCTTTTTGGCGTTTTTTGAGATGAATATAGGTTCTTGACTAGTGAAGCTGTGTTGTTGTTCTTCTTGTTACCAGACATTTCATTACTACAGCATTGAGAAGGACAAAATGGAATGTAACAACTCCGTAGCAGTCAAATCCGATTGCCAGTCCCATTAGGTACACGGTCACATTAATTAATATTCATTTGGGCTGCTATTCAGATCCCGATCGAGCGGGATACATAAATCGGACTTGTTACAACCAGAACAAGAAGACAAGAACCATCCGCCTGAGGCTCATCTCTCGAAGACGCTATACTAGAAGCTGTCCGTTGATGTCAACCGAAAATTTGATCGTCGGTTTAGTCAAGAACATCGTGTAAAGAATGGCAGCTAACTCTAAATACAGATAAATGTAAATTAATGCAGATGAACAGGAAAAAGAATCCCGTAATGTTTGAATACTCTTAGCACTTGACAGAGTCACGTCGATTAAATATTTGGGCGTAACATTGCAGAGCGATATGAAGTGGGACAAGCATGTAAAGGCAGTTGTGGGGAAGGCGGATAGTCGTCTTCGCTTCATTGGTAGAATTTTGGGAAGATGTGGTTCATCTGTAAAGGAGACCGCTTATAAAACACTAGTACGACATATTCTTGAGTACTGCTCGAGCCTTTGGAGTCCCTATCAGGTCGGATTGAGGGAGGACTTAGAAGCATTTCAGAGGCGGGCTGCTAGATTTGTTACTGGTAGGTTTGATAAAGACGCGAGTGTTACGGAAATGCTTCAGGAACACGGGCGGGAGTCTCTGGAGGAAAGGAGGCGTTCTTTTCGTGAATCGCTACAGAGGAAATTTAGAGAACCATCATTTGAGGCTGACTGCAGTATAATTTTACTGCCGCCAACTTATATTTCGAGGAAAGACCACAAAGATAAGAGAGATTAGGGCTCGTACAGAGGCATATAGGCAGTCATTTTTCCCTCGTTCTGTTTTGGAGTGCAACAGGGAGAGAAGATGCTAGTTGTGGTACGAGGTACCCTCCGCCACGCATGGTGGATTGCGGAGTATGGATGTAGATGTAGAGGTCTACATGCAACATCGTTATAAATCAGATGAAGAATCCGAAGAAAAAGGAGACCCTCCCGCAGCAGGTCGGCGGCTGTAGGCAACCCGAAGAACGCATTACGAAGCTTATGCGATGTGGGGAGCAAGAATATCCGTTGTTACTATGGGCATGGTGCAAACTGTAAGAAGAGGTAGCATGGCTCAAATAATGAAAACATTGTGCTGCTTAGCTGTTGAAGAGGCGGCGCAACAAATGTAATCATATTGAAAGCTACAAGAAGAGGCAATATGAGTCAAACAATGAAGAAGTCGTGTTGTTTAACCATTGAAGAGGCAGCACGACAAAAGATGACGTAGATTACACATATTCCCTATGTTGCAAACGCACAGGTGGCCTGCAGAACCCAAACGACCACTCTGTGCAGCCGCACATGGCAGGTGAGATGAATGGACATTGCAGATTTCGCCGGGCAAAACAACAGACAAGACTGCAATCGATTCCCACGATTGTTAATGAAATATTTAAGACTATACATAGAATGTGTAATTAGTATAAACTGACCTATTCAGTAACAGACAGAGTGAATGTTTAAGTTGTCTCTAGTATCTAAAATGGAATGTATAGTTAAATTTTAACTGACTTCTTCAGTATAGATGTGAAATGAATGTAATATTTAATTAATGTTAGGAAAAATGGAAATATTTAAGATTTACATAATACTTTGAAATAATTTAGTAAATAAGGAACATGTAAAAATACCTACTGTACAATTTCTGTAATCATGTCATATCACTCACTCATATACATAAGTAACATACTGCCACTCAGTCATAAAAAGGAAAGAAGAAAAAACAGAAAGAAAAAAATAAGGTTCCAATCAAAGATCCAAGACCCGGATCCATAAAAAAGAGACTGCTAAGTCAAACATGGTTAACGAAGAACCCCACTCTCTCAGAGAAAATCTGATGAGGCGTAATGTTAGCATATCTAGCGGTTACTTTAAACGATGACAACTTAGTTAAAATGAAGTAGTCTGGTTATCGTTGGGGGGCTGTGTAACCCCTAGTTACATATCTGGTCTTTTTCGAAACTAAAATTTATTCGAACTCGCCATGAACAATTCCCGTATTTCGTATAAAATTACGAATTCCAATTTTAAAACAGAAAATCAAAAGAGTAATATGAGCCAATGAAATAGAGCATTATATACAAAGTAGAAAGTGGCTTTATTCATAAGGGCCAGTGGAATAGAGAATTTAAATAAAGTAGCAAGGGGCTTTATTCATAGAGTTTCTAACGAACGTCCCTTTTGTTTCATGGCTATGATATAAACCCAACGCAAGTATTGCTAACGTCTCTAGCGTCTGTGAGTCTTTAACATCTGGGAGTCTTTGTGTTCGAGATTTTAGTGTCCGAGCTTTTAGCGTTTGAGTCTTGAGTATTCGCGTCTCTTAAATTCATGCGCGACTGCGTGAAATAGTTAACCTCATAAGCCGGGCTCATTAAAACTAAATTTCTTTGACTTTCAATTATAGACGCTGTTTGCACATTTGTTATCGGCCTTAAGTATGACCACTCATCGTAGTGAATCACATCAAAGAAAATGTGTTAATAAAAACCGAGTTAAGAAAAGACTACAGTGGCGTGCGATTTCGATTAGAGTATGACGAGAACTTAACCGTATATTGGATTCTCTCTGGACAATAATAATAATAATAATAATAATAATATAGTTTATTCCATATTGATATTGAAGAGAATAACTTTCAACGGATAAAACATCGTGCTGTGTTAAATGAACCCTGTGACTTTTGAAGGAATTAATTCGGTATACTTGTGCTAGGCAAATCAAAGATATTAATACATTCTGAAAGGCGAATCGGTCCCCTAGTAACTGTTATTGAGCATCCTTAGCGGCAACTGCTAAACAACGCACCTAGCAGATGGTAATAATTTGAATCTAAACTTATTGACCAACAAATATTGATTCCAATGACAGTGTTGTGTCGCCTCGCTTTCACCTATCTCAACGAGGTGAAGGATATTAGCAGAGCATAGAAAAAGGACATTACACTTTGGCTGATCGTGGCCGTGCCAGTGGGCAGCAATAGGAGGCGTCACATGACGACGTAGCCATTTCTTTCTCAGCAGAGCAGGGAGTTCTTTAGTAAACTTTCCAACACCTGCTGTCAAGAATGAGGCTGTGTAAGAAACAGAAGCCAATACTGAACATATTTTCTTGAATTTAATTCGTTATTCTAATTTTAAAAAATTTTAAATTTGTGGCAAATGGTTTTTGTTGACAGGTTTACCAACTGAAACATTATTTCTGTAGTATTTTACTGGTTTCATTACAATTAATACGTAGTGCGTCACTATTAATGGCACCTGAAACGAAAACTTCTTACTGGCACTTAGAATAAGTCAGTTGCCTGATATGCGGCTAGAACGTTCGAAATAAATTATTTATTTTAAAATTTATATTTTTTGCGGTAATCACGCGAACAACGTAGTTCCGTGGTATCATAATACATTTTCAGTTTTTTGGATACATATAATTTATTCGAAAAAGAGATATTCTTTTTTTGATCATCCTGACAAACGTGAGTTTTGAAATTTAACATTTCCATTCTTTAATTATTTTTTTGTATTCAGAATTCCTTCAACGCCACCTTCATCTTGTTCCCGGACTGGCGATCAGAGGCATGCCCTCTGCCTGGGGAGAGTGTGCACGCTTATAAAACAGTGACACTTGCCCAGACGAGCCGGCCGGTGTGGCCGACCGGTTCTAGACGCTTCAGTCTGGAACCGCGCAGATTCGAATCCTGCCTCGGACATGGATGTGTGTGATGTCCTTAGGTTAGTTAGGTTTAAGTAGTTCTAAGTTCTAGGAGACTGATGACCTCAGATGTTAAGTCCCATAGTGCTTAAAGCCATTTTTGAACTCGCCCAGACGTTCAGAAATTACTCAGTTCAAAGTCTTCGTTGGGGCACGGGAACGTACTTGCGAACTATTCTAAAAATAAATACTTCGTGAATCACGACGGAGCACAGAATCTCCTCCCTCCCTCCTCCGCCCTAGAGGCATAAGACTCGCCTCCTACGGCCGTCATCGCTGCTAGCCGACTCCAAAAGAGCTCTATAAATTGTTTTTAAGCTTTGCCCCATCTCATCAGAAGTATCAGGACATCCCTACGCAATTCCAACTAGATGTCACCGGGGGTGACCCGTCAGTACAAGAGGAGATTACTGTGATCACAACAGAATAGCTACAGCAGCAGAATGGATCGATCAGGAGAGCTCAGTGACTCCAAATGTGGACCAGTCACTGGATTGTCAGCTGAGTAACGACCCCAATTTCAGTCCTTTTAAAACTGATCGTATCAGCTGTTGGTGGATAGAAAAACCAAAGCTAAACCGAGACCAAACAGACCTCGTATACTGAGAGACAGGGTCCATCTAACATTGTGGAGGGTCGTTCTAAAAAATCGCGTGAAATCAGAGGGAGGAATCACTCGTAAGTTTCAAAATGCTACCAGCGGACCTGCTAGCACAATGACTGTGTAGGATGTGGAAAACACAGCTGCATAATGGTCGAGCAGTTACTCTTAGGCGACATGTTTCTGTTGTTAGTACTAAACGATGCTTGAGGTGGTGTAAAGAGCGACGCCGCTGAATAGTGGATTACTGGTAGTGAGTGATTTGGAGTAATGGATTGTGCTACTGCCTGTGGCAATCCGGTGGAAGGTTTTAGGTTCGGCGAATGGCTGGACAACGTTTCCTGCAATGTCTAGTGCCAACAGTGAAGTAAGAGACGGTGGTGTTACGGTATGGCAGTGTTTTTCTTCGTTGGTGTATCGTTTCCTTATTGCGCTTAAGAAAACGCTACAGCAGAGGATCAATTTGAGGACGATGACTGATTGTATCAGCTCGACAACGCAAATGCACAAAAAGCAGCATCTCTGACGCAATGGTTTGTGAAAACTAACATTCCTGAAATGGAGTGGCCTGTCCAGAGTCCCGACGTAACCCAATAGAACACTTTTGGGATGAGTTTGAACGTCAGCTTCTCTCCAGACCTTAGCACCTAACACCATTACCAACTATGGTTTCGGTCCTTCAAGAAGAATGGTCCACCATTCCTCCAGAGACATTGAGACACCTCACTGAAAGTCACTCCAGGAGATTTCAAGTAGTCATAAAGGCGAAGTGTGGACAGACTCTATATTATTGACCGCTAATAAGTAAATGGGTACTTTGATCAGATATTATAGCCCTTTTGACCACTCAGCCTCAGGAGCAGAATTGAGGCCTTTAAATTGGCCATTTCCTGCACTCAGTAATACAACTGCTCTACAAACGGTAGCTTACTGCTAGAACTTTTGGAGTTCCTTTTCAACACGTGACGGAAAACACATACCGTCCTAGGAAAGTCTCAAGGCACCAGGTCGAAATCCAGCACCATAGTCCTTGATAACAACTCATTTAGGGTTGTGGAAAGACTAGACTAATATTACCAGGCCGAAATAAAACTCACGTTCCCCAAATATCAACAACTCAAATGGCTCAAATGGCTCTAAGCACTATGGGACTTAACATCTGAGGTCGTCAGTCCCCTAGAACTTAGAACTAATTAAACCTAACTAACCTAAGGACATCATACACATCCATGCCCGAGGCAAGATTCGAACCTGCGACCGAATCAGCACCGCGGTTACGGACTGAAGGGCCCAGAACCGCTCGGCCACAGCGGCCGGCTATCAACAACTGGCCTTCGTATCCACAACAGCGTATAAGAAAACCACACAGTATACTGAGATGACAAAACTCATAGGATAGTGATATGTACGTATACAGATGGTGGTAGCATCGCGTACACAAGATATAAAAGTGCAGTGCATTGTCATTTGTATTCAAATGGCTCTGAGCACTATGCGACTTAACTTCTAAGGTCATCAGTCGCCTAGAACTTAGAACTAATTAAACCTAACTAACCTAAGGACATCATACACATCCATGCCCGAGGCAGGAATCGAACCTGCGACCGGAGCGGTCGCTAGGCTCCAGACTGTAGCGCCTAGAACCGCACGGCCACTCCGGCCGGCCATTTGTATTCAGGTGATTCGTATGAAAAGGTTTGCGACGTGATTATGGCTGCACGACGAGAATTAACAGAGTCTGAACGCGGAATGGTAGTTGGAGTCAGACACATGGGACATTCCATTTCGAGAACCGTTTGAGAATTCAATATTCCGAGATGCGCAGGGTTAGGAGGGTATCGAGAGAGCCGAATTTCAGTCATTGCCTCTCGCCATGAACAACGCTTTGGTCGACGGCCTGCACTTAACGACCGAGAGTACCAGCATTGGGTAGAGTTGTCAGGGCAACACTGAGTGACATAACGGCAGAAATCAATGTGGGCCGTACTACGAACTCATTCGTTTAGGCAGGGCGGCGAAATCTGATGTTACTGGGCTATGGCAGTAGACGACCGACAGGAGTGCCTTTGCTAACAGCACGACATCGCCTGCATTGCCTTTTCTGGACTCGTGACCATATCAGTTGGACCAACGACGACTGTAAAACTGTGGCCTCGTCAGACAAAAAAAAATGGCTCTGAGCACTATGGGACTTAACATCAATGGTCATCAGTCCTCTAGATCTTAGAACTACTTAAACCTAACTAACCTAAGGACATCACACAACACCCAGCCATCACGAGGCAGAGAAAATCCCTGACCCCGCCGGAAATCGAACCCGGGAACCCGGGCGTGGGAAGCGAGAACGCTACCGCACGACCACTAGATGCGGGCCCTGGTCAGACAAATCCTGATTTCAGTTGGTAAGAGCTGATGGTAGGGTTCGATTGTAGCGCAGACCCCACGAACCCATGGGCCCAAGTTGTCAACAAGGCACTGTGCAAGCAGGTGTTGGCTCCGTAACAGTGGCGTGGACTCTGTTTACATGGAATGGACTGGATCTTCTGGTCCAACTGAACCGATCATTGTCTGGAAATGGCTATGTTCGGCAACTTGGAGACTACTTGTAACCATTCAAAGATTCATGTTACTCGCCACCGGGCCACAGTTGTTCACGAGTGATTTGAAGAACATTCTGGAGAATTGGAGCGAATTGTTGGCCCATCCAGATCTCCCGACATGAATCCCATCGAATATTTATGGGACATAATCGAGAGGTCAGTTCGTGTGCAAAGTCCTGCACCGGCAATACTTCCGCAATTATGGACGGCTGTAGAGGCACCCTGGCCCAGTATTTCTGCAGGGGACTTCCAACGACGACTGGAAAACTGTGGCCTGGTCAGATGAATCTTTATTTCAGTTGGTAAGAGCTGATGGCAGGGTTCGATTGTAGCTCAGACCCCACGAACCCATGGGCCCAAGTTGTCAACAAGGCACTGTGCAAGCAGGTGTTGGCTCTGTAGCAGTGCCGTGGACTGTGTTTACTTGGAATAAACTGCATCTTCTGGTCCAACTGAAGCGATAATTGTCTGGAAATGGTTATGTTCGGCTATTTGGAGACTATTTGTAGCCATTCAGGGACTTCATGTTGCCCAACATGGCACTGGGCCACAGTTGTTCAGGACTGATTTGAAGAACATTCTGGATAATGGTCTGTCCATCCAGATCTCCCGACATGAATCCCATCGAATATTTATGGGACATAATCGAGAGGTCACTTCGTGCGGAAAGTCCTGCACAGGCAATACTTCCGCAATGATGGACGGCTATAGAGGCACAGTGGCTCAGTATTTCTGCAAGTGACTTCCAAAGACTTGTTGAGTCCGTGCCACGTCCGACAGCTGCCGGAGGAAAGGAGGTCAGACTGGATATTAGGAGATATTCCAGGACTTCTGTCTCAGCCTATGGTACACATATGTTTTAGATCTTACTTGCTTGAGCTGTACTGTATAATCTTGTTTCCTGTTGCTTTGGCCATTGGTCTTTGCTTTCCCCTCGGGAAATCCATTCAGATCTCCAATGTCTCGCGAATCGTGACCACTGTAAAGATAAAATGTACCACGTCCTTCTCCTCCTCCCTAATCGAATCCCGACAGGCTGCCCGTGTTCGAGGAACGGCGTACTCTGGGGTCAGCGCTGACGCAAGTGTCGGGACGCAGCAGGAAGGAAGGCGGCAGCGGCAGCGGCCGGCGCGGTGCGTCTGCTGGAGGCAGGTCTGGCTGCTGCGCTGGTGGGGCGGCCCCGGGTGAAGGTCCACTCCGCGCCAGCCGCCGTACGCCGAGATCTCCCGGGCAGCCTTCAGTCGAGCAGTGGCGGCCGCTCGCGGTCACCGCATCCTAGCAACCGGCGACACTGTACGCTGTACGCGTAACTCTGCTGCTTGCTCTCTTAGGCCACTTCTCTCCTTCTCAGCTTGACTTTAACGTGCTACATCTTGAGACTCCCTTCACGTGTGTTGATTGTAGAGAGACTTTCACCGCCTTTTAGTGAATCGTGTCAGTTCCTAAGAGTGCCTCGTCGAGTCTGTTACGTCGGTGAAACCTGTATCTGCGACGACTCCAGTCAGTCAACACAGCAGACGTCCAGGTGAGTGTGGTAAAGCAAATGCTAATCATTTTCAGGTGGATAAGCAGACAGAACGTCAGCGTAGGAGTCCGCAGAGGAAGCAAGAGAGATCATTTGCGCTATCCTGGAATCTTGGCACAAGATTTGTATTCATTATAGAATTATCACTAATTTCTAGCAGTCATTGTACCTTTTTATTTAAAAGTATGGCTTGGGCCCCCCACGTAGCAAACCGTTCGCCATTTCGGCGACCTGCAGTCGATGAGGATGATAAGATGATGATGATGACAGCACAACACCCAGTCCCTGGGCGGAGAAAATTCCCCAATCAGCCCAGAATCGAACCCGGGCCCAGAGGATCGACAATCCGTCACGCTGACCATTCAGCTACCGGGGGCGGACAGTCATTGTATGTAACTCTATGAAACTGCGAATCTGACATTCCCGAGCACGACGGAAAGCATTGTAACTCTGTAAAACGGAAACGTGTTTGATGCAGTTACTAAGTTCTCATTTGCAGAAAAACGAATGCCAGTAGCTGTACTTTTTATAAAATATAGTAATAAAACGACTAGCGTCATACTGCATTAGTGTCATCTTCAAGCCCCTACGCAAGCTGAATGGTGATATCCAACCATCGGTGAAGTAGGACAGGTACCATGTCTGGCCTCAAGGATTTCTATTTGCATAATGTGTGCACTACGGCCGCCTAACAACTATCAGTGAAAATAGAAATCTACGAGATCACTAAATACACATGTATCTGTCGTAATGCGACGATAGTTGACTGTCACCGTTCAGACTGCATAGGTGCCTAAAGACAACATTAATGTAGTGTTCGGAACTGGTCGCGTAATTAAAATAATTTACAAAACGTAGGACTGTCGGTATTCCGAATTTCTAAGAGTATAAGACCAGCCATAGTCTCACGTCCACTTCAGTGATGAATCATCTAAAACTAAGTTTTTAAGTCTATTGTGTGGACGCCCTTCGTCTCTGAATGAATCTACATCCTTACACAAGTTATCAAGCGATATATATATATATATATATATATATATATATATATATATATATATATATATATATATATATATATATATATATATACGGGGTTTGGAACTATAATAGTGGCAACTGTTTCTTTACAGCTCGTACAAAATAGATGCGTATTTCAAAGTTTTACTGACCTTCAGAGTAATCACCAGCATTGTGTATAATCCGTTGTCATCGATGTGGAGGCCGTAGGATACTCTTAGCAGTGCCAGTTGTGTTGACAGTTCGAGCGGCACGTTCTATTGCCCGACGAATTTGTTGCAGTTCTGAAGCGAGTGTCGTGTAGTGTTCCCTTCAGTTTAGAAATCGAGTTGAACTCACGAGGGCTTAAGTCAGGGGAGTGCAGTAGGTAGCATAGCACTTAGCAGCCCCATCAGTGAAACAAAGGAGTAACAGCTTGCACTGTACGTGCTTGAGCATTGTCCTACAAAATGATGGCCAGGTCCTGACGAAAGTGTCATCACTTCTAAGCTGGTCGTAGGTTGCGTTCCAAAAATGAACAGCATAGAGACAGAAGTGATGACACTTTCTGCAGGACCTTGACCTTGATTTCCTTTACCGCTTGTTCACTGTACGGACTGAATAACAACGACGATAGTCTACAACCCGATCTCACTCCCTTCCCAAACAGTGTTAGCCTTTCACGTCCTTCGACTCTCACAACTGCGGTCTGGCTTCAGTACGAGTTGCAAATAAGATTCCCCTCCCTTTATTTTATACATGCTTCCTTTAGTATTTCAAAGTTTGTGTTCCACTCAACACTGTCCAAAGCTTTCCCTACAAACGCTATAAACTTACGTTAGCCTTTATTTTTGACCCATTTTCCAAGCTAAATCATAGGGACCGTATGGCCTCGCGCGTTCCTACTCTTTCCTGCAACCCAGAGATCGGCTTTTACAAGCTTTCCCATTCTTCTACAGATAACTCGTGCCAGTGTTTTGCAGCCACGATATTAAATTCATGATTCGATAGCATTCACACCTTTCAGCACTAGTCTTCTTTGGAAATGGACTCCTACACTCGTTTAAGTCTGATGGTATTTCGTTTCTTTCATATATCTTAGACACAAGGTGGAATAGTTTTGTTATGGCTGGCTCTCCCAAGAGCACAGTAATTTTTAAGAGAATGTCGTCTATGCCAAGGCCATTGTCTTTCAGTGGTCGGCGAAATACTTTTAGCATCATCAAATCTCCCCTCTCTTCTTCATTTACTTTCACTTCTGTTTCTAAAATATTACCTTCAAGATGATTTCTCTTTTATAGGCCTTCATGTTCTTTCCACCTTTCAGCTTTTCCTCCTCTTCTTAGTACTGGTTTGCCATCTGACCTCTTGATATTCCTACAGCTGCCTCTTTTGACCAAAGGTCTATTTAATATCCTATAGGCAGCGTCTATTATTTCCCTAGTTATATAGGCTTCTACGGCCTTGCATTTGTTTCCTAGCCATTCCTGTTCATCCAGTTTGCACTTTCTGTTATGCAAAAATGTCTACTTGCCCCTGTATTTTTGCCTGTCTGATCCTCTGCTGCCTTCAATATTTCATCTTTCAAAGCTAGCCATTCGTCTTCTACTCTCTTCCTTTCCCCTGTTTCAGTCAATCGTTGCTCCTCCCAAATGCCTCTAGTTCTTTCAATTTATGCAGGTGCCATCTCCTTAACTTTTCAGTTTTAATCTGCAGTTCATAATCAGAGTATACATCTCTCCTAGGAAATGTCTTACAGTTTAAAATCTGTTTTCAAAATCTCTTTCTTACTATTATACATGATGTCCCAGGATGAATCGTCAGTATTCAGGGATATGACAGGAATCATCATTCGAAGCTAAAAGGTGTAGTAAACAGAGGTTTTGAATTTCATACCTTAAGAACTATGAGCACTTTTTCATCTTCGATACTGTGAAACAAACCTACTGTAACCTCTTTGACTTCCATATTTTGAGAAGTAGTAGTAGTATGGACCAAACCAAGGAAAAAGGACCAGTAAACATGGGTTCTAAAGCGCATCCTTAAAAGCTATGAGCACTTGTTCAGTAGAATAAATGTATTTAATTGTAGCGAAAATGAACAAGTGTTCGTAGGTCTTAAGATATGCATCTTAAAGCCCCCATGTTTAGCAGGCCGTTTTGCTTCTTATGATAATTCCTGTCATTTCCGTGAATACTGACCGTTCGTCGTGGGCACCCAGTATAATCAATCTGAAAACTCCCATTGTCTCTAGATTTCTTCACGTATACAACCTTCTTAAATGATTATAAAGTGAAATTTTCGTCTCCTTTAACTACTTGAATAATTTCTTTTACCTCATCATACATTCTTTCAGCCTCTTCATCTGCGGAGCTAGTTGGAAAATCAGCATTTAGTAATTTGGTAGGTGATGGCTTCGTGTCACCATATATCTTGTTCTATTTTTTGTCACACTCTTTAGAGGTAGTTACGTCAGTTCCCTCATGCGACGGCGGTTTCGTCACTGTTCCGCAGCCGAGATGGATTAGAACGTTTACAGAACCGTTATGAGATAGTTTCCTCAGTCTTCTCTGACACTTACTGGTACAGCCCACACAAGAGCTGAATAAAGGAACTGGTTGATTCCGGCGCGCCGGCCGTTGTGGCTGGGCGGTTCTAGGCACTTCAGGCCGGAACCGCGCTGCTGCCACGGTCGCAGGTTCGAATCCTACCTCGGGCATGGATGTGTGTGATGTCCTTAGGCTAGTTCGGTTTAAGTCGTTCTAAGTTCTAGGGGACTGATGACCTCAGGAGTAAAGTCCCATAGTGCTCAGAGCCATTTGAACCATTTTTGATTCCGGCGCCCAGTTCCTTTGCGGCGCAACGGTATCACAACAGTAGTTTACTGTCTGCATGTATAAAAGGAAGACCCGTGATAACTTTGTTTTACACTGCAGATCTGTCGTAGTCTCGAGAACACCTCTGTGCTGTACGTGTGTACATCTATGCTTAGTCCGTGAAGCTAAATACGCCAAGATGCGCTAGAAAAGAGGGGGAAAGGTGAGGAATTTCAAGATGCCCTCAGCGGAAATTGGAACCTTCCCATTCCCTGTGGGGTGAAATAGAGTGCCACATGCAATTATATACCTGACAATATGGCAAAACAACATGGCGTGCCTGAAAAGAAAAATGAACTGAGGAGATAAGGACTGGCTTGGTTAGTCCCAGATTGCTAGTTCCATTCTGCCCCCAATTTGAAGGTGCATTTGGGAGATTTCTTTCGTCTAGTCATATACTGGTCGTGGGTTACACTTCACCCAACCAACCCAATAAATTTATTTCTTAAAATAAAATATCAGCTTGGAGCGGCACATAAACACTACCTTGTAGAAGGTTAAGTGTGTTTCCACAAGTGTATAGATGGATTAATTTATATGTCACCTTTGTTGCGGCATGGTGGATAGAGGTATTCTGCATGTGGCTTCATAATGACCATACTGTCGAAATTGGCTAATAGCAAGTAAACGGAAACGTTTTACATCCTATAATTGACAATGTTTGCTTTTGAAAAAATGTACAGAAGCTGTGGACCCGTTTACAAACAAGATTAACAACAAATTCAGGTTTCAAATCACACTTGGTTCAAGTTTAGCTACGCCAATCAGCATTAAAAAATAGAGAGCATTAAAGTAATACAACAATTACAGTAATGGAGCATATGTGAAGTTTTGAAAGGAAGTAAAGTGTTAAACACTGACGGAGACAAAATCGCAACACCAAATAGGAGGTTTGCAATGCAAACGAAAGCTGGTAGATGTGTTTCTAGATCGGAAAGATGATATGTATTCAGATTTTGCGACTATCGCATAAGAGTGCCGCTGGCAGCGTCACTATCTGGGTGCAAATCATGTTTGCTTTAAATACGCGATGTAATAGACGTGAGCATTATTTACTTTTGAGATATCACTTGGTGAGTTGATGTTAAGAGTACCTTTCCAATATCTCAGTAAGTTTGATCGAGGTCTTGCAATAGAGTTACCTCAAGTTGGATGCTCCTTCTGCGATACTGCAGAAAGACTTGACCGGAATGTAGCCACTGTACATCGTTGCTGGCGACAGTGTTCTCGAAAACGTACGATCGCAAGAAGACATGGCTCCGAACGACCACGTAACACTACCGAGAGGGAAGACGACCACGTTCGGCGTATGGATCTGGCGCATCGTACGCCTTCTGCAGCAGCAATTTGTGCTGCAGATGGCACCACAATGGCACAGCGAACTGTTACAAATCGGTTACTTCAAGGACAACTCCGAGCCAGAAGCACTGTAGCGCGCAATTCACTGATCCCAAACCACCGTCATTTGCGTCTTCATTAGTGTCAAGCGAGAATTCATTGAAAGGCAGGATGGAGGTCTGCTGTGTTTTCTCATCCCTCGGTTGAGAGTGATGGCCGTGTGTTGTTTACACGGTGGGCAGTTGGGGGCCTGCAACCAACCTGTCTGCATGTTATACACTCTGGACCTACACTTAGAGTTATGACCTTGGGTGGGATTTCGCACAACAGTAGTGCTCTCGTGTTTATCCCATGTACCCTGACTGCAAAATTATACATGCTGATGATTAGACCTGTTGTGCTGCCATTCATGAACAGCTTTCCAGGCGGTGTTTAGCAACAGGATAACGGTCGTCCACACATCGCTGTTGGAACCCAGCATGCTCTACAGAGTGTCAACGTGTTGCTTTGGCCTGCCGATCATCAGGTCTGTCTCCAATCGAGCAGTTATGGGACATCATCGGACGACAACTCCAGCGTCATCCACAAACAGCGCATTAATCGATCGTATGTAACAGGCATGGAGCTCGACCCCAAAAACTGACATCAGAGCTCTGTACAATGATGCCCGTTTTCATGCTCGCATTCAACATTCCTTCAGTTACATCGTTTATTAATGTATCAGCATTGCACATTTGCAATGGCTTCTCTCGCGCTTAAGTTATCCTGTGATCTCGCAATGTTAATAACTTAAATGTGTTACCTAGACAAATTTACTACCGAAATTTCAATACTCTACCTTAATTAGTTTTTGGTGTTGCGATTTTTTCCCGTCAGTGTAAATTTAATCGAAGTCGAATCGTATTTTAGTAAAGTTTAGTCACTGATTCTCCAGTTCCAGGCATATTATTGTAGCATTTTTTGTTAATTATTTTTGTTAATATACATCGGGAGTTTCTCATTGAGTCTGAATTTTTAATATTAATTTTCAATAGCAGCCTAATATTATTGCAATATGAATAAAATTGATTTGTTAATATTTTTAGCACCTTTACTTAACTATTTGGATACCCGGGATTTAATTATATAAAGGGCTCCTCCACAAGACCGTGAAGGTCCAAGACCCGTGTCATTCTCTGCTATGCGATGTCATGCGGATGCGCTTTGAAGGGCATGTGCTGAGCACACCGCCCTCCCGGCCGTTTTACGGAATTTCCAGACTGTGGAGCCGCTACCACTCGGTCAAGTCACGAGGCTGAGTGCACATCGTTCCCGTCCATCTCCAATGAAAAATCCTTGACATTACCAGGAATCGAACCCGGGTCCTCCTCAAGGCAGATATCTATGCTGACCACTCAGCAACAGAGACGGACGATTTAATCATATGAGGGTATAATTTCAGATCGTTCAATCAAAATTTGGCGTACACATTCATTATTCGTATTAATAGTACAAAAAACTGCATACACTACTGATATGTGCTTACCGTTTAGATATTACATTAATCTGCCTAAAATGTCCTATGTGTATAACGGTGAATCATTGGAGATAGAATCACTTTATACAGCGTCAGATTTAGCAATTGTGGCACAACTTTTCGAATATGTTGTATACAAAAATGGCAAATTCAGAATAATATCCGCTCTCGGACATATTTTGCGAACGCCCGAAGATATAGATTGATTTAAAAGGATAAATCTGTCCTCCGCCTGTGACGCGATGGTTGGTCTGAACACCACAGTACTTTGCTAGGTGAGATGCAACTGGAGGCGGTACGCACTTGCCCTCCTCCGACCTAGAGAGATGCCGCAGCCGCAAGGCTGTGGTTTCGTATTCTGAACAACCGCGATTTAAATCCCCGTCCAGCTATCCAGACTTAGGTTTTTTGGTGTTTCCTTAAATCACTTAAGGCACGTTACTGTCGTGACTCGTGACTCCTTCGAGAAGGGCATTCCCCGTCCTTTCCCAATATTAAGTTGTGCCCTGCCTTGACCTCGTGGTATGTATGAATTACAATGTTCTCCTGTATAAAATGAGGTTATATGGGATTGATGGTATAGTTAACCAATGGATAATGTCAAATCTAATCTAAATAACACGGAGAGTTGTACGTGGTAATTCGACCAATGCAGTCCGGGAACATTATTCTGACTACGGAGAAATCACGAATGGGGTTCCCCAAGGCTCAGTTTTAGGTCCGCTACTGTTTCTCTTATATGTGAACGATGTTCTGTCTAATGTACAACAAGCAGAATTTGGTCTTTTTGCGAACGACACTAATATTGTAGTCAACTCAAGCAAATATACAGCAACAGAATACATGGTAAACAATGTTCTTAAAAATATCTTTGAACGTTTTCCTGTGAGTGGTCTCATCCTCAATTTTAAAAAGACGCAACAAATTCAGTTCTGCACTTCTACACCGGTTATACGTGACTTGAAATAAATAGGATGGAAACTTCAAAATCCTGGGAATTCAAACTGGAAAAAAAATATTTTGGAGCTCCTAAAACAGCTTAGTTCAGCGACATTTACACTTAGAAATGACTGAGCGCTATGGGACACAACTGCTGAGGTCATCAGTCCCCTAGAACTTAGAACTACTTAAACCTAACTAACCTAAGGACATCACACACATCCATGCCGGAGGCAGGATTCGAACCTGCGACCGTAGCGGCACTTAGAATCATTGTAAATCTTGCGGAAAGACAAATCATAAATTGACATAGGTTGCCCATTTTCATTCAATAATGTCATATGGAATAATTTTCATCGGTAACTCATCTTTAAGAAAGGAAGTCTTCATTGCTCAAAAAAGTGCTTTAAAATAATATGTAGTTCTCACCGTCGATCATCTCGTAGACGTCTGCTTGATGAGTTGGGCAGTTTGACTACTCCTTCGCAGTATATTTACTCCTTCATGAATCTTGTAAATAATTCACTGGAGTTCAGAAGGAACAATGACACAAACAATTAGAGTATCATTCATTGGGGAACACTGAGGTTGCTTTTAGCACAAAAAGGGGTGCACAATGCTTCAACTAGAATTTTTGATCACGTCCACTATAATATAAGATCTCTGACCGGCAGCAAAGTAAAATTTGAAACTAAACTGAGTATGTTTCTCCTTGAGAAATTTCGCAAAACAATTTCTATTATTGTAATA
This sequence comes from Schistocerca americana, assembly GCF_021461395.2. Classification (NCBI taxonomy): domain Eukaryota; kingdom Metazoa; phylum Arthropoda; class Insecta; order Orthoptera; family Acrididae; genus Schistocerca; species Schistocerca americana. Next base: position 317,980,275 of record NC_060121.1, on the reverse strand, counting down.
TGTAGAATTACTCACTCAACCGTGTATATTTTCTTTTTAAATAAGTAAATAAATATTGTAAATGAATGTTTACAAAGTAATTTGTGATATGAATGTTACATGACTCGTTCCACATCATTACGATTTATCATGCAAATGTTCCAGGGAAAATGAACCAACTGAGGCTGTTAGAGACGGAAGACAAACTCGATTTGGGGATGAAGGTAGAAAGAAATCAGCTGCGCCCATTCAATTGCCTTAAGCCTTTTAAGAAAATCACAGAAAACCTAAATCTCGATGACCAGGGGGATTTGAACCGTCGTCCACACGAATAGGAGTCCAGTGCCTTACAACCGTGCCACTTCGTTCGGTTAACGTCGTTAAAGGACGCTGAACATTACTCTTCATTCTTCCCTCCACAGAAGAGACTTCCCAAAGCCATGAAAGTGGAGACCTACAGTTTAATGTGGCCTCTGAAATACGGTAGAGCTTGGCATGTCCAAATCACGTCGTTATAGAAACTAAACTAGAAATTAGAAGACAGAAGAGTCCCTACAGATAAAAATAATGTACGATCAAGAAGTAGATAGCCGCTGAAAGAATTACAAAAGTAGATAGTCGCTGAAACAATTACAAAAACCAGTAAAAGAATGAACAAAGGAAAATCTCCAGATTCGAGAGGAATTTCCATTGGGCTGATAAAAATGCTGTATAAGACATTCTAAAAATATCTCGATTTACCATTAAAAACTGTTTGATAGAACCAGAAAACACTCCTGGACCCCTACCAAAGAAATAGAAAAACCATACTTGATACTGTTTCATAGGAAATGATTAAAAAAAGATTTTAAAAACTACATAGGCATCAGTGAGGAGACTGCATTACGAAATTATTATAGAAGAACTTAGTGGCTTTATCGCAGGCCGATCCTGCGTAGATAATACATTTACTAAAAACCTGACACTCGAAAAAAGGAAGAGCCGGGGTTAAAGGATTAAATACGATTTCCACACATTTACAAAAAGCGCAAGACACGGTACCAGTTAAGAATCTATATCGACATCTAGAAGAGAGGTCAACAAATAAGGTACATGTTTCTGGAGTTAAAAACTTTGCAAGTGATTATAGACAAGAATTGCAATAAATAGAGAGATCTCACGAGTAACAAGACCAATCAGAGACCTTAGACAAGGGTGCTATATACCACCTACACTGGGTAAACATTTTTTAAACGAAGATCTGAAAGAGTGGACGAAAAAGTGTACAGGAATGGGCCTAGACATAGATGGAGATTACCTATCGAGTTACTATTCGACAATGACCAACAATATTGGCTGCAGATCATGATATAGAGTAGATGACTAAGAAAATTATTTTCTAAAGACAACATCTCTCTGTAGGAAGTAAACAACGTCACATTATTATAGATGGAAAAAATTATTGAAGCGTGTCAAGAGAATTAATCTGAGAGTTATAATCTCAGATCACAGTTCCAGTAAACAAGAAATAAGGCAAAGGAAAACGCAAGCTAAACAAGCAATCAATAAGCTGAATCCATCCTTTGGTTAGATAAAATTAAGAAAATAAAGAAAGGGTAATACTTTTTTATTTTTGACCCAATAGTTTTGATGATACAAGTAGAACCGGTTTCGGCCTGCAACGGCCCTCTTCGAATACTATGGGTGCCATTTGATTAACCACTGATCATGCGCTGTCAGCTAAGATGACTATTGTAGACTGAAACCAGCTGTGACTGTATCAGAAAAAAGTTATTTCATCAAAATTAAAAAATAGTCTCTTATAATTAGTCAGTCACCGCCTCTTAAAACGGAATGTCGTGTTTACAAAAAAGAGTTATAGGAATCACCAAAGCATTTGTTTATATGGAGCAGCATCCTGCGAAATGACAAAACAGGACAAAAGAAGACTTAAAGATTTCTTGAGAAGAGGTAGAGTCATAAGGCGAAAGAAAATCCCAAATAGAGAAAACATGAATCAAATGAAAATTCTCACGTGCATCATCGAAAAGGTAAAAAACGGTCTTATAAACGGTATGGGCTTGTGACGAGATCAGGGAATGGCTAAGTAAAGTACTAAATTGATAACCCCCACACAAGAGGAAAAGAAGAAGACCCCGTGCAGAGTGGAAAAATCAAGTGGAGGAGGATATACAACGAACAGATTTGAAAGATTTATACAAGGATCGAGAATCTTGGATTTGAAGTTGCAAGAAACGGCCTAAGGAACTGTAAACTACTCGGTAGGAAAAAACAAAAATATAAGGAAATTACAAATCATTTTGTTGAAGTACCCGTCCTGGCGCACACCTGAACTGTTTAAGGCAGACCACAGAAAATCTAAATGAAGACGACCAGACAAGGATTCGAAACTTGCTCCTCCTCAATTAGAGTGTAGCAGCTCAACCGCCTTGACATCCCGCTCAGTAGAAGATTGATTACTGGGAGACTATCAACAAATCTTCCTCGACAATAACTGGTGAAAAAAACTGAGTACGGTGTCTTCGGTGGGGGTCACCCTGCATCCTTTATCCCACAGCAAAACCACGCAATTCCCAATTATAACACTTGAACAGCTGCATCGCATCTCAAGCTTTTTAACACACATTAGGCTCTTTTTTAACATGTGGTTTGACCCATGGACGGTCTAGCAGGTAACGTTTCATGCCATTGTTATTGTTATCAAGCTACACAGCGAATTATTAAACTTGTTTCTTTCTTCTATAAATAGCTATCTGTACAGCTCCGAAACCAAACATCATGTTGAAATACTTAAACATTTAAAGAAAAGAAAAATAATGGGAAAAAACTAATCTAGAGGAGGTGGAGGGGTTGCCATTAATAGTAAAAAACGACGAAGAAATCAGCGAAATAATGCTAGGTGTAAGTAGCTGTTATTCTGTTATCAGTTTACCTGCACACAACGATGGGCAACCAACCAGTATCTGGAGCTCTGCGGTACTCCCGGCACTCGTATTCAGAAAACGTGCCTGTGTCATTCTGGCAGATTTCCACATTGGTCTTCACATGTTCGGCATGTGGGACGTTATCCACCACAGGCGACTGAAGTCCTCTGCATTGTCCGGCATTACAGGAAGACCTCTTTGAAGCGACGTGCTGACATGCCTTCCTCTGCAGGAGAGCGTATCAAGCCAGAACTCCTAATACTCAGCACGCACTCAGGAGTTGGAGGTTCTCGGTTCATCTTGCGAATGTGTTAATCTACGCGCCATGTGCTGATGACGGTCATCATACCTTTTGTATTATTTCCTCTGATGATGATGTAGTGGTGTTAGACGCACTGAGTTTCGTGTTCGCTCCCACTCTGAAGACTAACATATTTTTGTCGTCGTCTCCTGGGATACGAGTTTGATAATCTATTCACAATAGCACGTGCTTCTGTATCACGTACAATATCATACAAACTGCAACCTCTCACATTTTTGTAAGTCTCACATCGAGGCACCCTGGCACATGTTCGGGTGTCGCAGTTTCTCCACAAACTCATCTGTCGAATTTTCTTATATTAAATCTATAGAGATAATTAGGTTAACGTCCTGAGTAAACGCACCAAAGAGTGAAAGAGATTGTTTAAACTCTTACCTCGCGAGCAAAGGCATTGTGCGCAATTAATACTTTTGATAACTGACATTGTAAATTTATAAACGACCACACAAAATTTTAGAGACGATAATAGTAAAAATCGTTATGCATGTTTTTCAAAATTCCAAAATATTTTTGACACTTGAATATAACCATTATATTTTACTATCTGTTATAAGGTAGATAAAAATAAAAAAAAATTGTTTTGTGAAAAATTTTATTGGAGCGTATGGTGACTTTATTGAATGTATCGAATTGTATACTAAAAGTAAAGTCGTGTCACTGACTGATTTCTTTATATCCTTCGCCCAAATGCTGTCTCGATGATGTGCCTAGGGAGAACATATGCTACCTGCATGCAACACTCATCCAGAAAACCGCTAATGCCTCAATCTGATTGTCGTTTCCGCAAGTGGACACGCACTTTCTATTCCTTGCAGGTGTTCTGTATTTGCTGAATAGCTATGTTGCTGACAAAGGGTTAGTGACTACCGACTTTGGAAACACAATTCGAAACACTTTCCGTGGCTCAGATAACAAAAGGCATCCTTCTATAGACAAGTAGGCTACTCGATTTCACTATCTACAAACTGCTCCCCTCGAAACGTTTTCAACATTCAGGTCTGACTGGCAGTTAGCTTCGGGAGCCGAACGAGATATCACAGTTGGCTACTTCATGCTGCAACTAACTGTACCATCGCGTAGGATCCGTGGTATTTTTTTTAATATCATTGGCCTTAACACAAATGACCCATTTTGGAAATGTAAACCACATTGTGAACAACAACGAAATCGTTCCTTTGTTACCTTCAGAAGTTATGGCTTTCTCATCCAGCAGTTTGTAATAACTTCTGTTTAATTAATTTTGCGTCTGATAATTTGTCTGTACAACTGAAACAATTTATCTGTTCAAGTTTAATGTCATGTGACCAATTCTGCGAATTCTACGATTTATTCAGTTATCAAGATCCCCAGTCAAAGGTCAAAGCGACCTCAAAATCAACAATATTGGCGTGCGAAACATTTTTTGCTTTAGCTCAGGAGATCGACGGATTATAGTAGTTTATTTTGGGCTTAGCATCCATTAGGCAGTACAGTTATTGGTAGCGGGGAAGTTTTTGTGTCTACACGTGGATAAGAGATGTTACAGGAACAGTCCAAAAAATGGCGTAAAATGTGATTAATTTTAGAAAATCTGTGACAAATAGTTGTGAATAGCTTCTCCTTCAGAATAAAAATTGAGGGTCTCATCAATGTATTGTCAAGTTCAAGACGGGCTAAACTCTGAATGATCCGATCTGGTAAACACCACCGATAAACAGTAATTGGCGTCAGGAGTCTGGGCAACAGTCAGTCGCAGAAATTTATCTTAAATCAACTTCTTTCTTTCCTATTCTACAGCCACTATCAACTTCTTAAAGGTTGTAAGCATCTACCAAAAATTAAAATTTATTTGTACTCGTACATAACGACAGGCTAGTTTGACCTTTATAGGCCATTATCAAGAGATATTCGCCGTATGTCAACGGGAAAACCTAGAAGAGAATAAAAACACTGACAAGTCGATTTAGGAAATAAATTTTTAACTTTGTCATTACCTTACAGACCCAAAGTGACCATTGTTTTAGTCGCCTTCATGTAAACATTGAATGTATCGTTGTATTTCGTCACATAATTATGATATCTTCTTCGTTATCAGAAAGGCTTCCACTGTTTGAGCTCAGTGCAATGGAATGAGATGCTACTCGGGTTAAACCAAAGGCCTTGAATACAGCACGAGTTTCATATCATCGTCTGCTCTCTGGTTGCCTCGACGAAATTCCGTTTCGTTATTAACAGTCATTTCATGAAGGTCGATCTGTAGATTAGGAATATTTTTATTAATAATACGTTATCTTTGGTCACAGTACTATAATCTCATTTTAGTCCAACGCGGAGGTAAAATTCAATTTTCGAGCATTAGTTTGACGTTTCTATGCATTACTTCTGCCTCATGTTATCAGTTAACAGTAAATGAAGTAAAGTAACGACATAGTTGTTAGTTTTACCCGAAGAAACATCTCAGACCGAGAGAAACGAAATATATTAAGTATTGTTAATAATTATCTTGAAGTGCCATGAAATTTTCGTCTTCTGCGTCGAAGGAAAAAACGTCCACATTTTCCTTTATGATTCAAATAATGTCAGCTGTCTGCGGCTGTAACTCAATATTCAAATGACACATTGTGATTTGTGGTTCTAGGATGTGTGAAAGAAGCAAAGATCACGTTATTATCGTTCGTGTAACAGAAGGAATGAAATAATTCAAATTTATTACATAAATTACATGCTATTTGACATGCTTAATAGCATACAGTGTGAGTAAATTGCTCATCACAATTTTGCTACTTGGTTGATAAATATGCGATAGTTATAATCTTCTGAAGAACGGCACTAAGTGCCTGAAGCCGGTTAAGGAAATAAAAATTTAATGCAACTGGTTGCTGGTTATTTCGATATACGGTATATTACACATCTGAATATCTTAAGAAGCATTATTACCTTCCCAGTTTTAGTTCTAAAGTCACTCTAGATGAATACTGGGATCTTTTTCTTCGTAATATCTCGCAGAATTTCTGTTCCCATCGTCCTGCAGTTGAGCTCATGTTCTGCCCGTGAAAGACCTCGATATGGAAGAAGGGTTACTGGCTTGTCGGAGCTCAGGGAGCAGTCTCTTTACATATTTATCACAGCACCTTAATAAGACAACTTAAGATTCCTTAAACACTTCAACTTTCAGCATTATCTGCTGTCACACGTGTGGTGCGCTGTACACATTATTACAAACCGCTTCTATATGTAATGCTGATATTAGTTTCTTCCAGCTACTTTCTTGATACAAAAAAATAAAGGAGGTAAACTTGTCAGTGCACCGTTATGGTTCGCTGCTGTAACAGTTATTATCTAGCGCTTTTGTCTGCAGTGTTGCCGCTGTTCTGAAATTAGTTCCTTGATTTCAAAACCAAAAGGGGTAAACCTGTCAATGCATTACATAATCTTAGCCCAACCTGTTTCTTCTGTTGCTCTTCAGCCAGTCAGTAGTTTCACCTTTCTTACTGATCATAAAACTTTCATAGAAAATATCAGGGGATCAAAAAGCAAAAGAAAAATGAAAAATAAGTAATTCGAAATTTATTTCGAACGGTGTAATTGTGCGGTGCTATTATCATGTAAATGCATGGGAGACGTGATATGCATCAGTAATGGTAAAACATACTAATGTCACAGTAATAGCTATTCCATCTGTAGTTGGCGTTGTAGTTGGCCAGGACCTGCTGGCAGTGGTACGTCTAGTAAAATTACTGGCTGCTGTATTTCATACTGTGCCCGACAACGCACACTTGTCAAGGGTGACAACAGGAGACAAACGATTGTTGTAACGGACACTGAAGCTGAAATTTCTGAATTTAATGTTCTGTCCCGACGTCAACCGTTCTGTTAACGCCAGTCACGGTAAATATACAGGAAACATATTCGCAGTTGCGAATACGGACAACCATCAGCTATATAATGAAATGGCGACAATGAAAATTTCTGCCGGACTTTCCCTCTAATCGCGAGCGGTAGCCTTATTACTAAGCTATCCGAGCACGCCGCGTAGCTAGACCCAGACTTCCATGTGTTGTCAACTATGTGTGTACAGCCTGCAGTCGAACACATTATGTAGTTCCCGCACAAGGGGAGGACATTTTAATTGAAAATCGCTGCCGGGTATGAGCGGGTAAATACGATATTGCATTACCCATGTTGTGATGAAGTACAATGCAGTTTCCTTCGGGCATGCATGTATATCCAAAGGAACATTTCATCGTACTTCTTATCAACACAGACACTACAATATCGTAGTCACGGCATCGGTTGGAAATAACACTGAGTGAAGCTCTGTTATCAGAACTCGTGTGTGCAAGTGCAGCCTTCCACTTGACCTGTGAGTTGCGTTAGACGTAATCGTCGTCATTGAAAGCTGTAATTAAAAAAAAAAAAAAAGATAAGGGAGCCACAAAACAAGTGTTCAAATCATTCACAGACTCGGAGGACGAGACCGATTTACAGTCATCAATCCAATGTCATTGGTGCTACATCACTACATGAACTACGGAACCAGCTGTCGATGATAACGGTGAATATTCTGCCAGTAATAACTGTCACTTAAAATTTGCCGAGTCTGTCAGTGTACTTCTGTGAATACTGCAGTTCGGCGGATACAACACACGAGCATCTCTGGACAGCGCTCCTTAGTTTTTCTTAATTACACATGTTGGGAAACGGAACGAATGATCAATGTAAATCTGTTCATTAACCCTAAATTCGTATTTTAAGAAAAAGGGTAACGTGGTGTTATTTGGAAAAAAATAAGTTTTCTCATCAACACTCCTGAAGCCAAACACACCTGTATTAGTGCCCACTTCAAATAGCGTAGCGACCCTCAAGAATTCATTTTATGGCGAGCCATAAAATGAATCCTCAAATAACAAACTCACTACTGCGCCGAATTGTTCTGAAACAAGTAGCCATTGTCACCTACGAAACCTCCCAGTTTACGCGCGGCACAAGCCAGTGAGTTGGCAGCCGAACCAGCAATAGACAAACACTCTACGTCCCATTCACCTGGGAGTACTCATGGCGCAAAGGTCTTTTACAAATTTCGCGTTATGTCGAACTGTCTTTGTCTTACATTAAACAACGCCCGTTTTCAGACGCTATGCGGTAGTAATAGACATACATTTGTCAAGTTGTTCATAAGAGTCACACCCCAGTACACTGCATGGTGAGGTCCGGATATAATTCTACTGAAGTCACAGCTCTTCCATAAATCCGAGATTGACGGTGACCAATCGACCTACATCTAATAGACTGCTTCAGCTGAAAACTTTTCCCTAAAATATAACGTAAAATTTTACGTAGTAAAATCTGATTATAATGTAACATAATAGACACCTTAGGCCACTACACAAAATTGCTTGAAACTATTCGTCCCGTTCCATATCGATCGTTTTACTTACGTTTACTATGTCAGGTTTCTTCGTGTGGCTCAAGTTTTGGTATTTGATTTCTCTTTTACAAATTACCCACAGCCTTACCAACATCCGTTCAAAGTTAGAACCACATTCTATTGACAATCTATTAATCAGCTTTGTGGGAGATAACTTCACGAACCATTGCACCAAACTAGATATGAGACCACTGTCTATCTTAACTTTGACATTTTTTCCAGAAAACGCTTTTGAAGCATCTGAGATATTTCAGTCTAAGTCCAAGGTCAAAATATCTCGATTCTGATGACTAATTTTACTTAAAATATTTATATTATCATCCCTCCCACCTTATTTCAACACGGATCAGTCTGTAAATTATGAAGACTATTTCCATGGGAACACTTCCAGCAATTTGAGAATTGTCCATATGACTGGCTATCGGCATAGCCTAAAATTATATAAAACTTTATTTGATTCATACCAAATACCGCAATTCTGGCATACGGGTTTTTGACGCCATAAGAATGACGTCACAATCTGCTAGAATAAAAAAAGCCAGTCTGAACTGAAAGTGGGCAGTTGTGGCGAGTCTTGGCACAATTTGGACGTGTGTAGCAAGCAGTCGTTTTGATAGCTACGGCTATTTAATTTTTCAAGATGGCGCTGAATCATTGATCCGTCGAGATAGTTTAATGTATCCCATTTATTATGTTTTTATGTCTGGAAGCCAAACAAACAAACAATCCACACAAAGTTTTTGTTTGTTATTTGTAAAGCTAAAAATCACCTCAAACAAAAAATAGTTTCCTGGACAGCGAACAATCTCAGGATAAATATGTCCACAGGAGTTGTGTATCTGGCAATCAACATTACTAGTGGGCGCTAATATTAACAACATTTCAAATAAACAAAAGTAGATCACGCTGTTATGTTGCGCTATGATTCTCAGGGTTTTGTCAGAGTGTTATTTCACACGCAGTTGGCAATATTTCGTGGGCTGTTGATTTTTCGTGGCGTATATGGTTTCGAGGAAATTCTTACGTCAAATAAATGTGTTCTAATAACCGTGTGAAGACGTCTCAGCACTTCCTTAACAGTATTAGATCACTCCCACAAACACCTTCACGAGGTAGTCACTGATACAGAATGCAGAACTGCAGTTAACAGATAATATGGAAGCTTGCAACGGAGGTGTTCTGGCTTAGATGGTAAACCCCGACAGAAAACAGGGCAATTCGGAAGTGTATTCTAATTTTTGTGGAAAAAGGTTTAAAAAAAGTTTAATAAATGCCAGTGCTCCTAAGAGCCTAATGCCTTAGTGCATAGTTGGTGCAGTTAGCTGGCCGCGAAAATTACATCACAGAAGCGAAACTTTGATTCAAGATAAATAACTGCGCACCTCCCTCGTCTCAGTGAATGCACCTTATTGGTGTACAAGACCAGAAGATGGCTGCAGTAACGGCTAAGAATTCTGTTCAACCCTGGAATCTGAGCTCGGCTGTAAGTTGGGGACATCTCTCTCTGCAGCTCTAAGATGGCGAGTTTGGTATCAAGTCCTCTGGTAAAGTATCTTCTACCATGTCCCTTGAGCAAGTGCGCTCTACAATGCTGTGAGATGTGTGTTCTCATTCTCGTCTACAGGACTCATTGTTGTTGTTGTTGTGGTCTTCAGTCCTTGGACTGGTTTGATGCAGCTCTCCATGCTACTCTATCCTGTGCAAGCTTCTTCATCTCCCAGTACCTACTGCAACCTACATCCTTCTGAATCTGCTTAGTGTATTCATCTCTCGGTCTCCCTCTACGATTTTTACCCTCCACGCTGCCCTCCAATACTAAATTGGTGATCCCTTGATGCCTCAGAACATGTCCTACCAACCGATCTCTTCTTCTGGTCAAGTTGTGCCACAAACTTCTCTTCTCCCCAATCCTATTCAATACTTCCTCATTAGTTATGTGATCTACCCATCTAATCTTCAGCATTCTTCTGTAGCACCACATTTCGAAAGCTTCTATTCTCTTCTTGTCCAAACTATTTATCGTCCATGTTTCACTTCCATACATGGCTACACTCCATACAAATACTTTCAGAAACGACTTCCGGACACTTAAATCTATACTCGATGTTAACAAATTTCTCTTCTTCAGAAACTCTTTCCTTGCCACTGCCAATCTACATTTTATATCCTCTCTACTTCGACCATCATCAGTTATTTTGCTCCCCAAATAGCAAAACTCCTTTACTACTTTCAGTGTCTCATTTCCTAATCTAGTTCCCTCAGCATCACCCGACTTAATTCGACAACATTATATTATCCTCGTTTTGCTTTTGTTGATGTTCATCTTATATCCTCCTTTCAAGACACTGTCCATTCCATTCAACTGGATTTTAATACCTACTCCGAATTTTTCTTTTGTTTCCTTCACTGCTTGCTCAGTATACAGATTGAATAACATCGGGGAGAGGCTACAACCCTGTCTTACTCCCTTCCCAACCACTGCTTCCCTTTCATGTCCCTCGACTATTATAACTGCCATCTGGTTTCTGTACAAATTGTAAATAGCCTCTCATTCCCTGTATTTTACCCCTGCCACCTTTAGAATTTGAAAGAGAGTATTCCAGTCAACATTGTCAAAAGCTTTCTCTAAGTCTACAAATGCTAGAAACGTACGTTTGCCTTTCCTTAATCTTTCTTCTAAGGTAAGTCGTAGGGTCAGTATTGCCTCACGTGTTCCAACATTTCTACGAAATCCAAACTGATCTTCCCCGAGGTCGGCTTCTACTAGTTTTTCCATTCGTCTGTAAAGAATTCGTGTTATTATTTTGCAGCTGTGGCTTATTAAACTGACTGTTCGGTAATTTTCACTTCTGTCAACACCTGCTTTCTTTGGGATTGGAATTATTATATTCTTCTTGAAGTCTGAGGGTATTTCACCTGTTTCATATATCTTGCTCACCAGATGGTAGAGTTTTGTCAGGACTGGCTCTCCCAAGGCCGTCAATAGTTCCAATGGAATGTTGTCTACTCCGGGGGCCTTGTTTTGACTCAGGTCTTTCAGTGCTCTGTCAAACTCTTCACGCAGTATCGTATCTCCCATTTCATGTTCATCTACATCCTCTTCCATTTCCATAATATTGTCCTCAAGTACATCGCCCTTGTATAGAGCCTCTATGTACTCCTTCCACCTTTCTGCTTTCCCTTCTTTGCTTAGAAGTGGGTTTCCATCTGCGCTATTGATGTTCATACAGGGTGTTTCAAAAATGACCGGTATATTTGAAACGGCAATATGCTTGGGACAACAGTACATTTTCAGGCAGACAAACTTTCTAAATTACAGTAGTTACAATTTTCAACAACAGATGGCGCTGCGGTCTGGGAAACTCTATAGTACGATATTTTCCACATATCCACCATGCGTAGCAATAATATGGCGTAGTCTCTGAATGAAATTACCCGAAACCTTTGATGAGATGTACTGCTTCAGCTGTTCAATTGTTTCTGGATTCTGGCGGTACACCTGGTCTTTCAAGTGTCCCCACAGAAAGAAGTATCAGGGGTTCATGTCTGGCGAATAGGGAGGCCAATCCACGCCGCCTCCTGTATGTTTCGGATAGCCCAAAGCAATCACACGATCATCGAAATATTCATTCAGGAAATTAAAGACGTCGGCCGTGCGATGTGGCTGGGCACCATCTTGCATAAACCACAAGGTGTTCGCAGTGTCGTCTAAGGCAGTTTGTACCGCCACAAATTCACGAAGAATGTCCAGATAGCGTGATGCAGTAATCGTTTCGGATGTGAAAAATGGGCCAATGATTCCTTTGGAAGAAATGGCGGCCCAGACCAGTACTTTTTGAGGATGCAGGGACGATGGGACTGCAACATGGGGCTTTTCGGTTCCCCATATGCGCCAGTTCTGTTTATTGACGAAGCCGTGAGGATGCAGGGACGATGGGACTGCAACATGGGGCTTTTCGGTTCCCCATATGCGCCAGTTCTGTTTATTGACGAAGCCGTCCAGGTAAAAATAAGCTTCGTCAGTAAACCAAATGCTGCCCACATGCATATCGCCGTCATCAATCCTGTGCACTATATCGTTAGCGAATGTCTCTTGTGCAGCAATGGTAGCGGCGCTGAGGGGTTGCCGCGTTTGAATTTTGTATGGATAGAGGTGTAAACTCTGGCGCATGAGACGATACGTGGACGTTGGCGTCATTTGGACCGCAGCTGCAACACGGCGAACGGAAACCCGAGGCCGCTGTTGGATCACCTGCTGCACTAGCTGCGCATTGCCCTCTGTGGTTGCCGTGCGCGGTCGCCCTACCTTTCCAGCACGTTCATCCGTCACGTTCCCAGTCCGTTGAAATTTTTCAAACAGATCCTTTATTGTATCGCTTTTCGGTCCTTTGGTTACATTAAACCTCCGTTGAAAACTTCGTCTTGTTGCAACAACACTGTGTTCTAGGCGGTGGAATTCCAACACCAGAAAAATCCTCTGTTCTAAGGAATAAACCATGTTGTCTACAGCACACTTGCACGTTGTGAACAGCACACGCTTACAGCAGAAGGACGACGTACAGAATGGCGCACCCACAGACTGCGTTGTCTTCTATATCTTTCACATCACTTGCAGCGCCATCTGTTGTTGAAAATTGTAACTACTGTAATTTCGAAAGTTTGTCCGCCTGAAAATGTACTGTTGTCCCAAGCATATTGCAACAAACGGTGTATTTCTATCGCTGCTCGTTTAGTTTTTATTGCCGTTTCAAATATACCGGTCATTTTTGAAACACCCTGTATAACCACCATGCAAGTATGGGCGTTGAGGGGCTCCACATAACATCTGCAACAAATTGGAGTGTAGGCTTCAGCTTAGAATGGCACTTCGTCTCCAGTGCTCGGCATTTCCCAGACCTCACGCCAGCCTGCGTGAGTTTAAGCGCGTGCCTTTCGGCTTCCTCTCATTGTGACTTGGCTGTCTTGCCAAGTCACAACATTTATATTTTCTCCTTTCATTAATTAAATTCAATATTTCTTCTGTTACCCAAGGATTTCTACTAGCCCCCGTCTTTTTACCTACTTGATCCTCTGCTGCCTTCACTACTTCATCCCTCAAAGCTACCCATCCTTCTTCTACTGTATTTCTTTCCCCCATTCCTGTCAATTGTTCCCTTATGCTCTGCCTGAAACTCTGTACAACCCCTGTTTCTTTCAGTTTATCCAGGTCCCATCTCCTTAAATTCCCACCTTTTTGCAGTTTCTTCAGTTTTAATCTACATCTCATAACCTATAGATTGTGGTCAGAGTCCACATCTGCCCCTGGAAATGTCTTACAATTTAAAACCTGGTTCCTAAATCTCTGTGTTTCCATTATATAATCTATCTGATACCTTTTAGTATCTCCAGCGTTCTTCCATGTATACAACCTTCTTTCATGATTCTTAAACCAAGTGTTAGCTATGATTAAGTTGTGATTTGTGCAAAATTCTACGAGGCGGCTTCCTCTTCCATTTCTTACCCCCAATCCATATTCACCTACTACGTTTCCTTCTCTCCCTTTTCCTACACTCGAATTCCAGTCACCCATGACTATTAAATTTTCGTCTCCCTTCACTATCTGAATAATTTCTTTTATTTCATCATACATTTCTTCAATTTCTTCGTCATCGGCAGAGCTAGTTGGCATATAAACTTGTACTACTGTAGTAGGTGTGGGCTTCGTATCTATCTTGGCCACAATAATGCGTTCACTATGCTGTTTGTAGTAGCTTACCCGCATTCCTATTTTCCTATTCATTATTAAACCTACTCCTGCATTGCCCCTATTTGATTTTGTATTTATAACCCTGTAGTCACCTGACCAGAAGTCTTGTTCCTCCTGCCACCGAACTACAGGACTTAGCTGCAAACAATCCTGTTGGACGAACATACGCAACTGAGCAATATAGTAGAGGTTGAAAATACCGCTTTAGCTATAAATTTCTTTTATCATCACGACCGGTTTCGGGCTCTCATAAGCTCATCCTCAGGTGTCGCACGGAAAATAGCAAGAGGCGGGAGATAGTTTTTACACGCCGCAACACATATGAAAAACATAAAATTTCATAAAGAAAGTTTAAAAAAACTTTTAAAAAAGTTTTGAAACCGCCGGTCGGGCTAGGTGCTGTGGAACCTATGCCAATGCGAAAGTGACACCAGGCAGTACTATGGACGACTGCCTGGGCAGGGAAATACTGTATACAAATAATAGCAGGACACTTACACTGTGCTGTAGCCCCCGAGCGCAGTGGTAGAGCGTGTATTAGGCGCGGTGTGCTATCTATGAGCGCAGAAGAGGGAATAGCGGATGCGAACGAGGAAGCAAATAGGTAGACCAGAGTGGCAAAAGTGCTGCCATCTATTGACGTAGAGAAGAACGCGGGGCCACTAGCCTGGCCGTTCACAATTTGAATTAGTGGTTTACATTTATAATGAAGAAAAAACAAAAAATACATAAAAATACACGAAATTAGTTAAAAGTGCATTATGCGTAGTAAAGGTACGTATTGATCAGGTCGGTACAGAACTGTGGTAAAACTGAGTGGAAGCTGCGATATAAGCGTATTATATAAACCGAAAAGCGCAATGAAACTTTTCTTTTACCAGAGTGGCAAGCAAGTTTCAAATTTAGTGTGGTTATATAAGTGGCAACGTGGAACAACGCACCACAGTCATCAGTTTAAAAAAAATTACATAGGCGCCACTCCTATTTACAAGCTCTCGTTACTGATTAACAGGGAAAGTAGCAAAACCCTAAAGTCTATGCTGTCAGAAAGTAATATGCCAATTAATAGCTATCAGAAATAGCACTAAAAGACACATTAAATGTGGGGTCAATTTAAAACCTGCTAACTTGATAACCTCCAGAAATTAGCTGGTTCTGCCAGCCTCGGAATCTTGGTGGACAATTGCAACAGACCTTGTGAGTTCCGACCAATGATAATTAAATAAACATGCCAACAAATTCCCTGTACTTCCATATTCTGCTATGATTAACTAATAAAGTATACTTCTCACTTGGAGTGCGGTAGAGGGCAGAAAACATCACCTACTGTATAACATATTTCTAGTTAAGGCCAGTGAGAATGCATGCACACACACAAACCCACACACACCCACACACCCACACACCCGCCCACCCTCGCCCCCCCCCCACACACACATACAGACACATGCACGCACATTCACACACACACACATGCAGGAAATCTTCCCCTGCTACCAAAATAATCGCTATGAGCTAGTCAGAGATCGTCTTACTTAAATTTGGACAAACATTCCAGCTGGTCTCCTTTAGGCACAATGGCTGGGTCCCATGCTAGCAGTATCATGTTTTCTCTGCCCTTCAGATCTTATATTTACTAAAAGGGATCTTTTTCGCTTCCCGCACAATGAAGCTTTATTATGGGCTGGTCATACTCGCTAGTCGCTCCTATTGCGTTCAGTTGGCTAACCACTCTTCTCTGCTTTTACCAGTCTGAGACTTTGTCTTTCAGCAGAAAACGTTTTCACAACCCATGTTGTTCCCTAGTGACTCTTACCTTTTGCTAGCCAGCTAAAAGCCCAAGGCTGTATCACATTCAAGATTCCTTCACATTACCCAAAGGAAAAAAAAAAAAAATCAGTTGGAACTGCAATTATTGGCATTGCTTGCAGCGTCAATGCAGCGCTAGTGATTTGATTAATTTTACTAGTTGGATTTGCATATTGGAATAGTAGACAGGTTATAGGACAATTTTGGAAAGAAACTGTCATGTAACACAGCGTGAATGTAAAGTAGATGCTTTCAAACATTGCATATGGAAATACAAACGATTCAAAACAAAATATATTTATATTAAAGCGTTGTGTCTTTTACTTTGAACATGACTGAAAGAACATACACCAAACAGGATCAACAGCTGTCATACATATTATGTAAATTGAAGAGGGAGGGCGGAGAAAGGAAAGGAAAAGGAAGGAACTAATGGCATCAGCTGCATTATGTGCATTATGACCTGCCCAAAAGAACAGACACCACACATTAATATAATTGATTCGCCTCAATGGGCAATGAAAATCCACCATCTTCAGTGCCGAAACACATAAAAGTTCGACCTCCTTGGCAACCTAAAATTAGCTATCATGGGATACATGGACGAGGACTGCGGATAGTTGGTGTTTGGTGCGAATTTGATTTGGCAGGAGATCGTGATGAGACAGTCCACGCATTTCCAATAAACACTGCGTTTGGGTGATGCAGTAGATAACGCAATTCCAGTAAACAAGAGATCCCGAGTTCCAATCCCGGTTCAGCACACATTGTCACTAGTCGCTGCGCCGCTGCTGGTTCCGTACTCAGTCCCAGAGCAGCTGAAGGAATTAGTTTCTTTCCTTTCTCTCCCCTCCCCCTTCGTTATGCATAAAATAATTTTTGTTAAGCACGTATTTAATAATAATTTCTCTTGCAGGCCATTAAATATACCTGAAAAAAGTTAGGTGAGACATCTTCCATTAAAAGTTAAATTAAATTTTAGGTACAAAATTCTTACAAGTAATAGTTGCCCCTGACTTGCCTGGCAGTTCAAAGCCGTGTGCCGGACCGAGACTCAAAACCAGAACCATGCCTTTCACGGGAAACTTGAAAACTACATTTGGAAATCCTGTTCTAGACTAAGGAGACCACAAGTGTCACTAGACACAAAGTGCTGAAAATTCTGAGCAGTCGATTCAGCACTTTCCACTTATATCGGTTATTTAGGATGTATTCGAGCTTATCGACACACAAAGAACTGTTTTGTCATGCTGTCTATCAGAAAATCGTATAGATAGCATAGATCGCGTTTTATATTCCTTCATCCATCTACAATGCAATCATTTGGCTCTGAAATCGATAGCTTGCAAATGTGACATAAATAAGTTCGCAATTTTACCGGACACAAATTTTGGAAGGTTTTCTGACGCACACCAAACATTATTACAGGTTTGATGCAGTCACTTAGCGGCCCTGAACCTTCACAACGGGGTTATCACAAATTGTACTGACGATTCTTGTGAGGCTCTGTCGATAACTGTCCTTGACTCTTTTCGTTGCTGTTCCACATGCACTACGATACTGCGCACAGCTCTTATCAGACATTATGCTGCCTGCTTCCTGTTTCTCAAGACGACATGAGAACGTTCTTCTGTCATGGAATCCCGACAGAGTTGCAGCGTGTTACTTTCCCATAATTTCATGACATCTGATTCGTATGAAAATACAGGCACGTTCCTTTCCCTGTTATATATTTTGACTGATGAAACAGTTCGGTTGTTGTTTCCATCTTCGAAAAAGGAAATTAAAGTTTTACCCTGTTGGTAGGATTTTTATTTCCGTTGCCTTACTTTCGAGGTAGCCAAAGACTGGAAAATGTTTGGTAGATGGTGTGCAGTAGTTTTGTTTCTGCTTTTGGTTTTCCGTTGATTATTTTGTTCTGATTCAGTTTCTCTAGTTAACAACTCAGTAACTTTATTAAATTATTGTTCTTTCGCTGGATTGAGATCCAGTATTTCTTCAGTATGGTTGGAGAGAATTTTAGTCGCCATCCCATACATTACGGTGACGGATCTAACAGTTCTACGCCTTTTCAAAAAATGGTTCAAATGGCTCTGAGCGCTATGGGACTTAACATCTGAGGTCATCAGTCCCCTAGAACCTAGAACTTAGAACTTCATAAACCTAGCTAACCTAAGGACATCACACACATCCATGCCCGAGGCAGGATTCGAACCTGCGACCGTTGCGGTCGCGCGGTTCTAGACTGAAGCGCCTAGAACCGCTCGACCACACAGGCCGGCTACGCTTTTTCACTTCTTCTCTGTCTCATTTCTTGGGAAGTAGCGTTTTTTCCGATTTTGGGGAGACTGCCGTTCTCAGAACACATTCTATGAATATGTTCCTTTTGTATTATTTTTCCATCAACCATTTCTACTGAAATATGGCCATTTTCTAGTGTCTTTCTTCCTAGGTCAACTAGATTTATACATCTGGCATTTTTCCACGAACTTCATTGATTTTATTATTAATTATCGGTGTTTTCATTCATCTTTTGAATTGTACAAATATTTCAAGAGTTATTCAAATACTTGTACACTTTGGTCTCTTTTGTAATTAAGTGTGTCATCTTCGATACTAACTGATGAAATCGTATGTCTACTCCTGTAAATTTGTGGTTTTCTTCATATTCTGCTTGTTTTATATTGTTTCTCCTATCAAATTTTTATGCAGCTTTCTCTTGCTCTCTACAATATATTCGAACATGATCCCATTACTGTTTACTTGTAACTCTTACTTTCTTTTTAACGTTCTCCATTTCTTGACACTTGTGCTAGGCCGTGTGGGATTAGCCGAGCGGTCTCAGGAGCTGCAGTAATGGACTGTGCGGCTGGTCCCGGCGGAGGTTCGAGTCCTCCCTCGGGCATGGGTGTGTGTGTGTTTGTCCTTAGGATAATTTAGGTTAAGTACTATGTAAGCTTAGGGACTCATGACCTTCGCAGTTAAGTCCTATAAGATTTCACACACATTTGAACTTGTGCTAGCCATGTTATCCGAAGTTTCCAAATAGTTATTCCTTGAGTAGAATGCGCCGTACTCTTTCTTCTGACGCACAGTTATCTGTGGCGTGTGGTATTCCACACACCTTTAATCGTCTATCGTCCAGTACCACACTGTGTATATTCTAGATGCTTGCACCTGTAGGTTGTAATTGGAACGTCTTACAGAGAAGCATAATCAACTTTATTTCTTGACTGGTGAGAACAAGTATCTACGATTTTCCATTGGCATTAAACTGTCAAAAACAGTTTCGTAGCAGATTATTCCGACTTACCCTCTGAATGAAACATACGGAACACGACCATTAAAAAGTAGTATATAAACAAACCTATTCGCAGATAAGTTTACCTTTGACTTACGTTATTACCGTCCCTCTCTTTCCTAGTTTTTACCCCTTCGAGCGGTCCACCACTTTCCATAATTTGGAAAATTCTTTTTTTCTTTTTTTTTAACTTTGCGGCCGGAAGTCCTTCCAGCAACCTCATTGAACAGTTAACCTAAGGGCGGAATTCGTGTGGGCCAATTGTGAATCGTGTAAACTTTTCTCTGTTTGTTGTATTTTAACTGTTTGTCTGTAGCAAGGGTCGCCAAACTAGGACCTGCGACCCGGATCCGGCCCGCCAAGTCAGTTCATGCGACCTGTCGGTGGTTCTTGCGTATGCCTGATAAAACGTATGGAATACGACACTTCGTGATACAATTTAAATTTAAATTTTATGTTTAGAATACCAGGTAATCTTCACAGGTGCGGAGACCTTCTGACTGCTATGCGCCTTATGTCTACTATGTTCAGTTTCAAATTTTTGGCCTAGATCTTGTACAGAAAGATGATGCGGCTCGCGTTCGGCATTTTGTCAGTTATCTGGTACGCAGTTAAATTTAGGTGACCTCTGGTCTGTAGTATTTTCTGAGGAGATCAGAAACCAGTCCAGAATTTGCACAAGCGGGCGATAAGACCCCTAAAATGCACACAGAGGTTGGTCAGTGTGCCAGACCAATAAGAGTCGTTAATCCTGTTCCCGGAGTCAGAGCCCTCTATTCTAAGTGGTGTCGAGTCAATCCGGGTCTCTCTCATCTCCCTGACTCGCAAGCTGAGGCGCTCCGCGTTTTGGTATACGCGCAGATCTGACATAAGTTATTGTTCCTGTGCTGTTGTTGTGGTTTTCAGTCCGAAGAATGGATTGATGCAGCTCTCCACACGACTCCAGCCTGTACAAGGCTCTTCGTCTCTGAATGACTACTGAAACCTATACGTATTTGAACCTGCCTGCTGTTTTCGAGGTATGGTATACCTCTACAGTTTCTAAGCCCCACATCTCTCTGACGGCTCAGAATGTGTCTTATCAACCGATCCCTCCTATTAGACAGGTTGTGCCATACTTTTTTCTTCAATTCGAAACTATGTGACACTGTCAGAAGCAACCTACTTAAGAATACCAATGTCTCAGTACCGGTGGAACATAATACGCAAGCACCTTGGTGCGATTTTTCTCATCCAGAAGTCCGCAGCATATTGTACAAGGTTATTAACAGAACGATACTGACCACTAGCAGGCATATACCTGATGCGGACAGACGCTTGTGACACGTGTAGCGCACCAGACACTCTGTAACATAGGATTTAGTGTCGAACAGCTGCATACGTTCGGCAAACCAGTAAACAAATAGCCAGCCTGATCAACAGAACTGCGTCCAAACATTTTGACGCAACGACAATCACGGCACCAGAGTTTAATTCATTTTCTGCATTTATAAGATCAGCCACCACACAGGTAGTTGCTCACACGGTGCACTCTATCTTCCACTTCTAACATACTGAGGAATGGCTATTTCTAACTTCTCTGTGGGACTAAAATGAGAAAAAGAGGGAAAAAATGAAAATATAAACAAATCTTTATTAATTTCTTAATCACTACATTAGACACAACCTTAAAAAAACATTAGTGAATATCAGCAATCAGGCTGGCCAACAAAGTAACGACATAACAACAACAACAAACCGACAGGCTCCTATCAACATCAAAATCCAGCAACACAGCCTCTTAAGACCTGGAAAGGAAGCTGCAGCAGTCAGACGAACGAGGTATCCGTCTAAAACGGCCAACTTCCCAGGAACACCCAGCCACAACGAACCTCTAGCTGCAAATTACACAAATAGGCAAGGATCATGAATATAAAAATTGAGAGACTTGTAACAGTTTTCTTTTTCATTTTTGTATCAAGGATCAAATCACTCCCAATGGAAATGTGTTGAATTCATTAAATTCGTAACATTAAAATTATAGTTTCTTAACGGCAGATTCTGTATCCCTTCATTAGTTATACGATCTAGCCACCATTTCTCCCGCATCCTTCTGTAGGGTCATATTTCAAAAGCTTGTGGTCTCTTCTTGTGTGAACGGTTTAGCACCCACGTTTCCCTTCCGTACAAGGCCACATTCCAGACACGATCCTTCAGAAGAGACTTCCTGAAGCTCAAATTTATATTCTGTCTTAACAAATTTCCTTTTTTCAGATATGATTTTCTTATCACTGCCAGATTGAATTTTACTCCTCTCTGCTTCGAGCATCATCAGTATTTTGCTGTCTAAATAGCAAACCTCGTGTATTAATTTTAGTATCTCATTCGTTAATCTGATTCTAACAGCATCGCCTGGTAATTCGTCTAAATTCCATTACCGTTGTTTTATCTCCGTTGGCGTTCGTCTTACATTCTCTTTTAAAGACGCTATCTATTCGATTCAATTACTCTTCTAAGTTATTTGCCTTTTTGACAGAATTACAAAGTCATTAGCAAATTTTTAAAAGTTTATATCAAACAGGAAAGCTTTTATTTCTTTTCCACGAACTTTAATTCCCCTTCCAAATTTGTCCTTTGTTTCCTTTACAGCTTGCTCAGTGTACAGACGGAATACCATCTGGCAACTGTCTCACGCCCTTCCCAACTACTTTCACTTTCATTTCCTTCGCTTCTTATAACTGCAGTCTGCTTTCTATAGCAGATGTAGATAATCTTTAGCTCCCTGTATTTTATTCCAGTTGCCTTCAGACTTCCAAAGAGTGTATTCTAGTCAACGTTGTCAAAAACATTTTCTAAGTCTACAAATTCTATAAACGTAGGTTTGCCTTTCTTAACCTCCGTTCCAAGATAAGTCCCAGATTCAATTTTGCCTCACGTATTACTATATTTCTCCTGAAAAAAATACATCCTCCACAAAGTCGATCTCTACCAGATATTTCCATTCATCAGTAAGTAATACGTATCAGTATTTTGATTGCACATGTACTACTATTAATAAGTCATATATACGAACGCCAACTCGGTTCCAGCTCGTGAAATTTTCTCTTGCACTAATACCGCAGGTACTCTGAAGACTAGCGCACAACACTAGCCGTGCTTACATAACCCTGCTGACCTTCACTTCTGCAGAATCACGCTTGCGGCAGTTTTTTCTGGATGGTACTTACCCGGAACCGAAGGCAAATCCTCTCTTCTGCTGATAGCGAACTTCTTATTTCAGCACAGTCCTGTGGCACCTGCGATTAGGCTCAGCGCAGCAGTTGTTGGGAAATCCTCTGCGCTGTAGTTGCGGAACAAGCGGTTTAGTTCCACTGCGGTCGCTGCTGGCTCGGGACCTTTGCTTAGCCGGTGTTCAGCGCTAGAGCTTATTCTGCAGCAGCACTCAGTAACGCCAGACGAGTCCCGGGTATTAATTCTGAAGGAATAGAGTGTTCCCTAATATCGGATAAGGCGGCTTGTCATTACTTCCAACACAGACGCCGTGAATCATTTCCGTTGGGCATCTTGGGACACATTGAATACTAATGATGAGCAACAAGTTTGTTTGCGTGGCCATCCTCCGCAGCGACCACAGAAATACTTTTTTTGTAAATAAAACCGCGTTTTCCTGCTGCCACTTAATTTATCTATCCCAGACGCGTTTCGCCTTTTTCTTGTTCTAAGGCATCATCAGTGGGATCTATAACGAAACAATTTTGTTATTTTTAGATTATTAAAGAGTTCACGTCACGATTTTTTATGTAAAACAGTAATTATTTACAAAACAAATATTACTAACGGAGAGGTTCATTTTCTTTCTTCGTCATGCTTCCAAGATGCGTTGTGTGGATAAATGTTAGGAGCTTGTTTAGAGAAGTGTCGTGTTGTCATGCATGATTACGAAAAAGAAATGGGTGAAACCCAGTACAATTACATATCCTAAGTATACTCAGTAATATGAAGAACTCAAAATGAGGGGTTTATGGGTATACCTTTGTGCTCTGCTATTCGGCTGCATTGATGAATTCAACATGAGTTTGCATGTACTTCTTAATCCTTTGTCTGTCAGCAATAAATGTTTATTAGAAATACTATTTTCTTAACATACACAACCAGTCCAAAAAGTTTCGAGACTGGATTAGTAAAAAATTGACAAAATTAAACTGGTGGTTTTAATGCTTCACACTTTCCACCTGAGTGCAATGCATACAAAAGTCACAGAGTCATGTTAAACTGTCAGTAAAGTACGTCTTTGGGATGATGTTTAAATCATGCGTCACATTGGCTTGACTGTCGGTTATGCCATCCAAGCGTTGACCACTCATGTGAATTTCTGTACTTTTTTGTTTTGTGGTAGATTCATAGTGATAGCACCAAGTCTAATCACCCGAGATGATGGCTCTGAGCCCTATGGGACTTAACATCTGAGGTCATCAGTCCCCTAGAACTTAGAACTACTTAAAGCTAACTAACATAAAGACATCACACACATCCATGCCCAAGGCAGGATTCGAACCTGCGACCGTAGTGGACGCGTCATTCCAGATTGAAGCGCCTAGAACCGCTCGGCCACAGCGGCCGGCACCGGAGATGATATTTTCCAGAAAAGAGTTGTTGGCGTTTTTGAATTTCAGTAAAGTCGGCACGTCTACATGATGTTGTTTTGTTCAGGTGTCTCGGAATGCCGGGCGAGATGGCGTAGCGGTCCTAGGCACTACAGTCTGGAGCCGCGCGACCGCTACGGTCGCAGGTTCGAATCCTGCCTCGGGCATGAATGTGTTAGTTAGGTTTAAGTAGTTCTAAGTTCTAGGGGACTGATGACCTTAGAAGTTAAGTCCCATAGTGCTCAGAACCAATTAAGCCATTTGTCAAGGAATGCGGCAAAAACTTTGCACTCATTTTTCTCTCCTTCACTTTGGAGAAGGTCTTTGACACATGATTCAAAGTTTTGTGGCAAAAGAAGTTGACGCTCTACGGTTCCATGTCCACTGTTTAATACTGCCTGCTCACAACTCGCTGGTCGTACGCACGTCAATTATTTACACCTGTTAGTTCAAGTCGACTGATCCTACTACTTACCTTGGAAGATTGGTTAAAGAAAGGTAAACTACCTTCACAGTTTTTTGTATACTTTGAGAAAGTTTTTGATAATGTTGGTTTTAACTGGCCCAGTGAATGTATCCTCGATGAACTATGGCAGGGAAGCAAGGAAGCATTGAACGTAGCCCAGTTTTGGGCTGAAAAACTTTGATCTGTAGACACGAAAAAAAAAAGAAAGGCATAATTTCAATTATTTTCACTTTCCGTGGTACCGTGCAAAACAGCTCTTATTATTAGTGGTGGAATGTCCAACATCATGTATCTGGCATTTCGGTTTGAAAGTACAGGGATGTCTAAGTGTGCCACTCCGTGCACACCTTCTCGGTGTTCCGTCTTCAGGCGTACGTGCTGACTCATTTCATTTAGCCTGTAATCTCCCCCCTCCTTCCCAATTCCAGCTATTGTCCACAATAAGCAAAGTGTTTTATGGAAAATTTGAGAGGATCGAAGATTACAATAAACTTTCTAGTTTACTTAGCTTTTCGTGTAAAGTTGACTCCAGTTCTCGTCTACGGGTCTGATTGTTGAAGCTGAAATTCTCACATTTTATGTCCCCATGATTGAATTGATCTAAATAAATTTGAAGATTGTTAATGCAGAATTTTTGTTGTTACGTTAATATATTTTGTCAAATTTTGGTATATTATACAGTCTTTTGAATTTTCAAATTAGCAAAGCCGAAATTAGACTGTTCGCCACAAATACAATAATACGTCCGATCACATCAGAGGCATGCTTACTACTCCTTCACTCTGCGGTAATAACCATATTCTAAAGGGTTTACAATTGTTCTTGACAAATTGATTTCTGTTAATTTCTATTATTATTTCATAAATCAATCCAGAAGTAAGTAAACAGTACTAGGTTGCGTAATTAATAACAGAAACTTTAAGTGTGCCAAATAATTCGTAATTTCAAATGTTTCTACAAAATAATGCAACTGTACATTCAGAGCTAGTACTTATTGATTGTAACATCGAAAATAAAGTAATTCCTTTTCATAAATTTTAGCTTTAAATATAACATATTGTGTATAAAAGTATATGAAAATTTTCAGAAAAGCAGCTGAGATAATACTGACGTGTTCAAAATTCGAAAACTAATACTAGTATCGACAACTACTGTTGAGGAAAAGTAATGCTACACGGGAATGTCCCTTTACAAGCCGTTTACCTTATTCAACGTATAGATAATAGAAGCTGATTCATAGCGCTTTATTCGCTGTTGTTCTTGGCAAACAAATTGGTGTCACCACAAGTCCTGCAATGGAAAAAACTTTAAGCTCCTTCAAACACATTCTAATGTCTACATTAATTTTCCTGAAAATTGACGACGTCCACATTAAGAAAATGCCACAATATGGGGTTCCAGGTTACTGACTGATGATCATTTCACAAACCATCCAGTAGCTGACACAGCATGTCACTGGTCAGGTCAGCAGTACTCATATTTCATAATTCTATGGCTGATAAGAGAAGCTGACTCTGTCTTTATTTGCCAGTGTCTACAGACTTAAACTATACATAATAATCTTGTTTAGTACGAAAGCTGACTCGTAATGATGACTTTCGACACAAAATTTTAAAGAGCAGCACCACGTACGTTCAACAAAAAATGTAGTCTCTGAATTGTATAATTACTAACAGTGGATCACCCAAGAAGCACGAGGTACAGGCGTTATCTCAAAACCAGAAAAAAAGAGAAACGTATGTTGCTCAATAAAGGATACTGAGGGTGAGTTCAGCAGCAACCGCTTAATTAGTAAATGATATCACACAACTGGTAAGCTTAGTAGTCGGCCTTAAATAGTTGCCTTCCCACGGCAACAACTGGTACGAAAAGGGTTAATGATTGCCTAATTGTTATATCATCGTACATTAGCAGTTTAATACATCAGAGTTACTTTATGGTCATAAGAAAATTTCTGTAACATGTAGCGCTCATATCGCAGACGACACGCTGTACCAGAACACACAACACGTTACTGATGTTGTGAAATGTAGAGAATAGATAAGGAGAAAGGTTATGCGTTGAACATAAGCAAGAACTGACCACAAAATTACAAAACAACTGTAATTTCACATTGTGACAATCAACATTTCAAGTCTTTCAGAAAAAAGACACTAAAACTACTTTAAGAATAATCAACAAAGTGTTAGCGCCAAGACTGATCCACAGATCTCATATTACATTCCTGCAAACAAGGATCATCCAAGTGAAGAGCGTAAGTGAACAATAATGAATGTAGTCGTCGAACGTAGTGTCCTCATCTGGTGGAAGGATAATCATCCATACTGTTAGCACACCGATCTTCTAGCCGTTTACCCCTTTTCAAACCTTTAAGCTACTACTTTTCATCCAAATAATTCTTCAGTTTGCCTCGTGAGACGAGTGCACGCCGTTTCAGCTTCTTCTCCCAAATAAATTATCCGTGGCAGTACCAGGAACTGCTTCAGGGTTATTCGCATAGCTTTCAATGTAAGTAGGTAGGTCACACTGCAAGCATCGTACAAAATTGGCATGACTTCAGTGAAAAGTCCTAAAATATTCCCCAATTTACACAAAATTGTCACCCATGAATGAAGAATAACGCAATCTGACTGCTATGTGATTGATATACTCAGAAGTAAAGACATTGGTAGCGAAACGAGAAATTAAAGGGGGGAGCATGCATTTCAGTGAATGCAGCATTACGGGCAACACACCCTAACCTGTTGATATGATTTGAAAGTGTAGCCGGCCGGAGTGGCCGAGCGATTAAAGGCGCTACAGTCTGGAACCGCGCGGCCGCTACGGTCGCAGGTTCGAATCCTGCCTCGGGCATGGATGTGTGTGATGTCCCTAGGTTAGTTAGGTTTAAGTAGTTCTAAGTTCTAGGGGACTGATGACCTTAGAAGTTAAGTCCCATAGTGCTCAGAGCCATTTTTTTTGAAAGTGTATCTGCATCCTACTTTATACAGGTAATACGTGAAATGAGGGTGTAAAAAGTGACTTTGTATGGTCTAACACCTGATCGTAATGAACATGAATCACAATAATCAGAATTAAATCAAGATGAGCAGAAATTCACGAAATTATCAGCAACACGAACTTACCTTAGACCTGTGGTAAAATGCATGCAGAGAATTGAAAATGTTTTTGCTGATGGTATCTTATCTGAAAATCGATTGTTGGTAAGCCAGAGTGTGTTTAGTAAAAACTTGCGATCTTATCAACTACCTACACATAAACAGATCGAAACAGCCCAGGAGAATAACTTTCAGAAATTGACTGTGAGATCGAAATCATGAAAGAGAAATTCAGAAAAGCTTTGTATTATTATTCTATAAACAAATGAGAAATTGCGGTAGCGAGGATACATGTGTCTTCTGCCAAAACGCGTGGAGAACAGTTCCACAAAGCATTTAAATCAGGAGAAAAAGAGATCCCATATAATCTAAAATTCCAGCAGTAATGTTAAATAACTGGCATAGTGACTTATGACATGATGACATGGCCTACATTCATGGATGAATAAATTAAATATATGGAACGAAGCCACAGAACAACGGTTTTAACCTTAGTCACAAAGTCATTGCATCAATAAAGCAATAAAGCTGAAAACTCTGTAAATGAAATATTACGCCAATGCGCGTTTACAGGCAACGATTTCACTATAAATTCTTGTACGTTGCAGCACTGAAATGGGCATCGAAATGAAGCATCAGGCAACGTCATTAGATTAGTGCAGCCAGTGACCTCGTGATGCATCTAGTCCCAACGGTCCCGAAACCACGGGGGTGCAATGTCGGACAGTCTACACAAGCGCGCTGTACAAAAATCTGATGCGCTGAAATCAGATTCGTCAGACAGCTATTCCTCTAAAATACAGCGTAAAGATGTATCTTCACTGTGCAGCCATAAGTTGTGGCATTCTTAGCTGGCGAAACCAGTGATTAGTGTGTCTATGCACGCCGTCAGAGCTTAATACCTCACTTGAAAGTAAATTATTTCAAAAACGCTTTCTAATGGATGAGGAAATGACGCTTATTACATTTACGTGTGCCTCTTCACGAACTTACATCTCTGAAATTACATCAATAAGCGATAGGCTACAAAACCGAAGAGAAATACCCTAAAAGTTTTGGTGAGTTTGAGATTATGTAAATATGTGACATAAATGGCCGTATCCTTCGATTTCACTTACTTACAAGCTTAAATTTTTTACACGTCAAGGGACCGTAGATGTAGCATGAATTTCAACTTGATAGTTCCTGAGAGAAAATGATTTTCAACAGTCGAACAGACAGACGGAAACGAAGTGATTCTGGATTCCTTTTTTCCGAGTAAGGCACGGAACCTCAAAAACCTTTTCGGCATGAAGCCATGGTCACGTTATCTGCCCTTTTCCTCCTCCGATCTTTGAACTGATTTACCCACCATGTCATAGGCATCCTACAGTATAGTGTGCCCTTCGAATGATGGTGCAGCTAACTATTTTTCACGTATAGAAATTGATGCCAGTATCGAAAGAAGCGATAAAGTGACACGAATAATTTTACCATCGACTCGGGATTCCTTTCTCGCTGGCTTGGAATCATTGAATCTGGCGGAAAGCGAGGTTCCGTAGTGAAACTAAAGTAAAAAATCCGAAATTTGTTGATTTCTAATTACATCACACAAAAAATTATTTATTTTCTTGTTTGTTGTCCGGCTTCAAACTTAAAATTAAAACAGTGACGGAAGTGTTGGATTCCCCAGGACTGATATCTTGCCATTATCAATGTCGATAACCAGGCAAAAGACGTCGAGATTCTCGATTCCCAGGGCATATGAACTGTCTAGTACTTGTACGGAAACCTAATGGTCTATCTGTACACTGGACGATTGAACAGTGGAAAAACGTTGTGTGGAGTGCCGAATCACTTTACACAATGTGGTGAGCCGATGGCAGGGTGTGGGTATGGTGAATGCCCGGTGAATGTCGTCTGCCAGCGTGTATAGCGCCAACAGTAAAATTCGGAAGCCGTGGTGTTACGGTGTGGCCGTGTTTTTCATGGAGGGGGCTTGCACCCCTTGTTGTTTTGCGTGCAAATATCACAGTACAGGCTTACACTGATGTTTTAAGCACCTTATTGCTTCCCACTGTTGAAGAACAATACATATATCTTTCAACACGATCGAGCACCTGTTCATAATCCACCGCCAGTGGCGGAGTGGTTACACGACAATAACTCCCTGTAATAGACTGACCTGAATCCTACAGAACACCTTTGGGTTGTTTTGGAACTGCGACTTCGTGCCAGGCCTTACCGAGTGACATCGATACCGCTCTTCAGTGCAGCACTCCGTGAAGAATGGGCTGCCATTCCCCAAGAAACCTTTCAGCACCTGATTGAACGTATGCCTGCGAGAGTGGAAGCTGTCATCAAGGCTAAGGGTGGGCCAACACAATACTGAAGTCCAGCATTACCAATGGAGAGTGCCACGAATTTTTAAGTCATTTTCAGCCAGGTGTCCGGATACTTTTGATCACATAGTGTATGTAACACAACGCTGGGGAACTGATAAAGCTAATTAATTAACGGGTAAACTATAAATTAGAACTTCCTTTGAAAAAATGTGGAGTAATAAACTTCAAGGTGGTGTAGTAGCAATGTAATATTTTCCGCCTTTAGTGTTCTAGTGTTAATTACAGAGATGTTGACATCAGCTTCGCTATTACAAACAGAATTACAATAATTTCTTATGATAGTATCGTAGCTCTAAAAGAGATAAATTCAACGACATTTCTCTTCTGAAATCCGATTACTGGTTTTGAAGAAATTACAATATTTAGAACTTAGAAATTATCTGTTCTGAACATGGAACCGAGTGTAGTCTTGTGGGGAAGTTTGTGTTGTTATCAGCGTCGGTCTGATAGGGCACTCCAGCTTGGCCCAACTAAGACAGTCTACCAACAAAAGTGAAATAATGGAGAAAAGTTTAGTTAAAACTGATACTAATTAAAGTTCCCCTAGATGTGGCTGAACAGACTTACTAACTGGAATGGAAACGACGCTGCATCTACGAATGGCTCTCCAGTTAACTAGTGTATCAGTTCTAGTTCTGTTTCTGCCAGAGCCTTGAAAGAAAGATGCACGTCAAAGTTTGAATGGATTTGTGAAACATAGAACTGAAGTATATATTTTAAATAATATCTTCGGTTCATGAGTTTAATCTCAAGGTACATACCTACATTGCGCAATTACGTCAGCAACAGCAACATAAAGGAAATCACAAAAGAATGTGGTCATAAACATTTCCTTCACATTCCATTTGCGTCATCAAGCGTTCGAATTTCTCACCATTTATTGCAATACACGTTTGCAGTCGCTGGTGCAAGAACTTGTGGATGGACTTTAAGAGATCCCTGCGATATCGTTGTTTGTGATGTAGCAACGCGGTGTTTTAAATTATTGTCTTGGGTTGTCAGAAGTTCGTCTTTAAGTTTACACCGGAGAAAAACACGCAATGTCGCTAAATCAGCCGAACGAGTAGGTCAAGTTATAACCCCTTGACTTCCTTTCCAACGGTCAGGAAACAGATGGGTGAGAACTTTCCTTGCTGCAAACGAGAAGTGAGCAGGACAACCATTAAGCTTGTACCGCATACATTTATATACTTCAAGCGGTCCTTGCTCAAGGAAAACCGGTAGCACTTCGGTAAGATATTGTGCGTATCTTTTACACATGAAGGTTTCTTGAATGAAGTAATGATCAATCCACTGATACCGCTAAACGTTTATATGCCGATGTTATACTGAGAACAGCAATTAAAAATTCATCAGCACTTTTGTTTGACAATGTTTCTCACACACTATGGTTGTGACAACGTTTAATCACGCCATAATGTGTAGGAATAGATGTTTCATCTGAATAAACCACTGGTCTTTTTGCTTCTGGTGCTTTACATTTTTCGTAAAAATCTAATGTAGTATGAATTTTTAAGCTATGTGGTCTGGTTTGCACACGATGAATCGTTTATTCTGACACCCATCAAACAAATCCCGTAGACAGACCAGTTTTCCTCAGTTTCCTTGCTCGCCTTGAAGTCCTGTTCCGTGTGACTGCAAGGTGTGCATGCGTGTGTGTGTGTGTGTGTATGTGTATGTGTGTGTGTGTGTGTGTGTGTGTGTGTGTGTGTGTGTGTGTGCGTGTGTTGTGTGGTGTGGTAAAAACTGAACTACTGCCATGAACAGTTAACTAAAGACATGATTTATTACATTGCAGAATATCAACATCTATGCTCTAGAAAACAAGTTGGAATCGCTATCCGATCACAGATATTTAACGGTACAGTCACAGACACACGTGCTTACATTATGCCGGCGCAACGGACATTAATGTAGCATAGCTAACTGTTCAGACATTAAACAATCAATAATTTTCCACAAGGAACTGTCCAAAATTGTTGAGATGATGGAGTTGGCAGTCACGTGTGCATGATGTGTACTTGCTTGTGTGTATGAAAATGTGTGTTTCTCTTTTGCTGAAGAAGGGTGTGACCGGAAGTTCTGTAAGTGTCTTTTAACTTTCAGGCGCTGGCTGGTTGAAGCAACGTCAGCACTCGCGCGGCGGTATTTACACAGCCACGAACTGGTTTTTGTTTCCAATTGCCCACACATTATTACATCGGACTATATAGTCAGATCAGTCAGTGTCAAGGTCACGCGCCATAAGGTGAGTCGATAGATAACCGGGGATTACCTGAGAATCAAGCGCGTGAATAGTTACACGTTCAGGAGGCGGTGTAAATGCCGCCCAAGCGAGTGCACGAAGGTTAACTTGTGCCTGCCTGCGGTTTAACGCCCCTTCTTTACGGTAAAAAGCAATCTATCTTTTCCTACGTTGTTGATACTCCTACGTTGTTTGAAAAATATACGTTGCTCTCAACAACAAAAAATGCAACTGATTTAGAAAGACCAGATCGAACTCCAAAGCAGCAAAAAGCGTGAGATACCTACGCTCTGTACACAACTTCTGACAAGGCAGGAGAGAATGATAACTTTGATTCTACATCAGGACGGACTGAAAAGTTTACATTCTGTCCCGTAATCAGCTTCCATTAAACGAAAAGTAAGTAACTTGTGAGCTTCCATTTCACTGTGCAGAAACATATCATTGCTAGCATAACCGTGGAGCGAAAATATGTACCGGACTGGGATTCGATCATGCTGAATGCGAACATGAAGTCAGTAGACAGGGACTGCGAATACGTGGCGCTCGGTGTGAGTGTTGATCGGCCGTGAGGAGTACCGAGATTCGACGGGCGTTTGAAAAGTCCGTGCAAAAACAAAAAGGTGTTCGGCGAATTTTATTTTATTTTTTTTTTGTATTTCGACATAGACTCCTTTTAGAGTTATACACTTCGTCCAACGCTGTTCTAATTTTTTGATCCCCTCCAAATAATAGGAATTGTCCAAGTATGCAAAATAACTATTAGTTGCTGCAATCACCTCCTCGTTTGAATAAAATCTTTGTCCCGCCAGCCATTTCTTCAAATTGTGGAACAAATAGTAGTCCGAGGGAGCCATGTCTGGAGAACAGGGTGGAGGGAGGGGGGTGTGTGTGAAACGAGTTGGAATCCTATTTTCATTAATTTTGTGACCACAACTGCTGAGGTGTGTGCTGATGCTTTGTAGTGATGGAAAAGGACTTTTTTGCGGTCTAATCGCCGGCGTTTTTCTTGCAGCTCGGTTTTCAAACGGTCCAATAACGATGAATAATATTCAACAGCAATATTTTTAGCCTTTCCCTTGCGAATCCCTAAAGACAGTCGCCATAACCTTTCCGGCGGAAGGACTGGTCTTCGCCTTTTTTTGGTGCAGATTTCCCTTGGTAACCCATTGTTTAGATTGTTGTTTGGTCTCAGGAGTATGATAATGTATCCATGTTTTATCTACAGTGACGAAACGACGCTTAAAGTCCTGCGCATTCTTCCTGAACAGCTGCAAACGATCCTAGCAACACTTCACACGATTCCGTTTTTGGTGAATCGTGAGTAATCGCGGAACCCATCTTGTGGATAGCTTTCTCATGTCCAAATGTTTATGCAGAATATTATGTACCCGTTCATTCGAGATGCCCACAGCATTAGCAATCTCATGCACCTTAACTCTTCTGTCATCCATCACCATTTATGGATTTTATCAATGATTTCTGGAGTCGTAACCTCCACAGGGCGTCCAGAAAGTTCAGCATCACTTGTGCCCATATGGCCACTGCGAAAATTTTGAAGCCATTTATAAATCGTTCTAATCGAAGGTGCAAAGTCACCGTAATGTTTACCAAGCTTCTCTTCAGTCTCTTGAGGCGTTTTGCCTTTCATAAAGTAATGTTTAATCACCATACGAAATTCTTTTTCGTCCATTTTTTGACAATCACTCTACTTCCTTGATTCAAACGAATGTCAAAAACAAAGAAATAGACCAATATGGCTGAAATTGGTGTGCGTTCTTTCCAAAGTTGCTACTAACTCCCGCGCCCGGGTTCCCGGGTTTGATTCCCGGCGGGGTCAGGGATTTTCTCTGCCTCGTGATGACTGGGTGATGTGTGCTGTCCTTAGGTTAGTTAGGTTTAACTAGTTCTAAGTTCTAGTGGACTGATGACCATAGATGTTAAGTCCCATAGCGCTCAGAGCCATTTGAACCATTTTTTTTGCTACTAACTAAACATGACCTCGAGACGCGCCGTTGGTGCCATCTTTCGGACTTTGGACGGACTTTTCAAACGCCCCTCGTAGTCCGTGCAGTCGCGATACCGCTGTGACCCAGATGGCACAGTGGTTAATGCACCTGCCTAGCAAGCAAGAGATCCCGAGTTCCAATAGGGGTATGGTACACATATTCACTCGTCCCCACTGATTCCGCATAATGTCCCTCTGCAGCTGACAGCAGTGAGCCCGTTCAATTTACATATGTTTCACAGCTACGGATTCTGCGAGGTGTCTGTTCTTTGGGACGTGTTCGACTGCTTATTTCCAACATTCTTCTTTAAATTGTGTGGACATTAGTCGAAAATCTACGTTCACCCTGTTATTTTTTGGCAATGAAATCAATGTTCTTAAGCCTTTCCAGTAATAATGGATACTCGCCACTGTCCTTTCACCAAAATGTTGCCAGTTTTGTATTAAGGTTCAAATGGTTCAAATGGCTCTGAGCACTATGGGACTTAACTTCTGAGGTCATCAGTCCCCTAGAACTTAGAACTACTTAAACCTAACTAACCTAAGAACATCACACACATCCATTCCCGAGGCAGGATTCGAACCTGCGACCGTAGCGGTCGCGCGTTTCTAGACTGTAGCGCCTAGAACCGCTCGGCCACTCCGGCGGGCTGTATTAAGGAATCCACTTTCATTGTGTTCTCTTCGCAGAGTTTATGAAATTGTACTTTGGCTCAAATTTCATTATCTCAAAGTACTACTTCACTCTTTAAAATCATATTAGAACACAGACGTTTATGTATCGATTATCCATGTCATGAAGCTAGCCGCTAGCGGAACTTATTACTGATGACAATTGCTTATTTATTTCAACGATCTAATAATTGAATGAGCATGGTACGGGGTGTTCAGAAAGTCTCTCCGCAGTGCCGTATGATTGTTAGCCGCGCGTGCCGTTATGCCACAGTGAATATACCGAAATCGTTGTGCGTTTGTTTCGTCGAAAAATATGGGACGCACAATCTGACGTCTAGAAATTGCAATCGAAATTCCTATTTTCACAGAATGAAGTGGTTTCTCATGAATACACAATGCATTTGCAGTACTGCACATACGAGATTTTTGCAAGTCCATGTACTCGGATAAATGAAACCACGCCTCATCAATGAAAAACGTTTTATTAAGAATATCCCTTCGATTTTGTTGAAGAAATTTTTTTACCATTGACAATAATGGAGTTTCTTGCCATGATCAGTATTTTTCAGTTCTTGCACGACTGTCACTTTGTATGGGAAAAGTTCTAATTTTTTCCTTACAGCTGTGTGGGCTTTTTCTTTACTGAGCGAGTTATCTTACTGACTTGTTCTGACTCATGGACATTTTATCGGAAATGTCGAGTAGTTTATCCTCAGACGAAACGCTAGAATGACCACTTCTCGGTGCATCTGTCACTGAACCTGTACTTCGAAATTTCTTAATCAAATCTCGCACTGTATCGCGATGTGGGAGTGTTGCCTCCGGGAAAACTGAATTAAATGTTTGACGGACTGAAACTTTGTCTTCACCGCCAGCTTTGAACACTTGTTCGACCAAAAACACACGTTCTTCAATGATTAGCATTTTAACACCTGAAAAAACGAAACAAAGGAACAAAGGAACTAAACCTAAACGTTAACTTCAACACGTAACGACAGACACCAACGATACTACTCACGCTGGCTGAAATAAATGAAACAGTGGAACGTTGGGAGAGTCCAATTGAAGGGAAGTAACCAGGCAGGCAAACAATCGTACGGCACGAGCGGCTAACAATCATACGGCACTGCGGAGAGACTTTTTGAACACCCCGTACTTTGCTTGCGTCGGGTAGCATTGTCAGTTCAGGGAACATTGAAACACGATCAACTTCGGCCGTGCCTTAGTAAAGCCTCGGTTTTGTTAGAAAACTGACAATCTCAGTTTATGCTTTTAAAATATTCACCACACCCCAAACAAACAGATTTATTTCTCATAAAAAATCCAGTTTGGAAATAAATACATTCCCTGTTATTTTGGCTCGGTCTCCGAGTGAAAAATTGACAAACAAAACACGGAACGACAAGCGGATCGGTAACTCGATAGGAATACTGGATGTGCCGCGACAAGCAGCTCCCATTATGACAAATAAGCTTACTTCAGATGATGTCACCGTGAAGCTTTCCTCCCCGTCCGTCGTACTGGAACTCCTCTTGCGTCTGGACAAGTCCTATCGTGGCCCCGGCCACAGTCCACAAACTCTTTAACGTCGTGCTGTGCCGACACTAATCACGTGAGTTAATGTTCCGTAGACTTTCTCCCAGTCGAATGTCAAAGAGGACAAAGACAATAACTTCACGCTTCAAACTTCTATTGCAACAAAACTCATTTTATTCATCTTGCAATAACCCTCGCCAAGTCCACTTCGTTCATCACAGAACGCCTCCAGCCAGGCAGTTGTTCCACACTCTGTTAAGCGGTCCGTGTACGCTCGCTAACATCGAAACCCATCTTGAAAACCAGCACTAGATTAGGACCATTCCCAATCGAGCGAAAGGGGACGCTTTTCAGAACACTTCTAAACTTTCCACATCTACAGAAGAACCTTACTACTGCTCGCTGACTACTAACTTCCGCACTACGCCTCCACACCACCTGCGCTCCGAAGGGTTCAACAAGCGTCCTGGACATAAAAGTGCGCCGGCCGACTCCTCTATTTCGTGAGCTGCCCACAGCTCCAAGACACCCTGTTCGCATGTAGACGTTTCGGCCAGTTAAGCTCCAGAACAGAAAATAGCACTGCGAATGGCCATTTCCTGCTAACACTCAAGTAGCACTGTGAAGTGCTGCTGCTTCCGGACGATTTCAGTAGTTTTTTCCCAAAGGGTGCAAGAGAACGCACACTGTTCTATGGGAAACAGAGGAGCTTGGCAGACTGCACAGTCTGGCCAGGCCGGCAGCCTTTAGCCGGATTAAGAGAAGCCCATCGTTTATCTCGAGACTGCAGAATAGCCGCAGTCCCACCGATACAGGCATTGTCACTCACAATAGCGTCGGACACTCGCCGATTGTCGCGGCCCGGGATGATTCATTAGAATTCATTGAATCGTTCCACAAGCAGCGCTCCCCGATCTTCATATCTTAGTTAAACGCTCTTATTTCAAAATGTTAGGTAAATAGTATTAGAGTTAAGCGAAATAGCATTAGTAGAAATGACTCATAAAATAATCTTGTTTAGTATTTGAAATACAATCGATCACTTTTTGTTTTTTCGTCTCACACAACTGTATTTTAACCCCCAGAGGTTACCCGTTCCTCGGCTGTAAACCACTTTAATAAGCCATATCGCAGTTTACACACCATTTACATCTGATTCTTTATCTGGAGTGGCCGACACGATCGTCATCAACACAATTCTACCGTATTTCAAAGCACACGGTGGATTTTTGTAATATTCGACCACAGTCGTATGTCAGTTTACAACACGTTTCGTGAAGTATTAATTATCCCTATTTGAGCTTTGGTTAATTCAGTTTTGAAACAACATATTCCATTCACGGGACATTGTCAGATTACTCGAAATGGCGGCGTTATTCTAGAATTTTGGGCTTCGTTTGATTTCGTATCAACTGCATGTTTTTCACCATCAGACGATTTATTTCCTGCGACATACACTCCTGGAAATTGAAATAAGAACACCGTGAATTCATTGTCCCAGGAAGGGGAAACTTTATTGACACATTCCTGGGGTCAGGTACATCACATGATCACACTAACAGAACCACAGGCACATAGACACAGGCAACAGAGCATGCACAATGTCGGCACTAGTACAGTGTATATCCACCTTTCGCAGCAATGCAGGCTGCTATTCTCCCATGGAGACGATCGTAGAGATGCTGGATGTAGTCCTGTGGAACGGCTTGCCATGCCATTTCCACCTGGCGCCTCAGTTGGACCAGCGTTCGTGCTGGACGTGCAGACCGCGTGAGACGACGCTTCGTCCAGTCCCAAACATGCTCAATGGGGGACAGATCCGGAGATCTTGCTGGCCAGGGTAGTTGACTTACACCTTCTAGAGCACGTTGGGTGGCACGGGATACATGCGGACGTGCATTGTCCTGTTGGAACAGCAAGTTCCCTTGCCGGTCTAGGAATGGTAGAACGATGGGTTCGATGACGATTTGGATGTACCGTGCACTATTCAGTGTCCCCTCGACGATCACCAGTGGTGTACGGCCAGTGTAGGAGATCGCTCCCCACACCATGATGCCGGGTGTTGGCCCTGTGTGCCTCGGTCGTATGCAGTCCTGATTGTGGCGCTCACCTGCACGGCGCCAAACACGCATACGACCATCATTGGCACCAAGGCAGAAGCGACTCTCATCGCTGAAGACGACACGTCTCCATTCGTCCCTCCATTCACGCCTGTCGCGACACCACTGGAGGCGGGCTGCACGATGTTGGGGCGTCAGCGGAAGACGGCCTAACGGTGTGCGGGACCGTAGCCCAGCTTCATGGAGACGGTTGCGAATGGTCCTCGCCGATACCCCAGGAGCAACAGTGTCCCTAATTTGCTGGGAAGTGGCGGTGCGGTCCCCTACGGCACTGCGTAGGATCCTACGGTCTTGGCGTGCATCCGTGCGTCGCTGCGGTCCGGTCCCAGGTCGACGGGCACGTGCACCTTCCGCCGACCACTGGCGACAACATCGACGTACTGTGGAGACCTCACGCCCCACGTGTTGAGCAATTCGGCGGTACGTCCACCCGGCCTCCCGCATGCCCACTATACGCCCTCGCTCAAAGTCCGTCAACTGCACATACGGTTCACGTCCACGCTGTCGCGGCATGCTACCAGTGTTAAAGACTGCGATGGAGCTCCGTATGCCACGGCAAACTGGCTGACACTGACGGCGGCGGTGCACAAATGCTGCGCAGCTAGCGCCATTCGACGGCCAACACCGCGGTTCCTGGTGTGTCCGCTGTGCCGTGCGTGTGATCATTGCTTGTACAGCCCTCTCGCAGTGTCCGGAGCAAGTATGGTGGATCTGACACACCGGTGTCAATGTGTTCTTTTTTCCATTTCCAGGAGTGTATTTTGCGTACTAACTTCGCTCCGTCTTTGTTTTCACGTTGGTATTTTTCTCATACACTGACGAAAATTAAAAGTGCATAAACCACTAACATAATATTTAACAAACTTCGTGGAGTCGTTCATCACTTAATAGGTCATTTAATTAAACTGATAACAGCAAAAAGATCAGTAGCTGGAGCGACCTCCACAGGCACTAATATAGTCTTTTATCCGTTCAGAACGTCGTTTTCCGGAACGTCTTGCCATGCTCGAAGCACATGTTGCCAGTTCATGAAGACTGCTGGCAGGAGACTGGTGTGAAAGTATCCATCTTCCAGTCGCATCTAAGATAGGCTCTGTGGATGACGAATCAGGGGACCGGACAGGCCAGTCAAGGACCTGTACATTTGACACGTTTGTGATGTGAATTGCAGTGTGGAGTGTCTTGCATTATCAAGCTGGAATATCCCCTTCGGTACCCTGGACATGAAAGATATGGCAACAGGATTCACCATTACTGCCACAACAATTAAAAAATCAGTTGTAGTCTCATATCCTAGAACTCTACCACCCCACCCCCCCCTCATAGTCTTTCTCCAGATCGTCTATGGACACTTTGGCGTCGGTCTGATTAACCGCCACAAACAAACTATGAACACCACAGATTGACACTCAATGTCCCGGTCTACCTACTCCACGCGGTGAAAGTCTATGTTGTCTTGGTATGGAAATTACAGATCTCAATCCTGCTACCAGTAATCTGTTTCCGACGGTTCGTGATGTCATACTGCTTATAATCTCTGCCTGGATTTCAGCTTTTTGTCCACTCGTCAGAGCCGGTCGAACGATCTTACGATCTCCTCGCGGTGTCGTCCTTCTCGAAGAATACTTTCCTTGCCAGACTGTTGCCCGGAGACCACCTCGCCACTACTCGTTGTGCAGTCATTGCTCTACAGCCAACTGTCTGTGCGATCTGTCTGAATGATGTTCCCATGTCCGTCAAGCCAATTATTTGATCTTTCTCCGAGACCGAAAGACAGCGATAAACTAAACACACGTCCTCTTGGCGTGCTGTGTTGCGATGTGCGCCTGAAAAGTTTAATTACCGTTAGTATCACCCATTAACCATCATGTACTCCCACCGTTCTTCATGTGTAGCAAATGTTCTTTGCGTGTTGAAAATAAGCTCGCGTAAGAGTGAAATTTTAACTAACATAACGAAAATACTCTGCTTGTGCGCCTACTACACTACAGTGAGCTCCGCTGAAGGCTTTCCGCGCGCTCCACTTTATTTTTGCGTAGACGTCGTATCTCTTCCAAATACACTCAGGATGGGAATCACGGACTCACAGTTGTTCCACTGCAGCATACAGAAAGTCTTCTGTTGTGCGAACGCCATTTTGTTTCATACTAATGTTATGAACACGATCAATCTGCGGATTTGCATCTACCGACCTTTTTTATGAAGGCCATCTTTTACCCTACAGGCCATGCCTATTGTA
The DNA here is from genome assembly GCF_021461395.2 of Schistocerca americana. Classification (NCBI taxonomy): domain Eukaryota; kingdom Metazoa; phylum Arthropoda; class Insecta; order Orthoptera; family Acrididae; genus Schistocerca; species Schistocerca americana. Next base: position 317,939,394 of record NC_060121.1, on the reverse strand, counting down.
TCACAACATATTTCTTTCCTTGAATTACTCTTGCGTCACATCTCGGAGTATTTTGTAATCGGATCATAAGAAAAGGAAGCAAAATATAACACAGGAAACTTTTGGGAACGGATAGATTGCTGTTCACCATATACAGGTGATGTTGATTTGCACAACCAAAAAAAAAAAAAAAAAAAACTACCAAAAATTTGAACTTTCGGTTGCAAGGCCTTCTTCTAGAGTACAAGACACACAAACATTCACAAAAGCCTAGACGGCCAGAGACAGAAGTTATATGTGTGTGAGCTGTACTTGTGTGAATGTGTGTGGGTTTTCTACTTTACAAGAAAGCGGGATGCGTGCAAGGGATAAGTCCCTGAAGTCGCGCTATTTGTCTGTGCCCTCGGTGGCTCAGATGGATAGAACGTCTGTCGTGTAAGCAGCAGATCCCGCGTTCGAGTCCCGGTCGGGGCACACATTTTCAGCTGTCCCCATCAAGGTATGTCAACAACACCTGTCGGCAGCTGAGAGTTTCAATTAATTATCGTTTATTCTAGAGAAGCTTCACGGTCATCAGTGGTACCTTGTTCTTTCGAGAACAGTTACTATTCTTCATATATAATTTCAATAAAGACCTGTACCCGAAATCTCAGGTGTATAGCAGTCTTTTTGTTGTGCCTGTCTGCCTGTCCGCTATATGGTCAGTAGCAATCTGTGCTTTTCGAAATACTGTCACTATTTCGTCCAGGATTTTCCACAGAAAAAACATATGTTTTGTGAGTGTATTACAGTTTTCCCTTTTTTCTGAGACGTGAGCATCAATTAATATAAATTGTCGAAATCATTCTTTTTGAAATGTGTTGTTGTATGTAACACTTCCTGGATTAAAACATAGAATTATACTCCACACAGGTTATTATCCTAAGCTCTGAAAATCCTCTAAAATCCTATTAGTCTTAAATTCAGCAAACCTGTCAATAATACTTTTTCCTATTGACTCACCAATTTAACTATGGCGTTTAGCTCCATCCTAGAATCAGCTCTACCAACGCATCAGTGAATTAGCATCTACTCTAGCCTATTAACCAATGTGGGTGCTGTACTAACTTCTCTTCTAACGACTAACTCCTGTACATCCTCTACGGTATCAGATTACTAAACGAAAATCCAGCTTTACTACGAAAAATCCTACGACTGAACATAGCATTCCATTCTCCTCTTCAAACTTCACACCTGTACATTTCCGATCAATTACGTTCATTACGTTCATACGGCTCTGTAGCACCAATTTTACTTCGTAAGTGGCTTTTTTGCAGCTACCCTGTTATGTGGTTGGTAGTTACTGAAGGGTTTAACTTAACTACATATCTTAGTTGTAGATAATAATACCAGTTTTATATCCTAATGTTTTTTTGCGGTATCATTGTTTAAGATTTGTGGGTATCACAGGATATGTAGGTAAGTAAAGCCAGTGATATCAATCCTACGTCGAAGCTGGCTTGTTATTACTGATAGATTTTTGCGTTTATTGACGTTATGTTGTTCGTGGGCATCGTAGCGACACCAGTTTTATGGGCTACTTTGGACGCTTTATTTCATCTATTGTTAATTCACGGGTGTTTATAGTACTTGATTGGTGGGTATATCATCGCTTTTCCGCGCCCAAGTAGCCGGCCGTCGTGGCCGAGCGGTTCTAGGCGCTACAGTCCGGAACCGCGCTGCTGCTACAGTCGCAGGTTCGAATCCTGCCTCGGGCATGGATGTGTGTGCTATCCTTAGGTTAGCTAGGTTTAAGTGGTTCTAAGTCTAAGGGACTGATGACCTCAGATGTTAAGTCACACAGCACTCAGAGCCATCTGAACCGCTTGAACCATTTGAATCATACGCGCCCAAAACCCCAACATACAGCAGGTGTTCCGTTACTTAGATACTGATTTTTAAATTACCTGTATAAGTAAAGATTAAATGCTGTTTGTTGGGAAGCGTATCAGTGGGGAACAGCTGGACTGATTTGACTAACTTTGTTTTAGAAAATGTTCTTGATAGTCCGAATAAGGCTTTTAAGGGGGGGGGGGGGGGGGGAAATTCGGAAAGCTGCCCAGAAAATTGGCAAATTTGGGAAAATTTGAAAATGTTTTCTATAGGATTTTTGTATGACCAAAGATCACGATTAGAGCGATGGAAAAGACTAATTCTTTCTTTTCTTTTTCTTCTTTCTTTTTGTTTTTTTGTTTTTCTCGTTAGGGTCTTCGAAAATCCTTTTAAGGAAAAAAATAGGGACAGTTACAGAAGAAAGTCGAAAAATGCGGACATACAACAAAAATCATAATTTTTGTATGCACTCTCGATTCTGAATGAAGATAAGAACGGAATATTTGGCTGATTGAAAATCGGATAGCTCTGAAAAAGAATCTGGAAAAAGGAATTCGACCCTAAATTTTAAAAAAAATATTACATTTCCTTTTGCTTTTCAAGATCTGTCCAATAAACGTACTTATTTCATTTCTGTTCGCGTTTATTTAGCTACTACGTCCGTAGATGATGTTTGGCAGCTGATTGTCAAATTGTGAATCTAGCCACTCGGTTACATATTGACGAAAAATTGATCCAGTTGTTTATTTTCACAATTGTGATTGTGTATCCTGAGCGGCTTGCATTCGCAACGATTATAAACAAATCACAAAGGCACTCATTGAGTTTTTGCGACATTGAGCTTGAAAATCTTTGCTTCTCGTATTATGAAACGACCCCTTAGAAAAATTTATACATGAAAACAATGAGAGAATTGATGGAGCCATGCTTGTGGATGAATGTCGTTGGCAGAATACTTAAACGTTTTGAATTTACGTGTAGTAATGAACAGCTTATAGTCAAAATCATCATGTCGGCGAGTCGCATATCGGTCATTGTTACGTCGTTTCGGCGGTTCCATTTCAAAATTCGATGCACCTTGCCAATTTCTTTCATAATTTCCGAAATGCGCTGTGTTATTATTTTGTGGCTGTTCCGTATTTCTACGTCCCTCTTCCCGTATTGGGGCGCGAGTGTCCTCTGAAATACGTAATTCTTGTACTACCTGTGTCAGCTGATCTTGTACTTCGCGGATTTCCCTTTGGTGTTGCGTATTAATTTGATTCTGATTTTGTTTGAATTTCTTAATTTGTTCATACTCTTTTGTGTCAGTGATAGCTACAGGTCTCGTGTCATTCAGATCATCATCTACCTTTGCAGATAAGTTAGTGAACTGATCCGAAAGTTCGGCTACTTTCTCCGATAGTGTACTTATTTCCTCAGTGCGTTTTTCTGAACCAAGTTTCAGAGTATCTACTGTGTCCTTTAAGTTTTCCTGAGTTTTTGCAAGTTGCATAACCGAATCAGTAGATGCAACTGAGTCAAATTTAGCTTGCAAGGTCTCATGATTTTCATGAACAATAGTTTGCAGTTCTTTTATGGCTGCTTCGTGATTCTGTAATGCATTTTCATGCCGCGAAAAAATGGGTTGAAAATGCTCACAAATTTGAGTTTTTACGTCATTACAGACTTTTTGACATTTCGATTCAATGTTATGTAACTCAGTAGTTAAATCTTCACGCATTTGTTCAAGAGTTTGTTCCAATGAGTCTAACTTTTGAAGCTGTTGCTGCGTTTGTCTCTGATTTTGTTCCATTGTGTCTAACTGTTGCTGTGTTTGTCTCTGATTTTGTTCCATTGTGTCTAACCGTTGCTGTGTTTGTCTCTGATTTTGTTCCATTGTGTCTAACTTTTGAAGATTTTGTTCCATTGTGTCTAACCTTTGAAGATTTTGTTCCATTGTGTCTAATTTTTGAAGATTTTGTTCCATTGTGTCTAATTTTTGTAGCCTTTGTCCCATTTGTTGCATTAACTGTAATAACAATGCACTGGTGTCTGAAACATGTTCCTCAGTGCTTTTCGGCAGTGAAGTTGCACCGGCAACATTCACATTTTGACAAGCGGAAAATGTGTCTTGACTCATTTGAGAAAACGGTGAGAACCCAAAACCTGAGTCTGCAGTATTTGCAATATTGTGTTCTGTCCTTCCCGATTCCTGAGACGAGCTGTTGCCGACCGATCGATCGATAACGCTTCCCTGTTCACTACCTGTTTCACTGTCTACACCATTATTTGACGCCCGCTCCATTTCCCTGTGCACAGTTACCAAATTACTACTTTGAATGTCTGTTACTTCATTACACAGCGGTGCTGGTAAGCTACACTCGTCGTCACTATTATTTCTCAGTTTACTTTGGAGCCTAGTGTTACGTTTTTCACACGCCATTATTGTCACAACATTTCACACGACAACACAGAAAAGCACAATTTGAAGAGCAAAATACGATAACACATTAACATAGAAATGGAAATAATGTCTACTTAAATACTTGGTGCAAATCTACATGCATGTCACAACTGTTTTGCTGTACAACAATGAAAGACTGCAACTACAAAGGAGATTCTCTCTACAATTACGCGCTAGCAATAAACAAAATCTACGCTAATTACACAAACTACAAGGAAAAAATCAGAAGATTCCAGTGAGGTATCCTCGGCTAAGGGTCGACATATGAAACGACCCGTTAGAAAAATTTATACATGACTGTGCTTAAACTGACATACAATATTTTTAGCGCAACGCAATCTGACTTTCGAAAATCCCTGCAAAAGAATGGCCCTGAGTAACATTAAACTATACCTTTCAGAAATCACTTACCTCACAAAAATCTTCATTACTCGAACTACTGCAGTACAGCGAGCGCCACTACTGCCAGCTAAATAAAAGATTCAAACTACGGAAGGCACTAACTACTGATAGGGATAGTTAGCAAATGAAAGATATTAATAGAGAACAAACAATGTATTTACCTTGATAGTCATAATATATATAGCAGTTCATGACAAATTACAAAACTCCGCCATCTCTCTCCCCACATCCACCACTGCTGGTGGCTCACCTCCAACTGCGCAACGCTACGCGCTGTTCACATCCAGCTGCCGCTGCTCAACACTACAATGGCAGACAGCAATGCAAACCAGCCACAGACTGCACACAGCACAGCCAGTGATTCTCACACAGACCGCTACGTAACGTTGCCAATAAGGAAACATAAACAGCCTACTTACAGTATCTTCAGTTGTATGTCGCACATTGCCGTGTCGGAAAACCATTAGCTTTGATTGTCTGCGCGCCAGACAACTAAACAAAAAATGCGTGTAGCATAAAGCACTGCAATGAAGGAAATGTGATGTTGCAGTAAACTCTTCGAAAACAAGTTTTTTTTTTTTTTTTTTTTTTTTTTTGACGGTGTACTTCAACATCGATCTCGCAAACGAAATCGAAATATAAATAAAACACCTTGAGATTCATTGTGATTTCAAGTTTAATGGAAGCGAACATATCGTTTGGTTCACATTAAATTCCGACTTAATTCAAGTAAGACTTAAATTCTGGAACAAAGCCGCCCGGTTACAAGTCGATCACATTCCAGACACGTCAAACATTTCCAGCATTTCAGAGTTGTAATGCGGATAGAGTTCATCTCGCGTATAAAATTTCCCATTGGCGTAATTCTGAATGTACTCCTCTTCGAATTGAAAATGCATGGTCACAATCATTAATAGACGCAATGATCGCTCAAAAATTCGTTTTTTATCATTTTTATTTCGTTTACACATTTCCTATAGTTTTTCTTTAGTTTGCAGAACAATCACAAACAAATTTATTGAATCGTGGAGGTATATTTCGTCTGTGCAACTAACTGAAGGCAGTTTGTTTAATGCCATACGCGTTTCGCTTCTTTTATTTGTGAAGCATCTTCAGTGACCTGCAATACATGTTTCTTTTTATATATATAATAGGTCTATTACGTGGTAGTTACAATATGTCACCATTATATATTTCGTCATGTTATTCTCCTTTAAAAAAAACACTTAGGAACAACTTTTGTAGCAGAAATTTGGTGACTTGAAATTATCGTTCGGTGTTACGATTTCCAGCAGATTACCCATGTCAGTGGTCGTGCCTTCTGTTAGTGGCATAGACGGAATATACCTCCATGATTTTGAAGCAACTAGGGAAGGACGGAAGAGAGGAAAATGATAAATTTATTGAAACTTGGAGAGGATAGTGTCTGTTGGGTCAGCTGGCTTCGAAAAATTTCGTTACTTGGAAGTTACTGTTGTTTTGTGTTTGTTAGCGTAACGTGTATTATATCTTAGTTGGGATATACGAAGGGCGTTTGAAAAGTCTGTGCAAAAATAAAAACTGCTTACGTGTTTCGGGTAAACCTTTTTAATTTTTCGACATAGTCTCCTTTTAGACTTATACACTTCGTCCAACGTTGTTCTAATTTGTTGATCCCTTCCAAATAATAGGAATTTTCCAAGTCTGCAAAATAGCTATTAGTTTCCGCAATCACCTCCTCGTTTGAATAAAATCTTTGTCCCGCCAACCATTTCTTCAAATTGGAGAACAAATAGTAGTCCGAGAGACCCAAGTCTGGAGAATAGGGGAGATGTGAAACGAGTTGGAATCATATTTCCATTAATTTTGCTACCACAACTGCTGAGGTGTGTGCTGATGCATTGTGATGATGGAAAATGACCTTTTTGCGGTCCAATCGCCGGCGTTTTTCTTGCAACTCGGTTTTCAAACGGTCCAATAACGATGAATAATATTCACCTGTAATAGTTTTTCTCAGTCGATGAGGATTATCCCTTGCGAATCACAAAAGACAGTCGCCATAACCTTTCCGGCCGAAGAAATGGTCTTCGCCTTTTTTGGTACTGATTCTCCCTTGGTAACCCATTGTTTAGATTGTTGTTTGGTCTCAGGAGTATAGTAATGTATCCATGTTTCATCCACACTGACGAAACGACGCTTAAAGTCCTGCGGATTCTTCCTGAACAGCTGCAAATCATCCTTGCAACACTTCACACGATTCCGTTTTTGGTCAAGCGTGTGCAATCGCGGAACCCATCTTGCGGATAGCTTTCACATGTCCCAAATGTTTATGCAAAATATTATGTACCCGTTCATTCGAGATGCCCACAGCATTATCAACCTCATGCGCCTTAACTGTTCTGTCATCCATCACCATATCATGGATTTTATCAATGATTTCTGGAGTCATAACATCCACAGGGTGTCCACAACGTCCAGCATCACTTGTGCCCATATGGCCACTCCGAAAATTTTGAAACCACTTATAAAGTCTTCTAATCGAAGGTGCAGAGTCTCTGTAATACACTACTATCCATTAAAATTGCTACACCACGAAGATGACGTGCTACAGACGCGAAATTTAACCGACAGGATGAAGATGATGTGATATGCCAATGATTAGCTTTTCAGAGAATTCACACAAGGTTGGCGCCGGTGGCGACACCGACTACGTGCTGACATGACGAAAGTTTCCAACCGATGCCTCATGCACAAACAGCAGTTGACCGGCGTTGCCTGGTGAAACGTTGTTGTGATGCCTCGTGTAAGGAGGAGAAATGCGTACCATCACGTTTCCGACTTTGATAAAGGTCGGATTGTAGCCTATCGCGATTGCGGTTTATCGTATCGCGACATTGCTGCTCGCGTTGGTCGAGATCCAATGACTGTTAGCAGAATATGGAATCGCTGGGTTCAGGAGGGTAATACGGAACGCCGTGCTGAATCCCAACGGCCTCGTATCACTAGCAGTCGAGATGACAGGCATCTTATCCGCATGGCTGTAACGGATCGTGCAGCCACGTCTCGATCCCTGAGTCAACAGATTGGGGCGTTTGCAAGACAACAACCATCTGCACGAACAGTTCGACGACGTTTGCAGCAGCAAGGACTATCAGCTTGGAGACCATGGCTGCGGTTACCCTCGACGCTGCATCACAGACAGGAGCGCCTGCGATGGTGTACTCAACGACGAACGTGGGTGCACAAATGGCAAAACGTCATTTTTTCGGATGAACCCAGGTTCTGTTTACAGCATCATGATGGTCGCATTCGTTTTTGGCGACATTGCAGTGAACGCAAGTTGGAAGCGTGTATTCGTCATCGCCATACTTGTGTATCAGCCGGCGTTATGGTATGGGGTGCCATTGGTTACACGTCTCGGTCAACTCTTGTTCGCGTTGACGGCACTTTGGACACTGGACGTTACATTACAGACGTGTTACGACCCGTGGTTCTACCCTTCATTCGATCCCTGCGAAACCCTACATTTCAGCAGTATAATGCACGACCGCATGTTGCAGGTCCTGTACGGTCCTTCCTGGAAACAGAAAATGTTCGACTTTTGCCCTGGTCAGCACATTCTCCAGATCTCTCACCAATCGAAAACGTCTGGTCAATGGTGGCCGAGCAACTGGCTCGTCACAATACGCCAGTCACTACTCTTGATGAACTGTGGTATCGTGTTGAAGCTGCATGGGCAGCTGTACCTGTACACACCATCCAAGCTCTGTTTGACTCAATGCCCAGGCGTGTCAAGGCCGTTATTATTGCCAGAGGTGATTGTTCTGGGTAGTGATTTCTCAGGATCTATGCATCCAAATTGCGTGAAAATATAATCACATATCAGTTCTAGAATAATATATTTGTCCAATGAATACCCATTTATCATCTGCATTTCTTCTTGGTGTAGAAATTTTAATGGCCAGTAGTGTGTTTGTCAGGCTTCTCTTTAGTCTCCTGAGGCATTTAGCCGGTTTAATCACCACACGAAATTTCATTTTTTCGCCGTCACTCGACTTCCTTGATTCACACGAATGCAAAACACAAAGAAATAGACCAGTACGGCTGAAACTTGGTGTGAGTTCTTTCCAAGGATGCTACTAACTAAACATGACCTTGATACTCGCCGCTGGTGTCATGTCTCGGAGTTTGCACGGACTTTTCAAACGCCCCTCGTATGATTTTGATGATGTCATAGGTCAAACATTGAAACGATATGTTACAGTTGTTGCGGAAACGTTCTCACTAAATTCGCTTCGAATGGTTTCCAGCTGCCAGCGAACGGAGCTCGCCTGGAGGCGAAGGGGAAGTCCCGCGGCGCGATGCGTGCGCTGGCGGCGGCGCTGGCCGTGGCGGCGGCGTTGGCGGGGGCGGAGGCGTTCTCCTACTGGCGGCCCACGACGCCCTCGACGACGACGGTGCGGCCCGAGGAGGCGTGCCACCTGCCGTGCCGCTGCCTGCGGCTCAGCCGCTGGACGCCGCGCATGCGCGCCCACTGCCTCGTCGTCTGGGACAGCGACCGCCGCCCCCACCCCCCCTTCCAGCTGGACGCCTCCGTCGACGAGGTCGACTTCGCTCGCAGCAGGATCCACAAATTATACGCCGTGCACCTAGAAGGCCTGGAGCGTGTTAAGGTAGGTGCTTCACGAGGCTCACACGTGTCTGGAGTTTTGTGTGGTCGGTTGATTGGTTTGGGCAGAGGACCAAACAGCGACGTCATCAGTACCATCGGATTAGGGTTGGGTTGGGTTGGTTGGAGTGTTTGGGGGAAGAGACCAAACTGCGAGGTCATCGGTCTCATCGGATTAGGGAAGGATGGGGAAGGAAATCGGCCGTGCCCTTTCGAAGGAACCATCCCGGTATTTGCCTGAAGGGATTTAGGGAAATCACCGAAAACCTAAATCAGAACTATCGTACGTGGATTTGATCCGTCGTCCTCCCGAACGCTAGTCGAGAGTGCTAACCACTGCGCCACCTCCCCCAGTGGAGTTTAGTCTGAGTTCTCATAGATAAAGGAAGATCGGAAACTGGACAAATAGCGTACCAAACTGACCAGCGTCAGGTCTAGTTTTGGGAAAAAAAGCTTCTGTAATCAGGGCAACTAAGAATAACTTAATTAGTGGTGAAACCAGGTTGGTAGGTAGAGAACGCACAGGATAAGGTTAAAATTGTGGATGGGGCCGTAAACAGTTACAGTGAGTTGCAAAATCTAACACGCGACTTTATTTTTCAAAGAACCTCTTATTTACACATTCCTTTCAAAGATCACAACTAAACAATGGCTGAAGGCCTAGTCACAGAAAACTTGAGAAGCTTTCTGGACTGAAGGCCCAAAACCACACCAAAAACAAGAACGGCTGAAGGCCCAGCTTAGAAATCAAAAGCAACCAAAAATAGAAGGTGAATTTAAAAAAAAAATTCAATGCAAAGCAATTAGCGGCTGAATGCCTACACTACACGTCTGAAGGACAACATAACTAAAACACATTAATAAACAATTTTTCCAACCAAGAAATTTCTTTTAAGCTTACAACAGAATGGCAAAACGCCTAATTAAAGAAATATTAACTTACTCCACGGCTGAAGGCCACAGACAAATTGGAAACAATGGCTGAAGGCCTGAACAACAAGACAGAAAACAATTTAAAATAAACCCCTACCTTCATATAAAAATTTTCCTTTAAAGAATACACATGGCTGAAGGCCTTATTAAAATGGGTTCACGTAAATCCTCAGCTGAAGGCCACACGTAACATATCGAACAACTAGCAGCTTAGGGCCTGGATTACAACCAATTTCAGATAGAACAAATTTTAAGGAAATTGTTTTTTAATAAAATCAATCTTCAAATTTTAATTCGACACAAGCTGAAGGCCCTTAAGTAAAATTTAGATAGAACTGAATTAATACATGACCAAAGGCCTCGCACAATACTTCAAACTAAAATGAACAGAACAAGTGGTGCTCAGAAGTGTTCCAAGGGTCGGCCTGAGAAGGTAGCTCAAACGTAAGGTGAGGTGAGACAGGCAGCTAAGAGTTGAAGTTAAATAATCGAATGGCAACCCAAACTAGGGACAGCCCAAGGACCAACCAACAATTTAACCAATTCCCTTCCGTCCGACCAATGACAGAACGATGGAAAATGTCAGCCGAGGACGAGGATATGAACCGCACTACATCTTCAGAAATTGGCGTCTAAAAACAGCCAAGGGAACAATAACCATTCAAAGCAAAATATGAACCAAACAACTTAAAACACCGTCAAACTACATGCCATGCCAGACAGCAGGTACACTGCCGAAAAACTACACTAACGACCAGGGCAGGTAACTGGGGCATTAACGACCACAGGGCGAAAGATACCGCTGGTGCATTTCAATGCCAAGTAACAGTCAATTTAAAAACTAATCACAATATAGGAAGACGGCTGCAAGATTTTGCCGTTGCTGTTAGCCCAAACGGCCCAGGGAGCAACAACCCACAAATGAATGAAGAGATGTCACAATGGTTGAGTTTTCACAACAGGTTATCTGATCACTCAACTTCAGCATCCAGGTTCGGTGGGCAACGAACTTTGTCGCTCTCGCAGCCAGCGCCTCACTATCCGACAGCAAAGGCACGCTGCCAGCAGGGCGGTCGCAGTCTGGCCTCATGCCGCGGAGACTTCCTCGCTGCTCCGTCCCAACCAACTGACTACATCCAGCACGCAGACAGCATTAAAATAACTGCTCAGTCCAAACCACACAAGCTACACACGGTTCCTGGAAAACACTTCCACAAACAATACTAAAACCAGTCACTGTGGAACAACTAGGAGGAATCACAAGTCGACACACACAGAGAACCCGGAAGTGGTCGGCGACCAAATACACGTCGTCCGATGAGACAACCGACCAAACGACCAACCAAGGTCGTCCCCACTGAAGCCATGTGTGTCTTCAACGGTCAGGGGAGTCATGGCTGTCCAAACCTCACTGCTGCTCCGTCGACACTGAACTCCCGACACACGACGACCCGGAAATACTAGTGGTCGCTCAAAGATGGTATGACAGTGCTCTTATCGATAAGCGATGCTGCTGCCACTCATGGGCAGGCAAGCCAACAACTTAGTGACGCCAGTAAATCGAATAAGAAACGAGACGGCAGCACCACCAAGACAAGATGTCAAGCAATAACAGCACGAACGCGAGCCACGCGCGGCTCAAGTAGACTGAAGTAAAATTGAAGTATTTCACGAACAGATGATGCTGGCTATGTAAATGAACTTGTCACACTTCATCTTACGGACCGTGCCACGTCACATGCCTTGACGAGTAGTAGGTGGCTGCGCAAGGCCAGAAACAAAGGATAAGTAGAGAAGTAATTAATGAATATGGGAGCAGGATACAGATTAGGGACGTTTTGATGACGAACAAACGACTGCTCTATCCATAATTTAGTATCTATTTTATTTCGACTTATATAAAAATGCAACCGCTAATTAAAGCATCTAAATAGACTAATCACAGAAAGGAAACGAATCCTCATATCAGCAGTTTCCCCACACGCACAGGAACCGAGATCTGCAAGCAGATTTCGGCTGCAGTCATTTGGAGAGGAATTAATAACTTATTCAATATGGCGGTGGCCGCTAAAACGATTCGGTTTTGAACGGAGTGTCTTCTTGGTCTTGGAGCTGAGCACGAATACAGAAAACACCGTCGTTCCATCTTATGAGACTGCGCCAGGATAGGAAACTCCGGGGCAAGAAGGAAGTGACTACTGTGCCCCAGAAGGCGACAGCTGTCCGTTTCACCACCAGAACTACTTTTTCTGCCCTAGGGACACTGGTGTGATGTGCCGATCAGCTAATAAAACACCTGGGCACCGCCTCTCCGGGACATTCTGCAACAGCTTCTTGGTAGAGATGGGTCGTTCGCGATCGAACAGGTCCAAAGGAACGGTTCACCAATATGAACGGAAGGGGCGAGGAACGAATTCTAACGATCTTTCATAGTTCACTTCGGTCACTGCCTTCTACTTGTAGTTATTGGGAACGGGAATCGGTCGGTCTCGTTCCGGCAAAGGTACGTCGGTCGGTCTCGTTCCAGCCTCGGTCCCGTTCCCGTCTATCTAGGTCTCGGTCTCCCTCGACCGGACTCGTCCTTCTTCGCGTGGCCACTCGTCGCGGTTCCATTGCTGACTGCTCATAGTTAGTTCAGTATCGAGTTGTTCGTATAGTTCGCTGCGCACGCCCATTCTACATCTGTTTCAAACCTTTCTTGAATTATGGACTTATGGTTCTTTTCGTATTCTATTCAGCGTCCACGACCGGTAATTAAAATGTATTTTATAATGACGTAAATTACATAAAAATTACTTTGCATGTAGACAGGAATGACACCACCAGCAGTCGACCAATAGTGTAAACGCCCAGAAGATGACCCCTACGTCGGGTTGAAACCGGTTGGCGGTATTATAACAAAAATAAATGCGATTAAGACTGTTCTTGAATTATTGATTAATCATGCTAATCACTGCTTCTCTCCACAACCATGTTGTCCAAAAATTTGTGTCGTGACAGCTGAACATCCCATGATACACGGTTCAAAAAGTGCTGACAATAATTTTGAAATAGCATCCGCTCAAACTTCACATTATTCATCAACTTTTGCCACTTGGCGCAAACATTCGAGTAGACTTTGCTCTTAAGTTTCTTCCAAGAACTGAAGTTGACGACCTTTGGCCTTGGAACATTTTGTGGAGTGACGAAGCATACTTTACGCTCACTGTGCAGCGAACAGTAACAATAGCTGCATTTGGCGATCGTCACCGCCAATAAACGTTTCTGAAATCCCCTGCATAGTTAACGCGTCAGTGTGTGTTGTGGCTTCTCGCACAGTTCATGGCTGGTCAATTTTTCTTTGAGGTTCTCGGTCCGCGAGGTCAAGGACGGGCAGTGTGAGCGGTGCACGTTACTGTCTTCTGCATCGCCAATATGCGATACCTGCTTTGGACTCGACTGTTTTGATGCACGATGAACTCCATATCACATTGCTCTTGAGATCACTCGGTTACTCCGTAACACATATGGAGAAAACCGAAGTACTGATTAGTCGTTCGAAAGTGCACAATCACAAACATCTTCAGATTTGAACAGTACGATTTCTGGCAGTGGGCTTACCTCAAGGACGGGGTTTATCAACGGGACACTAACACGCGTTTTAGGTTGAGGATGACAATAGCGAGTGAGATAGACAATATCCACCTGAGATGTTTCCGGTGGCAGTAGAGCGACACCTAGTGCGGTTTCAGGCTCGTGGATGCGGATGGTCCTCACAACGAACAACGTTTGTAACCTGGAACATAAACATGGTACGCATTTAACAAATGTTGCTACCTCATGCGGAAATTAAAACGTGTTCCTTTCAATTGCTTATTCGTTATTTCTCTGCCGCAGTTCCTCACAATTATCTCCACAAAGTTTCAGTGTCCTACGGTCAGTCGCTTTTCATGAGGGTGCTCTCAAGTAGGTAAACTTTAGTTATAATCACCCGTATATACTCTTAATAATAGAGGAACACCGATTGATCTTTCAATGTATTATATTTAATGCATTCTGAACAAAACATGAAAATAAAAAATTCAAAAACAAGGCAAAATTTTTTGTCAAATACTTTATTTAAAGGTAAGAAACAGGACAGATTAGACAAACATTTAATGTGTCTTTGAATGAAGTTCGAAATCATGTATAGAAATGAGGTGCCGATTTGGAATTGAAAGTTCAATGTTTAACTTAAAATCTGAGAATTATAAAGAGTACTAGAGGATATTTTCTGGATGTACTTTTATTCAGTGGTCTCATGTCACTAACGTATAAGTTTCTCGGCTGCTGTACATGACTTTGAGCGCCACTGGAAGGTGTGTCAAATGGTTCTCTAACCCATTTTATTTTACACAAATCATTCAACAAAATATTTAACAGGTTTTTTAAACTTTTGTCATTGTTTACGTTGATCAGGTTGTTCGTGAAATGACCCATGGTAGAACCAGGGACTTTTCAGACGAATACCAGGCGAGGTACTAGGGGAACAGAGAGAGTCCCAGTTGGGAACATTTGGGAGGGGATCTCCAGTTCTGTCGTTTGCGTTACAACTAAGGAAACCTCCCAGTAACCTGGTAAGAACCGAGAGATGGAAACCATTTCTTATGTAATTCCCAGACAAAGCATTTGGTACCTCGGTATCTGACAGAGAGTATTTTTATATCTTTGTATAGAGTAAGTCTCATGGTTTGCTTTACATGTGCAGTGTACTGACACCGATGGGCCAAACCATTCTGACCACCTCCCACCGTCAAACTGAATGCCCCCTGGTAATGTTGTGAGCATGTGACCAATAGGATTTTTTACTTATTAGTCTTCTCACAGGACTGATGCGGTCGGCCATGAATTCCTGTCCCATGCCAACCTATTCATCTCAAAGAAGCACTTGCAACCTGCACCCGCAATTATTTGCTGGATGTATTCTAATTTTTGTTTTTCTATATAGTTCTACCCTTGTACAGCTTCCTCTAATACCACGGAAGTTATTCCCTGATGTCATAATAAATGTCCTACCATCCTGTCCCTCATTCTTGTCACTTTTTACTATATATTCCTTTCCTCCCCTATTCTGCGGAGAACCTCTTCATTCATTATCTTACCAGACCACCTGATTTTCAACATTCTTCTGTACCACCACATCTGAAATGCTTCGGTTCTCTTCTGTTATGGTTTTCGTACAGTGCAAGATTCACTGCCGTACAATGCTGTGCTCCGAACATACATTCTCACATATTTCTTCCCCAAATTAAGCCCTGTGTTTGATACTAGTAGACTTCTCTTGACCAGTGTTAGTCTGGTTTTATGTCCTCCTTGGTCCATCTGTCATGAGTTTGAGAGATTGCAGGGCACTCTCACTTCTGATTCGGTGTCATGCCGCTTAATGTTCTTGGGGAAGATGATCTTTATTACGATCTGACTTCCTACATCATGATGAAATGGTGGGCACTAATTAAGGCTCTTGCTTGTGTGCTCTAGTGAAGCAATAGCGGTAAGATTTACCTGCATTCAAAGGAATAGGGTGCCTATTTAAACGACTGCAGTAAAAGCGTACAGCGACTGTGGGCCGAGGGGAGCACGGTTTTTCTGCAGAACCTGGGGGAAAACATTTCCGGACGGCCGAGTTTTGCGGCCCCATTGTGCAGACAGGTTTGGATGGCGCCTGTCGGTCGCCGGCCGTGTCCAGGAAGGCTGACTAGCGCTGAGAAGTCGCCACTGCAATGTGCAGCGCATTGTGGACCGGAAATAAAGCAGAGGATAGGCCCTTGTTAGGCAGAGAGGCCGACGAGACAACTGTGAGCGTTCTGCGAATTTCCGTGGGACAGGTCACTGGCGCCCAGACGTGCAGACTCTGTTACGAAACATACACTCCTGGAAATGGAAAAAAGAACACATTGACACCGGTGTGTCAGACCCACCATACTTGCTCCGGACACTGCGAGAGGGCTGTACAAGCAATGATCACACGCACGGCACAGCGGACACACCAGGAACCGCGGTGTTGGCCGTCGAATGGCGCTAGCTGCGCAGCATTTGTGCACCGCCGCCGTCAGTGTCAGCCAGTGTTTGCCGTGGCATACGGAGCTCCATCGCAGTCTTTAACACTGGTAGCATGCCGCGACAGCATGGACGTGAACCGTATGTGCAGTTGACGGACTTTGAGCGAGGGCGTATAGTGGGCATGCGGGAGGACGGGTGGACGTACCGCCGAATTGCTCAACACGTGGGGCGTGAGGTCTCCACAGTACATCGATGTTGTCGCCAGTGGTCGGCGGAAGGTGCACGTGCCCGTCGACCTGGTACCGGACCGCAGCGACGCACGGGTGCACGCCAAGACCGTAGGATCCTACGCAGTGCCGTAGGGGACCGCACCGCCACTTCCCAGCAAATTAGGGACACTGTTGCTCCTGGGGTATCGGCGAGGACCATTCGCAACCGTCTCCATGAAGCTGGGCTACGGTCCCGCACACCGTTAGGCCGTCTTCCGCTCACGCCCCAACATCGTGCAGCCCGCCTCCAGTGGTGTCGCGACAGGCGTGAATGGAGGGACGAATGGAGACGTGTCGTCTTCAGCGATGTCTGCCTTGGTGCCAATGATGGTCGTATGCGTGTTTGGCGCCGTGCAGGTGAGTGCCACAATCAGGACTGCATACGACCGAGGCACACAGGGCCAACACCCGGCATCTTGGTGTGGGGAGCGATCTCCTACACTGGCCGTACACCACTGGTAATCGTCGAGAGGACACTGAATAGCGCACGGTACGTCCAAACCGTCATCGAACCCATCGTTCTACCATTCCTACACCGGCAAGGGAACTTGCTGTTCCAACAGGACAATGCACGTCCGCATGTATCCCGTGCCACCCAATGTGCTCTAGAAGGTGTAAGTCAACTACCCTGGCCAGCAAGATCTCCGGATCTGTCCCCCATTGAGCATGTTTGGGACTGGATGAAGCGTCGTCTCATGCGGTCTGCACGTCCAGCACGAACGCTGGTCCAACTGAGGCGGCAGGAGGAAATGGCATGGCACGCCGTTCCACAGGACTACATCCAGCATCTCTACGATCGTCTCCATGGGAGAATAGCAGCCTGCATTGCTGCGAAAGGTGGATATACACTGTACTAGTGCCGACATTGTGCATGCTCTGTTGCCTGTGTCTATGTGCCTGTGGTTCTGTCAGTGTGATCATGTGATGTATCTGACCCCAGGAATGTGTCAATAAAGTTTCCCCTTCCTGGTACAATGAATTCACGGTGTTCTTATTTCAATTTCCAGGAGTGTATTTGTGAAGGCTATCAGCAAGTTTATGACCGTTTTTTGGAAACTTCGAAATGGACGCAACAGGGGAGATAATGGTCTTTTTATGGAGGGCTGTGGTTCCATCCTGGTCATGTTGTTAGCAAAAGGCACAGCATAATCGCGTGGGAAAGAGGCCTCGAAGCTCGATCTTTTTTCCTTTTCTCCCAAGTAGCTTTAAAGTCTCTGATTGGTCAAATCGGTGTATGCAAAGCTAGGGGCGCTCTCCCACTTCGAATGCCGCGCTCCACCTCGTGATTGGCTTGTGCGAAAGTGGGAGAAGTCTACGATGTATATGTGTTTGGCAACCGAGCTGACAAGGAAAGTGGAAAGAAAGAGAAGTGGCCACTCTTGTACTGGCGCTTCGATAGTGAAGAACTGAAGGTCTCTACCTAAACGTTGAGACTTGTGTCCTTTGCTAGTGTGCCACTTGGAGCCTGTGCCAGTCACCTAATGAACCGTCAGAGGTACTGCTTCTAGCATCACGCACACAACGAGTAATGCGTCGGTGTACTTATTTGTCTTGAGTCGGCCTTCTAAACATTTGACATATTCCGTCACGCATAATCGTGGGACGGAGTCAAATTGGTTTGACAGACCAGCAAAGGGGTCCACCTGCACCCTGGAATCCAGCGGGGCTTCAGAGGCTCACAGGGAAGTACCTGCGTTCCAAATTAGCCGAACACGAGACCGAGTACTTGCATTCTTCGGGCGCGCGCCATCAATAACAGATTGCTGCCGTCCATGATTTCAGTCGCCAAAAGCGTCATGGTGTGCGGCCCTGACCGGTGCTACGGCGTAGGGCTCCGATACATGCCTCTCAGCACCCTGTTCTTTCGAACCATATTTTTCTTTTTGGGATAGTAGAGTATATAGATGCTTGATTGTGGGGTAGTTTTTGTGCCCTACCCCGGATTCACGTGTATGAAGTCAGATAGAGAGATTAGTCTTCTGGTTAGTGTCGTTTGTCGATCCCCAGATCGCTTTGTCCACCATAGACCCCATATTATTGAAAGCGTTTGTCAAATGAAAATGTTTGTGTGTCGTTCCTTAAGTCATCTTTTTTGTCTTGCGATGTTAAGGATGAATAAATCTATTGTCATTTAGATCACAACTCCTCCCTGTGTTCTGATTAACATTGCCTTTGTCATTTTTATTAAAGTCAAGATTGTAGAAGAAAGTAGTAAGTTTTCTTAACTTCACCTACTTCGTGCCCATCAGTCTTGATGGTAAATTTCTGGTTGTTCTCAAAAATGGTTCAAATGGCTCTAAGCACTATAGGACTTAACATCTGAGGTCATCAGTCCCCTAGACTTAGAACTACTTGATCCTAACAAACCTAAGGACAGGATTCAAACTTGCGACCATAGCATCAGCGCGGTTCCGGACTGAAGTGCCTAGAACTGTTCGGCCACAGTGGCCGGCTAGTTGTTCTCGTTTCTGCCACTTTTCATTGCTTTCGTCTTTCTTAGATTTGCTCTCAGTCCATATTTCGTACTCATTAGACTGTTATCCCATTCAGCAGATCCTGTAATTCGTCTTCACTTTCACTGATGATAGCAATGTCATTAGCGAAACTAATCATTGGTATCCTTTCACCTTCAATTGTAATTCCCCTTTTGAACCTTTCTTTTATTTCCGTCATTGCTTTTCCATGTATAAATTGAGTAATAGAAGCGAAAGGCAACATTCCTGCCTTACACCTCTTTTAATCCGAGCACTTCGTTCTTGGTCTTCCAGTCTTGTTGTTCCCTCTTGGCTCTTGTATGTATTGTGTATTACCCGTATTTTTCCTATAGCTTACCCCTATTTTTCTCACAATTTCGAATATTTTTCACCATTTGGCATTGTCGAATGCTTTTTCCAGGCCGACAATTCGTATGAATGTGTCTTTATTTTTCTTCAGTCTTGCTTCCATTATCAACCGCAGGGTCAGACTTGCCTCTCTGATGCCTTTAACTTTCCTAAAGCCAAACAGACGATCATTTAACAGATCCTCACTTTTGTTTTACATTCTTCTGTATATTATTCTTGTCAGCAACATGGATGCATGAACTGTTAAACTGATTGTGCGATGATTCTCGCATTTGTCGACTGTTCCCGTCTTCGTAACTGTGCGAATGATGTTATTTCGAAATTCACATGGTTTTACGCTAGAGTCACACATTCTGCACACCAACGTCTTGTTGCCATTTGATAATTTCAGAAATTCTGATGGAATATAATCTATCCCTTCTGCCTTATTAGATCTTCTCCAAAGCTCTTTTACGTTCTGAGTGTCATACTGGATCCCCTATCTCTTCTACAGCGACTTCTGTTTCTTCTTTATCACGTCATCAGACAAGGATTCCCCCTCAATGTACTCTTCCCTATCTGCTCCCTCCTCTACATTTAACAGTGGTTTTCCCGTTGCATTCGTAATGTTACCACCCTTGCTTTGAAACTCACTGAAGTTTGTTTTGACTTTTCTGTTCGCTGAGTCAGTCCTTCCGACAACCATTTCTTTTCCGATTTTTCACATTTTTCACTCAGCCATTTCATCTTAGCTTCCCTGCAATTCCGATTTATTTCATTCCTAAGGGACTCGTATTTCTGAATTTCCCTGAACGTTTTTGTACTTCCATCATCGATCAACTGAAGTATTTCTCCTGTTACCCACGGATTCTTCGTAGTTATTTTCTCTGTCCTTACGTTTTTCCTTCCAGATTCTATCTTTGCCTTCTTCAGAACTGTCTGTTCCGCTTCAACTGTAGTTCCTACAGAGCTGTGCCTTATTTCCTCCGAGAAATTCTAGTGTATCTCTTCATTCATGTGTACTTCCGTATCCCACTTCGTTGCGCATTGATTCTTCCTAATGTATCTCTTTAACACCAGCCTACCCTTCATAACTACTAAATTGTGATCTGAGTCTATATCTGCTCTTGGGTACGCCTTGCAATCCAATATCTGACTTCGGAATCTCTGCCTGACAATGATATAATCCAACTGAAATCTTCCTATATTTCCTGAGCTTTTCCAAGTATACCTTTTCCTCTTGTGATTCTTGAACGGAGTATTCTCTATTCCTAGGTGAAATTTATTGATTAGATTAGATTAGTACTTGTTCCATAGATCATGAATACGACGACACTTCGTAATGGTGTGAAACGTGTCAGGTTAATAAAAGGTGTCTATACAAGATATTACATTAGACAAAATATTACATGACACTCAATATTTTTTTTTTTTTTTTTTTTGTGGAGGTTGGGAAATTACCCACTTACTATATCCAAAAATTCATCTAATGAGTAGAAGGAGTTGCCATTAAGAAATTCTTTTAATTTCCTTTTAAATGCTATGTGGCTATCTGTCAGACTTTTGATGCTATTAGGTAAGTGACCAAAGACTTTTGTGGCAGCATAATTTACCCCATTCTGAGCCAAAGTTAGATTTAACCTTGAGTAGTGAAGATCACCCTTTCTCCTAGTGTTGTAGCCATGTACACTGATATTACTTTTGAATTCGTTCGGATTGTTAATAACAAATTTCATAAGTGAATAGATATATATATTGTGAGACTACAGTGAAGTTTTCTAGCTCTTTAAATAAGTGTCTGCAGGATGATCTTGGATGAGCTCCAGCAATTATTCTGATTACACGCTTTTGTGCAATGAACACTCTTTTACTCAATGATGAGTTACCCCAGAATATGATGCCATACGAAACCAGGGAATGAAAATAGACGTGGTAAGCTAATTTACTCAGATGTATATCGCCAAAATTTGCAATGACCCTAATAGCATAAGTAGCTGAACTCAAACGTTTCAGCAGATCCTCAGTGTTTTTTTCCAGTTCAAC
This sequence comes from Schistocerca americana, assembly GCF_021461395.2. Lineage (NCBI taxonomy): Eukaryota > Metazoa > Arthropoda > Insecta > Orthoptera > Acrididae > Schistocerca > Schistocerca americana. The sequence goes on along the minus strand of NC_060121.1, from coordinate 317,917,962 downwards.
GCCTCATCAATGCATACACCTAGAAATTTTGAATAGTCTACCTTAGCTACCGATTTCTGATCAAAGTCTATATTTATTAATGGGGTCATTCCATTTACTGTTTGGAACTGTATATACTGTGTTTTGTGAAAGTTTAATGAGAGCCCATTTGCAGAGAACCACTTAATGATTTTCTGAAAAACATCGTTTACAATTTCACCAGTTAATTCTTGTCTGTCGGGTGTGATAGCTGTACTTGTACCATCGGCAAAAAGTACCAGCTTTGCATCTTCGTGAATATAGAATGGCAAGTCATTAATATATATTAAGAACAGCAGAGGGCCCAAGACCGAACCTTGCAGAACTCAATCAGTCTTTTACCTCTCTCATTCCTAGTACCAAGCCCCTACTCTTCTGTAACCTTTTCTTCTACTCTCTCCCCCACAACCGCATTCTAGTCGCCCTTGACTATTAGATTTTCATTTCTCTTTACGTACTGAATAACCCATTCAACATCCTCCTACACTTTCCCTATTTCTTCATCGTCAGTTTGCAATATTGCCATGTAGATACTAACTATCGTTGTCGGTGTTGGTTTGCTGTCAATTCTGATGAGAAAAACCTATGACTAAACTGTTGATAGTAGCTCAAAATCTGTCCTACTTTCCTATTCGTAACGAATCCTACTCCCTACCGCTGGTGCTGTTGATATTACACTAAACTCATCTGACCAGAAATCATTGTCTTATTTCCATTTCACTTCACTAACTCAAATACATCTAGATTGATCTTCTGCATATCCTTCTCCAGATTTTCTAGACTCTCTACCACTTTCAAACTACTAACATTCCACGCCCCGACATGTAGGATGTTACTGTTTCGTTTGTTATTCAGTCTGTTTCTCATGGTCCCCTCCCCATTGGCAATCCCCTCCCGGAGACTATTCCAGAATCTATTGCCAATGGAGAGATCACCATGACACCTGTTCAATTACAGGCCACATGTCCTGTGAAAACCCATTATGTGTCTTTAATTCAGTGGTTTCTATTGCTTTCTGCATTCCCATGCCATTGATTGTTCCTGATTCTCCCTCCTCTTACGAGAGGGTTACCTACACTCTAAAGTAGGATAGGTGGTGTTCTGTGGTGTTCTGTGGTGGATCTGCTGGTGCAGGCTCAAGTGTTTCACAGGACATGGTTCAGCGCACCCTGCTGAACATGGGGCTCTGCAGCACAAGACTCGCACGTGTTTCCACGTTGACTCAACGTCGTCGTCAATTAAGATTACATTGGGCACTGAATAGTCGAGATTACACTGTGGATGAATGGAAACTTGTCGCCTAATCGGATGAATCAGATTTCTTGTTAGATCAAGCAGAGCGTCGTGTGTGGACAAGCCGTCACCCAAGCTGCTCGAATCTCGTGCAGCATCACGGCAGCAGATCAGTGGGAGTAGTATTATGTATTGGGGGACGTTCACGTAGGTTTCTGTTGCAGCCGTGGTGGTAATCGAAGGTACTATGACACCTGTGGACTAAGAGAACATTACTGTAGACCACCTGCAACGCTTCATGCTCGATGTCTTCCCCGACGGTAGGATAACAGTTCACGCCAGAAATTAGAGTCATGCTACAGGAGACCACCTGCATCCCTTGGTGCGTGATGCCTTCCTGACGGTGGTGGCATCTTCTAGCAGGACAACGGTGTGTATCACAAGGCCAAAACAATGCTAGAGTGGTTTGAGGAACATAATAGTAACGCATATTGATATTGGCTACAAAATACGCTCCATCTGAAGCTGATGAAATCCATCTTGGACGCTATTAGGCGCCTGTTGCGCGCCTACAAACGACAGGTCCCTAATTAAAGGGAACTGCGTCACCTGTGCTTAGACATCAGGTGCTACATACCCTCGAAAATCTACTAAACACTTGTCGAATTTACGTGGCGAAAATCTCTGTAGTACTGAGTTCAAAAGGTGGACCAACACGCTGTTAAACAGGTGATCATAATGTTTTGGCTGCTCAGTGTATTTCGCTCATGCTGCTGTGACGTTGTTACTGTATGTGTTGGAAACATCCAAATATTTTTGAAGTATTCACATCTCACAAAATATTCTAAAAACGTTGTGTAGACGCCTCAATACCTTCGATAACAGTGGCCTAAGTGACATTCCACTGCTCGTTGGGTTTTGTCAGAGGCCTAAAAACAGGGCGCTAATGAATGTTGTAATGGCACGGGTATAGATGCTGTCTCGGAGCAATTGAATCTGTTCTTGCGCTTGTTTGATCCAGAGAGTTAGCGTAGTGGACGGAGAAGCCACAGCATACTGTGGACGGTGGATGCGCAGGTTGCAGGGCACACATGGGGAGAGCGTTTAGTAGTGTGCGATGCAGTCAGTCGCCGTCGGGGAAATGCCGAGCACTGGAGACGAAGTGCCATTCTAAGCTGAAGCCTATACACCAATTTGTTGCAGATGTTATGTGGAGCCCCTCAACGCCCATACTTGCATGGTGGTTATACAGGGTGTTTCAAAAATGACCGGTATATTTGAAACGGCAATAAAAACTAAACGAGTAGCGATAGAAATACACCGTTTGTTGCAATATGCTTGGGACAACAGTACATTTTCAGGCAGACAAACTTTCGAAATTACAGTAGTTACAATTTTCAACAACAGATGGCGCTGCGGTCTGGGAAACTCTATAGTACGATATTTTCCACATATCCACCATGCGTAGCAATAATATGGCGTAGTCTCTGAATGAAATTACCCGAAACCTTTGACAACGTGTCTGGCGGAATGGCTTCACATGCAGATGAGATGTACTGCTTCAGCTGTGCGGCGATGGTCATCAGGTCTCAGCTTAAGATGTCCCTTGACAGCACTTACCCGGCCCGTGGCTAGCAAGCTGCCCCTCTTCGGATAGCACCCAAGACTTCACCAAATTCTCCAACCAAATACTATATGCGAATGCAAACAAAATACTCAGAGTTAATTAGATTTATTTTGCAGATGGTTGGCTTGACCTCTGCAATCATCTGTGTCATCCGCTTTGATATCAAAGTTTAAATTAATTGAGAAAAAGTCTGTCACATGATGGCTGAATAATTAATGAAAATCAGAAGGAAACAACAGTCTGATACCAGCCTAATGCGCTTCAACACCATCTGGTCTATCTAATGGATAGGACAATATTCCTCCCATTATTATGCTACCCTGTGTTTCTTTCACTGTCATTCTCACAAGCCTTAACAAATTTTCAGGGGTTCGTAGTTCAATCAAAGTAACTTAAAATTACAGTTGCAATGTTAATACTGTCAAATGCTGTTTTGTGGCCAATGAAGACATGATGCATGCCAATAATAAATTCGTCCGTTTGTTCTGAAATCTGTCTTAGAGTGAAGATTTCCCTTGAAGTAATCCACATCAGTATGAGTCAGTCTCTCATTCTGAATATTGGGAAAAGATAGTCAAACAGTACGTTAGAGAATATATATTACTAGCAGACGAATCTACAATTGCCAGGGTATTCATTTTCCCAGTTTTATTACAAACGAAAAAGATGAACTATGTTTGTAGTGTGATAGCTAAAAAAATCATTTCCATGTATCCTTGAAACACCTTTGAAATCATGAAACAGTCGTACAAAGAAATACGCATTAAAAATGTGTAAATACAATATCCGGAGCAGAGGTTGTACGTTGGACATAGTTGCTAAGCGTGTCAACAACGTGATTTAGAAAATGTTCCTACGGCAATGCCTCTTCATAATTCTATAGACTACTATTTTCTTCGTCTATAGCGTTTGTGCTTATCAGTTGATAGCTGTCGAAAGAGCTGGCAGGTGTCAAGGATTTCTTAAGTTGACTCCACTGCAGGAGTGCTTAGTAATAAAGAATAAAATTCTTGATGCGGCATTTTTTCACGCATTTCATTGTTTATGACCTCATAGCTCCTGAACAATGTGTGGTAGCGCAATATAATTTTTCAGGTGCATTTAGCGGCATATGTGGATACTGTCTGCAAAATTTATTACGAATAGAACTAGTAAGCACGGAAGCAATAAATTTCAACTTCATACACGATGCAGCAGTTTTTGCACACATTTCAATTTTTATGACGTCATATCTCCTGCATTAAGATAGGTAGGTGGTTCTTAGCACCACAAGGCTCGTTGCCTGACAGTAAGGTACACGTGTACCAAGTTTGGTTGAAATCGACCCAGTGGTTTAGGAGAAGACGCGGAACATACACACATACGTACAACTACCTTTATAATATGTACAGGGTTATTACAAAAGATTGAAGCGATTTCACAGCTCTACAATAATTTTATTATTTGAGATATTTTCACAATGCTTTGCAAACACATACAAAAACTCAAAAAGTTTTTTAGGCATTCACAAATGTTCGATATGTGCCCCTTTAGTGATTCGGCAGACGTCAAGCCGATAATCAAGTTCCTCCCACACTCGGCGCAGCATGTCCCCATCAATGAGCTCGAAAGCATCGTTGATGCGAGCTCGCAGTTCTGGCACGTTTCTTGGTAGAGGAGGTTTAAACACTGAATCTTTCAAATAACCCCACAGAAAGAAATCGCATGGGGTTAAGTCGGGAGAGCGTGGAGGCCATGACATGAATTGCTGATCATGATCTCCACCACGACCGATCCATCGGTTTTTCAATCTCCTGTTTAAGAAATGCCGAACATCATGATGGAAGTGCGGTGGAGCACCATCCTGTTGAAAGATGAAGTCGGCGCTGTCGGTCTCCAGTTGTGGCATGAGCCAATTTTCCAGCATGTCCAGATACACGTGTCCTGTAACGTTTTTTTCGCAGAAGAAAAAGGGGCCGTAAACTTTAAACCGTGAGATTGCACAAAACACGTTAACTTTTGGTGAATTGCGAATTTGCTGCACGAAAGCGTGAGGATTCTCTACCGCCCAGATTCGCACATTGTGTCTGTTCACTTCACCATTAAGAAAAAAATGTTGCTTCATCACTGAAAACAAGTTTCGCACTGAACGCATCCTCTTCCATGAGCTGCTGCAACCGCGCCGAAAATTCAAAGCGTTTGACTTTGTCATCGGGTGTCAGGGCTTGTAGCTATTGTAAACGGTAAGGCTTCTGCTTTAGCCTTTTCCGTAAGATTTTCCAAACCGTCGGCTGTGGTACGTTTAGCTCCCTGCTTGCTTTATTCGTCGACTTCCGCGGGCTACGCGTGAAACTTGCCCGCACGCGTTCAACCGTTTCTTCGCTCACTGCAGGCCGATCCCTTGATTTCCCCTTACAGAGGCATCCAGAAGCTTTAAACTGCGCATACCATCGCCGAATGGAGTTAGCAGTTGGTGGATCTTTGTTGAACTTCGTCCTGAAGTGTCGTTGCACTGTTATGACTGACTGATGTGAGTGCATTTCAAGCACGACATACGCTTTCTCGGCTCCTGTCACCATTTTGTCTCACTGTGCTCTCGAGCGCTCTGGCGGCAGAAACCTGAAGTGCGGCTTCAGCCGAACAAAACTTTATGAGTTTTTCTACGTATCTGTAGTGTGTCGTGACCATAGTCAATGAATGGAGCTACAGTGAATTTATGAAATCGCTTCAATCACTTGTAATAGCCCTGTATGTATTCCTAGATAGTCGTTCGACTCACCTCCTTTCTGCTATAGAGTGCATGTAATTTCTCACCTCTACTGCTGGAGAAGTTTCTCCTCATCCTTTTCTCCTACTTTCCCAATTCCTCCAGGAATGCCATTCCAGCAGCTGTGCTGGAGAGCTCGTATGAACTTTGGAAAGTAAGAGGCAGTTGCTGCTAGAACTGAAGATGTGAAGATGACTCGTGAGGTTTGCCCATGCAGCTCATTAGTTGAGGGGATCACCGGCAGAACGGAAGATTCCGGTTTCGAGTCCCTGTCCAATCTGGCAGGAAGTTTCAAAATGGTTCAAATGGCTCTAAGCCATCTGAGGTCATTAGTCCCCTAGACTTAAACCTAACTAACCTAGTGACATCACACACATCACACACAATCATGCCCGAGGCAGGATTCGAACCTGCAACCGTAGCAGCCGTGTGGTTGCGGACTGAAGCGCCTAGAACCGCTCGGCCACAGCGGCCGGCCGGCAGGAAGTTTCAAACAAAAGTATTTAGTAGGACAGAGAGATCTACGGAATAATTCCACACTTTGTATTAACGCCTGCAGGTTATGCACATGAACGGGGTGGGCCTGGCGTCCATAACGACCAACGCCTTCGACCAGCTGCCGGACTTGTGGTCGGTGAGCCTGGAGCGCAACCACCTGTCATCGGTGCCGCCCTTCGTTTTCGTGCGGAACCGGCGACTGCACTACCTGTCGCTGCGGAGAAACATGCTCACGGTCCATCCGGGAGAGCCACTGGTGGGCGCCAGCAGCCTGGAGGTGCTGGACGTGTCCGAGTGCGGCATCGACGCCGTGTACGACGCCACCTTCCGCCCGCTGCGCAAACTCCGCCAGCTGCACCTCGAGGGCAACTTGCTGAGGGTTCTGCCAGCTGCATCTACGGCCCCGATGCCGCAGCTCGTCCGCCTTTTCCTGCAGCGCAATAATTTGCTCTTCTTTCCCGGCGATGCCATCAAGGTGAGTGTCATATGTCCTTATATACTGCACTGTGCAAAACTCGAGTTTCTCCAGCCATACGAAACACTCGAACAACTTAGGCTACATTCACAGTGGCACCGACATCAGTCGTCAGACGCCGTCGTCAGAGGTCGTCATATAGCATCGGCCGACAGCGTGGTCACAGTACGACCGGTCTCTAGCATCAATTTTTGGCGGAATCAAGGTGGTGTTGTTAGGTTAGGTTAAGATAGGTTAGAATCTATTCTATGTATGAAGTAGGTTAGATTTTAACCTCACTGCTAGGAGGCGAGCACTGCATTGCGGCTTTTGCTCTGAAAAGTAATACTGTACATTCTGTTATCATTTAACGGAGTTAGCAGACAATTTTTACTAATATACACTACTGACCATTAAAATTGCTACACCACGATGATGACGTGCTACAGACGCGAAATTTAACCGGCAGCAAGAAGATGCTGTGATATGCAAATGATTAGCTTTTCAGAGCATTCACACAAGGTTGGCGCCGGTGGCGACGCCTACAACGTGCTGACATGAGGAAAGTTTCCAACCGATTTCCCATACACAAACAGCAGTTGACCGGCGTTGCCTGGTGAAACGTCGGTGTGATGCCTCGTGTAAGGAGGAGAAATGCGTACCATCACGTTTCCAACTTTGATAAAGGTCGGATTGTAGCCTAACGCGATAGCGGTTTATCGTATCGCGACATTGCTGCTCGCGTTAGTCGAGATCCAATGACTGTTAGCAGAATATGGAATCGGTGGGTTCAGGAGGGTAATACGGAACGCCGTGCTGGATCCCAACGGTCTCGTATCACTAGCAGTCGATGTGACAGGCATCTTATCTGCATGGCTGTAACGGATCGTGCAGGCACGTCTCGATCCCTGAGTCAACAGATTGGGACGTTTGCAAGACAACAACCATCTGCACGAACAGAACGACGACATTTGCAGCAGCATGAACTATCAGCTCGGAGACCGTGGCTGTGGTTACCCTTGACGCTGCATCACAGACAGGAGCGCCTGCGATGGTGTACTCAACGATGAACCTGGGAGCACGAATGGCAAAACGTCATTTTTTCGGATGAATCCAGGTTCTGTTTACAGCATCGTGATGGTCGCATCTGTGTTTGGCGACATCGCGGTGAACGCACATTAGAAGCGTGTATTCGTCATCGCCATATTGGCGTATCACCCGGCGTGATGGTATGGGGTGCCATTGGTTACACGTCTCGGTCATCTCTTGTTCGCATTGACGGCACTTTGAACAGTGGACGTTACATTTCAGATGTGTTACGACCCGTGGCTCTATCCTTCATTCGATCCCTGTGAAACTCTACATTTCAGCAGGATAATGCACGACCGCATGTTGCAGGTGCATGTGTGCCTCGCCGCGCCTCTGGTCTTCCTAGGCGTGTTCCGCTAAGCCTGGGAGGTAGTAACGTAGCCCAGGTTAGGTTAGATGGGCCCAGACCCCCGAACGACTGGGTGACCGGCCCGCCACCTGAGTAGGAGTGGGTCCTTGGCCGCTAGGTGGAAGCTCGGGCTAGTAGAGGGCCAAGGGCGAGACGTGCATCTGCTTCTCCGGAGTGCAGGGTGCACTTGCCGATGCGGGACGAGTGAAATCGGCTGTGACCAGATACTGAAGAGGAAAAATGCGCTGGATCGGTGTGTCGAACCGGGCAGCTCTGCGGGGTCCTTGGTCTAGGGGTGGGCGAACTGCAGTCAGTCCCTCCCCCATGCCAGAGGAACCGGTCTGGGGTGAGAAACGTGGCTCCCAATCTTGTTTCGCTTGTAAAATACTTGATGGCTACAGAAGAGACAAGCGATTCCGGTCCTCCCATAAGGGCTTCGATGCTAACTGATCCCTCGCCACAAGGTGGCCTGGATCAGGCAATGGAGGATAACATTATGAGCAGGCATACAAGGATCACTCAGATCCTTGATCAAAGCATAAAAAATGGGAAACTTAGTCAGGTCGCAGTCCAGGCCATCATCAAAAATGTGCTGGTGGCATGGCCAGCTGCCAATGCCAAGCTAGAAGGTCGAATTGAGGAGTTGGAGAAGGAAAATGACTCAAAGCAATTTGGGCCAGACCAGTGCCAGGGGCACGCTCACTGGGATTAGCTCGGTGGGCAGGTCATGAATAGTAGGTCTGTAGTACTACTGGCACACTTCTAACGCTGCAGAATAGACTAGTATTTGTAGTAGATGAACAGATTTGCAACCTTGTCCATAGCAATAGTGTTAGCCACCAACTAAAGTATAAGCTGCATTTGTCATTGTAATAATTAAAGGCCCGCTAATTAGTTTAGGTCGTGTGTTATTTTGTATAGTTCTCATTGTATTGTACTGTATCAATAAAGTTAAAGAAAAAAAAACAAAATTATTCTAAAATGAGAGTGCCACTTCTCAGGTTTTCTCTGAAAGTTTGTTACCATGAAGCCCACCATTGGATCGTGTAGCCTTTATATCTTTGCCTTCGTTGGACGGAGAGATACTTATGGCAGCGACCATGAATATCTTAGCAGCTTTAACAGCTCAGCTCCAAGCTACGGTAGTTAATGCCACATTACTGCCGGCCGCAAGTCTGAGGCCATGGGAACTAGGAAAATGGCCAAATAGCCGGCTTCAGAGCGGGGAGGTTAGTGTTCTCTTTGGGCAGCCACCGCAAGCAGGTCGTCACCAGCTACGCTGAGTGCACCATCATTTTCCTGTCATTGCCGCTGGACGATAATTCCAACCTGCTGGAATCAGAAATTGTAAATGTCGTGTGACTACGGCCTCCCGTCGGGTAGCCCGTTCGCCGGGTGCAAGTCTTTCGATTTGACGCCACTTCGGCGACTTGCGTGTCGATGGGGATGAAATGATGATGATTAGGACAACACAACACTCAGTCCCTGAGTGGAGAAAATCCCCAACCCAGCCGGGAATCGAGCCCGGATCCTTAGAATTGACATTCTGTCGCGCTGACCACTCAGCTACCTGGGGCGGACGCCGTGCTGTACTACTGCGGAACTTCGTCAGCTTGACAACAGGTTCCTCTAGGTATCATTGTTACCTTGGTCTATGTTTGTGTAACACTCTCTACTTGCTCACATTATCAAGGGTCACTGACTGCATCCTGATATAGACGCTGAACTTCTGGAATTTCAAATGACTGCTTGATTTGTGGGCTTTAAATTTTCTCATATGCGAGGTTCCAGCTACATCTACATCTACATTTATACTCCGCAAGCCACCCAAAGGTATGTGGCGGAGGGCATTTTACGTGCCACTGTCATTACCTCCCTTTCCTGTTCCAGTCGCGTACGGTTCGCGGGAAGAACGACTGTCTGAAAGCCTCCGTGCGCGCTCTAATCTCTCTAATTTTACATTCGTGATCTCCTCGGGAGGTATAAGTAGGGGGAAGCAATATATTCGATACCTCATCCAGAAACGCACCCTCTCGAAACCTGGCGAGCAATCTACACCGCGATGCAGAGCGCCTCTCTTGCAGAGTCTGCCACTTGAGTTTATTAAACATCTCCGTAACGCTATCACGGTTACCAAATAACCCTGTGACGAAACGCGCCACTCTTCTTTGGATCTTCTCTATCTCCTCCGTCAAACCGATCTGGTACGGATCCCACACTGATGAGCAATACTCAAGTATAGGTCGAACGAGAGTTTTGTAAGCCACCTCCTTTGTTGATGGACTACATATTCTAAGCACTCTCCCAATGAATGTCAACCTGGTACCCGCCTTACCAACAATTAATTTTATATGATCATTCCACTTCAAATCGTTCCGCACGCATACTCCCAGATATTTTACAGAAGTAACTGCTACCAGTGTTTGTTCCGCTATCATATAATCATACAATAAAGGATCCTTCTTTCTATGTATTCGCAATACATTACATTTGTATTACTATGTAGTTGTATTAATATTTGATGGTTAGTAAATACCGTAACTGTAAAAGAGGGTATTCATTGTTGTAAATTACATCAGGAGAGAAAGACGCTACTCTAGATTTGACTGGTGCAAAGTTATGTTTCATGATGAGAGCCTCGGCATTAGAAATGGACGTTTTCGAGTACTGCTTCTAATGAGGGAACGACGACTGTGGAGAGTACCAAGCAATAGGACCAGATATGAGCAACGTAAAGCGAGGAGCCATAGATTATAATGACCGGCAACCTATGGCGTTTCTTTTGCGGCACACCAACAACTCAGATTGCCTCCGGGACATCACTTAAGGCATCCTGTTGTCGCTAGGAATATGAGCTCCTCCAGAAGAATATTTCCCATGCAGAGATTTGCCATATTACCGAATGAGTTCCTCAGGTCTCCTGGCCACTCCTACGATAACATCTGTCCACCGCACAGAGCATGTTTAGTTGAGTCCGTATTTTTGGTATGTTTGCCTGGTGTGCATACAGATTCATACAGTGCGTCAGAAGCATGATTGCTGTCCAATGATGTTAGCACCAGGCTGGCAATTTTTGAGAATTCTAAAGCCCATCCCACACGGAGTGAAGTTCACCGTAAGTAGGCAAGGTGGCGCACTGGACTGTCAGGGAGTGGTGAAAGTTAGCTTGCATGATGAAGCTCTGACACTGAAACAGATCTTACAGTCACATTTCATATTTTTTCAATAAATCCCGGTACAGTGTAATATATTGATTATTCCTGTGAGAAAGCAGGACAGGCGCTCCAAGGCGCGGAAGCAGAGACGATGCTGAGGCAGACGAAACTAAGACAGATGTACTGTTACATGAAGTAAACCGTAAGGGGGAGAGCCTTGTGAAAATGCAGACGCCTCCAGACCAGTAGTAAGGTTGCGTTGCACGTGGTGTACTATTCGGTAAGGCAGGTTGTTTTTAAGGTTATTTTCCGCCTCGTTAAGCCTGTATTATGGCGTTAAATATTAATTTTCTTACTTTTTCAAGGCAGCAACGGCGTATAGTTTCCTAGTTAAGCAGCATGTAAGTCGTGAAGTTGTCGCAACAGATATTTTTCCACTGTGAAGATGGTCCATGATCAAAACTAATAGTAAATAAATGTACAGCGTGTTTATAAATGAATATCGGGGTTTTAACGCTTTGTAGTATTTATTATATTAAACTTACAGTTATAAATAGTATGTCAAATGAAAGAGCAACGCAAACAGTTTACCAAGAACCTTATAATGTAAATATTGGCTTATTACAAATGATTGAAGCGACACTTCAGGACGAAGTTCAACAAAGATCCACCAACTGCTAACTCCATTCGGCGATGGTATGAGCTGTTTAAAGCTTCTGGATGCCTCTGTAAGGGGAAATAAACGGGTCGGCCTGCAGTGAGCGAAGAAACGGTTGAACGCGTGCGGGCAAGTTTCACGCGTAGCCCGCGGAAGTCGACGAATAAAGCAAGCAGGGAGCTAAACGTACCACAGCCGACGGTTTGGAAAATCTTACGGAAAAGGCTAAAGCAGAAGCCTTACCGTTTACAATTGCTACAAGCCCTGACACCCGATGACAAAGTCAAACGCTTTGAATTTTCGGCGCGGTTGCAACAGCTCATGGAAGAGGATGCGTTCAGTGCGAAACTTGTTTTCAGTGATGAAGCAACATTTTTTCTTAATAGTGAAGTGAACAGACACATTGTGCGAATCTGGGCGGTAGAGAATCATCACACATTCGTGCAGCAAATTCGCAATTCACCAAAAGTTAACGTGTTTTGTACAATCTCACGGTTTAAAGTTTACGGCCCCTTTTTCTTCTGCGAAAAAAATGTTACAGGATACGTGTATCTGGACATGCTGGAAAATTGGCTCATGCCACAACTGGTGACCGACAGCGCCGACTTCATCTTTCAACAGGATGGTGCTCCACCGCACTTCCATCATGATGTTCGGCATTTCTTAAACAGGAGATTGGAAAACCGATGGATCGGTCGTGGTGGAGATCATGATCAGCAATTCATGTCATGGCCTCCACGCTCTCCCGACTTAACCCCATGCGATTTCTTTCTGTGGGGTTATGTGAAAGATTCAGTGTTTAAACCTCCTCTACCAAGAAACGTGCCAGAACTGCGAGCTCGCATCAACGATGCTTTCGAACTCATTGATGGGGACATGCTGCGCCGAGTGTGGGAGGAACTTGATTATCGGCTTGATGTCTTCCGAATCACTAAAGGGGCACATATCGAACATTTGTGAATGCCTAAAAAAACTTTTTGAGTTTTTGAATGTGTGTGCAAAGCATTGTGAAAATATCTCAAATAATTAAGTTATTGAAGAGCTGTGAAATCGCCTCAATCATTTGTAATAACCCTGTATTTGTCACACAGTACACATCAAGTCTATAGCCGAGTTCTTCCCAACCGTTGATTGTAGCAACAGCTGTTTCAATCCGGTTTCTTAATTCAGGGAGGTCTGCTGGTAGCGGAGGCACGTACACACGATCCTTGATGAAGCCCCAAAGGAAAAAATCGCATGGTGTTAGGTCGGCTTTGTGCCGTATCCCGGCGGAAAGTTTATGGGTCTTTCTTTTTTGGTGAACCTACTGTAACTGGCACTTCTTACCTTGATACACTAGAGCAATCGCTCTTCCCTCAGTTGGAACAAGATGAGCCAGAGAACTTCATTAACCAGCAAGATGGTGCGCCACCTCACTGGCATAGCAAAGTATGCTATTGGTTGAACTTCACTGTACCCAAGCGCTGGATAGGCTGCAAGGGGCCCAATGACAGGGCTTAGTTTGCATGGCCTCCACATTCACCAGACCTAACGCCATGCGATTGTAATTTCAAAAAATAATTTATTCGTGTTAGACGGGTGGCGTATTTTATGCCCATAGTTCCTGTACTGGATCTTTTTTGCGTTGTGGTAGTTTAACATTAGCTGTTTACAAATTATTAATACTGTTTACTGGCGTTTTTATGCCAGTAGGGTGGTGAACCTGTTACGTGAAGTGGTTTGCAAATGTAGTGTACGGTGTGCACTTCCACTCCTCAATGCTTTAGGTGTCCAGAATATCTTATGCTAAGCTTCACGCATGTCTTTCACGCTTACAGTGAATGACAGTCAATGAAGGCTCACTGACGTATTTCTGCAGAAATTTAAATAAAAACAGCGAAACAGTGTTGCCGGCCGGAGTGGCCGAGCGGTTCTAGGCGCTACAGTCCGGAGCCGCGCGACCGTTACGGTCGCAGGTTCGAATCCTGCCTCGGGCATGGATGTGTGTGGTGTCCTTAGGTTAGTTAGGTTTAAGTAGTTCTAAGTTCTAGGGGACTGATGACCTCAGAAGTTAAGTCGCATAGTACTCAGAGCCATTTGAAACAGTGTTTTTAATCTTGCTTTTCAAAGTGACCACGAGTTACCTCGATTATGTAACAGAACGTTTATCCCGTCATCTTGTACACTACTGGCCTTAAAAATTGCCACACCAAGAAGAAATGCAGATGATAAACGGGTATTCATTGGACAAATATATTATAATAGAACTGACATGTGATTACATTTTCACGAAATTTGGGTGCATAGATCCTGAGAAATCACTACCCAGAACAACAACCTCTGGCCCTAATAATGGCCTTGATACGCCTGGGCATTGAGTGAAACAGAGCTTGGATGGTGTGTACAGGTACAGCTGCCCATGCAGCTCCAACACGACACCACAGTTCATCAAGAGTAGTGACTGGCGTATTGTGACGAGCCAGTTGCTCGGCCACCATTGACCAGACGTTTTCAGTTGGTGAGAGATCTGGAGAATGTGCTGAGCTTTGAGAAGTGTACTGCAACGAAAGACTAGTAACTACTGTGTGTGTGTGTGGAGGGGGGGGGGGGGGGGGGGGGTGCTGTGCAGAGCAAACAGTCGCGTCTGCGAGGAATATTTGTAAACCTTCTTCCATTTCTATTGGAAACTGTTAGGGGAAAAAAACTCAAAGGAATTATTGACAGTGGCTGCGAGTAGACATACATTTATTGAAATAAGTAGGGAAAGTTTGAAATTTGTCCCAGATCGGGATTCGAACACGGATGTCCTGCTTACTAGGCAAATGCTCTGACTACTAACTCATCCAAACACAGTTGTCAAAACAACTGCACGCACTACCCAAGCATGCCTCTCTTCAGACCTAAATCTTCAACTTACCCACACACTACTAATGTAGTGCCCCTTGTCCATTATCCTCATTACTCGCGACATTTCGCCGATTCCTGTAAGAGTTGGAGCCTGGTGTGAGTCCTCACTAAGAGATCGGTGGACGTCTTCGCGTTTATTACATGTATAAGTCCAAAAGAACATACACAATTTTGGTCCAATAGCCAATATGAATTAAGACACCATATATATGTAATTAAGGCGATGACAATCGACCAAATGCCACGAATAGTGAAGACAATGGGGAAGTAGCATTACATCAGAAGTGTGTGAATAAGTTGACAATTTGGGTCTGACAGGAGGCGTGCTAGGGTAGTCCGTGGACTTGCAATGGCCACTGTGTTTCGATAGCTTCGTGGTCAGAGCACCCGCCTAGTAAGCAGGCCACCGGCAGCAGAGACACAGATTGAGCCGTGCCCCTGCATTCTGGGGAGCAGCAGCGCCAGGCAAGCGCAGCACAAAGCAGCTGTGGCCAGCAACACGCCGCACCCGCCCTACGTTCGCCGCTCCGACCAGGAGGGACTGATGTTACGTCCATTTCGCGCAGCTCCCCCTGCGCCATGAACCCTTTGCTTTCGCCTTGGATTGGGAGACTTGTCCAGGATGTGAGGAGCGGCGGCGCCCAGACAGCAGGAGCCCAGGCTCGTCGTCAGACTTGCCCTCACCTCCTCGCCCAGCCGCCGTGGCTCAATTCAGGAGAGACAGATGGTGTGTCTGTCGTAGCGCAGCTTCCCCTGCGCCACGCGCCCTTTGCTTTCGCCTTGGATTGGGAGACTTGTCCAGGATGTGAGGAGCGGCGGCGCCCAGACAGCAGGAGCCCAGGCTCGTCGTCAGACTTGCCCTCACCTCCTCGCCCAGCCGCCGCAGCTCAATTCAGGAGAGACAGATGGTGTGTCTGTCGTAGCGCAGCTTCCCCTGCGCCATGCGCCCTTTGCTTTCGCCTTGCATTGGGAGACTTGTCCAGGATGTGAGGAGCGGCAGCGCCCAGACGGCAGGAGCCCAGGCTAGTCGTCAGACTTCCCCTCACCTGCTCGCCCAGCCGCCACAGCACAATTCAGGAGAGACAGATGGTGTGTCTGTCGTAGCGCAGCTTCCCCTGCGCCACGCACCCTTTGCTTTCGCCTTGGATTGGGAGACTTTTCCAGGATGTGAGGAGCGGCAGCGCCCAGACGGCAGGAGCCCAGGCTAGTCGTCAGACTTGCCCTCACCTCCTCGCCCAGCCGCCGTGGCTCAATTCAGGAGAGACAGATGGTGTGTCTGTCGTAGCGCAGCTTCCCCTGCGCCACGCGCCCTTTGCTTTCGCCTTGGATTGGGAGACTTGTCCAGGATGTGAGGAGCGGCGGCGCCCAGACAGCAGGAGCCCAGGCTCGTCGTCAGACTTGCCCTCACCTCCTCGCCCAGCCGCCGCAGCTCAATTCAGGAGAGACAGATGGTGTGTCTGTCGTAGCGCAGCTTCCCCTGCGCCACGCGCCCTTTGCTTTCGCCTTGGATTGGGAGACTTTTCCAGGATGTGAGGAGCGGCGGCGCCCAGACAGCAGGAGCCCAGGCTCGTCGTCAGACTTGCCCTCACCTCCTCGCCCAGCCGCCGTGGCTCAATTCAGGAGAGACAGATGGTGTGTCTGTCGTAGCGCAGCTTCCCCTGCGCCACGCGCCCTTTGCTTTCGCCTTGGATTGGGAGACTTGTCCAGGATGTGAGGAGCGGCGGCGCCCAGACAGCAGGAGCCCAGGCTCGTCGTCAGACTTGCCCTCACCTCCTCGCCCAGCCGCCGCAGCTCAATTCAGGAGAGACAGATGGTGTGTCTGTCGTAGCGCAGCTTCCCCTGCGCCACGCACCCTTTGCTTTCGCCTTGGATTGGGAGACTTGTCCAGGATGTGAGGAGCGGCGGCGCCCAGACAGCAGGAGCCCAGGCTCGTCGTCAGACTTGCCCTCACCTCCTCGCCCAGCCGCCGTGGCTCAATTCAGGAGAGACAGATGGTGTGTCTGTCGTAGCGCAGCTTCCCCTGCGCCACGCGCCCTTTGCTTTCGCCTTGGATTGGGAGACTTGTCCAGGATGTGAGGAGCGGCGGCGCCCAGACAGCAGGAGCCCAGGCTCGTCGTCAGACTTGCCCTCACCTCCTCGCCCAGCCGCCGTGGCTCAATTCAGGAGAGACAGATGGTGTGTCTGTCGTAGCGCAGCTTCCCCTGCGCCACGCGCCCTTTGCTTTCGCCTTGGATTGGGAGACTTTTCCAGGATGTGAGGAGCGGCGGCGCCCAGACAGCAGGAGCCCAGGCTCGTCGTCAGACTTGCCCTCACCTCCTCGCCCAGCCGCCGTGGCTCAATTCAGGAGAGACAGATGGTGTGTCTGTCGTAGCGCAGCTTCCCCTGCGCCACGCACCCTTTGCTTTCGCCTTGGATTGGGAGACTTGTCCAGGATGTGAGGAGCGGCGGCGCCCAGACAGCACGAGCCCAGGCTCGTCGTCAGACTTGCCCTCACCTCCTCGCCCAGCCGCCGTGGCTCAATTCAGGAGAGACAGATGGTGTGTCTGTCGTAGCGCAGCTTCCCCTGCGCCACGCGCCCTTTGCTTTCGCCTTGGATTGGGAGACTTGTCCAGGATGTGAGGAGCGGCGGCGCCCAGACAGCAGGAGCCCAGGCTCGTCGTCAGACTTGCCCTCACCTCCTCGCCCAGCCGCCGTGGCTCAATTCAGGAGAGACAGATGGTGTGTCTGTCGTAGCGCAGCTTCCCCTGCGCCACGCGCCCTTTGCTTTCGCCTTGGATTGGGAGACTTTTCCAGGATGTGAGGAGCGGCGGCGCCCAGACAGCAGGAGCCCAGGCTCGTCGTCAGACTTGCCCTCACCTCCTCGCCCAGCCGCCGTGGCTCAATTCAGGAGAGACAGATGGTGTGTCTGTCGTAGCGCAGCTTCCCCTGCGCCACGCGCCCTTTGCTTTCGCCTTGGATTGGGAGACTTGTCCAGGATGTGAGGAGCGGCGGCGCCCAGACAGCAGGAGCCCAGGCTCGTCGTCAGACTTGCCCTCACCTCCTCGCGCAGCCGCCGCAGCTCAATTCAGGAGAGACAGATGGTGTGTCTGTCGTAGCGCAGCTTCCCCTGCGCCACGCACCCTTTGCTTTCGCCTTGGATTGGGAGACTTTTCCAGGATGTGAGGAGCGGCGGCGCCCAGACAGCAGGAGCCCAGGCTCGTCGTCAGACTTGCCCTCACCTCCTCGCCCAGCCGCCGTGGCTCAATTCAGGAGAGACAGATGGTGTGTCTGTCGTAGCGCAGCTTCCCCTGCGCCACGCGCCCTTTGCTTTCGCCTTGGATTGGGAGACTTGTCCAGGATGTGAGGAGCGGCGGCGCCCAGACAGCAGGAGCCCAGGCTCGTCGTCAGACTTGCCCTCACCTCCTCGCCCAGCCGCCGCAGCACAATTCAGGAGAGACAGATGGTGTGTCTGTCGTAGCGCAGCTTCCCCTGCGCCACGCGCCCTTTGCTTTCGCCTTGGATTGGGAGACTTGTCCAGGATGTGAGGAGCGGCAGCGCCCAGACGGCAGGAGCCCAGGCTAGTCGTCAGACTTGCCCTCACCTCCTCGCCCAGCCGCCACAGCTCAATTCAGGAGAGACAGATGGTGTGTCTGTCGTAGCGCAGCTTCCCCTGCGCCACGCACCCTTTGCTTTCGCCTTGGATTGGGAGACTTTTCCAGGATGTGAGGTGCGGCAGCGCCCAGACGGCAGGAGCCCAGGCTAGTCGTCAGACTTGCCCTCACCTCCTCGCCCAGCCGCCACAGCACAATTCAGGAGAGACAGATGGTGTGTCTGTCGTAGCGCGGCTTCCCCTGCGCCACGCACCCTTTGCTTTCGCCTTGGATTGGGAGACTTTTCCAGGATGTGAGGAGCGGCAGCGCCCAGACAGCAGGAGCCCAGGCTAGTCGTCAGACTTGCCCTCACCTCCTCGCCCAGCCGCCACAGCACAATTCAGGAGAGACAGCGGGTGTGTCTGTCGTAGCGCAGCTTCCCCTGGGCCACGCGCCCTTTGCTTTCGCCTTGGATTGGGAGACTTGTCCAGGATGTGAGGAGCGGCAGCGCCCAGACAGCAGGAGCCCAGGCTAGTCGTCAGACTTGCCCTCACCTCCTCGCCCAGCCGCCACAGCACAATTCAGGAGAGACAGATGGTGTGTCTGTCGTAGCGCAGCTTCCCCTGCGCCACGCGCCCTTTGCTTTCGCCTTGGATTGGGAGACTTGTCCAGGATGTGAGGATCGGCAGCGCCCAGACAGCAGGAGCCCAGGCTCGTCGTCAGACTTGCCCTCACCTCCTCGCCCAGCCGCCGTAGCTCAATTCAGGAGAGACAGATGGTGTGTCTGTCGTAGCGCAGCTTCCCCTGCGCCACGCGCCCTTTGCTTTCGCCTTGGATTGGGAGACTTGTCCAGGATGTGAGGTGCGGCAGCGCCCAGACAGCAGGAGCCCAGGTTAGTCGTCAGACTTGCCCTCACCTCCTCGCCCAGCCGCCACAGCACAATTCAGGAGAGACAGATGGTGTGTCTGTCGTAGCGCAGCTTCCCCTGCGCCACGCGCCCTTTGCTTTCGCCTTGGATTGGGAGACTTGTCCAGGGTGTGAGGAGCGGCGGCGCCCAGACAGCAGGAGCCCAGGCTCGTCGTCAGACTTGCCCTCACCTCCTCGCCCAGCCTCCGCGGCTCAATTCAGGAGAGACAGATGGTGTGTCTGTCGTAGCGCAGCTTCCCCTGCGCCACGCGCCCTTTGCTTTCGCGTTCGATTGGGAGACTTGTCCAGGATGTGAGGAGCGGCAGCGCCCAGACAGCAGGAGCCCAGGCTCGTCGTCAGACTTGCCCTCACCTTCTCGCCCAGCCGCCGCGGCTCAATTCAGGAGAGACAGGTGGTGTGTCTGTCGTAGCGCAGCTTCCCCTGCGCCACGCGCCCTTTGCTTTCGCCTTGGATTGGGAGACTTGTCCAGGATGTGAGGAGCGGCAGCGCCCAGACAGCAGGAGCCCAGGCTCGTCGTCAGACTTGCCCTCACCTCCTCGCCCAGCCGCTGCGGCTCAATTCAGGAGAGACAGATGGTGTGTCTGTCGTAGCGCAGCTTCCCCTGCGCCACGCGCCCTTTGCTTTCGCCTTCGATTGGGAGACTTGTCCAGGATGTGAGGAGGGGCAGCGCCCAGACAGCAGGAGCCCAGGCTCATCGTCAGACTTGCCCTCACCTTCTCGCCCAGCCGCCGCGGCTCAATTCAGGAGAGACAGATGGTGTGTCTGTCGTAGCGCAGCTTCCCCTGCGCCACGCGCCCTTTGCTTTCGCCTTGGATTGGGAGACTTGTCCAGGATGTGAGGAGCGGCAGCGCCCAGACAGCAGGAGCCCAGGCTCGTCGTCAGACTTGCCCTCACCTTCTCGCCCAGCCGCCGCGGCTCAATTCAGGAGAGACAGATGGTGTGTCTGTCGTAGCGCAGCTTCCCCTGTGCCACGCGCCCTTTGCTTTCGCCTTGGATTGGGAGACTTGTCCAGGATGTGAGGAGCGGCAGCGCCCAGACAGCAGGAGCCCAGGCTCGTCGTCAGACTTGCCCTCACCTCCTCGCCCAGCCTCCGCGGCTCAATTCAGGAGAGACAGATGGTGTGTCTGTCGTAGCGCAGCTTCCCCTGCGCCACGCGCCCTTTGCTTTCGCGTTCGATTGGGAGACTTGTCCAGGATGTGAGGAGCGGCAGCGCCCAGACAGCAGGAGCCCTGGCTC
This sequence comes from Schistocerca americana, assembly GCF_021461395.2. Lineage (NCBI taxonomy): Eukaryota > Metazoa > Arthropoda > Insecta > Orthoptera > Acrididae > Schistocerca > Schistocerca americana. Next base: position 317,897,517 of record NC_060121.1, on the reverse strand, counting down.
GTCGTCAGACTTGCCCTCACCTTCTCGCCCAGCCGCCGCGGCTCAATTCAGGAGAGACAGGTGGTGTGTCTGTCGTAGCGCAGCTTCCCCTGCGCCACGCGCCCTTTGCTTTCGCCTTGGATTGGGAGACTTGTCCAGGATGTGAGGAGCGGCAGCGCCCAGACAGCAGGAGCCCAGGCTCGTCGTCAGACTTGCCCTCACCTCCTCGCCCAGCCGCTGCGGCTCAATTCAGGAGAGACAGATGGTGTGTCTGTCGTAGCGCAGCTTCCCCTGCGCCACGCGCCCTTTGCTTTCGCCTTCGATTGGGAGACTTGTCCAGGATGTGAGGAGGGGCAGCGCCCAGACAGCAGGAGCCCAGGCTCATCGTCAGACTTGCCCTCACCTTCTCGCCCAGCCGCCGCGGCTCAATTCAGGAGAGACAGATGGTGTGTCTGTCGTAGCGCAGCTTCCCCTGCGCCACGCGCCCTTTGCTTTCGCCTTGGATTGGGAGACTTGTCCAGGATGTGAGGTTCGGCAGCGCCCAGACAGCAGGAGCCCAGGCTCGTCGTCAGACTTGCCCTCACCTCCTCGCCCAGCCGCCGCGGCTCAATTCAGGAGAGACAGATGGTGTGTCTGTCGTAGCGCAGCTTCACCTGCGCCACGCGCCCTTTGCTTTCGCCTTCGATTGGGAGACTTGTCCAGGATGTGAGGAGCGGCAGCGCCCAGACAGCAGGAGCCCAGGCTCGTCGTCAGACTTGCCCTCACCTTCTCGCCCAGCCCGCCGCGGCTCAATTCAGGAGAGACAGATGGTGTGTCTGTCGTAGCGCAGCTTCCCCTGCGCCACGCGCCCTTTTCTTTCGCCTTGGATTGGAAGGCTTGTCCAGGATGTGAGGAGCGGCAGCGCCCAGACAGCTGGAGCCCAGGCTCGTCGTCAGACCTTTCCCTCACCTTCTCGCCCAGCCGCCGCGGCTCAATCCAGGAGCGACAGATGGTGTGTCTGTCGTAGCGCAGCTTCCCCTGCGCCACGCGCCCTTTGCTTTCGCTTGGATTGGGAGACTTGTCCAGGGTGTGAGGAGCGGCAGCGCCCAGACAGCAGGAGCCCAGGCTCGTCGTCAGACTTGCCCTCACCTCCTCACCCAGCCGCTGCGGCTCAATTCAGGAGAGACAGATGGTGTGTCTGTCGTAGCGCAGCTTCCCCTGTGCCACGCGCCCTTTGCTTTCGCCTTGGATTGGGAGACTTGTCCAGGATGTGAGGAGCAGCAGCGCCCAGACAGCAGGAGCCCAGGCTCGTCGTCAGACTTGCCCTCACCTTCTCCCCCAGCCGCCGCGGCTCAATTCAGGAGAGACAGATGGTGTGTCTGTCGTAGCGCAGCTTCCCCTGCGCCACGTGCCCTTTGCTTTCGCCTTGGATTGGGAGACTTGTCCAGGATGTGAGGAGCGGCGGCGCCCAGACAGCAGGAGCCCAGGCTCGTCGTCAGACTTGCCCTCACCTCCTCGCTCAGCTGCCGCGGCTCAATTCAGCAGAGACAGATGGTGTGTCTGTCGTAGCGCAGCTTCCCCTACGCCACGCGCCCTTTGCTTTCGCTTGGATTGGGAGACTTGTCCAGGATGTGAGGAGCGGCAGCGCCCAGACAGCAGGAGCCCAGGCTCGTCGTCAGACTTACCCTCACCTCCTCGCCCAGCCGCCGCGGCTCAATTCAGGAGAGACAGATGGTGTGTCAGTCGTAGTGCAGCTTCCCCTGCGCCACGCGCCCTTTGCTTTCGCCTTGGATTGGGAGACTTGTCCAGGATGTGAGGAGCGGCAGCGCCCAGACAGCAGGAGCCCAGGCTCGTCGTCAGACTTGCCCTCACCTCCTCGCCCAGCCGCCGGGGCTCAATTCAGGAGAGACAGATGGTGTGTCTGTCGTAGCGCAGCTTCCCCTGTGCCACGCGCCCTTTGCTTTCGCCTTGGATTGGGAGACTTGTCCAGGATGTGAGGAGCGGCAGCGCCCAGACAGCAGGAGCCCAGGCTCGTCGTCAGACTTGCCCTCACCTCCTCGCCCAGCCGCTGCAGTTCAATTCAGGAGAGACAGATGGTGTGTCTGTCGTAGCGCAGCTCCCCTGTGCCACGCGCCCTTTGCTTTTGCTTGGATTGGGAGACTTGTCCAGGATGTGAGGAGCGGCAGCGCCCAGACAGCAGGAGCCCAGGCTCGTCGTCAGACTTGCCCTCACCTCCTCGCCCAGCCGCTGCGGCTCAATTCAGGAGAGACAGATGGTGTGTCTGTCGTAGCGCAGCTTCCCCTGCGCCACGCGCCCTTTGCTTTCGCCTTGGATTGGGAGACTTGTCCAGGATGTGAGGAGCGGCAGCGCCCAGACAGCAGGAGCCCAGGCTCGTCGTCAGACTTGCCCTCACCTCCTCGCCCAGCCGCCGCGGCTCAATTCAGGAGAGACAGATGGTGTGTCAGTCGTAGCGCAGCTTCCCCTGCGCCACGCGCCCTTTGCTTTCGCCTTGGATTGGGAGACTTGTCCAGGATGTGAGGAGCGGCGGCGCCCAGACAGCAGGAGCCCAGGCTCGTCGTCAGACTTGCCCTCACCTCCTCGCCCAGCTGCCGCGGCTCAATTCAGGAGAGACAGATGGTGTGTCTGTTATAGCACAGCTTCCCCTGCGCCACGCACCCTTTGCTTTCGCCTTGGATTGGGAGACTTGTCCAGGATGTGAGGAGCGGCAGCGCCCAGACAGCAGGAGCCCAGGCTCGTCGTCAGACTTGCCCTCACCTCCTCGCCCAGCCGCCGCGGCTCAATTCAGGAGAGACAGATGGTGTGTCTGTCGTAGCGCAGCTTCCCCTGCGCCACGCGCCCTTTGCTTTCGCCTTGGATTGGGAGACTTGTCCAGGGTGTGAGGAGCGGCGGCGCCCAGACAGCAGGAGCCCAGGCTCGTCGTCAGACTTGCCCTCACCTCCTCGCCCAGCCTCCGCGGCTCAATTCAGGAGAGACAGATGGTGTGTCTGTCGTAGCGCAGCTTCCCCTGCGCCACGCGCCCTTTGCTTTCGCGTTCGATTGGGAGACTTGTCCAGGATGTGAGGAGCGGCAGCGCCCAGACAGCAGGAGCCCAGGCTCGTCGTCAGACTTGCCCTCACCTTCTCGCCCAGCCGCCGCGGCTCAATTCAGGAGAGACAGGTGGTGTGTCTGTCGTAGCGCAGCTTCCCCTGCGCCACGCGCCCTTTGCTTTCGCCTTGGATTGGGAGACTTGTCCAGGATGTGAGGAGCGGCAGCGCCCAGACAGCAGGAGCCCAGGCTCGTCGTCAGACTTGCCCTCACCTCCTCGCCCAGCCGCTGCGGCTCAATTCAGCAGAGACAGATGGTGTGTCTGTCGTAGCGCAGCTTCCCCTGCGCCACGCGCCCTTTGCTTTCGCCTTCGATTGGGAGACTTGTCCAGGATGTGAGGAGGGGCAGCGCCCAGACAGCAGGAGCCCAGGCTCATCGTCCGACTTGCCCTCACCTTCTCGCCCAGCCGCCGCGGCTCAATTCAGGAGAGACAGATGGTGTGTCTGTCGTAGCGCAGCTTCCCCTGCGCCACGCGCCCTTTGCTTTCGCCTTGGATTGGGAGACTTGTCCAGGATGTGAGGAGCGGCAGCGCCCAGACAGCAGGAGCCCAGGCTCGTCGTCAGACTTGCCCTCACCTTCTCGCCCAGCCGCCGCGGCTCAATTCAGGAGAGACAGATGGTGTGTCTGTCGTAGCGCAGCTTCCCCTGTGCCACGCGCCCTTTGCTTTCGCCTTGGATTGGGAGACTTGTCCAGGATGTGAGGAGCGGCAGCGCCCAGACAGCAGGAGCCCAGGCTCGTCGTCAGACTTGCCCTCACCTCCTCGCCCAGCCTCCGCGGCTCAATTCAGGAGAGACAGATGGTGTGTCTGTCGTAGCGCAGCTTCCCCTGCGCCACGCGCCCTTTGCTTTCGCGTTCGATTGGGAGACTTGTCCAGGATGTGAGGAGCGGCAGCGCCCAGACAGCAGGAGCCCAGGCTCGTCGTCAGACTTGCCCTCACCTTCTCGCCCAGCCGCCGCGGCTCAATTCAGGAGAGACAGATGGTGTGTCTGTCGTAGCGCAGCTTCCCCTGCGCCACGCGCCCTTTGCTTTCGCCTTCGATTGGGAGACTTGTCCAGGATGTGAGGAGCGGCAGCGCCCAGACAGCAGGAGCCCAGGCTCGTCGTCAGACTTGCCCTCACCTCCTCGCCCAGCCGCTGCGGCTCAATTCAGGAGAGACAGATGGTGTGTCTGTCGTAGCGCAGCTTCCCCTGCGCCACGCGCCCTTTGCTTTCGCCTTCGATTGGGAGACTTGTCCAGGATGTGAAGAGGGGCAGCGCCCAGACAGCAGGAGCCCAGGCTCATCGTCAGACTTGCCCTCACCTTCTCGCCCAGCCGCCGCGGCTCAATTCAGGAGAGACAGATGGTGTGTCTGTCGTAGCGCAGCTTCCCCTGCGCCACGCGCCCTTTGCTTTCGCCTTGGATTGGGAGACTTGTCCAGGATGTGAGGTTCGGCAGCGCCCAGACAGCAGGAGCCCAGGCTCGTCGTCAGACTTGCCCTCACCTCCTCGCCCAGCCGCCGCGGCTCAATTCAGGAGAGACAGATGGTGTGTCTGTCGTAGCGCAGCTTCACCTGCGCCACGCGCCCTTTGCTTTCGCCTTCGATTGGGAGACTTGTCCAGGATGTGAGGAGCGGCGGCGCCCAGACAGCAGGAGCCCAGGCTCGTCGTCAGACTTGCCCTCACCTTCTCGCCCAGCCCGCCGCGGCTCAATTCAGGAGAGACAGATGGTGTGTCTGTCGTAGCGCAGCTTCCCCTGCGCCACGCGCCCTTTTCTTTCGCCTTCGATTGGAAGGCTTGTCCAGGATGTGAGGAGCGGCAGCGCCCAGACAGCTGGAGCCCAGGCTCGTCGTCAGACCTTTCCCTCACCTTCTCGCCCAGCCGCCGCGGCTCAATCCAGGAGCGACAGATGGTGTGTCTGTCGTAGCGCAGCTTCCCCTGCGCCACGCGCCCTTTGCTTTCGCTTGGATTGGGAGACTTGTCCAGGGTGTGAGGAGCGGCAGCGCCCAGACAGCAGGAGCCCAGGCTCGTCGTCAGACTTGCCCTCACCTCCTCACCCAGCCGCTGCGGCTAAATTCAGGAGAGACAGATGGTGTGTCTGTCGTAGCGCAGCTTCCCCTGTGCCACGCGCCCTTTGCTTTCGCCTTGGATTGGGAGACTTGTCCAGGATGTGAGGAGCGGCGGCGCCCAGACAGCAGGAGCCCAGGCTCGTCGTCAGACTTGCCCTCACCTCCTCGCTCAGCTGCCGCGGCTCAATTCAGCAGAGACAGATGGTGTGTCTGTCGTAGCGCAGCTTCCCCTACGCCACGCGCCCTTTGCTTTCGCTTGGATTGGGAGACTTGTCCAGGATGTGAGGAGCGGCAGCGCCCAGACAGCAGGAGCCCAGGCTCGTCGTCAGACTTACCCTCACCTCCTCGCCCAGTCGCCGCGGCTCAATTCAGGAGAGACAGATGGTGTGTCAGTCGTAGTGCAGCTTCCCCTGCGCCACGCGCCCTTTGCTTTCGCCTTGGATTGGGAGACTTGTCCAGGATGTGAGGAGCGGCAGCGCCCAGACAGCAGGAGCCCAGGCTCGTCGTCAGACTTGCCCTCACCTCCTCGCCCAGCCGCCGTGGCTCAATTCAGGAGAGACAGATGGTGTGTCTGTCGTAGCGCAGCTTCCCCTGTGCCACGCGCCCTTTGCTTTCGCCTTGGATTGGGAGACTTGTCCAGGATGTGAGGAGCGGCAGCGCCCAGACAGCAGGAGCCCAGGCTCGTCGTCAGACTTGCCCTCACCTCCTCGCCCAGCCGCCGCGGCTCAATTCAGGAGAGACAGATGGTGTGTCTGTCGTAGCGCAGCTTCCCCTGCGCCATGCGCCCTTTGCTTTCGCCTTGGATTGGGAGACTTGTCCAGGATGTGAGGAGCGGCAGCGCCCAGACAGCAGGAGCCCAGGCTCGTCGTCAGACTTGCCCTCACCTCCTCGCCCAGCCGCTGCGGCTCAATTCAGGAGAGACAGATGGTGTGTCTGTCGTAGCGCAGCTTCCCCTGCGCCAAGCGCCCTTTGCTTTCGCCTTGGATTGGGAGACTTGTCCAGGATGTGAGGAGCGGCAGCGCCCAGACAGCAGGAGCCCAGGCTCGTCGTCAGACTTGCCCTCACCTCCTCGCCCAGCCGCTGCAGTTCAATTCAGGAGAGACAGATGGTGTGTCTGTCGTAGCGCAGCTCCCCTGTGCCACGCGCCCTTTGCTTTTGCTTGGATTGGGAGACTTGTCCAGGATGTGAGGAGCGGCAGCGCCCAGACAGCAGGAGCCCAGGCTCGTCGTCAGACTTGCCCTCACCTCCTCGCCCAGCCGCTGCGGCTCAATTCAGGAGAGACAGATGGTGTGTCTGTCGTAGCGCAGCTTCCCCTGCGCCACGCGCCCTTTGCTTTCGCCTTGGATTGGGAGACTTGTCCAGGATGTGAGGAGCGGCAGCGCCCAGACAGCAGGAGCCCAGGCTCGTCGTCAGACTTGCCCTCACCTCCTCGCCCAGCCGCCGCGGCTCAATTCAGGAGAGACAGATGGTGTGTCAGTCATAGCGCAGCTTCCCCTGCGCCACGCGCCCTTTGCTTTCGCCTTGGATTGGGAGACTTGTCCAGGATGTGAGGAGCGGCGGCGCCCAGACAGCAGGAGCCCAGGCTCGTCGTCAGACTTGCCCTCACCTCCTCGCCCAGCTGCCGCGGCTCAATTCAGGAGAGACAGATGGTGTGTCTGTTATGGCGCAGCTTCCCCTGCGCCACGCACCCTTTGCTTTCGCCTTGGATTGGGAGACTTGTCCAGGATGTGAGGAGCGGCAGCGCCCAGACAGCAGGAGCCCAGGCTCGTCGTCAGACTTGCCCTCACCTCCTCGCCCAGCCGCCGTGGCTCAATTCAGGAGAGACAGATGGTGTGTCTGTCGTAGCGCAGCTTCCCCTGCGGCACACGCCCTTTGCTTTCGCCTCGGGATGGGGGCGTTTCACGGCCTTCCTTGATATGACAACCCTCACCGTTCAACGCAGCCCAGAGATGTAGGATATTAGCCCGCATCTAATGTTGTGGAGTTTGACATCAACAAGACGGTGCGGCACTCAAACCCGTGGTACGTTCCCCAGAGGATCTCCAACGTACTGGGGGATCATGACCAATCATGTCTCACCCACCGCTTTTGACAGTTCACGGTGGGCCAGTGCGGACCAGTCAGGATTGGACTCAGTTAAGGGCTAGCCTTTTAATGTCATGCATGGCCGGCCCATCCCGTGTTACCTTCACTCCATCTAAGGAGGCTACTGAGCACCAGGGCCACGTCCAGGCCACAGGATAGGACGTTGCGTTAGATCACCGCGATTGCGGTTTATCGTATCGCGACATTGCTGCTCGCGTTGGTCGAGATCCAATGACTGTTGGCAGAATATGGAATCGGTGGGTTCAGGAGGGTAATACGGAACGCCTTGCTGGATTCCAACGGCCTCGTATCACTAGCAGTCGAGATGACAGGCATCATATCGTCATGGCTGTAGCGGGTCGTGCACCCACGTCTCGATCCCTGAATCAACAGATGGGGACGTTTGCAAGACAACAAACATGTGCACGAACAGTTCGACGACGTTTGCAGCAGCATGGACTATCAGCTCGGAGACTATGGCTGCGGTTACCCTTGACGCTGCATCACAGACAGGTGCGCCGGCGATGGTGTACTGAACGACGAACCTGGGTGCACGAGTGGCAAAACGTCATTTTTTCGGATGAATACAGGTTCTGTTTACAGCATCATGATGGTCGCATCCGTGTTTGGCGACATCGCGGTGAACTCGCATTGGAAGCGCTTATTCGTCATCGCCATACTGGCGTATCACCCGGCGTGATGGTATGGGGTGCCTTTGGTTACACGTCTCGGTCACCTCTTGTTCGCACTGACTGCACTTTGAACAGTGGACGTTACATTTCAGATGTGTTACGACCCGTGGCTCCACCCTTCATTCGATCACTCCGAAACCCTACATTTCAGCAGGATAATGCACGACCGCAAGTTCCAGGTCCTGCATGGGCCTTTCTGGATACAGAAAATGTTCGACTGCTGCCCTGGCCAGTACATTCTCCAGATCTCTCACCAAATGAAAACGTCTGGTCAATGGTGGCCGAGCAACTGGCTCGTCATATTACGCCAGTCACTACTCTTGATGAACTGTGGTATTGTGTTGAAGCTGCGTGGTCAGCTGTACCTGTACACGCCATCCAAGCTCTGAGTTAGTGCCCAGGAGTATCAAGGCCGTTTTACGGCCAGAGGTGGTTGTTCTGGGTACTGATTTCTCAGGATCTACGCATCCAAATTGCGTGAAAATGTAATTACATGTCAGTTCAGGTATAATATATTTGTCCAATGAATTCCCGTTTATCATCTGTATTTCTTCTTGGTGTAGCAATTTTAATGTCTAGTAGTGTTTAACTGTTTGGCAGAATGGTGCAGCTCAGTGGGTCACTTGTTCCAGCACTGTGAAAGCACGTATTTCGACTGAATGCGGTGCTACCTCGTTACAGAACCTGCCTCAGCTGCTGGAGCTGCGGCTGGACGGGAACAGACTGATGCAGGGCCCCCTGGGCCCGCTGCAGGCGCCCAAGCTGCAGCGGCTGTCGGCGGCGGACTGCGCGCTGCAGTCGGTGCAGCCCAACCTGCTGGCGGCGGCGCCGGAGCTGCGCTACCTGGACCTGCAGGCCAACCGTCTGCGCACGCTCTGGCTGGCCAACGAGTCGGCCGAGGCGCACCTCGTGCTGCTCGACGTGGAGCGCAACCCACTGGAGTGCGACTGCGCGCTGCGCGACACCTGGAACTGGGCCGAGGAGCACGTGGACGAGTCCAACGTCTACTGCGGGGAGCCGCCGCGGCCCTGGCAGGACGTGCAGCTCCACAAGCTCGACTGTGACAAGGTAACGGCGCTCGTGACTCCCCTCTCGAGACACATTTCAGTAGAAGCGTTCGTACCAGAGGCGTTCGATAAGTAATGTAACACATTTTACTCTTGGGCGATTTTGGTCGAAAAAAATGCGGAGTTTGTTGTGGCACATCGTGCAATACTCCTGCTTCAGCCCCTGTAGTTTAATCGCGTTCCGATAGGTGGCCGAGCTGTAGATCGCCTTCAAAATGTGCGTGTGTAATGGAAATATGTTCCAAGCAGGGAGCTGTCATTGAGTTTCTTCTGGCAGAAAACCAGAGCATCCCAAATATTCATAGGCGCTACCAGAATTTGTGCAGAGATCTGGCACTTAATAAGAAAGTGGCTGCATGTTGGAAAGGCAACGGCCTTGCCGCAGTGGATACACCAGTTAGATCACCAAAGTTAAGCGCTGTCGGGTGTTGCCGGCACTTGGATGGGTGACCATCCCGGCTGCCATGCGCTGTTGCCATTTTTCGGGCTGCACTCTGCGCCTTGATGCCAATTGAGAAGCTACTCGACCGAATAGTAGCGGCTCCGGTCAAAGAAATGGTTCAAATGGCTCTGAGCACTATGCGACTTAACTTCTGAGGTCATCAGTCGCCTAGAACTTAGAACTAATTAAACCTAACTAACCTAAGGACACCACAAACATCCATGCCCAAGGCAGGATTCGAACCTGCGACCGTAGCGGTCGCTCGGCTCCAGACTGTAGCTCCTAGAACCGCACGGCCACTGCGGCCGGCCCGGTCAATGAAAACCATCATAATGACCGGGAGAGCGGAGCGCTAACCCCACGCCCCTCCTACCCGCATCCTCAGCTGAGGATGACGCGGTGGTCGGATGGTCCCAATCCCTTTAAAACGGCATATTTATCTGAACTGCAGTTTCTTGGATGTTATGCTAAACGTCTTACATAAAAAGTATAATTATTACATTAAATTATTTTATATATTGTTATTTTAATTAATATTGGGGGAGCAGTTGGGAACAGTAACACACTGTATCCCCTCCCCCGAGAACTATGCGTCTGAGAAATACTATTTTCTTTTTGGTTAAAAACGTAATGTTGTAAGCTTTTTATAAAAGAAATTATCTGTATATGAGAAAAACTTTCTCCTCGTGTAACATGTATTTCAAGTACGTTATTTATTTGGTGAACAAAACTGACGGTTGGATGACCCTGTGTTTCGCATGTGAACAGTGTCGTGAAATAAAACTTTAAAGTTTTGAAGTTGGAAATAAAGAAAATGAATCGAATTAAATACCAAAAGAAGTCAATTGTGTCCTCAATGAAAACTATATGACCTAAACTCAGTACAGAAGTATATTAGGAAGGCTGCGTGATATGAAGTGCAGTGTTTCACTTGGAATATTCACAAAAATAAATAGCTGCTCTGCTCGTAAGAAAATAACCATTTGACATCATCAATACTGTTCAATGAAAATCAGTCTGCTTGCTAGCACGACGCCTGAACAGTCCCTACTACACCCTGTTTGCACAAGAATGTAAGGTGACTTACCTCAGCCGGCCGAAGTGGCCGTGCGGTTCTAGGTGCTGCAGTCTGGAACCGCGAGACCGCTACGGTCGCAGGTTCGAATCCTGCCACGGGCATGGATGTGTGTAATGTCCTTAGGTTAGTTAGGTTTAACTAGTTCTAAGTTCTAGGGGACTAATGACCTCGGAAGTTGAGTCCCATAGTGCTCAGAGCCATTTGAACCATTTGACTTACCTCTTACTCAGCATGCCGTTTTTTGTATGATGTACAGGCGTTTTCGAAAGCAAATACAAATCAGCAGATGCAGAAACTAAAGAAAAATAAAGTACTCACTACAAATTTATTTCCTTCTGCTTGTCAGAAGCAATCTATGATCTTGTATGGCGTGAGGTACAATGCACACACGACAAAGTATTCATAACTTAACTATAAATCATGCAGGTAGGTTTTACTGTAAAGAAAATCGTTTTTGAGAAATCGTACTATGATTATTGACAAGAAGACTGCAGAACATAATAAGACTCTAAAAATTACAAAATTCTCTCATTACTATCAAACTATAAACATACATTTAAAATTCCTCCAAAATTTTCTCCATCAGTATAAAGAACCAGAAAGTATTATAAATGAGTTTTCATCTTCGTAATAAAGTATTCCAGACAGCTTTTCCCAGATTCACAAATAACAGATTTCTTTCTCTGAAAAACTGAAATGCTCGCTGCTATTAGTTACTATTAAAATCAGACTTGATCACAAATTTATTTATTCTGGTAACCGGTTTCGACCACGCCACCTTCAGACCAAAATGCTGTATGAGCAGGAGCCTCCTTCTGGTGGTAAATCACTGCTCGCTACTATGCCTCAGATAAGAGTACTCCACCGCTGCATAACTACCTGACTAAGAAGTCAACACATAAAACTGAAAACAAAGTCAAGGATCTCATTCAATACTGACACAGTGATCTCATTCATCTTCATACAAGTACAATAAAGATTAATTATTTACAGTAGCGAAAAAAGTACACTGATAAGCCAAACCGTTATGACCAGCTACTTAAAAGCGTGTTGGTCCATTTCTGGAACGCAATTCGGCAGTGATTCTGCGTGCCATGGATTCGATAAGCACTTCATAGGTTCCAGAGGTTTGTGACACCACATCCTTCCGCACACGTCACATACTTCCCGTAATTTACGGACGGGTGGTTTGTTGGGCGCAGAACTGTTGCCCGATAGCCTCCCAGCAGGGTTTCATCGGATACAGATAAGCCGAATCTGGCATCCAAGATGTCAACGTGAGTATACTATCATACCCCTCAGACCATTGCAGCACGATTCTGGCCTTGTGACACGGACAGTTACCCTACTGAAGATGCCATCGCTGTTGAGAAAGACATCAAGCACAAGGGGTTACAACTGGTCCCTAGTAGTGCTCACGTAGTCCGCAGCTGTCACGATGTCTTAGATTACTACCGCCGGTCCCATGGAAGCACAGGAGAATGTCCCCCGTAGCATAAAACTGCTCCCAACGGCCTGCGTCCGTGGAGAGCTGCATGTTTCGAGCAGCCGTATCTGGACACGACCATCAACCTGGTTTAACAATAAAAGGGATTCATCCGACCAGGTGTCGCGATTCCATTGACTCGCGTTCCAGTCTCGATGATCCGGTGCCCACTGCAATCATAATTGATGATATTTTTGGCTCAACATGGGAACACGCAGGAGTCCTCTCCTACGGAACACCATGCTCAACATCATGCGCTGTATGGTGTGTTTTAAAACACTTGTGTCAGCCAGCGCCAGATCGCCACCTATCCTGCTAGCCTCCATTCCCTAGGTATGTTGATCATTCTTCAGCCCCTTTCCACAGATACTCACGACAGTAGCACACGAACAACCGACCAGCTCCCAGACACTGGGCCACAACAATCTGGCTTTTGTGAAAGTCGCTTAAGCCGGCGGATTTCCGCAATTGCCCCACTTACCGTAGCTAGAATGATTCCTCATTTTTATAATTAATTGGTTCCGTGAGTCATTTAAGTCTCATTTTATTATCTACGGTAATGATGGAAGCAGACGACATTAATTAAAATTTTTACTGCGGCCGGGACTCGAACACGGGTCTTCTTGCTTGCTAGCAAGATTGCTACCCCTTACACCTCCGCAGTATAACGGTAAACATTGCTGCACAGATTACGTAAGCTGAGCGCCCTCCACAACATAAACTTCATTTTTCCCTTGCATATTGTCACTACAGCTAGAGCTCTCCGACATTGGCAAGATCACCAATGGTAGAAGGACGTCGCATTACGACCAATGCTGGGGTGCTTGCCAATATCGTAGGGCCCTGGCAGTAGTGGCAATATGTAAGGTAAAAATGAATTGAAGTTTATGTTGAGGAGTGCACTCAGCTTAGGTAGTTCGTGCAGCAGTGTTGACCATCGTACTGCGGTAGTGTGTTGTTGTTGTTGTGGTCTTCAGTCCAGAGACTGGTTTGATGCAGCTCTCCATGCTACCCTATCCTGCTCTATCCTGTGCAAGCTTCTTCACCTCCCAGTACCTACTGCAACTTACATCCTCCTGAATCTGTTTAGTGTATTCATCTCTTGGTCTCCCTGTACGATTTTTACCCTCCGCGCTGCCCTCCAGTACTAAACTGGTGATCCCTTGATGCCTCAGAATATGTCCTACCAACCGATCTCTTCTTCTAGTCACGTTGTGCCACAAATTTCTCCTCTCCCCAATTCTATTCAATACCTCCTCATTAGTTATGTGATCTACCCATCTAACCTTCAGCATTCTTCTGTAGCACCACATTTTGAAAGCTTATACTCTCTTTTTGTATAAACTGTTTATCGTCCACGTTTCACTTACATACATGGCTACACTCCATACAAATACTTTCAGAAACGACTTCCTGACACTTAAATCTATACTCGATTTTAACAAATTTCTCTTCTTCAGAAACGATTTCCTTGCCATTACCAGTCTACATTTTATATCCTCTCTGCTTCGACCATCATCAGTTATTTTGCTCCCCAAATAGCAAAACTCCTTTACTACTTTAAGTGTCTCATTTCCTAATCTAATTCCCTCAGCATCACCCGACTTAATTCGACTACATTCCATTATCCTTGTTTTGCTTTTGTTGATGTTCATCTTTTATCCTCCTTTCAAGACACTGTCCATTCCGTTCAGCTGCTCTTCCAGGTTCTTTGCTGTCTCTGACAGAATTACAATGTCATCGGCGACCCTCAAAGTTTTTATTTCTTCTCCATGGATTTTAATTCCTACTCCGAATTTTTCTTTTGTTTCCTTTACTGCTTGCTCAATATACAGATTGAATAACATCGGGGATAGGCTACAACCCTGTCTCATTCCCTTCCCAGCCACTGCTTCCCTTTCGTGCCCCTCGACTCTTATAACTGCCATCTGGTTTCTGCACAAATTGTAAATAGCCTTTCGTCCCCAGTATTTTATCGCTGCCACCTTCAGAATTTGAAACAGAGTGTTCCAGTCAACATTGTCAAAAGCTTACTCTAAGTCTACAAATGCTAGAAACGTAGGTTTGCCTTTCCTTAATCTACCTTCTAAGATAAGTCGTAGGGTCAGTATTGCCTCACGTGTTCCAACACATCTACGTAACACAAACTGATCTGCCCCGAGGTCGGCTTCTACTAGTTTTCCCATTCGTCTGTAAAGAATTCGCGTTAGTATTTGGCAGCCGTGACTTATTAAACTAATAGTTCTTTAATTTTCACATCTGTCAACGCCTGCTTTCTTTGGGATTGGAATTATTATATTCTTCTTGAAGTCTGTCTCATACATTTTGCTCACCAGATGGCTATCAGTAGTTCTAATGGAATGTTGTCTACTTACGGGGCCTTGTTTCGACTTATATCTTTCAGTGCTCTGTGAAACTCTTCACGCAGTATCATATCTCCCATTTCATGTTCATCTACATTCTCTTCCATTTCTATAATATTGTCCTCAAGATCATCGCCCTTGTACAGACCCTCTATATACTCCTTCCACCTTTCTGCTTTCCCTTCTTTGCTTAGAACTGGGTTTCCATCTGAGCTCTTGATATTCTTACAAGTGGTTCTCTTTTCTCCAACGATCTCTTTAATTTTCCTGTAGGCAGTATCTGTCTTACCCCTAGTGAGATAACCCTCTACATCCTTACATTTCTCCTCTAGCCATGACTGGTTAGCCATTTTGCACTTCCTGTCGATCTCATTTTTGAGACGTTTGTATTCCTTTTTGCCTGCTTCATTTACTGCATTTTTATATTTTCTTCTTTCATCAATTAAATTCAGTATTTCTTCTGTCACCCAAGGATTTCTACTAGCCCTCGTCTTTTTACCTACTTGATGCTCTGCTGCCTTCACTACTTCATCCCTCAGAGCTACCCATTATTCTACTACTGTGTTTCTTTCCCCCATTCCTGTAAATTGTTCCCTTATTCTCTCCCTGAAACGCTGTACAACCTCTGGTTTAGTCAGTTTATCCATGTCCCATCTCCTTAAATTCCCATCTTTTTGCTTTAGCCGGAGGATTCCGCAATTGCCCCACTTATCGTAGCCCATTTGTCTCCGCTCCGCTTATATTGTTGTCTTATCGCACCATGTGCCTCAGCGCCTCCAGGAAGCATACAACCTCGCGGTGACCTGTGGTCATAATGTTTTGGCTCATCATTTAATGTTAAATGTTACAATGTTAAATGGAGATTAGCATTAATGGTAAAAGAAAAGTAAGGAAGTTAGCAGTACAATGTTAAGCGTAGGTACTAATCTTCCATTATTCTGCTCACAGACGCCAGGGCAGACGGCGAGTACGGTGTCGAGCGTCACTGGTGCCACTACTATTGGCACCAGTAGTGGCGCCACTGCCGGCGCCAGCACGGGCGGCAGCGAGGCGGGGGCGGCGGCGCTGTGGGCGTCGCTGTCTCTGCTGGCGGTGCTGGCCGCGGTGGGCGGCGCGCTACTTTTCGTCTACCGGCACGAAGTGCTGGCGCGCTACTTCAGCCCGGAGGCGCGCGCCGCTGCCTCCGGGGGCAACGACGTCCTACCCCTCGAGCGCAACCACACCAACGCCACAGACGACGTCCCCATCGGACTGCCGGACATCGGCCAGCCCCACGAAGGCGGCGTCGCCCCCTGGCTCCGACAGTGACCTGCGCTGCGCCTCTGTTGACGGGATCCTGATTCGGGGGTGACTTCTCGGTAGACGCCACCCCAGATGCCAGTTCCTGACGGCGACAGTGCCACTGACTGAGATGGGGCAACATTACCTCCGGCGGCACATGTTTCCAGTGACTTAATCGAACCACGTACCGCCTTCAGTGAGCTCGTCTGTTTCCTTCCCCTCAGTCGCTGTCTCGCGCTCTCTGGATACATGCACAGCGACAAAAGACAGTACTCGTGCGTGTCACCATCCTTAAAATCCCCAACGCCGCTCCGTGAGTTCTAAGAGCTACACGGTCAGAACGGAAGGGACGACACCAAAGTGATCCGAGAATCCTCTGTGCCATTCAAGAATCATTGAACACGTGTGATGATTTACCCATCAAACTCTTTCTGCACTATGTCAAATGGAACATTGCCTCATCCGTCATTTGGGAGGTGTAGTAGTGCAGGCATACAGAGACGAACAAAATATCGCCTTAATGTCGTAGTTTTCCTATACCAATAGATTGCGCATTGCGTTGGAAACGTTTCAGAACTGTTGCTACTGAAGCGAGGTTATCACATCCTGCGTTATGGCTTCCTTTGCACGCTGCGTGGTTCTTTAGTGGGTACAGGAGAAAGGATCAGATGACGTTCATGAACGGAGAACTCCGACATTAATTTATTCTACAACTAATATCAAATAGTAAAAATAATACATAACTTCGTTGCTGTATTTGCAGCGTCAGTCGCTAACAGTAGATCTGAATACAGAAATATATACAGATACAAAAGATTTATAAAACTGTTACTCTTCAGTACAACGTCTATTCAGAAGATGTCGCGCCCTGGCCACTATGAAAGTTTGTAACTGTAATCAACTGGTGCACACGCAAAATGGACTCAGTGCATGAATGTTCGAACTTAAGTACACACGTCGCTGGAGCTGCGGAGAAGGGATGCTTGCATCTCATTGGCAATGACGTAATCGTTCGTGGCCAGCGCCCTCGTGCCGCGGTGGCGCCTGTAGGAACTGCGGCGGCGTAACTGGCGGCGCGTTTATTTGAAAGTGCGGTCGACCAGATAACGGCCGATACCGCACCTACTCGGTTTCGTAAATAATTGTGTAAACGTTTCCGACTGTTTGAGGAGCCAAAACTGCAAAGAAGTGGGTCTAAATGCAGGAGGATTTACAGTTCTAGATTCGCACTCAACTGGATAACATCATCATATTCAGTGGTGTAAACTCTCCATCGTTAAATCTCGAACCCTAAGGCGTTTGGATTGTCTTGATAAACACTGACAACGCTAATATCGCACAGTTCCCGAATTTTTAATGGTCATTGCAGCTTAATGATTCAGGAACCTGTATAGACAGAACGACTCGAACAGTGATCCATGCGATCTGGAATGCTGTCAACATGAAGGACTAAATATTTTACAGAAGTCACCATTTATAAATGGGCGTTTCACTTTGACCTCTGTTTCTACTGTCAACATGTAAGACGGAATATTTTACGCAAGTCGCCAGTGATAAATGCGAGCTTAATTTTCACGACTCTTTGTGTATGAAGTGGTGATATTGTTGCTGATAAACAAGGACGTCTTCGCCAAAACCTACGGAATATTCGCCGGCCACGAACTGTTATAAGAAGCACATATCATAAGTTCAGTGTAAAAAAAAAGAAAAGAAAGAAAAAACAGTGATAGCATTACGTACTTGGGATGGGAGCGCTTCCCACGCTTCACTGTACCAGATGCGACAAATGTCTATCAACTGTTCTTGGGTCAATGAAGCTGAGAAAAAATGTAAGCGTAGCAGGGTTAATGTGTAAAACAGCCATTGCAAAAAGTTTGTAATCCAGCATTTTGGTTCACGTTAGTGCATGAAAGACTACAATACTCTACCACCCTAGTGTTACTTACTATGACGTTGTGTGTGTATCCTGATTCCCAGTCATTTGTCGGCGATTCTGCATACTGAATATTGAACGGAAGAGCCGAAAAGGGATTTGTGAAGAAGTTCAGGGTAAAAAGTGAAGCACGATACTCGATTCAACCTTCAGCGTCCCTTATAATTCCCAGTGATGCTAAATACTCGTACAAGGAATCAAATGACGAAATAACCGAAGACAATTAAACTGAGTTCCTATACGTTCGAGTTCTTCGACCGGATTCATTCCTAGTTATTATTATTTTCCATTACATTCCAGTTGGCAGTGTTCAGCTTTGTTGACTACGTTCTTGTAAAAAAGATTTATAAAGCGCATGTATTTTGTTATATGTAATACTTATTCAAATACTAAGTTAAAACTGCTTAAAATGAAACAAGGTACAGTTTTATTTTTCACTCGATTTAAATTAAAATATTATTGTTAAACACTTAATTATAGAAACAGATTGATTGTTTAATAATCCAACATCTTATCCATGCAAAGACATAATTTTCCTGCAAAATATTTTCCTTATACTTTCTTGTTAACTATGCACAAGCAACAAGGAAAATTAAATATAGCTACATTGAGTCAACGCTACCCATCTTAAAGAGAAAGAGTCACAGAATAGAAGTGTCTTAACAATTGAAAATCTCATTTTCTTCTGACATCTGTTCAAGAGCTCATACAATGTTGCATTCATTAGAAAAGTATTATAATAATTGGCAGTTACATCCGCAGGTTTTCATTAATGAAGTGCTCCACTGAATATTGCTATATAAATATGTTCCTATCAATTTTTCTTTAATTACGTCCAATGTATCTCTATCGAAATTACATTTAATCATTCCTGAAAAAAAAATGTCTCTTCACTTGATTCACAAGCACCTAATTGCCCAAATTATTTTCAGGTATTCATGGGCCTGTACATTATTCTTACAGTTCAACATTTATTTATTTGCAGTAAATAATACAAAATAAACTGTTATTCGTTTCCATTGGTTGCATTTTTTATTCACTTGAAACCCCTCTTCAACTAACATTCACAACTCTCTTGCAGCTGGGGTTTAATTAAGGGAAATTGCTGTTCTAAGGACAGGTATCCAGAATCAGTAGTTAACAGTGTAAACTTTCCAGAAAATATGAAATTGTAGTATTTGTACAAAGCAGAGTGTTATGCTTCTTGGAAAAAGGGCAAAAACAGTGAGTGCATATCTTGTGCTATTTATAGCTTGGTACATAAGTTCGTAACGGTTTTGTTTTGCATATTGGTATCCCGGTTGCTATACGTTTCTTTATCGACTGTCACTTTTTATTTGTAGATCACTGTTGCAATTTGAGTATGCGTATTGTCATTTTGTCGTTTGGAGACAGTGAGTGGAGATGTGGAAGCTAAAAATGGAGTGCCAGGTGGAGAAATCGTAGCATTTCCAAAACATTCTTCTGTTTGAGTTGAGTAGCGGGGTAACAGCAGCGGAAGCAGCCAGGAACAACTTCGCCGTGTGTGGGGATAATGCCATTGGACAGAACAAGGCAAGAAAATGGTCTTCCTGTTTTAAGGACCATCGTTTTGACATTATTGACTCTCCACGATCAGAAAGGCCCTCGGGATGAAGGTCGTTTGAACGCATTACTTCACAATTATTCACGTCAGTGTACTGGTTCAAATGGCTCTGAGCACTATGGGACTTAACATCTGTGGTCATCAGTCCCCTAGAACTTAGAACTACTTAAACCTAACTAACCTAAGGACATCACACACGTCCATGCCCAAGGCACGATTCGAACCTGCGACCGTAGCAGTCGCGCGGCTCCGGACTGAGCGCCTAGAACCGCTCGGCCACCCTGGCCGGCGTCAGTGTACTCGAGAACTGACAAATGTCATTCTCAATGGAGAGAAGTCTTCCGAAGTAAGACTGATTTCAGGTGTGCCGCAGGGGAGTGTCGTAGGACCGTTGCTATTCACAATACACATAAATGACCTTGTGGATAACATCGGAAGCTCACTGAGGCTTTTTGCGGGTGGTGCTGTAGTATATCGAGAGGTTGTAACAATAGAAAATTGTACTGAAATGCAGGAGGATCTGGAACGAATTGATGCATGGTGCAGGGAATGGCAATTCAATCTCAATGTAGACAAGTGTAATGCGCTGCAAATACGTAGAAAGATCCTTTATCATTTAGCTACAATATAGCAGGTCAGTAACTGGAAGCACTTAATTCCATAAATTATCTGGGAGTAGGCATTAGGAGTGATTTAAAATGGAATGACCATAAAATTAATCGTCCGTAAAGCAAATGCCAGACTGAGGTTCATTGGAAGAATCCTAAGGAAATGCAGCCCGAAAACAAAGGAAGTAGGTTACAGTACACTTGTTCGCCCACTGCTTGAATACTGCTCACCGGTGTGGGATCCGTATCAGATAGCGTTGATAGAAGAGATAGAGAAGATCCAACGGAGAGCAGCGCGCTTCGTTACAGGATCATTTAGTAATCGCGAAAGCGTTACGGAGATGATAGATAAACTCCAGTGGAAGACTCTGCAAGAGAGACGCTCAGTACCTCAGTACGGGCTTTTGTTGAAGTTTCGAGAACATACCTTCACCGAGGAGTCACGCAGCATATTGCTCCCTCCTAAGTATATCTCGCGAAGAGGCCATGAGGATAAAATCGGAGAGATTAGAGCCCACACAGAGGCATACATACAATCTTTCTTTCCACGAACAATACGAGACTGGAATAGAAGGGAGAACCGATAGAGGTACTCAAGGTACCCACCGCCACACACCGTCAGGTGGCTTGCGGAGTGTGGATGTGGATGTAGAACTGTGATCATTCCATCATCATCCGACACTTGCATGCAGTGGGGAAGGATAGAAAATCGGGTGTATGAGTACCTCATGCTCTATGCCAAAATCACAAAAACCAGAGGGTGGCCGTATGTGCATCTCTGCTTGCACGTCAACTGGCTCGTGAGCTACACCGACCATTCCTATCCTGTATCGCTACTGATGACGAGAAATGGTGTCTTTATGCTAACATAATGAAAAGAAAGAAATGGTTGAGCCCAAACAAAGCAGCAACTCCCCGTGCAAAGACCTGCCTGCATACGCAAAATATCATGTTATAGCTCTGGTGGAACAGCGACGGTGTCTTGTACGACGAATTGCTTCCCCGAGATGTACCCGTCATTGCTGACATTTGCTGTCAACAACTGAGACCCGAACGAGGTGGCGCAGCAGTTAGCACACTGGACTCGCGTTCGGAAGGACGACGGTTCAAACCCACGTCCGACCATCCTGATTTAGGTTTTCCGTGATTTCTCTAAATCGCTTCAGGCAAATGCCGTGATTGTTCCTCTGATACGGTATGGCCGACTTCCTCCCCAGTCCTTTCCTAACCCGATGGGACCGATGACCTCACTATTTGGTCTCCTCCCCTGAATCAGCCAACCAACAACGGAGACGTTTCGAAGACGCAATCCAAGAACAACGACCAGCAAGACGGCGTGAAGTGATGCTACTCCACGATAAAGCCCGCTCATACTCTGCTAGACTGACAACAAACACTATTATAGCGGCTGAGTTGGGAAGTCATTCTGCACACACCTTATTCACCTGGTCTTGTGCACTCAGATTTTTCTCCATTTCCGCTCTCTGTCGAACAGCCTTTAACAAGCTTCCTTTCTGGATGAAAATGTGCTACGAACATGGCTCGGCGAATTCTCCTCAAAAGCCCACAATTTCTACAGTCGCGGAATGGAAAAGTTACCACAGCGTTGGCAGACTATTGTAAATGGTGAAGGAGAATATATTATTGATGAATTAAGTCTCTGTTATGACAGTTGCACGTATTAAACTTATGGAAAAATGCTACAAACTTGCGCACCAACCGAACACATTTCTGCAACTTCAAAAGAATACGTCAGAAACGATTCGGATTTGCTTCAGCGCCGATGGCTGCTGGAGAAGCAAGAAACAGATCAAGATTCTACTGACTGACAATTTCTTTAACCCTTTATGTCTGTTGTCTAAGTTTTCACTACTAAATCCTACATCACATGTATCTCGTTCTTCTAAGAGAACAAACATCCGGAGATATTTTTCTCTAACATCCATAATTTTTAATGTACGAGTAGAATTCGTTAGTGGAAAGTGAACTGAACTGAACTCCTCCCGAACAGACCATGAAGGCCCAACAGTACCGACCAGCCGCCGCCTCATCCTCAGACCATAAGCGTCACTGGATGCGGAGATGGAGAAGCACTCCGCTCTCCCTACCATATGTCAGTTTTCGAGACCGGAGCCGCTACTTCTCAGTCAAGTAGCTCCTCAGTTTGCCTCGCAAGGGCTGAGTGCACCCCGCTCGCCAACAGCGCTCGGCAGACCGGATGGTCACCCATCCAAGTGCTAGCCCAGCCCGACAGCGCTTAACTTCGGTGATCTGACGGGAACCGGTGTTACCACTGCGGCAAGACCGTTGGCTTTGTGGAAAGTACACTTGAAACGTTTCTTTCGTCACGTCCTTTGAGATTCAGTACCGAGCGAGGCAACACAGTGGTTAGCACACTGGATTCGCGAGGACTACGGTTCAAATCCGTCTCCAGCCATCCAGATTTAGGTTTTCCGTCATTTCCCTAACTCGCTACAGGCAAATGTGGGAATGGTTCCTAGAAAGGAATTTGAATCATACAGAGATTGTGCTCCGTCTCTAATTACCTATATGTCGATGGAGCGTTAAACCCTGATCTTCCTTCATGCAAAGCTTCCGTGGCGTCGAGCCACTCGTAGGCGTGGCCAGAATCCACAAATTTTCGTTCGGTGCTTCAGTCTGCATATACACATCGTAGATGTTTCAGAATTAAAAAGGCCTCTGAAAGCATATAGTTTCATTTAATTAAGATATCTGTGCCTGGGTTTCAGGCAGGATCCTGCCGAGGTGCTATTCCAATACCAGTTGGAGAGTCTCTGCATTGCTGCTCGAAATTAGGAGTAGAACCAAGTAGGCTGAGGCGTGAATGGGAATTTGAATTGAGAAGGGAGGCGTGCTAGGGTAGTCCGTGCAGTTGTACAAAGTCCCTGTGCCAGGGTGGCATAGTGGTTAGCGCATAAGCATACTGAGCAGGAAATCCAGGTTCGAATCCCAGCCTCCGTGCAAATTTTCATTCGTCGCTACCGTCTGTATATAAACGTCACAGATGTTTGAAACTTGAAAAGGTGCCTGGAACCATACAATTTCATTTAAGAATCCACTCACTCTCATGGCCCGAACGCTACATGTTGCTCTCCAAACTTGCTCTGAAATTTTATTGGAGATCCCGTCTTTATAGTAATGATCGCCAACCTCAGTTTGACCGGCGTTGTATAAGGCTACATTCAACACAACTCCTAAGTTACTAATATATGCCCTGCAGAAATCTAACTACAAGTACATCCAGAGGGATTCCAATATCCAGCAACTGAACGGGTTGTTTGCTGGTACTGTTTATGTTCCTAGAATAACACCAATAATATTTTGGAATGCCTCCGTCAGTCCATGTCTAATTTCAGTTTTTACCAACGACACCAGCCCACCAACAGCGGCCATAAGGTTTTCACTCAGTAACTCTACTTCTCCGAAAAAGTGCGGGAAACAGGCTTTTATAAGTAAACAAGGCACTGTCTTTCGACAGCGTTCAGCCATCCAGGGACTCCAGTAGAATCCCAAAGAAGATCCCAGCAGAGGTATCGGAACCTCGAGCAGTGAAGGAGTCTGATGAAAAATACGACGCTGTCAGACGACTCAGAAGCTTTCAGCACCAAGTAAAAAATTACTCAAAAACATCACTCTTCGAGTTTCCATGGAAACAAATGTGATTTGTTGTCTTCAATTATACCTCACCAAATCCGCTACTTTTCCTCAACACCACCTCCTGCTAGCAACGGACTCCACAAATAACCGAGCATGTATGCAATCACTAAACAGAAACGCTCGTCTAGATACTGAGAATTCTTTGCCCATACATGGTAAACTCTTGCGAACTTCTTTACCTAAATATATACTCGAACAGTCCACCGGTGTACTGCCAGTTCAGTGTCCAACGAGCAGTACACCCGTGGAGTGTTCGATCAATTGATACACCAGGAGAAACCGATGAATCGCTGTCTTATACAGGAGTTTGACAAAAATATAGAAACATGCTTAATGCGGTGAAGGAAACCCATCAGAATTCAAAACAACTTCCAGTTGCTCCGCCGGCCGGTGTGGCCGAGCGGTTCTAGGCGCTTCAGTCTGGACCGGCGCGACCCCTACGGTCACAGGTTCGAATCTTGCGTCGGGCATGGATGTGTGTGATGTCCTTAGGTCAGTTAGGTTTAAGTAGTTCTAAGTTCCAGGGGACTGATGACCTCAGATGTTAAGTCCAATAGTGCACAGAGCCATTTGAGCCATTTTTGAAACAGTCGCCTCGGAATGGATAAATACGAGTTCTGTATCCTTTCCAAGGGGATTTTATGCCATTTTCTTTGCAAGATAGTGGCAAGTCCTGGTAACGATGGTGGTGGATATCTATCACCTACTCTTCTCTCCAAAGTAGACAACAAAGGCTTAATAATGTTAAAATCTGGTGAAAGTGGTGTCCAGGGGAGATGCGACAGTTCATACGCGTTCTCAGAAAACCACCTCTGGGCGATGGGGACCGTGTGAACAGGAGTCCTGCCGTCTTGGAACACAGCATCACCATACAGAAAAAAACATTATATCATGGGAATGACATGATTAGCCAAAATCGGCACACAATCCTTCGCAGTAATGGACCTCGGAGAGTAATCACGGGTGCCATGGAATGCGATGATATGACTGTCCGTATCATCAGCGATTCCAAGCTATGATTCACCCCTGGAACGTAAATTCGTCCAGAAGTTGAAAAAAGTGTGAAGAAAGATTCTTCCGATCAAATTACTTACTTCCATTCTCAAAAGCCCAGGCTTTATGGCTTCGGCATCACGTTTTCCTGTTACGGGCATCTGCATCTCTGATGAGTCGTTTGCCAATGTGGAAGAAAAAATGGCTCTGAGCACTATGGGACTTAACATCTGAGGTCATCAGTCCCCTCGTAATACGGGAACTAACTCTACGTGTTTAGTAACTAATCCCACGTGTGATTTTCAGACGCATGATAGACTGCCGTGAATGTCGGCAAGTTAACGGCTCGGCTCTGAGCACTATGGGACTCAACTGCTGAGGTCATTAGTCCCCTAGAACTTAGAACTAGTTAAACCTAACTAACCTAAGGACATCACAAACATCCATGTCCGAGGCAGGAATCGAACCTGCGACCGTAGCGGTCTTGCGGTTACAGACTGCTGCGCCTTTAACCGCACGGCCACTTCGGCTGGCGGCAAGTTAACGATTTGGAGAGTTGCGGCGTATTATATTTTATTGCTTGTGTATTTAATTACAATCGTAGTGGTGCTACGGGTAAGTGCTGCAGCAACCACACAACATTCCTCCCATATTTTAACTTTCAGTTGACTAATGCTACAGGAGAACAGCGCGCATAACGCTAAATTTCCTCCAATTAACACTTGGATCTAACACACCGTCACTAAAGCAGACAAAATATTTAGGAGCGATCTGTCAACTTTTGCGCAATAACCCTCTCTATAACCGTTATCCTCCGAAGAGAGAAATCTCGTTAATTACTGTTGTTGTCTAGTTTAAGGGCGCTCGACTTCTTGGTCGTTGGCACCCGATGTGTGTTAATACAAGGCCACGATGTCGAAAGTAGTAAAAAAGTAATAAAACAAATAAGTAAACATTTAATGATGCCGTAAAATTGGGTGAGTAGAAACATATTTCAACTTTGAAAGAAAAAAAATTGATAATTGTGAAAAGAAAAATGAACATCAAAATTGTGTGGCTAACTTCAAACTACGAGGTTGGTTTGAAAATTTCTCGAAACTGAATAGAAAAAAGTTCTTAAAACACTGTAACTTTTTTTTTAATTTTTCAATGTTGTCTCCTTGTAGATAAATCACTTGGTCCAACGATGTTCCAGTGCCTTCATCCCATCTCGAAAATGAGTTTCCTCCAGGCCTGCAAAAAAGTTGTCAACTCTGGCTATCAATTCTGCCTTAAAAGTGAATCTTAGTCCACCAAGAAAAATTTTCGGTTTTGGGAAGAGATGGAAGTCTGACGGAGCCATGTCAGGTGAATAAGGTGGGTGTGGCAACAATTCATACTTTTCAGAATGAGATTTTCACTCTGCAGCGGAAGGTGCGCTGATATGAGACTCCCTGGCAAATTAAAACTGTGTGCCGGACCGAGACTCGAACTCGGGACCTTTATCTTTCGCGGGCAAGTGATCTACCAACTGAGCTACCCAAGCACGACTCACGCCCCCTCCTCACAGCTTTACATCCGCCAGTGGTTCGTAGGAGAGCTCTTGTAAAGTTTGGAAGGTAGGAGACGAGGTACTAGCGGAAGTAAAGCTGTGAGGACGGGGCGTGAGTCGTGCTTGGGTAGCTCAGTTGGTAGTGCACTTGCCCCCGAAACGCGAGGGTCCCGAGTTCGAGTCTCGGTCCGGCACACAGTTTTAACCTGTCAGGAAGTTTCAATTCATACCTTTGTTCGTATAATTTTGCCCTGGCGATGGCATTCGTTTTTGATCCAGCGTCAAGAGTCGCGTCAGGCGTGTTGCAGATAATTTTTTCATTTTTGGTTCTTCAGTTATGTGATATATCCTTTCAGATGACATCTGGCAAGCTTGAGCAATTTCACACACTTTCAATCGGCAATTCTTCATGATCATTTTGTGCACTTTTACAATGATTTCTGGAGTAGTGGCACATCTTGGCCAACTGCTGGGAAGATCATTATCTAAGCTCTCCCGACCAAATTTAAATTAATTTGTTCTCTTGGCAACAGTTGAATATGAAGGAACAGAGTCCCCCAGTGTATTCTGGAAATCTGCATGATTGTCCTTTGCTTTCATACCTTTCTTTACGAAGTACTTAATCACTGCTCGAATTTCTATTTTTTCCATCTTCGCAAATCACTACGCGGGGACAACCACAGAGCTACGACATCGCCACAGCTCTCTTCCAAGAGCACTGACGTGGCACGTGTTTACAGGCTACAATCCAATGAATGTCACGTGAACAACTCGTTGCGCTGGCTCTGACCCCTCGTGGTGATTCCGAGAACTTTTCAAACCACCCTCGTAATAATTAGATTTGGGACCTAGCTCATGATTTTCTAACACAAAAAAATAAAAACTTGCCTTGGTATCCACGCCTCCCGATAATGCCATGCAACGAAGGACGTGGAACAAACGATGATGGCAACCAGCGAACTGCTCACTAGCGTTATCGATGGGGCACGCCCGTGTCATGTCTGTAGGAAAGGCTCACTTCACTTGTGTTTTCGCCAGTTCAGAAGCAGACCTGCTAACATTCTGCCACACTTTGACGGTTGCTTGTTTAGCCGGCCGCGGTGGTCTAGCGGTTGTAGGCGCTCAGTCCGGAACCGCGCGGCTGCTACGGTCGCAGGTTCGAATCCTTCCTCGGGCATGGATGTGTGTGATGTCCTTAGGTTAGTTAGGTTTAAGTAGTTCTAAGTTCTAGGGGACTGATGAACACAGATGTTAAGTCCCATGGTGCTCAGAGCCATTGGTTGCTTGTTTAGGGATGTATCTCTTTCTCGATTTGCTCTCTTGTCGTATTACGTATGCTGTTGACGTTCCTGGCTTGTGTACGGTTTCTTCGGACCTTAGAACACACGCTGTTGACAACTTGATACGACCCGGTCAGCGTGCGGTGTATTCCCCAGTTTGCGCGGTGTATTCCCCAATTTGCGAGTTTATGCTTTTAAACTCGTACACCGGGAACGAGATATACAAGTGGCGGCGAGTCTGATTCACATATGCATCGGTAGTCTTGCATAATCATGGAAAACCTGTTTGTGGAATTACGGCATCCGCGGCAGCTGCGAATACAGCAGCAGAAATAACATGCTGAGCTTCTTTCCAGAGCAAATGCATCAACAGGTGCCATCGAGCTGCTTCTTAACAAAGAATTGTTAGTAAGCACCAGAAGACCTGACCTTCAACAGAAAGACGTTGTATATCTACCCAACAAAGCAGAGTTTTGTTTAACTAAGTATTAGGAAAACAGTCTTAAATGCGTTTATTTACTTATTTAGTGCCCACCGGTTTCAGCCCATCGCAGGGGCCATCTTCAGGGTGACCAGACTGTGAAATTACAATATATATCTTAGACAAAACTACTGACAACCATCTTATAAGAGTGGATTACGTAAATATAATGTTTTACCCGCTGGTCGAATGCTGGTGGCGTTATGTCTACCAAGGTGTGGCAGGAGACTGTAAAGAGTTTACCTTATGCCTGGGTTTACATAGAAAGCTATGAGCACGTGAGCGTAAACAATGCCTCCAGCGATGACCAATGGTAGACGTCTAGGCTTAAAAATTGAAGTATAAATACAATTTGTGTTAAGTTTACAATTTAAAGAAACCATGCTCATTTAAAAAAAACACTGTTACATAAATAAACATAAAAAAGTATGTGAAAAAACTTTTCAACGTCAAACTTATAAAAGAACGTTAGTGAGTTACCTTACCTTCGTTCGTAATATACTATGGGGGGGAGGAAAGAATTTCCTGTCTATATTCTATTTACTTTGTGCTTATTTATATCCTATTTCTATTATTTAATAACGTAACAAGTTTAAGTGTGCCTATCTGTAATAGTATATACAGAGCCCTCTAGTCCAGGTACTATGGACACCGTTGCGATGGTAGCGGCCCAACATGGCTGTCCTCCTTGCTACGATGTTATCTGTTGCGTATTTCAGGCCCTATGGACGTTGTTCTCATGGCAGCAGCACCATATGTCTGCCCCCTTTGCCACGCTGCAGTCCGTCGCCTAGGCAACGATAGGATCGATACCACACATTGGATGGAATCCATCGTCGTAGTGCAGCATATATTCGTGTAATAGAAAGTCGATTGAAGTGTAAGAAAAGGCGAATCAAGAAAGTGCCTATGATTATAAAACTGATAACAACAGAAATATATGTTTCTCATGCGTGAAATGTGTCTATATGCCCTTGTTTTCAGCGGAATAAGCTGCAGATATAGGCATAGTCGAACCTCCGCCAGGTTAGCCGAGCGCGCTAACGCGCTGCTTCCTGGACTCGGGTACGCGCCAGCCCCAGATCGAATCCGCCCGGTGGATTAACGACGAGGGCCGGTGGATGTGGTTTTTAGGCGGTTTTCCACATCCCCCTAGGTGAATACCGGGCTGGTCCCCATGTCCCGCCTCAGTTACACAGCTCGCAGACATCTGAACACTTTCGCACTATTCCATGGATTACACTAGTCGCTGAGAGTTGGGGTACACTAATTCCGTCCCAGGAGGTACGGGGTGGCGGCAGGAAGGGCATCCGGCCACCCCTTCCACTAACATTGCCACATCCGATTAACCATGCCGACCCTGCGTTTCCGCGGGAAAAACGGCACAAGCACAAGAATAGACATATTCGAAAGCATTTCTTCATGAATCAGTTGCAGATTATGTCACTGAATTAGTGGGATTCGGCTATTTTTTGATGTATTTCAAGATAATTCATGTGTCTTGGTAACTTACTAACGCAGGGAACGCAAAATAATAACAACTATTCCGTTAATTAAGTGAAAAATATTTAAAATCAAACATTTCTTCACGACGCATGTGACTGTTTGCTTTCTCATCGCTTGGAGCGCTAGTGTCACTACAGCTGTCAAATGATAACAACTTTCGCACCAAAGACTTTCGTGGCCGTATTTATTAGTCTGTGATAACAGCAGGTAAAGATAGCTAACGTCAGCCAAAGATAATCCATAGTAAACCGGCTCACTGCCTTCTATACTCTACAGATATTTGGGCGTGGCACTACGCATTGCTTGAAACATGTTGGCTTCTACATCATCTGCAGTAGGAGTTAAACGCTGAAAGCTGGAGACATAATTTCCAAATGCTTCAGTACTAAATGGTGGCAAAAAGTTTCAACATTTTGACCAATTTTACGTACATGCCTCCCTAAGGAGTCATGCACGGATGGATAGCGGTGTTACAGGATTTGTCTAGAGATTGAAGTATGATTGTAGTCAGTGTGACGTGTCTTAAACGGATTCCATTATCCGCGAAGCAGTTATTCGATTGGACTGCAATAAGTCGTTTCAAGTGAAGGGTTGAGTCGTGTGTCCCCTCTCTGGCTAGTATGGCGCAGTTCGCACGGTCGCATAAGGTGTCTACGGAAGCCCGGGAAGCGTTTGTCGATGAGTGACACATCGCAGGAGCTCGTTTACTAGGGGCAGACTTGGCAGATGTCTAGAAGCGGTCTCGCCGCCACTCTATTAGGCAACTTAATTTTGTAGATACTAGGAATAAGCTTTCCCTCGTTGTACCAGCATACACGCAAACGGCTAAAATGTCAAAATTTCAATACAGCCTTTTTTAAGTATAATCAAACGGGCCGCATCGCTGCTGTCTGTGCTACACAGCATAATGTTCGAAATATTGACCAGTTGTCTATTAACGCGTATTTGGCGCCAAGTTCACATATCTGGCAAACAGATCACTAGCTTGATTCTGGTGCTGCGACCTCTTTAACCAATTTGGCTACTTATGAGCTGTGTAGCCCCCTGTTACAAGCAGTTAACAAAACAGCCTCCAACGAATGCCTATGGAGGATCAACTGGCTGTGGAGTCAAAATATAAAGATATGGAGCGCGAAGAAACATCCATAGTGGTAGATTCTCCTTCGGCGTTAAATATTTTTCGATTAAAGGCTTTTACAGCATTTTATTTTCGACTTCTTGATCTCGTTAATTTAGTGTCACCATTGGTCCTTTTCACGACCTGAGTCGCTTTTGCAGTCCCACAAATAGTTCTTTGAGCCAGTGTTGGATAAAGCAGGGAATTACCTTTCCCATTTTCAGCTTAAGCCATCTGCGATTCCTAACTTTTGCCTTACTCGCCCTTTGCCATTTGCTGTGACAGATGTAGTTAAAAAAGGGTTCAAATGGCTCTGAGCACTATGGGACCTAACATCTGAGGTCATCAGTCCCCTAGAACTTGAAACTACTTAAACCTAACTAACCTAAGGACATCACACACATCCATGGGCGAGGCAGGATTCGAACCTGTGACCGTAGCGGTCACGTGGCTCCAGACTGAAGCGCCTAGAAAAGCTCGACCACAGCGGCCGGCACAGAAGTAGTTAAAGCTGAATTAGGCAGACTACAGGAATTAGAGATTATTTCATTTGTAGCACCGAGTCAGTGGGCAACGTCTTTAGTGGAAGAGAAAAAACCCAATGGGGCAGTTTGGTTTTGAAACGATGTCAAGGCCACAGCTAACGCCCAAAGTGACCTGTAAGATCCAGCCCTCGCCCCAAAGAGTTATTGGGGAGGGTGTCTGGTTGACACTTATTTGAGAGACGCCTGTCTGCAGTTTTCCCTCGATGCCGAGTCGCAGCAGTTGCACTTTGGACTCTATAACTTCACCAGATTGTCTTTCGGCGTCACGTCAGTTCCCGAAATTTTTGAGCGTTTTACAAAGAAGAGAGTTTGCCGTATCCCGAAGTGTACAACTTACCTGGATGATATGTGTCACAGCTGCCACCAGGAAAGAATATTTGCAAAACTTACAGATAGTGTTTCAGGAACTGGAGGACAGTGGCCTGCGTTGCAAATAGGAAAAGTTTACATTTTTTGCACCCAGTATCGAATTATTTAGGGTAGGTCTTACGCATGGGCGGCATTAAGCCACTCGATGAACGCGTCGCAGCAACTAATAAGTTGCTTGTTCCTCGCAACTTGAATGAGCTGCAGTCATTCCTTGGCAAAGTGAACTATTATAACAAACTTATACCAAATGCTTCGGAGATTTCATTCCCTGCCGGCCGCGGTGGTCTCGCGGTTAAGGCGCTCAGTCCAGAGCCGCGCGACTGCTACGGTCGCAGGTTCGAATCCTGGCAGCACCAAAACGACACGAAGGAAGCTCCGTAAGCAGGGAATTTCAGAGCAAGCTGGAACTCCAAAAACACTCATCAGTGACGCAAATGCCCGTAACAGGAAAACTTGCTAACGAAGGCATAAAACTTGGACTATGGAGCAATGGAAGAAACTCCTTTGGTCGAATGCGTCTTGTTTCACACTGTTTCCAACTTCTGGCCGAGTTTACGCCCCAAGAATGAAAGATGAACGGGCATCGGTGATCATTTTTGCAGCCAAATCGTGGTATTTCATGGTCTCCATGTTTACTCTGCTTGGTCGTTTTACTGTAAGTATTAGATGACAGTTTTAGTTGATCAGACCCATTCTATGGTATAATGTTTGTTGCCCAACAGTGATGCTGTGCACTAAGACAAGACCTCTTTTCAAACAGTCCACATCGCCCAGGACTGGTTTTGTGACCACGAGGGAGGACTCGGATCTCCGGCGGGAGGAGCCGCGCAATCCGTGACATGGCGCCTCAAACCGCGGGGCCACTCCGCACGGCAAAGCCATTTTTGTCTCAGACCAATCGTGCGGGATGACACACAGTGTTCCAGGGAGTCGATTCTTGTTCTCGGATGGATAGCAAAGATGTGGAAGGATTACGATGTGCTCGGTGCACAACACGGAGATCCCGTCTTGTGGTGTCAGTCGCGGTCGACCAGGACGTTGACGACGATTATGCCCGCCCTTACGTTTCCACCTAGACCAACATCGTGCCACTTTCACGTCCGAATGCCCCAAAAATCTGGACATTACTCGATTCTGCCATAAGGCCAAAAGGAGACACTTTCAAACTGCAGACTTTTAAAAAAAAGGAATTTGTAGACCACAGAAGTGAAACCATTAAAAAAATTAATGATAATCTACCATGTCGAGATTTTGATTTTTTTAACACATCATAGAAGGAGCTTGCTTCAAAAATGCTCCAAAACAAGGCCGATTAATCAACGTTATTTTAAGTGTTGAGGAATCGTTTTAGTGAAGAAGTTGTTGTTCAGAAACTCTCCACTACTTCTGAAAGTACAACATGTAAATTGAAAGACATGTATGTTTTTAAAGCAACTAAGGAAGAGGCTATGACACGACAGTTAATTCCTGGACTACAATGGCCATTCCATCCATATCCGCTATTGAATGCAGATGGCAGTACCCCACTAGTTCTTGTTATGCATTATCGTAGTTATGCGCCTCATTGTATGTACCAAACAAAAACCGCTTCCTGTCAAGATGTTTCAATCCAGTTCGATACAGAAACAGCCAAAGTTGTGAGATTCACTTTTTATCTAACTGATGACTAGTTTCGGATTACCCCAACCATTTTAAAAACATCCTGAGAAACGGGAAGTTAAAATTACAATTTATCAAATAAACAATTACGAAAATTATTGACTGTACGTGACAAGATACAAAACACATCGCACTAGGATATACGTACCAGACAGACAAAATAATATTTTTCGAAAGAGCTTATAAATCATGTCAAGATTATGCTTATAAGTATAAAATACTCAAGCTTAACCATGACCATTGACAGAGCAAACACATAGCTAATAATCTACTTCCTCCACTGCCAAAATGTATCTAGAGATAGGGCACATCCTATCAGGATGTAGGGAATGTCTTTATTACAACTTCCATTCATCAACGATAAAACAGTTAATACAATAAAAGTACAAGTCAACTATCACACTTACGCTCTGCCGGAAATTAATACTGTATTTCATTCCATCACTTCATTGTTATGACAATGTATGTAACTGGTACTCCTTTATTAATAATAGCTATACCATTCTTACCGAACTCCTCGCTTTGGCATTACCCCACGCTTGTACCTTTACACACTGTAGGTCAGAGGTCACAAGATTTGAATGGGTGAAAAAAGCAATCATTGGACATTTGAAGCACGAAAATATGTCGTCTGGACCGCCGACGCGTGATAAAGGTTGATATATGCTGACGGAAGAGTGTGAGTATGTCGACATCTATATCGCGCAATGCATCCCGTTGCCAACGAGGTAACTTATAGCCCGCTTAATGTACGCATAAACCACCACATGTCGCGTAATAATTTTGCTTTATCACTAGTTTCGCTCTTCAGATGCGAGCATCCTCGAATATTTATTACCATCATGGAAATAAATATCTGAATAATCTCTCGTCTGAAGCGTTAAGCTCCGCTTGTAACAAGCGAAGCTTTAAACCTTTAACGTGTTACCATCATTGTAATAAATATCTGAAGATGTCCTAGTCTAAAGTGCGGAAAGAGTATTAAATCAAAAGATATTACGCAGCATGTGTAGGTTTACGTATACATTAATTCCTTACAGTCCGAGTTCCAGCACAGACGATGCCTGCTAAGTATAGGCGCAGGTATTCCCGTTTGCTGGATGTTTGCACGGAATGAAGTGGCGCCTTTGATACATATGTGTTGGCTCGTCGTCAGTGACCGATACAGAAACCTGCTGTCTTATCGTGTGCATTTGCTTGCTCTCCTGCAGCAGTCCGAAAGTTAAGTTTACCTTCAGCACGACAATGCGTCACCCTAGCGCTCTTGAACTAAATGTTACGGGTTTGAGAAGCAACCCAGAGACATGAGGATTCTTTCATAGGCCACAGGCCACCTGACTTTGAATCCACTGAGCATATCTGGACGCTATAGAGCGAGATGTGCGTAGCTTTGGCCCAGCACCGATAATCATGCACAGTATGTGGGTGGCGATTCAGCGATCAAGGATCGGGTGCAATCGTCATCGCTTAGTGTCTCGTGGAGAACGTGCTTTGAAGCGTGGCTGTCGTCAGCAGAGCGAAAGGGGGTGCTACACACCACACGGTGGGTGTCTCTAACTCAGCTGCTCATAAATGTACTTCACACAGGCAAGTACGGTTCCAGTGTACTTACGACCTAAATGCAGATTGGAATCGATGCAAAACTTTTCACAGCTCGTAACTTGCATAACTTATTTCCTAGCAGTTTCATCTCCGCAGTTTCATAACCGGAGCTAAAAGCGAACTTTTAGACATTGGGTGCAAGCTACATTCACATCTATATACATGCTCCAAAGTCACTGTAGGGTGCGTGACAGAGGACACCCTGCACCACCACTATTCATTTCCCTTCCTGTTCCACTCGCAAATAGAGTTAGGGAAAAACGGCTACTTACACGTCTCCGTGTGAGCCCTAATTTCTCTTATTTTACTTACGTAGTCCCAACACGAAATTTACGTTGGCAACAGTAGAATCGTGCTGCACTCAGCTTCAAATGCCGGTTCATTAAATGTTCTCAGTAATGTTCCCCGAAAATAATGTCCCCTTCCCTCCAGGGTTTCTCATTTGAGTTGCCAAAGCATTCCCATAACACTTGTGTGTTGCTCTAACCTACCGATAACAAGTCCAGTGGCCGCCTCTGAATCACTTCGAATCACTTTAATCTGACCCGGTGTGGATCCCAACCACTCGAACAGTGCTCAAGAATAGGTCCCATCAGCGTCCTATATGCGGTCTCCTATACAGATGAGCCACACTATCCTAAAATTATCCTAGTAAACCGAAGTCGACCATTCGCCCTCTCCACTGTAATCCTCACATGCTTGTTCCATTTCATACCGCTTTCCAAAGTTACGCCCACATATTTAAATGACGTGACTGTGTCAATAAGTACACTACTAATGCTGTATTCGAACATTAGTGGGTTTTTTCCCCCTACTCACCTTCATTAACTTACATTTTTCTACATTCATCAAACCAACTAGAAATTTTGTCTAAGTCATTTTGTATCATCCTATAGTCTCTCAACGACATATTCCCGTACATCAGAGTATCATCAGCAAACAGCTGCAGACCGCTGCCCACCGCGTCCGCCAGACCGTTTACGTAAATGGGGAATAACAGCAGTCCTATCACACTACCGTAGCGCACTCTGGTGATACTCTTGCTGCTGATGAATACTCGACGTGGAGAATAACGTACCAGGTTCAGTTGCTTAAGAAGTCTTCGAGCCGTACACCCCAAGCAATGTGACACACAAATAATAAAGAAAAATTACATCTTCATCTACATCCATTTTCTGCAAACCACTGTGAAGTGCATAGCAGAGTGTACTTCCCATTTAAGCGGTTATTAGTGCTTCTTCCCGCATCATTCACGTACGGAGTGGGGGAGGGATTGCCATTTAAATGCCTCTGTGCGGGCTGTAATTAATCCAATCATGTGCTCACGATCTCTGCAGCAGTGGACTGTCGTTTATTCCCAGAGCCATTATTTAAAGTAGGCTTTCTCGGGATACTTTGCGTCTAGCTTTAACGGTCGCCTTTTGTTTTTACAGCTGACCACTACGTGGTGCTGTTGAGAAGTGACATAACTACTGTTTACTGTTAAAACAAAGGCACCTCAGAAAGTGACAGAATAGTTTTTTTTATTATTAGCGCTTAAGGGGCCACTCCCCCAAAAAACTTCAATTTCTTCAAAAAAATTAATGGCAAATTCACATCGTTGGATTGTTTATTCTTAGATCCCAAAACGATTTGCCTGTATTCGGATTACAAGTACGTCTACGAAGTATACGAAATATGAACTGCACGAG
This sequence comes from Schistocerca americana, assembly GCF_021461395.2. Taxonomy (NCBI): domain Eukaryota; kingdom Metazoa; phylum Arthropoda; class Insecta; order Orthoptera; family Acrididae; genus Schistocerca; species Schistocerca americana. The sequence goes on along the minus strand of NC_060121.1, from coordinate 317,861,338 downwards.
CAGCCATGACACAATGGTGAAGATACCGGTAATACCTGTATATCAGAGAGTTGCATATATGTACTATTGCCAAATGTGGTGATGGAAAGATACAAAATGTCAATCGGTCCAAGTGTCAAAAGAAAAAAAAAAGAAGAAAATGTTACTTATTGGTTTTACAGAAGCTATTTATCGGTTTAGTATGGATGTTTGATTACTGAAGTAAGCAGGAGTCCCAGAACCTCTTTATCAACCTTCAAGAGAAAGATCTGCTTATCTAGACCAGCGAAGCATCAAGCACTCCACAAGATATTGCCTGGAGAAGAAGAAATTTGAGGAAAAACCTACCCTGGTCTTGAAATTACAAGAAGAAGCAGCCTCACAGGAATAGGAAGAGAAAACGTATGGTGTTGGTGAATGTGTCCTGTAATAGCATTCATTTTATAATAACATTTTAAAATTACCTTCCCTATAAGTTTGTTTAACTAAGCTCAGTACCAACTGTTTTATCCTAAATATTAAAACTCTCACTGAAATTTTTGCAATAAGTATTCTTGAGCTGTTTGTGTACATCTGCACTGTAATATCAACGGAAATGTAGTTTGTCTGTTTTATTATCACATTTATATGCCGATAATTAAGGAAAATTTAAGCTTGCAACTTGAAAAATATACTGAAAGTTCAAATGGTTCAAATGGCTCTCAGTACTATGGGACTTAACTTCTGAGATCATCAGTCCCCTAGAACTTAGAACTACTTAAACGTAACTAACCTAAGGACGTCACACACATCCATGCCCGAGGCAGGATTCGAACCTGCGGCCGTAGCGGTCGCACGGTTCCAGACTGTAACGCCTAGGTCCGCCCGGCCACAGCGGCCGGCTATACTGAAAGTAAATTAATAACAGTTTTCATAAAATGAATGCTTAGAACTATTGAACAACGTCTTCTGAATGTACCTAAAAACTTTGGACTGTGGAAATTGAGGTCTGGTACCAAATGTTAGTTTTCAAAAATAATTTAAAATCATTAAAATTTATAACTCAAAACCCAGTGAAGTTCTGGACTTCAAAGCTTGGGCAATATTATATCTTTACGTGATAGACAAGATTTTAAAATTCGGTTGATGTCGACAAATTAAAGACAAGTTAAATGTTTGATCTTTGTAAAAGACTGCAAAAGACTGCAAAAGATTTCCGTTTAATTAGATTTTCTAAAAAAATTCAACTCTGAAGAAAATGTTCCCAACGGATTTTGCAAAATTTGACCGAAGCTCAAAAACAGGCTCTTGTCAAACGGTGTAAGGAAATACTACCTAAATTCGATTGAAAAAAAGCGAACTCCACATACAACATCGTAACGAGACACAAAACGTGGGATAGGCCTACATACGTTAACTGAGCGAAAGTCATCGGTTTTGGTGTCCTAAGATAAACTGTAACCAATAGAAGTGGTCCGTTCGTGAAACACTTCCAAAGAAAAATATCTCATGTTTCTTTGGTTATATAAGGCATGTCGTGACCATCACTTTATAAGAACAAAAAACAGCTATCGCGGAATGGTATACAGTAATTATTTGTTCTCCACAAGTCATCGACGAAACTGAGGAAAAATAGCCGACAAATCTTAACATTCTTCATCATGACAATGCCAGTTGTCTCATGGCAAGTAAACAATTCGGTATTTGACAGATAAAAACATAGAATTAACGCCTCATCTCTCGCATTCGCCTGATCTTTCATCTAACAACTCTTTTTGTTCCCTTATATCAAATAATAAATTGGATAATTTCCAAGAACGACTGCCTATCGAACGCGAGGTCCCGTTACGATATGTATCGAACGTGCGATTCTATGCCGACCACACTACTTTTGTGACGCGAGTTATGGAAACTTTACATCGTTCACTAGGTCAACGACAAAAGAAGAACCTTTAATACGTTACAGTTACTTACAAATGAAACTAGTAACATTATTTACTTCATTCGCCACCCACGCCCTCTTCATGCACTTCGTATTGTATAAATCGCTGGCAACAATCCTTTTTCCCTTAACCCGAGTATACTCTTGCTATGTCAGTCAGGAATACCGAGAGAATATCATGAGGCTCAATTTTTCCACGCAACCTCCAGTTGAGGAAATACATGTAATGGAAAAGGTAGAGTTCATCCTTATCTCCTGATATTTGCTAGTAGCTAAATGCAATTGTTTTGTTCACCGGTTGAAACACTTTCGTTCGCGATTATGATGTAAAAGACTTTTCGGCATTCGTGGACAACTGTTTCCGAAGCTTTCGCTTGTAGCGTATAGTCTCTTGTCCTACAAGAAACTAAAATGATCCTATTCTCGATAGATGGCTTGGAACTGTCAAACAATGTGTTCTTTCTTATAGATGTTCCCTTCTGACATTGGGCACAGTACAGTTGCCAAGGAAAAACAGCACCCTCGCCTTTCTTGTGATGTTTCACGTAATTGAGTCCATGACATTTTACACAATTCCCATTTATCTTCATTTGAAAGCAATCCGATGTCTAAAAAAATTCGGTAATTTCCAAGAATGTTTGCCTATCGAAGCCGCGGGCCTCAAACGATAGATATCGAACGTGCGATTCTAAATCGATCATGCAACTGTGGTGGCAGGAGTTATGAGGAATGTTTATAGTGGTCACTACAACAACGACAAAAGACGAACGTTGACTAAAATACTTGTAATTACAAAGGAAATCACTTACCTCGCGTCATCGACGTTGTCGTAATGAGCAAATGCATTTGATGTGTATGCTACGGGAGCATTCCCTTTTCGCCATAACCCGGGTAGACTCTGCCTGTCACGCAAAAATGTGGGCAGAGTGTCACATGCGTCAACTGTTCCTTGCAACCGCAAGTTACGGAAATACATATACTGAAACAAGTAGAATTGCTCTCTTTCTTCTGGACGCCATTATCTTTTAATGGAAGATTTCACTGATTTACACAGCCGCTCGATGTTCTGCGTGTGCACACTGGGATCATCGGAAGACACGAGCTCTACACAATGGTTCACGAACTCGTGGTGGAATCCTTGAGCTTTTAATGACTTGTAGAACTGAAAGCCGTCTGTAATTTCTTTGCTACCGGGCAATAAAGTGCTTTATCGAATCAACTAAAGTCACCTTGTCTCTGAAGAACACTCTTACTACGAAGCACTTCCGGAGCTCCCATTCTATGCCCCCCAATACCAAAATATGTTCGATTTCATTCTTTAAAGGTCGTCTTCTCTGATTTTTTTCTTCTTGCTATGTGAGACTCGTCCACTTCAACAACTTTATTTGGTCCATCGATCGGTCCACTGTCGTTCGTCACTATCACATAAGACCTGAAATAGGTTCGCACGGTATTGGTCTATAAGTCAGTTTCCAATGCTGTTGCTCGCAGGGTGTCGTCCCTAATCCAGCAAAGATACAATAATTACGCTGGTCTAGATCGATAATTCTGAATAGTTAAACCATGTACTTTTCGTGATAGTCGTTCGTTTACCACAGTTTCCACAAAGAAATGGTAAAGGTATTTCACAAGCAGAACTCTTCTTACGAACTTTTATAAACATCGCCCCGCCGCAGTCTACACAATCTCTCCTTTCGTCGTCCGATATTAGCCCATATTTCTGGCAAAAATTCAGATCAACTTAAGAATGGAATACAACCCGTCGGCTTTGACCAATAACGTCATTGTTTACTCATAGATATTACTGACTTTATTTTCGATCCATAGATAATAGATCCGTTATCTTCTGTGGCGAGGTGTCATCATTGTAAATTGAAATTAATAAATGTTTTTTTTTTAAAGACAGAACTAGACATTGTATACGAATTTTGTAGCTTGTATTAATTTAAATCATCTGCTCGTTCCAATTCAGTCGGTACTTATTCCCATTCTTGGTGAATTTTAGATATTTTGGAAGAATTGTTTTTCATTCCGGATAATTTCTACTTTTTTATTTTCGTTTGTAGCAATGGATTTAGCTATTCGTATGAATATGGAAGACTTGAAGCAGGGTTCGTCAACTGCAGTGCGGAGGACAAATTTTACAGTTGTCGGTTTTCTCCACCTTCGCCAGTACCAGTGTTACTACGATATGTTTCAGTCGATACTAGTACAACCGAAAAGACTGACATGCGATGAATTTGTGTCCCGTATTTCAGTCGACCTACATAGGTCCGCTGAAGAATAGGATACTACTGCTAGAAAAGAAGAAAAAGCGACATACGTAACACTGCCATCCTGTACCTAAGTTGAACTATGGGGATACAAATTTTATGTATGTTATTTTTTTCGCCTTTGCGTAGTTTCACTGAGATACAGGATGCCTATTTTACGTACGTCGATTATTTCGTTTTCAAAATTGTAAATTTGTGGTAAGGTCTTATGGGACGAAACTGCTTAGGACATCGGTCTCTAAGCTTACACACAACTGAATCTAACCTAAACTACCTTACGCTAAGGACAACACGCGCACCCATGCTCGAGGGAGGACTCGAATCTCCGACGGGGGGAGCCGCGCGAACCGTGACAAGACGCCCAAGACCGCGCAGCTACCACGCGCGGCTTTCGTTTTCACTAGCATTAGTATCCTATTCTTAAGTTGACCTATATATGAATATGAATTTATAGGTCAACTGAAGTATGGGATGCAAATTTTACTTATGTCGGTCTTTCCGCGTTCACTAGTACTAGTACCAACTGAAGAATAGCATCCTAGTAGTAGCGAAGTCCAAAGAAGCAACGTCTGTAAAATTTGTATCCCGTGCTTCAGTTGACCTACAAAGGTTAACTGACGAATAGAATACTACTGCTAGCGAAGGCGACGACATCGACATACATTAAACTTGTATCCTGTACTGCAGTTAATCTATATAGATCAGCTGAGGTTCGGGATAGAACTCATATATGTCAACTGCGGTATTCCATGCTAACGTTACTTCTTTCCCTTTCTTTTTTACATTAGTATCCCATTTTTATGTTGAGCTATGTAGTTCAACTGCAGAGCAGGATACTAGGACTCAAAGAAGCGATATACTTAACATTGTGTTCGAAATATAAATGTAGTACGTGATATGTCTACTATCTTTTTTCTGTCCTGCATTCCTTCGTTTCTCAACGTTCGTCTGTGCTGTTAAAACTGTGGAACACAATATCTTTGGTAACTTCTGACATCATTGGTCAAAGCTGACGGGTTGTATCCGATTCTTCGGCAATCCCGTTTCTGTACAGTTACTATGTTCGAAGGATTATCGTGTCTTGTTGTAGGTTTCTTAGTTCTTATTAAACAGAGTTACTTGTCGATTAATTAGTGTATAATGGATGTAAACGGTTCAAGGTTGGGTGTCTCAGGAGTATCTGAAAACCCACGTTGTGAAGGAAGTTACTGAGGTGACATCGTTATTATTGTCGCTTCCTTCATATTAGATCAGGTCATTGTTAAGCTTTTACTGTTTTACTGTAGAGCTATTTTCTGAAACACTACTTTGAAAGCAGCACCTACAAGTTTGCTCACTACATGACTTCGTGTTCTTGCCTTCCATCACAGTACATCCACACTGAAGTGAGGCGGTGCATCGTCATGTTGTATCCACATCCTCTCACGAACAACTAAGGGAACAATATAAATATGATACAACAGAGCCACCTTATGAAAAAGTAAAGTAAACAAAAGCTGTATTGTGACTTCCCAGTAATCAGGCTCGTCCTCCATGTTTCCTTAGAGGAAAGAAAGAATGTACGTGTAAATAAACAGCACAGTACGTGTAAACTTCTACGCGTGTTAGTTGTAAATAAGCTGGAAAACAGTAATGCTAGACAAAGCGGTAGACAAGTTAGTTCCATATCTCCTTAGGCTGACGGCTACGACCCCAGGTTCCCTACCTCAAATTGTTCAGTGGAGCATTCTCTATGTCCTGTTACATTTTTGCACGCTCTTACGGATACACCCTATATATAGCAAGAACAAGAGAGTAGCTGTTCAGTATCAATCCGTGCGGTGCTCCAGTCATGATTTTTCCCCACTCCAAAGGTACTGTCTCGTTGTGAATAGATCTGTGTTTGTCACCGTCAAACTCGACATTTTTAATTTAGGTAGGGTGACAACCAGCTACCATCAAGAGCTTAGTGGCCGTAGTACTTAAGCTTCTCGAGGTGGACACAGTGAATTTCACAATTACAGTCTTTAGAGGACTTGAAATATAGCAACTGACAAAAATGGATACTTGAAACTTTGTATAATCTGGACGTATATAGTGTGATTGTTCGGAACGCCACTGAATGATACATGCAATTGTAACACTTTAAATAAGAAACCATGCAGTTTTAGAATGACGTCATTATTTACCTCTAAGAGCAGTTGATAAAATTTCTTAATCGAAAAATCAGTTTCGTTCCACATACCGTAATCAGATCTACAAAAGGATTTACAACCTATCCTAAGCGATAAAATCAATGGCGTCAAATAATAAAATCAATGAATTCCTCACAGTTGTCATATAGTAAAAAATTTGATCGTCAGTCATAAAAATGTGCAAAACAGTTCACTCATTTGTGTTATATTAATTGTCAGTATTAATATTATGAACGGAGGCGTTCTACATAGGGCTATGTGTACTCTTTTATGTTATATTAACCGACAGCATTAAAACTGCGAACAAAGGCATTCTACATACGTGTATGTAGAATGCCTCCATTCGTAATATTAATACTGACGTTTAATACAACTTGAATGAGTGAACTGTTTCACACATTTTTATGACTGACAATGAAATTTTGTGCTATTTGACAGCAGTGACTAATTCACAGATTTCATCATTTGACGCCATTGACTTAATCGCGTAGTATAATGTCGTATATGATTTTATGAACCTGAGCATGGTCTGTGAACCGAAACTGGTTGTTCAATAAAGAAATTTTATTAGAAGCTCATTGTGAAAAATCATAGAGTTCTTGAAAATATTTACGAGTTGTGGATTCTTGAAATTTATGCGGTGTTACGTCGGCGGAGTAACCTCCTACGTGGTTCTTTGCAAGAAGTGGAACGCCAGTTACTGCACCAAAGTTGACAGTGGTTTCTGCATGGAAAAGCCCGCTGAAGGCACACACTAGAATGGCGCCAGCGTTGTTGCGATAAGAGAGCTAAAGGTCAAGTTGATAAGTGGACTCCATCTTGCAGACCTTCCTTTACTGGGTTACTGTTTATCAGAACTGTAATAAATACAAATCCATCAGCTGCGACATCGCACTATATGCTTTATACGGGCCAAACGTCACGGGAATAGTTGTCCCATTGGATGATGTGCCGTGTATAACAACCGAGTGTTGTTGCTAGATGTTAGTTAGTTAGTAAAATGTTCATAGATCATTTAAATGATTTTTATGGAAATGATGTGGATTTAGTCAGTTTATAAGATGTATATAAATGATTAGTCTTAACATTTATGAATACATTATTGTTTTTAGTCCTACTCATAGTCCTATTCATGCAACTGCACTTAAGTCTTTTTTATGCTGGCTACCAGTTTTTAAGTGGAAATTCATCAATGAAATAGAAGGAATAATGAAGAAGAAATGATTTTGCATTAGATTCTAAACTTACATCGCTATCTGTTATGTTACTGGGCAAACGATCAACAATTTTTGTTGCTACGTATTGAACTCGTTTCCGAGCCACTGACATCTTTAACAATGGGTAATAAGGTCATTTTTCCTTCGAGTGTTGTAGGGATGAACATCACTGTTTTTCTCAAATTGTGGTGGATCATTTATAATGAATTTCATTAGCGAATGTATGTATTGTGACACTGCAGTTAAATGCCTAGCTCCTTCAAAAGGTACCTACATGACGTCCATGGGTGAATAGGCCTACCACATATAATTCTTACGGCTCGCTTTTGTACAATCAATAGTTTCTTTATAACATCCCGTAATACATCACTGAGTGGAAATATGCAAAATACATCTCTAGGTTCGCCGGCCGGTGTGGCCGAGCGGTTCTAGGCGCTACAGTCTGGAACAGCGCGACCGCTGCTGACGCAGCTTCGAATCCTGCCTCGGGCATGGATGTGTGTAATGTCCTTAGGTTGGTTAGGTTTAAGTAGTTCTAAGTTCTAGGGGACTGATGACCTCAGAAGTTAAATCCCATAGTGTGAGATATTCGCTATTTTTGACTTCATTAAAACAGCAGATACGAGTAGTTAATACTTTCAGCCAGAAGGCAAATACTTGTTTGTAAATAATGATTAATGTATAATGAGGCGTCGCATAGCGACGGTGGAATTTTCTAGTGATGTAATTTGTCGTCTTTGGGCGGCAATAAAAACAGAAAAATACGGATAGATATACGATCCTTCACTATTTTGTTCGCTGGAGAACAAATGAAGCCTTGAGCGCTAAGAAGACTTGTACTGTTTTTCTCAAGTAAGACGGACGCAGATCTGTGGCAGTCTGATCTAATTTTTTACTAAATGTATAAAAACGTGTTATGTTTAAGTTTGGGTGAAGTGTAAAGAACTGTTATAACTTACCGTGACGACGCACGAGCGACTCAAAGAAGACAATGGCTATATAAAAGAGCGCTCAGTGGACATGATACGGACGTAAAAATCTACCGTCATTGTAGTACTAAGCTTAAGGTACGAAATGTTTTAGTTTATAATAAATATTTGTTCTGGGAATATTGAATCATTTAGCAGTGCTCATTCCTATTATCTCCTCAGTATTATTTTCATTTTAATTATGCATTTTGCTAATATTACAGACGCCAAAATCAGCAGTCCAATGTGCGTGTTACATTGATAAAAAGAAAACTGTTTTATCGTCTTCTTGCATCAGCTTTGATATTGAATTTCCTTTTGTGTGATGTTACAGTTGTTTTTGCGCCCTTAAGAACTTTCTGGTCCCTTAGGAAATTGTTTTGTCATAACAATAACTTCACAACCGGGTATGATCGTATCAACGATCATGAAGTAATTAGAAAGACGATAACGCAATTTCTTATTCAACAGCACGCTAGTTGTGACTGCCTCAAGCCACGCGAAACTGCAAGTAAAAACTAATCACATCTCGTAATGCAATATTTTATGACAATGGTCAATCCATGATTCTTACGCCAATTGTGATTGATAAAACAGTAAGCTAAATCTCAATTTCCAACTTTCCATTGAATAACAACATCACTTTTATTTTGTAACATCACACTTGGCGCCCGATCAGGGACTTGACCAAAAATTAGTTCAGATACTTGGAAAATTTTCTATGTGCTTGTGTTAATAAATGTTCTGTCGTTTCATGTACACATCATCTCTCTGTGAGAATGACGGAAAATATGCTGGTCAATATCGCAGTTTAATTACCGAGAGAAAAGAAAAGAAAAGAGACGTGAATTTGCTGAGACAACATAGCGGTAATCAAGCCACCAAAAAGTAAGTCAGATACGCAGTGTAGTGCTTCAGTAGCAACGTTGCTTTTCCAAGTCGATCCACATCCTTTCTATCTCCTTCCCGCTATAGAAAATCTGCTTTATTTTATCTTTCAAAGTAAAATTCTTCGTAGTCTGATAATAGAAATTATTTCTCCCCATTGTTAGTATAGCTGTATTACATTTTCAACATGGTGGATAGTGTGTGCAATTTGCAGTGAAGAGCATCTTCATTCATTTGTCTGAAACGTTTAGGTTCCATCTTGTCTTCTCGCCAGATAGAATTTCATTTGTTGCTCACGCGAGAGTGGTGCTCTTAGCGGACTCACCACGTCACTGGCAAACGACGAAAGCCTTGCGTAGCACGTGGTTTATTGACGAAAATGGCAGATACTAAACAGAGACAGGTGACAACAGGAGACGGGAGTGAAGACGTTAATAGTATCCCATACCCTTTACGATCGCGAACGGTAGGTTCCCGTGTGGAAACTGAACTAACCATGTCTGTAACAGGGGAAAGTGACCCTAAAGTCCAAATTCTTCCCGCTGCAGCTACAAATGACCTCGGTGCGTTAATGGAAATGCTGAAACAACAGTTTGACGCAGTAAATGAGACTACAAAAACCCAAAATGAGACTGTTAACGCCCGATTAGATGCTGTAAGCGAATCAGTAAAAACACAAAATGAGACTGTTAACGCCCGATTAGATGCTGTAAGCGAATCAGTAAAAACACAAAATGAGACTGTTAACGCCCGATTAGATGCTGTAAGCGAATCAGTAAAAACACAAAATGAGACTGTTAACGCCCGATTCGATGCTGTAAGCGAATCAGTAAAAACACAAATTGAGGCTGTTAACGTCCGATTAGATGCTGTAAGCGAATCATTAAAAACACAGCTAGGCACAATCAAAACAGATCTGCGTAAAGAAATTACGGCTGAATTAAATACCCATTTGGGTGAGGTGCAAACTAAGATCAGTGATCAAATTCAGAAAATGCAGAAACAGGTGAAAAGTGAAATGGCTGAAGTATCTGGAACATTAAACACAAAAATTCAGGCAGCTACCAAAGAAATAAACTCAGTTATAAATGCAGTATCTGACATTGAAGGTGTAGTGGAGGATCTGTCGAGGCAGATAGACTCAATCAATATTGAAGAACAGGTTAAGAGCACCGTGAAAGCACACGCGGAGGCATTGTCGGAACACTACGGTGAATGGATAAAGGGTAAAGATATTTTTATCGAAAAGAAGGTCAGGGAGGAGCTTAGGGAGACTGTCAAGGATGTAACTTATGAAATCTTAGCTGCTCCTGGTAAGTCGGGAGACACAGTGGTTTCTGAACTGGGACAGATTCGGAGGACACTTACACGGGATCTTCCCGAGTGGAAGCAGCAAGTAGTGGACGAAGTCAGAATGCTGAGAAACTGGGTAGAAAATCCGCACACGCATACGCAAACTATAGGGAACAACTCTTTAGACGGTGACGAATGTCAGTCAACTCCTTATCGTTCACCGCCTGATTACATGCAAAACAACAGTCCTGTTGAGTCCCGAGAGGGGAAAATAAATGATTCGCCCACAATCGTGAGTTTAATGCAAGAGGAAAGTGTGATTAAGCATCGCACTTTTCCTGTTTTTCATCCGCAGAAGCGAGAAATACACCCCATCGTGTTCCTAAAGAATTTTTCCGGCATATTTCCCAGGAGCTGGACAGACAGACAGCGTATTCAGTTCGTCACTGGCTTTATTTCTGGTGATGCAGCATTATGGGGAACGGAAATGGTAGACACGTGTAGGAATTATGAAGAGTTTGAGAAAATGTTCTTGGCAAAATTTTGGAGTAATGGGGTACAGCAAAGATTAAGGAAGGAGGTGTATGGTGCGGAAATTTTCAATGAGAAGCATGGAAGTCTCCGGCGATACTTCGAGAAGTATCTAGCAAAAATTAAATTCTGGGATTCTCCGATTTCTTCCAAGGACGTAATTATGATTCTCAAAAGCAAACTCCCTGTGTCTATTAGAGAGAAACTAGTAAATGTGTCCGAAGAAGACACGGATGCATTCCTTTCTGTGCTGGATTCCTTAGATTTAATTAGCGAGGATGTGCGCTCCAAGGTTGGCAGCGGCAAATTCTTCCCTGGCTGCCAGCAGAATGCATCGCACGCGGACAACAATGCGCCGAAGGAGAGAGCGAGCTACTGCGACCGCTGTTGCCAACCTGCCAGCCGTTATGAAAACGCAAATGGCAATAACTTTAAATGGAAGCAGAAAACCAATTACAGTAATCAGCAGAGATACCACCCAATTTACAACCACCAGGAACAACATCAGTACGGAAAACCACCCTTTAATTCTGCGCCTGAGCAGCATGGAAATTCTCCACAAACTAGTGGTAATTTTTCAAATGGGCCAGTGTACAATCAAAGTTATAGGTCGAAAAATAGCAAGTGGCATGGGCAAGGCGGAGGCCACCCAGCACATCAGAACAACTTTTCACAGAATAGAGGACCGCGGAACAATTTTCAAACGGCACGAAATGCGAACTATCCTTCACAAGCAAATGGTTCTGCCGGCAACCAAAAGATCGGGCGACAGCAGCCGTCTCAAGTATTTTATTCACAAGAGAATGCACCCAGTGGATTTTACCCCTCTACACCGGCATTTGTACCACATAACCAGCACCAATATGAAACGGAACAAACACTTAAGGCCATGAATGACAAACAGGTTAAACATCCTGCGGAAAATTAGAGGCAGCGCCTTTCAGCCTCCAAGAGGTCGCTGCGGATTTTGAGTGGGGGCACTAACGAATACACTGATTCTGAGTATGTTGATGCGATACGGTACGACCATGAGACCGACTTACGAGATGACCTTGCACCTGACAAAGAAGCTCAAGACATTAACGACATTTATGATGAACAGGTCCAGGCTTCGATTAAGATTTCTATTGCCAACATTCCTTTCACAGCCGTTGTTGATGTCATGTCACCATGTTTCTTCAGACAGGTGTCTTCTGTTTCACAAGTTTTATCATTGCCGATTCAGGGCTGCTCCATATCGGGAGCGATTGGTCCATTGAAACAGAGAGTTAGTTTACAGACGCAGCTTCAACTGCAGATAGAATCTGTTTCGGTTTCTTGCTTCTTACGTACTGGAAATTTCCTTGTGTGAACTGTTAATGACAGGTATTGTGTTGAACAGCGCACTGACTACATGGTAACAGCTACTACATGTAAACTTTAAAGTATTAAATGTTAAGTATGGAAAAATTGTTTATAGTAATGGACATTGAACTGATATTTCTTCAACAAGCTGAAGCAGGAAATAGGGGTTGCACCAAGAATTTCAATTTAATTTTAAGTTAGTATTAAAAAAAAAAAAAAATGTGCTTGCGAGGCGATTGCCCGGAGCTATATAAATATGTAAAGGTGAGAAATGGAGAAGGATGCGTAAATAAGCACTTCTCTCAAGGTACAAGAAGATTTATAGATTTATATTTAGTAATATCAGTACTTGAAGTTCTGTTGTAAAAGCCCAAATTACCTGCCTAAAAAAAAGGTACATGTTCAAACACTCCAGACAGTGGACAGGAGTAGAAGAAATAGCTTAAAGTTCAGTTAAAGCGTGCTGTTAAATGGAAAAACAAGTGGTAACCCGCATGCAAACTAAGTTAGGTGAAATACAGTACAAATAGAGGCAAACCATGAAGCATCAATAATGTAGCGTAAGTACTCCACGAGGCCATTAATTGCTATGAAAGTAAACTATTTCCCTGTGATCTGAGCCCAATATAAAGAGTATATGGGGAATGTTAGCTGACGAATTGATTTCAGTAGAATCAAGGTACTAAATAACCACACAGCAAGCCCCCTGTATCATAAATAAGTCCAAGTAAAGATCTTCAGAAGATTTGTAGTGTAATCTAGCGACCATTCAATACCCTAATTGAAGGCTAATCTAAAGAACAAGCAATGCAGTGATATTTAAACTTAATACTGACTATAACCAGAGTAAGACGTAGAAGTAGCAAAGCATGCTGTAATGAAAGAGGTTGAAATTTATATATGTGCCTATGTTTATTATGATAATTTTATTTACATGCAGATTTTATTGCAAAAATGTCTCCTAAGACACTCCTCTTATGAAATCCATTTTCCTTGTGCCCGTTCCTTTTGATCCTGGTTCATTAACCCAGACCAAGGGTCGACTTGTAAAAGGCACGTGTGCTTCGAGGCAAAGCAGTGCTTATGAGAAATGAGACACGTAGCGTGATGAACTTCGCTAGCTTTGGTAATGTTTGTTATGGACCGGTTGCGTAAACCCAGTGAACTGTCGGTAATTCCATTCATGCGAAAAATAGTAGACACGCGTTACCCTATTTTTTTTAACAGAGAACGATTGCTGAGTACATGAAGAGAAAAGGGAGACCTATTGTTATCCAGTCTGCCCTCAAATATAAAAAAAAAAAAAAAAAAAAAAAATTGGCAAGCACAAAAAAAAAAAAGATTCAGCGTTAAATGCGTACTCGTTAAGTAGTAGATATGCTGCGTGGCAGTAGAAAATGATCTTGGGTGCACTAAAGAATAAATGCAACGAGTGTTGCGAAACCTGTAGTTTTCATAATGAGGAGATGAGCCCTTAAAAGAAAGTTTGAAAGAGTATTTTTAGATTCACTAGTGAAAGTAAACCTTGAGATATAAAGAGTCCATTCATAAAGCAGTTGTTCACTGGACTTAACAAAAGGAGTGACCATTAATTGTAAATATTAGCTCGTAAGTGATCTTTTGTAAATAGTAGAATATAAGTCTTTCTGTACCAATGGAGGAAACCTGCAAAATTGATTGTTTTGTAAATGAACTCCATCGGCGAAGGAACTAAGCACGAATGCTGTGTGAAGGTGCACACTAAAGTGCGACGTGCATAATAAAAATAACTGCTCACTGTATATTAGTGGTAGTTTTGTACTGCAAGTGTAAAGGAAGTCAAGGCTACGACAACAGGTGCAACGCAAAGTTCAGTGTTGTTCTAAGTGCAGCGACAGCTAAAACATTCGTCGTCACTTACCTGTGAGCCTCATGGGAGGCAGTTGACAGAGAAGTATGGAGGCAGCTTCAGTGTCTGGCTCCTCCGATGGAAAACGCGCGCGAGGTGTTTGTATCGATGCACTCGTGTGATACGAAGTTCACAAAAAAAAGGAGCACTGGACGACCACCGCGATTTTCTTGAGTTGAAGTTAAGATGAGTGAGAAGTAGATTGTTAGATTACTCAGACCTTAAAGCCATTAATACCGGCACTCCTGAACACTGCTAAAATGAATTATAATCCTGTCTCTTGATGGACAAAGAAAATGAATGTGCACTATAGGAAGACCCTAAACTCCAGACCAGTCCCGATCCTTAACAAATGTATCCAATAGGTTATAAGTTATACTAATAATTTTCCACTTCTTCTGTTTCATATTGTAAATAAAAACCCGGGAAGCCGCATGAATTCCTGGCACCACAGCGGAAAGGACAGATGTACTGCATGATGAACGCCGTAGACAGCTAACACAGAAAGTGAAAGCATCACGAAGTGTAGTGCTACGTTATTAAACTGTAATTGAACCACAATGAGTCAACAGATGCTCGAACATTGTCCACTCTAGTTTAGTGAAAATAAGCACTCACTGTACTCATGTATTAGTTGTTAAGCTCAAGAGAAAGTAATTTCTGAATTCTATCCCCTGAAGAGCGAAATGAACGTTCACTTATTGTTATAAGCAAATATGGACCAAACTTGAAAATGCACATAAATGTTAGTCTTGGTATTATGGAATGAAGTGACTGATGAACAAAGAATGAAAAACTTTATTTTGAAAAATGATAAATATCTGATATATGTTTATAAATGTAATTTCAATTTAAGTACATAGTACGCCAGTAACATTATGTAAATGTCACACGTAAAATCACGAATATCTCATGAGGACATGAGGATCGAGGTAATCCTTCGACATTCCCTCTCTCCTCATGGGAGGCAATGAGATATTCGCTATTTTTGACTTCATTAAAACAGCAAATACGAGTAGTTAATACTTTCAGCCAGAAGGCAAATACTTGTTTGTAAATAATGATTAATGTATAATGAGGCGTCGCATAGCGACGGTGGAATTTTCTAGTGATGTAATTTGTCGTCTTTGGGCGGCAATAAAAACAGAAAAATACGGATAGATATACGATCCTTCACTATTTTGTTCGCTGGAGAACAAATGAAGCCTTGAGCGCTAAGAAGACTTGTACTGTTTTTCTCAAGTAAGACGGACGCAGATCTGTGGCAGTCTGATCTAATTTTTTACTAAATGTATAAAAACGTGTTATGTTTAAGTTTGAGTGAAGTGTAAAGAACTGTTATAACTTACCGTGACGACGCACGAGCGACTCAAAGAAGACAATGGCTATATAAAAGAGCGCTCAGTGGACATGATACGGACATAAAAATCTACCGTCATTGTAGTACTAAGCTTAAGGTACGAAATGTTTTAGTTTATAATAAATATTTGTTCTGGGAATATTGAATCATTTAGCAGTGCTCATTCCTATTATCTCCTCAGTATTATTTTCATTTTAATTATGCATTTTGCTAATATTACAGACGCCAAGATCAGCAGTCCAATGTGCGTGTTACATTGATAAAAAGAAAACTGTTTTATCGTCTTCTTGCATCAGCTTTAATATTGAATTTCCTTTTGTGTGATGTTACAGTTGTTTTTGCGCCCTTAAGAACTTTCTGGTCCCTTAGGAAATTGTTTTGTCATAACAATAACTTCACAACCGGGTATGATCGTATCTACGATCATGAAGTAATTAGAAAGACGATAACGCAATTTCTTATTCAACAGCACGCTAGTTGTGACTGCCTCAAGCCACGCGAAACTGCAAGTAAAAACTAATCACATCTCATAATGCAATATTTTATGACAATGGTCAATCCATGATTCTTACGCCAACTGTGATTGATAAAACAGTAAGCTAAATCTCAATTTCCAACTTTCCATTGAATAACAACATCACTCTTATTTTGTAACATCACACTTGGCGCCCGAACAGGGACTTGACCAAAAATTAGTTCAGATACTTGGAAAATCACAAGTGCTCAGAGCCATTTTGAACATCTCTAGGTTCATATGTTTCTTTCCAAGATTAGCACTTATACGAAGAGCAAAGGAAGCTGAACTTAATTGTTTGAGAAGCTGAGTAACATGATTCTTCCAGTTTCATTTTTCACTCGCATATACACCCAAAAATTTGAAGTATTCTACTCAATTTTATGATTCCTGCTCATGTGCTTCATTAATTGTTGGTATGACTCTATTTGAAATACAGAACTGAATGTAGTGTGGTTTTTCAAAGTTTATGGAGGGTCCAGTTTCAGAAAACCACTTAATCATTTACCAACTGTTCTGTTACTTACTCTGCAATAGGATGCACTAGTATCTTCTGTGAAAAGAACCTGTCTGGCTTGTTGAAAGTTAAGTGGAGGGTCATTCACATATATCAGGAATAGAAGTGGCGACTGGCAGTTTTTGTCATGTGATACAGAAAGATGTAGTGAACATGGAAACTTGCCGAGAGTTAACCGACTTCGAACGTGGGATGGTAATCTTTACACCATGTAACGGTCACAGAATACCTGATATTACAAAATAACTCACATTTCCGATGTCAGCAGTGCATAGGGTGGATTTTCATTGTCGCAGAGACGATGTTTCCAAACGCATAAACCGCCGCGCTGGAATGCCGCAGGGGTTTCACGGACAAACGTCAGTTAGCCTCTGCAAATTCATAGGGGAGATCGGCGGTCTTGTGTGTATCTGATGGCTCCTGGTTTGGATGTGGAGTGTGAGGAACCCATTCCTACTAGAACCGTACGGAGTCAAATGAACCTCACAGGCTTCAGCAGTCGACGAGCGACTCGTGTCCCATTCCCTTTCAATTTTTGGGCACTTAGTGTTTTCGTGAAGGTTGATAACGGGAAAAATTCGTACTGTTTGTTACTCGTCATAGGAAGAAAACCTACTCGTATTTTTCTTATGGAATAAGACATTGTAAAAGTTCCTTCGTTACACTGACACTCACTGAAACCGCAATAAAGATAATTCCTGAAATCCAACCAACGACCGATTTTTCTCCTCATTCGTGAGGCCCAGTGAAAAAGCAGCAGCATGGTTTCACAAAAGTCCTGAACAACCTCAGACGTAATTCACTGGATTCCTTTCTCCTCCATATAGTGGAAAGGATAACAGACTTTTATTCTGGAGGAGCTGGGTTAAATCTTTGAATGAGCATCCCCTGCGCCGCTTCATACGACATACCAATGCTGGGGCGTCTCATGAAACAATTCCGTGACGATTTCTTTCCCCTTTCGCGCTGTTCTAACTTGTGTTTCTTCTCTAGTTTCACCACATGCTCAACCGCCACGTCTTATTTCTTATCGACCACCATCTTTTGAAGATTCCGTCTCTTCATCGGCTGTGACCCTTGACTGAGTTATCGTAGATCCATTTTCTTTAAAGATATATTCCTCATTGCTCTTTCCTTTGAATTTCGAAACATAATCCACACACGGCCCGTGACGCGCTAACATCCAAACCATACTCTTCCATAGGATTAGGTGACTCATTTTCGCACGCTTCCTAACGTCCTTTATGGTGCTATACACCCTTTTCTCAATACTGATACTGTCCCAGACCCGCTGCGATTAACTTTCACACGAATGTTTAACCCTCGCAAAAAATATTACTTAATGAGTTATTCAAAAACTGTTTAGATTTTTGGCTTCCGTGAGTGCATAAGTACCATTCCTGCTCATGATCCGGAAGTCAATCGAGTACGTTCTAAATATCGTTGACAATCATTCGTTAGATGTCGTGCTGATAGAGGGTCTACTTGTAAGGATACTGCACTACGGCCATCGTAAGAGTTGAGTGATTCGTACTGGCTGAAATTTGAACACTCTCATACTTGCAACGAAACAGACTACAAAAGTCAATATGACATTGCTACAAAGTTTTCTAAGTTTCAGTGATAACCAGAGGTTTTTTTATAGTTTGACTGATTTTTTGTGAGCCAGCTTAGAACCTTCTCACAGAATGTTGGTATACGAGGACTGTACGTCCTTCCCTCATCCAGGTTGTAAAATAAATAAAATAAATAAAATAAATAAAAATATATTGTTATTTAGATATTGATTATTCTATCTGTATGATGGTGATTGTGATTGCAATTGTAATTAATATTTTTGCTTATCTGGAACGTGGACGTTTAATTATTCGTTATCAGACGCTTGACAATGGCTTTTTCGTAAAGGCAATGTTACTCGTAGTTGACCATGAAATAAAACTGAAATAATCGGACTTCGTAATTAAATCGTTTCCAAAGAATGCTGCGGTAGGTGCGGACTCATAATCTAAATCTCAATATTACAATAATTTGCCAGCCATGCCAATACGTCGTACAGAGGTGATTGTCTACTAAACATAAAAAAGTTACACAGTTAGTTAAATCAGATATATTCAATGAATAAGCCTACAGTTCATAATCCTACTTACATTTATAAATATAAATTCTTTACAGAATCGAGTGCCTAGTGTGGTTGCAACTCGCAGTATTCTTCTATAACATGAAATATGTCGGTGTGCCAGACAATAAAATAAAATACGTGCTTCTCGCACCACTTCAACCAGAGCTCTCCTTTCTTAATCAAACATAAGAGTAACGTAATTGTGCTTTTGTTTTATCAGCGACACAGCGCTGCAGTTGTGTGCCATAGGCTTTATTTATTTGTCACTGATTATTTATTTAATTAATATTTCGCGTTTCCGCGGAAACTCACGCTCGGCATGCAAATGTGCCTTTATAAGGTGTATCCCTACTAGCCGATAAATTTCCATCTGAAAACGTGTAAACACTTCTCTTTGTTGCAATCATCAGTTTGTTGCATTATGCCATAACAGAAATATTGATAGAGCTGCGTTACACTTTTTCTCTAGACCGTTAGATTTTTTTTTTATAATTGCCATGAGGATATCGTCTACACTTGCGACGACACCTATCAGCATTGGACACTCCGCCAGCGATAGTGACCCGGCCACTAAGTCTCAGAAGACGAGACCACATAAGACCACTCGTTGGGTTCTTTGGTTAACACTGTGGCCTGACGATAGTGTCTGAATAAGTTATACTGACATTCCACGTAATCTCAGCTGCCTAAACCTCCCAAAGAGGAAAGTCACCAGAGATTATCAAACGCTCCAGCAGAGTCATTCTTGCCAGCCAAAGCTTATTTTTGCCGTCAGTATTATCAAAGTTCGCGATTACCTGAAAGCCAGAGTCATCGATAGACTGGGGTTCCGTACTGTAATTATGTCTTGTTAGCTCTCTGTACCCCGTTACCGGATCCCATCAGAGTTGACCCCTTCAAAAGGGACGCAGATCTGTAAGGTTTAGCTATTGCAAGGTCTTCGTCAACATTTATGTAATAATAATCTCCTGTACCTCACTCCAAAGAATTAGCATCCTTCTCGATCCAAACACTCATTTAACAGATGTCTCAGGTGGAAAATTATTTGGTCGTAAATTTCTTCAAGTTTTCTGACTGTAGACAGTCAGCACCATGAATTTTCCTTCCTCTGCTTACTAATAGTTATATGCACCCCATTTTGAGAAAATGGAAGCATTACTCCATCCTTGTTGTGCGTTTAGCTCATCTCATTTCTTAACACTTGCCGTGAATAATTATCTTTCTCTAGTTTATCTGCATTACCAGATCAAAAGTATCCTGACACCTATTAGCGGACATTAATATGGGATGTATCCACCCTTCGCCTTTACGACAGCTTTTTAAGCGTAATAGGGGGGGGGGGGGGGGACCATACCCTAACGACAGAAAACACTCCTTACCGAAAGACCACCTCCTCCTTACTTCGCTGTTGACACTACACATGATGGTAGGTAACGTTCTCCATGCACTCGTCAAACCCAAGGTCTTCCATCGGATTACTACAGAGTATAGCATGATTCATCACTCCATATGGCGTCCTTCTTCACAGCACCTCAAGTGTCGCTTAGCATTGGCTACGGGAATGTGTGGCTGATGAAGAGCTTCTCGAACACTGTACCTCATTCTTTTTAACTCCCTATCCTCACTATGCTAGCTGGACTGCTTGTGCAATTTTTACGACCACCTTCCACAATGGTCAAAGGTTCCTGTCCGTCACCACACGAGGTCTGTCTAGGCTTATTTTAGCTGTAGTTGTTTCTTCGCGTTTCCACTACCTAATCACATTGCCTACATGTGGAACGTCAGAAGGGTTGAAATGTCCCCGACGGATTTGCTAGTCAAGTGACAACTAATGGCGAGTCAACGTTCGCTCTCTTGCTAACACATGCCGCTGTTAATGATCCTCTACTGACAACATAATACTCTCCTTCTCCTTTTATACTGGCGGATCCGTCTCTAGTGACAGCTAGCTCCCAATTCCGAACTACCGAGGGGTCTCTGGATAGTATACTTTAAGCAAAAAGCCCAAGACACGCGAGCAGGAATCCTGTCATCCTGTTATCTTAGAGCAATCGTCTCTTCATAAGGTCAACAGTGCAGTAGACGACCTGACCCTCCCCATTACAATCGTATACAGTGTCCTCTATGCATTTGTATTTGGTTGTTGACTCCTGTACCGGAAACAGGCCGTTATGCAGAGTCTCTTAAACTTAAAGGTTAAAAAATATACTGTTAATGGAGGATCCTAAGCTTCGAGATAAGGAATTAACGGTCGGAAAAGAACATTTACTTTTTATTGACTTACACCACTTATATCTTATGCGGACAACTTAAATTGATAGCTACTATTCAAACTGATGACCACCATACGAAATTAATGCATTAAGACAGCGTATAAAATTTTGCAGTACTCTCTTTAATACCTCTGTTGTTTGTCGTACAATGAGGTAGGTGCTCATCAGTTTCTTCCACATTGTAAACATCAGCGAATTCAGGTAACGTCACAGGAAGAAGCCGATGGGATTACTGCGCTAGGCAATGGACAGTACCCTCTCTTACAATTTAACAACGAGGTTATCTGTTTTCAGATGCTCACATACGTTAATTAAAAAAAGTGGAATGGTATACCTTCGTGTAGAAACCTCATACTCTCATGGACAATAATTATGGCAACGCATCTCGAATGAACACAGATAAGAAGTACAATTCAGATGGGATGGTACCAAGCAGAGATCTGTTGGGTTATCTTATAAGGTTCCAGCACACATATTGATAGAAGAGCCGGCCGCGGTGGTCTAGCGGTTCTGGGCGCTCAGTCCGGAACCGCGCGACTGCTACGGTCGCAGTTTCGAATCCTGCCTCGGGCATGGATGTGTGTGATGTCCTTAGGTTAGTTAGGTTTAAGTAGTTCTAAGTTCTAGGGGACTGATGACCACAGATGTTAAGTCCCATAGTGCTCAGAGCCATTTGAACCATTTTTTTTTTTTTTTTTATAGAAGATGGTTGTTGGTGATCTGAGATCAGCATCGCTTATAGATTTTGAACGGTATTACTGCAGCTGCAAACACCACTGACATTCGAAAGAGGCCTCATTCATGAACAAAAAAACTGTAGTAAGTGCGGCACTGCTGTACTGCTCTGCTGATCTGCTAATGGAACTGAATACGTTCATAATCATTTGACCCCGATGTAGGATTTTCGGGTGTTCGTCCGGGTTAAGTCATAAGTTCTACCGATATTTCGACAATCCGACTCATTGCTAAGTCAGCGAGCTAGCAGAATATCTAGCTGTAGTTTCTACAGAACCATTGTAAACTGGCCGCGGGTCTCCTATGACGACACGTGACTATCCTTTAGATTTGCCCTAAGAGGAAGGCATCGTTGGCCAGCATTCCTAACTTTATGATTAAATTGTATATCATATACTACAATAATGACACCGTTGTCTGCAGTGGTTGTGTGTCATGAGGCATAGAACACAATCTGTCACAGTTATCGGCATCATGAAAGATTCGCACACGCTGACATAATATGGCATGACTCGATGGATATGATGAATTTCTCCGCTGGTTCTCTGTTATTGCATATTAAGCACCAAAACAGCTTTTACTGACAAGTACAACCAGCATCAGACCACAATAATGGTCTCCCATGCAACAAATTGCATGGCAATGTTGACGGCCATTTTTAGCTTATTTCTGCTTGGAGTTTCAGTAAAAATACTGCGTAATACGGTAGTCGAACTTCTCGTTTCTGTAGCGTAAATACTTAGTTAATCTTAACACTACTGCCCAAAGAAATATCTGGTAAACGAACAAATAATGAAAAAATATATAAAATACTAGCAACTCTGCGTAGATATCAACAAATTAATTCGCACATTTAACCAAAAGCCAGAGTGAAACTTCAGTGATTATCCATTTTGATTTATTGCTCCTGGATAACTATTAGTCTTTGACGTCTGTTAATGTCTGAAACTGATCAGAAGAGCTTCCAAAAGACTAATTCCAGTTCTGGGCAGTAAATAGTCCATGTTACTAACACCAATAACTAAAGCATCAGTTTTGGTGATTTACACTCCCGCTCAAGATCTCTGAATTTCCTCTACAGGGTGTTTGGCTCTGGGAAAATTAAAAACAGTATGACAAATAGTCACAGCTTCCCAAGAATTCGTTTAATTGATAATATTTCATTCCGTCGCGGATCCTCTTGTGGTGCAGATAATGTGGTATCATTCACGAGGAAGTAGCTCTGTGCTGTGCCGCGTTTGATAACCAGCTGCCACTTTGCGTATATGTTTTTCAGTGGCCTGCCACAACGCCATACTGGCGTAATTAAATCGTGAGTGAGGAGAAACTTTTCCTTAGTGTTTGTAATTTACTGCGAACCAGAACTAATTTTTAAGTGTCTTCCCGTGTCTCACCTACATCTCACGTGATATTGCGGCCGCGCGCTGCGATTCTGCTGCGTATTAACTCACCTTGTGGTAAATCTCTTCTCACACGCACGCCTGCTTGAAGTTACTGAATCGCAGTTCTCGGCTGGAAAAAGTCATAGAAAAACAGCTGTACACCCGGTAACCACAAGTCGCACTAAAACTGTTTTGTCGGTGGGAGGTTGGTAATAGTTAAATGAAAGTATTTATGTGCGTAAAATTTCACTCTAGTTCGGTAAGCTCGCATACACCAGTTACCACCAAGCCTTACTCTAAGGTACTGAAAGTCTGAAAATTCCACACGCACACATCATTCATAACCATAGCCATATTATGGTAATCATTAGTTGTCCTTCACAGAAGGTTTACAAATGGATTGCTTCTTTTAGAACAGCTCTCTCAAATGCTGCTTGTATCATTCTCATGTAACAAACTGTTCCCATTAACAAGTGAGCAACACGCCACGCCGTATTTAGTTTTTTAAAATGTCACCAAAAGTTTTAAATTTTACGCCGAACATTAAATTGAATTCTTGCACAATTTACGGCACTTCTCAAACATTTTGGTACCGAAATATCACAATCACTTTCATCGGATCACCTGTCACTAGGTCTGATCACAATGAGATCAAAGCCCCGACTCTACTCATCTCTCTCCACAAAAGAAGTTTCTAGTTCCAAAAATACAGGCGAATATGTTAATTTCTGACTGGCAGAGAGGCATCACAGCCACCTTTTAACTGTCAGTTTCATAATTTACTAAGATAAAATTGCAACTGGACAGTTTGAGCTCTTCCCTTCGAACTGATAACAGTCATTCAGTCTCGTACTCAGTATTCTGAGAACACCACTTTCTCTGAATTGCAACAGCCGGACACCCATTCAGTATAGTATCAACCTCCTAATTATCGCAAAGGAGAGTATTTGTATCTCTAAATATATCATCTAATGAAAATATTTATTACCACGTTACATGTCTATAACAATAGTTTTCCTCGTGTGTCTCCCTTTTTAGGGAAACATTGAGGATCACTGTTGTATTTTTTAGTTCCGCGGTCTTAGAATTCAGAATCTACACAAAACATCTACAGATCCTACTCGCCATTTTCCTACAGTCTCAAGGCCATCAGTTGCCCTAAAAAATACTTTTTCTGTAAGGGAGAGATACCAGGATCACCATAACAAGTAAATCCATAGTAAGTTCATTAGAACGAACATATGTACTAGAAAGACGGAACTGTTCAACCGTAGATTTTGCGGTCATTTGTTATAGCTTTCTGATTTTTTCCGGTGTGGGAGGTTATCATCAGTTGCTAATATTATTACTGTTAACCAGCGATGAAGGACCTTGTGGATCACTCGCAGACTTTACAAACTGCATCCGGCAGATCCTCTCCTGTGCAGCTTCCAACCAGTTTCCTGTAAACACAAGATGTTACAGATCTTCCCGTAGTCCATCCTCCCATCTTATTTGTGGTCTTCTCCGAGGTAACTTTTCTTCGGCCATGCATATCAACACCGCTATTGGAACTGCATCATCTGTCATCCTCGCAACACAAACAGCTTATTGTAGTCGCTCAACCATTGCTTTTCGTACAATGCTAGGCTGATTCATCATAGTGTATCTCTTAATTTTTCAGTATCCTCCACCCTGCTTCTTCCCCCACTGGCCCAAAAATCTTTCTCGTCATCTTTTTCTCAAACACCATCAGTACTTCTCTATTGCTCTTGGTGTTTCTATGCCGTGTAGCAGCAGCAGGGCAATTACTGTACCAGCAACCCAGATGGCGCAGTGGTTAGCACACTGGACTCGCATGCTGGAGGACGACAGTTCAAATCCGCCTGCGGCCATCCAGATTTACGTTTTCTGTTATTTCCCTAAATCGCTCCAGGCAAATTCAGGGGTAATTCCTTTGAATGGGCACGGCTGATTTCCTCCCCATCCTTGACACAATGCGAGCCTCTCCTCCGTCTCTAAAGATGGCTCTGAGCGCTATGGGACTTAACATCTCAGGTAATCAGCCCCTAGAACTTAGAACTACTTAAATCTAACTAACCTAAGGACAGTAAACGACAGGTTCAGATTTTTATGATCTAAAATACCTGGAAAATTATAGATAAAATGACCTTAAAATATCGTAAAAATGATGTAAAAAAAGACGTAAAACATGTGTAAAGTGAGCTATAAAATGAACTAGAATAATGAAAAACCTTATAGAAGGCTGGAACAGAAATTACAAAAAGGGTAACTAATTCAAAATCACTATGTTTTTCTTTAAGAAATTACATTTTTTGCGAATGTACGGAAATTGTTGTATAACCTTCGTAGATCTATTACATAGTATGACAGTCAGCATGCATAGGTTTTCGAAAGTGTGTTGTCGGACAACACGTGCTTGTAGTTAGAAAATCTTTCAACGTTTGCTGAAACAACTGGAGCGTGCAGTTTGAAGTATTGTTTTAGTTTTAAAAACAAATTATAAAATCGGCCCAGAAGTGTCGTTATTTCACCAGAAACATTGTTTGGTACGATATCGATATATTTCCTACATTATCCACTCCTGGTATCAGAGGCGGACTGTTAATTAAAATCGTATTGCGTTCAGTACACGAGCAGTGAATACTATGCAAAATAAACATTAAAATTTGTTTTTATTTGCTCAAACAATTTTAATTACTTGAAAACAATTTACTGAGGGAATAGGGACCTACAGAAAGAAACTTTAATCGTGTGAAAACGTAAAATCTGGGACTGCAGAAACAGGTTTTGTACACATTTCCCCATATGCTCATATCTGGGGAAATGTTTTGCTCCTACTGACATGAAAACCTGCGGGAGAGCCTAGTTGTGAGGCACTCTTAGTCTGAATCCTCTACTTACTGAGACCTGTATGAGCTAGGCTGAACGAGCCAGTAGCTAAGCTACCACCGGTACAGCTCGGGGCTTCACTGAAACACACCGACTACCCCGCACGCGCAGACAGCGCTACGATTAGGTGACTCCCGCTAGCAGAGTTCTATTGTTACCTGACAGTGATTAATTGTGTCTGAAGTCTAACAAGCCAATGAATTATGTTATTAGCGAAAACTGTGTATCATGGGAGACAAACCTTGACAAAATGTGATACTTATCCATAACGGGTACTTTCTGGAATATCTTCTGCACTACTGATCAGTTAACTATGAGGGTACGGTACACGTGAACTGTAGGTATATACTCTGAGTCCAGACTGTGGAAATATTCACTGCAAGAATTTGGCTCGAAAAAGGGAATTTGTCGGTACTTAGTTTCAGGTCACTACACGATGTTTTACAGTCTTGATTTAAATCCTTCGCCTCTTCTGAGCGTCTCATGGAGTGAATGGATGCGGCATTCCTGACGGCGATCCGCCCATAACGACGGAATGTTAATTTCTTGCGAACTTTCTTAGGAAATCGGTGGAATATTTCAGCACTCTTCCTAAAATTCAGCAGTGGATGTGAGGTGATACGATACAATACGATGTGCCGGGACACTTACGTAGTTCTATTTCACATCTGGCTGCCACATTCTCTTCTTTCAAAAAACAGTGATCAATTTCGAAACAGATTCTTCTCTCTTAGTTTTCAGCGGCTTGCTAACACAAATTTGTGACTAGTTATCCTTGACATTACTTCGACGAAACCTGAAATTCACTTTTGCTAAGATATAACTATCTCATGTGGAAACCATGCCCTCTTTCTCTGACGACAATATTCATGGATAACAATAGCGTGCAAGCGTCCTTGGCAGACGCCCAGGTACCAAAATTTGGGGAGAAATTCCAGGATGTACCCATAAATTGGGTTTGTCAGCTAACGTTGTGAACGGTTAAGCTTTGTGGCCAGTACAATATAAAAGCGATTTGCTTTTTGCCATGCAACCACAAGTGATGTGCGGCTGAACTTAGTAAACCGGAGGAATGTTATAATAGTAGGCTACGTCAAAAAGTATCATTTAACCTTTAAAAAATACCATAATAATAAACTTTTGTCAATGTGGATCATGTTTTTGGCAACAATTTGTTGTGTGAAGTTTGTATGTATCATCAATGTGTCTATATGCCGAACATTAGTGACATCAGATGTCTGTTCTATATTTTTTGATGGTTCTTGATTATAACCTGGGTAACAAAGTATTTCAGTTTCAAATCCTACCAAATGTCTGGATACTACCTGCACTCAGATTGACCCCCTCGCCCATTGTCGAGTGGGAGGTCATCCCAAGGTATAGCAGGCAGCGAAAGATGTTACAGGGGGCCGATCGTAAAGCCTCCCATGTTCTTCTGACTTACAGGTATAATTCGCTCTCTGTGGTTAATAAAGACCCTGAGCCAGATGCAGTCGCTTGTCCCGGTCAAGAGGAAGCCTCTCAGCATGCAAGATCCGGGCAGTCACGGGGGGTGGTTTATTGGTAGTTGTTGGCGCGTAATGGGGCCCCTTAGGGACATGGCAGCCAGTGGGGGGAGGGTAGGGGCCTTGAAGAAATCCAGTGTGCACTGTTTATACATACGAGGTGTTATCCAAAATTTTCGAGACTGGTGCTGCCAGCTGTTGAAAACCTTACCTTTGGCCTAGTGGTCACCATCACCCTCGAAGTAGTTCCCATCCATACATACACACCAGTCCCAACACTTCTGCCACTGCTCAAACGTTTTCTGTAAGTCATGATTTTTGAGGGTGTTTATCACTGCCAGTGATGCTTCTTCAATCCTCTCTAGAGTGTCGAACCGACGGCCTTTCAACTTGAGTTTTGGTTTTGGGGATAGAGCAAGGTGTGTGGGGTACAACCGCCATGTTGTTTTTTTGCCAAAAAGGTCCAGGTGAGCAAGGATGTGTGACAGGGCGCGTTGTCGTAATGCAGCAGCCAGTTCCCTTGACAGCAAAGTTCAGCCCATTATCGCCACACGTTTCCATGGAGCCGTCGCAAAACGCCACATAGTACGTGGAATTCACTGTTTTGTTAGGTGGGACGAATTCTTTGTGCGCAATTCCCTTGGTGTCAAAGAAAATGATCATCATGCTCTTCACTTTGCTCATCACCTATCTCGCTTTTCTGGGTCTTTTGAGCCCAGGTCTTCCAGTGGGATGATTGTTGCTTTGTCTCTGGGTCATAACTGTAAATCCAGCTCTCATCGCCGGTGATAACACGTGACAAGAAGGTTGGATCATCAGATGCAGTCTGACGATGGTCCGTGCACACTTCAACATGCTGTGCCTTCTGATCGGCAGTCAAGATCCTTGGCAAAAATTTTGCAGCGACATGATGCATGCCCATTTCATCAGTCAACACTCGTTGGTTATGGGTAACCAATACCCACTTCATCCACAAGGTCTTGAATGGTTCGATGTCCATCCACACGAACTTCGTTGAAGTTTGGCAACAATGTCTGGCGTTGTGCAGCTAATGGGCCTTCCAGAGTGAGCATAATCTTAGACATCTGTACGGCCGGCCCTGAACCGAGCATGCCACTCAAAAACATGCATACAGCTCATGCTCTGTCCCACAAACACTTGTTGAATCATTTCAAGGGTCTCAGTAGCATTTTTCCCGAGATTCGCACAGAATTTGATACACACGTGCTGTTCTGTTCGCGGATCCATCATAAAATCGCCACACACCAAACACAGAGTATTACAGAAATCACTCTGGACACGCAACACGTCCTCCCAGCTGAATGCCACTCCGTACACTGACTGTTCAGATACCTAGCGGTGCAAAGATCTAGTACTCCTACTTTCCAGATGGCAGCACCAGTCCCGAAAATTTTGGATTCCACCTCGTACCAAGAGAGTCATCCAAAACTTGGAATGGGTCCATCCGTATGCTTTGAAGTGCACATGGTGCAACCAACTGCAGATGGTGACTCATGTCGGTGTTGATAGGTGCTGCTTTGCATCGGAAGAGATTGTCTCTGGTTACGAGAGGCTATCTGAGATGGTAAAGGCTGCCAGTCTTGATTGAGAGATGAAAGCAGAGCTCATCATTTGCTGAATCACAGGCTCAGAGGGTTCTGCGGCTGTGTAGGCTGCAGATTCCTCGACTTGCACCATCGGGTGGTAGGGTATCGCACTGTGGCAAAGTCTTTGGTATACTCGACCCTTAGCAAGAAATAATTCCGTGCTAATAGAATACATTATGATGGAAATAGTGATTAATGACCACAACCACATTGTAGCGCGACTATATATCGTAACATCCAAACCCAACAAAAATCCATGCAACATTTATCGATTTAAAAAAGCAGATAAAAATTAACGTCACGCCTTCCTAAGATACAGTCTCTATTCATTCCTAACTAACTAGGGGAGTGCAGACCAGATGTGGCTTTAAATTCAGAGAAATAGAATCAACAGCAGTGGAGAGATTTTTACCGAACAAATTAATAAGCAATCGAACCGACCTCCCCGTCCCACCATCACCACCAAGGTACAAAAAATTGGTCAGGACACTGTTGCAGCAGCAATGAGAGAAACATGCCAAATTTACAGGAATGCAAAATCCTCAAGACTGACGAAGTTTTACAGATGCTCGAAATTCAGCATGAACTTCAATGCAGAATGCTTTGTAATTGTTTTCACAACGAAAACCTGTTTCGAAATGTGGCAGAAAATCCAGAGAGATTCTGGTCTTATATGAAGTACACAAGTGGCAAGACACAGTCAATACCTTCACTGTGTGGTAGCAAAGTTAATGTTACCGAGGGCAATGCTACTAAAGGGGTGTTATTAAATACAGTTTTCCGAAATTCCATCACCAAAGACGACTATGTAAATATTCCAGAATTTGAATCAAGGACTGCTGCCAACAAGATTAACTTAGAGGTAGATAGTCTCGTTGCAGCAAAGCAGCTTGAATCATTTAATACAGGAAGGCTTGGTCCAGATTGTATATAATTAGTTTCCCTTCAGAAAATACTGATATAGTAGCTCCGTACTTAAGAACCATATATCATCACTCCCTGGACGAAAGTACTATACCCAAAAATTAGGAAGTTTCATAGGTCACACCAGTAGTCAAGAGAGCTAGTAGGAGTAATCAGATGAATTACATACCCATACCACTGATGTCGTTTTGCAGTGGGATTTTGAAACAAATACTGTATTCAAACATTATGAATCATCTCTCGATAGTAACGATCTGTTGACACACAGTCATCACAGATTCAGAAATATCGTTCTTATGGAACACAACTAGCTTCTTATTCTCATTAAGTAATAATTATTATAGACAAGGGAGCTCAACCTGGATCTACATTTCTAGATTTCCAAAAGGTTTTTGATACTTTTCCCCACAACTGGTGTCTAATAAAATTCTGTGTCTGTGGAGTATAAATATTGGGACAACCTATGTTCTACCCCACTCTCCATTGTTGCCAGATGTATCCAAGATGGCTGCATGTAAACTTGGCAACAGTGCATGACGTCATACAAGATGGCGGCAATGACATCATTCAAGGTGGCTGATTTTGACGGGAAAATAGAGCAATTGGGCTACCTCCACTAACCTAACCCCCCTCCCCTAGTGTCCCCTCCCCCAGAAAAATGGCGGGTAGGGCAAATTCCAACAGGATAATGCATCACACCACAGTTATCTCTACTAATCTAAGAAAATCACGGGAAGATAGGTCACTTGGGCTACCTCCACTAACCTAAATCATCCGACCACCACCTCTTCCTATGGATTGTCGGGGAGAGGACTCGACCTGTGCTTGACTTGAGTCTTTATTATTTTGCATGCACTACTTTATTTACAGAATTAAAGGCACTACCACCATCCAGTGTAGTCGCCAAGGGGTCCGGCTCCAACTGACCTAGTACACTGTACCACCACCAGAGGGTACTGTCATCCCTCCAGTGCCGTAATCCAAGATGGTGGGAGGAAATGGCGGGAAACAGTGTGGTCGCCATGGGCTCTGGCCTCCAACTGACCTAGAACACAGTACCACCACCAGAGGGGACTCTCATATGTAACATAATCCAATATGGCCACCACAACGTCAGCTGATGACACAAGTACCATTATCCAAGATGGCGGGGAAAGTGTGTTTGCCACAAGGTCCAGGTCTAGTACACAGTACCCCCACCAGAGGGTGCTGTCGTCCATTATGTGACGTAATCCAAGATGACTGTCCATGGTGGAAGGAAATGCTCTGCCTGTGCTGGACATGAGTCTTTATTATGGAGACAGTGTCTCCACCACAAGATCTAGAGTCCAACTGACCTAGTACACAGTAGAGCCACCAGAAGTTGTTGTCATCCCTCCTGTGATGTAATCCAAGATGGTGGTCTGGAGAGGGAAAATGGCGTGAAAATGACTTAGCCTGCCCTGGGCTGCTGGAGACATTAAGGTAGGAGTGTACTTTATTTATTTTGAAATAATTTATTTAGGGATGGATTTTGAAAGATAGCATATTTATCACACTGACACAAAACACACGCTCTGACATGTTTGGGGTCATGCCACACAGTCCACAGACCTGTAAACTACTCCTAAATAACGCTCTGCAGGCACACAAAGAACCTCTAAATTACCAAAACAATTTCAGTACAGACATGCAAACTCGTCCTAAATAATGCAGTACACTGATGAGTAGACACGCTGAGTACTCACAAACCGTCAAAATAACGCTTAGCAAAGCCTACAGACCTGCTGGCAAAATAATGCAACAGACACACACAAGCCCTGTCCTTCGCCCACTGTCCACTGGACCACACAGGACGCTAGCAGCAGCCCCAGCAAAGTGACGCATATGGGCCCGTCCGGGTCCCACAAGCATGAGATGGTGACATCCCTTTCATACTTGGTACCTGAGAAATTCCTCTCGAAATATATGTTCACCTACGCACCGTTGCTGACTGACCAGACAGGAATGAAGACCTATTTGCAGAGCGTGCTGCCACCACCATGAGCCACTGCTGGATGCAAGCCAGCGCAAGCCATTGCTCTCACACCGCTGCTGCCTACAGCGACCGGGTGAAAGTTGCTTCTATTTTCGAGTATACAGTTAGAGTTCCTTGATTGTTATTCTAACATCACAGAACTCCAACACACACTCACGCCGGTCCAATATGCTAGACACCTCTGTGTAGCATGTGAGTTTTACCCTTGCTGATGCGATACCTGGGGATACTGATGTCAGTGAATAGCACAGGGTGCATTTTTCCTAGCGCTACACCTGAGATGCGTCAAACCATGCTTAACCACCCAGCATGACTGACGCAATGCCACGAAGTGTGCGCGCATAGCAACAAATCATCGGAAGTGCATCTAACAAGGTGCTCAATCTTATACTGATGTCACATGGCTTTGCAAAATAAGAGCCTAGTCGACCTCTCGGAAATTGTATAGTGTCCCTGAAATAGTTAATGCTCACTTTCTTGATGTCTCAGCTTGTCTGAACAGAAATTCTTACCCTAACAGAACCCGTTTACGAAAATAGAGCAGAATAACGTCGAATGCAGTCTTCCTTGGAGTCCTAACATGGCACCCCACCCATCACATGTTACCCTTCCTGCTCTCAATGTACACAAATATTCTCACCGCTATGTAGAGACTCCTGTATCCTAGTACGAAGTATGTCTTGTGAAGGAATTGAGCATTATGATTGGTTCTTATCAAACTTACCCTCCAAATTAATGATGCCACCAGTGTGGAAACACCGTCCACCTTTTCTTTGTTTCTGCAGATGGGACTTTCAGAGGTAAAAAACTAATTTACGTAGATCGCCATATTTCACCGACAATTAAATCTTACAAACTTCCCTACATATCATTAGATACAGAAAGACTCTTACTCAATTACACTGCTCTCCCACTGAGGACAGGAGCTTGAATGTTAGAATGTGTAATCAATCTGCGACCCATCAATATATCACCACGTACCCTACTTATTGTCAAATATGGAAAGACTCCTACTCAATTACACTGCTCTTCCACCAAGGACAGGAGCCTGAATACTAGTGTGTGAAACCGATCTCCAACCCAGCAATATATCGCCGCCTACTATCTTGATGTAGTAAACATACAATTTGTACCATGCGCCATACAAAATCACCCCTTTTACATCACTTGTACATAGATCGCGAAGGCAGACAGCGCCTATGTACCATTTTCGCGTTAGTTCTCGATATCAAGCACACGGCAGCATCCTACCAATCGCTCACACAACATAATTCCCAAGATATAGACTGGAAATTATTTCTCTACAAACCCCAAACTTTAGCAAGGTGGTGCATGCTCTAGACCACTGAGTAACTAGAAACTTATCCTGTGTGTGAGGACCTTTACATGAAAAATAATAGACATAACAAAAATAGAGGAAATTGATATTTCCACTTGCTAATACCAATGTTGGTGTTGTAACAGATTCCAAATCATCCCTATAAGTTACAAAGTCAAATTACGCGTTTCTCATGTCTAGAGAACCAGCAAACGTGTCTTTCACCTGCTAGATGCACACACCACAATCTATGTTCCCTCAACTAAATAAAGGCGCGAAATGTGCAGAAGCAATGAACAGAACAATTTACAGGGGGGAATAATGGCCCAGTGGAAACACACGTCCATATTGAATCTTCTCAAATTTCCACGCGATCACGAAAGTTATCCAACAAATATTAAGTACTAGTTCGCTATTCTGCCGTCTAGAGGACGACAAAGTTAACTCAGCTACATTCCTATGATCCAACAGGCCTCGCCATACAGACAGATCCTAGCATTAACGGGAAACGTGAATCAGACCCACCACAGACCATGTGTAGGCAGAATCAGGGAAAACTGGTCACATATATATTTCATCGCTGTACTTACAACTAAATATTACAATCGCAGTCTCAATTGAACAATATTCGACAGTGAGCGAAGTATTGGAAATACAGCCTGCTGACAGCTGTGGCTCTGGAAATAGAAATATCTGTACCACTCTTATGACTTAACATACTCTTCC
Organism: Schistocerca americana; assembly: GCF_021461395.2. NCBI lineage: Eukaryota > Metazoa > Arthropoda > Insecta > Orthoptera > Acrididae > Schistocerca > Schistocerca americana. Next base: position 317,826,973 of record NC_060121.1, on the reverse strand, counting down.
CTCTGCTATCACGGTATTCCACAGTCATCTCCTTTACACATGTCGGAACACAAACAAGTACTTTATAAGCCTGATGCTACTACTACTAAGTATAATACTTGGACAATAAATGATTCCAGACGATACAAAATAATACTGAGAGAAAATCAGCGATGGGTGGACATGTCTCATAAGTTTGCGGATGTTACCACTGTGCCTTAGAAAGAGAGGTGTAATTGGCAAGATGTTAAAAAGCTCGATCGCCACAACTATTGTATGTTACTGTCACAAGCGGTCTTGGTTCTATAGGTGCACACAAGTATTCATGTTCTACATCTACATGGATACTCTGCAAATCACATTTAAGTGCCTGGCAGAGGGTTAAAAGCTATACGGGCTTTATAAATCGAGGTATGGCATTACCTCCAAATGAATTGGTTTTTCCGGACAAAAATCGCTGAATTTTGAAAGTTATTTGGCTAAGGAACGTGGTATGAAACCACTATCTGCAACTCCCTCACGCAGCTAGATATTTACCCAGTATGTGTAACGTATTCTGTTTCGATACCATGTCAGAGGTTCTGCGATATATCCACTGAGTTATAGGCGATGACTGATTGAGAAGGAACACAAAAAGCAGCAGATGGTGTGCTGATTGAGGTCGTAAGAAATATACACAAACTTTTCAGATCTATAGTGTTAGCCTACACCATCCGCTAGACTTGATGCCTATGATTTGAACTCAAGTCCTTCCATTCAGCCACATACCTGTGTTGGATCACGGCCACAAGTGAATCATATTTCTGTCACTCTCATATCTGGAAACGAGCCACTTTTCTCAAACCTATCTGCTACAGCAAAATTCCAATGTGGTTTTAGTCAGTCCCTACGCATCCTGCAACTGCTCCCATTTTTGCAGCTTTGCACATGTGATCGTTCCAATTTAAGTCAGAACTGAGCAGAAGTCGGAGAAAGCCAAATCCAGCACCTTCTGCAACCCATATAGAAACAGAGTGACCTGAGTTAGTGCAACAGGACAGTGTTTTGACCATTCAGTGGAAATGTGTGCATTGTGGTACAGATACAGATACTACAGATACAGATACTACAGTCCGAAGCAGATCTGCGTCCATTCATATCTACCAGCCCAACATGCTATCATCGTTTTTCTGTACGATGCAACAGAGAAAAATTACGAACTATAAAAGCTCCACTAAGTTCATTCGATAGAGAACTCACCTAGGCGCCGTCTTATTATTGGCGAAAGAGAAAATGTCCCTTTTGTTTTCTAGGTCTAGTCCAGATCAGACGTATTTAGGCACACCACCATTAACACTTCATTATTTCATTATATTATTCATGAGTTGCAACCAAATGATACTTGTAATTGCATTGTGTTTTTATTTCAGAATATAGTTATTGCTAACCTATATATGTTTTATGTTGTGTCTTTAGTCATTGTAAGATTGTTGGGTGACTTGACATGGCAAAAGGTTCCGTACTTTTAATCAAAAAGTCGGCCGTCTCAATTCACCGTCGTTTTCGAGTGCTGTTTGACAACAAAGTCCGATATTAGAAAAATCACAGAGAAAAGAAACACGGTTAAAAATACGCGAATGGACCTTTAACAAAAAAAGCTACGCTCAAGCATGAAACATATATTACCAATCTGTAAACTTAATTGATATCTATTTGATATTCATTAATATAATTCATTGTATGGTCTCGATCCAGTTACGAATGAGCCAAAAAAAATTAATTAAACAACATTCCCTGAAGAGGTCAATTTAGCTCGAAAATTTAACTTTCTGTACTTTATTATGTTACATCTATACCCAGTTTAATAGTAAACTGCCCTTTAAAAATTAATACAAATGAATTTGTTATCCCAAATTAAACTTCACATCAATATGTTACTCGATTTACATTAGTAACTAAAGAGAATAAGCTGTTTGTTAATAATCCAGCTTTGAAATTTCATGATGTGAACTGTGCAGTCATGTTGCACAACAGATTTTTGGAAATTTACTTCTCCCCTATTTCTGAAAAGCTACGATGTTTATTCATTATGATTATTTAAAATGATAGCTCTACCTGAGAGCTATCCAAAACACCATTAACAATATTTTATTCATAGTGATTTGTTTATGATTAACTTAAATGTAACTTAAATTGTTGTACTGTAAAACTCATCGAAGTTGTATATAAAACAAAGTTAATTCTTCCAAATTGCCTATCAGAACATGTATGGCAATATGGGGCCACTTTTTTTAATGTAAGCAACAAAAAACGTCTAAATGTAATCTTACATTTAACAATGTAGTCAACTGTTTAGTTTTATGTAAAAGGAAGTGGCTCATGAGCCACATGGGCAGAGTAAGGGACACTCAGTCAGCGAGACAGTCAGTCAGTAAGAAAGAGGCATGTAAAAGAGACAGTGAGAAATTCAATCTGCGTTATCATCTATTGGAATCTGTTTGTGTGAGATTCTTTTGGAGGTTGTCAGACAATAAGATGTATTTACCATCAATGTGTATAGTAATCGATCACAATACAAAACAAGGAAAGTGATTGTGTTTTATTTAAAAATTAGTGCATCATCCAATGTCAAATTCTGGAACTTTCTGAAGTAACAACCCCCGAGGATATCGAAGTTGAGTATCTCATCATATAGAGGAGCTAAGTTAATATGTGAACTTTTATTAACTATGACTGAAATTTTCTAGTTTTCACTTATCTTCGTAGTTGTGAATGGTGGAGGCCCAAACTATTAAGTTGCTCTGATGGTATGATTGAGAATTCACTATTACCAGTGTCCAAACAGAAGTACAAAAACTGTATATTTTATTCTCACACATAAAGGATGGCCCTTTACACAAAATCAGACGACTAAGAAAAGCTAGTCTATTTACTAGAGCATGAGATAATTGCTTTCTTTGTAGGCAATTCCATGAAGCTAAGAAGATAACGGTAATGTGGAGATCAATATTTTTTTGAATTTATTATTAAAATGAAGGTAATGAGCCTTAGAGGTTGCCTCATGTTGTTTCCTGGTAGCTCCTTTATTGCTTCTCCATATGCCAACCTCTCTCCTTTTTCTGTGCTTAGAACCAACAACAGTAACTTAGAAGCAGAAATGCAATCTTAATTTAATTCTTTTCATACTTCCTCTCTTCCCTCTTCAACCTGACATTGCTGACAACAGCACGTTGCTCAGTTCACCCAGCAACTGTAGGTAGAGTTACATGTATCATTGCAATAACATTTTTGTCCCATCCCTATCTCAGGTGTAAATATGAGCAATTCAACTACTCCATAATAGCTTTATCCATGTGGATCGCTGCAACCATACAGGTGGAGTTACCTTTTTACTGTCTAGTAACTTTTGTGTACCACAATCTTCATACCTCGTAAACTTTGCTTTAGGTTGACATACAAAACTCAGACACTTATTTCATTACTACTGTTTTTCTTAATTAAGTGTATTTGCTAGACCACTACAGTTCAGATAGGTTCCTCTAATTTGTGACTCTGAAGTAATCCTCAAAATCCGTAGTGTTATAGAAATCCTTAGTTTCATGAAACTATCTTTATATAACACCACTTCCCTCAGAAAGACTTGTCACTTCACATACATTTCTCACAGTGACAGCCTCCATACACATATGTCATTTTCTTTGCTTCAGGTGTGGGTCATACTTCCTTTGTACACCTCCCTATAAATTACATACCTCATATATAATGGTACAGCATCCTGTTTGTAACTTTATACAACATTAAAACATTTGATTATTCATTCAATTAAAAAAAAATAGGAGATATATTTACAGAAAATCCACCTCCCAAACTTTTATATTTGCAAAACCTTTGATAATATCACTAATTTCAGTGTCGGTTTTGAGTTCAAAACTAATAAAAGGTGTAGAGGTTATATGAAATGCATTGTAATAATAGTCCACCATAGCTGCAAATATGAAAAATAACATTTACAAAATTATTACATACCACCCAAAAATGAGCCATGCTCGAAATTGGTAGCAATAAACAAAAAATATATAGAGAAGCAGCTCTGATGGACTATCATTACAATGCATTTCATAAAATTTGTAGCTGCAGAACAACATACAAAAGAAATAGTCAAATATATGGGTTAGTCTACTTTGCAACAACACCAGGCTGTGGTGAGATTTTTATTTATAATTTAGAAAAAGAACTTTCACTTTGGGCTACTGTTGCTGATAATGTTAGGTTAATTGCAACTGCTATTTATAAATTTGGAAATACTCAAATTAAATTGTTTAAAAATAACAAAGTGACTGGTGTACAGTGCATCGTGTACATGGTACCTTTGTGCAGTGTACTCCTTACACCTCTGGGAAGTGTTGCCTCTGGTCATGGTTGCTATGTGTAGAAGATCTAATTCTTTACACAAATGAATAGGGTTGTATACATGAACTTCTATTCAAACCTCAATTTAAGTAGCCAAGAGTCAATTGTCCATATTTACATCTGCATACTTACTCTGCTAACTGTGGTGAAGAGTACGTTAGAGAGGACTTCCTACTGTGCTACAAATCAGAGTTGCTTCACACTTGATTCATGTGTGGAGCAGGGAAAGAATGACTGGTTAAACACTTCTGTATGCATTGTAATTAGTCTAGTCTTGCCTGTGTGGTCCCTACTAAAGCAATACAATGGGACAGTTGTACATTGCTAGATTCCTCACACACTTCACAAGTAGGCTTTTGTGAAATAGTTAGTGTCTTTTTTTCAAGGGTGTGACATGTCAAGATTTTCAAATGTTCTATGATGCTCTTCCCTGAGTGAAAACAAACTTTAATGATTAATGTTACCCTTGTTTGTGTATGTACAATGTTAGTTCTATGTGGTATGTGTCACACACAACTGAGTAATTTTCTTGGCTGGGTTGCAAAACCAATTTGTAAGCAATCTCATTTGTGGACTGACTGTATTTTCTGAGTATCCTTCCAGTACATCAGTCTCCCACTAGCTTTACCTACAAGCGACTTATATGATCATTCCATTTCATAGCTCCACAATTTGTTACATCCAAGTACTTGGTATGAGCTGACTAATTTCAATTGTGCCTTTCTGAAGCTGCAGTCATAAGATACTATTTTTTCAATTTTCAGAAATGCACAATTATATATTTGTCAACATCAAAGCAAGTTACCAGTTTTTATGCTACCATTCATCTCAGTTTTATTAAGATGTGACTGCATCATATCTAAAAATCTGAGTTTATTGTTAATATTATTTTCCAGGTCATTGACACACAAGCTGAACTGTTGGGGTTCTGACACACCTCCCTGTGGCTCATCTGAAGTTAAATCTGTCAATGGCTCTCCATCTAAGATAACTTGTTGCATCCTCTCATGATGATATCCTCAATCTGGGCACAAATTTCCTTTGACAGATATTCATAAGTCAACAAATGCAGCACCTACATGGATACCTTGTTGTATGGCTTTCAACATGTCATGTGAGAAGAAAACAAGCTGGATTCCACAAGATCATTGTTTTCAGAACATATGACAGATGGCATGGAGCAGGCTATTCTGCTCAAGATACCTCATTATGTTTGAGCTCAGAACACACCAGAGAGCTATCTCACAGATATGGTAGATATAGTCTTTTGAAATGATTTAGGAAACTCATGCCATTTGATAACTAATATTGGTATTTTCATCGTCAACTACATTCAGCTATTTAAAAGCATTTATCTTGAACTGGTAAGATTCTCGGGGTCAGATACTAGATGTATTTACTTGCAATTAAAAATGTCTGGATTACAACCATCATTGTTACCAACAGGATATTTTCATTTTCAATTATGTAACACTAAAATGTACCCAATATTTTCAAAATTTTAAAAAGAGACTTTCTGCTGCAGGGGGATCACACTTACAAAGTCACTTAAAAGTGAGAGACAATAATCTTCACAACGAGAAATGAAGAAACTTTGCATCACTTTGCTTACGTTGGCCAGGTACACATGCAAACACACAAAATAGAACATGAAAGTCACAGCAGGGAACTATATTTTAAAAGTTAGCAAAACCTACACAAAAGATGGAATAGCATCGTAGGCCATAGACCTCAATGAGTATGAACATTGAAGAAGTCTTTGAGTGCTCTACCACATAATAGATTTTTAAATGTAAAATAAAGCTGTTCTTCAACTCTATAGACCGCCAACAGAAAATGTTTACACTTTACTAAGCAACCAGACAGGGTACCAACAAGACCTAGCAGAAATAAATAGAAAGTATGTAAGGGTATGTGAAGATTTCAATATTGCTCTCATTTCAGGCAGTTCTGTTCAAGGACACCTAGAGTTACTCCCCACAGTAATATTTTCTACAAGGATAGATGAACAGACCAGTAGTTTAGTCTGTAATGTGATAAACTAGGAAACAATATTATGAAATTATTGGTGCCAGGACTAACGATCATTTCAATACAATGGATGCATGTAAACAAACGTTTTTGTAGATCCAACTGCTAACATGATTGACCTTGTTTTCACTTGAATATGAGTTTATATTTACTGTATAGTCAAATAGCCTATTTTTGGCTTTCAGTTTATAATTTTTATGTAAATTAACTTTCACAGAAAATTCTAAAAGGATCAGCATGTGAACAATTTCTACAATCGTTCTTCTTATTTGTTCACCATAGAAGTGATAGATTAGCTAGTAAATCATTTTTGTAATTGAAAACATAATTAATGTTTTTTGAAACTAATTGTTAACGCTACGTAATGGATGAAATGTTATGCAGAAAAACAACAATGTCAGCTTGAACCTGAAGTTTTAATTGTTTGTTTATGCATAAGAACATATTCAGTTATAATTTAGAGTACCAGTAGGAAAACGGAATTTTCTTTTATTGCAAAACACTTTTTAATACTTTAATTACAAGTTTAATCATGTTCAAGAACTAACAATGTATGAAAAACATTTCAATTAGGGTACAAGGTTCAGCAGAAATAATTCCTGTATTTTAAATGTAAATAAAGCAACTATGTAAAATGATATCCAAAAATTTAATGTGCAGTTTGAAAGTGCAGTTTTTGCAATTTACATCAAATACAGATGTACACTAGGTTTTCTAAACATGCTCTGCTGTTGGCCCAATTATGTTCACTGATTTCCTGAATGCTCGCCATTTTGTAAAGATGGAACTTCATCTCTGTATGCTCCTTACAGAGCAGTCCAAGAGCATGACAGCAATTACATGCATACTGATCAAACACTAAGGAGGTTGAGATAAGCCCATTTCACACCACAGATGTTCTCTTGTGTTCAGACATTACAAAGTGTACCAGGTAACTTCATTTTAACAGTCAAGCTCATTCTTCTTAAATTATTGCCCCACAAGAGCATTGTAGACCTATTTGGAAATTCTGTATGTTGATTTAGCATAAATGACTGAAATGAATGCTGTATCGTGATAACAGAGAATGCATTTTTGAAGTAAGTCTCAATAATGAAACTTCATATTCTCGATTTCATACCATACTTGCAACTGACTAATCCTGACAAGGTGTTGTGAAAGTTCTCCAAGACCACCTTCTTTGCCAAGCACTACTTGGTGCAACAATGTATGTGACACAAATGGAAAATGATACTCACTCAAACTATGCAGTACATTTCTGAATGTCATTTTGCAGTGTTGTGTTATTTACATTTAAAATTTGGAAGTTACTTCTGCAACAGTTTGTATGTTGTAAATACAGCAGTGGCAGAGGACACCAAAGTGCAGTCTTAAATCAGCTTTAGCATGCATTTTGTACCAGCCTTTGTATTGTAAGCATAGTTCACTACTGTTCAAGATTTTAATACCAGTCTTTGTGAAATTTTTTATGAAGTTAGAGTTTATATTGCTAGAGAAGTTAAAGAATAAAAAAACAGCACTGAATGAAAATGCTTTTGGCTTATTTCACTTTATCACTAATATCCAGTAAGATATGTCCTACACTTTCTAAAGACAAATATTCATGCAGTCATGGGTTTCACTGTGCATTATCAACCAATGTTGTGGCTCTCAATCGTGAACATTGTAAATGTATTTCAGTAAAAATCATCCACAGTACCTTTTATAAGTTTGCACAAATATAAATGGTTGTTTGTATACTAAAGAATGGTAATATTACACTGGGTGAGTTGCACTGGGGTACCTTGTAAATTGTTATTAAACTGACATTAAAAACAGAGTTTGATACTTTGCAGCACTTTTGACAAATAAAAAAAAATTGTGAAAAAACATCAAGGATGAAATTGGACAGAACACAAATACAGAATAAAATGGGACAAGTGACTATTAACAATCCAAACTGGAATGACATCATCACACACAGCAAAAAGATAGCTACTGTTTATACTGTTTACTTTTGTTATTTTTGTATTGCATTTCGTGCAAGGACTGTAGGCCATGCAGTATTTCTTTCTTTGTAATACTGAAATGAAAGATTTACAGCAAAACAATTAAACCAGAGTCATTTGCAGACAATGAAATGGAAGGGGACTCTGAGTATGAACAAAGCTTTAGTGGCTCATCTACAAAGGAAAATGCTACACTTCAGTGTATATTACAGGGATAGAAATAATTGAGGAGTAGCTAGTAAGTACAATCAAGTAAAGAGTTGGACAGTAGAACTGATAAAACAAACAGTGAGCTGGGCAATGAGCTGGGGAGTGATGTAGATAACGCAAACTACAAAATCAAAATGTCATACAGTAAATTAAGCAATAAATTGAAGAGAACAATGTCACATTTGACACAGTTTTGGAGGCAATCAGTGAGTTAAAATCTAAACTCTAGTTAACAAAGCCAGGTAGCAAAATAAAAGGAAAATTTATTAAACTACAGTGCACTATAGAATTAGAGCAAAGGCAATTCAATGCTCGAGTTAATGAAGCTGAATCTGAAATTCAAAATATAGAATCAGATTTTACAAATGGAATTAAAAGAGAAGCAAAAATTTTTGAAACTGTTCACACTGTTATGTAAAAATAAAATCAAACTAAACGTAACCTCAAGGAGAAGCTTGAAACTTGGGAATGGAAAATAAATGAGCAGATTTCTGCAACTAATAGTAAGTTATAAAAGTTGAACAGTAGTTAGTAGTAATGTACATGTATGCAAAAGTAATGTATCACACATTAGCAGAAAACTTGTCCAATTGCAAGAAAATTTTGCTGCAAAAAGTTTTGTTAGTAACTATAGCACTATGAGGACCTATGCACCTATTAAAAGCTCCAATCTATTGATTGTGAGCAACAGTGTCATGACAATATTTTCAGTGTTACACCTTCGTTTGACAGTAATTAGTTACAGCTATATGTCACTTACATTTGATTCATCATATCCTTTTACTGAACAGTAGTCTTTTCTTACACTACTGTGGCAAAAAAGTTTGATATGAACTATTGGAGGGGAGGAGGGGGTGGGGGGGGAAAGAATAGGCAGTTTTTGGAAGTCTGCTGAAAAATTTTAGACCAAGATATTTCTGATGTTATGAACCTTAGCCAGGCTACTGTGGAGTAAATTAGTCGATTGTTCAGCTATTGTGTTGTGTTCATGTATTGGTGTCCTATCTTAAAATTATTTAGATTCTGTTTTACACTGAAGAGGCAACTGTCCTTATAGAGACTAGCCACCAACACAGTATAAGCTCTTTAAAATTATCTGATAGCCTTTTTCTTCCACTTGAAACCAATTTCTAATCCAGGGCAGGTACCCCATAAAAGAATTACGTAGGTAAGATGGAAGTGGAAAATTGCAAAATATGCGTACACTAACAGAGTTTTGCTTATGCTATTCCTCAATTTGTACAATAAATAAATCACTTGAGGCTGTTTGGGGCACAATTTTTCTGTGTGGTCCATGCAGCAAAGTTTCTGATCTATAGGGTGACTTTTTCCACTGTGTACAAACTTTAGGAATTGATCGATCAGAGGATACAGAATAAAAAAAGTCTATTGAATTTCTGTTTGGAAATGCGTGTTTTCCATGCTAGAGACCTTTATTCAATCATACATTGTTACAGAGACTTCAGTCTAATATGTGCTGTACCACATAGCCACAGTTATAGAACGAAGGGCGGTCAAAAAGTTTCTAGCCCTAGATAGTTACCGTAATGTCTCATGCAAACACCACCACCTACTTTTATGGTTACCCTTTGTGGGTATGCAAGTCAAATGTCGTGGCTCCAGCTTCATTGGTTTGGCCACTAGTATGCGTTGTATACTGTAGTATAAGCAAAATGTCGAATATCAACAGAATCAAGAACTACGCCATGATTGAATATCTTCGTTTGAAGGGGATGATGCCCAAGTAAACTGCAGAGGACATGTAGGATAGACTTAAGGACAGTGCTCCATCTTATGCAACAGTGGAAACTGAATATCTGAGTTGAAATGTGGAAGAATGAGTGAGGAGATGTACCAAGGTGCGAAAGGGTGTCACCATTATTACTGATAGAAACAGTAACTGCAATTCACAATACAATTTTGCATGATCATCAAACAATGTTGCAGCACATTGAAAACACATTTGGAATCTCCCATGGGCATGCTCATGAGATTGTTGTGGATATTTTTGGAATGCAGAAAGTTTCATCTCTGTGGTTCCCTAAACACTTGAAAGCACATCAGAGACAGGAGTTTGTGCAGTGTTGTGAAAAATTGTTTGCTAATTTGAAGCAGATGAAGTTGGCTTTCTTCCAAGTTATCTGTCAGCGGTCAAAATATGGATTCACCATTTTGACCCTAAGACAAAACAACGGTCACAACAATGGAAACATCCTTCATCCGCCACCCCAAAAAAATTCCAGGTGCAAAAATCAGCCAGTAAGGTAATGGCATCAGAATGCAGAAGGGCAATTATGGTTCATTACTTGAAAAAGGGTGTAACTATCAATGCATCATACTACTGCACCCTTCTGCACCATTTGAGGGAAGAGATAAGGGAAAAAAGACTTATAAAATTGGCACACGAAGTTCTTTGGCATCAGGATAATGTACTAGTGCACAAAGCCCTTGCAACACTGGAAACTCTGAGTGACTGCACGTTCTGCTCTATTCTTCAGATTTGGCTCCATGAGATATTTTTCTTTTCCCAAACCTAAAAAAAGACCTCAAAGGATGACAATTTGACAATGATGATGCAGTGATTGATGCTGTGAATGCTTGGTTGGACTCAAATGAAAGACCTTATATTTGAATGGTTTGCAGAAGTTATCATAGTGTGCTTGTAAGTGTATTAGTGTACATGGGTATTATATTGAAAAATAAATTAGTATTATGAAATTTCTGTCATTCTTCATTTGTTAGGCTAGAAACTTTTCGGCCCCTTCTAGTATGTGTTGAAAATGGTTTCTATATGCCTCAATGCATGCATCTATGCATCTTAGCATGCCCTGTTTCACATGGTCACATCAGCCAGGATGAACCCAAACAGTTTCAAAGGCAGCATAAATGTGCTATCCCAGTGTCTTCGCATCTTGAATGGATTCTGCATACATGATACTTTTGAGATCACCCCATAGTCACAAATTACATGAGTTGAGATCTGGTAAATGAGCAGGCCATGCAACTGGACCTCCTCATCCGATCCATCAACCAGGGAAGACATGCTTGAGATATGCCTGGATGCCAACAGTGAAGTGAAGTGGGCTGGAGCACCATCATGCAGCAGCCACATAACCCTTTGAATCATCAGTGGCACTTCTTCCAGTAGGGGAGGCAAGGTCACCCACAAGAAATGCTGATAGTTCTGACCTGTTAGGCGACATGGGAAGAAGACTGGCTCAAAAACATGGTTGCCAATTGTCCTGGCCCACACATTCCAGCTGCACTAATGTCAATGATTCACTGTCACCATACCATGGGGTTCAACATACTATCCCATGGATGACTGTTATGGATATTGAAGATACCATTCATCCTAAAGGTGGCCTCATCTGTGAATAGGATGAATGACCCAAATCCCGGAATTGTGGTTGCCTGGTGAAGAAACCAGTGACAGAACTGCTCCTGATGTGGAAAGTCTGTTGCTAGTAACCCATGCACATGCTGTAGCTGATAAGGGTAGCAACAGTTGTCTTGGAGAATGTTCCACATGGTCATCTGGCTTACCCTGCACTGTCAGGCCGACTGCCTGGTACTGACATGGCAGTTGCCCTCCACAGTGTTAATCGCATTTTCCTCCAAGACTGGTGTCTGAAGATTTTGGATACATCCTTCATGATTTCCTGCTTCCTGAAACGACCCTGTCTCAGACAAAAGGTGAAACATTGAATGCTGTGGTTGTTGTCAGTGGGTTAGGTCTGATACGAACTTGCTGCCTACCACCCGCTGGCGTTTGCTTTTCTATGTTGGCATGCTCTCAATTCAAATACGAAACCATTGTGTATTTTACTTTTATTTTATTTTATATATCCATCTGTTGAGAATAAATATTGTATGGATGTTGTCAAGGGTACATGTAAGCCATTTCAAAGAAATGGGACACAAACAATATATACGTAAAAAAGTACAAAACAAAATAATACAGTGAAGTTAATGATAATACAGTGAAATTAATATAGCCTATATACATCCCTGCGTGTTATTTTAAATGCATAGTCTGTTTTTCATAAGGCTTTAATTTTGTCCTCCCTAAATGGCAAGTCCTTAAATACACAACAGTGCTTAACTATATATTTACATCACACAACAGCTGTCCTTTAAGTATGCAAATGTAATGAATGATTAGGTAATGGATGATTAGGTACAGATAGAGTATTTTCCATTTTGCCTTTATAAATATCATCAGAAAAAATTTATTGACCTACATAGTCATTTACAGAATAAAAACATTGTTCTACTAGAAAATTTTTTAAATTCTGTTTTAAATTTGTTATCATCTTCTAACTGCCTGATGTTGACTGGCAGTGCGTAGTACAGTTTTGCACCGATATGGCTCACATGCCTTTGTGTATTTATTCTTTTTGTTCACTGAGTATGGAGTGCTGCGCTATTACGGGTATTGTAGTTATGAAAGTCGGCATTTGTCCGAAAATCTGCAATGTAGGTCCCGACATACAATACACATTTGTATATGTATAATGATGGTATAGTAAGTATTTTAAGATTTTTGGATATGGGTTTGCAGTGTGTCTGTGGATGACTGTGAGTTATTATTCAGATGGCCCTCTTCCACAACAAAAAAAGTTTGTTTTAGAGGCCCTGTTGTGGAACCCAAAAATATTATTCCGTATGTGGCAAGAGATTGAAAATAGCTGAAATATTGCAATAATTCTGAGGGCAAAACAGGCTGAATTAAGTTTCTGTGCAAGTTTTATTACATGGTCATTAAAATTTAAGTTCTCGTGCAAATGAATCCCCAGCAATTTTGTAGATGTCACTCTGTCTAAGGCTTTGTCACCCCACACCAGATCGAGATTTACATTTTGACATCTTTTCCCAAACTGCATATAATTTGTTTTATTTACATTCAATGTCAACCTGTTTGCATTGAACCAAGAGTGGATGTAATTTAGTACTTTATCAGCAGTTGTTGGTAGCAATTGCTTTGGTGCACTTATTATCACACTAGTATCATCTGCAAATATTATTGCTTTGGCTGCATCATCTGAGGTGTGAAAATCATTTATATAGACAAGAGACAATATGGGCCCTAGGATGCTGCCTTGTGGTACTCCTATTTATACATTTTTTGCCTCTGATACTGAATTTATTTTGTGGTTGGAGTAATTTGATGTCAGTCCTACAACCTGTGTTCTGTTTTTTAGGTATGACTCAAACCATTTTTTTCCTATCCCATGTATACCCAATGCTTCCAATTTTTCTAAAAGAATGTCCTGGTTCACAGTGTCAAAAGCTTTGGAGAGGTCTAAATTTACTCCTACTACACTATAACCTTTTTCTAGATTTTTGATTATTAGTCCAGTGTAGCACATTACTGCTGTTTCGGTATTTTTATGTACTTGGAAGCCATGCTGATTTCTGTTTAGTAAATTATGGTCATTTAGATATTTGTTGATTTGGTGCTTCATCAGTTTTTATAATATTTTTGAAAATGCTCGGAGGAGAGATATTGGCTGATAGTTTTTTACCTCATACTTGTCACCGTTTTTAAATAATGGCTTCACTTTTGAAATTTTCAGCCTTTCTGGAAAAGCTCCTTCACTGAATGATAAATTGGCTATGTGTGCAAAGGGCTTCGCAATTTGAGGTGCTGTCCTTGTTATGATTGACACAGGCACCTCATCTATGCCAGCCGACATTTTGGGTTTCAGGCTTTGTATCGCTTTCAACACTTCACCCTCATTTGTTGCCTCTACCCTCATCCTACAAGCTGTTTTTGGATATTCAGGTTTTTCTTTGTTTGTAAATTTTAAGCTTAATGAAGTTGTTGCATTTATGAAATAGTTGTTAATATAATTTGGCAAATCTTGTTTATTAATATTGACATTTTTAAAATTTTTGAAGCTAATGTCCTGGTTTTCACAACTCTTCCCCGTTTCAGTCTTCACAATACCCCATATGGCTTCTGATTTGTTTTCAGACTGTCTTATAAAATTATCATTACTCATGAATTTCGCTTTAGCAATTACTTTTCTATATACCCTCTTGTAGTTCCTGACATATTCCATGAATTGTGGATCTGTGGATGTTTTCATTTTAGAAATTAGTCTCTTTAGAGTTCCACAGGAAGTTTTGATGCCAGCTTTGATCCAAGAACTTGGTTTTTTATTGCCATGTGACCTGATTTTAGACAGCTTTTTTGGAAAACACATTTCAAAATATCCCATGGAAATGGAAGAAAATGTGTTATATGCATCATTTGTATTTATTAGGGATAGTACTTCTGCCCAAACCTCATTAGTTAGCACATTTATGAATTCTACACAGTTTTCTGTCAGATCCATGTTTGTAACTCATGGTGTGGATTTCTATGAAGTTCTTCCAGACAGCACAAACGGATGCAAATTTATCAGTCTGTAAATATGCAGAGTGTGTGCACTTCTTGTTGAGCCTCAGCAATCTCATAATTTCACAGAATCTATTTCTCCTCTGTTTCCACACAAAATGCTAGGCCCCAATAGTCTGACCAAAAGTTGTGGAGGTCTGTACTTCTAGACCAACAAATGTGAATGTGACAAGCAGTTCATACATGTTCATCACTTACATTTCTTTTTGCATGTGGTATAGGTCTGGGGGATTCTCTCAAAATGTTATGACTAGGAAGATATCCACTTCGTGAATTAGGCATTACTTCTATCTGGACTGTGCTATCAGGAGCAACTTATTTATGAGTTACATCAGACAGTGAATTAACTCTGAAAGTAGCTTGTTTTCTCCTGAATAACATTTCTGATACATTGTGACCTTCACCTCATGAACATTTTTAGACACTGAATCTTGCAACAGAATGACAAACAAAAGTATGTTGTACAGTGACCACTGTTGTTAGCTTATACTACAATATACAAACGAAAGTTAATACTGCATTAGAAAATAACATAGCTGAAGCTTGGGAGTACATGAAATAAACACAATGCATACCAATAAACAAAATTAAAGTATTATCTTAAAGAGGTCAATATGACCACTCCAGGCATTAAAGGTGAAACCTGAAAAATATCATAGTAAGTTGCACGAAATGAATTTTTTTTTATTATAATATAAGCACTTTCTGAATGAATACAACACGGAAAAGGAAATGTTGTTCCTATCTCTGTGGAAAATAACTGCCACTTAAAAACAAACCTAGGTCATTTTCACTCCTCTGGGCATTCTAGCGTTAAAAGAGGATTATGGGAGAAAGGGGCAGTAGTGATCAGTTTATGGACCTGATGATTCTATGGAGCAATTCTTAAAATATGTTGACAAGTTAGACAGAACATTAGAGAAAAATGAGAGCCAAAATTTTAATCAGTATGGTTTTGGTGGTTATCAGCATGGGAGATGGCATAAAAATTACAATGGACAAAATTATGGGAGAAGGTTACAGGGAATTACAGAAAGAAATCTCTGTGAACTGGAAATGGAAGGGATTTCAGTGGATGAGAGGAATAGAAATGAAAACAGAGAATTTGAAAATAGAGGTAGAACATGGGAGGGGAATAACAGACCACAAGGTAGCAGAAGATGCGAATATAGGTTAAAGATACAGGAAACTGGGGGCCATTCTAGTGGGAGCCTGTCAGTTTCAGATGAGAAATATAAATCTAAATTGGTCTGATAATTGCAGGAAAACATTTCAATGCAGGAAAAGATATCAATGCAGAAGAAATTCACAATCCTATAGGCAGAATGACAGGGGAGCATACCAGTTGAATTAACTGCATTTTATTGGAAATTTTGCAAAGCAATGAGTATTGTAGATCAGACCCGAAGTCTTGGCAGAGGTGTGTGACTATAATAATGGTAACTATGAAAGTGAATTTAAAAATGCTAGTAAGTCACATAAGTAATATGGCTCCAGATGGTACAGAATCCTTTGTTGCACCCACGATGTGCTTCAACCACAGTGCATCATCAGATGATCTGGTAACAAATAATAAAGCGAAGTGCAAATAATGATACCAAACAATACAGCTCTACCCAGTAAATGAGTTTATATAAATCTCAAATGAAATTAACTGTGAACAAGTTTGAATAACATAAGCACATACCATCTAAGATAAATATATACATTGGTAAGTGCACTGAATAATCCCCACACAAGTGTAAAGTGAGGGAATATGGTATAGTTGTAGGTAAACAACTAGAATTCTCTCATATACAGATTTATTCACACTTAGCGTCTACACAGATACAAGTCCGGTGGCTAACTGCCATTAGTGTCCAACATTCTCTCCAAAGCCCTCTCCTCGAAGATAGAACACTTACGCACAGAACAACTATCGATTTTTATGGCGCTCTACGCCACAAAAGCAAAACATGTGCTGTCGTATACAAGAAGAAGCTCTGACCAATCACTGACTACAGTTACAGGATCAAGGCACTGGTAACAAAACCTTAATGTAAGCTCATAGCACTAGAGGGCAGCACTTCTGATAATGTGTACAAAAGAATGTTAATATAAAATAACAAAAGCTCAGTCAGCACTAATGAGCAATATGGTAAAATGTAAAAACAGTATAACAGTATAAGACATTCCTTTTATAACAACATCATATTGAACCACATTCGGTGTAATTTGTTCATAACTTCAGCACAGGGCATCACAACTGACACAAAGTTAATATTACTGTGGGCAAACTGGAATGTAGTTTCAAATTAGATTTTATGAACATTGATACATAAGTAGTGGAACTGCATTGGGATATTTAAAAGAGAATCAATATCATCTTAAAAACACTGAAGACACGCCCATTTTGAATTTTGGTAAGAAACGTGTAGACCTGGACATTTCATAAAAAAATTTAAATATATGTGAGTAATCAGGTAGACACAGAACATATAATAAATGAGTAGATTTCAAGAAGTTGTAGGTGGTTCTTTGATTTTTTTTCAATGATTTACTTGTGGGGTAGGAAAAAACAATAGGAGTCCCTATCCGACTGTTCTCTATTCTAACTTTTTCTATTTTTTATGAAATTCTTAATGATGACATGTAATTTTATTAGCAAAGTGTTTACCTTAAGCCATATTAGAAATGCAAAGATGACATGTAACAATATGTTTGTTTTACAAAACCTACACTATTGCACTGTGCTTTACTGTTGATTTCCTTGTGCAGTTGTGCTGGTAAAAATTAAATAATTATTTTATTTAATTCCGTTTCACTGAAAAATTATTATTTTAATCAACTTTGTATTGGACGTGATACCCGCTACTGAAGTTATGGACAAATCATACCAAATGTGGTTCTATGAGATGTTGTTGTAAAACGAATGTTTTGTACTATTATACTGCTTCTACAACTAACCTTCTTGCACATTAGTGTTGACTGAGCCTTTATTATTTTACATTAACATTTCTATTTTACATATCATCAGAAGCACTGCACGCTAGTGACACAAGCTTGCATTGCGTCTCTGTTAGCATTGCCTTGACCCTGTAACTGAAGTTAATGATTGTTTAGGGCTACTTCATGAGAGTATATGTTTTGCTTGACATTTGTACATACACTGTTCAATGTCCTTGTCAAAACATATAAGGTCTTAGATGGTATGCACTTATGTTCTTCAAAATTGTGCACAATTAATTTTTATTTATTTATTTACTTATTTATTTATTATTTGTCCCGTAGATCAAATCAGTACAATGGCTTGTACAACTGATATGGGATAAGTCAATACAAATATACAGGTTACAGGAGTCTAAAATAGTAAACAAGAGTATAGAAGAAAGATTATTTTACATTACCTACCAAATTGCGTTACTTAAAGTTACAGCTTTACAGAGAATTGTTACATGATGTGACAAGACTGACTTAACAACATTCAGCTTTGATACATTATCATGCACTAAGACAATTTTGATTCCAAATATTTCTGGATGGTATAAAAGCATTTTTTTATTAAAAGAGATTTCACTGCCTGTTTGAATTTATTTATTTCTTGGATTTCTTGTATAAAAGTTGGAAGATGATTATATAATTTTATTCCCATGCACTTGACACCATCACTGTACAGTTTTGTTGAGTGGGGAAGTATTCTTAGAGAGGTTTTTGATCTTGTGTCATAATCGTGGTAGTCCATATTTTTGCTAATTTTGTTGATACTTTTTTTGGTAAAGAATAATAATTCTAGTATATATTGGCATGGGAGGGGCAAAATATTTAGTTTCTTAAATAATGGTTTACTAGTGTCTCTCTGTTTTTTGAACATAATTGTTCTGACTATCTTCTTTTGCAGTTTGAATATCTTAATTGATTCAGAATTTTGGCCCCAGAAGATGATTCCGTAGTTAAGTACAGAGTGAAAGAGTGCATGGTACATTGTGGTTAGGGTACTTGTGTTAGTGACGTTCCTTATTGATCTAATCATGAAGCATACTCTACTAAGTTTTGTGCTGGTAACGTCAATGTGCCTTTTCCATGTGAGCGTATCAGTAATAGTGACCCCCAAAAATTTTATTTCATTTAAAAGTTTAACATTATTTTTTTCCAGTGATATAGTTGGTAGTAATGGATTTCTGTTTTGGGCAGTGTGAAAGGTTATTCCAATTGTCTTTTTTGCATTAATCAGCAGCCTGTTACTTTGAAGCCATTGACTTATTTGATCTGTGGTTCTGTCTATATTAGATTGGAGAATTTGTTCGGGTGCAGATATGAGTATAGAGGTGTCATCAGCAAATAAAAGGGTTTTTGTGTTTGGTAGGCTGTGAGGAAGGTCATTTATGTAAAGTAAGAACAGCAAAGGGCCCAGGACGGAGCCTTGGGGAACGCCTTGCTTTATGGTACGTATGGAGGAGTGTACAGTGCTAGCTGTACCTGAGAGCTTAGTTTCATTTAATTCGACATACTGCTGTCTATCTTCCAGATAGCTTTTAAACCAGTCATAGGCATTTCCTCTTATTCCATAGGAATGCATCTTTTGCAGAAGTATACTATGATTAACCATGTCGAATGCCTTTGTTAGATCTAGGAAGATACCTATGGCTGGGAGTTTTTTGTCCACAAGCTCCAGTGCATGATCTAGAAATTCTTGTATTGTATCTGTTGTAGCTTTCTTACTTTGGAAGCCGAACTGAGCAGGTGACAGGATATTTTCTTTGTCTAGAAAGGACATGATTCTGGTGGCCATTATATATTCAAATACTTTACTAAAAGTTGAAAGTAGTGCAATGGGTCGATAATTACTGGGATCCTCTTTGCTTCCTTTTTTGTGGACAGGTATAATTTTTGCAATTTTGAGCATACCAGGAAATGTACCATTCAGGAATGAGAAGTTTATTATGTGAGCTAGGGGTTTACTGATAAAGTTACTGCAATTATGAAGGAGGAAGCATGGGATTTGATCTTGTCCAGCAGACGATTTTTTTTTAATTTTGCTATGAAGTGCCTTTTCAATTTCAATTTCAGATGTAGGCCTTAAAAATAGAGTATCAGAGCATAAGTTTGGTTCTAGTTGTAAGGGACAGCTATTTTTCAGATGGTTAGCCAGGTTTTCTACTGTTTCTGTAAAGTAGTTATTGAATTCCTCTGCTGTTTCTTTTCCACTAGAGACTAATTTTCCATTTATTTTTAAGCTGATATCACTTTGTAGCTGTTTTCCTCTATTAGTATTCATATTAATAAGTTGCCACATGCTTTTGCTCTTATTTGATGACAATTTGAGGTAGTTATCATTCTGTAGCTTTTTGGCTGCATTTACTACATTCTTTAGTATCTTTTTATATAGAGTAAAGTATGACTTAAATGCTTCACTACTGCCTAGTTTGGATTTGCTCATGTAAAAAAGTTCTCTTTTTCTTTGTGATGATCTAATGATTCCTGGGGTGATCCAGCTGGAGAGTTTTCTATCTTTGGTGATACATTTTGTTTGTAAGGGAAAGTGGCAATTGAAATAATAACAGAAAATATCCAAGAATGCTTCATATTTGCTGTCTACTGTTTCATTTGAGATTTATACATCCTCATTTATTTGATAAAGGTGTATTGTATGATGTCATTATTTGCACTTCTCTTTATTATTTGTCACCAGATCATCTGATAATGGACTATGGCTGAAACAAATATATGGGCACATTAAAGGATTCAGTAACATCTAGATCTGCATTACTTATGTGACATACAAACATTTTTAAATTCACTTTCATAGCAACGAACATTACTGTATGTGATGACAGAAAACCTAGTAGTGAACAGGTATAGCTGGATGCAGAAGTGCTCACAAATTTATATAAATCAGTAAATGGAATTCTGCAAGAGGAAAAAGTGTCAGATACTAATTTTGATGAGTAATGAGTTAGTGGAAGTTAAGAGTTATCTTTTCATTTGTTATTTTAATACTGATTAGTCCAGTAATTATATGCTGGTTGCTGAAGAGGTCATTTCATCTGATTATAAGAGTAAAGATGAAGCTACTAATGAAAAAGTTAAGTGTGTATTAACAAGACTTAGTTCATTCACTTTCTCACAACACATAAAAATAACTGGAATATGTTGAAATAAAATGTGGTGACAAGAATATTTTGAGAGTTGAGTCTTCCAGGTTCCTAGGATTACATATTATTTGCAACCTAAACTGGAAAGTTCACATCTTTGACCTCCATAAAAAAACTAAATTCTGCAGCATTTGCCATTCACTAGATTTCATCTATATTTGACTTTGAAACAATCAATACTGCAAACATTAGATATTTCCATTCATTTATAACATATAGCATCATATTCTGGTGAAACCAGTCACAAACAACAGAAGAGTGTCTTCAGACTTAGGAGTAGAGTCAACCCTAGATATCGGTGTAGAAATTTGTTCATGGTCATGATACAAGAAGCAAACATGAGCCTCACAAAGATATAAAAAATATCAGCATGCCACAGAAGGGAGTTCATTGTTACAGCATAAAAGTAACAATAAACTTGATAATGGAAGAAAGGAAAACTTTGTACAGTTCAGCCACCTTGCTTATGCACTTTTACATGATAATTTTTTCTGTCTTGATCACATTTTATTAATGATTATGTGGTTTAGCTCTGTCCAGCCATTCTGGCAGGCTACACATTAGGGATCAGAAACCAATTCCATGAATTCACTTCAAACTCACC
Source organism: Schistocerca americana (assembly GCF_021461395.2). Lineage (NCBI taxonomy): Eukaryota > Metazoa > Arthropoda > Insecta > Orthoptera > Acrididae > Schistocerca > Schistocerca americana. The sequence goes on along the minus strand of NC_060121.1, from coordinate 317,805,235 downwards.
TGTGGGTCCTACGATGTCATTTCGAAATTCATGGTCTTCATATGCTCAGAGACTCCACTCAAATGTCTAGGCATTGTCTGTTTTTAACCATAAGCATGTCACTTGAGTCTTGTTGGGGTAAAACTGCACTCTACAAGAATAGAAAGCATAGTGGTTACATGAGTACAACTGGTGACTTGCTGCTATGCACACAATGGTTGGGCATGACGATTATCAATACATATTATGTATAGACTGAAGTCCTCCACCTTTTTCTTTTCTACTGTATGTGAGGAATGACATCAGCACATTAGAATCTACTGTAGGGCTTTCAATATGGTTTCACTAACAGACTGATTCATGAGGAAGATTTGTCTATTTAATTTATTACCGCTAAGCCATCTGGTCATAGATCCGTATGTGAATCTGGGTGAGTTTTAGTTATTTACCAATAATGATTGATTAGCAGGTGTGTGTGTATGTGTGTGTGTGTGTGCGCATGTGTGTGTGTGTGTGTGTGTGTGTGTGTGTGTGTGTGTGTGTGTGAGAGAGAGAGAGAGAGAGAGAGAGAGAGAGAGAGAGAGAGAGAATCTTTTCTGAAGATGGTTGTACATTTATTTTAATGTATGCTCTCTGTTTAGAGAAAGTCTAACAATTATATTGACATGCGCACACTTTCAAAAAGTTATCAATTCTATGATGACAGTACAAAAATGCTTGACTATTAGTATATACTAGTAGTCTCATTCCAGTAATATTGCACATAGAATTACATCTTGCACAATTGTAGAGACTTCATTTAAATGTATGTTCCTAGCTGCATTTGCCAAAAATCAACCCAATGTCACTTAATGATGCTTACAAATACTGCAACAACTCTTTATCGCTTGTTATCAAAGTCTGAAGAAATTCCTGAGAGATGGTGGTCTGCCACCTAATCATTTCTAGGAGATCATTTGAAAAGATCATTAAATCTAAGTACATTATATCAAGTAACCTAAGCCAGAAGTAATAGCAGATCGTTAACTGTGAACTAATAAAATGTCATCCATAACATTAGGGTCAAGACGACTTATTATCTTAGCTGCAAGTGTCAGAGAAGCCACTGTCTTTTCATGTTATTTCCACCATTCAACAATATCAGTTTCCATCTCTGCATCCTTCTCAGTAGCAGTGATTGAGAGGCACAACAATGCTTGGTGATGTTTGTCTGCACAGTCCAGACTTCTCACATACCTCTGGAATTTCAGTGCCTACAGCTGTTCCTCTTGAAATTATGTACTTTCATGTGATCCATGAGTAACTAGAAAGAATGGAATCATAATTTGCAGCAACATCCACTCATAATGATGTTTCACAGTCATAGAATAATAGGCATGTATAGTTGTTCAGTTAACTGAAATGTTTACATACATAGCACCAACCTGTTTGAAAATATTTCCTCTGTCTGCAGCACTCAGCATCAAAAGATCACATTATGGAGAATTTGTCATGCTTGGCTATTCGCACGTCTGGGGTCTGGACAGCAGACATGAAGCAAGTACGTGGCTGACCAGAGTTGTATGAGGCCAGACGTGAGCAGCTCGGTCCTCCCTACAGCAACTGAGCTTAACTGGTCAAACATAGAGTACTGCAACACTCTACTGTTGAAGCCCTCTGTGATTGTGAGTAGTTGTGGGGATGAATGATCATCTGTATCTCAAGAACTGTGAGATTGGCATCTATTTGTTTCCCCACAACTTTTCCCCATTTTCCTCAAAAAAATGAGATAATGTGAGGTTTTTAATATATGACAAGAACATCAAGTTTCTCAACTGCTGTTATGTTTGTAATGATCCTTGTTTCATCTTTATCATTCCTGTTTATAATGTGTGGACTATCTTTGAGTTGTTCCTTTTACCCGTGTGTGCAATGTAATATATTTGTGTGAATAGAAGTATTATGAACCATATAATTGTTACTTATATTTATGACCACAAACAACATTTGCTAACAGATTATGAGCCCAGGACAGTTAATCTGTGCAGCGAGCTATGTATATCATGCTGGTGGGAATATAAACAACTGAAAAAACACATTAGGTTATGTGACTGCATTGTGAGTGGTACTTGTCATGGTTTGTGTCTCATAAAATTCATCAGTGTTTGTACTCTCATTTTCGGAAGAAATGAGTTATGTAATTTAGTTCCTGTGAATCCAGGTTTGTGAAAATAGCTTCAAAATTAATGTAAATTTTGGTGAATACTGCTAATCCAGTGAAAAACAAGGATGATTACAGCACATCGAAGTTTCAAATAAGCTCATTCTAATGCATGAATAATTATGGGACTAGGCCATATGTTAAAATGCTGCTTTGAATGGAGAGCATAGACCCTTATCCTTTTTCATGTGGGCAGATTTCTATACACACATGTGGAAAACACAAAGGCAAAGGAAGCCTGGTGCACTCTGGAAAACTTCGTTGCTGGTAAGAGTAAAATTAGATGGATGAATCTTTGGGATGCTCTGTTAGACACTAAACTGTCCAACTTTGAAGGAAATGTTCAGAATTATGTAAGTCATATGCTGCATGTGGCCAACAAGCAGCAGCGCATCGGAAAACCAGTTGATGATGGACTGACTGCACTCATTATGCTAAAAGGTTTATGAAAAGTTTGCCTTTTTGGAGGGGCACAGAATCAAATACAATGGATGAAGCTCCCTCATCAGAAAAAAATCCGACCAGAGCTGCTAAATGGAAGAGTGCAAGAAAACTTCAAACGGGATAAAGGTCACAGTATTAGTGTTTTATTCACAAAGCATTGTTGTAAATTACAACAGGATTTCTCCAAGACAAACAATGAAAGAAGAAAACAAAATGTTTCAGTTGCTGGAAGCATGGTCACTAAATGTCTGACTGTCCCAAGAAGCAGGAATCATCAAAGATGGAGTCGAAGGTAGCAGACAAGTCATTATTTTGTACAATTTTGTGTGTTGGATTCCAACCAGAGTGGATAACTGCTGGGGCATCATCACACATGACTTCAAGAAAAGAATGGCCTCAGAATTTGCAAACAAAACTGCAAACAAAAAATTGTTAAGTGTGCTGATAATGATGAATTAATCAAAGAAGGGAAATAAGACATTTTTGTCAGTTCACCAGGTACATCTTTGATTAGGAATTTATTCTTGCCCCTGGTGTACCCAATAATTTCTTGTTGGTTTCTGCTGGTTAAGAAAGGCTTAAGTGTTGTTTTTGACAAAGATGGATGCTTAAAAAGAATGATCTACTTTGTTCTGAATAAGACTCAAATGGCATATATAAACTACAAACTTCTTACAATTAAATTTTTCCCAAGACATTAAGTCTCATCTTTATCTACAATAATGATGGAAGCTGAAGAAATGAATTAAAATTTGTGCAAAGACCTGGACTCGAACCCAAGTCTTCTGTATTACTAGGCAGAAATACTGAGCATTACACCACTGCAGCACTATCAGCAACAGTCCTGCATGAACTACCCATGTTGAATGCCCTCTCCAACACAAACTTCAATTCATATCTTCAGCTTATTTTCCCGCTAAATTGTCGCTATTGTTAGGGGTCTCCAGCATTGGAATAGCACCCCAGCATTGGACATACCACAGGACCTCCCCATTCTGTCCAACCCTGGGCTGCTATTACAATTCTGGGGAGCTCTGGCAATAGTGACAATTTAGGGGGGAAAATAAGCTGAAGATATGAATTGAAGTTTGTGCTGAGGAGGGCCTCCAAACTTGGATAGTTCGTGCAACAATGTATAGCATACTGCTGTGGTGGTGTAATGGTCAGCATTTCTGTCTAGCAAAGAAGAAAACATGGGTTTGAGTCCCACCTGTGGCACAAATTTTAATTCATTTCGTCAGCTTCCATCATCATCGTAGATAAAGATGAGACTTTAATTTCGTAGGGAAAATTTAATTGTAAGATCTATACAATCACCTGTACCATAGAAATTCCCCATTAGATCCAACACTGGGGTGCTATTCCGATGCTGGAGAGCCTTGGCAATATTGAAAATTTAGGAGGAAAATAAGCTAAAGATATGAAATGAACATTGTTTGGAGGAGGGCATTTGACTTGAGTCATTCGTGCAACATTGATGACCACAGAGTTTCTGCATTGTAAGCAAGAAGGCCCGTGTTTGAGTCCCAACCTTGGCACAATTTTTATTTCATTTCTTCAACTTCCATCATTATCATAAACTAAAATGTGTTGGGCCTGTGTTATTAGATAAACTTGATCTAGCTGTGAGAAATTTTAATGATATTGAAGTTATGGCCCCATAGACATCGTCATCTTGGAGCTGTCACTGAGCTTAAGCTACAATATTTACCCAAGTATAAGATGACCTTTTAAGACTGGAGGCTCCTTGTGAAAAATTTATTTTTTAAAATATTCTGACTAATTGAAATTACAAATTTTTACTGATGTAAGGTATCTGCCTAAAAATTTAACAATATATCTATTCTAACTGTATGCCATTTATTCATTGTCTACCTTCTGACAAGACCTCGAGAAATAAAATAAACAAAAAGAAATTGTTTACATTATCTTCACTGCCTTTTTTGTTTATGGTCATCTGTGATATCAATATTTTTAATCATCATCCACATCCTCCCAACAGAACAGCTGTGAAATTTATATCTTTGTTGTCACAAATATCTGGCTATTTCTTCCAACATTTTGAAATTATGGTTATGGCGACCTAACTACACTGCTAATTTTTCTGAATACACAGTGGATTTCACTACTGTATTGATGTTAAAAAGTTACAATGTCCCTTGCTTACAAGCACATTGTCTGCCCTCCCTCTCTCGTTGGCTGTGTAGAACCAGCAGCTGACATACTCACTGCTACTCCCATCATACCTCACGGTGAGTGTCGACAACATTGACTGCATGAAATATGGAAGTACATCAATGGACCCAATCCAGAAATTTAGTATCTCCTGCAGAAATGTGTGTTATTGTTGACTATTTGTCAAAAAGTTTCAAGTCAATTCAATTCCAAGTACAAATGGATTCAGGCAAACTGAAGCCAAAGTATGCAATATACACTCATGCTCATAAATTAAGGATAATGCTGATACATGGTGAAATAATGCTCTGGTGGGTGGTTCGCAGCTTTAAATCACTTTGGGGTATGCCATGCAGTGGATTTGACTTGCAGTTGTCACACGGTGGCTCTGGCAGCAGTCCATATATGCAGAGGTGCGTTGGTGCATGTCAGAGAACAGTGCAGCGAGTAAGTGTGCAGACATTTTCAGATGTGCTAATGGTGACTGTGTGTTGAAATTGGCTCACAGAACACATATTGATCACGTTATGAGGGGTAGAATACTAGAGTGACTGGAGGCTGGTCAAACACAGTAGGTCGTAGCAAAGGCCCTCCGTGTGCCACAAAGTGTGATCTCAAGATTACGGCAAGGATTCCAGTAGACAGGAAACGTGTCGAGGTGCTACAGTATGGGACATCCACAGTGTACAACACCACAAGAAGACCAATGTTTCACCATCAGTGCCCACAGATGGCCACAGGGTACTGCATGTAGCCTTACTCGGTACCTTACCACAGCCACTGGAACATTTGACTGAACAGACAGGGTTTATTCACCTGGAGACCTTTCCCACGCCCGGGTTCCCGGGTTCGATTCCCGGCGGGGTCAGGGATTTTCTCTGCCTCGTGATGGCTGGGTGTTGTGTGCTGTCCTTCGGTTAGTTAGGTTTAAGTAGTTCTAAGTTCTAGGGGACTGATGACCATAGATGTTAAGTCCCATAGTGCTCAGAGCCATTTGAACCATTTTTGAACCTGGAGACCTGCAAGGTGCATTCCACTGACCCCTGGTCACAGGAGAGCCTATAAAGCCTGGTATCAAGAACACAGTACATGGTCATTGGAACAGTGGTTCCAGGTTATGTTCAAGAACGAGTCCAGGTATAGTCTGAACTGTATCGAACATTTTGGCATATCAGAAAATCTTGAGCCTATTCGAACAAAAGCATTGTTGCTAAGCCCTACTATTCAGAATTCTACAGAATGAATTTGTATGAAACCCCAGTAACCAATGCTTCATTTGTAAATGTAAGATGACCCAAGTATTAGTCTATTAAACAATGTAAAAACATTGACCTCAACAGCAATACTTTAATCTGCAAATATGACAATCTCGCATTTTTCAAGTAATGAATTTCAGGAAAAAACCTTGTCATATAATCAGATTAATATGGTATGTCTGCAGAGTGGAGGCATGAAGTTGGTGTGTCATGACTCTGGACCTGTTGACATGAGTAAATCACGCGTACCTTATAAGATTTCTACATTTCGGTTTGCAAAAGTTGAAGGACAACGTGCAACTTTGTTGCCTGATTGATGCATATTGATTTATGCAGCCCCATGGAGCAAACATCACGTGGAATGGACAAGTATGAGTAGGTACTTGTGGATGATTATTCCAGAAGGACACTAAGTTATTTTCTCAACAGTGAATGTCAAACAATTTATTGTTTCCTTCAGTTTAAAACTTGAGCACAAAATGAGGTTGGTGTAAAAATCAAAGCTCTCAGATCAGACAATGGCAGTGAATTTGCAAACTCCCAGTGCTGTAACTACCAATGTTGTGTGTGTGCTGCTTCACAGTTCATGTGTGAGAGTTTGTGCTTGATTTGGCCTCAGTTGTTTGAAGTTTCACAGGCTGCAGGTAGTCAGATAAAAGCCTGGTCCAAAGTTTCAGAAATCAGATCCTCTCGCCCCTTCCAGCCTTCAGTCAGTTCACAAGGGAATGTAAACACTATTGCAGCAGTCTAATAGACACCTCAGCACTGCATAGCTAATTGTTGTTCATGACAACAACAGTCCATGTCACAATGGCAACAGCCTCATGCTCTGCAGCCTTCACACTTCATTCAAAACAAATGAACCAGGTGTCCCAAGCACTGAGCAAAGTGCAATAGATGCAATATGAAAGCACACCTTGCCTTTCTCTGTAACTTATTTTCAAACCTGAACGAGGATGAAATGAGCTCAAACGTGAACAGTATGACAGCAGTGATAATGTCTCCAAGGAAGTTATACATTAAAATGTGTGTGATTAACGAATCATTTAGAAAGCAAGTGGACATGGTTGCAGCACTAATGTCATTAAATTCTCAGATTTATGTGAATTTAGGTTCTCCTCATCTGATTCCAGTTTCACAGACGCTGGTGAGGTATAACAAACAACAGATTCCCATTCTCACACAGTTTTCTGCACCTGTGACTTACAAGGCTGTGGTTCATCCACTAACATTCCTAGTTGTGTACAATGATTACACTGAAAATCTGTTTGGTTTGGGCACTTTTAAACTGTTTGGATTCCTCATCAATGATGAAGTGCATGTAGTTTCTGACCTAGTTCCCTATCAACAGTTAGATGCCCTCTGTATTGAATTTTCCTCTCTATTTTCTCCAGGCCTGGGTCATGCTACAAACGTTTGGGTTCATATTAATGCTGAAACAATCTGCCTGCTCCTGTTTTTCCCAGGCCTGTCTGGTACTGATAACCATACCAGATCAAGTTAAGCAGAATTAGATCATTCATGTTATTTGATCTATTTCTTCCAGTGAATTGTCAACACCACTAGTGATAGTAAAAAGCCAACTAATGCACATTTTGTCATTTATATGTGATTTGTTGCACCCTGATCAGCTGTTAGAAAAATTATTGGGGGGGGGGGCTCATTATTTTTTCAAAGGTTGACTTGGCAGAGGCATATTTACAGCTGCCACTTGTTGAGGAATCTAAATGCCTTCTAGTTATCAATACCCCATTTGTCTTTATCAATACCAGCATTTGACATTTGGTGTGGCAAGTGGAGCAGTTATTTTTCAATGCTTTTTAGAGCAACTTATTGCATCAGTTCCAAGCCGCATCAGCTATCTAGATGATATAGCAGTGTCTGGTGCCTCTACAGAACTTCTGTGCACAGTTTTCTGTTTTAAAGCACAATATGGACAAGGCACAGTTTTCTCAACCATCCATTATTTGTTTGGGTTTTGAAGTTTCATGTGCTGCCGTTAAATGACTAGACAGCATATTGATGCTATTACCACATTATCACTCCCCACGTCCATCAAGGAATTACAGGCACTTTTAGGGAAAATTGCATACTACCTTAAATTCATACCATATGCTGCCCCTGTGACAATTCCATTCCACTGGTCCCCAGCTTGTGACTAGGCATTCAAGTTGTTGAAATCCAAGCTGCAGTCAGCCCCTTCTTTTGTTGCTTTTCAGCTGGGCCAGAACCTTGAGTTAGTGACAGACATATATCAGTTTGCTCTTGGTGCTGTTCCTTATCATAAGTATGTAGGTGGATTTAAATGCCCTAATGCATATACCTCTAAATCCTTAAATTCAGTGCAACAGCATTATTCTCACATAGAAAAAGATATTGTGTATGCTCTAAAAAAAATGTCATGTTTTTCTACGTGGGTCTAAGTTTCATCTGATTACAGACCACAACTACTGGTGTCTCTTTTTAACCTTTCAGCATCCTTACCAGACAAAGCCACACAAGAACTTACAGTGGTGGACTCTTTTTCTGTCAAGATGCAACTATGAGATACATTTTTTATCTACGGTACAACATGCGAAGGCTGATGCCTTATTGCACTTGCCAATTCATCTTGATCCGCAGTTTGATAAAGAGGATTACTTTGTTTTCATTTAGATGAGGAAGCTCATAATGTTGTTGATGGTTTTCTATTACTAGCACTGAAGTGGTAGCTATGATAGTCGCAGATCCTGTTTCTTTTGTGCAACATGGCTGATTGGACAAACCTCCAGTCCATGCTTATGATCCTTTGAGAAATTATTTTTAATTACAAAACCATTTTTCTGTTTTGGATGGAGTGTTTCTCTTAGCTACAGAATACACTGTTCACTGGATTGTAGTCCCATCCATACTTCCGCATGAGGTTATGCATTTGCTACATGTGGACCACTGGGATGTGTCACATACAAAAGCATTAGCACACAGACATGTTTTTTGGCCCAGCATTTATGAGGAAATACTGCAAGTTGTTGCAGCTTGCCCACAGTATGCCACTTAGCATGTAGTTCACCATGCCTCTTTTTCACTGTGGTCTGATCCACAGCAGCCTTGGGAACGAATCCATGCAGATTTTGGGGGATCTTTTCTGAATTTCTACTGGCTTGTTGTAACTGATGCCTATTCTAAGATTCCAGATGTGGCACACTGTTTACTTTTGTGGCAGCAATAGTTTCAGATTTGTCAAAAAATTTTGCAATGGAAGGTCTTCTGTATACATTAGTTACAGGCAACAGCCCCCAGTTCATATCTCAGGAATTTGAAGGTTGGTTGGTTGGTTGGTTGGTTGGTTGATTTGGTGGAGTGGACCAAATAGTGAGATCATCTGTCCCATTGGATTAGGGAAAGACGGGGAAGGAAATTGGCTGTGCCCTTTCAAAGGAACCATCATGACATCTTCCTGAAGCAATTTATGGAAATCATGGAAAATGTAAATCAGGACGGCTGGACGCAGGTTTCAACCATTGTCTTCCTGAATGTGCCACCTCATGTGGTCAGGAATTTGAAGCTTCATTATAAAAAGTGGTATCTGCCATGTTGCAGCTCCTCCTTTCCATCCTCAATTGAATAGGGAAGCAGAACAACTAGAACAAACTTTTAAGACTCAAATCAAAAATATGTTTTGGATGTGTCACTGGAAGTAGCTCTTGACCAGTTACTCAGTTCTTATAGCTTCACTGCTGTCGGGGATAATTCAGCAGAGTTGTTCCATGGTCACCAGCCACAAACTTTGCTACATCTGCTTTGGCTGATGCCAGGCCATCTGCCAGCATCAGCACCAGAGCTTTTGGCATGGTACAGCTATTTGCACTCATATGTTTTGCTGCCAGCCAGAATGGGTGCTGACAGTAACCGAGAGTAGTCTTGTGCATGCCTCTGCTTTGCCAGGATGGCTGAGGTGGAGGGCATTCTGTCACATGGATCATCTGTGTCGCATAGGTGGCTGTGCACTGGGTGCACCTATGCTGCCCCTGCATCCTCTGTCTGCCCAGCCATCTCCTACATCATGGCCAATGCCCTTGCCTTCTCTGTCACCACTCTCAATGTTTTCACAACAATCTCTGCTATGGGTGCCCCCTTCAGCTCTTGGCAGCTGCAGCAGAACAGAAGCTCCTGAATTGCCACAACTGATGCTGATGCTGCTCCCACCTCCACCACAGCCGGAGATGTCTGCTTCACCACCACCTCCTCCCCTGGGTTTGGACTCGAACATAGAAACGGAAGCTGCACCAGCACTGCCTGTCCTACTGTATGGTCTCTCACAGGTGGGCAGGTGCCCCACCTGTTCTCACTTGTGCCTAGACACCTGTGGCTGCACAATGCATGACTCAGCAACTTACACCAACCACAGAAGAAATGGACATAACCATAATGCTCACTTATTTGCAAAGGAAGAGGAGTACTGTAACCCAACTACGTGTGTGCACCACACACAGTTCACACATGAAGTTTGTCCTTGATTTGGCCACTAGAGGCTACCTGGCCAACTAATATGACAGCAGTTGCATGCACAGCCTGCTTTCTGTGCCCCTCTTGGAATTGATGTCTATATAGGGAAATTTAAGGGGGGGAGGCACTGCCATGGATGGTAAAATACCAGTGGTTACAGGTGTTGGAGCAGTACCTTTTTTAGGATAGGTAAGGCAGAAAGATGTCAAGTTCTACGAGAGGTCAGGATTGAAACAAATCTTCAGTTTAGGAAAGAAATTAAACAGCACAATTCTAGCACATTGGATCACCAATCACAGCTATCAATTATAAATTTTCACCAATCACCAGAAATTTTATCTCCACAAAGTTGTATCTCAGTCCTAGGTAATTGCATTGATGAATTAAAGTCACCCAACCCAGTTGACATAATCTGCCTCTCTGAACACCATGTGACCACTGGTATAGGAACTAGGCCTAAGCACAATGAGAAACTCAGACAGGAGAGTACTGCAAATGTTAGAATAAGGAAAGGTTCTCATAAAAGTATAATTAAAAATAATGTAAGTATATTTCATCAAAATATTGGGAGTTTAAAGAATAAAGTAAATGAGCTTCTGGTTTGTTTAGAAGATTTAGAAGCTGAGAATGAAATAGATATACTATGCCTGTCTGAGCATCACATTGTTACTGATATGGATAAGGTAAATGTAAGTGGTTATAAGCTCTCTGCACATGTAATGAGAGAAAATATGGAGAAAGGAGGAATTGCTATATATGTCAAAAGTTATCATTGTGCAAAAAGTATAGAAACAAAAAAGTTTTGTGTAGAGAAACATATAGAAGCATGTGCCTGTGAGCTTAAATTAAATAAAGGCACATTTATAATTGTAACTGTATATAGGTCCCCATCAGGAAATTTTCATCTATTTCTGAAAAATTTGGACTCCTTGTTGTGCTATCTGTCAGACAGGGGGAAGCAAATTATTATTTGTGGGGACTTCAATGTAGATTCTCTGAAAGAGGGTAATAGGAAAAATGACCTTGAAGTATTACTCGGTTCTTTCAATTTGACACCCATCATTGATTTTCCTACTCGGATGGTAAAGGATAGCAGCTCACTGATAGATAACTTCTTTATAGACCAAGATAAGTTTAACCAGATAAATGCTCAGCCTGTTGAGAATGGTCTTTTTGATCATGGTGCACAGCTAGTTACAATATATGACATAGCTCCATTCAGCAATACTAAACAGTCCTCCAAAGTAGTACGTTCAGTCAACGATTTAACAATTGCAAATTTCAGGGAAAGCCTACAGCAGTTAGACTGGGATGAGGTGTACCGTGAACCTGATGCCAATTTAAAATATAATTTATTTCATGACATTTTTGTAAACGCATTTGAAAACTGCTTCCCCAAGAAAATAGTTAAATATACTCGTAAGAAACCTTGTAACAAACCATGGCTTACTAAGGGTATAAAAATATCTTGTAACCGGAAAAGGGAAATGTATCTGACGGCAAGAAAGAGTAGTGACCCAGAAACTATCAAAAATTATAAAAACTACTGTGTTATATTAAGAAAAGTTATTAAAAAATCCAGGAGTATGTGTATCATGTCTGAAATCAGCAACTCTGATAATAAAATTAAAACAATTTGGAATATTATTAAAAGAGAAACAGGTCAACCAAGAGCAGAGGAAGACAGTATTACCATCAAATTGAATGAAAACTTTACGAACAAAAAGTCAGAAGTTGAAAATATTTTTAATAATCATTTTCTAAATGTTGTGGATATAGTAGGATCCAGGTGTTCATTAGAAGATGCTAGGCTGTTAATGGAAGAGGCCATACCTATGCAATTTGATACAATTGAAATCTCACCCACTTCTCCCTCTGAAATTAGGAAAATAATAAACTTACTTAAAAGCAAAAACTCACATGGAATTGATGGCATTTCCAGCAAAATACTAAAAGCTTGTTCTCAACAGATAAGTAAGATTCTCAGCCACCTATGTAATAGCTCTCTGGAACAGGGCATTTTCCCTGATAGACTGAAATATGCTATTGTTATACCTTTGCATAAAAAGGGGGATAGATCTGATGTCAACAATTACCGTCCAATCTCCCTTCTAACAGCTTTATCCAAAATTTTTGAGAAAGTAATGTATTCAAGAGTAGCTTCACATATCTGTAAAAATGAAGTACTAACAAAATGTCAGTTTGGTTTCCAGAAAGGTTTTTCAACAGAAAATGCCATATATGCTTTCACCAGTCAAATTTTGAATGATCTGAATAACCGAACACCACCCATTGGGATTTTTTGTGATCTCTCAAAGGCTTTTGATTGTGTAAATCATGAATTTCTGCTAGACAAGCTCAAGTATTGTGGCATGAGTGGGACAGTGCACAAATGGTTTAATTCGTACCTAACTGGAAGAGTGCAGAAAGTTGAAATAAGTAGTTTTCGTAACACGCAAAGATCAGCACATTCCTCAAACTGGGGAACTATTAAGAATGGGGTTCCACAAGGGTCAGTCTTGGGTCCTTTGTTGTTCTTATTATATATTAATGACTTGCCATTCTATAGTTCTCTTTGCTGATGATACAAGTATAGTAATCACACCTGAGAAACAAGAATTAACTGATGAAATTGTCAATACTGTCTTTCAGAAAATTACTAAGTGGTTCCTTGTAAACGGACTCTCACTGAATTTTGATAAGACACAGTACATACAGTTCCGTACAGTGAATGGTATGATGCCATTAATAAATATAGACCTTAATCAGAAGCATATAGCTAAGGTAGAATATTCCAAATTTTTAGGTATGTCCATTGATGAGAGATTAAATTGGAAGAAACACATTGATGATCTGCTGAAACGTTTGAGTTCAGCTACTTATGCAATAAGGGTCATTGCAAATTTTGGTGATAAACATCTTAGTAAATTAGCTTACTACGCCTATTTTCACTCATTGCTTTCATATGGCATCATATTTTGGGGTAATTCATCACTGAGGAATAAAGTATTTATTGCCAAAAAGCGTGTAATCAGAATAATAGCTGGAGTCCACCCAAGATCATCCTGCAGACATTTATTTAAGGATCTAGGGATATTCACAGTAGCTTCTCAGTATATATACTCTCTTATGAAATTTGTTATTAACAACCAAACCCAATTCAAAAGTAATAGCAGTGTGCATAACTACAATACCAGGAGAAAGGACAATCTTCACTATTCAAGATTAAATCTAACTTTTGCGCAGAAAGGGGTGAATTATACTGGCACTAAAGTCTTTGGTCACTTACCAAATAGTATCAAAAGTCTGACAGATAACCAACAAGTATTTAAGAAGAAATTAAAAGAATTTCTGAATGACAACTCCTTCTACTCCATAGAGGAATTTTTAGATATAAATTAAGAAAAAAATATATAAAAAAAATAAAAATAAAAAATAAAGAAAAACAAAAAAACACAAAAAATAAAGTTGTTATATTAACTTAAGTATTTTGTTAAATTAACCTAATTATGTCATGTATTGGAAAATTCGACTCGTTCCACATCATTACGAAATATCGTATTCATGATCCATGGAACTAGTATTAATCTAATCTAATCTAATCTAACTGCTAGGCTCTGCCAGTCACTTGTGTACTGCTAACTGTATTGTACCTCATCTACCATGCGTGTGTACTGTTGAGCAAGGAATTACAGTGTTCTTGGGTTAGCAGTTTGATTAATTTCTCAGAGAGAATGGAATAGTGGATCAGATTATTGTATTCTATATTCCAAACAAGATCAATTTGTAATATCGCATAGTGCATGTTATTTGAGTCTGGTCTGCCAAAGTAATATTGGGTATAGGCATGCAGTAGAGCTGTTTGCATAAAGAACTGTATTCTTCATTCATCACTTAATGATAAAGTTCCACATGAGTTGTGGTAGGGAAAAACATCTTTATTTAACCATTTAAAAGTTTCTCATTGTTGAGCCTTTCTCTGTATACCAGATCAAAAAAGAAAAAAATTGGTCATCTGAGCTAAGGTTGTGATCAAATGACTAAAGGCTGCTGTCTACTTGATCCACAGAACCCCAGAAAATTATGAAAGGCAGAATTGTATTTTCTGGCCTAATGAACAGCATGCTGAATAGCGTGAGGTAGAAGAAGTAGCAGAAGTCATCAGTGCTGGGAGTGACTGTGCAGACACCAATCAAATTCCAGACTATGTCTCAGATTCTCAGTTAGTGGCATACATAGATGAGACTGAGATGCTGCCAACAGACACATGCTCTAGAAGAGGACCAGCCAGTTGGAAGGTCGGCCTGTGTACCAAAGCCAGGGAGTACCCAGAGTATGTCATCTGTATGGTAAGTGATTTTTCCAATTCAGGAAAAGACTCTCTGAGTTTGTTAATGAGTGACAGAGAAAGCCAGATAACTGCCATTGAATGAGAAAGAAAGTACTTCCTGATCATGGCATTTGGGAACTTCTGAATGCTCAAAGAGTGGAAGCATTGTTAGGTACTTAAGCTGAAAAAGAATACAAATGGTACAGCACTGTATTGTCCTAGACTTTGTGCTAAGGAATTTACTCAGAATTTTAGGATAGAAACTTCGTCACTAGTTGGGAGACATAGTATTCTTAGAGCTCTCATTAGTTGTAAATCTTGATCTTAAGATCAAGACTGCTTTTCTATATGTGACCTGGAGGAAACCATTCTCATGAAGCAACAACATGATTTTGTGTCAAAAGGGAATGACTGTAAAGTCTAGAAAATATCCAAGGACATTTATGATTTAAAACCCATCAACTAGACAATGGAACAAAAAAGCAAAAAGTGTGCTTTTAAACCTAGAAAATAAACTGACTGGGAACAGTCACACCAAACAATTATGCATCACACTATCTAGAGTAGTCTTCTGTTAAACAAAATTAAAAGCATTTGTTAGCATAGAACAAATACTGTCTTCTTGCTATGTCTTCTTTCTGTTTTGTATGCACTACATAATAAAACTATGGAATAACTCTCCTGGTGTGCGTACAGTGTCATGTGGCAAAAGAAACCTGTAAGAGCAATTACAGGAATTACAAAAGCACTTTAAAGACCTAAGCATTTTGATTGTACCTTCCCTTTATATTCAAACGTGACTTCTTTCCACAAACATGAATAAATACAGTATCTTGCAGAGTGACTATCCATGCCCATGAAACTAGAAATAAAAGTAACGTAGATGTAGAAATACAAGACTCCATAAGATCCAAAGTAGTTTTAAACACAAAGGAAGGAGGCTATATAAAAAGCCACCTTAATAAATTGTTAATTGATAAATATGTTTTTAGTGCTAAGAATCTGAATGTACATGTAAATCTTCTCATTCCCATGTGTTGTACAAATCCATCACATAATCTAAAAGTTATGCTAAGATGACAATAAAAAAATCAATAAGTGTATGTGGAAATTTCAGATTTGTGTAAAACTTTCAAGCTCCAAATGAACAATATCAATTTCCATTTATAAAGCAAATTTCTGGCATAAACATGGAAACTATTAAATATGATGTTGAACTTGAAATGTAAAACTGTCTATGTATTGTATATGATGATGAACGAAAAAGAAATAAATAAACTGCAAATATTGGTGAAGACTGTGTCTTCATTAAAATCTTGCAATTGTTGCTCTGTACATAGACAATTTTTATATATTTTTAATAAAATGTGATAAGAGACAAGTTGTATCAGGAATTATCTGAGCAATTTGGAATTAAAGATATAGAAGAAGCAAAGTTGTATGGCTTGTGTATATCTAAAAACTGGAAAGAATGTACCTAATTTAAGACTTGAGCAAAATGTTTGTGTTGCAGGCTTTAATATGTTTGATTTTACTCTTGTAGGAGCAACTATGGAAGCTGGATTAAAGTTTTGGCATGTGCAGGGTGACAAAATTCAGGTGCCCTATCAGGAAATTGTGAGATGTTTGTTGTTTACCAGTACTAGTATAAGAATTGAAATATCTTATACAGCTAGTATTTTAAGTCAGTATAACTATAAGTTTAATAGTTGGCATTTGAAGGCAGCAAAAGAATCCTTCATTATCTCAAGGGTACTATGAGCTATGGCATTGTGTTTAACAAAGAGGATTTTAAGTATGTGCATGTACTGGTTTTCTTGACTCAAATTTTGTAGATGATTTAGCTGCTGGGTTTTCACAATATTGGAGTGCTTTTTGACTGGGGAAAAATATAATTTTCTGAGAGGGAAACTGAAGGATGTTGCAAAATCTACTATTGAAGCACAATATGCCAATTTAAATTCTGTAGGCATGGAGGCAGAGTATTTGAGTTGGCTGACAAAAGAGCTGCTAAATAATAAGCGTAAAAATTGTGTAATCATTTTCCATAACAATCAGAGTTCTGTTAAACATTCACAAAATCCTGTGTTACATTATAGATTGAATCATGTTTGTGCTAGAGGACATTTCGGTAAACAGTGTGTAAAAAGAAGTGTCATTGCTCTTAACTACAGTGGAGACTTGATTGACTGAACTAACTGTCATAAGCCACTCAGGTAACAAAAAATCTGAGTAACTGAACATATGAAGAAAAGCAATTTTTGTATTATTAACTCTAGAAAGGTAAACTAGTTTGCTTGCATATGACAATCTTTTACATAAGCACTCATATAATTATCTTTCCGTGGTTAATACATAATATTAGGTGTTTATTCAAAGCAACAAAGACAAATTAAACTTATTAAAATCAGCAACAATCAATGTTCATTGAGAGATTAGCAACATATTTTCATATGCATGTACATGTTTTCCTAAAATTACTAAAATTCTGCAACCTTAATCACAAAATATGTAATAGAAGTTGCTTAGGACAGTCAATGCAGTTTAATTTTGTTTAAAATATTTGATATTGTCATTTAATGCAAACAATTTTTCATCTTCATTGCTGCTACATCACAAATTCTTTTTAACTATAGTAAACTCACAGTATCTCACATTATTCATTTACTTATTTTTTTAACCATTTGAAAGCTCTTTTCAGGGCATAATATGCACCTACAGGAGATGGCCCTGCACCATTTTCCACATCTTGATTTTCTTGTTTCACCTTCTTGCATTTTCTGCTGTTCCTTTGCCTGGAATCTATTTTCAACAGTTTTGACATCTGACATAATCTGAAAACCTTAATCATTGCTGTCACTCTTTCATTTCATTGGCATCACATTCCTGGCATATTTTTATGATTGTCATTAGATCATTTATATCCTCCAAAACAGAACCATCTGTATCTGATATTGAATTTTTGTGTTCCCATTTTAATATTCTGTTCAAAGCTTTGTTCAAACTTTTCCTTTCAGTCAAATACCACACATCTACAACTATGTACCAGCACTCCTTTAAATTCATTTGCTTGAAAAATGACAGAACTGCTACTATGCTATGCTCCTCAACAGATCACAACCTATGTAAAAGTTGTTTTCTAATGTTTTAATAACATGTTCATCCATTGGCTGTGTAGCAAGGATGTCACATTAGGTGATAAAAATTTTATTTTCATTTTCTCTCTCTGACAGTTCAGCCAAAGAATGGGTTGACACATTATCCAATAAAAGTAGAACTCTTCCTTTACCTATTTTATTTTGAAACTTTTTTACTTCAGGGATAAAATTGTTGTCATAACAACCAATGAAGATTTAGGTGTTCATTCATGTGCTTTTCTGGTTTTTATAAATTAATGGCACTTGTGATATTTTTGAAGTATTTGGGGTTTTGGATTTTCTGGTGAGGAGGAAAGGCATTTTATGGGTCCTCCTAGCATTTGCACACATTAATACTATTTATTATTCACTCTTTACTAGTTCTATATCCTGGAGTTGAAATTGCTGACAAACTAAAAAGTTTGATGGTACTGATTTCCAATTTCACCTGTTTAAATTATTTATATCTACCATCACAAACCACACTCTGCTGACACTACAAACTAAGTTGATGCGTACCTGAATTTACATCTTCATCTGTTAAGGCAACAGCCCACTTGGTCTTTTGGTGAAAGAGCTATTACAGGGAAGATATGGGGCCGTGGTTTTATATTGTTTGTAATTAGATGAGCATAAGCACTTGTCACAGGTTTCATCACAAACCTTTTATTAAGCACTGCTGTTCAGCCAATGGAACATTACATTTCTGCTCTATTGAAGCACAAATCATATCCTTATCTAGGCATCCTGTCTGTTTTTCCATGATTCTGCAATGTACCAATAGGTCACAGATACCAGTTAATCTTGCCACTGACTATATATTTAATGACTTTCTCAAAATTATTTATACTTCACTGTAAATACATTCCATATGATTCCATTAATTCTGTCCACTAAATTTCATTACAGTTAATCTCTAACCATAATATCATTGTCATATTCCTCATAAAACTTCAATAATGTACCTAATACTTCATTATCTCCATAATAACATATAATCATAATTATTATCAACATCAGAATAATATTCCATAAAGAACCCTAAAACATCATCATGATCATACCATCTCCTAATAAACTGAAGACTTCAACTGATTGTTATCTCTCAGATAACAGAAATGTGATGAAAATGGTGAGTCATTATCCAGCACATACAAACCCTATGATTGTCATCAACAATGCATATGATAAGATTTTCAATACTTTACATGGTCTTACTTTGCACAAATGTACCTCATTTTCCATTTCTTAAAAAATAGTGCCTCAAACTATGAATGGGATAGTAAGTGTAAGTTTTTCGAAATATCAAATGTTCCATTAAGCCTGGCATCACTTCTGCTATACTATAGTAATGACCATTATGCAATGACTTCATGACTATCGCATGACTGTAGAGAAATCAAGTACAACCTCCCCTACCCTCCAATTACTTTGTTTCATAATAAATACTGCTTCCCATACTAAGTGCAACCCAGATAAGTAGCAAAATGTACTGAGAGCCTACTTACAGCATAATTACACTTCAAAAGGTTTTGTCACTTCAACTATAAACATAATATTAAATAAACATATATATGGAATTAAATTCAGAAGCTACAAGTTGCCTTCCTAAACATTGTAAATTCTATAACTGCTGTGTAATCATATTAACACACTCAAATATCTTTACAGCTATATTTACACAAAAATAGTCATTTGTTAAACATAATGTATTTGAATGTTTTTAATAACTGTGAGGTCATACTCTCCTACACCATGTGAATCCAAAATAATTAATCCCATGACTACTAATGCATAACAATGGCAGTAGAAGATTGCTTTGACAGATTGACAGGTGCAAGATAACAGGTGGCAGTGTCACATAATAACACATATTACAGCTGTGGCAATGTCGGCTGCTGAACAGGTGTACTGTGGGGAATTTTACCAAGAATTTTCCAATGAGAGAGAAAAGTGATGGAAAAATAAGTGCCAAGATAAGTAATCCACAATGAAACAGTTAAAGCTGTACATTAAGCAATATAAGATTTGACCGTATGTTTATTGAATGGAAAGTTGGAAATCAGTATTAAAAACAAAAATAACATTTGAACAATGCTGTGTAGAAACAAGAGTTGTAAATGTAGTATAGTGGATTCCAGCAATGTAATGATCTAAAAACAAAAGAGGTGAATCTTATAACAGTTATGAATGAAATAATATTTTAATATTTGTGATAAATAATTTTCAGTAAATATAATTAAATTGTTAAACATAAATGATTCTCTGTGACCAAATCTGGTTGGCCACCAATGGTCTTTTGACTAAGTTAGTTGGTCACGTGACTCACAGAGCTGAGAGCATGCAGAGGTACCTTTGTTGTCTTTGGCTAGTTGACACCAATCTGGTAGCAGTATTTGGGTGGCAAAGTGCTGCTTGTGTGTATGTTGGGTAAGCCATTTTGGGAGTGTTTTAACATTTGGATTGAGATATATTTGTGTTTCATTCAGTGGTTTGGAGATATCAGAAGGTGGTTTACTTCTGTGCACAATATAATGTGTTTGTGATTTTATTTGTTTGTTTGTTTGCATGTGTGTGTATGTATGTGTGTGTGTGTGTGTGTGTGTGTGTGTTTATATTTGCATGCTAACTCCTATACATGCAGTGGTAGACATGTGCCAGTTTAATTTCTTCTTGTTATTATATCAAACAGATTCATGTTTCTTGATGGCATAAGATCTCATATTTCACTTTATATTTCATATCATTGAATCCTGTGTTGAGCCAGCACTCAAAATCCTGACTATTGTCAACAAATGAAGGGTTTCTAAAATGTTAATGTATCTTGGTTTCTTTATTCATTGTCAGATTCAGTGACAACTTGTTAAAACTAAAATGTGCACATAAGGGTGTAAATGCAACAGGGTTGTTCACTCGCCCCTTTAAGAGGAAAGTAATGTTGACCCCTCTTATTGCAGTTTGGTAGGCATGACAGGTGTTAATTAGTACATGATGTGTCCCCCCCCCCCAGTATGTTGCACAGGATAGATGAAGAAAGAAATAGTGCTGCAACAGTCGAGGCCCAGCACATATCAAGCACATACCATAAAAAGTGTGTACATGCCTCTGAGGGTTTACACAATGTAAGCCAGAAACATTACAGCAAAAGTAAATTTCATGGAGCTACCGGTACTTAGCAAAGACAAATTTGTTCAGTTCAAGCCTACCAAAATACGAAATTTAGCATTGTTCTCATCTCATCAAGTCACCATAATGCAACACAACCCCCTAGCATAAAAAATCTACATATCAAAAACATTATACATTTAAATATAGTACATTACAGTATGAATCATAAAATAATGATTAAATTTTGCTAGTGAAGTATGAGTAGAAACCATCAAATAGCAAAAATTAAAAGTTCATTCAAGTAACAAATTTTTGTGCATCACTGTTGTTTCTCTACCACACATTAATCTATCTGGTGATTTTTGGACACCTAATTACTATATCCTATAGTACCTTTCCCATTAAAATCCCATTACTTTACATAAACATTTTACAACTAGTCTCCGTCTCAAATCTCTTGTCAGAATCAAATATTTCACAGGAAGCTACATCATTTACTACATCATCACAAAAATTCTTTCAAATCACTTTTAAAGCACCTGCAAAATTTGTACTGATACTTGTTCCAGCACTCAACTACAGTTATTTACCAAATTTAGAGAATCTTTCTCAAACAAATTCTTTAGATACAACTGAAATTGAATAGTTTTCAAAATTTAAAGCTGAAAACCCATCTTCTTTAGACAACTCAGATACAACATATTTATTTCCTCCCCCCTCAAAACAAGAAAACATTTATCTCATCACCACTGTAATCTACTTCATTCAAAATATCAGTATCTATACAATCATTACACAAATTGCAATGTCATCAGCCTAAATGCTGACAGGTACATTGACATTTTCAACATTGACTACAGAAGGCTTATTTTTCTCAACTTATATTCTCTTACTTATTTAGATTCTCTTAATCAAAGACAAGGCAGTTTTAAATATACAGGCTAGAAAGTGTCATTACATTTAGTTTCTTAAAATATTCTAGACATGATTCATATGGGCTAAGTCCTGCAATATACCTTACAGCTTTCTTTTGCCATTTAAACACTAATTTTGAGTCTACAGTATCGCCCCATAATAGTATCCTATAACTCAGGTGGGAGTGGAAGAATGCAAACAGCTTTCTTTTGCCATTTAAACACTAATTTTGAGTCTACAGTATCGCCCCATAATAGTATCCTATAACTCAGGTGGGAGTGGAAGAATGCAAACTATGCATATACCGGTAATAGAAATTCTTTACTGACACTGCTCCTCAGCTTGTACAGTGGGCAGATGGCACATGCTATCTGCCACATTTTTCCTCTGTGGGTATCCCAGCTGAACCTTTGAACTGTATGAAATCCTAATTATTTGACTATTTTGTTATCATAACTGGGAGCATTCAGACTGAATACTTTTCACAATGTCTTAAGTTTTAATATCATTCTTCTGCAGTACATTTGCCTCAGACAATGTAGTACATCTCTCCATTGCCACTGCCATGCTGTGCTGCACATTTTCAAGGTTGGTACCACTTGTGATGAGTGTTGTGTTATTTGCACACAGCACTGCTTCACGTGGTACAACTGTGGATAAATCGTTTATGTAAATAATGAAATAAAGGTCCAAGAACAGATCCTTGAGGTGCACCCTTTACAAAACTGAAAGACACTCTGACATTTGATTATTTACCTTTCCTAGCTGTTTTTTGTTGTCCAAGTAAAACGGCATTAGGCATAGAGCATTCTCTCTCACCTCATAGTGGTAGAGTTTTTTATGAGAATATTGTGGGAGACCATATCAATAGCTTTCCTAAGGTCCAACAGTGTTGCACAGATAAAAATCTTTATTTTCAAAACAATGGTATATTTTGCTACAGTGCTGTCAACTGTTTCGACTGTCAGGAAAAGGTGTAAATACGGACACCCTTTCTTTTGGGGAAGTTCTATATGTTTTACTTTCACTAACAACTAGAGGGTGGTTCTTATTAACGTTTAAAAATCTCTGAAGCAATGTAGAGGACGATGACACAAGTAATTTAATGTAAGACACATGGAGCCGCAAATTTGGGGAAATACGCCAAAAGTGGATGGCAAATGTTGAACATGTGACGTCGCCAGATAACATAAATCGCCGAAAGTGCAGCGATTAAGCCTGTCGATCCATCGCACCTAATTATCGTAACCCACGTTAAATCTTCACGCAAGTGTGGCGAGTCCTGCGTCTGGCAGGCAGTATTTTTTTTCTATTGCGTTAGGTAGTTATGTATTTACATCGAAGTAAGATTCGTTATTTTACCCGTCTCTCGGTTTGCGCTGGTTTACTGCAAAGTACAGTACAACAAAAGCATACCGTATTGCGCCTCAAGTAGATGATTATAAGCTTCCGAATTTCGTCGTTACCAGTAAATAACCTACGGTTTCTTTACTAAATAGCATCTGTAAACAAGAAAGAAGGGACAAAAGGTGTTTTTCCTTCAAGATTTAAAAGTCGGTATTACGCAGGTTTTTACCAGCGAGCGAACTGCAACTTTTTTTTATAGCTACGTACAAATCGCCATTCACCCTCCAAAACATTGAAAATACTCCAAACCCCAAGTCTAATCCCGCCCCCTCCTCCTCCCCCTACAAACTATCGTATGGACGTCCTTGCGCAGTCTGCAACACTTCCCATACCACTGTGGGAGGGGAGGCCGTTTTTGCGCCTTCTCCACTAATTATGTCAAACATTTTCCACTGTTACGTAAAGTATAAAGTCATATCAAACCTTTAAAAACTCCTAATATTTAATTATGAGTTCATTTATGTAATTATTTTTGCCATGAATTCTAAAGCTTCCATCGTTAAATCTTCATTTATAGCATAACAGCTGCGTCAGCCACAGTACAGTTCGGTTTTCAGTCTTAGTTCCAGTTAGTCAGATTGTGGCTGTTTAGGCAGTAAGTCAGTAGTCACTTATGGATGTGGTTGTATAAACTTTGTGAGGATAGAGTTCAGGGTGGTTACAATTAAAGTTTCGCTACTTTAGAGGGCCCTCACGAAAAACAAGTGATTGTAGGACAATGAAAGTTTGTGCAAACATGTTTAATGATATGCGGAAGAGAAATAATGAATAAGCCACTGAGTGAAACAAATTTTAATTTCTAGATGAAAGGATACCATTTGTTAATTGCGTACTATGTTTAAGTTCCTGATTACAATGCTCAATGCGACGATCATCTGCATCCACGACAGCCTGGAGCTGCGCTAGGGATATCCTTTCACAATTGTTCGCAGCACTTTTCGAACGGTGGACCACGAAATGTTCAGGCGTCGTGCCACAGCTTGTCCAGTGTGTGAAGACCGCACACTGCGTCCAGCTTCCTCAGCGATGGCAACAGCAAATAACTTCTACAACAATTTGTGGCGCAATTGGCCTTCGGTCCCACTCAGGAGCAATTCCCAAATCGCCAGTTAATTTGAACTCCCGAATCATCTTCTTCAGCCCTGGTGCGGAAAGAGCACCTTACCGTGTTCCTTTAACGTGTCAATACTCGCGATGATCTGCAGCACTATTCCTGTTGTTTTGACGGAACAGTTTTACCAGCAAACCACTGTTCACCCTGTCCAGATCCATGTTGACTGTCTCCAACTTTAATGCACACTGATGCTTGTGATTCAGCCTTACGTCGCCGTATCAGTACCCGCTCCTAAAGGAAAATCGTGACGCCAACACTACCAACAACGCATCTGGATCACGTTAAACTGCGATCAAAATTGGACATATGGCGTACGTCACTTTTATTGGTGTGCCCAATTATGTCCTGCAGGCTTAAGCCCAGAATGGCGCCAACTGCACCAAATAGATTTGTATACACATTGTATTGGAAATGGTGGAAAGTTGGTGAAATACAGTGTTTTCTGTGACAAGAAGAGCTAAAAGCAGCATCTGAGTTACCTGAGGAATTGGTTTTGGAGTTTGTGCTGTCTGTATGCCATTAAAAGTGCCATTTAGCACATTGTTACAGGCAACAGACGCCTCTGTCTCAGGAAGACACCAGCCAGTAGGTCCTAGAGGATGAGAGGAAGGGCTGCGAAAAACTACTGAGCATCATTTATTGCCAAGTATTCTTTAAAGTAATTTATTAACCAACAATAATTTCTTTTCCTTGACAGCAATTAGGTGCAAGGCTGAGCCTAAAAAACACGTGAATGATCAAACTTGTGCTTCCACCCTTAAGAATTGGCATTAAACACGAAATACCGAAAGCAAAACAGTTTACATATTCTAAACAGTTTACATATTCTTTAAAGTTTTTTTAAATAGCAATTCATCAAAACATTACAAGTTAATGATTTACATTGGAAGTCACATCGTAACCTCATAATTTCAGTAGAGTAGAGGACCAGCCCCACGGTGGGCCAGGACACAAACCTGCGCACTTAACAGACCCCAGACGTAGACCTCAGGACCCAGCCTCCCACTCCCTACCCTGCTGATGACAAGCCGAGTGAGGACAGTTAGTGCCCTACAAAATACACAGCGAAGCTATCTTAAGCAGTGAACAGGTTAAACGAAACTAAATCCTTTGCCCTGGCTCCAAAAGAAATCCAACAATCAATATGAAGTTAAGATTGTAGCGCCATTGGATGTTAACTCACCTCGCAATTCTAGTTAAAGTCAACAGGTTCGAACGAGGTACACATTTAAAGCCAGAATTGCTACCAGCTAAGCACTGAAAATTATTAGTATCTTAATCGTAGAACAAATATCAACACAATATTAATAAATGCACAAGCAGCCTTCGAACTACTATCTGCAATCCAAGGTATACAAGTGGCCTATTATCAGCCTAATGATATGGACTTAATTTGTCCTCATGGAATTGGTTTTAGCACACTTTTACATTTAATGTTATAGAGTCAAAACAATGGTCTGCACTTTACATGAAATACGGCACCCAATATTTTTTTAAAACATGTCTTCTAGATGTAAGCCTATTTCCCCATGGGAGAGAGTTGAGCACATGCCACAAACCCTTAAAAAATCATGTTAAGTGGGAAATGGGGGAACACAGAGCAACTAAAAAAAATTGAAAATCCATAAAGGCCAGCGGCAATCTGCTTCAAACAGCCAACAGCAGGCAGTGGAGACAAATCTCTGGAGAGCATACAAATGACGCTCACCATAAATGTAAGAAAGTGGAACTGGGCTCTTTCCTAGATGAAGGAACCAGAAGATGGCACTGATTTGGTGTCCAGCAAAATCGTACCGACTAAGGTCCAAAGCGAGGGGAAAGATCCACCGTGATATAACAATCATGTGCGAAAGGTACTACGGAAACAAAGAAAGCTTCATCATACACTCCTGGAAATGGAAAAAAGAACACATTGACACCGGTGTGTCAGACCCACCATACTTGCTCCGGACACTGCGAGAGGGCTGTACAAGCAAAGATCACACGCACAGCACAGCGGACACACCAGGAACCGCGGTGTTGGCCGTCGAATGGCGCTAGCTGCGCAGCATTTGTGCACCGCCGCCGTCAGTGTCAGCCAGTTTGCCGTGGCATACGGAGCTCCATCGCAGTCTTTAACACTGGTAGCATGCCGCGACAGCGTGGACGTGAACCGTATGTGCAGTTGACGGACTTTGAGCGAGGGCGTATAGTGGGCATGCGGGAGGCCGGGTGGACGTACCGCCAAATTGCTCAACACGTGGGGCGTGAGGTCTCCACAGTACATCGATGTTGTCGCCAGTGGTCGGCGGAAGGTGCACGTGCCCGTCGACCTGGGACCGGACCGCAGCGACGCACGGATGCACGCCAAGACCGTAGGATCCTACGCAGTGCCATAGGGGACCGCACCGCCACTTCCCAGCAAATTAGGGACACTGTTGCTCCTGGGGTATCGGCGAGGACCATTCGCAACCGTCTCCATGAAGCTGGGCTACGGTCCCGCACACCGTTAGGCCGTCTTCCGCTCACGCCCCAACATCGTGCAGCCCGCCTCCAGTGGTGTCGCGACAGGCGTGAATGGAGGGACGAATGGAGACGTGTCGTCTTCAGCGATGAGAGTCGCTTCTGCCTTGGTGCCAATGATGGTCGTATGCGTGTTTGGCGCCGTGCAGGTGAGCGCCACAATCAGGACTGCATACGACCGAGGCACACAGGGCCAACACCCGGCATCATGGTGTGGGGAGCGATCTCCTACACTGGCCGTACACCACTGGTGATCGTCGAGGGGACACTGAATAGTGCACGGTACATCCAAACCGTCATCGAACCCATCGTTCTACCATTCCTAGACCGGCAAGGGAACTTGCTGTTCCAACAGGACAATGCACGTCCGCATGTATCCCGTGCCACCCAACGTGCTCTAGAAGGTGTAAGTCAACTACCCTGGCCAGCAAGATCTCCGGATCTGTCCCCCATTGAGCATGTTTGGGACTGGATGAAGCGTCGTCTCACGCGGTTTGCACGTCCAGCACGAACGCTGGTCCAACTGAGGCGCCAGGTGGAAATGGCATGGCAAGCCGTTCCACAGGACTACATCCAGCATCTCTACGATCGTCTCCATGGGAGAATAGCAGCCTGCATTGCTGCGAAAGGTGGATATACACTGTACTAATGCCGACATTGTGCATGCTCTGTTGCCTGTGCCTATGTGCCTGTGGTTCTGTCAGTGTGATCATGTGATGTATCTGGCCCCAGGAATGTTTCAATAAAGTTTCCCCTTCCTGGGACAATGAATTCACGGTGTTCTTATTTCAATTTCCAGGAGTGTAGGTTTAAGAGTAGTCGAATCATAGCTGATAAGGAAAAGCTGAACGAAGCGAAAAAGAGCGTAAAGAGAGCAATGAGAGAAGCATTCAACGAATTCGAACATAAAACATTGGCAAACAATCTAAACAAGAACCCTAAAAAGTTTTGGTCATATGTAAAATCGGTAAGCGGATCTAAATCCCCTATTCAGTCACTCGTTGACCACGATGGCACCGAAACAGAGGACGACCGAAGAAAGGCAGAAATACTGAATTCAGTGTTCCGAAACTGTTTCACTGCGGAAAATCGTAACACGGTCCCTGACTTCAGCCGTCGCACGGACGCCAAAATGTAAAATATTGAAATAAACGATATCGGAATTGAAAAACAACTGCTATCACTTAGTAGCGGAAAAGCATCCGGACCAGACGAGATACCCTTAAGATTCTACAGTGATTATGCTAAAGAACTTGCCCCCTTTGTATCAGCAATTTATCGTAGATCGCTGGAAGAACGTAAAGTACCTAGCGACTGGAAGAAAGCGCAGGTCGTTCCCATTTTCAAGAAGGGTCATAAATCAGATGCGAATAATTATAGGCCTATTTCGCTTACGTCAATCTGTTGTAGAATAATGGAACATGTTTTGTGTTCTCGTATTATGACGTTCTTAGATAATACAAATCTCCTTCATCATAACCAACATGGATTCCGCAAACAGAGATCATGTGAAACTCAGCTCGCCCTATTTGCCCAAGAAATTCACAGTGCCGTAGACACTAGCGAGCAGATTGATGCCGTATTCCTGGACTTCAGGAAGGCATTTGATACGGTTCCGCACTTACGTTTAGTGAAAAAAATACGAGCTTACGGAATATCGGACCAGGTTTGTGATTGGATTCAGGATTTCCTAGAAGAAAGAACACATGTCATTCTTAACGGTTCAAAATCTGCAGATGTAGAGGTAATTTCGGGAGTACCGCAGGGAAGCGTGATAGGACCTTTATTGTTTACAATATACATAAATGACTTAGTTGACAACACCGGCAGCTCCGTGAGGCTATTTGCAGATGACACGGTTGTCTACAAGAAAGTAGCAACATCAGAAGACTCGTACGTACTCCAGGAGGACCTGCAGAGGATTAATGCATGGTGCGACAGCTGGCAGCTTTCCCTAAACGTAGATAAATGTAATATAATGCGCATACATAGGGCCAGAAATCCACTCCAGTACGATTATGCCATAGGTGGTAAATCATTGGAAGCGGTAACGACCGTAAAATACTTAGGAGTTGCTATCCGGAGCGATCTGAAGTGGAATGATCACATAAAACAAATAGTGGGAAAAGCAGGCGCCAGGTTGAGATTCATAGGAAGAATTCTAAGAAAATGTGACTCATCGACGAAAGAAGTAGCTTACAAAACGCTTGTTCGTCCGATTCTTGAGTATTGCTCATCAGTATGGGACCCTTACCAGGTTGGATTAATAGAAGAGATAGACATGATCCAGCGAAAAGCAGCGCGATTCGTCATGGGGACATTTAGTCAGCGCGAGAGCGTTACGGAGATGCTGAACAAGCTCCAGTGGCGGACACTTCAAGAAAGGCGTTACG
Organism: Schistocerca americana; assembly: GCF_021461395.2. Classification (NCBI taxonomy): domain Eukaryota; kingdom Metazoa; phylum Arthropoda; class Insecta; order Orthoptera; family Acrididae; genus Schistocerca; species Schistocerca americana. Next base: position 317,775,790 of record NC_060121.1, on the reverse strand, counting down.
CAATACGGAGAGGTTTATTATCGAAATTACGAGAGAGCACATTCCGGGAAGAGATGGGCAACATATTACTACCGCCCACATATATCTCGCGTAATGATCACAACGAAAAGATCCGAGAAATTAGAGCAAATACGGAGACTTACAAGCAGTCGTTCTTCCCACGCACAATTCGTGAATGGAACAGGGAAGGGGGGATCAGATAGTGGTACAATAAGTACCCTCCGCCACACACCGTAAGGTGGCTCGCGGAGTATAGATGTAGATGTAGATGTACACTCCTGGAAATTGAAATAAGAACACCGTGAATTCATTGTCCCAGGAAGGGGAAACTTTATTGACACATTCCTGGGGTCAGATACATCACATGATCACACTGACAGAACCACAGGCACATAGACACAGGCAACAGAGCATGCACAATGTCGGTACTAGTACAGTGTATATCCACCTTTCGCAGCAATGCAGGCTGCTATTCTCCCATGGAGACGATCGTAGAGATGCTGGATGTAGTCCTGTGGAACGGCTTGCCATGCCATTTCCACCTGGCGCCTCAGTTGGACCAGCGTTCGTGCTGGACGTGCAGACCGCGTGAGACGACGCTTCATCCAGTCCCAAACATGCTCAATGGGGGACAGATCCGGAGATCTTGCTGGCCAGGGTAGTTGACTTACACCTTCCAGAGCACGTTGGGTGGCACGGGATACATGCGGACGTGCATTGTCCTGTTGGAACAGCAAGTTCCCTTGCCGGTCTAGGAATGGTAGAACGATGGGTTCGATGACGGTTTGGATGTACCGTACACTATTCAGTGTCCCCTCGACGATCACCAGTGGTGTACGGCCAGTGTAGGAGATCGCTCCCCACACCATGATGCTGGGTGTTGGCCCTGTGTGCCTCGGTCGTATGCAGTCCTGATTGTGGCGCTCACCTGCACGGCGCCAAACACGCATACGACCATCATTGGCACCAAGGCAGAAGCGAATCTCATCGCTGAAGACGACACGTCTCCATTCGTCCCTCCATTCACGCCTGTCGCGACACCACTGGAGGCGGGCTGCACGATGTTGGGGCGTGAGCGGAAGACGGCCTAACGGTGTGCGGGACCGTAGCCCAGCTTCATGGAGACGGTTGCGAATGGTCCTCGCCGATACCCCAGGAGCAACAGTGTCCCTAATTTGCTGGGAAGTGGCGGTGCGGTCCCCTACGGCACTGCGTAGGATCCTACGGTCTTGGCGTGCATCCGTACGTCGCTGCGGTCCGGTCCCAGGTCGACGGGCACGTGCACCTTCCGCCGACCACTGGCGACAACATCGATGTACTGTGGAGACCTCACGCCCCACGTGTTGAGCAATTCGGCGGTACGTCCACCCGGCCTCCCGCATGCCCACTATACGCCCTCGCTCAAAGTCCGTCAACTGCACATACGGTTCACGTCCACGCTGTCGCGGCATGCTACCAGTGTTAAAGACTGCGATGGAGCTCCGTATGCCACGGCAAACTGGCTGACACTGACGGCGGCGGTGCACAAATGCTGCGCAGCTAGCGCCATTCGACGGCCAACACCGCGGTTCCTGGTGTGTCCGCTGTGCCGTGCGTGTGATCATTGCTTGTACAGCCCTCTCGCAGTGTCCGGAGCAAGTATGGTGGGTCTGACACACCGGTGTCAATGTGTTCTTTTTTCCATTTCCAGGAGTGTAGAAGATGTTCCGGTCTTCTAGTAAAGAAGGGGGCACGACCGGTGGGCTTTGCCAAATTGCACCCAGTTCACCAAGAGGGACCTGGGTCCTGCACGAACAAGTACTCCCTGGGTAGGACTACGCTGGCTCATCATGGCATGTCAATAGCCACGCCGTCCTACACGAGAACGTCGACTGCAGATGCTAGCACCAGAAACACTGTGCGCCAGTAATGCTGACCAACTGCTGTCCAGGAAGCCACCTACATTCCACCATACACACTAGTCACCATAATCATCCACTCTCGACTGCAATCCTGCCCTTTTGCACAAACCACTACCTCTCTTGCACCAGAGAGAAAACCAAAGACCCTCTAACCAACAAAGAAGGTGCTCGCTTGGCGCAAGGTAGAGAACTCAGCGCACTGCTCACATGTCCAAGCGCAAAACGGCTCCCAACGCCATCTTGATTGACGAATTCACTGACAAAATAAATGGGACATTGCAACGGTCCAGTTGACATGTATCCAGGTTGGGTCTTGCTAACTTAAAAATGAGATTTAGTCCGCTGATTACACCAGACATGAACATAAGTTCCTGAACCATGATATACAGGGCTATTACAAATGATTGAAGCGATTTCATAAATTCACTGTAGCTCCATTCATTGACATATGGTCACGACACACTACAGATACGTAGAAAAACTCATAAAGTTTTGTTCGGCTGAAGCCACACTTCAGGTTTCTGCCGCCAGAGCGCTCGATAGCGCAGTGAGACAAAATGGAGACAGGAGCCGAGAAAGCGTATGTCGTGCTTGAAATGCACTCACATCAGTCAGTCATAACAGTGCAACGACACTTCAGGACGAAGTTCAACAAAGATCCACCAACTGCTAACTCCATTCGGCGATGGTATGCGCAGTTTAAAGCTTCTGGATGCCTCACGGTTAAAGTTTACGGCCTCTTTTTCTTCTGCGAAAAAAACGCTACAGGACACGTGTATCTGGACATGCTGGAAAATTGGCTCATGCCACAACTGGAGACCGACAGCGCCGACTTCATCTTTCAACAGGATGGTGCTCCACCGCACTTCCATCATGATGTTCGGCATTTCTTAAACAGGAGATTGGAAAACCGATGGATCGGTCGTGGTGGAGATCATGATCAGCAATTCATGTCATGGCCTCCACGCTCTCCTGACTTAACCCCATGCGATTTCTTTTTGTGGGGTTATGTGAAAGATTCAGTGTTTAAACCTCCTCTACCAAGAAACGTGCCAGAACTGCGAGCTCGCATCAACGATGCTTTCGAACTCATTGATGGGGACATGCTGCGCCGAGTGTGGGAGGAACTTGATTATCGGCTTGATGTCTGCCGAATCACTAAAGGGGCACATATCGAACATTTGTGAATGCCTAAAAAAACTTTTTGAGTTTTTGTATGTGTGTGCAAAGCATTGTGAAAATATCTCAAATAATAAAATTATTGTAGAGCTGTGAAATCGCTTCAATCATTTGTAATAACCCTGTATTTTCTCATGTCACTTCTCGCACCAAGAACACACCAGTTAGGCGGAGGATTCGTGAATAACGATCCTAAATGGCACAGCATGTTCTGTATTTTACGTGTAACCCCAAGATCGTATGTTACTCTTGCAGTATCAGAAATCTAAGACAGCCTTGTCACTGGCAAGATAGAGAGATCCTCTTTATCCAGTTCACCGTGTTCGTCCAGGCTGTTGGAAAATATATTTTATCAAGGAAGACTAGGTCGTCAGCATTGACTGCCGTGTGTGCCATACACAATAAGGGGGCCAACATTTTCTTCATGAGAGGCCAACACTCGATTGCTGCTCCACAAATCAAACGAAGCTTGCTGGAGTCGATGACCGCATAGTGGGGGGATGTCGATGTATTGACCAGGTGCGCAGAGTTCAGTCGTTGACGGTTCGGAAATTTGTCGTTCACCACTACGTACCACAATGCACTTATCTTCATAGGGAGAGAAGGGAGATGAACCGCTCTCCAGATTCTCTGCCACAGTATTGCTGGCTACTTTTGTTCGACTACTTTCTTAAGTTATTGTTGAAAGAAGCTTCGATAAACGTCGTTCGTTGTGGGCACCCTTGTCTCCGGCAAACCGTCCTGAACATTACTGTAAGCGACAAACAAGTCACGCAGTTGTGTGAACTGCTCTGTAATGTGGCCAACATTGACTGGTGGGCGGAGTGAATGGAGGCCACTTTGTCGATCACAGTGCCCATTAAGGTTTATGCTCGGTTCTCCAAACGAGTTGCATCATACCAAGAAATATAGCACGCGTTCTGTACCTCATGTTTACGAGTACGATGCCTCCTTCTCTCAGTGGCAGCGTCAAGGTATCGTCATGGATTTTAAAGTCGAGGTCAGCACTCACTATACATCCGAAGGCTGACTGTAACCTCGACACGATTGTAGAGGGCAACAGCAAGACGTGCGCCAAGTGACCTATTTTTGGTGCCAAATAGACGCTGACACACTGTCTGCACTGGAACATATTTGTTGCATGCAGTGCGTGTTGTCGTAGTAATACGTGGATCACCCACAGTGGCCCTTGACAGTTACCCGCCGCTGTGCATTGTATGTTTCCACAGAGAACACCACACATAAACACTTGAGAGTGAGGACATTGATAGTGGGCACTGCTGTCACTGGTGGCAGCCTTCCGCCCAGTTTCATACCTCAGGAATTTTGCATGTTAGGGTGGCTGGAATTCGAGAGTAGGAAAATGGAGAGAAGGAAACATAGTAGGTGAATATGGATTGGGGGAAAGAAATGAAAGAGGAAGCCGTCCGATAGAATTTTGCGCAGAGCATAACTTAATCATAGCTAACACTTGTTTCAAGAATCATGAAAGAAGGTTGTACACATGGAAGAATCCTGGAAATACTAGAAGGTATCAGATAGATTATATAATGGTAAGACAGAGATTTAGGAACCAGGTATTAAATTGTAAGACATTTCCAGGGGCAGATGTGGACTCTAACCACAATCTATTGGTTATGAGCTGTAGATTAAAACTGAAGAAACTGCAAAAAGGTGGGAATTTAAGGAGATGGGACCAGGATAAACTGAAAAACCAGATGTTGTAGAGAGTTTCAGGGAGAGCATAAGGAAACAATTGTCACAAATGGGGGAAAGAAATACAGTAGAAGAAGAATGGGTAGCTCTGAGGGATGAAGTAGTGAAGGCAGCAGAGGATCTAGTAGGTAAAAAGACGAGGGCTAGTAGAAATCCTTGGGTAACAGAAGAAATATTGAATTTAATTGATGAAAGGAGAAAATATAAAAATGCGGTAAATGAAACAGGCAAAAAGGAATACAAACGTCTCAAAAATGAGATCGACAGGAAGTGCAAAATAGCTAAGCAGGGATGAGTAGAGGACAAATGTAAGGATGTAGAGGCTTATCTCACTAGGGGTAAGATAGATACTGCTACAGGAAAATTAAAGAGACGTTTGGAGAAAAGAGAACCACTTGCATGAATATCAAGAGCTCAGATGGAAACCCAGTTCTAAGCAAAGAAGGGAAAGCAGAAAGGTGGAAGAGTGTATAGAGGGTCTATACAAGGGCAACATACTTGGGGACAATATTCTGGAAATGGAAGAGAATGTAGATGAAGACGAAAAGAGAGATACAATAAAGCGTGAAGAGTTTGACAGAGCACTGAAAGACCTGAGTCGAAACAAGGCCCCGGGAGTAGACAACATACCATTAGAACTACTGACGGCCTTGGGAGAGCCAGTCCTCACAAAACTCTACCATCTGGTGAGCAAGACGTATGAGACAGGCGAAATACCCTCAGACTTCAAGAAGAATATAATAATTCCAATCCCAAAGAAAGCAGGTGTTGACAGATGTGAAAATTACCGAACTATCAGTTTAATAAGCCACAGCTGCAAAATACTAACTCGAATTCTTTACACACTAATGGTACAACTAGTAGAAGCCAACCTTGGGGAAGATCGGTTTGGATTCCGTAGAAATATTGGAACACGTGAGGCAATACTGACCTTACGACTTATCTTAGAAGAAAGATTAAGGAAAGGCAAACCTACGTTTCTAGCATTTGTAGACTTAGAGAAAGCTTTTGACAATGTTGACTGGAATACTCTCTTTCAAATTCTAAATGTGGCAGGAGTAAAATACAGGGAGCGAAAGGCTATTTACAATTTGTACAGAAACCAGATGGCAGTTATAAGAGTCGAGGGGCATGAAAGGGAAGCAGTGGTTAGGAAGGGAGTGAGACAGGGTTGTAGCCTCTCCCAATGTTATTCAATCTGTATATTGAGCAAGCAGTAAAGGAAACAAAAGAAAAATTCGGAGTAGGTATTAAAATCCATGGAGAAGAAATAAAAACTTTGAGGTTCGCCGATGACATGTTATTCTGTCAGAAACAGCAGAGGACTTGGAGGAGCAGTTGAATGGAATGGAAAGTGTCTTGAAAAGAGGATATAAGATTAACATCAACAAAAGCAAAACGAGGTTAATGGAATGTAGTCGAATTAAGTCGGGTGATGCTGAGGAAATTAGATTAGGAAATGAGACACTTAAAGTAGTAAAGGAGTTTTGCTATTTGGTGAGCAAAGTTACTGATAATGGTCGAAGTAGAGAGGATGTCAAATGTAGACTGGTAATGGCAAGAAAAGCGTTTCTGAAGAAGATAAATTTGTTAACATCGAGTAGAGATTTAAGTGTCAGGAAGTCGTTTCGAAAGTATTTGTATGGAGTATAGCCATGTATGGAAGTGAAACATGGACGATAAATAGTTTGGACAAGAAGAGAATAGAAGCTTTCGAAATGTGGTGCTACAGAAGAATGCTGAAGATTAGATGGGTAGATCACATAACTAATGAGGAGGTGTTGAATAGAATTGGGGAGAAGAGGAGTTTGTGGCACAACTTGACAAGAAGAAGGGACCGGTTGGTTGTATATGTTCTGAGGCATCAAGGGATCACAAATTTAGCATTGGAGGGCAGTGTGGAGGTTAAAAATCGTAGAGGGAGACGAAGAGATGAATACACTAAGCAGATTCAGAAGGATGTAGGTTGCAGTAAGTACTGGGAGATGAAGAATTTTGCACAGGATAGAGTAGCATGGAGAGCTGCATCAAACCAGTCTCAGGACTGAAGACCACAACAGTGACACTTGGATTTCTTCTCCAGACTTGACCCATAGAACGACGCCATTGGCGTATGCAAGACGTTGGAAAGATGCAGCCCGTAGCTGGACACCTTCAAGACTCTGTCGAAGGCTAGGTAGTGCATGCTCAAGAGCAACTGTAAATAAGATGGACGAAAGTGGGGCAACAATTCTGCACTGACCATTGGATTGTGATGGATTTTGAGTGAGCACCGTCCACCATGACCCTGGGTTGTGCGTCGTGAATCAACACAAAATCTTGTCCACGACCACACATAAAAGCACATGGTCCACTCAGCCGAAAGTGTGATCGAGGATCACTGCCATCAGGGCTCCTCATAACCTGAAAGCCGACATCAGTGCTATGACATGCCTATATGAACCTAGCGCTGTATGTATGTTACTCCTCCCATCCACATACGTTTGATATAAATGTATTTTGTCCTTCATTGCCGCTTGAACGAGGGCACGAAGGATATGTGCAAAGATCTTTAATCTTCATTCAATATTATCAAAGGTCAGTAGTCTTGTGGTCTATGACCACCACTTGGTTTTGGAATGGGATGCTTCTGTGTACTTGACTGGGGACCTGCAAGGTAGGTGTCTAGAGTTTGTTGTACATCTGTATCCATGTCAGTCCCATCGGAGAAGCAAAGGTACAGTAGAACTCAAGAGGCCACCTGTCTGGTCCAGAAGATTTGTTTAACGCTCCACACTTTAGGGCTGCATCCAGATCGTCTATGGTAATTTCAGCTACACGGTGGCCCACTTCTATGGGAGTTCTCAGCTGCTGGCGTTTCCTGAGTAATGTCTGTGAGTCCTCTCTGTCCATTGGTCCTACACGTAGAAACTGCGATAGTGGTGAGTGAAAGCAAGTGCAATATACTTCTGTGACGTGGCCGACGATCCATCATCCATTTGGAATTCCCGTATAAGTTACATCGCCAATGCCGCCTTTCTGTCACTGTTTAGTATAACGACGGTCGTTTGTTGCGTAATCCATTGAGCCTCCTCACACGCACTTTAACTCTTTCCATCGCCAACACCGTAAGGCACAGCAGTTGTGCTTTGATACACTGAACAGGCCATGATGGTTGGGAGATGGTGGTTGCGTTGCCAGCTGACGTAGTGCTTTGAAATAAGATTCGGAAGTCGCCTGTTGCCAGTGTGACTCATCTTGGCCATATTATGTGAACGCTCTGTACGAAGCCAGTTTGACATAACAGAACCACCATTTAAGTGTAGAATCTTACACACTTTGACACCGACGCCACCTGCCTTGAACCTCCCTCAAACAGTTCCCATTCCACAGGTGGGTAATATTTAGCTTCCATGGATCCTTGCTGGGCCATGTTTTTTGTCTTGGCTGTGCGAAGATGCATATGTAAGTCTGGTGGTCTGTAAAGGCCATAGGCCACACCTCAGCGACAATCGTCACCATGCACAGCCCATGTGATCGATACACCCTAGTCGACTAGCTGAATGGATCGTAATCTGCGGCTGTAACCATTCTTCATTTCCCAGGTGTTATCCAGTGCAAGGTCCCTGACCAGCGCTTGTAATGTCAGGCGTGGGATGAAGTGTGGGCATTGGTCCTCAAGCCACAACACAGTTAAAGTCGCCACCGACAATGTAATCCTCGAAAGAGCAGTGTCACTTCCTCTGTGTAAAAGGTTCGATGGTAAATAGCCTACATTTTCCGCCACTATCTCTTCTCCTAACATTATGGCTGTGCCACCGCTACTGTCAGCATCTGTGAAAAGATAGATATCGTAACCAAAAAACTCTTTAGTGGTATCATTTCGTGCCTTCTGCAGAAAAACTATATCGACATGCGCTGCCTACAGCATGTCTGTTAGCATTTGGTATCTTTACAGGGGTGCTAATACAGTTGATTTTAACTGTACTGATACAGTAAATGTGGAACATCATATCTGCTGTGCACTGCTAGAATGTCACATATCAACAAATTGGCTGGCAACAGCGCGTTCCTCCTGGCCTGGGACCAGACGACACTGTCACATTGGCCGCTGTCGATGAAGCTCCCTTCCAACTCATTGTCGGTGGGAGCCAGTGACTGAACGCCCACCTCCTGCATCTCATCAGTCTGGTCCATTTTCTGTGGGCCATCAACCAATGAATTGATGAGGATACTCGGTGTTGAAGGGTGTTTCTCTCTGCTAATGGCAGTTGGTACGCCATCTTGTGGGACAGTTGTCTCCATCGCCTCTCCTTGAGGTTGTAGCTCCTCCACTGTCTATAGCACAGAAGCTGTGGGTGTGACATTGTCCTTAACAGTCAGTGGAAACGAATCATGATCATTCCCATTATCTGGTTTGTCGCTTTGTTTATGTTGTTCTTCTGCTGATAGCCGCCACTTCTTCTGCTACTTCAGTGACTGCTGTTTTCATTGCCGCACCTCTACGTCTGCAGAGCGATGCTATTCAGTGTGATCCTTTTGCCGATCTGCTTCCATATCTGAAAATGTGTTTTTCAGGAGCGTGGAAGGATCCTGACTCTGCAGCTGTTGTGAGGTGTCTGGCTGATGGTGTGACAAGTTCATCTGTGCCGTCAATGGCATGGGATCGGGGGCTATACTCGTAGACTCTATAGGGAATGGCCTGTCATACACATTTCCCACGTCATTCCGGAGCGCCTCCACATACATAATAAGCAGCGACATCTTCTGCTGCGATGGGTGCTGGATGTCCCGCGATAGCTGTATTAGATATCACTGAAGACAGTCAATTCAGACTTGACCTTCCTGCCTGCAGCCAGAACAGGTCCTCAGCTGACTATCGTATATGATGATGGCTTGACATCCTCCACTTGACACGTAAGTTGGTATGTGCGTCCTGAGTTCAGTGCTTATTTGGAGCACCCCATTGAGTACTGTATACGTCTTGAAGTTAGTCCATTTCTCTGCAGCACGATTAAGGATCGTTCAGTATGGACAAAATGCTTCGATAACCATGTCCTCAGGCACTTCGAAGGGAAATTCGAATACACATTCCATTCTAGCTCCTAGACCAGAATAATCAAGTGAAACGCCGAAGTTCTCGTCGGTGTGGCAAAAACAATAACTGTAGGTGGATCGGTGAATGAGTCTGCCACACACTGCTTTGTCTGTTAGTTTGACATATACTATGCTAGACACTATGGACAGGTGGATCCATTTCAGCTCCCATGGATCTATGAGGATGGTTTGAAAAGTTCTCGGAACTGAATAGAAAAAAGTACTTACATCACTGAAACTTTTTTATATTTTTCAATGTAGTAACCTTCTAGAGTAATGAACTTGGTCCAACGATGTTCCAGTGCCTTGATCCCATCTTCAAAATGAGTTTCCTCCAGGCCTGCAAAAAAGTTGTCAACTCCGGCTATCAATTTTTCGTTCGAAGTGAATCTTCGCCCACTAAAAAATATTTTCAGTTTTGGGAAGAGACGGAAGTCTGACGGAGCCATATCAGGTGAATAAGGCAGGTGTGGCAACAATTCATACCCTAGTTTGTGTAATTTTGCCATGGCGATGGCACATGTGTGCGGGCGCGCATTGTCTTGTCGCGGCACCCATCTTGCAGGTAATTTTTTCGTTTCTAATTCTTCAGTTAAAATTTGATATACTCTTTCAAATGACATCATGAACAATTCCATGCACTTTCATACAGCGATCATCCATGACGATTATGTGCACTTTTGCATTGATTCTGGAGTAGTGACAAATCTCGGACGACCACTGCGTGGAACGTCATCTAATCTCTCCCGACCAAATTTAAATTCATTTGACCATTTGGCAACAGTTGAATATGAAAGTGCAGAGTCCCCCAGTGTATTCTGGAAATCGGCACGAATATCCTTTGCTTTCATACCTTTCTTTACAAAGTAATTAATCATTGCTTGAATCTCGATTTTTTCCATCTTCACCGGAACAACTACAGAGCCACATCACCGCCACAGCTCTCTTCCAAGATCACTGACGTGGCACGTGTTTACAGGAAACTGTTAAATGAATATCAAGTAACAACTCCATAGAGTAAATATCTCTGGAGTGAGCATTCACATGCGCAGAACAGATTTTGTGTTGTCAACATACATTTCCAGCATGGTCACGTGTTCTTGGGACGTCGTGTGATTGTCCGTATAGCACCCTGTATACCTAGAATGTTACTAGATCCCTAGTACAGACGGATTCTTTTCGTACGTGTCGTGGCTTATTTATATATGTTGGGCAGACATTTTAACAGTATCCATTTGATACTGGGAATGAACCAGCTACGTAACTTTTAAGGGCAAGTGATATTACATTCTGCTACTTTGCGATAGGTGTCACAGTTCAGATGCACTCGATTTTTAGTAGTTTTCGGTATGATACGACACTTTATAGTATTACAGAGCCAGACGTACGTTTTTGCAGTGATAGTCTGGCAAAACGACTTGACAGTACCCTAGTACTTTTGAAAGTGTCCGAAAAACACCGAATTTGCCACACATTAGCGATTATATCCCTGCTAATTCGTCCTTTTTTCTACTGTTTCTGCATATGTATTTTCTCGTTTTTGCGATCTAAAGCACAATTTGTCTTACTGGTGACACTTTGAACTTGCTCCCAGTTTATTAAATAAATAGTAGACTGAGTAATCTATATACGTAATCTACAAGTCACTGATAAATGCATGGAGGATAGTAGTTGCTGAAACAACTAACCATTCCCTTTCCTGTTACACTAGCAAATTTATGAGAGGAAGCGATTGTTTGTAAGCTTTTGTACTAGCCGTAATATAGTCATAAAATCGTAGAAAAATAGGTCTACAGAATCAAACCTTAATTATAAAGCGTCTCGAAATTCTTAAACATATACAGTGTCTCTTACTAATATGATAACTATAATTTGAGCTACGTGGTATGTACCCATGAAAAGTTACTATCCCTCCTTTCACATATTTTTCTTTGCATCCGTAGCAACAACAGTAATTCACCATCGCTATTACACTATCAACAAACGGTGAAATACAAAAAAATTCTTGATATTATAAACTTCAAACGCTGCAGAAAGCACACACGCACAGCGAAGTCCCGAAAACACGTGACAATCCTGGTTTAATGTTGACAACATGCGCAGATCGCAATGCTCACCCCAGAGATATTTACTCTATGAACAACTCGTTGCGCTATCGCTGACCTCTCGTGGTGATTCCGAGAACTTTTCAAACCACCCTCATAGCTTCACCACATCGCGCATGAAACGTGCGCTTTCGATCCTACATATTGTGCGTCGAATGTGAACTTGATTGTCACCTTCCGGAAGGAAAGAGCCATTTTGATCTGTAGTAAACAATACACCGCTATGTGACGCCTCACGGATGTAAACAAAGCTCGTGTTAATGGAACACAGCCGGAGCGCAAAGCAAGTCCGAGCCGCTACAACGTCGAAGACGGACTGACCTCTAGGTTTCCAGGCAAGCGCTTTAGCGCTAGACCACATCGTCCGACACTTCTATGGATAGTTCATCTATAGGCTTTGATGAATGGGTTTGCGAGTATCAAAATATGTGACATAAATGGCCATATCTATTGATCGTATTAGAAGCTTAAATTTTTTACGCCACCAAAGAACCACAGATATTAGTATTTGAAATAAATTTCAATTCGATATTCGTACCCGTTCCTGGAAATAAGGAGTCTTTGTGTTTACCAGATGAGGTAAAGAAGCCTAAAAAGAGGTAAAAACAGTGTACATTAACAACGTAAAAATGATGCGAAATCAACAAATAAATGTAAGAACACAGAAGAAATGTTGGAAAGAAGAGACGCACTTAAAACTGTCTGAAGAAAATGAAGAATATCATGATATAATCGTGCTAAAGGATAGCAGTAGTGTAATTTCACCATGTGGGACGTCGAAAATAGAATACTGCTCATCATTCAAGATCTATGTGATATCTCTTGAAAAACGCGACACAGAAGAGGAAAAGAAGAAATGGCAGCTCTGAGACAGCAAGGCGAAAAAATTATAGAAAGAGATTAATCGACAAAAAATTAAAACCGCAGGTATTGTGAAACTTCCGAAGCTTTATATAATAAACTGAAAGCAATGTAGAAAAGATACACTTCTCAAATAGCTCTGCAGTTGCTTTAAAAACTTTATAGTAACAAATACGATCAGACTGCAGAATATAGCATTCGAATTGTATCAGCCCCATTCAGCAAAGATTTCAGACATAATACTCATATGCAAGTACAATCGCTTCACTGTGTAGGTGGAAAAGGATGGTTGCCTTCCTGTTTTTGATACGTGGATCAAAATGAAAATTGGATTCGTTGGGGCATGCCGTTTATTATAGGAAGCCAGTCCACAATGATTTGTATCATCAGTGTAACACTCTTATTGTCAGTGTTTCTCACGTATTCCATCCATCGAGGATTCTATGGTGAATCTCCTCAGTTGTTAATTTATCAGTTCGCCTAATTTTCAACATTTTTCTGTAACACCACAACTCAAATGCTTCGATTCTCTCCTATTCCGGTTTTCCCAAAGTCCATGTTTCACCACCATATAATGACATACTCCAAATGTACACTCTTTGACGTAAAACTCGACCGGCGGCTGGCCGCTGCAGAGGCTAAGTCCACGCCGATTGCGACATGGGACAAATAAACTGACCAACTCGCTAATTCTGTAAGTCCGGCTATCTGCACAATCTGGCAACACCGTAGATTGGCCGGCCAAAGTGGCCGTGCGGTTAAAGGCGCTGCAGTCTGGAACCGCAAGACCCCTACGGTCGCAGGTTCGAATCCTGCCTCGGGCATGGATGTTTGTGATGTCCTTAGGTTAGTTAGGTTTAGCTAGTTCTAAGTTCTAGGGGACTAATGACCTCAGCAGTTGAGTCCCATAGTACTCAGAGCCATTTGAACCATTTGAACACCGTAGATTGCGGCACTTGCTGGAGGAAATCATGCTCCATGATAGAGGAATCGTAGGCTTTTTGCACTTGTGGTCTAGCGGTAGCGTTCGTTGGTTCTGTTCACAATGTCTGTGGATCGAGAGCAGTTGGCACAAAATATTTTTATAGCCTCTTCTGTCTGAATGCTGAAGATGTGAATGTAATGGTAGCGTAGATTCAATCTATTTTGCCTTCTGACACACCGATATCGAAATTTAATTCAGTAACCACTTTGCGGCAGATTTCCTGCAGACTGTCCTCCTCTGGACGCCGATGTGGCGAAGCTCCGGGATCCACTTGCTGTCTACCGGCAGCTGCCGTGGTGACAGCAGCGGCGCTGCACTTCCCCAATCTTTATCGAAAGCGCCTGCTACCGCTCATCGCTTTTGATAATTTAAAACGCTTTATTATTAATTGTTGCTCCACAGAAAATTTCTACGATTTCCATTCACACTCGAAAGCAACGGAGACAGACACCCGATTAGTAGGTAGTGGGTACTATATTACATCAGCAAGATCTGAGTATGGCCCGAAATTAATTTTATAGACTGGGACGAAATTAAAGCAACTCACTACATTCGATGAATTTATAAATGCTTCTTTTCCTTTCAAAGTCAATTATTTGTGCAACTTTTGGCCAATATTCGGATGTTTTCACCAAGCCAGAGTGAGTGTCTGTGGTGTAAAGTGTATCACAAAAATGGCTCTGAGCACTATGGGACTTAACATCTGAGGTCATCGGTCCCCTAGAACTTAGAGCTACTTAAACCTAACCAAACTAAGGACATCACACACATCCATGCCCGAGGCAGGATTCGAACCTGCGACCGTAGCGGTTCCAGACTGAAGCGCCTAAAACCGCTCAGCCACAATGAACGGCCCTCACTAATCTTAAGTCTCATCAACATTACTGACAAAATTACTGAACAGATTCGAAGCATCTGTAAGAGCCACGAATTTGTCCTTTTTTTAATCAACTCGGTGTGAACTAAGAGGGGAAAAACTACAGGGACAATGACCAAGTTTGTTAGTATGTATTCTCTGTGGTAGATCTGGAGGTGAAAACGTACGAAAGTGCACAACTGTACTTTTGCGAACTTCTGTTTTATTTTCGCATCAATGGCGTTGAGAACCCACCATCTGGTATCAACAAATTACATTAGTATCCATTATACATAATCATTTTGATAGTACACCCGATATTATAGATGTGTAGGACACAAGACAGGACGTAGATTACGTCCGTTTGACGTCAACAGCGTGTAACTTCTTTTTTTTTTTTTTTTTTTTTTTTTTTTTTTTTTTTTTTTTTTTTTTTTTTTTTTTTTTTTTTAGGGCAATGTTGCTCTCCAATCATTTTTAGATTAGTTACAATAAGCTTACGCTGCAAGAGAAATCGCTTGTATTTTTCAATATGTGGTCTGTTGTCAGTTTGAAGGCCTTCCATCAGCCGGCCGCGGTGGTCTAGCGGTTCTGGCGCTGCAGTCCGGAACCGCGGGACTGCTACGGTCGCAGGTTCGAATCCTGCCTCGGGCATGGGTGTGTGTGATGTCCTTAGGTTAGTTAGGTTTAAGTAGTTCTAAGTTCTAGGGGACTTATGACCTAAGATGTTGAGTCCCATAGTGCTCAGAGCCATTTTGAGCCTTCCATCACATTGGCAACTTAGTGCAGCTCCACCGAGGGCTGTCTGGAGTAGGGTGGAGATATCAATGTGAAAGCTGCGAGCTGTCGAAGACGATCTTCACATTGTTAGTGCGATTGGGACTTCGTATATTCTTGACGACGTTTAGCACCTGTGCGGTCTGTCACCCAATTTCAGAATAGATGTTGAGTAATCCTGCTCAATTCCCAAAATATTATCTTTTTATATTGACGAATAATCTGGATAGTCGTCAGGTTCATGTGCCACCTACTTCGCAAATTTAATATTACGATCCTAGGAACTAACCTGCAATACGTTTTGTATTTCATAATCGGAACTATCTGCATTAACCGTCTTCAGAGCAATGTCAGGGAACAGAATGCAGTAGTTCCTTGGTAGCTACTTGGTGACCTGCTTGAGTCGTGTACTAAGTAAAGAGTAGTTGCTGGTTCACATTATGTTACACTAGTGAGAAGTACCGACTTTTCCTTTTTCTCTGCTAACATCCAGAACTAAGTTCAGTAACAAAATGCTAAGAAGATATTTGCATTGTGCCAACTCAACGATCAACCTATTTTTATAGATTTTTATTTTCGCAGCCATTCTCGTTCTGCATTGCAATAAACTTAATTCATTATTTGCGTGCTCTTGTTACGAGTATTATTGTCATTCTCTCACTCGCAAGAGTATTCACATCCCTATGTGGTATCGATGCACATGAAGAGCGTATTCTGCATGACGCAACATTCAGTATTCCCTTCTTTCATAGCCACTCATTTACTTCGGCTCCTCGTGATCAACGCTACAGGAGAGGTGAGATACATAAAGTTGACAATGGGAGGACAGATATGCTGGCACGACTCTGCAACTACTCCTGTTGATTTAACACAGTGTTACCAGATAAACTGGTGCTGCAGAATCGAAAATGTAGTACGGACTTCGCCACAGTAGCAAAGAGCTGCCAATTTCGGACCATGAGCGTGGATTACCCTTGGGTCAGCTGCTGGTTAGAGTGTTGCAACTGTAAATGGAAGACTTTGTTTGATATTCTTGTGCTGATGCTGTCTGAATAAATTATGCCATTGGATAAAAAACGGTTTAGTTTTGAGACCTAACCCTCGAGGGGGGAAGCCACAGTGGTCTGCTGCATGAATTCTAAGGAAAAAAACACGAAAAACAACTACTTTCGTGGAGAGACATGCATTTAGAATCTGTTCATCGTTAAGGGGCCAAACAAGAGTGTAACATTACGGAAACAATGGTCAGGCTGCTTTGAATATAATAGAGCATACAGAATTCAAGGAGGAAACGTATGAAGACGTAGACTTCCTCGTTATCCATATGTGCGGCATATCTTTCGTGTTAACGAAAGTAACATCCCGCTTTACCTCTTCTTACATCTCAGATTAAATAAATGCCATGAGGAATCGAATATTTGTTGACTGCGTCTCTTCTTGCCTCCATCCCTACCAACATTTTTCTTCATTCTCGTGGTAATCATGACATTCTACATGTATGCTGCAAAAGATTGCACATGGACACATTCGACATCGAGTTGCAAAGTGTTTGATATCTTACATTATATTCAATTCAGATAAGCTTCCGATGTATTTTTACTTAGTTTGTATTTTGAGATGATTATGAACGTTACGGAAAATTTTCTCACATGCTTTATGCTGAATGAGAAACACTGAATCATCCGTTTTGCTTTCCCTACGCTGAAATGATATAATGTCGACGTGAACAGCCTTCTTCCACGCCGGAAGCTGAAACTTGTATCATTCTGGATTAATGATGATTGAATGCCTCAAACGTATACATAGCTCACAAAGCGACGTCAGAAACTATCAGGGGAGTACGCCGCATAAAAACCAAACGTGCAGGCGCGTCTCTCCTCTGAAGCACCGAGAATTGGCAGCGTCGTAGGAAGTATTTGTCAACAATGTGATAGTGCATTTCCTTCCGGGTGTAGCCCGGCATTACCTAGCTAATTTCACTTGACATTCGTTTTCCGCATCGAAGACTCATACCATATACCCCACAGTAAGATGAGACACTTAGAAAGTATATTTAATTTCTGGACTCCAAGAATTGCGTTCTTCACATAAGTAACACCTGTTTGTGTGTTTAAGTTTACGTTTTGAGGCTCAAGCAATATCGCAATGACTATAGTCCGCCTGTTGCCGCCAGTGTGTCGTTAGTGTAGTGGTTCCCTTTCGCGTTGCGATGCTAGTGCTATATGAAATTGCAGTTCCAAGCTCGGTTAAAGCCGCTGAATACAACCTTTTATTTTCCATTTTAATTAATGGAGTTGCAAGCTAATAGTAAAAATTCCTTACACGAAATCTGAAGAATGTCTTTACACATCAATCTTCGTGCAATTTCGACTTAGTAAATTATGTTAATATCACGGATGTCTCCTTTGCAAATGCCAAGGTGCTTCACTATAAAGTAGTTCCCGAAAAGATTCAAACCGATTTTCAACGATACGAATTTGAGCTTTGTTCGTCATATAGGTCTAGCATGTCAGGAAGTTGTTTATGAACTGCACATGTTGAATAATGTAGTTCCTCTCTTCTAAATTTATTCAATAGCATTTAACTGTAGACGTTTTCTGACACAGGCGTTAGCAATTTCTTTCCGTTCTCTGAAACCTCCAAAACGATGCATATTTCTGGTTTAAATCTCATGGCCTTAACTATCACTTCCGATCAACGTTATATACGTTATGAATCCATACATGGAACTCCAAATGTGCAGTGTTCCTGCACTGCTACAGGGCATGCGTTGCAAGGTATTCACACAGTTTATCGCATAGACTTACCATAAGGAATGAAACAAGAACTGTAACACACTTTGCCGGCCGGTGTGGCTGAGCGGTTCTAGGCGCTTCAGTCTGGAACCGCGTGACCGCTACAGTCACAGGTTCGAATCCTGCCTCGGGCATGGATGTGTGTGATGTCCTTAGGTTGGTTAGGTTTAAGTAGTTCTAAGTTCTAGGGGACTGATGACCTCAGATGTTAAGTCCCATAGTGCTCAGAGCCACTTTTGTGATACACTTTACGCCAGCCGGCCGCGTTGGTCTCGCGGTTCTAGGCGCGCAGTCCGGAACCGCGCGACTGCTACGGTCGCATGTTCGAATCCTGCCTCGGGCATGGATGTTTAAGTAGTTCTAAGTTCTAGGGGACTGATGACCACAGCTGTTAAGTCCCATAGTGCTCAGAGCCATTTTAACCATTTGAACTTTACGCCACAGACGCTCACTCTGGCTTGACGAAAACATCCGAATATTGGCCAAAAGTTGCACAAATAATTGACTTTGAAAGGAAAAGAAGCATTTATAAATTCATCGAATGTAGTGAGGTGCTTTAATTTCGTCCCAGTCTATAAAATTAATTTCGGGCCATACTCAGCTCTTGCTGATTAATGTAATATAGTACCCACCTACTAATCGGGCGTCTGTCTCTGTTACTTTCAAGTGTGAATGGAAATTGTAGAAATTTTCTGTGGAGCAACAATTAATAATAAAGCGTTTTAAATTATCAAAAACGATGAGCGGTAGCAGGCGCTTTCGATAAAGATCGGGAAAGTGCAGCGCCGCTGCTGTCACCACGGCAGCTGGCGGTAGCCAGCAGGTGGATCCCGGAGCTTTGCCGCATACGGCGTCCAGAGGAGGACAGTCTGCAGGAAATCTGCCGCAAAATGGCTACTGGGTTAAATTTTGATATCGGTGTGTCCGAAGGCAAAATAGATTGAATCTGCGCTACCATTACATTCACATCTTCAGCATTCAGGCTAAAAAAATATTTTGCGCCAGCTGCTCCCGATCCACAGACATTGTGAACAGAAACAACAAGTGCTACCACTAGACCACAGGTGTAAACAGCCTAGCACTCCTCTATCATGAAACATGATTTCCTCCAGGAAGTGCCGCAGTCTACAGTGTTTCCAGATCGTGCAGATAGCCGGACTTAGAGAATTAGCCGGACTAGTTTTATGTCAAAGAGTGTACATTGTCAGAAATTTCTTCCTCAAACTAATGTAGTTGTCACCATTCGCCTCAGCATGAAAGGAGTCCTTCGTACCTTGGTTCCTAGTGTACATGTCGTTGCATATCCTGAACGTTTGTCATCCAAGTTAGCCCATTCTGACATCGCATTTCGCGAAAATGGGTATAGTGGGAGACAAATCGGATGCTCCTTAGACTATCAATGAAATCGAAATTGGCAGTCTCGAGAATAAAGACGTTACGCCGAACTCTATAGCTTTCTTTCCTTTCAGAGATAGTTTTTCTAAGAGGATTGGTAGTGTTTTGAGGAAACATGGTGCAAACTGGATTTTTCGACCACCGTTTACATAGAGCCCTTTTAGGGTCTGTAAAGGATGATCTTGGTTTACATAAGGCTGGTTTCTGTTGTACCCATACCTGTGCATAAGTCGTCAGCATCATCGGGTACATGTAGGACTGGTGTATAAAACATAAGTGCGAACAAATTTGCGATTGTAGAACATTGCCTTCGTTGCAGCTACCTGATGAAATATAAAAACACAGACTCTATCACGTACTTTCAGTTACTAGGATACTGTTTTTAAGGAAGCTGTTGAGATTAAATTAGCAAGTGACCTTATAAACAGTGAAGGAGATTTTTGCTTAAATTTTGCCTGGAATATCACTCTATCTCTGGTCAAACAACAGTGGAACAAGAGTTTGCTCTACTTACCTACCTGTTGTTAGTTCGCTATTGATAACATGTGGTGTTGGTTATCGTTGTTTGTGTGGTGCTGGTAGTTGTTTTTAGTGTATGTTGTTTTTCTACATACACCGCCTTCTATTTCCGGCTGATGCAGCCCCGCCCATCTAGAGTTTAAGGTGCTGTGGACAGTGATCTCTCATTTCACCTGTGCACAGGAACTGACGAGGTGGTCGCTTGTCGAGATATCGGCTGTTGTCGAGTTATTTGTACCAGGAGATAATTTGTACAGTACAAGAGGAAGCCTTAGAGGCCAAAAATTGTAGGTAATGAAAGAAATTGGAACGGTTACAACAAATAATTGAGAATATTGTGTGTAAGTGTGCAAGTGAGAAGAGGAAAATTTGGCAAGCCTAAAAAAGCCAATCAGCCCCCCTCCCAAAAAAAAGTACAATCAGAAGACTTATCTTCTTCTTGTTCCTTTTTCTCCCATTGGCGCAGGGTCAGCATGGTTATTAACGGATTTGGGATGGTTAATTTAACGGTTGGCCCGACGCTCGTCACACCTTTACCCCCCACCCCCTGGGACGTAATATGTGTACCATAACTGTCTGCATGTAATGTTATTTAAGTGAGAGTGAGCGAAAGTTTTCTAAATGTTTGCGAATCGTATGACTGAGCCAGAAGCTGGGTACCAGCCCGATATTCACCAGGGGATGTGACCATTTTAAAACCATCTCCAGGCTCGCCGGTGCATCGCCCACCCCTCGTCACTAAAATACCGGCCAGATTCGCTAAGGGGCCAGTGCGCCTCCCCGTCCCAAAAGCGACGCTTTAACATGCACGGCTATGCGGGCGGGTAATCAGAAAACTTATGGTTTTATAAAAGACTCAATCCTGTCAGAGTCAGTCAAGGCTTTGAGGCACTTGTTTGGGAACAGAGGTATTAATTTTTACTGCACGGGATACCTTACCATTGTTCAATGGCGGATAGAACATTTTTCTTAATGACATACATTTAATTTGGAAATGAGCAATAGCTCAAGACTGGCATAGCACCATACTGCAAGAGACAATTAAGAGGCACTATTTGTTGACCCATCAGGTAGATATTTCATCTGCAGGAATCGTATTCCCTATAAACCTGACATTATTTAATTTGACTTCATCATTATCATTATTGTCATCCAGGTCTTCAACTACACCCATCATTCATACTTCTACAGTCATCTTTTCTACTGCCTTGTACGCACCTTTCATTTGGTCATCATCTCGGCGTTTTCTTGTTGCTTGAAATACAGCAAAGAAGTTCCTTGGTTCATCTGCTGTCCATGTGCCTGATACATTTCCTTCCCATCTCTATTTCATTTTCGTTTCTACTGTGCCCAGTCACACGCTATACAGCATAGGGCCTGCACCTACAGAGGATGCCACTCAGCAAGCACTCTTCATGCCAGGCACCTCAGTTCTGATCTGTTACCACATAGCTGGCGATCATACACTGGAACAAATTTACACTTCCGCCACAAGACCTTCGAGTAGTCGAATCCATCAGCCAGTGGTGATGTCAGCCGCCAAAGAGAGTGCTAACAACTGGAACTAACTTCTATTTCCACCAGAGAAATTACAGATGCAAGGCTATTCCATCCAGTATTGGGGCAAGGCTGGATCTACCACACAGGGTGCCCCAAACATTCTGTTACAATGACGTCATCCAAGATCTCAGCGATGATGTCACCCACATCCCTGGGTGATTCTACCCCACAGGCTGCCCCAAAAGTTCCGTCACATTAACGTCATCCTAGATGGCGGCGATGACGTCACCCCCACCCGAGGGGGACACTACCGCACAAGGTGACCCAAAAGTTCTGTCATGATGACGTATTCCAATATGACGGCCATGACATCATTCAAGATGGTGGATTTTGGTGGTAAGTTTGAAATTTGGTGGGAATATAGGTCACTTGGCTACCTCCACTAACCAAAGTCAGCCAAACACCACCTCTTCCTAGAGATTGGCAGGAAAAGGACTCAGCTTGTGCCGGGCTGCTGAAGAGAGGAAGGAGTGTACTTTATTTATTTTGGAACAATTTGTTCATTCGTAAATAATGTAATAAATTTATGTCCAGAGAGTCAAACAACTCTTAAATTGTCTAAATGGTAATCCATCCTAAGACTCTGCAAACATGCTTGCTAATCGTCAACTGACAAAATCATGCACCAGTCTTTATTTAAACAATTTGAGGCAGTACCACCATCCAGTGTGTTTGCTACAAGGTCCAGAGCCCAACTAACCCAGTACACAGTACAACCACCAGAGCATGCTGTCATCTGTGACATAATGCAACATGACGGCCATGACATCAGCTGATGACGCAAATACCGTTATCCAATATGGCGGGAAATTATGTGATCACCACGAGATCTGGACATAGTACACAGTACTGCCACCAGAGGGCGCTGTCATCCACTTAACCCAAGATGACTGTCTGGAGGGGGAAATAGCATGCGCTGGGCTGCTGGAGAGAGGAAGGAGTGTACTTTATTTATTTTGAAACAATTTATTTAGGGAAGGATTTTGAGAGATAGTATATTTATCACACTGATACAAAACACACACACTAACATGCTTGGCATCACACCACACGGCCCCTAGATTTGTAAACTACTCCTAAATAATGCACTACAAACAACTCCTAAATTACTGAAATAATTTCAGCACAGACATGCAAACTCCTCCTAAATAATGCAGTACACCAGTGTGCAGACACTAAATCAACTCGTAAACTGTCCAAATAATGCATAGCACAGTCTACAGACACCGCGCAAAAAATGCAACAGACACGCAATCAAAGTATGCAGACACTGACAGGTGCCTCTTATCCATTGGTTGTCACAGGAGGCCATCGCACATGCTCCCAGAAGTGATGTGGCCGTAAGCTGTCAGACCATGCACAGTTACCCTCAAGCATATGTGTTCACCTAGGCATTATTGCTGACGTGATCAGACAGGAGCAAAGATCTACTTGCAGAGTGCAGATGCTACAAGCGGTCGTGCATGTCGAGCCCACCGCCTGACATAAGCCAGTGTGAGCCATCGCTCTCACACTGCTGCTGCCTGCAGTGAGCAGGTGAAACTTAGCTACCTAGCGTGACTGATGTAATGCTGCAAAGTGCGCATGTGTAGCTACAAACCATCGCAAGCGCATCTAAAAAGGTTCTCAATCTTATACTGATGTCATATGGCTATGTAAAATAGTGAACTGAGTCAATCTCTCGGAAATTGTATAGTGTCTCAGAAATAGTTAACGCTCGCTTTCTAGATGTCTCAGCTTCTATGCACCAAAATTTTTGCCCTAAGAGAACCTGTTTACAAAAATAGCGCAGAATAACGTTGAATGCAGTCTTCCTCGTAGTCCTAATGTGGTACCCCATCTATCACATGCTACCCTTGCTGTTTTCAACACATACAAACGTTCTCACCACTATGTAGAGACTCCTATATCCCAGCACAAAATGATGTCTTGTGAATGAATCGAGCTTTATGATTGGCTCTTATCGAACAGAGGCAAAAAAAAACTATTTTACACAAATCGCCATATTGCACCGACAGTTAAAGCAATATATCACCACGTACCATGTTGATGTGGTAAATATATAATTCATACCCTGTGCCAAACAAAATCACATGCCACATACGAACACATATTCTATGTTCAAAGTTTGGTCCACCAGCAGGGAGACTGGGTCCTGGGAGCCTTCTGCAACACATGCATATACAGAGACATATAGAAAACAGAGGAAACGCTCTCAAGATGTGGGGATGACTGGAGACAATCGAGTAGAGTACATTTGGGCTAGATGTTGGCAGCTGTGCTACATTTACAGGCAATTTTAGAACACAGAACGAGGGGTTATGTCATGAGTGTATGGATAGAACTGACATAAAATCGATAGAATTGTGAAAAATGACAGGTAATAGATATAAATTGACCAGCTATACACTCGAATGCAAGGAAATTGAGGAAGTACTTGCGTATCTTCTGCTTCACGTAGAACAATTTGTACATGGGAACAAGTATGTGGAAGCAAGAGGAATCTGAGAAAACGTCTACATGGAAGCGAAGGGAATCAGGGAAGCAGTCAATTTTTTCCCGTCAAGGTAGCATTATACTGCATGTCTATTGAGGTACCAGTGATACAAGAAAGTTGACTATTGTATCTGATGCTTTTCAGGAAGACAGAGAACATCAACTCTAAACTTACTTGCATCTGTGTTAAAGTGTAACAGAGAGTGGACGGGGTGATCGATTGAGACGGAGCTGTAATGAGGTACGATTTAATGGTAGATTGTTGAAGCCTTCTAGAGAGGGAGAAGTTGCTACAGGTCAATTTTTCCACTGTTCTGTCAGGATGCATCAGTCATGTGACGTAGCCTGAGTTTGAATCGTATACAGCCACGTGATCTGTATGTGATTTAAAGCACTGTCTACTTGCGATCGTTAGCTTTAAACCTGTCAGTCATAAGAGGACTTCCATGTCATGTGTGATGAAACATGGCACATTCCTCTATATGAACTTTGATATATGCGATGTACTCCATCCCCCTATCGCATCTTGAGTGCAAAATCGAGACTTCAGTTTCATAACTAAGTTAGCGATAGGTGCTTGTGAGGCACTGCAATCCCTGTGTATACATTTGCCTGTCAGATGCGCTGTTTACAGAGTTAGTGGTGGAATGACTTGTAATTTTCAAATGTCAGACGCTGCTGCTATGCGTTTATCTGTTCCTTGTAAGAGGTATGCGCCGTTAGTAACCATCATTTTATATAGGCCTGATGCAGGCATAGCATAATTTCCGAACCGTGATCAGATATGGACAGTGGGTGCTATACATCTCCGGAAAGCTGTATTGTACTCATATCACACAGAGCCAATGTTTTAAGGAAGTAGTTTTTTCGTTTTACGGTTCGATAACATAGTTTATCGTAGAGAAACCAGAAAGAATGATGTATGTCATCCGCTTGAAATATATTTTTTACATTGGAATATTAACAGTGCTAAATTTTCGCATGAATGATAGGTCGGAAACGCAAGCTATCTTATCATTACAGCCCATTTTAAGTGCAGAACGTTCTAGCCTTAGGAGTGTGTGTGTGTGTGTTTATGTTCTCTCTTACCAATACCTTCTAGGTACTGATTCTAGATTCTAGAACAGTACTTTAGAGTTGATAGCTAGGTTGATTTACGTAAAAATGCTTCGAACTCCATCCGTCTGGAGCTCCATCACGCATAAAAATCATCCATATCTTGTTATTCTTAACCGTCTGCTATTACATCATGACACTTTGAAATCTGTTACTATACTTCGATAAGGGGTGTTAACCTCGTCTCAAGAAATATTGTGCACTTGGATGGGTGATGATTCGGCAAGCTTCATTCATTCACGAGATGTGGAGTGTAGCGGCCTTCTTCCGGATGGTTGTAGATCAAATCGGTAACGGTGCTGCATGGCGGGTTCAAATGGTTCAAATGGCTCTGAGCACTATGCGACTTAACTTCTGAGGTCATCAGTCGCCTAGAACTTAGAACTAATTAAACCTAACGACATCACACACATCCATGCCCGAGGCAGGATTCGAACCTGCGACCGTAGCGGTCACGCGGTTGCAGACTGAAGCGCCTTTAACCGCACGGCCACACCGGCCGGCGCATGGCGGGTTGATCAATGACAGTGTGAGGAGGGTCTTTGACTAATTTTAACCTAAGACAGCGACAATGCTCTGTGACTCCCATACACAGAGAGATAGATCGTAAACTAAGCACTATGCTCGAGTTGTTAGAAATATGTAGTGCACTGTATGATATACTTTGATGCTGTATGCGTTCGACAATTAACAACGAATGGACGATGGACGAACTGCACAGTCATCTATCCACATTCGCAATGATACAAAGTGGAGAAGAAGTGGTTTAGCTATATACTGAAATTGGGAAACATGCTGTCGCATCATTGGTCAGTGTTGAAATTACTGTAAAATTGCTGAAATTGTTCACGCTATCAACTGTGATGCTTATTATTAGAGTACATTGATGGTGTCTTTTCCATCCAATCCGTCCACTGGCATGCTGTTGGTTACCACATAATGATTGACTGGCATTGCTTGTTTGAATTGGAGAAAGAATTTTGTGGATGGACAACACCTTCTGAGGTAGATAGCACTGCAACAGTGATCGCGTACATGACTGCAATATGATGAATCAGTCGAAACGGAATGTAGAATCATCAGCTATTCTGTGACTATGACAGATGAGTTTAGAGCTCGTGAATTACTTTCGGGTTGTGGTTTGGAAACCATCCACAACGCCACAAAACTCCCCCAATTTGCTTATATTGTAACTCTCTTTTATTTAAAATCATACAGTGTTTATGGCATGGTATAGTAGCCACAGTAACAATAGGATTTACATTGTGTGATGTCTAGTTTGCTGCGAGTGGCCGTGGACCAGAACATCTTAATGTCAGTTTAGAACCTGACACAGACTTCAAAGTCGTGGCAGAAAAACAAAATGTATGGCAGTGTACAAAGCGTGCTATGGCAGAAAAAAATGTTTCAAACAACAAGACAGGCCCACAGGGAGCATCTCTTGCAATTTACAGTATAGTCCGTGGGATATGATCATCCTTCTACAGGAGGGGAGGGTTGGACAAAACTGGGTAGGTGGGTGAAATTGGGTACCTTGCAAATTTTGTGACAGATGCTTCTATCTAGCGGTTGAACACTGGAACTACTAGGGGCAGCCATTTCATGCAGTTGGGGAGAAAACATCAGCAGCAGAGAAGCACGTTTTCTTATTTGTATGAATTTTTAAAGTTTTAGACTGTAAATTTTTCAATTTTGTTCTGTTTATTTAATCACTTTGAAGCAGTATAACGTTGTCTAACGATAGAGGTAAGTGCATATGTTGATTAAGTATATTTCACTGCATATTTTGACGTTCTTTTCATTCTCTTCCATAAATACACGATAGGTACATAAGGCCTATATGGTTAATGAAAAAAAAACACTTAGATAAGGGACTGCTATTATTACTTCTCGTGATAATATAAATATAAAAAAACATAAGAATAAAAATATAGACCCATCATTCTCTTCCATAAATACACGATAGGTAGGCCTACATAAGGCCTATTTGGTTAAATAGGCTACCTAAATAATTTAAGTGCATACATAATTAAAGTGCATTAATTTCACTGAGTAAATTAGGTTATTATTTCTTTCAAGCTTTTTAATATTATTTCTTAAACAAATACGCATAATGTTTCGACAGGCTGGCATCTGTAGGCCTACCGGCTCTCAAAACATGCTCGAATTCTTTAAAAAACATTGAAATACTGCTTGACTGAGGTAGTTTCAGGTAGTTTACCTTGAGAATCAGGCTTATAGAGTATGTGTTTGTCTTCCGACATGTATAAAGGAGATGACTGTGGAATACTTGATAGCAAAGGGAAGAATATGTCATGTCATAAGAATGGTACAGATATTTCTATTTCCAGAGCCACAGCCATCAGCAGGGTGTATTTATGATACTTCATTCATTGTTGAATGTTGTTCAATTGAGACTGTGATCGTAACATTTAATTGTAAGTACAATGATAAAACATGTATGTGAGCGGTTTTCTAGGATGATTCTGCCTATGTGTACTCGGTCTTCAGCGTGGGTGACGGGAATGATTCACGTTTCCCAATAACATTAGGAGCTGTCAGAATGGAGAGGGCTGTTGGAGTGTAGGAATGTAGATGAATTAACCTTGTTGACCTCTAGACGACCGAATAGCGAACTAATACTTAGTATGTGTCGGATAGCTTACGTGATCACATGGAAATTTGAGAAGATTGAATATGGAATTGCGTTTGTGGTGGACCGTTATTCCCTCCCATGTAAATTGTTTGGTTGACTGCTTTTGCAAATTTCACGCCTGTATTTAGCTGAGAGAAGATCGATTGTGGTGCATGCATCTAGCATGTGGCGACATGTTTGCCAGTTCTCTAGACATGAGAAACCTCTTAGTTGATTTTGTAAATTATAGGGATGATTTGGAATCTGCTACATCACCGACATCAGTATTCACGAGTAGATATACAGTTTTCTTTATTTTTTTTCTAGTTCCCCCATCAATATCTTCGCAAATGTGACAAGTTTCTAGTTAGTCAGCAAAAGTTTAGTCAGCTAAAGTTTCATGTTTGTAGAAAAATAATTTCTAGTTTATGTCTTCAAAATTATGTTGCGTGAATGATCAGTAGGATACTGCTGTGTGCTTGATATCGAGGAGTACCGCAAAAATGGTGTGATATTCTAGCAAGTCATGCAAAATTAGATATGTTCTTGTAATCCCAGAGTCTGGAGATGGGTGCAGAAAAGCGATCAAGCAAGGAATCAGGTTCCAACCAGAGACAGTAATGAGTTTGTGCCAAGGGCAAATGAGCCCAAATTTGTACAACAGTTCTGAGAGTGACTTTGGTCCACTGATGGCGCTCTGGTCGTGCATTGGGAGTGGCTGACTTGTGACTGTCAGCTGCTGGAAAATATCTAGTGCTGTGAGGAGTATATATGGTGCTGTCTGTCTTTGCGACATATCTATGAATTATGTTTGGCACAGGATACGAACTGTATGTTTACTACGTTGACACAGTACATAGTCATTAACTGATAGTAGGAGAAGAACGGTTTCACGCTCTAATATTCAAGCTCCTCTCCTCAGTGGGCGAGAAGTGTAATTGAGTAAGAGTCTTTCCGTATTGGAAGATATGTAGGGGCGCTTTGCAGGGTTAAATTGTCGGTGCAATATGGCTATCTGTGTAAAACAGTATTTTTTTTCTTTTTTTTTGCCTCTGACTGTCTAGTCTGCAGGAAGAAAGAAAGAAAAGTCAGATGGTGCTTCCACACTGGTGCCATCGGTAATTTGCAGGTAAATTCGATAAGAGCAAATCATAATGCTCAATTCATTCACAAGACATCCTTTTGTTCTGGGATATATAGAAAGTGAGCATTATCTATTTCTGGGACACTATACAATTTCCGAGAGGTCCACTTGGTTCTTATTTTACATAGCCATGTGATGTCAGTATAAGACTGATAACCTTGTAATATGCACTTGCGATGGTGTGTAGCTACACATACGCACTTCGTGGCGTTGCATCTGTCACACTAGGCAATTAAGTTTCACCTGCTCACTGCAGGCAGCAGCAGTGTGAGAGCGATGGCTCACACTGGCTTGTGTCATGCAGTGGCCTCGACATGCGTGCACGCTTGTAGCGTCTGCATTCTGCAAATAGGTCTTCACTCCTGTCTGATCGCATCAGCAACGGTGCCTAGGTGAACGGGAATTTCGAGAGGAATTTCTCAAGTACCAAGTACAAAACGGATGTCGCTGCCTCATGCTTGAGGGCACCTGTGTGTGGTTTGACAGCTGACAGCTGCATCACTTCTGGGAGTGTGTGCGATAGCTTTTTGTGTGGGCCAATGGATAGGGGGTGCCTGGTGGGGTCTGCGTATATTGATTCGTGTCTGTTACATTATTTTGCAAGTGGGTCTGTAGGCTGTGCTATGCGTTATTTGGTCAGTTTGCGAGTTGATTTCATGTCTGCACATTGGTGTACTGCATTATTTAGGAAGAGTTTGCATATCTGTACTGAAATTATTTCAGTAATTTAGGAGTTGTTTGTAGTGCATTATTTAGGAGTAGTTTACAGGTCTGTGGGCTGTGTGGTGTGATGCCAAGCATGTCAGAGTGTGTGTTTTGTATCAGTGTGATAAATGTACTATCTCTCAAAATCATTCACTAAATAAATTGTTCCAAAATAAATAAAGTACACTCCTTCCTCTCTCCAGCAGCCCAGCTCAAGCTGAGTCATTTCCCCCTCCAGAGAGTCATCTTGGGTTATGTCACAGAATGTATGACAGCGCCCTCTGTTGACAGTACTGTGTACTAGGTCCATACCTCGTGGTGAACACACTGTTCTCCGCCATATTGGATATTGGTACTTGCATCATCAGGTGACGTCATAGCCGCCATCTTGGATTACATCACAGACGACAGCGCCCTCTGGTGATGGTACTGTGTACTAGGTCAGGTGGGCTCTGGACCTCGTGGCAAACACACTGGTTGGTGGTACTGCCTTAAATAAAGACTGGTGCATGATTTCGACAGCTGGTGATTAGCAAGCATGTTTGCAGAGTCTTTTAGATGGATTATTATTTTGACAATTTACGAGTTGTCTGGCTCTCTGCACATATATGTATTGCATTATTTACGAGTGGTTTGCATGTCTGTAGGCTGTGTGGCATGTCAGAGCGTATGTTTTGTATCACTGTGATAAATATACTATCTTAAAAAAATCTATCCCTAAGTAAATTGTTCCACAATAAATAAAGTACGCTACTTCTCCTCTCCAGCAGTCCAGCACAGGCTGAGTCCTTTTCCACCAATCCCTAGGAAGTGGTGGCGGTCAGATGACTTAGGTTAGTCGAGGTAGGCCACATGCCCCTTCTTTCCGCCATTTTCTTAGTTTTGTAGAGGTTTGTTGCATTATCCTGATGGAATCTGAACTTCCCACCATTTTCTTGGGGAGAGGGTTAGATTAGTGGAGGTAGCCCAAGTGACCTATCTTCTCGCCAAAATTCAACCTTCCTACCAAAATCCACCATCTTGAATGATTTCATGGCTGTCATCTTGGATTATGTCATCATGATTGAACTTTTGGGGCACCCTGTGGGATTGTGTCCCCTTTGGGGTGGAGCGACATCATCACCGCTATCTTGGATGACATCATCGTGACGGAACTTTTTGGGGCACTCTGTGGGGTAGTATCAGCTTTGCCCCAATATTCTATCCCTCATGGAAACGCAGACCGAAGCCATATTCAATCAGTTCCTGTATTTCCACTTCATACAGCAACAGTTACAGCACACAGTTCCAGCTGACACCTTTCGTCAGTTGTCACCATTACTTCCAGCTGTTATAAATGACTGATCATCAGACAATAAACGCCCAGTGTCAAATGATAGTTATAAAATTTTAGATACAGCGGTCCAAGTTTTCATTCACTGTATTAGGTTAAAGTAGCAGAACCACACCTCAATCATACCTCAAATTATTTCATTATGTATAAACTATTTTAATAAATTCTATCTATAGTTTATTATTCTGTTATGGGTATTACTGTGTATTCCGATTTGATGCCCTCTAATCATATCTGTTGCCAAGCGTGCAATCCAGCTACCTTGTATAGCAATAAGTTATCTGTAATAGGGGTACGCTTATTGCTACGTTGAATGTTAGGCATCAGATTTGTTTTGATGAGTACAGCAGTTATGTAATTACGGCTTCCAATCTAATCTGTTCCTTGTTCATATGTCGGTTTTCCTGTCACTCCTAGTCATTCGCAACAAGTATACCTCCACTTTGTGCTGAGCAATTAAGTTAGTTTTTGAAGGGTTTTCATGTTAAAAGTCCGAACAGCACAGTTAAAACTGGTAATGCATACTGTAGCGGGTGTTGGTATTCTCTAGTGGAGGATGGTGGGTCGGAGTGACATGGAAACCGCTCGATAGCAACAGAATTCCTTTATTACTCTTCAGCATCTCGTATTAGTAGCTCATGCCCACATCGAG
The DNA here is from genome assembly GCF_021461395.2 of Schistocerca americana. Taxonomy (NCBI): domain Eukaryota; kingdom Metazoa; phylum Arthropoda; class Insecta; order Orthoptera; family Acrididae; genus Schistocerca; species Schistocerca americana. Next base: position 317,743,984 of record NC_060121.1, on the reverse strand, counting down.
GAGAGGGGGAGGGTAGAGGGAGGGCGCTGGTTGTGGGCATCGAGCCCACGGACCTCGGTGGCGAGAGTTGTTGTGAAGACCCAGTAGGTGCTATGCCTGGTGCAGCCCAGCTGTGCAGCGTCCTTAAGCGTCCTTGCATGATCGGTATACCATGGAAATTCTATGGCAGGTGGCGAGGCAGTCTGGAGTTACGGGCCTAGCAAGGCTGTCGCCACCCATCCAGTCGGAACGAGTAACAACGTGGTAGTCATCCTGGACGCCAATCTCAGTCAGCCGTTTAGCTGACAATGTCTGGGGCTTGTGGGCGCACCATGGCTCGTGCCTGTAAGGGCCTCACTTCGACCCTCAGCCAGTCAATGCTGTCGCTGGACCTCCTGGCAGGCACTTCTTTCAAGATGACATGGACCGATAACCGCCTCACGGCGGAAGCCAGTCCGACAGCAGATGCTGACTCGATGACTCACTGCTTCGAGTTGATGACCAGCCGGGTTGGATGATCAGCATTTATACATGCCATTGCATGTTTGTTACATCTACATCTACATACATACCCCGCAATCCACCATAAGGTGCGTGGTGGAGGGTATCTCATACCACATCTTCTCTCCCTGTTCCACTCCAAAACAGAACGAGGGATAAATGACTGCCTATATGCCTGTGTACGAGCCCTAATCTCTCTTATCTTATCTTTGTGGTCTTTCCGCGAAATATAAGTTGGCGGCAGTAAAGTTGTACTGCAGTCAACCTCAAATGCTGGTTCTCTAAATTTCCTCAGTAGCGATTCACGGAAAGAACGCCTCCTTTCCTCCAGGGACTCCCACCCGAGTTCCTGAAGCATTTCCGTAACACTCGCGTGATGATCAAACCTACCAGTAACAAATCTAGCAGCCCGCCTCTGAATTGCTTCTATGTCCTCCCTCAATCCGACCTAATAGGGATCCCAAACGCTCGAGCAGTACTCAAGAATAGGTCGTATTAGTGTTTTATAAGCGGTCTGCTTTACAGATGAACCACATCTTCCCAAAATTCTACCAATGAACCGAAGACGACTATCAGCCTTCCCCACAACTGCCATTACATGCTTGTTCCACTTCATATCGCTCTGCAATGTTACGCCCAAATATTTAATCGACGTGACTGTGTCAAGCGCTGCACTACTAATGGAGTATTCAAACATTACGGGATTCTTTTTCCTATTCATCTGCATTAATTTACATTTATCTATATTTAGAGTTAGCTGCCATTCTTTACACCAGTCACAAATCCTGTCCAAGTCATCTTGTATCCTCCTACAGTCACTGAACGACGACACCTTCCCGTACACCACAGCATCATCAGCAAACAGCCGCACATTGCTATCCACCCTATCCAAAAGACCATTTATGTAGATAGAAAACAACAGCGGACCTACGACACTTCCCTGGGGCACTCCAGATGTTACCCTCACCTCCGATGAACACTCAAAATCGAGGACAACGTACTGGGTTCTATTACTTAAGAAGTCTTCGACCACTCACATATTTGGGAACCAATCCCATACGCTCGTACCTTAGTTAGGAATCTGCAGTAGGGCACCGAGTCAAACGCTTGGTTCGCAAGATACCATGTGAAAAATGGCGAGATGCGTTTCGCAGGAGCGATGCTTTCTAAAGCCGTGCTGATGCATTGACAGCAACTTCTCTGTCTCAAGGAAATTCATCACATTCGAACTGAGAACATTATCGAGAATCCTGCAACAATCCGATATTAAGGATATTGGTCTGTAATTTTGAGGATCCGTCCTTCTACCCTTCTTATACACAGGCGTCACCTGCGCTTTTTTTCAGTCGCCCGGGACTTTACGTTGGACAAGAGATTCGCGATAAATGCAAGCTAAGTAAGGAGCCAGTGCAGTAGAGTACTCTCTGTAAAACCGAATTGGAATCCCATCAGGACCTGGCGATTTATTGTTATTGTTATGGTGCAGCTGTGAAAAATTTCACACGCGCCCCATGCCGAAGTGTTCCCAGTTTTGGTAACAAGTTGGTCACTAACCATAGGTGGACGTCAGTACCTAGATGGATGCCGTGGCGCAATGCAACACTAGCATATTCCAACAAGCGATTGCCTACAGTAACGAGCCCTATCGCATTATGCTTGTGCCATAACAATACTGAATGTAATGTATTCTTTTCGGATGCCTAGAAAACATAGGTTTGATTGTCGTATTTAGTTTACCAAATGTACTCCAGACCAACATCACTTTTCAGTTTATTTATTTGCTGATATGACTGGACGAAACTACTTTGTTCTGGCCATAGCTGTGAGTCCTTTGCTTGCTATGGGAAAAGGCTCATCGAACTATAACACATGAAATATTAGATCACTTTATTACATTAATGAATAAAAAATTTACTTAAGTTTGGCGTACTTCTATGCCACAGGAGTACTGGATAATTTACAGCTGTCATGGACTAGCAAAGCATCACTTGATGCTGTAATTAACAAACTGTTCTCTTGAGGTGCAATGTTCAACATTTTCTAAAGTAGAAGTTCATCAGGAACTTTAACAATTCGTTGCTCCTTCACTATGACTCCGTTAGATGGGGGGAAGAGTTCTTGCATGCTCGACACAATATTGGTCTCAGTATGAGGAGGCTGCTGTGCTGAGAGGGGACGCGTGGTGGATTGGTGGATTCTTCGGGTAATCCCCAAAAAACTTAACGTGGACAGCTGGACGGGTATTTTAACCGCCCTCCTCTTGAATACAAATCCAGTGTATTACATCTTCTCCATCTATAGCGTCTCCCACTCGTTGCGGATTGCACAGAGAGACAACGCTAACGTTGGAGGTATCGATGTGCATTGTCGACTAGGGTATATCATCGCGATCTTTGGACGATACCACATTTTCCTGCTTTTCCTGTCAATCCGGTCATTGTCTTCAACAGCCACAATTCAAAGTATCCAACCGATTTCTCACACACAAACAGCAGTTGACCGGCGTTGCCTGGTGAAACGTTGTTATGATGCCTTGTGTAAGGAGAATAAATGCGTACCATGACGTTTCCGACTTTGATAAACGTCGGATTGTAGCCTATCGCGATTGGGGTTTATCGTATCGCGACATTGCTGCTCGTGTTGGTCGAGATCCAATGATTGTTAGCAGAATATGGAATCGGTGGGTTCAGGAGGGTAATACGGAACGCCGTGCTGGATCCCAACGGCCTCGAATCACAAGCAGTCGAGATGACTGGCATCTTATCCGCATGGCTGTAACGGATCGTGCAGCCATGTCTCGATCCCTGAGTCGACAGATGGGGACGTTTGCAAGACAACAACCATCTGCACGAACAGTTCGACGACATTTACAGCAGCATGGACTATCAGCTCGGAGACCGTGGCTGCGGTTACCCTTGACGCTGCATCACAGACAGGAGCGCCTGCGATGGTGTACTCAACGACGAACCTGGGTGCACGAATGGCAAAACGTCATTTTTTCGGATGAATCCTGGATCTGCTTACATTATCATGATGGTCGCATCCGCGAGATCGCGGTGGACGCACATTGGAAGCGTGTATTCGTCATCACCATACAGGCATATCACCAGGCGTGATGATATGGGGTGCCATTCGTTACACGTCTCGGTCACATCTTGTTCGCATTGACGGCACTTTGAACAGAGGACGTTACATTTCAGATGTGTTACGACCCGTGGCTCTACCCTCCATTCGACCCTTGCGAAACCCTACATTTCGGCAGGATAATGCACGACCGCATGTTGTAGGTCCTGTACGGGCCTTTCTGGATACAGAAAATGTTCGACTGCTGCCCTGGCCAGCACATTCTCCAGATCTCTCACCAACTGAAAACGTCTGGTCAATGGTGGCCGAGCAACTGGCTCGCCCAATACGCCAGTGACTACTCTTGATGAACTGTGGTATCGTGCTGAAGCTGCATGGGCAGCTGTACCTGTACACGCCATCCAAGTTCTGTTTGACTCAATGCCCAGGCGTATCAAGGTCGTTATTACGGCCGGAGGTGGTTGTTCTGGATACTTATTTCTCAGGATCTATGCACCCAAATTGCGTGAAAATGTAATCGCATTCAAGAGGAGGGTGATTAAAATAACCGACCAGCTGTCCAGATGTCAGTTTTCCGCGGATTCCTTAAATCACTTCATAAAAATGCCGTGATGGTCTTTCCTCAACCCGAGTTTGTGTTTTTTCTCTGTACACCTCGTCGTCGACGGAACATTCATTCGTAATATTCCTTTCCTCCTTACTTGCCTCTTTTATTGTAAATTTCTCAAAAATCCTATGGAAGCTGTAGCTTTGACGTATATATAGTGGTTCAGGTAACCAGTCCACTTCAAATATTTCCTGTACTTTTAAAGATATGTACTTATGTTTAAATCCAGATTAATCGTGAGAAAATCCTCTCTGAATTACGTATATTCTCTTGTCATAGATATATTAATCACAGATACATTGGTACCAACTTCGCTTTGTTTTAATGAAACTATAAAAATTTATGCTGCTAGAACTGTAGTTCGAAAGGAGAGGCATTCAGCACTGTTTCATTCCTCAAAATCCGATGCTCGTTTCTAAATATTTTCAAACTTAGGATTTATCCATTTTGAATGCAAAATTAGAAGTTCGTGGTTTTCTAACCACATAAGGAAATACGTAGGACATGGAGGAAAGAAAGTATTTCACCGCCGCCATACATGCATAAAAGTGTTGTTGTTGTTGTGGTCCTCAGTCCTGAGACTGGTTTGATGCAGCTCTCCATGCTACTCTATCCTGTGCAAGTTTCTTCTTCATCTCCCAGTACTCACTGCAACCTACGTCCTTCTGAATCTGCTTAGTGTATTCATCTCTTGGTCTCCCTCTACGATTTTTACCCTCCACACTGCCCTCCAATGTTAACTTTGTGATCCCTTGGTGCCTCAGAACATGTCCTACCAACCGGTCCCTTCTTATTGTTAAGTTGTGCCACAAACTCCTGTTCTCCCCAATTCTATTCAATACCTCCTCATTAGTTATGTGATCTACCCATCAAATCTTCAGCATTCTTCTGTAGCACCACATTTCGAAAGCTTCTATTCTCTTCTTGTCCAAACTATTTATCGTCCATGTTTCACTTCCATACATGGCTACACTCCATACAAATACTTTCAGAAATGACTTCCTGACACTTAAATCTTTACTCGATGTTAACAAATTTCTCTTCTTCAGAAACGCTTTTCTTGCCTTGCCAGCCTACATTTTATATCCTCTCTACTTCGACCATCATCAGTTATTTTGCTCCCCAAATAGCAAAACTCCTTTACTACTTTAAGTGTCTCATTTCCTAATCTAATTACCTAAGCATCACCCGACTTAGTTTGACTACATTCCATTAACCTCGTTTTGCTTTTGTTGATGTTCATCTTATATCCTCCTTTCAAGACACTGTCTTTCCCATTCAACTGCTCTTCCAAGTCCTTTGCTGTCTCTGACAGAATTACAATGTCATCGGCGAACCTCAAAGTTTTTATTTCTTCTCCATGGATTTTAATACCTACTTCGAATTTTTCTTTTGTTTCCTTTACTGCTTGCTCAATAACATCGGGCAGAGGCTACAACCCTGTCTCACTCCCTTTCCAACTGCTGCTTCCCTTCCATGTCCCTCGACTCTTGTAACTGCCATCTGGTTTCGGTACAAATTGTAAATAGCCTTTCGCTACCTGTATTTTACCCCTGCCACCTTTAGAATCTGAAAGATAGTATTCCAGACAACATTGTCAAAAACTTTCTCTAAGTCTACAAATGCTAGAAACGTAGGTTTGCCTTTCTTTAATCTTTCTTCTAAGATAAGTCGTAAGGTCAGTATTGCCTCACGTGTTCCAATATTTCTACGGAATCCAAACTGATCTTCCGCAAGTTCGGCTCTGTAAGGAATTCGCGTTAGTGTTTTGCAGCTGTGGCTTATTAAACTGATAGTTCAGTAATTTTCACATCTGTCAACACCTGCTTTCTTTGGGATTGGAATTATTATATTCTTCTTGAAGTCTGAGCGTATTTCGCCTGTCTCATACATCTTGCTCACCAGATGGTAGAGTTTTGTCAGGACTGGCTCTCCCAAGGCCGTCAGTAGTTCTAATGGTATGTTGTCTACTCCCGGGGCCTTGTTTCGACTCAAGTCTTTCAGTGCTCTGTCAAACTCTTCAAGCAGTATTGTATCTCCCATTTCGTCTTCATCTACATTCTCTCCCATTTCCAGAATATTGTCCTCAAGTACGTCGCCCTTGTATAGACCCACTATATACGCCTTCCACCTTTCTGCTTTCCCTTCTTTGCTTAGAACTGGTTTTCCATCTGAGCTCTTGATATTCATACAAGTGGTTCTCTTTTCTCCAAAGGTCTCTTTAATTTTCCGGTAGTCAGTATCTATCTTACGCCTAGTGAGATAAGCCTCTACATCCTTACATTTGTCCTCTAGCCATCCCTGCTTAGCCATTTTGCACTTCCTGTCGATCTCATTTTTGAGACGTTTGTATTCCTTTTTGCCTGCTTCATTTAGTGCATTTTTATATTTTCTCCTTTCATCAATTAAATTCAATATTTCTTCTGTTACCCAAGGATTTCTACTAGCCCTCGTCTTTTTACCTACTTGATCCTCTGCTGCCTTCACTACTTCATCCCTCAGAGCTACCCATTCTTCTTCTACTGTATTTCTTTCCCCCATTTGTGACAATTGTTTCCCTATGCTCTGCCTGAAACTCTGTACAACCTCTGGTTTAATCAGTTTGTCCAGATCCCATCTCCTTAAATTCCCACTGCAATTTCTTCAGTTTTAATCTACAGCTCATAACCAATAGATTGTGGTCAGAGTCCACATCTGCCCCTGGAAATGTCTTACAATTTAGTACCTGGTTCCTAAATCTCTGTCTTACCATTATATAATCTATCTGATACCTTCTAGTATTTCCAGGATTCTTCCATGTGTACAACCTTCTTTTATGATTCTTGAACCAAGTGTTAGCTATGATTAAGTTATGCTCTGTGCAAAATTCTACCAGATGGCTTCCTCTTTCATTTAGTTCCCCCAATCCATATTCACCTACTATGTTTCCTTCTCTCCCTTTTCCTACTCTCGAATACCAGTCACCCATGGCTATTAAATTTTCGTCTCCCTTCACTACCTGAATAATTTCTTTTATCTCATCATACATTTCATCAATTTCTTCATCATCTGCCGAGATAGTTGGCATATAAACTTGTACTATTGTAGTAGGTGTGGGCTTCGTGTCTGTCTTGGCCACAATAATGCGTTCACTATGCTGTTTGTAGTAGCTTACCCTTACTCCTATTTTTTTTATTCATTATTAAACCTACTCCTGCATTACCCCTATTTGATTTTGTATTTATAGCCCTGTATTCACCTGACCACAAGTCTTGTTCCTCCTACCACCGAACTTCACTAATTCCCACTATATCTAACTTTAACCTATCCATTTCCCATTTTAAATTTTCTAACCTACCTGCCCGATTAAGGGATCTGACATTCCACGCTCCGATCCGCAGAACGCCAGTTTTCTTTTTCCTGATAACGACGTCCTCTTGAGTAGTCCCCGCTCGGAGATCCGAATGGGGGACTATTTTACCTCCGGAATATTTTACCCAAGAGGACGCCATCATCATTTAACCATACAGTAAAGCTTCATGCTCTCGGGAAAAATTACGGCTGTAGTTTCCCCTTGCTTTCAGCCGTTCGCAGTACCAGCACAGCAAGGCCAGTTTTAGTTAGGATTACAAGGCCAGGTCAGTCAATCATACAGACTGTTGCCCCTCCAACTACTGAAAAGGCTGCTGCCCCTCTTCAGGAATCATCAGGAATCACACATTTGTCTGGCCTTTCAACATATACCCCTCCGTTGTGGTTGCACCTACGGTACGGTCATCTGTATCGCTGAGGCACACAAGCCTCTCCACAAACGGCAAGGTCTATGGTTCATGGTGGGGGGGGGATAAAAGTGGCACAGAGTAAATGTACCTTTCATTCCGTCTGTGTCGTTCACGTGTGTCGATGTGTCAAATGCTGATTACTTTGAAAAAAATTGATTGGTGAGGCATGTGGAACAGCAGAGGAAGTGGAATGTGAATGTTTGTTGCGGCATTAATGGAGACTACAGGGTTGATCCTTAAGTCGTTGCAGAAACGCTGACGGGTAAAAGGTGCGTACAGTTTCTTACCAAAATGCTACCGTTTCTCCTAGAGGAAGGACCACTTCAAATAATTATCGCACTATCTGCTTAACAGCTGTTGCATCCAAGTTGCTGACAAGAGTGATATACAGAAGAATGAAAAAGACAATAGTTGATCTGTTAGTTGACGATTAGTTTTGGATTCCGGAAACGTAAAGGCACCAGAGAGGCAATTCTGACGTTGCGGTTGAAAATGGAAACAAGAGATGTCGACATGGAAAAATCGTTTGTCGATGTAAAATGGTGCAAGTTGTTCAAAATCATGAGAAAAACAGGCGTAAGCTATAGTGAGAGACAGGTAATGTACAATATGTGCAAGAACCAAGAGTGAACAATGGCTGGTTCAAATGGCTCTGAGCACTATGGGACTTAACATCTGTGGTCATCAGTCCCCTAGAACTGAGAACTACTTAAACCTAACTAACCTAAGGACAGCACACACATCCATGCCCGAGGCAGGATTCGAACCTGCGACCGTAGCAGTCGCGCGGTAGTGAACAATAAGACTGCAAGATATAGAACTCAGCCGGCCGCGGTGGCCGTGCGGTTCTAGGCGCTCCAGTCCGGAGCCGCGCTGCTGCTACGGTCGCAGGTTCGAATCCTGCCTCGGGCATGGATGTGTGTGATGTCCTTAGGTTAGTTAGGTTTAAGTAGTTCTAAGTTCTAGGGGACTGATGACCACAGCAGTTGAGTCCCATAGTGCTCAGAGCTATTTGAACCATATAGAACTCAGAGCTCCATGTATAAAGGACGTAAGAAAGGGATGTAGTCTTACACCACTAGTATTCCATCTATACATCGAAGATGCCGTGACGGGGACCAAAAAAAGTGCAAGAGAGGTATTAACATTGAAGGTGAAAGAATGTCAGTGATTCGCTGATGACATTGCTATCCTCAGTGAAAGTGAAGAAGAATTACACACGATCTGTTGAATTGAATGAACATTATAGTGAGATCAGAATATGGCTTGAGAATAAATCGGAGTAAGATGAAAGTAATGAGAAGTAGCAGAAATGACAACAGCCAGAAACTTAGCATCACAATTGGCGATCATGGATTAGACGAAGTTAAAGAATTCTGCTGTCTTAAAAGCAAAATAACCTATGACGGACGAAGCAAGGATGACATATAAAGCAGACTAGCAATGACAAAGAGTCCATTCGTGACCAAGAGAAAATTTCTAGCATCAAATACAGGGCATAATCTGAGAGAGAAGCTTCTAAGAATGTCCGTTGGGAGCATAGCATTGTATGGTAGTGAAAAATGGACTGTGGGAAAACCAGAACAGAAGAGAATCGAAGCATTTGAGATGTGGACTGATAAGGTACTGAATGAGAAGGCTGTGCGTACAATCGGCAAAGAAAGCAATATAGAATAAGGGGCAGGACGATATGACATCTGTCAAGACATCAGCAAATAAGTTCTATGGTACTAGAGGGAGCTGTAGAGGGTAAAATCTGTAGAGGGAGACAGAGATTGGAATACATCCAGCAAATAATTGAGGACCTAGGGTCCACATGCTATCTGTCATGAAAAGTTTGGTACAGGAGAGGAATTCGTGCCGGGCTGCGTAAAAACAGTCAGAATACTGATGAATTAAGAAAAAAGAAATGTAATACCAACACGATTGGTGGCCGGTTCACTAGTTGCTTGTCTCTAGGAAAGGGCTCACCTATCTCTTTCCTGGTCACTGGATAGGACGTGAAGGCTTCATCACTTGGCTTGCATGTACGCCTGATTGGACCCCATTGGACCTTTTTTCTCTGGGGTAAACTAATAAATGAAGCATATGCACAAGTTTCGACTACCCAAGATAATTTAAAATATCGTAGCTAGTACAGTGATATCGCAGGAATCTCTTCGATCAGTCCAGAAGTCCGTGCACCAAAGATTGGAAAGGTGTACTATAGTAGGCATTGGGCACGTCAAACACTTAATGACGTAAATGGAATTTTAAGGAAGTGTTCATAAACTTATTCTATTGAGACCTCCTTTTTGTTCCTATTGTTGGTGCAATATTGCAACGTAAGTGCGTATGTTGACATTAAACTCATGATGCGAAGCTATTAGTTAACTGTCTTTATAGATCAATTCCCTGTTTCGCAAATCTATTCAATTTTAGACCTGCACCTTTATTTCAAGGCTCTGACATAAACAATTGTAGAACTGTTACTGTAGTTAAATGATGAAACACCTTGGATGCCACATCCTTTTCCTTGCTGTTGGTGTGTTGGTCCAGCCACATGTGGCCAAGTATAATTAGTATCAGTTTTAAATTACACTTTTCTCCAATATTCTGATTTTGAAAGTAGACTCTCTTAACAGCTTCAAGCTGGAGCAAACCATGAGCCTGACGTGACAGATCCCTATAACAACACGAACTTCTGCATAAGACGGCAATCAGTTTCGTGTTTAAAACAGATAAATCCTTTCTATGTGCTGTAATTTCTACTAAACGGATTTTGGAAAGAGTAAAACCATTGAATTCTTTTCTTGTAGAACTACGCTGCTATTCAGCAGAAATTACCATAGCTTCCATTTGATAAACCGAAGTCGACACCGTTCTCTCCGTAATTAATGTAGCTATGAAAAGAGACTACACGTCACGTAATGATTACTTTTTCACAATTCATTTGAGTGAAAACAGAAATACGGCGCTTAAACGGTTCAGGGAAGATTTGAGCTACACAGCTTATCTGAATCACCATGTACACTAACACAGGTTGAATCAGTGTCTCTTTTCTCAAGAGCTGTCAGTACAGATTTTGTTGGAACTAAGTATAAAGCCTCCTCAGAATCTTAGAAACCGAGGCACAGTGATAATTCATACTATCACTACTCCAGGCTACAGCTTCGTTCGTGCCCTGAAAATTATCCGTTGTGCTATGCCATTTTCCAACGCCAGCTTGTTCCCTTGACTCATTAAAATCTAGTGTTTGTCATGTGCGATTGGTGATAACTTCAGTGAATATCTTCTATATTACCTGCATAATGTAGGTCTACAGTTCCTCTTCCGTCCCCTTTCATCCGAAGGAGAATAATTACAAGACTGTACTGGTTAACGGAAGTATGACTTCCGTTGCGTTTAATGCAACTCATGCCACGAAATTTATTTTACTAGAAACCTTACATATGTTGCAAGACATGCGAGATTTGTGTAATGGAGCGTGACTCGCATATGAACGCGGGTTTAGCTGTTACCTCATCGCAGAGATTACCACTCGGGATCCATCGATAAGGCAGCCAGAGGTGACTCACGCGAAAACTCCGATCACTGCGGAGCGTGAAGAAGCAGTTTCATTGAGGCCAGCCTTATCTTCAAGCTAAGGTGTCTCGAGTAAGGGGGGAAGGGGGGGGGGCAGGAGGGGAAGGCTTATGAGGAACTTTGCAGTGACATCGCTTTTCTGGCTAATATTTGTGAACCATTAACGCTTCATCCACCTTAACACAAGAACAATATGCTTCAAATTACACATAAAAATATTTTTTTTGTCACCGGTAATGATTTTGTGTGATGGATAAAAGAAAAATAAAATAATTTGCTATTCTACATATATGAGGGCGTGGTGGAAAGTAATGCCTCCGAGTTTTTTATTCTGTTCTCAATATTGTTTGAAGTATTACATGTCATGCTTATTACTCGATAGATTTTCTCGCTTCACTGACGCAAGTTGCAACCCTCTACTGCTACAGGGCTCCGAAATGCAGCGTATAAGATGGCGCTGTGTAACGTAACCATGTCGGTGCGTGAGAAACGGCGTGCTGCAATCGTGTTGCTGAAAGCACGAATCCGAAGAGTTCTCCTCCAACACAAGCAAGAACGAGAGTCGCAACATGTGTAACAATCCGACGCGTTGGGTTCACTGTCATCATTCGGCCCCTATACAGTCCCGTCGAGGCCCCTTCCGATTTTCATTTGTTTCCAAAACTTGAAGAACGTTTTCGTTGACATCACTTTGACAGCGATGCAAGCAGAGGCGAGATTGTGACTCGGTCAACAAATTCAAGTATGCTACAGTGACGGTATCAACAAACTGGTCTCTCGTTGAGGGAAATGTGCTCGTCACCGGGGTGACTATGTTGAGAAATAAATATGGGAACACGAAGAATAAAGACGTAGAATGTTAATAAAGTCCGTTTTATGTAAAAAGTTTCAAGAGATTTCACATGGAAAAATTCCGAGGCGTTACTTTTCAGCACGCCTTCGTGCATCTACATTTGTCCATGCTGCGCGGGCTGCTATTTACGGTACGTGGTGGCGGTTACTTCTGACAACACTATTGTTTTTCCGAATTCCTGTTAAGTTCAAGAATCGTGCGCTAAATGGGGGAAGAGCTTATACGCTGGTTGATTCTTCTTGGAAAGTCAAAATGAAAATAGTCCCATACTCACAAGGGAAACTCCACATCGCACCCCCCCCCCCCCCCTAATATTTAGTTGTAAGATGACCCAGTCAAAAAGCGAACACAGATCAGGCATGAAAACAGGAAGGTGTGTATTGAACTGTGGAAAAAGAAGCAAAATAGAAACAGTGAACTGTCCAAGTTTAAGATGAACAATCTCGAACGAATTGGAAGAACCACGCAACGTGGTTGCGTCGTTATGATGTTAGACCGCATCGCGAGAGATCCATCTTCAAATATCCCTCGTGTTCCATTTTCTTTCACAAAATTACGAACTGTTCGTCCGGTCATTGACGTGTTATAACATCCACGATATATATTTTTTTACTTATAATGTGACCAGTGGAATATGAACGTATGGAAAATTACGTAACTCAATAATATTCATTCAATTATGTAATTATTTCTTAAAAATATGATGACTATGTAAAACAGAGACAATATTTGTCTCACATTCTTTGTTAATCTATGTCTTTTCTTTTGTTTTGTACCCTTTTGCCGTCTTCTTCTGCGACGCAAGACGCGAATCGATTTGAGGTCTGTTGAATGAAAAACATTTAACGTAAAATTATTGTAGTTTTATGTTCATTTGCTGGTAAAAAACAAATAGAGCCAAATGCGTTAAAACTATTTATGATTAATTATTGAAAAATCACTTCCTCTTTTAATTATAATTTTGTATTAATTGTTTTATCATAACTGCAAGAAGCGCAGCCATTGTTAGTTGCGATTATATAGCAACTTCGTCTGTACTTCTGGTCGAAATATCAGGGGTTTGTGTTAAACTAATTTGCAAAACAGTATTAATAATTTTTTTGGTGGTATCAATTTAAATGATTAATTATTTGTTGAGCAAAGGAAAATCTTAATTAAAAAAGAAATCCTCTTTCTTTTGTTGTCCGCCCTCTTAACTTTTATATCAGCGGTAAATTTAAATTACTTGAAATTGCAAACAATTTTCTGACGTGTAAGAAATAAATGTGCATCGGTGGTACTGAACTCTATTCAAAAAAAAAAAAAATTAATCGAATCAGACTGCATCTTCTAAGAACAGTGCTGATGGTATTTATTGTTGAACAAGACAATATAAGTGATATGAACACAACTTACAGTCAACATTATTACACTACGTCAGGTGGAATTCTCGTGCAATTTGAACAATATAATTATCTGGGAGACGTTGTAGTATGAATATTGCATTATACATGTGTATAATATTGTCAGTATCATTTACAAAATCAAACCAATGCAACTGCTAAATATCAGATTAAATTCAAACCGCAGAATACCATAGAGTATCATATCATCCATAGTCATTGCATTTGTCCATGTTGATGATACGCAAAACCGCCACAGTGTCTGCTCTTCTCCTGTAGTCTTGGCAATTGTTATACTATACACTGGTTACAGAATGAATTACGTGGTAAGACTATATTACCGTCCCAAGTAAATGTGGTGAATGGAGAGAGCAGGTGAGTTGCCGCATTGATCTCTCACAGAAATGAAAGAAACATATAAACGGCTCCGAACTACGTTACAACAAAGGAACTCAAGAGTCGAAACTTCCAAAACGGAACGCAAGAGTCATAACATATGGTATTTGTGTAGAACAAATAGGAGGTACGTACGTCTGGAGTCCCTTCCTTACACTTCGCTGTCGCAAACTGACGTTACACTATCAGGCAGACACAAATCTGAATACAGCGAACAGACACGTAAGTGGCCGGACGGACAGTTCATAATTGAGTGAGAAAAAGCATGGGACACAAGGGAGACTCGAAGACAGATCTCCGCCTTCGCACTACAACACAGTGACCACAGAACCACGACGCCGCGGCTCTTCAAATGTGCTCGATATTGCAAAGCTTGAGCTTGGACAGTTTACTTTTACTATTTTGATTTTTATTTTTCACGGTTCAGTACACCTTCTTCCTGTTTTCATGCTTGATCCGGGTTCAGTTTTTGACGGGATATACACTAGGCCACTTTACCACTAAATTTGATGGAGGTGCGATGGGGAGTTTCCCTTGTCAGGGAATGGGCGTATGAGAGCAGATGCAGGAATTCTGCATTACCGTTCTATGTAATGTCCTAGTGGAGATGGTTTGCCGTTGTCTTCCTCCGACCTGTTATGAAGTGTCGATTGTGTATCTGTGCCGTGTGGTTGACTGTGGTGAGTGCTTGTACAGCGTAGTGTTGTGTTTGTGTTGTTTTGGGTATAGGGAAGGAACAAGGTGAAACGTGGCTCTGCCATATAGTCTACTTCTCTCGAACGGCACCAAGAGGGCCGCCGAGTTTAATGTCCCCTTCCGATGGAGGAATCACCATTAAGCATTGAACACTGCTAAGACGTTCGGAATTTTAATCCAGGACATTGGCGCAAAGACTGGTGGCCAGGGACTTCACGCCATCACCTCTCTTCCCCTGCCGTCCAAATAATGGCGTTGATAACTGTCCACCAACAGGAATCAAACCATGTTACCTACGAGTCAAACGCTATGGCATATGCGTTCGTTAGCGTGGCGGATTATTGGCTCTCTGAATGTTTTTGGAAATTTGTGGTAAGGTCTTATGGGACCAAACTACTGAGGTCATCGGTTCCTAAGCCTACACACTACTTAATCTAACTTAAACTAACTTACGCTAAAGACTTCACACACACACCCATGTCGGGAGGACTCGAACCCCCGACAGGGGGAGCCGCGCGGCCCTAGACAAGACGCCCTAGATGGCGCGGCTACCCCGCGCGGCTCTGAATATTTATAGTGAGATTCTTCGTGATGTACAAAGCCCTTCTTCTAGCGAATTTCACTGGAGTTGGATGAGTATCTCCCATAAAGTTGTCGCGTCTACTAAACGAATGCATGTCGGAACTTCCAACTCTTCTTTGTATCTCTTCTGTGTCTTCTGTTTACTCTGTGTGGTAAGAGTCCCAGACCGACGGGCATTACTCAAGTACAGGCTAAGTTTTTTGTAAGCCCCTTCTTTCGTGGTGATTGCATTTCCTTAGGACTCTTCCAATGAGTCACAGCCTGGAGCCTGCCTTTCCTGCAACTAGTTTTAAGTTATGAACCAACTTTTGCCCTCTCTGGACAGTTACGCCTAGATATTTTGCTGTTGCTGTTTCTTGTCGTTTTATTGCCAATAGCAGTCTCTAACAAAGGTCGACAAATTTATATTTTGCTTTTTTTTTCTAGTAGTTTTACTTGATACTAATTTATTTTGGTATGCTAAATACAGAAATACCAATTTTTCTCCCTATCACGTAAGATTTTCCCAAAATACAAGAGCTATTCGGAAAATAAGGTCCGATCGATTGTGAAATAGAAACCACTGTGAAATCCCAATGAACATTTCCATACATTTGTTGGTTAGTGTTTCTATTATGCCCATCGATCGCGTCACGTCGCTCTTTTCAGTCCTGAGCGCAGAGTGAGAACGTAAAGATGCTTAGAAAACAGTGTCTCCCGCCAGGTACGAGTGCCTGTGAGAGATTTCGCCTGATTTCATGCAACCCGCGCAACATGACTGTCGTGCATTTCCGTCTTAATGGCAGTTCTCAGCCGCACACTGCAGGGGCTATGAGGCCACTCCTGCAACGTTTTCGATGGGAAGTGTTCGATCACCCACCATACAGTCCGGACTTGACTCCCTCTGATTTTCGTCTCTACTCACATGAACCATTGGCTATGAAGACAACAAGCTGCAGCCAGTGTAGAGAATCGGCAGAAACTACAGGCGGCTGCCTTATGTGACGAGGATATTGGAAAATTGGTAAAATGTCACGACCTACGTCGCAGTCGCAGCGGCGAATATGGGAAGAAGTAGCTGGAAGGTGTAGCTAACTGTTCCAAATAAAACATTTTTAATTTTTATAGTGGTTTCCACTTCGCGACCGATCGGACCTCACTTTCCTAATAGGCCTCATAGACGAAAATTCATACTAATTACATACACCTAAAAAATTTGTTAAAGAATACGCTAAAAGAAGCCGCTCCTAACTTTATAATGAAGTATATGTTCTTCAGCTACAATGCGAAGGCTTAAACATTATTGTCTCTTCTTTTTCCCCTCAAAACTCGCCTCAAAATTTTTCTTTCGTGCGCTGCCTCATGACACTCCCTGCGCTATCATGCTGATATCCAATTGTCTGTAATACCTTCGTTTCATTTCTTTCGCCATTTGATGAAACCTTTCTCCCTGTTTCTTGCAGTACCTAGATTTTATGGAGAATAGCTGTCATGATAGTCCAGGTAGGAGAGATTCGAGCTCATTGAGGCACCTGATACTTCGAAGCTATGCAGCGTGCTTGTTACTATATTCTAGCAAACTGGGTCTCTGTAGTTGCCGAGAGACTTGGTAACAATTTTAAAGGATATCCATGCTGATCTTTCAATGCCTTTAGTTTTATTTTCCAATGTTTCGTCTTTCTTTAACTTCCGAATGTCTACGTCCAACAACCTCGGCTCCTTACAGCCTTGGGTACCTACTTGTCACGTACTTGGCACTGTCACCATCTTTTGGTAGAGCTTTAATAAATCATTTTATTATTTCAATTATTAGGTGAATTGAAGGCGGGAGGTTTCTCTCCAGTAAAGATTCGAGCAGTACGTTCTTCCCTCCAACTTGAGGATAGATTTCCTGAGTTCAGTGCTCATCTTTTGAATTTTGAATGGCTGTCTCACAGGTAGATAGCTGTATTACAGGCTATTTATACATACACACACATATATATATAAAACAAGTTTTTGCACTAGGCAAAGTTGCAGAACACCATTAAACACTACTGGCGTGACAGCTACCATTAAACACTACTGGCGTGACAGCTACATTTTGCATGCCTCAAAAAAATTCTAAGTTTGTACCAAACTTCATGTGATTCAACGTTTTACACACTTTACACCAGGAAAAACCTTTTAGCATTACGAAAAAAGTTCTTTGCCAGTAGGTGTAATAGAACAGTACTGTGGTTACCCGTTTATTGCGCACAATTTATTTACGTTGAAGGTTTTGGACGATTTACGTAATATGCATCTCTCATCATTGTGGCTATTTATGACACACTTGCTCAAAATGAAAACGAGACACATATGAACGCAAGGTTTGCATGGAGCACTGACAGACGGCGGTAAAGGTAGTTATTCAATTCGTTGTGCTGCATGCAGACGTGGAGCCAGTTGCTGTGAGCGAAGATAGCTTCTCAGTGACAACTGAATTCTCACGTTGAAAGAGACGCCTCTTATTACGACCACTACATTTGCTTAGTAAAAGATGTGGGCATATTGCTATGCTAGTCGTGCAGTTAACTGAATTTCGGTGTTACGAATGTTGTTCGATGCTCATATGGAATTACAAATGTAACACATGACTCTAGTATGTTCTTGTTCCTCCTCTATTCATTTCATAGACTGCATTAATCAGATAATGTGGATCATCCACTGTTACGGAATTTTATCATTCTTTTCTTGAAAAGGAGTACCGCAGGGTACGAGGGGCCCTCTGCCTGTCACGTTCCTCCAACCACTTTCCGCCTGTGCGGAATTCTGACGTTTGCGCTAACAGAGGACGCTGATTATGTGCACCACTATTTTTTCTTCCATTTGTGGCGCCTTTAGCGATTTGTGTTATGGTTGTTTAATATAACCCGGTACACTATCAACGGTGTTTAATATTCATGTTATTTTCTAGAATATTGGCACTGGGTCACATGTCAACCACTGTTTTTTAACTCTTCCTCTTTTTAACAATATTACTTTTGTCGTGTTTTTCTTTTTATCACTGTAATGCCTTTTATACATTATAAGCTTATTACAGACTTCAACTATTGTATCCCCCTTTATTTTCGCTGTTTCAATTAATTATTGAAAACTATTGTATGCCAACATTAGCGACATCTGGTGAACTGTGAACTTACAACACAAACATCTTGTGGCTACTGTACGGCAGCTTGTTTTAAACAATAGCACTAATGACAATATGACTCGTGGATGTGATGTTATTTATATGTATTTGACGGTGCTGGTGCTGATTCGGCATTTAACATTTGACGATGCCACTATGGCTGCAGTACATTAGGACTTTGTTTTTATGGAACAGGCATGCCTCTTCATATTTAAAGCGCACGAATCTAAATTTTGTCAGCACTACTTTTCATTATGGTCTATGTATTGTTCTTAAGCTGTATACAGTTTGCGAGTGTATTTATGTTTTTCCCATTTTTGCTGCAGATCTGATGATGGTCATTAAAGACCGAAACCGGTAATTGTTAACTAAAAGTTTGTGACCATAGACGTAAATTAAAGGAAACTTATTACAAATGTTTTTCCAGTCGATGTTGGGGTGCGTAGAGGGTCTCTTAAGACACCTATTCGTGTTTTTGTGTGGACACAGGAACGGCAGATATTCAGACACCCCATTCTTGCATGTTGACACAGGCTACTGATGTGTTTCTGGCAGATCGAACTCGCTTGATATCGAAAATCAGACCCGGATTTATACGATCCTGTCACATAATGTGATCATTGCCTATGTTCGAGGTCAACGTGTAGTAACTATTCACAAACGGCAGGTGGCAGCACTAGCAATGTAGGATATATAAAGCGTGACGGGGGGAAACGCGGAAATCAGTGCAACCGTTGTCGTAATGCGGAAACAGAGCGATTTATGTGACATTCTAAAGGGCATGATCATTGCCTTTAAGTCCAAGAGTAGAATCATTTGCGAAACGGCTAAGTTCGTAAACTGTTCCCGTGCGGCAGGGGCTAAAGTATACCGTGT
Source organism: Schistocerca americana (assembly GCF_021461395.2). Lineage (NCBI taxonomy): Eukaryota > Metazoa > Arthropoda > Insecta > Orthoptera > Acrididae > Schistocerca > Schistocerca americana. The sequence continues at coordinate 317,724,573 of NC_060121.1, read as the reverse complement.
ATGGGAGAATGGCGCTACCCAAATCAGCGCAGAGGTGACTGTCTGCCATGGGCCATAGATGACAGAGGTGGACGTCGGCTGCTGAGATGTGTGCCGACGAACAGACGTGGAGCAACCGTTGAGCAACTGACCACCTACATAAACTAAGGGTCTATCAACAGTTTCTCCTTTACGATAGTTCAGAGAAACTTGCTGCGTATGGGCCGCAACAACAAGCGCCTGATCCATGCACCCACCATAACTGCTGTTCGTCGACGACGAAGACTGGAATTTATACGCCAATAACGCATCTTGACGTCCACTGAGTGGCGACAGCTGTCCTTTTCAGATGAATCACGTTTTATGCACCATCGGACAGATGATCGTTGGCGTGAAACTTTTGAAAGCAAACACCCTGCAACGGTTACGGCCTGAGGAATGTTTTCGTGGCATTCAGTGGGTAGTCTCGTCGTTGTGCAAGGTACAGTGGACCTACAAAGAATGCATCCATCCTCGGCAACCATGTCCACCCTTAAATACAGATTGTTTTTCCTCGACACGAAGGCATCTGCCAGCACGACAATGCAACCTGGCCCACAGCTCACAGTGTGGTTCGAAGAGCACCAGGATGAACTTACCGTACTCCCCTGACTACCAAGTCAACGGAATTAAACCCAATCTAGGATATGAAATACCATCCCGATCGGGATGTTCGCGCTCTGGATCCTCATCCGAGAAACCTAGCGCAGCTGGCCACGACAATGGAGGCAGCACAGATCCACACCATTGTCGGTACCTTCCATAATCTCACTGACTCACTTCCTCCACGTCTCGCAGCTGTCAGCTATGCAAAAGGTGATTATTCATGTTTTTGACAGGTGGTCATACTAATGTGATCGGACAATGTAGAAGAATCGGTTAAGCAATTACATCCTGAAGTTAAGAACGCGGACATTTAGATTTATCGTGGCTTATCCTGTCTGGTTTGTGAATATAAGAGAACAGACAAATAATAATAGGTAAACTCATTATATCTTAATCAAAAAGCCTCAATTAAAGTGAGAGGAGGAAGTACAAACTGGATCGGACTAGGAAAAGGAGTAAGACAAGGATGCTGTCTATCACCTACACTTTTCAACCTCTACTTGGAAAATATGATTGACCAATGCTCATCAGATGACAAAGGAGTAGAAATTGGAGGAAGAAGAGCAGGGTATTTGAGGTTTGCTGATGACATGGTCCTTCTAGCCACAGGGGAAAAAGAATTACAGGATTTGGTGAACACCATTGAAACTAACGGAATAAATATGGAATGAAAATTAACACAAATAAAACAAAATTATTGTCATTAGGAAGAAATAAGGAAAAAAATTATACTGAATGAAGAAATCCTAGACCAGGTGCAAAATTTTAAGTATCTTGGAAGCAGGATAGACACCGACTGGAAGTGCACCACAGGAATTAAAACAAGGACAGCAATGGCAAAAGAGGCGTTTTATAAAAAAAAGGATAATTTTCTGCAGCGGTCTGGACAGAGAACTCATGAAGAGACTCATAAAATGTCGTGTATGGAGTGTTCTTCTATATGGCACTGAAACATGGACTATGAGGAAGAAAGACAGAGAAAGGCTGGAGGCTTTTGAGAGCTGGACATGGCGGAGGATGGAAAGAATAAGTTGGATGGACAGAGTAAAAAATGAAGAGGTACTGAGAAGAGTGGGAGAGATAAGACAGTTACTAGATGTAATAAAGAGAAGAAAAAGAAATTGGATTGGGCATATATTAAGAAAGAATGACGGACTGATAAAAACAGTTTTAGAAGGTTATGTAGAACTGATGATGATGATGAATGACAATAGCATGTGATCAGTTTATACAAATTTTGGGCGCCTGACAATGGCTTTTTGCGTAAGCTGCGTCCATTGTAAGTTTGACCGTGAGTGATTTTTCTGAAATATTTCTTTATCGGACTTTGTAAAATGAATAATTCCGAAGTTTTGGTTCGTGCTGGACCTTTGTAAAGTTTGTAACACGGAACATTTAGCCATTCTAAGACGCCTTTAACTGGGACAATAGCTTGCAACATAAATGAAACAAAAGATTAAATAATATCACTGTATTCACAAATATTATTCTAAATTAAATTCATAGACACATTAATTCTGTTGCTGTGTGTAACTATGAGTACGCCTAGTGAGATTGCTTCTCAATAAAACAGGATAATGGTGGTGTCCCAAATAATTATCTGCAGTGATAGCAGATACGCATCCGATGTGGACGGCTTCAAAGAACAAAAAAGGTGCCGTCTTCTCGGCAGGACAACTGAACTGCTTAATTATTCTAATGTTTCAGCGGTTGCACACCGCAATCGATACAACCGCTTACACTAATTAATATCTTCAGTAATTCTATATTTATATTGTGAACTTATATCTACGTTTTTGCAACATATCCACGTTCATCTTGCAAATGTGCCTTTAAAACGTCCTACTACCGGCATTGTCATCAGGTAAAATCAACCACTGAGCAAAACTGTACTGTTTAAATGCCTCCGGTCTCTTTATAATTTCGGATATCGAGACTTCAGACTGCGTGGATAAAATGTCACCAAAAACACGATCGCTGCGTGGAGTGGAAATAAACATGTAGCGCTGGTCGATGGGTGCCACATGACTGGATTATATGAAAACTGAACACATCAGAATACGGATGGGAGTGGCAGCAACCACCTATAAATTAAGAGAAACACACGTTAGGTAATATGGCCGTAACGCCAGAAACGACGGCAACGATTTAAAATCCATGCTATTCTGACTAAGAAAGAAGTAGTTCCGTGGACTTCCGAAAAAACGATGATTACCCAGAAGCAAGGAAGGCATAGCAGCGACAGGCGTCAAACCGGAGGACGTGCAAAAGAACCAAGCCATCGTGTCCTGGATCACTGATTGATATCCATTATAAAGAAAAGACTAGAAACAGTGTAAACGTAAAGCAATCATTAATTTGAAAACTGTTTTGAACAGTGCAGTTAGAGGGGGCCTACTGTTTAACGTGGATTCCGATCCACGGTGCGTCTCGGCATTTTTCACATCAGCAAACACTGCCAGAAGTGAAGGAACTGACAGTCAAAAATCCTGGGATTAACTGGAAATCGAACCTGTGACGTTTGGATCTGTAGTCTAGCACTGTACCATTTATTTTATTTCTATCATTGAGCTACCCTAGAGCTAACTGAAACGCTATGTTGCTGCAAGGAATTTTCAACACCAGCCTTCTAATCACTCATTTTCTACTGAGACCTACTCGATCAATTTTTACTGGAAACAATTTCCTCATAGGCAAATGTATAATATAGTATGTAACTGTTTCATTTGTTCCTTTGTTTGTATACCGATCCTATTCTCTTAACTTCCGTGTTTGTATGTATTGCAATGTGGACGTCCTGTCAACAGAACAATGCAACTGGTATGCTTGCAAAAACGCTATCTGGTGAAATGAGTTGTCAAATCCATCTGTAATTGTTTAACTGCGTTCCAGTTGACTCTAACTAAAAAATCTGAAAACCTAGAACTGTATACTAAAGAATCTATCATGTGAAGTCCTGCATTGGGCAGTGTAGTAAACAGCGCTGCAATGTGTGATGTCATAGTAGGTGTCTTGCAGTTCCAACATACAAAGTTAACAGAGTAAAGAGCCTGCATAAAATTCCAAATCGAAATTTGAAAGAATAAATATTCAAACTCTGCTGTTAAAATAACCTCCAAATTTACGTACCCAAACTAAGAAAACTTCCCAATATTAAATGACACAAACGAACGTATATCACTGAACTGTAAGTGTAAGAATATGTGACAAAGGAAATGATATCTGAACTAAACTTTAACTCGAATTCTGCCTCACCATCTATTGCCGTCCCGCTGGCATCATCCTCTACCGCTGCCTTTCCTGGACCCCCCATCTCTACGCAGTCCAAGCCAAGGCACGTAACCGTCTCCATCTCCTCAAACTCCTCTCCAGTCGAACATGGGGATTAGACCCATCCACTACCCTACATACCAATAAGTCTCTCATCCGCCCCATCCTGTGTTATGCCGTGCTTGGAATTCCGCCCCCCCCCCCCCTACCTACTACAAATCCCTCCATCCTTGAACGCCATGCAATCTGCCTCGCTTATCACATCCATCTCCCATCCCCCACGCTAATTCTCTATGATTTGATCCTCTTACCCCATCTCCTCCTGTTCCTTGAATGAATATGAATACTATACATCTCCTGTAAACTGGATTCTCCCCATTCTTTGGTTTCCCCCATCATCTCCCACCCCAGCTCGCTGTTGCACCTGTACCACAGTGTCCTGCCTGGTCTCCCTCTTCACGCACTCCATACCCTCGCCCAAAGTGGCTCCCACCAACTCCCCCTCCCAGATAATGTCCTCGCACCCTCCATCTACCCCTCCTTCCAGATCTAGTCCCCCCTCTTCTTCCCCCGTCCTCCCTCCTCATGGCTCCCTCTCTTCTTCCCCCTCCCTCACCCCTTCCCTTCATCATCCTTTTCCTCTGCCACACCTCTTCTTTCTCCTCCCCCCCAGGCTTTTGGCTCCTTTCCTTCTCCTCTCCCCCACCCCCTCCTCCCCCTCCAGGCTTCCCCTACTGTCTCTCTCTCTCCCCCCCTCCAACTCTTTCCTCCCCTACCCTTCACCCAGTGATAGCAGCCCCCCCCCTTTGGTGAAGTGATTTTTAACGTTTATCGTTTTTGTTGTGGTGTTAGTGTTTTCCAAGTGATGCTTGTAGCGCTTCATTTCATCACCGCCAACAGTGCCGCCAGTATACCGCATTGTGTTGCCACAGTGGTGTTTCTTTGTTTTCTCGTCAACCTAAAGTGATCGCTCTCCACAAGTGTGTGTGTGTCTCTCATCTACGTTTTTTCAATCTACCTTATTACAATCATCTGTTTTTATTCTCATTTTTTTCACCAATTTTTACCGTTCTCTGATATATGTTCTTTTCCTCATGTGCTTATTTTTTTGTGCCTCTCTTGGCTGAAGAGCGGCACATTGTGCCGCTGCCAGCCCGCCCCAATTTGGGGAGTGAAATTACAATAAAGAAAAAAAAACTCTCATCGAAGCTACAGACTTTACAAATATTTGAACCCATTATGGGAACGTCAGCAATGTTGTATCGTAATGTAACAAAAACAACCAGTCCAGATCGCAAATGGTTTCTTTTTATGATATGTACTAGGTTTCAGTCATACACAGACCATCATCAGACCAGTGTGTCTCCACTGGTGAAACATGGAGACGATGCACAGAGCCGTTGTTAAGTGCTAGAAGCTTCTGTCGTCAGAGATGTTTCTGGCATTTACACTGCACAAAAGTATTGCTGTCACACATACTTAAACTTTGGTGTACATTTCCAGCCACAGCGCCATTTCACTTCTACACTGTGACGCACCTGTCGTCCACATCGCAGCAGAACTGTGTCTGCATGAGACGCAGAACATGTACACTCTTCTGACAACGCGTCAGCTTGTTATGCAGTGGTCATCGCGTGGGACGACATGTGTAGCCTGCTGTATGAAGTCCCTTCGCTTAAAACCTGAACAGGAATAGTCTTATCACATGTTCTTGAAATTGCAGGACGCTTCTTTCGCTTGTCAAAATATCTCCCCATCAGAAACGATGTAGCCTACCATATTGTTGCCTAAGAAGTTATTATGTTCCATGTTTCCCCGTCGAACTTACGCCATTGATATGGTTCGGTGTATCTATTCAACGAATATGAATTAAAGCTCAAGGAGAATAAATAACAACTTTGAGATTTGCCGATGACATTGTAGTGCTGTCAGAGACAGCAAAAGACTCAGAAGAACAGTTGAACGGAATGGACACTGTCTTTAAAGGAGGATGTAAGGTGAACATCAACAAAAGCAAAACGAAGATAACGCAATGTAGTCGAATTAGATCAGTTGGTGCTAAGGGAGCTAAATTAGGAACGAGACACTCTAAGTAGTAGGTGGGTTTTGCTGTTTGGGCAGCAAAATAACTGATCATATCCGAAGTACAGAGGACATTAAATTTAGACTGGCAACGGCAAGAGAAGCATTTCTGAAGAAGAGAACTTTGTTAATATCGAGTGTAAATTTACGTGTCAGGAAGCCCTCTCTGAAAGTTTTTGTGTGGAGTGTAGCCATACATGGAAGTGAAACATGAAGGATAAACAGTTTAAATAAAAAGAGAATAGAAGCATCCGAAATATAATACTATAGAAGAATGCTAAAGATTAGATGAGTCAATCACGTAACTAATGAAGAGGTGCCGAACAGAATCGCGGAGTCAAGGAATTTGGGGCAAAACTTGACCTAAAGAAGAGATCGGTTGATAGGACACATTCTGAGTTATCAAGGAATCACCAGTTTAGTATTTGAGGATAGTGTGGGTGGCAAAAATGGTAGAGGTAGACCAAGAGATGAATACAGTAAGCAGGTACAGAAGGATGTAGGCTACAGTAGTTATTCGGAGATGACGAGGCTCTCACACGATAGAGTAGCGTGGAGGGCTGTATCAAACCAGTCATCGGACTGAAGACCACAACAACAACATCCTACGAACCCTCAGAAATATTGTAACTGAATTTGACATGGGACACTCATTTTGATGGTGACCCCTATTGCCAGAAAGTGTCCATATACTCGATTCATAATGAGCCTGTGACACTTGAGATGCTGTGTCCGCCGCACGACTACGTTAAATTCATTTGGCACTGGAGATGAGCAGCCGGTGAAAACTCTCTATGATATATGACGTTCTTGGCCAGTCGACACATGTTTCTGTGTCGCACAATACATACGAGAGACGCGAAGAGTGTAGTAATGCTCGTGTGCGATGGCTTTTTCCGGTTTATAGAATTACTCGGTTGTTGAATGTTATATCAGTGATATGAAGGAATACTGCCAATTTTATGTAAGTTTATGTGGCAAACTTAAAAAGAAGGAAAGCCAACCTTCCCGACACGCCGACTTTGTCGACATGCTACCAAATTAAAAATATTAAGGAAAAGTGTCTACAGACAAAGATAGCACCGAGCGAGGTAGCGCAGTGGTTAGCTCATTGGACTCGCATTCGGGAGGACGATGGTTCAAACCAACGTCCGGCCATCCTCATTTAGGTTTCTCGTGATTTCCCTAAATCGCTTCAGGCAAATCCGGGGATGGTTCCTTTGTTAGGGCACGGCCGTCTTCCTTCCCCATCCCCTAATCAGATGGGACCGATGACCTCACTGTTTGATCCCCTTCCCCCAATTTAACCAACCACGCAACAACGACAGCACACACGCCCGGATCTCATGAGAGCTCTCGTTAACAAAGTTAAGGAAGACCTACACTCATCAACGCTAAAGAAAAAATTTACCTAAAAAAAGTGGAGTTTTCCTTATTGTGAGCCATGGACGATATAGAACATCGCCGCTTATGAGATCAGAACGCTTTATAATACAGTTCCACATTCTGACCCTCGGCAGGCTAATCGGTCCTGACCGAACGCCGTGTCATCATCTGTCAATAGCGTCATCGGATACGATATGGAGGGGCATGCCGTCAGGACACAGCCCTCGCTGTCGTTGTCGGGCTTCTCGACGTTTCCACCTCTACTAAGCGGTCGAGTAAGTCTTGTGTTGGCCTCAGAAGGCTGAGGACACCCCGTACCAGTCCTCTCACGAAGGAAAAATCCCGGACAGTACCAGATATCACACCCGGGTATCCAGCATAGCGGCAAGCTGCGCTGATGATTTCTTTCTTGTCATTCTTGACGTCATTTGACCTGGGCGGACGTCACATCACATCCCTGCAAGTTAACCGCTGAATACTTCACTCAGTTTTTTTTTTATTACAAAGAGCAGCCAGCCTTCTGACCGAAGACGCTGAGCCTCCGTGCGGGGACCACTCAGCTACGGAGGTGCAAACATAATAAGATATAGTAACTACACATAAATACCACGTGTTTCTCACATACATCACACAAAGCAGAAAACTTCACAACATGAACTACACTGTAAATATTTATACAAAAAAAATCCAGGAAAGGTGATGCTATTCCTGAAGTAGCGGAAAGCTACAAAACCGAGGGAAGCTCAATTCCTGTTACTGGGAAACCAGATCCGTCGACACATGAAAATACTTAGGATAAAAATATTCCTATAAAAACAAAAAATATAAGTATCGTAAATAAGTTTTTAGGTTTTTCTGCATCAGTTTTCTGTCCAAAACCATTTAAATGGTGGCTAACACAGGGATCGTAAGAATAAGGACCATAACTAAACTTTTAGGGTTTCATGCATGAATCTGTAAAAACGGAGCCCTTATAGGATCGCTTTTCTGCCCGTCTGTCTGTCCGTCCGACTGTTAGGAGCCCTTTTTCTTAGGAACGGGCAGACGTATCAAGTTCAAATTTATGTTACTTACTAAGGTCCATGATCCCTTGGTGGTGTAAGAAATTGAAGCTTTTAAGTCAATACAATCGAAAAATACGTCCATTTAGGTTACATATTTTGATATTCGCAAACTCACCCATCAAAACCTATAGGAAACTGCCCTTTGGCCTAGAGTCATGAAATCTGACAACTTTTATTTCACATACGACTTGAAACGCCATATTTATACGCTGCAATCGCTCCTGGGTACCTGATGATGGATAAATTCCGAAATGCGTCATGTCAGCAATAAAGTCATTCCTTGCCTCATGCTTGACTTTTACCATTAAGACTCAGTCAGCCTGAATGCAGGGCTACACATTATTATAATAATGGTCGTCTGCCTCCTGCACGACTTTATGTCACGTTTACATTAATGAAATTAAAACGTTCTTGAAAATCTTAGAACCCTTGGGACCAATATCCTGCCAGTATCAATGGCGTAAACAGGTAAAAATCGACGGAATTCTCGATTCCCGAAATGGATGGACTGGCTATATACGTAATTAATTTCGTACGGAAACCTCAGTGGGTGAGTCCTACTCATAGCTGCCCAGTTGTTTCTCTTAATGAACTATTTATGTGCTCCACCATTATTTAACAAAGTAAGACCATGCAAAATTAAAAAGAAGCATTAAAATATGCGAAACGAACGTAATTGATAAAACATGTCCCTAATCATCAAAAAGGGAAGATAATTCTATGTCGGTTTTGTTGCTAAATATCCTCAAGCACACCATTTGTATATTCAAGCTTTGTAACAAAGGAAAAACACTTTCAAATGCCATCAGTTGGCCCACATAAGTACACAGTCAAGAGTCTGAATAAAGTCCTAAAAAGGGAACGTCATAAATAACTGACTGAGCACAATGCATGAATGATAAATCTCGCACTCGTCAGGCTGGTCTAGCCGCAACTTCTGTTTACAACGGACACCAGAAGACTAGGTGGAGGATGGCGATTAATGGCAGTTAAGCGATTAATCGTAAGTATTCTGGTAATCACAGATGTGTCTGTATTCCCTTCAATCACTTTCTACATTACTCCTTGGCTTCCTTTACTGCTCACTTAACATATAGACTGAAGAATATAGGAAAAAGGATACAACCATGTCTCACTACCTCCGCAAATGCTGCCTCCCTTTCACGTCTTCGACACTTACAACTGCAATCTGATTTCTGTACAAACTGTAAATGACATTTCGTTCCCTGTATTTTCTCCCTGATACTTTCAGAATTTCTAACATTATCAAAGGCTTTCCCTACATCTACAAATGTTCTAAATGTAGGCTTGCCTTTCTTCAACCTACCTTCTAAGATAAGATGTAGGTTCAGTGTTGCCTCGCGCGTTTCTACATTTATCCAGAACCCAAACTGATCTTGCTGTGTTTGCCTTCTACCAGTGTTCCCATTCTTCTGCAAATTATTCGCGTCAATATTTTGCAACGATGAAATTATTACATTCTTCCTGAAATCCGAGTTTATTTCTGCTGTATCATATATCTTGCACACTTGGTGGAAAAGTTTTGTCCTCCAAGGTAATCAATAATTCTGAACGAATGACGTCTACTCCAGGCGCCGCATTTCCACTTAACGCTCTGTCAAATTCTTCTCGCAATATCATATCTCCCATCTCATCATCAACTACTTCCCCTTCTTTCTCCGTTACATTGTTCTGAAGTTTTTCCCCTTAAATAGACCCTCCAGACATTCCTTACACATTTCATCTTTGCTTTCTTTGGTTAGTACTGCCTTACCACCTGAGCTGCTAATAGTAATGTAAAAAATATCTATCCAATATCGACAAATAACTCATTTAACCAGTAATAGTAAATTTCCTGAGTTAGCTTCCAACAACATCTTGCAAAAATACTTAGATATTAATTATGTACATGGTTTATAGATCTTATTAACAGTTTCTCTGTCTAAATGATATAGAATAAGTCAGTTTGGGGAACATGTATGCATTATTAGATTCAACGTCACGAACATATTTCTTTCATTCATATTCATGCAACCACAATTAAAAACAATTTTTTATTACAGGCTACAAGTTTTTAAACAAAATTTCGTGTGTAGAATAGAACGAGTTATCCGGAAGAAATGATTTTAGGTTAGGTGTAAAACGTGCTTTGCTACCTAATAGCCGCTTCATGTTATTGGGCAACTTATTAAAAAAAATTTGAACTCTTTCCTGAGCCACTGACAGAATTTTGTGCAATAAAGCTAATTTTTCTTCTAATGTTGTAGGTATGAACATAACTATTGTTGTCAAATTGTGATGGATTGTTTATGCTCAATTTCATCAGGAGTTAAAATATACAGGGTGTTACAAAAAGGTACGGCCAAACTTTCAGGAAACATTCCTCACACACAAAGAAAGAAAATATGTTATGTGGACATGTGTCCGGAAACGATTACTTTCCATGTTACAGCTCATTTTATTACTTCTCTTCAAATCACATTAATCATGGAATGGAAACACACAGCAACAGAACGTACCAGCATGACTTCAAACACTTTGTTACAGGTAATGTTCAAAATGTCCTCCGTTAGCGAGGATACATGCATCCACCCTCCGTCGCATGGAATCCCTGATGCGCTGATGCAGCCCTGGAGAATGGCGTATTGTATCACAGCCGTCCACAATACCAGCACGAAGAGTCTCTACATTTGGTACCGGGGTTGCGTAGACAAGAGCTTTCAAATGCCCCCATAAATGAAAGTCAAGAGAGTTGAGGTCAGGAGAGCGTGGAGGCCATGGAATTGGTCCGCCTCTACCAATCCATCGGCCACCGAATCTGTTGTTGAGAAGCGTACGAACACTTCGACTGAAATGTGCAGGAGCTCCATCGTGCATGAACCACATGTTGTGTCGTACTTGTAAAGGCACATGTTCTAGCAGCACAGGTAGAGCATCCCGTATGAAATTATGATAACGTGCTCCATTGAGCGTAGTTGGAAGAACATGGGGCCCAGTCAAGACATCACCAACAATGCCTGCCCAAACGTTCACAGAAAATCTGTGTTGACGACGTGATTGCACAATTGCGTACGGATTCTCGTCAGCCCACACATGTTGATTGTGAGAATTTACAATTTGATCACGTTGGAATGAAGCTTCATCCGTAAAGAGAACATTTGCACTGAAATGAGGATTGACACATTGTTGGATGAACCATTCGCAGAAGTGTACCTGTGGAGGCCAATCAGCTGCTGATAGTGCCTGCACACGCTATACATGGTACGGAAACAACTGGTTCTCCCGTAGCACTCTCCATACAGTGACGTGGTCAACGTTACCTTGTACAGCTGCAACTTCTCTGACGCTGACATTAGGGTTATCGTCAACTGCACGAAGAATTGCCTCGTCCATTGCAGGTGTCCTCGTCGTTCTAGGTCTTCCCCAGTCGCGAGTCATAGGCTGGAATGTTCCGTGCTCCCTAAGACGCCGATCAATTGCTTCGAACGTCTTCCTGTCGGGACACCTTCGTTCTGGAAATTTGTCTCGATACAAACGTACCGCGCCACGGTTATTCCCCCGTGCTAATCCATACATCAAATGGGCATCTGCCAACTCCGCATTTGTAAACATTGCACTGACTGCAAAACCACGTGAACACTAACCTATTGATGCTACGTACTGATGTGTTTGATGCTAGTACTGTAGAGCATTGAGTCGCATGACAACACAAGCACCGAAGTCAACATTACCTTCCTTCAATTGGCCAACTGGCGGTGAATCGAGAAAGTACAGTACATACTGGCGAAACTAAAATGAGCTCTAACATGGAAATTAAGCGTTTCCGGACACATGTCCACATAACATCTTTTCTTTATTTGTGTGTGAGGAATGTTTCCTGAAAGTTTGGCCGTACCTTTTTGTAACACCCTGTATATCTCCTAGAAGAGATTTCTACAAGGTGCCAGCAGGTGAACAACATATATTATTCTTACTTCTCGCTTTCGTTTACGTAATACTTTCTTTCTAAGTAATGAGCTGCACCAATATTCCATAAGACATTACCGAGCGGAAATGTGCGACTGATTCGTTTCTTTCCAAGACTAACAATTATACTAAAATCAAAAGTAGATGAACTTATAGATTGAGCAGCTCAGCAACATGCTCCTTCTAGTTCAAGTTTCCATCACTATGTCTACCCGACAATTTGGAAAATTCTACTCTGTTTGCGGACTCCTACTCATGTCCTGCAACAATTGTTCATGAGACTATTTGTTGTACAGAACGGAATATAGCGTATTTCCTCAAATTTATGGATAGCCTGTTTTCAGGGAACCACTTAATAACACTTCTTCTCTTGCTTTCTCTCTACTGGAACATATTATAATACTAGTATCATCTGCAAGAAGTAGCATTTCTACTTGAAGAATGTTAAGTTTAAGGTTACTCACAAATAAGAAAAATAGGAATGGTTCCAAAACTGAACCCTGTGGGGTTCCCTTCGTGATTTCTCCCTAATCACATTGTGTGAATTATTCAGCACAACTCTTTGCATTATGTTTGTTAAGGACGCTTTTTCAAACCGTTTGTGAAGCCATCAGTTCCAAAGAAACATACATTTTTGCTTAGAGAGTAATACGATCTACAAATCAAAATCCGTGTAAAGATCACAAAAACTACCAGCTGGCGATATTTCGGTATTCAGGGCTTACAATAGTTGGTGAGTGGATATATAAATAGCGTTCACATTCGAGCAACCCTTGTGATGTCCAAGCTGTGACGTTCAAAGTAAATTGCTCCTTATTAAATATGGGACTGCATTTTATAACACTGCTTTTCCGAATTTCTTAGAGAAAGCCGTCAGTTTGTGATATTGCTGGCTTTAAAGCCATCATATTCAGCTAGAAGAACCTCTTCTCAGAGCAGTTGAGATGGCAGCAGTGGGAAGATGACGTAATGTGGTGTGAGGTACCGGTGACTGATAGTTTATTCGGTACGTGTATCGGGAGAAGGCCTCCTAAATTGTGCTTCTTGTCCGTGATTGGCTGCTGAGTTCGTAAGTGGCACACCAAAATAATAAACTTCCGTTATTAATATTAGAAAAACTAAACAGTGAATTTACTTGCATTTCATATAGCAGCATCTCTCAACAGCAGGCTATTATTCCATTACTTCAAAAGAGTTAATTACCAGCAGAATAATAAACAATTGCTGAACGAAAAGGTAAACGAAGTTCTTCGGAGATGAAACTTCCCTGGCAGATTAAAACTGTGTGCCGGATCGAGACTCGAACTCGGGACCTTCGGAGACCTTCGGGTCGCGCCTAACTTGGATGGCACCGGCACGGTAGCTCGGCGTGCTCGGTCAGAGGGTTAGCTACCCTCTGTAATCAAAAACCGAGTGAACGGATCGACAAATAACCTGAACAGCTGTCATCGGACGTCCTCCACGAACAAATTCATCGACCAATATAGAGCAAAATGAGATAAAAAAAAGATGGCCGGCGAAGTGGTTTGGCCGGCCGGAGTGGCCGTGCGGTTCTAGGCGCTACAGTCTGGAACCGAGCGACCGCTACGGTCGCAGGTTCGAATCCTGCCTCGGGCATGGATGTGTGTGGTGTCCTTAGGTTAGTTAGGTTTAATTAGTTCTAAGTTCTAGGCGACTGATGACCTCAGAACTTAAGTCGCATAGTGCTCAGAGCCATTTGAACCATTTTGCAATCGGTATCGGTTAAGAACTTATTTACCAATCTCTGGTTTTCGAACATTTAATTAAGAACTAGTTTGATAGTAATTACGTAAACATGCAGGTCGTTATTTTGTTTATGCTCTGTGAAAGTGTGAAGAATGGAAATTATTTGTGATTCATAAATTGTACTTTCATTGAGCAGTTTCTCGTATTCTGCTAATAAAAAGCGAGTGGCATCCCGTTGAAGCAAAGCAATTCAAAATTTAATTATTTAAAGAATGCTAGTTCGTCGCTAACAGTTTATTACAGCTTCAAGATAACGGATTCAGGACCTACGCGCTATTTTATGCGCATGGGACAGCTACTATAGAAGACTGCAGATTGGTGAACATTATTCAGAACTTATGCATTCCATTCAGGTCAGTGGCAGCAACTAGACACGTCGTGTGTACTGCAGTCTTAGTACAATGGAGACTAGTGACACGTCATAAGTGGTAACACAGAGGAGGTATGAAGGAAGGGAATTTTCAGCGACGGCATTTATGATACCTCTTTCTTTCACTTGCTGTAAGTTAGAAAACTGGAATAACTATTTTAGTATTTGTTGTCACATTTCTTATAAGGAGGTTGAACCAAGAAATTTTTAAGCTGTGTGAACGAACGTTCCTGTTCCTGTGATGCACTGCATACGTCACTTGGAACATTACTTATTCAGTTGAAACAACTAGTAATTCTTTTTGAAATTCTATGAATACCATATAACCCTTGTGTTTTAGAACTTTTATGATTCTAGTAATTTCAGTGAGGAATGCTGCTGCTACTTCTCGTTGCTTAATGTGTTGTGAATGATATTTTTCAAATACTCTCTTGCTTCTTCAACTCAACCAGTTAATTATGTTTTTTCTGCTACCGTGAGAAAGTGGCTGTTAAAAGCACTCGTAACTTGCTGTCAGCCACAACATTGCCATTTATTGTATCATAATCGTCGTTCTTCGCAGCTGCAAAATACCTTGCTTGTAATACTGTAGTTGAAATAACTAGACCGATTATCTTAGATACATAGTTAGGAGATAATAATCAGCTATTTATTTGGAACAATGGATGTTTGTCAAGCTAAGCAAATGTTTCTTTGCTTTTTTATTTTAAAAGACAACAGACAAGTAAAGAAATCTCAAAGTTCGATTTCATAACATGTTTGGTATATAGTAATTTGTACATTTTTCCTGGAAGTGAATGAGTGTTAGCGTGGAACTTTTATCTGCTGTATTTTGTGCTGTCTGCTTACCGTCTACTTCGGCTGACTATAGAAATGTAAATTTAGAACATCTTAATCGTGTATGGTTCTGTCATCACAAAATCTGTTTATTTTTCTGCTTCTCAAGTTTCTTTAGCAGTAGCTAATATACCATGCAACGTACCGTGGGCCTATGAGAGCGGTTCTACAAGTACCCGTGTTTTAAGATCGTGTACCGCCATCTGTTATATGGTGGTAAAGCAAATTACATTGATTCATGGGATAGTACGGATTTGGCACACGTTGCGCTACGTGGTTCCCACCAAGATGGAACAATTGTAATATCGTTTAATCCTCAGCTTTTAATTTTTGCATGGCAAAAGACGTGCGAGATTAAAGCGAAAATGGATGATGTTTACGGTAGCAGTGGCCATAGGTGAATCGAAGGGAATGGCAATGTCGCGTGACAAGCTGGCGATCGGTACCGCGCGACTGCTGACGGTGGACAACAAACGGCTGCCGCTTTCAGTTTCGAAGCTGTGTTTCGAGCAGTTTTTGCGTCGAGCTGTCGCCGTCTCTATGAGGCTAGGATTTATCATTATACCTCGTAAATATAACAACCATCAAAACAATGCGTTGCTTCCGATCAATATGTTCCGAAGAAAGAGAAGAAGGCCCAGTCGGTCGAAAAAGTGACAGACGATTTTTTTGGGGATACGAAGGGCGTCATGCTCACATGTTTATTCGAAAAGGGAAAAAATGATCACTATAAAATACTACAGTGAGAAATTCGAGCAGTTCTATATTGAAGGATATGTGGCCTTGTTTGGTGATGAAGAAAGTGCTGTATCGCCACGACAAAGCGCCAACACATTCATGTAAAAGAGTTGCGTCACGAATTGCCAACTGTGCCCCGTCGACTGCGTCCTTCAACCCTCTTCCCTGCGCCTCCTCCACGAATTCTCACGACTTGGATCCCGGCGATTTTGTCTTGTCCTCATACATCAAAAAACGACTCAGGGGGATTTCTTCACACGAGTTCTAAATAGGTGAGACCTTGGGAAACGTATACATTTGTAACAGGAGCTAAGCTCAAAGACATTCTTAGAAAAAATGGTGTCTGTGTTCCTAACACGGGTTCTTATTGCACCGCTGTCGTAACTCGTGGCTCCGCAAGAGAGGTTCGAAGCCCCCTGTAACGCTCTGGGTCATGTTCCGCCTTCACTGGAGAGGAAGCCACGGTCGGAGGCTGACGCGGACCCACAGTCCCCCTGCGGGTCTCGCCAGGAGACTGTGAGGCTCGAAGTCAGCTGGCCTCCCAGAAGACCGGAGGCACGGCCGGAACTCGAAGCGAGACAGCAGCGCCACCAGCCCTGCTTTCACAACCATCAGTGCGAACTTTTGCCCTGCGAACACACGGAGTACGCCCATGATTATAGCATTCCCTAAAAATCAGAAACCTGCAATCGGAAAAAAATGCAAAACCAGTGAGAAGTAAGAGTACTACTGTTCTAAACGTCAAAGGACATGAAATCGAAGCATTAATTGGGAATAAGACTGGGTTTCAGCCTATCCTTCATGTTATTCAGTCTGTACACCGTGCAACCAGTGAGGGGGGAACGAAGGAGAAATTCTAGAAAAAGTTCAGAGTGGAGAATAACTGAAATTTTTAGGTTTGCCAACGGCGCAACTGACTCGGCAGATCAACCGAACGGAACTGACACTGTCTTGAAATACGTTTGTCAGATGAGCACAAACAAAAATAAAACAACAATAAAGCAATGCAATGGGATTTAGCCAGGTAAAACTCAAGGAATTAGACTGGGAAATAAGACATTAAAACTAATAGAGAAGTTTTACTGTCTGGAGGCAGAAATAAAGAGGATACAGTCAACATGCTGCCACTAGTACGAAAAAGACTTTCGTGAAACAGGAAAACATATATTAATATCTACACTAACGGTCATAAATTAAGGTTAATGCTAATACATGGTGAAACAACGCTCTGGTGGGCGGTTTGTGGGTTTAAATCATCTCGGGGTATGACCATGCGGTGCATTTGACCTGCGGTCGTCACA
This sequence comes from Schistocerca americana, assembly GCF_021461395.2. Lineage (NCBI taxonomy): Eukaryota > Metazoa > Arthropoda > Insecta > Orthoptera > Acrididae > Schistocerca > Schistocerca americana. Next base: position 317,707,168 of record NC_060121.1, on the reverse strand, counting down.
CGGTGGCGCTGGCAGCGGTCCACATACGCAGAGGTGTGTTGGTGCATGTCAGAGTACGGTGCAGGGAGCAAGTGTGCAGACGTTTTCAGACGTGATGGTGGTGACTGTGTGCTGAAAATGGCTCAAAGAACACATATTGATGAAGTTATGAGGGGTAAAATACTAAGGCGACAGGAGGCTGGTCAAACACAGCAGGTCGTAGCACGGGCCCTCCGTGTGCCACAAAGTGTGATCTCAGGATTATGGCAACGATACCAGCAGACAGGAAACGTGTCCAGGCGCTACAGTACGGGACGTCCACAGTGTACAACACCACAAAAAGATCGATATCTCACCATCAGTGCCAGCAGACAGCCACGGAGTTCTGCAAGTAGCCTTTCTCGGGACCTTATCGCCGGGTTTTCATCTGGCGTGAACCAGGAACGAGATACCAACCCCTTAATTTCCTTGAAAACGGTCTGTATGGAGGTCGTGGTTTGATGGTGTGGGGTGGGATTACGATTGGTGCACATACACCCCTGCATGTCTTTGACAGAGGAACTGTAACAGGTCAGGTGTATCGGGACGTCATTTTGCACCTGTATGTCCGCCTTTACAGGCATGCAGTGCGTCCCACCTTCCTCCTGCTGGATGACGCAAGAATGGTGCAAGAATGGGAGACTATACCCCAGCAGCTGCTCGACCATCTGATCCAGAGTATGCCAACCCGTTGTGCGGCCTGTGTACGTGTGCATGGTGATCATATCCCATATTGATGACGGGATACACGCGCAGGGAACAGTGGGGTTTTGTAGCACATGTGTTTCTGGACGGTTTTCCCAACTTATCACCAATACCGTGGACTTACAGATCTGTGTCGTGTGTGTTCCCTTTGTGCCTATGCTATTGGCGCAGGTTTGTGTAGTGCCACGTTGTGTGGCACCACATTCTGCAGTTATCCTTAACTTATGAGCATGAGTGTAATACGCATTTTTAATGTGATGAAGTTTTTGGTACCAACCACACTACGCTACACAACAAGGACACAACATTAAAATTCAACAGACAAGTTGGTACACATTTACGTATGGAAACGAACTGACAAAGAATTCGTAACATCCTTAACAATCGAAGACTAAATTTAGCTCATCAAAGTAATAACTCAATACAGTAATGTTTAAAGAAGGAGGAAGACACTAACGTACATCAAAGATCTGGCATTTATCAACTCAATTGTAACAGCTGTGATGTTCTATACTTAGTACGTACCAACAGAAATTAGAAATAAGGTATAAAAAGCATGTGTGTGTGTATGGCACCAGCCATTCAATATTTGCAGAAAATCGTAGACAAAAAACCACCACTTTGCCACGATAGAAACAGACATGAAAATAATCGGATCAGTAATGGTAAAAGAAAAAATATTCTAACACTACAAGAAAACGCCGAAATTCAAAAGGCACTCACGAAAGAGAAGCATATGACCAAACAAACTTTTGCAAACAAACGTTATTTAAACCAATAAAACATACAGTATGTAAATAACAATCCCTCTGGTTACTACAAATGCAGTATTGCATAAACTAGGCAAAGTCTCCACTCACCATCACCCACCACAGTACCATAGTGAAGAAGATTTACGAGTTTAATAACTTTTAGACAGAAGTTAGGAAGATCATCTCCCCTTTTACACACACCACATACAGTCCCCTCCACCGGTTTCACCCAAAAAATCCTCTCACTCACATGATTTATGACTTATCACCTCGCCCCCTAGCCCTTACAAAAAAAAAAGTAATACCTAAATTCACGTGCATGCGCGCGCGCACACACACACACTCGCACACACACACACACACACACACCAGTCAAATAACATACAGTATTCACACACAGAGCAATAACAGACGCTTCCACGACCACAAAACCAGTCCAAAGGACGATCGCGCTCTGCAACCTCAAAACAAAGTATTTGACGCTAAAATACACTCCTGGAAATGGAAAAAAGAACACATTGACACCGGTGTGTCAGACCCACCATACTTGCTCCGGACACTGCGAGAGGGCTGGACAAGCAATGATCACACGCACGGCACAGCGGACACACCAGGAACCGCGGTGTTGGCCGTCGAATGGCGCTAGCTGCGCAGCATTTGTGCACCGCCGCCGTCAGTGTCAGCCAGTTTGCCGTGGCATACGGAGCTCCATCGCAGTCTTTAACACTGGTAGCATGCCGCGACAGCGTGGACGTGAACCGTATGTGCAGTTGACGGACTTTGAGCGAGGGCGTATAGTGGGCATGCGGGAGGCCGGGTGGACGTACCGCCGAATTGCTCAACACGTGGGGCGTGAGGTCTCCACAGTACATCGATGTTGTCGCCAGTGGTCGGCGGAAGGTGCACGTGCCCGTCGACCTGGGACCGGACCGCAGCGACGCACGGATGCACGCCAAGACCGTAGGATCCTACACAGTGCCGTAGGGGACCGCACCGCCACTTCCCAGCAAATTAGGGACACTGTTGCTCCTGGGGTATCGGCGAGGACCATTCGCAACCGTCTCCATGAAGCTGGGCTACGGTCCCGCACACCGTTGGGCCGTCTTCCGCTCACGCCCCAACATCGTGCAGCCCGCCTCCAGTGGTGTCGCGACAGGCGTGAATGGAGGGACGAATGGAGACGTGTCGTCTTCAGCGATGAGAGTCGCTTCTGCCTTGGTGCCAATGATGGTCGTATGCGTGTTTGGCGCCGTGCAGGTGAGCGCCACAATGAGGACTGCATACGACCGAGGCACACAGGGCCAACACCCGGCATCATGGTGTGGGGAGCGATCTCCTACACTGGCCGTACACCACTGGTGATCGTCGAGGGGACACTGAATAGTGCACGGTACATCCAAACCGTCATCGAACCCATCGTTCTACCATTCCTAGGCCGGCAAGGGAACTTGCTATTCCAACAGGACAATGCACGTCCGCATGTATCCCGTGCCACCCAACGTGCTCTAGAAGGTGTAAGTCAACTACCCTGGCCAGCAAGATCTCCGGATCTGTCCCCCATTGAGCATGTTTGGGACTGGATGAAGCGTCGTCTCACGCGGTCTGCACGTCCAGCACGAACGCTGGTCCAACTGAGGCGCCAGGTGGAAATGGCATGGCAAGCCGTTCCACAGGACTACATCCAGCATCTCTACGATCGTCTCCATGGGAGAATAGCAGCCTGCATTGCTGCGAAAGGTGGATATACACTGTACTAGTGCCGACATTGTGCATGCTCTGTTGCCTGTGTCTATGTGCCTGTGGTTCTGTCAGTGTGATCATGTGATGTATCTGACCCCAGGAATGTGTCAATAAAGTTTCCCCTTCCTGGGACAATGAATTCACGGTGTTCTTATTTCAATTTCCAGGAGTGTAGATCCACACAACACGAAAAGCCAGAATTTATTAATTTTTTGTGAAGTTCAGGGTACTAAAATCGAACACTTGTGTGTAGAAGAGCATCAAGAATGAAATATGAAGGAAAAAATCGTGACTAATAATAATAATGATTTAATAGTGTTTAATAGTAGTAATTTAAAACATGATAACTGTTTACGTTCTTAGTAAGCAGATTTGTAAGGAAAGCTACATTGTTGACATACCACAGAGGATACTTTGAAATAAATTGAAACGCGTGTGCTCCAAAGAAGACATTTGTTACAATCGCAAAAGACGATATATTACACGTAACTGGAGACTGCTTCCTCTTCATGTCCTTCGTCTCTTATAACTTCAGACTGTTTTCTGTACAAGTTACAAATAAGCTCTTGTTATCCGTATTTCATCGCTCACATCTTCATAATTCCAAAGAATATATTATGGTCAAAATTTCTGGACACATTATTCTCTTACAACATTTGGAAAGGAAACGTGACTAATAAGTTCCAATATAGATAACTTTACTGGTTTAGGAAGCGACGTTAACATTTGCATTTGTCTACTAGTAGCCTCCATGCAACTTATTTAGTGAGATCCAATGTAGGAGCAAGGGGAATTCTCTGTTTTCTGTAACGAAAACGCGGTCCCATGTGTGATTTTATTTACGATGAGTCATCACGACTTGGATGTAACTGCGCTGAAGACAGTTACAGAGTATCTGAAGTCGATCTGCATTAAACACGCTGCCCTTCCCCCAATCTTGGATCTCACTAATACGGTCGTGGAGCACGCAGTTCCTCATGGAAACAAACCTAAACTCATTTAGTGGTATTTACATAACTTATGTGAGTTGCTCAAAACAACTTTTTGCACTACGCTTATGCCTTGCATAATTGGTGTTTCTTCATCAAAAGCCTCTCTCTGCTTATTATTTAGATCATAGGAAATGCTGGCCGGTGTGGCCGAGCGGTTCTAGGCGCTACAGTGTGGAACCGCGCGACTGCCACGGTCGTAGGTTCGAATCCTACCTGGGGCATGGATGTGTGTGATGTCCTTAGGTTAGTTAGGTTTAAGTAGTTCTAAGTTCTAGGGGACTGATGACCTCAGATGTTGTCCCATAGTGCTCAGAGCCATTTGAACCATTTTTTTTTTTCATAGGAAATTGCCGTGAACCTTCTTAATGAATGTAAAAGTAAACCTGTGTTCTCAGTGTTTTTGAGCAAAGCGTGCTGTGCCTCCAATCCGACATGGCTTGTGTGGGCTGTTCACCCCGCCTACATGCCTCGAATGGTCATTTCAGGCTTAGGTCATGCGCGCGAAGTAACTTTACACCGAGAATGCATCTCAGCGTGGAAAATGGTCCACCAAACTGGCGTACATCACAGCGACATCATTCGGATACTGAATCTCTATTACGGGAGACAAATTAGTGAAGACCTGCCTTGCAATGGTCGCCCACGGTTCTACCAGCAACGGATGACCAGTCCTTACAAATTACGTATCTTAGGTACCCGAAGCACAATGCAAAAGAACTGCGTTCCCTCTCTTTGGAGCTAATTAAGAAGCCGGCCGGTGTGTCCAAGCGGTTCTAGGCGCTTCAGTCTTGAACCGCGCTGCTTCTGCGGTCGCAGGTTCGAATCCTGCTTCGGGCATGGGTGTTGTGATGTCCTTAGGTTCGTTAGGTTTAAGTAGTTCTAAGTCTAGGGAACTGATGACCTCAGATGTTACGTCCCATAGTGCTCAGAGCCATTCCAACCATTTTTGAAGGTAATTAAGAGGGCTGTGACGATCCAGATAGTACGCAACGGTCGCCACATGCCCAACTTGACCTCTACGCGTCCGTTACGTATATGCAGCACAAACTCCAAGTGCCCTGGTGCGAGAAAAAGGTGAACAAGAGGACACCTGGAATTGAAACTCAATCACGATGTAAAGTTGTGCTGGCCGATGAGTGCAGGGTTTTCTGACATTTGATCATCGTTGTACAATAGTACGGAGTCATTAAGGACCTATACTCGCCTCATGCATACAGTCACCCGATTACAACAGGGGCAGGAGCTTCTACGCTGTTGTCCAGCCCTACTACAATGAGCACTTCGGCGATGATGTCATATTCAAAGACGATAATGTTCGAACACACCGTACCCACCATGTGAACACTTTCTTCCAGGAGGCAAGAATGAACCGAGTGAATGGCCTACTGTGTATCTGCTAACGTGAACCAGATTGAGTATGCTTCGGACAAGTTGAGTCTTCGAAAGAACCCTGCTCGCACAATGGATGGCCTCAGGAGAGCCGCTGTGGAAAACTGGGGTAGACTTGGCAGCAATTTCTCGGTCGCCTTGTATTCAGTATGCCAGTGAGAATCAGAGCCTCTTATAATTCACGCGATGGGGCAACGCGATATGAATGTTATCCAGCTAGTTAGACTTCGATCTCACAAACGAAAAAGTTGTGCAGTTTCAAAAGAGCAGTCTTCATTATCGTTATTGTTTTGTTTTTATTTTACCATAAGGTTACTTTTAGGGTTTCGCACCTCAGTCGGTATAAACAGAACCCTTATAAGATCAACCTGACGTCTATCTGTCTGCCTGTTTGTCCGTTAGTTAAGGCACCTTTTTCTTAGGAACAGGTAGAGATACCAAGCTGAGATTTATTTCACATACTAAGGTCTCCGGTTCGTTGATGTTGTGAAAAATTTAAGTTTCTAAGTCATAGCAATAAAAAGAAATGGCTATTTATGTCACATATTTCGATACTCGCAAACTTACTAACTCCCGTTGATCAAGAATCACGAAATTCAACAAGAAGCAAGTTTTCACAGTACAAACAAAGAAAAAAAACGAAAATTATTAATTTGTAATTATATCACATAAAAATTTGCTATTTGTTTTGTATCCTTCAGTTAAATGGTTCAAATGGCTCTGAGCACTATGGGACTTAACATCTGAGGTCATCAGTCCCCTAGAACTTAGTACTACTTAAACCTAACTAACCTAAGGACATCAAACACATCCATGCCCGAGGACGGATTCGAACCTGCGACCGTAGCAGCAACGCGGTTCCGGACTGAAGCGCCTAGAACCGCTAGGCCACCGCGGCCGGCCCTTCAGTTAAGATCTCTTTTTTCTCAAGAATGGATGTTGATATCAAGTTGAAATTTTTGTCAGGTGCTGAGGTCTAAGGCCCCTTGGCAGTATCAAAAAATTAAGATCCTAAGTCAACACAATCAAAAGATCGCCTTGTAGAAAGCTTGGCACATATTTCGGCACTCGGCAACTCCCCCTTCAAAATCTGCGAGGTACTTACCTTTGACACAGAATCATGGAATTTGAAGAGAAGTAAGGTTTCACAGTATAAGTAAAGGAAAACTTCCGAAATTTGTTACTTTGTAATTACATTCAAAGACAAAAAAGGCACACGAACAGCCAAACAAAATAACAAATGACTACAATTACAAAAAATTTGGATGATTTATTGAAGAGAAAGAGTTTCACAGATTGAGAAAGTCAGTATCGCGTTGGTCGACCTCTGGTCCTTACGCCCTCTTCGGCTTGTTGGATGTCCTCCTGAGGGATATCCTACCAAAGTCTGTTCAACTGGCTCGTTAGATCGTCAAAATCCAAAGTTGCTTGAAGGCCCTACCTATAATGCTCCATCTTTCTCAATTTGGAAAACAACTGGCAACCTTGGTGGACAAGGTAGGGTTTGCCAAGCACGAAGACAAACAGTAGAAACCCTCGCGTGTGGGGGTTGGGGGCATTATCTTGCCCAAAGGTAAACCCAAGATGGCTACCATGAAGGGCAAAAAACGGAGCGTAGAATATCGTCGAAGTACCGCTGTGCAGTAAGCGTGCCGCGAATGCAACGAAAGTCTGCAGCTATGAAATGAAGTGGCATCCCAGACCATTACTCCTGGTTCTCGGGCCGCATGGCGGCCGACTGTCAGGTTGGTATCCCACTGCTATCTGGGGTGTTCCATGCACGTCTTCGACCTCAATACTCATTGACTAGAGTAGAATCGTCTTCAGTGATGAGTCCTCCTTCGAATTTAGCCTCGATGACCAGCGAAGCCGGGTCTGGATACAACCTGGACAGTGATGGCGTACCAACCTGACTGTCAAGCCCCACATGGCGCGACAACCAGAAGTGATGGTCTGGAATAGCATTTCACTTCGTAGCAGGACACCTTTGGTTGTCATCCGAGGAATCCTTGCAGCACAGCGGTACGTCGACGATATTCTACGCTCTGTTTTTTTGCCCTTCATGGAAGCCGTCTTGGGTTTAGTTTTGGGGAAGATAATGCCCCCAGCCCCCACACGCGAGAGTTTCTACTGTCGGTATTTGTGCTTGTAAAACCCTGCCTCGGCGAGCTAGGTTTCCGGATGTCCCCCAAATACGAACGCTTGTGCATTATGGGCAGGGCCCTCCAAACAGCTCGGGATTTTGAAGATGTAATGTGCCAACCGGACAGATCTGCCACGATATCCCTCAGGAGGACATCAAACAACTACATCAGTCAGTGCCAAGCCGAATAACTACTTGCAATCGGCCAGAGGCGGATGGCTTGTGAAGCTCTTTCTCTTGAACAAATTATCCAGTGAAACTTCCTGGCAGATTAAAACTGTGTGCCGGGCCGAGACTAGAACTCGACACAGTTTTAATCTGCCAGGAAGTTTCATATCAGCGCACACTCCGCTGCAGAGTGAAAATCTCATTCTGGAAATTATCCAGTGTTTCTGAAATTGGAATTACTTCTTTGACTGGACATATACATCACATCTACCAATTTCCGTCCCATTCAGATAATTCCTTTGTGGCGCCACCTCTTTTTTTCGCTAGGGTTTATATCAAACACGTTTCTCTTTTTTTTCATTTCTTGTCTGTATGTTAAAACCCCTCTCTCTATAGGTACCAAGCCGAGATTTATGTCACGTACTGAGGTCTACAGTCCCTTGGAGGTGTAGAAAATTTAAGCTTGTGAGTCAATGCTATCAAAAGAGCCTTAAAGACCACTTTTCCTCAGGAACGGGTAGAGGTATGAAATTTAAGTCAATTACTAAGGTCTGTAGTTCCTTGGCGATGTAAATAATTTAAGTTTCTATGTCAATTCAACCAAAAGAAATGTCACGAAATATATATGTATCAAAATTACTTACAGAGTCACTCATCAAAACCTGTAGATGATCTGAACTGGTGGTCTAGCGGTAAAGGGCGTGCTTTGTAACCGAACGTCGGAGAGTCGAATCACGGGCCGCGGATTTTTCAGCCTTCGGTTTAACTTAGCCTCTACTTCTCAACAATGTGAGGAGTCGCCAGAAAAAATACGTGGTTCAGATTCCACTTCAAACTATAGGTCCTCTTTCGCCGATTGGATAACTGGTATAGGTTAGAGACACGAAAGTCGCTGAAGTGTCGCCCAGCAGAAAGACATGCATCAGGCCATTGAACCACACGAAATATTATTATTATTTCTTTCCTTTCTCAGACGTTATGTCTGGTTAAAAATGGAAAGTGACGCGGACCTTGATCAAGCATTACCTCCGTTTAACTGTACGGTATATGTTACATTGCATTTAGGAACTTTCGGGTAATTGAACACGTATCAATAATCACAGATTTCTGTAGTTGTATATATACGTTTGGATGTAGCTGTATTGTGTTGATGTGCTGGTGGATATTGTGTGGTACGACTCCTGTAGTTGATAGTACAATTGGTATAATGTCAACGATATCCTGATGCCACATGTCCTTGACTTCCTCAGCCAGTTGGATGTATTTTTCAATTTTTTCTGCTGTTATCTTCTGTATATTTGTTGTATTGGGTATGGATATTTCGATTAGTTGTGTTAATTTCTTCTTTTTATTGGTGAGTATGATGCCAGGTTTGTTATGTGGTGTTGTTTTATCTGTTATAATGATTCTGCTCCAGAATAATTTGTATTCATCATTCTCCAGTACATTTTGTGGTGCATACCTGTATGTGGGAACGTGTTGTTTTATTAGTTTGTGTTGTATGGCAAGTTGTTGATGTATTGGTTTTGCTACGTTGTCATGTCTTCTGGTGTATTCTGTATTTGCTAGTATTGTACATCCGCTTGTGATGTGATCTACTGTTTCTATTTGGTGTTTGCAAAGTCTGCATTTATCTGTTGTGGTATTGGGATCTTTAATAATATGCTTACTGTAATATCTGGTGTTTATTGTTTGATCCTGTATTGTAATCATGAATCCTTCCATCTCACTGTATATATTGCCTTTCCTTAGCCATGTTTTGGATGCGTCTTGATCGATGTGTGGCTGTGTTAGGTGATACGGGTGCTTGCCATGTAGTGTTTTCTTTTTCCAATTTACTTTCTTGCCGGCCGAAGTGGCCGTGCGGTTAAAGGCGCTGCAGTCTGGAACCGGAAGACCGCTACGGTCGCAGGTTCGAATCCTGCCTCGGGCATGGATGTTTGTGATGTCCTTAGGTGAGTTAGGTTTAACTAGTTCTAAGTTCTAGGGGACTAATGACCTCAGCAGTTGAGTCCCATAGTGCTCAGAGCCATTTTTTTTTTACTTTCTTCGTATCTGTTGATGTTATGTGATCTAGAGGGTTGTAGAAGTGGTTATGAAATTGCAGTGGTGTAGCCGATGCATTTATATGAGTGATTGCTTTGTGTATTTTGCTAGTTTCTGCACGATCTATAAATAATTTTCTTAAATTTTCTACCTGTCCGTAATGTAGGTTTTTTATATCGATAAATCCCCTTCCTCCTTCCTTTCTGCTTAATGTGAATCTTTCTGTTGCTAAATGTATGTCATGTATTCTATATTTGTGGCATTGTGATCGTGTAAGTGTATTGAGTGCTTCTAGGTCTGTGTTACTCCATTTCACTACTCCAAATGAGTAGGTCAATAATGGTATAGCGTAAGTATTTATAGCTTTTGTCTTGTTTCTTGCTGTCAATTCTGTTTTCAGTATTTTTGTTAGTCTTTGTCTATATTTTTCTTTTAGTTCTTCTTTAATATTTGTATTATCTATTCCTATTTTTTGTCTGTATCCTGGATATTTACAGGCATCTGTTTTTTCCATCGCTTCTATGCAGTCGCTGTGGTTATCCAATATGTAATCTTCTTGTTTAGTGTGTTTTCCCTTGACTATGCTATTTTTCTTACATTTGGTGCTCCAAAAGCCATATTTATTATTATTATTAGTATTATTATTATTATTATCATCATCTATATACACTCACCCAGACAGGCCCGCGGCCCCTCACCAAACGGCCAGTAGGGGACGTCGACGTTGTCGCCCTTGCAGTTGGCGAAGCGCTGCGGGTCGAAGCGCAGCGGGTCCGGGTAGAAGCGGGGGTCCCTCTGGAGAGACAGCACTGGCAGGTACACCATGGTGCCCTTCTGCAGCACCAGGTCGCTTCCCGGCACCTGGTACGTCTTGGTACACTGCCGCATCATGTACATCTGCATCGGGTACAGCCGCAGCGTCTCTGGAAACATTTCGCAATCTCACCGGCAAGAAATTGACGCTGTCGGCGCCATCAACATACATAATTTCTTCTTGACTTTCTCAGCAAAACATGTTTCCACAGATCTGTGACACCATCAGTAGTTTCTTTGCCTTTATTTCATAAGGATACAAGAAAACAGTTTCCCTCAGAAAACATCACACCATCACTGCGTGATACCGCGATGTCTTGATAGTGGCCTGAATTCGGCAGGGTAAAGAGTCCGTAACTTTCGCTCAAACTCGGTAACAAACGAGAATTGCGTAAAAATGGGACGCTTTCAACTGGAAAAGAGAAATTGTCGGTTGGGTATGTAACTTTCTCGCGCTGGCACCACTAGCTAGACTGCGTAATAAATCTTGTTAGTAATATTCATTCTCCCTCGCGAGTAAGACTGAATAGCACATACTAATATTCTGAGCTGCTGCTGCTATTATGTGTAGTCTGGCAAATGGACTGTCCAGTCACTTTAACGCTTTCAGACCCAATGGATACAATTATGTACATTAAATTTTACTGTGTCTTAGCTGCGACAGGAATAATTTTCCTCCAATGGAAAACTGATTTATATATTTGTGAATGTTCAATTTTTTCATCATGCACAAGTGTTGCCAACTGTTGAGCATCACTATATAAATACCAAATGTCAATGTAGTAGAGCTTGTGACCTCCAGGAAAAACGGAAGTGGTTGCTTAATTATATTCCGCTGAATAACTGAATATTGTTATTTTGCATGGTAATTAGTGAATGACCAGTTCGTTTATTACAACAGCGAATATTTGAAAATTAGTTATTTTAGTCCATAAGGAGAAGCCAAGTGTAGAAACTATATTCTGAAAACGGGTACATATTTGTGTACAAATTTTGCATCTAAAACGATCAAAAAAATCAACTAAAAATTTTCTTTCACCCAAAAGAAGTTCAGATCTAAAGGGTTAATGTGACCACCGCCTATGATCAACATCATCGCGCAACATCCATTCACAGACAGCAGGTGGCAGCACTGGCCGTGGAGATCATATGGAAGCGCGTTGGGGGGAGGCAGGAAACTGCAGTCGTTGTCGTTACACGGTAGCGGAGCGATTTATCTAACGTTCAAAAATGGCACGATCATTGGGTATCGGTCCACGGGTGGAAGCATTTCCGAAAAGGTGCCTTCTGTAAAATGTTTGCGTGTCGGCCATGTTATAGTATACTGTGCGGCAAAATGGGGCTCTCCAAAATTTGTTGGGTTTAGATTAGATTAGATTAGATGAATACTTGTTCCATAGATCATGAATACGACACTTCGTAGTGATGTGGAACGTGTCAGGTTAATAAAAGATGTCTGTACAAGATATTACACTACACAAAATATTGCATGACACTAATGTTTAAGTTGCTTTTTTTCCTTAATTTATATCTAAAAATTCAGCCAATGAGTAGGAGGAGTTGTCCTCTAGAAATACTTTTAATTTATTTTTAAATGTTAGTTGGCTATCTGTCCGGCTTTTGATGCTGTTTGGTAGGTGACCAAAGACTTTTGTGGCAGCATAATTTACCCCTTTCTGTGCCAAAGTCAGATTTAACCCTGCATAGTGAAGATCATCCTTTCTCCTGGTGTTATAGCTATGCACACTGCTATTACTTTTGAAATGGGTTGGATTATTAACAACAAATTTGGGTTGTTTTGGGGCAGGAGACCATACAGCGAGGTCATCAGTCTCATCGGATTAGGGAGGGAAGTCGTCCGTGCCCTTTTCAAAGGAACAATCCCGGCATTTGCCTGAAGAGATTTAGGAAAATTACGGCCTAATTTAGCTTCACTGATCAGGATAGTAAAAACATGCGTATATTAAGGGAATTTTCATTGACAAAGCAGGCTTATCACATTCACACAGTTCAATACTGTTCTGTCCTGATTAAATTAAGCTTAACTTAAATTCCATAAGGCAGTGAAGCAATTTCGAAGTCTCGGTGCGACGAAAATTGTCAGTCGATCTCCTGGAAACATTTGTAATAATTATTATCTTTCGGTGATCACATGGAGAAGACCGGAGATCTGCTGGTAAGACCGTGTTAGCCTATTTATTAGAAGTAACTGGATATCTTGAGCATTCAAAACGGCAGGTTCGTCCAGTGTAAATCAGACGTTCCCCACTGATCCCGTGCAACATAACGTAGTAAGCAGACACTGTCAATAATAATAATCCGTTAAATAATACGCGAACACACTTACTTTAGTTTAGTTCATGTATTAAATTCCTTCTCATACAGAATCTCATCAAGATGGCGACTCGCTCAACAATACGTACATATAGATCCTTCTTTTACGACTAATCGGCAAGAAGTTCCTATTCTTTTCATAAGAGAAAACGTAGATAGCAGAGAAGCTATTCCATGGAGTAAATGGACACTCCAAGGAATAATTGGGCTTGAAACTACTTTGCATTGATAATCGGTAAGATAAGAAGAGATATTTCGAGATATGTAGTGAGTTATATAATTTCTAAAATTTCTGAAAATATCGTGGAGAGACCGCTGCAAGAGACATTACAATGGCCGGACACAGGACTGAACAGTCGTCCTCCCTAATCCGAGTTTAGTGCGCTAACCACAGCACCACCTTGCCGGATTCAAGATTTGTACCGAGGTAACTGCGGTGCGCAACGGGCCGTAGGTGAAAGGGGTGAACGACGGCCGCGGAGATGTGCAACTGTTGAGCAACTGACCTCTCGGGTGAGCCAATGGGCTACCAACAATGTCTTCTCAACGGTAGCTGAGTGACGTTGCTGCATATGGCCTCCGCAGCAGATGCCTGCATTCACAAGTGTCGACTCCTACTCATCGGCGACGAAGGCTGGAATTTGCACACCAATACCAAAACTGGAGGTCCACTGAGTGTTGACGGGTGGCCTTTTTAGGTGAATCACGTTTTGTGCTCCTTTGGCCAGACGGCAGCGTGTGCTGCCCTGCAACGACCGTCAGAAGGATCCAGTTCAGAGGAAGAGCGTTGTGGCCTGAGGATTGTTTTCGTGACATTTCTTGGGTGATCTCGTCATTCTGGAGGGCACAACGGATCAACACAAGTACGCATCTCTCCTTGGGGACCATGTCTACCCCTACATGCATTTTGTTTTTCCTCGGCACGATAGCATCTAGCAAAGGAACAGTGCACTGTGTCACACAGCTCGCAGTTTACTTGTGTTGTTCGAAAAGCACCAGGATGGGTCTATCGTATCCGACTGGCCATCGGACTCCCCGGATTGGAATCCAGTCGAGAATTTGTGGGACTACCTCTATCGGGCTTTTCGTGCGATGGATCCTCAACCGGGAAACGTATCGCAGCGGGCCTTGGGACTGGAGTCGGCATGGCTCCACATTCTTGTCAGTATCTTCCAGAATCTCAATGACTCTCTTCCTGCACTTCTTGCAGCGACCCACACTGCGAAAGGTGGTTATTCTAGCTTTTCAGAGGTGGTCATAATAATGAAACTGGTGTATTATTGTAATGAGCCGTTCAGATTAGTAGTAGCGTGATGCCGGTAGCAGTTTCGAATGTTTAATAAACAGCATCATGCGGTAGTACCGCAAATTGTAAGTGAATATTTCGGAAGTTGTAAGAATTTGTGGTGGTGGTGGTGGTAAGTTCCTATGGGACCAAAATGCTGAGTTCATCGGTCCTTAGGCTTACACACTACTTAATCTAACTTAAACTAGCTTGTGCTCACGACAACACAAACACCCATGCCCGAGGGAGGACTCGAACCTCCGACGGGGGCAGCCACGGGCGAGCCGTGGCAAGGCGGCCTAGACCGCGCAGAAGCAAAGAGTACATGGAACTGGCATTACGTCATAGGTAGCATTACTGTATGCTGAACGAAGGCACTTCTCTATTCCAGTTTTCTCAAGAGTTTAAAGGCTATTTTATATGCGAATTGGGTTTTTCAAGTTTCAGAAATATGAACAAAAACGATAAAGTGACTTAAACAGTAGGGGAGGAACGATTTAAGAAGAAATTGTTGGTCCTTTTGGAGAAAGCACAACATAACGGAAGGATGTAAATCAATCTATGTAAGGAATAGGTTTGTATTGTAGCAAACACATTTTCCAGCGTAAAGATATACATAAATGCACATGGGAAGAACCTGCGAGGATCGCAAATCGATTACAGACTTTATGTTAGTGGGGGAAAAAAGGATGACAGTACTGGCAGACGTAAGAGTATATAGACAGCCAGAGAGCGCCAGTAATCGTCATACGGTAGCGGACAAAATATGCCACAGAAATGTAAGACCAACTATCACGAAACTGAAGGATGAACTTACAGAATATAAAAAGGGATGTTTAAGATAGACCTTCTTAGGCAATATATCATCAAAATGCTATACTAAGCTAGGCTCCACAGTAAATGTAACATTGAAATGTATAAGATCTGGCAACTGTGTACTGACTACTGGAAGAAAGTATTCTGGAAGCAGCAAGATACGACCTCGGAGAGGATGGAAGAAGAAATATGTAAAATAGTTTGCCAATGACGTAGAAGACATGAATGAAGAACAGAAAAAAAGCATGTGTTAAGCGGTTAAGTGAGAAGACGTCAGAATCAAGAGACTTATATGTCAAGAGCAGATAACAGGTTAAAATGAGGATCAGGATTTAGAGGGATGAACATCGGAACAGCATGTGCGGGAATAACAGTAAACTATATAACAAGTCTACTGAAGCATGGAAGCATGACAAGGAGTGTTAGAACATTATATAAAATTTCCTGCTCAAGAATAGATAGAACATCATTCAACGTCATTGCAGGAAAATAGTTTGGACTACAAGAGAGAAGAAGTGAAGGTCTTAGAAGAAAATAATATAGAAATAGAGGGGTAGGATGTGAAAGCAGCATTGTCTAAAACAAAAGTAAATAAAGGCCCAGGACCAGGAAATATACGAATGGAATTTCTAAAGTATGGAGGAAATGTAAAAATAAGACATCTGCAGAAACTTTTTGGGAAAATTGAGGTGGGAGCAGATGCACTTAGGGAGTGGAATTCATCATATATCTCCTGGATATATAAAAAAGGTGGCAAGAGGGTACGTAAAAATTATAGAGGAATAGGTGACCCAGCAGCAGCTAGGCTTTTCTCCAGTATTTTGAGTAAGGAAATAGAAAAGGCTGCGTCGGCTTTAAGTGAACAGCAAAATGCTTTAACGAAAGGACGATCGTGTCTTGATGACATTCACTGTGTCAGACAGTTATTGGAAAAACACAGAAATAAAAATAAAAGCGTACGACTGTGACCCTAGGGTAAAATTACGGGAAACAGTGAGACGTATTAACGTGAGAGAAAAATGGATTAACCTGGTTAAAAAGGTATACAGGAACACAAAAGGTGTGATTAAAAAGGGGAAACAAATTTAGCCGAATTATTGTCGTTGACAAAGGTCTAAAACAAGGTTGTGGAATATCACCTATTTTGCTTGATATTTATTTGGAACAGGCACTGAATGCTTGGAGTAGGAAATGCTCAGGCATGGAAATAATGACTGGTGATGATACTCTTCACTCTCTTTCATTTGCGAACGGCCAGGTAATATTCTCTCAAATTGAAGGGGATATTGAATACAATCTGGAAAGCTTAAAGAGTAGTATAGCAAATGGTGTTTGGTAATAAATATCGACAGGATTTGGTAGAAACTGATACAGAGGAAGAACAAAGAACATACAGTATTCAGGAGGACACTAAGAAATATTTCATAGTGTGATAGAGAACATAATTCTATATGAATCTGAGATGAGGTCTCAAACAAGGGAAGTTAGGGAGAAAATTACAACAGCGGAACTGGACTGTCTGCAGTTGACAAGGCAAGATAGGATACGAAATGAGCAGGCACGAAGACGAAAGGAGACAACGTGTTCCATAGCAAACACTTGGAGAATAGAGTGATTCAGTGGTATGGTCAAATAGTACAAGCCTTAAATAATAGACTCTCTTAGTGAAACTCAAGTCTTATGGAACTGATGACTTTACTCACAGCTGGTTTGAATCACACTTAAAAAAAAAAGAAAAACAGAATGCAAAGTTTGTGCTGAATAATTTAGACAATGTCGGGAAGCTAGTAAATATTTCTGACTGAGACTAAAAAAAAAATCGCAAAGGGCGTCCCACGGGGTTTAATTTTGGATCCACTCCTATTCCTTGTATATGTGAATGACCTTCCACTTAACATTCAACAAGCAAAATTAGTACTTCTTGCAGACGATACAAGTGTTACAATAGATCGCTTTAAAGAGGAAGCAACAGAAGAGTTGGTAATATTTTACAAAGATTCTCTAAAAATGGACTCTCCCTAATTTTTTTAAAAAAAGACGCATTACATTCAGTTCCATACAACAAATAGAGTCATATCAACAATTGATCATCACATGATCAGGAGTCAGAAAATCGGGCAGAATGCTCAAATTATATCTTTTTTCGTACTGATGAAAACATGAACTGGATGAAGCATATGATGAGATTCTCAAGTAATTTGTTTCAGCTACTTTTGCTCTTCACGTAATTGCTAATCTTGGAAACAAACGAATCAACTTCCTGACATATTCTGCAATTTCCATTCAATAATGTCACGCGGAATAATTTTCGGCGATAACTCGTCACTTAGAAAGAAAGTATTGATTGTACAAAAGCGAGTAGTAACAATAATATGCGGTGTTCACCCACGAATTTCATGTAGATACATAGGCATTTTATTGCGTCGTCACACTACATACTCGTATATTAGCTAACGACATTCTTCGTAAATAATCCATCGATAAGTTGAGAAGAACAACTCTGTACATACCTACCACACTAGGGGGAAAATGACCTATATTACCTACGGTTAAAGCCCAACTGTTAAAGCTGTCAGTGGCTAAGATAGGAGTTCAATAAAAATATTTGATCATTGGCCCATTAACGTAAAAGCTGAGAGGTAGCGAAGTCAGTTTTAAATCTAATTTAAAATCTTTTCTCCTGGATAACTCATTCTGTTCCATTGTTGAATTTTTATTTACAAACTGGTAGCCAGGAAAAAATTTCAGATGTAGCTGCATGAGTAGGTCTAAAAATAATAGTGTGTTCATATATATTAACATTAATCATGTACAAACATCTTGTAAACTGACTCATTCCACGTCATTTCGATAAAAGAATCATTCAAATGATCTATGGAACACGTAACTAGCTAATTAACTAGGTCGCCAAGGAAGATTCTAAACTGGGAGCCAGCCAGAAGGAGAATGGGTGAAAAGCGAACGCTAAGATACGGAAAATACACGCAGGAAGAAATGGAAGACAGAAATATATCGCCGGATGATTGGAACAAATAAGGCATGTCGAGTCTGAAAACAACTAACTCCTAGGGGGAAACGGCGAAGAAGAAAAGAAGAGTCCAAACGGGTTAGGGAATACAAGTCGGACTTAACTAGTAACGAGTGAATACGTCGGAGAGAACATGTAACTCCGTCAAAAGGAATATTAATAAATCTTACACATACATTTACACATGTACTCTGTAAGCCAACATACGGTGCATGGCGAAGGGTACCTTGTACCAATACAAATCATTTCCTTTCGCACTCTACCCACAAATGCGGCCAAGGAAAAAAATGAAGTGATCGTATGGCAATGTTGGCCCATTCGGGTTCGGCTGCCAAGTGCAAGTCTTATTTCATTCGGCGCCACATTAGCCGATGATGAAGATGAAATGATGATGAGGACAACACAACACCCAGTCCACGAGTGGGCTTAGTGCATGGAGGCAAGCACGTTACCACCCACCTAAGCTGGTGGACGCGACCAAGGAAAAACGACTACATTGAGGTGACAAAAGTCATGGAATTGTGATAGACACTATGTGTCAATGGCAGCGGTACCCCGTACACAAGGTATGAAAGGGCAGTGCACTGGGTGTGCACTCTACTCAGGTAATTCATGTGGAAAGGTTTCCGAGGTGATTATGGACGCACAACTTCGAAGGCGGAATGGTAGTTGCAGCTTGACGCATGGGACAATCCATTTCGGAAATCGTTAGGGAATTCGATATTCCGACATCCACAGTGTCAAGATCGTGACGAATATAAAAAATTTCGGACATTACCTCTCACCGCGGCCATCGTAGTGGCCAAGGGCCTTCACTGAACGACCGAGAGCAGTGGCGTTTGCATGGAGTGTCAGTGCTAACAGACATGCAACACTGCGTGAAATAAGAGCAGAAACCAATGTGGGACGGACGACGAATGCACCCGTTAGGATAGTCCGGCTTAATTTGGTGCGGACTACGGCATCTAACAACCGACGGGAGTGCCTTTGCTAACAGCACGACATCGCCTGCTGCTGCTTCGTTACCACATCGGTTGGATCCTAGACGACTGGAAAGTCGTGGCCTGGTCAGATGAGTTCCGATATCAGTTGATGGTATGGTTCGAGCATGGCGCAGGCCCCGCGAAACCATGGATCCAAATTGTCAACAAGGCACTGTACAAGCTGGTGGTGCCGGCCGAAGTGGCCGTGCGGTTAAAGGCGCTGCAGTCTGGAACCGCAAGACCGCTACGGTCGCAGGTTCGAATCCTGCCTCGGGCATCGATGTTTGTGATGTCCTTAGGTTAGTTAGGTTTAACTAGTTCTAAGTTCTAGGGGACTAATGACCTCAGCAGTTGAGTCCCATAGTGCTCAGAGCCATTTGAACCAAGCTGGTGGTGGCTCCATGATAGTGTGAGCTGTGTTTGCATGGAGTAGACTGGATGCACTGGGCCAACTGAGCCGTTCACAGCCTGAAAATGGTTATGTTCGGCTACTTGGAGACCATTTGTGGTCGCTCAGATGGAATTTCCGTGGATGACAACGCGCCATGACACCGTGCCGCAATTGTTCACGATTTGTTCGAAGAACATTCCGGACATTCGAGCGAGTGATTTGGCTACCCAGGTTCCCTGACATGAATACCGTCCAACATTTAAGGGATGTAGTCTAGAGGTCAGTTGGTGCACAAAATCCTGCACAAGCAACATTTTCGCAGTTATGGATGGCTACAGAGGCAGTTGTCTCAATGTTTCTGCAGGGGACTTCCAACGACTTGTTGAGTCCATGTCACGTCGAGCTGCTACACTATGCCAGGCCAAAGGGGGTCCGACACGACGTTATGAGCTATCCCATGACCTCCGTCACCTCAGAGTGCATTGTTTCACAGGAGCCCTAATTTATTCTGTCTTTACCTTGTATGTTGGTGGCAGTAGCACCGTTCGGCAGTCTTTTGCCAATGTTCATTCTCTAAACTTTCTCAATAGTATTTCGCGGAAAGAACGTCTTCTTGAGTTCACGCGAATTTCTGTAACTCTCGCGTCTTGATATAACACACCCGTAACAAACATTGCAGTACACCTTCGAATGCTTCAAGCCTTCCTTTAACCTTGCTTGATTGGAGTCCCAAACGCTCGATCAATGCTCAAGAATTGGTCGCACAAGTGTTCTGTGCGCAGTCTTCTTTATAGATGATCTGCACTTTCTTAGAACCCTCCCACTAAACTGAAGAGAACAATTGGCCTTCCCTAAGAGCAACCTTACGTTCTCGTTCCACTTCACGGCTCTGTGCAACGTTACGTTACGTTAATCGACGTGACTGTGTCAAGCAAAACACCGTTAATACTGTATTCTAACATTATAGAATTGTTTTTCCTACTCGACACATTAACATACGTTTTCCCACATTTAGACCAAACTTCCGTCCACAACACAAAATGGAAATTTTATCCAAGTTATCCAACGTGCTCCTAGGCTAAACGGCGACACATAGCCGTACACAACAGCTTCATCTGTAAATAGATACAGATTGCTGCTTTACCTGCCCGTCAGGTCGTCTTTTATATGGAGAACAAGAGCACTCTTATCATACTTCCCTGAGGCACTCGTGACCATACCTTTGTTTCCAAAGAACAAGCATTCGGGAGGACGACGGTTCAATCCCACGTCCGGCCATCCTGATTTAGGTTTTCCGTGATTTCCCTAAATAGCTCCAGGCAAATGCCGGAATGGTTCCTTTGAAAGGGCACGGCCGGCTTCCGATGAGACCGATGACCTCGCAGTTTGGTCTCTTCCCACAAACAACCCAACCCCCAAAGAACACACGCCGCGCTGGACAACGAACTGGGTTCTCTTACTTTACCTCATATATCGTATAACTGACAATATATTCCGTATGCTCTGACCTTTGTTTACAGTCTGCAGTGAGGCACTGTGCCAAACGGTATCCAGAAATTAAGAAATATGGACTGTTAATGTTGCCCTTCATTCAAAGTTCGAACAATATCGTAAATAAATTCAGTTTATTTTAGGTACATTTATTATTTTCAAGCGCCTCATTAACAAATAAGACCTTTTGCACCAGCACATTTATGTAGATCGAGGTTGGTAGAGAACAGCCACTGACCTGCAATCAGCATGTCCAAGTAGGTCATCTCCTGAATCGCCTCGTAGGTCACCTCTCCCCCATGGCGGGCGAGTACCGCGTCCACCTCCTTGCGGGCAAGCGTCTGCATCGCTGGATTGAGGGACAGCTCGTGCAGACAGAAACTCATGGCCGACGAAGTCATCTCGAAGCCCATCGTGAACGCCATCATCATCTGCGACACCACCAGGTTGTCTGTCACCTCTGCAACAACAACATAACCTCTAGTAACCTCTTGCATCATACATGAGACGTCTGTTGAAATTACATTCATATGTTGTATTTCGTACAAACGTCGACTGTATCTTATTTGTAACACCTTACATAAAGATCATGTTAGCTATTTATCATTCTCATAATAACTGCTAGTTGTGAGAAGCAACCAGGAAAAAAGTCATCTCCTTGCACTCTAGTAAGACTTCAAAAACGAAATATATTTTATTTGTTCAAAAATCAGTGCTTCAATCCGGTTAACAATTCCCTTATACCAGTCCTACTGGATAAAATAATCTGCAAGTAATATTTAATTCCTTAAAGTCGTGTGTTCTTAGGTGTACGACGATGTACAGAAAAGTAATTCCTCCGAATTTTTTACGTGAAAACTCTTAAAGCTTTTTAAATAAAACAAACGTTATGAACGTTCTAAATCTTTATTCTTCATGTCTACATATTTATTTCTCAAACTAGCTTAGCGCCCGCTGCTTCGTTCGCGTAGACTGCATGGGCTGCAGAGATTTTTTTATTATTATGTAATCGAATTTTTATGTTGTTCACAAACTGCAACGCCTTCTAACCTCTTCATTCCATGTACGCATGGTCTTTTCCGAATGTCTGACCAAAAAGCGGTTTTGATAACTGGAGTCTAAAGTTTTTGTTAATCATGCCTTTTGCGTTCTTGAGTAGGTATTTCTATAGCAGCTTTCATCCCCTAAAAATATTTCTTTATCTCTAACCGAGGAGTAAAATTCTAATTTACATAAATTTAGCTTTTAAATTTCCAGAAAAACTGAAACACATATTTGTAATTTCTAACCAATTGTCAGAGATGTAGCCTCAAAAATTCTTTAGAAGTTCTTTGGTAATTATTTATTTTCAAAACAACTTCCACCCACTATTTTACCACCATTGTGGTTGAATTTCCAGAAAATGCTGAAACACGTATTTTTTGTAGTGCTTTGGTAATTATTTAGTTTCAAAACAACTTCCACCCACTATTTTACCACCGACAAAAATGCTGACACGTATTTTTTCATTTTCTGACTGAGAAACCAGTTTTCGTATTTCTAGCTTCAAAATTCCCTTAATAGCCTTTTATCCCTTATTTCACCATCTTAGGAGTGGAATTTCGGACAATCCGTTCTTAAACGATGCCTATAGTATAAGATCCACAACCTCTCCAAACTTCAAGTTTATATCCTTAGCCCCGGCCGGAGTGGCCGAGCGGTTCTAAGCGCTTCAGTCTGGAACCGCGTGACCGCTACGGTCGCAGGTTCGAATACTGCCTCGGGCATGGATGTGTGTGATGTCCTTAGGTTAGTTAGGTTTAAGTAGTTCTAAGTTCTAGGGGAGTGATGACCTCAGATGTTAAGTCCCATAGTGCTTAGAGCCATTTGAACCATTTTATATCCTTAGCGGTTTGGGCTGGGCGATGATGGGTTGGTCAGTCAGTCAGTCAGTCAGGACACTGCCTTTTATACGAGAGAAGAAGAAGAAGAAGAAGAAGACACCGCTTCATTACTATCTAAGTGAGGTGCCGGAAGGTGCTCTTTAAGTTTCGGAAACAGGTGAAAATCGGATGGGGCCACGTCGGGACCGTATGGAGGATGATAGATGACAGTGAACCCAAGGTGTGTGATTGTTGTAGATGTCGCAGCACTCGTATGTGGTCTGGTATTTCACGTATAGGGAGAGTGTGCTCCGCGTGTGGGACGAACTCTGAATTCGAAACTCGATTACAGCACGCTGTTAATCACACACCTACGTAGTTACGTTACACACTGCCATGTCACACGCTACAAGTCGAAGCTTTCGACCGCCAAAGAGCTGCAAATACGCAGACATGAAGAATGAAGAGGAAGAATGTTAATATCGTTTGTTCTATTTAGAAATTTTCAAAAGTTTTCACATAAAACATTCGGAGACATTACTTTTCAACACGCGCTCGCGAATTTGATCTGCTGAATCTCAGTGAGCACACTCATCTCGTACACCAGTGAGCAAATAAAAGACAATACCATCTGAGCCTGTCAATTCGTGTATCTCTCCTTTAATAACCTATTCAAAATGACCAACATATTGTGCACAATTAAAATTTTCGGGAAGTATATAAAAAAGTAAATTGATTTACTGCTTTCAAGTCTATTTGATGCATAAACCGCACTGCTCTTCGGAGTGCTATCTCATGCTAGCAGTTCCAACAGTAGTGTCAACAGGAAAGAAAAGGAGACCAAAAAAACACTCAAAATCATGATGACGATAGGCCATGACTTTCTTCCAAGAGAGCTAGTCTCGTCAAGTGTTCTGTGAAGTTTGGAAGATACTAGATGAGGTACTGGCGGAAATAAATCTAGTCCAGATCGTGAGCCACCCTTCGATTGGTCAGTCGGTAGGGCACTCACCCGCAGAAGACGAAGGTCCCACTTTCGCGTCTTGGTATAGCACACAGTTTTAACTCGCCACGAAGTTTAAAATCAGCACGCTCACAGTTGCAGAGTGAAAATTCAGTCTGGAAACAATTTCTCGGCCTTCCAGAGGTGCTACGATCGCGAAGTGTTGCAGTGAACTTCAGTGAAGTTTGGAAAGTAGGAGGTGAGGTAGTGGCGAAAGTAAAACTTTCAGGGTGGGTTTTTAGTCGTGCTAGAATAGCTCAGTGGTTAGTGGACTTTCCCGCGAAAGGCAGACGTTCCAAGTTCGAGTTCCGGTCCGGCATACAGTTTAAATCTGCCAGGTAATTTTATATCAGCACACATTTCGCTGCAGAGTAAAAGTTCGTTTTGGATTATCATGCCGGCCGTGGTGGCCGTGCGGTTCTGGCGCTGCAGTCCGGAACCGCGGGACTGCTACGGTCGCAGGTTCGAATCCTGCCTCGGGCATGGATGTGTGTGGTGTCCTTAGGTTAGTTAGGTTTAAGTAGTTCTAAGTTCTAGGAGACTGATGACTTAAGATGTTAAGTCACATAGTGCTTAGAGCCATTTGAACTATTTTGGATTATCATACCTTTGCTAAGACACCTTTAAACACCTGTAGTCATTAACACTGTAACAGCCTTGTTGTCACTAGTCGCTCAAAGCATTTGTGTTTTCTGCAACCGAATATTCCTACCATGTCTGAACAGTTCATCCCACAAGAGGGAACCTGATGTCATCGTGGACGAAACATGCCACATATATATGGATATATGAAAACCCCGACTTAGGTCTACTAACGGATTGATATCCAAGTAATCAGGTAATGTGTTATACAAGCAAAGTTCTAAGAAATATGTGAAGCAACAGGTTTAATTGTCAGCTTCATCGATTGGAGACCAGCGTTTCCGGAATCCCGTTGACATGAATTTTTATGTTTGTTCTACGTGAAGAACCCAGTTCAAAAGTATTGCCCTGTATTTTCGATATACATAGTTAGCCAATTCCCTTATACACAGACAGAACCCTAAAAACCATCTCCGCTGCATGTACTCACCTATCGCCTCGCCGTTTTTTCCAGATATGATACCGCCGTCTTTCAGTTCCAGCATTAGTTGTACCAAATCTTCCCGATGGATGTTGTTCTTCTTCCTGTAATCTATAGTTTCCATGACTATCCGGTCGAAAAACTCTCTCACTGTGGTGCTGAAGAATTTAACGCCAAAGAAAGATCCGATTCTCGGTAACGTCAAGACTAACAGTGCACTGGAAGCCTTTTTCTTCGTATTCGGAACAATCTGCGAAGAAGAGAAATGTAATGTGAGTGTCCCAGAATAAAGAACGAACAGGATCATCTGTGGCGGGTTTCAGGAACCATAGGGATGTACAACTGTCACTTTTATGTATGAAGAATATATTAGAAATAGATGCTTTTTGGCAAGTGGTGTACTTACAGAACTAGCTGCAACTGTTAACGACATGCAGGAGAAAATAAAAATCGAACTTCCCCAGTCAGTGATTCGCATAAATTAGGTTACACATCCTTATGTTACAGGGTATGTTTCTTTATACAGGATGAAGGAAACTGTTCCCACTTCGATTTCACAGCGCGATTCCTAGCACACTAGCAATGCAAAAGCAAGTCCCGTAAAAAGTTTAATCCTGTGCATGTTTCCGGCAGAAAACTGACATAAAAATGGCAGTTTGGTAGGGCCATAATCAGATGCATTACGAGCAGGTTCATTTAAAACGGCGTAGCAGAGCTGCCAGTCGATATTAGAGTCGCACCATAGGAGGGTCATTACGAGAGTTCTGCGTATTGAGCATGCGCGAATGTTACGGTGGTGCGATTAAGTTGAAATTCATATCAGTCGTGAGCGAGACGTCAGGCGTGATCGTCACAAATATGTTTGCTGGTTGGCGTGGCCGTGACGCGAGTGGTTCAGTTTTTAAACGCAAGCTGAAACCGAGTCAGATCGGATTACACAAGTTAACCATCGTTCCTACATGAAAATCGAATCCCTACGTGGAAAGAACCCAACGGACATTTACACCGCTTTGGGGGGTTGGGTTGTTTGGGGAAGGAGGCCAGACAGCGAGGTCATCGGTCTCATCGGGTTAGGGAAGGATGGGGAAGGAAGTCGGCCGTGCCCTTTCAAAGGAACCATCCCGGCATTTGCCTGGAGCGATTTAGGGAAATCACGGAAAACCTAAATCAGGATGGCCGGACGCGGGATTGAACCGTCGTCCTCCCGAATGCGAGTCCAGTGCCTAACCACTGCGCCACCTCGCTCGGTACACCGCTTTGAGACAGGTATGTGGGAATAAGTGTATCACAGTGGTCTGACTGTTTCCATGAAGGTCGGGTAAGGACTGAGGACGACCCAAGAAAGCCGGCCGAAGTGGCCGTGCGGTTAAAGGCGCTGCAGTCTGGAACCGCAAGACCGCTACGGTCGCAGGTTCGAATCCTGCCTCGGGCATGGATGTTTGTGATGTCCTTAGGTTAGTTAGGTTTAACTAGTTCTAAGTTCTAGGGGACTAATGACCTCAGCAGTTGAGTCCCATAGTGCTCAGAGCCATTTGAACCATTTTTTCGACCCAAGAAGTGGAAGGTCATCAACTGAAACATACTGCCCCTCTCAACTTATTGTTAATGACACTTTGAGAGAGGATTCGACGAAAAACATGTGAGGAAATTGCATATAGGCCTGAATGTCTGTTACTTCAGCATACATAATGATAACTGAAAAGTTACAGATGAGAGAAGTTGCTGCCAGATGGGTTCCGCATGATGTGAGTGAAGAGAAGAAAGCAGGTCGTAAAAGAATTGCTTCAACATTATCGAACAGAAGGAGAACAGTTTCTGCAAAGGACTGTTGCACTTGATGAAACCTGGATACGAAATTTTGAGCAAGGACTGAAGTTTCTTAAATGGAAAAGTTAGATTCCCCAAGACCAAAAAAATTCCGCCTCCAACAATCAAAGGTGAAACTGATGATGTTCTATGCCTTTGACACGAATAGAGTCAAAGCTACAATTAATCTGCCCTAGGGGGCGTCTGTAAAAGGCGCGTACTACAAGCTGCTTCTACAAAATGTTCTGCGGCCGAAAATTCGTCAAAGAATCACCAGCCTTCTCCTCCGAATGCGAAAACATTTTGTTGATACCGACCTACATAGGGAGGAACGATCACCACTATAAAATAATAGAAATCAGAGCTCGTACGGAAAGATATAGGTGTTCATTCTTTACGCGCGCTATACGAGATTGGAATAATAAAGAACTGTGAAGGTGATTCGATGAACGCTCTGCCAGGCACTTGAATCTGATTTGCAGAGTATCCATGTAGATGTAGATGTAGAAGGCCTGACAAGCTTGCAGCTGGGTCCTTTTGCACAATAATGCAGGACCGCATATTTCCATACCACTGAGAGAAACGCTCGGCAAATATGGATGGGAAATACTTCCCCACCCACCATACATCCTGATATGAACCCCTCCAGACTTATTTGTTTTCCAAATTAAAGGAGCATCTCCGTATAAAAAGCTTTGTTGCAGTTGAAGCTTCCAGTGAGCTGAGCCGAGTAATCTGACACCTCAAGAATGAAGGTGCCCTGCATGGAATATAGGAGTTGATAAAGGTTTGAGAAGCTCTCATAAGCTAGAATGGAGATTATTTTGAAGGCCTGTAAAGGTATTTTATAAAAAAAAATATTTTCTTCAATTCTATCTTACAGTATGCAGAACTTTTGAAATAACCTCCGTACAATCAAGATGATATCGAAACCGCGAGTCAGATACTTCTAGAATACGTACAACATATGAAACGTCCCCTTTTAAACAATTATACATGACTGTGCTTAAACTGACACACAATATTTCGTTAGCGCAACGCAATCTGACTTTCAAAATTCTCTACAAAAGAATGGCCCTGACTAACATTAAACTATACCTTTCACAAATCACTTACCTCACAAAAATCTTCGCTGCTCAAGCTACTGCAATACAGCGAGCGCCACTACTGCCAGCTAAATAAAAGATTCAAACTATGGAAGGCACTAACTACTGATAGGGATAGTTAGCAAATGAAAGATATTAATAGAGAACAAACAATGTATTTACCTTGATATCATCATATATAAATATAGCAGTTCATGACAAATTTCAAATCTCCGCCATCTCTCTCCCCACATCCACCACTGCTGGCGGCTCACCTCCAACTGCGCAACGCTACGCGCTGTTCACAGCCAGCTGCCTAACACTACAATGGCGAGTATTACAACAATGCAAAGCAGACACAGACTGCACACAGCACAGCCAGTGATTTTCATACAGAGGTGGCGTTACCAATAAAAAAAACCTAAACAGCCTACTTACACATAAAGCAGAGCAATCAGGCTATACTCTCATGACAGCAATGGGACTTGATTGAGAAGGCCGAGATACGGAAGTAACTGCAATTTTGGATCACTGCAAATCCGAGCGATGTAGTGTCATTCAACTTGGAAAAATACGTCGCGCCATTCGTGCGGCCTTCAGAACGCAAAACACGAAAGCCTTTGATAGGTCGCAAAAGACAACAAGACTCCAGAATGTTGCAGCGATCTTACCGTTAGCGAAAAGTTTAGCGAGAGGATTTTTGGTTCAAATGGATCAAATGGCTCTAAGCACCATGAGACTTAACATCTGAGGTCATCAGTCCCCTAGACTTAGAACTACTTAAACCTAACTAACCTAAGGACATCACACACATCCATGCCCGAGGCAGGATTCGAACCTGCGACCGTAGCAGCAGCGCGGTTCCAGACTGAAGCGCCTAGAACCGCTCGGCCACAGCGCCCGGCGGGATTTTTGGCAGAGGTGGGTTCGCACATTAACCATATAAACCTTCTTAAAGCATCATTTGTTGTTCTCGCTACACCGCAGAGCTGTAGGAGGCTAGGACTAACTACCCAGAGCACACATTGCAAGGCGATCTACCTAAGAGAACAGAAATCACAGATGACTTTATAACTAAGCAACTATTCAAGATGCTCCATCCATAATACGTGTCACCAACCACTTCTACAGCTTTGCAATAGGATCTCCCGTCCCGTATACGACACTATCTCGAGATTACACTGAATTTACAAAAGTCATGGGATACATCCTAACATCGTGCCGGACCCCCTTTTGTCCGTCGTAGGGCAGAAACCCGACGTGGCGTGGTCTCAACAAGTTGTTGCAAGTATCCTGCAGAAACAATGAGCCATGCTGCTCTGTAGCCATCCATAACTACCGAAATGTTGCCTGTGCAGGATTTTGTGCACGAACTGACCTCTCGACTATGACCCGTAAATGTTAGATGGGATTCATGTCGGGGGATCAAGGTGGCCATATAATTCGCTCGAATCGTCCCGAATGTTCTTCAAGCCATTCAGGAACAATTGTGGTCCGGTGGCATAGCGCATTGTCATCCACAAAAATTTCATCGTTGAATGGCTACAGATGTTTTCCATGTAGCCAAACACAACCATTTCTAGTCAATGATCGGTTCAGTTGGACCAGAGGACCCAGTCCATTCCATGCAAACACAGCCCGCACCATTATGGAGTCACCACCAGCTTGCACAGTGCCTTGTTGACAACTTGGTTTCATAGCTATGTGCGTCTGCCCTCACTCGAACCTTACCATCAGTTCTTACCAACTGATCCCGGGCTCAACCGACCAGGCCAGTCGCCTAGAGTCCAACCGATGCGGTGACGAGCCCAGGAGAGGCGCTGCAGGCGATGTCGTACTGTTAGAAAAGGCACTCGCATCGATCATCTGCTGCCATAGCCCATTATCGCTAAACTTCGCCGCACTGTCCAAACGGATACCTTCGCTGTACGTCCCACATTGATTTCTGCGATTATTTTACGCAATGTTGCTTCTCTTTTGCATTGATAATACTATGCGACCGCCGCTGCTCTCGGTCGTTAAGTGAAGGCCGTCGGCCACTGCGTCGTCCCTGGTGAGAGCTAATGCCTGAAATTTGTTATTTTCGGCACACTCTTGACACTGTGTAACTCGGAATATCGAATTCTCTAACGATTTTTGAAATGGAATGATCTGTGTGTCTAGCTCCAAGTAACATTCCACAATCAAAGTCTGTTAAATCCCGTCGTGCGGCAACAATCATGTCGGACACCTTCTTGACATGCATCACCTGACCACAAATGATAGCTCCGCCAATGCACTGCTTTTTTATACTTTGTGTACCCGATACTACCGCCATCTGTATACAGGGTGGTCCATTAATCGTGACCGGGCCAAATACCTCACGAAATAGCATCAAACGAAAAAACTACAAAGAACGAAACTTGTCTAGCTTGAAGGAGGAAACCAGATGGCGCTATGGTTGTGCCGCTAGATGACGCTGCCATAGGTCAAACGGATATCAAATGCATTTTTTTTAAATAGGAACTCCCATTTTTTATTACATAATCGTGTAGTACGTAAAGAAATATGAATGTTTTAGTTGGATCACTTTTTTCGCTTTGTGATACATGGCGCTGTAATAGTCACAAACATATGACTCACAATTTTCGACGAACAGTTGGTAACAGGTAGGTTTTTTAAATTAAAATACAGAACGCAGGTACGTTTGAACATTTTATTTCGGTTGTTCCAATGTGATACACGTATCTTTGTAAACTTACCATTTCTGAGAACGTTACAACGCGATTACCTGTAAATACCACATTAATGCAATAAATGCTCAAAATGGGGTCCGTCAACCTCAATGCATTTGGCAATACGTGTAACGACATTCCTCTCAACTCGAACTCGGGACATTTACCAGTGTACATTCCTTATATGAGGCCGCCAGACTTTCATTTGTTTCCCAAATCGAAGGAAGAACTCCGTGGAAAACGTTTGATGCAACTGATGAACGCGAATAATTAGACAGCTGAACAATGAAGGTGCCTTATCGGGAATACAGAAGTTGTTAAAATGTTGGGAAGCTCTGCCAAGCAAGAATGGAGATTTTATTGAAAGGCTGCAAAAGTGTTTTATAAAACCAATTATTTTCTTAAATTATATCTTACAGTGTGCTGAACTTTTGAAATGACCCTCGTCTGAGGTCCAGAGTCATATTATTCTAGAGTACGTACAACATAAAGTGGAGCATGAATGAATCAGCAGTTTTAACAGTCAGGCGGCACTCTAATGATAGCAAAAGGCGGACATATAGAAGCAGCTGCACTTTCCGATTGCGCAAATCCGGGCGATATACAGTATCATCATTCAACCGGAAAAAAGATGTCGCGCAATTCGTTCGGCCGCAAAACGAGAGAGGCTTCTACAGGTTGCAACAGAGAGCAACTATACATTCACTAGATTAGAATATTGCAGCGGTCTTTCCGTTAGCGAAAAGTCTTGCGAGAGAGTTTTTGGCAGCGGCGAGTAAGCGCATTAAGCGTATGAACATCTTGAGGGCAGCATTCGCTGTCATCGCTACAACTGTGAGCCGTACAAGATTACTACTAAATAAATACCCAGAGTACCCACTGCCAGGCGTCGTCGGCTGATACTCGTATCCGAGTTTTCATTTCTCTCCTGAGATTTCCTTTGTCACGGTTCAGGCGTGGAAGTGTCGTTGATGGCTTAGCAATCCAATCCTAGCGTGGAACAGGCGGCCACAGACATTACAGCTGATGGAAGGTGGAGGACGTGGCTGAGCCTGGAGGAGTTTACGTCTCCGGCGTTTGTCATTCTCCATTCTTCGACGTTCCAGCTCAAAGTTTTGAAGAGCATTTGAGGTAACTGAGCGCCAGCGACTTCGGTCTTCTGCTATTGTGGACCAGTTACTCGGATCGATGTTCAAGTTTTTCAGATTTTTCTTGCACTGATCCTTATAACGTTTGAGAGGGGCACCTCGTGGCCTTTTACCTGTGCTCACTTCGCTGTACAGCATTTGGCGTGGAAGTCTGTCATTTTTCATCCGCTGGACATGTCCGACTCATCTGAGTTGATGCCCAATGATAAGAGCTTCCATGCTATACATTTTTGCTTTCTCTAGAACAGCCGTGTTGGATATGAAGTCATCCCATTTCAGGTTCATGATATATCTTAGCTTCTGTTGGTTGAAGCGTTCTAGTTTCTTCAGATCGCAGCGATATAACGTCCAGGTTTCGCAACCATATAGCAGGGTGGAAATGACTACAGCTTTGTACACCATCAGTTTGGTGTACAGTGTTAGGTCTTTATTAAGGAAGACACGCTTTGTAAGACGTCCAAATGCTACATGGGCAGCACGTAATCTATTCTCCACACCTTTTCCAGATGAGCAGTTAGATGACAGTATGCTTCCCAGGTAGAGGAAATGGTCCACTTGCTCCAAGGGTGTATCATAAATGGATACGCTGAAGTCAGGAACGGAGGAGCCAGGAGTTGGCTGCGCCATCACCTTTGTCTTTGGAATATTGATGGAGAAGCCAAATCGTTCATACGCCCTGCTGAAGGAATCTAGGCGACTACCTAACATATCAGAAACCACAGAGGATTTTATAACTAAGCAACGAGACAAAAACGGATTCACGTAGGTGCTCCTTCGTTGGAGTAAAGGAGTGAAAATCACTTGAAGCTAGATCAGTAGTGTGCGGTGAGCGCTTCATCAGCTTTAAGCCAATATTCTGAATGCACTGCATCGTTTTCTGCTGTATGATGCTGGAAATTATCCTCAAGCAAAATTATTGCTTTTCTCTACCTTGCGATGTCAGATTTCATTTCTCACAGCAGCTATTACTATTTTTATTTGACTTTTAGGCTCGTAATTGGCTTGTAAAACTACGGTACGCTACTGTAGACTATCGTAAATGAACTTAGACTTAAATAGTTTCCCCTTGTAGCCTTGGTCAGTTAAGATCATAACTGTGTTACCTATCGTTAGGTGTGTTGCATACCTATCGGATGATACATAATTTCCACCGATTTTTTTTAATGCGATCAGTCTCTCACTACATTCCCCTAGAAACCGGAAGTGGTGAATCGTATACAAATTGAACAAGTATAAATATAAAGAGCCACTTAACCTATGACACATTTTTGTTCTACATTCCACCTGTTCGTTACTTGTAAATAAACGGTATTTATAACAAAATTGAAATTTTCAGTGTTTATATTCTGGTTTTATTCGTAAATTGTTGATTTCTAACACGAAATAGTGATGTTGCAGAAAAACCAAGTACAAACAAAAAAATTACTACAGATTTACCGAAGAACGCTATAAAATGCGATGTTCTCAAAAAAAAAGTATTATTAACAAAACGCAAAACAAAAACATATCAATCATTGCTTCAATACTTCGTGTAGCTTACATGAAACAAGTTTCTGTTATCCATAAACAACATTAACACTTATCAATAACAACAGGAAACTCTTGCCTTTGATCATGAACGTACTACTGACAAGGGGAGGCCGCCAATTGTGAAATTCAGATTCGATTCATACTGCGCGTAATAAAAGCTCATGGCCAGAGGTGTAATGTGGCAAAGCACCAAGATGCATTTCTCAGCCGTTGTCGAGAAAATCGACAGTTAAAAGAAACCGTTGCGGTGAAATACTCTCTACGATTAATGATTTTCTGCAGCGTCGTGGCGCAGCGGTAAGCGCTCGGGTTCGTAATCCGAAGGTCGCCGGATCGAATCTCGCGCCATGCAACTTCTTTTTATTAATAGTTTTTCGTAATTCAAATATATATATATATATATATATATATATATATATATATATATATATATATATATATATATACTATTAATGAATTGCTTATGCATGTTGGTGAAGGCGGATCGCTCTCCAATTGTACCGCCTCCATTTTTCCCTTTTTTTTTAACAGGGTGTACCAAAGCTCTCCCGTCCGCACTGATTTTTGACGATGTTTATCAGTTGCGCGAGGGACCGCATCTACCTTCTTTCGAAGTTAGCAGGCAACTACGCTGTTATGCGGCGGCTCGTTTCGGCCCATTCAACATCTGTCCTTCAAGTGTAACGAGCGAGTAACGGAGTTTATATTTCATACCTGCCACAGCAAATTTGTGTTCGTGGTGTCTCTATTCTAATTCGAACTTTTGACTTAACGCTATACGTATTCGTTTCGGAATATCGTTTCTACGTCTTCCGTTAACTATACGTGGATAACAGTATGAAGATATTAATAACATTTGTGAAATACAACTTTATTTGCGGAAAACATAATGATGTTCGAAGTCGCCAGTTTTTCCACGACAAACGACTTTCAACAACTTATTTTATGCATAATTGTTGCAATTGATTGCCGGGAATTCATTTGAATTACAAAAAACAAATACTACAAAAAAAATTGCATGGCGCGAGTTTCGATCCGGCGACCTTTGGATTACGAACCCGAGCGCTTACCGCTGCGCTACGACATTGTAGAAAATTATTAATCGTAGAGAGTATTTCACCGCAACGGTTTCTTTTAACTGTCGATTTTCTCGACAACGGCTGAGAAGTGCATCTTGGTGCTTTGCCACATTACACCTCTGGCCATGAACTTTTATTATGCGCAGTATGAATCGAATCTGAATTTCACAATTGGCGGTCTCCCCTTGTGAGTATAAAATAACAATAATTACTTAACTTTTTTAATATTTCAACTGTACTTGCACAAAAAGTGATTGCTTAGGTAAAGGAGTAGAAGTTACGTGATCAACTAATTTTTATTGCTTATAAAGTGGATCTTTTTTTAGGGCTATGCACAGAAGACTAACACTGAACGAGTTGTGGTTCTAATTTATTATGTACAGAATAAAAAAAAAAAAACATCAGGCAAACTAAGAGAAGTCGTTGGCTCCCAGTTTCTCTCACACACATTCATTTATGTTTCTTTCCCTGCCAATAGCACTTTTTTTTTCCTTTATTGTAATTTTATCACCTCATACAAGGCGGGCTGGCAGCAGCTTAATACGCTGCTCTTCAGCCTTATGGGGTACAATAATATGATATAGGTGACACAGACAATACAAAAAATGGCGGGCAAAGAAAGTAGTTACAAAAAACAAAAAACAAGAAGCCGTTCACGTTGGACGATAAAAACACTAACACTTGTTGACACGGCGCACAAAACACGGAGCACGGCGACGGCACATGTGAACAATGGAGTTGTAACTGCACGAAACACAAAACGAAGCACACACACTAGACACTGATGGCGATGATATCCGGCGCGCGAATGTTCACTATGCGTGTGCGAGTCCGGGGACCTGCC
Organism: Schistocerca americana; assembly: GCF_021461395.2. Lineage (NCBI taxonomy): Eukaryota > Metazoa > Arthropoda > Insecta > Orthoptera > Acrididae > Schistocerca > Schistocerca americana. The sequence goes on along the minus strand of NC_060121.1, from coordinate 317,671,940 downwards.
AAGAGAGGAGGTGGAGGAGGAGGAAGGGGAGTGGGAGAGGGAGAGGGGAAAGCAGAGATGCCACGGGCAGGGGAGAAAGGGCGGAGGGAGGAAGGGGGAGGGGAAGCCCGGGGGGGGGGGAAGAGGGGTGGAGGGAGGGGACGGGGGAAAAGGAAAGAGAAGGGGAGGGAAGGGAGGAGAAGGGAGGGAGGGAGGGTGCCTAAAGGAAAGGACACCGGAAGTGGGGGGGCAGGGTCAAAGTTGATAGGAGGGGTAGATGGAGGGGAGGAGTCCAATAGCACAAATAATCCTACCATTTACCACGTCATTTCTGCAGCTTTGGTGGAGCACAATCCTACTTGTAATAAATCAGCAGTGCGGTCTTTATCGCTTAGTCTGTGATCTGTAGTAATGAACCCGTACCTCATTAATGGTTACTACGTCACTGAAAAAGTTCTTTTCTTTCATCTTCAAAAAATCTTAAATTTGATTTAACAACTCCAAACGCTCCTGTATTTGGTTGTGTCGAGTACAGAGCTCAGAGGTACACAGAAATACCACAAGAGGCCGCCAACATACGAGCACAGCCATAGACCTGGTACCCTCCCAGCCCCAAGCAGCCAGCTCCAGATTGCGCTCACTAATGGGGACTACACTCTGTTTCCGCCCCAAGGCCACCAGCGTGTCAAATTCATCCCCTGATAATTTTGCCAGCCGCCAGATAGAGCGCCGTAATCCGTGAACTACTTTGCTTCCGCTTAGCATTGGCGTGAGTCGAGCTAACAGGAACAAAAGGCGATGCGCCACTATCATTCAGTTCTTGCAATTACACAGTACCACGAATTTTGGGAGTTCAGTTCAGAAGACTACAGTTCCGACTTAGCAGTTGCCATTTACGAACCAGTAGGAATAGTTAACTCCGAGTGTCTGCGTAATACTTTCAGTCTTCGTGACTAAATCGTAAACTACCAAGAGACAGGTAAGTTATATAGTTTCATTTTATTAGGTATTAAGTGCCACACATCAAACATACTAATATTTAGCCAAACTGTGTATCATCAGTGTTAATAAATGCTATTAGTACTTATTCTTATTAGTCGCAAAGCTCCCAAAGTGGAAGACGCTAAGTAAAGATGGTTCATTTTCCGTCCTTCTTGTTCTTCTGGTTCTTTTTACTTACGCGCTAGTTTCTCATTGTTTGCGAGAATTTAGATCTTCTTTCTTCGTTCCATTTTGTTCCGCTTCTTCGGGCTTTTTTCTCTGGTTTAACCTCCCATTTTTCTACTTTTATTCTAAAATTGTTCCTTACGTCTATTTCTTCTTTGGTGATTTTGGCTACTTCCAAGTCCTTTCTAACATTTTGGATCCATTCTCCTCCATTAGCGAGGGCATCTACGTATTTTTACTATTCTTTTTGTTAGTCTGTGTTCGGGAAGCCTCATTACGTGGCCACAGAATTTGAGGCGTCTTTTCCTGATCTCTGTCTCTGTTAGAATATTCTTCAATTTTGGACGTTTTCTGTAATCTGTATCAATTCTCGGTCCATCTTGGTCCCAAAATTTTCCTAATTATTTTTCTTTATTTTTTCTTTAGATTTTCTATATCAGTTTTCCTGTTTAGTGCCAAGGTTTTACTGACATATCATCGATGGTTTAATTATTGTTTTGTAATGCCTAATTTTGGCATTTAAAGATAAGCTTTTTTTATTATAGAGGTTTTACACTAATCCAAAACATTTACGAGCTCTTTATATTCTTTCTTGTTGTGCATATTTTTCAAAAATAATTTCTCCTGGATATTTAAAGTGTGATACTCTGTTAATTTCTCCATATTTGGTTTGTAATTTGAAAATTTCTAAATTTGTTGTTGTAAACACGGTCTTTTCAAATGATATCTGCAGGCCGAGTTTCTCTGCACATTCTTTTAGAGTTTCTAGCTGTTTTATAGGCACCTCACAAGAATCTGCCATTATTGTGAAATTGTCCTCAAAAGCTCAGTAGGGGATTCGTAGGTTTTTTTTTTTTTTTTTTTTTTTTTTTTTGTTCCTAATAAAATTACTTTCCAGCAATTTTCTTCTTCAGATTTCTTTTCCCATTCTTTCATGACTCTATCTAGAACTACACTGAACAAAAAAGGCTATAACCCATGACCTTGTATAACCCCAGTTTTTATCTCGAATGGTTTTGAGAAAGTTTTCCCATAAATTTCACTTTGGATGTTCTATTTGTTAATGTCTGCTGCATGATTTTCTGTATTTTGCGATCTAATCCTTTTTCTTCAAGAATCTCAACTAGTGTGAGGCTGTGGATGGAGTCACAGGCCTTTTTGAAGTCGACAAAGACATATACTGTAGGCTTGCCTCGCCGCATCTTCCTTATTCTTGTGATTAATTTTAGGTTCAAAGTTTGCTCTGGGCACGATCTGTTTGGCCTGAAACCAGCTTGGCAATCTGAGATTTTAGGTTCTAGCAGTTGTTGGGCTCTTTCAGGAATACAAGCTGGCAGTATCTTTCTTGTATGTGACAGGTAGTAGAGAGATTCCTCTGTAATTATTCACATCATGTTTGTCCCCGTTTTTATGTAATGGGTGTATTAAGGCACACTTCCAATATTCTGGGATTTCTTCGGTAAACCATATATTTTGAATAATTCTTACTAGCTCCTTTCTTTAATTAGGCCCTAGGCTTTTGAGAAATTCGGCTACAATTCCATCCTCCCCAGAGGCTTTGTTATTTTTGAGTTTGTTTATGTGTTTGATAATTTCTTCTTCTGTTGGCGGTGTAGAATCGTTTTGTTGCGGGGCTTTGTTGTTGGATATTGGGAGGGTTTCTGTTGGTTCTGGACAGTTTAGTAGTTTTTCAAAATATTCGGCAGGTGCCTCACAATTTTCTTCATCGCTTAGTGCTGAATTCCCATCTGGTTTTCAGAAGCAAAGATTTTGAGGGTTATACCCTTTAATGTGGTTTGCGAATGTCTTGTAGAATCCATGTTTATTATAATTTTTAAAATCTGTTTCTATTGATTCTAGTTGCTGGATTACATATTTTCTCTTCTCGTGTCTGATAATTTTATTCGAAACCTTTCGTGTTTCTGGAAAGTTTTGGTGATTCTCCTCGTTCTTATTCGAGTTGTAATTTGCGAAGGCTTTTTTGCGTAGTGCATTTTCACTTTCTATATTCCATCATGGATGTTTGGGTCTGTTTTGTAACGGTATTTGTTCCTTGGATATTTCTGTGATTTTTGTCTTTAATTTTACCAGTTGTTTGCAGGAGAATATTTCCATTTTTCTATTGTTTCTGATTCTGTTAGTTTTTGTAGATTAAATTTTGGAACCACCGGTTGTGTTCGTGGCGTTTTTCGTCTTGTGGTGAACTGTACTCGAACCCTCGTGGGTAGTGATCAGAGTCGATATTTATAAGGAATTTCTTCGTTTCCTGTTTACTAAATTTCTTATTGAAGGAAGATGAGCTGATTTTCATGTTAAACTGTTGGCAGAGTTGGATTAGTCTCATACCGTTTTTGTTGGTCATTCTGTGCGCTGGGTAGAGGCAAACTGTCTTCCTATTTTTTTTTCTTTGACAATCTGTGCGTTGAAATCTCCAATAAGTATATTCATGTCATTTCTTGGTATTTTAGAGATTCCCAGTTCTAATCGATCCCAGAATTTATCTACATCTTCTTGGTTCTTCCTATTTTCAATGTTGCAAGATGCATGAACATTAATTAGAATATAGTTTTTATTCTGATCTTTAAATCTAAGAAACATTAGTCTTTTGTTAATGGTTCTTACAGACTTTGTAGATTTAACAGCGGATTATTCAACAATAAAGGCCATATCAAGCATGTTTACCCCTCTGCCAATTTTCGTATCAGTTCTACTTTTGAAGAATCAAAAGATTTTGTAAAAGTCTTGTCTCTTGTAATGCTAGGATTTGGATTTTCAGTCTCTTTGATTCTTCTGTTACTGTATGTAATTTTCCTTTTTGTATCACTGTCTGTATGTTTATTGTTCCAAATAAATTTTTGTTTTTGTTTTTGGAAAGTTTTCCAGAGTGCCCCGCCTCACTCACAAATAGTGTAGGCCCGGTATCCCCAGGATCCGAACGACCGGTTGCCACCTTTTCACTAGATTGGTGGATTTTACCACCTGGGGTAATTTTGTTGTTTCGTACACGAACCACGATTTTATTTGTAATTCATATTTTTGTCTGGCATGTGCCAGTTGATAGGACCGAAGTTTTGTAGCCCTGAAACATGACTCAGCCGCCACTGACATGTGAAACAGACGCTGTTGGGCACCGCCACTGACGTGTGGAGCCGTCGTGCCCTTTGGTACTAGTTTTGGTCCACCCCGGGTTTTTTATTTCCCCGGTACGCACCAAATTTGCTGAGCATCCCCCTGTCCGACACCTGGGGAGGCGCCCGGTAGGAGTCTAGTAACTCCCGCGGTTCTAGACGGCATCATGCTGAGAGCTAGTCGCCCTTCAAGCGTTTTAATACAAGTGCTGCACGTACTATGAAAATGAACAGGCTCCGACTGTTTTCGTGCAATGTGCTCTCCTCCTAGCTCAGTGCTTGGATATTTGTTATAACAATTTTTTTGGCCAAAATTATCCAAATAATCTTATGATGCCACACTTGTGTTACACGTATGTGACACATCACTGTAATGTCGGTACCTCACATGCAAGATACACATCATCATCACATCACATCAATGTTTATAATTTCTCACACATCATCATCATATCACATCAATGTTTATAATTTCTCAATGCTCAGATATAACAAATTATTTTTTGCTGAATAGTATCTGAATGATCTGACGTAACGCAAATGTCATGTCGGTGTAACATCGATGTCTCACATGCAACACACACATTGGTATAATGTGATGCCACTGTCCATAATTAATTTAGTGCTCAAAAGTGCCTGTATTATTTGTCAGTCATGTGCTGTTGCTTTCCATTTGAAACTTCAGCTCTGTAGTGAGGGGATCAAGTGCTGTAGTGAGAAGCAGAGTAAAAAAATGGCAATGGGGGATGGGGGGATGGGTGGGTAAGATACTTTTACAGTATAAAATAAGGACGTCATAGCCTAGTCTGCAAAATGTTAGTTGAGTGGCACTAAAGCCAGAAATTGGTAGTATTGGCTGTACAACAGACAAATTGATAAAAAAAATTTAAATTTTGGTAGGAGGTCAAATCGAAAACTTGGTAAATTGGCTGCATAATTGGTGAACTGGCGTCACGGTACTGCAACTATACCACATTTACACTAAAACTGTGTCACAAATGCGCCTCATATGCACCACACATACATCGTACGTACTCTGTGGTAAGTATTTCGACAGTGTAAAAAATAAAGACGTCATACTGTAGTTCGTAAAAGATGTTAGTTGAGTGGTGCCACATCTGGCAATTGGTAAAATTGGAGACTTGTAGGTTGCCAAATCGTAAATTGGTAGGAAAGACCAAAAATTCAGACGTACCGTCCAAGAAAATAATTGCCATATGTGTAAATACATGCAGTCGAGCTGAACTTAAAGACGCAAATTACGCATTATCAACTGCAACAGATAGATTGCGCCTCTGGCGTCTATAAGTTAAGAGGAACGTACTATGAATCTACACAACTATGTATTTGCACAACAGCGTAAATATAGAGCAAGTGCATCAGTGCCTGTAACCTTCCTGTACGTAAGTGTGTAAGTGTTAAATCTATCAAGTCCGTAGTGGCTGAGTTTACGAACGGTATTCCAATGTATGTGTTCACACGTGTTGGACTCCCTGCAATACAGGTTGATTTTAAAGGCTTATGGAAGACAGCTGTTTATGAAATACTGTGCTACAATACAATTTTTGTAAATAAATGTATATACAGGGTGTTTCGCAATTCATGTTAAACACATCTAGAGTTTGTAGAGGGGACTTAGTATTTCAAGTTGTACGTAAGAAACCACGTCCAGAAACGTCATCCAATGGCGCTACAGAGTGTCAAAGTTATAGGCGCCGACACCGGTAAATGTGGGTACAGGGTGGTCGACTTGAAGTTTCGGATGAGATTATCTTGAAAACTACTCATCGGGTAAAAATAGTGGGTAAGACAAGTTGGTAATCTCAAAGGGGTACACCAAATGATACTACACGTGACCTCCAGCCCCCTGTCTCCTTGGGTGCGGCAGGAGGCAGCTTTTAAATTTTAAATGGAAACACCCATTTTTTTAATGCAGATTCGGATTCTCCATAAAAAAAGGAATCAAATTTTGTCTGAAACATGTTTTTAAACCATTGACAGATGGCGCTGAAATCGAGAAAAAAGTGAAATTGGGGAAGAACTCTGATTTATTTAGAATTATCCGAGAAGGACGCATCAGATCGATACAAAATGTGCACCAATTCTTTCGTTACGCAAAAGTAAGCTGTTTTTGTACAAAATGTACTGTGTCCTACTTTTAGCGTTACCCAGGAACAACGACATAAACGTAGTAGAATGATGTTCCCATTGGGTGCTTCGTTAGTGTGAGTCCCCTTGCATCCCACAATTTGGGGTGCTTAATTAATGAAATTAGCCACGAAGGAATTGTTCAAAATTATCCCCATTTGCTTCAATGCATAAAGTCAATCGTCGGCGAAAGTTGTCCACAGTTTTGAGCAGCACATCCCGTGGTATGGCCGCACACGCTCTTCGAATGCGTTGCTCCATATCGTTTCTGGTTGTGTACCGTCTTTAATAAACAATATTTTTAAATAACCCCACAAGAGAAAATCAGGAGATGTTAGGTCTTGTGAACGTGGAGGCCACTGAACTGGTCCGCCGCGTCCTATTCACCGACCAGGGTACGGTAATTTTAAAACGTTCCGCACTTTTTTAGCATAATGGGGAGCTGCTCCGTCCTGTCTCTAAATCAGCATCTCCCATTAGCTCCAACAAATCATCACAGAGAAGTTATAAATAACATTTCGGTCAAAAAATACGGTCCTACCAAGAAACCGTTTAAAATTCCACACCAGTCCATTAACCATCATTTTTGTTGATTGTCAACGTGTCTGTGACAGTGTGGATTGACAGGGGACCAATAATGACAATCATGACGATGTAACTCACCATTGTTTTTGAATGTGGCTTCATCGGTGAACATAACGTATCTAAAAAGAATCATTGTTACCTCTTATCATTTCCAATGCCAACTGGCGGAAATGCACGCGTATTTGCATATCTTTCGGCTGTGCCTGTGTCAGTAAGATATGATAGATATGATATTTATGTTCCTTCAAAATCCTCGAAACAGTTGGTTTCGGTATTCAAGTTTGTCTCTGAATCGCACGACCACTAATTTCGGGATCCAGTTGAACACAGGCGAGAACGGTAAGGGTACGAGCGTCATTTTCATTGTATTCGCGATGACGAGGTGGACGGTGCATGTATCCATTTCGAGCTCGTTGAGTGCAATTTCGAATAATGTTTTCGCTTCGATGTCGTCTGTTTGGGAAACGATCCGCATACAATTACGCAGCTGCAGCGTAATTGTTACGGCATTCACCTAAAATTAACATCATATCAACAATCTCTGTAGTAGGATAGTGAGCCATGTTTCGCTAAGGAATAATTTACTTTCATCAGTTGATGTTTACGGTTCACAATCTGAAAATGAAGTGACGTCTGATCGTGTTGCACCAGCCTTTATACTGAGCCATAGTTCGCAGTTTGGCCACAGTAACGCCACAGTCGTGTGTGTAATGCAACTGTGAAGAGTTCCCTAACGAGATTTTAATACCATTCCTCCTCCCTCCCTCAAAAACTGTGGCGGGTAGGATACATTTTGAAAAAAAAAAAAAAAGAAAAAGAAAAGCTTAATTTGGCATAATCAAAGAATCAGTGGACATTTTATATCGATTTGATGCATCCTTCTCGGATCATTCTAAATAAATCGGAGTTCTTCCCCAATTTTAATTTTTCTCGATTTCAGCGCCATCTTTCAATGGTTTAAAAAATGTTTCAGACAAAACTTGATTACTTTTTTATGGAGAATCCGAATCTGTCCCCCGCCCCACCCAAGGGAGCGGGGGCTGGGGGTCACATGTACTATCATTTGATGTCCCCCTTTGAGCTTACTAACTTGTCTTACCCACTACTTTTACCCAATGTATATAGTTTTCGAGATAATCTCATGGGAAACATCAGATGGACCACACTGTGTATACAGGGTGATTCCGTAATGATGTTAAAAACTTTCTAGGATGTTGGAGAAGAACAAATGTATCAGTCTGAGTTAACGGTCCCTACACCAGAAGCGAACGAGTCGAAAATTACAAGTGAAAACCGTTTTGATACCTCTGACAGTGTGATACATGTACTGGTACTGTCGGTGCTAATATTGCGGGGTAGGCAACTTTCAGACGTGATAATATAGAACAAAACAAGAAAAAACGCCCAATAAAGATGAACTGTAAAACGCATACCTTAAGATCATGAGCACTTGGTCAATAGAGAAGATGTGTTTCACAGTAGCGAAGATGAAGAAGTGCTTATAGCTCTTAAGGTATGCATTTTAGAACCCATGTTTCCTGGGCGTTTTTTCTTGTTTTGTTCCATATTATCACGTCTGAAAGTTGCCTACCGGACAATCTTAGCACCGACAGTAGCAGTACATGTATCACACAGTCAGAGGTATCAAAACGGTTTTCGCTTAGAACTTTCGACTCGTTCGTTTTCTGATACAGGAACTCTTACCTCAAACTGATACATTTATCCTTCTCTATCATCCTAGCAAGTCTGTAACATACATCATCAAGGAATCACACTGTGTATACTTACACTTATAGGCGTCAGCCCCTGTAACTTTGACACCCTATAGTGTAGTTGGATGATGTTTCCAGACAAGGGTTCCTATGTAAAATGTGAGCCGGCCGGAGTGGCCGTGCGGTTCTGGGCGCTACAGTCTGGAGCCGAGCGACCGCTACGGTCGCAGGTTCGAATTCTGCCTCGGGCATGGATGTGTGTAATGTCCTTAGGTTAGTTAGGTTTCATTAGTTCTAAGTTCTAGGCGACTGATGACCTCAGAAGTTAAGTCGCATAGTGCTCAGAGCCATTTGAACCATTTTTGTAAAATGTGATCCCAGCTGTGCTTGTTACCAATGAACCTGTGTGCCAGCAGTTGAACTGTAGCTTAACAAATTAACTTTTTAGTTATTAGCAGTAAGACACCGTTTACAAAAGAAGCTCTTTCTTTAAACAGACACTACATGTAGTTTCAACACGGTAACTGCTGCCTGTACTCCTGTTCACCTCTATTGGAGTCTGGATTATAATTTAAACTAACGCATGCACGTAAATGGTACAGAACACAGCGTGCATATTGTGAAAATTGATGTTGTTACCATTCGGACATGCATAGTCACAACTCACAGCTTCTGTTGTTCTTGTAGTAATCGAATTAGATGACGTTGTGTGTCCACACACACACACACCATCAGGATCGGCTTCTATGACCTACACAAGTATTAAACACATATAAGCCGAATTTGCAGGGTTGAATTTAAATGTATGTCTTTACTATAATATTGTCCTATTTTGGCAAACCCAGGAATTCATGTGTGATGGTGGGGAAAATGCATCCTACTGCTTTTAAAAGCCAACAGGAAGCAAGAGACTTTTACCCAACTACGGCTCCTATTGGCCCACTCCTGCATAGACTCTAGATGTATCCACCTTTCCAACTACAATTAACATCAGTCTTATATGAGCATTGTTAGCAGCAGCATGAGTGTTAGTATGGAAACTGAAGTCAGATGCAGAGCCATGTACGATGTCCTCTTTGATTATCAAGGATTCCGCATCGCAGACAATCGATTTGTTACAAAGACACTAACGTTTCTGATGTTGGATGACGCTCGAAGTAACGTTATTGCATCTGATGATTTTATTTTGGAGTTGACTAGGCCCTACTATGAATTGGATTAAGTTCTGTAAACCTGTTAATGGAGAATAACAAAAAATGGGTCAAATGGCTATGAGTACTATGGGACTTAACATCTATGGTCATCAGTCCCCTAGAACTTAGAACTACTTAAACCTAACTGACCTAAGGACATCGCACAACACCCAGCCATCACGAGGCAGAGAAAATCCCTGACCCCGCCGGGAATCGAACCCGGGAGAATAACCACGAGCACAATATGGGCTGGCATGCCACTGGAGACGGGGCAGAATTGCATATGCTCGATCGAGTCGCGTGTCTTCGTGAAGGTCTTGGAGAAAGTGAAGTGAGTTGCGGATTTGTTACCGGAATACGTTGTCTACAATATTGAGGATAAGAGTGTCCCTCACTCCCTGTGTTTTGGCAAATATGAAAAAGTGACTAATGAATTAAATTTGAAATTGTTGGAACGTTGGTGATGTGATCGTCACTCGTGATATTTCTCATATGATGGAAATGTAATGTTTCATTGTTTTAAAATGAACGTGAACGAAGCAAAACTTGTAGTGGTTCAAATGGCTCTGAGCACTATGGGACTTAACAGCTATGGTCATCAGTCCCCTAGAACTTAGAACTACTTAAACCTAACTAACCTAAGGACATCACAAAACAAAAACTTGTAATGGAAATGGAACACAACAGCCATATTTTCATAGTTCCCAGAATGAGATTTTCACTCTGCAGCGGAGTGTGCGCTGATATGTATAGTATTTTTTTTTTATTCAGACATAATTTCAACGTAACATTTGTGTCATTTTCAGGTCCTGTTTAGCAAAAAAAGACTCATATATTAATACTGCCTTTGTCTAATAACTTAACTGACGCAAAAAGATTACTACAATTGCTTTAAAATCGTAAAAGGGACAAAACCAAAGTACCCTGTCAGTGAACTGTAAGATGGATAAAACTACATAAGTACATGAACGTACACTGAAGAGACAAAGAAACTGGTATACCTATCTAATATCGTGTGGGGCCCCCGCGAGCACGCAGAAGTGCCACAACATGACATGGCATGTCTGAAGTAGTGCTGGAGGGAAATGACACCATGAATCCTGCAGGGCTGTCCATAAATCCCTACGAGTACGAGGAAGTGGAGATATCTTCCGAACAGCACGTTACAAGGCATCACAAATATGCTCAATACTGTTCATGTCTTTGGAGTTTGGTAGCCAGCGGAAGTGTTTAAACTCAAAAGAGTGTACCTGGAGCCATTATGTAACCATTTTGGAAGTCTGGTCACATTGTCCTGCTAGAACTGCCCAAGTACGTCGGAATGCACAATGGACATGAATGGATGCAGGTGATCAGATAGGATACTTACGCTCGTTTTACCTGTCAGAGGCCGGCCGCGGTGGACGAGCGGTTCTAGGCGCTTCAGTCCGGAACCGCGCGACTGCTACGGTCGCAGGCTAGAATCCTGCCTCGGGCAGGTTAATTAGGTTTAAGTAGTTCTAAGTTCTAGGGGACTGATGACCGCAGATCTTAAGTCTCATAGTGCTCAGAACCATTTGAACCATTTTTTTGAACCTGTCAGAGTTGTATCTAGACGTATCAGCGGTCACATATCACTCCAACTGCACACGCCCCACAGAGCCTCCACCAGCTTAAACAGTCCCGTTCTGACATGCACGGTCCATGGATTCAAAAGGTTTTCTCCATACCCGTACACGTCCATCTGCTCGATACAATTTGAGAGGAGACTCGTCTGTCCAGGCAACAATCATCAAAAGTCCAATGTCAGTGTTGACGGGCCCAGGCGAGGCAAAAGCTTTTGTCGTGCAATCATCAAGGGTACACGAGTGAACCTTCGGCACCGAAAGCGCATATCGATTATGTTGCGTTGAATGGTTCGCACGCTGACATTTGTTGATGGCCGAGCGTTGAAATTTGCAGCAATTGGCGGAAGGGGTGCACTTCTGTCACGTTGAAAGGTATTCTTCAGTCCTCTTTCGGCCCGTTTGCAGGATCTTTTTCCGGCCACAGCGATGTCGGAAATTTGATGTTTTACTGGATTCCTGATGTTCACGATACACTCGTGAAACGGTCGTACTAAAAAATCCCAACTTCAGCGCTACCGCGGAGATGCTGTGTCCCATCGCTCCAGCGCCGACTATAACACCACGTTCAAACTCACTCAAATCTTTATAACCTTCCATTGCAGCAGCAGTAACCGATCTAACAACTGCGCCAGATACTTGTCATATATAGGCGTTGCCGACCGTAGCGCCATATTCTGCCTGTTTACACATCTCTGCATTTGAATACGCATGTCTAGACCACTTTGTTTTGCGCTTCAGTGTAAAAACATACGTTTGAAAAATGTGTCATAGCAATCATATGTGTGATTACTAGTATATGCGGAAAAGGTGGAACCTGCTAAGGTAATCACTGGCTTACTTTAAAACTATGACAGTGTAAAACAACATAGTGTCTAACAACAGTAAATTTTGAAAAGGGAAAAATATCAATGTTCATATACTTTTATCCATTTTATGATTCAAGTATCTGAAAAAAAAATATGTGTACTTAAAACCTTTCCATGTATTGGTTCAAATGGCTCTGAGCACTATGGGACTCAACTGCTGAGGTCATTAGTCCCCTAGAACTTAGAACTAGTTAAACCTAACTAACCTAAGGACATCACACACATCCATGCCCGAGGCAGGATTCGAACCTGCGACCGTAGCGGTCTCGCGGTTCCAGACTGCAGCGCCAGAACCGCGCGGCCACTTCGGCCGGCTTTCCATGTATTGATATGTACACTCACAGGGTACCTTGTTTGAGTTTTTTTCCTTTTGCGGCGTTAAAGCAGTTGTGGTATTTTATTTTTCCACCGATTAATTTATTAGACTGAGGAAATGCAACAGTATGAGTTGTTTTTTGATACACAGAACCTAAAGATGACGCAAATGTACCGTTGAAACTAGTAGTGTGAGTAATAAATATTTTGAAAATACAGCTGTGGTCTTCCAATTCCATTACTTACACTATGTGATCAAAAGTATCCGGACGTCTGTCTGAAAGTGACTTATGAGTTCGTGGCGCCCTTCATCGGTAATGCTGGAATTCAATATGGTGTTGGCCAACCATTAGATTGATGACAGCTTCCAGTCTCGCAGGTATACGTTCAATCAGATGCTGGAAGATTTCTTGGAGAATTGCAGCCCATTCTTCACGGAGTGCTGCACTGAGGAGTAGTATCGATGTTGGTCGGTGAGGCCTGGCACGAAGTCGGCGTTCCAAAACATCCCAGAAGTGTTCTGTACGAGTCAGGTCAGGACACTGTGCAGGCCAGTCCATTACAGGGATGTTATTGTCGTGTAACCATTCCTCCACAGGCCGTGCATTATGAACAGGTGCTCGATCGTGTTGAGAGATGCAATCGCCATCCCCAAATTTCTCTTCAACAGTAGGAAGCAAGAAGGTGCTTAAAACATTACTGTAGGCCTGTGCTGCGATATTGCCACGCAAAACAACAAGGTGTGCAAGCCCCGTCCATGAAAAACAGGGCCACACCGTAACACCACCGCCTCCGAATTTTACTGTTGGCACTACACACGCTGACAGATGACGTTCACCGGTCATTCCATATATCCACACCATGCCATCGGATCGCCACATTGTGTACCGTGATTTTCACTCGACACGACTTTTTTCCACTGTTCAATCGTCCAATTTTTAAGTTTCTTACACCTTACACCGGCTTATGATCAGCCGCTCGACAATGAAATCCAAGTTTTCTCACCTCCCGCCTAACTGTCATTGTACTTGCAGTGGATCCTGATGCAGTTTGGAATTCCTGTGCGATGGTCTGAATAGATGTCTGCCCACTACATATTACGACCCTGTTCAAGTGTCGGCGGTCCCTGTCAGTCAACAGACGAGGTCGGCCTGTACGCTTTTGTGCTGTAAGCGTCCCTTCACGGTTCCACTTCACTATTACATAAGAAACAGTGAACCTAGGGATGGTTAGGAGTGTGGAAATATCACGTACAGAAGTATGACACAAGTGACATTCAATCAACTGACCATGTTCAAAGTCTGTAGGATTCGCGGAGCGCTCCATTCTGTTCTCTCACGATGTCTAATGACTAATGAGGTCGCTGATATTGCGTACCTGGCAGTAGGTGGCAGCACAATGCACCTAACATGAAAGACGTATGTTTCTGTGGGTGTTCGGATACTTTTGATCACATAGTGTATATGGTGAGCCACTATTGCACTTCCACAAGAAGGATAACTTTCACAAGTTGAATAAAAATGGAGTCGAAAAATGAAATGGTATCTTTCTTTTTATGTAAAGTCACTTCTAGAATGTATATTTTTGCAGAACAGTGCAATCCGACATACACATGACTACTGGTACTTTAAACAGCTAGGAAGCTTGTGGCTACGAAAACAAAGCCTCAACTTGTTATGTAATAACACGATCATATCTGCGAGTCGGTCCACCAACAGTGGTAGTCTATGGAAATTCCTACTGCAGCTGTAACGGTCAATTTCTAGCGGTTAATACAGTGCAATAAATAGCATAAAACTCCTAACAAGAGGCAGTTGTTGTAGTATGTTCCAATAATAATAATAATAACTTTGTAACCCAGCCCTTTGAGATTAAGATACATACGAGTAAAACTGCTTCGAAAGCCACAGCACGAAGTGAGCTCTGCATGCAGCTGGCTGGCACTGCTACTCGGCCCCCTCCCCCTTCCCCCCCCCCTCCACAGCAAGTGCAGAAACACACACAGAGGGATAGCACGCATGTCAAGATGACACTCGCCATGGAGTTGGCCAGCTGGTTCTTGCATAAAGCACTCGCAATGTATTCAGACACGCCGTGGCAAATTTTTTTCACTATACGAATTGTTGCTGGGAATGTAGCCAGACGTGCATGGAGATCTCCTATACCACAAGAGCCTGTTAATGAAATCAGAAAAGCAATAGAAAGCCAGCCAACTATATCAACTCTTAAGTGTACCACAATCAGGTGCTTCACAAATTAGACCACAAAGATTATGCAACTTGGCAATTTGTGTGATACGATTTCACAGGAGCTGCACACAGTCAACAACTTATGCATCACATTTTGTTTATTGAAGAACAAACATCCCATATCTGCAGAAAAGTTAACAAGCATAACTGCCTCATACGGCGGAACAAGCCACCTCACGCTACCACTGAATGTCAAAGAGCAATTTATGGTATCTAAGCTTCAGTAAGAAGGCATAGCTGACACTGTTGAGCTCCATCAGGATGGAGCACCCTCTCATTTAACTCCTCATAATAAGACTGTTTGTAACTCTCAGACTCGCCAATAGGAACAAGTGGGTAGTAGAGGTTCAGCAACACTGTGGTCATCATATTCAAGTGAGACTTTTTCTTTATTCAAAGCATAGTTGCGAGTGAATAACCATTAATAATAGTGGTAATAATAACAGTGATACACATGTTACACATAATTTTGACTCTAGGGCAATATCGAACCCCGGTAACTTAAAAAAATGGTTCAAATGGCTCTGAGCACTATGGGACTCAACTGCTGTGGTCATAAGTCCCCTAGAACCTAACTAACCTAAGGACAACACACAACACCCAGCCATCACGAGGCAGAGCAAATCCCTGACCCCGCCGGTAACTTAACTGATGAATCGATTTCCACTCACTCGCACCATTAATAAGCACTGTATAAAAAAAGTCAGATACGTTACATGTTGATTTAGAAATGACGAACAGAGACCTAACCATATCAGTATTGCTGTTTGACAGTTTGTGTAACCAATTACCTGTCGTAATTGTTTGGAAGCTGGTGGTTTCGGCCCACATCAGTGTGTCCTTAGTATCTCTATAAAAGAAAGTCTCACTTATATTACGTTATTGACAAGTAAAACAAAAACTAATCAGTTTGCAGCGTTTTCGATGACCATGTGTGTCTAAAGTCTTTTATGCACACTCCTATCCTCTGACACTAAACATCTACAGGGTTATTACAGATGATTGAAGCGATTTCACAGCTCCACAATAACTTTATTATTTGAGATATTTTCACAATGCTTTGCACACACATGCAAAAACTCAAAAAGTTTTTTAGGCATTTAGAAATGTTCGATATGTGCCCCTTTAGTGATTCGGCAGACATCAAGCCGATAATCAAGTTCCTCCCGCACTCGGCGCAGCATGTCCCCATCAATGAGTTCGAAAGCATCTTGATGCGAGCTCGCAGTTCTGGCACGTTTCTTGGTAGAGGAGGTTTAAACACTGAATCTTTCACATAACCCCACAGAAAGAAATCGCATGGGGTTAAGTCAGGAGAGCGTGGAGGCCATGACATGAATTGCTGATCATGATCTCCACCACGACCGATCCATCGGTTTTCCAGTCTCCTGTTTAAGAAATGCCGAACATCATGATGGAAGTGCGGTGTAGCACCATCCTGTTGAAAGATGAAGTCGGCGCTGTCGGTCTCCAGTTGTGGCATGAGCCAATTTTCCAGCATGTCGAGATACACATGTCCTGTAACGTTTTTTTTTTTTTTTCGCAGAAGAAAAAGGGGCCGTAAACTTTAAACTGTGAGATTGCACAAAACACGTTAACTTTTGGTGAATTGCGAATTTGCTGCACGAATGCGTGAGGATTCTCTACCGCCCAGATTCGCACATTGTGTCCGTTCACTTCACCATTAAGAAAAAATGTTGCTTCATCACTGAAAACAAGTTTCGCACTGAACGCATCCTCTTCCATGAGCTGTTGCAACCGCGCCGAAAATTCAAAGCGTTTGACTTTGTCATCGGGTGTCAGGGCTTGTAGCAATTGTAAACAGTAAGGCTTCTGCTTTAGCCTTTTCCGTAAGATTTTCCAAACTGTCGGCTGTGGTACGTTTAGCTCCCTGCTTGCTTTATTCGTCGACTTCCCCGGACTACGCGTGAAACTTGCCCGCACGCGTTCAACCGTTTCTTCGCTCACTGCAGGCCGACCCGTCGATTTCCCCTTACAGAGGCATCCAGAAGCTTTAAACTGCGCATACCATCGCCGAATGGAGTTAGCAGTTAGTGGATCTTTGTTGAACTTCGTCCTGAAGTGTCGTTGCACTGTTATGACTGACTGATGTGAGTGCATTTCAAACACGACATACGCTTTCTCGGCTCCTGTCGCCATTTTGTCTCACTGCGCTCTCGAGCGCTCTGGCGGCAGAAACCTGAAGTGCGGCTTCAGCCGAACAAAACTTTATGAGTTTCTCTAGGTATCTGTAGTGTGTCATGACCATATGTCAATGAATGGAGCTACAGTGAATTTATGAAATCGCTTCAATCATTTGTAATAGCCCTGTATATAGGGTGGCAACTTAGCTGCATGCTGTGGTACTTATGTGTTCTTGTGTTTTAATCTGGCGTGGAGTCTTCCTCCAAATTCTGCGTCTGATGACTGATTACAAAGTTTTATTTTATGTTTGCTTCCTATGACTGCAGCACGGTTTTATAGCGTAGTGTCATGGGGAAACACTGTATGTGAATTCCTTGTGTGATGTGTATAACCTAATAATGTCATAGCATATTCCACAAAATTGTGACGAACATTAACGCTACAGAATAATTTAATGATAAATTCATAGAAATTATGGAGAAAAAATGTTTGTTAGTCCTCTCGGCGAACTGGGTGTGACTCTGTGCCAACTCACAACAGACATTGTGCCGCTGGCAGTATTGTGAAGAACAACGTTTACCCTCTTTTAATATACAGTGATGTGACGAAAGTTATGTGATAGCAAAATGTACATATACAGATGGTGGTAGAATCGCGTACGCAAGGTATAATAGGACTGTGCATTGGCGTAATTCTCATTTGTGCTCAAGGTGAGTCATGGGAAAAGGGTTCCGAGATGATTATGGCAGCACAGTCGGAATTAGCAGGCTTTGAACGTGGAATGATAGTTGGAATGCGTAGGATATTGCATTTCGGAAATTGTTGGGGAATTCAATATTCCCAGATCCAAGTGGTCAAGATTGTGCCAAGAATAACAAATTTCATGCATTACCTCTCACCACGGACAACGCAGTAGCCTTCAATTTATGACAGAAAGCGGCAGCGTTTGTGTAGAGCTGTCAGTGCTAACGGACAAGCAACACCGCGAGAAATAACCGCAAAAGTCAATACGGGACCTACTACGCACGTATCCGTTAAGACAGTGCGGTGAAATTTTGCGTTAATAGTTTATCGCAGCAGACGACGGCCGCGAGTACCTTTGCTAACAGCACCACGTTGCATGCAGTGCCTCTCCTGGGGTCGTGACCACATTAGTTGTACCCTACGCGACTGGAAAACCGTGGCCTGGTCAGATGAGTCCCGATTTCAGTTGGTAAGAGCTGATGGTAGGGTTCGAATGGGGGGCAGGCCCCAAGAAGCCATGGATCCAAGTTGTCAACAAGGCACTGTCCAAGTTGGTGATGGCTCCACAATGGTATAGGCTGTGTTTCCAAGAAATTCACTAGGTCCTCTGGTCCAACTGAACCGATCATTTACTGTAAATGGTTATGTTCGACTACTTGGAGGCCATTTATAGCCATTCAGGGACTTAAATTGTGGATGACAATGCGCGTTTCCACCGGGTCACAATTGTTCACGATTGGTTTGGAGAATATTTTGGACAACTGGAGCGAATGATTTAGCCACCCGGATCCTCAACATGAATCCCATCGAACATTTATGGGACACAACTGAATGGTCACGTCATGCACAAAATCCTGCAGCGGCAACGTTTTCGCTATTAGAGGCAGCATGGTTCAGTATTTCTGCAGGGGACTTCCAACGACTTGTTGAGTCTACGCCATGTCGAGCTGCTGCAATACGCCGTGCAAAAGGAGGCGCACCACTATATCCCATGACTTTCGTCACCTCAGTGTACCACTTCTGTCTCATGCTTATTAGGGTCAGCATAGTTTACTAACTGCACTTCCTTAACTAGAACATAGTTTCCCTGTACACTAGTAGAAGAACTGACACCACCAGCATGTTGTAAACACCTTTTACACTACTGGCCATTAATATTGCTAAACCAAGAAGAAATGCAGATGATAAACGGGTATTCTTTGGACAAATATGTTATACTAGAAATGACATGTGATTACATTTCCACACAATTTGGGTGCATAGCTTCTGAGAAATCAGTACCCAGAACAACCACCTCTGACCGTAATAACGGCCTTGATACGCCTGGGCATTGAGGAAAACAAAGCTCGGATGGCGTGTACAGCTATATCTGCTCAAGCAGCTTCAACACGATACCACAGTTCATCAAGAGTAGTGACTGGCGTATTGTGACGAGCCAGTTGCTCGTCCACCATTGACCAGATGTTTTCAATTGGTGAGAGATCTTGAGAATGTGCTGGCCAGGGCAGGAGTCGACATTTTCTGTATCCAGAAAGGCCCTTACAGGACCTGCAACATGCGGTCGTGCATTATTCTGCTGAAATGTAGAATTTCGCAGGGATCGAATGAAAGGTAGAGCCACGGGTCGTAACACATCTGAAATGTAACGTCCACTGTTCAGAGTGCTCTGAATGCGAACAAGAGGTGACCGAGACGTGTAACCAGTGGCACCCCATACCATCACGCCGGGTGATACGCCAGTATGGCGATAACGAATGCACGCTTCCAATGTGCGTTCACCGCGATGTCGCCAAACACGGATGCGACCATCATGATGCTGTAAACTGAACCTGGATTCATCCGAAAAAATGACGTTTAGCCATTCGTGCACCCAGGTTCGTGTTGAGTACACCATCGCAGGCGCTCCTGTCTGTGATGCAACGTCAAGGGTAACCGCAGCCATGGTCTCCGAGCTGATAGTCCATGCTGCTGCAAACGTCGTCGAACTGTTCGTGCAGATGGTTGTTGTCTTCCAAACGTCCCCATCTGTTGACTCAGGGATCGAGACGTGGCTGCACGATTCGTTACAGCCATGCGGATAAGATGCCTGTCACATCGACTGCTAGTGATACGAGACCGTTTGGATCAAGCACGGCGTTCCGTATTACCTTCCTGAACCCACCGATTCCATATTCTGCTAACAGCCATTGGATCTCGACCAACGCGATCAGCAATGTCGCGATTCGATAAACCGCAACCGCGATAGGCTACAATCCGACCTTTAGCAAAGTCGGAAACGTAATGGTACGAATTTCACCTCCTTACACGAGGCATCACAACAACGTTTCACCAGGCAACGCCGGTCAACTGCTGTTTGTGCATGAGATATCGGTTGCAAACTTTCCTCATGTCAGCACGTTGTAGGTGTCGCCACCGGCGCCAACCTTGTATGAATGCTCTGAAAAGCTAATCTACATCTACATCTACATTGATACTCTGCAAGCCACCCAACGGTGTGTGGCGGAGGGCACTTTACGTGCCACTGTCATTACCTCCCTTTCCTGTTCCAGTCGCGTATGGTTCGCGGGAAGAACGACTGTCTGAAAGCCTCCGTGCGCGCTCTAACCTCTCTAATTTTACATTCGTGATCTCCTCGGGAGGTATAAGTAGGGGGAAGCAATATATTCGATACCTCATCCAGAAACGCACCCTCTCGAAACCTGGCGAGCAAGCTACACCGCGATGCAGAGCGCCTCTCTTGCAGAGTCTGCCACTTGAGTTTATTAAACATCTCCGTAACGCTATCACGGTTACCAAATAACCGTGTGACGAAACGCGCCGCTCTCCTTTGGATCTTTTCTATCTCCTCCGTCAGACCGATCTGGTACGGATCCCACACTGATGAGCAATACTCAAGTATAGGTCGAACGAGTGTTTTGTAAGCCACCTCCTTTGTTGATGGACTACATTTTCTAAGCACTCTCCCAATGAATCTCAACCTGGTACCCGCCTTACCAACAATTAATTTTATATGATCATTCCACTTCAAATCGTTCCGCACGCATACTCCCAGATATTTTACAGAAGTAACTGCTACCAGTGTTTGTTCCGCTATCATATAATCATACAATAAAGGATCCTTCTTTCTATGTATTCGCAATACATTACATTTGTCTATGTTAAGGGTCAGTTGCCACTCCCTGCACCAAGTGCCTATCCGCTGCAGATCTTCCTGCATTTCGCTACAATTTTCTAATGCTGCAACTTCTCTGTATACTACAGCATCATCCGCGAAAAGCCGCATGGAACTTCCGACACTATCTACTAAGTCATTTATATATATTGTGAAAAGCAATGGTCCCATAACACTCCCCTGTGGCACGCCAGAGGTTACTTTAATGTCTGTAGACGTCTCTCCATTGATAACAACATGCTGTGTTCTGTTTGCTAAAAACTCTTCAATCCAGCCACACAGCTGGTCTGATAGTCCGTAGGCTCTTACTTTGTTTATCAGGCGACAGTGCAGAACTGTATCGAACGCCTTCCGGAAGTCAAGAAAAATAGCATCTACCTGGGAGCCTGTATCTAATATTTTCTGGGTCTCATGAACAAATAAGGCGAGTTGGGTCTCACACGATCGCTGTTTCCGGAATCCATGTTGATTCCTACATAGTAGATTCTGGGTTTCCAGAAATGACATGATACGCGAGCAAAAAACATGTTCTAAAATTCTACAAGAGATCGACGTAAGAGATATAGGTCTATAGTTTTGCGCATCTGCTCGACGACCCTTCTTGAAGACTGGGACTATCTGTGCTCTTTTCCAATCATTTGGAACCCTCCGTTCCTCTAGAGACTTGCGGTACACGGCTGTTAGAAGGAGGGCAAATTCTTTCGCGTCCTCTGTGTAGAATCGAATTGGTATCCCGTCAGGTCCAGTGGACTTTCCTCTGTTGAGTGATTCCAGTTGCTTTTCTATTCCTTGGACACTTATTTCGATGTCAGCCATTTTTTCGTTTGTGCGAGGATTTAGAGAAGGAGCTGCAGTGCGGTCTTCCTCTGTGAAACAGCTTTGGAAAAAGGTGTTTAGTATTTCAGCTTTACGCGTGTCATCCTCTATTTCAATGCCATCATCATCCCGGAGTGTCTGGATATGCTGTTTCGAGCCACTTACTGATTTAACGTAAGACCAGAACTTCCTAGGATTTTCTGTCAAGTCGGTACATAGAATTTCACTTTCGAATTCAATGAACGCTTCACGCATAGCCCTCCTTACGCTAACTTTGACATCGTTTAGCTTCTGTTTGTCTGAGAGGTTTTGGCTGCGTTTAAACTTGGAGTGGAGCTCTCTTTGCTTTCGCAGTAGTTTCCTAACTTTGATGTTGTACCACGGTGGGTTTTTCCCGTCCCTCACAGTTTTACTCGGCACGTACCTGTCTAAAACGCATTTTACGATTGCGATCATTTGCATATCACAGCATCTTCTTCCTGTCGGTTAAATTTCGCGTCCGTAGCACGTCATCTTCGTGGTGTAGCAATTTTAATGGCCAGTAGTGTATTAACGTTTGAAATACTTACAGCAAAGAGTCAAACACATGCCTACAGATAACTTGTTCACTACTGGACTTGTAATTTGACGTACAAATACATTATATAGTTTTATTCTACAGCTGGTGGTCATCCATGTTAAACAGTCAATCACAACCGTCCTATCGCAACATATAACCCTAGGTGTCTTTATTTGCGATATGTCACTTCCAAGTGAATATTACGTGAAAGTTATGTTAGCATATGCTTACTATAATGTATGCCATCGTACTGCAGTTTTGTTGTAACATGATGATGCATGGAGCAACCCATAATACATGCTCCACCATAACTATTATACAGAGGTATTACAACGATTGACTGTACAGAAATGGGTTCTGATTTCCTAACGACTGAAGAAGTGTTCTTAAGATTTCAGAACATATACAGTTTTCGAAAAGTAGGAAATACCTCGAAAAATATACCACTACTATTGAATTGGTTTACTAATAAATAATTTTTTTTTAACTTTGTATTTATGCACTTCGCATTTTTCACCTCATTTATAGGCTTCAGGTAAGTATTTAACAAACGTTACGTGTGCTCCTCATGAAGACAAGAGGCTTTCTCTACATTGTAAAGTATCAGTCATCCAATACATAAATTGATGTACACGCATCATCCATGTCTTTGGCCAATAGATATGGTACGGTTGTGCCTGGAGCAACCTTGGCTCATAGCCGGGAGGACTTGCTGAGTCACCCTGCGTTCGGGTTGTACTGCAGCAGTGTAGTTGCACCTGGCGCACCTCGTGTTCCACTGCAGCGGTGCGCTCTTTGATTTAAGTTAGCGTATATGGCGACAGTTGCGGAAACGTATGATATCAATTTTTTTACCAATCTGTTTTCACACAATCATGCGAATGCATGACATCTCCTGGTGACACTTGTATAGCAACACGTGTGCAGAAAGAAGCACCGCACAGTGATTTCCATGGAAATAAGCTGGCGCAAGTGGCAGGTTGCCGAATGATGATGAAATTATTTCTCTTGATACATTTGTATCCCCAGCTGGATGCGTGCACATCCTATCTACAGCCTGTGTATAGCCAGTGCTGACCAGCTGCTACCCATTTCAGCCTGACTGGCTCTAGTCATGAAATGGTCAGTATATGCTGATGGTGGTGCAGCTAGTAAGCGCTCCCACTTTAAGGATGATAGGAATCCACCATCACCTCCTCTCGATGATACATTACATGAGTATGACTGATAGTGGCAATTAAGTGTTCAGAATATACATTCCTGATGAATAGCTATCCATAGCAGCTAGTTATTGTATGGGTCCTGTTGTACATGAGGCAGTGGCTTGAAGTACTTATTTGGTTAATAGTAGGACCTGAAGATGACGCAAATTTAGTATAGAAACTAGTCATCTAAGTAACAAATACTTTGAAAATATGGCTCTGGTGCTCCATTTCCATTATCTACATTGTTAGCCACAGTCCCACTTTCCACAAGGATAGACTTTTAGAAGTTTTTAGTGTGTATCTGTATGTATGTGTCGTTGTTTAATTTCACATGATACTTATAGGCTGTTGTGATTTGTGTGTTTCAGAATTACTTCGCAGCCCGAAATTGCCATCTTTGCAAGACGTGTCTGGACACAGGTTTGCTGCATCTCGACTTGCATGGGCAAGCAACAACACCACTTCTGTTCCCAACATTGATGCCTACATCATCATCATCTCATCCCTGGCCCAGTAGTAGCAAGGCAGACCCACCATTGATGCAGTCATATACATCTGTTTCAGTATCACCACGTGCAGGCCCATCTGGCTATCATCCCTGGCCTAGCAGCAGCAGCCCATAGCACATCATGAGGTAAATCACACAGCTGCATTATACTACTTCGTGGTTGCTGGTGCCTTCAGGGACAGGATCTTCCAATCTCACACCAGTGACACAAATGTGGCATGTCGAGAGCCTGCTACCTTCCTTTGTGCATGCAGAGCAGTGATGGAAACGGTGCTCCCTGACATCATCAACAAGCAGTGGTACCCCACCATCAGGTGGTAAACAGTTCCATGCTGCAAGTTGACGCACACTCCAGGAGAAGGCAGTAAAGCTACTGCAGAAAAAAGTATTGTTGAAATTTGGGAGAAGGATGACATGACATCGTGGGGTGAGTCAGTTGCAAAGTGGTACAGAACTTTTAACGAAAGCATCATACTGAGCTACTTTTCTGATATGCAGGAAAGAGAGTCTGATAAGGCACTCACTGGCATAACCGTTCTTGATTTGCTTGTAGTCACAGATTTGATCAGTTACTGGAAGGAGGGGGGGGGGGGGGGGGGGGAGGGGTGCACTTTCACTGCTCTCCCAAAAGATATAGCGACTAAACAGGCATGTATTAATGTCCAGAATCTACATGAAATGAAATGTCGTGTGGCTAGGGCCTCCCGTCGGGTAGACCGTTCGCCGGGTGCAGGTCTTTCGATTTGACGTAATAAAGGTGCATGCTGCTTTGCATTGTCGCTTCTGGCTTGCAATGGAAATTACTCGAAATATGCATACCGTACAGACACATGTAAAACATCTAATGTCTGAAGGTATTATAACTTTGAAGGCATCTCATTCCCCTTCACAATCCCAGACCTGCCAAAATTCGAGAGGCAGAATCCTAATTACTTGGTCTCAAGTGGGGGAAAATCCTCAATGAACAGCTAGTCACTGTAGAGATGGCTAAGGTTTCATTGGAGTTGACAAAGCCTGTGTTTTGGATCTCTTGAAGTCCCACATGTAATGATCCCGTTACAAGTTTGTAAAACCATACTTCGCTGATGTCAAGTTTCTTCATATGGATACATATAGTTTCATCCACTGGGTGAAATGCCGTGATCCATTTGAAGTAATTAGGTAAAATGCTGAGGAATTCGACACATCTGGATATGTGGCCGATAATCCTTAGGGAATAGGCCCTCAGAAAAAGAGGATTATTGGTCTGACCAAAGACGATATGAATGGCTAGAGTCTGTAGGGCTCATATCAAAGATGTATGCATGTCATATAGATAAAGTTGCCACCCAGAAATGGGCTAAAGGTGTGTATCACATTGCCTCACAGGCTCTTACGAGTGAAGTCTATAAGGAGAGTCTTCTCAGTAATGATGTATCTCCGCATATGGCGCAGTAAGTAGTCACTTGGTTGTGAGACCATGATGTGTATACTCCACTGCAACTGATAGTTGATCTGTTGTGCCATGATGACAAATACTTCATCTGTGTGGATGGGATGGGGACTTCGCATTCTCTCACTGTTCACTTGAGTGACTGTGTGTGTATGTGTGTGTGTGTGTGTGTGTGTGTGTGTGTGTGTGTGTGTGTGTGTTAATGGAACTAACTGCAAACTACATATGCTTGCAAATTGTGCATTATTGTGTGTAATATGTACACATCTTTTGCATACTAAGCGTTGTTTTATATATGTGTATATATGTAGTTCTTTCTTTTCTTTCACCTGCGGTTGCTGTTCCCATACAATTTAAATATTGTACATAAAAATAACCATAGTAGTCGATCAGTTGTTGATATGTAAATATTGTGTATGAAATCATCCTTCTCCTCCTCTCTTAGTATTGGTACAATGTGTCTCTGCTCATCATGTATACTATAAAGTATCTTAGCAATGAGCTGCTGTTAGTCTTGTAAATCAATATACGTTATAAAAGTAATATACAATGTGCATGCCTCTAAAACTCAGAAACGAGTCTCAGTGCAATCAAGGGAGTTATACGGTGCGGTAGCCCTCTATCCTCATTCATGAAGAAGGTTCCTGTTTTCACCTGAAGGGCGTGCTTTTGAAGATATAAGCCTTGGGAAGTTTCGGTTTCTATAAATTTCTAGGACATTTCAGAACATTCGAGAATATTCGAGAACATTCCAGACCATTCAAGAGTATTCTAGAGCATTCGACAACATACCAGAATGTTCTGGAATGTTCCACAATAATCTGGGATGTTCTGGAACATTCGGGAAGATTCCAGAATGTTCGTGAACATCCCAGAACATCCATATCATTGCGGACCATTCCAGAACACTCTAGAATGTTGTGGAATGTTCTGGAACATCGTGGATCATTAGAAGCCTCTTTGGTATGTTCTGGAATTCGCCACTGGTGGGGCTACCTATAGTTTGTGGTATATAAGGTAAGGCCTGTCGAAGTTCGAACGTCAGTTTCTTACCAGTGACGAAAGGAGCAACCGAAAAAGTAGTGCACTGTGTGAATAAAATCAAACAATGGAGTGTGAGTAGTCAAAGTGATACATTGCCTGAATATAAACTGAAAGTAAAGTATGAAAAGTGTACTTGTTAATAAAAAGTTAATGTCATTTAGTAGACAATATCCAATCGTAAAAGGGAAGGAGATATTGCCAGTTCTGAAGCAAAACAACGAAAACAAAAAGAAAGCGAAAAAATGAAACAGAAAAAGAGCACGAAGTAAATTAAGTTCCCAACGAACGACAATGAGCGTCGAGAGAAGCAGAGAAACCGAAGACCAACGAAATAAAGGGATTAAAGAATCAAGAATCGGTACACAATCTTATAGCAAAAGGCTGCCAAGTCAAGCCACCGTACGAGAAGCGTGGGTGATGACAAGTAAAGAGCAGAACCTAACAAATGAAGTACTCCACTAAGACCCGACGAAATAATATAACAAACGCAAACACTTCGTAAGCAGAAAAATGGATAACATATGCCAGACCTGCAATGCGAAAAAATTCAGTAGAGAAGCACCAGGATTCTGTTGCATGAATGTAAATATTCGATTACCATCACTGGGAGCACCTCCGCAGGAATTTTTACGTTACATGACCAGGGAAACTCCAGAATCAAAACAATTTCTTCAGAATGTAAAAGCGTACAGCGTCTGTTTCCGAATGACTTCTTCCGGTGTCACTTCGATCAACACTAAGAAATATGGAATCGATTATGTTTTTTCCGTCCAAGAACAAATCTATCAGAGCATGAGATCATTACTACCACCACCCAACGAATACCATAAATCTCTGCAAGTGCATTTCATCGGAAATGAAGAAACAGAAATTGATCAACGATGCACAAATATCAATGGATTGAGACGAGAAGTAGTCGAAGAAGTACAGAGGATCTCTCACAAATAGAAATTGGAAATTTGTGGTAAGACCTTAAGGGACCAAACTGCTGAGGTCATCGGTCTCTAAGCTTACACACGACTTAATCTAACTTAAACTAACTTACGCTAAGGGCAACACACACACCCATGCCCCGAGGGAGAACTCGAACCTCCGAGGGAGGGGGGGGAGGGGGGGGGGAGGGTACGAGCGAACCGCGGCAAGGCGCCCAAAACCGCGCGGCTAACCCGAGCGTCCTTTCTCACATACAATTAACTGATTCACATATTCAAAGCAGCTCTAGATCGAATGATTTCTCATGACTATAAATTTATAATATGAGCTGACAAAAGATATGCGGCTGATATGCATGCAAAACTAGAAGCGGAAAGCATGATTCACAAAAGATGGAATCAGAAGGAACTACGCACGGAAGAATGTATCCACCATCGAGATGCAGTCATAAGTGACGGAAACTTTAACGACATTGGATCAATGATAATCTTACCCTCATCGCACATAGGAAGCCCAAGACACCTGTAGGAATAGACTCAAGATGCCAGGACCTACATACGAAAATAGGGACGACTTGATCTCTTCATAACATTCACATGTCACTCGTCGTGGCCAAAAAGGAAAGAATAACTAAGATACGGACAAGCCCCCATGCATCGATGTGAGTTTTCCGACAAAAACGAATGAGATTTACTGTGAAGTCATCACAAAATACCATATGTACACAATCGAATGGCAAAAACGAGGCCTGCCTGACTCACATAATCTCATATGGCTACAGAATTCATCCCATGGAAATCGACAAAATCATCCAAGCTGTATTTCCCAATCCGGAAGACGATCCGGAACTGTGGTAAACAACCTGATCCACGAACCATGCGGGGCATTAAACACCAATTCGCCATGTATGAGCGATGGAAAATGTACGAAGAATTACCCAAAACCGTATTTAGACGACACACAAACCAGAGTTGTTGGCTATCCCAAATACAGAAGACGATCACACAAAAACGGTGTCTCCCCGACAAAAATATGAATACAAGACAGCGACGAACTGGAAATAGATAACCGAAGCGCAGTACCATATAACACACTACTTTAGAAAATGTTTGAAGCACACATAAACGTAGAACAATGCAATTCAGTGAAATCCATCAAATATATCTGTAAGTATGTGAACAAACGCAGTGACTCGGCAGTATTTCAAATAGCCAAGGACAGCAAAAAACCAAACAGAAACGACGAGATCCCCATGTACCACACAGGAAGATTCAACAACAGCTGCGAAGCAGCGTGACAGATTTTCGGTTTTCCCATAAATGAACGCGTACCAGCTGCGCAGTATCTAGCAGTACATTTGGAGAATGGACAGAGAGTTTACTTCACAAAAGACAGCGCCAGAAAAGTTGCAAGTGAAACACCGCAGAACACAGCATTAACAGCTTTTTACCAACTGTGCGAGACGGATCCATTCACGAAAATATTGCTATATGTCGACGTCCCTACCTATTTATACGTGGAACACAAAAAGAAAAACATCTTTCAACGACGAAAACAAGGAACTCCAGTAGAAGCTCATCAAGGAATCATGAAAAGTGGCGCACTATACTCGGATCAGAATAACAAAGTGAGTTGCACCATAGCAACAGCCAATCAGAGAACGCGCTTGGCCGCAGCTCCTGTTTCGTTCACCGTTGTCAAAGCCTTCCGCTACTGCAGGTAGCGGCTGCTGTAGCCAGCTGCAGAGGATGCTCGCCGCCAGTAACGTAAACACTTATGGTCCGTTTCGTTGTTGTTTCTCAGTGCGGCGAGATTACTCTATTGCCATTAAAATTGCTACACCAAGGAGAAATGCAGGTGATAAACGGGTATTAATTGCACAAATATATTATATTAGAACTGACATGTGATTACATTTTCACGCAATTTGGGTGCATAGATCCTGAGAAGTCAGTACCCAAAACAACCGCCTCTGGCCGTAATAACGGCCTTGATACGCCTGGGCATTGAGTCAAACAGCGCTTGGATGGCGTGTACATGTGCAGCTGCCCACGCAGCTTCAACACGATACCACAGTTCATCAAGAGTAGTGACTGACGTATTGTGACGAGCCAGTTGCTTGGCCACCATTGACCAGACATTTTCAGTTGGTGAGAGATCTGGAGAATGTGCTGGCCAGGGCAGCAGTCGAACATTTTCTGTATCCGGAAAGGCCCTTACAGGACCTGCAACATGCGGTCGTGCATTATCCTGCTGAAATGTAGGGTTTCGCAGGGATCGAATGAAGCGTAGAGCAACAGGTCGTAACACATCTGAAATGTAACATCCACTGTTCAAAGTGCCGTCAATGCGAACAAGAGGTGACCGAGGCGTGTAACCAGTGGCACCCCATACCATCACGCCGGGTGATACGCCAGTATGGCGATGACGAATACACGCTTCCAATGTGCGTTTACCGCTACGTCCCCAAACACGGATGCGACCATCATGATGCTGTAAACAGAACCTGGATTCATCCGAAAAAATGACATTTTGCCATTCGTGCACCCAGGTTCGTCGTTGAGTACACCATCGCAGTCGCTCTTGTCTGTGATGCAGCGTCAAGGGTAACCGCAGCCATGGTCTCCGACCTGATAGTCCATGCTGCTGCAAACGTCGCCGAACTGTTCGTGCAGATGGTTGTTGTCTTGAAAACGTCCCCATCTGTTCACTCAGTGATCGAGACGTGGCCGCACGAACCGTTGCAAGATGCCTGTCATCTCGACTGCTAGTGATACGAGGCCGTTGGCATCCGGCACGGCGTTCCGTATTATCCTCCTGAACCCATCGATTCCATATTCTGCTAACAGTCACTGAATCTCGACCAACACGAGTAGCAATGTCGCGCTACGGTAAACCACAATCGCGATAGGCTACAATCCGACCTTTATCAAAGTCGGAAACGTGATGGTACGAATTTCTCCTCCTTACACGAGGCATCACAACAGCGTTTCACCAGGCAACGCCGGTCAACTGCTGTTTGTGTATGAGAAATCGGTTGGAAACTTTCCTCATGTGTAGGTGTCCTCACCGGCGCCAACCTTGTGTGAATGCTCTGAAAAGCTAATCATTTGCATATCACAGTATCTCCTTCCTGTCGGTTAAATTTCGCGTCTTTTGCACGTCATCTTCGTGGTGTAGCAATTTTAATGGCCAGTAGTGTATTTTGAACTACAGAATGTCTGAAGCTTGTAGTGGAAGAGTGAAGAAAGTGTGGCCGTTAAACGAAAAGTTCAGTGTTCTACCCATGTTTTGTGTGGTCAGGCACATTAGTCTGTATGCTCGGTGCTAAAACATTTCGAGAAAGAGAGAGACAATGGTGTAACTCTATTGCCTCCACCGAAGGTAGTCGAAAGAACTGCAGACGCGTTGAAGATACACAAGAATAGTGTCGTTAACACTTGTAAGGAGAAATACTGGGCAGAAGGAAAAGAGCCTGGTCCATCCAAACTGCAGACACCTGGAAAGAGGAGGAGGACAGAACCACATCCAACAAACTTGGACTCTTTTCAACAAGATTCTGTTCGTAATCACAAATGTGGACATTACGAGAGAAAAGAACACCCAACTATGAAAAAACTGTGCTTTGCTCTTCGTGAGGCAGAGTTATTCATTGGCAGCAAAACGTCTTTGTCAACAGTTGACAGAGCCCCCTGTTTTCGGTATGAAAAAATTAACGGACGGAAAATTATAATGGAGAGAGGTGACATCGTAGCGTGGCGTTGTCGATTTTTAAGAATTATCGTTATAGTTCATTTGAAGACATTGTGTGGCTCGACGAAACCTGGATAAAAATGGTTCAAATGGCTCTAAGCACTACGGGGCTTAACATCTGAGGTCATCAGTCCCCTAGACTTAGAACTACTTAAACCTACCAACCTAAGGGCATCACACACATTCGAGCCCGAGACAGGATTCGAACCTGCGACCGTTGCAACCGCGTGGTTCCGGACTGAAGCGCCTAGAACCGTTCGGCCACAGCGGCCGGCGAAATTTGGATAAACGCCAGTCATTCTGTCAGAAGAGACTGGACAGATGATAGCATATGTGGTAGCTCTGCCGTTCCGGTGAAAAAGGGCGCCATAATTATTGTCTTGCATGCCGGAATTGCATCTGGTTTCGTGCCTAACTGTCTCCTCGTTTACAAACCAAGGAAAGTAAACGACTATCACGAGGAGATGAATCACGATAGTTTTCTGAAGTGGTTCAAGGAACAACTACTGGAAAACGTAAATCGGCTGTCTCTCATTGTAATGGATAATGCCCCATACCATTGAGTTATTAAAGATAAAGCTCCAACGATGACAACGAAAAAACATTGTTGAATGGTTGAAACGCCCTAACGTGAAAATTCGGACAATTTTTGTAAGGCGAATCTCATGGAAACAGTAAAGAAAAATAAGATATAGTTTCAACAGTATGTTGTGGACAAGGTCGTCAAAGAACATGACCTTAGTGTTCTTAGGCTTCTACCACACCACTGCCTCTTTAACGGCATCGAAATGATTTGGACACAAATAACAAAAGCTTCGTTGTGCTAGAAATTCAAAGACTGTTAGAGGAAAAAGTGGCTTAAATAACGTCGGAGAAGTGGAGAAAAGTTGTACACAGCACAGAAACGGTTGTTAGAGAAGCGTGAAAACTCAAGCGAATGTCGAGAATAACGTAGAAAACATAATTATATCCTCGGGCAATTCCAGTGGCTCGTCCACGGACCAGAGCAGATACCGACAGTGTCGAGGAAGAAAATGATTCTGAACTAAGTGGCATTTACCCTGTGCCTTAATTCGTCGTATTTTTGGAAGAGAGGTGGGTACTGCAGTTGCACAATAAACTTCATCTCATCATTAAGGAATACTCCTCTGGACATGTATGACACTCCGAATGCACCCTACAGTGATTGGTAAGTACTCAATCAGTGTATACTATTTTAATATTATTAGTTATTGTGTCTACATAAACGATTCAGATGCATTTTAACACCCCATACCTATCGAATACGACAGTTGAACGTGATTCATTCTGATTATTGTAAAAACAGTTATCTTCCTGGAAACTGGTAATTTGTGGTTAAGTTCCTATGGGATCAAACTGCTGAGGTCATTCGATTCCCGGCGGGGCCAGGGATTTCCTCTGCCTCGTGCTGACTGGGTGTTGTGTGTTGTCCTTAGGTTAGTTAGGTTTAAGTAGTTCCAAGTTCTAGGGGACTGATGATCATAGATGTTAACTCCCATAGTGCTTAGAGCCATTTTCTTTTTGCTGAGGTCATTGGCCCCTAAGCTTACACACTGCTTAATATACTTTAAACTAACTTACGCAAAGGACAACACACACACCCATGCCCGAAGAACAACTCGAACCTCCGACGGGGGGAGCTGCGCGAACCGTGACAAGGCGCCTCAGAACACGCGGCCGCTCCACCTGTTGCTTTTGTTGAGATATACAAATAATATGCTTGGTATCATTTTATACATGGAAGTGCGTTTGTTAGTCAACAAGGATATAACGATCCGGTAAAGCGAACTCAATATCGCACATTAAAACGTGGTGTGAGAAGGTAGTCCAGTAAGGAACCGCAGAGCTGTTGCTGCTACGGTCGTAATGCACGCACCGGCATATCGACAACATCGCCCCCTTCCACGTTCAACTGTGCTTCGCTGTCAATCACTTTGTTACTCTCATTCGGTTATAGGTCGAGTATACACTGTACAATGCCGAATGTTTTTATCTCCGGATGTTGCTACACGAAACACGGGGACCAACAAGTTTCACAGATCTCAGAACTGTTGATGGTTACCTATGCCAGACGTACAAAGAAACGTGGCAACGCTAAGGACTACTGGGATACGACAACCACTGGGAAGTGACACTACAGGAAGCCTCACTCACATCACCAGCTGAACAAATGACTTATTCGCCAACTATGGGACTACTTCAAAGAGAGTATGAGTGATGACATACTGTACCAAATCTGACAAGTTCATCCGGAATTGACCACCGAATTCAACGACGACATATTCAATTTCTCATTCGCCTAAAAGATAAATGTTTAGCAATAAACAACCAGACATTAGTACAGCCTGCGATGCAAGCACCACAAAAAGATGCTGTCAGTGTGATAAACTTCGAAATTACAAAGGAAAAAAGCTACAACTTCAACGAACTATTTCAATACATTATTCACAAGACATCACTCCTCAATGAAAACCAAAATGAAATTTACAACGTTATCACGGACCAGATCGACAACAACACTGGCGGAATTATTTACTTGGACGTACCAAGCGGCACTCCGCGCGACTGCTACGGTCGCCGGTTCGAATCCTGCCTCGGGTCTGGATGTGTGTGATGTCCTTAGGTTAGTTAGGTTTAAGTAGTTCTAAGTTCTAGGGGATTGATGACCACAAATGTTAAGTCCCATAGTGCTCAGAGCCATTTGAACCATTTGAACCAAGCGGCACTGGGAAAACGTTTCTAATAAATATATTGGTGCCACAAGTACGTGCTAAACAAAACATCGCCCTTGCACTGGCATCATCCAACGTTTCAGGAACAGTTATGGAAGAAGGACGAACTGCCCATTCCGCCCTACAACTACCGTTGAATATAGTCAAAGAACAATGTCTGGTAAGTAAAATCTCAAGGGGTGAACTTCTAAAGCGAGCTAAAATTATTTTCTAGGAGGAATGCACAATGTCACATAAAAATCCACTCGAAACCATGGACAGAACATTACAAGACTTCGAGGAGAGTCTCAAATGATGAGAGGAGCTCTGGTGTTACTCTCAGGAGACTTTCGACAAACACTTCTGGTTATCCCTAAGTCAGCACCAAGAGACGAGATCGATTCATGGATTCATGCTTCAAAAAATCATCTCTGGCCACACATAAAAATACTCTGACTAACAAAAAAAATGAGAGTTGAACTAAGGAAAGATGAAGCATCAGCACATTAACAGCTTCTACAAATAGGTGAAGGCATATATCCTACTGACGAGAGGACCTGCCTCATGAAACTCAACAGTTATTTCTGCGCCATAGCCACTGCTAAAAACGAGGTCATCGACTATACGTATCCAAACATTGTTCATAAGTATACCAATCCAGACTGCATATTTGAAAGGGAAATTTTTGCAACTAAAAATAATATTGTCGACGATGTCAGCTTTAATATGCAAAAGAAAATTCCTGGCGAAGAGAGAATATACAAATCTATCGACATGATGGGAAACAATGAAGAAAGTTGAACTTCAGTACAGAATTTCTAAACTCTTTACAAGTAGCAGATACGCCATTACACTGCCTTCGACTTGAAAGTGGATTTCCGATCATACTGCTCAGAAATCTCAACTCACCAAAACTATGTAATGAAACAAGGATGTTCGTCAAACAGCTATAGAATAACGTCATCAGAGCCGAACTTATGACTGGGAAGTACAAAGGGCACACACAATTTATCCCCAGAATGCCACTGATCTCTACTGAACTGCCATTCCAGTTTAAAAGACTGCAAGTTCCAATCAAATTAGCCTACAGTTTTACAATTAACAATACGCAAGGACAAACTTTGAAATATTGCGACATCAACCTGAAAGATCCTGTACCTTTCATGGTCAGAAAATCGCAGCATGGTCTCAAGTAGGAAATTCGAAAAACATGTAACTATTTACCCCAGATAACAAAATGAAAAATGTTGTTAATAAACAAGTATTGTAAATAGTTAGAATATTATTCAATAAAAATTTTATCACTTATACTTTAACAAGTATTGTAAATAGTTATGTTTTCAATAAAATCTTTTACCTCTTATACTTTTACTCCAACTACCAAACAATCTCATATCAACTTCCTGAGCAAAGCTGGGTACCCTAGCTGTATATAAAATCATTCTCCTCTTATCTCTGTGCTTATAAACGATCTCTTTTGAAGAAAAGAAAATCTATTGTTAATCACAATGGATGGAAATAGACTAACAAAACAATTAGACCTATATTTCTGGAAGAAGAAATAGACAATAGCATGGATTACAGAAGTAAGGAAAGATCTAGAAAGAAACAACATCAAAGAATGAGAAATAGCAGACAGAACCGTTTAAAAATAATACTAAATTTGGATGGCTTTCAAAGCAGAAGAAATAAAAAATCTAGGACAACATGGACAGAAGAAAGGAAGAAATTTCATGGGGAGAAAATGAGGAAATGCTGGAGAAATAGGAAACAACAACAAAGGAAGACGAGAACTGAAGTTGTTAACGTGATACCAGTTGGTCAATGCGATTGTAAAAAAAATATATAGTTAAGTTCTAGTTATTCTTCATCTTTTACTGCGACTGTCAATACTTGTTGGTAATAAAGCGGATATGAGACTAGACTAATCTGGTAGCGCTATCGAATGGGTGTGTAAAATTCGGATTTGAAACCGTTTTGTTAGAAACTGAAAACAAACTGACGCATTCCGTCAACGTTGTGCGTCATGTTAAAGATGGGATGAGTATGATTTCTTTTAGCTGAGACCAGTTACCCATTGCAAAAAACGAAATTGAAAATATCTGCCGAAACACCAGAGAAACTGTTCCTGCCGACCCATAGAAAAGACACCTGGTGTACTGCACAATATAACCAGCATCTCTGAACGAACACGGACTGGCAGAGGTCTTTGGATTCAAGGATAGTCGGTCGAGAGACACATAAGACATGGTGCTCTGTGCATACATTCAACCAATCAGACGCTTTGCTGCGACCTAGTAGTCATATATGGAAAATTATTAAAGATTTTGTTAAAACTTGACACACCTTGAGTGAGACTCTAGAAAGCTAACAGCCTGAGCAGACATTGATGGAGCACAGTAGGGCGCTAAAAGCATGACGTATTTTTATGGTTCTTAGCTCATAGAAACGACATGTTTGGAGTTGAAAGCTATTGGCAACGAGCCAATCCCTCAGTAAATCTTGCTGGACAGGTCCACAACCATACAGAGCAGACAGAGCAGACCCTTGTTGAGATGGGTTTCCAGCAGAACAATACTACGATACTGCATTGGCGCCAGCCGAAGGCTGTGCTGGGAGCGACGGACTGAAGGGATGCATGGCGTCATAAAATGGGCATTGTGTGCACAGCCAGGTGTAGTAAGAATTCACAAGTTTTCATGTTCGCCGATACTGCAAATAGGCCTGTGACCCACTTCCATTGGCCGCCTCTGTTGTATAAGAAACTCCGGCATCCGAGAAGTGTTTAGAGATAGAATCTTTATTATACCTCATAGCTAGGACTAACAAGCTCCAAGGTATATGCGATTTAGGTAAAGATCTTTAAGATTGTATACGATCGCTTGTTACTGTGGGAAGCGCCACTACTTTGGAGAAAAACACCTTCCCTCTCTGCTAAAAGTTTAAAAAGCCAGTAATTGGCGGTTTTCTTTTTTTCCAGAGATGCAGGTTTCGTAACTCTTGCCCTGGTTCAACATGAGTTTGTGCTGTCATGTGGAAGGGGAGATTCAGCACCTCTAGAGCACTATGATTGGCTCAAGATGGCGTGAAGGCGATGTCTTTTGTGCACTTTGCGGGAAAACGGAAATTTTTTGGAAGAGGTGCAAGGCACTCGGGTGCTGGACGTTGGTCTGGTAGGAGACTTCTCTTCGATGCCCTGGCATTTGTGGTTGGTGCTTGGGACCTGTCCTGAGACTGACTTCACTTGCGAGTAGTTTAGACTGGGGAGCCTGTGGTGAAGTTCTTACTGTGCCAACAGTGTGACGTGAAACATCTCGGACTACTCGTTTGCCGAGGGCATACTTACTGGTTTTTGGTTTACCAGTCTTGATGTTTGGTATCCTTGTGCACTCTGACGTATAAATTAGCCAAATTGGTCCTTGGTATGACCAGCGAATGGGTGTGTGACACACTGAAATCTACCGTGATTTCAGGGCTCTGGTAGAGAGTAAATTGCGACCCATCTGCCTGATCGCTAGACCGCGAGATTTTTCCATTTCTTTCGTGGCCGCGATCGATTCACAGGTGCCGCCACACGTCTCGCCTCCGCCGCACACATCTCGCCAGTTGCAAGTTACATCGCCGCACGAAGCAAACAGGGTAACGTACTGCCCCTCTGGCCTTGTCAGGGCGTACAGATCTCAATCGCCACTAGCTCTCAGCTGCACACATATATAGAGAAACTTCTGTAGATTTGAACACTCAAAATCTGCTCAGCGTCAGATCAATTCAGATTGCGTTATCCACATTTTTAGGGCGAGAGTACATGACTCACTTCTGCCACCCAGGATCCTTGACCATTGTGGTCTTAAATCACCTGTTAATTGTTTACGGTATTCAATCAACAACTTCGTTAGCATAATTTATGTCTGTTTTTTTTTTCTTTTGAAACATAAATGTTGTTAGAACTCTAGTAAATTTTGCTTCATTCTCAATCATTTTAAACAACCCCCACAGGGTTAACCTTTCAGAGTCATGTGGCCAAATTGGCTGGGATATCAACTCACCCCATCAGAATTAATGCCCATATTATACATGCATGATCTCTCTCTCAACTGGTAGCAAGTCAGCTCCACTCGTAAAGATATCTACATCTACGTCCAAGCTCTATATATCACTGTGAAATACTTGGCAGAGGATACATCCTATTGTAGCAGTTACTAGTGTTTCTCCCGGTTCCATTCACATATGAGGCGCAGGAAGAATGAGCTTTCAAATGTCTCTGTGTGCTGCAGTTAAGCTAATATTCTCTGCACGATCCCTATGGGAGTGATATGTATGGGATTGTAGCATGTTTCTAGAGTCATCGTTTGAAGGTGGTTCTTGAAACTTTCTAAGCAGGCTTCCTTGGGTCAATTTACGTCTACCTTCAATAGTATACCAGTCAGTTCTTTCAACATCTCTGTGACACACCTATGGGCCAAACAAACCTGAGACCATATGTGCTGCCTTTCTCTGTCTGCCCCCTGTTAGTTCAGTTTGGTACGTGTCCCACACAGTTCAGCAATATTCTGGGATGAGTCGCAAGAGTGATTTCTAAGAAATCTTTTTGGCAGACTGATTGCGTTTCACTATTATTCTAGGAATGAAACGATGTCTGCCGCTTGCCTTACCCACGACGAGCCTATGTAATCACGTAGTTTGTGTGTCTACATGTGTTACGCACAGCTATTTGTGTGAGTTGACCAACTTCAACTGTGGTTCCTTGATGTTATAGTCATAGGATACTACGTTCTTTCGTTTTGTTAAGTGCACAATTTTACATACCTAAACGTTTAAAGCAAGCTGCCAATCTTTACACCAGTTTTAAATCTTATCAAGATCCGCCTGAATATTTGTACAGCTTCTTTCAGACTGTACTTCATTAGAGATAGCTCTGAGGGTAGCATTCATATTGTTTGCATTGTAACTAATATACAATATGAACAGCAAGGGACCCAGTACACTACCAAATGTAATTTCTACATCTGTCGACGACACATCCAAGATAACTAGCTGCGTCCGCCCTACTAAAAAGTCGTCAATCCAGGCACAAGTTTCGCTTGATAACCCATATCGGACTTTTGCTAATAGGCGTAGGGGACTGAGTCAAATGCTTTTCTGAAGTCGGGAAATACTGCATCTACCTCATTGCCTTCACCCATGGCTTGCTGTATGTCATGTCAGAAAAGTGTGACTGTGTTTTACATGATCAATATTTTCGGAATCCGGGTTGGTTGCCACGGAGGAGATCATCCTGTTCGAGATACTTCATTATGTTTGAAATCGTAATATGCTCTAAGATTCTTCAAGAATGCTGGACTATAGATTTGTTGATCACTTGTGCTACACTTGTAGCAGAAGGGTGTGGCCTATGCTTTCCTACAGTTGCTGAGCACGATATTTTGTCCGAGGAATCTACGATGGATTATAGTTAACAGAGCAGCTAACTTAGCCGCCAGTTGTGTACGGAAGGCGATACAGATTCCGTCGGGACCTGCGGATTTCTTCAGTCTAAACGATTTCAGCTGTTTCTCTGCTCCATTGACTCTACTAGATATCTGACTCATCTTTTCAGTGGTACGATAATTAAACTGGGGCAGCACTCCTAGGTTTTCCTCTATAAAGGACCGTTTTAAAACAGAGTTATGTATTTCTGCTTTTAGTTTGCTACTCTCAGTTTCAGTTCCTGTGTCGTCCGTCTGTGACTGGACGCTAACTTTGGTGTCCCTAACAGCCTTTATATTCGGCCAGAATTTCTTTGCGTTTTGCGAAAGATCTTTCGACAATATTCTGCTGTGGTAGTCAGTGATGGCCAAACGCGTTTCCTTCAGCATCTCTCTATCGTTATTTAAAGTGTTTTCCTCAGTACAATCTATACCGTTTTTTGTACTTGTTTGTACTTCACTTAATGTGTTCATCAAGTTCAAAAATGGTTCAAATGGCTCTGAACACTATGGGACTTAACATCTGTGGTCATCCGTCCCCTAGAACTTAGAACTACTTAAACCTAACTAACCTAAGGACATCACACACATCCATGCCCGAGGCAGGATTCGAACCTGCGACCGTAGCGGTCACGCGGTTCCAGACTGAAGCGCCTAGAACCGCACGGCCACACCGACCGGCGTTCATCAAGTATTAATTAATAATCCTGAATGTGCATTTGTTGATCCTCTAAAAGATATTTTCATGAACAGAGTCAATTTATAAAAAATTTTGTGTCTCTATAACGCTTCCTTAAGAGATTTCCATCGTTTATTTTGCGCCACGTCTTTGAGTAGGCTCACAGCCTGCAGCAGGCTATATTACGCCTGCATTTTCCATTTAGCTGTGTCAGTCTCTACAAATGTTTCACACATTCTATAACGCTGTTCGTTTTTCTCTTTTTTTAGTTATGTCATTGTCAGCAGTAAGTGTGCGTCGTCGAATAGGAAAACCGATGGCAACAAGCAAAAGCACATTGCATACTGTCCTTAATCAAACATTCAATAAGTAGCCACTATTTGTACTCATGGAAACTAAACTGCACGAAAAAAAGATAATGTACCACGAAGAAGTTATCCGATTGGGACGGAAACCGATAAATGCACAAACAAAGAAATGATTTCAGTTTCAGAAAAACCGGATGATTTGTTCGAGAGAATGAGCTCCACTGGCCGTTACGCAAGAATTTACTCGGCTTGGCGTTGATTGATAGAGTTGTTGGATGTCCTTCTGAGGGATATCGTGCCAAATATTGTCCAATTGTGGCTTTAGATCGTCCAAATTCCGATCTGGTCGGAGGGCCCTGCCTGTAAGGATCCAAACGTTCTCATTTTAGGATGGCGAAGGTAGACTTAGACAGGCACGAAAACAAGCAGCAGAAGCTATCGCTGTGTGCGGGCGGACATTATCTTGTTGAAATGGACTTGTCTTCCTGCTTACCAAACTCTGCGTTGGCCAACACGGTCGCCGGATCTCTCCCCAACTGAGAACGTTTGGATCCTTACAGGCAGGGCTCTCCGAGAAATGAGGACGTAACATAGCCTGCTGCAGGCTGTAGACCTACTCAAAGACGTGGCGCAAAATAAACGATAGAAATTTCTTAAGAAAGCGTTATAGAGACACAACATTTGTTATGAATTGACTCTGTTCATGAAAATATCTTTTAGAGGATCAACAAATGCACATTCAGGATTATTAATCAATACTGGGTGAACCCATTAAGTGAAGTACATACAAGTACAAAATATGGAATAGATTGTACTGAGGAAAACACTTTAAATAATGAGTTAGTAATCCAGTTTTTCTAAAATTGTAATTGTTTATTTGTCTGTACACGTACTTCACATGCTTAAGCAATACTCACAGGCGTTGCAGTTTATACAGACAGTACCCACATGTGCATGACACGTACGATTCCTATTTCGTAGGCTTCATTCACAACAACAGTTCTAAACTGCCCACTTTCAGTTCATTTTATGGGCTAAATAACCATTCTTGCAAATAATCGTATCAGAAAATGCTTAGTAACTTGTTTTGTATTTGACTTTATGTTGCGAAGGTTAACTGTTGTCATCCCCATTGCATTGTGAAATGCGTAATAGAAAACGACATCAAGCAAATAATAAGCATTGCTACCTTAAGTAAAAATAGAAGACAGCAGCTAGCTTTCATCTTGCTGCATACAGATAAGCGGGCGCCCATAGCAAAATTCTCTGACACCACTACGAATAAAGCTGTATCCCACTTTAACGCAGCTAATGCACAAGAAAGTATGTTATTGTCGAGTCGGTGCTTTAAGCTATGCAGCAGGAAAAAGTTACATTTACTCATCGACTTGCTCCCACATAATGTTTAGAATCATTCTTGCGAATATAGTGAAATCAGAGGTACACTACTGATCAAAAGTATTCGATCACCTATCAAAACTATGGATAAATGGTTGTAACAGGGATTTCGCTTTGAATATTCTATCATACACCCGTTCTATCAAGAAACAAGTATAAACATGTAAATACTAATCGCCTCTGACATGTATTTGACTGGATGTTCGCATAGAGCGTTATCTCCAACATTGACACGCCTTTTCCTAGGGCAGTTTCATTCGAATTGGTCTCATTCCTTCTGTAGTCTGTGTAGCCATCAGATCGTAATAGTTTCCAGCACGCTGGGGGCATCTAGCAGTGTGTTTTTTTACCTGATATGGTCCATAGCATATTACCTCCTAATGGGACGATAATAGGAAATTGGAATTGAAAAATGTGCTGTGCCAATGCAAGTTTTCCGCGATGTGGATGTCCCCGAGTAACAACAAAGAGGGAAGATCAGTTCATGTGTGTACAAAGCAAACGTCAGAGGATTCGTACTGCACATGAAATTTTCGAGGAAGTAAATAGTATGCGAAATTCCAAAATCTTTATCCCAACAGTGCAACGCCGTCCCTGTGGTGGAGGTTTAAAGGGGTGCATAGCTGCCAAATAAATGTTACTAAGCAAACAAAATAAGGTGAAATGATTGCAGTGGGCACTTCATCCAAAAAGCTGGAGCGAGCAGCAATGGTCCAAGGTGTTATTCAAGGAGGAATCTATGTTTGAAGGATTTGGCGCAATCGTCGAATGTTTGTTCGTCGACTTCGTGGACAACCTACGAAAAGCCATTATGTGACGCCAACTGTGAAGAATGGTGGAGGGTCGGTCATTGTGTGAGGATGTTTTATGGGTGATAAAGTCTGTGATCTAATGAGAATTAATGGAACACCAAAGAAGGAAATATATCACAGGATATAAGCAATGCAGTTCCGTCTGGCTAGAGACTTACTGGTCGTGAGTTTGTTCTCCAGCCAGCACGCCAACGATCCCAAACATGCTTCTAAATTGTGCAGGAGGTATGTGAACAGAAAGGAGAAATATAGCGAACTGAAGAACATGATCTGAGTAAGTCATTCACCTAACTTCAGTCTCGTTGAACTTTTGTGATGTGAACTTGACATGGTGATCAGAAAACAGAGGTTATTTAATGTTGAAGATCTATGGAATGGCCGGCCGTAGCGGCCGTGCGGTTCTAGGCGCTACAGTCTGGAGCCGAGCGACCGCTACGGTCGCAGGTTCGAATCCTGCCTCGGGCATGGGAGTGTGTGATGTCCTTAGGTTAGTTAAGTTTAATTAGTTCTAAGTTCCAGGCGACTGATGACCTCAGAAGTTAAGTCGCATAGTGCTCAGAGCCATTTGAACCAATCTATGGAATAATGTACAGCCGTGTTCGATTGCAATACCTACAGAAACACTGCAAAATCTTATCTGCAGGAAGCCAAGTATTTGTCCAAATGTTCTGAGGACAAGGGAGG
Organism: Schistocerca americana; assembly: GCF_021461395.2. NCBI lineage: Eukaryota > Metazoa > Arthropoda > Insecta > Orthoptera > Acrididae > Schistocerca > Schistocerca americana. The sequence continues at coordinate 317,628,602 of NC_060121.1, read as the reverse complement.
GTGGGTAAAATGTAAGCCATATTATAGTGTGGTAAACGATAGAAAGAAAAAAAATATTTTTTTGTTCGTCTGTTTAGTTTGTAATGACATGTTTATGCATTAAAATATATAACTTTTTTCATGGGTGACTGAAAACGTTTTACTGGTATGTGAAACTCCTGCATCTTACTATACTAGGCCTAGGGCGTAGACATAGATGAATATTACCTATCGAGTTTACTATTCACCAATGGCCAAACAATAGTGGGTGCAGATGACAGTGATATAGATTACACAGAGAAGAAAACCTTAGAAACATACAATAGGCTAGGCTAACAATAAATTCTTCTAAAATAAAATGTCTCTCTAAACGAAGTAAACAACACGACGCTATCATAGATGTAAACGCTATTGAGTAGCCCCAAAAGTATAAATGTGTGTAAATTACAATCTGAGGGCCAGGAATCAATAACCAAGAAATAAAGCTGAGGAGAACACAAGCTAAACAAACAATCAATAAGCTGAATTCCATCCATCATTTGGATAAAATTAAGGAAAAGAGAGAAAAATTATATGAATCAATAACACAAAGCGTTTGAACTCCGCCTGAGCCGGTCTCAAGCCCAGTTGAAAAAGTGAGAAGGGAAGGAGTAACACCTCTTTAAAAAACGTTGGCTCACTTGGCCCAGGTAGTAGTGTCTCATACTTTAGCATTACCGACTATATAGACGATAAGTGCATGCAGGGTGCAACTGAAAATGAACTGGTCAGGCACCTAAAACATCTCTTGTTTTATTGGCCATTTTCCAGACTGGTCTACTTTTACGAGTTGACGAACTGGAAGACGAAATACTCGAGACAGTACAGAGAAATGTAACGACACCCTTGAACACCCTGAAGATGTCACAGAGCTCACAACAAATGCAACACCACAGGCAAACACAAACAAAAACAATTGCACACTACCTGCACAACAAGTAGAATATGATATAACCTAATGTAGACCCTATATTACACCAGTTCGTTTTGTCTACGAGGGTAGAACATAGTCACTATGAAAAACAAAATTGCAGGGTAACTGAACAAAAAAAAAGACGCATCCCGCACCGGTACAACACCAGACACAACCACCCCAGAAACGGACATACGATAGTCAGTTTTCATGAACAACAATCCCCAGTGGTGATCAAAGACATCAGTTCACTATCACGGGAAATGCTCAGCGAAAACACGTAGAACTCCGCGGCACTAGAAATCATAAAACAGGAAAAAAACATGCTACACTACAAAATTACTCGAAATAGCAGCAACAAACGAATAGTCAAGAACACCAATCAGACACAACCGAGGATCCTAAGTGGAATACCGTTACTCAGGTAAACTACGACAACTTAGAAGCTAACGTGTGACTTACCAGACTGGAAATCAAGGATATATTTCAAACAGCTCTTCGCTATGTAAGACGAACTAAGCAACCAAACGGGGACAAAATCTGCTTCCCAACTACAGAAAAAACTGACAGGATGACCCTAAGCGTTGAAAATCTCCCAGCGAACCCCAAAGAACCATGTAAGCTTTTAGGGGAGTCACATTCGCGAAGCGGAGAGGCGCTAAACCTATGGAAAGTGTATTAGGATATCGTGAGGGCACATGGTTGCGTGTTTCTGGAGTTTAAAGAAGCCACACCGAAGTGTCTTTCCTTCACTAGGTACCCCTTCTGAAGATAATATAACTAAGCACAGAACTAGGTAGACTCTTATGTGAAACAAAAGCAGATACGTTCGCGTTCAGAAACCCTTTCAGCGAAGCTGGAAGATTTCAGGGCTCCCCTTACATTACAATAGGAAGAACACCAAAAGCGAAAGCCGCAATAATAATAGTTAACAAAAGCGTCATAGTAACACAGATCACTCTGTTTTGCTCGGAAGTCATCGCAACGTCAGAAATAACAGGATGTATGGCTCATGTCGTCTATATACGCCCAATACTCGTATGATATAGAACATTTCTTAGACGAAATAAAGGCCATTTCACTATACTCAGAAAGAAAAGGCTGCTCAGTCTAACCAGTATCAACGCAAAATCCCCCCTGTGAAACTTAATTGGAACTGACGACAGAAGACAACTGGAGCTGGCGTGATAAATGAGCGCAATCTCTTCATACCGAATAGGGAGGGGCAGCCACCTACCTACGGCGGGCCGGCCAGCGTGGCCGAGCGGTTCTAGGGGTTTCAGTCTGGAACTGCAAGACCGCTGCGGTCGCAGGTTCGAATCCTGCCTCGGGCATGGATGTGTGTGGTGTCCTTAGGTTAGTTAGGTTTAAGTAGTTCTATGTTCTAGGGGACTGATGACCTCAGATGTTAGTGCTCAGAGCCATTTGAACCATTTGAACCTATCGCGGAGACGCCGGTAGCGTTAGTGACATATACCTTTCTCTAGGGAACGTAAAATCTCTTCCACTACTCAAAACATGGAGGGTATTAGACAGAGCCACACACAGCGACCACAATGCAGTCGTCATAACTACAGACAAATATGTCAATACACATAACATGGACAATGAACAGCAGCATCCACTCATACGAAGGGCCAACTGGTAAAAATTTCGAGACATTTTTGAGGCGTCGTCACTAAATACTGTTCAAGGCAGCATAGATTACAAAACGTATGTTCTGACAGACGTCATATAAAGAGCACAGGAAGCAGCCATACCACCAGCAAAAACAGGGTGGGGGCAGAAACAACTGTGGCAAGATTAAGAAAGGATTCACGGGACAAAAGAAAGTACCACCAACAAGCAAAGACAGCTCCTGAAAGACAGATACGACACGATCTGTATAATGACGCCAAACAGAAATATCAAAAACAACTACAGAAAAGAGCGAAAGACTACTGGATCAATTTCGTCAAAACCCATCTTCTATCGACACTTAAACAAGCTTACGGCACAATGACCATAGCATGGAGAAGTACAGCAGAATATCTCCTGAGAAAGCTCCTCCTAGATGACGACCCCACACAAGACGAGCGACACCACATGACCTAAGAGACAGGACGACCATACGTCAATGACAGTGTAACCGTACCATTCTCACAAGAAGAAATCGCAGCGACAATTAGCAGGCTTAAAAACCGAAAAGCACCCTGTCCAGACAACATACTTTCAGAAACATTAAAACAAACAGTAACACAAATTAAACTTTTTGTTAAGAACATGTTCAACGGGGCATTACTAACAGGCAGAATTCCAAACCCCTGGAAAACTGCTAATGTACGAGTACTAAATACAACTCTTAGCTCTTCAGGAAACTAGATACACTGATGAGGACACTATAGCAGCAGAGACATATAGGATTATTAAAGAAGAGAAAAGCTGAAAACCAATGGGAAAAGGCATTCCACATCTAGGAAAAGAGTTCGTGGACGCAGAGCAGTACTAAATTCGGTCATAGATTGTTATTCTTCAAGTGAACGGCTCTGAGTTCCTGCTCTGCGATATACAAATAAGTCTTACATCGATCAAACTATCATGTTCCAATAATTGAGGAAAATAAAAGGAATAAAATGGCTCTGAGCACTATGGGACTTAACATCTATGGTCATCAGTCCCCTAGAGCTTAGAACTACTTAAACCTAACTAACCTAAGGACAGCACACAACACCCAGTCATCACGAGGCAGAGAAAATCCCTGACCCCGGCGGGAATCGAACCCGGGAACCCGGGCGCGGGAAGCGAGAACGCTACCGCACGACCACGAGCTGCGGACTATAAAAGGAATACAAGAAAAATTGAAAACTTCAGGCCGAGAGAAGATCCCATGTTAAGAAACCTGAAAACGAATGAAAACTTCCCCGTACGTCACTGAAGTGGTGGAGAAACGGCGTTCAAGATGGTATGGGCATGTGGTGACATTACGGAATGAACAATGGCCGAAAAAGTACTATAATGGCAACCACCATACAAGAGAAAATAGGAAGACCCTGTGCAGATTGTAAAAAATGAATTAGAGGACGATATGCCACGCAGAAATTTGGAAGAAGATTAGAGATCGAGAGGCTTGGATCTACATATACATGATTACCCTGCAATTCACAACTGAACGCGTGGCAGCATGTTCATCGAACCACCTCCAAAATATTTTCATACCGTTCCACTCTCGTGCAGCGAACGGGAAGTACGAACAATTAAGTCTTTCCGTGTGAGCTCTGATTCCTCTTATGTTACTATGATGATGGTTTCTCCCTAGGTAAGTGGGCGCCAATAAAATATTTTCACACTCCTGTGGAGAAAGTTGGTGATTGAAATTTCATGAGAATATCCTGTCGCAACGAAAAAGGACTTTATTTTCATGACTGGCAGCCAAATTTGGTTACCACATTCGTGGCAATCTCTCTCGCATATAACGACAGTACAAAACGCCGTGTCGTGGCACCCTCTCGCCTATTCCGCGACGACACAAAACGAGCTGCCCCTCTTTGTACTTTTTCGATGTGATCCCACACACCACAGCAATACTCCAGAACATGGTGGACACACGTAATGTAAGCAGTCTCTTTAGCAGACCTGTTGCATTTTTTAAGTGCTCTGCCAATAAATCGCAGTCTTTGTTTTGTTCTCCCCTCAACATTATCCATGTAATCGTTCAAATTTAAGTTATTCGTAACTATAATTCTTAATTATTTAGTTTAACTGAGTGGTTTTAGATTTGTGTTGTTTATCGTGTAACCTAAATTTAGTGGATTCCTTTTAGTACTCATGTGCTTGACTTCACACTTTTAATTACTTAGAGTCAATTTTTACTATTCGCAGCATAATGGTGTCTTGTCAGTATCATTTTACAATTTATTTTGATCATCTATGGTTTTATAAGACGATAAATGACAGCATCATCTGCAAACAATCTAAGACGACTATCCAGTTTGTCTCCTATATCGCTTAAGTAGATCAGGAACAACAGAGGGCTATAGCACGTCCTTGGGAACGCCAGATATTACTTCTGTTTTATTCGATGGCTTCGGTCAGTTACTACGAACTGTAACCTTTCTGACAGGAAATCACGAAGCTTGCCATGCAACTGAGACGATACTCCATAGATACACAATTTAATTACAAGTCGCTTGTGAAGAAGGGTGTCAAAAGCCATCTGGAAATCTAGGACTATGGAATCAATTTGACATCCCCTGTCGATAGCACTCATTACTTCGTCAGAATAAAGAGCTAGTTGTGCTTCACGAGAACGGTATTTTCCGAATTTGTGTTGGCTGACTTATCTTAGAAGAAAGATTAAGGAAAGGGAAACCTACGTTTCTAGCATTTGTAGACTTATAGAAAGCTTTTGACGATGTTGATTGGAATACTCTCTTTCAAATTCTGAAGGTGGCAGCGTTAAAATACAGGGAGCGAAAGGCTATTTACAATTTGTACAGAAAGCAGATGGCAGTTATAAGAGTCGAGGGGTATGAAAGGGAAGCAATAGTTGGGAAGGTAGTGAGAACAGGGCTGTAGCCTATCCCCGATGTTATTCAATCTGTATATTGAGCAAGCAATAAAGGAAACAAAAGAAAAGTTCGGAGTAGGTATTAAAATCCATGGAGAACAAACAAAAACATTGAGGTTCGCCGATGACATTGTAATTCTGTCAGAGACAGCAAAGGACTTGGAAGAGCAGTTGAACGGAATGGATAGTGTCTTGAAAGGAGGGTATAAGATACAACATCAACAAAAGCAAAACGCGGATAACGGAATGTAGTCGAATTAAGTCAGGTGATGCTGAGGGAATTAGATTAGGAAATGAGACACTTAAAGTAGTAAAGGAGTTTTGCTATTTGGGGAGCAAAATAACTGATGATGGTCGAAGTAGAGAGGATATAAAATGTAGACTGGTAATGGCAAGGAAAGCGTTTCTGAAGAAGAAAAATTTGTTAACATCGAGTATAGATTTAAATGTCAGGGAAGTCGTTTCTGAAAGTATTTATATGGAGTGTAGATATGTATGGAAGTGAAAAGTGGACGATAAATAGTTTAGACAAGAATTTCGAAATGTGGTGCTACAAAAGAATGCTGAATATTAGATGGGTAGATCATGTAACTAATTAGGACGTATTGAATAGAATTGGGGAGAAGAGGTGCTTGTGGCACAACTTGACTAGAAGATGGGATCGGTTGGTAGGACCATTCTGAGACATCGAGGGATCACCAATTTAGTGTTGGAGGGCAGCGTGGAGGGTAAAAATCGTAGAGGGAGACCAAGAGATGAATACACTAAGCAGATTCAGAAGGATGTAGGCTGCAGTAGGTACTGGGAGATGAAGAAGCTTGCACAGGATAGAGTAGCACGGAGAGCTGCATCAAACCAGTCTCAGGACTGAAGACCACAATAACAACATGTGTCAATACATTGACTGGAATACAATCTGGATCGGAGACCATGCCTTTATTAAACGAGTTAAGTTGCTTCGCTAGACTGAGGATATCTATTTGTAAGTTACTCGTCTTTGCTGTTGTTCTTGATACGAATTCTGGATACGAGGTTGTGAGAAACTGCCCAAAGAGCTTAAACGACGCGCAACGAGAAAGGACTTACCATACTTCCAATACGTCGGAACTGCGAGTTAGGGTCGTCGATGGCTCCGCACTCGATGCCGAAGGCGCACATGCCGATGACGTCAGTGGTGAAGGAGGCGAGCAGATCCCTGAGGGCCAAGTCGCGGCTGTGGCGGCCCTGGAAGGCCGCGTGAACGCTCTTCTGCAGCCGGTCGCAGCATAATTTCACCAGGCAGAAGTCGCGCCGGCAGCTGCTGTCTGAGAAGGCGGAGGACATGTACAGCCGCATCTCCCTCCAGAGGTCGCCGCCCAGGCAGAACAGATGCTTCGCCAACGGCTCCATCTTGGTGCTCAGAGGGCTGAACCTGCAACACACGCACTAAGTAAAATTTCTCCTAGGTTTGTTTGAATGGTTTTTAGCTAATCTTTGTATTCAAGTGTAGTCGATGTGTCATATTTCATATCTGTATACTGGATAATTTTTTTTCAGACAGAGGTTTACAATAGTAGATATTATAACATCCACGGTATATATATATGTATATATTACGAGTGGAATATGAACGTGTGGAAAATTATGGCCGGCAGCGGTGGTCTCGCGGTTCTAGGCGCGCAGTCCGGAACCGCGCGACTGCTACGGTCGCAGGTTCGAATCCTGCCTCGAGCATGGGAGTGTGTGATGTCCTTAGATTAGTTAGGTTTAAGTAGTTCTAAGTTCTAGGGGACTTATGGCCTAAGATGTTGAGTCCCATAGTGCTCAGAGCCATTTGAACCATTTTTTTGGAAAATTATGTAACTCAATAATATTCATTCAATTATGTAATTATTTCTTAAAAAGATGATAATTGTGTAAAACAGAGACAATATTTGTCTCACACTTCGACCATTCCCATGTCCACACCTCCATCTCCTTTCCCAAGGCAACTTCCAGCACCTACCCCTCCCGGATGATGAACTTCACCCCGACATTTACCGCTCCTACCAACTCTAACCCCACCTTCCTCCTGTCTCCTCCTCAGGGTTCCCTCTCCTCCCCCTCCCTTCTCCAGAGTGGCTTTCCCCCTCCTACATCCCCTTCCTCTCCGGTGCTCCCCTTCAGTGTCTCCTGCCTTGTGTTCCCTCTTCATCTCCCACCCTGCCCGTCTCACATTCTTTGTTAATCTATGTCATTCTTTTCTTTTGTTTTGTACCCTTTTGTCGTCTTCTTCTATCGAACGTCGTCGACGCAAGACGCGAATCGATTTAAGGTCTGTTGAATGAAAAACATTTAATGTAAAAGTATTGTACTTTTATGTTAATTTGCTGGTAAAAAACAAACAAAGCCAAATGCGTTACAACTATTTATGATTAATTATTGTAAAATCACTTCCTCTTTTAATTATAATTTTATATTAATTGTTTTATCATAGCTGCAAGAAGCGCAGCCATTGTTAGTTGCGATTATATAGCAACTTCGTCTGTAATTCTAGTTGAAAATAGCATGGGTTTGTGTTAAACTAATTTGCAAAACAATTTAATAATTTTTTTTATTGGTGGCACCAATTTAAATGATTAATTATTTATTGAGCAAAGGAAAATCTTAATTAAAAAAGAAATCCTCTATCTTTTGTTGGCCGCCATCTTAACTTTTATCGCAGCGGCAAATTTAAATTACTTGAAACTGCAAACAATATTCCGACGTGTAAGAAATAAATGTGCACCGGTGGTACTGAACTCTATTTATAAAAGAAAAAAATTATCGAATCAGACTGCATTTTCTAAGAACAGTGCTGATGGTATTTATTGTTGGACAACATTTCATTGCTGATGTATGAGGCCAAAATTAAACTACGCACGAATCACGGAGAAAAATATTTCTGGTAGCACACGTCAGTGTTGTGTGCGGGTGGTATTCTGTGGTTCCTTTTCATGATCAATTTGCTAAGAATAACTAAATCCATCGAAGACAAAAATTATAAAAGCTCTGATGTACGATCTGTAATTTTAGTGATATGAACACAACTTACAGTCAACATTATTACACTACGTCAGGTGGAATTCTTGTGCAATTTGAGCAAAATAATTATCCGGGAGAAGTTGTAGTATGAATAATGCATTATACATGTGTATAATATTGTCAGTATCATTTACAAAATCAAATCAATGCAACTGCTAAAAAACAGAATGAATTCAAACCGCAGAATACCATAGAGTATCATATCATCCATATTCATTGCGTTTGTCCATGTTGATGATACGCAAAAACCGCCACAATATGCTACACCACAGAGGTTCTAAGCACGAGTAATGTGATCTTTGGTTGCTAGTAGCATTGTCGTTGCTGTAGTATTCTACACCTATGAGCCAAAACATTAAGACCACCTGCTTAATAGCTTGTTTGTTCGTTTTTGCAACAAAGTACATCCCCGATTTTGCGTATCAGAAATCCGACAGTTTGTTGGTAGGTTTGTGGAGGTATAGGGCATTCGATGTCTACATACAGGTCATCAAATCGCATGAATAATTGGGCTGCTGATTTGAGTACGCGGCGATGCCTCCCGATAGCGACCCAGGCGGGTTCCATAGGATTTACATCGGGCGAATTTCGTAGCCGAGACATCATCGTCAGTTCACTATAATCTTCCTCAAACCACCGTAGCACGATTCTGGCTCCGAGGCACAGACAATTATACTGCTGAAAGATGACATCACTGTCGGGGAAGACATCAAGCATGAAGGGATGCAGATGGTTTACAGTTGGCGGCGTGCCTTCGATTACTGTCAAAGTTCCCATGCAAGCGCACTAGAATGTCTCCCATAGCATAACAAGGCCCCTATTACACGATGAGCTTAAAGTATACACCTATGCATCAGCACCCCAAGCGTGCATATCTGTGACTACCGGCTGCTTCACGTAGCTCTATAACCCCATCCACGCGTTATACACCCGGAGAGCATGAGCAGTAGACAGTAATAACGCACGAAACGCAAATAGGACTGTCTGCTCTCTTGTAAAGTCGTTCGTTCTGCCGCGCGAAACACAAGGGGGAGCGTGTGACGTTTTAGAATGTCATTCGTACAAATCTTTTATGTGAGTTCAAAGTTCCTATTTAATAAGAAATTGTTTTTTATCATTATTTATTAAGTAATTGTTGTTCTCTTACATAGGTTGCTACTGTTCTGAATTACAGACCCAACAGGTGGTTTTATATTACGACACTTGGTTACACAGGTATACGTATACCTAAATTTGTTGTGAAGGCAGCATTTGGCTTTTTAATGCGGTTTTTCGCGTCATCTCCGGCTCCGCCATTTTCCATGTAAACCGACATAACATGCGATATAGTGCACAAAGAAATTCCATCCACATGACTACTCTCCAATGCACACTTACGGCTCTGGCAGATGGTTCGTCGAACCAGTTCCACACTATTTCTCCATTGTTTCACTCTCAAATAGCATGCAGGGAAAACGTGCATGCTCTGATTTCTCTTATTTTATTATAACTGTCATTTCTCTGTGGATGTCAACAAAACTTGGAGACTAAAGTTTCGTGAAAAGATTTCGCAACGACGAGGAACGCCTCTCTTTTAATAATTGACACCCCAAATCGCACATCGTATCTGTGACACTTAGTTCCATGAATAAAAAAGAGAACTTTATCTGGAGAAGATTCTCAAAGCAAAAGAACATTCTCTGAGAAAGTTCTCAGTTTCGAATGAATAAAAAATCTGAAGTATATTCTCTGAGGACGGAGTTCTTCCTCACTACCTCCCCTCCTTCTTGAGAAGGTTCTCGGTGTGTGTCGTCTTCTTCATCCGGCGCAGAACACACGCCTTATCTTATACTTCATTCAAACCGGTCAAAAAGGCAGACTATTCGATGTACAAATATGTAACGCAGACTGTTCGATGTACAAATATGGAACTGGCATCAATGTGTTCTAGAAGAGTTGCGCCACGTTTCGATTTTATTTGTAAGTGAAGCAACAAATTCCAGAATGAGATTTTCACTCTGCAGCGGAGTGTGCGCTGATATGAAACTTCCTTGCAGATTGAAACTGTGTGCCGGACCGAGACTTGAACTCGGGACCTTTCCCTTTCGCGGGCAAGTGCTCTACCAACTGAGCTACCCAAGCACGACTCACGTCCAGTCCTCGCAGCTTTACTTCTGCCAGTACCTCGTCTCCTACCTTCCAAACTTTACAGAAGCTCTCCTGCGAACCTTGCAGAACTAACACTCCTAAAAGAAAGGATATTGGGGAGACATGGCTTAGCCACAACCTGGGGGATGTTTCCAGAATGAGATTTTCACTCTGCAGTGGAGTGTGCGCTGATATGAAACTTTCTGTCAGATTAAAACTGTGTGCCGGACCGAGACTCTAACTCGGGACCTTTGCCTTTCGCTGGCAAGTGCTCTACCATCTGAGCTACCCAAGCATGAGTCACGCCCCGTCCTCGCAGCTTTACTTCTGCCAGTACCTCGTCTCCTACCTTCCAAACTTTGCAGAAGCTCTCATGCGAACCTTGCAGAACTAGCACTCCTGAAAGAATAGGCAAAGGTCTGGAGTTCGAGTCTCGGTCCGGCACACGGTTATAATCTGCCAAGAAGTTTCATATGAGCGCGCACTCCGCTGCAGAGTGAAAATCTCATTCTGGAAACATCCCCCAGGTTGTGGCTAAGCCATGTCTCCCCAATATCCTTTCTTTTAGGAGTGTTAGTTCTGCAAGGTTCGCAGGAGAGCTTCTGTAAAGTTTGGAAGGTAGGAGACGAGGTACTGGCAGAAGTAAAGCTGTGAGGAGGGGACGTGAGTCGTGCTTGGGTAGCTCAGTTGGTAGAGCACTTGCCCGCGAAAGGCAAAGGTCCCGAGTTCAATTCTCAGTCCGGCACACAGTTTCAATCTGCAAGGAAGTTTCAAGCAACAAATTGTTAAGGCGATATACCAACAGTTTACGAAAGTGCATTTTCTGATGATTTTACAGAATTTTCGACATGCGGGATACACTTTTGTTATTGAAGTGAACGCATTATGCGATCGAAATCTTAATGACACATCCCGCCTTCATCTACTCCAAACCCAAACTCTGTCAGAGTTTTCTAACACGAGGTAATTTTGCTTGAAGATGACACACAATGGTTCGTTCGCACGTCAAATACGTAAGCAGCAGTCAGTGCCAAAATCACAAAAATCTGCGGGTGGCTATATGTACAGCTTTGCTTGCTCATCGTCAATTGGCTCGTGAACAACACCGACCATTCCTATCCTGTATCGTTACTGGTGACGAGAAATTGTGTCTTTATTCTAACATAAGAGAAAGAAAGGAAAGGACGAGCGCAAACAAAGCAACCACTCTCCGTGCAAAGTCCTGCACTCATCCACAAAAGATAATGTTGTGCATTTGATGGAACAGCGACGGTGTGGTATACTACAGATTGCTTCCCCAAGGCCTAACCATTACTGCTGTGTAGAACTTCTTGTGTAGAATTTCTCGCTTACCACGACCAATGAACTCCGACTTGACTGTCGGAGAATGCGTGATTTACGTGTGCAAACCGAACCTAAACTCGACCGGCATCGTTTGTCCCTTCAACTACAGTGGTAATCACTGAGTGAAGTGGCGCAGTGATTAGCACGCTGGATTCGCATCTCGGAGGACGACGATTTAAACCTACGGCCCGCCGTCCTTATATTGGTTTTCCGTGATTTCCCTAAATTGCTTCAGACAAATGTCGGGATGGTTCCTTTGAAAGGGCACGGCCGACTTCCTTCCCATCCTTCCCTAATACGATGGGACCGATGACCTCGTTGTTGGTCCACCTACCCCAAATCAACCAACCAACTAGTGGTCGTCAATGCGGCCCGCGGGCCGCATGCGACGCGAATCAAGTGTTTTCAGCCGTATTCTAGCAACTAACAGCAGAATCCAAAAACGTCAAATAACTTTAAGAGCTTCTTAGAAGTGAATTTTTTTTTTTTTGCTCAATAATAACCAAAATTACTTACAGAGACAGTAGTATTTTAAGATGTGCTTAATTTTAATTCACTTCGGTGAGGTAAGTAAAGTAGCACGGCCACTGCTTGATTAATAGAGATGATTGGGGTAATATTATATTGTTAGTCTTATAACGTTGACAACTCACAGGAGTGAGCAACTAACGCTATGGTACAAATGTGTAGGGTACAAATATCAAACAGAAGTAACACCGATTCGTGAATGCGCATTAGAGAGACGGTCATCTTCAAATGTGGTACATGTTTGTAGCAAGTAATATGGGAATGAATTAAGGCCGTTGTAGTAAAAGAAAAATGACGTTCAGAATATTTAATAAGATTTGAGATCGTGTTTAATATTGCATTTATAGTGTACTAATTTATGTAGGTTACCAACATAATAATGTCGATAAGGGAAGGTGTGGTAAAGTAGCTAGTATGAGAAAGGTGACCACTGCGTAGTTTTTGCCCTGGAAAGCGCTGCTGTCTGCCGAGAAATTGTGACACTAGTTCTAACACGAGGACTATTCGGAAAGTAATGTCCTATCGATCGCGAAATGGCAACCATTCTGAAAATAAAATTATTTGTAGTAGTAAGCTACACCTTTCAGCTACTTTTCTACGTAGTCGCCGCACCGACTTAGACGTTTGTCGTAGCTTTGTACCATCTTTCCAGTACACTTGTCGTAGAAGGTAGCCACCTGTGCTTTTCGTCAATTCTCTACGCTCGACTACAGCCTATTGTCTGTGCCATATGTTGTCTTCATAGCCAATGGTTCATTTGAGCAGAGATGAAACTCACGACGAGATAATTACAGGCTGTGTTGTGGGTGACCAAAAACTTTCCATAGAAGACGCTGAGGGAGAACATTCATTGCCCTGGAGAGTGCGGCCGAGAACTGTCATGAAGAACGAAACGCATGACAGTAGTGTTATGTGGGCTGCATGACGTCAGGCGAAATCTTTCACTCGGCGCTCATACTTGGCGGGAGACACTATTTTCGAGGCATCCTTATGTGTTCGATGTGCGCTCAGAGTTCAAAAGAGTCACGTGCCACATTCAACGGGCATACTAGATCCACACATCTGTGCAAAACTTCATTGGATTTTCGCAGTGGTTTCCATTTCGCGAGCTATCGGAACTTACTTTCCGAATAGCTCTCGTATATATCGTCATAGTTGTCAGTGAGAGACAGAGGAAACTTGTTCCCTTACGTTTTAGTAAATACTTTTTTCTGAGTCAACTAATCTAAGTCCTGTATATCATTCTTCATACCTCACTTGTGTGACGAGCAATAATTTTTACAATATCAATGTTTAAACAACGTCCTTTGGCGTACCAATGTAATTACTTGTTACTTATTTCAAATTGATTGTCTCTTCCTCCCCCACCCCCGTGAACCGTCGATCTTGTCGTCGGTGGGGTGGCTTGCGTGCATCAGCGATACAGAGTGGAGAGATATCTGTTGGAAAACCAGACAGACACGTGGCTCCTGAGGAAGGCCAGCAGCCTTTCCAGTAGTTGCAATGACAGCTATGATACATTTCTTTAATCTCCACATCTGCAGAGCTAGTTGGCGTATAAACTTGTACGACTGTGGTGGGTGTTGGCTTCGTGTCTGTGATTGACTGATCTAGCCTTGTAACATCGACCAAATCGATCTTGCTGTGTTGTACTGCAAACGGCTGAAAGCAAGGAGAAACTACAGCCGTAATTCTTCCCAAGAGCATGCAGCTCTACTCTATGGTTAAATTATGATGGATTCTTCTTGGGTGAAATATTCCGGAAGTAAAATAGTCGCCCATTCGTGTGGGGACTACTCAAGAGGACGTCGTTATCAGGAGAAACAAAACTGGCGTTCTATGGATCGGAGACTGGGATGTTTGATCCATTAATTGGGCAGTTAGGTTGGAAAATTTAAAAAGGGAAATGGATTGGTTGGTTAGATATACTGGGAATTAGTGAAATTCGGTGGCAGGAGGAACAGAACTTCTGGTCAAGTGAATACAGGGTTATAAATACAAAATCAGATAGGCGTAATGCAGGAGTTGGTTTAATAATGAATAAGAAAATAGGAATGCGAGTAAGCCACTATGAACAGCACAGTGGACGCATTATTGTGGCCAAGATAGACACGAAACCCACACCCACCACAGTCGTACAAGTTTATATGCCAACTAGCTCCGCAGATGAAAAGATTGAAGAAATGTATGACGACTTAAAAGAAATTGTTCAGATAATTAAGGAAGACGAAAATGTAATAGTGATGGGGGACCGAAACTCGCGAGGAAAAGGAAGAGAAGGAAATATAGTAGGTGAATATGAACAAGGGGAAAGTAATGAATGAGGAAACCGTCTGGTAGAGTTTTGCACAGAGCATAATTCAACCATCGTCAACATTTGGTTTAAAAATCATAAAAGAGGGATGTATACGTGCAAGAGATCTGGAGACACTGGGAGGTTTCAGATGGATACATAATGGTAAGACAGAGACTTAGGAGCCAGATTTTAAATTTTAAGACATTTCCAGGGCCAGATGTGGACTCTGACCACAATCTATTGATTACGAACTACAGATTAAAAACTAAGAAACTGCAAAAAGGTGGAAATTTAAGGAGATGGGACCTGGATAAACTGAAAGATAGGGTTGTAGGCCATCCCCGATGTTATTCAATATGTACACTGAGCAAGCACTAAAGGAAACCAAAGAATAAATAGGAGAAGGAATTAAGGTTCAGGGGGAAGAAATAAAGACTTTGAGATTTGCCCATGACATTGTAATTCTGTCAGAGACAGCAAAAGACTTGGATAAGCAGTGAACGGAGTGGATAGAGTCTTGAAACATGGATATAATATGAACATCAACAAAAGCAAAACAAGAATAATGGAATTTAGTCGAACTAAATCAGCTTAGGGAATTAGACTAGGAAACGAGACATTTAAAGTAGTAGATGAGTTTTGCTATTTTGTCAGTAAAATAACGGTTGATGGTGGAAGTAGAGAGGATATAAAATGTAGACTGGCAATGGCAATGAAAGAGTTAGCGGTTGATAGGGCAAATTCTGTGACACCAAGGGATCACCAGTTTAGTATTGGAGGGAAGTGTGTGGAGTAAAAATCGTAGAGGGAGACCAAGAGATGAGTACAGCAAACAGATTCAGAAGTATGTATGTTGCAGTAGTTACTCAGCGATGAAGAAGTTGGCGAAGGACAGAGCAGCATAGAGAGCTACATCAAAGCTGTTTTCGGACTGGAGACCACAACAACAACAGTCTCTTCTGCGAACCAGTAAGCCGGTCGGGAAAAGTAGCCAATTTTTTCACTACAGTAAGAGTTAGTTATAGCACTGGTCAACACTCATTTTCTTGCCAAGGATATTTGAGTGGCTTTAGGATGGGTTAGTGGTGCCGAGGACGAATATAGCAACCATTTACGCAGTTTGGCTCTAGTTTTTGAGATAATGCATGATTTATTCAAAAAATTAGAAAAAATTGCTAATACTGAACTCGAGCGCTACAAACTACAATGAAAAAAGAAAATAATCTTTATAAATAGCTTCTATGAAAACCTGATACGCATTTGTCCACGTATAAAACATAATTGAAAAGTTTCTCTATAAGTATATCATTTTCCGTCCATGACGAACCGCTTCCTGCACGCTTTCCTTTTATAGGTCTCTTCAGAACAGTCACGTTGCAGATTCCAGCAATAATCTGCCATCATATGCCTGTCCCATCTTCCTTTATATCTTTCCTCTATTCCTTTCATATCTTGATGGAACCGCTCCAAGTGGCTGTGAAGGAAGTGCAATTTTATGCTCATGTTAGCTCCTAAGTTTTGTCCTCGTGGTCTCGCGGGGTCCCGGGTTCGATTCCCGGCGGGGTCACGGATTTTTCCTGCCTCGAGATGACTGGGTGTTGTTGTGTCGTCTTCATCACCCCCATTACGGTCGGAGGAAGGCAACGGCAAACCACCTCCATTAGGACCTTGCCTAGTAAGGCGGTGCGTGTCTCCCCTACGCTCTGTAAAGAAGCATGGGACTTCATTTCCATTTTGAAAGTTAGTGAGCATGTTTTTGACCAGTTCCTCGTAATTGGGAGCTTTATGATTGCCCAAAAAACATTTTACAACAGCGACAAAACTGTTCCAGGCCGATGCTTCAGTGACAGTCATGACACTTGTAAAATTGGTATCGTTGAGGACCATCAAATATTCCTGCCTTAAGTTTTTCACTACTGAGTCCAGGGAACGTATTGCAGATGTATGTGAAGCAATTACCATTTCTGTCTAAAGCTTTGGTGAATTGCTTCATTAGTCCTAACTTAATATGTAATGGTGGAAGAACAATCTTGTCCCTACTAACCAGAGGTTCATTAATGATGTTTGCTTCACCAACAGCCATATGTTCCCTTGGAGGCCATGTTTTCTGCTTCCAATGTTCGTGCTTTGCCCTACTATCCCACATGCAGATAAAACATGGGTGCTTTGTGTATCCACTTTGTTGTCCAAGCAAGAAGTTCACCATTTTCAAATCAACACAAATCAACCACTGGTGCTGCATATACTGAATTTTCTGCAGAACCATCTTGATGTTAGCATATGCTTCACAAAGTTTTGTTGAGTGGGCAATTGGAATAGATGCGTAACGATTGCCATTGTGTAGGAGAACACATTTTAAACTTCTAGTGGAACTGTCTATGAAGAGACGCCAGTCCTCTGGTCTATATTCCGGCAGCCCCAATTCAAGTAAAAGTCCAGGTATATTGCTGCAATACACTATAACCTCTTCTTGGTTGAAGTATGGAAGAAGGTTTTCATCTCTCGTCCGGTAAGCTGTTATTTTAACACTTGGATGAAGACAGTTCTTTTCCTTAAGCCTGGATGCTAAGAGTTCTGATGCTTGCTTTGAAAGATTGAGTTCTCGTATCAAGTCACTGAGCTCCTTCTGGTCGAACTGCTGGGGTTGTGTCTCACGTCCTTCGTATTCCGAACCACTACTTGTACATTCCTCGGCGTGCACATCGTCATCTGATGATGTTAGGGTGGGTAATGTTGTGAAGGTTGGTACAGGAACATCGTTGCTGTGCACCACCGGTCTTCTTGCTGACTCCAAATCGGGATATTCCCACTTTCGTTTTTTGAACCTATTAAAACCTTTCACATTAACAATGCAAAAATAGCAATCATCTGTATGGTTCTTCTGCTCTCGCCATACCATAGGCACTCCGAAGTTTAAGCTTTTCCTTTTTCGTTTTGTCCACTGCCGTAAGCACTCCACACAGCATTTACAAACTTTATGGGGTGCCCACGCCTTGTCTTGATCTCCAAGTTTAATTCCGAAATATGCCAGATACGCTTCCTTCACAAAAGGAGTGATATTCTTCCTGTTCTTTTGAAGAACGTATTCACCACAAATGTAACAGAACTCATCTGGATGGTTCACGCAAAGATGGCATGAAGAACTCATGTTTTCCTAAAACAAAATTGCACAAATACTACATATTATGCAGAACTTTCTTGTATTTGCATGTCAATCACATCCAACAAACATCATTAATTGTTTTGTGTGAAATGAATACTCACCTCTTATTTGCTACGTCACGATGAAAAGGTTCTATCTCCTTGAAGCTGCACTGCACATGTGTGTGACTTTCGACCATCGCCATTTTTCTTCTTTACACTGAACGCTACCTATCGGCTGTTGCGGGGATTACCTCGGCCAACAAATGAATGTCGAGTACCGCCGAATTCAAATCTGCACAACCCTCAATATCTTCAACACACGCACCGCACAACAGGACTGAACACATGCTGACAGTGTGATGTTTGCATGATGTAATCCTCAACCACAAAGATGCACTCCCTGAGCACAATTGTTTAATAAAAATAGTACAATATCACTAATTAAGAAACAGGTAGCAAATACATTACACCATATATGGACCCTGCAGTCGATATTATCCACATGAAACTCTCATTTCCACAAATAACCTATATCTCAAAAACCAGAGCCAATCTGGAAAAAGTACAAATATACTCGGAATGAGTATCATAACAATATCCCATTTTCGTTCAAACTTCCCTGGCAACGAAAAAAAAATTTTATTTTGTAGAGCTGTGTAATCAGAACACTCATAAGACAACGGATAAAACTGAATTCTATCATCCGCTATTCTATCCCTCCGTAACAACTATGAATTAGTTTAACTGCATTACTTAAAACGGTCTCTGTTCTGTTATATTTTGCATAATACAAAAGTTCTATTAAAAAGGATCTGCTGCAGTCGCTTGGTATAGTTTCAGATAGTAGGGTATCAAGACAGTTAGAGAATATGTCCGCAAGTCAGAACAACAAGCACGGAATCTTGTTGCCACGGCACTGGCCACAGTATCAGCTACGATGTAGAAAACTGGTCACTGTTTAAACCTTCATAAAAATGAACGTAGTTTGATTTTTTTTCTTTTTCACTTATAAATATTTGGTGTGATACCTTACGATGCGTAGATTCAAACGTGTAAGTGGTAAGCTTCCATCAATAACAGTGGTTTAGTGAAAACTGCCCCCACCCCTCCTCCCACCGCCCCCTCTAAAATGGTTCAAATGGCTCTGAGCACTATGGGACTCAACTGCTGTGGTCATAAGTCCCCTAGAACTTAGAACTACTTAAACCTAACTAACCTATGGACATCACACACATCCATGCCCGAGGCAGGATTCGAACCTGCGACCGTAGCGGTCGTGCGGTTCCAGACTGTAGTGCCTTTAACCGCTCGGCCACCGCCCCCTCTCTCCAGTTTCCACTCTCCTTCCCATGCGGCCCTAGGTGTTGTCCTATAACATCAATTTCGGCTCTTAAGCAGAAAAATTTGACGACAGCTGTGACAAATTGACAAAAAACACTACACAGCAGTTGTATGGGAAAGACATTCCGCACCCATCTTATTTATTTGACCTTGTGCCCTCAGATTTTCCCCATTTCCGCTCTCTATCGAAAAATGTTGAACTTCCTTTGCAAATGAAAATGCGCTTCAGACGTGGATCGACATGTTCTTCGCCTCAAAACCACGTGATTTCCACAGCCAAGAAATCGGAAAGTTACCCCAGCATTGGCAGAGAACACGTTATTGATGACTGAAGTCTCTGTTATATGCATCTTTGGTGTTTATTAAACTTATGGAAAAACGCTATGAACTTATGCACCAGCCCAATAACATTGCATACATTTCAACCCTACAAAAAAACTTAAGGGTGTGTTAGTAGGAGAGCCTATCGTTCTCAACACCAATTGAAGGAAATACACAATAAAGAAGGCAACGCATTCCAGAGCCCTAGCTGTCGTACAGGCCACTGCTAGTGAATACAAAACGAGCTGCCCATTTTTCACCTGTTACGATGTCCTCCGTCGGTCCTGTCTGATAAGGGCGCCACACTGCATAGCAATACTCTAGCGGAAGACGGACAAGTGTAGTGTAGGCAGTCTCTTTAGTAAACTTATATCTTCTAATAGTTCTGGCAATAAATTTCGTTCTTTGTTAAGCTTTCCTCACAACATTATGTGTATGATAGCTCCAATTTCAGTTGTTCGTAGTTTTAATTCCTAGGTATTTACGTGAATTAGCAGCCTTTAGATTTGTGTGGTATGTAGTGTAAACGAAATTTAAGAGATTCCCCTTAGTACTCATGATGACCTCACACTTTTCTCTGTTCAGGTCCAATTGCCACTTTTCGCACTATGCAGATATTTTGTTTAAATCATTTTGCAATTGGTTTTGATCTTCTAATGATTTCACTGCACGGTAAATGACATCATCGTCTACAAACAACCTAAGATAACTGCTCGGATTGTCTCCTAATCTTTTATATATATTAGGAACAGCAGGCGACTTATAATATTTCCTTGTGAAATTGATGCTATTTATATAGGAACAACTCTACTGAATTCTACAACAAATGCGCTTGGAATGTCTTGAGAGAGTTACAACAGGAAATTACTTTAGTTCTAGATTTAAATTGATCGTTGCCTGAATCCTGTCTGCTTTGTATCGAATTCATCAAAAATCCCAGTAGTTGAAATGGCATGGATATACTAACAAGTTCACAAACTACAACAATTATTTCTTATAGTTCACGGCCTGGAGGAAGTAATTATTATCGTTAATTCCCCATTTAAAAGAGCGTTAAAACACAATCAATTTTCATGGCACTTTTTTGTCTCTTTCTTTTCTCTTCCCAAAAACCTCTCATATATTCACTGCGCTTCATCTTCCTCTCTTTTGTCCACTTCTTTCCTGGCTTCTTGTCTTTTGGTGTTTCCTCGAATTTCTGTTTCCTGATTTTTTTTCTGTTTGTTATTTCTTCAGTGGAGATATTTAATTCCTTGAGGTCTTCCATTCCTTTGCCCAGTTACTTTTCACCGTATTACTCATCACTATGTTAAAAATCTTCTTGATCAGCCTATTTTCTTTCGTTCATCCTATATATACGCCCTTCTTTTTCTGATGTTGTCTGTAACTGTCTCTGTCTGTTTGTACAGTTCTTTTGTCGGTCTTTTTGTCAAATCCCCTGTCTCTGAACTTTCTCAGAATTTTCCACTCTTACTTTTCCATTTCCTTGATTTTCGTTCTTCCCCGGATTACTGTCGTTTCTGAGGCATACAAGGATTCTGGTAAGACTACTACTTTGTAATGTCTTAATTTGGCATTAACGGAAATACTTCTTTTGTTGTAATGTTTCCATATAAGTCTGTAAGCTTTTTGCAGCTTTGCAACACTTTCTTGATTGGCTGTCGAGTTTAGTCCTGTTTTCTGCATAATCTCTCCCAGGTACTTGAAACTTTCTACTTGTGCTATCTTTCCATACCTTTTTACCAATGGATTTCTGTCTGTGGATTTTGTGTCCATGTACTGCGTTTTTTCATACGAAATTTGTAGTCCTGTTCCAGCTGCGATTTCATATAGTGTCTCTAGGGCTTCTTTCGCTTCTTTTCTGTTATTTGTTATGATGGCTATATCATTGGCAGAGGCCAGACATTTTATTTTGATGGTTCTATTTTTGTGCCTCCCCATCTTTACCCCATTGACTCCTTTGTCCCATGTCCTGATTATTTTCTCTAAAACTGCTTTAAATAAAGTGGGTGACAGGCCATCTCCCTGTCTCTCTCCTGTCTTGAGTTCGAACGGTTCCGAGATCTCTCCCCCCATGAACTTCACTTTGAATTTTGAATTTGTTAATGTTTCCTGGATTAGTTTTCTGGTCTTGTTGTCTACCTTCACTTCTTCCAATGTATTGAAAAGTGTTTGTCTATGGAGTCGTAGGCCTTCTTGAAATCAACAAATGTTATTGTGATGTTTCTGGACTTTCTCGTTGTTAATATTGTTCTCAGACACCAGAAGCGGCAGTAATAATATAGGTACTTGGCACTTGAATATTATTATGTTTCCGGTAAATCTGTCTGTCTTCCACTTATCTTAACTCTATTTTCGTTTTATGGTCAACTAGTAGGAAATAATTTACGTTTACCTATTTTATAGGATCTGCTGCTCATGAAAGGAAAAGGAATCGAAATATCGGCATTGGAAGCGATATGCCGGCCGCGGTGGCCGTGCGGTTCTAGGCGCTGCAGTCCGGAACCGCGGGACTACTACGGTCGCAGGTTCGAATCCTGCCTCGGGCATGGATGTGTGTGATGTCCTTAGTTTACTTAGGTTTAAGTAGTTCTTAGTTCTAGGGGACTGATGACCTAAGATGTAAAGTCCCATAGTGCTCAGAGCCATTTGAACCATTTTGAACCAAGCCATTTGAAGCGATGACGATCATAACAAGAGTGACGTGTCACGATCAACATCCAATGGTGACACTGAACAATAATCAAAAATACCTCTAACTGTAGCAGTCTCGGTTCCTAATTCTCAGCCAACATTCCAACTAGCTTGTATGTCCAAAGGCGTTTCGGAAGTTGCAATAAAAAGTGACTGCAATGAAAACCATCTGGGTCGTTATATTGGGCTGATTACTCAGATGTCAGTGGAAAAGAAGAAGGAGCTTTTACTAAATCCTTGAATCACTTCAAGGAATCACAATTTTGAAAGTGATGCAAGCCATTTCTAAAAAAATTTTAATTGTACTTGATTACATCAATATGCAATGTTGCTAGTATATTCGACTGTGTTTTGTTCCCTCCTGTCACTGACACTGTTGGAGGCATTTTTGGATCATTTATCATTAGGGTATCCACAAAATTCAAGAATGTGCATGAAGGTAGTCGTAAGCATGTCAAAACCCAGCTTCACTTGACAGCGTTAGCTGCAGCAAAAACTTCTCTTGAACATACATCTGTGGACGTGCAACTGCATAAAGTGATCGATGAAAACAGCCAAATATTGTCATGGATTCTCTCTTGTATACTTTTTTTGCTCTATATGCCTCTTAGGGACAAACAGACACATGAAGGTGTTTTATTAGATTTATTGAATTTGAAAACGGATTCTGGCGACGACAAGTTAAGGACTCATCTGGAAAAGTGGCGTCGTCATACTGTTTACACATCACCATCATCAAAAAGAATTCATAATTCGATGTTATTAGGGAGAATATAGCCACTATGATGTAAGCAAAGTGAAAATCCGGGAAGAATTTGTAGATTTTGTAGAACGAAAGTCACAGAATGTCTCATCAATCGCCGAAGCATTGACAGTTTGTAGATCAGTACTAGTCTGCCAGCAGAAGCTTGTGTAGTATTTGGCTTCAACGGCTGTTCTACGAGCGCATGCAGAGAGTGGTGTACAAGCCATTTTAGCAAAAAAATATTATCGAATCTAGTATATTCATTGCTAAAATCACAAACTCAACCTTGTGGTGGATGATGCAAATGCAGTGCCGGAAATTAGAAATACTGTTGCCACTGTAAAAGACAATATCAACTTTTTTAGAGAATCGACTACACGCTGGAAAAATGCTTCCAATTCATCCCGAATGTGTGAGACGAGACGGTCTGAAAAATATAAATCCATTAGACTATATACTCAACATTTACCATAGGTTGCGAGAATTCTGTCTACGGAGGGAAATTATGCGACGAGAAAACCTGCGTATATTAAAATATTAAAAAACTGGAAACCCGCCTCGATTGCGGAAAAAGCACCTAGTGTTAACCTAGGTTTCGGAGTAGATAATTACACCTTTTTCAGAACAATAAAACCCACAAGTGCCTAAAAAGACCTTTATCAATGATTAAAAGAACACCATAGCTATACATTTATAAACGAAAAAAAAGGAAAACACAAACAGTACATCTGTACAAAGTCAAAACCACTACTTAACTTAATGCTGTACGCTCCACCTCACACCCGCCTGTGTACGATGGGCCATGACCCGCCATAAACTGCAGCTCGGTTATTGGGTTCCTGCATACCAAAGTGCACAGCTTTTATTAATAATAATGAGCGTATGGCATTGGTGGCCGGGAGACCCCTCGCGGAGCGGTTCGGCTGCCGCTTCACAAGTTCTTTAACGCCACTACTTGCGAGTGAATGAGGATGAAATGATGATGAAACACACACAACACCCAGTCATCTCGATGCAGAGAAAAATCCCTGACCCCGCCGGGAATCGGACCCGGTACCCCGTGCGCGGGAAGCGAGAACGCTACCGCAAGACCACAAGCCGCGGACACAGCTTTTATTAATTCACGACAGAATAGGTTAAAACATAACTTGAAAGAAGTGCTTTAGGGTGAGCGAGCAAACTTGATGGTAGAAGAATAGTACCAAAAAGTCCGTTAAGTCTCGCGAAGTAGTTATGAGCACATCAGTCAATAGTCCATATAGCAATCTGTAATCCAGTCCAGTAGAGAACAGGTTCGAGTAGGACGTCCAGAGGATGAAGCCAACAATCTCGGACACTGCTTTTAAGGGCATTCTGGTCCCTAGCTGACGGGCCAGGTGATTCGCCGAGAGCGCTGCGTGTTCTGAGTACGGGTGACAAAATCGGGCCGGCCTGGGTGGACGAGCGATTCTAGGCGCTACAGTCTGGAACCGCGCGACCGTTACGGTCGCAGGTTCGAATCCTGCCTCGGGCATGGATGTGTGCGGTGTCCTTAGGTTAGTTAGGTTTAAGTAGTTCTAAGTTCTAGGGGACTGATGACCTCAGAAGTTAAGTCCCACAGTGCTCAGCCATATGAACCATTTTTTGAACAAAATCGGACGTGTATGTGGCATTCATCTGAAATCGGAAAGCGGACATGTGTGGTGGGCTCTTTGTGATGCCTGACAAATTTACGAAATCACTGTTAAGGATTTGATCACAGCTAAATATTTGTGACAAGCAAGACCATAAAACCGATTTCTGCTCGTTTCATATACTGCTATTTACGCTGCGCTCTTAAGTTCCTACCAAACGACATCCTCGAAAATCGCGACATACTCCAAATAAACAGCAAATTATTAGCGAGAAGTAAGATTATAAACATGGTTGCCCCTCGTTTTACTCTCATCAGTTTAAGCTGTACTCTTAGGGTACTGCCTAACCACACTACCAGAAATCGCGACATATTCGAAAACACACAGCCAAATACAAACATCAAAAAAAGTTTTGCATCACCTCGATTCCGAGAGTTCCGGAACCTGTACAGAAAATTTGAATATAGATCAACATAAACATCATTTCCGCTCTTTTTACTGCTCATGAAAACCACACATTGCATGTTGTACCACCACAGAGCGGGACTTTCAGAGGTGGTGGTCCAGATTGCTGTACACACTGGTACCTCTAATACGTCCTCTTGCAGTGATGCATGCGTGTATTCGTGCGGCATACTATCCACAAGTTCATCAAGGCGCTTTTGGTCCAGAGTGTCCCACTCCTCAACGGTTAATCGGCGTAGATCCCTCAGAGTGGTTAGTGGGTCACGTCGTCCATAGACAGCCCTTTTCAATCCATCCCAGGCATGTTCAATAGGGTTCATGTCTGGAGAACATGCTGGCCACTCTAGTCGAGCGATGTCGTTATCCTGAAGGAAGTCATTCACAAGATGTACACGATGGCGGCGTAAATTGTCGTCCATGAATACGAATGCCTCGCCAATATGCTGCCGATATGGTTGCACTATCGGTCGGAGGATGGCATTCACGTATCGTACAGCCGTTACGGCGCCTTCCATGTTCACCAGAGGCGAATGTCGGCCGAACATAACATCAACCCAAAACAGCAGGAAGCCTCCACCTTCCTGCACTCGCTGGACAGTGTGTCTAAGGCGTTCAGCCTGACCGGGTTGCCTCCAAACACGTCTCCGACGATTGTCTAGTTGAAAGCATACGCGACACTCATCGATGAAGAGAACGTGGTGCCAATCCTGAGCGGTCCATTGCCCATGTTGTTCGGCCTATCTGTACCGCGCTGCTTGGTGTAGTGGTTGCAAATATGGACCTCGCCAGGGGCGTCGGGAGTGAAGTTGCGCATCATGCAGCCTACTGCGCACAGTTTGAGGCGTAACACGACGTCCTGTGGCTGCACGAAAAGCATTATTCAACATGGTGGCTTTGTTGTCAGGGTTACTCCGAGCCATAAACTGTGGGCAGCGGTCATCCACTGCAGTAGTTGCCCTTGAGGGGGGGGGGGGGGGGGCTGTGCGAGGCATGTCGTCAACAATTCCTCTCTCTCTGTATCTCTTCCGTAACCGAACAACATCGCTTTGGTTCACTCCGAGACGCTTGGACAACACTTCCCTTGTTAAGAGCTCTTCCTGGCACTAAGCAACAACGCGGATGCGATCGAACTGCGGTATTGACCGTCTAGGCATGGTTGAATTACAGACAACACGAGCCGTGTACCTCCTTCCTGGAAGAATGACTGGAACTGATCGGCTGTCGGAACCCCTCCGTCTAATAGGCGCTGGTCATGCGTTGTTGTTTACATCTTTGGGCGGGTTTGGTGACATCTCCGAACAGTCAAGGGGACTGTGTCTGTGATACAATATCCACAGTCAACATCTCTCTCCAGGAGTTATGGGAACCAGGGTGATGCAAAACTTTGATGTGTGTATATGTGACAAGAAAGAATATGTACATCGTTGCTGCTCATTTTACTTAAGAAAAGTTTAAGCTACACTCTTAGATTCCTGCCGATGCATACCCTCGTAAATCGCGATATACGGTTTCGGAAAAAAAGGTCAAACATTTGGGACAATAAGGAATATAAATGCCACTGTTAATTGTTTCGGTCGCAGCAACTTCATCTTTCGTTTTTTAGACAAAGTGAAGTCACAAACTGGAAGGAACTCATAACTTAGAGAGCACACACTTTTACATCGAGTACTGCAAAACATACTTTTGTTATGAAAATAAGAAACTCCCAGAATGGGTTACAAACGTGAAGAAAGAAGAAAAATCATTTTTTCCGTTTTCCGTCGTCCTTAATAGCTTCAAAATTCGTGGAGTTATGTTCCGTCTTTGCAACTATCCGCAGGGACTGATGATCTAGTAGTTTTGTCCCTTTAATCATCCATCCAACCGTCCATACTACATTTTCTTAAAAGTTTTACAAATGATGTGTTATTAACTGGATTGAGTAAGGAGGGTTGCTAGGGTAGCCCATGCAGTTGTGCAAAGCCATTGTGCCAGAGAGGTGTGGTGGTTAGCACACCTACCTAGTGGGCAAGGGACGTGTGTTCGAATCCTGGCCGTGGTACAAATTTCCTTCCGTTACTTCAGTCTCCCTATATACGGCAGAGATGTTGGAGACTTGAAAAGGAGTCTGGAACCATATAGTTTCCTTTGCTTTTGAAGATTTGTTGAACAGAATGGACAGTGTCTCAGGAAGAGATTATAAGACGAACAGCCACAAAAGAAAACTGGAATAATTGTGTGTTGGCGGTTAAAATCAGGTGATGATGAGGAAACTAACTTAGGAAATGAGACGCTTTTTGCTATTCGGATGGAATAGTCACTGACGATGGCAGAAGTATCGAGGTTAGAAAATGCAGACTGACAACAGCATAAAAATGTGCATGTTGTGGAGAAACGTGTTAGGATTCATTATAAACGTGATTATTATGAAGCCTCTTCTGAAAGTATTTGTCCGGAGAGTAGCTTTGCATGAAAATCAAACGTGGGCGATAAAAACTACAGACAAGAAGTGAACAGAAGCTTTTGAAATTTGATGCTACAGAAGAATGCAGAAGACAAAAACGAGTAGATTGGATAATTAATGGAGGTATAACTTCGAAATGGGGAGAAAACAACTATTTGTTGCGGCAAGGTCTTTTCACGAAATTTCAAGCACAACTTTCTCCTCCGAATATGATAATATTTTGTTGATTCCAACCTCCAGAGGGAATGTTAATCGGTCGAGTAGTAGGTTGAAAGTGCTTATTTGAACCGTCTGCCAAGCACTTACGTGGGAATTGCAGAGTATTCATGTAGACGACAGTGTAGGTGACGACTTCACTAAAGGAACAGATAGGCTGGTAGGTCACACCGTAAAGCAGCAAGGAATAGTTAGTTGGGTAGTGAAGGGGAGTACAGAAACGAGGAAGGGGGTGGGACAGTGCTTTAATACAAAAAACAGATAGGAATGGATAAATGTGTAGTAGTGACGCAGATATGAAAAGCACAAGGCAGGCTGTCGTGGTGAGCTACATCAAATCAGTCTCAAACTTACGTACTCAGATACAGTAGAAAGAGAAAAACGGCATACAAATTTCGAAAAGTGAGGACATAAAGAAAGTAAGATGAATTGGAGGCTTACCTGTCAGTGAAATGCGCGAAGTCAGAGACAAGGATTTTATTGATGAGTCCGACATCTTTCACCATGAGGCAAGGCGTCATCATAAGGTAGAATCCTCCGAAAGGCACGTCGCCGAGCTCCTGGTATATCCTCTGGATACATGTGGGCAGCGACTCCCGGGCAAAGAGGGCGCGACGAGCACTTCCGAAGAGGAGTTCACTTTTCACGCACGGAACGCCGAGTCTCTTCCAGTAGTTATTCACAGACGACAAGTACACGTACAACAGAGCAATAATTACTGTTAAAATCAAGAGCGTTGTCCACAAACTGTCTGACCACAACATCTTTACGAGTTTTACAATAGACGACGAACTGTAGCACGCAAGACGTCGCAACTCTTAGATCTGATGTGCACTTGCCCTCTCGCCAGTTACTTGACAGTAGAGGTACCGCTGCTGCATAAGCAACCCACTACATGGCAGCTGAGAGGTCACAGCTTTCTTGGTGTATCACAGATGCGGTCGGAGTACCAGTCTGTGTTGTCACCGATGCCCCAGAGAAGCCGTGCGGCCGCCAGCACGTGGCGTGTGTATCGTCGATGCTGGTGGGCTCCGCCATAGCAGACGGTATCTAGCCCTGCACCGCGTGTGCACTGCGCACCTCCTGGGCGGACACTGGCGCCTCTCGCTGCTAACTCGCAGATAACGACACATCATGTAATCCGACCTTGCTCTTACGCAACAGCTGTCTGGTCTCCTGACAGGCAGGGCTGTTATTGTAGGCTTTACCCGACGACTGAAGCCTCTTTATTTCTGCATAACTGCTGCAACCTACATCCACTTGAACCAGCGTACCGAATTAAAGACTCGGTGTCTCTCTACAGTTTTTTACCCTCACCCTAGACCTCCCCCCCCCCCCCCGCCCCCTCGTTTTCCTCCAGTAGAAACTGACGCATCTGCTATGTCTCAGAATTTGACCTATCAACCAATCCCTTCTTTTATTCAAACTGAGCCATAACGATCCTTTCTCTCTATTTCATTTAATACTTCTTATTTAGTTTTATTTATCTATTTATTTGCATATCAACAATTTTAACCGCAGTATGAGTACGTCAAGAAATATTTTACAGAAAATACAATAGCATATAAATGGAGAGAAAAATACAGTCGTATAAAGAAAAATATAGAAATATGTAAGACAAAACAAACGCTACAACAAAGTGAAAGCTTCATAAGTTAGGGAAAACCACTGTCAATTTGCCTCTTATAACTATATAACACTGGGTGAAAGTGGATATAACTTCTTGTGGGTATGAAAAATTGCTGTCGTTCTGTCTTAGGGCTATATTTTCGGACCTTATGCTGGAAGAGCCGTTCCTTTCTTTATTTATGTAAGCCCCCGGACAGTCTTTAAGAGAGTCTTTAAGCTTCTGATGCCTATTGTAGCTCTACAGAGACTACGACGTGACCCACCCTGAGATGGTAACAAAATCGTTCAAATATCTCTAAGCAGTATGGGGCCTAACATCTGAGGTCATCAGTCCCCTAGACTTAGAACTACGTACACCTAACTAACCTGGGGACATCAGACACATCCATGCCCGAGGCAGGATTCGAACCTGCGAGCGTAGCAGCCGCGTGGTTCCGGACTGAAGCAGATAGTAACATCTCAGTGACGACCGTGACAGGACGGAAATTGTGGGCACTAATGAAGCTATAAAAGAAAGTCATTGACAAAAACCAAGACGTACAAGTCGAGAAGATACGTCCCAAAGAAAGGAGACATCCGGAAGAAAGAAGACGCAAGTAAGAAGACGAAGTGAAAGCTGTTAACGAATGCTCAAGAAAAGAAGAAGAAGCCTCTGGGGGGGGGGGGGGGGGCAGAGAGGGTTTCTTTGTACAGGTGTGGCCTTTCCGAGTCGAAGGACCGCGCGATCGGCAACAACGAGCAGTCGCCCACACCACGAGGTGATGCCGCAGCGGCTTGCAGCTGACACAGAGCTACTCGCAGCCAACGTAGTATTGCGAGATAACCGAAGCACATCGTCGCCCAGAATCGGTACTGATCAACAGCCTCGCAGTGACTCATCCCAGCGTAGATAACGAATAAATGTGGTGAATGTTCTTTAAAAGGCGTGGGTGATCGTGGTGACACTGTTTCACGGGTTACTAAGAGCAAACTCAATCGATGCGGTTTATATGCATTAACTGGTTCAAATGTCTCTGAGCACAATGGGACTTATGAAGTCATCAGTCCCCTAGAACTTAGAACTACGCAAACCTAACTAAACTAAGGACATCACACACATCCATGCCCGAGGCAGGATCTGAACCTGCGACCGTAGCGATACATTAACTGGTACAAGCAACTGTTATGCTATTATAAAGAATTAATTGTTAGATGGATCCTAAATTTAATACAAGATTTACTCAACATAATAATTTACCGTGGAAGCTCTGTCATCACTGCCAGACTGTTACCGTATGGTGAAGGAGATAAAACGAAATGTTAGTGGCCAGTGAGAGAGAAATTAATGATAAAATAAACGTAACTAATAATAAAATAGATAATGGTGGGAATTTAAGGAGATAGGACCTGGATAAACTGAAAGAACTATAGGTTGTACAGAGTTTCAGGGAGATCATAAGGGAACAATTGACAGGAATGGGGGAAAGAAATACAGTAGAAGAAGAATGGGTAGCTTTGAGGAATGAAATAGTGAAGGTAGCAGAGGATCAAATAGGTAAAAAGACGTGGGCTAGTAGAAATCCTTGGGTAACAGAAGAAATGTTGAATTTAATTGATGAAAGGAGAAAATATAAAAATCAGCAAGTGAAGCAGGCAAAAAGGAATACAAATGTCTCAAAAATGAGATCGACAGGAAGTGCAAAATGGCTAAGCAGGGATGGCTAGAGGATAAATGTATAGATATAGAGGCTTATCTCATGAGGGGTAAGATAGCTACTGCCTACAGGAAAATTAAAGAGTCCTTTGGAGAAAAGAGAACCACTTGCATGAATATCAAGAGCTCAGATGGAAACCCAGTTCTAAGCAAAGAAGGGAAAGCAGAAAGGTGGAAGGAGTATATAGAGGGTCTATACAGGGGCGATTTTCTTGAGGACAATATTATGGAAATGGAAGAGGAGGTAGATGAAGATGAAATGGGAGATATGATAATGCGTGAAGAGTTTGACAGAGCACTGAAAGACCTAAGCCGAAACAAGGCCCTGGGAGTAGACTACATTCCATTAGAACTACTGACAGCCTTGGGAGAGCCAGTCCTGACAAAACTCTACCATCTGGTGAGCAAGATGTATGAGACAGGCGAAATTCCCTCAGACTTCAAGAAGAATATAATAATTACAGTCCCAAAGAAAGCAGGTGTTGACAGATGTGAATACCGAACTATCAGTTTAATAAGTCTCAGCTGCAAAATACTAACGCGAATTCTTTACAGACGAATGGAAAAACTGGTAGAAGCCAACCTCGGGGAAGATCAGTTTGGATTCCGTAGAAATGTTGGAACACGTGACGCAATACTGACCCTACGACTTATCTTAGAAGAAAGATTAAGGAAAGGCAAACCTACGTTTCTAGCATTTGTAGACTTAGAGAAAGCTTTTGACAATGTTGACTGGAATACTCTCTTTCAAGTTCTAAAGGTGGCAGGGGTAAAATACAGGGAGCGGAGGGCTATTTACAATTTGTACAGAAAGCAGATGGCAGTTATAAGAGTCGAGGGACATGAAAGGGAAGCAGTGGTTGGGAAGTGAGTGAGACAGAGTTGTAGCCTGTTTTCTGTGCGAGCCCTGATTTCTCTTATTTTATTGTGATGATCATTTCTCCCTATGTAGATGGGTGCCAACAGAATGTTTTCGCAATCGGAGAAAACTGGTGATTGAAATTTCATGAGAAGATCCAGTTGCAACGAAAACCGCCTTTGTTTTAATGATTGCCACTCCAATTCACGTATCATGTCTGTGACCCTATCTCCCCTATTTCGCGATATTACAAAACGAGCTGCCCTTCTTTGTACTTTTTCGATATTATCCGTCAGTCCCACCTGATGCGGATCCCACACCGCACAGCAATACTCCAGAATAGGGCGGACAAGCGTGATGTAAGCAGTCTCTTTAGTAGACCTGTTGCACCTTCTAAGTGTTCTGCCAATGAATTGCAGTCTTTGGTTTGCTCTACCCACAATATTATCTATGTGATCGTTCCAATTTAGGTTATTTGTAATTGTAATCCCTAAGTATTTAGTTGAATTTACAGCCTTCAGATTTGTCTGACTTATCGCGTAATCGAAATTTAGCTGATTTCTTTTGGTATTACTACCTGTAACCTAAGTCATAGCCGATAGTTCCCCACATTCTAACGCCATGAGTAACACCGCCGTGGCGCTCCAAAGTATTGGAAGAATAAGACCTATGTCCAGGTCCCTTCCATACTCGCCGATGATGGTCATTCAGGGCAGTGCTGAGCGCAATGCGATGCCATTCGTAATTGATCCGTGCTTACCGGTCACTGTACCACACCAAACGCATCCGTTTGTGTTGTTGTGTGAACGGCAGTCTGTCCGTGGCACGGCAATTCCGTGGGACGGCTGCTGCTAGTTTCTGACCAACGTTGTGGGATGGGACAGAATGTTGCAGGTAGCCCATTACTTATTCTCGCATGCCATGCGGTTATGTGAAGGAGTTACGATATGCTTTGTGCACAATACAGAGGTCGTCCGTTCTGATGGTCAGATGTGGTCGATGACGACGTGTCTGCCTGTCCTTACGTTCCCATGCTGTTCAACATTGGCCCACTGTTACATCCGAATGCCCCACACA
Source organism: Schistocerca americana (assembly GCF_021461395.2). Lineage (NCBI taxonomy): Eukaryota > Metazoa > Arthropoda > Insecta > Orthoptera > Acrididae > Schistocerca > Schistocerca americana. The sequence continues at coordinate 317,595,548 of NC_060121.1, read as the reverse complement.
TCGGGATACTGCACAATTCGACCAGCCAGCCAAATGGAGACCCATAATAACATCACTTGCAAACCTTGTCAGGTATTGATAATGTTGTCTCACACGAAGGCACAGTATCTCCATGTATCTACATTCACAGGCCTGGTAATAACACTAAACACGTACCACCAGTGCTCTCTGGTGGCTGCTGTACCTGTTACAGAGAACGGCAACCCTAAAACTTTGAGCTTCGTCGATGACTTTGTAATTCTGTCAGAGACAGCAAAGGACTTGGAAGAGCAGTTGAACGCAATGGACATTGTCTTGAAAGGAGGGTGTAATACGAACATCAACAAAATCAAAATAAGGATAATGGAATGTAGTCGAATTAAGTCGGGTGATGCTGCGGGAATTAGATTAGGAAATAAGACACTTAAAGTAGTAAAGGAGTTTTGCTATTTGGGGAGCAAAATAACTGATGACTGTCGAAGTAGAGAGGATATAAAATGTAGACTGGCAATGGCAAGGAAAGCGTTTCTGAAGAAGAGAAATTTGTTAACATCGAGTAAAGATTTAAGTGCCAGGAAGTCGTTTCTGAAAGTATTTGTATGGAGTGTAGCCATGTATTGAAGTGAAACATGGGCGATAAATAGTTTAGACAAGAAGAGAATAGAAGCTTTCGAAATGTGGTGCTACAGAAGAATGCTGAAGATTAGATGGGTTGATCACATAACTAATGAGGAGGTATTGAATAGAATTGGGGAGAAGAGGAGCTTGTGGCCAACTTGACTAGAAGAAGGGACCTGTTGGTAGGACATGTTCTGAGGCATCAAGGGATCACCAATTTAGTACTGGAGGGCAGCGTGGAGGGTAAAAATCGTAGAGGGAAAGCAAGAGATGAATGCACTAAGCAGATTCAGAAGGATGTGGGCTGCCGTAGGTACTGGGAGATGAAGAGGCTTGCACAGGATAGAGTAGCATGGAAAGCTGCATCAAACCAGTCTCAGGACTGAAGACGACAACAACAACAACATGGTTTGCAAGAAGTAAACAATCGTTTAGCCACAGGCCTTAAAGAGGTGAACGCTATATTAACCAATAGTTGCAATGAAATACGTTCAAAGATGGTACTAGTTAATAATGAGGTAACTCAGGTCAATGAAAAGTCGGAGACTCATATTACAGAATCAAGATTTGAAACGGAGGCGGTTAAGAACTGGATCGAAACTTTAAAGGGACAATTTTCAGAAAGAATAAAAGAGAACACAACTAGGTTGGACGAACACACTCAAGAATCCCGCAACAGTAAAGAGCAAATCTAAAAAGATAGATAAATAGTCTGTGGAACTATACACTTTGAAATTAAAGTCCCATGAAGAAGCAAACGAAAGATTTAATAAAGGTCAACAGTTTACTGAGGATCAGATAAAAAAATTGCCGGAGAAAATCATGGTATCTTGGGGTAATTATGAAGCTGTTAATGGGAAAAGGCAAGAGGAAAAATTCAAGGAAGTAGAAGATGCGGTAGAACAGTTGCAGGGTAAAGTATAAAACATCAGAATTCAACGGGAAAGTTCCAGAACAGGTGCAAGCGCGTCCGAGTACAATTCAAAAATGATATTCGATCATCAGCACACGGATAGGGTGACAGAGTAGGCACTGGAGGTTCCGAGGACAATAAAGAAAGTTCTGAGGTATTCCGCCCTAAATCCCGAGAGTATACTAAACTTCCTAGTCCCTTATACGTAAGCTTGAGTGGGTCTAAATGTGGTGAACAGTACCGAGGAATGATAAATAGTGATAAGGAAGCTACAAGCGTAACACGACAATGGCTAGAGGAAAGTCGGTTTGAAAGTAGGAATGATATGACGAAGCGATTCCAAACATTCAAGCCGGGTATTGGAATACACATTTGAATCAGCTTTCCCGACCTGATGGGTTATTTGATGGGTGAAGCCTCCGAATGGGCAGTTTTAAATAGAACAGAATTTACTAGTTGGCTTGAGGTCTGTAGGCTAAACGTTGGTCTACAGTAGAACACCAAAATCTATTTAGAGAACTGACAGACCTGTCCCTAAGGACGAAAATGGGGAGCTTATCGTAAGTATTTTGAGTGGCATATAAATAAGATAAAACTATTAGACAAACAGATAAAAGATAAATGGTGGGAGTATTGATTAATTGCCTGCCAATTCAACGAAGAGAAAAGATGGTTGGAAAGGATGTAGGCATGATAAACGAAATTTTAACACATCTAGAACAATAATATGGTTTAGAGAAAGAGGAAGAAGATGAATGTCTCGCAGGAATAAATATGGATTACAGGAGAACTGAGGAAATGGGAAAAGGGATTCAAAGGTAGTAAATAGTCAACACAGCGAGAAAAAAAGGGCAAATTCAGCGAAAACCAAACAAGAATGTTTTTAACAATGACTTGCAGTATCGCTGGAATTCAAACAAACAACAGTGTTCAGTGAGGGTGTAATATCTGAACAGGCAGAAAACGACGAAGGTCCCACAGGAGGGACCAATTTGCTGGTCAACAGTAAACAGTTCTCGGCCCAAAAAATTATGAACACAGACCTTAGGATAGGAACAAGAGTTACGGTAAGAGTTATTGGAAGAAAGGGAAATGGACACAGGAAGTGAGACTATCAAACCTATAATAACTGGGTACGTGGGGAGGAAAGTTGTGGAAATAGTCCTGGACTCAGGCAGTGATATATCTGTGTTGAACAAGGAATTACTGATCAAGGAAGACGCCAGGGCAAGTACTCATCAGGCTCACTCAGTAAAAGTGGCACATATTATAGATGTTATAGGATCACGGGCGTAAGAGGAAAACCTATGAAGGAAGAAGTTTTGTTAACCTTTTCAACAGATAATTTGACGTGTATCATAAATTTCAATTATTCCACATCTAAACGTTTCAATGCTGTTGGGACTAGACTGTCTCTAGAAGTACCAGGACTTATTAGATTTTGCTAGAAAAAAGTTAGTGCTGTCTACTATGAATTCGATATTTGATATTCTCTTTCTAGGAACTAAGCAGACTGAACAAATAGAAAACCGAGTAATGATATTCACACGTTCGAGAAAGGTAGAACCTTCAGAAAAGAGCAACATTCAACATAACCAAGAGTTAGAGGATAGTGAAATAGATAAAATCTGGTACTGTATAAGGGTACGAGAGTGAATTAAAAATAAAGCAAGATAAACCGTCCTTTGTTGAGTCTTATGCGATATCATTCTCACTAAGGGGACCTGCCAACTAGGAGATTTGTAGAATGGTGCATCAAGGTGTGACTGAACGGTCATCTAGTCCACACGACAATCCCTTGTCTAACGAAGAAGTTCGAGCCGGCCGCAGTAGAAGATCGGTTCTAGGCGCTTCAGTCTGGAACCGCGCGACCGCTACGGTCACAAGTTCGAATCCTGCCTCGGGCATTGATGTGTGTGATGTCCTTAGATTAGTTATGTTTAAGTAGTTCTAAGTTCTAGAGGACCGATGATCTCAGATGTTAAGTCCCATAGTGCTCAGAGCTATTTGAAGAAGTTCGCATAGTTCTAGATGCCTGCACTCTTTATCAATATACTGAAACGGAAAGAGATAGACCAATTCCAATCGAAGAAATACTAGTCAGATTAGATGGAGTACGATATAGGGTGGTCCCGAATTCATGGTACAAACGTTAATGGTAGGTACAGGACATTGTAACAAGGATTTATTGTATAGGAATGTATAGTCGCAGGTGACGCGGTGAGGCGTAAACAGGGGAAAGAGAAATGGAGTGATCGGTTGGTGTCACTGCCGGTAGAGGGCAGTAGATGAACATGATGTATCGCAGTAGGGACAAGCGCCATTCACAATTGTGCTGCCGTAGACGATGGGTGACTTTACGTATGCAGAAAAAGCAGACATGCATTACATGTACGGCCGTGCAAATGGTAACGCCAGAGCTGCGTTACGAATGTATCGCGCGGAGTATCCTAATCGACGAATGCCGGATCATAGAACTTTTCAACGGTTACATCGTCAACTTTGTGAAACAGGTACGTTCGACGTCAACAGACATGACGCTGGTCGATTAAGAGCTGTACGCACTCCAAGACTGGAAGAACGCATCTTGAACATAGTGGCTGATAGACCCGAGTCAAGCACAAGAACTGTTGCGCGTGACGTACATGTGAGTCATCAGACTGTATGCAGAGTGTTAAATGAAAATCGCTTACACCCCTTCCATTTTCAAAAAGTACAAGCATTGAATCCGGCAGATTATCCTCTCCGCGTGAACTTCTGCCAGTGGTTGTTGCAGCAATGTGCGTTGCAGCCGGATTTCGTAGGTCATGTGCTATTTACAGATGAAGCGACATTTTCACGCGAGGGTGTCTTTAATGCGCACAATTCCCATGTGTGGGCAACAGATAATCCACATGCAACGCGTCCACATGCGTATCAACAACGTTTCGGTATTAATGTGTGGGCTGGTATTGCGAACGACTTTTTGATTGGGCCATACTTACTACCCACGCGACTCTGTGGCGAAAGCTATCTTATTTTTCTGCAAGAAGTGTTACCAGAACTGCTGCAAGATGTTCCGCTCGCCATTCGTAACCGCATGTGGTTTCAGCACGATGGAGCGCCAGCACACTTCAGCACTGCTGTACGGAATTACCTGAATGCCACGTTTGGTGCTAGATGGATTGGGCGTGGTGGACCAGTCCCTTGGCCACCCCGATCTCCTGATTTCTCTTGCCTCGATTACTTTTTATGGGGACATCTTAAGAGTCTTGTTTATGAGACTCCAGTTGACTCAGATGAGGATCTCGTTGCTCGCATATCTGTAGCTGCTGCAGGTGTGCGTGAAATACCAGGCATCTTTGCACGTGTACGCCAATCGCTGCACCGACGCTGTCAAGCATGTATCGCTCATGGTGGACGCAATTTTGAACACTTACTGTAAACATGACACTTGTCAACAACGATTTCAATAAAATCTTTCGTTTTCCTTTCGGCCGTTATTTCCCCTGTTTACGCCTCACCGCGTCACCTGGGACTATACATTCCTATACAATATATCCTTGTTACAATGTCCTGCACCTACCATTAAAGTTTGTACCATGAATTCGGGACCACCCTGTATAAGCCCCATGGATCTGACCTCTGGGTACTGGCGGGTCCTCCTCCACATTAATTCAAAACCTGTCGCAGCTCTCTTGTTCGAAGGAAGATTCTACCGATGTATCATATTGCTCTTTGGGTTAAATGTATCTGTCAGTGTTTTTATGAGAGCCTTAGACCCTTCTCTGGGAGCACACTTTTCACAGAAGATAACAGTGTATGTAGATGATGTCCTAATTATTACGCGAACTTGGTGCGAACATTTAAAGCTATTAGAGGAAGTGTTGGACAAATTCCTAAAAAATGGTATCACTATAAAACTGAGTACATCCTCATTTGGGGTACCCGAAGTTGAGAATTTAGGGCATATTGCGAGTAGTAAGGGTATCAGAGTAGACCCAAGTAAAATCGAGACCATTATAACATGTCCCTACTCAACATCTAGAATGCAAATGAAATTCTTTCGAGCCATTATCGGTTTCTATAGAAGATATATTCCAGGGTTTAGTACGGTACAATCAGATACCATGAATTCGCTGTAGCAAAATACTGGATGGAAATGGGATGATGGGAAAAAGAAGCCTTTTTGCAATATTACGGCAGCTATAGCGAATGCCAACCTTTTGCACCATCCTAGGATGGATGAGGTATCCAAAATGTCATCTGATGCCTGCGACTGCGGCGATGCCTGTGACATATTTCGAGGGGATTTCGAAAACTCTGGTAACCATATAAGTATAGCATGTGCCAGCCGAGTGTTGGTGAAACATGAAATAAACTGCACCGTTACAGAACACGACTTTGGCTATCATTTGCGGATTCGAAAGATTTCGATACTTATTAGTTAGGCAGAAAAGTGTAATATATACTGATCATAAAGTGTTATGTTTACTTACGAACAGTAAACTCCTACAAGAACGTTTAAAAAAGTGAATACTTTTCCTCCAAGAATTTGATTTTGAGACTGTTTATGTAGAAGGAGATAAAAATGTAGAGACAGATGCCCTCTCGCTTGCCGATGGAATTATACACCTATCATTGATAAAGGCCAATGATAAAGAGTTTCATATCTGTTTTTTAAGTTGCAAAGTTAAAGACAAACGGAAAAGCAACTGTCAAAGGAATATTCTATGCACAAAGAACAGACCCTTATTTGAGGAAATCATTCACGCCTTGAGAAATCGGAGTTGGTATCAGGAGCAGAGTGGTCGTTGGTGTATACACTCCTGGAAATGGAAAAAAGAACACATTGACACCGGTGTGTCAGACCCACCATACTTGCTCCGGACACTGCGAGAGGGCTGTACAAGCAATGATCACACGCACGGCACAGCGGACACACCAGGAACCGCGGTGTTGGCCGTCGAATGGCGCTAGCTGCGCAGCATTTGTGCACCGCCGCCGTCAGTGTCAGCCAGTTTGCCGTGGCATACGGAGCTCCATCGCAGTCTTTAACACTGGTAGCATGCCGCGACAGCGTGGACGTGAACCGTATGTGCAGTTGACGGACTTTGAGCGAGGGCGTATAGTGGGCATGCGGGAGGCCGGGTGGACGTACCGCCGAATTGCTCAACACGTGGGGCGTGAGGTCTCCACAGTACATCGATGTTGTCGCCAGTGGTCGGCGGAAGGTGCACGTGCCCATCGACCTGGGACCGGACTGCAGCGATGCACGGATGCACGCCAAGACCGTAGGATCCTACGCAGTGCCGTAGGGGACCGCACCGCCACTTCCCAGCAAATTAGGGACACTGTTGCTCCTGGGGTATCGGCGAGGACCATTCGCAACCGTCTCCATGAAGCTGGGCTACGGTCCCGCACACCGTTAGGCCGTCTTCCGTTCACGCCCCAACATCGTGCAGCCCGCCTCCAGTGGTGTCGCGACAGGCGTGAATGGAGGGACGAATGGAGACGTGTCGTCTTCAGCGATGAGAGTCGCTTCTGCCTTGGTGCCAATGATGGTCGTATGCAGCGCCACAATCAGGACTGCATACGACCGAGGCACACAGGGCCAACACCCGGCATCATGATGTGGGGAGCGATCTCCTACACTGGCCGTACACCACTGGTGATCGTCGAGGGGACACTGAATAGTGCACGGTACATCCAAACCGTCATCGAACCCATCGTTCTACCATTCCTAGACCGGCAAGGGAACTTGCTGTTCCAACAGGACAATGCACGTCCGCATGTATCCCGTGCCACCCAACTTGCTCTAGAAGGTGTAAGTCAACTACCCTGGCCAGCAAGATCTCCGGATCTGTCCCCCATTGAGCATGTTTGGGACTGGATGAAGCGTCGTCTCACGCGGTCTGCATGTCCAGCACGAACGCTGGTCCAACTGAGGCGCCAGGTGGAAATGGCATGGCAAGCCGTTCCACAGGACTACATCCAGCATCTCTACGATCGTCTCCATGGGAGAATAGCAGCCTGCATTGCTGCGAAAGGTGGATATACACTGTACTAGTGCCGACATTGTGCATGCTCTGTTGCCTGTGTCTATGTGCCTGTGGTTCTGTCAGTGTGATCATGTGATGTATCTGACCCCAGGAATGTGTCAATAAAGTTTCCCCTTCCTGGGACAATGAATTCACGGTGTTCTTATTTCAATTTCCAGGAGTGTATTTCAAGATGTGCTGTGCTGGAGAGATAACGTGAAATAAAATATGAGGAGGATTTTTGTTCTTTCCCGTATAGTGAAACAACTAATTCTTTACATACACAATGGCTATCGCCATTTTGGTATTAAAAATGTTTATTACACATGAATAAATATTATTATTGTAAGAACTTAAGTAGGTTTATCCAGGCCACTATTAGGCCGTATATAGTTTGCCAAAGGGCGAAATATTTTAACTGGCAAGGTAAAATACACTATATCCGATTATTCCTAAAATAATTCGTGACTTGTGTGCGGTAGATTTCTAAGGGCCAATCCCGAAGGGACAAGGTGGTACAGAGTACAATGTTTGTCATATTGGAATGCTGGTCTAAATTCGTATACTTCTACCCATTAAGGGCTGCAACAACTCAGGGTTATGCGGTGTTTAAAGATCGATTATTTCGAAAAATATCATGCCCCTCATCGCATACGACCTGACAACGGTAGGCAGTTTACAGGAAAGATGTTTACTCAATTCTTGAAAGATTATAGAATTAAACAGGAAAAGAAATTAAACAAGTAACGATCTCGAAATTTCATTCTCAGGGGAACATGGCCGACAGGTAATGAAAGAGAATACATTGTGCACACATGCATATGAAGTGGGTTGAGTACTCAAAAGACTTTGAGACCCTGATGAACGAATTACCCCATATAAGTACGGGGTTTGCTCCACTGAAAGTGTTGGGTAGGCATGTGACAGGAGAAAAAATGGTTCAAATGGCTCTGAGCCCTATGGGACTTAACATCTGTGGTCATCAGTCCCCTAGAAGTTAGAACTACTTAAACGTAACTAACCTAAGGACATCACACACATCCATGCCCGAGGCAGGATTCGAACCTGCGACCGTAGCGGTCGCGCGGTTCCGGACTGAGCGCCTAGAACCGCTAGACCACAGCGGCCGGCATGTGACAGGAAAACCACTATTACGTAGGCTAACGTGGCCTCCTCAGACACAAGGGAATGTAAACATAATACAAGAAATGGACCAAAGAATTACTGAACGAAGATCAAAGAAACACAATAAATTAGCGTACTTGCCGGAATTCAATATTGGGGACTTGGTCACGGTTAAAGCCCACGGGCATAGCTCAAAATACAAGAAAAAGATAAAGAAATTTTAGGTGGGGAACCAAGGTCCATGAGAGATAGTTGAAACCAAACACCCCAAGACTGTAGTACTTAAAGACACTATTACTGGAGAGAACAAAGGCCTATATAACACAGAACACATATGTAAATGTCGATTACTGCAATAGAAGCAAAGAACAAATAAGGTAAATGTAAAGAAAATGGGAAGGATAGAAAGACAACAAATATTCTAATGGTACTTATAGCGTATATGAGATTAGTGGGCCCTATTAGGGCAAAATGCGACAAACACTGTAAAAGACGTAAAAACAAGAAGTTTATATCATCAAACAAGAACAGATACAAGTGATGGTATTATAACCAGCGTAGTAGACAGTACAACTGCCAGTTTATGGTGCACATTCAGATTTAAAAATTAAAAGAAAAAGAGAACAGGTAAAATGGTTCCAGGTTTTCAGGAAACGTAAGAAAAAATTGGCCGTGCCAGTTACGGAAATAAAGGAAGTGGAAGCGTAATCCCGATTGTGACATTGTTGGCTAAGATCGTCTCTATAAAAGACGGACATAAAGAAAGGGCTTCTAAAAGGGCAGATGTCGGAAATAATTTATGAATTAGCTTGCGAGAAAATTCCCTCACTAGTTGTAATGCAGATGATGAGTGTACGATCTACAGCTTAGGAGTGGACCTACAGTGATAGTGTATAGTTTAAGCACGAGAAGTAGGTGTGCGTAGCTTTGCTCTAAATAATACGGCCAAAATTGATCAACCGAAGTTACATATTTTACGAGAAGTGATGTAGATCCGATCATTCGGTTCTGATTGTATGTATTTTAGTGGTTAAGCGCAGAAAAAGTTTCTCACTGTAGTGAGTTATTGGTATTAGCTATGGGAATGTCGCAGATAAGCGGTTCCCATGATATGTTTTGCTTAAGCAAACTGCTTTGTACGGACAGGAAATATGTCGGTAGTGGTCAAATAGCTGACCCTAGAAAAACTAATTTACTATAAACTTGTAACATAAGCACAGAAATCCGCAAAGAGTCATGAGAGGCTATGAGGCTATAAGTGTTAGCAGTTACAATGAACAGACGCTATCATTAACAGTCATTAAAAAGAAGACGATATCGTGGTTCATTAACCAAAATACTACTATAATTATCCCACCTAAAGGTAGCTTAAGAATTGTCAATGTCATACTCCATTAATAATGGAAAACAGTTAATTGAATGTAATAATTAGAACCATATAATCTAGTACCCTTAAGATCCTGGGCATCTTGCAACGATTTCCTCGAAGCCAAACTGCTTAGTTATAAATGTTACGAAGAACTACTAGCCTGAGGTGTAAGCTAACAGTATGCACCTAACTGCTTCCATGAGACATTCAGTAAAGACACTTTCCGTATGGATCAAAAGAGTAAAATGCAGGTCATGATATAAACTCGAAATGAATAGTATGTAATAACTCATTATTAGTGAATAATTTATGTCATTAGAAAATGTTTTACGCCCTTTTTTAATACGAGCACTTCGTAAAAACGTGTGTAAGACAAGGATGTAGCCTTTCGCCCCTACTGTCCAATCTGTACATCGAGGAAGCAATGACGGAAATAAAAGAAAGGTACAGGAGTGGAATTAAAATTCAAGGTGAAAGGATATGAGTGATTCGATTCACTGATGACATTGCTATACTGAATGAAAGTGAAGAAAAATTACATGATCTGCTGAACGGAATGAGCAGTCTAATGAAGACAGAGTATGGATTGAGAGTAAATCGAAGAAAGACGAAGGTAATGAGAAGCAGTAGAAATGAGAACAGCGGGAAACTTAATATCAGGATTGATGGTCACGAAGTATATGAAGCTAAGGAATTCTGCTACCTAGGCAGTAAAATAACCAATGATGGACGGAGCCAAGGAGGACATCAAAAGCAGAGTAGCACTGGGGAAAGTGGCATTCCTGGCCAAGAGAAGTCTACTAATATCAAATATCGGCCTTAATTTGAGGAAGAAATTTCTGAGGATATACGTCTGAAGTACAGCATTGTATGGTTGTGAAATATGGACTGTAGGAAAACCGGAACAGAAGAGAATCGAAGCATTTGAGATGTGGTGCTACAGACAAATGTTGAAAATTAGGTGAACTGATGAGGTAAGGAATGAGGAGGTTCTGCACAGAATCGGAGAGAAAAGTAATGTGGAAAACACTGAAAAGGAGAAGGGACAGGATGATAGGACATATGTTAAGACATGAGGGAATGACGAATGACTTACACGGTACTAGAGGGAGCTGTAGAGGGCAAAAACTGTCGAGGAAGACAGAGATTGGGATACATCCAGCAAATAATTGAGGACGTAGGTTGCAAGTGCTACTCTGAGATGAAGAGATTAGCACAGAGAGCAATTCGTGACGGGCGGCATCAAAAACAGTCAGAAGACTGACGACCCAAAAAAGAAAGAAAATGTTTAAGAAAAGGTGTCAGATGCGTAATTCTATTATTATAAAGGTGTAATCAAAAGGAACACAGTCATACGCAACTGACAAGTAAGAGGGAAGACGTGGCTACGCAACATATTTTGAGTTTTGAGTGCACATAGATCCAAGCGCCAACATAATTTGGCGTAGGTGATAAAACCTATAAAGCTTAAAGTAACTCCATCGGGACATAAACCAAGCTGCTCCGAAATTAGCACAACATGTCATTACTCTAATGTTGAGAATGATGCATAAGAGTAACCTGCTTATCACAGAGACAGTGAAACAACGTACGATAAGTTTATTTTTAGCTTTAAAGCAAAAGAGACAAAAATTCGTCTCGCTGAGTATAGATAGATTTTTATTTGAATGTAAAGCTCAATTTATTTTAAGAGCAAGAGATTGAGAAGGTTTGCAACAATTCGGATAAAAGGATATTATTAAAAGCTATTGACATATTAGCTGAAGGATAGTTTTTTATGATGGAACTGTAAAAGAAAATCCGAGACGTGTAATGTTAAATATGTGTAGACTATAGCGTCTTTAACAGAATCTGACATCAAAGAGATAATTACCTAAGAGGAAAATGAAATTGTTATCCCGTTACTAATACTATTTAGTAAAGAATTAAAATAGCTTCCGCCATATGTCGTTCTGCTGAGGGTTGCCTATGTGATGATATAGGGTTTTTTACGGTATTAGTTAACGCAGCAACGATATATGGCAAGTGTCTGCCTGAACTTATTCATGTTAAGTAGGCCTATTGTGTAACACAGACAAAGTTTGTATAAATTATGTTAATTTCTGTTGTGAAACGTACAAATCTATATATTTTTTGTTTGTTATGTTTCATGAGCGGCGCAGCATCTTTCACCTGGGACGGAATGTTGCAATCGCCGTACGCAGACATCAGAAAACCGACGGCCGTGCGCAGGAAGAAGATGCCGGAGGCTTCCCTTACATGCTGTGGTCTATGTTTTTAACAGTGAAATTACGTTTCATAAACGAAAATGTAATGTTGTAACTTCAGTCTATAAAGGCACATTTGCATGCCGAGCGTGAGTTTCCTCGGAAACGCGAGATATTAATTAAATAAATAATCAGTGACAAATAAATAAAGCCTATCGCACACAACTGCAGCGCTGTGTCGCTGATAAAACAAAAGCACATTTTCGTTACTCGTATGTTTGATTAAAAAAGGAGAGCTCTGGTTGAAGTGGTGCGAGAAGCACGTATTTTAGTTTATTGTCTGGCACACCGCCATATTTCATGTTATAGAAAATTACTGCGAGTTGCAACCATACTAGGCACTCGATTCTGAAAAGAATTTATATTTATAAAAGTAAGTAGGATTGTGAACAGTAGGCTTATTCATTGAATATATATGATTTAACTAACTGTGTAATTTTTTTGTTTAGTAGACAATCACCTCTGTACGACGTTTTGGCATGGCTGGCAAATTATTGTAATATTGAGATTTAGTTTATGAGTCCGCACCTACCGCAGCAGTCTTTGGAAACGATTTAATTACGAAGTCCGAATATTTCAGTTTTATTTCACGGTCAACTACGAGTAACATTGCCTTACGAAAAAGCCATTGTCAAGCGTCTGATACCGAATAATCAAAACCTGACGACTCACAGGAGAGACATTCATACAGATAAAAATAATTAATATTTTATTTTATTTTATTTTATTTTATTAATTTTATATTGGCGACCGTGACAGGACTTGTTATTTTGTCATTTGTTACATTGTTCTCTTTGTTTCATGTGAAAAATCAATTTTCTGGACCTGGACTTGACTATATGAGAAATAACAAAAATCAGAAGATATTTGCCAATTATAAAATTTTGCGGGAAGATGCAAAGAAGCTTCCAGCAAAATAAGGTAACACGCAGCATCTTTGCATTAGCAGGCTTGACCAGACGTATAATTCAGTGTATTAGCTTTTCAGTAAAATTCTGTAGTGTTTCTTTTCCGCATAACAGTTTCAGTGATAAATTCCATTTTCAGTATTTTTCCTTAAACAATAACGTATGCAACAATACCAATACACGAGTGTACAATATGGCCGACTTCTGTACGATATCAAGTAACATGGCCAGCAGCCATTACCAATAATCTCAAATTCAGTTTATATTTTTAAATTAACAGACAGCCATTGTTGCTACGACCGATTCATGCTCAACTGCATTTTATTTTAAAACCAGTGTCAAACATTAATTTCTTGAAATATATATCACGTGTGGCATGGTAATAACTAGAAAACAATACGCAAAAATGGAACAGCAAAGACGTACTATTCAGACGCAATCCGACTCGGACGAGAGACAAATGTTAGAAAATGACTTTACGACAGCAACCGGTAGTGACGATTCATCAAACATTGAGGCAAGTGTTGACGAAAATTTTGACAATAGGCCTTCCACCACAAAAATTTCAAAGTCTCAATCAGAGCCCATGTTAATGCATGACGTCACGTCTAATGACGCGGCGGGGGCAGAGACCTTGCAAACACTAAACATTGCCAACATGTTACAAGTGCTAATGAAACAGAACGCGGAAAACATGGCAACCTTAAAGACACAAAATGACGAAATTAAATCTGACCTCATAGCAATCAAGGCATGTAATGACACTTTGTGTAAACGTGTGGAACTTATAGACGCCACACTGACCAAACAGATGACTGAACTCAGTACGAAATTTTCCAAGCTTAATACGAGACAAGAAAAGACTACAAATGACGTAGCACTTTTACAGACACAATTAAAAAACCTTAATGTCACGTGTGAAGCTCTTACTGAACAAATTCAAACATATCCTTCAGTTCACGACAACCTTGAAAAACGAATTACTGACGTGCAGAATAAATTTGACGATGTTGAACAACACCTGACTGACATCTTACAATCTGATGCCACAGCTCATTTTCAAAATATTAGTAAAGAATTTCATGATTGGGTAGAGAACAAAGACAAACATTTTGATAGATGCATACGTGAAAATTTACCAACAATTGTGCACGACTCCGTAGCGGAATACATCACTAATAACAAACAGCTGATTAGTGACGCAGTACAATCCGTCACTGCACCCATGAGACAATTCACCGATCAACCACAGTCTGAATGTAACGAAAATATCAGTCAAAATGTACAGTTCAGAAATCAATATACATTCGAGTATGACGCACACATACCGCACACAACATACACACAAGAACAAAACACACCACGACAACAACACATACCACAACGTGCAAACACAAACACAAGCTATTATCATGGTAAACCACAGCAACATTATCGTAATTACTCGCCAGCTGAGCATTGCAGTAATTACAGTGGTACAAATCCATATCATAATGCAAAGGAAGAAGAAAACTTAATGAAACACAGGCAATTTCAGATTTTTATCCCAGAAAAACGAACCATTCATCCGGTGATTTTTCTCAAATCTTTTAGTAACGCATTTCCACGCACTTGGAGTGACCGGAAAAAGATTTCATATATTGTCGGTTACATCCAAGGCGATGCAGCTGTCTGGGCATACAGTCAAGCTGACGTATGTACCACGTACAGTGAGTTTGAGCGTGCTTTTCTGAACAAATTCTGGTCGCAATCCGTTCAGGAGCGACTCAGAAGACAAATTTTAGAACCTGAAACTTTTAACAGTAAAAATGGTAACTTACGCAGATATTTTGAAAAATACTTGAACATGGGACACTTTTTAGACGAACCAGTCGCAACGTGAGATATACTCCGTGCGTTGAAGGCCAAATTGCCTTTCAACATTAAAGAAAAACTCCTACATATCCCGGATGACGATTCAGATTATTTTTTAACAGCTTTAGATTCGGTTGACATGTTACTTGAAGATCAGCGCTTCGCGCGGCAAAACAGCAGCCACAATGTTTACACTAGTGGTATGCAAAACATGCAGGCTTGCCAACACAATTCTGGCGCGCCCACAGTTGGATACGCGGTACAGCAAAAACAGCAAACTCACATGCCGTCTCAATACGGAAATCAAAATCAACACGCGTATTCCAATACAAACAACAATTACAACAGTAATAACACTTCATGCGGCAATCCATACAAAAGGCACCGCCGTAATAACAACAACGGTAACAACGGATACAAATGTAACAACAAAAACACAAACAGAAATAGAAATAATAATAACTACGAGCCAAGACAGCATCAAGGCTGGACTCGTAGCGATCAATACTTTCATTCAAACACTGCTATACCACAGCAGCGACCAGGACAAAATTGGAGCATACCTTACGACCGACAGGTAAGTTATAATGCGCAACAGCAACAACAACCGCAAAAGTTTGGAGATCATAATAGGCAATATCCGAATGTGAATATAATAGAAATGACACCTGATGCACAACCCCAATCTGTGTCAGTACCTAGTACAAATGATAATCCAACAAACTAGAAACAGTCACTACTTTGCCCCAGGTCGTGGCTGAAGAATTCTTGGGGGGCGACTTCAATGTTAATCAGTTATTTGACACCACACTTGAACAACAGAATAATGATATGCCGAGTAATTCTAAACAAAAACTACCTCTTTTATTTATAAGATACAACCACAATAACAATATATCAGATGAACTTTTACAAGACAGTACACAATGTCGTTTAAACACAAATGAAATTGTTTTAGCATCT
Source organism: Schistocerca americana (assembly GCF_021461395.2). NCBI lineage: Eukaryota > Metazoa > Arthropoda > Insecta > Orthoptera > Acrididae > Schistocerca > Schistocerca americana. The sequence continues at coordinate 317,579,532 of NC_060121.1, read as the reverse complement.
ACTACTGGTGTAGTAGGTGGGATTCCAACTACTATTATCCTAGATACAGGTGCAGCTGTGAGCGTTTTGTCTTTTAATTTCTATAAAAAGATGTGTGAATTGGAACCTGTGCCTGAGTTTCCTGCCCAAAACTGTAAAATAACTACTGCACTAGGTAATAAGTCATGTAGGGTTACGAAGCAAGTTTTTGTAAACGTTAAAATAGGTAATGGAACCGTACAATGGCCATTCCTGGTTGTACAAAACCTTGTGACAAGTTGCATATTAGGAATAGATATTATGAGCGAGAAGGACTGCATTATAGACTTCTCCAAAGGTAAATGTATTTTAAATGATAAAGGCAGTGTAATTATTATTGATTTGGACAGGATAACTCTAAAGCATGACAAACACTGTACAGGGTACAAGGTTCAGTTAGTACTTGACAAAGACATTCAAGACATGCAAACACACTCATCTGACACAGAGCTAATGGACTTGAAAACATTGCTTGATCATAAGATAAGTGAAGCTACAGCTCTCAGTGTACATGAACGTATAAAACTACAGGAAGTGTTATCCAAATATTTACAAGTTTTTACCAAACGATTAGGTGTTATCAACACGTATGTGTACAAGATTGAAGTTAAGCCTCACAAGATCTTCTACCATAAGACATATAACGTACCGTTATCTCAACGACCTGCTGTGTGGCAAGAATTAAAACAAATGTTAGACTGGAAGGTCTTTGAACCATCCACCTCACCTTATTGTAGTCCTCTACTTGTTGTCAAAAAATCAAATGGAAGCATTAGGTTAGTGTTAGACGCACGAGCTATTAATGAAATAATTTTACCGGTTCACACAAAACCTGAAAATTTAGAAGAGCAATTACAGAAATTTCTAGATGCAAAATATTTTTCCACAATAGATCTCGCTAATTCGTTTTGGCAGGTGGGTATCACTCCTGATTCTCGGAAATATACTGCATTTATGTTCGGGGGGCGAACCTATCAGTTTTGTGTTCTACCCTTCGGACTGAATGTCAGCTCTGGGGTATTCATTACAGCCCTGGATACCGTGCTTGGCGACGATTTAGTTGAGACAGTCACACACAATGTAGATGATATACTGATAGCTACACAATCCTGGAATGAACACGTTGACACACTTCAAAGAATTTTAGAAAAATTTGCACAAGCTGGAGTCACAGCCAACCTAAGAAAATCAAAGTTTGGTTGCAGTGAGATAAAGTATTTAGGACATATCATTAATTCACAGGGCATACGTCCGGATCCCAGTAAATTAGATGCTATCAGAAACTTTCCTAGCCCTCGAACTAAAAAGCAGTTAAAATCATTCCTTGGGCTATGTTCATTTTTCAGACGTTTTTTGCCACAACCACTTTTGAACAGTAAACATCTGCTAAATCTACTCAGAAAGAATCAAGTTTGGATCTGGTCGGAACAGTGCCAGAATGACTTTAATACAATTAAACATTCTTTAGTGAATGCTAACATTTTGAGCCATCCAGATTTTAATTTAGATTTTTGTATGACTTGTGACGCTTCACGTACTGGCTTGGGCTGTTGCTTATTTCAAGTTGTAATGAATAAAGAGGAGGAACAGATAAGAATTATTGGGTTTGCGAGTCGCACTCTAACTGAATGTGAGCGTACATACTCCACTACTGAGTTAGAAACACTTTCCATAGTATGGGCATTCAAGAAATTCAATTATTATTTATTTGGAAAACATGCGGTAATTTACACCGATCACCAGGCCCTGACATTTTTGTTAACTTGTAAACTTGTACATCCTAGACTATCACGATGGGCAGTTACACTTCAGAACTACTCTTTTGAAATTAAGTACATAAGAGGTAAGGACAACACCATTGCAGACACTTTGTCTAGACTTCCACAAGGTATGAATGATACCAACAGTGACTTAGAAAATATAAATGACTACAGGATTCTCTTAATGCAAGACAAGCAGTATCACCAATATTATATTGATATGTGCAGAAACATGGCTGAATTACAAAAATCTGATCCTCACTGGTATAAGATAATAACATTACTGGTAGAAAAACACAATCATCCTTTGACTAAGTATTACAAGTTACACAATGATGTGTTATTTTACCGCCGACATCCAAATGCTACTAACTGGTGTGTATGCATTCCCAAAGAGTCTGAACGTAATCTAATTTGGCACACACACTTAGTTTGGGGTCATTATGGGACGAAAAAGTGTTTGGCAAAGCTCAGTACATACTGTTATTTTAGCAATATGAGAAGAAAAATTTACAGGGAACTAAAAACATGTGTCATATGTCAAAAATCAAAACCTCAGAATTTATCCACAAAAACAGATTTACATTCTATTTTACCTAGTAAACCCCTGGAAATTCTGTGTACTGACATCAGTGGACCGCATTCAGCAAGCTCTGGAGGCGTCAAATATATCTTAGCTTTTTACGATATATTTTCTAAACATGTAAAACTTTATGCTTTAAAATCCGCCACTGCAAATGCTATAATACGAAGATTCTCAAGTGATTACCTGACGCACGTGGGAAAACCTAAAGCAATTCTGTCAGATAATGCAGCATACTACTCTGGGTACAAATGGAGAAATTTCTTGAAGGACAATAACATTAAAAGTATATTTATTTCGAGGTTTAGTCCACAATGTAACGCGACTGAGAGACTTTTCCGAGAACTAAACCGATTCATGAGGACCTATATTTCATCAAAACATACTAATTGGGTGTCCTACCTAAGTCTTTTCGAAGACGTACACAATAACTTAAATATTTACGATACGAATTACACACCTAACGAGATCATGTTCAATTGCAAACAGAACGATCAGTGGATAGAACCATTACCTAAGTTGTCAGACAAGGAAATCACACCTGAACAGAAAATAAAAGAAGTATTGACTAATTTGACACATCATGCACAAATACGAAACAAACATCACAGAAACATAATAAAAAGAAAACAAAAATTCGATGTAGGAATGCTTGTACTACTTCGTACTCATCATAAATCTGTAGCACTCAAACGACGCAATGCTAAGTGGCGTCTGCTATATGAAGGACCTTATATAATTGTTAACATACCGCATCCTGGTGCGTATCTGTTACAACATCCTAGAACTGACAAAATTGTTGGGCTATACGCACACCGAGATCTTAGAGCATTTCATGCCAAATAATGTCAAAGTCATACCCATGAAAACATTGCTAAGCAACTCGCAAAACTCTGTTTGCTACAACACAGATAATAAGCAGTATAGAAATTTTCATTTCAGCGGTTCCAGTGACGCAGTTGAAGACAGAAGAACTTTTCTTTCAACGCCGCAGCACCACCGAGAAGACTGAATATTAAAGTAAAATTTATGATTACGTAGCAGTGAATGATATATAAATTTTTCACGGAACATTTGTGACTGTAGGTACCACTGACTTGGTATGACACCTGACGAACTGACAGACGTCATCTGTGAAGCGATCTTTTACTTTGAGAAGTAGATTAGACGCACATCTCTCAACACGAAAAGCATCTATCAGTAGTCAAGGCCACACAGACACTCTACACACACGCACAAAACGCGAGGAATCGAACATTTTCTCTCTCTTACTATTTTGAATATTTATTGAGTAGTGAAAACGCCTGGTCTTGCCTACTGATGTAATGAATGTTGTGTCTAACCTATCTTAATTTCAGATGACATCACAAAAAACATCGATAATATCCCAGCAAAACCGCTAAAGAGGATGTAAATATCTGCAATTCATGTAATCAAATGTGACACAATGTAATAACCTATAGCGATGTAATGATGATGTAAACATGTTTATGTGCAACTGTATTATGTTTATGCTAAGAAAATATGTGACGTGTGTATGTATAATTACTTATTTTCCTTTTAACTGATGTATCATGTAAAAAATTTGAACAAAACGAGTGCCAAAAAGACATTGCATAGCGAACCTCTGTTCACGGACATTAACGAACATTTAGGTGAGCTATATTCAGCAAAAAAACTGAAAATGTGAAGTGAATAATTCGTGCATCGTCTAGTGACATTACTACAGTACCCAACTTCAAGATGTTAACTGGATTAAATGGACACAAAGTGCCTGTCCAGAAAACAACACGACGGGTGGAAGAATTTTGGTTGGAACTTCAGGGAATGAAATGTTCTCGAAATGTGACGGACACTCTTACCTGGACTGTCCAAGGATCGACGCCAGCTATGTGCCGTCCGAGATTCTGCAACCAAGCTTCCACGGAATATCGAAAACGAACTGCATATGGACTAATTACTCGACGGGTCACGTCTGATCTGTAATAAACAATGCTTTTTGTCACAACGAACTGCATCACAACGACTATAATGGAAATAGGAAATGGACATGCTTATGTATCAATCACGTTGTTATACAGCGATGTTACTGTGATCAAAAAACTTTACCACGACGACACTAACCTGTGAAACAGTACTGTGCAGTAGATGAATATGAACTGTAATAACGACGCGATGTGTATAGGTCAACGCACCTGAAACAACAGAACATTTTTCGTTGAAGCATTTCATTGCAATGCTATGTAACTAAGAACATTCAACAATCTAAAGTTGTATTGTATTATAACAAATATTGTAATTTTAAAACTAAGTTACCTGTCATAGAATGTAGTCTTCATATGTAATCTTGGTGGAATATTTTCTTTGTGCAACGACTAAGAAATGCGCGCGCACACGAACAATATGAACAGCAATACTGTGCCGCGTGATCTAAATTTACGAAATAACGGCAGTGCCGTAGTTACACAGACGCTTCTGCGCATGCGCGCACTCTGTTTTGCCAACATAAGAACTTTTTCGGCGCACGCGCGTCATTCAAATTTTGTATATAATATACAGTATAATGTAAGTCATGTAAATAGTTGTAGATAACTTAGATTTTCTTGTGCCTTTAGGTGAATTGCTCGCCTGCAGGTGTGTCCTTTCGCCTCGCAATTCAGGGGGCAATATAAAGGCACATTTGCATGCCGAGCGTGAGTTTCCTCGGAAACGCGAGATATTAATTAAATAAATAATCAGTGACAAATAAATAAAGCCTATTGCACACAACTGCAGCGCTATGTCGCTGATAAAACAAAAGCACATTTTCGTTACTCGTATGTTTGATTAAAAAAGGAGAGCTCTGGTTGAAGTGGTGCGAGAAGCACGTATTTTAGTTTATTGTCTGGCACACCGCCATATTTCATGTTATAGAAAATTACTGCGAGTTGCAACCATACTAGGCACTCGATTCTGAAAAGAATTTATATTTATAAAAGTAAGTAGGATTGTGAACAGTAGGCTTATTCATTGAATATATATGATTTAACTAACTGTGTAATTTTTTTGTTTAGTAGACAATCACCTCTGTACGACGTTTTGGCATGGCTGGCAAATTATTGTAATATTGAGATTTAGTTTATGAGTCCGCACCTACCGCAGCAGTCTTTGGAAACGATTTAATTACGAAGTCCGAATATTTCAGTTTTATTTCACGGTCAACTACGAGTAACATTGCCTTACGAAAAAGCCATTGTCAAGCGTCTGATACCGAATAATCAAAACCTGACGACTCACAGGAGAGACATTCATACAGATAAAAATAATTAATATTTTATTTTATTTTATTTTATTTTATTAATTTTATAAGTCCTATGTCAGAATTCGATGTTAGCTGCTCTGAAGTGTCACACTCGACGGCAGATGTACTTTGAAACACTTAAGTGGCAGTTATCTGTCTGTGGTGTTCCGAAATAAAACGTTGTGTGTCTTCTAAAAAGAAAAGTGACTCCACTTTATTTATTGGGTAACATAAGAGATACTGAATTTAATTGATGAAAGGAGAAAATAAAAAAAGCAGTAAATGAAGCAGGCAAAAAGGAATACAAACGTCTCAAAAATGACATGGACAGGAAGTGCAAAATGGCTAAGCAGGGATGGCTAGAGGACAAATGTAAGGATGTAGAGGCTTATCTCACGAGGGGTAAGATAGATACTGCTTACAGGAAAATTAAAGAGACCTTTGGAGAAAATAGAACCTCTTGTATGAATATCAAGAGCTCAGATGGAAACCCAATTCTAAGCAAAGAAGAGAAAGCAGAAAGGTGGAACGAATATACAGAGGGTCTATACAGGGGCGCTTGAAATGGGAGATATGATAATGCGTGAAGAGTTTGACAGAGCACTGAAAGACCTAATTCGAAACAAGGCCTCGGGAGTAGACAACATTCCATTAGAACTACTGACAGCCTTGGGAGAACCAATCCTGACAAAACTCTACCATCTGGTGAGCAAGACGTATGAGACAGGCGAAATTCCATCAGACTTCAAGAAGAATATAATAATTCCAATCCCGAAGGAAGCAGGTGTTGACAGATGCGAAAATTACCGAACTATCAGTTTAATAAGTCACAGCTACAAAATACTAACGCGAATTCATTACAGACGAATAGAAAAACTCGTAGAAGCCGACCTCGGGGAAGATCAGTTTGGATTCCGTAGAAATGTTGGAACACGTGACGCAATACTGACCCTACGATTTATCTTAGAAGCTAGATTAATAAAAGGCAAACCTACGTTTCTAGCATTTGTAGACTTAGAGAAAGCTTTTGACAATGTTGACTGGAATACTCTCTTTCAAATTCTGAAGGTGGCAGGGGTAAAATACAGGGAGCGAAAGGCTATTTACAATTTGTACAGAAACCAGATGGCAGTTATAAGAGTCGAGGGACATGAAAGGGAAGCAGTGGTTGCGAAGGGAATGAGACAGGGTTGTAGCCTCTCACCGATGCTATTCAATCTGTATATTGAGCAAGCAGTAAAGGAAACAAAAGAAAAGTTCGGAGTCGGCATTAAAACCCATGGAGAAGAAATAAACACTTTGCGGTTCGCCGATGACATTGTAATTCTGTCAGAGACAGCAAAGGACTTGGAAGAGCAGTTGAATGGAATGGACAGTGTCTTGAGAGGAGGGTATAGGATGAACATCAACAAAAGCAAAACGAGAATAATGGAATGTAGTCGAATTAAGTCGGGTGATGCTGAGGGAACAACATTAGGAGATGAGACACTTAAAGTAGTAAAGGAGTTTTGCTATTTGGGGAGCAAAATAACTGATGGCTGTCGAAGTAGAGAGGATATAAAATGTAGACTGGTAATGGCAAGGAAAGCGTTTCTGAAGAAGAGAAATTTGTTAACATCGAGTATAGATTTAAGTGTCAGGAAGTCGTTTCTGAAAGTATTTGTATGGAGTGTAGCCATGTATCGAAGTGAAGCAGGGACGATAAATAGTTCAGACAAGAAGAGAATAGAAGCTTTCGAAATGTGGTGCTACAGAAGAATGCTGAAGATTAGATGGGTAGATCACATAACTAATGAGGAGGTATTGAATAGAATTGGGGAGAAGAGGAGTTTGTGGCACAACTTGACAAGAAGAAGGGATCGGTTGGTAGGGCATGTTCTGAGGCATCAAGGGATCACCAATTTAGTACCGGAAGGCAGCATGGAGGGTAAAAATCGTAGAGGGAGACCAAGAGATGAATACACTAAACAGATTCAGAAGGATGTAGGCTGCAGTAGGTACTGGGAGATGAAGAAGCTTGCGCAGGATAGAGTAGCACGGAGAGCTGCATCAAACCAGTCTCAGGACTGAAGACCACAACAACAACAACCATAACACTACCGCCTCCGAATTTTACTGTTGGCACTACACACGCTGGCAGATGATGTTCACCGGGTATTCGCCATACCCACACCCTGCCATCGGATCGCCACGTTGTGTACCGTGATTCGTCACTCCACGCAACGTTATTCCACTGTTCATCCGTCCAATGTTTACATTCCTTACACCAAGCGAGGAGTGGTTTTTTCATTTACCGGCGTGGTGTGTGGCTCATGAGCAGCCGCTTGACCATGAAATCCAAGTTTTCTCTCCTCCCGCTTAAATGTCATAGTACTTGCAGTGGATCCTGACGCAGTTTGGTATTCTTGTGTGATGGTCTTAATAGATGTCTGCCTATTAGACATTACGACCCTCTTCAACTGTCGGCGATCTCTGTCAGTCAACTTTTATGATGTACGTGTCCCTTCACGTTTCCACTTCACTATCATATCAGAAACAGTGGACCTAGGGATGTTTAGTAGTGTGGAAATCTCGCGTACAGATGTAAGACACAAGTTACACCCAATCACCTGACCACGTTCGAAGTCCGTGAGTTTCGCGGATTGCCGCATTCTGCTCTCTCGCGTTGTCTAATGACTACTGAGGTCGGTGATACGGAGTACCTGGCAGTAGGTGGCAGCAAAATGCACCTGATATGAAAAACGTATGTTTTTGGGGGTGTCAGGATACTTTTGATCACATAGTGAATATAACTTATGACTTTAAAAGGAAGTGGTGTTCAATATCTGACTTACGGAGTTTACGAAAAGGGATGTAAACTGTGAATCTAAGAATGATTTTCAAAGCATATTTTGGGGTATACCAGTGAAACATTATCAGTTTTATTAATCGTCCAAATTGAACTCAGAATACATAATGAATAATTTCCTACATTTGAGAATTTTAATATACTTACCAGAGATAATTGTGAAAACGGATCTTGGTGTTAACAGTCATCTTTAGTTCACATAGTAACGGATTAACGAATAGAAGAAAATCTTTGGTTTCAACTTACGTAATTACGCCCAAACATAATTTTTCTCAAGCATTTATACCATGCAGTACCCACAATTCGATCGCCAGAGCGGAGTGAACCTGTCTAAATAATAATATTACTAATTTTCGGATATGTAGAGGTGCGGTTAGATGCGACCTCTGTGTAGAAGGTAGTGGAGCTTCCTTGGACTACGAGCTACATAAGATAATTATCGGCCATAACAGTATTTAAGCTTCTGATCCCTAATACACCAACAGAGAGATTGACTCACCCTGAATCGTAACATCTCAGTGGCAATGAGGTGCTCCTGACCTCGCTAAATATACTGATGGAAAAAGAATCACAACGTAAAGAAGTAGTTGTGTGATACAAAAGAAAGTTGGTAGGCGTGTTTCTACACCTGAAAGATGATTTCTATCGAAGTTTCGCACCAGATGCTTATGAGTGTCACTAGTAGTGCCCTATTGACGTGCAAGTCAGGTTTGCTTTAAATACACGCTTTAATGGTCATAAGCATTATCTTTGAGGTTGAACGAGGTGAGCTGATGATAGTCAAGAACGCCTTCAAAGCGACAAAGATGCATTATCTACATCTCACTAAGTTTGAACGAGGAAGCTGAATGTTCCTTCTGCAATAATACTGAAAGATTTGGCAGAAATGAAAATATTGTACATGACTGCTGGCATCGGTGGTCACGAGAATGTACGGTCGCAATAAAACCAGGCTCCGGTCAGCTACGGGACACTAACGAGAGGGAAGACCATCGTGTTTGGCTTGTGGCTCTGGCACATCGTACTGCGTCTGCAGTAGCAATCTGAGCAGCAGTTGGCACCGCAGTGACACAACAAACTGTCACAAATCAAGTACCTCAAGAGTGCTCGTAGCCAGACCAACTTCCACCGACCCCAAACCACAACCGTTTGGCCGGTCGGTGTGGCCGAGCGGTTCTAGGCGCTTCAGTCTGGAACCGCGCGACCGCTACAGTGGCAGGTTCGAATCCTGCCTCGGGCATGGATGTGTGTGATGTCCTTTGGTTAGTTAGGTTTAAGTAGTTGTACGTTCTAGGGGACTGATGACCTCAGATGTTAAGTCCCATAGTGCTCAGAGCCATTTGAACCATTTGAACCACAACCGTTTGCGATTTCAGTAGTATCAAACGAGAGCTCACTGAATGGTAGGGTAGGGTCTGTTTTGTTTTCCGATGAAAGCCGGTTCTGCATCGATGCCAGTGATGGCCGTGTGTTGGTTAGGTGGTGGCCAGCTGAGGACCTGCAACCAACCCGTCTGCATACTAGACACACTGGTCCTACACCTGGAGTTACGGTCTGGGGAGCGGTTTCGTATGACAGCTGGAGCCCACTCGTGGATATCCCAAGCACCCTGATTGCAAATTTGTAAGTCACGCTGATAATTCGATCTGGTGCGTTTCCATTCATGAACACCATTACTGGGGATGTTTTCCAACAGGATAACGCTCGCCCACATACCATTGTTGTAACTCAACATGCTGTACAGAAGGTGGACACGTTGCCTTAGCCTACTCTATAACCATATCTGACTCCAATCGAGCACATATGGGGCATCATCGTACGACAGCTCCCACGTCATGCACGATCAGTATTAACCGCCCCTGTATTGATCGACCAAGTGCAACAGAGATGGAAGTCCGTCCTACAAACTGCCATCCAGCACCTAAACAACACAATGCATGCACGTTTATATACTTGCATTCAACATTCTGGCGGTTATTAATGTACCAGCATTTCACATTTGCAATGACTTATCTAGCGCTTATATTAACCTATGGTCTTGTAGTGCTATCACTTAAATATCTTACCTAGACAAATGTATTCCAGACATTTCACTGCTCTATATTAATTACTTTTTGGTGTTGCATTTTTTTTTTTTTTTTCGTCAGTGTAATTGTGCTTCTGATGCGATGTCAGCCCCAGCTGTTGGTGGAACCCTCTCATCTGGCAGTAAATCAGCCCCACCCATGCTATAGCAGATGATATCTCTTTACAACAGTCACTAGTTAGTAAATCCCTTCTCCCCATGTAATCCTCAGCTTCTTTTGTTGCACTACTTTTCAAAAGCGTCTACTCTCATTTTGTCTGATATGTTTGTTATCCACGTTTCACTTCCGTACAAGGCTGCACTCCAGTGAAACATCTTCATAAGATGTAGCGCACTTGCCCACGAAAGGCAAAGGTCCCGAGTTCGAGCCTCAGCCCGGCACACAGTTTTAATCTGCCAGAAAGTTTCATAACAGCGCACACTCCGCTGCATAGTGAAAATTTCATTCTGGAAACATCCCCCAGGCTGTGGCTAGGCCATGTCTCCGCAATACTCTTTCTTCTGGGAGTGCTTGTTCTGCAAGGTTCGCAGGAGAGCTTCTGTGACGTTTGGAAGGTAGGAGGCGAGGTATTTGCGGAAATGAAGCTGTGACGACGGGTCGTGAGTCGTGCTAGGGTAGCTCAGTTGATAGAGCACTTGCCTGCGAAAGGCAAAGGTCCCGAGTTCGAGTCTCAGTCCAGCACACGGTTTTAATCTGCCAGGAAGTTTAGTAACAGCGTATACTCCGCTGCAGAGTGAAAATTTCGTTGTGGATCTTCATAAGACTTCTCAACAGTTAAATTTATGGTTACCTGACATGATCATTCAGTGGAGGAGGCGGCCTACCAAGCTGTCCAATAGTCTTCTTGTGAAGACCAGTTTATTTACCAAGATCACCTCGTTAAAATATTTACTGGATTCCTAGTTTCGGCAACACATATTGCTATTTTCAGATCCATATAACTGACCAGTGGTAGTTGCATTTACATTATATGTTAACAAATATCTCTTTTTCAGAAATGATTTTCTTGCTATTATCAGTCTGAATTTTATATCCGCCCTACTTCCACCACTGACAGTTACTTTCCTGCAGAAATTGCAAAACTCATCTACTAACTTTAATGTCTCATTTGCTAACCTAATCCCTTCAGCAACGCCTGATTTAATTCGACTGCCTTACACTAGCCTTGTTTCTGTTTCGTTGATGCCCATCTTATAACCCTTTTCAAGGCGCTATCAATACCCCTCAGCTGATCTTTCTGTCTTTGATAGAATTACAATGTCATCAGCAAATCTCAGAGTTTTTGTTTCTCCTCTTTTTCTAAATTTCTCCTAAATTTCTTTTCCTGTATGATCAATATTCAGATTGAATAATGTCGGCGATAGACTATAAGTCTGTCTCACTGCGTTCTCTACTACTAAGTCCACGAAGGGTTCTATGGTCCCTACCGGCGGGGTCAGGGATTTTCTCTGCCTCGTGATGACTGGGTGTTGTGTGCTGTCCTTAGGTTAGTTAGGTTTAAGTAGTTCTAAGTTCTATGGGACTGATGACCATAGATGTTAAGTCCCATAGTGCTCAGAGCCATTTGAACCATGGTCCCTACCGACAACAGGCCCATTAGCCTTCCGAATAAAACGGCGAAAGTCCTGAAATATTTGATCCTCCACCGCATTTTCCAGCCTCTGACGATGGCTGGGACAATCCGTCCAGAATAGTGCGGTTTCACTTCTCACCTATCGGACGAACTACAAGTTCTTAGGACCACAGAACACGTCAGCAAGGGCTTTAACTCCATCATGTCGAAGCCAGCGGTTTTCCTCGACTTGCAAGATGCTTACGACAGGATTTGGCAGGACAATCTCATGTGCAAAATGCTGAGGTAGAACACCATCCTGGACATCTATGTCAATATCGTGGATTATTTCCTCTGTGATAGGACCTTCTTGGTTAATCTGCAGGAAAAATGCTCGAGCATAAGCCACATGTCGATGGGTACCCCTCAATGCTCTATGTTGTCCCCCATACTCTATAACATTTATGTTAATAATATGCCAACCATCCCACACTGCCAAATGGTGCAATACGCCGACGATACAGCGCTCTATACCATAGGCCACAGTACTGGCCAGCTCATTTCTCGTCTCCAGAGGTAGGTGAACGCAACAGTCACCTGGTGTTGTTCAAACAAGATTGCCCTCAATACCGCCAAAACTGCAGCGATCTTCTTCACCAAACGGCGCCCTGTATTCCTCCACAACACCACTATTACAGGCATTGGGGTCCCATGGTCCCTAGATACCAAATATCTAGGAGGTCGGATGGATAACAAACTGTCCTTCTACCGACGTGCAGGGTACGTCACCCAAAAGGCGCAGAGGCTGATAAAAGCACTGTGCCCACTCTTCAACAGCAGGGAACTGAACTCAGCGACCAAGCTCCGACTGTATCGTACAGCTGTCGCCCCTTCAGTCACCTATCGCTCCACTGCTTCGACCATGACTAGTGCCTCCAGGCTGCAGACCCTGCAGCGCCTGCAGAATAACGAGCTTCGTCCCTCTAGAGACGTTCATTCGAGAGAAAACAAGGCGACTCTACGTCAAAGTGGACACCCTGCATAACATGGTCAATGGCTTGCAACACTTTGGGACCACGACTCCCTGGCACTGGCACCATTGCCCTGTTCCTCTTGTCACCTTCAAGGACTCAGTTTCGAACCATGGCTAACGACAGCCTTGATACAGCCACTAATATTGTGTCACTTTTGATACAGCAACTAATTACATGAAATCTCTGGTACGACCACACCATAACTACGTATGTAGTTGTGTCACTTCTTACCGGCATCTTTGAACTCCCACGATCAGTGGGTGATACAGGACTTCAGGTCCCACCGCCACACTTTCAACGCGCAATACAATGATTTCATTGTAAGACAGGAAAATTTTACCCTACACCAAGACAGTCGGACCACTCTGCACAGGTCACACTATACTGCAACCTATAGAGAAAAAGCAGCACTCACTTAGCAGTCGCTTCCATGTCGAAAGGACCGAAGATCAGTGCTTAAAGTCGTTCAACGTCACCTCGACATTGAGGTCTAGGCCATTAGAAACGCGGGCGAAGATCGGATTGTTTAAAGGATGGGGAAGGAAATCTGTCATGGAAGGAGGTCAGTAGTGAAGGTGACTAGTAAATACAACCAGACACCTACAAAAGTTAACACATTAATAAGTTTATTTACAATATGTATATTTAATAACTGAACTATAAATATCTCTGAAGTGCTATAGGGCCTTCTATAGTGCTGAGTTATATACAATAATAAAATAAAACTGTAATAATAATAAAATAAGAGAAATCAGAGCTCGAATGGAAAGATTTAGGTGTTCCTTTCTCCCACGCGCCATTCGAGAGTGGAATAATAGAGAAGTAGTATGAAAATGGTACGATGAACCCTCCGACAGGCACTTAAATGTGAATTGCAGAGTAACCATGTAGATGTAGATGTAGAGCGATGTTATTGATATTAACAAGTAATCTTGCACGCTGATGCGCTTCGATAAGTCACTGACGTGTATTGATGCTTAGTAGCGTCGTGCTATGTTGATGTAATTTCTCACTGCAGTCTTCCATACTTGCTGATAAATCTGTAACACAGCTCTGTGGGCTACCAAATTTTTCCTTGCAATTTTACTTTTCGATGTATTTTGTCTATGAATCAAAGTTTTTGAATAAGTGTACTAATGTTTGTATGATGAAATGGAATGTTTCGTCACTGAAAAGTTTAATACATATTAGTTGTAAGCTAGCTGTAAGTAGACGCGTTGGCTTAGTCAGGGCGATGCGAGATACTGTCGGAGAGTATAGTGACATGGCAGTTGAGTACACTGCAGAGCAGAAAGTAGGAGAGCATTCAGTCGAGCTGTGGTTTTTTGTTGAGAAATTTTCGTAAAGCAGTGGTGGTAAAGTATGTAATGACTTGGCGTACGTTTGGTATGGACCGGTGGAATATATGGCACCAAATGGGCACAGTACAATTACCGCAAGAGGACGCAAATTAATGAAGGGTACTGTGGGCTCAGTTTCATTTGTTACGGAGCTACAAGAAGAAGAGCATGGGCCACACATTGTCAACGCACGATGCCTTACACTGCACCAACGACATCTCAATCTGAAGTAAGATCCAACTCATTACTTGGTCAGACTTGTATACAGCTAGCCAGTGACGTAGTTGCTTTATGTTTGAATAAGAGGCACTGCAGACAATGTCGTGCTGTTAGCAAAGGCACTCGCACTGGTGGTCTGCCCTCCGAGCCCATTAACTCCAGATTCCGCCGCACTGCCCTAATGGATAAGTCCATCAAATGTCCCAAGTTGACTTCTGCAGTTATTTCACGCAGTGTTGCTTCTCAGTTAGCACTGACAACGCTATGCGAACGCGCCGGCCGCGGTGGCCGAGCGGTTCTAGGCGCTCAGCCCGGAACCGCGCGACTGCTACGGCCGCAGGTTCAAATCCTGCCTCGGGAATGGATGTGTGTGATGTCCTTAGGTTAGTTAGGTTTAAGTAGTTCTGAGATCTAGGGGACTAATGACCACAGATGTTAAGTCCCATAGTGCTCAGAGCCAATTGAGCCATTTTTCAGCTATGCGAACGCCGCTGCTCTCGGTCACTAAGTGAAGGCCATCGACCACTGCGTCATCTGTGGTGAGGGCTCATGCCTTAAATCTGATATCCTCAGCACGCTCTTGACACTGTGGATCTCGCAATATTGAGTTCCGTAACGATTTCCGGAAAGTGATCTCCCATGCGCCTAGCTCCAATTACCATTCCGCATTCAGAGTCTGTTAATTCTCGTCGTGGAGTCATAATCAACTAGGAAATCTTTTCACATGAATCGTTTGCGTACATACGACAGCTCTGCCACTTCATTGCTCTTTTATACCTTGTGTATGCGATATTACCGCCATTTCTGTATGTGTATATCGTTATCGAATGACCTTTGCCACCTCAGTGAAGAGCGAGTGAAGAACCAAATATGATTTCGTAAGAGCCCTAGTTTCTCTTATCTTCGTAAACATTAAGCGATATAGATGTTGGCGGCGGAAGAGTCGTTCTGCAGTCAGCTTCAAATGTCAATTCTCTAAATTTTCTCATTAGTGTTCCTCAAAAAGAACTTTGTCTTCCCACTAGTGTTCCCCACTTGACTTCCCAAAGCATCTCCGTAATATTTCGGGTTATTTGAACAAATCTAGCAGCGCACCTCTGAATTGCTTCAATGTCTTCCTTCCATCCAACCTGGTGGGAATCCCAAGGGTTCAAGCAGTACTCAAGAATGAGTCGCACTAGTATCCTACATGCCGTCGTCTCCTTTGCAAGTAGACCACATTTTCCTAAAATTCTCCCAATGAAATGTAGTCGACCATTCTATTTCCCTATTACTGTCCTTCCATGCCCATCACACTGTAACCGACGTGACTGTGCCAAAAACTACACTACTAATACCGTAGTCGTACATTATGGGATATTGTTTTTCCTACCCATCTGCATTAATTTACATCTTTATACATCCACAGCCAGTTGCGTTCATCATACCAGCTGAAAATTTTGTCTAGTCATCTTTTATCCTCCTTTAGCAAACAGACCCAGATTGCTGCTCACCCTCTCCGTCAGATCATTCATGCGTATAGAGTGACTGTTATTAACATTTTAAAACCCCAAAGCGACGTAGGCTGCGGTGAGACAAGTAATTTAATACAGCACACATGGGGCCGCAAACGGCCTCAAAACTGGATGGCAGATATTGAACATGTGACGTCACCAGATGAGTTACCTAGCCACACGTGCACTGGTTGGGCTTGTCAATCCTACCCTCGCTGGTAGGGGGCAGTGTTGAGCAGCGTTCCGCTAGGCTACTCTTTTTTCGAACTACAGAGTGACTATTACTGAACTATATAAGATTAAATGTAAATTAGTTACAAACTACGGCGCGCCCGCACTTTATTCAACATGTAAACGTCATTACAGGTATTCTGATTTAGGTTTTGACATTTTCGATATGCCTGCCATCATCGGCGACAATGTGATGCAGACGAATAGCGTAATTCTGCATGACCCGCTGAAGTGTCGGAACATCGATGCTGTCGATGACCTCCTGAATGGCTGTTTTCAGCTCAGCAGTGGTTTTGGGATTATTGCCGTACGCCTTGGACCCATTCCAGTGGTCTCTGGGTACCCCAGAGCCAGAATGCATTCGCGAAAATGCTCCTCCACGATATCAAACATTTCATGCTTCGGTTGGGTCGACCTCCATCTTGCATGAACCACATCGTGTCGACATCAGGGCCACTTTGGATAATGGGGATGAAATCATCTTCCAAAACCTTCACATACCATTCGGTAGTTACCATGCCACACTGGTAGATTAAAAGGGTGGATGGGGGGGGGGGGGGGGGGGGGGGGGGGGAGGGCGGTCGCACTCCCTTTACTTTGCTTTATCTAAGTGAAGAAGGTTTGTATGTCTTGGAGTAGCTCAAATTTCATCATGATATGTTTTCACCCTGCTGTACGCTCTGGTAATTTTAGCCAGATCTAGAGTATATCACTTTGTTGTTCTTATCTGCTTTTCTCTAATCTCTATATTTTTAATCATTTCTATGTTCTATTTCAGATCAAATTTTGTGTCCCTGTACTGCTTGTGACTTATCCTATATAACTGTATTAATCAAAGTAGAATTACAGGACAGGGTATGAGGGAGGGAGTGGAAGGGAAAATGGGGTGCAGAAAGGAGAGGAGCAGAGAGGGGAAAATCTGATGGGTGTTCCAGCGGAAAACAGCACTCAGTGAGGGTTACAGGAGCTGAACTGTGAGAAGGTGACACGAAAGGGAGCGCAGAAACAATTGGGTGGAGGGTATTGGGACACTGGCTTACCGTAGGTTGAGGCTGGTATGATTTCAGGAGCAGAGAATGTGTTGTAAGGATAACCCCCATCACGCAGTTCAGAAAAACTTGTGGTGGAGGGGAGAATCCAGATGGCTTGGGTTATGACACAGTAACTGAAATCAAGATTATTATGATCAGCAGCATGTCGTGCCACAGAGTGGTCCAATCTGCTCTTGGCCACAGTTTGATGGTGGGCAGTCATCATGGAGGACAGCTGGTTGGTTGTCATACCAATATAAAAAGCTGAGCAAAGATTGCAGCAGAGCTGGTATGTGACATGCCTACTTTCACAGGTGGCCCGGCGTCTACTGGACTAGGATAAGCCGATAACAGGACTGGAATACAAAGTGCTGGGTGAGTGGATTGGGCTGGGTGAGTGGATGTGGCTTCCACAGGGATATGATTGCTGTGGCAAGGGTATAGGGGTGGACTAGAATGTTGTGGAGATTGGGTGGATGATGGAACACTACTTTAGGAGGGGTGGGAAGGATCTTGGGTGAGATGACCCTAATTTCAGGTCATCGTGATAGATAATCAAAGCCCTGACGAAGGACTTGGTTTAGTTGTTCCTGTCTATGGTGATATTGGTTGATAAATGGGGTACTCCTTTGTAGCTGGTTCTTGGGGTTGATGGAAGGATTGAGGATGGGTGGGGATACAACTGGGAATTCTGTTTGTGGACAGGGTCTGAGGAATAGTGGCTGTCAGTGAAGGCCTTTGTGAAACCTACAGCATACTGGACAAGGGAGCTACCGTCACAGAAGATATACTGTCCCTGGCTGGCCAGGCTGTATGGGAGGGAATTTTTTGGTGTTGAAGAGATGGCAACCAATGAAATGCAGGTATTGTTAGTGGTTGGTGGGTTTAATATGGACAGAGGTTTGAATGGAGCCATCAGAAAGGATGAGGTCAACATCCAGGAAGGCGGCATGCTGAACTGAGGAGGACCAAGTGAAGTAGATGGGAGAGAAGGTGTTGAGGTTATGAAATAATGAGGATAGGGTTTCCTGTACCTGAGTCCAGATCGTGAAGACATCATCAATGAACATGAACCAGACCAGGGGTAACAGGTTTTGAGAGGCTAGGAAGGTTTCCTCTAGACAGTCCATAAACAGATTGGTAAAGGACGGTATCGTGCAGGGCCCATGGCTTGCTCCAATTTGTTTGCATACCTTCCCCTCAAAGGAGAAATAGTTGTATATTAGCATATAGTTGATAAGGTGTATGAGGAATGAGGTAGTGGGTTTGGGGTCTGAAGGACGTTGGGAGATGCAGTGTTCAATAGTGACAAAACCAACTGCATGAGGGATGTTGGTGTGTAGGGAAGTGGCATCAACAATGATGAGTAGGGATCCAGGAGTTACATATGTGGGGGTGGAGGATAGTCAGTGAAGGAAGTGGTTGGTATTTTTGTTGTGGAAGGCAAAATTTAAGGCAATATGTTGGAGTTTTGATCATTGAAGGCCAAAATTCTTTCAGTGGGAGTACAATAGCTAGTGGCAATGTGGCGTCCAGGACAGCTGGGTTCGTGGAATTTGGGGAGCATGTAGAAGGCGTGTGTGGTTGTCATGTGGGTGAGGAGGAAAACTAATTCAAGGGAGAGGTTCTGAGAAGAACCCTAGGTTTTAAGAAGGGACTGGAGGCTATGTTGGACTTCTGGGATGAGATCACTCTAGTAGAGTTTATTAGTGGGGGAAACAGACAATTGCCAGATGCCTTCCAGCAGGTAGTCACTGTGATTCATAATGACAGTAGTAGAACCATTGTCTGTAGGTAGGTTGATTAGGTCAGGATTTGTTTTGTAGCTGTATGTGGATGTGGTTTCTTTTGTTGAAAGCTTGATGTTCTTAGGAAGGACCTCGGGAAGGATGGTGAGGCCAAGCTGGAGGCAAGGAATTCCTGGAAGGTGACCAGGGAGTGTTTAGGTGGGAGGGGGAAGGGGCGAGGACACGGTTGGAGGATGGTATGAACTAGGAGAGGCAGGATTCAATGCTGGAAATAGGTTGGCTTTAATTGGAGGAATTGGTGGTAAAGTAGTGTTTCCATTCCAGGGGTAAGGAGTAGGAGAGTAGGTCTCTGACAAGTCCCACATAGTTAAATTTTGGTGTAGGGCTTAAGGTGAGGCATTTGGAGAGGACTGGAACTTCTGTGGGGCTGAGAATTTTGGAGAAAAGGTTAAAAACAGTGTTCTGGGATTGTTTCACCTTTGGATTTAGTGAGTGTTAGAAGAGAGTTTTGGCAAGTTGAAACGATCGGTTAGGCAGGGTTTGAGTGCTATGAGGCTTGATGGGGATCCCGGTGCTCTTTTGACAATGAGCTTCACCTTCTCACATTCCGCCAGTCTCTCTCCTCACAAACCTGATACTCCTCACACCTGCATATAAAAAGGGTAAAAGTACAGACCGACATAATTACAGACCAATAACCTTAACATCAGTCTGGAGCAGAATTCTTGACCATATTCGTAGTTCGAAAATAACAAGTTTTCTTGTGCTGGAAAAGCTTCTGTCCATAAATGAGCACGGTTTGAGAAGACATCACTCATATGGAACTTAGTTTGCTCTTTTCTCCCATGATATCCTGCGAACTATGGATGAAGGGCAACAGGCAGATCCCATATTACTAGATTTCCGAAAAGCGTTTGATATGGTGCCCCACCGCAGACTGTTAACGAAGGTGTGAGCACATGGAATAGGTTCCCTGATATGTTTGGCTCAAAGACTTCTTCAGTAGTAGAACCCAGTGTGTAGTCCTCGAAGGCGAGTGTTCATCAGAGATAAGGGTATCGTCAGGAGCGCACCTGCGAAGATGTGATAGGACTGCTGTTGTTCTCTATACTGGGTGGTTCTTATTACCATTTAAAAGCCTCCGAGTGAATAGATGACGCTGAGACAAGTAATTTAATATATGTCGGGAAACGTCCCAAAAGTGTATGACAGAAGTTCAACATGTGACATCACCAGATGACGTACCTAGCTGCATTAGCAGCGGTTGAGCCCATCTGTCTGTCACACCTGATCAATGCAATCCAAGCCAAGCATTCATTTCGGCGTGGCTCTGGGCCTACATCGCGACTTTAAGGCATGGGGCTCAGGTTTCGAATTTTGTATGTGGCAGGCAGCAGTTTTTTACATTGCGTTGGACAGTTGTTTGTTTACATTGAAGTAAGACTATTTTACGTACCGGTCTGATGGCTCCACTGGTTTATTGCAAAGTACAGTACAACCATACCTAGCGTACTGCGTCACAAGTAAATGAGTATAAGCTTCCGAACTGCGCCGCTACCAGTAAATGACCTACGTTTTCTTTACTAAATATAGTCCATAAACAATACAAGGGGGAAAAGGAACGAAACACAAAATAAGAACAGCTTTTGCATGGTTACAGCGAGGACAATAATTTTGTAACTTCTTCTTTTACAACAGATCACATTACAAAGTTACAGGGTGACAATTAATGAACTATATGAAATAAAATATTCATAACTTCTGAACGGTTTCCATTAGGGCGTTCAAACTGCACGATTGGCCGTCGGGGATGATGGGAATTGTATGGTTTGGTTTAGTGACGAAATTCACTTTCATTTGGGTGAGTTCGTCAATAAGCAAAATTGGCGCATTTGGGGGACCGAGAATACGCATTTCGCGATCGCGAAGTCTCTTCACCCTCAAGGGTGACTGTGTGGCTCGTAATGTCCAGCGACAGAATAATCGGTGCAACATTTCTTGATGGCACGGCGGTGGTGGATTAAAGACATTTTATGGGGGGGGGGGGGGGGGGGAGAGGAGGGGGTGGTTGCCTTGAAGAGAGAGAGAACCTGGGGCTGTTCCCCAGAAAACAAAGAAAATAAGGTCTTTAAAATGTAGCATTTCAAGCTGTTTGAGACTTAAAAAACACATCAAAGACGCGGGAAAGACGTGCTTTATTTTAGGGATACAGACGTCTACAATTTTTTCAAACGTCTGGCCTTCAGAGTCGTTACCTAGGTATTTACATTTACATAATTGTTAACAGGAAAGTATAAAGTTACAAAGTGTTTTGTGAACACTAATACTTTATTTTAAAACAATATTAGTAAATCCGTAAATAAATCTATAGTTCTCTTTCTGTTTTCAATTTTTAAACAGTTTAGAATGATACCAGTTCTGAAAAAAAACAGTATGAGCAATAGTCATTAAAAACTTATATAAGAGATATAAAACAATAATTTTGAATATAATATGATATATTTCTGTGTAGTAAGTGATTTAAATTTTGATAGAAGTTACATTAACAATTTTTCTATTGGCTCTCTATTTGTAAAGAACATATTTGATCCGTTTTATGCATATTAGCAGGTGGTTTGTTGTTCTTACAGTTCTTATAAAAACACAAAAACTAATATAGTTTCCTAATTATTAATTACTCTATCTTTTCTCATCAGCTGGCTTTACAACATCTAGACCTCAGAAAACATACATCTTCTCCTCTTTCCACCCTTTGCAACAAATCTATCTAAGATTTTTTTTCTTTGTTAATAACAATGTTCCTATGTACGTACAATAAAGTAATCCCAGTTAAGCGGTTTTGTCCACAACGATTTCTTAACTAACTCTTAATCAATTTCAGCGTAGAGAAAGATCTTTCGGATGTTGCAGTTGAGACAGTTAGACAATAAAGTATCAACATTAAAGATGTAATCAAGGGGAAAATGTCTGTAGTACAAAACTGCAAACACTCAACTGCAGAGTTTGGTACAAGTGTTTTCTTTGCATCTTCTCTTTTCCGTTTTGTCACCCACAACTTGACTTCTGCCCTCAAATTACATATGCAGTCACTTTCAACCTTTCCAAACAGTTTATAATACTTTCTAGCCACTGTCTCGGTATCACTAACCACTGACTCCACGGACCTTGTCGACAAAGAACACTTTTGGTAGAAGTGTGGTCAGGTTGAAGAGAATTAACGTTTTTAGAGAGTTTGCTTTCAAGATCGTTGCTAATTGTGTAGAGACTGAGGATGAAGACATTAACCATGAAATAACTTTCTGGATTCGATGGAGCAAAATTATATCTGTTAATTTGGCGAGGACCTTGCCTAGTCAGCGTTGCGGGTCTCCCGCATCGTCCCCTACGCTCCTCGGAGTATGGGACTTCATCATCATCATCAACTTGGCGAGACGAAATTCTGGGTGTTTTGGATGGTGCTTCCAACAATATCTGCGATTCTCTTGGCTTCATCATAAAGGAGACCGAACTCTGCAACTGCATTTCAGTTGCTTCTGTAACATCAATAGTTTCTTTTTGGAAAAATCTACTGAGAGGCAATGTTTGACAGAGCACAGCAGCAAGGTAATCTAGAGTTAAGATAAATTCTCCATTACTGATAGCGTGTAAAAGCGTCATGGCTGTTTCACTAGAGGTATCATTTGAAAATTGTGTCTATTGTGAAATTTTCTCAAGGCACAACACGATTTTTTCAATTTTTTTTTTTTTAAGATACGACACAACAGATAACTGCCTTTCTACCCATCTCGTTTCACACATGGATACAAGCTGACTGCCTGTATGCTTAACGAGCACAGCATTTCTTTTTGGAGAGGCTGTAAAAAATAAAACAACCTTCTACAATATCAGTTGAGTTTCTCACTTTTTCTATATCAGAACACTTAGAAATAGATAAATTCAAAGAATGGTTGAAACATAGGGCTCTTTCAGTATTAATACATTCTTTCGTTATTGTGGCAACTGCTCCAACAATCTCGGAACTAGTGACAGAGCAGCCATCGGTTGCAATACCAGTACATTTACTGAGGTCGAGATTAAGATGTCTCTCAGTGTTTATCACAGTTTTACCTAAATGTATTCCAGTCATTCTGGGATCTTTATCCTCTTCATCTGCTCCATTTTTGCTACATTTATTAGAATCACAGCCATCTTCAAAAGACTCAAGTTGATCATTTTCATCGTCAGATGTTGAAGAGAAATCTCCGTTTTTATTACTTTTGGATACAGCTTTGAAGTTTTGTTTCCACATATTTGTCTGTGGCTCCCGTGGATTGATGAAACCTATGGAATCTTCTCTGATCACATCTTTGTAAACATATCTTTAAAAAATTGACATCTGAGTCTTGTGGCTGATGTCAGTTGTCTCATCAAACCCAGTACTGTAGAATTTTTCCTCTATTCTATTTACTACCTGAGAAATAATTTCTTCGCCACAGCATTCAATCAACTCATTTTGAACAGTTTTACTTAAAAATGTGCGGCTTTTATTACTAGGGCTATACTGTGCTTCTAATTCAATTTCCCCACATTCTTCGGCGCGAAATTTCATCAACTCTTTAAAGTTGCCTTTATTTAATATATTAAAAAACTAAAAACCCGCCTCGATTGCGAAAAATGCACCTAGTGTTAACCTAGGTTTCGGCGTAGATAACTACACTTTCTTCAGAATAATAAAACCCACAAGTGCCTAAAAAGACCTTTGTCAATGATTAAAATAACACCATACCTATACATTTATAAACGAAAAAGAAAAGGAAAACACAAACGGTACATATGTACAAAATCAAAACCACTACTTAACTTAATGGTGTGCGTTCCACCTCACACTGGCCTATGTTCGATGGGCCATGACCCGCCATAATCATTGACAAAGGTCTTTTTAGGCACTTGTGGGTTTTATTGTTCTGAAGAAGGTGTAGTTATCTACGCCGAAACCTAGGTTAACACTAGGTGCTTTTTTCGCAATCGAGGCGGGTTTTTAGTTCTTTAATATATTAACCAACGATTGCTGACGCGCTGTGATGTTGAAGGTTCTTTATTTAATAGTCCGGGATTGTTAGAAAAAACTGAGCCATCATCTCGATGTCCTCTAAAAGGTATGTTCGGCCTTCCAAGAAATATGACGTTTCGCAAAGGAAATGACAACTGTTTTCGGTTTTTCTTTTTTTTTTTTTCATTCTCTTTAGTCGGTAGGTGTCAACTTGATTTTCAACCGATTTATTTGGAGTTTGGTGAAAAACCAAAAAGTCGTTGGCACGTTCTAAAGCTTGCTGATGATATACTGCTCTACTGTGATTTTCCAGGTCAACAACATTTACCTAATAACTTAGCAAATTTTGTCAGAAGTAGAGTCACTAATGTGTTTAACTTCATTTCTACATGATACCCACACTTAAGAGAAGGAGCAAAGAAAGAACACACTTTGCAAAATAGACCTTCTTTCGATGGAGACAAAACTAACCATGCTTTATATTTATCTGAGTGTTCTTTTTTCAGAAACCTTCTTTCAGTCTTCCCACCCTTATTATGAGTAGAACGTGGGTAACTGTAATCAGCAGGAGGTTCAAGTGGTTCAAATGGCTCTGAGCACAATGGGATTTAACTTCTGATGTCACCAGTCCCACCGGCCTGGGTGGCCGAGCGGTTCTAGGCGCTACAGTCTGGAACTGCGCGACCGCTACGGTCGCAGGTTCGAATCCTGCCTCGGGCATGGATGTGTGTGATGTCCTTAGGTTAGTTAGGTTTAAGTAGTTCTAAGTTCTAGGGGATTGATGACCTCAGATGTTAAGTCCCATAGTGTTCAGAGCCATTTGAACCATTTTTCATCAGTCCCCTAGAATTTAGAACTACTTAAACCTAACTAACCTAAGGACATCACACACATCCATGCCCGAGGCAGGATTCGAACCTGCGACCATAGCGGTTCCAGACTGAAGCGCCTAGAACTGCTCGGCCATTCCTCAGCAGGAGGTTCCCTATGGTGGCAAGCAGACTACCAGATAGTTTAGTCCCAATATGTATACCGATGTCGTTTTCGAAATGTGTCCCTGAAGCGGAAGTGTTATCTGCAGGTAATAAAGTTGAAGCGCAGCTCATCTGATCACCTGGATCATTCGAAGTGGCAGGCATTACTGAGGTGCTGAGTACTCAATCTCATTATGCTCCTCTGATGTGGAACCTGAAAAGAATACATTGCACCAAAGTCATAAATGATATGTGTTTAACTTTCCTGCCTCACAAACTTACATGCCATACCACAGTACACACAAGCAGCTGTTGGCATAAATGAATGCTTGGCTGCTCACTCTGCTAATAGACTTTTGGCCTAAACGCGCATCAAAGGCTTAACACTATCTAAATCTACATCCATACTCTGCGAGTCACCGTGTGGTGTGTGGCAGAGGGCACTCTAGAGTACCATACGTTATGGTTTCTTCCTATTCCATTCCCGGACGGAAAGAATGCCTGTTTAAACGCCTCTGTACGAGCTCTTAGTCTCTTACTAACCTGATTTTGTCTTCGCGAGATAGATACGTAGGGGGAAGGAGAATATGCATCGCTTCTGCCAAGATTTTGCGTCTGGAATTTTTCAAGATGATTCTGGCGCGATGTACACTACCGGCCATTAAAATTGCTACACCAAGAAGAAACGCAGTTGATAAACGGGTATTCATTGGACAAATACATTATACTAGAACTGACATGTGATTACATTTTCATGCAATTTGGGTGCATAGATCCTAAGAAACAGGTACCCAGAACAACCACATCTGGCCGCAATAACGGCCTTGATACGCCTGGGAATTGAGCCAAACAGAGCTTGGATGGCGTGTACAGGTACAGCTTCAGCACGATATCACAGTTCATCAAGACTAGTGACTGAATAGTAGGACGAGTCAGTTGCTCGGCACCATTGACCAGACGATTTCAATTCGTGAGAGATGTGGAGAATGTGCTGGCCAGGGCAGCAGTCGAACATTTTCTGTATCCAGAAAGGCCCGTACAGGACCTGCAACATGCGGTCGTGCATTATCCTGCTGAAATGTTGGGTTTCGCAGGGATCGAATGAAGGGTAGAGCCACGGATCGTAACACATATGAAATGTAACATCCACTGTTCAAAGTGCCGTCAATGTGAACAAGAGGTGACCAAGACTGTAACCAATGGCACCCCATACCATCACGCCGGATGATACGCCAGTATGGCGATGACGAATACACGCTTCCAATGAGCGTTCACCGCGATGTCGCCAAACACGGATGCGACCATCATGATGCTGTAAACAGAATCTGGATTCATCCGAAAAAATGACGTTTTGCCATTCGTGCACAAAGGTTCATCGATGAGTACACCATCGCAGGCGCTCCTGACTGTGATGCAGCGTCAAGGGGTAACCGCAGCCATGGTCTCCGGGCTGAGAGTCCATGCTGCTGCAAATGTCGTCGAACTGTTCGTGCAGATGGTTGTTGTGCTGCAAACGTCCCCATCTGTTGACTCAGGGATCGAGAAGTGGCTGCACGATCCGTTACAGCCATGCGGATAAGATGCCTGTCATCTCGACTGCTAGTGATACGAGGCCGTTGGGATCCAGCACGGCGTTCCGTATTACCCTCCTGAACCCACCGATTCCATATTCTGCTAACAGTCATTGGATCTCGACCAACGCGAGCAGCAATGTCGCGATACGATAAACCGCAATCGCGATATGCTACAATCCGACGTTTATCAAAGTCGGAAACGTGATGGTACGCATTTCCCCTCCTTACACGAAGCATCACAACAACGTTTCACCAGGCAACGCCGGTCAACTGCTGTTTCTTTCTAAATTTGCCACCATGAGTCTTTTTTTTTCGTTTGTTAATTGTTCAATTTTATTTTATAGATTAATATAACAATCGTAGTATATCGTATTCATATCTATCGGCAATAAAAAAGTTAAGCAGGCAGTTCTTTGCGGGGTCTGCAACTTGGCACGCAAGCGCAATGCCAGTCTTTTGCTACTTTCGGAACGCCGCGCGGAAACAACAATCTTTCGTAATAATACATTGTTGAGACTTCTTATTCAAATGTGACCATCCGATGTATTCTCAAAAACGGTCAATCTGTCTGCAGATCTCAAACGAGACCGAACACTGGCAATTTTATCATCGGAATGCCGCCTCCCCCAGTTGAAAATAACTTCCGAGGCAAAGGCACTTCCCGTAGACGTCATTGATACCATTTTTAACAGTTCGTAAAAATACAAGGAAAGATAAGGCTATTCTTTGCAATATCGTACAATTTCCACAAAAAGACTCCTTAAAACAAGTACTTTCGCTCATGAAAATATTACTTGTCGCTGTCTCGAACATAAAATTAATTTGGTTTGATTCATCGACTACAAAGATGATGGGTGCCAATAAAAATACTTTATGCCCAATCAGTAAAGTAACATACACAGAGAAACTGTCTACTTTCCAATGTAAGTAGACTGCCGCAGGATATGAAAACAAGTTAACAACTATGGAAGAAAATATACCAACCGCTTCTTTCTACAAAAATTGTAGTGTAATTTCAAATAGCTCGACTTTAAGAACTTAATTCCAAGTAATACATATACATGAACAAGCAACTTTTGTCCATATAACACCTCACGAACCATAATCTTACGCTATAATAAACTCACCTGTTGTCTTCTGTTTTTTAGAGAAAAAAGATGTTATTTTTGAAGCTCGTTTCATGGTACACAGATGACAGAAACGAAGCAGTCGACACCAGTAAAAGGAACTGTTCGTATAAGCTGTTCAGCCCGAGATGAGATGTCTAAGAGCACAACTCTAAAGGCGCGTTTACATTGAGCTCAGAACATGTTTTTGTTCGGAGCATTGTGTGCAACTTGTTCCCTCAACATGTTGGCAACATTGTTCGTTGTTCGCATTCCCGTTTACACTAGCGACCAACATTTCTACGTATTCGCATAGTCTGCTGCGGTGAACTGATAGTTTACTTTGTGTATTCACATCAAGAGATACGCTGTGTCAAGTGAAGAGGAAGAATTAATGACAAATGGTTCAAATGGCTCTGAGCACTATAAGACTTAACATCTGCGGTCATTAGTCTCCTAGAACCCTAGAACTACTTAAACCTAACTAACCTAAGGACATCACACACATCCATGCCCGAGGCAGGATTTGAACCTGCGACGTAGCGGTCTCGCGGTTCCAGACTGAAGCGCCTAGAACCGCTCGACCACCACGGCCGGCTGATTGACATTTGGTGCTGCATTAATAATACTTAACGAAATGAACAGACGAAGAAAATGACGTAGTCGTCGTTGGTGGACCAAAACATACTATAGGAGAAGTGGCGGGAATGACATGTTTTGTGAGCTGAATTTGGAAGACGGTTCTGGCTTCCGTAGCTTCATTAGGATGTCGCCGTCAGATTTTGAAATGTTGTTGAATATTATAGGTCCAGTTGTTTCAAAGAAAGACACAAATTTAAAAAAAGCAATACCTGTGAATCAAAGACTTGCTGTTACTCTTCGTTTTCTGGCATCAGGGGACTCCTATCAAAGCCAGCCATATCTCAAATAGTTCCATATCATCCAGGAAACATATTTAAACCAAACCACTTCGTTTCGTAAAGTGTGTCAGTACCACATCCAGATTTTTTACTTTTCTCTTTTTTTCCTTTCTCTCGTCGGTACTGAGACAAGTGAGATTTAATTTTTTTGTCCACGTCACTGCAGCTGGTGCCAAGCGCCACAGCAACTTTTTGTAATGAATCATGTTTGATTTTAGTATTTTTGTAACCTGCGCAACTTACATTCTACAGGCACTCCTCTGCCTCATAGAGCGATATCAACTGGAAAATTTTGTCTCGTGACCACTCCATTTCAAATAAAAATGAAGGGACATAAATGCACCACCACACTCCAGCAGAACAAAC
Source organism: Schistocerca americana (assembly GCF_021461395.2). Taxonomy (NCBI): domain Eukaryota; kingdom Metazoa; phylum Arthropoda; class Insecta; order Orthoptera; family Acrididae; genus Schistocerca; species Schistocerca americana. Next base: position 317,550,339 of record NC_060121.1, on the reverse strand, counting down.
ACTAAAACACTCACTCAGAGCAAACGAACACTAGCCCTGCGTAGCGGAATTTAGTTGTAGCAGGCCACGAACAACGTTTCTTTGATCTCTACCGACACAGCCATGAATCATCGATTTTGTGTTGCGAACATGTTGCCAACATGTTGCGAACATCGGTAGTCCATTACTAGCCACGAACAATGTTGCGAACAATATTGTGAACAATGTTCCGAACTCAGTGTAAACGCGCCGTAACACTGACAATAAAGGAGGAACGGCAGGTAGGCTGGTATTACACTATCAAATTTCTTTGTCAAAGATTTGATCAATGATGTGATCAAATATTCTGTCAAATATATTTGACAAAGATCTTTGACGTAACGCTAGAAGGGGTATTACACTGTCGTCATATTTTTCGTCAAAGTTCAAGATGGCTGACAACAACAACTTTTTATTAACCGCAGCAGTTGCATGTACCACAATTGCACTGTGTGCATATGCGGAAAAGAAGCGGGGGAAAAAAAAGGAAACATAGCTGGGTGAAGCCGTGGGTTTTACGATGACACGAAAAAAGCATTCAACAAAACTTGTTACGTGAGCTTATAGTGAAGGACGTCAAGTCGTACATCAATTACTTAAGAATGGATAAGCATACATTTCTGTATGTGCTCAATGAAGTGTATCCTCATATCACAAAGCACAATATTCGCTTAAGAACTGCTACATGTGCAGAAGACAGGCTCACTGTAACACTCTGATTCCTTGCTACAGGAGAGGGTTAGGTTAGGTCAGGTATCCAATCTTCGTAATCTCTTTTTGTATTCAGCGTGCCTCACGTTGTAAAGTGCCTCATCAGCTTCATACATCTCTATTAATTTTGTAGTTGTCGGCACACACATATTTTATTTACTCGAAATGTTTATAAAAACACTACAGACGACAGACTGCAGCGATGCTAGCGCTCCATGTGGTAACATGTCACATTGCAGTGAACAGAAGACAAGCGACTTCTTTGATCAAATCTACAGCAAGGCCCTAGATTTGACCAAATATTGGACGACATTTGACAAAGTTCCCTATTACACCATCAAATATCTTTGACAAAGATATTGGACAAAGATATTTGACAAAGAAATTTGATAGTGTAATACCGGCCGTAGCACCGTAAGGGCTTAGCGCAGCACACGCCACTAGTCGGGGGTACAGAAGTCAGGAAATCCCAGCGGGCAATTCCCAGAAAATCCGGGCAGGATGGTCGTGCTGTGGATGGCTTGCGTGTTCTGGCTGGGGATTAGAATTCCTCCATGGACAATACCCTGGATGTGTTTGCATTTTCCTATGCTTTAGAAATCTTTGGCCGAAAACACATATATAACAACCTTTTTTCTGTGCCTGTCTACTAGTCAACATGTCAGCATTACAGTGAGTAGGAATCTATCCATTTCATAATATTTTTAACAAGATAACTGCGTGTTAAATAAGCATCAGCATCAAATATTCTGTTTATTCTTGGTACGTATTTCCAAACTATAATGCTTCATTCTTGTACTCAAAATTTCAGTGTCAGTCCTGGTAACAATTTCTAATGGTTCAAATGGCTCTGAGCACTATGGGACTTAACAGCTGAGGTTATCAGTCCCCTAGAACTTAGAACAACTTAAACGTAACTAACCTAAGGACACCGAACACATCCATGCCCGAGGCAGGATTTGAACCTGCGATCGTAGCAGTCGCGTGGTTCCATACTGAAGCACCTAGAACCCCTTGGCCACTGCGGCCGGCAACATTTCTGCTACAATATATTTTTGTTCACCAAAACCTATCCCTGTACTGGCCCATAAAGAGCGTTTTGTTACACATTAAATAAAAATTCCCCTCCTCTATAGCCTACTTTATTAACAATGACATTAGTTTAAGAGAGGTAACATGTTGACTACTGTGAGGGTGCCAGCAGTCACAGGAGAGCCTTATGCCTATCGCTGTGTGCCTGCCACTGGCCACACCAGAGTGTCACACACGATGCCATGACCTGGCAGTGAAACATCCTTCACTGTATGTGCAACAGTCAACATGTTATTCCTCATTGTCTGGCCTTTTATGATTGCTTTCACATAGCAATGAATAAGCCACCAACCTCAAATTTTACTTACACAATGAAACCGAGGTAGACTTGTTAGTTATGAGAATGTGATACGTGTTGTTGTGGGCGTTCATTGTATGTGCTGTTGATGCAAAGGTTTCTGAGGCCATGGCACAAGTAAAATAGCTTATTCTCTGTATGTGGCTGAGTATTAACGCTGTCAGTAACAGAAAAGAAGCATGAGGCCTTACTCTGATTAACAACCTGATAAATGCCTCACAACTGCTCAGTTACTTACTGTTTTTATTACCGCTAGATTTTTTCCTTTATGTAGCTGGCTGGTACTATTACCAAGGTCTTTGACAAGGTTAATCACACCAGCTCACAGCAAAAGCTTTATTCCTGTTGAATAAGAGGAACTTGCCATGACTAGTTTAAATACAGTCAAATAAATGATATCAAGCCTTCTAAACTTTACAATACTACTGCACTTTCATCTATACAAACCACAAAAAATGAGGCTTCACAAAGCTCAGTCTTAGACTGCTTATTTTTCTTGCTCTACATAAATGGTCTTGGCTTTACCCACCAACAGAACCTTTCTCTTTGTTGACAACACCACTATTTCCACATCTGACAAAAGAACCAGTTCAGACTGTAGTGAGCAGTAGCACATCCCAAATAAACTCGTGACACAAACCAATGTGACTGTTCCTTAATGTAAATAAAACAGATGGTCCAACATTTCAAACTGCTCAAACTCAAAATTCCGACTATAAAACTTCCCACTATAAAACTCTCCACTATATCACTAAATGATAACCATGTTGAAATGTGAATGAAACCAAATTCCTAGAAGTTTTCATCATTGACACACTAAAATGGAAATACCACATTCAGTACTAAACTGAGTGAAGTATGTTTTATAATCAGATCAGTAAGAAATGCAGTAAATATTGGTGCTTGGAAAATGTATAATAGTGTATATAGGTAAATTGGGACAGATGCTTACCTATCAAACATGGGATGCACCTACATTTCAAAAGCAGAAATCTTGTGTGTGACAAGATAAGCAAAATTATCACAGAGAGAGATAAGTTAAATAAAATTCTCAATTGCAATGGCAATATGGATGCCTTTTTAGAGTAAATTGTAACAAATTACCTCATACAGGTGACTGAGCTACTTCAGGGAGTAAAGTTAAACTAAATTACCAGAACATTCAGTATACAATGAATGATGCAGAGTACTGGGGTGTATAACTAAATGAAACTGTATACCTACATTATACCTGAGGCTGCAGCAATAAATTTAAAACTAGGGAACAACAGCATGATTATAGAAATTCTGTATAGGTCACCTGCAAGCAACATTTAAGAATTTTTTAACTGTCTAGACAATTTTCTGGAAAAGATACCAATATATAAAGAATATGTTGTTCATTGGAGACATCAAAATAGACTCATACAATAATAGCATTAATTATTTGCAGTGTGTCAAAATACTACAATGCTATAGCTGTAACAAGGTGAAATCTGCACTTACAGGAATAACTATAGACACACATACATCCATTATCACATTCACACAAACATAAAAAAGAGGAAAGTAAGCATAACAGCCTTCAAAACTATTTGTCTGACCATAAAGCCCTTACTATGTAAAGTCACATAGGGAATGTAGGCTAACAAAAAGTGATACTTTTATATGTTTCATAAAACATTATTTAATTCTGATAAATGTAGGAAGGCATGAGGGAATGGAAAATGGTAACAGGTATACAATGCATTTGGTGTGAATGGTACATGGGAGAATCTCTATAAACTATTCAATAAAACTTTAAATCAAAATGTGCCCTTTAGTAAAAGAACTAATCAAAGCTATAAATCATAAATCTGAGAATTTCTCTCCTTAAATCCTTGAACTGAGAGAGAACATGAAAGATGTTTATATATCCAACAATGTAGGAAAAGGCAGATAGTAACTTACCGTAAAGAAGACATGTTAACTTCCAAACAGGCACAATTGAGAGACACTTACATAAAGCTTTCAGCTACAGCGTTCACCAGCATAAGAGAGTATCATCGATGTACCCCTGTGCAGTAAGTGTGCCATGGATGACAAGCAAAGTGGTCCTGCTATGAAATGAAATGGCAACCCAGACCATCACTCCTGGTTATCAGGCAGTATGCTGGGTGACAGTCAGGTTGGTACCCATTGCTGCCCATGGCATCTCCAGACACATCTTTGCTGGTCATCAGGGCTCAGTTCAGAGCAAAGCACATCACTGAAGACAATTCTACTCCAGTCAGTTAGATTTCAAGCTCAATGTGCTGAACACCATTGCAAACATGCTTGTAAGTGTACAGAGGTTAATGGTAGTCAGCTCAAGGAGTGCCATGAGCTCAGTCTCCTTTCTTTGAGCTGCCTATTAATGGTCCTTGTAGTCACTGAAGCATCAGTTGCACATCAGGTCAATGATAATGATGGGGTTCAGAGTGCCTTTCTGGTGACTGCTCAGGCCTCATGTTCTGATGTGCCTCAGGGTTGATCACTTCCTTGTTGATGCTGCGTTCAGCCGTGGTTTACCCATTCCTCTCAACATCATTGAACAGTGGCATTCTTGTATTCAAAAGTCAGGTAATTCACTGATTACTCCAACCAGCTTCTTTGAGCCCAACTACACATCCTCCCTTAAATGCTGACATCTGTGTATATTATACATGCACCTGTCTTCGAGGTTACTGTCCAACTGAGTATACAGAATGAAATTCACAAAACTTTTATGCCCTGGTAAGAACATGTCTCCCATTTACCATTCTTGTCAGCTGCATGGTGAAACTCTGAAATTGTACTGCACAGTCACACATTCATCCATCAGCCACCAAAGCTTACAGTTTTGCATTTTCCAAGAATACCTGAATGAATATCCATTTGTGACCATTTGTATAACTCCTTCATAGTGCACCTTTCTTAGGTCTAAACATCACAGCACTTCCTATTATGCACCAGGGGACGATCCAGGATTTGTTTCTGGAGTTCTGGAGGGGTCACAGCTCACTGTTTGTGTTTTTGTCACTGTCTATAACTAAAGCTGCACCCCTCCTCACCCTTTCCCATAAATGTAGCCTGCCATCACTATCACTTTTAACAAGCCACAGATGTGTATAATTTTAATAATGATTAAATTTATTAATTTTTTAATAATAATAATAACAATAAAGTGACTACTCACCATAAAATATATGAAATATCCAAAGTAGGCTATAAGTTCTGAAATCCATTGCCATTTCAGAGACTCTTAGTTTTCATGCTATATTGTTCTCCAAAAGTTAGCCCTGATATTTGTAAACTGATATACAACATGGGTTCAAAAAGTAATAGGTATTTTGTTATTTCACTAGTTGTATTGACTGATTCATCCAATTTTTCATTTTTGCATGGATGAACATGTCTGAAAAATATCAGTACAGGGTTAGCCTTACTGTATATTTGGTCTGTTGTGAGTTGTCAAAAAGGTTAGGTGGGTGTTCCTAGTATCAGCAATTTGTACAAATGTGATTCAGAGTATTAATATTAAATTTAGGTATAAGAATGGAATGAAATGTGGCAGAGTTTTAGAAATCTTAAATATTCCTTTTGATGAGTCTTGATGAGTAAAACAAGGGTTTGTAAGTTGTTTTGAGGAAGGTCGCGAATTTGTTGAAGATAATGGGAGCCCTTGACATCTCAGCAAACCATTAGACAGTGAAATCATGCAAAAAATTCTTTTTTCTTAAGTTTATGAAAAATGAGCCACACGTCCAAGCATCTGTGCAGGCTAGGATTTATTTATAAGTTACCGCATGTTATGTATGCCTTGGATGTACATAAAACTGTGACATCCACACATCCATGCAGGCTAGGAGTTATTTATAAGGTACTGTATGTTATGTATGCCTTGCATGTACATAAACTATGATTGACAGGTGAGTTGCATATTTATCACATCCACAAGCAATTACATAGTAGTACCTCTGTGTGTGAAACTGCTTGAAATATTTTTACTCATTCGTGTGTAAACTAGAATGTAAATTTAAATTCTTAGTCAAAGTCATTGGAAAACAGTCACTGAAAAATCACTGACAATAATCTAACAGGCTATGAGCCTATTTCCTCCATGTGTGAAACAGTTTGAAGGGATGTTTGTGCTTCAGAACACATAATTATACATTGCATTTTTTTCAATGGATTTTGGTTCTGCTATTACATGAAGTTAATCTACACGCTCTTGGAGAAGTTAGATCATCAGTGAGTGGGAAATGAACATAACCATCACATCTTTTGTCATCACAAGAAATAGGGACTGGCCAATTTGCAATGTTTGTACCTTTTACATGTGTAAGGCTCAGTTTCATTCTCAGGCTCATACATCTCAGGTCATTTATTCATGGGACTTGTCATTTCCAGCTGAAATTTCATCAAGAACGTAATGTCTTTTGTGGATCTTCATTTCAATTAGTGTTGTCAAACTTTTTGGTTCAAGAGCCAATACAGACATTGTGTAGTGGCACCTTGCATCACATATAGACTGATCTTATTATGAACTGGAAATCTGCATAAATGAGTAAGTTATGAGACTCTAGTAGACTACCTATAGTAGGCTCCCAATATATTACCACCGAACCCAAGTACTAATCATTTGGAGAACTTCCTGTTGACCGTTCTCTGTTTCAGGTTGGTGCCACTCTCAGTGATCCCTAAGCTGCAACACTGTAATTGCCTGACAAAGTGTTGTGTCATGTGTCGTGTTGTGTGTGTGTGTGTGTGTGTGTGTGTGTGTGTGTGTGTGTGTGTGTGTGTGTGTGAAAGAGAGAGAGAGAGAGAGAGAGAGAGAGAGATAGAGAGAGAGAGAGAGCAGAAGATTAATTTATTAATAATAGTAATTCCACTTGCACTCAAATAGTTAAAGCTGCTCCACCTCCAAGCCCTGATGGGCCAAATGGGACCAACCACCTGCCAGGTCATCCTTTGCCAATGGCGGCACTGAATGCAGTATGGAGGGACGAGGGGTCAGCACACCATGCTCCCAACAGTTGGTGGGTTGCAGCACTTTGGGGTCGCTACATCTCACTCAAGTAGTTATCCAATTGGCATCACAAGGATGAGTGTAACCTGTTTCAGTCCTCCCACCAAGGAAAATCCCTAGGAATACTGGGAGTTGAAACTTGGTTCCTCACAAAGCAGCCAGACACACTGATCAATTTCTTCCAATCTTCTTTCTTTCGGTCTGTTCCTTTGACATTATGTCATCAGTGGTTCTGTATGGATATTGCATGACATCTTTCAAATTCTCTCATGAGAATTTTACACTTTTTTTTAATTGCAAAGAATGGCCATTCCTCTAACCAAAGATGCTGAGTAACTGTGCCGGCAACTGCTGAACTATGAAGGTGGCTGTACAAGGTGGTCTGAAACAGTCTGAGAAGGTTTTAAGCAGGGTATGTTGTGCTGAGAAATAACTGTTAAGAAAAAAAATCAATATGTTGCACCATTTATGTGTTAATTAACACTGAAGTTAGCTAATCAGGACACTGTGTGCACAAATGCAAGTGGCCCACCAGAGACAGTATCGCCAAAAATGTTCTTTGTTTCATTGTCTAAAACTGAACAAAAGAGTGACACAAAAATTGGACATGTAACAGTAGTAAGGATCAAACCAGAGCCAAAGGCTGAGCAGTCTCATGTGCTGTCATCTATGCTATGAGAACAACTGATACTGATTGTACCTGGTGGGCCAATGGAGTTTGTGCATGCAACAGTCTGACTGGGTAACTTTAATGTTAATTAACTCATGTCAGAAATGGTACAACATACTGCATTTTTTCTTTAACAATTATTTCTCATTACAACCTACCCTGCAACACCCTTAAAAGCTTTTCAGAATTTTTCTGAGCAATGTTTCTTTAAATGTGTTATGCAATATGAAACATGCTCACAAATGTTTACTAAATGTTTTGAATATCATTTTTCTTCTACTTATTGCATTGTATTACAACACTCTTAATTAATTTAATGTTACTTGCTATAAATGAGTACCACATTTGAAGATGACCATCTCTATAATGCACATTCACAAATCCATCTTACTTCCACGTCAAAATTTATACCATTGCAGCTGACTGGCACAAGTCACATATTCCTGTGAGTTGTCAGAGCTGGAAGACAAACTATAAGACACTGGGTAAGTGCCCAGCTTTACTTAGCTCACAGCCAAATTCATCAGCATCAATTATAATTAAGCATAACTCTCCAAACATTTTTGTTTGTTACTGAGCAAGAAAACTACACTCTTAAGAAAACTCTCAACATTAGGTGACATTTTCAGATTCGACGGCTGGTTGCTAGGTGCATATTATTCAAAAATATGGCTGAAAACTGAAGGCCACACAAACACTTGATTTGGGCCAAATGCGGCCCAGGAGCCACAGTTTGATGACCACTGCTGTAAAACATCCAGCAGTTCAGGGAAATGTAGACTGAACTTTAAAATCAATTTTCTTGTTCTAAACCAAGCACAGTGACACTCCATTAATGTTGATCACAGATGTCCATCATGCCCATTGACTGGTTATATCTGCACACAGCAGGCAGACGTGTTAGTTAAATGTAAATTTTCTTTCTTTTTGGGCCAGCAATATCAGCATGTCATTAGAACACAACTGCTCTTTTTCCATTGTATTAAAACTAGATCATGACTATTATTAAATTTAAACCAAAGAAATACTTAAAGTTCAACGTGATTGATACCACTTTTTTCCTACTGACTACATGTTTGTCAGTTTTGATGCAGAAGTAAATAACTCTTCAGAAAAATACTGAGACCAGTAATGCATTGTGCTTTTCTGTATCTTTGGAACCTGAAAGAAAAATATCTGGTGTAAGTAAAAAAAAAATTAAAGCATCTGCAGAAAGAAAGCTTTTCGTGAAAATCATTCTCTCTCCATGATCTCCTCTGCTGTGTCAATAGAGAAGGCTGAGAATACACATCATGGAAATTTTCTGGTATTACTCATTGTTGTGAAGATGCACCATGAGATATATTCACAGATAGAAATTTTGGCACGGTAAGAAACATTTCAGATTTATTATTGCTTTGGTGCTTTTGAGACAATTTTCTTTATTGCTGCTGTTTTCTGAATATTTTTCTTTTAATATGACTCGCCAGCCATTGTAATACACAATCCTCATTAGCATTGTCATCTTCATACAAATAACCGATGTCTGACATTTTGTTCTTAGGTATTTCACTTTTGGACAAAATACATTTACTAGTTGGCACTTGAGGAGTAAAAGCAGCAATCTCTCACTTGCAGTAAATAATTTTTAATGTGAAAATGTATTTTAAGTAGTATTTCTTAGCCTGGCATAATTGTGTGGGTATTAAACATACAAAATACTAACCTGCAAACTGGTAATAGTTATTTGTTCCACAATAAACAGCGTAATTTGAAAAGAATTACAAAGAACTTTGTTCAGTTGTAGTTATTACACCTCTTTTGGTTAAAAACCATCAATATCATTTCTCATTTAAAAAGTATAATGAAAAATAAGAAATATCTTAGTTCACTGATGTGAAAACACTCATCGACATATTGAATTTTCTGTGTAAAGAGTATGCTGCCAACAACTGGAATCCAAGTTGCAGCTGTACCAGCAGGCACAGGCCCAGATGACTGATTCAAGTTGGTGAGAGCCACAGAAATGAAAATAAGCCAAGAAAAAACTTTACATATTGACCATATATTCTTTTGTGTCAGGGGCTGAAAGATATATCAACTGGCTCATACTGTATTTTGATTATGTTGGACGTTTTGGTTCATAACTTGTGACACCAAATTTTGTTCCAAAATTGTTGAATTATGAACAAAAATGGTGGCAAGTGCAAGATGCTCAGGAGTGGCTAGAACTACTGAAATGTCTCACAACAGATTATTGAAAAGGATGTATGGATATTACATCAAAACTAGGGCTCAATGGTCACAGTGGAAAGGATTCTGGATCACCAAGAATGAAAAAAGCTCAATGATGACAGTCGGATGTGAAGGATATGCACACACTGTTTTTCGATGTTAACAGTTTAGTTTCATAACTTTGAGAAATCAGTAAGGAGTACTAGTTACAAGCTCGGTACCTTAACACCCAGATTTCTGATGAAAAAACCACAGATTTTGCGTCACAATAATGGGTTTTGCATCACAATAATGCGCTTTGTTCCCTGTTTGCAACTTCTTGGCCAAAAACAATACCATAATGATGGACTAGCATCCGTCTTTCCATGCAAGGCTCCATTTGACTTTTTTTGTTTGTAGAAACAAAATCTTAAAGAGTTATCATTTTGTAAGCATGGACAAGATTAAAAATGTATCACAGAGAGAGCTAAAAGCTATCACAGAGATTCCAGAAGTTGGAAGAAGTTATGGCATAAGTGAATAATATCTAATGAAGGATATTTTGAAGGGCTTAACACTGAGTAGAGGAATAAATAAAATTATTTTCAAAAATACAAATTTGGCCTTTTTTTTCATACCTCGTATTTAAAAATTAAACACTTCTATGGAAAATTTTTTCTTGGGGGACTGCACGTGTCATATACCATCATATCACTTACTCTGACTTGTTCAATTTCATGATGCACTTTCTGCCCAAAATATGACATAAAGGACCAATAAACATACAATACAATTAGAATTACATTGTTTTTTCCTATATATTATAACAAACTGTATAAAATCAAAAAAAAATCATCCATACAGATCTGATGTTGCTTTGAGTAAAGCTTACTCACCATACATGAAAAACTTCAAAAACTGTGAATGAAACAATGTGCTAGAGGATCAGCTAATAGCAGTTTAATATCATTATATTTCAAACACAACACTGACAATTTTTTCCATATAAAATGTAATTTCATCAATGTTAATTTGAATCATGGCACATCATAAGCTCAGACACACAACACCTAAAATACAGGAAGCTGCACACATTTTTTTCTCTTTGTAAATACTGCCTGGAAAACGCAGAAAACATACATTACACTATATTTTTGGAGCAGCAGAAACTCCTTTTGTAGAAGAGACAGGGCAACGTAATTGCAAAGCATAGTCAGAAGAGACACTATCAAATACGTAAGTCTCCTTCCCTCATTATAGACATTTCTCCAGAGGAAAATGCTCTGATAAATACCTATATTTTTGCTACATAAAAAAGCTCCTTACATAATCAGTGGATGTATTTTCATTGTGGTGTCTACATTTTCCAGATTTGTCAGGCCAATAAGGAACTATTTTCTTGTTTTATTTTCTTTGTACATACAGCAAAAATTTAGTAGAAAAGTTCCTGTTTGACCTAAACATTGCAACATTTATTACTCAACCAGAATTCTTTTCAGTTTTACTTATGTACACTTGAAATGGTCTTTTACTCTAGACTAAGACTAATGTCTAAATGGAGTTAATGAGCCAGCCACTAACTCCTTTATTATTTTCTTGTTCCATTAACATAATTTCTACATGCTACAGACAAACTCATATACAGTAAACAAATGTTACAGTACAAATCCTTCTAGTTAACATGTTTCTGGTGTATAAATATTTTATTTCCAAACTAAAAATTTATTTTCTTACAGCAACATTTAATAATTCTTCAGAACTCTTTGAGAAAAGTTTTAGTAGCAAACTAAAGGAAGACTTTCATAGCACTTTTTCTAGTGGAGTTAAAAGTGACACAAAAGTAATTAAATGTTATTTGCCACACATGTAACTAATCTTCAAAACAGATTTACAACAATTGTGATAATACTTCAATAATACTGCATTTATTAGTAAATGTTAATTGGTGACATCTGTCACAATAGTTCTTTAATTCTAAAATTATAGTATATATGATATAATATCACTAGCCCAATACTGGCATCATTTTCTTAAATCAACTGTCATAATTAATACTGCATTAAAGCAATGAATTAGTTAGCAAATCCTTTTGTTTCAGGAGTTAACATGACAATGGCTGAAATTTGGCCTTTTGCTTAAATAATAGCGGCATTCACTAACAGTGATATTCCTCTGTTATGAGTGGAGATAAATAAAGATAAGAGAATACTTCATGCTATGATTTTTGTCTTCTTGTAGAGCAGCTTGAGCAAATCATTATTTATAATACTTTATCTGAGCAATAAGTATAGAACAGATGTTTATAATAGAGAAATGAAAAAGAGTAATTACGAACCCAGTGCATTCAGATGTAACTCTCAGCCATTTTCTCTCTAACAATAAGGGCAATGACATCCAGTAAACTTATATTCTCACACAGCAATAGAAACGTTAAGCACTTTTTTTTTTTTTTTTTTTTTTTTTTTTTTTTTTTTAGGAAAAGAAATTTGGTATGCTAAAAGAAGGGAAAGAATACAGAAAATCATTTAAGACTGAAATCAAGATATCTGATATGGAAAAAATGGTGACTGTCAAAGATAGTACAGTATTTAATCTGTGAACTATTGCAAAAGATACTTGTAAGAGGCCTTTTATAAGAGATACACAGTGAATCAATCGCTGCCAGTGTGTTTAAGGAAGAACAAAAGGGAAATCCATAATTTACAGCAATGAATGATGTAAACTGAGGACTTGGTGCTCAGTCATAAAGAAAAACAGATACAGTAGAAAAAATTACTAGAGAAGAGTAACATGTTTTCACTTCTCATCAGCCTACATTTCCTTAACTGCACACTACTGCATTCAGCTGACTGAAGCTAGTTAAATCTGCTAAAGAAAGGTATGCAGATTATACACAGGTGTAAATATGGCACTGTAACAGCACTTAGATTTTGTAATTGTTGGAAATAATAAGTTTCAGTAAGCATTTTACATCAAACAGGCAAAACATGTATTATAATTAAGTTCTTCTTTGTTATTCTCAAGTTCTGCCAATCATTAAATTTGACATAGTTTTATAAAGCAACATGTTACTTTCACAAATTTGGTAGTACATATCAGTTCAGCATAAAGTTATTAAAATGTTTTTGACTGAATATGACACTTACAGTGCATTGATATGCAGCACACATATGTGAAACTGGACAGTAAGAATATAAAAATGAAAATTACTGATTTAACAAGTGTACTATTTGGTAATCTCTAATAACATCAGATTGTGTGGCATAACTAATGGTTGTAATAGCAATATATCCTGTATCCATTTTCACAGGAGTAACTATGTCAATTATCATCTACTCCCAGCATTAGCAACACTCACAAAAAATCTTTAGCATTATTTACATACCTTGAGCCTGTACTCCTATTTAAAATAGAAGACAGTCACGTAATATACATGAACATCACCAAATACAGTTTCTTGTACCTCAAATATTTAATAATATGCAGTTTTATTCATGAAAATATCTCAATAGATATTCACAAACTTGAAGAACAAACATCTCAAATAAAATATCAAAACCTGATGCTCTGATGCTTTTTTTTATAACAAATGTTTTGCTGATTTGTTACACAACTGTGGCTCTATCCTTTACCAGTACAGAAGCTGAATGATTATTTCTGGTCTGATAACCACGTACTGCATTTCTTGTGCAATTCATTTCAACAAGTTCATACTTAGTTGTATTGTTCTCTTACATGTACTGTTTTCTTATGCCACTGAACATAGTATGTTCACAATATAATTTGATATTAACAAGCCTATGTCAAAAAAAAAAAAAAAAAAACTTCTTTCACTCATAACTGGCAACTCTGGTGGTTTCTGAACATTAGATGTAACAGTATGTTGATAATTAAACATCTGTGTTTGGTTTTAAATCATGGTTTTTATTAAATACATTCTTAACCAGCTGCCTATCTCTTTGATGTTTGTAAGGAAAATGATCTTAGTGTGTGCTGTACTGACTCTATGAGAACTTATAGAAATTAACCTGATGGACAAAAAAAAAAAAAGACATTAGTTCCTGATGCACTTTCCCTATAAGTACCATGAATAAAATATGGCAAAGTACTTATAATATTATTATAATATCAATTGTTCTTTATTTTTATACCATGACTTTCATTAATAAGTTTGGTTGTCAGTTGTAAGTCATGTTTTATAGGACATCATTCATACAAAACTGAAATAACTACTGACTGTGGAAATAAATGTAACTGTTACTTACTCAGCAGCACTCATATGTGTTGCTTACTAACTTGAAGTTATGAGACCCAAATACTACACTGAACAGCACTTTCTTAATTGTTAGTAAAACCGTATCAACAAAGTGGACACACTAACAAAAAGACAAAGGTTCAGAAACGAACTGATTACATCTGCTAGTGAGAAATAGAAGTTTGCCCTGAACAAAGAATCAGACATGACACAATGCAGGAATGAAATCACAAGATTACTACTTCTTAGTTCTTTCCTGCACTTTGTCTTCCATGATTAAAGCCAGGATTAACTTTTCTCCTTACAAAATGAGGACCCTGATTTCCTTTCCATTTTCCTATCGTCTTTCTGACAGCAAGGGAACAAATGCTAGGAATGTAGTGACTGTCCCTTCTTTTGCATCTCTCACATCCTTTCCCTTATTGCATTTATTTCTGTTAAAGATCCCATTAACATATATTGTTAAATTCACATACTGATAGGCAGTTGTCAGGAAACACTTGTTATACATGATCTTCTTCATTCATATTCTCATGTTTTATGAATAGTGTATAAGTTACGCTGTGAAATGTAATGTTTTAAGAAATATAAAGGTCTCTTATCAGTAACAGAGTATCAGTTACATACACATACATCTAATAATTAATTAGCTTATCACAACAATTAGTCCCAGATCTAAATTGATTTCATGTGACACATTACTGATATTTGTACCAGAGACAAAATTTTCATGGCTGTTGTAAATATGAGCAGCATCTTTTAGAAGGGCATTATTTGTCACTGACTGCAGTAATCCAGAAACAGTCACTAAGAACTTCACTTACATGGCTAGGAAGATTATTACTTTTTTTTTAATTTCAAAAGGGATAATTAGGTACAAGTAGTTCATTTAATACAGAATATTCAATTCACATAACATTGATTTTAACTGAAACTGATTGAAAATGTCCAATGCAAGTAAGGTGTTGTAAACTTTCTTGAGATAGTGACATTAAACAACTACCTCTGCACAACTGAAACTTTACACCACTATATGGAGACACTTCAATTTCATTATAACAAAGGATGTGAAAATCAACTGTGAATTTCTTTTCCTCTTTCTTGCAATTATAGCTAGTGGTTGGTTGATTTGGAGAGAAAGGGACAAAACTACAGGGTCATCAGTCCATAACTAATGGTCTCAGTTGCTCAACTTTGTTTCAATCTATTGATAACTATAAATAAAGACAGATACCAGAAATATAATTTAGTATAAAATTAATCAACATAAAAAAAGTGACAAAGTTTGACAAGGTGTTGGTAGAGGCCTGGAAGTATTATGAGATTATAATTGAAACATTGTGTGAAAACATCATTTACACAGACTGGACTGTCTGATGTAAAGGAGTTTCACAAAGAAAGTGATGGAAAAATTTTCTGGTAGTTCTTGACATAGTGAAGTTCATAAATTAATTTTTGTACAAAGTAGATCAATTAATATGTAAAAACATCAACAGTTCACAGATCTTTATGCTTTCCCCAAACTACTTACCCAGCAAGCATGAGCATACACTAAATTCTCTGTGGTTTGTCTTTCTACATTTGGATCTCAATTTTTGCATTATTGACATGAAAATCACTTTTGCATTTATTCTTTTGACATACAATCAGTGCTAGAAACATAGTGGATGTGAGTGTCTCTATGACCTTTCTTTATTATTTTAATACAAATAATTCATAATTTAATGTTTTGTTCTCTGTTGTGAGGTACATTTCCCCCCCCTTAGTTATCACAATGTTTAAAATTAGAATCAAATGACACTGCTATCATGTTCAAGCTTCGGTACTGCCTATGTCTAACGGAACATTTTAGGCAACAATTTGGACTTTATCTCCCTCAACACTGAATGAGGTCTTGATAGCTTCAGTTTGTCACAGAAAAACTTTAGTGCAGTATCATTTAGTGCAGAAATCATATTCTTCATTTGCACAGACGGAACCATTATAAGTGAAAAATTTGGAAACTATTCCAGTTGAAACTTACATAAATGATTTACTGCCTTTATGTTTGAAATATTAAATGACAACTCATTGGCAAACATTGGTAATCTCTTGCAGGACTTCATTTTCACTTTATTTTTTGTAGTAACTGAAATATTCTGCTGATGACACTTGAAAAGAATTTCACACAGTTTATAGCTAAAATGAGTAATTTAACATATTACTATATAAGGAAAACAAGTAGCTGAGAGTTCACTTCAATATGTTGCATATGGTTTAAGGTACGAATTGAGGCTTATGTTTGTTTTGACATGTCTGTGATTGCTGATGAGCACACCAGAGGTTAAAATACAACAGAAAATTTTAATTTATTTAAGCTCTTGCTTTGTCACATTCTCAACTGAATTTCAGTACTTATTATGCTATTGAGTCCAATCACATACGTTCTGTGCTCTTTAGAAATAAACTGCCCCATTTAAGAAATGTTTTAAACAGCTGCCATCTCAAAAGTATCATTAACTGCTATTTAAAGCAGTGACCTGAAATACATGAGTATTTCACAGACTGATATTTACAGAACAAATCATAAATATTATTGAACATACGATCTCATAACAATAATTTAAAATAAACAAATTCTTTTATCTGATGTGTGTTTGCTCTGTGGTTAAAATTCATTGTGTTTTAGTAATAGTTCATGACAAATATTTATGGTAGTAAATTTTATCAAATCACAGCTGCTGTGCTTTCAGTTTGCTCATCTTGAACGACAGTATTTTGAACACTGCCTCATAACTTTCATGCTGATGCTCCCACTCACCACATCTTTTATTGCACATGTTAATAGCTCTAAGAGTTTAGAGTTTTAAACATGTTACTTACTTATTCATTTCCACATTTCAGCAACTAGGTTCATTTTTATTGTTGGCTAAGAAATGAACTGTTCTTTGTGAGCAAACCAGCACTGCTTTCAGACATTGGAATAACTGCTGTCTTCTGGGCTGCAGGCAACTTTTGGCGTGATTTAATATTTGGTTTGAGGCCTCGTATTAAATTCTGGAAATATTTATATCGCTATTAATTTCTATAATAATGTACGTGTTCATAATAGTTGCAAAAGTTATCAACAGGTTAACAGTACTTTTTAAATTTAAACATTGAAAAATATGTAAATTGTTATATTAGCATGTAATTACATTATTTTCTATGGTTTTCAGACGAGGCATTATATGTCTCAAGGACTTTATACATTGTTGATTATCACCAGGTTTGCTAGAATTTATCTCAACAGAATACAGCTTTTCTAAGTTAACCTTAATGATTGCATGATAGAGATTCAAATCATTTAAACAGACACAAATTTCACACTAATTTGCTATTTAACTAAAGAGAAGTTTTGTCAAAATTTGCATTCTTGAAACTTGCAACCAGACTAGCTTAATAATGATAAAAGAAAAATTTTCAGCCAGAGCTTAGTCTCCAAGGCAGATCCACTGATTACCGAAATCTCTCCTATATTTTGTTACACGTGTCCCAATTGATTATCAACATCACACTGCAGACCCTGAATTTAGATGAATCATTACACAAGCTACAAATGGCTTCTAAACACTGCCAAAATTATTAGTTATTTGTTGCTTTTTTTATCTCAATAAGGGTTCTAGAAAATCTGTTGTATTTTAGTCAATGAAAAGTTTTTTTTTTTTTTTTTCAGATGAAGCTACTACGACACACATGTATTATGAAAAAAACTTGACTTTCAATACATGAGAGTATTATGTTATGAACATATTCATATTATGTAGGCCTGGGAACAAAGCAGACAATTAAAAGCAACCATTTATTTAAAAAATGCTGTTTCTCTAACAATTAAAAATTAATTCACTTCTTTATACATGTGTATGTACATCTGGCAGTATATGGGCTTATGTAGTTGATATTGTCTGAAAAAGGCTGTTGTTACCTGCATATTTCTCAGACATCTTTGACTGCTAGTGGAACTTTGTTAGTACATCCCTAATTACGACATTTTCCTGCATAGTATTTCCATTTTTGGAAGTCCCAGTCTCAATTTCATTAAGCACACATTGAAATAACTTAAGAAATGGAAAGTCCAGGATGAATTAACAACATTATTATGAAAATTATAGATTGCTAATCACCATATAGAGGTGACATTGAGAAGCAGACAGACACAACAGAGAGATTGCTATACATTTCATTTTACAAACAAAAAGCCTCTTTCTGAAGCAGTAAATACACACCCATTCACACAACCACAACTCTCACATGCATGACCACTATCTCTGGCTACTTCAGTCAGACTGAGTTGTAACTGTGTGTGTTGGGAGTAGCAGTGTAGGGGTGCAGGTATGGAAGCGACATGTGGTGTGGGGTGGCAGGGGGGGGAGGAAGTCAGGTGACGTGAAGGAAAGATGTGGAGTGCAGCTTTTGGAATCATGCAGGAACATAGTGGGGACAGGGTAGGGCTGCTACATGCAATCAGGAGGTTTGGGTGGAGTGAGGGGGGAAGTGGAAGAGGAGAGTAGTATTGAATGGGAAAAGGACTAGAGGACAGGTGGGTACATTGGTGGAATGGAAAGCTTAGTTGTACTGGAGTGGGAACAAGGAAGGGAATAAGTAAATGTAGGACAGGATGAGTGAATGCTGAGGCCAGGGGGAAGTTACAGGAATGTAGGATATATTGCGGGGAGAGTGCCCACCCGTGCAGTTCAGAAAAGCTAGCGTTGTTAGAAAGTATTAAGACGGACTGGGCTGTGAAGCAATAATTGAAGTGAATAACATTGTATTGTGCAGTAAGTTCAGAAACTGGGTGGCCAAACTGTCGCTTGGCCACAATTTGTCTGTAGCCATTCATGCAGAAGGTAGGCCCATGTAGAAAGCAGCATAGTGGTTGCAGCTTAGTTTGTAGATCACATGACTGTTTTGACAAGGACAACACCTAGCTGACTCCAAACATGCAACCACTTAACTGATCACAATGATGAACTATAGCCTCACCCACAATTAATTCTCCTTTGAAAGCTTCACCTACAAACAAATCCACAGTACAGAAGGAACCATCCCATGCTAACATATTCATGGGTCATCTAGATGAATCCTTCCTAACCACTGAGAATGCCAAACCCCTCATCTCATTCAGATTCATTGATGACACTGTTGTGATCTGGGCCAAGGGTGAGGATGCCCTATCCTCATTCCTTCAGAATCTCAACACCTTCTCCCTCATTCATTTCATTTGGTCCTCCTCAACCCAATCACCCACCTTCCTAAATCTGGACCTCCACCTCAATGATGGCTACATCATTACCTCCATCTATATTGAACCTACCAGCCACCAGCAATACCTCCACTTCAACAGCTCCCCCTCCCCCCCCCCCCCCCCCCCCCACAGTGGTTAGCACATTGGACTCAAATTCAGGAGGACAACGGTTCAAACCTGCTTCCGACCATCCTGATTTAGGTTTTCCGTGATTTCCCTACATCACTTCAATCATATGCTGGGATGATTCCTTTGAAAGGACATGGTTGCTTTGCTTCCCCACCCTTTCCCAATCCAAAGGGACCAATGATCTCACCATTTGGTCCCCTCCCCTGAATCAACCAGCCAACCAACCTGTGGTCATAACATCTGCAGTCACGAGCAGCCCTCTCAAAATATACCAAGGGTTTCAGTGAGTTGACCAAAATTACCCACCCAGCCTTGTACAGAAACAAACTTCCCATGCCTTGTCCCTCCTGTCATCAATCACCTCCTACATTCCCAGCACCTGACCACAAAGGGGAAATCTCCCCTACCCGTGACTCAGTACCATCTAGGATGGAGCAACTGATACACATTCTCCTACAGATTTTCAGGTACCTCTCATCATGCCCTTAAATATGGAATATCCTACCCACTATTCTTCCCATTCCTCCCACAATGGCATTACCCTGCCCCCAAACCTATCCAATATCCATGACCACCCTTACTCCACTCCTGCCCTCAGTCCCTTTCCTCATGGCCCGTATCCCTGCAATAGACAAAGATGCAAGGCCTGACATTCTCCCACCACCATCTACTTAGTCTTGTCACAGGCATCTCCTGTCTCATCGAAGGCAGGGCTACCTGTGAAAGCAGTCATGTGATATACAAATTAAGCTGCAACCAATGTGCTGCATTCAATGTGGCATGATGACTAACAAGTTGTCTGTCTGCATGAATGGCTACTGACAAACTGTGGCCAAGAGACAGATGGACCACCCAGTTGCTGAATATGCTGCCTAACACAATGTGCTTCACAGTCTGTGTCATCTGGATTGTTCCTTCCAACACCCACTTTTCTGAAATGCACAGGTGGGAACTATCCCTACAATATATCCCACATTCCCTCCTGGCCTCAACCTTTGCTAGGCCCTATCCTCAACTTACCTATCCCCTTCCCTGCTACCACTCCAGCATCACACAGCCTCCCATTCCACCAACACATCCACTTGTCCGTTTCTCTCCTTTACCTTACCGCCCACTCCTCCCCTCTCAAACTATCTGACTACATCTAGCAGCCCCCCTGTTCCAACCACATCTCTGCATGATCCCACAAACTGCACTTCATGGTCCCCCATCCCACCCTGCTATTCCTTCCTCCTTCCCTCCCCCATGCCACCTCCTTACCCCCACCACCACACTGATTCTTCTGTCATGCATGTTTACAACTCAATCAGCCACAGTGGCCAGAAACATTGGTCATATATGGGTGAGTTGTGCTTATGTGAATGTGTGTGTTTTTTCCACTTCAGAATGCCTTTTGGCTGAAAGCTAAATTGTATAGCAGTTTTTTGTTGTGCCTCTCTGTTACTCAGTGTTTCCTTTGTATAGCGAGTAGCAATTTATCCTTTTTTTGATATTGTTGTTAAAATGACTCATTCACATGCTGGATATCCTCACTTAATACTGTTTGGCTGTTGCATCTTTTGCCATTGAGAGTTCTGGGAATGGTGGGATTAGGATGTTTATGGTGAAGAAACTTGCAGGTAGACAATGCTGTGTAGTACCTGTAGCTTTCTATATTGTACAGATTGTTTGCTATGGCAGAAATGATGCACGGAAGTAGCTTGTATAGGTTGGCATTAGCTCTAATGACTTCCAGCTTCTACCAACAAGTACCTATTGGAGGCAGAGGCAAACTGAAGGTGACACTTTCAGCTATTCAAACAAGGCATTATGTACATTTGAGTAAAGGTGTTATGATCGATCACGGCTATTTGTAAACTGTCTCTGCTGTGCATGCACAGCTTTGCGCACTTTGTAACACCATTGTGCTACTGAAATGCATATTCAATTTATTTCATTGTTTGGCAATCTGTAGTACTAATTGATACCTTTATGTTCTTTGGATTACCCAAACATTTCTAGTCCACATTTTTGGTTGGTACTTCTTGGAGCAATCATCTAACACCATGAGCAACAGTGATACAAAATGCTAACAGAAGAAGTTCTGAATTATTCACATTACTTACGACTTCCCTCGTTGATACCGTTATTTTTTTAAATATTTTGATTTTATGTGTATTCTAACTAATTTTAAGATTCTATCAATTTTGTCATTGATTGTTACTAATTATCTTCTGCGTATTGTCAGTCTCAGTAAACTGTAACATAGTAAAAGCTGAAACATTGCAAATGTTGGAAATTACCATTCCAAGAAAAATTACCAATTGTTAATTTTTAGGAAGTGGCTGCAATGTGTCCAGCATACAAATGTATGGGTAGTGCTATTGGCATTAAGTATATTAATAAACGCAAGTGTTAAAGGCTAGTGTTGATGCATTAATATTGTATCATAAAGCTAATTATCAGAATGAGATTTTCACTCTGAAGCGGAGTGTGCGCTGATATGAAACTTCCTGGCAGATTAAAACTGTGTGCCGGACTGAGACTCGAACTCGGGACCTTTGCCTTTTGTGGGCAAGTGCTCTACCGGCTGAGCTACCCAAGCATGACTCACGCCCCATCCTCACAGCTTCACTTCTGCCAGTACCTTGTCTCCTACCTTCCAAACTTTACAGAAGGTCTCCTGCGAACCAGAGCACTTGCCCGCGAAAGGCAAAGGTTCTGAGTTTGAGTCTCGGTCTCGCACACAGTTTTAATCTGCCAGGAAGTTTTGAAGCTAATTATGTTTAGAAGTCAGTTGGAGTGACCAAGACCATGCCTTAGTATGCTGTTGAGAAGTGCATTGTCATCCGCACATCTTTCAAAATTTTATCATTCACTGGCAGGCCTTTGACAGCAAGTAAATCAGTGGCAGTGTAATTATAATTCTGAGAACAACATTTAGCAAATATTTCATTTTTCTGTGCACTTCTGTTACTTTAAAACTGTGTATGAAATGTGCAAAATTACACATCTAAACACTTCGAGCAGATAGTGTTTTGTGTGGTCACTGCCAACAGTGGTTATAAATCTGGTATACAGCTTAATTTCACCAGTATAATGTATATGAAACAGTACTGCATGCATATTGCTACCTATGCCACCTCCCTCTAAAGTCAGCCAAATTAATGTGTGTATGCATTTACAGCAATGAGTGTAGCATGTGAGTCACAACTGCCAAATCTTGTTACCTGACTCTTGTATGGAAGATGGAAAAAATAACTCATTTTGAAAGGGAAATTAACAAAGGATAGTGAGATCCTTTTCTCACCACATCCCAGGATTCATGTGCACAGCACACAAAAGGAATAAAATCTCTTAAGGAAGTAAAATTACATTAGCCTATATTAAATATTCACAAGCTTAAGAAGTACTACCCCTTTAAAGGGCTATCAGGAACCTCATTGTTGTTTCCTTTAATGAGAAGAATACCAGAGTGGAAAAAAGCTATGTGTATGCATGGGCCTTTCTCTTTGGAGCAATGTTTCAAATGCTTTTGAATCACCAGATGTAGTTCCTGTGCCCATTCAAGACTAGTCATGACCCTACATTGGCACATATCCATCCACACATATACCATATGTATATATGTGTACGTGTGGATGGATATGTGTGTGTGTGTGTGTGCGAGTGTATACCCGTCCTTTTTTCCCCCTAAGGTAAGTCTTTCCGCTCCCAGGATTGGAATGACTCCTTACGCTCTCCCTTAAAACCCACATCCTTTCGTCTTTCCCTCTCCTTCCCTCTTTCCTGATGAGGCAACAGTTTGTTGCGAAAGCTTGAATTTTGTGTGTATGTTTGTGTTTGTCTGTGTGTCTTTCGACCTGCCAGCGCTTTCGTTTGGTAAGTCACATCATCATTGTTTTTTGATAAAGGTATCTTACTCAGAATGATCTAGCCCATTCCAGCCAACATGGGCTCAGAAAACACTAGTCACATAAATTCTGACTATGCTTTTCTCATATGACAAGCCACAGATCAAGACAGTCAGTTCAATGTGATATTTCTTGATTTCCAAAAGCCTTTGACCCATCCCATTTGACTGATTATTGATGACAGTGTGATAATATGGGGCATCAAAGACAGTTTGTGACTGGGCTATTGATTTTTCAGTAGAGAGGACACAGCATGTTGTCTTCCATGGAGAGTCATTGACAGATATAGATGTAACTTCAAGCATATCCCAGGGAAGTATATATAGAATCCTTTGTTGCTCATGTTGTATGTTATTTATTTATTTATTATGTTAATCACTAGCAGACAAAATTTATCATAATCTATGACATTTTGCAGGTGATGCAGCCATCTATAATGAAATAGTATCTGCAGGAAACTGCACAGATACATCCTGTCAGCTCTTGAAAAGAGTTCAGAATGGTACAAAGACTGGCAATTTGCTTTATATGTTCAAGAATGTAAAATTGTGGACTTCACAAAATGAAAAAATGTGCCTGGTGGTTATAAATAAAGTACAGTTACTCATAAAGATCCTGTAATTATCATATGGCAGCGAAACTTGGTACCTGAGCTCATGGGTTAATTCGGAACTGATTTATGCTGGAAAAAATTTAGTTCCAGTTTTAGCCACCAGGGGAAAATCTGGCACTGTATATCACTGGTGTGATGGTATGACATCCACACTCTCCTATGACAAGCCATAATGTGAGTGAACAGTATGGCTCTCGAGATGAGAGACCATGTGTTATTAGTGAAACTGTTTTATGTGAACAGCAGCCATTACAGTGATGCATTGAGAGTATCAGAGAGTACCACTGAATGAAAGATCTGAGAAGACACTCTTGTCATTAAATGGTTTAAAGAAGATCATAATGAAATTTGGAAACAAGGATGAGTTTGGAAGAGGAAGGCATCATATCCTAGTGGAAGTTACTGATGAGGTTGCTCTTGCTGTAACTGATCATGCAGCATATGCCCCAGGTAGCGCTAGTGTTCGTACAGTGCCATGAGAATTGTCCATCCCATGGTCAACAGTACAGAAAATTTTGTGGTCTTTTTTACAGTGGTACCCATAAAAGACCCAGATGGTGCAACAACTGGAACCTAATGATCTACAGCAATGTTCTGAATTTACTCTTCGATTACTGGCACAGACTGAAGTTGATAACATGTGGCCAGGCAATATTCTGTGGAGTGATTAGGCACATTTTACACTACAAGGTACAGTGAATACACAGAACTGCCAAATTTGGGGAACTGTTAAATTGTATGTTGTGCAAAAAGAGCTATGGCACTCCCATATGTGACTGTGTGGTGCAGATTCACAAGCAGCTTTGTTCTTGGTCTTATCTTCTTTGTAGAGAATACACTCAGGAGGCCTATCAGGCATACCATGATGTCTGTAAGATATCGAGATCTCCTTGTAGAGCATGTCATTCCTTATTTTGGAAGAGTGCAGCTGTGTGGAAACCACAGATTTCATGCAAGATGGGGCAACACCCCATGTCACTTATCCAGTGAAAAATCCACTTAACGCAACCTTCCATGAATGTGTTATCTCCAGGGGTTTTACAGATGCATAGCCTGCAAGATCACCTGATGTGTGGTCTCTACTTGATATGATATGAAGGCCAGTGTACAAGAACTGATGCTCAAATTCCACTGGAACCTCACAGTGTGTAAGTGATGGTTTATAATAAAATCAACATTAAGTCTTTCTCACTTATTTGATCTTTTCTGCCCACATCCAGTTCCTAATCCATTAGATATAGTAGTTTTTCCATATGTCTTTCTTGGATTCACAGTGCCAGATCTGCACCTGGTGGCCAGAACCAGAACTAATTTTTCCAGTAAAAATAGGTTTCACATTAATGCAGTAGAATATCTACCAAGTTTTGATGTCATATGACAATTACACCCCACACTGGTCCTCTGTGGATAGCTGTAGTTTAATTACATTACAGTATCATATGACTATAATATTGATGAAATCAGTCAACTAATGCAAATACCTGGGTGCAGCTTTTTGTATGGATATAAAATTGAATGATCACATAATCTCAGTCATGTATAAAGCAAGGGTAGAATTTGATTCATTGACAGAATACTGGGAAGTGCAATGAATCTACAGAGCAGATTGGTTTCAAAATAAAACAATGGAAACTCCAGGTAGGAATATCAACAATGAAAGAAAGAACAGATTGCTACTTACTGTACAAAAGACGCATTAACACATGACTGCTGACTCCATCATCTCAGGCTGAAATGGTGGATTTGGCAGTTGTGTGTGCATCTTGGGCCAAGATGCTAGAGCTGGAGATTGTGTGTGTATGAGGTATACTTGCTTGTGTGTGTGTGTGTGTGTGTGTGTGTGTGTGTGTGTGTGTGTGTGTGTGTGTGCGCGCGCGCGTCTTTTACAGGTGAAGGCTGTTGCTTAAAGCTATACGTGAGTGTCTTTTGGCTGTGTCTGTCTGCAACTTGACATGTCTTCTTTATGGTAAGTAGCAATCAGTCTTCTCTTACATTGTTGATATGACTTACAAAATACTCATACAATTCATCCTACATTATGTTTCAAGTTTGTTGGGAGTGATACCACTTAGGACTAACAGCGTATATTGAATATATGTAAATAATAGCAGCATGAATGGTCACATAGTCGCTGAACACATGGGTCAGCATCTTGGAGATGCAGAAGATAGATGTGCCTGAACTGTACACACTTAAAGACACTAACTTTTCAGCTAACACCTACTTTAAAATTTCAGTGACACATATGAAGTATGGAATTGAGGAATATACCAAAGTCCCATTTGCATCACTATCATAAGAACAATGACGTCAGGATTAAACTAAGTATAGAATGCATAATGGCATTTAAGCATTCTTCCTGCACTCCATAATCGAATGTTACAGGAATATAACCTTAATACATCGTACAGTGGAAGGCAACCTTTTCCATGCACTTTGCAGTAGTTTACAGAGTACAGATGAAGATCTGAATGATTTTTTTTCTTGCATACATGAAATGCATCATGGCAACTTAAAACTCTGTAACTCTGCTCATGCCTAGCTGACATGGCTGTGTGAATAGCACAGTCTGTTCCCTCTTTCTGTACATACAATGCAACATCAAGACAACTTTCCATATAGGAACTCTCCTTAATGATGACGTTAAGAGTTTCAAAAATATAACTATTCTTAATAATAATAACAATAACAATAATAATGATTATGTTACTGATGCCTTATATGCCTGAGTCCATCCACTATCCTTTTAAAGAAGAAAAACTTATTCATCTCTAAATCATGATGGCCAGACATGGATTTGATCAGCCATCTCCCCAAATGCAAGCCTAGTGTTGCAAATATTGTGCCACCTTCTTAGTTATTATACAGAAAACATATATTAAAGCCTCTGCAATTGAGAATTCCCAAAGATAATTGTTTTGCATGTTTACCAATGTGTAACTGTTGAGTGGCATTCAAAGACTTATTCAGCATTACATTCACTTACCCATATTGTCAGAAACTTTTCATTTTTAAGTATGTAATTACTGTTTATTTTCTTCTTTTGGTTTTACAACATGTGGTATGAGCTACAGTCTGTCAACATGTATTTGCATAATTTTCCAGAATCATTGTGGGAAGCATAATATGTATGTTAACATCATCTTTGTTTTTGTATTTTCCCTCAAGATATATTCGCAATATAAGTTCATCCAGTTCCTTCATGAGGCTTCCTGTCTTTTGACATAAGATACTAAATGCATTTTCTTTCATATAATTGGTTTAATTAAAGTTAATCAGTTTTGCTTTGCTGGTAAGTGGTGCAGCTATTACTATATTTTCACTGCAGTGCATTCCAGGAAGAGTCTTACAACATATTACTTCCTCCCATTTATGTTTTTCAAAATGACCACAACATGAAATTTCAAGAAACTTGGGCTAATACAGAGGTTTACTGATAATCATTCTCCCCACATGCCATTGAAACAGGGATCAGGTATCAGTTAGTGATAACAGAAACCTCCTTTCCACACACCATCAGGTGGCTTGTGGATTGTTGATGTAGATGTAGATGAAGCTCTGTTTTCCAGAATTTTCAGTCAGAGAGTACTGAGAAAAATAACACTGTGGTTAGCATACATGACTGTTATTTATGAGGAGCAGGATTCAAAACCCCACTAGCTAAATCAAATAAAGTGAATGCCAGATGGGGTCTTTGAGATGGATATAACCAGTTTTGTCACACCAGCATTGTCCTATCAGAGTGTGTGCTTCCTCTCTAATGATGCCATCATCAGTGGGATGTTAACTCAATCTTACTTTATGAAATGTCTTTTCAGAGCAGAGGAAATCGCTTGCTATTATTGTGGGCCAGTTGAGTGCTATCAGTTCAGAAATACGAAAAAAACAATCTTTAAAAATAATGCTAACTTGCAGATTTATATTAGTTTGCTGTTTGGACTATCTCTTTCATTAATTGCTAGTGAGTAACCAGTCTGTTTAAAATTTCAAAACTGAATGGATTCAAAACAGCTTTGAAAGGAGCCCAAGAGACTGTATCATTTGTTGTGGATACTTTTTGAAAGCAACTATATGTCTTTATATTGACAATTTTGAAAAGTTTGAGTTTCTCAGAGACTGGGTGTTGTGTTGTCCTAATCATCATCATTTCATCCCCATCGACGCGCAGGTCGCCGAAGTGGCATCAACTCAAAAGACCTGCACCAGGCGAACAGTCTACCCGATGGGAGGCCCTAACCACACGACATTTCATTTCATCTGTATCAGAGATCTCATTTTGCTTCTAAAGCAGAATATGCCCACGAATTTGACATAGTATAATTATCACTTAAACCACAGTAAAATTAACACATTATATATATATATTGGCACACAATTTTCTTTTTACACTATACTGCTCATAAATAATCGATTTTATTGATATTTCATGAAGATGAACCAATTCATAAAAGTAAAAAAATGTTCTAAATGCTGTGTACATTAAATCAGCATAAATTGATGGCAGTTTCTCAAGAAAAATTTTTATAAGTTTCACACTTGTCATCTTCAGGATTTCACCTGAAGATGATGAGTTGGAAACTTATTGAAACATTGCTTCAAGATGGCACTGCTTCATGGGTGACAACTGACATTTTATCAGGTATGAAAACATGCATTCGCAGCAGTAGAAATTGTTGCATAATAGAAAATCTACAGTTAACTGTAAATTAAACACTCATTGCACACAGATATTTCTTGATTATCTAAGACAAACTCAACACAGCACTGACTTTCTAATGGAATGTCTAAAGTAAAGAGCTACTTGTTTTACAAGGTAAGAGGAGAAATGCAGAGTTGCTGAACAAGTTTTCTACAGTTCAAAATATAGGGTGCAATTTTTCTCCCTCAAATCAGGATACATCACAATCATTTCTACATTGAAAATAGCCTCACAGATGTTACATGAATCTGAGTGTAGAACCAAAGTGATAACTACTGTGGATAGTAAGTAATGTACACATGATACTTTAAATAAATTGATGACTACAAAAAAAGCCAAGCTGTCACTGGGGAGAGATATGAGCAGCCCAAGTGAAAACACAGCTAAGTTCATGTTAAAAGATTTTGAAGAAAAGCAAAACAGTACCTTCACTCTCTCAGTAATGATACAGAGATGGTTATTTTCTCAATAAAAAGGAAAAAAACATAACAATGCAATGATGACTGTCTCTACAATCCTACATTAATGGCTAAATTATTATTTTTATATCAAAATTTATATGTAGCCCATTCTGCAACTGAATGGTCAAGTTGGCTGCTTGTGCAATAGATGCAAAACTGGTCACAAAAGTAATTTGGATGTATATTTAGCTATGTCAGGAAGTATGGTAGACACCAGTAGTATTTTAAAGTAACGTGAAACAAAGGATCTTAAATGAACAAAATGCTGAAATGCTGTTTTATTTCAAATCTTTAAAGAAGTTTAAACCTTTGAATAAAAATGTAAGACTTGAACTTTTACAAGATGCAGTAATAATTTTAGTCAGGTTTAATCATTCAATTCACACTTAATGTTAATAACATTTTTCATGATAACAGGAAATCTTTGTAAACAAATCTTTGGGAAATGAAATATTTCAAAGACAGAATCCCAAAGTAAAATGACTGAAACAATGTTTGTGGAACTGTCATCATCCAAAAGCTCAAAATCAAACTCTTCAGCCTTGCCATTCTTGTTTTTGCCCATTCCCATGAGCTCCTGCTGCTCAAAAACTTTGATGTAGAATTTTAACTTTTCCTCCTTGGGCCATGTCTCTCCCCAGAGAAGTGCTAGGATTGATTCCTTAAATCTTGGCTTCTTTTGCATATAGTTAGGATTTGGCTGGTTTTACAACCCAGTGTGTTGTTGTGTTGAAGACATCGCCACCTCTGCACCCATGCATCATTTTGAAGCTCATTTTAAAGGTCTTTGAGTCATTTTTGCATTCTGATTGATACAGCATTAGAGAGACTTGAAAATTAATACAAGAGGGAGGCTTCAGCTCAATTTTTTTTCCACACAGACACATTTTCACCTGGGGTACTCATATATAAGAGTAAGATAAAAACAATATGTTTGATGATAAAACAATCAATAAATTTAGTAATATCTTCAAAATACTTTTTAGAAGTCAACTCGTCTGAAATTTTCACAGAAATCAGCTTTTCAATACATAAATTACACACCTGAAAATAAAGTATATAAAAAAGCTTATTTCCACATTCTTTCTAACCCTTAAAATTTGTATAATACTAATTAATGTCATAAGAAAATTATACATTTATGCATTGCTTATTATGGAAATATTTGTGTAGTTTTACACAAAATTCCATCAAAACTGCAATATAAAATCTCTCTCTCTCTCTCTCTCTCTCTCTCTCTCTCTCTCTCTCTGCCTGTCTGTCTGTGTGTGTGTGTGTGTGTGTGTGTGTGTTTGTTTTATTAAATGTCTCTTTAACTTCATCACAACAGCAGTTACAGAATTACAGAGACTAAAATATTTTATTAATTGTGTATGGAGTGAAATAGATAATTAGCTTTCTATTGTGCAATATTTACCTCCTTAACAGACCCTGGTGATGTGACAAGGTAATATATGACATAAGCAGGCACCCACAGCATAGATGAAAGGCTGATGAGAATACCCAGTACTTCTGCCCACACAGGATAAGTGTAGTCCTTGCCATATGTAACAGGTTTATATTGTATAAAGTAGAACAAGAATATTGCCTGTGAAATGAAATAACCTATTAGGAAAATTATAAGCAGCAAAACAAACATTGTACAAATACTTAACACTGAAACTGTAGTGGGATAAGTTACTGCTAGCTACTACTTATGAGTTTCAAAAGAGCAGAGTCACACAATTTTCAAAAACAAAATCAACAAGCTGCCGTGAAAAGCCATAATATTAAGATACAAATTAATTCACTTAAGTAAATTTCAACACAAAAAGATTTCTTATAATTGTGCCTGAATAAAATGAAGAATGTACATCTGAGATAGGAAAGGATGATGTCACATATTAAATATTTGTTTTAGTAGAGAAGAACGAAAAAAACACATCAATGGAATGGATAGAGAATTTTACAATCTGCTCTCAAGCAAAAACCAATGTTTGTAGCATCAATTGCAGAGCATGTTAGAGTAACACTGGGTTTGTCCATCTTAAGCTGTTGGTGAACCATAAAAGAAAGTGATGTTGAACTTTCAGCTAGTTACTAACATATGTATAGTAGAGTCTGGAAACTTACAGAGTAAATTATTTTTTTCTTGATAAATTTTTGTATGTATATATAGCATGTTAGAAATATCATTGTAATGTGAAGTTCCTTTCTTTGCATGTATAACTAACTACCAGTCATTTGAAATAATTAAATTAAAACATATTTTCTGTTTGTAAACAGAGACTATAGTCCAGCAGGGGTCTAAAAGCAGTAATCTGGAGTAAATAAATCTTTGACCTTATTACTGTGCTTTCTAGTGATTGTCTGATATGTTAATCCTTGTACCCACCAGCATCACAAGTGGTGCACAGAAAACCCAGCAAGCATACCAAAAGCGACCTGGCCTGACACCCATCATCTGCTGCACACAGTCACAAAACTTGTCAGCACCAAATATCCAGGATATAGCAATTGTCTGGAAGAAGCACACCCACAACAGAGACATTCCACTTGCAGAATAGAAGTCCATCAGCTGAAAGACATATGCACCTCCCTGTGGGATAAGAAAAAGAAGATTATTGTTTTTATCTTTTGAATTACAGTGTGTTATAATATCCTCTTCAGGACACAGAATCTTACATTAGGATCATGCCTCCCATTGCATTTAGAACTACAGTGTACTGACATACACATCATGGGTTACAAAAAGGCAGCATACAACTTTTAAGACCATATGCGAATGACACCATTTCATTTCATCATAACTATATAACAAATTATATATAAAAACAAAGATGAGGTGACTTACCGAAAAAAAGCGCTGGCAGGTCGATAGACACACAAACAAACACAAACATACACACAAAATTCAAGCTTTTGCAACAAACTGTTGCCTCATCAGGAAAGAGGGAAGGAGAGGGGAAGACGAAAGGAAGTGGGTTTTAAGGGAGAGGGTAAGGAGTCATTCCAATCCCGGGAGCGGAAAGACTTACCTTAGGGGGAAAAAAGGGACAGGTATACACTCGCACACACGCACATATCCATCCACACATACAGACACAAGCAGACATATTTGTGTCTGTATGTGTGGATGGATATGTGCGTGTGTGCGAGTGTATACCTGTCCCTTTTTTCCCCCTAAGGTAAGTCTTTCCGCTCCCGGGATTGGAATGACTCCTTACCCTCTCCCTTAAAACCCACTTCCTTTCGTCTTCCCCTCTCCTTCCCTCTTTCCTGATGAGGCAACAGTTTGTTGCGAAAGCTTGAATTTTGTGTGTATGTTTGTGTTTGTTTGTGTGTCTATCGACCTGCCAGCGCTTTTTTTCGGTAAGTCACCTCATCTTTGTTTTTATATATAATTTTTCCCACGTGGAATGTTTCCTTCCATTATATTAACTATATAACAAGATTATTCACTCAATCAACCATATGTTTCCCTGTGAGAGTAGGTGGTCTGGTAATAGAAAGTCCTTAATGAAATATAAATAACTGAAGGAGTAGAGATAACAACTCATTAGCTTTCAGGCAAATCCTTCTTCAGACTCACACACACACACACACATACACACACACACACACACACACACACACACACACACACACACACACACGCATGTGTGTCTGTGTTAATAAGCTATTTTTTTGTCCAAAATGAGATTTTCACTCTGCAGCGGAGTGTGCGCTGATATGAAACTTCCTGGCAGATTAAAACTGTGTGCCGGACCGAGACTCGAACTCGGGACCTTTGCCTTTTGTGGGCAAGTGCTCTACCAACTCAGCTACCCAAGCACAACTCACGCCCTGTCCTCACAGCTTTACTTCTGCACAGCCGGGATTTGCGTGACCGAGGATCCATTCTTGGCATTTCCCTTGCCGGGCACGGTTCTTTTCATGCCGCCGCAGGGCATCCTCCCTGCTCCTCCGTAGGGTATTAGGGAATTAGCAGGCCAGGGCGCGTTGTGCTCCACGGTTACCCGCGTCTGCAGAAGTGCAGTAACTGGCTCCGGTGTGGATACCTGCCACTTAGTTGTGGAGGTGAGAACTAAACACCATCCACTGACCCATGGCGGCACCACAAACTGACTGACTGCTAGACTGACTGCTAATATGGCTTCAACAAGTCGTTCAAGGGGATCCTCATAATTAGATCCCTGCGGCTCTTACCAGAGAACCTGCAGCCAGAGTAGGGCCGCACATACAGCTAACACACACAAGGCTAGTCTGCAAACGGTGCATGAGGAGGAGAGCTCTGACAGTTCTGATAGTTCCGACAGCACGGGTACAGGTAGACTCTACATAGACTTAGATAGGACAGAGTCGGAAAATGATAGGAGAGAGTCGGAAAACTATAGGAGAGAGTTGAAAAATGATAGGAGATAGTCGGAAAATGATGCGGAAAGCGAACAGCAGGAGCAAGTTATAGTAAATGTAGAGACCGCAAACTCATTCACAGCCCTAGAGAATGAAGACGCGGGCAGAGAAGGCAAAATGCAGACATTTAGGCACAAAAGAAAAGGGCGAGTACTGCCAATCATCGCCTATATTACAAAGGGAAGCCCGTTACTCCTCAAGGAGCTGTAAGCAGGCATAAAGGGGAAATTGACGCAGTATATCACCCTAGGACAACGAAAATTCAGTTGGAAAATGTAGAGGATTATAGGAAGGTTAAATCGGAACTTGAAAGGAAGGAAATCAAGTTCCACACATATTCTATTTACCCCAAACAGGCTCTGAGAGTAGTACTAAAGCACCTACCCATCGATGCTGAGGAAGGGGACGTAAAAAATGAATTAATAGAGGAAGGATTCATAGTACACTCGGTTCACCAATTCTCAAACCCCCCACCCCGACTGCAGAAGAAAGTCAAGGCCGCAAGAAAGAGCTGAATTTCTTGGTAGTGTTAGAAAACAATGAGGATGCTCAACGGGTGTTCAAACTGCGATATCTCCTGAGATTCCGAATAACTGTAGAATGGTATAATAAACCGGAAGTTCCTGGGCAGTGCCATAAGTCTCAAAAATTTTATCACTCAAGCAGCAACTGCAACTTTCAGCCAAGATGCGTAAAGTGTGCAGGCCCCCACCCTACCAAGTTGTGCAAGCAACATAGAGTGGCAAACCCAGTCTGTGGCAATTGTAAAGGCCCCTAACCAGCAAACTATCATGGCTGCGAAGTGTACCAAAGATTGGTGCAAAACCAGAGGCAGCAGAAAACTGCCCTAGCAGCAACAGCCACATCAAATGCTCAGGCTCGTCAACAAACAAACTTCGAAGTGCAAGCAAGAGATTTCCCGAGTATGTGACCACACAGGGCAGCTATGCCCGGTCCCACAGTCCAATCTACATCCGCAGCACCCCCTGCGACAGTGCAGGAGATGACCCTCCCCGCAGTTCCATCTACACCTCCCCCACCCACAATACAGGCTTCACCTCCACCACCAGTTCTGGAACAGGCAACTGAAACAACAACAAACAATACTGCAGTCCCAGCGCAGGATCAGCCACAGGCGGGGCCTAGCGCATACAGCGATCTCAGCAGTTTTCTGAGGGAACTCAGAAAACTGGGGAAGCTGTTTGCGGGGATAAATGTGAGAGCAGTAATACAAA
Source organism: Schistocerca americana (assembly GCF_021461395.2). Classification (NCBI taxonomy): domain Eukaryota; kingdom Metazoa; phylum Arthropoda; class Insecta; order Orthoptera; family Acrididae; genus Schistocerca; species Schistocerca americana. Next base: position 317,515,406 of record NC_060121.1, on the reverse strand, counting down.
AAGTGAAAGAAACCATAGCAGCAGTCTGAGCCGTGAAAGATAGATACGCAAAAATGCTAGTAATTGCTGAAGCAGCTATGACACTCTTCTGTAATGAACCGTAATGGTACTAGAGAGTTCAAAATGTTAACATGGAATGCAGATGGCATATCCTCAAAGATCCCACAGTTATAATCATTCCTAGAGCGTCATGCCACAGATATAGCCTGCATTCAGAAGATGCATCTAAAGCCGGCCGATTGATTGAAGTTGCGAAATTATTCCGTGCACAGGATCGACAGGCAAGACCGTGCAAGTGGAGGAGTCGCCATCCTTGTGAAGCGGAGAATTTGTCACCAGATGATTGAAATGCCAAATCTGGCCATGGTCGAGGTGGCCAGCATAGAATTAAAAGTCGGTAACCACATAGTAAAAATAGTATCGGTATATAAACCCCTGCATATCAACTTCAGCGCACAGGACCTTCAACACGTGATCGAAATCGGAGAAAGAGACATAATAGCAGGGGACTTGAACTCCAAAAGTGTGGACTGGGAGTGCAATATGACAAATGCTGGAGGTTGGAGATTGAGAAGGTTTATCGAGAGCAATTCCCAAGTGGGAATAATTGCTCCTGACTAGCCTACTCACATCCCCTACAACCCTGACCATGCACCGGACATCCTAGATGTCTTCTTGTGCAGGAGCCTGCCTTGGAGGGCTGTGCCAACAGTCCATTATGAGCTAAACTCAAACCACAACCCGGTTGTCCTGGAATGTGCCAATGTTGAAGACACAATCCGGAGGATGGCAAACACAACGTATCAAACTAACTGGGAACAATATACCGCCCTGGCAGGACAACACCTGGAGGACATTTCACAAATGCAGAATGAGAGAGAGGTGGACACAGCAGTAGAGTAGTTCACAAATGTCCTCCAGACCTGTGATCGAGAGACAAGCACCAGGCTAGCCACCAAGCCTGGCGTCAAGGACCTGCCCCCTGATATTTGGGAGCTGATAGTCGCAAAGCGGCGCGTGAGGAGGGATTGGCAATGCTATCGCGATCCTGCCAATTGTCGCTTGCTTAGGTGGCTTGAAGTCCAGCTAAAGGAAAGACTGATAGAGCACAGAGGCCTCTGCTGGAAAGAGAAACTTAGGAATGCAGAACAAGACATGAACCGAGTATGGAAAATCACAAAAGCGCAGAAGGCTACTCCCAGGGTAGACAGGCCACTCCGAGGTCCAAATGGGCTAGTATATGATGATGAGGATAAGGCAGCATTACTGGCAACATCGTTAGAATCACAATTCTGTACTCATGTCATCGAAGATGACGAGAGTGATAGGCAGGAAGAAATAATAAACGGACGAGTGGCTCAATTGAGGCAAGAAAGGCCAGATACATAATTTACTGCTGTTTCCGATTGACTTGTGTGTGCCTACATCAGGCGCTCAGGGAATAACAAATCCCCCGGTCCTGACAAGGTTCGTGTCCCACACCTGAAACACCTGCCGCCCAACGCAGTCACCTACCTCACCACACTATACAACCAGTGCCTTTCCCTAACCCACTTTCCAAAAGCCTGGAAAACTGTTCAGGTCAAAACCCTACCTAAACCCAACAAGAACCTTATCCTTCCACAAAACTATAGATCTATCTCACTCCTGTGCTTTCTAGGGAATGTACGGGAGTGCTTGATCCTCAGTGCCCTATCCAAATTCGTACGAGACAATAACATAATCATCCCTAAGCAGTTTGGATTCTGTCCCGAACATAGCACCATCCATCAATCCCTGCACCTGGTGGAACACATATGCAGGGCGAGAGACTGAAAACACAGCACAGGAGCAGTCTTTCTCGATACCGAGAAAGCATTCGACAAAGTCTGGCATGATGGCTTAATATACAAGTTATCTCAGTTAGGCATTCCAGGACATATCATCAGCATGATTGACTCGTTTCTGGTGGGGAGGCAGTACCACATCAGGTGTGGCAAACATAAGCGTGATCAAGGTGCGGCAAACATGTAAGCACGATCAGGGTTGCTGTGGCAGGAGTTCTGCAGGGCTAACTTCTTGGCCCCATATTATACTCGCTATACACAAACAACGTGCCAAAGTCGCCAGGAGGTGAGATAGAGCGCTGTATGCCGATGACACGGCAGTTTACAGGAGTAGCAGAAACCTCAATTTCATAACAAAAAAGCTGGAGGAGCACTTGGACAAAATCGTAAAATGGTGCAATATTTGGAAAATAAAGATAAATCCTGAAAAGTCCGTAGCAGTCATGTTTACAACAAAATTCCCCCCCCCCCCCCCCCCGCCCCCCCAAACAGATGTATTTTTGTAGTTGAAAAGGAAATAGAATGGAGTGGCTCAGCTACATACCTAGGCCTTGAACTAGACAAACGCTTAACCTTCGCAAAGCAGATAAACAGATCCAGAGGTAGAGGCTACACTGCTTTCATCCAACTGTATCCACTCTTAAAAGGTGGAGGACTCAGCATAGAAATGAAACTTAGACTATACAGGGCAATTATCCTGCCAAGTATTTTATATGCATTGGAATTTTCATCCACGGCAGCAGACGGACATCTGCAAAAAATTCAGATACTCCAAAACAGAATCCTCGTCATCGCCGACGCAGACCGCTACACACGAAACACACACATTAAGGACCTCTTAGAGGAACCATCCATCTGTACCTATATTAAAAGAAAATTAGAAAAACTCTATGAAAAGGCACCTGCTTTGACCCACCAACTAATAAATCAGTTAGGATCCCATTATCCTGATTCTACAGACAAGTGTCCAATATCAACATTAACCAGAGAATTCAGCGCAGAACAGTTACAGACAAAACAGGCAGACATGCAAACATGATTTAGATAAACTACAAAAGCTATTCCTCTAAATATCATACAGCCTTATTAGAAGTCAGACGGGCAAAGCGCGGTGGTGCTTTGGTGGAACATTAATATAGATAAGCAACAGCATCCCTACTGAAGTTCTACATGCCCTTCATACACACATAAGTTTTTATTTCTGCCAACTCAGTAACACATGTTAGGTACAAGGAAGAATAGTAGATATATGGAAGAAATTAAATGTGATTATCTTGAAAAGGGGTGAAGACAAGGAGACCCTCACTCCAAACTCCTACAGATCAACTTGCCTTCTCAATACCTAAGAGGAAGTGTTGGAGAAGCTGCTGTTTGGTAGATCACAGAAAAGACTTCTTCATGGAATGAAGTCACAACAGTTTGGATTCAGAAGTGGGAAAGTGGGAAGTAAACAGAGGACATGGTAAATGAGGCAATAACATTTGCAAAAATTGCTATACATAAGCTGTTGTAGCCGTAATGGCGGACTATAACTCGACTCCTGATCATTTATGGTGGCCATGGTAGCCAGCACTTTTTGACCATCTGAGGAACTTGGACTGCTCACAAGTGTTCTGTAACTGTTTTAAGAGCTGTTGTCAAAACAAAGAAGCAACCCTTTCATACCCAATAGAGACCCTTACAAAAGAAATTTTGAAAGGCTGCCCACAGAGATCCATAAATAGCACAATCTCCTGGGATCTGGTATTCGGTCCAGTATTAGGAAAGCTGCAGAGTAACATAGTAGTCATAGGAGTAGTGACATATCCCAATGACTTGATGATATTTGTAATGGGCAGCTCCAGAAATAATCTGGAAGAAGGATGTAAGGTAGTCCTTCAGCAGTTATGTCAAAGGTGCCAAAGAGTTCAATTGTTTATTGTGATTGAAAAGATAATGTAGCTGTACATGTTAAAAAGGGATCTTTTTAAGACACCTAATCTTGAAATTAAGCAATAGTTCCCCAAAAGAGAAAGTTTGTCACTAGATACACAGGCACCTTCTTTGATAAGCAACAAAATTATAGTGCATTTATTGGAGAAATGAGTAAGAGGGCAGGAACATGATACACAAAAGTAACTAAACAAACATTGTTTTTTAGCCTTGTTCCACAATTTATTATTAATGTTACTGCACAGCCTAGGTTTCAGGTTATAAGCCAATTTTCAAGTTTTAGTTAATTTAAAATGTTTCACTAAGAACCCACAGCTGATTCAATTTAAATGATACACAAAAATATTAGTTTAGCTGGTTACTATTCTAAACTACAAATGTAAACAATAAGAACATGTAAATGCAGACAATATGAATGTATCATTATGCTATAATAACTGTGATTATGGGGTACTGTGCAATTTTTTTGGCACACAGATTCCTGCTAACACCTCCATAGGTTGTCACCAGAGTGCAATGAGAAATATTTCTTTGGCTAACAGGAGCTTTTTGTGTTGTCAGTTGAGGTATTGCAGCTAACACTTAGATTATGTCCATTTGATCTCCAGATATGAGAAAAGACAAGAATGATGATGTACTGGTTGAAGATGTAACAATTACATGAAGTGCTGAATGTAATAGGAATACAGGCTACAAGCAAGCAGCAAATTCACAATCAGATCCTTCAACTGTGGTAGAAATAACAGAATGATGCTCAAACAATGAGGTGAACATACGGTTTTCTCCCAGATATAAAACAGAAACTGGGAAGAAGGCACCACACTCCCTCAAGAGGCCTGACACATTTCATGATGGGTCATGGGCCTTACGCACCTACTGGAATTGAGCTGGTTGAAGACAAATCTCTGACTGTGCCTGTGATGAAGAAGGCTTGCCAGAACACAACATCTGTGGACATCTGCAGTATGCCAGTATTGATGATTATTGTATTGTGCACTGTGAGGCAGAATGGCAGGTCTTGGACAATACTGCTGGTCCTGTTTCAAGAAAAGCTTGAATAACACATTACCTTATTGATCAATCCCCATCTACTTCACGGTAGGAGGTTATGGCAGAAGGTCAAGAAGCAACGCAGTGAAGGCAGCAGAGGTCAAGCTGTGACATATGAACAGCAGTTGCAACAACAACAGGATGGAATTTCAGCTATTGGCTGTCTCTCACCACCCAAGAAACTGGAACCAGGGTGATGTGAACCAGCATGTGGCTGCACTCTCCACCAGCAGCAACAACACTACCTTGGAATAAAAGAGCCATCTCTTCCAACCAGGGAGTCAACAGACAACAGTAGACACAGATAACGATAGTGCCACAATAATGCCCAAGGAACTGGTAGAATATTCCTATGGATCGGGGAGTGATGGAGTGTGTTGTGGAATGTAGCAGAAAGAAGTGATGTTATTATTGTTTACAAACTTTCCCAATTAGATATAAACATAGTGTATAAAAGTGACGGAAAGGGGGGATCGAGTTGTAGATCAATAATAGTGATAGACATAATTAGATTTTGAAATAAGTGCAATTTTTATTAATAATAGAGATAGTTATTGTGATGGGAATTGATCCTCTGTTGGATGTAATAATGCATACTGTACCATGAGTTTCCAATGTATAGTAAAAAATTGATATTTATAATAATAATTTGTGTAAAAATGCATACAAGTTGTGTTTAAATTATAGGTAAAGGCAACTAATTATTTGCATCTCCAAGCATACAGCACTCTTAATGCCCATTTGACATTTGGTGCGTGCTGCCTTCATGGTTTGCAATTTTGATGGTGAACAGTGTAGATAAGAAATAATAAAAAATTATCACATTGTAATTTAACTTTATATAACAGGTACACTAAAGATTCGTATCAATAATACAGGCTGTTTACACTTACAAATAAAGTCTTGGCCTTGTCTGACCAGTGACTGTGGTGTAGTACCTCTCCTACAACTATCATGTCTGGTGAATCCAATTTTTGTCTTGAAGATATGCTGACAGATTTTGCATTTGAGGATGTTGTTCGCAGTGTAGGCACAGATGTACTGTGTGGGGCTAGATTTTACTGCAGCCCACTTACTCAACACATGCAAAGCTGTTAATTTGTTCTGCATGTTTAGGTAACATCTTGCACCACATAGATCAGTCATCTGCAAGCTGTTCAGCCTCAGAACTTTCAACACAGCAACCTAATGTTACGTACACAAGACAAATGATATTTTTTTCTTTAACTCTGAAATGTTTGCCATGGTTACTGAAAAAGTGAATTATGATTCATGCTTATGCTTCTTATAATGTTATTGTATTAATCATCTAAAGTTTCCAGATGATTGTCATTTTATGACTGAAGTGCACATGTGTTACATAATCTCTGATTATTTTAACAGAGAAGATTACAAACGGATAAACGTGTAAAGTATCAGTGCGAATAGAATTTGCGACTAGCAAACCAAAATTGGAGGTAGCACCATTAGTCAGAGGAGCTAACAGAAAACAGCCATGTTCAGACTGAGCAAACAAGTAAAGAGTCCAGATCAAGCAAGTGTACAGTGTAGATGCACGAAATATTGCCTCAGATGCTGCAAGACACACATATCAAGGTTATATGCACTTCTCCAGGGTTCTGAAGTGGGATCTTCATGGAAATGGAAATATGATTTTTCCACCAGAATGTTTGTGCCAATTAGAATAACATGTGAATATCTTGTATGGTGGACCTAATAGTTTGCAATATTACTTTTGAATCACAAAAACCTTCATTTCGAAGCAGTGTTTAAGTTTCCATTAGCACTGTAAACTGAAATGGCTTTTGAATTTACTAATTTGTATCATTGCAATTGTCATATGTTCAGAGTGTGATAGATTTTCTATCCCCTGCTGGATATAACCTGTGATAAGATCCTATGTTTAACCCAAATTAGATTATGGTGCACTTAGGGGTAATTTGATAAATGGTGATGTATGTAAAGAACTGTAAATAGAATAGTTTTTATAGTTTTTCAATGTTAACTTTAAATGTAAAGAAAATGCACTGTTGTAATTTACAACTGATGTGAGAGAGGTTGAATGCCTTTTCTTAATACAATTTCAAAATTCAAGATTTCACTGTAAGTATTTATATGTAGAAGTTGTGTCTATTTCCTCCTATGGTGAGTTGATGCAAGATGACATTGAATTTGTATTGCTTTGTTTTTAATGCAAGATGGGGCTGTACTGAACAGTTAATAGTGAAAAACAATAAACAGAACTTTGGTCTGGTAATAAATATCTCGTCATGAACAAAGTCAATTAAATAATCAGAAGAGAGTAATGACGAAGTTTTTGTTAAATTATTAGCAGCCTCAGGTGGTCAATAATCTCAAATAACTGTTTTTACCTGAAAACCTCATAAACATTAAATTTTAGGCAGAGTGACTGATGAGCATTTTACATGAAAAGAATGCTTCAGGTACATTTGTAGACAGATTAGCTGCAATTTTTAGGAGCTTACTAAAATGTCTCACAACCACAACTCTCCCTGAGCTAAAACAAATCTACTATGGATTAATCCACTGACATTTTCAATATGTCATTGAGATTTAAGTGGGGTACCTGCAGTTTACATGTATATGGTATTCGATTAGATGAGAGCTGTTGGAATAATTGCTGTCATAAGTTAATGTCAGTCCTCAAGGGACTGTTTAATTAACTACAATTTACTAACTGTGTTCTCTTTGTATGTCCTTAAGACCATTATGTCTGTAAAAGATAATGTAGAAAATAGGTTAATGAAAAGAGAATATGACCCGGAGAAGATTATCATATGATATTGAGTAATAAAAGAGTTATGGATAAGAGCCCACTTGCTGCTGGAAGACATGTCACTAAAAGGTTGCCTAGTGATATAAAGTAACTCTATAGAAATATTTTAAAATACAAATTGAAACAGTTATGACAATGGACACCAACAGCAAACAATTATGGTTTCTGAAGCCATGGTATTTGAGTAATGTCACACTTATCTACCAAAAGCAGATTGGTTTGTCATTTTTCTTTTCAAATAGTAACAGTAATCAATTTTATGCTAAGATGCCCCACACAAAACATTCACTCTGGAATGAATCAGGATATTTTGACTGACACCTTATCATATTTGTCAATGTGTTAATGAACGTGTATCTATTAAGCCTTATATTCTGTTCCTGTATGAAGTCAACAAGTGATTATGACAGTACATCAGATTGGCACTGATACCAAGTAATTATTGTAAAATATTTTTAACAGTCTTGGGTCTTTTATTGGATTATTGGATTGTATCTTGGAGAAGACACAGCATTTAAATCAGGCAGCTGCTCATCATCTTCAGATATGAATGTGAAGAAGATGAGTAGCTGTCTAATCGAAGTTTACACAACACCATGTGATGCAGTTTCTGAGAACCTTTCAAGCAGTTATAACATTGGAGCCCGCATCTCGTGGTCGTGCGGTAGCGTTCTCGCTTCCCACGCCCGGGTTCCCGGGTTCGATTCCCGGCGGGGTCAGGGATTTTCTCTGCCTCGTGATGGCTGGGTGTTGTGTGCTGTCCTTAGGTTAGTTAGGTTTAAGTAGTTCTAAGTTCTAGGGGACTTATGACCACAGCAGTTGAGTCCCATAGTGCTCAGAGCCATTTGAACCATTTTTTTACAACATTGGAAAAATCTCAAACAGTACATATTGTGAAGTACTTACATGTGTGACCATGGGGATCCCCAGCAACAACATGAGGCAGCATACCCCAAATGTGAAGCGTCGGCGATGCGGGCGCAGCGTATCAGGCCAGTTGTCAACAACCCCCGTCACGAAGCTCTCCACAATGCAGAATTCACTGTCGATGCCCAGTGTCTGGTCCAAAAAATAATTATCTAGTCATGAATTCTGGATTTCCTACTTCTCATGATAGTTTCCTCTATATTATTCTTTCAGTCCTGTCAACAGATATGAATCATCATTCCTCAACCAAGGGAAATTACAGATTTCAAAATTGCACCACATCTTTTAACTATAGGAATAAATGCAGCTTATTTACTACTTTACTAACTTAAAAATGAATGAAATTATATTGTGATGTCTCAGAGGATGTGGTGACAGATTGGTGACATCTTCTCAGTACTGTTGTTTCTCATAGTGTTGTCATCATTAATGAGACACTGGAATTTGGTAGTGTTGCTTGAAGGAAAAGTCCTAGTGAAGAAATTGCGCCAGATATGTACAACTAGTAGCAGGGGGGAATGGAGGTCATATGCTGCTGTTGTAGGTGAGGGGTGGATAGTTTAGAGATGAAGTCTATCAAGTGGGGGAGTTCCTAGTGTTGGGAGAGGGTGAGTGTGTGAAAAGATTTTTCTAGGGGAGCAACCAGATTGAGGTTTAAGGAGCAGATGGGTTGTAACCCTTAAAGGTGAGGAGGAAGAAAGTGAGGATAAAATAGAAAACCAATTAGAAGAGGATGATAAATGTCACAGTGGATTTCAGGATCAGTACGTGGAAGTCTGTTGGAGTTGCACTGTGACAGGATGGAAGGATGCCTTGAGATAATGTTGAGAGATGTGGCAATATTAGGATTAGAAACTATGAGCAAAATTGTCAAGGCAAGGGCAAGCAGATGAGGAAATATAGGAGGGGATCAAGATCTGCAAGGATTTCTACAGGTGGATAGATTTTTTAGGGGAGGGAGCTTGTGGGGAGATACACAAAATGTAAACAGTGACAAAAATTTAATTACTCTACACTGATGTCCAAAACCAAAGTAACAACAGACATTTTGCAAAGTTGCATTTATTTTGCTACAAAAGAATATGAACAGGTGATAGTAAAGTAGAAGCAATATAAAGGATACAGATCCTAAACGATTGCAACATGTGTAATGGTTCTTCATTTTTTCCAACTTAATGGATTTAGACACACATTCCAACAACTGTTTAATGTGCTCAGTATAGGGTGTGACCACTTCTGGCATCGGTACAGGCCTGACAGTGATGGAGCATGTTGTAAATGATGTCACCAATCTCATGTTGAAGCAATAATGCCCATTCTTCTTGTAGAGCTACTCACAAGTCTTGGAGAGTGGTTAGTGGATGCTGAAGTGATGCATCCCAGACATGCTCTATGGGATTCAAATCGGGAGAGTGAGCAGGCCACTCTACTCCTGCAAATTCTTCCATTTCCAAGAATTAACCACCCATGTTGTATGAGTTCAAGCATTATCGTCCATCAGTAGGAAGTCTGTGCACACAGCACCTCACAAAAACCCTACATAAGGTCCCAAATCTCATCACAGTAACTGACAGAAGTTAAACATTGCTGATTCAACTGTATAAGTTCACGAAGAGCTGTCTAAGTGTCAACATAATCCCTGCTCACATCATTAGGGACTCTCCTTGGTATCAGTCTCTTTCCATAATGTTTGGGTACCGAAATCGTGTTCCACATTCCCTCCAGATGCAAATCTGTTGAGAATCACGCTCCAGACCAAATTGGCACTCATCTGTGAAAGAACATTGGTCCAATGTTCGACCATCCAGGTGGCATGTTGATGATTCTAATCTAGACATTCTCTTCTGTGAAGATGTGTCTGAGGTACACACATGGCCGGTCTCTGGCAATAGAGGTCACTCTGTAGAAGTCTTCTGTACCCCATTTGCCTCAATATGTGTCCAGTGGGTGTGGTCAGATGCCAGTTGTCAAGCAGTCTAAGGCAGTACCGTTGTTCCCTTGCAGGCAAATAACAGGCCTCTCTTTCTGATGTCACATATGGTCGGCCCTGCTCTGGTCTCTGAGATACAGTTCTAGTCTCTATAAACTGTTGCCACCTCCATAAAACAGCAGAATGATTCACGTTGAGCCATCAGGCCACATCAATTTGCGAATGTCCTGCTTCCATTCTTCCTATGTCCCTCCACTGCAGAGAGTCTGGCAGTCGTCTTCACTGTGCCATACGGCACCATCTATGACTGTGTTGAAGTGATTGTGGATTTGGGCTATCCAGCAAACAACACCCAATGTGATAAGTGCCCTGACATCATCGTTGACATGGTTATGCATTGACTGGAATCCTATATTTCGTGCAGAACACAGTCATATGGATATCTGTTGACAGTTTGTATAATTATCATGTCTCCTCTTACTATGAAGTAACAAATCACCAAATTTCAGATTTCAATGATCACTACTGAGATTTGTGGCATTTAATGCAGCTTGTAAGAGGTTGTGTACACTTTAATAACTTCCTAATCTACTATATAATGGTTTCATGTCTTGGCTCTTGTTTTAAATTATGAAGAACATGCAATTCTCTTTATAAATTGAAGTTTTCAAGGAGGTAGCAACGATTATTAAATTATGACAACAAAATTTTGTTTTGAGTTCACTGTTTTGTATTTTGCCTTCAAAATAGTCTTCTAAATGACAGTACGTTTCATCTTCACAACAATTACATTTGAACTTCTTTACAGAAAAATAATCACCCAACTGCCTAAAACCAACAACTAACTCAAACAGCAAACTGCACTTATGCCAAGCATAAGTTTATACAAACATTGCTTAAATTTACAATAACTGATACAGAACAGTTTATTGTAAGGTAACCATTAGAAGCAAAACAGAGTAGTTATCTTCATGTTATTAGCAAATAAATTACTTGATCTATTTTTGTATAAAATTTACATAAAAAGTTTGAAGGTAAGCAAATGTTATTACAAGTTACAGCATAAGTTTAAATCATTTCATTTTCAAATTAGTAGTTATCAAAATTATTTAATCCATAATAAATGAAGGCAAAAGCTCAAATTTACCCATTTGAAAATTAATTTAGACATTTTTATTTTCTGCTGTAGTTGTCAATACCGAGTGGAATCAGTAGGCACATATAAGGTGTTGGACTTGACTATATCAGAGACTAAATTTTGTTTCTTAAGAGCAAACTCTGTAAACAACTTAGAAGTGTAATTAAAATGGTGTTTGGTTTAAATAGATTTAATACTAAATGTAAGTAATCAGCTCCCACAGAGCTCTACGCAGCTTAAGTGTAGGTGAGAATGACTGGAAGATTGTTTAGGCATGCAGCCTCATTTTCAGCCAATTAGTAATATTAGTCTACTGTTACTTTCTGTTGGATAGCTAGCAGGTTGGGGCTTATGCAAGCTTGTTGTCAGGTGAATGTTCATAGAATTATAGTGGGAAGATTAGTTGGATCTGATAGTTTTAAATGGCTAGGTCAACACCCTGAGACTAGAAGTTGCACATGTGTCAGCCTGCATTTAAGATTTTATTTAAGGAGCTATTGGTTGAATGAACTGGTATTATTTGTGGGACAAAGTTGAAGGAATCCCTAGTATTACTGAAATGTGTAGTAGACAGCTAAGAATGTAGTACTGGGGATCTCTTGTAAATGTGCCAGATATATCAATGGGCCAGCCAATATAACTATTCACATATTCAACAAGGTCGCTTCGTGTGACATGTAGGATACATTTGCCAGCATCAGGTCATCTGGAAAACACCCACAGAAGATTCAAGGTCTGCCGCAGACCACTTGTCTTGACCAGGCAATGTTTACAGCAAGCTCTTCAGTGTACTTCTTGATAATGACCATGTGCTACATGGTATTCTCTTGGACTATGATCTGGGCTTTGTTGTTACCTGCTGTCTATTGTGACTGGAATTTGACACAAGATCAGGAACAACCCAGGCAACCTGATGATACTGGCCAACTGGTTGGAGCTGTCAATGGCAGATCACTTAGCAGTGACAGAAGACAATGAGGAAAATAGACAGTGAAGGCAGCACTAAAAACAAACAAGTAATCCAAAAGAGAAACAAGACATAGTGAAACAGAAACCAAGAACCAACAGCACAATACGGCTTTGCTGTTGGTGTTCTGGAACACAAGTTATATTGGTGAAGTTGTGGCATCGACAGTAGTGTATTCTGTTGGCATGGACAGATCTGTCTGGGAAGACAGTGGTCTAAACACTTCAATATCTTGGCAGTCATAAGGCACTGTCTCTGGGCGGTAACCACTGTAGCCAGCATCCATGTACTTTTTGCCCCATATGAGCATGCCCATACTGCTGAGCCAAGTGGATATCACCTGGTGTGTCAGACCCCTGGGGTTCCTGGGGCTGTGGGGCCAAGAGATGTAGAAGATTCTGTGCTTGTCTCCCATAGAGGAGCTCTGGCAGGCTACAGTTGTGGATAGAAGTGGTCATGTATAGACTCGTGAAGATTGTGAGTGCTGGTGTGATGGTGGCCTTCAACATTTGCTTCTTAAACATTCACACCACATGTTCTGCTTACCATTGGAGAATGGCTGATATGGTGGACTAACAAGTTGTTTTCTGCTATTGGATGCACAATGGGGTTAAAAGCTATCTCCATAAATTGGAGCCCATTGTCTGATATGATGCCCTTCAATGGCTAGATTCTGGATTAGTGTGTTAACTGTGGTGTCCATTGTGGCTGGGCACCATGCTGTTCACATATGGATAATCAGAGTAAGCATCCATGACTGCTAACTACACAGAACCCAAAAAGGTCCTGCAAAGTCCAAATGAATGTAGTCCCAGGGGCAATGGGGAGTAGAACAAGGGGCAAAAGATTGCAGTGGAAAGGCCTGATGCTGAGCACAAGTTGGAGAGCTGCACACTGTGACTTCAACATTCTTGTTTAAACCAGACAAGTAAGTGTGTTGCTGCACGAGGGCTTTTATTGTAACATTCCCCAGCACCTACAATGGAGTAGTTCAAAATCTGAGGCTGCAGGGCAGCTAGGACAATGATACAGCTTCTGTCAGGAAGACATCACTAATGACAGAGGCAAGCCAAGGCCTGGAGCTCATGAGGATTGGTTTTCTTGGAAAAGTAGTGGGCCACACAACAAGCAAACACTGCATCAGTCAATGTAAGATTGGGTCATGGTGCATGTCTGCAGTGATTCATTCAGTTGTAATGGGAAACTTGTCCAAGATTTGCCCCCACTCCACATCTTTGTGGAAACAAGGGGTCTGTTCCTGAGAGTAAGCGAGATAGTGCATCCACACTTGTGTGTTGCGATATCAGCTTGTATTTAATGATATAAATGTAGGAGGTGATGAAAAGTGCCCAACACTGGAGCTGTTCTATTGGCCATTCTGAAAGACTGGAGTGCAGCCTGAGAAGTGCTACCAGTGACTTGTGGTCTGTAATTAAAATAAACTTAGTCCCAAATAAGTGAACATGGAATTTCTTAATTGCAAAGACAAATGGAATATTCATTAGTGATGTAGCCACTTTAGACTAAAATAACGAAGTCTTAAATAAAGGTACATGGAATGCTAGCTAATTCATTCAAAATCTCTGCTAAGGATGTAAATGGAAGTTCATGAATTTTTCAGGACACCAAGATTGTATGCATCAGTTTATTTGACTGAGTATACAATTAATGAGGTTTGGGTATCCTTGCAATAACTGAGGTATGATTTATCTGTAATTGATGCCAAAGATCCAAGATCATTATGGAGCCCATGAACTGCACTGTTAAATGCACTGAATTTTTTAAAAACGAAGTTTGTATTTTGTCTAGTACAATTGATAAAATTTATGCTTGTTGGGAGGAGACAGCACATAAGTGTAATGAGACAGGAGTGCAGATTAAAGCAAAGATGTAGGATGTAAAAGGCAAGTACCGGAGGCAAGTGCAATGGATTTTTGGAAAGCGAAATTTTGATTTATCGTGGGCTTGGTAGCAAGTTTCCAAATGCTCGAGTCTTTAATGGGACTGAGTGAACAGTAACAGTTGGGAGTGAAAATGAAAGTGTGAAGTAACAGTAATTTTTGAACTTCATGCCTTTGGTTTTCTTTTCATTACTGTGAACAGCAGACATTTTTGGTATTATCAGTAATCGAAGAAAAGGAATGTGTGTGAGGTTCCTAAAATTAGATCCAATTTACAAATCTAAAATTATATGAGATTATCAGAGTGTAACATGGCTGAGAGGAGCAGAGGAAAATTGTTAATTCTGTCTTATTAGTAATAGTGTGGCTGGCAATGTTTTTTGGAAATGACTTTGCGTTGTCTTTGCTGACAGCTTGTACAGTTGCAGTTTGTTTTCATCTTTGGTCTGTTTTGTAAAAGTCCCTGAATAAATAGTTTCGGTAATCTGTGTTTCAGGAAATATTATATATGTGGATTTCACTCATTATTAGGTCAATTTTTTTATATCTTAAAGCACTGATTGGCATCAAAATCCAATAGTTTATGAGACCAGGAAGAGTTAGTGAACTTCCTACATTGACACAGTACAATTAATTCAGAAACTATAAATCAAGATTGCAAAAATCAGTGTGGCATCACTTGTTGTGGTTGTGATTTTTACTCATGAGTTCCAGTATTTTGTGCATGTTCAACATGGTGGCACCGTATATAGTGAAGAAAATTTTTAAGATTTATTTGTTGAACTAGCTGAGCCTATTTAAGAGGGTTTGAGCAGACAATCTCTGCTCAATTTTGAGAAATTGGCTGGTATGGCCAACTACAACAGCTGGAAATTTACGATTTAAATGCACATAAAACATGACGAACTAAGGGAAACAATTGCTGGCACTGATTAAGATCCAAATAATGTACAGAAAGCATCATCAGATTAAGAATTTTATTGTCTCATCTTGTACATATATGTAACAATATTATGAAAAGAATGATTGCTACTCACCATATAGTGGAGATGCTGAGTCACAGGTAGGCAAAAAAAAAAAAAAAAAAAAAAGAAAAGACTGTCAGAATGTGAGCTTTTGGCCAACAAGGCCTTTGGCAAAAATAGACAACATAACACACAAACACAGTCTTTTCATTGTGCCTATCTGTGACTCAGTATCTCCACTATATGGAGAGTAGCAACTATCCTTTTCATAATACTGTTACATTCCATGCTGGATTTTTCATTGTTTGATATGTACACATATAAATCATTCACATAAAGTACAGGAGACTCGTCAATATATGAGAGGGTACCGGGAAAAAAAAAAAAAAAAAACAGAATTGTTTTTTAAAAGCTGTATGTTTTCATATTGTTTACAAAACAACCTTATTCCCTTCAAAATCTCTCCATTACAACAAATAGATATGTCCCAACAGTGCTTCCACTGTTCAAAACATTTTCTTTAGAAATGGCTGACAGCTCCTCCCTCATTTTTTTCTTGACTTCTTCAATGTTGTCAAACTGGCATCCTTTCATGCCCCTTTTCATATGTGAAAATAAGAAAAAGTCACACAGAGTCAGGTCACGCAAGTAAGATGAATGAGGCAATGGAACCATGCCATTTTAGCCAAAAACTGTCCAACAGAGATGGGCCTGCATGCAGGTGCATTGTCATGGGGGAAGAATCAGTCTCCTGTCTGCCACAAATCAGGCTTTCTTGGCGAACACTGTTGCTCAATCTTTTTAAAACTTCCAAATAAAATGTTTGATTGACAGTCTGAGCTGGGAAAAACAACTCTGAATGAGCTATGCCCTTGACATCAAAAAAGCAAATCAGCACTGTTTTGATGTTTGATTTTACTTGATGACAGCAGCCGGGGTGGCTGAGTGGTTCTAGGCACTTCAGTCCAGAGCCGCGCGACCGCTCCGGAGCAGGTTCAAATCCTGCCTTGGGCATGGATGTGTGTTATGTCCTTAGGTTAGTTAGGTTTAAGTAGTTCTACGTTCTAGGAGACTGATGACCTCAGAAGTTAAGTCCCATAGTGCTCAGAGCCATTTTTTGACTTGACGATATTTTTTTAGACAGGGTGTGATGACATCTTCCATTGACTTGGCTGTTGTTTTATTTCTAAGTTGTAAACATAGCATCAAGACTCATTACATTTGACAAAAAATCTGGATCGATTTCAGGCTGTTGTTTCAAGGCACAACATGTTTCAACTTGATGTTCCTTTTGATTGTCAGTCAGAACATGGGGAACAAACTTGACAGCATCCTCCATTAACCAAGCTTCAAGATAACCCACTAACCTCTGACAGTTGATCAATTATCTGTTGATGGTCTGTGGGCACAAGCTCTTGAATTTTTTCAATTTTTTTGTCAATTCGGGCAGTTGATGGACATCCAGAATCAGGTTTGTCATCCATCAAAATCCACCAAACCACTCTTACACTTAAGTTTTTTTTATTTAGCGTCATTTATTACACTGTTTTCAACATTAAAACAGTTTCATCAGCATTTTTACCGAGCAGCAAACAAAGTTTCACAGCTGCATGATGTTCACTTAAACTTGGCCATCATAAAAAACAAAAATAGAACAAAACAGCACTAGAAAATACAGTCACTACAGATGAACAGAACAAGCCAGGTCAACAAAAAAGGTGACACTGAACTGGCAATGAGTTGTGCTACACATGCCTAGCAGTAGAAATGCATGCTACACAAGGTCTGCCCATGGCAATGTTATTCCAGGTTTTTTTGGGTACCCCCTAGTAAAAAACTAGTGAATCTGGCAATCTTTGCACTTGCTAAATATCTATAGAAATTGGACACACATCCTAAACTTCTCCCACTTCCCACTCTCTCTGTCCATCTCCTGTTCACCCGTCGCCCTACTTAGCTGGGTGGTAACGTGCTTGCCTCCCATGCACTGAGCCTGGGTTCAATTCCCGGCCAGGTTGGAGATATTCTTCACTTCTGGACTGCTTGTTGTGTTGTCCTCATCATCATTTCATCCTCATCACTGGCCGCAAGTCACCCAATGTGGTGCTGACTGAAATAAGACTTGCACTTGGAAGCCGAATCCAAATGGGACCTCCCAGCCAACATTGCCATATGATCATTTCATTTTTTCCTGGTCACCCCTCTCTTTGTCCATCTCTTCCTTCTCCCCCCTCTCTTTGTGCATCATCTTCTTCTCCTCTCTTTGTCCATCACCTCCTCCCCCTTTTTACATGAACTTCCTCCTATCCTGTCTCTGTCCTCTTATTCCTCTCTCTCTGACCTTGATCCTTGTGTACCATTATTGGAAATGAAACCTTGGTTGGGGCTTCAAGGCACTTAAATGGATCAGTACATTGGTTTGGATCATTGGCATATGGGGTATGAGAGAGACCTCTCCAGCTGTTGGATCTGTGAGGGCAGTAGCTTCAATGACAGTATTTGACCTGCTATCATAGTTGAAACTGACTGCAAGAAAGAAAGCAAAACTGCACATTTTCACAGCACAGTCTAACATAATTTTTTTGAGATTTTCCATAACAACACAATAGCCTATGTCCATCCACATGATCATTAGAGTATCATGTAAAAATCTGAAGCAAATCAGTGAAGAAATTTTTGAGATTAGTGGTAAAATTTCCCTTTATGTCAAAAAAATGTGTATAGCCTTAAGTCTGTCCAAATGTTTATATGCAAAAGTTTGAACTAAATCGGTCAAGTACTTTTTGACATTTTTGGTAACAATGTTTCCCTGTCCTATGTCAAATATATACTTATATATTATTTTCAGTAATAAAATATATATCCTACATCCATCCAAATTTTCATTAGAGTGTAGTATAAAAATTTGAAGTAAATCAGTGAAAAACTTTTTCAGATTTTTGGTAATAACATTCATTCCAGTTCCTGCAAATGTTCACTAGAATTTTGTGTAAGAATTTGAAGCACATTAGTTGAGACATTTTTGAGATTTTGGTGATGACACTTCACCTTTATATATTACATACATATTTCTATATTATACATATTAAAAATATGTAGCCTAATTCCAGCTGAATGTTCATCAGACTTTTATGTAAAAAAATGTGAAGTAAATCAGTCAATAATGTTTTAAGCTTTTGGGCGACTTGTCTTTATATAGATCTAGTAGTATTGATGTAACTGAGATACAAATAATGCATCCAAAAAAGCTAAAATTTAATCTTAATTTACAAAATCATCACAAAAAAGAAATCTTCCTCGTCATTTAAAAATTTCATAAGTGAATAATAACACTAGGGTGGCATGTAATTTTATCTTCAGTAATCATAGTTCCATATCTTGAAAGTTTTCCACATTTAATTTATTGCAAATTTTCATAGCCATGTATTGAGGAGTCTGGGAGTAGAGTTTTAGCCTATGAGTACATGACTTACCTTTGTTTCTTGAGTCATAATACAATGAAAATGGGTTTCTATTAATAATTCTGGATTGGTATGGATAAACAGTTAAGGTTGGTGTGAATCTCTAGGCTTAATATTACACATATTTCTAATAATAGTTTTTTGATGTGATAACATCCTGTTTACATTTCTTGCATTCCCCGAAAGATTGTTCCATATCTTACAGTAGATTCAAAATAGCTGTGGTAAACGTATTTCCTAGTGTCTATGTCACTTGTGTGGGCCAATACTGTCATTGCAAATGCAAGACTGTTTAACTTGTGTGCCAAGTAGCTTATATGAGAAGACCAGGATAAATATTATTCTTGAGAATCCAAAGGCAATTAAAAGAATCTGCTTCCCTGAGTTCCCAGTTCTTATGGATTATTTGAAAGTGAAATGATTTTGACTGTTTAGTTTTAAATTGTGTTAGTTGGGTTTTTCCATGTTTAATTTTAATCAATTTACATCAAACCAACATTCTAAACTATTTAGAGAGTCAATGACTCTTTGCGGAATCTGTTCTGTGGTCTCACTTTCAGTGGATACAGATATGTGATCTGCAAATAAAATTTGGTGGACTGTTACATTTAGAGGTAAATCATTTACATAAAATAATAACCTGATTGGGCCTAAAATGGAACATTTTGGGACTCTCTGTGAAATAATTTTCCATTCTGAGCAGTAATTTCAAACCACTACTGTTTATTCTGTATCATTCTAATTTATGTAACAGTAGAAAGTAGTTTACACAGTCAAAAGCCTTTGCAAGGTCACAGAAAATGCTGTGAATTTTTGGGATATGTCCAGACATAAGCAAATTTTCTCAACAAATTTGTCAAAGGCACAAGTTACACTCTTCCCTTTCTGGAAGCCAGACTAATTTAATGTGAGGATATTAGATTTTGCTATGAAATTTTGGATCTGGATTGCTACAACAATTTCTAATACTTTTGACAATATTGAGAGAAGACCTAATGTTTGGTAGTTTTTTTTTTGCATATTCCTTTGAGCCTTTCTTGAATGATGTCTTTATTACTGCATACTTTAGAGCATCAGGGAAGCATCATTCTTCAAATGACTGGTTTATTATTGCAAACTGGGGTGCTAATATTAAACTGAAAACTATTCTACTTACTCCAGTGGGTATTCATCCCATTGAGTTGAATATTTTTATTTTTAAGAGATAATACTACTTTTTTTTACATCTTTAGCTGCAATTCACTCAAATGTAGTTAGAAATTCCCTGTTATCCTAATTGGAAATGAAGGGTTGGGCATTATTTAGGTAACCACTTATGTCAATATCTGACTTACACACATGCATAAAAAAACTCCTTAAAATATTTTGATATTTCTGAAGCATTTACAATTGATTTGTCACCTATCTTGATTGTGGAGATCTGTGAACTGCCAGCTATGACACCAAGTTCAAATTTTATGACTGACCATACTGCCTTTACTTATTTGTATTTCACAATGAATTTTTTGCATGTCCTTTCTTTTGCTGCCTTTACCATCCATCTAAATACAGTTTTATACCTTTTTACATAGTTTACAAAATCCAAATTTGTATTACTTCTCAGTTCATTATGTAACTGTCCTTTTTCTGGGACTTGACAGTTTTACTAGCAGTTATCCATTTCAGTTCACTTGTCATCTTTTGTGGCAGACTGCAGGGGGAAATATTAAAAAAAAAATCATGCAAAAACCTTCCAAGAAACCCTTCATAATTTTTAGAACTTGTAGTACAATAATCTACTGCCCTGTTTACTTCTTCAAGCTTACAATTAAACAAGTTTATATTTTCCTTGCTGAAGCATCATTTGAAACACATTTTTCTAATGGCTGGTTCATTTATTTTGGGAAGCTCCAAAAGCAGTGCAGAATGATCATAAGTACCTAAATCAAAGCATAAATTTTTGTAGCATCAGATGAATAATTTGTCAGAATGTTATCCATATAGTGTCAATTCTGTGGCATTTAGCTTGCAACCAAATGCTTGAATCTGATCAATAAATTATGTTGATTCACTGGATTCATTTATTATGTTCATGTTAAAATCAGCAGTTATGAAAAGCCTTTTCCTTTGGTCTTTTGTTGATTTAAACAGAAATACATTTGTTTTTTCCTTATCTGGGATTTTGTATATCAAGATTATTAGAATATTTTTTCTCTCTATTTCTATACAGCAACCAACTTTCAAACATGTCCTCATCATTTAGAAAATTAAAATCAACTTTATATGTTAAAGAACTTTCAATTAGTATGCCATAATCCCCATGTATTCATTACTTCTACAAGACCTACTGGTTAAAAATTGGTTCTCTAATTTATTAAGGATTTTGATGTATTATTTTGTTAGTCAATACTCATTTAGGCAAAGGACTAACGTATCTCCTGTGAAGGAAATTTGCAGATCATCAGTTTTTACTTCTCTGTAATTTCTATATTTTGTCTATAAATCATTTATGTTTAAATGCACCAAAATGTGCTTTCATTTGCTTCTCTGTGATTTATATGTTTTGCCTACATGCCGTTTATGTTTTAATGCATCAAAAATGTGGTCTTACTATTATTTATTTTTTTAAGAACAGGATTTTTAGAGGGTTTTTGCCTTTTATTCCTTTAGTCAGCACTAAGTAATCTGTGGTTATAAACTTATGTGGATCTACAAATATTGTTTCTGGGCTGTTACACTGTTCTCTGACACTACAATTTATTTTATCTATATATTCCATCAGTCACTGATCTTCTACAGATAGTGACACTCACCGTCACTGTTGTTACTGGACACACATTTTTGTTGTTATGATCACATTTCTTGTTTCATTGATGTCCTCTTCTTGAGTGTAGCTTCAAAAGAGATTTGTCCAGACATGGATAAAAACTGCTTTCTAATTTGCATTACAATTAATACTTTCTGTTAGGCTATGTTTTGTATGTTTAACTGTAAATTCATGTGTCTATGTGCAAAACTTCATGGAGCAGCAAATGCTAAAGAAGTGTAGCAAAATTTACAGTCTGCATTCAGAGATACTTTATTGAATTATACTGGGCAGCTACAATGCTAGATCAATGTATGATTATCTTCTTAAAACAATAAGGCTATCTATTCATCAAAATTTTGTCACTTGTTCAAAAATTTGAAGCATTGGTAAGAAAATGGATGATGATTTTGCAGCTGTGATCATACTAAGTGGATTTCCAGAAACTTTCTTGCCTTTGATTACAGTGTTTGAGTGTTTGGCTGTCAATATTACTAGTGATTTAGTAAGTCAGTTGGTAATCCAGGAATAAATGAAACATCAAATTGCAAGAACAAATGGAACTACAGATTCACTGCTTGGAGCTAGTAAGCAATTCAGTAAACACCAGAAGACAAACATCAATTGTGATGTATGAAGTTTCAAATCATTTAAATGTAATAAATATCAGAAAGTTTGTCATGAGGCATGTGAGTGCAGAACTAAGAAGAAACTAAATAAATTTTCAAATGCTTCAAATGTCTTTAAAACTGAAAACAAAAATGCATGATAGCTCAAACAGTATCTCTGTATTATGGTGATGGCTGCTACCTTCCTTCCAAATGTACAAAACACATGATGAATAAAAGAGACTTGTTCAACAGTTTCCAATTGAGAAGCAATATATAGTCATTCTTGCCATTTATACAGACAACTTTATCATCTTATCAAATATAAATAATATGTGGAAGAAAGAATTAAGTATCAATGGATCTTGGCAAACTCAGTTGATGTCTTAGCATGAGAATAAAATGAAACAGATGGGATGATTAGCATCAATCAAAGAAAATATCAGCAAAAGCACACAAGAAATTTTGTATGAAAAACTGAAATGTGGTTGCACATTCATTTAATTCATGTTTGAAGCTGCAAAAACACAAAGAAAAATTGATAGATGAGGAAGAATTCATGTTACATAGCATTCATTATCAGCAAGCCATGGGTCACTCTCATATTTGGCTCAAAGCACAAGACCAAACATTGCATGCGCATATACTGTGGCTGCTGTAAGTAGATTTAACCTTAATTATCAAAAACTCCACTGGGAATCAGTCAATAAATTATGAGTTACATCAAAGGCACACTAAATGTAGGACTAACTTGATGAAAAAGTGGAACAGCAGAAAGTGAAGCCTTCTGTGATGCTGATTATGTATTAGGTCATAATTAAAGAATATCATCAACAACTGGCTATATTTTCAAGTTAACTGGTGCAGCATTTTCATGGAATTCAAAACAGCAACAATCAGCTGTTCTACCAACAACAGAACATGTATATGGACCTATCAACATCAGCAAGAAGCTATATACCTTCAAGGATTGGTCCATTAGTTGTTTATCAAACACAGTACAAAACCAGCAAGCTTATTCTATGATAATAGTGGTGCTGTTGCTTTGAGTCACAATGGTGTACGAAACATGCTCGAACAAAACACATCAGTCTGAGGCACCACTATACCACTATGTTTGTGAGCTAATTAGTCTAGGAAAGTTCAGCATCAGATCTATCAGTACCAACAAGAAGCAAGCTGACTATTTTATGTAGGCTCTACACAGGACTTTCCACACTTCACACCTTAATATCAATGAGAAATAATGGGGATGTTGGGAACAACTATGTTTCCTCTTTGCTTATGCCTTCTACACCAGTACTTTGTTGTTTTACATATTTGGTCTGTTTTGTAATAATCCCAGAATAAATTGTCTCAGAAATCTGCACTGCTGGAAATATGGTGTACATGGCTTTAATCCATTACTAGGCCAACTATACAATATCTTGAAATCTCTTAAAAGTCAATATTCAATAACACTATTTCAATATTAAGAATAATAATAAAATATATCTGCTTTGTTGCTGTGGGAAAACACACAGTTGACTGGAGCATCACTCTGAACATCTTGTCAGGTATTGGAGCAGATCAGAATTCCAGGACACAAAAAATGGTTGTAAGAATTGGGGAGGGAGAATCAGATGGGATGATTATTGGAAGAAGTATTAGATAAAGGTGTTGGTTATCACATTAGCTTTTCATTATGAAGACTGAAAAATTATCAGACAAATTGTTTATAAACAGCAATAGGTACAGATGAAGGAGAAGAAACAATAAAGACAAAGTTATGAGATTCAGCAAATATGAAGGTGTAGTCAAAGTATCATTGGAATGGAAGCCTGAGGAACAAGTAATATCTCTTAGGCACTTAGGAAGTTTGGTGAGAAAAATTGAAGCTATATGGAAAAAAGTATGAAGTATAATGTCTGTTGATCAAAAAGAAAGAAAAAAAGAAACTGAAGAACTATGATGCCTGTTGATCAAAACGAAAGAAAAAAAGAAACTGAAAAGATGAAAGATTCATTCACTCATTATCTATTTCAAGACAGATGTATCAAAGAAGAAAAACTAGAGTTAACAAAGTATGGATTTGGGTTTAGTGATAAACTATGACAGTGATGTCTTTTCATTCTCATGTGTGAGTGTGCATTAGCATTCACAAGCACAGTATGCTGAGAACCATCCTTGGCAGTGCATGATCCGTATCTGGAAGAGGAAGGAATGTTGCAAGAATGAGTAAAATGAAAGTGAATGTGGTGATGAGAAGCAGAAAGAATGATGATGATTTCCTAAGTGTCAAAATTGAAAAAGATGATGAAGTAAAATATTTCCACAATCTAGAAGCAAAATACAAAAATAATGCCTACTATAGAAAAATGAAGAAAGGTCTGACACAAAGTTCAAAGCACACTATTGAGCAGAAGTGAAATGTATAGTTCAAAGGGAACCAAAGAAAAAGATCTTGAAAGCATCTGAAATTCTGAATTTGCTTGCAAGATTATGTCAAATACTTAGTGGACAGATAATATGAGGAATGAAGAGATACTGGAAAAAGTAGGTGAGAAAAGATGAATACTCTTGGTAAGAAGGGAGAGCCTAGTGGCGCAGAGATGTAAGGCATCTAATGCACTTTAACTTCACAGTGGAAAATGCATGGTCAGAGAAAAATACAGGCACGAACACAGACATGATTAGGGCAACTGGCACCCATGGCAAACTTCAACTTCGTCCCACCCTTCCTCTAACATTTTTCCACTATTTGTTTACTCATCATTGCTGCTTAGCCTGTTCATTTGTTTATTGAGATCAATGTGTCTTTACAATGTTGTAAGAGGTACAAATTTCAGTAGTTATTTTTTGTGTGAAACAATGCAAAACATGGAACATCAGACAGTATAAATTCAGGAAATAATGCACTTACAGTGTCCACAGCAGTTGAATTGTGTGCCAAAGGTGGTAACAACTCAGCATGTTGACCAATAGGAACTGAATGTGTGAAATTTTGAGTCAGCTGCCAGGAGCCAATGAGAATGTTTGTTCATAATGTCCTATGGTTTGTAAATAAAGTTAACTTGTGTTTTGTTCTGTTGTTGTGGTCATTAGCTCAAAGCCTGGTTTGCTGCAGCTCTCCATGCTACTCTATCCTGTGCAAGCCTCTTCACCTCTGAATAACTACTGCAACCTACATCCTTTTGAACCTGCTTACTGTATTTGTCTCTTGATTTCCCTCTAAAATTTTTGACCTCCACACTTCCCTCAATACTAAATTGGTGATCCCTTGATGTCTCAGAATGTGGCCCATCAATTCTCTCTTCTTTTTGTAAAGTTGTGCCACAAATTTCTTTTCTCCCCAATTCCATTACGTACCTCCTCATATATTACATGATATACTCAACTAATCTTCAGCATTCTTCTGTATCACCACATTCCAAAAAGCTTCCAATCTCTTCTTTTGTGAACTGTTAATTGTCCACATTTTATTTCCATGCAATGCTATATTCCTGACAGTACTTCCTAGCACTTAAATTTATATTTGATATTAACAAATTTCTCCTCTTCAGAAATGCTTTCCTTGCCATTGACAGGCTACATTTTATATCTTCTCTACATTGGTCATCATAATTTATTTTACTGCCCAAACATCATAACTCATCTACTACTTTTACTGACTTGTTTCCTAATCTAATTCACTCAGTATCCTCTGTCTGAATTTGACTGCTTACATTCCATTACCTTAATCTTGCTTTTGTTGATTTTTATCTTACACCCTCCTTTCAAGACACAATCTATTTCATTTAAATGCTCTCCCAAGTCCTTCACTTTGTTGTATCTGACAGAATTACACTGTTGTCGACAAACCTCAGAGTTTTTATTTCTTCTCTCTGAACATTGATTCCCTCTCCAGATTTTTCCTTTGGTTCCCTTTACTGGTTGCTCAATGTACAGACTGAACAACAATGTACAGACTGAATAACATTGGGTTATAATTTAACCACATCATCAGAATATTCAGCAAAATCAAAAATAGGAAGTACATGTAGGTTATTGCAAAGACAAATATCTATCTCAATTTATGCTACACAAGTTAAGCATAATTCAGGAATTTTGACAACTAAGAAGAAAAAATTATTGTTAAAATCAACAAACTGAGATAAAAAAGAATTATTGTAACTGAAGAAGTAATCTAAAAAAAGAAAAAAGGAAGAAAACACAAAGCCTTATTCTGGATTATATATTCTGCGAACTTCTTTTATAAATAAATCTTCCTTGTTGCTCCACTCGTCTGCACATATGCTCAAACAAAAAAATTAAAGATGTTCTTGCATTTACTGAGTCCATTAAAGAACTTTTGACTATGGACCATGGGCTTTATATCGTACTGATTGTGGGCACATTTGTAACTGTATCTTTAAAGGTGCATTTTGTGGTTCATCAACATATGTATAAACCCTACACGTGATAAGCAGTCATATGACTGGAAACAATCACAAATTACAATAGTTCCAAGTGGCTCACATTTCTTCATCATGTTCAGAATAACACATTTGTTTCTTTCAGGGACAGTTTCAAATAAATGTTTCTTCCTGAGAAGCTTCTCTGAACGTCCATCTATCAAAAAACACGTTTCACCCTCTGAAACTTTCATGTCCTAAACATCAATTTGTCGATTTCTACAACTGTTCCCTCACCCCCCCCCCCCCCCCAAGTACATCATCATTAGTAATGCAATCAAACACAAAAAGTGTGCCAGTTGGTGACAGTTCGTTCAGACAAGTGTAACTCTCCACAAGTAAAAGGAGTTATTACATTTGTTCATCCATATCAGAGTTATTTTTCAAATGTCTACCATTTTCAGCCAGCTTCCCATACACCAGCTCTTGCATTGTATGCTGTAGTGGCAAATATGTGGTCCTTCTCCTTTGCAACACTGCTGCCCATGAACACTTTGATCTTTTCTCATATCATTAGATTCAGTGATCTTCATGGGCTACCATATACTGTCACCAGATTGGCTGTAACCGATGTCAAGGAATTGCCAAAATCATTACACAACATGAGAGTCACCATCACCAAAGTGCACTTTAGCCTAAAGTCGTATTGCTTGCAAAACTAATGTGATTCCTTTTTCATTGTCTCATTGCCAATCAATGCACACCTATAATAAACAAAAAACACACAAAAAACATACTCATACTTTCATTACACTGATGGACTTGGTGTGATGAATGCTTCCATCTAGTAGCTGAAAACAAGAATAAAGTTTTTCTGTATCACGGGAAGTAAGTAACTGTGCCTTCTTAGCAGACTCTACACATGGTGGTTGATGTGATTTACAGAATCAATGAAAGTCCTGAACAAAGGGACAGAGGTATTTTATCTCTTTGCTTGAGATACTGTATCTCTTTGATCTGAGACAGTGTGTGCCTTTGGATTGATCATCCCTCATGTGTTTAGTGTCACTACCAACCTCAGACTGACACACAATGCATTACACACTGACAATGTTGTCACAGTCCTGTGTCATCCTCAGTAAACTGATGTGAGTTTAATTTCTTGTGTTGTTAACTCTGTGTGTCACATTTACTTTCAAGTACAAAAGCAGATGGCATCTGAACTTAGTGCTGTCTTCCAGCGAAGTCAGGTTAGGTTGGCAGTGAGGAAAAGCTGTCAGTGCTAGTCAAGCACATTCGATTTGTACTGTTTTTGTTAGCCATGGTGCCAAGTGTCTTCAAGAATAAAAAGAAGGTCTTACGACAGTGTCACTCATTACAACCCAATCTGATTCTCATCAAGATTCTCTTACATATTTCTCCGCCCTGTATACACTACTGGCCATTAAAATTGCTACACCACGAATAAGACGTGCTACAGACGCGAAATTTAACCGACAGGAAGAAGATGCTGTGATATACAAATGATTAGCTTTTCAGAGCATTCACACAAGGTTGGCGCCGGTGGCAACACCTACAATGTGCTGACATGAGGAAAGTTTCCAACCGATTTCTCATACACAAATAGCAATTAACCGGCGTTGCCTGGTGAAACGTTGTTGTGATGCCTAGTGTAAGGAGGAGAAATGTGTACCATCACGGTTCCGACTTTGATAAAGGTCAGATTGTAGCCTATCGCGCTTGTGGTTTATCGTATCGCGACATTGCTGCTCGCGTTGGTCGAGATCCAATGACTGTTAGCAGAATATGGAATCGGTGGGTTCAGGAGGGTAATACGGAATGCCGTGCTGGATGCCAACAGCCTCATATCACAAACAGTCGAGATGACAGGCATCTTATCCGCATGGCTGTAACAGATCGTGCAGCCTCGTCTCGATCCCTGGGTCAACAGATGGGGACATTTGTAAGACAACAAGCATCTGCACCAACAGTTCGACGACGTTTGCAGCAGCATGGACTATCAGCTCGGAGACCATGGCTGCGGTTACTCTTGACGGTGGATCACAGACAGGAGCGCCTGCGATGGTGTACTCAACGACGAACCTGGATGAGCGAATGGCAAAACGTCATTTTTTCGGATGAATCTAGGTTCTGTTTACAGCATCATGACGGTCGCATCCGTGTTTGGCGATATCGCGGTGAACGCACATTGGAAGCGTGTATTCGT
The DNA here is from genome assembly GCF_021461395.2 of Schistocerca americana. Taxonomy (NCBI): domain Eukaryota; kingdom Metazoa; phylum Arthropoda; class Insecta; order Orthoptera; family Acrididae; genus Schistocerca; species Schistocerca americana. The sequence goes on along the minus strand of NC_060121.1, from coordinate 317,486,519 downwards.
CATCGCCATACTGGCATATCACCCGGCGTGATGGTATGGGGGGCCTTCGGTTACACGTCTCGATCACCTCTTGTTCGCATTGACGGCACTTCGAACAGTGGACGTTACATTTCAGATGTGTTACGACCCGTGGCTCTTCCCTTCATTCGATCCCTGCGAAACCCTACATTTCGGCAGGGTAATGCACGACCGTATGTTGCAAATACTGTACGGGCCTTTGTGGATACAGAAAATGTTCGACTGCTGCCCTGGCCAGCACATTCTCCAGATCTCTCACCAATTGAAAATGTCTGGTCAATGGTAGCCGAGCAACTGGCTCGTCACAATACGATAGTTACTAATCTTGATGAACTGTGGTATCGTGTTGAAGCTGCATGGGCATCTGTACCTGTACACGCCATCCAAGCTCTGTTTGACTCAATGCCCAGGCTTATCAAGCCCGTTATTACGGCCAGAGGTGGTTGTTCAGGGTACTGAATTCTCAGGATCTATGCAGCCAAATTGCGTGAAAATGTAATCACATGTCAGTTCTAGTATAATATATTTGTCCAATGAATACCCGATTATCATCTGCATTTCTTCTTGGTGTAGCAATTTTAGTGGCTAGTAGTGTATGTTTTTGTACTCTCCATCAATTCCCTTCTTGTTTTTCCTTTTCTTCTTCTCCCCCGCTCCTACTTCGCCCCCACTCTTCCTCTTTTCCTTTACCCTTCGTCATTTTCGGACCTGTCCCAAAGCTGTCACCTCACTGAAACTGTCCCAATGGCACGCACTTCGACTGTCATACACTACCTTTGCCCCTGGCTATAGACAATGATTCAGCTATGTACAACAATTTACTACGGACGTTTTGTGTGTGAGGTATGAGCATTTTGGCCCAGCAGATGCAGAGACGTTGAACAGCAGCAAATGAAACGAAAAACTTAGCTATTTTTGATGTCGCAGGAAGTATCACTTTACTGGTATGGGAAATGCCCCAGATACTCACAACGAGCATGAAGAAGAAGACCGCAGCCCACGCAGGTGCCCCGGGCAGCTGCAGCACGACCTCTGGATAGGTGAGGAACACAAGCCCCGGCCCGCTACGCACCACGTCGGCCACTTCGGCGCCCTTCTCGGATGCCACAAAGCCCAGGATGGAGAAAGTCACACAGCCCGCTACCAGGCTGGTCAGGGTATTCACCACGCACGTGATGAGTGCGTCCCTGCACACATAAATAATACAATATCACTTATACTAGGGTCGCGGGTTCGAATCCTGCCTCGGGCATGGATGTGTGTGATGTCCTTAGGTTAGTTAGGTTTAATTAGTTCTAAGTTCTAGGCGACTGATGACCTCAGAAGTTAAGTCGCATAGTGCTCAGAACCATTTGAACCATTTTTTTATCACTAACATACTCAGCAAATGGCAAAAAGGAAACATTAGGACCTCACTAACCTATTTGGAATCGTCATAAAGCCTTAATTGTCACTTCCCAAAAACATAAAATCAGAATTCTGTGCATTCTATTGTGAAGTTGCGATACATCGCTTATGTCACCTATGCTGCATTTCCAGTAATGCTATCAGCCGTTTATATTTCGTAGTTCTATTTTTGTTCTTGTTTATGTGTATTCTGACGAGCCCAGGACGCACACCAACACAGCTTTAGTTTGCTCTGCTGTGCTTTTTAATCCAACCTAATAATAATTTTCATGCTAGTTTAAAGCATGTTTAGAAATCTTAGTTCAATGGAGATAACTTTTCTCCGATCGACATGGATTTTAATGCTTTCCTATAGTCAATATAAAGAAATCTTTACTATCAAAAACAGTCTTAATCACAATTTATTTATTACGGTGACCGGTTTCGACCACTACTGTGGTCATCTTGGTCGAAACCGGTCACCGTAATAAATAAATTGATCAAGACTGTTTTTGAAAGTAAATATTTGTAACACATTGTGATCACTGTTCTCTCCCATTGTTGTTGTTGTGGTCTTGAGTCCTGAGAATGGTTTGATGCAGCTCTCCATGCTAATCTATCCTGTGCAGCTCCTTCATCTCCCAGTACCTACTGCAACCTACATCCTTCTGAATCTGCTTAGTGTATTCATCTCTTGGTCTCCCTCTACGATTTTTACCCTCCACGCTGCCCTCCAATGCTAAATTTGTGATCCCTTGATGCCTCATGACATGCCCTACCAACCGATCCCTTCTTCTAGTCAAGTTGTGCCACAAACTTCTCTTCTCCCCAATCCTATTCAATACTTCTTCATTAGTTACGTGATCTACCCACCTTATCTTCAGCATTCTTCTGTAGCACCACATTTCGAAAGCTTCTATTCTCTTCTTGTCCAAACTATTTATTGTCCATGTTTCACTTCCATACATGGCTACACTCTATACAAATACTTTCAGAAACGACTTCCTGACACTTAAATCTATACTCGATGTTAACAAATTTCTCTTCTTCAGAAACGCTTTCCTTGCCAATTCCAGTCTACATTTTATATCCTCTCTACTTCGACCATCATCAGTTATTTTGCTCTCCAAATAGCAAAACTCCTTTACTACTAATCTAATTCCTCAGCATCACCCGACTTAATTCGATTACATTCCATTATCCTCGTTTTGCTTTTGTTGATGTTCATCTTATATCCTCCTTTCAAGACACTGTCCATTCCGTTCAACTGCTCTTCCAAGTCCTTCGCTGTCTCTGACAGTAGTAGTGTTCTCTCCCATAACGTATTCAAAAGATAAAGAAAGGCAGACAAAAGCTAAATGATTGTGAAAAAGTCGTAGCAGCTAAATAACTCATCTGACAGCTAAATGGCATCAAAAAGAAGTTAGAGTTAGCTCTAAAAAAGTTGGTTTGGCAACACTGCTTAATACCGGTTCGTGAAACATTGTAAGGAGTGACTTCAGGACAATCGGCGTCTATACTCAAACGGTTCACTTTTTTCATATTTTCTGCGGCACTTTCCTATCGAACAAACAGGGTCTATGAATCTTCGTGCTGCACTTGCTTGTATACGTTCAGTATTCCTTACTATATCTATTTCATATGAGCTCCACACTTTTTAGCAACATTCTAGAATGGTTCACACAAGTATTTTGTAAATAATTTTCTGTGTATCCTGACTACATTGTCTCATGCCTCAAAAAATGTAAACGCTCTTATAAGTCCGAATCTCTCATTAAAGCTAATAGGAATCATTTCTGTTTTGTGGGTAATAAATTAGAAGGCAGTGGAAAACCTAGCAACGCTTCCGATTTTTGCAGAATTGGAAATCACTACCTTCACTGTGTGAAGTTTGAAGTAGATGGGATGGTGTATGATGTGAAGAAGGAAGGTAGCGGGAGAAAGAGATGTTCAACAGACAACAAAACTGTTGATGCAGTGATTCAGGCGTACACACAATCCCGAAAAGAACTGTGAGGCAGTATTCTCGTGACTATGAGATCAGAAAATGCTAGTTTCTGCAGAATTTTGCGGACTCACACTTGCATGTACTGGGCTAACGAAAATCTATATGTAACTGAAGAAAGACATGTTAATCTACCAGGGTTGCGATTCAGGTGTGGTCTGTTGGCTAGAGGATTAACTGGGCCGTACTCGAAGAGGCTGTTACAGGTGACTCTTAACTAGAAATGTTACACATGATAATCCAGATTTTAACGGTATTTTCGACAATAAAGATCATTGCCTTCAACAGAATAGTGCACCAGCTCACTTTCAGCATCATGTGGTGGAATTTGTCAATGCACATTCTCTTCGAGACGGTTAGGATGAAGAGAAGTATCCAGCTCGATCATCGCGTGTAAACTCTTTAGATATCTAGCTTTGGCGTACTGTCAGGAACGTTGTGCATGCCGCAAAACCACTAACACTGTATGATATAAGAGAGGAAACTCAGCAATCTTTCCATCATATCCCATCAGAAATATTACAATTCGTATGTTGATTTGATCTAAGTCATTGTCGACTATGCGTTGCGGTGAAAGGTGGTAATTTTGAGCATATACACCTTAAATTATACCTTAATGTAAACGACATCAAAAACTTTTCATTTCTAGCCGCTTTAATTAAACATGTATCCAATTTCAAAGAGTGTATACATTATCTTGGGTTTCTGATTTCAATCTCTACATCGTTTGATACTTCACAAAATGTTATATACAAGTATTTTTAAGAAGTCACTGATTGCAATTGTGACCCGCCGATACTGTAGTCATAAGATATTGTGGTTTTCCGCGTCATGTGATTGCGCAGTTTTATATTTCTGAACAATTAAAGCAAGTTGTCAGTCATTACTCTAGTTTCAAATGTTATCAAGCTCTCGTTGAATAACTGTTCAGTTTTTACAGGTAGTACATGACAATAGGTAACTGCTTCGTCGTCAAAAACATTGAAGTTGTCTAACACAATACGTGGGGTCATCAATGTACATCGTGAACAGAGAGAGTCCCTCCCTTGTGCACTCTTTTAGTTACCTCTACATCGAAGATCTCTCCATCTGAGGTAACGTGCTATTCGGCTTACCAGTAGCCACGAGGACATTCATTTAGCAATCTGACATCAATCGGTTTTCCTCTTAACTCGGTTGCTATGATCAATGCTCTGTGTTTATCGTGATCTTCATTTGTCAGTTTCGCACCTGTTGGGCGTTTGTCATCTCAGAAAGTCCCAAACGCCGGCTGTCACGTGTGATTCACAACTGTATGCCAATTTCTTCGAGATATTTCCATGCCTTTGCGTGTAACGGAACTATTTGATTTGGTCTCTAATCAAAAATATTAAGTAACTGATTTTAATCTCTCCACTGTTGTTCACGATGAAGTCTTGGATGCATGTAGCTACATTATATTTCATTATGTGAAAAACTACAGACTTCCTCAGGCTGATCTTCATTGAGGTTGATCACTCATACAACATCATGGTCGATGTCGAAATACATATTCCATCCTCAAATGTATCTGGAAAACCAATCACATCTCATTACATTCAGTGAAGAAGCCCTGCAAAAGAGACTACTTAGTCCACTCATCACTCGTGCGTACCGTCTTAGGACATTACCCATGTTTGAGAGATGCGTAAGAAATAGGACTTACAGAACATTTTGCACCTATACAAAGATGGACGACTGAAATGGTCACAAGTTTGGTTCACTTATTGCAAAGCGCCACAGAGACGATAATAAACCGGAATTGGCATACACCTGAAGCTAGACTTCAATCAGCCCGCTGAAACCTACTCATAAATTTTGAGAAACGGTATTAAACAAAGAACCCAGAGATATTCTTTAGTCCCCTCCGTATCGCTCCCACAGGGGATGATAAGACAAAACTGAACTAACTGCAGCGAGTGCAGAGGAGTTTAGGCGGTCATTCTTCTCTCGCACCATAGGGGAACGGATTGAGAAGAAATCCAAACATGTGATAGATAATTTTCGCATTCCCCAAATTCGTTACCCTCAGAGGACTCTGAGTAAAGGAACCGTCTCGTTACTCGCCTATTTTTTTCCTGCACGTTCGTGCCGACTCGCTACTTTTCCTTTTCGTCCACCTTTTTTCTCTCAGCGGAGAACGACATTAGTGATACGGAGTACTGGATACATTTTGAACTCGTATGTTTTATCATACAATGTAAGCTTTCGCGGGTGGTGCTGACATCACAAAACTTCCGGGTTACTAAAACTTTCTCCTACTGCGACTGCGGGAGAACCACTAAAGATGTCTGCCACAATCGGACAGGAAACGTTAGAAGAAAGTTCTGCACATCGACCACGGCCTAATAGCCCGGAAGTTTTAAGTGATGTCGCCATGTTTTCTTTCCCCACATGCATGTGGGAGGAGTTGGCACTACCCATACCCTTCCAGTTCCTCCTGTGCACACAGTACGGTTTCCGGAGTACGGAAAATCGCCGGATTTTCGATAGCCCACAACGTGAAACCGGGGCTTTAACAGGGCTACAGCAAGTGAACGGAGAACAGCATCTGCCGTCCAGCGGCCGTAGTCGCCGTGTGTTTGTCTGCAACTGGAGAGACCGATCGTTGTACGACAGTGAGGCGATTCAGTTATGAATTAGTTTGATATGACAACGAGTTCAAGTCCCAAAATTTCAGCTTTATCATTGATACCATTACAACCATGGTGACTGTTCATCAGTATGTAGAAGAGAAAAATTAGTTCGGGAAAGAGTTCCCACTCAAATAGCGCTTGCACCCAACAGCCTGATTTATTGGTTGAATATATGCCAATCTCTGTTTTTTTTTCTACAGTCAGTTTTTACCCACTATGGCTCACTTTAATATTAGTGAAATTATTCCCTGATGTCTAAAGACACGTTCTATCTATCTCTTCTTTTTGTCAATGTTTACACATGTTCCTTTCTTCACCCATTCTGCGAAAAACTACTCATTCCTTGTCTCATCAGTTCATATAATTTTCAACCTCTTTCTATAGCACCACATGTCAGACATTTCTATTCCCTTATTTTCCGGTTTTCCAGCAGTCTACGATTCAATTCCATACAATTCTGCGTTCAAAACGTCCATTCTCAGAAATTTCTTCCTCAAATGAAGGGCTCTGTTTGATACTAGTAGAACTTTTTGGGCAAGAGTATCATTTTTGCCTGCGATAGTCTGCTTCTTATATCCTCCATGTTTTGTTCGTCAAGCATAATTTTGCTTACAAGGTAGCAGAATTCCTTCAATTCGACCAACTCGTTGTCATCAGTTTTGAAGATGTCTTATTTCTGCTGCTACTCATTCTCCGATTTGTTGTCATTCTGTAGTGTTTTTGCTCATTAAGCTGTTCATTCCGTTTAACATGATCGTCGAAATCGTTAACCTGAATATAGCGCAACATTTAGTTCTTATTTTTTCAGTCCTATTAGAGAGTATGTACACTGCCTGAGAAATAGTGAAGCACCCAGAAGACATGGTCGAATGTCAACGTAAAACCATTGGTGGGTATGTAAATGATTGTTGTTGCTGTGGTCTTCAGTCCTGAGACTAGTGTGATGCAGCTCTCCATGCTACCCTATCCTGTGCAAGCTTCTTCATCTCCCAGTACTTACTGCAACCTACATCCTTCTGAATCTGCTTAGTGTATTCATCTCTTGGTCTCCCTCTATGATTTTTACCCTCCACGCTGCCCTCCAATGCTAAATTTGTGATCCCTTGATGCCTCAGAACATGTCCTACCAACCGATCCCTTCTTCTAGTCAAGTTGTGCCACAAACTTCTCTTCTCCCAAATTCTATTCAATACCTCCTCATTAGTTATGTGATCTACCCATCTAATTTTCAACATTCTTCTGTACTACCACATTTCGAAAGCTCCTATTCTCTTCTTGTCCAAACTAGTTATCGTCCATGTTTCACTTCCATACATGGCTACACTCCATACAAATACTTTCAGAAACGACTTCCTGACACTTAAATCTATACTCGATGTTAACAAATTTCTCTTCTTCAGAAACGCATTCCTTGCCATTGCCAGTCTACATTTTATATCTTCTCTACTTCGACCATCATCAGTTATTTTGCTCCCCAAATAGCAAAACTCCTTTACTACTTTAAGTGTCTCATTTCCTAATCTAATTCCCTCAGCATCACCCGACTTAATTCGACTATATTCCATTATTCTCGTTTTGCTTTTGTTGATGTTCATCTTATATCCTCCTTTACTGGACACTGTCCACTCCGTTCAACTGCTCTTCCAAGTCCTTTGCTGTCTCTGACAGAATTACAAAGTCATCGACGAACCTCAAAGTTGTAGGGTTGCCGTTCTCTGTAACAGGTACAGCAGCCACCAGAGAGCACTGGTGGTACGTGTTTAGTGTTATTACCAGGCCTGTGAATGTAGATACATGGAGATACTCTGCCTTCGTGTGAGACAACATTATCAATACCTGACAAGGTTTGCAAGTGATGTTATTATGGGTCTCCATTTGGCTGGCTGGTCGAATTGTGCAGTATCCCGATGTGTGGGGCATTCGGATGTAACAGTGGGCCAATGTTGAACAGCATGGGAACGTAAGGACAGGCAGACACGTCATCATCGACCACATCTGACCATCAGAACGGACGATCTCTGTATTGTGCACAAAGCATATCGTAACTCCTTCACATAACCGCATGGCATGCGAGAATAAGTAATGGGCTACCTGCAACCTTCTGTCCCATCCCACAACGTTGGTCAGAAACTAGCAGCAGCCGTCCCACGGAATTGCCGTGCCACGGACAGACTGCCGTTCACACAACAACACAAACGGATGCGTTTGGTGTGGTACAGTGACCGGTAAGCACGGATCAATTACGAGTGGCATTGCATTGCGCTCAGCGATGAAGCGCGCTTCTGCACTGCCCTGAAATACCATCATCGACGAGTGTGGAAGGGACCTGGACATAGGTCTTATTCTTCCAATACTTTGGAGCGCCACGGCGGTGTTACTCATGGCGTTAGGATGTGGGGAACTATCGGCTATGACTTAGGTTACAGGTAGTAGTACTAAAAGAAATCAGCTAAATTTCGATTACGCGATAAGTCACACAAATCTGAAGGCTGTAAATTCAACTAAATACTTAGGGATTACAATTACAAATAACCTAAATTGGAACGATCACATAGATAATATTGTGGGTAGAGCAAACCAAAGACTGCGATTCATTGGCAGAACACTTAGAAGGTGCAACAGGTCTACTAAAGAGACTGCTTACATCGCGCTTGTCCGCCCTATTCTGGAGTATTGCTGTGCGGTGTGGGATCCGCATCAGGTGGGACTGACGGATAATATCGAAAAAGTACAAAGAAGGGCAGCTCGTTTTGTAATATCGCGAAATAGGGGAGATAGGATCACAGACATGATACGTGAATTGGAGTGGCAATCATTAAAACAAAGGCGGTTTTCGTTGCAACTGCATCTTCTCATGAAATTTCAATCACCAGTTTTCTCCGATTGCGAAAACATTCTGTTGGCACCCATCTACACAGGGAGAAATGATCATCACAATAAAATAAGAGAAATTTATATGCTCGTTTTTCCCGCGTGCCGTTCGAGAGTGGAACGGTAGAGAGACAGCTTGAAGGTGGTTCATTGAACCCTCGACCAGGCACTTTATTGTGAATAGCAGAGTAATCACGTAGATGTTGATGTAGATGTCGACTGAGGGAACTCTGACAGCACAACAGCATCTCACAAAAACATCATGTGTCCTTATATAATCCCTCTGTATCGCGGTGCCATTTTTGAACGGGACAGTATCTATCCACACATGATACGTGTCTGTACAAACTATCTGCATGATTTTGAGGTACTCCTTAGACCAGCGAGATACCCAGGTCTGTCCCCGATAGGACATGTGTTGGACCAGCTCGGACGTCAACTTGGTTCCAGTACTATTACCCAGGAAATCAAGGACCAATTACAACAGCTGTCGGCCAGCTTACCTCAGGAGACGATACTATGGATTTATGCAATTGTCCCTTAGCGAACCAGTGCTTGCATCTAGATCAGAGGGGTGCAACGTCATACTGATAAATCGACTTACACTGCCAAGTTTCTCATAAATTTGACTCGATTTTTTAATCACCCGTGACATTTTAATTAGGTTCCTCCTCCCATTTTGGATGCTTTACTTTTTTATCAGCCTGTTTACGTAGATATAGGTTTACATATGATGGTGCACAAGTGGCAGCGTAGGGTGTTTTTTGTGGTAAGGGTCCGCAGCTCGTGATCTCGCGATCGCGTTCTCGCTTCCCGAGCACGGGGTCCCGGGTTCGATTACCGGCGGGGTCAGGGATTTTCACCTGCCTCGAGATGACTGGGTGTTTGTGTTGTCCTCATCATTTCATCATCATTCGTGAAAGTGCCGCCTGTATATAAGAAGGGTAGAAGGACGGATCCTCAAACTTACAGACCAGTATCCTTAACATCGGTTTGTTGCAGGATTCTCGAACATATTCTCAGTTCGAATATAATGAATATCCTTGAGACAGAGAAGTTGCTGAACATGCGTCAGCACGGCTTTAGAAAGCATAGCTCCTGCGAAACGCAACTCGCCCCTTTTTCACACTATATCTTGCGAACCATGGATGAAGGGTATCAGACGGATGCCATATTCCTTGACTTCCGGAACGCGTTTGACTCGGTGCCCCACTGCAGACTCCTATCTAAGGTACGAGCATATGGGATTGGTTCCCAAATATGTGAGTAGCTCGAAGACTTCTTAAGTAATAGAACCCAGTACGTTGTCCTCGATGGTGAGTGTTCATCGGAGGTGAGGGTATCATCTGGAGTGCCCCAGGGAAGTGTGGTAGGTCCGCTGTTGTTTTCTATCTACATAAATGATCTCTTGGGTAGGGTGGATAGCAATGTGCGGCTGTTTGCAGATGGTGCTGTGGTGTACGGGAAGGTGTCGTCGTTGAATGACTGTAGGAGGATACAAGATGACTTGGACGGGATTTGTGATTGGTGTAAAGAAAGGCAGCTAACTCTTAATATAGATAAATATAAATTAATGCAGATGAATAGGAAAAAGAATCGCGTGATGTTTGAATCCTCCATTAGTAGTGTAGCGCTTGACACAGTCACGTCGATTAAATATTTGGGCGTAACATTGCAGAGCGATATGAAGTGGGACAAGCATGTAATGGCAGTTGTGGGGAAGGCAGATAGTCGTCTTCGGTTCATTGGTAGAATTTTGGGAAGATGTGGTTCATCTGTAAAGGAGACCGCTTATAAAACACTAATACGACCTATTCTTGAGTACTGCTCGATCGTTTGGGATCCCTATCAGGTCGGATTGACAGTAGACATAGAAGCAATTCATAGGCGGGCTGCTAGATTTGTTACTGGTAGGTTTGATCATCACGCGAGTGTTACGGAAATGCTTGAGGAACTCGGGTGGGAGTCTCTGGAGGAAAGGAGGCGTTCTTTTCGTGAATCGCTACTGAGGAAATTTAGAGAACCAGCATTTGAGGCTGACTGCAGTACAATTTTACTGCCGCCAACTTATATTTCGCGGAAAGACCACAAAGATAAGAGAGATTGGGGCTCGTACAGAGGCATATAGGCAGTCATTTTTCCCTCGTACTATTTGGGAGTGAAACAGGGAGAGAAGATGCTAGTTGTGGTACGGGGTACCCTCCGCCACGCACCGTATGGTGGATTGCGGAGTATGTATGTAGATGTAGATGTAGAAGTGCCGAGATTAGACTGAGCAAAAGTTGGGAATTTGTACGGGCGCTGATAACCGCACATTTGAGCGCCCGGCAAACCAAACATCATAATCATCTTTGTGGAGGGAGGGGCGATTGAAAGACATTGAAGAGATTAAATAAACAGCGAATGGCAAAATTCTTCATTTGTTGAAGTTCCACTTGTGACAGAAGGCGCTAAAGCATGTGAATACTTATTGGGAGGCGTGTTGTGGCGGGTCTGACCTGTAGCAGTTGTGATGGAACTTGTTGTAGGAGCCGAGCGCGGGCAGGGCGCCGGTGCCGATGCTGTAGGCGAAGAAGATCTGCGTGGCCCCGTCTATCCAGGGCCCCGGCGACGCCAGCTCCTCCCACCGCGGCGTCACGTAGTACAGCAGGCCGTCGGCAGCGCCTCGCAGCGTCACTGCACGCACCACCAGCACCGCCAGAACCGCGTACGGGAACAGCGCCGTGAACCAGATCACCTGCCACAGCGTAAACTCTACATACATTCCGTACTCTCTGCAACACGGCCTGTATGCATTGTTATATTTTACCGGTCACCTCACCTCCTTATTACGAGGGGCATTCAATAAGTAATGCAACACCTTTTGTTCTCGAACAATTTCGGTTGAAAAAATGCGGAATTTGTTGTGGGATACTGCGGATAATTCCTGCTTTAGCGCCTTAGTTTCATGAAGTTCCGGTAGGTGCCGGCACTATACATAGCCCTCAAAATGGCGTGTGTAACAGATGTGCGTTCCAAGCAGAGAGTTGTCATTGAGTGTGTTTTGGCGGAAAGCCAGAGCATTGCAGATGTACATAGGTGCTTGCAGAATGTCTACGGAGACCCCACAGTGAACAAAAGCACGTTGAGTCGTTGAGCACACCTGTCCGATCTACCGCGTGTCAGATGTTGAAACGTGCGGACATTCTCATTCGAGGTGACCGCCGGATCACTATTAAACACCTCGCTGCTCAACTGGACGTCTCTGTTGGTACTGCTGCTGACACACTTCTCCACCAGTTGGGATACTAAAAGGTGTCTCCCGTTGGGTTCCTCACCGGCTTACAGAAGATCATAAACAGCAGCGAAAGACCGTCTGTACGGAATTGCTTACGTGTTACTAGACTGACCGTGATAGTTTTTTCTTGTCGAAATTTCATCACACGCGATGAAACATGGGTTCATGACTTGGAACCAGAAGCAAAGCTGCAATCCATGGCCTGGCGCCACTCCACCTGTCTTCGAAGAAAACGTCCAAAGCAACACCGTCAGCCGGTAAAGTCACGGCGACGGTCTTCTGGGACGCTGAAGGGGTTATTTTGTTCGATGTCCTCCCTCATGGTGCAACGATCAGCCCTGAAGTGTATTGTGTTACCCTTAGAAAACTGAAGAAATGACTTCAGCGTATTCGTCACCACTAAAATGCAAACGAGGTTCTCACTCTCCACGGCAATGAAAGGCCTCAGCGAAGTCAACCGAGAGGAGCTCACAAAACTTCACTGGACTGTCCTTCCTCAACCACCCCACAGCCTGGATCTCGCACTTTTCGACGTTCATCTGTTTGGCCCAATGAAGAATGCACTCAATGGGAAGCAGTACGTGGATGATGGGGAGGCCGGCCGGTGTGGCCGAGCGGTTCTAGGCGCTACAGTCTGGAACCGCGCGACCGCTACGGTCGCAGGTTCGAATCCTGCCTCGGGCATGGATGTGTGTGATGTCCTTAGGTTAGTTAGGTTTAAGTAGTTCTGAGTTGTAGGGGAGTGATGACACCTACATCTACATGACTACTCTGCAATTCACATTTAAGTGCTTGGCAGAGGGTTCATCGAACCACAATTATACTATCTCTCTACCATTCCACTCCCGAACAGCGCGCGGGAAAAACGAACACCTAAACCTTTCTGTTCGAGCTCTGATTTCTCTTATTTTATTTTGATGATCATTCCTACCTATGTAGGTTGGGCTCAACAAAATATTTCGCATTCGGAAGAGAAAGTTGGTGACTGAAATTTCGTAAATAGATCTCGCCGCGACGAAAAACGTCTTTGCTTTAATGACTTCCATCCCAACTCTCGTATCATATCTGCCACACCGCGCAGCAATTTTAACAGAGGACGAACGAGTGTAGTGTAAGCTGTCTCTTTAGTGGACTTGTTGCATCTTCTAAGTGTCCTGCAAATGAAACGCAACCTTTGGCTCGCCTTCCTCACAATATTATTTATGTGGTCTTTCCAACTGAAGTTGTTCGTAATTTTAACACCCAGGTAGTTAGCTGAATTGACAACCTTGAGAATTGTACTATTTATCGAGTAATCGAATTCCAACGGATTTCTTTTGGAACTCATGTGGATCACCTCACACTTTTCGTTATTTAGCGTCAACTGCCACCTGCCACCTGCGACCATACAGTTATCTTTTCTAAATCGCTTTGCAACTGATACTGGTCTTCGGATGACCTTACTAGACGGTAAATTACAACATCATCTGCGAACAACCTAAGAGAACTGCTCAGATTGTCACACAGGTCATTTATATAGATCAGGAACAGCAGAGGCCCCAGGACGCTTCCCTGGGGAACACCTGATATCACTTCAGTTTTACTTGATTATTTGCCGTCTATTACTACGAACTGCGACCTTCCTGACAAGAAATCACAAATCCAGTCGCACAACTGAGATGATACCCCATAGGCCCGCAGCTTGATTAGAAGTCGCTTGTGAGGAACGGTGTCAAACGCTTTCCGGAAATCTAGAAATACGGAATCAACTTGAGATCCCCTGTCGATAGCGGCCATTACTTCGTGCGAATAAAGAGCTAGCTGCGTTGCACAAGAACGATGTTTTCTGAAACCATGCTGATTACGTATCAATAGATCGTTCCCTTCGAGGTGATTCATAATGTTTGAATACAGAATATGCTCCAAAACCCTACTGCAAACTGACGTCAATGATATAGGTCTGTAGTTCGATGGATTATTCCTACTACCATTCTTAAACACTGGTGCGACCTGCGCAATTTTCCAATCTCAGAAGTTAAGTCCCATAGTGCTCAGAGCCATTTGAACCATTTGATCATGGGGAGGTTATTGATGCAGCAAGAAGTTGGATCCGAGTTCGAGCAGCAGAGTAGAACCATGCGGGCATGTAGGCCCTCCCAGTAAGATGTCGTAAGGTCGTTGCATTTATCGGAGATTATGTGAAAAATTGGTTTTTGTAGCCAAAAGAGTGGGAAATAATATGGTGTATTGGAATGCTGAATAAAGCCAACCTGCTTTCAGAAAAAAAGTGTTGCAATTCTTATTGAACGCCCATTGTATTCTACCAGTCATCTCCATATTACGTAAGTGGTACCTCTGACGCTTCTAGAACGACGTTTTGTGGTGGGCTTCAGTACAAAGACCGGTTTAATGCAACTATCAACACTCATCTCTTCTGTGCAAGCATTTTCATCTTTGAATAACTACTGAAACATATATCCATTTGAATCTGCTTATAGTCGTCAGCCGCGCGGAGTGGCCGTGCGGTCTGGGGCACCTTGTCACGGATTACGCGGCCCCTCCTGCCGAAGGTTCGAATGCTCCCTCGGGCGTGGGTGCGTGTGTTGTTCTAGCATAAGTTAGTTTAAGTAGCGTGTAACTCTAGGGTCCATTGACCTTAGCAGTTTAGTGCCATAAGAATGCACACATATTTGAACATTTTATAGTAGTCAAGCCTTCACCTCTCCCTAAAATTTCTCCCCTCCCCCTCTCCATTGCACACAGACACACATACACTTCCTTCCATTATCCATTTGCAGTCTGACGATTCCTTGACGCCTCTGGCTGTAGCCTATCAACCCTCCAATTTAGTCAAATTGTGCCACAAATTTCTTTTTCCCCCAGTTTGATTCACTACCTCTTCATTAATTATTCGATCCGTCCAGGTACTCTTCAGCATTCTTCTGGAGCACCACACTTCCAAAACTTGTCTCTATTCTTGTCTTAACAGTTTATCGTCTACGTTTCACTTCCGTACAAGGCTACACGCTACACAAATGCCTTCAGGAAAGACTTCCTATCATTTAAATCCATGTTCGATGTTAACATATTTCTCTTCATCAGAAACGCTTTTCTAACCATTGCCAGTCTACATTTTATATCCTCTCTACTTCGCCATTGAAAGGTCTCTGTTGGATTCCTTTCATGTTTGATTTCTTAAATCTGTTGTCATTTACGGCATAAATTCCTCTTCTAAATTTACTGTGGCGTTTCTGACTATCTGGGAGGAGACTGAGTAGTGGAACGCGTTACTTTTACACATAAACAAGAACGATCTGTCATACTACTACAGTTTATATGTAATTCATGTCACACAGTCTCATACGGAACCTACATCAGCTTTCTTTTATATACTGTATATGATAAGATACTGTCATCCCCCTTCCCTTCCGTGTGAGAGGATGAATGAGCAAATGTATTTCTAGTTGCATGCTTGAGGGTAGCAGACAAGCCTGTCTGTTAGAGAACAGTAGGACCAACGTCGGAACAGGTAGCTACGCTTTCTAAAAGCAAAGAGGTTTCTATCCTTAGTATGGTCCTGTCCGTTCGTTGTCATGTTGGTATAGGAAGCTGCCCCTCTGGCCACATCCGTTTGTATTTGTGAGCCACCCCTCAGGAAGGGACCAGTCAGTCTGTCCGCGGCGAGCGTCTGAAGTGGTAAGATCTCCGGCTAAGCGCGTGTCTGCTAAGTCCGCAGGACAATGGATTTCTTAAGTTCAGCCTAACTGAAAATTTAATCACCTTTATTTCAGGTTTAGCTCTAAAATATCTAATGTTATCTTAAATTGCAACGCAGTGTAATTCGCGTGTGAAGTAGTTCAGAATATCTTCCGGTAGTTGCTTTGTCACTACTTTGTGAGTAAAGTGGAACCACGTGTTGATCAGTAACTCTAACTAAGATCATGAATCTTAAATGCGAATGCTCGTGTGATTATAACGTCTCGTCTTGACAATATTTTTCAATATAGCAACTTTTCTTTATGTTCAACCCACGTGGGGCGTACTTTGTGAGACCAGTACCACGTGCTTATACCATTGTTTGACCCATCAGGTTAATAGTAAGACGATAGTAACCAGTTCGAGGTTTTTCTTTTGTAAATTGCTTTTCGATCTAATTTGTTTTAATTATCAAAATTATTGTGGAGTTACACTCTTTGTGTAAACCAAGTTGACCACGTGAAGCATGTGGTGTATTCATCGAAGTAGCCCTCAGCTATTCTTTTCGGGAAGATTTCACACAGAGTTAGTATGAATGTAGTATACCAGTGTGTGGTAATTACATGACGGACAGGATTGTGCTACGAACGTAACGTCTTTGGGTGAAAATTGTATCGGTTGGTTGTGGTTAATTTCCTCTTGCATATGTTTCAACATTCTCTGTGTGTTATTTTATGAATGCAGTGTTGTATGTAGTCTCCCAATCTTGGCTCCCTATTTGATGTGTTCCGTAAGATTAGAAACTCATATTTTCACAGTCCTAAATAAGGCACCAGCTTAGTTATGACTCACGTTTAATATGCTGAAATTTCAATGATCAATGGTAAAATAAATTTCCAAGTACACACTGATTTATTTCTTTTTATTTAAATTCTCTTTTTATATATATATATATATTACTGGTTGTCGTATGACTATTAAAAGATTATGATTAATGTTAGTCTGGTTGGTAATTCGGTAAGCTAGACTGGATACCTGGTGAAACAGTTGCTCAGTAATGCAAGGTTAACTTCCCCAGACGGCTCACAGCTTTTAACCCGCTTTTATTGGCTATCAGCACCGCTTACACCACAAATTAAAGTAACAACGTTACACCATTGCAGGCCTGTTATCGAAAGTACGAGCATATGGAATAAGTTCATAGATATGTGAGTGGCCCTAAGACTTATTAAGTAATAGAATCCAGTATGTTGTCCTCGACGTGAGTGTT
The DNA here is from genome assembly GCF_021461395.2 of Schistocerca americana. Taxonomy (NCBI): domain Eukaryota; kingdom Metazoa; phylum Arthropoda; class Insecta; order Orthoptera; family Acrididae; genus Schistocerca; species Schistocerca americana. The sequence continues at coordinate 317,469,363 of NC_060121.1, read as the reverse complement.
CATCAGAAACAAAGGTATCGTCAGGGACGCCCCAGGGAAGTGTGATAGATCCACTGTTGTTCTCTGTATACATAAATGATTTGGCGGACGGGGTGGGCAGCAGTCTGCGGTTGTTTGCTGATGATGCTGTGGTACACGATAATGTGGCGAATTTGAAGGTCTGTAGGAAGATACAAGACGACTTTGACAGAGTTCCTAGGTGGTAGTTGGTGTGATGAACGGCAATTAGCTCTAAATGTGGGATAATGTCAGTTAATGTGGATTAGTATGAAAAACAAACCTGTAATTTTCGGATGCAGTATTAGCAGTGTCCTGCTTGACACAGTCACGTCGTTTAAATGTCTGGGAGTAACGTTACAAAGCGATATGAGGTGGAACGGGCGTGTGAGAACTGTGGTAGGGAAGGCGAATGGTTGACTTAGGGTTATTGGGAGAATTTTTAACAAAAGTGGTTCACTTGTAAATGACCGCATTTAGGACGCTGGTGCGACCTATTCTTGAGTACTGCTCGAGTGTTTGGGATCCGTAACAGGTCGGATTGAAGAAAGACATCGAAGCAATTCAGAAACGTGCTGTTAGATTTGTTACCCGTAGGTTCGAACAACACGTAAGTTTTACGGAGATGATTAGGGAACTTAAATAGGAATTCCTGGAGGCAAGGCAATGCTCTTTTCGAGGAACACTACGGCGAAAATTTAGAGAGCCGCATTTGAAGCTGACTGCCGAATGATTCTACTGCCGTCAACATATATTGCCAATAAGGACCGCGAAGATAAAATACGGAACATTAAGACTCATACGGAGACGTATAAGCAGTCGTTTTTCCCTCGATTTATTTGCGAGTGGATCAGGAAAGGAAAAGACTAGTAGTTGTACTGGGTACCCTCCGCCACGCACCGTGCGGTGACTTGCGGAGTGTCTATTTAGGTGTAGATCATCGGTTATTTTCATGCCGTAATAGCAAAACTCGTCGAATACTTTTAGTATGTGATTTTCTAGAGTGCTTCTTTCTGCATCTCCCGATCGAATTTCACTACTGTCCATTGTCCGTGTTCTACTTACGTCGACGTACATCTTGTAACATCTTTTAAAGACATTACCCATTCCTTTCAACTGTTCTTTCAAGTCCTTTGCTGTCTCTGAAATAATTATACTGTCACCGCCAAACTACAAAGGTTTCCTTTTTTCTACTTAACTTTGAACAGTTTTCCAAATTTCTCGTCTCACTCCCTTCTCGACTACCGCTTCCGTTTCATGTGTTTCGACTCTTATAATTACAATCTGGTTTCTTATAAGTCGTATGTAAAGTTTTGTTCCCTGTATTTTCTTCCTGCTACCTATGACATACAGAGCATAATAGCTGAAAAGGAGCGTACGTAATAACCTGACATGGTAAGTGGAAAAAATATAACACTTTTCTAGCATTCAATGAAGATGGTAACAGAATGTTACAACTGTATTAAATTCCTCTAAATGATGTTACAATATCTTTAGGTAATAGACTATAATGTATCCATTAGGTACAGATTGACTAATACACTTTGGGCCATAAACACTGTAACACAACGAAAGCAGTATCCAGCAAACGTCAAATTGTCATATACACTCCTGAAAATGGAAAAAAGAACACATTGACACCGGTGTGTCAGACCCACCATACTTGCTCCGGACACTGCGAGAGGGCTGTACAAGCAATGATCACACGCACGGCACAGCGGACACACCAGGAACCGCGGTGTTGGCCGTCGAATGGCGCTAGCTGCGCAGCATTTGTGCACCGCCGCCGTCAGTGTCAGCCAGTTTGCCGTGGCATGCGGAGCTCCATCGCAGTCTTTAACACTGGTAGCATGCCGCGACAGCGTGGACGTGAACCGTATGTGCAGTTGACGGACTTTGAGCGAGGGCGTATAGTGGGCATGCGGGAGGCCGGGTGGACGTACCGCCGAATTGCTCAACACGTGGGGCGTGATGTCTCCACAGTACATCGATGGTGTCGCCAGTGGTCGGCGGAAGGTGCACGTGCCCGTCGACCTGGGACCGGACCGCAGCGACGCACGGATGCACACCAAGACCGTAGAATCCTACGCAGTGCCGTAGGGGACCGCACCGCCACTTCCCAGCAAATTAGGGACACTGTTGCTCCTGGGGTATCGGCGAGGACCATTCGCAACCGTCTCCATGAAGCTGGGCTACGGTCCCGCACACCGTTAGGCCGTCTTCCGCTCACGCCCCAACATCGTGCAGCCCGCCTCCAGTGATGTCGCGACAGGCGTGAATGGAGGGACGAATGGAGACGTGTCGTCTTCAGCGATGAGAGTCGCTTCTGCCTTGGTGCCAATGATGGTCGTATGCGTGTTTGGCGCCGTGCAGGTGAGCGCCACAATCAGGACTGCATACGACCGAGGCACACAGGGCCAACACCCGGCATCATGGTGTGGGGAGCGATCTCCTACACTGGCCGTACACCACTGGTGATCGTCGAGGGGACACTGAATAGTGCACGGTACATCCAAACCGTCATCGAACCCATCGTTCTACCATTCCTAGACCGGCAAGGGAACTTGCTGTTCCAACGGGACAATGCACGTCCGCATGTATCCCGTGCCACCCAACGTGCTCTAGAAGGTGTAAGGCAACTACCCTGGCCAGCAAGATCTCCGGATCTGTCCCCCATTGAGCATGTTTGGGACTGGATGAAGCGTCGTCTCACGCGGTCTGCACGTCCAGCACGAACGCTGGTCCAACTGAGGCGCCAGGTGGAAATGGCATGGCAAGCCGTTCCACAGGACTACATCCAGCATCTCTACGATCGTCTCCATGGGAGAATAGCAGCCTGCATTGCGGCGAAAGGTGGATATACACTGTACTAGTGCCGACATTGTGCATGCTCTGTTGCCTGTGTCTATGTGCCTGTGGTTCTGTCAGTGTGATCATGTGATGTATCTGACCCCAGGAATGTGTCAATAAAGTTTCCCCTTCCTGGGACAATGAATTCACGGTGTTCTTATTTCAATTTCCAGGAGTGTAGTATACTAGATGCTTGCATAAGCAAATGATTAGCATTTCAGTCCAACCGCATAAAGTAGTTTGAGGTAACGCAATTACACTTGTATGTAAGAAAAGTTTACGCAGTAGGTTTCGCAATTAAAAATCGCATTTAAATGTTGGCTATTTGTGAGAAGATCGTACAGCGTCTCGTGAAAATTGGAAATTTGTGGTAAGGTCTTATGGGACCAAACTGCTAAGGTCATCGGTCCGTAAGCTTACACACTACTTAATCTAATTCAAACTAACTTACGCTATGGACAACACACACCCATGCCCGTGGGAGGACTCGAACCTCCGACGGGGGGAGCCACACGGACCGTGACAGGGCGCCTCCTAGGCCGCGCGGCTACCCCGCGAGGCCAGCGTCTCATGTAAGAAGGAGACTCGACAGTTGCTGGATTGCGGAATATCAAGACTGCAGTTTATTTTTCCGCGATACTACTGTTTGCATTGGTTGGTGTCCCATGAATGTCTCGCAAATAAGCAGTCAGTGGGTTCAGGACGGTCACACGCAACGACGTGCGGACTCTCAGTGGCGCCATGCAACTAGCGCACAAGAGGAAAGCTATATTTTTCACTCAACCGTGAAACATTGTACAGCTACGTCGCGAACATTGACTCAGGAAATGAGATGGTTGTTAGAGCAAGACAAGTATCCACACAGACAGTGAGGTGACGTCCGGAACACCATAGACTGTAGGCACTGCGAATATTGTTGCAGTTTCTCTTCATGTCAGCAGCGAGATGCGCACTGACTGTAGTGGGCGCAATTACAACACGTGATATAGGAGTTGTACCAAGGCGTCTTTCCAGACGAGCTCCAGTTCTGCATACAGCTTCACAATCGATATAAGTGTGTGTGGAAGTCTGAGGAGAGCAAACGTTGCCAAATTGCATTTGTCATCATTATAAGGGCCCGCCAGTTGGAGTGATCCTATTAGATGCACAACGCGATCGTCTTTCTTCACATAGCGGGTAATCTGAACAGCAGACGTTACATTTCTGAAGTGGTAAGATCCATAGCTAAACCCTTTTGTAGAGATTTCTGTAACATAGCTTTCAACAAGATCTCACAAGACCACAAGTCCTCACGTACCTCGATGCAGAGGATGTTTGGCTGTTGCCCTGGCCAGAATGTTCTTCAGAGTTCTCACCTACTGAAAACATCTCATCACAGGTCATAGAGAAAGTGGCATGTCACCACTGGCCACCACTATGATTGATGAACTGAGGTTTAGACTTGAAGCGGCATGTAATGACGTATCCGTACGTGTCATCCAAGTGCAGTTCGATTTCATGCCTGGCCGGTTTAAAGCAATTATTGTTGCCAGTGTGTTCTAAATTTGGCACAACATATCTCCAAAGAACCTTCAAATTTAATAGTGTACTCATCCTACTATACTGCACACACACAATAAGTAAAATTTTGCTTTTGCTATCCTTCTTGATGGTGCAATTTTAATGGCCCACTGTATACACTATCTGGTCAAAATCATCTGGACACTTATAAGTGAACGTTAACGTGTAGTGCGTCCACCTTCGCTTTTATGACGGCTTGAACCGCGCTGGGGACACTTTCGGTGAGATGACTGAATGTCTACGGAGGAATGGTAGCTCATGGATTCTCAAGCGCCTATACCAGAGAAGTTAGTGATGTTGGACGCTGATGTCTGGACCGAAGTCGCGTTGTAATTCATCCCAAAAGCTTTCCGTTGGGTTCAGGACGAGACTCTGGATAGGCCAGTCCACCTCAAGAATGTTGTTGTTCACAAACCATTGCCTCAAGATGCTGCTTTACTGCAATGCGTATTATGGACTGTGGTGCTGGTCCTGGCGGAGGTTCGAGTCCTCCCTCGGGCATGGGTGCGTGTGTTTGTCCTTAGGATAATTTAGGTTAAGTAGTGTGTAAGCTTAGGGACTGATGACCTTAGGAGTTAAGTCCTATAAGATTTCACACAATTATTATTATTATTTTTTTTTTTTCAGTGCGTATTGCCAAGCTGATACACATTTGTGACTTAACTGCTAAGGTCATCAGCCCCTAAGCTTACACACTACTTAACCTAAATTATCCTAATGACAAACACACACACTCATTCCCGGGGGAGGACTCGATCCTCCGCCGGAACCAGCCGCACAGTCCATGACTGCAGCACCTGAGACCGCTCGGCTAATCCCGGGCGGCTACAAAAACCACTCCCATACTGGAACACTACCTGAACCATACTTCACTGCTGGTACTACACATCATGGCAGGTAACGTTCTCCAGGCGTTCATCAATCCCAAATCCTTCCATCGGATTGCAATGGTTTTCATTGTGATTGATCATTAGCTCCCAGTCAATCATTGTCAGTGGCGACGTTCTTTACATCGCCTCAAGTGTCACTTAAGAATGACTACACAAATGTGTGCTTATGAGGACCTATTCGACCATGGCACCCCTTTCTTTTTAGCTCAATAAGCACGTTACTATTCTAGTCATGCTCACGAGTGATAACTTCCACTGATTTCATGCAACTTTTACAAACACCCTCCTTAATGCTCAACGGTCACTATACGTCAGTACAAGAGAATACCTGATGCTGTTTGAACAAGATCCATTCAATGAGCAAACCATCTTGGCTGGTCAAGGAGTAATGTCTTCCATAGCAGAAAACAAAAGAGAAAGATGGATTAAACTTATGGAGGAAACAGATCTTTCAATTAGCAGCAAGAAGGCCTGGAAACTGCTAAGAAAACTAAATAACGATCCAACCAAACATGCCAATAACGTTAACATCACTCCAAATGAAATTGTTACACAGATTCTTGAGAATGCTAAACCAAGATCTCCTATCCAAAAATCGGACTTCAAATTAGATTTTAAGGAACAATTTCAGAATAATAACCTGACTAGACCATTCAACATAGGTGAATTAGAAAAAAGCCATTCACAAATGCAAAAATGGCAAGGCAGCAGGATTAGATGACATTTGTGCAGAGCAAATTAAACATTTTGGCACTGCAGCCAAAGACTGGCTCTTAAACCTGTATAACCACTATCAGGCTTTTTTCAAGATCCCGAAATTATGGCGCAAGGCACGCATGATTGCGATACTGAAACCTGGAAAGTCACCAACGGATCCGAAGAACTGCAGGCCAATATCTCTCCTTTACCATCTCTATAAGATCCCAGAGAGAATGATTCTTCAGTGTTTAACTGCGGTAGTTGATCCACTTCTTATTTCGCAGCAAGCTGGCTTTAGACCAGGCAAGAATTGCATCTCACAAATCCTTTATCTTTCTCAGTTCATAGAAGATGGCTTTGAGCAGAGAAAGATAACAGGTGTAGCTTTTGTTGACACCGTAAACCACAGACTGTTACTGCACAAAATCCACAACCTGACTAACGACTACGCGCTGACGAGGATAATTACAACACTCCTACAGAATCGTCGTTTTTTCGTGGACTTCCAAGGAAAACACAGCCGATGGAGAACCCAAAAGAACGGTCTCCCCGAAGGAAGTGTACTGTCACCTATTTTATTTACTGTGCACACTAACGATCAACCACAGCCTCAAGGATGCAAAAGTTTCATATATGCTGATGACCTTGCTCTTGCTGCCCAGGGCAATCGGTTTGAAGATGTCTACAACAGCTTGGTACTTACTATGAAAAGATTCTACTCGCACCCAATCCTAAGAAAACGCAAGTGTGTTCATTCCATCTGAAATATAAACAAGCAGACAGGAAGCTTGAAATATTCTGGAATGGAGTTGCACTAGAATATTGTTCCCACCCCAGGTATTTGGGTGTCACTCTCGACCGTACACTGGCCTACAAGGAACACTGTCTGAAGCTGAAGCAGAAAGTATCCTCCAGAAACTGCCTTCTTCGGAAACTGGCGGGATCGAACTGCGGTACACATCCACAAACAATAAGAACAACAGCTCTTGCCTTATGCTATTCTGCAGAAGAGTATGCTAGCCCAGTGTGGTACAATTCAGTACATGCAAAGCAGGTTGATGTAGCCTTAAATGACAGCTGTAGGATTGTTACAGGCTGCCTAAGGCCGACCCCCATGGACAAAGTTCAACGTCTCGCTGGGATTGCTCCATGTGACATCAGAAGAGAGGTTGCCGCTAACATCGAGAGGCATAAATCAAATACAGTGACTTCACATCCACTCTTTGGACATCAACCTGCCAAGCCAAGACTGAAGTCCTGGAAGAGTTTCCTAACAACTTCACAGCCCTTAGATGGATCAGCTGCGGCTACCCGACTCACCAAGTGGAAAGAAAGATGCCAACACCTGTAAAACTGGATGACACCACAAGAATCCCTGCCACCTGGACACACAAAGAAGTGGGCCATCTGGAAGTCCTTGAACAGACTACGGACCGAAGTCGCAAGATCGAGGGACAATCTTCTTAAATGGAACTTCCAACTGCCAAATGCCAACACAACACTGTGCGAATGTGGTAAATTGCAGACAACCTGGCATCTCTTCAAATGTAACTCATGCCCAACCAGCTGTAGTATGAAGGACTTAACATCTGAAGTACCCAATGCTATCAAATTTGCCATCTTCACAGCTCTTAGAAGGATCAGCTGCGGCTACCCGACTCACCAAGTGGAAAGAAAGATGCCAACACCTGTAAAACTGGATGACACCACAAGAATCCCTGCCACCTGGACACACAGAAAAGTGGATCATCTGGACGTCCTTGAACAGACTATGGACCGAAGTCGCAAGATCGAGGGACAATCTCCTTAAATGGAACTTCCAACTGCCAAATGCCAACACAACACTTGCGAATGTGGTGAATTGCAGACAATCCGGAATGTCTTCAAATGTAACTCATGCCCAACCAGCTGTAGCATGAAGGACTTAACATCTGAAGCACCCAATGCTATCAAAGTTGCCCAATTCTGGGTGAATACTGTATAGTTTTCCTTGTATGTATTGTATATGTGTTCATTTTAGTGTTCCTCTGACACGAATAAAGGAAGAGAGTACAAGATCTTGATTCAGATTCAGCTCTTCCTTCGCCTTTCCACTTCATAATCATAACAGCAACTATCGATTTGGGTGATTTTAAAGTAATTGAAATGTCTTTGATTGATTTGTTGCTCAGATGACATTCAATAACTGGTCTCTATTCGAAGTCATTGAGCTCTCTTGGCCGGTCGCGGTGGCCGTGCGGTTCTAGGCGATTCAGTCCGGAACCTCGCGGCTGCTGCGGTCGCAGGTTCGAATCCTGCCTCGGGCATGGATGTGTGTTATGTCCTTAGCTTAGTTAGGTTTAAGTAGTTCTAAGTTCTAGGGGACTGATGACCTCAGATGTTAAGTCCCATAGTGCTCAGAACCGTTTGAACCATTTTTTTGTTTTTTTTTTTTTTTGTTTTAGCTGTCTTGACTGGCCCATTCTGTTGTTAATGCTTGTCCACTGTTGTTGTTGTTGTTGTGGTCTTCAGTCCTGAGACTGGTTTGATGCAGCTCTCCATGCTACTGTATCCTGTGCAAGCTTCTTCATCTCCCAGTGCTCACTGCAACCTACATCCTACTGAATCTGCTTAGTGTATTCATCTCTTGGTCTCCCTCTACGATTTTTACCCTCCACGCTGCCCTGCAGTACTAAATTGGTGATCCCTTGATGCCTCAGAACATGTCCTACCAACCGGACCCTTCTTCTTGTCAAGCTGCGCCACAAACTCATCTTCTCCCCAATTCTATTCAATACCCCCTCATTAGTTATATGATCTACCCATCTAATCTTCAGCATTCTTCTGTAGCACCACATTTCGAAAGCTTCTATTCTATTCTTGTCTAAACTATTTATCGTCCATGTTTCACTTCCATACATGGCTACACTCCATACAAATACTTTCAGAAACGACTTCCTGACACTTAAATCTATACTTGATGTTATCAAATTTCTCTTCTTCTCTACTGACAACGCAAAAAATTCTTGCCTCCTTTCACATTCTCGTGACACCTATTCGTCAATTCCGCATTATGTAGGGCTGTCCACCCACTTTTGATCAGCTACTCTATATTCATGGCGGTTTGTTTAATTGTCATACATCAACATTAGATTGATATGGATGTACACTTAGTGAATGTAGACACTGTGTGTAAAGAGTAGAGGAGCACGTGTGTACTGTAGGGTAGGTTAGGCCGTTGGTGGGGCTGACCTTGCCGCTCTGGTGGAGGCCGCGCCAGATGATGAGGTAGACGAGGACCCAGGCGAGCAGCAGGCAGCCGGCCAGCTCCCACTGAGGGCCGCCCAGCTCGTCGATGCCCGCGCTCACCTGCAGCACGCGCCGGCTGCAACACGCGACCCCTTCACCGCACGCTGCGCCCCAACCCCTCACCCCACACTCCACACCACTCCTACACACTTAGCTACATCCGATACGATAGCTGGTATCAGTGCCAATACCTAACATTGTCTCGACAATTCTACTGTATCGGAAAAAGTTGTCAGTACCGACAGTATCGCAAGGTACTGTTTGCTCGCACTTTTAAACTTTTTCTAAGGCACAGACTTAAGCACAGAGTGCAAAAAAGTTGATATAACGTCCACCTCTGTAACTAAGACATCAGCGTGTCTGACAGCCGTGTGGAGGTTCCGGGTTCGATTCTTGGTACTGCCAGGGATTTTCCTTGGTGGGAGGATTGGACCATGGTGCACTCAGGCTCGTAATGCCAGCTGAGGAGTTACAACGACAGAAATCTGAGTAGCTGGCAACGGTCAGGAAAATAGTGTGCTGACCCCACGTCCCTCCATACTGCATCCTAATGACGTCAACCCCACGCCACTCCATACTGCATCCTAGTGACGTCATTGACGGAGAATGACCCGGCGGCCAGTCGGTACTGAATAGCCCGACAGGGCCAATAGATGGAGCAGACTTAACACTAATATCGTGTAACACCGCCTCTTGTTTTGATAATGCCCTCAGTTTGGCAGAGAGGAGTATTCAGAAGTGCCTTCAGATATGCCATATTCAGTTGAAGCCGCTCATTAATGACTAGATCCCGTAGGGCTCCCAAATTGCTAGGTTTCACCCGCTGTTCCAAACAGTTCGACACATTCTATGGGATTGCGACTGGATGATTTAACGGAACAATTGGCGTACGTATAGGATACCTAAGTGTTCCGCAAAGCCAGAAACGTATCGTACGGCCCTGACAACATGGTCGCCAACATCTTAAAAGATGAGAGTATCCACAACCCACTCATCGTGAAAGTGTAGAAGAAAGAGCAACACTTGGATACTGTGTAAGTAGGCTGTTTAGGTTTTTATGTTGGTAACGTCACCTAGCGCTCTGTATGAAAATCACTGGCTGTGCTGTGTGCAGTCTGTGGCTGGTTTGCATTGTTGGAATTTGCTATTGTAGTGTTGGGCAGTTGGCTGTTAACAGCGCGCAGCGTTGCGCAGTTGGATGTCAGCCGCCAGCGGTGCGGAGTCAGATGGCGGAGTTTTGAGAGCGGATGATCTGGACGTGTGTCCATCAGAGAGAGTAAATTTGTAAGACTGCATGTCATGAACTGATATATATATTATGACTTTTGAACACTATTAAGGTAAATACATTGTTTGTTCTTTATCAAAATCTTTCATTTGCTAACTATGCCTGTCAGTAGTTAGTGACTTCACTAGTTAGAATCTTTTATTTAGCTGGCAGTATTGGCGCTCGCTGTATTGCAGTAGTTCGAGTAATGAAGATTTTTGTGAGGTAAGTGATTCATGAAAGGTATAGGTTATTGTTAATCAGGGCCATTCTTTTGTAGGGATTATTGAAAGTCAGATTGCGTTGCGCTAAAAATATTGTGTGTCAGTTTAGTAATGATCAGAATAAGTAAAGAGAGAAATGTCTGAGTACGTTCAGTTTTGCTCAGCTGTTTGAAAATCAAATAACGTAAGGGGTTTATCAGCACAGTAATTTTTCTAAGGGGACGTTTCAACTGAGAATGTTGAAATAAACATGGTGACTCATGTTAACGGTAACCTGAATGAGCGGGCCCAAGTCACGGTACGAAAATCGTACCTAAAACATAAAACTCCGACCTGAGCGACACCTTCCATACACTGTGGGTAAAGCAACTAGTGGGCCGTCGCTTCATTCAACGCCTCGCATCGTTTGAAAAGAGGCAAAATCGGGACTCAACAGAACACACTGCACGCCTTCACTCAGCCGCTGACAGTTCCTGCGTTGTTCGTCCTATTGAAAGCTTGCAGCTTTATGTGCGGCTGTGAACAATGGCCCTTTGCGAGGCACCGGACTACAAATGCCCATTGTACTAGGTTCCCTTCAAAATGCTCGCTCGGAATCTGGTTGAGGTGGAACTGCGTTCACTTACAGTAACAATTCTTGTCGGGTTTTAAATCGATTGTCATTGATATGGCGTGACACTCGTCTCAGGTCCTTGTCGGTTAGGGTCTACTTACAACTACTGTTCCTACGCCGTGCTACACGGCTGTGAGTGGTACACTATTCCTTGTAGACACGTTGATACACCAACAAATCGGGCAACTTCATTCACGGTTTGGACATGGACACGTCCAAACACGATAGCTCCATTTTGAGACGTCACTCCATATTACTGCACTGATCCCAGACGACCAACTAGCAGATGCACACCATTTGGCTGCCGTAAGCGTGGACGGCCACTTGATGGCTGGGTACCATACCTACTCGATCTACAGGACCCAAAGCGATACTTCCGATACAGATACTCTCTTACGATACTATGAAATCATCGACTACTTGGTATCGACACCAATATCTTAGATATCGAAACAAAAGTGCTGATAGTTACTCATATCAGTAATATGAGAAAGTCCCTATACATACTTACTCTGTTGACAACATGCGAATCTCACCTTGTCGGCTTTCCAAACAACTCCAACAGCTTTTGCACGAAAGGCTATTACAAGCAGTGTTGAGGATGATAAATTTGTACCTCCATTTAATGTCACAGAATTAAGTACAAACATTAAGCTACGTATATTAAACCACCAAGAGGCACATGTATTCATTCCAAAAGAAACCATGTGGGATGTCAAGTGCTCCATGGATTCTCAAGGCTTGGTGCTGCGAGTACACTCAAAATAATGTCACCCATACAGATGCCTGCAATTTTTTCGTAACATGCGTTTAATTCATTTACGTAACTACTTTGCAGAGACACACAAGAGTTGTTATTTCACTAGTACACGGTCCAGTCACGTTAATAGCACCACCATCTACGATCGAAGTGAATGTGGCTTAGTCCTTCACAAACAGTAGTGGCAGGACTAACAGTGGAGGATATACAAAGCGTGTCGAGGAATGCAGAAAACAGTGTAGCCGTTGTCGTACTGCGGAAACGGAGCGGTTGATCTGGCATCCAAAATGGCATGGTCATTGGCTTCCAAGCCATTTCCGAAACGGCTAATTTGTAAACTGTTCGCGTGTTACCGTGGTTAAAGTATACGGTGCATGGCAAAATGACGCTATCCAAAACCGGCGCCGAGACAACTGTGATGAAGCACGGTCCATAGATGATAGGGACGCATATGTGTTCGACCGAATGGATGTGCAACTGTTGAGCAACTGATGGCACAGATGAACCAAGGGGTTGCTGAAAGTGTCTCACTACGGACTGTTTAGCGAACGTTGCTGTGTATGGCCTCCAATTAGCTTTTGTTGTAAGGACATCTTCTGGCACATCAATAATAATTTTGCCTTCAATAAAATGGGTTAAGTCGAAATCCTTAGCTTCAAGCCAATGTCTTTGGTTTTAAGGGAAATCTGAAATATCTGTTGTCATGTATTCACGAATGGGACGGTTCATTCCCCGATCACAGCTCAATCGGTTCCGGCTAAAATGAAGGCACAGCGAAATTGACCGTCCTTGGTACTAACGAATGCCACGAAACAAATGATACAAACATAGTGTGTATCGTATCGATGTACTTCGGCATGCGAGTATTAAATTATTCACAGTTAATTTGCTTCAGCATGCAAAATGTTGGATAAACTCAACCTTGAGTCATCGAATAAGAATGGGATTAAATTTCACAAACGGTGTGCTATATTTAATGCACAAGCCCTTAATTTTAGTATTGGATTTTGCTAGGCTTCTCTTAGCTGCCGGGATATTATAGACAGGAACGCAGTTGCCTGAATGAAGTACCCTCCATCTGGTAGTTTTAGTTATTAAACACAAAGAAGTATTTCTGCCCCGAAACTGTGCTCCTTTTTAGTCTGTTAATTGCTAGTAGCTACGTAAATATATAAAAAATATCAATGGGAAAGGATTCAAAGAAAAACTTCGTATACAGACTACTGTGATACCACGTAGAGCCGTAATTTGGTGACATACATTCCAGAAAAGATTGTGTTATTTTTTGTTAGTCCTTATAATACTGGATATCTTCCAGCATTACTTCTGCTTGGGTTAGGAAATACATTCTTGTCAGCTGTTTCTGTTTCTACTTTGTATACTTCTGCCGCACGTGGCGTTCGTGGGCATTTAGCTGCTGCCAGCTGTTAGAGGGAGGTTTTCCTCGCTATTCGATATACACAGCTGCAGTATTAGAGTCCATCAGTGACATCTCGCTGGAACAACTGTATCAAGATTCACTTCACAAATGACGCTTTCGGGGGACAGAGAGCAGAAAACAGTTTAATCCACACAATGGCGGCGTGTAGGTCGGTTCTGATTACTAGTGTCTCATAAGTGTTGGCGTACGCTATAACATACTTCTTAAGCAAAGCATTAGTCTAGTAACATACCATCAGCTACAAATTTGTCTTAGTTCTAAACTGATGATTTCTTATTAATTTCTCTGCAGAAGATATTTTAAGCCAATGGTTTGTGCCAGTATGAATACATGTGCCTCATAAAATTCATATTACTATACTACTCTAGACAACCTATGTTGCTAAAACCGTATCATTTTTATTCGTACTGAACATGTCTCGCAGTCCGAAGCTTGAATTTCTGATTTGCAAGAAAATGTTAATTTGAAATATTTTGTAAGCAATGCTGTAAATAATTTACCTTGATTTGGAACTCAAGTGACTTAAACGCTATGCCAGTACAGACAGAAACGAACAGAGAAACATAATCCATTTACAACAGAATTAAAATTGTATAGACTTTATTGGTTTGCCCTGTACAATCGATAAGATAAGATGGTATTTAACTGTTGTGTGATTTTCAGTTTTGGTGCTTCCCTTTTGAAAAGCTTCTCGAAAATATTAACGTGACGTTGTGATAAGGAATTTAAGTCTAATTTCAAAAGTTAAAATTGTCCGCGTGTACAGTTTGGAAATATGTCACCCTCGCTTTGGATCGATGCAGTCTGGTAACACTGCAGCTCTCAAATTACGTGCTACAAAGAATTCTTCCGAAAGGAGCGTAAAAGTAATTTCAAAAACACGTTGCACTGGCACGAAAAAATGAAAACCACTTACTGTATGGATTAGTGAGATTTCATCCAGCGAAGTGCAAAATTACCTGAATATTACAGACCCGTGAACTCACTTTTACGGGGAGGCGAGTTTACTCGTTCCACTTCACTGAGCCCTACGCCTCACAGTGGGTATGCGCTCACAAATGGCCCAGCCGACGAAAATGTCGCTCGGACAGGTGCCGGGTACTGGCGGTGGGTTGCAAACCAGAAGGACTACGGAGAACCCTGCATCTGTAGGAAGGCCGTCTGAAATGAGTATGTCACCTTTCGTACTCACCCAGGATGTGCATCTCTCGCGACTGTTGCTCCGAAAGAGCGATCGCGCGGTACTGACTCTCTCTACTCGCGAGACTCTCTGTCTGAAAGAGATAGTGGCTAGCTCGGGCGGCAACTACATAGACATATAGTGTGAAGCATGAGGTGCGCCTTACTCCCAGAACTCTTCCACCGGGGTGGCGGTGTGGTTGGTTCTGTTGTGCACTAGTGTGGCGTTCGTGCCGGGCGTAATGCAGTCGCGCGTATTCCACCAGTTGTCTGCAAGCAGAGAGAAAACAGAGGCTAGACTGCAGCTCCTTGATGGGCGCCTCCTCCCAGCTCTTGCGGTTCGCCCCTGCTACGCCTGTGTCACAGGAAGAAGCGGCAAAGCGCGCGCCGGCGGCGGCGGCGGGGGCGGCGGCGGGGGTGTTGGCGGCCGCGGGGGCGGCGGGGGCGGCACTCACCGCAGTCCTCCCACGGCAGGCTGGGCAGCTGCACGAACGTCGCGATCAGGTAGAACAGCGTCCACGCGATGATGATGCAGTAGTACACGTCCAGGAAGAACACGATCGTCATGGTCGCGTAGCCCACGCCTGCAACACGCCGTATTGCAGCGCAGTCTGAGAAATGAGTGCCTCGAGATCTTGGACAAAAGGTATCGTTTAATTAAAAAAGAAGCAAATAGGCTCTTGAATAGAGCTATATCGGCAAACTACCAACCGATCTGACAATTTCTACCAACCCATTGACTTATTAATATTTTTGCTCATTGTCGAGCCTATATTTACTATTTAAGTCTTACAGACTTTTCTCAAAATTATACAATTTCTTGATAAATCTATCTTTACAATTTATTGAAGTGATCAGGAGTGACAAGAATACTGGTATAGATGTTTTTCTTGGTGTGATGTACCTGATAAGAAAACAGGCATGAGCAAGGCCAATAGACGTTTCTCACATTCATAGCGTGTATCACTTCTCTTCTTCCTTGCTTTGCACACTACACGATTTATGGAGGATGTTTTCTTGATAGGACTGTGGGGATAAACCTAAAACAACCTGAAAACGATTGTTTATAACTTAGTGTTTCGCAAGAAATCGCGTGTCTTATACACCGCTTAATAGATGGATTTCTCAGCTTTCCAGTGCTATACACCATGTCATCCACGATTATATCTGCAAAAATCTGTATGCTATATTAACTGATTTTTGTTCTGTGGATTTTGAAATGTTACCTGTGCCTGGAAATGTTTTTTTTTTTTTTTTGTTTTTTTTTTTTTTTTTGCAGTTAATGCAGATGTTGTTTAAACAATGTAAATTACCTTTGTAATGAAATGTACACTATGTCTTGAAAGTCTCCTTGTATTTTCTGACGGATCAGGAGACCAGCGTGATTAAGTTGGGTTGGATTGTTTGGGGGAAGAAAATGGTTCAAATGGCTCTGAGCACTATGGGACTTAACTTCTGAGGTCACCAGTCCCCTAGACTTAGAACTACTTAAACCTAACTAACCTAAGGACATCACACACATCCATGACGGAGGCCTATGTAAGACGACGATTTGCAGCCTTCCTTGGCATCAGTTTTCAGCGGGACTCAGCAGCAGTAGCAACGTTCCCCTGAAGATGGTGGACAGCTGGATAGCCGAAATATTGAATGACATTGATTTCAGGATCTGGCAGTAAACTCAAGAAGACTTTCAAGATTTATTCCGCCGGGAAAGCTTACGAAGTCACATAATGCATACCATGGATTACACTAGGTTAATGCCGATATGGAATCATAGGTAAATTTTTTATCACTTGTCAAAGAGTAAATTTGTGGTATAATCGAGAGATCGCGGTTCCACACCAAAGTCGACAATGCGAATCGATACCACAGACATTATCGAGGGCTCGCAGCGGCCCACAACAACCAATGAGAGGCACTCCACAAGACACGCCCTCCCTCTCAGCGTAGCAGCGCCCTTACACTGAGGTTAACATAGTGTCAGACATGCAAAGTTCAGTCCAGTTCGAGATCTCAGCTACAGCAATCATCATTATCTAGGACCAACGACTAGTTAAAATATTGAACATTGTACCTCCAGAAAACAGTCTGTTAATTAGTGGATTGAGTGATGCCTTTCTATTCCATGACATATGTAAATTATCCAGTACTCCTGTGGCAAAGAAGTGTGTCAAACTTAGGTAAAGCTTTTATTCATTAATGTAATAAAGTGAACTAATATTTCACATGTTCTAGTTTGATGAGTCTTCTCCTAGAGCAAGCAAAGAATTCATAGTTATGGCCAGACGAAAGTACTCGTAGCTTCGTCTCGTCACAATAAAAGTGAAATGCCAATACCATTTCTGGGCATTGCTGTGTGACGTCAGAGAAGTGCATGTGAGACCAAATAACTAATTACGGGGCACAAAGTGCGTGGCTAGTTTAGGCAGACGTAGAAGGCTCTAGGTACATCAAGATCCTGCCCCATAATTGCTCAATGCTAGTCAAAGTGATAAATGGAGTAAAAGCAGCTTTGTTGAGGACTTCGACATCATCGTAAGTAACAAAATGAACAGCTACAGCCGTCCTTACGATCTTGTTTCTTATATGCCTACCAGTTTCGGTGCTTCATTACATCATGTTCAGGCCTGCTGCAAGGGTTAACTCCAATCGTATACACGATACCATTAGTAGCCAATATCCGCAGACTACCTGTAACAAGTATGTTGTGTCTCCAACCATCAACTAACAAGTTGGTTGTTGATGGTTGGAGACACAACATATTCGTTACAGGTAGTCTGCGAAAACTAGTTCATAGATGTTGGGCACTGGTGGAACCGTGTGTACGATTGGAGTTAACCCCCTCAGCGTCAGTTAAGGCCTGAGATGGTGTACTAAAGTTCCGAAACTGGTAGCCATATAATAAATAACATCGTAAGGACCGGTGTGGGTGTTCCATTTCATTACGTAAGTGAACGGCCGAAGGCCCTCAAACTTCCAGTCAGAAAATGGGTATACAAAAGATTCGACATCATCGTCTCAAATCTCCGGCGAACTGTAATACTATTCATTTTCGTTCGAATTAGAGATGTTCAGTGACTTTCAGTGAACTTTCAAATAATGTTGGTTATAAGTTAGAACGCACACTTCCTGATCTAACTTTTCACGTATGTCATTGTTATATTGACTAGGCCCCTGTGCCTTTCCTCCTATACCGTGTGTCGTTTTATAAAAAAGAGACGTCATTAAAAGGTGTAACACTCCCAGTTTTGTTTTCTTGTTAAAAACGTGATTGACATTCATCAGTAACGACGCTTCAGTAAGTTAATTTTTGACGCAACGCAATTCTTGCTATAATAGAGTTTTCATCGGTACAATTTCAGTAAGGTCTTATACTTATTATTTCAAATTATTACTTTCGATTTTCTTTAACACTTTAAAATATAAACTCAAATTTTCTTACTGTTAGTTTGGACTGTACTGTTGCGTTGTTTATCGTGTGTGCATGAACGTTGTATTGGCACACTTTTACGTAAACAAATACGTAGTTATTACTGTTCCAGTTATCGGTTAGCTAACGAGCAGGTATTGTCCAGTTGTACTGCTAACCGTTTAATATTACTAATTAATTCACTGATTTTGCTGTGCGTTATTCGGAATTTCGTAGAACTTTTTTTATTTCGCCTTTATCGTGTGTGATTGCACTGTTTTACATATGTTAGTCAAAGTTCAAGTAAGTAAAGAGTATAGGAAGTTATTTTTAAAAGTAACTTGTTGTATATTTTTCCCACTAGTCAGTTATTCACTTCGGGGATGACTGCCTTAACATTTTCTTGCTACGATTAGGCTCAAGAGATCAAGCTCAATATAAAGGGTTGTAAGAAAATCTGAAGAGCTTGTAAGGGTGTTGCAGGGTAGGTTGTGCTGAGAGATAATTGTTGAAAATATTTCGATACATTGTGCCGTTTCCCAGTTAATTATCACTTTAAGTTAGCCAATCAGGACATTGCGTGCGCGGATTCACGCAGCCCGTCCTGATACAGTTAGTGTCAGTTGTTCTCATAACGTAGATGATAGAGCACGAGACTGCTCAGCCTTTGGCTCGGGTTCGATCCTTACTATCGTCCCATGTCCACTACCGCTCTCTTGTTCAGTTTTATGAAGCCAAATGAAGAAGCAAATTTGTTTCTTGATAGTTATTTTCAGCACGACCTACCCTTCAACACCATTACAAGCTTTTCATATCGCTTCTGAACGCCCTTTGCACGCAGAGAAAATTAGTGAGGGGGAGGTTACAAAGTATTATACAAAACTCAGCTGTACTAATTATCTTATATTTTACTATCGATTTCGATCAATTTCAGACTAGTCCATGAGTTGTGAAAATTGTTGTTTTTGTTGTGTTGTTGTGGTCTTCAGTCCCGATACTGGTTTGATGCAGCTCTCCATGCTACTCTATCCTGTGCAAGCTTCTTCATCTCCCAGTACTTACTGCAACCTACGTCCTTCTGAATCTGCTTAGTGTATTCATCTCTTAGTCTCCCTCTATGATTTTTACCCTCCACACTGCCCTCTAATGCTAAATTTGTGATCCCTTGATGCCTCAAAACATATCCTACCAACCGGTCCCTTCTTGTCAAGTTGTGCCACAATCTCTTCTTCTCCCCAATTCTACACTCCTGGAAATGAAAAAAAGAACACATTGACACCGGTGTGTCAGACCCACCATACTTGCTCCGGACACTGCGAGAGGGCTGTACAAGCAATGATCACACGCACGGCACAGCGGACACACCAGGAACCGCGGTGTTGGCCGTCGAATGGCGCTAGCTGCGCAGCATTTGTGCACCGCCGCCGTCAGTGTCAGCCAGTTTGCCGTGGCATACGGAGTTCCATCGCAGTCTTTAACACTGGTAGCATGCCGCGACAGCGTGGACGTGAACCGTATGTGCAGTTGACGGACTTTGAGCGAGGGCGTATAGTGGGCATGCGGGAGGCTGGGTGGACGTACCGCCGAATTGCTCAACACGTGGGGCGTGAGGTCTCCACAGTACATCGATGTTGTCGCCAGTGGTCGGCGGAAGGTGCACGTGCCCGTCGACCTGGGACCGGACCGCAGCGACGCACGGATGCACGCCAAGACCGTAGGATCCTACGCAGTGCCGTAGGGGACCGCACCGCCACTTCCCAGCAAATTAGGGACACTGTTGCTCCTGGGGTATCGGCGAGGACCATTCGCAACCGTCTCCATGAAGCTGGGCTACGGTCCCGCACACCGTTAGGCCGTCTTCCGCTCACGCCCCAACATCGTGCAGCCCGCCTTCAGTGGTGTCGCGACAGGCGTGAATGGAGGGACGAATGGAGACGTGTCGTCTTCAGCGATGAGAGTCGCTTCTGCCTTGGTGCCAATGATGGTCGTATGCGTGTTTGGCGCCGTGCAGGTGAGCGCCACAATCAGGACTGCATACGACCGAGGCACACAGGGCCAACACCCGGCATCATGGTGTGGGGAGCGATCTCCTACACTGGCCGTACACCACTGGTGATCGTCGAGGGGACACTGAATAGTGCACGGTACATCCAAACCGTCATCGAACCCATCGTTCTACCATTCCTAGACCGGCAAGGGAACTTGCTGTTCCAACAGGACAATGCACGTCCGCACGTATCCCGTGCCACCCAACGTGCTCTAGAAGGTGTAAGTCAACTACCCTGGTCAGCAAGATCTCCGGATCTGTCCCCCATTGAGCATGTTTGGGACTGGATGAAGCGTCGTCTCACGCGGTCTGCACGTCCAGCACGAACGCTGGTCCAACTGAGGCGCCAGGTGGAAATGGCATGGCAAGCCGTTCCACAGGACTACATCCAGCATCTCTACGATCGTCTCCATGGGAGAATAGCAGCCTGCATTGCTGCGAAAGGTGGATATACACTGTACTAGTGCCGACATTGTGCATGCTCTGTTGCCTGTGTCTATGTGCCTGTGGTTCTGTCAGTGTGATCATGTGATGTATCTGACCCCAAGAATGTGTCAATAAAGTTTCCCCTTCCTGGGACAATGAATTCACGGTGTTCTTATTTCAATTTCCAGGAGTGTATTCAATACCTCCTCATTAGTTATGTGATCTACCCATCTAATCTTCAGCATTCTTCTGTAGCACCACATTTCGAAAGCTTCTATTCTCTTCTTGTCCAAACTATTTATCGTCCATGTTTCACTTCCATACATGGCTACACTCCATACAAATACTTTCAGAAACGACTTCCTGACACTTAAATCTATACTCGATGTTAACAAATTTCTCTTCTTCAGAAACGCTTTTCTTGCCATTGCCAGTCTACATTTTATATCCTCTCTACTTCGACCATCATCAGTTATTTTGCTCCCCAAATAGCAAAACTCCTTTACCACTTTAAGTGTCTCATTTTCTAATCTAATTCCCTCAGCATCACCCGACTTAATTCGACTACATTCCATTATCCTCGTTTTGCTTTTGTTGATGTTCAACTTATATCCTCTCTTGAAGACACTGTCCATTCCATTCAACTGCTCTTCCAAGTCCTTTGCTGTCTCTAACAGAATTGCAATGTCATCGGCGAACCTCAAAGTTTTTATTTCTTCTCCATGCATTTTAATACCTACTCCGAATTTTTCTTTTGTTTCCTTTACTGCTTGCTCAATATACAGATTGAATAACATCGGGGAGAGGCTACAACCCTGTCTCACTCCCTTCCCAACTGCTGCTTCCCTTTCATGTCCTTCGACTGTTATAACTGCCATCTGGCTTCTGTACAGATTGTAAATAGCCTTTCGGTCCCTGTATTTTACCCCTGCCACCTTTAGAATTTGAAAGAGAGTATTTCAGTCAACATTGTCAAAAGCTTTCTCTAAATCTACAAATGCTAGAAACGTAGGTTTGCCTTTCCTTAATCTTTCTTCTAAGATAAGTCATAAGGTCAGTATTGCCTCACGTGTTCCAATACTTCTAGGAATCCAAACTGATCTTCCCCAAGGTTGGCTTCTACTATTTTTTCCATTCGTCTGTAAAGAATTCGCGTTATTATTTTGCAGCTGTGACTTACTATACTGATTGTTCGGTAATTTTCACATCTGTCAACACCTGCTTTCTTTGGGATTGGAATAATTATATTCCTCTTGAAGTCTGAGGGTATTTCGACTGTCTCATAGATCTTGCTCACCAGATGGTAGAGTTTTGTCAGGACTGGCTCTCCCAAGGCCGTCAGTAGTTCTAATGGAATGTTGTGTACTGCCGGGGCCTTGATTCGACTCAGGTCTTTCTGTGCTCTGTCAAACTCTTCACACAGTATTGTATCTCACATTTCGTCTTCATCTACATTCTCTTCCATTTCCAGAATATTGTCCTCAAGTACGTCGCCCTTGTATAGACCCTCTATGTACTCCTTCCACCTTTCTGCTTTCCCTTCTTTGCTTAGAACGGGGTTTCCATCTGAGCTCTTGATATTCATATTGGTGGTTCTCTTTTCTCCAACGGTCTCTTTAATTTTCCTGTAGGCAGTATCTATCTTACCCCTACTGAGATAAGCCTCTATATCCTTACATTTGTCCTCTAGCCGTCCCTGCTTAGCCATTTTGCACTTCCTGTCGATCTCATTTTTGAGACATTTGTATTCCTTTTTGCCTGCTTCATTTACCGCATTTTTATATTTTCTCCTTTCATCAATCAAATTCAATATTCCTTCTGTTACCCAAGGATTTCTACTAGCCCTCGTCTTTTTACCTACTTGATCCTCTGCTGCCTTCACTACTTCATCCCTCAGAGCTATCCATTCTTCTTCTACTGTATTTCTTTCCCCCATTTGTGACAATTGTTCCCTTATACTCTCACTGAAACTCTGTACAACCTCTGGTTCTTTCAGTTTATCCAGGTCCCATCTCCTTAAATTCCCACCTTTTTGCAGTTTTAATCTACAGTTCATAACCAATAGATTGTGGTCAGAGTCCACATCTGCCCCTAGTAATGTCTTACAATTTAATACCTGGTTCCTAAATCTCTGTCTTACCATTATATAATCTATCTGATACCTTCTAGTATTTCCAGAATTCTTCCATGTGTACAACCTTCTTTTATGATTCTTGAACCAAATGTTAGCCATTATTAAGTTATGCTCTGTGCAAAATTCTACCAGACAGCTTCCTCTTTCATTTCTTTCCCACAATCCATATTCTCCTCCTATGTTTCCTTCTCTCCCATCTCCTACTCTCGAATTCCAGTCACCCATGACTATTAAATTTTCGTCTCCCTTCACTATCTGAATAATTTCTTTGATCGCATCATACATTTCATCAATTTCTTCATCATCTGCAGAGCTAGTTGGCATATAAACTTGTACTACTGTAGTAGACGTGGGCTTCGTGTCTATCTTGGCCACAACAATGCGTTCACTATGCTGTTCGTAGTAGCTTACCCGCACTTCTATTTTTTATTCATTATTAAACCTACTCCTACATTACCCCTATTTGATTTTGTATTTATAACCCTGTATTCACCTGACCAAAAGTCTTGTTCCTCCTGCCACCGAACTTCACTAATTCCCACTATATCTTATTTTAACCTATCCATTTCCCTTTTCAAGTTTTCTAACCTACCTGCCCGATTAAGGGTTTTGCACTGAAGCGCCAAAGAAGCTGGTACAGGTTGCATATTCAAATACAGAGATATGTAAACAGGCAGAATACGGGCTGCAGGTCGGCAATGCCTATATAAGACAACAAGTGTATGGTGCAATTGTTAGATCGGTTACTGCTGCTACAATGGCAGGTTATCAAGATTTAAGTGAATCTGGACGTGGTGTTATGGTCGCCGGACGAGCGATGGGACACAGCATCTCCGACGTAGCGATGAAGTGAGCAATTTCCCCGACGACCATTTCAAGAGTGTACAGTGAATATCAGGAATCCGACATCGCAGCGGCTGGTAAAAGATCATGCAAGAACAGAACCACGACGACTGAAGAGAATCGTTCAACGTGACACAAGTGCAGCCCTTCTTCAAGTTACTGCAGATTTCAGTGCTGGGCCATCAACAAGTATCAGCGTGGGAACGATTCAACGAAACATCATCGATATGGGCTTTTGGAGCCGAAGGCCCACTAGTGTACCCTTGATGACTGCATGACACAAAGTTTTACGCCTCGTCTGAGCCCATCACCGACATTGGACTGTTGATGACTGGAAACATGTTGCCTGGTCGAACGAGACTCGTTTCAAATTGTATCGAGCGGATGGACGTGTATAGGTATGGAGACAACCTCATAAATCCATGGACCCTGCATGTCAGCAGGGGCTGTTCAAGATGGTGGAGGCTCTGTAACGGTGTGGGGCGTGTGCAGTTGGTGTGATATGGGACCCCTGATACGTCTAGATACGACTCTGATAGTTGACACATACGTAAGCATCCTGTCTGATCACCTGCATCCATTCATGTCCATTGTGCATTCCGACGGACTTGGGCAATTCCAACAGGACAACGCGGCATCCCACACGTCCAGAATCGCTACAGAGTGGCTCCAGGAACACTCTTCTGAGTTTAAATACTTCTGCTGTTCACCAAATTCTCCAGGCATGAGCATATCTGGGATGCCTTGCAACGTGCTGTTCAGAAGAGATCTCCACCCCCTCGTACTCTTATGGATTTATGGACAGCCCTGCAGGATTCATGGTGTCAGTTTCCTCCAGCACTACTTCAGACATTAGTCGAGTCCTTGTCACGTCGTGTTGCTGTAGTTCTGCGTGCTCGTGGGGGTCCTACAAGATATTAGGCAGGTATAGCAGTTTCTTTCACTCTTAAGTGTTTTTACCCCGAAAAAAGAGTTGGCTTACATCTAAGACATCCCAGATTCGTTTACAGTAACAGAGGTCACTTACGCAATTGCTGAAAGCGTGCACAACACTACCTAAAGTCTCTTCTAGGCTACTTCGTCCATTGGAATCTTCGCTGCATTCTCTGACTCCTGTTTCTGTATCACATACGATACTTTGACGAATCTATCTACGTCCTTCTTCAACATACTAAGTGTCGCAGCAGGAATGGTCAATATTCAAAGATATGACAGGAACCACATTCGAATCAAAAAAGTGCACTAAACATGGGCTTAAGAGCTATGAGTACTTCTTCATCATCGTTACTGTGAAACAAATCTCTTTCACTTCTACCATATGCTTTCTAAATTTCGACAGGTGGTACTGTGGGACAAAACAAAAATAAGTCCAGTAAATATGGACTCTATATTCATATCCTAAGAGCTATAGGCACATGGTCATCATCGCTACTGTGGAATACGTCTCTTCTACTACACAAGTACTTATAGGTGTTAAGATGTGCATTTTATAGACCGTGTTTACTAGAAATTTTTCTTGTTTTGCTCCATACCACCTCCTCCTAAAATATGAGAAAGACTTACTTCACCGTATCGAAGATTAAGAAGTGATCGTAGCTCTTCAGGTAAGCATTTTATAGCTCATATTTAAAATACTTTCTTGCTCTGAATAATAGTTCCGGTCATATCCCTGAATTTTGACCATTACTTCTGGACACCCTAAATTTACAATTACTGTTTGTTTGTTCGTGGTAAGGTACTATGGGACCAAACTGCTGAGGTCATCGGTCCCTAGGCCTACACACTACTTAACCTAACTTAAACTAACTTACGCTAAGGACAAAACACACACCCATGCCCGAGGGAGGACTCGAACCTGAGACGGGGCCAGCCCCGCGAACCGTGACAACGCGCCCAAGACCCCACGGCTACCCCGCGCGGCTACAGTTACGGAATACAGCGCTTATTATAGTTATAAGAGTAGCGCGTTAGCGTGATTCACCATTATGGTGAGTTAACATTAAATTTCGTAAATGAACTATCTGACAAATTTTAAACAGTACCCAATATGTGACGACTGATTCTAAGACGACTTCATTTGACTTCCTAGTATTTTGCAAATGTTCTGTAAAAAAAATTCACAAAATCAGTTTCATTAATTACGACGGAAAGCTATAACTTAAGTCACATATCAAGAATATGACAGGCTACGTCGTATCAAAACTTTATCTTCAAGGTCCTCTATGGTCTAGGCATCATGAGACATTTTTGCTGCCGTGTCGTGAGTGAGGGATTTGACCGTCTGGTGATGGGTTGGTGAGGACTTTTCTTGTGCCCGTAAAAATTATCTGCCAGGTAGGACGTACAGAGTGCCAGGACAGCATTCACTCAAGACCCGCTGCCCGGCAACGATGCCAACAGTTGACAGGTGGGCGGAGCAACGAATCTCCCGTAGTAGTCTGCCTGCCAATGATCTGTTTATCTCAGAGGTAACAACAACCACAAATCCAGGAATAACGGCCGCAAGGTATTTTTATTAATTTAATGTGCACATTATTATTTTCTTATTTTAATTAGAGGGATGGAGAGATATTGTTTTGTAATTGTGTTTTGGAAAGAGAACTGAAATTAACTAGTAGTGGTCCAACATAGAATGCCTTATGCAAATAAATAAATAATGACATGCTCTATTTACATCACTTGTGATGTAATCAAGCGTAATACGCATTATGAACCTCTCTGATACCGATGGGTATTGACACTTTCATTTGTAAGATAAGAAGCTCATAAAAAACTTTGTGCAGCAAAATTTTATGTTTCATACGTTACTGTTTATATTTTATGTGATTAGGATAATTCTGAAGCTTTAATGCGAAAATATGTAAACCTATTTTCCACAAAGTTCTGTTGAACGTGTAGCAGTTACTATAAATAATGTCTTTGTCAGCAGTATGCATTATTTATACTATCTACCCTAAAAATGTAATCTTTGATCTTTCTCTCGGATTTGGCGGGAAGAAGAGTTGCAGAAAGCAGTCTTCTGAAATCTTTTGTTAGAAATACGAAGAAGTGTTTTGTGCAGAGATAACAACAGTTGGATTTGTAGCACATGTGAGCAGTTATATTAATGTGGAAGTTGTACATTATTTGTGAACCAGTCGACTGACAATTCTGAAATACGGTTGGATAAAGGAACAAGTTATTATTATTTCGTCGCTGACGTGACTCGACAAACCAAACAGTCTTGGAAAACAACAGCTTTCTTCGTACAGAAACAACATGAGATCATCATAACTCTGAGAAGAAACAGAGCCCAGGAAAACAGTAACCTAAGAAACAAAGCTTTAATTTGTAATTCAATTCCAGTAAAAAATGACAAACATCCATGCAGTGGATGCATCATGAGATAGTTATTCATTATTGAAACTGCATGTTACACCCTGCAACTGGCATGACTAATCCATTTATTTATTAAAATAATTGCAATTATATCACTCAAGTGCTATTACCTCACAGTTAATAAATGATGAACATTAATCAGACTCCACCAGTTACAGAATTGGCGCCCATTCTAAGACTTGACCATATTCTATCACTACAACATGTAACTAAATACAAATGATCCTCAGTGTGTGTCCTGCCGTCCCTAAAAGTTTACCAGTAAGGTCCTCAGACACTCCACATACTAACATTGACCATCGCTAGTAAGACCTACCTAGTCAACCAGATTTATCTGTCTGCCTCTCTCTTTTTGTGTTCCACTATTTCACTCTGTTGGGATGCTTTGCTCCTCGACATGAGATTCACACAAAAAGTCAATTTTAATGTTCTGTGCAACACTCTGTAAAAACGGATCCCTTTTAAGATCGCTTTGTTATCCGTCTGTTCGACTGCTCAAAATCGTTTATCTCAAGAAACGGGTGGACATATCAACCTGAAATTTGTGTCAGGTACTAATATCTATGGAACTTTGGTGGTGCAAGACATTGAAACTTCTAAGTGAACGCGATCAAAAGGTACGATCATTTATGTCACATAATTAATACTCGTAAACTCACTCATCAAAATCTATAGCGTACCTCCCGTTGGCCTAGAACCACGAAATTTGGCAAGAAGCAAGGCTTCACAGTACAGCCAAGGAAAAAACCCGAAAACTGTAAATTTGTAATCATATTACAAGAAAAAAATTTTTTGTTATCCGTTCGCCTGTTAAGACATATTTTCCTCAAGAACGGGTAGACTTATGAAGTTGAAACTTAAGTCACAATGGTAGTATAAAAATTTGTAGGTTTTAAGTCAATGCAATCAAAAGATACGGCCATTTATGTCACATATGTTGATACTCGCAAAATCACTTATCAAAACCTATAGGGTACTTCCTGCTAATCTAGAATCATGAAATTTGGCAAAAAGCCGGTCTTACAGTACAAGTAAAAGAAAAAAAATCGAAAATTGTTAATCTGAAATGATATCATGCTAAAAAAATATTTCTTTGTCATTTGTTATCCGACGTCAAACTTGAAATTGAAACAATCAGTAATTCTGCATTCAGACTGACAGTCAAACATCAGACAAGACATGACTTTGTTGCTCATATGACGCGTTTTGGACTTTATCCATCATCAGATAGTCTGCGAATGTTTGTTTCACATATAATTTTAAAAGCCATTTCTATGCACAGTAATCGCTCTTGGATGTGTGATGATGGATAAATTCTGAAACGTATCATATGAAGAATAAAGTCATTCCTTGCCGGATGTTTGACTTCCATCATTGCCACCCAGCCAGCCTGAATGGAGAACTGCTGATTATTATAATGGTCGTCTGCCTCCTGCATGACTCTATGGCACATTTATATTCTTCAAATTAAAACATTCTCGAAAATATTGGTACCCCTGGGACAGATATCTTGCCTCTATTAATATCGATTCCAGGAATTGATGAACTGTTTATATAGATAGTTTGTACGGAACCCTCAGTGCTCGGGTCAATTTTTTATGCAAAATACTGAAACATTTGTGGAACCTAAATGACTTAGTGGTAGGTGTAGCAGAGGCAGCATTCACCTTGCAGGATGGGCACAAGCTGCCCCACGAGTGTCATGCCGCCGGCTCCCAGGTACTGCCCGATGGCCACCTCCTGGAAGAAGATGGGCATGCCGCAGAACACCATGGCGATCGCGTACGTCACCAGGAACGCTCCTGAAACACAACACACAATATCGGGTTGTCAAGGCTAGTTATAGCTAGCAGGTGCGGTTAAGCGATACTATGAAACTTAGGCTAATGCTGTAGGTTTCTACTAAAAGTACGGCCCATATGGAAAATATTTTTGAAACATGGATGTAAGGCCTATAAATCCACTTTTATAAGAAGTGAGACAAAAACAGTGCAATAGGGCACAGATCTCGATCGCTTTAAATGAACTGCTTGCAGTCTACACTTAAAATAATCACGTTCCTCATAACTCTTCCAAGTATGCAACATTAAGCAGAGGTCCAGATCGGAAAGCAGCAACATATATAATTTAGAACGATTACGACAATTTGGGCAAGCCATTCATACTATTTCAGCTATAGTGAATTCTCTGTCTGTCAGTGTTTAATATTTCTTAAATTTAAATAACCTCTCTCACACTGGCCTGATTTAGCTTCACTGATCAGGATAGTAAAAACATGCGTATATTAAGGGAATTTTCATTGACAAAGCAGACTTATCACATTCACACAGTTCAATACTGTTCTGTCCTGATTAAATTAAGCTTAACTTAAATTCCATAAGGCAGTGAAGCAATTTCGAAGTCTCGGTGCGACGAAAATTGTCAGTCGATCTCCTGGAAACATTTGTAATAATTATTAACTTTCGGTGATCACATGGGGAAGACCGGAGATCTGCTGGTAAGACCGTGTTAGCCTATTTATTTGAAGTAACTTGATATCTTGAGCATTCAAAACGGCAGGTTCGTCCAGTGTAAATCAGACGTTCCCCACTGATCCCGTGCAACACAGCGTAGTAAGCAGACACTGTCAATAATAATAATCCGTTAAATAATACGCGAACACACTTACTTTAGTTTAGTTCATGTATTAAATTCCTTCTCATACAGAATCTCATCAAGATGGCGACTCGCTCAACAATACGTACATATAGATCCTTCTTTTACGACTAATCGGCAAGAAGTTTTTATTCTTTTCATAAGAGAAAACATAGATAGCAGAGAAGCTATTCCATGGAGTAAATGGACGCTCCAAGGAATAATTGGGCTTGAAACTACTTTGCATTGATAATCGGTAAGATAAGAAGAGATATTTCGAGATATGTACTGAGTTATATCATTTATAAAATTTCTGAAAATATCGCGGAGAGACCGCTGCAAGAGACATTACAAGTGATCCGTAAATCATGACGACAGTTACAGTTGTGACATGGAATCCGTTATTGGCTTAGAAACAGCAGTTCATCTTTGACCTACGAATACACCTTTTGCAGGTAAGCAAATCGAGCACTAAAGAACGTACGGGGCATTCCCATGATGGCGATACGAATCCCCATGGACGATGGAGAAGGGTAAATGTATAAGACTAGGAAACCAGGAAACCCTCTTCCAAATGTGAGCGAGTTGAAAATTGTAAGTGAAAATGAGAAAATTTCAAGTTTACTGATGGTCTGATGATGACGATGAAAATATAAGAAAGTGCAATTTTGCGATGATTTATCTGCGGAATTTGCACATCTGGAGTTGTGGCGTCCCTTAGATAGAATTTATTCATGCATGAAATGGTGTAGCGTACGCAATGGAACAACTCCGCTAAATTCTTGCTAGGAGATTCAGTTCCGTCTTGACAGCTGTCTCTTTCATAATAGTTTTCATTTGACCCCACTAGAAAAAATCCCGTAGGCCCAGACCAGTTGAACGAGTTTGTGAAGAAACAGAATCCCCTCTTCTTGTCCTCCTTCAGGAAACATCTGACACCTACATGCATTGCGCATTAGCGCAAGCAATGAATTCACACTGATATCAATAAACACACTATGCCTCCATAAGTTTGAACTCGGGCACTTTGTTCCAGAAAGACATTAAAAGTAGGTCTGGTACTTAGGATACGACGAAGCTCTTCAGAAGTAGTCCCTCGTTTGAGAGAGAAAGAGAGACAGTATGGGTTTACTTGGTATGTACCTTCACTATGACAACTTCTAAGAAGATGGTAAAAGTGAGAACTTAGGCAAACGTTAGAGCTCACCTTCTAATCTACGTCATAAGAGACGAAGTAATAGTTTCGTTGGACGGGTAGCTTTGTTAGTCACCTGGACTGCTCTAGGAAATACATGGGAATTCTAAAATAGGATGGGTGGAGGGGGATTTTGTCACCACTATTCTAAAAAACGAACCCGCTTGTTTTCCCACTGCAAGACCTTGCTCGCTCGATCATGATATATTTGGAAGGACATGAGGAATACTTCCAGTTACAAACCATTGAGATGCTTGGGTGTTTGTGACGGTGACTGCCTTGACATAGTGAATCTAAAACACCGGGAATGCAAGTTTTGAGCTAGGAGTGATACACAGATGATGGGGATATGAAAGCGATGATTGAGGCTACTGCCACGCTATCTGGGAACCAGATACAGGACGTGAACTCGTGATGACGCCATAGCAGTAGAAGAAATTAGCGGACCAGGAAAGGAAGACACCGCGTGATGTGGGTCTAACTCTTGCCAGTTTATTAAGTGTTCAGCGACCTGGTTTGGCTCGTTAATGACCTGAGACAGCTGGTTAGTTGGCCGATTTAGCTAAGCAGCACAATGGCCAGAACGAATAGTGTGTGGCTCTCTGAAGTGTTCCCAGTGAACTCCCCATTGACGTCACTGCCCACTGACATCACTGTGCATCACATCTATATCGTTAGAGTTAAATATACATTTGTCAATTTTTTTTTACATTCGTGGCACACGCCAGGTGCAAGCCATTTCGGCGACTTGCGTGCCAAGTGTGTGTTTAGCGTAGTTAGCTGTGATAAGTACGTGGAGAGTAATGCATATGTTATGTTCATGATAACGAGGGAGAAGGGAGGCGGAGAAACCCGTTGCTAGTACAGAACATGCTTTGCCGAACAGCACCAATGTTGTAGCAGTCCGACTGACAGATCGCTATGTACAGCCACATCATGTCTTCACTTCTTGAGATGTTGCAGGGAGGTTTGGAATTTAATCCAGAAGGTTGGCGCAACGGCTGGCGATTAGGAATTGAAGACATGCGCAAAAAAACGGGCTAACGTAAGTGTTGCCATCTGTTGCTGGGTATGGGAACTATCAAAATTGACATTGGTCTCACCCCTAAACATCATTTAGGGGTGAGACCAATGTCAATTTTGATAGTTCCCCAACCCAGCAACTGATGGCACCACTTGTCTCTGAGCTTTTGCATTTGAGGGTTAGCCTGCTTTTCCGCGCATGTCTTCAATTGTGCTTCACGACGTTTCCCTCCCCTTCACCCCTGCCAATTACGAATCCACCTTCGCACCCAACTCATGTTTGAGTGGTGGCAGCTGTTCGAATTTTAATAATATCCATATGATGAGTCTCAGATTTCTGATGTTTAGTCAGTCGTTATATTTAAATAGCAACGCACAATAACAGAGCGTTTCTGAAGCCGTGCTTTCATTATGCTCATCATCAAAGAAGCCAGCACGGATGGTCACGGATATGAAGGACGGGAAGGAGTCACGGCAGTATTGAAAAACCTGACATGGCAGGCACTTGAAGACAGGTGTCAATTATGCCGCGAAAGCATACTTACTAAGTTTCAAGAACTACTATTAAGTAAAGAATCTATGAATCAGTCCCCTAGGTATCGCTTCCAAAGGGACCGCAGACATGACATTAGACTAATTACAGAGTGCAGAGAGGGACTGAAACACTCTCTCCACATTCCATAGTTAGTTAGTTTCATGTTACAAGTATCATTTTGCACGATAAATCGTAATGATGTTGATCGAGTCATTTTACATTCACATTATAAATTAATTTGTACATATGATTACGAGCTGAACATTTCTAAGCCTCTTTCATTAAGAAAAAGTAATATATAGAAGAGAGTTAGTAGTTCCTACCCACCACCTTTTACACATTACTATAATAGAAATTCTTCTACGGAATAGAAGGCGTTGTCGAGCAGAAACTTTTTCAGTTTGTTTTCGGATTTTACTTTGCTTTCTGTCAGACATTTTATTTCGCTGGGCAAGCGATCAAAAATGTTAGTTGCAGCATTATGCACTCCTTTTCTCCTTAAAGATAACCTTAATGTGGAGTAATGAATGTAATTTTTGCTTCTGGTTTTGTAATTATGTACATCGTTGTTCCTTTTGAACTTTAGTGGGTTATGTACAACAAACTTCATGAGGGAATAAATATACTGTGAGGCAACAATGAGAATGCCCAATTTCTTAAACAGATGTCTACAAGATGATTGTGACTGAGCACTACATATTATTCTTACAACACGTTTTTGAGTAATGAAGACCCACTCTTAAATATAAGTTATCCCAGATATTTTTTCCACGTTACATTATGAATGGAGATGTGTAAAATATGTCAACTTACTGATTTGTCTCTCTCTGAGATTGCGATGATTTTAAGTGCAAATGTAGCTGAAGTAGGTTGCTTTAGGAGTTCCAAAATGTGCTTTTCCCAGTTTAAATTCTCATCGATATTGACAACTAAGAATTTTGAAGTTTCCACCCAACTTGTTATTTCCTCGCCATGTGTTACACTTATTTTTTGTGTAGTACCCTTAGATGTGCAGAACTGAACATGTTGTGTCTTTTTAAAATTGAGGGTGAGACCATTCACAGAAACTCAGTCAATGATACTTTTAAGAACTATGTTTACCATTTTTTCTGTTTCTGTGTACATGCTTAAAGTGATTACAATACTAGTGACGTCTGAAAAAAGAACTTATTTTGCTTTTTGTATATTGGACCGATGATCTTTTACATGTATGAGTAACAACAGTGGACCTAAGATTGAGCCTTGGGAAACCCCATAGGTGATTTCTCCCCTATCAGAATTATGTTCCTCTACCATATTGGTTGATTTAGTAAGTACAGCTTTCTGCATTCTTGTGGTTAGATATGACATTACCCATTGGTTGGTTATACCATCAATCCCATAAAACACCAGTTTATCTAGGATAATACTGTGATTCACACAGTCAAATGCCTGATATAGGTCGCAGAAAACACCAACCGGCGCCATTCAATTATTTAATGCTCACAAAATCTGGTGAGTGAACATGTAAATTGTATTCTGAGTACAGCGACTCTATTGAAACCGAACCACGCTTTCAGATGTTCTGTGTCCTTCAACACACGTACAGCAAACATAGAGTTCCCAAGATTTGCCTTGATTTGTTACTTTTACACCGAAATACGCGAGGTACACTTACCACACGAACGATGTTGTATGTCCTTTTTAAATTTAACTCCATTAACTCACCAGAAACGGAACAAATAAATCTACAGACTTTTTAGAGCCTCTTGAGGCCATTTCGAACACTGTATGTTTGCTTTTTAGTGTATATCCGCCGACACAAACACTTTTGATTGCGAGGAAACGTCATACGAACGGTTCCGCCAACACTGACAGTTGAGATGTACAACACGTTTAGTGACGAAAGTGCTGCCATCTGCCGGTTTATGATACCAACGATTCGTTTTCATCATCAACCGACAGATAAAAGCGTGTCCTATGTATTTAAATCTGTCAAATACGTCTTATTTCTGCGATTTTTTAAAAGTATAACACATTTTGAACAACTGCAATTTGCCAAAGTTTGGACGAGATGGAAGAAAACTAAGGGCATTTAAGGATTCAGCGTACAAACATACATAGGAATCCATCAATAGAACATGATACAACCGAAAAAATGCAGCTTGTGTAATCCGCGAAGCATTCATTTTATGTGCAACTGATCGAGTGCTGATTGCACATGCTTCATCCACTCGAATAAGCGCTGTATCTTCCAAGTCGTGAGTCCGTGTAGTTTGTCGTCCTGTGGTACCAATTGCACTCTTTCACTTTATCGTTCGGACAGTCTTGGAAACATGGTGTGAGCCTGATGTCTTCTTCTCGGATATTTGGTCTTGTACAGTCTTTCCATTTCTCTGCTGCTTCAATTTGCTTGCCCTTACACGAAACACATGTCCCCAAGTTCCATTAGCGGGTGTAACTCCATTTGATCAGGGCTGATTGACGTTAGTACTTCAACCTGTAAGCAAAGAATGCGGCCTACTACAGTACCGACATTGCACGCCAGGACTACCCATGTCATTACATAGTACACCATCTGCATCGGATTAGTTACGTCATTACCCATCTCATTGGAAGTGTCTACCCTAAAATCTTAGCAACAACAATATCGGTGCACGTATTCCATGGTCAGAGGTATCGGGACGACTTTCGCTTGAAACTTCCGACTCGATCGTTTCGAGACCAGGGTCCCTTACTTCAGATTGATACATTTACCCTTCTCTATCACCGTAACACCCTGTATTATGGACGATGAAGAAAATTAACTTGCTCTAGACTTACGCGAAGCGCAGAAAAAAGTCAGCACCATGTTTTTGAGCCGAGAGAATGAGGGTGTGTTGAACGTATTAATTAACAGCCATTTCATCGACAACCAAAAGAAGTTCAAAGTATATTTCAGATCTACTCGTCGTCACTTTGCATCGCTTCCGAGCTTTGTGGAAGAGAACCTGAGGTCAGACACTTGCGACGAGGCCTAGTTATCAATATCACCTGCTGGAAAACTGGTCCTTACTCTGAGGTAATTAAATGAAATGAACTGATGTTATGGCATTATTGGCCGGGAGAACACATTTGGAAAAATTTTTGGAAATTTGTGGTAAGGACTATGGGACCAAACTGCTGAGGTCATCGGTCCCTAGGCTTACGCACTACTTATTCTAAATTTAACTAACTTACGCTAAGGACGACACACACCCCCATGTCCGAGAGAGGACTCGAACCTCCGACGGGAGGAGCTGTGCGAACCGTGACAAGGCGCCCTAAGACCACACGGCTACAAAGCGCGGCAAACCATTTGTAGTTGTTCTTTAGTTACGAAGATGAGTTGAAAAGATGAGGGCAACACAAATACCCAGTTCAAGAGAAAAGAAAATCTCCGACCCGATCGGTTATCGAACTAGGGGCTTTGCGATCCAGCGCGAAACCACTATACCACCAGGTGCAAGAGATAAATAGAATACAATGAAATAAAGTACAGAGTGATCTAGAAGTTCGTTAACATTTGAAAATGCACTAATTCAATGAATAATGGGGGCAGAGAGATAGAAACTGACAGACCAGCCTGAAATGACACATAATTTTACCGAAACCAAAAACGAGTGCAAAAGCTGGCCAACAGATGGCGCTTGACAGCAACGCGTCAGTAATGCCGCTTGAGAATCGTGTACAAAATGTGCTGTAGAGAGAGGCGTCAGATCATCCCTAGCCTGGTTGATGAACTCCTATAGGAAAGTACGATTTTTTGCAGGACAGCTCTCCACCACATTTTGCTACACGTGTGAAAGATCTCTTGTGGACCTCGTGCTGAGCCGCCAAAGTCTGTCATGCTTGGCCTCCCAGGTTCCCAGACGTCAGTCCATGTGATTAGTGGTTGTGGGGTTATCTGAACGCACAAGTCTGCCGCGATCGTCCAATCTCATTATGGACACAAACAGACAACACCGACAACAATTTCTCAGAATATCTCCTGATATGCTGTACAGTGCTGTTCACAACATTCTACTTCGACGACAGGTATTGTTTATGAATGACAGCCGACATATTGACCAGTTGATAGAATGAACACTGTGTTTGCTAAGAAAGCAATTGTTATGCTAATTATTGCTTTTGTATTATATGAAACGCCGTCAATTGGTCATTTTGTATACTGTTTTGGTTTCAATGAAATCCCATGCCATTTTAAGTGTGTGTGCCAATTTTTACCACTCTACCTACATTATTCCATGAGGTATTGAATTTTCAAATGTTAACGGACTTTTGGGTCATTCTGTACAGGAGATTTCGTATAGTTCTTATTAATAACGTCATACTATAATAACTAACTTACATATTGGTAATAATGCTGTATTTTGAATTTTAATAATTATAATGTATTAGAACAATGGTATATTAAAATGTATAACTGAAAATATTATCTGCATAAATGATAAATAACGTTAATAAAAACAATTAATGAAAAACAAACAAATGAAAGACGAAATATGTTATCTTATCTGTAAAAAACTGCCTACGATAGCGTTACAGGGTGTTTCAAAAAGGACTTTACAACTTTAAAAATTCATATTAATTTGTTGAAAGAAGATATACAGCTGGGTTTAGTGTTATTTTGTAGGGAAACACACAAAGATTTTTTACTTGAACTATAGATGTATGTGGCTTCCATTGGTTATCCTGCACACATCCCACATCCATCAGAAGTCAATTTCATCCGAAACTCGCCGTAGCATTGCAGATGTAATTTGTTCAGTAGCGGCGTAAATTCTTGCTCTAAGTCCAGATAGATAAGCCGGCACAGGAGGCACAAATACGATATCCTTGATGAATCGCCATACAAAAAATGGAGTCGTGTCAGATCTGGGGAACGTAGGGGCCATGTAATTGGGGCGCATCACGGCCAATCCATTGAAGTGGAAAGCGGTCACTGAGAAAATCCTGGACGTCAGCCAATTAGTGGGGTGGTGCACCAACTTGCGTGAACTAAACATTTAGTTCTTGGTCATCCTCATCGATATGTGGTATCAAAAACTGTTGTAACATGTCCAGGTACACTATCCCATTGATGGTTCTCTCACGGAAAAAAGGGGCCATACACTTTGCTCTTGCTCAATGCACAAAAAACGTTCAGTTTAGGGCTATCACGAACACATTGCAATGTTTGATGTGGATTTTCACTGCTCCAAATCCTACAGTTATGTGTGTTGACATTGCCACTTAAGTGAAAAGTCGACTCGTCAGAAAAGATGATTTTGTCCAAGAAATGTTAATCCTGATGTAATCGATTTAAGAAATTTTATCAGTGTCTTTTATTGCTTGTACGATCGTCAATCTATAGGGCTTCAAATGCAAACGGTTTCTCAACACATTCCAAACAGTCGTAGGTGGGATTTGCAGTTCGCGAGATGCACGCCGGCTCAATTTCGTAGGGCTGCTGACAAAACGTTGCCTCACTCGTTCAACGACGTCGTCAGACGTGCTTGGACGACCTGATGATTTCCCATGTCTTACCGAGCACCCTGTTTCTACAAAACATTTATGCCACTCATGAACTGTAGGCCTGCTAGGAGGATCTTTAGCGTATTGGTACGGGAATTACGCTGAACTGTTTCTTCCAGCCAAAACACATAGCACGCTCGGGTCCAGTGAAGGCAGCCACCTTAAACGCAACTTCCGCTAGTGCTCCTTACGGTGCGATTCGGCACTAGCGAACTATGCGAGACAAAACTTGATGTATTTCCCTACAAATTGACATTACAATCACCTCTGTAGACACTATTAATTAATTTATATGAATTTTCAATGTTGCAAAGTCCTTTTTGAAACACCCTGTATTTCATTTCAGATTCCCTGTTTCTCTTATTGACAACTTTCCCCTACTTTTGTCCATACCATGTCTTTCTTGAGTGTATATTTAAAGTTTGGATTGATCGAGTCCCATACATGTATATGTACAGACACGGCGTCAATTAACAGTTCATCTTCCTCGGCAATGAAATGCACTTGTAGGTTTTAGCACGTTTTGCAGTCATATTGCACGAAAACGTTACCTGAGTTGCAGCAATTGCTTCACTAGAACACAGAGTACAACGTATTAGACTCGTCCACAACCAGTGGGTCTGTCTCGCCTGAGGTAAAGCGCTGGCGCACTGCGCATTGCGTTCTGTCAGAAAACACCTTTACTATTATGTCACTGTCGAGGGACGATGTACTACGCCAGGCACATTTCGTGCTACGCGGCGCAAAATACCTGCACCTAGGAAATCCGACTTAATACATGATAAAATGCGAAATACCCTCTGCCATGCACTTCACAATGGTTTGTAGAGTATGGCTGTGCACGTTCGCCAGAATGTCTTCCATTCTTCTGGACTATTTCGCGCTTCTTATTACTTAGTGTTAGTGTTCATTGGTCAAACCATTGTCTTCAAAAAAATGTTCAAATGTGTGTGAAATCTTATGGGACCTAACTGCTAAGGTCATCAGTCCCTAAGCTTACACACTACTTAACCTAATTTATCCTAAGGACAAACACACACACCCATGCCCGAGGGAGGACTCGAACCTCCGCCGGGACCAGCCGCACAGTTCATGACTGGAGCGCCTTAGACCGCTTCTTTTTTTTATTTTAATTTCATTTTGTTCGCTTTTGTTCGTTGCATCTGCTAGGGGCGGACGTCGTAAGACATCCGTTTAAGTTCTTTGTTGATCGATTGACTCAGTTTTTTTTTATTACAGAGGGCAGCTAACCCTCTGACCGAACACGCTGAGCTACCGTGCCAGCATCCGCTCGGCTAATCCCGCGCGGCAAAACTTTGTCTTACACGAACCTGTCACATTAATGTTACCAAAGCATGTGTTCGAGGCAAACGTGCATCAACCTCTCACAGACAGCAGGTGGCAGCACGAGCAGTGGAGGATGTATAAAACATTTCGGGGGATTTAAAAAACAGTGCAAACTTTTATGTAAGGCGGAAACGGAGAGATTTATCTGACGTCCAAAAGGACATGAGCGTTGACTTCCAGGTCAAGGGTAAAAGCATTTCCAAAATGACTAAATCTGTAAACTGCTCACATGCCGCCGTGGTTAAAGTATACAGTACATGGCAAAGTGGCGCTATCCAGAACCAGCGGCGAGCCTGCTGCGGTGCACCACGGCCCATAGATGACAAAAGTGAACAATGGCTGCGGAGATGTGTTCGGACGAAAAGACATGCAACTGTTGATCAACTGGTCGCGCTGATGAACTAAGGGGTACCAAAATCTCTCCTCAACAAACGTTGCTGCGTGTTGGCCTGTGCAGCAAGCGCCTGGTTCAAAAGATTTTGATAGAGAAGAAACAATGTATTTACCTTAATAGTGTTCAAAATGGTTCAAATGGCTCTGAGCACTATGGGACTTAACATCTGAGGTCATCAGTCCCCTAGAACTTAGAACTGCTTAAACCTAACTAACCTAAGGACATCACATACATCCATGCCCGAGGCAGGATTCGAACCTGCGACCGTAGCGGTCTCGTGGTTCCAGACTGAAGCACCTATAACCGCTCGGCCACACCGGCCGGCGCGCCTGGTTCATCCATCCATGCTGACTGCTGTTCAGCAGCGACGAAGGCTGGAATTTGCACGCCA
The DNA here is from genome assembly GCF_021461395.2 of Schistocerca americana. Lineage (NCBI taxonomy): Eukaryota > Metazoa > Arthropoda > Insecta > Orthoptera > Acrididae > Schistocerca > Schistocerca americana. The sequence continues at coordinate 317,429,325 of NC_060121.1, read as the reverse complement.
ATACCGCAGCTTAACTTTCACTGATTGATGACAGGTGGCCTTTCCAGATAAATCACGTTTTTTGCTCCATCGCACAGATGGTGTGTAAGGCGTGAAACATCTGGAAGCAAACAGTTGGTCTCCAACAGTTGGACCAGAGGACTCAGCACATTCCACGTAAATACAGGCTACACCATTACGGATCCACCACCAGCTTGCACAGGGCATTGTTGACAACTTGGGTCCATGGCTTCGTGGGGTCTGCGCCACAGTCGAACCCCACCATCATCTCTTACCAACTGAAATGGGGACTCATCTGACCAGATTGGTTCAAATGGCTCTGAGCACTATGGGACTTAACTTCTGAGGTCATCAGTCCCCTAGAACTTAAAACTACTTAAACCTAACTAACCTAAGGACATCGCACACATCCATGCCCGAGGCAGGATTCGAACCTGCGACCGTAGCGGTCGCGCGGGTCCAGACTGTAGCGCCTAGAACCGCTCGGCCACCCCGGCCGGCATCTGACCAGACTTTGGGTTTTCAGTCGTTTACAGTCCAACCAATACGTCCGCAGCTCGCAGTCTAGTGGCTAGCGTTGCTGTCTCTGGATCACAGGATCCCGAGTTCGATTCCCGGCCGGGTCGGGTATTTTCTCCGCCCGGGGAGTGGATGTTTGTGTTGTCCTCATCATCATTGGGGCCGTGGCGAGACTGTAAATGGAAACATTGGGAACTTCTACGGCCGCTGATGACCACGATGTTGAACGCCCCACAAACCAACATCATCGAGGTCTAACCGATATAGTCACGAGCCCAGGAGAGACGCTGCAGGCGATGTCGTGTTGTTAGCAAAGGCACTCTCGTCTATCGTCTGTTGCTATAGCCCATTAACGCCAAGTTTCGCCGCACTATCCTAAAGGTACGGTCGTGGTACGTCCCACGTTGATTTTTGCGTTTATTTCACGCAGTGTTGCTTGACTCTTAGCACTGACATTTTCTCACGAAATTTCTCCTCTGAGCGAGAAAATATTTTGTTGATGCCGAGCTACGGAGGTAGAAACGATCATCATAATAAAATAAGGGAAATCAGAGCTCGCACGGAACGATATAGGTGTGTTATTTTTTTCCGCGCGCTATTCGAGATTGGAATAATAGAGAATTATTGTGAAGGTGGTTGGTTCGACGAAACCTCTGTCAGGTATTTAAGTGTGATTTTCAGAGTATTCATGCACATGTAGATGTAGTAAATGACCGAGAGGTAAATATCAAATCAATTTCATTGCATGATACTATGCTGTTTTTATACAATGAAGACTTTCACAACCGCATGTAATAGTTGCTGATGCATCTTCCAGGCTGTGTGGCCGTGGTCGAAGAAACTTTTCGGTTTCTGAGGTTTCGTCTACGCACCTCCGGAAAAAAGGCCAGAACCGAAAAGTTTCTTCGACCATTGCCACACAGCCCTGAAGATGCATCAGCAACTACGCGTTTTTCGCTTGTATTTTTGTCTTTAGTTTCAGAATAGTAGTTCCAGATGAGTTCTGCTGCTTTACCTATAAATTAGTACATTGACAGCAGCTAATTCTTCATTGCTAAAAGGCATTGCACACCTGAAAAAATATTTACAAATTAATAACGCTACGACAGTAAATATTTCACGAGCGGCGTACATTAAATGAACTTAGGTATACGTCGCAATACGTCTGACCGATGCAGACTTTGATCCACTGGAATTCATTCAAATCTTCAGAAGGGCACTGAACAATTATTTCCTATATAGGTGAATCTATAATTGAGAGTGTGCAGCTAGTGGTCGCTGCAGCGTGTAGACGGCAGGTTCTATTCCCGGCGACGTTGGAGATTTTGTTCGCTCGGAGCTAAGTGTTTATGTTGCCCTAATCATTTCATCTCAGTTTCAGCGAAGCGCAAGTCGCCGAAGTTGTGTCAAATAGAAAGGGCGGCACTAGGCGGCCGAACAGCCCCAGACGGGGTCTTCAGATGGTTCAAATGGCTCTGAGCACTATGAAACTTAACATCTGAGGTCATCAGTCCCCTAGAACTTAGAACTACTTAAACCTAACCAACCTAAGCACACATCCATGCCCGAGGCAGGATTCGAATCTGCGACCGTAGCGGTCGTGCGGTTTCAGACTGCCGCGCCTAGAACCGCTCGGCCACATCTGTCCCATTTATTGGCTTCTGTTGCCGAGCAACATCTGTCCACCCGCAGTTTGTAGAAGCGAGGCCTTTCTTAGGTAATACCGTGAACTACTGGAAGACGTGCCAGTATCCGTTCAAGAAATCCACCTTTACGGCAAGCAGAAGACATACATGTCAGTAATCTCGAGGTTCGAATCCTGCCTCGGGCATGGATGTGTATGATGTCCTTAGGTTTGTTAGGTTTAAGTAGTTCTATGTTCTAGGGGACTGAGGACCTTAAGTCCCATTGTACTCAGAGCCATTTGAACAAGTTGACATCACACACATCCATGCCCGAGGCAGGATTCGAACCTGCGACTGTAGCGGTTGCGCGGTTCCAGACTGAAGCGCCTAGAACCACTCGGCCACACTGGCCGGCGCTTATTTATCGTTCAGATGGAATGTACACACTTCAGTTTTACTTGTATTGGGTTTAAACTGCTGGCCCTTACCATCCCTAACTGTAAGTGTTAACCGCTGTTTCAGAGTTAATCACTATAGCTACTACGAGATTTATTCTGACTCCTTATCTACTAGAAAACCACAGTTTTAATTAATTTCTCTGCAACAGGCAGGCTTTCATTAGTTACATACCGTCTTATTAAAAAGTGAGAGGCTCAAGTCACCCATACACATTAGAACCGGCGCCAACTGAGAGGCTAACGAACGGGCAACGCTGGGAGGCGGCAGTGCAACCGCCGGCAGCTTGCACAGTAGCCGGAGGGGGAGCGCGGACGGCCAGCTGACCGCAGCTGCGGCCGCAAGGCGCTGTGTGTGACCCTCGCGCTGACCAGGCCGGACGTCCGCATTAGGCGCCAGAAACCTCCCCCGCCCCCTCCCCCTCCCTGCCCGGCACAGCTCGCACTGCACCTCTCACCAGTTTGCGTCTCCGACGTCCGACAAGTGACTTTCCATTAGTCAACCACCGGGAGGCCAGTACGAAATTGCGTAAGCGCCAGCGCACCAGTCTTCTGGCGTAAGAGCCCACTTCAGTTATTAAGCTCAATATGCCTTACTACAGGGCCTTCCTCAAATTCTTAATATTTCGGAATACATAGTCACGAAGTGATCATGCCGCAAATAACTTATCAAAAATTCGCTGTGTCGACTAAATGACCGCGTGATTTTTCGGCGTGATATATCTGCAGTGATATAAATTGAACTCACTTCATAACGAATTGTTTTATTTGTTACTAGCGGAGAACCCCGATATTACCCAAACACTTATTTACAGCTGTGCATCCTCGTCCATGCCATGCGAAGTCTGGCCTTTGCTTAATGTTTATGGCGTCTTATCTCCTAAGCTACGTATAGTTCAATGATACAATTATTTAGCTGCGTTCAGTGTCATACGTGGGTACTGCCTATAAAATGTGTTGCGAATGGAGTCAGTAGCAACGAAGTAATAAATTTAAACGTGAAGCAAGAGGCGATGATTTTTCATGCGTCTGAGCGTTTATGACACCATATCTCCTGACCTAGGCTATGTGTCGTAAAACGATGTGATTTTGCACTTACATTCAGTGGTACAGTCTGTAAAATGTGCCGCAAATACAGTTACTAGGAAGGAAGTAATGAATTATAATGTCATGCAACAAGCGGTACTTTTACTGCATGAGCAGTGGAAAAGCGTAAGCGACAAACATTTTTTCTTTCATCACTTTGCAGAGGTTTTCCCTAAAAGTTGAAACGTCCCCTTAGAAAAATGAATGAATTACTGTGCTGATAAACCTCTATGTTATTTGATTTTCAAACAGCTGAGCAAAACTGAACGTACTCAGACATATCTCTCTTTACTTATTCTGATCATCAATAAACTGACACACAATATTTTTAGCGTAACGCAATCTGACTTTCAAAAATCCCTACAAAAGAATGGCCCTGATTAACAATAACCTATCCCTTTCATGAATCACTTACCTCACAAAAATCTTCGTTACTCGAACTACTGCAATACAGCGAGCACCACTACTGACAGCTGAATAAAAGATTCTAACTACTGAAGGCACTAACTACTGATAGACATAGTTAGCAAATGAAAGATTTTGATAGAGAACAAACAATGTATTTACCTTAATAGTGTTCAAAATGGTTCAAATGGTTCTGAGCACTATGGGACTTAACATCTGAGGTCATCAGTCCCCTAGAACTTAGAACTACTTAAAGCTAACTAACCTAAGGACATCACACACACCCATGCCAGAGGCAGGATTCGAACCTGCGACCGTAGCAGTCACGCGGTTATATATATATATAAAATGACTTTTGAACACTATTAAGCCGGCCGCGGTGGTCGTGCGGTTCTAGGCGTTTCAGTCCGGAACCGCGTGACTGCTATATATATAAGTTCATGATATCCAGTATTACAAATTTACTCTTTCTGGCGGACACACGTCCAGACCGTCCGCTCTTAAAATTCTGCGATCTGTCTCCCCACATCCACCACTGCTGGCGGCTCACCTCCAACTGCGCAACGCTACGCGCTGTTCACATCCAACTGCCCAACACTACAATAGCGAATATTCCAACAATGCCAACCAGTCACAGACTGCACACAACACAGCCAGTGATTTTCATACAGAGCGCTACGTGGAGTTACCAACATAAAAACCTAAACAGCCTACTTACAAAGTTAGAAATTATATGTAAAGTTTTTTCGCAAGTCGTTAAGCCCTCTCATTCTCAAATACTGGATAAATGGAGTCAAGGAATTCACACGTCGCGGGCTACGCTTCACTTTCACCTCCACCCCTCTGAAAGGTAGGTGGTTCTTACTCCTAGAGCGATTGTCGCCTGGCAACAAGGTGTATGTGTACCAAGTTTGGTTGAAATCAATCCAGTGGTTTAGGAGGAGATGTGGAACATGCATTCACACACACATACACACATCCCTTTTTATAAATATGTGTGGATTACATTCGTAGGATACTGACATGTATCTTGATTCTACAATATAAAGACATATCTAATTACATCGGTGCAACGCGCCATTTAATACAGGACGTTGATGTGAAAGAGTTACGCAGAACTTGGTATTGGAACTCGCCTCGCTACAGAAGATACACCTTTCCAGGTGAAAACCTATGTCTGATAAACGGAGCAGGGTAGGAAACAGCTCGAAAACGCACTACAGGACACTTTGGGAAAATAAATCTGCCTTGGTCAGCTCGTAAATACGACGGGAGGCATAAGATCGTAAATCTTTCGACGTATTAAAGTAGGCTGGCAAGCGTTTGGAATATTCCAACTACCGTCAGGTCAAACAAGGTTGTATAATTGTTCATCCGTGCTGGTCAGTATATCTCCGCCTTCTGTCAGGCTGTGAAACATGCAAACTTGGTGAATATGGAAGACGGAGCCTTAGAACTGCATAGCCAGGCATGGGAATGTCTATATTGCCATTTACAAGGAAAGACAAAACAAAGAAGGGCAGAAAATGTTAGATCACTTGCCAACATCAAGGACATCCTGCAGAGGACAGCCACTTTGAAATGACAATGATCCTGTCATGGCCGCGCGGAGTGGCCGCGCGGTTAGAGACGCCATGTTACTGACTGCGCGGATCCCTCCCGCTGGAGGATCGATTCCTCCCTCGGGCATGGGTGTGTGTGTCGTTCTTAGCATAAGTTAGTTTAAGTAGTGTGTACGTCTAGGGACAGATGACCTCAGCAGTTTGGTCCCTTAGGAATTCACACACATTTGAACATTTGATTCGGACCGGTCATGTTACCAGACGAAATGATGTCCTATGGACAAAGGTGGTTCTAGAATGGAGTCCAAGAGACGGAGATTGACCTCGAGGGAGACTGCCAGACAGATGGGACAACACCTGAGCTGCAGAAGATCGCACAAGACAACTCACTGACAATTGGTCAAAACCGTTTCTCAAGGAAGTTGTAGTTGCAGACGTACCTGAGTTCAGTCCAAGTCAACGCCATGTAATTTGATAGAAATGATTGTTGTTGATGACGATGATGATGATGATGACGCTGATGATGATGATGAAGATAGTGAACCGGCCGCGGTGGTCTAGCGGTTCTGGCGCTGCAGTCCGGAACCGCGGGACTGCTACGGTCGCAGGTTCGAATCCTCCCTCGCGCGTGGGTGTGTGTGATGTCCTTAGGTTAGTTAGGTTTAAGTAGTTCTAAGTTCTAGGGGACTTATGACCTAAGATGTTGAGTCCCATAGTGCTCAGAGCCATTTGCACCATTTGATGAAGATAGTGAATGAGGTCAGAGCGGGGCAGGAAACGTCATCAAACAAAATTATGTAAATAACTGAAGATCTGAAATGCACTACTATAGAACTACGGGCACAAGACGGCAGCCATTCAGTTACAAGTGCACGGAAGTTTGGCTGATAAGCTAACGTATTTGTGTGTGTCTAGCAGCATGGTTTCCTCCGACTAAGCTGTTGTTCTGTTATGATGTGGCGGTTGTCCCCAACTGTGCTTGTCACCGTGTGATGTACCGCGCCGAAGTGGCCATCAGAAAGTGACAACGAGCAAGCTGTGACTCACATTGCCTATGGAGCAGTGGGATGCAGGGCTGTGAGCGTGACAAGGCTATCAGCAGTCAGCAACTTTAGGGCTGTGGGCCATCGACCGTCAAAGAGGCAGATACACGAGGGCGAAGAACAGTGACGACTCTGGACTCTGATGAAGACGTAATCTAGCGTTTTGGAACAATGCCTTCAATTAGCATCAGAGCAACAGATGACGATGCCAATGTCACCCATCGCCTTGTTTGAAATGTCGCAAGAGAAATCGGTTTGCATTATTACCATGCACAAAGGATACGAGCTAGGGCTGGGCAAATGACACTTGTGTTCGAACTGAGCTTGCTTGAGCAATGACGTGTTGACTCGAGAGGCGCGAGTGCAATAGATACGCAAGAAATTAGAACAAGATGAACATGTAGCCCCACTTAAAATTTGACAATTTCATGAAACAATAGAGGTAATAGCGTTAAATCTTACCACTGCCCAAACTCCTATTGTGTTTGAACAAACTTACAACGAGTTCTCATATAATACCGATGGTTTTTATTTTTTTTTTTTTTTAAATCTTCAGTCATCTGACTGATTTGATGCGGACCACCACGAATTCCTCTCCTGTGCCAGCCTATGTATCTCAGAGTAGCACTTGCAACCTACGTCCTCAATTATTTGCTGGATGTATTCCAATCACTGTCTTCCTCTACAGTTTTTGCCCTCTACAACACCCTCTAGTACCCTGGAAGTCCCGCAACAAATTCCGCATTCTTTCAATTGAAATTGGCTAAGAAAATAATGTGTTGCATTACTTACTGAACGCCCCTCAAATAATTACTTTTGTCTTACTTGTTACTCCTCATATTATATTGGATGATTTTATGTACTATTTAATTCTACATAAATCGATACTAAAAAAAGTTAACACATCCATTTGTGTTAAGGCATCAGCGCGAACTCGCCACTTGTTCTTGTGTCAGTTCACACGCAGATAGTTCAAATCCTCTCGCAGGCAGGCGTAAAGTCATTTCGTAAAACGTACAACAATGTCTTTTAACTAAGACCTTAAGCTATGAAATAGTATAAGAGTGTTGCATGTACCACTTACAATTTTCTAGAAACCGCCTATGATAGACAAGATAATTTCCTAAAATGCAGGCTTTTCGGTCATGCCTGCTTTGAAGTGAGACGCAGCCACGTGAAAAAGAAACATACTTACAAACAGTAGCAACAATGGTGTTGTAATATTTGCTAACATGGAACCGACAGAGCAAACCAACATAATGATATTCATGGTTGACACATTCACTATGGCATGGGATCTATTTCTGTTTACCATAGTGATATAAAGCTGTCCGATATAATGTCAAAAGTTTATTAAAGCTCACCGTCAACAATGACTAATGCAATGCAGTGCACGTAAACACGCCATTGCTGCTCAACTACTGGAACTACTTGTAAAAAAATACCCGTATACACATTTGAGCTTTTAATGTTGTAATATCCAGATACATCAAATTGTGGGAAAGGCAGACACTGGATTGCGTTCATTAGAAAAATCCTTAAAAATATAAGTCATTGACGCAGAGGACGTTAGCATACCAAGCTGGATTACGAAATTACGAAGCTGCGTGACTGGTCATGTGATTTCTTTGGTCAGTGCATATCATAAAAGTATACAAGTGAAAAGCCAATCATTTGAAAAGAATTGCCATTGGTGCTACGCAAGTTTTGCTGATGTACGCCGAAAGACACGATACTTTCAATGACAGAGTTTAAGTATCCAATACAACGGAAATGTATGTCTCCTCGCAGAAAAATGCGGCTGCTCAAAGTTCGCGGCCACGCACACAGTGAAGACCTACAGGCGGTAAATCTGCTTAAATAACGGCGGCAGCAATTCGGGCAACGCTACGGCACCAGGTGTGATTGAAAAATGTAGCTCTTCTCGCGCTAAAAACATTTCTTCTTTATCTAAACCAAACCGACATGTTTTCTGTGCATTTTTGTGCAAACGGTATCGAAATAACAACAACATTTGTCATTAACTAATGATATTCCTCTTCGTGTGAGTAATCTCAAAGTGCGCGTTTGCATTATCGATCTATATATCTGAACATTCACGTATCGTACTGAGCTCTGCTGAGAACGCCTCATAAGCCGAAGAGGTAGTGTCGCTGTGTTCGGTGCAGAAGGACCTAGGTCCGAATCCCCGTACATCCTCGGACTTTTCCGAGATAGGGAGGTCGGGAACGGGGATCGGTCAAACTCATGAGGGCTGATTACATGGTCCACCATCATAGATCGCCCCTCCTACTGCCTTGCAGGCAACAGTGGGCCAGTCAGAACAGACCTAAGGCCTAATCTGTGAGCTTGTTACTTTTTAACCTGTTCTGGATAACTATTTACTTAACGTTTTCATATTTCGTTCATGATGTTAACCTTTCACAGACAATATCGTACCTCGTATGTTCTTCGGTACTGTGTCGTACTGTCACACGCCGCAGAGCAAGAGAAAGAAAAAGTAAAAGAAAAAGATTAGGGTTTGGTGTTCCCTTCCATCTCTTTGTCGTTAAAAACAGATTTTGTATTCTGCTGTAGTTATAATGGAATTTGCGAGAAGCATTTGCCCAAGGTTCGGCCGCTGGGCAACCGCGCTAATTGCATTAGCTGCCAGAATAAACAGCACTGGAGAAAGGTCTGGCTAGTGGTTTTCTTCAATTTCAGTGGTTTGCAACGTAGCACGACTCCGATGAAAGTATATAAGCACCGACATGTAGACAAGGAATTAGTGTGGCATTCGTCTCTTTCCGACGAGCGTGCGGTAACTGCGGGAACGTGAACTATGGTGACGTTACTACCAAATGCATACAAATAGGACGAACGTGCTGTTATCCTTTTCTTGGCTGCCGAACGACATAAACTGGAAGACGTCCATCGTAAAATGAAGGCCGTGTGTGGGGGAATCATGTCTGTCGAAAACCATTATTGTGGAATGGTTAGATAAAGGATACTGCTACTTCATGATAACGCACGTCTACTAGGAGCTCCAGCGCTTTAGTCCTAATCTCTCCCTATGGGGTTATTGCGCCTTCAGTCCCTTAAAAAGGGCCTTGAAGGGTCGACAATTCCTGTTGGACGAGGATGTGCAGCAGGCAGTAATAGACCTCTTCACGCAGCAAGACACGGTGTTTTTCCAAACGGTTATCTTCAACCAGGTGCATCGGTGGATTGATTGCTTCAATGCTCACGACGATTTTACCTGACCGGCACACCGATTCTGGACTGTACGGCCTTTTTGATCGCACCTTATACGTTTAGTAGTGACACACTTTGTGCCCCATACTCTCACAGAAGAGCTTAGTTCACTCCATCAGTCAAGTACTTTACGTTTTCTCTGTGTGTACGTTATCATCTCACTGAACACCTGTTCTGTAAATCTCAAAGCTATCACAAGGACGCTCTGGGTATTTTTAGCTGTACACATGCATTTCATCAACAGCTGCCGAATTTTTCACAAAATACAGTTGGGCTATAGAGATAATCTTTTCTACTTTGTTTGCATAATATCTTCGTTTGTGACAGCAGTTTAACTAGCCTGTGGATGTAGGTTTCAGTTGTGCAAACCTACTGTTTGATTGCAGAAAAGCTGGTAACAACTAGCTATATTACACAAATGGTTTGTCACTTATAACCTATTAGTAAAAAGAAAATACTCATTGTAGGTCTCTTGAACAACGCCTGTCCCAGTACTCGCATTTGCTCAGAAACCCTTTATACTGTTTTCATACTTCAGGAATATCACTTCCTTCGTTCTCACACTATTATTTCATCGTCCTTGACTGCCATTATACTGCCTCACCGTAAGTACAGCTGTCAAAAACTGCAATTTCCATCACTATAAGATGACCCTGACATTCTTAACCCCGTCATCAAATCTTAGCCTTCTGTGCCATTCAACATATTTTCTCTCTTTCTGCATGACCAGAATATCTCTTCTGCTTCCAGTTCCAATAATACAACTCTGGATTCTCAATGATTGGTACACACCCTACCACTATTTTTCCTTCTCCTTATCTGAACATTTCTCCTAACTCGTATGGGTGGGAATGCTCCACGGAGTCAGTAACAATATAATTGTGTCTTTCTCAGATCTTGTGAACATTGCTGAAATATGTTTCATAAGAGTATAAAACAGAGTGAAGGGGGTGCAGTGATAAGACAACTGATTCGTATGTGGGAGGAAAGCGGCTCAAATTCCGTCCACCCATCCTGATTTAGGTGATTCCTCTAAATAGCTTTTAGCAAATGCCAGGGTGTTTCCTGTAAACGGACACGTCGGATGTCCATCGCCATCCTTTACCAATCCGAGTTTGTTTTCCGTCTCCGGTAAATATGTAGTAGAAGAGAACCTAAATCGCAATATTCCTTTCATCTACGGTTTGGAATCGTTACTTGTCAGCCAACGTCTATATACAAAAATGCTCTATTAGGATCGTTACTGTTCTTTACAGATCGCAGACGTATCAGGGATGTTCAGTTAACTTAAATGGCAATCTTCAGAAGAAAGATGACCTTAAGGATAAATATAACTGACAATTAGGCCTACTCTAGGTAGAATATCTTTGTTGCCTCCAACTACACCTCGCCAAGTAATCACGAAAATAAGACAAACATATTTAGAGCATATAAGATACAACGTAGTAACTTCATTTGGCATTGGGTAACAGTGAGCGGTATGTTTTCCAAGCAATATTTCGACACGGGGTTGTCGAAGTCAAATGGTTTTTTGGGTGCCTGAAACACTACCTAGCACTGCTGGAATTTGTGCAGGAGCCGCAGACCTGTTCCTGGCTATATATTGATTTGCCCATCACACTTCTTCGAGACGTCAACTTCGAAGTTGTTCAGCTGTTACTGTAGTTTCGACTGGTTATGACATTTAACATTGTGCCATTTCCATCGCACAGGTAACAGTGGCGGCATTTTAACCTGCATCAAGCGGACGAGGACACGAGTTTGAGAGGATGAGGATTCAAATCCCCATCTGGTCATCCAGACTTTCTTTTTTTGTTACTCTCCTAAATGACTTACGGCGAACTGCGGAGATGGTTCCTATGAGCAAAGAATGGTCGATTTCCTTTTTCACCCCTGTTAAATTCGATATTTTGCTCTGTCTGTAACGACATAACTGTCGCTGGGGTACTGAACCCTAAATCGACAAACTGCCCCTACCCGATCGTAATTACGAGGAGAACATGACAAGTGCCAGAACCCAGTTTCCCAGAAACTTCGCTTAGTGGAAGAGTAATATAAGCGAACACATCTCTCAGTTTATCCGTAGATGCCCGACCGTTTCTTAGAAAACGACCGTCGAAATTTTCAACGTAATTAAGAGGTCTTTTAGCGTACGATAAATGCAGCCTGGCTGGCCACAGTGGCTAGCATAGAGTTTTCTCACTTTTTTTTCAGTCCCGTGTTCGAAACCTGATTACAGTTTTTATTTATTTTATTTTTCATTTATCTACTTATGTCGTTTTAGGTTACCACACGAATGCTTTTTATTAAGTTAGAGAATACACGGGCGCTATATTAACTGTAAAACTACAATTGGGTTTCACAATAAGTGTCATACATTTATTACATAATATATGTGTTTATGGTATTCTCTGGGTTTACAAGCTTTTTAAATTCTCGTGTTCTTATACAGGGTGAAAAGTATTTAAACCGACAAACTCGGGGAGGTTGTAGGAGACATCAAAACAAATATATTTCCCTAATGTCATACGGTCGCAGGTTCGAATCCTGCCTCGGGCATGGATGTGTGTGATGTCCTTAGGTTAGTTAGGTTTAATTAGTTCTAAGTTCTAGGCGACTGATGACCTCAGAAGTTAAGTCGCATAGTGCTCAGAGCCATTTGAACCCTAATGTCATTTTTTCCTATGAGGATTATTTAAACCGGTGGAGGCCGTATTACGCTCTTAAGTTGTAGGCAACTGCTGTCCACCAGTGTAGTAGTGTATTGTCTCTGTTTACTAATGGAGTGATACACCTGGAGTGAGTACACTGATACGGTTGTTGCGTACTGCGTAGTGCACCACAACGGACGAGCTGCACAGCGGGTTTATCAACAACAATATCCTAATCGCCGTATCCGGTATCATACGACTTTTGCTGCTGTGTACCAACGTCTGCGTGAGACCGGGTCATTTAGCAGATTACCTGGACAGGGACGCCGTCGCACGGTAAGAACGCTGCAATTTGAGGAAGCTGTCTTGCAGCATGTGGAGCGGGATCCTTCAATCGGCACTCGTGCAACTGCACGTAACATGGGGACGAATCAGACGAATGTAAGAATAGTCCTTCGATAACAATTGTTACATCCATTTCACTTACAGCATGTCCACAACTTGGAACCAGTTGATTATCCACCCAGAGCACAGTTTTCGCAGTGGTACCTGGAACAGTGTGAAATGCTTCCTACATTTCCATCCTCTGTGTTGTTTACTGATGAAGCAACGTTCGAGCGTGATGGAGTATTCAACGTGCACAATTCGCATGTTTGGAGTGAGGATAACCCACATGCCACAGTTACTAGCGCTAATCAAGTGCGGTCCTTCGTTTACGTGTGGGTCAGTGTTGTTGGGGACTGTTTAATTGGGCACTATCTGCTACCTAGACCATTAAACGGCAGGCACTATTACAATTTTCTAGCCAGACCATTGCGTGAATTGCTAGAAGACATCCCGCTCCATACAAGACAACGCATGTGGTTCCAAAATGATGGGGCACCGGCACATTCAGTCGTCGTGTGCATCGATTCCTGGACCGAAGGTTCCCAGAAACGTGGACTGGCAGAGGTGGTTCTGTACCATGGCCTGCTCGATCCCCAGATATGTCCCCTCTGGACGTTTTTATGTGGGGACAGATGCGCAACATTGTTTACGCATCTCCTGTTGCATCAGAAGAGGATCTGATTGCCCGGACAGTAGCAGCAGCAGGAACAATACAGGATACTCCTGGGGTTTTTGCCCGTGTCAGACAGAACATGATCCGATGGTGTAACCTTTGTTTACGTGTCAGTGGAGGTATTTTCGAAAATCTACTGTAATTGAAATTGGGTTGTGTTAATGTGCTGCCTCTTGGTCATAAAAAATGGAACAGTGTTTGTTGGTTTAATTAATTTGCCGCCAGAGAAATCTTCCTCTGCCGGGGTAAATACTCCTCTTAGGAAAAAATGACATTAGGGAAAAATATTTGTTTTGATGTCCCCTACAACCTCCCAGAGTTTGTCGGTTTAAATACTTTTCACTCTGCATTTCATTCTTATATCAGTTCTCAATTCTTATAGTTTATTTTCATATTTATTCTTCAGGAAGATTTGGCCCATTCCCTTGGTGATACTGATCGTAGAAACATTCGAAATATACACTATGTGATCAAAAGTATCCTGACATCCCCCAAAACATAGTTTCTCATTTTAAGTACATTGTGCTGCCACCTACTGCCAGGTGCTCCATATCAGCGACCTCAGTAGTCATTAGACATCGTGAGAGAGCAGAATGGGGCGCTCCGCGGAACTCACGGACTTCGAACGTGGTCAGGTGGCTGGGTGTCAGTTGTGGCATCCGTCTGTACGTCAGATTTCCTTACTCCTGAACATCAGTAGTTCCACTGTTTCCGATGTGATAGTGAAGTGGAAACGTGAAGGGACACGTACAGCACAAAAGTGTACAGTCCGATCTCGTCTTACAGAGACTGCCGACAGTAGAGGAGAGTAATAATGTGTAATACGCAGACATGTATCCAGCCCATCACACAGGAATTCTAAACTGCATCAGGATCCACTGCAAGTATTATGTCAGTTAGGCGGAAGGTGAGAAAACTTGGATTTCATGGTCGAGCGGCTGCTGATAAGCCACACATCACCCCGGTAAATGCCAAACGACGCCTCGCTTGGTGTAAGGAGCATAAAAATTGGACGATTGAACAGTGGGAAAACGTTGTGTGGAGTGACGAATCACGATACACAATGTGGTGATCCGATGGCAGGGCGTGTGTAAGGCGAATGCCCGGTGAACGTCATCTGCCAGCGTGTGTGGTGCCAACAGTAAAATTCGAAGGCGGTGCTGTTATGGTGTGGTCCTGTTTTTCATGGAGGAGGCTTGCACCCCTTGTTTTTGTCCGGGACACTATCACAGCACAGGGCTACATTGATGTTTTAAGTACCCTCTTGCTTCCCACTGTTGGAGAGCAATTCGGGGATGGCGATTGCACCTTTCAACACGATCGAGCAGCTGTTGATAATGCACGGCCTGTGTCGGAGTGGTTACACGACAATAACATCCCTGTAATGGACTGGCCTGCACAGAATCCTGAATCCTATATAACACTTTTTTGATGTTTTGGAAGGTCGACTTCGTGCCAGGCCCCACCGACCAATATCAGTACCTCTCCTCAGTGCAGCACTCCGTGAAGAATGGTCTGCCATTCCCCAAGAAACCTTCCAGCACCTGATTCGACGTATGCCTGCGAGAGTGGACGCTATCATCAAGCCTAAGGGTGGGCCAAGACCATATTGAATTCCAGCATTACCGATGGAAGGCGCCACGAACTTGTAAGTCATTTTCAGCCAGGTGTCCGGATGCTTTTGATCACATACTGTAGATAACCGAACACCAAGAGGATCACACGAAAGCAGGTTTCCCACAACGACATTTTTGCGTGTGAACCTTACTCGGGAAGGCAACGTCGTTAACATTACTGAAGACTTGACCTGTCGACAATACTTTACAGGCAAACCACACATAAAGGATCCATTTTCCGAAAACTGGTGCTTGCAACTGATTATGAATCAAGATACTCTACAGGAATATCACCGAAAAAATTTCAAACAATTTTTCCATTCGTTTATTTTGTTTAATTATTTTAACTCATTCTCCAGATATAAAATTAATAGATGAATTAGGGCAACATTATTTCAATATCCATTCTAAAACATCCGTGTAGTAATATTCTTGGGTAGAAAATAAAAAATAAATACATATAATAATAATTGGTTTTGGAAAAAGGGGCGCAAAACTGTGAAGCTGCGACACTAGCCACTGTGTCACCTCTTTGTTAAACTGAACACTCGCTAAAAGGCACATAAAATACATCGAAAAGTTTGACATCCGTTTTCTCAGGCACGAGCGAATATCTACGGACAAGCCGACACATGTGTTCTCTTATTTTGACCCCTTTTCACTGAGCGCAGTTTCTGGAAAATCGCCTTATGACACTTGCATTTTCTCCTCGTGAGACTGACCTGAGAGGCACAATGATAAGACAGTGACTCGTATTCGATAGGACGGTGTTTCAAATCTCTGGCGGGACGTGCAGTTTCAGATTTTTCATGAGTTTACTGAATCGCTCAGAGTGAATGCCGGGATTGTTCTTTTGAAAGGTCACGGACAATTTCGTTTACCATCTTTCCTCAAACCGGCGCTAGTGTTCCAATGACCTTGTCGTCGATGGGACGTAAAACTCCAATCTTCCTTTCTTTTATTGTGCTCCGCAACTAATAATTTCATTTTCGACAGTCTCCAATCCCTAGTAAGTGAAATCCAATAGCGCTGTTGCGCTGGGTTGGACAACCGCCAGTAGCTTCACCAGGAGAGTTAGTTATCACAGTGCCATTCTTATCATAGCAAGTGTCGCGTAGCAAATCTGACCTCAAGATGGACTGTGAAACGCAGAGAATTGCGATGGATGTAGGGTACTCACCGCCACCATTCTTGTAGCAGAGGTAGGGGAACCTCCAGACGTTGCCGAGTCCCACGGAGACACTGATGCAGGAGAAGAGGAAGTCCAGCTTGTGCCCCCAGCCGCCGCGGTCGGCGTCGTCCTCGCGGCCAGCCGGCTCCGCCCCCACAGGCGGCGCAGGCGTCGGCGGCGGGGGCAGCACCGCGGGGGCGGACACCACGGCGTCCGCAGCCCCGTCAGCCGCCCCCTTGCCGCCGTCGCCTGCGCCGCCTCCAGAGTCGCCCTTGGCCGAGAACTCGATGAACGTCTCGTCGGGGTCCGCGCTCCGCTCGGCGCCCCAGTAGTACATCCTCTCTGACATGGCTCGTTTCCTGCGACAGAATTAAAAGTGATGTAAAATCGCACCGACTTTCAAACATTAGCAATGCCGGGCGAGCCAATATTTTTCTAGTCGTGATCTGGTACAACATACATAACATGATATGGACGTCAAATTCCTGCCAGACTAAAATGCCGAATCGGACTGGAACTCGAATCTCGAATCAAGGAGTCACGGAGATGTTTATCCAACTCCAGTGGCAGATGCTGCAAGACAGGCGTTCTGCACCATGCTATAGCTTATTGTCAAAGTTACGAGGCTGTATGTTCCTAGAAGAATAGACCAATATACTGGTTCCTTCTACGTATATTTCGCGAAAACGTCACGAAGATAAAAACAGAGATTAGAGTCCACACGGAGGCTTATCGGCAATTGTTCTTCCCGCGAACCATTCGCAACTGGAACAGACAAAACGGGAATGTGACTGTGATAGCCGGCCGGTGTGGCCGTGCGGTTCTAAGCGCGTCAGTTTGGAACCGCGTGACCGCTACGGTCGCAGGTTCGAATCCTGCCTCGGGCATGGATGTGTGTGATGTCCTTAGGTTAGTTAGGTTTAAGTAGTTCTAAGTTCTAGGGGACTGATGACCTCAGTAGTTAAGTCCCATAGTGCTCAGAGCCATTTGAACCATTTTTGACTGTGATACACAGAGCCCCCTCTACTACACACCGCCAGGAGGCTTGCGGAGTATAGATGTACCTGGTGGTTATAATTAATCTTTCCCTATTTAGCACGTTATAACACGGAAATTAATTACCGTATGAGCACCAAACTTGGTAGCATTAATGTCCAGAGTATGGGATGCAAGATCTCCATGTGTCACAGCGTCACTGTCCAGTTCCAACTATGGCCACCAGGGTCCGTGCTCAGTCATCGTGATTCACCGTCTCACAACTTGACCAGCCGCAGTGCACTTGTTGACGTGTCAACATGTGCTTGGACAAAAGTAGCAGGGCATTATTGGTGAAGCTCTAGTACCGAACCACCTCCGCTAGGACCTTGGCTAGTCAGCGGTGCGTGTCTCCCGCATCGCCCCCTATCCTCCTCGGAGTATGGGACCTCATCGTCATCATCTATTACCAAAACAACAGCAATGCTGCAGCCGCATTTCGAGAATATTGCCGGCTGAAAGGATTACGCAAGGGTCCTCCTTCTCCACCTGCTGTGCGCAGTATGATGAAGAAGTTCGAATCAACTGGAGAACTGGGCGTCACTTCAGGAAGAAAATGGTTCAAATGGCTCTGAGCACTATGGGACTTAACGTCTGAGGTCATCAGTCCCCTAGAACTTAGAACTACTTAAACCTAACTAACCTAAAGACATCACACACATCCATGCCCGACGCAGGATTCGAACCTGCGACTGTAGCGGTCGCTCGGTTCCAGACTGAAGCGCCTAGAACCGCTCGGCCACACTGGCCGGCTACTCCAGGAAGAGCCGACGACCGGTTGCACCACAACAAGTGGTTGATGAAATTGCTCTTGCTATGGCAGACAACGCTGCGCGCAATTCCTGATCGTCATCCCGTGCACGTGCTGTGTCAACGACTGTGCAACATCCCGTAGTCCACTGTACGGAAGGTAGTTCCAACCATTGGCGCCGCGCTGAGTGACCGCGCGGTTTGAGGCGCCATGCCACGGATTGTACGGCCCTCTCACCGGAGGTTCGAGTCCTCCCTCGGGCACGGGTGTGTGTCTTGTTCTTAGCATACGTTAGTTTAAGTTCGTTTAAGTAGCGTGTAAGTGTAGGGACCGATGACCTCAATAGTTTGGTCTCTTACGAATTCACACACATTTGAACCATTCCCAAGAGGTATCCATACAAGATCCATATCGTACAGCAGCTTGTACCACAGGATGCTCAACGACGTGTTGACTTCACTTTTCACCTTCTCGCAAGAACTGAAGTTGACGAGGGCTGGTCTTTGTAATAGTAGTAATTTTCGCCTCACAAACATTAATGTACGCTCAATAGTAAACGCCTGATGGCCTAAAGTTATCAAACAATTCTAAAGTAAAAGAAATGAACCATCGCACAGCAGCGACAGAATGTATTATTCTTTATCTTTGCCGTTCTTGCGCGGTGTCTGTAAATCTCTATGTACATGTATCGATTAATGATATAAAAAAGAATTATGTTGTTTCAAGACAAATGAGGCATTGGGCACCTCACCTTTTACTCTTTGTATTCCATGAAAGGCGGACGGTATTTTATATTTTATGTAAAAATATTCAGTAAATATGCTAACTGTTATTTTTCCAATCACAATACATGTAGTTTCTTGTAAGTTTCTTGTAACTGATTACGAACAGACAGCATCAAGAGGACATTTTGGCTGTTATGTATAAAGTATTTAACCACAATGGTCATCTATTGTTATTTAATGTGAAAAGGTACGTAGCATTAAAAAACGTGTGTTAAAGATAAGTGTGCTTATTTTAGCCAATTAACCTTGATGATTTCCATCTCCTCATTTACTTGAATGTTAATTATTTTGTGTTAGTTCATCACCAGAAATTACGATCACGCTGATGGGCCGAACGCAGCATGAGGCAGAAGGAACATTATCGTTTTCCTATTATTTCTGAATCAGCTCTTTTTTTTGTAATTGTGTAGTGTTGCATTTCTTTTAAACTCTATAAATCTTCTGGTCCCTTGGTGTTGTTCTGGGTATGACTACATCGCGACTATTAAAATGCACAGAAATGATAATGTTTCTTCCGAACGATCTCAAATAAATCAATCTGCTGCTCTTATTCAAAATAATCCAACCAGGTATTTAGTGCTCAACGTATGTTATTATAATAGTGTAATCAATCTCTGATGCTGTTGCTAAGTGGCCCACCAAAATATTCACTTTTTCGACGTTTTTCAAAAGATATAAAATAACAATTATTTTGCTTTTCGCCCCCCAAGAGCAACGCTACACCCTGGACCATCGTATGGACAGACGAAGCTCATTTTCTCTGACGGATGAGATGAACACGCAGAATTTCCGAGTGTGGGGATCTTCACCTCCAGTCACTATGCATGAAATTCCTTTACATGATAAGCGTGTCACCGTAAGGTGTGGCTTCACCGCTACATTCATCATTGTCCAATCACTTTTTAACAGGTTGGCGCTCTAGGACCAAAGACGTGCAGTGTGACAGGCCAACGATATCCTACGCCAGCATGTCGTACCCGCCCTACAGGAGAGAGACGCATTGCACTCAACAGTTTTCATGCAAGATGGAGCCCCAAAGCATCGAATTATCAGCCGATCGTTTCCAAATGCTTGGCCGGCACGGTCACCTGATCTCCCTCCCTGTGATTTCTGGTCGTGGGGCTACCTGTAGGACAGAATTCACAAGGGGAGCATTCACACATGTGCTGATCTGGAGCGCAGCATATGTACGGGTATGCTTCGTTCTCCTGTGCATGCTTCGTTCTGAAGACTGATGAGCGCCATATTGAGCCCCTTTTGTGGCATTAATGGTACTGGTATGTAATGGTATGATGTATCGTAGCAGCAGTTTTAAAGTGTTTCTACTGAATTGGTAATGCATTATTTCTCTTTCCCATGTCCTTGACATTAATGCTACCAAGTTGGTACTCGTACGGTAATTACTTTCCGCGTTATAACGTGTTAAATGGGTGAGTTTAATTATAACCGCCCGGTATATGTAGATATAGATGTATTATTGCTGACTTTCTGCACAACCGACAAGCACAACCTAGAACTCGCCCAGACCAGCGCACACTCCCCTGCAGAGTGAAAATTCATTCCGAATAATGTTGACATATAACGTTTCAGTATCGACGATTTTCTATAAGCAGCTGCATGCATACACTAAACTACCAGCCGGAAAAGAACGTACTTGTTCACACAAGAAGATGTGATGCTCTACGTTGAAAGTCTGCGCCTTGTTGTTAATTGAAATCAGTATGTTAATGAATAATGAGGAACCTGGTTTCGCCATGAAATTTAGTCCAATATATAGGACAAGACCCTTGATAACGCTATCTGTCTGAAACAGAAGTACATCGGATACGATAAAACTCTCGCAAGAGCAACTGAGGGGATTTGCTTCAAGTGATTTTGAATAATTTGGATTTTAATACTGATTACAAAGACAGAACAATGAATTTTCTTCAGAACAACGAATTTTCATCGTATATTAGACAATGCTTTGCAGACTCGACTTCTGCAGGACAAATGTGCTTGCCGTTGTATACCGCTTGAAAAACCTCTTAAAGTATCAACTGGTGTAGTAGAGGAAGTGAGTTCGAGTGGCGCCATTTCTAGGACCGCATGTCTCGTAGTACTGCATCAGGTATTTTGTGGAAAAACTTACGGAAGGTAATAATGACTGTATTGCGTAATTACATGTAGTCAGTCCTAAGCAGAATGCAATGTAAGTGAACAGAGTACGTTTTCATGAAGAAATTTTAAGTATGCGCATGCTACGGTGAGGGACGCCCGGTGGGAATCATAGACAAAGGCAGGTATGCAAAGTAATAAATTCACAAATGCCAAAAATCCAGTAAACCTGATCAAAGAGAGAGACTACAGAATGAGCTACCGTTCATAGGCGATTGTAGCGCGCCCGATAAACAGTTGTAACAATCAATCTTTACATCGCCATAGAAAGGTAACCCAAAATAATAGTACAAAGTTGCAGATCGTGATTTTATTAATGAAAGAGAATGATTATGTGTCACTTGAATCCATAGATGTTTGAACTAGAATCGAGTACTGTCTACTACGTGCTCTGGTGGAATCAAATGGCTACAAATTCATCCAGTTCCCCAGAGCAGTTCGAATGAAAAATGCAGGGAGCGAGAGAGATGAGCGCGATTTTGCATAGTTTTAAAATATATGTAAATTCCAACAATGAATATACGACGCTAGCCGCAATGTCACAAAATCCTTTGTAGTAGTACGTTGAATGCCCCCATCTCGAATACACAAGACAAGAGTCTAAATCACTTCCATTCCACGCGAAAGTAAGGACAAGAATATAACTTCGACCACAGCACAAGATTCTGCAGAAGAGCGTATTTTGGTGGTTGGCGTCTTGATCAATTGTCACAGGTCAAAGCTGCGTGTACGATCAAGTTATATCTCGCCATGGCTTGCAATCCGCCACCGACCAAGAATCACTGAGGAACAAGTGACATGTGTGGCGTTCGATATGAAACAAAAGTCAACGAAAGCGCCCGTTTATAAATGTGATCAAATGTGTTAACAGTTCATGTTTAACTCCAATTTTTTATCAGGTCCATCTCATAAAGAGATGTCGGACATCTGTTTGAGATTTCTTTTTATGACAATGACATGTCTTGGAGGCACTATCTCATTATTAAAACACGACACCAAACACTACTTCGAAAACAAAAACAGAGAGAGGGAGAGAACGAAAAGGATAGGATTATTTGTAGGCTAGTAAATCCCGCTAGACTGATTTGTCACCTTATTGTAAAGTCTTTATTTCCTTCCAAACAGTGTCACTATCTTTCCCAGATTGTGAATACAGTCTGTTCTAGTGAAGATGAGCGCGAGGAAATGATAAGTATGGGTGTAGTCCTCCAATGTATGGCGCAATCTTGATTTCCGAATACGTTTCGTAAATGTACAGTTCGATTCAAATCAGTGGTCAGAGGAGACGTCGATAAACTATTTGCCGGTTTATTTATGTATTCGCCAATAATTCCGCTACAACCCAAACACTTGAAAAGACTTCTCTTTCTTGTTGAAATGTATGATGTTCCTGTTTTATATTTACAACGCGCAAGGAGGCACCGCGGAAAAGACACTGGACACATATTACGGTAGAATGGACATGTAGCTTTAGGTTTTCCGTGGTTTCTGACGTCTAAATGTCACTTCAGATTCTTTTCTCGATCCTTTGCCAGCTCTGTCACGAACGACATCCACGTCAAAAGGACGTTAAGTCTAATTTTCTTCGATATTTTTGCAGCACACACTAGATAAGTTTCCATGACATCCTTATAATCTTATAATGTTCTTTCGAGTCGTTGCCCAACAACATCAACAAAGATTTTTCTCGAAGAGTGGTACCACGGGGCTAAACCCCACTGCAGGCTATACACATAGTTTTCATTGTCGCCCTTCAGGTATTCTTTGGTACCGTTGGTGTCTATCGGAATAGCACATGGTATACTGCGATTCAGCACTGCAAAAAAGCTCTTCTATTACGCGACCATACTGTGTTATCGCTTCAAGGACTTCCAGAATTGGGATTAGCGGTGACTAATTTAAACGATACAACAGTGTTATTCGTCTTCGATTTGCACTTCTTATCAACAATACGAGGGAATATATGGTCATATAATCCTTAGGATTTTATCTCTAACATAAGTCGAAAACGTGTTAGAATGCCAGACGCCTTTGGGAAACTGAAGAATCAATTATCCTATTTCTGCTACTTGGAAGATATCGGCTGTAGCTAAATTGAGTTGTGTTTCAGACGAGTAGGTTTTTCCCAAATACACGCAGATTCTTTGTAAGGATCTTCATTTTTTCCAGTTATATCATATTGTTCGAGGTCAGAACCTGCTCCAGGAGCCTGCAACGGTAGGATTTTATAAGGGATAGTCAACTGAAAACGATACAGATCTAAGTACTAAGTAAAGTGTTTATTATGTCAAAAGTAATCGCCATATGTGTTAATACATTTATTCCTTTGAGACTTACGAAACAAAACGGTCAGTGCCTTCATGGAAAAAATGTCTGTAGTTGCCTATGAAACGATGATCGTACCCAGGTGTGCACCTTTTCGTGCAAAGCACATCGACGACCACGAATGCCTTTTTTCAGGGCTCCAAAAATATGGAAATCGCATGGGGAGACTTCGGGACTATGGAAGACGTGTAAGGGCTTCCCAGCGGAATTTCTGCAGCTTATTCTAAAAAACCTCGGCGACATTTGGGGGGGGGGGGGGGGCATTACGTTGCAGAAGCTTCACTGGGAAGCCCTAATACATCCTCCATTACCCTCCCGATCTCTTCCCATGCTATTTCCACATTTTTTGAGTCCTGAAGAAAGACGTTCATGGGCGTCGATTTGCTTCGAACAAAGAGGTGAACACCTGGTTCCGTAGGTAATCGAAAAATTTTTCCATGAAGGCACTCACAGTCTCACAATGGGATACATATATTAACAGATATGGCGATTACTTTTGTAATAATAAACACTTTACGTAATTTTTTTCCATCTGTGTCATTTTATTTGACTGCCCCTTATAAATTCGGGACAAGGGACTACAAACATCAGTTCCGCGTCGTGAAAAATGCATGAACAACGGTATAGATGACATGTAAAGTGAGTTGTGATTAAACGTATCTAAAGCAAGAAACATCTTTACTGTAGGTTCGAGAATTCTATACTATCACTAATTGAAATATATTTGCTATGTGCTTCCTATTACATTCCTTCAAAAATTTAAATAACCTGAAAATAAAACATTGTTTCTTATTTCTTTTTGCTTATACTGATTCGCAGAATTACAATAAAAAAGAGTTTCCCAATTTCGAATAGCGCCCACGGAACACCCGATCTGTGTGCGCTCGCGCTGCGTGCCAACACGAGTTTGTTCCCTGGAGTAGATCGTAGCCAATTGCGTAAATTTCCAGTCAGTGGAGGTCTGCATCACATTCTGTGATGTGTACCAGCAAGTAGGTCTTTATTCACACCCGTATTTAGAGAATGAATAACTAATAATAGCAAATAGGCGTCCGGTTTTGACTATACTCTGCAACATTTTTCCTCTATTATTTTTTCCTTGTCGTCCCAAATGTGTAGCAAATAGGCTGGTATGAATAACAATTGCAGTCGCTCATCATTCAAAGTGTCACAAGTTGCAAGGCATCAAAACGATGTTTAACTATAAATGGTTACGGGTTACAAGTATAAATACCTCTTTTTATATTTTCATATACAGGATGTTAAAAAAAGCATTCAATATTTTGAGAGGCTGTGGCACGATTAAAAGAAGGCAAAAATGCCCAGTAAATATCTGCTCTAAAATGTATATTTCAAAGAATATGACCACTAGCTCACCTTCGCTACTTTGAAACACATCTCTTCTACCGCAGGCTCTTTGCTGTTACGAACGACCTACAGAATGCAGTAAACAAATGAGGACAAGTTCCTCTGTTATTGTTCATGCATATAACAGTAAACAACTGTTAGTGTTCTTTATGTAAACCGCATTCACAGACCTGGTTAATTGCAGCGCGTACATTAGTTTTAATGGAATCAGTCTATGTTTTGATAAATTCTTGAAACTATTTTAATTGTAGTCTTATGTTTGCACTTACCAACATAGTGGAAGCCTATTGTTTTATACGGAAATGGCAGACATGATCTCTCTTAAGTTCTGGCCAATGGAAGCAACAGTCGAGTCGGTGCCCTGTATGCTGAAAAATATCCAGAACGTAGGATACCATCTACATAACTATTCAGCCGTCTTTTCCAACGACTAGGAGACTCTGGCTCCATAGTTCCAAAATCGGCGGATTGTGGCAGACCTCATACCATTCGTACTCCTCTTGTGGAAGAACGGGTACTGTCACGAGTGGAAGAAGATCCTGGAGGTAGTGCAAGAAAATGTCAGCATTTATTGGGGTTAGTCATCCTCTAGACTGAGCGATCCTGCATGAACTGTTACTATATACATATCATGCACAGCGTGCCCCAGTGCTTCGACCACAAGGTAAGCGGGCTAGAACGCAGTTCTACCAATGGCTGTTGCAAACATATGATGACGATTCACTTTCCTCCATAAAGGTACTGTTCACAGACAAGGCTGGTTTCACGCGAAATGGGATTGTCAACTTTCGTAACCAACATGTGAAACTGATGCAGTTACATACGGAGTTGAAGAAGCAAGGCGTTAGTGGCGATTTTCAATTAATGTACGAAAGCATTGACAGTAGACTAATAGGACCTCACATCCAGCAAACAAGTTGACTGGTGCAAGGTACCTTCAGTTACTTTCAAACGACTTGCCTGTCCTGCTAGAGGAGGAACCATCTCGACAACGGCTGGAGATGTGTGGTACATGCATGATGGGACACCAGCTCGTTTTCCCGAAAATTTCCGAAAACGACTGATACACGCCAGAATGAGATTTTCACTCTGCAGCGGAGTGTCCGTTGGTATGAAACTTCCTGGCAGATTAAAACTGTGTGTCGGACCGAGACTCGAACTCGGGACCTTAACCTGTCGTGGGCAAGTGCTCTACCAACTGAGTTACCCAAGCACAACTCACGCCCCGTCCTCACAGCGTTACTTCCGACAGTACCTCGTCTCCTACTTGCCTGCGAAAGGCAAAGGTCCCGAGTTCATAGCTTTACTTCCGACAGTACCTCGTCTCCTACTTGCCCACGAAAGGCAAAGGTCCCGAGTTCGAGTCGCGGTCCGGCACACAGTTTTAATCTGTCAGGAAGTTTCATATCAGCGCACACTCCGCTGCAGAGTGAAAATCTCATTCTGGAAACATCCCCCAGGCTGTGGCTAAGCCATGTCTCCGCAATATCCTTTCTTCCAGGAGTGCTAGTTCTGCAAGGTTCGCAGGAGAGCTTCTGTGAAGTTTGGAAAGTAGGAGACGAGATACTGGCGGAAGTAAATCTCTGAGGACGGGGCGTGAGTCGTGCTTGGGTAGCTCAGATGGTAGAGCACTTTCCCGCAAAAGGCAAAGGTCCCGAGTTCGAGTCTCGGTTCTGAACACAGCTTTAATCTGCCAGGAAGTTTCGACTCATACAGACATTCAGTGGGCAATGAAGTGGTAGGGAGGTCCAGTACGCTGGCCAGCTTGTTCGCCCGACATAAACCCTTGCAGTTTTGGTCTTGAGGACACTTGAAATCCTTGGTATATGCAGGTCCTATTAATGATCTACAAACACCACAGCAACGCTTCATCAATGCCTGCCAGTGCATCCGTGACCAACTTGGAGTTTTCAGAGAGTGCGGATTCCCTACGACGTCCGATAGAAGCATGTCTTGCTATTAATGGACACCATATTGAGCATCATCTTTAGCTATGCCTCACAAGTGCAGGTCGTACGTAATAGCAAGCAGATCACATTAGGAACTCTGCTGTTTTACAGTAACAGAATAATTTGTTTACTCATTTGTTTACTGCATTACGTAAGTCTGCAGCACAATAAATGTGTAGCTCTTTAGATATGCATTTTAGAGACTATGTTTACGCGATATTTTTTCCTGTTTTGATCCACACTGCCACCTCTCAAAATATGGATTACTTTTTTTTAACGCCCTGTATGTAAAAATCCGAATGTGTTGATGATATGTTACAATGTTAATACACAGAACACATAGTATTATACTACTTTCACAATTGTTGACGACAATGCCAAGAGGTTATTTTTTTTTTTTAATTAGCACGGAACTAAGACGGGCAAGGAGTGGCATTTTGTTAGATTCTGCCAACGACGTGTGGAGTATGTGTAGACCTGAAATAAGGTGAAAGGTGCTACATGTTTTATGTGAGAGACAGTTTGGGATCTGCAGGCGTTTTGTGATTTCACTAACCACTTCGTTCCTTGTCGACATTTGCGATTTATTGTATACGTCCACTCGACACAGACTGTCGGTACTGATCTCAAAGGTGTACGTGTCAAGCATACCTGAGAAACGTGTGTCAGCGGTGTTACTATGAAAATAGCTGTCTGCTCACATGAAACACGGAGAGATGAAATAGGTAGAAAATTGTTGCAAAATGGCAGGTAGGTTTGCATATTATTAGAAATTGGTGAAATGTTGGAAGAGGATACAATGTAAATAAATGTAAGAAATGCGGTTAAGTCATAAGAGTCAGACACGATAGTGAAGTGTTTCGCAGTCGCTTCAGATGAAATAAATTCGTAGGTCCAGTGGTCGAGCAAGCAGATGCCAGGCTAAGATCAACGGAAGAAGCAAGTGAGACAGAAAATGCTCGAAGCAGAGCTATGCGATTCGTTATCGACCTGCTTAGACAGAGCTGGACTGCCGCATTTATGCACAACAGATTTCAATTGTGAACTGCATTAAAGGAAAAACGTCATGCATCACAAAGAAGACCGCTCTTGAAGTTATAAGTATCACGCAATGCAAGGCTGAGCTTCTTCGCACAGCTCAAGTATAATTGCAAGTGTTAAACTGAAAGATCTTCGGTATGATGTCTGAGGAATTGTGTAGCCGCGCAAAAATGCTCGTATCGGAGCACAATAAAGGCGAATATGCTCCTGTATAAAATGTTGCCTCATTTTGCCTTCCTCAGCACCTTTAAAAATGTTCCCAAAAATTTGGAATGCGAAACTATTCGCCCTCTTTGCAATATGCAACTCAACTCCCACGAGTTCCCCTAACTGTAACTCGCTGACACCCACCACTCCATCGCTGTAAGCCGCTCGTACCCATCCACTGCCACTTGTCCACTCTCAGTCACTCACGCAGCCCAACGCATTGTCATACTACTACTACTGTCTTCTTTCACTGTCACTGTTTTTCTCTTGCTCTCTCTTACTATCTCATTCACTCGTTCCCACCGCTGCTGTCTCTTCTCAATGTCACTGTCTCTCTTTCCCTCGTTGTCATTGTCATACACTTCCTCCTTCTCTTTATTCGTCACCAACTGGCACCGTCTCCTTCACTCTTCTCTTAGCACTGTTCTGTCACTGTCAAGTATGTTCCACTGCCACTCTGCCGTTCTCTTTCTCACACTATCATTGTCTCCTTCGGTCTTTCTATACCACAAACATTGTCTACTATCTTCCAATATTTCTTACTGTTCTGTCTCGTTCCCACTGCCGCTGACTCTCTCTGGACATAAAAAGGCACAAATATGTTTGGGCATGCCAAAATTTTTGAGAAAGTTTTAAATGAGATGAGGAAGTAGAATGAAGCAGCTGGTACCCCAGCTTTCAGTGAGAGTCTATTAAACAGGGGCATATTCGCTTTTTTGTGCTGTTATAGGAGCATTTTTCCGCAGATTCCCTTGTTTTCCGTGCTACAGCAGGGCATCAGTAAAAGTTTGATAGTTTACTTACAGGAAATTGAAATAACGCAAAACTATTTTTAAACCTCAGATTGTGTTTTACGTGCACAAAAATTTTGCATGTGCTTCAGTACTACAACATGTGGTTCCCAGAACATTTCTGATGATAATGGAGACACTTTACGGCGTATTCCTCAATGCTACGTCACTTCTAAACTACGTTTTCGCTCACACTGGAATTTACGTGCGTATTTTACGTCTACAAGTATGGTAACTTAGAACTTCTGTATCTCGGAGACGGATAAAGATATCAAGAAATTTTCAAATATCTTCGAGATCGGGATCTTAGTAATTTATGGTAAAACTTTGAGCCATTTTCTGTGCATACTTGCCTTAGAATTTGCGGCACTGTTTTTGTACCCAAAAGCCATATTTTTGGGATGTTTCTCGATAACGAATAAAGACTTTTGGAAATGAGAAGATGGCACTTCTGGATAAATGCCTAGAGAATGTATCATCAAAATTTTGAGCAATTTGCTGCTATTAGTTTTGCGGATATCCTCTGCTGAAGGCAAAAAAATGGCGAAAAACGCTTTTTTGGGGTTTTCTCAGGAGCCGCCCATGAGCTAAATGGTGCCCCATAAGTCCATTAAGGCGGATCGTAGACTACATCTAATTAAAAAAAAAGCAGCCGATTTGCTCCATTTGCCAAAGCTGGACCCTGCACAGTAGGATAGTTACAATAAGACGATCCTTTTGTTGTGTGTACTCATGGTCCCTAGCCCAAGGACTATCCAGAACACTTCACCCTACATTTCTATCACCAGTAGTACCCAAGGTATGAGCCTCGGGAAATTCCCGTCTTTATGGGCCGCGTTTTTGAACGTATTGGTAACGGTTGCTGTCGCATACGTACCATTCACGTATGTGGATGCAAATTTGTACCTTCTTTTATTATTCAACCCGAACAGATGATCATAAATTGCTACCACAGTCTGTGAACAACAGCGGTAAGATCTTTTTACCATATAGCTTCCCCTTGACATACCAATTCCCTTCAGCGAAGCTCATTGCTTAAATGACGTCGACACCTTTGCCTGAGTGGTCAGCGCTTTTGACTGCCATGCAGTTCGATTCCCACCGGGTCGGAGATTTTCTCCGCTCGGGGACTGGGCGTTGTGTTGACCTCATCATCAGTTCCTTATCGTCGACACGCAATTCGTCCAATGTGGCGTCAACTGAAAAGACATGCAAATCGGCGACCGAACTTACCCAGGTAGGGACTCCGGCCATCAACTACTGTACTTAAATGACGACTCGGAGGCCGCGCGGAGTGTCCGCGCGATTTGAGGCGCCAAGTCATGGACTGCGCAGCCCCTCCCGCCGGAGGTTCGAGTCCTCCCTTCTATGCAAAATGCATATGTCCGATGTGTACAGGTGACGCAAGCTGTTTCAGGGTCACTGATTTACACGTTGTAGTTGAGTGCGTGCAGCACTACACTTCGATTAAAACAACTTTGATTGACGTTTCAGCCGTCCTGGCTTCAGTCAATTGCAGCTCATTTTGGGACTCCATGTGTTCGCTGTGTTTGTTGTTTTACCGGTACGTGCGGAGGCTTGCCAGGGGAAGCTGGCTACACTGGGTGGAGGGGATGTGAGGGACTGGGGAAGGAGAGGGGAGGGCCAAACACGGAGTGATTTATATTGATCGTGCGAGCACGCGGTCTGTTGTGTGATAGCGGGCAACGCCCCCACTACTCCCCTCACTGACATCTGCCAATCACAATGCGTCATCAGCTGCGCAAACGCCATTCGAGGCGACGCAGCGATTTAGCCTCTTTCGACCTTTTGAACACACTGCGTTATTCCTAAGCCCGGTTGTGTAAACAACAAGCTGCGCTGCGTTTGTTCAGCACTTTTCAGTGTTAAATCACGAGCGTGTCCTTTGTCCTATTAACACATTGTTTCTTTAATGAGGTAAAAATGATTTCAATGAAGAAATTTTCATTACTGAAGTAGAGCGCCGCTGTAATTTGCGGATCAAGACTCAAGGACCACAACAATAAGATCTAAAAATGTAAAAAATTTGAAAAACTTTGCGTATCTCCTTCAAAGGCTACATTCTTTGTTTGTCATTACTTTACAACTGACTAATGCCAACCTCATTTGCCATTATCAAGTAAAAACTGCTAAAAATAATGTGCAAACCACGTAATCAATTAAGTCACTTTTTTTACCTTCATAAGAGGAGAAACAAACGTGAGAGCTGAATCTCGAGTCGTTGTAGAGCGCACCAGACGAAATAATGTCAAATAGAGCAGTCACACTCTTGCAGAGAAGATATGTTAAACGTAATGTCCAGATGTAGTTTCGCAAAAAATGGCTCGTGACTACAAAATTAAAGCCTTATTAATAATACTTGACTGTAAATATTTTAGATTTTTGACCTTTTCCCAAAAGACAGCTCGTAATGCTATATTGTGCCGTGCGGTCCCGCCTCGCGCTAATTTTAAAAATTCCATCTTCCCTGTGCGTCGCTTCCTAGCGTTTGTTTTTGCGAACTGGCGTATACAGCGACGAGGGAGGAGAGCCTAAACACTGATAGTGAAAAGTTGTAATAAGTGGCACTAAAATGAGTACGAGACAGATGGAAGAATAATTTATTATTTCAAATTAAGCGCTATATCTGGTAACATATTTATCCCAGTGTGAGACAAGACGGTCAGTGAGTCCACCGAAAAATGTTTGCGCTTGCCTACAGAACCATGATTGTGCCCAAGCGTACACCTCTTCGTCCGAAGTAAATCGACGGCCACGAATGTCTTTCTTTAGTACTCCAAAAATATGGAAGTCTCATGGGCTGAGATCGGGACCGCATGGTGGATGTATAAGGGCTTCGCAGCAAACTTCTCCAGCGTAGTCGAAACTATCTTGGCGAAAGGCGGGCGCCCATTATTCTGCAATAGGATGGTGCCGTCCCTCCGCATCTCTGGGCGCTTGGACCTGATGGCGAGCTCCAACTTCTGCAAAGTGTCCAAGGACCGCTGCGCGTTAATTGTGGAGCCGTATTTCAGAAAATCAACGAGTAGCAGGCCCTTGAAGTCAAAGAAAAGGTCATCACCACTTTCCCGGATCTGGCGTACACGGCTTTGGATTTTTCCGCTGGAGGTGAATCCGTGTGCTTCCATTGTTGCCTCTGACACTTGTTCTCAGGTTCAAAATGATGACGCGATGTTTCGTCTCCCGTGACAATAGTGAACAGGAAACGTTGAGTGTGGTGCTCAGGAGCTTTACGCTGCCACCTCTTCATCCCCTCTGGGCCAAATACTGATGCTGCAAATTTCTACCACCTCTTAGATTTGAAGAAGCTACCTTCAAGTTTCTGTTATTCAATTATTCGGACAGGGAAGGCCGGAATTATTGTTGTGTTTACGTGTGATTATTTACGCACACTTTGCCAGATTTTCAGTGCTGTTATTACTAAATCTAACACTAACTGCCTGTATGTTTCAAGGCCTCAGTATATCTGTTTTTTTATTCCAATCTAGGTTCAAAACGCCTGACCAGTGTTAGTAGTGCATCTTTCCTGTGGTACACGAGGGGCGGTAATACGTAATGCAACACTTTTTTTCTCTCTGACGAATTCGTCGAAAATATGCGGATTTGTTGTGTGACATCGTGGAACATTCCCGCTTCAGCCACTATACTTCCAAAAGGTCGCAGCGCTATACGTAGCCTTCAAAATGACGTTTGTAATGAACTGGACTGATTTGGGGGAAGAGACCAAACAGCGATGTCATCGGTCTCACTGGATTAGGGAGGGATGGGGAAGTAAGTCGGCCGTGTCCTATCCAAGGAACCATCTCGGCATTTGCGTGAAGCGATTTTAGGGAAATCACGGAAAACCTAAATCAAGATGGCCATACTCGGGATTGAACCGTCGTCCTCCCGAATGCGAGTCCAGTGAGCTAACCACTGCGCCACCTCCCTCGGTTTTGTAATGGAGATGCGTTCCAAGCGGAGAGCTGTAGTTGAGTTTCTTTTGGCGGAAAAAGAGAGCATCGCATGTATTCATAGGCGCTTGCAGAATACGGAGACCTGACAGTGAACAGAAGCACGACGGGTCATTGGCCGACGCGTCTATCATCATCGCAACAAGATCGCGCGAACCTGTCCGATTTCTCGCATGCCAGCCGACCGCCCACAGCGATGACTCCTACATTGTTGGAACGTGCTGACACTGTCATTCGGCGTGAACGAGGATAACAGTCAAACACCTCCCTGCACACCTGGGCTTCTCTGTTGGTAGTACTGACACACTCCAGCTGGGGGCCCGCTGGGTTTCTCACCGCCTAACAGTAACATAAAAGAGCAACGAACGACCATCTGTGCGGAATTGCTTGAGCGTTACTACGCTGATCCCGCAATTTTTCTGTCGGATTTCGCCAAGACGGTGAAATATGGCTTCATTACTTCGAACCGGAAACAAAACGGCAATCGGTGGAGTGACGCCACACCACCTCTCCACCAAAGAAAAAGTTCAAAGCCCCACCCTCAGCCGGTAAGGTCATGGGAATGGTCTTATGGAACTCTGAAGAGGTTATTCTGTTTGATGTCCTCGCTCATGGTGCAACTACGTGTATTGTATTACACTCAGTAAATTAAAGAAACGACTTCAGTGTGTTCGATACCACAAAAATGCAAACAAACCTCTCCTTCTTCATGATAACGCAAGGATTGACCCAATCCTGCGCACCCAAAGGAGCTCTCCAAACCTCATTGGACTGTTCTTTCTCATCCAACCTACAGCTCGGATCTCACTCCTTCTGACTTCCATGTGCCGGCCTGGGTGGCCGAGCGGTTCTAGGCGCTACAGTCTGGAACCGCGCGACCGCTACGGTCGCAGGTTCGAATCCTGCATCGGGCATGTATGTGTGTGCCGTCCTTAGGTTAGTTAGATTTAAGTAGTTCTAAGTTCTAGGGGACTGATAACCTCAGCAGTTAAGTCCCATAGTGCTCACTAGGGAACCTCCCCATCGCACCCCCCTCAGATTTAGTTATAAGTTGGCACAGTGGATAGGCCTTGAAAAACTGAACACAGATCAAACGAGAAAACAGGAAGAAGTTGTGTGGAACTGTGAAAAAAATAAGCAAAATATACAAACTGAGTAGTCCATGTGCAAGATAGGCAACATCAAGGATAATGTGTGCTCAGGAGCGCGGTGGTCCCGTGGTTAGTGTGAGCAGCTGAGGAACGAGAGGTCCTTGGTTCAAGTCTTCCCTTGAGTGAAAAGTTTGATTTTTTATTTTCAGACAATTATCAAAGTTCAGGCACTCACACATAATCAACTTCGCTTTCCAAAATTGCAGGACATGTTCAGATTTCCTTGGACATATGCAGGATTTGACGTCTACACACGGAAAAATTTGAAAACGTTAAAAAACATGTTTTGACAGAGCACAGGGAAAACTGTGCGACTGTGAAACTGTTGCATTCATTGTTTTGCAGTTTATGTGACAAACTCTTATGTTTTCATCAATTTTTTGGGAGTGATTATCACATCCACAAGAAAACCTAAATCGGGCAAGGTAGAAGAATATTTTTACCCATTCGCCAAGTGTACAAGTTCGGTGGGTCGACTACATATTCCTGTCTTATGACGCACATGCCGTCACCAGTGTCGTATAGAATATATCAGACGTGTTGTCCTGTGGAGCAATCGGTTGACCTATGACCTTGCGATCAAATGTTTTCGGTTCCCATTGGAGAGGCACGTCCTTTCATCTACTAATCGCACGGTTTTGCGGTGCGGTCGCAAAACACAGACATTAAACTTATTACAGTGAACAGAGACGTCAATGAACGAACGGACAGACCATAACTTTGTGAAAATAAAGAAAGTAAATATTTCACTCGAGGGAAGACTTGAACGAAGGACCTCTCCTTCCGCAGCTGCTCACGCTAACCATTTTTTTTTAAAATCTCATTTTGTTCGTTATAGTTTGTTGCAATTGTTCGTGGCGGACGTCCTCTGACGCCCGTTGAAGTTCGTTATTGATCCATTCACTCAGTTTTTTTTTTATGACAGAGGGCAGCTAGCCCTCTGACCGAACACGCTGAGCTACCGTGCCGGCTTACCATGGGACCACGGCGCTCCTGTGTTCACACTCTCCATGATGTTGCCTATCTTGCGCATGGACTACTCAGTTTGTATATTTTGCTAATTTTTTTCACAGTTCCACACAACTTTTTCTTGTCTTCTCGATTGATCTGTGTTCAGTTTTTCAAGGCCTATCCACTGTGCCAACTTATAACTAAATCTTTGGGGGGATCGATGGAGAGGTTCCCTTGTCAGAGCCATTTGAACCATTTTTGAACTTCCATGTAGTTGACCCAGTGGAGGACGCACTCCGCGAGAAGCAGAACATGGATAATGAGGAGGTCACTGACGCAGCAAGACGTTGGCTCCGGCGTCGACCAGTAGATAATGACGATGATGTATGGTCTGTGGGGCGCCCAACTGCGTGGTGATCAGCGCCCGTACAAGATCCCAATCTTTCCATAGTCCAGTCCCGCCACTTATCCAGAATGGTGATGAAGTGATGAGGACAAAACAAACACCCAATCCCTGGGCGGAGAAGATCCCCGACCCGGCCGGGAATCAAACCTGGGTTGGTTCAAATGGCTCTGAGCACTATGGGACTTAACTTCTGAGGTCATCAGTCCCCTAGAACGTAGAACTACTTAAACCTAACTAACCTAAGGACATCACACACACCCATGTCCGAGGCAGGATTCGAACCTGCGACTGTAGCGGTC
The DNA here is from genome assembly GCF_021461395.2 of Schistocerca americana. Taxonomy (NCBI): domain Eukaryota; kingdom Metazoa; phylum Arthropoda; class Insecta; order Orthoptera; family Acrididae; genus Schistocerca; species Schistocerca americana. The sequence goes on along the minus strand of NC_060121.1, from coordinate 317,393,708 downwards.
GCGCGGTTCCACACTATAGCGCCTAGAACCGCTCGGCTACCCCGGCCGGCAATCGAACCTGGAACCCAGTGAGCCAGAGACAGCAACGTTGTCCACTAGTTCATTAGCTGCCGACTCGACCAATAGAGTGGCAGCATGTGGGCATAGAGGCCCTCTCAGTAAGGTGACGTAAGGACGCCGCAATGAACATAGGTTATATTGAAAAATAGGGTTTTGTAGCCAAAAGAGTGGCGAATAATATGGTGTACTGGAATCCTACCTAAAACCAACCTGCTTTCAGAAAACAATGTGTTGCATTACTTATTGAACGTCTCTCGTATTTTTAAATCTGTCTCTAATAATGTGAAATGTGACTGAGTGGGAAGACTGGCCAAAATTCAGTCTGCGAGTAGGAAAAGAAATCTGATGCCCTGGTGAACCGCAGTCATGACGGTAAGTTTACAGACCCATTCCCATTTTTGTTGGGGCTTAGCCAACGGCAGGCGATGTTTGAAATGCTGTCCCGTCTGAACAGAGGGTGTTTTTCCTACCAGCTTACTGACTGCTGCGGGCTGCAGTGGCCGAGCGGTTCTAGGCGCTTCAGTCTGGAACCGCGCGACCGCTACGGTCGCAGGTTCGAATCCTGCCTCGGGTATGGATGTGTGTGTTGACCTTAGGTTAGTTAGGTTTAAGTAGTTCTAAGTTCTAGGGGACTAATGACGTCAGGTTTTAAGTCTCATAGTGCTCAGAGCCATTTGAACCATCACTGACTGCTAATAAAGTCATCGGAGAAATTATTTATTATATTTATGACATCGTGGCATCTTACAGTCGCATGTTCGTATTTTTCCCGTCGTTAGCGTTTTGAGCACGAAAGAACAAAGCAGTACTTCCTTGTCTGTAGCCGTTTCGCTAGTGGCTCGTACAAGTACATAGGGCAGAATTTAATCGCGCAGGTAAGCCGCGCGACTGAGTTGAGGGCAGTTACAAATTTTATAGTATGAACTGCACAAATCAGTCTAAGTATTGGTGCAGCCATAAGCTAGGCATATTACACTAAAAAAATTCTTTTAATATATGATTTCGTAAATGGAGAGTTGAGAGGTATAACAGAGTAAGCAAGTGCAGCAGTTGCGTTCCTTAATCACCAAAGTATGTGCTGTTATCCACCTAACACAGCTTTTGTACGATTTTGTCGAAGTACTGGAACTGTGCGCCTTGCAGTACGACATTACAACTGGCTTACGCCATACCACGTTGGATGATTTCAGACTTTCAGCAACTGCCGGTCGCGTGGCTGGCACATTGCCTTCTCTCTGTTCTGATGGAGTAAAATAGCTTCTAATGACCCACTGGAGAAAAAGAATTGCAAGGCACGGCCGACTCACTTAAAGCTCCTCGTCTCCCTTTGTTCTACTGCACTGATTAAAACGAACTATTCTGACGCTCTCGTAGATTCGTTTTGTACAACCAACTATGTTGTCGTTGTCTTCAATCCAAAGAGTGGTTTAATGTAACTCTCCACGCACATCAATTTGACCCTGCCTACTGTGCTCGAGTCTTGGTCTATCCGTAAAATTTTTAACCCTGCTTCCTCCCCCTCCCTCTATTACCAAATTAACTACTACTTGATACGTCAATGTGCGCCCTCTCACCAATCACTTATTTTAATCAAATCGTTCTATAACGATACATTCTCCCCTATTCGCTATAATACTTCCCCATTACATACCCGATTTTACCGCATAATCTTTGGAATTTACCAGTCTAATCTTTGTGCAAGAACACATTTCATAAACCTCTATTATCTTCTCGTCAAAACTGTTTATCGTTCGCGTTTCACTTCCATACAAGGCTACGCTCCAGACAAATACTTTCCAAAAGACTCCTTAACATCATCAGTTTTCTACTTTATTACCAGATCCTTTGCTTCTTCATTTCATGCGATCCATTGCTTCCTTCTTAATGACAGTGAATGTGCTGCCGTCCATCATATCATCTATGATCTAAAATCTCTTCCTCCCTCGCCTCCTCTTTCCTTCCACACACCCTTCTGTTTTCATAAACCCCTCCTTCATTCTTAATATATGTCAAATCCACTTTCGCTTCCTTCTTTTTTATTACAGCCAGTAACTCTCTTGCCTCTCCCTCTGTTCTTAGTACCTCCTCATTTTTCACTCTATCCGACCAGTTCATTCTTTCCATCGTGCGCCACATCCACATTTCAAAAGCCCACACCACTGCTCTGTCTCTATTTCTCAGTGCTCACGATTTAGCACCATACAACAGGGGACCCCATACAGAACATTTTAGTAGCTTTTTCCTTAAACCTTCGTCAATAATGCTGCAGATAATTCTTCTTTTCTTATAAAATGCCTCTTTTGCCATTGCTATCCTGGTTTTAGTTTCTGTGCTGCTCTTCCAGTCGTTTATGTCTTGCTTCCGAGGTATTTAAAGCTTTGCACATGTTCTAATACTGCTCCAAATAGCATTATCTTTACCTCTATTTGCCGGCTGGAGTGGCCGAGCGGTTCTGGGCGCTACAGTCTGGAACCGCGCGACCGCCACGGTTGCAGGTTCGAATCCTGCCTCGGGCATGGATGTGTGTGTTGCCCTTAGGTTAGTTCGGTTTAAGTAGTTCTAAGTTCTAGGGGACTGATGACCTCCGAAGATAAGTCCTATAGTGCTCAAAGCCATTTTTACCTCTATTTCCTCTCTGTGCCATTACCTTTGGCAGATTAACATTTAATCTTATAATCGATGTTGATATATTTTATCTGCTTCACAAAAACTTTTCATGCTATTCCGTTTTATATCCTCATTATTTCTGACATCATCAGTTATTCTTGAGCCCAAATAGCAAAATTAGAGGCTCATTTTCTAATTTCCCATGCATTTCCTGGCTTAATTCGACTGTACTCCATAACCCCTGCTTTGCCTTTTTATTGATGTTCATCTCACAGACAGTTATCACGACACTTCCTATTCGTTCAACTGATCTTCCAAATGCTTTGTCGTCTCTAGCAGAACTCCTATGTCAACTTTAAAGTCTTTACTTCTTCTCCCGTAACTTCAATTTCTTTTCCAAGTTTTTCCTTAGTTTGCCGTGAGCTGTTCTCCGTACAGCTTGAATAAAACGAAAGTCCTGTCTCATTCCTTTCTCAACTACTGCGTGCCTTTCCTTTCCTTCTAATCTCATAACTGCACTCCACTATTTGTAAAAAAACACGACTTTGACGAATCGAATTCTCATCCTTGGCCATCACACTGACATGTCAGTACAGTAAAGCTCTGAGGCAAGCCAGAAAATGCAATGGGCACTGGCTGTCAGCAAGTGCGCCCAGAGCTGTTTGTGGTGAAATACCGAAACTATTTCACCTTTCGCCACCAGATGACTTGAGGTTCTTAGAATATACACTCCGTGACGTTTTTTCTCATGTCATCAACAACGTAAAAGATAAATACAGAAAGTATTCACATGTATCTGAGCATTAACTACGTAACAGCAAGATAATGTGTACTCTCTCTCAATTAAGTCCGACGGATGTTCAATAAGTAATGCAACACTTTTTTTCTGAACGCAGTTTGGTTTTACTCAGGTTTTCAGTACACCATATTATTCTCCACGCCTTTGGCTACAAAACCGTATTTGGGGGACCCGTAAGCCCGCAGGGTAGCACTTTATTCGTCGACGCCGGAACCAACGGCTTGCTGCATCAACAACCTCCTCATCATCCTTGTACTGTTAGTCGTCATTGGGCAAAGCAGATGGAAGTCGGAACTTGCAGGATCCGGACTGTAGGTTGGATCAGAAAAAATTTTGTTGCAATGATGACAGACGCCGCGCCCAGCGAGTCACGGTGGTTTTGTTCAGTGCCAGGTCTCCGCAGACATTGTCAAGCGCCAATGAATATCTGCGATGCTCTAGTTTTCCGCCAAAAGAAACACAATGACATTACTCTGCTTGAAATGCGCCTCCGTTACGGACGCCATTTCGAAGGCTACGTATCGCGCCGCTATCTATCGGAACTTCTTGAAATTATAGGGGCTAAAGCAGGAACAATCCACGATGTCCCACAATAAATTACGCATTTTTTCAACCGAAATTGGCTGAGAAAAACATGTGTTTTTGTGCATTGTTGCATTACTTATCGAACGCCCCTGGTACTTTATAGGTAGTAGTATTAGTGTATTTGGTCATTAATGAACAGTTTTCCAACAGACTTAAGTTTTATTTTGTGAGAAATTGTGCTTCTTTAAATTGTGCTTCGCTACCACCATCCCCTTTCCTTTCCACGAAAGTAATACGAGTTACACCCACCCCTTCCCCTCCTTCTCCCCCCCCCCCCCTCATTCTCACCCACTTCATATCCTGGGTACTTTCTTGACTGACCTGTTACGTATTAGCGTGACGATGTAGCTGTTACTGTACAATCTGTATCGGAGTTTAAGGTAAGTGAGCTTGCAACACTGGTCTGTTTTGCCCCGACTTCAACACACCGAGTATTTTTTCTATTAAGTAGAGCATCAAACGTATGCTAGAGCAGTTGGCTCTAAGGACTGGCGACAACTATTCAGAAAGATCTATTAAACAGAACTTTCTCATAACGAAGAGAGGACAATATTTTGTGGCTCCATTTTAAACGATACTTCCAGAAAAACTGTTCCACTTGAGGTTGCCCGCTCATCGAACAATTTCGCTGAAACGATGTACGTCGATGAAAAACTGAGCTTATCTACTTCACTACTTTCGATTATCGAGCACCTTGTAATTCTTCACGAATACTTACTCGGCAGTGGCGTAAACGTGTATCTGTGTGGAGTCGCCGGCCGCAGTGACCGAGCGGTTCTAGGGGCTTCAGTCTGGAACCGCGTGACCGCTACGGTCGCAGGTTTGAATCCTGCCTCGGGCATGGATGTGTGTGATGTCCTTAGGCTAGTTAGGTTTAAGTAGTTCTAAGTTCTAGGGGACTGATGACCCCAGATGTTAAGTCCCATAGTGCTCAGAGCGCCATTTGAATATATATATATATATATATATATATATATATATATGGAGTCGCAATTCAAAATGTGTGCAAGAAGGAGGACTCGTAATTGAATTTCCAGCTTTTCGCGAGCGGTCCCATGTACTTAAGCATTCCATCCAGACCCATCCAAATTCTCGTCCCTTCTCGTTCCTCGATGTTCCCTCCTAAATGTCAAACGCTCATATGCAGCGGTTGTCCCATAGCAAAAACAGCACCACAGCAAAAAAGAAAAAAAAAGAAAAGGAAAAAAAACGGAGGCGGAGAGACTTTACTGGTTTTACCCAACGAGGGAATATTTTCATGTAAACGTCCTGCATACGGTGAGGAGCATCGAGTTAATGAGACTTTCGTGCGGGCTGGGTGCCGATTTTGGATGCCCTAATGGTAGAATAAGAATGGATTTACTTTTTAAGAAGTTATCTTGGTGTTTATTTTTTATCCCCAGGAGAAAGGAAATTTGAAGAAGTGTGAAGACAAGTGGCCAATAGAAAACAAGGCGAATGTCGTAAGAAGATAATTTGCGAAAAGAAGCCAAATATAGGTTCAGATCCTCCACCTAGCTCAAATTTTCTGTTGTCACTTCAGACAGATGTCATCGCGCTATATAAACCTTAGTTCTCATTATTACGATTGTTCAGTAACACACTAATGAACGAAAGCAACCTCTAACGCAGAAGCAAAAACTGGGCACGACACTATTAAAAAACAAAGAATAAATATGTTTCATTGGACACCTAAAAGGACTGAATTAGGTAATCTGCTGGCACCTTTACAATGCCTTTGAAGGGAATTAACTTGCATTATTTACAGCATTCGAGTCACAATAACTGCGATGTCTGGAAGTTTTCGTGTGCACAAGAAATGCTTGTGTACGTGACCGACTAGCAGTTCTGGGTTGCAGAACAACACTCTCCGGCTCCTAACGCAGTTTCCACTGCCGCCCATTGAATGATGTGAATCGACGATTGGTAAGGCGGGCACGTAAAGTGAAAAAAACATTGCCATTCATTCCAGAAGGCCTCGATAGCTATCAGGAACAAAACGTTCGCGGTCTATGCTAACACAATTGTGAGTCATGTTAAGCACGCTCGTAAATGTTGCTTCATTGTGTCTGTTGCATTGATATGCAAAACGAAATTTAAGGCTACAAAGAACGAAATTTTAATAAGTACATTTAAGCACGAGACTCTTGTTTAATTTGCAGGATTTGTTAACTTTTTTCTCTCAACAATAAAACATCCTAGCGATAGCCTGTTGTGAACACTGTATTCGCTACAACCTCCCACTTTCTTAACTCCTCGTTTTGTTTCGCAACTATTGTTATATGTTTGAACTGTGTCACCGTGACAGTGAACGGTTTTCACAGTGTCTGACGAACGGGAGTAACCATGCAACGTGCAAATTTTTGGTGAAAGTGGGTATAATGTTTACGGAAACATCTAAACTTTTGAAGCAAGCTTGCGGAGTTCGTGTTCTACGTCTAACGTCTCCTGATGCCAAATTGGTCTTCGTTTATTTCTTAATGACGCTCGATGACCAACGCATTTGATCTCATCTGGTGGCGCTCACACTCAAAAACTCAAAAATATGGTGTCCGCCAATCATCATCTGTCAGAGAACTTTTGGAACAGGCTCGGAAAAAGAAGATTAGAGTCAAAAGCGTACCCAACAAGTGGTATGGAGAGGCAGTTGCCCCCCACTACTACCCCTAGAAAAAAAGTTGTGGTCTTCCCAAAACTAACTCGCCCGCCACAAGGCATACAGAAGCCAGAACATGTATACTGGCTTCTAACAAGAGCACTCAGAGTCATTTGTACTGGAATCTGTGTAAACTATTTCGCCGTCAGCCACTATTCTACTTGCAATTACATATCAGGATTTCTCTGGTCCCAAACGCTTCTAAACGCGATGTTTTTTTCTCGTATCCCCAGGCAATGTGACAGATTACTACATATTTTAATATACACAGAAAGTATTTTCATTAATCTGAATGTTAACTGCGTTACAGTAATTTAATGCAGACGAGTCTCAAGAACAGCTACCATCACGAGTAACTTAGAAGCAGATATCCTCGGAGTAGTGAAGCAACTCAAATCACTTAATAAAAGTACTGGGCTATTACAAATGATTGAAGCGATTTCATAAATTCACTGTAACTCCATTCATTGACGTATGGTCACGACACACTACAGATACGTAGAAAAACTCATAAAGTTTTGTTCGGCTGAAGCCGCACCTCAGGTTTCTGCCGCCAGAGCGCTCGAGAGCGCAGTGAGACAAAATGGCGACAGGAGCCGAGAAAGCGTATGTCGTGCTTGAAATGCACTCACATCAGTCAGTCATAACAGTGCAACGACACTTCAGGACGAAGTTCAACAAAGATCCACCAACTGCTAACTCCATTCGGCGATGATATGCGCAGTTTAAAGCTTCTGGATGCCTCTGTAAGGGGAAATCAACAAGTCGGCCTGCAGTGAGCGAAGAAATGGTTGAACGCGTGCGGGCAAGTTTCAAGCATAGTGATGTGAAAGATTCAGTGTTTAAACCTCCTCTACCAAGAAACGCGCCAGAACTGCGAGCTCGCATCAACAATGCTTTCGAACTCATTGATGGGAACATGCTGCGCCGAGTGTGGGAGGAACTTGATTATCGGCTTGATGTCTGCCGAATCACTAAAGGGGCACATATCGAACATTTGTGAATGCTTAAAAAAATTTTTGAAGTTTTGTATGTGTGTGCAAAGCATTGTGAAAATATATCAAATAATAAAGTTATTGTAGAGCTGTGAAATCGCTTCAATCATTTGTAATAACCCTGTATGTCCTACGGTCCAGACTGTATACCAGTTCGGTTCCTTTCGCAGTATGGTAATGCAATAGCTCCGTACTTAACAATGATATACAGCTGCGCGCTCGACAAAGATCCGTATCCAAAGATTGGAAAGTTGTTCAGATCACACCAATATGCAAGAGAGGAATTAGGAGAAATCCAGTAAATTACAGGCCCGAATCATTAACGTCGATATGCAGCAGGTTTTTGGAACATGTATTGCGTTCGAAAGCTACGAATTGCCTCGAAGAGAACGGTCTATTAACACAAGGTGTTGAGTGTTATTGGCAATTGATTTCAAATTGATTCTGTATTTCTAGATTTCCAGAAGTCTTTTGACATTGTACCTCACAAGCAGCTTGTAATCAAATTGCGTGCTTATGGAATATCGTGTCAGTTATGTGACTGGATTCGTGATTTCCTGTCAGAGATGGCACAGTTCGTTGTAACTGACGGAAAGTGATCGAGTAAAACGAAAGTGATTTCTGGTGTTCCCGAAGGTAGTCCCTCTGCTGTACCTTATCTATACAAACGATTTAGGAGACAATCTGAGCAGCCATCTTAGGTTCTTTGCAGATGATGCTGTCGTTTATCGACTAGTAAAGTCATCAGAAGGTCAAAACAAATCGCAAAAGATTTAGAAAAGATATCTGTATAATGCGAAAATTGGCAATTGATTCTACATAATGAAAAGTGTGAGGTCATCTACAGGGGTGCTAAAAGGAATCCGTTAAACTTCGGCTACACGGTAAATCAGTCAAATCTAAAGGCCGTAAACTCAACTTGATACCTAGGAATTAAAATTACATACGAGGGTAAGTCAATTATTAACCGCAATTTAGTTACATTTTTGTTTATTTTGATAGTACTGTCGTTTTACGTTGATGACGTATGCTTTGTTTATTTGTTGTCATATCTTTTCAATTTTCAAGCTGCTAGGTTGGTTTCGTTATCGCTGCCGTGCTGTTAATCATGGCTGCTCCACTGTCTATTTGCACCGAAGAGGAGCAACGTTCAGTGATCCGTTTTTTGTGGTCGGATGGCGTATCAGGGGCCGAAATTATCGAAGGCTTTCGGCACAACACGGGAACAGTGTTTTGCCACAACGGAGTGTCTACGAATGGATTGAAATATTCCGAAATGGTCGCACAAGTGCTACGCACGATGAAGGAACCGGACGATCGTTTACCGCTACAAATGAAGAAACCATTGAGCGCTCACGTGAAATGGGTCTTTTAGACAGACGATTAACTATTGACGAAGTGGCAAATTAGTCACGGTTCTTCCTACGAAATCATCCACAACAGACTCGGGTTTCATAAAGTTTATGGAAGATGGGTCCCAAAAGAACTCACACAGTTGCATAAACAAACGCTCTTGGACATCTGCAAAAAACATTTGGATCTCTTTGGTAACGAAGGGGACAACTTCTTAGACATGATCATTACTGCTGACGAAACGTGGATCCATCATTACGAGCAGGAGAGTAAACGGCAGAGTACGGAATGGAAACATCCAAATCCGCCGTGCAAGAAAAAGTTGAAGACCAAACCGTCTGCAGGAAAACTGATGCACAACAATAAACAGTGTACGTAACATTGAGATTCTTACTTCCAGGCTAAAGCCTGCAATTTGAAGCAAACGCCGAGGATTGCTGTCAAAAGATGTGTGGTTGCACGACAATACCCGTCGGCATACTGCTGCCCAAACTGCTGAAACACTCCAGAAACTCAAATTTGAAGTATTGGATCATCCGTCATAGAGTCCCGATCTTGCCCCCGTCTATCACTTGTTTGGTCCACTGAAACAGGCGTAAGGGGCCGTCGATTTGCCTCGGACGAAGCAGTGAAGAAGTGATGCATTCCTGGCTCGCAGCTCAATCGAGAACCTCTATTTATGAGGGCATGAGGAAGCTTGTACAACGATGAACCAAGTGCGTTGAAACGCAAGGAGACTATGTCGAAAAATGATTTTCTTGTAAGTTTCCTATTTTATTACAATAAAATTTTATAACTACTTCGCGGATAATAATTGACTTAGCCTCGTACAACTTAAGCTGGAAAGAACACATAGAAAATGTTGTGGGGAAGGCAAACCAAAGATTGCGATTTATTGACAGAAAACTTAGAAGAGCAGCAGTTCTACTGTATCAGATCGGATTAAAGGAAAAACATCAAAGCAATTCAAAGGCGGGCTGCTAGATTTGTTGCCAATAGGTTCGAACCACACGCAAGTATTACTGAGATGCTTCGGGAACTCAAATAGAAATTCCTAGAGGGAAGCGACGTTCTTTTCGAGGAACACTGTCGAGAAAATTCTGACTGCAGAACAATTCTATTGCCGCCAAAGCACATTTCCCGTAAGCACAACGAAAATAAGAGAAATTAGGACTCATACGGAGACATATAGACAGTCATTTCTCCGTCGCTCTGTTTGCGAGTGGAACAGGAAAGGAAATGTGATTCTTGAGTTTCTCCCGGCGTATTTGATAATCAAAATATCCACGGGTGTGCTGCCGGCCTATAGTGTCCAACGGGCACAATATTTCGGGGATCGGAAGACAACGCACACTGATGTGTATTTGCACGCAGACAGCTGCCACCACCCTTCACAGAGGAATGGGGTACTTAAAACTGTACGGTAGAGGGTACATAGGGCGCGCACTATCTCTGACGCAGAGAGTCTACCCCAGGAATTGGAACATCTGAGAACTGTATTTCGAAAAAATGAGTACTCAGAGTGGCAGATTCAACGTGCTCTCCGCCCAACCACTACAGCACAACCTGTTGAGATGGATGAAGTCACGAGGGAGGAGATAGGCACTGCATTTATTCCATACACAGGCGCACTCTCGGGGAAAATCGCCCACATTCTGAAGAAACACCGGATCGGAACTGTGTTTTGTCCTCCAAATAAATCTCGTGCACTGGTGGGGAGCGCCAAAGATGACCTCGGTTTGATGAAGGCCGGCGTATGGCAAGTCGTATATTGGTCAGACGATGCGTACCGTCGAGGATCGATGCCGTGAACACCAGAGGCACACTCGACTGATGTATCCGAGCAAGTCGGCGGTCGCTGAACATTGTTTGTCGGAAAATCACGCCATGGAGTATGACCGCACGAGGATTCTGGTACAGACGTCGAGATACTGGGACAGCGTTGTTAGAGAGGCCATCGAAATCCGCACCAATGACGACCTCATAAACCGTGACTGTGGCTATAATCGTAGCAAGGCTTGGGAACCAGCGATTGGGTTAATCAAGAGTAAATCGAGCAAATGTATAGTTGTGACGACCACGGCGGACAGAGCCATCACACCGACGTCATCTCAGACGCCGTCGCAATCTGTTCCACCGCGCGACCGTGGCGCGGGGCGTGGACAGCGGAGGGAGCGCGCCGCGGGCGGAGGGTATTTAAATCGGCCGCCGCCGCGACCGAACCCAGTTCCCTCTGAGCAGCCATAGCGTACGGATCTCCGTGCTGGCACGTTCACAGGAGCTCAGTCCGTCAGTTCACCTGATGATGGCGACATGTATGATCGCCGAAATATTGTGCCCGTTCGACACTATAGACCGGCAGCACACCCGTGGATATTTTGATTAGGAAAGGAAATGACTAGTAGTGGCGCAGGGTACCGTCCGCCATGAACCGTACGGTGGCTTGCGAATTATGTATGTAAAAGTAGACGTTTAATAATATATAAAAATTTTGTATACATTCTCTCGGTTAAGTACATATTAGGTGCCCATTACATCATGGAGTATTAATATGTCAGTGATTAATAAACACAGGTTTTCAAAAGTTTTGAGTCTTATGTTGTAAGAAACCCTGCCTCCTTTCCTCCACCTTTCCTGAAACTAACCTTGGTTGTACCGCTCCATAATCTTCAGCACTGTTCCTTAACGCTCCGATTCAAATTGTAGCCATTACGAAAAATGTTGGTTCACAATAGGCTGTAATTTTCCAGACTCGTGTTACGCATACCACATGTACGGTGTAATACATATCTGATGTATTCAGGTTCTAACAACCCTACCACAACAAAGGTCAGAATTTAATAATGATTGTGGTGTTGCTCACGCTGCTAAATACTGCATTTTCGGGCAACAACGAAGTTATTATGTGGCAGGTGTCATTAGAGCACAGTTAATAAAGTCATTTCATGTAGTAATGAATAAACTAGGCACTCATCGTTTCGTGTTTCCCACGCTGGTCTCGTTGTAAAATCATGGCTCAATCGTCGAAAATCTAGGTGGTGATGATTCCAAGCTCGGATGCAAAAAGGCCTAGGTTTTATTCTGCTATTTTCAAAAGTTTTGTAGATGCGCTTCACAAACCATCCTTGAAGATTAAACCTTTCGAAGTTAGCACAATAGTGATGTAAAAAAAAAAATCAGCACTCCGAATTTAAGTTACACTTCCTTTTAATAGCTTTTATTGCAATATCACGTAACACACAAAACATCACCTCACAATACAAAACATACTTGAAAACATCTTCCTCACTGTTGAAGTTCACATTTTATAGGCTGACTACGTTATGCGTCTTTCCAACATGACGTCCAAGACTTGACTTTTTCAAGGTCCGACTCTAACTACTAACTAATAATCGCTTACGCGCCCAAAAATCAGAGTTACAAGTACGTCAAAGATCATAGTGACAAAAGAAAGAATACACACAAGAATAATATCATTGCAATATAAACATATCGATGAATCAAAGTACTTCTACATTAATGAAATCAAATCTGAATGTTGTCTCAGAAATACGTCAACTACTTTACAGAAACACAGTAGAATATTGCTGGTATCGAGAGGTTCAGGTGAGCTGCCGTAATGGTTGCGTAATTCAAGTACCATTACAAGGTAAACTGATGTCTCATATAACTATATATCAGTATATGTCATGTAGAATATTAACCCAAATGAATTTATTCAACTCAGGTAGCTGTCAGTAGCGTTTACACGCAGAAATAAGAAGTGTGTTGTTGACTCAGAGCTAATACGTAACGGGCAGTGTGACTAGTGAATAGTCACTTAGCCACTAGAGATTGTTCGTGAAGATGGATGAGGAAGGAATTTTCGAAGCCTCAAAAAGTCATTTGAATGTTCACGTCACATTCAAAGGGAGAAAGTCTCATTTCATCCGAAGAGTACAAAAGGGCCCACCCTAAATTAAAAGAGAGAGAAAGAACTCAGTATTGATTATGGTCACTGGAATTGCCAGTATCAGCAGTGTTATACTGGACGCTCGAGGCAGAAGAAAATTATAGCCTATGGACTTTGGGAAATTAAGGGGCACGTATAAACATCAGTCTGTTTTGTCGCAGCCACTGCAGTTACAGGAAATTGTTGTCCACAGATAGGCCGCTTCCTTACATACTGGCGCACCCTCTCCTCATGACATCTAGTTATCAATGTTATGCAATTAACTGCTTCCAGTTGCTGACCTGCTATAGGGATGTCAGAAGACATTTGATCAGAGAGTGTCAAGCGCAATTGAACAGGCGTGCTTTATTAGCATCAGGTACGTAACTTCTCTATAGCGTCCATCTTTTTGTATACTAGGGGTAGTGAGTGTTTACATGTTGAGATAATCCTCCAAGAAATCTTCGTTTGCAGCACCCAACATTAACAGTTCGTTTTTCAGTACTTTCTGTTTAAACAATACGGGCCGATTTGCCTTACTACCTTAGCCATATAGATAGTAATGAAGCAGCTGAGAGCCTGAATTAAGCATAAGACTGTCTGAGGTGGAGAAGAGGAACTTCTTTCCTTCTGGTCGAACGCTAAACTTGATAAGAGCACTCAACGACTCCCAATAAACTTTACAAATAATTAAGGTTTTGCATCTTCGACCATAAGCTTTACATGCATAACGCCAAGTACCTAACACATTAACTCAGTTGTAAAGTAATCAAAAGCCTGAAGCTATTTTATGCAGGGGCCTTCAATTCTTTAACCTGCCGCCGTATCCGACCAGTAACCCCCCCCCCCCATCCCCGACTCATTAAAGAATCGAATAAGTCTGGGGTGGGGGGTTACTGGTTAACCTACCTGATAACGTTATCAGTTCATAGAGTAAGAATATCTATGGGGTGAGCATTTAGATGCGCAGAACACGATTTTTGTCGTCAGTACACTGTCTTCCAAGTCACGTGACTATGTAGTAATTCGTATGAAAAGTAACTCTCCCTCCTTTCATGTATTTCGAACTTGCATTCGTAGCAGCAACAATCATTTTCCTTTGTTGTTATTAATAAGTAAATGTGTAAAAAATAAGACAAATGCGTGTAACATTAATGTTTCGATTAAACACAGAATGTAAACAGCATTATACTCAAGTCGAATGGGTCAAATGGCTCTGAGCACTATGGGACTTAACATCTGTCATCAGTCCCCTAGACTTACAACTACTTAAACCTAACTAACCTAAGGACATCACACACATCCATGCCCGAGGCAGGATTCGAACCTGCGACCGTAGCAGCAGCGCGGTTCCGGACTGGAGCGCCTAGAACAGCTCGGTCAAACCGGCCGGCTATACTCAAGTCACGTGATAAATGCGCTTAAATGTTGGCAGCGTGAGAAGTACGTTAGCTTACTCCAGAAGTACTCCTATTGTATATGTCTGCCACAGGTCCATGGACAGCAAACTTGCCTCACATGTATGTGAATCAGAAGCGAATCTAATTCACTTGTGGCAAAGGCGATTACTTGACTACATGTGTCAGCAGATTTTCCGCAGCATTCCACAGCCGAAGAGCCAGGCAGGATATGCCGTTATGTCCTAACCACATATCAATCAATTATACAGCGTAAAAAGCGAACACACGTAACACATTCTCCGTCACATGGATTTCTCGCCCTTCCTCTCAGCTTACGTTAAGTTGATCTCGGACAAGAAAGGCTTCCAGCCAAAAATAGCAAGCACCAAGGCCAGGATGAGGGAATGTCCGTCATGTATAGGCCCTTCGTTAATACCACTAGGAAAGAAAGAGGAAACGTACTCAACAATATGAATAAGGTGTTCTGCTGCTGATTATAATAAAGCAAGTCAAACGGCCTATCACCGTCAAGACCTGACTTGTAATTATGAACGATCGTAGTTCTCGAAAATCACGATTACCTGTTTCGTGTACTTTTCTCTCAGTACTGCAGCGACACAGCAGCCAACAAGTGCTTCAGTTCCTGACTTTGATATAATAAATTTGATAATTTTGGTGTACTATTTGGTTTGTGGAAAGACCACTCCTTTTATTATTAACCAATTCGTACGTTTCTGTACGTCCTTGGAATAGCTTTCTGCATTAGTTGCATCTCGTGAATTTCCCACCTAAAGGTACACAAACACTCTGTGAAGTACAGAAAGAATGAATAAGTCAGCGTACCACAAGCTCTTGCTACTGCAGTGTGTGAGTAAAATCTGGCCAGTAAACAAGTAGGCACAGAAGAGTGTACCTACCTATCGTAGAGTTTGCTCTCTAGGTATCGTACAAGAATCATGTCATAAATAGTTGACAAGATGGATCAACACCACTGAAAATCAAGTAAATTGCTCTTGAATCTTTCTTATTGCAGTGCGTGTTTTGTTTCATCACTGATATACTCTGCTTTAACGAATGTTATCTTCAGTGTATCTTAAGTATTGAGAAAGCTCACACAATTAGATCGAAACTTTACGTGAGAATACCCTGACATAAATCCAAAGTGCCTTATGTATAAGTTCCACTGTTTTAATAATGGAAAATGAATACCTGTTTCTTTGTATAATGGTTACCGCGTTGGTCATCTTGGCATGAATAATTTTCAAAGACTGTAAATATCAATAGACCTGTGAAACTTGCGACAGGTCACACGATCGTTCATCCATCGAAGTATCCACTGCTAAATGTAGGCGCTTGTACACTAGATCGTCCCTCGTGACATTCGAACTTTTGAGGCGACTCTCAAGCAGTTCGCGATGCAATGAATTTCTGCAGACGCTGCCCTGTGAATTATACGTTCCTGACCGATACTGCAACGAAGCTGACAAACGAAAAAACAAAATTCATTCATAAAGGGTGTTCCTTATTAAAGTTTAAAGAAACCCGCAGCGGCGTAGATGATGCTGAGACAAGTAATTTAGTACACTGAAGCGCGAAAGAAACTGGTATAGGCATGCCTATTCAAATACGACGCTGCGGTCGGCAACGCCAATATAAGACAATATGTGTCTGGCACAGTTGCTAGACCGGTTACTGCTGCTACAATTACAGGTTACCAAGATTTAAGTGAGTTTGAACGTTATGTTATAGTCGGCGAACGAGCGATGGAATGGAGACTTTCCCGTAGACGATTCCACGAGTGTACCGTGAATATCAGGATTCCGGAAAAACATCAAATCTCCGACATCGCTGCGACTGGTAAAAGATCCTGCAAGAACGGGACCAAAGCCGACTGAAGAGAATCGTTCAGCGTGATGGAAGTGCTACCCTTCTGCAAATTGCTGTAGATTTCAATGCTGGGCCATCAACAACTGTCAGCGTACGAACCATTCAATGAAACATCATCATATGAGCTTTCGGAGCCGAAGGCCCACT
Organism: Schistocerca americana; assembly: GCF_021461395.2. Classification (NCBI taxonomy): domain Eukaryota; kingdom Metazoa; phylum Arthropoda; class Insecta; order Orthoptera; family Acrididae; genus Schistocerca; species Schistocerca americana. Next base: position 317,377,288 of record NC_060121.1, on the reverse strand, counting down.
CGTGTACCCTTGATGACTGCACGACACAAAGCTTTACGCGTTGCCTGGGCCCGTCAACACCGACATGATGACTGCAAACATGTTACTGGTCGGACGAGTCTCGTTTCAAATTGTATCGAGCGGATGGCCGTGTACGGGTATGCAGACAACCTCATGAATCCATGGACCGAGAATGTCAACAGGGTACTGTTCAAGCTGGTGGAGGCTCAGTAATGGGGTGTAACACGTGCAGTTGGAGTGATATGGGGCCCCTGACACGTGTAGATGTGATTCTGACAGGTGACACGTACGTAAGCACCCTGTGTGATCACTTGCATCCATTCATGTCCATTGTGCATTCCGACGGACTTGAGCAATTCCAGCAGAACAATGCGACACCCCACACGTCCAGAATTGCTGCAGAGTGGCTCCAGAAACATTCTACTGAGTTTACACACTTCCGCTGGCAACCATTATTGAGCATATCTGGGATGTCTTGCAACGTGCTGCTCAGAAGAGATCTCCACCCCCTCGTACTCTTTTAGGATTTATGGACAGCGCCGCACGATTCATGGTGTCAATTCCCTCCAGCACTACTTTAGACATTAGTCGAGTCCATTCTACGTCGTGTTGCGGTACTTCTGCGTGCTCGCGGGGCCCTACACGATTTTAGGCAGGTGTACCAATTTCTTTGGTTCTTCAGTGTGTTGCCGCAAACGTCGGGAAACACCTCAAAACCGGATGACAAATGATGAACATATGACGTCACATCCAAAATACGGAGAATATTATCGAGCCAGTAAGTGAAGGGATGACTGAGCGATGCAATACTTGCATTCGCGCAAATGGTGCAAATGTCTAATACCTTCAGTAAATGTGACCTGTCGTAAACATAGTAGTTACAAAATTATTTTTCTCGCTATAACCAAACAAAAGCTGTTCTTGTTATGTGTTTCTTTTTTTTTTTTTGTTTGTTTTTTGTTTTTGTTTGCAGACCTTATGCGGTAAAGAAAACGTAGATCATTTATTGGTAAATACGCAGTTCGGAAGCTTATATTCATTTCCTTTTGACGCAACACAGAAGGTTTTTGTTGTACTGTACCATGCAATAAACTAGCAGTGACCGCGAGACCGGGACAAAATTTACTTATTTACAAGTCAATGTAAACACGTAATTGTCTCACGCAATGAAAAACAATACTGCCTACTAGACTCATGTCTCAAACCCTGAACCCCACGCGCTAAAGTCGCGCTCGTATGCCCGGAACCACTCCGAGGTGTGATGAGGATGACGTTGGTTTCTGGGGCGTTCAACATCGCGGTCAGCAGCGCCCATACAAATTCCCAATCTTTCCAGTTCCAATCTCGCCACTTCCCGAATGACGATGAGATGATGAGGACAACACAAACACCTAGTCCCCGGGCGGGGACCGAGCGATGCGGCGCAGTGGCTAGCACACTGGACTCTCATTCGGGAGGACGACGGTTCAATCCCAAGTCCGGCCGTCCTGATTTAGGTTTTCCGTGATTTCCCTAAATCGCTCCAGGCAAATACCGGGATGGTTCCTTTGAAAGGGCATGGCCAACTTCCTTCCCCGTCCTTCCCTAATCTTATGAGACCGATGACCTCGCTGTTTAGTCTCCTCCTCCAAACAACCCAACTCAACCAACCCGGGCGGGCAAAATCCCCGACCCGGTCGGGAGTCGAACCCGGCCAATCCGAGGTTAATACTTGTCTTGGGTGTGATCTGGTGACGTCACATGTACAACATTTGTCATCCACTTTTGGGGTATTTTCCGGCACCTGCGGCCCCGTGTGTCTTATATTAAATTACTTGTCTCAGGATAATCTGTGCCGCTTCGGAGGTTTGTGTAAGTTAATATAAATCAGCCACTAGTACGGCGCTAGACGTCCAGATACTACGAAGGCGGCGAACAGCATCTTTGCTACGTTTTGCCATTTCGTTTTGTGGCGTGTTTCTGCAAATTCCGTACGAACATTTTTTGCTGATCCATCATGTAATCGTTTCTGAAAGACAGAACAACGTTCGCACAACTGTTGCAGGACTGGAACCGCACCCCCAGGGTAATACCGGCCATTTAGGCGCCATGGCGGCACAGACCACGTGACCGGCGGCCACACGCAGCACGTAGTTTTGGGTGTTCCCAATAAAGTGGAGGGGTGAAAATCTTCCCTCCCTCTGCCGCCATGGTGTTGGTTTGGTCCTTGAATATCTATTCAGGGTGAGTCTGTAGGTGGTATTTAGGCGCTATCGTTTCTCTACTCCGGTATAATGTTTGGAAACAAAATTGAAATAATTTGCTAGGAGTATAAGAGGTAATTCAGTTACAAACGAACACTGTCCGTAGGAAGATTAATTTTGAACGTGCCCTTAAGATACCTGAGTACAGAAGTTAGTAACGTTGGAAGTCATAATAGTTGACATTTGTGGTAGTAAACGTTTTAATAAGATAAAAGCGATAGCTATTTCAATAAAAAACTATTCCCAGCAAACACAGAGTATAGTATAAAATGAAATGTACTTTTCCCTATTCCTGATAAATATTACGATCAATCAAAGGCAGCATAAAAAGAATATCGCAGCACATTTACTTCTGCAGAAAGCATCCCGAACGAAGCAGAACTGTTTAGTTTTGTACACGCTCTTTCAATTCATTACTTATCGAATCATGTCTCTGTTTTCTCTTTTCTTGAGTTATCTTAATGGTGCTCCTTCTTAGCAGTGTTTATATTTGTGTGCGTATGCATGTGAAGGAAGAAAGAGAGAGAGGGAGAGAGAGAGAGAGAGAGAGAGAGACGTGGAGGGGTGGGGGTGGGGCGGGGAAAGGGAGAGAGGGAAGGAGAGAAATTCAGATCTAGACTTAAAGTCAAAGCAGAAAAATGATCGATTTTCCCGGGTAACTGTGTCCACAGGCACATTGGTTCTCGGCGTGAAATTCATTGTGGCGCATTTATGACCGATTAGGATCTTCTCTGGTAGACCGCCGCTAGGTCACATGCATAATTGAAAACTTAATGACCTAATTTCAGCGCCGCTTGCGTTTGACTAATACTATCAGCAGGAGCGGAGGTGACGGTCTAGCTGATTGAGTGGTTTTATGACCAGCAGTAAGAGAATTCCGTAGCATGTGATACCTAATTATTGTTTCTGTCGGGATAATCTCGCAGACCAACACACGTGTGCAGTACTACGATGGAAAAAAAACGCTTGAGCAGTTACGCAATTCTGCCGGTGATTCTAAGAAAAACGGTTCGCTATATATATATTTCAGATGGAACAGCTAAGACAGAACAGCGTCCGTTATGATGCCATTTTCAGTATATATTACGATTCTTACGGAGAGCTTAATTGTCAAATGTTCAAATCTGTATATATTGTAGATGTATTGAGTATCTTTATCTTCCCTTTCCTATATAATTAATTTTTAAACGCCGTGGAGGTCACAGAGAGCAGAGCATTTTTCAGTTGGCCCAAAATGGAAATAGGCCGTGTCTTTACTGAATTAATAATCTCAGAAATCGTCTGAAGTAATTTGAGGAAACTATGAAAATTATGACGTAAGATGAACGCTTTTGGCTGAGACCATCTCTCATTCACGTGTCACACTTGCAAGAGTTATCCCACCTTGTTCGGCGTGCACAGGAGTAGAACAGACACACTGGCAAGATCAGTGTTACGAAAGAACAGAAGGCAAACGAATCTGGCGACGGACACTGACAATTACCAACACCATTCACGACAAGTGGCTTAAATAAAACGACGAAAGCAGATCGACAATTAAATCCAGGAAGGAAAAATAAATGAAAAAAAGTCATGACGATATCGAGAAACTGGGTGCCACTTACGTGACATACAAAATGAATCATTTGAAATCTTGAGTAAAAACATAGGACATTATGTGTAGGCATAAATAGCTGACACATTTCATTTTTTTTTTTTTTTGTGACAGAGAATTAATTTATGAAGTTTACTGTCAGAAATAGTACGTAATAAGCTTAATGTGAAGTTAAAGTATAGTATTTTGGACGCGGCGACAAGAGGAATCAATGGTCATTTGCCAAGCATTCAAATATTAACAAATAACGACACGCGCTTACATGGGATAGATCAACAGCATGGATCAAATTACGAGGAACAACAGATGGCAAAAATATCCTACACAGGGCAGAAATCCTTTAAAACTATTAGTTGTGACTGAGTCAGCAGTAATCTCTGGAGAGGAAAAGCACATGTGGGCGCGGAAGCAGGAAACAATGAGGTAAACACCCCTACCGCGCAACAGAGGCGTGGCGCGCTTGATCAGCAAAAGGGCGCGATAATATTGCAAATACACGTACTGGAGCACCTGCAAGAGTGCAAATTGGATTACTGATATTTCCGCAATCCGAGCTTCGGCACTATAATGGTAGCGTGGACTAAAAGCTCACAGCATGCTCGCCGATTCGCGTCTCTAGAAATCGCGCGCGAAACGAACACGACTCGCTCAGACACGAGAGGATTGCAGAACAGCGGCCAGATTAACTGGCAAGTTAACGAGAGCACTATGTTGTATAGTTTTTTTTAGTAACGCGATGCTGGCTGCCCTACCTGGAAATGTGTCGGTGTGGTCGGCGGGGTGTCGCGACGCGATACTGACCGGACCGCAGCGCACGGCGTCGAATCGATGGCGCCCCTTCGCGGCGACGTTCCGGCGCGTGCGCCGTGCCGCGGATCGATAAGTGGGGCGCGTCGGGTCGGCACGCCACGCCGCGGTCGATAGTCGCAGCGCCAGTAGCCGGCCATGATCCGCGAACCGCAGCATCCGGAGCCGCGTGGTGCGGGCACAGCCGTGCGCTAGGGGTGGGTGGTTGGATAGGGGGAAGGGGGGGGGGGGGCGGAGGACGTTGTGCTGTGCGTCAGCGCGCCACTAGGGCAAGCGAGGGCGCCGAGGCCGAGCCCTGCTGGCACGCTCGTGCGTTGCAAGAAGATAGGCCACTAAAGGGACACCGTCGACTTCGAGGAAACAAAACTGCACGAAGCTAAAAGGTGCCACAAACCTTTAACAGTCAAATAATAGAACGAAGGTTTTCATAGTTGGTGTTTATCTCTGATAAAACTTCCGGGAAGAGTGGTCGTGTTCGATACATAAAACTGTTCATTAACGATTCATTTGCATTGTAGTAGGGATGGCGGTTATCGCCAAAAAAGGACCGGTTTTCGGTTACATCGGTGTTTCTCAAAGACAGTTTAATTGGACTGTTAAAACCACTCAAAATTAACGATTTTCGGTTATTTTTCTGTAATAAAGGCAGAAACCAAGTGAAAATTGAAAAATTTTGTCTCTGTCAGTTTCAAGATACAAAGAATCAAAATATCAAATTAAATATTCCATTAAAAGAAAACTTAGACTGTGCACCGTTCCCTGCTTTTCTCAAAACGTGGTAAATGATTGAATAGTATAAAATATCAAAATATCATCCTATTGACTCTAATTTTTTGAAACTTTTCAAAAATCATGCTGTAGGCGGGGATCATGCTACTATTTGGACATTACGAATAGTCAGTGCTAAGGGGTAAAATGGTTCAAATGGCTCTGAGCACTATGGGACTCAACTGCTGAGGTCATTAGTCCCCTAGAACTTAGAACTAGTTAAACCTAACTAACCTAAGGACATCACAAACATCCATGCCCGAGGCAGGATTCGAACCTGCGACCGTAGCGGTCTTGCGGTTCCAGACTGCAGCGCCTTTAACCGCACGGTCACTTCGGCCGGCGTGCTAAGGCGTAAAAACCGAATTTGAAGAACTCTGATTTTCGTGTTGATTTGAACGTTTTTAATGGCTACAAGCAGATAAAGGCATATCATGTAGACAGCAGCAGATCAGTTACTTTCTATTTTTATTCTAAACTACGAATTAATTGGTTCAAATGGTTCAAATGGCTCTGAGCACTATGGGACTTAACTTCTGAGGTCATCAGTCCCCTAGAACTTTGAACTACTTAAACCTAACTAACCTAAGGACATCACACACATCCATGCCCGAAGCAGGATTCGAACCTGCGACCGTAGCGGTTGCGCTGTTCCAGACTGAAGCGCCTAGAACCGCTCGGCCACCGGGCCGGCCAATTAATTGGTGTTAATCATTTAACTTACTACTGTTATCATATTTTCCTACCTCTATTAGTATTTCATACAAATGGCAGACAAATCTTTAGTCTTTTGAAGCAAATGAAGATTGTACTTCACTGCTACGTCACTTCGTAAAACTACCTGCGGGCTAGGGTTGTTGCCATTCTGCTATGCAACGGATGTCTGGCGAAGACAGTGAGAAACAATTGTATAGACCAAGTAGTGACCAAGTCTTGCACACTGCACTTAAATGCGCATTTTAAGCCACAACATTCGGCAATTGGAACATTATTGTTTCAGCAACACTGCTGTTCGTAGCTGTCGGCCGTGTTATAAAATAGCACTCTTTTCATTGTTATCAAAATAACAGTAGGTCAAACCAATGCAGATTTACGAATAAAAATTACTCCTTCTTCAAAAAAGATTCATTTAAAAACGAAAATTTTTAGCACTGCTGCTGTGGCTAAAAATTAATATTTCAGCTTTTTACTCGATTATAAGTAAAAAATAAAAAGCATCTGTTATAAACTAGATCAAACAAATAAGCTATCAAAACATACCGGTTATTCAGAACTAAAAGACCGGTATCGATTTTAACCGCTCGGTTTTTCCCGTCTGTAGCACAGGGTGCCACAAACCATTAATGGCCGAAGAGCACAAAGAAGATTTTCGCAGCTGTTGTTTACTTGTGAAAAGACTTCTGAGGTGAGTGATCGTGTTAGCTACATAAAACTGCTCATTAAAGTTTCGTTCGCATCTGCAGGGGATAACTTCAGAGATATCACTCTCACAATTGTGTGTGCGCAAGGAGCCTCAAATTTACTTGGGGCATGATCAGCTTCATGCGGGGCATCATACTCGTCAGCCAATGAAGAATGTGTATAATTGTTTCTGACAGGTGACATCATTATCAATTACTAGTAATCCATCTTGAACTCTTCTTGGTCATTCAGACGAATGTGGTCGTCCAGATCGACGCCACCTTGCTAAATAAGTGCGAAGAGCTCAAACTTATCACACAACAGGTAAATATAAAATCACGCAAATAATCAATTGTTGCACAACGTCAGCATCTACGTTTTTTCCTTTGTAACTCGACATTACTTTCTGAAATGGTGTATATAAATTCCTATTGCCTTCATATGAAGCGTGTATGATAATGCATTGTCTTTACCAAATTACTAGTCTCATGAAATTCTATTTTATGATCTCAACACTGTAATTAGTACTCCACTACTCCCGAAATATCAGTTCGTTCAAAGTGACAGTTCCTCCTATGTTTGGCTAAACGGATGTTAGTACTTATTTCTGTGGCTGCAATGCGCAGGATGGTTATAATTAAACTTTTGCTACTTGAGCCGATGTAGACAGAAAATTATTAACCGCGTGGTTACCCAACCTTCTAGGAACGACCATGCGCTCCGGAATTTGCGTTGTCACTTGTGTTGGTATCTTGACGTGCCTCTAACTCTGCCATCTCGAAACTCGCAAAGTGTGCAGCACAACGTTCTACTCAGCACAGCACTGAACAATAGCTAACAGACATACAACAGCAAAACTTCCGCACATTAAACACAGGCGTGAGTAGGGATGCCAACCGCATTTCGCTCCAACACACCACTGGCGCGAGATTACGAGTATTCCGCAATTTGCTGAACAGACCTCATACAGAAAAGTCTGCGACCTGCCCCCAGATTACGAGTATTTTGCCACTGTTTAGAGACCATGATTGGCTGTCGGAGATGGAGCATCATTCGTTGCAGGAACTTGCAAATACGCATTTGTTGTGGGGAACATCAGGATGTAGTGCCCAGAAAACAATTTGGCAACAGGAGTCACTAAATGAACCGTGTGGCAGTGGTTCCGCGGACTTGAAAGTATGCAAAACGGCCGGGAGAGTGGTGTGCTGATCACGTGCGCCTCCATATCGCATCTGCATGACGCTTCGAGGCTGAGGTGGTCGGTAGACATCCCCTGGACTTTCACAACTCGGCGAGGAGCCCGACACTAAACGGAAGAAGTCTATCACTGTGGATAGAAACATACGAAAAAACCGAATCGCTCAAGCCACGGGTAGCCAGCCAAGGTTCCCGAGAAATAATTGTTCGCAGAGCAGTGTTTGAAGAGAGTGATGGTGTTTGATCTTGTACAACAGATTTATCGATAAGCGCCAGTCAGACTGCCTGTAGGATTCACACTTACAAGTAGCCCTCGTCCCCTCGACCGCCACCAATTCTTTAAGGAATCGAACTCGCATGTATGAAACAGCTTCAAACGTCTGATTACAAATAAGGTAATGTGTTCAATATTTGACTTCAGGCATGTGAAATCTCTATGGACGAAGATGCAAAACCCTAATTATGCTGGTTTCGTAACTTTTAAATTATTCACCTATAGAGTAATGAAAAAGTTAAATATGGATTTGAAATTATGTTTAAAGTTTGTTGGAAGTCACTTATTGCTCTCATTATCAAACACTGGATGAGTATAGTCTGGGTAATTTGCGCACCATTTTTAAGTAAAGCTAGTTCGTTGAGTATCTCAATGATTATGACGTCATATTCCTTTAACTATGTGTCGTTCAGCGATATAATCTTGCAGGTACAGTTAGTGATATATACGGATACTGTCTACAAAATGTGCTGCGAATAGAAATGACAGCATTAATACGTCGTGTCTAATACTCATGTTTCACCGCGTGAACAGTGAAAATGTAGTAAGAGATAAACTTTTCTTTTATTATTTTCTGGGAGATGTTACTCAGACGTCTGCTCTTGCCTATCACACACACACACACACACACACACACACACACCCATATATAAAGAAACACACACACGCACACACACACACACACACACGTGCACATTCACACTTTCATAAAACTATAACAAACATAAAATAATAGTTACCTTTATGCCGCTATTTGCATCGGTAAGTTACTTCTGGGTTTCAGCTGAATGGTTGTGCATTGATGTAACTAAAGTGATTTTCTAATAAAATTGCAGATGTTTAAATTGTTATGAATTATTGAACCTACTAAGCAACCTGTATGTAAAATTGCAGATCGGATGGAAATGTTCACATAAGGTGTCTATTGTAATAATGCTACTATAGTGCATGGAGCCGTATAACTCCGCCTGCAACAGGTAACGAGTGGATTGAGTAGCTCGTTAACTGTTGTTGCCGGTACCAAGCCCGGATGAAGGAGAAGGGTTCGCGTCAGGAAGTGCATCCGGCCAGGAAAGAACCCTGCCAAAATCAAAACAATGATGGATACTTCTCAAAGTCGGAACTTTAAACACTGGGACATTGAAGCAAAAGAGTCGCGAGATTGTAGACATGGTGCAAAGAAGGAAGGTAAATACCCTGTGCTTACGAGAGACCAAGTGGAAGGGTGACAACGCCAAACTATTGGCAGAAGGATACAAGCTGTATTAAAGCAGTGCAGACAAGGAGTCCAGAAATGGAGTAGGGATTATTATCGATAAAAATCTAAAAGAGGAAGTCTGTGGACTGGACAGAATCAATGACAGAATCATCAGAGTAAACTTACTACCTGAGGAGACGTCATCACAGTTCTAAGCGTGTATGCACGCCAGACAGGGTGTTCGGAGGAAGAGAAGGACAAATTTTGGAGAATCCTAGATGGAGTAACAATGGAAATACTAGACAATGACAGGGTGATAATTGGGGGAGATTTAAATGGACATGTTGGTGAGAGGAGGAGTGGGGATAACAGAATTCATGGTGGATGGAGTTATGGAGAAAGAAATGCAGCAGGGCACAAAATTGCAGAATACGCTGTATCTTTTGACCTAATGATCGCCAGTACCTACTTTAATCGTACGGGAGCGGAGACCATAAAACTCAGTTGTCAATTAGACTACTTGTTGTCCAGAAGGAAAGACACAAAGCAAATAAAGAATACCAAAGCTATATACAGTGAAAGTGTGGCTGCGCAACACAAACCCGTAGTGGCCGATTATGAAATGGTTGTGTGCAAAAGACGTAAATGTATCAAGACAGGAGAACAAAGAATAAAGTGGTGGAAACTGAAAGAAGAGGTGTCCCGAGAAAAATTCAAGGAAACAGTATTAAGAGAAGTGAAATTACCAGAGGGTGTACAGGAGTGGTGGAGTTATAATAGCAATTTAATTACAAAAGCTGGAAAAGACGTGCTGGGTGTAACAACAGGAAAGGGACCACCAGAAGATAAGGAGGCATGGTGGTGGAATGAAGAGGTTCAAAAAGTGATAAAAGTGAAGAAAGATGCAAAAAACAATGGGATTTAACAGGCAGACAGGAGGATAGGGAAGCCTACAAGACTGCAAAAAAGATGGCAAAAAGAGCAGTGGCAAAAGCAAAGGCTGTTGCAATGGAACAGGCGTATGAAGAGCTGGAAAGAAGACAGGACGGCAGGCAACGCCTACGGATTGCTAAAGCAAGAGATAAGGCGACCAAGGACATAACATCAATGAGGCAGATAAAGGATGAATCAGGTGTAGTATTACACAATCTTGAGAAAAGCCCAAGTAGGTGGTGGGAGTACTTTGAAAAGCTATTGAATGAGGAAAATGTACGAGAAAAGTATGAGGATGGAGGCATAAATGAAGGAATGACCCAAAGTATAAGTAGGGGAGAAGTCGAACACGCAATGAAGAAAATGAAAAATGGGGAGGCCCTAGGCGCAGATCAAATCCCAATAGAAGCATGGAAAAGTCTGGGAGATCAGGGAACAGATGTTCTCTGGGAACTAATGCAGAAGACCTGGGAAGGAGAAAGAATGCTGCATGCGTGGAGGAGCAGTATACTGGTTCCCATATATAAGGGGAAAGGGGATATCCAAAACTGTGGCAATTATAGAGCGATAAAACTGATGTCCCATACAATGAAGATCTGGGAAAGGATAATTGCGAAGAGGTTGCTTCTAGAAACTGATGTATGTGAAGAACAGTTTTGGTTTATGCCGGGCAGACGGCTCAAATGGGTTTAATCACCACGGGACTTAACATCTAAGGTCATCAGTCCGCTAGACTTAGAACTACTTAAACCTAACTAACCTAAGGACATCACACACATCAATGCCCGAGGCAGGTTTCGAACCTGCGACCACAGCAGTAGCGAGGTTCCGGACTAAAATGCCTAGAACCGCTCGGCCACAGGGGCCGGCATGCCGGGAAGAGGAACAACCGACGCAATATTTGCACAAAGGCAATTGATGGCGAGGCACAAAGAAGAACAAACTGCATATGGCCTTTATCGATCGTGAGAAGGCATATGACAGAGTGCCGAGGCAAGAGAGATGGACATGTCTGAGAAGTAAATAGCCTGCCAGAGAAATATATCAGGGTGGTAGAAGACATGTATGAAGGTGCAATGACACGAGTCAGGAGCAGTGCAGGTGCAACAAAGGGATTTCCAGTGAGAGTAGGACTACATCAGGGATCTGGTCTCAGCCCATATTTCTCTGACCTTGTCAAAGAGGTGAAAAAAGAGGCACCTTAGATCATGATGTTTGCTGACGATGTTGTCATGGATGTACTAGTCAAAGATGTGAAAAAAGAGGCACCTTGGAGCATGATGTTTGCTGGCGATGTTGTAATCTGTGAACCCACCCAGGAGGCACTTCAAGAGAAGCTTGAACAGTGTATATGAGTACAAAGGATGCCAAAAACCTATATATTAACCAGCAAGGAGAACAACTGACGCTGGTCAAGAAATTTAAATACCTAGGCTCTTACATGCAAAGTGATGGAGGACTGGAGGCCGAAATATAGCACAGGATAAGTAGTGGATGGATGAACTGGAGGAAAGTGAGCGGAGTACTGTGTAATAAGAAGGTTAGCTGCAGAATGAAAGGAAAGCTTTACAAGTCTGTGGTGAGGCCGGCGATGCTGTAGAGCGCAGAAACTTGGCCAATTACAAAAGCCCAAGAGAAAAAGATGGAAGTGGCAGAAACGAGAATGTTAAGGTGGATGAGTGGGATGACACGAAATGATAGACTAAGAAATGAGTACATCAGGGGAACAGCGAAAGTGGGGCCCATGGCGAAGAAGATCCAAGAAAGTACGCTAAGATGGTATGGACATGTGCAGAGAAGAGGGGAGTACTACGTGGGGAGAAGAATTCAAGACCTAGAAATCGAAGGACCAGGGAGAAGAGGAAGGCCAAAACTGAGATGGAAGGACAAGGTAGCAGCAGACCTACGGGAGAAAGGATGGCTCAGAGAAGAAGCACTGGATAGATATTTACGGAACAGAAGGATCCAGCAAAGCAACGCCGACCACACATGATGTGGGAAAAGGCTGAGATGATGATGACGATGATGATGATGAGTGCATGGAGCCGTATCTGTCAAACACAGTTCCACAGATATTCGTTGGCGTGAAATATTATTACAAAACAAACTGCAGTATTACTAACTACAGTTGAACTGAATAAGATTCCAGTACATACTTAAAATCTAATACATTCCGATTTACACTGATCAGCCAGAACATTATGACAACCTACCTATTATCGATATAAAACCGTCCAGACGATAGCATTATCTTGTTGACAGATGCCACTGCTGTCGGGAAACATGATTGTCATGAGGAGGTTAACGTAGTCTGCAACCAGTGTATGATACTCCTTGGTCGTCATGGTGCCTTGCACGAGCTCCACTGGACACATGGTTGCCCACGTGAATCTGCCTCAGAGTATAATGGAGTCGCCGCCAGCTTGTCTCCGTTCCGCAGTGTAGGTTTCAGGAAGCTGTTACCCTGGAAGACGACGGATTCGCGCTCTCTCAACGACATCATGTCAGGCAATGCTCTACTGCTGCGCCATGTAAAGCGCCGATAGTCTCGTGCCCATTTCAGTCGTAGTCGCCCATGTCGTGGTGTTAACATTGCCAATAATCGTCTGATCAGTGTAAATCGGAATGTATTAGATTTTAAGTATGTACTGGAATCTTATTCAGTTCAACTGTAGTTAGTAATACTGCAGTTTGTTTTGTAATAATATTTCACACCAACGAATGTCTGTGGAACTGTGTTTGACAGATACGGCTCCATGCACTCATCATCGTCATCATCATCATCATCTCAGCCTTTTTCCATGTCATGTGGGGTCGGCGTTGCTTTGCTGGACCCATCTGTTCCGTAAATATCTATCCAGTGCTTCTTCTCTGAGCCATCCTTTCTCCCGTAGGTCCGCTGCTACCTTGTCCTTCCATCTCAGTTTTGGTCTTCCTCTTCTCCTTGGTCCTTCGATTTCCAGGTCTTCAATTCTTCTCCCCACGCAGTACTCCCCTCTTCTCTGCACATGTCCATACCATCTTAGCCTACTTTCTTGGATCTTCTTCGCTATGGGCCCCACTTTCGCTGTTCCCCTGATGTACTCATTTCTTAGTCTATCATTTCGTGTCCCCCCACTCATCCACCTTAACATTCTCGTTTCTGCCACTTCCATCTTTTTCTCTTGGGCTTTTGTAATTGGCCAAGTTTCTGCGCTCTACAGCATCGCCGGCCTCACCACAGACTTGTAAAGCTTTCCTTTCATTCTGCAGCTAACCTTCTTATTACACAGTACTCCGCTCACTTTCCTCCAGTTCATCCATCCACTACTTATCCTGTGCTATATTTCGGCCTCCAGTCCTCCATCACTTTGCATGTAAGAGCCTAGGTATTTAAATTTCTTGACCAGCGTCAGTTGTTCTCCTTGCTGGTTAATATATAGATGTTTGGCATCCTTTGTACTCATATACACTGTTCAAGCTTGTCTTGAAGTGCCTCCTGGGTGGGTTCACAGATTACAACATCGTCAGCAAACATCATGCTCCAAAGTGCCTCTTTTTTCACATCTTTGACTAGTACATCCATGACAACATCGTCAGCAAACACCATGATCTAAGATGCCTCTTTTTTCACCTCTTTGACAAGGTCAGAGAAATGTGGGCTGAGACCAGATCCCTGATGTAGTCCTACTCTCACTGGAAATCCCTTTGTTGCACCTGCACTGCTCCTGACTCGTGTCATTGCACCTTCATACATGTCTTCTACCACCCTGATATATTTCTCTGGCAGGCTATTTACTTCTCAGACATGTCCATCTCTCTTGCCTCGGCACTCTGTCATATGCCTTCTCACTGGCGGCGACTCCATTATACTGTGAGGCAGATTCACGTGGGCAACCATGTGTCCAGTGGAGCTCGTGCAAGGCACCATGACGACTAAGGAGTATCATACACTGGTTGCAGACTACGTTAACCTCCTCATGGCAATCATGTTTCCCGACAGCAGTGGCATTTGTCAACAAGATAATGCTATCGTCGACTGCGGAGGCCCATCGTTATGAGTGTTCGGTTGCACTGTGTGTTAAGACACACTTGTACTCTGTCCAGCATTCAAGTCTGATGTTAGTTCCACCACAGTTCGCCGCTTGTCCCGTTTTACCAGTCTGTCCAGCCTACGACATGCGACAACTGTAATGAGGAGTGGCCGCCCAAACCCACGACATCTGGACGTGTTGCCACGTGTTGCAGACACTCACCACAGCTCTCCTCAAACACCCGACAAGGAGCGTAGTTTCCTAAACGCTCGTGCCGAGCATCCGGGCCATCGCAATCTGCTATCTGTCAGATTCGGATAGATCGTGCACCGTGTAAGTGTCTGACTAGCAGTCATTTCGTCATCTTATAAATAAATATATTATTATTATTATTATTGATGTTTTGCCCTTAAAGAGCGCATTTGGACTAAACTACGAGTACATGGCCAGTTCCTTTTGCTGCCTTCCTTGCTGCCCAAACTTCCCTCATTCGCTCGCTGTGTTTCTGTTTCCGGTCCTCTGTCCATGCTTCTTGTCGGCGTTGTGTCTTCGGCTTCATCTTGATTGCCTTTTTGGTTGCCCATATTTCTTTCATCTTCTGGCTGTGATCTTCCTTGCGTTCTTCGGTCCATTTTATGCCTGTTCGTTTGTCACATTGTATCTCATGTAGTTTACTTTTCTTAATGATGTTTCTGAATTTTATCTGTCGTCTATTGTGTCTGCTTTTATGTTGAGTTGGTTCAGGTCGTTTTCTACCTCTGCCACCCATTCGTTGTTTCTAGTGGTTACCCAGTCAAAGATCTGTTTGGTCAGCCTGTGTGACGGCATTCTGTATAGGTGTCCATAGAATTGTAGTCTGCGTTTTCTAATCTTTTCTGTGATTGTCTCCGTATGTTTGTACAGTTCCTCTGTAGGTTTCTTGATCCATATTCCATTTTTGTTAGTTGCGCCTAATATTTTCCTAAGTATTTTCCGTTCTACTTTTTCTAATTGTCTGATACAAGTATGCCCTAGGATTAGTGTGGTCTCTGCTGCATATAGTGCCTCGGGGAGCACCACCGTGTCGTAATGGCGTAATCTGGCTTTTTGTGAGATAGACTTCTTGTTGTAATGATTCCACACTACTTTGTATGCCTTGTCCAGTTTAGTCTTACTTTCTTCGTTTGAGTCTCTGTTATGTCCACTCATTTGTAGTGTTTCACCGAGGTATTTCAAGTTTGCCGTTTTGTAAATCGTGCCATACTTTGTGTTCAGAGATGAGAGTTTCTTTGTGCTCATAAACTGTGTCTTTTCGTAAGAGATCTGTAGTCCAGTTTAGTATATTAATTTATATTATTATATAATAATAAATATATTAATTTAGGAAAACTATCTAATCCCACCCCCACTCTGATGCGCCACTTTTATTTTGTAGACGTCATTGATAAACGTTTTATAACTTTTTAGAAAGGTTACTGGAGTCGGATGTGCTGGGGCGATATACCAGTACAGTTTTGAAGCACAAAAAATGGCGCTCAAGTAACGATGTATTTGAGTGGCATGACGTCCCTTCATTAATATGGCACTGTCGTGTTTGGAGCATGCCTTGGTCCTCACATCAAATACCTTTTGACATCAATCGATCAATGTACTGTCCCCTCTCTCAAACAGGAAAATCAATACATAATCACTTTTCATAACGCAGTCCACTCTACCACAGTGATTCAGAGTCTTTCCTCTTTTCTAAGTAAAAATAACGTTTTAATCTAATCAGCGCATGGTCTCCGTTACCGCAGCATATACTAGCATTCTTTATGTCACCTAGACCCTTTTACTTTCGATGGCTTGATTCTTCATCTAGATAATTTTCTTTCCTTTGGATTGGGATTCTGCTGAATTTTAAGTCCTTGAATATTTTCTCTCGTGTCTCCTTTCTCTAATGTCTTTTCTGTCTCAGTACTGTAACAGTCTTCTCCACGTACCACCTTCTGTATATCTTTACGAAGTGAACTGCCTCCTTCCCGCAAGATCATTACTCTTTTTCCGCTATTAAATGACGCGTCCCTTCTTCAAACATTCATGTCCGAACTTCAATTAACTCACTTTCATCTGCTGCTTCCCATCTTAAAAAAATTTGCACCTATAAAATTTCTCTTATCAGACTAATCCATTCTCTTTTAGATGTAATATATACAGGTGGGAATTTAAGGAGATGGGACCTGGATAAACTGACTAAACCAGAGGTTGTACCGAGTTTCAGGGAGAGCATAAGGGAACAATTTACAGGAAAGGGGGAAAGAAATACAGTAAAAGAAGAATGGGTAGCTTTGAGGGATGAAATAGTGAAGGCAGCAGAGGATCAAATAGGTAAAAAGACGAAGGCTAGTAGAAACCCTTGAGCAACAGAAGAAATATTGAATTTAATTGATGAAAGGAGAAAATTTAAAAATGCAGTAAATGAAGCACGCAAAAAGGAATACAAACGTCTCAAAAATGATATCGACAGGAAGCGCAAAATGGCTAAGCAGGCATGGCTAGAGGACAAATGTAAGGATGTAGAGGCTTATCTCACTAGGGCTAAGATAGATACTGCCTACAGGAAAATTAGAGACCTTTGGAGAAAGGAGAACCACTTGCATGAATATCAAGAGCTTTGATGGAAACCCAGTTCTAAGCAAAGAAAGGAAAGCAGAAAGGTGGAAGGAGTAATAGAGGGTCTATATAAGGGCGATGTACTTGAGGACAGTATTAAGGAAATGGAAGAGGAGGTAGATGAAGATGAAATGGGAGATACGATACTGCGTGAAGAGTTTGACAGAGCACTAAAAGACCTTAGTCGAAACAAGGCCCCGGGAGTAGACAACATTCCATTAGAACTACTGACGGCCTTGGGAGAGCCATTCCTGACAAAAATCTACCATCTGGTGAGCGAGATGTATGAGACAGGCGAAATACCCTCGGACTTCAAGAAGAATATAATAATTCCAATCCCAAAGAAAGAAGGTTTTGAAAGATGTGAAAATTATCGAACTATCAGCTTAATAAGTCACAGCTGCAAAATAGTAACGCTAATTCTTTACAGACGAATGCAAAAACTGGTAGAAGCCGACCTCGGGGAAGATCAGTTTGGATTCCGTAGAAATATTGGAACACGTGAGGCAATACTGACCTTCCGACTTATCTTAGAAAGTAAATTAAGGAAAGGCAAACCTACGTTTCTAGCATTTGTAGACATAGAGAAAGCTTTTGACAATGTTGACTGGAATACTCTCTTTCAAATTCTAAAGTTGGCAGGGGTAAAATACAGGGAGCGAAAGGCTACTTACAATTTGTACAGAAGTCAGATGGCAGTTATTAGAGTCGAGGGAAGAAGTGATTGGGGAGGGAGTGAGACAGGGTTTGTAGCCTCTCCCCGAGTAAAGGAAACAAAAGAAAAATTCGGAGTAGGTATTAAAATCCATGTAGAAGAAATAAAAACTTTGAGGTTCGCCGATGACATTGTAATTCTGTCAGAGACAGCAAATGACTTGGAAGAGCAGTTGAACGGAATGGACAGTGTCTTGAAAGGAGGATATTGAAAGGAGGATATAAGATGAACATCAACAAAAGCAAAACGAGGATAATGCAATGAAGTCGAATTAAGTCGGGTGACGCTGAGGGAATTAGATTAGGAAATGAGACACTTAAAGTAGTAAAGGAGTTTTGCTATTTGGGGAGAAAAATAACTGCTGGTGGTCGAAGTAGAGATGATATAAAATGTAGAATGGCAATGGCAAGGAAAGCGTTTCTGAAGAAGAAAAAATTGTTAACATCGAGTATAGATTTAAATGTCAGGAAGTCGTTTCTGAAAGTATTTGTATGGAGTGTAGCCATGTATGGAAGTGAAACATGGACGATAAATAATTTGGACAAGAAGATAATAGAAGCTTTCGAAATGTGGTGCTACAGAAGAATGTTGAAGATTAGATGGGTAGATCACATAACTAATGAGGAGGTATTGAATAGAATTGGGGAGAAGAGGAGTTTGTGGCACGACTTGACAAGAAGAAGTGATCGGTTGGTAGGACACGTTCTGAGGCATCAAGGGATCACCAATTTAGTGTTGGAGGGCAGCGTGGAGGGTAAAAATCGTAGAGGGAGACCAAGAGATGAATACACTAAGCAGATTCAGAACGATGTAGGCTGCAGTAGGTACTGGGAGATGAAGAAACTTGCACAGGATAGAGTAGCATGGAGAGCTGCATGAAACCAGTGTCAGGACTGAAGACCACAACAAGAACAGGTAACATACTTACATGTTTACCATTTCAACATCACAGGTTAATGTAAACGCGAGATATGCCAGTGTAATTTTGAAATGCTAGTACATTAACAACCGGTGTAACCGCAAAATGTTGAATGTCAGCGTGCAAACGTTCTCACCTTGCGTTGCACAAGTGCCTGTTGTCAGTTTGTGAGATGGAATTCCATGCGTGTTGTACTTGGGCGGGCACTGCAGGGAGGGTTAATGCTTGTTGTGGATGATGCTGGAATTGCAGCCTGATGACGTTCCATACGTGTTTGATTGGAGACAGATCTGGTGATCGAGCAGACCAAGAAAATATGTCGGCATTCTGTATGTTGAATTAAAACAATGGTATGTGGGCGAGCGTTATCCTATTGGAAAACACCCATTGGAATGCTATTCGTAACTGGCAGGACAACAGATCGAATCACCAGAATGATATACAAAGTTGCAGTTAGGGTGAGTGGAATAACTACGAGAGTGCTCCTTCTGTCATACGGAATCGCACCCCAGACTATAAAGCTAGGTGTAGGTCCAGTGTGTCTAGCATGTAGGTGGATTGGTTGAAGGCCCTCTACAAGTCTCCTTCTAACCAACACACAGCCTTCACAGAACAAGCCGAGACGAACCAGCTTTCATCATAAAACATGACAGACCTCCATCCTGCCCTCCAATGAGCTCTCGCTTGACGCCACTGAAGCTGGAAATTGTGGTGGTATGTGTTTGATGCACGCTACACAGCGTCTGCATTGGAGCAGTTCTTGAAGTAACCGATTTGTAACAGCTCGTCAACATTGGTAGTGAAAAAGTATCATGATGGTCTCTCCCAGGCGCGGCTCGTGGTTTCTATACTGGGGAAGGCTGCGGCATTTACGTTACAGATTAGTCTGACATAAACAACTAAGAATTCAGGGGGAGGGGGGGTGGGCAGATCACTCTCTACCCATAATTTTACGTACTGTGTCTTCTATAATCAGGTATTTATTAAATATCATTAGAGGCTAACTTCGAGTTAAAATCTTTGGTTAGTGTTTTTATACGTCATCATTACATTTTCTGACACTTTGCAGCAAATCATATGAAAAGACGCGTTTCGGAGAGATCTTTAATGCGATGAATGTTAACTTTGCGGCTGCTTAATATTTTTGGTGTTTTCAGTTCTAAATTTAAGGCGTTTATTGTAGTTTACCTCCAAAGCTCGAAGTTAAATGTTTTTCGCTGAAATTATGTTTTTTCACCTTTGCGTGAAAATTCTTTAAGTCAGTGATGCCAGTTTCAGTCCAGGCACTGTCAGTACTATTTGTACGAAGACAGGTGAAACAGAAAAATGCATTTTTCACTTCACAACCACACAACCACTCAGCTGCATCGTACATTGCTCTATTAAAACTGCAGTTGTATCCTTGCCTAGATTTGCACTGTTTCTGTTCTTGATTGATCGTTAGATCGGATCTGGGTGCACAAAGTTCTTTCACTTGCATCCTATGGCCGTGTTCCAAGTTTTTACCTATTGAATTGCACACTGAATTCATATTGCGCTGGTTTCACAAGCAAGTAAAACTCACTAAAATCTTGCAAAATACACTCCGAAAAAGAAACTTGCTAATATCACACGATATCAACAAAAGCAGTCAGCATCAGCAAGCAAGGAAAGTAAAGTCACGGGACAAATTTCGCGCGCTTTGTCCTCTAATCACTTATGAAACTCTCGCTAGATGGCAGTACTGTTGTTACGGTTAGAGAGCCTGTAGTTACGGTAGTCTAGTGCACTCTGGCGGGATATTTGCAAACTTATTCTAAATGTGGATTAAATAGCCAATGGTAGAAACAAAACAACAATGTAAAACATTATCAAAACAATAATACTAAACGTCGATTAATGACGCATCGAAGCGTAGTAGAGATGTGCAGAGACAGAGATTGGATAGCGAAGTTTCGGCCACTCTGCATTCCTTTATTACATAGATAGTGGAACGTGAAAAACGTGTGGTGGTTGGTATGACACCCTTAGGCTGCAAGCTCTGAGCCTTCGGGTCGCCCATAAAGAGCGGTACTATGTAGAAGCCACGCCACCAAACCGCTACTACATGCAGCTTACGGACGTTCCAAGGCGCAGCCTAAACACTACTAACCGTTCCGAAAACATCTATCGATACAAACAGTTCCAAAAACGTTGACCGTCGTTATTTTAATCGGAGTGGGAAATGTGCGAAATTCTTCCTGATAATTTAAATTTTGTAATATGTTCTTGCGAAATTTACTTTAACATATATTTTGGGGCGGCTCCGCCTCAGAGCCTTTAATTACGAGCCGCGCCTGGTCTCTCCATTGGCAAAAGATTCCGAAATATTCCCCCATTTGGATCTCCGAGAGGGGCCTGCGTAAGGTAAGACGACCTTGAGAAAAAGATTGAATAGCCAACGAAAGCAGAACGTTCTAGAAGTCGGGGCGTGGAATGTCAGAAGTTTTAACGTGGCAGGGAAGCTATAAAACCTGGAAAGGGAAATGCAAAGGCTCAGTGTAGGTACAGTGGGAGTCAGTGAAGTGAAATAGAAAGAAGACAAGGATTTCTGGTCAGATGAGTGTACGATAATATCTACAGAGCTAAAAATGGTATAAGGCGAGTAGGATTCTTTATAAATGGGAAGGTAGGGCAGAGAGTGTGTTACTGTGTACAGTTCAGTGACTGGGTTTTCTCATCAGAATCGACAGTAAACCAACACCGACAACGATAGTTCAAGGATACACGACGACATCGCAGACTGAAAATGAAGGAAGACAGAAACGTATCATAGACATTGGCTGCGAGTGGGCGTTGGCGTAAATCAATGGGGAAGGTTGAGAATTTGTGCCAGACCGTGTTTCGAACACGGATCTCCTGTTTACTAGACAGATGCTCTGACCATTTAACCATCCGGACACAATGGTCCTCGCAACTGCACCCAGATTCTCAACTTATCCACACAGTAAAAATGTAGATTCACTTGCCCATTATCCTCATTACTAGCGGAAATTCGCCGATTCCCATAACAGTTGGAACCTGGTGTGCATCGGCACTCAAGAGATCATTGGCCATCTTCTCCTTAATTATATGTATGTAGTGTCTGTTCTTTCGGTCATGCACGTAAGAATAGACACGAAGTGAGGATGGAAGACAGAGAAAGTATTTGAGGATATTGAACTGATTGTTCAGTAAGTAAAGCACTCCTTCTTCAGGCCACAAGTGACCCATCGGGACCATCCGACCGCCGTGTCATCCTCAGTTGAGGATGCGGAGAGAAGGGGCATGTGGTCAGCACACCGCTCTCCCGGTCGTTATGACGGTTTTCTTTGACCAGATCCGCTACTATTCGGTCGAGTAGCTCCTCATTTGGCATCACGAAGCTGAGTGCACCCAGAAAATTGGCAACAGCGCATGGTGGCCGGATGGTCACCCATCCAAGTGCCGGCCACGCCCAACAGCGCTTAACTTCGGTGATCTCACGGGAACTGGTGTAGCCACTGCGGCAAGGCCGTTGCCCTCAGTAAGTAAGTGCTCCCTGCCGCCGTTGGATAAGCAGCTGCAGCAGCAAGTCGTATACTCTTAGCTCACTTATTTGTTACATAGTTTAATTCTTAATTCCTTTATGTGTTTTTGGTACTTGCATTGTTTAATTCATAAATTTCGGGCGTGTTATAGTATTTGAGAGTGTAGCATCGCGTTTTAGTACCTGAATAGTGTAAAATCGCGTAGTCTCCTTCCGCCGCCGAGCAGTGTGTCAGCAGTGCGCAAGTAGCAGCATTACTGCATCTATTAGGCAATCTTGTATTTTGAAACTTCCTAGCAGATTAAAACTGTGTGCCCGACCGAGACTCGAACTCGGGAACTTTGCCTTTCGCGGGCAAGTGCTCTACCAACTGAGCTACCGAAGCACGACTCACGCCCGGTACTCACAGCTTTACTTCTCGGTCGGGCACACAGTGTTAATCTGCCAGGAAGTTTCATATCAGCGCACACTCCGCTGCAGAGTGAAAATCTCATTCTGGAATCTTGTATTTTAATAACCGTTTAAATTTTGTGTCGAATTGTTTGTGCTCTCTGTAGATTAGTTCAGACGTTCTTTGCACAACAGTTTTTAGCATGGATAGGGACTGCAACTGCTGTGTTCAGATGCAGGCTGAGTTGGCATCCCTTCGCTCTCAGCTTCAGGCAGTGTTGGCTTCGGTCACACAGCTTGAGGCTGTTGCCAATGGGCATCACTGTGGGGGTCCGGATGGGGGTTTGTCGGGTACGGCCAGCTCGTCCCACGCATCCCACGATCTGACTACGACTGTGACTGCCCGGGATACTGCCCACATTGAGGCTGATCCCTCACGTGTGGTAGAGTGGGAGGTCGTCTCGAGGTGTGGCAGGGGGTGAAAGACATTCCGGAGGGCTGAACGGGAAGCCTCTCCAGTTTGTCTGACGAACCGGTTTCAGGCTCTGTCTCTGGCTGATACTGATCTTCGGCCGGACATGGCTGCATGTCCTGTTCCAGAGGTTGCCCCTCAGTCTGCAAGATCCGGGCGGTCGCAGAGGGTGGGCTTACTGGTAGTTGGGAGCTCTTACGTCAGGCGCGTAATGGGGCCCCTTAGGGATATGGTAGCAAGAGAGGAGAAGAAAACCAATGTGCACTCCGTGTGCATACCGGGGGGAGTCATTCCAAATGTGGAAAGGGTCCTTCCGGATGCCATGAGGGGTAGAGGGTGCACCAATCTGTAGGTGGTCGCTCATGTCGGCACCAATGATGTGTGTCGCTATGGATCGGAGGAAATCCTCTCTGGCTTCCGGCGGCTACCTGATTTGGTGAAGACTGCCAGTCTCGCTAGCGGGATGAAAGCAGAGCTCACCATCTGCAGCATCGTCGACAGGACTGACTGCGGACTTTGTACAGAGCCGAGTGGAGGGTCTGAATCAGAGGCTGAGACGGTTCTGCGACCGTGTGGGCTGCAGATTCCTCGACTTGCGCCATAGGGTGGTGGGGTTTCGGGTTCCGCTGGATAGGTCAGGAGTCCACTACACGCAGCAAGCGGCTACACGGGAAGCAGGGATTGTGTGGCGTGGACTGGGCGGTATTTTAGGTTAGATGGCCTCGGGCAAGTACAGAAAGGGCAACAGCCTCAAGCAGTGCGGGGCAAAGACAGGACATGCGGGGACCAAGCAGCAATCGGTATTGTAATCGTAAACTGTCGAAGCTGCATTCGTAAAGTACCCGAACTTCAAGCGCTGATAGAAAGCACCGAAGCTGAAATCGTTATAGGTACAGAGAGCTGGCTGAAGCCAGAGATAAATTCTGCCGAAATTTTTACAAAGGCACAGACGGTGTTTGGAAAGGATAGATTGCATGCAACCGGTGGTGGCGTGTTTGCCGCTGTTAGTAGTAGTTTATCCTGTAGTGAGGTAGAAGTGGATAGTTCCTGTGAATTATTATGGGTGGAGGTTACACTCAACAACCGAGCTAGGTTAATAGTTGGCTCCTTTTACCGACCTCCCGACTCAGCAGCATTAGTGGCGGAACAACTGAGAGAAAATTTGGAATACATTTCACATAAATTTTCTCAGCATGTTATAGTCTTAGGTGGAGATTTCAATTTACCAGATATAGACTGGGACACTCAGATGTTTAGGACGGGTGGTAGGGACAGAGCATCGAGTGACATTATACTGAGTGCACTATCCGAAAATTACCTCAAGCAATTAAACAGAGAACCGACTCGTGGAGATAACATCTTGGACCTACTGATAACAAACAGACCCGAACTTTTCGACTCTGTAAGTGTAGAACAGGGAATCAGTGATCATAAGGCCGTTGCAGCATCCCTGAATATGGAAGTTAATAGGAATATAAAAAAAGGGAGGAAGGTTTATCTGTTTAGCAAGAGTAATAGAAGGCAGATTTCAGACTACCTAACAGATCAAAACGAAAATTTCTGCTCCGACACTGACAATGTTGAGTGTTTATGGAAAAAGTTCAAGGCAATCGTAAAATGCGTTTTAGACAGGTACGTGCCGAGTAAAACTGTGAGGGACGGGAAAAACCCACCGTGGTTCAACAACAAAGTCAGGAAACTACTGCGAAAGCAAAGAGAGCTTCACTCCAAGTTTAAACGCAGCCAAAACCTCTCAGACAAACATAAGCTAAACGATGTCAAAGTTAGCGTAAGGAGGGCTATGCGTGAAGCGTTCAGTGAATTCGAAAGTAAAATTCTATGTACCGACTTGACAGAAAATCCTAGGAAGTTCTGGTCTTACGTTAAATCAGTAAGTGGCGAAACAGTATATCCAGTCACTCCGGGATGATGATGGCATTGAAACAGAGGATGACACGTGTAAAGCTGAAATACTAAACACCTATTTCCAAAGCTGTTTCACAGAGGAAGACCGCACGGCAGTTCCTTCTCTAAATCCTCGCACAAACGAAAAAATGGCTAACATCGAAATAAGTGTCCAAGGAATAGAAAAGCAACTGGAATCACTCAACAGAGGAAAGTCCACTGGACCTGACGGGATACCAATTCGATTCTACACAGAGAACGCAAAAGAACTTGCCCCCCTTCTAACAGCCGTGTACCACAAGTCTCTAGAGGAACGGAAGGTTCTAAATGATTGGAAAAGAGCACAGGTAGTCCCAGTCTTCAAGAAGGGTCGTCGAGCAGATGCGCAAAGGTATAGACCTATATCTCTGACGTCGATCTGTTGTAGAATGTTAGAACATGTTTTTTGCTCGCGTATCATGTCGTTTTTGGAAACCCAGAATCTACTCTGTAGGAATCAACATGGATTCCGGAAACAGCGATCGCATGAGACCCAACTCGCTTTATTTGTTCATGAGACCCAAAAAATATCAGATACAGGCTCCCAGGTAGATACTATTTTCCTTGACTTCCGGAAGGCATTCGATACAGTTCCGCACTGTCGCCTGATAAACAAAGTAAGAGCCTACGGAATATCAGACCAGCCGTGTGGCTGGATTGAAGAGTTTTTAGCAAACAGAGCACAGCATGTTGTTATCAATGGAGAGACGTCTACAGACGTTAAGGTAATCTCTGGCGTGCCACAGGGGAGTGTTATGGGACCATTGCTTTTCACAATATATATAAATGACCTAGTAGATAGTGTCGGAAGTTCCATGCGGCTTTTCGCGGATGATGCTGTAGTATACAGAGAAGTTGCAGCATTAGAAAATTGTAGCGAAATGCAGGAAGATCTGCAGCGGATAGGCACTTGGTGCAGGGAGTGGCAACTGACCCTTAACATAGACAAATGTAATGTATTGCGAATACATAGAAAGAAGGATCCTTTATTGTATGATTATATGATAGCGGAACAAACACTGGTAGCAGTTACTTCTGTAAAATATCTGGGAGTATGCGTGCGGAACGATTTGAAGTGGAATGATCATATAAAATTAATTGTTGGTAAGGCGGGTACCAGGTTGAGATTCATTGGGAGAGTCCTTAGAAAATGTAGTCCATCAACAAAGGAGGTGGCTTACGAAACACTCGTTCGACCTATACTTGAGTATTGCTCATCAGTGTGGGATCCGTACCAGATCGGGTTGACGGAGGAGATAGAGAAGATCCAAAGAAGAGCGGCGCGTTTCGACACAGGGTTATTTGGTAACCGTGATAGCGTTACGGAGATGTTTAGCAAACTCAAGTGGCAGACTCTGCAAGAGAGGCGCTCTGAATCGTGGTGTAGCTTGCTGCCCAGGTTTGGAGAGGGTGCGTTTCTGGATGAGGTATCGAATATATTGCTTCCCCCTACTTATACCTCCCGAGGAGATCACGAATGTAAAATTAGAGAGATTCGAACGCGCACGGAGGCTTTCAGACAGTCGTTCTTCCCGCGAACCATACGCGACTGGAACAGAAAAGGGAGGTAATGACAGTGGCACGTAAAGTGCCCTCCGCCACACACCGTTGGGTGGCTTGCGGAGTATAAATGTAGATGTGGATGTAGATGTAGAAGTAAAGCGAGATGAAAATCTAATATTCATAGCATACTGAATGCGGTTGTAGGGGAAGGAGTAGAAGAAAGGCTTACGGGAGAATATGGGCTTGGTACTAGGAATGAGAGAAGAGAAAGACTAATTGAGGTCTGTAATAAGTTTCATCTAGTAAAAGTGAATACTCTATTCAAGGATCACAAGAGGAGGAAGGATACATGGAAAATCCCGGGAGATACGAGAAGATTAAAGTCAGATTACATCATGGTCAGAAAGAGATTCCGAAATCAGATACTGAATTGCAAGGTGTACTCATGAGCAGAATTAGACTCAGATCACAATTTAGTAGTGATGAAGACTAGGCTGAAGATTAATAGATTGGTCAGGAAGAATCAGTACACAAAGAAATGGGATACAGAAGCACTAAGGAATGAAGAGACACGCTGGAATATCTCTGGGGCTGTAGCTACAGCAGTAAGGAATAGCTCAATAGGCAATTCATATGAAGAGGAATGGACATCACTGAAAATGGCAATC
Organism: Schistocerca americana; assembly: GCF_021461395.2. Classification (NCBI taxonomy): domain Eukaryota; kingdom Metazoa; phylum Arthropoda; class Insecta; order Orthoptera; family Acrididae; genus Schistocerca; species Schistocerca americana. Next base: position 317,350,092 of record NC_060121.1, on the reverse strand, counting down.
ACATAAGTTGGAAATAAAACCATAGGTACAATAAAGGTAACTGCGAAGAAACTATGGGTAACAGAGGAAATACTTCAGTTGATCGATGACAGAAGGAAGTAAAAAAAATGCTCAGGGAAATTCAGGAATACTGAAATGCAAGTCGCTGAGGAGGGAAATAAATAGGAAGTGCGGGGAAGCTAAGGCGAAATGGTTGCATGAAAGATGTAAAGAAATTGGAAAAGAAATGATGTAGAAAAGTCAAAACAGCTTTCGTGGAAATTAAAAGCAAGGGTGGTAACATTAAGGGTACAATGGGTTAAATGCAGAGGAGAGAGCGGATAGGTGGAAGGAGTACGTTGAAGGCCTCTATGATGGGTAAGATTTGAGAGATGTGATAGAAGAAGAAACAGGAGTCGATATGGAAGAGATATGGAATCCAGTATTAGAATCAGAATTTAAAAGAGTTTTGGAAGACTTAAGACCAAATAAGGTGGAATGGGTAGATAATATTCCATCAGAATTTCTGCAGTTGTTGGGTTGCTACAAAACTACTATTCAAATTGGGTGTGAGTCCGGCGATATACCATCTGACTTTCGGAAAACTATCATCCATACAATTCCGAAGATTGAAAGAGGTGACAAGTGCGTGAATTATCGCACAATTAGCTTAACAACCCACGCATCCATGTTGCTGACAAGAATAATATACTGAAGAATGGAAAACAAAATTGGGGATGTGTCAGACGACGATGAGTTTGGCTTTAGGAAAGGTAAAGGCACGAGAGAGGCAGTTCTGACATTGTGGTTGATAATGGAAGCAAGATTAAAGAAAAATCAAGAGGCGTTCATAATATTTGGCAATATGGAAAAAGCGTTCGACAATGTCAAATGGCGCAGGATTTTCGAAATTCTGAGGAAAAAAGGGGAATGTTATAGACGGTGATATACAACATGTACAAGAGGCAAGAGGGAATAATAAGAGTAGTAGACCTAGAACGAAACACTCAGATTAAAAAGATGTAAGACAGAGATGTAGTTTTTCGGCCCTGCTGTTCAATCTATACATCGGGGAAACGATTATGGAAATAGAAGAAAGGTTCATGAGTGGAATTTAAATTTAAGGTGAAAGAATATCATTGATTAGATTCACTGGTGACATTGGTATCCTCAGTGAAAGTGAAGAAGAATTACAGGATCCGCTGAATGGAATGAACAGTCTAGTGAGTACATTGAGAGTAAATCGAAGAAAGCCGAAAGTAATGAGATGTAGCAGAAATAAGAACGGCAAGAAACACAACATAAGGATCAATGGTCAGGAAGTAGATGAAGGAATTCTGCTACCTAGGCTGCATCATAAACAATGACGGGCGGAGCAAGGTGAACATCAAAAGCAGACTATCATTGGCAAAAAAGGCGTTCCTGCCAAGAGAAGTCTACTAGTATCAAACACAGGTCTTAATTTGCGGAAGAAATTTCTGAGAATGTACGTCTGGAGCACAACGCTGTATGGTAGTGAAACATGGACTGTGGGAAAACGGGAACAGAAGAGAATCGAAGCATTTGAGATGTCGTGTCATAGGTGAGTGTTGAAAATTAGGTGGACTGATAAGGTGAGGCATAAGGAGGTTCTCTGTAGAATCGGCGAGGAAAGGAACGTATGTAAAACACTGACAAGAAGAAGGGACAAGATGATAGGACATGTGTTAAGACATCAGGGAACGACTATAGGGAGCTATAGAGGGCAAAAACTGTAGAGGAAGACAGAGATTGGAATACATCCAGCAGGTAATTGAGGAAGTAGATTGTAAGTGCTACTCTGAGATGAAGAGGTTGCCACAGGAGAGGAATTCGTGGCGGGCCGCATGAAACATCAAAACAGTCAGTAGAAAAAAAATCACGTCGCTTTCCGAGTTCGATCTTCTTGGGACCTTATATTCTTGTGACAACCGCTGCCACCAATCATGCACAGTAGCTACATTCCTGCCAAGTTTTTCTGAAATATCGCAGAAGGAGCATCCAGCCTTTCGTTGCCCAATTACACGACCCCCTTCAAACTCAGTGAGGTGCTGACAACGGCGTCTTTCTTGCCTTAAGGGCATTCTTGACTAACATCAACTCACAATGTCAAATCTCAAAGGTAACTAACGCTCACTACCGTTATAGCGTCTCTTTAAAGCAAACATGATTTGCATCCTTATAGTGGCGCTACTTAACGCCATTCTTATACGATTGACACGAAATATGAAGAAAACGTCATCTTCCAGATGTAGAAAGACGCCTTCCAGCTTTCGTTTTTGTTACACAACTCTTTCTTGGTGTTGCGATTTGCGATTTCTTTTCATCAGTGTCTTACGCTCTGCTAGTGACTCTACAGTACCATTGGCTTATCATCCACATAATGTCCTCATAATTTGCACCTATACACATGTATCCTGCAAAGAGCATGTACTCCGTAAAGTGAATGGCATGGCACATTAACATTTTAGGGTTTCTTCCCGTTCTTTTGAGAATGACTGCTTAAACGTCTCAGGGCGTGCTGTAGTTAGTCTAATACTGCCCCCACAGTCCCTACAGGGGCGATACGTAGATATTGAAGCTTATTCTTAAATTCTTCACCTACTAGTCGTTCCTTACAGTTTGTAAGTAGCTTTTCGCTGGATAATCGGCGTCTGTCTTCATGTCTCTGGCAATTGAGGATTTTCGACATTTTCGTGAGGTTTCCGCAAGTGAAACAACTTCTTTTTATACGTTCAATATCCCGCATTAGTGCTATCTGGTATGGATCCCACACACTTGAACAATATTCTAAGACGGACAGGACGAGCTTTAGGGGGTGGGGGGTGGGGGGGGAGGGGGGTATCAACGGGGAAAACGTCCGTGGTCCTAGGCCCCTGAAGGCGACCTTATTGGCCTGGGCGTCTTGCCAAATAGAAATCAAATGTAATTTTTTAAAACCTGCCCTTATTATTTTGAGCAAAAGACCTGAGCGCGCTGGAGGTCCTCACTGAACCTGCGGGATTGTTTTAAAAAAAACTATTAATGCATAGTACTACGGTTTTGCATCTAAAGCATGCTCAATACATCAAATACTGTACAGCAATAAATATTATTGTGATATACAAGCAAGTGTTGCAATATTAATGAAAATATTTTAATTTCCATCGACTGATACTGTCTTTTAATGGAAGTATAAGAAATTTTTCTAGTCAGAGTAAGGACAGTTTTTTCTTTATCAAGTGAGCTTATTCCCAGCCATTTAGAACGCATATGTTACATAATATGTACGAGTATGCACGTACGAATTTTAGACTTCACATCCATCGTCAAGTTTTGGTTTCGCATACTGACTGAGCAGTGACGCTCGTTTTGATAAGTTAAAGTGAAAATAATATAAGTATTTAAAGAATATTCATTAGCAAAATAATTAAGGGTCTTAAAACGATTTTTGGATTGGGCGTTTTTTATTTACCCACCCTCCATATAAAAATTTTAAATACATAAAACTTTTAATTAAGTGGGTAGCGCTTTTTGACGCATGAAAGTAGATTATTTTCGTGATTTTTTCAAGTAATATAAAAAGTAATGCAAAATCTGATGATATAGTTTTATTCCTTACATTTTTGTCTGCAAGTAATCATTTTTGTGTCAACATCGGGCGCTTCCCGTAACAGCTGCACGAAGTGGAACAGCGCCTTGCAGCCGGGACATTGCTCACCGGCGAGTATTCCAGATTGGACCTCTCACAAAATAATAATGTATAAATAATTTTCAATATATGTTCTATCAGCTTACTTAGTATAATTGAAAAATATTAAGTTCTAAGAAAATGGCGACGTATTGGAACAAATATCATGTTCTCCGTCCACAACATCGAGACAAAAGCTTGCACCGAAAACAGACTTGGAAGATATCGCAAAACGGCTGTGTACGTTGACAGCAAATTCATTCAGAATGCCCATCAAATTCCCATCAAAATCATATGTACCGTTCTCAAGTTATGTCACCCGCCATTTGTAAAACACATGTTCGAAAAACGCATTTAAAGTCTTGGGTTACATTTTTTTGTTGTTAACTATACCTCTAGTCAGCGATTCATGGACCATAAAGCAGTCCCTCCAGATTGCAAAAGAGGTCCTCCTCCATCTTCTTCATGGCCATTGTGGTCCTGCAGGCCTCTTTGTCAGCTTCTGTCATCCGCTGTCCTTCTCCATCTATACACTTTTCGTCCGCCTCTGTGCAGAAGTTGTAAGAGGCTGGCCCGATCTCAAGTTGAGCACACTCATAATTTCCGTAACGGCTATTAGGCCGTCGTTGAAATTACTCGCTGAATATTTCTTTCCCGCTGGAATGGTTTTCGGAGATAGTTTTTCGTAAATAGCCTTGTAACTCGTTAAAGAAGTTTCTGGCGAACTTGGGACGAAGACTACTAATGAAGTAGACGTCCTCAGAAAACTTTTTTAGCACAAAAAATAGATTTTTTGAAATTTACAAAGTGGACTACCCCTTTAATTGACATTTACAACTTTTACATTTGATACTTTCCTCTTTTCGTAATTTCGAAATGATTTTCGTGTTTCGGGGCATTAGGAGAATGTTTACGTTTCGGTCATTTTAAAATGAATTACACTTTCGCTTTTCATTATGTACGATGTAGAAAGTTTTTATATCGTTGCATCACATAGTTTTGAAGGTTTTTTTTTTATAATGGAAGCGAATGACACAAGCGGAAAAAAGTGTTACAGCACCTCAGCAGGATATAAAAAACGAAAGCGTAAGGATGAGAAAGACAGTGCTGCGAAAATGGAACAGTGATTGTTACCCATTGTGCCACACACTAAATCAGCCGTGTCGGGAGAGTCAGATGGACGTGGAGGCGACATTGAGGCTTCCTTAACTGATAGTGCAACGGATTAGGATTCTCAGGGACTAAGTACGCCATCAGCTAGAGAGTTCCACTTACAACTGATTAAGATTGTTGTCATAGTAGATGTGACTGCCGATGAATCCCAAACAGTGCTCAATATTTTTATACTGCGCTACTTCACCGTTGATGAAGAAAATCAGTACAGAATGAGAGAACGTTTCTCGACTTCGTTGACTATAACGAGAAGAGTGGTCAGTCATTCGCTATCACGGGCAGGTTTATGACAAAGGGAACTATGTGACTGGTATCTATTATGGAGATGAAGCACATACGTTAAAATAAAATCGGTTGTTAACCTTTTCTTCTTGCGGTGCTCATTCATTAAATCTTTGTCGAGTCCATATGGGTGAGAGTTGCGCAGATGTCATCAATTTCTGCGAAATTGTTTGGAAATCACATAATTTCTTTCACTCTAATCCCCAAAGATGGAAAGTTTTAAAATAAAATTTTGGCTCGTCCCTTCTTGGTCTACCGGAAACGAAATGGTATGCACAGATAGATGTCGTGCTAAGCATTTGCCCGGATTACAAAGAGCGGTTGAGCCTGCTTTTAACTTTAATTTCGGTAAGGAGGTACGTACTGAACTAAAGGGCATTCAGATGTATTTGAAATCACTTGAGTGTGTCTTTGTGCCTTCAATATGTACAAAGCATTAGGTGTAACAAACATACGTAACGTAGTGCTTCGAGCAATGGAAGTCACAAAAGATGTTGAAAGTGCAAATAGCAAGAGTCTAGTGGAAGAATGAAACAAATTGAAAAATAGTTAACTATATGCACAGAAAGTTGCTAGGTAGCAGAAAATATAGAAACATCACCTGACTTGACTGTAACGATGCGTGGCACAGAAAAACAGGAAAGCAAAAGGAAATGCTTTGTAGATGAAACACTAGAAGAAGATTTAAACCTGAGCCCAGAGGACAATAGATACCAGCCGTAAATGTTTTCAGTGTTATTCTAGATACAGTTGTAGGAAACAAAAGCAGAAGAGTGTTTGGTGTCCTGGAGGAGCACTTTAGGGACCGCATTCGGGCTCTGGAGTACAGAGGCCCGTGGCATTGGCCTCGATTGGCCGCCATATTCTCCGGATCTGAACACATGCGACTCCTTTTTGTTGGGCTATATTAAAGACAAGGTGTACAGCACTAGCCCCAAAACCACTGCTGAGCTGAAAACAGCTATTCAGGAGGTCATCGGTAGCATCAATGTTCGGACACTTCAGCGAGTCATGCAGAATTTCGCTGTTTGTCCCACATCGTCGCCAGTAACGGCAGGCATATCGAACATCTCGTAACCTAAATCCGAATATCTTTAGTGACGTTTACATCTTGAATAAAGTGTATGCATGTCGTAGTTTGTAACTAATTTACGCCTCTTTTCATATAGTTCAACAATTGTCATCCTGAATGTACAGTGCGAGCATAAAAAACGTTCCTTAAAAACAACGTCGTTTGTTTTTTTTCTTTTTGCATTAAAATTTTCTAACTTTATCCAAAAAGCAGAAGTTTAAAACAAAAGAAATGAGGTCAGCGCCAAGCAACGCTTACCGGGGGCCAGAATAGAAAATCCTACTGCCGAACCTGAAGATGGGACAGATAGTGATTTGTAAGTAGTGTCCTTTGTAGAGTGACTGCATTTTCCAGAATTCTGACAATGAACTGAAGTCTGCCACCTGATTTACCTACGACCGTGCATATGTCATCATACCATTTCACATCCTTATAAATCATTACATCTGGATATTCGTACGAGTGACTAGTTCCATTTGTGACCTACTGATGAATGTAGTTACTTTTCTACGCTTCATCAAGTGCACAGTTTTTCGTTTCTGAACGTATGGAAAAGATGCCAATCTTGGTCACTATTTTGAAATCTTGTCTCGATCTCTCCGTACATTTATTCAGAGGTCTCACTCGCTAATTGTGCAGTTTTCTCAACAAAATATTTAATTATACATAATTCTAATATTCCTTGCCAGGTTAATATTGAACGATCTGAACAACAAGGGACCCAATACGCTTCCCTGGGGAAGACCTGAAGTTACTTCTACTTCTGTCGATGACTCTTCGTCGAAGATAACGTACTGTGTCCTCCCAACCAAAAATCATCAGTCCAGTCTCAAATTTTGCTTGAGATCCCCGTATAACCGTACTTTCGTTAATAATCGTTGGTGTAGCACCAAGTATTTGCTTTTCTGAAGAAATTCAAAGCCACCTGATTGCCTTGATCTATGACATAGAATGTTTAGAGAGAACAGCATAAACTGCGTTTCTCGTAATCAGTGTTTTCGGAATCTATGCTGGTTGGCTTGAGTGAGTTGGTTCTGATGAATAACTCGTTGAGTTCAGAATATGTTCTACGATTCTGTAACAGATGGACGTCAGTCAAATAGAACGGTAGTTTTGTGGGTCACTTCTGTGACTATGTGAACTTTCTCTTCTTGTAGACCTGTGCTTTTATGTGCTTTCTTCCAATCGCCGGGCACAGTTTCTTTACTCAAGGGATCTACCGTATATTTTGGTAAAAATGGGAAATAACTTAGCAGCAAATAATGTGTAGAATATAACAGGGAATCCATCGGGCTCTGAAATCTTTAACTTTAGCAATCCTAGCCGTTTCCCAACTCATTGATGTTTATATCAATCATCTATTCTGGGCCGGCCGAAGTTGTCGAGCGGTTCTAGGCGCTACAGTCTGGAACCGCGCGACCGCTACGGTCGCAGGTTCGAATCCTGCCTCGGGCATGGATGTGTGTGATGTCCTTAGGTTAGTTAGGTTTAAGTAGTTCTAAGTTCTAGGGGACTGATGACCTCAGCAGTTAAGTCCCATAGTGCTCAGAGCCATCTTTTCTGTGATGCTAGAAATATACTGGGCCAATATTTCGGTATCTTCGGTAAAGGAGCATTTGAAAATGGAATTCATCATTTATGCTTTTGCTTTGCTACCCTCAGTTTCAGTTTTTTGCGTCATCCACGAGTGTGTGGACAGCAACGTTGCTGCCACTGACAACCTATACGTGTCATCATCACTTCCTTGGATTTATGAGAGATTTTGCGATAAGATTTTGCTACGATAGTCGCTGAAGGTTTCATGCAATGCTCTCTTGATATCAAAACGTTTTTCATTCAGCATTACCCTATCTATAGCGCTATGTTGTGTTTTACACCTGTTATTCAGTTGTCGCTGTTTCTTTAGAAGTTTCTTTACAGTGAGAGTATACCATGGAGAGACGCTCCCATCACCTACTGTTCTGCTAAACACTATGTAATCAGTGTATGGTTAACTACTCTCTTAATCTTAAGCCAAAGTTCCTTAATATACACCTGCGCAGAGGTGAATGTTTTAACTTACACTTTGAGTCATGGCACGAACGTCTTTAAGCAGCTTGTCAGTATTAAAATACATCAGTACTATACATTCATGTACTCTGGAATAGAGGTGTATCGTTCACGAATGACTGAGTCCAGAGGAACGGTTCACTGATGAAAGACCGAGGAACGACTTCTAAAGAACGATTGTTCATCGTTCACTTCGGTCGCGGCTGATCTCGTTCCCGGGAACGGTCGTTCACCGTTCTCTTCGGCCAGTTTTGTTTTTCGTCTGACCAAGCAAAGCGAGCAGTAATTGTGTTTTTAATCGTAGATTTTTTTTAAGTTCTGTCTGCTTGATTTAACGACTAGTTTTTATGATAACCCTTATTCTTTTTTAATTGTAGTGTACGAAAGTTTAGGTAAAAATTGCGATTTTCGCATTTCTCCCAAAAATAAAACGTGACGTTCAAAAACGTATGTGAAATCTTATGGGACTTAACTGCTAAGGTCATCAGCCCCTAAGCTTACACACTACTTAACCTAAATTATCCTAAGGACAAACACACACACCCATGGCCGAGGGATGACTCGAACCTCCGCCGTGACCAGCCGCACAGTCCATGATTGCAGCGCCCTAGACCGCTCGGCTAATCCAGCGCGGCTAAAACGTGACACTTGCACTTTTTTTAGGCTCAGTGCGAAAAGAGGAAACGGTGCCTCTCCGTTCGAAGAAACGAAGGATGGCATAAAATCGTATTTACACTTTTTTCTCAAAAATGTTATTCAGAAGTAGCTTTTAACGAAATACTTTTTCACTTTCGACTTAATTACTCGTAATTTTTTTTTCTGTGGCACCTTATGCGAATACTCAGACAGAACTGAGTTGTATATATTCTGTTTCTCGTTTTGTAAATTATTCATCACAGCGTCCCATAACCTCGACGCCTGCCTCAACCAGATAATTTACAACTAATAGTTTAGTTTAGTCAACTGGGTCCAACGTGCAGACATCACGCCAGCAACGTCTGACTTGTGACTGCGCTGCAGCTGAATGAGAGGAAAACACACACACACACACACACACACACACACACACCTTAGAGGTGCCGCCAGACAAGCAGCAGAGACGACTAACGCTAGCAGGTTTCATCTCGTCTGAGGATACAATATGCAGGTGATCTAAAACTTTTTATATTACACTTCTTTCTAAACACCGAGAATATTCCCATTAATGACGTGTTATCAACATGACTTGACCACGTCGAGCATTCAGCGCACATTGCCTACGCGGGTCATCAACGATGAGAGGCATAGAACTAGATGCCCCTGCTATATGTTGCTGGAAAAGGTAGCGGCCGACGGCCGCCTGCAGCCAGGATCCTATTCGGGCCTCTACGTATACAGAAAAATCCCATTCATATAATATGTGAACTGATGCACACATCGCATCTGGAAAACAAACTTTCTTTTCTTCTTCTCCTTCAAGTCCTATTATATTTTTCACAACGACGCTGTGTCTGTATCACTGTAGCTGACACATTTGTCTTTTCTATTTATTGTAAAACATTAAATGGTACATATTTAGTTTGTTTTAGATCTTAAGATGATCCAGGGTGGTTGAAGCATGTCATATAATTTAAAATGTGCAACTGAGACTGAAAACTAAATGAAAAGTGCTTCTCTGTGTCTTTTCTTCTACCATGTGACTTTGGACCATGCGCACCGGTTGATGACTGACAGTCGGGTACCACAACAGTAGCTCCAGCATGCGTCAGATATCTAAATCGATGCGCCTGCAACATGTGTGCGTCTCCTGCCTCCGTCTCATATATCAGAGCCAATTTCCGGTTTTTTGGCCATCTGCTGTTAGAATATCCAGTAACGACTAACGACCAACGAAGAACCGAGAACATAGTTCTCGCGAAACTCCGCAGGGTATTTTTTCTAGGGAACATATGTTTGAGGTGTAAATCGTTTCCTGAAACGCTTTATGGAAGTGATAAATAAGTATAGAATAGATCGATCAGGGTGAGTAATCATAAGTATTTTTACGACGGCATATCGACAGTAGCGTAGCGTGGAGGAGCTGTTACACATTTCCACATACACTGTTATCTATTCGAGCATTAGGCAGCAGGTTAACAGCACCTAACACACAAATCGATAATTTCAAGAACCAACCAATTGTAACGTGCCAGTCACGAAGAGTGGGACTTTTAATGTTGCTGTTTGGCACGTTAAGAGTGGAAATATCCGTTATTACTAGTAATATTCTCAATATTTAGAGTCGCCTCGGTTGCTTCCTGTTGGGCAACACCCTCAAGGTATGTGTAGGAGGGACGGGGTGTCCATCAGCAGTGCGGTCACGAGAGTTCTGACAGGCAGAACCTGCTGGCGTGATGTCTGCGCATTGTACCCTATCGACTGCTGAGGCAATTGTTCTACCTGCGGCGAGGAAGTGTCCAGTCGGTAAATATTTACACGTGTCTACGGTTCAGACATTGGTTTGTTTATGTAGCTGTTTTTCGTAATGTACGGTTAAGTTATTCGTAGCAACAGATTTAAAGATTTCACCGTGTTAATTGTCCAGCCTCATTTTACATTATTGGAATACTATGGATAAAGTAAATAGCACACAAAATATACAAATCGATGTGTTGTGAGCTGACATACACGAATTTTTTCCTTCGTTTCCATCAATTACGAATATGCTAGGGCAGTCTTATAGTGGGGTCACAATAACAACGTAGGGATAATGTAGACTTCATATGCATTCATTGTTAAACAATGCACTATGGAATTTGTTAAACGTTCAATTATGTCATATTTATATTTTTGTTTCGGAATACTGGCTGGTGGTTGTGCTTTGTAGTGCTTACTAACAACGCCGTGACATCATTAAATTACAGTAACTCTGTCAATAGGAGAACGAGCCAATTGTAGTACACAGTAAGACGTCACTAACTAATAATCTGGGGGCGGTATAGATAGGGGACTTGACAGAGTGCATCAGATTGCGGTAGCCTCTCGTCAGCCATGCAAGACATCAGTAAACAGTAATGGAGGAAAGTGATCATTCGTCAGTGTACTTGCAGAAGGTATAAGCAGGGGTTTATCCGCTGCTAAATTTTTTCCAATATACCTATTGCTGATACAGTATAGTTCACGTGCAGGAGAATATGGCATTTTCGTCTCTAGAATCGCGTAGTGCCGCTTTTATCCACATCCCCCAGGCTAACCTTACCAAGATGATAGAAACGGTGTAAGTAGGCTGTTTATGTTTTCTCTATGTAAGTAGGCTGTTTATGTTTTCTCTATGTAAGTAGGCTGTTTATGTTTTCTTATTGGCAACGTTACGTAGCGCTCAATATGAAAATCACTGGCTGTGCTGTGTGCAGTCTGTGGCTAGTTTGCATTGTTGTCTGCCATTGTAGTGTTGGGCAGCGGCAGCTGGATGTGAACAGCGCGTAGCGTTGCGCAGTTGGAGGTGAGCCGCCAGCAGTGGTGGATGTGGGGAGAGAGATGGCGGAGATTTGTAATTTGTCATGAACTGCAATATTTATATATGATGATATCAAGATTTGCAACGCTAATTCTTGACCTGTGAAATATTTTTATATGAGACTGCAACGGTAGCAGAAACTGCTGTCTTAAATATTTCCGTACGAAAGTTAAGTGACCACCTGCACGTAATGCGTTGCGGGCACCCAGCTGTGTCAGACGCCTGGAGAAAAAGCCATTATTGCGAGCCCTTTTCAGCGGCACAGGTAGAACAAAAAAAAAGGTGAGGCCATTATCCTCGGAAATATTCTTACATCTGCAAACCTGATAATGACAAGTGTCTTTCTACGAGAATTGAGAGCTACGGACTTACGAAATGCCACATAGCTATTGAATGATGTTTTTATGCTTTGGTTTGCGTAATTGCTTATTTCATTTGATATCTGGTTTCCAGCTGTGTTGCAGCATTGCTTTTATAAAATGAAATGCATTTGCTAATGTGAACACTTTCTGTCAACAGATCTATTAAATAATTATTTTATGATCCACATTCTTTAAAAAAGGAGCACTTGGAAAGGAAAGAACAATAAGAAGGAACTAGTAACAGTAACACATAATTTTCTTTTCGAGTACATGGTAATATTTCTTTTTACATTCAGTTGTTGTGGTGCACCACTTTAATTACATAGATATTAAGATGTCAATATACATTTCCCTTATCTGCATTGTCGTTTTTGCTGTAATATTTTTTTTGCTTGAGCTTTGTCATGTATAGATATAAGTTTTATATTTTTTATATTTTTTATATTTGCTGCTGCTGTTTGCCAGGCATAGTGCTACTGAATTTTAAATTGTGTTACTCTGTTAAGCTAATTTTACTACTGACTTATTTTTCTTGCTACTGTACATTGGCTCATATTAGTTGTAATATTACAATTGCATTGCTAATTTCTTAATGCTGCTTGCTTCGCAAATCTGCGTTTTTTTTCATTGCTGTTTATATTAATTGTTTTATGTGATGCTGCATTGCCTCGTTCCTTAGTTTAGCATCTGAGCTCAGTAGATTTAAGTTAGCTTAAGAGGGGGTAGACTATAGAAGAGAATGAGTTGCGATGAATTGGAAGAAATGCATTGAGAATCTATATGAAAAACGTACAGAAAGCAGGTATAGGTAGGATTTTCTTGGAAATAAATAATGAGGTAAGAAATATGTGAAATAAATACAGAAAGCATGCTTGGATAGGATTTTTTTGGTGGAAACAAAGGATGAAATAAGAGGAAAGATATATGAAGTTTTGGGTTGGACTGCAGTACCAAATGTTACACTGAAAACGAACCCTGTCCTTTCCTATTGGTGTTATCCCACTATGTGTTTGTGTACCCTTGTGTTTTTGTTTTCTTCCTGTCTCTGTGTAGTTTCATAGAATTTTTTCTTCTTTTAATATTAAGCTACATTCACTATGATGAGGAATACTGTTATCCTCGAATATAATTGGCATTAATAATATGTTATTTACTTTGTAAAGATGTTAGACATTATTAATTCTGTTCTGTTCAATGCTCATGTGTGAAGTTGAAGTTTCAAAAGTTTTTGTGATCCTTTATGTATGTACTCATGTCATAATTCCACTGATGTATATGTTTATTTCTATTCTTTTGTAACGCCTGTTTTACTACAAATGTTGTCTGTATTGTTATGTTCTTTAATGATGTATTTTGTGCCTTTGTAATTGTATTCTTATGTTATAAAATTGTAATTGTCACCAGTTCATGATATTATTAACTTGTTAGTTACATTTCACGGCACACGTTTCTGTTGGTCATAGTATATGGACAAAATGTGAGAAGTAGGGACTGTTAGTGTTTGCACGTGTGTTAATAATTCAGCAAGGGACTGGATAACAGCATTGCTGGTTCTAAGGACAATTCCAAAAACTTTGTGAGTGCACAAGTGGTGGTTTATGGACTTGCTATATTCTCCGCAAGACTCTTCGATGGTGAATGTGCACCTGCACAATCGCAACAGATGGCTGCTGACTATCTCTACAAGGACTACAGTGGGTCTGCACCTCTGGTGGCCCACCAATACCGTAATCTCTACCAGGACTACAGTGGGTCTGCTCTGTGATGACCTACCTACCAATACTCTTCAAAATTTCGACTGACTCTGCTGTGGGTTTGCTCTGTTGTGGACCATTACCTGTATGCATGTCAAGAGTCAGCACTGTCTTTCCGTTGGAAGGACAACACTACTTCTTCAAGACTGCATGGAAATCCACTACTTCTGTGTGCATTTTCTTTTACTGCTCAGACTTTGAGAAAAACACTGCTATTCTCCTGTTATGTACGATTAGGACTGTCTTTATGGACTGTGAGACAAAATTTTAGCTTTTGACCAACATTGTATCAATAAGTGTGTGCATTTTATATCTTTGTTACTGTAATTGTGAAAAATTTTTGTCAAATCTGTATTGGCCACTGCCCAACCCAGTTTGTAAAAATTTTTTGTGGGGAGCATGGGGGCTATGTAAGTAGGCTGTTTATGTTTTCTCTATGTAAGTAGGCTGTTTATGTTTTCTCTATGTAAGTAGGCTGTTTATGTTTTCTTATTGGCAACGTTACGTAGCGCTCAATATGAAAATCACTGGCTGTGCTGTGTGCAGTCTGTGGCTAGTTTGCATTGTTGTCTGCCATTGTAGTGTTGGGCAGCGGCAGCTGGATGTGAACAGCGCGTAGCGTTGCGCAGTTGGAGGTGAGCCGCCAGCAGTGGTGGATGTGGGGAGAGAGATGGCGGAGATTTGTGATGAACTGATATATATATTATGACTTGTGATGATATTAAGGTAAATACATTGTTTGTTCTCTATTAATATCTTTCATTTGCTAACTATCCCTATCAGTAGTTAGTGCCTTTAGTAGTTTGAATCTTTTATTTAGCTGGCAGTAGTGGCGCTCGCTGTATTGCAGTAGCTTGAGCAGCGGAGATTTTTGTGAGGTAAGTGATTTGCGAAAGGTATAGTTTAACGTTAGTCAGGGCCATTCTTTAGTAGGGAATTTTGAAAGTCAGATTGCGTTGCGCTAAAAACATTGTGTGTCAGGTTAAGCACAGTCCCGTGTAAAATTGTTCAAAGGGGACGTTTCAACGGAAAGTCGCGTTCGAGTGGTAGGCCAATATTTACACATTTAGATCAACTAGCAGTCAAATATATGTATATATATATCGACAAATAGTAAGGCTCTGGAGGCACTTAACTGGGGCTTGGAGTGCAGTAGAATTGGTATACTCATCATTTAGTGGTTTATACACACAACATCCAGTTCAGCTGGTAGACAGATTTGCAGCTGTCCATGTGCAATTTCATATTTCACCGTCTCAACAAGACCTGACAAGTTGGAGCTCCTGTGTATCACTGAGACGACACAAATGCATGTGTGCTTTTCTCAAGACGGCCAGAGGCGTGCAAAAATGCTTAGTCTGTGAGTTCAGCATTGCTGGTGGCTAATCGACATCTATGGTGTACTACATCAAGCAAATACCCTACAAAGTCATAGTATGCACCTCCAACATATGGACCCCAGAGGCTCAGTTTACATCTCACGATCGCTAAAGCATAGCACAGCAAACATATTCATAGCTCCCGAATGTTTAATGTAAATGCACATGGGAGGATGAGCGGAGCAGTGCAAGAATTCAGAGGACGTGTTGATTCATAGCAGTGGTTTATTCGCTGCACAGATTCGTACCTAGAATCAATGGAAGATGTAGTGATTTCAGAAAAATGTCCAATAATTTACTGCTAAGTGTGTTAATTAATAAAGTAAACTTGAAACTAGGCACAAATTACGGTAATATTGGCAACCATTTTTAAGTAGGATAGCATCCAGTCACATGCAGTTCACCTAGAGTAGTGGGGAACTAACATTTTCCATTTTGTAGAATCGGAAATGCAAGACGTCTAACAACCCGCAAGAACCAAACTTTTGTAATTTATGCATTTTTTTACAAAAATGTATGGTCAGTGTAGTTCAGCCAGTCAGTCGTATAATGCTAATGGGACTATTGTACTTCATGCATGTATAAGCCTGTGTTTATAAATGAGCTACCTTACTCACTGTGCTACATTCAGTTCACATCTTATACATCCTCTTAGCCCACATTAAATGACAAAATGGGCTGGTAATACGGCTAATTGCCAATTTTTATGCCTTTCTTATGAGTTTAACACGATCAAACTACTGTCATCTTCTATCCTATGATTTATTTAAGGACTATGGAGAATTCTGGTTCGGAAATATTTCATTTTATGCCTCTTTGTGCTTGAAAATTGTGCGAAATCTTACATATAATACAATTTTATTATTTTGTTCGAATTTTCGTAGTGGTCTTAAATATCACAATAAGGATACAAACTGCATGTTTTTTTAATTAGTTAGCAGACGCTTTACAAGCGGAAATATTCAGTTTGAAGCTCCATAGAGCTTGAAAGTATTGTACCTTACATACACTCCTGGAAATGGAAAACAGAACACATTGACACCGGTGTGTCAGACCCACCATACTTGCTCCGGACACTGTGAGAGGGCTGTACAAGCAATGATCACACGCACGGCACAGCGGACACACCAGGAACCGCGGTGTTGGCCGTCGAATGGCGCTAACTGCGCAGCATTTGTGCACCGCCGCCGTCAGTGTCAGCCAGTTTGCCGTGGCATACGGAGCTCCATCGCAGTCTTTAACACTGGTAGCATGCCGCGACAGCGTGGACGTGAACCGTATGTGCAGTTGACGGACTTTGAGCGAGGGCGTATAGTGGGCATGCGGGAGACCGGGTGGACGTACCGCCGAATTGCTCAACACGTGGGGCGTGAGGTCTCCACAGTACATCGATGTTGTCGCCAGTGGTCGGCGGAAGGTGCACGTGCCCGTCGACCTGGGACCGGACCGCAGCGACGCACGGATGCACTCCAAGACCGTAGGATCCTACGCAGTGCCGTAGGGGACCGCACCGCCACTTCCCAGCAAATTAGGGACACTGCTGCTCCTGGGGTATCGGCGAGGACCATTCGCAACCGTCTCCATGAAGCTGGGCTACGGTCCCGCACACCGTTAGGCCGTCTTCCGCTCACGCCCCAACATCGTGCAGCCCGCCTCCAGTGGTGTCGCGACAGGCGTGAATGGAGGGACGAATGGAGACGTGTCGTCTTCAGCGATGAGAGTCGCTTCTGCCTTGGTGCCAATGATGGTCGTATGCGTGTTTGGCGCCGTGCAGGTGAGCGCCACAATCAGGACTGCATACGACCGAGGCACACAGGGCCAACACCCGGCATCATGGTGTGGGGAGCGATCTCCTACACTGGCCGTACACCACTGGTGATCGTCGAGGGGACACTGAATAGTGCGCGGTACATCCAAACCGTCATCGAACCCATCGTTCTACCATTCCTAGACCGGAAAGGGAACTTGCTGTTCCAACAGGACAATGCACGTCCGCATGTATCCCGTGCCACCCAACGTGCTCTAGAAGGTGTAAGTCAACTACCCTGGCCAGCAAGATCTCCGGATCTGTCCCCCATTGAGCATGTTTGGGACTGGATGAAGCGTCGTCTCACGCGGTCTGCACGTCCAGCACGAACGCTGGTCCAACTGAGGCGCCAGGTGGAAATGGCATGGCAAGCCGTTCCACAGGACTACATCCAGCATCTCTACGATCGTCTCCATGGGAGAATAGCAGCCTGAATTGCTGCGAAAGGTGGATATACACTGTACTAGTGCCGACATTGTGCATGCTCTGTTGCCTGTGTCTATGTGCCTGTGGTTCTGTCAGTGTGATCATGTGATGTATCTGACCCCAGGAATGTGTCAATAAAGTTTCCCCTTCCTGGGACAATGAATTCACGGTGTTCTTATTTCAATTTCCAGGAGTGTATAATGCAACAATCAGTAAATAATTTTATTTGTTTTCGAGATATTTTCTCTGTCATCGTCTCTGGATACGTCACATCTCTCTCTGTTAGGATCTTTCGTCTCATGATTGTGTTTCATAGCATTTCGTTCTGCAGTTTAAGTGACATATTGTAATTAAAAAAGCCTTCTTTCTTTCTAAACTCGAACTGCTTCTTCCTTCCGAAAATCCGACACCCTCTTCCTTCTTTCCTTCCTTCCTAATATGCCGTTTGTCTTTTGACTATGTTGAGTGTGTCGCATATTTTTTATTAGATGATGGTGTTATAGAGAACCTTTGCACCATATTTCTTTTTGTAACTTCGTCGAAAATTGTTATTGCACATAACCTGCAGCAGACCTGTGTGATTTGCAATAATAACAGTAATTATCGATCATTATAATCGATTATACGAGGGTTGTCCAGAAAGTAAGTTCCGATCGCTCGCGAAATGGAAACCACTGGGAAATACCGGTAAAGCTTTGCACAGATATGTTGGGCAGTGTCTCAAGTATACCATCGATCGTATCGCGTCACTCTTTTCAGTTTTGAGTGAACAGTGAGCACGTAAAGATGCGTAGAGAATAGCCTCTCCCGCCGAGTATGAGGGCCTTGTTAGAGATTTCGCCTGTGTCATGCAGCCCACGTAACACAACCGTCGAGCAGTTCCTTCTTCATGCCAATTCTCGGCCGCACACTGCAGGGGCAATGAAGACGCTCCTGCAGCGTCTCCCATGAGAAGTGTTTGATCACCCACAATACAGTCCGTAATTGGCTCCCCCTGAGTCTCATCTCTGCTCTCAAGAACCTCTGGCTATGAAGACAAAATTTTTCACAGACAACGAGCTGCAGACCACTGGCCGAAAGCACAGGCGGCGGACCGAGCGAGGTGGTGCAGTGGTTAGACACTGGACTCGCATTCGGGAGGACGACGGTTCAATCCCGCGTCCGGCCATCCTGATTTAGGTTTTCCGTGATTTCCCTAAATCGCTCCAGGCAAATGCCGGGATGATTCCTTTCAAAGGGCACGGTCGACTTCCCTCCCCGTCCTTCCCTAATCCGATGAGACCGATGACCTCGCTGTCTGGTCTCCTTCCCCGAAACAACCAACCAACCACAGGCGGCGGCTTTCTATGATGAGGATATTGGAAAGTTGATACAACACTACGACAACACTCGAAGTTGTAGCGGCGACTATGTATAGAAGTAGGTGGAAGGTGCACCTAACTGTTGCAAATAAAACGTTTCTGGTTTTCACTGTGGTTTCCATTTTGCGACCGATCACAACTTACTTTCTGGACAACTCTCGTATTTCCGTGGTACGTAACATGATGCTTTATCTTTCTTCCTCCTTAAATTGTGCTTGGGGACAATTTGAATGTGGAAATATATTTCAGGGTGTATTGCGGCTTACAACAAGAGTAAGTCTAATTCATTACCTCATTACCTTCAGACTATAGATCTGCTGTGTGCTTGCTTGCTTAACGTAGTATTTTAGCTAACATGTATTCTTCTGTAGTTATAATCCTATTCACGTTAGTTTTACGACATCGATTCCTAGGCCTACCTTCTAACATTATTAGGCACAGAAATACTGTTTGAATACCTACATTAGAGTTTTAGACACTAATTTGACGATCGTGTACGTCAAAATTAACGTTACTATACTAGATGTGAACACTACACTTTCTTCACATTCCAGTCGTACTTTTGCAAACATTTTGAAATATTGTGGCACGTAACAAGCATCATTGCTATGGGAAATGGTTGGAAAGAATACTGTGGCATTTGAGAAGCATAATGGATGTGGAAAATAATTAATTTAAGACTCTGTTGTGTCGTAAACTAGAAGTTTTAGGTAGAAAAACCGTAATTGTCGTTTTTACCAGAGTAGACATCTGTTGGTGACAGTAAGAAATGTGGCCTAAGGATCGACCTACACATGTTTCTACAGTACGGTAATCTGTTGTACGAAGAGCGAACAATGTACTTACTCTATGCTGCAGCCATGTATTTGTGACACTGAGCAACAATAATTGACTTTATTTCGTATTTATCAGTATTTGTGGAGTAGCGTTTACAGTAAAACTCATGTTTGACAGTTACGTATTACTAAATCGTTAATTACATTTTATAAGCAAAAAATTGGTCTTCAATTATTTATAGAGAGTATGTTATATTCTCATTCCAATATTCTATAGTGAATGGTACATAGCTTCAAATGAAATTTACTGATGTAGCTGGTGAACCAGTCCATAAACGATTCTTTGGGAGCGTTTAATGCAAGCATGATTCGTCATTTTTTACGCAGTTCACATACTTTGAACAGCAAACTACTTATGTTCCTCTCACTACAGAGCACAGACCTGGAGTGGAGAGCAAATTGGCAGACAACAGTAGGGCCATGTGGCTGTTGGCTGAGAGCGTGATGATGTAACCTAATGTAATTGGCCGAGCAAAGCAGGGAAGGGGAGGGGTTGACCTCAAGTATAGCAAGCATAATTGCATCAGGTGTTATCTGACACCGGATGCAAAAACTGCTGATGTCAGCGATTTTGGCCAGAACTGGTACTGTTACCCTACGTACGGATATGTGATGATTATTAAAACGGGACTTTCTGTCCCTTTATGTGCAGTACGCTACATTTGTTTACGTTGAGCGTCAACTTCCAGTCTCTGCACAAGCGTCTATGTTCTACATGTTTTCCTGCATTTTCCTACAATTTTCTAGCATTGTAACTTTTCTGTATACAGCCATATCATCCGCAAACAGCGTCAAGGAGCTTCCGTCTCCATCCGCCAGGTCATAGTACAGAGTGATTCAGCAGTTCGTTGCCTATAGGCTTTATGCAACCCGCAACGCCATCAAACACCACTTCCATAAACTTCATATTCTCTCACTCGCTACGTGCAAACTATTAGTCCAGGAGAAAAAATGAACAGGGTCTTTTTGTAGTAAATTTAATGTAGTTAAATTTTGTACCGGAATACATTTCGCTAGAACCCGTAGTTAAAGAATTATTCAACAAAAATGTTCAAAAGTGACCTTCAAATAGGTTTCTCTTAAATAACTCGAAAACTGTAACCTCCAGCCAAAACGCATCCCAATACAAAACAATCGCATTAAATTTTCTACAAAAAGTCCTGCTCATTTTTTTCTGTAGGACAATAATTAGCCAGTACAGAGCGAGAGAATTTTAAAATCTTGACTGTGAGAGCTGAAAGCGTTGCGGGTTGCATAAAATCCACAAGGGCAGCTGAATCACCCCTTATTAACTGCCGCAATTTTTGTTGCATGCAGTATATCGTAGTGATAGCGTCGTTGGCTGTTAAGCTGCTGGTCGCTAGTTGGAACCTGGCTGACACCAATTATTTGTTAGTACAATGAAATTAAAACCCTTAGCTGCTTACAGGCGTTGACATACGTCAACGGGGACAGATGAAAATGTGTGCCCCGACCGGGACTCGAACCCGGGATCTCCTGCTTACATGGCAGACGCTCTATCCATCTGAGCCGCCGAGGACACAGTGGATAGTCTGTCCGAAAGAACAGATACCATCTTAGTATAGATTATTTGTTATTTAATACTCATCTTTCTGGAAGGTTTCGAAATTTCTTTTGTGTGCAATGTTTGCTTGTTGTGGAATATTCAATGTCTGTATGATAAGGAGCACTCTTTGTCCTGCAGTTCATTTCTGTTCTGGCTGTGCGTTGGTGTCTGTAATAAGCGTGCCTTGATTTCTAATTGTTGTACTTCACTGACGACCCTGGATTCGGATTTGGTCATGATTCTAGTTATGATGTGGCATGTTCTGGGAAGACTCCGGATCCTTCGAAACTTGTACATCACCATGGCTCCAATCAGGCTATGTAGAAACCGTCACCTTGAATGGGAACCGCTTTTCCCCTTTCACTGGCATCTACTTTCTACAGAGCAGCAAGTCGTGTTTTGTGCACATAATTTCATTGTATTTCGGTATCGTGGTACCAGTGGGCCATGGAGAAGGGATGGACAAACTGTGTTACTTTATTTTTCAGTGCACATCACTCACTAATCCTGAAGTCCCTTATTGCCTTAGTGATATTATTTATGTTTTTCATTTTTGTTTACTTCCGGTGGTTGGTTTCGGGTGCTGAATGGTTTGGAGTGTATCGTCTGCTCAGGTGATAGAGGAAGCTTTCATAGTGCTGCCTGTGAAGCCCCAAGCTGTTGCCAACTTAAGTTATCTTCCAAGGAGGGCAAAGTAGGCATCGGGGGTAAAAGATGTGTACCGTTCTGCAGGTTTGATAGGCCATGTTTGGTAGGAAGTCCCCCACCATCCCCCTCTCCACCACTTGCCGGATGGGAACAGGTCGCTGCTGTCGCCATGTTAGGCACTCAGACGCTGGAGATGGGCAATTGACTTTAGTATGTGCTTTGCAAATTGTGCTGACGACGGAATATTTAGGTTTAATTACACTCTACTCCATTCCTCTTCAGTAAATATTAACAGTAAATAAAAGAGTGATTTTTAAAATTTACTTGAATAGAATAATTGAGTAGGAACTACTTAATCAACCAGGCGTCTTTGTCTTAAGGAACCGGCCAGTGTGGCCGAGCGGTTCTAGGCGCTTCAGTCTGGAACCGCACGACCGCTACGGTCGCAGGTTCGAATCCTGCCTCGGGCATGGATGTGTGTGATGTCCTTAGTTAGTTAGGTTTAAGTAGTTCTAAGTTCTAGGGGACTGATGACCTCAGATATTAAGTCCCATAGTGCTCAGAGCCATTTGAACCACTTTTTTGTCTTAAAGAAGGGGCATGCTTTGAAGCCAGGCTTACTAATGATTTCTGCGTGTGCTAGTCTTAGGCCGAGATTATTTACGCGTGGAGTGTAGAATTAAGCCGAGTCTACTCGCATGTGAAATCATTTGTACGGACAAGCACGTATACATTTTGAATACACTGTATTCTCGTTGTATGTGGCGGACCTCGTCATCGCTGGGTGTACTGAGAATAATTGTGGAGTAAGCGTGCTTGATCCGAATTCTGTCGACATTGGCGAGCGTAGTAAACCGTATTACTCAGCGTGGGGCTTTATTAACTAGCTCATGAATTTTTATTTTGGTGGAGGAGGGGAGGGGGGGGGGGGATACGCTACTGAACTGGTTATTAATTTTATTTACAGTAGATCTGGGGTATGTGCACCTAAAAGTAATTGCCCTGTTATGGACTGTGACAAAGTTGGGTTATTTTCACTGCTTGAGTAATGGCCTGTGTAAACTGCTAAATTTGGAGATAGCGTGCTTGATTAACGAGTGCCCACATTCCTGTTATGCTGTTCATTTCGTCTTCAAACCTTAGGACACGTAGAAGACATAAGTGAGGTAGTATTTGAGTACATGCGAACGTTTAATTGAGGGCACATCCTTATCCCTCTCCTTGTGCAGAAGAAAGTGAATAAACCTATTGCTTCCCACCAAAAGTGGAATATGGTAAAATAATCGTCAATAGTTTACGACATACGTAGGAGACCAGTAGTTTAAGTAGACAAAAAATGAGAGAGTTATCTGTTTCCCCCAAGAGTGACTTTTCTGTGTAAATAAATGTTGAAAGTGTTCAAAGAAGAGGGTGGGACGTACATTTTGATTTGCAAACCATACTTTACACCGCTCCCGCCATTTTGTATCTCGATGGCTGCCATTATCAACATGGCAGGGCCAGTACACGCCATGAGCGTGGAATAAGAGCGGTGTGGACAGTCCAGTAATACAATGAGTGGCTCACTTTGCGTAACCTTCATTGATGTAAATTCACTTACCCGTTATCCGTTGTGCTACTTAGCCTTTGAACATCAACAATATGTAGTAGTGATTTCACTTAGGTCCGGTATTTTCCGTTCCCAGTGTGCGCACATTCAGGAAACCAGTGGACTCCAGAACAGCAGGAAGGCCGCTGAACACCAGACGTCCATCAGTGTTTTCTGGAGATGCTGGTCAGGAGCCTAGGAAATGGCTGAAAGGATTGACATGATGTCTAAGTCATATTTGCACTTTTACGTGTGTGTGTGTGTGTGTGTGTGTGTGTGTGTGTGTGTGTGTGTGTTTTACGGGCATTCAACGAAGAGATTATCAGCATATACACTTTTATACTTTTTCATGAATGCCACATCCCAGCAGTGGTGGGTGGCGGAAATTCCAAGTGATTGGTGACTATCAACACCAAGTCCGCTTAGCGGAAGAAGAATTGAAGAACAGAGCACAACCTCATGAGCAAACGACGCAGTCTTACATTCAGGTTTTTTTGGCCCTATGCCACTTAGTGACTCCTAATATGGCAGATGTCGACAAAATGTCACATTTGATGAAAGGAGTCGCAAGAAGACATGTACAAGGCTCTTCTGGTAAAGGATGTCACAATGAAACAGGAATTCATCAAGTGGTGCCAGCGCATCGAGAAGATGTAACAGAAAAAAGAGAGTCGAACGAAAGAGGTATGACCGACTTCCGAATGTGGTCCCGATGGCAGCTGTGGGTGAAATCCATGACCTCACCTTCCTCATGTGGCTGGCAGTCAGAGACATCAGACCGAGTAGACAAGGCCATGAATGTCGATCCCATCCGTGAGTAGACAAGAGATAGCAGTCACGAATGTCGACCCCCATACATCAGGAGGTAACACAGAATGTTGAAGAAGAAGTGTATCAATCTGTAGCACCATCCTTCGACACCAGTCGAACGCTTCAGGAAGAATGCACTCGACCAAAAGGGTCTTAAGCTGCAGCCGTCAAACGACAACCCTGCATCCGACCAACGCGGGCCCAACTAACTCCTCCGCTAGGCATAACGCTCCGCAGATGAATAGACATTTGGAGAAGAGAAGAGAACACGCTGACATGATTCCACATTGGACGCCCGTGACACACTGTACGCTTCTGCAGAGAAAGAAAACGAATTTTCGACGACTACAACGCCGCCAGATGTCAACCATCACAACAGGTCTACTCACGTCTGCAGCCGGCCGCTGTGACCGAGCGGTTCTAGGCGCTTCAGTCCGGAACCGCGCTGTTGCTGCGGTCGCAAGTTCGAATTCTGCCTCGGGCATGGATGTTAGGTTTAAGTAGTTCTAAGTTCTAGGGGACTGATGACCTCAGATGTTAAGTCTCATAGTGCTCAGAGCCATTTGAACCATTTGAACTCACGTCAGATGGCGACGGTAACCGTTAGGCCACAGTGCATGCAATACGGATCGCGGCATTGCTTATTGCGAAAAGTAATAGTTCTGTAACACTCCCTTGGGGTAGCCTGGGGCTATTCTTACGTCTGTTCTTTCTATGCATTGACCTCTATTCCACTTATATGTTGATCCCTCTTCCGAAATTTCCTTTCACTTCCTTCACTGCTTCTTCCTACTATAAGTTTAACAACTGTGCTGATAAGTAACAGTTCTGCTGCACTACACATTACATAACGCGAGCTTCAATTTCTTTGCCTTCCTCTTTTATTAATTCCTTTTTATTTTTTGCAAACGTTTTATCTAAATGTAATTCACAAAGCGTTTTCCGTACTTAAACTCGACTTGCCATGGGGCTGCAAACGTAGTATCCCGCATAAACTGTCACAATAATTCTCTAGGTCAACAGTGGTTTATTCTTCTTTTTATTACCAAACGCCTCATCAAAAGTCGAAACTGCTTCTCTGAAATGTTCTCCTTGTCGGAAATTGGAACCGTTTTTTGATCATTACCTCTTCAATGCTCGCTCAATACTGATTATCTAATGAAGTTTCTTCATTTTCACTAATCATTCAAATGAGATATTGTTTAGTTGAAAGCTGGGATGCTCAAGATTAAAAGTGAAAATGGCTAGAATCATGGGAGGGCGAGCACAATCGCGACACCGCTTTGAGTAGCACGCATACAGAGACAGATACGCTGTTTGAGCTTTGCCGTCGTGGACAAAGGCAGAAGAGGGATCAATACACTCCGCAGTTGACGGTCGCCCGATTCGTTTGCGATTCGGGAGCTCTCTGCCTGTCCACGGGCAAACATTTTACCGCCTGCGAGAGGTAGGACAACGCGAGCCAGACTCCAGATTTCACTTTCGGGTGTTGTCTCTCAGCGGTATACTTAACGTCCGTTCGCCGTAGCCGTAACTCTAGCAATTCAAGGTTACTGATAGTAGCTTACACACTAGCCACTACGGTGATCCCTTCAACACTATAACAGCCTATCATCTGTTACACAGAGAACTTGGTATCGAAAAGATGCACCGCCAATTTTTCCAAAGTAGGAGTAAACAAAAAAATTCTGTAATATATTCCGATAAAAAATTTCTTATCTTTGTGCAGTTCTTGTAGTTCGTTACTTTCGCAGTCACCTGTGGACCTAAATTAAGGGATAAAACGACGCACAACTTTAGTGCTAGCAGATACCCTATGGGACAGCCACTTCTTCGGGACGAGCAGTCCACGAGCTGTCGCTATTACCAAGGCGTCAAGTCAGCTGATTCTTAATAGGTTTGGATTCACCTGTTCATCACTCTGAGAGGACCTGTGTGCAAGCTGAAACAGGGATGTTTGTCTAGCTGGAGAACTTTGTCATTAAGTCAGGTACTCTCCTCTCAGACTCTGACGCATGGCCGTCACCACATGAAACAGAATGAGATTTTCACTCTGCAGCGGAGTGTACGCTGATATGAAACTTCCTAGCAGATTAAAGCTGTGTGCCCGACCGAGACTCGAACTCGGGACCTTTGCCTTCCGCGGCCAAGTGCTCTACCATCTGAGCTACCGAAGCACGACTCACGCCCGGTACTCACAGCTTTACTTCTCCCAGTATCTCGTCTCCTACCTTCCAAACTTTACAGAAGTCTCGGTCGGGCACACAGTTTTAATCTGCCAGGAAGTTTCATATCAGCGTACACTCCGCTGCAGAGTGAAAATCTCATTCTGGAAACATCCCCCAGGCTGTGGCTAAGCCTTGTCTCTGCAATATCGTTTATTTCAGGAGTGCTAGTTCTGCGAGGTTCGCAGGAGAGCTTCTGTAAAGTTTGGTAGGTAGGAGACGAGATACTGGCAGAAGTAAAGCTGTGAGTACCGGGTGTGAGTCGTGCTTCAGTGGCTCAGATGGTAGAGCACTTGGCCGCGAAAGGCAAAGGTCCCGAGTTCGAATCTCGGTCGGGCACCCAGTTTTAATCTGGCAGGAAGTTTCATATCAGCGTACACTCCGCTGCAGAGTGAAAATCTCATTCTGGAAACATCTCCCAGGCTGTGGCTAAGCCATGTCTCTACAGTATCCTTTCTTTCAAGAGTGCTAGTTCTGCAAGGTTCGCGGGAGAGCTTCTGTAAAGTTTGGAAGGTAGGAGACGAGATACTGGCAGAAGTAAAGCTGTGAGTACCGGGCGTGAGTCGTGCTTCGGTGGCTCAGATGGTAGAGCACTTGGCCGCGAAAGGCAAAGGTCCCGAGCTCGAGTCTCGGTCTGGCACACAGTTTTAATCTGCCAGGAAGTTTCACCACATGAAACATTTTCTAACGTCGAGGGAATTCAGAGACGAGTCTGATGTAACGTCAAGGGAATCCAACGACGAGTCTGTTATTGGGTATTTGTTCCTGAATCTGCAATATCTCCTGGTACCGGAAACTAAGTGGAGAGAGAAATCGAGCTACCAAAACCTATTCTGTTTGCCATGCTTTCTGCAGTGGAAGCCAAGATGTCTCTGATGACATGCTATCAGACTACTGTATCTCCGACAGCAACAGCAGCACAAATTTATGAATTGCTTTCGACGTAGCTTTTTTTTTTTTCTTTTTGGGTCTCCTGTCTTTTGCAGATGTCCAAGTGCGTTTGCTTATGCAACTGTGTGAGTTGTTTTTGGGACCCATCTTTTTTTTTTTTTCTTGGTCATCAGTCTACTGACTGGTTTGATGCGGCCCGCCACGAATTCCTCTGCTGCGCCATCCTCTTCGTCTCAGAGTAGCACCTGCAATCTACATCCTCAGTTATTTCCTGGATGTATTCCAATCTTTGTCTTCCTCTACAGTTTTTACCGTCTACAGTGCCTCATCCTGTCCCTTCTCCTTATCAGTGTCTTCCACATATTCCTTTCCTCTCCGATTCTGCGCAGAGCCTCCTCATTCCTTACCTTATCAGTCCACCTAATTTTCAACATTCTTCTGCAGCACCACATCTCAAATGCTTCGCTTCTTTTCTGTTCGGTTTTCCCACAGACCATGTTTCACTATCATACAATGCTGTACTCCAGACGTGCATTCTCAGAAATTTCTTCCTCAAATTAAGGCCCTTGTTTGATACTAGTAGACTTCTGTTGGCGTGGAATGCCCTTTTTGCCATTGCTAGTCTGTTTTTGATGTCCTCCTTGCTCCGTCCGTAATTGTTAATTTTATTGCCTAAGTATTAGAATTCCTTGACTTTATCTACTTCGTGACCATCAATTCTGATGTTGAGTTTCTCGCCGTTCTCATTTATGCTACTTGTCATTACTCATGTAGCTTTTGCGGAATCGCAATCTAGACCTCCACAGAATTCCTCTAGCTCTTGTCCCTGAAAGAACTAAATTCACGTGTGCTTATGGCTGGAGATTGTGACCGTAGCGAGATCGCGATGAAGGAGGGGTCAGTCGTTGGCGGACAGCTGAAAGCAGTGTTGGTAGCTGTCGGTCGGCCACATACAAGTATGGCTGTTGGGAGCTGTGCAGACGATGGAGCTGAAGGGGAGTCTCCAGTTGCGAAGGCTCTGCGGCGATTGCGGTCTGCTCGTTTTGCCGACGTGGTCCACAGAAAACCTCTGTTATACACCATGTCGTCATCTCTTGTTCTCTGGCGGGACGTGCCTACATCTGAAATCTGTAGCGCTAGGAAGGTTTTGTATGTGGCTGATAAACAGAAGGTTAGCCCTATACTTTTAACCAATATGTTTGAGGTGTTTCCTCCCGCTGAAAATAAGACAGTGCCAACGAGTGTAGCCTCTCCTGCACTTGCAGCGGTCTCTCCCGCGTCGCGGTCGGGGCACCCACCTAGGGGAAAGAATTCGTTGTTGGTGGTTGGTGGCAGGCAGTTCCAATGCTGGACGAGTGGTGGCCCCTATTAGGCCGCGTTCGCAGTGGCACCGACAACTGTCGCCAGACGCCGATGCCAGAGATGGTCATATTGCGTCCGATCTCCTTCGTCAGTTTGTGGCAAGGTCAAGGAAGTTAGGTTAAGTTAAAACGCCATCTGTCAGGGAAATCAGAATCTATTTTAACCTCCGTGTGAGGGGTGGATGCCACGATGCCTATGTGCTTGGAGTCGAGTTTTACAATGCGGCTGATGCTATTAAAAAGACGTCGAATGCATGTGAATGAACTACATCTGTCTCGAGGACAACGTGGCGGGAACTATGCACTCTTTCCTCAGTTATTGGAATAACCAGACAAGTCTAATCATCATATAAGTTTCATGAATAGATGAGGTGAAGAGAGAAACGTTCTGTTATATACTCAAGATGCTTCGTGGGGTCACTGAAAAGCAAGATTGCAGACTCCCTCCATAACTTGAAATAAATTCAGAAAAACAGACATATGTTAGCCTTCAACGACTGGCGATTAGCAATCATGTGAAAGACAAACGAACGATAGCTTTTAGATTAAATACTCTGGTCATCTAAAGCACTGTAAAGCGAAAATACGTGCACCACATTTGCAAACCATCTAAAATAATACAATCACTATTCTACTGACATAAAAACTCCAG
Organism: Schistocerca americana; assembly: GCF_021461395.2. Lineage (NCBI taxonomy): Eukaryota > Metazoa > Arthropoda > Insecta > Orthoptera > Acrididae > Schistocerca > Schistocerca americana. The sequence continues at coordinate 317,320,707 of NC_060121.1, read as the reverse complement.
TAAGCAGTAACAACTATTCTCAGATAGCTAACGCGTACCTACTAAACCCAACAAGGTACACTACAGTAACCTTAAGCATAGTATACACCACTCTTCTCAATCGAACAAATTATTTTTTGAGCTTAAAAGTTACGACTAAAATTTCCGATGAAGATTTTGCCTACTCGTTGTTGACAATAAAGATGTGATTTCTGCCATTTGATTTCGAGCTATGTCCCAATTATGAGCCCATGAACCATGGACCTTGCCGTTGGTGGGAAGGCTTGCGTGCCTCAGCGATACAGATAACCGTACCGTAGGTGCAACCACAACGGAGGGGTATCTGTTGAGAGGCCAGACAAACGTATGGATCCTGAAGAGGGGCAGCAGCCTTTTCAGTAGTTTCAGAGGCAACTCTCTGGATGATTGACTGATCTGGCCTTGTAACACTAACCCAAACGGCTTTGCTGTGTTGGTACCGCGAACGGCTGAAAGCAAAGGGAAACTACAGCCGTAATTTTTCCCGACGGCATGCAGCTTTACTGTATGGTTAAATGATGATGGCGTCCTCTTGGGTAAAATATTCCGGAAATCAAGGACGAATCTGTTAGTGGGTGTTTGTTCCTGAAGCGGCAGCATCTCCTGGTACCGGAAACTAAGTGGAGAGAGAAGTCGAGCAGGCCGCGGTAGCAGAGCGGTTCTAGGCGCTTCAGTCCGGAACCGTGCGACTGGTACGGTCGTTATCAGGAGAAAGAAAACTGGAGTTCTACGGATCGGAGCGTGGAATGTCAGATCCCTTAATCGAGCAGGTAGGTTAGAAAATTTAAAAAGGGAAATGGATAGGTTAAAGTTAGATATAGTGGGAATTAGTGAAGTTCGGCGGTAGGAGGAACAAGACTTTTGGTCAGGTGAATACAGGGTTATAAATACTAAATCAAATAGGGATAATGCAGGAGTAGGTTTAATAATGAATAAAAAAAATAGGAGTGCGGGTAAGCTACTACAAACAGCATAGTGAACGCATTGTTGTGGCCAAGATAGACTTGAAGCCCACGCCTATTACAGTAGTACAAGTTTATATGGCAACTAGCTCTGCAGATGACGAAGAAACTGATGAAATGTATGGAGAGATAAAACAAATTATTCAGATAGTGAAGGGAAACGAAAATTTAATAGTCATGGGTGACTGGAATTCGATAGTACGGAAAAGGGAGAGAAGGAAACGTAGTAGGTGAATATGGATTGGGGGTAAGAAATGAAAGAGGAAGCCGCCTGGTAGAATTTTGCACAGAGCATAACTTAATCATAGCTAACACTTGGTTCAAGAATCATGAAAGAAGGTTGTATACCTGGAAGAATCCTGGAGATACTAGAACGTATCAGATCGATTATATAATGTTAAGACAGAGATTTAGGAAACAGGTTTTAAATTGTAAGACATTTCCAGGGGCAAATGTGGACTCTGACCACAATCTATCGGTTATGAACTGTAGATTAAAACTGAAGAAACTACAAAAAGGTGGGAATTTGATGAGATGGGACCTGGATAAACTGACTAAACCAGAGGTTGTACAGAGTTTCAGGGAGAGCATAAGGGAACAATTGACAGGAATTAGGGAAAGAAAACAGTAGAAGAAGAATGGGTAGCTCTGAGGGATGAAGTAGTGAAGGCAGCAGAGGATAAAGTAGGTAAAAAGGCGAGGGATAGTAGAAATCCTTGGTAACAGAAGAAATATTGAATTTAATTGATGAAAAGAGAAAATATAAAAACGCAGTAAATAAAGCAGGCAAAAAGGAATACAAACGACTCAGAAATGAGATCAACAGGAAGTGCAAAATGGCTAAGCAGGGATGGCTAGAGGACAAATGTAAGGATGTAGAGGCTTATCTCACTAGGGGTAAGATAGATACTGCCTACATGAAAGTTAAAGAGACCTTTGGAGAAAAGAGAACCACTTGTATGAATATCAAGAGCTCAGATGGAAACCTAGTTCTAAGCAAAGAAGGGAAAGCAGAAAGGTGAAAGGAGTATATAGACGGTCTATACAAGGGTGATGTACTTGAGGACAATATTATGGAAATGGAAGAGAATGTAGATGAAGATGAAATGGGAGATATGATACTGCGTGAAGAGTTTGACAGGGCACTGAGAGACCTGAGTCGAAACAAGGCCCCGGGAGTAGACAACATTCCATTAGAACTACTGATAGCCTTGGGAGAGCCAGCCCTGACAAAACTCTACCATCTGGTGAGCAAGATGTATGAGACAGGCGAAATACCCTCAGACTTTAAGAAGAATATAATAATTACAATCCCAAAGAAAGCAGGTGTTGACAGATGTGAAAATTACCGAACTATCAGTTTAATAAGTCATAGTTGCAAAATAGTAACGCTAATTCTTTACAGACGAATGCAAAAACTGGTAGAAGCCGATCTCGGGAAAGATCAGTTTTGATTCCGTTGAGATGTTGGAACATGTGAGGCAATACTGACCCAACGACTTATCTTAGAGAACAGATTAAGGAAAGGCAAACCAACGTTTCTAGCACTTGTAGACTTAGAGTAAGCTTTTGATAATGTTGACTAGAATACTCTCTTTCAAATTCTGAAGGTGGCAGGGGTAAAATACAGGTAGCGAAAGGCTATTTACAATTTGTACAGAAACGAGATCTCAGTTACAAGAGTCGAGGGGCATGAAAGGGAAGCAGTGGTTCGGAAGGTAGTGAGACAGGGCTGTAGCCTGTCCCCGAAGTTATTCAATCTGTATATTAAGCAAGCAGTAAAGGAAACAAAAGAAAAATTCGGAGTAGGTATTAAAATCCATGGAGAAGAAATAAAAACTTCGAGGTTCGCCGATGACATTGTAATTCTGTCAGAGACAGCAAAGGACTTGGAGGAGCAGTTGAACGGAATGGACAGTGTCTTGAAAGGAGGATATAAGATGAATATCAACAAAAGCAAAACGAGGATAATGGAATGTGGTCGAATTAAGTCGGGTGATGCGGAGAGAATTAGATTAGGAAATGAGACACTTAAAGTAGTAAAGGTGTTTTGTTATTTGGGGATCAAAATAATTGATGATGGTCGAAGTAGAGAAGATATAAAATGTAGACTGGCAATGGCAAGGAAAGCGTTTCTGAAGAAGAGAAATTTGTTAACATCGAGTATAGACTTAAGTGTCAGGAAGTCGGTGCTGAAAGTATTTGTGTGGAGTGTAGCCGTGTATGGAAGTGAAACAAGGACAATAAATAGTTTGGACAAAAATAGAATAGAAGCTTTCGAAATGTGGTGCTACAGAAGAATGCTGAAGCTTAGATGGGTAGATCACATAACTAATGAGGAGGTATTTAATAGAATTGGGGAGAAGAGGAGTTTGTGGCACAACTTGACTAGAAGAAGGGATCGGTGGTAGGACATGTTCTGAAGCATCAAGGGATCACCAATTTAGTATTGGAGGGCAGCGTGGAGGATAAAAACCGTAGAGGGAGACCAAGAGATGAATACACTGAACAGGTTCAGAAGGATGTAGGTTGCAGTAGGTACTGGGAGATGAAGAAGCTTTCGCAGGATAGAGTAGCATGGAGAGCTGCATCAAACCAGTCTCATCGCTGAAGACCACAACAACAACAACAACAATCCCGATTATGAAATTTTTCATTCTCCAGATCCCGTAAACTCCTTCTTTGATGGGCTAAATTTATCAGTTTTTCACAGCCATATTTCGTACGTGAGAACATAGGCTGATCCGACCGAAGCAAACAAACTGATTTGATTTCGCTGATTGTTGTTCTTAGTCTCTGTGTTCGGGCGATGAGATCAGCCGCATTGTGATGGCGCTCGTAATGGCTTACTGATTTGGAATGAACAGTCGTCTTCGGCGGATGTCGGTAGTCGGCAGAATCCACTGATGTCGGTGTATTGTGATTGCAGCATTAAGGCCAATTCCTACTACAGCGCGGCAGCGCGGCGTGCGACAACGGCAGTGGCAAGCGTTTTCCGAGGTGACGCGGCGGCACGCGGAATTGGCGTTCCCACCTGAAAGCGGCAGACACTAGATGTAGCCAATGGCAGACAGACAGTAGGACAAGGGTGGGGATCCACTGAAAGGCGTGTCAACGAGCATCTTCGAGACAGGTTCATTCGTCAACATAACGGTGACTTAGAACGCGCAGTCGCACTACACGTATTTCAACCACTCAGCGAGTGTTAGTTAGTGAAACAATCAAAGAAATGGTATCACAATACTCAACTCCATCTCTAAACTGCCATTAACATTATCATAGCAATGATTGAGATAAAACCAACACCCACCCACCATAGTGGTACAAGTTTACACGTATACCAATACAACAGGTGATGAACAGTTTAGAAGGATATAAGATAAAATAAAGAAAATTATTGAGATTGTTAAAGGAGACAAAAATTTGAAGTGTAATGAAAGACTGGAATTCGGTAGCAGGGATAGGAAGGTGAAATCGAAGAAGAGCATGGGCTAGCGGGAAGGAGTGAAAGGGGGAGGCAACTGTCTGGCAAAATTTTGCACAGAGCGTAATTTAATCATCTCTAACACTTTGTTCAAGAATCGTGAAACAAGGATGTGCACATGGAACACAGTAAACTTTTCGACACCAGATCTTAAACTCTACGACATTTCCAGGTGCAGATGCAGACTGACGATAATTTGTTGCAGATTACAACGAAAGAGACGGCTACATGCAGCGAATTAAGATATGAAACCCGAATAAGTTAGGACCCACAGGTTGACGATAATCTTAAAGGGATCATTAGGCAACGATTGATCGAAGTAGAGGAAGGAATACAGTACAAGACGAATGGGTACCCTTGAGAGAACAGGTAGTGAGAGCAGCTGAAGATAACAATGGATAACAGGTATAGTAGAAATCCTTGCGTAACATACGATGTATTGACTTCAATTGACAACAGGAGAAAATATAAAAAAGGAGTAAATCAAATCGGTAGGAGGAAATACAGATGTCTAAAAAATTACACTGAGAGAAAGTGCAAAATGTAATTGAGCAAAGGCTTTGCAATTGCACTTGGAAAAGGTAGATCCTACATGTAAGACAATTAAATTAAAAAGAAAAAAGCTTTGGAGCAAAGAAAAGCAACTGTACGAATATCAACAGCTCAGATGGCAAGCCAGAACTAAGCAGAGAAGAGAAGGCTGGAAGGTGGAAGGAATATGTGTGTGAAGGGCGGGGCTGGAAGGGGCTATACAAACTAACCTGAGCACAATGTTAGAATCCTATGAAATGTGGTAACACGCGACGCAATACTGATCCTGCAACTCATCTTAGTAGATAGACTGAAGAAAGACAAACCTACGTTTATTACATTTATAAATTTAGAGAAAGCTTTCGAGAATCTTGACCGAAATAAACTCTTCGAGGCTCTGGAGGTATCAGCTATAGAACACAGGGTCACAAAATTATTTACAGCTTGTGCAAAAACCAGACGGTAGTTGTAAAACTACAAGGACTTGAAACGGAAGTAGTAGTTGAGAAGACAGGAGTAGAGAAAATATAAAATGTAGACTGTTAAAAGCAAGAAAAGCATTCCTGAAAAAGAAAATTTGTTGACACCGATTATAAATATAAATACTAGGAAGTATTATGGATGCTTTCGAAATGTGGTGCTAAAGAAGAATGCCGAATATTAGATATGTAGATCGTATAAGTAATGAAGAGGTACTGAATCAAACTGAGGAGAAGAAGGAAATTATGGCACAAGTTATCTAAAATAAGAGGTTGGTTAACAGAACATATTATGAGGCATCAATGGAAGCAAAATTTTGGAGCATAAGGTAAGCATATTGATGAAGAGGCTTACACAGAACAGACTACAGTGGAACGCTGTATCAACACAGTCTTCGGGTTGAAGACCACAACAAACAAATAGACGAATTGTATTCTTGTTAACGCAGTCCTGCAGCAGCCTTTGATTAACTAGATTTCCAGATTGTTTTATTTAATTTAGCAGCTGGAACGTATCACTTGTGAAGTATTTGTGTATACTTTCCTCTTACTGCAAACAGTCTTATGCTAGGAAAAAAGTTCGAGAGTCCGCGGATTCTAACGGTGCATAGAATATTGTATTTGGCTTTTTGTGCCAAGCTGTTTCGCAAGGATGCGATCAGGGATGTACAGTCATTTGGTAAAAGAAGCTGACTTATCAGAGGCTACATATCCTGCCTGTAAAGAATACTTTAGCAATGCTGTAAGGAATCATTGGCTAGCTGGTGTTATTACATGTTGTTCTAAATTAATCTAAATGTTGCAAATAAACAAAGTTTTTAAGGCAAAATGAAATAATTAATACTTTTTAGTATGTACCAATTATATCTTATGACATACCAGTAAATTGGTTTTTGTTTAAGCTATGTAGGTCAACATAGAACAGCGTAAATATTAACGTGTTCCATGTCACTGCCCTTCTCATTTCACATGCTGTTGAATGGCGATTAAAAGGTACATCGACCTATTGTAAAAAAACTATAGTTGGTTCCATATCTCAGTAGATAATGTTTCGCGTATTTACCGTATGACAAAAAACGTGACTCTTCGTGAGCTAATATTTGCAAAATACCACGTTTCGGTAACCTGAACCATTTACGAAATTTGATTCTTTTACAACCACGTGATTTACGACGAGCAGGGCGACCCGCAACGGGATACCGCGCAACCCGTACGCCGACTTATCATCCAATACCTCCAGAACGGTGATAGCTATCGTTTTGCTCTCAACTTTAAAAGAATTTCGATATGTTAGCTAAATTTCATACACAATAATGTGTTACCTAAAATGAAAACTTAAACCAACTTCCACTAGGGACAACACACACACGCACACACACACACACACACACACATGCTCGAGGGAGGACTCGAACCTCCAACGGGCGTAGCCGCGCGAACCGTGGCAAGGCGCCGCAGACCACGCGGCTATCCCGCGCGGCTTTAGTGGTTCACTCGAAAGTGATACAGCAAGTAACCATGACGAAAAATGAAAAGAAATTCAGTCCTTCGTCGGGCGAAGATATCAGACTGTAAGATGCGAAAGAATCAAATTTTTTGACCGAATAGTTTCTTTAAAATGGGATGATAAGTATTCCATAGCTTCGGCGCAAGTTCCTACGGCCAGGGGTTGTGTACCTGATGTCTCGGTCAACGCTTTCCGTGACTGGCGGACGTGGGCAAACCGTGACGCAGAGCCGGCTATGCCGCGCCAATGACGACGTTTCCATGGCAACCAACACACTGCCACTCGGTTTTGACGCGCGGCAACCCTAGTGGGAACCGGCCTAGGGATACAGCGTCACGGGAAGAAAACGAAGTTATGTACACTCGGTGTGCATCCCAGATGGAATTGTCCTCCAGATGAAAGAGGTCGTCCCAGTTGCAATTAAGGTCACAGGCTGCAGTGAGCTGCAGATCGTCGCTCATGTCGGCACCAACGGTGTTTGAAATAATTCTCAATTCTTCCCAGATACAGTGAGAAATGTTGAAGACAGCGAGTCCCACTCATGAGGTCTCTACGCAGTTGTCATTTGCAGCATCATTCCAAATCATCTGTGGATTCCTGGACCTAGGCCACACGGTAGAGACTTGTAAAATCGTCCTGAATAGACAGGAGTGCACTGTAACCAGTAAATGGGCACTAGGGTGGAAAAGTATGTGTTATATTCACGTGTGCTTTCTTTTATATTAGGTGAAACACTGAGACATCCAGTAGAAAAATCAGCACAAGATACACCAATTACTTTAACAGACCGGAGAAGTAGGAAAAGCGAAATCACAAAGCGCATATTTCTCGTAAAAAGCAGTCGTCCCCTCATCATGGCAACAACTGGGGGTTGCTTGGAACTCGAAGCAGAGAGTAGGTAAGTTTTCACCAACGCGCGGAAGACATACTAGGAAGATATATTCTCCATGAGGAGAAGGAGCAGGAGAAGGAGAAGGAGGAGGAAGAGCAGAAGTTTAACAGCGACATCCAGAAGTAATAGGACTATGGAGGACCAAAATGAATACAGTTGCAAACTTATGAGGGGTGTTCAGTAGGTAATGCAACAAATTTTTTTTCTGGAAGCAGATTAGTTTTATTCAGAATTCCAGTGCACCTTATTATTTCCAACTCTTTTGGATACAAAACCTTATTTTTCAACACAATTTCCGTTCAATGCGATGGCCTTACGCCATATTACTGTGAGGGTCTGTTTGCCCATGTGGTACCACTCTCTACTGGTCGACGTCGGGGCCAAGGTCTTGCTGCATCAATAACCTCCCCATCATCCATGTACGGCTTCCCACGGAGTGCATCCTTCATTGGACCAAACAGTTAGAAGTCAGAAGTTGCGAGATCCGGGCTGTAGAGTGGGTGAGGAAGAACATTGCAATGAAGTTTTGTGAGCTCTTCTCGAGTGTCCAGTCTTGGGTGAGGCCTCGCGTTATCATGAAGAAGGAGAAGTTGCATGTCATTCTCAATGGTCTTCTGAAGTAAGAGCGATTTCAGGTGCGCCACAGGGGAGTGTCGTAGGACCGTTGCTCGGAAGTTCACTGAGGCTATTTGCGGATGATGCTGTAGTATATCGAGAGGTTGTAACAATGAAAAATTGTACTGAAATGCAGGATATCTGCAACGAATTGACGCATGGTGCAGGGAATGGCAAATGAATCTCAATGTAGACACTTGTAATGTGCTACAAATACATAGAAAGAAAGAAACTTTATCATTTGGCTACAATGTAGCAGGTCAGCAACTGCAAACAGTTAATTCCATAAATTATCTGGGAGTAGGCATTAGGAATGATTTAAAATGGAATTACCATATAAAATTAATCGTCCGTAAGGCAGCGCCAGACTGAGATTCATTGGAAGAACCCTAAGGAAACGCAGTTCCAAAACAAAGGAAGTATGTTACAGTACGCTTGTTCGCCCACTGCTTGAATACTGATGACCGATGTGGGATCAGTACCAGATAGAGTTGATAGAAGAGATAGAGAAGATCCAACAGAGAGCGGTGCGCTTCGTTACAGGATCATTTAGTAATCGCGAAAGCGTTACGGAGATGGTAGATAAACTCCAGTGGAAGACTTTGCAAGAGAGACGCTCAGTAGCTCGGTACGGGCTTTCGTTGAAGTTCCGAGAACATACCTTCACCGAGGAGTCAAGCAGTATATTGCTCCCTCCTACGTATATCTCGCGAAGAGACCATGCGGATAAAATCAGAGAGATTAGAACCCACACAGAGGCATACCGACAATCTTTCTTTCCACGAACAATAAGAGACTGGAATAGAAGCGAGAACGGACAGAGATACTCAAGGTACCCTCAGCCACACACTGTCAGGTGGCTTGCGGAGTATGGATGTAGATGTAGATGTAGAAGTTCGTTTCCATTTTTGTGGTGACGAACACGCTGAAGTCATTTCTTCAGTTTCCTGAGGGTAGGACAATATACTTCAGAGCTGATCGTTGCACCATGAGGGAGGATACCAAACATAAGATCCCCTTTAGAGTCCCATGACTTTACCGGTTGAGGGTGCGGCTTTAAACGTTTTCTTCGGAGGAGAGATGGTGTGGCGCAACTCCATGGATTGCCGTTTTGTTTCCGATTCGAATTCATGTACCCATGTTTCATCGCCTGTGACGATGTTCGACAAAACACCGTCACGCTCAGCCTCGTAACGCGCAAGCAATTCCACACAGATGGTCCTTCGTAGCTCTTTATGGTCTTCTGTTAGGTGGCAAGAAACCAAGTGATGTACGAGTGTGTCCGCACTACCAACAGAGACGTCGAGTTGAGTAGCAGGGTATTTGATTGTAATCCGTCGATCACCTCGAATGAGTGTCCAGACGTTCCAACATTGCAGGAGTCACAGCTGTGTGTAGCCGGCCAGCACGCGGGAGATGGAATATGTTTCTCTTGCATAAATCATCCAATTTTTCTGAAACTGTAATTTTATCATACATCACATCCTCCGATTTCTGTCCAATTCGGACCTTTTTTTCTTTTCTTGTAGTGTAAGTTTAAAAGTGTTCATATGGTTTTGCTAATTTGGCAGCTCATCATGCCTGACAAGGATTTTTCTCTGTTCCCAACACCAGTCCTAAGCAACCAAGGACGCTCAACTCCCTCTCGACTCTGTTAAAGAGATTAATTAATGAAAACGCAGCACAACAATGTTGTCGTAGACATTCGGACTACGCCATGCACCCCACACCGACTACATCAGCACGAAAGCTTGAATCCTCCTCTGCACTTATGTTTTAGCTGACAGTAAGAATATAGAAATTGTAATTTCGTGCTGTGGGCGAATTCTGAGACTAATAACAGGAAATTTGTGAAAGTACAGCGCCAGCTTGAGGCAGAAGAGGGGACTCAGATTTCGACCATATCAGAACTAGGAGTCCCATTACTCTGTGTGGTAAATCGGTGGTACGTTCCAGTTGGAACTTCGAATTATTCGCTTTTGTGCCCTCAACACTTGTGAAAAATTCACTGATAAGACACAGTGTGTACAGTTTATTCAGCGGTTTCGCGGGTTTTACCAATTTCTTGATTGCTTTTCTGAGAACTTGTATTATTTACAATTGTGGATGCTGGTCGAGTTTTTGTTTCGTGCCGGCCGCGGTGGTCTAGCGGTTCTAGGAGCGCAGTCCGGAATCGCGCGACTGCTACGGCCGCAGGTTCGAATCCTGCCTCGGGCATGGATGTGTGTGATGTCCTTAGGTTAGTTAGGTTTAAGTAGTTCTAAGTTCTAGGGGACTGATGACCACAGTAGTTAAGTCCCATAGTGCTCAGAGCCATCAGACAATCCTAAGAAGTGCTCATACATAGAGTCGTGGACTGGTACAAACCTTCCATTCATTTTCTCGTGTATTGGTTTGGTGTTAGAAGTGAAGATATCAGACAGAAAGCAGAAATGTAAAAACCCGTGTTACACATGTATTCAACCATGAGGATACCACCGTATCAATGTTTAACACTTAAATGAATTAGACAATTAAGACTACTTAAAATGGACAACGCACCAGGCCCTAATGGAATTCCAGTTAGATTTCAAATGGAATACACCACGGAATTAGCTCTTTTTATAGCTGGTACTTATCTGGAACTCCTGCGCAATAAACAGTCCAGTATGACTAGAAAAATTGCAGGTGACTCCTGCTCACAAAAAGAATAAAAGTTCGGATACACAGAAAATCAAGACCAACATCACTGACATTCGTCTGTTGGAGGATCCTAGAGCTCATTATCAGCTCAAACGTTATGACCTTCTTGGATGAAATCAAGTTTCTATCAATAATTTAGCACGGATCCACGGAAAACTACTCATATGAAAATCAATCTGCTTCATTCGTACACGATATATTGCAGCTAATAGATGCAAGTGAAATAGTAAATAAATTCTGTCTTCCTAGGTTTCTGAAAGGTGTTCGACACTGAACCACACCACTGGAAACTATCAACTACAGATCATAAATAGCATCTTCGCAAATGTTGTTGTTGTGGTCTTCACAACAACATTTGCGAAGATGCTATGTATGATCTGTAGCTGATAGTTTCCAATGATGTGGTTCAGTGTCGAACACCGTTCCGAAACCTAGGAAGACAGAATTTATTTACCACTTCACTTTCATAGCATCTTCGCAAATAGTTTGCCTTTTTTATGAACATTTGACTAACAGGGCTAAGAATATGATATACTGGACTTGACAGATCAGGTCAGCAGCACTACAAGGTTATTCTCTCATATTACTGTTCTCTGCAAAAAAAGTATGGAGCCCATTCATAGAATTTGGGAAATTATCTTCAGCGGATAGCTCAGAACGTTTCTCTCCAGAATTAACATCCAGTTAGATCTATATACGGTACACACTGTCCCACCCTACATGTCAGTTAGCGTCAGTGCTGGTAATGTGTTCCCGCCGTGGCAGAGCATGTGCAAAACTGAAAAATAGCCAAGCGCAACCTCACAGCGACACAGAGAGTGACAATGTGTGATACCAGAGAGTAGTCTGTGGTGGTGTAAGGAAATGGCAACGACTTGGAGCGAGCGCTAGCTGCTGTGGGCAGCAGCGGCAGGACGAGATTTTGCATGTGGCCGTGGATGATGGGTAGTCTGGTCTTGTTTACGTCCTGGAATGGCTGACTGCGTGACGACAAGTGGCTGTTGGCTGCTGGAAGCCAGTGATAGCTCCATGACTTGGTAGCTAAAGGGTACGGACGATCCGCAGGAATCCATCGAGGAAGCACAACAAGTGGGCAGGCAAAATGGGGTCAGATGTATAGAGAAAGTGGCAAATTTAAGTGACCAGCAGAGGAGGCAGTGTGATGGAGTCTGGACCTGAGCTAGCAAGCGACTTATAACAAAACGAGGCATAGGTTCCTGTTCCAGGGAAGCGGACGGTGTCTGTTGCCTACACCACCAGAGAAGGTCGTTGACGAGACTCAAGTCAGGCAGAGACAGTGAGGCGAGCGTAACGCTGCTGTTGTGCGCTACGCCGGTGATGCTGACTACAAGCGGAGAAGTCGTGCCTGAGCTGCTGGCAGTCGCAAATTGAGCACAATTGTCATTGACGTTGTTTTTAGTATGAGAGCATAATTTATCGTCGTTTTTTCACGCCGCAGAGTGGACAAACGCAAGAAAGCAGGCCGGGCTAAAGACGCCTCAGCAAAGGGCCCATCAATGGCTCTGCTCAGTGAACTCACTGATCGACTACAAAGCAGTAAGAAGACCTGTTCCTCTTCTGTACATCCAGCACAAAGGTACAGGATGTACAGCACTATACGATCTGATGGCGGACTGCTGTAAGCACGAAGTCGGCGTCGAGCCCGTCGACTCACACATCATCTACATTTACATCCACGCTCCGCAAGCCACCTGACGGTGTGTGGCGGAGGGTACCTGGAGTACCTCTATCGGTTCTCCCTTCTATTCCAGTCTCGTATTGTTCGTGGAAACGATTGTCGGTATGCTTCTGTGTCGGCTCTAATCTCTCTGATTTTATTCCCATGGTCTCTTCGCGAGATATACGTAGGAGGGAGCAATATACTGCTTGACTCCTCGGTGAAGGCATGTTCTCGAAACTTCAACGAAAGCCCGTACCGAGCTACTGAGCGTCTCTCCTGCAGAGTCTTCCACTGGAGTTTATCTACCATCTCCGTAACGCTTTCGCAATTACTAAATGATCCTGTAACGAAGCACGCTGCTATGTTGGATCTTCTCTATCTCTTCTATCAACCCTATCTGGTACGGATCCCACACTGCTGAGCAGTAATCAAGCAGTGGGCGAACAAGCGTACTGTAACCTACTTCCTTTGTTTGTGGATTGCATTTCTTTAGGATTCTTCCAATGAATCTCAGTCTGGCATCTGCTTTACCAACGTTATATAATCATTCAATTTTAAATCACTCCTAATGCCTACTCCCAGATAATTTATGGAATTAACTGCTTCCAGTTGCTGACCTGCTATATTGTAGCTAAATGATAAAAGATCTTTCTTTCTATGTATTCGCAGCACATTACACTTGTCTACATTGAGATTCAATTGCCATTCCCTGCACCATGCGTCAATTCGCTGCAGATCCTCCTGCATTTCAGTACAATATTCCATTGTTACAACCTCTCGATTTACCACAGCATCATCCGCAAGAAGCCTCAGTGAACTTCCGATGTCACCCACAAGGTCGTTTATGTATATTGTGAATAGCAACGGTCCTACGACACTCCCCTGCGGCACACCTGAAATCAGTCTTACTTCGGAAGACTTCTCTCCATTGAGAATGATAGACCTGATGGCTGCGAATATCGGCACGCAAGGGGCGCTTAACGGCACTATGGCTACCCACACCGTCGCTGTGTCCCTGACGAAGAAGCCACAGCAGCGAAGGAAGCCCACCAAGGCGCTCCTCAGGAGGCTGCCCTTGCTTCTCGACGAAGCAACGGTCCAGAAAGGACTACGAAGTGCTCAAGCCGCGCAACAGGACGAACAAGAAGAAGCCATCCGTGTTTACCGTCGACCTACAAGCGGCAGACGGCCCTGACTGCATCTTCGAGCTGCCCTGTGAAGGGAGAAGCTCTATAGGCCGATCTGGTTCAAATGGCTCTAAGCACTATGGGACTTAACTTCTGAGGTCATCAGTCCCCTAGAACTTAGAAGTGTTGTTGTTGTTGTTGTGGTCTTCAGTCCTGAGACTGGTTTGATGCAGCTCTCCATGCTACGCTATCCTGTGCAAGCTTTTTCATCTCCCAATACTTACTGCAACCTACATCCTTCTGAATCTGCTTAATGTATTCATCTCTTGGTCTCCCTCTACGATTTTCACCCTCCACGCTGCCATCCAATGCTAAATTTGTGATCCCTTGATGCCTCAGAACATGCCGTACCAACCGGTCCCTTCTTCTTGTCAAGTTGTGCCACAAACTCCACTTCTCCCCAATTCTATTCAATACCTCCTCATTAGTTATGTGATCCACCCATCTAATATTCAGCATTCTTCTGTAGCACCACATTTCGAAAGCTTCTATTCCCTTCCTGTCCAAACTATTTATTGTCCGTGTTTCACTTCCATACATGGCTACACTCCGTACAAATACTTTCAGAAACGTCTTCCTGACACTTAAATCAATACTCGATGTTAACAAATTTCTCTTCTTCAGAAACGCTTTGCTTACCATTGCCAATCTACGTTTTATATCCTCTCTACTTCGACCATCATCAGTTATTTTCTCCCCAAATAGCAAAGCTCCTTTACTACTTTAAGTGTCTCATTTCCTAACCTAATTCCCTCAGCATCACCCGACTTAATTCGACTACATTCCATTATCCTCGTTTTGCTTTTGTTGATGTTCATCTTATACCCTCCTTTCAAGACACTGTCCATTCCATTCAACTCCTCTTCCAAGTCCTTTGCTGTCCCTGACAGAATTACAATGTCATCGGCGAACCTCAAAGTTTTTATTTCTTCTCCATGGATTTTAATTCCTACTCCGAATTTATCTTTTGTTTCGTTTACTGCTTGCTCAATATACAGATTGAATAACATCGGCGAGAGGCTACGACCCTGTCTCACTCTCTTCCAAACCACTGCTTCCCTTTCATGCCCCTCCACTCTTATATCTGCCATCTGGTTCCTGTACAAATTGTAAATAGCCTTTCGCTCCCTGTATTTTACCCCTGCCACCTTTAGAATTTGAAAGAGAGTATTCCAGTCAACATTGTCAAATGCTCTCTCTAAGTCTACAAATGTTGAAAAGTGCCGGCCGGAGTGGCAGTGCGGTTCTAGGCGCTACAGTCTGGAACCGAGCGACCGCTACGGTCGCAGGTTCGAATCCTGCCTCGGGCATGGATGTGTGTGATGTCCTTAGGTTAGTTAGGTTTAATTAGTTCTAAGTTCTAGGCGACTGATGACCTCAGAAGTTAAGTCGCATAGTGCTCAGAGCCAACTGAACTATTTTTTGTTAGAAAAGTAGGTTTGCCTTTCCTTAATCTTTCTTCTAAGATAAGGGGTAAGGTCGGTATTGCCTCACGTGTTCCAACAGTTCTACGGAATCCAAACTGATCTTCCCCGAGGTCGACTTCTACCAGTTTTTCCATTCGTCTGTAAAGAATTCGTGTTAGTATTTTGCAGCTGTGACTTACTAAACTGATAGTTCGGTAATTTTCACATCTGTCAACACCTGCTTTCTTTGGGATTCGAATTATTATATTCTTCTTGAAGTCTGAGGGTATTTCGCCTGTCTCATACATCTTGCTCACCAGGTGGTAGAGTTTTGTCAGGACTGGCTCTCCCAAAGCTGTCAGTAGTTCTAATGGAATGTTGTCTACTCCCGGGGCCTTGTTTCGACTCAGGTCTTTTAGTGTTCTGTCAAATTCTTCGCGCAATATCGTATCACCCATTTCATCTTCATCTACATCCTCTTCCATTTCCATAATATTGTCCTCAAGTACATCGCCCTTGTATAGACCCTCTATATACTCCTTCCACCTTTCTGCTTTCCCTTCTTTGCTTAGAACTGGGTTTCCATCTGAGCTCTTGATATTCATACAAGTGGTTCTCTTTTCTCCAAAGGTCTCTTTAATTTTCCTGTAGGCAGTATCTATCTTACCCCTAGTGAGATAAGCTTCTACATCCTTACATTTGTCCTCTAGCCATCCCTGCTTAGCAGTTTTGCACTTCCTGCCGATGTCATTTTTGAGACGTTTGTATTCCTTTTTGCCTGCTTCATTTACTGCATTTTTATATTTTCTCCTTTCATCGATTAAATTCAATATTTCTTCTGTTACCCAAGGATTTCTACCAGCCCTCGTCTTAGAACTACTTAAACGTAACTAATCTAAGGACATCACACACATCCATGCCCGAGGCAGGATTGGAGCCTGCGACCGTAGCGGTCGCGCGGTTCCAGACTGAAGGGCCTAGAACCACTCGGCCACAGCGGCCGACTAGCCCGACCTGGACCGAAAGCCCCAGTTCTTCTGGTGTCAGGATGAAGGCCGTATGGCCGCAATGCCGCGAGGTGTGTCAAACGCACAGGGGAGCATGACAGTCGCACCGGCGGTAGAGGTAGAGAGGAAACGCCAACGTGCGCCCTTTGTGTAGTACCACATGTAGCCAACTGACGAGGCTGGTCAGCCTTCACGAGCAGTAGCCAGATCCTAGGCGAAGTGACGACACCGGCCGCAGAGGTGCACCACCGTCCGACCAAACTGAAGACGACTCCACTAAACGAAGATTCACCGGTAGCTCCCGCTGCCAGCAGGTGGCCAGAATTTCCCGTCAATGTCGCAAACGGGGGAACGGGAGCAGCTGCCCGATCCTAGGAAGAGGCAGCAGCAGACGACGAACGACGTGAGAGCCGCAATGCTTGACATAGTTCCTGAGGTAACTGCGGCCCTCAAAACAGTTAAGAGGTACATAGCGGCCGTCCTTGCTGCAGAGAAGGTGGAGGGCTGCCGCCAGCCGTGGCAGCTGCTTGCAGAACTTGCTCCCTACCTCCGAGCGGAAGTAGGCGTGCCAGCGCCACGGAAGGAGAACAACGGTGCTGCCAAGCAGGCAGCCTTCCCCCCAGCAAACGCAGAAATGCGAGAAGCCGCCTGCGTGACCCCTGACGAGAAGAAGGAAGCAGACGAACGGGCGAAAGGTTAGCAGCTTCTGCCTCCCACTGAAGAGGCTCTCGCAGGCAAGAGTTAACATCGACGACCCTCAAAATGGTTAAAATGGCTCTGAGCACTATGGGACTTAACTTCTGAGGTCATCAGTCCCCTAGAACTTAGAACTACGTAAACCTAACTAACCTAAGGACATCACGCACATCCATGCCCGAGACAGGATTCGAGCCTGCGACCGTAGCGGTCGCGCGGTTCCAGACTGTAGCGCCTAGAACCGCTCGGCCACGAGGCTCTCACCAAACGGTTGGACCACGCAGTAGATTTTTTATTATTATTTGTCGTATGATGATACAAAGCTTGGATCAAATACATAATTTTAAGAGTATACAGTGTAAGAAATGACTAGCAAAATACATGTACAGAATCAAATGTTCAAAGTACACTACTGGCCTTTACAATTGCTACACCAAGAAGAAATGCAGATGATAAACGGGTATTCATTGGACAAATATATTATACTAGAACTGACATGTGATTGCATTTCGCAATTTCGCAATTTCGGTGCATAGATCCTGAGAAATCAGTACCCAGAACAACCACCTCTGGCCGTAATAACGGACTTGATACGCCTGGGCATTGAGTCAAACAGAGCTTGGATGGCGTGTACAGGTACAGCTGCCCATGCAGCTTCAACACGATACCACAGTTCATCAAGAGTAGTAACTGGCGTATTCTGACGAGCCACTTGCTCGGCCACCATTGACCAGACGTTTTCAATTGGTGAGAGATCTGGAGAATGTGCTGGCCAGGGCAGCAGTCGAACATTTTCTGTACCCAGAGAGGCCCGTACAGGACCTGCAACATGCGGTCGTGCATTATCCTGTTGAAATGTAGGGTTCCGCAGGGAATGAAGGGCAGAGCCACGGGTCGTAACACATCTGAAATGTAACGTCCACTGTTCAAAGTGCCGCCAATGCGAACAAGAGGTGACTGAGACATGTAACGAATGGCACCCCATACCATCAAGCCGGGTGATACGCCAGTATGGCGATGACGAATCCTCGCTTCCAATGTGCGTTCATCGCGATGTCGCCAAACACAGGTGCGACCATCATGACGCTGTAAACAGAAAAAATGACGTTTTACCACTCGTGCACCCAGGTTCGTCGTTGAGTACACCATCGCAGGCGCTCCAGTCCGTGATGCGGCGTCAAGGGTAACCGCAGCCACAGTCTCCGAGCTGATAGTCCGTACTGCTGCAAACGTCGTCGAACTGTTGGTGCAGATTGTTGTTTTCTTGCAAACGTCCCCATCTGTTGACTCAGGGATCGAGGCGTGGCTGCACGGTCCGTTACAGCCATGCGGATGAGATGCCTGTCATCTCGACTGCTAGTGATACGAGGCCGTTGGGATCCAGCACGGCGTCCCATATTACCCTCCTGAACCCACCGATTCCTTATTCTGCTAACAGTCATTGGATCTCGACGAAAGCGAGCAGCAATGTCGCGATGCGATAAACCGCAATCGCGATAGGCTGCAATCCGACCTTTGTCAAAGTCGGAAACGTGATGGTATGCATTTCTCCTCCTTACACGAGGCATCACAACAACGTTTCACCAGGCAGCACCGGTCAACTGCTGTTTGTGTATGAGAAATCGGTTGGAAACTTTCCTCATGTCAGTACGTTGTAGATGTCGCCACCGACGCCATCCTTGTGTGAATGCTCTGAGAAGCTAATCATTTGCGTATCACAGCATCTTCTTCCTGTCGGTTAAATATCGCGTCTGTAGCATGTCATCTTCGTGGTGTAGCAATTTTAATGGCCAGTAGTGTATTATGCTAAATTATCTACACATTACGCAAGTTCTTGTATTTATAAGTCCAATCTGTTGATCCAGTTGAGCCCTTCAGGTGATGCATGGTGGATGTCATTTATTGATCCTCCGAAGGCTCGTTTCGGGCATTCATCAACAAATTGATTAATTGTTTGAAGGGTGGCTCCACAGTCACAATCTGGAGATTGGGCAAGGTTACTCGCGTCCGTGACATACCCTAAGTCACACGTGACTCCTGGGTGGTGCCAAATGAGTAACGACAACAGGATGAGACCAAACTGCCCAAAAAGGCCTCCCGGTCATAGAATGCAATGAAGGCTACAGTGCTTGAGCCTCACCGCCTGACATGCTACTATGGCCCGCAGCTGTAAGAAGACGACGCTGGGGGACGAAGCTGCAGCCAATCTGGGCCTGCTGCTGCGCCAAATAACTGACACAACACTGCAGAGGGGGCCCACAGCAGCATATTGCACTCTCGCACAGATTCGGACTGATCTCTTTAAGTGAGCAGATGACTATGACAATGCTATCGAACTACATGATACCGACTACTGACTTAGCCTACCCTTGCGTGGTCTGTCGCAGATAGCAAGAATTCCGCTACTGCTGTTACTACCCTTCAAGATAGTCGTGGAGGTTTTTTTCCCCATGGCGCTTGCCATGGCACTTTCTCCCGTCTGCCCGCTATTCTTCAAACGTTTTTCTCCACTTTCTATACTGCGATAGACCAGCTTCAACGGGTAATCGTAGCCAGACCCAAAGACAACATCTCACTCCTGTATTCTGTGATGCCCATATTCAAAAAACTAGCAAACGCAGAGGTGATAGAACTTTTGTGATGCTCGCCATATTAGTGCGGGCTTGGAGGAATTCCACTCTTTTGAAGAGACTCAAGTAGAGTTTGACTGTTGTGTGTGCTCTCGAAAGGCGATGCACAAGAAGAGTGGCATAACGGTTGTGAAAGGCGGAGATACTTGTGCACAGACGACTGCTTCTGACAGCGTTTCAGATTTAGCTGTGCCAGTTGTTGCATTGTCATAGAGGCGGGGTCGCTGTAAGACTTACTATTGTTATCTGAAATAAGACTGACAAGGAGAAGGTACTAGGCGAATTGGACCCTGTATCTTATTTTATTGTCAGGTGTGCTTGACTGATTTACCTTTCTGATATATAAACTACCATGTTTTTGAGTTTCAGGTCCGATTTGTTTGGTGGCTTCGCCAGCTCTGGTTACGCTTCTTCTGTGTGCTCTAATTATCTTTATCATTTAATTATGTATTTATCGTTTAGCGGAATTTGTATTAGTTTCGGTCGTTTGTGCGTCTTCTGTAGCTGGTTTATTTGGTATTTTCTGTTCTAAGCTAGAGCACTGCAATATCAATGATTCTGTTATTCCTTTCAGCTTGTATGGTTATTATTGCGCCGCGCGGAGTGGCCGTGCGTTTTGAGGCGCCATGTCACGGATTGCCCGACCCCTCTCGCCGGGCCGACCGGTGTGGCCGAGCCCACGGTCGCAGGTTCGAATCCTGCCTCGGGCATGGATGTGTGTTATGTCCTTAGGTTAGTTAGGTTTAAGTATTTCTAAGTTTTAGGGGACTGATGACCTCAGAAGTTAAGTCCCATAGTGCTCAGAGCCATTTGAACCCTCCCGCCGGAGATTCGAGTCTTCTCTCGGGCATGGGTGTGTGTGTGTGTGTGTGTGTGTTGTTCTTAGAATAAGTTTAAGTAGTGCGTAAGTCTAGGGACCGATGACCTTAGCAGAAACTCACACACATTTTAACATTTTTTTGTTATTATTGCTCGGGTTGTCTATTGTTTTGTGCCCTCCTTGTTATTGTAAAGCTACGTGTATTTGAGGGGTTTTGAGGGGCATGTTATGTTAGATAAGACACAATGTGTATTTATTGGATTGTGTTTTAATTTTGCTCCTGTGCTCTGACTTGCTCAGTCATGTTGTTGATAAATGCGTCTAAAACATATTAAGTATTTACGCCAACAGAGCCCCTAGTCACTTTCCACTCCCACGTTTCCTCTGTCACAAAGTACTTGTTGTCGGTAGCGTAGGTTTTCACAGAGGTGTGACGTGGGCGATAAACACACAGGAAGAAGAAAACAGAAGCTTTTGAAATGTGCTGCAACAGACTAATGCTAAGGATTAGTTCAGTCAATCTGAAAACTAATCAGAAGGTGCTGGATAGAATTAGGGAAAAAATATATGTCACAACTGGATTAAAAGAAGGGATCGGTTGATAGGTCACATCCTGAAGAATCAACTGATCGTCGCTTTGTCAATGGAGAGAAGTGTGCGGGGTAAAAACTGTAGGGGGAGACCAAGGAACGATTACAAAAAGCGGACACAAATGCACCTCCAGAAAAGAAAAATTAGTACACTCTTTTAGAGATTTCCATTTCACTCAAGATGTATTGTTGCAACAGTGCATATGGAGTACATGAAAATAATTACATTTACAGATCAATAGCACAAGTGGTTCTGAGGTACCAGGTATCGACACACGGTGAAACACCCCTATTAGTATGCGTCGTAGTCTCCACGGGCGGCAGTGCAGGCACTGAGTCTGACATCCGCTCAATTGTACAGATGGCGAATACTGTTCTGGGATACATTACGCCATGCCTGTTCGACCCGTTCATGTAGTTCTGTAAGAGTTGTTGGTTGACGAGTCTCATGAGTCGTTTCTTGTCCCAACATATCCCACACGTATTCGATCGCAGCCAAGTCTGGAGGCTGTGCTGTCCAGGAAAGTTGCCGCTCGTCTTGCTGAGCTCGTTGAGTTTCACGGGCAGTTATGGGGAACATTAGTATGCAGGGTGATTCACGAAGATATGCAAATATTTTAATATATTGTTCTACAAGTGAAACTAAAGAAAAAAGTTCATACAAACATAGATCCGTAAATGTTTAGTTTTGGAGTTACGGCTAATAAAAGATTTTGCCTGAAATTTAGGAACTTCGCTAGCATGAAGCCACCACAAAACTGTACGAGATTAAAGTAAAGCATGATTTACATTTTTTGTTGTTGTTATTGATCAGGGGGATCTAATAAAACATGTCCCAGACGTGTATCTACAGTAGTTTGCCAGAGTATCCAGAGAAGCAAAGAAGTAATTTCGTAAATTTTTTAATTTATTAACTACTTGGCCCAATTCGTTTTTTAAATTCCAGGCAATTGCACAAAGTTTTCAACTGAAGTTGTAGGGAATTTAATTGTGGAAAAATGACGGTAATAACGTTAACTGGAACTGTATGAATGTGTCAGGTAATCTGCTTTTATTAATAGCATAGCACACGTGAATTCATGCTAAACCGGCGAAAACGAAGCTCAGTGTTAAGGAAGTTATACAGTGTACATAGCGTTTCTCAATACATTCACAGCAAATGTTCAAAAATCTCTCCACCGAGTTCAATGCATTTAGCTGCACGTGTATGTACAGATTTTGTTGCTCGTTTCAGTTTCACAGCGTTGTCCTTAATTTCGTTTGTTGCATTCATAATGCGAGCAAGTGATGCCTCACGTGTATTGACTTTGTCCTCATAAACTATGTCTTCCATCCATCCCCACACACAAAAATCCATTGCTGTCAAATCGGGCAATCTGGGTGGCCACAGACGTGTATCACCACGACCAATCCATTTCTGGGGAAAATGTTCATTTAAATGTATAGTAAAGGCGTTGGTGAAATGTGGAGGCGCGCCGTCATATTGAAACTACGTTTGCAATCGCGTAGCAAGTGGAACATCTTGGAGCAAGCGGGCCATTTCTTCTTGAAGGAATTGTAAGTACGTCTCGCCAGTTAGACGCCCTAGGAAAATGAATGGTCCAATAAAGTGTGTGTTGATTGTACCACAACACACATTTATGCTAAATCGTTGCTGGAAATTGCATTGCACTGTTGCATGTGGGTTTGCTTCAGACCACACGTACTCATTAAGTAAATTCTTCATACCTTCTCGAGTAAACAGTGCCTCATCAGTAAATGAAATGCATTTGTGTAACTGCCGATTAGTATTTAACCAGTTGCACAATTCCATGCGGAGGGCAGGATCTCCCGGATGTAAATGACGCACTTTTTGTTTATGGTAAGGATACAGGTTATTATACTCTAAGCCGTACGTTAGACTGTGAAATGCCTAATCCTTGAGAGATGCGTCATGTACTGGTATCCGGGCTGCGTTGAACAGCATCCATAATATCGTCATCATCAAATTCACGTATCGAGCGCTCGTACTGAATATGAACGCTAGGTGGATAACCTGTCTCCCGTAACATTCGAAATACTCCACTAATGGTTCGTGCAGTCCGAATCCTCCGAGTTGGATAACGTACGCGATATTCGTTAACTGCAGCCGTTGCATTATCATCACACTTGCCGTAAATAAACGCCATATCAGGGTATTCCTCTGACGTAAATTTGAAAGGCATCCCTATTCCATAATTAATCTACACTCTACAACAGTTACTATGTGGTTTCACTTAAATACACTGTTGTTATTATGTTCTTTCACTGAACAATACAGAAAACTAACTCGTTACAAGGTTAGGAAACGACTGAAACAACTCACCAACGGTTGCCAACAATGACATAAGCGTTTTTACATTCTTAATGGAAAGTAAACAAATTTGCTTGTATAATAATCTTTGCTTCTCTGGATGTTCTGGAAAACTACTGCACATACACGTCTGACACGTTTTATTAGATTCACCAGACCAATAAGAACGAAATAAATGGAAATCGTGCTTTATTTTAACCTCGTACAGTTTTTGTGATGGCTTCATATTAGCGAAGTTGCTAAATTTCAGGCAAAATCTTTTACCAATCGTAACTCCGAAACTAAACATTTGCGTTCCTATGTTTATATGTATTTTTTCCTTTAGTTCTACTTGTAGAATAACATATTAAAATATTTGCATATCTTCGTGCATCTCCTTGTATTGGAACAACACATCACATGCCTGTTGCGAAAACACAAAAGAACGGACCTAACAACATTCTGCACGTAGCGAGCGCTGTTAGCTTCTCCTTTAGAAACACCAAAGGTGAGCGAGACTTGTAACTTATCGCATGCCAGACCATAAGGCCTGGGGTGGGGCCACTGTATCTTGGATTAAAGCACTCTGCGAGACAGCGCTCACCAGTTCTACGTCGTGCGCACAAACTACCATCACTTGCGTGTAGGAAAACTCTACTTTCATTACTGAAGACCACTGCGCGCCATTTCACTTTCCACGTGATCCTCTGATGGCATCAGTTAAGCGTACACGTCGATGCTACAGCATGAATGGAAGACGGGTTGGAGGTGTGCGTGCCCGTAGTCCCATGCCTAATAACCAAATGGTTCAAATAGCTCTGAGCACTACAGGACTTAACATCTGAGGTCATCAATCCCCTAGAACTTAGAACTACTTAAACGTAACTAACCTAAGGCCATCACACTCATCCAATACCGAGGCAGGATTCGAACCTGCGACCGCAGCAGTCGCGCGGTTCCGGACTGAAGCGCCTAGAACCGCTCGGTCACAGCGGCCGGCACCTAATAACCGGTTCGCAACAGTTCGTGTTGACACGTCTCAAGTCCTCTTATCTGTGATATGGTAGCTGTACGGTCTGCCACTGCTGATCTTACAATTCGATTATCCTGGCGGGCGTCTGTGCTGCGTGGAACGTCAGAACATCGTCTGGAGGTGTGCGAATGTTCTCGTGATCAGCAATACCAGGATCGCTGCACAACTGACGCAGCACGTCTAACTTGTGTGGCAATTCTTTAGAAGGACCAACCTGCCATTCTGATGGCCACAATTTGATCTCTTTCATACACGCTAAGCTGGCTGTCGGAAGCACGAGTGGCATGGTTGCTTGCTTCGCACATTTGGACCATAGTGAGCCTTCTGGGTGTGAGGATTCCCTACAAAAAGGTTAGGCCAACATGGCGCTCTGGTAGCTATTCCACTACGCAGTCTGTTCGCGGACGACGTTGAAACCATTTTCACTACATCTACTATCCCCCGAGTGGCATATACCGTCATCGGATCTAAATCGATGTCGTCTATCGCAATGTACCAATATTTTCCGGCATTGTAGAGACAGGTTGAATTAGTTATGCAGAGATGAAGAAATTTTCATAAGAGGAGCATCAAATCAGACTTCGGATTGATAACGGCAACAAAAACAAGAGACTATTTGGATTGTGTTGTGTAATGTAACACTCAAGTCCGGAGATAGGAAACTTGTCCTATGTAAATATTACTGTAACAACATTAACCCATTTCTTCCCAGTCTTGCGAAAACGCGACACGAAGTTTTCAGTAATTTATTTTTCTCACCAAGATTGATACTAATAGTGAAATATAAAAAACAGAGAGAACTTGTGAATGCCTTTTCAAAGAGGTATGATGAGTTTTGTATAATAGGCTCACTTTGACTGCATTTTGAGAAAACAACACTGGGTTAACTGAAGTGGTCTGCACTCTGTCAAGCTTCTCGCATCTTCTGATGTGCTAGTGGTTGCATCTGCAGAGTGATGATGATAGTAACGCTTTGTGAAAATTCCGTGAGCTGAAAAAAAATGACAGATCAAAAATAAAATGAACAAAATTCAATTAGAGGAAGAAGGCAGAATTAAAATCAAACTACTTGGTATTTGGAAATTGCAAATAAATTTAATATCCAACTGAGCGTTGGAGAGTCTATTTACACTAATGTATAAATATAGAACCTGTTGTGCAGTTTTACTTTAGCGTGTGAGCGGAACACATTCTTAAGGACACAATAACCTAATTCGGATACATTAGAATACGAGGTACAGCTTAAGTTCTTTCCATGCTGATCAGATTAGCTCCATTAACAGCTGTAGTTTCACAGACAGAACAGCCGTTGACAATCAGCGGTTAAGGAGGGTAGGACGTCAAACGGGCCGACTTGAAGCAGGAGAGGCACCAAAGGACATTTTAATTTCCACTGTCTATACTTTTACAAATAAATTCATAAAACTTTAACAGCATGACCAGGAAGGATTCGGGATTCATACCGATAGCATTGGAAGCTCAAAAACGTAACAAAACACTTTTTTTTTACATGTGAAATTTCATCATTTTTTTCACCTACTACTGGCTGCATTTGTTGCTATAGGTACACTTCTCTTCCAAAGTAAGAGAGATTCTTCGATGACTTTTGCACAGCATACAAGCCATAGTTACAGGTGTATGAAACTCTAAAAGTTATTTAATTTATGAAAAAATGAATGAACTGTTACATTTTAAACTTCATGTTTAGAAAAAACTCAAGTTTTATAGTTAATTATCTCTATTTTTTCCACAGTTTTGTAATAGATTTGGAAAATTCTAGAGTTTCATATACCTGTAACTGCTGTTTGTATGCTATGAAAAATTCATCGAAGAATCTCTCTTACTTAGGAAGGAAAGTGTACCTATAGGAACAAATGCAGCCAGTAATAAGAGAAAAAATGATGAA
Organism: Schistocerca americana; assembly: GCF_021461395.2. Classification (NCBI taxonomy): domain Eukaryota; kingdom Metazoa; phylum Arthropoda; class Insecta; order Orthoptera; family Acrididae; genus Schistocerca; species Schistocerca americana. Next base: position 317,294,270 of record NC_060121.1, on the reverse strand, counting down.
ATTTCACATGTAAAAAAAAGGTATTTTGCTACATTTTTGAACTTCCACTGCGATGAGTGTGAGTCCTCAACCGTTCCTGGTCATGGTGACAAAGTTTTATGAATTTATTTGTAAAAGTATAGACAGTAGAAATTAAAACGTCCTGTGGTGACTCTCCTGCTCCAAGTCGGCACGTTTGACGTCCTACCCCCCCTTAAAGAACAGGCAAGTAGATGTCCAGGGTGATGGTGATGGAATCTCTACTTCACTGGATCTCTGCAGCTAAAATTAAACAAGTATTAGCGCAAAGCGGCGACGTTAACTTCATATGCGCTCAGTAGCTCCGACTATGAGAATTCTGGTGTGAACATCACGGAAAGAGCCCATTCACTAGACACACAACGACATTGTAATTCATCGTTTGTTTTTTAATAGTCCCAGGATGTTTAGTAGAGATTTCGAGGCAGTGAGTAGCTGAAGCAAACTTCGCGACAGAGTGACAACAGAGGGACGTTAGTAATTGGCAGCACCACATAGCATTTAGCCCAGCATAGCGACTGCTTCAGTGAAGTCAGAACGGTTCTCTGGTTCGGCAGCGTTGGACTGGGCTGTCCGGAGGTGGTTAGAAGTAGGGCTGGAAGTGGACGTCCTGGAAGACGGTGACGGGCCCGGAGCGGGGGTGCAGGGCGGTGGCGAGGCAGCGGTAGAGGCCCACGTCGAGCGGCGAGGCGCGGTCCACCAGCAGGGCTGAGCCGCCGGGCAGCGGGCGCGGCCACAGGTGGCCCTGGCTGTGGATGCGGCTCGAGCTGCCCGACCTGTCCACTCTGGTCCACACCACGTTCTGCAACACGCAGTTACGTCCAATATGAAATACACACATCAAAAAAAGTTTTGCATCACCCCGGTTCCCAGAACTCTTAAAGATAGACGTTGACTGTGGATATTGTATCACAGACACAGTCCCTTTCACTGTTTAGAGATGTCACTAAACCCACCCAAAGATGCAAACGACCATGCATGAGCGGCGCTTATGAGATGGAGGGGGTCCGAAATCCGATCAATTCAAGTCGTTCCACCAGGAAGGACGTACACGGCTCGTTTGTAGTTCAACCATGCCTAGACGGTCAGTACCGCGGCTCTATCACGTCCGCATTGTTACTTTCTACCAGGAAGGTCTCTCAACAGGGGAAGTGTGCAGGCGTCTCGGAGTGAACGAAAGCGGTGTTGTTCGGACATCGAGGAGATACAGAGAGACGAACTGTCGATGACATGCCTCTCTCAGGCCGCCCGAGGGCTACTACTGCAATGGATGACCGCTACCTACGGATTATGGCTCGGAGGAACCCTGACAGCAACGCCACCATGTTGAATAACGCGTTTCGTGCAGCCACAGGACGTCGTGTTACGACTCAAACTGTGCGCAATAGGCTGCATGATGCGCAACTTCACTCCCGACGTCCATGGCGAGGTCCATCTTTGCAACGACGACACCATGCAGCGCGGTACAGATGGGCCCAACAACATGCCGAATGGACATCTCAGGGTTGGCATCACGTTTTCACCGATGAGTGTCGCATATGCCTTCAACCAGACAATCGTCGGAGATGTGTTTGGAGGCAACCCGGTCTGAACGCCTTAGACACATTGTCCAGCGAGTGAAGCAAAGTGGAGGTTCCCTGATGTTTTGGGGTGGCATTATGTGGGGCCGAAGTACACCACTGGAGGTCATGGAAATCACCGTAACAGCTGTACGACACGTGAATGCCGCCCTCCACCCGATAGTGCAACCATATCGGCAGCATATTGGCGAGGCATTCGTCTTCATGGACGAGAATTCGCGTCCCCATCGTGCACATCTTGTGGATGACTTCCATTAGGATAACGACATCGTTCGACTAGAGTGGCCAGCATGTTCTCCAGACATGAACCCTATTGAAAAGGTCTAGCTAGGATGGACTGAAAAAGGCTGTCTATGGACGACGTGACCCACCAACCACTTTGAGCGACCTACGCCGAACCGCCGTTGACAATCTGGACCAACAGTGCTTGATGAACTTGTGGACAGTATGCCACGACGAATACAGGCACGCATCAATGCAAGAAGACGTGCTGCTGGGTATTAGAGGTACTGGTGTGTATAGCAATCTGGATACCACCTCTGCAGGTCTCGCTGTATGGTGGTACAACATGCAATATGTGGTTTTCATGAGCAATAAAAAGGGCGGAAATGATGTTTATATTGATCTCTATTCCAATTTTCTGTATAGGTTTCGGAACTCTCAGCAGAGCGGTGACGCAAAACTTTTTTTGATGTGTGTATTACACGTCATTACTACACTGAAGCGCCAAAGGAACTGGTATAGGTGTGCGTATTCAAATACACAGATATGTAAACAGGCCGAATACGGCGGTGCTATCGGTAACGCATATCTAAGGTAACAAGTTTCTGGCGCAGTTCTTAGATCGGTTACTGTTGCTACAATGCCAGGTTTTCAAGGTTTAAGTGAGTTTGAACGTGGTGTTACAGTCGGCGCATGAGCGATGGGACACGGCATCTCCGAGGTAGCGATGAAGTGGGGATTTTCCCGAACGACCGTTTCACGAGTGTACCGTGAATATCAGGAATCTGCTAAAACATCAAATCTCCGACATCGCTGCGGCCGGAAAAAGATCCTGCAAGAACGAGACCAACGACGACTGAAGAGAATCGCTCAACGTGACAGAAATGCAACCCTACCGCAAACTGCTACAGCTTTCAAAGCTTGACCATCAACAAGTGTCAGTGTACGAACCATTCAGCGAAACGTCATCGATACTGGCTCTCGGAGCCGAAGACCCACTCGTGTATCCTTGACTACTGCACGACATAAAGCTTTACGCCTCGCCTGGGCCCGTCAACACCGACCTTGGACTGCTGATGACTGGAAATATGTTGCCTGATCGGACGAGTCTCGTTTCAAATTGTATCGAGCGGATGGACGTGTACGGGTATGCAGACAACCTCATGAATCCATGGACCCTCCATGTCGGCAGGGGACTGTTCAAGCTGGTGGAGGCTCTGTACTGGGTTGGGGCGTGTGCAGTTGGAGTGATATGGGACCCCTGACACTACTGTGACAGGTGACATGTACGTAAGTGTCCTGTCTGATCACCTGCATCCATTCGTGTCCATTATGCATTCCGACGAACTTGGGCAATTCCAGCAGGACAATGCGACACCCCACACGTCCAGAATTGCTACAGAGTGGCTCCAGGAACATTCTTCTGAGTTCAAACGCTTCCGCTGGTCACCAGACACCCTAGACATGAACATTATTGAGCATATCTGGTATGCCTTGCAACGCGCTGTTCAGACGAGATCTCTACCCCCTCATACTCTTACGGATTTATGGAAAGCGCTGCAGGATTCATGATGTCATTTCGCTCCAACACTACTTCAGACATTAGTCCATGCCATATCGTGTTGTGGCACTTCTGCGTGCTCGCGGGGTCCCTACACGATAGTAGGCAAGTGTAACAGTTTCCTTGGCTCTTCAGTGTATAACATCCCATGTTTACTTTAAAGACTCCAATGTAGGAAACGTAGTTTTATTGCGATATACGAGGTATGGCTAGGAAATAGCTGGACTGAGGCTGTCACAGAGTAAGTACGCATCCAGCAAAGATGAAAGACCGATAATTGTTAAGAGTGAAGTCTTCTCATCCGAATGCGGGATCTCTGGCGTCTGAAGACAAATCACTATGGCCGTGGCTTTCGTTTGTGTAAGAGGTGTTATTGTAATAATACAGCAACGAATTGGCGCTAAGTTTCACATGACACTTGCAAAACTGCTACTGAAACCTATCTGTTACTAAAAGAAGAATATGGAGAAGACTGATTATCACCTACGCGAGTTTTTGAGTGGTTTAAGCTTTTCCTAGGTGGCCGAGAAGACGTTGAAGATGACTCACGTCCAGGACACCCTTCAACACCAAAAGTGCGTGAAAATATCGAAAATGTAGGTTATTTGATTCGATCTGACCGTCGGCTGAGTGTCGATCGAATGCTGTAACTGAAGGAGCTGAGAAAGAATGCGTGAAGCAAATTTCACATAACCAGTTTAACATTGGAAAAGCGTGTGCGAAACTGGTGCCGAAAATTCTCGCAATCAAGCAAAAAGAAGCACTTGAAAATATTTGAATACCATTGAAAATCATCCTAATTTCTTGGAAAGAGTGATAACATGTGACGAATCTTCGTTTTTCAGTTATGATCCAGAAACTAAGCACCAATCCATGCGCTGTAAGGGTCCTAGTTCACCGAGAGCGAAAAAAGCTCGAATGAGCAAATCACGATCTAAAGCTATGTTGATTTTTTTTTCGATATTCATGCAGTTGTGTATCTTCACCGGGTTCCTGAAGGTCAAATTATTAATCAATATTACTACCTTGGAGTTCCTACTGAACTCCAGCTCAACTCCGCGAAAAAATAAGAAAAAAACTACCCGAATTGTGGAAGAATAAGTCATGGGTTCTGCATCAAGACGACGCACCGGCTTATACCGCATTCTATGTTAAGAGTTTTCTACTGTTGTTTCCTACTGTTGGATCACCCACCGTATTCGCATGACATAACACCAAGTGACTTTTAGCTATTTCCGTAGGTCAAATCTGTATTAAAAGGGAAAAGATTTCAGTCTCTTGAAGCAGTGAAAGAAAAGCATCATGTGTCATCATCGAGCTCACAGGGGAAGATTTCCAACACCGTTTCCATCAATGGAAAATTCACATGTAGCGTTGTAGGGATAGAAGAGGGGAGTTTGTTAATGGTGACAATAACTAAACATGTACGTTTTTGAAATAAAATGGTTTACAGCAACAGTCCTGTTGTTTTATAGCCACACCTGGTTTTTCAACATACTGCCCTCTGTGATTCTTAGCAAGGCAGCGATGTACATCTCTGATCGAACAGTTTTCATCCTCTCTTTGAACTCGCTGACGATTTCAGAGATTAGTTCTGGATAATTATTTGTAGCATATTGATGCTTCTTGCAATAATCTCGGCCGCCATTTTGTGGAAGAATAATTGGATTAGTTATTACTGCGACTTCTAATGAATTTAGCATATAAAACTAGCATATATGAGTGCATGCTGGCAATCGAAAATTTACAATGTGTGAAAGAATAATAAAAAATACAAAAAAGTTAACTAACTCTTTATCATTGAATAGTCACTACTAATCCCCACAGATTTTCGTGTTCGTAGAACAAGCTGCCGGACAAGGATGATGTTGGTGAAAAAGCAAACTGTTGCCGTATTTCGTAATTTCAACAGATACGCTCATAATAAGAACATCAAACGGACTTTATATTCAACACAACATTCAACGAGATACGAGACCGTACGCGGTGTTTAAAAAAATAAGTCTGCCTACTGTTATAGGAGACAGTATAGTGTGTTCATAAAAGAATTACCCAGTTATCAATTTTAATAGTACTTTCATTTGTGTGCCCATATTATCCATAGTTGTTTCGTGCTTTACACTTATTGAGCGTATTTGAATTCCGACTTTGCGACTACAGTCATTCATGGTAGGGTTTTACAAGTCAGGTTATCTTTGTACCATTTACTGCTTTTTTTCAAATGGCTCTGCTCTACCCAGTTGCATTATTTTGTACTAAAAGTAACAGTTTTATTACCGATATCATTTCTAGTTAGTATTTCAATTGTATTTCCAACTTTCTACAAGCTCTTAGGTTTGTGATTATCTGTTAATTGCGTTGGCTATGAAGAGAACTTCTGCTATAAACAGTGATCAAGGTGGTGTCAAATGTTTTTTTTATTCCAGTCTTTGATCACAATATAAATTCCTTTGGTGATGACCGGTTTCAGTCAGTAATGACCAGCTTCAGATCTGTTCTACACCATGTTCCTAATGTGATAAAGCCGTAATGGCATCATCAAAACATATAAATACACTCAGAAAAGCATCTCCACGTAGGACTAAAATATGGTGTAAAATAGGCCACATCGTCCACAAAGTCATTTTCCAACTGGCTCCCACACGGAGAGAGGACAGTTGTAAGTCTCAGGACTGTTGGATATGAAGTCCAGGTTTCCCCTCTCTAGTGGCGAAACGCCGGATCTTGACTGGCATTGGCAGTAGCTTGTGCAAAATTCTCTGCAAGCGTCCGAGCGATGTCTCTGGGTGTTATTTGGAGACACCCTTGTTTCAGCACTGCTGCTAATTGTAAACGACTGCGTTTACTAGAAATCCTCCTGATGGCTTCCCATAGTTTCGTATAACACGCGAAACGGTTGATTGAGTCCAGAAACGCTTGCCATGACCTTTTCTTGCTCTCCTTAATTATACGTCGAGCCCCTGCTATCGCGACCCGAAAGGCTTTAAGGTTGTCTGGTGTAGAGCAGCGTTTAAATCGTTGAAGAGCCGCACGCCTGTGCCGAATGGCTGAACTCATCTGTCCACCAAGGTACAGGTCGCCTCCTAAGATGACCTGAGGACTTTGGGATGGATAAGTCAGCAGCTTGATGCATCACTCGCATGATGTGGTCCACTCATTCCTGGACGTTGTTGCGATGTTCAAACACAGTCACCTGGCTGAACAGCGTCCAGTTACCCCTGCTTACCATTCATGTTGGTGGCTTCTCTTCAGGTTGTGCTCCAGTCAGTGGTGAATGCGAAGTGGCCACTAGAATGCACATCATCAATGACCTCCCATTGAACACAGTTGGCGAGGGCTGGAGAGCAGAAAGAGAGGTCAATGGCGGAGAATGACCCAGTAGCAGTGCACAGAGTTGGAGTACCTGTATTGAGGGTGCACAACTGGTGAGATGTCGTGAGGCTCTCCAAAACCCGACCCTGAGGCCAAGTAGATGTCGAGTCCCACAAGCCGTGATGGGCATTGAAGTCTCCCAGGCGCAGAAATGGTCGAGGGAGTTTTTCTATAAGACTTGTGAGAGTCTCACAGTCTGTTGCATCTTGCGGATGTAAATACAGCCAGCAAACAGTGATTCTCCGACAATAACTTCAACTGCAACTGCTTGCACGTCAGTAGCCAGGGGAAGAGCAGAAGAGTGGTGTGCGTTAGTGACAGCAACCCCTCCCTTGGCTCTTTCCGCCGATAGTTCATCCTTGTGGTACAGCATATGGCCCCATAGCACAGGGACGTCAATATCTTTAAAATGTGTTTCTTGTAAATGCAAGCACAAGGGGTGAGCCTATGCTGGGAGTTTCAGTTCCTCCTCCTGAACCCATTCATGTTCCACTGTAGTATGGGAGCCCTTTTATTGGTATGGTTTTCATCTACCCCTATCTTTGCACCGGGAAGGTGGAATGGGGGGGGGGGGGGGGGGAGAGACTGGAGGGACTGCATGGATCCTAAGCATCTAACGCCATTATGTCCTCCTCATCAGTCAGACGTGCCAGAATAATGTCTGACAGCACCTGGGACAGCTTTTGACCCGAACGTCATGATCCTTTCCCTACATCCTGTTCCTTCGAGGATAAGGGGAAAGGGGGCGTTGAGAGGCACTCTGCATTTCGTGTGTCTTGTTGATGGCCACTACGGAACTGGCGCTGGTGTTGGCCGCTGCTTTCATTGCTTTATCCTCACTCGCTTTGTCTTGAGATATACACAGTCAGGTGGGTAGTGGCACGATAGACGTCGTCATGTCGAGGCGTCCACGTTGGGAACAGATTTCTGTACCATGGAAGAATAAGAAGCGGCAAAGACAAGGGATTTCATCGCCTTCTTTTTTGGCTTCGGCAAAGGGGATCCACTTGGTCACTTTTATTTCCTGTATTTTGCGTTCCTCAGCAAAAACAGAACAGTCTCGGCTCCAGATTGGGTGGCTCCCAGAACGGTTGATGGAGGTCGCCGGCGATGGGCAGTCATCCCAGCCTCATGGGCTGCTTTTCTGCACTTTCCGCAGGTAGCTTCACCTCCGCAGCTTATGCTTGTATGGCCAAAACACTGGCATTTATAGCACTGCATAGGGCTTAGTATGTAAGGACCTTGCCATAATATGTTCAGGCAGCGTCGGAGAGATGAATGTGACCATGAAAGTTGCAGTTTTTTCAGTTTCTCCATCATTCCATCGTGCTCGTTGCTCCACATCAACTATCCGCCCATTCTTGCTTCAGTTCCACTATGTCCATGTCCATGATATTGCGGCACGTGACCACGCCCTTGCTGGAGTTAACAGAGGTAGCATCTCGACAACGATATCATATTCACCCAATCTGTGCGATTTCTGAAGAAGTTCAACCTGCAGTGATCAGTCAGTTTCGGCTAGCAAGGAACCATTATGTAAGTGTTCAATAAACTTTAACGTGCCAGCAAGTCCTTCCAAACCTTTATGGATATAGAAACGGGACACTTTTTAAAATGTCCCCTCCTTCCTCTTAATCAACCGAAACACATTGTTATTTATGACTCCGTGAGCCCTGTTACTTTAGTCAAAATTATTATTATTATCAGGATGGCTATCCTCTCTCTTTCTTTTAGATGAATGGATGTGAGTACTCGCAGGGGGTACAGCCATCACTCTAGGAGGAGAACAGGAAGATTTTGAGGATTCCATCTCGGTCCCACGAGCAGCTAAGGAAATAAGGGTCCACTCAGACACTTCAGATAGAACATACCCGAGTGCCGCAGTCTACGTTGTTGTCATTGGCCTCTAGTTATGTGCTTCGAGGTAGAACCGTGTGTGTTAGACCTAGAATTACAACTAGATGTCCTTGCATGTCTCCTTCTCTTTACCATGTAGTTATTTTAGTCGTATGTGACACATTTAGTGGTTATGCACCCGTCTTCAATTTCACATGGGTTTGCAATTACCCTCACTTGGGTTTCGCTGGACATGACTTGTGGCATTGTCAGTGTTTTTGTTGTAACAGCGTACGTATTGTCAACTCATAGATTGCCGTCACGTGTTCATAGCCGCACGTTAAATACACTCCTGGAAATGGAAAAAAGAACACATTGACACCGGTGTGTCAGACCCACCATACTTGCTCCGGACACTGCGAGAGGGCTGTACAAGCAATGATCACACGCACGGCACAGCGGACACACCAGGAACCGCGGTGTTGGCCGTCGAATGGCGCTAGCTGCGCAGCATTTGTGCACCGCCGCCGTCAGTGTCAGCCAGTTTGCCGTGGCATACGGAGCTCCATCGCAGTCTTTAACACTGGTAGCATGCCGCGACAGCGTGGACGTGAACCGTATGTGCAGTTGACGGACTTTGAGCGAGGGCGTATAGTGGGCATGCGGGAGGCCGGGTGGACGTACCGCCGAATTGCTCAACATGTGGGGCGTGAGGTCTCCACAGTACATCGATGTTGTCGCCAGTGGTCGGCGGAAGGTGCACGCGCCCGTCGACCTGGGACCGGACCGCAGCGACGCACGGATGCACGCCAAGACCGTAGGATCCTACGCAGTGCCGTAGGGGACCGCACCGCCACTTCCCAGCAAATTAGGGACACTGTTGGTCCTGGGGTATCGGCGAGGACCATTCGCAACCGTCTCCATGAAGCTGGGATACGGTCCCGCACACCGTTAGGCCGTCTTCCGCTCACGCCCCAACATCGTGCAGCCCGCCTCCAGTGGTGTCGCGTCAGGCGTGAATGGAGGGACGAATGGAGACGTGTCGTCTTCAGCGATGAGAGTCGCTTCTGCCTTGGTGCCAATGATGGTCGTATGCGTGTTTGGCGCCGTGCAGGTGAGCGCCACAATCAGGACTGCATACGACCGAGGCACACAGGGCCAACACCCGGCATCATGGTGTGGGGAGCGATCTCCTACACTGGCCGTACACCACTGGTGATCGTCGAGGGGACACTGAATAGTGCACGGTACATCCAAACCGTCATCGAACCCATCGTTCTACCATTCCTAGACCGACAAGGGAACTTGCTGTTCCAACAGGACAATGCACGTCCGCATGTATCCCGTGCCACCCATCGTGCTCTAGAAGGTGTAAGTCAACTACCCTGGCCAGCAAGATCTCCGGATCTGTCCCCCATTGAGCATGTTTGGGACTGGATGAAGCGTCGTCTCACGCGGTCTGCACGTCCAGCACGAAAGCTGGTCCAACTGAGGCGCCAGGTGGAAATGGCATGGCAAGCCGTTCCACAGGACTACATCCAGCATCTCTACGATCGTCTCCATGGGAGAATAGCAGCCTGCATTGCTGCGAAAGGTGGATATACACTGTACTAGTGCCGACATTGTGCATGCTCTGTTGCCTGTGTCTATGTGCCTGTGGTTCTGTCAGTGTGATCATGTGATGTATCTGACCCCAGGAATGTGTCAATAAAGTTTCCCCTTCCTGGGACAATGAATTCACGGTGTTCTTATTTCAATTTCCAGGAGTGTATATATGTTGGATTTATTTATGTAGCCTGTTGCGTAGTCTTGTCACTGGTCAATTAATAATGTGGTTTGTCTTTTAGGCGATATGTATGGCCAATATCTTTCTTTTGATATTTTGATTGCATGGATGTAATGGCTATTGGTTTCAATGTGGTTGGAAGACCAAGATGTGTACTGGATACGGTACATTTATTCATAAGTATATGTAATTTTAAATTCATTTTTTTTGTGTGTGTGTTCATTTGTGTTTAATGCATATGAGTACTTTTGAGTGGTTTGTTAGTCAGCAAGCTTTTCTGACACTTCATGAATAGATACTGTTGAGTTATCATTTATGGTGTACTGCATCCCTGAGTGCTAGTTAGATAGTTGTTGTCCTCGTATGTTATTATTTCACGGCAGTACATGATGTATGGATACTTTGGTACATGAATATCGTTCACCATGAATAGTTTCTTGTGGGGGTTTTTCAAATATTCTGCATATGTTACGATTATAGGTGGTGTCCTACATTTGGTCCTCTGACACGTCTTGGACGTTCATTTTATGTGTATGACATTAAGTATGCCCTTCAATAGTTTACACCTCAGCATTTTATACTTTGGCATGACACACAGATGTATTTATATTGTCATATTGACAGCTTACCATACTGACATTTAGATTTTTGTGAGGTTGTCTTTCAGCAAGGGCTACTTTCTCACAGATGTGTAGATGCTTTTCATCCTGAACATTACCTTGAGTTCTACATATTCAGTGTATGATATGACATAGGTGGTTCTCAACATTTGGTATCTTGACACGTTCTTGGACGTTCATTTTATATATATGACACAAATATGCCTACATTCGGTTTTCAGCTTAGCATTTTATAACTCTGATATGATGCTGTCCTTGTGTAAGGATACTAGCGCACAGATGCATGTTTCTTCGGTTTACTTATTTCTGAGGTTGTAGTTTCTTCCATACACTTACAATTTTCTACAATTATTTTTGTCGTTTAGTAGGTTATTTCAGGATTGTGCAGTAAAAATCATGGAATATTTAATTAATGAAGTTATTAATAAATAGCCTATTTGTATAATGTATAGAATGGGAATTCGTTATGGTATACCTGAGGTATGTGACAATGGATGTATCTGTTTGTTTTATCAAATGATTACTGAAAATTCACTTATAGTCTTGTCCTTGATTCTTATTCTGTTTTTAATCTGTCTCGGTAGTGGATAGTTGATAAGGTGATGATGGTATCATTACTGTTTATGCATACAGGCCTGAAGATGAGGCACTGAAGCACGGAATTTGGTACCCATTTAATAAATGACATCATAAGGACGGCTGTAGGTGTTCCATTTTATTACGTAACTGAACGGTAGAAGTTCCACAGCCCTCCAATCATAAGGATGGACATGCAAAAACATTTTCTATTTATCTTCAAAATCGCGTTAATCAAGGGAAACACACAGAAACAGAATGCGCCAGCATTACATGAAACTTTTTTTTACGTCAAATGTTCAAAAACACTCTTTTGTAATTGTTAGGTTCACCGCCAGTGTTTTTTGTTCCATATGAACGAAGGTAATGTTGACAGGTGGCTCACTCCACTGCTTGCCTTTACATGCGACCAATTTCATTGTTCCGCTAGCATAAAAATCGTAGTATCAACTGTTTACTACAGTGAAATGGAAGTGTACTCAAAAGAGGAGTCAGCAGATGCCATTTGCTGTGTGCTGACTAGCAGATTGTATTGGCTGTGGCGCTCTGCGTTTGTATCGGGAAAGATTTCCAGAACGACATTGCCCCTACAGAAGGACATTCGAAACAACTGATCATCGTCTTAGGGAGCGTAGGACTTTCAAGCTTACTACCCGCGACTCTAAGGTCGTTGACACCTCAACTCAAGGAAGAACCTCTTCGTGCAGTTGACGACGACAGCGTAAGGCAGTTAGCTGCAACCAGTAATATTTATCACATGACTGGAGAGTGCTACACAAGAACCTGCTGTATCTGCACAATGTATAGTGCGTTAGGGCACTATCAGCAGCTGATTTTCGTGCTCAGCTACACTTCTGTGAATGGTTCAATCAACAGTCTGTTAACCCTCACTTTAGAACAAATGTGTTGTTCACGGATGAGGCTTCGTTTCAATCTAGATGATTAATGTGTTCAAGAATTTTATTAACTGAGCTCTAACATGGAGAGCGGTTCTAGGCGCTACAGTCTGGAACCGCGCGACCGCTACGGTCGCAGGTTCAAATCCTGCCTCGGGCATGGATGTGTGTGATGTCCGTAGGTTAGTTAGGTTTAAGTAGTTCTAAGTTCTAGGGGACTGATGACCTCAGAAGTTAAGTCCCATAGTGCTCAGAGCCATTTCTAACATGGAAATAAATGTGTCCGGACCCATGTTTATATACTATATTTTCTTCTTCTACATTTGAAGAATGTTTCCCCAAAGTTTGGTCATACCTTTTTATTACACCCTGTTTATAGCATTTAAGTGATGGTTGTACATTCTTTGCTTTGCTTATGTTTGTATTAGTAAGCACAATAACATTTTACGGTAGCACCAGACAATGGGATAACAAATAATCAGTGGAGTAGTTACATATACAAAGGTAAGTCAATTATTATCCGCAATTTAGTTATATTTTTGTTTATTTTGGTAGTACTGTCGTTTAACGTTGATTACGCATGCTTTGTTTATTTGTTGTTATATCTTTGCAATTTTCAAGCTGCTAGGTTAGTTTCGTTATCGCTGCCGCGCTGTTAATCACGGCTGCTCCGCTGTCTATTTGCACCAAAGAAGAGCAACGTTCAGTGATCCGTTTTTTGTGATCGAAAGGCGTATCAGGGGCCGAAATTAATCGAAGACTTTCGGTACAGTACGGGAACAGTGTTTTGCCACGACGGAGTGTCTACGAATAGATTAAAAAATTCCGGAATGGTCGCACAAGTGTTACGTACGATGAAGCAGCCGGACGACCGTTTTCCGCCACAAATGAAGGAACCATTGAGCGTTCGCGTGAAATTATTCTCTTAAACAGACGATTAACTACTGACGAAGCGGCACATCGTCTGCAAATTAGTCACGGTTCTGCCTACGAAATTATCCACAACAGACTTGGGTTTCATAAATTTTGAGCAAGATGGGTCCCGTGGTCTAGGGGTAACGTCTTTGACTCATGATCAAAAACGTCTTCGGTGCCGGGTTCGATCCCCACCACTGCCTAAATTTTGATAAATAATCAGTATTGGCGGCCGAAGACTTCCGGGATAAGAAGTCAGCCTCATTCTACCAACGGCCTTGTCAAAGAGAACGGAGGAGCGGATAGAGGTTCAGGGCACTCTCTTGTCCTAGGGGTGGGAAATTGCCCCTAAAGGCGGAAGAATCAGCAATGATCAACGACATGAGGATGCAGAAGGCAATGGAAACCACTGCATTAAAGACACGTAACGTGTATCCACAGGACATGTGGCCTGTAATTGAAGAAGTGTCATGATGATCTCTCCATTGGCAAAAGATTCCGGAATAGTTTCCCATTCGGATCTCCGGAGGAGATTGCCAAGGGCGAGGTTACCATGAGAAAAAGATTGAACAATCAACGAAAGGATAACGTTCTACGAGTCGGGGCGTGGAATGTCAGAAGCTTGAACGTGAAAAGGGAAATGCAAAGGCTCAATCTAGATATAGTAGGGGTCAGTGAAGTGAAGTGGAAAGAAGACAAGGATTTCTGGTCAGATGAGTATCGGGTAATATCAACAGCAGCAGAAAATGGTATAACAGTTGTAGGATTCGTTATGAATAGGTAGGTAGGGCAGAGGGTGTGTTACTGTGAACAGTTCAGTGACCAGGTTGTTCTAATCAGAACCGACAGCAGACCAACACCGACAACGATAGTTCAGGTATACATGCCGACGTCGCAAGCTGAAGATGAACAGATAGAGAAAGTGTATGAGGATATTGGAAGGGTAATGCAGTATGTAAAGGGGGACGAAAATCTAATAGTCATGGGCGACTGGAATGCAGTTGTAGGGGAAGGAGTAGAGGAAAAGGTTACAGGAGAATATGGGCTTGGGACAAGGAATGAAAGAGGAGAAAGACTAATTGAGTTCTGTAACCAGTTTCAGCTAGTAATAGCGAATACCCTGTTCAAGAATCACAAGAGGAGCAGGTATACTTGGAAAAGGCCAGGGAAGATTTCAATTAGATTACATCATGGTCAGACAGAGATTCCGAAATCAGATACTGGATTGTAAGGAGTACCCAGGAGCAGATATAGACTCAGATCACAATATAGTAGTGATGAAGAGTAGGCTGAAGTTCAAGACATTAGTCAGGAAGAATCAATACGCAAAGAAGTGGGATACGGAAGTACTAAGGAACGACGAGATACGTTTGAAGTTCTCGAACGCTATAGATACAGCAATAAGGAATAGCGCAGTAGGCAGTACAGTTGAAGAGGAATGGACATCTCTAAAAAGGGCCATCACAGAAGTTGGGAAGGAAAACATAGGTACAAAGAAGGTAGCTGCGAAGAAACCATGGGTACCAGAAGAAATACTTCAGTTGATTGATGAAAGGAGGAAGTACAAACATGTTCCGGGAAAATCAGGAATACAGAAATACAAGTCGCTGAGGAATGAAATAAATAGGAAGTGCAGGGAAGCTAAGACGAAATGGCTGCAGGAAAAATGTGAGGACATCGAAAAAGATATGATTGTCGGAAGGACAGACTCAGCATACAGGAAAGTCAAAACAACCTTTGGTGACATTAAAAGCAACGGTGGTAACATTAAGACTGCAACGGGAATTCCACTGTTAAATGCAGAGGAGAGAGCAGATAGGTGGAAAGAATACATTGAAAGCCTCTATGAGGGTGAAGATTTGTCTGATGTGTTAGAAGAAGAAACAGGAGTCGATTTAGAAGAGATAGGGGATCCAGTATTAGAATCGGAATTTAAAAGAGCTTTGGAGGACTTACGGTCAAATAAGGCAGAAGGGATAGATAACATTCCATCAGAATTTCTAAAATCATTGGGGGAAGTGGCAACAAAACGACTATTCACGTTGGTGTGTAGAATATATGAGTCTGGCGACATACCATCTGACTTTCGGAAAAGCATCATCCACACAATTCCCAAGATGGCAAGAGCTGACAAGTGCGAGAAGCTGCTTACAAGAATAATATACAGAAGAATGGAAAAGAAAATTGAGAATGCGCTAGGTGACGATCAGTTTGGCTTTAGGAAAAGTAAAGGGACGAGAGAGGCAATTCTGACGTTACGGCTAATAATGGAAGCAAGGCTAAAGAAAAATCAAGACACTTTCTTAGGATTTGTCGACCTGGAAAAAGCGTTCGGCAATATAAAATGGTGCAAGCTGTTCGAGATTCTGAAAAAAGTAGGGGTAAGCTATAGGAAGAGACGGGTCATATACAATATGTACAACAACCAAGAGGGAATAATAAGAGTGGACGATCAAGAACGAAGTGCTCGCATTAAGAAGAATGTAAGACAAGGCTGTAGCCTTTCGCCCCTACTCTACATCGAGGAAGCAATGATGGAAATAAAAGAAAGGTTCAGGAGTGGAATTAAAATACAAGGTGAAAGGATATCAGTGACACGATTCGCTGATGACATTGCTATCCTGAGTGAAAGTGAAGAAGAATTAAATGATCTGCTGAACGGAATGAACAGTCTAATGAGTATACAGAATGGTTTGAGAGTAAATCGGAGAAAGACGAAGGTAATGAGAAGTAGTAGAAATGAGAACAGCGAGAAACTTAACATCAGGATTGATGGTCACGAAGTCAATGAAGTTAAAGAATTCTGCTACCTAGGCAGTAAAATAACCAATGACGGACGGAGCAAGGAGGACATCAAAAGTAGACTCGCTATGGCAAAAGAGGCATTTCTGGCCAAGAGAAGTCTACTAATATCAACCGGCCTTAATTTGAGGAAGAAATTTCTGAGGATGTACGTCTGGAGTACAGCATTGTATGGTAGTGAAACATGGACTGTGGGAAAACCGGAACAGAAGAGAATCGAAGCATTTGAGATGTGGTGCTATAGACGAATGTTGAAAATGAGGTGGACTGATAAGGTAAGGAATGAGGAGGTTCTACGCAGAATCGGAGAGGAAAGGAATATGTGGAAAACACTGATAAGGAGGAGGGACAGGATGATAGGACATCTGCTAAGACATGAGGGAATGAGTTCCATGGTACTAGAGGGAGCTGTAGAGGGCAAAAACTGTAGAGGAAGACTGAGACTGGAATACGTCAAGCAAATAATTGAGGACGTAGGTTGCAAGTGCTACTCTGAGATGAAGAGGTTAGCACAGGAAAGGAATTCGTGGCGGGCCGCATTAAACCAGTCAGTAGACTGATGACCAAGAAAAAAAAAGAATGGGTCCCAAAAACAACTCACACAGTTGCATAAGCAAACGCGCTTGGACATCTGCAAAAAACATTTGGATCGCTTTGGTAACGAAGGGGACAACTTCTTAGACAGGATCATTATTGGTGACGAAACATGGATCCATCATTACGAGCCGGAGAGTAAACGGCAGAGTACGGAATGGAAACATCCAAATTCGCCGTGCAAGAAAAAGTTCAAGACCCAACCGTCTGCAGGCAAAAGGGGAAAGGGGCACAACAATGAACAGTGTACGTTACAGTGAGATGCTTACTGCGAGGCTATAAAGCCTGGAATTCGAAGCAAACGCCGAGGATTGCTGGCAAAAGGTGTTGTATAGTTGCACGACAATGCCCGTCCGCATACTGCTGCCCACACTACTGAAACGCTTTGAAGTACTGGATCATCCTCCATATAGTCCCGATCTTGCCCCTTCTATCACTTGTTTGGTCCTCAAACAGGCATTAAAAGGCTCTCGATTTGCCAAGGACGAAGCAGTGAAAAAAGCGGTGCATTCTTGGCTCGCAGCTCAACCGAGAACCTTCTCTTTTATGATGGCATCAGGAAGCTTGTACAACTATGGACCAAGTGCGTTGAAACGCAAGAAGACTACGTCGAAAAATGATGTTCTTGTACGTTTCCTATTTGATTACAATAAAATTTTATAACTACTTTGAGGATAATAATTGACTTACCCACGTAGTAAAACGTACATTTAAACCGCATGTGTTAGTAGCTGTATTTTCGCAAGCTTTACTGTAGCGAAAATCATTGGAGACCAGATGAAGTTAAGTGCGTAGAAAGAAAACACTCGTGTGGGCCGATCCTTGTTTCTGGAGTTTATTTATCGTCGTGGAAGCATGGATGCCTTTACAAGAACGGACATCCATGCGGGCAACTTGAGCCCAGACACAGCAGTGTTGCCATTAATTCGCGTGACATTCACCGCCACGTTCAGTATTTGCAGGGAAATGTCAAAGATCTCGAGTGAGGTCTAGCATAGCGATGTTCCGACCTTTGCAATAGGTTGAGCCGTTCATCTATTACACGGGCCGCCGATCCTTTACTTGTTAATGGTCGATCCTTGTCCTATCATTTTCAGTGCAGTTCTTTGCCGCATATAATGAACTACGTAAATAATCCATAAGTACTATGAAAATGAATGTGTGTGTGTGTCTCTCTCTCTCTCTCTCTCTCTCTCTCTCTCTCTCTCTCTGTGTGTGTGTGTGTGTGTGTGTGTGGGTGTGTGTGTGTGTGTGTGTGTGTGTGTTTTCCGCGTCTTCTCCTTGCTTGAAAGTGGGTGTTCCATTTTCAATGTTTAAAGTTATATATAAAGGTGGTCGAAACATGATGACTATTGCTCACAGCGTAATTGAATGGCCGATGGTAGCATTGTGGCTACGTGACGCGCTAAGAAAAATATAAACGAGTAAGCGGACCAGAGACGAATGGTGCAAAAAAATGTTCAAATGTGTGTGAAATCTTATGGGACTTAACTGCTAAGGTCATCAGTCTCTAAGCTTACACACTACTTAACCTAAATTATCCTAAGGACAAACACACACACCCATGCCCGAGGGAGGACTCGAACCTCCGCCGGGACCATCCGCACAGTCCATGACTGCAGAGCCTTAGACCGCTCGGCTAATACCGCGCAGCACGAATGGTGCAATCATCCCAGCGACAATAAAGGGCGCAAATGGGGAAAACCACTGACAGCCTGCATTCGCCGAGGCAGATGGAAATCCGCCTTAAAATCCATCCACAGGCTGGCCGGCACACCGGACCTCGACGCTAATCCGCCGGGCAGATTCGAGCTGGGGACCGGCACGCCTTCCCGCTCGGGAAGCAGCGCGTTAGACCGCGCGGCTAGCGGGTCGGACCTCGACAAGGGAAGATTGTTATGGTGTGTCGCCTGGAAACGAGCATCTCGAAAAGGCCGAAGCTGATTGATTGTTCGCGTGCCACTGACTGAGCTTCTGTGGACAGTCGCTGAAGGACGGTGAATCACGAGAAAGCGACTTGATGATGGACGCCCATGCCTCGTCACGGAACATAGAGTTCGGATGCTTGCCTGCTCTATAAAGCAGCATTGGTAGCGATCTAACGACAAGTGTTATGGTCATACAGTTCAGTGCACACTGTCAACTTCGGACCAGATGACTCCTACGTGTTTTCTTGTCGACCCAACGACACTGACAATTATGACTGCAGTTGGTACGGGACCATTGAGATTGGGTCATGTATAAATGGAAAGGTGTTGCCTGGTGAGATGGATTAGGGTTCTTGTTTCACGACGTTGATAATTGTTTCTAGATACGCCGTCATTCAAGCGAATGGCTGCTGCACAGCCCCACGGACGGAAACCTCGGTTTCCACGAGACCTTTGGTTGTAATCAAAGGTGTCATAATAGCAGTGTACTACGTGACATTATTATAAGACCATCTGCGTCTCTTCATGCTTGATGTCTTCCCAAACGGCGACGCCATCTTGCAGCAGATAGCCCATGTTTGAAATACAGAATCGTGCTGCAGTGATTTGAGGAATATGTTAGTGAATTCACATTGTTGTCATGCCCACCGGACAAGCCTGATCTGAACTCAATGAAACACATTTGAGGCGCTTTCTGGCGTGTCCACAAAGCACGGTCCCGTAATTTATGGGTATTGCGCGACCAGTCGTAGATATCTGGTGTCACATACTTCCGTAAGCCTACCAAGGAATTTTCAAATCCATGCTACGGAGTGTAGCAGCTGCACTGCGTTCCAAAGATTATTGTCATTAAGTATAAGGGGGCGTTTAAAAAGAAACGAGCCGGAGGCATAATTACAGAAACCAATACCTGTATGTTAGAAGTATTGACCCTGGCTGTTGAGACACTTGTCTCCCTGTGACACAAGGCGGTGAATGGCTGTCTCATAAAAATCCCGGGGCTGCGATATTAACTAGTTCCGCACGTACAGCTGGACGTCGCAGTCCGAGGTGAATCATTTGCCCCTAAGAGCCTTTTTAAGGGGACCAAAAATTGCGTAATCACAGGGAGAGAGGTCCGGACTGTATGTAGGGTGGCCGAGAACCTCCCATTTGAATTTCTGCAGGAGTGACGCGACTGTGTTGGCCGTATGAAGCTTTGCATTGTCGTGGAGCAGAGTCGCCCCACGGGTGAGATTGCCTGGTCGTTTTGATTGGATCGCTTGGCGAAGGGTGGTCAAGGCTTGCGACTAACGCTGGGCATTCACTGATGCCCGAGCTGAATCAGAATCTTGCTCAAAGAAGGGGGCCATCTTGGTCGGCATAACCTTTCCTGTACTCGTGTGGATGGCCTTGGGTTTTTTTGGTGGTGGTGACCCTGGATGCTTCCACTGTCGTTTTGATTCTGGTTCAAAGTGATGACACCATGACATTTCCGGCCACCACTCGTGCCAGGAACGCATTTCCTTCCTGAGCATAGCGCTGCAGATGAGCAAGACAGTGGGCCATTCGACATGCTTCCTGGTGTGGTTGAAGACTGTGGAGCACGCATTGGGCACACACTTTGCGCATATGCAGTCGTTCCTTCATGATGGTGTGAACACTTCCGACGCTCAATCCGACTAAGGCGACTATGGCTTTCACTGTCACTCGGCGGTCCTGGGTAATTAATGCATCCACCAGCTGGACGATGTCATCGGTAATGCAGTGTGGTGCTCCAGACCGTGCATCATCGGCTAACGACACCCGTCCTTCCCTGAAGGGCTTGTGCCACGCCTTGACCCTTACAAGGAACATTCAGTGTTCGCCGTACACTTGTGACATTCGTCGATGAATGTCTATTCCTCCTACTCCTCCCGCTCTCAGAAAACGAACAACACCTCTTTGCTCTTCTGTTGACATCTCCATGTCACTGTTTGCAATGCGACTGCTAGCTCTGTATAGTCACGTGACTTGCACGCGTGCCCTCGAGCGACGGGTTGTGAACTTCCACGCTCTGATCGGAACCACACCTCGTTACACACGCCACGATATTACCCTCCTGTCACCAGTTTGCTCATTCCTGACTCCGGCTAGTTTCTTTTTGAACGCCCCTTATAGATAGTCATAATGTTTTGCCTCGTCAATGTACGGGGGGAGGGGGGTGGTAAAAAAGTAACGTGAATTTTTTTTTAATTTCGCGAGCTTCAAACATCCGATTTTCAATTATTTTTTATCTTGTTGGTACACATGTTCCTGATGTATGCTTGCATTTTCAGCTGCTTTTAGTTTATTGTTGCCAGTCGAAAAGTTCATACTTGTTTTCGAGTGCTCAGAGAAATTTTACTTTCGAGAAAGATGTATCAAAGAATCTGCATTAAATAAAGTGCAGCAGTGCATTCGAAATGTTGGCTGTAGCTTCTGGCGAATCTGCTATGAGTAAGACAAGAGTTTACGAGTGGTGTAAACGTTTCAGAGAGGGTCGAGAAAACTTCGAAGACGACGACCGTCTTGGGCGTCCCAACACATCCATTACTGACGCCAATGTTGAAGAATTAAAGAAAATGGTCCTCGAAAATCACTGAATCACCATCAGAGAGGTTGCTGACGATTCCATCATAACCTTTAGCTTATTCCAAGCAATTTTTCAGACGTTTTGACATGAAACGTGTAGCAGCGAAATTTGTTCCGAAACTGTTGAATTTCTGTCAAAACCGATGTGGCATAGGCATCACTCGGGAAATGCTTAATGAGGTCGATAACGATCCAGAACTTCTAAAGACGGTTATAACAGGTGACGAAACACGGGTAGATGGGTATGATGTCGTCCCACTGGAAACTCCCTGAAGAGCCAAGACCGAAAAAATTCGAGAAGTTCGATCGCATGTGAAGGATCTCCTCAGTATTTTCTTCGATTATAATGGATTTTGCATCATGAGTTCCTGCCTGAGTAGGCTCAATAAGGAATACTACCTGGGAGTTACGCGCCGTTTGCGTGGAGCAATGCGAAGAAAACGTCCAGAATTGTTGCAACACTACTCGTGGAAATTGCATCCTAATAATGTTCTCGCCCACATTTCAATTCTTATTCGTGATTTTCTGGCAAAAACAATACCGTTACGTTACCTCAGCCACCGTATTCGTCGCACATGACCCCCTGAAACTTCTTTTAATTCCCGAGGTTGAAAAGAATCATGAAAGGACGTCGTTTTGCCACCATTGAGGGGATAAAAACAGAATCGCTGAAGGAGCTGAAGACCAAAACAAGAGGGAGTTCCAGAAGGGCTTCCACGATTGGAAAAGACGCTGGTACAAGTGCATTAAATCTAAGGAGGATTGTTCTGAAAGGGACAAAGCTGATGTTGATGAATAAATAAATATTCTTTAAGAAAAACAAGAATTCCCGTTACTTTTTGATGACACCTCATATGTTCAATTTATTGTTATTTTTACGTTGTTTATTGACAACTGGTGATTCGGAAGGGTGTTAAGTGTTCACACTTTTCAATGTTTGGTGAAGCAATGAATCATTAAAAAATTGTGAGCAGTAAACTGTTTGGCCACGGTCAATGTGTAGATCATTATCGATGAAATTTGTCAAAGCATAAGCACACAGATCACGCCCTCAGAGTGATATCTTTAGGAATTCAAAAAGTTTCGTATCTTTTGCTTAGTGATATCACGCCTGCGTGTTTCAAAACGTTAACTTGAAAGATGTACGTTTATTTGAGGACATCTTTTGTTAGAGTATATTCTATCAATTAGGTACGGCATTTTAACATTTTTATTTGCCATCTTCATCATATTCTACGCGAACCACTGTCTATACGAAGTGATCTGTAGGGTATGTGTTCTATTTTATCCTAACTTTCCCTCTGAAATCAATAGCCTCTGTTTCATGGACACTCTCTGGCTTGCTTTAAATCCACTCTGTTAGTTTGGCTATGGGATAAGATGAATTTTCTGCTGTCCCCGAGCTTAGAACATGAAGTCTGAATTGTTGGAATGCTCAGGACGACAGCGGAGGTGAGGACTGGAGAACAAGGAGAGAATTAGTGGCAGATGACCCTATCCCGCTCTGTCTTGCAGTACGTGACTTGGAGCGCGTAGGTGGAATGAGATTTTCCGTCGAATTCATGAGCGAGTGTTTTCTTTGGTTGCTGGAAGTTTGTGGTAGAAGCTTCGACATCTTGCTAGAAAATCTGTAAGTTAAAACGGGCGAACAAGGGATCTGCAGATCGTGATTTTAAAACGATCAGATTGGACCGTTGTATTGCACCCGGAACCTAAGCCGTTGACTGGCCGGAACGTGCGTCAAAAAAGTGTGTCCTTCTGGGGTGTTGAGGAACGAACGGTCGGTAGTGGAGACGGAAGGAGCTGCGGTTTCGACGCGTTGGAGGTGCTATACCACGAGGCAATAACGGTGAGACGCAGTGCAACTGTTTGCTGGCGTACTGTTACTTAGGTCGCAATTACAGCATGTTAGTAGTCACAATTCTGTGTACCAAATTCTTTCCTAATTGCTGAAATCTTTGCCACATGTGTCTTAAGCTAAATTCTTTACACCGCCCTGTTTCAGGCTGACCAATTTGTTCGTTCTCTCTTTTCAATAACAGTGATTAACGCCAGTTTTTCTCTCGCTCTGCAAGTCGGTTAACGAAATTGTAAGTTTATCAAAAACGCGAATCTCTGTGAATGAGTAAAAGTAACTATCTCTCTTGTTCTTTGCCCTTAGCAACACTTTTCTGTTGCACCATGTTGGATCACGCAAAAGCTTGTAAAATCCTTTCTCTTGTTCCCATAGAGGTACCCCGCATGCCGACCACTTTGCCTGATACGTTACTGTCAGGTCTTCATTTGGTGAGGAACAGTACCATTTAAGAACATTGACTGATACGCAATTCAAATTTCCATCATGTAAAAGTAACCGGTTAATACATCCAAAGGTTTTAATTCCATGTTTTACCATATCATTTTCATATGGATCAGACAATAGATTAGAAAATACATGAAGTACGGCTAAACGGTGCATTTGTCTCCATAAGGCGATACTGTGATGCTTCTGTCCGTTGCATTAGATCAAAGAAATTGTTTTGATTGTTTTAAGGGCAGAAATTCAATTTACACTCATGCTCATAAATTAAGGATAATGCTGGTACATGGTGAAACAACGCTCTGGTGGGCAGTGTGCGGGTTTACATCACCTTGGGGTATGTCTATGCGGTGCATTTGACCTGCGGTCGTCGCACGGAGGCACTGGCAGCAATCCACATATGCAGAGGTGTGTTGGTGCATGTCAATGTAAGGTGCAGCGAGTAAGTGTGCAGAAGTTTTCAGACGTGCTAACGGTAACTGTGTGTTGAAAATGGCTCAAAAACACATATTGATGACGTTATGAGGGGTAGAATACTAGGGCGATTCGAGGCTGGTCAAACACAGCAGGTCGTAGCACGGGCCCTCCGTGTGCCTCTGTGGTGTGCGTACTGTAAGACCTCCGGTACACACACCATCAGATTATTTGACTTGTCGCTCTAACGAAGTAGGCGAGTGTCAGCAATAGGTCTCGTGGTCTTGTCGTGGCGTGTTTATCTTCTGCCGTTAGGTCAGACGATAGAAATGCCACTTGCACGCTTAGAGTAGCAGATTAACGGTGACCAACTCTAAACAGAACTTGATTAATTTTCACACACATTTATTAAAATAATAACAATCATAAACCTGACTTAACTTGATTCTGGATGCTATTTACAATTGACAATCTGAAGTTCCTTTGGTCTTGGTACGTTAATCTTATTCTCACATATCTCTGATACTCGACAAAGTGTCTATACATTTCTCTTCATGGCTATGTACAGGAATATGACAATCTTATTAGGCGCAGACTGAAACTTGACTGCAGACTAATGCAAGCTAACGCAGACTGATGCAGACTGACTAATCGGAGGTCTGTACACTCGAGCGTTCAGGTATCACTGCGCGAGTGTGATCCGCGAGGAGAAAAGGTTCTACGTTAGCAGCAATCTCATTGGCTGCGTTACATGTTAATACGCAGATCGGCGGGAGCAGAATTTGGTCCGTCTCTATGACAGTGCCATCTCGTAGAGCGGAGACGGACGAGCGCTGCGCCTGCGCTGCTCTGGTTAGCGGGACGCGCTCTAGTGGGAAAGTTGTGTACGCGTTGACTACGCGGAACTATGTACACAACAGCCTCAAAGTGTGATCTCAAAATCATGGCAACGATTTCAGCAGACTGAAACTTGTCCAGGTGCTACAGTACGGGACGTCCACGGTGTGCAACACCGCAAGAAGACCGATATCTCACCATCAGTGTCCGCAGACGGCAGACGGCCACGGAGTACTGCAGGTAGCCTTTCTCGGAACATTACCGCAGCCACTGGAACAGTTGTCTCCAGACACACAGTCCACAGACAACTGAACAGACATGGTTTATTCGCCCGGAGACCTTTAAGGTGCATTCCACTGACCCCTGGTCACAGAAAAGCCTGTAAAGCCTGGTGTCAAGAACACAGTACATGGTCATTGGAACAGTGGTCCCAGGTTTTGTTCACGGGCGAGTCCAGGTATAGTCTGAACAGTGATTCTCGCCGGGTTTTCATCTGGCGTGAAGTAGTTACCAGGTACCAACCCCTTAATATCCTTGAAAGAGACCTGTATGGAGGTCGTGGTTTGATGGTGTGGGGTGGGATTATGTCTTTGACAGAGGAACTGTAACAGGTCAGGTGTATCGGGACGTCATTTTGCACCAGCATGTCCCCTTTTTCAGGGGTGCAGTGGGTCCCATTTTTCTCCTGATAGATGATAACGCACGGCCCCACCGAACTGCGATCGTGGAGGAGTAACTTGAAACAGAAGATATTAGGCGAATGGAGTGGCCTGCCTTTTCTCCAGATCTAAACCCCATCGAGCACGTCTGGGATGCTCTCGGTCGACATATCACTGGACGTCTTCAAACCCCAAGGATACTTCAGGAGCTCCGACAGGCAATGGTGCAATAATGGGAGGCTATACCCAAGCAGCTGCTGGACCACCTGATCCAGAGTATACCAACCCGTTGAGCGGCCTGTGTACGTGTGCATGGTGATCATATCCCATATTGATGTTGGGGTACATGCGCAGGAAACAGTGGCGTTTTGTAGCACATGTGGTTCTGGTCGGTTTTCTTAACTTATCACCAATACCGTGGACTTACAGATCTGTGTCGTGTGTGTTCCCTATGTGCCTATGCTATTAGAGCCAGTTTTGTGTAGTGCCACATTGTGTGGCACAACATTCTGCAATTATCCTTAATTTATGAGCATGAGTGTACTTTAATCAACCACATTGTGGCCAATGCACTTACGGTATACGACACCATCATCAGTGGATGTGTTAGAAGAGCAATAGGAACTAGTGATTAAGTGTGTTACTGTCACACTTTTGCCTATTTCCAACCAAAAATACGGATTAAGGTCACTAGTTTATCATCGGGTCACTCCACGCTACCAAACATAAAATCGCAGCCGGCACCTTACACGCTTTTAATTAAGTTTTTTCGCGATATTAAACTGATCCCTGTAAAAGTTACCTGCAGCTGAATACATAAGCAATTAAGTAACCAATCAGGGAAGCACTCACCGAGAGCAGCGGCACTGGGAACAGGCAGTGCAGCTCCGCGGCGCCTCCAGGCAGCGCCCGCCAGCCGCCGTTTCCCATCCGCACGCGTGACTTGGCTGCCCACCTGCACACACACACCACATTTGCCGCCTCAACAGAGATGCAAGGGGACGTTTTCTCCCTGCGTTCTTCGTTCACACGACTGCACCTAATAGCCTTCCGCAGCTTGTGCTACATCACTCCGCAGTCCTTTGTTCTGTTCTCGATTCGGTAGTTGCGATCTGTACCAGTTGTGATGATACAGCTTAAAACAATAAAAAAATCTAGACAGGAGGGATTTAAAGACATTAGCTGCCAGCGGGAATTGATTTGTAGCAATCGGGAAAAAGTTGAAAATTTGTTCCAGGCAGGGATTCGAACCTGGATCTGCTGCTGACTATGCAGATGCGCTGATCAGTATGTCATCTGGACACAGTGGTCGCCACAGCCACAAGGACTGTTCTAGCGGTCCTCCAGTCAGACCCAAATTCTCATCTCATGTACCGCTGTAGTGCCCCTACTCATTAGCCTCATTACACATGGCATCTCACCGATTCCCATAAGAGTTCAAGCTTGTTGTCATCTGCATTTAAGGGATCACTGGCCATCAGCTCCTTGATTATACATGTGACGACTGTTCTTTAGACACTTAAATAATTTAGGCGATGACAGCAAATGATCCCTTCAGTGCAGATGCACACCAAGCTCGAATTCTTAAGGAAATCGGCGAAATGACGCGAGTAATGAAGCTAATGGGCAGGGGCATTACATCAGTAATGTGTGGTAAAAGTTGAAAGTTTGAGTCTGATGGGAGGCGTGCTACAGTAGTTGTGTGGGTGTGGTGAGACCTGTGTCTGGAAGGTGTAGTGGCGCCGGCCGCTGTGGTCGAGCAGTTCTAGGCGCTTCAGTCCGGAACCAAGTGGCTGCTACGGTCGCAGGTTCGAATCCTGCCTCGGACATCGATGTGTTGAAACACGTATGTAACATAGCAGCGATGGTGAGGCACGTTAAAATCTTTGACCAGAGAGCCTATTATCGTGGTTAGTATGCGCTTGACCGCGCGAGTGTTACGAGCAGTCTGTTAGTAGTAGTCGTGCAGTACAGTTGCGAGCAGTTCTCTGTCAGTAGTCGTTGCGACTAGTAGTCGTCATGCAGAGCGGTCGGTCAGTAGTAGCAGCCCAGTGCGGTTGTGTGATGTAGTCTGTCGGCAACACTGGTCAAGATGCTGAATGAGGTATACTGTTACTTAAGATAATCATCGGATAATGTAAAGTTTATTTACTGTAATTAATTTTCAACAAGTGCCCCCAATAATAATTTTGATTTCAAAAGCAATTTTACATAAAAATTTTATTTAATTGAAGTAACTATTTCGTTCCACTTCCCTTAAAGTAAAGTTTCAGTTTTCAGTTAAATTACAAAAAAAAAAAGGAATATTATTATTTGCAATGCAGTTCCTCCAAGCCGTGCGCAAGAATAAGAGCAGAAATTTGACTAGCAGTTACAATGAGGTAAGAATTTAATTTTGATTTTTGCACAGGGCCAAAGACCGATATTTCGGTTTAATTGAATTATCATTATTACTGAGATTGTTTTATCACTGAATTGACTTTCATTTTTTTTTTTTTTTTGAAGAACTTATACTTGGGTCAGATTGCGATTATCAGTTTTATTGTCATTAAATTTAATTGCTAGGGAGGTTACGTTTGGGTCTCATTCATTTATTATTTCTGTCTTTAAAATTTCAGTGGAGAGGTTACACTTAGCGCTATGTCCATTAGCACTCTTAAATAATATTCTGTCTTTTAAAATTTTTGTGGGGAGGTTACACTTGGCGACACCCAGTCCAGGATCGTATTTCGTTGAGAATCTTTTGAACAACAGTCAGATATCTGCTCTTATTTGCTTAAACATAATTAGGATTTGGCGCAACGCTTTTATTAACTTGTGACTTTCTTTCTACAGGTCAACGGCAATTCGTTGCTCTGTTGTATTTGTGTTGCTTTTGCATTGTGCTTATTTGTTTTGTGATTAATTGTGACTATTGCAAAAATGCCGCGAAAGACTGTGAATAGTGTATCGCGAAGTATTGTGAATGAAATTACCGACTTAAACAACGTGACCGATAGTAATTGTGATACGCAGCGTAATGATGACAATCCTGCGTTCACTAACCATCAGTGCATTCCAACCATTAATGATGACTTTTATCTTAGTGATGAACAAACGAACTCAATTGTCTCCTCTGTTAATTTGACGACAATTGATGACGCGGGACGCTCTATTGTAATGAGCGCTGTCGAGCTTAACACACCCGATTTAGAAAATTCACGTGACGAACAGACAAATATTTTTAATGAAAATGAACAGGATACCCAAAGTAGGACGGATTTATATAATTCCGAAATAGTGTCAGACACTGTACATCCGACTGACAAACCTTTTTGTAAATTACAGAATGACCAAATGGTCACACAGAACGTGATAATGGCAGATACACCGTCAAACAGTACAGAGAATAGAGCAGGTAATGCTACTGAGGCTCAAATTATAGCATTTTTGCAACAAATGTTTAAACAACTTAATGAAAAACTTGATGAACGGAACAAACAATTTCGCGAAATAATTAATGAAAGTTTCAAACTGACGAAAGAAAAACAAGACAACCTTAACGAACGGAACAGACAAGTTAGTGAACAGAATACAGCTGTTACCGTGCAATGCCAGGACATTAAAGAACAATTACGTGTGAATACTAAGACTTGTGCTAATAACAGTAATGAAAAGGTTGGCACTGTTGCACAAGAATTAAATAGTACACGTGTAAGCACAACAGAATTACATAAAGACGAAGTTAATGCAGTCACTGAACAATGTTCAGCAAACGCAACACAGATACACGAAATTAATGCAGTCACTGAACAATGCCCTAAAAACGCAGTACAGATTCGCGACGAAGTTAATTTAGAGTCAGTGGAAGTTTCACACACTGTGAATACGGAAATTGTTAATAAAAGTGAACGACACAACAACCAAATTGACGAAAGTATTAAAGTAACAGAGTTTAAAACTATTTCAGTCACCAATACGTCACAGAATCCGCCACATTGCGAACATTTGTCTGACTCACGCAGCGTGTATAATGTGAACAATTTACAGAGACTACGCGAATTAAAATCCGAAAAGCTACGCGAATTAAAATCTGAAAAGCTACGCGACTTGAAGTACGAAATGACACAGACGAACAGATTCACATACAAACCCGATCGTGTTTACAAATTCAATGACGAGAACGTAGATTACGAGCAATTTTTATCCGCAAGAAAATGTAAAGAATTTAATAATGACAGCGTACAGGTACACGCTTTGCACTGTATACGACAATTTATCTTTGTACTTTCACCGCTATTACCTGTAATGCAGAAACTAGCTTTGAACCAGAGGCGACAATTTGCTATTGTATTTTCATCAGCATTACGTATTATGCAGAAACTGGAATTAGCAAGAATACAGCGATTTACTTTTGGAATTTTACCGCTATTGCTTGCAACGCAAAAGCTAAAACTTATTTGCAGTGCGTAAATGACCTCAGGGGATTCATTACGCTTTAATGAATATGTGCCGTAGCGAGCATAGGGCCCCGAGCTGTAGTAGTGCTGTTTCATCTTTAGTTTTCTGCACTGCTGCCTTCTCTTCTACTATCCTTTATATCTATCAAAACTGCTCTTTAACTATTGCTCTACCTAGTATTAAGAAACGAGTAATGAAAACCGGATATGACAAATATTTTACCGAATGTGACAATTTTCAGTAGGCACTCCCGTAATGACAACTACCGCCGTAATTTTAATTACAGATAAAATCGTGATCATCAGTATGTGTAAAATTATTAGTAACAGGAACCACATTTTAGTAACAATAGATGTTTTTCACTACAATAGCATGAAAGTCAGCCGCTTAGCATACGTAACCAACAATGCAGTCTACAAGGTCAACCAAACTTTAATGTTTCGCCGCGTACACGTATAGTCCCAGCTCCAACAAATAGTAACGCATGGCAGCAAAGAAATAACTACGTGCAGACAACGCACCATTTCAACTCGTATCGCAATGAGCCGTATAGAAATTACTATCAGGACAGACGTAAAAAGAATGATGAGCACAATTTTCAGCGTACATTTAATAGCAATCGATCTTATGAGCAGCAACAACATCAGCAACAACATATTATGATGAGTGAAACAGACAATAGGTAACATCTATAGCGTGACACGTCAGTAAGAAATAACAGAGCAGTTCAAATAGTGGATATGCCACAGCATCCTCCCGTAAATAATAGCACGTACGACAGAATTTGACCAGACACAGTACAGATTGCATATTCCAGTAACGTAAGCACTACTTTAGACACGCAGAATGTTATTCACGAAAATGTAATTACTTTTGACGACATACGAGACACTCTTTTACAGGAAAGATCATTTATTCAGAAAACTATTTCACATCCTGTTATCGAAATTAAAATTGGTTCATCGAAATTCTCAGCAGTAATCGATTCCGGATCACCTATATCAGTAATAAATGAGGAGACTTTCAACGAGTGCAACAAAGAGAATACGTATCCGACATTACCATTAGGCAAAACAAAAGTGAAAGGAGCAGTACCGAGTAAAGGGGCAGACGTTAATTTGCAGACGCATTTATCATTTTGTATTGCAGGTCATACTTTTCACTCTAATTTTTGGATTGTTCCTTTATTGACAACAGACGTAATTTTAGGTACTAATTTCCTCGTACAACACGATGCAGTGGTTGATTTTCAAAATTCTTATTTAATGTTAAAGGATGAAAATATACAATTTGCTATAGAATTTCAGTACTCACTATCTGCGGAAGAACAAACAATTAACCGCACAGAGGTCATTTCCGCAACACGCAACATAGACGGTAATTCTGCATTGTTCACGGATACATACGTACATAACTATAATATTCCAGACGAAACTGACTACGACGTAATGCAGATGATTTCCGATAAGGTTAAACAAAGCAGTGCAAATACAGACGACGAACGAACTCAGTTACACAAAATTCGTTTACAGCAAGCTCCAGTTTTCGACAACATTCCTGGTACTATGTCCGGTTTTATGTATGAATTTCAAGTCAAACAGCACGATACATTTAAAGCTAAGCATTATCCTATTCCGTATATTCATAGAGAACAAGTTAAAAAAGAATTGCAGGATATGCTCGATCAAGGAATTATAGAACCGGCAGTTAGTCCGTACATAAACCCGCTGCATATTGTTAAGAAAAAAGATGGCTCACTTCGCCTTGTACTTGATTCACGTCACATTAATGACATTATTATTAATGAAACAGATCGACCACAGACATTAGAGGAACTTCTACAGAAATTTCATGGTACTGCTATTTATTCTACACTAGATTTGAAATCGGGATTTTGGCAAATTCAACTTCATCCGAATTGTAGAAAATATACAGCTTTTCTTTGTTTTGGCGACTGTTATCAGTTTTGCAAATTACCGTTCGGCTTAACTATTTCTTCAGCAGCCTTTATTCGCGGTTTGAACACAATACTTCCGACAGAACTTAAGGACAGAATTACGACGTATGTAGACGACATTCTTATCGCAGAAGCTAACTGGTCTGAACACAATCTGATTCTTGAACAACTGTTGCAAACTTTTCATGCACAAGGACTTACAGTTAACCTTAGTAAATCGCATTTTGGCAAAACTTCTATAAAATTTCTTGGACACGTAATTTCAGCAGAAGGTATTGCATCTGATCCGGAAAAACTTCAGGCTCTACGTGACATTAGTGTTCCTACGACGAAGAAACAACTACGCAGTTTTTTGGGCTTAATTAACTTTTTTCGTAAATTTATTCATCACTCTGCTTTAGACACACCCAGATTATGCCAATTAACAGGTAAAAACAGTATTTGGTCTTGGGATAAGCAAGCACATTCTGAATTCATGAACCTGAAAAATGCTTTGTTGAATGCTCCACTTTTATCGCACCCAGATCTTACCAGAAATTTTTCCATTGCCACTGACAGTTCCAACACCGCTTTAGGCGTACACATTTTCCAGGAAATTGAAGAAGATGGTTCTACAGTAATTAAAAACATCGCATTTGCAAGTCGCATTTTGTCACCTGCAGAACGAAATTATTCTGTTACAGAACTTGAAACATTATGTGTTGTATGGGCTTTCACGAGATTTAGGCACTTTCTTTACGGCAGACATACCACCGTTTACACAGACCACAGAGCGATACAATTTTTGCTTTCAGCTAAATTTACTCACGACAGATTAAGTAGATGGAAACTTTATTTACAGGAATTTAATTTTACAATAGTTCACATTCCCGGCACACAAAATGTTATAGCAGACGCACTATCGCGTTCTCTCGGCAACAATCAGCAAGACGTAGCAACCAACTTCTGCAAAACAAATTTCAGTGTCATGTACATTCAGCAAGTTGCATTTGAAAACTTTATTTCATCGTCATTACAGGACATAGCACAAGAACAAAATAAAGACAATGTGTGGAAAGAAATTAAACACCTTTGGCAAGATAGGAAAAATGTTACGATTAGAAACCATTACACTGTACGCAATGACATTCTGTTTCGCCGCTCTCATCCTGACAGCAACAATTGGTTATTATGCATTCCTGACGAACTGGTCAACAAATTAATCTGGTACACTCATTTAAGTTACGCACATTACGGAGCACGAAAATGTTTTCTTATACTGAGACAGAACTGTTATTTTACCAACATGGAGAAACGTATACGACGAGTTTTAGCGTCTTGTAAAATTTGCCAGAAAGCTAAATCAGACACCACTTCACATATTCCTCCATTATATCCCATTATACCTGTTAAATTAAGACATATGGCCGCTGTAGACATTTTTGGTCCGATTCCGAGAACTAACAGAGGTTTTTGCTACATCTTTGTCGCTGTTGAGCTCACTTCAAAATTTGTTACTTTCACTCCGTTACGTAAAGCTACTGCTAAAACTGTTTCGAAAGCATTTGTAAAACATTTTCTATTCCATGTAGGGCATGTGATGAAAGTAATTTCTGACAATGGATCTCAATTTCGTAGTAGCGTATGGACACGCATGTTGCGAGCCAGAAACATTTCTCCGATTTATATATCCAAGTACCATGCTTCTTCGAACCCCTGTGAAAGATTAATGAAAGAAATTGGTAAACTGTGTAGAATATACTGCCACAAAAGACATATTGATTGGGATACACACATACTCTCATTCCAAGATGTAATTAATTCCATTCCAAATGAATCCACTATGCTATCTCCGTCTGTTATATTGAAAAACGTTGAACCACCAAACGAAATTAAAGAATTAGTAAACTTCCCTAAATGTCGTCTACTAAGACACCACGAAATAATTGACATTGCGCTGAACAACATCAAACGTGCCGCAGACCGCCGGAGAAGACAGCAAAAACAGGTTTGTACACGCCGCGACTTTCACGTTGGACAGAAGATATTAGTACGTACACACTATTTATCCAGCAAATTAAAAGGTAAGTGCAGTAAATTTGAACTTCTATACGCAGGTCCATATCGGATTCGCAGCATCCCTCACCCCAATGTTGTACACGTCGAAACTTTGAGAACTAGAAAATCGAAAGGCAATCACCATATCTCAAACATTAAACCGTTTATTGAGTGAAGACACTTTATGATTCAACACACTATGATGCCATTTACTTATGCAATTATATTCACATGACTAATTACTGATGATTATCGTATTTTTTCTTGGCAAGTGCCCGGCAAGGTAAGGTTAGCAGGTCGCTTTTCTTGTCGTTACACATCAGACCGTGCACATTTTCCATTTTTTTTTGTGTGTGTATGATTGTTTTCAAGTTTTGTTTGTATGCACTGTGAAATAGTTAAGATATAACACACACCAGTCGACTTTGACATTTTTTGCCTTATGACATCTCAACATCGTGACTGTTTTACATTTTTTGCTGCTGCATTGTGATATTCTCTGTACATTTTGCATCTGAATACTGTCAATGTCTGTGACATATTACGTTTTCTGTCATGTTATGCTGTATGCTTAATTATGTTTCCATAAACCAGTCATTATTTAGTGGGTATATGATTTAAATGCAAGACATTAATCTTTGTTCATCAATTTCAGAAAGAAATGATGCGTGTAAGAAATAAATCCAACAGAAATGGGAATTTCACCTACGGAATAAACGAAAGAAGATGCAATAACTTTATGAGGAAGAGTAAATGGATCAGGATTAACAAGCATTAACAAGAATATACTATACTCATCGTAGAATAGCAGTCTTAACTAATTTTTTCTTTCAGAATACAAGGTGATTGATGCAGGCTGTCAGACAGAACTACACATCTTAGTTTTAGTGATGAAATATGCTAGAGATAAGGAATAGTTGTATAATGAGTAATGAAGTGATTTTTTGCAGATGATAATAAATGCTGACGAATAATGATGAAGGATATGGTATTATGAATAACGAAGTTTTTCTTTACAGGTGATGAATAATGAAGTTTTTCTTTACAGATGAGGATAATGTTGAAGTTATGTATTTATGCTATGTAGTTATTTAAGTATTTGTTGCAGTTTGCTTTGACAGCAGGTGTTATATTGCATAGTAGGATGACGGAAAGTTTTGGAAAGGACAGCTATGGAACACATTTTTATACACATTTCACTACCTGTTAATTCGAATTTCACTACTTTCCAGCATAGTATGCGTTTCTTCTTTCAGGTCAATAATCCATTTTGTATTTTTTCCAGGAGAAGCTTTTCATGATACTTACTAAACCTGTTACTTATTATATCTGTTCTAGTACTTGCATTTTTATTTTTTTTACCCATTTGTGTTTATCATTTATAAATGTGATCACATATACTGCCTTGTTACATAACCTTGCTACAGCTGACTCATGACGAATGACGTTACCTATCCTCATTTGCAGCAATAGGTCAAAAGCAAATAGTGTTATGCCTCAGCAATTAATTATCGATCCCAACGCAATGCATTGCTAACAAAAAAAAAAAAATGTATTACCAGTCCCAAGTAGTGATACCAGTTTGAGAAAGTTCTGAGTAATACTGATTAGCTCTGAATAGTATGTCACTTCGGTAATGACTTCTTAATGATACAAAAAAAATATATAAAATAATGCTTTGTAACTGGCCAAGGACTGCCACTGTTTATTGTAATGAGACTACTTATAATGCCCATGATTATTAATGCTATGACTCTAATTAACTGATTTTTAATAATGACTTCGTAATGATATGAATAATACTGAATGAGGAACAATGTTTTATTCTATTCAATACTTGCTGGCCACTGAGTGCCAATAATTAGTGTCACTCAATGAATTGTTATTAATTATGCCATTAATTAGGTCTTGTTTTCAATGCCATGCTTTATAATTGGAAAAGAATGCGACTGTTTAATAATGCTTTGTAATTAGGAGAAGGCTAATGATTCTTAATTATGCTTTGTAACTGGAAAAGAATGCGACTGTTTAATAACACTTTGTAATTAGGAGAAGGTTAATGATTCTTACTATATTAGAATGACAAATGATTAATTAACTGTAATTAGGAGAAGGCTAATGATTCTTACTATATTGGAATGACAAATGATTACTGAACTGTAATTAGAAGAAGGCTAATGATTCTTAATTATGCTTTGTAACTGGAAAAGAATGCGACTGTTTAATAATGCTTTGTAATTAGAAGGCTAATGATTCTTACTATATTGAAATGACAAATGATTAATTAACTATGCTTTATAATTGGAAATGAATGTGATTGTTTAATAATGCTTTGTAATTAGGATAAAGCTAATGATTATTACTATTGGAATGACAAATGATTAATTAATTATGCTATGCTTTATAATTGGGAAAGAATGTGATTGTTTAATAATGATTTGTAATTAGGAGAAGGCTAATGATTCTTAATATATTGGAATGACAAATGATTAATTAACTATGCTATGCTTTGTAACTGGAAAAGAATGCGATTATTTCATAATGCTTTGTAACTAGGAAAAGAAGGCTACTGATTCTATGTAAAACAATTAATGAACATTTTTCTGTAATACTACATACTTGGTACAGAAATGTTCAATAACTGGGCTATGAATGCCGCAAACTACTAATGCAGACTGTAATTGTCAATATTATGTGACTTAATGTCCTTCACCTCATGAGCTAACTACCCTGAATAACTGCAATGTCCATTTGTCCTGTTTATCCTCGTGATCATGGAGCACTATATTTGGTTTTGCACTAATTCTACGTTGGTGTGCCTTGTAAGAGCGTGGTGTTGACACGACATGCTGTCCACCACTGTGAGCGATGAAGACGTTATTATGGTCCCACTGTTTGGTGTACCTAATGTACTGCCAAAATGAAAACATGGAATATTACTACGACAATTCAGTGTCTTGGCTACGCTGATAAATTCTGATGGAAAAAGAACTTCAAGTTGTGTCACTTGGTGTTGTACTTCTGTGGAAAGATATGGACTTTCAGAACAGCTGTGTGCAATCTAAAGTGCTACAACCATGATACAATCCTTCCCTTTCCTATCCTAATTCTTGTCACATAGTGAAAATCATTTTTGCTAACATCATTTATGTTCATGGCTATACATTTTTTTCGATTCGCTGAACTCCAGTGCGAGTACATTTATGTCACTTGTCGATATGATTTTTTTTTGCTATTATGTTTATTTATTGCGAAAATGCCTAAGACATTTTTTCGATTTGTTCTGACGTACAGTATATGTACACTCTTGTCTTTTATATTGTATATACATTTTTTTATTTTGATGATATGTTCTGAACTACAGTGCATGTGCACTTATGTTAGGTGTTAATATGTTTTCTACTGAACTTCAGTGCCTGTGCACTTTTCTCATTTTTCAATATGATTTGTACTCATTCTGTATGTTCAATACTTCAGTGTATGATTTTTTTGCCATTCTGTTTATGCTAAAGAATTTTTTCAGTGCCTGTGCACTTCGTTTTCTGTCAAATAATTTGTATATACAGTTTTCTGATTTACTACTATGTTTTGTACTCACATTTTGTCTTTGTCTGATATATTTTGTACTCGGTGCGTGTGCACAACATTTAATTTATGTACTAAATTTGAATATTCTGTAAATTGTAAAAATTTCTTGTGATGGCAAGTCCAAATGACTCACCATCGCTGCCAAATTTTTGCCCCCCCAGTGGAGGGTTATGAAACACGTATGTAACATAGCAGCGATGGTGAGGCACGTTAAAATCTTTGACCAGAGAGCCTATTATCGTGGTTAGTATGCGCTTGACCGCGCGAGTGTTACGAGCAGTCTGTTAGTAGTAGTCGTGCAGTACAGTTGCGAGCAGTTCTCTGTCAGTAGTCGTTGCGACTAGTAGTCGTCATGCAGAGCGGTCGGTCAGTAGTAGCAGCCCAGTGCGGTTGTGTGATGTAGTCTGTCGGCAACACTGGTCAAGATGCTGAATGAGGTATACTGTTACTTAAGATAATCATCGGATAATGTAAAGCTTATTTACTGTAATTAATTTTCAACAAGTGCCCCCAATAATAATTTTGATTTCAAAAGCAATTTTACATAAAAATTTTATTTAATTGAAGTAACTATTTCGTTCCATTTCCCTTAAAGTAAAGTTTCAGTTTTCAGTTAAATTACAAAAAAAAAAAGGAATATTATTATTTGCAATGCAGTTCCTCCAAGCCGTGCGCAAGAATAAGAGCAGAAATTTGACTAGCAGTTACAATGAGGTAAGAATTTAATTTTGATTTTTGCACAGGGCCAAAGACCGATATTTCGGTTTAATTGAATTATCATTATTACTGAGATTGTTTTATCACTGAATTGACTTTCATTTTTTTTTTTTTTTGAAGAACTTATACTTGGGTCAGATTGCGATTATCAGTTTTATTGTCATTAAATTTAATTGCTAGGGAGGTTACGTTTGGGTCTCATTCATTTATTATTTCTGTCTTTAAAATTTCAGTGGAGAAGTTACACTTAGCGCTATGTCCATTAGCACTCTTAAATAATTATCTGTCTTTTAAAATTTTTGTGGGGAGGTTACAGTGTGTTATGTCCTTAGGTTAGTTAGGTTTAAGTAGTTCTAAGTCTAGGGGACTGATGACCTCAGATGTTAAGTCCCATAGTGCTTAGAGTCATTTGAACCATTTTTTTCCGGCACGGTAGCTCAGCGTGTTCGGTCACAGGGTTGGCTGCCCTCTGTAATAAAAAACTGAGTCAACAGCTCAACACTGAACTTGAATGGGTGTCGTGGGACATCCGCACCGAACAAATGCAACGAACAACATTGAACAAAATGAGAACAAAAATAAAAAAAAAGAACGTGGTCAGCACATCTGCCTTCTAAGCATGAGACCCGGGTTCGAATCCCAGTCGGGCACAGATTTTCAACTTACCTCATTGATCTAAATAATTGCCCACTGGCAGCTAATGTCTTTAATTCCTTTGCGTCTCGATTCATAGTGGCTGTAGGACGAAATTGGTGACTATTCTTTCGGACATGTCCAAAAGAAAAGACACGACATATATAAAAAGTGCAACTCCTCAGTGAATTTAACTAGTGCCTGTTTGTATAGGCATGAGAGTACAAAGGACAGATAGACATACCTGATATGTGGTGTTAAACCGCTATACTCATAGCAAGCACTCTCTAATATGGTAAAGGAAAACCATATAATAGACACTACATGAACTAGAGCTAACATGATCATGAACAGGGTTTTTGCACTAGAACTGTATTAAATAGAGAAATCAAGAGTAGAACGGACATCAGAAACCCTTTATAATAGAACACAGTGTAACGGTCACTTGAAATCTTTGTAATTAGTAACATGCTGTCTGTATGTAATGAAAGATGAAGATGTACAGAATGTTTCAAAATCTTTGTGACAAGCGTCTATGGAGGTAGATCACGTCATGGCGTACAACTTTTGTTAGAGACTTCCCAGCTGCCTAGCGGCACTGCAGTGTAGACATCGTTTACAAAAATTACTAGACTTATTCGGAAAGTAAGGTCCGATCGATCGCGAAATGGAAACCACGGTGAAAATCCGATGAAGCTGTGTACAGACGTATTGGACGTGTCTCTAGTATGCCCGTTAATCGCATCACGTCGCTCTTTTCAGTTCTGAGAGCACAGAGAGGACGTAAATATGGCTAGAACAACAGTATGAAGTATGAAGCGCTGTGAGAGGTTTCGCCTGATTTCATGCAGCCTGCGTAGCGTAACTGACAAGCAGTTCCTCCTTTTGACAATTCCTGACAGCACTGTGCAGGGGCAGTGCGGATACTGCTGCAGCGTTTTCGATGGGAAGTGTTTGATCACCACTGTATAGCCCGGACTTGTCTTCCTCTGATTGTCATCTCTGCTCAGATGACTCGCTGGCTACGAAGACAACACTCTTGCGCAGACAAGTTACAAGGTCAGCATAGAGAAGTGGCGGGAAGCACTCTCCAATACCATCCTCATAGAAGGCAGCTTCTATGAGGATGGTATTGGAGAGCTGGCACAGTGCTCCGACAAATGTCTCAGTCGGATCGGTTACTATCTAGAGAAGTAGCTGGAACGTGTAACAGACGGTTGCAAATAAAACTTGATTTTCATTGTCGTTTCCGTTTCGCGACCGATCGGACCTTACTTTCCGAACAACCTTCGCAACTGTGCCCCTGAGAAGCGGAAGGTGCAGGTACTCTGCAGCGTTCGTATGCAGTGTGTGTTGCCTATCATCCAGTCACCCCCTCCGCGTGAAAGACTGTAGGCGTCTCTAAACTCAAATTATTGATTCGCTTATAAAATATCTTTCTCCTCTTAAAGACACTCATTCTTACAGTTCTGTTGTTGGAAATCACTCTAGCAGTTTACTGGGGCAAGGAGTATGCAGCAAACTTGGTTGGTAGTCCCTGCTAGTGCCATCAACCGTCGTCGTCCCGGGGCCTACGAATACTAAAAGGATCGTTAACGTCACTGCGAAGCGACAGCGAACACTTAGTCTCTGACAGAAGTTGTTCCCTATGCCGTGATCTGTCACCCTAGACCTTTGTCGCAAAGACTTTGAAACGCCGAGTATAGATCGCTCGAAGCGGGGAATGCCGTCCCGCCTTCCTTTTTTTAGAATTTTCAAAGTGGTATTTAAAATGCAAACATTTTCTAGTACAGAAATCTATGGTCCGCAGTGAAACGGTTAACTACCTAAATTAACCATAGTGCAGGCCAGTGAAAATTGTTACTGACCTAATACAAGATTTTTGTTAATGTGCGAGGGTTGGAATTTTAATAGTGGTAACTATTTATTTACAGCTCGTACAAAATAGATAAGTGTTTCAAAGTTTTACTAACCGTCAAAGTAGTCGCCAGCACTGTGTACAATCCGGTGTCAGCGATGTAGAAGTCGTAGGATACTCTTAGCAGTGCCAGTTGTGTTGACAGTTTGAGCGGCGCGGTCTATTGCTCGACGAATTTGTAGCAGTTCTGAAGTGAATGCTGTGAAGTGTTTCCTCCAATTTAAAAATCGTGTTGAACTCACGAGGGCTTAAGTCAGGGGAGAGCAGTAGGTGATATAGCACTTAGCAGCCCCATCTGTCAAACAAATCAGTAACAACTTGCACTGTACGTGCTTGAGCATTGTCCTGCAAAATGATGGTCAGGTCCTGCAGAAATTGTCATCACTTCTGTCTCTAAGCTGCTCGTGGGTAGTGTTCCAAAAATGAACAGCATAGACACAGAAGTGATGGCCTATTTTACATCATATTTTAGTTCTACGTGACGGTGCTTTGCTGAGTGTATTTATATGTTTTGACGATGTCATTACGGCTTTAGGTTGTGTTCCAAAAGGGAAGTGCATAGAAACAGAAGTGATGGCACTTTCTGCAGGACCTAACCATCATTTTGCAGGACAATCCTCAAGTATGTACAGTAAAAGCTGTTACTGATTTGTTTGCCGGCCGGGTGGCCGAGCGGTTCTAGGCGCTACAGTCTGGAACCGCGCGACCGCTACGGTCTCAGGTTCGAATCCTGCCTCGGGCATGGATGTGTGTGATGTCCTTAGGTTAGTTAGGTTTAAGTAGTTCTAAGTTCTAGGGGACTGATGACCTCAGAAGTTAAGTCCCATAGTGCTCAGAGTCATTTGAGCCATTTTTTTTTAAACTGATTTGTTTCACTGATGGGGCTGCTAAGTGCCGTACCACCTACAGCACTCCCCTGACTTAAGCCCCCGTGAGTTCAACTCTATTTCTAAACTGAAGGAAACACTTCACGACGTTTGCTTCAGAACTGCTACAAATTCGTCGGGCAATAGACCGCGCCGCTCGAACTGTCAACACAACTGGCACTGCTAAGAGTATCCTACGACTTCCACATCGCTGGCAACGGGTTATACACAAAGCTGGTGACTACTTCGAAGGTCAGTAAAACTTTGAAACACGTATCTACTTTGTGCGAGCTGTAAATAAATAGTTGCCACTATTAAAGTTCCAACCCTCTTATAAAGGCCAGTCAAGTGAAAAACAAACGCCAGCCACAACGGGACCATGGAATGGTTTCATTCAAAAGTAATCACCATACACGTTAAGAGATTTATACGACTGGGAGAGGAGACAATCAATTCCTGTTTAGCAGAACGCGGTCGGCCACTGACAGTTCCACAACCACACCCACTCCGGCATTTCTTCGTCCGGCTGAAACCGACGTCCATGCAAGTCGTTATTCAGGTCGCCAAAGACGTTAAAATCACACGGTGAAATATCTGGGCTGTACGGAAGTTGTTCCAGTGTTTCCCAACAAAATCATTGAAGCGTAGCCTTCGTCCGATTGCCAGTGTGGGAGAGGCCGTTATCGTGCAACAGGATGCTTCTTCTGCTCGTCGAGTTCCTCGAGCGTAGAAGCACAATCAATGCGTAGGGCTACGAAGCACTTTGCAGAAACTGCGACGCGCCGTAAAGTCAAAACGACCAGGAATGCTATCGGACGGAATCATCTCTAGCACGATAATGCCCGCCCCAACTACGTCAATCGTACGAAGGCTACGCTTCACTTGTTGGGAAACACCGCAACATCCTCAATACAGCCTGGATCTTTCATCGTGTGATTTTCACATCTCTGTCGACCTGAAGAAAGACATGTGTTGACGTCGGTTTCAGTCGGGCGAGGAAGTGCAAGAGTGTGTGTGCCTGTGGATCCATCAGCGGCCGACAGCTTTCTACGAAACAGGAACGGATCGTCCCGCCTCCCAGTAGAGCCCTCCACCAACTTGTAGTGTCACAGGTCGATTTTACTTTGCAATGGTTACAACATCAATGGTCTGGATTTACCATGTAATGTACCTGATCCGGACGAGTTCAAATGGTTCAAATGGCTCTGAGCACTATGGGACTTAACATCTGTGGTCATCAGTCCCCTAGAACTTAGAACTACTTGAACCTAACTAACCTAAGGACATCACACACATCCATGCCCGAGGCAGCATTCGAACCTGCGACCGCAGCAGCCGCGCGGTTCGATCCGGACGAGTATCGTGTGCCACGGACATCAAAACATTACGGAACTTGTTGTGACAAACGTGCACCAGCCTTCTGGACATTCATCAAGTGATGGTCACAAACAGCGATGTGATATTAAAATAAAAGAACATTCTTTTTATCTGTGTGATGAAAATTAACATGACCAGAGACTATTGCTTTATTGAAAGCTCTCCTGTTTTTGTTTCATCTAGCGGTAGGCCGCCATTGTAGTGCTGTCTCATAATTAACTAAGTTTTATCTGTATTTTTGAAAAATATAATAGAAATTGTTATTAGAAAGTGTATATTATTGTCTTTGTTGTCACCTCTCATAATCGCAACCGTTAATTCTCATTAACCAAGTTTTTACAGAACTTTGTAGTGCAGGGAGCTCATCTTCCCTAGCAGGATTTAGTCGGCCATTACGCTGACGATTCATGTTATTACATGTAAAAGCGAGAGACTTCTCAATTTTGATCTTTCATTAATTTCAAAGTTAAAGACAGTAGTGATAGATTTCATTAACCAAAATTCACAGCACTGAATGAGTTCAGTATGTTTCGAATTTGGCCGCCTAACGGCAGATGAGATTCTCTCCAGTTTTTCCTTGCAAATAATAAACAAAAAATATTGAAAATATTTTCATTCAATAAGTTCCGCAATATCTCAGTTAATCTTTATGTAGTTTGGTACATGAATAACCAGGATCACCTGAGACCCATATTAATAATTACAGTTTGCGTAAGAATAAACATATTTTCTTTTCTAAATAGCAGCGCTCACGCAAACTATTTATTAGAAGGCGGTGAGTCACGCGTTGTGTTTAAAAAAAATATTGTATCGTACGTACTTTAGTGGCAGCCGACGTCCGTACGAGTGTTATCGCGGTATAAGTTAATTAAAAGTCTCATGTTAGCTCACAATGTTTAAAGCCACCTTATATATATATATATATATATATATATATATATATATATATATATATATATATATGCCGTGATAAAGTGCCCACACACATATACAACTATACCATGATACCTGACATATCTTTCACTTGTTCAAATTAACATCCTTGAGTAAAAGAAACACAAAAGTCAATCCAGAAATTCTGACAAACAGGCTTCGGTTATCAGTGTGAATCACTTTCCAATAGTGACATCAGTTCTTTGCTGTCTGTCTCAACATCGTCTTGAAATGCGTCTGAATACGCACACAATTTTGATATGTTTGTCAGCAATATTTTAAATTGCAGTGACACTATAGCTGCCTACTGTACTTCCAAAGACAAGGGTATTCTTTTGAGAATGTCGTGCGTTTCCGGGCAACAGTGTTATTAGATACGCGGCTTTCAGCGTGCTTCCTGGGCTGAAAAGCCAATTTCCTAGCTCCTTTTCAATGTTATCCGGCTGAGTAAGAGATTGGAAAAACCGCATTCAATTTCCCTTCTATTCGGCGTCACGTGCGGAAAGCGGATTTCGTTTCACGTGAATGCAGTGTTTCTCGGAGGACTGTTGCGGTCAATGTTTCATTAAGCTAGTGGATCGACGAAAATGGAGTTTAGATCATCAGATCAACGTTTTTAATAAAAATCATTGACGG
The DNA here is from genome assembly GCF_021461395.2 of Schistocerca americana. Taxonomy (NCBI): domain Eukaryota; kingdom Metazoa; phylum Arthropoda; class Insecta; order Orthoptera; family Acrididae; genus Schistocerca; species Schistocerca americana. The sequence goes on along the minus strand of NC_060121.1, from coordinate 317,249,661 downwards.
TGTGGCAGTACAGTTGTCATTTAAGTGTTTACTTACATGAAACGAACGATACGAACATTTGAAAGGACAGTCTTACGACGTTGTGGTTTCCGGATGAATAGTTGGAAGTCAGTGCTGTTTATAGTAGTTCAGGTAAACAGAAATTTGGACGTACATTGGTTTTGATTCATAAAATAGAGAACATCGAGCAGTTGCTTTTTTTGTTTGCATTTTGCTTGTTCTTTTCCTGCTATCCCTGACTGACACAGCAAGAGTGTAACCCAGGTTATGGGAAAAAGAATTGCTGCTGGCAGCTTACACAACACGAGCAATAGTGCACGAATAAGACGTGGCTGACGAATAAAGTAAGTAAAGTTACTACTCGTACATTCATTTGTTATTAACTATAACTTAATAAACGTTCGTCTTTTGTCGTTGCTCTAGTCAATATCCATAACTCGCGCCACCAGAGTCGTGTGGTCGACATCGAGTCGCACGTTCGATTATATCGTTAGGAGCCCACGTGTTCGACAGGCAATCATTCTTGGAAATTACCAAAAAGAATTGCTGCTGGCAGCTTACACAAAACGGGTCAACAGAAACCTTCGATCTTACTCGTCGGCTTTGACCCGTGACGTAAGCGTGTTGTGGTGTGTGACGTCATTACGGCGCGGAGTTTGTTTTGCGATTGTAGCGTGTTTGTAGATGTCTTGTTTTTGTTTGTGGTGCTCTCTGGTGGTGTGTTCATGGTTTTCGTTTGTTTTAATTTAATGCTCATTGCTGTACGTTGGGTGAGTTTGTTATTGAGTGTATTTGGTTGTGGTTTTTTGTTCAGGAATGGATATGAAAGACACCGTTAGAAGTTATCAAGATCTTACAACTATTCGGTTTAATCGCCGAAGTTGTTGATCGGACGCTTCTGTATTTCCCGCGTGCGTGCGTGTGTACATTTGTGTGTGATTGTGGTGGCCAATCTAGTTTGTGGGGGCTGGAACTTTTTTGAGGTAAGTTCCTTTTTTTTTGTTTTTGATGTATGTTTTGTGTCAACAGAAACATCCGATCTCACGCGTCGGCTTTGACCCGTGACGTTAGGGACCTACACATTGATCTGTAGCGTAGCCCTGAATACGAGGTTAGGTTGGGAGGTTTTTTTTTGGCGGGGGGGGGGGGGGGTCAGGGGGGGGCGCAGCCCCCCCCCCCCCTGCCTGGCCTCGAGTACCACTTGTTTATTATTATCTTTGTTCGATCGTAATTTATGTGATTGGGAGCTGTTGTAGATGTATGTAGGTGTAAGGGAAGTGTTGGTTTTTTAGGCTGGTGTTGGGGGATGTGATCGGTAGGTTCTGTTGAGCTATATAGGTCAACGGAAGTGTTCGATCGTAATTTATGTGATTGGGAGCTGTTGTAGATGTATGTAGGTGTAAGGGAAGTGTTCGTTTTTTTTTTTTTTTTTTTTTTGTATTGGAGGATGTGATCGGTAGGTTCTGTTGAGCTATATAGGTCAACGGAAGTGTTCGATCGTAATTTATGTGATTGGGAGCTGTTGTAGATGTATGTAGGTGTAAGGGAAGTGTTCGTTTTTTTTTTTTTTTTGTATTGGAGGATGTGATCGGTAGGTTCTGTTGAGCTATATAGGTCAACGGAAGTGTTCGATCGTAATTTATGTGATTGGGAGCTGTTGTAGATGTATGTAGGTGTAAGGGAAGTGTTCGTTTTTTTTTTTTGTATTGGAGGATGTGATCGGTAGGTTCTGTTGAGCTATATAGGTCAAGGGAAGTGTCCGATTCTGGATAGGAATGTGTTTTTTGGTATTTGGTCAGTTTTGTGATGTTGATTTATTTCGTTGTTTTGCGTGGTTTTGTATGGCGGTCGGTGGCTACATTTGTGTATATTTAGTTTGTCCCCACCCAAAAACCCCCAATTTCCCACGCTTGTCCCGTTAGAGTCATTAGGCTTTTTGTGAAACTTGTGTATTTCAGTGTTTATAATACGTATGCGATGTTTTTATATCCGCCATATTGGATAATACGTATGCGATGTTTTTATATCCGCCATATTGGAATTGTCGTTTATAGTCGTTTCCGCTACATTTGTGACGTCATGGGTCAAAGCCGACGGGTAAGTTCGGACGCTTCTGTATTTCCAAAAATCATTGACGGTGTGGCAGTACAGTTGTCATTTAAGTGTTTACTTACATGAAACGAACGATCCGAACATTTGAAAGGACAGTCTTACGACGTTGTGGTTTCCGGATGAATAGTTGGAAGTCAGTGCTGTTTATAGTAGTTCAGGTAAACAGAAATTTGGACGTACATTGGTTTTGATTCATAAAATAGAGAACATCGAGCAGTTGCTTTTTTTGTTTGCATTTTGCTTGTTCTTTTCCTGCTATCCCTGACTGACATAGCAAGAGTGTACCCAGGTTATGGGAAAAAGAATTGCTGCTGGCAGCTTACACAACACGAGCAATAGTGCACGAATAAGACGTGGCTGACGAATAAAGTAAGTAAAGTTACTACTCGTACATTCATTTGTTATTAACTATAACTTAATAAACGTTCGTCTTTTGTCGTTGCTCTAGTCAATATCCATAACTCGCGCCACCAGAGTCATGTGGTTGACATCGAGTCGCACGTTCGATTATATCGTTAGGAGCCCACGTGTTCGACAGGCAATCATTCTTGGAAATTACCAAGACCTCAGTGCGTTCCGATACATTTTCACGTGAGCAAGATACCAGGTATCTTTCAGCATTTCTAAAAAATTGAAAACTGTTTGTGATAGTACCAATAAAGTTAAAAATCAAAAGTATAGCTTTTAGTTATTTGCTCGCTTATTCGTAGCTTCATTATTTTAGTTAATATCACAGAAGTAAAAGATTTACCACTTCTTATAAGAACAGTTAGCAGCCTGTTTTGCTAGTTAAGAATTTTAAACACAGTTGAACACTATAAGGAGCTCAACAGTCACGAACCCTAGAAGGAGATACACGTTACTTTTCTGTTTAAGGCACCACATGCTACCAGCAAGCATAGTTATTCTAGGTCATGTCAGGAAAGTAGCTGACAATTATATTGTCTTCAAAAATCAAATTAATTCCTAGAGAATTTGCCTAAAATTGCCTTCAGCTACGCTGATACTAACATACTGCAATGTTCCACAGTCCAAAATCCAATGGCTATTTCCGAAGAAAATACGTAATTTAGAACATAAAATATTTTTCTAACATCAAACCGATTGACGTATGGTACAAAAACATTCAGTAATAGTTTCTGAAGATTTAAGCACCCCACTGTTGATTCAGAACATCTTAACTCGATAAATAGCAGACGAAGGAAAGCTCCCTGCGACACAATTACAAAAATTGTCTCTGAAAATTACCTACAACAAATGGTTCAGTAAGCAACCCATGAATGATTTGTTGGCAACAAACAGATCCGATCTCTTTCCGGATTTCCGCATGCAGACTGGGATGTGTGATCAGTATACAGTACATTTGCAGAAATAGTGGACACCAAGGTACAAAGGACTAGAAATGGAAACAGAAAAGTCTCCATTTTCAGTAAATTTACGGAAAATATTTTTCACCAAGTAAGGAAAATTAGAAAAATATTTTCACAGGATGAGTACATCAATGTAACAGTTCTGAGAACAAACAAAGAAAAGTTATTGTTGGAAGAGTACGGAGTGGGATGCAAAGCGGAAAGGCTTGCCCTCAATCAGCAGAGCTAAATAAATCTACGTTCTAGCAGCATTTGCTGTAACACTCATGTTAGCTCCAGAGAGATTGCGAGTACTTCCATAACAAATCAGTCTAGCCATTTTCACATTTTACACACAAAGAGGTCCCCTTTGCATCATGCGTCATTTCAGCGTGAATTTTGTTCGTGGGATGATGGAAAACGCGTGGATTTCTGTCATTCGGTTCTAATGCGAAACTTGAACAAAAAGATCTTCTTTACAGAATTCTCTTTACCGATACGGAATAGATCACCGACCATACACATGTCAAAATAAGTAATTACTTAAATAAAAATCTTTTTAACGTAACACGTTTTTAAAACGTATTAAAAGTACAAAATAGTTTCTCCTCGCCCCATACGGATGCCTAACCCCATATAGATAGTCCTGAAATTTGTACTAGTGAATTTTTAATAGCTATGAAATTACCTGTAGAATTTAAAACGAAAACCGTGGGGCCGTGCAACATATAATAGTAAGGAGGTGAAGTACTCACGCATCAACTATGTACTGCATGCACCCCACGTTTTTTGTTCTAAATTCTACAAGTATTTTCGTATCTATTAAAATATAATAAGCACAAACTTTCAGGACTGTCTGTATCGAGTTAGGAATCTGTATGGAGTTAGGAGAAATTATTTTATACTTTCCAGCTCAAAAAATGGTTCAAATGGCTCTAAGCACTTTTTATTTCACTTGCCACCCTGATTTTACGATCCACCATCTAATTGCTTAAGATGGGTCTTTATTGACCACTTAGCCGCTGCGATCGGTATATGGGCGCTGATATGGCTGAACCTCCACACCAGTTCCCACATCCGATCGCACCGTTGCCCGTGTCCCGCCACGTGGAGGCGGGTCATAGTTGATCGTGTTTTGTTTTTGTCTCATTTATTTTGTTTTCTTTTACTTGGTTATCTTTGTTTGCACTACGGGACTTAACATCTCAGGTCATCAGTCCCCTAGACTTAGAACTACTTAAACCTAACTAACCTAAGGACATCACACACACCCATGCCCGAGGCAGGATTCGAACCTGCGGCAGTAGCAGCAGCGCAGTTCCGGACTGAAGCGCCTATAACCGCTCGGCCACAGAGGCCAGGTTTCCAGTTCGTTTTAAGAAAATGTTACATTAAAAAGTTTATATAAATTATTATTTTCTGCTTTTTACTTCTGTGTGTGTCAAAATTTTCAGTCTATTTCAAACATTTATCTTGAAGGTATAAATTAGAGCGAATTGAGTCCCCACGGGGACTTACCAACAACTGTTTTTACTAAGAAACACTCGCAAGCGATACAGTAAAAGGGATAAATAGCACCGCCACACACCAGACAGGAGGGCAGGTTAATATTGCATTGCCGTCGAGTTCTGAGCTGTAATGAAAGTTACAGTGGAGAACAAAGTACCTTTCGCCGCACACCAGACAAGAAAGCGAGTTAATAGTGCATTGTCATTCAGTTCTGAGTTGTATTGAAAGTTTCAAGTCCGTAGCTCATCAGAAAGTTAGTTTAAAATGAATTGAAAAATTTGTCTGAACAAGCAGATGAGAAAGCGACGTAATAAAAACGTGTTAAAAATATGTGTTACTCGGCTGCTGAAGGTCGAAGGAATTTGAACATCGGAGGCAGTAACGAGAGAACGATTATTGAGGGTTCGTCGCAGACTACATTTATGAGTCAAAACATTATGACCTATGTGGGATGGATTTAAGTTATTGGTAGGCTTGCAGAGGTATGTGGCACCAGATATCAATGCACGATGCACCGATCACGCAATTTCCCGTAAATTAAGGGTCGTTGGTTTGTGGCCGTGGAGCTGGCTACCAATAGCGTCCCAGAAGTGTTTCGTTGAGTTCACGTGAGACGAATTTGCAGACGAAGACATCAACGTGGGTTTTGCTATGATGCTCCTTAAACCACTCTACACGAATCTGGTCTTGTGACGAGGATGGTTACCCGCTTGAAACATCGCCGTCGGGAAGACATCAAGCATGAAATCATGTAGGTGGTCCTCAATAATGTTCGCAATTACCACCAAATGTCCCACGGAAGTCAAAGCTTTTGTCCACTGTAGCATAATACTACCCTCCTCGGCCTGAATCTGTGGCGTGGCCCGTATTTAGAACTGTTGTTCGCCTTGGTGACGGCGGATGCAGACACGACCATCGACCTGGTGTCATGATAATCAACAGCCATCCGTCTAGGAGACAGGTTCTTCTTTATCCGCTGGGCAATCACTGTGTTCCAGTCCCCACCGCAGCTGTAAATGATGAAGTCGTAGAGGCAATATGGGCACAAGTAAGGGTCGTCTGCTGCGGGGCACTACTATCTTCAACGATCTGTACTGAACGTTTTGCTCCGAAACACTTGTGACTGGATCACCACAGTACGAGGGGCGTTCAATAAGTGCTGCAACACATTTTTTCTCGGCCATTTTCAGTTAGGCGCTTCTGTCTGGAACCGCGCGACCGCTACGGTCGCAGGTTCGAACCCTGCCTTGAGCATGGATGTGTGTGATGTCCTTAGGTTAGTTAGGTTTAAGCAGTTCTAAGTTCTAGGGGACTGATGACCTGAGATGTTAAGTCCCATGGTGCTCAGAGCCATTTAACCAGTTTTTTCCACCAGCTGTGTCTGCGCTGGGTTCCTCACCGCCTAACAGAAGACCATCACGAGCAGCAAAGGACCATCTGTACGGAATTGCTTGCCGTTACTAGGCTGATCACGACAATGTTTTGTCGAAAATCGTCGCAGACGATGAAACATGGTTCATCCATGAAGTGGCCACACCACCTCTCCTCCGAAGAAAAAATTCAAAGCCGCACCTCAGCCTGTAAAGTAACGGCAACGGTCTTCTGGGACTCTGAAGGGGTTATTCTGTTTACTGTCCTCCCTCATGGTGCGTCGATCAACTTTGAAGTGTATTGTGCTACCCCCAGGAAATTGGAAAAACGACGTCAGCTTATTCGTCTCCACAAAAATGCAAACGAACTTCTTCTCCTCCACAACAGCGCAAGGGCTCACACGAGTCAGCGGCACATGAAAGGAACTCAGAAAACTTCATTGGACTGTTCTTCCCATTCCACACTACAGCCCGGATCTCGAACCTTCCGGCTTCCATTTGTTTGGCCCAGTGAACGATGCACTCCGCAGGAAGCAGTAAGTGAATGAGTGGGGATTATTGATGCAGCAAGACGTTGGCTTCGACGTCGACCAATAAAGTGGCGATAAAGTGCGGGCATACAGGACCTCCTGTGAAGGTGGCGTAAGACAGTTGCATTGAACGGAGATTGTGTTGAAAAATAGGGTTTTGTACCAAAAAGACAAGGGAATAATATGGTGTATTGGAGTCCTCAACAAAACTAACATGCTTTCGGGAAAAAGTGTTGGATTACTTACTTAACGCCGCTCCTGTTCTATCGTCTGATTTGCCACAGCTCGCCACCTGTAGTGCTTCACACATGGGGCGAACCTCCCAGTTTTGTGGTGAGACGTGGACGTCCAGCAACTTGTCTCCTCGTGCTTTCATCGTCCTTCAATCACTCTCCATAGATTCTCACGACAGTAGCACGCGAACAGCCGATCAGCTTCTCTGTTTCCGAGATGCTCGTTCTCAAGCTCAGGGCTATAAGAATACGCCATTCATCAGAGTAGCTTATATCAGTATATTTCTGAATTTGTCGCCCTTAACGTCACTATATTGATTCCGCCACTGCTCCTTGCTCCACTTGCATACTTCCCTTACCGCGTCACGTGCCCACAATCCCACTTGCAAGCAACCAATGTCGTTTCAAATGCTTTCTAGAAATATGGAATCTGCCTGTTACCCTTCATCCCTTTCACGCAGGAGGGTCGTACAAACATACCGCCGTTTGAGTCTCGTACAGATTCCCGTATGGAGGACATAGTGATAGACATCCCTGGGATTGTGAAGCAGCTGATTGGGTTGAAAATAAATAAATCGCCAGGTCCTGATGGTATTCCAATTCGGTTTTACAGAGAGTACTCTACTGCATTGGCTCCTTACTTAGCTGGTCATTGCGAAATGGTTCAAATGGCTCTGAGCACTATGGGACTTAACTTCTGAGGTCATCAGTTCCCTAGAACTACTTAAACCTAACCAACCTAAGGACATCACACACATCCATGCCCAAGGCAGGATTCGAACCTGCGACCGTAGCTGTCGCGCGATTCCAGACTCTAGCGCCTAGAACCGCTCGGCCACTCGGACCGGCCTGGTCATTACGTCTTGTCTCATCAATGTAGGTATAAATTCTTTTATTAGATAGAGAGAGCAGTCTTATTAGATTGCTCGCTGTTGATGCTAGTGTCAACAGGAAAAGTGTGGTGGTTCGATGTTCACAACGTAGCTCACACACATACCGAAAAGGCTTATCCCAGCCCAGAGCGCATTTTTAGCGATCTCAGTTATGAGAAACGTACTTTCTTCACAAAATGTTTAATGTTCCTCTGATAGCTGTTAATTAAAAATTCTCCATACCTTTAACAAAAATTGGTAGGCCTGTTTTTACAGCCACAGGTAAACAGTCTAGTAAACTAGAAGCAAAAAATAATTGGGTTGCGATGTTACGAGACGAGCCGTTTTAAATAAAGAAGAAGAGTCAAAGAACTCGGATTTTCGATACGATGTATACAAATCAGCGCAACCTCTGCCCTGAAATACTATGTGATCAAAAGTATCCGGTCACCTGGCTGAAAATGACTTACAAGTTTGACTTACAAGTTCGTGGCGCCCTCTGTCTGTAATGCTGGAATTCAGTATGGTGTTGGCTCACCCTTAGCCTTGATCACAGCTGCCACTCTCGCAGGCATACGTTCAGTCAGGAGCTGGAAGGTTTGTTGGGGAATGGCAGCCCATTCTTCACGGAGTGATGCACTGAGGAGAGGTACCGTTGTTGGTCAGTGAGGCCGGACACGAAGTCGGCGTTCCAAAACATCCTAAAGGTGTTCTATAGAATTCAGGTCAGAACTCTGTGCGGGCCAGTCCATTACAGGGATGTTATTGTCTTGTAACCACCATGCCACAGGCCGTGCATTATGAGCAGGTGCTCGATCGTGTTTAAAGATGCAATCGCCATCCCCGAATTGCTCTTCAACAGTGGGAAGCAAGAAGGTGCTTAAAACATCAATGTTAGGCCTGTGCTGTAATAGTGCCACGCAAAACAAAATGGTTCAAATGGCTCTGAGTACTATGGGACTTAACATCTGAGGTCATCAGTCCCCTAGAACTTAGAACTACTTAAACCTAACTAACCTAAGGACATCACACACATCCATGCCCGAGGCAGGATTCGAACCTGCGACCGTAGCGGTCGCGCATTTCCAGACTGAAGCGCGTAGAACCGCCACGCAAAACAAGGGGTGCAAGCCCCCTCCATGAAAAACACAACCACATCATAACACCACCACCTTAGAATTTTACGTTGGTACCACACACACTGGCAGATGACGTTCACCGGGCATTCGCCATACCCACACCCTGCTATCGGATCGCCACGTTGTGTACCGTGATCCATCACTCCACACAACGTTTTTCCACTGTTCAATCGTCCAATGTTTACGCTCCTTACACCAAGCGAGGCGAGGCGTCGTTTGTCATTTACCGGCGTGATGTGTGGCTTATGAGCAGCCGCTCGACCATGAAATCCAAGTTTTCTCGATGTTTAGGAGTGTGGAAATCTCGCGTAGAGATGTATGACCCAAGTGACACCCAATCACCCGACCACGTTCTAAGTCCGTGAGCTCCGCGGAGCGCCCCATTCTGCTCTCTTACGATGTCTAATGACTACTGAGGTCGCTGACATGGAGTGCCTGGCAGGTGGGTGGCAGCCCGATGCACCGAATATGCGAAACGTATTTTTTGGGGGTGTCCGGATACTTTTGATCACATAGTATATATACCCCCCCCCCCCGTTAGTCATATATTGACGTAAGAATATATATGATGTAACGCGTATATAAGTGCAGATATTTCTATTGGTAACTGAGAACAGTGTACTGAACAAAATTGCATCACCATTTACGTAATTTGCAGAATAAAAACTATAGCCACTACAAGTCGAAAGTTTTTAGGTTGGGTAGTACCTCCAAGCACATGTGGCAAATGTGACGCGTTTGTGGGAAGACTGTTCGACGCAGGGAAACAACAACCAAACACTGATGTGTGTACGTTAGGAAATTACCTAACGAAAAGAAACAAAATATTTTTTGTTTAGCCTACGTTATTTCACTAGTGTCCTTACGAAGCGTCCACTACTAAAGTGAGACTGGATCGACCCCTGAACCGGTACTGGTATAATGAGCTACTACTGACTTGACTGAAGGCTTGTGGCTGACTGACCTGTCAGGACGACTGGTGACGATTCTGTTGTGGCTCGTCGGCAGGCAGTCGCGCCGGGACCACGCAGCGTCGCGGCAACGGTCGTAGCGGCCACCGGCGTCCTCATAAGTGTAGGCGGCGTCGTCATAAGTGTAGCCGGCGCGGTCGCCGTCGTAGCGTGCGAAGGCGGGCGCCGCCAGCAGAGCCAGCACGAGCAGCAGCCGCATGGTGTCGCGGGCAGGCACCGGTGGGGGCGTTCCTCTGGATCCTTCGCTGACCCAAGTATCGACGGACCTCGCCACTGAAATACGTACACGAATTTGGCGTCGACTGCATACCTAGTATCAGAAAAAAAACCGAAGAATTTAAGCCAGAATGGAACTGCTTCCACTACGCCCTGAACACCTTCAACTGTTCCACTGTCAGCCATCTTGTTTTTACACCTTCAATTGCTCCACTGCCAGCCATGTTTGTTTTTACAGCTGGTAAACAGTGAAACAGTGATATTGACAGTGACAGTGGCAACACAATATATAGTGTTTGACAGCGATAAAGATGAATAAAAAGAAAACATTATGTAAATAGAAACACACACACACACATAGAATTAAATAATTTGAGGTATAGAAATAAAAAGTTTTCAAATCGTAATTTTGGCTTAAACAATTTATCTACTCTAAGGTATAAGCGATTGCAGATGACAAACTGTGGAACAAAACGGTCACTGTGGAAACACAACACATCAGAAAAACCACACCATGTGCTAAAAGGTATGAATTCATAATTTATGTGTTTTTTTTTTTCAAATATATGTAATTACGATTTAAAAACTAATAGCGACATGTATACAAACAGCAAAGAACACTCTTTATCTTTAACAGATGAAAAATAAAAGCTCATTTAAGATGCTGCAACTGCAGTGAAACATGTTTGGATTAAAGAACAAAATTGTGTTTTGATAAAGGTGGACCCTATCCAAATAAATATAGAACAAGTGTGCTGTCTGTTCAAAGTTGTGCCTCTGTATCATTGTGCCAAGTAAAACGCGTAACACAGATAGAGAAATAAAACATAAATAAATACGAATTCAAATTACATACATTTTCCAAAGTGAGTTTTTCAGATAGTAGCGGCATGTGCGCTAATCTGAAACTTCAGGACACACTGAAACTGTGCGCCCTACCTGCACTCTGCTAGAAGCTTATTTCTCTTTGAAAGAATGGTTCAGTGGATATGAGCTCTCAATGAACCACCATAAATCTTCATTTTTGCCAGTACCTTTTCTGATTTCCACTGCATATTGCCCAGAAATGGCTTAGACACAACCTAGAGGATTGTTTCCAGAATAGTCTTTCACTGCGCAGCGGAGCCGCTGTTTTGAAGCTCCTTTAGAAATGCAGCAATCAATCAACAAACTACATCAGCAGAACACCAGTACGGATCATTAAGAAGATCGCGGCACTTCTTTCCAGTATCCTTGTTCAGCTGGACGAGTGTTACTCTACTGTCGATATCGACATAGACTTCGTCAAGGCGTTTCCGTCTGCCTTTAAATGTGGAGTAAAACAAATGTCAGAATCTGCATTTTTCTAAAACATTCATCTAACATTCCAACATTAAAAAAGCAAAAGTTCGTTATTGAAATCAACAGTACAGCGATGAAATCTGTATTCACGCTCTTAAGTTCCAGCTTTTCGAATCTCTTTGCGTTTATACAGGTTGCCCTCAAACTACGATTCGAGAATCTGTTATCTCTTCATTATGAAAAGACGGAGATGAGGGAGCTATTCCTGTAAGAAGAACGGCAGTTCAGTTAAAGTGCTTATCTGATACATTTCCGCGTTATAATAACTATAACATGTTTCCACAGAGCACTGTAACAAGCGTCTTTAGTAAAGTACAGAAGATCCATGGAGACAGAAACCGAGCAGCAGTTCGAAAATCTTCAAATGGTTCAAATGGCTCTGAGAACTATGTGACTTAACATCTGAGGTCATCAGTCCCCTAGAACTTAGAACTACTTAAACCTAACTAACTTAAGGACATCACACACGTCCATGCCCGAGGCAGGATTCGAACCTGCGATCGCAGCAATCGCGCCGTTCCGGACTGAAGCGCCTAGAACCGCTGGATCACAACGGCCGGCCGAAAATCTTCCTCCTGCTCCAAAGATACCTGATTTTCCGATTCGTTGACTACTCCAAGTCCTGTAACAGCAAAACCGTACATCGGTAGCTGATCTCTTAAAGGAAAGAGTTCATCTAAGAACTACTGAGATATGTACAGAAAATTTAGTTGAAGTCTTATCTGATCAGCGTTAAACGCCAAATTAAAGAATAATCAATAAAAATTTTCCGTTTTTTTCAGCAAAAGGTATTCCGAACGCTGCGGAGAACTTCGAAATTATTAGTGACTTTTATTCGGAAAAATTCTGCCTGCTGCCCGTCCAGTAACAAAAAACAACTGAATGAATTATGTAGTGATTATACGAGTGGATTATACTATTGTATGCTACTAAACGACGTCAAACTTAGTAGTTAAACGTAAAACCTAAAGAAAAAGATTTAGTTACATATATGTCATGTTTATTATAATATATATTAAAAATGTTTAATGTAATAATGCATGTATTGAAGACAAACTTTCGAAACTTTAAATGTGCCTCATTTTCCATTTCGATCACCTATGTTAACCACCGCCCCTTGGGTAGAGGAGCTGAACACAACCTCTGCTGAAGGACGCAGCGGGAGAACGCTCGTTTCGCTTCAACGGCGCGACAAATCGGACATCGGCAGTTCAAGGAATGAAGCCCCTTTCTTTAGTATCTTACGTGCGGAAGTGACCAAGTAACCTGAAAAGGGCTCGCGGATACGAATCTTTCCTGACGTTAGTGTGTTAGCAACGTCTTCTTTTTTTCTGCAGGTAATGTGTTTCGAACTTGCTGGCAAATAGCATAGACAGTTGAACGATTACAAGTGAAAAGCAATACACTGTTGTCCTCTGGCAAAAAGTCTGATATTCTGTCGGAGATCTTGCTATGCTGTTTAGGATTTTAGGTGCGTTGCGTGTAAGACTCGAAAAATCATTGATTGTTCACGAAATAAGCCATTTATTCATGATAATCTGTAGTTATTTCAATTATTACCCGATACCGAATCTTGAAAGCTGGAATATTTTCACTTTGGCTCGGTGGCTAAGTAGGTAACTCAAAGTTCACAAATCAAAATGCCGATCACAAGATTTGTCTCGACAATCGCTGGTTTCACCTTTCGAATGACTTGTGTGAGTAAAAAATACCAAATTGGACCATGATTTTGAAATCTGCTTTAAACTACAGGTCCCATTATAACTGAACGGACAAGTCAGTTGAATAGCAGGAGATAGGAAAGGGCATACCACAACCGAAACGGCCATGCCTAGTATCATACTGTTATAGAATACATTCCTTTTATTTCCGTCAATGATCACATGGCTTTTTTGTCTTTAGACTACGGGTTTTGGTCAGCGATGAACATCTTCAGATCTGCAGCAAAACACGGCACAATCAAATACAGCTAGTGGACAGTCTACATGTCAAAACAATCAAATATGCCATAATGAAAAGTATTATTTTCACAGATTTGAAAACATGTGCTGAAAATATGGCGAGAAATACCTGTTTTTCAACATGTCTTAATATAATGAAGGCATAGTGGCATCGTCAAGAAATACACACAAATCAGCGTGGCTTCGTAGCACTTATTTAAAATATGGTGTAAACTACGCCACAGTGGCAAGAGAGTCATCCTGTTAACAGCGCTACTATTCGAACCAAAGTGTCATAATCACACATCGCCTTTTTCCTTTTTAATTTAACTTTATTCGTTTTCTAATTTGTTACATTTTATCACTGTAGCAACTTATACACCTTAGGAGCTCACTACAGATTTCACGTAATGTATTTTTCATTTTACTGCATTTTGTACAATTATAAAATTAAAGACACAAACATACATAAGTGTACCTCAGATTGACTTGAACACTAGCTCTTTTAAGAGGATGACTCTGCCGGCCCTGTGGCCTAGTTTACACCATATTTTAAATAAGTGCTACGAAGCTAAGCTGATTTTATGTGCAATTCTCAACGACGCCTCTGTGATCATTATATGTCTTAGGACACTTCGTAAAACAGGTATTTCTCATCATATTTTAAGCGCATGTTTCCACATCTATGGAAACAATACTTTTCATTGTGGCATATTTTATTGTTTTGAAATGTAAACTGTCCACTAGTTGTATTTGATTGTCACATGTTTTGCTGCAGATCTGAAGATGGTCATCGCAGACCGAAACCGGTAGTCTAAGGAACAAAAAGTTTTGAGATCACTGACAGAAACAAAAGAAATTTATTCTACACTTCCTCGATCACTGCCTTACTCACCTACTATACTGCAGCATGTGAAACATACTGTTGTGCTGTGTTCAAACCGACCTTCTGTTTGAGAATAGCTTCAGTTAATTACTCATTAAAAGTTCTCGTGATAATTTGCATTACTTGCGATTTTTCCTGCAGCGTAATTACTATTATCAAAATGAAAGCCTAAATTACCCGATCGTTGCGTTTTCTTAATGTCCATTGATACCAGCCGTATTTCGCTTCATGTCCGCAAAACACGGGGACACTTCAGTCCCTTTAGTGTTTTCCCTTCACATAGCAGTCTGTGTTTCCAAAAGGGCAGTTTTCGATTCGTTGTATGTGATTATTTTGCTTGTATACATTTTAATTCTAAATGGTCTTTTTCTGTTCTTGTATTCGAGATGCACTTGCACATATACCGCCAGTAAATCTGAAGCACTGCTTTGGCTAAATGAAGCAAGCCGGCCGGAGTGGTCGAGTGGTTCTAGGCGCTTCAGTCTGGAACCGCGCGACCGCTACGGTCGCAGGTTCGAATCCTGCCTCGGGCATGGATGTGTGTGATGCCCTTAGGTTAGTTAGGTTTAAGAAGTTCTAGGGGACTGATGACGTCAGATGTTAAGTCCCATAGTGCTCATAGCCATTTGAATCATTTAAATGAAGCAAAATGCGACAGGAGTAAATAGAAACAAACAACGACCATTCGCCAGTTACTTTCCCTTACCGTTACGGTTATCAAAAATAGCTAAAAGGCCGAAAAACGATGGCACACTGACATCCAAAGGAAGATGACATCAGCAGTTCGCACTTTTTAGACCACATCCGGCTACAATGCAAGTGAGTTGCCCGAGTGCACAGACTTGTTACTTGCTGAAGACGGTTCAGGATATTTAAACTTCTGGTGATATCATCTTTTTATTTTTAGAACAACTTCATCTACAGCAGTGTTATAGACTTGTCGACGACAATTATGTACCCTGTAAGTATTAATGGTTTGATCACGTATATCTATGTGGCCTTACACCTTCTACTAGTGTCTGGCGAGGTCTGTCCACCAAGGGTGTCATGCCGTGTCCTGTTAGCACGAATCGCCAATTCAGTCACCTGTCTGGAAAGAAGTGTCGGAAGTACGCGGTTTGTTTGCGTACACCAATGTCGAACAGCTTCGAAGACTTCGGCAGCGCCATCATCTACAGCAAGGACCGCATGGGCCCTAAGGCAAGTATCAATAATGCCCAAGATCACAAGATCGGTAAAAAAAATCCATAAAATTCTATTTACGTAAAGTTACAATAAATTGCATATTTTCGATTTGAAACTCCCGCCACACAACGCTGTTTCCTCATTGGTCCATCCGGTTCTTAACATTGTCGCCCGTGCTATATTTCAACCCCCAGAATCTAATTCTTGCAACCGGCCGATCAGCTGCTCACTCGTCTGTTATCTTACGGCTATTTCAGTCGCAACTGCAAAACTAGAGATTTAGAGACGTATAATGAAATTAATTTATGGAAATACATGAAAATTCTGCGTTATTTCTGTTCAGTTGTGATTAAGAAACTTTTTCATCGTCGTTATTTTCTATACCAATCGGTAAAAGTACCAATGTTTGCTATCTAACAGTATCTAAATACTGTTGTAATAACTTTAATTTGATATGATATCCAATGCGACAAAACAGAATCACATTTTAACATGAACGTGTTTGTAATGTGCTTTCACGAGCTCTCTGATATTTCTATAGAAGCAGATGATAAGCACAAAGAAATGAGCTTTAATTCAATTGAATTTCTTCAATCGACAGCCCACAGACTAGCTTCCCATGGGATTGAATCATCGTCAATTCCAGCAATTCCTTGGAAATTTCAATCCTGAGCGTGGTGGTATCGTATATTTTACAGAAGTAACATGGCTCAGTCGAGGCCAGATGTTAAAAACATTTCGTAGCATAATTAATGAAAACAAATCATTCATGATATAAAAAGCAAAATCTATGCCAGAATTTGACGATGCCAACTGGGTGGGAGATTTAGCATGTTTGGTCGATTTGACTAGTCATTTAGGGTAACTCAAAGAGGCGTCTTCAAGATAGAAGCCTACTTATTAGTAACAAGTTTCAAACGGTAAACAGATTCCAAATGAAACTAAAATTATGGAAATCACAAGTAAATGCAAACATTTTTTTCATTTCAATAGGTTGGCCAAATATAATCCAAAAGACGGGATGAAATAAACAACTAAACTTTTCGATTTGATGCAACAATTGAAAATCTAATTCAGAGTTTTCGAAAAAATAATCAAAATTTTTGTATTTATGCAATATCTTTTACAGACAATATAGATACGTTGCCAGAATTCATAGATGGAATGCATAGTTGAAGTCTGACATTCAAGTAAAAGGAAAATTTGATCGTGTATCTTCGTTGGACCTTTACGAATCATACCTGCCCAGAGACAAATATCGCTTCCTGCAAAGTCATGCGTTATATATGTAATCTTTTTTGCAAGTCGGGAGAGCGGTGTGCTGACCACATACCCCCCCCCCCCCCCCCATTTCCGCATCCAGTGACGCCTGTGGGCTGAGGATGATACGGCGGCCGATCGGTACCGTTGTGCCTTCATGTCCTGTTCCGAGTTGTTTTTTAGTTTTTCGTTTTTGGAAGTACGTACGTTTGTAAACAGATATTTGCAGAATAAAGCATACAAAGAGTAAAAGCTGAACCAAAATTTCAGATTAACACCTTGAGAACACCCTGGGAAGGGCAACCACTTCGATCTAACCTGATACTGATCCATTAATCTCACAAATTCATGTAAATTACTTACATGTAGTTCCTATACACCCACGACCATCCCTTATCGTTAGTATTAAGTACTCGTATATTACGTGCGGCCCAAAAATGCTCGTCTTCTTCAAAAGTGGCCGAGGTAGGCTAAAATGTTGGACAACCCTGGTCTACAGCCTTCTAGTTAATCAGAAGTGTGAAGATCATTCTGAGTACCTTGCGATCGTGGTTTCCGGAATTCACCCTGATATCTGTTACATAAGCCGAGGAGCAGCGTCGCCTTCTGTAACGAGGGACTCGGGGTCCAGAGAGCCTGGCGCCAACGTACCCCAGCGGCGAAGAGCGGTCGTTGGCTGGTGGCGCCGTAGACCCAGCTGCAACTGCGGCCGCGTCGCGTCGTGCCGCTTCTTATTGGAGGCGGGGGGAGGGGGGAGGCTGGCCACGGACGCACACTTCGACGACCTCCTGGGCTAAAAGCCTTCGCGTGTACAGCACTGGCTTATTGCTCTGTACCCTTACACAAGCTAGTGCTTTTGACGAGTGTCCCAGAAAATAGGGAATAAATCGCGTAGAAATTGAGGTATCCGAGCGCGAGGAAAAAGGAAATCCGCGTTCCTCTGAGCCAGCGTACACGGCGGCGAGGACAGATTCGAGGAAGAGGGGCGGTCATGACGCTGCGGCAATTGGGAATGCCGCTGTTTTCAGAAAGCCATAGATTGAGGTGAAGCGGCGACTGCAACACATCACTCAGGTTTTGCAGCATCGGGGTTCAGAGGCTCGTCCTTCCTTCGTGTTCGTGCGTCTGCTTCATAAATTGCTCCGGCTGCAAATTGGGATTGACTTTTCGAAAGTTGTCCGCAGCTCGTGGTCGTGCGGTAGCGTTCTCGCTTCCCACGCCCGGGTTCCCGGGTTCGATTCCCGGCGGGGTCAGGGATTTTCTCTGCCTTGTTATGACTGGGTGTTGTGTGATGTCCTTAGGTTAGTTAGGTTTAAGTAGTTCTAAGTTCTAGGGGACTGATGACCATAGATGTTAAGTCCCATAGAGCTCAGAGCCATTTGAACCATTTTTTTCGAAAGTTACGGGTGCCGTAACTGACCGAGGAAGAATGGGCAGAGGTTTGGCGTCTTTCAGTCTCCACGTACAAACAGGAAACTGACTGACTCATCATCGTCCTGCCCAAACCGCTAATGACACAAACTTGATATTTGGAGACGGTGTTGATCTTATATTCTGGGCTCCGTTTAAGATGGGAGTTTTCGAAATTCCACCCATAGGGTGATGAAATAGAGTACGAAAGGTTATTTGAAAATATGAAGCAATTAAGGCGCTCAGTCCGGAACCGCGCGACTGCTACGGTCGCAGGTTCGCATCCTGCCTCGGGCATGGATGTGTGTGATGTCCTTAGGTTAGTTAGGTTTAAGTAGTTCTAAATTCTAGGGGACTGATGACCACAGATGTTAAGTCCCATAGTGCTCAGAGCCATTTGAACCAATTAAGGCAATTTTGAAGCTAGACTTAGGAAAGTTGAAATTTGGTTTCTCAGTAGGAAACAAATAAAAACGTGTTTCGGATCTTTGGAAATTTATCTCCTATGGAGGTGAAATAGTGGGCGACTTTTTTTAAAATAAATAATTATTAAAGAACCACTAAAGAATTTACTAAGATACACCTATGAAAATTAGCATTTGACTTCACGGCTAGAAATAAAAAATACCTGCTTCAGTTGTTTTGTATATTCAGCCCTTAAGGGGGTGAAACAAGACGTGACTGATTCACTGACTTGTGATCGCCCAGGCCCAATAGCTAAGGGTAAAAACTTAAAATTTGCAGAGGATGTTGATCTTACATTGCAGGCATTATATAGTAACAGATTTTTCGAAATTCCTCCCCTAATAGGAGTTGAAAGGTTTTTTTCAAAATATGTCGTTAATAAGACAATTTTGAAGCTACTTGCAGAATTACGAAAATTGGTATTTGGTTTCTCAGTCAGAAATTAAAAAATATGTGCTTCAGCATTTTTGGAAATTCAAATACTAAGGGGTAAAATAATGAATTAAATGTTTTTGAAAACAGATCACTGTTAACAAACTACTAAAGCATTTTTATAGCTGCATCTGTGAAAACTGGTATTTGACTTCTCCCTTATAAATACAATAATACGTGTTTCAGTGTTTTTGGAAATTCAACCCATAAGTGGACGAACATTTTTATGAACATTTTTGATCTATTAAAACATTTATAAAGCTAAATCTGTGAAAATGTTATTTGACTCTAAAGAAATATGTGTCAGAGGACAAAAGTTTCTATGGAAATATCACCGCATGAACTCAAAAGACAGGATTAACTGAGATCTCCGACTCCGGCTACCACACTCGCTTTCTGGTCATAAGAATATTCGGAAAACATCATGCTTCTATCGGCTTAATTAGCGTGAAAAATTTAGAAGATGTTGCAGTTTTTGAATATCATAAAAATTCGATTAAAGAAAAACAAATTCAAATAAAGAACAACAAAAAAAACCTGTGCAAACTATACAGTATACGCGAAGGAAGCAGTGGGCGCTAAGCTCGTCTATCATAAAGGTCAAAACCACGCTGGCGTGCAACCAGTAATTAGAAGAACCCCCTGGTTTCGAACATTTCAAGCGAGCGGCAAGCCGAAACCCAGGCGCACCACCATAGACCAACACCTTCCCACTTACTTCTTATAAGCATCAAAGACAATCCTTTCTGCAACTGTCAGAAGAAAGACGCCGTTTACTTATAGTTTTTTCAAAGCACAACAAAACTGTTTACTGCAAAACCTTGTGAAACTGAAGGTGGCCCTTGCAACAAGTGCTCCTGTTTTACCTTGTCACGGATATTCTCAGATATACAAAGCGCTTTTTTTGTTTTTTGCGGGACTGTAACGCAAGTACATGAAATTTAAGGCTATATTGTGTTTGTATCAGCGCTCTAATTTGGAAGTGTACGCTTCCCAACCTCCGCTGAGTTCTCTTGCTTATATTCTATTTTGTCTATGGTTGGTATGTCAAGATTCCGTAAGTATAGCTATTGAAGCTATGTAGAAACTGTTAAATAATTTTAAAATCATTGTTCAAGCTAAGCTCACCGGACAAAAAATTAGTCACTCCAGTGCGCACGCACAGGTAGCGCAGCGATCGAGCTAAGTGCTCAACCGCACGCGCACTGCCTCTACCTGGTCGTAAGGAAGTAGTCATCAATGTGACATTTATGTTTCAAGCGGACATGGCTGAAAGAAAGGACGTCGCAGAGTGGCAAAAAGGGGAATCGTGTTTGGTCGTGCCCATGGCCACACGGTGAGTGAAGTTGCTGGATTGGTTGACGTTTCGTGGGCGGACTGTTCAATGTATCTACAAGCAGTAGTGTAACACACGTGGCTTCGAAACACGAATTTTGAATTGTGGTCGGAAAAAGATCCCAACTGAGAGGGACCGGAGAAGCGTTTCACGGCTTGTGAATCAAAATCGATTCCAAACCCGACAGAAATTGCTACAGGCAATGATTGAAGGTCCATCCCAACCTGTCAGCGAGAGAACATTGGGACGGGAACTGCATGCAATGAACATGTGGAATCGGTCACCTCGCAAGAGGCCATTGCTCGCACAGGCACATAAAGCTGCGAGTATTCAATGGGCTAGAAACTATACAAACGTGGACAGTAGCTGATTTGTGGAACTTAATGTAGCCTGAATAATCACGTTTTTGCCTATATTCAAATGACGCACGTAGTCGAGTGCATCGAAGGTCAAATGGAGCATTTTATCCTGAATGTGTACGAGATCAGGTGCAAGCCGGAAGTTGGTCTGTGATATTTTGGGGGTGTTTTTCCTGACCTGGACCCCACTGAAAATGCGTGGGACATGTTCAAAGAGTTGGTAAAACGCCGGCGGCAGTATCCCCGCAGTCTGATGGAACTGCTTGATCAGATCCTCAGCGAGTGACTTAACTTGGCATCGACTTACCTAGACAACCTTGTGGTCTCACTCCATTACAGAATCCAGGCTGTTATCAAGTCCAGGGCGGACTTACAGGGTATTAAATGACGCCCATAATGACTTCTCAAGGTGTGTCAACTGTTTTGGTCAGTGAGCTTATTTACACAGTGATTTCTCACTATGTATGATTCTATATCTATAATTGGCACTATGGTTCAATAAAACCAAGCCTAAAAAAAAGAAGTTCCTTCCCAACTGCTCTCCACTCCAAACTTATGCTCCGTTTGTAATGAGTTCGTATTCGATTCAACGTTAAGCCCTCAGATGCCGTAATAGCCATGGGTCAAAGATGGTTTTCTTTTCATTCTGAGATATTGTTCCGTTACTAATAGTCGCGATAACGGTGGGGCAAACAAAACAAAAATTATTGCGCACCCATTACTGCGAAAGTGTATCCAGATGCACCATATTGTTCAGAAGTAATCATTCGAGAGTTTGCGATTGTCCAATAGACTGACGAGTACGTCGAAAAATTGCAGATATTCGTTTGTAGCGAATGTGTGAATCTGCAGCAGAAATTTCGCTCTAATAAAACTACCCAGCAGGTTACCACTTGTGCCTTTGGAGCACATCAACTGAATTTTCTGCACTCTCCCCTCTGCTAGTCTCAAAGCTCGATTGGAGGACTGAAGTTTCGAGGGGGGATCGAATAGTGCTACGACGTTTGAGCCAATACCGCTTAAGAATAGCAACTGATCGCCTTCCCCAAGGGAAAGAGGTCAGCTTTACCTATGAGCTTTAACGCTTCATGCAGAAGCTTGGTTGAATATCTCAATGCTTTACTGGAAATGATCCTTTAGGAGGAATAACGCCATTGCCCTCCTCCTATATCTGAACTGATTTTCCAGCCAGTTACAAGCGGACTTAACTCCGAACCATGTAGTAACTTGGAATTTTCACATTACTGTTTTTCTAGGGGTTAAAGAAGAGATTAATGAGACAAATATCCTACGACTGGCTGGGATCAGATCTCAGACGTTTGGATTTGTAGTCGGTCACTGAACTGCAGAACTACTGAGCCACACATAGATCATAAGAATACGAAAGTACTAATTCCCGTATAGACGAGCCGCTGTGATTAATACTCCGGAAAGATATCCGGGAGGAGTAAGGTTCAAATCCTCGCCCAAACACTCCGGTATTCGATGATTTCCTTAAAGCGTGCCATATCAGTTCTTAAATAGTTGCGTCAAAAAGTCCGCTAATGCTCTTAGTCAAGCAGTATGTTAACCACTAACGTCTCAGAGTTTGCGTTTAAGATAATACAGAAATGTTTCAATGGGGACAGGAAAATATGTTAGAAATTTTTGTTGAATATGCCTCCCGCAGTATTACGAGGGCAATCACGTTCGACCTAAACCGTCTCTGTTACAAAATATCCACCAACGTCTTTTCCCAGTTAACTGCACAGTTACCGAAAAAACGCTATGATTACGGGAAACTAAATTATTTTCAGACTTGTCGGCCTCATTCGTCCCCTTATTCTTCACGTCATGTATTAGGGAAATTGCCTATTAAAGCTCTCTTGTATGGTCTTCCTACATCTCTCCTTCCAGTGGATTTGCAACTGAAATCCTTTACCGCGATTCTTTTCCCACCCATACGGTCTACACGTTCCTTCCATTTTTTCCTATTTTCCTTTACTTTTTCGTTTAGGTTGCATTTTCCTAAATCTTGCCTTATGTACTCTTTTCGACTTTTGTGCATCCTTGCACCCTTCTTAAATGCCTCATTTCATGAGCCTGCGTTCTGCTTTCTTGGTGTGTTGTTGTTGCCCATGCTTCACTTCCACAAGCAAGAGTTAGTACTGCTGTGGTTTTGTAAAACTTCAGCTGGGTTTTTTTCCTGGCTTTATTCTGCAATCTTTTTACGATCGTTCCACGTTAATTATTGGTCTACGTCATGGTTATATTTGTACATGATGTCGCATCCTAGATAATTAAAATGTTTCTTCCTTCAAGATTTTATTATTGAAGACCGTTTTAGATCTTACCGGTTGCATGCCCTGAAATGCCATCACTTTCATTTTATCTACGGACAATTTTAGGTTATAATATGAGGCAATTTACTGCAATTTATAGACCCCCATCTGAAGATCATCTTCATTCTCTGAAATCGGAGTTACGTCATCTGCACATAAATTGCGTTTATTCTAGTGTCACGATTTAAACAAACTCCTTTACTCAACGTTTTCCGTTTACTTATAACTTCATCTGTGTATTATTGAAGAGTGACGCAGAAACGCAGAATCCTTGTAGCACCTCTTTGTTTGTATTCATTATGTCTGTGATTGAAGTGTCGCAGAAATACAGAATCCTTGTAGCACCCCTTTGTTTGTATTCATTGTGTTTCTGACCGAAGAGTGTCGCAGAAATACAGAATCCTTGTAGCACCCATATGTTTGTATTCATTGTGTTTGCGACTGAAGAGTGTGGCAGAAATACAGAATCCTTGTAGTACCGCTTTGTTTGTATTCATTGTGTTTGTGATTATATTTCCCATGTCTACCACAATGTCGGTTTTTGTGTATGGACAGCCTGTTAACTATTTAGGAGTTTGTCAAAATCCGATTATGTTGCATTTTACCGTTTCACCATTTCTATGCTTAGTATATGTGTCGTTTTTGAGAGGTATGCATTTTAAACCAACAGATGTTATAATGTTTTCTTCCAGCTGATGATGATTGAAACAACCGAAACCAGTAGAATAAATATAATTTATAAAGCAGATTGGCAAATAAAAAAAATGCCGTTTTACAAATGCCAAAAGAATTTGGCGGAAAAATTTGGAATAGAGGTGCTGATGATATGGAGCTATACGAATACTATTTCAGTACAAAATAATTACTAAGGAACGGGCGTTGCATATAACATATATCACTGTTTCACGAACTTGAACTGCACCATTACGCCCTGACAAGTTTTATCCTGCTAGAACATCTCAGTGGCAGTCGTTTAGTAGGTTGCTACAGACGTGATCTTGCGCTCCGCCGAAAGGCGTCCACATTCTCTTGCTGACATCCGGTGATCAGTTAATACATCAACCTTTGAAATAAAAATGTAGCTCGAGGGGCGAGGAATTAAAACTAGGTACTTACTCGCAGGTACAGAATCTGTACCCGACTTTTAGGAGTCATACATAGCCTAATCAGTTACATATGACAAAAGTTGAAAAGCAAGGAAAAATGCCCTGTCGAAAAAAAATGCAAAAATACTTCAACATGTTGGACTCAAAAATTCTTGTAAGTTCTCGTAAGTGAGATGAGTAGGATTCAAACTCGCTGCTGGCCAGACAGTTTTTTCCCAAGCGTCCCCAAAACCACTTCAGGCGAGTGTCGAAATTGTTTCGCAAACAAGGACATTACCCACCAAATTATCTGCTCTATCTCTAGTAACGTTCCTTGATGGGATGTTAAAATCCGATCTATCTTCATTTGCAACAAAGTTACAGAGACCAAGTAAAATATGGAAACTTATCAAATAGGCATAGCTCAGAATCAAAGCACTTACTTACAAATACTCTGGACTTTTAGTTTAAATATTTCATGTTCAGTAATGTAACGACCCGCCAGGTAAGCCAAGGTCGCTGGATTCGGTTAGGTGCACCATCCCTGGTTCGAATCCGTCTGGGGGATTAACGATGAGGGCCGGTGTGCTGGCCAGCATCCAGCCACCCTCTGACACTAACGTCGTCAAATCCATAGTAACAAGAGCGACCCCATGTTGAAGTGGGAGAAAGGCCCAAAGAAAATTAATAATGTTCAGTAATTAACATGAATTTATCACCATAAGAATTCCTCTAGTTACAAAAACTGAGTGCGATAGCGCCCTGGTAGAGAAATGGCTTTATTTTGATGATTTTACACAGTCGATAATTTATTTTAGTATTCTTCCTATGTCTTAACTTATACTTCTGTAAGACTCTGCCATGTCTAATTACTAACGTCGTCAAATCCATAGTAACAAGACCGACCCCATGTTGAAGTGGGAGAAAGGCCCAAAGAAAATGAATAATGTTCAGTAATTAACATGAATTTATCACCATAATTCCTCTAGTTACAAAAACTGAGTGCGATAGCGCCCTGGTAGAGAAATGGCTTTATTTTGATGATTTTACACCGTCGATAACAATTTATTTTAGTATTCTTCCTATGTCTTAACTTATACTTCTGTAAGACTCTGCCATGTCTAATGACTAACGTCGTCAAATCCATAGTAACAAGACCGACCCCATGTTGAAGTGGGAGAAAGGCTCAAAGAAAATGAATAATGTTCAGTAATTAACATGAATTTATCACCATAAGAATTCCTCTAGTTACAAAAACTGAGTGCGATAGCGCCCTGGTAGAGAAATGGCTTTATTTTGATGATTTTACACCGTCGATAACAATTTCTTTTAGTATTCTTCCTATGTCTTAATTTATACTTCTGTAAGACTCTGCCATGTCTAATGATTTTGCAGAGATTTGGAGTCAGAATATCAACCCTATTTATTCTAGTTATACAAGTTCGAAGGTGCCACGAACTTCTTTGCAAACATTTTCAATGAAAAAAAAAAAACGCCATATGTTTAGTGTAGTAGATAAGTCGTCTACTTCCTTTTGTATTGGTTCAAATGGGTCTGAGCACTATGGGACTTAACTTCTAAGGTCATCAGTCCCCTAGAACTTAGAACTAGTTAAACCTAACTAACGTAAGGACATCACACACAGCCATGCCTGAGGCAGGATTCGAACCTGCGACTGTAGAGGTCGCGCGGTTCCAGACTGTAGCGCCTAGAACCGCTCGGCCACCCCAGCCGGCTTCCTTTTCTATTCTTTCACGTGTAGCCTACCTTCAATTCGGCAACTACAATGGATTTAAAGATCTCCAGATACTGCTGATACTGGAGTTAGAAGGTCATAACATTCGCTTCCACACAGATGATGACTTGCTGTGAAAATTTTAACGAGATGAGCATTCTTATTATTCGATGGAATTGACGACATACACACACAAAAGAAATGAGGTTGAATCCTTGCTCTCTTCCTCTTTCGCTTTTCCCATTCTATCCCCCTCTCCTCAGTCTACTGACGGACTGCCCTCAATAGAAAGAGCGCAGAAAGGCAAGTATTCGCACTATGGCAAGAAAAATTCGCAGCCACTGAAGCCGAGCAAGCGTACTCTCTGCCTATTTGGCGCCGGGAGCCATCAGCAAAACGCTGCCAAAAGTGGACGTGCTGTCGAGTTCCCACAGTCTTTCACAAAAACGCCGCACTCCTCCGGCTGCTGACTTTCCGTGCCGACGGGCCGCGATAGGATGGCGGTTTTGCCCCTCCGTTAACGGCAGTCTCGAAGAATGTGTCCCACATACAGGCTCCACGCGACGCAAGGAATATACCAGTATGGACACAGCGGTCCAGAAACAATGTAACTGATTGTAAACTGTGTGGCACACTGCAGTTTCCGAAATTTTCTGAACGAACTTTTTAGACTCTGATCACAGGAGCGTAAAACGTGCAAGTGCTTACTGACATAAATCGTGCAGAGTCTGTATGCGGCACTGCGTAGCATCCGAGCAAAGCAGTGGTTCCCAACATTCCTGAGAACGTCACCACTGAGTGTAATAAGGGGATCAGCCAGTAGCCGCACCCCGTCCCCCAACAGCATCAACATTATGTAAGTTTACAGGTTTTCGTGGCCGTTCTCACTGAAGTTAAAATCGTCTGGGTTGTTAGGTCGCATCATGTTTCTTCAAACAATCGACGCCTCGACCTCTCTAATACGGAACTATATACAAGTCGTAGAAGGCTTTTTCATGGAGTATTTAAGGCTATGTGATATATACATCTCAATCTTACCGTCACAGATGCGTGGTATCGACAGTAGATTGAGCTCAGTCTACAGTGGACAACAGAAGGTCCTGTTTAAGATCCCAGATTTTCCCAGCATAGGGGTCGGAACGTCGATTGTTTGAAGAAACGTGGCGCACCCTAACAATCCTTGAGAGTTTAACTTCAATCATCAACATAAGCACCGAACTAAAAATTAAAATGAAAAGTAATGTTCTTTGAACACTTCTTTTTAATATGAGGAACGATATATGAAATTTGGTTTTTGTAGGTGCTTTATTAAATCACGAACTAATGAGACAACAGGTACTACTTATTTCTAACAGACTTATTTACAGAATTTAAAATCAGTCCTGTTAGTACGTGCATACTCTACTTACAAGGGAACCTCCCCATCGCACCCCCCTCAGATTTAGTTATAAGTTGGCACAGTGGATAGGCCTTGAAAAACTGAACACAGATCAATCGAGAGAACAGGAAGAATTGTGTGGAACTATGAAAAAATAAGCAAAATATACAAACTGAGTAGTCCATGTGCAAGATAGGCAACATAAAGGACAATGTAAGCTCAGGAGCGCCGTGGTTCTGTGGTTAGCGTGAGCAGCTGTGGAACGGGAGGTCCTTGGTTCAAGTCTTCCCTCGCGTGAAAAGTTTTTTTTTTATTTTCGCAAAGTTATGATCTGTCCGTTCGTTCATTGACGTCTCTGTTCACTGTAATAAGTTTAGTGTCTGTGTTTTGCGACCGCACCGCAAAACCGTGCGATTAGTAGACGAAAGGACGTGCCTCTCTAATGGGAACCGAAAACATTTGATCGCAAGGTCGTAGGTCAACCGATTCCTCCACAGGAAAATATTCATTGACCTTGTTATTGAAGACGCGAGCTATATTTGCTGGATTCATATTGCCCACGGAATACATCTCACGTATTTAATGCACTCTCGTCCAAAGTAGCGAACAGTCAACTGCCGGCCAGGGAGCCTCGTTAGCAGGAATATCTCTCTTCCGTGCGCTGTAGTCGACTGGCATCGTGTGTTTCGATGTTTGTTTAGGCGTAGCGTCCCCATACTACGACGCAGTTACCTCGCATCGGACGGACGGACGGACAGATAATAATTGTCTGAAAATAAAAAATTATACTTTTCACTCGAGGGAAGACTTGAATCAAAGACTTCTCATTCCGCACCTGCTCACGCTAACCACGAGACCACGGCGCTCCTGACCTCACACTGTCCTTGATGTTGCCTATCTTGCGCATGGACTACTCAGTTTGTATATTTTGCTTATTTTTTTCATAGTTCCACACAACTTCTTCCTGTTTTCTCGATTGATCTGTGTTCAGTTTTTCAAGGCCTATCCACTGCGCCAACTTATAACTAAATCTGAGGGGGGTGGGATGGGGAGGTTCCCTTGTTAGTGTTTGTATATCACTTGATTGCTGGACTCCTTACTTCTGAAATGGTGGAAATTAGAAGACTTCAAGCTGCCAATGCTTTTTATCTGACAACTCCCACTAATAATAATACTGTGTGGGCTCTACAGCAATATAGTAGCCATTACATAGATACTGTTCTATTTTGCTAACAGCTTGTTTATTCTTGCGAAGTGAATAATAAAGCAATTTCTGGTATACTATGGGAACTATCTACAAGTTGTAGAAGGCTTTTTAATGGAGTATTTAAGGCTATGTGATATATACATCTCAATCTTACCGTCACAGATGCGTGGTAGGAAGTACGTAAATAGTGGGTGGATTACATGAGGACTATGTTGTTCAAACATTCGCTGCACCAGCTGTAGCCTACACCAAATTGTGGCACACGTTAGTAATAGTATTTGAAAAAAACCTATTTATTTAAAATAGAGATATTAGTAACGATGTAAAAAAAATTAATTTCAGTTACCGAAATGCAGTTGAATCCTTTTGTTTTTTACACTTCAGAAAATGCATTTTACCACTCACCGAGTAACGAATTATGTTGGGAACTACTAGCGCACAATGTTTTCCTCCCCTGCAGTCAGTGATTTTCTACTGGAAATACGTAATGGACGTCTATAAAACGAAGCACGCTATATCTGCATAACGGCGTATAAAAAATACCTGAAAAAGAAAGGTGTTTGTAGTAAATCATTCGTTGCCAAGCGACTTCCCAGGTATCCGAACGAACTAAATTGAGTTCCACCTGATTTTTATTTTTAATCTCTTTCCGTGCATTGTCAACACTAACGATAGGGGCTGATTTTTACTCCCAGTCATACTTTCCATCACATTATTTCAAGTTCTAACACGTCATTCCCAGCTACTGGTGACAACGATTTGATAGTTAACATCTCTTCGCGTGAACTCAGCAATAATGGTTTACTGGCAGTCTGCACAGACCTTTTCGTCGCGTTATTTGCAATTCAAACGTGCGTATATCTCGCTATTGGTGAAAGAAACCAATATTTAACGACTGTGCGCTGCTAGAAAACAATGGTGATAGGTGCCTGGTTCGAATCCCGTTACAGCAAAAATTTTACGTCTTGTCATTTAAAGTTCAAACATTTCGCTACTTGTGAAAAAATTCATTAACCAACATTTCATTGTGCTTAGATAACAATTGTAATCCCCGCCCAACAGAAAGCTTTTACGTCGCCTCACTTGAAGTTTAAACGTGAGCACACTTCGTTACTTGTGAATGAAACCGTATCTGACACCTATTGTGGTTAGTTAACAGGGACTTTAGTTGCTGGATAGCAATCCCCACCCCGTAGAACAATTTTCGGCCTGTAATTTCAAGTTCAGACTTGCTGATACCGGCCATAAATTAGATATTTCACGTCTCTTTACGAATAGCCAGGAAAGACGATCGGTGCTGATATTGGCCAAAAATTAGAGATTTCACGTCTCTTTACGAATAGTCAGCAATGACGATCGGTGCTGTGTTCGAGTCTCGGTCAGGACCGAAAACTTTGCTTTGTTAGCATTTACTATAGGTGCTGGATTTGAACCCACATCCAGAATGAAACAGTCGTCGGGCCATTTAAAGATCAAACATGTACACAACTAGCGTCTCATGAACCCCTTAGATATTTAATGTAACGTCGTGCTAGATAACAAGGGTGATAGGTGACTTTTAAAGCCGGCCGGAGTGGCCGAGCGGCTCTAGGCGCTACAGTATGGAAGCGCGCGACTGCTACGGTCGCAGGTTCGAATCCTGCCTCGGGCATGGATGTGTGTGATGTCCTTAGGTTAGTTAGGTTTAAGTAGTTCTTAGTTCTAGGGGATTGATGACCTCAGAAGTTACGTCCCATAGTGCTCATAACCATTTTTTGACTTTTAAACTGCACGTAGATCCACGTGCTATATTGCATCCAGTAAATTACTAATAATCCGCTGTTGATGTTGAGGTTTCCACAGATCGCTTGACGATGTTATTCGCGGTTTTTTTTTCTAACTTGTTGGTTTTGGTATTTCAGTTTCAATTTGAAGCCCTCAGGAGATCCTCATAACTTGAAAACTGCACTCCTTTCAGCTTAATTTTTACATGTGGGAACAGTGCAAAGTCACAAGGAGCAAGGTCTGGACTGTAACGAGGGTGCTCAAGAAGTATCAGTCCTGTACCCCAGCGGTGAGCTGGAGCGTCGTCGTCATGGAGGAACCAAGTGTCCACTCTTGACGTCGGTCGCAGGTTCTTCAAAGACTGGATGACTTTGGGCAGGCACTGCCCAGTGTACCACTTACCTGTGACTGTCTTCCGTGTGTGCAAAACAACACGCTCCACAGTTCCATTTGAAGAAACAGCTACTGTTTTCTTCTTTACTGATCGGAATTTTCTGACAGCTACGGGTGTGTCGTCATCTTCGAAGACCCAAGCTTTGTTTTGAGTCTCAGTCGGTACGTCTTAATAGTACAGCCATATCTCGAGACCTGTCACGATGTTATTGACATACTGAGATTGTCCCTTAGAAACTTCTTTAACATCTCCCAGCACCAAGTCACACGTCATGTCATCTGCTCTTCCATCAGCCTATGTGGCGCCCAGAGGCAACAATGTTTCTTTACTTGCAAATCACCATGCAGAATCGAACGAATTGCTGGTGCATTTAGCCCTAAGGTATCCTCCATTTGCTTATAGGTCGCTCACCTGCCTTCGTCGAGAATTTTCCTTACAGCATCAATGTTTTCCTCCGTCCCGTCCTCTCAGCGTCCACCAGAGTGTAATTTCCTCTTTGGGGTTCTCTGTGCCACCTGAATATAGTTGTGTGATGTGGGCACATATCACCGAGTGCAGGAGTCAGTTCTTCAAAGCACTGATTACATTTAAACCAGGCGCGAAGCTGTACCACAAAACTGCCCAAATCTCATTTCGTGACCACGACGCCATAGCAAACACTTCAAACTAACACTGCTGCGCCCGCAGACGTGGCACAGCGCCTATAATGCAAGTATTCTCAGAACACAGCAACAATCAGCCTCATGCGACTTATTTGCATCCTACTGCAAAACTTTCCTAAAACCCTTTGTATATGAGAAGTAATCCGTTTAGAAATTTATGTTCCCAGATTAATTTGCTACACGTCAACCGAAGTGAAGAACCACGTTCTTCTACATTTCTCTCACCCCTTGGAAAAAGGTGGTTTAATTAATTTTAAGATGTGGGACTCGTAGCATTATATTATCCAAGACAGATAATTTTCTATCATATCACAGAGAATTCCTGTTATCGCACAGGTAGGAGATAAATACATAAGACACTTCATTAACCAGTTCATGAGAACTACTTATCAAGCGAACGATAGCTAACTGGTGGATGGACCCTTTTACAGAACAACTATGTATCGAACTACCATAGAACTTTTGAATTCCAGATATCTTTTCAAAATCTCCTATTGCAAAAGAATTAAGTTTTTATTACTGATTATTGAATGATTATGCGGTACTGTTATGGATATTAGTTTTATCATATACTAATGACAGTGGTAACATTTTTGAAGTATCGTTTATTGCAATAAATTCCAGTTTACAAGCGTTAAGTACTGTCTCATCTCTAATGGTATGTTTCCTTATGTTTGCAGTATTGTAGTGTTACATTTGAACTGACTGACTTACAGAGCAGAATTCGCTAGTGGTCCCTTAAAGGCAACCATTTTGCAGAGGCAAACGACTATTCCGAAAAGAGGGCCTGCAAGAGTGTAGTGGCATGAGTTTTCTGCAAATCAGGCGGAACGCAATGCAGGTCTTTCGGATATTTCCGAGTACGATAATACCGTTGCGGCAATGTTTGCAGAATATTTTAACTGCTTCCTTATGAGTGGTCCAGTATTTGATGAACTACCGTACAGCACAACAGTGAAGTCTCACTGACGGGACCGGATATTTCTGCAGCATAAAAAATTTTGTAATTTAATTACAACAGAACAACCTGTACTAAAGGAACTATCAGTTCCCTGTCATATACTAAACAACACTTGTATGCTTTCGCTTTATATTAAGACCTTTTTTTAAAGATTGTTGCAAGCGCCTGTTGAGTTAAAGAGTGCTCCTGTCCATAATAACGGATTTAAGGTACTTCATGCAGTCGTGGTTTTAGTTTATGACGGTGAACTAATAGCTCCATCAGGACAGGTTACTCTGCAACTATGCCATTCGGAACCTTACACGACTTATTGTAGTGCAATCAGATTACAAATGCTTCGTAAACGTAGGATTACAGCATAATTGTAAATTGTTGCTTAACATATCTGAATATGGGCGACATGAAAAATAGCATTCAACAGACAGAAATAAAACCTTTTTTGTTTGATTCCTTGAACAGTTTTATTTATCGCTTTGCAATGTGCTTCAACGAATTCCTTTACCTTCTAAACAATGAACATCATCATGGAATTGTAATCAGACATAAAACTCCAATATAACTTTTCGACACATTCGTCCATACTTCTGCGTATCTTTTTCCCCTATTAACAGATTGCTAAACATCAATGCCGCAATCAACACGAAACCTGCGAGTGAACTTCTAACGGACAAGAAGAAGATTGCCGGTCCACCAAAGCCAGAGATGACTCAGCGCCTTACGTAGCGAAAGACGCAGGCGGTTTGCAATGACGTTCCGTTTTGACAAACACCTCGTGATCATTCAGCGGAATTTGAAACGTAGTTAAATTACTCAGTTAACTACAGTGCGCTGCTGTAGTCGTGCCTTTAGAGGTCTTGTGAATTTGAAATTAGTTTGACAGATAGTTTAGAAATGTACATCTCATAGAAATCGGAGTTACTAGGTACTGTGCACGCAGCTGGCCGATTTGAAGTAACTACCTCGACATTTGCCTGGTACAACATAGGGACTGGTATAGGGCAAATTAAAGTAAAAATTCAGTATTTTTGTTGCTTTATTGAGTGAATTTGTGCTTTTAGAATAACATCTCGATGTTTAATTTTCTAAATTTGCGTTAGAAATATGTAAAAAAATGTTATTTCGGCAACTTTAGTCTGCCACAAACCCCTTTTCCCCTACTGTCGTCCACGCATTCCACACACTGAACATTTTTGTTGAACTAATTTTCTTGCCACTTAATCGAAAAGGAAAGCAGACGTTTTTTACGGCTGTGACAAAGAAAGTGGCTGCTCAGTTCTCATTCATCTGTTTACAGATGTATTTTATCATGAATAGAATGTGAGATACAAACTGATTTCCATTTTAGTTAGCAGCTATTTGCTTGTTCTGCCCAAAATAGATTGTAAGAATTTCTAACATTCAAAAAGTCGAGAAAATGTTGAATTTTGTGTATAAAGAGCAGGCAAAGTTCACATAAGAATATTACCAACGTTGCTCCTACATGTGAAGAGAAAAATATGAGAAGAAATTGACGACGTAGACAAAGCCAAAGATGAATTTAGTAGTGGATTTAGGTTTATTAATTTTGAAATTCTTGTCCATATGGTGAATGCATTTCTGTATCTCTGTGTTCGGAAGCCGGGTCGATGGGCTAAGATCATGGCTGCCACTGACCTTCGACCCTCACGAATCGGCAAAATAATGCTAACACATATGAAAAACCGATGTTGTTGTTGTTGTTGTTGTGGCCTTGAGTCCGAAGACTGGTTTGATGCAGCTCTCCAAACTAATGTATCTTGTGCAAGCCTCTTCATCTCTGCACAACTACAGCCATTCCCTTAAGTCTGGTTACTGTGGTCAAGCTTTTGGCCTTTCTCTACAATTTTTACAGTCCACGCTTTCTCCGTTACCAACTTAACGATTCCCTAATGGCTCAAGATGTGTGCTATTAACCAACCCCGTTCTTTAGTTACGTTGTGCAATGAATTTTTTTCCCCATTTCGATTCAATACTTCTTGATTAGTTATTCGAAGTACTCGTCTATTCTTCAACATTCTCCAATAGCACTACATTCAAAAGCTTCTGTTCTCTTCTTGTTTGCACTGTCCATTGTCACGTACAACGCTACACTCCAGATACCTTCAGCAAAGCCTTCCTATTCTGAGATTTAAATTCGATGTTAATAAATTTCTGTTTTTCAGAAACGCTTTTCTTGCTACTGTCAATCTCGATTTTATATCCTCTCTACTTCAGCCATCGTCAGTTATTTCGCTTCGCAAAAAATGGTTCAAATGGCTCTGAGCACTATGGGACTTAACTTCTGAGGTCATCAGTCCCCTAGAACTTAGAACTGCTTAAACCTAACTAACCTAAGGACATCACACACATCCATGCCCGAGGCAGGATTCGAACCTGCGACCGTAGCGGTCGCGCGGTTCCAGACTGAAGCGCCTAGAACCGCTCGGCCACTCCGGCCGGCTCGCTTCGCAAATAGCGGAACTCATTTACGACTTTTAGGATCTCACTCCATCATCCATCGACTGATTTAATTCGACTAAATTTCATCTCTCTTGTTTTACTTATGCTCACATTCATCTCGTAAACTCTTTCCAAGAGACTGACCATTCCGTTCAGCTGCTCTTCCAAGTCTTTGCCATCTCTGACAGAATAAAAATATCGTCAACAAAACTCGAAGTTCAAATTCCTTCTCCCTGAACCTTCATTCCTTCTCCAAATTTCTCCTAGTTTTCCTTTAATTACTGTCAATATACACAATGAATAACAGCAGGGACACACTACTGCCCCATCTCTCTCATGCTCTTCAACTCCTATAATAATTTGCAGTCCTGTTCCTGTATAAATTGCAAGCTTCATACTTCAGAGTATACTCTAGTCAAAAGCTTTCTCTAAATGTACATACGCAGTATATGTACATTTGCCTCTCTTCAAACAGTCTTCTAATGTATGTTGCAGGGTCAGAATACCCCTGTATGTACCTAAATTTCTCCAGAATCAAAAACGATTGTGATCCATTTTGGCTGTTACCAAATTCTCGTGTAATTGTATCAAAGTTTTGCAATCATTATGCCTTAAATTGATGGTTTGCAATATTTGCACCTGTTACTACCTACCTACTTTGAAGTTGGAATTATTATATTCTACAAATAATGGACAATCCAGGATGGAATGTAACAATATAATGAAAAGGATAGTTGCTACTCACCATAAAGCAGAGATGTTGAGTTGCAGAAACGCACAACAAAAAGACTGTCGGAAAGTTAGCTTTGGCCAACAAGGCCTTTGTCAAAAATAGACAACATACACACACGCACACTATCACGCAAACGCAATCCACACACATACATGACCACAGTCTGTGCCAGTTGGAGCCAACTGCGAGCCGCAGGTCATTATAGAAGAGGCAACAGGGTGGGGTAAGGAGGAGGCTGTGACAGTGAGGGGGAGGGACAGTAGGGTAGGGGTGGGGGGACGGTAAAGTGCTGTTGGGAGCGTGCAGAGACGAGATGGAGAGTGGGGCAGCTAGGTGCAGTCGGAAGGCTAGACAGAGTGCGAGGGGGATTTACCCGAAATTACTTCTCCTTTGAAGGCATTACCTAAAAACAAATCCAGGGTACGGCTATGAGCAATTGCATGGCGCCATTCTATGCCAACCTATTCATGAGCCATCTAGAGGAATCCTTCCTGAACACCTAGAATCCCAAACCCCTCACCTGGTTCAGATTCAATGATATCTTCGAGATCTTGCTCGAGAGTGAGGACACCGTTTCCACATTCCTTCAGAACCTCAAAATATTCTCCCCCATTCGCTTCACACCGTCCTACTCAACCCATCAAGCCACCTTCCTCGATGTTGACCTCCACCTCAAAGATAGTTATATGAATACCTTCGTCTATATAAAACCTACCACCTGTCAGCAATACCTCCATTACGACAGCTGCCACCCATTCCATACTAAGAGATCCATTCAATATGGCCAGCCACCCATGGCCATCACATCTGTAGTGACAATAGGTCTCTTCCGAAATATACTGAGGGTCTCACTGAGGCCTTTACAGATCGTAGTTAACCTCCCAACCTTGTACAGAAACAGATCTCCTGTACCTTATCTTTCCAGTCACCCGACACCTGCCAAAGCCCCATCGCCTGGCAATGGAGGAGCATTCCACTCGTGACTCAATACAACCCGGAACTGGAAAAACTGAATTACATTCTCCACCTCTCGTCGTCCCCTGAAATGAGAAGTGCCCTACCCACTATCCTTCCCATTCCTCCAACGGTGGTATTCCGCCACCCACCAAATCTACACAGTATCCTCATCCACCCATACACAACCCTGCTCCCAACCCCTTGCCTCATGGCTCACATCCCACTAATAGATCTAGATGTAAGACTTGTCGCAAACATCCTCCCACCACCATCTACTCCATTCCTGTCACAAACATTACCTATCCCACCAAAGGCAAGGCTACCTGTGAAACCAGTCATGTAATCTAAAACTGCAACCACTGTGGTGCATTTTACGTGGGCATGACAACCAAAAATCTGTCTGTTCACATGAATGGCCACCCTGTTGCTGAGCATGCCACCCAACACGATGCACTTTATTTCAATGACTGCTTCACAGCCTGTACCATCTGGATCCTTCCTAACAACACCGCCTTTTCTGAATTGCACAGGTGAAAACTCTCCCTGCAATATATTCTACATTCCCATAACAATCCTGGCTTCAACCTTCGTTAGTCATTGTCCTTACCCCTTCCTTTTTCGCATTCCAGCACTATACAGCCCTCTATTCCACTTACATATCCAGCCTTTTACCTCTCTCCTTTTTCGCTAAGTCCCTCCTCTCTCTTCCGCCCTCCATCTAGCCTCCCGACTGCACATAGCTGCCCCACTCTCCTCCTTGCCCCTGCACACTCTCACGCTCATTGTTGGAGCAGCATCTTAATGTCCCACATTACTTCCACCAATATCATTAATCCTATACCTTCATATTGATCACTCTCCCTGCGTTAACCTCGCGTATTTTCGCGTGTTATTTCCCGCACATTTCCTGTGCCACACGGGCTTGTATCTCATCCTACCAACCCCTCCCACACCCCCCACTCCCTCTCCTCTCTATTCCACTACGCCCTACCAATTTCACCTAATCTAGTCACTTCTGCCGTCCTCCTTTTGACACTTATCCACCCACAGACGTGCAACCCCCATTATAAATATTTTTATTTCTCATTTGATCTCATTATGACTTCACGCCAATTTCAATTGGTTTTCGTCTTTCACTATCGGTCCACTCCCTCGGATTTCAACTTGTTCCCCCTTATTTCATCCATTTCTTTTCGTAATTTTTCCCACGTGTTCAAGTGGGTTTTTGCGATTCTTTTGGACGTAATTCTGCGTTATTTATGTGTTTTTCCACCACCATGTATCCTTGCTCCTTCCATCTGCATCAATACGGAACAGTTTCCTTGTCTCTAGCCAGGACCCAATCCAATTGTTCCTGCATTGTTGCTTGCCTCCCCCCCCCCCTCCAAATGGCTTTACTATCAAATTACTCATCTCCAAGTGTCACCCTTCCTTCCACAAAGACCTCCATCTGTTCAGATTCCGCTAATCCTTAGCCCTCACCGACATAGTCCCAAAAACCATATCAGTCAGGCCCAAATCTCCACGCAATACCTTCTCTCCATCTGTAAAATTCTCCTCCTATGCAGTCTCAAATTCCTGGATCCCATAACACACATTAGAACTCTTGCCCTCCAGGAACTAGAGCAACAAGCACAATGCCCCCTCAAAAAACTCTCTCACTTCCTAGTTCTGCCTTGGACTACCACTGTCTACCACCACTACAACAACTCCCAAACCTCCCCCAAGTCCCTTCATAGCTGACAAACC
This sequence comes from Schistocerca americana, assembly GCF_021461395.2. NCBI lineage: Eukaryota > Metazoa > Arthropoda > Insecta > Orthoptera > Acrididae > Schistocerca > Schistocerca americana. Next base: position 317,211,343 of record NC_060121.1, on the reverse strand, counting down.
CTGTCTTACAGACCTACTACATTTACTCCACCCTCCGAAACTCACTCCCATCACCACACAGAATCCAGAACCTAAACAGGCCCAAATCCCTCAACATGCAAACTAATCTTACATCTGCATAAAGATCCACAGTCCACCAACTAAAAACGGATCCCGATCTTATAATCCTACCTGTTGACAAAGGCTCCACCAATGTTGTTTTGAACCACAAGGATTACTTGGCAGAAGGACTCCTCCAGTTGTCAGATTCATCCACCTGCAAACGCTCACATGGTAATCCCATTCCGGAAATCCAGCAGGATAGCCAGTCTCCTCTCTCCCCCGCCCTCTGTGTAGACCCCCATCTGCACCTAGCTGCCCCACTCTCCGCCTCGTCCCTGCAAGCTCCCAGCAGCACTTTACCCCCCAACCCTACCCCGCTATACCTCCCCCTCCCCACCCCCACCTTCCCTCCACCCGGTTTCCTCTCCCATAATGCCCCTCCGCTTGCAGTTGGCTCCAGCTGGCAGAGACTGTGGTCATGTGTGTGAGAGCTGCGTTTGCGTGAGTGTGTGCATGTGTCTACAATGCCTATTTTTGACAAAGGCTTTGTTGACCAGAAGCTATCGTTCTGAGTCTTTTTGTTGTGCCTTTCCGTGACTCAGCATCTCCACTTTATGGTGAGTAGCAACTCTTCTTTTCGTTATATTGTTGTAATTATTAGATTCTTCTTGAAGTGTGAGGGTATCTCGCATAGCTAATAATCTTGGACACCAGGTGGCACAATTTTGTCATGGCTGCCTTTCCCAACAATTCGGATGGAATGTCGTCTCCTCTGAATGCATTGTGTCAATGTAGATCTTTTGGTGCACTGTCAATTCTTTTCGCAGCATCATATGTCTCCTCCCATGTTCATCTGCTTCCCTTCCATTTCTATAATATCGCCTTCAAGTCCATTTCCACTTCATGTGTCTTCCATGTAATTCTTCCACTTTTCAGCTTTCCCTTCTATGCTTAGTACTGTTTTCCCATGTGAGCTCTTAAAATCTTTTTCCAAAGGTCTTTTTAATTTTCCTATTGTGTGCAAGGATGGATGACCAAGTTTCAGTTAATAAGGGTCAAGAATTGACGAAACCATGACAACAGCAGCTGCAACTTCAAACACAACCAGTGCCGGTTTAAGTCTAAAGTGACACAAGCCGCCGCTTGGGGACGCCAAGCTAAGAAGGACGCCAGTGGCACCACAGCTGTTAATATTTCTGTACAAGACTTGTCACAATTAGGAGCAGCCACTTGGGGCGAGAAGCGGACAGGGGCGGCAGGAGTCCCCAAGTGCAAGATTTGCATTCATTGCGTATCGCAATTAGTACTGAGAACTAACACAGTTGGAAGTGTACGAGGGAAAATGGAGGAACAGGGGGCCGCCAAACGGTAAGTGCTTTTGTGGAAAAATGTTCTCGATTCAGCCCTGGACCTCACAGCGAGCGCAGCAGCACACTCAGTTATAAGCAATCTCGGAATAAAATGCCGAGCAGGCTGAACACCGGCTGCTCATCACGCCAGCCCAACAACCGATGCCAACCCAACAACTGACGCCTGCGCAACAATCGACGCCAGTTCCGATATACAGGGTGTCCACAATGAGATTCCAACATTTGAACTCATAAAATCTGAGAGGAAACACAATTTATTGACGAACAAATACGGGGAAATCATACAGCAGCTCATCAAGTTTTCATACACAGGTGGACGGTTCAGTACACTTGAACATGGGCGCCACGGGTAGCGCCAAGAATATCAAGTCTATAATCGATTTCGTGCCATGTGTTGCGGAGCATCTGTTCTGTGACAGAGTTGATGACAATTCTTATGCGCTGTTTCACGTCTCGAACGTCCTTTACTGGTGTAGCGTGTACCCGGTCTTTCACATAACCCCACACGAAAAAATCGACGGGGGTTATGTCGAGCGAACGTGGCGGTCGAGGAATTGGACCTCCACGGCCAATCCATCGTTGCGGGAATATTTCATTTAAAAATTTTCGGACATCAAGGCTCCAATGGGGTGGTGCACCGTCCTATTGAAACATCACATTTGGCTGCAGGTCTGTTATCTGTGGCACGGCAAATTCAACATGTCCAGGTAGATGGCTCCATCTACAGTCGGCTCCTGAAAGAAAAACGGCCCAACAATGCGATTTATCAGCAAACCACGCCACAAATTAACTTTCGGATTGTCGCACATGTGTTCCCTAGGTGTATGTGGATTTTCGGACCCCCAGATGCGCACATTGTGGCGATTGGCAGCCCCTGACACGTGAAAGGTTGCCTCGTCAGTAAACATCACGCGTGATAAAAATGTCTCGTCCGCGGCAATGCGATCTAACATGACACATGCAAATTCTTCTCGCTTTGGTCGATCATCAGGCTTGATTTCTTGCACAACCCGCACTTTATATGTGTATAAACGTAATCGTGCACTTTGTGCACTGTTGAACGTTTCATACGAAGTTCTCGTGCTGCCTGTCGCCCTGACTTCTGTGGACTTTGTTCGAACGACCGCCGCACTTGTTCCACATGATGTTCGCTGATCCCAGGCTTACCACCACCATGCCATTTCGCAACACTCCCAGTAGCCAAAAACTGATCACACCACTTCTTTATAGTGTTGAACGACAGGGGCGCTTTGTTGTAAACTCGACGAAAGTTTCTCTGCACTTGGGTCGCCGATTTTGTGTCTGTATACCACCAGACCACTTGTGCACGCTCCTTCATATCCTCCATTTTGCTAAAAAAATTGATTGCAGCTCCACTACTGCCACTTGGCGTACCAAATTTGCACACTACAAACTTGTTGAGTTGCTCTGTGTGCCACTTCACGATTCAAAGGTCCACCATCTGAAATGAGAAAGATATAGGATATTAAAATGTTGGAGTCTCATTGTGGACACCCTTTACTGTATCCGCCACACGCAGATGGCAGTAGCATCACACAACTCGGCTGTCGACAATCACCCGACGTTGAGATGACTCCGCCGAGCCGAAACTCGTCGTGTGGCCTACTCACCCCCCCCCCCCCCCGCCCCCTTCCCCACCTCCCCCGCCTTCAACCTGTTCAGCGATCAGAGCAGAGACACTTTCAACCTTGTGGCCTACAGGTCAGTTATTGCGCTCCAATAGATGGCGAACAATATTGAACATATGACCTCATTGCCTCTGCTCGTGTAGTAGCCTCATTACGCCATCTCGCGGTTGTCGGAGAAGCCTGCAGCAGCGATCGATTTCGTTGTCCGAAAACAGGTTTATTACCATGCAAAGCGAAGTGATGACCGTTATGCTTACGGTCGAGAAGAAGTTGTCTGGTCAGAAGGAGAACGAGAAATTATGGGGTAAGGTTGGCAGATGAAATGAAAGTAAGAAAATAGAAATAGGATACGTATCACTAACAAGAGATAGATTCAAGATAGCTTTGAGAAATATAACAATATCGTTGCTTCCTGTGCTGTGTAGAAACATGTTTTAAGAAAAACGAATCAGTCGCTATGATGCTGTCTAAAAAATTTTAAAAATAGACGTATGTTTTGTGAAATGATTTCTCTAAATTTAAGAAAAAAATAGATGAGAGAAACACTTGACGTGCCGATGAATGATGCTCGAAAACATGTACAGCAAAGAGCTGTCGATTGAAAATTTAAAATTTAATGTTTAACTTGAATTTTAAAGAGAAATAACCTGTAGTACTGTTTAAAATGCCAAGTTAAACATTGAACTTTAAATTTTCAATCGGCAGCTCGTTTGCTGTACATGATTTCGAGCATCATTCAATGGCGCATCATCTGTTTCTCTCATCTAGTTTATTTGTTACTTTTGGATAAATAATTTCGTAAAACACTTTGTCGTTTCTTTTCAGTTTTCATTTTCAAGTTTTGTTCAGAAAGCATGAAACATAATATATATCTAAATATCGATTGGTATACCATTATTATTGTGAAACTTGATCACTTGCTTGTCAGTTTGATATTCCCATTTGTTCATTTCCAACCCTTCGTTTGGCTATGAAAATTCAGAAAAAAATTATCCTTCAAATCACTCAGTAAGGTATTTCTTAATTGTCCTGATCACTTTCAACGAATTAATCCTCTTTTCTCTCTCTCTCTCTCTCTCTTTTCTGGGGGGGGGGGGGGGGAGGGGAACTTAACCACACGTTGGTCGGTTTGATATATAGTTTCTCTATTTCCCATGCTAAGTTTGGTTATAAAGTTTCGGACAACAATCCATTGTTGGGTAATTTCTAGAGAATCTTGTTTTCACTCCGCTCAAACATTTGAACAAGACAAATAATAGCTAAGATAAGATGGAGATTTTTTGTAGTGGGGCTATCTTGGCGAGTATTCGGTGCTTACTGACAAGGGACTGTGAAATTTTGGGCTTAGACGAGTGTGAGTTGGGAATATGAAACACTGAAATGAAATGACATTATTGACCAGGAGACTCCATCTGAAGCTCTTGTACTAACTTGTAAGTAGTGAGCCATGAAGCATAAGGGGACCGTTCTTAGAATTGAGATTTGTAAAAAGTATATGACAGAATATGGAATGACACTGAGTGAAAGAGTTTTGTCAGTGACAGGAAAAGAGCCTATGTATACTTTTCGTATAGAAGAAGCGAGTGTAGGGGCTAGTGAATGTTGAATCGCCAAGTGAAGCTCATATTCATGTTATTTTGTGGTAGCATATATAAAGTGCAAAAAGACTGTGACTGATGCAGTTGTTTCGCTGAACATTGGTCATGTACAGTGTACTGGTATTAAATAAGAATTTCTTAAAGTAACTGACAGTTACAGGAAAAATCCTGTTTCAATCTCCCGCGGCCGTCTTGGGTTTGCCAAGTGGATCCCATCAGTCCGAGCCCATCTCCATTACGCAACGAAATCCATGTCCACAACTTCCACTATATATGTAACATAAATCTTACAGAATAGGTATGGTCTTGCGGAAGGTGGTCGTAGTGTAGTGATAGAAGCAGTCGAATCTGATGAAAAGAGTTCGAGGTTCGAATTCCATGGAGCATGTTTTCCATTATTAATATTAAGTTTCAAAGTCAAAATTGTTGTTTCGTAGCTTCTGGTATTCTCACCATACTAGACTGGATTAACCTAATGGAACGCACCTAAAATTCAGAGAAAAGCTATGCGATGCGACATAAGTTTGGTTAATCTACGAAAGGTTGACACGATAATGGAGAGTAGGCGCTAGTGGAAGACATTACTCGGAAACACCTTTCGTGGTATGTAAAGGATTTAGTCTTGAGTTTCGAGACTTATCAAGAAAGTACGCAATTCCTACAAAACATTGTTAATCTAGACCGTGACGGTAAAATGTGTTACATTTGTGATTTCAGTAGTGGAGTGTCGTCAGTCCCTTTTTCTCCTGCAGCGTCCGCGGATCCAACAAAAAGGAAATATGATACTACACCATTATGTTCATTCCATCACACACTGCACAGCAGTTTAAGAGGACTTAATGCTTATGTACCTTTCAAACGGTGCTCGACAGATGCAACCTAGTCCATTTGTATAAAAATTACCGCTAAGACTGTACATATTACTGAATTCTTTCTGGCAGCCAATATGAGACTAATCCGCGTTGTGAAACGCCCATGCACAAATAGATCAGAAAAGTTACCAACAGGGTTAACAGTCGTTCTTAGTGAGAAGTTTTTGCGGCTGCGCCATTGGTTTTAAAGTGAAAAATATACGATCTCCCAGTTGTCATCAGAAATTTCAGTGAATTGGAGAAATGTAACTGTGTCAATGGCAGTTGATGGAAGAATCAAGTAGTTAATGTCCCTCTCGTGGCGAACAACTCATTCATTAACAATTCATTCTATCCGAAGTCTCAAGAACAAAAGAGTAAATAAGTGCGGCAACAGTTTGACTGATCCAAAGGGTCATCAGAGGATAAGCGTATCGTCCTTGTCTCTAGATCTGCGTCCGTAAAAGCTTCCTGAACCTTGTGCCGGATTTGTGACGGAAATACCGCAATGATACGCAGTGTTCTCGAAGCAAGACGAGTGGAGGTGGCACCACTGCTGACAAATGAAAAAGCGGTGCGAAACGAACGGGCGTACGAATGACCCTAGGCCGGAGTCCGAGGCAGCTCACAGACCTTAACGGCAGCTGAATGCCGTTTAAAACGACCGTAACAGGCGCTCTGCGCGGATACAATGCGCAAAAGCCCGCTGTCTGTTGACGCGTTCAGTATTCGTTCCAGTGAGCATCCTACGCACACAGCAAGAGTCCCTAGAGAAATATATAACTAAGATGGTATCTGTTCTTTCGGCCATGTCCGAAAGAACAGATACCATCGGTGACCAAGCAGCTCGTTAGAATGAAATTACAATGAAATGAAAACCCTTAGCTGCTTACAGGTGTTGACATATGTCAACGGGGACAGATGAAAAAGTGTGCCCCGACCGGGACTCGAACCCGGGATCTCCTGCTTACATTGCAGACGCTCTATCCATCTGAGCCACCGAGGACACAGAGGATAGTGCGACTGCAGGGACTTATCTCTGGCACGCATCCCGCGAAACCCACATTCTCAACGTATTGTCCCGCACTACATTAGTGGTGCCCCCGCCCATTATACTCATTACTCGCGGCGCGTTGCCGATTCCCGTAAGAGTTCGGGCAATGAAACTTATATCAGCGCACACTCCGCTGCAGAGTGAAAATCTCATTCTGGAAACATCCCCCAGGCTGTGGCTAGCCATGTCTCCGCTATATCCTTTCTTTCAGGAGTGCTAGTTCTGCAAGGTTCGCAGGAGAGCTTCTGTAAAGTTTGGAAGGTAGGAGACGAGAAACTGGGAGAAGTAAAGCTGTGAGTACCGGGCGTGAGTCGTGCTTCGGTAGCTCAGATGGTAGAGCACTTGCCCGCGAAAGGCAAAGGTCCCGAGTTCGAGTCTCGGTCGGGCACACAGTTTTAATCTGCCAGGAAGTTTCATATCAGCGCACACTCCGCTGCAGAGTGAAAATCTCATTCTGGAAACAGTTCGGGCAATGTTTGTGCATCTGCACAGAAGAAGAAGATGGTCAACTGGCCAGTGATCCTTAGCTATATATATACTAAGATGGTATCTGTTCTTTCGGACATGTCCGAAAGAACAGATACCATCGGAAACAGTGCCCGAACTCCTACGAGAACCAGCAACGCGTCGCGAGTAATGAGTATAATGGGCGGAGGCACTACGAATGTAGTGCGGGACAATACGTTGAAAATGTAGGCTTCGCGGGATGTGTGCCAGAGATAAGTCCCTGCAGTCACACTATCCTCTGTGTCCTCAGATGGATAGAGCGTCTGCCATGTAAGCGGGAGATCCCGGGTTCGGGTCACGGTCGGGGCACACATTTTCATCTGTCCCCGTTGACGTATGTCAATCCCTGTAAGTAGCTAAGGGTTTTCATTTCATTGTAATTTCACCCTACAGAAATCTCTTGGTCTTGCGTGACCAGGCCAAATATCTCACGAAATAAGCGTCAAACGAAAAAACTACAAAAAACGAAAGTTGTCTAGCTTGAAGGGGAAAACCAGATGGCGCTATGGTTGGCCGCTAGATGGTGCTGCCATACGTCAAAAGGATATTAACTGCGTTTTTTTTAAATAGGAGCCCCTATTTTTTATTACATATTCGTGTAGTACATAAAGAAATATGAATGTTTTAGTTGAACCACTTTTTTCGCTTTGTGATAGATGGCGCTGTAATAATCACAAACGTATGGGTCACAATTTTAGACGAACAGTTGGTAACAGGAAGGTTTTTTAAATTAAAATACAGAACGTAGGTACGTTTGAACATTTTATTTCGGTTGTTCCAATGTGATACATGTACCTTTGTAAACTTATAATTTCTGAGAACGCATGCTGTTACAGCGTGCTTACCTGTAAATACCACATTAATGCAATAAATCCTCAAAATTATGTCCATCAACCTCAATGCATTTGGCAACAAGTATAACGACATTCCTCTTAACGAGTATTTCGCTTCCGTAATGTTCGCACATGCATTGACAATGCGCTGACGCATGTTGTCAGGCATTGTCGGTGGATCACGATAGCAATTATCCTTCTACTTTCCCCACAGAAAGAAATCCGGGGACGTCAGAACCGGTGAACGTGCGGGCCATGGTATGGTGCTTCGGCGACCAATCCACCTGTCATGAAATATGCTATTCAATACCGCTTCAACCGCACGCGAACTATGTGCCGGACATCCATCATGTTGGAAGTACACCGCCATTCTGTCATGCAGTGAAACATCTTGTAGTAACATCGGTAGAACATTACGTAGGAAATTAGCAAACATTGCACCATTTAGATTGCCATCGATAAAATGGGGGCCAATTATCCTTTCTCCCATAACGCCGCAGCGTACATTAACCTGCCAAGGTCGCTGATGTTCGACTTGTCGCAGCCATCGTGGATTTTCCGTTGCCCAATAGTGCATATTATGCCGGTATACGTTACCGCTGTTGGTGAATGACGCTTCGTCGCTAAATACAACGCATGCAAAAAATCTGTCATCGTCCCGTAATTTCTCTTGTGCCCAGTGGCAGAACTGTACACGACGTTCAAAGTCGTCGCCATGCAATTCCTGGTGCATAGAAATATCGTACGGGTGCAATCGATGTTGATGTAGCATTCTCAACACCGACGTTTTTGAGATTCCCGATTCTCGCGTAATTTGTCTGCAGCTAAACACCTACTTGGGCATCATCATTTGTTGCACGTCGTGGTTGACGTTTCACATGTGGCTGAACACTTCCTGTTTCCTTAAATAACGTAACTATCCGGCGAACGGCCCGGACGCTTGGATGATGTCGTCCAGGATGCCGAGCAGCATACATAGCACACGCTCGTTGGGCATTTTGATCACAATAGCCATACATCAACACGATATCGACCTTTTCCGCAATTGGTAAACGGTCCATTTTCACACGGGTAATGTATCACAAAGCAAATACCGTCCGCACTGGCGGAATGTTAGGTGAGACCACGTACTTATACGTTTGTGACTATTGCAGCGCCATCTATCACAAAGCGAAAATAGTGGTCCAACTAAAACATTCATATTTCTTTAAGTACTACACGAATATGTAATAAAAAACAGGGGTTCCTATTTCTAAAAAACGCAGTCGACATCCGTTTGACCTATGGCAGCGCCATCCGGTTCCCCCTTCAAGCTAGACAAGTTTCCTTATTTGTAGTTTTTTCGTTTGATGCTTATTTCGTGAGGTATTTGGCCCGGTCACTATCAGTGGACCACCCTGTATTGTGCCCATTCAATAATGTCTGTCCCGAACAGTCACCTCAAATGAATATATTTTTTCACATATTATACAAATACACGCTGCACTCTGCAAATAATCAAATCGCGAAAGTAGAAAGCAGGCTTCATCAGCGAATTTTACTGATGAAATCATCTTAGGTTATTAATCTAAAAGCAACATTGTCTTGAATCGCTGTTTCGACAAGTTTTCCTGGCATGGTTGTTAGTAGGAAATGTTTTTCGAAGACAACGCTGTTACTCAGTTGCTAACCCGAGTAAATTTCGTCACCGTAAGTATCAACTGTGTTGGACAACAATTTCAGGATCTGGTATGTAGCATTACAGCATATCATACCAAGATTACGTTCTGTATGTCACTATATGATGGAACTAAAGAAAAAAGATTAATGTCCCACCTAATATCATTAGAGATAAAACGCGAGCTTGGGTTGGGGGAGGATGGAGAAGAAAATTAACCAAATACTTTTCAAAGAAATAAATCTAGCATTTGTCTTAAGTGAGGGAAAGAAAATAGATAACTTAGAACTAGATTTTTTTTTATATATGTCCATCCTTTTGACTAGAGGTCTTGGGGACCATGGTCGCTCACTATTGAAAGAAAATGAGACGCCTACAGTCGTCCTCATGATCTTCTTTATTGCATAGCAACAAGTTTCGGCGCTTCAATGCGCCATCTTCAAGCCATAGTTGATGCTGAAGAGGTTATTACGATCCAAATATATGCTGCAATAGCCAACGTAACTGGATTATGCAGGCTATCTGTAACAGTGATGTCAGCAATCCAATCATCAACTGCCAACTTTAAATCCAGCTGGTTGAGCGGATGTTGGAACCACTGCCTTCCCGAATGTAAGTCCAATGCCTTATCAGTGCACCACCTCGTTTGGTACAGCCTGATAGAAAAAGGAGGGAAAGAACATTATGGTTTAAAGACCTGACAATGTTGAAGTTATTAGTGATGGAACACGAACTCCAGTTGGGGAAGTACTTTGGCCATGGTTCAAATGGCTCTGAGCACTATGCGACTCAACTGCTGAGGTCATCAGTCGCCTAGAACTTAGAACTAATTAAACCTAACTAACCTAAGGACAGCACACAACACCCAGCCATCACGAGGCAGAGAAAATCCCTGACCCCGCCGGGAATCGAACCCGGGAACCCGGGCGTGTACTTTGGCCATGCTTTTTCAGAGTAACCACCCTGGCATCATTTTGAGAAATCAAGAAAACCTAAATATGGATGGGTAAATGAGGATTTGAACTGCTGTTTCACTGAATATGAGTCCAGTGTCTCACCACTGTCTTCCTGGTGGATATTTGTCACTCTCCTGGTCAACACCAAAACTGAATTTGCTCTCATCACTGAATACAACTTTGCAACATCTTTACCTCCACACTACTTAATCTAACTTAAATTAACTTACGCTATGGACAACACACACACACACCCACACTCGAGGGAGGACTCGAACCTCAGACAGGGGTAGCCGGACGGACCATGACAAGGTGCCCCAGACCGTGCGACTACCTTGTGCAGTGAAGTGGGGAGGCAACATGTATGGGGAGAACTATCTTCATTGGTACATAGTGCTACAGTACTAGGAAAATTTTCAAAACAATAAAATACCTGAAATTGCAGAAGTATAGAAGGGACAGATACTGTGGTTTTGTTAGGTAACACACATGTATCTTATAGGATAAAAATGATATTATTGCAGTGTCAGGATAGGAGAGGGGACAGTCAAAAGTGTACCATAAACTGGTTGGAGGACAGGCAAAAGGCATGGAGTCCAACATCTTTATTAATTTCCATGCCGCTGAACGAACAGTGTTAATATGCAGTACATAAACTAAAAGTGTTTATAAAAATATTTACAAAAACAAAGCAGTAATGAAAAAGACAATGTTTAACAACCCTTATACTATAGAACAGCTAAGCACATGGAAAATTGAATGCATTTTATGAAACTGTAAAAAGCATACTAACATTACATATCATCAAGCACATAGTAACATTACAGACTTACTAGGTATAATTAAATAAAAGTTTACAGGAGGGCAAAAGAATGCATCTAGGAACTAGTCAGATAACGTGAGATGAAATTTAGCCAAACACCAAGGCAAAACATCTTGAAACATTTTACACAGCTACACCCAAAACATGTCAGCAAATATAACCTTTAACAACATTTCTGTTGATTCTAGTGACCTAATAAAACAGTTCCAAGACATGCTCACAGTTTACATAATGGTCATAACTTAAGACAAGATGCCACGTCTTTACTTTATATGTCAATGCCAAATCCGTGTGGTGTCATAGTTGGGAAACAGAGCAACAACAGAGCAAACTAGTAGACCTGATACAAGAACTAAGCTTACACAGGCTGAATAGACTTAGCCCTACATATACAAACTATGGAAGAACAGAAGCAGCAACAAACATAGACATGACTCTGGTCAATAACAGAGCATTTCTATGGGTCTCTGAATGGCAAGTACAAGATGGCGCACCACTAGTGACCATAATATGATCCTGTTTGATTTCAAAAAACCTGTGGGAACAGAACATTATGAAAGCTGTTCCAAACAGGTTTAGAATTACAAAAGGGTCAAAGAGGAACGAAATCAGATTACGACATCGAATGGCAGGTTCAAATATTGACATTGCAGCACAGAACTTAGAACAAGCCATACATCAAGCATAAAACAGGGCAATTCCAAAATGTGTCATAAGATATCATAAGAAGAACTGATATCTCTTATGCATAATCAAAGGGCTGACAATGATGATGATAGGGAAAATGGTGCAGTAACACACTGACAGTATCTACCAAGCATCTTACTACCAGTGTGTGATGCAGAAGAGGACAATAAACAACAGCAGCTACTTAAAAGGTTGATGAATATGTCAGTAGTAGAACCATTTGCATAGAAGGAAGCTCTAGATGCAATCAGTCTTTAAAGAGAGGCAAAATTCCTGGCTTAGATGGGATTGGTGCAGAGTAGCTGCAAGAAGCAGAGCCAGCTAGCGTCATATATAACAGCAGTTTTTAATTACTGTCTCATGCATGAAAGGGTACCTGACGGATGGATGACTTCTGATGTAGTAATATTCCAAACAAGAAGAGGACCGGGTCCCCACTTCAGAGAAATCATACCAGCCAATACGCTATTTGAATGCTCTGAGAAAAGTCCAAGAAAGGCTTCTTTGCACATGGCTGTTTACACACTGAGAATTGTCTGGACTGGATCATACAGAAAATGGCTTCTGGGAGAGAAAATCTATCAAGGATGAAATAAAAGAGACACTAGCACTTCTCATGAGTGTGATGTCTACACCAAATAACTGTCATTTCTGGGGACCCCTCTTTTTGCCAGGCTCAGTGACTTCAAGATACCTTTACATGAGCCTGCTAGATTACTGCCAGAACTGGGAGGTACAGCAGAACACCCAGGCAGCAGTATGAAGAAACATCACAAAGAGGTGTCCACAGGAATCCATCTGTAGGGCTACCTTTTGTGACATAGTAACATAACCCCTTCTTGAATTACTAGAAGAAAGTCACGAAGATACTGAAGTTGTGGCACATGGAGAAGACCTTTTGACTATTGTTTCAGGGGATTTCAGAGCAAAGATAGAAATTAAATGTAATGAAGCTTTAGTCTGGTGTACAGCTGGTCCATCCATAAGTTACAAGCAGCTGTAAATAATACAACTTACATAAAAGTAGATATTCTAGGGCACTGTTCTGGCATTATCACAAGTGCTGGAACGAAGAAGAAGAATACAAGACCAGAGAAGGTGGTGAAGCAGCGTCAGCCAATAGCCCGCTGACAAGGACTGCGGTACAACAGGAGCGACCTCTGCAAGCAGGGAATATAAGCGCCGCTCCTGCCAGCCTCGGGCGGACATTAGTGGACAGGATTCGCAGAGTATTGGCAGGGCCTAGCAGAGAGTGCTATGATATAAGATTGTAGTGATCCATATCCACTGCTTGTTTGAACATTGTGTATAACCAGGACTCAGATTTATGTTGCATGTCACCCATTGCTTGTGACACCTTTGTACAATAAAGTTAAGTATTGTCAATCAGCTTTATAGAAATAAAACTACTAATGTTATCTGCTGGAATTGTTATATAGCATTCCGAGAATGCAGCATCCCTTAGGCACCCTATATAAGATGAGTGGGCTAGACTCCACAACTGGTGCCAAGAATCATCTGAACCCAGTGTCTTACAGTCATGAACATTTCTGTTTTTTTGTGCTGGTGCCTTAATTCTCTCCTTGTCTTTACTTTGCAGGGGTGCTTAATTGCTTTACCAGTTTCTTGCCATTTTTGCTAATGTGTTTTCAGGTGGGCACTGCAGACATTTCCACAGCTAATGCAGTGTGGCTAGCGCACACCGCTGGTGCAGAGTGGGATGATCACAAGTAAGGGACTCAACCCAGCAAGTAGCTGGCTGCTCAAATATATGAGCTGTCAAAGCACCGGAATCATTCTGATCTAGTACTTGCACTACCTACTGAAATGATGGATTGGACTGTTTCAAAATTTGTTCTCCGAATTTGATATCAGGTACACTGTAAATGATCACATCATGCAACATTACATCTAAATACAAAGCACTGCAAGCACATTTGAATCTGCATTTTCTTGTCATACCCTGCAAATCTGTTACCCACTCAAGATAAGTTTGTTCTGACCATTTTTGCAATTAAAGAATTGACACCTTGCTGCTACCACATTCACTTGTTGGTCATAATAGTTAGTCAGCAAAGAGATAACATTGTCATACACAAGTTCACTGGTAGTGGTGTTAGGAAAGAGTTTTTGAATTAATCTGAACGTTGCACTTCCTATTATGGATAATGGATATGGAAGTTTCACAGTACCTGGTACATTGTGGGCTAGCATATGCACATCAAACTGGTGCAGCCACTTGAGCCATTCCTCATTTTGTTTACTAAACTGTCGAAAAGGTGATATAGCAGCTGTAGTAGGTGATGGTTGTTCTGTCGGGCGCGCAATGTTGGCCAGTGGCTGCTACACCGTGTTGAGCAGTGTAGATATTTGCTGCATCTGAAACTAAAAACTGCATGAGAAAACAACTTTCCCCCATCATGTAAGCAGTTCGCTACACAGGCGAATAGAAATAAGTCTTGCCTTATGTGTTATTCACGGCACAAATGCCAAGACTGTCCCTCCTGACAAGCTCAGTGTTACGCTTGTCGTAGGAAAGGACATGTGCAATCCGTAAATTTGCAACTGAACAAATATAAGAATTCAGCCCACTCACAAAACTCTTGTCACAAGGCCCATGTCATTAATGCAGTATATTCCAAGACTGCAACTAGCAAGTAAGCAGTTTCGTCAGTGAGACATCAGTCTAATAATATTTTTGCTCGTACACTTTTTTGTGAAAAACGTGTGAAATTTCAATTGGACATGGGTGCCTCTGCCACATTGCTAAATCATTGCACATGTGAACTGTTAGGCTCCCCACACCTGGCTAAAACTAGCACGCAACTGGCGGCTTATAATGGATAAGACATTCTCATTCTCGGAACATGTACTTTGTCTGCCATGTATCACTCACATACGCAAACAGTGACTTTTACAGTGTTACAACCATGCGAGTGTGAGAACATTTTTGGTCTTGATTCTTTTGATTTGTTTTGCCTTTAACATTCAGAACAATGTGTTGTCAGTGTCTGCATCCAATGTAAAAGGCAGTGTAGCAAGCTTGCTAAAAGAATTCCCGCAACACTTTTCTGAAGGTTTAGGCAAAGCTAACAATTTTGTTGCACATCTTACTCTGAAATACGATGCTCAGCCAAAATTTTGCCCAGCCAGAAATGATCCCATTCCTTTACAGGACAAAGTAGCTGCTGAGCTTAAATAATTGCAAGATAGCACCTATATTGCCACTGGTTTTGCTGCCCAAACCTTCAGGTCACATTTGCCTCTGTGTTGACTTTAAATCTACGGCCAACACACAAACAGTCATTGGTACTTATCCATTGCTGTGCCCTGAGGATCTTACGGACAAATTAGGCGCTGGACGCTACTTTTCAAAAATTGATTTGCGCAGTGTGTATCTTCAAATACCGCTCAATGAAGAATCTCAAAATGTGTGAGTAGCGAATACTCACTTGGGCTTGTTTAAATATTTGTGTGTGCCTTTTGGCAGTGCTTCCACACCCACCATTTTCAAAGGTATTTGTAACAGCTGACTGCAAAAGTGCCAAACTGTTCAAATTATTTGGATGATATTGTAGTAGCAGGTCGTATGCCTCAAGAACATATTGCAAATTTACGCACTTTGTTTTGTGTGTTATCTGATGCAGGACTCAAGTGTAGACTAGACAAGTGTGATTTTTTTAAACCTGAGTTGCAGTATCTTGGTCGTGTCATAAACAGTCAAGGTGTACATCCTCTTCAGTCATATTTGTTAGCCATATGAGATTTGGCAGTTCCTCACTATTTCACAGAATTGCTGTCAGTTTTAGGAAAAATTAACTACTATATTCGGTTCATGCCAAAGGCCGCACAAATTGCAGCTCCATTGCATCACGAGAATGTCCCCTTTGTTTGGACAGATGAGTGCCAAGTAGCTTTTCAAAAACTTAAAGATGCATTGCTCAGTGATCGATGCTTAGTTCACTTTGATCTTGACAAACCATCTGTATTGCAAGCTGATGCTTCCTCTTACGGAATGGGTGCAGTGCTTTCACACAGAATTTGTGATAAAGGCAGACCTATTGCTTTTGCTTCAAGAGTGTTATCCAAAGCTCAGTGTAACTATACACAAATTGAGAAAGAGGCTTTGGCTATTGTGTATGGTGTCACCAACATCCACGACTATTTGTTTGGCAGAAAATTCTACTTAGTAACAGATCATAAGCCTTTGCAGTCCTTGTTTCATCTGAGGAAACTGGGCTCTTTCAAATGAATCATCCAACATTTGCTTGGAGAGATTTAGGGAAATGATGGGAAATCAAAATTTAGATGGCCAGATGAAGATTTGAGCCACCGTCCTTCTGCACGAGGGTAAATTGTGCTAACCAGTGAGCCATCTTGCTTAGTAACATGTTGAACAATTCTTTGGAATGATCATCCAGTTTCCACAGCCCCACAATACCATACCGTATAAGTACAACTGAAATGTAGCATATATTCATTTGCTACAATTCTACTCCTTAAATAATTTTTTCCTGTTTCGTCAAATTCTTATCCACATCTTATTCAACACAACTTGTTAATGGCACAATTTACTGTCAATTGATGATGCTAGCCTAAGTAGTGCTTGTAGAAACATTTTATCCAAAGAAATATTCATAACATATGATACTTGTAAACCATATGCATGTCAAAATTCAACCCTACTACAGACTGACTGTTTTTCAATTGACATAGCTGCTTGCTTAGAAAGCATTCATTCTTCTCTTTCAAGCAAACATTTTACTTTTTATGAGTACTTAATATTTCAAAAGTTATTTGTATTAAAAACTTTCGTAATCCAGACCATTCCAATCCTAAACTGCAATGCCATCAAAATTCTAAAGTAATAGTTTTATAAGTACAATTACTCTTTTTCCAAAAATGTGTACTTTTATTAAAATAAAATTTTATTATTTTATGAAGTATCGAATTTACACGTTGTAACTTTCTAAAAAAATTCTTGGCAGACTTTCAAAATTCCAGTGTACATTATAATGTTCACTTCATAAAATATTATCTATCATTTTGACATTTTCTGATTATGCAGCTTATAGTCAACTAAGATAACTGCACTACCTATTTTATTTTCACATTTTTCGTTCTCTACTGATTGTGTTAATGTTTACAATGTAATATGAGTTGTATTCAATAAGTAATGCAACATATTTTCTATTGGCCGATTTGGGCTGAAAAACGCGAAATTTGTTGTTGAACATTTTTGAATATTCCCACTTCAGCCCCTATAGATTCACGAAGTTCTGATAGGTGGCGGCACTATAAATAGCCTTTAAAACGGTTTTTGTAGCGGAGGTGCGTTCCAAGCAGAGAGCTGCCATTAAGTTTCTTTTGGCAGAAAACCAGAGCATCACAGATATTCATAGACACTTGTAGAATGTCTAGGGAGACATGGCAGTGAACAAAAGCATGGTGAATCATTAGGCTGTCATTATTTCAACAAGGTCACAGCAAACTGTCCAATCTCCTGTGTGCTGGCTGGCTGCATACAGCTGTGACTCCTGCAATGTTAGAATGTGCAGACACACTCGTTCAAGATGATCAACGGATCACAATCAAACACTTCGCTGTACAACTGGACGTCTCTGTTGGTAGTGCTTAAACATCCAACCACGAGCTGGGGTACTCGAAGGTGTGAACCTGCTGGGATCCATCCTTCAACCTGGATCTCCACTTCGACTTCCACCTGCTTGGTCCAATGAAGGATGCACTCCACAGGAAACAGTATATGGGTGATTGGAAGGTTATTGATGCAGCAAGACAATGGCTCTGATGTCAACCGGTAGAGTTGTACCAGGCGGGTATACGGGCCCTCTCAGTAAGGAGGCATAAGACTGTCACATTGAACAGAGATTATGTTGAAAAGGAGGATTTTATAAACAAAAGAGTGCATAATAATAGGGTGTACTGCAATCCTAAATAAAACCAACTTACTTTCAGAAAAAAAAGTGTTGCATTACCTCTTGAACCCCCCCCCCCCCCCCCCCTCATAGCTTGTTATTTTACCATTTCGTCTTTTGATACCATCTTTGTTGCTAGTTACCACCCTGTTCTCAGAAACATACTTTGGGAGGGGAACATAAATGTGCAATCAAATTTACTTGAATTAGTTTTGGACCACCAGTTGTAATTTAGACACACATCACACGTGTTGCAAAACAGTTTCGGTTTAAAAAAAAAATATTAGTGAGTTCTTTGTAGCTTTGCTAAATGCAATATAAGTAAATGAATGTAGTTGGAGTTGATTATATCAAAAGAGCTAGGTGACACACAAAATACCTATGCACTTCAGCATTTTATTTATCAAAATATAAATGTTCGTTGTGACACCAGTTATCTCAGAAACTCTGGAAGGCAGCCAAACTCACAAAAAGCAGGCTCAAAGGGTCCCTCGCAAGTCACGAATAACTGGTAAAACTGTTAATTCTACAAGGTGGATCAACACACTTTCCAGTGGAAACTTTAAGGATCCTGTACAACCACACTCATAGAAAACATCCAAATGACGTGAACTGGACAAAAAAGTCCCAACACCTGTACTATGCAGCAACTTGCTGCCCAGAAATCAGGTCACACAAACTTCACAAGCTCACATCCTGCTGACAGAGCTCCTCACCCTTTTGTGTCTAGATACAAGATTACTCTCCAGACTGTCCAAGTTAATCAGGACCTCATCCTATACTATACTTATAGAACCACTCAAACCAAAATGCAAGTGTTCATATTGCAATCTCTGTGTTTTCCTGTAGCAATTACACACAAAGCAACAATAAGTTAAGTCTATCACTCATTAAGCAAACATCTGGGTTAATCAGTCTTTGCATCTAGTAAATTTGTGAAATCACTCATAATCCACGTAGCTTACTGATCTATGTTACGAAACTGATGTTAATACATTACAGTCAAACTGATCATCGAAACTGAATTTAGTGCCTAATTATGGAAAAATGGTTATGCCAGTTTGCCATCTGCAATTCATCTGTCCTTCTCAATGTTATATTCCGATTTGTTCTGATTGTGCCTGCTAGTAAGAAAATGGTACTCTCCAGGCAAAAATTAATCAATATTCATTTTTTACTTTCATTTTAAATAGAAAACTTAAAGAATTATGGAAATGGAAGAGGATGTAGATGAAGACCAAATGGGAGATACGATACTGCGTGAAGAGTTTGACAGAGCACTGAAAGACCTAAGTCGAAACAAGGCCCCGGGAGTAGACAACATTCCATTAGAACTACTGACAGCCTTTGGAGAGCCAGTTCTGACAAAACTCAACCATCTAGTGAGCAAGATGTATGAGACTGGGGAAATATCCTCAGACTTCAAAAAGAATATAATAATTCCAATCCCAAAGAAAGTAGTTGCTGACAGATGTGAAATTAGTTTAATAAGTCACAGATGCAAAATACTAACTCGAATTCTTGACAGACAAATGGAAAAACTGATAGAAGACGACCTCACCGAAGATCAATTTGGATTCCATAGAAATATTGGAACACATGAGGCAATACTGAGCCTATGACTTATCTTAGAAAATAGATTAAGGAAAGGCAAGCCTACATTTCTAGCATTTGTAGACTTAGAGAAAGCTTTTGACAATGTTGACTGAAACACTCTCTTTCAAATTCTGAAGGTGGCAAGGGTAAAATACAGGGAGCGAAAGGCTATTTACAATTTGTACAGAAACCAGATGGCAGTTATAAGAGTCGAGGGACATGAAAGGGAAGCAGTGGTTGGGAAAGGAGTGAGACAAGGGTGTAGCATCTCCCCGATGCTATTCAGTTGGTATATTGAGCAAGCAGTGAAGGAAACAAAAGAAAAATTTGGAGTAGGTATTAAAATCCATAAAAACTCTGAGGTTCACCAATGACATTGTAATTCTGTGAGAGACAGCAAAGGACTTAGAAGAGCAGTTGAATGGAATGGATAGTGTGTTGAAAGGAGGATATAAGATGAACATCAACAAAAGCAAAACGAGGATCATGGAATGTAGTCTAATTAAGTCGGGTGATGCTGAGGGAATTAGATTAGGAAACGAGACACTTAAAGTAGTAAAGGAGTTTTGCTATTTGGGGAGCAAAATAACTGATGATGGTCGAAGTAGAGAGGATATATGGCAAGGAAAGTGTTTCTGAAGAAAAGAAATTTGCTAACATCGAGTATAGATTTAAGTGTCAGGAAGTCATTTCTGAAAGTATTTGTATCGAGTGTAGCCTTGTATGGAGTGTAGCCATGTATGGAAGTGAAACATGGACGATAACTAGTTTGGACAAGAAGAGAATAGAAGCTTTTGAAATGTGGTGCTACAGAAGACTGCTGAAGATTAGATTGGTGGATCATATAACTAATGAGGAGGCATTGAATAGGATTGGGGAGAAGAGAAGTTTGTGGCACAACTTGACCAGAAGAAGGGATCAGTTGGTAGGACATGTTCTGAGGCATCAAGGGACCACCAATTTAGTATGGGAGGGCAGCGTGGAGGGCAAAAATCGTAGAGGCAGACTAAGAGATGAATACACTAAACAGACCCAGAAGGATGTACGTTGCAGTAGGCACTGGGAAACGAAGAAGCTTGCACAGGATAGAGTAGCATGGAGAGCTGCATCAAACCAGTCTCAGGACTGAAGACAACAACAACAAAGAATTTATATATACTTTGACACAGATATAGTAAGTGTCCATATTGCTTAGAGGAGATGAAAAATCATATTCATGGTCCACTGTGATGCATATCAAGACATTATCGATCTTCAAAATATGGACATGATGAAATACAGAAACCAGTCACGATTTACAATTAAAAGCATTTGTGAATGGACTGTGGCAGGATCAGAAGAGTATAAAAATAATTTGGGGTAAATACACTTACATTATAAAGGGTAGGACACAGTTTTTTTGTGTGTGTTTAATTTTATACACAGGAGAAAATACCTCTACCATCTGGCCAGATCACTAGCCAGGTCCAGAATGGCATTCTTACTGTAGTTAAATCACTGCCATCATGTTGCCAGTTCCCCAGTGTGAAAGTATGTGGCACTAAGCAGACACTATAATTTCATTTAGTCATCCATCTAGGGACCATAGTATCCATTCAGCAGATGTTCCTCTTTTTGTTTAAGTCATATGTCTCATATCAATCTCATATCTGTTGTCCCCTGTCAGCATCCACCTGATCATTTGGAACCAGTTATCTGTCTCTCACCCCAGAAAATCCTAGAGGTCTTCATATAGTCTAAAACATTTAATAGAAAAAATGCTTACTAAACAATCAGAGGTAGGGTATTTGTGAAAGGATGTTCCTCATTCTGACCTAGGCTCATTCCTCATTTTAGTTCCGCAATTACTTGTTCTCGCCACGGTCTCATTCCTCGTTACAGTTCCACCATTCCTCATTACCACTTAGGTCTTGTTTAGTCTGTCTTGCTCTTTTTTGGGTGGTCATTTGTTCTTTATTCCAGCTCCACCATTCTTCCTTGTATTTGCCCATTCTAGTCCAGTTTCAAACCACTGGTGAAATCTCAAATTCTTGTGCTTTGTGTATGCTGTTCGGAATCCACAATTGGTAATTTATACCTTTTTTATGATTGTATGTTAAAATTAACAAGGAGCCCCATTTCGCTGGAACTATTTTTATATGCTAGCCCATGTTTTTAAAATCCAGGTCATAATTTCCACTTTAAAATTTATAAATTATATTTACTAACGTGAATACATAAGACACAAGGGAATTACAGGCACTGGCTGCAAGAAGTCACTGACTGAAAAAAATGGGGAAAGCTGAAAATTTGTGCTGTACCGAGATTCAAACCCAGGTCTCCTGCTTACTAGGCAGATGCTCTGACCGCTAAGGCATCCGAATACAATGTTCATTGCAACTGCATGGACTATCCTACCACACCTCCCATCAGACCCAAATTCTCAACTTATCCACACACTACTAATGTAGTGCCCCTTGACCACATCCTCATTACTCGCACCATTTCACCGATTCCCTTAAGAGTTCGAACTTGGTGTGCATTTACACTGAAGAGATCACTGGCCATGTCACCTGAATTATAATCAGAGCAATGGTCAAGGAGCACTACATTAGTAGTGTGTGGATAAGTTGAGACTTTGGGCTCGATGGGAGGCGTACAGCTGCAATGACCATTGTGTGCGAATGGGTGACTGGTCAGAGCATCTGCATAGTAAGCAGGAGAGCCAGGTTCGAATCCCAGTCCAGTACAAATTTTCAACTTTCCCCATTGATTTCAATTAATGGCAGCTCATAGACAATGTCTATAATTTCTTAGCAACTTAATTCATAATGGCTGTTGGATCAAAATGCCGTCTGTTCTTTTGGACATGTCTGAAGGAACAGGCATCACATCTATAGAGAATATATAAGGTAAAATCTTCTGGGGTTTTAGGCTGCATCTATATGATCGAAGCTTCAGGCTCCCTGCTGGGGGGTCTTCTTCAGGGTCTTGTGGTGTCCACGGTTAACTGAACATTGTCCAAGACCGCCCTTGCATTACTTATAAATCGGGATTCTTCCTGCACTTATGCCTGAGAAGTGGGATTATTGAGTACAATTCCTGTGGCTATCATCGGTTGGCCATTGTCATTGGATAGTAAGTGAATAGCCCACACTAATGCTGCTGAAAAAGTGGGGTTATTGGATAAAATTCTTGTGGCTACCACTGGTGGACCATCATTGTGGACACACAGGGATTTTTACCACACTTATACTGAAGAAGAGTTATTGGTTGAAATTCTTCCTGCTGTTGTTGATGGACCCCCATCATTGGATAGAAGTAAACCAGACAGAGCATGAGAGGGGGAATGTTTACCAAAAATATTACTGGCCCCAGAGGTGGCTTCCTGGACATGTTTTTATTCCTCACTCATTGTGGCTGCATATACACTTCCTTGATGATGGGGAGCCGCAAGGCTGGAAACTTACAGCCAACCTCTCTATTGAAGTTAAATTCGTTATTAGAAATTACAATTGCTTCTCGGACTTTTCTTTTATAAATGTTCCTTTCCTTAGTTAGCAGATATGCGTTTTTTATATATATGAAGAAGTTTTGTACCCATAAAGTTGCTGGTTTGAATCTCACTAGGAACAATAACAACTTTTATTTAAATTCTGTATGTATTAACAAATTGAAACATTAAGTAACTAATACTGAATTTTAATTTTCATAATAAAATGAGGTTTTTTATTTTTAATTGCTATTCATATCAAGATCAATTAAAATTTGCCACAGACCAATAGTACTATATAATTAGATAAAAAACAAAGGAATGGTGAATCACTGAGAATTAATGTGGCCCCGAAAGGGCATTACCCGAGAACTAATTCCCAAAGACGAACTAGACTGCCCATCTCTAGAAATAATATTGTGGTTCTGACAAAAAACTATGTATTTTTACTCCTCCCTCCAAAAGATTTAGTTTCTCAGATCAACAAATATACCTGACTTCTGCAGTTGTGAGGGTTATTTTTGTGCAGGGTCATACGAAGTATACACTGCTTACTGCTGCTCCCATTTCAGCGCTTGTCTTTGGGCACCACCATTGCTGAAACACTTCAACTAGCTTCCAAATTTGGTGAAAGATGTAACAAAGTTGGTGAATTGTGTTCAGCATTGTTTCATGTCTCTTTGTTTTTAAATACTGGTGTTGTAAATTTTTCTTAAGCACAATGGCAGAGAAAATGACAAAAATGAATTGCTGTCTTGTTTAAAATGAAGATGAAGGTGCCACGCGGTATTAGCCGAGCGGTCTAAGGCGCTGCAGTCATGGACTGTACAGCTGGTCCCGGCGGAGGTTCGAGTCCTCCCTCGGGCATGGGTGTGTGTGTTTATCCTTAGGATAATTTAGATTAAGTAGTGTGTAAGCTTAGGGACTGATAACCTTAGCAGTTAAGTCCCATAAGATTTCGCATACATTTGAACATTTTTTTTTTTTTTTTTTTTTTTTTTCCTTGAAGATGAAAGTGTTTAAGGCAGTTTTAAGAAACTGAGCTTAAAAACAGAAATCTGTAAGCAGTTTGGCATTGGTAACTCTGTACTGCCAATGTTATATCAAAAACAGAGATCAAATTACATGAGCACAGTATGTTCAAAGTCAGAGAGAAAACATATGAGAATGACTACACACAAGGATGTTTTGACGGTGTTGCTTGTTACTTTCAAACAAGCCAGATCCCAGAATGTTGCCAAATCAGGACCTTTATAGCTGGAGAGTGTTGATGAACTTACAAAACAAATGGATATCAAATTTTCTGCAGATCCAAGCTGGTTGGAATATTTCAAGAAAATGAATAGCACAGTGTCAAAAATGCAACATGCATCATTCAACTCAAAATTCTTTACTGGTCCCTCAGTTTCATATTAGACATTTTTCACTATATCTGTATGCAGACGTTTCAGTTTTGTATGTCTTCTGTTTATATGCCCACTTCCTCTAGATCCTTTGTAACATTCATGAACCAGGGAATTCTTGTTTTCAATTTCGAGACAAAGATGATAAAGATGAGTTTAGTCCACTGGGAGTCATTCATTCTTGGTTATAACGTGGACTCAGTGTTTATAAGTTGTGTCCCTATTTGTGAAAACCAGCTAATCCAATTACAACTAACAAACCAAGAGAGCAAAAGAGGAACATCTCCTCCCCTGGAATGAGGTGAGAACACAAACACAATACTTACAGACTGAAAAACAACAAGTCTGCTGGAGAAAATCCCATAATAGCAGTATTATGGAAGTCTGAGCCTGAAGCATCAGTAGATGTTTTCCAAAAAACCATAGTAAACATATGAGAGAAGAAGAACTATAAGATGATTGGAAATTGGCCACAACTCTTCCACTGCATAAGCAAGGAAATAGTGAATTTACGAATCATTATCATGTTATCGCATTACTCTCAGTTAACACACAAGATCCTGTTACTACCCATCTTAAACTTCCTAGAACACCTCAAGCATAAACTGGGAGAAAATCAAGGAGAATAGTGGAAAGGCCAGTCAACAGGAGAAAAAATAGTGAATCTGAAAATGTTAATAAGATATTATACACTGAGGAGAAGACAGTAGATCTCTGCATTAACAAATTTTTAAAAGCTATAGGATTTCATACATCTTCATGGGCTTAACATACTGTCAGAAATTGTAGTTGTTGAATAAAAGGTAGGGATTATAAGAGTAACAGTGACAGCACGAAGTCTAAAACAAAATTTCAAGCATGTTTCTCAAACCGTCTGAAGTCAAAAAAGTAGTTTGGTAGGGAGATGGACACTTGCTACTTTTGTTAAACTATGTTTTGGGTAAAATAGTTAAGAATACAGCACGGAATTAACCTATTTACAACTTTAAGGATTGGGAGTAAGAAAAATGGTGTCAAAATAGACTATTTTGCTTTTCCACATGATCTAGTAATAACAAAAAAATATTTTGAACAGTAACAGAACAAATTTTCTTCATTGTGTATTTAAAAAATAAACATATGCAATATTTTGACTGTTGGTTCCTCATAAAAACAAGAAGAAAAGTTCAAATCAAAATGATACCTCAGTATCAATACATTCTATTTTTTCCAATTTTGGTAGTTCTTGACTGCCCATACTGAACACATTTTGCTCAAAATGTAACAAAAACTAATTACACAAAATTTTTGCATTGCAGAACAGTTCAATTTGGGAAGACAAAGTTTCTAAGTTCATTGACTGAGTATTCATCCGCAGTGTGTCAACGGCCACGACGTGTATTATTAGCAAGTAGGCTTGGCAAGCAGGCTGGCAGAAACAGCAATCTTAGCAAGGCAGTGAGCGACTGCAATTGGTTCAGCACGCAATGTGCGACGTGTGGTCCCATAATGTTATGCAAGAAGCAAAATTCATTTCACAACTTCACTTTCCGCGGGTTTGTAGAGAAAGCTGACATACCAAAATAAAATGTAGCAGTGGGAGAGACTGAAGGCTAGGAATAAAGGAGGGCAGTTCAGTCATTACAGATGACATCTAATAGCAAAACCCCCTCCCCAGCTGTAACAAATACACCAACCAAAAGGCCAGTAGCGACTCGATCGGAGCGTCAATGACGTGTACCTCATTCACACTCAACTCTCTGATTACTATTAGGTAAGAGTTTGTGCATGAATGTTCCAGTTCTCCAGTACATCTCTGCTACACTGTTGGGCGAGGTTGACTGCATCTCTGTGAGCTGCCGGGAGCCATCTTCAAAACTGGAATAACAACTGCCACTGATGGACCACTCAGGAAACAGTCACAATGACACCAAACAGGGGCACAAGCTGCTCTAACATTGCAGCCTCTGATCCACCACCAGCTTGCTGAAGGGCGGGTTAGGATTGGCAAACAGCACATCACGACAATGCAGTCACATGATGGGCAGAAGCGTTGATCATCACGACAAGTGACAACATGACAACATGCAGTGCCTGGTAGGGCGATAGTGTCAAGCACCACAACATCCAATGACTCCACAATGTGGTGTGGAAGGCAAGAGAAGACATGGAACGGATCGAGCATTCCCACATCCACTTGGAGTTACAGTCAGAGGGCCACAGTAACAGACGGACATGAGGACCCGCATCCAGGACCTAGCGGAGAATGGAAGACGCTGTATAGATTGTAAAATTACTGAATAAACAGGTCTTACAACTGATTCTTCTGTTACTGAATCTGCCAACGCATCCAGGCCCCTACCATGACCATCCTGCACACAGTACGGGCATCAGCTCTAATGATGTTAATTGTCCATCAGATAAATTCTTTTCCAAATGTGTACACAAAAGAATATATTTAGTTTGTAGACACCAAACTGTTTTATTCTGCACAACAATATATGTCATAAATATAAAAATTATCTATAAAAATATAAAAAATTACAAAATATATAATACAAAAATATCATTTATGGTTCAATGAGAATTATATGCAATTAAAAATATTTCAGAAATATGTTTACATGTAATTCTCATTTTGATCACAAGTATGAAATACTGATGGATCTAGATATAAATATTATCTTCTTTTGTCCTCTTCAGCCAATGATCAAAATGATTGTTGTAACGTTCAACTGTTGTTTCATTTTCTCCGCTGCTTCCAACCAATCAGGTACCTGCATAAAATGAACCACATCATTAATTTTTTTTTTTAAAGTGGAAGACTCAGGAAAAGCAAATTGTTCTTGCAGGTCAGTGCAAGCAGCCAACAATAGAACAATGTTTGCAGCTCTTCCTTATAAAACATAAAAGTAACATAAAAAATAAGTACACAACAAGAATGGTAAAAATTGATGAGTCTGCGTACACTGATAGGATATGTGACTATACAGAGTGATCATTATTAATGTTCAAAAATACCCAAAGTGACGTAGATGATCCTGGGACAAATAATTTAATACAAGACACAGTGGGCTGCAAATGTCAGGAAATACCCCAGAAGTGGATGTCACCAGATGACATACCTCACCGCATGTGCAATGGTTGGGCTTGTCAATCCTAATCTCGCTATTAGGACAGTGCAACACATCGCTCCGCCAGGCTATGCCGTTTTAATGAATGTGTACCAATTCATCATAGTCTACCGATACAGCAAGCACTACAATATCACATCAGATAAATCAAGAACAAATGCAGAATACCTTAATAAGCAGTGAGTAGCACTGTCCCTGCCAGCAAGGATAGGATCAACAAGCCCAACTGCTGCATGTGTGATGAGGTTCACCATCTGGTGACATCAAATGTTCCACATTTATCATCCACTACTGGGGTATTTCTTGATATTTGCAGCTCCATGTGTCTTATTTTAAATTACTTGTCTTAGCGTCCCCCACATCATTTTGGGGTTTTTAAACATTTATAAGAATCATCCTGTAGAATGATTACAAAAGTACAATAAACAGACGATAGAGCTCTCTCTACAAGTATAACAGTATGGGAAAGTTCTCTCGGGACTGGTTAAATGTGACTCTGAACGAGATTAATGAGCCTCTAGAGACAACTTGATCTACAGATGTTGCAAATGATTCTCAATAGATCAACAGTGCATCAGTGTTAACATTCATTCTGATCATTCTCATTTTTCTTCTGTGACAGATCTGGGGGCTACATTATCATACGAGTGGCCCAGCTTACTGCTGATGATCCAATGACAGATGCGCTTTCTGCACACAAGAAACGTGTTGCTGGAAGAGTGAGCTGTTATTTTGTTCCTTTGTTGAAGAAAGGCAAGTGAAGTCTGAATGAACATATACTGTACTATCTTGAATGCAGTAAAAATGCAATCCTATCAAAGTCTCCAATAATTCCAATTAAAAATGTTGTCACATACCACTCTAAGCAAGTCAGAGAGTGTACACAAAATTTCAAACTATTCTAAATTAAAGGTGTTGACATCATCCAAACTTGAATGCACCATATTAAATCTCCACAAAGTTTAGTCGTTTTAAATTTATAAACCTTCTTTTACACACTCTAAAGGAATAAAATGGGTCATGTAAAATCTACTATGCATACCATAATTGTTTCCATGATAAATTATGCCTCTAGTGGCAAAAATTTGTATCACATCCCAATTACTGTGTGGAGTTTTCTCAAATAATGCAAAGTGCATACTTGGGTAAAAAAACTCATGTCATTATAATCAGCACTCTGTACAGCCAGTTCTGGCATCAGTTATACTGAATGTTGATATTCCACTAAAACTACATTGACTTTAACATAAAACTTTTCCATATATAAATACACCTTTTCCAGCCCTTATATTTATAAACAACCACTGAAAATGACTGTACAGCAGCAAATATTTCACCAAAATTCAGTATCCTCAAAAAATCACAATCTGCTAGATGCTTGTGACACATGACTAATGTCATTGAAAAATATGATCAAACCATTAAACAAAGCATGTTTGCAACGAAAAAATTGTCCTGTGGAGAACAAATATGGAGATCACTATAAAAAACTCATAAATTATAACACAAAAGTATTTGTAAAACTTCTGTTGTCCCCTGTTCTTAACTAACTTGTTGTTTGGAGTCTTAATGATAAGCTGAATTTACTGTGTGTATCTAATGAGGAGGTATTGAATAGAATTGGAGAGAAGAGAAATTTGTGGCTCAACTTGACTAGAAGAAGGGATCGGTTGGTAGGGCATATTCTGAGGCATCAAGGGATCACCAGTTTAGTATTGGAGGGCAGCTTGGAGGGTAAAAATCATAGAGGGAGACCAAGAGATGAATATACTAAACAGATTCAGAAGGATGTAGGTTGCAGTAGGTACTGGGAGATGAAGAACCTTGCACAGGATAAGAGTAGCATGGAGAGCTGCATCAAACCAGTCTCTGGACTGAAGACCACAACAACAACAACAACAACAACATCTAATGTGCAGTTGTAAGCAGTCTTGGACACTAGTATCACTGCACAGGATGAGATCTGATTATTACGCTGGATCTTCAGAGTAACCTTAGGGGTTTTTACTCCACCACTAAAATATTAATATCTACCACATCTAGTCAATAAAGCATTTATTTTCCTTGATTCTATAATGGCCTTGTTACTTGTTGCCAATTATGGCAGAAAAGCTGTACAGACTAAAAAGTGGCAACTCACAAGCAGTCACAGACAGAAATCAGCATTCACATGATCAAAAGTGGCAGTTCATTAGAGTCAGCACAAACAAACTATTTGACTAAACTTGTGAGCACCTGCCATCAGCCATACACGTTCGTAAGTGCACTACATCTGCGTTGTATATTATGGCCTGCTGACTCATAACAACTGCAGCCTTTGTCAATGCACAGTCATTAAAAGGTAAAACTGTACTACGAAATACAATCTGGTATACCACATTATACATCAGAAGAACAGATGTTTAATACCTTGACAACTCTCATTTTGAAATCCGGCCACATCCCACCAAATATGAGATCTAGGAATCCTATCAAACTTTTAACTTAATCGGTTGTAACTTAGCTCACTCATTTACAATAACACAACCAGTAACTCATATGAAATAATTATATGTGGTGTGCACTGAGAAGGGGTCAAAGCCTGTTTTTAGGATCTAGTCTTCTAACAGGCCTAGAATCAACTGCAACTCATGAGCTTTGACATTAAAGTTGGTGGAGTAACTAAATGAGTATAAAATCATCCTCATATAATGAACTGTAGCTGTACATGTGGTGCTATTTATTTGTTTTCACATGTATAGTCACATTCACATAACTTTTATGAATACATCTCGCCCCAGTATACCTTCAACAAAGAACTGGAAAATTTGCTGTTGAAGGAAGAGCTGCAATAAATCTGGCAGCTGTCCATAGAACCTCTATTTATGGAATTATCACAGAATGATATTTTCAGGAAAGCCATCTGTGAGCCAGGTTATTAAGACGTCATCCGATTTTTCATTTGGAGCATGAAACAAATCCCAGCAGCAATTAATTGCTCCTAATAATAGCTTTCCTGCATAAAATGTCTGTGGTGTGCTATGATAACATCTTGTTCAGGCTGAATCCTTCTGTGGCTCAAAAAGCATTCCTCTCTGATTACCTAGTTACTATTCTTGAACCAAATTTGGTCATATCTCGATGTCCCCATTGCACTTAAAGTAGCTCCTTCGTTGGGGAAGAAAAATTCAGTCTATGAATAAAAAACATATTTCAAGATCAGATTTTTAAAGGCTTTCTCATTTCTGCAATGAGGCAAATTTTGTGATTACCTATTTCCTACTATAACTGGTGAACTATTCTTTTGTAAAGGCAAGCCAAGGGATTAATTACTGTTAGGAAAGAATTTTTTTGTTATTGTAAATAGCTTAATTTTGTCTGATTGAAACTGAAATTAAAGAACGGTATTGTATCCCATATTATAAACCATTCACGATTGTAAGGTCTAGCTGGGCACTATCTATATACAACAGATTTTAGCTATAGTTGGAGACAGTAACCACTTATGGTACTGCTTTCGCTGTCCCTGTCTGGATGGAAATTTTAAATGTGAAGATAAATTTTCCTGGTTTTGGAAAGTTCACCAGACATACATACTTTTTGCCATTGGTTTCTCAAAATAATGATAATTTGTAACAGAATCAATTATTTTTGTAAAAGTGGAAAATACTTAATTATTTACAAGTTGTGTGGCATCTTCAATCCGAGTGAGATGAGCAGATTCCACCTTATAATTTTTAAAGGTAAAGGTATAAAGAAAGAAATAATATTACAATGAAGGAAAGATACTACAAAATCCACCGTGAAACACAATGAATCCTAAGATAGGAGAAAAGGGAACATTACAATAA
Source organism: Schistocerca americana (assembly GCF_021461395.2). Classification (NCBI taxonomy): domain Eukaryota; kingdom Metazoa; phylum Arthropoda; class Insecta; order Orthoptera; family Acrididae; genus Schistocerca; species Schistocerca americana. Next base: position 317,179,966 of record NC_060121.1, on the reverse strand, counting down.
TATGATAAGAGAACTAGAGTCCAATTTCAATCATCACAAAGCAAGACAGTTGAATCAAAATTTTTAAAAAATCTTTAGGTAAATTCACTAAAAGAGAACAGATTATAAAGGATCAGCACAGGAAAACACTGACCAACAGAGTGACATACAATAAGATGGAAAACATACTTTTCACAACTACTCTACTATGTCGGGCCCTGGTGGTCTAGTGGTAAAGTGCTTGACCGGAAACCAAAAGGGCACGTGATCGATTCCTGGTTGGACCTTGGAGTTTTCAGTCTCCGATTTAACCTAGCCTTTACCTTTCAATGATGTGAAGGATTGCCAGGAACAACACATGGTTCAGATTCCACATTAAACTGTAGGACCCCTTTCCCTGATCGGACAACTGGGGTAGGTTAGGGGCATGAAAGTCAACAAAGTGGCGTCCAATTGAAAGACTTGCACCAGGCCAGTGTCCCACACAAAATTATAATTATTGTAACAACTTTACTGTAATGATTGACAGTCTTACTTTAAACGTGAAGAACCAGGTACGGCTTATGTACAAGTCACCACCCCAATAGTTAATGAAGTACAGCAAGTAATAAAGAATAACAATACTTGTGAAGACCAGATATGTATTGAGTTATTTACAATTTGGAAAACAGAAACCACACCTGAAGCCTGGAAAAGTGCAGGTGTATGTCCCATATTTAAGAATAATGATTCCCTCGTGTTCAATAGCTACAGAGCAACTGCTTTACTGGGTGCCACTTATAAAATCCTACAGATTTTCCTATTAACCAGGCTGATCCCCATAACTGAAGGACTAATTTAGGACTACCAATGCAGTTTCTGCAGAAAAACATGATCCAGTCACATTAACGTGACCACCACCTATGTTCAATGTCAATGTGCAATAACAACAGTCCAACATCAGGTGGCAGAACTAACACTGGAGGATATATAAAGCATGTTGGGGGACGTGGAAAACAGTGCAGTAATTGTTGTAACGTGGGGAGTGGCAGCTGGCCTTTTCAGATGAATCATATTTTAAGCTCCATCAGACAGATGGCTATTGGTGTGTACAGTGTGAAATGTGCAAAATCAGAAACCCTGCAACAATCATCAGAAGGAGGGGGGAGTATTATGGTCTAGGGAATGTTTTCGTGGCATTCCCTGGATCATCGTAAGTACAAATCTATCCTCGGGGACCATGTCCACCTCTACATGCAATTTGTTTCCCCTCGGCACAATGGCGTCTACCAGCAGAACAATGCAATGTGTCACACATTTCACAGTGTACATACATAGTTTGAAGAGCACCAGGATGAGTTTACCATGCTCCCCTGGCATTTACACCCAATCAAGAATCTGTGTGAACACTACAAGCAAGCTGTATGTGCCATGGATCCTCAACCGAGAAACCTAGTGCAACTGGCCTCGGCACTAGAGTTGGCGTGGCTCACATCTCTGTTAACACCTTCCAGAACGTCACTGACTCTCTTCCTGCACATCTTGCAGTCGGTTCCGCTGCAAAAGGTAGTTAATTCCAGCTTTGGACAAGTGGTCACGTTAATGTGACTGGAAAGTGTAGATCTATACTACATAATTTATTCACTCCAAGACAAATAACTGAGAAGATGTAGGAATTGAGTGTAGATGTTCACATTTTCAAAAAGACCCACCATGGCATACACTGACAGTCCTAAATATAACAAAGGAATCTGAAATACTCTCAAAGTTGATCAGATTAGTTAAAATGTGTATAGAATACATTTTATATCGTATAAAGACACCTGTAGGAGAACCTGAAAATTTTAGTGTGTACACTGGACTGAGGCATGGAGATGCCAATTCACCTATTTTATTTAATCTCATCACAGAGGCAACAGATTGAGAATTTATTAACATTAATCCACAAGGGACCCACCTGCAGGGTTAACAGTACTAAACTTGGCTATGCAGATGATGTATCATTAACATGTGGTTCCAAAACAGAATTAATCTGAATTATGCAAAATTATTATAAAATTGCTGAGAAAACAGTATTAGACATTAATGAAGAAAAGACAGAATATCTGATTATAACCAAGAAAATCTGAAGTGCTGCACCTTTGGCTGTAGATGTATTCACTTCAAGACATTTAGCTGTTTCAAGTACTTGGGAAATGTTTTTACTAACAACAGTAGGACAGATATAGAGATAGATACCTGTCTAGCAATAATGATTAAGATACTTTTCAGTTTTATCAATATCTTAAGGAAAATATTACTTAATAGTAACTTCAAAATTCACTTGCACAAACTGACTATTATACCAACAACACTTTATATGGATGTGAAGTATTAATATTTAGAAACAAAGATGAAGAAAAAATATTAATATTCAAAAGAAAAATATTAATGACTTTTTTAGATCTGAATGTGATGACAACAACATGGAATGGAGGATACGAAAGAATGAAGAACTTCGATGAAGAATTGACTATCTAAAACAGCATTTTGCAGGACAATACGAGAAAAATTTTTAGACCTGAATGTGATGAAAATAACATGGAAACAAGCACTGAAAACTCTATGTAGAAATATCAACAATATAAGAAAAGATACATTGCTACTTACTGTAAAGAAGACACGTTAAGTAGTTGTAGACAAGCACAATTAAAAGCTTTTGGCCACAGCCTTCATCAGCAAAAGGGAAACATACCACATTCATACACACAATCAAGCACACCTCATACACACATCACTGTCAGTGCAGGCAGAACTGTACCAAATCTACATAATTACATTACCAAACACACTGTGTCTTGCATTGTATTGTGATGTTATCTGTAGGCTTATTTTCTGTCTGTCAATGGCTGTTGGTTTTTTTTTTTTTTTTAGAAAGACCTATTCCGTGTAATATTGCCCAACTTCACATCTATTAAACATTAGAAATGGATTACAATTGGGTTCTAATCCTGTGACTGCAATATTATGAAACTAAAAATTTTTCTATTTTTAATATAAAAGTTTTATATTGTACCCTATCTCACTGATACAGAGTAACCAGTCTAAACAGAACTATCAGTTCACTTTCACGTACTAATGCCATACTCGCATCCTGTAGCTTTATAGTAAAATTTTAAAAGAAATTTGATTGGTGCAAAACATATTGAGCTTTAAAGAGTGCCCTCTAATATAAAATGATACCATGCAAGTATGGTTCTAGTATGTGACTGTGAACTGATAGTGCTGTTAAGACGGGTTACTATGTAATTACAAAATATGTAAATTCAAAATTAAAAACCAATTGTAATTTATTGTTATTTTTGTATACATTTGTAGATAGCTGACATTGCCTGTAACAGGTCTTTTTGAAAATTAAAAATAAATAAATAAATAAATAAAAGTAAAAAATAAAGACAGCAATTGACATAAAGAAGGACTGCAAGTGACTCCCTATGACCAGTATATCCAGTTTTTATTACCTATGAATGTTCCACATTATGCGATTTTTGTAGCTCATGGGCTCAGGCTCTCTGGTTTATTGTAGACTGTTTCATGAAAAACTTATCATACTAATCTCCACAGTCACCCTGTGGCATGTAATAAGACTGGTGTGTGCCACGATGTTTGGTACACATCACAGTCATGTAAAACACTCCCATACTCTCAATGCTCAAGCAAGATGATAAAAAACTCAAACTCTTACATGAGCATTTTTTGCTTTCATTATTATTCACTGTACAATCAGCCCTATTAATTATATTAAAAACTGACTGTCAATCCTGACAGTGTGCAGTGTCACTTTTCTGTCACTAATGATAAAGAACATTCATTGTTACTTGGTATATGGCTGCCTATTAAGCAACCTTGAAGATTTGGGGATGGGTAAATTTATGATACGTTGAACCATTTGCAGGATAATATTCTCAAATGCAGTTAACACACTATTCAGCATTCTAGTGGTATGCAAATATGCAATGTATGTTTGTGCCTTCAACAACATTTACTAAGCTGAAATTGATGATTCCTTGAAGCAATGATGTCACAGTGGTCTTATTTTGGCAGTGACGAGGTGATTTCATATTCACATGATGACCCTTTTCCAAACACTTGTGGTCTCACACAGTAGCTTTTAGTGGAAGTCAACAAGCTGCACACACACACAAAAGAAAACATACTTTTGATGAAAAGTGCTAAATCAGATATGATAAAAACTATGGTGATATAAATCCTTCCAAACCTATTGAAGTTTCAACAGGCACTGGTGCCAACCTCCAACTTCAGCCATCCCACATCGCTGCCCTAGTACCCAAGGAAAGCTAATAAAGGCTGCCTGTAGCAGGAAATTAGCCTTCTTACTTTGAAAGTATCATCTTTGCAACTATTCCATTAACTGATTCCATTAACTGATCGTCCTTGTTTACCTTGGACTGTGATATTTTTGCCAGACTTTGCTTCTTCCCTTCACTTTTCTGAACTTTAGTGTCATGCCATTCTATATTGTTATTACATCCTGTTTAACTGTGTGTACTAGTATCTGCCTAACAGTGTCACGTTCCACTACCGTATTTACTCGAATCCAAGCCGCACTCGAATCTAAGCCGCACCTGAAAAATGAGACTCGAAATAAAAGAAAAAAAAAAAATTCCCGAATCTAAGCCGCACCTGAAATTTGAGACTCGAAATTCAAGGGGAGAGAAAAGTTTTAGGCTGCACCTCCAAATCGAAACAAAGCTGGTCCATTGTAATATGAGACACAATTTAGGTCGAATGAATGACGATACAGCTACAGTAGTTTGGTTCGAGTCGTGAGCTTAGCAGTTAAGCTTTACCAGGTAGCCACTGCTATGTGTCAGGCGCTCCGTCCGTATTTATACGGGTACCCTTCCTTTTTCATGCGCTTCGTCTGGTTTGAATCGATTGCTTATTTTCCTTTGATATGATAAGTGCCGTCTTCTTTGTTATAGGTGTTTACGTCACTCTAAGCTGAAAATGCATTACTATACTGTGTCATGCATTGTTTGTCGCATTATGATAGTGCGTGTTTACGGCCTGTCGCCGATCGCGGGATGGCTTGCTTTTGTGCGCGCTACCGCCGCTTACAATTTTTTTAAAAAAAGAGAGAGGAATCGTCTCATTAGCGAAACAATGGAAAGAAACTGCTATTTGTTGTTACTTACACTGCTGCTCTCTTTGATAATGATCAACAAGAACCAAATAATAGACTGTGTATGATAGAACATGTTCTGAACGAGAGTTAGGCGAAAATTTTTCACCGTTTGAAAATCTTTGCGGCCGCTTCTTTAGTACATCAAATTCTGCAAAGAAATTAGAGTCATCTTAGATTTAAAAATCTAGTCAGTTGCTGTGCTTCATTTCTGACTGTATCACTATTACACATAAGAATAATACGAATATAAACATGACACGATACGTATATTCTTCCGCGTTTGCTGTTGTCTCACTCTAGTTTCGTAGTTTATTAGGCAGACAGGATTTAAATGAGATAGCAGCAAACATGCAAGAATACATGGCAAAATGTTTATATTCGTATTATTCTTATGGTGAAGAGAATACTGAATGTGATTCACATTTCATCAGGTTCCTATTAGCAACCATCTCTTCTCACTGGTTGTAAAAAATTCAGAACGTAGTGTTGGCCATATTGACAAACATCCCAAACAATCTTGCCAGTCGGATTTTCGTAGTACATTGAAATTCTGCTACATTCTAAGATGAACAACAAGGAATTTGTATTTACTTCGTTGGATAATGTATGAAAATGTAGTGGTCGAAACTCGGGGCGGAGAAAAAAAAGCTCGTCTTCTACCGTTTCTTTTAAATTCATTTACTGACGCAGAGGTTTTGGCGCCAGTATTTATCTTTGTGCCTACAAAGCATGCCTGTGTAGTGCTACATATATTTGACGGCAGAAGTTAGTTGTGGTGGGACCTACCAACATTTTTCAGAACTTCCGCTTGCTTTGCACTCGATTCTAAGCCGCAGGCGGTTTTTTGGATTACAAAAACCGGAAAAAAAGTGCGGCTTAGATTCGAGTAAATACGGTATTTGTGCCTTTTCCAACTGTGCTCAGAGTACAACTTCAATTCAGTATCCATTAAAGCAAACCATGTCTTGTTTAAATAAACGCTGTCTCACATCATGGCAAAAGCATTTATGCTGTCCATGACATCTGCAACAGGTAGCAACTGAAAAAGAATATTTGAAATACACACAGCTAAATATACCAACCTAAGAGTCAGATCTTGAGCACAGCTTGTCATTACAACCTTTTGCATCTCAAACAGTTGTCACATTCCAAAGTTCACACATTCGGTAAAATTCACCTTCATGATCCTCCTTTAAAAATGCTCGGAAACCTGTGAACAGAAATTAATTCTGAGTACGTATAAAGTTACGCTGTACAGTGGTGGAGAGGAGAGGAAAATGGAGGCAGGGGAAAGGTAAAAGAGGGTAGTTAGGTGGAGGGGGGGTAGAAGGGGGAGCCACTGTTGTGGTTTTATAGTTGAGATACACCCACCGTCAACTACGACACATCTCTTCTACATGGTGTGCAGTTGCCTTTCATTATACTATTGTTCGTATTCAATTAACAATTTTCTGTTAATATATTAATATTTACATGTACATAAAAGAAATCAGACAAATAATGTGACAATACATCATACATATGGCAAGTAGCAGAAATTTTGTACTTGTCTGGGCAGCTTCACTACTCTGCCATCACATCTGAAACTTGTTCAATGAAAGATCCAAATTGCAATATCAGTCATTCGAATTCAGATACTTTAAATTCTAAATCAGCCACCAAGAACACAAGGAAGCTATGTTTCTCTGTTTGCTTGTTTGTTTTGTTTTTTTTTTTTTTTTCACATTTTCTCTCTGCTCACTTGCACATGTACTTCAGCAGATTTGCAAAGCATCATCAGAAGGAAACATCCTGCAGGAATTCTTCAATTGCAAATAATGATATTTAAATTTTACACACACACACACACGCACACACACACACACACACACACACACACACACACACACAGGTACTCAGGCAAGCACAACACCACGCACAACCAGGTAGGACATCAGCAGCCACAGACAGTGGTAGTGTGTGTGTGTGTGTGTGTGTGTGTGTGTGTGTGTGTGTGTGTGTGTGTCTGTGTGTGTGTGCACTTTTGAAGAAAACCTTTTGGCCAAAAGCTCATTTGTTTAGCAATCTTTTTGTTGTGCCTGTCTGTGACTCAGTATCTCCATTATAAGGAGAGTGGCAATTGGTCTTTTTCATAATATTGTCATTATTCCATCCTAGATTTTCCACTGTTTAAATATAAGGTTATCTATATGCCAAACACTTTTCATGTCTGATACATCCTCAATATCCTGACATGTATTTCATTTCTTGCTACACATATGCACTCTTGAAGTGTAAACCTTCCCACAGAGGGGTGGGTTGTATACCTCAACAACGCAGAGACACATACGACAGGTGCAATCAAATTGGAGGGGTATCTGCAGAGAGGTCAAAATAACATGTAGTTCCTGAAAAGAGACAACAGTCATCTTAATAGATGAAGTGCAACACACCACCTGACTGATCAGCCCTTGCAACATTAGTCATCATGGTCTCTCTGTGATACTGTGACATGCCTGAAAGCTGGCAAAAATCATAGCTTTTAAATTTTCTGAGGACATGCTACTCTACTGCGTGGTTTAATGACAATGGGGACTATTCATGAGGATGCTGTCATCACATGATAACAATTTTCTTAGACCTGTTTTCGTTGCTATTTTCCAAAAGTAATGGTCTGACAACAAACCAGGAATAACAGCCAAATATGTTCACCTGGCAGACCACACACATTCATTTGAGTGCCACATCATATACCTCAACCCCATAAAACTTTCTTCCACAGTCAACAGATATACAATGGTGCTCTTTCAGTATATTTTGGATTTTGGTGATCCATACTGATTATTTCTTAGCCCTCACACAATGATAATTCAGCTTATTGCTTCTTTTATAGTTTCACATTACAATATTATCATCATCATCATCATCATCATCATCATCATCATCATCACTACCAGTGGCCCTAAGCACTTATAAACCTTATGAAATCTCTTACAGAAAGACCTAATAGACCCCTATGATCATGTATTATTCAGATTCATTTGATTATCTTCAGTGACTTCTGGCAGGAAACAACTGTATGATGATGGTGGTGGTGGTGGTGGTGGTGGTAGTGGTGGTTGTGATAAATGCATTGTTCCTGAATGCAAGGTCTTATGTCACAGACTGAGCATTCAGTGGGGTGTTAGGAGCATGTGAGGTGACAGATAGCTGTCAGCAGTTATCAAATAAGTTAACTGTTGACAAACAAGCTTATTTAAACAGTTTCCCATTTCAGTATTTTTGTTCACTCAAAGATACATTATTTTGCGAAGATACTCACTATTATTGTGACAAAAAATATTTTTCTTAACAAAGTGATTACATTCACCATTCTATTTTTGTTGTTATTTGACATGTCTATGCTACATTCACCTGCATCTGGCTAGTGCATGAATGTAATAACAGAATTTGACCCCTACAATTATCTTGCACCTTAGACAGAGATGTGCTCCTTTTCTGCTAACAGTATTCATACACACTACTTCTTAACAGACTATGAGCAGCTTACACCGAGCTGAAATTGTGATTCCATTGCTACAAAAATCATATGTAGCACCAGTAAAATTTGTGATTCCTTCGTATGAGCTCCTACATGTCTTTTCAACACTTCCATGACTTGTATGTGTCTTATCACAAATAAATGAAAACAAAAAGAATATTCTTCAACAGTCAAACTGAAAAAATATCTAGATAATGCGATAAAACTGTATTACCTGTCAGCTCAAACACAAATACAGTTATGTACAAACAAATGATGCACAGAATGAGATTTTCACTCTGCAGCGGAGTGTGCGCTGATATGAAACTTCCTGGCAGATTAAAACTGGTTGCCGGACCGAGACTATAGTTCAATTCTTTTATCTTGGCGGCTCGCGCATGCCCGCCTAGACGCGGGAGATTGCTGCGTTGCCAGTTGCACACGACGCACGCGCCAATAGAAGCAGCGCCATAGTATAGCATAGTTCGCAAGCTTACGTTTAGGGGGGAGCGCGCAGTTCGTGAAGTAAAGCCACCACGGCCGCATTAACCCTTTCGCTGCTACAAAGACGTGCTCCCTGCATTCCGCGCTGTGAGCGATTTTGTCACTGCACTGCTCGCCTGTGCAGACACATTGTGTTCCGACTGCTTTGACACTCTTTATCATTCTATTCTACAAAAACTATTTGGCTCAAAAATTACATTTTTACCTATCTTCTTGACTGATACCTTCCCCCCATAAATGACTTAATTTTGTTTCGATGTTCAACGCAGTTATTATGCAGCATTAAATACAGTAAACCATTGCACGAAATTTTGAAGAGTTTGCAGAGGTAAAAGTCCATAGAGTATACTTTCCGGATGGTCGATTTTAGTTGCCACAATGTTGAGAATGAAATGTGGACAAGATACCTAATATTTCATTTCATTTAAGTACCACATAAGTGTCGTATGTAATATTGAGAAATATTCCACCTTTCGCGACTGTAACAAAAGTTTTACTTACACTGGGCACGTTTGGCTTTATTTTAAAGCACTGCAATCAATCAAAAGGAAGTACACAAAATACATTAAACGAAACTGTGGACTTACAAAAACATTAGGACTTGAATATACCGTCTGTCAGTGAAGTGCTCAGAGCTATGTCAAATATAATTTTGTGTGTGGCACATACAAACAGCTTTTATTTGCTAAAACACTGATGAGCCAACACAAACGTTGAATATTGTGCTACCGCAGCACATAACTACGAAAGGTGACTTGGCAATGGAGGACACAAAATACATGATGCTTCAAAAGAGAGAAACGCGTCTGGTCTAAATAAGTCGCTTATTACAGTTGCAGAAGAGGGATATATTTCAATACCATTGGTAAAACTGCGACTGTGGAACAAAAACAAGAAATAGAACATGAATACCATTGTGTATGTGCCATACCTTTCACCGATGGAAGTGCTTTAAAATAAAGCCAAACGCGCCTTGTGTAAATAAAACTTTTATTACAGTCGCGAAAGACGGAATATTTCTCAATATTACATACGACACCTATGTGGTGCTTAAATTAAATGAGATATTGTTATACAGTAAATATTATATGAAATTTAGGTATCTTGTCCACATTTCATTCTCCACATTGTGGCAACTAAAATCGACCATACGGAAAGTATACGCTATGGACTTTTACCTCCGCAAACTCTTCAAAATTTCGTGCAATGGTTTACTACATTTAATGCTGCACATCAAAACAAAATTAAGTCATTTATGGGGGGAAGGTATCAGTCAAGAAGACGTGTAAAAATCAAATTTTTTGGCCAAATAGTTTTTGGAAATCGAATGATAAGTGTGTCAAAGCAGTGGGAACACCATGTGTCTGCACAGGCGAGAAGTGCAGTGATGACAAAATCGCGCACAGCGCGGAATGCGGGGAGCACGTGTCTGCAGCAGCGAAAAAGTTAATGAAGAGGCAAAGCACTAGAAATTTCATTCAAACGAATAAAATTCGTGAAGTAAGCCACTCCAATATTGTTTTTAAATAAAGAAAATATTAAGCACCACACAAGGTTTGAACTCATATCCTTTCACATGGCAGCCCAACACCTTAACCGTTGCGCTATCTCACCTCGTCAGATAGTGTAACTCCATAAGGACTCTAACATCTCACGCAACTACTTATAAACATTGTTGGTATGACTATGAACTACTCACGCTTCGTCGAAGTACGATAGGAAATAAACAATTATCGCTGTTGTTTATTGCGAAAAAGCAGTTCGTGAGATTGAAACAAATACCTTTCCTCGCTATCGCCTGAATTAGGAGTCTTATTGCTTGTTTGGTTTAATTAATAGAATATGAAGCAATTGGTATAAAGAATGCTTTTTCCAAACTTTCTATAAAAGAAAGTCTGCTATCAAGACATTGCTTTTGTTCTATTACTTTATTTATGATTGAACGTTTCTAAAACTGAAGACACTCGTCCGTGCTCTGCACTGCAGTCGAGATGTGGCAACGTCGTTCTCTGTTCATTGGCTGACTGTGTTTTGTGACGTCAGATGCGCAGAACGAACCTGAACTCGGCCGCCAAGATATATGACGCGCACTTTAGAACTCTGAACCTTTACATTTCACGGGCAAACGCCCTACTATCTGAGCAACCCAAGCACGACTCACGCCCCGCCCTCACAGCTTTAGTTCTGCCAATACATCGTCTCCTACCTTCCAAACTTCACAGAAGCTCTCCTGCGAACCTTTGATGATGTTAACGGCTACATCTGGCAGATAAACAAAGTCAGAGGTCTCAGCTCAGACATGGCTGACAGTGCGGTAGAATCTATGACCGTATGTGTTCAGTTTTAGTATATAGGTGTCACTTTGTATAAACAAACTATCTTCAAAAGAGATATTACAACTAAAGGAAAATAAAAAATATTCCAACCTACCACATAGTAGTACCCTGACACAGTGAAACAGAAGCCAGTAGACCGTTCCAAGTAACAAGTGAGCAAGAGGAAGGAAGGGGGAGAGGAGTCCTTGTCGGAGCTGGAGATCTTGGTGACTTTCCTGCTTAATCCTACATTGTTTCCTCAAACTGAAGACATTGACTAGGCTAGTAAAGACACACATGGCTGCAAAAGCTGGTGTTCCTGGCAGCATTTGTTCAGATGGAAAGGTACACCTAATTGAAAAGGAGACTTTCGCTGCAGTGGTGTTATTTGTAATTCCAGTGGGTGAATGTATTTACCAAGGGTGGCATGATGCTACTATCAGTTGCACATGTGGAGTTGACGGCTTCGCAGCCATTTCCTCATTTCTAGAGAGTTGTTTCTATATTTCATTTCATGACGAATTCCTCCCGATCAGCACAAAGAATGGTTATCCAATTTCTTCACACAGAAGAGGAGCATGCATCACAAATTTAAAACAGGATGAAAGGACTGTATAGAGAGCAGTGTCTCACATGGTGTACAGTATTTTGGTGGTGTCAGTGTTATGAGACTGGAATGTAAACTTCAAGGACATGCCATGCCCTGGGCAGATGCACGTTATCACTACCAGTGCTATGATTTCGGTTGTGGAGGAGTTCATACAGATGAAAAATCGGATCACCACACATGATACTGTTGTTGAACTGTCAACATGCAAAGGAACAGTGTATCACATACTCTCCGAGAAGCTTTGTTATGGCAAAGTTTGTGCACAGTGCATGTCCAAGCATCTTTCAGAAGATCAGAAGACAGTGAAAATGGGTGTTAGTTTCGCCCTTCTGTTGAGATAAATACAGCAAGGAATGGATTTCTTTGCTAAGATTGTGGCATGTGATAAAAGGTGGTGTCACCAGTTTGGCCCTGTCTACAAACAGATGAGTAGGGAGGGAGTGGTAATATTTGGGCTCGCCTCTTCAAAAAAAGCTCACTGTGCCACAAAGGCTGGAGACGCTGAGTTTCTTTTTCAATGAAGAAGGACCTCTACTTATCAACTGCCTACTTATCAACTGGCTAACATTGTGTACAACAGTTAATGTTGGGCAGTATTGCAATACATTTCTGAGGCTCAAGCAGACTATCAAGAACAAGTACAGGGGCAATTTCTCAAATGGGATAGCTCCTTCAGAAATATGAATGGGAGGTGCTAGAACATCCTCCTTACAGCCCCAGCATCTCCCCATGTGACTTGTATATCTTCGGCCCCTTAAAACAATCTCCGAAATTTCAGAAGTCCACCATGGCAAGGAAGTCCAGCACACTATGGAAAAACCAGATCCATCAGTGACCCGGGAGTTTCCTACACTGAAGCCTTCCAATCTCTTCCTACATGCTGGGATCGGTGTATCAATGTCAGTGGCAATTGTGTATAGTCATACTGTTCCACGTGAACTGTAATTCTATAATTGTTATTAAAATTTCTTTCCACATAACTGTAATTGCATTTTCATTTGGGTACACCTTACATTAATTTATAAAGACACGAACATGTGAATAACAACACTTGACAATCTAAATTAATTAGAGAGAGCGCAGTTTCTTTATATCTTGAATGCATCTATAACAACAAGCATCAGTTTAAAGCTAAACCAAATATTACATTGAAGAGAACACAGTCAGAAGAACATAGCAAAAACCAAAGCGAGAAAATGAAGATTTTTGAGAAAAAAAGAAAGCAACGATATCAGTAAAATAAGTACAATCATGCACCACAGCTGGGCATAATGATGTTAAAAAAAATTGTAAAAGTTGCATGTATATTCAGTTTTTGTGACAAACGTTGTGGTAATAGCCTAAAAATTAATATAAATCAAACATAATAATGCATAAATATTAAACAAAAGCAATTGCATGGCTAAGCTGAATTAAGGTACGGGGTGTTCAAAAAGTCTCTCCGCAGTGCCATATGATCGTTAGCTACACGTGCCATATAATTACAGGAATTGAACTGTGTATTCAACAACAGGGGCCACACTTTCAGCATTTAATGTGAAAATTTGCAAGTAAAAATGAATATTCAATAAATTAATAACTTTTATTTCACTGATTTTCATTTCGGTATATTCAATGCGGCATACAGCACGCGCAGCTAACAATCATACGGCACTGCGGAGAGACTTTTTGAACAACCCGTATTTTATTCACATTATGAAACAGATCACAGAAAATATAGAAACATTAAGAATTTTTTTTCAGAATTCACAGTGTTATACACACATAAAAATATTTACCTAAGAAATATGGATTTAATTCCTTTGACTGTAAGAAAATATCTTTCAGTTGCAGAAGGAGCTTTTTCACATTACTTTCAGTCTTGTATTCTTTCACAACAGAGATAAATTTCTGATAATTTTCAGTATCAAGTGCACCTTTTACCTGAAAATATTTAACAAGTGTTAATTAAACGAACTAAACTTAATAGGTGGTTACAGACTTAACTGTATAATTGTCTAAAATGGGGGAAGGGGGCAGCAGAGAGGGAGATGGAGAGGGAGGTGAGAATGGGCATATGGTGACAAAATAGGACTGTGAAACAACTCTGTTCTGAAACAACTTGATAATTTGCTGTTGAACCATTAAAGGTAGTTGTAATGTTTAGTAAATATTAAGACAAATATAAATATCTTACCTTCTTTACATAGTTTGTAATATCATCCAGTTTGTCTGTGCCAGATTTACTAGGTGCAGCTCTTGAAGAGGAACTGTATTTAGACACCTCTTTGAACCTGTTACTAGAAAGAGGCAAGGGGATTGCATTTTCTGAAGTGTTTTGATTTGATTCAGACAGCACATAAGTGAAAGGTGCCATCTTCATCTTCTTCTTTTTGGCTGGTGGAGGTTGTGAACAGCTCCCTTTAATATCAATAGTACCTCTGTTCTTGGAGACACTGTCAGGCATTTCATTCAGCAAATTAATGCATGTAGTATGGGGTTCAAGAGCATCCAAAAGGCTTCCATTTGTGAAAGGATTGTTACTCATTGCTGGACTCTGAGTAGTGGAGGCACTAGTTGTATATTCATTCATTGACCATGAAGTCGCATTATCATCTGATGATTTATGACTGTCTTCCTTGGTGTTTAATAAACGACCAATTGCTGTTCCAAATGATGCTGGTACAGGTGGTAAAGAAACATCTGAAATACTTAACACAGATGCTGATGGAAACTGCAAAGCAAAATACCACAGTCCATTACAATAAACTAACAAGCACAATAAAAAATCATATACTTGGCCAACAGTTAAACAAGCACAAGTTCAAGTACAAATACAATTACAAGTACAAGTACATTTACACCTACATCTACATACATACTCTGCAAGCCACTGTATGATGCGTGGCGAAAGATATCTCGTACCACTACTACTCACTTTCTTTTCCGTTCCACTTGGAAACAGAGCAAGAGAAAAATGACTATCCACAAGCCTCTGTACATGCACTAATTTGTCTTATCTTCATGCCTCTTCGGTGGAATGTACATTGGTGGCAGTAGTCATTCTGCAGTCAGCTTCAAATGTCAGTTCTCCAAATTTTCAAAATAGTGTTCCACAAGAAGAACTTCCTCTTCCCTTCAGAGATTCCCATCCAAGTTCACGAAGCATCTCCATGATACTCGCATGTTGATAGAACATACCAGTAACAAACCTAGCAGCCCGCCTCTGAAATGTTTCAATGTCTTTCTTTAATCCAGTCTGGTGGGTATCCCAAACACTCGAGCAGGGCTCAGAAAATGGGTCATACTAGTGTTCTCTATGCGCTCTCCTTTAGAGATGAACCACAGTTTTAATCTTCCCATAAACCAAAGTTGACCATTCACCTTCCCTACTACTGTCCTTATGTGCTCATTCCATTTCATATCACTTTGCAAAGTTATGCCTAGATGTTTAATCAATGTGATTGTCAAGCAGCACATTACTAATACTATATTCAAACATTACAGGATTATTTCTTCTACTCATCTGCATTAGCTTCCATTCTTCTACATTTATACCTAGCTGCCATTCATCACACCAACTAGAAATTGTGTCCAAGTTGTATTGTATCCAACATCCACTCACCACTGACACCTTCCTGTACACCACAGCATCATCAGCAAACTTTTTTATACGTCCATCCTTGTGCCAGGTCGTCTGGGGGACTACGGCTGTTCATCACTGTAAGAAAACTAAACACCTACAGCCATCCTTAAGTTATTGTGTAGCTACCAGTTTCGGCATTTCAATGCACCATCTTCAGGACTTAGTTGACACTGAAGGGGTTATTGCAATCCATATATATGATGTATCAGTGGCCAACAACTGCTTTACGCAGACTACCTATAATTGTGATGTCGTCCATCCAAACATCAAATGTCAACATTTTGGCATGTATGTTCACTGAGTGACCGATTAGATGATTTTGAACTGCTTACTGATTTCATGTAAGACCAAAACCTCTTAGGTTTCTTAGTTATATCTAATAAAAAAACAATGTAGCTTCGCACTGGCACTGCAAATGTTAGCTAATGCCTCTGACATGGACACAAGGAAAATTGTATACCATAGCTACTTAAACTCCTGTTATACAGTATGGTATTGTTATTTGGGGAATTTTGAGCAAAATAACTCACATACTGATTTACAGAAAAGAATCATTACAAACGTGTGCTGTGCAGCCAAGGAAATCATGTTTCTCACTATTTAAAAATCTTAAATTATTAACAGTCCCTCCCTAGATATCTGTGATATTATCATTTATTTATTTATTTATCTATTTTATTTTTATTTTTTTTAACATGGCAGTTTAGAATTATGGAAGGAAAAATGTTTTGATCACAGATATAATACAAGAGACAAAAATAATTTTATGTTAGACTCCCCAGCATAAGAGAAAGAAAATTTACAACAAACTAAAAGACAAGAACATTCCGAGAATGAATTTAAATTTACTGAAAAGTGAGCTACATGATACAGTGGAACTTGAATTTCACATTCTCCGATTTAACGCTTTTCACGATTGTACACCAAAAATTTGTAGCCCCAGTGCTAAAAATTTCCCAATTTTACATTCCTTCCTAGTAAGGTAGTCACTGTCCTCACCCATCCAGCCCCCTCCCTGTTCCCATTCCAGCACTACACAGTCGTCATTTCACCGCCACACCCAGTCTTTTAATTTCTTTTTATTTCTCTACTTTCCGCTATTTACCCCCTCCGCAACTTCTCTCCTACCTCAGTCTAAACTGCAACACTTCACTATACGCCACTCCCACCATACTATCCCTCCCCCTCCCTGCCCCAGCCTTCTCCTTACCCCCACCCAGTTGCCACTTCCATCATACACTGGTGCTGCTGCTCAGTGTGGTTTCAGCTCTCTGAGACTGCAGACGTGTGTGCAAGTTGCGTTTGCATGTGTGTGTGTGTGTGTGTGTGTGTGTGTGTGTGTGTGTGTGTGTGTGTCAAATGCTGACAAAGGCCTTAATAGCCGAAAGCTATAACTGTGTGAATCTTTTTGTTGTGCCTACCGCGACTCAGCATCTCCGCTATATGGTGAGTGGCAACTTTCCTTCTCTGGTATTGAAAATATACTTTTCGTGCAGATGATATGCTATGATAGAGATGTCACATGGAAATTGAACAAGGATTTGGCGATAGCACATTTTGAAGACCATCATGTTCAAATATGACATGATAGAGTTGCAAAAACTACATATACTGCTCATGTATATACTTTGCACAATGCATTATAGATCATAAAGATTGGCAGCAGTGGTAGAGGGCACAAAGCAAAACTGTAGCACTTGAGCTTTCTTTCAAATTTACATTTTATACAGTGTACAGAAATTTACTGAAACAATGTATAATAAGCTTGTCACGTCAACTGGGGAAGCAAATTCATTTTTTCATGTGTCTGTTTCTCTCATCAAGCCTAAAATTACACTTTAATGACAGCGAGTATATGAAGTGCGGCTTGTAAGAAAAGCATTAATATAACAGCAATGTTGACAAAGTTTGTCAGGAAGCAGATGTATACATATGCTTATGGTTTAACCACTTAGCTGCTGTGATGTTTTTGGTTTAATTCAGCACGTTCATCAGTTTTTTTCTTTTTCTGGGTGAGCACAGAGGATGATCTCTCAAAAAAGTGTGTTTTGAATGTACAATTTGTGGTCATAGCATGTTGGAAAATAGCTCAGTTACCTTGTACCCAGCTACCAATTTCAATTTTTTGATGAATTTTTACTTGCTGTTACACATCTGTGATGTTTTAAGTCCTGATGAAATTCATTACCAAAAATTATTGTATTAACATTTTATTCTACATTTAATTTCCTCCACTTGGACAGGTTTTATACAAAGTATTGGAGAGGATTGAGATTTTTAATCATATATGCCAATTGCCAATTATATGTGCCTTTTTTGTGTTAAATTTTTCTCAATTCTGCATTTTCCTCAATTTGGGTTTTTTAAGTCTGGACCGCACGAAAATGTACAATAGGGGTTTCACTGTACCCTACTTCAGCAATGCTACTAGTCAGTTGAGGATTTCATGAAGGATGAACTGAATATCTGTGGTAGGAGGATGTAGTTATCAACTATCTTGTTATGTAAACATAGATGTCTTTTTCACAAAAAGTTACATTGATGTTCAAATATTGCTCTATCTTATTAATTACAGTTAATATCAGTGAAGTCGTATTATCTTATTTTCACATGTCTCCTGTACCACAATTATATCATTAGTGCCTGTAAGCTATGAGGTGAATAAATCACAATCCTTGATGAACACATGTCACATTTCAGAAAAGTTCATGATATCAAAATCACTCAGAAATCGGCATTGTTCTATGGCATTCACGATGATTGATCCACTATGTGGCTTTACAGCCAAATATCTACATCTACATCAATTATCCGCAAACCACCTAATAGTGTGTGGTGGAGGGTACTTCTGGTACCACTATCTGATACCCCTTCCCTGTTCCATTCGCAAATGGTGTGTGGGATTTATGATTGTTGATAAACCTCTGTATTAGCCATAATTTCTCGAATTTTCTCATTGTGGACATTTTGCGAGATGTGGGAGAAATTAATTTGTTGTCTTATTCTAGCCAGAATTCTTTCAGAATTTCAACAGTAAACTACTCCGTGGCACACAAGCCTCTCTAGCAGCAACTGCCACAGGAACTTGCTTGTTTAGCAACTCTCTAATGTTATCGGGACAACTAAACAACTCTGTAATGAAGAACTGCTCTTTGTTAGATCTTCTCTGTTTCTTCTATTAGCCCTACCTTGTAAGGGTCCCATTGACAAGCAATACTCAAGAATCAGTTGAACAAGTGTTGAAAGCCACTTCTTTCATGGATGTGTTACATTTCCTTAAGATTACTTTTCCTACATTTGTGTTATGTTGCTATTCCACTACAGAGGCTCCAGAAAGTCCTATCTTTCCAATGTTAAAATAGCACTTATACATTAATGTTTTCTCAGAAAGTATTTGAGCTCAGAAGTTGAAATTTTTACAGGTTATTTATTGGAGTATTGGCTACAACTTAATACATGGATTTTTAACCATTTGAATTCAGTAGTTAGAGATTAATTTTTTCTATTTCAATGAAAATTCACTACTTTTGTGCCATTTGTTGTTTATAAATTGAACAATATACAGGTTTCTGGAAAAACGTAGTGTTAAGTTATGCAGAAGGGACTGTGTCACATTTCCTAAAAATTTTAAGCAAATTGGTTTGGTAGATCCTGAAAAAAAATTAATTTGTATGAAAAAATAAAACTTTTGGGAATCAAGTGACAAAGTTTGGATTACCTTTTTCATGCATTTCAATCCATAGGCTGGATTATCTTCATCTGCTGCAAACTACTCCTCCAGTTTCCTCTTTCTCCTCCTCCTTTTTACTCTGACTTGTATCTCTAGACTATTTATAGCCCTGTCAGAAGCCCAAAGACATTCTTTGTCTAAAGCAAGCATTATTCTTACCATGTTGAAATCTATATACATTCCCATATTTCGAAATACTTTGCATCTTACAACATTGCCATAATTGAATGTAGCAACAGCATCATACACACCAAAGTGAGTGTTTCTATTCCAACACAGTTGTGGAGATTCTTGACCATGTAACACTATTTACACTTACATTGGGGTTTTGAGTTTTTCCACGAACACACTTTTTCAACAGTTCAGGAGCTGCTAGGTCTCTGAAACTATGTTTTATCACTTACATTACCACATCACGCAGACTATGTTTATGAATGCACACTTCACTAGCTAGCAATCCCTTGTTGTACTTACACCAATTGTTAAGTCCTTTGGGACACAAGTATTGATGGGGACCTTCATCGGTTGAAAAAGTATGGAAAAAAAGGAGCCCAAACCTGTTTCATTGAGACTGTGTGTGTTTTGCCTAATAGCTATTTCACAATAGTTCTGTATTTTGTCAATTACACTGTCAGTTAACCTTACCTTCTCACGCAACCCTTTACTATCACTGAGTTTTTGTTTTTGTTACGAAGCTTTCACTTGCCGAAGTCTTGATCCCATTTGTTTCTGTACGTGTCCAATACATTCAGATTTCTGCACTACAACATCATCGCCATAGGGCTTCAGTTCTTGAATATGTTTGACACTTATAGAATCACCATCACCTAGGCAATTTACTTATCGCACATTATCATATGCAACAGAATAATGAAGTATACTAGCAACACCAGCCACCTCCGTTCCTCCACTGCTGACAGTATAGTTAAGTGTGCAATTATTTTCATGTGTACCTTTATTTTTTTGTGGACACCTACAATATATAGATATTACTGCTACATCTAAAACTTTCCCTGTATACACACTGGTGGCAAATACTACACCATGAAGATATGCCAGGTACCATCGAATGCTCAATCAGGTTTCTATTACCGCTGTTTTCTATTACTGCCTCTTCCACAGCTTTTTTCATAGGTTCTATACAGACATATTCTACTTTAGACCCTATGAATCTATTATAGTTCATAAACTTGGTTGGGTGATTTGGAGTACTCATCATGCCACAGAAAACTGCACCTTCACCAATTGTATGCAAGGCATAAACAAATCTAATGTTGTGTTCATAGATTTTGCTACAATTTTCTTCATTTGGAATTACTGCAACACAGTTCCAAAAGGAGGTCATGTATGAACACTTACCACACTTCAGTTCCATTTCACTGGAAAGTCCTACATGATTTTTTGCAGAGAGTTCCAGACAGACTTCACTACACTGAATACATCTTACACAGTTTGAAAAAATTCTGTTGAGAACTGACATATCAAATATTTCATTCACGTCCGATTCGACAATAAAATATTCGTACTTTACACTAACGGAACCAATCTTCCTCTGCAAATTATTTTCTTTCTCACTTTCATGGCAATGGGCAGGTGTACCACCAAGATTAGGTTCACACACTTTGTTATCATCTTTATTGTTTACGGTAATAACAACTACCTTTGGCTTTCCAACATTTCTCCTTTTCTTAAAAGCCTTCAGAGGATCCCTAGTCACTTTACATTTATCCACGGTTTTCCTTCAATAAGACAGAGACTTCAATGAACAGAATACATTAGGAATATTTTCAGCATTACAAGAGAGTAAATAAACATAAAACGTACGACAATCAAGCGAGTGATATATATCGAATTATCACACGTTAGCCACAACACTTATTTTGTAACACTTATTTTCTCTCACATTACTAATATGTACATGATGAGCATGTAGATTCATGAGTACAACATTTGACAGCAGTTTAACAGCACCACAGTGGGCCACACCCTGCAGAACATATTTCAAAAATATTTTAAAAATAGTTCTTGTCTTCTGAACTGAATGCATTATATATCAATTGAAAGGGGAAAGTCTGCAGATATTTAAAATGCAAAAAAGGAAAAATTGAACATTTCATGATTTTGAATCTTTCCGGAGCTGCTGTAGGTCACATAACAGTCCTATCACACTTTCTGGGGGTATTCCTGAAATTTCCTCTACACATGTTCCTTTACGAGCGACATGTTGAGTTCACTCTGGAAAGAAGTCTTGAATCGAGTCACAAACCTGGGCTGATATCTCACGGATCTTTTTCACTAACCAGCAGTGCGGGGTTGGTGTCAAATGGAATGTGGAATCTATGTTGGTTTTAAAGGAGGCCATATTTGTTCCCCAAAAACATCATGATATGTGAGCATAATTCGGCAACCGATTGACATCAGCAATATAGACCTATAATTACGTGAATCTGACGTATTACCCTTCTTGATACAGAAACGACCTGCATTTTTTCCCAATCGCAAGTACCCTCCGTCGCTCCAGTGTCCTATGATAAACGCATGATGATTGAAAAGAGGTACTGTATTACGATCTTCCACGATGAAACAATTTCAGAAGACTAAATTCAGTAATTCAGCCTTCTTTCTGTCATTTTCCATTTTGGTGCCTGTATGGTCACTTAGTGACTGATTAGATGATTTCAATCTCCTTACTGATTTTGTGTAAGGCCAAAACCTCTTAGGGTTCTTAGTTGTACCTAGTAAACAAACTACGTAGCTTCACATTTGCAGTGCAAATATTAGCTAATGCCACTGACATGGACACAAGGAAAATTGCATATCCCACTGACATGGACACAAGGAAAATTGCATACCATAGCTACTTCTACTGTTATAATGTGTGGTATTGTTATTTGGGGAATATTGAGCAAAATAATGCCCCCCATGAACCATGGACCTTGCCGTTGGTGGGGAGGCTTGCGTGCCTTAACGATACAGATATCCGTACCGTAGGGGTAACCACAACGGAGGGGTATCTGTTGAGAGGCCAGACAAACGTGTGGTTCCTGAAAAGAGGCAGCAGCCTTTTCAGTAGTTGCAGGGGCAACAGTCTGGATGATTGACTGATTTGGCCTTGTAACACTAACCAAAACGGCCTTGCTGTTGTGGTACTGTGAACGGCTAAAAGCAAGGGGAAACTACAGGCGTAATTTTTCCCGAGGGCATGCCCCTTTACTGCATGATTAAATGATGATGGCATCCTCTTGGGTAAAATATTCTGGAGGTAAAATAGTCCCCCATTCGGATCTCCGGGCGGGGACTACTCAAGAGGACGTCGTTATCAGGAGAAAGAAAACTGGCATTCTACGGATCGGAGTGTGGAATGTCAGATGCTTTAATCGGGCAGGTAGGTTAGAAAATTTAAAAAGGGAAATGGATAGGTTAAAGTTAGATATAGTGGGAATTAGCGAAGTTCGGTGGCAGGAGGAACAAAACTTTTGAACAGGTGAATACAGGGTTATAAATACAAAATCAAATAGGGGTAATGCAGGAGAAGGTTTAATGATGAATAAAAAATAGGAGTGCGGGTAAGCTACTACAAACAGCATAGTGAACGCATTATTGTGGCCAAGATAGACACGAAGCCCACAACTACTACAGTAGTACAAGTTTATGTGCTAACTAGCTCTGCAGATGATGTAGAAATTAATGAAATGTATGATGTGATAAAAGAAATTATTCAGGTAGTGAAGGGAGAAGAAAATTTAATAGTCGTGGCTGACTGGAATTCAATAGTAGGAAAAGGAAGAGAAGGAAACATAGTAGGAGAATATGGATTAGGGCTAAGAAATGAAAGAGGAAGCCTCCTGGTAGATTTTGCACAGAGCATAACTTAATCATAGCTAACACTTGGTTCAAGAATCATGATTGAAGGTTGTATACATGACAGAACACTGGAGACGCTAGAAGGTTTCAGATAGATTATATAATGGTAAGACAGAAATTTAGGAACCAGGTTTTAAATTGTGGACTCTGACCACAATCTATTGATTATGAACTGTAGATTAAAACTGAAGAAACTGCAAAAAGGTGGGAATTTAAGGAGATGGGACCTGGATAAACTGACTAAACCAGAGGTTGTACAGAGTTTCAGGGAGACCATAAGGGAACAATTGACAGCAATGGGGGAAAGAAGTACAGTAGAAGAAGAATGGGTAGCTTTGAGGGATGAAATAGTGAAGACAGCAGAGGATCAAGTAGGTAAAAAGACGAGGGCTAGTAGAAATCCTTCGATAACAGAAGAGATACTGAATTTAATTGATGAAAGGAGAAAATATAAAAATGCAGTAAATGAAGCAGGCAAAAAGGAATACAAACGTCTCAAAAATGAGATTGACAGGAAGTGCAAAATGGCTAAGCAGGAATGGCTAGACGACAAATGTAAGGATGTAGAGGCATATCTCACGGGGGGTAAAAAAAATAGATACTGCCTACAGAAAAATTAAAGAGACCTTTGGAGAAAAGAGAATCACTTGCATGAATATCAAGAGCTCAGATGCAAACCCAGTTCTAAGCAAAGAAGGGAAATCAGAAAGGTGGAAGGAGTATATAGAGGGTCTATACAGGGGCGATGTTCTTGAGGACAATATTAGGGAAATGGAAGAGGATGTAGATAAAGATGAAACGGAAGATATGATACTGCGTGAAGAGTTTGACAGAGCACTGAAAGACCTAAGTCGAAACAAGGCCCCGGGAGTAGACAACATTCCATTAGAACTACTGACAGCCTTGGGAGAGTCAGTCCTGACAAAGCTCTACCATCTGGTGAGCAAGATGTATGAGACAGGCGACATTCCCTCAGGCTTCAAGAAGAATATAATAATTCCAGTCCCAAAGAAAGCAGGTGTTGACAGATGTGAAAATTACCGAACTATCAGTTTAATAAGTCACAGCTGCAAAATACTAACGCGAATTCTTTACAAATGAATGTAAAAACTGGTAGAAGCCGACCTCGGGGAAGATCAGTTTGGAATCCGTAGAAATGTTGGAACACGTGAGGCAATACTGACCCTACCACTTATCTTAGAAAATAGATTCAGGAAAGGCAAACATACGTTTCTAGCATTTGTAGACTTAGAGAAAGCTTTTGACAATGTTGACTGGAATACTCTCTTTCAAATTCTGAAGGTGGCAGGGGGTAAAATACAGAGATCGAAAGGCCATTTACAATTTGTACAGAAAGCAGATGGCAGTTATAAGAGTCGAAGGGCATGGTTGGGAAGGGAGTGAGACAGGGTTGTAGCTTCTCCCCGATGCTATTCAATCTGTATATTGAGCAAGCAATAAAGGAAACAAAAGAAAAGTTCGGAGTAGGCATTAAAATCCATGGAGAAGAAATAAGAACTTTGAGGTTCGCCGATGACATTGTAATTCTGTCAGAGACAGCAAAGGACTTGCAAGAGCAGTTGAACGGAATGGGCAGTGTCTTGAAAGGAGGTTATAAGATGAACAACAACAAAAGCAAAACGAGGATAATGGAATGTAGTCGAATTAAGTCGGGTGATGCTGAAGGAATTGGATTAGGAAATGAGACAATTAAAGTAGTAAAGGAATTTTGCTATTGGGGGAGCAAAATAACTGATGATGGTCAAAGTAGAGAGGATATAAAATGTAGACTGGCAATGGCAAGGAAAGCGTTGCTGAAGAAGAGAAATTTGTTAACATCGAGTCTTGATTTAAGTGTCAGGAAGTTGTTTATGAAAGTATTTGTATGGAGTGTAGCCATGTATGGAAGTGAAACATAGACGATAAATAGTTTGGACAAGAAGAGAACAGAAGCTTTCAAAATGCGGTGCTACAGAAGAATGCTGAAGATTAGATGGGTAGATCACATAACTAATGAGGAGGTATTGAATAGAATTGGGGAGAAGAGGAATTTGTGGCACAACTTGACTAGAAGAAGGGATCGGTTGGTAGGACGTGTTCTGAGGTATCAAGGGATCACCAATTTAGCAATGGAGGGCAGCGTGGAGGGTAAATATCGTAGAGGGAGACCAAGAGATGAATACACTAAGCGGATTCAGAAGGATGTAGGCTGCAGTAGGTACTGGGAGATGAAGAAGCTTGCACAAGACAGAGTAGCATGGAGAGCTGTATCAAACCAGTCTCAGGACTGAAGACCACAACAACAACAACAACAACAACAACAACAACATAATGCACATACAGAATTACAGAAAAGAATCATTGGAAATGTGTGCTTTGCATCCAAGGAAATCATTTCTCACCTTATTTAAAAATCTGAAATTCTTAACTGTCCCTCCCTATGTATCTATGATATCATCGTTTTGGTAAAGTTTTACTTCCAAAGTCACTGAATGCTTCTCTCGTTGCTCTCCTTATGATTCACTTCATTCAAGTTTTGTCTGGCAGCTAGGTTTTGACTTCTCTTGATTCTGTGATGAAGCTTGCTTTGTTTATGTATCAGTTTTCTAACACAGTTATTAAAGAATAGTGGGTCTTTCCCTCCCCTTAAGACCTTACTCAGAACATACTTGTCTGATGCTCTACATCTTCATCCTCAGCACTGAATATTTGATGTTGACTACTCAGATATTCTGCAATTTGTATCCTGTCACTCTTGCTGAGCAAAAATATTTTCCTACCTTTCTTAACATTCCTTTTCAGTTCCTGTAGTCACAGATGCTACCATTGCCTTATTATTATTGACACCCTCCTCAACATTAACTGAATAGAAAAGCTCAAGTCTGTTTGTTGCTAGTAAATCTAAGACATTACATCAAAGTTGGTTCTCTCAACATCTGCTCAAAGTAATTTTTGGACAACACATTCAGATTAATATCACACAAATCCCTGTCTCGGATATCAGTTGTGACCATGGGCTCTAACATTCGATACCTGGCAAGTTCCAGTCATCCCCTATTACAATAGCACAAGGTGTGGCTATAAAATAATGGGGCTATTTCTGTAAAACATTTTATTTCAACAACATAAATATTTAGTTATTGTCACCCTCAATATAATGGAACTCCTAAAACACTTCATGCAAATTTTCCATTGATGGAAACAGTGCTGGAAGTCTTCCTCTGTGAGCTCCTTGATGATGTGTACCACAGTTTGTTTCACTGCTTCAACCGACTGAAATCTTGTTCCTCTTCATGCGCATTTGGTCTTGGGGAACAGATAAAAGTCACATGGTGCTAGGTCAGGTGAATACTATGGGTGGTCAAATACTGGAATGCAGTACTTCACTAGAAACCTCTTAACCAACACTGTAGTGTGAAATGGCGTGTGTGATTTGTTGTTCTAAAATTTGGGTATTTTTTTCCTTTTCACAGAGTTGAGCAAGTACCTCAAGGCAGTAATGTAGCTTTATAATCTGACCTTCAGGAACCCAGTGAGGATATACACTTCCATGAATATCGACACTTTGAATCTTGATTTGCTCATTCGAGCCCTCTTTGCTCTCAGTGAAGTTGGGCCCTTCCAGTCCATGGACTGAGGCTTAGTTTCTGGATCATAAATCAAAAATGAAGATTCATTACATTGTCACACTTTCCAAGAAATTAAAGTCATTTTCAATAGTACTCAAAGTGTCAGTACAACCATTATCACGAGTTTCTTTTTGTTAAATTGTGAGAATTTTCAGCACTCATTTTGCACACTTTTTTCATGTTAAACTGGTTATGTAAAATTTGTGTTGCACATGCATTGTCAATTCCTATAGTTTCAGCAATCAATCAAATACTCAACAAACCATCTGATCAAATCAGACTTACTTCTTTGATATTTTCATCTATTTTTGATGTTGAAGGGTGTCTTGTGTGTGAGTCATCTTCACCGTCTTCTCAGCCATCTGGGAAATGCTTGGAACACTTAAAAACTCACATGCATGATAAACAGTCTTTGCTACACATTTCTTTTAGTAAAAGATAGGTTTTAGTAGCAGTTTTTCCAAGCCTCATGTGAAACTTCCCAACCATTTGTTGCTTTATTATTACACTTATGATTTTTCCGGCAAAACAAAATAACTGCTCTTACACAAATGAAGACCACAGCCACACTGCAATGTCTACAGAAACCAGAGATGAAGGCTTCATGCTTCAGAGCTATTGGTCATTCATCTTTGACATGTGTACTTACTCTGTGACAGTATTAGTCCCATTATTTTATGGCTACATCTCGTACACATGAAATTCTGGACATTCTCTCTGAAATATTCTACCACTGCAACTCCTAACACAGACTGTCTTTACAAGCACCAGATTACTATTTTTGACCCACGTGTGATGCTTAACTTCATCCAGATTGATTCAATTCAGAATCCCTGATAACCTCAGCATATATTATCAAATTCCTTACTGCAATAAATTTGCGCCACTTTTGGTGTCTTAACTATCCTTATAGCAAATATTCCAGTCTAAATTTAGAATCCTAATACTATTTGGGCATTATTACCTTTAATCGGCGATTCTAATTCTGGTACCTTATCCTGGATGCTCCTGCAGTTTACTAATATCACATTAACCTTTTCTACTTCTGACCTCCAATGGCAGGCATTATCTCAGAATAATGTGCCAGGGTGCTACTCTGATTTTAAAAATAAATAAATAAAAATAAAAAAGTTCATGTGCAAGTCACACCTGCTCTGCTACCCTAGCACCCAATTACTGCATGTAGTACATGCCTAAGCATTAAGGAGGGTCCTACAATTCTCCACCCTATAGTGAAGATTGAGAAATTAACATCTGATATCACCACCCAATTCTCTGTGCCTTTGGTTTAGACCTCCCATTCTACTGCAAACCAGAGGACCCAACGAACTCTGGATACAATGCTATAATAGTGAGTTTAGCCCACATTCCACATGCGGTGCTAGCTGCTGCCATCACCAAATCACCCATCCACCAAAAGGAACACAGGATGGCCTCAGAACCCAAGTGGCAGATGTCATTTGTGACAAAATGAGCCATGATTTGCAACCGTTGCATACATTGTGCTCGACAGCTGCCAGCAGAATCTCCTCCACATCTCCAACATGACCCACCCGGCCCTTCCTCCCCACTCCACCCACCACCAGCCAACAGACTGAGTCAAATGCACAATAGCATTTTTTTTTCCTGACATGCCTGCTATTTCCCTGAGAGGATCTATAATCTGCCTAAAATTGGAGCTCTCAATGACTAGCGTATCTGCCCTCTGCACTTGCCTGGACTGAGCAGGAAAGTTGGCCACTGTCCCAGCAGGAGCCATCCCGTACTGGCTCAGAAGTATTAAACACTGGGTACAACTTTCTATCTGTTGTTAAGGTGTAAGGGGCCAGCTAAGTGTCCCATTCCTTCTTTTGCCTTCTGGACAGTAACATGCACACCCATCACTGCCCGCCATTCACTTTTGAGTAAAGACTCAGTTATTGCATATCTGAAGATGCAGCGACAACCAGGTCACCTGCGGATTCAAACAGCACCAAATCTGTTCATGTCTTGTCACTGGAACCCAATGTCACTGCAGCTTCCAGCAGTAGCCAAAAGCCTGTTGACAGTGGCCAATGCAGTTTACAGCTGTTTATGGACAGTGGTAAATTCTCCTTGGGTCACACAAACACAACAAGTACAGTCCCTATCCACCTATCCACATCATTCTCAAAAATGCAAAAGAAGTGGAACTAATTAAAAAAGAACAAAAAGACCCCTGTAGGGAAGAAAATTACCCAACTGTGGTGCTATTGATGTTGGGATGTGCTTAAATATAAATGAGGGAAATAAACAAACACTAAAATCTTCTCTGTAGAGTTCTCACTAAACACAAAGATCTTAAGATCTGCAAGCTCTTAGAACAGAAATTTAAAAAAAACTCAGCTTTGCCAGAAATTCAGCTCACACAAAAGATAAAGCAAAAAGTAAATACACAAGTTTGAACTGTACACAGAGACTAGACAACCAGATAAAAACACAGATAAATATTCACTTCTTGACAGATGCTCATGGAAAATAAATCCTGAACAACACTAAAGGCTATGTACTAACACAAACTACTGGCAATGCCACTCTGAACACTCCTATCACCTGTCTAGCTGTCGCCAAACTGACTGATAAACTACTCATCACAAATTCAAAGTGAATCAGCCGATGGTGGCAGTAATGATGGTCTGAAGTTACACTACTCAGTTCAGACAAAGGCTACCGCAGGAAATAAATATGCAAGCTTTTATGTAAATAAAAACTAGACAATCAGATAATAACACAGATAATATTCATTTCCTGGCAGACGCTCATGGAAAATAAAGGCGGAAGTAAGATAAACTCTACACACTAACTCAAACTGCTGGCACTGCCATTGCACCTCCCACCTGAGGAGCTGCCCCTAATCTAACATTAATTTTGACTAGCTGTCACACTACTGTAAGTGACAATAAATTGAAGGCTCTTTCCATATGAATTATCAAAATTCTTTTGCCCGCTCACTTAATTTTTTTTTTTTTAATTACTCAACCTATCTCTGATGTACACCGATAAAAAAGTAACAACTCCCTCCACTGTAATAAGGGAAAAGCTTCAGATCACAGTGGTGAAAGACTCCCAGGGCAAGAAGTCCCAATATAATTAATCACCTTTCCTCGTCCAGTGTTCTCTTCCTCACATTTTGTAACTTAATCCCTTACTGGTAGCAGTTTATCTTAGATTGCCAGAGCAACAAAGTTTTCCAAGCAACTGGAAAAGGGTGCAAGAGATTCATATTTTCAAGAAGGGTAATTGAACAAATGCATAAACTGCTATAGACCTATACTGCAGATGTCAATCTGTTGTAAAATTACAGAACGCTTTCTATGTTCACATTTTATGACCTTTTAGGAATAGAGAATAGTGTGCTGCATCCATCAACAAGAATCCCACAAACTACAGTCTCATGAACACAGTTTGTTCTGTTCATCTAGGAGGTACAGAACACAGTAGTGTGTCCATGTTCATGGCAAGTTCCATGAATTTTGGAAGACGTTCAACACAGTTCTGTATTCTCATATAGCGCACAAAATACAAGCTAATGGAACACTGAACCATCTTTATAATTGGAATGAAGATGTAGGTAACAAAACTCAGCATGTCATTCTGAACACTTAGGGTGCCCTGCCCATAATATTACACACACATCTTAGTGAGGACTGCCACAACCATAATATAACAGGCAGTGCGCCTCATTATTTCTTGTGAGTAATACTCGTTATCCAGCAAATAAGAGAAGGGACATCAACAATTCTAGTACACATTTGTGCAGTCTGATTCATAACAAGGCACTCTGATAATCGAAGCACTCAAACAAGCAAGTTGAATGTAAGACATCACTGTTAGCACATTGTGTACTTGAAGCAATATGTTTGACAATAATCCACTCAGTGATGCAGAGATTTTTTGCGTTCTCAAAGAATCTGAAGATGAACTTAGTGATATTTTTGATGTTGATGACATGGATGAAGAGTTCAGTTACAATTTATCTGATTCAAATAAGAAAGTTTCTGTAATTTTTATGTTGTATACATATTTTGTTAGCATAATGTATCTGATGAAATAATAGAATGTGATGCCTCCTCCCCCTCACCTGAAGAAGGCATTATTTTGAAACTCCTGTGACAACAGGTGATTTAACAGAAGAACAATACTTTAATAATAATTTAAAGAGCAATTAATACGCTATATTTCAAAGCAACAATAATAGTTTCACATACTCATTACAAGATAATCATGATTGTAAAATCAGATATGTTTGAGCTTATACAAAGGCTTCCCAAGTCATTCTTTGCACCCACTATTTACGGGTGGAATAAAAAGGGAAGAAATGATTGTTGCTCACTGAATGTCATCTGCCACACACCATATGGTGGCTTGCAGAGTATATAGATTCAGAAGTGGTAACATTCTTCTTTTTGTTTGTTATGGTATCAGATTGTTATTTTACTTGATTTGCAAAGTAACTATGTAAACAGAAACTTACCTCATAGCAACAACTGTTTAATATCAGCTTGAGATAACAGAATATGTAAGTTAAGGGAAAGGCAACCACTTACCTCTTACCTATAGATGACTGGTATATGGCCAACAGAAACACTGCCATCCCACCCCCCACCCCCCCAATACCAATAGGTGCTCTCTCTCTCTCTCTCTCTCTCTCTCTCTCTCTCCCCCCCCCCCCCTCTCTCTCTCTCTCTCTCTCTCTCTCTCTCTCTCTCTCTCTCTGTCACACACACACAACCTTTTTTTGCAACTTCTCCCTTATTCACACCTCTCTCCCCCCCTTTTTTGCAACTTCTCCCTTATTCGCACCCCTCCCCCCCTTTTTTTTGCAACTTCTTTCTTATTCTCTCACTCTTTATCATCACTGCACTGCAGCAGCCATGTCATCTAGTGCAAGATCTGCCTCACACAATCCTGCTTCCCCCCCCCCCCCCTCCTTGCCTCATGCGTCCTTCCCTCCCTCCCAACCTCCATCCAAATAGGCAACTACTTTCAATAACTGATATTCAGTAATTAGTCTTTCCGCTACCACAGGGATGTACATTTGGTGTCTGTGTGTGAGAATGTGTGTACTCTTACCGGTAAAAGAGCATGAGCTTGAAAGCTAGTGTTAACTGTTTTTTGTTGTGCGTTCCTGTGTGCCACGCACCAGTCCTGTGCCATGCACCACTCCTCTGTAAGTAAGTGGTTACCTTTCCCTCCCTACTCCCTCCCAACCTCCATCCACATAGGCAACTGCTTTCAACAACACTGGGCAATCACCATAAAAATGACAGATTAACTCTTGTTCTGAAGATCAAGTGACATTTCGTTTTTTAGAGTGAAGATTTTAAATTTGGGGGAAAATTTTTTTTTTGGGAGTTGGCACACCTGTCAAATAACGAAACACAAATACTGTTGCTGTGACTGTGAATTACATGTAGTTTCTACTCAAATTAATGCAAAATTTCTGGTTCGTGAGTGCTTTTTTAGAGTAAAATTTGTAAAAATTCCACAAAAATGTGTAAATATGGTGAATAACTTTTGTTATATTTGTGGTGAAATAACATTTTCCTCACAGAAACGCAATCTGACGCCTCTTGTAAAGACTGCCTATCAGTATTATTTCGGTATGAAAGTAGAGGACCAGGATTAGTCTTGGGCTCCACATATATGTTGCAACGCATGTTCAGTTACACTGCGAGAATGGCTGAAAAAGAAGAAACGATCTATGGCTTTCGCTGTGCCTATGATTTGGTGGGAGCCTACAAACCATACAGATGACTGCTATTTCTGCCTGACTCCACCTATAAAAGCATTGTCTACGAAGAAAAGAAGAACAGTTCAGTACCCGAATCTTTCATCTGCTATTGAACCCATTCCACATTCGGATAGTTTACCAGTTCCTACTCCACCTAAAAATTGTGTGTTTGAAGTAGAAAATGAAGCCAGTGTGGAACAAGAAGAACCAAACAAGCCTTCCACATCCCATGACCCTGATTTTGAGGGAAAAGATGATAAACCGCACAGACTGAGTCAAGCGGAATTGAGTGATCTCATTAGAGACCTTGGCCTGTCAAAGGAGAATGCAGAAATTCTTGGGTCTTGACTACAGCAATGGAATCTTCTCCACAGTGATGTGAGAGAATCTCACAGTACAGAAAACGTCACCGGGAACTGCTTCCCTTTTTTGAGAAGAAAAATAATCTTGTTGTTTGCTGTGACATTAATGGCTTGATGAAATCTTTGAATTTGAGTCATGATCCAACTGAATGGAGGTTATTCATAGACTCCTCCAAGCTTAGTTTGAAAACTCTGTTACTTCACAATGGGAACCTTCTTTCATCTATTCCTGTTGATCATGCTGTTCACATGAAGGAGACATATGCAAATATGACAGCTCTCTTGGACTCAATTAAATATCATGAACACAAATGGAAAATCTGTGGTATCTAAAAGTCATTGCCATACTCTTAGGAATGCAACTGGGTTAGACAAAGCATTGCTATTTCTTATGTATGTGGGACAGTAGAGATAGGAAACTGCATTATATTAAAGAAGACTGGCTTGCAAGAAATCTTCACCCTAGCGAGAAAAATGTCGTTGCCAAGCCTCTTGTGGACCCAAAAGATGTTCTTCTTCCACCCCTGCATATCAAGCTGGGTTCCATGAAAAACTTTGACAAAGCTATGAACCGAGAAGAACTGGCCTTTAAGTACATAAGAGAGAAATTTTCGAAATTAAGTGATGCAAAAGTTAAGGAAGGCATTTTTGTCGGACCACAAATAAGAGAACTTGTAAAGGATCCTGCATTTGACCAAGTTTTGGAGGGGAAAGAAAGGGACGCTTGGGAAGCCTTCAAGGGCATTGTTCATGGATTTCAGGCAACAAAAGAGATGACAACTACAAGCATTTGGTGACAGTGCTCCTGCAAAAATACTGTAACCTTGGATACAACATGTCCCTTAAGAGCCATTTTCTCCACTCCCACCTAGACTCTTTCCCTACTAGTTGTGGAGCTGTTAGTGATGAACATGGTGAGAGAGTCCATCAGGACATTTCTGTTATGGAACAAAGATATCAGGGCCATTGGAATGAAGTAGTGCTTGCGGATTACAGTTGGTCTTTGTGTAGGGATTCTGCAGAACTCCATTACAAGAGGCAAGCTAAAAGACGACGAAGTCAATAGGCCACCACATGATTCTCTTCAGACACGACCATCTGCGAAGTATTTTTCCAGCAATTTAGAACTCTTAGCATGTAATTACTGGTTAAAAAAGTCAAATGCACTTTCACTGTTGTTAGCATGTATGTAATTAAAATGTATCCTTTTCTCTCAATCCGTTAATATGTAATACTTCCACTTTGTGTATATCATAGAAACTGGAGCTAATAAAAATTTTTCATTGTCATATTTGTTTTTCTCAACCCAAAATTAGTAGGAATTGCCTCATGAAGTGCTCGAAACATTCAAAAATTATTTTTTTGTTGCCCAGTGTAATTGATATTCAATAATTAGTCTTTCCACTATCACAGGCATGTACTTTTGGTGGCTGTGTGTGAGAATGTGTGCACTCTTACCAATAAAAGAGCAAGAGCTTGAAAGCTAGTGTTAACTGTTTTTTGTTATGTGTTCCTGTTTGCCACGCACAAGTCCTATGTAAGTAAGTGGTTACCTTTCCCTTATTTTACACATTTTTCCAGCCCGGAATTTCCATTAATGAACTAACAGAATAAATAATATATTCACGAAACATTCTCTCTCTCTCTCTCTCTCTCTCTCTCTCTCTCTCTCTCTCTCTCTCTCTGTGTGTGTGTGTGTGTGTGTGTGTGTGTGTGTGTGTGTGTGTGTTTTACACTTGTCTCCTAGACAAAAGACAAATAATTGCTGTACGTACCATAAGTTCAGCTTGTCTAAAGAAGGATCGTATATTCCTCACAATGGGACCAAACTGACGAAAAGTCTTAATGTGTGGTTGCAACCATGCAGATAATTGTTTTTTGAAACTGGCATTCTCAAATCTCAAATCACAGAGCAGGACAGCACCATAATCCTTGGCATGTCTAATGACACGTCCCATAGCCTGATTCACAGCTCTTGATGCCTCCAGCTGATACCAGTCACGACCTGACAACATCTGTAAACATTTTTCAGTTACTGGTTTTGAAGGTAAAGTAACTATACAAACAATAACTGAAAGTAATGTTTAACAAAAAAATAAAACTGTGAATCAAAAAGTGATATGATGAGTGAGACTGAATCACATGACTTTTCTATCTGCTCTTGTTCACCTAGCCTTTCATGTTCATATTTTACAAACATTGCAACATAATACACTATACATGCAGGCTTCTTAAAATATGAAACTGTTCAAGGCTGAATGAAAACAGTTTTTATGGCTGTTAATGGATGACTGCACTCTGTTGAATAAGGTTGTAGTGGCTTAGTTCCGAAATGGGTTAAATGACATTGGTTTTATAACAAATTAAAGAAATGAATTTAATAATGTACATTCCACTGAAGACACATCAGACAGGCAAAGTGAAAAATGTTTAAATTTTAAAAAATTAATTAGTATTATATAATTACAGAAGTTACTCGATGCTAAATCTTGAATTTCTTCATTTCATATGTACATTTGCTTTATTTTTGCCTTTTCAGTAAAGTTACCATAATTACTTCAAAAGTTCCTGAATGGGACATCACACTGACATAGGAGGTGGAATTATTGTTAAGTGTATAATCATAAAAACTGTACATTTACCCACTAAGCTGACTCCACATATTTAGCATTCAGGTCATTATCAACTACTTGGAGGAGGCTTGAACAGTCTTTTCCCCTTTAATAATTAACACCTCTGTCCTAAAATAGAATAGATTTTTATCTGATCTATTATAAAACAGCTGCCTGAAAGTGTATGACTATTTTCACATGAGACAACATCTGCTGTTAAGTTTTTTGTCACTAAATAACTATTACTGTCATGTTTTACAGCTACAGCATAGCAAACAAACTAAATGTATGACTCCATTTCCCCTCAGCATTTTCTTATATCTTTCTGTAGTTCTTTAAACTGAAATTTTACATAATAATGTAAGAATTACTCAAACTACAGTTCTGTTTATTTATCCTGGAAATTACCCACAGTTTTTATTCTGTGAATGTCTTTAATCATTCCAACCATCATTCATCTGAGTAGCACACAAAGAACTAAGTAGTAAAACGTGACTACAGGTTTTCACATTATGGTTCGGATGCAAGAAAAAATGTGAATGTTAGTCAGAAAGCTTTATGAAAGATCAAACATTTTACAAGCAGAATCTTTATAATCCAGAAATCACATACAGAAGCCTCTTTTTGAAAACCAACATTCCCATAGGTTTCTTCCCCCGCATTTCATAACATCTAGTCTACAAGGAAACTATAAGTCTACAGCAGAGTGTGTAATGAAATGAGCCACCTCAGTCAATTCTTGGCTACACCTGATGGTCAATGGTATCAACCACATATACCCTTCAACTGTACGCTTGGAAGAGAGTCTTTGGTACTGACAGGTGAATAGCATTGTTTCGTTGTCTAGTGACCATAGGAACCAGTCAGTCATTTATTAACAAATGAAAAATATTAAGGGAAGGGCAGATATTGTTGCATAGCAATGTAGATTTATGCAGAGGATAACGGGTGGGACCTTTGATAATATTTTGTGATCAGCTGAAACTTGTGTCAATGTTAATCATTCATACAAAGAGGTTGAAGTGCTGGAGCCACCAGGGCGACAATAGCAGAGACTGGTAAAGGAGGGTGAATTATCGTTTTACAAGCAGCATAGGGCAGTTTTGTGCCAAATGCCTGTTAATGTTTCACTCACAAAAACAGAACACAAGAGGTTCAAACCGTCTTTATGACAAATCTCAGAAACCCATCAGTCACTGTTTGGCTAACAACCCATATCATTTTGTTGGTCATGATGAGATGCCAACTCTGGAACACGGAAAGATGAAACTATTGACTCAAAAGATATCTCCACATTTCAGTGCTATTGCTTCTACATAAAACAATAAGTTGCCACAAACAACAAAAAGTTTAGCATCTCTAAAGGTGAGAAAATTCTTGTGGAATATGTGACTCAAGTGAGTGGTGAGACCTGCAGGACTTCGGTGAACAGCATAGCAGATTTCATGATAAGGAGCCGAAAATGAGCTGTTGTAGAATCCTTTGTGGAAAAACTGATTGCAAATCAATGACGGAGCAGTGAGAGTTCAAGCAGTTCAGAAGGAAAGACTTGCAATCAGATTCTGAAAGCAATGTGAGTGATGTTTTTCTATTATAATACTGGCAGTACACTCAGGAATTTAAAAGAAGTACATGCCATCAACTAATCATCAAACTGTGAGCAGACTGAAATTTACACTCTGCAGTGGACTGTACACAGATATGAAACTTTCTAAAAGATTCTAGAGCTACCCAAGCATGACTCATGACCTGTCCTCACTGTTTCACTTCTGTTCGTCACTCATCTCCTACCTTCAAAACTGTGATAACTGGTTATGAGTCTTGCTTTGGTAGCTTGATCGGTAGAGTCCTTGCCTGTGAAACGCAAAGATCCTGAGTTCGAGCCTCGGGCTGGCAAAAAGTTTTAATCTGCCAGAAAGTTTCATAACAGCACACAATCCGATACAGCATGAAAATTTCACTCTGGAAATCCCTCAAGGTTGTGCCTAAGTCATGTCTTCATGATATCCTTTCTTCCAGTACTGCTAGACCAGTAAGTTTCACAGGAGAACTTCCATGAAGTTTGGAAGACAGGAGAGGTGGTCTGTCTGCAATCCTCCCTGGGTATCTCCACAACAGTTTGCTGAGTAATGCAATATGTTAGCTGCAGGATATGCTTCTAATGTCAACATGCCTTTTTCTCATTATCTGTGTCTTGACTTGAAAATCTCTCTCTCTCTCTCTCTCTCTCTCTCTCTCTCTCTCTCTCTCTCTCTCTCTCTCTCTCTTTCTCTCTTACACCCTCACTCCCCCCCAAATTGGTGTCCCAATACCACATATGCTTTGTATTGTCTACTTCTTCTCCATTTTGGCATGCTGCTGAGTGCTGAAAACTCAACAACAATCATTTCTCTCCACACTTCTAAATCAGACAATGTTCTTCCTTCAAAAATCACATTATAACAACTTTTTACATTCAGGAAACAACTTTGAACAATTCTCTGTCTACTTGACAAGTGTACCTTAACTACGTTAGCAATGAAATGAGTTACAGTTCAAAGCAGAGTCTACTAACATGAACTACTTTTGTTCCATGACTTTTTCGGGATCGTCAAGGCTCTCTTCTTCCATGGAGTCTGGGGCAACTCCGAGAGAGGTTTGCTGCTCAGAGAGAAAACATTAAGAACAGCATGCGTGGCCACACAAGCTGCGGGCCCAGGAAATACCAAGCTTGACATCTGGCACCAAGGGAAGGTGGAAAGAGCCACTTGGGAAGGAGAGACTATGTATGGTGCATCACTCCCCCATGTGAGGCCGGTTGCCGGCATGCCTGACCATAAACTGATATGGCATGGTGGGACTTGCATGTTGAATGTGGGATTTCTCTATATGGGCATGTTAGCTGAATGGCAATGGAGACGGTGTTGTTAATGAAAGGGGCAATGCTGGTGGCAATGCTGTCTCTTGGATGTTGCCTTCCATCAGAAGTGAGAGTTGTGACGCAACCCGATGTGACAGCAAAGGGTGCATGGCACAGGGGGAGCTGTGTACAGGGACTTAAGATCTGTCTCTTGGGGAAAGGGGGGGGGGGGGAGGGGGAGAGTGTTTGAGCAGGCTGCTAGGCTGGGGGGGGGGGGGGGGGGGGGAGGGTTGCCACCTCATGGACGACTCCTCTGTGCTAGGCACCTGCTGTTCCCCTCGCTCTTTGCATGGAGCACAGACCACCAGGTGCTCTGCATGCCCATGACCTCGTTTGTCGGCATGGGATCTCAGCGCAGGTCAGCAAGGATCCTTCACCACACTCGTGGGTAGCCAGGGCATATTCTGCCAAACCCAGAGGGTCCAGTCCGCTAAACGACTGGGTGACCATCCCACCATCTGAGTAGGAGTGGGTCCTTGACCAAGAGGTGGAAACTTGGGCTAGTAGGTGGGTTACGGGGCCGTCGAGGGGGACCAGTATGTTGGTGACAGCTTGCTGAACCCGGCAGCTCAGGAGTGCCCTTGGCCTAGGGGCAACTTTGGTGTGCAAGCTGCAGTAGTCCCCCGCCCATGCCAGAGGAGCCGGTCTGGGGCAAGAGACAGACCTCCACCTTTCTTCACTTGTCAAACTTCATGATGTCTGATTGAGAGATGAGTAACATGAGTTCACCTTTATGGGCATCTATGGTGTCTGATCCCTCCTCACAGGACAAGCTGGGAAAGGCGACAGACGAGAATGTTATGAGTAGGCACACCAGAATAACACTGCTCCTAGAGCAGAATGTTAAAAATGGGAAAATAAGACATGCTGCTCTGATGACTACTGAAGATGAGTTGGCAGCATGGGCCACTGCTAATTCAGGGCTCGAAGGTCGTGTAAAAGAACTGCGAAAGGAAAACGAGAGGCTGCACAAGCAGCCAGTAAAGACCTGGGCAGGTGTGGCTGCACAAACGCCACCCACACCACAAACTATGAAGGACACGATAGCAAAGGTCACCAAGTGGCCAGACACAGTAGTCTTTCTCACACTGCTGCCTGGCCAAGACATAAAAAAGGTCCAGGAGATTTTCACGACAGAAGTGAACCACGCAAAGTTCAAGATTAGAATTAACAAGGTGAAACAAGGTAAAAATGTTGTAATTGTAGACATGGCAACAGAGGAGGACAAGGAAAAGCTGTTAAAAAAACCAATAGCTATGTAAGGTAGTAAAATGTGAACCAACTAAAAAGCAGAATCCTCTTGTCATACTATATGATGTACTGACTATAATGAAAGATGAGGAACTGTATGAAATGATAAAAAGACATAATTTTGATGAGATGGGAGGATGAGGAATTCAAAAAGAGTTAAGCTGAGATTCAAAACGGGACCTCAGGAGCATGATGTCATCCATCACGTTGCTGAGGTCACTGGAGCAATGTGGAGAAAAATCACAATGGGCAAATTGTACATAGGCTTCAGGTTAATGCCAGAGATTATTTTGTGGTACCTGGACCACTTCTCAAGCACTGTACCAGAGGGTCAGCTTGCTCCCAGTGTGCTGCAGAAAACCACACAAGAAAAGACTGTAATGCAATAGGGATATGTGTCCCATGCAGGAATAGGGGTAAAAGATCATGTGGTGTCACTGGGAGGACTTGCCCTACCTACAGAATGCTTGAATAAAGATTCATTTCAAGAACTGATTATGGCTCAGGCCACAAACAGAAACAGGATGCCAAAGAGCAAATCCCCGAGCAAAAGGAGGAGGGGCGCAATGTGAGCAAGTAAATTCAAAGAATTTTTGAGGATGCTTTCAGGCACCCAGAAGACAGGAATGGTTGATACTGGAATACAAACAGAGCTGCCCACACCAGCTGAAGCTTTCTCCTCCCAAAGCTGGGGACATAGGCCAACTGAAGACCAAGGGCGACAAGGACGTCCTGTGGTAGTGGCCTGACCAGTAGTTATGCAGAGGAGCAAAATGTGCAGAGAGCAACAATACAAAATTCAGGAGAACACAATAACAAGCACTAGTGTGCTTCCAATTGTGAAGGAACCATCTCCTGTTAGAGTACCACCCATGCACCCTGTTAGGGCGTACCCAAATCTTGAACACGCCATGTAACTAGACAGGTTGGAGCAGCCAACTACCCTGACCACTGCGTTGTGGCATGTGGTCTAGGTGGGGTATGAATATGGCACGAAAGTTGGTGATGGAGGCTGTTGACAGAATACAGTTTAAGTCAATTAATCTCTCCACCGACTTTGGAACTCTATGAGATGTGGTCAAGAAAGTATTTGAAACAAGAGGTGAAGAGTTTGATTTAGATGAAATTTATGTTCAGTCAGTTTTGGCAAATGGACGCATTGCATTCGACTGCCGAAATAATTGGCCAGAAAATCATGTACATACCTACTTCCCATAATGACCACAATAACTATTGGACAGCTAAATACACACAATAGCAGACTCGAGATGCAGGAGCTGCACAAGGTGGTGGAGAAGAAGAGATTAGGTGTGCTCTGCCTGCACGAGCCGTACTCCCAAGCTGGGCAAATAGCCTTCGGAGCCGCGACATGGCAGGTAGTCAGTAGTGGAAACGAGCCGAAAGCGGCAATGATAATAACGAATAAAGCATTACGAATAACAATTCTCTCTCAGTGATCGACTTGATTACATTTACAATGGGTGGCAGAGAGTGCCACAGGGACATGGGGTGGAAGATCCAATTGAATTATAACAGAACGGACTGGGAGTGCCTAGCAACGGAGTGCGACATTCCTGCATTACCAGAAGATGACCAAAACCAAAATGTAAATGTGGAATGATGGGTATGTCGAAGAGCTAGTGAGAGCTATCACTAGTGCAGTGAAGGCAGCAGTACCAACCAGGAGGGGGGCATAGCAGCCTCTCCATCACCATGACCATGGTCTGTCGAACTGGAGCAAATGCACCAGTCGATCAGAAGAGTGAGAAGGCATTACCAGCGCAGTGTCATCCAGTGGGAAAAGCAATGATGGTTGCAACAATACAGAGAGTTAAAAAGAGACATTCCAGAAGGACCTTTCGGCAGTTCCAGTTCGAAGTTGGGAGAGAGATGTCACAAATCAACTAGCTACTGACCCACTGGGAGTGCCCTATAAGTTGTGAGGGAGAAGACCCACTCTCCAATGGTTCTATCTACAGTCTGGCATGGGGACAGATGACGGAGTCTTGGCAGGAAACTGCTGAGGTCCTCCTCTAGTCCCTGTTGCCTGATGACAATGAGAAAGGCGAAACAGAGGGCCAGCACCAAATAAGAGAAGCAGATCTTGTAGGATATACAAATGATAGGGCAGTATACCCCTTCTCTGAAGAGGAGGTGGCTGCCCAGATTAAATCTTTGGAGAGAGGAAAAGCTCCTGTGCCAGGCGGCATTGTTGCAGAGGTGGTGCAGTTCCTCGCCCCTCAGTCGGTAGCATCACTCACAAAATTGTATAACAAGTGTCTCAGGCTGCAAAAATTACCTAAAATTTGGAAAACAGAAAATGTGGTCATAATAAAGAAAGGACCAGAAAAAGACCCAACTGAGACCAAATCGTACACACCAATCTCTTGGAAAACTGTTCAAGAAATTATTGGCTGATAAACTGGCTGCACTTGGAGTGCTGTGCGGGATGAGTTTGGCTTCAGGTCTGGACGGTTGGCATCTGATGCAATCACCCTGGCAGCCAAGGTCTGTGATTCAGCCTCCAACTTTGACCACCTTTAGTGGCCTTCACTTTTCTCCTGTTTACAGGAGGAGGAGTGTCCAAGGCCACTATATGGTTGACTGAGGAGTTATTGCGACGATCGGGAAGTCTGGCTATCATCCCCTAGTGGGACAGTTAGAAAATCAACAACAAAGGGATGCCCAAAGGGCTCTGCATTGGAGCCCTTGTTTTGGGACATCCATACGGAACACTACTGGACAGTATGTAACACAATGAAAATGCAATAGAGGTGAAAGCCTACGCAGATGACTTCCTCC
This sequence comes from Schistocerca americana, assembly GCF_021461395.2. NCBI lineage: Eukaryota > Metazoa > Arthropoda > Insecta > Orthoptera > Acrididae > Schistocerca > Schistocerca americana. Next base: position 317,137,366 of record NC_060121.1, on the reverse strand, counting down.
TGCTGGTAGGTGGCTGTAACTGCGAGGACAGTGAGCCCAAGATCAAGAAGCCAAGAATATATTGCAAGAATGGTGCCATAAAACTAAAATAACAGTTGCACCAAGTAAGCCAACCTACCTTTAGCTGAAAGGACAACTAATTAGAAACCCAACAGTCACAATCGAGGGCTCACAAGTTCTCTGGCACCGAGAGGCGTACTATTTGGGAATCATTGATGAAGGGTGGAACTTTGCAAAGCACACTGAAACTGTAACCCAAAGAGCCTTAGAAGTGCTCGATCCTGATATGCATCAGGCACAAAAGATTCCATCTCCCTCCTGAACTGATAAAGTTATACTACAACAGTATATTAACATCAATAGTGGGTTACAGCTCAGGAGTCTGGGCACACAGGCTCATGACAGTGGTGCCTGCCATGGCCGTGAGAAGGGTACAGAGAAATATGTTATTAAGGTCAGTTGGGGCCTACAGGACATCCCTGGGTGGGGCCTTGTTGGTAATAATGGGGCTTTGGCCCCTTGATATCAAAATTAGAGAACAGGCTGCATGGTTCTGGGCAAAGAAGGAAGAGACTGGGAAAACAGGGGATATTCTGCATGACTCTTCAGGCTGGGGATAAGGGAACAATTAAGAGAAGGGGTGTAGAGCTGTTGCAGGAAGTATGGGAAGCTGATGACACTGGACGTAGAACTTTTCAATTCCTGCCAGATATAAGAGAACAACTAAGTCTGGGATATTTAAGGGCAACAAGGAGACACTTTCACTTTCTCACTGGTCATGGGCCTTACACAACGTATTTGTGTCAATTTGGGAGAAGGGCTACACATTCATGCGACTGTGGTGCACCAGAGGGTACTCGAGACCATTTGGTTTATGAGTGCCCCCTACACAACGATGTAGCAGCTGCACTGAGGCAGCAATTACCACACAATGACACCTTTAACCTGTTACGACATGAGGATACATTTCAAGTACTGAATGACCTGGCCAATGAGGTATCACAGAAAGTTGTTCTAGAGTATCTGAAGGACAATCGTGACTAACAACAAATAATGAAATGTATTCCAATATGCCTATCCCGTGCCGCCTGGTCGTGGACAGACTGAGCACCGTTACATTCAAGATCTGCCATGTCGAGAATTAAGGAAGGGGGGGGTGGGGGGGTACATCATCACCAAACTAGAGGAACGCATCAAATTTGATGTAGATTAGGTTTTTAGTAAGTAGGACTTAGATACAGGAAAATAGACAATAGGAACCTGCAGCGAATAGTTAAGACATCTTGGGCCTGCCCAGTGCTAGGGCACAGTCACCGGGATTAGCCCGGTACGCAAGACCGTCACAGAAGTAGGTTTATACCTGACTGGCACACCTGTAACACTGCAGGTAGTGTAAACGTTTAAGTTTTAGTATATCACTAAAGATGCAGTAGACTAATGGCAATGGTAATATAGCTTGCCCATCATAGCCAGAACACCAGCACTACTTTTAGTTCATTGTAAATTAGTTGCAACAATTATTGTAATAATTTTGGGACCCACTAATTGTATTAGGTAATGGGTTATTACCTATAGTAACAGATTAAGAAATAAAGTCCCACCTTCCAAACTATATAAAAAAATCATCTTCAGCAGTCAATGATCACCATTCACCAGTATTAAACAAATTGTGCAACATCACTTTAACAAAATGGTATGTTACACTATGTGGTGGAAGCGAAGCTGTGAGGCTGGTTCGTGAATCATGCTTGGGTAGACCAGTCAGTAGAGCACATGCCCACAAAAGGCAACAGTCCCGAGTTTGAGTCTCAGTTCTACACTCAGTTTTAATCTGCCAGGAAGTTTCAAATTGTAAGTAGCTTTTTATGAGTATATCTGTTAATCTACTGATGGATTACACCATAACACAAACATTGAACAAATTGATACTGACCATATTTAACAATGAAAGCAAAAACTGATCATGTTCTATCAAATGACAAACAGTTTACATTTCTACTGTGAAATGCACTGCAGAGGGGGGGGAGGGGGGGGGGAGTACACCCTCAAGGAAAAGGTTATTTTATTCACAAGTTACGGCACAGGTAGTTCATCATTGCACAAATATATGCTAATACATTCAGACCAAATGAAACACATCACATTACAAGTTGTCCAAACAGTCACATCAATACACAGTGTACCCACCTCTGGCAGTAACAAAGGTGTGTATTCTCACATGCAAATGATCACAAAGGTGCCAAATGACATCCTGTAACAGATTGTCGCAACCATCTCATGCCTTTTGTTGCAGTTCAGCAATGGTTCTTCCAGGCCCTGGAGAATGAGTAAGCCCCACTTCATCACCTCCTATGCGTGTTCATTTGGTGAGAAACCTGGTGATCTTGTTGGCCAGGACAGCTGTTGTATACTATGAAGAGGATTTTGGGTTGCATCAGCTGTATGTGAACATGCACTGTCCTGCTGAAAAAAGCACGTCTTCCTACTGATGCAACAGCAGTAGCCTGGGGTTAACAGCCTGTGTAACTAATCAGGTGCTGGTTACGTTAGCCTTCAGCAAATGTGACTGCAAGTTGTAACTGGTGGTTCGCCACATTTTGAAGCCTGGGATGGGACCCATGTGTCATGTCAAATGCACTCTGGAATAGACAGCTCAGTCTGTCATACACAAGTACGTCCTTCACCCACATACTGACAGCACCTACTCTGATCTCTGAAGACAATGGAGTGCCACTCTATTCTCCAGTCAACTCTTTGACAACACCAGAGCAGTCATGCCAGGCGATGATGTGGTGTCAGTGGGAGTCTGGCCAGAAGCACTCATTATCTTAATCCTGCTGCAAGAAGATGGTTCCCAATGCTCCCTGATGACACAGCAGGTGCAACATGTGCACAGATTTCGTCTCAGGATATGTTCGGTCAGCCACCACTGCTCACACAATGTGTAAATCTGGAAATGCGTTTATACTATGCTAATGTCTGGAACCCGGTCTAAAGGTGTGAGAATGTTCCACGACCACTATTGAAAGCAGTGACACACCACCAATACACGGTGCCCAACATGTGCAGCAATCCGCTGACATGTCTATCCATCTTCCCATAGCCCCCAATGCGACCCTTATCAAATGGCTGGAGCTATCAACAGGATTACGTACTTGTTGGTGGGGAATGATTGTACCCTAAAACGAATGTTGCAAACACTGTTCACCTCTCAACTCTGCACAATTACTGCCTTCAGAGTCATAAGAGGGGGTGCACAAACAGGCCTTCTCATTATCATCTGATTGCTAATGACCAGATAAATGAATCACTAACACTAAAACCCCTCAGTATGCTCATACTCAGTATACACATGGTGCCCTGGAGATCAGTCCCCCCCCCCGGTAGTATATATCAAACAACTTCAGCATACTAGATACTGAATACTGTTATTTGTAGTTTTTTGAGTTAATGTATCAGAACCAGTAGCTGCAAAGTTGTGCAGATGCAACCTGCATGTTCTTGCATCCCCCCCCCCCCCTCCCCCATGTTTCCCCCAAGACATAGGGATCAGGGTACAAGTACCACATGCAGCAACACTGCCATTTATCTGCCTTAGCTGCTGTCAGTACCATTTATTCGTCCCATGTATTATATAATACTGTGCCAATTGTCAGCACTGATTAAGTTTGGTAGCATATAATTTCTTAATGCTGGTTGCAATACACTGTTTACCATCTGGGCAATCCAAGCATACATCATTGGCTGACAACATTTCAGTCTATCTTCTACTTTCCCACACTCCTAAGAGGTGCTCCAACTGGACTAACACCACTACGGGGAAAAGGAAAGACCTCAGTACAAGCAGCACAAAACTTTAATCTATCAAGGAGGTTCCACTTCCAAAACAAAACTTTAATACATGAAACACCATAACAAAACGAAGTGCTGCTATGAAATATTGCAGAGGATACTGTAGCAAAAGTCTGATCTAATCTAATAACACGAACATGGCAAAAACAATTTTATGTAACAAGTTACTTATAAACCTACCTCATTTTCTTTTGTTCGGTTTTCATCTAAGTACTTCTGTTTAAGTACAACACGTGGGTCCTTAAAAGGTGGATAAGGCAGTCCAGTAATAATTACAGCACGACCATTCATGTCTGCAAAGTCCAAGCCTTCAGATACCTTGCCTCTTGTGACTGCCATAAAGCAGGCACCCTTGACATTTGGATCTTTGATCTTCGCGTAGTATTCAGTCATTGTTGCAACAAATGCATCCTTCGTCTGAGGTTCCACCAATATTGGCTAAAATATAACATAACAAAGCAAAATTATACTTCATGGAAAATGAATGTGAAATGCAAATCAAATTCAAATATGTATACTTTTTTGTTCTACAGATTAAAATTACTGAAAAGGTATTTCACTTATGACCTACAACAGCATATGTGATTAAACAATTTTACAAATGCTCAAGCACTGTGCCAGATGTGCGATTCATAACCCACACATATTACGAAAGTTGATGTGATTATATATGTATATGTATGAGTGTGTATGCATGTATGTACATACATGTGTGTGGTCCACACCTTCTCCTAAACCACTGGATCAATTTGGATCACTTAATGTCTGGGAAGAACCACTGTGAGGGTAAGAACACCTATCTCTCAACAGGACAGGAATGGAGGTGAAAAATAAGCGTACCTCAAGACTTCCAAATAGCCAGAGTATAGTCATCCACTATTTGTGAATACAGCACTTTGTGATTTGCAACCAATTTTACATGTAATTTCAAACCTTTTTGAGACTTTTTTATCACTTTTACACCCCCCCCCCCCCCCCAATCCCAAAGAAATGACGATAAGAAAAAAAGTTTATCGCTTATTACATATTCCATGTTAATACAGTAAACTGCCAAATCAGGCAGAACCTTCTAATTTATTACTTCTTTACTATTACGTCTATTCGCAACATATTTTACAGACACAACACACATGTGCTGAAGAATGAACCTACAAAATTATATCTTTATATGACACGTAGATCATGTTCCACCATAATGTCAAGTGCCGGCATGATGGCCAGAATGTTACAGCAGAGAGGGTTGAGAGTCGACATCACACAATAATAAGCTGATGGAGCCCTCTCTAGGGCGACACGGAGACCAGAGCACCCTCTATACTATGATAATACAAGCGCCGCGCCACCTAGCCGTGGCCAGAGTTGAAGTTGAGCTGACCTAAGAACACTACAGGAGTGACTTAGAAGCTGTATTGGTTCACTTGTATTATGAATTATATATGCTGAAGAGCTTGCTTATGTTTGTCTGTCACCCCTTGCTTGCGACACATCTATATCTCACAAAGTTACGTATTGTAATCTTTCCTTTTGTAATTAGCTCCATTAATACGATTTGCTTGAATTGTTATCTAGTGATCCGAGAAAGCAGCTTTCCTAGGCACTCTATATTAGACGAGTGGGCAGAACCCAACAATTCAGGAGATATGACATAAACATTGAGCTGCTTGAAAATGGAACTGCCAGACAAAATTCGCTAAGATAAAGATGAAGTCTGTGCAGAAATATGTGTGAAATATGTTAAATACATGTGAAATGTATGCGTTGTGCATAAATGCGCGAAGCCATGGGTAAAATGCTTCTCCTAAACAACTGGATCGATTTCAACCTAACATGGTACATGTGCTCCCTGCCGCCGTTGGATAAGCAGCTGCAGCAGCAAGTCGTATACTCCTAGCTCACTCATTTGTTACATAGTTTAATTCTTAATTTCTTTGCGTGTTTTTGGTACTAGCATTGTTTAATTCATAAATTTCGGGCGTACTATAGTATTTGAGAGTTGTAGCATCGCGTTTTAGTACCTGAATAGTGTAAATTCGCGTAGTCGTTTGTCTACTGTTTTGTTTTGAACGGCCAGTGTCGGTTGGTCGCAGTCAGTGTGCTCCCTGCCGCCGTTGGATAAGCAGCTGCAGCAGCAAGTCGTATACTCCTAGCTCACTCATTTGTTACATAGTTTAATTCTTAATTTCTTTGCGTGTTTTTGGTACTTGCATTGTTTAATTCATAAATTTCGGGCGTACTATAGTATTTGAGAGTTGTAGCATCGCGTTTTAGTACCTGAATAGTGTAAATTCGCGTTGTCGTTTGTCTACTGTTTTGTTTTGAACGGCCAGTGTCGGTGGTCGCAGTCAGTGTGCTCCCTGCCGCCGTTGGATAAGCAGCTGCAGCAGCAAGTCGTATACTCCTAGCTCACTCATTTGTTACATAGTTTAATTCTTAATTTCTTTGCGTGTTTTTGGTACTTGCATTGTTTAATTCATAAATTTCGGGCGTATTATAGTATTTGAGAGTTGTAGCATCGCGTTTTAGTACCTGAATAGTGTAAATTCGCGTAGTCTCCTTCCGCCGCCGAGCAGTGTCAGCAGTGCGCAAGTAGTAGCATTACTGCATTTACTAGGCAATCTTGTATTTTAATAACCGTTTAAATTTTGCCGATTTGTTTGCGCTCTCTGTAGATTAGTTCAGACGTTCTTTGCAAAACAGTTTTTAGCATGGATAGGGACTGCAACTGCTGTGTTCGGATGCAGGCTGAGTTGGCATCCCTTCGCTCCCAGCTTCAGGCAGTGTTGGCTTCGGTCACACAGCTTGAGGCTGTTGCCAATGGGCATCACTGTGGGGGTCCGGATGGGGGTTTGTCGGGGACGGCCAGCTCGTCCCACGCATCCCCTGATCGGACTACGACTGTGGTTGCCCGGGATACTGCCCGCATTGAGGCTGATCCCTCACCTGTGGTAGAGTGGGAGGTCGTTTCAAGGTATGGCAGGGGGCGAAAGACATTCCGGAGGGCTGAACGGAAAGCCTCTCCAGTTTGTCTGACGAACCGGTTTCAGGCTCTGTCTCAGGCTGATACTGATCTTCGGCCTGACATGGCTGCTTGTCCTGTTCCAGAGGTTGCCCCTCAGTCTGCAAGATCCGGGCAGTCACAGAGGGTGGGCTTACTGGTAGTTGGGAGCTCCAACGTCAGGCGCGTAATGGGGCCCCTTAGGGAAATGGCAGCAAGAGAGGGGAAGAAAACCAATGTGCACTCCGTGTGCATACCGGGGGGAGTCATTCCAGATGTGGAAAGGGTCCTTCCGGATGCCATGAAGGGTACAGGGTGCACCCATCTGCAGGTGGTCGCTCATGTCGGCACCAATGATGTGTGTCGCTATGGATCGGAGGAAATCCTCTCTGGCTTCCGGCGGCTATCTGATTTGGTGAAGACTGCCAGTCTCGCTAGCGGGATGAAAGCAGAGCTCACCATCTGCAGCATCGTCGACAGGACTGACTGTGGACCTTTGGTACAGAGCCGAGTGGAGGGTCTGAATCAGAGGCTGAGACGGTTCTGCGACCGTGTGGGCTGCAGATTCCTCGACTTGCGCCATAGGGTGGTGGGGTTTCGGGTTCCGCTGGATAGGTCAGGAGTCCACTACACGCAACAAGCGGCTACACGGGTAGCAGGGGTTGTGTGGCGTGGGCTGGGCGGTTTTTTAGGTTAGATGGCCTTGGGCAAGTACAGAAAGGGCAGCAGCCTCAACGGGTGCGGGGCAAAGTCAGGACATGCGGGGACCAAGCAGCAATCGGTATTGTAATTGTCAACTGTCGAAGCTGCGTTGGCAAAGTACCGGAACTTCAAGCGCTGATAGAAAGCACCGAAGCTGAAATCGTTATAGGTACAGAAAGCTGGCTTAAGCCAGAGATAAATTCTGCCGAAATTTTTACAAAGGTACAGACGGTGTTTAGAAAGGATAGATTGCATGCAACCGGTGGTGGAGTGTTCGTCGCTGTTAGTAGTAGTTTATCCTGTAGTGAAGTAGAAATGGATAGTTCCTGTGAATTATTATGGGTGGAGGTTACACTAAACAACCGAACTAGGTTAATAATTGGCTCCTTTTACCGACCTCCCAACTCAGCAGCATTAGTGGCAGAACAACTGAGAGAAAATTTGGAATACATTTCACATAAATTTTCTCAGCATGTTATAGTCTTAGGTGGAGATTTCAATTTACCAGATATAGACTGGGACACTCAGATGTTTAGGACGGGTGGTAGGGACAGAGCATCGAGTGACATTATACTGAGTGCACTATCCGAAAATTACCTCGAGCAATTAAACAGAGAACCGACTCGTGGAGATAACATCTTGGACCTACTGATAACAAACAGACCCGAACTTTTCGACTCTGTATGTACAGAACAGGGAATCAGTGATCATAAGGCCGTTGCAGCATCCCTGAATATGGAAGTTAATAGGAATATAAAAAAAGGGAGGAAGGTTTATCTGTTTAGCAAGAGTAATAGAAGGCAGATTTCAGACTACCTAACAGATCAAAACGAAAATTTCTGTTCCGACACTGACAATGTTGAGTGTTTATGGAAAAAGTTCAAGGCAATCGTAAAATGCGTTTTAGACAGGTACGTGCCGAGTAAAACTGTGAGGGACGGGAAAAATCCACCGTGGTACAACAACAAAGTTAGGAAACTACTGCGAAAGCAAAGAGAGCCCCACTCCAAGTTTAAACGCAGCCAAAACCTCTCAGACAAACAGAAGCTAAACGATGTCAAAGTTAGCGTAAGGAGGGCTATGCGTGAAGCGTTCATTGAATTCGAAAGTAAAATTCTATGTACCGACTTGACAGAAAATCCTAGGAAGTTCTGGTCTTACGTTAAATCAGTAAGTGGCTCGAAACAGCATATCCAGACACTACGGGATGATGATGGCATTGAAACAGAGGATGACACGCGTAAAGCTGAAATACTAAACACCTTTTTCCAAAGCTGTTTCACAGAGGAAGACCGCACTGCAGTTCCTTCTCTAAATCCTCGCACAAACGAAAAAATGGCTGACATCGAAATAAGTGTCCAAGGAATAGAAAAGCAACTGGAATCACTCAATAGAGGAAAGTCCACTGGACCTGACGGGATACCAATTCGATTCTACACAGAGTACGCGAAAGAACTTGCCCCCCTTCTAACAGCCGTGTACCGCAAGTCTCTAGAGGAACGGAGGGTTCCAAATGATTGGAAAAGAGCACAGATAGTCCCAGTCTTCAAGAAGGGTTGTCGAGCAGATGCGCAAAACTATAGACCTATATCTCTTACGTCGATCTCTTGTAGAATTTTAGAACATGTTTTTTGCTCGCGTATCATGTCATTTCTGGAAACCCAGAATCTACTATGTAGGAATCAACATGGATTCCGGAAACAGCGATCGTGTGAGACCCAACTCGCCTTATTTGTTCATGAGACCCAGAAAATATTAGATACAGGCTCCCAGGTAGATGCTATTTTTCTTGACTTCCGGAAGGCGTTCGATACAGTTCCGCACTGTCGCCTGATAAACAAAGTAAGAGCCTACGGAATATCAGACCAGCTGTGTGGCTGGATTGAAGAGTTTTTAGCAAACAGAACACAGCATGTTGTTATCAATGGAGAGACGTCTACAGACGTTAAAGTAACCTCTGGCGTGCCACAGGGGAGTGTTATGGGACCATTGCTTTTCACAATATATATAAATGACCTAGTAGATAGTGTCGGAAGTTCCATGCGGCTTTTCGCGGATGATGCTGTAGTATACAGAGAAGTTGCTGCATTAGAAAATTGTAGCGAAATACAGGAAGATCTGCAGCGGATAGGCACTTGGTGCAGGGAGTGGCAACTGACCCTTAACATAGACAAATGTAATGTATTGCGAATACATAGAAAGAAGGATCCTTTATTGTATGATTATATGATAGCGGGACAAACACTGGTAGCAGTTACTTCTGTAAAATATCTGGGAGTGTGCGTACGGAACGATTTGAAGTGGAATGATCATATAAAATTAATTGTTGGTAAGGCGGGTACCAGGTTGAGATTCATTGGGAGAGTGCTTAGAAAATGTAGTCCATCAACAAAGGAGGTGGCTTACAAAACACTCGTTCGACCTATACTTGAGTATTGCTCATCAGTGTGGGATCCGTACCAGGTCGGGTTGACGGAGGAGATAGAGAAGATCTAAAGAAGAGCAGCGCGCTTTGTCACGGGGTTATTTGGTAACCGTGATAGCGTTACGGAGATGTTTAATAAACTCAAGTGGCAGACTCTGCAAGAGAGGCGCTCTGCATCGCGGTGTAGCTTGCTCGCCAGGTTTCGAGAGGGTGCGTTTCTGGATGAGGTATCGAATATATTGCTTCCCCCTACTTATACCTCCCGAGGAGATCACGAATGTAAAATTAGAGAGATTAGAGCGCGCACGGAGGCTTTCAGACAGTCGTTCTTCCCGCGAACCATACGCGACTGGAACAGGAAAGGGAGGTAATGACAGTGGCACGTAAAGTGCCCTCCGCCACACACCGTTGGGGGGCTTGCGGAGTATCAATGTAGATGTAGATGTAGATTACTTACTACCTAGAAAGAAATACTGTGGAGGTAGGTACCAGCAACCTCCTATACCTAACATGGTACATATATTACTTACTACCTAGAAAGAAATACTGTGGAGGTAGGTACCAGCAACCTCCTATTGGGGTGAAGATGATAACGGGCAGAGAGAAGGGAGAAGAAGGAGATGGACACAAGAGTGGGCACGATGGACAGAGGGGACGAGGGTGGGTAAATCGACAGAAAAGGAAGAGGAAGAGACAAACAGAAGGGAGAAGAGCAGATGGCCAGAAAAAGGAAACAAAAGGGGAAGGATAGTGGAGAGGAACAAAGAGAAGGACCGCCGGGGGGGGGGGGGGGGGGGGGGGGGGGAGAAATAACAGAGAGGGAAGAGGAGGAAATGGATGGAGAGAAGGACAAGGAGGAAATGAACAGAGAGATGGAAGAGGAAGAGATGGTCAGAGGGAGAGGAGAGCAGTGGATGGACAGAAAAAAGGAGGAGGAGCAGATGGACAGAGAGAGGGGCAAGGGGCAGGTTGAAAGAAAGAGCAGCGAGAAGTAGATGGACAGAGAAGGGGAAATGGCAGAAGGGGAAACGGCATATGATCAGAAAGAGGGAGGAGAAGGATATAGACAGAGGGGGATGGAACATATGGACAGGGAAAGAGGAGGAAGGAGTAGATGGACAGAGAGGGGGAGGGGCAGATGGTTAGAAAGTGGGGGGAGGAGGAAATGGATAGATGGAGAGGCAGGAGGAGATGGAGAGGGGGGCAGATGGGAAGAGAGAAGGGAGGAGGAGGAAATGTTCTAAAATAAGATTAGAATAAATACATACCCAACAACGTCAAGTACTCAGCTAATAATAATAGTAGTAATAATAATAATAATAATAATAATAATACCTGGAAAAGATAAAATAGCAAATTTCTGGCTAAAGAAGTTCACCTCAACACATTCACATCTAACTAAATTATTTAACAGTTACATTGCAGACCCATACACATTCCCTGATACACTTACACATGGAATAACTTATCTGAAACCTAAAGATCAAGCAGACACAGCAAACCCAGCTAAATATTGCCCCATAACATGCCTACCAACAATATACAAAATATTAACTTCAGTCATTACACAGAAATTAATGACACATACAACACAGAACAAAATTATAAATGAAGAACAAAAAGGCTGTTGCAAAGGAGTACGAGGATATAAAGAGCAACTGATAATAGATGCAGAGGTGACATATCAAGCTAAAACTAAACAAAGATCGCTACGCTACGCATACATTGATTACCAAAAAGGTTTTGATAGTGTACCCCACTCATGGTTACTACAAATATTGGAAATATACAGAGTAGATCCTCAATTGATATAGTTCCTGAACATAGTATTGAAAAATTGGAAAACCACACTTAATATCCAAACAAAATCAAATAATATCACATCACAGCCAATACAGATTAAGCGTGGAATATACCAAGGAGACTCATTAAGTCCTTTCTGGTTCCGTCTTGCTCTGAACCCATTATCCAACATGCTAAATAATACAAATTATGGATATAATATTACTGGAACATACCCACACAAAATCACACATTTGCTATACATGGATGATCTAAAACTACTGGCAGCAACCAATCAACAACTCAACCAATTACTAAAGATAACAGAAGTATTCAGCAATGATATAAATATGGCTTTTGGAACAAAGAAATGTAAGAAAAATAGCATAGTCAAGGGAAAACACACTAAACAAGAAAACTACATATTGAATAACCACAGTGACTCCATAGAAGCGATGGAAAAAACAGATGCCTATAAATATCTAGGATACAGACAAAAAATAGGAATATATAATACAAATATTAAAGAAGAACTAAAAGAAAAATATAGACAAAGACTAACAAAAATACTGAAAACAGAATTGACAGCAAGAAAAAAGACAAAAGCTATAAATACTTATGCTATACCAATATTGACCTACTCATTTGGAGTAGTGAAATGGAGTAACACAGACCTAGAAGCACTCAATACACTTACACGTTCACAATGCCACAAATATAGAATACATCACATACATTCAGCAACAGAAAGATTCACATTAAGCAGAAAGGAAGGAGGAAGGGGATTCATCGACATAAAAAACCTACATTATGGACAGGTAGACAATTTAAGAAAATTCTTTCTAGAACGAGCAGAAACTAGCAAAATACACAAAGCAATCACTCATATAAATACATCGGCTACACCACTGCAATTTCATAACCACTTCTACAACCCTTTAGATCACATAACATCAACAGATACAGACTTTGCAAACAACAAATAGAAACAGTAGATCACATCACAAGCGGATGTACAATACTAGCAAATACAGAATACACCAGAAGACATGACAATGTAGCAAAAATAATACATCAACAACTTGCCATACAACATAAACTAATAAAACAACACGTTCCCACATACAAGTATGCACCACAAAATGTACTGGAGAATGATGAATACAAATTATACTGGAACAGAACCATTATAACAGATAAAACAACACCACATAACAAACCTGACATCATACTCACCAATAAAAAGAAGAAATTAACACAACTAATCGAAATACCCATATCCAATACAACAAATACACAGAAGAAAACGGGAGAAAAAATTGAAAAATAAATCCAACTGACTGAGGAAGTCAAGGACATGTGGCATCCGGATATCGTTGACATTATACCAATTATACTATCAACTACAGGAGTCATACCACACAATATCCACCAGTACATCAACACAATACAGCTACATCCAAACGTATACATACTACTACAGAAATCTGTAATTATTGATACATGTTCAATTACCCGAAAGTTCCTAAATGCTATGTAACATATACCGTACAGTTAAAAGGAAGTCATGCTTGATCAAAGTCCGCGTCACTTTCCATTTTTAACCAGACATAATGTCTGAGAAAGGAAAGAAATAATAATAGAAGTTCCTCACTCAATACAATAATACTAAAGTATGTCAACTGCCACAGGCAAAACTTAAGTGTGGCGTGTATGGATTGCATAAAGGCATATTATAGTGCACCTAATGACTAGATCCTGAACTGGTTTGAACTATAGGATTTCACCCAAAATTTTTATAATTCTGTATGTATAGAATGAAATAATGGAATACTAGACAATCCAAAAATAATGAACAACAATGTTTTCATTCATGAATTATATGGGTAAGAAAAGGGAATATTTCACGGAGATTCTTTGCCTCATCTCTTATGTTGCATTTGTCAGATTCCTCTAACTAAATAGATTCTATTTCAATTATTAAGCTTTGTGACAACTTAATTAGTCATCTTTTTATATGGATGGTTTTAAACTATTTACAAGAAATGATAAAATCCTAAACAAAATACTAAGTACTGTTAATACATTTAGTGTTGACATCTGCATGCTGCTTGCTACTGAAATTAAGTGTGTTTAGAGGAAAACTTGTTAAGTCAAAGGAAATTCATTTGGGTGAAGATACTAGTAATAGTAAGCTAGAATCTGTTAAGACTTACTTGACACTTGCAAATAATGTGACAGGTATAATCTTCTGGAGAAGGGTACCAAGTGCCCAAAATCGGTTAAAAAATTACGTTTCTTTTATGTGACTAGTTGCTGATTAATTATGAAATTATTAAATGAATAATAATTATGAAATTACTAAATAAATAACAAATCAAATGATGCAGCAGTGAAGAAAAGAGTTCTTCAATAGTATTATGGGGCACAAAACTGAATTCAACTTCACAAGCAAAATTACGACTAAAGGTCACTGGCAGGTCCTGTAATTACATAAAGTTTCAGTATTTGGAACTGGATCCAACAAAATATTTTATCTGCAGACTATAAGAAACAAAAACTGTTTTAACATGTTCGGTGCTGCACACCCCAGGGCTAACATCAACAGACAGTATGTGACACACAAGGAAGGAGGACATCTGAGACAAATACAAGCAGTATGTTATAGTGCTACAGTTGGATTTGGGAAGGAATGTGTCTCAGCATCTGAATGAAACACTAATATTTCAAATAATACAATCTGAGACTGCAAATGGAAACAGAAGAATTATTGTCCTGGATAAGACAGTTACAAGAAAGTTCTCCCAGAATGCATAAGATACTGATACTGACTCCTCCCTGCAAAACAATCAAAACTTGGACTCAGGGCAAGCTAAAACAATGATGGAGAGAGCGCCCAAACCCAATGGAAAACTGGAAGCACCCAAAAATATACGTTCTGTTGTAACTAATAATAATAAATTAAATCCTATTTTTCTAGAACAGAAAAGCAGTACATTAAAAAGCTAAAAGTTGAAACAAATCATGCGTAATAGCAATAAGGTAGGAAGATTAGAATTCAACAGCCCATTGACAACAAGGTCAGTTGGAACACAAGCTCTGACTGTTATATCAGCATTTGTCCTGAGCAATATAGCAAAACCACAGAAATTTTATACTGGCTTGAACAGATGGGAACTGAATAACAGTCCTACCAAATTCAAGGCCAGTGTCTTAAGTACCCTTCAGTTCACTTTTTCAGTAAGACTATGGAATGCATGACAACTGTGAGTGTGCACAGCAGAAGCATCATAAAAATAAGCAGAGAAGAATATGACTGATGTTTCAGCAATTCAATATGCTTGTAATAGCTAAGTTGAATGATGATGTGTGTCTAAAAGAAGCTGCACGAACAATCAGCCACATCTTGATAAGATTTCAAAGTGGTGCGAAGTTTGACAACTTGCTACGAATGTTCACACATGTAAAATTGCGCACTTCACAAAATGAAAAATATGTAGTATACTATGACTACAATATCAATGAGTCAAAGTTGGAATCGGTCAACTCATACAAATATCTGGGTGGAACACTTTGCAGGAATATGAAATGGAACAATCGCATAGGCTCAGCTGTGGGTAAAGCTGGTGGTAGACTTCAGTCATTTGCAGAGTAGAGATGTAGATGTGGGTGAGAGTGAGATGTGGATGTTTTGGGGCTTGGGTCCTTACCTCTTCACTCTGCATATTGTCCATGTATTGTGGGACAACATGTGAAAGTGAGGTTTATGTCAGTTCTGTATTAACAGCTCCATAACGCAAGGCTCTGGAAATGTACAATGAAGGGGAGGGAGGGGAAAGGGACAGCATTTCAGAAGACGAAACTGACAAATGTCCTCTTTATCCCAATAATTCTTATCCTAAAGACATTTACTTCTTAGCAGTGTCCAGGGACACTATTAGGCTACTGAAAAAAAGATTCTGCACGCAATGGGAATGTGTGCACTTTATCCAGAGACACAACACTTTATGTACTGTTACACTGAGCGTATGAGACTTGACAGTGCACAGAACTGGGCAATTCAGTTCCTCAATAATGGTTACCATATGCCACCAAGTGGCAGGTGTGCTTTGTGCACCAGACTTCTACATAAATAAAACTAATTTGCAGATAACAATCAGAGCATCTGCCTTCACCACAAAATCACTACAGACAATGGTCACAAATAAACATAAATAATGTTGTTCTGGAAATAAAGTGCAATGTACATATTTCAGTTACTTCGTTATCAGTCTGCTAGTTTCAACATCTGAGCAATCTTGACTATCACCTAATCAGCATTTCAGAACTCAGCAGGTAGCAAATGGAACTCAATTCTGCAGCACATATTTGGTTTGACTAATGCTCTGTCTTGCCCCATATCTCATCGCTTCAGCCACTCTATTTTCAACCAATTACTCTTCAACAGCATTTTGCGGACTTTGCATGAGATCAAACTTTGCTGTTGCCTTCTTTTATTTAAGGTTTTACGCTTTCACTTGAAAAGCTTTCTTAAGGCCCCATCATAAATGATTTTCTTCTTTTAGTACAAAGACACTTTTTTCTTCTTACTATCCGATTTTCTACAAGCACCAGGTACTTCATATATTGAAGATAAATATTTATTTTTTTGCTCACTAATAACTTTGGTGTATTATTTGCTACAAGATAAGAGTTTTTACATCCTTAAAGAGTCAACAGTGAATCTCAAGAAATTACTCAACACAACACAGGACCAAAGTTTTAATTATTTACATGTATAGCAATTTCATTCTTAATATGGTAGTTACAACTAACCAGCAAGATTCCTACCACCATCAAGAATGTCAGAAAAAATCTTTCACTATACATTTTCAGTGTGGAAGAAACTAACTAGCCTTAATGGCTATGGCACACACACACACACATTCCAATCCTGGGAGCGGAAAGACTTACCTTAGGGGGAAAAAAGGACGGGTATACACTCGCACACACACACATATCCAGCCGCACATACACAGACACGGATGGATGTGCGGATGGATGTGTGTGTGTGTGTGCGCGCGAGTGTATACCCGTCCTTCTTTCCCCCTAAGGTACGTCTTTCCGCTCCCGGGACTGGAATGACTCCTTACCCTCTCCCTTAAAACCCACATCCTTTCGTCTTTCCCTCTCCTTCCCTCTTTCCTGATGAGGCAACAGTTTGTTGCGAAAGCTTGAATTTTGTGTGTATGTTTGTGTGTCTATCGACGTGCCAGCGCTTTCGTTTAGTAAGTCACATCATCTTAGGGAAACATTCCACGCGGGAAAAATTTATTTAAAAACAAAGATGATGTGACTTACCATACGAAAGCGCTGGCAGGTCGATAGAAACACAAACAGACACATACATACACACAAAATTCAAGCTTTCGCAACAAACTGTTGCCTCATCAGGAAAGAGGGAAAGACGAAAGGAAGTGGGTTTTAAGGGAGAGGGTAAGGACTCGTTGCAATCCCGGGAGCGGAAAGACTTACCTTAGGGGGAAAAAAGGACTGGTATACACTCGCACACACACACACATATCAATCCACACATATACAGACACAAGCAGACATATTTAAAGACAAAGAGTTTGGGCAGAGATGTCAGTCGAGGCGGAAGCGTAGAGGCAAAGATGATGTTGAATGACAGGTGAGGTATGTGTGGCGGCAACTTGAAATTAGCGGAGATTGAGGCCTGGTGGGTAACGGGAAGAGAGGATATATTGAAGAGCAAGTTCCCATCTCCGGAGTTGGGATAGGTTGGTGTTGGTGGGAAGTATCCAGATAACCCGGACGGTGTAACACTGTGTCAAGATGTGCTGGCCGTGCACCAAGGCATGTTTAGCCACAGGGTGATCCTCATTACCAACAAACACTGTCTGCCTGTGTCCATTCATGCGAATGGACAGCTTGTTGCTGGTCATTCCCACATAGAATGCATCACAGTGTAGGCAGGTCAGTTGGTAAATCACGTGGGTGCTTTCACATGTGGCTCTGTCTTTGATCGTGTACACCTTCCGGGTTACAGGACTGACGTAGGTGGTGGTAGGAGGGTGCATGGGACAGGTTTTACACTGGGGGCAATTACAAGGATAGGAGCCAGAGGGTAGGGAAGGTGGTTTGGGGATTTCATAGGGATGAACTAACAGGTTACGAAGGTTAGGTGGACGGCGGAAAGACACTCTTGGTGGAGTGGGGAGGATTTCATGAAGGATGGATCTCATTTCAGGGCAGGATTTGAGGAAGTCGTATCCCTGCTGGAGAGCCACATTCAGAGTCTGGTCCAGTCCCGGAAAGTATCCTGTCACAAGTGGGGCACTTTTGTGGTTCTTCTGTTGGGGATTCTGGGTTTGAGGGGATGAGGAAGTGGCTCTGGTTATTTGCTCCTGTACCAGGTCGGAAGGGTAGTTGCGGGATGCGAATGCTGTTGTCAGGTTGTTGGTGTAATGGTTCAGGGATTCCGGACTGGAGCAGATTCGTTTGCCACGAAGACCTAGGCTGTAGGGAAGGGACCGTTTGATGTGGAATGGGTGGCAGCTGTCATAACTGACATCTCTGCCCAAACTCTTTGTCTTTAAATATGTCTGCTTGTGTCTGTACGTGTGTGGATGGATATGTGTGTGTGTGTGTGTGTGTGTGTGTGTGTGTGTGTGTGTGTGTGTGCGCGCGCGAGTGTATACCCGTCCTTTTTTCCCCCTAAGGTAAGTCTTTCCGCTCCCGGGATTGGAATGACTCCTTACCCTCTCCCTTAAAACCCACTTCCTTTCGTCTTTCCCTCTCCTTCCCTCTTTCCTGATGAGGCAACAGTTTGTTGCGAAAGTTTGAATTTTGTGTGTATGTATGTGTCTGTTTGTGTTTCTATCGACCTGCCAGCACTTTCGTATGGTAAGTCACATCATCTTTGTTTTTAAATATATTTTTCCCGCGTGGAATGTTTCCCTCTATTATATATATAAACAAAGATGATGTGACTTACCATACGAAAGCGCTGGCAAGTCGATAGAAACACAAACAGACACATACATACACACAAAATTCTAGCTTTCGCAACCAATGGTTGCTTCGTCAGGAAAGAGGGAAGGAGAGGGAAAGACGAAAGGATGCGGGTTTTAAGGGAGAGGGTAAGGAGTCATTCAAATCCCGGGAGTGGAAAGACTTACCTTAGGGGGAAAAGAGGACAGGTATACACTCGCACACACACACACACACACACATATCCATCCGCACATACACAGACACAAGCAGACATTTGTAAAGGCAAAAAAAAATCGCATTCTGTCTCAGTTTCAACAAAGCCAGAACAGATACTTACTAACAACAAGACTAACCAGAAACTAACCAGAGTTGAAACAAGGCCCCGGAAGTAGACAACATTCCATTAGAACTACTGACGGCCTTGGGAGAGCCAGTCCTGACAAAACCCTACCATCTGGTGAGCAAGATGTACGAGACAGATGTATGAGACAGGCGAAATACCCTCTGACTTCAAGAAGAATATAATAATTCCAATCCCAAAGAAAGTAGGTGTTGACAGATGTGAAAATTAATGAACTGTTAGTTTAATAAGTCACAGCTGCAAAATACTAACGTGAATTCTTTACAGACAAATGGAAAAACTGGTAGAAGCCGACCTCAGCGAAGATCAGTTTGGATTCCGCAGAAATGTTGGAACACGTGAGGCAATACTGACCCTATGACTTATCTTAGAAAATAGATTAAGGAAAGGCAAATCTACATTTCTAGCATTTGTAGACTTAGAGAAACTTTTGACAATGTTGACTGGAATACTCTCTTTCAAATTCTAAAGGTGGCAGGGGTAAAATACAGGGAGCAAAAGGCTATTTACAATTTGTACAGAAACCAGATGGCAGTTATAAGAGTGGAGGGGCATGAAAGGGAAGCAGCAGTTGGGAAGGGAGTGAGACAGGGTTGTAGCTTCTCCCCGATGGTATTCAATCTGTATATTGAGCAAGCAGTAAAGGATACAAAAGAAAAGTTCGGAGTAGGCATTAAAATCCATGGAGAAGAAATAAAAACTTTGAGGTTCGCCGATGACATTGTAATTCTGTCAGAAACAACAAAGGACTTGGAAGAGTTGTTGAACGGAATGGACAGTGTCTTGAAAGGAGGATATAAGATGAACATCAACAAAAGCAAAATGAGGATCGTGGAATGTAGTCGAATTAAGTCGGGTGATGCTGAGGGAATTAGATTAGGAAATGAGACACTTAAAGTAGTAAAGAAGTTTTGCTATTTGGGGAGGAAAATAACTGATGATGGTCGAAGTAGAGAGGATATAAAATGTGGACTGGCAATGGCAAGGAAAGCGTTTCTGAAGAAGAGAAATTTGTTAACATCGAGTATAGATTTAAGTGTCAGGAAGTCGTTTCTGAAAGTATTTGTATGGAGTGTAGCCATGTATGGAAGTGAAACATGGACGATAAATAGTTTGGACAAGAAGAGAACAGAAGCTTTCAAAATGTGGTGATACAGAAGAATGCTGAAGATTAGATGGGTAGATCACATAACTAATGAGGAGGTATTGAATAGAATTGGGGAGAAGTGGAATTTGTGGCACAACTTGACAAGAAGAAGGGACCGGTTGGTAGGACATGTTCTGAGGCATCAAGGGATCACCAATTTAGCATTGGAGGGCAGCGTGGAGGGTAAAAATCGTAGAGGGAGACCAAGAGATGAATACACTAAGCAGATTCAGAAGGATGTAGGTTGCAGTAAGTACTGGGAGATGAAGAAGCTTGCACAGGATAGAGTAGCTTGGAGAGCTGCATCGAACCAGTCTCATGACTGAACACAACAACAACAACATTCAAACAATGGAAAATCCAGGATGGATTGCAACAATATTATGAAAAGGATAGTTGCTGCTCACCACACACACACACACACACACACACACACACACACACACACACACACACAGTTTGGCTTCAACTGCCAGAGACTGTGTGTGTGTGTGTGTGTGTGTGTGTGTGTGTGTGTGTGTGTGCATCTCCGATGAAGGCCTTGTTGACCGCAAGCTCATTTTCCAACAGTTGTGCCTATCTGCAACTCAGCATTTCCGCTATATGGTGAGAAACATAACTATTCAATACTTCTGAGTTTTATTTTGTGCTAAATTGTGTTTTGTTTTTGTTGTTTCTACTCTAATTTTCAGTAAAATGATAATGGTTTGAAGTAATACACAAGAAACATTTTATTACATTAATGCAGACACCAAAAACACAGAACACATGTATCCAAAAAACATGGATAAAAACTTTCACAGAACTGACAGCAAAGAACATATGTATCAGCAGAGGCACAGATTCTCATTTACAACACTCCTGCTAGAATCAAGGCCCTTAAAAACTTCATACTATTCCAAATTTCTTAATCATTTGATGACGATGTACTCTTGAGAATGACTCAGTCAAAATAAGCATCTGTTCCATCAGGATTTGTTGTACTATAACTCGAGCTGCATCTATTTTCTCTCTAATAAAATGGTATCTGACATTGATATGTTTTTTTCTTTCCACTGCATGTTTATTGTCACAATACAGTTTATTTGGGCTTTTTTTTAGCCTTTGTAGCCAGTGTGTGTCTTGACAAGTCAATGTCAGGGCCAGTATTCAGCTTCAGAAATTGATAAGAGCTACCGTCGGCTATTTCTTCCTGCTCTAGGAAATTACAGTTCCTTGCGATTTAAACAGAAAACCAGTCACTGCCCTCCTGTCCTCTATGTCCCCTGCCCAGCATGCATCACTGAACGCAGAGACACTGTATTTCTCTTTCTTAGAGAACTGCAGATTCAAGTTCCCAGTCCCTTTCAAATATCTCAAAATTCTTTTAACCGCCTGCCAATGAACTATATCCGGATCACTGCTGAATCGACTTACAGCTGCGATTGTATATGCATATACCAAAAAGCTTTTCTGTAGGGAACTTTCACCATGGCAGTTCTCTCTTCATCTATCTTAGACCTCCTATCATGCCTGAGTACTCCATTATTGTCTACAGCTGTCAACACTTGAGTGCAATCCTTTGTGTTGTGTTTATTAACAGGGTGTATACAACCTGGGACATCCGGGAGATCTGGGAAAAACCCGGGAATTTTTTCATCCGGGAGAAAACCAGGAAAAACCCGGGAATTTTTTAGAATTCCGGGAACTTTTCCTTGTTTTAGTTACCTATCAAATTTTTGTGATTTTGACTGGTAAGAACCAATACTCTAACGAAGGATATCACTGTATCTCACTTCTGCAGAATAATGCTGCAGCAAAAAACATGAACGAGAGAGAAAAAAAAAATAAAAAATAAAAAATAAAAAAAAATAAAACTTAGGTTGCAAAGGAAATGCGCCATATACAACAACAAAACACAGTGCTCATACAAGCGTCTACCAACCAAAGTGTGTCAAAGGCTTTAGGAAGGATATGCAGTGCTTCCTAACAACAAATTGCCTCCGATGAGTGTGACATGACAACTGTTTACATTTGATTCATTTGAGCAGTTGCAGGCAGGCTCTTGTGCATGCACAGTTGAGTCGCTTATGGGTAGTACCTCCTCCTACTTCTGGCTACAGATGTGTGGTTGGGCGCCACTATCTAAATTTCTCCGGTTTGGAAATATCGTAGATCCAGGGCTGATGCATAGAGCAGTCTGAGTTGTAGTGGGGAGGTGGGTAGTCTCCATGTGACCTGTGTTTACATTTAGTGATTCTGCCGTTTCCTCTTCGTTTATTGCTCTCACATTAAATGAAAAGAAAACGGATTTCTGTGGCCGGGAGCTACCAAATGAATTAAAATACGTTCGCATAATTACGGAAGGCTAAAATATGTTGATAGTTTCTGGTTTTATTTCCACCTTTCTGACTGTCAAGCATTAATCACCTTGTAGAACAATTAAGTTACTTTTGTCTGTTTGCTAAAGAGATTTGGCTTTTACTAATATTTTGCGCTGAGGCAGTCAATTTATTTGAAACGAAGTGTTTCATTTCACAGTGTTGGCTAGTTTCAACTGTTCACTGCATTTCAAGTGCATGTTTTCCATCTTCTAGCTCGTATGGCACTATGCCATAATAAAGAGCCAAACATGAGATAATACAGTACTGGTACTCAAGAAAATTTACCTCCGAATCTGGACATATGATTGTGCACTTTAAGCCGAATTATACATTTTACTATAGTTCATGTAATTCCGATGCTCCTGAAGTATCCTTTGATGTCTTGTTTCTTTTATGACATAATACAAGATATTTTAATATTTTACACGTACGAACATGCGGGCTTTTTGCGTCATCGTAGCTGCGCAGGCGCAGTACGTCTGTTATCTGGCGCTCTCTGGCAACTGCTGAAATGAACCAATTTCTAACAGGTCACGGGAAAATTTTGCGAATGGTGGTTTGAAAAGTGTTACTTTCAAAGTAAATTTCCTTTTGCGCAAGATGAACTATGTGCGAGAATGTACGATGAATTTCTTAAATCACAGAGCGTTTGACTCTCATTTAAAAATCAACTCTTTGAGGACGACCATCTAGAAGAATTTCGAGCCCAGAAGATCAGACATTTACATCGTTATTAAAAATTTTACTGGCACATTTGTGTGATGTATCTTAAAGTGTAACATGCCCAAAATGATCAGCATTATACGTGGAAGCTTAGCTTCTCTTGCAGCTTATTAATCTTCGAGACCAATATTATTTGTGAAAGCTTTGTTTTTCTTCTAGCAAAACTATGTATATTAATTTAAACCATTAAATTTTCTTTTTGAGTGTTCGCGCTACTTAAGAGTGATCTTGCTATTGGTTGACTACACTACGTGTCCTGTGCTGTCATCAGCTGCTGAGATCACGTGAAATGAGCTATGACTGGCTTACAAAAGCGCGTCGCAATCTCGATTTCATTGCTTCGGAAAGTAAGATGCAGTGTTTGGTTTGTAGTCAGCGAATGAGACACTATCTATCAGACTTAACAATGGGTAAAAAAAGCTCAGTATATGAGATATACTCTCATCACGTTCTTGATATGTGGTCTAAAAGCAATACTCCACATTGTTGGCTGGCAATCAAACATGACGACAAATTTCAACCTACAGATGAAGCAACCACTCCACATCAGGATCTTCCCTACTTAGTTAGTTAGTCCCTCACAAAACTAAACTAGACTGCTTGTCTTGAATTTTTTGAAAAGTCTTTGACATATTATACCATAACCATACGAAGTTACTGTCTTACACTTTCAGATGTTATTGTTGTGAAGATAATACTTTTTTTTCTTTTCTTTGAAAATGTTCCTTGCTATCTTCATTCAACATGAACAAGCATCAGATAACATACACTGTAGTAGTTTAGTTAAAGCATGACGAGAATCAAAACAATTATACCAACAGATGAACACTTATTAACAATCTGCACTGTTTCACGAGTAGCTAGAAACGCTCAAAAATTAACGTTTGTCTCACAAAGAGAAAAATTAGATAAAACAAAACAGTTTGTCTGCATACCTTTCATTATGGACTTCTCTGGAAGCTCACAATTTAAGTCTAACACTGACAAATGATTTCTTTTGTTTATCAATTCCAAACAAATGCTAAGAGCAAGTCTACAGTCATGAAAGTTTAAGAGCAAGTCTACAGTCATGAAAGTTTAAGAGCAAGTCTACAGTCAAGAAAGTTAAACACACAGTACACTGAGAAGCACAGTAGTTTACCTTTGACACACATATCTGCGACCATATTCCTGACAGCTGCCATTCTTCCTGACATTTCTTCAGCACTGGATATGAAGGGAAAAAGACCAGAAGCCCACCAGGAATAATACGGCTGAGATTAAGAATTGTTCGTCCAAGAGATGTTATGTACTGCGGATCATTCCTATAAATCATGCCAAGATATTAAGTACATTTGCACCAGATAGTATTAAAACACTAACACATACCAAATTACTGTTTATGATCTTCATAAGCTACAGAAATGATTGGAGACAAGGAGAGTAGTCCTTATAAAGACAAAGGGAAGAAAAAAAGAAAGACCAAATACAAATGCTTTGCAATACGAAAATTGACTGGAATGGGCATAGAATGATGGGTACAGAAAGCAGCTCATTTGGTTTAAAAAAAGAAAAAGAAATGAACTTTTACAAATATAGGACTTAATTTAATACTGAACAACTGGCATAAAGAGATGGGAATCAAAAATTTTCTTATACACTGGTTTATTTAAGTCTTTCCTCCTCCCTTCTATACATTTGGCTGCCCACTTAACAGAAGTGACCATACACTGATAAATATTTCTGACATTCCTTATTTGAGGACGTGAGATTACATTGTCACTCTCATGCTTAAAACCACAAATGTGCAAAAACGGCTATTCCGGCTTACATGCAATCACGAATTTCATTTTTCATGTTCTTTGTTCTGAAAAAGAAAATCTAGTGAGTTGTCATTGTAATGTATGACAAAATTCAATGTCCATTATCACTAAAGTATAAAACGAGTGAGCTCTCTAATGCTACGACAGCAAATGTGCCTCATTAGTGATTTTCACTTTCTGGTACAAGTCCTCATTGTACTGTGCAACCATGAATGTGCTACATGCATTGATTAGACGTCCAACAAATTTTTTTTCAAGTGATTACGACCACCTATTTCGTCTTCAGTTACATCATTTCATTACTGGACAAAACTGCATTTAAACATTGTCACTGGGAGTAAGACTGCACATTGTTAGCAACCCTTTTGTGGTGAGCAGTAACCCTGCACAGTATGAGCAAAAGAATAATATACTTAGACTGGTCTAGGAGATGTATAAAGAAAGCAGAACCTGCAACAAAAACATCATATACAAAACCCCAGCATCATCATGAGAAAGGTTTGGCAAATTTTAATTCATTAGGTATAAGGAAACATTTTGTTAGTTACAGAGTATGAGAGTATATTTAGCAAAAGTATGTTGTTTTGTTATTCAATTGTGAAAAGTATAAACAGGCATGCCATTCTCAGATTTAAAAAAATTCTTCATTTTTCAGATAACTGTAGTTCTACTGGAGGTTCACCTAGCACAGAATCAGATCTCCATGTGTCATCTCACAAATTTCAACCTTCAAATTGTACTGGGACAATCAGCTCTGATCATGACTATGTTGTTAATCTTGATCGTAACGTAGATGCTAGCAATCAGGCTTAAAGTCACCTAAGTAAATATGTAGAAGAACAAGGTACATACAACTAACTACATCTGTACTCTGCAAACCTCCATGAGATGCATGACAGAGGATACGTCCCATTGTACCAATTATTAGGGTGGCTTCTCATTCCATTCATGTATGTAGCACGGGAAGAATCATTGTTTGAATGTCGTGTGCATGCAGTAATTATTCTAATCTTATCCTCAAAATCCCTATTTGAGTGATAGGTAGGTAGTTGTAGTACAGTCCTTGAGTCATCGTTTAAAGCCAGTTCTTGAAACTTTGTTAATAGACTATCTTGGGATAGATCACATCTATCTTCATGAGTCTTACAGGTCAGTTCCTTCAGTATCTATGTAGCTCTCTTCCATGGATTAAACAAACCTGTGACCATTTTTGCTGCCCTTCTCTGTATAATTCAATATCCACTGTTAGTATTATTTGGTACGGGTCCCACACACTTGAGCAATATTGCAGAATGGGAGCAATATTACAGAAAGGGTCATACAAGTGATTTGTAAGCAATCTCCTTTGTAGACTGATCGCACTTCCCAACAGTATTCTACCAATAAACTAAATCTATCACCTGCTTTACTCAAAACCGAGACTATGTGAGCATTCCATTTCATATCCCTAAAATGCATTACATGCAGGTAATTGCACGAGTTGGCCAATTCCAGCAGTGATTCACTGATATTGTAGCCATAGGATACTACTTTTTTTCTGCACAATTTTACATTTATGAACATTTAAAGCAGGTTGCCAATCTTTGTACCACCTTGAAATCTTATCAACCTCTGACTGAATATTTATGCAGCTTCTTTCAGATAGTACTTCATTATAGAAAAATGTGTCATCTGCAAAAGCCTGATGTTACTATTAACATTGTCTTCAAGTTCATTAATACACAACATGAACAGCAAGGATCCCAACAGACTTCTCTGGGGCACACCCAAATTTACTTCTACACCTGACGATAACTCTCCATCCAAGACTACTTGCTGCATCCTCCCTACCAAAAAGTCCTCAACCCAGTCACAAATTTCACTTGAGACTCCATATAATCATACTTTTGACAATAAGTACATATGTGGTACTGAGTCAAATGCTTTTCAGAAATCAAGAAATACTGCAATTACTTGACTGGCTTGATCCAAAGCAGTCAGTATGTCACGTGAAAAAATTGCAAGTTCTGTTTCACATGATCGATGCTTTTGCAATCTATGGTGGTTGGCAATGAGGAGACCATTCTGTTCAAGATACCTCATTACGTATGAGATCAGAATATGTTCTAAGATTCTACAACAAATCAATGTCAAGGATGCTGGATGGCAGTTTTGCGTATCATTTCTACAACCCTTCTTGTAGACAGGTGTGGCCTGTGGTTTTTTCCAAGAATTGGGCACAGTCTTTTGTTCAAGGGATCTATGATAGATTATAGTTAGACAAGGGGCCAACTCAGCCCCAAATTCAGTATAGAATCTGACAGGGATTCGATTGGGGCCTGGAGTTTTGTTCAATTTTACTGATTTCAGATGTTTCTCAACACCACTGGCACTATATTTCATCCATCTTTTCAGTGGTGTGAGGATTAAATTGGGACAATTCTCCTGGGTTTTCCTTTGTAAAGGAACATTTGAAAATTGAGTTAAGCATTTCAGGGACTGAACACTGATTTTGGTGCCACTAACAACCTTCACACATGACCAGAATTTCTTTAGGTTCTGTGAAATATCATTTGACAATATTCAGCAACAGTAGTCATTAAAGGCATCACACATGCTCTCTTGACAGCCAAATGTGTTTCATTCAGAATCTTTCTATCTATAGCTCTATGCTTCGTTTTACACCTATTGTGCAGTAATCTCTGTTTCTTTAGAAGTTTCTTTACATTGACTGTATACCATGGAGGTTTCCTCCCATTATGGACTGTTCTACTGGGTACATATGTACCTAGAGTGAGGTCAACTATTCTTTTATATTTGAGCCAACACTTCTACACATGCTCCTGCCCTTTCCTGAAAGTTTCAGGTTCCTCATTGAGATATGACACTACTGATTCTTTATCTAGTTATTGAACACGTATATCTTTCTGCTTGTTTTAGTTGTCCTTTGTACTTTGGTAAACAATGTTGCCAAACCACATCATGATCTCTGATTCCAGTTTTAATGTGATCATCCTCAAAGATATCAGGTCTATTTGTTGCGGAAGGATCCAACTATCATTTTTTGCCCACCTCTGATACTGAGTCTTGGCCAAAAAATTTAACATGCACCTTCAATTTCTATCTTGGTGGATTTGAGTTTCTTGTCTAGTGTGACAAATACGCCACCTCCATTTCCCATTTGCCTATCCTTTCGACATTTACTTAAATTTGCCCCAAAAATCTCACTCTAATCAATTTCAAGTTTCAACCAGCTTTCTGTACATAGTATTATGTGAGCTCCACTGCTTCTCATGAGTACTTCAGACTCTGGCACACTGTTGGAGTTGCTTCAACAGTTTACCATTGGATTTTAATACTCTCATCTGTGGGATGCTTATGGGACAATGATACTTCTAGGTTCCTACAGCTACCATTATCTGGATTGGGCGGAGAGTCGCCTAATCTAAAAAACCCTTGTGTGAACACCACACATAGTCAGCTACCTGGATAGCAGCCCCTGATGTGTAGGGCACACCTGACGCATTTAGGGGGACCCTACAGTTATCAATTCTATAGAGGAAGTCCAGGAAGTCGCAGCCTAACTTGCCACAGAACCTTGGAAGTCACCAGTTCAGTCCTTCCACTTGACTCAGAACCATAGGGACATGATCAGTTATGTGGACAATGCTGCAAATTGTAAACTTTGTTGAAAGTCCATGTGCAGACTTGTCTTCTCAACATTCCCTACTAGTTGCTAGAATGACCCAAGAATGACCTCGGACCAGACAACAGGCATCATTTGCTCCAAAGTGTCACAATCTGCAGTTGGTTGCACCCTGTTCTATCAATGACTGCTGGAACAGCCTCTTCAACATGTTGAAGTAATGTTCTTCATTAATTTTCTTGAGCATCATTTTCATTTTTTTAATAAAATCTAAATGTAATATTAATAATTGCAAATCATCCAGAGGCAGTCCTGTTTAGTAATTGTTAAGAAATGGATATGAGACAAAAATAAATGGCCAAAACTTCTGAGATAACTAAAACGGGTGATCCTTGTTACATGTTCAGTGTGGCAGTAAGAGTAAACACAGCTGTGAGACGTAACCTTAAAAAGAAAGAAGATGATCTGCAGCAAATACGTCTATTCTCAAGGCATACTCAAAAAAACTTACCATGGCAGCAGCAAAACTTAAAGGATCTGATCATAATGCGTGAGAAACAGATGATTACCTGAGAATAATATGAATACTACCACAATCTGTAGAGTGTGAAACCGTTTGTCACACACTGGATGAACCATTTATTGAAGAGTACTCTCATGCAGATTGAAGACTTCTTTGGGTATGTTTGGTTGGTTACAGTTGTATTATTGATTCAACCTTTATTTTGTAGTTTATCATTTATTCTGAAGCAATGAAAGTGGAATAGGCATCAGATTCATCTGATTTAGTATGAATGCCAAAATTCAGTATATGTTGTTAATTTCAGAACAAAAAATGTGCAATTATTCTCACCCCCCCCCCCCCCCCCAAGACAACGGAGATACGATTATGAATTTCATATCCTAACATTAACATTTGTGCTAACAGTAAATCAGACAATCAGTTTCTCAAATTAGCATATTTGATTTTTAAGTGTGTTTGAAAGATCCAATCACCCATATACCGAAAACCTTAAACTTCTCTGTTTTGGTATAAATGGGATGAGGCAATAGTATTATATTTCAAATTGTAAGGTATAAGTTCAATAGTCTTTTTTGTGTCAGCTTATCTCGAAAATCAATTATTTTGCAATTACTCAGTTATAAACAGTTATTTTATGGTTCCAGAATGAGATTTTCACTCTGCAGCAGAGTGTGCGCTGATATGAAGGTAGGAGACGAGGTACTGGCAGAAGTAAAGCTGTGGGTACGGGGCGTGAGTCGTGCTTGGGTAGCTCAGTTGGTAGAGCACTTGCCCGCGAAAGGTAAAGGTCCCAAGTTCGAGTCTCGGTCCGGCACACAGTTTTAATCTGCCAGGAAGTTTCGGTTATTTTATGGTTTATTGGAAAGCAGTTATAAATAATTACTGCATAATTTCCCAGTGCTCATTCATTTACAAAATTAATCTCTACTTTTAATGTATGCTTCAATTCTTCCTATGTAGAACTGTCCTTTCAACTTCAACACTGCTATATGGTGTATAGCCTGACAATTAATCATTTTAGCTACTAGTTTGGTTACATGAAACATAACTAGCTTCCACAACTGACAAAATAAGAGCATCAAATATTAACTATCTGCACTCAATGAGGCTGAACAAGGAGAGAGAAAGAAAGTGCTATGTTTCAAAACTTTTTTTTTTTTTCAAAGATGAAGGAGAAATGAAGAGGATTTAACCGAGAGCCAGGCAGTAAAGTAACTGTAAAACTTGATTGCAACCAACTTACAGGGAGCATGGAAAGAGAAGAAAATAATTTCTGAATGGATTTATTGAAATTAAAGGAACAAGGTTACTCATTTTTACACCCATCAGCACTGTTCTGGCTGGTGCCATTTTAATGTGGATACTGCAGTGATACCTGTATCGTTACACACTGTACTACACTAAAGTTTTATACTGTACAATAATGAAAAAGGAAGAGGCTGCTACTAAATGTTTTCACAATTATTCAGGTTGAAATTATTATTTGATTACAAGTTTCACAGCACTGTCGAACAAATACCTTGTATTTTTATCAACCAGCGTCAATCCTGAAAACATTGGTCATATGAAACCCTACTCCCTCTTTTCTCGCATGATATCCTGAAAGCCAGACAGATGGATGCAGTATTTCTTGACTTCCAAAATGCATTTCACTCAGTACTGCACCAATGGTTATTAATGAAAGTTTAATTATATGGAGTATCAAACAAAATTAGTGACAGGATTAAGGATTTCTTGTAGTTTTCTATAACAAAACTATCTGGAAAAAGCTACACAAATATAAAGACAGATCCTCACAAGGTTTCAAAGATCTGCAAAAATGGCAACTTCCTCTAAATGATAAGGACAGTCAAACTGTGCACTTCACAAAAAGCAATCCATTGATTGCATATCAGTGAGCCTTGACTGGAATCAGTCACCTTCCCTACATGTAACATTTTTTAGGGATACGAAATGGAAAGATCACATAGGCTCAGTTGTTGGTAAAGCAGTTGGCAGACATTGGTTCATTGGTAAGATACTGGGACAATGGAGTCAGTCCACAAAAGAGATAACTTACAAACAATTTATATGACCCACAAAGCACTTGTGCAACACATCATAGAATACTGCTTAAGTATGTGGAACGCATACGAAATAGGACTAGCAGCAAATACTGAATGTATACGAAGATGGGCACTATGAATGGCAAAAAATTCATTTGACTTAGAGCAGAGCACCACAGAAATGTTGAAAAACCTGAAGTGCGAGACACAAAGACAAACATCAACTATCCTGTGAAAGTCTACTTAAAAAGTTTCAGGGATCAGTATTATGGGAAGGATCTACAAACCTACTATAGTTCCCAATGTATTACTCACATAAGGACCATGAAGATAAGATTAAACTAAGTACAGCATGCACACAGGCATTTATGCAGTCATTCTTCCACACTCAGGCACTTCATAGTGGTTACCAGAGTATGGGTGTAGGTGTACATAATTGGTAAAAATGTACTCCCATTTTATTTTACTCAACATGAAAGTGACAAGGAGAAAGACTGCAAATACTTCTGCTATAAATTGATTATTGTGACACTAAATATTTAACGGAGATTGAATGAACTATGAGTATTAACTGGAATACAGGATGGAACTGGAGGGGGACGAGGAGGAGAGGACGGGGGAGAGGGAGGGGGCGGGAGAGAGGGAGAGGGAGGGGGCGGGTTAGAGGGAGAGGGAGGGGGCGGGTTAGAGGGAGAGGGAGGGGGCGGGTTAGAGGGAGAGGGAGCGGACGGGGGAGAGGGAGCGGACGGGGGAGAGGGAGGGGACGGGGGAGAGGGAGGGGACGGGGGAGAGGGAGGGGACGGGGGAGAGGGAGGGGACGGGGGAGAGGGAGGGGACGGGGGAGAGGGAGGGGACGGGGGAGAGGGAGGGGACGGGGGAGAGGGAGGGGACGGGGGAGAGGGAGGGGACGGGGGAGAGGGAGGGGACGGGGGAGAGGGAGGGGACGGGGGAGAGGGAGAGGACGGGGGAGAGGGAGAGGACGGGGGAAAGGGAGAGGGAGACTGTATCCATATGGATGGAAGTATGGGCACTTGAGGACAACACTGATGAATGCAAGTTCTAGTTTGATAACTGCACAAGATGTGAAACTGCAAAATTAAACCAGGAAGCAGGATATTCCAGAAAATCAGTTTCTGCATCTGAATGTCACACAATTCATCAACTAAATAACAAACATTTTCCTATGATTTCATGTTTACTTACAAAGGTCACGCTGTTCAAATCAAAAAGGTCACGCTGTTCATTACACCATGAACAACATACTGCTTACGTCTTGATGATGTTGTGTCAGAAATGGTGTTATAATTTCCAAGTTGAACAAATATATTTCAAGGAAGACACAATACATGACAGTCACAGATCAAGTAAACAGAGTAAGACGTGTGCACACTTTAACAATCAAATCATAACTGAGTCCAAGTCTAGTGGCCGCTAGCTGGCTGGCCGCTTAGGTGGCACTACTGCTGCATGGCTGGCAGACAGCACCGCATGTAGAGGACGCACGTAACTGCGCGGCAGCACTTTGAAAGATCGGCGAGTCACAACACTTTTCCCCCCTTTGAAGTTTTTGCACACATCCTGATGGAGGTGGCCTGTAGATTGCTAACGTCCATAAGTGTTGAAACTTCCTGGCAGATTAAAACTGTGTGCCAGACCGAGACTCGAATTCAGGACCTTTGCCTTTCGCGGGCACGTGCTCTCAGTCCGGCACACAGTTTTAATCTGCCAGGAAGTTTCATATCAGCGCATACTCTGCTGCAGAGTGAAAATCTCATTCTGGTCCATAGGTGTTGTTTGGTTGGCCGTAAAGTATCGAGGAGGAGGCTTCCCGTACGGACGGAAGTGCCCCCGATGATAACAGGTCGAGATGACAGGAGACGTGGGGGTCGAATCTGCTGGGGGCCCGTGCGCCAATCTGCCCATTGCGGCAAGTCCGGTTGTGATAACAGGAGACATGGGCGATGTGTCCGCATCCGTAGGAGGCGAGTAGAGTTGCTCCGACAGATGATGGCCATCTGGTTCCTGCATGGGCACGTCTCCTGGTGGCATCAGTTCTTGTGCTGGCACCGATATGATGGTGAGAGGACTGCGTTGTGAGTAATGAGAGATTCCAGTATCCCGAGCATCAGGTAGAGCCGAAGGTGGTGTAGCAGCATCCGGGACGGGCGTTGCCGGCACACGAGGCCGAAGCTAGTCCGAATGACGCACTGCAACACCCATACAAGGTCGGCGGCGGTGAACCGGCCAAGCGAAGGCACCCGCGTCCATGAGGTGGAAGGCCGCAGAAGATGAAGTAGCGTTCGGGGCTGTCGGCCATGTAAGAGCTCAGCCGGGCTGTGGTCGCCCATGGGGGTGAAACGGTAAGAAGCCAGAAATTGGAGAATCGCATCATCAGCAGAAGAAGTCAGGAGTTTCCTCATCTGAGCCTTAAATGTGCGGACCAGTCGTTCAGCCACACCGTTTGACTGTGGATGGAACGGAGGGACTGTGACATGTATGATGCCGTGACAGCACAAAAATCCGCAAAATCGGAAGAGGCCAATTGTGGACCATTATCAGTAACAAGAGTAGAGGGAAGGCCTTCCAAAGGGAAAATGCAAGCGAGAGCATTGGTGGTTGCCGCAGTGGTAGGCGACGTGCAACGGACAATGAAAGGAAAGTTAGAGTAGGTGTCAATAACGAGAAGCCAATAAGTACCTAAAAAAGGTCACGCGAAGTCAGCATGAATACGCTCCCAGGGCTTCTCAGGCGAAGACCACGGTGACAAAGATGACTTCGGGGCGGCAGCCTGTGACACACAAGGGCTGCAGGCAGCAACCATGTGTGCGATTTCTCAGTCGATGCTGGGCCAGTACACATGACAGCGCGACAGAGATTTTGTGCGAGACACACTCCAGTGCCCTTGGTGAAGGAAGCGCAAGACCGAAGCATGCAAAGACGCAGGTACCACAACACACAGTGAAGCATTTTCAGTGGAAAGTAGGATAACACCGCCCCTAGCCATGAGGCAGTAACGCAAAGCGTAGTAGTTCCGCAACGGATCAGAAGTCTTAGCGGACGGATGATCTGGCCAACATCCAGGTGGAAACACAAAAGTTCGTCCCTATCGAATGCCAGATCAGGACCCATGGGAAGGCGGGACAGTGCATCAGCATTCGCATGTTGAGCCGTCGGCCGGAAATGAATCTCATAATTGAAACGAGACAAGTAAAGAGCCCAACGCTGAAGGCGGTGTGCAGACTTGTTGGGAAGTGACGTTGATGGATGAAACAATAAAACAAGTGGTTTGTGATCCGTAACAAGATGAAATTTGGATCCATAGAGAAAAAACACCAAACTTATGAAGAGCATAAATAATGGCCAAAGCGTCTTTTTCAATTTGAGAATACTTTTGTTGGGCATCCGTGAGCGTTTTGGAGGCATAAGCAATGGGTTGTTCAGAACAGTCAGAAAAACGGTGCACAAGGACTGCACCGACCCCATATTGGGAGGCATCCGGGGCAAGAACAAGATGTTGGCCAGGTCGATAAGTAGCCAGGCACGAGGCCTGTTTCAGCATAGTCTTCAATTTCTGGAAAGCCGCATCGCATGACGCAGACCAGTGAAAAAGCACGTTTTTATGCAACAGGCGATGCAACGGCTGAGCCACCGAAGAAGCACACAGTAAAAACTTGTGATAGTATGCTATTTTCCCCAAGAAGGCCTGCAGTTCCTTAACAGATGTAGTGCGAGGAAAATCATCGATCGAAGTGACAGTTTGCTGAAGCGCACGAATACCATCCCAAAAGAGTTGAAACCCCAAGTACGTGATAAATGCCTGAAAAAATTATGATTTCTGAAGATTACACTAAAGACCGGAAGTCTGTAAGACATGAAAAAGTGTGTGGAGATTTTGAAGATGTTCGTCAGTGGTGGAGCCAGTTACAACAATGTCGTCCTGGTAATTTATACACCCAGGGACAATGAGCAATAATTGTTCCAAGAATTGCTGAAAGAGAGCAGGGGCGCTGGCAACCCCGAGTAGCCATTGTTGGTATCGATAGAGGCCGAAAGGCGTGTTAAGGACCAGAAACTGCCGGGAAGCAGTGTCGAGAGGAAGTTGATGATAAGCTTCTGACAGGTCAAGTTTAGAAAAATACTGGCCTCCAGCAAGTTTAGTGAACAATTCTTCAGGTCCAGGCATAGAGTAAGTGTCGATAAGGCATTGAGCATTTACAGTGGCTTTGAAATCGCCACAGAGACGAATATCACCATTTGGCTTAGCAACGAAAACGACAGGAGAGGACCACTCACTGGAAGTGACAGAAAGCAAGACCCCTGAAGCAGTGAGACGATCCAGCTCCCGTTTGACCTGATCACGAAGGGCCACAGGAATGGGCCGAGCCCGAAAAAACTTAGGCCGAGAAGTGGGTTTGAGCGTGATATGAGCTTCAAAATCGTTTGCACGGCCTAACCCAGGAGAAAAAAGGGACGAAAATGTCGTCGACAAGGAATCCAGTTGAGCATAAGGAATAGCATCAGAGACAATATTGACAGAGTCATCTAAGGAGAACCCAAAAATGTGAAAGGCGTTGAAACCAAAAACCGTGAAGTGGGTTTGAGCGTGATATGAGCTTCAAAATCGTTTGCACGGCCTAACCCAGGAGAAAAAAGGGACGAAAATGTCGTCGACAAGGAATCCAGTTGAGCATAAGGAATAGCATCAGAGACAATATTGACAGAGTCATCTAAGGAGAACCCAAAAATGTGAAAGGCGTTGAAACCAAAAAGGTTCTCCCCGTTACTATGGTCGACCACAAATGTGGGAACAGTGCGAACGACAGTTTGGTAAGATACTTCAGCATCAAATTGTCCGAGAGAAATCTTCTTTTTATTGTAAGTTCGTAATTGCCTAGTGACAGGTGGCAGGATTGGAGAACCCAACTGAAGATACGTCTGAGAACTGATGATAGTGGCAGCAGAACCAGTATCCACCTGCATGCGAACATCTCGACCAAGTATTTGGATAGTGAGGAATAACTTCCCTGTAAGGGAAGAAGTACAATTGACAGACAACACAGAATCAGAATCAGCATCATGTTCATGAACATCATGAATGCGGTCGGATTTGCAAACGGATGACACATGACCCTTTTTTTTTTGCATTTGTGACACACGGCCCAACGTTGTGGACAATCTTCTCGTGAATGTTTCATAAAACACCGCGGACATGAAGGAAGTTGCCGTGGGTTTTGCTGCAGTTTCTTAGAGGTTTGTTTACAGTTAGGCCGAGGCTGCGCTTGGGAGCGTACTGTGGCCACGTCGG
This sequence comes from Schistocerca americana, assembly GCF_021461395.2. Lineage (NCBI taxonomy): Eukaryota > Metazoa > Arthropoda > Insecta > Orthoptera > Acrididae > Schistocerca > Schistocerca americana. The sequence goes on along the minus strand of NC_060121.1, from coordinate 317,100,720 downwards.
CCGGTGGGGACACGCCACACGCTTCGTCAACATCACACAGAGGTTGTATTTCCCCGACGTCGCCCCATCCTCTATTTGCGCTCCAGCGGCACGAGAAATTTCAAAAGACTGAGCGATGGATAGGACTTCATCTAGAGTCGGATTTGCCAACTGAAGGGCACATTGCCTAACTTATTTGTTGGGTGCCAATCGGATAATAGCATCCCGTACCATGGAATCGGCATAGGATTATTTGTGAACTTCAGTAACAAATTGACACTTTCTACTGAGGCCATGAAGTTCAGCAGCCCAAGCGCGATAGGATTGATTTGGTTGTTTTTGACAACGATAAAAGGCAACACGAGAGGCTACCAAATGCGTTTGCTTTTGAAAATAGATGGACAGAAGTGAGCACATTTCAGCAAAGGACAAAGACGCAGGATCTTTCAAAGGAGCCAATTGCGACAACAATCGATACATTTGAGGTGAAATCCATGAAAGGAACAGAGACTTACATGTTTGTTTGTCCGCGACATGAAATGCCAAGAAGTGCTGTTGAAGAAGTTTTTCTTAATCAGACCAGTCTTCCGCCGTCTCATCGTAAGGAGGTAACGGAGGTAGAGGCAACGACGAGAGACGCCCCGCATTTGATGCCGCAACGAAAAGAAGCGTTTGCTGTTCTATGAGACCTTGCAATAGTTGCTCTAAAGTAGCCATGGAAACATGTGGGTCAACGATGGAAAAGAAAAATCACTACCTCATCGCCAATTGTTATAACTTCAAGTTGAACAAATATATTTCAAGGAAGACGCAATACATGAAAGTCACAGATCAAGTAAACAGAGTAAGACGTGTGTACACTTTAACAGTCAAATCAGAACTGAGTCTGAGTCTAGCGGCCGCTGGCTGGCCGCTTAGGTGGCGCTGCTGCTGCATGGCTGGCAGACAGCACCGCATGTAGAGGACGCGCGTAACTGTGTGGCGGCACTTTGAAAGATAGGCGAGTCACAACAAATGGGGTTGCTAAAGAATGTTAGTTTACAATGTCAGGTTAATAACTCTGGTAAATCTCTGTGAAAGAACAGGAAATTTTCTTAAACTGTACCAATTCAGGTCAAGTGCGAACAATTGCAGTTATTCGTTGGCAGTCATATTAACCAATTGAAGTATCATGGAATACGTAGGAAGAGAGCTTGAGTTTCAAGCAAATATACGCACTTGAAGGATTCAGCAAATAATCGGTTCAAAACCCAATTGGGATAAGTTCATATTGACACTGATATTGAAAAATATTTACCTGATTATTAAGGAGTTTAACTTTTACAATGGCATCGGGAAAGCAGATGCAAAACCCATGTGCGGCACCAGGAATGGCTGCATAGGAAACTGAAAAGTGAACATTATATATGGCCATAGCACCTGACTTGTAGAAATTTCCATATATGGGCATAGTAGCGAAAAGATTACATGTGGCTCTGCGAACTCAGGAAATAAAAGACCATTTTTTTGGTGTAGAAATGATGTGATAACTCAATTTTGTTCTTCTATTGATTCCTTCATTAATTCGTTCTCCAGGAATTCCAGAAAAGAACTAATAAAATGGCTTGCCAATAACCTAAATCTGCCAAACATATATGACCTACAATCCCACATTATTGTTACAGAGTTTACACAACAGTCTCTTATCCTACCGCACTTCTTCACAAGACACACAAATATTCAGCCAAGAGTAGAATGATGTAAATTAAAAGTCACATAATTGATTTTAATCTGAGGAAAGCAACATCATTTAGCTACACGTATCTAAATATGTAAGCAGTTTGCATCCCCCTCTGCAACCACCCACACACACACACACACACACACACACACACACACACACACACACACACACAATTTGTGCAGCTGCGTTGTCCCAGCAGGACACACAATGAAAGGTTTGCATTTTGGCAGGTGGGTTGGGGTAAGAGGTTGTGTGGGTTGGGAGGCAGGAAGTGGGACGGCAGGTAGGGATGGGGTAGCTGACAGGTCAGAGGGAGGCAGCCGGTGTGCAGGATAGGAATGTGGGACAGGGAGGCAGCAGGTGTACGGGATAGGAATGTGTGATACAGGCACCGGAGCAGATGAGTTCGTGCAGCACATGGTGGTGGTGATGACGTGAAAGCATGGATTGGGAAGGGGTGGTTGGACAGAGGAGGAGGAGATTGTTGTGTGGGTGCAATGGGTTAGTGGAAATTGAGGCAAGGAGGATTACATGAGCAAAGCATGTGTTGCAAGGGTAATTCTCATTTGCATAGAACAGAACAGCCGGTGCTGGGTGAGGGATCCAGATGGTACAGGTTGTGAAGCAGCCATTGAACTCAAGCATGTTGCGCTGAGCGGCATGTTCCACCACTTGGTGGTCGACACGTTTCAGTAAATCCAAAGAAAGTCCATCATACATTACCGTGTGTTAAAAGAAGAATTGAGTGGATGGCCATCAGGTCCTGTATGTACAATGCCAACAAACACTTGGTCTGGAGTCACTATGTGTGGATTCTCTAGCCTCACTGGAACATCTATGGCCAGCTCCGACACTAGAGGCTTCAAAGGAGCAAGTGTTCCACTCGTTAGAATTACACAGTGAGCACCTTGCTCCACCAATGCCTGCATCCTATATTATGGAAAAAATAAATGCAAATAAAGTAACAGAAATAAAACAATTTATGCCAGTATTATTCCTGTTTCATAATCAGCAATAATTAATTTACTTTCAATAACTTTATAAAGCATGGGCAAAAATATGGAAATACCAAAAACACAACACATTGCATTGCCTAATATGGTGTAGGAAACCTGTTGGCATTCAAAACAGCTTACAGCTATCTCAGACTGGTTAAATACTTGTTCTGTATGGTTTTCAAAGGAATCTTCCAACATTCTTCCTGCAGAACAGAGGGAGCTGAGATAATGACAATGTAGGTGGATATCGATCACACTGCCTTCTGTCTAAAGCAGACCACAAAAATTTACCAATATTCTGATATGGTGACTGCTGGCCAGGGGAGATGCAATAACTGATGCTAGTGCTCACAAAACCAGTCATGGACAATCTGAGCTGTGTGAACAAGGACCCTGTCATCTTGGAACACAGAATTACTATGGTATGGACCTGGTCCTGCCAACTGGTCACATAATCCTTGGCAGTAATGCGTGCTTGCAGAGTACTTATGGGGCCCATGGAATGATACGGCTGCTCAAATAATCATCACTAAGCCCCAGCCATGCTCCACTCTCGGAACATACATAAACATGGTCAAAAGTTGGAAAAATTGTGAAACAAGACACATCTGACCAAATGAGATTCTTCTATTGCTCCACAGTCCTTATGGCTATGAGACAATGTTTCCTGTTACGGGCCTCTGCATCACTGATGAGTGGTTCTGGAATTCCAATTTGCCTTTGCAATTCCCTGCTTATGGTGCTGACACAGGGCTTGTGAGTGCCACGTTCAGTTCTGCAGTAACTTTTGCAGCTGTCATACTCTCATTTTTTGTCAGATCCTCTTCAATGGCTGTCTGTCAGGATCACTCAACACACACTTCCAATTGTGATGTGGCTTAGCAGATGATGCTTTTCTGTATGTGGTACAAATTTTCAGTACAGTGCCTCTTGATGCACCAAACACTTCAACTCATTTAGTTACACAAGTATCCACTATATGAGTGCCAACCATTTGCCCACATTTGAATACATTTAGATGTTAACATATAGTACTCACAACTACACAGAACACAGTTTTGCCTACAACTGACACTTGTAGTGTATTGTGCGCATTGTACAGATGCCCTTCGTGGTCAAAAATAATAGTGCAACCTGTAGGCTTGATTAGCATCTACATTTATGTCAAACATGCATGTCTTGTGGTGTCTGCACATTTCTGTCCAACCCCTGTATGTAATATTGTGAAGAAGCCTAAAAGTTATGTACCTATCACTTAGAGGACACAAAACCAAACAACCAAGTCACATAACTGTGTTACTCCTAGTTACAGAGATATCGTTTATCACTTCAGGTTAGGGGTCAGATAACAGCAGTTATACAACACACACTTCTGATAGCATCTTATAATAGTCCATCGATACAAGAGATGGCCTGCGTCCATAGACTACCTTCAAGCTTAGACATGGCTAATCTAGCCCAACAAGCACAGTGAGATCAGCCTGGACTAAGCAGCTACTGATTTACTGGGCATTATATGTTGCTTGCAATATCTAGTAGATCATGCACATTATGAGATCATTCAATGGCTGCATAATTTTTCAAAAATGGCTCTGAGCACTATGGGACTCAACTGCTGTGGTCATAAGTCCCCTAGAACTTAGAACTACTTAAACCTAACTAACCTAAGGACATCACACACATCCATGCCCGAGGCAGGATTCGAACCTGCGACCGTAGCAGTCGCACGGTTCCGGACTGCGCGCCTAGAACCGCGAGACCACCGCGGCCGGCCATAATTTTTCCATGATCTACATGTATATGTTCCAAGTTCTGAGAGAATTTTACTTTCTACTGACATAGGGCTTGTCTTGTTTAATGCAATTTTGAAATCATTATTATACGACAGCCTCTCAAGAGGAACAATTTCATTTGAATCTGTCCAAGCCTGCTAGGCACAAGACTTTCTTTTTTTATTAGTGTGTGCATCTCACACGCAGAATGGTACATTACCTTCTTGCAGTTTCACAAAATGCTGTTTGAGAATTTCTGCCAATTGCCTTGTAGTGCACATTCTTGCTAAATGTACAATTTTGTTGAAATTAAAACACAGCGCAGTACACATAATGAGAAACTACACACTGAACAATTTAGAAAGCAGTACTGGGAGAGTAGGTTAATACACAATATTAAATGATCACTAAAGTAATATAATCAAAAATATTCAATAGAGGAGAGAGAATCCTCTTATATAACTTATAATGAAAAATGATTAAATCAACTGCAGAATAGATGAAAAGAGGGTCTGGAACTGTTGATCTTGGTCTGAGCTTGGCCTATTAGTTTTAGCGGTTCATGTGTTGAGTGATAGTGCCATATCTATGAATCGTTTAATCTTACCATGTTGGAAGCCATTGGATAACTGGAAGATAATTTTACAATACTGCTTCGGAACAAATCAGAGTATCTCTCTCTTCTTTATTTTTTCCTGCGTAATTTAAATTAACTGTATTTATTGCCTGTCACTATGATGTGTTGTTATGACCCACTATCAGCTACTATGTGCTCTCTATGTACCTACACAAACTTGTTTTACTTACAAGATGTATCTAATATGCTTCCAGCTGCATTGTAAGGTCACCAAAACCCATTAAATACAAACATATTATAAATACGTGTGTGTGTGTGTGTGTGTGTGTGTGTGTGTGTGTGTGTGTGTGTTTTCCATATTACCACCTGAACCACTGGACTGATTTCACAGAACTTGGTACACATATTCCCTATTGTCAGGCAACAATCGCTGTGGGCATAAGAATGATGAAAAATATTTATTGCTTACTACTATTTCGCTGTTCATGCAGTATAAGTACTGCATGAGGCATGATGTTATAATTTATTACTTCTTTACTACTAACTGTATTTGTGACATATTTTACAAACAGTACAGACATAATCCAATGAGTGCAAGTGCAAAATTATATCATTGTGTGACACAGTCAAGAGGATGTGATGTTATAAAGATTGAGATATGTGAAAATCTGCCACACCAAGCACGACATTTAAATTTATTACTTCTTTGTTACTAAAGCTATTTGCAATAAATTTCACAGACAGTATCCATGTATGCCTCTGAATGTACAGGGTGACAATTATTGAACTATATGAAAAAAACATAAATTAGTTGCAAAATACAGTGCGCACTCACTTTATTCAACATGTAAACATCATTACAGATATTCAAATTAGGTTATGACATGTTCTATATGCTTGCCATCATTGGTGATGCTGTGGTGCAGATGAATAGCAAAATTCTGTATGACCTGCTGAAGTGTTGAAACACCAATGCTGTCAATGATGTCCTGAATGGTTGTTTTCAGCTCAGCAATGGTTTTTTGGTTATTGCTGTACACCTTGCCTTTAATATAGCCCCACAAAAAGGAGCCGCATGTGTTCAAATCTGGAGAATATGGCAGCCAATCGAGGCTCATGGCATTCACCTCTGGGTACCCCACAGCCAGAATGCAGTCCCCAACGTACTCCTCCAGGACATCCAAAACTCTCCTGCTTCAATGGGCTCGAGCTCCATCTTGCATGAACCACATCTTGTCAAAATCAGGGTCACTTTGGATAATGGGGATGAAAATGTCTTCCAAAACCTTCACATACCCTTCAGAAGTCACCTTGCCATCAAGGAATATCGCACCAATTATTCTGTGACTGGACATTGGCCATCACACACTCACCTGTTGAGGATGAACAGACTACTCAATCATGAAATGCAGATTCTCAGTCCCCCAAATGCTCCAATTTAGCTTATTGATGAACCCATCCAAAAGAAAGTGAGCTTGGCCAATAAACCAAACAATACAGCGCATACTATTTTCCATCTTGCCCTGCGACCAACTGTGCAGTTTGAACATCCTAATGCAAACTGTTCTGAAGTTATGATGATTTTTTTTTTCATGTAGTTCAATAACTTTAACCCTGTACCTACATGATTGTCAGGATCGGACTGTGATCATCAGCTCAGCCAAGGCCCTACAAGGACTGTAGCACCAAGGAGTAAGTAAGTAAGTATTCTGGAAAGACATATTCAACTTTTATAGTCCTTTCTTCCTCAGTTGCATGTAATATTACGGTATATTAATAATTTTTACTTATGGACCGTCTGACAGCAACTGAATAAAACACAATTTTAGTGCCATATGCGTTTCGCCTTTATTTTCTGCAAGGCATCATCAGTGGCCTGGAATATGTACGAGGGCCGTTCAGAAAGTAACCTCCAGTTGATTTAAAAAAATACACCAAGTTAAATAAAAATATTTTAATATATACATCTTACAACTACATCTTTGCACTATTTTTCTACATAGTCTCCATAGCGATTGAGGCACTTATCGTATCTCTTCACAAGCTTTGAAATTCCTTCTGCATAAAAATCACCCGCTTGTGCCTGGAGCCAGCCTGTGACCGCATCTTTGAGCTCTTCGTCGTCATCAAACCGCTGTGACCCGAGCCATTTCTTCAAATGCATGAAGAGGTGATAATCACTTGGCGCCAGGTCTGGGCTGTAAGGTGGATGGTTAATAACGTCCCACTTGAAGGACTCAAGAAGGGCCGTTGTTCTGCGAGCAGAGTGAGGACGGGCGTTATCATGCAAAAAAACAATACCGGAAGTCAGCATACCACGGCGTTTGTTCTGTATAGCCCGTCGTAACTTTTTTATTGTTTCACAGTACACGTCTTGATTAATGGTCATACCACGTTCCATGAATTCAACCAACAACACCCCTTTGGCATCCCAAAACACCGTTGCCATCAGTTTTCTGGCAGAAAAATCTTGCGAGGCTTTTCTTGGTTTGGTAGGCGAATTTGAATGTGCCCACATCTTTGATTGTTCTTTTGTCTCAGGGTTCACGTACTTAATCCAGGTTACGTCACCGGTCACGATTCTGTTTAACAATGGTTCTCCTTCGTCCTCATAACGTGACAGAAAGTCTAATGCAGAGGCCATTCTTTGAGTTTTGTGGTGGTCGGTAAGAATTTTGGCCACCCATCGTGCACAGAACTTACGGTAACCCAATCTTGCTGTCACTATCTCGTACAAGAGAGTCTTAGAAATCTGTGGAAAACCAGTAGACAACTCCGACATTGAGAAACGTCGATTTTCACGAACTTTTGCATCAACTGTCTGAACGAGTTCGTCAGTCACCAATGATGGTCTACCACTCCTCTCTTCATCATGAACGTTTTCTCGTCCACTTTTAAATAAACATACCCATTCACGGACAACTCCTTCACTCATAACTCTTGGTCCGTACACGGCACAAAGCTCACGATGAATAGCTGCTGCAGAATATCCTTTAGCTGTAAAAAAACCTTATGACAGCACGCACTTCACATTTGGCGGGGTTTTCTATTGCAGCACACATTTCAAACTGCCACAAAAACTAAACTAGCGCAGGTACGACGTTCACTCGACCACGGCTTGATGCCGACTGACCTGTTGAGTGCGTGAACGCACAGATGGCGTCGCTACTCCCCCCACAACTCGCACTGTGACCAATCGGAGGTTACTTTTTGAACCGCCCTCGTACATATGTTAGCTATTTTATTTACATTTTTGTCATTGTGCCTATATGTTATAAACAGTTCTGGTGGTTGGTATTTCCTATTAAGTAGTAATGTTTTGTACTGTACTTACAGGTTGCGTGGACAATTTCCTACATATTACGCTCCTGTTGCATTTTTGGTGTTGTTCTTCTTCTTATGAACACCAATTTGCGGTTTTTTTCCCCATTCCACAACACTATGCACTGAACGCTTGTTTTAAAGCAATGTTTTGGTTTCTGTTGCCGACTGTCAAATGTTTTTGCCAAAGATTGAATGTTATTGCCAAACTTATGAGTGTAACTATTGAAGTATCTGTGGTCTGTTCGTGTATGCATTTGTGTGTGTGTGTGTGTGTGTGTGTGTGTGTGTGTGTGTGTGTGTCTCCAGATGATGGGGGGAAGAGTTTTCTTTTTTTTATTATTTTTTGTTTTATGTTATCATTTCCTTTACTAAGTGTAGTAGGGAGCCTGTGCTGATGTGTGTTTGTTCAGTTATCACATGTTTGCTTTCTGCTATGGCTTTCTGGATGTGGAAGTTTTCTTGCATTTGTATAAGATGTTTGTCATGGTTGCTTATTCTCATTATTTTCATTTCTTGTTCCATGTTTGTAGGATGATGGTTGTAGTGTTTTATATGCTCTGCAAATGTGGAATGGTTTGTTTCATACTTCCAACATCTGATATGTTCTTTGTATCTTGTTTGAAAATTCCTGCATGTCATGCCTATGTATACTGCATCACAACTTTGACATTCAAGTTTATATATTTCTGATTGTTGGAATTTGTCTCTCTTGGTAGCTGGCTGGCTTAGGTGTGATTGAAGGGTTTGCCCAGGCTTATATGCTATTTTGAAGCCCTGTCTCTTTAGGATGTTTGCAACTCTGTGTGTTAGTTTATGTGTGTAGGTCATGGTGTACCATCTGGTTCTTTTCTGTGTGGTGTTGTCATTGTGTGTGTTCGTTGAGTGTGTTTGTAAGTTTTCAGCTTGTAAGTTCTTTTGTATTGTTGAACTGTTGTGTTTGTTTTTTATTTGTGTTTTTATTTTTTGATTGAGCTTGTGTACCACATGTGTGTTATACCCGTTGTTCCTAGCTATTTGTATGATTGTACTCATTTCTTGTTCATAGTTTCTCTTGCTGAGTGGGATTCTGTTTAATCTATGTAACATGTGTCTTAGTGCTGCAAGTTTCTGGCTGTGGGGGTGGTTGGATGTGGAATGTGTTATTGTGTCTGTGGCTGTTGGTTTTCTAAGGATGTTAAATGTATGTTTACCATTTTCTTTTTTAATTGTAATGTCAAGACATTAATACATCACAAAAACCAAGGAATACATAAATACCAACGCCATACAAAAACTGAAGTCAGATCCAACTACACGATTCCAGGCAAATGTGAAACAAACACTGAAAAACATTGAACACACACTCACAGACAAACAGAAATACTACTTAACACAGAAAAACCCACAAGCACCGACACTCCGCAGTCAACCGAAAGTACATAAAGATGGAATGCCAATGAGAGCTGTTATCAACTTCAAGAAAGCCCCAACATCCCACATAGCCAAACACCTCCAAAAGTTAGTTACAAAACACTATAAAGTAGAAAACAACAGAGCAGTGATAAACACAGGAAACCTAATAGAAAACATACAGAACATACAGGTACCACACACAGCATCACTGATTTCATTCGATATAGAAAATCTGTATATCCCTATCACAGAAACAACAGAAATCATAGAACAAAATCTCTCATCCCACCGCAACCTCACCACAGATGCAATAAAAGAAATAACAGATACGCTCAGACTGACAACTGAACAAAACTACTTTCAGTTTGAGAAAGAATATTATCTACAAACTGATGGACTGCCCATGGGATCCCCAATATCAGGAACACTAGCAAACATTTTCGTCAGTCACCTAGAAAATCAGATATTTGATAAGATAACCACAAATGAAAGTTTCAAAATCATATATTGGTACAGATACGTGGATGACATTATTTGTCTGGTAGATGAGCCAAGTGAAAAAATAGATGAACTCCATTCAGAAATAAACAAAAGCTCATCAGAACATAAAATTCACACTTGAAAAAGAAAAAGAAAATCAAATAAATTTTCTTGACATTACAACTAAAAAAGAAAATGGTAAACATACATTTAACATCTTTAGAAAACCAACAGCCACAGACACAATAATACATTCCACATCCAACCACCCCCACAGCCAGAAACTTGCAGCACTAAGACACATGTTACATAGATTAAACAGAATCCCACTCAGCAAGAGAAACTATGAACAAGAAATGAGTACAATCATACAAATAGCTAGGAACAACGGGTATAACACACATGTGGTACACAAGCTCAATCAAAAAATAAAAATACAAATAAAAAACAAACACAACAGTTCAACAATACAAAAGAACTCACAAGCTGAAAACTTACAAACACACTCAACGAACACACACAATGACAACACCACACAGAAAAGAACCAGATGGTACACCATGACCTACACACATAAACTAACACACAGAGTTGCAAACATCCTAAAGAGACAGGGCTTCAAAATAGCATATAAGCCTGGGCAAACCCTTCAATCACACCTAAGCCAGCCAGCTACCAAGAGAGACAAATTCCAACAATCAGGAATATATAAACTTGAATGTCAAAGTTGTGATGCAGTATACATAGGCATGACATGCAGGAATTTTCAAACAAGATACAAAGAACATATCAGATGTTGGAAGTATGAAAAACCATTCCACATTTGCAGAGCATTTAAAACACTACAACCATCATCCTACAAACATGGAACAAGAAATGAAAATAATGAGAATAAGCAACCATGACAAACATCTTATACAAATGCAAGAAAACTTCCACATCCAGAAAGCCATAGCAGAAAACAAACATGTGATAAATGAACAAACACACATCAGCACAGGCTCCCTACTACACTTGGTAAAGGAAATGATAACATAAAACAAAAAATAATTAAAAAAAAGAAAACTCTTCCCCACATCATCTGGAGACACACACACACACACACACACACACACACACACACACACACAGCACAAAAAATATATATCACACCAAAACACACACACACACACACACACACACACACACACACACACACACACACACACACACAAATGCATACACGAACAGACCACAGATACTTCAATAGTTACACTCATAAGTTTGGCAATAACATTCGATCTTTGGCAAAAACATTTGACAGTCGGCAACAGAAACCAAAACATTGCTTTAAAACAAGCGTTCAGTGCATAATGTTGTGGAATGGGGAAAAAACCGCAAATTGGCGTTCATAAGAAGAAGAACAACACCAAAAATGCAACAGGAGCGTAATATGTAGGAAATTGTCCATGCAACCTGTAAGTACAGTTCAAAACATTACTACTTAATAGGAAATACCAACCACCAGAACTGTTTATAACCTATAGGCACAATGACAAAAATGTAAATAAAATAGCTAACATATGTACATATTCCAGGCCACTGATCATGCCTTGCAGAAAATAAAGACTAAACGCATATGGCACTAAAATTGTGCTTTATTCAGTTGTTGTCAGACGGTCCGTAAGTAAAAATTATTACTATACCGTAATATTCTGGAAAGAATCCCACAGGCCAGTAGTGGTTGCAAGCACATTCAGAGAAACTGTGGAAGGAACTCCATCACAATGGCCAGAGAACAATTTCAAATCCCCTGTTCTCAACTTAAGAGCCCAGTGTCATAAAATAGTACTGCACATCACTCAGTAGTAAGGATGTAAGAGCAGACTTATAAAGATAAAAATATATGCGAATTTTCCTTAAAATATAAAATATTTTGCAAATATTCCAAAATTGAATATTTTACTGTAATTAATGACTATCAGCGTGTTTCTTCAAAATTCTACATATCAAGAGGACTAACATTTAATGCAGAATGCTAAATGGAATCTCACATGAAGAGAGGGCATGAAATAAGTGATGGCTGATTAGATGTATGCCTACTTGCAGAATGACAGCTATGATAGAGACTTTTACGAAGATATAATAGCTTTCCGCAGCTTGATGTACATTTTTAAATCTCTAATTACATACCTCCCTCTTGTTATTTTGTTGAATCACTGACATATACCTCACTCCCCAAGCCCCACTCCCTTCCCCCCACTCTCTCTCTCTACCCCTTTGGAATGAGACATATGAAGCAAGTTGGTGCAGTTGCAGTTAAGGAACTAGACTCTATTTAAGAGTAGCAGGGTTCAAATACATATATAGGTTTTCCATGGTTTCTCTAAGCCACTTCAAGTGAATTATTTGCTAAGGGCATACCCAATTCGTACCACCCACATCTGCCTCAAATGACCTACATGTTAACCAGATAAACCTAAACTGTTCTGGATCACTCTTTCACAAAATGCCATCAGTGATATTTAATGGGTGTGTCCAGTACTAATCCATTTAGCACAAAATGTCTTTCTTCGAAGTTAAAATCATCCTGACAAAACAACCAAACAGGTATAAAATCCCAAATGTTAAAAGATGTTTTTTTCACAAAGCAAATTATTCTGAAAAATGCTAATAAACTTACCCAAATCCAGGACTGAAGCACCAATAATTTATCTGCTTTCCCTTGTTACTTGTCAGATTCGTTGTTCTGTTAGATAACCAAGTATCTGTCTTGCTCTTAGTTGACTTGAATTCCTCATAAGTTATAAAGACCTACAAATAAAGGTAACATTACATTATGACTCATTTCTCATAACATATGCATGTGACTATGTCACATACTAACAGACATAAGGAGCAATAGAGTGCTTTAAAACTGAAAAGAGATGAAAGTGGTAATCTGTGCCATGATTAAAACCCAAGCTGAAAAAAGCTCAATCACAAACTACATTTTTATCAATGGGAAATAAAGTGCAAAAACCAAGACATTTTTCTTAAACAACAATGGTGATATAAAAATTATTCAAAATTTACCATAAAAGGAGATTTCAATCTTTTCCTACTGAAAACTTCAAAGCCTGCTAGCTTCATAAACACACAGATCAATATTGACAAATAGCAAGATTCATAAATAACCCATTTCACATAATTTATTTCTTTTGAGCTGTTGCGCAGTTTTATCAAGAGAGAACTAAATTGTAGCATAGATCACAAATCAGGCACATGCTGATATGCTATGCATAAATCATCAATATCTCATGGTAGAAGACATTCAGAGAGATACATGCATATTCATCACTCTTAAAGCAACATTTGGAACTCTTCAGACTGTTTCAGGCTTGGTCCAACAACTAATTACTTCAAAAATAATGAAAATTTACTGGCACCATGTTTACATGTGACACAGAGGCAAAAATCAAATTTCAGAAGCTTGTTTTTTTTCTCTCTCATGTTTAAATGTTAGGCATGAATCAATTCTGTTAGTCGAATTAAATGTCAGTTTGCAAGAATCAGTTGCTTTACACGACTTTCATCTGTTAATCAGCTGTTCCTGTTATGGCAGTAAAATTAAGTGTGATTATCAGTATTTTCAAAGCCAATACCCACCACGACAGCATAAATTTACATGCCAACTAGTACTGCAGATGATGAAAAGATTGAAGGAATGTATGATGAGACAAAAGAAATTATTCAGATAGCTAATGGAGAAGGTAGATGAAACTTTAATAATTATGGTGGACTGGAAATCAATAGTATGAAAATGAAGAGAATGAAAAATGTTAGGAGGATAAGGGTTGGGGGACAGAGATGAATAAGGAAGTTGCCTGGTAGAATTTTGCACAGAGCATAACTTAATCATCACTAACATTTGGCTTAAGAATTATGACATTGGAAGGTTCCACATTGTACAGGGTGGTCACAAACAGCCTTAAAAGTCTGTAACAGCGTTGCAGGAGAGACTGTGCTGAGAAATAACTAAGAAAAAATTCAATATGTTTCACCGTTTCAGAGTTATTTAACATTGAAGTTAGCCAGTCAGGTCGAAACTTGTACACATTCAAGCAGCCTGCCAGAGGTAGTGCCAGCAAACATGTTCTTTATTTGGTTTCCTCAAAGAAAACATACATATCTTTTGCTCACCTAGCTTAAATTTATCATTTCCTAAAAAGGCATGCTTTAACTGGTAATATGAGCATTATAACAAGTGGTAACTCACGAATCCACAAATGTCTGTGCATTACCACATTTTAGCATGTGCAAGTGCTTGAATTTGTGTTCACTGACCTGACTGGCTAACTTCAACACTAAATAACTCAGAAACTCTGCAATGTTTCGAATTTTTTTCTTAACGATTATTTCTCAGCACAATCTCCCTTGAACATCCTTACAAACTTTTCATATGCTTCTAATCACTCTGTATAATAGTAAGACGAAAATTTCATGATCAGATTTTAAACTGTGCAAATTTTCCAGAGGCAGATGTGGACTCTAAGCAAAATTTATTGGTTATCAACAGCAGATTAAAACTGAAGAAATTACAAAAGGGTATGAAATCAAAGAGATGGGACCTGGATAAGCTGAAAGAACCAGAGGTTGTTGAGGCTTTCAAAGGGAGCATTAGGTGACTACTGACTGAATCAGGGGAAAGAAATACAGTAGAAATGAATGAGTAGCTTTGAGTGATGAAATAGTGAAGGCAACAGAAGTCAAACAGGTAACACAAGACTACGAGAAATCCTTGGACATCGACAGGAGATACTGAATTTCTATATCTACATCAATACTCTGCAACCACTGCGAAGTGAATGGCAGATGGTATGTTCCATCGTACCAGTTATTAGCATTTCTTCCGGTTCCATTCACGTATGAATTGCATGAAGAGTTATTGTTTGAATAGCTCTGTGTGATCTAATTATTCTAATCTTGTCTTCAAAATCCCTATGTGAGTGATGCATAGGAGATAGCAGTATTTCCTAGAGTCATTATTTAAATCCATTTCTTGAAACTTTGTTAGTAGACTTCCTCAGGTTAGTTTATGCCTCTTTTCACAAGTCTTCCACTTCAGTTTCTCCAGCAGCTCGGTAACACTCTCCTATGGGTCAAACAAACCTGTGATCATTTGTGCCACTCTTCTCTGTATATGTTTAACATCCCCCCCCCCCTCTGTGTTAGTCCTATTTGGTATGAGTTTCACACACTTGACCAATATTACAGAATGGGTCATACGAGTTATTTGTAAGAAATCTACTTTGTAAACTGATTGCACTTCCCCACAGTATTCTACCAATAAACTAAATCTATCACCTGCTTCACCCACAATCAAGCCTATGTGAGCACTCCATTTCATATCCCTACAAAGTGTTGCACCCATGTATTTGTATGAGTTGTCTGATTCCCAATGTGGTTCTTTAATACTTAAGTCATAGGAGACTACATTTTTCATTTTGTGAGGTGCACAATTTTACATTTCTGAGCATTTTAATCAAGTTGCCAATCTTTGCACCACTTCGAAACTTATCAAAATCTGACTGGATATTCATGCAGCTTCTTTCAGACATTACTTCATTATAAGATAACTGCATCAACTGCAAAAAGTCTGAGGTAGCTATTAACATTGTCCACAAGGTCATTAATATACAACATGAACAGCATGAATCAGAATACAGTTCCCTGGGGCACACTTGAAGTTCCTTCTACACTTGACGGTGACTCTCTATCCAAGACTATATGTTGCATCCTTCCTATCAAAATGACATCAGCTCAGTCACAAATTTCACTTTATACCCCCATATAATCGAACTTTTGATAATAAATGTAGGTATGGTACTGAGTCAAATGCTTTTCAAAAGTCAAGAAATACTGCATCTACCTGAATGCCCTGATTCCAAGCTTTCAATATGTAATGTGAGAAAAGTGTAAGTCAGGTTTCACATGATCAATGTTTTCGGAATCCATGATCTATTCGAGATACCTCATTATGTTTGAGCTCAGAATATGGTCCAAGATTTTACAACAAATCAATGTCAAGGATACTGGATGGCAATTTGTGGATAACTTCTAATTAATGAAAGGATGAAATAGAAAAATGCAACAAATGAAGCAAGCAAGAGGGAATACAGACATCTAGAAAATGAGACAGACAGGGTGTACAAAATTGCTAGGGGACAAATGCATGGCTACAGTAGCTTGTATAATAGGAGAGTGATAGATACCATCAATAGGAAAATTAAAGAGGCCTTTGGAGGAAAGAGAAGCAGCTCAGATGCAAAAACCAAGACTAAGCAAGAAGGGAAATGTGAAAGGTGGAAAGAGTATAGAGGGGCTACACACAGGAAATGAATTCTATGGCAATATTAGAGAGGGTAGAAGAAGTAGCTTAAGTTGAGATGGGAAATTCAATACTGTGAGAAGTATTTGATGGAGCACTGGAAGACCTAAGCCGAAACAAGGCCTCTGGAGCAGATGATGTTCCCTCATTAACTACCAATATCACTGAGAGAGCCAGCCATGACAAAAGTATTCCATCCAGTGTGCAAGATGTATGGGACAAGCAACATACCCTCAGACTTCAAGAATAATGTAATAATTCCAATTCCAAAGACTTCAGTTGCTGAAAGGTGTGAATACTACTGAACTATCAGTTTAATAAGCTTTGGTTACAAAATACTGACATGAATTACTTACAGAGGAATGGGAAGTTGGTGGATGCTGACCTCAAGGAAGATCAGTTTGGGTTCTGAAGAAATATAGGAACTTGTGAAGCAATACTGACTGGCTACGTCTTCACCTAGGAAACAGTTAAGAAAGGTGAACCTATGTTTGTGGCATCCACTGGTTTAGAAAAAGCACTTGGTAATCTCGAGTGGAATTCTGAAAGTGGCAGAAACAGACATTATTAACAAGAGTTGAACGGCATGAAATCGAAGCAATGGTTGAGAAGGGCGTGAGACAGGTTTGTAGCCTATCCCCAGGTTTAGACCATCTGTACACAGAGCAAGCAATAAAGGGAAAAAAAGGAAGAATTGGAGATGGAATTAGAGCTCAATGAGAAGAAATCATAACTTTTGAGGTTTGCCAGTGACATAATTCTGACAGAAACAGCAAAGGACTTGGAAGAGCAAGTAAACAGAATGGACAGCGTCTTGAAAGAATGATACAATATGAACATCAACAAAAGTAAAATAAGGATAATGGAATGTAGTCCAATTAAATCAGGTGATGCTGAGGGAATTAGGTTAGGAAACAAGACACTAAAAGTAGCAGATGAGTTTTGGTATTTGAACAGCAAAATAACTGATGATGGCTGAAGTAGAGAGGATGTAAAATGTATACTAGCAGTGGCAAGAAAAGTGTTTCTGAAGAAGAGAAATTTGCTAACACTGGGTATAGATTTAAGTATTAGAAAGTCTTTTCTGAAAGTATCTGTACAGATTGTAGTCATGTATGGGAGTGAAATGTGGACAAAAACAGTTCAGAGAAGAAGAAAATAGAAGCTTTTAAAAGGTGGTGCCACAGAAGAATGCTGAAGATTACATGGGTAGATCACATAACTAATAAGGAGGTACTCCACAAAACTAGGGAGAAAAGAAATCTGTGGCACAACCTGACTAGAAGAAGGGATCAGTTGATAGGACACATTCTAAGACATCAAGGAGTCACCAATTTAGTACTGGAGGGAAATTTGTGTGTGAGTGGGGGGGGGGGGGGGGGGGGGGGAGGAGAGGTAAAAATTGTACAAGAAGACCAAGAGATGAATATGCTACGCAGGTTCAAATGGGTTTCATTGGGAGTAGTTATTCAAAGTTGAAGAGGCTTGCACACGGTAAGAGTAGTATGGTAGTATGGACAGCTGCATCAAACCAGTCTTCAGATCAACAACTATGACTAACACAACAACAACAAATCAATACCTCAATAGCTTCCTCTTTTATATAATAAATAAAAAAAAGAAAGAAAGAAAAGAGAGAGAGAGAGAGAGTATAATGCTCTTACAGATGTCAGTGACTATGTAAGGAGGAAGGAGGAGAAGATCAGTCAAGAAAGATGTTTAAAAATCTTATCCACATGGATTGCTGAATCTGAAACTGCTTAGTACAACCACCTACATCACTCACATTTTGTGAAAAACTGAGAAATGATCACTGGTGGTACATTACTGCACTCCAATTTAATATATCAGCATTTATGTAACAGGTTGGTGCATAAGTTCAAAGTGTTTTTGTTTTGCATGTTGGTTGCTATGGTTTACATAAGGTTGTAGAAGCATTATTCACTAGGGGTAAGATTGATACTGCCTACAGGAAAATTAAACAGACCTTTGGAGAAAAGAGAACCATTTGTATGAATATCAAGAGCTCAGATGGAAAACCAGTTCTAAGCAAAGAAGGGAAAGCAGAAAGGTGTAAGGAGTATATAGAGGGTCTATATAAGGGCGATGTACTTGAGGGCAATATCATGGAAATTGTAGAGGACGTAGATGAAGATGAAATGGGGGATATTATACTGCATGAAGAGTTTGATAGAGCACTGAAAGACATAAGTCGAAACAAGGTCCTGGGAGTAGACAACATTCCATCAGTACTACTGACAGCCTTGGGAGAACCAACCCTGATAAAACTCTACCATCCGGTGAGCAAGACGAACCAGACACGTGAAGTACCTTAGACTTCAAGAAGAATATAGTAATTCCAATCCCAAAGAAATCAGGTGTTGACACGTGTGAAAATTACTGAACTATCAATTTTATAAGTCACAGTTGCAAAATACTAACACGAATTCTTTACAGACGAATGAAAAAACTGGTAGAAGCTGACCTCGGGGAAGATCGGTTTGGATTCCGTACAAATGTTGGAACACATGAGGCCATACTGACCCAACAACTTATCTTAGAAGAAGGAAAGGCAAATCTATGTTTCTACCATTTGCCAACTTGGAGAAAGTTTGACAATGTTGACTGAAATACTCTCTTTCAAATTCTGAAGGTGGCAGGGATCAAACATAGGGACTGAAGGGCTGTTTATAATTTGTACAGAAACCAGATGTCAGTTATAAGAGTCAAGGGGCATGAAAGGGAAGCTGTGGTTGAGAAGAGAGTGAGGCAGGGTTGTAGCCTATCCCCAATGTTATTCAATCTGTACATTGAGCATGCAGTAAAGGAAACAAAAGAAAAATTTAGAGTAGGAATTAAAAGCCATGTACAAGAAATAGAAACTTTGAGGTTTGCCAGTGACATTGTAATTCTGTCAGAGAAAGCAAAGGACCTGGAAGAACAGTTAAACGGAATGGACAGTGTCTTGAAAGGACGATATAAGATGAAGATAAACAAAAACTAGGATAATGGAATGTAGTTGCATTAAATCAGGTGATGCAGAGAGAATTAGATTAGGAAATGAGACACTTAAAATAGTAGATGAGTTTTGCTATTTGGGGAGCAAAGTAACCGATGATGGTCAGAGTAGAGAGGATACAAAATATAGACTGGCTATGGCTAGGGAATCGTTTATGCAGAAAAGAAATTTGTTAACACTGGGTATAGAATTAAGTGTCAGGAAGTATTTTCTCAAAATATTTATATGGAGTGTAGCCTTGTATGGAAGTAAAAGATGGCCAATAAATGGTTTAAACAAGAAGAGAATAGAAGCTTTCGAAATGTGGTGCTACAGAAGAATGCTGAAGATTAGATGGGTAGATTACGTAACTAATGAAAAGGTAATGAATAGAATTGGGGAGAAGAGAAATTTGTGGCACAACTTGACTAGAAGAAGGGATCGGTTGGTAGGACATGTTCTGAGGCATCAAGGGATCACCAATTCAGTGTTGGAGGGCAGCATGGAGGGTAAAAACCATAGAGGGAGACAAAGAGATGAATGCACTAAGCAGATTCAGAAGGATGTAGGTTGCAGTAAGTACTGGGAGATGAAGAAGCTTGCACAGGATAGAGTAGCATGGAGAGCTGCATCAAACCAGTCAGGACTGAAGACCACAACAACAACATGGTTTTATTTACTGATTGTTATTTTTTTATTTATAGTTCACTGTTGCTATTTGAATTCATCTATTGTCGTTTTGTCATTTGGAGGTAGTGAGTGGAGCTGTGGATGCTAGAAAATGGAGTGCCAAGTGGAGAAATAGGAACATTTCCGACCTATTCTTCTGTTTGAGTTCAATAAAGGAGTGACAGCAGCAAAGGCAGCCAGAAACATGTGTTGTGTATGGGGATAATGTCATCAGACAGAGCACAGCAAGAAAATGGCTTTCTCATTTTAAAGAGGTTTGTTTCAATGTTAGTGAGTCTCCACATTCAGGAAGACCTTCAGGGTTTGATGAAGACCATTTAAACACATTAATCCACAACAGTCCATGTCAGTGCACTCAAGAACTGGCAAATGTGTTGAACTGTGATCATTCCACCATCGTGCAACATTCACATGCAACGGGGAAGGTTCAAAAATTGGGTGTATGGGTACTGCATGCTTAAGCTAAAATCACAAAAATCAATGGGTGGCCGTAGTGCATCTCTGCTTATTCATCATCAATTGGTTCATGAACAACACCAACCATTCCTATCCTATATCGTTAATGGTGACCAGAAATGGTGTCTTTATACTAATGTAAGGAAAAGAAAGGAATGGTTCAGACCAAACAAAGCAGCAACTCCCCATACAAAGACCAGTGCACATCCACCAAAGGATGACTGTGTAGTGTACTATAAATTGCTTTCCTGAGGTGTAACCACTGCTGCTGACATTTATAGTCTTGACGTCTTGCAGATGAAACCCAAGAACAAGAAAAAGGAAGACTGCACAAAATGATGCTACTCCACGATAACGACCACCCATATTCTGCTAGACTACCCAAAAACACTACACAGGAGTCATCTGCACACATCTTATTAACTTGATTTTCCAGATAAAAACACGCTCCACCTCAAAACCATGTGAATTCTATAGTCCCAGAATTGAAAACTTTCCCAGCATTAGCAGACCATTGTAAACAGTGAAGGAGAATATACTACTGGTGGCTGTGTCTCTTTTACATGTACCTGTTGTGTTTATTAAACTTATGGGAAAATGCTACAAATTTGTGCACTAACCCAATATCTCATTCCATCTATAAAGATAAAATGTGCTTATCTCCAAATAAATAAAGGAGCAGCAGCACCAGTGCTCGCAGTGTGCTTTCAGTTGCCTGAGACTACAGTCGTGTGTGTGAGTTGCGTTTGCGTATGTGTGTCTATTGTTGACAAACTCCTTAATTGCCAAAAGCTATAATTGTGAAAGTCTTTTTGTTGTGCCTATCTCTGACTCAGCATCTCTCCACTATATGGTGAGTAGCAAATTTCCTTCTCATAATATTGTTGCTCATATTTTTTTCTCACACATCTGTCTCATCATTTTGAAAATCAACAAGAAAGCCATTACATACAGAGCCTATTTGTTTTTCGTGTGTGCAGAGATCCATTTGCTTGAAACTTCCTGGGAGATTAAAACTGTATGCTGGATCAAGAGGCAAACTTGTGAACTTTGCCTTTCATAGGCAAGTGCTCTACTGGTTAAGCTAACCAAGCACGACTCATAAACCATCCTCACAGCTTTACTTCTGTCAGTACCCTATCTCCTGGACATATGGTACTGGTGGAAATAAAGATGTGAAGATGGATTGTGAGTCGTGCTTGGGTAGCTCAGTTGATAAAGCACTTGCCCGTGAAAGTCGAAGGTCCCGAGTTCGAGTCTCAGTCTGGATCATAGTTTTTAATCTGGAGGAAATTTCATATCAGTGCAAACCCCACTGCAGAGTGAAGATTTCTTTTGGAACCATTCCCCAGGCTGTGGCTAAGCCATGTCTTGCCAGAATCTTTTCTTCCATGAGTGCTAGTCTTTCAAGTTTCACACAGAATGAGATTTCATCCATTTCATTTTCCCCTTTACAGCTTCCACAAGGTGATCCCAGAAACTGTCGTCTTCCCCAGACTTTCTCCAACGAATCCACCATCAAATCTACTATCATACAGCTCTTTTCCTGATCTCATAAATGAATTCCATGTGGGATGGTCTCCTCTGGTAATGTCTTCCTTTTGAAGATGGGATACGGTGGAAGTTTATTGCCATCTTCTGTAATGCACATCATCTCTGTGCATCTTAGTTTCTCCGTTCATCTTAGTTTCTCCATTCCAGTTGTCCTCACAAGGACACTTTCTGAGCCAGTTGGAGCAACAGAGGTGTTATGAGGTGTATCAAAAAACAATGGCATCTGGTCTGTGTTACCAACCTGGGTGAGGAAACAGTCATATTGCTGTTGCACTTGTATTACATAACGGTGGAACTCGATTATTTTATCTGTGTAGTCTCAAGCTAAACAATGACGCAAAGACGTTCTCCTTCGTAGACCGAGAATTTGTCATCTCATAAAACAAATCACCCAACCAACGCTTGCTTTAAAATCTTTTCTGTCAATGCTGAGCATGACAGCTATCTCACAAGCTTTGTTCTGAATCATTTTGTAAGAGGTAGCACAAACATCATTCTGAAGTTCATTGACATAACCAATTACATCACTATAAATTTCAGCATATTTCCCTGTTTGAAGCCCATGGAAAGATTCGAAGCTTACCTTTGCAGCCATGTGTTTATCTTCTTGCCTCCATCAACAACATATTGAGTTAGGATCAACAGAGAAAGGTCTTCCTGCAGCTTTTAATCCATTTGTATTGGTGCAAGGTAACACTTAATGACAACTTTACTTTTTAGAGTTCTATCAGTTCTCCATGTTTGGATTTCTCCTGTCCTGTCCTGTCCCCTCCTGTCCTGTCCTGACCTGTCCTCCTCAGACTTGTGGTTAATGCCACAGCTGAGGTGATCATGTCTAGTGTGTCATTTACTCAACATTTCACTTTCATACATACTCAACATTTTACTTTCATATATAGTTCAGTTCTTGTTCCATTGACTTCCTACTGGTCTCCGGTGGAGCCACCAGAGACCGGTAGAAATTCAATGGAAGTAGCCGTTTCCTACTGGTGGTCCATACCGCCGTTTCCTACAGGTGGACCATACAGCCATTTCCTACTTTGCTGTAGTGCCGTCACTATTTTTTGGCCAATACTGTGGAAAATAGCAGCTCAGCCACAGCAGATGAAGAAGCCATAAACAGAAAGTGGCGGGCAAGGCACTGGCATCACAGTCACAGGAACAGGGCTGTTTATGCACTGTAGGGCCAATCAAGCTGGGGACCAAAATCCTGTTGGAACAGCAGAAATATGGGGCTCTTGCAGGTCACACCAAGCAGTTCCTACACCACTGATCCACAGATCAGTTATTCCGTACATAGCTGTAAGCAGTACATCAGCACAACAAATGAGTTTTTAACCATTATAAACAACAGTCAATTCTAGCAGAGGCATTTACAAAAAAGCAGCACTTATTACAACAAGAGGGCTATGGAGGGAGCCACAGGTCAGCAAGCAGCCACTACAACTTTGGACCTTTGCCACTGCTGGACCATTTTCTAGCACCAAGTCTTTCTAACTAGACTTTGCACCTTTCTATTGGTGGGCCGCCTCCAGGCTCACTTCAGCCGAAGCCATACTCCTTCCCTGGCAATACGGCTGCTGCCCTCCTACAATGGTATTGGTGTCCTGGCACCATGTGCCTTTGCTCAGAAGGTCAAATTCTCCTGGAAGCTGTCACCCCTACAACAGTTCTAGCACACTTCTGCACCACTGTGACCTTCCATAAACGCCCATGCCATAGGTGACTGGGGCATGTGCTGCTGAATGGGCTTCTGGGTGACAGCTTTCATGGATGCCTATGTCACGGCCAGCTTCTTGTCTGACAGCTGGCCACCGCAGGGCACCATGTGTCATCCATGCCACATGACAAAGGGGAGGAAAGGGGGGTCACCATGCTACAAGTGTAGCACCACAAATCTCAATAAAATGTTTAACTCTCTCGTGTAGTCTTCCTGAGTTACCAATGGTCTGCACACTCGCTGCAACCCAACTCTGCACAAATGCAGGTCACGGTCTTCACGAAACCTTCTGATCTTCCATGCATTCAACATCAATGTTGGGTTCAAAGTGTTAAAGGGACCCTTATAGGGCCAGGTAATTACATACATTTAAACAGGATCATGCAATTGCTGTGATTTGCTTTCCTGCTACAGTTTAAACGCTTTCAGCAAATCTCACCCATTATTTTTAACTTATCATCAATTTTATTGCTTACTGTTTCTATTATTATCATTATTATTATTATTATTATTACTGTATATAGCATCTGATACTGTTGGAGAATGGACAAAATGTTCTTGGGTACTCAAGCCATGTCAATATGATAAAATTTTCAAGCTTTTGTCATTTGCCCCCACAACCATCCCCATGAGCTAAAATTTCTGACTGTCAGGGTATGTAAGATGTCCACTGTATACACACAAGGCAGCAGCATCAACAACATTCTGGAAATAGGCTGAATTAATGCATATTCACAAGGTGAGCCAAGGAGCCCATCACAGCACTGACCCACCATGGGTGCACTGACATCAGCAAGCATACGGAATCAGCCCCACATTCGAAACTGCTCATCCCGCAGAAATGTAAGTGACAAGAATTTCCCTCTGTTTCTGTTTGGTGCCCAAGGTTTGCTCCTTGACCTACTAAGTGCATAGCCATGTTCTCTGTAGAAGTTTTTGCACCAAATTCAAATACTGACTACCACTTTTATGGTAAAACCTCGAAACAGTCATCTGAGCCAAGATTATCGTGTTCTCAAACAGTATTCTGTGACCAATATCTAGGCACTGTTCTGTCATGGCTGAATTGTATAGTTCTCTTTGTTTTATATGGTGCTTCTGTTCAGCACAGTGCACACCAACTGTGTGGGTGGTTTGTTCTACATACTAACAATTGGATGTTATCATTATTAATTTGTCATGTTAAGCAGAATCCAAACTGTCAAGGTGAACCTAACACAATTCACTAGATGTTGGTGCCACGTGGATTAGTCACCAGAAACACGACACACAGACAGTCATTAATATCATTGGAATATCTGTGTTATTGTACATTGCACCTTTGGAAGATGGCAAAACTAGTAATTCCCATCCAATGAAATACCATGGAAGCAAGTACAGTATGTCTGCACTATACTTAGCAAAGTATTACACACACATGTAAACAAATGACAAGACGTGGATGAGATGACTAAAAACTACTCTAAATTTCATGTCAGCAAATACGGTAACGGAAAATCCTTGGTGGAATATAAATAACTGAAGGAGCAAAAGGTAAGAACTCTCTTTACTGCTGAGTCCTTGAGTGGTCAGTAGGCATAAAAATAAGACTGAAAGCACTGCTAAACTTTCAGACAATGTACTTCCTTGGAGCTAATTAGCACAGAATACACAGATACCTACATAGCTATTTTACCCTACGCGATTGTATTGTATTGGTACTGCAGCTGAACTGCCCCAAAATAGTACAAAAGACCAAGAGTGTGGTGTCATGCAGCTTCTAGATGGATAAAGAGCCCCTTCAGGGCCCTCCAACACTTTAAGTACATATTAATTTGTATGGGGTGGCAACAGGAAGGGCATCCGGCCACCCCTTAAAAATTAACCAAGCTAAATCCGACCTTAACCATGCTGACCCTGTGCAAAATGCGGGACAAAGGCACTAGCACACACACACACACACACACACACACACACACACACACACACACACACACATACATATATGCCTGTGTCCTTACACTGTGCTCATTCAGCTGGCGAATGACCCGCAATGTACGGAGACAGGTGCGTGCATGTGAGTGAATAGGGGGAGGAGAGGGGGAGGGAGAGGGAGAGGGAGGGGGGCAGAGAGAGAGAGAGAGAGAGGGAGGGGGGCAGAGAGAGAGAGAGAGAGAGAGAGAGAGAGAGAGAGAGAGGGGGGGGGGAGGGGGGAGGGGGGAGAGAGAGGGGGAGGGGGAGGGAGGGGGAGAGAGGGGGAGGGGGAGAGAGGGGGAGGGGGGAGGGAGGGGGAGAGGGAGGGGGGAGAGGGAGGGGGGAGAGAGAGGGGGAGGGGGAGAGAGGGGGGAGAGAGAGGGGGGAGGGGGAGAGAGGGGGGGTGGGGGGGAGGGAGGAGGGGGAGGGAGGAGGGAGGGAGAGAGAGAGAGAGAGAGAGAGAGAGAGAGAGTGGGAGTGTGTGTGTGTGTGTGTGTGTGTGTGTGTGTGTTTGTGTGTGTGTCTCCTACATCTTGAGAAAGGAATTTCATTCTGAAACCTAGAAAAGCAAACCTCTGTGCCATTTGTTTGTGTATCTGTTGATGGTGCAGCACTTCTGCTTTCCCATGAGTCATCTCTTTATTGCTAAATAATTTGTTAAAATCTTTATTCCACAAAGAAGACATGTAGTCGTCATCTTTTAGTTGCAGCAGGAGGTAGAGGTAGGGGGAGGGGAAAGGAGTTGTTGATGTCGTCGTCGTCGTGGGAGGAGGAGGAGGAGGAGGAGGAGGAGTTAGTGGTGACATCAAGTTCTTCAAACACATATATGTAATAACCTCAAGTTTAATATGTCACAAACACACACAAACAAGTAACTCTACAGTTAATTAATAGGTTTTAAAAGGAAGGAAGACTAGGGTGTAATATTCCATAACGGATCGATCATTATAGATAAAGCCTAAGCTCAAATGGGGGTAGGGTACGAAGAAAATCAGCATTTCTTTTCAAAGGAACCATCCCAGTATTTGACTTAAGTTGTTTAGGAAAACACTGAAGACCTAAAACTGGAAGGATGGGTGGAAATTTGAACTTTCGGGCTCCAGTAGTTTAAATATGTGCCAAATCACAGGTGTCAGGTTTATGAAAGGAAAACATATTTAACATAAATTGCATTCCAGTTGTGATAGTGAAATAACCTAGCTCCAAAATCACAAAGTCAATGAAATACTACCCAAAATGGGAGCTAAAACATTTATCTACCAGTATGACTGTATCTGTAACATCAGTACAGTGCAGAACTTGCTATGGAAGTATTATCACATTGTGAAACTCACCTTATAGCAGCGTTTAACATGATCAATGTGTCGGGATGAATTTACATCTGTACTAAATGCTATCCTCAGCACTTCTACAAATTTCTGTAGACCTGTACCCTTCCTCTGGAATGGTGATGTACTTGTTGTTGACAAATACTGGATAATTTTACTAAGTAAGTCAACAACAAGATTTTTTCTGCCATGTGTAATCTGTTAAAAAGAAAGTTACTTTAGAATCATGAAAAACAGTGACAAAATAAAATAAAATTTGTTTCTTGGGAGAACTAAATATCAAAATACATCCGAAAAGTACAAGCTCTCAACAATTCACCTCAGCTTTAGACATAAGCTCAAAAAGAAAGCTTCCAGGATATGTGCTACCCTCTGGAGTAACCTCAACTGCATCAACTGCCTTTTCCAGTTCCAGGAACATTGTCTTAAGGACACACAAATCATCTGCTGTGAAGTCCTTCGGTGTTGAATCACCATCGGACTGAGTAAATCCAGTCTGCGTTTCAGCATACATGTCTTCCATTACCTGGGAAAAATTAAAGGTACTGTCTGTTACATACCAAAATAACAATACTTTCGAATGTGTTACATTGTAAGACAGACATCTGCTGTTAAAAAAGTTTGATAATATCCATTATTGTAACACTCTGTACAACACTTCAGCATACTCAGTCTGAGAGAGAGAAAAGCGGGAGGGAGGGGGTTGGGATTGAGAGAGAGAGAGAGAGAGAGAGAGAGAGAGAGAGAGAGAGAGAGAGAAAATGGGGGGGGGGGGGGGGTAGGGATGAGTGGGTATGATGCTGTGGTGGAAAACAAACAGACATAATAGAGAACAGTCATTTGGTGTGGCGACATAGTACAGGGTGTATACGCGGACAAGGAAAAAAATATTCCCGGATTTCCTGGTTAAAAACACACTATCTCCCAGGTGAAAATACACTTCTTCCGTTTTAAGTGACATTATACTTTTCCTCATAACTGTAAAACTTATCAGTCCTTTGAATGGTCATGGTTATGGTTTTATACACCGGCATAGAATTTCTCAGCCCTTTAGAAAACAGAACTCAGACAAAAAAGACCATGTCCGCTGCACATTTTCGTATTGCTAAAGTACAAATTCGAATTTCACCAAACACTGCATGTTACTTTCCGAAGCATTGAAAATGAGATTGCGATGCACTTTTGTAAGCCAGTCATAACTTACGCCACGTGATCTCGCCAGCTGATACAGCGGATATTCAGAGCTTAGGACACACGATGTAGTCAACCAATAGCATTATCACTGTTAAGTAGCATGTACACACAAATAGGAAAAGTTTATGGTGTAAATTAATATACATAGTGTTGCTACAAGAAAAGCAGAGCTTTCACATATAATACTGGTCTCGACGAATAATAAGCTGCAAGAGAAGTGAAGCTTTCATGCATAATGTTGATCTTTTTTGTGTGTGTTACACTTTAAGATACGTCACACAAATGTACCAGTAAAATTTTTAATACCGACATAAATGTCTGATCTTCTGAGCTCGAAATTTTTTCCAAATGGTCATCCTCAAATAAGTGATTATTAAAAGAGAGTCAAACTCTCTGTTATTTAACAAATTCATCACACATTCTCATACTTAGTTCATCTTGCGTAAAAAGAAATTTACTTTGAAAGCAACATTTTTCAATCAATCATTCACAATGTTTTCCCGCAACCTGTCAGGAAGAGGTTCGTTTCAGCAGTTGCCAGAGGGCTCCAGATAACAGGCGTCACCACAGTTGCACAGCTATGATGACACAGCAAGCCCGTATGTTCGTACAAGTAAAATATTAGAAGATCTTACGTTATGACATAAAAGAAACAAGACATCAGAGGAATTTCATGAACCAAACTAAAATGCATAATTCGGCTTAAAGTGCACATTCGTATGTTCAGATTCGGTTGTAAATTTTCTTGGAGTACCAGTGTATATCTCATTTTTGGTTCTTTATTATAGCATAATGCCATATGTGCTAGAAGATGGAAACATGCTCTTTTGAAATGCAGTGAACAGTTGAAACTAGCCAATAGTGTGGAATTAAACACTTTGTTTCAATAAATTGACTGCCTCAGTGGATAAGATTAATAAAGCCATATTTATTTAGCAAATCGACAAAAATAACTTCGTTGTTCTGCAAGGCGATTAAAGCTTAACTGGAAATGCTGCCCGAGGCAGATGCCCCGGTTTGCTGCCAATAAATATGGCAGCTTGCGCACGCCAGTAAAATTTTTCCGGGTAGCATCTTGCACAGCTAACATCCACACATTTGTAGCCAGAAGCGAGAGAAGGTACATGCACGACTCAACTGTGCATGCGCATGGGCTTGCTTGCAACTCCTCACACGAATCTAACGTAAACAGTTATGACGTCATGCTCATCAGAGGCAATTTGTTGTTATGAAGCATAGCATAGAGCTCCTAATGACTTTGACACATTTTGCTACTGGAAGGAGCACTGTGTTTTGCTGCGTATATGGCACATTTCCTTTGCAACTTCAGTTTTATTTTAGTTTTTTCCTCTTGTTCATGTTTTATTGCTGCAGTATCATTCTGCAGTGGCAGGATGCAGTAATATCCTTTGTTAGATTATAATTTCTGCCAGTCAAAATTACATAAACATAACTGAAAACTAAAACAAAAAAAGTCCTGGAATTCTAAAAAAATTCCCACTTTTCTCCCGGATGAAAAAATTCCCGGGTTTTTCCCGGACCTCCTGTTTGTCCTGGGTCGAATACACCCTGTAGTAGCTAGAGAGAGTGCATATATATTTTATAAAATTAATGTTGCCTATTGCAGGAAGACACTATTATATAAAATGAATAATGTCATAAAATAAGTCATGTCACATACAAGAGAGCCTGCAACAGCAGAAGGCAAAGAACCCCCAAATCATGTAAGGATCTGGTGATAAAATAAATGGACACACTTACCTTTCTTATTCCTACCAAGCAAATACTGCTAATCACTGAAGGAAAGAACACACAGATACTAACCTGAGTAACCTCTTGTATGCACAGGGCAATATCAGAACTTGAGATTTGGAAAGAGGCAGATTCTTCACACATTTTCTCAATATTATGTGCCTCATCCAGAATTATAACATTGTTCTGAAAAGAAGATGTGATTATTAGTTCAGTATTGTGATAGACACATGATTCTTTAACAACAGCAATCTCGTATATAAAACCATCAGTGCATATTAACAACAGCTACCTTGGGAAAGAAAACCCTGACACTGCAATTTGCATGCATACTTCAAGTCGGTAACACAGAGAACTATATGAATGCACGGTGTCTATTCTTTCAGACATGTTCAAAAAGAACAGACACCACACATCCATGTAACTGATTTGCCTCGATGGATAATAAATCTACCATCTTCAGTGCGGATGCACATTTACATCTGATC
Organism: Schistocerca americana; assembly: GCF_021461395.2. Classification (NCBI taxonomy): domain Eukaryota; kingdom Metazoa; phylum Arthropoda; class Insecta; order Orthoptera; family Acrididae; genus Schistocerca; species Schistocerca americana. The sequence goes on along the minus strand of NC_060121.1, from coordinate 317,069,993 downwards.
TCCTGCAGGAATCTGAAAGTAGTGAGGATGGAGGACATGGACAGGGACTATAGATAAGCGGCACAGGTGAGAATGTGGGTCAGGTGAGAAGCATGCCAAGATAGTCCACACATCTGCAATAAACACTGTGACTACGTATCACTGTAGTTAACGCAACTGCCTAGTAAGCAGGAGATTCAGGGTTCAAATTCTGTTCCAGCAAATATTTTCACTCATCACCGCTGATTCTGCATAAAGTCCTGATGCAGATGACAACAATAGTCCCTTCCGTTTCCTTTCTCTCTCTGTAACATAGACAAAGTTGTATTACTCCCAAGTGCCCTTACTTTACTTTTAACATATATACCATCTGATCAAAAATATCTGGCTACCCCTATGTAATACAGAACTAACCACACCATGTCATGAGAGATGGACCTGCCACTGCAGAAATGAGGCAGGGAGTATTGTGTTGTCAGTATAGAAGCAGTAACAGTGGGACAGATCAGTCTTGTGACTTCATAAGTGGACTAGTGATTGAGCGTCACCCAGGTAACAAATACATCAGGGGCATTACAACCCTTCTACAGCTGCCCAAGTCAACTGCTCGTGATGCGATTGTGAAGTGGAAACGTGAAGAAGGAACAACCTCAGCCAAACAAAGACCAGGCAGTGCTCATGTGCTGATGGACAGAGACCGTCAAATATTGGGGTGACAGTGGATGACTTGAAATGAGTGTTTTGGAGTAATGACCACAGTATACCCTGCAGCAATCAGCTGAAAGGCTTTTGGTTTGGTAAATGCTTGGAAAACTTTACCTGTCATTGTGCGTAGTACCAACAGTGAGGTATGGAGGAGGTGATTTTACGGCTTGGGGGTGTTTTTCATGGTTACGGTGCGTTTCTCTTACTGTGCTAAAGGAAATGCTAAATGCGGAAGTATATGATCACGTTTTACAGAATTTTGTATTGCAAACAGTAGAGGAAAAATTCAGAGACAATGACTGTTAACAGCAAGATAATGCACACATTCATAAGGCACAATGTGTGAGACAGTGCTTTGTGGACAATAACAGTCCTCAAATGGACTGTGCTGCCCAGAGTCCCAATCTGAACCCAGTGGAACATCTCTGTGACAGTTTAGGACTTTGACTTCGCTCCAAACCATTTCGTTTAACATCACTACCTTCTATGGTTTCAGCTCGAGTAAGAATGGGCTGCCTTTACTGCATAGATATTGGCATAGACAACTCATTAAAGTGTCCCCTGCACAGTTCAAGCTGTTAATAAGGTGTAGGATGGCGACATCCCATATTAACGTCCACAATAGGTGTCCGGGTGCTTCTGATCACACAGTGTAAATTCCACAACTGAATTGCCCAACTAATTCTATACAAACCTGACAAGAAAACATTACAAATGTAGTCGCCATAAGGCCATGTATTTATGACGGCCACTGATCTTCCCAGAAAGCACAGAATAATCTAAAGCAAGCTCACCTTGCAGAATTTGATGTCATGGTTCCCATTCTATAAAAAACATACAAATGTTGATGTGGAACAATCTGAACATACAAATACACAAAATTCAAAATACAGTTCACACTTCTCAACAATTATTGCTACACGCTCAATGAACATACAATAAATACATTCTACGGCATAGTTTGACTTCACTTTGAGCAGGTACAAGTTTAGCGCTATCATCGATGTTATTCCACAAAATCTGTTGAGACAGAAAACATCTAAAATGTTCTTAATTAAAATTCGTTGCATGGAACATCCACAGAAAGAATGAAGATAGAGTTTAACACGCCACTGACATCATAAGAGATGAAGCACAAGCTTGGATTACAAAAGGATGGGGGTGGGGGGGTTGGGGGTGGAAACTGGCTGTGCTCTTTTCAACAGAACCACCCCAGCATATGCCTGGAGCGATTGCGCGAAATCATGAGAAACCTAAATCCGGATGGCTGGACAGGAGATCTTCTACAGTTACACCTATAACTGAACTCTTAACAGTCACACAGTAACTACATGGTGCATCAATATCATTTTCCTCTCTTCCTATTTTATTTGCGAATGCTGTGTGGAAAGAACAACTGATTCTATGCTACCATGTATAGGCTCAAAATTCTGTAATTATACCCTCACCGTCAATATGCAAAATACAACTAGAGTGAGATGACAGATGTTTGGATATTTGTGACAATGTCTGCTCACATACTGACTATACAGACCATACAACTTTTCTTGGAATTTTCCTATTCTTTCCTGTCAAATAAATTTTATATGAGTTCCAGGCTACTGAGCAACACTCAAGAACCAGTCATACTGTAGTACTAGGTGAGTTCCTTCAAGGATGAATTACATTTTCTAGTGAATCTTAGTCTGGCATCTGCCTACCACACATGCAGATTTATGGGGTTGTCACAACACATTTCAAAATGATCTGGTTGGATATCCCCAGATATCTGACAGCTGTAAGCCCATACATCACAAAAAAGTTATCAAGACCTTTTGGTGTTGGTGTGACATTATCTATCCTTGATGTTCACTAGTACCAGTCCAACTGCATACAAAGTCTGGTATCTCAGACAAGTGCAGAATAGTATCAAAGGCTTTCTGGAAGTCAATAAAACCTGTATCAGCCTGTACTCTACCACTTATGGCCTTCTGGATATCATTCATGAGTCTAGCATCCGTGTTTTGCTAGCTGTGCAGCTTGCAGAATTTCGTTTTGATAATCATATAACAAATTGGCAACAGTGACATATGACTGTACCTTACATATACTGTAACTTAGAGTGACAGAATAGGTAGAATCCTGTTTTCATGTCCCCAAACTATAGACCACATGTCTGTGACTTAGCCTTGTGCGCTTCCATAACAGACGGAAACATATGTCTCTTTTTCCAACAAAACAAAATGCTCCATTTTTCACAGAATTGTTGCTACAATAGGAGCCAGTTGTTTTATAACTCTACAACCATTTCCATCTGTATATTGCATTCAAAGAAAACTGAAAAAAGTGGCGGCTCCCAAAGGTGCACTACAGAAACTGGGGATAGAGTTGTAATCTTTAAGAGGGCAATGCAAAATCTCTTTAGTTCTTGTATTATACATGTGATGACAACTGTTTTCCACTTTTGAGTTGTTGAATATAGAGATACACAGTTTAAAAATATGACGACAGGGAATAGTTAAAATGCTCATATTTGTGCCTCTAATAAGCGGCTTGCTCAAACAACTAGCCTTTGCATTGGACATATTTTTAATAATCATCTTTCATAGTGTTAATATTTTATTTTCATTACTTCAATTCAACTGAAGATAGTTCCAGACCTTACAACAGACTCAAAATAACTGGTAACCTACCTTTTTTATGTTCACAACAGTTACTCAGAATAATATTGTTGGTGCAATTCCAATGCTGTTATTCTACACACCCTTATCTCCCCCCCCCCCCCCCCCCTCCTGTGATCCCAAGTATGTGAAGGCCTTGACAGATTATATTCTAAATGTATCTCCCCCCCCCCCCCCCTCGGAATTAAACAGAATATGCTTCTTGTTTATACTGATAATTTGAAAGTAATCAGATTTTGATTGTGTACTTATAAATTGTGTTCTTTGTGCCATCACCATGTTGTACTTAATCCATTTCGATTAAACCAGTTTTTTACTTAGAGCAGCTGGAACAACACGACATCATGAGTACTGGCAACTTTTTTGAGAAAAAAAGCACTGCATATAAGCTATTACAACAGAGACATCCAGCATGCCTTTAGTAATGATAAAAATAAAATTATGCTAACCTTGTCCTTACATGCTATTATTCACTGGAACAAACCAAAGAGTCCTGGGTGGAACAACTGTAGGTAGTCTTTTACCATACACCAAGCGAGATGGCGTAGCGGTTAGCACACTCGACTCACGTTACGGAGGATGACAGTTCAAACCTGCATCTGGCCATCCTGATTTAGGTTTCCTGTGATTTCCCTGCATTGCTTCAGGCAAAAGCTGGGCTGGTTCCTTTGAAAGGGTACGGCCAACTTCCTTCCCTAATCAGATACAACCGATGACCTCGCTGCTTGGTCCCCTCCCCCAAATAAATCAACTCGCCATACATTTGAAGTCTTGAGAGAGTGAAAGGCTAATAAACAAGATTGAAACTGTTGCTAAGTTCCCAGATACTGTCCTTTCTTAGAGCAAACAAAACACATGTACACTGAGGTGACAAAAGTTGTGAGATAACATTATGTACATATATAGATGGCTGTAGTATCACGTACACAAGGTATACAAGGGCAGGGCATTGGCAGAGCTGTCACTGGTACTCAGGTGATTCATGTGAAGAGATTTCCAACGGCATTATGGTTGCACAACAGGAATTAATAGACACTGAACGCAGAATGGTAGTTGGAGCTAGATGCATGGGATGTTCCATTTCGGAAGTTGTTAGGGAATTCAATATTCATAGATCCACACTATCAACATGATGATGGGATGTAATGAAAAGGCCAGTTCATGCACAAAATACTGCACTGGCAACACTTTCATAATTATGGACGGTTATAGAGGCAGCACGGCTCAATATTTCTGTAGGGGACTTCCAACAACTAGTTGAGTCCGTCCTATATCGAGTTGCTGGACTACACTGGGCAAAAGGAGGTCCAACACGATATTAGGAGGTATCCCATGACTTTTCTCGACTACGTGTATATAGGACTGTGTAGCAAACACATTGTTTTTAAAGGTGAACATTGACTGTCAGCTAACAGAGTGAATATGCACAGATACTGGCACAAAAGAATGTCATCAGCACGCTACAATCTTAGGGTGTTAGCATCTGTTTGGAACAGACATTGTCTTATGGTAACATGCTATGCTTACATACATTCAATTCCTAGCTTGGTATTCTTTTCTGGAGACTGATGGCACACAACAAGGAAATGGATTTTAAACCACAGGAAAGGGCCATAATAATAACAAATAGAAGTAGTAATTAGGCTCACTGAAAAGAGCTATTTAAAAAGCTGGACATCCTTACTACATCAAGTGAGAATATACATCAATCCGTGGTGCATATCAGGGAAAATATTACTGAATACTTCACTAATAGTTCTACATATAATCGTGGAACAAGAGTCAGTTTGGAGTTGTGTTTTCCCAGAAAAAAGCTCAGAATAGCAGTTTACAACAGGTGACAAAATTGTGCAATAAATTGCAAAAGAATTGAAAAAGATTACTAAAACAGATTTGTTTAAAAGGCAGGTAAATGTTTTTCACAAGTAGTGCATATTGAACAATTAAATATGACTTACAGGAATCACAGTAGTGGATAGTAAAGAAAGGGGATAACTACAGTACCTTGTAACATTTCAATACACGATTATGCTTTACTAATTTCAGAAGGAAGGTGTGTCACGATGTATAACGCACAACAGTAAAGTCAGTTGATAGTTTTTCAAGTGGACAGTAGCACATAGTTGAATATGGAGGCCGAAATCGAGGCAAGGGGCACAGAAGCATCTTCTCAGTCCAGGAGTCATCAACTGGTGTCTTAGTGTGAATGGCAGTGAAGAGTCGAACTATGTTTTACATTGAAGTGGCTAGAAACAATCCAGGAGTCATCAGCGGGTGCCCTCAGTGTGTGGGCAGTGAAGAAGGGAACCATGTTTTACATTGCAACTTACCTGAAACCATTTGTGTGTAAATGAAGGGACACTATACAACAGAGAATTACTGAATAAAGCAGTGCATGTGTTAAGACACTGACTTCATAGTCAGAAGGATGGAGATGCTGTGTGTGGCAATTCCGATTTGGGTTTTTCTAGATCACTAAGGCAAATGATGGGATGGTTCTTTAATCAATGTGATGGCCGACCGCCTGTCCTACCAACACAGGCTACCTGTCCTCTCCTCTTAAAGCATGTTATGTATGTTGTGTGTCATATTTTGGCCTGCCAATTGGCACTGTATTACCTTGACAAATCCTGTAACGTTTTGAGTTGTTCCTTCAATGAATAAAGAAAATAAAATAAAAAAACATATACACATTGACTGGGGCAATGCTGCTATGCATGTTTATGTACAACTTTTATTCATTTGTTAGTGCACATTGCAGTATGCTGTTCATTCTTGACAGGTCTTGAGAACATTAAATCAAAGACACACATTTGTACATAATGAGACAAAAAAAATTTTATCCTGAGTTAGCAGAGACAAACAAAGAAAACAATTCAGACTTAAATACAGACAATGTAACAACCATTTTCAAGCTAATGTAAATTATGTTGTACTGCAAATAATTCGAACATTTTGTTTCTTTCTGGAAGTAATACTGTGTTGATACTCACAGAATTATCTGAAGCCTAAAACTGTTAATAAACATAATAACTTAATTCAGGAACATGCAAATACAATTCATTCAAGAAATAAGTGAATTTCTACAAATAAACTTCTGTTTCCCACACAATTCATTCACAGTTATACCCAGTACTACTATTACTACCATCTATAACACGTACATTTATTTCCACACCAAATGTTGTCCTTGTATTGGGATCAAGCAAGTAGTTGTATGGTAAGAAGACTACATCTGCTGTCTGCTTGAGTTCATGAGCCATAAAGTACGGGCAACATTTGGTCTTACGTCCTGCTACAACAAGGTCCTCAATATCGAGAATACCTTCATTCCTAAAGGCAGGATCTTCTTTCTTGGATTCCACATTATTGTAGAAATAGCATGTGCGAGATGAGACTCTAACACGGCACATGTGCACCTGGGAAAATGCAGTAAATTCACAACATGTATTAAAAATTTGCAGCACACAAACACAAACGTAGTTACGAATGATCAATTTATTGTAACAACACAACAGTCACAATCCAGCCATCACCTGATTTATGATGGTACAAACAATATATAATCAAACAAAAGAAATTGTTGATATTGATTACAAACAATACTGGTGTATAAAAGTTAGCATCACATTTGTTAGCAATCTGTAATCAGTAAACATAAGAGTGTCATAAATGGATGTGTTAAAGTTAATAAATTAAAAATGAAAAATACAAATGGAAATAAAAACATACACAAGGGGCACCCAATAAGCAAGTTTTCCTATTTTATAGAAAAAAAATTTACACAAAATTTATCATGTTGAAATAATTTTATTGGCATTGTACAGTGCTTCTGTCTTCTCATAGCTGTTCAGTTTTTCCAAACATTTTTGGTAATAGGATATACGTTTTTCCACACTAGTGTCGTACTGGAGCTGGCCGTGTGCCCGTAACCAGCTGTTCACTGTTGGTGTGACTTCACGAGTTGCAAGAACATGTGAAAATCACTTGGGGGCAAGACCTGGTGAATATGGAGGATGCAGGAACACTTCCCAATTGAACCTTCCAAGCTCCACCTGAGTCACCCAAGCTGTATGAGCACTGCCATGAAGGGAGAGAACTCTGCAAGACAAAAATCCAAGACTTTCCTTTTGATGGCAACTTGTATATCTCAGTATTCATTGTGGTGTTGCAAGACAGGTTGTGTAGAAGTACCCTCACAGTCCCAAAAGATGGTTGCCATAATTTTCTCTGCCGAATGTTTGATCTTTATTTCTTTCACGCACTGTGCTAGGTTTCTTCCACACCACGCCCTGACATTCTGTCTCAGGTCTCACCCAGTAATAAGCCATTTGAAGAGCAGATATCTCCCTCTCCCTCTCTCTCCAATGCATTTCCAGAACATTTTGGCTGAATCCATCTGTTGCTGCTTGCAGACATCATTCAGAAAACATGGCGCCCATCTTGCACAGACATTTTGGTAGCGAGGAGTGTCTTTCAGGATCTTTGTGATGGATGAGCTTCCAAGTGTAGCCCCCAGATGTAGCCACATTAATATGTTGTGAATGGTAATGCAATGATCTTCCTGCACAATAACACAAATTGAAATAATGGCATCATCATACATCACTGTAGTAAGCCTCCCTGTGTGCTGTCGTCGTGCACATCTTTGCACCCTTCCATAAACTATACATGCCAACATCAAATCATTTGAATGCTCATACAGGCATCCCCATACGATGGATATCAACTCCATGCTAACTGGCAGTGTGCTAACAAGATACTGTGGCATGCAGCATACACCAGTTTAAGTGCTGTCAACACATACCAGTCAAACTCACCAGCCCTCATATGTCATGGGCACATTTATTTTTGCAGAGAAATAAAATAGGAAAACTTACTTAAGGGATGACCCTCATAAATTATGTTTCTAGAAGGTTGAATGACACTGCAAGCACGACATTCTGAACACAAAAGATAATAGAAGTACAGTGTGTTGCATATTTGGAAGCTGTTCTGTGGCTCCTAATTTTGAAATGATTAAAACTAGTGAAGTAGGGTCTACTATAACAAATATATAAGAAAAACATCAATCCTACCTTGGCACTGCTGTTAAGTTCTTTGGATACTTCAGGATGAATACACAGCTGGTTACGAGACCCTAATACTGTTACACGAACATGGTTATAGGCAGTACGTTTCAGTTCCTGCATTGCTTGTGAGAGCTGTGAATGTGTTCTCGATGCATAAATAATTTTTGGAACACCTGGTAAATAAGTAAACCATAAATCACAAAAATAACCAAAACAATACAAAAATTTTAATATTTTTGTTGAGCAATATAATACCTTGTATTATTTGATATGTTATCAAAAACATCAATGTCAACAGCAGAATGTAAGTTTGAACTTCTATTGCAAATCTAGCTGTCTGCCCAATTTGGGGGAGGGGACCAAACAGCGAGGTCATCGGTCCAATCGGATTAGGGAAGTATGAGAAGAAAGTCGGACACATCCTTCCAAAGGAAGCATCCTGGCATTTGCCTGAACTGATTTAGGGAAATCACAGAAAACCTACACCAGGATGGTCGGACGCGGGTTTCAACTATCATCCTCCTGAATGCGTGTCCAGTGTGCTAACCGCTCCACCACATCGCTCAGTATATTGCATATCTAAAATACGTACTGTATGTCCTCTACACTGCAGATATGAAACAGGTGATTGCTTTTGTGATCTACCAATCACAAAATTCATCCAACTAATTAGGTTATTTTCTGGTCTTCACAATGGAATGAAATCTGCTTGTATTTGAGTTTCAGGAGCTAATTTTAACACACTGTAAAAACAAAGTTATTGATTTTCTTTACCACAAGGGGGAATACTCTCTATTTATTTATTTATATTTCACTGACTGCTGTGGCAGTGGTGATCACAGAACTTTCCATAACATATGAACATCATCACCATAATTTTCTACAGGAAAATTAGAACTACCAAAAACAAATCCCCCCCCCCCCCAATGTAAGTAATAAATACTAAGAAGAAGGCATCATCTGGGAAAAGCTGCTTAATTTAAACTAGTTATTAAATGAAGCATCATAACAAACTATCATGAAACTGATAAATGCTTAGAGCTTCCAAAAACTATGCATGTGAGCAAGGAGGAGGAAGAAAACTGATGCTTTCATACTGTAATGTGGTTTGGTGTAAAATTCTACAAGTATCTTTAACTGAAAAGTCAACAAAACAATATTCTCCAAAATAACATCAAAAGTCTATTTTAGGTGAAAATACCGAAGGAGGAAGAAAATATCATAGGTTTGTATGTGAGCTACAGACTCACTATGTCGTGCCAAGAAGACTGAAATCACCAAATCGAAGTAACAGGTTATCTACTAAATTAATGTTAAAAAGCTTGGAGAGACATTTACCTTTTCACGTGTTTAGTTATAGGGAATAGGAAGTGATAACTCTATTTGTATGAAGCTAACTAATTTCACAGATTTTCTATTCAATAAACTGGTCTATATAACTGACGAACTATTTATTATTTTTTCCAGTATTATCAGCATATTTTTCTTGCTATAATATAACAAATAAAACCATTCAGATACTACCTTGGAGATGCTATTTCAACTGTTATATGGCAAAGAAAGCCATTTGAACTATTGAAACTTTCTGACAGAACAAAACTGTGTGCTGATCCAGGACTTGAACCCAGAATCTTGCCTTTTGCAAGTAATGCTCTTACCAAGTGAGATATCCTGGCGTGACTCATGATCTACTTTCACAGCCTGGTTTATAGAGGAGAATGTTTATGAGATTTTGAAGGTAGGAGAAAGGTATAGCACACTGTTTTAATATAACAGTTCCATGGCAGACTGAAGGATTCATTCTGAATTTGAAGTTTAGTTTACATTAAAGAACATCAACTTGCTACTACAACTTCTGTTTTCAAAAATCTGAAATATTATACTGAGGCTATATACAAAGCAATTTAATAATTTACAAAGTGTATTAGTATTACTGCTTTTTTCCACTGAATTGTTTCATATCAGTTTCAAATGTGGTTATCGGCGTCAATATCAGTTAAATGAGAACACAATCATTCCATTACATTTGCTTTGTCAACTGCAAAAGTTGATGCTGTAAGAATAATAAAATCCAAACTAGTATGAGACAACAGAGACGTGTGTAATGCTTGGAACAACATCTGCTGATGTACTTGCAGCTATAATACTGTTGTTATTTACCCCACACAGATTGTTGTCCTTTTGTAGATCCACCAACTGCAGTGTTCAGACTGTCTGCAAGGCCAGTCACAAAGTCCCCACCAGGTAGCTCAAACAGTCCACCTTGCGCCTTCATTTGAAGCTGAGCTTTCTTTACTGTTAGCCATGCTAGTGAAGCACACAGCAAGCTCAGAGTTTTTCCAGTTCCAGTAGGAGACTCCAGAACACCATTCTTCTTCTGGAAGACGAAGGCAAAACGATTGTTTTCTATGCAACATACGGCAAAACATCTTTAAGCAGCAAACAATATCGATAAGACTTACGTGCTGGAGGCATTCTATAACTTTTTCCATGTAAATCCTCTGCACAGCATATGGTTCAAATGGAAAGTTCACCGAAACGTCTCTTATATTATATTCCGGCATTGTGATCGCTTTAGTCAGGGTGGTAAAATTAGACTTACAACAAGCCCACAAGGGAAAACGACAGCGTGTAGCACATGCTTTTACAAAACATTAATATTTCACGTGATCATTTCTCACTGTCAATACAGTCCCACTAACAGCGCATAATCTAAACGACTTGAAACCAACGAGGGCAAGACTATCATTACTCGGAAAGTCCGTGCCGGTATGTTATCTTACGCTAGCACAGAATTTCTGTCAAGGTATTCGTAGTAACTACATCGAATAGGGGTAAATACACAATATATGAACAATAACATACGACTGACAACTTTAACGCATCTTTCAAACAAAGCTCGCTACCAATGAAAACACAACTGTCACCCGCGCGAATCGTTTTGCAAAGATCAAATAAATATGAAACTTGGAGCTTAGCCAAAGGGTACTCTCTGCGACAAAGTGACATATTTGATCATTGTTGGTATTTCATTAATTTCATCTCACATGGTTTGGTATTGTGTGGTCTTACGAACGTAGGTACTAACAAAATAGATGAGATGCTTGTGCGGAAAACAGCAGTGAAAGAAACAGAGAAAGTAATTCTGTGTTTAAAAAGTAAAAGCTCTGCAGGAGTTGATAACATTTCCAGTAAATTATGGAAATATTGTTGTAGAGAAATAAGTAGTCCTCAGCCATATTTGTAATATGTCACTGGAGGGAGGAGTATTCCCTGACAGGCTAAAATATGGACTTATAGGACCCATTTATAAAAAGGGAGAAAAGACTGATGCTACAAATTATCGACCCATTACTCTCACTTTCTTTCTAAGGTACTAGAGAAATTGATACACGGCCGAATGGTTGAACATCTTAGTAAATACAGCACCCTCAGCAGTAGCCAGTTTGGGTTTCGAAAAAGCTTTTGACAGTGTAAGTCACCATATCCCCCTAAATAAAGCCAACACCCTAGGTATGAGTGGAACAGTAGGCAAATGGCTTGAATCCTATCTGTGTCGTAGAAAGTAGTCACGTAAGGACTGCATGGTGGCCAGGATTCTTCAGGCTGGGTATATCAAGGCTCAGTATTGGGATCACTTCTTTTTCTAATACTTATAAATGATCTGCCACCAGAGGCGGATACATTTGGGCCCCTTGTGGGGCCGCCCGCATTGGCGCCCGTGCCGCCATTCAGCCCGCACAATATTCGTTCGTTTCTTTCGTCAGTCGACTCGACTGAATCGAGTTATCGAGTAGTTGTACTTTTCTTTGTAGCACGCGCGTCCTCGCCGTCGTATTATATATGTTTCTGTCTGGCACATAGATAGCTAACACATGCCTATGAGAAAAGTCGCAGCCATTCTAGTGATCTCGATACCTTATTCTGTCAGGTATTTGTTCGGGAAAAGTAGTGAATATTCTATTATTTCCTTGTACAAAGAACCTTCAATACATAGCGTTATAAATACGGACTATTCACCAAATAGGAAACTAGTTTACATTCAGAAGCAGAAATATTAAGGCTGAAGAATGAATATGTAAAAAGTCCTAGTTGTAGGAAGTGCAAGTGTCAAGATTAGTCAAGAGAGTGATCAGCTGATTGTGAAGTATGAATAATAGTTATTCATAGTAGTGTCTCAGCATAAATATTGTTACGAGACTCCTAACAATATTTTTACTAATAATGTAACAATAGTTTCCCATGTCTAACTCGTAACACGAGTTAGGTATGGGGAAATATTGATGCCCCTATCTCTGGCAATACTGACTTTGGAGAAGATTCCCAAAAGCGCTTTGTTACTATATAGACCGTCTTTCGAATGCACTGGAAAGAAACGAGATCGACAATAAAAGTTCCATACACATAAATTGCACTATCATGGTAGATAATAGTCCCCTGATGAATGTGTCAAATGAAATAGTAAATAAGGCTTTTGCAGATATGTAAAAATGGTTCGAAACTAATGTTCTTTCCATCAGTCTAAAAAAGATAAATTATGTTCCTTTTCCCTCTAGTACAAAGCTGCCAATGAGATGAATCTAAAAATGGATGATCATGAGAGTGTAAAGGTTGAGCCCTCCAAATTCTTGGGTCTGCATGTAGAGAGCAAACTTAAGTGGTAAGATCTGTGCAAAAGGTTAAACTCAGCAACATTTGCCTTGAGAATCGTATCATACAGCAGGGAGATGGCCACAATAAAAACAGCATACTTTGGATATTTCCATCAACTTATGACCTATGGTGTAATATTCTGGGGAACTCAATCAATAGCAAGAAAAATGTTCCATGCACAGAAGAGAGCTGTAAGAATTATGTGTGGAGTATATCCTAGGCACTCATGCAGAAATCTATTTAGAGATCTTCAAACCTTTACAACAACTATTTTTTCCCTTGCGTGCTTTGTTTTAAAAAAATAGCAACTTATTTAAAACCCATAGTATGTACCATAATTGTAACACCAAAAGAAAACTTGATATTCATTATGATCTAAAAACATAAAGCATGGTCCAGAAGGGGGTTTATAGAGTGGCACCCAATAATCGAAGAACTGGTTGGGAACATACCCAAGTTTAAAGAAAAGCTGATGCAGTTCCTTCTAGATGGATCTTATTAAAGTGTAGACGAATTTCTGAGCCAAAATGCATAATACCTCCTGAGTATGCTTAAATCTATTGTTGAGACCTTCTTGGCCTAATCATCTTTCTTTGACTATCTACAATGTCATTTAAAACTGAAACATATGTATATTTGTATGTATAACTGTATATTCAGCCAGAGGGCAAATATGATAACTCATATGCTAGGTTACCTGTTAGCTCGCCTGTTCCTGTTATTTATATGATAAGAACAATGTACTTGTGCACTAAACAATAATTTGTAAAAATTTGACTAGTTCTATACCCAGAGATGAATTCGCATATGGATCTACACAACTCCAAATAAATAAATAAAATGAATAGAGAGTAGCCAGCTATCAACAGCATTGTACATTCCTCTAGAAGTACTGGATGTGGGACGTAAAACCGACCCGTAAAGTCAATACCTGAACATAAAATGAAATGTAATGTATTGGATATGATTACTTGCCTTCACAGTAGGTGCCGAAAGTGTCCTCCATCCAATTCAGCACACATGTGAGCATGCTTCAGGTGATTCACATACATCCTTCTCATTTCTTGTGTTGCCACACTAGTGATTAGATATTGGTCCTGGTACTGAGTACCTCAATTGTATGTGGATGTGTTTTGTATACTCTTCCATTTAACAGTTCCCACAAGTAAAAGCCACAAGTGAACAACTCTTTGCTGATTGCCCTCTCTGGTGTAAACATCTCATGCAAGCAGGACAATGACGCAGCTGATGTGAGGCATGTTGCGCCATCCCACTGAAAGTAACATAACTGACCGACAAGTTTGAATAAAACTCTTCTCCTAAAAACACATCACTGTTCACTGTCATCTCAAAGAATTTGGATCCCATAATGCCCTGGAAATGGCACACCAAGCACCAATGTTCTAATCATTCAAGGATACCTGGCAGATCGCGTGTGGATTTTCTTTAGATCAATACCGGCTGTTTTTGGAATTTGTGTACCCATACTCCTCATCATTCATGATGAACCTTAGTGGGTCCAAGATACCATTGGCAACATTTCTCAACAGCCATGAACAGAAATGCAGTCTCTTCTGTAGGTCAGGCTCCTTCTGTTCTTGCAAAACACTTATCCAGTAACAGTTTTCAGTCCCCTTAAAACACGTCTACAACTTCTCTCACTTGCATTAACCTGTTGACTCAGTCTCTTGGTTGACTTACGAGGACTTCTCGTCATTATCTCCTGCACCTTCCTCTTTAATTCAGGTGAGCAGGCAGGTGGTTTTCTGCTTCTGGGAGCATTTTGAACCTATCCTGTACGCTGCCATTTTTCAATCAATTCCTGTATGGTGCATGTTGCTGGCACAGAACATCCTGGAAATTTCTGCTGAAACCAATTCTTTGTTTTCACAAAAGATCCAGGGCAAATGAGGCTTCGACAATGGCAACACGCTCGGGTAACAAATACGATATTATCACACCTCACACTAACCTGGTTTCACACAAAGAGGCCTTTTTCTCAGATGTTTTCAGCCAGTTTCACTGGCTTCGGCTGCAGCTGCCTTACAAAATAACAAAGTCCGCACAGTGTCGGTACATCAGTGGAAATGGTTAGTTCTTGCACGACTGGTTGGACGGCGTTTATAGTTTTCCAGTATTACTGAAACTCGCGCAGGCACCGGAACATTATCGCTGTGCTCGACGGCCTGGTTTTGCGTGCCACACCCTGTTGTATCTTCTTTAGCAAGCAAAAAGTCACTAACTTTTGAGAAGATTACTTGAATGCTGTAGTCTCTCCCGGATTTACTGGTAGTGTGAGTGCAGCATTCGTCTGGTATAATCTATGGCTAGTTATTAGATACTTCGACAGTCGTACACCACTAACCTAACCTAACATTACCTCTTACTGCCGGCCTATCCAGCAATACGTCACAATGAAATACTGTGGGCTAACTTTCTGTAGTAGCGTAAGCTAAGATGGAGTTTCTAGCATCTGCGACTAAACTCGCAATATATTAAAATTACTAATCATGGAGATGGCATTACATTACATTAATACTTGTTTCACATATCACGAATGTGACATGTCGTAAAGATATTGAATGTCAGTTTAACATAAGATTTCTTTACATGATATAATTCTTTGTACAAGTATTACTTCATATCTAAAAATGCATCTATTGAGTAGAAGGAGTTGTCATTTAGAAATTCTTTTAATTTCTTTTTAAATGCTGGTTGGCTATCTGTTAGATTTTTAATGCTATTTGGTAAATGACCAAAGAGTTCTGTGGCAGCATAATTCACCCCTTTCTGTGCCAAAGTCAGATTTAACCCAGAATAGTGAAGACCATCCTTATTCTAGTATTGTAGCTTTGCTCTAAGCTATTATTTTTGAAATGGGATGGTTTAGTAATAACAAACCTCATCAGTGAATATACACCATTCAGGCAGAACATTGTGACCATTGACCTGTCATTAATATGGACTCGTCCAGGCGGCAGCAGAGTTACCTGGCGAGGAATGACTCCTAGTCAGACACACACATGGTTCATGTAGTATCGGTGAGCGTGCTGTACGTGTGCAGAATGGGGACAGTGTCTGATCTATCTCTGTTTGACTAAGGGCACATTATGATGGCGCAGAGTCTCATTACAAGCATTTCAGGAACTGCACGCCTGTCAGGAGTTCGGGGAGTGCTATGATGAGTGTATTCAACATGTGGCGAACCAAGGTGAAATCACATCCAGTCATCGTGAGGTAGGGTGGCCACCTCTCAGTACAGATGTTGGATGCCTAGGTGGGGTAGACTGGTAAAACAGGACAGGCAACGAACTGTGGTGGAACTAACACCAGACTTTAATGCTGTGCAGAGTACAAGCGTGTCTGAACACACAGTGCACCAAATACTTCTAACAATGAGTCTCCACAACCAATGACTTTCACATGTGCCAATGTTAACACCACAACATTGGCAATTGCGACTGAAATGGGTATGTAACCATTGGCACTGGACAGTGCAGTGGCAGAGTGTTGTATAGTCTGATGAATCCTTGTACCTTCTTCATCGGGCTGATGGGAGGGCGCGAATCTGTCGTTTTCCAGGAGATCAGCTCCTTGACACCTATACTGTGGGGTGGAGGCAAGCTGGAGGCTCCATTATGTTCTGGGGAATATTCACGTGAGCGTCCACACGTCTATTGGAGCTCGTGCAAGGCCCAGATGGCCAAGGAGTATCGTACACTGCTTTCAGAACACATACAACCCTTCATGATGATCATGTTTCCTGACAGCAGTGACATTTTCCAACAAGATAACGCACTGTGTCACAAAGCCAGGAGTGTGATGGAGTGGCAAGTTTCAATTGATATACTGACCTCCAGCTGACCAGATATGAACCTGATCAAACACATCTAGAATTCAACCAAACACATCAGATCTCATTGCTCCCTCCACAGAGTTTACAGGAATTAGGTGACTTCTGTTGCAGATGTGGTACCAATTCCCTCCAGTGACCTACCACAGCCTCATTGCTTCTATGCCACAATGCATCACCACTGTTATCTTAGCCAAAGGTTGACATACTGGCTATTTGGTAGGTGGTCATAATGTTCTGTCTGATCAGTGTATGTAGTGTGAAGGTACTGTTAACATCCCTAGTTCCTTAAATAAATGTCTGCAAGGTGCTCTTGGCTATGCTCCAGTTACTATTCTGATTACATGCTTTCACATCCAGAAATTTTGAATATTCTGCCCTAGGACCAGACCTCTGTCAAAAGTCTATGTTTATCAATGGTGATATATTATTTTCTGTACAGAAGTGTATATACTGTGTTTTCTTAAAATTTAATGATAATACATTTGCAGACAACCACTGAATAATTTCCTAGAAGACATTATTTACAATTTCCTCAACTAATTCTTGTTTGTTGTATGCGATTACTGTCCTTATACGATCAGCAAAAAGAACTAGTTTTTTATTTTCATGAATATAGAGTGGTATGTCATTAATATACATTAAGAATAATAAGGGATCTAGGACTGAACCATGTGGGACACCATCCTTGATACCTCCCCAGTTAGAGGACCCTGCTGATTTCTGCAGACTATCTGTATTGTTAATTTCAACCTTTTGCATTATTCCAGTTATATACTAATTAAACTATTTGGGCCATGTACTACTCATAGCACAATCTTAAGTTTAACTAGAAGAATTTCATGGTTCACACAGTCAAAAGCCTTTGACAGATCACAAAAAGTCTCACTGGGTGATGTTCAGTTATTCAGAACATTTGACATTTGATCAATGAAAAGCAAATACAGCATTTTCTGTTGAAAATACTTTCTGAAAACTAGACTGATGTTTCGATAGTACTTCATTTTTACAAATATGTGAAGCTACCCTTGAATACATTACTTTTTCAAAAATTTTGGATAAGGCTGTCAGAAGTGAGACTGGGTGCTGGTTGTTGACATCAGACCTATCTCCCTTTTTATGCAATGAAGCAATGATCCCAATCAATCTGCAGCATTACTAATAACATTTGCATTTTTTCTCCTTAAAGTTTTACAAGTCCTACCAAATATGTAAATTATATCCACTGTACTTATCTTTCTCTATCATTCAAAACAGCATCTTAACAAATACCTTTCGCTTCTTATATAATAGTGTCATATCGCTTATTCCACATAATAGTGACATTAAAAACATAAATGATTCTTTCGTAGTTTTTATACCTACTCATATGGTACAGACTACAAGGAAGCTATTATTCGAAAAAATCTTTAGAATTTGATAATACGAAATACTTTCCTAAAGAGAATCAGCTGTTATATTCATAAAGGTGAAGAGATTCACCAGGAAAATAGTCAGTGGAGGAAAACCAACTGCTGTTAAACTCCAAACATATCATAGACAATCCTCAAGTATATTTATCTGAATGGGACCACATGTTAAGTGCAACCATATACTAATCCTGTTTGGCAATGCTGTAAAAGTACCAGATTCTAGTGTACAAGTAGTCAGTGCCATAATCACAGTTTAGTAAATACACTGAAGGACGTCCATCAATTTTCAACTGTGGAGAAAGCTATCTCACTGCACATAAGAACTCTTGTACGACGCAAAAAGTACTTTATTTCTGTGTTTTCCTTTCATTTCTTCTTTGTATGCTATCATTTGTCCCAAAATATCTTTATAATATCTTGAACCAACTGTGAAATATTAGCATAGTCAAAAAAACATGAAGCAGCATGTATATACTTTAACATCAATATCTCTTTCTATCTACACACACACACACACACACACACACACACACACACACACACACACACACACAGAGGGAGGGAGGGAGGGAGAGAGAGAGAGAGAGAGAGAGAGAGAGAGAGAGAGACATTTGGTGGTAAGCATCCTCGCCATATGGAAATATCCTCACAATATGGAAATACAGCGAAATACCAAAGTACCAGTTGAATACGAACGTTGCTTGTATATATCAGTTTTCAGAGTATAGAAAGTAGTGACACTGGTGTAGGTTTATACACTACAGCGCAAAAGAAATTGGTATATGCAGGTGTATACAAATATAGAGATTTGTAAACAGGCATAATACGGCACTGAGTCCAGCAGTGCCTATATAAGTCAACAACTGTCTGCAGCAGTTGTTAGATCGGTTACTGTTGCTACAACGGCAGGTTACCAAGATTTCAGTGAGTTTGAACATGTTGTTATAGTCAGCACACGAGCGATGGGACACTGCATCTCCGAGGTAGCGATGAAGTGGGGATTTTCCCATAGAACCATTTCACGAGTGTACTGTGAATATCACGAATCCGGTAAAACATCAAATCTCCGACATCGCTGTGATCGGAAAAAGATCCTGCAAGAACGGAACCAACGCTGACTGAAGAAGAATCGATCAACGTGATAGAAGTGCAACCCTTCCGTAAATTGCAGAAGATTTCAATGCTAGGCTTTCAAAAACTGTCAGCATATGAACCATTCAACAAAACATCATCAATATGGGCTTTCAGAGCCGAACGCCCACTTGTGTACCCTTGATGACTGCATTATATAAAGTTTTAAGCGTCACCTGCGCCTGTCACCACTGACATTGGACTGTTGATGACTGGAAACATGTTGCCTCATCGGATGAGTCTCGTTTCAAATTGTATCTAGTGGATGGACGTGTACGCATATGGAGACAACCTCATGGATCCACGGACCCTTCGTGTCAGTAGAGGACTGTTCAATATGGTGGAGACTCTGTAATGGAGTGGGGCATGTGCAATTGGAGTGATATGGGACCCCTGATACATCTAGATACAGCTCTGACAGATGACACATACGTAAGCATCTGCTGATCACCTGCATCCATTCATGTCCACTGTGCATTCCGACGGACTTGGGCAATTCCAGCAGGATAATGCAACACCACACGTGCATAATTGCTACAGAGTGGTTCCAGGAGCACTCTTCTGAGTTCAAACACTTCTGCTGGCCACCAAACGCCCTAGACATGAACATTACTGAGCATATTTGGGATGCCTAGCAACACGCTCTTCAGAAGATATCTCCTCCCATCACACTCTTTCGGTTTTATGGACAGCCCTGCAGTAGTCATGGTGTCAGTTCCTCCAACACTACTTCAGACATTAGTTGAGTCCATACCATGTCGTACTGTGGCACTTCTGTGTGCTCGCAGGGTCCTACACGATATTAGGCAGGTGTACCAGTTTCTTTGACTCTTCAGTCTATATTAAGTATGAATATAAACTATCTTACATTACAAATCAATTGTTTTATTTTCAATGAACTATGTGTATTAACAGTGTGCTAAGATATCATTTTTTCGAATTTTGAAGCTGTTCTTGATAGATTAACGATAGTATTTATCTTGCATTTCAAAACAAATATTCGACAAAACAATTTCTGACTTTCTTTGAAGGTTCTGCTGAATGTTGTACTAAATGTTTGGATCTAAGCTTTTGCTACAAAACTGTTCAGTTTCAACATTGCTACTTCTCCTATCAATGATAACACAGTGTAGTATGAAAATGCACCTAACTGTATAATGAGCTACATAAGTAAATGTATCTATTTCCTTCCTCAGTAGTCTGAATTTATTCATTATCCTCAATGTGCATTCAACAAATCTCCTTATGCTGAGAATAATTGTACAGATTTTTCTCATTGTTCAGTTGTCCACAATGAAAAGGTCAACTCAACATCTCTAACATGAGAGCTCCCAAAATGATTAGTAGCTGTTCATCATGCATTCCTTGAAATTCTGTAAGTGACTGTAGTAAGAGTCCAACGTTCGTAAACTTTCTCTAGAACATACTTTGTAAACTTGGAAACTTATGGTAAGTTCCTATGGGACCAAACTACTGAGGTCATCGGTCCCTAGGCTTACACAATACTTAATCTAACTTAAACTAACCTGGCTAAGGACAATACACACACACACACACACACACACACACACACACACACACACACACACACACACACATGCTCTAGGGAGGACTTGAATCTCCAACTGAGGGAGCCACAGGAACTGTGGCAAGACGCCTCAGACTGCGCAGCTACCCCACACGGAATACTTTGTGTGAACACATCTGTATTATATTGTTTACTATTGGCACCAA
This sequence comes from Schistocerca americana, assembly GCF_021461395.2. NCBI lineage: Eukaryota > Metazoa > Arthropoda > Insecta > Orthoptera > Acrididae > Schistocerca > Schistocerca americana. The sequence goes on along the minus strand of NC_060121.1, from coordinate 317,048,794 downwards.
CACCTATAATTACAAATTTGTGATTGACATCGCCCACTGCTTGGAGTAGTCTATAATAAATTAAAAACTGTTCTTCATTTCAGAACATTCTCCCAGAATTTCTTCCAGCCATACACCCTACACAGTTTGTAAAACTCATTTTAACACGCAATTTTGCTAACAATTTCATACAGTCAGCGTTTTTAAATGAATTGGAGCAGTTGATTCTCTTATTAATAATGACACTGTTGTACTCCTTCTATAAATGATGATTCTAATGCTTCATAGAACATTTCTCTAGACAGACATCTCCGAAAAAATTGTTAGATTTACTGCTCAGACATGGTGTCACCGAGAGCTTTTGTTACTCTAGTTAGTGCAAAGCCTTTTGGTCTTTAGAAATAGTCATCTGGAGTGTCATATATGTTTTTATATTTTATTGTTCTTCCAGTTTTAATAGTAAAATCGAAATGGAAGCACTTTAGAAGCAGAGATAGAAAATAAAAATTTGGCAATGTGTGATCAGATGATCGAGACAAAAATGCCCCCTGGTTTTGGTTCCATCATGTGGTTTTCTTAAAAGAAATATTATTCCCAAGAGCTAGTTCTTTGAAAATGCAGATAAGCTCGATATAAAATGATCAGTTATTGACAACTGGTGGGACTATGCTTTCTGAGAATAACGAAAGTGGGGTTTTCGAAGAGGAACACTTGGCTTGCTTCAGATTAGAAATATCTGTAAATGTATTTCAATTTTGGTTCTGCGTTTTCTCACCTCCAACTAGAAAATAATTGAGTAGAACATCGCCAGCTTATATTATAGCCTACTCACAGCAAAGACTCATTTCAAATCTACACTGCCTGACAAAAAAAGTGCACCACCCAATACGGAAGGAGGAAATGAAATGAAACTTAACATTTGAGAATGAATGAATGAATCAGTGACTGCAAAATCGAGCCAATTTTAAAAATAAGATGGCAGTATGAGCCCAATTGTCATTATGAGACCCTCTGGCCTGGATGCATGGACTGATTCCATTAGGAAACTATTATATCTTCTCCTGATTAATCTGGCCGACAACTCAATACCATTAGCTGCTCACAGGCATTGATATACACCAACGGGGACATTTGAAAATGTGTGCCCCGACCAGGACTTGAACCCAGGATCTCCTGCTTAAATGGCAGATGCTCTATCCATCTGAGCCACCGAGGGCACAGAAGATAGTGCGACTGCAGGGATTTAACTCTGGCACGCTCCCTGTGAGACCCACATTCTCAACTTATAGTCCACACACTACATTCCTGGTTCTTGATATACTGGGTAGTTGCACTGGGTCTGAGCTGATGTCTCAACTGCTCAAACACGTTCTATTGAAGATAGATTTTAAGGCCTTGATGGCCTTGGGAGTGTCTCAACATAGGCAGGGAGTTCCTAGACACACATGCTACATGTGGACGAACATTGTCATGTTGACAAATGGAAACGTGATAGTGTTGCATGAGAGGTAACATATCAGGATGCACAGGATGTCTGTGACATACTGTTGTGCGGCCAGGATTCCGTCAATCACTACCAGCCAAATCTGAAGTCATATTCATTGGTTTCCCACACCATGGCTCCAGGAATAACACCGCTTTGTCTTTCCAAAACACCAGAACAATGGGACATCCCTCAGGTCGCCAAGATATTTGATGACGGTCGTCTGTCATAAGACAGGACCGTGATTCTTCGCTGAACAGAGTAAAACGCCATTTATCAGTAGCCCATGCTTCCCAGTCATGGTATCATTCCAAATGCAGCCATTTGTACTGAGGTGTTAACAGAAGCCTTCATATGGGACAGAGATTCTGTAATCTGGCTGCTGTTAGTTTTCGACTAATGATGAAAGATGCCAAGGAATGTTTCAGGGAGTCCACTACTTGCTCTCGGCTGGCATACATAGATGTCAATGGGGTAAAATGTGCTCGGGGCACAATATGACGATCCTCCCTTGCAGTGGTCAGACGACATCAATCTAAACTTTGATGATGAGTATGCCTGCCCTTACATTCCCATGCAGTGGGCCACAGTCACATCCGAATTCCCCAAATCTGGAAACTGCAGAACTCGACCAGCCAACCAATTGAAGATCCACAATGAGGCCCTATGATGCTATACCGATCACTAAAGATACAACACTGTTAACAATTGTCATATATCCTACCAGGCATGATGACAAAACTAAACATGATAGTAATCCAATCTGGTGACCATTCTACCTGTCACAGGGAACTGCAATTCTAATCATTTACATAACCTTCAATGGTGTATATGTGTCTCACTTTTTTTTTTTTTTTTTTTTTTTGACAGGCAGAGTATTTATGGAACATGGTTTTCTCCACTTCTGATTTCAGATACGAAATGTGCACTCCACACAACTGTAAGAAATGGGTAAGAATTAATTATATGTTTTTATAGTGTAAAGTGAGAGGTACTGTAAGACCATAGCAAATGACTGTACAGTTTCAACAGTCAAGGAGAAAATGTGTATATATTTGGAGATTTCTATATATCGATAATTAAAATCGTACATGGATCCAACAATAGTTTTGAGGGGAAGGCGGGTTTTAATTCAGTGAGGAGCTTTGTTCTCTTTTGTAAACAAACTAGCCACTTGTGCTAGATTAATTTAATGAACCTTATGCAAATATACAGTTCGCTTGTGTGGAGGTTTTGTTTTTTAGGGCATGATTAATGGGCAATAACTGTCATAATAATTACTATACTTTATGGGGAAGATTGCTTTATGTTTATTCAGGAATTCAGTGCTTTAGATTAAAGTGATGTTAATTAAGATGATAATTTATGACCCAAAAAATGAAGTCTGCTATTGGTAATCCCGCTCCCACCACCAGCACCACCACCCCTGGTTAGTGTCCCCAAGACTGTCATTCTTAATGTGGATTTCACTGGAGCTCTTATTCTCCTGCACTTTTTAAGAAGATATATGTGGGGCCCTGCCCACTCGTCTCATATAGGGTGCCTAAAGGATGTTACATTCTCGGAATGCTATACAACGATTCAAGCAAATCACATCAATAATTTTTATTACAATAAAGAAGATTGACAATATTTAACTTTGTATTTACAAGAAAGTGTCGCAAGTGATGGGCGACATGCAAACAAGTAATGTTCTTCACTGTAGACAATATCCATACAAATGAAAAATATCAGTGTAATAATCAGTACAGCGAAGAAATCTAATAAATTACACGGATATTCAGTATTAAACAATTATTTAACAACAAAATACGCTCCAGGTTTATGTTTTGCTTAAAATGAACTTATCACTTGCACTTTTAATGTATGATGTAACTGTCAGGTCCCCAACACCATATTATTATACTGGACTTGCAAAAAAATAATGGCTACAGACCTGAAGAAGCTGGTACTTGACTGGGAGGGAGCATACCGGTGTGTTTTTGTATGCTCCTGAGATATACATATCACTCCAGGCTCACCCCACTGCATGAAGTCTGTACTAGACTGGCAGAGTCTTATGGTTCTGCAGCCCCCTACCACATCGAACCAACCCCTCGGTTCGCATTTTAATATTTCTGCGAGATAGTATTCGAATAATTGCAATGTGTATATGTAAACAAATCCGCATAGTGCTCCCTTAAAAACATATAGAATAATAAATTTCTGTAATCAATACAGAGATCCCTTTAGTTCTGCAGAACGCAGTGTGTCATCAGACACCACATGTGCCACAGCACTCGCATGTAATAAGATGTGCCTCAATGAGCAGCTACCTGCAGGAGCAATGAATTCCCTCACCCTCACATATATTGTGTGCATAAAGACAGAAATACTTTTGTATGACTTACTGAGAGCGGATGCGTGCAGCTGATCTCCCCTCCACCTCCGCATGTGATCTGGTACACTGTCCAGCTCCTCAGTCAAGCTTCTGTGAGATACTATCACACATATCAGGAATAACAAATTGTGCTTTAACCATTTTCTTCCCCCACCCCTCTAAGTACTCGAGTAGACCATATGCGCGAATCTGCATCCATCCTTAAAGCGTCCTCAGAGGTGTATGGCTTCATTTAATTTACAAAAACAGTCTGCACATTGAATTGAAAAGTCTCACTATGGTGAGTGTTCATCGGAGCTGAGGGTATCATCTGGAGTGCCCCAGGGAAGTGTGGTAGGTCCGCTGTTGTTTTCTATCTACCTAAATGATCTTTTGGATAGGGTGGATAGCAATGTGCGGATGCTTGCTGATGATGCTATGGTGTACGGGAAGGTGTCGTCGTTGAGTGACTGTAGGATAATACAAGATGACTTGGACAGGAATTGTGATTGGTGTAAAGAATGGCAGCTAACTCTAAATATTGATAAATGTAAATTAATGCAGATGAATAGGAAAAAGAATCCCGTAATGTTTTAATACTCCATTAGTAGTGTAGCGCTTGACACAGTCATGTCGATTAAATATTTGGGCGTAACATTGCAGAGCGATATGAAGTGGGACAAGCATGTAATGGCAGTTGTCGGGAAGGCAGATAGTCGTCTTCGGTTCATTGGTAGAGTTTTGGGAAGATGTGGTTCATCTGTAAAGGAGACCGCTTATAAAACACTAATACGACCTATTCTTGAGTAGTGCTCGAGCGTTTGGGATCCCTATCAGATTGGATTGAGGGAGGACATAGAAGCAATTCAGAGGTGGGCTGCTGGATTTGTTACTGGTAGGTTTGATCATCACGCGAGTGTTACGGAAATGCTTCAGGAACTCGGGTAGGAGTTGGGTTGGGTTGGGTTGTTTTGCAGAAGAGACCAAACTGCGAGGTCATCAGTCTCATCGGGTTACGGAAGGACGGGGAAGGAAGTCGGCCATTCCTTTTTAAATGCCATCCGGGCATTTGCCTGGAGCGATTTAGGGAAATCACGGGAAACCTAAATCAGGATGGCCGGATGCGGGATTGAATCGTCATCCTAGAAAGGGAGTTTCTGGAGGAAAGGAGGCGTTCTTTTCGTGAATCGCTACTGAGGAAAATTAGAGAACCAGCATTTGAGGCTTACTGCAGTACAATTTTACTGCCACCAACTTATATTTCGCGGAAAGACGACAAAGATAAGATATGGGAGATTAGGGCTAATACAGAGGCATATAGGCAGTCATTTTTCCCTCGTTCTGTTTGGGAGTCTAACAAGGAGAGAAGATGCTAGTTGTGGTACGAGGTACCCTCCGCTACGCACCGTATGGTGGATTGGGGAGTATGTATGTAGATGTAGATGCAGATGTAGTCTATTTGTCCAGCATCATTTAGTACATAATCATCATTTAACCCCCAAAGCACAGTGTTAAATCCATGATGGGATTCAAAGTCGTTTCTGAAAGTATTTGTATGGAGTGAAACATGGACGATAAATAGTTTGGACAAGAAGAGAATAGAAGCTTCCGAAATGTGGTGCTGCAGAAGAATGCTGAAGATTAGATGGGTAGATCACATAACTAATGAGGAGGTATTGAATAGAATTGGGGAGAAGAGGAGTTTGTGGCACAACTTGACTAGAAGAAGGGCTCGGTTGGTAGGACAGTTTCTGAGACATCGAGGGATCACCAATTTAGTGTTGGAGGGCAGCGTGGAGGGTAAAAATCGTAGAGGGAGACCAAGAGATGAATACACTAAGCAGATTCAGAAGGATGTAGGCTGCAGTAGGTACTGGGAGATGAAGAAGCTTGCACAGGATAGAGTAGCATGCAGAGCTGCATCAAACCAGTCTCAGGACTGAAGACCACAACAACAACAACAGGATTCAAAGGTGGACCCACCACAGGTTATGACTGGGACAGAATACCTGGGATAGGGTTAGAAAGTGTACGCAACATGTGTTACGACCAGGACAGGGTTCGAGAGTGGATCCATCACACATTATGGCCTGGATGGATTTCGAAGGTGAATCCACCAGTGATACATCCATGATGGTGTATGAAGGTGGATTCACCAGTGGTAGGTCTGGGGTACAGTCTGCGGGCCCATTGGTAGAAACTGATATACACACTCACAGAAAAATAGCGCAGCTGAGCTAGATGTATACAATTGTACTATATTTACAAGCAAATTTACAATATGTGACGTCATAATCATCTGAGCGGAAGTGTCAGCACATTGGATCTTTACAGTAGGTTATATACAACGGAAGCTTTGAAAGCAAGTCTCCCACTAATGTAGTGGATGTCTGAGGGTGTTGGGGAGGTATACTTGTAAATGTGTATCGCTGGTGAGTCGAACTGTTTCTTGTGTGTGATACTCATAACCTGTGCAGAACAGAGATACTCCCTGATTCATCTCCTGAATCAGCATCGTTGCGCAATTCAACTTGTGATGTGCAGGAGATCAAATTAGATCACTCTCTTTTCATGGTTGATCATTAGCTATTAAGCAACATCCTGGCAAAGTAAGAGCCGCTGGGTTCTTGATACTGGTGATGGAGATGACACCATGTGTGCCTTTGTGGTGGAGGGTTGAAGTAGGGATGAAACGAACAACCCACAGGTTCATGCTGTGTGGTTTTCCAAGTGCTTGTTTATGCTTCTTGTAAAGAGAAATGGTTTTGTGAATAACACCCATCGGAAAACATGAAAAAATTATTGTGAAGGATGTAGCTAATGTTAAAGCTCCATCACATCTTCTGAAAGCACTATCAGGCAGCCTTGTGACATCTGACAACGCTCGCCAGCATAAAATCAACTTCCAGGAAGAAATGGGAGTAACATTTCCCTGCAGATATAATACTGCTTGTGTGAAATGTAGTCCTACCCTTTACTCGTGTACTGTGTGTCAGCTACTTGTTTTAGATACAGTAAGAGCATTTTGACAAAAGTAAAGATGTTTAAAGAGACACTATTATTTTATTACAGGGTGTACGTATAGTCCGGGAACACTTTCAGTTATTTATTGCACAAGAACCAAACACTGTACAGATATCATACATATGTCATTTTGAAGAGAAACCCTGAAAGTTTTTTTCATGTATACCGCAACAGCGCATTTTGGTAATTTGCCGATAGTCAACGCTCGTCGCAAACATGGCGAGTTCAGATGAGGAGCGAGCTTTTTGTGTGTTGAAGTTCGACAAAAACAAGTGTTCTATAACTGTTCAACGGATGTTTAGAACCAGTTTTCATCGTTAAGTTCATGGGTACCTGAACACAGAGATGCCGCATCGATGGATCGGCCGTGCTACAGAAGGGGACAGCTGTTTCATGAAATGGCCTCCCCGATCACCAGATCTCACGCTGTGTGACATTTTTCTGTGGGGGCACGTTAAAGATCTGGTGTATGTACCACCTCTACCACGAGATGTAGCAGAGCTCCGGGAGAGAATAAGGGAAGCGACTGCCACAGTCGATGATGCCATGCTGGAACGGTTATTGCAAGAATTCGATTAGTGTATTGATTTCTGCCGAGTCACTCATGGTTCGCATATCGAATGTTTGTAAAAAAACTCAGAGTGGCATGTATGCAAGGGGAACATAAGAAATCCATCTAAAGCAGAACTAGTTGAGGTTGAAATGGACCATCAGTCTGTACTATTGAAATGCCCTTCTATAGATAACTACTAGCTGATGGGTTCGTATAATCAGGATGGATATGTGTGACTACATAATGTTTGGGATAAATGTTTAAATCGTCCTCTGCTAAAAGGAACTTGGTATTTATGCTCTGATTTATAGCTATGGAAATGGACTGTTTGAGTCTGGTCCTGTCCAAATTCTGGCAATATGGAGGTACAGTTCAAAAATCAGTATGGGATGTATATGGTGTGGAGGACTGTAGTTTTAATGGTACATTTGTTAATGGTGGAAGGGAGCGCCACACACAGCATCACTTCACTTAAATAACCCTGACAAAAGTTTGGTAACTGTGTTACAGACAACAGATTCCATTGCTTTGCTGGATGAGCTGAAGTTTCGGCATAAGCCAATTACATTTTGAAATCAAGATGGAGTGTATATGGATGTATATGGCACGGAAGTCTCTAGATTTAATGGAACATTTGTTAATGATGGGAAGGAATACCACCCACAACATCGTTGTACTTAAATAGCACTGACGGACGTTTGGAATCTATGCGACAACATTTCGTAAATAACTGTTTTTTGTATGCTTTGAATTCCACACGTATTTTATGCAAAACCCGTTGAAGTAGGTACACCATCTCGCGATGAATATTCGTTGATCTCCAGATGATTGAGTGACTGAAAGCACGAGCAGCACTTCTTCATCTCAATGCCCCCCCCCCTCCCCTATCTTAAGAAAAACATTATCACAGATCTACTCTCGCTCCACTGCAACACATACCACTTCCTGTGCAGACCATATGTGTTCGCAGCACCTTGTTGCTTTAGAAATATTTTCTGTATGACTCCTGAGCTGATAATTTTAACGTAGCATGATGAGTATTGAAGCACTAGCACTGGTGCTGTTGAAGATGGAAATGGCGAGACAGAATGTGTCGTACCTAGCCATCAACTGTCCCTCGGTATATATGTCAGTTTGCAGTGCAGCTTCCCCCACTCTATTTGAATGAGCCCCACCTCACTATTTTCACTATAACTCTGAAGTCACTGTCAGCTGCTATCCCAACACTAACATGCATGTGGTTAAGTGACACATACTGGTGAACAGTAACAACGATTCAACAGCTCGCAACTGCATAGTTGCTGTCTAGCAACCCTGTAAGTCTGCAGCTGTTCATGTCTGCCAGACATTATGTAGTCGCACATATCCATTCTGTTAAAAAAAATGTCACATTTTACCTGTATCCATAAGCTAGTAGTCATCTACAGAAGGCCATTGTAATAGTATAGGCTGATGGTCCATTTCAATGTCAAACAGATCTGTTTTAGATGGATTTCTTATGTTCCTTTGCATCCATGCCGATTTCTCCAAATATGCCTGATACTCCTGACTGTGGGAAATGGTACAGTCTCTCTAGAGTGCATAGACTTCCTCCTATTAAAGTAATGATACATGATATTAACAGAATCTTCCGTCGGTTCTTGGTAGAACAACATTATAATAATAAATATATATAATAATAATAAATATATATATAATAAATATATATATATAATATAATATTATTATAATAAATATTGTAGAACAAAAGCAAACTGGTGCTTTTCATTTATTATTAATGATACATGACATCATCCTTCTCTCCGACGTTTAGTGCAAACATTAAGAAACTAAGCACCTTCTACTGCCAATTACATCTGCCATATGATGCTTTTTGCTAAAGTAATATAATACATGGGCATAGGCAGTACTCAGACTTATTTTTTCACACTGCAATACACTCCAGTATAGAATCTAGTCGCAACTAGCTTAGTGGGATGTGCATGTCGCAAAGCACTTGTTACCAGATCATATGCAACTGTGTAGCACAGATTTAACAACAGTTCTCTGCTGGGGGACGAAACGATATCTTTTTAACAAAAGTGGAAGACCCATACGTTGACAGAATGCTGATAGAGTCTGTTAGTTTTATGTTTCGACATTAAAAAAATCGCTATTCTTTAAAGCAGGTCGCAGAATATGGTGTCAACTGAAAATACTTGCAAACTGGGGCCGAAATTCCCCAGGTGGGGACTCCTGGCCATGAATGCCAAACAATCATTTCATTTCAGAACTAGATCACATACACTGACATCAGAAGCATTAACTGCAGTAAAACGCATAGCAGTAATGATCTGGAGTAAGATGAAGGAGAATGCATATGTCAGATACATATTGATTTGCTGGAATCTTAAGGGAAGAAACCTAAACACTAAGAAATGACAGGTGAGCTACAGCCGATATGTACATGTATTAGCAATGTTCACTTTAGAGAAGATGTTAAAAGGAACACCCTGTATTTGTAAACAATTCACAACTCTCTGGATCATACTTTTCTGGACCCTACACAACGCACCTGCCTCCGCAACTGCCAAAGCAGCGTGCATGCAAGCTATTAGGTCGTGTATATCCATGGGTGGACTACTATAAACTTGTTCCTTTAAATGTACACACAGATAAAAATCTAGTAGATTAAGTTTTGGGGAACATGGACGCCAGAACATTGGACTTCCGTGACCAATCCGTTTCCTTGTAAACGTTTCATTTAAATAATTATGCACATTCATCCCGAAGTGTGGCTTGGCACCATCATGCTGAAAGTATAGCTCTCGCTAAACACAAAGTGGAACGTATTCGAATGGGTCAGGCAAATTATTGCAAAGAAACGTACGATACAGGGCCTCTTTCAACTTGTCTGGCAATAGGTAAGGGCCCAAAAGCACTCCTCTCAAGATTTCAGCCCACAGGTTTATGTCAAAGCGTGCATGAAAGCTACATTCATGGGTGACATGTGGGTTGTGTTCCAACAATAATGGCTGTTGTGGAGGTTGAAAATACCTTCACGAGAGAAGCTAGATTTGTCATTCCATACTACTTTATTTATAAAATGTTCGCTATCTTCTGCAAAAACCATTCACAAAACTGTACCTGTCGAATGCAGTCTTCTGGCCGCTGGTGTTCAGTTAATGTGTATTGATACGGAAGCAGCTTTTATCGTGCAACACTTCAACAGCCAGTCTTTGAGGCATCTGGAACTGTCTTGCAATATCATGTGTACTTCGATGAGGTGACTGGCGAATGGATTCAAGAACCACATCCTCTGTTTGTGGGGTACATCTATTCCTTGGACAACCTCTGTTCATTACCTGTGGGTGAAGACTCTAGCGTTCCTGAAGGCGTTGCTCTAACATGGAGAAGATATTTTTACTGGGATGGCGCCTTTGAGAGTACCATGCAGCATACATAAAAGCAGTAGCAGCAGCAACAGCAGCTTGGTTATCATATGCACCCAGCACTAAAAGCATATCGACATATAAAGTGTTTGTGTACTTCATCGGGAAGCTGCCCTATATGAACTTGACAGAACCAGTTATGCTTGTGTACTGTGTGGTCAGTAGACACATGCTTACAGTTTAATGGAGACCTCTGACATATTATACGCTATTGTCATATGACAAAGTAATGTCCTGCTTAAAGTCCTGATGAGAGGATGGGTGCAGGGGGGGGGGGCATAATTCCCAGGGCCCAAGCCTTATGGGAGGCCCAAGTCTCTTAAGGTCTCGTATCACCCAAGGTACTAATTTGGTAAATGCCAGACTGCTATTGGGAAATAAATGTTGTATCATATTGTAAATAAAACAACATTATTCCAGCACTAGAATAACCAATCTGTCTCTCCTTTCCACTTACGTTTTTTAGTTTTGTGAGTCTTACAGGATAGCTGCATAAAACGCTATTTCGTGTTTAATCTTGAATACACTGTATTTTCTTTAGACATAAAGCACTACAATCCCCTTTTGATGGAGTTGAAAATGCGCTATCTTTAAATGTTGTTGAAAATTCTACTAAAAATTTTTCCAACAAATGTACATGGCACCAACTGTGTATCATCGTTATAATTTGGAAGGTTTGTTGGCAACATTCAAAGATAAGGCACTTATGATTCCATCACGGAGTCATTTTACACGAAAAATATTTCTCTTTCTACAGGTGTTCCATTTATCTGACGACCACCTGCCCACGATATTACAGGCCAGCCACGGAAGCCGCACCTCAAGTGGGTCCCGCGGGGCCGCACTATGCGCCCCCTTTTTTGTGGGTTTTAACCTGAAGGCCATACGGAAATACGCGCCTTGTCAGCCAGCGTCATTCGAGCAGTGAAACAGGCATCACAAGTGTAGAACAGAAGTTTCCAGGTGTACGTGTTCCCATACGTGATGCAGTTCACAGATTAGTGAATAAATTTTGTGAAATGGGAAGTGCTCAAGACACGAAGCATAAACGACGACGTATATGCTCTCAGAAGTTCGACACGATGACATTGCATACTACCTGGAAAATTCTCCTAAAATGTCTCTGAGAAGTCTTTCGCAGCAAACACAAGTATCGTGGATTCTGCACAAAGAGGTGCTAAGCTACTTAGGCGAAGGTCCTATAAAGTATCAGTATTACAAGAACTTCGACCTGGCGATCCTCCGCACGGGTTAAATTTTGCAAATGGCTTTTGAAACAAGTGCATGTTGGTGAAATGGATCCTAACCTCATTCTGTTTTCAGACGAGGCTTGGTTCCTTTTACAAGGGAATGTTAGTTTCTAAAACGCTCGACAATGGAGTGGAGTTAGACCTGTTGTGCTTCATGAGGAACTCCTTCATGGTCGGAAAATAGGGGTGTGGTGTGCAGTTAGTGGTGACAGAATAATAGGCCCAATTTTTTTAATGACACAGCTACAAATGAAAGATATGTGCAAAATATTTTGCGACCGTTTTTTAATGAACTGAGTGAAAGAGAACGAAGCTTCGCATTTTGTCAATAGGATTCGGCAAGGGCTCATAAGGCCAACGTTTCTTTGCACGCAATTCAAGATGTGTTTGATGAAAGAATGATTAGTAACGATATCTGGCCCACTAAAAGTCCTGATTTAACTTTGTACGATTTTTATTTGTGGGGCGCACTGAAGGACAAATTGTACACAACAAATCCTCATGCGATAGAGGAACTCAAGGATAAAATCCGTGAATCAGTTAATTCAGTATCTCAGAGAGAATTACATCGTGTGATTATTAGTTTCTTGAGTAGATGTCAGAAATGTGTGGTAAATAATGACAAGCAGTTCCAGCATCTCCTTGCATGACATGGGTGAGTACAAAATTATTTTGCTTATGTTTTAAATGTAGTCATGTCGTACCGCAGCAGTACATGGGCGACACGGCATCTGATCGCCGGGCAATGGAGCGCTCGTTGCAAATGGGTGGTTCAAATGGCTCTGAGCACTACGGGACTTAACATCTGAGGTCATCAGTCCCCTAGAACTTAGAACTACTTAAACCTAACTAATCTAAGGACATCACACACATCCATGCCCGAGGCAGGATTCGAACCTGCAACCGTAGCGGTAGCGCGGTTCCAGCCTGAAGCCCCTAGAACCGCTCGGCTCGTTGCCTGGCATCTACTGCATCGCACAGTCGGTCATCAGATAAATGGAACACCCCGTATATAGCCGTCCTGCAACAATGATGAAAGTGAAGAAATGAAATGACATGAAACAGGTATATTGGGAATGCTGATGCCCTGAAGTACAGAGGTGATGTCCTTCTTTTGTTCATCTGTGGAATAGCCAATTTATGTGGAGACTCTCATGTTACTTGATGTGACATTATCTATTGGTGCAAGAGGCTTAGGTTCACAGGTTGAGTTCAAAAAACTGGAGATCCAAATAATGGAAATTTCCTCGGAATATTAGAGCTCTGAAGTCATTGTGTTCCATTTCTCACAAAACTCGATAGCAAGGTCAAAGCCCAACAAAAACATAGATAGCGGTTACAAGTGCATTATTCGTCAGGTGGTACCCAGAATGAATTTATTTCTAGTTGTGCCCATCTTGTCGGGGTGTCATCTTGAAATAGAAAGAAAATGAGAAGTATTATTCTATCATTGTTGACGTAACTCCTGATTCAAGTCATTCTGAACAAACGACACTCATCCTGTGTTATATTTACATCTAGAAGGGAATTGATACATATGAAACAAATTAACGGTTTTTGGAGTTCATAGACTATAATCAGAAAACGAGGATCATTGCATTGCATGCTGCTCCATCAACGGTTTTCTTGCGGCTCTGGTCATCACATAACACATCAATAGCCTCTTCATCTAATATCTTTGAAGTGGCAGTTATAAAGCTCTTCTACAGACTAAACATGTCAATGGCGAAATTATCCATGGTTACAGGAATCATAAATCCACTATTTGTCCAGCAGTGGTTCTACCACATAATTGTAATGCTTCAAGTGGTAAATCGGTACCAACGAGAACCCACCCATCGTACCTGCTTTTATTTTATCATGGAAACCAATCTTTAACATGTGTGTTCACAGTTCAGTCAGCAACACCTTCACAAGAAGTTTGCCTTGCAACATTGCCTCACTTGCATCTATATTCCCCAACGGAAACTAAGTCCTACTGTGTTCTACTGTATACTATGAAAGGCCGTTATTATCATGATGTTTGTCTAGCCAAAGAATCGCTGGATACCCTTCACAAGCGTACGGTAACACTTCCATCCATTCATGAAAATGCTTATTTCTGATACCAAAACTGAGCGATGTCTTACTTAACTATTCTATATTATTGTCATCAACTCCACAGAATGTGCAATGTGGAGACACAAGTCTACTCCTACCTATGAGGTCCAGACTGACGACTGTCACAAGTGCAACCGTATCTACCAGGAATGTTCGTTCCTTGCCTCCCGCAAGTCTTGCCCAGTAGCATTTCGTCTGTGCATCTATCTGTGTAGTGTTACGTCCTATTTGGAATGCCTTCGGATGGTTGAAGCACTCCTCTTTGCATTTAACAGCTGCTTTTGCTGACATTGTTTCTCCTATCTTTGCTTCCCACAATCCAGTGCTCGATATCTAACTCATCCACACTTATAGCATTCAGGTTGCCGATATTGCTTCTGTACATGACAGTTACACCCAAATCTAATAACACTTAACCTCTGAATCGAAAACACTGTAGTCCATACATATTCTTAGGGCAATGTCAGTTTCTTCTAATTGCGTAGCGATATTAAGAGTCAAGGTCAAGTCCTCGGGATTTTCCATCCTCACTCTATGTGACGTCTTTCCGGCGATTCCAAGTAGCAAAGCATCCAGTTCCCTAGTTTCGGCTTCCCACAGCAAGACTCTATTGGCGTCTGGGCACTGATCATCTGGATCCTATTCAAAAACGCCTCTACTGATTCAATGTGTTTCCGGGTTAAGGTACTCAATTTTTCCCAGAAGAACCTTGTGCTGTTTTGCTTCTGATAACGCTGTCAACTAACTGTTTGAATGGGTTTACTATACTAAGAACTTTTTGGTACTACACTTATGTTTTAGCTTCTCTGTCAATCGAAAATTTGCCACGCAGAGAGAAGTCTCATCTGACTAACCACTCACTGTGGAGGTAGCCCTAATATTGTCAAAATTAGGTTACATGCTCTATCGATTTGCCAGAAAAAGGCGTTATCAACGTAGCCGCTGGTGGATCAAGAGGAGGAAGAGATGGTACACTCACTACTGTCTTAGCTTTCTTTGATCCTGACTGCTATTACTGAACCACAGCCTGTAAAACTTCGGCCTACCCATGTAGCTCTTCTTTTCCTGCTCTTTCCGAGAAAACCTGACAATGCTTGCACCTGATCCTTCAGTGCAGTAACAGTATCACCCATAGCAGCAGCATGTGTGTCTGGCACTTTGTGTAATCTAATACTGCTGGTTACAACAACGAGCAAGCACGAATAGAGAAATTGTACTCAAAAGACACAAAAAAGAATTATGCACTGATCTTTTCATCGTATCATTGGCCATGGGGACTCAGAAGAATCACATTTCAAATGTTCAAATTGTCCACAAGTAATACATGCGAATGGTGCAGCCTAGGTACATGGCAATACATGTCTTGGCAAAACTTATACCACACTGGCGTCGAATACATTTCCATGGCATACACTCTAAATAAAGACGTCTGTAGGTTTCTGTGAAATAACCAGTAACACATTCAAGGTGCAATTGATGACTCTGCGACTTGAAATGGTCAAACCAGATACACATTTACACTAAAAAGGCCATCAACAAAGAAAATATTCACTTACCACACCATACTGTGCGGGTACTGCTGGGCAGCACCCGATGCTGAAGACTTGGTTCCACTGTCACCAAAGTCCTGAGGTGACAGCCATTTCTGACACCAATGTTTTGCTTTGTACGCAGGAAGCAGAGCACAAGTGCAGAAGAGTAGTCCAGAGTATTGCCTACAGGTGTTAGATACACAGCGGTATCTGTAATAACATTTATTTGCCAGATTTAGTTTACAGAGATACATAGCTGATTCAGTACATTGTACAGTGGCTGGGTATCAGCATGCTTCATGAAGAAGTGCCGATGTGCCCTGTCCATGAGTTGTGACATCATAGTCGTTGGTCATTGTGCGGCAGCCGTGTGTTGTCATGCAAACAGCAGGGTGGAGATGGGCAAGCATCACCCACCCCAGACATTCTGGAGTGCAGTGCTGCCCTACACCTTAGTACTCTCATTGACAGCGTCTCGTGTTCTTAGGTGAGGATAGCCAACACTGTGATCCAAAGTGCCAGTTGTCATGAAGGTTAGGCAATAGTCATCCACCACTGATCAACCGAGACTGCAGTAGATGTTCGTGAGCCAGCCAAGGGGCTGTGCGAACACACCATATCTGGACAGTTTGGGGATGACAGCTTGCAGGTGATTCGTGAGTGACCCTTAGTGTGAGGAGGACTGACTGCACATCCGACCTCTCCTCATCGGTGATGTCACAGTAGGCAGCAATGGTAGACCACAGTTGCGGTTGATATTAGATTGGCTGTGTCTCGATGTTGAAGTCAGGAAGCAGCTAGCTGGTGGACCATCATCAGTCAGCTTGTCGTGATTTCCTTGAAACTCAGAAGACCCTCATTCTCTCTGTTTCTAGAGAAATGGGCAGAATGGCAGCATGACTAGATGTGTCTTTGAGCCCCAAAAGCCCTGTTCATAAAGAGCGAACTCTGCACATGTCGTGTGGTGGCTCTGGATACATGGCCGTATTTCTCCTCGTTTATTGGCCTTCTAAGTGCTCCTAGCCTTGCTGTGGTAGTTCAAAATTATTCTGAGTCGACGAGCTTGGGTTTTTCTACAATGTTTGACTATTGTAGTGGTGCGCTTGAAGTTATGGAGTATCATTTAATACTGCCTTGTTCTGTTCAAGTGTGGCATTTACGTTTTTGCCTTTCTCACTCAGAGAGTGTTTGGCAATGCTTGCCTGGTGCCTTTCTTCTGCTACATCAGTGGTATGCTGTGCTGACATTCCAATTGGCACACTGGCCCTAAGCTGGCTTCCTCTGCCCTCATCTCACAAAAAATTTAGGTATGTACAACAAACTTATTCTGTGGCATAACAATTTGTACCCCTCCAGTAATGCTCAACTACATGCCATTCTGTGGCTCTTCTACTAACAACTCTGTGACTTGATAAAACATGATCATGTGATTGTCCCAACTACCTCATGCAACATGACTGAAACTACTACACGCAGTACTAGTTTTGTCTTCTTGCATAATGCAATGTCATGCACACTGAACTGCGGTTGCATTGCAAATAGTTCACAGTCCTTGTCAGCAGCTTGCACTGCCCACCAGTCCACAGTGGTGCAACCTACTGTCTGCAATAGGTCAACCTTTATTTTGGACCCACCCACACACTTGCCTAGTTTATGAATTACTTCAGCATCAAAGTCGTTTGGTCTCATGCCCAATGCATTAGTCTGCTAGTTGGATCCTTCAGCCCCATTAACCACTTCAATGCTGTGTGATCCATTATCCTTTAAATTTCTTAATGTAAAAATAACATCAGAAGTTTGTCACACCATAAAAGAGGCTCAGTATTTCCTTTGTGGGGTAGAATAGTGTCTCTCTACTTTGCTCAACTGATATAAGACATAGATAATTGGATATTCCGTTGCATCTACTTCTTAACTTAATATGTAGCCAAGGGCATGATTGCTAGCATCAAAAGATAATATGAATAACCAAAGCCAAACTAGTGTCAATAATTCTTTCAGTTTCGTGAATACATCTTCACACTCTGACGTCCACTGAAATTTTAGACATTTTTCAACATGTAAATGAGAGGTCAATTTGACGCGACACTTCTCTGTATTTTGTATCAGGTGTGCTGCATGTAATTTCTTAAATACTTCCCTTAACCGCGCTATATGCCCCTCCACATCTCCCGCAAATGAATTGCATCATCCAAATACACTATACGCTGCGTTAGTTTCAACCCTCACAAAACTCCTTCCAGGAAATGCTGGAACGTGGCTGGCACAGTTAGTTAGTTAGTTAGTTGCATGTTCCATTGATCAATAGCACAGAAAAACCGTTATGATGTGGAACATGTCAGATGCACAAGAAATGCACACAGGAAACAAGTTTTTTTCTTTTTCTTTTTTTTTGTTTACATTATAGTGTTATACCTAAGTATATATATTATCTATCCCATTCCCTTAAATGGCACAAAATGCATATATTATATCTCCAGATTTAATTACTCATATTCAAGAATTCATCTATGGTATAGAAGGAGTTGTCAAGGAGGTATGATTTCAATTTGTTTTTGAAACTATTACTGCTGTCTGTCAGACATTTTATTTCATCTCGCAATTTATCAAAAAGTTTTATGGCAGCATATTTTACCCCTTTCTGTGCCAAAGATAGGTTAAGTAAAGGGTAGTGTAGGTCTTTCTTTTTTCTGGTATTGTAATTATGAATGTTGCTGTTGATTTTAAACTGGTCCATGTTGTTGAGAAAAAATTTCATTACTGAGTCAACGTACTGTGAAGCAGTTGTAAGAATTCCTAACTTTTTAAACAGATGCCTACAAGAAGTGCGTCTATGAACCCCACAAATTATTCAAACTACTTTCTTTTGAGCAGTGAATAGCTTTTGCCTAAGTGTTGAGTTGCCCCAGAATATTATTCCGTATGACATTAGTGAGTGGAAGTATGAAAAGTATGTAAGCTTACTAATTTCTACATCCTCAAAATTGGCAATTATTCTGATTGCAAAAGTTACTGAACCTAGTCGCTTTAGGAGATCCAAAATATGAATTTTCCAACTAAGATTCTCATCTATATGTACACCCAAAAACTCAGTATGCTCTACCATGGCTACTGACTTCTTTTGATGTGTTAAGTTTATTGAAGGAATTATACTTTTTGCAGCATAAAATTGAATGTACTGTGTTTTTTCAAAGTTCATAGCAAGCCCATTCAAAGAAAACCAATTAATAACTTTTCCAAAGACCTTATTTGCATCATTTTCTATCCAATTTTCTGTTATTGGATTAATAATTATGGTTGTATCATCATCAAACAGTGTCAGTTCAGCATCTTGTTTCACATAAGAAGGGAGGTCATTCACATATATCGAGGGGGGACCTATGATCGAACCTTGTGGAACACCTAATGTAATTTCACCCCAGTTAGAAGAAGTGGCAAACTCCTTTGAATCACTTGAAGCATATAAGGAGACCTTTTGCTTCCTGTTCTGTAGGTATGAGTTAAACCACTCATATTTACACCATAGAATTGTAATTTCTCTAACATAATGGCATGGTTCAAACAATCAAATACTTTGGATAAGTCACAGAATATTCCTACTGGTGACATTTTACTATTTAAAGACTCTATTATGTGGACAGTGAAATTGTATATTGCTGTCTGAGTGGAACAGTATTTATGAAATCTGAACTGTGATTTACAAAGTATCCCATTACTGTTGAGATGGCTAACCAATCTTGAGTACATTACTTTCTCAAAGATTTTTGAAAATGCTGTAAGCAAGGATACTGGCCGGTAATTATTGACTTCTGTGGTTTCCCCCTTTTTGTAGAGAGGCCTGGCAATGGCATATTTTAACCTGTCTGGAAAAATACATCAGCTGTAACTGCTCCACATTGTTTTAATAACTTGATGGAGATGCCATCTACTCCAACAGAACATTTATTTTTCAAAGATTTAATAATTTTCCTTATTTCCTTATTTCACAAGAGGTTGTTAGGTGAAACTTAATCTGACTAAAATTTTTCAGAACCAACTCTTCCATGTACTGCCTGGCTTTTTCTTTTGAACTATTCTCACCAATTTTTTCTCCTACACTTAAGAAGTGATTGTTAAATACATTGGCTATCTGTGTACTGTTGGTTAAGATGGTCTCAATCTCTTTAACGGTAATACTACCTACCCCAGTGGTTACTTTCCCTGTCTCCCTTCTAACAACATTCCATATTGATTTGATTTTATTGCTGGAGTTGTTAATTTCTTCTCTAACATACAAATTTCTTCCTTACAGCTTTTCTCAGTATGGTACAATAATTTTTATAATGTAAAACTACTTCTGGATCTTTACTAGTTCTTGCTGTCCCATACAGTTTTCTTTTTCTTTCTGAAGACACTCAATACCTGTAGTAATCCAAGGTTTCTTTGAAAAATTTGTTGTGTTGCATTTAGTAATTTTCTTTGGAAAACAATGTTCAAAAAGGGATATAAATTTATCAAGAAATATGCTGCATTTATAATTAGCATTTGGCTCATTATATACATCTTCCCAGTTTACATTTCCTAAACTTTCTCGGAAGTGATCTATAGATACCGGGTTGAGCACCATCACACTTTTCCTTAATGGTTTCTGAAGTTCACACCCTGTTACGTTTTGTAAGTTAATCAGTTGTGAATGATGGTCAGATAATCCATTTATCACAATAAAGCATGTGTTTGTTCTGCATCATCACCACAGATTGATAACTTCATCATTTTGTCTGACAGACAGCATAATATGGAGTCAAACTTTCTTATGAATAGCTCTCGATCTCCTAGTGGAGATTTTAAAACCAAATGGCATTTAGTGATACTGGTGCATCTTCTAGCTGTTGGCGGCCATTCCACAGACCCTTGGTGGAAAAATACTTGCACTGCCTCAACTTTTCTAAGGTTATGTTTTATTTGAGATTCGACACACATCTGTAAGTCTACGACTATTATGATATACATACTCACATAAGCTCATGCCATCATGCATGCCTTTGTTTTGATTCCCACTGTTACCCTCCAATGACAAATACTTTCTTGAGTAATGTCATCCCATAACTGTTGCTTAATGAACAACTCCATCACAGGCTTCAGGTAATGATATACACAATATGGTTTACCGTACATGGATGATTCATCCCCAGTTGGGATTCTGTGTTGCACAGTGGCAACACTGGCATAGACAAGCAAGGATTAAACAAGCCTTCAAATTCTACTAACAACTCCTCTCTCACCTAATTTTCTTGTTTCATTTTCTCCTGTAATGCAGTTATGCTGGTGGCTTGCTTTTGCTTATGGTTAGAATTCATTCTATCCAGATCGTCGTCTTCCAAAATCTCTATATTGGTAACCAACAAACCCTTAGACAACTCAATGTCTTTGGTCCTAAAATTATCTATCCCACTGGAAAGCACTTGCTCACTGTCTCTTTCTCACATGTGTGCAACACTCCTGTGTACAAATCCAGCATTCTCTCTCAGTGACTCAACCACACATAATACATTTACCGGTCTTTCAATCCCTATGCACACCCACAGCAGTTTTCACATACCTTACAGTACTTTAGTGCGTGACATTGCGTGCAGGTTGATTGGATCACCTTTCGCAAGAGACAAGCCTTGCAGCAATGTGGTACTGACAACAGTTTTTCAGAGACAGAACAACGTCCTACCGAGTTCTGCTACATGTTGCCCTAGGTCAGTTTTAGCATGATGGTTATAGTGGAAATCCAATCCTAAGATAGTGCAGTAGCCATCACCTATATGAAGCAAAACTTTCACACAAACCTAGAAATGCTTTGCTCCCACCTGGAAACTCAATATCGTCGATCACAGTGAATGCATGCCATTCCCCCTCCCTCCGCCCCCCCCCCCACACACACACATACACACACTCCATATAACTCATATGGTTGTGGGCTAAACCACCTCTTTCCAACGAGGTCGAAACACAACACAGGCATAACAAAAATGTGTTCTCTTCCATCCTCTGAGCCAATTAAGCAAAATTCCACCTCTGTACTTGTTTTAGTCGAAGAGGGCGGAGGAGCGGGTAGAGGTTCAGGCCACTCTATTGTCCTAGGGGTGGGAAATTGCCCCTAAAGGCGGAAGAATCAGCAATGATCGACGACATGAGGATGCAGAAGGCAATGGAAACCACTGCATTAAAGACACGTAACGTGTATTTACAGGACATGTGACCTGTAATTGAAGAAGTGTCATGATGATCTCTCCATTGGCAAAAGATTCCGGAATAGTCCCCCATTCGGATCTCCGGGAAGGGAGTGCCAAGGGGGAGGTTACCATGAGAAAAAGATTGAATAATCAACGAAAGGATAACGTCTTCGAGTCGGGGCATGGAATGTCAGAAGCTTGAACATGGTAGGGAAACTAGAAAATCTGAAAAGGGAAATGCAAAGGCTCAATCTAGATATAGTAGGGGTCAGTGAAGTGAAGTGGAAGGAAGACAAGGATTTCTGGTCAGATGAGTATCGGGTAATATCAACAGCAGCAGAAAAAGGTATAACAGGTGTAGGATTCGTTATGAATAGGAGGGTAGGGCAGAGGGTGTGCTACTGTGAACAGTTCAGTGACCGGGTTGTTCTAATCAGAATCGACAGCAGACCAACACCGACGACGATAGTTCAGGTATACATGCCAACATCGCAAGTTGAAGATGAACAGATAGAGAAAGTGTATGAGGATATTGAAAGGGTAATGCAGTATGTAAAGGGGTACGAAAATCTAATAGTCATGGGCGACTGGAATGCAGTTGTAGGGGAAGGAGTAGAAGAAAAGGTTACAGCAGAATATGGGCTTGGGACAAGGAATGAAAGAGGAGAAAGACTAATTGAGTTCTGTAACAAGTTTCAGCTAGTAATAGCGAATACCCTGTTCAAGAATCACAAGAGGAGGAGGTATACTTGGAAAAGGCGGGGAGATACGGGAAGATTTCAATTACATTACATTATGGTCAGACAGAGATTCCGAAATCAGATACTGAACTGTAAGGCGTACCCAGGAGCAGATATAGACTCAGATCACAATATAGTAGTGATGAAGAGCAGGCTGAAGTTCAAGACATTAGTTAGGAAGAATCAATACGCAAAGAAGTGGGATACGGAAGTACTAAGGAATGACGAGATACGTTTGAAGTTCTCTAACGCTATAGATACAGCAATAAGGAATAGCGCAGTAGGCAGTACAGTTGAAGAGGAATGGACATCTCTAAAAAGGGCAATCACAGAAGTTGGGAAGGAAAACATAGGTACAAAGAAGGTAGCTGCGAAGAAACCATGGGTAACAGGAGAAATACTTCAGTTGATTGATGAAAGGAGGAAGTACAAACATGTACCGGGAAAACCAGGAATACAGAAATACAAGTCGCTGAGGATTGAAATAAATAGGAAGTGCAGGGAAGCTAAGACGAAATGGCTGCAGGAAAAATGTGAAGACATCGAAAAAGATATGATTGTCGGAAGGACAGACTCAGCATACAGGAAAGTCAAAACAACGTTTGGTGACAATAAAAGCAACGGTGGTAACATTAAGAGTGCAACGGGAATTCCACTGTTAAATGCAGAGGAGAGAGCAGATAGGTGGAAAGAATACATTGAAAGTCTCTATGAGGGTGAAGATTTGTCTGATGTGATAGAAGAAGAAACAGGAGTCGATTTAGAAGAGATAGGGGATCCAGTATTAGAATCGGAATTTAAAAGAGCTTTGGAGGACTTACGGTCAAATAAGGCAGAAGGGGTAGATAACATTCCATCAGAATTTCTAAAATCATTGGGGGAAGTGGCAACAAAACGACCATTCACGTTGGTGTGTAGAATATATACAGAAGAATGGAAAAGAAAATTGAGAATGCGCTAGGTGACGATCAGTTTGGCTTTAGGAAAAGTAAAGGGACGAGAGAGGCAATTCTGACGTTACGGCTAATAATGGAAGCAAGGCTAAAGAAAAATCAAGACACTTTCATAGGATTTGTCGACCTGGAAAAAGCGTTCAACAATATAAAATGGTGCAAGCTGTTCGAGATTCTGAAAGAAGTAGGGGTAAGCTATAGGGAGAGACAGGTCATATACAATATGTACAACAACCAAGAGGGAATAATAAGAGTGGACGATCAAGAACAAAGTGCTCGTATTAAGAAGGGTGTAAGACAAGGCTGTAGCCTTTCGCCCCTACTCTTCAATCTGTACATCAAGGAAGCAATGATGGAAATAAAAGAAAGGTTCAGGAATGGAATTAAAATACAAGGTGAAAGGATATCAATGATACGATTCGCTGATGACATTGCTATCCTGAGTGAAAGTGAAGAAGAATTAAATGATCTGCTGAACGGAATGAACAGTCTAATGAGTACACAGTATGGTTTGAGAGTAAATCGGAGAAAGACGAAGGTAATGAGAAGTAGTAGAAATGAGAATAGCGAGAAACTTAACATCAGGATTGATGGTCACGAAGTCAGTGAAGTTAAGGAATTCTGCTACCTAGGCAGTAAAATAACCAATGACGGACGGAGCAAGGAGGACATCAAAAGCAGACTCGCTATGGCAAAAAAGGCATTTCTGGCCAAGAGAAGTCTACTAATATCACATACCGGCCTTAATTTGAGGAAGAAGTTTCTGAGGATGCACGTCTGGAGTACAGCATTGTATGGTAGTGAAACATGGACTGTGGGAAAACCGGAACAGAAGAGAATCGACGCATTTGAGATGTGGTGCTATAGACGAATGTTGAAAATTAGGTGGACTGATAAGGTAAGGAATGAGGAGGTTCTATGCAGAATCGGAGAGGAAAGGAATATGTGGAAAACACTGATAAGGAGAAGGGACAGAATGATAGGACATCAGCTAAGACATGAGGGAATGACTTCCATGGTACTAGAGGGAGCTGTAGAGGGCAAAAACTGTAGAGGAAGACAGAGATTGGAATACGTCAAGCAAATAATTGAGGACGTAGGTTGCAAGTGCTACTCTGAGATGAAGAGGTTAGCACAGGAAAGGAATTCGTGGCGGGCCGCATCAAACTAGTCAGTAGACTGATGACAAAAAAAAAAGAAAAAAAATCTTGTTTTAGTTGTGCTAAAATTTACTAGGAGCGCCGTTTGGCGGATCTCGGTCTGCTATTGTCATTTAATGGTTGGTTATTACCATTCTGTACTTTCGTTTCTTGCTCCATATACTACCTACATTCCTGTACGTGATGCCCTAACTTTATACATTTCCTACATCACAGGAGGTGGTAATCATGCCATATGTGGCGTGATCGCCCAAAATTGTAACAATTGATGTCAGCAGAAAATTTACCTTTTTTATCACCGCTTTTATCTGTTCTAAAGCTGTTGCCATTTCTATGGATCCAGCCAAATCTTTAGGAAATTCCACCCTCACTCCCCATCAACACATACTTACTAATATAGTGGTTTCTTATTCTACCCACAAGACTTTCCATGGATTCACTTTGTCTTTGTGACTCACTATTTAACCGTTCTTCGTTATCCTACAACTATATTGACTCTTATGGTGATGCAATAACCCTTAATCAGCACTTCGAACGTTTGGACATTTCTGAACTTGTCAAGATACATTATACATGTTTTCACATGTATTACTAAACGTAACTCAACCATATGTAACAACTGTCCCTCTGAGCAACAACAGCTTCATGGCTGTCAATAGGTTTTCCACAAATGTTATCACTTTCTTCCCTGCCTTACCTGAAAAAGAGAAAACTAGGGTAGCGACACAAGTGTCTAGGACAGAAACAAATAAACAGGACGAGGTCCTGTCATTTTCCAGTGCATCCAATACCTATGCAAGTCTATGTTATCTGCCCTCATTTGAGCTATTTGTTCTGTTGTGGTAACCCCTTGTTCCCCTTACTTGTTCACTGAAAAGCCTATGTCTATAACAATAAGAAAAATACGCTAGGAAGATATGAGGGGAAAGGCTTACTATTCACAACACTATTACCCTTTTATGAACACTACTTAATCCTTATGTAACTTAGCGGTGTGATCAGGTATCGACTCTTGATAATAGAGAACATTATTGTAATGATGACAATAGCTGGTCTGCTCAATAAAGCACAGTGGAGCAGTTTCCTTGCACAAAAACGATTTCTCAGTGGTGCTATACCAAAAGCTGACATGCCATTACTGGTTGAGTACTGGACATGCGGGCCAGTGGTGGCATGCACTGGCAGGTGAGGCCACAACACTGGGCAGCAGAATAGATGAGGTGGCACAGTGCCCTGAATCGAGCACCTTGGTAAAGGATGCAGTGTCAGTGGCATGTGGATGCAAGTCCGTTGTAGCAGGATTCGTATATGCCAAACAGGTTGTGGCTTGGCAGCAGGTCAGGTGTGAAACACGGTGGTGCACACGCTCTGTACCAGAGTTCCTGTGGAGATGCCCAGAGTCTGGTTGGCGTCATCCTGGAGGTGGACTCACCTGGATGGCACTAGTTCAAACCCTGCAGCATTAGGTTCAGCCGTGACCCATAGACCAGCAGACAGCAGAAGCAGTAGCTAGCTATGTGATGTCGAAGTTGGATGACCCACATTGGGGTGTTGGCTAGTGTGGAGTAAGTTTTGACATCAGTAGCAGTTGAAGACAATGTACTGCAAGGGCTGGGCTCAGAGTATCTATGGTAGATATGTCCAGCTTTATATGAAGAAGCCCTCCTCTGGCCATGTAGAGATCAAGGCAGTGCAGCATAACGCCAAGACATGAGGTAATTCAGATCAATACTGTGGCTGAATATTGTGTTGAACTGGGGCCCACACATGTTTGTCTTGCAGGAAGAACTCTCTGAGTCATAATGATTCATGTACTGTAGGCAAGATCATACATTACCTGAGTAATGACTTTTTCGTAATCTTTGCCAAGACTTTCAAGTACTCGCCTAACCTGGAGTGCCACCAGGAAATGCTCACACAATATTCAGCAGCACATTCGCACAAGACAAAGTCAACCCAATCTCATTCAGCCAGCGGCGTATAACTCCAGAGAAGCTACTCATAGTGTAAACACAATTCGACTGATCTGAGAGCAGATACTGTGGCCAAATCCAGTAGTCATCAGCCTTCCCAATTCACATGGTTCATAAGAAAGCTAATCCATGGAGAGAAAGTGGGGACTATAAACCACTCAATGCCCTCAAAATTCAACAGCGCTACCCCATACCCAACATGGCCGATTTTAACAGTACCATTAAAAATGCAAAAATATTCTCTATGATAGACTGTGCCAAAGCCTTTTCCCAAACTCCTCGGCACTGTCCGACATAAAAAAACAGCATTGATTACATGATTCAGCTTTTTTGCGTGTAATCGTATGCCATTTGGTCTCAGAAACGCCACCCTACCTTGGCAACGATTCATGCATAAGGTGCTTAAAGAATTACCATTCATATTTTGATAGATGGACGACATTCTAGTATTATCTTCTTCTGAAGAACAGCACGTCGAACTCTTGCAGCAGCTTTTATGCTGCCTACAAGGATATGGCTTAATTTTAAACAAAAGAAGTGTGCATTGGGAAAACATGAGGTTAAATCCCTGGAATACTTGGTCTCCATGGCAGGCCTGTTACCACTGCCTGA
Source organism: Schistocerca americana (assembly GCF_021461395.2). Taxonomy (NCBI): domain Eukaryota; kingdom Metazoa; phylum Arthropoda; class Insecta; order Orthoptera; family Acrididae; genus Schistocerca; species Schistocerca americana. The sequence continues at coordinate 317,021,445 of NC_060121.1, read as the reverse complement.
GTGGATTGAAGCAGTACAGCAGGTGCCCTTCCCATAATTTACAAGGGGCTCCACAAATTCCCAGGCATGCTGAACTATTTCCAACATCACATGCCTAAACAAGCTGCCCTCCAAGAATCGCTCACAGTGTTACTCATGAGCAAAAATATTACAAGAAATCGTAAAATACCGTGTACTCCAGATGTCACAGCAGATTTCCATGACCTAAAGAAAGATCTTGAAATGTTACTTCCTTTCCTTGATCTGCTCCTTTTATGTTGGTTGTATTTTGCTGTGAGATGATCTGGGGTTCGCTAGCGATTGTGGAATCTGCTTGTCTCTCTCAAGGATTCAGCAAGAAAAAGGAAAACCCTCCCAGCAATTTTTTACCTTAAAAAAGAGATGTATGCTCGTTGAACAACCATTAATACAGAATGTAACAATGAAATCTTAACACTGAAAAGTCCTCAAACTGATCTCCATGGGGATACCTGTACTGCAATGGCTCACTAGCACAGTGAAAGCACAGATTAAGATAAAGAAATATGACCAAACATGTGTATACAATTTTCAATAATGAAGGGTCGCCTGATACAAGTCATGAAATTGGGCGAAATAATTTGGGTGGATCAGTTCACTCTAGTTTATTTTCTTGATGTAGAATATAAAATATAATGATACTCATAACGAAATTTGTTGTAAGAATAGTGTAATAACGAAAAGCTAGCTTTAAACTTAAGATTATGGAATCCTAACTATCCTCAAACTTGTGTATGCAACACTTTAATCTAATTATTAACAAAGACTCTTCGTAAAGAAGAACGATTTATCAAACCAAACATTTGGCTGTGATTATTTGAATCACACACAAATTAGCATGGAGAATACCTTAATTGAAATTTCTGAATACCTTAATTATTTATGAGCAATTGAAACTAATATCAAGAAAGACTGCTAGCACAAGTGCAGGTGGCGTTCCTATAGGTCAGAGCAGCTCACAAATACGATTAAAAGAAACTATTGAATACTACGCCCAACTCTGAACTGATACAAATACAACACAAGCTGCGATTTGAAGGATGTACAAGTTGCCTGTTACTCGCTACTGCGAAATAGCGATACTTGCTCAAACCGTAAACCTGTCCAAGGCTGGAGACAAGCATCTCGGCGATCGAAAATCGGACCTCGAAGACCCACACTGTTCTCCAACCTCTCTAGGGCCACACCCCTCCGCTCCAGAGCACCTCGTCCTTGAGGGAAGAGTCTATCACAATTACCAGCCTAACAACCTAGGATTTCTCTTTCCAGCACAAATCGCAGGCGAGAATCTGTTTTAATTCTTGAGCAGTGCCCACTGTGAACCCCTTAGTTGTCTGAAGTTTGGCAAGACTATTGCTGTCTCGTCGCTCATTGGATAAACAAAAAATAGTGGCAGGCGACTGCTGGAGCTCCCATAACCTGAAAGTTCTCAGGTGGTGAATGCACAAAATGGTGGAGTCACATTCTTTAGTGCACTGCAGGGAGAACAGATTCGTTACACTTCCGAATACTTCCAGGACTCAATGGAATTTCCTTACATCAAAGGGCGACCTTTGTCCAACCAACAAACAAGAATGGTCGTTGGCATCCTGTGAGATCTTGGAATTTTGCGACCCTTGAGGGGCTTAGGGAAAGAGTCTTATGTTCTGAAGCGATCAGCCCTCCCAGGCACGTCGCTGACTCGCCTAAGCTGTCTCAGGCAAGAGAAAAATACTGTCACTTAGCCCCAACGGTCGTTACATGTGTCCATTATCCCAGCAGAGTTAAAAAATACAGATGTTTTGAGGCATAATATAGACTCATTAGCGATTTGTAGTAGACTAGTTCTGTTACAATCTGTCACAGGCAACATTGCTGGGGTATCAAAGATTGTGCACCCTTTGGGGTTTATGGTAGATGGAAGCTGGACAAAAATGGGAGCATCTCTGTAAAAAAAAAGTTAATGACAAATGGCAGCCATTCACATTTTTCACTAAGAACTTAACTCAGCAACAGAACTGAAAATGGAGTGCTATTGACCATGAGTTAATTGCTATTTACTTAGCTATGAACTGTTTTTAAGTGTTTTAGCCTCATCATCACCATATCCATGTATGAAGAACATCCCACCTCACTGATCCTATTTTTCATATAGGATGTTCTTGGTCATCCTGTCATTATCTTGCCTATGAAATTGCTTTGTAGCAGAATATCATGTCTGATTAAGTGTCCAGCTGGTTTTGCTTTGTGTTGGCCTATAACTTTCAGTAGTTCTTTACTGTCTTCTGTTTGCTGTAGAAATATTTGAAACTTAAGTGCCAAATGTTGAATGGAGACACTTTTCAGTTTTTACGGACCACAACCTGCTGGTAGCTGTCTTTCAGCAAGATGCAGACCTCGTTTCCCCATGTCAGTTCAGGCAAGTCATGTACATCGCACAGCTCGCAACTGATGTGTGTTACATACCAGGAAACGACAACTGTCACGGACTGTCTATCTTTGAATTGTGCCAGTTTGAAGTTAATTCATTGGGCAGAGCTAGCATTGAGGCAAAAAGAAAATCCTCTCTTGGGCTGCCTTATAAACGAGCAGCGAAAGGCGTTACAGCTCAGATGTCTGTCAGCTCTGAATATGCTGAACGGTATTTTTTGGTGTGACATAGCGAAACGGAAGCAGCGGCTCTACATACCATAATAGTGTCATCATAAGGTTTTCTATGCACTGCATAATATAGTACACCCACGAATCTGACCCAAAGCCAAGTTAGTCTCCACCAAGTCATGTGGCCTGGACTGTAAAAAGATTGTCATGCACGAGCATGTGCATGCCTAACATGTCAGCCTAACAAAATTGGCAGGCACGGTTTTCGACTGACAGCTTACTTCCCAACACTGTTGGTAACTTTTTCACAAATACATGTGGACATCGAAATGCTGCTACCATACTCTGTGAGGCCAAGTTATTGCCACATGTTCATCGATCGTTTTACGATGTGGCCAGAAATCATCAAAATAGAAGACATATCTATTGAGGCTGTCGTGAGGGTGCCAGTGCACTCATGGCTCTCCAAGTTTGGTGTACTGTAAGACATAACTGCAGATCTTAAGAGGCAATTTGGAAGCCAATTTTTCAACAAACTTTTACTAATGTGTGGCGGCAGCCACCTCCATATTGCAAGTTACCATCCAACCAACAACCACATGCTCATAGCTGCCCCTAAAGCGCAGCTTATCACGTGGTCTGAAGCACCACCGCTAGTCCTACTCACAAGGGGAAGCCACGACATTGGGATCACGGATTAACTTAAAACTTCGTGAACTTTTAGTAGGCCATTAAAACAACATAATGTGAAAGTAGTAAGATGTACTACTCTGGCAATTCCGAGAAAATCGCAAGAGAAGTTTTATGCATTTGTTATGTACTCATGTGTCTGCGGAAAGGGGCCAGCTATAGGAATTCATTATGGTCATGAGTTAGCTTTTGTGTATAGCAAAAAGGTCATTGTCAAGGCAATGTTTCGAATCCTGCTAATTCTTATTTTTTAACCTATGTTTGATCTCATCACTGGTCTTATTATTTTATTTATAAGACATTTGAGAGGTAACGTAATGAAAAAAAACCACAAACATTTTCATAAAGTTGATTGAATTTAATATGTTATTTGACTATTTATTATTTGTAATTAAATTTTCAAGGACGAGGAACAGGCTTGAAAGCCCAATTCAAACCTCAATAAATACTGATGCGAATGCTGCTATTCACGATCAGTACTATAGTAAGTCACAGAGTGCCAGACCAAAAGAGTAATGTAGAATTACTTGCCAGATGTGCTCTTGACATCATACATTGCAAGATGTTATTTGTAATTCAGACATGGAAAACATTAATTGAAACTTCATGCAAATACGCGTTTTTTCATTATATTACCTATTAAATGTCATATAAATTAAATAATGAAACCAGAGAAGAAAAAATATACATTAAAATGTAAGTGTTTGCGGCATTTGAACTGTAGCCTCGACCACAACGCTCTTGCCCTGCGCAAAAGCTGACTACATGACCACAATGAATACTTACAGCTGTTTCTTTTGCACAGATACATGATTTACATAATGGACGCGCAATATTTCTATTGCGATTTTCTCGGAATTATCGGAGTAGTACACCTTACTACTTTCATACTACATTTTTTAATTGCCTTCTAATGGTGTAAAAAGTTTGAAGTAAATCGGTGATACCAATGTCGTGGCCTCCTCTTGTCAGATTAAGAACGACAGTGAAGGAGAACATCAAAACTGTCCCACATGGTTGGTCTATGGCAAGCAGCTGAGGGTTCCAGTAGAATTAATCATGTGAGCATTCAAATGGTCAGTTGTTCCTGGGCTATGTATACAGTTTGTCCAACAAGTCATCATCAGTATGAGGAACATTCAGCCTTCCAACATTGATAGATCTGGAGAGTAGAGTGTGTTTGTACACAAAGACCTGGGAAAAAACAGTCCCGCATGTGGCTCAGTGCGCCCACACTTGTTTTGACGTATGATGGACACTACAGCTCAATCACTGGAGGAAGTCACAGTTTCAGAATTTGGATGATAAACAGGAGACAGCTGCAATAGAACAGCTGAAACCCCCGTACATTGATAAGGGTGCACTCCTTACTCAGCTCACATCACACTCAAGCATGGAGACCAAGGTTTCTGAACCCTCGGTACCGGAATAGGATGCTGAAATGAATGCAGAACAGGAGCAACTTGCTTGTGCCAACCGTTTACATGAGAATGGGCAGACACATTAAGTGCATGTTCCTCCACATAATGGGGACATCTCGCTGTGAAAAAAAATGGAGACTGATATGGTGCCATTACTAATCTACTTCGACGCAACGACTCAGAAAAACCATCGCATACTATAAGTACCTTTGTCGCAGTAGGCATGGTTACAGTTGTTTACTCTCGTTTCTGGTTTGTCATAAAAGATTACAAATAAATTAATCGATTAAATAAGTGATCACTTAATTAATTTGGATGATATGTAATACATGAGCTCCTATAATTTGTTAGTACATGCCTACTTATCAGCTGGCTGGGATGGCCGAGCGGTTGTAGGCGCTACAGTCTGGAACCGCACGACCGCTACGGTCGCAGGTTCGAATCCTGCCTCGGGCATGGGTGTGTGTGATGTCTTTAGGTTAGTTAGGTTTAAGTAATTCTAAGTTCTGGGGGACTGATGACCTCAGAAGTTAAGTCCTATAGTGCTCAGAGCCATTTTGAACCTACTTATCAACTTTCTGAAGTATGTTGGTGCCTCTGGATCACAGGGTCCCAGGTTTGATTCCCAGCCGGGTCGGGGATTTTCTCTGCTTGGGGACTGGGTGTTAGTGTTGTCTGCATCATTTCATCATCATTCGTGAAAGTGGAGAGTCTGGACTATGTAAAGAGTGGAAATTTGTATGGGCACTGATAACCACACAGTTGAGTGCCCCACAAACCAAGTACCATTATCATCATCATCTTTTTGAAGTGGAAAAACAAGTACATAAAAGTAAAGCGTACTTGGAAAGAGTAGCACATAAAATGTACTATTTACCAGCAAAACAAGTGATTTTGTTAGCAACAGAATTTAACAACCCATACAAATTCTCTGACTTTGAGTTACTTTCCTATGTTTGCTTCAGTTCAGTGGTATAAACGTCTTTCTATTACAACTTAGAGGTTTCATTTTCATAGTACTGTACGCTCTACTGATTAAAAGGACGAATAAAAACACAATATCACACAAAGAAACGACATAGAAATTCACAGTGAGGGAGATTGGAGCATGTCTTACAGTATATATAGTATTTACTGCCTGTATGTGTTATACATAAATAATGAGTAGGCTTCTAAGTAGAAAGTGTAGGAAATGGGGTACCAGTGACACAGCATAGTGATACAATTTCCAAACTATTTATTTGTAAGCACATGTACATAACACTTGTAAGCATTACAAGCAAACTCCTATTGCATTGTGGGGCAGCGATCCTCCTTTACAGAGTCAGAGATGTGCTGCCACAGAGACCCCCCCCCCCCCCCCATAGTGAGCAGAAAGTGAGGAGAGGCTGTGGTGGTGCGTTATCTGTCTGAAGTAATGTGGGCAGCTGTGTGACAGTGGATGCAATGGAAGACGTGTCGTAGCCAGCAAGGTGCACCAGGGGTCGCAGGGCACGCCGAAAACTCGACTTCGGCAGAGCCACTAATGGGTTGCTGCTGGCAGCATTAGTAAATATAGACATAGTCTTAGTGGCATCTTTAATTGTTAGTGGTTTGGTGATGGTGTTTGAAGACGGAGGCATGTTGGCAGTGTTGCCTTGCGTTGTTGTGTCCACTGGAGGCATTGCCGGGCTGGTGGTGGTGTAAACTGGGGCGGTGATGATAAGTCCTGATACATCAACCTCTGGTGGGACAGGAGTGGTGTGCACACTACTGAGTGTGACAGTGCTTGCACCCGACTGTCTGTCAATTCAGGTAATAGCAATCACAAGCTCAGTATCATGTAAAGTGATGGATATGTCGTAAGGCAAAAAATCGCGGAAATTCATATGTACTTGGAAACTGACTAATGGGTGCATAGGTGGCGGTAGGGAGGGAAGCATCTGTTGTGGCATGTGTGCTAAGCTGGTTCACTGACACTGTTGTTTGTTTTCCAGCAATTACGATATCAAAAGTATTCGTATTTCGTTTCAACACTCGGTTTAGTCCTGTGAATGGCGGTTATAGGGCGGGTTTCACTCTGTTTGTACATAGCATCACATGAAAACATATCGCCAGGTCTTTATGAATAAAAATTCGTTGTGTAATGTGGTGGAAGGGAGTGGCACACAGATGTTTTGTATATTTGTGGGTAAACGTGAGACTAAGTCTGGTAAGTCTTGTTCTGTGAGGACCACATCATGATTCAGCAGGGTGAGGGGCTTGTCATGTACTATGGCGAGCGACGTGTCAGGATCTAGTTTATGTGCCATGCGAATGCCCAGGAGAACCCATGGAAGGGCCTCCATCCACGATTTGAGTGGCACATGAGAGCAGCTTTCATTGTCCGATGGATTGGGGGTGGTAGGCGGTTGTTTGGAACCAGTGCCATTCGTATAGGTGGCAAAGTCATTGCATAGTTGGGATTTAAGCTGCTGACCCTGGTCTGATGTTAAGGAGACAGGGCAGCTGAATCTGGCAATCGTACAGTTGACGAAAGTTTTTGCTACTGTCTCTGGTGATATGTCGGATATGGCCTTGGCCTCCATCCATAGTGTCACACAAGCTATCATTGACAGAATGTAATGATAACCATATGATTCAGGAAGTGGTCCTCCGATGTCAATATGGACATGCTGGTACCGCCCCTTTGGAATCGGGAATTTACCAAAGGGGGTTGTGCATGACAGCCAGTTTTTGCCTGCTGATACGGAATGCAAGTCCTGGTCCACATGACACAACCCTTTTTAATGTTAGGGCAGACAAACTGTTCCTTTATGAGGTGTATGGTAGGGTACATGCCCAGATGTGCAAGGTTATGGAGAAGATAAAATATTCTCCTGCGATATGGCCCTGGGAGAATTGGTCGGACATGTAAGTTCAAAACGTCACAGCAAACTGTTTCGGTCACGTCGTGTAGTGTGCATTGCTGCAATATTATCAGCACTTTTAACACATCGCATGTCGGTAATGAGCTGTGAGCTCAGGACCAAATCTGGAATGATTGTCGTGATGTCAGTAGAGAAATTCGACACTCGTCGTGGCACATTTCACTATTTAGCATCGGCGGCGATATGAGAATGGTCCGAAGATGTGGCGAACAATGAAGGCATTATCGCAATGTCGTTTGGCACTGTAGTGTCGTCCAAGCCTTGGCGGACATTCAGCAGTTTTGCACGTGGGATGTTCGTGGAATTAACGAGCACTTGTTGAGAGATATTGTCGACATTACCGAAGAAGTGGTGATGTACCGTTTGTAACGGTAGCAGTCTCGATGGTATAACCGGCACAGCGAAATCGCAGCGCCACGCGGAAATTCGGGGTCTCTACTGTGGCAAAGAGGGTACAGGCAGTGTGGTAGTAGAATAGTGACACAGCATGAAGATACGATTTTCACACTACTTATTAGTAATGTAATATGTAAGCTCTACGAGCGTGCAGACCCTACTAATTACTAACTCCAACTGCCCCGCGGGGCAGTGATCCTACTTTACAAAGTCACAGATGTTATGCCGCTACAAAAGTAAAACCGAGCGGTCGTATTTGGAACTGCGTTGATCGAGTACTCGATCCAGCACTAAAAATTATATGGCTCTCAATTTTAATCGAATAATGTGTGAAAGTATAAAGCAAATTAGTCACATTTCGAGCTGCAGTAATTACTTAATCAGTTAACTGTCTCGATATGGTCATTCTTGCCGCGTTCCATACGTGAATTGAACAGGAAGAAACCCGAATAACTGGTACAATAGGATGTACCCTCTGCCATGCACCTCACGGCATTTAGCAGAGAATAGATGTGGATTTAGATGTAGTACCAAACAATGAAATGCCTTTTAACTGTAACTGCTGTTTGCGCTTATCAACTGTTGCGTAGCACTTTTGGCGAGGAAACCAATTAGCATCAATTAAGTGGAGCCAGTTTTAAGCGCACATGACATTCCGGTTTTACAGACATAAATTCAGAGTTTGCTAAATTACTACTGATTGGTGGTTTTAACTATGACTTCTTCATAGTAGTAATCTTTGCAAGCGAGAATGGCGGAAATAAAGTTTTCTGCTCGCGCGTATTGTAAAATGATTCTTCATGCAGCAAAATATCCGCATTGTGCTATAAATGGTCTTTTGTTAGCAGAAGATTCAAAGTCGAAGGATGCGAAGTCAAAAGGATTGGTGATTACCGATGCAGTTCCATTATTTCACATATGTTTACAAGTGTTCCCAATGACGGAGGTAGCACTGACGCAGGTAAATTCACTGCTGCTACTAATGCCACGCTATTGTCAGTGCTAAGAAAAACTTCTCTATGTATTGCAAATACACCGTATTGCCTGTCAGGAGTATGATAGATGTTGGAACATTACATACTTGGTGTCATTTTGCTGAAAGAAACAAACGTGTTTTGTCAGAATTTTAATACCAGTTCGAATTTATCATTAAGCCATTTCGTCCAAAAAATTCTATCGAACAGGATCATCAGTTCAGTTCATATTCGATGAATGATTTCCTTAGTGAGTGAAAAATATTTAATACGAAACACATTTCAAATCATGTACATTTAACCAGGCAAACACTTGATGATCTTGTTTATTGAAACATCTACTTTTTATGAACGTTTGCTGGCAGCCCTAGCTTTTCCAAATGAAAAAGGGAAACCAGTTTATAACAAATCTTTCAAGTGCGTCCTCTAGATTCAACATTTTTGGAGCTAGCAACTAATGCACATCTGCCGCTCCAAAAGTAAATTTATTGATAGTTATGAAATGAATTCAGTCGTGCTGTTACCAGTAACTAATTCACATTCATACAGAAGTAGACAAAATGAAGTGAAGTTTACTAATTGGAAGTGACTGTGTGTTTGGTGCTGAGAAGAAAAAAAGCAAAGGAAGGACCATTTATTACACAAGAAACTTTTGTCTGTGCAATTGAAATGCCAAGTTTCAATGACCAGGAGCTAGAATGTCAAAATAATGAAGCAAAGAGGAGAGGTCAAACAGATATCAGATGGGCTGTCATATTACAGGACTAAAAACTTCTGGCAAACATGATCATACATAGATTTGTTATTAGCAATGAAATTCGTAGCAACACAAACAGGCTCGTTGATTCATAGTCATGGCATTTAGTAGATATAATGCACAAAGATAGATTTTAACATGGTGAATTCTCAGAGACAGTAAAAAAAACCAGGCATAGTAACCAAAATTACCATCTTAATGCAGCATGTGGTCTCTGAAATCAGCTAGTGTTGATGCAGAGAGCATGGATTCAGTGAGATTACAGAGTCCAGACCAGACACACAGTTTTAATCTGCCAGCATGTTTGGTATCAGACTGCTTCTGAGGAATATTTCAGTGATCTTTAACACTTAATACACAACTGTTGCTAGCCTGCCTGCAATAAATCTTCCAAGTAAATCCCAAATGTATTTAATTAGTCTCAACTTCTAGTAGCACACTGACCATGACATTTTAATGTTCCTCAGCAGGTAGCAGGTCATCCATTGATTGAGCACCATTTATGTTATTACTGCCATCCATAGAAAATAGCCGAAGTGGCCGTGCGGTTAAAGGCGCTGCAGTCTGGAACCGCAAGACCGCTACGGTCGCAGGTTCGAATCCTGCCTCGGGCATGGATGTTTGTGATGTCCTTAGGTTAGTTAGGTTTAACTAGTTCTAAGTTCTAGGGGACTAATGACCTCAGCAGTTGAGTCCCATAGTGCTCAGAGCCATTTGAACCATAGAAAATAAAGGCTCACTAACGATATTATAATGTGGAAAATAAGATATTTGTTAGGTAGTTCATGGTGTATCCAGATGTGAATAAGTTAGTACTTTGATACTAAATCAAGACTTGGCAGAGAACAAAACTTGACTTCATTCATTGCTTCCTTGTTTGGGTCAACTGAAGCATCAGATTCCACCCATTTGCTTTGACCCATGACATAAGGGTGCTGTGTATGACGTCATTATAGTGTGGAGTTTATGAGTTGGTTGTGTTTGTATATGTCATCTTGTTTTCTTTGTTGGTGATAAATAATTTTTTTTTTCCTTCCTCGAATTGTAATGTTCTGTGTATTTAATGTGTTTTAATTTCTGTAGGGATGTTTGAGTTTTGAATTTTTGAGGTGTTGTGGTTTTGTTTTGTTTTTCATAGTTGTAGGTGTTAATGTTTTCGCATCAATAGTTGTGGTTGACCTATAAAGGTCAAGGGGAATGACTGATCTTAATTTTCATAGTTTTATATGTAGGTATTGGTGTTCTGGTATCGTCAGCTGCGGTTGACCTATATAGGTCAAGGAAGTGTCAGATTCCTATAGATTTTGCAATTATTTTTTGTTCATCATTTTGTGTGTTTTGAGATCATGGTTTTTTATATATATTTAGCTTGTCCTCCCAAAAAAAAAAAAAAAAAAAAAACAGTTTCCTGCAGTCGTCCTTCTTATTTATATGTATTTTCATGTTTCTTGCTGTGTGTATGTAGTGACAGCATAGTCACCATATTGGAGCCGCTTAGAATAGCCATTTCCACCATATTGATGACATCATGGGTCAAAGCAGACAGGTGGAATCGGACACTTCCGTAATCCCCCTTGTTTAGGATCTTCATTGGCCCGTTGTCTGCTTGAACTACACTATCATGTTAATAGGACATATACTGGGGGTATACAAGGCACATAAAAAAAAATTCACAAACATCATTGCGGATATTATGAAGCCAATCTGGAGCTAATCGTTAGGTTTTGTCATAGAAAATTTATGTACAGGTGACCAGTTTAGGTAAATGCAGAAGTTTTATTTAGAAAAATTAGGGACACACACACACACACACACACACACACACACACACACACACACACACACACACACACAGTTTCTAAAAATGGATTCAGACTGCCCATAAAATAATTGATATGCCATCCAGTACTGGCATGAAACTTTTTGAACCTTCTTATATGTAAAATTTTACCTAATTATAAATTTACCTAGAGTGTCAGCATTGTACAACTTGATAGAGGCCTCGATAACATTGTGGTTCTAAAGCTGGACAATTGGGAATCGGCACAAGGTGATGTGTTCTATTGTGATGAGGTCTGTGAAGAAGTGGCTTGTCTATTATGGCATGAGGGAGTAGATCAGTCAATAGTGCAAGTACGAGAAATATCGAGGGGCCAACAAAATCCACATGCAGATGTGTAAAACATGGATCACTAGTAATGTTTCTGGTACCTGTACATAGTAAGTCACTTTGCACTTCTGGCAGGGGGCACATTCCTGGGTTTGTAAGCGGCAGTCTTTCTACATGCTAAATCATACAAAGCATTGCACCAGTGCTCTCATAGTGTGCATGCCTGGATAACTTAGTCCATGAAGGACTCAGATAAACGGTGGCTTAGCGATATAGGTAAATATGTTCTTGTCTGGCCAGTGACTTCGTCACAGTATGCTGCTGCATCAGCAGCTGGCGGGGGCATGAACTGCAATTGAAGGGCCAACATTCCTGGCAGCTCATTAGAAACTACTGTGCATTTCAAAGGGCTAAGCCTTGTCTCTGAAGCCACTGGTTCCTCTCTTTAGCCTCATCATCACCATCTCCATGTATGAAGAACATCCCACCTCACTGATCCTATTTTTCATATAGGATGTTCTTGGTCATCCTGTCATTATCTTGCCTATGAAATTGCTTTGTAGCAGAATATCATGTCTGATTAAGTGTCCAGCTGGTTTTGCTTTGTGTTGGCCTATAACTTTCAGTAGTTCTTTACTGTCTCCTGTTTGCTGTAGAAATATTTGAAACTTAAGTGCCAAATGTCAGTCACAAACTGAGCTATGAAATTCAGGTAATGCAGTTGGATTGACAGTTGATTATTCTGGAGTTGTAAAAATGCAGATGCCAGTAGTCAACATTCGCTGTAGATGGTGAAATTATGCTGTTCAACCATAAACCTGAAATATTGGACACCAATCATGGTGGCAAAGACCACAGTTTGTCAGTTTTTAAGAGAAAAACCTGATGGTTCCCAGAATCCATTGCTGTGCTGCTGCAGAACCCCATCCACAGAGCAGGCTGAAGCATCTGGAAAGATTGCACAAGGGGACTGTAGCAAAAGATGAGCAAGCAGTGAAATCCACACAAAGCCTGCTTAGCATGCCTAGTGTAGCTTGTTCTTCCACTTAAGCTGTGGAACCACATCCTGGGAGCCCCGATATGGTAAGGGTCTTCAAAAGAATACCCCTGATAGCTGCAATGGGTTTGGCACAATTGCTTTGCATGTCTACCTCAGCCACCTGTCTAACATGATTTTGTATGCGCGTCTGTATGTCAATACCTCAGTGTTGTTGCAGCTATCTAGACACTGTTGTTGTCACCTGCAGTCATTGTGCATTTTGCAGCTGAAAGCTGCCAACAGCATTGGCAGCAGTCAGCAATCTTCTGTCATTGACTTACTATAGTACCACATGGAGTGTCACCTAGACTTTGGCAGCACAAGATGTGAAAAGACAATATGTCATATGTAGGTATTAGTGCAGTTCTCGCACAGTTGTTGGCACTGGATACTTCATCAGGGTGGCAACTATTTCTGAAGGTGGGCATATGCTAGTAGCAGACTTATTGAATCTGACAAGAGGGGACTCCTGTAACATTTATAACACATTTGACGGGATTCAGTAGTATTCCATAGATGCTGATGTCTTGAAAAACTTCTCGAAGATAAAGTTGTTCTGACAATGAAGATGCTACTTCATCAATGTAGGTGAAACATAAGTCTAGGTTCCTTAACTTGTCTTTTAACAGACCTTTTGAAAGTCTTTGCACTGTTGTGCATCCCCTATGACATACAGGTAGGCAGATACTTTTATATTAGTTCTTTTGTGTATACCTTGTGAGGCCAGTGGGATTTGATTGTAGTCATTGATAAGATACAGCATGGAAAAAAGAGTACAGTCAAAAATACGACATGCAAAATGTCCATTGGGTTGAACCAGATAGCCATTGGGAACTGTAAGAGCATTCAATGCTGTATGGTAACCACATGACCATCAACCAACTGGCTTCTTTGCCACCAGGTGCAGTGGTGACACATGCTTTTAGATACCTGTGCTGTGCATGGGTGAACCATTGCATCAAGTTCCACCTCGGTGGGAGCTTGTAAAGTAAAGTCTTCATTTTAATACTTGTATGGGTACTATTATAACCATGAAATATGTAGTTATTTTATTTGGGTTCCTTCAGCTGTAATTTTAGAGGACAGATGATGTGAATGAAGCCAGAATTTCTCTCTCATGTGAGATACTCCTTCGCATAAAAATCCCACATGAATACAAAAATTAAACATTTGGGTCACCAGGGAAGGGTAAATATCTAGGGGTTCCATCTGTTGCCTGACACACATTGGAAGAGTAGCAGGTTACCAATTTTTTTTCCTCGAGTGCTTTCATAGTTAGATTTTTAAATTCCTTCCATATGCAAGAATTTAAGAGGTGTACTCTCACCTTTTCCATTAATGAAAAGAAATCTTAACACCAAGAAGGAGTAGAGCGACGTAAATGAAAGTTGGTAGACATGCTTCTACATCTGAAAGATGTCTCTTTAAATTTTGCACCAGTCGCATAAGAATGGCGCTATGAGGACGAAAATCAGGTTTGCTTTATATACACTCTATAACAGTCGTGAACGTTAGCTACTTTTGAGATTGGATGTGGTGAGTTTGTGTTAATCAACAGTGCCTTTAAGGCGATAGATGCACTTATCAACAACTCACAGAGTTTGGATGAAGTCGTGTAATAGGGCTATGAGAAGTTTGGTACTTTTTCTGCGATATGACAAAGAGATTTGGCAGGAATGTAGCCACTGTACATGACAGCTGGCAGCAGTGACCACGAAAATGTACGGTCACAAAAAGATTGGACTCCAGGTGTTTGGTGTCTGGATCTGTCACATCATATTGCATCTGCAGCAGTAATCTGAGCAGCAGTTGGCACAACAGTGACACAACAAACTGTTACAAATCGGTTACTTCAAGGATAGCTCCAAGTCAGACATCCTGTAGCATGCATTCCACTGACCCAAACCAACACCATCTGCGATTTCGGTGGTGTCAAGCAAGAACTCCTTAGAGGACAGGCTGGAGATCTATTGTGTTTTATGATGGAAGCTGGTTCTGGCTTGGTGCCAGTGCTGGCTGTGTGTTGAATTGGAGTAGTCCAGTTCAGGACATGCAATCCACCTGTCTGCATATTGCACACACTGAACCTACACCTGGAGCTATTGTCTGGGGTCTGATTTCATATGACAGCAGGAGCACTCTCGTGGTAATCCCACATACTCTGCCTGCAAATTTTTGCCTCAGTCTGGTGATTCGACCAGTTGTGTTGCTATTCATGAGCAGCATTCCAGAGTGTGTTTTCTAACAAGATAACACTCACCCATATACCGCTGTTGTAACCCAACATGCTCAACAGAATGCTAACACGTTGTATTGGCCTGTTCAAGCACACATGGGACATCATCAGACGATAACTGCAGTGTCATCCACAAACAACGTTAACCCTGCTTGTATAGGTTAACCAAGCAACAGGCATGGAACTCCGTTTTACAAACTGACTTCTGGCACCTTTACAACACAATGTATGCATGTTTGCATGCTTGCATTTGGTGGTTACACTGGTTATTAATGTACCAGCCTTTCACATTTGCAATGACGTATCTCACTCTTAATTAACCTGTGATCTTGCAATGTTAATCACATAAATGTGTTACCTAGACAAAGGTTATCTCAAAATTTACTCTGCATTATTTTTTGGTGTTGTGATTTTTTTTCAGTCACTGTAGTCACTATTAAGTGTAGAGTGGTGCAGCTATATATATTTGCCAGCTACACATCTCAGCAAAGTGTCGGCCTCTGAGAATGCAGGGTGGCAGTTGTTCACAAGTTGTGGCTCACACCAACACCAGTGATATCTGTTGCTTCTGATAAGAGGCCATCCTTGGTTCATATGGGCAACTGGCAGAAGTGATGAACACTGCCGGCCTCACTCAGTGTGCAGGAAGAACTCACAATTTGTAGCGTAATTCCCAGAGTTTATCAGGGTACTTTGCTTTGGAACCAAGTGGGGGTTGTCAACCAAAGGCTCTGTCGATCCTGTGACAGCTTTGCCTGCAGATTTCTCAGCCTGTGTATGGTGTGGAGGATTGTAGTACACCCTGTGATAGGTCAAGGGTGCACTACACAAAGAAGAAGCAACTGTGTAGGTAGCAGAGTACATGTGGAGTGCTATTGGGATTTTTTTAGGCTATGTGGTAGTTGGAGGTCCTCTGATGAACACTCCCCAATCGATACTTGGAGAATGAAATCAGACCTCATACAAAGTAGATACTTTGACTGTCAAAATTTTAACAGTAAATTGTAAAAGTATTCATAATGAAATTCCTGAATTTACTGCCCCTGTAGGAAAGCCATCATGCTCAAATTATTCTTGGAAATGAGACAAGCTGAAACCCATAGTAGGAAGTTCTGAAATATTTAATGAGGCGTCAAATGTATATCGAAAAGACAGATGAGGTGCCAGAGGAGGAGGAGGAGGAGGAGGAGGAGGAGGAGTGTTCATTGCAGTCAACAAAACTACTGTGTCTATTTAGGTGGAAATAGTCTTAATTGTGAAGTTGGATGCAAGTAATAGGGATAGGTGAACTCAAATAACTTATTGGATATCTTTGTCAGCCATTCGATTCCGCAATGACAGTTTCAGAATCGTTCAAAGAAAATCTATGCTCTGTAGTACAGCAATATCCAGAGCATGTTGTAGTGGTTCAAGGCGACTTTAACCTACAGAATGTAGACTGGGACATCTAGGAATTTGCTGCGTGTAGTACAGATACAGTCATCTGAAGTATTTTTGCACTCTTCTCCAAAAACTGAGTATCTAGTCTGACAACCCACATGCAATGGAAATACTGTACTGTACATGTGACATGTACTGTCCTGTCATAGTTGTAGCTCCCTGACAATGCAGGGATCATACTGCTGATGCCTGAGCTGTGACCTCCCAATGTACGCTGAGGAGTAGGTGCCTGTGCAGTCTGGACTCGTGGGCAACAGTAATGAGCAGGTAACCTTTGTCATGACTTTGTGGTGCCTGTTGAGAGAGCCTCCAATTGGTGTGTGTGGCATCAGGGTGTATGATCCGCAACAAAACAAATTAAACTCGTCCATATCGATGGCCATACCAACACTGCCATCTCAGCAAACAAAAAACAAGATTTTTAAAGCAGATATTTACAACCCCATGGCATTTCTGTATTTGGCCACACCATTGGCAGAGAGTCAGGCAAAGAAAAATGGAGGTGGCAGGTTACCCATTCTTGGTATGCTCCAGAACTGATGGAGAATCTTTCAGAACAAAGAAGCCTCTTCTCTCTCTCTTTTTTTTTTAAAAAAAAAATTGGTTTGGAGAAATTGCTGTGATAGAGAAGATGATAAATTGATCTTTTTTTATCAAAGCATTGTGTGCTACCTGATCACAGCTTCAGGCTTGTGACAAGTTTTGGTGTATACCAGTCACCATCTCTTCTCATAACAAACTCAAAATAATTCACATTCTCATTTTCCACTAAAACCTAATGCTACAGACCCATGAAGAATTGTGTGCTAACCTCTAACAGCATGGAGTCCATTTTGTTTGTTGTGTCCAAAGGATAATAGGGTAGACATTGGAGCTTTCATCCTAGCCTTAGATGGATGGAAGTTTTCCTTGAGAAAATTAAGGCATAGGTAATAGGTGTGATGCCAAGCCCAATTTTCCTCCTCCTGTGAGGTGTCTTCAGTGCCAGTGATTCGGACACATGTCCTCCCGCAGTCCTAATTGAGGTTATGGGTTGGGCATGTGGCAGGGCAACATTTGAGGGCAGCACTCGTGTACAACTCTTTCGTGTTCTGGCATAGGATAGAAGAAGTGTATTAGAGCTTAAAAATGGTTTCACATTGGTCTGCAATTTCTGAGCAGTTAGCAGCTAATGAAGAAAGATGAACTTACAGTGACAAGTGATCGTTTGCATCACTGTCAAGCACTGCCACAGCGAAGCTATGAGAGGTGCAAATTTTGGGACTCAATAAGGATACGTGTACGTTACTTGACGAACTCAGTGGTCTAAATATCACTTGTTTAACACAGTCAGACTAATTGATACACTTAAATCTATTTCTAAGCATTACAGAAAGCAAAGAATCAAATGTTGGCATAGTAGAAGTCACAGAGTTTGTGGGGTGAGAGCTAACAGAAGTAGAAATCCCTGTGAACATCATAAAGTACAAACATTTGAGAGCAGCACTCCAAGTGGGAAAACACTTAAATCAGAGCTTACCTAGGGCAACACAGATTTACTTTTCAAATGTTCTGTCTAAACTCTTCTAAAGACAAAAATGTGGAGCTGTTAAAGGATTGTGGCAACGTACCTTTTCTATCTGTAGTTGGACTGTCAATCTGTTGTCACGTTGCAGCATCAGCCAATCTGGCTCTGCACCTCCAGGCTACTTCTGGTCAACCACATTCAACTACTTTCTGTTCTCGTATTCTGTAGGTAAGGATGTGGCCCGCCTTTACACTAACAAACTCCATGCTTATAGCAACAGTGTTCAGCTGTATGCTAAACATCACTGCCCTTCCTAGTTTGGCTAGCAACAATAGTGTTTTACACCAGTTAGCTCCACTCTAAGGGTGTAGACTCCCGTCTCACAATTGGGAGTCACTATTTCAGCAGTTTTACTCATTTCCCATCTCTCTCTAACAGTGTGAATCCGTTGATGTTGCTGTACTTAAGAGCAAGAATAATGCTTGCTGAATATGCTGAGATATGTCTGTTTGTGACCACCATCTACTGTGACACCTTACAACAGCGTCTAGACAGTATATGAAGTTACTAGTTAATTCTTTGAACTGAAACTTCTCCCTTGGGACAGCTGTCCAGAGCATCCGCAATTTGCAAGCTATTTCTGTTGGTGTGTTTACCCTGTGTAATGTAAACACTACCATGTGTGCCTGCTAAGTGTCTTACATCTCTGGTTTCCCATCTTAGTGTCCCTAGCTGTCTTCCTATAGTCTCAAGCTGAACAACGCAATAGTCAAAGTTATCAATATGTGTTACCCCTACATGTGTAAACCATCCAAAACACCATGCCTGTTATTTGCTGTCGAGTTCAGTTCTCAAGAGGGAGAAGAAAATCCAGGAATATAAAAACACTTGACTGCCTGTCTTATCAAGTAGCTATGAAAAAGTGTGAAGCCCCCCACCCCCTGCAGTCGGTACAGCCTCAAACTTTGTCAGAACTCACACCCAGTACAATGACAAGATCTCAGATAGTGACTTGTGCAGTTGGGGTGAAACTACAGGAGACATGGTTATGAGAAACCCAACTCTGTGCTATTAAAAATTATAAATCGTACTGTTCGAATTGCATTAATGCCAAGAGGGCATCTGGAGTAGTTTGATCACCCATTCAATGTGATGGTTTCAGTGAGAACCTCTGTTTACCTCCAAAGCAACATGTGAAACCACTCATGAGAAGGATATTGAAGGAGTATTAAAAGATGCTATTCATGCTTGCTGCGTAAACAATGATATGTTATTAAACTGTGCCATGGTGATCTGAAGAAATAGCTGAAGCTATCAGTGTGTTGCAGGGCACTTCAGTGACAAAAGTGCCACCCCTCTATGGAACATTTAAATTCAAGAGACTCTTAGTGAAGACGTGGTTTTTAATAACGAAGAGAAAGCAGGAGTATTGCGAACAGTATTTATCATCTATGGGAGCCCACACCCCATTGTCTCAACTATGGATTAAACTCCACTGTCCAGTTCACCAAAGTGTCCACATGTAGAAACTGTCATCCTAATTTCCTTACCCAGAAATGCTTGGTGGAGTGAAACTCCTTATCCTTCCATGCACATGGCTTTGAATCGTACAGTGTTCTATTCAGCGAGTGGGATTTCTGTGGCGCTATAGCAGAGTGTCAGACACAGCCCTTGGTCCCAATAAAATCCATAATGAAATGCTGAAACATCTTAACAACTGCATAAAACCGATCCTCAGGTTTTTCAATTGTATTTGGTGGGAAGTGGATTGCCCTCCCAATGGCAGGACAAATCCTCAGAGTTTGACTAATTATTGACCAATCTCTATAATGAACGGGCTGTGTGTATTACTCAAATGAATGGTCAACTGATGACTTGCGTTGGTGCCTGGAAGCCAAAGGACACCTATATCACAATTTCAAAGCAGCTTTCAGGCATTACAGCCCACCAAAGACCAACTGATTTGTCTGGAATGTGCCAAGCGCAATGCTTTTGCGTATTGCCAACAGCTGATCGTTGTGTTCTCTGACCTACAAGAGGTACAATATACTTCGCACCATATCGTTCTATCTACACCACATGGGTGGGGCTCCTGAGGCTGTTCATCCATTTTTATCAAGAATTCTGTATCCCCTAGATGATCCCAGGTCTGGATAGGTTTGACTCTCAGCGACCAATACATACAGGAAATTGGGGTTCTGTAGGAATAAGCTCTTTTGCAGTGCAGTCAATGGTGGTGTGATTGCAGTGTGACCCATGGTCTCACTTTCATTGTATGTGAACAACATATGCCTGTATACAGCTCCCCATCATTGCACATCACTGAGCACCAACTTCAGGTGGGCATGCATAAAGTACATAATTTGACCCTGAATCATGGGTATCAGTTTTCTCTGATGAAAACTCATGCCATGGGCTTTTCGCCGACTCAGGGCAATACACCTGTGCACAGAACTTTTCCTCAGAAACCAGTTACTTCAAGTCATGGAAACTCAAATTTTTAGATCTTATTTGACAGTAAGTGAAGATGGTCACCACCTGTATGCCAGCTCAAACCAAACTGTGTGAGAAAACTTGGTACCCTCAGATTCCTCACCAACATCTCCAAGGGTGTAGACCTCGTAGGCTTGTATGATTTAACAAAGCTTTGGTTTTATCCCAGCTGGAGTATGGATATGTTGCATATGGGTCAACAGCACCATCATCTTGTTGGACCCTGTCCACCAGTGTGATGTGCGGTTGGCAGCTGGAACTTTCTGTAAGAGTCCTGTCTACAGCCTCCTGATGGAAGCTGGTATATCACCACTGGGGTCAGACACTAGCAACTGTTGTCAAACGATGTGGCCACAGTCTGTTAGATGCCTACCTGTCCATTTTACTCGATTAGACAGTTTACAAAAATCCCCAAAATGGGTAGACCAACTGGGAGGATACAATTGGAAGCTCTATGCAAGGACCTCCTCCAGCATAGAGTTCTCTCTTGCGCTGCCTCCCCTCCCCCTCTCCCCTCCATGGTGTGTAATCAATTCTATCTTTGATTTGGATGGATCTCTTTTTGTGGCCCTAAGAAAACTGTAGGTTTTGTTTTTGCACAACCAAGGGGCACGAGAAGTGTTCTCTGGAAAGTGCCTGCAGAAAGGGTCACCATATTATGGGTTACTCTTCCTAGTTTGTAGTTACTCCGTGAGTATCTCATTGCTACCCCAGAAACTCTTGGTCACTAACATCCAAGACCTATTAGTTGATCTCTACAGTTCTGGAGTGACAGTAACATTATCTGTACACCAAGCCATGCGAATATTTCAGGAAATGAACTCGCTGAGAGTTGGCTATTGGCCACACCAGACTTATCCATAAGTTTCTTTTGTGTCAAGGGGACTCCACTCATTGCAACAGTGGTAGTTACCTGTAGCATGTGATCGGCAGCGAGCACTGACATTTTAAGTGTTGTATCTGTGCCCTCAACTACCTGAAATTTGTCTGGCGGTGGGCTGTGATGGTTTGTCTTCTAGGTTACCAGCACTCACATGTCGCTGGTAGGAGGTATTTAACTTAAAGCTACAGAAAAAAAGACATATGGACAAGATGGTATCTCAAGTGTGGTGGGAAAAAAGTGTGAATGAAGTGACGAGACGCTTTAACTGTCTTATAAATTGTAATATTAGGAGAAATGTATATCCAAGTGTTGTTAAAAGTAAGTCTGATTGTCAGAGGCAAGATGGGAAGGTAGGCAGAAGTTTCAAATTACTGACTAATGCCACAGCTCGCCACCTTCAGTAAAATATTTGATACTGTTATTCTATCTCAGTTACCGCCCTCTTCTCAAGAAATGCAAAGCTTCCTGAGTCACAGTATGGATATAGGAAGCATTTGATCACAACTACTGCTGTTGCAGATTCTTCCAGTCATATAGAATAAGGTATGCAAACAACTGGAATATTTCTGTATTTGAGAAGGGCTTTTGGCTCTGTAAACAATAGGCACTGCTTAAAGAAAGTGAGGGCATACAGTGTCAATAAAACTTTTAGCCCCTTAACTAATGAATTTGAAACAGTGTTCCATACTTACATACCAGGTGCAGATCAGTCATATAAGGAGGCATTTGGGCCTCAGTTCTTGGTACTTTTTTTCATAGAAGATACCTTGCAAAAGGTGGGGTAGAAGAGTTTATTTTTTCAACTCATTCATATGGTTGGAAAGATTAGAAAACTGAGTTTTGCCAACAAAATTTCGCTTGGAAAAACTTTCTGCAGCCAAAAAAACTTGGAAAATTTTGGCCTTTTTTCAATTTTTCAAAATATCTGTTTTTTGATCCTATCGCTTTAATGTCTATTTTCTTTTTTAAAGAGCACAAAATTCTCTATACATTTGATTCTTGCCATTTTTTTTCTACTCCCAATATCTAAGGCGCTACAGCGCCTCAAAAAATACCAATTTTTCAAATTTTGAGCATAGTGACAAGATACCTTATTTTTGAACACTATTTTTTCAGTTTCTGTTTGTGTAGTATAAATACATTATACACTCCTGGAAATTGAAATAAGAACACCGTGAATTCATTGTCCCAGGAAGGGGACACTTTATTGACACATTCCTGGGGTCAGATACATCACATGATCACACTGACAGAACCGCAGGCACATAGACACAGGCAACAGAGCATGCACAATGTCGGCACTAGTACAGTGTATATCCACCTTTAGCAGCAATGCAGGCTGCTATTCTCCCATGGAGACGATCGTAGAGATGCTGGATGTAGTCCTGTGGAACGGCTTGCCATGCCATTTCCACCTGGCGCCTCAGTTGGACCAGCGTTCGTGCTGGACGTGCAGACCGCGTGAGACGACGCTTCATCCAGTCCCAAACATGCTCAATGGGGGACAGATCCGGAGATCTTGCTGGCCAGGGTAGTTGACTTACACCTTCTAGAGCACGTTGGGTGGCACGGGATACATGCGGACGTGCATTGTCCTGTTGGAACAGCAAGTTCCCTTGCCGGTCTAGGAATGGTAGAACGATGGGTTCGATGACGGTTTGGATGTACCGTGCACTATTCAGTGTCCCCTCGACGATCACCAGTGGTGTACGGCCAGTGTAGGAGATCGCTCCCCACACCATGATGCCGGGTGTTGGCCCTGTGTGCCTCGGTCATATGCAGTCCTGATTGTGGCGCTCACCTGCACGGCGCCAAACACGCATACGACCATCATTGGCACCAAGGCAGAAGCGACTCTCATCGCTGAAGACGACACGTCTCCATTCGTCCCTCCATTCACGCCTGTCGCGACACCACTGGAGGCGGGCTGCACGATGTTGGGGCGTGAGCGGAAGACGGCCTAACGATGTGCGGGACCGTAGCCCAGCTTCATGGAGACGGTTGCAAATGGTCCTCGCCGATACCCCAGGAGCAACAGTGTCCCTAATTTGCTGGGAAGTGGCGGTGCGGTCCCCTACGGCACTGCGTAGGAACCTACGGTCTTGGCGTGCATCCGTGCGTCGCTGCGGTCCGGTCCCAGGTCGACGGGCACGTGCACCTTCCGCCGACCCCTGGCGACAACATCGATGTACTGTGGAGACCTCACGCCCCACGTGTTGAGCAATTCGGCGGTACGTCCACCCGGCCTCCCACATGCCCACTATACGCCCTCGCTCAAAGTCCGTCAACTGCACATACGGTTCACGTCCACGCTGTCGCGGCATGCTACCAGTGTTAAAGACTGCGATGGAGCTCCGTATGCCACGGCAAACTGGCTGACACTGACGGCGGCGGTGCACAAATGCTGCGCAGCTAGCGCCATTCGACGGCCAACACCGCGGTTCCTGGTGTGTCCGCTGTGCCGTGAGTGTGATCATTGCTTGTACAGCCCTCTCGCAGTGTCCGGAGCAAGTATGGTGGGTCTGACACACCGGTGTCAATGTGTTCTTTTTTCCATTTCCAGGAGTGTACATCGTGTTGTACGTTAGAATTTACCACCTCACTTTCAGGTATTCAATTTCTCTGTATGCAACATGAGGATTGCTGGGCGCCCAACTATTGTGATTCTTACATCACTACCTGAAGTTCACTATGGGCCACCTCAGCCCTGGTATTTGTAAAACTATAAATATAAAAATACATCATTAAAACACACACACACACACACACACACACACACACACACACACACACACACACAATAAATTGTATCAGGAAACTGAACTATATTATTAGCTGCAATAGGCAACCTAATTAGGTAGTTAATTATTCTTGTGTATAAAAGCCACACAGTTGACATTAAAAATAAGTAGCTTTATTACAATTAAAATGCATTGTCAGTTACTAAAAAATGTTGACAGTTCTAGGTGTGTAATACTTGTAATACCGCACTTTAGCACACTTGAGACAGATATGAGTATCACTTCCAACGTTTTGATGGGCCAGGTTCCTCAGTGTCACCAGAAATACCCTGAGTTACGGATTCAGGGTCTGTAGATAGAGTTGATCCCAGATTGACCTCTTCTTTAAACAGCGAGTCAGCCTCAGCAAGTTCGTTGATTTCGTCAGCGGTTTCCTCAACATCCTCCATAGCATCTTCTTCACTGTCTTCATATAAGAATTTTGGCACGTTTTCACAGTTGACCCCAATACATTTCTTGCAAATTGAAGAACATTTCAAACCCGCTTTTCTGCAGGAACACGCTCCGCCACAGTTCAGCTTGCATGAGCATGAAACAATGTGAAGAAGTGCTTCAGGTGCTGGATCTTGGCTCATTATAATGGGTATTGTACTGTGGTCGCTGTGATTCCAGCCCCATTTCTCAGGAGGTTTCCAGTTTCCCAGCCAACTTTGGACTTGTCGGTAAGTCCGCAATGAATGATGTTATGCAGCATCTTATGTAGGTGGCAACCGTGCAAGATTCAGTTTGCTTTTTGTGGCAGGCTTGGCGAATAGCTGGTACCGCAAATGGTCTAGTGTGTGGGAACTGCTGACACCTCCACTATACAATGCGATTGTAATCTGTTCTCCTGCTGTTATTATTTCTTCACGGGTAGCATGTGGTTTGTTGATCATGCAAAGCGCTGAGGTTAGGTGTTCATTTTTCGCAACAATATTGCAGCACTTAATTTTTCGTTGACCAAAAAAACCGAATGTTATATCACATCCGCTAAAGGCGTGAGTGAACAGGATATATTCACTGTCAAACTTGTAAGATGCAGTGGAAAACCACTTGTCTTCTGCATTTCCTCTTCCTGGCTTTAAGAAAAATAAGTTTTCAATGCCTTGCCCCAAACCGGTCATGAGCACAAGCAGGTCAACATCTTCTCCTACAATGACAACACTTCCAAAATCTTTGGTTCTTGAAATGGCAGATGTTACAATCATAATGTCAGCATCTTCTTGTGCCTGGTACACTTCAATGCTACACTTCAGAAATTCATTTTTATTAAGTGTGATCAAACGCATCTTGTTTCATTCGTTGGGCAAGAACTTGTCCTGAGGGACTTGGTTCACCATCTCTGATTCAACAACAATGTCAACCGAAGAATGTTTTTTGGACCTACGAATCCTCTCAGCACTCTTTGTGCTACATTTTCTCCCTCACATGGATACCCATCAAATACAATGGCAAATTGAGATCCAAAATGACATTGCAGGTAACAAACATAGCTTTGGGCTATTGACTTGAAGCAAACATTTCGAGTCCAAGTCACTTTGTGGATAAGGTACCCTCCATCAATGACAAAAAATTTACTCGGTCCACCTGACTTCACATCTTCTACTGGAATGAAGGCATTGTAGAATGAAGATTTTGTTCCTTTTCGCATGCCTTTTTCTGAGAATAGGGACATTGGGTAAGGAACAAGCATTTTCAGCACCACAACATATACTGAATGGAAGCGACTCCAAATTGTAGGACCCTTATTGTTGTGTGCTAATAGCTGTCAGCGCGCTGTGAACAATCACCAGAGATAATCGCCTTCCGCCCGCCAAAGAATAAATACGCTTTTGTCCGCTAAAGAACAATTCCTACATACTTTTTCTTATAACTGATCATTAACGTCAGTCAACTGTAGAAAATGTACGGCACCTGCATGCAATCGTATTACATATTGTAACACAAATAAACTTCATGCAATCTGGCGTGAATGTGTTTGTAGTTACTGAATATGATGCTGTTTGTCCTGGCCCTGCAGTAGAGTGAGATGGTAAATTCCAGTGAATAACATGATGAGTAATATGTTTATACTACACAAAAAGAAACTGAAATAACAGTGTCCAAAAATTAGGTAATTTGCCACTTTGCTCGAAATTTGAAAAATTGGTATTTTTTGACGTGCTGTAGCGCCTTAGATACTGGGAGTAGAAAAAAATGGTAAGAATCAAATTTGTAGAGAATTTTGTGCTCTTTAAAAAAGAAAATAGACGTCAAAGTGATAAGAGCAAATGAAACTGAGATATTTTGAAAAAACTGAAAAAGTCCGAAATTTTCAAAGTTTTTTGACTGCAGAAAGTTTTCCCAAGAGAAATTTGTTGGCAAAACCTGGTTTTCTAACCTTTCCAATAACATGAACGAGTTAAAAAAATAAAATCTTCTACCCCACCTTTTGCAAGGTACAGGCTTTTTTGCTGACAGTTTCACTGGACTATAACACCTTCATCTGATTTTATGGCTAAGACTCAGGGAAAGTGTAATCTAGATATTAAGACATAAGTATGTACTTCTCTCCAGCAGATTGTGAGTATGGGGTCAGAAATTGCTAGTTTAGAAAAAATGTGTTCCCTTAGACAGTAGATTTCAATACAGTGGTATACTGCATTGTAATCTATTATGTGTGGTTAGTCTGTGAAGATATGTTTAATATATTGATTACTTATATTGTTATGTAAACACACTGATAATACATTTATATGCACACAGTGATTTTGAAAATTCTTATAATTGTCACCAATGACAATGAGTGTGGTATGTAAAAATCTGAAACTGAATAAAGAAGTGCTTGTTATTACCAATTATAAATAGTTTATTTAATTATAAGATACATTGCAGCAGTGGAAACTGGAGAAAGTAAGAAATTTATATTATTTTTCATTTTGTTTCTAGGTAGATTTTTGGGCATCAAAAGCTGGACTAGTTATAGCTGGTTACTATATGGCAAATGAGAACATTAGAGATATGAGGTAAGCATTAAATAAATTAATTTGGCAAATGTGAAATAAAATCATTTTGAAAGCAAAGAACCAGTTATTGGAAACATTTGTTAAATTTGTGAGGAAACTATTGTGGATTTATTGTTAAAATATATTTTTATTTAGCACTGATATCCACTGCCTCCTCTTCAAGAAAATGTTTGTGAATGCTACTTTCATTGCGTTTCTTGATCCAGGAGCAACAATGTTTCTTGATTTCAGTGTACCATGTCAAGGAGAGCTCTGTTTAACAAGTCAGTTGAGTGGAGTGGATAGAGCCTTGAAAGGAGATATAAGATCAATATCAACAAAAGTAAAACAAGGATAATGGACTGTAGCCAAATTAAATCAGAAAGAGCTGAGGAAATTGAATTAGGAAATGACACTAAAAGTACTAGATGATTTTTGCCATTTGATGAGCAAAATGTGGTAACTGACAGTAGCTGAAATAGAGCACATAAAAAATGGAGACTGCTAATAGCAAGAAAAGTATGTCTTACAAAGAGAAATTTGTTAACATTGAATACAAATTTAAGTCTTATGAAGACTTTTCTGCAAGTATTTGTCTAGAGTGTACCATTATATGGAAGTAAAATGTGTGTGATAAAAGAGCAAGGACAAGGAGATAATAAATGTTTATGAAATGTGATATTACAGAAGAATGATGATTAATGGATGAATCAGATTGTTGAGAATGTTGTAATTGAACGCTTATTGAGCCCCAACAACCTCGGAAGCAAAAAAGTGGTTTTGCTGATATAGTTTTTTAATGGTGGCAAATTGCATGCTTACTATTCTTAATGTGATGGCACTAGAAAAGAAATGGGGCAACACAATAAGAAACAACTAATAACATTTATTAAGAGTGTATTGTAATATAGTGTTAAACTCTGGTAGAGTTTGATGCGTGGCACTTGATGCCCTGTACCTAATACAGTGATACATATAAATAACTTTGTTGTCTCTTGACAGTCGATGATATTGTCGCTATGGCTGAAAGTAATAGTGCAGTACTCTGTTAATGGCCCAAGTCCCTTGTAACTGGAATCTGCTAAGTCGGAATGTAGGGTTCAGAGAACTGCACTGAGTTAACTGAAGGCACTGAACTGAACTCAACTCTGCTCTGATTAGTGTGTGTGTGTGTGTGTGTGTGTGTGTGTGTGTGTGTGTGTGTGTGTGTGTGTGTGTGTGTGTGTGTGTGTGTGTGTGTGTGTGTGCGTGCGTGCGTGTGCGTCACATACAATACACTTGGAATTTTACTCCGGTTAACTCATACATGATGTTTTGGCAGTAACCTTTGCTTTGTGTATTACCTTTAAGCTCTTGGGTTTTGAAATCTCATCTGGTGCAGTCTCATCAATCAGTGTTTCTTTCTCATTCTGACCAGTGAGTCTCCCCTGACACACATTCTGGATGACTTTGTTGAACTTCTTTTCCTAAACCTCACCAGTCTTTCCCTTTACCCCTCTTTATCCTCTTTAACCCTTCTGCCAGAAGGAGCCACTAGTTCCAAAAGCTTATGATCTGTAATAACTTATATCCTACTGCAACTTAGTGAGCAGATTTTTTTATCGAGCCAATTACATCCTTCAGCATGTCTTGCACATCTGCCGATAGCTAGCAAAGAGTGCTGTGAACAGCGAACTATATTGCTTTCACCTTTAACTGATGGATATGGAAATTCTTCTATCAAAGGCACAAAACACGATGTGCCACATGCACACAAGCACGCAAGGAGTCGGTGGTCATCACCCTGGGGCATCAGGACTCTCAGCAATGGCGATCCTGCCAGGTGGCCTTTGCAGAGGCTGGGTGGCACCTGTGAGGAGGGCCCGTGGTCAGAGTGGGTGGCATCAGGGCAGATGACATGCCATGAAGTGTAGTACGTCATCTCTTGCTGGTGGTCAATCAACGTCTTAACTTCAATGCTAAGAAATACAACACCAAATTGCCATATTGGCAGCGAAGCTTATTCACCCCGGTCCATCATATGTACGAGAGTTGATGGGGAATCTTTCTGGCCAAGAAAGGAAACTAATGCACTACAAGGCCCTGGACTGACTGACCTACATGGAGGCTAAAAGAAAATACGAGAGGCTACATCCTGTGCTTATGATGTCAACCTATGCCACCACTACGACAGCGGTTCTACCATCTTCCATTCTGCCGCATACAGTTGGCTCTCAGAGCCGTCAGATTCCACCTACCCCCTTGATGATGGGGGGACTTCCCTCCCTGTTGCTCCTGCACAACCTACTTCAGGAGTAACACCACCACCACCACCACCCTCTCCCTCCCCCCCCCCCCCCCCCCGCCCCCACTGTCAGGGACGTCACTTCCCACTTCTCAACCAGAGAAGCGTAAGTCTTCTTCAGCTCCTCTTGCCAAGAAGGGATCCCTTGGGTCACTTCTTTCCCAAGTTCCTACCAGTGACAAAGCTGACACCCGCCAGTGGCTGAAGCAACCACAGGTAGCTGAGACTGAATCAGTGAAGCCCTCCCAGCTGGACAAACCTAAGGAGCAGTGAGAGAAAACTAAAAAGAAAAAGACCCCCAAGAACCAAGGCACTGCAGTGACACCCACTCCACCACTACCTACAAGCTCTGTGTCTGGGCGGGTGAGATGGAGATTCTGGCGTCCACCGAGATCTCGCTGGGCCCTCAGACACAATGGATGTTGATTGCACAGGTACTCATCTGGTGGCAGCAGGTGACCCTGAGGCGTAGACTGCCTCATTGAGTGTTTCATGCCTTTCCAGTCTCACAGTCACGTAATCCTCCAGTGAAACTGTGGTGGTTTTTTTGCACCACCTGGCTGAACTATGGCAGCTGTTAAGCTTTACACCTGCTTTCTGCATTGCCCTCCAGGAAACCTGGTTCCCAGCAATGCAGACCCCTGCCCTCCGTGGCTATAAGGGATATTACAGGAACAGTAGTGACTATAATAGTGTGTCAGGTGGAGTTTGCGTCTATGTCCTGAACTCTGTATGTGGCCTGTGACCTTCAAAGCCCTCTTGAAGCTGTGGCTGTCAGGGTAAGGATGACACAGGAAATAACTGTCTGCAATGTATATCTTCCTCCAGATGGTGCAGAACTCCTGAACATATTGGCTGCACTGATTAACTTCCTAAACCTTTCCTACTTCTGGGAGATTTTAATACGCACCATGCTTACTGGCAGAGGTAGGGAGGTCGAAAATTTACTGTCACAACTCGACCTCTGCCTCTTAAATACAGGTGCTCCCACACATTTCAGTGTGTCACATGGCACATATTTGGCCATTGATCTCTCGGTTTGCAGCCTTGTGGTAGTGACCACTTCCCCATCTTCGTGTCACTTCCCCGGCATCATGCCCACAGATGCCTACCCAGATGGGCTTTAAACAAGGCAGACTGGGAAGCCTTTACCTCTGCTGTCACCGCTGAATCTCCTCCACATGGTGTCATTGATGTCGTTGAGTAAGTCACTACAACAATTGTCTCTGTGGCGGAAAATCGTGATCCTCATTCTTGAGGGTGCCCCTGGCGAAAGACAGTCCCTTGGTGGTTGGCAGAAGTTGTTGAGGCAATGAAAGTGTGTCGGCCAGCTCTACAGCGATGGCACCCTTCCCTAGAGCACTTAATAGCCTTTAAGCGGCTCCGCGCCCACATTCTCCAGCTTATAAAATGATGGAAACAGGAGCGTTGGGAGGGGTATGTGTCGACCATTGGGTGCCGTACATCACCATCCCAAGTCTGGATGTTTGGATGAAGATCAGACGTCTTTTTGGGTACCAGACCCCAACAGGCGTCGGCCATCCCGATTTAGGTTTTCTGCAATTTTCCTAAATCGCTCCAGGCAAATGCCGGGATGGTTCCTTTCAAAGGGCATGGCTGACTTCCTTCCCCGTCCTTCCCTAATCTGATGAGACCGATGACCTTGCTGTCTGGTCTCCTTCCCCAAACAACCCAAACCCAACAGGCGTCCCTGGCTTTAACATCAATGATGTGTTATCTACCGATGCAAATGCGATTGCTGAGCGCTTTGCTCGCTGAGCGCTTTGCTCGCTGAGCGCTTTGCTCGCTGAGCGCTTTGCTCGCTGAGCGCTTTGCTCGCTGAGCGCTTTGCTCGCTGAGCGCTTTGCTCGCTGAGCGCTTTGCTCGCTGAGCGCTTTGCTCGCTGAGCGCTTTGCTCGCTGAGCGCTTTGCTCGCTGAGCGCTTTGCTCGCTGAGCGCTTTGCTCGCTGAGCGCTTTGCTCGCTGAGCGCTTTGCTCGAGCCTCTGCGTCGGAGAATTACTCCCCAGCCTTTTGCACCCTCAAATGGCAGATCGAAAGGAAAGTCCTCGCATTCACTACACACCACAATGAACCCTGTAAGGCCCCAAGTACAGAATGGGAGCTCCTTAGCGCCCTTGCACATTGCCCCGACACAGCTCCTGGTCCGGATCAGATCCACAGTCAGATGATTGAACATCTCTCATCTGACTACAAGCGACTTCTCCTTGTCACCTTGAACCGGACCTGGTGCGATGGCGCCTTATCCATCGCAATGGCAGGAGAGCACCATCATTCTGGTGCTCAAACCCGGTCAAAACTCGCTTGATGTGGATAGCTACCAGCCCATCAGCCTCACCAACTTTCTTTGTAGGCTACTGGAACATGTGGTGTGTCGGTGGTTGGGTTGGGTCCATCAGGGTCGCTCTACCACTGATAATCTTGTGCCCCTTCAGTTTGCCATCCGAACAGCCTTTTCCAGACGCCAACATCTGGTTGCTGTCATTTTTTACTTATGTGAAGCATATGACACGACCTGGCGACATCATATCCTTGCCACATTGTATGAGTGGGGTCTCTGGAGACTGCTTCCGATTTTTCTCCAAAACTTCCTGTTGCTCCGTACTTTTCATGTCAAAGTCGGTGCCTCCCTTAGTTCCCCCCCGTATTCAGGAGAATAGCATTCTGCAGACTCCGTATTGAGTGTGTCTCTATTTTTACTGGCTATTAACGGTTGAGCAGCAGCTGTAGGGCTGTCGGTCTCACCTTCTCTGTACGTGGATGACTTCTGCATTTCATACTGCTCCTCCATTCTGGAGTTGCTGAGTGGCACCTTCGGGGAGCCATTCACAATGTGCAGTCATGGGCTCTAGCCCATGGCTTCCAGTTTTTAGCTGCGAAGTCGTGTCTCATGCATTTCTGCCGGCATTGCACCGCTTATTCAGAACCAGAACTTTACCTTACTGATGATCCACTCACTGTAGTGGAGACATATTGATTCTTAGGACTGGTTTTCGACACCTGATTGACTTGGCTACCTCACCTTCTTCAGCTTAAGCGGAATTGGTGGCAGCACTTCAGTGCCCTCTGCTGCATGAGCAACACCAACTGGGGTGCAGATTGCTCTATGCTGCTGCAGCTCTGCAGAGCCCTTGTTCAATGCCGCCTTGACTATGGGAGTCTGGTTTATAGTTCGGCAGTGCCCTCAGCGTTGCATTTACTCGACCCAATGCATGACCGTGGTATTCGCCTAACGACGGGAGCTTTTAGAACAAGTCCGGTGACCAGTGTCCTCCTGCCTGGAGGCCCGAGTCCCTCCATTGAAGGTTAGGCATGCACAGTTGCTCACCAGTTACATTGCACATGTTCGTAGTTCTCCTGCACATCCGAATTAACGTCTCCTTTTCCCAACCACGGCGGTTCATCTCCCTCACCGGTGGCCCAGGTCAGGGCTTAAGATTGCGGTTCGCGTCCGGTCCCTTCTGTCTGAACTGGAGTCCATCCCATTATCACCTCTTCTTGAGGTCCATTCATGTACACCTCCATGGTGTACGCCTAGGACGCAGATTCTTCTGGACCTTTCGCATGGCCCTAAGGACTCTGTTAACCCTGCGGCTCCCCACTACCACTTCCTCTCAATTCTCGACATGTACCTGGGCCATGAAGTGGTTTACACTGATGGCTTGATGGCTGATGTTCATAGAGGACATATTGAACACCACACCTTGCCAGATGGCTGCAGTGTTTTCATTGCAGAGCTGGCAGCCATATCTCTTGCTCTTGAGCATGTCCGTTCATGCCCTGGTGAGTCTTTTCACCTGTGTACTGACTCCTTGAGCAGCCTACAAGTTATCGACCAGTGCTACCCTCGCCATCCTTTGGTAGCCTCCATTCAGGAGTCCATCTATATGCCCTGGAATGGTCCCTTCGTTCAGTGATGGTTGTGTGGACCCCAGGTTACGTTGGAATCCCAGACAACAAACTTGCTGACAGGCTGGCCAAACAGGCTAAGCAGAAAACGCTTCTGGAGATGGGCATCTCTGGAACTGACCTGTGTTCTTTCTTACGCTGCAGGGTTTTTTGGCTTTGGGAGATGGAATGGCTTAACAGTACGCAGAAGAAGCTGTGTGTCATTAAGGAGACTACGAATGTGTGCAAGTCTTCCATGCGGTCCTCTCACAGGGAATCAGTTATCCTCTGCTGGCTCCGAATTGGCCATACGTGGCTAACGCATGGTTACCTCCTATGTTGCGAGGACCCACCTCGGTGTCGCTGTGGCTCACAAATGATGGTCATCCACCTCTTGCTGGACTGCCCACTTTAAACCACTCTGCATTGTACTTTTAACTTTCCCACTGTCCCACCTTCGGTGTTGGATGGCAATGCCTCAACAGCAGCTTTAGTTTTATGTTTTATTCATGAGGGTGGGTTTTACCATTTGATCTAAGCTTTGGCGCGTGTCCTTTGTCCCTCTGTGTCCTCCATCCTAGTGCCTTTAGGGTGGAGGTTTTAATGTGTTGGAGAGTGGCTGACTTCTCCTTTTTATTCTCATGGTCAGCCAGCCATAGTAATCTGCTCTCTTGTTGTAATCTCTTGTCCATTTTTCTTGCCTCTCTCTCTGTGGTTTTCTTGTCCGATTTTTGTCCATTTTAGTGTTTGTTGCCCTTCTGTCATTCTTGTGGTTTTCTCCTTTCTTCCAGCTGTGTTTTGTATTATGTCTCGATTATTTTACTCCCACCCTTGTGGAATTATTTTGATCAGAAAGAGGGTCCGATGACCTGGCAGTTTGGCCCATCCCCTTTTTAAACCAGCCAACCAAACGTACTGCAGCAGAACTGTGTCAGCAGAAAACTCTGAACATGTACTCTCTTCTGACAATGCACCACTCTTGTTACACGAATTTCTTAGTATGGGATGATGTGTATCTTACTGTCGAAGTCCCTACATACTTGTTAATTGCATAAGCATCCAGGTAAGGTCCCAGAGTGTCTTTCATTATTGGTGACAATGTGAATATGATGATAGGAACAGAAAGTTGGTTTAAACCAGGGGTTCCCAACAAAATTTTCTCGAGGACCCCCTCATCGAGAATGATTGGTACCTTGTCATACCACAGTATCAAGTACCTAAAAAAAGCCAAATTAAGAGTCTTTTTAAACGTTTTCTATTTTTGGTACTCAGAAAAAAACAGACATATTCATTATTGAAAAAAATATTGAACTTAAGAGGTAGCACGCGCAGTCTAAGGGCATACAGCAGAACTATTTCCCTTTATCTAATTCTAGTTTTGCGCTAGGTGTGCTAGTGTCAGTTGGCTCTAGGAAGACACTAGACGCAGAAGTTAGCGTTCACTAAAGCTCCGTTCATGCGGGAAGTGGCCAAAACAAAAAATCTGTTATCATACGAAATGTATTTAATATACTTCTTATTCTAATAGCATCTTGTGGACCCCTCTGGCATAGCTCGCGGACCCCTGGGGGTCCGAGGACCACCTGTTGGGAACCACTGGTTTAAACCATTTAAATGAAACTTTATATATTTTTTCTTCATTATTTTGCAAACCACAGCATCTAGCAAAAATGTTTCACATACAAAACTAAACTGTGTTAAATTTCCTACAGAAAAAGTCCTTTTCATTTTTTTTTTTTTTTTTTTTTTTTTCATGGAGCAATAGTTCCCCAAAAATCACACGAGTATTAAAAACAGTGTTTTAATGGTATAAAATTAATGTATATTGTTAAATGACCTGGGTTAAGACCAAATATTAAATGTTTGTACCACAGATAAGTGCCTTAGAATGTTACTGAGAGATAAATTGTGTTCTGAGTGTGTAACTGTGTGGAAAGGTGGGTTGTGGTGGTGGTGGTGGTGGTGGTGGTGGTGGTGGTTAGAAGCACGAGGGAAGGTAGGTCCACTGGATTGTGGTCATTGCACTTCTTCATAGGTCTACAAAATGAAGAGCGAACAGGCAGTTCACCATTCTCTCTACTGCACTGTCACAAAAAGCAACTATAGGATGTTTCACAAAGTTAAACTGTCCTTTCCAAAGCTTGTCTTGTGAATCCACTGGGTATCCAGAGGGCAGATACACTCAGGAGATTTTTATTTTCCACAAAGTGAGTTAGCACTACTTGGAAGAAAGATGTGAATTACTAATAATAGTAGCGCAAGAAACGCATATGAACAGAATCTACGTAAATCTGTGCGTACTGTTCTGCAATGCTAGAGGGAAATTGTTTCTTTGTCATTCTGTAAAGCAGCTGTAGCGTTATTCTGGGAGAGGTGACTTTCCCCACCATGAGTGCTGCTTGCTTTTCAGTTTGCAGGTATGCTATGCCTCCACAACATTTCCTGTCCAGTTCTCTCATATGAGTAGACAAATTGTTAAATGAGCTATTATGTAAAAAAGGTCAACAGCTGGAGCTGTCTGCTGTCTCCCACACTGTGTCACCATGTGTAACACACTGACAATATGTTTTTGAGTGTGTCGATTTCATTGTCTCTGCTATCAATGGCTGGAATACTTTTTGTAGCTTGAAAGTAGCAAATGCATCACCCCAGCCTCAGCTCACCCAACATCTGAAGAGGCTCAGAGGCTTTAATTGGCTCCTTCTGTAATGTTAGGTCACCTGTATACCGCCCATCCCTTAATGCAGCAGGTCCAGGAAAACTGTCACTTGCTGACTTTTAGTGGAGCCAGTGTGATGTTTCTGTGGGTTCCTGGTTATGTCGGTCTGCCAGGAAACGAGGCTTCTGATGCTG
Source organism: Schistocerca americana (assembly GCF_021461395.2). Lineage (NCBI taxonomy): Eukaryota > Metazoa > Arthropoda > Insecta > Orthoptera > Acrididae > Schistocerca > Schistocerca americana. The sequence continues at coordinate 316,985,184 of NC_060121.1, read as the reverse complement.
CTGCCAAGACTGTAGTCCTCGTAACTCAGCCCGCGAGTTCCTGTATTCCCGCAGATAATCTCTGTGTTGCCATCTGTCAGGAGGTGGTGTCCCTTTGGAATCGCCAATGGTCCTCCCTTCACGGGAATAAGCTCCGGCGTATTAAGCCTCTCCCGGTGGCTTGGGGGATCTCCTCTCGACCCTCCAACCGGGAGGTCTTTTTAAGCAAGCTGTGTATTGGGCACTGCCTTTTTAACTATCCTCATTTGTTAAGTGATGCTAACCCACCTCTTTGTACACATTGTGCCCAAATTTTAACTGTCCCCCACATCCTAATGGAATGCCCATTTTTTTTAACTGTTGGCATTCCCGCTTGGATTCGCCATCTGAGTTATCGGCCGTTTTAGCAAATCAGTATGGCGAAGCCCACTTAATTTTTAGTTTTGGACCTCCGTTTCTGTGTGGTGTCTTTTTTTTTAGTCCCTTCTCCATGTGCCTGTTTTTAGCTCCCTTCTATTATGTCAGTTGGGACTGACATGTTGTCGCTTTTTAACTCCTGTCTGTCTTCGTGTTCTGTAGTTTTGACTTGGGCTCGTATGACCTCAGTTGTTTTTGCGGCCTAAAGCAAAACAAAACCAAACGATACCAAACCAAACCAATCACCTAGGTGTTAAGAAACTTCAGATATTTCAACACAAGTCAAGCAATGCATTACAGCAGATTAGTGTTCTAGATTTACCCGTGATAAGTTCTATTCCATCAGACGTAATATTGACACCTACCTTCCGTAATATACTGTGGATGTGTGATTAGTGGCTCCACTCACTACAGCTCACTCTGCAAGTGTCAGCAGTTGCAGAAGGGAACAGATTTCTGCAGCCTTATCAGCAATGCAGTTAATGAGAGAAGCACAGTAACTTTCCAGTCATTCATTATTTCACGCAAAGTGACTACACCATGGTTCCATGGCCTTACAATATGCTGTTAATGACAGATGGCAGCAAAATGCCAAACTGACCAATCCAGTCCACTTTCCTGCCAACACTGCATATGTCATTGACAACATCACACCTACAGACCAAACACTTTTCAGCTGTTGTTTATAGGAACATATTTTACTTATAACTTTACTCAACAACTGCAAATAAATACTCACTTATTAAACTGAAAATAACTCCACTATTATAAACATGATTTCAAAGAAGTTATTTTGTCTACATATGGGAGAGAACTGGACAGGGAATGCTGGGGAGATAGTATGTCTGTAAACAGAAAAGTGAGCAGCATTTGTGGTGGGGAAAGTCACCTTTCTCAGAAGAACGCTACAGCTGTGGGATAGAGAGGCTAAGAATCAATTTACCTTATAGCAGTGTACAAAAGTGTGCAGAGATTTACATAAAATCTAGTCACATATTTTTCTTCTGGTTGTATTGTTAGGAACTGATCTCCGTTCAATGTTGTGTTAACATACTTTATGGAAAATAAACATCTCCCCACCAGGAGTGTTTGTGCACTACATCGCCAGTGATTCATAAGGCTAGCTGCGGAAGGATCAGTATAACTTTGTGAGATACCATTTAGTTGCTTTTTGTGATATAGTGCAGTAGAGAGATTGGGAAATAGCCTGCTCTCTCCTAAGTTTGCAGGCATATGGAGGAGGAAAGTGCATGGCCACAGTCTGGCAAACTATTTTCACTCACTTCTAACCTCGATTTCCACCTTTCTATCCTATTACACTCCAAAAGCTTAATTTATCTTTTAATATGGTCCTACTGTGCTTAGATGTGATACATAAATTTTGTACTATTAAAACATTGTTTCTAAAAACATGCTATTTTTCCACCCCATGTGACGTGAAAACCATCAGTGCTAGAGAAAAAAATGAATGGTACTTTTCTTGTATAAAATTTAGTGCAGTTTAATTTCATGCTAGGAAACCTTTCCACTAGATGCTGCAGTTATTGAGATAGTCAAGAAAAGGCTAAGAGTAACCTTTAGATGCACCTCCCCCTCCACCCCTACATTCACACCCCATCAATCGGGATTTTTAGTATGTTGTTCATGACACTCCTCCCTATCACTGTACAAAAAATTTTTAACTGCACCAATTTTTTCCACCAGGTCAGCATTTTTTGGTTGTCGTTGAGTCTGCTATTGGCCATTTTACATCAAGTATTGACTTGGTGAAACACTTCAGAGAGAGCGGGTAAATTCTCTGATTGCTGGGAGACACTTGCGTTTAAAACAAGAACCACTGACAAAGAATCTTGTGATGCGATCTTAAGCTTATTTTCTAGAAAACTCTTTAGAGCGGTAGAGCGGTAGAGGGGTTGCGAGATGGCTCAGTTCTGGAGCTGGAAGGGGGGGGGGTTTCTTGATTCACTGAATGTAGATTATTATTGTTGTTGAAGAACGAGATTTTCACTCTGCAGCGGAGTGTGCACTGATATGAAACTTCCTGGCAGATTAAAACTGTGTGCCCGACCGAGACTCGAACTCGGGACCTTTGCCTTTCGCGGGCAAGTGCTCTACCAACTGAGCTACCGAAGCACGACTCGCGCCCGGTACTCACAGCACAGGTGCTGGCAGAAGTAAAGCTGTGAGTACCGGGCGTGAGTCGTGCTTCGGTAGCTCAGTTGGTAGAGCACTTGCCCATGAAAGGCAAAGGTCCAGAGTTCGAGTCTCGGTCGGGCACACAGTTTTAATCTGCCAGGAAGTTTCGTTGTTGTTGTTGTTGTTGTTGTTGTTGTTGTTGTTTCCAGAATGAATTTTCGCACTGTTTTGAAATGTGAAACTTTAGTGGTTGGGGAGAGGTAATGTGGATTGTCCAGATCTGTAATAATTATTGTTTTACCTTGTCTCCCCAATAATGTACAACAATGCAAGTGTGGATGCGATGGGTATTCTCTCTTCATGTTGACTTCATCTCTGATAAGCTCCATTTAAAAATGCAAGTCCTCGTTGCATCGGGAGAAGGAAATTAGGATGTAGCTCGGTAGTAGAATAAAAACTTGCAACTTCCACTTATTATAACTTTTACTTTACACAGTACTGAAGTAATGCAGTTAGATGCACCTTTCATGCACCAGCTCAAAAGACTGACAGACACAGAGATCTGTGGAAAAGAAAAAAAAATGAGGTACATAAGAAAAATGATAGTTTTGTTCTTCAATTTCCTGTCAGCGTAGATGTAATCATACCTCCCTACGATATCTTTGCTGGATGAGGATAGCACATCTACATGTGTAGGTCATTTGAAGAAGTTACACAGAACCTTTGCCTTTCATAGGAAAATGCTAACAGTCTGCTAGGTTGTGGCTAAGCCATTTCTCCTCAGTATTTTTTCCTAGTCCCACTAGATATGCAGGAAAACTTCTTTGAAATTTGGGAAAGCAGACAAGAGGTACTGTCAGAAGCAAGGCTGCAACAGTGTGGCACATGTGCTTGCATAGATAGCTCAGTCAGTAGAGCATTTTCCTGTGAAAGGCAAACATTCAAAGTCATGGTCTGGCACAGTTTTAATCTAACAGATGTTTTGTTATTACTGTTATAGTTCACCTCTTGTACAAAGCCACTAACTCTCACAAATGAATTTTGCTTTTTGCGTATATTATATGTAAACTAATTTCCTGTTGGTGCAGCCTTCTAACCTCGGCCTGTTTGTTCTCAGTCATGAGCGAGGACAGCGAGTTGCAGACAAAATTGCCGAGAATTTCAGCTCAGCTTGTCTTGTTGTTGTAAGTATTTATGCATGCAACATTGCATTCCCATGAAGAAAGTTGTGTTTCAAAAGAGAAAATATAGTTCACCAGACTCATGAATCTGTCTGCATTTCTATTTTTTAATGAAATATTTCAAAATGAGTGATACCAACTGAAAGTATGATGTTATTGAGAATACGCACTTGTAACCCTTCAGCTACTAATGGAAGCTTATTTCAGACTTAATGAGAATTTTATAAATTTGAATCATGTTATTTGTATTTCATAGATCCCATGGAGAGGAGTCTCAGGGGCATGGAAAGTAGTCAAAAATTCACATGTAATTCAGCTTAAGTGCAATACTATTTAATAACTGAAATTGCCATGTTATTCATAAGGCATTTGATATGCTCTGGCATGTTGTTGAATAGATATGTAGCCATGTATAAGATTCCTTTGTTCTTTTGTTTACTTCTTGTGTCTTCATAGGGGTTTGTTTTTGGTGCTAGTGTTAGTCATGTGTTCAACATTTCGTAAAGTTACATGTATTTTGTGCTCAAACTATCACCCCAAAAGAATTTCTTGAGAAATTCACATATGAGGAACTATGTTTTATCGTACTGTAAAATTGGTATTAGCTCAGATCTATTATGGGCAGACACTTTTGAAGATGGTCAGGAAAGGGATGTGATAGAAAGTGAATTTGGTAGCCATATATCATTCCAAAATAAAATTTATGGTAATTAAATACAGATATGCTGGTGAGCTTTTGACTTTCACCTGCTTTATTTTTTCATTGATTGTCCTCGGTGTCGACTTACTGTATTGCTACAATGGCTGTAAAATGAGTGTGTGGAAGTCGAACACTGACTACTTCAAATGATGTAGCTGACAGGTGCACATTTGCATTCCACAGTTCTATACTTTCACTGTTCACAACACCCCCCCCCCCCCCACCCCACCCCCAATAATACACAGTTATAGGGCCAGTGCACTACTGTGTAACTTTTGATAAGTCTCATTAATAGGTTGCAAGCAGAAGTCAATATACTGCTACGATAATTTACTGTTGAACATCTACGAGCAGTAAAAACCTAACCACACAGTTCTTGCCACATAAGTTGAACAGACACTGTTATTGTTTTAGCACATGGCCTATTACACGTATTTCACAGTTAAGTGGGTGCATTGTTGCTGCTATAACCAACACTGGTTCCTCGTCTGAAACTTGGCCGTGGACTGACTGTCTCGGGACCAAAAATTGGGCCCGTATATATATATCATCAGAATAATAGGCACTGAAACTACACATTGTTCAATGTTTAATTTACAGATATTACAGTTAAAACATACCTCATTCAATGAACTGAATCTATCAAAAAATTCGTTCTTTTTAACAGTTTCCTCTAATACTAGGATTTAGCCGAATTATTTGTTTAAATGATTAAATTAACATATATAATTATAAAAACAAAACTTCTGACAAAATTGGTCATTACTTTCGAATTAATTAAGGGCTTGCTTTGCTAATGTGTTTCCGAATAGAGCCAAATAAATACTTAAAGAATGCTATTAGTTGTTCCTCCAAATGTTTATAATTATTATAGAATTTATATTTGTTTATAAGTCAACAATAGAATTGAATTTATGAAACAATTACTGATTTCACTCTATAACAAAAGATACTAACTAGGAATAGTCAAAACAAGATATAAAACTAAGCACAAAATTAGATCAGGTGCTCTATGCTTTAAAACTGAGGGTCAACCTGTCTCTTTTATGAAAATGCAGATTATAGTCATGTATGTTAATAGTAATTAGTCAAGAACAAAAAAATGAATTTTAAGGAGGCAGATGGCAAAACAAGAGGGGAAGTGAAATTATCCCAGCATGCTTCATCACAAGCTGAGTGACAGATTGCAATTTGAACAGGACCCAAATAATGAATTCCCTTTTTTGAAGATGCAGTTGAATAGTTTTAATCTTGGTGTGTTCAGTAAATGGAAAAAAATTGTTGGTGTCCTTAAACTTGTTGGCATTATCATTTTGAATAATTTCTTGAATATATGCTTATCTCTCACGATCATCACTTCTTGGAAGTACATTTGCAGCTGAACTTCCAATGACTGGAGAAAACTTCTTTCATGATCTGAGAAAACAAAACACCAATGTAAATGTATAGCATTCTTTGTTATAAGCTATTGTAACTTACCTTACGTATAATGAATAAATGAGATTATTCAGCTTCACAATGTGATAGAATTGTCTACAAGGACTCTGCAAGTGGTTGTACAGTGCATGGCAGAGGGTACATCATACCAATAATATATATTTTCTAAGCTGTTCCTTTTGTGTATTTAGTGGAAAGGAAAACTTACTGTTTATTTACCTCTATAGTTGCCTTGCGCTCACTTACCTTATTCTCATCATCCTTACCCAATATTGGTGGCAGCATAATAAGCACTCTCTCGTCCTTGAACATATGTTCCCTAAATTTCTCAAACAGGAAGTTGTGAGATCTAAGTTTCCTGAAATTTTGTGTTTCACTTTCATATCAGCTGTATTGACTTGTTAGGATCCTAACAGTGCACAGTATCTATGTGTTCCAAAAAGCCAAGTGCAAAAATGTGATTTTTCAGGGAATTGTATCTCAGGTAGTATCAATCAGAGATAAGGGGTCAAGAGGTTCGGATAGCCCTTGGCCTAGTGATCATTTGTATACCTATTGGAAGAACGGGCATACTGTAGCTGTCCTACTGTACAGGGTCAAAATTTAAATGTTCACACTTCCTTGAGTGCAGTCAAATTGAGCTAATCGGTTGGGTCTTTTCCATTGGGTGTGGTCTAAGGTGGGGTTTAGGTGGCATATAAAAAGCACAATCGGTTAATGAGCTGTTTTCAAGAACACCAGTTTTTACCCTTTTTTGCACTGTGGGCAGCAATAATGCAAATAACTAACCATAGCAAATGGCTCAAAATTTAATTGTTTATTCCTTAGATGTTTATCTAGAAGCACCATTTTCCTATTTTCGAAAATCTTTCTCTGTTATCAAGATACACCCAAAAAACCATGATTTTTTGGTACCAGAAATGCCAGTTGTGCAGGTGGTTACTTCTGTAATTTCTATTCTGGCAAATCATTGAAATCTCTGCCACATTTTGTTAAGGAGATGTTATCAGGTAATCCTGATACTTTTTTCAGTATCGTTATCCGTCACTGTGATCCAGAGGTTCAAAGTTACCGTTCTTAGCCATGTAATACCCAGCCTGAGGCATAAACGTAGTTTTAACCACCATAGCAAAATTTTGTCATATGAATTTCTTTGTACTTGCAAATCAACAACAGATCTTTTAAAGACCTAATATAATAAAATTTTTATTGAGATATTGGAGTCCCATCATTACCCCATTTTTTGTCTACCGTAGGAGTAGGTTAAAAATCATTTTTTTATATAAAGTTGTTTAAAGTGAACTTGGGTTGTTTGGGAGGCAATTTTGTTTTAACATTATATTTTTGTTTATACGTGTTGAAGTTTATAAGTAAAGTGTCAAAATATTACTGACCTATAGAATTAGTTTATATAACCAGCACACCTTGCTGTAGCGGGAAAAAGAAGAGAACCGACCGAAGAATGGTCCTATTGGAGTGCTAAAAAGATAACTAAATCCTCTGACAGAAAAGTGGGGAACCAGCTGCCTCAGTCCATTCACCTTCCTCACCAGATATTTTGCCATGCAAGCATATTCATCTTTTTTTGGCTGCAAGATAATAGCAGAGAGACAGTGACAGTGGAAGAGGGGGAGAGGAGACAGTGATGGCAAGAGAGGGAAATGGTAGTGAAAGAGAGAGGGATGAATGAAGACAATAGCATTGGGGGCCAAAGACAGACATAGTGATGGCCAGTGAGAGACAGAAAAGATAAAGATGGATGGACATAGTAACACAGGAAGCAAGAGAGGGGAAGTGAAAATAAAAAAGGGATGAGCCAGGAGAGCGTACATAGGCTTAGGGGATCTGGACCATCCCAAACTGGCAAACTTTAAAACAGAGGTATAGGGGATGGTTTTTGGACCAAAATTTTAAATATGCGGGTGTAGGGGAAAAACTAAGTTGGATTCCCCTAAATTTTTGAGCTGGTGAAGTATGGTGGAGCCATTGTCAGTGGGAAAAAAGGCAAAAGGGGTCAATGTAAAAAAGCGAGGAGACATCAGTGGGAGAGAAAGAGTGGGACAGAGACAGTGGCACTGGAACAGAGGCATTGAAAGCAGCAGAGACGAGAACAGTGGTAAGAAAGAGGGAGAGAGTAAGGTATGAAGACAGTGACAGTGGAATAGAGAGACAAAGGAGAGAAAAAGGAGACAGTGGGAGAGAGTGGTATATATGAAGGCCTTATTTCAATAGTGGTACAAGTCCATTACCTACACTTTTCTGTCTGTAATGCTTCAGAAATTAATGAGGCAAACAAACAGAAAGAAAGGTTCATCTCTAGCAAGAAGCCATATGCTTGAATATCTCTGGTGTCTCAACCGCAGATTTTTCAGTGCTCATTTAACTTTAGGACTCTGTATCTCAATATGAACAAAAATGGACTTGTACCACTATTGAAATAAGCCCTTGATGATATGGATAGTGGCAGTGAGAGGGAGATTGTGAGTATGAAGGCTTAACTACCAAGAAAGACAAGACAAAAGGATTTAGAACGTTCTGTGTTAAAAAAATCATAAATATGTTTGCATGCTAAAATTCCTGGCTAGGAAGGCAGAATGAGGATTTAGGCAGCTGGTTCTGCACTTCTCTACCTAGATCTTTTAAAGAGGGTAAATATTCACCTCTTTGTGCTCTGACAGGAGTATTTTCCGCTGATGGATTAACACTCTAAGATTGGTCACAGTATCATCTTGTATCAGACTTTTTACATAAACATTGTATTTTGCTAGAACCCTCCAACAAATGTCTTCGCTTTGCCCTCTAGGATACTGCTTGCATGTGGTCGTCACATTTCAAATTGCTTCTTAGTATTATCCCTAAATACCTACGACTTGACATACCCGTGGTGTTCACCATTAATCTTCCAATTGGATGCTTATTGACTTTTCCTCTTTGTTATAGGGATTATCTTACATTTATACACAATGTAGATTCATCACACCAGGTGGAATTTATGTTAAGATCTTTCTGCATATCCTTATCATCCAAGATAATACTCTCCTGTACAATGTTTGTCGAGAACATTATGATCATATCTTGGTTAGTAGTTGGTGATTTTGGTAGTGTTGAAGGCTTTCGGAAACCTAGGAAGACTGAGTGTGTCTGTCAACTTCCATCTATTCAAAAGATGTCATGTATGAATGAAGCAAGCTATGTTTCACACTAGTAGTTTTTCTTGAAGCCATGCTAATTCTTAAAGAGCAACTTGTTTTTCTCAGAGAACAACATAATTTGTGAGCATAAAATATGCTGTAGGATCCTGAAATGGACAGACATCAGCAATACTGGTGTGTAATTATATACATCTGATCTTCCACCCACTTGGAAACAGAAGTGACCTTTGCTCTTCCCCAGTTATTGCAGATTACTTACTGTGCCTATCCTCAAAAAAATATGAGCTAAGTGCATAAAGTATGAGGTGTAGTCATAAATTTGTAAATAGAACCTCAGAGAGAGAGAGAGAGAGAGAGAAAGTGGTGATTAAAACTTCTGCCATGTCTTATACATTGGTGTGCAAAACTTAAGGATGAAAGTAACTTTTGCCTGATGTGTCACTGCCAAGTAACATAGCTCGATGAAACTTGACCCTTAAATAAAAAGAACTGCTATTGTATAGTACAGAATGCAACTGAAAGAAATATGCAATGAGACAAACAGAACTGACACATTTATTCCACCTTCTTTCAGAGGTGGGGATTCCGCTGCTGTGAGTTGTGCGCCAACAACAGCTGATATCTTACGCACTCCACATTCGCTGCACCCCAAAGCACCCTAATTATGGTCTCCTTTATCCAGACATGGAGATCAACCTCCTGCGGCGGCGGCCACGATGTGGGCTTACTGTGGCTGCCTGCATTCAGTCGCTCTTTTCTGAGCTCCAGCACTTGCCTTTACCTGGTATTCCTGCCTGTCGTAAGAGGTGAATAAAAGGATTCTCAAATGTTTTGGCCCATATGTGATGGTCCCATCTTGGGTTTGACCACCATACTTCAAAATTATTCCGATGAGCGAGTCAATTGGGGAAGGGCGCCTTACTTGGTGCATTGTGTCCATCGTGCATTGAGACCTTTAGCCAGCTTATTCGTCGTTGAATTGTAGTCCTGCTCACTCTCCATCTTTTGGGCGAGGATACATTCCTGGGTGCGATTTCTGCCTGCACTCTGCAGTGTTGCTTTCTGCGCTGACGACTACCGTGGACCACTTGCCACCTAATATCCAGCACGGTAGCCAGTCTGTTGTGGTGGGGCCACCATGTACCCTGTTGGCTGTAGCCCCCTGACAACACAGGGATCGCTCTACTGATGCCTGCACTGTTAACTCCCCACATATTCCAAGGAGTAGATGCCTATCTCCCTGGGGCATCGGGACGCCCGGCAATGGCCATCCTGCCAGGTGGCCCTTGCTGTGGCTGGGTGGTGCCTGTGGGGAGGGCCCTTGGTCGGAGTAGGTGGCATCAGGGTGGATGACACACAATGAAGCGTGACACATCTTCTCTTGCTGGTGGCCAATCGCCAGCAGTCTCTAAGCATTCGAGGGCTCACTTTAATGCAAACATGTATGACTCCAAATCGTTCCCCTCCCTGGCCACACCATGGGAGGAACGAAAGGCTATGAATGACATTGAGACGTATTTGCCCTGGTATCTAGTCCGTATGAGAGCTGATAGGGAATCCTTTGTGTTCATTCCGGTTATTCGTAGAGCATTTACAGGACAAGATTGGGGAGGTGGAGGGCTTGTCAAAAATGCGGTCCGGGTCAGTCTTGATAAAAACGGCATCCTCTGCCCAGTCACAGGCATTACTTGCTTGTAAGAAGCTGGGGGATGTTTCTGTTACTATCACACCCCATAAAACCTTAAATGTGGTCCAGGGCATTATCTTCCACAGGGACCTTCTTTTACAGTCCAATGATGAGCTGCGCGCCAACTTAGAGCGAGGAGGTGTCCATTTCATCCAGTGCGTCCACTGGGCTGCGAGGGATAATCAGGTTGTCTCCGGTGCCTTCATCTTGGCCTTCTTGGGTGACACATTACCTGAGAAGGTGAAGGTGATGGTCTACTGCTGTGATGTCAAGCCATATATCCCTCCCTCGATGCGGTGCTTCAAGTGTTGAAAGTTCGGCCATATGTCTTCCCGCTGTGCTTCCAGCCTCATACGTTGCGATTGTGGTCGTCCATCCCATCCCGATACTCCATGTGCCCCGCCTCCCATCCGTGTCAACTGTTGAGAGCACCATCCCTCTTGCTCGCCAGACTGTAAGATTCTACAGAAGGAGCGGAAAATAATGGAATGCAAGGCCCTGGACCGACTGAACTACACTGAGGCTAAACGGAAATTTGAATGGTTTCATCCCGTGCGCATGACGTCATCTTATGCTGCAACAGTCACTCCTGTTACAGCTCCATCTGTGTTAAAACATTTCCAGAATTTTAAGTTTTCTATGCTGTTATCATGGCCTTCAGTGTTGATTTTTATACAAATTTATGTAAAAAGTGCTTCGTATTTCTGCTCAAAGTCAGCTTTGGAATAAAGCAGAAAATGCACACTATACGAAAGTTATTGATTGTGTTAAATAGCTTTAGCATGGTAAGCAAGATTTTCATTGTCGGTATGTTGGATCACAGCCATCCGCAGTGTTTGGAAGTGTGGAAAGTATGCTAAGTCACAGCCTTAATGATAGTCACAATCTGATAATAGTGACTCTAGTAGTAATCTTCCTTATGCTCATTGCATTGTACTATAGCATTTCTAATTTAATTTCAGTCATTTATACAAATAAACACCACTTTTGAAGACAGCTGTCTCTGTGATGTTCTCTTTCAAATTGTCATTACTTCCACATGAAATACACTAGTCCATATTAAGTGGGCGGTCTTAGATTGGTGTGATCTGACGTCAGACATAAACATTCCTCCTCAAGATGCTCTGTAACATGACAATTTCCATCCTCTTTCTCACCCAGGACACCCCTGAGCTAAGTGACATCCTTGTTGGCAACAAGCTGTAGATTTCATGCCTATTGTTTTCTGTTTACAAAGGCTGCCAACTTTAGTGTTGTAGCCAATATTGTGCTACAAGTTTTATTTACCATAATTTTATGATGATTATCAATAATATGTCACATTAGAACATGAAAATCTTTTTAATATGGTTTCAAGAAAGATGTTTGCTTTACTGTTCTGTTTACACCATTGAACACAATCAGAATGAAAAGGGCCCACACTTGTCTTTGTATGTGTCAGCACTTGTCCATTGTCTTTGCGATTGATGCTGTGTATACTGTGGAGAGAGGTAGTTAGAGCTAATTGCTCTTAGATAGAAACAGAAACAATTATTTCATGTTTTTTATAATTTTATATTATTACATTTTTATTATTACACTGAAGAGCCACAGAAGTGCTGCAACATGAGGTGGCATGGCCTCGACTAATATCTGAAGTAGTGCTGGAGGGAATTGACACCATGAATCCTGCAGGGCTGTCCATAAATCCTTAAGCGTATGTATGATTGGGTGGGGATCTCTTCTGAACAGCATGTTGCAAGGCATCCCAGATATGCTCATTAATGTTCATGTCTGGGGAGTTTGGTGGGCTGTGGAAGTTTTTAAATTCAAGAGTGTTCCTAGAGCCACTCTAGCAACTGTGGACGTGTGGGGTGTCACATTGTCCTGCTGGAATTCTCCAAGTCCGTCGGAATGCACAATGGACACGAATGGATGCAGGTCATCAAACAGGATGCTTACGTATGTGTCATGTGTCAGTCGTATCTAGATGTATCAGGGATTCCATATCAGTGCAGCTGCACACACTCCACACCATTACCGAACCTCCACCACCTACAGGATCCATGGGTTCATGAGGTTGTCTCCATACTCGTACATGTCCATCCACTCGATTCAATTTGTAATGACATTCATCAACAGTCCAATGTCAGTCCTGACGAGGCCTGGGCAACCCATACAGCTTGTGTCGTGCAGTCATCAAGTGTACATGAGTAGGCCTTTGGCTATGGAAACCCATATCGGTGGTGTTTCGTTGAATGGTGTGCACGCTGACACTTGTCAACGGCCCAGCATTAAAATCTGCTGCAATTTGCGGAAGGGTTGAACTTCTGTCATTTTGAATGATTCTCTTCAGTTGTTATTGATCCCGTTCTTGCAGGATCTTTTACCAACCACAGTGATGTTGAAGATTTGATGTTTTACCGGATTCCTGGTATTCATGGTACACTCGTGAAATGGTTGTATGGGAAAATCCCCACTTCATCGCGATCTCAGAGATGCTGTGTCCCATCACTCGTGAGCCTAATATAACACCACATGCAGACTCACTTAAATCTTGATAACCTGCCATTGTAGCAGCAGCAACAGATCTGACAACTATACCAGACACTTGTTGTCTTGTATAGGTATTGCCAACTGTAGCGCCGTGTTCTGCCTGTTTACGTATCTCTGTATTTGAATATGCATGCCTGTACCAGTTTCTGTGGTGCTTCAGTGTATAATTTCAACTATAATTTAAATGAAGTTTTAATTTCATATTTTGAACAATGTAAAGCGGATGATAGTAAAAGTGATTTGTTCATTTTCGCTTGTTGTGTTTCCTATGCTTTCCTGCATTTTAAAAAAGGGGCTTTTTACTGTAATTGTGTTTCAATACCAGGTGTGCTAATACGAGTCTCTGTCATTTGTGTTTCACTGTGTAGTGTAACGACGTAAGTTTTTTATAACCGATTTTCGTTTGATACATGACCATGTGCAGACTTCGTCACCTACGTCAGTTACAACCCACTTCAAAATGATTTATATTCTTTTTTAAATTGTCACAGAATGGTTCTTGAACGAAACTGTAAAACATCAGTTGAGTTGTATGCAAAGAATTAAATCACTTGGGCCAATTGGTTTTTTCGTAAACTTCTTCGATTTAAATTTCGTTTGTTTCTCCTCAGAAATTATATTGACATACGTTATCTTGATTTAATCGATATCAGAATCACACATTGAATAAACCTTTGAGATTCAAAGTTTCGATGAACGCTGTCAGAATTCAATAATCTTGTCAAATATATTATTAATCCGTTCACATAATTCTTCATAAATAAATCCTCAGAACACGTGTTTCAACTTTAGTAGCATCCACTATTTTATTAGCTTCCTACACATACAGATGTGAACTTGACCGTTGACAAACTAGGACTGACTTTTCAATAAGATTAAGCTCTCTGTGACGTCATTGTTGTACAAAAAGAGTACAAAAAAAATTCAGTTTTAATTTTTAGAAGCGCGACGCAACAACTCGGTTCCAGGATCTTCCGTTGCTCTTTGGCTGTCGACCCGCGATGTATAGTGGCCAGCAATTTCCTCTCTGGTCACGGCAGCGAAGATGCTGTCTCCGTTCGTTGCGCTGCCCTCTCCGTACATGAAACATAAAAATATACAAAACATTTAGATAATTTACAGCTATTACAAATATTAAGAAAAATACATAAACAAACTAAATTAACTTATATTCACCTGCAAACTGGGCTGACACTGGTGGATGGGTGACGCTTAATTTCGTCCCACTACAACTGCTGTTGTCACACACTACTACATTAGTATCCTCCTAGTTAAATACCTGTATAAATGTGAAATTTAATATTTTCAAAGGAAAATGCAGTGAAGAAAACTAACAAAGAGTTGCTGATCATACTTACTTTGAGGAGGTGAAATTTGTAGCACTGCTGATAGACACAAAAAGGTGACATGTGCTCACTTCCAGTGGTGTGTGTGTGTGTGTGTGTGTGTGTGTGTGTGTGTGTGTGTGTGTGTGTGTGTGTGTGTGTGAGAGAGAGAGAGAGAGAGAGAGAGAGAGAGAGAGAGAGAGAGAGAGAGAGAAAGTAAAATTGAAACACTTCCTAGCTTCCGTAACTAATAGTCACTTCATCAGGGCTAAGAGAGAGACAGTTTGGAGAAGGTTAAAAGAAAAGTGCAGGTCACTCCAACTTCAAGATAAAAGGGGACCCATCTGTGGTGACGTGTTTAGGCAAGGACACTTAATGTTCTGAACTAATGCATTAGCTTTATTGATAGATGAGTGCTCTATCAACACTGGTTTGCAATGGATATTTGTCTTCCCTGCACCTTCCCACCCCCTCGCCCTACCCTACTTTGAAGGTAATGGGGCAAACAGTGTGGGACATTGATTAAATTAGTTAGCATTTTGTTCCCATGGTGTTGTGCAAAGGATCGATCATGTGCTTAAAGCATAGAAATTAGTATAAGGTTAACAGAAAAATAATCTGCAAGAAAATAATTTCCATGTTCAGAGTTGGGAGGGCAGGCATCACTAAATTCACAAAGTGGAGATATTAGTTTGTTGTTGGGTGGCTGGTATATTGTTTCATTCTTCTCACTTAGAATTGTTGCTTTTGTGGCACAGTTGCAAAACTTCTGAAAGTATACATACACCTTCAGTATGAACTTCTTAATATAGATTATTCAGGAAGAAATGTTAAAGCACCACCTGTTCAAAGAGAGATTATCTATAGTTGTCATTAATGTAGTTGGTTTTCCTTTTAAGGTACTTAGTTGTTGTATCCAAACACCTGAAAAAAATGTAACATTATCCACATTCTGATAAGGCATATTTCTACCATGTAGATGTCCAATGCTGTGCTGCACTTCCTGGGAACATTCCATACCTCACCCACTAAGTCTAAGTCATAAGTGTAACTGTTATCAAACTTCAATTACTTGCATCATCTTGTTTTGAGGCCCTTCTGTTTGTATCTAGAAACAGTGAGTAATAATTTCATACTGATTCTTTCTCAGATGCCATTTTTGTTATACTTTAGCCTTCCTTACCGTGATATGCCTAGTTGTACTTATCTTTCCTTTATTTTTCCAACCCTGCTCACAGTGTGGATCTTTTGGTGATATTTTCCAGATAAACAATCAGAAGCTGAGTGTGACGATGGACAATGTAGCACTGTGTGTATTACAGAATGCTGATGGAAAGTGGAAACCAAAGGATAGATCAAGGTAAATCATTAAATTACTTGAAAATAGTGTGAATACAATGTGATTATGGTAGTTTCACTACAAAGATTAAGTTTTAATCATATCTGTGTTGTTGCATTATCTGTGAGCAGTGTGTGCTTTGCAGACTCATGGTAGAGTTGGACATGTGTAGAGCAAGAAAGTTTAGTAAAATTTATCAACTGTTAACATAATTCTCTTCAAGTTATACTTCAGTATATGTCCTAACCATATATGCTTTGCTGGAAAAAATATTAGTACATGTGGAAAGACAACATTGGTTTTGATCTGATGACCACATATGCCACCTGAGGAATAGTGGATGTACTGATACTGGTTTCAGTGTCATGTGCTAAAGGTAGCATAATGGAACAGCTACCAGAGCACCATCTGTGTCTACCATATAATAGGGAATGCTCACAGCCTGAAGGCTCAGTGTGATGGAAACATGTGAAACAGGCAGGCAACCATGCCATGGAGATGCACATGTGCTTCGTACAACCAACTGAGTGAGTTTGAAACGGGTCAAATTATGGCTTTTAGAGTGGCAGATGGTTCTTCTGGAAAATTGTCACACAAGTTGGATGTGCTGTGTCAGTTGTGGTCACGTGAACATTCTCACACCCGTAGATGAAGTTCTGAACATCCATGCAGCACAGACACCCGCAATGATCATCATTTTGTAATAAAGGCAGCAATGACAGGTTGTACAGCTGCCACAGCACAGATAAGAAGGCTTTTTGAGACCAGATGCGTCAACACGAACCGTTGAGAGTTGGTTATCAGCCGTGGGCATGCAGATCTATAGTCTGTTTTCCATTCACAGCAGAGCATCAACATGCACGGCTCGAGTGATATTTATTGTCAGAGGATCACTTGGAACATGGAAAGCATGCCATGGTATTTAGTGATGAAAGCAGATTCTGCTTGCCCACAAGTGACGGTCATTTGCACATACGACATAGATCTGGTGAGCACTGTCTTTTAGAGTGCATTCATTCAATTCAACAAAGACGCACCCTCGCCCACCCCCACCCCTCAGGCCTTATGGACTGTGATGTGAGAAGATACAACTCTCATTCACCTTGGTGTTTTGGAAAGGGACACTAATCAGTGCTCGGTATGTGCAGAATGTTATAGATATGTTCTTTTGCTGTTCTTGCAACAGGAGGGTGAAGTGTCATTCCCTGCCCATGAAACTGTGTGCTCCACAACACGAGCAGCAACTTCCCTGCCAAGCACCCTCTCTGGGCTTGTCTCCAGGGGAGCACATGTGTGATATGATGGGATGAGAAGTGACTCGTGCAACTCTTCAACCAACAACTCTTACAGTACTATGTGAACAGGCCATGCAGGCATGGCATAACATTTCCGAAGACAGTATTTGCCATCTGTGTGATTAACTGTATGCCAGAGTCAGTGCCTGCATCGCTGCCTGCGGACGCTACACAATGTACTGATATGGGTGCCTCAGCATGGGTTGATGTCTGGTACCTCAGATCCGCTTGTGCTGTTGATCTGTAAATGTAATCTTTTCATGTACTCCATATGCACTGTTGCAACAATAAATCTTGAGTAAAATGGAAGCCTCTAAAAGTGTGTACTAACATTTTTTTCCAGTGGTATATTTCTTTCCTGTTAATTTAATGGAGTATTGTGGCTCATTGTCGACGAAAATTATAAGTCAGTTGATGACAGTGGCATTGTTGCACATAAGAAGTTGCTGTTTTTTCCCATATAAAATTTGCTTACTAATCGTCAGTGAGTAGAAACTATGGTTTAATTATGACTTAAATAATTAGTAGTTTTTTAATTATGTATGAGAATTAGTAAAGATATAATAATCTTTTATTGTTATTTCCGTGCCTGCATTTCATCTAACTGCTGAGCAAAATGTTAACAGAACTCACTAAGGACCATGTTTAGTACTGTTGAATGACTAAGTACAGAAATCTACAAAGTGGTATAAAAATATCATCTGCGTTACTGCATGGCACCTGTAAGCAGTATATCATATGTGAAATTTTTTAAATAAGTTCTTAAGTTCTATCTTAGGTCAAGTAATAACTATTATTCCAGCTAATTTTATGTCTTATGGCTTTAGTTGATAGCTTTGACTGTAGATTGAAACTAGTTACAATTTTGAATAAATGGAGTCTCAAACAAAAGTTTGACGCCTTGTGATTTCCAAAGACAAAGACGTAAATTACCAGGAACTCTTTAATAACTGGTTGGGAAATAAAAAAGAAATTACATCATCAGTGTTAAAATGCTATAATTGATTTGTTGCTCAATAATAGGATGGAGGAACAATAAACATGTATGCCTTTGTCCAGTATTGCTTCTTGTGTTATTTGCCCTGAAACCTACTTTTTTGGACAGGTAACTCTTTCCATGCAGTGTGATACAGTGTAACAGAAATTTGTTGTTACATGTAAATACTTGCTATGTTCATCAGTGCAGGAAAAATATGCATTAGCTTTATGTTTATTTGCTATATATAGTCCCGATTTCATGATGTGATTTATGTGCAAGCCTAGAGCAAAATTTCTATGTACTAGATTAAAATACGTAATACTGTAAGGTGCTGTTCAGAAAAGAAAAATGACTGTGTATTCAAATAATTTGAGATAAAAGTTTTTCACCATTAATTTTTTGCCTTAAGTAGCTGTGGTTCTTTTTTCAGTGTTAAGATTTGCGATATGTGTCTATTATGGGTGTGAAGTTAAGCCTACAGCCAGTGTGAAGAAAATATGAAACATACTGAGTTCTGTTGATAATTTTCTTTCGTGCAAATAAATTGTGGGTTAAGGACTGTATAGTGTTGCAGTTACCAGTGGTAAATTCAAAAGAGATTTATAATTTTGGAACAGGAGAAACAATCAGTTCAATGAAAATTGATCGTAGAACTGTCATTATGAGATGAGATTGCTGAATAATGTAATAGCATTATATCAGTAATGTTCAAAATTTCGGTTGATAGAAATGGATGCTAAGACTGAGCATCTACTAACAATAGGCTTTTCACACATAAATCTCCTCAAAATTGCAGTAATAATAAAGGAAAATTGGAAATTTGTTTCACAAGTAGTAAATGAAACTTACGCGAGCTCTGATGTTAGTACCAAATAATTACTAGGAACATAAGAGAAATAGTAATGGTTTCTGCTTTGGAAATTTGTCTGAATTTATTATTGTAGAAGAGAAGTAAACTATCAGGATACTATTTTTGTATGTGCTGTTGTTTCAAAGTGCTAGAGAGATATTGAAAAATCCCTATGTGACAATGGCCATTTTAAAGTGTTCATGTCACTCCTGTGCCACCATTCATCAAGCCGACCATTGCTTCAGAAGGCGCACTGGCAAACCTATACCAAGGATGCTGTCTTTGCAGCCTCCCCATTGGGAACCATCCATGATGTTCTCAAAGACGTCTCTGCTGCTGTCATGCATGCTGCCAAAACATTGGCCTCACTTTCCAGGGGCACTGTCGCATCAATGGTCAATCTTGTGGTGGTTGGAAGAAATTGTATCAACAACCTGAGCTTGTTAAGGTGCTCTTCAACAATATAAGCAACATTCCATAGTGGCCTACTTATTATGTTTAACCTTTAAGCGGTTTGCATGCAGGGGCTCTGCTTAATTAAGCAAAGGAAGGAACAATGCTGGGAATGCTACGCTTCCTCTTTGGGAATGCATAGGATCTTTCTTCTAGGTATGGACAAAGATGACCTTCTGGACCGTCAGTGGCCAACAACCTTCTCTAGTCTCTTACTTAATGGTAGAGTCTCTGCCGACTCGTATATCGTGAGGGGGTGGAGAGGGGGAGATATTTGAAAATTCATGTAATTCTTATAACTAAGGTAGCCAATGATTTTGTTTTCAGTTTTTCTGTGGAGGCGAATTCGCTGGACTCTGCAGCTGTTTTAGTGCAGCAACGAGCTTATGAAGAACTGGTGGACTTCGACAATCATCTAGATGATATCTCACTGGACTGGACAAATGCTCAATTAAATGATATAATAGATAATGCAGTTCAGGTGGTAGGTTAAGAGATTGTATATATGTATATATTTTTAAAAAAGTCCCTGAGGTGATAACCAGATTATATATCATCTCAGGCTCATACCTCTGCATTTGTTGATGAGGAACAGAAAATTTCTATTATTTATATAACTGCTGGACAGTTTTGTTGTTCTCAGACCAAGGACTGTGGATGAAGCACATCTTGAATATATCTGTGGCAATATTCTCCATGTGACAAGCACCTAAAATGTGATGACCTTCTTCACATCTGCAAGCATTCCAAGACTGGAAGTCGTGCTCCTTTTTAAAGTGTTTAGTGGTGTCAGTGATAGTAAATTTAATTTTCTGCTGACAGTAGGGCATTCTTGTTGTTTATCACTGACATTAAATTGCAAAAAGCACCATTTGCAAAAGATATGTGCATATTCAATGTTGAGTTTGCTGTTAGACCATATGACATGTTGTAATATTTTGTAGTTTTCATTAGCATGTGCAACAGTGAATAGCTCCACTTCTTGTACCTTTTATTGTAATTTACATACAGTTTGCCAGAGCCAACAATTGTGTGTCACTCAGATTTTGTGTGTGTTGTTATGATTTAATTATTGTGTATGGTTTGTTGGATTGTATAAATAACTTTAAATTGACAGGAAGGAATTTGAAATTAAACTTGTAAGTTGTTGAAATTTATACCATTCATAGATAATGTAAGAAAAAAATGCCTATTGTATTGATCCTTGTAACCTTGAGATTTCAAAGTTGTTAAATCTATTGTTACAGTTTTTTGTCCCCATGTGAATAGTAGATATTTTGACATGATGATTATATAAAAATGAGAAGATTTATCTACAGTTATTACATACAGATACAACTACTGTCACTTTCAGTACAATTAGTCTGATCTGCTCATGGAACTAATATTACCCTATTTTTGCCCCAAGCAGAACATTTGTTTCTAGAAACGATGACACAGGTTATCCAATCAGTTAACATATTGATTATGATATATTTCTGTGAGTGTAACATTTTATCAACTTACTAACAAGTAATTTCTTCTCAGAGATGAAAATTAACTGTCTGAACCTCATAAGCTTATTCATAAATTTTGAAGACTACACAGACAGCATACCTGATGTTTCTACACATGCAACAATAAACTCAAGAATTTGCTCTTGTTGGTTAACATACTCTTCCAGTTCTTCATAATAATAGGAGATGTGTACATTTTTTGTGGTTTTCTTTTCTTCTCCCATAGATAAATTATAAATTGTTATATGCTCATAAAAGTGCCACAGGAGCAATTGCCTTTGGACTGTATATATCCTCATAGGGAAACAATAAGATTATTTCTCATGATAGTTAAATGTCCCTGCCCCCCTGCCCCATACTCCAGATCATTCCTACACAGTACACCCTTCTGTCACTCATTCGTGCCTTTGAATGCCTTGTGCTTTGCAACACCTGTTCTCTTCTGCACTTACCACCCACCCCCACCCCCCATGTCATTGTTGTCTCTTTGGTGATTAATTTTGTGTGCATTTATTTCTGATTGTTAGCTCCAGCTAACATAATCAGCAGAGCAAGACTTAGCAGTGAAAGCTACAGTTTTTTTATAAGTCCTAATATCTATTCTCCCGTCACTCAGCAGTTTATATCCTATAATGAAGCTTATTTTGTTGACAGTTGTATAATCATCTTTTTGTAATGCTGTCCATTCTTTCTCACCTTGTTCTTCCCATTTCACTGTGTTTCATTCTGTTGATCAGTCTCTTTAAGTGGCATTTCCTCATATTTTCTCTCCAATTTTGCCACATCACTCTTCAACTTTTAATGTGTGTACCTTTGTTTCTGGTAACTATTTTACAATCACATATCTCCACTATCCAGTTGCTCATCTATGTATACACTACATCCTCTGCAAGTCTTCTTGCCCACATCTGCATGCTCATAGTTACTGTAGAAAAAGTGTAATTTATTTGTATTTGTAAGCTGGCAATAAGAACTTTTTTCTGCAGTGATTATCTTTAAAGTCATGTAAAACAGCAAGTTTGCAGTTTTTGTATGTGAATTACAGTAATGGTTTTTGTATCACATAAGACATTGAGTACAAATACAAGAAAACACTTTCATAAAAATAAAAACAAAATTTTCAAGAAGATGCAGTCGGCCTCTTTCAGTCTCTGTGTGTGTGTGTGTGTGTGTGTGTGTGTGTGTGTGTGTGTGTGTGTGTGTAGTAGAGAGAGAGAGAGAGAGAGACCGACCTTTTCTCATATATAAATTATGTTCCATACTAGAGACATGTATTCTTCATATTTCTTGCGCATCTTGTTCACTTTGCTGTCTGTTCCTGGTTAAATGCATTGGAACATGAGTATGTGACTGTAGGCATGGCTCCTAGCAATTGTGGCATCTTCAGTAAACTATCCATAGTGTCTGTGACGTAGCAAGATATGTGTCATCAGCATAATAATACAGTTCCTAATGTGTGTGGTTATTTTTATGTCTAGAGGTGTGGTAGTGCCATCATAGCCACT
Organism: Schistocerca americana; assembly: GCF_021461395.2. NCBI lineage: Eukaryota > Metazoa > Arthropoda > Insecta > Orthoptera > Acrididae > Schistocerca > Schistocerca americana. The sequence continues at coordinate 316,962,718 of NC_060121.1, read as the reverse complement.
GATTGAAACAGATCAAATACAGACGGAAATGAAGTTTGCTGCGATTCTAAAACATATTGAGAACGTGGTTCATGCAGGATCCCAAAAATGCTGAACATTCATTAAAAACAGATGTCTTTGGTCTTTGCCCAGGTTTCTGTCACACAAAGGACACGAGTTTCTAAGTGCATTAGGTTGATGGATTGGTTTCTAAGTGCATCAAGTTGCTAGGGGAGTCATTTATCATTGTACAGGAAAAACACTAAAGAAACTGATTAATTATTGTAACATTATTTACGTAACAAGCCAGAGCACCTGATAAGTACAAGTGTTATTGATGGCAATAATTTGTGATGAGACAAGAAGCTGTGACAGGTTTCTTACAAATAGTATTCTATGAAAGTTCTTCTTACAGGGACAGATTGTGAAACAATACAGTGAGATTTTCAATACCAGATTTTTAGGAATTGTTATTACAGCCCAGTTTTGATCATTGAACACATCTGCATGTATGCCAACCTCCATTACTTAGATTCACTATTGCTGAGTCGTAACTAGAAGATCCTGTTGTTGACAAGTGATGGGTTCTAGACCAAGGAAGTGGACAAGACTTAGCTTGTAGTCTACTTAAAACTTCAATAAGCCAAATATGACAATGAGCAATAACAAGAACATGCAATAAGCACTAAAGATTGTTATCAGCAGTGAAATATTATCTGTAATTACAGATAAAATTCACTGTATAGGCAGCTTAAGTGTGAGAATAAACTGCTTAAAATGAAGTTGTCAATAATTGCACAGTGCCATCATGAAACATAACCTAAATATTAAGTAGAGAAAGTTGTGTCCATCCTCTTATACGCACTGACTGCCAGGTGGTATACCAACTGTCCTCATTGCAAATAGAATGCCCTCTTCATGGTGAATGCAGTCATAAGATGTGTCAACCAGTGTGCTACAATTTCCTACAGCCACATCTACATGGATACTGTGAGAATTCCACTCTCAAACAGCACACTGAAAAATGCATGCCTATATCTTTCCATGCAAGCTCTAATTTCCGTTATTGTATTATGATGATCGTTTCTCTGTATGTAGGTCGGCATCAATAAAATGTTTTTGCATTCAGAGGAAAGATTTAGTGACAGAAATTTTATGTAAAGATTCTGCCGTAGCAAAAAACGCCTTTGTTTCAATGGTGTCAATGGCCAATCCTGTATCAGGTCTATTTCACGATGTACTCCCTTAGTCCTATGTGGTAAGGATTCCAGACTGTGCAATAGTACTCCAAAAGAGGACGGACAAGCATAGTTGCAATCTCTTCAGTAGATCTTTTACATTTTCTAAGTGTTCTTCCCATAAAATGTAGTCTTTGGTTTGCCTTTCCCACAACATTTTCTATTTGTTTTTTCAGTTTTAATTGTTCATAATTGTAATTCCGAGGTGTTTAGTTGAATTTACAGTCTTTAGGTTAGACTGATTTATCATGTAACCATTGTTTAACAGATCCTTCTAGCATCCATGTGGATGACCTCATACTTTTCGTTATCTAGGATCAATTGCCAATTTTCACACCATTCAGATATATTTAAATTATTTTGCAGTTTTCTTTGACTTTCAGATGAGTTTACTACATGATAAAACAACAGCATTGTCAGTAAACAACCTAAGACAGTTGCTCAAATTGTCTCCTAAATCATTTATATAGATACGGAACAGCAAAGGGCCTGTAACACTATCTTGGGGAATACCAGAAATCACTTCCGTTTACTCGATGACTTTCCTTCAATTACTACGAACTGTGACCCCTCTGACAGCAAATCACAAATCCAGTCACATAACTGAGATAGAGCAAGTTGCCAATCTCTGCACCATGGTGAAATCTTATCAAGATCTGACTGAATATTTATGCAGCTTCTCTCAGATAGTACTTCATTATATAACACATCACCAAAAATATTGACATGTGGAGAAAGAAGACCCTTCTGATTTATAGCTTCAATACTGCAATGGAATGTGAACAGTTCAAGAATGCTTTGGGAAGAAGTAAAGTATTGATATATCGACAGAAAAGTATTGACGTACTGACTTATAAAAATATTGGCTGCACATTGTAAATATTCTGCCGGTTTTAGAGATGTATATTTAGGTATTGATTTATTATTAGGAATTCTGTACATCAACAAGCTAGCAGCCTGCCTATCCCCCTTAAGGTAAAAACTGAAAGGAAAGTGTTACACGTTCATGCTTGACAATAATCCACTTTGGTAACAATGGTAACTCTATGTAAGTGGCACAATAAAAGCAGTATGATGGGTCAGTCATTTGGTTTTGTCACATACTGGATTTGTCTGGAATTCTTCATGTTGACTCCACTGTTTGTTGTGTTTCTGCCAATGCCACCACCTAGCAGTTGTAGTGTCAAAATTGCATGGTGAAGCTAAACGTTGCAGTTTGTTGGTAGCGCCAAGCACTGTTTACATCAACATTTCTCCTCGTATGTCTCCGTCCACCGCAAAGACCAATCTTGTAATTCAGATTTTTGTTCATCGTTTTCTGCAGCTGTTTTTGAAGAATGCCGATGTGAAGAAATAGCACACTATTTGCATTAAATTTTTTTTTTTTTTTTTTTTTTTTTTTTTTTTTTTTTTTTTTTTTTTTTTTTTTTTTTTTAACACAACTGGTGTGCTATTTCTTCACGTTTGAAACCTTGTTATTCTATTCACACTGCCATTGCCAGTGCAATCAGACTTCTACTTTTGTGCCACATATACTTGGTTCACACAGCAAAGAGTAAGACTTTTTGAAAGTAATGAGACTTCTTCACATAGTGAAATAAAATTTTCAAAAGAACACCTTCAAATATGTACTGGAAAGTTGTGAAAAAAAATTAATATAAAATAATAATGTCAGCACTCAATATTGCCATTTTTGATATCGATGTATCAAGGGAAGAAATATCACTGATGTATATCAATATTTTTTTTGAAAAAAAAAAAAAAATCAATATATTTAAAAACAACAATGATGATGAGACTTACCAAACAAAAGCGCTGGCAGGTCGATAGACACACAAATAAACACAAACATACACACAAAATTCAAGCTTTCGCAACAAACGGTTGCTTCATCAGGAAAGAGGGAAGGAGAGGGAAAGACGAAAGGATGTGGGTTTTAAGGGGGAGGGTAAGGAGTCATTCCAATCCCGGGAGTGGAAAGACTTACATTAGGGGGAAAAAAAAGGACAGGTATAACTCGCGCCCCCTCCCCCCCCCCCCCCCCCCCCCCCCCCCACGCACACGCACACGCACACGCGCACACACGCGCACACACACACACACACACACACACACACACACACACACACACACACACACACACACACACACACACGCGCACATACACACACACACGCGCACATACACACACACACACACACACACACACACACACACACACACACACACACACACACGCCGTGTGTGTGCGTGCGTGCGTGCGTGCGGGCGGGCGCGCGCGCGAGTGTATACCTGTCCTTTTTTCCCCCCTGAGGTAAGTCTTTCCTCTCCCGGGATTGGAATGACTCCTTACCCTCCCCCTTAAAACCCGCATCCTTTAGTCTTTCCCTCTCCTTCCCTCTTTTCTGATGAAGCAACCGTTTGTTGCGAAAGCTTGAATTTTGTGTGTGTGTGTTTGTGTTTATTTGTGTGTCTATCGACCTGCCAGCGCTTTTGTTTGATAAGTCTCATCATCTTTGTTTTTAGATATATTTTTCCCACGTGGAATGTTTCCCTCTATTATATTCAAAATCAATATATTGATATTTTATCAACAGACCTAGTCATTATAGTGATTCATAAGACTGTTGATGTGTCTGTCTCAAAGTGTTCATTTAATCTGCCAAGTGACTACGCCAATGGTGGACGAAGGAGTGACATTTATCTATCAGGGAAAGGCAGGTGACACTGCAAAAGTTTCATCATAATCCATCTTCTGACAATCTTGCTGCCTTCCGCTTTGCCTGGACAAAGCTAGGTGCATTACCAGAGAGAGTAAAGTGGAGTTGTGGCATGATTTATTGCAGTCTATTACCTGTTTCTTCCTGTCAACAAATGTATGGTACATCTACGTACATACTCCGCAATCCACCATACGGTGCGTGGCAGAGGGTACCTCGTACCACATCTAGCATCTTGTCTCCCTGTTCCACTCTCAAACAGAATGAGGAAAAAATGACTGCCTTTATGCCTCAGTACGAGCCGTAATCTCTCTTATCTTTGTGGTCTTTCTGTGAAATATAAGTTGGTGGCAGTAAAATTGTACTGCAGTCAGCCTCAAATGCTGGTTCTCTAAATTTCCTCAGTAGCGATTCACGAAAAGAACGCCTCCTTTCCTTCAGAGACTCCCACCCGAGTTCCTGAAGCATTTCTGTAACACTTGCGTGATGATCAAATCTACCAGTAGCAAATCTAGCAGCCCGGCTCTGAATTGCTTCTATGTCCTCCCTCAATCCGACCTGATAGGGATCCCAAATGCTCGAGCAGTACTCAAGAATAGGTCGTATTAGTGTTTTATAAGCGGTCTCCTTTACAGATGAACTACATCTTCCCAAAATTCTGCCAATGAACTGAAGACGACTGTCTGCCTTCCCCAAAACTGCCATTACATGCTTGTCCCACTTCATATTGCTCTGCAATGTTACGCCCAAATATTTAATCGACGTGACTGTGTCAAGCGCTACACTACTTATGGAGTATTCAAACATTACGGGATTCTTTTTTTCTATTCATCCGCATTAATTTACATTTATCTATATTTAGAGTTAGCTGCCATTCTTTACACCAGTCACAAATCCTGTCCAAGTCATCTTGTATCCTCCTACAGTCACTCAACGACGACACCTTCCCATACACCACAGCATCATTAGTAAACAGCTGCACATTGCTATCCACCCAATCCAAAAGATAATTTATGTAGATAGAAAACAGTGGACCTACCACACTTCCCTGGGGCACTCCAGATGATACTCTCACCTCCGATGAACACTCAGCATCGAGGACAACGTACTGGGTTCTATTACTTAAGAAGTCTTCGAGCCACTCACATACTTGGGAACCAATCCCATATGCTCATACCTTAGTTAGGAGTCTGCAGTGGGGCACTGAGTCAAACACTTTCCGGAAGTCAAGGAATATGGCATCCGTCTGATACCTTTCATCCATGGTTCTCAAGAAATCTGTGAAAAAAAGGGCAAGTTGCGTTTCGCGGGAGTGATGCTTTCTAAAGCCGTGCTGATGCATGGACAGCAACTTCTCTGTCTTAAGGAAATTCATTGTATTCGAACTGAGAATATGTTCGAGAATCCTGCAACAAACCGATGTTAAGGATATTTGTCTGTAATTTTGAGGATCTGTCTTTCTACCCTTCTTATATACAGGCGTCACCTGCGCTTTTTACCAGTCGCTCTGGACTTTACGTTGGGCAAGAGATTTGCGATAAATGCAAGCTAAGTAAGGAGCCAATGTAGTAGAGTACTCTCTGTAAAACCGAATTGGAATCCCATCAGGACCTGGCAATTTATTTATTTTCAACCCATTCAGGTGCTTCACAACCCCAGGGATGTCTATCACTATGTCCTCCGTACAGGAATCTGTACGAGACTCAAACGGCGGTATGTTTGTACGATCCTCCTGCGTGAAAGATTTCTCAAATGCTAAATTTAAAATTTCAGCTTTTGTTTTGCTGTCTTCCGTTGCCAGGCAAGACTGATCAGTGAGTGACTGGATGGAAGCCTTCAACCCGCTTAGCGATTTTACGTAAGACCAGAATTTCCTTGAGTTTTCAGCAAGATCTTTTGCTAAGGTATGACGGTGGTAGTGGTTGAATGCTTCACGCATCGCTCTTTTTACAGCAGCACGAATCTCTACTAACTTTGCCTGTCCTCATTCTCCCGATCTTTCTTGTACCGCGAGTACAACTACCTTTGCTTCCTGAGCATTCTCCGAATTGCGCTGTTAAACCACTGTGGGTCTTTTCTGTCCGTAACCCACTTTTACGGCACATACTTGTCCAATGCGTGATTTACAATGTGTTTAAAATTTACCCATAATTCTTCCACGTCCATCATACCGGAAGTAAATGAAGTCGAGTCATATACTAAGTGGGATGCTAACAACTGCTTATCTGCTCTTTCTCATGAGAATACTCTCGTAGCCTTCTTGACCAACTTTTTAACTTTCATAACCATAGTCGTAATGACAAAGATACGATCAGTGGGGAAGGTAATGCATGCACTTTCAGTGGTCATATGAGACAGTGGTGCTGTAATCGCAGTACCAGAAGCTATAGCTCAGATAATGACAAAACACTGAAAACAACGTATATCTAATGTGAATTATGATCAAGCATTACAAAACTGAGTGGAACGAACCAAGACGACACAACTGACCATTGGGTCCAGTAACACTGCCTATCCGACTGCCCCTTTTGTATAGGAGAGTTAAGAGCATGCACTGTCTGAGGCTCGCAGTACACAACAAGGGACAGACAAATTGCATCATGATACTTGAATAATGAGTCGAAGCCGTTCCTCCTTGTACTTTTTTCTTTTACAGTATCACATCTGAAGGAGAATGTTGTGGTTCTTGGAGGGAAGCACTCAAGATTCCTCTCCTGAAACATGGGAAGGACTGCATCGACCCAGGTACTTACCACATATGGCACTTGTCAGTTGTATAGGGAAGACATGTGGACAAATAATACACAGCCACTTAATATGGACTTCAGTAAACTGAAAACTTCTCAGCCGTTTTAGTGTGGCTTCCATGGACATCATTGTACATGCAACAGTCAATTATTCCAGGAGGCAGTGATACAAGAGCCAACTTTGCTTAAACACTTTATAGGAACATTAAAAAAAAAAAAAAAAAAAAAAAAAATACTGTCAAGGTGTGTGACACTACATGGAAATACATCATCCAACAACTGAATGAATGGGGGTTTCTGGAGTTGTCTTTCCATTATGGTCCAATTCTTCCTTTCAGGACAGTATTTTAGGTTCATAGTTGGCAAAGCACACTCAGACAAAATACCTGGGAGAATTGTGTCCCCCCCAGGGGAGCTAAATGGGAAATGGCAGCATGTCTCAAGAACTTGGCAATGCAGTTCTCATAAACCGTGTATAGTGAAACTCTCAGAGATGTAAACATGCTTATGACATCACAGTTCACCAGCAATCTTGAGTATTTGAAAATAGGCTTGGACTCTGCTGGAACAGGCCAGTGGGCTGAATAGTTACTGGAGGGTTTGGCAGTATCTTAACAGCAAATAGAATACATGCAATCTGATAGACTTGTAATAACAAATAACTAAGTATTGGCCCTGTCATGTGAGCTGTGTTTTTCATTTGACATTATTGTGAAAAGAATAGATTGCTACTTACCATTTAGTGGAGGTGCTGAGTTGCATATAGGCACAACAAAAAGACTGTTAAACAAGTAAGCTTTTGGCCAAAAAGGCATCCAACAGAATGAGACAAAAGCAACACACACACACAGTCGTTCATGAGACTGTGAGGTGAACCAGACCCAGAACAAATCCATATTTTTAATAACAACCTTGGGCACTTATGCTGGTCTTCCTGAGTGTGGGTTCCAGCCAGTTTCCGATGAGATAAATGCTGGTCTGACCCCCAAATTCCGTGTCAGAGAATGTTATACTCAAATAGTTAAATACAATCACACACAGAACAATGTCTACATAACAACTTCGTACCATTTCTATGCCATCTGCAGTGCTCCAAAGTAACCAGTGTGCTGGTTTAAAGGGGTGACTTAACACTTTGTCTGGTGAACTTCATTATTTCCTTACTTACCTACTTCAACTCTATCTTCACATACAGTAAGCATAAAATATACACTATGTGATCAAAAGTATCCGGACATCCCCAAAAACATATGTTTTTCATATTAGGTGTATTGTGCTGCCACCTACTGCAAGGTACTCCATATCAGTGACATCAGTAATCATTTGACATCGTGAGAGAGCAGAATGGGGCACTCTGCAGAACTCATGGACTTTGAATGTGGTCAGGTGATTGGGTGTCACTTGTGTCATATGTCTGTATACGAGATTTCCACACTCCTAAACATCCCTAGGTACACTGTTTCCAGTATAATAGAGAAGTGGGGTAAATGCCAAATGACGCCTCACTTGGTGTAAGGAGCATAAACATTGAACGATTGAACAGTGAAAAAACGTTGTGTGCAGTGACAAATCACGGTACACAATGTGGTGATCCGGTGGCAGGGTGTGGGTATGACGAATGTCCGGTGAATGTCATCTGTCAGCGTGTGTAGTGCCAACAGTAAAGTTCATAGGTGGTGGTGTCTCTGTGGTCAAATTCTAGTGGTAACATCAACTCAGTTTATCTGGAAACTTGCCAAAAGTGTTCTGTAAAATTTATGTTGATGGTTATGTGGGATGAACTGTGATACTATCACTCTTCAGAAAAGGCCCAAAAACTTGAAATTGTGACTGTCATTTGTAAAATAATAAGCACAAGAAACGATTTTATCGGCCTGGTGTGCTTCTAGGTATGCAGCCGAGTTGTTGTTTTTGATTTTTTGCTCAGTATTTCGACAACTGGCCCTTTTGTCTTCTCCAGGTGCTGTTACGTGCACTCACTCCCTGGAGTTGGACTCCAGCCAGATGTGAACTGTTGTTGGTACCACACCACTGTTTGTAGCTTAGTTAGACTTTCTTTTTTCCCAGAGCTCACATTGATATTCCCTGAAATGCACACTCTCCTTGCGTTTCTCATTTCTGGTGGATGTAATGGCCAACAAGATTGTAGAAAATTGAATGCCAGACTCGTAACAATGTTTAAATTGCAACCACCATCCCTGTTTATTCGATTGCTTGGCATCTTTATTTTGATGAACTATTATCTACCTTGCTATATTTCCGTAAGTAGGGACATGGGACCAACAGTAGTGCAGTCTGGCTGGAGCCCAAGCAGTAAGCACATGTAACAGTAAAACCTGCAGTACCTGAAGAAGGCGACATGGTCAGTCATTGAAATATTGTGCAAAAAATGTAAACAGCTTGGCTGTATAACCCAGAAGCACATCATTAGACATGGTGCATTGGCATACTGAATGCCATCATAAACGTGCCATCGTCTGCTGTATGAGATTTCTTTGGGAGCATTCACTGATTGATTCTACCAGTTTTGACGCTTCAGGTACCAGTATTTTAACCCAGGCATGCAGAAGTGATTTCATCAAGTCTTTTTTATTTGCAATATGATTGCTTTTAGTATAGGATTCTAAGAAGTTTAAAAAATTTTCAACAATTGTAAATCAGGAAACTGAAGTCTATTCAGTTGTTTTGGAATGTTGTATTGGAACCACACTATAGAACATGTTGCAGTATTCTTACTACCACATTTCTGTTGGTAGATAAAATTGTTTTCATCCGCATTTGTTTTCGGTAATGTGTCATACTGGTATATAGTAGAAAGTACCATACTTCATGTACCTGTGGGCATCTGCAGAAAATTATGGAATAGCGGGCAAAATTCAGAAATTGCCATTTTTTTATGTAACTGATTTTGTGAGTTTGAAAACATGTTGAGCCCCAAGAACTAATTTTGACAAGAAGTATACAAAACTAATTGTATCTCAAATGATTGATAATTATCCACTTAGTACTTTTAAGGTGGTTTACTTTGATACCAAAATGGCATGCATATAGCAATAGTGTGTGCAGTCTCTTGATATTGTTAATATAAACACGAATGCTACCTTTTTCATTCAACAATCTGAAATTGTATCCTCATATGATTACATTTACGGTAATCAGTCAGTTTTTCACAAAAATTTAGTATATTCCAATAATGTAATGTTAAACCAGAATTAAAAATTGGAAATATAAAAATTCAGAATGATGGGGAAAATCCTGTCAGGTGTAAAGAAAACACTTAGTAGAAAAATGCCATTTTAATGTCCATGAAATAGAGAAACTGGGGATAAACTTTAAAAACACGCAATCAACATTGATGTCTTCTACAATTCTTCATTTACTTAAGAAATTTCACGTTTAGTCACATTAATGGAATTATAGCATTACTTCCATGCTTTCTATTTGAATGTTAATTAGTATAACTAAAGCTGAAAAAATGTTGTGCAAACTACATCTTTTTCTGTACTAATTGAAAAACAGTGTAACCTAGGGTCAGCATTTGACTGAATGAACATGGGAAATGGCCTGAAAGCAGCCTGAAGCTGCCTCTGAGAACCAACTTTTAACAGCCTAGAAGTGAACCAAGGCAGTCCTACTCTCTTCTGTTTGTCACATTATTGTCCAGTTAGCCCAAATGAACTGCAGAAGTCATACCTCTATGACTGCATTTGACACTGTATTGCATGGCTTTCATAAATTTGCTTAAATCATATGGAAATGTTAATGTATATATATAATTTTTATGTTACATCTAATGGACCTACTTTGAACAGACTACCTTCGCTAAAAATGGTTTCTGCCATAACTAATGGCAATTTTACTCACCTTGTGTAAATTTATTCTGTTTGCACGTAGCATATGTTCTAGTGTATTCTTCTACATCTCTTTTTCACTCCTTTACAAATTATTTCTTTAGTTGATCCACCATTCAATGCAGTCCTTGGTGCACACTCAATGGAGTGTCACATATTTCTGTCAGATTTTCTACTTTCTGTTCATCATTATTTTGTCGTGTCCTGCTCCTGTTTCTCAAGCTCAGTCACTACTGTTATTTGCTCTTCTGGCTCCCATCCTGTTGCTTCTTTCATTTGTTTGCTGCCGTCTGCTTAATGCATCAGCATTAGCATTCAACTGGCCAGGTTGATACACAATTTCATGTGAAAATTCTGCCAATTTCAATCTCCACTTTAGTAAACATGATGAGGGATCTTGTACACTAAATATCCACATTAACGGCTTACAATCTGTTAAGATCATGAATTTCCTGGCATACACATGTGGTCTAAATAGCATCATAGTCCATATTAATGTCAAACATTCTAGTTGCTGAGTAATTTTTCTGTGCTTTATTTAGTTGTCTTGAGGTGTATGCTATTGGTAGGTTGCTTCAAATTTTGCCGTGGGATAACACTGCCCCATCAATTCACCATTTGCATCTGTAGTAAACGTGGAAGGTTTCTCAAAATCAAGATACTGTAATACGGGAGAATTGATTAAATTCTCTTTTAACTCTGCTGCTGCTTTCTCCAGTCATATTTTTCATCAGCCTTCAGTAACTTACGCAATGAGGCTCCAGTTTTACTGAAATTCTTTATGAATTTGTGGTAGTATCCTAATAAACATACAATTTGCTCTACTCCAGTATCTGTTATTTTGTGTCCCAGAAAAATGATTTCCTTTCACAAAATTCTCACAAGTCTATTTAAAATGCAAACTGTGCAATCCATTCTGGATCTTGTAATTTTCATTCCTTCATAAATTCAACTACAGTGAGTTTTAAATCGTAGGATCATGTAGGCTTGTCCCTTGATTTAACCAACGTACTTTGCAGACATGTATAAATTCTCTATACTCTTCCTTCACTCTCATTGAAAACAGGTGCAACTGATGGTGAAGTAATGCTTTTGACTTCAGATATTTTGCTGTTCATACCATGATTATCTTCACATGCTGCATGCCTGAAAATTTAGCACAAAGTGCTTCTTGATGTGCTTTACCATGAATCCAATCTGTCTATCATAATTATTTAATCTTTCATTGTCAACTAAATCATTAAATTCTTTCTACTTGGTATTATAATATTGTTTCCTAGCAAATTTTCAGTACGCATTGCTTATTCGACTGCATAATATACACTGAGAATTCCCATCCCTCTCTTCTGTCTCTCCCATTCCTTTTTAAAGACTTGTGATGATACATGACTAGAGTGCCTCTTTTTGTGCAAACATCCACTGCACCTGTGAACATCTATCATATCAGAAACAGATAGTGAATGGTAAACAGCACTGACATAGTGATTCTGCTGAACTGAAGAGAGTTGCCAACCAAAAACTGCTGCACTGAAATACTAAATGGCATGGAACAAGCAAAGCTGATACAAGCGGAGCCTTGATTTTTCTTTATCACTGTTTTCTCTTGTAGCCCTACATCAACTCCACCTCTACTATGTACGGTGGTCTATATTCTATCATTTTTCAACCCCTGAATCAAACATGATCATCCTAGTGTGTGAACCAATTCTATAGAGCCTTCTGATTGGTCTTTTATCAGTCACCCCTGTTGCAGCAACCCTGAACGATTTGGAGAGCTCAGCTGTCCTATGTCCCCATGAGGCTATTCATTCCCCAGAATTTTGTTTGACTTCAAACATTCTAGGTGCATAAAAATTAATCATAAATATATCAGAATAATTTTCTTCTAAAATACTTCACATGTCTGGCCATCTAGTCGTAGTATTTCTCTTGACCTAGCCCATGTGTCTCCCATAATTTTTGACTTTTCATATCAAAACAATAATTCTCTGCTCTCATTTTTAACTATCTCAAATGTGACATTTATCTTCTCAATGAACTCCTGAGTTCCCTTTTGTTGCCTTTGTATGTTCTTGAAACTGAAACTAGTGCTTCCTTATCACTTACACCATTCTTATCACTACTGGAGGTCATTGTTTTATACGATTACAAGGGAATTCGATGAGTTGCCTAGCCTTTTCTGATGTATTGGCTCATTCAAACTGCTGGGTTCCTCTGGCCATCTGCTGCTTTGATGCTGCTACTTGTACAGATCTCAATCTGCTGGACTGTTCTGGTCTTCTGTTTCTTGGGCACTGCTACTTGTGTAAGCTGCTTCTTCTTGCAGTAATATGCAGCAATACAACTGATAAGATATTCTAGGATATGAATATAATAGAGGGAAACATTCCACGTGGGCAAAATATATCTAAAAACAAAGATGATGTGACTTACCAAACGAAAGCGCTGGCAGGTCGATAGACACACAAACAAACACAAACATACACACAAAATTCAAGCTTTCGCAACCAACAGTTGCTTCATCAGGAAAGAGGGAAGGAGAGGGAAAGATGAAAGGATGTGGGTTTTAAGGGAGAGGGTAAGGAGTCATTCCAATCCCGGGAGCGGAAAGATTTACCTTAGGGGGGAAAAAGGACAGGTATACACTCGCACACACACACACACACACACACACACACACACATATCCATCCGCACATATACAGACACAAACATACACACAAAATTCAAGCTTTCGCAACCAACGGTTGCTTCATCAGGAAAGACGGAAGGAGAGGGAAGACGAAAGGATGTGGGTTTTAAGGGAGAGGGTAAGGAGTCATTCCAATCCCGGGAGTGGAAAGACTTACCTTAGGGGGAAAAAAGGACAGGTATACACTCGCACACACACACACACACACACACACACACACACACACACATATATCCATCTGCACATACACAGACACAAGCAGACATTTTGTCTGCTTGTGTCTGTGTATATACGGATAGGGGGGAAAAAGAACAGGTATACACTCGCACACACACACATATCCATCCGCACATACACAGACACAAGCAGACAGCTTGAATTTTGTGTGTATGTTTGTGTGTCTATCGACCTGCCAGCACTTTCGTCTGGTAAGTCACATCATCTTTGTTTTTAGATATATGATAAGATATTCTCTTATGTTCCTCTGCCTGTTGTAACAAATGCACATCTGTTACCAAAATTTACAGCCATGTCCCAGCACAGCTCCAATCTACTAATATAGATTTGGTGTGACCTGTGTGGTGCAATTAGGATGTTGATGACATTATTCCCCTTATTAACCTTTATAACCAAGTTCAGTGGAAGCAGAACCACCTTGGTTGCTTGGGGTTGGTTTTGGGAACAGAGAAGGGTCTATTGACAGGGAAAGTGATCTGCCAAAGTGGCAATATGATATAAACTCTTTCAATAAGTTTATTCATCACACCGAGCGAGATGGCGCAGTGGTTAGCACACTGGACTCGCATTCGGGAGGACGACGGTTCAATCCCGTCTCCAGCCATCCTGATTTAGGTTTTCCATGATTTCCCTAAATCGTTTCAGGCAAATGCCAGGATGGTTCCTTTGAAAGGGCACGGCCGATTTCCTTCCCCATCCTTCCCTAACCCGAGCTTGCACTCCGTCTCTAATGACCTCGTTGTCGACGGGATGTTAAACAACACTAACCTAACCTTTATTCAACATTAGACATATCCATATGTGAGGTGTCTGACCAACAGAGCCCTTAACACATACATTACACCTGATACCAACTTTTTACTGTTGAAACTAGTTTCACATTGATTCTATCCTATTACACATGGGCTTCTCACTTCCCACCTGACTTCTTGTTCTAATCATTATCAAATGCATTACGCAGGCTGCCTAGCTCAGAAACAAGAGCAGACATTGTCATTTGTTCTGCTGTCTACTGAATCAATGGCTACTTGGCCCCACCACCAAATCAATGGCCCCTTGGCCTAATTCAGAGGAGACAAGTACAATGAAGTCCTACTGCTCCATTAATAATGGCCGCTGTAAACCAATGTTGCTTCAATATTAAAGCTGCTCTACTGCTCTCCTCCACTGCTCAATATTCTTTTGCTCCATTACTGATTTTCCCGCGTCCGGCCATCCTGATTTAGGTTTTCCATGATTTCCCTAAATCACTCCAGGCAAATGCCGGGATGGTTCCTCTGAAAGGGCACGGCTGACTTCCTTTCCCATCCTTCCCTAATCTGATGGGACCGATGACCACGCTGTCTGGTCTCCTTCCTCAAAACCAACCAACCATTACTGATTTGATACTCCCCATGGCTGCCCCATTATACTCTTCTCAAGATCTTTTTTCCAGCTGGATCCGGTTGAATATGCCATGCTTCATTATCTTTCTCGAACATGCTGTGCCCACGTGATGGTCTTAATTTTCCATCTACTGGCCAAGGTGCACCTTGACCCAGAGCCTCTTTGGTGTGTAGACAAGTGTTAACTACATGCTGTAGCCATGGAAGGTCTTCAATTGATAACTGGGAGTCACCTGCTGCTAAATGCATTATCATTTGCAAACATTTTGGTATGCCTCATCATTGTGTTACCTGGTGGCACGATTATACTAGTTGGCCAAATTTGCTCCTCTCTGTCTGTGTGTTTGTCAAACAAGCCTGAACACACACCTTACAAGTTTGTCAATTTAACCTCACTTTTGAAGCACATGCAGTTTTTGTTATCAAGTATTTTGCCAGTAGTGAGAATGGCTACCAATGCAGGTAAAGCATTTCTTGCTCCAACTGATAAAGAAGAAAAAGAATTGTTGAAATTTAGAGAGAAATATACCCATGAAAATCAGCTAAAGGAAATGTTACACCCAGAAGCTAATGATTTCTTGGAATGGGCAGTCAAAGTTGTAGCAACTGAATTACTCCACTGTCTCACTGGAAAGGAAGCCTCAAGTATACGATAATTTTTTCTCCTGTTCTTTATCGCCTAATGGTACTTCATTACAATATGAGAATGTGGAAACACACACATTGTCAGCAGAACAACCAGAAAGCCTCACCGCTAGCATGCTGTGCATAGAATATTGATTTTTTCTTAACCTGTTCCTGGCTGATATTTGGCTGAGAAAGATGTGACACCTCTACTATTTTGGTAACTGGCAATGCTATTTTGTTTTTATTCTGGATCATAGTTTCTGTGGTGACACCACTTTGTGTAACCCCACTGACAATCAATCTTGCTCCACAATGGACGATCTTCAGTGATAATTGGCAGACACAGTGCATTCTCTGCTCTCATGTAGAATGGATGTGCTTCCCTCATTGTATATCATTCACAGAAAATAAAGATTATTTCCATACTGTATCATGTTGTACAAATTCTGAACCTTACATACACTGTACAGATCAACATTTGGTGACCCGCAATGACTGTGGATTGTGACACTTATGCACCAGACTGGATACTATGCATGCATCTCAGTTTGTGTATTAGGCAAATGAGTGCAGTATACAACATAATGTATTCCACAATCGACTCTCCAAAGAAGGGTATTCATTAAAAGTGACAGTGACACTTTCCAGTGCAGTGCATTGGCAATTGCCAATACTGCTGAAGGCAGTGACATCCTATGACTCACTTATTGTGTGACTTTACCACCACCCCCTTGGCCCATTGTGAACCACTAACACCCGATCGATCGTACCTGGAATCACTTGTCATTAAAAATGACTCTTTGGTGCCCTTGTAACAGCTGAACCGACCCAATTGAGATACCACAGCCTCTTTCCAGGGCAATGACTTATGTACAGCTGTGTCAACAAAACAAACTACTGGCAGTCATGCCCACCAGGCCACCACTTGCGCCTCTGCTGGTATCACGCATAGTTCAGTGATACCGAGGGAAACTGTTGTCCACTCTGCCCCCCCCCCCCCCCCCCAAGCCAAAATGGCCACATGGCTCGCAATTGGTGCACCGAACTGTGATTGTCATTCAAGTCACCTCATCTCAAGTAGTGAGGTACTACCACACATTTCATGACATGGGCCAATGGCAGGTTCTATATCCTGGATCACATTAGGTAACAATGCTATTTGATCGATTCTGGCTCTGACATAAGTGTGGTACTTTTGATCTCAATCACCACAGCCCTACAGCTCCAATCAGTGATTATTTAAGCATCACTGTCTATGGCTCTGAACTCTGCACATTATACCTGGATCTTGGAACGATAGTAACATGGAACTTTCTAATCAGAGATGTCAGCAAACCAGTATAAGGTGCCAACTTTCTCGCCTTTTTCTGGCTGCTACCGGATATGTCCACTGGCACACTGATTCAGTGTGACACTGGATGTGCAGTCACTGGTGACATTATCCATGCATTCCCAGAAAAGCAACATATCCGCATTACATCCTCTCCAACTGACAAGCAACAGTGCACTCCAGTGGATAATCATTATCATCATCTACTTGACTGAATCAACACGCTCGAAAAAAAATTCATCAAAACCAGTTTCTTTGCGTCAAGCTATCTAAATCTCTGACAGGGGAATAGAATAATAGGACTGGCAATACAAAAGATGGCTCACCACAGCATGGTATAATCTACAAAACCTGCAGCCGACATCAGTCATTGATGACAACTTCACCACATACGCAAAATACACTTCCAGTGTGCCTACAACAACCTTAGAGGAAGCGGCATGCCTACACAGTTTTCATGTACCAACAAGGTTAGTAATGTGTCTCGTGCTCAAGTGCTTGTGCTCTTAATCAGCACTCCCAGCCATCTGTGAATTCTTCAAACATGTCATTCACACAGTATGCTATTGCAAACAGGATTCCCATCACACCCAGCCTCCCAGTCTGACAAGACCATATCAGCTTCCACCAGACAAACTACGCACGGCCAAGGTGGCTGTCGATGCTCTTTTAAAAGCAGGAATAGTCAGGCCCTCATACAGTTCATGGTCTTTACCCATTAAACCAGCACCAGAGAAAGCCTGTACTTACATTTATGTGGTAATTATGGAACTCTTAAAGGACATATCATAACTGACAGTTAACCGATACCAAACACGCAAGACTTACTCACTACTTAGTGGATGCCTCTGTTTTCAGTGTCCTAAATTCCAAGCAAGCTTATCACCAAATACTGATGAACATAGAAGATGTGAAAAAGACATCAGTCATTACACTTTTTGGGCTATTCAACACAGCCCAAACGTGGCAGTAGTTTTGGGATGGTATCCTATTTAAGCTACCCTTCTTTATGCTTATTTGATTATATTCTCATTTTTTCTCAGGATAATGACACTCTTAACTTCCACCCAAACCAAGTTTTTGATGTACTAACCTGTAAATGGCGTCATTATTAATGATGAAAAAAAGCCAACTTTGACAACCTGAGGTTATCTATGTGCAAACTCCTCTGGTCCACGAAACAATTTGTCAGTTCATGGGCAACACGGAAGGTTGACACCTAGTCATCTATATGGATCACAGGCCACTAGCGGACTCAACCTACAGCCCATCGAAGACTTGTGCCCCAGACGCTATCACCATCTTGATTATATTTTTACCATTCACAAGTGAGGTATGCCACCTGAAGGGAGCAGACAACAGTGTTGATGATTATATTTCATGGATCAATGCCATCTTCACACAAACCAGTTAAATGAATTTCCAGGAGCACAACAGCAGGAGAAACTGTTGACCTTCTCAATGATACAGCTACAAAACTCAAGGCTGAACGTCATCCGATACTGGGCGCAACAAGACAAATCTTGTGTGGCATATCACAAAATCGAACCCATCCCTTAGTACCTCAGTGATTTTGGAAGATCATTTTTAGCAGCTGCACAATTTGTCACAGCATGGCATTCAATGACATGACTTGTTACAGATCTCTTGTATGGCCGAATGTCAAGAAAGACTGCAAGGAGTGGAAACTCGTGTGCATTTTGTCAGAAAACCACAACTGCCACTCAGACAGATTACAATGCCAAAATGACAGTTCCAACATAACTTGGTAGGCCCCTTCCTGAATATGAAGGTTATTGATAAATACTCTCAACCAATGACCAAATAACACAGTGGGTAGAAGCCACCACTTTATAAGTCAAATCAGCAGAATCAACAGCCAGTCTTCATTGATACGTGTTTCCCAGTACAGATGACTGGTGTCCATAACCACTGACCAAGGCCGACAATTTGAATTTGAACTTTTTAGTGAACTATGTAGCCTCTGAGGCACTCATAATTACAGAACTACCACTTACCAACTGCAGCACAATGGCTTGGTACAATGGTGGCACTCTTGTGCGCCATGGCAGACACTGGACAGAAGCTTTGCAGTGAACACTTTTAGGCATATGCACCTCCAATTAGAGGAAACTCTGTGCCTCGCTCACTGAAATCGTGTATGGTGAAATGCTTACCCTTGCTGCCAGTTTAGTGCTTAAGGAGTAACCAGTGGAAACCACCAAACTTCCCAGAGCAGAAGTACACATTGTGCATCTCATAATACTGCTTCCATAACCTCACAGCGTTCCTAAAGTTTTCGTCCGTAAGGCACTCCTGGACTGTACCCACATCATGCTCCATGATGATGCAATACAGCGCACCTTACAGCTTCCTTATACATGACTGCACAAGCTTCTAAAATGTGGTACACATACATTCGTCATACTCCTGAATGAAAGACCTGTGTAAAACCTTATGAACCCTGTGTGGCCGCTTCAGGACGATGTATCCACTGAGGACAAACCAGTCTCCACCAGCCACCACAAAAATGAGACCAGACACACTGTGGCCACCACCAATTTCGTGAAAAGCTTAATAAGATTTCTGACCCAATGACTGAGCATCAAACTGTCATGAAGCTGGAAATGGTTTCATCAGCCAGCCCTTAATGTGATTCTATGTACTGACCAATGACATCGGCATGGCAGCCATCACATTGCAGATACCTTCCGACGATTTTCTCACCACTACCATTATCATCTCTAGAGCATCACACCCTTCTAGTGCTGCAATGGAGGATTACGAAGACTACCTGCCTACATCTACACCTACACCTACATTTATACTCCGCAAGCCACATTATGTGCCACTGTCATTACCTCCCTTTCCTGTTCCAGTCGCGTATGGTTCGCGGGAAGAACGACTGTCTGAAAGCCTCCGTGCGCGCTCTAATCTCTCTAATTTTACATTCGTGATCTCCTCGGGAGGTATAAGTAGGGGGAAGCAATATATTCGATACCTCATCCAGAAACGCACCCTCTCGAAACCTGGCGAGCAAGCTACACCGCGATGCAGAGCGCCTCTCTTGCAGAGTCTGCCACTTGAGTTTGTTAAACATCTCCGTAACGCTATCACGGTTACCAAATAACCCTGTGACGAAACGCGCCGCTCTTCTTTGGATCTTCTCTATCTCCTCCGTCAACCCGATCTGGTACGGATCCCAACCAGCCTCAATGCAACACCCCAACCAAATGATATGCCACAGCAATTCTGCTGCATTCGTACTCGGCGGCCTCCCACATACCTGCAAGATTACCATCTTAATGCCGTGCAACGAGAGACCTATCTCCTTCCCCGTGTTCCTCACTACGATGGCGTAAGGAATGTCAGTGGGGACACCACATTATGTAACCTCACTGACTATCGACCTTGCTTCACAACGAACGAAATTTTGTGTTCAATGTGCAGAGAGAGTGCATTCTATGCCTTCATGTAGAAGAAGAGATGTGCTTTTCTTATTGTATATCGTTCGCGGAAAATAATGAATATTTCTATACCATATCGTGTTATATATTTTCCACACAGTACCTATCCTGATAGGTTCTACATTTGTGGAAACTCTCGATGCAGTGAAATAAAGTAGAATGAAATTCTTTTTCACTACACATATGCGGCGGAACATCAACACAAACAACGTCTGCCGTCATGTCAAATACTCCGTCAATCAAATTTTCTATTAGACATGCTCTTGTGTGAAAAATCGTCAAGCAGTTCCTCGCAATATCAAATATTTGGCAAACGGAGTGAAATTTTACAAATTGTTTGATACTTTATGGGCGCATTTACAGTGACCATATAGGTCCCTATAAACGAGCAAACTTGTTTGTCAAATTCGCTGTTATCTAGCCGTGGATTTGTCAAACATCCAGTACGCGTACCAACAAAGCTCGTCAGTTTAATCTTCCTTTTGAAGCGGACGTTTTTCGTATACGCCGTATTTCGACACTAGTGGGAATGACTACAAATACAGATAAAGCATTTATAAATTGTCTCTGGCACTGTGTTTAATGAACAAGCAAAAGAAGGGGAAAAAACCAAGATGCTGGTCCGGGAATGTTTTAAAACGGAGAGAGACTGAAGGAAATGTTACACTCAGGCCCTAATGATTACATCAACGTTCTGTGGAGGTGCAATGACACTTTTGATGACTTATTTAGAATTAAAGACACAAATATGCGAACATTCATTCTCTCCTACTTGAGCCTCTAATGACAATTCACTAAAATATCAGAATGTGGGAACATACAGCCAACATCGGCCTTGCAAGAACCGGAGAACGTCGATATTTTTTATTTCATCGCTCTCCCGCTTGTTTGTTATCTGTAGAACATTGATTTTCATCTTAGGCTCTTCCTGTGTTGGGAAAGATGCAAACTCGCTACGATTTTGGTAACTGCCAATGGAGTTTTGTTTTTATCCTTGACCACACTTTCCATAATTGTGTAAACTCCAGATAAAGTGAGGCAAATTGTAATAAAATTACTTTTCACAAAACATATGCGGGGAATCATCGACACAAACAACATCCGCCACATTGTCAAGTTTTCAGTGAGCCAAAATTTCTGGCAGACAGTTAGAACACGCTCTTTGTTTGACAAATACGACACACAGCACCTCACATGGCCACACAGCCAAATATTTGGCAGACATAGTAAAATTTGACAAATTGTTTGTGTACTAGAACCTTACACTGATTTGCATACTAAGAGAGGGCAGCACATTTCCCGAGATACCTGATGAGATTCTCAAGAATCTGGCTCTTTTTCTCGAGACACACCAACGAAACAATTTCCAAACTCTACTGTGCAGTATTTGAAGTGTTTTTGTTCTTTTTTTCCAATGGTCATCAACAGTATACAGCGATGAGAGTGTTTTGGTCCACCTTTGGAATACAATACGACAGTGATTCTGCATGTCATGGGTTTGACAAATCCTTGGCAGTTTTCTGGAGGATATGGCACTAGTTGTCCATGTATATGCCACACAATGCCCGTAAATTACGGGCCAGTGATTTGTGGGAGCAGAGATAGTACCGAATAGCGTCCCAGATGTACACTACAGGTTTCAGATCAGGCGAATTTGGTGGCCACGACATTAACGCGAGTTCAGTATCATGCTCCTCAAAACCATTGGTAGAATGATTCTGGTTTTGTGACATGGACAGTTAGCCTACTGGAAGATGCCATTGTCCTCGAGGAAGGCATACGTTAGGAATAAAGAGAAAGAAAACAAATAACTTTCACAGAAGAGCACTAAGAATGAGCCAAACTATTACTGTTAATATTTCGTAAGATAAATTGTATTCTACACGTATTTATTTAATGAAAGTAAACCATTTAAAAATTATCATAGTAGTGGAGAATAAATATTCAGTGATATGTATATCTTTCTTTTGATACGGGTCTGTGCAGTAGATAATCAACGTGCCAAGCGAACTAACGTCTTCTATAATTTTTTTCCTTACCAGTGCATCTGCACACTGCGGGTCCATTCTACTAACAGTCGCAAACAATAAATACATATGAGCTGTGATCGCGTAAGTGGAGTAACTACTGGGTGGTTATAATTAAAGTACAGCGATTCACGGAGGTCCAGTGTGGAATTCATGCTGGAAAAAATTAGTTCAAATTTTGCCCACAAGGTGCAAATTGACGCTGTACAGCATCTCTTCGACGTCTCCAGCTCTCATATTGAACAAACTGTCTAACATCATGGATTTCACACTTATTTGACCTTTGCTGCTCGCGTCCCGTTCCTAATCCATTGTGTATGGAAACATACGTCTTTCTTGCATTCACAGCGCCAGATTTGCACCTGGTGGACTCAATTGGAACTATTTTTTTCCAACATTAATCGGTTCTGCATTAACACATTAGAATATCCACCAATTTTTGCTTCCGTATAATAATTACAGCTTACACAGACCTCTCTGTGCAGTTGCGATTTAATTACAGAGTCCCGGTACCAATGTGGCCATACTCCTTTTACATCTTTGTTGCAGTCAGGGATAGTGTTGACTCACTGTGGGGGGACACTTTCAAAAACGCACTGAAAATGCGTCCAGATAGAGTCTAACACTGTTTTTCTCTAGTGACGATGGATATTAACAATTTATCGCGTTAACAGGAAGTACCTAGATAGCGTCATGTGCCCACAATGCCACCAGACAACATCCAATCCTGCTGTGGGCAGTGGTCCTGATGTTTTGCATGAACAGTGTACTGTCCACAGTCAGGAGCCCTGTCCAATGCTTTCTTTTTGTGAACGATTTCTCAATCATTTGTTCATCTTCTAATCAATAGACAATGCAACTAACATTAAGAAGACGATAATTATAAGCCGCAACTAAGGGCTTCAGTTATTCCCCAGATAATTGTGAATGTGTCAGTTTTAACTTCACGATACCAATGCATTTTCAGTAATGTTTATTATCTGGGGGGGGGGGGGGCGGGGGGGGGGGGCGGGGGCGGGGGGAGGGAGGGGCGCGTCTTACTATATGCCCACATTAAAAAATGGGAAGAAAAACAAAATTTGTTACTTATTGTTGACTTACATTAACAACGGACATTTTAAAGATGTACTGATGTACACAGAGTCCAGAACTTGAAAATATCTTTAACACACTCTTACAAATACCAGCTTTTCAGTAACGCATGCTACAAATGAGGGATGGGCGGGTGTGGGGGTGGGGATACTTTGTGACCACCATAGAAAAATTTTAAAAATACAAATTTGGTTAATTAAAGTTGGTTTCATTCACAAATAACTTTTAAAGTAACCTAAAAATGTTGAATATGAAGTTCGTTGTAAAAAGTCACATCTACTACTGAGACTTAAATTTTTGTGTTAAGTTTAACTGAAAAAATTGAAAAAATTATCGAATCTGGTAGAAGAGTTCATTAAAAACAATAAATAATTGTTTCAGAATTTTGAAAGATAGAGCATCTGACTAAATTACAATATTTTCAAGAGGTGTGCACAAAGTGCCCTCTCTCGATACTGCGAGGGATAATAGTGTACATTACAAATCCGAACTGTGAGTTGGGGACACCATTCTTAGCATAAAGGAATGGTCTTGGGTCTTCTTTTTGACGATAAGTTCATGTGCTTGACTCACATGAAACATCTCAACACATGAGCTCCAAATGCTTTAAACATCTTACGGGGCCTCAGTAGTTATTTTACAGGGCCTTTGTTCAGTAGCTACTGGACTCTGTGTATGTCTTTGCACGACTATCCTATCTAAAGACGTTGGTCTCCTTCCCTCATGAGGTCGTTAAGACTGGCAACAGGAGCCTCCAGGACAAGCCCCATATTTAGCCGCCGGCCGAAGTGGCCGTGCGGTTAAAGGCGCTGCAGTCTGGAACCGCAAGACCGCTACGGTTGCAGGTTCGAATCCTGCCTCGGGCGTGGATGTTTGTGATGTCCTTAGGTTAGTTAGGTTTAACTAGTTCTAAGTTCTAGGGGACTAATGACCTCAGCAGTTGAGTCCCATAGTGCTCAGAGCCATTTGAACCAGCCATATTTAGCCCGTGCGCTGAGGGCGTCCATACGACACATTGTTGGCGAGAGGGAGGGGGGGGGGATGTCTAGACCCAGATATAAGGGGAGGGGGCACTCCTTTGCCCGCAGGTATGGACGCCCTTAGGAATGGGGAACCGTTTATAACGATATGGTGAAAGTTCTTTATAGTGCAATAAGCGTGTAAGGTCCAGCATTCAACCTTCTTGTTCTAAAATCAGCTGGGCCAGTGCATGTAAATCGCAGAAGAGCAACAAGACTATTTGGGATTAGAGCAAAGAAGCAACTTCCAAGACTTGGTATGGCTGACCTGAAAGTTTTAACCAGAGTTGTAGAAAGCAGCTTCCATGGTTAGTATTGAGGACAAGGCTGCCTTTATATTAGACAAATTACAAGAAGCCTTGTACATGGAGTTTATTCTGTCGAAAATTGGCAGCTATTTGCGCTAATGGGTCTAAGCAGGGTCATACTGTCGTCTGTCTGTTAGTTTCCACTGACAGTGTCTTCAGTATTCGACTTACAGACGAACTTATATTCCTCGACACGGAGCTCCGTGCAGTACCAAAGGCACTGGAGCAGATGAGGTGCACTCGAAGAATAATTTTCTCGTCTACTCAGATACCACCCCCCGCCCCCAAGTGCCTTACAGATAATTCAGCAAATATACCTAGCAGGTACAGCAGCCCAAATATACAATACATTGTTCACATGCTACAATATCATGGGGGAAGAAATAAAATGTTGCTGGGCACCGGTCATGTTCTAATCCAGAGAAAGCTGACATGCCAGCAAGGAGTGCTTATTTCGTGGTTCAAAATTTTGATACTGTTTTTGCTAACTTCATTTCTGTTAACCGCTATTAATTTTGTTTTTCTTTGGTTTATTCTCAATCCACATTATATACTAATTAGAGTGTTTATTCCTTTCAATAGGTGCTGTAAATCTTCATCATTTCACTGACGATGGCAGTGCTACCAGCGAATCTTACCATTGATATCCTTTCACTCTGAACTTTAATCCCACTGTAAAACCTTTCCTTTGTTTCTATCATGACTTCGTTGATGTACAGAGTCAACATTTGAGGCGAAAGTCTGAAATCTACACTCTCTTTAATATGCGCACTTCCTTCTTGGTCTTCCATTCTAACTGTTTCCTTCTGATTTTTGGAAGTATTGTATATTACCTGCCCTTTCCTACAGCTTAGTCCAATCTTTCTCAGATTTTCAAATATCTTGCACCATTTCACAGAGTCGAAGGCTTTGTATAGGCCAACAAATCCTATGAAAGTGTATAGTTTTTCTTCTTAAGTCTTGCTTCCATTATCAATAGCAACGTCGGAACTGCCTCTATGGTGCCTTTATCTTTGCTGAAGCCAAACTGATGGTCATCTAACAATCTTCTGTTTTCTTTACCATTCTTCCGTATATTATCCTTCTAATTAACTAGAATGCATGAATTGTAAGCTGACAGAACGATAGCTTTTGAATTTATCTGCCCTTGCTATCTGCGGGGTGTATGGATGATATTTTTCCGAAACTCTGATGGTATGGCTTCATTTTCATAGATTCTACAGTCCAACTTGAAAGTCGTTTCTTTGCCACTTTCCCCAATTATTTTTAGAAATTCCAAAGGAATAATATCTAGCCTTACTTGACTGGAAATCTTCCAAAGCTCTGTTAAACTCTGATCCAAGTGCCCCTACGATTTCTATATCGGTCACCATTTCTACCAAGTCGTCAGACATGCCTTTCCCCTCGAAGAGGGTCCTCACTGTGTCCCTTCCCACCTATTGACACTCTTCTCAGTGTTAACAGTGCAATTTCCATTGCACTCCTAGCACTGATGCCCTTGATATAATTTCACTCAAGGTTGTTTTGATCTTTCTACACTCCTGGAAATGGAAAAAAGAACACATTGACACCGGTGTGTCAGACCCACCATACTTGCTCCGGACACTGCGGGAGGGCTGTACAAGCAATGATCACACGCACGGCACAGCGGACACACCAGGAACCGCGGTGTTGGCCGTCGAATGGCGCTAGCTGCGCAGCATTTGTGCACCGCCGCCGTCAGTGTCAGCCAGTTTGCCGTGGCATACGGAGCTCCATCGCAGTCTTTAACACTGGTAGCATGCCGCGACAGCGTGGACGTGAACCGTATGTGCAGTTGACGGACTTTGAGCGAGGGCGTATAGTGGGCATGCGGGAGGCCGGGTGGACGTACCGCCGAATTGCTCAACACGTGGGGCGTGAGGTCTCCACAGTACATCGATGTTGTCGCCAGTGGTCGGCGGAAGGTGCACGTGCCCGTCGACCTGGGACCGGACCGCAGCGACGCACGGATGCACGCCAAGACCGTAGGATCCTACGCAGTGCCGTAGGGGACCGCACCGCCACTTCCCAGCAAATTAGGGACACTGTTGCTCCTGGGGTATCGGCGAGGACCATTCGCAACCGTCTCCATGAAGCTGGGCTTCGGTCCCGCACACCGTTAGGCCGTCTTCCGCTCACGCCCCAACATCGTGCAGCCCGCCTCCAGTGGTGTCGCGACAGGCATGAATGGAGGGACGAATGGAGACGTGTCGTCTTCAGCGATGAGAGTCGCTTCTGCCTTGGTGCCAATGATGGTCGTATGCGTGTTTGGCGCCGTGCAGGTGAGCGCCACAATCAGGACTGCATACGACCGAGGCACACAGGGCCAACACCCGGCATCATGGTGTGGGGAGCGATCTCCTACACTGGCCGTACACCACTGGTGATCGTCGAGGGGACACTGAATAGTGCACGGTACATCCAAACCGTCATCGAACCCATCGTTCTACCATTCCTAGACCGGCAAGGGAACTTGCTGTTCCAACAGGACAATGCACGTCCGCATGTATCCCGTACCACCCAACGTGCTCTAGAAGGTGTAAGTCAACTACCCTGGCCAGCAAGATCTCCGGATCTGTCCCCCATTGAGCGTCGTCTCACGCGGTCTGCACGTCCAGCACGAACGCTGGTCCAACTGAGGCGCCAGGTGGAAATGGCATGGCAAGCCGTTCCACAGGACTACATCCAGCATCTCTACGATCGTCTCCATGGGAGAATAGCAGCCTGCATTGCTGCGAAAGGTGGATATACACTGTACTAGTGCCGACATTGTGCATGCTCTGTTGCCTGTGTCTATGTGCCTGTGGTTCTGTCAGTGTGATCATGTGATGTATCTGACCCCAGGAATGTGTCAATAAAGTTTCCCCTACCTGGGACAATGAATTCACGGTGTTCCTATTTCAATTTCCAGGAGTGTATATGCTGAATCAGTACTTCCGATGACCATTCCGTTTTCGTTTTCTTCGTGTTTTTCTTGCAGCTATTTTGCCTCGATTTCCCCGCACTTTCTGATTATTTCATTGCTAAGTTACTTACTTTGCTATATTTCTGTCTTCCATGAACGTTTTTGTACATTCTTTTTTCATCAGTCAGTTGAAGTATCACTTCTGTTAGCCAAAGCTTCTTCGCAGTTAGCTCCCTTGTATCGAAGTGAAACTTGAGTCGAATCGGAAGTCACCTGATTTGTTGACATATTCATGCTCGAGAGTTTTATCTAAAACTCATTTATAATTCTTTATTGAAGTAATGAGAAATGAAAGCAGATGAATGTACATCCTACGGCACTATGCATCGAAAGTCAAAAACTGACTTTTGGAATCTGTTTGCACATTACATTTATTAAACACAGCACAGCAGTAATCCTTATGAAGTGTACTTAACTGCGCCTGAAGGAACTGTCAAAATTATGTTCACTAAAGATAACTGTCATTTGTGTTTGATTCAAGATCATCATCATCGCTTGAGGCCGTGTTATTCATGATGACTTCATCGATGGCCATTTCCATTATGCCATCTCGGATCCACTACTCTCGCTCCGGCTGCTGCACTTTCCCGCAGTAACCTTGCAGTACCTGAAGGGAAAGCAGCATTTACAAGATTTTGCAATCTTCCTTCGACTTGTCACCAGTGACTTTGTTCTCCTTGAATTTTTTTTATTTTGGTCCATGCCAGTTCCATCGGACTTAGATCACAGTTGTAGGGCGGTAAACGGACTGCTCTATGGCCTGTGTTCTCAGTTATTTTATCCACGACGTACACTTTCATGGATGGTTTCATTTCCTTTACTTTAGATAACAGTTCAGCGTTTCTTGCTTAGTCGTTGCAGTTTATTTGCGTGTCTCGCAGCCACTGTAACATCGTAATCCTGAAATCATATTTATTAGGCATTCTGTCGAACTTCTTGATGTGGTATGGCGCGTTATCCAACAATCACAGAATTGGATGGAATATTAGGAACCACCATATATGCACCCCTCCCGCTGGCGTCAGCTACTTTCGTACAGTTCAAGAAGTTCTGAAGGTAGTGGAAACAGTTTCTTGCATGAAACTTCCTGTCAAAGTTGTTTGTCAGACCGGATTTCTAGGTTCGAGTCCCGGTCTGGCTCACAGTTTTAATTTGTCAGGAAGTTTCCCATCAGCGCACACTCTGCGCAGGATGAAAATTCGTTCTAATTCAAAAATGGGTGAAATGGCTCTGAGCACTATGGGACTTAACATCTGACGTCATCAGTCCCCTAGAACTTAGAACTGGTTTTTAAGAATAATTGCGCTTCTGCACCAAGTACTTGGAGCAGGTGCCTGACTTGAACTTGCCCCAGTGACTTGAAGAAGTCATCTGGGGTAAGATTTTGTTCTAACGTAAACAAACACCTAAGCAAGTGCTTACAGAAGTTACTTGCTAGTGGACACAAGACTTCCGTAATACTTGGCGTCTAAGGGCACCCTGACGTTGGCAGCGCACGAGACAAATGAATATCTTTCAAGTAGTGCCGATTTTTTCCGCTTCTGGCAGCACTAGCGAAGTCATCGTCCAGTTAGCGTGGCCAAACAGTACTGCAATGTCGTATTTATCCACCTACATCGGGCAAGCGTCTTTCAGTTAAAATGTCTCCCTTGTACAGGAATACACATAGTGAATGGACGAGTGCAGGTTGTAGACACGTGGTTGACGACGTATGGAAGTTTGGGGTTGTCTCTGAAGCGTGTTCAGGTAGCCTAATGGTTGCCGGCACAGTAGCTCAGCGTGTTAAGAGGGCTGCTCGCCCTCTGCAATAAAAAAAAAAAAAAAACTGAGTAAAGGAATCAACGATCAACTTGAACGGTTGTCTTGTTACATCCGCCCAGACCAAAGGCAACGAACAATACCGAACAAAATGAAAAGAAAAAAGAAATGGTAAGGCGACTGCTCGCGATAAGCGGCAATCCGGGTTCGAGTCCCGGTCTGGTGCAAATATTCATTGTCGTCATTCCATTATACTGCTGAAGGTTGTCCATATTCGCAACTGCGAAATCATTTCACATTGCCAAAAGTGTTTTTGGTTTCTTTGTCAAATTAAGGAAAAAGCTGTAATGTAGCCGATGTTTAATTGTTATGATGACATGACTGTTATGTCTCGAAAGTCATCACATACTTTATGTCCGCCCCCAGTAGCTGGATGGAAGCCGGCACGGTAGCTCAGTGTGTTCGGTCAGAGAGCTGGTTGGCCTCTGTAATAAAAAATCTGAGTGGAAGGATCAACAAATGAACTTGAACGGATGTCATGTGACGTCCGCAACGACGAAACACAACGATCAACAACGAACAAAATGAAAAAAAAGACAAATGATCAGCGTGACAGATTGTCAGTCCTCTGGGCCCAGGTTCGATTAAGGGGTGGGTCGGGGAATTTAATCCGCCCAGGGACTGGGTGTTGTGTTGTCCTCATCGTCATCATCCTATCATCCTCATCGACTGCAGGTCGCCGCAGTGGTGTCACATTGAAAGACCGGCACCCGGCGAACGGTCTGTCCGACGGGGGGCCCTAGCCATACGATTATATTTAAAAAAATACTTTATCTCCATCTCCGTATTATGGAAATGGAAGAGGAGGTAGATGAAGATGAAATGGGAGATATGATACTGCATGAACAGTTTGACAGAGCACTGAAAGACCTAAGTAAAAACAAGGCCCCGGGAGTAGACAACATTCCATTAGAACTACTGACAGCCTTGGGAGAGCCAGTCCTGACAGAACTCTACCATCTGGTGAGCAAGATGTATGAGACAGGCGAAATTCCCTCAGACTTCAAGAAGAATATAATAATTCCAATCCCAAAGAAAGCAGGTGTTGACAGATGTGAAAATTACCGAACTATCAGTTTAATAAGTCACAGTGTAACGTGCGCGTGGGGCACACAATACTCATTAAAGCCTGTACTATGGTAAGTGGGTTTCACCTTACGAGACAGGATTTTTGTATAGATATTGACCGCGTGTACCTGAATGGTGGCAAATCAGACTTACACCCACTCTGTAATAACAATGATACGTCAAGCAAGTCCGAAATGCAACTACACGTCAGGACGGACAAGAAACAACACAGAAGATGCTACCAATTTGTTAATAATACGGTCGCCAGCCTAATTAGGCATTAACTGAGTTTCTTCCCTGTACTAGTTGGCAGATATTCGTGCAAAGCAACAAGTAGTAACACTGCCAAATATAGTAGAATTTTAGAACCATAAAATCTACTGAACTGGTAGTTTCACTTTCTGTATTGATATGGAAAAACCATGAATACACAACACCACACTATAATGTATACTACCAAACTTCGTACTGTCTATTGGTCTGATTAAAATCGGGCATAGGTTACCCTAGAAACAGTAATTTCGAGCCACAAACAAAATGTCAATTTTAATAAAGATAAAACACTGATAAATTTTGGGTTTTATATTGACTTTAACTTTTGCTAGTCAAATCAATTTAGAACACTTCAGAATTCAAATGAATAAAAAAGAAAGGGGGGGGGGGACCTTGAAACTGTTATGATCACTGTATTAAAAAATTTGATTATTGATATCATTATGCGCTCAAGATTTCCACTATATGAGTTACTACTCTTTTTATCTTACTTCCTGCTCACTTAAATACCATTATATCTGTCTCGAAATAATTAAACTTCATTACTAAATCAATAGCAAAGTTATCTTCCAACTTTGTCAGACCTTCGTTATTCATTAACTGGCTCATTAACAAAACAGTTCTTTAAACACCATTCTTACATAGTTAGGTCTGCAAGTAATTATTATTAGCACAAAATTCAATTTTTCATTTCGGGACACGCGGATTGCACAACATTTGGAAAGGACCCTATCTAGGTTAGTTGTGAGGATAATCAAATGATAGGACAGTTCTGGTAAAATTTAAGTTGTTATTGAACAGTATGGAACAAAAGTAACACTGGTCCATACGAATACAGTACTAAAAGTTTCAACCTGTTTGTATCGATGCGGCGGTTGGCGGGCGGCGAGATGGCGAGGCATAGGGCACACATACAACCACAGCTATGGCTCTTGATGTATCGGCACTTTAATTCTTCTTAGCGTCGCAATGCTTTTCCATTTAGTGCCTAGGGAATTTTGCCATGCTGTATAGGCGTTGTAACGGCATACCCGAGGCTCTATGAAACTACGTCTTCCAGGAGAGCCTCCTCGCTCCAGAACGCGTTGCTCAGGCCAATGCCAAACTCCAACTAACTACTGCTGAGCCCGTTATGCCATGCAGCGCCCGCGTGCATTTTCCCGCGCTCGCCTGCCATCCACCTTTTACCGCTCCCTTACAGACAGGGTATTCACCCGAGGTTTTGCATTCTACATATCCTAACACATTGCCTACGTATGGACCAGACGCACAGTTACAATTTTAAACATGTTACAACAGCTTCAACATTTGTTACATTTCAATTCTATTACAATATTGCTTGACATTTGACATAAACATTAATATTCACATTGAAACTCGTTTACAGTTTTCCTAACACAATGACATGAAACAAAAAAGAAATGAAATCAGAACATCAATTACACTAGTTTATCGAAAAATCAGATGGAAAAAAATATTATTTATATGTACAATAGTACAACGTCGTTGTTGTTACAACAGCTGCAAGAAACTAACGCGAATTCTTTTCAGACGAATGGAAAAACTGGTAGAAGCCGACCTCGGGGAAGATCAGTTTGGATTCCGTAGAAATGTTGGAACACGTGAGGCAATACTGACCCTACGACTTATCTTAGAAGAAAGATTAAGGAAAGGCAAACCTACGTTTCTGGCATTTGTAGACTTAGAGAAAGCTTTTGACAACGTTGACTGGAATACTCTCTTTCAAATTCTGAAGGTGGCAGGTGTAAAATACATGGGGCGAAAGGCTATTTACGATTTGTACAGAAAGCAGATGGCAGTTATAAGAGTCGAGGGACATGAAAGGGAAGCAGTGGTTGGGAAGGAAGTGAGACAGGGTTGTAGCCTCTCCCCAATGCTATTCAATCTGTATATTGAGCAAGCAGTGAAGGAAACGAAAGAAAAGTTCGGAGTAGGTATTAAAATCCATGGAGAAGAAATAAAAACTTTGAGGTTCGCCGATGACATTGTAATTCTGTCAGAGACAGCAAAGGACTTGGAAGAGCAGTTGAACGTAATGGACAGTGCCAGAAACATCCCCCAAGCTGTGGCTAAGCCATGTCTCCGCTATATCCTTTCTTTCAGGAGTGCTAGTTCTGCAAGGTTCGCAGAAGAGCTTCTGTTAAGTTTGGAAGGTAGGAGGCGAGATACTGGCAGAAGTAAAGCTGTGAGTACCGGGCGTGAGTCGTGCTTCGGTAGCTCAGATGGTAGAGCACTTGCCCGCGAAAGGCAAAGGTCCCGAGTTCGAGTCTCGGTCGGGCACACAGTTTTAATCTGCCAGGAAGTTTCGTAATGGACAGTGTCTTGAAAGGAGGGTATAAGATGAACATCAACAGAAGCAAAACGAGGATAATGGAAAGTAGTCGAATTAAGTCGGGTGATGCTGCGGGAATTAGATTAGGAAATGAGACACTTAAAGTAGTAAAAGAGTTTTGCTATTTGGGGAGCAAAATAACTGATGGTCGAAGTAGAGAGGATATAAAATGTCGACTGGCAATGGCAAGGAAAGCGTTTCTGAAGAAGAGAAATTTGTTAACATCGAGTATTGATTTAAGTGTCAGGAAGTCGTTTCTGAAAGTATTTGTATGGAGTGTAGCCATGTATGGAAGTGAAACATGGACGATAAATAGTTTAGACAAGAGGAGAATAGAAGCTTTCGAAATGTGGTGCTACAGAAGAATGCTGAAGATTAGATGGGTAGGTCACATAACTAATGAGGAGGTACTGAATAGAATTGGGGAGAAGAGAAGTTTGTGGCACAACCTGACTAGAAGAAGGGATCTGTTGGTAGGACATGTTCTGAGGCATAAAGGGATCACCAATTTAGTACTGGAGGGCAGCGTGGAGGGTAAAAATCGTAGAGGGAGACCAAGAGATGAATACACTAAACAGATTCAGAAGGATGTAGGCTGCAGTAGGTACTGAGAGATGAAGAGGCTTGCACAGGATGGGGTAGCATGGAGAGCTGCATCAAACCAGTCTCAGGACTGAAGACCACAACAACAATAACATCTTCATCTCTGTTACGCTGATTTCGTGTCGCCTCTGTTGCGTCCAAATCTGTCACTTTGACGTGTCTGCTGCATATGTTACTCTGCATTAATAAAATTACGGAATATTAATAAAAAAGTATCGTCTTCTGCTTTAAAAGTTTATGTATTTTCTCCACCACAGTGTACAATACTAGTGAATGCCAAATTGCATATATACATGGGCTATATCATTCTCGTCTTACCACTACCCATTTTCAAAACTCGTTCAATATGCGTTGACAGTGTTACAATAATATAAATCTTCATAGGAATTCAGCGTTCTTCCGATCTCCTACGATCCGTGCTAAGGAGATTGTAATTATCTGTGCCGCTGCAGGTGGTGGCAGTTTGGCGCCTCCCTTTTCGTAGCCGCGACCACCGTTGACCACAGACGACACGCCTCCTTCCCGGTTACTCATAAACACAAAAACAGAGCATTTTCGATAGTAACATTGTTTCGACCTGCCTACGTTTTACCACCGCGTTTCATTTTGTCTAATAGAGGAAACGTAAGAGTTCCGCGTTGCGCGGGGTGGTGCAGAACACCGTAAGAGTATTTCTAAGCTTTGATATGAAATATAGAATGGGGAAAGAGAGGGAAAGGATGGGTGGGAATTCGTGACTTATAGCCGCACAGGGCACTGTGATAACGCAATGGCGAAAGTTGAAAATTTGTGCCGGACCGGTACTCGAAGCTCGATTTACCACTTCTCATGAGGAGCTGCCTCAACCGCTTCGTCCGATATGCTATATACGCTATGTGATCAAAAGTATCCGGGCACCTGGCTGAAAATGACTTACTAGTTCGTGACACCCACCATCGGTAATGCTGGATTTCAATATGATGTTGACCCACCCTTAGCCTTGATGACAGCTTCCACTCTCGCAGGCATACGTTCAGTCACGTGCTGGAAGATTTCTTGGGGAATGGCAGCCCATTCTTCACGGAGTGCTGCACTGAGGAGAGGTATCGATGTCGTCGGTGAGGCCTGGCACGAAGTCAGCATTCCAAAACATCACAAAGATGTTCTATAGGATTCAGGTCAGGACTCTGTGCAGGCCAGTCCATCACAGGAATGTTATTGTCGTGCAACCACCCCGCCACAGGCCGTGCATTATGAACAGGAGCTCGATCGTCTTGGAAGATGCAGTCGCCCTGCCTGAATTGTTCTTCAACAGTAGGAAGCAAGAAGGTGCTTAAAACATCAATGTAGGCCGATACCGTGATAGTGCCACGCAAAACAACAAGGGGTGCAAGTCCCCTCCATGAAAAAGACGATAACACCATAACACCACCGCCTCCGAATTAAACTGTTGGCACCACACACACTGGCAGATGACGTTCACTGGACATTCGCCATACCCACATCCTGCCATCGGATAGCCACATTGTGTACCGTGATCCGTCTCTCCACACAACGTTTTTTCCACTGTTCTACAGTCGAACGTTTATGTTGCTTACAACAAGCGAGGCATCGTTTGGCATTTACCGGCGTGATGTGTGGCTTATGAGCAGCCGCTCGACCATGAAATCCAAGTTTTTTCACCTCCCGCCCAACAGTCATAGTACTTGCAGTGGATCCTGATGCAGTTTCGAAGTCCTGTGTTATAGTCTGGATAGATGTCTGCCTATTACACATTACGACCCTCTTCAGCTGTTGGCGGTCTCTGTCAGTCAACAGACGAGGTCGGCCTTTACACTTTTGTGCTGTACGGGTCCCTTCACGTTTCCACTTCACCATCGCATCGGAAACAGTGGACGTAGGGATGTTTAGGAGTGTGGTAATCTCGCGCACCGACGTATGACACAAGTGACACCCAATCACCTGATCACGGTCGAAGACCGTAAGTGCCGCGGAGAGCCCCATTCTGCTCTCTCACGATGTCTAATGACTACTGAGGGCGCTGATATGGAGTACCCGGCAGTAGGTGGCAGCAAAATGCACCTAATATGAAAAACGTATGTTTTTGTGGGTGTCCGGATACTTTTGATCACATAGTCTATCTTTGACCAACTGTCAGTCTGTCAAATAGGACGATAAAACCTGAAATTATAAAAATTACGAGATAGCAAATCACAAAATAGTTTATAGCGTAAGAGTCCTAAATCTACACGACGCTAAATAAAAATACGAAGTGACAGCGGCCACTGATGGTATATGGACATGGTCTGAAGATGGCAATCCAGTCGAAATGGATCCATCAGAATAAAAACATTAAAATCCTGTCGCAGTATTTTGGATTCCATTACATGATGTCTCTAAGAGATATCTTCAACTCTGCTGCCCATTGGATACTAAAATATACATTTCTGTAAGAGCGCGATGGCTCCATGATTTTTTTTTTCGGTGAGGATGCATTAATATTGCCCAAATTCCTACGGGAATGAATAATTAACGAGTAGGGGGTTAAATGAACAAAGGACGCTGCATTTGCATCGTGGAATAAGTTGGAAATTTGAGTCACTCGGGGTCCATGGCCAGATGACCGAAGCAGTCTGGTTTCTTTTTTTTTGAAAAAATGGCTCTGAGCACTATGGGACTTAACATCTTAGGTCATCAGTCCCCTAGAACTTAGAACTAATTAAACCTAACTAACCTAAGGACATCACACACATCCATGCCCGAGGCAGGATTCGAACCTGCGACCGTAGCAGTCCCGCGGTTCCAGACGGCAGCGCCAGAACCGCACGGCCACCACGGCCGGCTAGTCTGGTTTTAGATGCCGAACGGTGTTGACGCGCGCTGTTTGCCGCCGTGACACGCGCTGTCTGCATTATTTACTTTTCGGACTTAGACTCCGTTTGATTGTGCACAGGAACCTCGCCAATCGCTTTAGGAAAGCAACACTTCGATTCATCTTTAATAATGAATACACAAGACGAAAAGCACTGGAGATAGAACACTATCTCCATGAAGAATCAGAGATACCGCCATCGGACCTACTGAGAAAATCGCAAGATAATTTTGGTCGTCAAATATATATACCTGTGATGACCATTTTTAGTTTGAAGCGCCGGCAGCGAAGTGGTTAGCCTTAAAGTCCCATAATCGCTGGATCGAATCCCGTTCGTCAGTTTTTTTTCTTATTTTCAACACAGTCATTTTCTTTACTACTTATATTACAATTGATGTAATGGGAAAAATACGTGTAATCGGATGAACTTTTATTAAATTTACAATGTTATTTGGCAGTCTACAATTTTCTATATCACAAATAATATAATATTCATACCTATTGA
Source organism: Schistocerca americana (assembly GCF_021461395.2). NCBI lineage: Eukaryota > Metazoa > Arthropoda > Insecta > Orthoptera > Acrididae > Schistocerca > Schistocerca americana. The sequence continues at coordinate 316,925,543 of NC_060121.1, read as the reverse complement.
CTAGTAAGCGACCAAACGCATAAAGTGATACTGAAAATGTATGCTTGTCCGTGATTTGAGAAATCCCTTATACCTGGAAGGAGCCCGAAACGATTTGTTACCTCCAAGTTTTGACCGGCACAGACGGCTTTCGATAGATGTACAATTAACCGCCGCTTTCGACATTACGAGTACAAGTTGCAGGATGGTGTTTTTCGTAAAAACATGGAAAACAAAGTTAAACGGCACCAGTTGCATGAATAAATGCTATGTTTCCGCATACGCAAGGTCTTCTGAGGTTTTCCGTAGAAAAACAAACCTAGTTAACATATTTAAAAACCTCCCATTCAGCCGATAATTTGGAAGCAAACTATGCATAAATATCGGCGCTGATAATTGGTCATGCAGTATCGTGTATATTTTAATAGCGTCTTCACGAGAAGCAATTTTTAGTTCTCTTTTGATTAAATACGAACAAATTTGAAGACATGGACAAGCATACATTTTCAGTATCACTTTATGCGTTTGCTCGTTTACGAATCGATAGTTACGAATGTTATATTATTTGTGGTAGTAAAAATTTGTAAACTGCCAAATAACATTTTAAATTTAATAAAAGTTCACCCGGTTACACGTATTTTTCCCATTATATCAATTGTTATATAAACAGTAAAGAAAATGACTGTGTTGAAAATAAAAAAAAAAAGAAATGAACGGGGCTCGATCCACCGATCCAGCGATTACGTGGCTTGAACGATAACCACCAGGCTGCCGCCGCTTCATGGTAAAAATGGCCACGCACAGGCATATATTTGACGACTGAAATTATCTTGCGATTTTCTCAATAACGCTACACATTTTGTTGTCCACAAGGAGTATTACAGTAATTCCGCGTTCTAAACGTCGTGGCCTCACCTTGGTAGTATTATCAAGGTCGCTGACAATGCGGCGTGTGACAGAACACTGAAATCTGCTCAAAGCGGTCTCCGGTATTGTCACAGTGATGGCAAAGTTTGCAATGGATCGTATGGATCCATCAGAGGCGATGACGATGTCTGCACGAAGCGACGACGTCGACGACGCGCCGGACCCCATGCAAGGGTGTGCGGCCCCTGCGATGGTGCAGAAAACGCATAGTAGCAGCGCTGGAATCCAGGGCTACCCGGCGCGCGACGCTGCCGGCTGCCTCCTTTCTGATGCCTTCCGGCAGAATCTCCCCATGCCGTGAGCCGCAACTTCAGACGTAACGCGTGTCTACGATTAACATCTACAACATTAACACTAGAGTGAAACTCTAATTCTTGGAGAAATGATTTGGGCGTCCTTGGCGCTACAGAAGAATGCTGAAGATTAGATGGGTAGATCACATAGCTAATGAGGAGGTATTGAATAGAATTGGAGAGAAGAGAAATTTGTGGCACAACTTTGCTAGAAGAAGGGATCGGTTGGTAGGGCGTATTCTGAGGCATCGAGGTGGTGGTGGTGGGTAGTGTTTAACGTCCCGTCGACAACGAGGTCATTAGAGACGGAGCGCAAGCTCGGGTTAGGGAAGGATTGGGAAGGAAATCGGCCGTGCCCTTTCAAAGGAACCATCCCGGCATTTGCCTGAAACGATTTAGGGAAATCACGGAAAACCTAAATCAGGATGGCCGGAGACGGGATTGAACCGTCGTCCTCCCGAATGCGAGTCCAGTGTGGGCATCAAGGCATTACCAATTTAGTACAGATTAAAAAGGATGTAGATTGTAGTAGGTACTGGGAGATGAAGAACCTTGTACAGGATAGAGTAGAATGGAGAGCTGCATCAAATCAGTCTCTGGACTGAAGACCACAACAACAACAACAACAACATTGACGGTGCGCTGCTTCAGGAGGTGCACTTGGCTTCCCTGCCGGACTTGGCAGATTGGGCCTCTTACGCCTCTCCTGATGACCTTGGACGCGGAGTGGCCGCATATGTCCTCGAAGGCATATCAGTTGAGGATGTCATGTATCTGCCATCCGCGAGGGGTATGGCACTTGCAATGATGGGCAACCGCATTGTAAATGTGTACTGGCTCTGGCGATAGAAGGGTAAGTACTAACATTGTCTGCTTGGTTTCGACTTCAACTGTGTTTTAAATCGGAAGGACGAACAACCACACTTCAACCCCGCCAGAAACTGTGCATCATCGTCAGCGACCTTTCCTTCTGTGACTGTTGGGAGATTCGACATGGCGATGCACGGGACTGTACGTATCAGATGGACCACTCTACGAGTCGCCTGAATAGGGTTTATGTCTTCCAGGGGGTCGTCGATGCTATCCAAGATGCAGAATGATGGCCGTTGGCGTTCTCGGTCCATTGCGCCTACGTGAGCACCGTATTCCTCCCACAGCAGGCAGTGTGGTGCAGTCGTGCGCCGTGGAAGTTGTTGTTGTGGTCTTCAGTCCAGAGACTCGTTTGATGCAGCTCTCCATGCTACTCTATCCTGTGCATGCTTCTTCATCTCCCAGTACCTACTGCAACCCACATCCTTCTCAAACTGTTTAGTGTATTCATCTCTTGGTCTCGCTCTACGATTTTTACCCTCCACGCTGCCCTCCAATACTAAATTGGTGATCCTATGACGCCTCAGAATATGCACGACCAACCGATCCCTTCTTCTAGTCAAGTTGCGCCACAAATTTCTCTTCTCTCCAATTCTATTCAATACCTCCTCATTAGTTATGTGATGTACGCATCTAATCTTCAGCATTCTTCTGTAGCACCATATTTTGAAAGCTTCTATTCTCTTCTTGTCTAAACTGTTTATCGTTCACGTTTCACTTCCATACAAGGCTACACTCCATACAAATACTTTCAGAAACGACTTCCTGACACTTAAATCTATACTCGATGTTAACAAGTCTCTCTTCTTCAGAAACGCTTTCCTTGCCATTGCCAGTCGACATTTTATATCCTCTCTACTTCGACCATCATCGGTTATTTTGCTTCCCAAATAGCAAAACTACTTTACTACTTTAAGCGTCTCATTTCCTAATCTAATTCCCAAACCATCACCCGATTTAATTCGACTACATTCCATTATCCTCGTTTTGCTTTTGTTGATGTTCATCTTATATCCTCCATTCCGTTCAGCTGCTCTTCCAGGTCCTTTGCTGTCTCTGACAGAATTACAATGTCATCGGCGAACCTCAAAGTTTTTATATCTTCTCCATGGATTTTAATTCCTACTCCGAATTTTTTTTGTTTCCTTTACTGCTTGCTGAATATACAGATTGAATAACATCGGGCACAGGCTACAACCCTGTCTCACTCCCTTCCCAACTACTGATTCCCTTTCATGCCCCTCGACTCTTACAACCTCCATCTGGTTTCTGTACAAATTGTAAATAGCCTTTCGCTCCCTGTATTTTACCCCTGCCACCTTCAGAATTTGAAAGAGAGTATTCCAGTCAACGTTGTCAAAAGCCTTCTCTAAGTCTACAAATGCTAGAAACGTAGGTTTGCCTCTCCTTAATCTATTTTCTAAGATAAGTCGTAGGGTCGGTATTGCCTTACGTGTTCCAACATTTCTACGGAATCCAAACTGATCTTCCCCGTGGTCGGCTTCTACCAGTTTTTCTATTCATCTGTAAAGAATTCGTGTTAGTATTTTGCAGCCGTGGCTTATTAAACTGATAGTTCGGTAATTTTCACATCTGTCAACATCTGCTTTCTTTGGGATTGGAATTATTATATTCTTCTTGAAGTCTGAGGTATTTCGCCTGTCTCATACATCATGCTCACTAAATGTGTAAATTAAGCACCACGTATCTTACCAAACCTGACAGCTGGTGGCATGTGGCGGTGGTTTGGAGTCGCGCAGATGCCGGCGTCTGGCGTATCTGATGATGATGGCTTAGTGGCTGGAGTGTGCCAAACCTGCCATATGGCGAGTCTTGATGCAGCTTGGCAGGGAGGTGTCCGCATGGAGCGACCATACAGCAGACTATCACTTCACTGTGCTCCATGACCACTCATATGCAAGTAGCCTTTCCAGCCATTCAGATGGACTGCAACAGGATCAAGGCTCACACAGTGGCGCTGACCCATCACAGATTGCAAGAATTGGTCGTGAGCACCCACTGTCAAGATACCGCATGGTAGGAGGACCCCTCAGTGCACCACATCATGACTGACGGGAAGCACTGCAAGCAACAACTGATCCCTGAGCTCATCACTTACGTGGGGCATCGGACCACCGATCAGGTAGTCATCATGGCTGGCTTTGCGGAACACTTTTGCCACAGTTACCGATACCAACAACAAGAAGTTCATGATTTGGAGCCAGTTTTTGTCCCACGTCACTCACACCTTCTAGGGCATCGCGTTGGAAACCCTGACAGAGGACGTCGCTTTTGACGATATCGAGGATGCGATTGCAAAGGGTACTCCAAACAAGTCTCCAAGCGTTGATGGTCTGCCTGTGGACTTTTACCAGGCTTTCCCAAATTTGGTGTTGCCAATGCTGACCATGATGTTCTAAGTCATGTTGACGAAGACCGCCATAGTTCCGCTTGCTTTTTTCGAAGGCATTATCATCAGAGTACATAAGACAATGCAGGGGGCTACAGTTGCACGTTACCGCCCCCAACCTCACTCAATGATGACTACGAGATATTGACCTTTATATTGGCGACAAAATGCCCTCGAATCCTCCCAAGTACAATACCCACTATATAAACGACGCCAGATGGACCTCTCAGTGGCCAGACAGTCACTGGTGAATGAATGTCAAGATGTGCTCACTCTAGCGACTACGTGCAGTCTCCATGTGGCATTGGTGGCTGACCATTCTGACAATGCTTTTGATCACCTACAACATCGTTACATCTTCACCGTCATGTAGCAGATGGCCTTTCCGTCCCGCTTCAATGATACCCTGTACCATCTGTGCGCCACCACCCACCCCCTTGTCCAAGTTAATAGTCATATCGTGAGACCACTTCTAATCCGCCGCTCCTTTTGTCAGGGATGCCCACCATCTATTCTCCTCTCCCTGGAGCAACTTATCAGGAGTCCCACAATGCACTTGTCAGGATTCACCTTGCAGAAATACACGTTCTGCTGGCGTACCTATGCAGACGACCTGTTGCTGCTGGTGCAGTCAAAGGAAGAAACCATGTGCGTACTTCATCTGATCTCCATATACGAGAATATGCGTGGCAGTGCTTTGTGTGTGGCCAGATCTACAGCGATGCGAATTTGTCGCAGACTCACACTAGAAGAACTGGCTTCTCTACTCTGCATTCGAAACTTCTGCTACCTTGGTATAGTCCGTATGTCCACCACCCGCTGCACTGCAGCGCTCAACTTCTGACGTGCCCTCCAAGTCACCTATGCGACTGTTCAGCTACATCGCCTCTATTAGCTTTCTTGCATTGCAGTGTGTGGAATATCTGAACATCCATGTCATTTAGAAGCTGGTGCACGTAGCTCAGGTCCTTTCGATCTCGCCGGCGACTGATTGGAGCCTACAGGCCACGTTAGGCTACTTCCTGATGGCTGGTAACATTTTTAAGGTCAAATACGACACACATACCTTCCCCTGGAAGGCCTGAGGACTTCTTTCCACCAACGTCCGGTGCTATACAGCGGCCTTGTATCGGAACACCACGAATAAACAGCTGTTGGGCAGAGGGAGCTCACTCACGTGACAACTCTTGAACATTTACATGCTGGCCCCCATCGGCCTGCTGGCGTCAATAGGACACATGGTGCCTCTATTCACAAGTCTGTTTGTCTTCTTTGTAGACCTTACCTATGTACGCGCCAGTCTCCTATGCACGCATCCGCCATGCTCGGAAGATTTATAAATTCAATTACTGTTCAGTGTACCTTTTTGAACCATGATTTATTTTCAAGGGATATTTTTAAGAATTTATTTTATTTACTAGCGATTCATCAAGAACATTAACACATTTAATCACACTATGTAAGCATGGAAGTAGTTGCCACGGAGTAACTAATGAAATGATAACCATATTCCTTTTAACAAATGGGAATTTTATTCACTTTAATAGTGCGTAACAGCATTTTTTTAAAAAAAGAAACTGATTTAAAATTATAATCAGAAAGCACCCTCTAAATATCAAAGTTACAATTCATTCAGAGGCAGAAAGAAACAAGTTTTGACTGCATGAGCTTTCGGGCAGAGAACCTTGCCACTCCCTTTTGACACGGCTGTAGTTACGACCGCCTCTGAAAGACGACACTGGTGCAAATCTGCAACACACCAGATAACTTTAAACTAAGAGTTTTAACAATTTACACAAGCACACAAACTATGCACCCCCATAGGAGGGATGGAAATGGTACAAAACACTAACAATTAAAATATTAACCCTGCACACCGAAGGTGCAACTTGATTTTAACTTCTAAGAAAAGTCTTACGGTGAAAAGGTGGCAACTTTATATACTAAAATGATCCTTTAAATAAAAGCCCATGAAATGCAATCTTATATAAAATTCTACAAGGTTGGCCAAACAATAGTTAAGATGCACTACAGTACACAGATGCCGCCTCTCAAGAACATAGGCAATAATATCAAAGTTTGCAAAGATCAAAACATATTTCAGGTATTAGACCGTTACACTCTAAGCAATAAATTCGTTAACACACCAAATCCGACAAACATGACAGAGGCAGCTACTAACGTACGGTAGATGATAGGGAGATTACTGAACAATCCGAACCGCAAGTTGCTCTAACCCGCCCCTACTTCACAAGGGAAAAAACGGACCACCCAGTTTATAAACAACCACCTTCCCGCGGGTGAGCAAACGGAGAAGAATGGTGGGACGACCCCAAAGCAAAACGGCTGGTGACCTAACCAAGAAAACAAGTAGAATTTGACAAGAGTAAATCAAACAAGATATCACAATCACTTAATTTCTAATAAACTGCGATTTCTCGAGAAGACCTGGCACAGCACCCCCAAATCGCTCTCACGAACCGTCCGCTGCCAGCCGCTTCAACGGACGCAGGAAGGCGCGCCGATCTCCCGTCTCACGGCGTCGCAGCTCGCACCGGCCAGACTGATGTCGTGGGTTGAATCCTGTTGCTCTCGTGTCGACCGCGAAGTCACTACCCCTCGTTATACGCCGCAGCCCACTGGACTCACGTGGCGACCTCACATGCGCCGACGCTCAAGACGGACAAGTCATCTTGTGTCTCCGTGCGCGACCGACCGACCGATCGATCCAACCGCCAATGACCATTGCCTGAGCAAACTCGAGCAGACTGGCGGCCTAACGCGCAGACTCAGATGCAGGAACTAAGCCCCGACCGGGCGACCACTAGCTGAGTTCTCTTACTGGCGGAGTGGAAAGACCCTCATTTTGCCGGCTTTAAAGGTTGATCCGAACGACAGACATACTAGCACTCCGAACGACAGACAGACACTAACTGCCTAACAAATGCGGACGAGAGACAGACTAGCAAGCTGGGGACGAGAGAATGACCCAGACTGACCGACTGGCGAGCTCATAGCGCCCCTTAAAGGCACGCGAAAAGGCAACCTTTCCCCTTTCCCACCAGAGGGAGACGCCAAAGCTGCGATTGCCACAGCGACGCCACCGCCAGAAACGGAGGGCGACTGCTTCACACTACGCGCTGCGGCGCGCTCTTCAAAACAGCAATTTTTACCACGGCTCACTTTTCAACAACGTTGAGTTCAAGTATCTGTTAACGAGACGGACTGCGGTCTGACAACTTTCATCCCGACATCAGTCCGAGCGACATGGTACCACGCCACCTGTGGAAAATTCGCCACTACATCTACATCTACATCTACATTGATACTCCGCAAGCCACCCAACGGTGTGTGGCGGAGGGCACTTTACGTGCCACTGTCATTACCTCCCTTTCCTGTTCCAGTCGCGTATGGTTCGCGGGAAGAACGACTGTCTGAAAGCCTCCGTGCGCGCTCTAATCTCTCTAATTTTACATTCGTGATCTCCTCGGGAAGTATAAGTAGGGGGAAGCAATATATTCGATACCTCATCCAGAAACGCACCCTCTCGAAACCTGGCGAGCAAGCTACACCGCGATGCAGAGCGCCTCTCTTGCAGAGTCTGCCACTTGAGTTTATTAAACATCTCCGTAACGCTATCACGGTTACCAAATAACCCGGTGACGAAACGCGCCGCTCTTCTTTGGATCTTCTCTATCTCCTCCGTCAACCCGACCTGGTACGGATCCCACACTGATGAGCAATACTCAAGTATAGGTCGAACGAGTGTTTTGTAAGCCACCTCCTTTGTTGATGGACTACATTTTCTAAGCACTCTCCCAATGAATCTCAACCTGGTACCCGCCTTACCAACAATTAATTTTATATGATCATTCCACTTCAAATCGTTCCGTACACATACTCCCAGATATTTTACAGAAGTAACTGCTACCAGTGTTTGTTCCGCTATCATATAATCATACAATAAAGGATCCGGCGTTTACATGTGATAGGCTTTATGGACACTCCTTTATGCTTCACCTTGAACTCGGTGGAGGATGACGCCTATTGCCTTACCTTCACCGGTGTTCGTGAAGTCTGGGTGGTGGGGCGGCAAATTGTCGCCTGTTCCTTGCGCACCCCTCCGTCTGTGATTGAACTGTACATTTTCATTCGCCAGGGGGACGTTTGTTTCCCTGCCGCCTAGACTCAAGCCACCAGTGTGAGTCAAAGGATGGGCGGGCGCTGACCTTCATGGAGACGGGGTCATACCGCGGCTCGACCTTAGGACCATCCTACAGAATGCAGATGCAATGACTGAACGACGTACGCGCTACCGCGCCGACTGCACCAATTACTTTCTTGGAGCTTTTCGCCATCCCCCGCTCGGCTGGAATGTGCCTGGCGCAGTTGGTCCGACTGCTGTCGAGGGGCACTTCTAACAACTCACCACACCTGCTACCTCAGTGCTTTTGTTTGTCGTTACCACTCTTCCCTACCTACCACTGCTATGACATACGATGGAATTTCATGATTACAACTGAGTATCTCCTTCCTTGACTGTCCGTTGTTGTCGACTTTGGGTCGGTTGTGTTCGGGACGCCTTGGCCAGGCCTCGTGTGGTCGACCCCAGCCCACTCCGTCCCCCGCCATGGCGCCGAGCCCGGGCTCCTCACACACGCTCATCTTTCAAGGTCTCTACCTTCCGTATGATTACAAGGAACGGTTAGTTTTCACCATTTGCATTTTCTGACATTTTCTGCTGATTTGCTGTTTTTTGGAACTAAATTATTAAAAATAATAACGATAATGCAGTATACATTCTTCTTTTCCATTTTTATCTTTCCTTTTGCGGGCTTCTTAGTGATATTGACATTAAGAAAAAGCATCTCCTGAACTATCTGTCGCTCATTGATATAATACTGTAGATAATTTCAGCGACATGTATTGATACTGTCTGCAAAACGTGGTGCGAATGGAATTAGTAGCTACGAAGTAATAAATTTAAACGAAGTGCACAATGTGGCATTCTTTCATGCAACTTATTGTTTATGACGCAATATCTCCTGAACTATGTGTCGTACCATAATATAATACTGTAGACACATTCAGCGACATATGTGGATACTGTCTGCAGAATTTGTTGCGATTAGAGTTATTACCAAAGAAGCAATAAATCTTAACGTCATGCATAATGCGGCTAACTTTCACGCAACTCATTTGTTTATGACGTCATGTCTCCTGAACTAAGTGGCGTACAATGATATACACTCCTGGAAATTGAAATAAGAACACCGTGAATTCATTGTCTCAGGAAGGGGAAACTTTATTGACACATTCCTGGGGTCAGATACATCACATGATCACATTGACAGAACCACAGGCACATAGACACAGGCAACAGAGCATGCACAATGTCGGCACTAGTACAGTGTATATCCACCTTTCGCAGCAATGCAGGCTGCTATTCTCCCATGGAGACGATCGTAGAGATGCTGGATGTAGTCCTGTGGAACGGCTTGCCATGCCATTTCCACCTGGCGCCTCAGTTGGACCAGCGTTCGTGCTGGACGTGCAGACCGCGTGAGACGACGCTTCATCCAGTCCCAAACATGCTCAATGGGGGACAGATCCGGAGATCTTGCTGGCCAGGGTAGTTGTCTTACACCTTCTAGAGCACGTTGGGTGGCACGGGATACATGCGGACGTGCATTGTCCTGTTGGAACAGCAAGTTCCCTTGCCGGTCTAGGAATGGTAGAACGATGGGTTCGATGACGGTTTGGATGTACCGTGCACTATTCAGTGTCCCCTCGACGATCACCAGTGGTGTACGGCCAGTGTAGGAGATCGCTCCCCACACCATGATGCCGGGTGTTGGCCCTGTGTGCCTCGGTCGTATGCAGTCCTGATTGTGGCGCTCACCTGCACGGCGCCAAACACGCATACGACCATCATTGGCACCAAGGCAGAAGCGACTCTCATCGCTGAAGACGACACGTCTCCATTCGTCCCTCCAATCACGCCTGTCGCGACACCACTGGAGGCGGGCTGCACGATGTTGGGGCGTGAGCGGAAGACGGCCTAACGGTGTGCGGGACCGAAGCCCAGCTTCATGGAGACGGTTGCGAATGGTCCTCGCCGATACCCCAGGAGCAACAGTGTCCCTAATTTGCTGGGAAGTGGCGGTGCGGTCCCCTACGGCACTGCGTAGGATCCTACGGTCTTGGCGTTCATCCGTGCGTCGCTGCGGTCCGGTCCCAGGTCGACGGGCACGTGCACCTTCCGCCGACCACTGGCGACAACATCGATGTACTGTGGAGACCTCACGCCTCACGTGTTGAGCAATTCGGCGGTACGTCCACCCGGCCTCCCGCATGCCCACTATACGCCCTCGCTCAAAGTCCGTCAACTGCACATACGGTTCACGTCCACGCTGTCGCGGCATGCTACCAGTGTTAAAGACTGCGATGGAGCTCCGTATGCCACGGCAAACTGGCTGACACTGACGGCGGCGGTGCACAAATGCTGCGCAGCTAGCACCATTCGACGGTCAACACCGCGGTTCCTCGTGTGTCCGCTGTGCCGTGCGTGTGATCATTGCTTGTACAGCCCTCTCGCAGTGTCCGGAGCAAGTATGGTGGGCCTGACACACCGGTGTCAATGTGTTCTTTTTTCAATTTCCAGGAGTGTATTTTTGCAGTTAAGTTCAGTCCTATATGTGCATACTGCATGCAAAATGTGTCGCGAATACAATTAGTAGTAAAAAAGTAATAAATTATAACGCAATGCCTTATGCGGTACTTGTACTGCATGAACAGCAGGAAAGTAATAAGCGATAAAAATTTTTTCTTTCATCGTTTTGTAGAGGTTGTCAGTGAGAAACAATTTCATAAAGATTTGAAATCGTGTGTGAAGTTTGTTGGAACTGGCTAAGTGCTCTCATCATCAGATACTGGATGAATAGAGCGGGGAATTCACATACCCGCAGTGATTGTTGCCTGACAGTAAGGTATATGTGTACCAAGTTCTGTTCAAATCGGTCCAATGGTTCAGGAGGGGATGTGAAAAACGCATACGCATGCGTGCACAACACACACACACACACACACACACACACACACACACACACACACGCAATTTTTGCAATATGAATGGAGTTAATGGCTTTTGGTGAACTTACAATGCAACTGGAAGCATATTAAATAAGTGGTACAGCTGATTAGTAAAATTAATTTGTGTAGGTACATACAGAGCACATAGTAGCTGGGTCATAGCAACACATCATAGTGACAGGCAATAAATACATTTCTTTTAAATTATGCAGGAAAATAATAAAGAACGGAACAGAATATCTAATTTGTTCTGAAGGAGTATTGTGGGATTATCTTCCAGTTATCCAAAGGCTTCCAATGTGTTAAGATTAAGCAGTTCATAGATATGACGCTATCATCCAACATACGAACAACTAAAACTAATAGGCTGAACTCAGTCCACGATCAACAGCTTCAGACCCTCCTTTCATCTCTTCTGCAGTTGATTTAATATTGATAATTTATTATTGTGTATTAATCTAGTCTCTCAGTACTGTTTTCTGAGTTGTTCAGTACTCTGCTGTGTTTTACTTTCAACAAAATTGTATATTTATCTACAATTTGTGCACTTAGAAGATGTAGAACCCACTTACATACCCGTAGGTCCGTTTTTATAATACATCTGCAATGTAGTTGCCACTTTGTGTCTTTGACTGAACTGTACAGCTGAAGCATACCATTTCTTGCTACATCTTTCGTCACTTCATTGATGTTGTGCCGTCGTATTATGATCAATCAATAATGGTAATAAACTTAGTAAGACCAATAACTGAGACACTGCTTATACTGTAAGCAGAGGAAACCCTTGGTTGCTCTCAGTTGTCCCTGGCACACGACAGCTGGGACTGCTGTCTCAGTTAGTGGTCTTACAACCCCACTCCCTGCACGGCGCTATAAATCGCCGGCACCGGAGGTTTACTGCCACACCTGACCTTGTGGCGCTCACATTTCACAGTGCAGATCGTGACCGGCTTGTCAGCGGCGATGTAGTAATCTTCTGCTCACTGGCGGCTCAGTTGACGCGCGTAAAGATGGTTGCAAATGCAACGACTTCACATCTACATCTAGAATGCGCAAAGCACTATATGGGGTGCGGCAGAGGGTATTTTTTTTCTTTGGTTATTTCATCCTCATCACCCAATATGGGCGGGGAGTGGACTGTCAGCAGTACAATACTCCGCTCTTCAGCCGAGAGCATTCGGAATGATATAATAAAGATAAGAGAAAAAAGAATGCGAGGACCGTTGTCGTTTTAAATTAAAAACATTAGTGGCAGACAGCTAAAAGGACGAAAGTACATAAAATTTAAAAAAAAACACAAATGCAATGTGGTGATTTTCTTCCATGAAAAAGCAACGAAGCACTGCACTTTCATTTAACAGCTGACCTGCGCTGGCTGAGAAATATTGTGCAAGGAAAGAATGTGATCCATAGAGGGTGACGGGTGTGGGTAAAGAGATAGGGCTCTGTTAGGTGGGAAAACTATGGAGATGGCAGGTAGGAGATGATGCGAATAGTGGCAATCCAGCAGTGGGAAAGACAGAGGGTGGAGAGGAGTAATGGTGTTTGGGGAGGGTAGTGGTACAAGAAGCAAGAGATAGGGTTGGGTGGAGAGGGAACGGGAGAGAGGAACCCTGACGTGGAGTGAGATGCGTGGGGAACGGTTGAAGTTGGCAGGAGGGATGAAGATCGGGGCGGATCTAATTGTCTCAAAGAGGGAGTTTGTTGAAGTTGCGTTAAAGTGATATGGAGTGTGTGTAGGCGTAGGGACGAAGGGATGAGTTTGAGAAGGCGCGGCAGTATACCAGGGTTGGTAAAATGCCGTGTGACTAGGGCCTCCCGTCGGGTAGACCGTTCGCCGGGTGCAAGGCTTTCGATATGACGCCCCTTCGGTGACCTGGGCGTGGATGGGGATGAAATGATGATGATTAGGACAACACAACACCAAGTCCCTGAGCGGAGAAAAATCTCCGACCTAGCCGGGAATCGAACCCGGGCCCTAAGGATTAACATTCTGTCGCGCTTACCTTTTTTTTTTACATTTTTTTCGGTATAGTTCGTAGCGTTTGGTTTGGGCGGACGTCACAAGACATCCGTTCAAGTTGATCGTTGATTCCTTGACTCAGTTTTTTTTTTATTACAGAGAGCACGCAGCCCTCTGACCGAACACGCTGAGTTACCGTGCCGGCAACCACTCAGCTAACCAGGGATGGTGATCAGAGGCGAGACAACGGGGTTACAGCAAACTAGGGCGAAGGGTACTTCGAGTACTGCAACCGTTACCTCCCTTTCTGTTCGAACTGAGAATTGTCTGCAGGAAGTTCGACTTCGAATTTCACAGATTTTACTCTCATAAGTCCTGTCGCCAGATGTGAATGAGAAAAACTAAATATGTCGCCTGTCTGTTTTCGGCATGTCCACCACCGCAAGAGTATACCTGTCCGTGATACAGCACGGCTGTCTTGCAGCGTCAGCCACAGGAGCTTGATGAACAGTTGCTTGGCGCCGTTACTCTTGCTAAACGAGAGCGTGAGGAAAAGCGCCACTCTTGTTTGGATCTTCTCTGCCTCTTCTGTTAATCCTGTTTGGTGGCGGACCCTGATTACTGGCAGTTCTCGGGAATCCTATATGTAATGATTTTGCGAACTTATTCTTTCGTGAATAAATTACATTTGGTTAGGATTCTTCCAACGGTTCTCAGTCCGACATTTGCTTTTCCAACTAGATGTTTGTGTTCGTTGCTCTTCATGTCGGTTTTGAGATTATTACAGTCTCTAGTAATTGATCACCAATCGTACTCGAGTACTCGAGGAGTAATGATATAAATTTTTAGTTGTCACCTCGAAAAAATAAAGTTCATAGTTAATTTTTTGTTTTGTGATGGAACACATTGGAATCCCGCGTCACAGTAGTGAATCACGCCGACAGAGGGGTGAAATCATATGACGTAGCTCACTGATAAAACAGAGTAACCATAGCGTAATTCGTTTGCGGGAGCAGCGGATATGGTGGAATTAGTCAAACAAGTTGTAAAAAAGTGTTAATTCCGCGTAGCTGTGATGTCGGACGCTCCGGGAGGATGTTCGCGGATGGTGCTGCTTTTATAGGCGTACGGAAGCTGCAATGCCAGAAGACTTTGCTGAAATGCTGGAGGACCTGCAGAAAATCGACAACTGGAACACAGCTGGCAGCTGTCAATTACGAAACAAATCTCCACTTTCACACTCTACTTTCAAGTGAATAATGAATTCTTTTCCGGTGCAACGGTCGTCTTGTGAAACGCTGCCCATTTCCATCAACAGCAGCCTTGACTGAAGAACTGCTTTCCAGCACAGAGAGATGTCACAACCAATAAGAATGTATCGTGGCTGTGCGCTTTAGCACTTTATGCGGGAAATCGTCACAGTCAGTTACACAATGTTGTTTCTTCAGGGTAGATACATGAGTTATTTTTAATTGGAAAGGGGAAATAAAACAGCGTAAAATGTATGAGTATGATCTGCATTTCTGTTCGAAGAGCCGTTATTGCCTGCGGTACAGAAACTGCAATATAAACGGAGCAAATGTGTCAAATTATGTAAAAAATGGATGAACAAATTTTTAAGGTTGAATAACATGTACATTGTTTTTCTTCTGCTGCTTTTTGTTTATTTCAAATTAGTTTTTTTCTATCCCATATTTAGAAAAGCTGTCCGACAAATTAGACAACACTCTGAGATCCTTTATTTTATGTAAGAGGCACTACACAAATTTCATTCAGCAGCTAGGACAAAACAGATTCATTAAGTGACAGTGGTGTCTATAAAATCACTCGCAGTGACTGCAACAAACTGCATACTCCTCAAACAGGTATGGCTATACGCAACTAGGCTGATTGAACACGAACGCAGCTGGAGATTGCGAAAGTCAGATTTTGCCGTTGCTGAAGATGTGCTGAAGGAAGGACACAGATACCACGCCGGCCGGAGTTGCCGAGCGGTTCTAGACGCTACAGTCTGGAACCGCGCGACCGCTACTGTCGCAGGTTCGAATGCTGCCTCGGGCATGGATGTGTGTGATGTCCTTAGGTTAGTTAGGTTTAAGTAATTCTAAGTTATAGGGGACTGATGACCTCAGAAGTTAAGTCCCATAGTGCTCAGAGCCATTTGAACCATTTTTTGAACAGATACCACGTCCACACGGAAGTGCTACATATAGCCAATAAAGGACGACAACTAAGCCTGTTAGAAGCACTTGAAGTAAACAAAGATCTAGCTCTAAATCTCCCGCTGGTTTAAATGATCAATTACAGCTGAGCACATCCCCACTTTTAAGCTTTACATGATGAAATCAACCAGCCATTACAATGGCACACACTGCTGCACATAATTAAAACAGAATAGAATTTCTTATTCAGTAGCTTGCTTTTCTCACAAACATCGACATTATAATAATGTAACTTGTAATGCTGTGTATTTTAATAATGTTTTATGTTTAATAGCGTCCATTACGTAAACAGTAATTTACAGTGTAAAACATGTTACACAGTTCTCAACCAATGTCACGACCCCACAAACTACAGCATAATAAAAATATAACCTATAATACTGTAATGTTGTGTATTTTAATTATTTATTGTGTTTAATTGATCCATTGGGTAAAGTGTAATTTAAAATGTTAAAAAGACATGTTTGCTGTGTATCTTAAATGAAGAATGCTCAGTTTGACAGTTGTATTGTATTAAAGCGGGGACTACAAACGACGGAGAGGCTTCGTCCCGCCGGAGTCCTCAGTGGTTCACAACCCCACAACAGGCCACAGCAGTTCACCCATTCCACCGCCTCCCGCTTCCTCACACTGAACCCAGGGTTATTGTGCGGTTCGGCCTCCAGTGCTCCCCCCCCCCCCCCCCCCCCCCTCTCCGGGAATGTCTCATTCCAGACGAGTGTAGCCCCAATGTTTGCATGGTAGAGTAATTACGATGTACGCGTACGTGGAAACGGTGTTTGCGCAGTAATCGCCGACACAGCGTGACTGAGGTGGAATAAGGGGAATCAGCCCACATTCACAGAGGTAGATGGAAAATCACCTTGAAAACCTTCCACAGGCCGGCCGGCACACAGAACGTCGACACTAATCCACCAGACGCATTCGTGCCGGGATCGGCACGCCTTCCCGCTCGGGAAGCAGCGCGTGTTTTTTTTTTAATCTCATTTTGTTCGATATAGTTCGTTCAGTTTGCTCGGGGCGGACGTCCCATGACGCTTGTTCATGTTCATCGTTGATCCATTAACTCAGTTTTTTATTACCACGCGGCTAGCCGGGCAGGCTAGTTTGACAGTTACTCAACCAATGTCACGATTTCACAAACAGAGCATTAGGCTATAACCAAACACTGAAATGACAGAAGTGATGGGATAGCGATATGCACAAATGCAGATGGCGGTAGTATCTCGTGCACAAGGTATAAAAGGGCAGTGCGTAGGCAGAGCTGTCATTTGTGCCCAGATGACTCATGTCAAAAGGTTTTGGAACTGCGTCAGGCCTGTGTCTTTTAGCCGTTCTCCTTGTTCGCTGTCCGTCTTCGTCCCTTCACCGCATGTGTTCCTGTTTCTCTGCGTTTGGGCGCTGATGACCACGCTGTTTAGCGCCCGAAAACCTCAAACCACACACACACACACACACTCAAAAGGTTTCCGACGTGATTACGGTTGCAAAAAAGGGAATTAACAGACTTTGAACGCGGAATGCTACTTGGAGCTACACGCGCATGTAACATTCCATTTCGGAAATCGTTAGGAAATTCAATATTCCGAAATCTACAGCGTTCAGAGTGTGCCGAGAACACTACATTTCAGGCATTACCTCTCACTACGGACAACGCAGTGGCCGACAGCTTTCACGTAACGATCGAGGGCAGCGGCGTTTGTATAGAATTGTCTGTGTTAACAGACAAGACAAGCAACACTGTGTGAAATAACGACAGAAATCAGTGTGGGACGTACGACGAACGTAATCCTTAGGACAGTGCAGCGAAATTTGGCGTTAAAGGGCTATGGCAGCAGACGACCGACGCGAGTGCCTTTGCTAACAGCACGACATCGCCTGCAGCGCCGCTCCCGGGATCGTGATCATTTCGGACGATAGGCGACTGAAAGCCGTGACCTGGTCGTATGAGTCTTGTTTTCAGTTGCTAAGAGGTGATGGTAGGGTTCGAATGTGGCGCAGACCCCACGAAACCAAGTTGTCAAAAAGGCACTGTGCAAGCTGTAGTGCCTCCATAATGGAGTGGGATGTGTTTACATGAAATGGACTGGGTCCTCTGGATGTTCGGCTGCTTGGAGACCATTTGTAGCCATTCATGGGCGTCATATTCCCAAACAACGATGAGATTTTTATGGATGACAATGCGCCATGACCCCGGGCCACAACTGTTGGTGACTGGTGTGAAGAACATTCTGAACAATTCGAGCAAATGATATGGCCACCAGCCGAACATTTAGGGGACGTAATCGAGAGGTTTAGGGGACGTAGTCGAGAGGTCGATCCGTGCACAAAATCCTGAACCAGTAACACTTTCACAATTATGAACGGCTATAGAGGCAGCATGGTCCAATGTTTATGCAGGGACTTCCGAAAACTTGTTCTTGCTACGTCGAGCTCTTGGAGTACGCCGGGAAAACGAGATCCTACACGATATTAGGTGGTATCCCATGACTTCTTCCAGCTCAGTGTATAACCTGCAATACTGTAATAATGCTTAGTTTACTTGTTTATTGCGTTTAATATTGTCCACTGCGTAGAGCGCAATTTACAACTTTAAAAAAAGTTTGGTGCACAACATTTTGTGCAAGTGGATCGAATCTTTGCTTATAATGCTTGGTTACCTAAGAACTAGCGTCCCTTGCAGACGGTAGTCAGTTGTTTCCTGAAAAGGGTCCAGTGAGCTGAAAGCTAGTTAGAAATAAACAAAAATCATTGGAACAAAAACAGTTTACTTGTTATTCAGCCTTCAATATGGATTTGTTCTACCAAGAAGTGACGGAAGAATACATAAATACGATAAACAAAGTATTTGCTTATTTGCATTTGCTGAGTGAGAACACCAATACCTGGTACTTCCAAAAGTGAGGTGAAGTGTAAATAACGCAAATGCAGCGTTGGTGATCTGCTGAAACGTTTAGGTTCAGCTGTTTATGCTGTTAGGGTTACTGCAAATATTGGTGATAAACGTATCAGTAAATAATTATCCTACTATGCCTATTCTCGTTAACTGCTCTCAAATGGCATTACATGTTGGGGTAATTCATCATTAAGAGAAAAAGTATCATTGCACAAAGCGTGTAATCAGAATATTAGCTGGAGCAAGATTACCTTGCAAACTTTTATTTAAGGAACTCAGGATATTCGCAGTATCTTCGCAATACATACATTCACTTATGAAGTTTGTTATTAATAACACATCCCAGTTCAAAAATAATAGCAAAGGGCATAGCTACAACATTAGAAGAAAGGATGGTCTTCTCTATACTGGGTTAAATCTGAGTTTGGCACAGAAAGGGGTGAATTGTACTGCCATAAAGATCTTTGGTCATATACCAAATACCATTAGAAGTCTGACAGATAGCGAAATAGTATTTAAAAACAAATTAAAAGTATTTCTGAATGACAACTTCTTCTACTCAACAGATGAATTTTTAGATATGAAGTAGTAGTTATACGAAGTAGAAAAAAATATTACATTGTGTAAAGAAAACTTACGTTAAGCTGACACGTTCCACATTGTTACGAAGTTTCGTATTTGTGATCTATGGAACAAGTATTAATCTAATGTGATGCAATGGGTGAGAAAAAGTGGAGAATGGCAAAAACCGCCAAGTTTGCATGCGAAACGAAATCTTCCGACGTCGGCGTCTGCAAACAAAGAGGGAAGAAGCAGTGCGTTGAATATATGTAAACAAGATATAGGTACACCAATAACTACAGGAGATGCTTCATATATAAAACAGAAATGCATCTGGTGTTAAATTCTTTTTAGTTAAACTGCAGTAAGTTAAGACGGAGAACCCAATAATAACTGATGAAATGTCTTTGTGATTGGAGGAGGAGGAGGATATTACCGTTTAACGTCCCGTCGACAACGAGGTCATTAGAGACGGAGCACAAGCTCGGGTTAGGGAAGGATGGGGAAGGAAATCGGCCGTGTCCTTTCTAAGGAACCATCCCGGCATTTGCCTGAAGCGATTTAGGGAAATCACGGAAAACCTAAATCAGGATGGCCGGACGCGGGATTAAACCGTCGTCCTCCCGAATGCGAGTCCAGTGTGCTAACCACTGCGCCACCTCGCTCGGTCATTGTGATTGGTTAGAGCACAGATTTCTGGTACATACGAGTACCTATAGCATGTCGTCTTACATGTACAGAGCGACTGTTGCTTCATGCGCTGGAAACTGACCTAGATAACAACGCCTGAGCGGCAAGAAAAGGCTGTCTGACCGGTGACAGCATATATGGAAGGAGATTCCCTAAGAGCAGAGCTGAAGCACTCTAGCTAGCTTTCTCGTAACATACTGCGGAGCCTTACCCAAGCGTCCTTTCTCACTGCAGTTTAGCGTTGCTCGCGCTCAAGCAGACAGACAATAGCTGTTGAGCAAGTCGTCTGGGCTTGACGATTCAGCTCACGTCTAGGAGCAGCGCGGGTAGAGGCTTCAGCTTACATCATTACAAGAGACGGCTGTTTCTACCAGAAATTACGCGAACTCCGCTGACCTAGACCGGTATTCACTAGACAACAATCTTTCAACGGTCTCAAGCGGTGCCCAGCGATTCCCGGCGAAAGTCCTGGACTCTGTCCCACTGGGTTAGTGGAACCGCACGCACCCGCCGGTGAATTCGAATGTTTTCGTGTGCACAGAAAGCAGTTCAAAGACCCTGTTGGCAGTCGCCGCCTTTTCACTCCGCGCTGTCCCACAATGACAAAAGTACGTGTCTCATGACTTTCCCCGTCCTTTCTTTTTGCATGCCGCTAACACCTCTTTTTTTAAGACACTTCTATTTGTCTGAGATAAATCCAAGGCACGGGAATCACTTGTTAGTAATTATTCTCTCTACCATTCACAGCAGTCCACTTTAATGTGTCTCTGTGAAACTGTTTCAGAAGTAACTTGAATGAAACACTGTTACCAAATGAAATTTGCTGAGAAAAACCTGAAAATCACAATTGTACATGTTTCTGTTTCAGTAAAAATGGTTCAAATGGCTCTGAGCACTATGAAACTTAACATCCGAGGTCATCAGTCCCCTAGAACTTAGAACTACTAAACCTAACTAACGTAAGGACATCACACACATCCATGCCCGAGGCAGGATTCGAACCTGCGGTTCCTGACTTAAGCGCCTAGAACCGCTCCCTCAGTGGAGGATGCGGATAGGAGGGGCATGGGTCAGCACACCGCTCCCCCGGTCGTTATGATGGTATTCTTGACCGAAGCCGCTACTATTCGGTCGAATAGCTCCTCAATTGGCATCACGAGGCTGAGTGTACCCCGAAAAATGGCAACAGCGCATGGCAGCCCGGATGGTCACCCATCCAAGTGCCGACCACGCCTGACAGCGCTTAACTTCGGTGATCTCACGGGAACCGGTGTATCCACTCTTTTTTTTTTTTTTAGAACCGCTTTCTTTTTTTTTTTTTTTAGCAGGAACAGTGTAAATTAACAAAAGATCTTTATTGGTACAAACTTAAATACAACAGAAATGCCATCCTTCCGGCGAAAATAACACAAGACATTATACTCGTGCCAGGCGAGCAATTTTTTTTTGTTTTTATGAACAAGGAGTAGGAAAAAAAGAATAATGATCCTGATGTAAGCAAGAGGTGTGAAGCAATATACAGTGGAGTGAGGGAAAAACCACTGTGTTCTGGTATAGTGCATCAACGAAAGGAGGCGCGTGTCCATGCGCCTACTCCACTGTGGGTTACAATATAGAAAGTAGCGCGGGGAGTCTCAGATGTCAGCAGGGGGGGCGGGAGTGTTGTCGGCGTGTGGCACCATCCAACTGAGCGGGGGTGACGTAAAGATCGCATGTAGGTAATTGGCGAAGAAGGCGCGGTAGCGCGGTCGGTGTTCGACTTGACTGTGGGCGGTTTGTAAGTACTGCCAGAAATCAAGGCGTGATTTGTCGCCATCATTATACATGTAGGTGATTGTCCATCCCTTGACCCATACAATCGCATGAATTTTGGCGGCGGGGAAATAAGTATTCTCAGGATGGATAAAAGTCCATGGGTCAATCGAGTCCGGCGACTCCGGCAATGCCGTTGCCAATAAAAACAGCAGTACAAATTAAATTAGCCTGTATGTTATATTTTAATAGCAATAGGTGACAGGTTTTCACGACACAGAAAGAAATGACATACTTCAAGAAAGAGTGTGTAATACTATATACACTGACTGAAAAGGAAATCGCAACACCAGGAACGTTTTGTGCGACATAAACAAATGATGGCAGGCGTGTTTCATCTGGAAGATGATGTCTGTTCAAATTTCGCATCAGTCGCATAAGAGCGGCGCTATTAGCACCACTATGAGGGTGCAAGTCAGGTTTGCTTTAAATACACGCTGTGAGGGTCGTGAGGGTTAGTTACCTTTGAGATTGGACGTGGTGAATTGATGTTAGACAAGAATGCCTTATCAACACCTCACTGAGTTTTAACGAGGTTGTGTAACAGGTCTACGAGAAACTGGATGTTCCTTTTGCGATGTTGTAGAAAGGCTTGGTAGGGTTGTAGTCACCGTACATGATTTCTGGCAGCGATCGTCACGAGAATGATACGGATGATCACATGGCACTAACTAGGGGAAAGACCATCGTGTTCGACATATGAGTCTGGCGTATCGTACTGCATGTGCAGCAGTAATTTAAGCAGTAGTTGGCCCCACACTGCCACAACAAACTGTTACAAATCGGTTACTTCAAGGACAGCTTTGAAACAGACGCCCTGCAGCGTGCATTCCACTGACCCCATACCACCGCCATGTGCGAGTGCTCTTTGGAGGGCAGGATGGCTGTCTGTTGTATTTCGCGACCAAAGTTGGTTCTTCTTCAATGCCAGTGATGACCGTGTATTGATTAGGAGAAGGTCAGCTAAGGGGCTGCAACCAATCTGGCTGCGTGCTAGACACTTTGGGTCTACACCTGGAGTTATGGTCGGGGGTGCGATTTCGTACGACAGCAGGAGCACTCTTGTGGTTATCCAATGCATACTGCCTGCAAAACCGTACGTCAATCTGGTGATTCGACCTCTTGTGTTGGCATTCGAGAATAGCATTCCAGGAGATGTTCTCCAACAGGATAACACTCGCCCACGTACGTGCTCTGCAGAGTATCGACATGTTTGTTGTCTTGGCCTGCTCAGTCATCATATCAGTCTCCAATCGAGCACTGTCCCTGTATGACCGACCAACTCCAACTGGTATCGGAGTCCACCCACAACTGACATCCGACACCTGAACAACACAATGCCTGCACGTTTGCAGGCTTGTATTCATCATTCTGGCAGTTACGCCAGTTATTAATTTACCAGAAGGTCACATCTGCAATGACTATCTCGCGTTTACATTTACCCGTGATCTCACAATGTTAATCACTTAAATATGTTGCGTAGGCAAATGTATTCCCGGAATTTCTTTACTGTACATTATTTTTTGGTGTTGCGATATTTTTCCGTCATTGTATGATATATTAATATTATGTGGAAATCTGACGTAGATATCTGCATAAACGAGTTGTCAAATTATTCTGTTAAATAAAAGTGACTGACGAAGAAAACGTTTATGTTTTGCACGCATCATGTTAGCGTTGCAGTGAGATAAATCGAAGGATTTTTCATTACAGACAACTAAAAGCTATCGCTCTAAATTTTGTTGTTCTTTCATTATTCGTATTAACTATTATTTATTCTTATTGCATGTGATTGTGGTTCCTTTTCCTTTTTTTTCCTTGTCGTGAAGGTTTATTAGATTTTCCTGCTTAGTCTCTACAACAATTATTTTTTGTTCTAGTGATTTTCTAAATTCTCTGGTCTTTATGTCAGTTCCTTTCTACTAACTAAGCTATTTTTTTGACTTTTTCCTGTGCTAGTGAACAAGGATGTTCTATTACATTCTTGATCTGTTTATTGTGTGATGACTATTATCCAATACTTATTAGCTTAACTTGTTCCAATATAACCAAAATTTTATTTTAAAAATTTTAGGTCGCATCACATAGATGCGTGGAACTTTGAATAAAATATCGAAATCTGCAGCTGATCGACGATGTACAACAGAGACAAATGTCCAATAACCACTAAGAAGTATTATAAATGCGGAAGATCAAGACAGAAAAAGAATTTAAGACGTAACTGAAGTTTTTAGAACAATTAATGTAGCTTTACACATAATAAGCTTTGTGCAAAGGGGAATAAACAATCGAAGCAGAATTAAAATTGTAAGGGAATCAGATATTAGTGTTGAAGTTCTTGTATGTGTAACTACTTTGGTCCAAATTCTTGTTAAGGATAAAAAGACCAGAGGCGAAAGGGTAATAAAAAGAATAGTATATTTCGCTAGACATAAAAACTAAGCAAGGATCGATTGAAGTGAAAGAAGATTAGTGTCTAGGTTGTGGAGCCACACAATATAAATTAATCAAGGAAGATATCAAAAGCGTATTGGCGCAGCTCTATTAATACCACGTATTGATACGAAACTGAGAAAGGCGTCCCTAAAAGTACACGTCCGAAGCGAAGTGGAACGTGGGCCGTGGGAACTCAAAAAATCTGGAAGCGTCTGAAATGAGGTACCAAAAAGAACGCCAAAACGAAATGGACAGATGAAATACGAAGTGAAGATGTGCCGACTAGACTGGTCTTGGTAAATAAAGACAGGATGAAACTCGCAGCAGACAATGGACGACAGAGAGATAAAGAATGAGATAAAAAAGTTGGAAGTCTGATGACTACAGAAAACAAAAGCGATGTGACAACGACTCTCTCCCTCTCACTCGTTCAAGTGAATTGGTCGTTTTTCACGGAAAAGACTAACCATCGTTATTGCAATTGATCACGGTATTTCTTTTGGAATACGGCTCTCTCCTGGCCTAATATAAAAAGTTTTCTCTGATTTCTAGCAGATGCAACGACTGGTATAAGATTTTTCCGCAGAAAAATTAAATCGTGCAGTTACCCGAGTTTGCAGCATTATCATTCGATGCTCCACGTTAGGGTGGGCACACACGGGAGACTTTTTGTCGCGCAATTACTTCATCTTTATTACAGTCTAGTTGCTCCTGTTTTTGAGAGCTCGCACACGATGAGCAATTGTTTCCTGGCAGCCGATTCATTTCCGCGGGTTTTTGAAGTGGAGACGAAAAGTGCTTGTTCCTTAGATAGATTTTTTTGAGACTACGGTGATTTGTACTCTCATAATCCGACATAAGAAAGATTAAAGGAAAAGGAAGTATTGATATACACCCAATTACGCCTGACAGACTAAATAAAATTTTGATATTTCAAGAGCTAAGATGTTACCCAGAGAAATTCTTGTTATTTCGGCATGACTGTTACATCATTCTGGGACCTGCCGTCACCTATCAAAATACAAATATGCGATTGGAGATCCTACCAGAATAGAGGTTCGGTGTTACATTCAGGTAGATCGTATTATTATTTATTATTCAAGGACACCAGTTTATAAAAGTAACAGTTACATTTTGTAGAAAATGTGTCCAAATCAACTGACTGAAAGCGGTTGAAATGGTTCAAATGCCTCTGAGCACTATGGGACTTAACATCTTAGGTCATCAGTTCCCTAGAACTTAGAACTACTTAAACCTAACTAACCTAAGGACATCACACACAGCCATGCCCGAGGCAGGATTCGAACCTGCGACCGTAGCAGTCCCGCGGCTCCAGACTGCAGCGCCTAGAACCGCACGGCCACCGCGGCCGGCTGAAAGCGGCAGAACACGAGTACAGCAGTACATTTTAGACACTGTTGGGTGCAGTGACATCGTACATGGTTTCTGAACCATCTGAAGCCACAGAAAAATTAGACAAGGGATGACCGTACGCTTGACCTCGCGCTACGGTATTTGGAGCAACAGCCCACTGCTACACCTGCTGATTTGATGTTTATGAGACGATGGCGCAACTATGCGTCATATGACAGACCGTCTTCATTACGCCAAAAAACAATGACTGAGTTTTTGTCATCTAAAAAGTAGGGATAAAATGTCCGCTGTATTTTAGTAAGTTTGACAGCTTTTCTTTCATTGTTATGATTGTTTAAACCTAATGTTTTCTTGCTGATTTTTCTAATACATGTTTACATGATTGTGTAAATTAAAATAGTGTGCATGTACAGCAGTTCACCGCACAGTTTTCCATACTTAGACTAACAGTTTTCATGTTCGAATTAACAGAACGTTCGGATTACTGGGGTTCGGATTAGCGGGACTCTGCTTAGTTTGTTCATCTGTTGCTTGAAAGTACTCGCAATCGTTCAGCTTTTCCGTTGACTGAGGATGAAACGGAGCACTGGTAAGGTGAGTGATACCACTGGCTGTACAAAACTGTTCCAAGTCCTGAGCCGTAATCTGTACTTCGTTGTCTGTAGCCAATATTTTAGGAAAACCTTCCAAGCAAAACAACAGATCACAAAGCCTGAATGGTACTATGCGACGTAATCGAGTTCGAGGCACTGCAAACGGGTACTTGCTAAAAGAGTGTACAATATAAGCCAACGAGTGTCCCGAAAGAGACCAGCCAAGTCAATATACACTCATTGCCACGGCGATTGACGGCCGCGGTGGTCGAGCGGTTCTAGGCGCTCCAGTCCGGAACCGCGCTGCTGCTACGGTCGCAGGTTCGAATCCTGCCTCGGGCATGGATATGTGTGATGTCCTTAGGTTTAAGTAGTTCTAAGTCTAGGTGACTGATGACCTAAGATGTTGAGTCCCATAGTGCTCAGAGCCATTTGAACCATTTGAACCACGGTGATTGAGACTTCCGGCAAGTTGAAAACGTTGGCTGCTGGGTCGACAGATTTTCAGCACGAGCGGGACACTGTGACGTCATCTGTTCAATGTGGGCGTCCATGCCAGTCCAAGTACAGCGCCAATGCGCTAACTGTTTTGTGCGTACAATTCCCCAATGTCCTTGGCGGAACAATTGCAGATAAATGATAATTAATTGAAACCCTCAGCTGCCGACAAGTGTTGTTGATATACGTCGATGGGGACAACTGAAAATGTGTGCCCTGACCGGGACTCGAACTCGGGATCTCCTGCTTACATGGCAGTCGTTCTATCCATCTTTTTTCTCATTTTCTTCTACATTTGTTCGGGGCTGACGTCTGACGACATCCGTTTAGGTTCTTCGTTGATCCGTTCACTCAGTTTTTTATTACAGAGGGTAGCTAACCCTCTGACCGAACATACTCAGCTACCGTGCCGGCGTCCATCTGAGCCACCTAGGACACAGATGAATAGCGCGACTGCGGGGACTTATTCCTTACACGCTTCCCGCGAGACCCAGATTCCCAACTGTCCACAATCTACATACGTAATGTACCTAATAGATATTTGCCCGTCCACTCATTACTCGCGCACACTAAGGTGACGATTCCCGTAAGAGTTCGGGCAACCTGTGCGCATTCGCACCGACGAAGGTCAATGACCGGGTAGCCTTTAAATATATATAAGGAATTGCAAAATATCTTTTTGCAACACTTTAGGAATAAGCTCTAGCGATTGTCCACACTGATTTTGCAATAAAATCACACCATGCTGGACGGAGGGGCTATGCCGACGAGCAAAATATAGGTGAACCAAAGAATTCTGAATGTTTTTCACTGAACGTGGCCAAGTAGTACGAATGTAGTGCAACAAAAGGTTCACGTCAGGGTCTACTTCTGTAGCCTGAGCAATTTACCTCTAGTGCAGTGGAAAAGTCTGTAAAAATTCAGTGTCCTGTGCATCGATCTGACAACAAGATGCGGCAGTAGCATCGGATTCAGAGTCAAGACCAACAGGAAGGCGAGAAAGGACGTCAGCATTTACATGCTTCGACGTGGGCCGGTACAGTATTTCGTACTGATACTGTGGCAATAAAAAAAACGTCCGGCCCTGGTAGCTGAGTGGTCAGCGCGACGGAATGTCATACCTAACTGTCGTGTCACCGCCAGACACCACACTTGCTAGGTGGTAGCCTTCAAATCGGCCGCGGTCCGGTAGTATACGTCGGACCCGCGTGTCGCCACTGTCAGTGATTGCAGACCGAGCGCCACCACACGCAGGTCTAGAGAGACTTCCTAGCACTCGCCCCAGTTGTACAGCCGACTTTGCTAGCGATGGTTCACTGACAAATTACGCTCTCATTTGCCGAGACGATTGTTAGCATAGCCTTCAGCTACGTCATTTGCTACGACCTAGCAAGGCGCCATTATCAATTGCTATTTATCTTGTGATGCATGTACCTTCAGACCGATGTTCACCAATTATGGATTAAAGTTAAGTATTCCAGAAGCTACGTACTATTTTTGCTACTATAAAGACCTTGTCCTGTCCCAGACCTCACGCCATCCTGCGTGAGCTTAAACGCGTGCCCTTCGGCCTCCCGTCCTAGTGGATTGGCTGTCTTGCCAGTCCACAAAACTAACGGCCCGGGTTCGATTCCCGACTGGGTCGGAGATTTTCTCCGCTCAGGGACTGGGTATTGTGTTGTCCTTATCATCATCATTTCATCCCCATCGACACGCAAGTCGCCGAAGTGGCGTCAACTCGAAGACTTGAACCAGGCCAACGGTCTACCCAACGGGAGGCCCTAGCGACTCGGCGTTTACAATAAAAAACCCAACGTTACAACTTCTGAGCCGTGCGTGGCGGAACAGGAATGGAGGATGAGACAAAGACTGAAGTGGCTTATGATCCGTAACTAGGTAATACTTCCGGCCAATCAGATCATGGTTAAAATCGTTACACCACAATAGCGAGCGCTTCCTTCTCGATTTGGGAATAGTTACATTGAATCTTGTTCAGTAACTTGGAAGCAAAATAATCGACCTGTCCTGTGAACCAAATCTGTGCGAGATCATAGCTCCGATTTCGTGCGAAGAAGCGTTCACTACCAGAACCACAGGTTTAGCGGGATCGAAATGAACAAGGCATCCGTCACTCAACAATGCATTTTTAAGTTTCTAGAATGCCTCCTGACACGCTTTGGTCAAAAAAAAAAAAAGGCACTTTCTTCCGGCGCAATCGACGCAACGGAGCAGCGATTTGGGGTGCATTGGATATAAAACGCCAGCTTCCCGAGAACTGACTGTAATTCCTTCCCGTTCCGTGGGGCATAGTGGTCCCGGATGGCCAGCAAATGTGAATGAAGAGGATGAACGCCTTGGCTATTAACAACATGGTCTAAGTACTGAATTTGTCTGAAAAAGGCTGCGCTGGTCGGTGTGCAGTCGATGCTTTAGGACTGCGCAAGAAGGACATCCAACAATTTTATCAGTGAATGCCAAGCCGAGTAACCGCTTTTGTAAGTGCCAGAGATGAACCAACACTTGCTTAGTTCGTGAATGTCTTTCTTTTGAATAAATCGCCCAGTTGACCTGAAATTCTGATCATTTGTTTCTCAGTACACGTACATCCAACCACCTGTTTCCGTCCCATTCGGACAATTCCTTCGTGGTGCGTCAGTTATTTTTCCCTTGGACTGCAAATGAATTTCAGTTGCGCTGGTTACTTGTACTGTAGTGGTTTTATTTCTGTATTTCGACTTTATATCTCCATTCAATACACCTCGAAGAGCGCTCTCTTGGAACGCTGTGAAAAGGATATGTTGCAAACTGTCCACACATAGCAAAATATGTTCACAGCGTTTTCAGTACGAGGACATAAATGGAACATCGGTCTCGCCATTCCGCATTAAGGAAAATGCTGGGTTACAAAAACAGTCTTTTCACAGCACATTCTTCGCCTCTTGGTTACTCGAAACGTGTAGCAAACAGAAAGTTACATTAACAAGGCGAAGTGTGTAGTATTATTGGAACAAATATGCCTTTAAGACCATAAAAACTTCTGAGAACGCCTTTCTGACACTATGTGCTTCACGGAAGAACTGTCATGTTTAGTGTTTAAAACAACTGCTGCGTGGGCGCGACATAAATTAAGAACAACTTAAACGTCCCCGTAGAAAAATTTATGAATGACTGTGCTGGTAAACCTCTTACGTTATTTGATTTTCAAACAGCTGAGCAAAACTGAACGTGCTGAGACATTTCTGTCTTTACTTATTCTGATCATCAATAAACTGACACACAATATTTTTAGCACAACGCAATCTGACTTTCAATAATCCCTACAAAAGAATGGCCTGACTAACAATAACCTATGCCTTTCATGAATCACTTGCCCCACAAAAATCTTCGTTACTCTAACTACTGCAATACAGCGAGCGCCAATACTGCCAGCTAAATAAAAGATTCTAACTACTGAAGTCGCTAACTACTGATAGGCATACATAATCAAAGATTTTTATAGAGAACAAACAATGTATTTACCATAATAGTGTTCAAAAGTCATAATATATATATATATATATCAGTTCATGACATCCAGTCTTACAAATTTACTGTCTCTGATGGACACAAGTCCAGATCATCCGCTCTCAAAACTCCGCCATCTCTCTCCCCACATCCACCACTGCTGGCGGCTCACTCCCAACTGCGCAACGCTATGCGCTGTTAACAGCCAACTGCCCAACACTAAAATAGCAAATTCCAACAATGCAAACCAGCCACAGACTGCACACAGCACAGCCAGTGATTTTCATACAGAGCGGTACGTGGCGTTACCAATATAAAAACATAAACAGCCTACTTACACAACTATCAACTTTAAACCGTAGCCTGCAGAAGTCTCTGGGCTACTAAGACGGTGACGCCGGGTTCAAGGCAATGTACAGCATAAGTATTATCGTCACTTCTCTTCTTTTATGCCTCTATAGCACGACGATACACCAGCGCCATAAGGAGTGAGGCAGCGGTGTGTCTAAAGGAAAAACTGAGCATAGCAGAACGCTGTGTACCACGGAGATGGAGGACAGGGATGACGACCGACCATGCACATCGAACGGAGGACTGCAATACCACCGAGCACTCGGTGAGGACGGATTTGACGGCACGCCTGGATAGCCGTAGTCTGATCGGCAGCCGGCAAGTAGACTGTGCTGCCAGGAGAATGAAAGTACTACACGCCGGGCGCTGTTTGCTATGGAGCTGTCTGTCTCTTCACGAATTGCACCGTCTTGAGCTGTGTGAGTGAGTTGTCGTTCACTTCTAGTGCGAGTTGTTGTTAACACTGCCTCTTATACGATCGGTGTCGTGCTTATAGGGTGTCACAGACGCTGTTACTCGTGTGTGGCCGCGCGGGATTAGCCGAGCGGTCTTGGGCGCTGCAGTCGTGGACTGTGCGGCTGGTCCCGGCAGAGGTTCGAGTCCTCCCTTGGGCTTGGGTGCGTGTGTTTGTCCTTAGGATAATTTAGGTTAAGTAGTGTGTAAGCTTAGGGACTGATGACCTTAGCAGTTAAGCCCCATAAGATTTCACACACATTTGAACTCGTGTGTGCATAGGATTCCTGGTCTGTGCTAGGCTGACTATTTATTATTGCGCGGTTGTTAAGCATTTTGTTATGAATTACTCCTGTTTCTGAGAACGTGATTGTAATCACTCAGCGCAGTTGTGCAGCAGCATCACAAGTGTAAATAAGCGATCTTGATGGAACTTAGCAGGGGTGTACGGGGGGGAAATAATGCAACGCGTATTTTTTTTGTGTCCGATTTCATTTTTAAGGTGTAAAACACACCCCGAATGGTAATTTGGCGTATTAGGTTTAGAGAGAAAATCTTCGAAAGAATGATATGGAAAAAAATATTTTTTCGTATAAAAGTTGAAATGTATTTGACGTTCTTGAAAACTGTATGATAAACTTTTGTAATAATCTGAAATTTTGCAAAATACCTCGCCACCATTAATTAATTCTGAAAAATGAAAATAATTTGTTACAACGTAAATTAAAAAACCTCCCGTGTCGGGCCGGCTTGTGTGGCCGAGCGGTTCTAGGCGCTTCAGTCTGGAACCGCGCGACCGCTACGGTCGCAGGTTCGAATCCTGCCTCGGGCATGGATGTGTGTGATGTCCTTAGGTTAGTTAGGTTTAATTAGTTCTAAGTTCTAGGGGACTGATGACCTCAGATGTTAAGTCCCATAGTGCTCAGAGCCATTTGAACCATTTGAACCTCCCGTGTCACATAAATACATGTGTGATAAAGCTGGTTTCTGAAACACCAGTTTTGGAAAATAAGCTGTACACAATGTGCTGCTGTGGTATTTTCAACATATCTAATTAAAATATTTTACATTCATTGTTATTATAATTAATTATTTCACTTATTTTTGTTTTATGTGTTAAATTGTTATTTTATGTTTTACATTCACTTTTTTGTTTTTTCACTTCACTGTTTAGCATACATGTATTTTATTCATTGAAAATAATAAGTAACTCATTACTATGATACAAAATCATTATATTAATAATAGTAATCTGTAAAGAAATACTTAAAACATAACTTTTTTACACCATGCACATAAAATAAATGAAATTTCTTCACATAATGTAAAGCAAAACATAAAAAAAAAATATCAGCAGGATTTCAAATTGCCGCAAGTGATCCTCTAAATATTCTGATTTATATCAGGCGTATTTTAGTATGTTGGTAAGCCTTGGCGAAGAGAATTGATTATGTACGACTGATTGCAACTTTATAATATTCTTTCTCAAGTAGAGATTGATATCATTATCATTCAACTGTACTAGATCTGAAAATCTTAATTCCACACTGACTGCCCCTGAATCACTACGTCGGCGATTGTTGCGCAGACACTTTCTCCACGTACGCGTACACCATAACTACTCTACCACGCAAACATTTGGGATTACACTCGTCTGGTATGAGACGTTCCCAGGGGGGTTCACTGGGGGCCGAACCACACAATAACCCTGGGTTCGATGTGGGGCGGCGGTGGGGTAGGTGGGCTGCTGTGGCCTGTTGTGGGGTTGTGAACCACTGAGGGCAACGGCGGGACGATGCCTCTCCGTCATTTCTAGGTCCCCGGTTCAATACACAATACACACTCCAAGAATATAACAATAATACAGATTTTTTTCCCTCAATGATGAAGAAAACATATTTGAAATATCTTTTGACCCGGTCAGACATTTCGATGTACTCACAGGGACAGGTGGGGCTTCAAAAAGAGATTCTCGAATTCTTGGTCCAAACTCACGATTAGTTTCTTTCAAAATTTTGAAAAGGCGGATGGTCAGGGTGAGAAAACCGTTTAGAGCGTTGCTCTCCTTAAAAGTGAAATCGGACACAAGCAGAAAATAGGTACTGCATTATTTTACCAACTTTCCTCATCCACCAGGATTCCTAAACATTGTCACTGAAACATAGAGTTATGTTATTGTACCTGTTGCCAGGCGACATCAGTTTCTCTAAGTAAAGGACACCCTTGGCTTGTGTTAGATGCCTTTGATTTGTGTTCTTGGAATTACCTCTCTGGTTCCTTTTGTAGTGGCTGAGTTATTAACGTTGCTTATTCTTGTTAATGTTGTTGTCATAACCCTGCTTTGAACACAAGGTCTACACCTATTTCGAGAAGATTTCTGACGTTCTCTCAGCTTCTTGTAATTTTGGATTGTCAAGGTTTAGTTACCCGTTGTTATACTGTATTTCTGATTTCTTGTCATTGTGTTATTTGGCAGACTGTGGGCACTGTTATTTATAGCAAGCGTTCTTATACGTTTTCTCACGGTTACAGCATGATCGTATGTGGTGTCCTGGCTTGGGCGCAGTAAGTTTATTTTGAAGCTGATATGCAGTTTAAAA
Source organism: Schistocerca americana (assembly GCF_021461395.2). NCBI lineage: Eukaryota > Metazoa > Arthropoda > Insecta > Orthoptera > Acrididae > Schistocerca > Schistocerca americana. The sequence continues at coordinate 316,892,019 of NC_060121.1, read as the reverse complement.
TTTTGTGTTTCGTGTGTTGCCCCAGGGTATTTTGTTGCGCTATTTGTTTGAATGTTACGCTTGGTAACCTCGGGGCCTGTTAGCTGATTTTCAATCTTAAATAATTTATTGTAATAATGTTTGTATCTTGCCGTGATCGAGAGAGTATCAGTCTCTTATTCAATATCTGTTATTATCAAGCTATTTGGTACTGGATTTTAAGTGCTCCCATAAGTTTTTGAGGCAGATTTTTGGTAAGTTACTAAATGAAAATTTAGAAATGATTATCACTCAGATCTCAACCCAGTTTTACCCCCATTACGTCACAAAGTAGTTCGACAATCTCATTTCTGCCACTCTTCTTTACTTTCGTATTTTTACGGTTTACCCTCGATCCGTATTCTATGCTCATTAAACTGTTCGTTCCATTCAATAGGTCCTGTAATTCAGATTCACTTTCGCTGAGGATTGTAACGCCAGCAGCAGATTTTATCACTAATATCCTTTCAACATTAATTTTAATCCCACTCTTGAATCTCTCTCTTAATTCCGTCATTGCTTCTTCGATATATAAATTCAATACCATTTCTAATCGAAGCATTTCGTTCTTTGTCTCCCATCCTTATTGTTTCCCATTGGTTCTTGTGTATTACCATCTTCCCCTACAGCTTACACCTATTTTCCTGAGAATTTCTAACATCTCGCCCACTTTACATTGTCAAGCGTTTTTTCTGGATCCAAGAATCTCATGGAAGTCACGCTTCCATTACAGAGCACTTGGCCAGAACTGCGTTTCTGTTGTCTTTACTTTTTCTAAAGCCAAACTAACCTTGACCCGAGAGATCCTTTCTTTCCGTTCTTCTGTGAATTATTCTTGTCACTTTGATGCATGAGCTGTTACTCTGAATGGGCGACAGTTTTCTCACTTATCTGTCCTTGCTGTCTTTTGGATTGTGTGGATGACATTTTTCCAGAATCTGATGGTACGGTATATCTACAGTCTCATAGACATTACAAATCAAAATGAGTAGTCGTTTGGTAGTCACTTGCCCGAATGATTTAATAAATTCCGCTGGAATGTTATAAATCCCTTCTGCCTTGTTTGACTTCGAGTCTTCGAAAGCTCTGTTAAACTCTGACTGTAATACTTGATCCCCTATATCTTCCATATCAACTCTCATATCTTCTTCCATCATGTCATCAGATAATTGCTCTCCCTTGTAGAGCGCTTCGGTATACTATTTCTACCTATCCGCCCATTCCTTTGCGTTGAACAGTAGAATTCCTCTAGAACTTCCAGTGCTGACGCCGTTGCTTTTAATTTTACCGAAGGCGGTGTTGACTGTTCTACAGGCTCGTTTAAACTATTGCTTCACATTGATACAGGAGGTAAAGAACGTCAAAACAAATATATTTAGTTATAGTACTTATGGACCCTGATTGCAATTTCTAATGCAAGGGACGATTCACACAGAATGTAGTTTAGCTTGCTAATTACAGCAATGTCATTCACAGGAACTGCTCGAATTGGCAGTCATATACGCAGTACATCGTTGGACTCTTAACTGTCGTGTCCGTTCGAAGATTCCTGGCGTGTCTGCAATGGTACCATTAGAAAATGGTTCAAATAGCTCTGAGCACTATGGGACTTAACAGCTGAGGTCATCAGTCCCCTAGAACTTAGAACTACTTAAACCTAACTAACCTAAGGACATCACACACATCCATGCCCGAAGCAGGATTCGAACCTGCGACCGTAGCAGTCTCGCGGTTCCGGACTGAAGCGCCTACAACCGCACGGCCACCACGGCCGGCGGTACCATTAGAAACGGCAATTCTAGCGACGAGGTCTTCTTCTGTTTCCACAATGCTTTTCGTACGCCAACTGCTTCATATGGCCCCAGATGAAGATATCCAGACACGTGAGGCCAGACCATAGGGCCGCATCAGCTGATCCATCGATTCCCGAAGGTGGCCCTCAGATGATTCCTCACAGCAATGCTGACATGGGCTGGCGCCCCACCGTACTGGACGTAAATCCTTTGTCTATCAACCAAAGGCTCATCCTCTAGCAGTTTTGGCAAAACGGGTCCCAAGAAAATGCGGTATCTCCTTCCGCTGAGGTGGAATGGAAGAATATATGGTCCAATAAACCTGTCACCGAGAATGCCGGCCCATTATTGATGAACACGAGATCGAGTACCTCGTGGATTCACATGTTTCTACCACGAGAATTGTGGACATTGAAACACCCTTGACGGGTAAACAAAGCCTCTTCGATGAACAGGATGTCGGTCGGAAATAAAGTGTGAGGGACAGTCTGTTGTAAAAACCATTGTGCAAACTGCGCGCTTTGGGGGGAAAATCTTCAGATGCTAATGCTGCGACGCGCTGAAGATGTAAAGCATGAACATGCTGGTCATGTAAGGTATTTCAACAAGAGCACGGAGAACACAGATTTTGCCCAAAAAACTACACTGCTGGCCACCGTAAATGCAACACCCTGAAGGAAGGATCCGAATCCAGTGAAATTTACACCATGGGTTTGCAGCGATGTGATATGCAACTGATTAGAATTTCAGCGCAGACGCACATCACGCGCGCCTGTGGCGCCACCTCATAGCGCCATTTAAGGCTTGGCGATTTCGACGAGTGTACGTTCGGCACGTGTGTTTACCTTGTGGTTGTTTCACAAGACGATCAGTTATGCCTCGTAGACAACAGCGAACATCGTTTGATCAAGTATCCGAGTTCGACAGAGGAAGGATAGTGGCTTACCGAGATTGTGGATTATCATACAGAGAAATCGCTAGTCGTGTTGGACGAAACCAAACAACTGTAATGCGGATATGTGACCGTTGGATGCAGGAGGGTACGACGGACCGACGTGGTCGATCGCATTCACCTCGGTGCACCACTGCACGTGCTGATAGGCAAATTGTGCACATGGCAGTGACGGATCGCTCAGTGACATCCCGAACCATAGCACAGTACATTGCGTCTGTAACGCATCATCCAGTGTCTGCGCGTACCATTCGACGCCGTTTACAGCAGAGTGGTCTGTCCGCAAGACGTCCATTGCTTCGTCTACCATTGACGCAGAACCACAGACGTCTCCGTCGCCAATGGTGTGATGACAGACGGATGTGGACGGCAAAATGGAATGACGTTGTCTTTACTGACGAGGCACGCTTCTGTCTGCAGCACCACGATGGTCGGATTCAAGTGTGGAGACACCGTGGAGAGAGGATGCTGGGCAGCTGCATTATGCACCGCCACACTGGTCTTGCACCGGGTATTATGGTATGGTGCGGTATTGGATATTACTCTCGCACGCCTCTAGTATGCATTACCGGTACTTTAAATAGCCGGCGCTACATATCCGAGGTGCTGGAGCCAGTTGTCCTTCCTTACCTTCAGGGCTCGGCCACAGCCATATTTCAACAGGATAATGCGCGACCACACGTGGCACGCATTGTCCAAAGGTTCTTCGTCAATAACCAGATTGAACTGCTTCACTGGCTGGCTCGCTCTCCGGATCTTTCGCCGATAGAAAACATGTGGTCCATGGTTGCTCAACGAGTGACCCAGATTACATCCCCAGCTGCCACGCCAGATGATCTTTGGCAACGTGTGGAAGCTGCTTGGGCTGCTGTACCCCAGGAACACATCCAACGTCTCTTTGACTCAATGCCGAGACGTGTGGCAGCGGTGATCTCCAACAATGGCGGCTACTCTGGCTACTGATTCTGGCAGGAACCACATGTCACAGACGTCTGTAAACGTAATCATTTGATACTTGGTCAACATGTTATCTACAAAATAAATTTTGTTGTGCTACCTCATGTCTTTCTTAGTGTTGCATTTACGGTGGCCAGCAGTGTAATAGAAATTTGCTGTATCTATTCTCGTGGAATCATGACTGTTTCTATTACAATACGTCATGTACTTGTAGATGAAGCGTCTTCAACATGTCGCAGTCTCGTCTTCCACTAGGGGGTTCACGCTGTTCGAAGAAAAAAAAAGTGTGTGAAATCTTATGGGACTTAACTGCTAAGGTGATCAGTCCCTAAGCTTACACACTACTTAACCTAAATTATCCTAAGAACATATACACACACCCATGCCCGAGGGAGGACTCTAACCTCCACCGGGACCAGCCGCACAGTCCATGACTGCAGTCACGCTATTCGATCCCGACCTGTATCACGCATACTTGCGAGGAGGAGGAGGGGGAGGAGGAGGTCAGTGTTTAACGTCCCGTCGACGAAGACGTCGTTAGAGACGGAGCACAATCTCGGATTAAGGAAAGATGGGGAAGGAAATTGACCCTGCCCTTTGAAATGAACCATCCCGGAATTTGCCTTATGCGACTTAGGGGAATCACGGGAAACCCAAATCAGGATGGTCAGACATGGTTTTGAACCATCCTCCCGAATATGAGTCCAATGTGCTAACCACTGCGCCACCGTGCTCTGTTATTTGAATGGGAAGTGCCTGTTTCACTTAGCAGGCGTTACAGACGTCCAGATGTTTGGTGCTGTGAAACCCGTCGGTGGGGAAGTGCTGTCAATATTCTCTCACTGCAGTTCGTCCATTTCCATTCACCGACCCTTACGTGTAGCAGATGCGTGTCAGCCATTTCGGCATACGTAAATCGCTCCACGTACACTGAAGTTGTCTTAATGCGGTAATGATTGAGACAGAATTGGTGTGTTTACAAGGAAGTCAGTGCTGTTGTCACAATGCGCCGATGCTTGCGAATGAATTAGTGAGTATTCATGCAGACTTTAGAGTCAAATGTCCGTACACAGAGCAGGTTTGAATGTCAGTACACATTCCCAGTCAGCGCCACCGACACAACAGTTTTTGTCAATATCACCAACACAATGCTCCCTAACATTACAAGCTGACTTCAGAAACGATACTTTCGCTGTCAAAATATATTTGTTTAGATGCTGTCTGCCTCATGTATTAACTTGAACGATACTTTCGGAACACCCTGTATACGCTGAAACAGCCCCTCCGATGACCATTTGCCGGCCGGAGTGGCAGTGCGGTTCTAGGCGCTACAGTCTGGAACCGAGCGACCGCTACGGTCTCAGGTTCGAATCCTGCATCGGGCATGGATGTGTGTGATGTCCTTAGGTTAGTTAGGTCTAATTAGTTCTAAGTTCTAGGCGACTGATGACCTCAGAAGTTAATTTGCATAGTGCTGAGAGCCATTTTTCCGATGACCATTTCTTTTTTGAAATTAGAATGCTATTAATACCTGCAGCTGTTAACGGGCGCCGATATACATCAAGAGGGACAGGTGAAAATGTGTGCCCCGACCGGGACTCGAACCCGGGATCTCTTGCTTATATGGCAGATGCTCTATCCATTTTTTTTAAATCTCATTTTGTTCGCTTTCGTTCGTTGCCTCTGCTCGGGGCGGACGTCGTAAGACACTCGTCCACCCGCGAGACCCTTGTATGTCCACACACTACATTCGTAGTGTCCCACCCCAACACACTCATTACTCGTGGAAGACATTCTTATCAAGTCCCGTAAGAGTTCGGGGAGTATGTGTGCATCTGCAAAGAAGAAGAAGGTTGTGTCCGAAAGAACAGACACCATATCCATATAAGTGGTATATAGTTCTGGCAGTGCGGTTCTAGGCGCTACAGTCTGGAGCCACGCGACCGCTACGGTCGCAGGTTCGAATCCTGCCTCGGGCATGGATGTGTGTGTTGTCCTTAGGTTAGTTAGGTTTAAGTAGTTCTAAATTCTAGGGGACTGATGACCACAGCAGTTAAGTCCCATAGTGCTCAGAGCCATTTGAACCATTTTTTAGTTCTGGCAACACCGGCCATGACTTTCTTCCCCTGTGTGGATGCATCCATATTCCCCGAACTCTTACGGGACTTGGTAAGAATGTCTTCCACGAGTAATGAGTGTGTTGGGATGGGACACTACTAATGTAGTGTGTGGACATACAGGGGTCTCGCGGGAGGCGTGTTCGAGATAGTGCCTGCAGTTGCGTTGTCCTCTGTGCCCTCCGTAGCTACTACATAGCACAGGTTCTCCCCATTCCATCAATGGTGACGAAAACGATCATGTCCACCTCAGCAAAGTTCTTGTGGAAAGGGGCATTGTTTCGAGTGACGGTGAAGACAGCAGCTTTGGATCCAAGCAATGGAGGAATGGGTCTAACCGACATCAAGTTTAAAGCGATGGCATTGTATGTCAAACGAACATGGAGCATAATGTGTAATGATCCAGGGTGCATTGCAGCAAAACTATACGATGTTGTCAGGCCAGAAAGTGTAGAGCCGCCGATAAATATGCAAAAAATAAGTTTTAAGCTAAAACACATTAGGGAGTATTATCTTGAACTAAGTTATCTCAGCAAAAAGCTTTTAAACTCCAAAAATGTTACAGCAAAGGCGATTTTAGCTGAAAGACGGAAATATGAAAGGAAAAATAACATAGAAACTAAATATGCTGGAATAGCATGGAATGTGGTCTGGAAAAACATCAGTAGTGATATTCTTTCGTCTGACGTGAGAACAGCGTGGTACAAGGTAGTCAATAACATCATCAGCGCTAACGAGCATCTCTTTGCCATTGGTTTAAGTGACACAAACCTCTGCAGCAAATGCAACCTCGTTGATAGTGTGCCTCATCGTTACACATGTGGAGATCGGATTATCAACTGGAGGTGGACCAGGGAAAAAACTGCTCAAATGAGAAGAACTTCAGCAAACAATGTACCGACCAACATTTTCTTCAGACCAGAGAAAAGTTACTACCCTCAGCCAAAAAATAACGCATTGATTTGGTTAATGGGCAAATATACAACTTATGTTTTTAACAATATTGGGAGCGATGAACATATTGAATACAAGATGTATATGGAAAATGAATTCGAGAAAATACTTAAATATCAGAATAACAATAAGAAATATGGTAACATGCTCCGAATTGTCTTCAACGGAATGGGTATAGGTTAGGAACTGGATTCCTAGAAGAGAGGGAATGGGTTGGATCACGTTCCTGACCCTAACTTCACCTGTAAGTCACACATGAAAAATAAATCAGTATTACAGCAGGTACAAGAGTATGGCGACAAAAATCTGGTGTCTGATATAAAGAAAGATCTTGAACTCCCTATGGATGCGTTTAGAAGGCTGGAACTGACAAAAATAACAAGGCAGTGAAGGATTTTGTGATGTCGCTGTTCGGGACTGCTCTTCTGTCCACGTAGTTTACCCTGGAAGGAACACACATCAAGGATTTACTGAACGATTAATTGGGGTCTGGGAAATGATGATGAGGAACCTCAGGCTGCAGAAGAAGGAAAAGTGCATGCTGAACTGCCACCAGTTGAAGGTGACAATGAAGGTGCTAAATTGTGCTACTGCTAAAGACTCATTATTTGAATGCTGTAATTTATGACTTCAATTATCTGTCACCTTATTCATGTGATTTCATTGTAGCCATTTTTGTTACTGATTTTGTGGAATTAAAAAAAAAAAAAGATGGACAGAGCGTCTACCATTTAAGCAGGAGATCCCGGGTTCGAGCCCCAGTCGGGGCACACAATTTCACCTGTCCCCGTTCATATATATCAACGCCCGTTAGCAGCTGAAGGTATTAATATCATTCTAATTTCGTTCTAGACAGCTGTAGGTCATCAATGGTGTCTGCTCTTTCGGACATGTCCGAAAGAATAGACACCATATCCATATAAGTATATATTTCTTTTTTGATTTCTTCTGATTTTCCCTGCAGTTATTACATTTAGACTACCTTGCACTTCTCATTTATTACATTCCTAAGTGACTTACATCGTCTTTCTCAGAACATTTATGTACTTTCTTCTTTAGTTGGGTACCCAGGTTACATTGGCATAAGGGAGGAAGGGACGTATGAAGACGGTTTTACAGGTGTGAAGATTGGTGGTGAGACGCAATCACCAAATTCGTCCCTTTAGCAATTTGAGTGGGTCCTGTTGTTCACGCTTAGGTAAGCGTTGTTGTTGTTGTTGTTGTTGTTGTGGTCTTCAGTCCTGAGACTGGTTTGATGCAGCTCTCCATGCTACTCTATCCTGTGCAAGCTTCTTCATCTCCCAGTACCTACTGCAGCCTACATGCTTCTGAATCTGCTTAGTGTATTCATCTCTTGGTCTCCCTCTACGATTTTTACCCTCCACTCTGCCCTCCAATACTAAATTGGTGATCGCTCGATGTCTCAGAACATGTCCTACCAACCGGTTCCTTCTTCTAGTCAAGTTGTGCCACAAGCTCCTCTTCTCCCCAATTCTATTCAATACCTCCTCATTAGTTATGTGATCTACCCATCTAATCTTCAGCATTCTTCTGTAGCACCACATTTCGAAAGCTTCTATTCTCTTCTTGTCTAAGCTATATATCATCCACGTTTCACTTCCATACATGGCTACACTCCATACAAATACTTTCAGAAATGACTTCGTGACACTTAAATCTATATTCGATGTTAACAAATTTTTCTTCTTCAGAAACGCTTTCCTTGCCATTGCCAGTCTAGATTTTATCTTCTCTCTACTTCGGCCATCATCAGTTATTTTGCTCCCCAAATAGCATAATTCCTTTACTACTTTAAGTGTCTCATTTCCTAATCTAATTCCCTCAGCATCACCCGACTTAATTCGACTACATTCCATTATCCTCGTTTTGCTTTTGTTGATGTTCATCTTATATCCTCCTTTACAGACACTGTCCATTCCGTTCAACTGCTCTTCCAAGTCCCTTGCTGTCTCTGACGGAATTACAATGTCATCGGCGAACCTCAAAGTTTTTATTAGGTAAGCGTATGACAGCGGTATGTAGGGAAGAGCCGAGCCTGGACCGCGGTCACAGAGCTGGGCGACCTCTGGCCAGCCTTCCCTGCCCCGGTGCGCGGCTCGGCGCTTCCTGCTTGCGCAGCTGCCGTGCTGTATTTGCCGAGCCGGCGCTGTGTGAACCGGAATTCCTCTGCGGCCGCGAGTCCGCGCCGGTGCTGCCTTGACCTGCTGGCACCACGGACCGCTGCAGCCGGCGAACCTGACAGGACTTTTCTCGCACTTCGCGGATCCGGCGCCCGGATGCTGTTGTTCTCCCCGAAATTGGCAGTTTCCGGATGCCACAGCGACTGCAAATCATCACACCTCAACAGGCAGCTGTATGCCTGGTGGCACTCGTTATACAGGGTGTTACAAAAAGGTACGGCCAAACTTTCAGGAAACATTCCTCACACACAAAGAAAGAAAATATGTTATGTGGACATGTGTCCGGAAACGCTTACTTTCCATGTTAGAGCTCATTTTATTACTTCTCTTCAAATCACATTAATCATGGAATGGAAACACACAGCAACAGAACGTACCAGCGTGACTTCAAACACTTTGTTACAAGAAATGTACAAAATGTCCTCTGTTAGCGAGGACACATGCATCCACCCTCCGTCGCATGGAATCCCTGATGCGCTGATGCAGCCCTGGAGAATGGCGTATTGTATCACAGCCGTCCACAATACGAGCACGAAGAGTCTCTACATTTGGTACCGGGGTTGCGTAGACAAGAGCTTTCAAATGAAAGTCAAGAGGGTTGAGGTCAGGAGAGCGTGGAGGCCATGGAATTAGTCCGCCTCTACCAATCCATCGGTCACCGAGTCTGTTGTTGAGAAGCGTACGAACACTTCGACTGAAATGTGCAGGAGCTCCATCGTGCATGAACCACATGTTGTGTCGTACTTGTAAAGGCACATGTTCTAGCAGCACAGGTAGAGTTCAAAAAAATGCTCAAATGTGTGTGAAATCTTATGGGACTTAACTGCTAAGGTCATCAGTCCCTAAGCTTACACAAACCTAAACCTAAATTACCCTAAGGACGAACACACACACACCCATGTCCGAGGGAGGACTCGAACCTCCGGCGGGACCAGCCACACAGTCCATGACTGCAGCGTCTTAGACCGCTCGGCTAATCCTGTTAGGTAGAATATCCCGTATGAAATCATGATAACGTGCTCCATTGAGCGTAGGTGGAAGACATGGGGCCCAATCAAGGCATCACCAACAATGCCTGCCCAAACATTCACAGAAAATCTGTGTTGATGACGTGATTGCACAATTGCGTGTGGATTCTCGTCAGCCCACACATGTTGATTGTGAAAATTTACAATTTGATCACGTTGGAATGAAGCCTCATCCGTAAAGAGAACATTTGTACTGAAATGAGAATTGACACATTGTTGGATGAACCATTCGCAGAATGGAGGCCAATCAGCTGTTGATAGTGCCTGCACACGCTGTACATGGGACGGAAACAACTGGTTCTCCCGTAGCACTCTCCATACAGTGACGTGGTCTCGGTTACCTTGTACAGCAGCAACTTCTCTGACGCTGACATTAGGGTTATCGTCAACTGCACGAAGAGTTGCCTCGTCCATTGCAGGTGTCCTCGTCGTTCTAGGTCTTCCCCAGTCGCGAGTCATTGGCTGGAATGTACATACTGACGAAACTAAAATGAGCTCTAACATGGAAATTAAGCGTTTCCAGACACATGTTCACATAACATCTTTTCTTTATTTGTGTGTGAGGAATGTTTCCTGAAAGTTTGGCCGTACCTTTTTGTAACACCCTGTATACCGATTCGAAACTACTAAGGGGGGAGGGGGAGGGGGCAGGACGTCAAACGGGCCGACTTGGAACAGGAGAGGCACCACAGGACATTTTAATTTCCACTGTCTATACTATTACAAATAAATACATATAACTTTAGCAGTATGACCAGGAAGGGTTCAGGATTCATACTCATAGCAGTGGAAGCTCAAAAACGTAACAAAACACATTTTTTTACATGTGAGATTTCATCATTTTTTTCACTTACTATTGGCTGCATTTGTTGCTATAGGTACACTTTTCTTCCTAAGTAAGAGAGATTCCCCGATGACTTTTGCACAGCGTACAAACCATAGTTGCAGGTGTATGAAACTCTAGAAGTTATTTAATTTATGAAAAAATGAATGAACTGTTACAAAAAAATGGCTCTAAGCACTATGGGACTTAACATCTGTGGTCATCCCATATAACTAAGAACTACTTAAACTTAACTAACCTAAGGACATCACACACAGCCCGCATCTCGTGGTCGTGCGGTAGCGTTCTCGCTTCCCACGCCCGGGTTCCCGGGTTCGATTCCCGGCGGGGTCAGGGATTTTCTCTGCCTCGTGATGGCTGGGTGTTGTGTGATGTCCTTAGGTTAGTTAGGTTTAAGTAGTTCTAAGTTCTAGGGGACTGATGACCATAGATGTTAAGTCCCATAGTGCTCAGAGCCATTTGAACCATTTGAACATCACACACATCCATGCCCTGCGACCGTAGGGGTCACGCGGTTCCAGACTGAAGCGCCCAGAACCGCACGGCCACTCCGGCCGGCGAACTGCTATATTTTAAACTTCATGTTTAGAAAAAACTCAAGTTTTATAGTTAATTATCTCAATTTTTCCACAGTTTTTTAATATATTTGGAAAATTCTAGAGTTTCATACACCTGTAACTACTGTTTGTATGCCATGAAAAATTCATCGAAGAATCTCTCTTACTTGGGAAGAAAAGTGTACCTATAGCAACAAATGCAGCCAGTAATAAGTGAAAGGCAAGGGTCCTGAGTCCGAGTCTCGGTCCGGCACACAGTTTTAATCTGCTAGGAAGTTTCATATCAGCGCACACTCCGCTGCAGAGTCAAAATCTCATTCTGAAGACCAGGATGGTTTGCCACGAAGGGAAACAAAACGGAGCGTTGGTTATCATCGACGTACCGGTGTGCTGTAAGGATGCCATGCATGTCAACCAAAGTCATCCTGATATGAAATGAAATAACACAGCAGACCACCATCCCTGGTTGTCAGGCCTTATGGCGGCCGTCAGTCAGATTGGTATTCCACCGCTGTCCGAAGCATCTCCAGACACGTGTTTGCTGGCTATTGGAGCGAGTTCGAAGCGGGACTCATCACTGAGGACAATTCTACCCTAGTCAATGAGTTTCCAGGCCGAATGTACTCGACACCATTGCAAATGGGCTTGTTGATGCATAGAGGTCAATGGTAGTCGGCGCAAGGGGCGACTTAAGCTCAGTATCGTTTCCTTTAAGCCGCCTATTAGTGGTCCTTGTGGTCACTAAAGTACCAGTTGCATGACGGATCCCACGCGACAGCTAGGTCGCAGGTTCGAATCCTGGCTCGGGCATGGATGCGTGTGATGTCCTTAGGTTAGTTAGGTTTAAGTAGTTCCAAGTCTAAGGGACTGATGGCCTCAGATGTTAAGTCCCACAGTGCTCAGAGCCATTTGAACCATGACGGATCGATAATAATGATGAATCTGGGGCTCTGAGTGCTTCTCTAACGATTGCTCGTTCCGCACGTACTGTCATCTTTCTAGCTTCTCCGCTCCCTTCTTGACGCTGTGTTCGGCCATGGTCCACCCACTCCTGCCCACATCGTCGAATCGTGACATCGCTGCTATTCAAACGTCGAGCGATTCTCGATTACTCCAACCAGCTTCTTTGAGCCCAATTACACGTCCTCTCTCAAATGCTGACATCTGCGTAATCTGTACACATGCCTGTCTCGACGAGATATAGGTACTGTCCAACTGAGTGCGCAGAATGAAATTCGCTAAGACTCTGTGCCCTGGTACCGACGTGTCTCCTGTTTACAATTCTAGCCAGACACGCGGTAAAAATGTGCTGTAGCATCTCACATTCAACCACTGGGCGCCAAAAGTTACAATTTTCCATTTGCCGTCGATACCTGTATGAATACCAATTTGTGGCCAACTTGTATCACTCCTTCTTTGTGCGTCGTATTTTTATTTCTTTCCTCCCTCTCTTTTTGTCTTATAGTGTATTTTCTCCTTTCATCAGTCAAATTCTGTATATGATGTGACAATCAAGGATTTATACTGGACCTTGTCTTTTTACCTATTTGATCCTCAAATGGTTGAAACGGCTCTGAGCACTATGGGACTTAACATCTGAGGTCATCAGTCCCCTAGACTTAGAACTACTTAAACCTAACTAACCTAAGGACATCACACACATCCATGCCCGAGTCAGGATTCGAACCTGCGACCGTAGCGGTCGCGCGGTTCCAGACTGTAGCGCCTAGAACCGCTCGGCCACTCCGGCCGGCCATTTGATCCTCAGCGCCCTTCACTGTTTCGTCTCTCGTAGCTACTCATTAATTTTCTTCTGTATTCCTTTTCCCTGTTCTAGTCAATCATTGCCTAATGTTCCGTCTGAAACTCTCAACAACCTCTGGTTCTTTTAACTGATCCCGGTCCTATCTCATTAATTTCCTATCTTTTTGCCATTTCTTCAGTTTTAATCTACATTTCGTAAGAAATAAATTGTGGTCAGAGTCCACATCTGCCCCTGGAAATATTTTACAATTTTAACTCTGGTTCCGAAATCCCTATTTTACCATTGTATAATCAATGTAAAACCTTCCAGTGTCTCCAGGTCTCTTCCACATATGCAAATGAATTTAGAGAGATTTAAATGCAATGCTTCAACATTAATTCAGATATGTGTAATATGAATATTTAAATACGCAACAACTTATATGTGAAGTTATTCACAGGAGATACTGATACTGCCTGTTATCGTGCATTTCTTATTGTGTTACTGACCTGACTGCATTACAGTGTCGACTACACTTCACCTAATGTAGGTTTTGCGAGTGCAGTGGTTATTATAATCCTCACTCTTCTCTTCTTCCTCTGTATTGGGTTACTTTTCTCCAGAGAAGTATCGCCAAAAGCGAGTGAGAACAGACAGGTGTAATCCATAGTTGTCACAAGTTCTTTGAGATACTTTTTCTAAATGTTTTCTAAAATGTTAGTGAAGTTTAATTGTGATACTGGGATCGGAATGCGATAATGTTCACGTCAAAAGGTGGTACATAGAACGAACTTCGATCATAGTACAGAGGACGAATTTCGATCGTGAAACAGAGAACGAACAGGGATCGACACACAACCTTTAGTGATGCACAGACTGAAGATCGATTGTGGTATAAAAGCCGAACTTCGATCGTGGTATTTAGAACGCACAATTATTGCGTGATAATCTAAAAAGTGGTACGCAGGACGATCGTTGAATGTGGTGCATAGAACGAACGAAAATTGCAGCTCTTCTTAACTTGCACGCATGGTGTAAATCTGCTTGGACTCCAGTTGCTTCTATTAAAGAAGTAACTGGGACGCCAGTACATGGCGTTTGGCTGTGTGTTGCTCCTCTCTCGCACCTAGGTGTCAGACCTGAAGCAACAGACGCAGCTCTAGCCGGCGGCAGCTGCGTCTTCTGCGCCATTTACGGTCAGATCAAGCAGCACCTCGTCGTTGGTGGAAATACTGTTACCACGTGAGACATTATAAAGCTGTAAAAATTGCACCACAGAGAGGTGCTCATAAAATGGCGGAGGAGCAGCTTCTGAGTACTGAGTTTGCTACCCGTGAGGTGAAACTATCTGCCACAGATGGGCTTGCCCGGGAATTGAGAGCTAAGAAACTGTCACTGATATTCGTGCATAACTTGAAACACACATTAATCATATTCATTGCCATACAGCCACAAGTGGAAGGGAAGTCCAGGCATTAAACTATGACAACGCCAAACCGCGTGAGAAATTTAGAGATGTACATTGAGGCCAGGAGGCTGAGTCCTCGGATACACAAAGACGAGCACGTCTAGAGGGACAGACTGATATCCTAATAAGAGAAAACAATAAACACAAGGACGATATCACAGGTCTAGAGGTTAAAAACATACCCAACGCAAGCGATAAGACAGAAGAACCGCAAAAAAGACATTGGGTTGAATTAGAAAATGAGCATCTCAAGGAGACAGAGAATAAATAATCACCATTGACCTATGGTGCACTGAACTAGAAGAGGCTAAGGCAAAACAGAATCCAACTCTCTTCACTAAATCGACAGAGAACAATGACGCAAATGAGGTGTTAAATGAACTGACAACATGCACAGATCCAAGAAAAAGGAAAAGTGAATATTAAGATGAATCTGGAAAACACAGTCTGTTGCGGTAGCGGACAGGTGCAGGAAGATTGTAAAAGTGTTTTGTAGAATTACTGAAACATGCCAGACATTAAGAGTGAAATAATAAAAGAGAGAAGATCATTAGTAGCAATGTCCTACTTATCAGGGTGTTGAATTCCTGGATGAACTGTATGAGTTAAAATTATCAGCATACATCAGAGTGGACCAGAGCCACTATCGGAGAAGTTTAATCTTATTGTATTGAAACAAGAAGCAACATGAAAGGCAAACGGGAACGTGAAACAACTCCCTAGCTCTAGCAGAAATTATTTTTAACTGAAATACATGGAAGAATTGAATAACACAGAAACGAATATTCTTAGATAGTTCTTTCATATTTTAAACTCTCTCTGTGTGCTGACCATCATTCTCGGCGTTCGCCCCCGGTAGCTGAGTGGTCAGCGCGACGGACTGTCAATCCTCCGGGCCCGGGTTCGGTTCCCGGCGGGGTCGGAGATTTTCTCCGCTCAATGACTGGGTGTTGCGTTGTCCTAATCATCATCATTTCATCCCCATCGACGCGCAAGTCGCCGAAGTGGCGTCAAATCGAAAGACTTGCAGCAGATAAGCGGTCTACCCGACGGGAGGCCCTCGTCACACGACATTATTATTTATCATTCTCGGCGCAAAGCTGGATTCGCTGCCCGGCGCAATATTTCTGGAGTGATCATTCTCAGGGTTGCCTTTGGCCCAGATATAAACATTTAGAAACAGAGAGCTAAGATTCGCAGCACATTCATCTGTCACAATAACCTTACCTGATGATGGAAAAGCTGCAAGCAACTGCTCCCATGAATCACGTGGAGTATTAATATTACGATCACTTAATTCATTGATGCTGCAGGGTCGAAATGATCGGTAACCTTCGTTCTTCATCCAACAACGCATGGAGGTTCTGGGAATGTTCATCACCGTCGACCGCTTCATTGTCGATTTTGCTGGTGAACGAAACAATGATGCATTTAAGCGATGAGTGACTTCATTATCGTTGTCATATTTCTTGGGTCTTCCATTGCTTAGAGCATCTGTTACAGACCCGGTTTCAAAAGCCTTTCTTTCCAGTTTTTGAAGATTAGTCTCCACTGGTACTTCTCTTGACGCGATTAAAAAAGTTTTCCTAATTTAATTATAGGTTCAAATGGCTCTAAGCACTATGGGACTTGACATCTGTAAGTCCCACAAGATTTCACACATTACACTTAACATCTGAGGTCATCAGTCCCCTAGACTTAGAACTACTTAAACCTAACTTACCTACGGACATCACACACATCCATGCCCGAGGCAGGATTCGAACCTGCGACCGTAGCAGCCGCGTGGTTCCGGACTGAAGGGCCTAGAACATCTCGGTCACAGCGGCCGGCTTCATTATGGGTCTCACCTGCTTGTTCCTTTTCATGCACCCATGCGCTAAGTAGACGACGTTCTTCAATTGTATGTATGGTTATATCCGCCATTACAACGCAAATGTTTACAACAATATCAAATGGTTCAAATGGCTCTGAGCACTATGGGACTTAACATCTGAGGTCATTAGTCCCCTAGAACTTAGAACTACTTAAACCTAACTAACCTAAGGACATCGCACACATCCATGCCCAAGGCAGGATTCGAACCTGCGACCGTAGCGGTCGCGCTGTTCCTTACTGAAGGGCCTAGACCGCTCGGCCACGGCGGCCGGCAACAATATCACCTCGGTAGAAAAAAAAGAACACGATTACATGTAGCATTCGCCAGAACCACAAGCAAGACAACACGATCACTCATGACGCCTGCATTGTTGTAATTTCACTGACCTCGACCAGAATACAGATATACTACGAGCAGGAAACATTATTTTTAATCTAGAATACATTTCCAGATCCCTACAGTCACGAAACTATATGTTAACTTACTTGAATACTTTCCGATCGTGACTTCTGGCCCATAATGTAGAGTCAATTTTGCAACTGAAGTAAAAATGAGATTTAAAACTGGGCTACGAAATAAGGGTTTTGCGAATGACATTGTAGAGACAAGTTCCAGAGCAAGAAACCATTTATTGTGTGAGATTTAAAAAGGTTTTGGAAATAAAATTTGTAGAGGTAAGTCCCAGCGTCAGACACGATTTATCGAGTGAGAATAGACATTTCCACTTTTTCGGAATCAAGGATTACAATGTAGTCCCACAATGTTTTAAGTGCTGCGATCTGGGATACACTGTGAAGGGTTGCAGAGCCCTTCAACTTATTTGTGGCGCTTGTGGTAGCGAATGACATAAAAAAGCGGAATGTCCACAACCTTAGCATAAAAGAGGATGCATCCCCTGTAAAAAAAAAAAAAAAAAAAAAAAAAAGGGCAACACCTGAACCAAAGGTGGAACGACTCAGTTTCTAACTTACAGATTCCTATACACCAAACAAATTGAGAAGACTGGCTGCGGCCTCTAACTGTAACATACATAGCAGCATCAGCAACATGCACGTGGTCTCTCAACATATTCCAGATACAAATTTCATCCAACACACATAGTATGTTCTTAATCCAGAATCAGATATTTTTAAACATAGGATGAAAAAAAAAATGATCTGCATCCCCAAGAACTGCCGTTACGGCAGTATGGCGATAGCAAAGAATGGTTCAAATGGCTCTGAGCACTATGGGACTTGACATCTGAGGTCATCAGTCCCCTAGAACTTCGAACTACTTAAACCTAACTAACCTAATGACATCACACACACCCATGCCCGAGGCAGGATTCGAACCTGCGACCGTAGCGGTCGCGCGGTTCCGGATTGAAGCGCTTAGAACCGCTCGGCCACAGCGGCCGGCTGGCGATAGCAGCATGGTTTGTTGCAGCAAGACACTTTAAACAGTAAGTATGAAGTAACATCACTAATAAATACGTGGGCCATGCGGGACACCTTTCCTGATAATATAAGTGATCTGGACCTAATGTGTAAGGTAGCTAAGTTAGAACCGATAGTTACACGTAAGCTAAAACGTGTGCTCCTGCAGTGAACTACGTTTCAGACCGCATTAATTTTGAAAGTAGAAGAGCTGGAACATGAAGTAATGGAGAGAGAGACTCAAAACTTCTCTCGCTCTCTCACGTACAGTTCATTCACAACGTATAGAGTGTCAATATGCTTCTCATAACAACGTCTACGAAATGCAACAAAACACAGAGAAAGGCAGAATATGCCAAACGATTTGATACAACAAAATACAAACAACACATGAAACCTGTTAAGTTTATCTCATGAAGATACCATAACTCAGAGGCAGACCTTTAGGCAGTCAATGTGATGCCTCGCCTCCAGCCACAGTAATGCCTACTAAACAGAACGATACCGACAGTGAAGCGTGTAAAGAAAGTAAAAGTGATGTAAGACCTTAGTTTCTCCCATCGAATACAATGAATAGGAATGCAGCCGGGTGACGAAGTCGACTAAGGCTGGTATTACGACAGGAGCACACCCTGCCATTTCCAAGGCAAAACTGCAGCAAGTAAGCGCTGTGCAAACCAATTTAAATCCGTAAACATGACACACACACACACACACACACACACACGCACACACACACACAAACTACCGCCATTACAAACCGCAGATGACCGAAGTCAGAAGTTATCAACAGTGAAGTTAATAATCAACGGGTGAGTTAACATAAAGTCTGACCATCTGTTTTTACACAAGCGAGAGAGCAGTGTTCCATGCAGAATTCAAACAAAAACCACCATCTCTATTAATTAGGCTACTTGCTAATTTAATTTTAACAGATTTCTTAAATACACTTTCCCAATAGCTGGAAATGCATGCCAGAATCTCTGTGTTGTTATATTTCATAGGATGACCGGTGCCAGGGCAACGTGCAATGGCGGATTTACTCGGACGTTGCAAGCGCGTGTGCCGCTTATGCTCAGTACACCGGCCCTGATAGTCTGATCAATATATGACAGGACGCAACTGCAAGAAGCACCCGCCCTAGGCGAACCAACATCATCCTTTGCAGAACCTAAGGTAACCTGATTTTAGATGGGTTCAAAAACACACAGTCGTTCATATTGTCACAGAGATTTCAAGGAACGTGCTTTGGAGTCTGCGGCTTTGAGGCCTGCGTATGTAGACGATACCTTTGTTGTTTGGCCTCATGCCAGTGAGGATCTGATCGACGTTTTAGAACACCTGAATTCAATCCACCAGACTATCCGTTTTAAGACCGAGATGGAAAAGATTGGCTGTCTTCCCTTCCTTGATGCAATGGTCAGGAGGAAGGTGGATGGTACGTTGGGACACGCCGTTTGTAGGAAGCCTACTCACACTGACTTGTATCTGCAGGCTGACAGTTGTCACACTCCAGCTCAACGTGAAAGAGTACTTCGTACCTTGTTTCACAGGGCCACTTCATCTCGGATCCTGAGAGTTTGTCAACTGAGTTAGCCCATCTCGAAGTCCTCTTTCGTCAGAATCGTTATAGTGAAAGACATGCGTTGTGCAGTCGACCAACTACGAACCGGGTGAGGTAGCACCAAAGTCGGCGGCCTTTTTGCCTTACGCAGGGAGCATTTCGAACAGAATTGTCCGTATTTTGCGGAAATATGATGTGAAATGTGTGTTTCGACCACATCTAAGGTTAGGGTCCTTTTAGGTTCTGCAAAAGACGATCTTGGTTTGCGTAAGTTGGGTGTCTACCGTGTTCCTTGCAGTTCTGGCATGTCATATACTGGTCAGGCTAATGAGGACTGTGGAGGACCGCTTTACTGAGCATAAGCGGCACACACGCTTATAACCGCCGAGCAAATCCGCCATTACAGAACACTGGCTCGGCAGTGGTCAAATGGTTCAAATGGCCCCGAGCACTATGGGACTAAACATCTGAGGTCATCAGTCCCCTAGAACATAGGACTACTTAAACCTAACTAACCTAAGGATATCACACACATCCATGCCCGAGGCAGGATTCCAACCTGCGACCGTAGCGGTCACGCGGTTCCATACTGAAGCGCCTAAAACCGCTCGGCCACAACGGCCGGCTAGCAGCGGTCATCACATGGAAAATAACAACACGGATGTCCTGACATGCACGTCGAACTATTGGGATAGCGTTATTAAGGAAGCTGTTGAAATTAAACTAGCAAGTAACGTTACAAATAGAGATTGTGGTTTTTCTTTAAATTCTGCACTTGTCTAAGAACAAAGGGACAGAGTTTTGCGACCTCGCCCGTAGATTATTAATTTCACGATCGATAACTTCTGACTTAGGTCATCTTTGTGATGGCACTAGTGGTTACAGTAGGCGTTTGTGTGTGTTCTTTTTACGGAGTTTCTCTGAAAATCGATGTTTTAAATTGGCTTGTACAGCGCTTACTTGCTGCAGTTTTACTTTTAAAACGGCAGGGTGTGCTCCTGTCGAAATATCTGCGGTTATCGACGACGTCATCTGGCTGCATTCCCGTGAGTAACTTGAAAAATGATGCAGCTTGTGATGAAGTAGGGATACCACCAATCCTGAGTGATGTGGTGTGTGGTGAAGGAGTGATACCACCACCCATCCCCAAAGACGTGGCGTTTGATGAATTAAGAACAACCCCATCAACTGCCATTGATGAAAAACAAATCAGGAGACAGGCAGTGACAAATCAGCAAGACACGTAAGTTTATGACAACGTATAAAGCCATAAAAACAAAGTGGGGGAGTAAAGTAACTCTCACCATAACGACTGTAAACAAGATAAACTGGCAGAGGTACATAAACAAACGGTGGATAACATAAAAAGTAGCATTCCGTCCTCAGGCCACAAGTGGCCCATTGGGAACATCCGACCGCCGTGTCATCATCAGCTGAGGATGCGAATAGGAGGGGCGTGTGGTTAGCACACCGCTCTCCCGGTCGTTATGATGGTTTTCTTTGACTGGAGCCGCTACTATTCGGTCGAGTAGCTCCTCAATTGGTATCAGGAGGTTGAGTGCACCCCGAAAAATGCAACGGCGCATTGCAGCTGGATGGTCACCCAGCCAAGAGCCGGCCACTCCCGACAGTGCTTAACTTCGGTGATCTCACGAGAATCGATGTATCCACTTCGGCAAGGCTGTTGCCAGCGTAACGTAAAGGACGAACATATATACAACCACAAGCAGGAAGTAACAAATGATAGTATGAGCTGAACAACAATCAGTATGAAAAAGCACATAATAATAATCAATAAGCAGCAAACTGCAGTAAGTTTGAATTAAACTTAAAGCTCAATAGGCTCGAGCAAAGAAATAGCTTATAAACTGCACAAATATTATTTGTACGATTATCAAATGAGAAGGATGATTCCATCTGCTTCCCTACAACGGAACAGACTGATAGGATCATCTTTCGTACGGAAAACTTGCCGACTTGTGGAGCGTGTTTACAGATCCTCAGTTGGTGCTTGAGTTCATAGCGATTTTGTTTTGCATGTTGGTATTCCGGTTGCCACAGGTTTATTTATCGATTGTCATTTTTATTTGTAGTCACTGTTGCTATTTGTGTTTACATATTGTTATTTTGTCATTTGGAGATAGTGAGTGGAGCTGTGGGCGCTAGTGAATGGAGTGCCAAGTGGAGAAATCGGAACATTTCCGACAATAATGCCATATGAGGACAATGCCATCGGTCAGAACATGGCAAGAAAATGGTTTTTTCGTTTTAAGGAGGATCGTTTTGACATTAGGGATTGTCCACTTTCAGGAAGACCTTCGTGGTCTGATGAAGATCGTTTAAACACTTTAATTCACAATGCTCCACGTCGGTGTACTCGAGAACCAGCAAATGTGATGAACTATGATCATTCCACCATCGTGCGACATTTGCATGCAATGGGGAAGTTTCAAAAATCGGATGTATGATTACTGCGTGCTCTGAGCCAAAATCACAAAAATCTGCGGGTTGCCATATATACACCTCTGCTTGCTTGTTATCAATTGCAAATTAACAACACCGACCATTCTTTCTCCTGCATCTTTGTTGGTGACGAGAAATGGTGTCTTTATGGCAACACAGGAAATTGAGCCCAAACAAAGCAGCAACACCCGCACTAAGACTTGCGCGTATCCACAAAAGATAACAATATGCGTCTGGTGGAACAGCGACCGTGTGGTGTACTACGAATTTCTTCCCCGAGGTCTAACCATTACTGCTGACTTTTATTGCCAACAGCTGAGACTTTTGCATACGCAGTCTAAGAACAGCGACCATGAAGAGTGCGTGAAGTGGTGCTACTCCACGATAATGACCGCCCGCATTCTGCTAGACTGACAAGAAACATTGTGCAAGGAGTTGACTTGGGAAGCCATGCCGCACCCACCTTATTCACCTGATATTGCGCCCTCAGATTTCAACTTTTTCCGCTCTCTATGGAACAATCTTCAAGAAACTTCCTTTCCGGATGCGTTCCGAACACGGTTCGACGAGTTCTTCGACTCAAAACCACGTGATGTCTACAGCCGCGGAATCGAAAAGTTACCGCAGCGTTGGCAGACTGTTGTAGATAGTCAAGGAGAATATGTTATTGATGACTAAAGTCTCTGTTTGTTTGTCTGTTGTGTTTATATAAATCAAAACTCTACGAACTTACGTACCAACCAGATAGATCTAAATTGAACCGCCAAATCCAAAACTTTCTACTAAAACGCCTCTCTTAGCATCGGATGTCATCGTATTCAGATCGAGTGGAAATGAATGTGCATAATTTGTTCGTACTCATAGTAACCCATTTTTGTCGTTGGTAGTGGGGTGTACTGAACTATAAAGACTCTTTTTTTTTTTTTTAGCGCATTCATATTCGGAAGCAGCGGGGTTCAAATCCTAATTCGACCACTGAGATTTAGGTTTTTCCTGGTTTCCTTACAGATGCCGGAATGGTTACTTTAATATTACAGTGCCGATTTCGTTTCCTGTCCTTCGCCCACTCCAAGCTAGTGGTCCGCCAGCAATAATTTAATCGTCGACGGGGGGTTAAGCCACAATCTTCTTTATTTCTTCGTGCCTCGGCTTGTGTGCCAAGAGAATAATTGATTAGCGAAGGAGTGAGATAAGTATTTTTGAAACGTACTATAGTGCGGTGTTTGCGTTGTCATTGATAATATAGAATTGAAAGGAAAGGTGAGGCTGAAATCAGGTGTTATCCCACAGCCAACTCTCCAGGTCGAACAATCAAACTTTACGTGCTATACAACGAACAGTTCATCAACAGTTCCACACTGCATTCTACCATGACATATTGCAGAATGTTGTGAAATTGACCGACATGCAACTTGTATGAGAATATCTATCACCAAATGTACTCGGAACTATTGCATTCCGCTCCTGAGCAGTTCACAGGCACTTCATAGCCTAGGGTAGCAGGAGGACCAGTTACCGCAACACGAAGAGTTCTGGCCGTATACTGTTGAAGTTTTCATTGGTGGTCTTCAGTTTGTTTGCATTATTCGTTCACTAATGGCATATTCCAATGAAGAGATATTTCACATGTTTATGATCTTCAGATAATGTCGTCTCAATTGCCTACAGATTTTTGCAGGGAGATATCAAGATCGTCCACACTCGATGTTACTATATGTTATTCGGCGAATGGAGACACTGATATACCACACAGCGAAGTTGCAACTGACGCAAAATTGCAACAAACAAATAAGAAACGAGAACAGAGAAACGAAAATGCAGATATTATTGCTGTAATAAATCTCGATCCATACTTTTTCACATGGAGAATACCAGGTGAGCAGAAGCAACATCTGGAGAATTCTACGTGATAGTTGTTTAGATATCCGTGTCACATCCACGTTCATCAGACATTAAGCGAAGATGAATCGTCCACTGCATCTGGATTCGAAATCAAAATGTGGATTTCACAACTGTTATGCTGTATGCTGGTGGAAGCAATTTCAATTACATTTACGAGGTTCAAAATGGTTCAAATGGCTCTGAGCACTATGGGACTCAACTTCTGAGGTCATTAGTCCCCTAGAACTTAGAACTACTTAAACCTAACTAACCTAAGGACATCACAAACATCCATGCCCGAGGCAGGATTCGAACTTGCGACCGTAGCGGTCTTGCGGTTCCAGACAGCAGCGCCTTTAACCGCACGGCCACTTCCGCCGGCACATTTACGAGGTAAATACCTAAATGATCACTAGTGATCAGATGAAAAACTTCATTGGCTATGCCAGCAAGACAAATGACACATTGCAGCATAAATGTCTGGTGTAGACTCATCCAATATAAAGTTCTAGCACATAATTTTTTCAACGTAAAGTTAAATGATGACCGGTGCTCTGAATTCTTCCAACATACACCGACAGATATCCTAGGAAAAGTTTCATTAGTGACACGGTTGTTAATGCGGTTGCGGCAATACAGGCGTTCAGCACACTTTTCCTTGGCGCCAAGGAGTACCTCAAATCAAATTTCTTCTGCTCGTTGTATAAACAGACGAGTGCCTCCAATTGATTATTTGCTTTGGGGATGTATCAAGGACTGTGTCTGGCAAAAGTGTCGAATAAAGAATTCCCGAAGTATGTTGGTCGCTCTCAGATGCAGTTATACTTAAGCGTACTCAACATGGATAAAGGTGGGCACGACTTACTTAGAAGAAGGCAGAAAGCATTTTGTATTTTTAGTACCATTAACCGAAATAGAAAAATGTGATTTTTCCTAATAATGCGTTACAAGCGATAAAATGCACAGTTAAAAGTAGAACCTTTCCGTCACAGCCAAATTTAAAACCACATTCATTGCCCCAAAACATTTTTTTCTTTCTTTAAGAATTGTTCAAACTGTCAGCCACAATAAGTGTTTTTGATGATTTTACCCAACTGGCGAAAAATCGAAAAAAATGTAGGTAAAAATGTGATTTCAGAGCTTTTTTCAAGGGTACTAAATTCTATTCGCCTTAATCAATTTGCCTACAACGCACTGTACTAGGTTTCTGCACGTACCATTCGGAGAAAAAGTGCCCGTACAGCAGGTCCGAAGCAGCCTGTAAATGTGCATTAGGCAGGCGTGTCCTGAAAGAAACTAGATCCTGCTCCGACTGAAACTGACGTAATCTATCCTTCAGTCATCATCGGAAGTTGAGAAACAGTAAGTACATTGAAAGTCCTTATCCGTATTACATCAATCTGTCTGTCCGGCATTCACCTTAAAGGCTTTCAGATATCAGTTATTTGTGAGTCTAACCGTTATCGTTTCTGTGGCTTGTTCATATTGCGCCAGCCAGTATGGTCTCACTAGTTATCCCATGGCAGAAATGTGTGTAAATCCTTAACGTAGTAATGAATTCGCTGTCTTAGTTCCGAAAGTGCTCGCTGGCCTTAGGAACACACCTCAGCACAGGCGCCAGAGTACTGCGCTTTACAGGGCCGGTGCACCCACACACTGGCTGTAAAGATAGTTATCGCTCTCCATATGGAGCAGTGATTCACTCTTATCGCCCGCAGGGCAGTCTGTGTGCAGCAACGCCCGCTCATGGAAAATTGTCCTCTATGTTTCTGGTTCTCGTCGCAAAGATGGTTGTACGGATACTGAAGTTTTGCCTCTGGTCGTGGAGAATTTTGAAGTATCTGCGTGTAACAAGGCAGCGGCTGATAAAAATGCCATCTAATTTGAGTCCCGAGTTTTATGGAGAGATAATTTTTAATCGGCTATAAATTTTACTGCGTGCACCTGTGAGAGCTTGTTGCATAGCACTGCTGCATGCGTTCGAGAGTAATAGCCGCCCCGTTCCCAGTATGACGTGATTCCCTGACACCACCATCAGCACACATCTGCATATGCAACGTTTCCATCTACGTAGAACGCCGTCCACTAGGTGTAACAGGCATTCGACGAAGATTTTTCAGAAAGTAGATCCACAGATAGAACTTTCGGGAAATCATCAGCTAATATAATTTATTGATTTGTAGCAAACTGCAGAGTACTCTACCACATGACTTTATCAACGCAGCAGTACCATCTATATGGCAATCTCCACCCAGTAGATGTAAAAGGTATTCCGTGGAAACGTAAGAAGACCTTTAATGTACCACGGAAAATTTATAAGATAGCGTCAGGAGCACTTGCCCGCGAAAGGCAAAGGTCCCGAGTTCGAGTCTCGGTCGGGCACACAGTTTTAATCTGCCAGGAAGTTTCATATCAGCGCACACTCCACTGCAGAGCGAAAATCTCATTCTGGAAACATCCCCTAGGCTGTGGCTAAGCCATGTCTCTGCAATATCCTTTCTTTCAGGAGTGGCAGTTCTGCAAGGTTCGCAGGAGAGCTTCTATAAAGTTTGGAAGGTAGGAGACGAGATACTGGCAGAAGTAAAGCTGTGAGACCGGGCGTGAGTCGTGATTCGGTAGCTCAGACGGTAGAGCACTTTCCCGCGAAAGGCAAAGGTCCCGAGTTCGAGTCTCGGTCGGGCACACAGTTTTAATCTGCCAGGAAGTTTCATATCAGCGCACACTCCACTGCAGAGCGAAAATCTCATTCTGGAAACATCCCCTAGGCTGTGGCTAAGCCATGTCTCTGCAATATCCTTTCTTTCAGGAGTGGCAGTTCTGCAAGGTTCGCAGGAGAGCTTCTATAAAGTTTGGAAGGTAGGAGACGAGATACTGGCAGAAGTAAAGCTGTGAGACCGGGCGTGAGTCGTGATTCGGTAGCTCAGACGGTAGAGCACTTTCCCGCGAAAGGCAAAGGTCCCGAGTTCGAGTCTCGGTCGGGCACACAGTTTTAATCTGCCAGGAAGTTTCATATCAGCGCACACTCCACTGCAGAGCGAAAATCTCATTCTGGAAACATCCCCTAGGCTGTGGCTAAGCCATGTCTCTGCAATATCCTTTCTTTCAGGAGTGGCAGTTCTGCAAGGTTCGCAGGAGAGCTTCTATAAAGTTTGGAAGGTAGGAGACGAGATACTGGCAGAAGTAAAGCTGTGAGACCGGGCGTGAGTCGTGATTCGGTAGCTCAGACGGTAGAGCACTTTCCCGCGAAAGGCAAAGGTCCCGAGTTCGAGTCTCGGTCGGGCACACAGTTTTAATCTGCCAGGAAGTTTCATATCAGCGCACACTTCGCTGCAGAGCGAAAATCTCATTCTGGAAACATCCCCTAGGCTGTGGCTAAGTCATGTCTCCGCAATATCCTTTCTTTCAGGAGTGGTAGTTGTGTAAGGTTTGCAGGAGAGCTTCTGTAAAGTTTGGAAGGTAGGAGACGAGATACTGGCAGAAGTAAAGCTGTGAGACCGGGCATGAGTCGTGCTTCGGTAGCTCAGATGGCAGAGCACTTGCCCGCGAAAGGCAGAGGTCCCGAGTTCGAGTCTCGGTCGGGCACACAGTTTTAATCTGCCAGGAAGTTTCAAATATCATATTGTTCGCTAACTATGCTGTTGTCCACAGGAATATACACTATGCGATCAAAAGTATCCGTACACACCCAAAATTATACGTTTATATATTAGGTGCATTGTGCTGCCACCTACTGCCAGGTACTCCATATCAGCGACCTCAGTAGTCATTAGACATCGTGAGAGAGCAGAATGGGGCTCTCCGCGGAATTCACGGATTCGGACGTGGTCAGGTGACTGGGTGTCACTAGTGCCATACGTCTGTACGCTAGATTTCCACAATCCTAAACATCCCTAGGGCCAGTGTTTCCGATGTGATAGTCAAGTGGAAACGTGAAGGGACACGTACAGCACAAAATCGTACAGAACGACCCCTTCTGTTGACTGACACCGCCGACAGTTGAAGAGGGTCGTAATGGGTAGCCGGCCGTTGTGGCCGAGCGGTTCTAGGCGCTTCAGTCCGGAACCGCGCTGCTGCTACAGTCGCAGGTTCGAATCCTGCCTCGGGCATGGATGTGTGTGATGTCCTTAGGTTAGTTAGGTTTAAGTAGTTCTAAGTCTAGGGGACTGATGACCTCAGATGTTAAGTCCCATAGTGCTCAGAGCCACTTGAACCGTAATGGGTAACAGGCAGCCATCTATCTAGATTCTAGACCATCACACAAGAATTACAAACTGCATCGGGATCCACTGCAAGTACTATGACAGTTAGGCGGGAGGTGAGAAAACTTGGATTTCATGGTCGAGCGGCTGCTCATAAGCCACACATCAAGCTGGTAAATGCCAAACGATGCCTCGCTTGGTGTAAGGAGCGTAAACATTGGACGATTGAACAGTGGAAGAACGTGTGTGGAGTGACGGATCAAGGTGCACAATGTGGCTATCCGATGGCAGGGTGTGGATATGGTGAATGCCCGGTGAACGTCATCTGCCAGAGCGTGTAGGGCCAACAGTAAAATTCGGAGGCGGCGGTGTTATGGTGTGGTCATGTTTTTCATGGGCCGGCCGGAGTGGCCGAGCGGTTCTAGGCGCTACAGTCTGGAACCGCGCGACCGCTGCGGTCACAGGTTCGAATCCTGCCTCGGGCATGGATGTGTGTGATGTCCTTAGGTTAGTTAGGTTTAAGTAGTTCTAAGTTCTAGGGGACTGATGACCACAGCAGTTAAGTCCCATAGCGGTCAGAGCCATTTGAACCATTTTTTTGTTTTTCATGGAGGGGTCTTGCACCCCTCGTTGTTTTTCGTGGCGCTATCAGAGCACAGGCCTACGTTGATCATTTAAGCACCTTCTTGCTTCCCAGTGTTGAAGAGCAACTCGGGGATGGCGATTGCATATTTCAACACGATAGAGCATCTGTTCATATTGCTCGGCCTGTGGCGTAGTGGTTACACTACAATAACATCTCTGTAATGGACTGGCCTGCACAGAGTTCTGACCTGAATCCTATAGAAGACCTTTGGGATGTTTTGGAACTCCGACTTCGTGCCACTCTTCACCGGCCGACATCGATACCTCTCCTCAGTGCAGCACTCCGTGAAGAATGGGCTGTCATTCCCCAAGAAACCTTCCAGCACGTTATTGAACGTATACCTACGAGATTAGAAGCTGTCTTCAGTGCTAAGGGTGGGCGAACACCATACTGAATTCCAGCAGTACCGACGGAGGGCGCCACGAACTTGTAAGTCATTTTCAGCCAGGTGTCCGCATACTTTTGATCACATAGTATATCGTCCTTGGACGACAATAAGGAAATGCAGCAAGACATGCCAGAAAATTTTCATTTGGTGTAATAGATGGCAGCATTCTTTAAATTTGGATACATGTAAGATAATGTCTACAACAAAGAGAAAGGATACTGACAGGAACAGGTTACAAGTTTAACTGTTAACATGGTAAACCTCCTGAGCATCTCACATCGTTTAAATATTTACGGGTGACACAAAGAAGCAATATGGGATGACGCCATCATGTAAAATCACTATTATGAGAGGCGAATGGAAGACTTAAATTGGTTGAAAGGATACTGGGGAAGTGCGGTGCATCTGTAAAGGAAACAGCATCCAAGCCACAACAAGACCAGTGTTCCAGCATTTGGAGTCCGTAGCAACTATAAAAGCAGACATAGTAGTGTCAGAGACGGGTTCCTAGAATCACAGCAGGTCGCTATGTTTAATGTTGCGGCCTTCAGAGACAGGTTTGATGCAGTTCTCCATACTAGTCTGTCCCGTGCAGGCATCTACATATTTGCATAACTACTGCAACGTACATCTATTACAACCTGCTTACGGTACTGAAGCCTTGGTCTTCCTCTGCAGTTTTTACCCTTCACAGTTCCCTCCGTTATGAGACTAATGATTTCTTGATGTCACAGAATATCTCCGGTCAACAGATCCTTTCTTTTAGTCAAGTTATGCCAGAAATTCCTTTTTTTTCTCAATTACGCTGAATATATTCTAATCAGGATGAAATTTTCAGTCTGCAGTGGAGTGTGCGCTGATATCGAACTTCCTGGCAGATTTAAACTGTGTGCCCGACCGAGACTCGAACTCGGGACCTTTGCCTTTCGTTGGCAAGTGCTCTACCAACTGAGCTACCCACACGCGACTCGCGACACGGTCCTCACAGCTTTAATTCAGCCAGTACCTCGTCTCCTACCTTCCAGACTTCACAAAAGCTCTCCTGCGAACCTTGCAGAACTAGCACTCCTGGAAGAAAGGATATTGCGGAGACACGGCTTAACCACTACCTGGGGGATGTTTCCAAAATGGTTTCTTCTAGGAGTCCTAGTTCTTTAAGGTTCGCAGGAGAGCTTCTGTGAAGATTGGAAGGCAGGTGATGAAGTACTGACAAAATTAAAGCTGTGAGGACGGGTCGCGAGTCGTGCTTGGATAGTTCATTCGGTAGAGCACTTTCTCGCGAAAGCAAACGTCCCGAGCTTGAGTCTCTGTCCTGCACACAGTTTTAATCTGCCAGGAAGTTTCATACCTTCCAGTCTGTTATTAACCTTCTACAATCTTCTGTATCATTACATTTCAAAAGCTTATATTCACCTTCTTCCTGAAATGCTTATCGTCATGTTTCACTTCTGTACAAGACTACACTCCACACAAATACCTGCAGGTAATACTTTTTAACACTTAAATTATCAGTATGCACTTTCTATCCTCTCTACTACTTCCATCATCAGTTATTTCGCTGACCAGAGAGTCGCAGCATGTCGGCATCGGTCATATGAAAGTGTAACGCACTTGTTACGGTGACTTAAATGGTAATCCTTGGAAGAAAGGTGACGTAGTACTCGCGAAACCCTGACAGGTAAATTTAGACAACCGTTATTCGTGCAAATCTTTGACATTGTTCTTCATTTTACGGCATTCTACGCGTTGGATTATGAGAATGAGATAAGAGAGATTAGAGCGCTCAGTACGCGATTGGAGGAGAACATAAATTGCTAATGCACTGTACAGTAGGTTATCGAGGGTATAATTAAATGCAGAATGGAGGCGCTCGCTTCAGAAGTAGGAATAGAGCTATAGATCGAACCTTGCGGACATCCGATGGTAGTTTAATTTATCAATTTGGAGGAATCTGTAGAACACGCTACCATATGAATATATTCCTGAGAGTACTAGAATAGCGGCGACCTTTAGTATAACTAACTCCGGAAACACTCCAAACATCCAATATCGCTAGGGCAATGTTAGTAATCTTAGAATCTTCGGATCTGCAGCATTGTAATTCATGCAATATCCGCCATCCGCGCGTTGTATGGTGTCATATCACAAATGTATGTCTAAGGATTGTGGAACACACTGGTTCTCGGCTTGGTATAATTAATGTAACTGCATATACCAAACATAAGACGCATTAATCTTCTGTTTTGTATATGCAGTTATTTTAATTATGACATGTTGAAATCCAGTGTGTTCCTCTATCCTTGCACATACATTTTTGCTACGACACGATACAAAGCGCAGATGGCGGAGATTGTATGACTTGTAACGTTGAAGATACGAAGACGGTAACATAGTGTTACCGAAACGGGTCATCTAAATAAATACTTTATTAGAGATATTGGTTGTTTGGAGTTTTTCCTGAGTTCACTCTACCATATTACTTTATCAACAGTATCAGGCGCTGTCGTGTGCCGTGTTTTCTATGTCTAGATGTGCCTTACATATAGGTTTCAACGGTCGCCAGAGGACGCCAAGGCTCCTGCCACGTCTATCGTTGTCGTAAAAGGAAGAAAGGAAGATTAAAGAGTTTAACATCCCATCGACACCAAGGTCATTAGAGACGGAGGACAAGCTTGTATTAGGGGAGGATGGAGAAGAAAATTGGCCATGCCCTTCTGAAAGGAAACATCCCGATCTTTATAGCAACTGACCACATCCGCAGACTGTTGTCCAAAGTTGTAAAGCTGGCCGGAGTGGCCGTGCGGTTCTAGGCGCTACAGTCTGGAACCGAGCGACCGCTACGGTCCCAGGTTCGAATCCTGCCTCGGGCATGGATGTGTGTGATGTCCTTAGGTTAGTTAGGTTTAATTAGTTCTAAGTTCTAGGCGACTGGTGACCTCAGAAGTTAAGTCGCATAGTACTCAGAGCCATTTGAGCCAAAGTTGTAAATCTTCCACCGGTTCAAACATTTATTGAACTGTCTTCATCTAAACTGAGGGTGAGAGAGCCCACCAAGTTCTTTGTGCACCTGAAGCCACTTACACAACTGCTGCACTAGACATCAGACAGCGCATTAATCAGTAAAATTGGTCATGACGTTTAACTACCTGATCCCTGTCTTCATGATTACTGCGTTAGATGTTTCAATCAACGTGACGTTATTCGTTGCAGAGCTTGAAGGTGGAATTACTTTTCATCACTTTTCTTTCCCTTGCTTCAATAATAGTATGGCTGCTGTCATGAACTTACTTTCTTAAAAATTTCACGTTCGTTACAAAGTCGCTACTGATAATTTAGCAACTTTCAATATGCGCCGCACCATATTTTCCACAACGTCAGAAGCACCCGGCAGAGGTCTACGTTATTTCCAACTAGAACAATTTCGTTTGCAGAGGTTGCACGAATAACAACCATCAAATCCTAGACAGCGTGTCTGTGGTGACCTGCTATCCGTGTGGTATGACGCTATCCTGTGTGAATTCCTGTGTCACATACGCGCCTGCGAAAATCGTACCTGAAGGGCACGACTCTCGATGTCCACAGCCAAAGTGGAACTTCGGCGCTCCGGCCCATCATCGCCGGAGAGCATTCTGTACACAGCACAACTACCGACCATCGTGTGTGTATAGTTTGTGTTTTGCGTTGATGGCACGGTGCTGTTTACAAGCTCCATGAAAGTACAGGGTGACAATTACTGAACTAGATGAAAAAGAGCGTAAATAAGTTACAATCTACGGCGTGCACACACATTATTCAACATAAAAACGTCACTACAGATATTCGGATTGATATTATGATATGTTCGATATGCCTACCATCATTGGCGATGATGATGATGTTTGATTTGTGGGGCGCTCAACTGCGCGGTCATCAGCGCCCATACGAAGTCCCAGCTTTTACACAGTCTAATTTTTTTCTTTTCACAGCGCAATCTAGGCATTGTCACGAATGATGATGAAGACAACACAAACACCCAGTCCCCGAGCACAGAAAATCCCCAACCCGGTCGAATGGTTCAGATGGCTCTAAGCACTATGGGACTTAACATCTGAGGTTACCAGTCCCCTAGACTTAGAACTACTTAAACCTAACTAACCTAAGGACATCACAACATCCATGCCCAAGCGGGATTCGAACCTGCGACCGCAGCAGCATCGCGGTTCCGCACTGAAGCGCCTGGGACCCCTCAGCCCAACCCGGCCGAGAATCGAACCCGGAACTCCATGAACCAGAGGCAGCAATGCCAGCCGCTAGACCACGAGCTGCGGACATCATTGGCGATGATGTGGGGCAGACGAATAGCGAAATTCTGCATGATCCGCTGAAGTGTCGGAACATCGATGCTGTCGATGACCTCCTGAATGGCTCTTTTCAGCTCAGAAATGGTTTTATGGTTATTGCTGTACACTCTGTGTTTAATATTGCCCACAAAAAGGAGTTGCATGTGTTCAGAGCCGGAGAATATGGCGGCCAATCGAGGCCCATGCCTGTGGCCTCTTGGAACCCCAGATCCAGAATGCGGTCCCCAAAGTGCTCTTCCAGGACATAAAACACTTCGATGGGGTCGAGCTCCGTCTTGCATGAACCACATCGTGTCGAAATCAGGGCCACTTTGGATAATGTGGATGAAATCATCTTCCAAACCCTTCACGTACCGTTCGGTGGTCACCCCGCCATCGAGAAATATCGCACCGATTATTCTGTGACTCGACGTTGCACATCACATAATCACCCAATGAGGGTAACAGGTTGTTCACTTGGAAGTAACCTCTGATATGTACTTCGCAGAGACTTGCAGAGTTTGTATGTGCATGTAGATATCTGTTTCATTAAATTTTTTTTTTCACTCTCACCAAACTCTTGAACGTCACGCACTCCATCCGGCTTTCCACATTCACTCACCCTTCCCTACACGAATGCTCAGCTTACCAAAACCCTCTTCCTCGGCACAGACACTGAAAACATCTGCATGTCCTCTACATCACACAAACGAGACTCCAACTACCCCATTACCTCCCCTCTGATATGCAATCCTGTCTTGGTGCCGTGCCTATACCAGCAAATCCGCCCGCCGCTATGGCCGAGCGGTTCTAGGAGCTTCAGTCCGGAAACGCGCTGCTGCTATGGTCGCAGTTTCGAATCCTGCCTCGGGCATGGATGTGTGTGATGTCCTTAGATTAGTTCGGTTTAAGTAGTTCTAAGTCGAGGGGACTGATGACCTCAGATGCTAAGTCACATAGTGCTTAGAGCCATTTGAACCATTTTCTTATTGCTCCCTCTTGGTTCTTGTTCATACTGTACTTGCCCTATAGCTTACCTCTATTTTTCTCATAATTTCGAACATCTTGCACCATTTTGACTAATACTATGACTAATAAATCGTATAGCATCTCTGAAAATAATTCGACTGATTTCTTTCCCATCACTTGCCTCACCGAGGTATCCCGCGTAATTTCCACGTACAGGACTTTAAACACAAATATTTCTTTTTTCATACACGGCGTAGGATTGTCTCGAATCTCAGCCTAGTGAAGAGCTACAACCCCAGAGGTTGTCCAACGTGGGTTGCATGTTTTTCATTAGGCGCGCTGAATATTGTGTCCAAAAGTTGTTGCGAGACCTAGAGATTGATTTCCTGCGACTTCTGTTGATATTCCATTCTGGAATGGAGGCTAATCTGTGTTATGTCCGGTCTCTTGCCTGTCAGACTTGGGTGGGCCACAGAAAAGCCTTCCTTGCACTGTAGTCAGTACATTTAATAGTCAATACCGTAAGTAAGATATTCGCGGTAAACAAATCCGCCGCAGTTGTAAAATACTTCATTGACCGAAGTCTTGCTTGACAGAATTCGCTATACACTATCAAGGTTTCGGGGTCTGAACCCATGATCAAGTGTTCTAAAATCAGAAGTAAAAGGACAGTTGTAACCTACTCCATTATGCAATTAAGAAATTAGAAAAGAAACTGAAAACAGATAAAATGATTGAACAATAATCTACCTAGCGATACTAGGGCGTCTTGTTAATGCGCTAAGAACTAACAGGCAAACATCTACCGTAGGTGGACCGTCGAATGACATCCCACATTGTAGCTGCGACGAACTGCAACTTTGAATAGCGGCTTGGCAAAATTCCTCTTGTCCCAAAATTGTCACCAGAAATTCATACGGTTGGTAGGGTGGCTGATGTGGGGAACGAGACCAAACAGCGAGGTCATCGGTTCTCATCGGATTAGGGAAGGATAGGCAAGGAAGTCGGCCGTGCCCTTGTAAAGGAACCACCCCGACATTTGCCTAAAGTGATTTAGGAAAAACCTAAATCAGGATGGCCGGACGCGGGTTTGAATGGTCGTCCTCCTGAATGCGAATGTGCTGATCACTGCTCCACCTCGCTCGGTAATGAATACGGTCTGTAACAATATAGCCACCATTAGGTTGAAGTCACGTGCTAAACCAAAGTTAAACTAAATAACTGATATGACGAACCATGCGAAAACGCCAACATTCGAGGCCGACACTTACCAAAGCTTATGCCTCTCGCCTATGTGGCCCTTGCGGCTACGGTATGCGGACTGAGCAGTAATGCTGCGGGCCGTATTCGTCGCAAACACTGTGAAGGGGGCGCATAACACAGCATGGAGGGGAACTAAGGTACAAATGCCGAAAAAAAGTGCAAAAGCAATATAGGTAATAACAGAAAGTAACAGCGGTCCGTTACGAGATGTGTTCACCATGACAAACAAATAAGAAAAAGCAGCATGATTAATAACAGAATAAGTGCAACGAAGCAACACACACTTGGCATGGAAAGCCAACATAAACAAGAGTGTAAGTTATGACTGAAATATATAAACTGCCAAATTCTGCATCTAACAGCAGAAAAGTCCAAACATAACAAATAACAGATTGCGAACCAGTGAAATTAAATTGTAAAACATGAAACTGGCCAGATCTGCATCCAATAGCAGAAGAGTCCTAACGTAACAAAAGACCGGTTGTAAACCAATGAAATTAAAATGTAATACATTTGAAAGATTAAAAAGTTTTTGGAAACTTTTCTATAGTAAATGCTAACCGACAGGTGAGATGGTATAGTCAGCGACGCTATTGGACAGTGGATGACTGAAAACTAGAGATTTCGAGTGTTGAATCACGCTTTACTTCGTGTGAATCCGATGTAGGGGTTTATGTTTAGTGAATACCTGGAGAAGATTACCTGCCATCGTGCATTGTGCCAACAATGAAGTACGGAGGAGGTGGTGTAAAGTTACAGGCGTGTTTTTCTTGCTTGTGATGTGGTCCTCTTGTTGTATTTAAGAAAATACTAAATGCAGAAGGATATGAAAACATGTTACAGCTTTGTATACTGTGTGCAGTGGAGGATCAGTTCCGATACGTTGATTGTTTGTTTCGCCATGGAAATGCAGCCTGCCGTATAGCAGCATCTGTGAGTTGCGGACAATAACATTCCTGAAATGGACTGGCATGCACAGAGTCGTCACAACCTGCATCTAGAAGAACACCTTTTGGTTTGAATTAGAACATCGACTTCACTCTGAGACTCCAGCGTCCAGCATTATTACTTTCTCTGATTTCTCTCTTGAGGAATAATGGTCTGACATTCCTCCACAGACATTCAATCACCTCACTGAAATCGTCCCCAGCAGAGTTCAAGCAGTCATAAAGCCGAAGGGTGGACGCACCATATAAATGTCCGTAATAGGTATCCATACTCTTTTGATCAGATGGTGTGATGAAGTTACCTCATCCTACGTCGCTGTGCTGGTAGGAGCCAACGATTCAGAACTTTTATAATTCTGAGCAGAGTACAGATTGTTATCTTCGTTCGATAAGGAATGGATATGCTAATTATATTGCATGTATGACATTCAATGCAATCGCTGTCTCCGTCGTTGTGCAAGAACCAGTACCACAGCAGACAGGTTCCGATTGTCACATGTCTCTCCGGCTGATTTATCGGACATTACGGCAGGCGATGTATCGGTTTTAACTGAATATTAGGTTTCAAGAAGAGGAGGTATATTTGGAAAAGGCCGGAAGATACAGGAAGATTTCAGTTAGATTACATCATAGTAGGCAGAGACTCCGAAATCAAATATTGGATTGTAAAGCGTTCATGGCGACAGATATAGACTCAGCTCACTATTTATGAGTAGTAGTGATGAAGAGAAGGCTGAAGTTTAAGTGGGAAACGAAAGTACTAAAGAATGAAAAGATACGCCTGAAGTTCTTTGAGGCTATAAATACTAAAATAATGAACGGTCCAGAAGGCAATTCAGGTGAAGAGGAATCGATATCTCTAAAAATGGCAGTCACAGAAGTTGGAGAGAAAAACGTAGGCACAAGCAAGGTAAAGGTGAAGAAACCATGGGTAACAGACGGAAGCACAAAGATGTTCAGGAAAATTCAGAAATACAGAAATACAAGTCACTTAGGAATTAAATAAATAGGAAGTGAAGGGAAGCTAAGACGAAATGGTAGCATCAAAGATGTGAATAAATTGAAAAGAAATTATGGTCACAAGGACTGACTCAGCACACTGAAACGTCAGAACAACCTTGGGTGAAATTTAACTGGTGGGCGGTCACATTAAGTGAACAATGGGAATTCCACTGTTAAATGCAGAGAAGAGAGCGGAAAGGTGAAAAGAGTATATTGAAGGCGTATATGAGAGGTGGACGTACCTGATGACGTCATAGAAGCAGAAACAGGAACCGACAGGGAAGAGACAGGGAATCCAGTATTATAATCACAATTTAGAAGAGCTTTCATCTACATCTACATGGATACTCTGCAAATCACATTTAAGTGCCTGGCAGAGGGTTCATCGAACCACCTTCACAATTCTCTATTATTCCAATTTCGTATAGCGCGAGGAGAGAATGAACAACTATATCTTTCCGTATGAGGTCTGATTTCCCTTATTTTATCGTGGTGATCGTTCCTCCCTATGTAGGTCGGTGTCAACAAAATATTTTCGCATTCGGAGGAGAAAGTTGGTGATTGGAATTTCGTGAAAAGATTCCGTCGCAATGAAAAACGCCTTTCTTTTAACGATTTCCAGCCCAAATCCTGTATTATTTCTGTGACACTCTCTCCCATATTTCGCGATAATACAAAACGTACTGCCTTTCTTTGAACTTTTTCGATGTATTCCGTCAGTCCTGTCTGGCAAGGATTCCATATCGCGCAGCAGTATTCTAAAAGAGGACGGACAAGCGTAGTGTAGGCAGTCTCCTTAGTAGGTTTGTTACATTTTGGAAGACTTAAAATCAAATAAGACAGAAGGGAAAAACAACATGCCATCAGAATTTCTAAAATCATTGGGGGAAGTGACAACAAAACAACTATTCACGTTGGTGTGTAAAATGTGTGAGTCTCTCGATACATCATTAGACTTACAGAAAAAAATAATCAGTCACACAATTCCAAGACTGCCAGAGCCGACAAGTGCGAGAATTATCGCACAATCAGCTTAACAGCTCGAGCATCTATATTTTTGACAAAAATAACATACAGAAGAATGGAAAAGAAAATTGAGGATTTGTTAGACGATTAGTTTGACTTTAGGCAAGATAAAGGCCCCAGAGACGCAGTTATGACGTTACGCTTGATAAGGAAGAAAGACTGAAGAAAAATTAAGACACGTTCATAGGATTTCTTGATCTGGAAAAAGCGTTCGACAATGTAAAATGATGTTCGAAATCCTGAGAAAAATAAGTGTAAGGGACAAAAATAAGACTGGAAGGTGAAGAACGAAGAGCTCGGATTAAAAAGGGTGTAAGACAGGCAAGTAGTCTCTCGCCCCTACTGTTCAATCTAGACGTCGAAGAAGCGATGACGGAAATAATGGAGAGAGTCGAGAGTGGGATTAATATTCGAGGTGAAAGCATATCTATGTTAAGATTCGCTGATGACTTTTCTATCCTCAGTGAAAGTGAAGAAGAACTACAGGATCTGTTAAATGGAATGCACAGTCTAATGAGTAACTTGAAGGAAATCGAAAGTAATGAGAAGTAGCAGAAATGGGAATAGCGAGAAACTTAACATCATAATCAGAGATCACGAAATAGATGAAGTTAAGGAATTCTGCTGCCTAGGCAGCAAACTAACCCATGACGGACGGAGCAAGGTGGACATAAAAAGCAGACTAGCTCTGGAAAAATGGAGATTCCTGGCCAAGAGAAGTCTAATAGTATCAAACGAAGGTCTTAATTTGAGGAAGAAATTTCCGAGAATGTACGTTTGGAGCACAGCATTGTATAGCCGTGAGACATGGACTGTGCGAAAATTGGAGAAGAAGAGAATCGACGCTTTTGAGATGAGGAGCTACAGAAAAATGTTGAAAATGAGGTAGCTGGTAAGGGAAGTAATGAGGAGGTTCTCCGTAGAATCGGCGATGAAAAGAATATATGGAAAACAGTGACAAGAAGAAGGGAAAGGATGACAGAACATCTGTTAACGCATCAGACAATAACCTCTATAGTACTAGAGGGAGCTGTACAGGGTAGAAACTGTGGAGGAAAACAGAGAATGGGATGCGTCCAGGTGATAATTAAGAACGTAGGCTACAAGTGCTAATCTGAGATGAAAATGTTGGCTCAGGGCGGGAATTCGTGGCGGACCGCATCCGATCAGGCCAAGCTCATGACTAAAAAAAAAAAAAAATTGTAAAGGTTCCAGCAAGTACGTTTTGTTGTTGTGTGCGTGATACAACCGCCGTTATGGCCTACTCTGGCTGCTATCGCCAAGTGGATGATGTCATAGGTAGCGTATGCAAATAGATTCGTGTGGCATTGTATGTACACAGAGCGGTCAGCCACGAGTGTACAGATTACCGCTGCCCACAGGAGGAAGCTTTTGCAGTCAACTCGCCAACATTGTCACTGGACTGCCAATGAGTGTGGTACATTCTCTTCACGGACGAGTCCCTATTTAACTTCGAAACTGGCAACAGACGTGCTTTGATTTGGCGACTGATGGCAAAGCGTTATCGTCAATCAAACGTCCGTGGAAGGAATGAATTCGCACTAGTCAGTGTCAATGTGCCTGGTACTATATTTTTAAGCGGGCTCACAAGCGTCCAGGTATTTCGTCATGTAAATGAGAATGCGAGGGTCTATAGGAATGACATGCTTCGCACAAGCGTAAGTAATTATTTTACTGCATTAGACGACGATTTCATCCTAGAAATAAGTAAACGAAAATAAGAACATGACAGTGCATGAAGAATTGTAAAAGAACTACTCCGAAATGCATCGTAGTTGGTCTGAGAATATATAAGAAAAATTTAGTTACTGTAACAATTGAAAACAGTCAGAGTATGAAAAGGACAACAGAAACTTGTGTTGGGTAGCTATCATTATGAACCAGATGGCACAATAACCAACAACCCAGAGAAAACCCCATAAACATTTGAAGAGATTTCTAAACGTCCGTATATTTCAAATGGTGAATCAGAAACATAGACAGCTTGTGATGGAAAGAATGACATTTCAGACGTAACGGCAGAAGAAGCGTACAAACACGTTCGAGATATCGAGAAAGAGATGATTCTAGGAGCTGGTGCTGCTTCTACAGATATCGGTACAACTGGAAGCAAGATAAAATGTCTGACGCGGAATATTATTCACTAAGTGTTAAACAGTACTGTAACTCTTTTATTCATTATAATCGATGCTAAGCTTGCAACTGTTGCGTTCATATGTACATAACAGCCGGTCGGGTGGCCGAGCGGTTCTAGGCGCTACGGTCGCAGGTTCGAATCCTGCCTAGGGCATGGATGTGTGTGATGCCCTTAGGTTAGTTCGGTTTAAGTAGTTCTAAGTTCTAGGGGACTGATGACCTTAGCAGTTAAGTCCCATAGTGCTCAGAGCCATTTGAACCATTTTGTAAATAACAAAGTACTATACCAGTTGCGTTTTTTCCGTACATACCACGATGCGCTCCGGAAATTATTCTTATTATCTAGTGCAAATATTTACACTGGTATTTTATACGATTTTTCTGTCTGCGTCGTTCTGCCTCTTTGCCCTGTAGTCGTCTTTTTGTGACTTTAATGCAATCGGAAAATCTAAATCTTGTTATTCTTTTATTTCTATGCTCTAATGTATTTTTTGTCTGTCTGTCTACAGTTTCCCCAGATGAACCATGGACCTTGCCATTGGTGGGGAGGCTCGCGTGCCTCAGCGATGCCGATAACCATATCGTAGGTGCAACCACAACGGAGGGGTATCTGTTGAGAGGCCAGACAAACGTGTGGTACCTGAAGAGGGGCAGCAGCCTTTTCAGTAGTTACAGGGACAACAGTCTGGATGCCTGACTGATCTGGCCTTGTAACATTATCCAAAACGGCCTTGCTGTGCTGGTACTGCGAACGGCCGAAAGCAAGAGGAAACTACAGCCGTATTTTTCCCGAGGTTATACAGCTCTATTGTGTGGTTAAATGATCATGGTATCCTCTTGGATAAAATATTCCGGAGGTAAAATAGTCCCCCATTCGGATCTAATGGTGGCTACTACTCAAGAGGATGTCGTTATCGAGAGAAAGAAAACTGGCCTTCTACGGATCGGAACGTGGAGTGTCAGATCCCTTAATCGGACAGGTAGGTTAGAAAATTTAAAAAGAGAAATGGATAGGTTAAATTTAGATACAGTGAGAGTTAGTAAAGTTCAGTCGTAGGAGGAACAGGACTTTTGGTCAGGTGAATATAGGGTTATAAATACAAAATCAAACAGGGGTAATGCAGGAGTCGGTTTAATAATGAATAAGAAAACAGGAACGCGGATAAGCTACTATGAACAGCATAGTGAACGCATTATTGTAGCCGAAATAGACACGAAGCTCACACCCACCACAGTAATACAAGTTTATCTACCAATTAGCTAGTCAGGTGATGAAGAGATTGAAGAAATGAATGATGAGATAAAATAAATTATTCGGATAGTTAAGGGAATGAAAATTTAATAGTCATGGGGGACTGCGATTTGATAGTAGGAAAAGGAAGAAAAGGAAAAGTAGTAGGCGAATATGGATTGGGGAAAAGGGATGAAAGAGGAAGCTGCCTGGTAGAATTTTGCACAGAGCATATTTACCCATCACCAGAACTTGGTTTAAGAATCATGAACGAAGATTGTATACGTGGAGGATACCTGGAAACACCGGAAGGTTTCAGATTGATAATATAATGGTAAGACAGAGATTTCGGAACCAGATTTTTAAATTGTAAGACATTTCCAGAGACAGATGTAGACTCTGACCACAATTGATTGGTTATGGACTGTAGATTAAAACTGAAGAAACTGCGAAAGGTAGGAATTTAAGGTTCAAATGGTTCAAATGTCTCTGAGCACTATGGGACTTAACATCTGAGGTTGGTTCAAATGGCTCTGAGAACTATGGGACTAAACATCTTAGATCCTCAGTCCCCTAGAACTTAGAACTACTTAAAGCTAACTAACCTAAGGACATCACACACATCCATGCCCGAGGCAGGATTCGAACCTACGACCGTAGCAGTCGCACGTTTCCGGACTGAAGCGCCTAGAACCGCTCCGTCACAACGGCCGGATGGAATTTAAGGAGATGGGACTTTGATAAACTGAAAGAATCAGACTTTGCAGAGAGCTTCAGAGGGACGAGAACAGGGGAAAGGAACGATTGACAAGAACAGGGGAAAGGAATGCTGTACAAGAAGAATGAGTAGCTTTGACGGATGAAATAGTAAAGGTACAGAAGATCAAGTAGGTAAAAAAGACAAGGGCTAGTAGAAATCCCTGGGTAACACAAGGGATATTGAATTTAATTGATGAAAGGAGAAAAATATAAAAATGCAGTAAATGAAGCAGGCGAAAGGGAATGTAAACGCCTAAAAATTGAGATGGATAGGAAGTGCAAAATGGCTAAGCAGGAATGCTAGAGCACAAATGTAAGGATATACAAGCAAATATCACTAGGGGAATGTGTATCGGTCAAGTCTTAATCAGGAAACCTATCCATACTGTTATGTATCGCTGTTAAGTTACAGTGGACAGTGCAGGAGAGACAAACTCGATACAGAACTGGGGAACACTGAATGCAAGCTTGAGGGCCAGGAATGGAGTGCGTTTTACTATTGTCAAATAGTTGTATCCAAACAAGACAGCCAGTGCATAACGCCGACGTTTACACTGCTGTACAGATATTTTCAGTGCAATACAGACAAGGAGATAAATGAGAGTAAGGAATCAAATGAACTGCAATTACGCCGCGCGGGATTAGCCGAGCGGTCTAAGACGCTGCAGTCATGAACTGTGCGGCTGGTCCCGGCGGAGGTTCGAGTCCTCCCTCGGGCATGGGTGTTTGTGTTTGTCATTAGGATAATTTAGGTTAAGTAGTGTGTAAGCTTAGGGACTGATGACCTTAGCAGTTAAGTCCCATAAGATTTCACACACATTTAAAAAAAATGCAATTACTCTGCAACAAATCACAGCTGACAACATGTCCCATGCCCCTCGTAGTGTCAAAAGTTTCAGAAATTATCCCTGACCAACCTTCGAAATTTTCTCAAAGGAATTCAGGTTCACCCTGTATTAGTTAATGCTACAACTTATAATGAGAAATTGACAATTGAGAGGAGTCAGCAAGGATATTCCATCACACCAAAACTTTTCCCAGCAGCTCTAGAGGAACTTTGCAGATCTTACCTTGGAAACACGAAGAAGGAATACATCCTGGCGAAACAGGCACTACATCAGTGAAAAAGTGAACTACCCAGACACGGATGGATATCAATGTAACTTCGTACACGTGCACGCCCTCGATGAAAATGTAAAAGATTGAAGTTGCAATTCACTGTGACAGGTAGAACAGCCACCAGAGTGCGTTTGCATCATTCTTGCTTAGTATTATTACCAGGTCTGTCAGTACACGCGGAATGAGTGCATTTGCTTTATTCTTGTTTAGTATTGTTACCAGGTCTGTTAGGGTTATACAAATGGACCGAACAGTGTCAGATGTTAAGTGATACCGCGTACTCGAGTGAGACAGCGCTATCAACAGCTCACTTAGTTTGAAAGTGGCCTCATTGTTAGTCTCCTTTTGACTGAGTGGACGAATCATGAAAAATCCAGATTTGTGGAGCATTCTGATGTGACAGTGGCCCTC
This sequence comes from Schistocerca americana, assembly GCF_021461395.2. NCBI lineage: Eukaryota > Metazoa > Arthropoda > Insecta > Orthoptera > Acrididae > Schistocerca > Schistocerca americana. Next base: position 316,847,745 of record NC_060121.1, on the reverse strand, counting down.
CGTTGGACGGCATGCAAACGTGAGGGGTCGTGTGCTGGTCGCCAACGTTCCGGTCGACCAGGTCTGATCATCACAATGAAGGATTGCAGTGCTGTGCACAAATCGCGTAGTAGCAGCCTCACATCTGAGCCTGCAATCCAATTCCAGATAATGGACTCCCTGAAACACTCTGTGTCATCTGGCACCGTTGGACAGATACTAGCAGTCGCCGTACTAGAGGATTACCCTCCCACGCGTATGGCTTCATTAGGACTGGTTCCACGACCGGGAAGCATGGACTGCTGCCGGCCGCTGTGGCCGAGAGGTTCTAGGCGCTTCAGTCCAGAACTGCGCTGAATCGTCGGCGAGTATAGCGATGACCAGAGGAGAAGTTCAATTCAGCCAATGTTTTAGAGATGTACAGCAATGTTAGTCTTGATGTCACGGTGGTGGGGAACCATCGTGTTTGACTTTACGTCACGGCTCATAGTGACTGAGATACACTGAAGCGCCAAAGACACTGGTATAGGTATGCGTATTCAAATACAGAGGTAAGTAAACAGGCAGAATACAACGCTGGGCGCGCCAACGCCTATATAAGACGACAAGTGTCTGGCGCAGTTGCTAGATCGGTTACTGCTGCTACGATGGAAGGATATCAAGATTTAAGTGAGTTTGAACGTGGTGTTATAGTCGGTGCACGAGCGATGGGACGCAGCATCTCCGAGGTAGCTGTGAAATGGGGATTCTTCCCGTACGACCATTTCACGAGTGTACCGTGAATATCAGAAATCCGGTAAACCGTCAAATCTCCGACTTCGCTGCCGCCAGAAAAAGATCCTGCAAGAACGGAACCAACGACAACTGAAGAGAATCGTTCAACGTGACAGAACTGCAACCCTTCCGCAAATTGCTCCAGATTTAAATGCTGGGCTATCGACAAATGTCAGCGTGCAAACCATTCAACAAAACATCTTCGATATGGGCGTTCGGAGCCTTCGGACCCTTGTCCGTCAACACTGACATTGGACTGTTGAGGACTGGAAACATGTTGCCTGGTCGGACGACACTCTTTTCAGATTGTATCTAGCGGATAGACGTGTACGGGTATGGAGACAACCTCATGAAACCATGGACCCTGCATGTCAGTAGGAGACTGTTCAAGCTGGTGGAGGCTCTGTAATGGTGTGGGGCGTGTGCAGTTGGAATGACAAGGGCCCCTGATACGTCTAGATACGACTCTGACAGGTGACACGTACGTAAGCATCCTGTCTGATCACCTGCATCCATTCATGTCCAGCGTGCATTCCGACAGACTTGGTCAAATCCAGCAGGACTATGCGACATCCCACACGTCCAGAATTGTTACAGAGAGGCTCCAGGCACACTCTTCCGAGTTTAAACACTTTCGCGTGAACATTATGGGCACATCTGGGATGTCTTGCAATGTGCTGTTCAGAAGAGAATCCACTCCCGCGTACTCTTAAGGATTTATGGACAGCCGTGCAGGATTCATGGAGTCAATTCCCTCCTGCACTACTTCGGACATTAGTCTAGTCCATGCCACGTCGTGTTGCGGCACTTCTGCGTGCTCGCGGGGGCCCTACACGATATTAGGCAGATGTACCAGATTTTTTTGGCTCTTCACTGTGTAACCCTGACCGCACAACGGTATTTAACGGAGATTATCCGTCATTACGTGTTACCTCTCATGCATCGTGGTGCCATTTTTCAATAGAAGACGGCTGGACAACATATGGCACGTGTGTCTACAAATTATCTGAGGTTTGTTGAGGTACTCCTATGGCGAGCAAGATCCGCAGATCAGTCCTCGATGGAACATGGGTGGAAACAGCTTGGATGTCAACTCTGTCCCAGTGGCAGCATCCACGATACCAAATACCAGTTACAACAGTTGTGGGCCAACTTGCCCCATGAGAGGATACAACGGCTTTGTGACACCTATAGCCCTTTTTGTAAACTAAATACATTTATCAAAACTAAGTTTTCACTGTGATTGAAATGGAAAGTTTAAGATTAGTGTGAACGACCAATTTTGACAAATGGCTGTAAGCAGTAGACTTTAAATGCGACAACGATTAAAAAACTAAGGCTTGCCCAGCGAGCGATGGAAATATGTCTGTTGAGAGCTACTAGACGAATCAGGAAAGTCAACAAACTGATCAACAAGAGACTGTAGCAGAAGCATTTATGACTGTAAAAAAAATGAGATCCAGTCGCGTATAGAGTATGTAGCCAGGCCAATTGATTGTGAGTGGACATAAGAAGTTTTTTCTGGATACCAACAGATAGAAAAAGACGCAGACGACGATCTAATCAAAAGCGTGTAGATGACTTCAGAAAACACGCAGAAGTAGCGTGGTTGCATATCATTCAAACACTTAAGCATGGAAACGTGTCGAGGAGGTCAATATTTAGCAGTAGAAATCTACTGGTATTTATGTAGGTACATATTTTTGTCTTTCATTTTACTTATTTGTTTTGCTTCTGCCGTATTACGTTTTCTACAGTCTGCCTACGTTTTATAGAAGCCGCCACTTTTGTGACTTTTTCCTGATTTCTGGAAGCTAGATTAGTTCTGGAAATGCTATTCTGTACATTTTGAAAGTGTGCTCAGGACATCTACTGTTAAGCTAAATTAATATATTAGAATTCCTGCAGCGGTAGCAGTTTGTCCGTTCCATCTTTCTATATTTGCATCCGGTTAGGTGGCAATATAAGTACGTAACCGTTCTCAGCAGAAAGCGTTGTAGGAACATGCGCGGTGGCCAGCCAATAAATTTATATTTTAAGTACAAATTACAAATAACTGTTTTAACCAATAATATTCACTTGCATCAATCAATTTCTTCCATCTTTTCGTAATTTTCACGCATTCGCTCTGAATATGATGTCAGTTTTTCGAAACCTGGGCTGCGCTGACTGCGTATTATGTAGCTGCCTATTTCCTAGCAAAGGAGTTTTGATTCTGACTCTAACCAAATTTTCTTGGCTTTGGAAAAACTGTGTTTTTCGACGTGTTAACGTTGATGCACTTTGTAATAACCACAATTCTTTTCCGATCTTTCTTAAATGTAATGCAGACTATCATTATGTACCATTTAAATTTCACTATCTCGTAATACCTGACCTCTTCCAACCTACTTCTTGAACATGCAAGACGCAACCTTCTAGCCACTTTGCATGCTGCTGCAAGAAATCGCGAGTACTTTGCGCTAAGAACAGATACATGAAACAGGCCTTCTACCTGATGATGATGGCGTAATCGTCGAAACACGTAGTGGATGAATTTGAAAACAATCTTGTGACTGTCGCACCAATTCAAGCAGTTTAAAAATGGTTCAAATGCCTCTGAGCACTATGGGACTTAACTTCTGAGGTCATCAGTCCCGTAGAACTTAGAACTACTTAAACCTAACTAACCTAAGGACATCACATACATCCATGCCCGAGGCAGGATTCGAACCTGCGATCGCAGCGGTCGCGCGGTCCAGACTGTAGCGCCTAGAACCGCTCGGCCACTCTGGCCGGCTCAAGCAGTTTAATTGTGAAAATGTTACTATGTGCAATATTTGCATCTGATGGTCTTTATTATCCAGAGTGAAAGTAATTAAAAAAAAATACGAGGGCTGTCCAGAAAGTAAGTTACGATTGATCGCGAAATGAAAATCACAGTGAAAATAAGAAATGTTTCATTTGTAACAGTTAGCTACACCTTTCAGCTACTTCTCTACGTAGTCGCCGTTCTGACTCAGACATTCGTCGCAGCGTTCTACCAACTTTCCAATACCCTCATCATAGAATGCAGCCGCCAGTGCTTTCCGCCAATTCTCTACGCTGGCCTAAAGCTCGTTGTCTGTGCCAAAATGTTGTCTTCATAGCCAGCGGTTCGTTTGAGCAGAGATGAAAATCAGAGGGAGACAATTACGGGCTGTTTTGTGGGTAACCAAACATTTCCAATTGAAACGATGCAGGAACATCTTCATTGCCCCTGCAGAATGAGGCTGAGAATTGTCTTGAAGAATAAACCGCACGACAGTTATGTAATGTTGGTTCAGGGGAAAATTCTCACCAGGCCCTCGTACTTGGCGGGAGACACTATTTTCTATAACATCTTTACGCGCTCACTAGGAGCTCAGGAATGAAAAGAGCGACATAATTCTACCTAGAGTCATACTAGAGACACTGCCCAACACATCTTTGCAAAGCTTTATCAGATTTTCATAGTCGTTTCCATTTCGCGACCGATCGTAACTTACTTTCTGGACAGCCCTCGTATTTTTTAATTGATTCAGGTGTAGGTTTCTGGTGAAACAACGTAAACTAACGAAAAACTTTTTTTCCTTCTTTCACAAAACTTTAATATTTTGTACAACCTAGCGCCGACCGCTGTGGCCGAGCGGTTCTAGGCGCTTCAGTCCGGAACCGTCCTGCTGCTACGGTCGCAGGTTCGAATCCTGCCTCGGGGATTGATGTGTGTGATAGGTTAGTTAGGTTTAAGTAGTTCTACGTCTAGGGGACTGATGACCTCAGATGTTAAGTCTCACAGTGCTTAGAGCCATTTGAACCATTTTTACGACCTAGCTTTCAGGTTGTAAGCCCACTTCCTAATACATAGCTGATGCCAAAGATGGCAACCAAGCAAAGATAAACACATTCCAGATTCTAAATTTGTCAGCTGTCGACTTAAACTATAACACTTGTCGCTGCTGACTACTTTGTCACAGCTCCGTTTGTACTTTACAACCTTATCACATTCATTAGGACAGCATTTACAATAACTACAAATAAGTGTACACTGAAGTAGAGCTAAGTGCATAGGACTGGGTGTTTGATTACGTATCTATGAATGAATGCATCAAGGTTCTTTTCCTATGTGGACATTGTAACGTTATCCCAATGGAGAGGGGGAGGGGGATAATTAAAATGAGACTGCTCATTCAATACTAAATGTGAGGACACATAGATCTGTTTATTTCTTCCGCCCCTCCTCTCCTATGCGTAGTACATAGATTAAATACGTGTGTTTCTGCTTTAAGATGGGCAAAAATATTGATTTTTTTTCCACCAGATACTTATATAGAAAAAATATTGCCTCAAATTTTCACAGCTTAATGTGTGCTACAAATGATGTAAACGCCATCTTGTTTTAACTAATGCGCACACTACAACGGCAAATCACCAAAACCGTCTAGTCATGCCGAGGTAAGAAAATCGCCTCAGTGTTGACGAAACTGCGGCCAATAACTTTACACTTCCTGAGGGCCAGGATGTCTACGGTGCCAGCACCAAAAACTAGATGAACAAATTTTTAACTAGTGTACTTCGATAAACTTGGAGGGACGTTCAATAAGTAATGCAACACTTTTTTTCTGAAAGTAGGTTGGTTTTAATCAAGATTCCAACACACCATATTATTTCTCGCTACAAAACCTAATTTTCGACATAATTTCTGTTCAATGAGACAGCCTTACGCCACCTCACTGGGATGGTTTGTATGGCCGCATGGTACCACCGTACTGGTTGACGTCTGAGCCAACTTCTTGCTACAGCAATAGCCTCCCCATTATTCACGTACTGCTTCCCGCGGAGTGCATCCTTCATTGAGGCAAACACAAGGAAGTTGGAAGGTGAGAGATCTGGTCTGTAGGGTGGATGATGTTTTGTAAGCTCCTCTCGAGTGCGCAAACTTGTGTGAGGCCTTTCGTTGTCATGGAGGAGGAGAAATTCGTTTGTATTTTTGTAGAGACATTGAAGAATACACAGCTGTGTGCAGCCGGCCGGAACGTGGGAACAGGTATGTGAGATCTTGTTGCGACGATAATAGACGCTGCTCCCAACGACTCACCGTACTTTTGTTCACTGCAAGGTGTCTGTAGACATTCTGCAAGCGCCTGTGAATATCTGCGACGGTCTGGTTTTTCGCCAAAAGAAATTCGATGGCAACTCTCTGCTTGGAACGACTCTCCGTCACAGAAGCCATTTTGAAGACTGCGTGAAGCTCCGCCACCTATCGGAACTTCATGAAGATATAGGCGCTGAAGCGGGAATATTCCACAATGTCTTACAAAAAAATTCTGCGTTTTTTCAACCGAAACTGCCCGAGAAAAAAAAAAACACTACTGGCCATTAAAATTGCTACACCAAAGAGAAATGCAGATGATAAACGGCTGTTCATTGGACAAATATATTATACTAGAACTGACATGTGATTACATTTTCACGCAATTTGGGTGCATAGATACTGAGAAATCAGTACCCAGAACAACCACCTCTGGCCCTAATAACGGCCTTGATACACCTGGGCATTGAGTCAAACAGAGCTTCGATGGCGCATACAGGTACAGCTGCCCATTCAGCTTCGACACGATACCACAGTTCATCAAGAGTAGTGACGCATATTGTGACGAGCCAGTTGCTCGGCCACCATTGACCAGACGTTTTCAATTGGTGGGAGATCTGCAGAATGTGCTGGCCAGGGCAGCAGTCGAACATTTTCTGTATCCAGAAAGGCCCGTACAGGTCCTGCAATATGCGGTCGTGCATTATCCTGCTGAAATGTAGGGTTTCGCAGGGATCGAATGAATTGTAGAGCCACGGGTCGTAACACATCTGAACTGTAACGTCCACTGTTCAAAGTGCCGTCAATGCGAACAAGAGGTGACCGAGACGCGTAACCAATGGCACCCCATACCATCACGCCGGGTGATACGCCAGTATGGCGGTGATGAATACACGCTTCCAATGTGTGTTCACCGCGATGTCGCCAAAACATGCGACCATCATGATGCTGTAAACAGAACCTGGATTCATCCGAAAAAATGAGGTTTTGCCATTCGTGCACCCAGGTTCGTCGTCGAGTACACCATCGCAGGCGCTCCTGTGTGTGATGCAGCGTCAAGGGTAACCGCAGCCATGGTCTCCGAGGTGATAGTCCATGCTGCTGCAAACGTCGTCGAACTGTTCATGCAGATGGTTGTTGCCTTGCAAACGTTCCCATCTGTTGACTCAGGGATCGAGACGCGCCTGCACGATCCGTTACACCCATGCGGATAATATGCCTATCATCTCGACTGCTAGTGATACGAGGCCGTTGGGATCCAGCACGGCGTTCCGTATTATCGTCCTGAACCCACCGATTCCATATTCCGCTAACAGTCATTGGACGTCGACCAATGCGAGCAGGAATGTCGCGATACGATAAACCGCAATCGCGATAGGCTACAATTCGATCTTTATCAAAGTCGGAAACGTGATGGTACGCATTTCTCCTCCTTACACGAGGCATCACAACAACGTTTCACCAGGCAACGCCGGTCAACTGCTGTTTGTGTGTGAGAAATCGGTTGGAAACTTTCCTCATGTCAGCACGTTGTAGGTGTCGCCACCGGCGCCAACCTTGTGTGAATGCTCTGAAAAGCTAATCATTTGTGTATCACAGCATCGGTTAAATTTCGCGTCTGTTGCACGTCATCTTCGTGGTGTAGCAATTTTAATGGCCAGTAGTGTATGTTGTGTCACTTATTGAACCCCCCTCGTACTATCGTTTAGTTTTGGTTGGTTTTAAATGAGCCTCTTCCACATTCTTGACAAAAAATTTGTTCATCTAGTTTTTGGGGTTAGCACCGCAGACTTCTGCCCACGCGTGTTCTGCCGTGAACAGCGTGCGTTGCGTCAGGACTGTCACAGCTGCCGACCAGCTGGCGTTTCCACTTTCGCAGCCGGAGGAAGCGGCGCCACGCCTCCGTAATAAGGTCTTTCATATGCTCTAAACAGTGTGTCAAACCTCTATTGTTTGCAGCGCTGGAAGGCGTTCCGTTTTATGAAATATTCGACGGTTTCCACTAGCGGCAAAGGAAATGTGAAATTAGTTGTTTTCGTTGACTACGCTTGTTTTCAAGCAAATGAACCACTTTTAAAACATGTTGTCTATTGGTACAGATACATCGATTATATTCTTTGTATGTGGAAAGGGTTCTCTAGATAACTCCAGAAAGTCTTGGAAAATATGAGCCAGTGGCTACTATAAATGGCGATAAAGAAGTTCCCGTTCGAAGGCCGTACAGTCCAGAATTTGTATGCCTGTCAGGCAAAATGCCCGCGAGCAGTGAAGCAATCATCCCAACGGCTCTCCACGTTGATGATATCCGATTGGTAAAACATCGTGTTCTGCTGCGTGAAGAAGTCCGTAACTGCCTGCTTCACATCGTCGTCGAACAGGAGTCGGTTTTGGTGACTTGACGTTGTATCTCTTTATATTGTGGTCGCTGTTGTTCATTCGGTTAATCGTGAACGCTTCCAGGAGCGGCCAAAATCTCCATTCGTCCTGGTGTCTACTCTCCCTTATGCTGGCAGTAGGGTAAGTCCGGAAGGCCTGGACCACTTTTTTCCCATCATAAATTTAGTGTATTTTTCTAAAAAACTTAAGTACAATAAATTATTAAGGCACTGACACGTAAAATGCAAGAGATATGGTAAAATATACGCTCATGCTCATAAATTAAAGATAATGCTGATAAATGGTGAAACAACGCTCTGGTGGGCGGTTTGCGGGATTAAATCACCTCGGAGCATGACCATGCGGTGCATTGGAGCTGCGGTCGTCGCACGGTGGCGCTGGCAGCAGTGCACATACGCAGAGGTGTGTCGGTGCATGTCAGAGTACGGTGCAGCGAGTAAGTGTGCAGACGTTTTCAGACGTGCTAATGGTGACTGGGTGTTGAAAATGGCTCAAAGAACACATATTGATGACGTTATGAGAGGTAAAATACTAGGAGGACTGGAGGCTGGTCAAACACAGCAGGTCGTAGCTCGGGCCCCAGTGTGCCACAAAGTGTGATCTCAAGATTATGGCAACGATTCCAGCAGACAGGAAACATGTCCAGGCGGTACAGTACCGGACGTCCACAGTGTACAACACCCCAAGAAGACCGATATCTCAACATCAGTGCCCGCAGACGGCCACGGAGTATCGCAGGTAGCCTTTCTCGGGACCTTACCGCAGCCACTGGAACAGTTGTCTCCAGACACACAGTCTCCAGACGACTGAACAGACATGGTTTATTCGCCCAGAGTCCTGCAAGGTGCATTCCACAGACCCCTGGTCACAGGAGAGCCCGAAAAGCCTGGTGTCAAGTACACAGTACATGGCCATTGTAACAGTGGTCCCAGATTATGTTCACGGACGAGTCCAGGTATAGTCTGTACAGTCCTTGAAAGGGACCTGTATGGAGGTTGTGGTTTGATGGTTTGGAGTGGGATTATGATTGGTGCACGTACACACCAGCATGTCTCTGACAGAGGAACTGTAAAGGTGAGGTGTATCAGGACGTCATTTTGCACCAGTATGTCCGCCTTTTCAGGGGGAAAGTGGGTCCCACCTTCCTCCTGATGGATGGCAACGCACGGTCCCACCGAGCTGCCATCGTGGAGGAGTACCTTGAAACAGAGGATATCAGCTGAATGGAGTGGCCTGCCTGTTCTACAGACCTAGACCCCATCGCATAAGTCTGGGATGCTTTCGGTCGACGTATCGTTGCACGTCTTCAAACCCCTAGGACACTTCAGGAGCTCCGACAGGCACTGGTGCAATAATGGGAGGCTATAACCCAGCAGCTGCTCGACCATCTGATCCAGAGCAAGCCAACCCATTGTGCGGCCTGTGTACGTGTTCATGGTGATCATATCCCATACTGATGTCGGGCTATATGCACAGGAAACAGTGGCGTTTTGTAGCACATGTGTGTTCGGGACGGTTTTCTCAACTTCTCACCAGTACAGATCTGTGTGGTGTGTGTTCCCTGTGTGCCTATGCTATTAGAGCCAGTTTTGTGTAGTAGCACGTTGTGTGGCACCACATTCTGCAATTATCCTTAATTTATGAGCATGAGTATACATGAGTGGTTCGTCTCAGCCATGTATGGGCGAGAGGTACCATTGTATTGGGAGAGATGGACCATATAAAATGGGTATACTTGAAGAAAAAATACAGTTGAAATTACATGTTTGTATTTGGAATATATTGTAATGAATACGGATTACATTATTAAATATTTTAGTCCAAAATAGTTTTATCAGTTTATTATAAATCTTGACTGAATATTGGCTTTCCTAATGAGTTGCTGTTTTTTTTTTCTAGCATTAGCCTGTCTCTCTCTCTCACCACAGCAATTACATTTATTACCAAATGTTGAACAACATTCATGTGACCATCGTGAAGAGGAAACACACTGAATATAACCGTCACTTTTATTAGCTCCGTAATAGATATTACCACACCCACCACATTCATCTTCATCCCATTGATCAAAGTTCTTTTAGTAATTTTCTGCAACATCTGCATCTGATGAACAAGGAGCTGTTTGCAATATTTTTCTTCTTAAAATAAGACAGTCTTAGTTGCAAATTGTTTTTATCTCTTTATTGGCAATGAAGCGTTTCACTCTTGTGGGCATCTTCAGATTAACGTAAGAAATAATGTGATGAGGCAACATCCGTTATTTAACGCCAGCATACGACATTAATAAAAAACTATAAGGAAAGTTAGCGTGCAACCACTTTTAGTATTCCAGAATGACATTTTCGCTCTGCAGCGGAGTGTGCGCTGATATGAAACTTCCTGGCAGATTAAACCTGTGTGCCCGACAGAGACTCAAACTCGGGACCTTTGCCTTTCGTGGGCAAGTGCTCTACTAACTGAGCTACCCAAGCACGACTCACGACCCGTCCTCACAGCCATGTCTCCGCAATATCCTTTCTTCCAGGAGTGCTAGTTCTGCAAGGATCGCAGAAGAGCTTCTGGCAAGTTTGGAAGGCAGGAGACTAAGTGCTGGCGGAATTAAAGCTCTGAGGAGAGGTCGTGAGTTGTGCTTGGGTAGCTCAGTTGGCAGAGCACTTGCACGCGTAACGCAAAGGTCTCGTGTTCGAGTCTCGGTCCGGCACACAGTTTTAATCTGCCAGAAAGTTTCAATTTTAGTATTTTTTTTTTTAGATTTTTCAGTCGTAACTAGTATTTCCTTTTGGTGATCTTTTTGTTCCTTTTTTTCATTTTCCTTTTTCTCTTATCCCTCTTTTTCTTCACAGTTTCAATATCTTCAGCAGAGTTTAGCCGTTTGGATATAGTTGCTGCTTTCCTGTTAAAATTCATGGTTTTATCAATAGAAGGAAGAGGTGATATTTCTTCCATAAGTTTTGTCTGTGTTGGCTTAGGAGTAGTTAGTTTTGAAGTGGTATTCTTGGAAGTTTTACGTTTAGCAGGAGTGGAGTCCGAAGTCGTGTCAGTGAAGGAATTTGTGAAACACGCCACTGGTCCCTCTCACCCAGTGGTCAAACCCTCCCGAACTTACCCTATATTACCGTGGTTCCCGCACAGGGTGGGACACTGTTTTCTCTCGTCATTGCCTTGCGACGACATGAAATACTGCAGTGCAGTGTCTGAGACACTGCATTGACGATCAACAGCAGCATTCAATTAAGAATAAACACGAAAACTGCAATTACGTTTCCGCATCAGCTACTGGGAGAGTGTTCGGATAGCCGAAGTGGTTAAGACGACCGCTCGCGACAACCGGGGAATCCGGGTTCGAATCCCAGTCCGACACAAATTTTCATTTATACTGAAATATTCTGTAGCTGATGAGGAACCATAATCGCAGATCGCGAGTTCATTCTAAATTGAATGCGGTTGTTGATCATTAATGCAGTGTCGCAGACTCTGCTCTGCAGCGACGCTTGAGCTACTGAAGAACAGACGAATGGTCACAGTTTCATCTGACTCACCGGAGACCGTCACGGAGATTCTGGTAAACATGAACTAGCAGTCCCTTGAAGACAGACGTTAATTACCCCGCAAAACACTACGTACCAATTCCCAAGAAGTGATGTATCTAGAAGTGATGTATCTAGAAATATACAACATCCCCCTATGTGTCGGTCCCGCCAGTTCAGTGAAGACAAAATTAGATTATTTAATTAGTGCAGGCACAGAGGCATGTAAGCAGTTATCCTTCCCACACTCCTCATGAATGTGTAGGGAAGAAACACTAATCTACAGGGTATCTCAAAAGGTGACTGATGCCCGAACAGCAGGAAACTAATACGCATTGAGATTAGAAAATCATTGATAATGGTTAGGCACTAGCCGAAATCAGGATTTGCGTAGTAAAACCTGCAAATAAAAAAAAGGACGACTGATTGCTGCGCTCTATTATTTATAAATCTTAAAAGGTACTTTACAATTTCAGTATCATAACTTGGCTTGTAATTAACTTAGACAAAGTTTGTCTGATGCACCAACTCAAAAAGTTTTTTCATAGAAAGTGATGAGTAAATGTTTCGGCTTTCGAGGTGACAAGAGTAATATAACTGAAAAGGAGTGTTTTCTTTGTTATTGCAGAATGTTACGAGCACCAGAAATGAATCGAAGAATGGAGTCTGCACAGGGAAAGGCACAATGTGTGACTTGGTTTACTGAAACGAAGTCAGACACCCAAGGTCAGGGAAATTTCAGAACGCGATAAGGGAAAGTACCACCCTCTCGGCCTTCCGTAGCAAAATGTCACAGGAACCTCATGGAAATAGCGAGTGAAGATTCAAAGGACCACGTAGGCACGCCGAGGATGCGAGAATCCGACAGGTTTTCGAGACTTAACCACAGAAGTCTTTTCGTAAGGCATCAAAAGAACTGCGAATCCCTTGTCCGAAAATGTACCGGGTACTCCGAAAGCGTTTTCATGCTAGTCAGTCATCCCACACATCATCTACTGTTTCGGTACAGGTCTACCGTATTTCCGTGCACGATATTGCTGATCTGAAGACAAGACACTTAAGTACGGGTTTGAACCGAGTTGTAATATCGACTATGTATTGTACGTGTCCCAAGGCGAGCGCTTGTAAAACTCTTAAAGAATCAGAATTTTTTTTTTTTTTCAGTTGATGCATCAGACGAAATTTACTTTTTTCCTCTAAGTTAATTACAAGTCGAGTTATAAGACATTAAACTTCCAGAGTACCTTTTGGGACACCCTGTACGCTACAGTGGAAAGTACCCTGTGCCAGGCACTTCACAATGGTTTGCTGAGTGTGGATGTAGTTTTAGATATAGATGCATCCAAGTACCTTGTGCCAAGCACTTCACAATGGTTTGCTGAGTGTGGATGTAGTTTTAGATATAGATGTATCCAATGATTTTTGTTGGGTAGATATCTCTGGAAACAACATCTAGTCAATAATTACTTTTCTGCACAATATGCGATATTTTGGAACCATGTTGCGATAACTCTTTATAACGGTATATTCCATGTAGCACAAGAGCTGATACAAGTAATTCGAGTACACGTCACTTCGACGAACTATCCTAAATTTTCAGTGGAAATGATGTAAGCATAACAGTAGTGTCTTATGCGTACAGTAGTGAAAAGGCCATTCAAACTCATGGTTTTCTACATATCTTTATTTTTTTACGTTAATTCAAAATTTTCATTATTTATTCAAAAGAACATACGGATGTAATTCTCAGATATTTAAATTAAAATAATGGAGAAGAAACAAAATTGCTTGCAAAAATATAAAAGTTTCATACAGTTTGCAAAATATCGGGTTAGCAAAACTGTTTCTGCAGCTTGTCCACAATATCCTCCAAGCCATAAATGTATGCTCACACATGCCTGGAAGTTATCAATAGTGTATAGTCATGCTACTTTCGACTATCTGTGGCAAAGAACGTAAGACAACCAAATGCACATAGTTACGCTTTAGGAAAACTGAGTTGGAAAGAAAAGAATTTTTTATGTAAAAGCAAACAAGTTTGACAGCACAATAATTATTATTACAACCAAAAGGAAGCTACTGGAAATTATGCACCGAGCGAGGTAACGCATTGTCAAGGCACTGTATTCGTGAGGACGGGGGTTCAAGTAATTTGTCGGGCATCTGCATTTAGGTTTTCCGCGGCTTCTCTAAATTGGTTGAAGTTCCTTTGACGGCCGATCTTCTTCCCCAATCTTGGCTCGTCGTCGATGGGACATTAAACTCTAATCTTTCTTCCTTTTCCGAAATTATGCAATTCCCTGTCTATACTGAATTTACATCAAGAAATTTTGTACATACGTTATTGACAGATTACGTTTTTCGGTTTACCGCTTTCAGATACATATGCAGTATGAGTTTCTCTTCGATCTGTTCGCAAAGAGTACTGTATTAGCATGAGCATATGTTAAATTCAGAATACTTTAACAGGAACACACCGTTACTTTGCAACTGGGCTGCTTCATTAGGCTTCTACATAGGAAACTTGAACTCCCACTTACCAGTGACATTGTGACTGCAAAATGTAGATATCAGCGGTAAGTTAACAAGCGTTCCTCAACGTTCCTCTTACTGCTGTTGTTGTGGTCTTCAGTCCAAAGACTGGTCTGGTATAGCTCTCCATGCTACTCTATGCTATCCAAGCCTCTTCATCTCCCAATAACTACTGTAACCAACATAGGTTCGAACCTGTTTTCTATATTCATTTCTTGGTCTCCCTCTACAATTCTTAACCCCAACACTTCCCTCTCTTGACACCTCAAAACGTCTCCTATGAACCGGTTCCTTCTTTTAGTCAAATTGTGCCATAAGTTTCTTTTCACCCGAGTTCTGTTCGATACTTCCTCATGCAAATGATCTACCCATCTAATCTTTAGCATTCTTCTGTAGCACTGCGTTTCAAAAGTTTGTATTCTCTTCTTGGCTAACTTGTTTATCGTCTACGTTTCGATTCCATACAAGTCTATACTCCAGGCAAATACTTTCAGAAAAAAACTACCTAATATTTAAATATATATTCGATGTTTACATATTTTGCTTCTTCGGAAATGCTTTTCTTGCCAGTCTACTTCGACCATAGTCAGTTCTTTTACTACCCAAATAGCAAAACTCATCTACTAGTTTAAGTGCCTCGTTTCCTGGTCTAATTCCGTCAGCATTGCCTGATGTAATTCGACTACATTCCATTACTCTTGTTTTGCTTTTGTTATTGTTAAAAAAATGGCTCTGAGCACTATGGGACTTAACTGCTGAGGTCATCAGTCCTCTAGAACTTAGAACTACTTAAACCTAACTAACCTAAGGACATCACACACAGCCATGCCCGAGGCAGGATTCGAACCTGCAACCGTAGCGGTCGCGAGGTTCCAGACTGTAGCGCCTAGAACCGCTCAGCCACTCCGGCCGGCTTTGTTATTGTTCATCTTATATTCTCCTCTCAAGACACTGTCTATTCCGTTCAGCTCCTCTTCCAAGTCCGTTGATGGCTCTGACAGAATCACAAAGTCATTAGCAAAACTCGAAGCTTTTATTTCGTCTTCCTGAACTTTAATTATTTCTCCAAATTGTTCTTTGGTTTCCTTTCCTGCTTGCTCACTGTACATGTTGAATAACGTCTGGGATAGGCTACAAATCTGCCTCATTCCCATCTCAACCACTGCTTCTCGACTCTTATAACTGCTGCCTGGTTTCTGTATAAGCTGTAAATAGTCTTTCGTTCCCTCTATTTCAGTCCTGCCACCTTTAGAATTTGAAAGAGAGTGTACCAGTCAACAATTTCAAACGATTTATCTAGGTCTAAAAATGCTATAAGCGTAAGTTTGGCTTTCCTTAACCTATCTTCTAAAACAAGTCGCAGGGTCGGTATTGCCTCGCGTGTTCCTATACATCTTCAGAATCCAAACTGACCTTATACGAGGTCGGCTTCTATCAGTTTTTCCATTCTTCTGTAAATTAGTGATAGTATTTGAAAACCATGAGTTGTTAAACTGATACTTCGGTAATACACCTATCAGCATTTGCTTTCTCTGTAATTGCAATTATTACAGTCTTCTTTAAATCTGTCGTTATTTCACCTGTTTCAGACATCTTGCAAACCAGAGGGAACAGTTTTGTCGTGGCTAGCTCTTCCAGCATTAACAGTAGTTCTGACGGAATGCCGGCTACTCCATGGGCCTTGTTTCGACTTAGGTCTTTCAGTACTTTGCCAAATGCTCCTCGCATATCTCCCTTCTAACTTTCATCTACAGACTACTCCCTTTTTATAATACTGGCTTCCACTCCATTTTCCTTGTATAGTCTCTCTGTATCCTCTTTCCACCATTGAGCTTTCCCTTCTTTGCTTACTAGTGGTTTTCCATCTGAGCTGTTGATACTCATGCCGGCCGTTGGTGGCCAAGCGGTTATAGGCGCTTCAGTCTGGAACCGCGCGACCGCTACGGTCGCAGGTTCGAATCCTGCCTCGGGCATGGGTGTGTGTGATGTCCTTAGGTTAGTTTGGTTTAAGCAGTTCTAAGTTCTAGGGGACTGATGACCTGAGATGTTAAGTCCCACAGTGCTCAGAGTCATTTGAGCCCTTTTTTTATATTCATACAGCTGCTTCTCTTTTCTCCAATGGCCTCTTCAGCTTCCTTACAGGTGGTGTCTACCTTTCCCACACTGATATATGCTTCTACAATGAAGCGCCAAAGAAGCTGGTATAAGTATGCGTATTCAAAAACAGAATATGTAAACAGGCAGAATACGGACCTGCGGTCGCAACGCCTATATAACACAACAAGTGTCTGACGCAGTTGTTAGATCGGTTTCTGCTGCTACAATGGCAGGTTATCAAGACCGAAGTGAGTTTGAACGTGGTATTACAGTCGGCACTCGAGCGTTGGGATACGGCATCTCCGAAGTAGCGATGAAGTGGGGATTTTCCAGTACGATCATTTCACGAGTGTACCGTGAATACCAGGAATCCGGTAAGACATCATATCTCCGACATCGCTGCGACCGGAGAAAGATCCTGCGAGAACGGGACCAACGACGACTGAAGGTTTTTCAGCGTGACAGAAGTGTAATTCTTCTGCAAATTGCTCCAGATTTCAATACTGGGCCATCAACAAGTGTCAGCGTGCAAACCATTCAACCAAACATCATCGATATGTACTTTCGGAATTGAAGACGCATTGATGTACCCTTGATGATTGCACAACACAAAGCTTTACGTCTCGTCTGGGCCGTCAACACCGACTTCGACTGTTGATGACTGGGAATATGTTGCCTAGTCGGACGACTCTCGATTCACATTGTATCGAGCGGATGGACGTGTACGGGTATGGAGACAACCTCATGAATCCATGGACCCTGCATGTCAGCAGGGGACTGTTCATACTGGCGGAGGCCCTGTAATGGCGTGGTGCGTGTGCAGTTGGAGTGATATGGGACCCCTGATACGTCTAGATACGACTCTGACAAGTGACACGTACGTACTCATCCTGTCTGATCACCTGCATCCATTCATGTCCGTTGTGCATTCCGATGGACTTAGGCAGTTCGAGCAGGAATATGCGACACACCACAAGTCCTGAATTGCTACAGAGTGGCTCCAGGAACACTCTTCTGAGATTAAACACTTCCGATGTACCCAAAATCACGTAGTCTCGTTTTGATGGAGTATGGTATAACACGAAACCCAGAAACTGAAGCAAACTTTAGTGATATCTGACTTCTCTGAGGCATTTACGCGGTTGTCTTCATGATTCAGCGAACAGTCCTTTGTGTGAGAGCCATCAAAAGTTCTGGATGAACATTTTTGTCAATTGAATTTGCCTCTAAAACCGACTTTGTTATGTACCGTTCGATAGAGTGGGTGACTTTCAGTTGGCTCCCTTTGTCCACGTAGCTACTGCAATGTAGCAGACCTAGATAGCTGGATGAGTGACAGTACCTCCCGTGACTATTTCGACCTACGGAAGTAAGTCAATGACATCAATTTTTGCTAATTCAAAGAACAGTTAATACTGTTAATGTTCCTACCACGTCATCGATACTGTAATGTGAAATATTGTGCGATTACAAATGGAAACTTGCATTATACATTTTTCTTCGTGATATACACAATTATCTTGAGTTTGGATTAGAATATATTTCTGCTGCTTGTTGCACAACCGTGGATTAGCTATTCCTGCTACGGACGAGGAAATTAATTATTTAACGTTAATAAAGTAGAAAATGAGGAAAATCTAACTCTGCAATTGCACTGGACGTGAGCCGAATTCGAGTGGAGAAGGAAAATGACTAAGTTCCTGCCAAATGTCTTGGCAACCCATGGCGGACCTCACGATCTCATCTCACTTCCAACCTGGAAGTACTCCACAGTATAAAAAAAACTAGAAACGATATTTTGAATATGTAAAGGATGGAATACCAGAGCTGGGAATGCAGTTAGAGCAAAATGACAAAAGAAATATTGAAGGATCCTTCCATCACTTCTTAATAAAACAACTACATATTCATGTTGTAACCTAATACCAGTGCAAGTAATCTGTAATTTAAAACATTTATATACTTAAAGTAAAGTTACTTTCATCCTACATAATTTATAGAAACTTGTCTGCTTCTTTTATAAAAATAAGAATGTGAAACTATATGTAATATTAACAATTATGGTTCATGTGATACCCGTTCTAATATTATTTCGAAAAGTGGCAACTAATTACATTGCAATTATCCTTATCTCAGTCTCTTTCCCAGATCTATTGGCTATGATAAGCCCAAGTCAAAACAAGGGCGATGAGCACTCGATATGCTATTGTTTGTCTAATGTCATGAGTAAAGATTATGTACGGTGATAATATCTCTAGTTTCAAAGTTATGGTCCTTGGAGACTAGTATTTCTTGTGGAAGCTAAGTAGTTGTTACCTGATGACGTACTAATAAACCTAAAAAGTTTCATAAACAAGTATTAGTGAAACAAAAGTCCGCCTGCTTAGCTGGGTAGTAACGTGCTCGCGTCCCATGCAAGCGGGCCCGGGTTCGATTCCCGGCCGGGTTGGAGATTTTCTCCGCTCGGGGACTGGGTGTTGTGTTGTCGTCATCATCATTTCATCCTCATCACCGGCGCGCAAGTCGCCCAATGTGGCGGCCGAACTCCCCCGAATAGGGGCCTCCCGGCCAACGATGCCATATGTTCATTTCATTTCCAGTGAAACAAAATGCAGTTTGTTTGCTTTGTAACCTTTTAGATTAAACTCAACTTTATAGGAAAAATAAATATTTTCAGAAATTAGAATTATATTATTACCTTCAGCTGCTGACGGGAGTTGACATATATCAACGGGGACAGGTGAAAATGTGTGCCCCGACCTGGACTCGAACCCAGGATCTCCTGCTTACGTGGCAGACGCTCTATCCACCTTTTTTTCCTTTTTCTTTTTTCATTTTGTTCGATATAGTTCGTTGCGTTTGGTCTGGGCGGACGTCACAAGACATCAGTTAAAGTTGATCGATGATGCCTTGACTCAGTTTTTTTTTTTTTATTACAAAGGGCACGCAGCCCTCTGACCGAACACTCTGCGCTGCCGTGCCGGCGATCCATCTGAGCCACCGAGGACACAGAGGATAGTGCGACTGCAGGGACTATATCGCGCACGCCTCCCGCGAGACCCACATTCTCACCTTGTATGTCCACACACTACATTCATAGTGTCCCACCCCAACACACTCATTACTCGTGGAAGACATTCTTACCAAGTCCCGTAAGAGTTCGAGGAATATGTGTGCATCCGCACAGAAGAAGAAGGTCATGGCCAGTATTGCCAGAACTATATACTTATGTGGTTCAAATGGCTCTGAGCACTATGGGTCTTAACATCTGAGGTCATCAGTCCCCTAGAACTTAGAACTACTTAAACCTAATTAACCTAAGGACACCACACACATCCATGCCCGAGGCAGGATTCGAACCTACGACCGTAGCGGTCGCGCGGCATACTTATATGGATATGGTGTCTATTCTTTCGGACATGTCCGAAAGAACAGACACCATATCCATACAAGTAAATATTTTCAGAGTCACTTTGTACGAAATAGTCCTAAATGAATCTTAGTGAGCTTTTTTTTCCTGACTGCTGTGATGCCACTCGCCGCGATTTCTAATCCTGAACCTCTTCACCTCAGAGTAGCACTTGCACCCAACGTCCGCTATTATTTGCTCTTTATAGAGAAATCTCTACCTTCTCCTATAATATTTGCCCTGTATGGCTGACCCTAGCAGCATGGAAACTATCCCCTGTTGTCTTGACACATGTCCTATCGCCGAATCTCTACCTCTAGTGTTTTCCATATAGTCATTTGGTTATATTGCTATCCACCGTTCTGTGGATAATCTCCTGTCTCCTATCAGTTAACGTAAATGAATCTGCAGATAAACACTTGGCAATGCAGCTAGGCATCTTACGGGGCACAAGGAAGGGAAAGATTGTTCAGAGAAGTGTTCTTACAGTAAGCGAGTGGCAAACGAACGACATTGATCGACACTTTACTACGGAACGTTCACTGCCAGAAGGCTCAGTGTGGTGCAAATATGTGAAGCAAGCAGGTAGACATGTCACGGAGACGCACTCGTGCTTCCTACAGTCAGCCAACTGAGCGAGTTAGAAAGAGGTCAAACTTTGATCTTCCGAGTGGCTGGATGCTACCTTCGAAGAACTGTCACACAAGATGGACGTGCTGCGTCGGCTGCGCAATGATACTTCTATCAGTGGTTACGTGAACATTCTCACACCTGTAGACGAGGTTCTGGATGTCCACGCACACCTCATGTCCGTTTTCCACTCACACCACAGCATCGACGTGCACGGCTACACCGGTGCCGTAGGAAGATCACTTCGAAGATGGAACGGCACGCCGTGGTCTTCAGCGATCCAAGCAGATTCTGTCTGCTCGCAAGTGATGGTCGTTTGCGCGAAAACCTGGCGAGAGCTATCCCGCAGAGTGCATTCGCACATGACACACTGGCCCCATCCCAGGACTTATGGTCAGCTACAACCTTCGTTCAGCCTTGGTGTTTCTGAGGGAAACACTAACTACCGGTCTGTACGAGCAGGATCTTGTTAGACCCGTTCCTTTGCCGTGCTTGCAACAGGAAGGTGACTTGTTGTTCCAACAGGATAATGCTCGCCCACACACTGCCCGTGAGACTCAACGCCTCTGCGAGACGTGCAGCTACTACCCTGGACAGCACGATTTCCAGACTTGTACCCAATCGAGCACTGCGTTGGACATAACGGGACGAGAAATGAAGCGCCTGACTCGTCAACCAGCAACTCTTACAGAAGTACGTGAACAGGTCGAGCAGGTCCGGCGTAACGTATCTCAGGACAATATTCGCCGTCTGTACGATCGATAAGCTGCCAGAGTGTTATAGGACCATTGCTTTTCACAATATATATAAACGACCTAGTAGATAGTGTCGGAAGTTCCATGCGCCTTTTCGCGGATGATGCTGTAGTATACAGAGAAGTTGCAGCTTTAGAAAATTGCACCGAAATGCAGGAAGATCTGCAGCGGATAGGCACTTGGTGCAGGGAGTGGCAACTGACCCTTAACGTAGACAAATGTAATGTATTGCGAATACGTAGAAAGAAGGATCCTTTATTGTATGATTATATGATAGCGGAACAAACACTGGTAGCAGTTACTCCTGTAAAATATCTGTGAGTATGCGTACTGAACGATCTGAAGTGGAATGATCAAATAAAATTAATTGTTGGTAAGGCGGGTTCAAATGGCTCTGAGCACTATGGGACTTAACTTCTGAGGTCATCAAAAAATGGTTCAAATGGCTCTGAGCACTATGGGACTCAACTGCTGAGGTCATTAGTCC
This sequence comes from Schistocerca americana, assembly GCF_021461395.2. NCBI lineage: Eukaryota > Metazoa > Arthropoda > Insecta > Orthoptera > Acrididae > Schistocerca > Schistocerca americana. The sequence goes on along the minus strand of NC_060121.1, from coordinate 316,826,069 downwards.
CCTAGAACTTAGAACTAGTTAAACCTAACTAACCTAAGGACATCACAAACATCCATGCCCGAGGCAGGATTCGAACCTGCGACCGTAGCGGTCTTGCGGTTCCAGACTGCAGCGCCTTTAACCGCACGGCCACTTCGGCCGGCTGAGGTCATCAGTCCCCTAGAACTTCGAACTACTTAAACTAACCTAAGGACATCACACACATCCATGCCCGAGGTAGGATTCGAAGCTGCGACCGTAGCGGTCGCGCGGTTCCAGGATGTAGCGCCTGGAACCGCTCTGCCACACTGGCCGGCGGTAAGGCGGGTGCCAGGTTGAGATTCATTGGGAGAGTCCTTAGAAAATGTAGTCCATCAACAAAGAAGGTGGCTTACAAAACGCTCGTTCGACCTATACTTGAGTATTGCTCATCAGTGTGGGATCCGTACCAGGTCGGATTGACAGAGGAGACACAGAAGATCCAAAGAAGAGCGGCGCGTTTCGTCACAGGGTTATTTGGTAAGCGTGATAGCGTTATGGAGATGTTTAGCATACTCAAGTGGCAGACTCTGCAAGAGAGGCTCTCTGCATCGTGGTTTAACTTGCTGTCCAGGTTTCGAGAGGGTGCGTTTCTGGATGAGGTATCGAATATATTGGTTCCCCCTACTTATACCTCCCGGGGAGATCACGAATGTAAAATTAGAGAGATACGAACGCGCACGAAGGCTTTCCGGCAACAAGAATGTCACAGTAAATTGTCATTGGCTGGCCACTTACGTTTTCCCTTTCCATACGTTCTACTTTCCTTCCCTGCTTTCTTTGCGTGTGTGTTTCAGTTTTATTAGGTCTGTCCACATTCGTTCCCCTTAATGTGTGTCAGGGCGCTGATGACCTCCACGTTGAGCGCCCATAAGCCCCAACACACACACACACACACACACACACACACACACACACAAACACACACACACGCGCGCGCGCTTCCCGGCAGTTGTTCTTCCAGCGAACCATACGCGACTGGAACAGGAAAGGGAGGTAATGACAGTGGCACGTAAAGTGCCCTCCACCACACACTGTTGGGTGGCTTTCGGAGTATAAATGTAGATGGAGATGTAGACTGCCGGTGAGACTCAACGACTCTGCGAGACGTCCAGCAACTACCCTGGACAGCACGATTTCCAGACTTGTTCCCAATCGAGCACGTGTGAGACTTGACGGGACGAGAAATGCCCGACTCGTCAACCAGCAACTCTTACAGAAGTACGTAAACAAGTTGAGCGGGCCTGGCATAACGTATCTCAGGACAATATTCGCCGTCTGTACTATCCATAAGATGCCAGCAGAGTCAGCGCCTGCTCTTCCACCCATGGAGGCTACACCATGTACTAATATTGGTGCTTCAGCAAGAGTCGATAGCTGGTACCTTAGAACCGCTCGTGCTGTTGATCTACACTCCTGGAAATGGAAAAAAGAACACATTGACACCGGTGTGTCAGACCCACCATACTTGCTCCGGACACTGCGAGAGGGCTGTACAAGCAATGATCACACGCACGGCACAGCGGACACACCAGGAACCGCGGTGTTGGCCGTCGAATGGAGCTAGCTGCGCAGCATTTGTGCACCGTCGCCGTCAGTGTCAGCCAGTTTGCCGTGGCATACGGAGCTCCATCGCAGTCTTTAACACTGGTAGCATGCCGCGACGGCGTGGACGTGAACCGTATGTGCAGTTGACGGACTTTGAGCGAGGGCGTATAGTGGGCATGCGGGAGGCCGGGTGGACGTACCGCCGAATTGCTCAACACGTGGGGCGTCAGGTCTCCACAGTACATCGATGTTGTCGCCAGTGGTCGGCGGAAGGTGCACGTGCCCGTCGACCTGGGACCGGACCGCAGCGACGCACGGATGCACGCCAAGACCGTAGGATCCTACGCAGTGCCGTAGGGGACCGCACCGCCACTTCCCAGCAAATTCGGGACACTGTTGCTCCTGGGGTATCGGCGAGGACCTTTCGCAACCGTCTCCATGAAGCTGGGCTACGGTCCCGCACACCGTTAGGCCGTCTTCCGCTCACGCCCCAACATCGTGCAGCCCGCCTCCAGTGGTGTCGCGACAGGCGTGAATGGAGGGACGAATGGAGACGTGTCGTCTTCAGCGATGAGTGTCACTTCTGCCTTGGTGCCAATGATGGTCGTATGCGTGTTTGGCGCCGTGCAGGTGAGCGCCACAATCAGGACTGCATACGACCGAGGCACACAGGGCCAACACCCGGCATCATGGTGTGGGGAGCGATCTCCTACACTGGCAGTACACCACTGGTGATCGTCGAGGGGACACTGAATAGTGCACGGTACATCCAAACCGTCATCGAACCCATCGTTCTACCATTCCTAGACCGGCAAGGGAACTTGCTGTTCCAACAGGACAATGCACGTCCGCATGTATCCCGTGCCACCCAACGTGCTCTAGAAGGTGTAAGTCAACTACCCTGGCCAGCAAGATCTCCGGATCTGTCCCCCATTGAGCATGTTTGGGACTGGATGAAGCGTCGTCTCACGCGGTCTGCACGTCCAGCACGAACGCTGGTCCAACTGAGGCGCCAGGTGGAAATGGCATGGCAAGCCGTTCCACAGGACTACATCCAGCATCTCTACGATCGTCTCCATGGGAGAATAGCAGCCTGCATTGCTGCGAAAGGTGGATATACACTGTACTAATGCCGACATTGTGCATGCTCTGTTGCCTGTGTCTATGTGCCTGTGGTTCTGTCAGTGTGATCATGTAATGTATCTGACCCCAGGAATGTGACAATAAAGTTTCCCCTTCCTGGGACAATGAATTCACGGTGTTCTTATTTCAATTTCCAGGAGTGTATAAACGTTGTTAAATGGTTCAAATGGCTCTGAGCGCTATGTGACTTCACTTCTGAGGTCATTAGTCCCCCAGAACTTAGAACTGCTTAAACGTAACCAACCTAAGGATATCACACACATCTATGCCCGAGGCAGGATTCGAACCTGCGACCATAGCGGTCGCGCGGTTCCAGACTGTAGTGCCTAGAACCGCTCGGCCATTCCGGCCGGCTAAGCGTTGTCATTGCACGTACTTCATGTGCACTATTGCAACAATAAATCTCGAGTGAATCTGCAACCTCTAAAAGGGTGTACCAATTTTTTCTTTCCTCCTTCTGATGTTAAGAAGGCTGCTAAACCGCTCGTCGTTCTCTGTGATTACAGTGCCTGTGAGGAAGGCAGTGACTAAATGAGAACGCCTCAGGCAGTGACTGCAGGCTGCGTCGGTATCTTCCCCTGAAGCTTCCACACGCTGTTAAGGCCGCTCGCGGAAGCGTTAGGAAAGCCACACATTAGCACCGGCGCGATAAAACACGGAGCGCAGAGAAGTGAGGCGCGGAAAGGGTAAACACGGCCGGGCAGCGCGCTCAGGACGACGGCCCCTATTAGCGAGGCGAGGCGAGGCGAGGCGAGGCGTCCCTCTCCACTCCGGAGATCCGTCTGCGCTGCGGTTCACTGCGCTCTGCCTCTCAGATACCTCACAGCGTTCCACCTAATCGTTTCGTCTATCTCCTTCACAGCTCACAGTGTTATATAAAATGTAGGCTAGTCGGTCATACACATAATTACGAGGGTCACTCCAAAAGAACTGCACACTATTTTTTTTTTCAATCCATCTTTTATTCTACATATCTGAAACTTTTACAGTGTGTAGATACATCCTTTAGGAACAATATCTTTATTTCTCCACATAATTTCCATCCCTCTCAACAGCCTTACGCCATCGTGGAACCAGCGCCCGTATACCCGCACGGTAAAATTCTGGACCAACCTGTTGGAGCCACTGTTTGCCAACGTGCACAAGGGAGTCATCATCTTCAAACCTTGTTCCACGAAGAGAGTCTTTCAGTTTCCCAAAGAGATGGTAGTCACATGGAGCCAGGTCAGGACTGTAAGGCGGGTGTTTCAGCGTTGTCCATCATACTTTTGTGATCGCTTCCGTGGTTTTGTGACTAACATGTGGTCGTGCATTGTCGTGCAACAGCAAAACATCCTGCTTTTGCCGATGTGGTGGAACACAACTCAGTCGAGCTTGAAGTTTTTTCAGTGTCGTCACACATGCATCAGAATTTATACTGGTTCCCCTTGGCATGACGTCCACAAGCAAGAGTCCTTCGAAGTCGAAAAACACTGTAGCCACAACTTTTCCAGCAGAAGGTGTGGTTTTGAATTTTTTTCGTGGGTGAATTTGCATGATGCCACTCCATTGATTCCCTCTTCGTCTCTGGTGGAAAATGATGGAGCCATGTCACATCACCTGTCACAATTCTTCCAAGAAATTCATCTGCACCATTCTCGCAGTGTTCCAAAAGTTCACTGCATACCGTTTTTCTTGTTTCTTTGTGGGCCACTGTCAAGATCCTGGGAACCCACCTGGCAAAAATCTTTTTTAACGCCAACACTTTCAGTATTCTGCAAACACTTCCACCCCTATCCCAAAGTAGCGTGACAATTCGTTCACTGTGATGTGTCTGTCAGTAGTCACCAATTCGTTATCTCTCCGCACATTGTCTGGGGTGTGTGCAGTACGATGCCTGCCACTGCGAGGACAATCCTCAATGTTGCAGTGCCCGCTTTCATCACATAACCTGCTTGCCCACCGACTAATTGTTCTGTGATCGACAGCAGCATCTCCATACACCTTTTTCAACCTCTTGTGGATGTTTCCCACTGCCTCGTTTTCACAGCACAGGAATGCTATGAGAGCACGTTGCTTCTGACGAACGTCAAGTGTAGCAGCCATCTTGAAGATATGCTGTGACGGCGCCACTCACGGGAACAGGTTGAACTAAGTTTGAGCCGGCCGCGGTGGTCTCGCGGTTCTAGGCGCGCAGTCCGGAACCGTGCGACTGCTACGGTCGCAGGTTCGAATCCTGCCTCGGGCATGGATGTGTGTGATGTCCTTAGGTTAGTTAGGTTTAAGTAGTTCTAAGTTCTAGGGGACTGATGACCACAGCTGTTAAGTCCCATAGTGCTCAGAGCCATTTGCACCATTTGAACTAAGTTTGAAAACAAGCGGGAAGGATGTATCTACACTCTGTAAAACTTTCACACATGCAGAATGAAAACTGTATTTTTACAAAAATAGTGTGCATTTCTTTTGGAGTGACCCTCGTACTAACTTGTAGGGGTGAGGAAGGTCGAAAGAATAGGGAAACAATGTTGAGTATGATGGAAGACAGAAGGAAATGAAAGACAGCACGAACGGAGGAAGTGAAAAGAATATGTAAAACTGAACAACGAATTAAGGAGAGAAACAGAACAGATATGGACGACATGGATGAAAGAGAGATGTAAAGAAATAGGGAAACTAGAAAAGGAGGGAAAATATACTAAAAAAACCGACGCACCACAAAAGGGCTGTGCAAATTGGTCACAAACTGATATTCACACAGTATCGAGGGAAAATGCAATATCGTAAACTTTGACGGTCGATAGATGAATGTGTGACGCTGCAGCCCTGTATCACCGTGCAGCCGGCGAAGATAATAAACAGGAGACAATCGCTTGAATAGGAGCGATGCCTCTATCCCACGATGTTGGCAGGAACGGTTGAGCCATGGCCGAACACAGCGTCGAGTAGGAAGCGGCCGATATAGAGAGATGTCAGAACGCCAGGACCGAGTGATCATCAGAGAGGCACTTAGAGCCCCGGATTCATCATTATCATCGATCCGTCGTGCAACTGATGCTTTCTTCACCACAAGAACCATTAGGCGAATGTGACTTTGCCGCGAATTCTGCCCTCCGCCACACACTGCTTGGTGGATAGCGGAGTATATATGTAGACGAAGATGTAGATACAAAGTTGAATATCCCTGATGTCGCATATGCAATTATAAATATTGTTGCCGAGCAAGAACAAATATTTACACATGATCAATTCTCCGTTCTACTACTTACCTACTAAATAGGCTGCCAACACTGCGCTTGTCCTGTCCGTTCTCTTCTGGGGAATTGCTGCGCAGTGTGGGATCCCTGCTAAACAGCACTGACGGAGGTCATCATAAAAGTTCAAGGAAGAGCATGTCATTACGTACTCTCGCGAAGTAGGGATGAGGGTGCCACAGATATGATAGCGAATTGGGATGGCAATCGTTGTAGCGAGATCTTTACACGAAATTTCAGTCATCAACTTTCTCCTTCGAATTAGCAAATATTTCGTTGACTCCCACCTGGAAAGGGACAAATGGTTCAAATGGCTCTGAGCACTATGGGACTTAACATCTGAGGTCATCAGTCCCCTAGAACTTAAAACTACTTAAACCTAACTAACCTAAGACACTTAAAGTTGTAAAGGAGTTTTGCTATTTGGGGAGCAAAATAACTGATGATGGTCGAAGTAGAGAGGATATCAAATGTAGACTGGCAATGGCAAGGAAAGCATTTCTGAGGAAGAGAAATTTGTTAACATCGAGTATAGATTTAAGTGTCAGGAAGTCGTTTCTGAAAGTATTTGTATGGAGTGTAGCAATGTATGGAAGTGAAACATGGACGATAAATAATTTGGACAAGAAGAGAATAGAATCTTTCGAACTGTGGTACTACAGAAGAATGCTGAAGATTAGATGGGTAGATCACATAACTAATGAGGAAATATTGAATAGGACTGGGGAGAAGAGAAGTTTGTGGCACAACTTGACTAGAAGAAGGGATCGGTTGGTAGGACATATTCTGAGGCATCAAGGTATCACCAATTTGGTACTGGAGGGCAGCGTGGAGGGTAAAAATCGTAGAGGGAGACCAAGAGATGAATAAACTAAACAGACTCAGAAGGATGTAGGTTGCAGTAGGTACTGGGAGATGAAGGAGCTTGCACAGGATAGAGTAGCATGGAGAGCTGCATCAAACCAGTCTCAGGACTGAAGACCACAACAACAACAACAACAACAACAACCTAAGGACATCACACACATCCATTCCCGAGGCAGGATTCGAACCTGCGACCGTAGCGGTCGCACGGTTCCAGACTGAAGCGCCTAGAACCGATCGGGGGACAAATGACCATCTTAATTAAATAAGATAAAATAGAATTCGAAAAGAAATATTTAGGTGTTCGTCTTTCCCACGTGCTATTCGAGAATGTACCGATCCAAAACGAGTCTGAAAGTGGGACTGTGAATGTTCTGTCAACCGCTTATGTGTGAATTGCAGAGTAGCCACATAAACGTAGACACTCTGACGATCGGTCAGTGGGTATCGACAGTAGATTTTCCGACAAATCATGCATCACTCATACTCAGTCAAGCTGATCACCACATTCCTTCTCTGACCCGAACATTTGCATCTCTCCTCAATCATGCTCTTGTCTGTCACGTATGGATGATGCTAACACCTTGGTTGACGGAAGCAGTAGCGCCGCTGCTGACCTGAATGCCGTAGTTTTGTGCAGCACTTACTGTGGTAGGGATAAGCTATACATTCGTGCTGACTGCTTTTTTTATTATTGTCGTTTGTGTAACTTTATAGAAATCAATTCTCTTAAATATAATATGTCAATATATTTTAAGACTGAATAAGTGTAGAAGTTCAAAATAAAAAATTGCAAGAAAGGGCGTTATGTATCGACGGACGTCTTTTGCTCACTTGCAAATTACGGTGACCGGTTTCGACCACTACTGTGGTCATCTTCAGGCTGGAGAATCAATACAGTAGTGAGTAAGGGCCTCCTTCTGCTAGAGAATCAGTACAGTAGTGATTCTCCAGCAGGAGGTTCTTACTCATTGGTCTGAAGATGACCACAGTAGTGGTCGAAACCGGTCGCCGTAATAAATAAATTGTGATCAAGACTGTTTTTGACAGTAACACTTTGATCACTGTTCACTCCCACAATTTATCCAAAAGTAACAAGCATGTACGATTAGCCCAGGCGAACGTATTTATCTGACATAAGATACACGTTGAATAATTGTAACGTAAACACCACCCACGTATTTGGCCTTAGGCCTATTCTGACAGGCCAAACTGCTGTCTACATGACAGCAGAAGTAGCGATCTATGTTTGTGGGACATGTGAGCAGCATGTTATTGCCAGTGGGTGAATCTTGACGAGATCGCTGCTTTTTTTTATTCGAGAAGGTCCTTATTTGGTCTTACGAAGCTGAGTTGATCCCGTTCCAGACCTGCCTACCTCATTAAACTCCGAGGGGGTACCGGGGATCGAACCTGGCTCCTTCCACACGGAAGTCAGCGACGCTAAACATCCAGCTGCGGGGCAGGTCACTGAATGATCGAGAAATTCCGTTTACCTCACCGACGTATACGTAGAGCAGCGTGAGATGCAACGTTCGTGAAGAATGATCACACGAATGCTTAGTGCGTAGCGACAGGATTAGTCGGACCAAATGGTGATTCGTAGGGTAAAGTTTTGTAGAAGTTTTTTTGACTAGCTTTCTATACGTTTCCGAGGGCGCTGAATCTGAATTTTCTAAGTCCGACCAAAATTTCAGCATTAAAACTGTTCGAAATGGGAAAAACTACGAAAAATAGAGACTTGTTTAGGATTTTCGCTTACAACTCGGAAACAATGCAGTTTTCGGCAAAGTCGACTATGAAAATAAATGATATAAAATTTCCCACAAAACAGGTCTGAGTGACTTTTTTTAACTGGCCAACCTTACGGCTTGTAGTGCGTGTTGAACTTAGCGTAAATTCGGGCTCCACCGCCAAACACCCAACTACTCATCCCTCAGTATGCTAGGAAGTTCATTAAAATAGTAAAATGCAAGGTTTCATCACTCCTACAATTAAGAGATGTTCAAATAACTTATGTAAATGACATAATAATTATGCTTTGCATAACACTTGGTAACAATTATAATAATAATTATTAACGTATGATATTAGTAATACAATAATTGCAAAGAAATTTCATAGAAGTTTCATCGTCTTCGCACTTCGTGCACCACTACCCTCCTTTTTATTTGATTCATCTGCAAAAGGAGAATATAAATGGGTAAGTTACAGCTAAATAAGATAATAGATATCTTCTTCGTTTGATAAAGGTCCGTTTCGATCACAAAAAGTGTACATTTGACAATTAACGCTTTCGGCCATTGCCATCTTCACATCTGTTAGAAATAGAAAAAACAGTGCTGTAACCAGCTAAGTTCAATTAGCTAATGTAAAATCTACACAGGCCTAGTGATACGTAAGAACCGTAAAAATATTAATACGATTAACAGCCGTGCCTATCAGCCATACATGCCATAAGAATATTCTGATGTATGTATCTTTAGAATTTTGAGGGATATTTTGAGCTCTTTATTTTCGTAAATAGTCAACTTTGAAGAAAACTGTGTTGGTTTTCGAGATAAAAAAGTAAAACAAAAAAAAAAATTATCGTGTCTTTTTCCATTTTTAACGTATTTCCGGGCCGAAATTTTTGGTGGTACTTTGAAAGTTCGTATTTAACACCCTCGAAAACATATAGAAAGCTTGTCAAAAAAGCTTGGCCGGCCGGAGTGGCCGTGCGGTTCTAGGCGCTACAGTCTGGAGCCGAGCGACCGCTACGGTCGCAGGTTCGAATCCTGCCTCGGGCATGGATGTGTGTGATGTCCTTAGGTTAGTTAGGTTTAAGTAGTTCTAAGTTCTAGGCGACTGATGACCTCAGAAGTTAAGTCGCATAGTGCTCAGAGCCATTTGAACCATTTTTGAAAAAAGCTTCTACAAAAAATTTCCGCTATTTGGCCTTTCTGAGCACCGTTTAACTGGGCTATTGAGAATCTTCTAAACTGAAGGGAGAACGAAAAGTAAGCTGATGATCAATCATTGATAAAGAGCAGAGTGTTTAGGCGCTAGGTTCTGTCATATTATCCCGTAGAAGATTCTGTTTACGGTGTTCGATCACTAACTTGTGCACAGAGTATCGGAACAGCTGCAAATACCGCGAACGGCCATCTGGTGCCGTATCAGCGGGGAAGAGCGGAATGTTGATAGTTGAGGCGAGCACCGAATTCGGCGAATGGTACGTGCCAGTCAGTACAGCGCTGTGGAGTGCCTGACAAACCGACACAACAGAGGTGTATGCGACCACGTGTCTGAACACCGTACGTCACATACTCGTGCATATTGTCCGTTCAGCAGAACGCAGCGTGTTAAACCTTGCTTCGCGAGTTTGCAAACTCGAATACGGTTGTTAGAATTTTATTCAAGATGGGAATAGGTGGTCTTTGTTTATGGACAATAACTCTAGGTTCGGTGTGGGCCGGCGGTGGGGTGAGTGGACTGCTGTAGCCTGTTGTGGGGTTGTGAACCACTGAGGGCTACGGCGGGGACGAAGCCTCTCCGTTGTTTCTAGGTCCCCAGTTCAATACAATACAATACAAATTCTTATTCAAAAACGCAGTCAGATAGCTTAGGTATTAGTTGTTATAGCTTCATTTGTTCCTGTAGTTTTTCATATTCAAATACGCAGTCAGATAGCTTATCCAAATGTTAGTTTTAAGTTTTTCGTGTAACGATCAGCTGACGGCTGAAATGAGACTGAAGATGATTCTCATACAACAAGTACCCAGTGTTGTGTAGGTTAAATTCCGATTATTGATAGATCAGGTTGCTTATCGAATCCATTTCCACAGACGAACATAAGCTTTATTTGTTGTAGGTAGGTCACATATTTGCTGTAGCTACGTTATATATTGGTTGTTACACAGTTTATGACAAATCTAAAACCTAATGATTTTTACCCTTTGCATAATTATATCATCGGCTTGATGCCTGTGTCCAGACCGGTCGATCTCTGCGGCCCGGTTCGAAAGGTCTTCCGACAATATTTTTTACTCTTTAGCCAGAGAATGACAGCTGCTCACAATTTGTACATGGTGAACCTGGACTCCGCTGACAAGATTTCGGAGACTGTTCAGGGATATTTTCTGCGTACTGCATGGGGGCTTAATTAAATATTATGCAAATAATTTTTAGTTTTTGGTAGCTGTATGTCCGATTACGCTGTGTCTCGTAATCGGTTGGCCCTGACTAGTTTTTGTACGCAATCTGACTGCATATAATAACAACAAACAATGAAAGAAAATTTTCGTAAACACAGTTAATTAATTAAGTCCCCAGCAACTATAAAACCTGCTAAACCAAAGCACAAGTATAACTGTTCTGTATGTGGGAGTGTGACTCAACGCACATCTGGCACGGTTCTTCTTCAACAAGACAAGAATTTTTAAATACCAATTTTACTGACGTGATAAAAGAAAATTACAAATACTACAATTGCGTAAGGAAAGCAGAATTAAACTCTAGTACAAGAACACACGCCATATGCTTTGTTGACTGAACCTGTAATGACGCATACTGAAATAAAAAGAAACGGAGTTTATTACCTCATTTATATTGATGAAAATCACTCTAATCCTTACATTATATCTCACACTGACTCTCTACTATCACATCTCAACCAGAACTCTCCAATATCACATCTCAACAAGCACTGCCTAATAGCACATCTCAACAAACACTCTCTGCTACAACATCTCAGCACAGACTACCCCGAGTCCTCGACAGGCACTGACTGCCACGAGTTCTTAACAGGCACTGTGGAGGCGGCAGAATAATACTCTTTGGCGCAATCTCTGGCGCAGTGGCTCAGTGTAGCCACCTTTCATATGCCCTTCCTCCACAGGCCAGAATTTGATGGTATTTTTGCCAGCATTGGTGGTGAAAATACCACCAAATTGGTCCACAAAAATACAGACAAAAAAAGATAATATTAATACCTAAATATCACATAATTAGTTAAAATTTTGGCTTTGCACTGACCTTTCAATAACCTAATATATAAAATACAGTAGGCAATACAAATTCTTTTCATACATGTGGCTTTACATAATAGTTTGCACAATACACAAAAAATCAGTTTATACAAATGTTCACATAAAATACTTTTAATTGTTCAAAAAAAACAAATAGTTGATAATTCCAGCCCAGCAATGGTCAACAGGTGCAAACACCAACAAGTGACATCATTTCAGCAGAAGCAGTCCATCAGTTGCACCCAGCAATGTTGAGCAGGTGCAGACACCAACTAGTGACATCATTTCAGTAGAAGCAGTTCCATCTGTGGCACCCAGTAAAGTTGAGCAGGTGCAGACACCAACAAGTGACATCATTTCAGTAGAAGCAGTCCATCAGTTGCACCCAGCAATGTTGAGCAGGTGCAGACACCAACAAGTGACTTCATTTCAGTAGAAGCAGTTCCGTTAGTGGCACCCAGCAATGCTGAGTAGGTGCAGACAGCAACAAGTAACATCATTTCAGTAGAAACAGTTCTAACAGTGGCACCCAGCAATGTTGAGTAGGTGCAGACAGCGGCAAGTGACATCATTTCCATAGAAGTAGCTTCATCTGTGCACCCAGTAATGTTGAGTAGGTGCAGACAGCAAGAAGTGACTTCATTTCCATACAAGTAGTCCATCAGTTGCACCTAGCAATGATGAGCAGGTCCAGAGAGCAGTCCATGATATTCACTATCACTGATCACACTGTTCACCAGAGTATATAAGCACAAATTAAACATGTCCTAGTGGCACCAATCATGTAGAAAAAGTACAAGTAACAGTCCATAATATTCACTATCACTGATCACACAGTTCATCAGCAGAAATTAAACATGTCCTAGTGGCACCAATCATGTAGAAAAAGTACAAGTAACAGTCCATAATATTCACTATCACTGATCACACAGTTCAGGCATGAACAATAGTTTGAATGCACATACAAATGCTTTTACAATGCTCTTACACTAAACATACAAATCATAACAAACACACAAATGATGTCAGATAATTTTCATATTAACTATTACAAATACTCAAATATCAGTAAACCTATAATATTTATGGGTGTCAGTGCAAGCCACTACAAACAAATAAAATAATATTTACGAGATAGGTGGGTAGGATTAGGAAAGGAAAACACACAAAACACACTCATTCATCTTTCGTCCACATTAAGTACTACTGTGTAATTGAATAGTGTTCACTGTGTAAATGCAATTCTGTCAAAACCTGATGTTCATCATGTGTATCAAGTAGTAGTGGCAGCAATGTATAACAGTCAATAATAGTTAAGTCAACGTCATAGTCGTCATGTCAAGACCAATGTTTGCCAAGCCAGATCAAATGTACTGTTGCTGAACAACTGTCAGTGAGCCAAGATATGCAAATACTTCCTCTCTTAAAAAAAAGTATATACTGCTTAGTGATTTAACAAAGTGTGTGTATAGACTATCTTCCCTCTACTTGAGTGTTCTAGTCTGCTATCTTCATCCTCCTTGTTCCATAAGACCAACAAAAAAAAAAAAAAAAAAAAAAAAAAAAAAAAAAAAAAAAAAAAAATATGCTCCTCACTTACTTTACCTCTTATCCACCAAAACTCCAATAATCATTAACTTCACACAATCTCAATAATACCTCAATAATACCTCTTCAATGCGTCGATACATATAAACCTTATTGCCAATATGTGCTCCTCCCTTACTTTACCTCTTATCCACCAAAACTCCAATAATCATCAACTTCACACAATCTCAATAATACCTCTTCAATGCGTCGATACATATAAACCTTATTACCAATCTCATTTCACTTCCATAACAACTCTTTCCTCTAGTCAGTCTCCTCGAACAAGTACAGATAAAATCCTAATGCAAACTTCAGTTCATCATCCCATACAATCTGAAGACACATTGCCAACACACAACCTCTGTGTAATCCGTCTGACCCAAATCTTCTACTCATTATGAATTATAAACAAAAGAAATGCATACATGACCTCTAACAGACTTAGTTCGAATAACCCTCAGTAATTAAGTACGATTACGGAGTGTGAATGATCATAATATTTCACAGTGTGCACATCACTTCAAGAATTATGGCAGAAGCAAACATGTGGAGTATTTCTTGTGTCAAGTGTTACTTCCTATTTCAATTGCTCACGAAGAATGCAGTGTAATAATTGTTAATGGTCTAAACCTAGTAATGGTATGTCATGTCGTTAGCTTCCTTCCTATTAGCATAAAGTTATACAGCTTCCATAAAACCTCAGCTCATGTGACTTCTATGAAGTTCTTTGTACCAATGTCGTTCGTCGAATTATAGCAGTTCATTTTCTTATCTTAAAAATATAAGGCACTGAGCGTAAGCAAAACAAGCAATAGCGAGTAAATATACCAGTAGAGAACAGAATGTCAACAAGTGGATGCAGCACAATCCTTACAACGAGGCTCTGCCAAGCGAACAACCTGTAACCTATACCATAGTGTAACCTAAACTCTATGTTCGTACACTGTACATCAGCATTGCTATATACCAAATCAAAGAGTAGTTGTGACAACAACAAATATGTATAAATATGCAATCCATACGCATAGCAGCAAACGTATGTTATCTAACATAATAAACAGGTCATTAGCATCATATCAGCATAAGCAAATAAATGTTCATATGTCATCCTAATAAGTAACATGAAGGCGCAAGCAGATAAATCACAAAGTATAACTTACATACCTAACCACATCAGCACAATAAATCAGGTGACAATTATAATTTAAATAAATAAGCACAGCAGGCACATAATTTAAAAAAAATATGACATCAGTGAAAAAGCAGTGTAGCCAAGCGATGCATAATATACACAAGTTACAACCCAGTTCATTAATAATCATTGTCAAAATCAGTTAACGTACGCAAGCACGTCGCTTCACAAGTAATTTCATAGAACATGAAATTTAGCACAAAGTATGAATCGCGTAATTGCGAGCAGCAAATTACGTCTAAAGTACGTACCTAAGTGAAAATATGTTACCTGAAAAATGAACTCAATTAATAGTTACCTTTTTAGTTTATTAGTTTCTTCTTGGAAATTACATTCTTTCTGAAAATTTCTCGATAGCAAGTCCTCTTAACGTCGGAGACACACAGAATTTACCTGAAGTTCTTAAATATTTTATACAACCGTATCCTGAAAAATACTGAATGTTAATAACATAATTCATCAAGTCACTATAGCTTTATACTGAATTTAATCGGGGAAATTAAACTGTGTATTTGTTTACGGCTGTCAGTGCATTCGCACTGAGCGCTCGATCAGCTGTAGGCGCGTGACGTAGGAAGCAATTGTTCGCGGTCAACGACTGCCTTGTGCGGCGCGCAGACTTGACTGTTGCTTTGAGTATATGCCGCCGCCAAAACACAGCGCGGTATCCTTGTATTCTCTGCATGTTTACATGTAGCTGTTGGTTTCTCTAAAGTATGTCATTCCACAAAAATTTTTGCGTTAGATATATGATGTATTCCTTTAGAGCGTCGAGATTTTAGAGTTTCTACTTCGACAGTGTTATCATGAATAATTTTACGAATTCTATATGGACCGTTATAAAGCAGAAAAAATTTGCGACACAAGCCTTTTCCTTTGTGCGACAAACGATGAGACTTAATTAACACTTTTTGACCAACTGACAAGATTTTTGAACGACCAGGACGCTTAGCTGATTTCTCTCTTCTAGCAGCCGCAGATGCAATATTTTGCAGAGCCAGGTTGACAACTTCAGAATGCCGCAGTTTCCGTGAAGGCGGAAAAGGAACGATTTCAGATATGCGATTTGTCGGTGCTTTATTTTTTAATACCAGTAAAGGCGGTAAAGAAGTTGAATCATTAGGGAGTTCATTCAGAATGTTTTGAAAAATATGAAGATACTGATCCCACGTTCTGTGATTCTGATGACAATAAAGACGACATAATTTATTGATTTCCTTCATCCATCTCTCTGAAGCGTTAGATTGAGGGTGAAAAAGTGAAATGAAAATTGGTTTAATTTTACGACGCTGTAGAGTACGAAGCCAAATTTTAGAACGAAACTGTGATCCATTATCTGATATAACCTTATCAACATGACCAACTTCTTTAAGAAAATGTTTGATAAAAGCGTTAGATACTGAACGAGCTGTTGCTTTGCGTAAAGGTGTAAAACACATATTTTGACGTCAACTCCACTGCTACGAAAATGTACGCAAAACCATTAGTAGAACGAACCACTGGACCGAACAAATCGACTGCAGCCATCTCCTTTAATTTCGCTGGAATGATAGGAAACAACGGTGCTCTGTGAGAAACTGTTGGCGGCTTAGCCTTTTGACATAATTTGCATTTGGCAAGAACAGATCTAATACGTTTTTCCATATTACTGAAGTAGCAATTTTCTCGTAATTTATGAAAGCATTTTCTGGGACCAAAGTGTGCATACCTGAAATGCGTATACCAAATCAGCTTATTAACCCACTCATCAGGAATACAAACTAACCAAACAGAGTTGTCGACCGATTTTCGTTTAAAAAGAATGTCATTGCGGACTAAATAATGCTGTCTAATCGCTACGCTTTCCTTTCTCCTCCACTTCTCCTTAATGTCCTTCCAGATTGGATCCTTATTTTACTCCTTAGCGATGTCCTGGAGCGAAGACGAAATAAAGTTCTCAAACGCAACACCTTGAATATACATCAAACAATAATTGTTTTCTTTGCAGTCCTCTTCAGCACTTTGTTTCAAACCCATAGGTGCACGTGATAAAGCATCAGCAACAATATTTGAAGAACCCTGTATGTAGACAATACTAAAGTCAAATTCCTGTAGGTACAACGCCCATCGTGACAATCTGCCATGAGTTAATTTTGTCGACATAAGAAATTCCAGAGCTCGATGATCGGTATAAACCTTAGTATGTCTGCCAAACAAAAATGTCCGAAATTTTGTAAAAGCCCATACAACAGCCAAAGCTTCAAGTTCCGTAATCGAATAATTCTTTTCTGATTTAGGGAGAACACGACTTCCAAATGCAATAGTTTTCTGGACTACAACGCCGTCTTCTTCTATCTCTTGAAATAAATGTGCACCTAGGCCTTTGTATGATGAGTCCGTCGCCAAACAAAATTCTTTAGATAAATCCGGATGTGAAAGAAGTGGAGCAGCAACTAAAGCATCACGAAGCTGTTCAAATTCTGACTGAGCTTCCTCATCCCAACACCAATTAGATTTCTTTCCAGATAGTTCACATAAACGAGGTGTGGCCAAATCGTCCAATTTAACAAAGCGTCTAAGAAAATTACCGACACCAAGGAAACTACGAACATCACGTTTTGTGGTAGGAACAGCATAATTACGAATAGCGTCTAGTTTCTCTGGATCAGGAAGAATACCTTCTGTAGAAATAATGTGACCGAGAAATTTCACCTGAGAACGACCAAATTCAGATTTTTCCAAGTTTACTGTAATGCCAACTCTTGCAAAGATACGTAACAATGAATCCAAAATTTTGTTGTGCTCACTCCAGGAATGTTTAGCAATAAGAATATCGTCAACATATGAAGTAATGTTGTCACGAAGATAAACAGGTAAAATTTCATTTAAGCTACGAATGAATGCTGCTGAAGATACAGTAAGTCCAAACGGTAATTTCCGAAATTGGTAACAGTTACCAAAGGCTAAAAAGGCAGTATATTTTCTACAGTCAGGGTGGAGTTCTATTTGCCAAAAACTTGCACGCATATCAATCGTGGATAAAACTTTAATTCCATGAAAATGTTGAAGAAGTTCATCTAAATTTTGTGGACGGTCAGTTTCAGGAATGATGATATTATTTATCTGTCTGGAATCCAGAACCAAACGAATTGACCCATCCTTTTTAAGAACAACGTGTAATGTGCTAGTATAAGGACTGACTGCAGGCTCAATAATGCCCTGATCTAACATGTACTGAAGTTCATTCTTAACCTTGTCTCTGTAAACCAAAGGAATAGCGTACGTTTTCCCGCGAAATGGTGTGTGTTCTTTTACTTTAAATAAATATTGTAAGCCTTGTATAGTTCCTGTGTGATGACTAAACACTGTAGCATGTGAAGTCAAAATGTGGTGCAGCTCTTCTCTTGCAACGTCATCTGGCACTTCAGCTTTCTTAACCTTTTCATTAATTAATTCTTCGCTATTAATTATATCATCCATCGCGTCTCTGTATCTATTGTCATTGTCATGAATAAACACACTGTCGTCATAATGCTCAACGAAAACATCAGAAGTAAGAAACCTTAAACATTTTGTATCTGACTCAGATCTTGTTAAACACTCGAAAAATTTCAAACATTTCGGCATTCCGGCAACAGTCAAATTCACACTTCCTTCTTTAAAGTTCAAAATTGCCTTATGTGCGTTAAGAAACTCCATACCTAATATAATTTGGGTACTGAGTAATGGAACAATAATAAAATTAGCAGAAAATTCGTATCCTTGACAAATAAAATTTAAGTTGGTCTGTTGTTTGACTTCCACACTTTTTCCAGAAATAGCACCTCGAATTGTAGTTTTAGAAATAGGTAACACAGGACAGGCAATAGTTCTTTCACATATACGAAAAACTGATTCACTAATGACATTCAATGGACTCCCAGAATCTAAAACTGCTGTGAACTTATTCTTACCCACACCTACTTCAATAACAGGGTGTAAAAATGCGTCTACATTATTTTCCTTTTCGTCTAGCAAAATGTCTCTCATGTCTTCCAGGCGTACGTAGTGTAAAGTCGTAGTGTCATTACTTTCTGAACCGTCTGTATTGCTACCAGAAGCCGAAGCTGCAAGTCATTGTCGATTGTTTGCGTCATGTCTTTGATTATTCCCGTCATTTCGCGGATCAATTTCTACTATTTGCACTTGTCTCTCTGAAGTTCTGTCACGTGGAGGATGCCAATTAGGTCCTTCCTGTCTGTTAGATGCAAATTCTTGGTTGTGTCTGTTATTAAAATTTCTGTTTTCCTGTCTGTCTGCATAACTACTTCTTGTGTAATTTCGACTGTCACTTTTGAAATTATTGTTGTATCTGCTACCCTGATTATTTCTGTAGTAAGAATTTCTATTACTGTTTGAATAATTTCTGTCTTGATGATACCGATTACTGTTTCCGTATGATTGATCATTCCGGTACGAATTACCGTTATTATAATTGTCTGTGTAATTTCTGTTAGAACGTCTGTTATTGTCATAAGGCTGGTATCTATTGTCCTGTCTGTTACGTCTGTCATTCTCAAAATTACCCATATAACGCCCGTTCCGATCACTATCTCTTTTCTCTGAAAATCTATTGTAATTACTGTTACTGAAAAAGTTACAAGAAGTCCCGTCGTCGTTGTCATACTCAAGTTCTTGCAACAAAGTCTTAAAAGTCTCAATGTCGTCTTTACATCTTCTGGCTAAAGCAATTTGTCTTATGGATTGTGGCAGCTTAGTTAAACAAATGCGAATTACACTTCTGGAAATTGAAATAAGAACACCGTGAATTCATTGTCCCAGGAAGGGGAAACTTTATTGACACATTCCTGGGGTCAGATACATCACATGATCACACTGACAGAACCACAGGCACATAGACACAGGCAACAGAGCATGCACAATGTCGGCACTAGTACAGTGTATATCCACCTTTCGCAGCAATGCAGGCTGCTATTCTCCCATGGAGACGATCGTAGAGATGCTGGATGTAGTCCTGTGGAACGGCTTGCCATGCCATTTCCACCTGGCGCCTCAGTTGGACCAGCGTTCGTGCTGGACGTGCAGACCGCGTGAGACGACGCTTCATCCAGTCCCAAACATGCTCAATGGGGGACAGATCCGGAGATCTTGCTGGCCAGGGTAGTTGACTTACACCTTCTAGAGCACGTTGGGTGGCACGGGATACATGCGGACGTGCATTGTCCTGTTGGAACAGCAAGTTCCCTTGCCGGTCTAGGAATGGTAGAACGATGGGTTCGATGACGGTTTGGATGTACCGTGCACTATTCAGTGTCCCCTCGACGATCACCAGTGGTGTACGGCCAGTGTAGGAGATCGCTCCCCACACCATGATGCCGGGTGTTGGCCCTGTGTGCCTCGGTCGTATGCAGTCCTGATTGTGGCGCTCACCTGCACGGCGCCAAACACGCATACGACCATCATTGGCACCAAGGCAGAAGCGACTCTCATCGCTGAAGACGACACGTCTCCATTCGTCCCTCCATTCACGCCTGTCGCGACACCACTGGAGGCGGGCTGCGCGATGTTGGGGCGTGAGCGGAAGAAGGCCTAACGGTGTGCGGGACCGTAGCCCAGCTTCATGGAGACGGTTGCGAATGGTCCTCGCCGATACCCCAGGAGCAACAGTGTCCCGAATTTGCTGGGAAGTGGCGGTGCGGTCCCCTACGGCACTGCGTAGGATCCTGCGGTCTTGGCGTGCATCCGTGCGTCGCTGCGGTCCGGTCCCAGGTCGACGGGCACGTGCACCTTCCGCCGACCACTGGCGACAACATCGATGTACTGTGGAGACCTCACGCCCCACGTGTTGAGCAATTCGGCGGTACGTCCACCCGGCCTCCCGCATGCCCACTATACGCCCTCGCTCAAAGTCCGTCAACTGCACATACGGTTCACGTCCACGCTGTCGCGGCATGCTACCAGTGTTAAAGACTGCGATGGAGCTCCGTATGCCACGGAAAACTGGCTGACACTGACGGCGGCGGTGCACAAATGCTGCGCAGCTAGCGCCATTCGACGGCCAACACCGCGGTTCCTGGTGTGTCCGCTGTGCCGTGCGTGTGATCATTGCTTGTACAGCCCTCTCGCAGTGTCCTGAGCAAGTATGGTGGGTCTGACACACCGGTGTCAATGTGTTCTTTTTTCCATTTCCAGGAGTGTAATTCAGTCGGGCTGTAAGGGTTGGACAGGAACTGATTCTTTCGAATCATGTCTTCAAAATATTCTGCTGGCGTGCGGAACTCAGACTGTTTGAAATTACGCTGCATAATAAGACTGTGTTTGACTCTGTCTTGCGTGTTTTCGGACCAATATGCCGATAGAAATGCATGATAAAACTCATTTAGATTATTACAATCTCTAATGAGTGCGCGCATCCGCGTCGCCGGTTCGTTTTCTAAATATCCACACATAAATTCCAGTTTGTGACTTAGTGGCCAATTTGGTGGGAGTGCGTACATAAATTGATCTAACCATGAACATGGATGTATGTCATTCTCAGAATTGCGGAAGACCTTAAATTTCCGAACAGTGAAAAAGTGTTTAAGGTCAAGTTTTCGCCTCGTGGCGACAAAGACCTGCCGCGTCTGTCCCAGTCCGAATGTCGATTATTGTAAAGTTCGCGCGCCTGGCGCTCTCTTGTTGCATCCCGTAAATGAAACAAATTATTTTCTTCAAAGCCCTCTGCTATCTGTGATTCTAGATTTCTTCAGCTGTCTTTTCCTACGATTTCGCCTTCAATTTGTTTGACTTGCTTTTTTAATGCCCCAAATTCCCTTTTCACGCGTTCATTAAATTTTCCGTGATTTTCAACATGCTTATTTATGTTCTGATACTCTTCGGTTTCTGCAAATGGTAATGGAGCTGTATCATCCGAATCTTGTCCCCATGTAAACTAAGATTTGTCAATTTATCTGAAATCTCCTCAACTCTTTCCGATAAGTCACCTATTTGTTCTTTCTGTTTATTTACGTCTTCCGTAAGTGTCGCGACTCGGGTTTCAGTATTAACACATTTAGTAGTTAATTGTTCATACTGTTGTGTTAGGTTATTTAATCTGTCATTCGGTACGGATTCCTCGATTCTCTCAAATATTTCTTCCTTATCTTTTGCATGTTGTAAATTTAACTCTGAAAATTTCTGTACTATCACGCGATCTCTTTCTTCCTGTTCTCTATCCTGTTCCCTTTGTCTAATCTCTACTGCAATTAATCTATTATTGTGAGAATTCAGAATCGGTTGTACTTCTTCTCTGATTTCTTTCTTTAATTCATCTTTCATATTTTTGAAACATGTCCCCATTCGTGAATCTAACCGTGTTCCAAAGTTCCCATCTCTGTTTTAATTGTTCCTATCTCTGTTTTTAATTCAGATCCTAACCGTGTTTCCATTGTTCCCATATCAGTTTTAATTGTTCCCATCTCAGTTTTAATTGTTCCCATCTCAGTTTTAATTGTTCCCATCTCAGTTTTAATTGTTCCCATCTCTGTTTCTAAACGTGTTGCCACTGTTTTTAATTCAGATCCCAAATTTAATATTGCACCCATCAACTGCTCCATATTTAATGGTTCAAAATTCTTTTCGCCCCAAACATTTCCCGCAAAACTAACTTCCTTCTGCATAGCCATAAAGCTATCTGTGTTCGATACTATTTCAGAATCTTCTATCGTTAATCTCGTATTCTGTGAATTTTCTGATCGAGAAAAATTTTGAAATGGTTCCGGACTATTTTCCCAACTTATTACATTGTTTTCCACTTCATTATTCATCACACTGTTCTCCTGTGTTGGCGAGTTCGCCATGTTAACAATTTCGTCATTCTCACTATCCATCATTTTTGCCTTTTTCATTGATCGCGTAATCATTTACAAAACATAAAAAATTCGTCACTGTACGAAAATTACACACAATGACACTTTATCATCAACAATATCATTCACATGAAATGTTTCCCTCAAACACGATTAATCGAACAATTGAAATATTTGCACTAAATTGTCAAACGCGTATACAAGACAACAAATCAAATTCTGAGAAAAAAATACCATTAAAAGAATGCCAATTGCCAATTCTACACATGCAAAATAGGCTACAATTACTAAACTAGAAATTACTACAACAATACTACTGTCTACTATTTTTACAATCAGAAGAATTCCAAGGGACGATCCGAAGCAGCGGTCGCCACGTGCATGGGGGCTTAATTAAATATGATGCAAATAATTTTTAGTTTTTGGTAGCTGTATGTCCGATTACGCTGTGTCTCGTAATCGGTTGGCCCTGACTAGTTTTTGTACGCAATCTGACTGCATATAATAACAACAAACAATGAAAGAAAATTTTCGTAAACACAGTTAATTAATTAAGTCCCCAGCAACTATAAAACCTGCTAAACCAAAGCACAAGTATAACTGTTCTGTATGTGGGAGTGTGACTCAACGCACATCTGGCACGGTTCTTCTTCAACAAGACAAGAATTTTTAAATACCAATTTTACTGACGTGATAAAAGAAAATTACAAATACTACAATTGCGTAAGGAAAGCAGAATTAAACTCTAGTACAAGAACACACGCCATATGCTTTGTTGACTGAACCTGTAATGACGCATACTGAAATAAAAAGAAACGGAGTTTATTACCTCATTTATATTGATGAAAATCACTCTAATCCTTACATTATATCTCACACTGACTCTCTACTATCACATCTCAACCAGAACTCTCCAATATCACATCTCAACAAGCACTGCCTAATAGCACATCTCAACAAACACTCTCTGCTACAACATCTCAGCACAGACTACCCCGAGTCCTCGACAGGCACTGACTGCCACGAGTTCTTAACAGGCACTGTGGAGGCGGCAGAATAATACTCTTTGGCGCAATCTCTGGCGCAGTGGCTCAGTGTAGCCACCTTTCAGTACTTTAATACAAGGGACCCGTGGTCTCCGGTGCCTCGTTATAGAATAATTGCATTTCGTTTGATTTTATACTCCGATTTATCTTTGTATCTGTATTGTACTGAAAAAAACCTGCACAATAGGGCCAATGTGGGCGATATGCGCGGTGCGTCCTGTATGAAAACAGTCTTGTACCATTCACTTACGGAGCTTGGTGTTGACAACAGTAACCTCCATTTTACTCTTCGCCATCGGTCCACTTTAAAAACACCATCAAGAAAACTGTAGAGGAGGTAATTGCTTTTGATGCAAAGAAGAAAAATGACTGGTTTGATGATAACAGTGAAGTGCCTAAGAACTCAATAAGTGTCAAGAGATTTGCTTACCTATCATTTGCTCAAGAACCATACTCCGTGGAAAAGAAAACACACTTTCAAGAGCTCAAGCAGAAGTGTCAAACTGAAATACGAACAGTCAAGGACAATCGGAAGCCCATAAGCTACTAGTTGAAATGAAGAACTCCACAGTTGTCACAATCTTTAGAAAAAGGTGACCGAAGCATATGTGGTAACTACCGAGGCATATCTTTGCTCCCCACGCCAGGTAAAATTTTTGCTATAATTCTTACAAATCGCCTCGAGACTCTTACTTAGACTGTACTTAATCTCAGTGCGTATTTCGCCACTCCAGCTGTGCACAGCCTTTAATACAGTACCAAGAGAAGCTATGTGGAAAGACTTAAAACGTTTTGGCTGCCCTCAACACTTTGTTCAACTGGTTCAAGCTTTCCGTGGTGACATGTCCGCGCATGTGCTGTGTAAAAAAGAAACATCTGATGAATTCCCTGTTACTAACGAGTTCAAACAAGGACCTGTTCTCGTGCTAACGTTGTTTACTCTGTGCCCAGCATCCATGCTTTATGAGACAATGCATGTGTAGAACTTAAATACAGATTCAACGGAGAGCTATTTAATCAGTCCACACTGCACTATAAAAGGTTCCCAAGTCTCATTCAGGTAAATGAACTGCAATATCATGTAAATGAACTGCAGTACGCTGACGTCAATGATTCTCCAGCTCGCACATGCACAGAGCTGTAAATTGTTTAGGTACTGCAAAAAATGGTTCAAATGGCTCTGAGCACTATGGGTCTTAACATCTGAGGTCATCAGTTCCCTTGAACTTCCAGAATAAAAAAGATCTGACACTGATGGTGTAACGAGCAGTTGTCGTTTCTGTGCCGCTCTATGGCTGCGAAACCTGGGCACTACATCACCGTGATCTTAAGGGGAGGTTTACTATCTTCTGGTTACAAAAATCGATTTTTAAAAAAAATAGCATTTTTGGATCCATAAAAGTGCTTAGAATCCACCCTTGAAACGGTTTTTCCGAATACGGAACGGAAATGTTTGTTATTCGCGGTTGAACAAAAAATGCACAAATTATTCTATGTGCTTGCCCAAGGATCAAGTGATCAAGTGATCAAGGAGCTTACGATCAACTACAGTCTGACAATCCGATGGCATTCCAATTCGGTGGAACAGATGAAGAAGGCAATTTGGGTAACGTATTTCCACAAGTGTTCGACGGATGACCACCCACAACACCAAAATTGTCCGGCTGAGGAAACTAGTTGGTGCAAGTGACGCATTGCAGAGGCTACCGGACATCTGGACGAATATCAACACGACCAGCCACTCTCCGAAGAAGTTCAAAAAGTGATTCATCCGATCTACGAGGTCCTTTCGGAGGACGAGTTATTGTACCGGTGCTTGGGAGGAAACACACAAAATTCAAATGAAAGTTTGAACACGTGTGTTTGGAAGTTAGTTCCCAAGCATTTCCATTCTGGTGCGAAGACTGTGGAGATTGCGACTTACCTGGCAGTGAGCAGTTTCAACGAAGAGTGTTCAGCAATTCTGAAGACTATGACAACGATGGACGTCACTCTGGGACTCTATTCGACGCAGTTCGCCAAGCATTCGGACGACCACCGGCCGTACGAGAGGCTCTGCAGCAGCGCAGGATGTCCCAAATCGGGCAGAACGCCCTCTATGAGGAAGAGAAAGGATTAATTTATGGACCCGGAATAGCAGATTGGACGTAAGTTGCGTAATGTTGCATTTATATGTAGTTTAAACTTAAACATGTTTTTCTCGAAATGACGTTTTTTTATCACGTGGTATGGTAACTTCAAATCTACTGAACCGATTGGCACGACTCTTTGTTTACGACGAAGCTAACTAAACTGTCTAGGAGTTGTACCACTTTTATTCCGATCCATCAACTATAAATATTTTTACTTGGCCAACGAAGTCGATTAATAGATGAGAAAAACCCTATTTTGTTTCAAATGGCCGCCATTTAGTTTCCTATGGTCCAAATAACTTAAGCGAGATACAACTCCTAAATAATCTTATATACTTCGCTAACGTCAACTCAATTTTGATTTCAGACGAGCCGGCGGACCTGTGAAGGTCTACATCGAAATTTTGTTTCGTTCCGACTGCACTTCCGCTTTTGCTCTTCGACATTTCCGGTCGAAAAAATTCCAGTTTGTAGAGGAAATATCAATAAACATTTTGACCAAATCTGACATTGATATCTATAACACACCCCGAGAAAAAAATTCTCAAAGAACATGCTTTTTCGGGCCAAATATAGTAAACCTCCTCTTAAGAAACTAGAACTCTTCAGCCAACAGAAGCTTAAATACATTGTGAAAATCAGTTGGGATTAGTTAGTATCAAACGTTACGGTTCTTAAGAAGGCAAAGATGTATATAATAAAAGCGACCGTTCTTTGTCACCTAATCAAATGTGTAGGGCATGTCGAGCGGATGAGAAACAAGAGACTTCCTGGACAAATTTTATCTAATGAAGTGAGCACAGGTAGAAGGTCCTGTGGCGCTCCTCTGAAACGCTATGAGGACCAATTCCAAAAGAACTTAAATAAACATAGACCCAAGTAATTGGTGCGCCACAGCAGAAGGTCGTAAACATTGGCGCACAACTACTTCAGCTGCGGTCTTACATTTTGAGCTGGGACATCGGGGGCGGGAAAATAAAAAACGTCAGAGACGCAAACTTCGCCAGGCCCAGCCACACACTCCGCCTTCTGTTATGTCTAATGTTAAGTGTCTGCCACATGTTTCATACCAGGATTGGTCCGCAGGCATCTCCATATCCGAACTGCAGTGCAGTAATGGAAATGCAGGAGAAAAGTAATAACTTCGGTATGAGTATGGCCGCCGACGACTCTTCGCCTTCAAGCTTGCATTCAGCACTGCTCGGTTCCGCCTCTGATTTGCTTTTCGGGCAATATTAGTTCTACGTTAACAAAGGCACGCAGCAGTATGAATAGGTTAATTGAAAAAGAGTTGACCAACATGCACCTCGTCCACAAGTTCATTGAATGCCACGGAAGAAAGGCACAACAGATTAAACACATTGAAAACGTGTACGTGCGTTGTCTAGGGGTTGTTACATTCGTCTGTTTTCTGCCGTACGTTTTTTTTCATAACATATTACAGGCTTTTTGCGGCTGTGATGATATTTTCACAGAATCAGATCTAATTGGGATAACAAAGAGAATAAACGGTAATTACATTATTACTATGTTATGAGCAACCGAAGACCATACGTCACTTATACCAAAATACTCAGAAGATATCTCTGAACAACTTCCGAAATTTTGTCGATGGACTTTAGGTTCACCCTTTATAGCGTTATTTATTAGGTTGATGCATAAGTTCGTAGAGTTTTTGTTCTGCAGGTCGGTATTCCGATTTATCGAGTCATTTTTTTATTCGTTGTTCACTGTTGCTATTTAAGTTTACGTATTGTCATTTGGAGATAGTGAGTGGAGCTGTGGACGGTAGAAAATGGAGTGCCAAGTGGAGAAATTTGAACATTTCCGACATATTGTTCTGTTTGAGTTCAATACAAGGGTGACAGCAGCGGTAGTAGCCAGTAACATTTGCGACGTGTATAGGGATAATGCCACTGAACAGAGCACGGCAAGCTCGTTTTAAGGATTGTTCTGATATTAGTGACTCCACATTCAGGAAAAGCTTTCGGGCTTTGATGACGATCGTTTAAACACATTAATCCACAATGGTCCACGTCGCTGTACTCGGTAACTGACAAATGTGATGAACTGTAATCGTTCCACCTTCGTGCGGCATTTGCATGCAATGTAGAACGTTAAAAGATCGGGAGTATGGGTGGTACCGCATGCTCTAAGCCAAAATCACAAAAATGAGCGGGTGCATCTCTGCTTGTTCGTCAACAATAGCCACTTGAACAATGTCGACCATTACTATCCCGTATCGTCACTTGTGACGAGAAATGGTGTCTTGCGATAACATATGGCAAAGAAAAGAAAGGTTGAGCCCAAACAAAGCAGCAACTCCCGTACAAAGACTGACCGCATGTGCAAGGGATAATGTTAAACATCAAGTGGAACAGCAACGGTGTGGTGTACGACGAATTGTTTCCCCGAGATGTAACCATCACTGAAACGTCTTGAAGATGCAATTAAAGAACAACGACCAGGAAGATTTTGTGAAGCGATGCTACTCCACGATAATGCCAGCCCGTATTCCGGTAGTCTGACAATTAACACTATACAGGAGTTGGGAAGCCATTCCACACCCAACTTATTTACCTGATCTTGTGCCATCAGATTCTCAGCTTTTTCGCTGTCTATCGGACAACCTTCAAGGAAATTCCTTTTCGGATGAAAATGCACTCCGGACATGGCTCAACGAGTTCTTCGCCTCAAAATCACGTGATTAGTATAGTTGAAAAGTCACCCCAGCGTTGGCAGACTGTTGTAAATAATGAACTAGGACATACTATTGACGACTAAAGTCTCTGTTATGTGCGTCTGTTGCGTTTATGAAACTTAAGGAAAAATGCTATCAACATTTTCAAATATATGTTTCCTTGCTTTCCACAATACGTTAGAGTTAGTTATTTCTTACGGCGTCCACGATCTGAGCTGCCGATCGACCAGCATTTTCACTTACTGTACTCTGCTACATACTCATATGTAACTTGACCATAAGCTCCATTAACTTCAAAATTAAGTCTCCACACAACGTTTTCCAACAGTGTTCTTATGGCTGGGTGATGTTATGTTCTTTTTTCCGTTAACTTTTGCTGCACACTGGTTTTCACTGCTTTCTTAATTACGCTACCTCAAATGCCCTCATGTGGACAAAGTACTGGCAATTAATGTAAGGCTAAACCACCAGACTGAGTCCCATAGCAGGTCCGCGCAGCATCGTTTTATCTAACATGTAGTTGCGACTAGAATGTTCTTTTGATGAGTTAACTGTGAGTGCTGTGCTTTCTTGGGCGTACGCATTTCTATTATCTTACATCTGTAAGCACTACTAAGCTCCTCTTGTATTTTAAGAGATACAGCAACCAACCAGTTGCTGTATTTCTTAAAATAATATAATCCACTGTCACGGAACCGAAAGACCAGTAAAATGGATAAAATGAAAATAAGCTGTTTTTATGCTGCTTTTCCAAGGGATTTTCTTGGAGATCTAAATACACATAACGGCTCTCTGTATATCCAAATCTCTACCTAGCAGAAAATGTGGAAGGTAAAAATAATATTTAGCTACTGAACGTTGTGTCTCAAGAGACCCAAAATAAACTCTATGGATTAAACTAGACAACGGTTAATAGGATGCAAAAACAAAAAAAGGAAAATAAAGGGGTTAAACATTCCGGCGATATCGAAGTCATTAGAGATGGAGTTCAAACTTATGTGTATAGGGGTGGGGAAGGAAATTGTCCGTGTGGCCTTGTTTGAAGAAGCACCCAAGGCAGCACTCATTCTGAAATTCATAGAACAGAGAACGCAGTACAATAGGCGTTTGAATACAGGAAGACACGGAGGGTGTGTGCAATTATCAGCGAATGTTTTGTCACCACATCTGATATTTATTAATCCCAGTAAACGATCTCTCTCTAACTTCAGTTTCCATTTACATTTAGTCCAGTGATTGCATTAAGGATTATTATGCCCTATTCTTCTTTCCCGTATGGGAAATCATTTGTTGGCCATTGTTTTAGCACAGTATTCTTTCGTACACAACACGAGCGAGTGTGTTTCCATTACTTCGTTCACATGAGTTATTTCGCCCTTCTCCCTCCCTCTCTCTCTCTCTCTCTCTCTCTCTCTCTCTCTCTCTCTCTCCTTCCTAGAAGTCTTAGTGTTACTTTCCTAATCGTTGTAGATTTGGTGATCCTAACTGCTAAAGGTCATTGTATGTGTGTTTATACTAATTAGGGCTGGTACTTCTACTCTTCTTATTCTTCAAGAGTTTGTGAATCTGATGGCTTAGCTTGTTTGGGATCATCTTTCTTTTCTGTCTCATGAGTTGAATTCTTCCCACGCCTACTGATACGGCAATTTTGGGATGACGTATCCCGTCTACCATTTTAGAATTATTTTCGTACACTTTTCCTTTTAAATATTCCCACAGATGAAAATCACGGCAGGTAAGTCCTAAGAACTTGCTTATTTCGCAAGGCAATTATTTTTCGCGTGCTTCTATGACGGCTTCTTGAATACAAGACTTTCTGTAAAAGCTATGCTGCCCTCCATGTTTATTTAATTGAGAACGTTTCGAAAATTTGAAGATAAGCGTCTTTATTGACAGCGACTTGAAAGAACATCTGGCCGATCATTCGACGACCACAAAACTCGCAACGAACCACAATACTTCTATCGTGAAGGGGAATTTGATGCACAATGAGAAGGTTTCTGCGGTTAGTTTTGTTATTCACATGACCAGAAAGGTGAAACCATGCTTCATCACTCACGAAATACACTGTCGATTGAGGATCGGAATCCATAATCTTTTTTAGCAACCACTCGCAATACTTAACCATCTTCTCTATACTTCCTGAAAGTGCTCCCTGAACACAAGAAATGCGGTAATATTTCATGTGTAAGGACTTAAGTAAGGAAAGGCAAGACGTACGTCTGACACTAGGCTGTTGGCAAAGTCGCCTGCCACATTTTTCGGGCCATCACTAATTTTCCGCAAAATGTTTGCAACCGCTTCTGGTTTTCGAATTGAAGGATTACGGTAAAGCTCAAAATTAGTGCCATCGCTGCTGGACCGCCATTTTATTATCAACGTCTTGACCGAATTTTTTGCAGTAGGTTGGTTGGTTGGTTTGTTGGGGGGAGGGGACCAAACAGCAAGGTTATCGGTCCCATCCGAGTTAAGGCTCACCGGCCATTTGACCATATTCTTCTGTGCGGATGCACAAGCAGTGCCCGAACTCTTATGAGGATCGGCAAAAAGCCGCGAGTAATGAGCATAATGGGCAGGGGCATATGACTATAGTGCGGGACACTAAGTTGGGAATGTGGGTATCACTGGAGGCGCGCCAGAGATAAGTCCCTGCAGTCGCACTATCCTCTTTGTCCTGGGTGGCTCAGATGGATAGAGCGTCTGCCATGTAAGCATGAGGTCCCGTTCGGCGCACACATTTTCAACTGTCCCCGTTGACTAGGGGTATTCATTTCATTGTAATGGGGAACGAAGTTGGCCGTGCTCTTTCAAAGGAACCATCCCGGCATTTGCCTGAAGCGATTTAGGGAAATCACGAAAAATCGAAATCAGGATGGACCGACGCGGGTTTGAACTGTCGTCCTGCCGAATGCGAGTCCAGTGTGCTAACCACTGCGTCACCTCGCTCGATATTTTTTTTTCTTTTGCAATAACGCTGGAGTTCGGCACTCTTTCATGAAATAATTCACAAGTCTTCTTGAATGAACCAGTATGGAAGTACAGCAGTGAATTAGTTGTCATGAGAGACGCAGCCTCCCAGTATATAAACAAAGGCGAGGAGGTTGTTTAGTCAGTAAGGAAGCAGTAACAGCAGAAGGGTCGATCAGTAGAGTTCAGTGGTTTCGAATGTGGACTAGTCACTGGATGTCACCTGAATGATGTATCCGTGATATAATGGTGAAGTGGGAATGCGAAGGGACAACTACAGCAAACCGATACCAGGCAGACTTCATGCACTGACAAAAAGCGACCGTCGAGCATTGCTGAAGGTAGTTGTAACAACTCGCATGAAATCTTCGGAAGGAATCATTTGTGAGTCCCAAAGTATTACTATCTGTCCAGCTAGCACAGTGACTGTACGTCGGCAGTTAAAAGTAATGGGGTACAATGGTTGAGCAGCTCCTCGTAAACCATACATTTCTGTAGTCAGTGCTCAGCAAGGCTTGACATGGCGTAACGAGCGCAGCCACTGGACGGTGGATGACTAAAACAAGCCATTTAGTGTGATCAGTCACACTACGCTCTTTTGCAGACCGATGGAAGGGTTTAGATTTGGCGAATCCCGTGAGAAAGTTACCTCCCATCATGTGTAGCGCCTACATCGTAGTGCGGAGTGGGTGTTTTTCGTGGTGAGGGTATGGTTCCCTTAATGTGCTTAAGCAAAAGGCTAAATTCGGAATATTATGAACAAATTTTGCAGTTCTTATAATTAAATGTTTCCCTGAGACATTTACGTCTCTTTTTAATCTACGATAATGACCGAAGCAGACGAAATGAATTAAAATTTGTGTTGCGGCTGGGACTAGAACCGGGGTCTTCTTGCTTCCGAGACAAAAATGCTAACCATTTCACCACCGCAGTACAATTGCCAACAATGCTGAAGATCTATAAGATCACCAGTGGTACAAGGACGTCCCATTACGTCCAATGCTGGGATGCTTGCCAGTATCGGAGAGCCCTGGCAGTAGTGACAATATGTCAGGGAAAAATGGATTGGAGTTTTCGTTGGGGAGGGCACTCAGCTTAGGTAGTTCGTGCAGCAATATTGACCATCGTACTACGGTGGCGTAATGCTTAGCATTTGTCCCTACCAAGCAAGGACACCTGGGTTCGAGTATTGACCGCAGCACAAATTTTAATTCATTTTGACTGCTTCGATTATTATCGTAGATAAATTTTACAGTATTGTATACTGTGTACAGTAGCGGAACAATTTTGATATGATGATCGTTTGTATCAGCATGACAATGCATCCTGTCATAAAACATTATCTGTGGTTTGTGGACGATAACATTCCTTAAATGGACTGGCCTGCCCAGAGGCAGGACGCGAATCCAATGGAATACCTTTGGAATGTGTTATAATGTCGACATGGTTTCAGACTCTAGCGTTCAACATCACTAGCTTGTTTGCTTTCAGCTCTTGAGAGAGAATGGGCCTCCATTCCTCCACAGACATTCAGACAACTCACTGAAAGTATTCTCGGCAGACTTCTTGGCATCATAAAAGCGAAGGGTGGACACATCACATACTGATGTCCACTAAAAGGTGTCCGGTTACTTTTGAACAAATAATCCAAGCAATAAGTATGTATCTCCTTTCATTCACTGAACATGCCGTGCTTTGCCTCTGAGGACGACGAAAAGACATTCAGAGCAATTTCAAGCAACATTGATACTGTGACCTTTAACGGCGCCCGTCACGTGGTCGGAAGACCAGACAAATGGGAAACAGTGACATCACGTGTTGCTTACAGAGCGGAGACGCTTTTATGTTTGATGTGCTGTATTAACCAATAGATCGTATCTACCGTCCTGCTTGTTGCAAAACAGTATTTTGAAGAATGGCTGTTTAGTGGGAAGAAGGGGCTTATGGCCGTAATCTAGTCAGACAAAATAAGTAAAGGAACTATCGCGCTTCGCTCCTTTCACAGTAACATTGACAAAGTGTGCAGTATTGGGCTGTGAGTTGAGTTCAGACGGGTGGTTGGTATCCCCGTCAGAAAGCGATATGGTGCAGTTCGTAGCTATTTCTCACACCAGTCGAAGTGCTACCCGTGCGAAATTTCAAGTGCCGCCGTGCATCTACAAATACATCATACTCCGTAAGCCACCTAATAGTGCGTGGCCGACGGTACTTCTGACACCATTGATTCCTCCTACCCTGTTCCTCTAGCGAATGGTGTACGGGAACGATGATTGTCGGTAAGCCTCTGTATTGTCTGTAATGTTTCCAATTTTCTCGTCGTGGTCATTAAGCGAGATGTATGTGGGAGGAAGTAATATGTTTCCCGACTCTTCCTGGAAAGCGTTCTCTCGAAATTTCACTCGTAAATCTCTTCGTGATGCACAACGCCTCTCACGTAACGATTGCCAACGGAGTTTGTTGAGCATCTCGGTAACGCTATCGCGCCGGCTAAAAGATCCCGTGACGAAATGCGCGGCTCTTCGTTGGATCTTCTCAATCTCTTCTACCAGTCCTACCCGGTAAGGATCCCATATTGATAACAATACTCAAGAACCGATCGAACAAGCGACTTATAAGCCACCTCCTTCGTGGATGAATTACATTTCCTTAAGATTTTTTCTATGAATTACAGTATGGCACTTGCTCTTCCAACTATTTGTTGTATGTGGTCATTGTGCTCAAGGTCTCTCTGGATAGGTACTCCTATATATTTTGCGGTCGGTACTGTTTTCAGTAATTTGTCATCAATAATGTAGTTGTACAGTAGTGGCTTTCTTTTCCTTTGTATGCACACTGTGCTGTATTTATTTACATTCAGGGTCAAGTGCCAGAGCCTGCACCGCTCAGCAATCCTCTGCAGGTAACTCTGCAAGTAAATACTGCCTTTTATCGTTCTTATTTTGTTATAGACAAGCGCATCATCTGCGAACAGTCTTAAAGAGCTTCCGACGCTTTCTGCTAAATCATTTATATACACTGTAAACAATAACAATCCTATCACACTTCTTGGGGTACTCTGCAAACTACCTTTATATCTTTCGGCTTTGTTCCGTTAAGAGTGACATGTTGAAACCTATCTGCAAGGAAATTTTCAGTCCAGTCGCAGATCTGGTCACATACTCGATAAGCTCGTATTTTTTTTTTTTTCACTAAACGGCAGTGCAGGACGATGTCAAAAGTGTTCCTGAAATAAAGGAACATGCCGTTGTCTACAGTGTTATGGAGCTACTGGAGGAACAGAACGAGCACAGTTTCGCAAAATCTCAGTTTGTGGAATCCGTGCTGAGTTTTATAGAGGAGATTTTTGTTCTCCAAAAATGTCATAATTCTTGAGCATAAAACGCGTGGCATAATTCTACAACAGATTGACATCAACAATATAGGTCTACAATAGTGAACATATGTCCTCGGCCATCCTTGAAAACAGGAATGATCTACGCTTTTTTCCAGTCGCTAGGTGCCCTTCGTTGCTCTAGCGATCTACGATAAACTGCTTGTAGAAGAGCACCGTGTTCTGTTTTCGGACTGTTTTCAGTTCTGGTCTTTTGAAAGAACGATGTTCAACTCAACAGCGAAAATTTCATTCATTTTGGCTTGGGTTGTTTGGGGGAAGAGACGAAATAGAGAGGTCATCGGTCGCATCGGATTAGGGAAGGACGGGGAAGGAAGTCGGCCGTGCCCTTTCAAAGGTGCGCCGGCCATTGTGGCCGAGCGGTTCTAGGTACTTCAGTCCGGAACCACGCTGCTGCTACGGTCGCAGGTTCGAATCCTGCCTCGGGCATGGATGTGTGTGATGTCCTTAGTCTGGAACCGCACGACCGCTACGGACGCAGGTTCGAATCCTGCCTCGGGCATGGATGTGTGTGACGTCCTTAGGTTAGTTAGGTTTAAGTAGTTCTAAGTTCTAGGGGACTTATGACCCCAGCAGTTGAGTCCCATAGTGCTCAGAGCCATTTGAACCATTTTTTTGATGTGCTTAGGTTAGTTAGGTTTAAGTAGTTCAAGTCTAGGGGACTGATGACCTCAGATGTTAAGCCCAATAGTGCTCAGAGCCATTTGAACCATTTGAACTTTTCAAAGGAACCATCCAGGTATTTGCCTGGAGTGATTTAGGGAAATCACGGAAAACCTAAATCAGGATGGCTGGACGCGGGATTGAATCGTCGTCCTCCTGAAATCGAGTCCAGTGCTCTAACCACTGCGCCACCTCACTCGGTAGAAGAGCACCATGTTCTGTCGTATAATCTTTGTAGAATCTTATACGTATCTCATCTGATCCTGACGCCTTTGCGTTACTAAGCGATTGTAGTTGTTTTTCTATTCTGCGATCGTTTACCTCAGTACCTGCCATTTAGACGCTCGTATGATGATCGGAAGAAGGGACTATGTTACGATCTTCCGCTGTGACACAGTTTTGGAAGACTCAATTCAGTATTTCGGTTTTCTCTTTCTTATCTTCCGCTTTGGTGCCACTATGGTCTCTTGAGTGAATGCCGACCTCGGTGGCCGAGCGGTTCTAGGCGCATCAGTCCGGAACCGCGCGACTACTACGGTCGCAGATTCGAATCCTGCCTCGGCCATGGATGTGTGTGATATCCTTAGGTTAGTTAGGTTTAAGTAGTTCTAAGTTCTACGGGACTGATGACCTCCGATGTTAAGTCCCATAGTGCTCAGAGCTATTTGAAAAATTTTTGAACCATCTTGAGTGAATGAACTGAGTATTTCGAGCCGATTACTAATTATACATTAACCAAAACTTCTTAGGGTTTTTAGTCAGATCAGTTGACAAAATTTTACTTGCAAAGTCACTGAAATGCTCTCTCAATGCCCTCCTTAAGCTCATTTTCGATTAGTTCAGTTTTTGTTTGTCAGCTAGGTTTTGAAGTCTCTTGCCCCCTGAGATGATCCCCTCTTTGCTTGCGGATCAAGTTTTTTAACACGGTTATTAAACCATGGTGGGTCTTTCCCATCACTTAAGACCTTGCTCTGAAATACTTGTCTAAGGGATATTGAACGATGCTTTTGAAATTTTTCCATTTGTACTCCACACCTTAGTTCTTATCACTGAACATTTGATGCTAACTACTCAAACATCCTGCAGTTTTTATTCTGCCACTCTTGCTAAGCAAAAATATTTTCCTATCTTCCTTAAAATTTCTTGTAAAACTCCTAGTCATGGTTGTTATCATAGCTTCATGACCACTGATATCTTCCTCTATGTTAATTGTTTCGATGAGTTTCTGTTTGCTGCTGGGAGGTCTAAGACATCACGGAGTTGGTTCTCTATCTGCTCAAAGTCATTTTCGGAAAAGGTATTCAGAATGATGTCTCTCACATCAGTTTTGATAGCTTCATTTCCAGTCTGCACCTGGCAAATTGTAGTTTCCCCCGTTACAACGGAACGAGCAGAAAATTACTAACTATATTCCTCAAGCTCCCTCCGAGGCTCTCTACTACTACAGCTGACAATCTACACAAGCATCTGATTACCATTTTTATCCGACATTTGATGCTTCACTTCACCCAGATGAATTCACATTCGGTAACCGTGATAAAGTAGCTAGATATTATCGAGCTCTTCACTGCAATAAATACGCCGCCACCCTAGGTGACCATCCTATCCTTACGATAAATATTCCAATCTGAACTTAGGATTTCGTTGCTTTTCACTGCCGGTTTCAACAAACTTTATGTTCCTAATACCATCTGGGCATCATAACTTTCCATAAACAATACTAATTCAGGACTTTTCCTTAGTGCTCGTGCTGTTTACTAATATCATATTAACGTTTTCTATATCCGACCTACGAGGAAAAGCATTCCCTGAGAACATTGTGGCTGACGTAATTTCGACTTTGGCAGGCAATTCGTTTCTGATCCCAATGGGGGAGGAGGCTTCTTTCGCCTAAAAAAAACCATGTGCATGCTACACGTGCTCAGCTATCCTGGTAGCCGCTTACTGTGTGTAATGCACGTCTGACCTATAAAGGGGAACCTGCAGTTCTCCACCCCATAGTGGAGGTCGAGAAATTCGCATAGGATGCCATCGCAGAGTCGTCTGAGATTCTGGTTTAGATCTTCCATTCTTCTACAGACCAGAGGACGGCGATCGAACCTGGGTCAATGCTACAAATATATAGCTTAGCCTGCACCCCGTGTGCAATGCCAGGTTTCTTCACCAAATCAGCCACCGAAAAGAACCGAGGATGGCTTCAGAACCCAAGCACAGGCGTCATTCGTGCCGATTTATGCAATTATTAGCAGCCAGTTGCACCCAGTTACACCCAGTGTGCTCAGTGCCCACTGGGAAGGCCTCCTCCACGACACGGAAGAGAGCCCGTGGCAAACATACCGCTGAGATTGTTTTCCACCCTGCCTGCTATTTCCCTGAGGAGATCCATCACATACCTAACGTTCGAGCTCCTAATGACTAGATATGCCGCCCTCTGCATTTGTCCGGACTGGACAAGAGTATCAGCCTCTGGCCCAAAAGGAGACGCACCCTTTGCTCGCTCAGAAGTATTATCAACATCGAATAGCTGCTCGTACCCGTTACTAAAGTGTAAGGAGCCAGCCGTGTGGCCCGTTCCCTCTTTCGCCCTCCGCCCAATAACACGTGATCCTACCACTGTCTGCAACTCACTCTCGACTGGAGACGGACCATTCAGATGTTGTATTTGGGAAGATGCAGCGACAGCCAGGTCACCAGGTGAGTAATGACACCAAACGTGTCTCGTCACTGGCAGCCCGATATCGCTGCAGTTTTGAGCATTAGCCAATGCAGCTTCCAGCTCGTTACAAGCAGCAGCCAATTCTGCTTGTAGAATGAGAGTTTCACTCTGCAGCGGAGTGTGCGCTGATATGAAACTTCCTGGCAGATCAAAACTGTGTGCCGGACCGAGACTCGAACTCGGGACCTTTGCCTTTCGCGGGCAAGTGTTCTACCTTTCTTTCAGGAGTGCTAGTTCTGCAAGGTTCTCAGGAGAGCTTCTGTAAAATTTGGAAGGTAGGAGACGAGGTACTGGCAGAAGTAAAGCTGTGAGGACGGGGCGTGAGTCGTGGTTGGGTAGCTCAGTTGCCCGCGAAAGGCAAAGGTCCCGAGTTCGAGTCTCGGTCCGGCACACAGTTTCAATCTGCTAGGAAGTTTCAATTCTGTTTGTGTCCGCTTACAACAAGCACAGTCCCTAGCCACATCGTACTGTGAAAAAATTTGATAAAAGATCTCAAAAAACACGAAGTAGTCACGATTAACTTAGAAAGTACTAGCACAGCCCGCAAAAGAGAAAATTATGCGCCGCTGGCGCCACTGAGATTGGAATATACGCAAGATATATGTAGGTGAATAAATAAACACTAAAATCGGCCATGCAGCATACTCATTATAGCCTGAAACCGGAAGATCCGCAAATTCTTAAAACAGTTATAAATTTCTCTACTGAAAATGGATGTTTTACTAAACTCTGCTTATCCAAAGGCTATGGCAGGAAATATTAGGTTGTTGCATACGTTTGTAGTGTTTTAGTTTGCATTTTGGTATTCCGGTTTTAATGGGCTTATTTATTGATTGTCATTTTTTATTTGTAATTCACTGTTGCTATTTCAGTTTACATTTTATCATTTTGTCATTTGGAGATAGTGGGTGCAGCTGTAGACGCTAGAAAATGGAGTACCAAGTGGAGAAATCGGAACACTTCCGACACATTCTTCTGTTTGAGTCCAATGGAGGTGTGACACCAGTGGAGGAAGCCAGAAACATTGCCATTCGACCGAACACGGCAAGAAGATCGTTATTTCGTTTTAAGGAGGATCGTTCTGACATTCGTAACACTCTACGTTCAGAAAGACCTTGGAATTTGTTGACGATCCTTTGGATGTATTAATGCACAACGATACATGTCAGTGTATTCGAGAACTGGCAAACGTAATGAACTGTGATCATTCCACCGTCGTGCTACATTTGCATGCAATAGGGAAGATTCAGAAATCGGGTGTATGGGTACCGCACGCTCTAAGCCAAAATCAGCAGGGTGACCAAATGTGCTTCTCTGCTTGCTCGTAATTAATTGGCTCGTGAACAACACCGACCATTCCTATCCTGTATCGTTAATCGAAATCGAAAAGTTACCGCAGCATTGAAAGAATGTCGTAAATAGTGAAGGAGAATATATTATTGACGATTAAAGTCTGTACTGTGTGTAACTATTGTGTTTATTAAACTGACGGAAATACGCTACGAGTTTATGGACCAACTCAATAAACAAACAAACGCCGTGGTGCTTCTGATCGCGGAATTTTACATGAGGAATCCTCCTCACACGAGGATATGCACTAAGGTTTACGCAAAAAAATAAATAAATAAATAAAATAAAATAATTTTAAAAAAGTTAGAGTAATTTGCTAATAAGTAATGCACCCCGTCGCATCTCGCGAGTATCCCCCTATGGTCTGGTTTGAAAATACAGCGTGTAGCTAGTGTTGTGTTTATCGTTAATGTCATCGTTACCTTCAAGCTACGCCATTACTTCGCATCATCCCTAAGGACTCTTTTATACGGGGAGTAGTGTTTGGCTGTTTACTTTTAACTCTAGTTTTAGAACTTGTGATACGGAATGGTATTGCTTGAAATGTCTCTACAGCGGATTTTCCTCTGGTCTATGAGACTCTGCTGTCCACAGATTTTAATTTTAGATGTCCGTATAAAATAGCTGAACAGTAGAATAACTGGTCCCCAGAAAATCTTTTTAACCTACCATATAGTTTCAGCTCGCACAGGACATGCTACCAAACACTGATACGTGTGTGCATCCAGGAGATAACAGAGGGCCCTATTCAGCGACGCAACATGTGTACGGTACCAGGCGAGCGTCATCTATTTCCCACAGCCATAGCGGATGGTAAGACGTCGTCCATATCTTTTTCTTGACTCTGGAGTACTACAGTGGCTGTAGACCAGCCCACGTCGACATTTCGAAGTGATCTGCTGCTGATTCCTCCTTCTACAGGTATTGTCAATATTAATATGTGCCGCTCTGAGGTAATATTGTATTCGCTGTTAAGGTAGACCATGAGCGAAATTTGAGGAGTTAATATTTCCAATATAGCTTTAATAATTAGGGCAACACATACTTAAGTCAGTGGCGGCTTGTAACTACTCATTTAATTATTTCACAAACTAGAAAATTATTACTTCTGATATCACATATTTTCTTCTACGTCAGTTCTTGCTATTCATTATGATGCACGCCGCATACATTCACACTTTTCTATCTTGGCCCGCCAACCATTAGTTCACACCCAATCTGTTGCCTTCACGCAATGAAATAACTGAAGAAAATCACTCGCAGCCTACTTTGTCGCAGTAGCCGACGAGCAAGACTGGTTTTCTCGACCTTCTCCGCCAGTCATCGGAGCGAATCAAGTACGGCCCCAGAAAACAGGAGACAGGCATCGTTGCCTGCGAAGTGGAGCTCGATTTGCAGATAGTTGCAGTTCGTATCCACGGTGAGTGCACGGCTGCACTATTAATCGTCTTAAGGCTTGCACAGTCAGCGTCAACAGTTTTTCTATTGTTTGAAGCCTTGACGCCGTGATTAATTCATTACAGACAACTCTATGTTCCAGGCATCCGCGGCTCGGTAATAAATCTTGCAAAAAGAACACCGCTTACAGCCGTATAATATTTTTAATGGCACACGACCGATTTCATTGCCTGTACTCACATCTTCAGGTGTACATCTAAAGAGAAAACAATAAAAGCCTAAGTGAGAAGTCATAAGGTCCAGCAGTCCCAGGTCATAACAATACAATCATAAAAGGCTACTACTGACATTTACTAAACATACTCACATTGCTTTTAGTCATTAAAGACATCAACATAGGGCGGAAGGAGGACACAAGCTTTGCTGGTAAAACAGCGTTACCCTCCAAACACAGATAATTATTTTAAAAAAGTGGGCGAATAGTGCGTGGCTCATTCACCATAAAAACGGAGACGAAACTACAACCAAAATAAAATATTAAAAAATGGATTAGAGGGAGCTTGGACAATAACCCGTACCAAACCAACAGACTGAATGTTTACACATTATCCAGCTCATCGTACTGGCAGCGCCCGTACACCGAGACAACACCCGAGCTAGAGAGACGAGGACGATGATGATAATGATGATGTTTGTTTTGTGGGGCGCTCAACTGCGCGGTTATCAGCGCCCGTACAAATTCCCAACCTTTGCTCAGTCCAATCTCGTCACATTCATGAATGATGATGAAATGCTGAGGACAACACAAACACCCAGTCGTCTCGAGGGAGGTGAAAATCCCTGATCCCGTCGGCAATCGAACCCGGGACCCCGTGCGAGGGAAGCGAAAACGCGACCGCGGGACCACGAGCTGCGGACTCACAGACGAAGAGAACACGATTTCTCAGGAACTTCGCTCAGCGGAAGTGAACTGAACTCTGAATAAGCAAACACGTGTCTCGGCTTATCTGTAGACACTCGAAAGTATCTGAGAAAACGACGGTCAAACTTTTTAGGATATTTTCGAGGAACTTCATGTGCCTTTTCCTGGACGATATCCTCAGATGAAATGGTGGCTCATAGAAGTTGGCACGGTAGCTCTGTCTGTTCGGTCAGAGGGTTAGCTGCCTTCTCTAACAAAACAACTGAGAATGGACGGGCGTCATGGGATGTCCGCCACGAACAAACGCCACGAACAAAATGAGATAGAAAAGGGGTTAGTGTCGTGGCTTAGTAATTTTGCGCCCCGTATTCAAAACCCGATTATTATTTTTATTTATTTTATTTTTATTGTTTTCATTTAATTACCAACGTCCGTAGAACGTCATTACACAAGTGTTTCTTATCAAGTTAGAGGATACAAGGGTGCTATGTTAACTGTAAAATTGCAACTGGATTTCAAAATATGTGTCACACATTTATTATATAATATATGTATGTATGGTATGTTGAGTGGTTACACTCTTTTTAAACTTTCATGTTCTGGTACTTCATTCTCATATCAACTCTTATATTACTTCTTACACTTCTTGTGTGTTTATTCTTCGAAAATTGGCCCTTGCAGTTAATTATGAATCAAGATACACTACAGGAATTTCACCGAAAACAATTTCAAATAATGTGCTCAATCTTTTTTCTTCATCTGACATACAATTAGTAGACGAATAAGGACAACGTTACATTAATATGCACTGGAAAACATACGTGTAGTAATTTTCTACGGACTTGTGTATAGACGCGCGGGATTAGCCGAGCGATCTTAGGCGCTGCAGTCATGGACTGTGCGGCTGGTCCCGGCGGAGGTTCGAGTCCTCCCCCGGGCATGGTAGTGCGTGTTTGTCCTTAGGATAATTTAGGTTAAGTAGTGTGTAAACTTAGGGACTGATGACCTTAGCAGTTAAGTCCCATAAGATTTCACACACATTTGAACATTTTTTTGAACTTGTGTATATAAACGAAAATTGAAAATAAAATAATTGGGTTTCGAACACTGAGCGCAAAATGTAAAAACCGCGACGTTTTCCACTGTATCGCCATTACATCTGAGAGTAACGCCCGCTAAATGTGTAAGTAGGCTGTTTATGTTTTCTTATTGGCAACGTTACGTAGCGCTCTGTATGAAAATCACTGGCTGTGCTGTGTGCAGTCTGTGGGCAGTTTGCATTGTTGTCTGCCATTGTAGTGTTGGGCAGTTGGATGTTAACAGCGCGTAGCGTTGCGCAGTTGGAAGTGAGCCGCCAGCAGAGGCGGATGTGGGGAGAGAGATGGCGGAGTTTTGAAATTTGTAAGACTGGATGTCATGAACTGCTATATATATTATGACTATTAAGGTAAATACATCATTTGTTCTCTATCAAAATCTTTCATTTGCTAACTATGCCTATCAGTAGTTAGTGCCTTCAGTAGTTAGAATCTTTTATTTAGCTGGCAGTAGTGGCGGTCGCTATATTGCAGTAGTTCGAGTAACGAAGATTTTTGTGAGGTAAGTGATTTGTGAAAGGTATAGGTTAATGTTAGTCAGGGCCATTCTCTTGTAGGGATTATTGAAAGTCAGATTGCGTTGCGCTAAAAATATTGTGTGTCAGTTTAAGCACAGTCATGTATAATTCTTCTAAGAGGACGTTTCAAATGGCACAGAAATACCGGGAAAATATCTCGAAAAAGATGGCCGTCGTTTTTTCAGAAATAGTCGAGTTTCTATGGATAAGTCGCGACACGTGTTCGCTTATTTTCACTCCCCTTTATTCAAAACAACAATTTGATACATAAACAACGCACTACCTTGCTCGTTAGTGGGTCCTAATTCTACGTATACATTACATTAACTGCAGCTACATTATTTTACTACACGTTGTATGTTGTGTTATGTTAATTATTCCACTATGGGCGTCTCTTGCTTATGCTATCATTACTGATTCTACATGTTACTTTGACTTGCTGAGCTACATACATGGTTAAAACGTTGATGTCGTTTCCAATTCTGTACTATGTTGTACAAATACTTAAACTACCCTACACTACCTGCAGCGTTCCAGGTGTGGCAGCGTGGTGTACAAACCTACATTATCGGCCTTGCCCAACGGTTTAATCCCAGTGGCTTGCCCCTGGCACCGGGCTGGCCCAAGATCTTGCATTCGCTGCAGTTTTGTACTATCAGTTTATCCCATCTTAACCTACATCTAACCTAAAATTCTTATTACTACTATCATATTTTGTGGTTTGTCGTAATTGGTGATTTATGCACTCTCCCCCTAAATACGAGACGTGGCGGATCCCAGCGGCTAGCCAAGTCCACGACCAGGCGGAA
Source organism: Schistocerca americana (assembly GCF_021461395.2). Classification (NCBI taxonomy): domain Eukaryota; kingdom Metazoa; phylum Arthropoda; class Insecta; order Orthoptera; family Acrididae; genus Schistocerca; species Schistocerca americana. Next base: position 316,781,939 of record NC_060121.1, on the reverse strand, counting down.
CAGGGCACGTGCATGGAGTCTTGATTGATGCGCTATCCTAATTATTATTGTTCCTTTGAAGTTCCCTTTGGACATTATTTGAGATGTCGTTTGAGAGTTCATTAAGAGTTCGGAATGTGTCCTGTTGCTTGAGCAGATGGTGCGTGTCACGATTGGGCAATTGTTGCCTAAGTTGTGATGCAACGTCATCGAAAAGGGGACACTCGTACACCACATGGTCTGGAGCGAGGTTTCTGAGAAATGGGGTGGTTCCACTTGCCGTGTTCTCCTCGTGAGTGTGCAGGAAAGCATTCGCACTCAGAGCACAGCTGAAAATGGTTCAAATGGCTCTGAGCACTATGGGACTTAACATCTGGGATCATCAGTCCCCTAGAACTTAGAACTACTTAAACCTAACTAACCTAAGGACATCACAGACATCCATGACCGAGGCAGGATTGGAACCTGCGCTCATAGCGGTCGCGCGGTTCCAGACTGTAGCGCCTAGAACCGCTCGGCCACCCCGGCCGGCCTCAGAGCACAGCGCTTGCGTAGCGGACGGCGATGAGCGCCATCATGTGAGACGAGCAATAGATTGAACAAGTCCCGTGTATTATAAGTGACCAGAAAAGGTCGACTCCCCAGTTTATAATGAAGCAAACATTAAAAGATGCCTACGCCCTCAATCACACCCCCTCCGTTCCCACTCCCTCCCCCCTTCCCTTCCCACCCGACACCACCACCAACCTCAGCCTTTCCCCCCTTTTAACTGTAGGTAGAATGAAATGAACACACTCTTGATGTGTTGTAAGAAGTGGAAATAATGCTCAGCACGAGACTGTATCTCACAAGGGAACCTCCCCATCACACCCCTCTCAGATTTAGTTGTAAGTTGGCGCAGTGGATAGGCCTTGAAAAACTGAACACAGATCAATCGAGAAAACAGGAAGAAGTTGTGTGCAACTATGAAAAAAATAAGCAAAATATACAAACTGAGTAGTCCATGCGCGATAGGTAGTATCAAGTACAGTGTGCGCTACGGAGCGCCGTGGTCCTGTGGTTAGCGTGAGTACCTGCCGCCTGGAAGTCCTTGGTTCTAGTCTTCCCTCGGGTGAAAATTTTACTTTCTTTATTTTCGCAAAGTTATGATCTGTCCGTTCGTTCATTGACGTCTCTGTTCACTGTAATAAGTTTAGTGTCTCTGTTTTGCGACCGCACCGCAAAACCGTGCGATTAGTAGACGAAAGGACGTGCCTTTCCAATGGGAACCGAAAACATTTGATCGCAAGGTCATAGGTCAACCGGTTCCTTCATAGGAAAAAACGTCTGATATATTGTATACGACACTGCTGACGGAATGTGCGTCACATGACTGGAATATGTTGTGGACCCACCTAACTTGTACACTTGGCGAATGGGTAAAAAGATTCTTCTACCTTGCCCGATTTAGGTTTTATTGTGGATGTGATAATCACTCTCAAAAAGCGATGAAAACTTAAGAGTTTGTCAGATAATAATCGTCTGAAAATAAAAAAATTAAAATTTTCGCTCGAGGGAAGACTTGAACCAAAGACCTCCAGTTCCACAGTTGCTCACGCAAACCACGAGATCACGACGCTCCTGAGGTCACATTATCATTGAGGTTGCATATCTTTCACATGAACTACTCAGTTTGTATATTTTCTTATTTTTTTCACAGTTCCACACAACTTCTTCCTGTTTTCTCGATTGATCTGTGTTCAGTTTTTCAAGGCCTATCCACTGTGCCAACTTATAACTAAATCTGAGAGGGGTGCGATGGGGAGGTTCCCTTGTCAGTAAACACTTAATAGCAAGACCGACCTGTGACATCGCGATATTGTACCTAAGACTGTCAGGTTAGGGGTTGATTTCATTATCCAAGGGTACCATGTACAATCTTGTTCGGTTCAGCATGTTCTACGTATGTTGGAGTCTTTTTTGTGGTGTCACTGTACCTACAGCTAAAAATCTCTAAGCATTCAATCTGTTGGTTTGGTATGGCGATTGTCCAGGATCCCTATGTTCAATTTTTTTAATATTTTATTTTGGTTGTAGCTTTTTCCTCATTTTTATGGCAGCTGAGGTACCCACCATTCGCTTCCTTTTTAAATAATTTTCAGCATTTGGAGGGTAATGTCACTTTACCAGCAAAGCTTGGGTTCACCTTTCGTGCTACGTTGATGTCTTTAATGACTAAAAGCTGAGTGGTCAGCGTAACGGAATGTCAATCCCAAGGTCCCGGGTTCGATTCCCGTCTGGGTCGGAGATTTTCTCTGCTCAGGGACTGGCTGTTGCGTTGTCCTAATCATCATCATTTCATCCTCATCGACGGGCAGGTCGCCGAAATGGCGTCAGATCGAAAGACCTGCACCAGGCGAACGGTCTACCCGACGGGAGGCCTTAGCAACACGACATTTCATTTCATTTCATTTCATGACTAAAAGTAATGTATGTTCGATAATTGTCAGTATTAACGTCTTATGATTGTAGTGGCAGGATCTGGGTCCGCTGGACCATATGAATTGTCACTTCGGTTTCATTGTCTTCTCTTTAAATGTAGACCTAAGGATGTGGCTATAGGCCACGATACCGGTAGTGTCCCCTTACAGACACAACATTAAAAGCTACAAGGTCAAACAGTGCATGTTGCCCAGTAACATAAACACAACCTCAGACACAAGAGTATAGATGGAAACCCTAGAATTATGCCTATCGCCTCTTTCACACACTCTCTGTCTCCCCTCACCATAAGTGGTGTTCCTTTTGCAAGATTAATTCAGTCATTTTCAGTCACTCGCCCAACGTATTCTGAAGATACCACAATGAAAAAGTGCCTCCAGGCATGAAGGCCGAGTCAAGTTATACATTATAAGTTATACATATTAACAGAGAATTAGATTTAATAACAATCCACTCACATCGTTTACTTCAGGAATTGCTTCTAGATTATTTATTTGTCATGTGGTAAGCTAAGTTCTACAATTTCCAAATTGCAAAACAAATTATAGAACGAAAACAAACCACGGATGATAAATTTAAGAAATAAAAATTATAAATCACGAATTCTACAAAAAAAAAAGCTTTAATACAGCATTCCAACCGAGCGAGGTGGCACAGTGGTTAGACACTGGACTCGCATTCGGGAGGACGACTGTTCAATTCCGCGTCCGGCCATTCTGATTTAGGTTTTCCGTGATTTCCCTAAATCACTACAGGCAAACGCCGCGATGGTTCCTCTGAAAGGGCACGGTCGACTTCCTTCCCCATCCTTCCCTAATCCGATGAGACCGATAACCTCGCTGTCTGGTCTCCTTCCCCAAACAACCCGACCCAATACAGCATTCCACATCCCTTGTGAAGTTATTTCTGGTCCTTGGGTTTTGTCCACTTAGCTACAAGTTTTTTTTTAATATATATTTCAGGGAACGGTCAGAAAGCTTGATCATTTTTGTAGTAGTAGAAAAGTAGGTTGCTCCATGTCTTCTGCTTTACCGTGGCGAGGACGTTTGTGAACTCTGCTATAACACAGAGAACTGTGCTGACGGGAGGTTAAGCTTTTCGCTAGGCCACTGAAGTCAGACAGGACTCTTGGGCAGGAGTCAGACGAAGAGCATCCACAACGTAGGGTGGCAGGTGGTGGGGGAGGGGGCGGGGGTGGGAGGCGGAGTCTCTGGGTTCTTAGGCGGGGGGAAGCCGACCTTCCTACAGAAGACAACCTTGATGGAAAACAACTGAGTCATCAGCCTTCTGACTGGTTTGATGCCACCCTCCATAAATTCCTTCCCTGTTCTGACCTTGTAACAATGTTTATAGTTCATTTAAATCTTTTATAATTTTTTTTTGCTTTAAAATTTTCGCATATTGATGCTACATTTTCTGTATATCTGAAGTAAAGTGTACTATACTGGGGATTGAAGTTCTTTGCATTGTATGTGAGTAATGTAAGTAAAATAACATGTAAATTGTTTATTATGTTTAATAATTTTCTAATGAACTTTCGTATTTAAAAATATTTATGTGTATAAATTGTTCATGTTAATGTAAATTTGACAATTTAAGAAATGGTCACGCTTGGCAACGACATAAGAAGCAGGTGTTATGTGACGAGCAGTGTGCTTTTGTTTAAAATGAAAGGGGCTGTGGGGAGTGGAAAAGTGGCAAGGACGAATTAACGCGCTACCTAGAGCAAGCGCGGGAAGTAAAACACGCAGTCTGTAGGCAGCTATGATTGTGGCAACACCTTTGTGGAGGAGGAGAAGCTTTGCATGCAAATTCGCAGAAAATGCCTCGGATGGAGGTTGCAAACGGCTTACGGCATAGCGGCAAGTTGTTGGGCTAATATATGTAGAGTTGAACGACGCCAAGAAGAGAAATTAAGCCCATACAGCAAGAGACTAGCAGGCCGTACTGTGGGTAGTGTAGCCGCCATAATTGTTCGCCACAGCCAAGCCTACAGCCACCAGATAAGACTTTTTTAATAGTAAATTTACTTTTGTACAGCGTGAACCGTTAATTTAAACTGTGTGTTAATACTCATTCCTGAAATTTAAAGAAAGTCGTTCACCCTGTTATTTCATCCTAATCATACACCTATATAGGATTGCTTCCTGATGTTTGATGAGTCCGAGCACTCTATTTTACAGACTTACGAAGTGCCAAGCCAGTATAAAGAGGCACTATTTAAATTGTTTTTGTGTTTTCTTGACAATTGCAAACTGTTACAGTAAAAGTTTGCTTACGTAAAATTCAATTAGGGTGTAGCCAAGTTACCAGAATCTGGTAAATGACTGTACAGGGTTCGTTCAAATAATAATATATTTTGAAAGTAAATTCCAGTAAGAAAGAGGTATTTTTGAAGTGAAATGATCAGTATAAAAAGTGTGTGCTTTAGTAACTAAGTATTTTAGTATTTAAGTTTGTTCATTATAGAAAATGCTTTTCTATATGTCTCCCCTGGCCAATTTGTTTTTAGTTTCCCTGAAGTTATCTACTGCGCTTTTTCCCTTTTTGCCCGCATCTGGTGGTCGTGCGGTAGCGTTCTCGCTTCCCACGCCCGGGTTCCCGGGTTCGATTCCCGGCGGGGTCAGGGATTTTCTCTGCCTCGTGATGGCTGGGTGTTGTGTGATGTCCTTAGGTTAGTTAGGTTTAAGTAGTTCTAAGTTCTAGGGGACTGATGACCATAGAAGTTAAGTCCCATAGTGCTCAGAGCCATTTGCACCATTTTTTTTCCCTTTTTTACAACGTAATGTATAAGGGTGTAGTAGTCAAAAAGAAATTCCAGTGTCTGCACCAACATTGTTTACGTGGAGTAATAACTAATTTGTAGAAGCAAATAAAACAGTAGGAAGAAAGTAGGCAAAATTCATATTTCTGCTTTTCCAATACTTAACTGTTTCATTGCCTGGATAGACTGGCGACCATGTTTTAAACCACTAAATGAACTTAGAACTGAGTGGTGCTAGCTTAAGAATAATATTATTCATACTGCGTTTCTATTTAACCGCTGGGTAAAAATCTTAGGAAAAGCATTGTATAGTCTGATTTACTTATCCATTAGACACAGCACACGATCAAGTACTGTAAAAAGGGTAACTCTATTAATTAGTCCTATTAACCGGACTATCCTCCCATAGTTTACTTTAAGAGGAAATTAAACTAAATTTTAGTAAGAGAATTATACGTGGCTTTTCCCATAACAGGATTATTTGCTCTGTTGGGGTATAGTATACGTGACAACATAGAGAAAGGTTTTTCTGTTATTTAGGTGAAAGCACACTAAACTACAATAGTAACCTCTTTATCTCAGAGTAGCACTTGCAGTCTTCGTCCTCAATTATTTGTTGGATATATTCCAATCTCCGTTTTCCCCTACAGTTTTTGCCCTCCACAGCTCCCTCTAGTACCATGGAAGTTACTGCTTGATGCCTTAACAGATATCCTATCAAATGTCCCTCTCTGTCAGGGTTTTCCTCACATTTCTTTCCTAACCGATTCTGCTCAGAACCTCGTCATTCCTTACCTTATCCGTCCACCTAATTTTCAACATTATCTGTGGTACCACATCGCATCTTATATGCTTTGATTCACTTCTTTTCCTTTTTTCTCACAGTCCATGATTCACTAGCATACAGTACTGTGCTCCAAAGGTACATTCTCACAACTTTCCCCCTTAAATTAAGACCCGTGTTTGAACTAATAGACTTCTCTTGGCCAGGAGTGCCCTTTATGCCAGTGCTACTCTGCTTTTGTTCTCCGCCCTGCTCCAACTGACATTCGTAATTTTGCTGCCTAGGTAGCAGAATTCCTTAACTTCATCTACCTTTGCGACCATCCATTCCGATGTTAACCTTCGCGCCGTTCTCGTTTCTGCTACTTCTCATTACTTTCGTCGTTCTTCGATTTGCTCTAAATCCATGTTCTGTACTCATTAGACTGTACATTCCCTTCAACGTAACCGTGTAATTCGTCTTCACTTTCACTGAAGACAGTCATGTCATCAGGGAATCTTATTATTGATATCCTTTCGCCTTGAATTTTAATCCCGCTCTTGAAACTTTCTTTTATTTCCATCATTGCTTCTTCGATGTATACACTGAAGATGAAAGATGAAAGACTGCATCCAATCTTACACCAGTTTTACCCTGAGCATTCCGTTCTTGGCCTTCCAGTCTTACATTTCCTCCTTTGTTCTTGTACATCTTGTATGTTAGCTGTCTATCCCTGTAGCTATTTTTCTGAGAATTTCAAAGATCTTGCACCATTCCACATTGTCGATAGTTTTTTTTTCCAGGTCGACAAACCCTGTGAACCTGTCTTTATTTTTCTTTAGCCTTCCTTCCGTTAGGAACCGCAACGTCAGAATTGCCTTTACCTTTCCTAAAGCCAACCTGATTGCCATCCAATTCATCCTCAATTTTCTTTTCCATTCTTCTGCATATTATACTTGTCCTCGGCTTGGATGCATGAGCTGTTGAGCTCATAGTGCGACAGTATAGGTGGCCAGTCAGTTCTGCATCTACAGAAGAATAACAAATTAATAATTTTATTTACACTGTGTACATTTAATAACTGAGTTATACCAGGTGGTTATAATTGCAGTGAAGCTACTCAGGAAGGTCCAGTGTGGGCCGTAATTATCGTATGGCAGGGAAACTTGTTAGATACGCTAATGGGTTAATACGGAACCGATTTATGCCGGAAAAAGTTAGTTCCGTTTTTGCCCTGCCACCAGCTGCAAGTGTGGCTCTGTACAGAATCTCGTCCACGTCTGCGATGCTCATATGCCACAAGGTGTGTAAGTGTTGTTTAATAATAAAATCAACATTATGCCCTTCTCACTTGTTTGACCTTTTCTGCTCATGTCCCATTCCTAATCCATTACACATGAAAACATTTCTATACGTCTTTCTCGTATTGACACCGCCATACTTGCAGCTGGTGGCCAAAATTGAAACTAATGTTTTATCCAGCGTAAGTTTACACATTATGTATTAGAATATCTACTAATTTCGTGTAATATGGTAATCAAGCCCACACTGGATCTCTGTGAGTAGCTTTAGTTATAAACTCCCTACACCTAACTTTGAATGCTGTAGGTTATTCTGAGGTGTGTGTTATTCATACTAATGATAGCGATGTTTTAGCTAGAACATAGTCTTGGATGCTGATACACTTCTACACGTCTCTTAAGATTAGTAATATTCAGTAAAGTCGTGCGACTTTCATTCTATTGTCACGCTGCAGTCTCCCACACTAATGTTGATGCACTCAGTCGGGTGCGAGGTTTGAACTGCGGTTGCTTAAAAAAATGCTCCGGCCAGTCAGTCTCTCGAGCAGTGAGGTCGTGTGGATTCGCGCCTTCTGGTGACGTGTATGCGTGGCGCCGCTCATCGGAGACAGAGAGCGATGGAAGGGAGGCCTCACCAGGCGACGCAATGGCGGGAGATGCAGAAGTACCGTCTCACGCTTAGCGCTGCGAGCGGTGCCCAGCACGCCGGGTGCGGTTGACGAAGATGCCGTCCACAACACAAATTTTAGCACCTGTCTGTCCTTGCTATCTTCGGAATTGTATCGATGTTATTTTTCCGAAAGTCTGGTGGTATGTTCCCAGTCTTATAGATTCTACACAGAATTTTGAATAGCCGTTTTGTTGCCACTTCCTCCGATGGAATGTTATCTATCCCTTCTGCCTTATTTGATCTCACGTCTACCAGAGCTCTTTTAAATTTTGACTTAAATACTGGATCCCCTATGTTTTCCGCATCGCCTCCACTTTCTTCTTCCATCACGTCGTCAGACAAGTCCTCCCATTCAATGTACTCTTATCACTCTTCCTCTGCTTTTAGCAATGGAAGATTATCTTGGGAATTTGTCACCGTATAGAGTAGGGTAAACATAGTCATGTGTAGGGACTGTGGTTGTTGTGAGCGGACGCAAGGAGAATTGGCCACTCTTCGGGGGCAGGTGGAGGCTTTGTCTGTTAGGCTCATCGAGCTCGAGGCGCAGGCGTCGGCTCGTAGTGGCGTTGGGGCAACTGTGGTGAGACCTATGCCTACTTCGGTGGCCTTGGAATCACATGGAACCCCTGATGTCGCTGCGTCTTCCGGCAGTGAGCATCTTACCGGTCAGCCATCACTCCAGGGTGAATGGCGGACAGTGGTGGGCTCGCGCGTGCCTGGCCGAAAGGCAAAGGTGGGATCTGGCCGCGTGGCAGCTGCCTTACCCCTTTCCAACAGGTACGGGGTGCTTCCTAGTGGTGATGACATCGTTTCCGAGCCACCACAGGATGCCTCGCCTGTTGGGCCAGTGGCCGATTCTCCGGCAAGGTCCCGACAGTCACAGAGGGCGGGCCTATTAGTTATAGGGAGCTCCAACGTTAGGCGGGTTATGGAGCCCCTCAGGAAAATAGCGGGTAGGTCGGGGAAGAATGCCAGTGTGCACTCGGTGTGCTTGCCGGGGGGTCTCGTCCGTAATGTGGAGGAGGCCCTTCCGGCAGCTATTGAACGCACTGGGTGTGACCGGCTGCAGATAGTAGCACATGTCGGAACGAATGACGCCTGCCGCTTGGGTTCTGAGGCCATCCTTGGTTCCTTCCGGCGGCTGGCTGATTTGGTGAAGACAACCAGCATCGCACGCGGAGTGCAAGCTGAGCTTAATATCTGCAGCATAGTGCCCAGAGTCGATCGCGGTCCTCTGGTTTGGAGCCGTGTGGAGGGTCTAAACCAGAGGCTCAGACGACTCTGCGACTATAATGGTTGCAAATTCATCGACCTCCGTTATTGGGTGGAGAACTGTAGGGCCCCCCTAGACAGGTCAGGCGTGCACTACACACCGGAAGCAGCTACTAGGGTAGCAGAGTACGTGTGGCGTGCACACGGGGGTTTTTTAGGTTAGAGGGACCCCCCCTTGGGCGAAACGATAAAATACCTGACGGCTTACCAGAGAGGACATTATCATCGTTGATAAAGAACGTCCGTCCTCAGAGACCAAAAACAGGAAAAGTTAACGTAATATTGGTAAACTGCAGGAGTATCCAGGGCAAGGTTCCTGAATTAGTATCTCTTATTGAAGGAAATAGTGCGCATATAGTATTAGGAACGGAAAGTTGGTTAAAACCGGAAGTGAACAGTAACGAAATCCTAGACACAGAATGGAATATATACCGCAAGGATAGGATAAACGCCAATGGTGGAGGAGTATTTATAGCAGTAAAGAATTCAATAATATCCAGTGAAGTTATTAGCGAATGCGAATGTGAAATAATCTGGGTTAAGTTAAGTATCAAAGGTGGGTCAGATATGATAGTCGGATGCTTCTATAGACCACCTGCATCAGCAACCGTAGTAGTTGAGCGCCTCAGAGAGAACCTGCAGAACGTCGTGAAGAAGTTTCGTGATCATACTATTGTAATAGGGGGAGACTTCAATCTACCAGGTATAGAATGGGATAGTCACACAATCAGAACTGGAGCCAGGGACAGAGACTCTTGTGACATTATCCTGACTGCCTTGTCCGAGAATTACTTCGAGCAGATAGTTAGAGAACCAACTCGTGAAGCTAACGTTTTAGACCTCATAGCAACAAATAGACCGGAACTTTTCGACTCCGTGAATGTAGAAGAGGGTATCAGTGATCATAAGTCAGTGGTTGCATCAATGACTACAAGTGTAATAAGAAATGCCAAGAAAGGAAGGAAAATATATTTGCTTAACAAGAGTGATAGGGCACAAATCGCAGAATATCTGAGTGACCACCATCAAACGTTCATTTCTGAGGAAGAGGATGTGGAACAAAAATGGAAAAAATTCAGAAACATCGTCCAGTACGACTAAGGTCCAAAGCGAGGGGAAAGATCCACCGTGGTATAACAATCATGTACGAAAGGTACTACGGAAACAAAGAAAGCTTCATCATAGGTTTAAGAGTAGTCGAATCATAGCTGATAAGGAAAAGCTGAACGAAGCGAAAAAGAGCGTAAAGAGAGCAATGAGAGAAGCATTCAACGAATTCGAACATAAAACATTGGCAAACAATCTAAACAAGAACCCTAAAAAGTTTTGGTCATATGTAAAATCGGTAAGCGGATCTAAATCCCCTATTCAGTCACTCGTTGACCACGATGGCACCGAAACAGAGGACGACCGAAGAAAGGCAGAAATACTGAATTCAGTGTTCCGAAACTGTTTCACTGCGGAAAATCGTAACACGGTCCCTGACTTCAGCCGTCGCACGGACGCCAAAATGGAAAATATTGAAATAAACGATATCGGAATTGAAAAACAACTGCTATCACTTAGTAGCGGAAAAGCATCCGGACCAGACGAGATACCCTTAAGATTCTACAGTGATTACGCTAAAGAACTTTCCCCCTTTCTATCAGCAATTTATCGTAGATCGCTGGAAGAACGTAAAGTACCTAGCGACTGGAAGAAAGCGCAGGTCGTTCCCATTTTCAAGAAGGGTCATAAATCAGATGCGAATAATTATAGGCCTATTTCGCTTACGTCAATCTGTTGTAGAATAATGGAACATGTTTTGTGTTCTCGTATTATGACGTTCTTAGATAATACAAATCTCCTTCATCATAACCAACATGGATTCCGCAAACAGAGATCATGTGAAACTCAGCTCGCCCTATTTGCCCAAGAAATTCACAGTGCCGTAGACACTGGCGAGCAGATTGATGCCGTATTCCTGGACTTCAGGAAGGCATTTGATACGGTTCCGCACTTACGTTTAGTGAAAAAAATACGAGCTTATGGAATATCGGACCAGGTTTGTGATTGGATTCAGGATTTTCTAGAAGAAAGAACACAACATGTCATTCTTAACGGTTCAAAATCTGCAGATGTAGAGGTAATTTCGGGAGTACCGCAGGGAAGCGTGATAGGACCTTTATTGTTTACAATATACATAAATGACTTAATTGACAATATCGGTAGCTCCATGAGGCTATTTGCAGATGACACGGTTGTCTACAAGAAAGTAGCAACATCAGAAGACTCGTACGTACTCCAGGAGGACCTGCAGAGGATTAATGCATGGTGCGACAGCTGGCAGCTTTCCCTAAACGTAGATAAATGTAATATAATGCGCATACATAGGGGCAGAAATCCATTCCAGTACGATTATGCCATAGGTGGTAAATCATTGGAAGCGGTAACGACCGTAAAATACTTAGGAGTTACTATCCGGAGCGATCTGAAGTGGAATGATCACATAAAACAAATAGTGGGAAAAGCAGGCGCCAGGTTGAGATTCATAGGAAGAATTCTAAGAAAATGTGACTCATCGACGAAAGAAGTAGCTTACAAAATGCTTGTTCGTTCGATTCTTGAGTATTGCTCATCAGTATGGGACCATTACCAGGTTGGATTAATAGAAGAGATAGACATGATCCAGCGAAAAGCAGCGCGATTCGTCATGGGGACATTTAGTCAGCGCGAGAGCGTTACGGAGATTCTGAACAAGCTCCAGTGGCGGACACTTCAAGAAAGGCGTTACGCAATACGGAGAGGTTTATTATCGAAATTACGAGAGAGCACATTCCGGGAAGAGATGGGCAACATATTACTACCGCCCACATATATCTCGCGTAATGATCACAACGAAAAGATCCGAGAAATTAGAGCAAATACGGAGACTTACAAGCAGTCGTTCTTCCCACGCACAATTTGTGAATGGAACAGGGAAGGGGGGATCAGATAGTGGTACAATAAGTACCCTCCGCCACACACCGTAAGGTGGCTCGCGGAGTATAGATGTAGATGTAGATGTAGAATTCCCATTGCATTCTTAACCGTACAACCCTTACACTCAGTTTCACCGAAGGCTGTTTTGACTTTTATACAAGGGGGAGTTGGAAAAAAAGTTTCCCCTGTCGACTGTGGGCAGAGTTGCGTGATATGGGCGAAAGACAACACTTCAGGTGAACGCGCACCTGCAAGACACCGATACACCATTGGGTAGAGGTCGACCGCGATCAAGCAGATGGCGCTGTCGCAGTGGCTGCGCAAAGCGGAGGCCAGCCGCTCAGTCTTTTCCCGGAGCTATGGAGAGAAGCTGCGTTTTGGGGTCATGGTCGAAGGCGGAAGTCAGAACTGTTATCCACTATGAATGGGCACGTGGAGTATCAGGCACAGAAATTCATAACCGCCTTGTTGAGGTGTATGGGTCAAATGTGATGTCGAGGCAAATGGTGCGGAGATGGTGCCAGCAATTCAGTGATGGGCGTCAGCAAGTGCAGGACATACCGAGACCTGGACGGACGCGCACGGCCACTACAGGCGCAAATGTCAGGAAGGTGGATGACATGATTAAAGCGAACCGGCGTATCACCATCGGTGGAGTGGCGGCAGAACTTGGAATCGGACATGAGCGACCTCACAAGATCATCCACGACATTCTTCGATACGGGAAGGTGTCAGCACGATGGGTGCCCCGCCAACTGACCCCGACACACATGGAACAACGCATGGCGTTCAGCCTGGTTCAAATGTCTCTGAGCACTATGGGACTTAACTTCTGAGGTCATCAGTCCCCTAGAACTTAGAACTACTTAAACCTAACTAACCTAACGACATCACACACATCCATGCCCGAGGCAGGATTCGAACCTGCGACCGTAGCGGTCGCGCGGTTCCAGATTGTAGCGCCTAGGACCGCACGGTCACTCCCACCGGCCGACGCCAAACGAGTTTTGCTGCTGGACTTTCTGGAGGATGCAACCATCAATGCTGCGCGGCACTGTGCCAGTCTGTCGAAATTGAGAGAGGTGATTCTGAAAAAGCGGCCTGGCCTTCTCAAATCTGGCGTTCTGCTGTTGGATGACAATGCGAGACCACACACGGCGACGGCAACGCAGAACGATATTGCAACTCTTGGTTGGGAGCGCCTACACCATCCGTCTTACAGTCCGGATCTGGCACCAAGTGACTTCCATCTGTTTCCTGCTTTGAAGAAGACTCTCCGCGGGAGGCGCTTTGACAGCTATGCTGACGTCAAACAAGCCGTTCAACGCATCTTCCGTATGCAACGCCCTGATTTTTTCCTGGAAGGCTTTTTGAAGCTTATAAAGTGGTATGACAAATGTCTCAATGTACTTGGAAATTATCTAGAAAAATAAAGATATGTCTTATCTTTAATGTCTCATTCTCTTTTTTTTCCTTTCACACACAACTCTGACCACAGTCGACAGGGGAAATTTATTTTCCAAATCCCCCACGTATAATTATGCTTAGTCAGTCCCCCCAAAGACCATTTCTGTTTCGATGTCTTCAGATCTTTCCTGTAGGCACTTCACCTTGGCTGACCTGCACATTCTATTTATTTCTTTTTTAAGTACATCCTACAAAACCTGCATTGACGTATCCGTAACGACAATGAAGGCAACCATTTAAGGGAGACAACTCCAAAAGGAAACCAGGTGTGCCGAAATACCTAAAGGACGCCTTGCAACCACCTAACTGCCCTTGCTACAGGCTTGTCTCCTGTAACGGGAAGATTACAATATTACTCAGAATCTCCAGTTCAATGCAAGCCGGGCGGATAAATTGAAGGTTACCTTGACATACAACAGATACAAACGACTTGAAATAGACAGTGTTTTCAAATTGTCTTCCTGGAACGTCAACAGTTTCGGAGATAAAGAAGCAGAACTAGAAGATTAACTAAATTCATTGGCATGGTCAAAGTAACAGTAACCAAAAAGAAATCAAGACATTCTACAACAATAAACAGGCAAGGTATTATCTACAGGGGAGTACCCCAAAAGGACAGAGCCTGTGTTGGAATTATTGTTCTGAGGAAGAAGACTTTAACGAACAAAATACACTCTTACACCTGCAGCAATGAACGGATAAATGTGGTCAGAATACATATATCACGAGGTTGTCTGTCGGTAACTGTAGTATATTATCCAAAAGAGGGACGATATGATGACTCTGAAGAAATCTACGACATTTTGCTAAGAACCCTATACAAGATAAACAAAAATGATTATGTGATAATCGCAAGAGTTTTAAATGCAAGCCGGGCAGAGTGGCAGAGCGGCTCTAAGCGCTACAGTCTGGAACCGCCCGACCGCTACGGTCGCAGGTTCGAATCCTGCCTCGGGCATGGATGTGTGTGATGTCCTTAGGTTAGTTAGGTTTAAGTAGTTCTAAGTTCTAGGGGACTGATGACCTCAGCAGTTAAGTCCCATAGTGCTCAGAGCCATGTGAACCATTTTTTTAAATGCAAGGCTGGGTAACACCTCCGTCGCAAATATTTTTAGTTCTGAGTAAACGCATACGGTTGAAACTATGCGGTACTGAAAGCAAAATAGTCTGAGTAAATGTAGGTCCGCAAACGAACCACTTCGGAGATAACTGCGAGTTTGTGGTTACCAGCCATTACTGACGTGATTCTGTGTAAATGCCGCATGCGAGACCTTGGTGTGGTCTTCGTTAATAATTTCGAGACTTGGATTTGCAAATAGAATCAAACGGCGCATGATGGATGCGACGAATGCAGCTCTCAGCAACGTATTTTCTGTGTAATACGCCTACTGTATGTTACTGTCAGCCACATTAAATAATCTTCGATACGTACTGATATCCTGTAATACGACAAGTTTATAAGACGAGAAATATGTTTTCTCTACGATGACATATCATTTAGACAATTCAGGTACACAGGATGGTCTGAAACAGTCTAAGAAGCTTGTAAGGGTACTGCAAGGTCGATTCTGCTGGAAAAAAGCTGATACGTTTCTGAGTTCATTAGCATTCGAAGTTAGCCCATCAGACCATTGCGCGCGCAAATTCAAGTGGCACGCCAGATGCAATTAATGTCAGCTGTTCTCACAACGTAGATGACAGCTCACGAGACAGGTCAGACTCGGGTATGATCCTTGCTACCATCCGATACCCAATTTTTGTATCGTTCTGTTGTTTAGTGGGCCGCGCGGGATTAGTCGAGCGGTCTCAGGCGCTGCAGTCATGGACTGTGCGGCTGGTCCCGGCGGAGGTTCGAGTCCTCCCTCGGGCATGGATGTGTGTGTTTGTCCTTAGGGTAATTTAGGTTAAGTAGTGTGTAAGCTTAGGGACTGATGACCTTAGCAGTTAAGTCCCATAAGATTTCACACACATTTGAACATTTTGTTGTTGTTCAGTTTTAGGAAGCCAAACAAAGAACACGTTTGGCGACTCCGTCTCTGGCGGGCTGCTCGAATGTACGCGCCCACCTGCCTGATTGGCTAGCTTCAATGCTGATTAACCCGGAAACGTCGCGCCGTGCCGAATTTTTCTCAGTACAACCTACCCTGCAACACCATTACAAGCTTTTCAGACAGTTTTGACCACCCTGTATTGTAAAATTTCAACATGCGCCTGAGAATGACTGTAAAGCAGAAATAATGATTGTGTGAATAAAGATTAGTAATTTACAGTCGAATGGCGAAAATTTGTTTCAAAATATGTTTCCAATAAACTGGAGACTACACGCGAAAATAAAATATTGAACAAAGAAACAAGTTTGCATTTGCCATCTCCTAAGATTGTTGCAAAAAAAAATAGATTATCCCCCACAACTAACTTATGTAGATAAAATCTCCGCCTAATGCCCTGTCGACTCATTCAATACCGACCGGCCGCCATATCATCCTTTGCCAATGGCGTCCTTCGGATGCAATACGGAGGATCTGCGGGTTAGTACACCGCTCTCCCAACTGCTGTCAGTTTTCCAGACCTTGGAGCCACTGCTTCTCAGTAAAATAGTCATTCAGTTGACATTACGAAGCTGAGTGCAACCCGTTCCAGTCTTCCTACCAAGGAAGAATCCCTAGCAGTTGTTGGAATCGAAACCGGGTCCTCCACTTTTCTATTTTCGCTGAGCTACAGAGTTTCGCTGAGCTACAAAGGCGGACAATTTGTGGAGATGTAATATTAAAATGCCATATTTTGATAGCGAATTGCATCATTACAATGATGAACATATACTTTAAGTTTTGCTGCAAATCCTTCAGTACGAAAGTCAGTTTCTCCTTAAATGACGATTCGACTCATAACACAGCACGCCATTATTGCCGATGCGTTACCTTCTTTAATGATCGTTACGGTAGTTAGCTTCGAAGCCCATTACGCGGTCCAAAACTACAGACTGGTTGGGAAGTAGGAAACGGCGTGAAATGTAGGTTTGCTTTTGATGTGTTGCTTCCATACAACGGAGAGAAAACACTTTCTGCCGGCCGCATCAAGCCGTGCGGCCCTTGATACAGTCTGGCGACTGCTTCTGTTGATGCACTCCTCATTCACTCTGTGAATTCTCGTAGAAAACGCGGAATCACTGCTCCTCGCCTTTCTTTGAATTGCGGTAATACTCTTCTATGGACGATGACATTTACTGTCTAGCTGCGATGTAGTTTAACCGAGACTCAAAGCAAACTGCATAAATACACTGCTGGACATCGTAAGTGCAACGCCATATTGGCGGCAAGCCACAAACGACAAACTTTCTTGATGTGTACTACATGATTGGATATGGAAATTGAAGTGTTGGCAGAAGAGCCAACACCGTGTCGCTAGAGGAGGCCGAAATGCACGCCTTTAAGCTCACGCAGATTGGCGTGAGGTCTGGAACAAGGTAAAGTAATTATCCTATAAAGAAAAGAACGTAGCTCTTGGAATACTTAACTTTAATCCATAATTGGAGAACATGTGTCTGATGGTACAGGTATCACAAGTTAAATATCTATTGATAATGGCGCCTTGCTAGGTCGTAGCAAATGACGTAGCTGAAGGCTATGCTAACTATCGTCTCGGCAAATGAGAGCGTATTTGTCAGTGAACCTTTCCTAGCAAAGTCGGCTGTACAACTGGGGCAAGTGCTAGGACGTCTCTCTAGACCTGCCGTGTGGTGGCGCTCGGTCTGCAGTCACTGATAGTGGCGACACGCGGGTCCGGCGTATACTAATGGACCGCGGCCGATTTAAAGGCTACCACCTAGCAAGTGTGGTGTCTGGCGGTGACACCACAGAAATAATAAGCATTTCGGAACAATCGCATGAATTGGGTAAGAATAACGCCACCTACATTCTGTATACAAATTTTTCACAATTTCTATGGCAGGCCTGTAGAGGTTGTAGTGAGGACAAACAAGTAAACCTACCAAGGAATACACTTCGATTTTGATCGCATTCGAATATGTTGTACTGTAGAGCAAAATAAGACACACATATACGTGCCCATACTACCGTTGTGGTGGGAGGGTGGGGGTGGGGGGTGGGGGGGTGGGGTGGGGTGGCTGAACTACCCCTTGAAGAAAATTGAGTTTAATATTTCTGAATGATTACCGTTCAAATGGTAAACAGACTTAAAAGAATTTCAAATGGAAGTTCTACGGTTATTAATGTACGTTACAATGGTGCAATCGTCGAAAGGTTATTTTTTTCGAAATCAAAGCGCGTTCAACATTTTTTGACCAGAAAAATTCTGCGCTTCCTTATTATTGTACACATTGATAATGTTACAACTCAAACATATTTTATATTTCATAAAATTAAAAGGAGAAATATATATAGAACAATGTTGTTGTTGTGGTCTTCAGTCCTGAGACTGGTTTGATGCAGCTCTCCATGCTACTCTATCCTGTGCAAGCTTCTTCATCTCCCAGTACCTACTGCAACCTACATCCTTCTGAATCTGCTTAGTGTATTCATCTCTTGGTCTCCCTCTACGATTTTTACCCTCCACGCTGCCCTCCAATGCTAAATTTGTGATCCCTTGATGCCTCAAAACATGTCCTACCAACCGGTCCCTTCTTCTAGTCAAGTTGTGCCACAAACTTCTCTTCTCCCCAATCCTATTCAACACCTCCTCATTAGTTATGTGATCTACCCATCTAATCTTCAGCATTCTTCTGTAGCACCACATTTCGAAAGCTTCTATTCTCTATTCTCTTCTTGTCCAAACTAGTTATCGTCCATGTTTCACTTCCATACATGGCTACACTCCATACAAATATAGAACAATATACGTAGAATATACGATGACGAACAAGATCATTATCACCATCTCCTTAACAGCTTGTTTGGCCGGCTTTGGAACGAAATACATCACTGACTCTGCGTATCAGGGATCCGACAGTTTGTTGGTAGGTTTGTGGGGGTATTCGGCATTAGATGTCTAAGCACAGGTCATGTAATTCGCGCTGATTTGCGTACGCGGTGATGGCGCCCGATAGCGATCTACATGAGTTCCATACGATTTCAATCAGGCGAATTTTGTCGCCGAGGATAACGGTGAGTTCACTATAATGCTCCTCAGACCACTGTAGCACGATACTGGCTCCGAGAAACGGACAAATATGCTGCTGAAAGATGACGTCGCCGTCGGGGAATATATCAAGCATGAAGAGATGCAGGTTGTTCGCAGCTGTCGTCGTGTCTTCGATTACTACCACAGGTCCAACGCAAGCCCAGGAGAATGTCTCTCACAGCATAATACTGCTCCCACCAGCCTACGTCCGCAGCGCCCTGCTCGTTTCGGGGAGCCGCCGTTCAATTTGATGACGCCGTTCCTGGAGACGACCAGCCACCTTGTGTAGCAAAGATGTGATTCAACCAAGGAGCTGACACGTTTCTAATGATCGACGGTAAAAATCCCGATGACCCGTGCCCACTGCAAGCGTAATTGACGATGTCAACACGTGAACATGTAGTGGTGGTCTGCTCCTGAGCTCCATGTTCAGCAGTGTTCGATGAACGGTGTGCGCCGAAACTCTTGTGCGTGCACTAGCGTTGTGCTGTTTCGGCAGAGATGCCACAGATCACCATCTTTCCTACTTTACAGAGCAGGCAAGCCTCCGAAGCTCACGTTCTGTGTAGAGTCGTTGACGTCCAACCACTTGGTGGTAGTTTCACTGTCCTTTTACCTCTTTCCGTAGATGCTCACGATAGTAGCACGTGAACATTCGACCAGCTTCACCGTTTTCGAGATACTCGTTGACAGGCTCTGCGTGACAATAATCTGTGATTTGTCAAAGTCGCTTATCTCAACAGATTTCTCCATTTGCAGCCCATATCTTCCCTAGAGTGATCCCCCGCCCGTGTTTGCTCCGCTTACGCACGTTACCGCGTCACGTGCCCGAACGCCATCAGGCGGCATCCAACGTCGAGGTGGGCTGTGGTCATAACAAAATAGTAGGGGTGGGGGAGAGAGGGACGTCGAAATTTTTTTATTTTTTATTTTTTGGAAAGATAACTCTTTCCACAAAGCTGGGTGCACGTCTGTAACGTATAAAAACCCTAGAACCTTTTTGGAATTTGTTAAATATTTGTTACTGTTTGGACGGCATTCATTCAGAAATATTAATATCAATTTTTTTCGAGGGGATGTTTCATCCCCCCCCCCTACTGAAAGGTCGTATAGGGACGTATAAAAAATACGTGTGTCTTTTTTGTTCTAGACTACAATATATTCAAAGCCGATCAAAATCAAAATGTATCTCTTGGTAGGTTTATTCGTTAGTAGATAAAGTTTTGATAAGGAGAAGGTACCGTTTGGATCTAAAATAAGTTGGGATCATTTTCAAATCTCTCCCTCCACGGTACGCACACAGTGGAAGCAATGATCTCTGACATGGGTGTTATTCCACATGCCGACACTGTTGTTTGTTGCACAACGTACATCTGCGATGCGTCTTTTCATGCACACGATCCACAAATACCAGACCGCGTATGTGTAGCACAACAGTCAACAACCCTATAGTCTGATTAAAATTACTTGATACATGACACTCCACGATTTGAAGGTGTCTTCCTATTATCAGAGCGTTTAATGTCACACGCGAACTGTTCGCCGTTGCCAAACTGCCACAACAAATGGTCAGCTCACTTCCAGTTCCTTGTCTGGCTTTTTCCCTTGTCCTGTTGGTATCCCGAATCCTGGGTCCGCCCCTTTTATTTCGCATTTCATCACCCATGATAAGCGCATCCAGAACAACACACACAAAACGACGGTAACGAAATACATACCTTTCGTACACACCACTAGCCAGAGTCTACTGGATTCCTTCGCACAAGATGCCATTCGATTTCACGCATTCAGTTATCATCAGCACGGAATACGCCCTACAGTAGCTAAACTTTATATGACAAGGCGTAAAACCGCATTTTTGAAGGCAGCAAATGACAGTTCCAACTGGTTCTATAGATATAGTGCTGAAAGTGAACGCCTTTCGTGGCGTAGTGGTAAAGTTACAGTCTGAGTGTAGAAGGTCGTGGATTAGAATCTAGGCGAGTAATAATATTTTCTTATTTATAAATGTTTATCAAAATTACTCAGATTACTATTATTTTCTGTTAATTGGTACCAATGTATTTTTTATTTTTAATCTTTTGTCACATAATTTTCATCACCGTACTGACATTTTTATTTGCTCTTATTTTGCTTCCTATCGTTCTTTTTTCGTTTGGAATCTGCCTGTGTTGCCTATAACCTGTAAATGAGTTTCAACCAGGACTGCTTATCGGTCGGTATCGCGGTAGCTCGAGTAACAAAGGCGAGATATCAGTGTTCGATTTTAGCGCTGAGACTGATTTCTTTTTCCGTATTGAATTTGCACGTACAGGTCAGCGACCTTGTCGTGGATTATAGAAACTGCAATCTACCTTTCGGCGATATTGCTGTTGGTCGGACTCTCCGTGACTGTCATGGGAACGTGGAATCGATGGGTTTAGGAGATCCGAACTCGACACCGTGCAAGATGTCAACAGCTTTTCGCGACTAGTGCCCGAGAGCACAGAGATATTTTTCGCTCGATTGTGCAGCATCGAGTAGCCCCGTCGCGAACCTTGAGTTCGAAAGGCAAGACAAGTATCCACTCAGGCAGTATCTTTTCAGATGTGTCCCGGATCTGCGCACTGCCTAAAGATGGACGTACCCGTGTTTGCCGGCTCCGAGGAGAACGAACGTTGGTAGGTGTATTCGTCATCGGATTCTGCACCTAGGCTAATGGGATGGGGTGCCATTGGGTACAAAACACGATGGCTTTTGGTAGGCAGGGTCGGTAATTTTCACAGAAAATCTTGCATTTCGGACGTGTTCAGGCTAATGGCTGTATCCCAACTGCGAGGTGTCTGCAATGTTATCACTCGAAAAAATAACGCAAGATAGTATGTAGCCTGCGCTGTCCTGATCTACCTAGATAGAGAGGGTATTCGAATGGGGCGCTATCCAGCAATTTCTCCAGATGCTTCACATACTGAAAACATCTGATCATCAGTTGGCTAGAGATTGGCACCCCATCACTGGCCAAACATTATGATTGATGAACTCTGTCGTAGTGTTGAAATAGCATGGATGACGTACCCACATCATATCTGTCATCGAAGCGGGATGCGACTCGATTTCCAGTTGCCGGAGGTGGCAGCTCTGTGTACTAAATGCTGTACCATGTATACCTCCAAATCGTGTTCCTATTCATAACACGATGTTTTTCCGACATTTTTCCGATATCAGTTGTTGTTGTTGTTGTTGTTGTTGTTGTTGTGGTCTTCAGTCCTGAGACTGGTTTGATGCAGCTCTCCATGCTACTCTATCCTGTGCAAGTTTCTTCATCTCCCAGTACCTACTGCAGCCTACAACCTTCTGAATCTGCTTAGTGTATTCATCTCTTGGTCTCCCTCTACGATTTTTACCCTCCACCCTGCCCTTCAGTACTAAATTGGTGATCCCTTGATGCCTCAGAACATGCCCTACCAACCGATCCCTTCTTCTAGTCAAGTTGTGCCACAAACTCCTCTTCTCCCCAATTCTATTCAATACCTCCTCATTAGTTATGTGATCTACCCATCTATTCTTCAGCATTCTTCTGTAGCACCACATTTCGAAAGCTTCTATTCTCTTCTTGTCTAAACTATTTATCGTCCATGTTTCACTTCCATACATGGCTTCACTCCATACAAATACTTTCAGAAACGACTTCCTGACACTTAAATCAATACTCGATGTTAACAAATTTCTCTTCTTCAGAAACGCTTTCCTTGCCATTGCCAATCTACATTTTATATCCTCTCTACTTCGACCATCATCAGTTATTTTGCTCCCCAAATAGCAAAACTCCTTTACTACTTTAAGTGCCTCATTTCCTAATCTACTTCCCTCAGCATCACCCGACTTAATTCGACTACATTCCATTATCCTCGTTTTGCTTTTTAAAAACAAATTATGATTACTGTCTTATTAGTTATGATTTAAATTTGGAAGTAGACAATAAAACAAGTTTTTTTAATTTTTTTGTAAATTTTATTAACCTCCAAAATAAACAAAGTGTTCCATAAAAAAACCAGGCTTCCCGAAGTGTTATATTACATGAAGAGTTAGGGAAACCCCGCTGTAGACGCACAGTAAATAAAATTTCGTTATTTGCCCTGCTCCTTGATGCAATTTTCGTGGCCAGCGGCGAGTAAAAGTGGATGTGTGGGAAGAGTGTTTATACTAACATAGCTTCCAGCTCATTGCGTCTCCCACATCACTAACATACGCTGCTCAAAACAATTAGGGGAACAAGAATTTGGCCGTCTGCCATAATCCATTGAGTAATAATTGAAGACTGGGTATGTTACCAACTTACACCTTTATCTTTCACAAATTAATTATAAAACAAAGCATAATTACATCCTCGATTGTCTACATAAAAGGAACTGAAATATCTTACAGGTATGGAAAACAAAGTGGAAACAATCATTCATCCCGTCATCCTGGGTGCTTTTCATTGGATTTTGCCGGCCGCTGTGATCGATCGGTTCTAGGCGCTTCAGTCCGAACCGTGCCGCTGCTACTGTCTCAGGTTCGAATCCTGCCTCGGGCATGGATGTGTGTGATGTCCTTAGGTTAGGTTTAGCTAGTGCTAAGTCTACGGGACTGATGACCTCAGATGTTAAGTGACATAGTGCTTAGAGCCATTTGAACCATTTGAGCCCCTCACAACATCACAGAACCTTGGAAACCTGTCGATTTTCTGGACAACCTTTAGCACGTACAGTTCACCACGGGTCTCTGCACACAAACACAACTATCACCTTACGTCATCGAATATCTGGAACTGTCGATGAATAAAACGTTTCGCCAGGGACAAGTTGCCAGTTGACATGGGAACGGCAGAACTGAAGGGGAGCGGTGTACTCGAACAGGACGCCTGGGTCCTAAGGTCCTTTTCCGCAACCTGTTCATTAAAGTCAGATGGGACACAGCGACTCCAATGGCCCTTTCTGAGATCGTCTTGCAGTGTTCTGAAGTCATCCGCACGACGCTATCAACGCAGAGATGGCCAGATATGTCTTCACATGGGGTTGTAATGCGTTGGCGACTTTGCCCAACTCGCCTTATGTACTGATCTGTCTTCCTGTAGCGTGTCTACAACATATGGATGACACATCGCGAGGGTTTTGCATGTGCAGCAACACGACCGAAAGTCCATCCTTTTCGGATCAAACTGACCACCCTTGTAACTAGCACTGCATAAAGAGGTCGCACTGCAAGTGCTGGGTTGAATAAAACGTCGATAACTGACAACTGTCATCTGTGTATCTCACTAGGAAACACTAGGGCACCGGTACTGACTTCCTTCTGAAGAATCACCTGACACTGTAATGCATAACACAGCCAGTAGATGGCGAATGATTTTAGTTGTTTCCTACACTGAAAGCGAAGATCTCAAAACATGCAATTAGACCGCAGGCCCGGCTTGTATCAAAATAGGTTTTACATACCGGACGTT
Source organism: Schistocerca americana (assembly GCF_021461395.2). NCBI lineage: Eukaryota > Metazoa > Arthropoda > Insecta > Orthoptera > Acrididae > Schistocerca > Schistocerca americana. Next base: position 316,757,681 of record NC_060121.1, on the reverse strand, counting down.
AATGCACGTGTTCCCCTAATTATTTCGAACAGTGTCTTTACCATACGATTTAACATAACGTAAGCCTTGCGTAAAATAAGAATCCCATTGCTCTGAGAGTAGTTCGAATTCAAATCTTTATATATATTAACCTTTGGACGTGAATGCACAGAGTTTACGTCACTACGACTGGGAGAATCACGCGTAGTTCAATGCACGATACAATTGATGGCTAATGGTTAGCAACGGTGGTATAGGACTTTTTATTTAACAAAATTTACCCCAAAGGTCTTCTATGTGCAGGTTCTCACCATGAACCAAAGAATCTTCCGAACTATGAGTTAAGTTTAATTTTATGTAGAATTTAACAATCTGGGAAAGTTACTTTTCCAGTAACCTGTCACCTGGATTTTAGTCGAACAAATGCAACAGTGATTTCGCTTGCACTTACTGCTTCAATGCCCATTGAAGCAAATACCATTTCACAATAAGCTTGACAACTGAATCATTCGTAACTATTCTTAATCGAATGCAGCGAGAGAGTTTTTAACATGAATCAGATGTCTAACGAATCTCACCATGGAAGACTTTACCCTTCCTTTCTCCCGAAAGTCACGAAATAAAAAAAATAGATGCACATCATAGACAACTCCGAGCACAATGCGCTCCTAAACACAGCTTGCGATCAACACCATCTCCGGCGCATAGCGATTAGGAAAAATATCTACTGATTCACATCAGGTGACGAAGTGTAATTCCATATTCAAACGGTCCTCCGCCATATTTTACGATAGGTTCCAAGTAGTTGGCTTGCAGCTCGTCGCACGGCAGTGCACGACAACGGACGAACATGCGCAAGCTTCAAATCAACTTGAATTTTCCGAGCCAGTCGTGCGACCCAGTGATGGAAGTAACTAGTCAGTCCAATGCAAGGCCGTCAGTTGTGAAACTGGATTCTTCCCCAATCCACTGTCATGCAACTTCACTTCGTAACTACAAAAATAGATAGACTTATCACCTATTTGTTCCTTTAATATACCTCTCTATTCTCGGACGCCATTGAAGTAAAAGGCTGGTTAGGTTGTCCCAACACAGCGGCGTATGGCCATACTATCAGAGAAAACTGCTACAACGGGAGGGTGACAAGGAAAATCCTACACGTGTAGAAGTGATCTGAGGTGACAGGTGCCATTTCGCAAAGACCACGTTGAAAAGGATCCGAGTAGTGGAATGCTGTAGTATATGCTGATGAGAGGTTATTCAACGTGCTTTCAACGAACAGAAGAACTATGGCGTGACGAGAACAAAGTAACGAGCTATACGAGGTGCGGCTAGAAAAAACCCGGACTGATACTGGAAAAAACATTTATTTACAATTATTTACAATTTCATGTTATCTCCTTCAATGTACTCTCCTCCTCGGTCTCTACACCGCTCCATACGAATTTTCCACTGTTCATAGCAATGCTGCAGATCATTTTCGGTAAGTCCATACATTACTTCCGTCGCTTTTTCTTTTACTGCTTACACACTTTGTTCATGTTGAAACTTTCATGAAGAATCTGCCTAACACTTTCCTTGTCAACTCCTGTTAACTCAGACACTGCTCTGATTGTTAAACGGCGATCTTGTCGAACAAGTTTACCGATTTTTTCAATGTTTGCATCAGTTTTTGCTGACAATGGTCTGCCAGTGCGAGTGTCATCACTGGTGTCTTCGCGGCCATCTTTAAATCGTTTAAACCACTCAAACACTTGTGTTCGCGATAAACAATCATCGCCGTACACTTGTTGTAACATTACAAACGTTTCACTTGCAGATTTTCCTAGTTTGAAACAAAATTTGATGTTAACACGCTCTTCTTTCTGTACACTCAACATTTTCCGACGCACAGACAAAACGTCAACTACTTAAAACAGACGCCACGGGCAGACTGAGTGCAGGAGGCAGATGAAACTCGAGCAGTAGGCGGAGCGAGAGTCACGTGACAGGCCACGCGACTTTCAGCCTTATTGCATTTGTTTTATTGTTTCACCAGTACTAGTCCGGTTTTTTTCTAGCCACACCTCGTACTTCCTGTACATTCCGAACTACAAGAATAATTTGACTGAAATGTCACCGAGGCCGTGCGGTTAAAGGCGCTGCAGTCTGGAACCGCAAGACCGCTACGGTCGCAGGTTCGAATCCTGCCTCGGGCATGGATGTTTGCGATGTCCTTAGGTTAGTTAGGTTTAACTAGTTCTAAGTTCTAGGGGACTAATGACCTCAGCAGTTGAGTCCCATAGTGCTCAGAGCCATTTGAACCATTTGAAATGTCACCGACGCTGCAGAGTGCTGTCACGTTATTGAGTTTCAGTATGGTGACAAAAGTCATAGGATAGTGATACGCATGCATACGCAATGGTATAAAAGGGCAGTGCACTGGCGGAGGTGTCATTTGTACTCAGATAATTCTTGCGAAACGGTTTCCGATGTGATTATGGCCGCACGACGGGGATTAAGGGACTTTAGAACGCGGAATGGTAGTTAGAACTAGACGCATGGAACATTTCATTTCAGATATCGTTAGGTAATTCAATTTTCCGCCATCTAAATTGTCAAGGGTGTGCTAAGGATGCCAACAAATTTCAGGCAATACAGGCAATACCTCTCACCACGAACAACGCAGTGGCCGACAGCCTTCACTTAACGACTGAGAGCAGCGGCGTTTGTATAGAGTTGTCACTGCTAATAGAGAAACGACACTGCATGAAATAGCCGCAGAAATCAATGTGGGACGTATGGCGAAGGTCTCTCAGGACAGTGCAGCGAAATTGGGCGTTAATCAGCTATGGCAGCAGACGACTGACGCGAGTGCCTTTGCTAACAGTACGTCATCGCCTGCAGCGCCTATCCTCGGCTCATGACCATATCGGTTGGACCCCAGGCGACTCAAGAACCATGATCTGAGCAGATGAGTTCGATTTCAATTGGTAAGGGCTGATGGTAGGACTGGAGTGTGGCGCAGACCCACGATGTCATGGACCCTGATTTATCAACATTACACTGTGCAAGATGGTGGTGGCTCCATAATGGTGTGGGCTGTGTTTACATGGAATGGACTGGGTCCTGTGGCCAACTGAACCGATCATTGAATGGAAATGGTTACGTTCGGAAATATGGAGACCATTTACAGGCATCCATGAACTTCATGTTCCCAAACAACGATGGAATTTTTGGGGACCATCATGTGCAATATCACTGGGCCACAGTAGTTCGCGATTGGTTTGATGAACATTCTGGACAATTCGAGGGATGGTTTGGCCACACAGATCGCCTTACATGATTTCCATTGAACATTTATAGGGAAAATGCTGCACCGGCAACACTTCCATAATTACAGACGGCTATAGAGGCAGCGTGGCTTAATAATTCTGCATTGGACATCCAAAGACTTGTGTCCACACCACGTCGAGTTCAAGCACTACGCCGTGCAAATGGGTGTCCCACGCGATAATAGGAGATATCTCACGACTCAGAGTATAAAGATACGAGACATTGTGCCATATACATTACTGGTTTCAGCCTTGTATAAATTTATTTATTATGACTTTTCTTAAAATGTGGATATTCAAATTATTGATGTTTGATTTCCGTTAGCATTATTTCAAAAAATATATTGTAAAATAGTTTTTTCTGCAAAATTTCTTGCTGCCTCAACTTTTTTCTGTGAAAGTCTGTTAGGTCTTAAGAGCACCCCTCCCCGTGCGGCAGGGCGCTTTAACAAGAATGGCTATCTGGTCGGGTTTTGCTTGTTCTACTGACGATTCTTCATCTTATGTGTTACACTCCTCTAAATGCCATTACTTTGGTGTTATCAGGAGATGGTTCAAATGGTTCAAATGGCTCTGAGCACTATGGGACTTAACAGCTGAGGTCATCAGTCCCCTAGAACTTAGAACTACTTAAACCTAACTAACCTAAGGACATCACACACATCCATGCCCGAGGCAGGATTCGAACCGGAGACCGTAGCGGTCGCGCGGTTCCAGACTGAAGCGCCTAGAACCGCTCCGTCACACCGGCCTGCAAAAAAATGTGTGTGAAATCCTATGGGACTTAACTGCTAAGGTCATCAGTCCCTAAACTTACACACTACTTAACCTAAATTATCCTAAGGACAAACAAACACACCCATGCCCGAGGGAGAACTCGAACCTCCGCCGGGAGCAGCCGCACAGTCCGTGACTGCAGCGCCCTAAACCGCTCGGCTAATCCCGCGCGCCATCAGTAGAAACTTTCGTACTAAATTCTTGGCACGGTAGACTCAGCTTGTGAGCAGATGGTTGTAGTTTCATCTTAAACATAATGTACGATTAACAGGCCATCAGCAAATAAATAAGCGTGTATTTGCGATGTATGTAATATTTTTAAACCTGGGTGAATAAAAATTTTCACGCTCTCTATAGTTCGTTAATATGCAACTATATTAAAAAGTGGAGCTGACAGGCTACATCCTTGCCTAACTCCCAAACCTCCCGATTACATCAATACGTTTAACCAGATTTGATCTTTATTTTTGTATTATTATCATGGATATCTTTCGATACGAGTATTATAGGCCTGGGGCATCCATTCTGTTCCACTATGCTCCAGAGATGTAGTTTACCTAGTTGGCCAAATGCCTTCATATAGACTATAAACTGTATAGGTTTCATTATTATCCTCTCTTCTTCTTTCTATAAGTTGTTTTGTAAGGAACATGTTGTTAATGCAGATCTGCCCTTGCTAAAACCATTGTAATTTTCTGAAAGAAGTGTTTCATTTATTATTATTACTCGTTTACAGATTTCTTTTAATTTATCAGTCAACGAACTAAATAGTTTCTTCGTGTCAAAGGAACTGGATATGTAAAAATACCCAAAAACTGGTTATTAGTGTCAAATAAAAAGTAGAACTCATCGCGTTTAGCATCGACGTTCGTGTCCAGTGTGAGGACAGTGTAAGGCGGATTGAGGGAACCAGTTATCAGACATGAAATCAGCTACCTGCCTTCGTGGCCGAGGTCGCAGTCCGGCTTTGGCAGCTGAGCAGAGCGGACGTGCTGTTTGCTTCCGCCTGCAGCGCGAGCACGCTCGCCTTGTTTACTTCCTCCGGCCATTACTAACGTGACGCCGCAGCGCAACGGGATCATGGTGAATCAGCACAGAAAAACAACTCTGAAAATCGCTTTTAGAAACGACTTTACTAGAGCAAACGTACTAGATGTCGAGCGCTTTTGAAACGAAGAGGCCAAGATCCCGGCTGCCGACATCGTCGGCATCCGCTTTTCGATCGTAAATAAAACGGTCTGTGTGAAACTTGCGATCGTACGTGCGACAGGGTTCTTCGAGACATGAAACAAGGACTTCGCTTCTGCCACGCAGATGGAATGTTGCAATGTCGAGGCTGACCGTGCAGGATTGGGACTGTGGACTATACGCATATTTGGACTACTCTTCGAACTCCCGGCGGCAGTCTTCGTGGCGGCTTTCTGCCCATACGGTACAGGACACAAACACGTGGCAGAAAAGTGGACCTAATTTAAGACGGATCCGGACCTTAGTGGAGTACACCAGGTGCGTATTGAACTCTGACGGCACATATCATCTCCAAACAGGAGGCAGCTAGGGCCGTAGTTATTTATGAGGGCCGGCCTAAAACGTGTTCCGGGTGCGGCAAGGAAGGTCACTTACGTTCCGAGTGCCTCCCACGTTGGATCACACGACCTCCACCGCTGGACGTGGCACCTCTACCAAAGTGGACAGTCCTCCCAATAACTCACGCGGCGGAGCTCACATCGTCTCCGTCCATCCAGACGCAACAGACCGACGTCGTAGTACTGGAACAACCCTCCACAGACCGACGCCCGGCGGATCAGTCAGCCCGGCCAGTGGCAGAACTCCGTCCAACGCCATCGATACCGTCGAACGCTACAGGCACCACCGACAACAGAATGGCAATCGATACGCTTCTCGTATCAGAAGAAGCCTTCGTGCCGGCGAGGCGTGAGTGAATGCTATCGTCCGACAGGGAAGGCCACCCACAAAAACCGAAACGCGACGCTGCAGGACCGTCTCGGAATACGGCAGCTCCCACTTGCAGGAGGAAGAACTAATGCTGCAGGACGCCGACCATGAGGCTGACACCATTGCCAGTGGCTCCACCCCTACATTAACGGACAGCGGGGTGGGCGGATTCCGTCTGCCAGTCCTCTGTGGCGAACAGTGATCAGCAGAAAGGTTTCAGGGCAGGGTGCGAAGCCGCTCCGTTTCTGCCTATCAGCCACCACGATCGTATGGAGCATGAACAGACTTCTGGGCCCACATCATGCACCGAGAACGTCGAGACCGGGCAGGACCCCAATTCGGAGCCCGCTGAAATCTGAACAACACTGGGAAGGCCTCGGTCAGCAGGGTGTGACGTCACTCGCGAGACTCTCTTCTCTCCACCATTGCCATGGATAACCTTATCCAACCACCGCAGGGCCAGGCTTGCCGAGTGACCACGATGAATATCAACATGGTTAGCTTTCCTCCTAAGAGAAACAATACGAGCCACAAGAATCGACTTTTCATTCCTGCCACGAACGCAATCTCGAAATTTTATGGTTACGTAACGAATATCACGCCTGATGGTCCCAGAGACATCGGTGTGGCGATTTTAGTACGTGACGGTATCGAAGCCACCGATATCACGTATTTCCCAAATTCAAATGGATCAAATATCTTTGATCACTGTGGGACTTAATTTCTGAGGTCATCAGTCCCCTAGAACTTAGAACTACTTAAACCTAACTAACATAAGGACATCACTCACATCCATGCCCGAGGCAGGATTCGAACCTGCGACCGTAGCGGTCGCGCGGTTCCAAACGGTAGTGCCTAGAACCGCTCGGCCACCTGGGCCAGCACGTATTTCCCTTCTGCACAAGGATTAGCAGTCACGGCAGTCGACACCCGATTCATTTCTGTTTATCTGCTCCAGTGACATCGCACCCCTTTTCCTAGGACTCTATGAACACAGCGTCTTTGCCGAAGATTATAACTGCCTCCTTCATCCCAAGGACCAGATCCCGCATTACACGCCTTGGCTGGAACTAGGTATGGCGACCCACGATATTCACTTGGGCGACACGTGGGAAAAGATGCATGCCAACAGCTCTGGACACACGCATCTTACCACGGTGAATATCAACATGGTTAGCATTCCTCCTGACAGAAACAATACGAGCCACAACAGTCGCGAGCCAACTAGATCGCATATATATGTCACAAGGTAATACACAGGGAATTGTGGCCCTCGAACGATGACCCCTCTGATCCTAGCGGATATATCTGCACCATGCATCTCCACTCTCAACAAGTCTGACATCGTAACGGCCTTTGGAAGATAAACGAAACACACCGCCAGGATCCGCACTGCCGCAGGGAAGTCGCCAAAACATGGACCAACTGTGAACGACGTCTCTCCCGATACCACTCGACTTTGGCGTGGTAGCTCCTCTGCGTCAAACTGGCAATCCGGAAGACACTTATGGCGTTTGGCAAGGACCTAGTTGTATGGCACCGGCAGACCCTGGACTTTTATTACGTGGCGCCAAGGGGCCTTGACGGTCTGCTCCCATCACCGGACAGACAACGAGAACGGCATCGAATCAACGCTCACGTACTATCGTTGACGAAGCTCTGATTAGACGGCGCCATAGTCCGCTCGCAACGACACGATCTAATGGTCGCAAAGGTACCAATCATGCACCATATTCTGGCGGACGTGCTCCGACATCGCCGACAGTTAATCATACTCCTTACGGCGCGAGATGATCCCTCCTGTACGACCCAAGCAACCGTGATGAAAGCCATGGAAGATTATTTTCGTCATCTTTATCAGGAAAGAACCGTAAATCACGAGGCCATTGCGGAAGCGTTAACATAGGTGACACGCACTATCGACACGGCAACGGCGACTGCATTAACAGAGGAAGTTTCGTCTGAGGAGGTGGAGGACGCCCTGGATAAAGGTGCCATCAATAAGTCTCCAGAAACCGGTGGATTACCAGTCGAGTCTTACCGGACCTTCCGTGGGATCATGATGCCCAGCTGGGTTACAGTGTTCCGAGAACTCATGTCACAGGATTACACAGTATCGTCTACCTTAGTCGTAGGACTTCTCATACCGATACGCAAGCCATCATGAAGACAACCGGTCAATGACTATCGGCCACTTACAGTGTTGAACGCCACTACATCTTCGTCAAGCTTTTGGCATGCCGCATAAAGAAGACTCTGCCAATAATTGTCGCCTCTCAACAGACATCTCAGAGGTTAAGATCCAAACCATCGGTGACTGCAGGGACTTAATAGTGATCGCCACGGCGGAAAAAAAGAAAATAATGATCTTGTGACTTTGTTGGCTGGGGCGAAGTTCGGCAGACAGGTGCAAGTCTTATTTCAGGTGACGCCATATTGGGGGAATTGCGTGTCAGCGATGATGAGGACAAAACAACACCCAGTCCACGAGCTGAGAAAATCTCCAACCCAGTTGGAAGTCGAACACTGGCCTGCTGCATGGTAGGCAAGAACGTTACCACTCAGCTAAGCAGATGCACTTCCCGCTACGGGGGATGGACTGTATGGGATTTTCTACAAGGATCATTGGCACCCTGCAGCCCCTTCTGGCAACAGCCAGCTTTCAGATTTAAGTCAACGGATGGGCGGTGGGCCCAATGCCGATTAAGAGGTCTCTACGACAAATTTACTCAGTTCTATCTATGGTGTCACCGCCAGACACCACACTTGCTAGGTGGTAGCTATAAATAGGCCGCGGTCCATTAGTACATGTCGGACCCGCGTGTCGCCACTGTCAGTGATCGCAGACCGAGCGCCACCACACGGCAGGTCTCGAGAGACGGACTAGCACTCGCCCCAGTTGTACGGACGACTTAGCTAGCGATGCAACACTGACGAAGCCTCGTTTATTTGCAGAGAAGATACACTCCTGGAAATTGAAATAAGAACACCGTGAATTCATTGTCCCAGGAAGGGGAAACTTTACTGACACATTCCTGGGGTCAGATACATCACATGATCACACTGACAGAACCACAGGCACATAGACACAGGCAACAGAGCATGCACAATGTCGGCACTAGTACAGTGTATATCCACCTTTCGCAGCAATGCAGGCTGCTATTCTCCCATGGAGACGATCGTAGAGATGCTGGATGTAGTCCTGTGGAACGGCTTGCCATGCCATTTCCACCTGGCGCCTCAGATGGACCAGCGTTCGTGCTGGACGTGCAGACCGCGTGAGACGACGCTTCATCCAGTCCCAAACATGCTCAATGGGGGACAGATCCGGAGATCTTGCTGGCCAGGGTAGTTGACTTACACCTTCTAGAGCACGTTGGGTGGCACGGGATACATGCGGACGTGCATTGTCCTGTTGGAACAGCAAGTTCCCTTGCCGGTCTAGGAACGGTAGAACGATGGGTTCGATGACGGTTTGGATGTACCGTGCACTATTCAGTGTCCCCTCGACGATCAACAGTGGTGTACGGCCAGTGTAGGAGATCGCTCCCCACACCATGATGCCGGGTGTTGGCCCTGTGTGCCTCGGTCGTATGCAGTCCTGATTGTGGCGCTCACCTGCACGGCGCCAAACACGCATACGACCATCATTGGCACCAAGGCAGAAGCGACTCTCATCGCTGAAGACGACACGTCTCCATTCGTCCCTCCATTCACGCCTGTCGCGACACCACTGGAGGCGGGCTGCACGATGTTGGGGCGTGAGCGGAAGACGGCCTAACGGTGTGCGGGACCGTAGCCCAGCTTCATGGAGACGGTTGCGAATGGTCCTCGCCGATACCCCAGGAGCAACAGTGTCCCTAATTTGCTGGGAAGTGGCGGTGCGGTCCCCTACGGCACTGCGTAGGATCCTACGGTCTTGGCGTGCATACGTGCGTCGCTGCGGTCCGGTCCCAGGTCGACGGGCACGTGCACCTTCCGCCGACCACTGGCGACAACATCGATGTTCTGTGGAGACCTCACGCCGCACGTGTTGAGCAATTCGGCGGTTCGTCCACCCGGCCTCCCGCATGCCCACTATACACCCTCGCTCAAAGTCCGTCAACTGCACATACGGTTCACGTCCACGCTGTCGCGGCATGCTACCAGTGTTAAAGACTGCGATGGAGCTCCGTATGCCACGGCAAACTGGCTGACACTGACGGCGGCGGTGCACAAATGTTGCGCAGCTAGCGCCATTCGACGGCCAACACCGCGGTTCCTGGTGTGTCCGCTGTGCCGTGCGTGTGATCATTGCTTGTACAGCCCTCTCGCAGTGTCCGGAGCAAGTATGGTGGGTCTGACACACCGGTGTCAATGTGTTCTTTTTTCCATATCCAGGAGTGTAGTTAGAACAGCCTTCAGCTAAGTCAATGGCTACGACCTAGCAAGGCGCCATAGCAATTGATAGTTATCGTATGAAGTATGTCTCATCAAGAACGATGTATACAAATGATGGATTAAAGTTAAGTATTCCAGCAGCTACGTACTTTTCTTTATAGCATTCATTACGTATCCTGTTTCAGACCTCACGCCATCCTGGGTGAGCTTATAGCGTGCATTTCGGCCTTCCCTAGCTATATAACACTATCTACCTTTATGCAATCACGCTCGAGTCACTCCTTGTCAGTCTCAAGCACGGGCTATCGGGCATCACCCTGCGGGACATCATCTTCGCTATAGGGCGTATGCCGACGACCTGCTGCTCCTGGTTCGTTCCGACGACGAAGTCCGCAGCGTATTAAACTGGATCAAGTGATATGGACAGGCTGCGGACAGTCTTCTAGACATCAACAAGACGGCGGCGCTGGATATGGGGCGCGGTCTCGGGCCGGGCGCTGTCGCCGCCCTCCCGCGAGTTACTGAATTGAGGTATTTGGGAGCCACATTTACGAAGGATGTGCGAGGAACGAACGCAGATAATTATCTATGGTGCCTACGAATAATACGCTCGACGGTGCGTCAGAAACTGCACCGGGACTTGAACCAGCTGCAACGTGTGGAGTATCTGAACCTCCACGTAGTGTCAAAACTCAATCACTTGACAAAGGTCTTCCTCTTGCTGGCGGTGACAGGTCGCAGACTTCAGGCGGCCTTCGGTTATTTCCGGTCCAAAGGACACGTATTTTAAGTACGTTATGACGTTCTCACCCTCCTCCTACGCGATGGAAGGCTGGGAGCGGTTAACGTCTGGGCACGGGCAGCTGCCCTTTATATGAGCAATATCTGGCGACGATGGACCAGTCAACACGCCTCCCACACGGGTTGCCTATTTGGAGGACCTGATGGCTGTTTCTACTGTCCAGCCGGTGTCGGTAGGCCGCGCGGGATTAGCATAGCGGTCTCGGGCGCTGCAGTCATGGACTGTGCGGCTGGTACCGGCGGAGGTTCGAGTCCTCCCTCGGGCATGGATGTGCGTGTTTGTCCTTAGGAAAAATTAGGTTTAGTAGTGTGTAAGCTTAGGGACTGATGACCTTAGCAGTTAAGTCCCATATGATTTCACACACATTTGAACATTTTTGGTGTCGGTAGCGCATGTCGTGACACGGCTCTGCAATGTATTGACCTTCATTTTGGAATACAGATACGTGACCTCGGATATCCCTCCAACGCCCCCGCCGTAGACGAAAGAGTTTTTCACCACCCTTCTGCGGGCAGTTCTGCGTAACGTGGTAGCAACCAACTGCCAATTGGCTACGAGTGTGGGAAACTATACACTGCCACTTTCTACGGACTACCGTACGCACAACGTGGTATCAAATGGTTCAAATGGCTCTGAGCACTATGCGACTTAACTTCTGAGGTCATCAGTCGCCTAGAACTTAGAACTAATTAAACCTAACTAACCTAAGGACACCACACACATCCATGCCCGAGGCAGGATTCGAACCTGCGACCGTAGCGGTCACGGGGTTCCACACTGAAGCGCCTAGAACCGCACGGCCACACCGGCCGGCACGTGGTATCAAGTCAACAACAAAAAATGGCGACGAGACCCGCTACCAATTGCCCCGACTATCGTCTCCTGGACACCGATGAACATCGTTAAACTTGTGTGTCGTCGTCCGGCGTTTGGCGACTGTCGTAGAAGACCTTAGCGTGTTATCTCCGTTTCACACCTGACGTGGCGGAACCTCGGACTCTCCTGTATCCGGATGACTATTACCTTCCCCTCGCAAAACATCATGCGCTTACATGTTCAAGGGAGTGACCACCGACTACATCTTCAGTGAAGGGAAGAAACGGGAGCTTGATTACTGGTGGTACCTACAAAACGCCCACAACGTTCTTGAACGCACACCGACGTACCGTACGCTCTTTGCAAATTGTTTGCAGTACGTAGCGTTTTCGTAACCTCCCCCCCCCCCCCCCCCCCTCCCCCGCAAGTTGGGGAGTGCCAGGCTCAGTGTGACGTTCTGCGGCGCATTACATCGAAGACAGAATGACCTGAATAGTAAGCAATGAGGAAGGAAAGAGACTGACTGATTCATGGAAAGCTGCAGTCATTGAGGCATCAGCAATGCAGCATGAGTCCGTTGTAGATATTTTGGAGACAGAAAACACCAATGGTAATGGACAAGTAAACTCCAGCTGCACCAACTCGTTGAAATAGTATACAAAATTTTAGTTTATCTTTTCAATCATATTTTTGTAACATTCCGTTTTATAGAAATTTCATCTGTACACATTTACTAATTATGATCATGTAATAAAAAATAAATAAAAATTATAGAAACGTTGAGCCTAGTCCCTTGGGAGAATTTTTGAGAATAGTTGAGGACAACGCCTGAAGAGGAATAGTTCATTTTCTATGACAGGGTGAAAGTGGCGGTGGGAAGTAGGGATATATTGGATTTTCGTTTCATTTTTTTTTTGCAGTTAAACTTAGTTAGATGTGGAAATAGGTGAAAAAACCGGTAAAGCGCATACCAAGAAAACGAAAGGTCCTGCGATCGAATCTCGGTCGCACCACGAATTTTTCAGTCTTCGTCTTAACGTAGCCTTCATCTCTCAACACTGTGAGGGCACGCCAGGAAGGAGAAAAGGTCGCAAACACACGATTTTGCGAAGGTGCTCGACCCTAGGGTAAGTAGATTTTAATCGTGGTTCAAAAATGGTTCAAATGGCTCTGAGCACTATGGGACTTAACATCTGTGGTCATCAGTCCCCTAGAACTTAGAACTACTGAAACCTAACTAACCTAAGGATATCACACACATCCATGCCCGAGGCAGGATTCGAACCTGCTACCGTAGCAGTCGCGCGGTTCCGGACTGAGCGCCTAGAACCGCTAGACCACCGCGGCCGGCTTTAATCGTGGTGGTCCAAAAAATGTTCATTACCAGCAGCGGGAGGAGAGGTGGTGGCGAAAAGTTTCTAATCAGCAGACTTTGCGACAATGTCCTGGCTTAAATACCATTCTTCTCCGCAGTGTCTCATGTGACACCGTTGTTGGTGATCTGTCCGCCGGATGAGGACATTAAGCTCGGCAGCCCTTTTGGTGCTATTCGCGAGGGGTAAGCTATGTGCCCGCACTGGGTTTCAGCCTCTCCCTTCTCTCATCATCACCATCATACGACACAACCGTTGCATCATACACACACACACACACACACACACACACACTATATATATATATATATATATATATATATATATATATATGTCGTATTATTAGCATTGTAATGGAGCATGTTGCAGATAAATAAAAATAAAAAATAACATCAAATCAGCTATTGCAGAGGACTATTCTTTCAATAAAGACGTAGATATCAACGGTAGAATGATCCGATCAGAACAGATAAGCGTTGAATTTTGTAATAACATTGCAATCAAAAAAATAAGGCGATCTCTTGAACGACCGCGTGGCGTTGAGACACATGGAAAAAGGTTTTACGGAGCGATACGTCAAGGCACATGATGTGACGTTTATGTGGGCGTGTTATTATTTGGGAGAAGAACGGCAAACGATTTCCACCTGTGTATATAGCAGCGACAACATTTTTCAGTGGAGATGATGCAATCGTCTGAGGCATTGTTACATGGTTGATTCTAGCCGCTGAAAAATTAATGTAGATATTTATATGAGAACATTTTCAAATCTAGCATTCGTACAACACTGTGGAGACAAAACCGAACATTTTATATCATGATACTGCTTCTATCTACAAAACCAGGAGCATAGCACCATGGTTCGAAGAAAATCATATGGGATTGCTGGTTGACTATGTTCAAATTACGACATTGAAGCTATGGAACATCTTTTGAATGTATTGGTGCATCTATAACATGAGAGCTCAGTTTGTATAAGGTAACTACTGGCAATAACTGTTCACTAAACTTCAGAAAAAATGGAAACAAATAACACATTCAGTGCATTAGACAGGGTCAGCCGCGCCGTGTAAAACTTCACGTGTGCATTATGTGCTGCATGCGGCGTATCTCGGCATGCATTGGCTTTGCTCGGCCCTTCTTAGAACGTGCGTCATTTCATTTTGCACCGCGATACCACTCTGTTTCATGCGGCATTGGTGCGGTATTTCCTCAGTTCCAAAGAATGTTTATGCAGCACTGTTTATCCTTCGCTATTTAATACTTTCAGACCCCCTGGCTACAATTGTGTACATTAATGTTGGCTGTGTATTAGCTGCAACATAAATATTTTTCCTCAATGGAAACCTCATGTACACATTTGTGAATGTGCAATCTTTTCACCAAGCACAAGTGCTGTCACCAGCTCGGCATAACCATAAAAATATCAACAAGTAAATGTAGCAGTATGCAGCAACTTGTGGCAGCCAGAATACATAGAAGTCGTTGGTTAGATATATCCCACTGTATAACTTAATATTACTATTATCATTTCGCATGTTAATTATTGAATGATCAATTATTTATTACAACAATGAATATTTCAGAATTAATTATTTCAGTCTGTAAAAAGAAGCCAAGTGCACAAAGTACATTTTGAAAACGGGTACATATATGTGTATAAAACTTGCATCTAAAAACATTTTTTAAAAATCACCTACGAGCATTAGAGCACAAAGAAAAATTTTCCTTCGTCCAGAAAAATTAACTTTAAATGGACTTTATAGCGCAGTTCCCACAGCAATACCTTGCAAGGTGAGAAAAACTTATTTCTGAAACTTCCTGACAGATTAAAACTGTTGCTGTGGCTAAGCCATGTTCTTCAATATCCTTTGTTCCAGGAATGCTAGTCCTGCAAGTTTCGCAGGAGAACTGTGAAGTTAGAAAGGCAGGAGATGAGATATTAGCGATTGTACAGCTGTGAGGAGTGCGCGCAGGTCGCGATTGAGTAGAACACTTGCTGGCGAAACGTAAAGGTCTCGAGTTAGAATTTAGGTCGGGCAAACAGTTTTAATCTATGAGGAAGTTTCATGCCAGCGCACACTTCACTCCAGACTGAAAATTTCATTCCGAAACTTATTTCTGATTTAATGGGGATGCATTTAAAAACAAAACCGCTTTGTGGAAGAGGCAACTTCTGGAACAAAAACTCCTACATCTGTTTTTGTACTGTCTTAGACACCATTTGCGTTTTAGTTAAAAACGCCCCATTACATGTGCAGTAGGAACTAATGGGTCAGCGCCGGCTGAAGTGGCCGTGCGGTTCAAGGCGCTGCAGTCTGGAACCGCAAGACCGCTACGGTCGCAGGTTCGAATCCTGCCTCGGGCATGGATGTTTGTGATGTCCTTAGGTTAGTTAGGTTTAACTAGTTCTAAGTTCTAGGGGACTAATGACCTCAGCAGTTGAGTCCCATAGTGCTCAGAGCCATTTGAACCATTTTAATGGGTCAGCAATGTATGAGGATGATTTGAAAAGTTCTCGGAATCACCACGAGAGGTCAGCGCTAGCGCAACGAGTTGTTCACGTGATATTCATTGGAATGTTGCCTGTAAACACGTGCTACGTCAGTGCTCTTGGAAGAGAGCTGTGGCGGTGACGTGGCTGTGTTGTTGATCCCGCGTAGTGAGTTGCGAAGATGGCAAAAATCGAGATTCGAGCAGTGATTAAGTACTTTGTAAACAAAGGTATGAAAGCAAAGGACATTCATGTAGATTTCCAGTATACACTGGAGGTATGAAACTTCCTGGCGGATTAAAACTGTGTGCCCGACCGAGACTCGATCTCGGGACCTTTGCCTTTCGCGGGAAAGTGCTATACCATCTGAGCTACCGAAGCACGACTCACGCCCGGTACTCACAGCTTTACTTCTGCCAGTATCTCGTCTCCTTCTGGATACACTGGAGGACTCTGCCAAGTGGACAAATGAATTTAAATTTGGTCGGGAGAGCTTAGATGATGATCCATGCGGCGGTCGGCCAAGCTGTGTCACTAGTCCAGAAATCGTTGCAAAAGTGCACAAAATGATCATGGAAGATCGCCGATTGAAAGTGCGTGAAATTGTTCACACTTGCCAGATGTCATCTGAAAGAGTACATCACATTGTTACTGAAGAATTAGAAATGAAAAAATTATCTGTAAGATGGGTGCAGCGACTCTTGACGCTGGATCAAAAACGCATGAGAATGGACATATCGGAACAATGTCTGCCCCGTTTTAGGAGAAACAAACGAATATTTTTGCGCTGGTTTGTGATCACAGATGAAACTTGGGTGCACTACTATACCCCAGAGACATAACAACAGTCAAAGCCGTGGAAACATGCTGTTCTCCAACACCAAAGAAAGCAAAGACAATTCCTTCAGCGGGAAAGTTCATGGCATCAGTATTCTGGGATGTGAAGGGGATTCTATCAGTCGATTATCTCCCCACTGGGCAAACAATTACTGGAGAATACTATGCCAACCTCCCGGACAAATTGCGACAAAAGATACGCGAGAAAAGGCCAGGTTTAGGAAGGATGTAATCTTCCATCAAGACAATGCGTGCCCGCGTACGTGCCATCGTCATGGCAAAATTACAGGAACTAACGTATAGTTTGTTGCCACACCCACCTTATCCACATGATACGGCTCCATCAGACTTCCACCTCTTTCCAAAACTGAAAATTTTTCTTGGTGGATGGAGATTCACTTCAAACGAAGAATTGATAGCTGGAGTTGACAACTATTTTGCAAGCCTGGAGACTACGTTGAAAAATAAAAAAGGTTTCAGTGATGTAAGAACTTTTTTTTCTGTTCCGTTCCTAGAACTTTTCAAACCACCCTCGTAATACCTATTTAAAAGACAAATTATTTTACGATAAAACTGTCCAGGAAGTCGTCGTTTTCCTCGGGAAGAGTTTCACAGTCTGCATAATGAGGTTGCAAATGTGATACAATGTTTCGATCAACATATGTGCATAAAGGATTTCTTCCATTATGAAACTAATTCAGTCACAATTAATGTGGCTACCCGAGTGGCAAAAATCTGCTATAGTGCGTAGCTCTGTCCACAGACCCACAGTTTGTATCAGATATAAATATTATTATGTCTTAAAGTACACCAAAGACATGTAATTAATACTGATTTTTGTTTGTTTGTTTTTTACCTAGGTTGTAATGAAACCAAGCCGTATGCAAGACGTTCAGTATTGAATTGCCTCCTAAATGTGGCGGATTTATAGTTTGTTCCCCTCTTCCCACTCAGACAGCGTGTCGTGATAGTGGGGGAAGTGTGCATCCAGACAGTAAACTCGGCACCATAGGGAGAGTACTGCATATATGCAGAAATCTTGGCTTTCCCTGCATTAGAACCTGGTGAAAATCCTTTTCTGAAGATAAAATCTGCACTAGTAGCAAAAAGACGTCCTACTCAAATTAATCCCTCGCCTTCCATCTTGCAAACGAACGGCAATACCGGTCCAGATGCTCTAGCCACTCGTCATGATCATCGGAAGCTCTATCCTCTTTCCCCTACCGGCACCATGGTGCACAAAGTGTTTGGGTAAGAAAACAACTCGATAAAAGGCATCTGGTTCTTTCCACTGAGTGCAGGATTTGTCTGACTTATGGTGAATCTTGTAGAAGAAGGTGGAGACGGTTGGGTATCAACGCACGTTTCAAGCGTGAAGTCTCACTGGTTCAGCAGGGAGATGAGTCAGCCGTGTTTTGGGCTGTATTTTGTACGGATGTCAGACACCTCTCAGCGCTAACGAGAGTAATTTAAGAACTGATCTGTATCTGGAGAGAATCATCTGACCTATTATCTAGTCCTGTAGCCAAGACGTCGGCGTTGGGTTAGTCCATCAAAGCGACAACCTGCGAACACACCGCGCCCATTTCGTGAACGTTTTCCTCCTGGTGGCAGCAATCGACCGAATGAAGTTACCTATGCTGTCTGCAGACATCCCGAGTAGGCACACGTGGTCCGCAATCTCAATTCGATTCCTGTTCGGGTTGGAGACTTTCTTCGGTCAGGAACTGGGTATTCTTGTTGTCCTAATCATTACAGCTCATCCTCATCGATGCACAATTCACCAAAGTGGCGCCAAATAGGAAGAGTTGTTCCAGGCGGCCGTACAACCCCCACGGTGTGCCTTGGCCGGTAATGTCATTCGGTCATGCATTTCAGTGTGCTTGGGACCAGTTGAAGCTTGCAGTACACCGCCACAGGAATGCTTCCCCACACATGAGGAACGTGTATGACATTGAGGTCTTTGTTTTCCATATTTTGGAAGGAGGTAGTGCTGAAAAAAAAAAACAAGAAGAAATTGTCTGTAGTCTGATTAAAATTACTTGGTAGTTGTCACTTCACGCTACAATCAGAGCTCTAAACGTCACGCCAGAACCTTTCACCGTTACCAAGCTGCCACAACAACTGTTCAGTTCATCTTGTCCGGCTTTCTTTCTTGGCCGGCCTGAGTGGCCGAGCGTTCCTAGGAGCTTCAGTCTGGAACCGCGCGACCACTACGATCGCAGGTTCGAATCCTGCCTCGGGCATGGATGTGTGTGATGTCCTTAGGTTAGTTAGGTTTAAGTAGTTCTTAGTTCTGGGGACTCATGACCACAGCTGTTAAGTCCCATAGTGCTCAGAGCCATTTGAACCATTTTTTTTCTTCCTTGTGTTTGGATCCCGCATCCTGGATCTGGCCCTTTCATTTTGTACTTCATCACACACAATAGCCACAAAACAAACAAACAAACACACACACGCACAGAACTATGCTAACGATATACACACGTTTCATTATATACAACAGTAACCAAACTCTGCTCATCCTTCCCCACTAGACGTGATTCAGCGTCACGTTTACAGTTATTTAATCACAGACATCAGCTTACATTAGAAAAGTTTCGGACGACGTTATATGAAGCCAAATTTTTGAAGGCTGCAATTCATCGTTGCTATTGGAAAATGAGGGTCTTAAGTAACAGAACGATTTTTTTATTTCTAAACCTAATCAAAAGACTTCCGGTATTATTTTTATACAGTTAATTGATCTAAATGTAATTGTTTAAATTTCTAATACTTTGACGCTTCAGTTTCACTACTATATCGAATTTTTTATTTCCCCTTATTTGGAATCTGCCAGTATCGTCTATAATCCGCAACCATGTGTCAGTCAGGACTGCTCATCAGTTGCAACGCGGCATTTCGTGCAGGCAGTGTCAGGATAGTTTCAGGTGACCGATGAATGATAACGAAAAATTACAGTTTGTTTTTTAGCACTGAAACTGCAATTTTCTGTCTTGAGTTTGCGATTAGAGATAAGCTTTAATCGCCGTGAACAAAATGATCTCGATTTTAGTTCTGTTGCTGACCGCCGTTTCCTCGGAAACATTGCACATAACGAGTTTGTAGTTAGGTTAGGACACGAGTTTAAATTCAGGGCTACAAGACACGTCGCCTGTCGCAG
Source organism: Schistocerca americana (assembly GCF_021461395.2). NCBI lineage: Eukaryota > Metazoa > Arthropoda > Insecta > Orthoptera > Acrididae > Schistocerca > Schistocerca americana. The sequence continues at coordinate 316,737,790 of NC_060121.1, read as the reverse complement.
TTCAATCATTGAACAATTAAAATCAGCTGTCGACAGGACAACTCGCATATTCATCATACCTCACGGCGGCCGCTTCCAACATTGCTCCGCGTTACACATTAACAGCTTTTGTGAACCTACCCGCCGTGTTTGTGTGTCACACATAGCCTAGCAGTAGCCGGCAGCCGATGTGTCAACTATCAAGTAATTTTAATCGGAATATAGTAAACACTGGCTCTAAAATGCTTACCATAAGGCCTACGAGCATTTGTTCAGTAGAAGAGATGTGTTTCGCAGTATGGAGGATGGACAAGTACTCCTAGCTCTTAACGTACGCACTTTATAGAGCCGCAGTTTACGGGGCTTTGTTTGTTCTTTTGCTCCATACTACCACCTCTCAAAATATGGAAAGCAAAGACTTTGCAGTAAAAGAGATTTGTTTCACGGTATCGAAGGTAAATAACTGCTCTAAGCTGTTCATGTGTGCGTTTTAGAGCTCATATTTGTAGACGTTTTGGCTTCGCATGATAGTTTCCTGTCATTTTGCTGAATAATGACCATTTTCTCCTGGGATACCTGTACTTCATATTTTTCACATCTGCGTGCTACATTAAACTGTTGTTCAAATTGCACAAACTAACGAAAATTATACGTTTTTGCATGGGTATCTTCCCCAGGAGCTGTTATAATCAATTATTATTGGTATTTCTGGCTTGCTTACAGAAACTAAACACTATTTTACACCACACGCCTTTCGTTTTTATTTATGAAGCATCTTCTGTGCTCATTCTGGAAATGCGAATACATAACACGGCAGTACGTTTTGGTATTTATGTATTAAAAAGGTATTTCCTTATGAAATTGGCGTACGATTTACATACGATGTTTTTTTCTTTTCCTTTTGTCTGCATATTCTGTAGACCACTGCAACTGCCTATGTAATTAGTGGACGTTGAGGTCCAAAGAAACTTAGTTGCACATTAACTTTTGAATGTGTAGAACGCGTGAAACTACAGTATTATTTCACTTGTGATATTGTACAAAAGTAGGTGAAGTGCTAAAAAAACACTGCTGCGTAGGAAAAAGTGGGTTCAAAAAGAGTCAAAAGCGAATGTGCAACGAAGTTTCTTTTGGCTTCAACCTCCGCTAGCAGCGAAGGAAAAAGCAGTGATCTGCAGATGTGTAAACAAGAGACAAAAGCAACGTAAGTAAATTGAACTCCATTTTTATAAGTAAAGATTGTTTTTAGTCTACAAACACCAAAATGCAGAGCCCTATTATATGTAATCATGTCATCATATTCTAGAATGACCTCAGGAGAAGCTTTATAAATAAAAATGCATCTGGCGAAAAACACTCTTTAACTGCAGAACGCTTAAGACAGAAAAACCAATAATGATTAATTAAAATTATGTTTAAGTTTTACAATCAACTTCGATGCATCTTATTTCTTTCAATCCAGGCAGACACTCTCACTACACTCAAAGACCCATGGGCGTGTAGACGACAGAGTCTACTTCCTTTTTCTCCCATATGAATTGTACGTGACTACCATGGATGGCGAGACTCTGCTTCTATCAAAAAATCTCCTCCTGACAGACGCCTACACTCATGCCTAGTAGTTTTCAGTATTTTCAAAGTATGTTCTTTTTAGAGTGCGACTCTACTACAATTACTTACCTGTACTCCTCGAGATGTGTTGGAAAGGTATTGGGGAAATGCAATGCATTTGTAAAGGAAATCACGTACAAGATGCTAGTGAGATTAATTCTAGAAAACTGTTCCTGCGCCTGGAGTTCTTATCGAATAGGCATGACAACAGACCAAATGAAATTAGAAATGCATTGCTAGGATAGTAACATGTTGATTTAAGATGTGTGGTGACGTAACAGAAATGTTCAGGAAACTCAAATGAGAATCCTTAGCAGAAGGACGACGTAGTTCTCACAATATCCAGTTGGACAAATATAAAGAACCTGTATTAGAAGAAGACTGTTCGACCTTTATGCTGCCACCATCGTAAATCTTGCATAGAAATTATGAGAATAAAGTAAGAGAGGTTATCGCGTCTACAGAGGCACACGTCATTTTTCCTTTGCTCATTGCACAAATTGAATAGGAAATAAAATACATAATATTGGCATTATGCACCCTGCACCATGCACTGCACAGTGACTTACGGTGTGTACGGAGGCTGTCATTCAATGTTTTTTGTTGTATGTTGTAAGATGGCAAGATTTTGCCATTATATATTTAATATTTCCATAGATATATATCTTTATATTGGATCACTGTTTAGAATGCACAATCAGATTATTAATCATTTCATTGGCTGATACTAGTTGGAACGACGTACTAACAATTTTTGTAGTACTGCGTGTCTGGCAGTTAATTAGGGCTGAACACTGACAGAGGAGGCGAAGTGGGCCATGTGTTCCTCAGAAGCCACTATTCGCTAAAGAGGAGCTGCAAAGAGAGAATTGTTCTGCAGGAGCGGACATTTACTGCCCTGAGAGAGAGCAGAGCTTGGCAGCAGCTGTTTACGATGCTGGAGGCAGCAGAACCCGTGAAGCATGGACAGAGCAGGTGGGAGGTTGCTCTCTGGTGGGACGGAAAAAAATTTCAGAGTAGCGTCCCTGGAGAAAGAGCGCCAGACATGGAAGAAGGACATCCTTCTAGTGCAAAACAATGCACGAAGTCACACACGATTATCGCAACCTGACTTCTGTGAAATCTTGTCACTGGAAGTGCCGAAGCTCGCTTTTCGCTGAAAAGCATAGATTTTTGATTGGCCGAGTGCTAAGGACGTAGGAATGTAAATGGAAACTTCCGGAAAATCTTCTGAAAGGAGCTTCAGGTGATTGGCTGGCAGATTCATGAACCATATAGTGAGAGGTAATGTTTTTGTAACAGTCGCTGGAATTCGTCGCCTGAGCACAAACATAGATACCGGCTGTCCAGGAAGAAGCGAAGTATGGCTTGAGCAAGGACTTCCCTCCAAGGATCAATAGAGGGCACATCCATGCAGGGATCAATCGAGACAATTCCCTTTGGCGATCGAGCTAGAGACTTCGTTGGTGAAAGCAACAGTGGAGAATCTGGCGGTTAGTTTTTGAGAAGTGTTGTTTTCGACACGCGGAGCACATGAAGTCGACAGAGTTCTTAGTCTGTTAACACGAGTGACAGTTTTCTGTGGAGTCTGCTACATACTGAAGTGTTTACTTATGGGAGAATACTTGAGTCGAATTTCGGTCCCTGGCTACTGACCAAACAGAGATCTTGACTCGTATTCTGTCTTCTACTGGGGTAATTTCAGACCTACGAGTTTGCGGACGGCGTATTGCGTCCACTGTGTTGGTAGAGAATTGCAAGTATACCACGTACGTCATCTGTACTACGGCCACAGCCCCAGTGAACAGATCTTCGTTGCAGTACACAACTGCTATCCGTACCTCGATAGGTGGTATGCACACTCCGGTTCGGTGGATAGGGATTCACTTGCAGTAAATGTGTTGACTTCCTTTTGCTTGTCCACTGAGTGTTTTCTGAAGGGGCAGTCCGGTTGATAGTGTTCTGTTTCTCACCGCTAAACAGTATCAGCCAAATTTTTTAGCTGTCTAATAACCGGGGGAAGGGGGGGGGCGGCGGTGTACAGAAAGTCAAACACACTTTTTCACTCTGCATGTTGTTTTGAGAATAAGTAATTAATGGTATCCACGTTGTAATTTATTCTAGTAGTATTCCAATAGGAAGCATTGGTTTGATGTGCTAAATTGAAGTGAAATAAAAACCACAACATGATACTTCGTTCTCTTGAAATCCGTAGGTGTAGGTTGGCAATGTCAGGGTCATCTTAATCATTTGTAGGCGAGAAAATTCCATTGCAGAGACAACGTTAGGGAATCGCACGTACACATGGCAGACGTACCCCTCTGCAGACTGTTAACGAAGGTAAGTGCATATGGAGTAGGCTCTCAGATACGTGACTGAGTAGAAGACTTCTTAAGTAATAGAACCCGGTATGTTGTCCTCGACGGCGAGTGTCCATCGGAGACAGGGGTAACATCAGGAATGCCCCAGGGAAGTGTGATAGGACTACTGGAGTGCTAGGTATCCGCACAAGGCCGGACTGAAAGAAGACATCGAAGCGTTTCAGAGACGAGCTGCTAGATTTGTTACCGGTGGGTTCGATCAGCACGGAAATGTTACGGATATTCTTCGGGAGCTCAAGTGGGAATCCCTGGAGGAATGAAAAATTCATTTTGAAGAACACTACTGAGACAGTTTAGAGAACCTGCATTTGAAGCTGGCTGCAGAATGTTCTTACTGCCGCCACCGTATATTTCCCGTAGGGACCACGAAAATAAGATACGGGAAATTAGGGCTCATACGGAGGCGTACAGACAGTTGTTTTTCCTTCACTCTATCTGCAGGTGGAATTGGAAAGGCAACGACTAGCTGTAGTACAGGGTACCCTCCACCACACAGCGTACGGTGGCTTGCGGAGTATGTACGTAGATGTGGATGTAGATATGTCAAAAACACCACGAGGGCTTACAATGTGTTTAATTTTCACGCATGCATTAAACAAATAAACAAAATTTTCATAAATGAAAAATTAATTCTCTTAATAAATCTAAATTATGGCACATAATTGCTTAAATAACTTCATAAGACAACATTTTGTTAAACAGTATTTCATTACTTAACAATATAGTCTTTATTATTTGGACACACGATACTCTTTCTTCAATATAGGAATAATTTTGGAACTCAGTATTTCGTGGGATATCCCTTTTGCTTTATAGCCACTTATAAACGCGCTTGCATGTTAGCAAAGGTTTTTGCGGTCTACACAGGGCCATTTAGTTTCCTTCTTCATTCGGCTTTCTTTCAGATCTTTCGATTTGACTGCAGCTGTCCTGACGCTTCCCTTTAGCTCCTCCCATAAACTTTCTATGGGTCTGAGGTCTGACGACTGAGGTGATGTCTCAGTGACTTTGGGGCAGTTAAGAAGAATCCACTCTTTCGCGGGGTACAGTGTGAGTCTTGAGTCATTATCTTGTAAATATCTGAATTTGGATCTAATGCTCAACACGTCTGAACGCCTTACAAACTTTGCTTCTGAATGTTGACTTGTCCCTCCTTGCTTAACTTTCTGTAAATTGGAGCAATCTCACCCACCTCAGGTGACGAAGCATAATCTCATACTTAAACGGTCCCTCTACCGTCTTTTACGACAGTTTGGTTAGCTCGCAGCAATTAGTTTCCCTCACGTCATAGTTCTTTGGTTCGCTGCAAACACGTTGAATTGTCTTTCATCAGCATACATAGCATCATTTCGCCAATCTGACTCTTTGCAAATATGGTCCCTCGCGAACTAGAACCTCCTGCCTCAGTCCAGTTTCATCATATATGGTCTTTTCCTGGCCATTGTTCCTTTGTAACCGTCTTCTCTGATAACCCTCTGGACAGTTTATTCATTTACTCCCTTACCAGATTCTTGCAGAAACTAGGGTGCACTTAATCGATGATTACGCTAATCTCTCTTGTATCAGTAGCGTTTTTAGGGACAGATTCTACGTGATCCTTCTCGAATCGTCTATGATTTAATGTCAATAAAATATAAAAATTTCTTTTATGCTTGCATCATCATGTATTTTAGTAGTAACAAAAAAACAGCAGGACACACTCTCATAGTGCAGACCGTCGTGTTGTAACAAAAGCAAACCAGTTTCGTACCAGTAACCTCATAGTAAAAAGTCGAATATTCGTGAGCGTCTGATTATACGTTTTCTCGAGTGACTGCCAAACAGATGACTACACGATACAAAAGGTCTCTTGTTCCAGACAGCCTCCTAAATCAAGACAACATCACCATTGTAATCATTGTACCCGATACTAACCAGCTGATTTGCGCATGATGGCTTTCTAAGAACACTGTACACACAGAAATTTCTTAACGCCATGTTAATTTTGTTCTTTCGAATAACGTAATAGAATTCTCCGTGGACCATGCATGCAATATATGAACATTTACCTCCTGAACACTTGTACCACAACAATCACTCTAAAAACGAATAAGTGTGCTTTTAAGAACATTTAATGTCTGGAGTTTTGTTTATATTAAAAAAACTAGCGATATTAGTGTGAGAAAAGTAATGTTATTGCCCTGACACCCCCTTGTGATCTAGTGGACTACACTATAGTAAGCAAGAGTAACAAATAAACGGACAGGGAGAAACAGGCCGTATCATACCACAACACAAATAGTATTATACAAGGAAACTCGAGTAATGACCTTACGTGGCCGAATATTAAAGATATATTCTAATGCGTCAATGTAGAACCGATTTACGCTGGAAGAAATTATTTCCAGTTTTGACCACCAGGAGCAAATATGGCGCTGTGAGCAAAAGAAGACGTATAGACATGTTTCCGTATGTTAAGGATTAGGAACAAGACGTGGGCATGGGCACAGAAGATCAAACAAGTGAGAAAGACATAACGTTTATTTTATTATTATTGTTCGATATGAGCACCGAAGACGTCAACGAGATGCTGAATCCGTAAAACGAGATGATCAACAGTTGCTCGCAGTAGAAAATATTTGGGCAGAAGAGGTGAAGCAAGTGAAAAAGGCATAACGCCGATTTTATTATTATTGTTCGATATGAGCACCGAAGTCGTCAACGAGATGCTGAATCCGTAAAACGACATGATCAACAGTTGAGCAGACCGCTGCGGCCGAGTGGTTCTAGGCATTTCAGTCCGGAACCACGCTGCTGCTACGGTCGCAGGTTCGAATCCTGCCTCGGGCATGGATGTGTGTGATGTCCTTAGGTTAGTTAGGTTTAAGTAGTTCTAAGTCTAGGATACTGATGACCTCAGATGTTAAGTCCCATAGTGCTTAGAGCCATTTGAACCAACCAATAGTTGCTCGCAGTAGAAAGGATGTGGGCAGAAGGGGTGAAGCACGTGAGAAAGGCATAACGCCGATTTTATTATTATTGTGCAATATGAGCACCGCAAGAAGTCAATTAGATGCTGCATCCGTAAAACGACATGATCAACAGTTGCGCGCAGCAGTCCCTGCGGAATCTGAACAACGTGCTCCCGCATACTGGTCTTCAACTCAGGTAGAGACCGAACGTGTCCCTGGTAAACGCTTTCTTTTAATATCCTATGTGTCAAAAGTCATATGGATTCAGATCAGGAGATCTTACAACCCATGCACCTGGAATACCTCTGGAGATAATACGTCTGAAAGATTTCATTACGCAGATCTTTCACGGGCGAGCGACGTGAGCTGTTGTCCCATCTGGGATGAAAACAGTGGTTCCCATACAGTTGTGCTGTTCCGAAGCAGGAATCACGTGCTGTACAGGAAAGTCTCGATAACGTGGAGACTTTACGCCCTACACCTGACACGCCATCTGGGTGTATTCTTTTCAAAGAAGGACAGACCGAGAACAAAGGTGCTTGCGAATACACAGTCACGTATGGCGAGTGCAATGTCTCTTCGTGCACAGCATGCAGTTTAACGGTACCCCAAATTCGGCAGTTCTGTGTATTCACTGCATCCTGTAGTGTAAAATGCGCCACGTCACTCCATGGAATATTGCCCGAATGTCATCCACGCCAGAAGCCGAGGAGCAAATTCGGAACATTGCTGCGGATCATCAAGTTTCAGTTGCTGCACCACCTGGATCTTGCACAGGTACGAGACTAAAACAGACCGCAAAACTTTCGGTGCTGTTGACCCTGGGATGGACAATTCTCGTGACACTCCACGAACACTAGCATTACCTAGACACGTGCTGTAAGATTAGTTACAGCAGCAGCAACCTCGCAAATAAGTTGCAACGGGGTAGGACGCCTTCCTCCTCCAGGTGCCACGCCAAGCTCACCCGTATTTTCGAATTTCATTATCATCTTCCTTAAACCTTTTAAGAACATCGTATCTTTCCTCAGATCTTTAACGCCGATACTCTCCCAATGTAGCACCGTAAGTGCTGCCGTTCACACAAAACACTAAACAGTTTCACTAACCGCACACGGTCTCACTTGGTGATAGCCATACTTTTCATTCACGTTATGTCTTGTCAAATGACAGTGTGGATGCCATACGACCAAAAATGGTTCAAATGGCTCTGAGCACTATGGGACTTAACTTCTGAGGTCATCAGTCCCCTAGAACTTAGAACTACGTATACCTAACGAACCTAAGGACATCGCCGGCCGCGGTGGTCTAGCGGTTCTAGGCGCTCAGTCCGGAACCACGCGACTGCCACGGTCGCAGGTTCGAATCCTGCCTCGGGCATGGATGTGTGTGATGTCCTTAGGTTAGTTAGGTTTAAGTAGTTCTAAGTTCTAGGGGACTGATGACCACAGATGTTAAGTCCCATAGTGCTCAGAGCCATTTGAACCTAAGGACATCACACACGTCCATGCTCGAGGCAGGATTCGAACCTGCGACCGTAGCAGTCACACGGTTCCAGACTGTAGCGCCTAGAACTGCTCGGCCACAACGGCCGGCGCCATACCATCATACAGCGCACAGAAGTAGATTTGCACCTGGTGATCCAAAATTGGGACAATTTTTTTCAGCGTAAATCGATTCCACATTAACGCATTAGTCTATCTACCAAGTTTCGCTGTCATACTATAATTACAGCCCACCTCCGTGATTGCCTTGATTACCTGTTTCTCCCTTATATTTCGTCATTGATCACTATTATCAGTACTAATCCTGCGAAGTACTACCGATAGTTCAAAATCTCGAAATATTTTACTTTAATAATCGATATTACTGGCATCCAGTCTTTCTCTCCGCTCGTGCTTCTACGGAAATAATACGATTTGGCTCAAGGCAATTCGAGCAGTGGAGAACTAATGACAAAGCCTACGCTTCTAGAGGGGTCGCGAGAGGGGAGATGTTTATTTGTTTCTGGCTCAGTACTGGCAACTAACGGATGCGCTCGCATCATACCAATGAACAGCTAAGGCATAAAGTTACAGAAGTAACAAGGAGTCGCAACTTGACCTTTTTGCCGCAAGGTGTTACCAGTGACTCCTGAAAATCAATCCTTCCAAGATCCAGGCAATCATTGTAGGTCGTACCACTCACTCCTTCCGGCTCCTTGATTTCTCCCTTACCATCAGCTCCCGTCCTATCCGCCTCTCCCCCATCCTCCCCTATCTTGGCCTCACCATTGACTGTCGCTTCACCTGTATCCCTCATCTCCGCTCTATCCAATTCAAAGCTCACAACCACCTCCGACTCCTCAAACTCCTCTCTAGCCGGACATGGGACTTGAACCCCTCTACCATCCTCCACACCTATAAATCCTTAATACGTCCCATCCTCTGTTATGCCAGTCCCGCCTAGATATCTGCCCCTCCCCCCCAAATTCTATAAGTCCCTCCAGATTCTCGAGCACCATGCACTCCGCCTCACCTTCCGTATACACCTCCGGTCCACCACGTGGTCCTCTATGACGTGATTCCTTTCCCCCAACTGCTTCTATTCCTTGAAAATATCCTGCCACCTTGATCCCCCTCACCCCCTGGTTGCTCCTCTCCTCTCCAACCCCCGCCCTCTGCCGTGCCTTCACTGTTCTGACCCCCCTACCCTCTATCTCTAAACACTTCATCTCCTTTCTCAAGGTGCCTTCCGTCAACTCCCCCTCCCAGATGATGCCCTCTCTCCCTCCATTTATCCCTCCTATCAACTCTGATCCTCACCTCCACCTCCTTCTTTCCTCTGTCCTTTCCCTAGGCTCCCTCTTCCCCCCTGTCATCCTGTTTTTTCCCCGCCTGCCCTCTCTCTGCCTCCCTTCTCTCCCCTGAGTCCTTTCTGCTCTCCCATCCACTGCCTTTCTCACTCCTTCTCGCATCTGCCCATTCCCCTCTTTTCTATATCCACTCCCTCCATCGGCTCCCCCTTCCCTTTTTCTTTTTGTCTCCCCTCCCTTTTCCCCATCATAGGTACGGGTCCTCCCCCCCCCCCCCCCCATCTGCCGCAGTGTCACCTGTATAGTGCTGTTATAAGTGAATGCTCAGTGTTGTACATCCCCTGTCAGTGTTGCGAACAGCCGTCGTACTGTCGCCAATTGTGTTTTTTATCTCGTGCGAACACAAACCAGACTGTCGCCGTGTTTTTTAATTGTGCCTGTCTACTTCTTCATTCACATCGTCACTGCCCTGTTTTTATATTTTAAATTCCACACTTTACCGCCATCTTAAAGTTTTTCACAATGTCACCGTTTTATCGCCTGTTTTTCTTGTTTGTTTCTATTCTCATTATGTTTTTTAACTTTTCTGTAGGCTATAGAGCAGCATATTTTGCTGCTGCCAGCCCGCCCCCCACCCTCTGGGGGGTGGGGAGAATTGAAATCCAATGAACAAAAAAAAAAAAAAAAAAAAAGGACTCGCGAAAGCAGTAGATTCATTGAGGCTTAAACATACTCATAGCATTGTTTACTTCTCAAGTGACTTGCACAAGATTACTGTGCGCCATGTAACCGTAGCTTCAGCATCGCTCATAGGGGTACTGTCGACTACAGCCAACATACTTGTATAGAAGTTTGCTATCAGAACGAAAAAGTGAAGATGTCCTCAAATTTATTCAGATAATTTGGTAGTGGCATTAAGGATATAAAGAACATTGCACGCAAGCTAGCAGTTGTTTCCCATACTGTCAAACATAATATTAGCTACAGAAGTATGGACTGTAGAAATAAATTGTCGAAGGAATCCTTCCATGATTCTAATTTGGCTAAGATCTGTTTTTGTCCATTATAAATGGTTCTGCGAAAGCCTGCGACTGTGAAAACAATGGGTTTGCTTATAAATACCTTTTCTGCTACCTGTTGCGATTTTCTTTCCTTCCTATTTTACACGATGCATTTTGGGAAATGATTCCAATTTTCGAGTGAGTTTTCTCTTTGTACTATGCCATGTTTACGTTATGTTTTCGATGTGTGACGTTCTGTTTTGCTTTGTTGACTTTACTGCAATATATAAAAAACTCAACTTTTATTTGGTTATGGATTTTTTTATGTAGTTAGTGGCAAAATTTGGAGGAACATTGTACTGACAGGTTGCTTATGGTCCGTTTGTGCAGAGTTTCACACATGTAAACGTCACACACAACTTTCAGTGCACAATAAACGAGGCCTATTCGGAAAGTAAGGAAACCATAGTGAAAAGCCGGTGAAGTTTTGCATAGATGTGTTGGACAGTGTCTCTAGTATGCTCGTCGCTCGCGCCACGTCGCTCTTTTCAATTCTGAGCGCACAGTGAGCACGTAAAGATGCCTAGAAAATAGTGTCTCCTGCCAAGTATGGGGGCCTGGTGAGAGATTTCGCCTGATGTCATGCAGCCCACATATCACAACTGTCACGCGTTTCCCTTTTAATGACAATTCTCGGCCACACTCCGCAGGGGCAATGAAGACTCTCCTGTAGCGTTTTCGATGGGAGGTGTTTGATCATCCACAATACAGCCCGTAATTGTCTCCCTCTGAGTTTCATCTCTGCCCACATGAACCGCTGGCTATGAAGACAACATTATGGCACAGACAACGAGCTGTAGAGTAGCGTAGAGAACTGGCTGAAAGCAGAGGCGGCTGCCTTCTGTGACGAGGGTACTGGAAATTTGGCACAGTTCTACTACAAATGTCTGAGTCTAAGCGGCGACCTTGTAGGCAAGTATCTGGAAGGTTTAGCTAACTGTTGGCAATAAAACATTTTTTTTTTATTTTCACAGTGGTTTCCATTTTGTGACCGATTGGATCTTACTTCCCGAATAGGCCTCGTACATCGATAACATCTTACACAAACAAACAATTACAAAGATGTTCTAGGATGTAGTTGACAGATATAATGCTACAGGTCTTTCACAGAGTATGATATACTTTAGTACAGAGGGTATTTGGCTTCACAATATGGATCGTAATTTGCTTATATCTATTTTACAATGGTATTTATTTCTAAAGGTGGCAGGGGTAAAATACAGGGAGCGAAAGGCTATTTACAATTTGTACAGAAACCAGATGGCAGTTATAAGAGTCCAGGGGCTTGAAAGGGAAGTAGTAGTTGGGATGGGACTGAGACAGGTTTGTAGCCTCTCCCCGATGTTATTCAATCTGTATATTGAGCAAGAAATAAAAGGAAACAAAAGGAAAATTCGGAGTAGGTATTAAAATCCTTGGAGAAGAAATAAAAAACTTTGAGGTTCGCCGATGACATTGTAATTCTGTCAGAGACAGCAAAGGACTTGGAAGAGCAATTGAACGGAATGGACAGTGTCTTGAAAGGAGGATATAAGATGAACATCAACAAAAGCAAAACGAGGATAATGGAATGTAGTCAAATTTTAAGTCGGGTGATGCTGAGGGAATTAGATTAGGAAATGAGACACTTCAAGTAGTAAAAGGGTTTTGCTATCTGGGGAGCAAAATAACTGATGATGGTCGAAGTAGAGAGGATATAAAATGTAGACTGGCAATGGCAAGGAAAGCGTTTCTGAAGGAGAGAAATTTGTTAACATCGAGTATAGATTTAAGTGTCAGGAAGTTGTTTCTGAAAGTACTTGTATGGAGTGTAGCCATGTATGGAAGTGAAACATGGACGGTAAATAGTTTGGACAAGAAGAGAATAGAAGCTTTCGAAATGTGGTGCTACCGAAGAATGCTGAAGATTAGATGGGTAGATCACTTAACTAATGAGGAGGTATTGAATAGAATTGGGGAGAAGAGGAGTTTGTGGCACAACTTGACAAGAAGAAGGGACTGGTTGGTAGGACATGTTCTGAGACATCAAAGGGTCACAAATTTAGCATTGGAGGGCAGCGTGGAGGGTAAAAATCGTAGAGGGAGACCAAGAGATGAATACACTAAGTAGATTCAGAAGGATGTAGGTTGCAGTAAGTACTGGGAGATGAAGAAGCTTGCACAGGATAGAGTAGCATGGAGAGCTGCATCAAACCAGTCTCAGGACTGAAGACCACAACAACGACAACATTTATTTCTCTGTCTTACTATTTTCATTGAAGTGTATTTTCAAAGCATCTGAAAAAATTCACTGATTCGCTTTCAAGAATTTCGTTTAACATTTTATCTTCATATTTTCTGTAATGTGAATATATTTCCAGTTCTTCTGACAAATACGTTTGACGCCCTTTATTTAGTCTGTGGAGTAATTTGACACTTTGCTCTACATTTTGAGATGGGTGTCCTGTATTCTGTGCTACGTAGAACATGGAGCATTCCTGGCTTGTTGCTTTGTATATTCCAGAGTCTGAGTATGGGTCATGATCATACTTTATACCAGCGGAGAAACCCGACGTTGTCCAGGTATTTATTTACAACTGTGCATCCATACTCGTGTCACGTAGCGTCTGGTCTTGTTCTTAACGTTTATGATGTCGTATCTCTTGAGCTACAGGGTGTTTCAAAAATGACCGGTATATTTGAAACGGCAATAAAAACTAAACGAGCAGCGATAGAAATACACCGTTTGTTGCAATATGCTTGGGACAACAGTACATTTTCAGGCGGACAAACTTTCGAAATTACAGTAGTTACAATTTTCAACAACAGATGCCGCTGCAAGTGATGTGAAAGATATAGAAGACAACGCAGTCTGTGGGTGCGCCATTCTGTACGTCGTCTTTCTGCTGTAAGCGTGTGCTGTTCACAACGTGCAAGTGTGCTGTGGACAACATGGTTATTCCTTAGAACAGAGGATTTTTCTGGTGTTGGAATTCCACCGCCTAGAACACAGTGTTGTTGCAACAAGACGAAGTTTTCAACGGAGGTTTAATGTAACCAAAGGACCGAAAAGCGATACAATAAAGGATCTGTTTGAAAAATTTCAACGGACTGGGAACGTGACGGATGAACGTGCTGGAAAGGTAGGGCGACCACGTACGGCAACCACAGAGGGCCACGCGCAGCTAGTGCAGCAGGTGATCCAACAGCGGCCTCGGGTTCCCGTTCGCCGTGTTGCAGCCGCGGTCCAAATGACGCCAACGTCCACGTATCGTCTCATGCGCCAGAGTTTACACCTCTATCCATACAAAATTCAAACGCGGCAACCCCTCAGCGCCGCTACCATTGCTGCATGAGAGACATTCGCTAACGATATAGTGCACAGGATTGATGACGGCGATATGCATGTGGGCAGCATTTGGTTTACTGACGAAGCTTATTTTTACCTGGACGGCTTCGTCAATAAACAGAACTGGCGCATATGGGGAACCGAAAAGCCCCATGTTGCAGTCCCATCGTCCCTGCATCCTCAAAAAGTACTGGTCTGGGCCGCCATTTCTTCCAAAGGAATCATTGGCCCATTTTTCAGATCCGAAACGATTACTGCATCACGCTATCTGGACATTCTTCGTGAATTTGTGGCGGTACAAACTGCCTTAGACGACACTGCGAACACCTCGTGGTTTATGCAAGATGGTGCCCGGCCACATCGCATGGCCGACGTCTTTAATTTCCTGAATGAATATTTCGATGATCGTGTGATTGCTTTGGGCTATCCGAAACATACAGGAGGCGGCGTGGATTGGCCTCCCTATTCGCCAGACATGAACCCCTGTGACTTCTTTCTGTGGGGACACTTGAAAGACCTGGTGTACCGCCAGAATCCAGAAACAGTTGAACAGCTGAAGCAGTACATTTCATCTGCATGTGAAGCCATTCCGCCAGACACGTTGTCAAAGGTTTCGGGTAATTTCATTCAGAGACTACGCCATATTATTGCTACGCATGGTGGATATGTGGAAAATATCGTACTATAGAGTTTCCCAGACCGCAGCGCCATCTGTTGTTGACAATTGTAACTACTGTAATTTCGAAAGTTTGTCTGCCCGAAAATGTACTGTTGTCCTAAGTATATTGCAACAAACGGTGTATTTCTATCGCTGCTCGTTTAGATTTTATTACCGATTCAAATATACCGGTCATTTTTGAAACACCCTGTAATATCTCATTGTTTATGGCGTCATATCTCCTGCATTACGTGTATTACAATAATATAATTTTGCACTTACATTCAGTGGTATATGTGTACACTATCTGCAAAATGTGTCTTGCACAAAGTTAGTCGTAAAGAATCAATAAATTATAACGTCGGTCCTCATGCGGTACTTCTACTGCATGAACAGCGGAAAAGTAGTAAGTTATAAACATTTTTCCTTTCATTATTTTTTAGGGATTTTCAGCGAGAAAATATTTTGTAAGGGTTTGAAATTATGCAAGTCGCTAAGTGCTCTCATTTTCAAATACTGGATGAATAAAGTCTGAGAATTCACGTGTCACAGGCTACGCTTCTTTTTCACCCTCCCACCCGTTTAGCCGGTTCTTATCCTCACAGTAATCGTCACCTGACCTTGAGGCATATGTGTACCAAGTTTGGTTTAAACCAGTCCAGTGGTTTAGGAGGAGATGTGGAAAACACACAACATAGTACACAATACATAGTATGTATAGATTACTACTACTCCTCTTTTAGGCATTGTCTAAAATATAAATAAAAAATTTTTTATTAACAAATACATAAAGTACACTTTACACACATTTCACACTTTGTTTTTGATTTATATTTGGTCGCTGTATCACTTTGACTGCTCACACTTCACTGTTTGCTTTTAGTCACTCGCCGCACTACTTATCCGGTTCTTTACTTCGTCACTAATTAGAAACTGTCGTTCTAAACCACAACGGGTCTTGCTCTATATACCAATAGGTAGCCCCAACAGCGGCGAAGTCCAGAACGTACCAAACAGGCTTCGGATGGTCCACAACGTTCCAGAACATTCCACAACATTCGAGAGTGTTCTGGAATGTTCCAGAATGATCTGGATTCTTCCGGGATGTTCCCGAAAATTCTGGAATCTTCCCGGATATTCCAGATTATTCCCGAACATTACAGAACATCCCGGATCATTGTGGAACATTCCGGAACATTCTGGAATGTTGTGGAATGCTCTAGAATACTCCAGAATGTTCTCGAATACTATCGAATGTTCTGGAATGTTCTAGAAATTTCTAGAGGGGGAAACTTCCCAGCCCTCATATCTTCAAAAGCACTCCCTTCAGATAAAAACAGGAACCTCCTAAAAATGGTGCAAATGGCTCTGAGCACTATGGGATTTAAGATCTGAGGTCATCAGTCCCCTAGAACTTAGAACTAATTAAACCTAACTAACCTAAGGACATCACACACATCCATGCCCGAGGCAGGATTCGAACCTGCGACCGTAGCGGCCGCGCGGTTCCAGACTGAAGCGCGTAGAACCGCTCGGCCACATCGGCCGGCGGGAACGTCCTACATGCATGGGAGATAGAGGGCTATCATTCCATATAACTCCTTGATCGTACTGGGACTCGTTTCTGAGTTTTAGCGGCGTACACATTGTACAGTTACTTTTATAATATATATTGATTATGTATTAATTACTTTTTGTTGTAGTTTATTTAATGTAGAAAACCCAACTTTTACTTTGTGGTTTTTTGAAAATATTTGGAATGTTCTGTGATATATCGTCAGATTATGGGGTGGTAAATATATATTCGTTTTTGTTTTTTTCTCTGTGGTGCTGTTTGTGTTTGGGTCTTCCTTCATTTTGTCTAGGACTGTATCAACGATGGAAGCAGTATAATTATTAGCAACTGCTCTCTGTTTCACTATACTTATTTCTTGTTTTATGTTTTCTTGGTTCAAAGGTGTTTTAGATGTAAACAAATTATGATCCATATTGCGGAGATAAATACCTTCTGTACAAAAGCATACCATACTCTGTGGAAAACCTGTAACATTATCTTTGTTGACTACATCTAAAAACTCCTTTCTAAGAGTTCATTTATGTAAGTTATCATCGATGCATACTGTGCAGTGAAAGTTGTGTGTGATGTTTGACAAATGTAAGACTCTTCACAAATGGACCGGAAGAAAACTGTAAGTACAAGTCCTTCCATATTTCGCCACTAATTATATACCGGGTGATCATAAAGTCAGTATAAATTTGAAAACGTAATAAACAACGGAATAATGTAGATAGAGAGGTAAAAATTGACACACATTTTTGGAATGACATGTGGTTTTATTAGAACCACCCCATATTGCGCGCGTCGTTTGGTGATGATCGTGTGCTCAGCCGACACTTTCGCCATGCTTGGCCTCCCAGGTCCCCAGTCCTCAGTCCGTGCGACTATTGGCTTTGGGGTTACCTGAAGTCGCAAGTGTATCGTGATCGACCGACATCTCTAGGGATGCTGAAAGACAACATCCGACGCCAATGCCTCACCATAACTCCGGACATGCTTTACGATGCTGTTCACAACATTTTTCCTCGACTACAGCTATTGTTGAGGAATGATGGTGGACATATTGAGCTTTTTCTGTAAAGAACATCATCTTGGCTTTGTCTTACTTTGTTATGGTAATTAATTCTATTCTGATCAGATAAAGCACCATCTGTCGGACATTTTTTGAACTTTTGTATTTTTTTGGTTCTAATAAAACCCCATGTCATTCCAAGCACGTGTGTGTCAATTTGTACCTCTCTATCTACATTATTCCGTGATTTATTCAGTTTTCAAATTTATACAGACTTTTTGATCGCCCGGTATATATAAAAATCGATAACTAACTAAAATTGTGCGTTTTTTATACATTGCAGGAAAGTCAACAAAACACAGCAGAATTTTACGCATCGAAAACATCACGTAAAAATGGCATAGTACAAAAAGAAAACATACGTGAAACTGGGAATCATTTCCCGAAATGCGTCGTGTGAAATCTGAATAAAAGAAAATCGTGACTGGGAGCAGAAAAATTATTTATAAACAGACCCATTTGGCTGAGATGATGACATGTGGTCGAACTAGGGCAGGAGCAGCTGTTAAAGGGTTTCGGCTCCAACAATTGTTCAGAACTTCCTTGAAGTTTTGAAAGATCCAGCTAAATAAAGCGATTTTTTCTCTGTTACCACCGATGTGTCCAACCACAAAAGCAGAAAGATGTTCCCTATAGTTGTAAGATATTTTGATCCTGAAAAGATAATAGGAAACAGGTTTATGGACCTCATCGAACAGGCTGTTGGGAGACAGCAATTGATGTTAACTATCTTATAAAGTCTTCATTGAATTTCTGTTATTTTGATGTAAACAGCCTCACTGCATATTATGCAGATAATGCAAATCAAATTACAGGAAGAGTAATTCTGTGTACACATTGAGGTAACTAGTCATGGGATAGCGACACGCGCATACACAGATGGCGTTAGCATCACCTACACAGGTTATAAAAGGGCAGTGCATTGGCGGAGCTGTCATTCACGTGACAAGGCTTCGACGTGATTGTGGCCGCACGGCGCGAATTAACAGTCTTTGAACGTGGAAGCTAGATGGAGCTAGACGCATGGAACGTTCCACTTCGGAAATCGTTACGGAATTCAATATTCCGTGATCTACAGTGTCAAGAGTGTGGCAAGAATACCAAATTTCAGGCATTACCTCTCACAACGGACAACACAGTGGCCGATGGCCTTCACTTAACGACCGAGAGCAGAAGCGTTCGTGTAGAGTTGTCAGTGCTAACAGAGAAGCAACACTGCAAGAAATAACCGCAGAAATCTGTGTGGGACGTGTGACGAACGTATCTGTTAGGAAAGTGCGGCGAAATTTGGTGTTAATGAGGTATAGCAGCAGACGATCGACACGAGTGCCTTTGGTAACAGCACGATATCGCCTGCAGCGCCTCTCTTGCGCTCGTGAGCAACTCGGTTGGACCCTAGACGGATGGAAAAGCTTGTCCCAATCAGACGAGTCCCGATTTCAGATGGTGAGAGCTGATGATAGGGTTTGAATGTGGCACATACCCCACGAAGCCATGGACCCAAATTGTCAACATGGCACTGTGCAAGCTGATGGTGGATCCATAATGGCGTGGGCAGTTGGATCAAATGGCTCTGAGCACTATGGGACTTAACTTCTGAGGTTATCAGTCCCCTAGAACTTAGAACTACTTAAACCTAACTAACCTAAGGACATCACACACATCCATGCCCAAGGCAGGATTCGAACCTGCGACCGTAGCGGCCGCGTGTTTCCAGACTGTAGCGCCTAGAACCGCTCGACCACTTCGGCCGGCTGGCATGGGCAGTGTTTACGTGGAGTGGACTGGATCCTTTGGTCCAACTGAACCAATCACTGACTGGAATGGTTACGCTCGGCTACCTGCAGACAATTTTCAGCCGTTTGTGCATGACAATGCTCCATGTCACTGGGTTACAATTGTTCGCGTTTGATTTGAAGAATATTCTGGACAGTTCGCCTGAATGATTTGGCCACCCATATTGCTCGCCACGAATCCAATCGAACATTTCTGGGACGTAATAGAGAGGTCAGTTCGTGGACAAAATCCTGCACTGGCAACTCTTTCGCAGTTATGAGTGGCTATAGTGACATCCTACGGAATATCACACCAGCTATGTGG
This sequence comes from Schistocerca americana, assembly GCF_021461395.2. Taxonomy (NCBI): domain Eukaryota; kingdom Metazoa; phylum Arthropoda; class Insecta; order Orthoptera; family Acrididae; genus Schistocerca; species Schistocerca americana. The sequence continues at coordinate 316,718,297 of NC_060121.1, read as the reverse complement.
CTGGATTGAAGAGTTTTTAGCAAACAGAACACAGCATGTTGTTCTCAATAGAGAGACGTCTACAGACGTTAAAGTAACCTCTGGCGTGCCACAGGGGAGTGTTATGGGACCATTGCTTTTCAAAATGGTTCAAATGGCTCTGAGCACGATGGGACTTAACTTCTCAGGTCATCAGTCCCCTAGAACTTAGAACTGCTTAAACCTAACTAACCTAAGGACATCACACACATCCATGCCCGAGGCAGAATTCGAACCTACGACCGTAGCGGTCGCGCGGTTCCAGATTGTAGCGCCTAGAACCGCTCGGCCACTCCGGCCGGCCCATTGCTTTTCGCAGTATATATAAATGACCTAGTAGATAGTGTCGGAAGTTCCATGCGGCTTTTCGCGGGTGATGCTGAAGTATACAGAGTAGTTGCAGCATTATAAAATTGCAGCGAAATCCAGGAAGATCTGCAGCGGATAGGCACTTGGCGCAGGGAATGGCAACTGCCCCTTAACATAGGCAAATGTAATGTATTGTGAATACATAGAAAGAAAGATCCTTTATTGTATGATTATATGATAGCGGAATAAACACTGGTAGCAGTTACATCTGTAAAATATCTGGGAATATGCGCACGGAACGATTTGAAGTGGATTGATCAGCCGGCCGAATTGGCCGTGCGGTTAAAGGCGCTGCAGTCTGGAACCGCAAGACCGCTACGGTCGCAGGTTCGAATCCTGCCTCGGGCATGGATGTTTGTGATGTCCTTAGGTTAGTTAGGTTTAACTAGTTCTAAGTTGTTCTAGGGGACTAATGACCTCAGCAGTTGAGTCCCATAGTGCTCAGAGCCATTTGAACCATTTTTTGGATTGATCATGTAAAATTAATTGTTGGTAAGGCGGGTGCCAGGTTGAGATTCATTGGGAGAGCCCTTAGAAAATGTAGTCCATCATCAAAGGAGGTGGCTTACAAAACACTCGTTCGACCTATACTTGAGTATTGCTCATCAGTGTAGGATTCGTACCAGGTCGGGTTGACGGAGGAGATAGAGAAGATCCAAAGAAGAGCGGCGCGTTTCGTCACAGGGTTATTTGGTAACCGTGATAGCGTTACGGTGATGTTTAGCAAACTCAAGTGGCAGACTCTGCAAGAGAGGCGCTCTGTATCGCGGTGTAGCTTGCTGCCCAGGTTTGGAGAGGGTGCGTTTCTGGATGAGGTATCGAGTATATTGCTTCCCCCTACTTATACCTCCCGAGGAGATGACGAATGTAAAATTAGAGAGATTCGAGCGCGCACGGAGGCTTTCCGGCCGTCGTTCTTCCCGCAGACCATACGCGACTGGAACAGGAAAGGGAGGTAATGACAGTGGCACGTAAAGTGCCCTCCGCCACTCGCCGTTGGGTTGCTTGCGGAGTATAAATGTAGATGTAGATATAGATGTAGCATTTCTCAATTTTCCTTCAGGAGACTTAGAACGACTTGTTGACTACAAGCCACATCGAGTTGCTGGACGTCGCCGGGCAAAAGGAGGTACGACGTTGTAAGGTGGCTATGATGTCGCACGTTACAAGCACGCATCCACATACTTTGCCGTAGTCAACAAACACAATTAGGTATAATGTGATAGGTTGTACATTGTATATATGAATATATAAAGGAGACTGACATTGTCACGTACGCCTTGTAAATAATTGTTAACGCTTATTTCATGAAAAGTGACGCAGCGTCTTTATTATTAGAATGGAGTAATGAATGATTGCCTATACAAGTAGAGGTGGGAACGACAGTGGAAATGAAACGGCAGGCAGAACTCAAACCCTGGGTGTAAGCCCCACACAAGTGTGGTGGTTCAGCTCCACACAGGAAGTGCCAAGGCGGACAGTCTCGACACCTGAGCTCAAAGACACAAGGAATTTTACTCAGAAACGTACCATTGTGCGAGTATAGGTTTTTCCTCGCAAACTTTCCGCGCTGGACGACAAAAGACTAAAATATGGTTGGTCGGCGTTCGGAAGAATCTCTAGAGAGGGAGAATATTCCGTGATTCCAGGAATATGATTCGTTTTCGGAATTACGATGGTGGGGAGCTGAGGCTTGCTGGGAAGCCAGCGGTGGAGACACGAGGTCTTCCGTTGCGAGCACCCGTGTGTGACGGCCGCTCGATATCTGCTTTGTTGGTGCAGACGGACTTGCTGTCTTTGCTCTCAGGAGAGTTTATAGTTAGAACAGTTAGACACTGTACTGTTGCGAACCTATACGATTCTGGACTTCACCTCTGGGTTGGAAGTCGTCGTTGCGTATGCAGCGTTCAGTAATTGAAAGCACTTCCTCTGCCTATACTTACGTTGAGACGTTATCTGAACTGCGTCCTTGTGGCTGGGAGTTCCCGTTTCTCGTCTGTAGAACACAGAGAGGAGAAGACAGTACTAGAGTATACTAGTCAGAGGACCCCCTTCTGCCGTCCTAGTGTTTGAAAGAGTTTACTTGTGGCTGGAGTTCCTGAATCGTTGCAGACGAGTACGAGAACCATCACTTCAACGTACCGGACGCAGTGCATACGGTGACATCGCAAATTGCTTCGGCTTATTAGGGCTATAAAAGCTAAACAGCTGTGATCACATTAGTTTATTTCCACTCAGGTTCCACACCACTGTAGATCATCTTTGAAAGTGGTGTCTTCTAGTGTTTGGTACGTGGACAGTGTCAGTCATTTCGCGTTATTGATATCAGACCGCGTAGTCATAATATAGGGCAGAGTTGGGCAACTGATTATTAATTTTACACTACTGGCCATTAAATTGCTACACCAACAAGAAATGCAGATGATAAACGGGTATTCATTGGACAGATATGTTATACTAGAACTGACATGTGATTACGTTTTCACGCAATTTGGGTGCATAGATCCTGAGAAATCAGTACCCAGAACAACCACCTCTGGCCGTAATAACGGCCTTGATACGCCTGGGCATTGAGTCAAACAGAGCTTGGATGGCGTGTACAGGTACAGCTGCCCATGGAGCTTCAACACGATACCACAGTTCATCAAGAGTAGTGACTGGCGTATTGTGACGAGCCAGTTGCTCGGCCACCATTGATAAGACGTTTTCAATTATGAGAGATCTGGAGAATGTGCTGGTCAGGGCAGCAGTCGAACATTTTCTGTATCCACAAAGGCCCGTACAGGACCTGCAACACGCGGTCGTGCATTATCCTACTGAAATGCAGGGTTTCGCAGGGATCCAATGAAGGGTAGAGCCACGGGTCGTAATACATCTGAAATGTAACGTCCACTGTTCAAAGTGCCGTCAATGCGAACAAGAGGTGACCGAGACGTGTAATGGCACCCCATACCATCACGCTGGAGATACGCCAGTATGGCGATGACGAATACACGCTTCCAATGTGCGTTCACCGCGATGTCGCCAAACACGGATGCGACCATCATGAAGCTGTAAACAGAACCTGGATTCATCCGAAAAAATGACGTTTTGTCATTCGTGCACCCAGGTTCATCGTTGAGTACACCGTCGCAGGCGCTCCTGTCTGTGATGCAGCGTCAAGGGTAACCGCAGCCATGGTCTACGAGCTGATTGTCCATGCTGCTGCAAACGTCGTCGAACTGTTCGTGCAGATGGTTGTTGTTTTGCAAATGTCCCTATGTGTTGACTCAGGGATCGAGACGTGGCTGCACGATCCGTTACAGCCATGCGGATAAGATGCCTGTCATCTCGATTGCTAGTGATACGAGGCCGTTGGGATCCAGCACGGCGTTCCGTATTACCCTCCTGAACCCACCGATTCCATATTCTGCCAACAGTCATTGGATCTCGACCAACGCTAGCAGCAATGTCGCGATACGATAAACCGCAATCGCGATAGGCTACAATCCGACCTTTAACAAAGTCGGAAACTTGATGGTACGCATTTCTCCTCCTTACACGAGGCATCACAACAACGTTTCACCAGGCAACACCGATCAACTACTGTTTGTGTATGAGAAATCGGTTGGAAACTTTCCTCATGTCAGCACGTTGTAGGTGTCGCCGCCGGCGCCAACCTTGTGTGAATGCTCTGAAAAGCTCATCCTTTACGTATCACAGCATCTTCTTCCTGTCGGTTAAATTTCGCGTCTGTAGCACGTCATCTTCGTGGTATAGCAATTTTAATGGCCAGTAGTGTATTTAGGAAATGTAAAGTTTGTAATATAAGTGTTTTTTATCTACAGTAAGTATATAAACAGGAATAACGTTTATCATTTAGTAGAGTTAGTTGCCTTCATCATTCATTTACGTTTAGATTGTGATTTATAGAATTAAGAGATCCTAATATCTGCTTCAGGGGGTAGTCAGACAGGGCCAAATATTCATTTTAGCGTTTATTATTTTCCGTTGCGCACATTCCTTTTACACCCGCCTGGAGTAGCATCTTGGAACGCGATAGTTGGAGGTATCCTACTAATAGCTGATGGTAGGGTTTGAGTGTGGCACATACCCCACGAAGGCATGGACCCAAGTTGTCTACATGGCATTGTGCAAGCTGGTGGTGGATCCATAAGAGCGTGAGCAGTGTTTACGTAGAATAGACTGGATCCTTATGTCCAGCTGAACCGATCATTGATGGTCCATGTCACTGGGTTACAATTGTTCGCGATTGATTTGAAGAACATTCTGGACAGTTCGAGTGAATGTTTTGGCCACCCATATCGCCCGACACGAATCCAATCGGACATTTCTGGGACGCAATCGAGAGGTCAGTTCGTGGACAAAATCCTGCACTCGCAACTATTTCGCGATTATGAGTGGCTATAGCGACAGCTTTTCTCAATGTTTCTGCAGGGGACTCAGAACGACATGACGCATCGAGTTGCTGCACTTCGCCGGGAAAAAGGAGGTGCGACGTGATAGTAGGAGGTATCCTACAACTTTTGTCAGCTCAGAGTACGCAAGGACCAGCTGGCACCGCTCATTAGCTGTAGGTCCTGTTGGCATTCGCAGTGTTTCTCAGATCCACGGTGCTACTCCGCAAGAAACAGCCGCCTCGTCCACAGATGAATGAGACACTCGGCGCGGTACGATGTGCCTTACTTATAAAAGCGGGCAGAGGAGTGGAGGAGACCGCCTCGACTTTCCCTCGGGCAGGTGCCTTCCGCCAGCCGTGCCCCACGGCGAAGTGTGCCGCGCGGCTCCCAGGAGCGGCGAGGAATGCGCGCACTGCGCATGCGCGCGCCGGCGCTCGGCCGAGCGCGTCTCCTGGCCGCCCCGGGCTGGCGCGGCGGCGGCAGTCAGTCGGCCGTGACTCCAGAGGGTGCCCGGGGTAGGCGCAGTCCAGCCAGTCCAGCATCCGTACCTCCTCCTCGCGCCGCGCTCTGACCTACGTCGCCCGCGTGTACCGTTGTGCGGAGTCCGCCGGCTGGCGTTTCGTGTTCCTTTCAGTTCTCGTCCGGACGCGACTGCCGGCGTCTCGGCTATTGCGGGGTTGCCTAGCGACGCTGGGGCGAGCGCCATGGCCGTCTGGGAGCACTGCGAGCGAGCGCTGAACGGTGAGTACGGCGTGCGGCTACTGGACGCGACACGAGCGCAGCTGGCGTCGCAGGCTTCCTTCCGGTGCGACCCTTTGTGCTGGCCGGCGGCCGCAGCGTGGGAGCGAAAAAACACGAGCGCCAGACAATCGGTCTCCGGGCTCCATGCTCGTCCAGCGTACGTGCCGCTCTCTCGGCTGTTACCGTTCCCCTCCTCTCACACTCGTCCGGATGAAAAATCGGACGAGTGCGAGTGGGACTTAGGGACGGGAAAAGTCAGTCAGCTAAAACCGATACCGGTATCTTAGTTGTGAATTGCCGGTATTTGTTTGGTCTCGGTTATAACGGACGTTTTTATTTTTTACTAATAACCGACTAAAAAATCGAAATATCAATTAGCACCAGTGCTAAAATTTTTCGTTTTTAAGTAATTCTTTTTTTAAAAAAAGCAGTAATTTTTATTCGTAAAATTTACATTGCTTTGAAATATTGCGGTATTATACTAAATGGGAAAACGCCACCAGTGCTATTTTAATATCAGTGCCGACAGGAACGAGCAAACAAAAACGTGACATAAGACTTGGTACAGCACTGCTGAGCCAATAATGTTCCTACAAATCGTTGATGGTGTACGGCAACCAGCCACAAGTTGATTTTACGGCTACTTTATTTAGAAAGTACTGTTACCAGTTTCGAAATGTTTCACATTTCATTCATGAAAAAACAGTCTGATGACGAATTGTGAAAAATTCGAAACCGCTAACGGTACTTTTTAAATAAAGTTTTATTGGCAGGACACTTAGAAAATGTAACAGACCTACTAAGGAGACTGCCTACACTACGCTTGTCCGTCCTCTTTTAGAATACTGCTGCGCGGTGTGGGATCCTTACCAGATAGGACTTACGCAGTACATCGAAAAAGTTTAAAGAAAGGCAGCACGTTTTGTATTATCGCGAAATATGGGAGAGACTGTCACAGAAATGATACAGGATTTGGGATGGACATCATTAAAAGAAAGGCGTTTTTCGTTGCGACGGAATCTTCTCACGAAATTCCAATCACCAACTTTCTCCTCCGAATGCGAAAATATTTTGTTGACACCGACTTACATAGGGAGGAACGATCACCACGATAAAATAAGGGAAATCAGAGCTCATACGGAAAGATATAGGTGTTCATTCTTCCCGCGCGTTGTACGAGATTGGAATAATAGAGAATTGTGAAGGTGGTTCGATGAACCCTCTGCCAGGCACTTAAATGTGATTTGCAGAGTATCCATGTAGATGTAGATGAAAGTAACCTAAAATCAATTTTTGACTGGTTGCTGTACAATACCAACAATTTATTTCATATAACATCCACGGTCTCGAATCATGTCTTCGTTTGACAGAATTGCAATACTGTTCCTGTTGCTGTGCATCGAGGCGTAAAGCGTGTACGTGCAAGTAGCCGATCTGCTGCGATTATCTGCTTGTAGCCCTTCAAAACGGATAAATAACACGAAAAATAGAACCCTTCATCGCCAGTTTTCACCTTTTAGCACCGATTATTTTTCATATTGCCCAAAGAGCGGTGTGATCCCCGATTGCAACTTCGAATTTCAAAAAAATTACAATCACTAGGAGAGGTCCGCCCCGGTAGCTGAGTGGTCAGCGTGACAGACTGTCAATCCTAAGGGCCCGGGTTCGATTCCCGGCTGGGTCGGAAATTTTCTCCGCTCAGGGACTGGGTGTTGTGTTGTCCTAATCATCATCATTTCATCCCCATCGACACGCAGGTCGCCGAAGTGGCGTCAAATCGAAAGACCTGCAACAGGCGAACGGTCTACCCGACGGGAGGCCCTAGCCACACGACATTTCCATTACTAGGAGAACACTAGTGATTTTTTTTGTAGTATTCAACCACTTAATGAGTGTTCAAGAAAAGCAGTGAACGGTGAAGGGACTACGTTTTCTTTAATTTGCCCATTTAATTTAATATTTTGACTCTGTGTGTCTTGCAACTGAGTGAGCGAAAATTTTTCGATTTCTGCGTTCATTACATGAAATAGTAGGAATAAAAGACATAAAATCTGTTACTTTAGAAACCGGTTACTTTGTGCGGTTGTAGCACTTAGATTAAAACGACATGAAGAAAAAAAAAACGATACAACAGGAAACCGGTTGTTTTAGCAATAAATGCCATCCCTAGTAGAACTCGAGTTCTGAACGTTCTGTGCGAGCTTAATCTAGCCTACATCTACATACAGTATAAGAGGTTTGGGGTCTAGTGCAGCAGGGGATACAACCCGTCGGCTTTGAACAATGACGTCATTCCTTAGTCATAGATCTTAATGTCTTCACTTCGAGGCATAGATAATAAAGCAGTTCTGTGTTCTAATAAGCTTTTGCTGTTATGTTTCAATTTCGTTTTTTTACTGATTGCTTAATAAAGTAGGATCAGTTTATTCTATCTCGTGAGATTCTTTTTTTTTTAAAGCCAAAAAACGCTTATCAGCTACTGAAGGCAGCTACAACACTAGAAGAATCGCTTCTCGGCTTTTGACAAGCTATTGCTTAATAAAGTAGGATCAGTTTATTCTATCTGGTGAGATTTTTTTAAAAAAAGCCAAAAAAACACTATTGCTTAATAAAGTAGGATCAGTTTATTCTATCTCGTGAATTTTTTTTTAAAAAAAGCCAAAAAAACACTATTGCTTAATAAAGTAGGATCAGTTTATTCTATCTCGTGAGATTTTTTTTAAAGTCAAAAAACACTTATTACGTACTGAAGGGAGCTAGAACATTAAGAACAATCGCTTCTCGGCTTTTGACAAGATATTGCTTAATAAAGTAGGATCAGTTTATTCTATCTCGTGAGATTTTTTTTTAAAAAAGTCAAAAAACACTTATGCTTTTCACAAGATCAATGTTTATCTCTCTCGCATTTCTTTGTTTCTCAACATTCTCCTCAGCTCTTTCATCTCTGTAATACATCATCTCTGGCGACTTGTGACGTCATTGTTCAAAGCCGACGGGTTGTATCCCCTGCTGCACTAGTCCCGAGGTTTGTGTGTGTGTGTGTGTGTGTGTGTGTGTGTGTGTACTGACTGGTCCATGACCACCCACTGCCACCCAGTCACGGTTCTGGTGCTATGTAGCCCTTAGTCTCATGGTGGTCCTAAGGGAGCTTGGTCGCGGTGCGTGGCAGTGGGTGACTGTGACAAGCAAACATCTGGAGAAATAAATACTCTTAGGAAAAGCTATGTACTCTGTGACTTACTAACTTCACCGTACATGTGAAAACGCGTTTATTGTTTCATTCGTCCGACGTAAGACGATGTTTCCACGGTTTCGTCATTCAGACTTTAATAACGACGTGTAATATCAAATATTCGTAGATCAGTTTTTAATCTGTCAGCGCTTTTTCGTCATTCATGCTTTGATTACACAGATACAAAGAAAAAAGTCCAGATAGACTCAGAGATAAAAATGCTCGTAAATAACAAATGAATTATCGAACCGTACACTACAGTCACTTCAAATAAAAATTTTTGTTATACTTCGTGAGTATAATCTTTTTCACAATTTAGCGCGTTTTAGGCAATCACTTCGCATTGGCCCCCTGGTGTTACCCGCGGTTAAATATGTCTCCGTAAAGTAACGTTAATGCCAGTACTGATGGAACCGGGCGAGGATTGTGTAAGCGAGTATATACACTAAAGCGGTAAAGTTCATGTCAGACAATGTAGCCTTTTCTAAGAGGACTAAGTGTTCCACATTGCATATTATATTGAGATATCTGCCAACCACAATCACCCACTTCCACCTCCGATAGTACGGATGAAACACGTTGAGGACTCTTTATCACCCTTACATTGTATCGTGAATGAAATAATAAAAACTTTTGCAAGTATACAGTAAAATTCGTAAGTCATATACGAGATGTGTTCAAAAAGCGACTATATATTTTTATGAAACAATATTTATTTAATCATCAATATTCATGTTTCACCATCAAAGTAATCCTCCTCAGATACAACACACTTGTGTCAACTCTTCTTCCAGTCCACGAAGCACTTCTCATAAGCAACTTTTTGGTATAGCCTTGAGTACTTCCAGTGATACAGTTTTATTTCCTCAGTCGTTGAAAATCTTCGTCCTTTCATAGGTCTCTTCAGTTTTGGGAACAGGAAAAAGTCGTAGGGGGGCAAATCCGGTGAATGTGTTGACTGAGGCATGGTTGACGTGTTGTTTTGGCCAAAAAATCTCGCACAAGGAACGATGAATGAACAGTGGCATTGTCATGATTCAAAAGCCATGAATTGTTTATCCACAATTCCGGACGAACTTTGAGTATCGCTTCTCGCAAACGGCGCATAACGTCAAAGTAATACTCCTTATTGACCGTACGACTTTGAGGAAAAAATTCATAATGCACTATGCCACGGTAATCGAAAAAAACAACGAGCAAAACTTCGGCATTTGATCGAACTTGGTGTGCTTTTTTCGGTCTTGGTTCTCCGGGATGCTTCCATTGGGACGATTGGGCTTTGGTTTCGACGCCATAATAACAGTAAACCCATGTTTCGTCACTAGTTATGACCCTTTTGTGAAAATCAAGATCAACATTGACGTCATTCAAGAGCTCCTAAGCGATGCTAATGTGACTGTTCCTCTGATCAAAGTTGAGAAGTTTTGGAACAAACTTCGCTAACACACGTTTCATGCCTAAAACATCAAAAACATTCCGAGCCGACCGATATGCCAAAATCCTCAGCAACTGCTCTTACGCTAATTCGACGATTTTCGAAAACAATTTTCTTCGTAGCTCTGACGTTTTCACCTATTGTTGACGTGATGGGGCGTCCAGAGCGAGGTTCGCCTTTGGCATGGTCTCTCCCTTCTTGGAAGAGCTTGTCCCACTTGTAAACATTTTTTTACTTAGAGCAGACTCACTGTATGCCACTGCCAACATTTATACTGTTTTAGAGCACTCGATTCCATTTTTCACATAAAATTTGATTCAAATTCTTTGCTCCATTTTTTATGATAATCGAAAATCGCTGAGCGCACTAAAACACGGCTAACCTTTCTATCTGTCAAAAACAAACGAAGTATGCTATACACGTGAAACTGTGAACATATGTTCGGGACATGTGTACCAACATAACAAAAAAAAAAGGTCGGTAATCGAATCTACGTGCCCGCGCAATTTGAAAAGTCACCTTACTTTTTGAACAGTCCTCGTAATATTTAGTTTTACCTAAGACCATTTATTACTACGTATTTCGCCGATTTTTGCCAACCACACTCACCCACTGCCACGCACAGCGACCAGGATACATTACTAATAGGATAACTCCATTCATAACATCCTCTATGAGACATTCGTCTGTATGCATCCCATGTCTAGAATGGTGCTCGTGCCTTCTCCCATGCCATTTATCCTGACCCGGACAACGAGTGGTTTGTCATTAGTTACGTATACAGACAGTTCATCTACAGGTTTTGTTGAATGAGTCTGCGAGTTTCAAAAAACGTGATACAAAGGGCCATATCTTTTGTTTGCATTAACTTAGAAGCTTAAATTTTTCACACCGCCAAGGAACAGTAGACCTTAGTATTACGTATAAAATTCAACATCATACGACTACCCGTTCCCGAGAAGAAGGGAGTCTCAACAGACGGTTTGATAGATAGACAGGCGGTCAACAAATGGCAAACAAACATTTTTATGTGACATAATTACAAATTAACAATGTTCGGATCTTTTCCTTTACTACTACTATGAAAAACCTTGCTTCTTGCCGAATTTCATGACTAGGTCAAGCAGAAATGAAAGTTTTGATTAGTTTTTTTGCTTGTATCAAAACATGTGACATAAATGACCATTTCTTTTGACTGCATTGGCTTAGAAGCTTAAGTTTTTTTCCAGCGCCGGGGGACCGTAGAACTTATATTCGGCACAACCACCAACTTGCTACCTTACGAAACCCTAAAAAAAATATGAGCGGACGGTGTATGCTCTAAACACAGCAAAGATGGAGGTTTCAACTTGCTGTAAATGTTTCAGCGTGTCTAAGACTTGTTTTATTGCCCAGTTGTATTTTTAATAACACAGATGAAAGCTGAAAAACACTTTTTCAATGTCAGTTGCTGATTTTCATGTTCTTTATTGCGTTAAATCTAGATACCACAGCAAAACATCTCTTTACTCTCCACTTTTTTTATAATTAAAATTCAATTTTTTTTCAAAAATGCATAATTTGCGATGTTAATGATGTAAGACTCATGTGCTATTTCAAATGGCTCTGAGCATTATGGGACTTAACTTCTGAGGTCATCAGTCCCCTAGAACTTAGAACTACTTAAACCTAACTAACCTAAGGACATCACACACATCCATGCCAGAGGCGGGATTCGAACCTGCGATCGCAGCGGTCACGCGGTTCCGGACTGTAGCGCCTAGAACCGCTCGGCCACTCCGGCCGGCATGTGCTATTTCACTTAATAATAATATGAAGTTGAGATTTGGTAGCTGAGATTGATTTATTTAGTGTACAGGGTGAACCAGAACTCCATCGACAAAAATTCGGTGGTCGTTCATGGATATCTTCTGGCTATTTTGGGGTATATAAGGTATCTGTGGTTTCCGGTGGCTCGATCCAGAATAATAACGTAATTACGAATTATTGAATTATTCGGATTTGTTACCAGAATTGTCTTTGTTTCTGTGAAATGACTTACACACCACCAAGAAAGCCTGTAATACGCAGTCACCAAACAGTAGTAACGCCAAAGGATCCTGTTATTCTCGGGCGCCTATGTACAGGTGTTAAACTCTGTGATGTGGTTGCCGTCGCTGCAGCAACAGCTCAGTATAGCGTCGACGTGACGCTTCACCATTACATTCAGTCAACCCGTAGACGATATGCCTATCGGCCGAGTCTTCATTAGTAAACGTATGCATACTGCTGTGTTCGCTTTTAACGTACAGCAAACACTGCTGGAAAAACAAACCCGCAACGGGACCGAGCAGTACTGAATGCAAGCTTGAGAACCAAGAGTAAAATACGCCCTACTGTTGTCAACAGCAATTACCGTGAGTGAATGGAACAAGTTCGTTTCCAAACAAGACACTATCTCATACCGCGGACATTTGCACTGCTGTGCAGATTTTTTTGATGTGATACCGATACTAGGGGCAAGGAATCAAACTAAATGTAATTACCGGGGACCACGCGTCTCTTACACCAAAATACTCTAAAAATATCCCTGAACAACCTCCGACGTTTTGTCGGTGGAGTTCTGATTCATTTTATATATCGTAACTACCGTGACAAGCTCTTTGGTTCTTTTTTTGCGCAAGAGTCTCGTGAATTAAAAAAAAAATCTATTATCACCGCTATGCATTAAGTTGGATCTTATGAAACGGCTCATGAAGGCCTTAGCGAATGCTATAAGCTTCCTCGACTGTCTGAAGGGAAATTCAAAGAAAGCATGGCTTTTGTACTTGACATTTAAAAAAAGTTTGATTCCAACTGCTAATCAAAATTATTGTAGTTGCGGTGGAGTGTTGGTTATCATTCAGGTATGTTGTTATTAAGTTCTGAAGTAACAAAGAGGACCCACGTTATATTTCTGGTATAGCCAGCATGATGGAAACGTTCAAGAAGTTAGGCTGTTTGATGAGCATCAAGTAACACTTTTGAATAATTCTGGCTATTTCTTGTCCTAAGATTTTACGTACTGTCAACAGAAACAAAGTGAGCTCTTTAATCGAAACGTCATAATGGTAGAAAGACGGCATCAGTGCCGCCGGAACACCAATATGCTGAGAGGCATCTATTGGTCACTTCACCGAAACATACAACAGGCATTTCATTGGAGAAAAAATTGCGTTTTATGGTGCGGGAGGAAGAGAGTAAGGAAATATAAGCAAAGGGACACGTAATTACTGTGTAATAAAGAAGTATTTTCTGTTTATAATTCAACAAAAGACTCATTTATATCAAAAATAAATTCATTTATGTTACAAATGTTTTGCTCTGGGGTTAGATATGAATTAGTGCCAACGGCCTTGCCTCTGTGGTAACACCGGTTCCCGTCAGATCAACGAAGTTAAGCGCTGTCGGGCTGGGCTAGCACTTGGATGGGTGACCATCCTGTCTGCCGAGCGCTGTTGGCCAGCGGGGTGCACCCAGCCCTTGTGAGGCAAACTGAGGAGCTACTTGACTGACAAGTAGCGGCTCCGGCCTCGGAAACTGACATACGGCCGGGAGAGCGGTATGCTGATCACACGCCCCTCCATATCCGCATCCAGTGACGCCTGTGGGCTGAGGGTGACACGGCGGCCGGTCAGTACCGTTGGGCCTTCATGGCCTGTTCGGGAGGAGTTTTAGTTTAGATATGAATTAAGTATCCCATAATCAATGAGATTAACTTACTACCTAATAAAAAGTAATCGAAAAATATTTACCGTTATATAACAACAATTTTAACAGATAACCTTGGGTGCCTGAAACATTTTCCCCAAACAGCTTGAGAAACTGCACACTACGATAGTGTCACAAGAGAACGAAAGAGAAATAATGTCTTCTCTTGCAGAGGAATACTCTAAATGTTTATGAGGCAAATGCGACTGTCATCATTTTTTAGTGGTATTGCACTATGTTATCAGCAATTGAAATGATTTTTAAGACTTTTATCATGAAAAAATATCATTTCTCTTCACTAGCAAAAATTTCACAAACCATAAGAAAATCAAAAATACTGAGAGACTCATAATTTATCTGGTAGGTGTTTCAAGTGGGAAGACATTGGTTGTTACATTATTGTGTTCCCTTCCTTAAGTGTTGTAGTCGGTCACGTTCCACTCAAAACAGAAGACAAGAAATCAAATGTTGTATTCTGCTGTGTAGTATCTGTTGAATGAGATGGTTCTGTAGTTAAGCCTGGGACCCGTATTCTTGAGGAATGCCTTTCGTCTTGATTTAAGTTTTCTTGATATCCCTAAACATTTTCATCAATACTCCGTGAGCTACGTGACGGTGTGTGGCGGAAAATACTTCCTGTACAACTAACTGATCCCCCTCCGTTAACGTGTCGCGTGTGAAGAGTAGTTATCGGTAAACCACTACATTAGCTCTAACTTCTCCAATTTGCTCCTTGTGTTCATTTTGTTGTGTCTAGGCAAGACAGCCTAGACACAATGCGAGGAAGCCGAAAGGCACGCGCTATAAGTTCACGCCGGATGGCGTGAGGTCTGAAACAGGATACGTAATGAATGCTATAAAGAAAAGTACGTAGCTTCTGGAATACTTAACTTTAATCCATCCTTTTGGTACATCTGGAGATTGTGGCGATACAAGTGAGACTTTTTAGATACATGCAATGTTACTAATGGCGCCTTGCTAGGTCGTAGCCATTGACTTAGCTGAAGGCTATTCTAACTATCGGCTCGGCAAAGGAGCGAGGCTTCGTCAGTATAGTCGCTAGCTACGTCGTCCGTACAACTGGGGCGAGTGCTATTCCGTATCTCGAGACCTGCCTTGTGGTGGCGCTCGGTCTGCGATCACACAGTGGCGACACGCGGGTCCGACATGTACTAATGGACCGCGGCCGATTTAAAACTACCATCTAGCAAGTGTGGTGTCTGGCGGTGACACCACACATTTCGTGAGACGTATGCAGACGGCCGTAATATGTTGTCAGACACTTTCCGGAACGTACTCTCTCTGAATTTCTCCGTTATGCACAGCGCAGCTCTTTGTAGCGTCTGTGCCAATGGAGTTTGTTTAGTTTCTTCGTAACGCCCTCGCGTGGGCAAAATGATCCCGCCACAAAACGGCGACACTCCTCATTGAATATTGTCTATTACTTCTGTTAATTCTGTCTTAAATGGGGAGTGAATTTCCTTCCTCAAGTTGACAACTTATTTCCTCACGACTCTGTGTCGCACTATTCTTTAATACTGTAAGGAGGTAGACATCGTAAAGATAAACATCTATGTCCATCTCTTTTCTGCTAACGGAGTTCATTAGAGGCCGAATTTTGTAACCACGGTAATCAGGTTGTCTGGCAGATCATCGCTCTTATATGTTAACCGACTGGCAACGGAAAATTGGTTTCTCAGTTTCGGAAGACATTGTGACGTGCAGGTCTTGTTCTAAAACTAATGTAACCTGCTGATGTTCGGTGCGCAATAACACCGGTAGCACAATGCACTATGTACGCAAAGGCTTCGTCGTAGCTCGCAGTTCCAGTAGTGGTCACGTAGTTTTGTTTCCTAGAACCAGTTGCCCCTCTGTCTTTGACTTCGCTCGTAGTCAAACGATTAACGAAAAATAAATTTCGTTGGTTCTGAAATCTAGCAGCAAGGGCGTCAGAACGCTAATGTGGTCCCCATAAATTCTCCGTAGTCAGTGAATGGCAGTGGGTGCGATTTCATCTTCATTGAATATGATAGCTACACACGCACTTTCCTCCCAGATACCCTATTATCAGGTTCTCCTTGTGCTGTCCTCTAAATGCAGAAGAAAATATGTACCAGTGAGGGAGAAGTATTAGCTATCAAAGCCACTGATGTGCCTCTCAGTAAAACCCCCCAAGGCAATGGTTAGCACACTGGACTCACATTCGGGAGGACGGCGGTTCAAACCCGCGTCCGGCCATGCTGATTTAGGTTTTCCGTGGTTTCCCTAGATCGCTTCATGCAAATGCTGAGACGGTGGCTTTGAAAGTACACGGCCGATTCCCTTCCCCATCCTTCCCTGATCCGAGCTTTTGCTCCGTCTCTAACTATCTCGTTGTCGACGGGACGTTAAGCAATAATCTCTTCCTCCTCATCGTAAGACAAGTGTTGCTGCTCCTCGAGCGATTCTCACTTGAGCACGGTTCGCACACCAGAAATGTCTGCAACCCATACAGACGAATAGAATTACGGAAGTCTAGCTCTTTACAAACACTGATCAGAAAAAAATGGGTGTAGACAAGGTTTCCATTCATTCTAATGCTCATTAAAAGAATGCGGAAGAGGATGGAGATTCAAACCACTCGTTATTCAGTTACGAGACTAGGTTTTAAAATCTCTGTAGCCGCTAACTCAGGCCTGAACGCCCCTCTTCGAATTTGATATTGCAGGGGAGCTTCAGGAGCTGCTATGTTACTGAGCTCAACACACTCAGTTACTACCGGTAAGCTTCGCCCATGCGGTCCAACCGTACAGTGATCTGTAAGGTCGACCGAACTAGCTGACACAAAGGTTAACACAGTTGGAATTTGTTTTTCGGAGGAGCGGCGCTTGAATCGCAATCGAGCTATCTCGATCTTAGGTTTTCTGCAGTTACACTAAAAACAAATGCTTTTATGATTTCCCCAACAAAACACTGCCGGTGTCCCTTCCTCCAACTGTCCAGTGGCATTAGTGCCCCGTTTCTAATCGTTTCTAATGACTTCGATGTTTTATACCTTATAATACCTTTTATATCTTATAATGTACGATATCTGAAATTCTATTCTATATATTCAAGACACGAGAGGATTTTGCATCTGTGGGACAACTGAGAAATACAGGCAACACAGTTAGTTTCCTAATACGATGTGTGATCGATGTTGCGGGCAAAACTGCTTCACATTTTCATGTCGAGCATTCAGAGAGAGTATCTGCCTGAGGCATCAAGGAATAGTCATGGAGAGAACTGGGACGGGGAGGGGAAGAATAAAAATTGTAGATGTAGACCTGGACAAAAATACAGTAAGCAGGTTCAAACGGATCCATTTTGCAGAAGTCATTCACGGATGAAGAGCCTTGTACAGGATAGAGTAGCGTGGACAGCTGCATCAAACCTATCTCCGGACAGAAGACCGCAATAACATGGTGTAGTAGTTGAAGGGCTATACGTCAACCACTCAAATGAGCAGTCTTAATTTGTGGAAGGTAGGAACCTAGCTGGAATACTTATTCTAAGCGAATCCCAGATATGCTCCATAGGATGAAATCAACAGGAAACGTTGGGTACAGCATTCGAGCGATAGCCTCATCTTGTATCATAGCTTCCACAAACTAAGCTATATGCCGATCCGAACACTAAACCATATAAAGGGAACAGTCCTCCATGTAACTAACTTCAGTCATAACAAAAAGTCTCTTTCATGTACCAGTGAGCGTTTCAGTAGCGCGCAACTCCGTACATCCGCCAGTGCAATCTCGATCACACCATCTTCCTGCCACCACCATACTGGGACTTTTGTGCGCAAAAGTACGTGCTTTTCATTTTTAGCTGTTTCTCCCGAGTCGCTGTGTCTGCCAAATCTGAGTGTCAAAACACCCGGCATAATGCTGAAAATGAAATGTGTGTGAATTCCTAAGGAACCGAACTGCTGAGGTCATCGGTCCCTAGTCTTACACACTACTTAAACAGACTTAACCTAACTTACGCTAAGAAAAACACACACACCCATGTCCGAGGGAGGACTCGAACCTCCGGCGGGAGGGGCAGCGCAGTCCGTGACGTGGCGCGTCAAACCGCGCGGCCAACCCACGCGGTCGGCATAGTTCAAATGGTTCAAATGGCTCTGAGCACTATGCGACTTAACTTCTGAGGTCATCAGTCCCCTAGAACTTAGAACTACTTAAACCTAACTAACCTAAGGACATCACACACATCCATGCCCGAGGCAGGATTCAAACCTGCGACCGTATCAGTCGCGCGGTTCCAAACTGTAGCGCCTACAACCGCTCGACCACCCCGGCCGGCGGCCGGCATAGTGATAGTTCGTATCCATTGCCCAAAGTTTACGTTACAAAGCAGCTGAAACTGCATTGTGTAGGTATTCTTCAATCTTGACCATTACTGGAGCACGTGTACAGTCTCTTTTTGCTAAAAGTTTCCTAGCAAACCATAACAAACGTCACATCACTGTACCTCACGTTTCGTAGCATTTTAGCAGAGAGTGTACAAAAACAGTTAACCGATACTTCTCTCTGACCCTCAGTCCCTCGCAGTACTTCACTCACAACACACCATCGACAACTATGCGTTCAACGGGCTTGTTTAATGCCAGAATGACATCCCGAACAAAGAGGTTTAAAACAACAATGTAGATTGGGTCATAATAAAACGTCAAAGAGTTTGGATGGGTAAGAGACATACATGCGTGCCACTAAACGAAACAAATGCATCCTGGGATGCTCTCCGTGAGAGGCACCTCCGGGCATCTCTGTGAGTCTCGCCGCCTCTGCAACATACTTTGATATACGAGGGTTGTCCAGAAAGTAAGTTCCGATCGGTCGCGAAATGGAAACCACTGAGAAAATTCGGTGAAGCTTTGCACAGATGTGTTGGGCAGTGCCTCTAGTATGCCCGTCGACCGTGTCGCGTCGCTCTTTTCAGTTTTGAGTGAACAGTGAGCACGTAAAGAAGAGTAGGGAATAGCGTCTCCCGCCAAGTACGAGGGACTGGTTAGAGATTTCGCCTGTGTCATGCAGCCCACATAACACAACTGTCGAGCAGTTCCTTCTTCATCTCAGTTCTCGGCCGCACACTGCAGGGGCAATGAAGACTCTCCGATAAGAAGTGTTTGATCACCCACAATACAGTCCGTAATTGTATCCTCCTGAGTCTCATCTCTGCTCAGAAGAACCGCTGGCTATGAAGACAAAATTTTTCTTCAGACAACGAGCTGCAGATCAGTGCTGATAACTGGCCGAAAGCACAGGCGGCTGCTTTCTATGACGACGATATTGGAAAGTTGATACAGCACTATGACAAAACTCGAAGTTGGTGCGGCGACTATGTAGAGAAGTAGGTGGAAGGTGTACCTAACTGTTGCAAATAAAAGGTTTCTGGTTTTCACTGTGGTTTCCATTTTCCGACCGATCGGAACTTACTTTCTGGACAACCCTCGTATATGTGCCATAGAATAGAGTAATATGCTTATCTGCGATACTTAAGAAATAGCGTTAAAGAAGGAGCCCTGCAGGAAGAGCTCCTGTCTCGGAAACCATTCTGAATAGGGCATATGCGCATTTGGAGTTTTTTTGCTTCATAAGGGCTTCCTGTCGCACCCTGAATGCTGACCATTCCTCCTGGGACGTCCTGTATAAACCAAGAAGAGTCAGCCTAATCAAATGACTCTCCTCCCTCCCCCCCTCCCCCCACCCCCATTCTCCCTCTCCCTTTAAGTATTACTAATATTTAGGGTTAAAACGAGTATTACCAAAGCACCGTAGTGAGGGCTTTCCGGTGCTTCTAATGAAGTGGTGTGTGGTACTGGCATTTTCACGCTCTCATGAGTGGGTGGCGTGTCGTGTTAGTCATTACTAATCTCGTAGTACTGCATTTCCGTTGCAGCAAAGTGTGATTTTTTTTAACGTGTCAAACGTGTGCAAGTGTCAAATGTCTTTCCACTGCCTGTGAAGACTTAACAGGGGTAGTAGTAGTAGTAGTAGTAGTAGTAGAAGTAGTAGTAGCTTTATTCATCCATAGATCTCTTTTTACAAGGATATAGGACATGTCAAAGTATTTACAAATTTAGATCAATTTAAAATAAGCTACTTCGTATACACATATACAGGGTGTTACTAAAAGGTACGGCCAAACTTTCAGGAAACATTCCTCACACACAAAGAAAGAAAATATGTTATGTGGACATGTGTCCGGAAACGCTTACTTTCCATGTTAGAGCTCATTTTATTACTTCTCTTCAAATCACATTAATCATGGAATGGAAACACACAGCAACAGAACGTACCAGCGTGACTTCAAACACTTTGTTACAGGAAATGTTCAAAATGTCCTCCGTTAGCGAGGATATATGCATCCACCCTCCGTCGCATGGAATCCCTGATGCGCTGATGCAGCCCTGGAGAATAGAGTATTGTATCACAGCCGTCCACAATACGAGCACGAAGAGTCTCTACATTTGGTACCGGGGTTGCGTAGACAAGAGCTTTCAAATGCCCCCATAAATGAAAGTCAAGAGAGTTGAGGTCAGGAGAGCGTGGAGGCCATGGAATTGGTCCGGCTCTACCAATCCATCGGTCACCGAATCTGTTGTTGAGAAGCGTACGAACACTTCGACTGAAATGTGCAGGAGCTCCATCGTGCATGAACCACATGCTGTGTCGTACTTGTAAAGGCACGTGTTCTAGCAGCACAGTTAGAGTATCCCGTATGAAATCATGATAACGTGCTCCTTTGACCGTACGTGGAAGAAACTAAAATGAGCTCTGACATGGAAATTAAGCGTTTCCGGACACATGTCCACGTAACATCTTTTCTTTATTTGTGTGTGAGGAATGTTTCCTGAAAGTTTGGCCGTACCATTTTGTAACACCCTGTATATATACAGACTTCTAGCTAGGACAATTATTAGATTTACTCCTGGTATACAATACTTTTTTTACAAATAACTTATTAAATAATGTAGTGCCACATTGTTCACTCATATCTCACTATCAGTCACTGCACACACTATACACACATTGTTTCATAATACTTCATTCACTACACATACACATATTGGTGATCTCTGGGCCATTTTCTTTCTGCAACTTCCCATTAGCTATCCTGAAAAACTGAGTCAGCATCCGCCAGCCGGAGTGGCCGAGCGGTTCTAGGCGCTACAGTCTGGAACCGCGCGACCGCTACGGTCGCAGGTTCGAATCCTGCCTCGGGCATGGATGTGTGTGATGTCCTTAGGTTAGTTAGGTTTAAGTAGTTCTAAGTTCTAGGGGACTGATGACCTCAGAAGTTAAGCCCCATAGTGCTCAGAACCATTTGAATTTTGAGTCAACATCCCTCCATAATGAGTGAGACGTTGAGCTCAGAAAGAGCCAGGAATGACTTCCGGGTCGCATCATCAGGCACATAGACGAACTAACTTGATAGCAAGACTTGAAAACTTTACTGAGCGACGAGTGTTGTCGATGCGTCACGCGTATCGTGGGTGGGTGTACTGAATTGGGGATGCCGCAGCTGTTGCGACCTCCATAGAACGAGCGGGACTGCCTTGTGACTTCTTCGCCGCACCCACTACCACGCCCGTTTCCAGGAAGAGGTCCAACATCGTTGCCGTTGTCACTGACTTGCTGCACTGCATACCAAAATGGGCGTCTCTGATCGAGATATATGACGGTCAGCCTCGTATCCAGGAGGAACTGAGTTCAGACAATCTGATTTATGTTTTCTGTGTTTTTCTTTAATCTTATCGTAGAAGATAGATTAAAGAAAAGCAAACCTAGGTTTATAACAGTTAGAGGAAGCTTTTGGCAATATTGACTGGAAATCATGCTTCGAAATTTTGATGGTAGCAGGGATATAATACACGGAGCGAAAGTTTATTTACAACTTGTGAAGAAAACAGACTGCAGCTATAAGAGTCGAAGAACACGAAAGGAAAGCAGTAGTTGAGAAGGCAGTGAAACAGGATTGTAGCCATTCTCCAGTTTTATTCGATCTGCATATTGAGAAAGCAGTAAACCAAATAAAGGAGGAATTTGAAAAGAGAATTAAAGTTGAGGGAGAAGAAATAAAAATTTTGACCTTTTCCAATGACACTGCAGAGACAACAAGGGACTTGAAAGAGTAATTGAACGGGGTGGATAATGTTTTCAAGGAGGTTATAAGATGAACATGAAAGAAAATAAAATAGGGATAATGGAATGAAGTGCGATCAAATCAGACTGTGCCGAGGGAATTAGATTAGGAAATGAGACATGAAGATAGATTAAAGAAAAGCAAACTTAGGTTTATAAGAGTTAGAGAAAGCTTTTGGCAATGTTGACTGGAAATCATACTTCGAAATTTTGATGGTAGCAGAGATATAATACACGGAGCGAAAGGTTATTTACAACTTGTGAAGAAAACAGACTGCAGCTATAAGAGTCGAAGGACACGAAAGAAAAGCAGTGGTTGAGAAGGAAATGAAACAGACTTGTAACCATTCTCCAATTTTATTCGAACTGCATATTGAGTAAGCAGTAAAACAAATCAAGGGGTAATTAGAAAAGGTAATGAAGTGCAATCAAATCAGACTATGCTGAGGGAATTAGATTAGGAAATGAGACATGAAAAGGAAAAATTTGGAAATATGTGGAAATATGTGCTGAGGTCATCGATCCCTAGATTTACGCACTGCTTAAACTAACTTACGCTAAGAAGAACACACACACCCATGCCCGAGGGAGGACTCGAACCTCCGACGGGAGGAGCCGCGCGAACTGTGACAAGACGCCGCATACCGCACGACTACCCCGCGTGGCACATGGAAAGTAGTTGATGAATTTTGCTATATGGACAGCAAAATAACTGACAAAGGGTGAATTAGAGATGATATAAAATGGAGACTGGCTATAGCAAGCAAAAATTTTCTGGAAAAAAAGAAATTATGAACATATAAAATAAATTTAAATATTAGGAATTCTTTTCTGAAGATATTTGTCTCCATT
The DNA here is from genome assembly GCF_021461395.2 of Schistocerca americana. Classification (NCBI taxonomy): domain Eukaryota; kingdom Metazoa; phylum Arthropoda; class Insecta; order Orthoptera; family Acrididae; genus Schistocerca; species Schistocerca americana. Next base: position 316,695,356 of record NC_060121.1, on the reverse strand, counting down.
GTAGCTTTAAACGGAAGTGAAACACGATCTATCTTCCAATTCAGACAAGAATAGAATCTTCTGAAGTGTGACGCTACAGAAGAATGCTAAGGATTTGATGGATAGGTTGAATAACTAATGAGGAAGTACTAAATTGACGTGAACAAGAAAGAAATTTATGACACAGCTTGACTAAAAGATTGGATCGGATGACATGACACATTCCGAGGCATGACGGAAACTTTAATTTGCTAATGGAGGGAAGTTTGAGGGGAGCGGGTTTGTAGATGTAGACCAAGTGATACACACAGTAATAAGATTCAAACAGATGAATGGATTTCAGGTCCACCTATTATGCAAACAACTTTTTTATGTAAACCCAAATACGTTCAGCACATTTCTGCCTGCGTCAGTGGATGCTTTTTATTCAGTTCTGAATTTTTTCTACATTGTTGGGTTACGTGGGACCCTCTGTACGTTACTGTAGATTGGTAGCTTCTCAGCGTTAGATTTGTAGTGTCCGTTCTCATATGTTGTTGATATGGACGTACGTATACAACACATGTTTTGCGGAACTTCACTCGCAGTGAACAGTTAACAGTTTTTCACTAAAGCCAGTCCCTTGTGAGTGAGGTCCTGAAAGAACATGGATTTGTGGGTGCACCTCTACAACAGAAGAAAACAGATATTCCGAAACTATGAGAAGCTACCAATATGCAGCATTGTACAATGGGTCCTACATAACCCAACGACGTAGGAAAAATTAAGAACTGAATGAAGAGCACTTACTGACGATGGCACAAAGGTGCTGAAACATTTTTGGGTTTATATGGAAAACAGTTTTTGCATAACTAGTGGACCTGATGTCCAGTAATTTTGTCTGCAACTAGGGATAGCGCAAGAGTTTCAAAACTAACTGGTGAATAATGCTTCAAGTGGATGTAGGCCGCAGTAGCTAAACAGAGATGAAGAGGCTTTCACGGGATAGAGTAGTGTGGACAGAGGCATCATTCAGTCCTAGGACTGAAGACCACAACAGCTGAAGAGGGAAGCCTAGATGCTTCCGTATGGCCGGTCGCTGGTGGCCGAGCGGTTCTAGACGCTTCAGTCTGGAACCACGCGACCGCTACGGTCGCAGGTTCGAATACTGCCTCGGGCATGGATGCGTGTGATATCCTTAGGTTAGTTAGATTTAAGTAGTTCTAAGTTCTAGGGGACTGACGACCTGAGATGTTAAGTCCCATAGTGGTCAGAGCCATTTTGGTTCCGTATACACCCCTCACCACTAAAAATGGCAACGCCACGAAGGCGGCGTGGATCAGAACTGAAATTGGCACGATGTTTCCTTCATACTTGTCTATGCAACCGCAGAAAGGAGCTAGGAATGGCGCCATACATACATTCTGTGTATAAGGAAAGATTACGTAGCGGGTTTCTCATTGAGAAATCGCATTTGAATGTTACTTGTTGATAAGAATTTCGTGCTTTGCCTCGTGTAAGGAGTAACGCCCTCCAGTAAATGTCGGAATTCGACAGCGACAGGAAGGTGGACTATCGAAACCGTAATTTATCGGTCCATAATGGTGCTACCACAATTGGTTGGGATCCCATGATTGTTAACCAGTAGAGAATCGATTGGTTCAGAAGCACCATACTCAACGCCATGTAGGACTTCAACGGCCCCAAGCGACTAGCGCCCGAGAGGGCAGACATATTGTTCGCTCGGCCGTGCAAGATCGTAAAGTAGAACAAATGGAGCCATTCATGCATTCAGGGCAAATTAAAAATGAAACCTTAATTGTGAGTTTGCACAGTGGACATTGTTCTTCCCTTCGAAGAAAAACTACTAAAGAATAAAGAGGTCTTTTTCGTAGAATAGCTCACTTACCTCCAAAAAGCACAACAGGCCTTTCAGTCACACACATAGCCTGTGCTGATTATTCGGTGAGCCCTGTATTCGGCACAGCAGTAAGAAGCTGTTTACAAACAGCAGTTGAACCTGGTGATGAGCGAGCGTGGCCGGCAGAATGGCGTGGCTTTTGAAACAAGTCACGACACACACTCATTTTCCAAGGGCTGCCACACTGCATGTAAGCGTTGCTGAGCCCACGCCATTGTCATTGTCAAGGAAACGACCTGCCGGTGCACTGCCACGGCATGGCACAGGCCAGACGTTCACTCGTTCTTACGAGCGCTGCTACACGCTAAGCGTCTGGCGAAAATTAGATGTTTACCTGCTCTTCTGGTACACCACACTCTTCTCTGGCGCAGTGTAGCGCGTGCAGTTGCATATCTCGTGTGAGAAAACCTTAGGTCATTTTAATTTCGGCCGTGTAATTTTTTTTTTTTTGTAGAAGTCTGATGTGGAATAACCTCTCCGCAGCTATATTTGTCGTTCGCATACGATCTACATCTACGTTTATACTCCGCGAGCCACCCGACGGTGTGTGGCGGAGGGCACTTAACGTGCCACTGTCATTACCTCCCTTTACTGTTCCAGTCGCATATGGTTCGCGGGAAGAACGACTGCCGGAAAGCCTCCGTGCGCGCTCGAACCTCTCTAATTTTACATTTGTGATCTCGTCGGGAGGTATAAGTAGGGGGAAGCAATATATTCGATACCTCATCCAGAAACGCACCCTTCCGAAACCTGGACAGCAAGCTACACCGCGATACAGAGCGTCTCTCTTGCAGTCTGCCACTTGAGTTTGCTAAACATCTCCGTAACGCTATCACGCTTACAAAATAACGCTGTGACGAAACGCGACGCTCTTCTTTGGATCTTCTCTATCTCCTCTGTCAAACCGACCTGGTACGTATCCCACACTGATGAGCAATACTCAAGTATAGGTCGAACGAGTGTTTTGTAAGCCACCTCCTTTGTTGATGGACTACATTTTCTAAGCACTCTCCCAATGAATCTCAACCTGACACCCGCCTTACCAAAAATTAATTTTATATGATCATTACACGTCAAATCGTTCTGCACGCATACTCCCAGATATTTTACAGAAGTAACTGCTACCAGTGTTTGTTCCGCTATCATATAAACATACAATAAAGGATCCTTCTTTCTATGTATTCGCAGTACATTACATTTGTCTATGTTAAGGGTCAGTTGCCACTCCCTGCACCAAGTGCCTATCCGCTGCAGATCTTCCTGCATTTCACTGCAATTTTCTAATGCTGCAACTTCTCTGTATACTACAGCATCATCCGCGAAAAGCCGCATGGAACTTCCGACACTATCTACTAGGTCATTCATATATATTGTGAAAAGCAATGGTCCCATAACACTTCCCTGTGGCACGCCAGAGGTCACTTTAACGTCTGTAGACGTCTCTCCATTGAGAACAACATGCTGTGTTATGTTTGGTAAAAACTCTTCAATCCAGCCACACAGCTGGTCTGATATTCCGTAGGCTCTTACTTTGTTTATCAGGCGACAGTGCGGAACTGTACCCAACGCCTTCCGGAAGTCAAGGAAAATGGCATCTACCTGGGAGCCTGTATCTAATATTTTCTGGGTCTCATGAATAAATAATGCGAGTTGGGTCTCACACGATCGCTGTTTCCGGAATCCATGTTGATTCCTACAGAGTGCAGCTTAATCTGATAGCATTTAATTGTGAATCTCCAAGAAACCATATGGAGTAATTTTTCTGTTGTTAACCGTGAAGACTGATTCTGTGCGATAAAAATTGTGATGATTTTCGATTAATCAGTATATTTCATGGTATACCAATCCGCAACACTTACGAAATATATTTTTTATTGATCAAAATCTTGCACGAAGAAGTCGTAGTACAATACCACTGTTTCGGTGTCTTGGCCCCGTCGTCAGATATATCTGAAATCTAGCAGTAGTAGGACGTCATGTCCATGCCCAAACAACTAGTAGGCAAACATCTACAATAGGTGGACCGTCATCCACAATTTGGGATGGACGTGATGTCCTGCTACTGCTAGATTTCAGATACACCTGATGATGGTTCGAAGACCCCGAAATCGTGATAGTATATAGCGACTTCTGTTGTGCAATATTTCGGTCCATAAAAAAATATTTTACAACTGTGGAGGTTTTGTTTACCATTAAAATGTTGCAGAACAGTTGTAGACGTTCGACAAATGAAAATTTATGATTAGTATGTCTTTATCATCAACGTATTATGAAACTCCCTGGCAGATTAAAACTGTGTGCCGGGCCGAGACTCCAACTCAGGACCTTTGACTTTCGCGGTTAAGTGCTCTACCAACTGAGCTACCCAAGCACAACTCACACCCCATCGTCACAGCTTTACTTCTGCCAGTACCTCGTCTCCTACTTTCCAAACTTTACAGAAGCTCTCCTGCGAACCCTGCAGAACTAGCACTCCTGAAAGAAAGGATATTGCGGAGACATGGCTTAGCCACAGCCTGGGGGATGTTTCCAGAACGAGATTTTCACTCTGCAGCGGAGTGTGCGCTGATATGAAACTTCCTGGCAGATTAAAACTGTGTGCCCGACCGAGACTCGAACTCGGGACCTTATGGACCTTATGGTCTTCGGCTATAAATATTCTTGCAGTTTATGGATTTTTTTCTTTTGCTTATACCATTTGTATTGGAATCCAACGAAGAATTTCATAATATAATTCAAATCCTTTAAGCGTTGTATTATCTCTTCCTCCTTGACAGAATAATTTGGATAGATGTGTATTCCTTAAATTACATTGTAGCTTAGCAGACAGAACTGCTGTCGCTGTATATTGTTTCATTATGGTAGTATTCAATAAACAGGTCATTAATGAATTTCTGAAGCATAAGAAGAACTGTTAAATTCCTGTTAAAAAACCGATCTTAGGATGCTGTTAACTACAGAGAGAACTGTCGTTTCAGCCGTGACCACGCGATATTAGTTGCTAAAAGGGAAAATAAAGGTGTTCCTTATTGATTAATACTGTCGACGACGAGGTAATCAGAAACAAAGAATAGGCTCATATAAAACATGGATGAGATATAAAATCGCTCATAGCCTTTTCATAGGAACTATCCTATCATTCGCTTACGTTTTTTAAGTAAACGAACGGAAATCTCTCGACGAAGGGACGGGGCTTTCAGCCCCACTTCTCCCGAATGAGACTCCAGTGTTTTATCCACTTGTTCTTTTTGATCGTTAAAAATAGTAACAAAAGGTGAAGTTTGTCGCACGATCTATTATGTATACATCATTACTAATTATTACACTTCTCAGTTGGACCGTAAATACATTTCAAGGAGTTGAAACTAGGGCTAATTTATAAGTGACTCTACGCCAATTCGGGGCATTGCAGCAATCGTATTACAGCCCGGTACGTGAAAAAGGAGGAAAGCCACTTTATGGCCTGCCTGTGCCCCATTCAGACAGGAAGCTGCGAAATGCGGAATTTCACCTTGTGCTGCAGTTGAAGCTTTCAGCATCCCGTTTTATTCTTACGATACGAGGAATTAAAAAACATCAGATGAACACAGTGTCATAATTTGATTATGGTTTCTAAAAATAACATGTTTCTCTACTCTAAAAGGGTTCGTGACCGTTCCATTTAATATGTAAGTTACACGGACTGGCAGGATAAAAGAGGCCCTATGTTATATTGAACGTGAAACTTGAAGCTATCTGACTGTTGTTATTTCTTAATGCTAGGGCGGCGTTCGAGCTGGGTCACGCGGCGCTTTAATGATCAGTGCTGCATTGTCAGTATTCAGTTTGAAGCTTGTTGTGAATAAAGTTCTGCAGGTGCCTTTTTAAATCGAACGAAGAGTGTTTATGGTTGAAAATTTTTCTGGCTATAAATCGTTTAAAACATTAAATGAAAGGTTCACGATAAAATATCCAGGGACAGCTGCTTCTGCAGAAAGTGCTGTGCAGAAACTGATCACTAAATTTAGAGCAACAAGTTCAGTCACTAACGCCAAACGTAGCCGCGTAAAGGAAGTTTACTCGCCTGATAATGTTGAATGTACTCACGAGACTATGGAAAGAAGTCCACGGAAATGAACTAGATGTCTATCCCCCCAACTAAACATCAAACGAATGTCTTATCAGAACATGATGAAGCTGTTACATATGCGAACATATAAAAGATCTGCCTACGTGTTACTTTTATTTGTGGGGTAACGTAAAGGGTAAGGTCTACAGTAACAACCGGCATACCGTCGAAGAAAAAAACAAATATTTCCAATGCGAATGCGGAAATCAAATCAAATGAATTAGCAAAAGTTTCCAGAAACATGCTGAGGAGTGCTGAGTTCTGTATCACCTCCTGTGAACTATTGACTTATTGGGTGCTCAGTACGGTGTTTCATAATGATAATTTTCTGCTCTGTATTCTGTATTTACAGTAAACGAGTGAACTGTCTGTGTGTTGTGTATAAAACATGGGACCACTTTTATTTTGGCCTCCCTGTAGTTTTCGAAATTCGGTGGAAACGGATCACCGTCAACAAGCGGCTGGTGAGGGCCTCAGTTCATACGATCATATCGAGAGGTTTGGGTTTAAAACAATGTGAGTGGCGTAATATCTGCTAATATGAAGTACGAGCAACCATAAACTAGTTAGTTAGTTACTTATTGCGTCGGTCGTATTCACGACAAACGTTGTGATTTGGAGCATGTCAGCAGGAACCTTAATAAAACCACCAAAGTGCAGGGATTAGATTAGATTAGTTTTTCGTTCCATAGATCCGTGCTGAGAAGATCCTCGTGGATGTGGAACATGTCAATTTTTTTTAAAGCTGAAATAACAATACTAATAGTATGAACATATACAATACATCATTTGTTTCTGTTAAAAAATTCGTCAATGGAGTAGAAGGAGTTGGCCACTAGTAAGTCTTTCTGGCTTTTTGTAAACTGATCTTTGTTTGTAACTAAATTTTTTGTGTTTGCTGGCAAATTATTGAAGATGAGTGTTCCTGAGGGACGGATTCCTGACTGGAAATGGAGGAAAAAAGGTCTTATGAACATGTGTCCGGAAATGCATCGTTGCCATACTAGATGGCGCTCACGAGTGAATGTTCCTCTGACCACGTGCCGTGTGTTCCTTGTGTTGTAGCCCGTGTGAGTGACGCAGCGCACTGCATACAGCAGAATGGTCCGATATTCATGTCACGAACAAGCCGAGATTGTGTCTGCGCATGGTCAAGCAGATGGAAACGGTAGAGAGGCAGCACGGATGAATCAAAACAAGTTCTCTTACAGACACCAACAAAATTACACACTACTTCAAGCCCATGTTGAGCGTCTGTCTGAAAGGACCCATGATCACACACACACACACACACACACACACAAACAGGGTGGTCCATTGATAGTGACCTGGCCAAATATCTCACGAAATAAGCATTAAACGAAAAAACTACAAAGAACGAAACTCGTCTAGCTGAAGGGGGAAACCAGGTGGCGCTATGGTTGGCCCGCTAGATGCTGCTGCCATAGGTCAAACGGATATCAACTGCGTTTTTTTTTAAACAGAAACCCCCATTTTTATTACATATTCTTGTAGTACCTAAAGAAATATGAATGTTTTAGTTGGACCACTTTTTTCGATTTGTGATAGATGGCGCTGTAATAGTCACAAACGTATAAGTACGTGGTATCACGTAACATTCCGCCAGTGCGGACGTGTTAAAATGGACCGTTTACGAATTGCGGAAAAGCTCGATATCGTGTAGACGTATGGCTATTGTGATCAATATGCCCACCGGGTATGTGCTGTGTATGCTGCTCGGTATCCTGGACGACATCATCCAAGTGTCCGGACCGTTCGCCGGATAGTTACGTTATTTAAGGAAACAGGAAGTGTTCAGCCACATGTGAAATGTCAACCGCGACCTGCAGCAAATGATGGTGCTCAAGTAGGTGTTTTAGCTGCTGTCGCGGCTAATCCGCACATCAGTTGCAGACAAATTGCGCGAGAATCGGGAATCTCAAAAACGTCGGTGTTGAGAATGCTACAGCAACATCGATTGCACCCGTGCCATATTTCTGTGCACCAGGAATTGCATGGCGACGACTTTGAACGTCGTGTACAGTTTTGCCACTGGGCTCAAGAGAAATTACGGGGCGATGACAGATTTTTTGCACGCGTTCTATTTAGCGACGAAGCGTCATTCACCAACAGCGGTAACGTAAACCGCCATAATACGCACTATTGGACAACGGAAAATCCACGATTGCTGCGACAAGTGGAACATCAGCGACCTTAGCGGGTTAATGTATGGTGCGGCATTATGGGAGGAAGGATAATTGGCCCCCATTTTATCGATGGCAATCTAAATGGTGCAATGTATACTGATTTCCTACGTAATGTTCTACCGATGCTACTACAAGACGTTTCTCTGCATGACAGAATGGCGATGTACTTCCAACATGATGGATGTCCGGCACATAGCTCGCGTGCCGTTGAAGCAGTACTGAATAGCATATTTCATGACAGATGGATTGGTCGTCGAAGCAAGCGAAAAAACTACAAAGAACGAAACTCGTCTAGCTTGACGGGGGAAACCAGGTGGCGCTATGGTTGGCCCGCTAGATGCTGCTGCCATAGGTCAAACGGTTCTGGTCCGCACGTTCACCAGATCTGACGTCCCCGGATTTCTTTCTGTGAGGAAAGTTGAAGGATATTTGCCATCGTGATCCACCAACAACGCCTGACAACATGCGTCGGCGCATCGTCAATGCATGTGCGAACATTAAGGAAGGCGAACAACTCGCTGTTGAGAGGAATGTCGTTACACGTATTGCCAAATGCATTGAGGTTGACGGACATCATTTTGAGCATTTATTGCATTAATGTGGTATTTACAGGTAATCACGCTGTAACAGCATGCGTTCTCAGAAATGATAAGTTCACAAAGGTACATGTATCACACCGGAACAACCGAAATAAAATGTTCAAATGTAGCTACGTTCTGTATTTTAATTTAAAAAACCTACCTGTTACCAACTGTTCGTCTAAAATTGTGAGCTATATGTTTGTGACTATTATAGCATCATCTATCACAAAGCGAAAAAAGTGGTCCAACTAAAACATTCGTATTTATTTACGCACTACAACGAATATGTAATAAAAAAAATGAGGATTCCGATTTTAAAAAACGCGGTTGATATCCGTTAGACCAATGGCAGCGCCATCTAGCGGGCCAACCATAGCGCCATGTGGTTTCCCCCTTCAAAGTAGACAAGTTTCGTTCTTTCTAGTTCTTTCCTTTGACGCTTATTTCGTGCGGTATTTGACCCGGTCACGATCAAGATTGATTGCAGGTCTACTTTTCGTTCCAATAGATCAATAGTAAGGAGATCATCCACGTCGTAGAAATGTCAGAAAACAAGAATATGCACTAAAGATTTATGAAGTAAAAAAGATATGGTAATATCCTTTCCACAGCTCCCAAGTCATATGGTCCTCATAGATATGGAATAAGCCAAAAAATCTTTAACACATTTCCAACAAACTTGTCATAAACCATGTAAGTGTAAAATACACTGAGGTCCATAAAATAACTCTTAGACGTTGTAGACATGCATAATCAAAGAAAAAAATTAGTTTACAACACCTGATCATATTACTGCACTAAGGGTGTGCAGAAGACAGATTTTACTTAATGCTCACATTATTTGACGTTATTAATAATATATACACATCTGTCGGTCCTAATAAGAAATTCATCAGTGGAGTATAAGGTGCTGGCCAACAATAAGTCGTTTAGGACCCTTGTTAAACTGAAATCTATCAGCAGCTAAACCTTTTATGGCTGCTGGCAAGCCAAATGAAAATGTGTGTTCCGTATAACGGACACATTTCTGGACAAATAAGTTATTTTAAATCTTTTCGGTGATTATTCTTATTTCATGAATTGAACTGTTTGTTTGAAAAAAGAGATACATTATTTATGACAAATTACGTCAATGAAAAAATAAAATGCCGGGCGCTGTGGACGAGCGGTTCTAGGCGCTTCAATCCGGAACCGCGCTGCTGCTACGGTCACAGGTTCGAATCCTGCCTCGGGTGTGGAAGTGTGTGATGTCCTTAGGTTAGTTAGGTTTAAGTAGTTCTAAGTCTAGGGGACTGATGACCTCAGATGTTAAGTCCCATAGTGCTCAGAGCCATTTGAACCATTTGAACAAATAAATTACGAAGCAGCAGTTAGTATCACCAGTTCATTAACAGGTCTCTGCAGGACGTTCTTAAGTTCCGTAACCATATTGCAAATAAACATTTGCTTAAGCGCTTCAGCAGTTCTGTGTAACACCTCTCAGCTGAATTTATTATTAAGCTGCAATCTCAGGATTGTTATACAGTCAACCTCTTCTATCTACTTGTCGCCCTATTTTGGCATATACGAGGGGGGAGGGGACATTTTACAGGTTCTGAACGTCATAAAATGTGTCTTTTCAGAGTCTACTGACAAAGAATTGGTAAGAAGATGGATTCATTAAAGCCCCCGAAAATTTCATTATCCCAGCTTTCTAAGACTATTCTTGATTTGCGTGTGCCTGTATTATTTGCAACCAAAACGAACTTGGCATTTGGTAATGGTACTGATAAAAATTCATTGATATACACAGGAAAAATCAAGGAGCCTAAGATGGAACCATGTGGGACACCATATGTAATTCGTTCCCAGTTGGTTGATGTCTGCTAGCTTGTTAAAGCTAGGAGTAAGGCAAAAGCTTTTACATGATGTTTGGTGCACAATTATTGCAGTATGACTTATTATAACGACCTTTCTTCACAAAACCACAAGGTCTGATAGTTACGTGGACAATACATTGTTACCTTGTTTTCAGATACTTTACAACTGACGAAATAATCTAACGCTTATTTCATGTAAGACCGTATAAGTTACAAGGTGGCAAATGTTGATGGTGTTAGGACAGCAACCAGCCACAAATTTACTTTCAGTTCCTTTATTCAAAGGCTACCGTTACCGGGTTCTAATCGTTGTGATTCATCCTCAGACGGTTTACGTGCTTTCTTTATGACATGTGGTGTGTTTTTTACAGATTAATTGTCGTGAAACGTCGGTTTTCGAGTGTTTGTTTTCATAAAATTCGTCCAGCAGATGTAAATGCATTCCCACGACAGTTAATCTGTAAAAAAACACACCACATGCCATAAAGAAAGCATGTAAACCGTCTGAGGATGAATCACAACGATTCGAAACCGGTAACGGTAGCCTTTGAATAAAGGAACTGAAAGTAAATTTGTGGCTGGTTGCTGTCCTAACACCATCAACATTTGTCTTCAAACAACAGCCACGGTCTCCATCATGTCATCATATGACAAAATTGCAGTTAAAAGGTGTTTCTGATGATTATGATGATGTTTGGTTTGTGTGGCGCTCAACTGCGCGGTCATCAGCGCCCATACAAACTCCCAATCTACACACAGTCCAATCTAGCCACTGTCACGAATGATGATGAAATGATGAGGACAACACAAACACTCAGTCCCCGGGCAGAGAAAATCCCCAACCGGCCGGGAATCGAGTGGAGACCCCGTGATACAGAGGCAGCAAAGCTAGGGACTAGCCCACGAGCTGCGAAATGGCGTTTCTGATCATCGGATTTATCGATTGTTCTGACAACTCACGTACTCCGCCACATGCAGTCATGCTCCGTCAGAAAGAGGAGGGATTCAGGATCAACTTCTCCGTCAGGCAGTGTCTGCAATAGCCAGTTACAGTACTGTCGTATAGCAACAGTGTCTGAATTGGCCAGTCTATGCACTACCATTACTTTGTAATATTCCAGTTCGTATTTGTTTTCAAATCTGTGAGTAAATGCAACAGACACTCCATTCTGAAGTGCTAAATGGCACAACGGTGTTCTCTGAAATCTTTTCGACCGCCGCTCCTAAAACCGATACGCCACGAAGTCCGAGAAATGGCGTGTAGTATCCTGCGGTGATGGCAGCCTGCATGCGGCTGGGACTGGTTCCCGCACGCTCTCGGAGACAGATCTTGCGTCGCACATTAAATATCGTGTATGTAATGCTGTCTTGCAGGAATTCCAACGTTAGTGAAACTTCAGCAGCGTGTTCTGTGGTCCATTCAGCGCTTCGTCCCGTCCAAGCCGTAGCAGCAACGGATGCGTCTACGGAAATGTAATATCCTGAGAAACTGCTAACACGTCCGGACCACACGGGTCGAACAAGTTTTTCCCTCCCGGCCCGATACGTTAAGGCCCTACCCGCTTCATTCATCCTGCCTCTAGGCGAATCGCTTCACACGGCATCGTTACACACGGGCTAATCGTCCGACTTTTAATGGAAAAACGTAACTGCCCAAGTATGCGACATCATCTATTCGCGTCCCGTCGCCAGCTTCTGGAAATAAAACGAGCTCCTCATGCAGGCTGTGAAAGCCCAAGTAATGTAGACCACCCGCCGTGTCATCCTCTGCCTTGCGAAGTCATACGGATGCTGTATGGAGGGGCGTGTGGTCAGCAGTCCACTCTCCAGGCCTTTTTGCAGACTTTCCACACCGTGGAGCCTCTACTACTGGGTCAAGTAGCTCCTCAATTGGCATCGCGAGGCTGAGTGCATCCCGCACCAGCCCTCCTGCCGAGGAAAACTTCTTGGGAGTGCTGGGATTCGAAGCCAGATCGTTCGCGTGGCAGCCATCTTATGCTGACCACTCAGGTACGGAGGCGGCCGCTTCTGGAAATAGTGTCACTTGATGTTGTCGTTGTTGTTGTCGTCTTCAGTCCGAAAGCTGATTTGATTGCAGCTCCTCACGTTAGTATAGCATGTGCGGGGCCCATCATCCCTCCGTAACTGTCGCAAGCTACTGTAGTCGAAGCCGTGGTCTCCTTTTACGAATCTTAACCCCCATACGTCCCTCCATTACCGAACTGACGTCTCTTTGATGCCTTATAATGTGTCACATCAACTGATCCTTCCTTTTCAATCAACGTGTGACATAAACTTCTTTTCTCCACAGTTCGATTCAATACCTCTTCATTAGTTATTCGATCTACCCATCTCATCTTCACCATTATTCTGTAGTGTCACGTCTCAAAGCTTCTACATCTAAATGCGTACATACTCTGCAAGAGAGCGTACGGTGCGTGGCGGACGGTAACCTGTATCACAACTGGTCATTTCCTTTCTCGTTCCACTCGCAAAAAAACAGCGAGAGAAAAACAACTATCTATATGCCTGCGTATGAACCCTGATTTCTCGTATCTTCATGGTCCTTACGCGAAATATATGTTGGCAGCAGTACAATCGTTCTCCATTTAACTTCAAATAGCGGTTCTCTAAATTCTCTCAATAGTATTTCTCGAAAAGATCGTCACCTTCCCTCCAGGGATTCCCATTACAGTTCCCGAATCATATCCGTAATGCTTGCATGTTGTTCGAACCTACTGGTTAGAAATCTAGCAGCTTTGAATTACTTCGATTTCTTCCTCTAATCTGACCTGATACGGATCTCAAATACTCAAGCAGTACACAGGAATAGGTCGCAGTAGTGTCCTATATGAGTTCTCCTTTACAGATCGAACACACTTTCCTAGAATTCTCCCAATAAACTGAAGTCCACTATTCACCTTCCCAACCAAAATCCTTACATGCTCATTACGTTTCATATCGCCTTGCAGGATTACGCCCAGATATTTAAATTGCGTGGCTGTGTGAAGTAGGACACTACTATTGCTGTATTCGAACATTCCTGTTCCTCTGCATTAATGTACATTTTTCTGCATTTGGACCTAGCTGCCATTCATCACAGCAACTAGAAATTTTGTCTAAGACATCTTGTATCCTCGTACAGTCGCACCTCTTGGACACCTTACCGTACACCACGACATCATCAGCAAACAATCGAAGATTTCTGCCCACCCTGTCCGCCACATCATTATGTATACAGAAGATAATGGCGGTCCTATCAAACTTGTCTGCGGCACTTCTGATGATGTCCTTGCCTCTGATGAACACTGGAGAGTCGACAACAATATACTGAGTTCCATTAATTAGGAAGTCTGCAGGCCACTCACATATCTAGGAACCTTTTCCATATTCCCATATCATCGTTTAAAAATCTACAGTGGGGCGTCATGTCAAATGCTTTCCGGAAATCTAGAAATTTGGAACCTTCTAATCTCTTCTTGTCTGAACCGTTCATCGTCCACGATCCACATAGGAGGCATAATAGCAGAAACCAATACCTGCGTATTAGAAGTATTGACCCTGGCTGTTGAGACACTTGTCCCACTGTGACACAAGGCGGTGAATGGCTGTCTCATAAAATTCCCGGGACTGCGATGTGAACCAGTTCCGATTGTGCAGTTGGACGTCGTCGCCCGAGGTCAATCGTTTGCCCCTATGCTGCCGTTCTTCTTTTACCAAGATGGCCCCCTTCTGATTAACTTCCTGTAGCACGGGACAACAGTGAATGCCCAGCGTTACTCGTAAACCTTGACCACCCTTCGCCAAGCGATCAAATCAAAACGAACAGGCAATCTCACTCGTGGGGTCACTCTGCTCCGCGACAATGCAAAGCCTTATACGGCCAACACAGTCGCGGCACTCCTGCAAAAATTCAAATGGGAGGTTCTCGGCCACCCTCCATACAGTCTGGACGTCTCTCCCTGTGATTACACCGTTTTTGGTCCCCTTAAAAAGGCTCTGACGATTTACCTCGGATGACGACGTCCAGCTGTATGTGCGGAACTGGTTAACGTCGCAGCCCCGAGAATTTTATGAGACAGCCACTCACCGCCTTGTATCACAGTGGGACAAGTGTCTCAACAGCCAGGGTCAATACTTCTTACATACAGGTACTGGTTTCTGTAATTATGCCTGAGGCTCGTTTCTTTTTGAACACACCATATATGTACAAGGCTGCACTCTACAAAACTGCTTCACAAAAGACTTTCTAACACATAATTTGTGTTCGATGTTGACAAATTTCCATTTTACAGAAACGTTTTTCTTACTGCTGTCAGTCTGCATGTTATATCTTCCCTACTTATTCCATAAATCTAATATCACGTTGAATGTACTCATTTACTTTCTCCACCATTTTGATCTGGTTTGTCAAGTAAGTGTTTTGGCACAATTCTTACAGTACAACATCGAAAACGTTGTATTTGATGAAAAAGTAAAGAGGACAGATCAAGGACTTAACGTCCAGCCCATTCCAGTCCATGATGCCATAGAGAACTGACAAATAAGGCAGAGAAACCGGTGACACACTTTTCAAACGACCGTCCCGACATTTGCCTCAATTCTTTCTTCTTCTTTTTCCTGGTCCCAACTCGTATCTTTACGGAGCCGAGAAGTTAATCTGGATTTGGCAGTGTTAGTGGCAGAAGATGGCTGGATGCGTTTCCTGCCTTCGATATATGTAGGCACACTGAGAATGGAGGTGATATGTTCTACACCGTTTATATTTCCCTTTCCCACAGCAGAAAGACGCAGGGGTAGTGTTAAGGCGTCACCTAGATTGGCCGATCGAGTACACATTTCATCATTGAAGTCGTAGCTACACTGACTCTCGATTAAAGCTAATACTTTTCTTTCTGAAGCTAAACTCGTATTTAGAACTTCGTAAAACAGTGTGCTGTTGTGTAAGACGATTCTGACATTTGTTCATCGGTACTGATTCGGGTTCATGTTACTTGCATACATAACATTGGCTCTATACTGCCCTTTCGGCCTTCAACTTACACTTCCACACGCTTCACGACTCATCCGTAGTTACCTGCCTGGTTTAGTGTCAAACTGTGATATTTAACACATCTACATGTTATACCATATCTGAAGACGTAGCCTCCCATTTGTGACGCGCTAATAGAGTGAGCTTTAGGAGCAGGTGGTTCTCCTCCGCTGCTCCGCGACCTTCCAATTTTACAACCTTGCCCCGCAAGCCATCCACCATGTGCGGTGGACGGTACTTGTGTATCGCAGTCACTCTCACCCTTTCCTGTTCTATTCGAGAATGGCTCGCGCGAAGAACGATAGTTGGTAAGTCACTGTGTGAACAAGACTCTCTCTAATTTAGCATCATGGTCTTTTCGCGATACATACACAGGAGGATGCATTATAGAGGCTGACTCTTCTAGAAACGTTCGCTGTAAGAACTTCAGCAGTAAACCCCACCATGACGCAGACCGCCTCGCTTGCAGGGTCTGCCCCTGGAGTTGGTTGAGCATCCCCGATACGCTTTCGCTCTTATTTAATGAACCTATAACCAAACGTGCTGTTCTTCTTTGGATCTTTTCTATTTCCTTTGCCAATCCTATCTGGCACGGATCCCAGACTGACGAACAAGATTCAACTATTTGTCGAACATGGTTTTTGTAAGCTACCTCTTTTGTGTGTGGACAACACTTCCTGGGGATCTTCCAATGGATCTCAGTCTGGTATCTGTCTTAGCTGCTATTAGTTTTATGGGGTCGTTCTCCTCAAATCGCTCCGTACGTATGCTTCTAGATATTTTACGGATGTGACTGCTTCCACATCGTGTAATGATTCAAGGACCTATCTCTCTATTTATTTGAAGTACGTTACATTTGTTTATGTTGAGAGCTAATTGTCAAGCCCTGCACCGACCATCGACCTCTGCAGGCATACCTTCATTTCACTGCAATTTTCTAGCGTTTCTCTGTGTACAACAGCATCATCCGCGAAAGCCTTGTGGATCTTCCTACGTTACCCACTAGGCAATTTATGTATACTGTGTAAAGTAATTGTGGTATAAAACTTTCGTGGCGTACGCCCGAAGTTACTTTTACGTCTGAAAATTTCTCTCCGTTGAGAATGACACGCCGACTTCTGTATGCTAGAAACTCCTTAATCCAGTCGCACAGCTGGTCTGATATTCCGTACGCCCATGTTTTGTTCATTAGGTGCCGGAGCAGAAATCTATCGAACGCCTTCCGGTAGCGAAGGAACGCTACATCAACCTGGACGCGGTATACGAGAGTTGGAACTTAAATAGTGGCAACTATTTATTCACAACCGATGCAAAAGAGTTAAATGTTTGCACCTGTTACTGTCCTTCAAAGTAGTCACCGGCTTTGTGCAGAATCCGTTGCCAGCGATGTGGAAGGCGTAGTATACCGTTAGCAGAGCCTGTTCTGTTGATGGTGCGAATGGAGCAGACTAAAGTTTATGGTGATTCTCGTGTGCGACTGTGATGATGTTATTCTAATGCATTACGTTCCTCCACGGCAGACCGCCAATGCACAGTATTACTGTTCGTTTTTGGAGTTTCAACTGCGACCAGCTTTGCGAAAGAAGCGACGACATTTTCTGCGCAATCCACCCATCATTTTGCACGACAATGCGCGGGCGCATACAGCGCAAGCTGTGGCTGCTCTGTTCGGTTGATGGGACTGGGAAGTACTGTACCATCCACCATACTCCCTGGACTTAAGTCCTTGTGACTTTGATTTGATTCCAAAGATGAAGAAACCACTTCGTGACATTCGCTTCAGAACTGTTCCAGAGATTCGACAGGCAGTAGACCGCTCCATTCGCACTATCAATAGAACAGGCTCTGCTAATGGTATACTACGCCTTCCACATCACTGGCAACGTGTTCTACACAACGCTGGTGACTACTTTGAAGGACAGCAACAGGTGAAAATGTGTAACTCTTTTGTATCGGCTATGAAAAATTAGTTGCTACTATTTAAGTTCCAGGCCTCGTATACTGCTTTCTGGGTTCCGTGGAACAACACAGCGAGCTGGGTTTCACTCGATCGTTGTTTTCCGGAATCCATCTTGATTCATACAGAGAAAATTTTCGATTTGGAGGAATTTCGTAGTTGTTGTTGTTGTGGTCTTCAGTCCTGAGACTGGTTTGATGCAGCTCTCCATGCTACTCTATCCTGTGCAAGCCTCTTCATCTCCCAGTACCTACTGCAACCTACATCCTTCTGAATCTGCTTAGTGTATTCATCTCTTGGTCTCCCTCTACGATTTTTACCCTCCACGCTGCCCTCCAATACTAAATTGGTGATCCCTTGATGCCTCAGAACATGTCCTACCAACCGATCCCTTCTTCTGGTCAAGTTGTGCCACAAACTTCTCTTCTCCCCAATCCTATTCAATACTTCCTCACTAGTAATGTGGTCTACCCATCTAATCTTCAGCATTCTTCTGTAGCACCACATTTCGAAAGCTTCTATTCTCTTTTTGTCCAAACTATTTATCGTCCATGTTTCACTTCCATACATGGCTACACTCCATACAAATACTTTCAGAAATGACTTCCTGACACTTAAATCTATACTCGATGTTAACAAATTTCTCTTCTTCAGAAACGCTTTCCTTGCCATCGTCAGTCTACATTTTATATCCTCTCTACTTCGACCATCATCAGTTATTTTGCTCCCCAAATAGCAAAACTCCTTTACTACTTTAAGTGTCTCATTTCCTAATCTAATTCCCTCAGCATCACCCGACTTAATTCGACTACATTCCATTATCCTCGTTTTGCTTTTGTTGATGTTCATCTTATATCCTCCTTTCAAGACACTGTCCATTCCATTCAACTGCTCTTCCAAGTCCTTTGCTGTCTCTAACAGAATTACAATGTCATCGGCGAACCTCAAAGTTTTTATTTCTTCTCCATGGATTTTAATACCTACTCCGAATTTTTCATTTGTTTCCTTTACTGCTTGCTCAATATACAGATTGAATAACATCGGGGAGAGACTACAAACCTGTCTTACTCCCTTCCCAACCACAGCTTCCCTTTCATGTCCCTCGACTTTTATTACTGCCATCTGGTTTCTGTACAAATTGTAAATAGCCTGCCGCTCCCTGTATTTTGCCCCTGCTACCTTTAGAGTTTGAAAGAGAGTATTCCAGTCAACATTGTCAAAAGCTTTCTCTAAGTCTACAAATGCTAGAAACGTAGGTTTGCCTTTCCTTAATCTTTCTTCTAAGATAAGTCGTAAGGTCAGTATTGCTTCACATGTTCCAGTGTTTCTACGGAATCCAAACTGATCATCCCCGAGGTCGGCTTCTACTAGTTTTTCCATTCGTCTGTAAAGAATTTGTGTTAGTATTTTGCAGCTGTGGCTTATTAAACTGATTGTTCGATAATTTTCATATCTGTCAACACCTGCTTTCTTTGGGATTGGAATTATTATATTCTTCTTGAAGTCTGAGGGTATTTCGCCTGTTTCATACATCTTGCTCACCAGATGGTAGAGTTTTGTCAGGACTGGCTCTCCCAAGGCCGTCAGTAGTTCCAATGGAATGTTGTCTACTGCCGGGGCCTTGTTTCGACTCATGTCTTTCAGAGTTCTGTCAAACTCTTCACGCAGTATCGTATCTCCCATTTCATCTTCATCTACATCCTCTTCCATTTCCATAATATTGTCCTCAAGTACATCGCCCTTGTATAGACCCTCTATATACTCCTTCCACCTTTCTGCTTTCCCTTCTTTGCTTAGAACTGGGTTGCCATCTGAGCTCTTGATATTCATACAAGTCGTTCTCTTATCTCCAAAGGTCTCTTTAATTTTCCTGTAGGCAGCATCTATGTTACCCCTAGTGAGATAAGTCTCTACATCCTTACATTTGTCCGCTAGCCATCCCTGCTTAGCCATTTTGCACTTCCTGTCGATCTCATTTTTGAGACGTTTGTATTTCTTTTTGCCTGCTTCATTTACTGCATTTTTATATTTTCTCCTTTCATCAATTAAATTCAATATTTCTTCTGTTACCCAAGGATTTCTACTAGTCCTCGTCTTTTTACCTACTTGATCCTCTGCTGCCTTCACTACTTCATCCCTCAAAGCTACCCATTCTTCTTCTACTGTATTTCTTTCCCCCATTCCTGTCAATTGTTCCCATGTGCTCTCCCTGAAACTCTGTACAACCTCTGGTTCTTTCAGTTTATCCAGGTCCCATCTCCTTAAATTCCCACCTTTTTGCAGTTTCTTCAGTTTTAATCTACAGGTCATAACCAATAGATTGTGGTCAGAGTCCACATCTGCCCCTGGAAATTTCGTAGTACGCAAGTATGATACATGTTCCAAAATACAACAGATGGGCATCAGAGATACGGGCACATAATTCTGTAATAACTCCAACGATATGGAGACGGACTCCGGGAACGGCGGTGATATCTGTTGTACGGTTTATAGTTTCGTCTTCGGCAGCTGCAAACCTTAAAAGCTAGGTATACAAGTTAAGAGTTTTTCACTCTCACAGGGATTTTGTGAGTAATACGTGCCGTGTAAACACCACCGAGTCAGTTCGATGGCAGCGTCGCAGAAAGTCGCTCTCTGCGAGTTTAAACCTCTCATGTAGACAGCAACCTCCAATCTCAAGATCTGCTCGCCATAGCTCTCAGACAAGAAGAACTATACCGGCTTTATCGGTAGAGCTGAAAGTACATGGAGAGTGCTTGGCGGCCATATTGCGTCCCAGATTTGTGCCGTATTTCACAGTTTGTCCACTACCACACCTTGGTAATATATCTTGCCGTACTCACGCACACATTAAATACAAGTAGGGAACTGCGTGTTTTGGGCCACAATACGTGGCCGTGGCACATTTCTGAGCGTAGAGATCGCCCGCTTTACCTCCTAAACGAACAACACGAGCAGTTAGCCAATTTCGTAAGCTCCAGACTCAAACAATGCTATGCTGCAAACAATATACAGGGTGATTCAAAAAGAATACCACGACTTTAAAAATGTGTATTTAATGAAAGAAATATAATATAACCTTTTGTTATACATCATTACAAAGAGTATTTAAAAAGGTTTTTTTCACTCAAAAACAAGTTCAGAGATGTTCAATATGGCCCCCTCCAGACACACGAGCAATATCAACCCGAAACTCCAACTCGTTCCACACTCTCTGTAGCATATCAGGCGTAACAGTTTGGATAGCTGCTGTTATTTCTCGTTTCAAATCATCAATGGTGGCTGGGAGAGGTGGCCGAAACACCATATCCTTAACATACCCCCATAACTGTCGTCGATTCACTTCTGCCGTACTAAATAACACAAAAAGCTTCCTGTTGAGCGGTCGCCATCTTAGCATCAACTGACGCTGACGGCTAGTCAACAGCGCCTCAAGCGAACAAATGTACAACTAAATGAAACTTTACAGCTCCCTTAATTCGTCGACAGATAGTGCTTAGCTCTGCCTTTTGTTGTTGCAGAGTTTTAAATTCCTAAAGTTGTGGTATTCTTTTTGAATCACCCTGTATAAAAACATCATAGACATATCATATAGAATTAACAGTCGAAAATAGAAAATTGTCACGTCACTGGAGAGACGCTGTCTCGTGTTAATATAATATGTAACTATGAACGAATGAGTAGCACGCTACCCTCTGCGCCACTACTACACTGCTACGAGTTGCTCTATATATCACTATGTACCGGCATTGGTGGAACACTTGAGACTGCAGTCGCGATGAATACGCACTCACTGCGTGTGAATGTCAGCGACGTGACGGCAAAACAAGTAATGAAGAAAGCTTCCAGGAAGTGTACTCAGGACGAAGTTGCGCATTTAATTCGTTTGTTTGAGGAAAGACCAGCTTTATGGAATGTGGAGTTACTGGACTACAGGAACTGAGCTTGTCGGAGGAAGAGGCTATAATTTTTAACGTCTTCACAGAAGAAATTTACCAGAATGTCCACAGTTCAAGGAATCAGGCAAAGCAGTTTTATAACACAGACTAATTAACAGAGAAACAAGTGAAGTTATGATTGAAAATAAGAGATTTTGGACTCGGAAAATTGTCATTTATCTTTAAGTAACACAGCTGTATCTATAATTTTATATGCCGTGAAATTTATTGAATATGTTATTATGCTGGATGTTGAAGAACAAACCTTCAGGAATTTACGAGTGGTTCGTTAGGTTAGTACAAGCCCAAACTCGCAAATGAATTTATGGCCGGAAATGCTTCATTTATCAGATATGGGTATAAAGATGAAATTGATGTAATGTTATTTCATCGTAATTGTTGTTGTTGTTGTGGTCTTCAGTCCTGAGACTGGTTTGATGCAGCTCTCCATGTTACTCTATCCTGTGCAAGCCTCTTCATCTCCCAGTACCTACTGCAACCTACATCCTTCTGAATCTGCTTAGTGTATTCATCTCTTGGTCTCCCTCTACGATTTTTACCCTCCACGCTGCCCTCCAATACTAAATTGGTGATCCCTTGATGCCTCAGAACATGTCCTACCAACCGATCCCTTCTTCTGGTCAAGTTGTGCCACAAACTTCTCTTCTCCCCAATCCTATTCAATACTTCCTCATTAGTTATGTGGTCTACCCATCTAATCTTCAGCATTCTTCTGTAGCACCACATTTCGAAAGCTTCTATTCTCTTTTTGTCCAAACTATTTATCGTCCATGTTTCACTTCCATACATGGCTACACTCCATACAAATACTTTCAGAAATGACTTCCTGACACTTAAATCTATACTCGATGTTAACAAATTTCTCTTCTTCAGAAACGCTTTCCTTGCCATCGCCAGTCTACATTTCATATCCTCTCTACTTCGACCATCATCAGTTATTTTGCTCCCAAAATAGCAAAACTCCTTTACTACTTTAAGTGTCTCATTTCCTAATCTAATTCCCTCAGCATCACCCGACTTAATTCGACTACATTCCATTATCCTCGTTTTGCTTTTGTTGATGTTCATCTTATATCCTCCTTTCAAGACACTGTCCATTCCATTCAACTGCTCTTCCAAGTCCTTTGCTGTCTCTTGACAGAATCACAATGTCATCGGCGAACCTCTAAGTTTTTTATTTCTTCTCCAAGGATTTTAATACCTACTCCGAATTTTTCTTTTGTTTCCTTTACTTCTTGCTCAATATACAGATTGAATAACATCGGGGAGAGGCTACAACCCTGTCTTACTCCCTTCGCAACCACAACTTCCCTTTCATGTCCCTCGACTCTTATAACTGCCATCTTGGGTCTATACAAATTGTAAATAGCCTGCCGCTCCCTGTATTTTACCCCTGCCACCTTACTTTACCAAATATTAAAGAGAATAAAAGTAGCTGGTGCTAGAAATATTCATGTCACCTGCAGTCTGCCTATAATGGATTTACGCATAATAGTTTTTAGATGGACAATATTGAGGCCAGTAGTGAACAGTATCTCTTCCATCACAAACTGTAAAATGAGATTCTCGCATGCTCCAAAGTCATTCCACGGCCTAACACTCTCTCATCCAATACGAGCACGGCTGTTTACGGTTTTTCTTTGCCGCTAAAAGCATTAAAAGTGCAGCTGCAGCCCGTCGCTCTTCCATCGCAGCCTCTTCCTTCACGCACAGAACCAGGACGGAAAAATCTCGCGGAGAGTGGTCTTTTAGCTCTCACAGACACTCTCAGCCGGCAGCGTGTAAACGCTTCCGGCATCTGCTCTCGTAAGATTCTCAGACACTTACAGACAGTAATCGCAAGGAACTATCAGGCAGTAACAGTCAGCGAAAATTCGGCTCTAGTGTAAACTGAGAGCATCAAACTGTCTGAGAGCAAAAACCTGTCACGGGTATCCCAGCCCTCAGGGGCCGTGGTAAACACGTCACGCTGTCGGGCGGATGGAGTGATTCATAATGTATCTACCTACACTGACTCTCGTTTACCTCACATTCTGGAGCTGTACTTCTATTTGGATCTCTGTCAAATAATGCGTTTTGGGTAAGGCGATTCAAGCCTTCGTTGATCGGTACTGAGCAAACTGGGCAAACTCATTCATCCTTGGGAACTAGTTCACTGGTGATCGCTCTTTTTTGGGAACCGTTCATTTTTACTCGTTCACCGTTCATTTGTGCTTGGTATATGATTCTTATGACAAATTGAAAATTAGTAGCATAGGTGATTGAAGATGGAAGGCGCCAAGAGGGAGCACTTCCCCACCCCCACACCCCCCACCCCACTTTCCGGAGTACAGAGTTTTTATTCATAACAGAATTCTCAAACACTTGTAATTTTCGTGATACTGCAAAACCTCTCATTCAGCCAACTGTAGCGTTATGTGGCAGATCGCAGTGAAATAACATAAGGTGGCGCACGAAAAACCGGCCCAGAGTACAGACTGCTCGCCAATTACGCACGATTTATTGACCGCTATGAGAAGAATAGATAAACATGTAATAATTAGGCAGTGAAGAAATAACAAATAAGCTAATGCAAACAACAACTTCGAGACAATAGACGACGATTGGTGGGTGACAATGAGCAGTCTAGTACTCGGGGCCGATTTTTCGTGTGCCACCCTGTACCACTGAAATGATGTCGTAGAAGTTGTCATATTCTCTTTACAAAATGTGATACCATACACTCGATTATAGAGCGCGGGCTTCTTTCGATTGTAAGTCGGTCTGCGTTCCATAATGATGAACATGCTCTTTTACCTTGGATCAAAAAAAGAAGGAATATGGCCACTCGTGTGTGCCTTGCCGACTTCCTTTGCATGTGTAATAACAAAATAGTCTTGCCTCTTTACAAGTATTTCTTCTTCTTTTTATCGAAATAGTGAAGTAAGCTGATACGCCGTTTTGTTATCTGAAAAGATGTATGTATTACATACCACGTAATTTTATGTAATTTACGTAATTATAAAATACGTTTTAATTGCCGGTCATGGACGCTGAATAAAATACGAAAAGAACAAAAAGTTCAGAGTTCAAAAAAGGTTTGAAACAGATCTAGGATGGGCGTGCGCAGTGAACGAAACTACACTCCTGGAAATTGAAATAAGAACACCGTGAATTCATTGTCCCAGGAAGGGGAAACTTTATTGACACATTCCTGGGGTCAGATACATCACATGATCACACTGACAGAACCACAGGCACATAGACACAGGCAACAGAGCATGCACAATGTCGGCACTAGTACAGTGTATATCCACCTTTCGCAGCAATGCAGGCTGCTATTCTCCCATGGAGACGATCGTAGAGATGCTGGATGTAGTCCTGTGGAACGGCTTGCCATGCCATTTCCACCTGGCGCCTCAGTTGGACCAGCGTTCGTGCTGGACGTGCAGACCGCGTGAGACGACGCTTCATCCAGTCCCAAACATGCTCAATGGGGGACAGATCCGGAGATCTTGCTGGCCAGGGTAGTTGATTTACACCTTCTAGAGCACGTTGGGTGGCACGGGATACATGCGGACGTGCATTGTCCTGTTGGAACAGCAAGTTCCCTTGCCGGTCTAGGAATGGTAGAACGATGGGTTCGATGACGGTTTGGATGTACCGTGCACTATTCAGTGTCCCCTCGACGATCACCAGTGGTGTACGGCCAGTGTAGGAGATCGCTCCCCACACCATGATGCCGGGTGTTGGCCCTGTGTGCCTCGGTCGTATGCAGTCCTGATTGTGGCGCTCACCTGCACGGCGCCAAACACGCATACGACCATCATTGGCACCAAGGCAGAAGCGACTCTCATCGCTGAAGACGACACGTCTCCATTCGTCCCTCCATTCACGCTTGTCGCGACACCACTGGAGGCGGGCTGCACGATGTTGGGGCGTGAGCGGAAGACGGCCTAACGGTGTGCGGGACCGTAGCCCAGCTTCATGGAGACGGTTGCGAATGGTCCTCGCCGATACCCCAGGAGCAACAGTGTCCCTAATTTGCTGGGAAGTGGCGGTGCGGTCCCCTACGGCACTGCGTAGGATCCTACGGTCTTGGCGTGCATCCGTGCGTCGCTGCGGTCCGATCCCAGGTCGACGGGCACGTGCACCTTTCGCCGACCACTGGCGACAACATCGATGTACTGTGGAGACCTCACGCCCCACGTGTTGAGCAATTCGGCGGTACGTCCACCCGACCTCCCGCATGCCCACTATACGCCCTCGCTCAAAGTCCGTCAACTGCACATACGGTTCACGTCCACGCTGTCGCGGCATGCTACCAGTGTTAAAGACTGCGATGGAGCTCCGTATGCCACGGCAAACTGGCTTACACTGACGGCGGCGGTGAACAAATGCTGCGCAGCTAGCGCCATTCGACGGCCAACACAGCGGTTCCTGGTGTGTCCGCTGTGCCGTGCGTGTGATCATTGCTTGTACAGCCCTCTCGCAGTGTCCGGAGCAAGTATGGTGGGTCTGACAGACCGGTGTCAATGTGTTCTTTTTTCCATTTCCAGGAGTGTATATATATGTATATATATAAAAATAAAGCAGCTATCATTTTCTTCTTTACTGATCGGGATTGTCTGACAGTTACGGCTGTGTCGTCATCTTCAAAGACCCAAACTTTGGGATGGGTCTCAGTCGGTACGTCATAATAGCAAAGCCAAATCTCGTGACCTGTCACGATGTTATTCACATACTGATATTGTCCCTTAGAAAATTTAACATATCCCGGCACCACGTCACACTTTTTGTTATCTACACTTCTGTCAATCTATGCGGCACCCAGAGGCAACAAAGTTTCTTTACTTGCAAATGATGATGTTGAATCGAAAGAATTGCTGGTTCATTTAGCCCTAACGTATCCTCTATCTGCTTACAGGCCAATCGTCTGTCTTCGTCTCGCATTTTCCTCACAGCATCAATGTTTTCCTCGGTAACTGATGACAGTGGCCCACCCGTCCTCTCAGCGTCCTCCAGAGTGAAATTTTCTCTTTGGAATTCTCTGTACCACCTGAATACACTTGTACGATGTGGACACACATCACCGAGAGCAAGAGCCATTTCTTCAAAGCACTGGTCTATGTTCAACCCACGTGCGAAGTTGCACAGCAAAACTGCCCGAATTCCATTCCGTGACCACGATTGGAAGACTTCAGGCTGTTGATGCTTTGTGTCTAACCACTCTTTTAATAATAATAATAATAATGTGTACAGCACTATAGTAGCCCTTATGTAGTTACTGCTATGCCATGCTGTCAATTAATTCATTTATCTGTTTCGAAACGAGTAATGAAGCAATTTCTGGACTACTGCAGGTACTATCTACAACTTACAGAAGTCATTTTCTTGAGATATTTAGCATTTGTTACTTATATGTCTCAATTTTATCATCAGCGATGTATGGGACAGAGCGGAACATATGTGTGTAGTAGGTAGACTACGTGAGGAACCTGCAACATCCACGGCATTAATGCTACTAATTGAGAAAAAGAAATTATTGATAACTTATATAATCACTATCAGAGTCTTACAAAATTGTGATAATAGTAATGACCTTTTAAAAACAATGCCGGCAGCGGTGGTCTAGCGGTTTGAGGCGCTCAGTCCGGAACCGTGCGACTGCTACGGTCGCAGCTTCGAATCCTGCCTCGGGCATGGATGTGTGTGATGTCCTTAGGTTAGTTAGGTTTAAGTAGTTCTAAGTTCTAGCGGACTGATGACCACAGATGTTAAGTCCCATAGTGCTCAGAGCCATTTGAACCATTTTTAAAAACAATTTAGTTTCACGACTGAAACAGAATGGAATCTTTTAGTTTTTACCTGTCAGAAAATTTCATTTTACACCTTAGGGGGGAATTACCCCCCAGGTTGGGAACCATTTCATTACAGTGTCGGGCGTCCCAGTGTTTTCTGGTGAGGTAGACAGATGGAAGTTGTCATTTGTAGACGTTGTAGTCAACCAGGCACATGCAGTGGAACATTTTAATATAGTGCAAGTTGCAATGACGATCTGTTTGATCCAAAGTGGGTGGACTTGTGGTCGTCTTACTGCAGATATCAGTGCCTCTCTATGTGTCATCCATAGGTTGTAGACACGCTACATGGAGACAGGTCAGTACACAAGGCTCACAGATGCTCTCAATTTACTCTAGAGCCGACCCATTACAAACCCACATGAAGATCGATATCTGGTCATCCCTGTGTTGCGGCGTCGTACGGATACTGCCAGAGCACTGCAGCACGATGTTAGAAGGGTCACTGGAGCCGCCGTGTCCGATCACACTGTAATGAACAGGTTCCGAGAAACATCTTGTTCGAATACCTCGCTTGACACGTACAATATGTTCCATTTCGCCTTCAGCTCTGCTGAATCCTAATTAACTGGCAACTTCGTCTCTGGGGAAACGTGTTATTCACATGCGAGTCCAGATATTCTCTGACGCAAGGTTATGGCCGTATCTGTGTGCAGCGAACCGTGGTGAGCGGTACCTTACAAATGTTGTCCAGGAAATCGGTAGATTTTCAAGGTTCTTGACTTTGTGGGGAGGCTTCTGTGTTGACAGCCATATGCACCTTGTCGTTGTCCGTGGTCACCTCAACGCCAGCAGTACATCTAACAGATTCTGTTGGACCATGTGGTGGTTGCTGAATACGGTGCTGGCCCCTGAATTCCTTCTAATGTCAGGGACTATGTGGAGGGTGTCAGCAGGGATGTGTTTCGGAGCCTGGATATTTGAAATAATGGAATGTCAGGCGGTGAGTCCTGACCTAAACCCCATCGTGAATATGTGCGACATGCTTGACAGACGTGTTCGTGGTCGCCTTGTTCCACCACAGACTCTCGTAGAACTCTCATGGGCTTTCATTGACGGATGGGAATGGATACCACAGGGTGGCCTCTGCAGACGTTTATGGAACGTGCCACGCAGGACATACATGTTACCGAAGCTCTCAAAATCAAATGAAAAGCACCCTGGATGACATGATGAAAGACTGTTTCCGCTTTGTTTCCGACACATGTCGGACGTTTCAATCCTTTTTATGCAAACGCTCGAGGATGTAACGATGTCTTGTTGCGTACTTAATTAGCAAAAGATAAAGGTATTATTTAGTAACATACCCAAACTTCAGTTCAGTGCAGTATGGCAGACGCCCAAAGCCAGTTACCCTAATTCTTGTGGGCATTACTGTTCAATATAAATCTGCAGCTAACGACGTCAGTTATCGAGGCAATTACACATTCTGTGTTGCGAGAAGTGTAGAGCTGGAGCGTGCAATTATGTGGTGGGCGGCACACGAAGCATCACGGCCTTGGGTGAACGAAAGCGCGGAGAGAGTGCGAAGTGGAGCAGCTCGTGCTCGCCAGAGAAGGAAGGGTTGGCTCCGGCTGCTCCAGAAAGGCCCCGGGGAAAGACGGCTGTCTGGCTGGCACCACTGAAGCGCGACGGCGGCGGGCCACTGGCCAGCTGCTGCCAGCTTTCTGGCTGCCCGCCTCTGCTGGCACGCACAACACTGTCGCTGTTCCGTGAGTAACCAGTGGCCACTGTAGTATATATATACTCCTGCTGCCGAAGACAAGACCCCACTGTTCATCCCAAGCTAAACGACAAGATGGAGGATCTGGTGTTCTAGCTCCGAGGCTACTGATAGCATTTGTCTACATCTACATCTACATCTACATAGATACTCCGCAAGCCACCGTACGGTGCATGGCGGAGCGCACCCTCCATCACCACTAGTCATTTTCTTTCCTGTTCAAAAAAAAAAAAAAAGTTCAAATGTGTGTGAAATCTTGGGACTTAACTGCTAAGGTCATCAGTCCCAAAGCTTACACACTACTTAACCTAAATTATCCTAAGGACAAACACACACACACATGCCCGAGGGAGGACTCGAACCTCCACCGGGACCAGCCGCACAGCACCTTACTTTCCTGTTCCCCCGGCTGGAGTAGCCGAGCGGTTCTAGGCGCTACAGTCTGGAACCACGCAACCGCTACGGTCGCAGGTTCGAATCCTGTCCCGGGCATGGATGTGTGTGATGTCCTTGGGTTAGTTAGGTTTAAGTAGTTCTAAGTTCTAGGGGACTGATGACCTCAGCACTTAAGTCCCATAGTGCTCAGAGCCATTTGAACCATTTTCCTGTTCCACTAGCAAACAGAGCGCGGGAAAAACGACTGTCTATATGCCTCCGTATGAGCCTGTCTTATCTTCGTGGTCCGTATGTGCAATGTATGTTGGCGGCAGTGGTATCGTTCGGCAATCAGCTTCAAATCCCGTTTCTCTGAATTTCCAAAGACGCTGGAAAATCTCTTGAACGTCAGAGGTGAAGAGAGCCAAGCAGTAATAAGCAGTGGGGCAACTGCCAAGCTGAAAGCAAAATTGTAGAACATTCTATCTGTAGGTAACTGCAGGGCGGGCGAGAAGTCTACGTGACCTCTAGTTTCGAATGCTAATTGATTTGATTTGCTTTAGCACAA
This sequence comes from Schistocerca americana, assembly GCF_021461395.2. Classification (NCBI taxonomy): domain Eukaryota; kingdom Metazoa; phylum Arthropoda; class Insecta; order Orthoptera; family Acrididae; genus Schistocerca; species Schistocerca americana. The sequence goes on along the minus strand of NC_060121.1, from coordinate 316,665,268 downwards.
GTTCTTACACTACTGGCCATTAAAATTGCTACACCACGAAGATGACGTGCTACAGACGCGAAATTTAACCGACAGGCAAAAGATGCTGTGATATGCTAATGATTAGCTTTTCAGAGCATTCACACAAGGTTGGCGCCGGTGGCGACACCTACAACGTGCTGACATGAGGAAAGTTTCCAACGGATTTCTCATGCACAAACAGCAGCTGACCGGCGTTGCCTAGTGAAACGTTGTTGTCATGCCTCGTGTAAGGAGGAGAAATGCGTACTATCACGTTTCCGACTTTGATAAATGTCGGATTGTAGCCTATCGCGATTGCGGTTTACCATATTGCGACATTGCTGCTCGCATTGGTCGAGATCCAATGACTGTTAGCAGAATATGGAATCGGTGGGTTCAGGAGGGTAATACGGAACGCCGTGCTGGATCCCAACGGCCTCGTATCACTAGCAGTCGAGATGACAGGCATCTGATCCGTATCCCTGTAACGGATCGTGCAGCCACGTTTCGATCCCTGAGTCAACAGATGGGGACGTTTGGAAGTCAACAACCATCTGCACGAACAGTTCGACGACGTTTGCAGCAGCAATCCCATTCGCTTCCACGTATTCCAAGGAAACATTTACAAGCACCAGTTTGTGGTCAGGATACATGGAATTCGGACAGCGACGATTTCCTCGCATTGCCCAGCTTTGCTATTGTGATGCGAGAAGCAACGAAATAAGAAACTTGAAGTGCATCGTAAAGGTGCAATAAGGAGTGTAGGGAGGCCGAGGAAGAGATTGTGAGGTGGAACAGGCTAATTCTAGACTGGCAGAAGAAGAAGAAATGAATAAGAAGAATTCCCGTATATTACGGGCCAGTCTTTTGTGGGTGCGGAGCTGGCGCTCAGTAGCGTCCCAGATGCCTTCCATCGGATTCAGACCAGGTGAATTTAGTAGCCCAGACATCAACATGAGTTCATTATCATGCTGCTCAAAACACTGTAGCACGATTGCGGCCTTGTGATGCTGTTATCCTGCTGCAAGATGCCATCATCATCGGGGAAGTCATCGAGCACGCAGCGATGCAACTGGCCCAGAGTACTGTTCACGTGGTCCACAGCTGTCACGGTCCCCTCGATTACTACCGTGGGTCACGTGGAAGCCCACGTCAATATCCGCCACTACATGGTACTGCCCCAATTGTTCTGCGTCGGTGGCGCCATGCATATTTGGAGCAGCCGTTCGCCTAGGTGACGGCTTATCTGGATACGACTATCGACCTAGTGTAACAAGAAACGGGATTTATCTGACCAGCTGACACGTTTCCATTTATCCACTGTTCAATCTGAATGATCCTCACATAGTCGACATGGGAACAAGTAGTGGTTGGTCTGCTGTTGAGCGCCATGTGCAATCATTGGTTCCATTCTGTGTTGAAGTTCTGTCGTAGTCAAAGGAAAATTTTAAAAATCCTCGAGGCGATGGAGCACGTTGAAATTCATTGTGTGTATTTGTTCTGCATTGCCGTTCAGTGATTTAAAAACCTTTTCTAATTAAGTAGAAAGTAGATTTGGTTACTGAAATCACCTTGTCTGCGTTCTTATTCATGTCTGAAAATTCCACTTCCGTGATATAAACTAATTAACGGAGGAGTCTCACTGTAGACATTGCTTCATAAAATCATCTGTGTAGATTGCATTTCTTGTGTCGTACGTTCTCTCGGCACCGATAGCGTTCAATCGGAATTATCAGCTTGTTTCCTAAAAATCAATGCCTCCTGGGCAGCGTGGCAACTCGAGTGCTCGTGGCTTCTTCCAAAACTAACGAGAAGATTAATCTCGTGGAACGAAGTGATGCGCTGCCGAAAAGCAAAACGCCATCTTCTGAGAAGCAGAAGTTTTTGTTTTATCAGACAGGGCAGTCGCGTGCTGCTCAGCACGTGAATCTGGCCAGTGTACTGATGTATCGCTGTGCTTGCACTCAGAGCGTGACCAATGAGTACACTGGCCTTCACGCAACAGCGGGTGTTTTTGGAACGCTGGCAGCACTCTTGCACTAGCAGCGAGTATTGGTTTGATCACACTTCACATTGATTTCAGTTCGTGGACAGTCGGCTGAATACCATAAAACGATTGTGCTTCTTCCTTATAGCCATACTCAGCGCACTTCCCAGAACGCTGGTTTCCAAGTTTTTGTGGGACCATATTGCGCTGGACGAAGAGCTGAAGTCATAATGCTACAAATGAAAATGGTTTGAAGAGTAAGTTACGTGCTCCCGATGAATCGAATGTGAAAATTCTTTCAAAAGACATTGAGTCACAAGTGGATGTCTTCAACTCACGCGACGTAATTGAGTACGGTATGGAGGCAATCATTACCTGGGTCTTATGTAGGACGGTCAGAAACAGTCTGAAAAGCTTCTGAGGATGTTTCTGGACAGGTTGTGTTGAAAAATGGTTGTCAAGGAAAAATATTCGAATCGTTACGACGTTTCCGAGTTAATTAGCACTGAAGTTAGCTAAAATGGTTCAAATGGCTCCAAGCACTATGGGACGTAACATCTCAGATCATCAGTCCCCTAGACTTAGAGCTACTTAAACCTAACTAACCTAAGGACATCACACACATCCATGCCCGAGGCAGGATTCGAAACTGCGACCGTAGCAGCAGCGCGGTTCCAGACTGAAGCGCCTAGAACCGCTCGGTCACAGAGGCCGGCTTGAAGTTGGCCAACCAGGCGATTGCGCGCGCAAATTCGAGCGGTTCGCCAAATACTCTTCGAGTCAGTTGTTCTCACAGCAGCCGGCCGGAGTGGCCGAGCGGTTCTAGGCGCTACAGTCTGGAACCGCGCGACCGCTACGGTCGCAGGTTCGAATCCTGCCTCGGGCATGGATGTGTGTGATGTTCTTAGGTTAGTTAGGTGTAAGTAGATCTAAGTGCTAGGGGACTGATGACCTCAGAAGTTAAGTCCCATAGTGCTCAGAGCCATTTGAAACATTTTTTGTTGTCACAGCGTAGATGATAGGGTACGAGACTGCTCAGCCTTTGGCTCGAGTTCGATCATTCCTACCGTCCCATGCCCAGTTTCTGTATCGCTCTCTTGTTCAGTTTTAGGAAACCAAACGAAGAACACCTTGGCATCCCCGACTCTGGCAGACTGCTTGAATCTGCGCGCGCGTCGACCTGACTGGCTAATTTCAATGCTAAATAACTCGGAAACGGCGCAGTGTATCGAATTTTGTTCTTAACAATTATTTTTCATCGCAACCTACCCTACAACACCCTTAAAAGCTTTTCAGACTGTTTCTGACCACACTGTTTATAAAGGATGAAACAAGATTCGCGCACTCGGACGCCACTGCGCAGTTCCTTGCATAATAACAGTGCAAAGATGTCTGTAACTTATTTTAGTAGAAAACGGACGTCAGAGAAGTGAAATTTGGCAATGCTGTAATCACATGCCCAACAAGAATCTTTATTCAATAAAAGTAACGATGCTGTTTAATTAGGGCTGTGCGTAGAGTTTTGCGTTAGAATAATCGAATTCGCTAATGCAATTTCTGGTCTATTTGTATTTTCTTATAATCTCCTTCGTAGTTTCAGACTGCACCATAGGGAATATAATTCTGATCTGCCCAACAATGCTGTAGTATACACTGTTTATTAAACGAGACATATCCCACAAATATATCTTTTCTAACGTTGAATGTAACAATTACTGGTCATATATTGTGGTATGGATAGCTACGATGCCACGGCGTAGGTTGGCACTACGACACCGACACCGACTACAGCGCCCTCTAGCAGGCGCTGTCCAGATCTACGAGCTCCGCTCCAGATTCGCGCATTTGATCAAGAGCAGACGGCCGGGACACTTCGCCTCAGCTTTGCACCTACGTACTAAGTTATGTATGCCTCTGTAAATATTCATGCGCCAGTAAACCACTTTGACTCACTTGCTGTACCGACGTGTTTTACCTTTTCCTGCTCCTACTCACTTCCTACATTCGGCCTACCCTTCAGTTACAAGAGCAGACCCACGCACCGCCTTCCAGGCGGGATACAAAAAAAAAAATATATATATATACACGGTGACTCACCTAACGTTACCGCTGGATATATTTCGTAAACCACATCAAATACTGACGAACCGATTCCACAGACCGAACGTGAGGAGAGGGGCTAGTGTAATTGGTTAATACAAATCATACAAAAATGCACGGAAGTATGTTTCTTAACACAAACCTACGTTTTTTTAAATGGAACCCCGTTAGTTTTGTTAGCACATCTGAACATATAAACAAATACGTAATCAGTGCCGTTTGTTGCATTGTAAAATGTTAATTACATCCGGAGATATTGTAACCTAAAGTTGACGCTTGAGTACCACTCCTCCACTGTTCGATCGTGTGCATCGCAGAGCACCGAATTACGTAGGGATCCAAAGGGAACGGTGATGGACCTTAGGTACAGAAGAGACTGGAACAGCACCTTACGTCCACATGCTAACACCTTTTTATTGGTCTTTTTCACTGACACACATGTACATTACCATGAGGGGTGAGGTACACGTACACGCGTGGTTTCCGTTTTCAATTACGGAGTGGAATAGAGTGTGTCCCGACATGTCAGGCCAATAGATGTTCAATGTGGTAGCCATCATTTGCTGCACACAATTGCAATCTCTGGCGTAATGAATGTCGTACACGCCGTAGTACATCTGGTGTAATGTCGCCGCAGGCTGCCACAATACGTTGTTTCATATCCTCTGGAGTTGTAGGCACATCACAGTACACATTCTCCTTTAACGTACCCCACAGAAGGAAGTCCAGAGGTGTAAGATCAGGAGAACGGGCTGGCCAATTTATGCGTCCTCCACGTCCTACGAAACGCCCGTCGAACATCCTGTCAAGGGTCAGCCTAGTGTTAGTTGCGGAATGTGCAGGTGCACCATCATGCTGATGGTTTCCAGTGGGACATTTTCGAGCAACGTTGGCAGATCATTCTGTAGAAACGCGATGTATGTTGCAGTGCTCTCCGATACACACGATCGAACAGCGGAGGAGTGGTACTCAAGCGTCAACTTTAGGTTACAATATCTCCGGATGTCATTAACATTTTACAATGCAACAAACGGCACTGATTATGTATTTGTTTATATGTTCAGATGTGCTAACAAAACTAGCATGGTTCCATTTTAAAAAACGTAGGTTTTTGTTAAAAAACATACTTCCGTAGATTTTTGGATGGTTTATATTAAACAATTACGCTAGCCCCTCTCCTCACGTTCGGTCTGTGGAATCGGTTCGTCAGTATTTGATGTGGTTTACGAAATATATCCAGCGGTAACGTTAGGTGACTCACCCTGTATATACTATTCCGTTAAACACAAATTTCCTGCCATGGCACAGAAATAATTACATAAAAAGAAATTACTTGTCGCACCACAGAAATAATTATCAAAATGGAGATGTTAAACATAACTACATTCAGAAATACGGGCCAGTCGTAAAATTTCAAATATACTATCAGCGACGGATGTCTTTCACAAAAAATTTGTATTCTTCAGATCAGGTGTTCAAATTGCCCTCATCGCATCATTTTTTTTGTTTGAATTTTCAGTTGGAAACAGCGGATGGGTAGTGCAAGGGAAGGAACAGTGGAGTTCTTCAGAGTAACAGTTTTTCTCCTCATACAGCATACACTCATCAGCTAAAATATTATGACCACCGATCTGCTATCGATATAAACCCGTCCGGGCGATAGCAGCGTCACCTGGCGAGGAATGACCGCGACTTAGATACTTGCAAAGTGCATGTAGTATCAGTGGGCGTGCTGTCCGTGTCTAGAATGGGGAAGGCTCACTATCTATGTGAGTTTGTCCGAGGGCAGATGGCGATGGCCCGGAGGCTCGGCACGAGCATTTGGGAAACTGCACGACTTGTTGGGTACTTGTCGGGTATTCGAGGAGTGCTGTGCAGAGTGTCTTCAACACGTGGCAAAACCAAGGTGAAGCCACGTCGAGACGTCGTGGGACTGGGCGCCACGCCTCATTACAGATGCCGGACGTCGTAGGCTGGGCAGACTGCTAGAACGGGACAGGCGGCGAACTGTGGCGGAACTAATATCAGACTTTAATGCTGAGCGCAGTACAAGTATGTCTGAACTCACAGTGCTGCGAAGACTCTTAATGATGGGCCTCCGCAGCCGACAACCCATGCAGGTGCCAACGTTAACTACACGGCATCGGTAACTACGAATGAAATGGACACGTGACCATCGCCAGTGGACTTTGGCGCAGTGACAGAGCGTTGCATGGTCTGATTAATCCCTATACCTTTTTCATCATACCGATGGGAGGGCGCGAATCCGTCGTCTACCAGGTGAACTGCTCCTTGACACCTGCACTGCGGGACGGAAAGAAGTTGACGGCGGCTCCTTTTATGCTCTGTGGAACATTCATGTGAGCTTCCAAGGAACTAGTGACTTTGAAGAAACAGTACTCCATGTTGAATTTCATTTGAGTCAATGTCATCGCAGGCCCGTGTTAGAAAGTGCCTTCGGGAGTCGTCAGATTTTTCTAACAGACTTCTTGTTTTAATTTTCAAAAATGGTTCAAATGGCTCTGAGCACTATGGGACTTAACTTCTAAGGTCATCAGTCCCCTAGAACTTAGAACTACTTAAACCTAACTAACCTAAGGACATCACACACATCCATGCCCGAGGCAGGATTCGAACCTGCAACCGTAGCGGTCGCGCGGTTCCAGACTGTAGCGCCTAGAACCGCTCGGCTAGCTCGGCCGGCTTTTAAATTTCGCCATAGATAAAAGTATGTGAGTGTGTGAAATCTTATGGGACTTAACTGCTAAGGTCATCAGTCCCTAAGCTTACACACTACTTAACCTAAATTATTCTAAGGACAAACACACACACCCATGCCCGAGGGAGGACTCGAACCTCCGCCGGGATCAGCCACACAGTCCATGAGTGCAGCGCCCAGACCGCTCGGCTAATCCCGCGCGGCATATAAAAGTATAGCAGTGCTAAGTTTGGTGAGTGTGCAGACCATTTTGCGTTTCCTGAACGACAGTTCCAGTCCTCTCCGAATGTTCTCTTAAGGGGAGGTTTACTGTCTCTTGGTTCAAAAAATCGATTATTTAAAATTGCATTTTTGGATCCATAAAAGTGTTTAGAATCCACCACTGAAACGGTTTTTCCGAACACGAAACGGAAATGTTTGTTGTACGCGGTTGAACAAAAAGATGCACCTGCCTGAAATCTTCCTTTTTCACGCACCAGTTTTTCTTTCGGAGGACGAGTTACTGTACAGGTGCTTTGGAGGAAATACACAAAATTTAAATGAAAGTTTGAACGCGTGTGTTTGGAAGTTAGCCGCCAAGCATTTGCATTCTGGTGCGAAGAATGTGGAGATTGCAACTTTCCTGGCAGTGAGCAGCTTCAACGAAGAGTATTTAGCAATTCTGAAGACCATGACAACGATGGACGTCACCCTGGAACTCTATTCCACGCATTTCGCCAAGCATTCGGACGACCACCGGATTCAAGCGGCCGAAAACCGCTTGTCACCGGTCGTGCGAGCGGCTCTGGAGCAGCGCATGATGGCCCAGATAGAGCAGAACGCCCTCTATGTGGAAGAGGAAGGACTAGTTTATGGACCCGGAATAGCAGATTCGACGTATGTTGCATAATATTGCATTTATATGTAGTCAAAACTTCAAACGCGTTTTTCTCGAAATGACTTTTTTTTTATCGCGCGGTATGGTAACTTCAAATCTACTGAACCGATTGGCATGATTCTTTGTTACCGACGAAGCTAACTAAATTGTCTAGGAGTTGTACCATTTTATTCCGATCCATCAACTACAAATATTTTTACTTGGCCGAGGAAGTCGAAAAATCGATGAAAAAAACCCTATTTTTTTCAAATGGCCTCCATTTTGTTTCCTATGGTCCAAATAACTTAAGCGAGGTTCAACTCCTAAAAAATCTTATATACTTCGCTAACGTCAACTCAATTTTGATTTCAGACCTGCCGGCTGACCTGTGACATACCGCGCGTGGAGGTCTACATCGAAATTTTGTTTCGTTCCGACGGCACTTCCACCTTTACTCTTCGACATTTCCGGTGAAAAAATTCCAGTTCGTAGAGGAAATATCAATAAACATTTTGACCAAATTTGACATTGATATCTATACATCCTGAGAAAAAAATTCTCAAAGAACATGCTTTTTTCGGGCCAAAGATAGTAAACCTGCTTTTTTCGGGCCAAAGATAGTAAATCTCTCCTTAAGAGAATCTGTCGTTACATTTTCACCTGACGATTAGTTCATATTGCGAAGATTGACTTGCCCATGGTTTGTAAGCGGTGGATCTCCTTTTAAAAAAATTGCAGTGACATGCCGCATCACTTTGCGCTTTTCGTAGCTAACAGTCGGAGTACTTATCTATTTATTCCATTCCCTTGTTGCCTGTTACCTATAAGTTAAATGCAGGCTGCACTGATTCGTTCAGAAATCGTGCAATATACATTAATATTTAATTTTATCCAGCACAATACTACCTCCCATCACCATAACTATTTTTGGAAGTATGTAAGTCTGCAGGTTTTCGTGGCCATTGTCACTGAAGTTGAAATCTATGTTGTTAGGCTGCGTCATATTTCTTCAAACAATCGATGTTTCGACTCCCTGCTCAATCTACAGTGGACACCACAAGAATCCACGAAGATCGCAGCAGAGGGGTCGAAACGTCGATTGTTTGAAGAAATATGGCCGCCGCCTAACAACCCAGTTGATTTTAACTTCTACTTTGGAAGTCACTACAATGAATCTGTAGATGCAGCTGAATATGAATAGGATGAAATGCGATGGAACGCTAGTGTTCGCAGGACACTCGTTTGGTTGATCCCTCTCGTACTTACGAGATACTTCTCAATGACAATTGCATTCTGAGTTAATACCGATAAAACATTAGTTTGATTTCTCTCATCAGCTACTCTTCGTTTTCCCTTGGCGTATTTTATTTTCCACACTTCCAGTTTCTGGAATTTTTTAAAATAATGTTTGCTTAGATTGATCTTGTGTGCTTGGCACTCTTCAGCATACAACAGCACCGCTGCTCTGGTGGCTGACATTCGCCATGAGCGATATTCGCATTTTCGACTATCGTATACATTGTGAATATCTCAACAGGCTTAAGAGTAAGTTGTCTGATTGCTATAACAGACTGAAGGGCTTCAAGCGCACAGATAAACACGAGAACCATACCTGAGTCACGAGTTTAGTTACATTTGGTATAATAGGGTAGACATTTTGGTACCTCTTCTCTTGACGGCGGGGCAGTGGATGCCCGCTGTTGTCTTGATACCATTTGATCAAGTTCCGTACATGTTATGTTGCTGAAGATCTCTTAGAAGCTACCTTGAAACAGCACAGAAAAAAGTACATAGTCCCATTAGAAAAACAGTTGGTATCGGAATTCAGCGGCTACAGACGGTAAAAATTACTTACAAACTTCAAGAAATCCGCCATGTTATCCGCTATAGCTTTGGTGAAAACCACAACTCGATATTTTATCCATTCTGGATGTACTTGGAGTAGCCGCTCGTAGCTCCCTCGCCCTGCATAGTAAACTAGAAATAACATCCGTATTTATGACTTTGAATAGATTAGCGCTATCATCGTTTTTTGTTAGTACACTGTACAGAAGTGTCATGCAATGGCTGCTTCTGCTTGTTATCGTAGAACTTGACTAGTCCCTTATTCCTGAGGGCTCCCCTCCGTGATGCGTTCACAGACCACCATGTCTGATTGAATGAGTATACTAGAGGAGAGGAAAAAAGAGGCGTGATGCGAGCCGCACGTTACTGTGCAAAGAGTCTAAAGTAGATTCCCTACGAGAATGGGTTATTTGTATAGTTCTCAGAACTAATTCACGCAAAGACTGTTTAGAACACATATGATCCCCCACATAGAGCAAAGACCACGGAGATAAAATTAGGATAACTACGCCTACTCCAGAAACGTGAGGGAAGCTGGTTTTTCACGACAGCTTTCATGATCCGAATACGAGGAGAAACAGCTAATCTAAAACCGTTTCCCACACCACTCGCAGTATGTTACCTCGTAAGAGCAATCGCGGGTCTAGAATTTTTAAAATAAGGCAGCCTTTTGTCTGACATCCACCGTGTCTGATCAATATTGTATGCTCATTTCGCATTTCGTCTCGAGTTTCCAGCTATGAAATGAGACCGTAAAGGTGTCTTGAAGTTTCGTAACAGTCTGCTTTGTTTTGAGATCGCAGGTGGACGACTCTCAATGAACGGTACGTGAAATAGAATGAAAAGCGTTTAGCAGCGTTTCTAAGAGCAATTTGAACACACCGTTCCACCAACGAGTGCTTTCTTATTTGGCTGGTCATTAACGCTTTCCACAGTTTATGTTGATTCCGACGTAACAGTCACGTTCAGGAAAGAACTAACGCCGTGCTTTTCGTAATAAAGCCTCGTCTTCTCCTTATGTCAATGCAACCTGTTCCGCCTAAGGAAATTTAAAACCAGGAGAACAAATATACTGCCTTTTAGCGTCCCTTTCTTTGTTTATTCTTGTTGTATTGCCAACTTCCAAGGGTTTTTACGGACAGAGCACAAGGATGTGACTAGACTTTTTTTTTATTGTACTCGTTGCTGGTCTCTTAGACATTAACACGGAAGATGTGAACAAGGGTATTTTGTTCTGGCCTCATATTGTCCCGAGATTCGAGCGCAGTTACTATATTTTCCAATGTGGATTACATTTATCTTCCCTTTCCACCGCTGTCACTATTCCCTAAGTGAGGAGTAACGTGTCTTCCAACTCAAATAACAAAGAAAGGTTAAGAAATGACGTCCCTTCGACCTCGAGGTCGGTCGGCATGGCGCAGTCGCTGGATTAGAGAATGATGGGAGAGGAAACCGTTAGTGGCGTATTAAAAGGAAGCATTCCGTCAATCAACAGGACTCGTTTTTGGAAAGCACAAAAAACTTAAGCAGCTTCCCAAAGTATTCACTACATAGGCTAACTACATTTTCATATGTACAGTGTGACTACCTATGTAATAATCACACTAATACGTGGCGCAGTGGTTAGCACACTGGACTCGCGTTCAAAACCGCGACCGGTCAACCAGATTTAGGTTTTCCGTGATTTCCCTAAATCGCTTCAGGCAAATGCCGGGGTAGTTCCTTTGAAAGAGCACGTCCGACTACATTCCCCATCCTTCCAAAGGGACCGATGACCTCGCTGTTTGGTCCCCTCCCCCAAATCAACCAACCAACCAACCCTAATAACTCACAGTCGGTGCAAGAGATGGAAACGGTTTGGTAAACGATAATATTTAAGGAGGAAGGTGCATTATATTGTGTCATTAACATACTAGACTTTTTTTGTTTCCGAACTAGAAAGGTGTCTATAGTTTTATTACGGAAAGTATGCAGCGATCTCTAACTCGTGAAAAAAATTAGTCTAGTGTCTGTTAATGGTGTTACTGAAACTCTCTGAAAACAATAATTTCTGCTATATGTGAGGTGACTTTAGCAACCTCGACGGAGTCTCCGCGCTCGCATGCAATGTTTACATACGACTGGAGGAGAAAAAGCCCTGGTGCCAGTCACACTATTCTCCGTTTGAACACCCAGGAAGACTCAAATTACCGCACTGTGTTAGTCTTCCCTACGACTAATTTCACATGTTTGTTCGAATCCTGCCTCGGGCATGGATGTGTGTGATGTCCTTAGGTTAGTTAGGTTGAAGTAGTTCTAAGTTCTAGGGGACTGATGACCACAGTAGTGATGGGGAGCTCGTGAATGAGTCGTTCAAATGAACGCTTCACTCCAGTGAAGTGTGAACTAACCACTCAATTTCAATGAACTGGTACTTCAAACTCTTCACAGATAACACACTCCACACTTTCTTCTAGTTCACTCACTCTCTTCCCCTCTCCCTCATCCCATTACATCGGCGCTACGTCACTCATTCTCGACGAATCGCGGTGCGTTTGTGGGAAACTATAGGTTTGCGAGGGTTTGGTGAGGTGAGGGGCGAGGGGAAGGCAGCGTCAGCTGCTTCCTGCAGTGCTGACATCATTAGCCGTGACTATTTGTGCAGTTCAGTTATACTTCGCGTCTGCCGGTAGCCTACCGTTGGCAGTGCTTTCGGACAAATTAATATTACAGATACAAACGAAGAGGCTGGCTGTGTGAGCACGCACAGCCAACATGAAAATAAAAGGTTTGTTAATAACACTGAAAGAGGGATTTTACCTGAAATCGTTCCAATGACTACAGGTGACAGTTTACGTTTTGAATCTGGATGGTTATATTATTCTCAACAAAAATAAAATCTACAGGAAAACTTCTGAATAATTACTTAACCATAGACATATAGACTTTGTGACAGTGGTAAACATACTCACTCTATTTTGGACTAAATTTTAAAAGGAACATGAAATTGGACTGCATTTTGTTGGTAGCCCTAGTTTTCAGTCCATGAATACAACAAATAATGTTTCACTTGGCAGATAAAGACTTTTTTGGGCGCTTCATGAGAAAATGTCGAGCAAGATTAAATGTAATACCTTCTTTATATGTGACAGGCTTCTCTGTTTATCTTTCCTTTGTCCCCTTCGACCCTGCTCTATTTAAGTTAGCTCAGACGCTGTAAGAGCGTAAAACGTTGCGTGCACGTTACTGCATAGTTGGCCATCTGTTAGTAAAATTATGAAGTATTACGAAGCTTTATTGTACGAGCGAGGCGAAGCGAGCGTAGCCGCGGCTGAGCGGCGAACTGGGCAACTTCGCCAGGCTTCCGTACTTCATGAATGAACTACTTCATTTGAACTACTTCATTTGAAAGAGTGAAATGAATGAAGTAGTTCACGGGAATGAACGAGTTCGACCCATCTCTAGACCACAGCTGTTAAGTCCCATAGTGCTCAGAGCCATTTGAACATGTTTGTTCCGCATAATATCGGTTTAAGGTAATATCACTAGACTTTTAAGCAAAGTGATAGAGTGCATAAGGTTACCACGGATTTTGTAATAGGATATTATTGACATTCTTTTTGTATGTTATTTAGTATTTATCTACATGTAAAGAGAGAAGACATTCAGAGCAGCAAGTGGAAATGCTGCATAGCTCATAATTTCGTTATAATCATTCCGAGATGATACTTCTCTGCGGACAACCGATGGAAGTGTAAATCCTCGAAAAAATATAAACTCGTATGGCATAGTTGGCTGGGAGTCCCTCAAGAGGGATGTTCAGCCTGCTGTTTGAAAGTTCTTTCAACTAGACGCCACTTTGACGACTTGGGCGGCTTTAACCTACCTCAGTAATTCTACCGGGGATAGGGGACATGCAATTTAAAGTGGAATGCGAACCTCGTGTCGTTCCTGTCGAATCGTCACATCACTGAGAGGTAAAGGATAGAGTAAAATCAGACGGAAAAATTCCGCTGCCTTACTGGGACTCGATCCCGCGACTTTATTGTCTCCAGGCTCGCACTTCATCCGTAGGCAACCAAGCCCGGCCGAATCACCGAAGTATACCAGCACAGGCAAATAGACTGGTGTTTACTAATGAACCTTCTCCCATAGGATCCAATATGATCTTCTGAAATTCTACTGCGCGAAAAGTGCGAAACATTCATTGACGAGACCCTTGTGCAGCTCCCTGTGGCTTTAACGACACAGTTCCTTCTAAGTTGCTATCCTAGGCGATACATTTCTTACTATTATGCTGACGGCTGTGAAACTTCTCTCGGAACGTTCGTTCGACTTTTAGGGCGTTACAATCATCACGCTGCAGTGTGCACCAAAGGCATGTCTGCAAGTTCATTTAATAAGTCGCACTCACTCTTTGAGAAACAATTATGAACTGTAAAACGTGGTAAAGTCCACAGTGGACACATGTAAGGGGTCCGTAGGCCCTTACTATAAATTTGCACTCGGCCCAGGTCGATAGGGCGAACAATCGATTGTGTCGTGTTGCGAGAGCGAATGTGGAGTTGAGCCAGTACCATGTTGCGGGTAGAGGTGTGTGGAGGCCAGTTGTTGAAATGTAGGGCTTTAACGGAGAAGGGAGTCGCCATCGCCGTGGCTAGACCCCTTTGTACTAGAATAATACCGGGAAGGTGAAGAAGTATTATTACGAAAGTGATCAGTGACATTTCTAGGGCCGATATTTGGTTTCGCGTCTACCGCGCCGGCATCACCTTGGATTGCAGTGTTGGATTGCAGTGTTGGATGCAGTGAAGGATTAGCGTGTGACGATAATGGAAAATGATGAAGCCTGTGCTGAGATTAGCCGTAATTAGATATGTATGACGAAGGCAGTGGCTGTCTCCTTTTTTTGTGTTTTTGAGACGAATATAGGTTCGTAATTAGTGAAACTGTGTTGGTGTTTTTCTTGTTACCAGACATTTCATTATTACAGTATTGAACAGGACGAACTGGAAAGTAACAACTTCCGTAGCAGTCAATTCCGATTACCAGCCCCATTAAGTACTCGGTCATATTAATAATAAATATTGGGCTGCTATTCGATCAGATCAGGTCGGGATAAATAAACGGAGGTGTTACACACACCACAAGTAACTGTGTATTGTTTTTCTTGTTTTTCAAGTCAGTGCCACCAACGTCGATGCTGTAGGTAACTGCTTGCTATGAAAAGTAAGCAGTTTAGAAACACGTGGCGGCCACGCGTCTCTCATTCACAACCTTAAACGTCCTGAAGTACTCAATCCCGACCATTGGCGCCGCATTTCAAAACACTTTGCCATCCTCAAATGTTGTAAATAAAGGTTTGTGTTCTATAAGTTTTGTCGTCCAAGCTAAGACGTAGGCTTTGTGTGTTCCTATATTTTTTCGGGATCCAAATCGATCTTCCCCCGGATTGACTTCTACCGTTGGCTCCATGCTTTTGTACACTGATTTGCTGTCGTGACTAACTGAACTGATACTTTCACAGTACTCACATCTATCAAGACCTACCATCACTGGCGTTGAGACTATTATGTAGTGACTTCGGAAAGTAAATGGCGCAATGTCAGGAGACAGTACGTGTTCCAGGTTTACTGCACACACAGTTCTGCTGCGGTATGAGTACAGGTGCATCGCAGCGTGCAAGTGAAATCCCGCGACAATGGGAAACGTACTCCAAAGCTGAAGTCTAAATTACCCACAGACTCACCGTGAGATTCTGGCGGTATAAGGACCAAATACAGTGTCGCGTCCAGCATTAGTACGATGGTGCCAACAATTTGACTAAGGCAGCACGGACGTTGGTGATGGGACGAAACTGCTGAGGTCATCGTCCCTAAGCTTACACAGTACTTAATGTAACTTAAACAAACTTACGCTAAGGACAATACACACCCATGCCCGCGGGAGGACTCGAACCTCCGACGGGGGGAACCGCGCGAACCGTGGCAAGGCGCCCTAGACCACGCGGCTACTGAACGGTAGCCCCAGATCTACCACCACGACATTTATATCTAACCGGAAAGCTGAAAGAACATTCGTGCTCCCAGGTTCGTCGTTGAGTACACCATCGCAGGCGCTCCTGTCTGTGATGCAGCGTCAAGGGTAACCGCAGCCATGGTCTCCGAGCTGATAGTCCATGCTGCTGCAAACGTCGTCGAACTGTTCGTGCAGACGGTTGTTGTCTAGCAAACGTCCCCATCTGTTTACTCAGGGATCGAGACGTGGCTGCACGATCCGTTACAGCCATGCGGATAAGATGCCTGTCATCTCGACTGCTAGTGAAACGAGGCCCTTGGGATCCAGCACGGCGTTCCGTATTACCCGCCTGAACCCACCGATTCGATATTCTGCTAACAGTCATTGGATCTCGACCAACGCGAGCAGCAACGTCGCGATACGATAAACCGCAATCGCGATAGGCTACAATCCGACCTTTATCAAAGTCGGAAACGTGATGGTACGCATTTCTCCTCCTTACACGAGGCATCACAACAACGTTTCATTAGGCAACGCCGGTCAACTGCCGTTTGTGTATGAGAAATCCGTTGGAAACGTACCTCATGTCAGCACGTTGTAGGTCTCGCCACCGGCGCCAACCTTGTGTGAATGCTCTGAAAAGCTAATCATTTGCATATCACAGCATCTCCTTCCTGTCGGTTAAATTTCGCGTCTGTAGTACGTCATCTTCGTGGTGTAGCAATTTTAATTGCCAGTAGTGTATCTGCCACAGAGAATTGTAGCTCTATAATCATTTAAATACGCGCCGATGGTGTATACGTGCACAAAGTTAACATTGACATTCGATCGTGTCTTACAGGTGCTTTCCATTTTCCGTCTGGCAGGGTAATAACAGAAAGCCTATGGCTGTAATGTAAGGATGATTAGCCGACGGCAACGGTTAGTATTTTACGCGGCTGTGTGAAAAACTGGCGACGAGTGTGTGACGCATGGGGAAAGAACGTGCGGCAACAGAGCGAGAGCGGGAGCAAGGGCAAGGCAGCGCGGCCCGGCGGACAGGATGCGGCGGTCAGCGGCAGGGCAGAGGCACGCGGCTACAGCCGCAGCCAGCTGACCGTGCAGCGGGAGGCTGGTCTCTCCACCCGCCGCGCCGGCTGCCTCAGGCGGTACGAGCCGGCACAGGCAGCAGCTGGCTGCCAGCTCACTCACCTCACCAGGTCCGACAGCTACATCGCTCTACAGCACGTCCTGAGGTCAAACACTGAAAAGCGTCTCTCGAAGAACTGAGCGGAGTTTAAGAAATACCATCACTGTCTTACAGGTCGAGAAAACCCAAATCCTTTCAACCAGTATCATACACTTAGATGACAAAACTGAGTGGATAGCGATATACACGGATGGCTGTAGTATCGCATACGCAAGGTATAAAAGGGCACTGCGTTGGCGGAGCTGTCATTGCTACTCAGGTGAATCACGTAACAACATGTCCGACATGTTTATGGTCGCACGACGGGAATTAACAGACTTTGTACGCGGAGCGGTAGTTCATTCCATTTCGGAAATCGTTAGGGAATTCGATATTCAGAAATCCACAGTGTCAAGAGCCTGCCGAGAATACCATATTTCAGGCATTACCTCTCCCCATAGACAAGGCTGTGGCCGACGGTCTCCACTTAACGACCAAGAGCAGCACCGTTCGCGTAGAGCCGTCAATGCTAACAGACAAGCAACACTGCGTGAACCAACCGCGTGGGGGACATATGATGAATGTGTCCATTACGACGGTGCGGTGAAATTTTGGCGTTAATGGGCTGTGGTAGCAGACGACCGACTCCACTGCCCTTGCCAACTGCACATCAGCTGCTGTGTTTCCTGTGCTTGTGACCACATCGGATAGACCCTAGCCGCGCGGGATTAGTCGAGCGGTGCCGGCCGGGGTGGCCGAGCGGTTCTAGGCGCTACAGTCTGGAACCGCGCGACCGCTACGGTCGCAGGTTCGAATCCTGCCTCGGGCCTGGATGTGTGTGATGTCCTTAGGTTAGTTAGGTTTAAGTAGTTCTCAGTTCTAGGGCACTGATGACCTTAGAAGTTAAGTCCCATAGTGCTCAGAGCCATTTATTTTATTTATTTATTTTTTATTATTTTTTTTTGATTAGTCGAGCGGTCTAAGGCGCTACAGTCATGGACTGTGCGGGTGATCCCGGTGGAGGTTCGAGTCCTCCCTCGGGCATGTGTGTGTGTGTTTGTCCTTAGGATAATTTAGGTTAAGTAGTGTGTAAGCTTAGGCACTGATGACCTTAGCAGTTAAGTCCCATAAGATTTTACACACATTTCAACATTTTGATGGACTCTAGACGACTGGAAACAGTGATCTGGTCAGATGAGTCCCGATTTCAGTTGGTAAGAGCTGATGGCAGGATTCGAATGTGTAGTAGACCCCACGCCCAGCCATCGACCCAGGTTGTCAATAAGGTGTTGTGCAAGCTGGTCGTGGCTCCATAATGGTGTGGGCTGTGTTTACATGGAATGGACTGGGTCCTCTTGTCCAACTGGACCGATCATTGATTCGAAATGGTCATGTTTGGCTACTTGGAGACCATTTGCAGCCTTTCATCGACTTCATGTTCCCAGACAACTATGGAATTTTTATGGATGACAATGCGCCAGCGGGCCGGAGTGGCCGTGCGGTTCTAGGGGCTACAGTCTGGACCCGAGCGACCGCTACGGTCGCAGGTTCGAATCCTGCCTCGGGCATGGATGTGTGTGATGTCCTTAGGTTAGTTAGGTTTAATTAGTTCTAAGTTCTAGGCGACTGATGACCTCAGAAGTTAAGTCGCATAGTGCTCAGAGCCATTTTTGAAGGTACGAGCATATGGGATTGGTTCCCAAGTATGTGAGTGGCTCGAAGACTTCTTAAGTAATAGAAACCAGTACGTTGTCCTCGATGGTGAGTGTTCATCGGAGGTGAGGGTATCATCTGGAGTGCCCCAGGGAAGTGTGGTAGGTCCGCTGTTGTTTTCTATCTACATAAATGATCTTTTGGATAGGCTGGATAGCAATGCGCGGCCGTTTGCTGATGATGCTGTGGTGTACGGGAAGGTGTCGTCGTTGAGTGACTGTAGGAGGATACAAGATGACTTGGACGGGATTTGTGATTGGTGTAAAGAATGGCAGCTAACTCTAAATATAGATAAATGTAAATTAATGCGGATGAATAGAAAAAAAGAATCCCGTAATGTTTGAATACTCCATAAGTAGCGTAGCGCTTGACACAGTCACGTCGATTAAATGTTTGGGTGTAACATTTCACAGCGATATGAAGTGGGACAAGCATGTAATAGCAGTTGTGGGGAAGGCGGATAGTCGTCTTCGGTTCATTGGTAGAATTTTGGGAAGATGTGGTTCATCTGTAAACACTAATACGACCAATTCTTGAGTACTGCTCGAGCGTTTGGGATCCCTATGAGGTCGGATTGAGGGAGGACATAGAAGCAATTCAGAGGGAGGCTGCTAGGTTTGTTACTGGTAGGCTTGATCATCACGCGAGTGTTACGGAAATGCTTCAGGAACTCGGGTGGGAGTCTCTACAGGAAAGGAGGCGTTCTTTTCGTGAATCGCTACTGAGGAAATTTAGAGAACCAGCCTTTGAGGCTGACTGCACTACAATTTTACTGCCGCCAACTTACATTTCGCGGAAAGACCACAAAGATAAGATAAGACAGATTAGGTCTCGTACAGGGGCATATAGACAGTCATTTTTCCCTCGTTCTGTTTGGGAGTGGAACAGGGAGAGAAGATGCTAGTTGTGGTACGAGGTACCCTCCGCCACGCACCGTTTGGTGGATTGCGGGGTATGTATGTAGATGTAGAAGAGCAGCTCGTTTGCGTAGAGCCGTCGTTGCTAACAGACAAGCAACACTGCCTGAACTAACTGCATTGGGGGCATATGACGAACGTGTCCGTTACGACGATGCGATGAAATCTGATGTTAATGGGCTGTGGCAGCAGATGACCGACGCCAGTGCCCTTGCCAACTGCACATCAGCTGCTGTGTCTCTCCTGTGCTTGTAACCACATCGGATAGACCCTAGACGACTGGAAACAGTGATCTGGTCAGATGAGTCCCATTTTCAGTTGGTAAGAACTGGTGGTAGGATTCGAGTGTGGCGTAGACCCCACGTAGCCATCGACCCAGGTTGTCAACGAGGTGTTGTGCAAGCTTGTCGTGGCTCCATAATGGAGTGGGCTGTGTTTACATGGAATGGACTGGGTCCTCTTGTCCAACTGAACCGATCATTGATTCGAAATGGTTATGTTCGGCTACTTGGAGACCATTTGCAGCCTTTCATCGACTTCATGTTCCCAGACAACTATGGAATTTTTATGGATGACAATGCGCCATCCCACCGGGACACAATTGTTCGTGACTGGTTGGAAGAACATTCTGCGTAATATGAACGAATGATTTGGCCGCCAGATCGCCCGGTATGAACCCATCGAACATTTATGGGACATAATCGAGAGGTCAGTTCCTGTACAAAATCCGGCACCGGCAACACTTCCGCAATTATGTTCGGCTATAGAGACAGTAAAGCTCAATATTTGTGCAGAGACTTCAGACGACTCTTTGAGTCTGTCACGTCGAGTTTCATTACGCCGGTCAAAAGGAGGTCCGATGCGATATTGGTGGGTATCCCATGACTTTTGTCACCTTACTTTACAGCATGGTGAAAGTTAGGAACAGCTGAAACCACAATGTTAATATCAGCTTCGCACACGGTATGTGATGTCAAGTAAACGATATCTCTTCAAAAATTCAGTTTGCTGTATATGGTGGTCGTATACCTAAAACATCCGTAACCCTGAGTAAACATGAGAGCTTCAGCACCGTCGAAACTGGGTCGTAACCGGTATGACTGTATACGGATGTTCCAAAATGTAAGCCTCTGTAGGAGACGCATTTTTTGAGTATCAGACATGGCATGGACAGTCTTTCCTGTTGCCTACTGAAGCGTCGATATTAACTACGGAATTTTACGCTGTTCAATAAACTATACTTTACATCGTCGACACACAGGTCAACAAGACCCTAAATGTACTGAGTCGATGAGCACCCTACAGATTCTTACGAGTGCAGCCGAAGGAAAAACTGGTAACCCTTTGGCACATTACGCACTGAGAAGTCTTAATCGAGCAAAGAAGGTGCGTCAACGGATTCATCTTCAATAGATACTGGGGCAACGAACGGGCAGATCAACGGACGAAAACGATGCAGCATCTACATCCCATCAACCTCCCCCCCCCCCCCCCACAATACAGTGATTCTCGTAGCAGATCTCCAGACAATCAAAAACGGACTGGACAAACTTAGTGGACATAGACCGTTACATCAAAGGCACAAGGTGCTGACCGATTCAGTAACAGATTCCATGCCATCCTTGGTTCCTCAACTTAGTGCTCGCGAGAATAGATATTGTAACTTTTAACAGATTAAGAGTGAGTCATACGACTACTAATAAAACGAGACATTTGTTAAAAGACATTCCTTCTTCAAATTGTGATTCCTGCCTCACTGACGAGGAAATTTTACATAATTCATAGATTTTGATAAAAAACATCATCCAAGAACAATTACAATTTGCAGTGTTTTACAAATTAACATCATTTTTCCCTTAGGCTCGCTCTTAGTTCCTCGAATAGTTCCGTTGTCAAATGTATTGAGGATAGCTTTAATGTTTCATTACGTACTTGTGTATATAACTGCATGTTATGATAAGATTTCATGACTTTTATTGTAATGGCGCAGCTAGATTAATCTGCTTTGTGACTCCTTCTCTCGTTTAGCTGCGTTTTATGTTTTGTAATGAAATAGTACCAAGACCTGTTTGTATCATTATGTGCAATAATTGTATCTGGTGAAATGGGCTCCACGTAAAACCAAATAAAAAAGTCATCATTATCATCTACAGCGGGGTTGGGCCTTTCAGTCCTTTCAGTCTTCTTCAGAATTGGTCAAGCGATCTCTTCATTGGTCTTCCTTAAGACCTTCGGCCTCTTGATTTATACAGTTTTATTATCTTAGTGAGTCTTGCATCTAGCATTCGGTTTGTGTGTTCCATCCACATTATCTAATCTTCTTTTACTGCATCAATTTTTTTGCGTATTCAGTTCAGTTCGAATGTCATCGTTTCTCTTTTTGTCCATTGAAGTACATCCAGTCACATATCCAGGGAAGTTCATTTCACATGCTTATAAAGGGTGGTCATGAACAGTCTGAAAAGCTTCTAAGCGTGTTGAAGGGTACGTCGTGTTGAGAAATAATTGTTAAGAGAAAAATTGTGTACGTTGCGTCGTTTCCGAGTTAATTAGCATTGAAGTTAGCCAGTCAGGTTGCTGCGCGTGCAAATTCAAGCGGCCCGCCAGAAACGGTGTTGCCAAACGCGTCCTTCGTTTGGTTTCGTAAAACAGAACAAGAGAGAGATGCAAAACTTGGACATGGGACGGTAGAAAGGCAAACCAAAGGCTGCGTTTTATTGGCAGAACACTTAGAAAATGTAAGAGATCTGCTGAAGAGATTGCCTACGTTACGCATGTCCGTCCTCTTTCTGGAGTACCGCTTGCGCGGTCTGGGATCCTTAAGAAATAGGATTAACGGAGTACATCGAGAAAGTTCAACGAAGAGCAGCACGTCTTGTATTACCGCGAAACAGGGGAGAGACCGTCACGGATATGATACCAATTTGAGATGGACATCATTAAAATAAAAGCATTTTTCATTGTGGCGGAATCTTCTCATGAAATTTCAATCACCAACTTTCTCCTCCGAATGCAAAAATATTTGATTGACGGCGACCTATATAGGGAGAAAAGATCATCGTAATAAAATAAGGGAAATCAAGAGCTCGCACGGAAAGATACAGCTGTGCGGCTGATCACGGCGGAGGTTCGAGTCCTCCCTTGGGCATGGATGTGTGTGTTTGTCCTTAGGATAATTTAGGTTAAGTAGTGTGTAAGTTCAGGGATGGATGACCTTAGCAGTTAAGTCCCATAAGATTTCACACACATTTGAACATTTTTCAAAGATACAGGTGTTCGTTTTTATTGCGCGCTGTTCGGGAGTGGCCGGCCGGAGTGGCCGTGCGGTTCTAGGCGCTACAGTCTGGAGCCGCGCGACCGCTATGGTCGCAGGTTCGAATCCTGCCTCGGGCATGGGTGTGTGTGATGTGCTTAGGTTAGTTCGGTTTAAGTAGTTCTAAGTCTAGGGGACTGATGACCTCAGATGTTAAGTCCCTTAGTGCTAAGAGCCATTTGAACCATTTTGTTTGAGAGTGGAATAATAGAGAATTATTGTGAAGGTGGTTCAATGAACCCTCTGCCAAGTACTTAAATGTAATTTGCAGAGTATCCATGTAGATGTAGAGAAGAGGAATTGCCGGCCGCTGTGGACGAGCGGTTCTAGGCGCTTCAGTCTGGAACCGCGCTGTTGCTATGGTCGCAGGTTCGAATCCTGCTTCGGGCATGGATGTGTGTGATGTCCTTAGGTTAGTTCGGTTTAAGTAGTTCTAAGTCTAGGGGACTGATGACCTCAGATGTTAAGTCCCATTGTGCTTAGAGCCTTTTTTTTTATTTGAGAGGAATTTGTGGCGGGCCGCATCAAATCGGTCAGAAGACTGATGACTTGACTCAAAATGAAAAAAAAAAATTAAAAAAAGGCTGTCAGTTCTGTTGAGCATGTTGGAGATGCGTTGATGAGACGAACTACAACTCATCTTCTGCTGCCGACGACTCTTTTCTTACTTTAGCATTGCCGTTACCTGGGAAGGGGGATCGGCTGCCAGAAGAGATCTTTTATCATCGCTAGAGACAACGCTGCGTCGCTGACAAATGGTTGTGGCTGCTAGGGGGTCACCATATCTCTCGCTAACTGTTTTTGGTTTTGTAAAAGACTTTTGCAGCATTGTTGCGAGTATATCCTTTCGGTTTCCAGGCTTTTGTAGTTACAATTTTTGGAAACTGAAGAACGCGAAGTGTCTTGAAATTAAGCTTTATCTGTCCCGTAACGTGTCAGACATAGTTTTCAGCATTCTTAAGTTGGTGATGCTTTATTTTTGGACTAGAGTGCTTACTTGCACCACTGTTACCGCGCTGTAGATTGATTCTGCAGCTGCGTAGGAACGACCGACCGGAGCAGCGCAGCGCAGGGGAAGGCCAAACTGCGCAGCAGTCGCACCTGGGTCGGAGCGGGAAGCGGGGTGTCCGTTGGACTGCGACGCCAGCGCCGGAGGCGGCGGATGCGTCAGCGCAACGGCCGACACCGCCTCAGCAGGCAGCCTCCGGCGCGTATTACGGACGCCTAACTCCCGACAAAACAACTCGCTGCGCTCTGACTCGACGCTCTCACGTACAGAAGCCGCTCCTCAAAATTCTGCAGACGAATACGTAATATTGCTCTACTGTACGTGAAAAGTGTTACGCCGTTAATCTTCACATTCCTCACGTAGCGTAGTTTGAAAAGCTCCCGGAACGGTGTAGAAAGGACCTACATCAGAGATTTTTTTAATGTTTCAATGCAGTCTCCCTGTACACTAGCGCAGTGCCTGATATAATCGCGAAAATTAGATTCCTCGAGACCCGCAAAACACCCGTTAGCCCTAGTAGTGTACGCACCTGAAATTGTCAGACGAACTGTACGCCAGGGTCACAGTGACCCTCAATTATTTGCTGGAAAAATTGCCTGAATATAAAACATTTTGTTATGAAATTGGACTCTCATGTACTGATTGCATTTTTTTTCACCTCTGTCATGTACTTTTTCAATCAATATTAGTAGTAATGCATACAAACTTCGACACAAACAAAAAGCCGTCATAGAAGCTTTTCAGTGACAAAATTTGAAAGTGATCCGAATGTAAAGATTTCCTTTGCAGTTTAATTAGATGTAAGTACTATTTATTTAATGAAATGCACGAATTACACTAATATTTTGAGATGTTCTCAACTATTCATAAACCCATATTGGTTAGAAACAGTCTTGGTTGCAATTTTTATTTTTTTATTTTTCAACGACGCGTTTCGCCTTATTTAGGCATCTTCAGGTTATCTTTTCCAGACGGACGCGAGAGGCACCAAGATCTCCATAACACGTTCCCGTTCACAGGAGCGAGTATCGCTTCCATCTGTAAAAGATAACTTGAAATAAGGCGAAACGCGTCGTTGAAAAATAAGAAGCTAAAAATTGCAACCAAGACTGATTTTAACCAATACTGATAAGCACTGGTTTGCTATATGCCACATATGGATATGGATTGGAAGAATTTCTATTCTTGAGCCCATTCATACATTATTTCCACGCTCTTGGAATACAGACTACAATTTTATCGGCAACAGGCCGGCCTCTTCTAATTAGAGACAGCTGCGTTCCAAAAATGACCATTCTTACCGTGGACGAGTGTATATTTTTCATCGCTGTCTGAAGATTCGGCAGACTTACCAGTTTCGGTATTTCCATATCCGTTGCAGAAGCATCAGCTTCAGAATCACTTTGGCCATTGAGTTCTTCTAACAATAGCGTCTTCCGTTAGTGAAATATGATTTATACGAGCCGTTTTCACATAAATGTACTTTGCACCCAGCGACAGAACAATTACACAGTGTGTACTTCAGCGTCGCTGTGACCCTTCAGGAACTATCTCTGTCGAATTAATTAAATAGCGATGTTTCACAACTTCCATCCTCAACTTCGTGTCACTCAACATTGAATTTCCATCGGCGGCAGCAGGATGTGTATGTACGGGAGCGTAGGTGCAGTAACGAACAAAAACCTCCGGACTGGACAGACAGACTCTGGTGTACATTTGTAGGGTTAACTTCGGCTGTCAGTTTTTCGTTCGAAGAGAATCTTCGTCCAAAGAGGAAAATTTTGAGCTTGGCGAAGGGACAGAACTCCGATGGAACCAAACCAGGCGAATAAGACGGATGTGCAAAAATTCGTATCTTAGTTTATGTATTTTTGCCATGGCAGGCCCCTCGTGTGAGCGCGCACTGTCTTGACGAAAGATGACTTACTTCCTTGCCAAACCTGGCCATTTTTCTTATATCTTTTGCTGTAAATGGTCCAGGAGGTTAGCGCAGTACTATCCCGTAATTGATTGACGAGTGAGGAGGTAAAGTATCAGCAGAATCCTTTTGCTACCCAGAAACCTGAAACCTTCACCTTCCTGGTGGATCGCATTGCTTTTGCTTTGTTTGGTGGTTTTGCTGAATCTACAGTTTTCCACTGCTTTGACTGTTTTTTTGTCTCTGGTGTATAGTAGAAGACCCAAGTTTCATCTGTGGTCACAAACCGGCGCAGAAAATCTTGTCGGTTGCTCTGCACACAGGTCAAACTTTGTTCGGACACTTCCATTCTGATGAGTTTCTCATCCTGCTGTAGGAGTCGCGGCAGAGTTACTTTTTTCTGTGAAGCATAGATTTTTTTTTACATTTAGTGCACTGGACACATTTAAAACCCTTACATAAAGGCAGCCTGCACCTGAAACGAGTTTTCTGGGTTTTATTCATCATCTCATGTAGGTACATGGCATAGAACATCTTTGCTGTTGGTGATGACACAGACTTCTCGGACGTTTCCTCACAGAAACTGCATCGTCTTTGTTATTATTCTTTCTCTTCTTCTTCACTGTCTTCGTCCACTTCCATTCTTTCTTCTAAATGTGCAGGTACAGGGTGTTGCCGAATGTAGACCCAGTGCTACACCGAAAAATGTACTATCGTATTGTTGTGAGGAAATAATTGCTTATTCGATAGCGTAGGATATGTTAGCATATTACAGCATATTCTAAACACATCCTAGTTCAGAACTGCTGAAAGTCAGATAACTTTGTCTTATTAAATTCCACTGTTAACATGTGATGTGCCCGTTCAGTCGACATTCCTACAGCTTCAGCAATTTCTTCCACTTCCAATGAGCGATCCTCCATGACCAATTTATGCCCTTTTGCCATAATTTCTCAGGGCTTGGCACATTTTGGCGACCACTACCTCATCAACATCTAAGCTGTCGCTATCAAATTTAAACTCACTTGTACATTGGACAACAGGTGAACAAGAAGGAACAGAGTCCCCCAATATGTGCTGGAAATCGGCTTGAATTTCTTTTGCTTTTATTCCATTATTTACAAAGTACTCAATCGCTGCTCGAATCTAGGTATTTTTTCCATATTCTTAAATCAATACACGGCAACAGCAACAGAGGAACGTCCGTACCACAGATGTCTACCTACAGTACTAACGCGTAGCCTGTTTATTGAATAAAAGGTGACCTATTATTACGCTGGCACCTCGTTGCGATAGCGCTGACATCTGGTGATACGAGCTTCAAACTACCCTCGCATATTACGCTACATGCAACTTTTATTTTTTCTAACTCAGGCACTTATCCGATAGCGTAGGATATGTTAGCTTATTACAGGACATTCTAAATACATCTTAGTTCAGAATTACCGCAAGTCAGCACAACATGGGGCCAGCCAGTTACAACTAGGGATCACAACTGATGTTTCTGCAAGGTAAATTGCACAGACTGTTATCCCCTTGCTACTTCCATTTCTCTGGGAGGAAGTGATTCGCTTAATCAGCAAGTCAACACACTTCCACGTACGGCTGCTGCGATACAATGCGCTCTTCGTGGTGTACAACTACTACTCTGGCCAGCAAGTTCACCAGATGTCTCGCCAGTTAAACACTTTTGGGACATGATGAAGCGGGAACTTACTCTTCCTCTAGGGGCTGCAAGAAACATTGCTGAATTTCAACTAAAGGCCCAAGATACTTGCAAAAATCAACCTCAGGATGCCATTAGGAACCCTTATGATCGTTTGCTTGCGAGAACACAAGCCTGCGAAGCCACAAGAAGAAGGTGCACTGTGTGTTGATGCGACCGTTTGGGCAGCCTCTACTGTGATATGTATGTTTCATTTGGTCTGAATTTGTTATCATACACTGCTACATTGCTGAACTATCTGAGTCCCAGGGTGCTGCTTTTTTCGGCAGTGTGTTTTAACATTATTTTGTCCCAGAACAATGAACTGACCACCAATATAAACTTTTCATTCACAAAATCTAACTCATACTCAGTAGTCATACAATTCGGATGGCCACAAGACGCCCAGGAAATCTTACAGTTGGCGCAAATGGCTCTGAGCAATACGCGACTTAACTTCTGAGGTCATCAGTCGCCTAGAACTTAGAACCAATTAAACCTAACTAACCTAAAGACATCACACACATCCATGCCCGAGGCAGGATTCGAACCTGCGACCGTAGCGGTCGCTCGGCTCCAGACTGCAGCGCCAAGAACCGCACGGCCACTCTGGCCGGCGAAATCTTACAGTGTGACGCAGGTAAATAAAGCATGCTGCTGGTAAATGTTTGGTGTACTATGTTGAGGGATAACTGGGCAAGGAGTTGCAGCGGAATTGGTATCAGGAGCTCCGCAGACCTTCACTACAAAGAGGACATTGTCGTAATTGGAAGAAAGAAGGATACATTTCAGTGGAAATTAGTTACAGTCATTGATCTATCGGGAGACACAGCCAATTGCCAGAAAAATGTTGGTGATTTCTCCAGGAACGAATGCAGCTACGTGTAATGACGCAGGATGAAGACGAATTATTACTTCATATCAAACGTGATACAACAAGAAATACAACGGCAGGCAGAAAACAGCACTCCGTCTGATGAGATCAAATTTTTTAAATCCGAAATGTAGAATGAAATGGTGAACTTCGACAGATACGTCTTTTTGGTTTGTTTGAGCTATACTGGGTCAATGTAGGGTCGTTCCATCAAGGGGGCTAGGCTGAACTGATCTAGGCTGATCTGAGGAGTTGTCATGAGCTTGGGGCGAGATTTCCAATGAAGAGTAACACACATGCACACACACACACACACATACATACATACATACGTACATACAGTAAGCTACACTATGCGATCAAAAATATCCGGGCACCCCCAAAAACATACGTTTTTCATGTTAGGTGCAGTGTGCTGCCAGGTATTTCATATCAGCGACTTCAGTAGTCATTAGACGTCGTGAGAGAGCAGAATGGGGCGCTCCGCGAAACTCACGGACTTCGTACGTGATCAGGTAATTGGATGTCACTTGCGTCATATATCTGTACGCGAGATTTCCACACTCCTAAACATCCCAAGGTCCACTGTTACCGATGTGATAGTGAAGTGGAAACGTGAAGGGACACGTACAGCACAAAAGCGTACAGGCCGACCTCGTCTGTTGGCTCACAGAGACCACCGACACTTGAAGTGAGTCGTAATGGGCATCACACAGGAATTCCAAACTGCATCAGGATCCACTGCAAGTACTATGACAGTTAGGCGGAAGGTGAGAAAACTTGGATTTCATGGTCGAGTGGTTGCTCATAAGCCACACATCACGCTGGTAAATGCCAAACGACGCCTTGTTGGTGTAAGGAGCGTGAACATTGCACGATTGAAGGATGGAAGAACGTTGTGTGGGAGAAGTATCACGGTACACAATGTGGCGGTCCGATGGCAGGGTGTGGGTATGACGAATGCCCGGTGAACGTCATCTGCCAGCGTGTGTAGTGCCAACAGTAAAATTCGGAGACGGTGGTGTTATGGTGTGGTCGTGTTTTTCATGGAGGGGGCTTGCACGCCTTGTTGTTTTATGTGGCACTATCACAGCACAGGCCTACATTGATGTTTTAAACATCTTCTTGCTTCCCACTCTTGAAGAGCAATTTGGAGATGGTGATTGCATCTTTCAGCACGATCGAGCACCTGATTATAATGCACGGCCTGTGGCGAAGTAGTTACACGACAATAACCGTCCTGACCTGAATCCTACAGAACACCTTTGGGATGTTTCCAGAATGAGATTTTCACTCTGCAGCGGAGTGTGCGCTGATATGAAACTTCCTGGCAGATTAAAACTGTGTGCCCGACCGAGACTCGAACTCGGGACCTTTGCCTTTCGCGGGCAAGTGCTCTACCATCTGATCTACCGAAGCACGACTCACGCCCGGTACTCACAGCTTTACTTCTGCCAGTATCTCGTCTCCTACCTTCCAAACTTTACAGAAGCTCTCCTGCGAACCTTGCAGAACTAGCACTCCTGAAAGAAAGGATATAGCGGAGACATGGCTTAGCCACAGCCTGGGGGGTGTTTCCAGAATGAGATTTTCACTCTGCAGCGGAGTGTGCGCTGATATGAAACTTCCTGGCAGATTAAAACTGTGTGCCCGACCGAGACTCGAACTCGGGACCTTTGCCTTTCGCGGGCAAGTGCTTTACCATCTGAGCTACCGAAGCACGACTCACGCCAGGTACTCACAGCTGTACTTCTGCCAGTATCTCGTCTCCTACCTTCCAAACTTTACAGACGCTCTATTGCGAACCTGTCGCTGTCATCAAGGCTAAGGGTGGGTCAACACCACACTGAATTCCAGCATTACCGATGGAGGGCGCCACGAACTTGTAAGTAATTTTCAGCCAGGTGTCCGTATACTTTTGATCATATAGTGTACGTGCCAAATACTGCAGCATCGATAGAACCGTTCATTTAGTAACCGCCTACTGATACTACTGTTACCATGACTGTGAGGAGTAATTGTGCATGTACCAGTTGAACTGTGATCTAGACAAAACGAACTGAGCAAAAATGTTAACGAGCTTGAACAGTCGTTACAAATTAAAACTGTATGCCAAACCGAGCAATTTTACTTTTTTACAATTATTCTTTTGCAGCGTATTACCAGCCGAAGAGTGGGAAAATGTCGTCTCGTTAACAAACTTATATTGTTTCATTCTAAATAAATTTTAAATTTGCTTTGGTAAGAGTATAATTAATATGTTACTCTGAATCTCATATTATCAACGTCGACGTAAAAAATCAGGCAATCATTTACTATGACGTCAGGTGCTCATCGCAATATACTTTCTTTGATGTATTAATTTCAGAAACCCCATCGAAGTATTGTTCCTGCTTCAACTTCGTAATGATTGGCGTCGTAGGGCAAGCGCAATACGATTCAGCTTATTACGGACCGTAATACACAACACATCTTCCGCTGAATTTATTAATTACTTTTAACTACTGTTAATTATTCAGTTCGTGCTTTCCTCAACGTGGATGAAAATTCGTATTAAAATTATAGTAGCTGAATTTTCCAGACACTGTACTAAAGGATTTTCACTTCTAATGCCTACAAACTAAAGAAATTATTGTTTGGTTTACAGAGATTCTTTGGAAAGTAAAAGAAGAGTGCAGTATTGTTACTGATCATTTAAAATGCGTCAACTATTGCTTAATAGCCGTTGTGTTTCAATAACTTGAAAATTTCAGTTCTATTCAATTAATTGGCGAGATTCAAACTGGAACGAATATTTCAGTTGAATCATTTTTGAACTTTCTGCTTTCACCACACGAACCGCATAGTCATCTCCATTGGTAACAAAGTGGGCCGAAGTCGATTCTCTTATGATCTCAGACTTGCAGATCGATTTTATAATAACAGCAACCTCCGAGGAACGTCTATGATTTACACCGGAAGTACTTCTCTCAGCTCTGAATCGCTTGGAGATCATTAAACAGAAAAAACGCAAAGCGAGAAATCCATTCTTAAGCTTTACAAGGTTTAACAAATTTATAAAATACCCATTCTTTACCGTAATCGTCGTGCTTTGCTGAAGCTGGAGAAAGAAAAGTGCCGTGGTGCACATTCTGTGCCACTACAGTACACCCTACTCAGGTACAAGATATTACCATTGAGTTTGATTTGATTGTCCGGCGCGAAAAACGTTATATTGTCCCCATGGCCCAACATCGATCCGTGTCTCTCTCTCTCTCTCTCTTCTCTCCCCTCTCTCCTCCCCCCCCCCCCCTCTCTCTCTCTTTCTTTCTTTCTGTGCTTGTACACGTAGTCATGCATTTTCTATTGTGTGTGAGAGAGTTTAGTTAGGCTCGTCATAAATATTCATGATAATATATGGTATACGAAAGTAACAGAGTAATAGGATGTGTTTGAGTGTTGTGGAAGTTAAGGAGCTAAGAAACGGCTGAAGTCACGTCTTTCACTATTAACAGACTAATTTAAACGCCAGGAACGCATTTTTCCATACAGAACGTATTGAAATGATCTGATTCCTTTCGAAAAAACTTTTATTAGTTACAAAAGTGTTTTTGAATGTTCATGAAATTTTAGTAGCGTCCTTGTATATTCGAGTAATTACAGGTATGTCTGAGATATTAAAGAAGTGTTCTGGAACATTCAGGAGCAGAAAATGTGTTTTTACAGAACTGTCTCGAAAGTTCTGTAACAAGCTCCAATCTTCTGGTACTACATACACTCATGTTCTAGATACTTCATTTCCTGAGAGTATGTACAGCGAAGTTCGGCTCGATTACATTAGTTTTAAACATGGAAGAGTAACAGGTAAATCTCGAATGAAAAGTAACGGAAATAAATGAAGCAGAAGAATATTACATTTTATAAGTTTTTGTATCTGAGAGCATATTGGCAATATTCGGTCAATTACGTTAATAATGAGTACTCAAGGTGAATATTTATGCGAGCATTATAAAAGTGACTTTAAATGACTTAGTGACTTTTCAGTGTGCAGTGCCTCTTCTTGAAAAAGAAATTTTTTCCTATGTCAATGTGTATGTGAATTGCAGGTCAGAGCCAGACTAATGTTTGCAGTAAATGTCGTGTGACTAGGCCTCCCGTCGGGTAGACCGTTCGCCGGGTGCAAATCTTTCGATCTGACGCTACTTCGGGGACTTGCGCGTTGATGGGGATGAAATGATGATGATTAGGACAACACAACAACCAGTCCCTGTGTGGAGAAAATCTCCGACCCAGTGAACCCGGGCCCTCAGGATTGACAGTTTGTCACGCTGACCACTCAGCTACCGGGGGCGGACATGTTTGCCGTGAAATATGTCTCTCTCGTGCAGTCAACATTGTAATTTATCCACTCCCAACTTCTTTCCTAATACAGCTGTACTACACTATAAGTAAAAGCCACTGACTATTGTGACACGTTTCACGCAACACGAGTGATGACCACGCGATTTGACATTTCCTGCTTAATGTTATGACACCGAGCGAGGAGGCGCAGTGGTTAGACTCTGGACTGGCATTCGGGAGGACGACGGTTCAATCCCACGTCCGGCCATCCTGATTTAGGTTTTCCGTGATTTCCCTAAATCACTCCAGGCAAATGCCGGGATGGTTCCTCTGAAAGGGGACGGCCGACTTCCTTCCCCATCCTTCTCTAATCCGATGAAACCGATGACCTCGCTGTCTGGTCTCCTTCCCCAAACAACCCTTAATGTTATGACCAAAGATTTTGTGTAATTGTTAGTATATTTAATTTTCAGTGCTTGGTTTCTTTCGCTCTAGTGTCTTTGAGGACGCCAGGCAGTTCTTATCGATGATGGAATGATAAGCCAAAAACTGGTTAGCAATAAACAAATACTAGTGTTACAAAACACAGTTTGCTTGTTTTAGAGAATTGTTCTACAAGGAAGTGATTGAAGAATCCATTAACAAGAACAACATAAACCTGATAATTTTAACATTTGTTTTATGCCTGTGATCCAATGACACAGATACATCTGCAGTAACTATTACAGTGATGAGTCTTAGGAACAATACATGAGAGGTGACGGCTCGTCATAAATATTTGTGATAACTGAACATTTGGTGTACTAAAGTAAAAGAATATTAGCTAAAGTTCCTGTTTAAAATGTGGTTATTAACAAGGTCTATGCAGTATCCCAAATAAGAGTGATCTTAATGTGAATATATAATTTGTAAGTTCGTAAACTGTTCTACAAGTGATACTGGTACGTTGTTCCTAATGAAAATGCTAATAAATTACGAAGAGTTTTTCAGTTTACCTCTACTACATTTATCTCTGTATTCTTCTTTTCCAGGTTAGTAGGAGATGGTACGCTGGCTGCAGCTTACGTGCGTGAGATGACGCAGTGATGGACTCTCCGTGAACCGTTTCGCACAGTGACTGACGTAAGCATCGATCGGTGAACGTTGATTCCTCAGTTGCTGGCATTCTTTGTAACTTATGCAGGTCTACCTAAACCAGTCCGTGATAACATAGTTTCCATTTTGTGCATTTTGAACTACGTGATTACAATTCGTCTATCTAACTTGGTGCCATGTTTCCATTCGGAATAGGAACACAAAATAGGCCTAATTCCATTGGGCTCCGTTGAAACACCGGGACATCATCATACAGCGTCCTTTGATGTAACAAGATCGATCTCTCTTGTCACTTTTACTGCTCAGAAATAAGGATATAGATAATCTAAGACTTCTACAATTCTCATCACTTTGTAGATACAGGGGCATCACAGATGATGCTCAAAATGGTGCTGCTTGACCGATGTGTCCGCAGTCATCATCTACTCACTTGTACCGCTCCCCGCATTGAATCTACACTACTGGCCATTACATTTGCTACAACACGACGATGACGTGCTACAGACGCGAAATTTAACCGACAGGAAGAAGATTCTGTGATATGCAAATGATTAGCTTTTCAGAGCATTCACACAAGGTTGGCGCCGGTGGCGACACCTACAACGTGCTGACATGAGGAAAGTTTCCAATCGATTTCTCATACACAAATACACAAACAGCAGTTGACCGGCGTTGCCTGGTGAAACGTTGTTGTGATGCCTCGTGTAAGGAGGAGAAATGCGTACCATCACGTTTCCGACTTCGATAAAGGTCGGATTGTAGCCTATCGCGATTGCGGATTATCGTATCGAGACATTGCTGCTCGCGTTGGTCGAGATCCAATGACTGCTAGCAGAATATAGAATCGGTGGGTTCAGGATGGTAATACGGAACGCCGTGCTGGATCCCAACGACCTCGTATCACCAGCAGTCGATATGACAGGCATCTTATCCGCATGGCTGTAACGGATCGTGCAGCCACATCTCGATCCATGAGTCAACAGATGGGGACGTTTGCAAGACAACAACCATCTGCACGAACAGTTCGACGACGTTTGCAGCAGCATGGACTATCAGCTCGGAGACCATGACTGCGGTTACCCTTGACGCTGCATCACAGACAGGAGCGCCTGCGATGGGGTACTCAACGACGAACCTGGGTGCACGAATGGCTTAACGTCATTTTTTCGGATAAATCCAGGTTCTGTTTACAGCATCATGATGGTCGCATCCGTGTTTGGCGACATTGCGGTGAACGCACGTTGGAAGCGTGTATTCGTCATCACCATACTGGTGTATCACCTGGCGTGATGGTATGGGGTGCCATTGGTTACACGTCTCGGTCACCTCTTGTTCGCATTGACGGCACTTTGAACAGTGGACGTTACATTTCAGATGTGTGGCGACCCGTGGCTCTACCCTTCATTTGATCAATGCGAAACCCTACATTTCAGCAGGATAATGCACGACCGCGTGTTGCAGGTCCTGTACGGGCCTTTCTGGATGCGGAAAATGTTCGACCTCTGCCCTGGCCAGCACATTCTCCAAACCTCTCACCAATTGAAAACGTCTGGTCAATGGTGGCCGAGCAACTGGCTCGTCACAATACGCCAGTCACAACTCTTGATGAACTGTGGTACCGTGTTGAAGCTGCATGGGCAGCTGTGCCTTTACATGCCATCCAAGCTCTGTTTGATTCAATGCCCGGGCGTATTAAGGCCGTTATTACTGCCAGAGGTTGTTGTTCTGGGCACTGATTTCTCAGGATCTACGCACCCAAATTGCGTGAAAATGTAATCAGATGTCAGTTCTAGTATAATATATCTGTCCAATGAATACCCGTTTATCATCTGCATTTCTTCTTGGTGTAGCGTTTTAATGGCCAGTAGTGTACTCCAGATCTGGGTTTCCTGTTATGTCTCAAAATCGCTTCAGGCAAATGTCGAGATGATTCTTCTCATTCCCCTTCAATCCGGCTCTAATGACTTCGTCGTCGACGGAAATTGAAGATACAATCTTCCTTCCTTCATTGATAGTTCAGGAACTTCTTTAAGCGTCCTTAATGATTAGATTTTTTACATGTATTACTGTAATTTTTACGCATAAAGTATCGTGTTTGCAGTGCAGTTTCGAAGTACAGGACCTAGCTATAAATGAGACTTAAATAACAGAGATTGCGAACATTGCCCAGTGATGTAATAGTAAATTAATATCCCTTTCGAAGAAGCTTCTTGAAGTCGTTCTTGATGAGGGCTTCGTCGATCTGCTTATGCCGTCCCTTCCTCCCCCCCCCCCCCACCTACCTCCCACCCCACCACCCCCCATCCTCCTGCCCACCACCGAATACCTGTTTCAATTCGCAGAAAAATGATAATTGGTTCACTATAGGGCCGGTAGGTATAGCAGAACAGAGAGATTCCTGAAGAGGATGGCGTGTAATTTTCTGTTTTATTTCTTGTGTTTGTCATCGAGAAGTTACATTCCTGACTAGATACACAGGAAGCTAACGTGAAGACTTCGTTGTTTGTGGAGAATAGCGATGCCAGGGAAAAACCAGTCGCCAAAGTCATTAGTTCCTACCAACGTTCTGCCCTCCTTGTAGGTCGTAGTTCATTGCCATACATATGACCAACGTGCACAGATGGTCAGATGATGTCAGTATTGTTCCCTATAACACTTCTGGAAGCGTATCTAGTGCGTCAGGTCGATACACGCAACACCTGGCGTTTGCCAATCGAAATGACCAAGTGCAGCAGAAAGTAAAGAACGATATTGCACTGCCTGTGTTACTGTGAATTACGATGCAAAGTCCCTTTGCGCATGCGTGCATATCCAGTGGAAAGGGCATTGCGTCGACCTCAGCCGTTATACAATACATTAAATTTATTCAACTGCGAACATGAACATCCATCAGCTGTAGAATGGAATGACGACAATGAAAATTCGTGCCGGACGGGGGCCTGAACCCAAATTTCTCGCTTATCGCGAACGATCGCCTTACCAAGTTTGGGTCTGGCCGTGAGTCGTGCATGGGTAGCTAAACGGTAAGGCGACCGCTCGCGAAAAGCGGTTCAAATGACTCTGAGCACTATGGGACTTAACATCTGTGGCCATCAGTCCCCTAGAACTTAGAACTACTTAAACCTAACTAACCTAAGGACATCACACACATCCATGCCCGAGGCAGGATTCGAACCTGCGACCGTACCGGTCACGCGGTTCCAGACTGAAGCGCCTAGAACCGCACGGTCACACCGGTCGGCGCGAAAAGCGGGAGATCCGGGTTCGAGTCCTGGTCAGGCACAAAATTTCATTGTCGTCATTCTATTCTACAGGGGATTGTTGTCCATATTGGCAATTGCGAATACATTTAATGTAAAAGTAAAGCAGGTAAATGTGAGAGAGCACATGGGATTATAGGATTTTGTTCTGAAAAGAAGTAGTTTTCCTTTATGAAAAGATGCAATGAAGAACTGTGTGTGTGTGTGTGTGTGTGTGTGTGTGTGTGTGTGAGTGTGTGTGTGTGTGTGTGTGTGTGTAAACGCTAAAGGTCATATCAGGGGCAAAAAAAAAAAAGTATGCGAAGTAAGTACTCTAGGCGGCCGCCCGGTTGGCCGTGCGGTCTAACGCACGGCTTTCCGGGCGGGAAGGAGCGCCTAGTCCCCGGCACGAATCCGCCCGGCGGACTTGCGTCGAGATCCGGTGAGCAGGCCAGTCTGTGGATGGTTTTTAGGCGGTTTTCCATCTGCCTCGGCGAATGCGGGCTGGTTCCCCTTATTCCGCCCCAGTTACACTATGTCGGCGATTGCCGCGCAAACAGGTTCTCCACGTACGCGTACACCACCATTACTCTATCACGCAAACATAGGGGTTACACTCGTCTGGTGTGAGACGTTCCCTGGGGGGCCTACCGGTGGCCGAACCGCACAATAACCCTGGGTTCGGTGTGGGGCGGCGGAGGGGTGAAGTGGACTGCGGTAGTCGTCGTGGGGTTGTGGACCACTGCGGCTGGGGCGGGGACGGAGCCTCTCCGTCGTTTCTAGGTCCCCGGTTAACATGCAATACAATACAGTACAAGTACTCTAGGCGAAAACAAAAAATTAAGCTTAAAGTAAGCTTCATGCTTCACTCAGGTCAAGAATGACTTTTGCTCAAGCGTATACAACAAATTTAGAAAGGTTCCACATAGAGCGCGGTAAGTAATTAAAGTCAGAAGGACATGTAACATTAATCGTACCAATTCAAGAAGAAGCTCTTCAAACTGAAAGTAAAATTATTGTTTTAAGTTTCAAAGTCTTCAGTCACAGCATCTGTTAGAAAGAATCAATACGTTCCACATACACTGAAGACCCAAGGAAACTGGTACACCTGCCTAATATCGTGTAGGGCCCCTGCGAGCACGCAGAAGTCACGCAACACGACGTGGCAAGGACTCGTTTAATGTCTGATTAGTGCTGGAGGGCCGACCGTTATGGCCGAGCGGTTCTAGGCGCTTCAGTCCGGAACCGCTCTGCTGCTACGGTCGCCGGTTCGAATCCTGCCTCGAGCATGGATGTGTGTGATGTCCTTAGCTTAGTTAGGCTTCATTAGTTCTAAGTCTAAGGGACTGATGGCCTCAGCAGTTAAGTCCCCTAGTGCTTAGAGCCATTTGAATCACTTTTTTTAATGCTAGAGGGAACTGACACCATGAATTCTGCAGGGCTGTCCATATATCAGTAAGAGTACGAGGGGGTGGAGATCTCTTCTGAACAGCATGTTGCAAGGCATCCCAGGTACGCTTAATAATGTTCAGGCCTGGGGAGTTTGGTGGCCGGCAGAAGTCTTTAAACTCAGAAGAGTGTTCCTGGAGCCACTCTGTAGCAATTCAGGACTTATGGTGTGTCGCATTGTCCTGCTGGAACTGCCCAAGTCTGTCGGAATGCACAATGAACGTGAACGGATGCAGATGATCAGACAGGATGCTTGCGTACCTGTCATCTGTCAGAGTCGTATGTAGACGTATCAGGGGTCCCATATCACTCCTACTGCACACGCCTCACATCATTACAAAGCCTTCTATAGCTTGATATGCTGATATGCAGGCTCCATGGATTCATGAGGTTGTCTCCACACCCGCACACGTCTTTCCGCTCGATATAATTTGAAACGAGACTCGTCCGACCAGGCAACATGTTTCCAGTCATCAACAGTCCAATGTCGATGTTGACGGGCCCAGGCGAGGCGTAAAGCTTTGTGTCGTGCAGTCATCAAGGGTACCCGAGTGGGCCTTCGGCTCCGAAACCCCATATCGATGATGTTTCGTTGAATGGTTTCCACGTTGACACTTGTTGATGGCCCAGCATTGAAATCTGCAGCAATTTGCGTAAGGGTTGGACGTCTGTCACGTTGAACGATTCTCTTTAGTAGCAGTTGGTCCCATTCTTGCAGGATCTTTATCCGGCCGCAGCGATGTCGGAGTTTCCCTGTTTTACCGGATTCTTGATATTCACGGTACACTCGTGAAATGGTAGTACGGGAAAAATCCCTACTTCATCGCTAACTCGGAGAAGCTGTGTCTCATCGCCCGTGCGCCGACTGTAACACAACGTTCAGACTCACTTAAATCTTGATAATCTGTCACTGTAGCAGCAGTCACCGATCTAACAACTGCGCCAGACACTTGATGTCTTACATAGGCGTTGCCGATCGCAACGCCGTACTCTGCTTGTTTACATATCGCTGTATTTGAATACACATGCCTAAAATGGTTCAAATGGCTCTGAGCACTAAGGGACTCAACTGCTGAGGTTATTAGTCCCCTAGAACTTAGAACTAGTTAAACCTAACTAACCTAAGGACATCACAAACATCCATGCCCCAGGCAGGATTCGAACCTGCGACCGTAGCGGTCTTGCGGTTCCAGACTGCAGCGCCTTTAACCGCACGGCCACTTCGGCCGGCACGCATGCCTATGCCAGTTTCACTGGCGCTTCGGTGTATCTCTCTTTCGTAATAAATCTCGTCCGTAATGAATCTTGTTTTCTATCTCTTTTCTTTTCCCACATTCATAGCCTCAGTACGAAGCAATTCGTCTGTAACAAATACTCCGGACCTAATTGTGTTGGCTACGTTTCACTCGACAGGCTCGTCGAGTAAAAGGAATAGCTTGCCAATGGCACACGAGTGCACTGGCATGTACGTGTATGGGTTCAGGCAAGTGGAACCGTGTAAAGTGACAGTCTAAATGTATTGAGCCCGAGTATACAAAGAGGGAAAAATGCAAGCTTCCGACTCCGCTGAGGTGGAGAAGATCAAAACATTCACACGACAACTTGTGAGAACGCTGGCTTTCACCGGAAGATTTTGTGCGCCGACATATATCAGAGAAAGCAATAATTGTTTCTGCGTTCGTTTCTGTAACTGTGGAAACGGATGAGGAATTTCTAAACTGAGCCGAGGATGCCA
This sequence comes from Schistocerca americana, assembly GCF_021461395.2. Classification (NCBI taxonomy): domain Eukaryota; kingdom Metazoa; phylum Arthropoda; class Insecta; order Orthoptera; family Acrididae; genus Schistocerca; species Schistocerca americana. Next base: position 316,625,309 of record NC_060121.1, on the reverse strand, counting down.
ATAATTGCCTCAGAGTTCTGGGTTACTTCCAAGGCCGCTTGCCACTTTTTCTAACGAGACATCAGAAATCCTACTGACCTGCTCGCGCAGTTCAATGCTGAGCGCGCAAATTTAAGAGAGATTGTGCGGTGAAATCCTGGTGTATTATTAACTATCTTTCTTTTGATACAATTGCCTGTTTGGTTCCCTTTTCCGTCTTGAAAACAAAATACACAAACATTTGAACTGTGAATACAGGAAGGAAGATGAAAATTTAGCGTCACGTCGACGACGTAGTCATTAGAGACAATGTACAAATTCGGATTGGAGAATGATCGGCAAGGGAATCTGACGTGCCTTTTGAAATGAAGTACTCCGGTGTTCACCTTAAACAATTTAGGAAAACCACGTAATACCTAAATCTGGATGAGTTGCTGTAGACATGAAACCGTCCTTCCGGACACGAAAACGGAATCTTGCCACTGCGTCATCTCGCTCTGTATTAAATTAGGAATTTAAACAGAATCGATTTTAACAGTTCAGACAGATTCTGAGCACGACTTTCTCCTCAAAGCGTAAGTAATCGCGGTTGAACGGCCTGTTATCGCTAGTGGGCCCTGTAAAACGTTACGGTGGAGCTGTAGGTTAAATCTGCAGTGAATCTATGCTTGAGAAACAGATCCATTCCAGTGTATAAATTCTAGCAGAACTTAACTGCATATTACCAAATAAGAATTTCCTCGCCCCTTTGTGGTACGCTTGGGGTCTATATCGATGAGTGTGAAGGGGTAAATATGTTGAGGCGACGGAGCGAGCACAGAGCTCGTATTGAGGAAAAGTGGACTCCAAATCCCTTTCGATCCATCCTGACTTAAGGGTTTTGTTGTATCCGTTGTATCATCTTAGCAGGATTATTTCTTTGGAATAGTCGCGGACAATTTTCTTCTCCATCCGTCATAAACTTTGCCAGTGTAGACCTAGTCACCTGCTTGACTACGAGGCGTTAGCTTTCAAGCGGGTTGAGGTCACAGAATTAGTAAATCTATGTTGCGACGAAACAACATATCTCATATTAATCTCCGGATATGGCCACATAAAGATTTTCCATTTTCTGATGCATACTCGAAATGGTTATGGTTGTGACATTAATTTTTGAGCAATCCAACGTATCAGTGTTTTCGCCTTAAATGTGGATATCAAATGAAGAACAGTAACACGTACCTTTCATTGGGAGTACAGAACAAGAGTTCTTGACAAGACAAACATTGTTATTTTATCCATGTTGGATCTTGTGAACTGTGTGTCTGTTATGGGTTGCTGGTGGATAACGCAAGCAGCCATAAATACTTTTAAAAGCCATAACCGGTCTCGAGCTATCATGCTCATCTTCAGACGGCCACCGTTTCCGGTTACATTAACATTTTTGTCAGCAGCGTGTTGCCCGCTCCTGCACCGCACAAGAATATTTGAATACATTGGACCACTTTATATGTTGTTTCAGTAGTAAAAACACGCTAACCTGCCTGCATTTTATTGTATGCAAGTTGATACCGTTGTATACATTTACGTAAAGATACAATGGTCGGCGTTTTGATTCTAGTCATTAAAAACTTTTGTAACTGCTACTGTGCTATAATTATACATGTTATGTTAATATTGAAATACGTTTATCAGAAGGGACAACATATTATCCACAGAAATTTCTGTTGTTTCTGTCATTATATAATTTTCGAAAGATATTTATGTCTCCGCGTTTTAAGTGTCATTCAAAACACAGTTTTAAAGAATAAAAGGTAAAAAATATCGCATTTGAAACGAAATTTATTAGTGTTAGAGATCTTTATGATCATGAAAAATTATGCTAGTGCAGGTCTGCGACGACTCAAATTAAAATTAAGATCACAACTATTTCGTAGTTCTAAACAATGACGAAGTTGTCAACTGTGATTGCCCGAATTAAACTATGAGACGTACACCATGGTCACTGTTGCTACATCTAGTTTTTTTTTGTTTTTACACGTCGTGCACTAACTATGGCATTAAATAAGTGGATAACTAATGATAACTTACATTGGTTTTTCTCTTTTCTTTTGACACAGGATCTACGCACTGGAGAGATTTCGCACTTTTGACCTTATAGAAAATGCGCTAAACGGTCCACTATACACGGATGAGAACTAACAAACATTTCTAGGGTTAGAACGTGACATTAGACAGGAAGTAAGAAGATACTGAAATATGCGATTTCTTTTTTTCCTTCTTGAGTGTAGCCCTACAGGAATTACTAGAGCCGGCCGGGTTGGTCGAGCGGTTCTAGGCGCTACAGTCTGGAGCCGCGCGACCGCTACTGTCGCAGGTTCGAATCCTGCCTCGGGCATGGATGTGTGTGATGTCGTTCGGTTTAAGTAGTTCTAAGTTCTAGGGGACTGATGACCTTAGAAGTCAAGTCGCATAGTGCTCAGAGCCATTTGAACCATTTGAATTACTAGAACAAGCTCTAGTTTAAATTAAATATGTACATACTTAGCTTACCTTGGTTACATTTCATCATTACATATTCATTTGGTAGGCACAGTACGACAAATAAAATGAGGGCACATTTAAACCCACGCCTATGGTTAGCCTGCGATGCAGACACGGCAATACTGCAACGAGAGCACGCTGACCGCCTGCGGACTTCTTTTCAGGTCGTGATTCATCTGCAGTGATTCTGAAAGAACGCTGTGGTGTCACAAGTTCAAGGTACCTTACTTGTTTTTCTTGACCTATCTGGTACTTTACTCTGAGAATAAATAAGCTGTTTGGAATTTTTCTTGGGGAATGCATCCGTATTCATTATTCCAGTTTTGCCTTCTGCGACATACGAAAGGTTCTAGGCTGGAGTTTACTTTCTGTCGACATCAGATTTGATAGAGACGGATCATATGTCAGAAGTAAATGGAAGAAAATGACAATCTGCTGACCACGTTGAAGGTACCTTTCAGGCATTCTCCTGTTGTATAGTAATGGATTGTTAAGGGATCATTTTGTGAAGATCATTAATGTTTTTCTACAAAAAAAGGCTAATTAAATAAAGTAAACGTTAGTTTAATCCTCAGGCATTAGACTCAGCCACGAGGCTTAATCGGTGTCGAAGTTTCCGACAGGTACGCCCTAGGCATGGGGCGTTTTTATAAACGCCTTCGATGCCACGCCCTGACTCCTTTTCGTATCGATTCCGAGCAGAGATGTGTCTGGAATGTTTGCTTCGGCCGCCCATAAAAAAATCATGTGATTTCAACGCTGGGTGTCGCGGCTCTGGCCTCCATCACAGAGGCGGAAAAAGAAAGGGTGAAAGGTGGGTAAGAGGGAGTGAGGTGACCTTCCCATCGTGCGACACGTCCACGATGCCTTTCGGCAGAATTGTGGTGAAATTTGGTGCTAATGTGACGTAATTAACCCAACTTAAAGTTCACACGAACTTCTCACCTGTGGCTTTTCTTCTTGCATTTGTCGACGCCTTGCTGTTCGAAGAGTCGCTGAGTCCGAGAGTGACGTGGCAGGCGCCACTCTTTTGCAGCATTGCAGAGGAAAGTTGTAGACATCTTTGATCCAAATTTCAAACTTTGAGTGGGAGACAATTACCAGGTTTTGAAGGAAAAAATATCTCAACTCCGCCCGAACAGGCCATGAAGGCCGCTGTGTCATCCTCAGCCAAAAGGCGTCACTGGATGCGAATATAGAGGGACATCTACATCTACATCTACATATATACTCCGCTAGCCACCAAGCGGTGTGTGTCGGAGGACACAATTCGCGCCAGTCATATTCCCCCCCCCCCCCCCCCCCCCCCTGTGTTCCACTCGCGCATCGCGCGAGGGAAAAACGACTGTCTGAACGCCTCGGTACGAGCTCTAATTTCCCTTATCTATGAATGATGATCATTACGCGATTTGAATGTTGGTGGTAATAATATATGATCTACATCCTCCGTGAAGATTGGATTTCGGAATTTAGTGAGCAGCCCCTTCTGTTTAGCCCGTCGTCTATCTGCAAGTGTGTCCAACTTCAAACTTTCTATGAGATTTGTAACGCTCTCGCGATGTACCAGTCACGAATCTTGCCGCTCTTCTTTGGACCTTCTCAATCTCTTGAATCAGACCCAACTGCTAAGGGTCCCATACAGACGAACAATACTCTAAACTGGACGAACTAACGTATTGTAAGCTATTTCTTTTGTTGAAGGACTGCATCGCTTCAGGATTCTATTAATAAAACGCAATCTAGAGTTCGCCTTACCCGTTACTTGTGTAATCACATCATTCCAGTTAAGATCATTTCGAATAGTCACACCCAGATACTTGACTGATGTCACCGCTTCCAAAAACTGATCACTTATTTTGTATTCATACACTAATGGGGATTTTCGCCCTGTTATACGCAGTATGTTACACTTACTAATATTGAGAGATAACTGCCAGTCATTACACCACGCATTTATTTTCTGCATATCCGCATTGATTTGTTCACAACTTTCGTGTGATACTACTTTCCTGTAGACTACAGCATCATCGGCAAACAGTCTAAAGCCGCTGTCAATACCATCAACCAGATCGTTTATGTAAATCGTAAAAAGCGGAGGACCTATTACGCTACCCTGGGGCACACCTGAAGTTACTCTTGTTCCTGTTGAAGCTACCCCGTTCAGGACGACATACTGCTCCCTGTCTGTTAGAAAACTTTCTATCCAACCGCATATGTCATTGGGTAGACCGTAAACGCGCACTTTTTGTAGCAAGCGACAGTGCGGAACTGAGTCGAACGCCTTTCGAAAGTCGAGGAATATGGGATCAACCTGAGAGCCGGTATCTAGAGCCTGTTGTATATCATGCACAAAGAGGGCCAGCTGTGTCTCGCATGACCGCTGTTTCCTACAACCGTGCTGGTTTCTGCAGATGAGCTTCTCAGAGTCTAGAAAGGTCATTATGTCTGAACACAAAATATGTTCCATGATTCTACAACAAATCGATGACATGTAGTCAGCACATCGCTCTCCCGGCCGTATATCAGTTTACGAGACCGCAGCCGCTACCTCTCAATCAAGTATCTCCTCAGTGTGCCTCCCAAGGGCTGAGTGCACCCCGCTGGCCAACAGTGCTCACCACACAGGATGGTCACCCATCCAAATGCTAGCCCAGCCCTACAGCGCTTAACTTCGGTGATCCAACGGGAATCGGCGTTACCACTATGGCAAGCACATTGGCAGGTTTTGAAAAAGTGACACTTTAATTTTTGTTGCGCATTGAATTTACACTGCCTGACAGAAAAAGTGACCGCCCTGGGTGGGAGCGGGGAGGAGGGGATTAGGTGGAAACGAAGTGAAACTTCACTGTTTGAGGGGTTTGTGATGTTACTCTGACGATTACAAATAGGCCAGCATTTACAAAGAATTCGGCAGTATGAGCCCACTTATCAGTCTGGCTTGGACGCGAGCGCTAATTCGGTTGGGAAGAGTGTCATAAAGCCATTGTATTCCCTCAAATGGTTCAAATGGCTCTGAGCACTATGCGACTTAACTTCTGAGGTCATCAGTCGCCTAGATCTTAGAACTAATTAAACCTAACCAACCTAAAGACATCACATACATCCATGCCCGAGGCAGGATTCGAACCTGCGACCGTAGCGTTCGCTCGGCTTCAGACTGTAGCGCCTAGAACCGCACGGCCACTCCGGCCGGCATTGTATTCCCTCCTGAGGCGAACTGGCCCATAACTGTTGCAAACTAGTCCTTGATATACTGAATAACTGAAACTGGGATGAATCTGACGCCCGAGCTGGTCCTAAACATATTCTTTCGGCGGCAGATCTGGGGATGTTACTGGCCACTAGAGTACCTCAGCTGTTGTTGTTGTTGTAGTGGTCTTCAGTCCAGAGACTGGTATGATGCAACTCTCCATGCTAATCAGTCCTCTGCAAGTTTCTTCATCTCCCAGTACCTACTGCAACCTACATCCTTCTGAATCTGATTTATTCATCTCTTGGTCTCCCTCTACGATTTTTACAATCCACGCTGCCCTCCAATACTAAATTGGTGATCCCTTGATGCCTCAGAACATGTCCTACCAACCGATCCCTTCTTCTAGTCAAGGTGTGCCACAGATATCTCTTCTCCTTAATTCTGTTCAATGCCTCCTCATTAGTTATGTGATCTACCCATGTAATCTTCAGCATTCTTCTGTAGCACCACATTTCGAAAGCTTCTATTCTCTTCTTGTCCAAACTATTTATCGTCCACGTTTCACTTCCATACATGGCCACACTCCATACAAATACTTTCAGAGACGACTTCCTGACACTTAAATCTATACTCGATGTTAACAAATTTCTCTTCTTCAGAAACGCTTTCTTTGTCATTGCCAGTCTACATTTTATATCCACTCTACTTCGACCATCATCAGTTATTTTGCTCCCCAAATAGCAAAACTCATTTTCTACTTTAAGCGTCTCGTTCCTAATCTAATACCCTCAGCATCACCCGATTTAATTCGACTTCATTCCATTATCCTCGTTTTGCTTTAGTTGATGTTCATCTTATATCTTCCTTTCAAGACACTGTCCATTCCGTTCAGCTGCTCTTCCAGGCCCTGCTGTCTCTGACAGAATTACAATGTCATCGGCGAACCTCAAAGTTTTTTATTTCTTCTGCATGGATTTTAATACCTACTTCGAATTTTTCTTTTGTTTCCTGTACTCCTTGCTCAATATACAGATTGAATAACATCGGGGATAGGCTATAACCCTCAGTATCACGCAGAATGTTTATAGAGACACGCTCCATGTGTGGACAATAACTGTCTTGTTGAAAAATGGCACAACAAGTATGATCGTGAGCTAGGGTGAGGGCTCTTTTTGCCAACCTTCCAGAGAGGCACAGCGGTATTACTACTGGTGTGGAAAGCCATCTGGTATGACTTAAGGTCACGTCTGGTAATGGTTGAGGGAACTCTAATGGCACAACAATATGTTATGGATACCTGCATCCCCATGTTCTACCTCTTCGCGATAGTTCAGTGGTGTCATTTTCAACTGAAGAAAACTCGTCCAAGCATGGTACTTGCCTCTATGAACTGTTTGCGTGATGTTGAGGTACTCCTGTACCCATCAAGATCCCCAGATTTGTCTCCGACAGAACATGTGTGAGAACAGCTGGGACGTCAGCTCCGTCCCGTCAGATATCAACGACCAGTTACAACATTCCTGAGTCATCTTGTCTCAATAGAGGACGCAAGGTCTTTGACACCCTTCGGCACACGCATCCAGGCCACAGAGGGTGCAACGTGGTACTGATAAGTGGGCTCATACTGACTCTATCCTATAATCACCGAAATAACATCACACGCCCTCTCAAAACATAAGATGTCAATTTCTCCTCCCTTTGAGTGCTTCACTTCTTTTGCCATGTATTTTATTTAATTCCGTTAGAATGACTACATTGTCCCAGACAAAAATTAAAGTTCTACGTATTTTGTCATTATGTTGTATACGAGGTCCGTCCAAAAATTCCACAACATTCGTAATTTCGAGCCAGTGGTGTGTTGGAGCGAAATGCGGTTGGCATCCTTGCACACGCCTGTGTTTAATGTTAACTGGCGGAAGTTTAATTTTTGCATGTTCGTTTGTTATTGTTCAGTGCTGTATTGAGTGGAACGTTGTGTAACACAGTTCGCGAATTTCGAGATGGCAGAGTTAGAGGAGAAAAGCGCCTGCTTAAATTTTGCGTGAAACTCAAGAAAACCTTTACAGAGACACATCAAATTACGCAGGACGCCCACGGTGATGAGCGCTTAAGCCGTACTCGGTGTTACGAATGGTTTACGCGGTTTAAAAATGGCCAGACTGAAGTTAAAGATGACCCTCGTTCAGGACAAAATTTTTCAAATGACTCTGAACCCTATGGGACTTAACATCTGAGGTCATCAGTCCCCTAGACTTAGAACTACTTAAACCTAACTAACGTAAGGATATCACACACATCCATGCCGGAGGCAGGATTCGAACCTGCGACCGTAGCAGCAGCGCGGTTCCGGACTGAAGCGCCTAGAACCGCTTGGATACAAGGCCGGCCGTTGAGAACGCCCATCGACGTCTACAGACGACACTCGTGTCAGGAACGTCAACGAAATTGTGCATGCCAATCGAAGACTGACTGTTCGAGATATTGGAAAGGAATGCAACATTTCAGTTAAATGGTGTCATGAAATCCTGACACAGCATCTTGGAATGCATCGTGTCGCCTCCAAGATCGTCCCACTACTCAAAGAGTCAAGACCAGAAAGACCTTCGCGTCCCAATCTGTGAAGAGCTTTTGCATCACGCAAATGAGAACGAGATGTAACTTAAGAGAATCATAATTGGTGATGTGACGGGGGTCTAGGGTTATGGTGTTGAAACCAAGGTTCAGTGTTCACAGTGAGTCGGGAATGGTTCTCCAAGATCAAAAAAAGCTCGTTAGGTCAGGAGCGGTATATCAATTGTGGAGGAGAGTATTTCGAAGGAGACCATGCACAATAAGTAAAAGGTAAGAGAAAAAATTTTCTTGTGCATGTTTGTCACTCTAAGGAGGGGTGACAGGGGTGATATCATGGAAAGAGCGATGCGTTATTATCGAATACTACTACGCCGAGGAATGCCCGGTAGTTTATTTACATGTTGCGCAATTCGCTTGAATAGAATTGTTTGTAACTTGCGCCCAGAGTTTGTTTGGCCACAACTATTGTATGAAGGGGATACTGAATGACATTACTTATTGCGTTATACCCGTTGACATTTCCTTTCTCGCTCGCGTAATTGCTCTCTTACCTCTTTTAATTTCAAAAAGGTTCCCAGAATGCTCTGTTAATAGTTTCACTGAATATTCGCTTTAAAACTGCCACCTTTTAGAGTTGGTGTAGAAGTGGTGGGGTCAAGACAGACAGAAGATTAGTCGTCGTCTTAGACATACCTAGGCATCCTGGTCCTTAGGAGTCACACAGACATCGCCAGCATTTCTTGCCTTTCACAGTATTGTTACCTCAGTGAGAGGAGACCGATTGAATATTTTTTGTGAATTTATTCACACTGAAGTGCCGTGCCATCTTCTCCTCCTTTACACCAGTATGCTTCTCTCTAAGGAATGACTCATACAGATAGTTTTCCTCCAGTTTCCCGTAACAGGGAAAGATTTCTTTCAGTGGGAGAGAAAGATGATTCGTCTCAGTAGGATAGTGACGTCGGCGCTGTAGCTTCTACCTCTAAAGTACTCTCACCCAACATAACATGGCAGCGAGATAACCAATTTGCTTTCTAGTTTTTGAGGTATATTTGTGTTTGTGCGTGCGCACGCATGTGTATTTGTGTGTGTGTGTGTGTGTGTGTGTGTGTGTGTGTGTGTGTGTAAGAGAGAGAGAGAGAGAGAGAGCACGTTCTGGAAATGTTTTCTACAGTTGTGCAGATAGACACAGTAATGACATATTATGGCAAGAATTAAACCTGCCACTTCGGCTTTACGAAGCATCAGCGTTACCCTGAAACTACTGATGATGCCACCATGAATGGTCCTTTTGAAGTGCTGCGAGACACTGCTTATTAGCGGTAATTCAGCTCCAACCTCTTCGAGAAAAACTACTGCAAAACTGTTCTACGCATTTATTGCCTACATTGCAATACTTCTTGACATTAACCGATAAACAGCTATACAACAGACGATGGCAGGTGCGTCAGATCATTGCTTCATTGATTTTATTACTCACAGCCTCCAGGTTGTTTTCAATGACTGAAGCATTAGCTGCAATGTACTGTACACTTCGGTACTTTTTCATTTATATCTGAAAGAATCAAATGAATGTACAAATTTATAGACGAAATAAAAGATTTTACGTGTCTTCATAAGGAGTATTAATATAGCAACTTGCCGTCCAGCACAAGTCTGGTGATTTCCTAGTACTGTGCCCACGTAACGTAATAAGGTAATCATACTCTGCCTCTTCCTCCGCCTGAACGTTAGGCTGTCGGCCAAACACGTTGCAGGAAGCAACGGCAAACATTCCGTGAGATGAACACACATTGAGTAGTTAGCGCTTTGATTGCGACAGAGTTGGAATAACAGAACCGGCAAGCGCTTCAAGAGGTGCAAAAAACTGAAACTAAACCTCTTCGTACCACCTCACAACAAGAACAGCATTGTGCGCATTGTTTCTGCGAGACAGTAATCTTTGAGTTTTCTCGTTCGTTTCTTCATAGTCATTTTTTCCTGTAGCTGACTGTTCAAATGGCTCTAAGCACTGCGGGACTTAACATCTGAGGTCATCAGTCCCCTAGAACTTAGAACTACTTAAACCTAACTAACCTAAGGACATCACACACGTCCATGCCCGAGGCAGGATTCGAACCTGCGACCGTAGCAGCAGCGCGGTTCCGGACTGAAGCGCCTAGAACCGCTCGGCCACAGCGGACGGCTGTAACTGACTGTACCAGCTTCCAGACACATGTACGTCTGCGCCTCTTCCTCCGTAAGTATGCCGAAATGCGAAATTATGGGTTTCGAATTGACTTCATTGAGAAAGATGACTGTACATATCCTACGTATTCATGTACGTAAATTTCAATTACCGTGTGGCCCAGATAGTCTTTCAGCACTGATTGGAGCTATTGGGCTGTAACTTTTGAACAATGGGACTATTGCTGTTGAATTTGGCTCAGGGACAGTTAGCCATTTGAGGTACAACAGCACATAAATGTTGAAAAGTTTTGAAATTTACATCCTTTAATGAAAACACATGACCTACAATGACTCAAAGAGCTCGCCTTATATTCTTAAAACATTGCATTACTTATGTGTAGCATTATGTGCATCTATAGTCACACATAAGAATAATTATGTTTAACGAAATTTTAACCTATATATGTCATTTTGTGAGCTCCATTTCTCCGATGCCTGGAATCGTACTAGGCACTTCATGTCGAAGTATTTTCATCGCAAATAAAAACTTCATGACTCGGCAAAACAACGTACTTCGGACATTAGGATGCTGCGTTACGTCATCATCCACAAACCCACAAACAGTGTGATGGCACATTTGCTGTCCAGCACGGCCTCCAGTCAACTGAAGCTCTCCTCAACAAAGATTTTACCCTCCCTTTGTTCGCTTACAGTGGAATCCCTGTGCTTCATCTTCCATTCTTTCATGACACATTGCTACTATAATTCCTGCCGAGACTCTCTTGACATATATGAATATAGAGTATACATAATATTTAGTATAACGTTTTGTCTACACGTTTGTACCGTTTCGTAATACACACAAAAGTGTAATTAAAGGTACAAGGTATTTACAAAAGTATCTACGGTCTTTACGGCTGTTATATGGCAAAGTACGAACATTTTGTTCCTACAGGCACAGCTAAATGGTACTGCAATACATATATAACTGAAAAACGTTTTGAGAAACTGAATTTACGTCAAAAGTGTAAAAAACACATACACAATATCTTTAGTGTTATATTCTGTGTCATCATAAACTGTGATGCTGTACGACGAAGAATAGCGGTTCCTGACGTGACAAATTCAGTGGTATCACTATTTAGTAAATTTGACAAGAAATTACAGAGTAAAAATAAATTTAAAATTTAGATATTCTGCTGCCGCTAAGGTTATAGTCTCTCTCGGTGGAAATATTTGACGCCGGTATAGAAAATGATTCATCACTTGGATATTGCTTTACTGAGGATTTTCGTTGGTGCAGTGTGTCCAGGGTCCACATATAGGTACACGACGTTTGTTGGAAGGTAGGTAGATTTTTTTTCTTTTATTACAGTACATTCATCATAAATCACATAGGTACTTACGTTATATCCACCGAAAAGTTGTACACAACTAATCAGGGCTTTTTTATATTAAGGAATCAGTTTATAACAACCCTAATAGTCAAAAATTGGTCGTCATTAAATCCACTGCAATAACAACAGAAAATTTAAATGTTAATAATGTTTTTACCGCGTAATTTCTCGATTCTGTGGTATAGTTATGTCACAGGATTTGTTCGACTGAGAACAGTTTTTCTGCGGCAAAAACATACAGCGTGAATCTGTGCTCCGAATCGGGAACCCAACTCGGAACCCGTCATTTCTTTCCATCTGAGCAATCCAGGCACGACTGACCCACTCTCAGTCCCTCACACCTTCATTTGTGCCAGTAATTACTTCACAGAAGCTGTTCTGCGAGCCATACGGGGAAGAAGTCCTAGAATGTGGCTAAGACGTTTCTCCGGTGTATCTCTTCTTCAGGAGTACCTAGTCCGACAAGGTTTGCAGGGGAACTTCTATGAACTGATTCTTGAAGTTTTCCCGGCGTAATGAGTGTTCCGTGAAGTTTCAGAATTACACTCGGATGACGTAGACATCTTTCCGCAAAGACGTAGAAAGATGTAGCAAGATGTCGACGTTTTCCGGGTGCAATCATCCCGGAAGCTCATGGAACAGCTTCTATGAACTTTGGGAAGGAGAAAATCGGGTACTGGGAGAATTGAAGCTCTCATTTTCGATCATGAGTTGTACCTGGATAGCTCAGTGTGGAAGATCACTGCCTGCGAAAGGCGAGGACTCGGGTTCGCGTCCGGAAGACACAAAGTTTTAATTTGCCAGAAAGTTTAAACGCAGGGCACATCCTGTCCCAAAATCGAAGCTCTATTCCACGAACATTGTGTTTGAAAACATAAAACGAAAGAAAGTAATTCTGCGATCAGTCCCTAAAGACAACGTACTAACGACCGGCCTTGTTGTCTCCCTCCACCAGCATCATCTTTGCATGCGGCATGGATATTCATGTCGTCAGCGCACTGTTGTCCTAGCCGTTAACAACTTGCCCAGCTTTGGAGCTTCTATTTCTGTTTCTAATAGTTCCACAGTTGGCCTTACATGGCTGAGCACATCCAGTTGCAGCCATCCCATCAAGAAAAATCGCAGGCGCGACAGGGAGTCGAAACTGTGGCCTCCATATGGTATTCAGATTCACTGGCCGCTCAGCCACATGTGCAAAATAAAGTGTACATGCTCCTAGCCCGGTGGTTACTAAGTTTACGTAAACACTCTGGTTTACTATTTTATGAGCCCCTGCTTAATGGTAACAGTGGAAAGGGACACCCAGTATCATATAGGAATTTCAACCTCTGTTCCCGGTTTTGCAGAAAAATAATAATGATTAAAGAGGGCCAGCCTTTTTGCAAGTACACAGTTATTACTGTGCTTTAATAGTGAAACATATTTCACCACACTTGTGGCATCCTCAGTGGATTTTTTCTCGTTTTCTAGTTCCTGAAATACGTGCACTGAGATTTTATATAGGTTAGGAAATAAATTACGTTACATTTTTTCCTTGTTTAAATTACATATGTACTTTACTTTGTTTTAACATTTTGTCTGCCCTGTGGCTGTCAACTGAAATCAACTAAAGATCTAAATTAATACACCATGTCATCCGCAAACATAGGGATATTAGAGCATTGTCAGAATTGAATAATGGTTTACAGTACAACGTTCAAAAATATATATTCTGGTAAAGCCGGAACATATGCTTCTTTCTCTTATCATTCCTGTGCCTGACTTCTCCTCAGGTGTGGCTGGAATTGATTTGTCTGCCGAACGTGTTTTTGTTGTTGTTTCTGTGTTTTGACTGACCTGTTGACATAGATAAAAATTTGTGAGGCTTTGGTGTGAAGAACAGTTTTGTGTGGTTTGTTATTTGTAGATTATGTTGCGTATTTTAACAGTGTTTACTTACGTTTTCTCTTGCTTATTGGTAAATTCTGGTTCTACTGTTGCTGTGACTTGGACTTAAGTTTAACTGTAAAATTTACGTTTTCCGTAGTCGAACCCGTGTTTTGTTTTCGATTGACGGCAGAGAAATTTGAATTTATTCCGTGGTGTTTTCATTTCGTTTTTACAGAGTGAGTGTGTGTGTGTGTGTGTGTGTGTGTGTGTGTGTTTGATACTTCGCTCAGAGTACTGAATAATGTTTTGTTGCCAGCGTCCTTAATATGCCAGATGATACTGGATACTTTCAGCGGGAAACCGATGATAGTTTCAAAGAGCCAAAGAAAGTGGTTCACCCGCCTAATATCGTGTAGGACTGCCACGAGCTCGCAGAAGTGCTGCAACACGACGTAGCGTGGACTCGATTAGTGTCTGAAGTAGTGCTGGAGGGAACAGACACCATGAATCTGCAGGGCTGTCCCGAAATCTGTAAGAAGACGAGCGGTTGGAGAGCTCTTCTGAACAGCACGTTGCAAGGCATCCCAGACATGCTCAATAATGTTCATATCTTGGGAGTTTGGTGGAGTGTTCCTGGAGTTACTCTGTAGCAACTCTGGAAGTGTGGTTTGTCGCATTGTCCTGCTGGAATTGCCCAGGACCGTCGGAATACACAATAGACTTGAATGGATGCAGGTTATCAGATAGGATGCTTACGTACGTGTCACCTGTCAGAGTGGTACATAGATGTGTCAGGTGTTCCGTATCACTCCAACTGCACACGTCCAACACCATTATAGAGCCTCCACCAGCTTGAACAGTCCCCTGCTGACATGCAGGGTCCACGGATTCGTGAGGTTGACTCCATACCCGTACACGTCCATCAGCTCGATGCGGTAACGAGACTTGTCCGACCAGGCAACATGTTTCTAGTCATCAACAGTCCAATATCTGTGTTGATCGGCCCAGGCGAGGCGTAAAGCTGTATATTGTGAAGTCATGAAGGGTACATGAGTGTGCCTTCGGCTCCGAAAGCCCATATCGACGATGTTTCGTTGAATGGTTCGCGTGCTGATACTTGTTGATGGCCCAGCATTGAAATCTGCAACAATTTGCGTTAGGGTTGTACTTCTGTCGCGTTGAACGACTCTCTTCAGTCGACGTTGGTCACGTTCTCGCAGGATCTTTTTCCGACCGCAGCGATGTCGGAGATTTGACGTTTTACCGGATTCCTCGTGAGAGGTCTTACGGGAAAATCCCCACTTCATCGCTACCTCGGAGTTGTTGTATCCCATCGCTCGTGCACCGACTGTAACACCACGTTCAAACTCACTTAAATCTTGATAACCTGCAGCAGTAACCGATCTAGCAACAGCGCCAGACACTTGTTGTCTTATATAGGCGGTGCCGGCCGCAGCTCCGTACTCTGCCTGTTCACATATCTCTGTATTTGAATACGCACGCTGATACCAGTTTCTCTGGCGCTTCAGTGTAGAATATGGACAAGAGCGAGCGCGCCATGCACCTGATTTGTGCGCCAACCGCTTAGAATAGCCAGCGACGTCAGTAGGTTTTACTGAACAGATAAGGCGCAGGTGCAGCGGAGTCTCTCTAAGAGGCTGCAAAACGCAGTTACAAGAGACGTTGCTGTGGCGTCTTTCCACCGAGATGAGCTGTGACTACCGTGTGTGTGTGTGTGTGTGTGTGTGTGTGTGTGTGTGTGTGGAATCACAATTTAACCTTTCTGATCAAGACTTGGCAGAAAGGAAAGTGTACACTGGTTATTTGCGTAGGTAGTTTCTTTATTTGGAGATTTCCTGTTACCACTTTCGAGGTCAACACTGCCAACTCCCGACACGCAAAATCTATATATTTAATAATCTTTCAGAGCGGTGAATTTTACATGGGTTGAAGACTTGTCTTGAGATCACTATCGATTAAGCAGCCGAGTCAAATGCAGACTGCCACTAAAAGTGGCTACACCCCAAGCGACAACTTCAAGCTGCGCGCCTCACGGATCGACTCAGAGCTTTATCTTTTCATGGAGGCTAAATTTTCAGGCAAACGAAACGCAGTTATTGTTCTAAATAGATGATATAGTACATTGATTTGATTTCTCTTTTGTGATTCACAAAACCGACGCGTTAAAGTGCATGTATGAAAAGGCAAACAATCTTTTTCCAAATAAATTACCGTCATTTCAAATAAACTGATGTAAAAAAATCGCAACACCAAAAAATGATTAATGTAGAGCAGTGAAATTTTGGGAATACATTTTGTGGTGTCACCGCCAGACACCACACTTGCTAGGTGGTAGCCTTTAAATCGGCCGCGGTCCGTTAGTATACGTCGGACCCGCGTGTCGCCACTATCAGTGATTGCAGACCGAGCGCCGCCACACGGCAGGTCTAGTCTAGAGAGACTCCCTAGCACTCACCCCAGTTGGACAGCCGACTTTGCTAGCGATGGTTCACTGTCTAAATACGCTCTCATTTGCCGAGACGACAGTTTAGCATAGCCTTCAGCTACGTCATTTGCTACGACCTAGCAAGGCGACATATTAAGTTACTAGAATGTATTCTGAACAGATAAGATTCTGACTCATGTACCGTCAAGAGCGACGTTCATCATTAATGGATTAAAGTTAAGTATCAAACTAATTATGGCCGCTTTCTGAATTCTAATTCCTTGTCATGTTCCAGACCTCACGTCAGTATAGTTCTTCCCTCCTCACGCCAGCCTGCGTGAGCTAAAACGCGTTCATTTTGGCCTCCTCTAGTAACACGGTGTTGGCTCTTCTGCCAACCCAACACATTTACCTAGGTAACATAATTAAGTGATTAACATTGCTACATCACAGGTTAATGTAAGCGAGATCAGCCATTGCAAATGTGAAATTCCAATACATTAATAACCGGTGTTACGCCCGCTTGGTGAATGCAAGCATACAAACGTGCATGCATTGTGTTGTACAGTTGCCGGATATCAGTTTGTGGGATGGAGTTCCATGCCTGTTGCCCTTTCTCGGTCAATACAGGGACGATTAATGCCGTTTGTGGAAGTCGCCGGAGTTCTCACCCGATGATA
Source organism: Schistocerca americana (assembly GCF_021461395.2). Taxonomy (NCBI): domain Eukaryota; kingdom Metazoa; phylum Arthropoda; class Insecta; order Orthoptera; family Acrididae; genus Schistocerca; species Schistocerca americana. The sequence goes on along the minus strand of NC_060121.1, from coordinate 316,608,482 downwards.
TCCCATATGTGCTCGATTGGAGATTTTTAATTAACAAGGGTGTGATTAATTTGATGCCTAGAATGGCTTTGTGGTGATTTCTTTTAAGATCATCAAATATAGCTGCTCCCCCATCATTAAATTATGTGGAAGACGCTGGAGTTCTCGTCCGATAATGCCCCATATTTGCTCGATTGGAGACAGATCTGCTGATCGAGCAGGCCAAGGCGACATGTCGACACTCGGTAGATCATGTTGGGCAACAACAGCGGTATTTTGGCGACCATTATCCTATTGGAAAACATCCCTTGGAATGCTGGTCATGAATGGCAGCACCAGGCTCTCGTACACATTCGCACTCAGGAAGCGTGGGATAACCACAATAATGCTCTTGCTGCCATACGAAATCGCACTCAGGACTATAACTTCAGGTGTAGACCCAGTATGTCTAGCACGCAGACAGGTTGGTCGCAGGACCTCAACTGACCTCCTTCTAACCAACACGCCACTGAAGCTGCAAATTGATGTGTTTTTGGGTCAGTGGAACGCACGCTACAGGGCGTCTAACTCGGAGCTGTCCTTGAAGTAACAGATTTGTGACAGTTCGTTCTTTCACTGTAGTGCCAACTGCTGCTGAAATTGCTGCTGCACATCCAGTACGATGCATTAGAGACATACGGCGAACACGTTGGTCTTCCCTTTCGACAGTGCTACGCGGCCGTCTGCAGCCGGGTGTTCTTGCGACCGTACATTCAAAACAATGGTTCAAATGGCTCTGAGCACTATGGGACTTAACTGCTGAGGTCATCAGTCCCCTATAACTTAGAGCTACTTAAACCTAACTAACCTAAGGACATCACACACATCCATGCCCGAGGCAGGATTCGAACCTGCGTCGTAGCGGTCGAGCGGTTCCAGACTGTAGCGCCTAGAACCGCTCGGCCACCCCGACCGGCGACCGTACATTCACATGACCACCGCTACCAGTAGTCATGTACAGTGGCTACATCCTGCCAAAATGAGTATACATCTTCTCGTAGCCTATTATACGACCTCGTTCAGACTCAGTGAGGTGTTGATAAAGGCGTCTTTGTCGCCTTAAAGGCATTCTTCACTAACGTCAACTCAGCACGTCCAATCTCAAAGGCAACAAACGCTCACGAACTTTACAGCGTGTATTTAAAGCAAACGTGATTTGCGTCCTCATAGTGGCGCCACTAGCGCCACTCCTATGCCACAGACGCGAAATTTGAACAGACGTCATCTGACAGACGAAACACGCCTACCTTTCTCTCGCACAACTCGTTCTTGGTATTGCGCTTTTTTCCGTCAGTGTAAGATTGACAGCAGTTTAATATTAGTTTTTTTTACGTATTATTGCCTTTAGAATTCCAAACGCTAGTGGAGTGGACGCGCATGGGCTACAGACTGGTGATCTCAGTTGTAGGAGGAGGAGGAGGAGATTACTGTTGAACGTCCCGTCAACAACGAGGTCATTAGAGACGGAGCACAAGCTCGGATTAGGGGAGGATGGAGAAGAAAAGCGGACGTGTCCTTTCGAAGGAGGCATCCCAGCATTTTCCTTAAACGGTTGAGGAAAATCACTGAAAACCTAAATTAGGTTGCCGGACGTGTGTTTGAACCGTCGTCCTCCCGAATGCGAGTCCCGTGTGCTAACCACTGCGCCACCTCGCTTGGTATCTCATTTGGGAAGAGATCTGCTTGCGCAGGCAGTTAATTGAGTGTAGGAGGGCCTAATGTAAGAAATGAAGATAAAAAAATCAGAATTGTAGTAAAATATAGAAAAGGATTTTTTTTTACTGTACTGCTTGTACATTGGCTTCCGAAGTAAAAGAAAAATCGCAACAGTTACATTAACCCAAAAACTTAGTTGCCAATGTGATAAATCCAAGGTGAAGGATAGATCACATGATACGTTGATTCAAGACATGCCGCCACAGTTAATGAAGACCATATCACTAGTTGTCCGGAAGAAGATGTTCAGCACGATGATGCACCATTCCTCTTAGGTATTAACATTTTGAGCACCAAAAAACCGATACCCTCATCATCAACTTGGCGTCCTGTCCCATAGCCAAACGGAAAAAATTTACATATCATTGCAGTCATGGACTGAGGGTGGCGTTTATTTCAGTAAAGAATTAATTTTTCATTTCAAACCATTACATCTTTTTCTCAAAGTACTCAATTCGGGATCCACTTTGATATGTGTAACTGTGACCCTAAATGTTTGATCCACCCATCATGGCCTTGATAGTAGTGGTTAATAAGAAGGACGCTACAAATATTCGTGTGAAGTTGTATTCAGCGCAAAGCTGGAGAGGAGTGCTTCTTACAGCAACAAGACTCACATTGAAGGCCTTCCAAAGTTGATCTAACGCATTCAGGGTCAGGAAATATAATTGATCACACATGCTTTTGGAGAAAATTTTGTGTAATACAAGCAAGCACTGTGTAGTCAAGCGTAAAGATTTTTGTACGATAAAGTCATCATCACGTATTGCGCCTTCAAAAGGTGGCAACTCTCTCGACCTGCGCGGTTACAGACCCACGTGGGCAGCAGAAGAGGTTTAGGACATAGAAGTGATAGAGCTGCTTGGCTCCTAACATACAAAAACTTTTGCAGATTTTTTCCCACAGTGCTGATGGAACTGCCCTTCTTACGCAACATCAATGGCAAATTCTGATGAGATCGTGATCGTATTCTTTAGCGTGCGTAACAATGTATGGGATATCGGCACGCGTTATATGCATATGCTGTCCTTGGCCGAACCTTCTGGACTGGAAACCTGTGGCTACAAGCTGTTGCCACTTTCTATCAGTAACACAGACAAGAACCTCGTCGCATTCCAGTAAACGATGCCATGTTTCCATTACACCAAGTCGACTATGCAGCTGTCTCCTCTTGTTCTCACGGAACGAACTAACTGACGCCCCATTCTCTGACACAAAGAGGAGATCGACAGAGGGGAGGATGGGGAGAAAATGGATAGAGGGGAGAAGGAGGAGGTGGACAGAGAGAGGGGTGAGGAGGACATGGAGAGAGATTGGGAGGGGAGATGGAGATGGACATTGAGGAGGGGAATGAGGGAGAGGAGACGGAGAAAGAGAGGGTGAAAGAGGAGGAGATGGACAAATAGAGGGGAAGAGATATGGACAGAGTGAGAGGTTGGGAGAAGGAGACCAGAATGCATGTACAGTTCCAGTAGATACACTGAAGAGCCAAAGAAACTGGTACACCAGCCTAATATCGTGTAGGGCCCCTGCGAACACGCAGAAGTACCGCAACACGACGTGGCATAAAGACTAATATCTGAAATAGTGCTGGAGGAAATTGGCACCATGTATCCTGCACGGCTCTCCAGAAATCTCTAAGAGTACGTAAAAGTGGAGATCTCTTCTGAACAGCACGTTGCAAGGCATCCCAGATATGCTCAATAATGTTCATGTCTAGACAGTTTGGTGACCATCGGAAGTGTTTAACTCAGAAGAGTGTTCCTGGAGCCATTCCGTAGCAATTCTGGACGTGTGGGGTGTCGCATCGTTCTGTTGGAATTGCCCAAGTCCGTTGGAATGCACAGTGGACATGGAACGGATGCAGGAGGTCAGACAGGATGCTAATGTTCGTGTTACCTGCGAGAGTCACGTGTAGACGTAACAGGGGTCCCATATGACTCCAACTGCACACGCCCCACACCATTTCAGAGCCTCCACCAGCTTGAACAGTCCCCTGCTGACATGCAGTGTCCATGGATTCGTGAGGTTGTCTCCATACCCGTACACGTCCATCCACTCGATACAATTTGAAACGAAACTCGTCCGACCAGGCAACATGTTTCCGGTCATCAACAGTCCAATGTTGGTGCTGACAGGCCCAGGTGAGGCGTAAACCGAGCGGTTCTAGGCGCTTCAGTCTGGAACCGCGCGACCGCTACGGTCGCAGGTTCGAATCCTGCCTCGGACATGGATGTGTGTGATGTCCTTAGGTTAGTTAGGTTTAAGTAGTTCTAAGTTCTAGGGGACTGATGACCTCAGATGCTAAGTCCCATAGTGCTCAGAGCCATTTTTGAGGCGTAAAGCTTTGTGTCGAGCAGTCATCAAGGGTACAAGAGTGGGCCTTCGGTTCCGAAAGCCCATATCGATGATGTTTCGTTGAATAGTTTCCACGCTGACACTTTTTGACGGCCCAGCATTGAAATCTGCAGCAATATGCGGAAGGGTTGCACTTCTGTCACGTTGAACGATTCTCTTCAGTCGTCGCTGCTCCCGTCCTTGCAGGATCTTTTTCCAGTTGCAGCGATGTCCCAGATTTGATGTTTTACCGTATTCCTGATGTTCACGGTACACTTGTGACATGGTCGTACGGGAGAATCCCCACTTCATCACTACCTCGGAGGTGCTGTGTCCCATCGCTCGTGCGCTGAAGATAACACCACGTTCAAACTCACTTAAATCTTGATGACCTGTCATTGCATCAGCAGTAGGTGATCTAACAACTGCTCCTGGATCACCGAGCGAAGTGGCGCAGTGGTTAGCACACTGGACTCGCATTCGGGAGGACGACGGTTCAGTCCCTCGTCCGGCCACCCTGATTTAGGTTTTCCGTGATTTCCCTAAATCGCTCCTGGCGAATGCCGGGATGGTTCCTTTGAAAGGGCACCGCCGACTTCCTTCCCCATCCTTCTCTAAACCGATGAGACCGATGACCTCGCAGTTTGGTCTCTTCCCCCAAAACAACCCAACCCAACCCAACTGCTCCAGATACATGTTGTCTTATACCAGCGCTGCCGACGGCATCGCCGTATTCTGCCTGTTGACATATCTCTGTTTTTGAATATACATGCCTATACCAGGTTTGTTTGGCTCTTCAGTGTATTTACCAATTGTGAAGCATTACTGAGTCCGCTAATTGGTGTATATTTTCCCTTGTTGATGTTTTGTGGTGTGTCCGTCATTATTGGAAACCACCTATCGAAGAGCAATTACTTGGGGCGGAATCAACTGCAGGGAAGGAATTCACGTAGCAGAGAGCTGGACACAATGTAAAAAAGCCTACGCAGCGAGTCGACAAGCCAGCTGCGGTCTCCGGAGCTCGGGCGCAATCAGTCGCGGCGGGGCCTTGTCGAGTGCAGGAAGTTCCCTCGTTACCGCAGAAGCGGCGAGCCGGAACGGCCCCGCGACTCGCGCGAGGGAAAGTTAATCAGGACGAGCGAGTGCGGAGACGTGTCGCCAGCGCAGGGCCGCGGGGTATCTCTGTCCGGGCAGATTTAAGGAGCGGCGGGCACATCAGTCTAGCGATGGGAAAGACACGTGCCCGCTTCAGACGTACTGGAAGAATCCTAAGGAAGTGTGACTCACGTCTGGTATGTCGCTGGTATGTCGCTCCTTCGACAATTCTTGAGCGTTGTTCGACTACCTGGGACTCTTGTCAAGTTGGACTATTTAAAGAGATGAATGAAGTTCTGACAATAGCTGGGAGCTAGTTCACAGTTTGTTAGCTAGCGAGAGAGTGTAAAAGAAGTTCTCAACAAACTACAGTGGCAGACGTTACAAGAGATACAGGTTGAGATTCATTGGGAGATTCCTTAGAAAATGTAGTCCATCAACAAAGGAGCTGGCTTACAAAACACTCGTTCGACCTATGCTTGAGTATTGCTCATCAGTGTGGTATCCGTACCAGATCGGGTTGAGAGATGAGATAGAGAAGATCCAAAGAAGAGCGGCGCGTTTCGTCACAGGGTTATTTGGTAAGCGTGATAGCGTTACGGAGATGTTTAGAAAACTCAAGTGGCAGACTCTGCAAGAGAGGAGCTCTGCATCGCGGTGTAGCTTGTTGTCCAGGTTTCGAGAGGGTGCGTTTGTGGATGAGGTATCGAATATATTGCTTCCCTCTACTTATACCTCCCGAGGAGATCACGAATGTAAAATTAGAGAGGTTCGAGCGCGCACGGAGGCTTTCCGGCAGTCGTTCTTCCCGCAAACCATACGCGACTCGAACAGGAAAGGGAGGTAATGACAGTGGCACGTAAAGCGCCCTCCGTCACACACCGTTGGTTGGCTTGCGAAGTATAAATGTAGATGCAGACGTAACGAGGGAAGCCTTACAAAATTTTGCGAACCAAAGTTTCAAATCGAGATAGGAATGCTCCTTCTTCCAACATACACGGTGACACACTTCAGATGGGAATTTTTAAATGCGATCACTCAGTCAGTTTTAAACTTAATGTCTGTTTATTGACATTAAATCAAAGCTCATTACTTGCTATTTAATGTACGCCAGACTTATGTATGAAAAATAATGTCCATCATTTCGAATGCACGATTCAAGTCTCTTCTCTAAATCCCTCATCTCACGGACCAGTGTCTATTCAGGGATGGCAGCAATTTCTTGAATGATTGGTTTCTCCAGCTGGTCCAAATTTCTCCGTTTGAGCTTATAGACACAGCTCTGGAGGTGCCTCAACAGAAAAAAGTCACACACTAATGTCTGAAGATCTAGGAGGTCAAGGAATATTGTCAAGAAGTGAGATAATATGCCCAGGAAGCAGGTGTAGAAGAACTGCCATCGAAGCGTTCGTGGTGTGTGACGTAATGCCATCCTGCTGGAACCAAACACCGTTTAAAGAGATTCTTCGTCTTCTTAGTTCTGGATTCAAGAACGGTTAGAGGTGGACCAACGCGTTATGGAATTACTAAATTTGTGAAGCTCTTTCTCTTAAATAAAGCATCCAATTTTTCTGAAATTGTAATCATTTGTTTGTCTGTAGATGTACATCACATCTACAGATTTCCGTCCCTTTTGAATAATTCCTTTGTGGTGCGCCTTTTTTACTGTCTTAAAATGTTTAAATTATGACTCGTTTGTTTCCGAGACTAGTAATTTAAATTGCGATTTTAATCGATATGTACACAAAATAACTTATAACATAATGACCTAATCACTGGCTCCTCCTGAAATACCACTTAACCGTCACTAACAGTTTCTTCTGTTGCTGTTTGTCAGGTAGAACTGTTGTTACACGAGTGTTCAGACTTACTCCGTTTGATTGGGCTGCAGCAAGATACCGTTTCGGATTAGTGCTTTCAGTGTTGCGTGGCGTTTCTCCAAATGACCGTCCACGCGTAAACATTTGTATGCAGCACGTATTGAACGCAGGTCTCGCCTGCACGGTACTCAGCGACCGTAAGGAATTAATTTAAAGACAAGTCGCCACGTTGTTTTTTTTTTTTTTTTTTTTTTTTTTTTCGTTTCGCTCAGCCAATGTGTGATGTGATGCGATTAATATCAGAAGGCGCTCATGATGGCATAGTGAACCAGTACTAAGAAAGCAAGTAATACGCAAACTATGGCGGTTTGGCTTTACGTTAACGGATATGCAGTTTTAACTCACGATGGCATGTAGCCTTCAATTTTAGGACGTACCAAGCATACTAAACTTGTTCGGCCTTAAATATCGAGGCCAGAAACTTCTATATACATGATACAAGGAGTTGGAGTCAGTGATATTGTCGAACGTATCGGTCTTTGCATTTATTGGCACGAATTAAATTACATTTATTTACATTACCGGACCAAACACCTGAAGTGCCAGAGGAGGAGGCGGAAACAGAATTAAACTACATGGCTGAAACGGTATGTGATGTTTCAGTTATTAAAAATAGAGTCAAATGTACAAAAAACCTAGCAGTATGAGCCCACTTTTGTTGATGTTGCACCCGTCTGGCCTGAACGTATGCACGGGTTCGATAGCGAAGGATGTTGTGAAACCGTTGCATCTTTTCCTGAGATAAGTTAGCCCACGACTACCGTAACTGCTCGTTGATCTCCTGGACATTGGCATTGGGACACAGCTGGCGTCCGAACTGGCCCCATATACACTGCCCTCCATAAGTTTGGAAACACCATGCTGCGTATTACAACGGAGCAAGATGGAAGTGATCTATGTGAGTTATTGGTTAGAACACGGAATAGCAAGCTCAAATAACGGTTAGTAATGACAAGTACAGTATTGTACACTTAATTATTGTACATATGTATACATATTGGAACATACTAGTATTGCTCCGTTTTATGTAAACCGACGTTACCTGTCCAAGCAGTTCTACTAAACATGCCAGGTGGCGCGAGTAGACCGCATAGCTATGTAGAGGTACGATGTTTACATTTCTGTTCACTTGTAGTTGCGTTTGCATAAAGGTATAGCACGCCGCGAAAGTAATTGAAAATGACCACAAAGTGCCAGATTCCTTATGAATCACGGGTAATGATAATCACTTTGCACCAAGAAGGCTATAGTGTCAGACAAATAGCAAAGAAACTGATGATTTCCATCAGCAAAGTTGTCAAAACCATACACCGGCATCGAGAAACAGGCTCCTATAGAGATCGTCCTCGCTCAGGAGCACCCAGAAAAATATCAGAACGCCAGGAAAAGTATTTGGTGGTGACCAGTAAACGTAACAGACTAAAAACTATCTGTGAATTGACAGCTGAGCTAAACGCAACGAGGGATAAACCCGTGAGTGAGTCAACAGTGAGACGACGCCTGGCAGACGACAACCTCCGAGGTTACGTAACAACATGGAAACCACTGTTGCGACCTGTTAATGAGAAGAAAATGCTTCAGTGGGCTAAGACAAACCAACATTGGACAGCGAGGGATTGGGAAAGAGTCTTATTCACTGATGAATCCAAGTTCGAAATATTTGGAAGTAAACGCAGTCAATTTGTACGCCGTTTACCCCATGAACGCTTGAATACTAAGTGCGTAATTCCAACTGTAAAGCTTGGAGGGGGTTCTGTGATGGTATGGGGATCCTTTGGAGGGAATAAAGTCGGAGATTTGGTTAAAATAGATGGAAAACTGAACCAAACGGATTTTCATCCCATTCTCCAGCGACATGCTAAGACATCTGGTTTGCATCTGATTGGGAAAGGGTTTGTCTTGCAGCAAGACAACGAGCCGAAACATGCGTCTGGCTTGTATCAGAGCTGTGTGAAGTCTCTAGAGGTTCGTAAAATATTGAAAAACATGGAATGGCTGCCCAATCCCCTGACTGTAACCCAGTCGAACTGCTGTGGGATGAATTGGACAGGACGATCCGAAAACGGGAAATCATGAGTGGGTCACAATTGTGGGAGGTCCTGCAGCAAGAGTGGAGATTAATTCCAACTGAAAACCGAGTGAGGTAGCGCAGTGGTTAGACACTGGACTCGCATTCGGGAGAACGACGGTTGAAACCCGCGTCCGGCCATCCTGATTTAGGTTTCCCGTGATTTGCCTAAATCGCTCCTGGCAAATGCCGGGATGGTTCCTTTGAAAGAGCACGGCCGACTTCCTTCCCCATCCTTCCTTAATCTGATGAGACCGATGACCTCGCTGTCTGGTCTCCTTCCCCAAACAACTCAACTCCAACTGAAACCTTGGCAAAACTGACGCAGCGCATGCCGAGAGTGCGCAAGGCAGTGATGAATGCAAAGGATGGCTATTTTGAGGAATCGAAAATTTAATTGTTGCATCTTCCTGTGTATTATTTGAGCTTAATAAACATTTGGAAAACAACAAAATGTATTTTTATACTGTATTTCCTTTCCATTGTCTATAATTACTAGGTGTTTCCAAACTTATGGAGGGTAGTGTATTCTTTCGGGGCAGTTCTGGGGATCTTACTGGTCACGTGAGTACCTCAACATCACGCATAACGTTCAAAGAGACTCGGCCGATGGATGGACGATCACTGTCCTGTTGAAAAATGGTACCACTACACTGTCGCGTGGGAGGTAGTACGTTCGTGACGTACTGTTGCACTATCAGAGTTCCGCCAGTCACTGCCAGTCGTGACCTGAATTCATTACCGTTGGCCGCCCACACCATGATGCTACGAGATACACCGCTCTGCCTCTCCAAAACGTTGGAAGAATGGGCTCTGTCTCCAGGTCGCCGCCATACGCGCCGACGATCGTCAGCCAGGGCAGCGCAGAGCCGCGACTCATCGATGAAGGCAATACAACGCGATTCATCAGGAGTCCAAACTTCCCACTCGGGGCACCACACCAAACGTAGCAGCTTGTGTTGTGGTGCTAAAAGGGAACCTACTCGTGTGTCGTGTGATGGTATATCCCTAGTCCGGCTGTTGCTCGTCTAGAGCAAAGGTGCAGTATGTCACAGAATGTTGTAAGGAGTCCATCACTTTCTCTGGGATGACAGGGCCTACGATGGGCTTGGTGCACAGTACAGCGATCCTCTCCTGTGGTGGTCAGACATGGTCGACCAGAACCTAGATGACTAGTATGCCTGTGCACACGTTCCCATCAGTCCAACATCGGGCCTCTGTCCCATCAAAATGCCCCAGAAATTTCTATGTTGCACGATTCGTTCAGCCGGCCAAATGGAGCACCACGATGAGGCCCCTTTCAGACTGGAGTTGATAACGCTGTCTCCCACAGGTGCCCGACATTTCTGCGGTCCCCGACAGAGATCACTCAACAGCTGACGCTGTTCATGCCCCTTACGCACCCTACCAAGCCTCGTAACAGCAGTAGCCGCGAACAACGGTGCCCTCTGGTGGTCTCTCTACCTTCACTAAGAATTACAACTCTACTCATTCACATCCCCGTCGGTGGCGGCCTTGTGTACGAAATTAAGTTATGTATGCGAAATTAAATTGACATCTGGTCATGTCTTCTGGGTAATGTACTTCTTTTCTTAGGCAGTGTATATTGAGGGCCAGTTGCAAGTTTGTGCGGTTAATTAATAGTGGTAATTTTAGTAATGGGAATTATAATAAGAATAGTAATGAAAATTGTGCAACAGTTCCGTTTCAGCCGCGCTCGCGAGTGGCCGCTGTTAACTGTTGCGCTGCACTTCAGTGTTTACATCGCTGTACTTGTGCTTCGCCGAGTGCCGTCCGTCCGTTAATCTCCGTGTTCGTTCCTGTTTCTTGTGATCTGATCGCTCTTTCTGGTCTTGCTGCTGCTACTTGGAATTTCGGTTGTTTAACCGAAATTGCTTCGCTGGATTAACCATGGCTGCAAACCTCAGGAAGAATACTCTGGTATTTGCGTTTGACAAGGAATCCCGTCCTGTTCAGCCGACATCCCTGGAAATAGATGACTGGATTACACAGGTAATTGGTCTAAATTCTGAAACCGTTCATACCTGGCAACTGGATCAGGAAAAATACTGTGTTTTTGTCAAGTTAATCAGTGCTTCGACTGTTGATAAAGTGTTACGAAAGTGGGGCTATGAAGTAGATTTTGTGCATAGAAATGGTTATAAAAGTAAGGTTTCCATCTATAGAGCGGACATTCATTATAAAACCGTTCGTGTCTTGAATCTTCCCATTGAAATTGAAAATGATAAGATTAAGGAAGCTCTTTCAAACTATGGAGACGTTAAATCAATTGCAAATGAAAGATGGTCGCCTCGCTTTAAACTGCAGTGTTTTAACGGGGTCCGCAGTATAGAGATGGACGTTAAGACGAATATTCCGTCTCACATAACTGTTTGTGGGTATAAGGCACAAATTGTTCAAAAAAAATGGTTCAAATGGCTCTGAGCACTATGGGACTCAACTGCTGTGGTCATAAGTCCCCTAGAACTTAGAACTACTTAAACCTAACTAACCTAAGGACAGCACACAACACCCAGCCATCACGAGGCAGAGAAAATCCCTGACCCCGCCGGGAATCGAACCCGGGAACCCGGGCGTGGGAAGCGAGAACGCTACCGCACGACCACGAGATGCGGGCACAAATTGTTCAGGAAGCTACATGTCATATATGTAACGAAACCGGTCACTTCAGACAGGAATGTCCGCGGCGAACTGTTGTTCTTAAAAGTAATTTGATACAGCGTCAGAAGCTTACCTTAAATGATCTGTTACCAAAGAATAGCCCGGAACAACTGGTTGAGGATGTTAACGCAGCAGGCCAAGCTGATGTGTCCCTTCACGATAACAGTCAATTTCCCCCGTTAACAACAAAAGGAAACCCTGTTGCCACTACTCATGAAACTGAAATGCAACCGAAAAAACGAGATAACTGATAGTTGTTCAGAGGACGAGCTGTCTTGTCCCACTCCCTCACTTCGCAAGCAAAAACAGTGCGATGAGGAGGCAGAGGAACCTGAAGGCAAAATGCGAATGGAAACTAATGAACAGAAAGATAATACACATACGGTACCAGAAAATGAAGGGGGTGTAAACAGCATTAATTTGCAAGAAACAACAGGTGCAGTAGCCGATTGCAAAGATCAGAATCTATCTGATAATAAACAAATTCAGGGAGAGGTTGCAAAACTGCAGTCTCCATTTGTTTCCCTCGGTCAGAAAGTGAGTGAAATTAATAAAGAACGAGGAAGTGGTGACCAAACTGAAATCACGGTCAACACCTCAGGGCAGGCGCCGGCAACCGAAATTGCGAAAGCGTCTGCTGCTGCTCCAGATAAGCTGCGAAGTAAAATACCGACGCAACCAAATGAGAATGTAGCTCGTAACCAAGGGAAAGGAAAATCCGGTAGGGGCGACCCTAGCCCAAAGAATGTTCAGTCCGAAACGGTCGTACACGAATCACTGGAGGAAAAATCAGAAAATTTACCAGGAAATCATTCTGCTTGCGTTACAAGAGAAAACATCCGAAGTAGAAAAAAACGGGACAGTAACTAATAAACAGATGGAAGTGTTAATCCATGTTCAGCCTTCCGAGAAAACTGTTACAGCTTAGCTGAACCCTGAACCAAAGGAAACTAAATTAGTTCATCAAAACAACTACATAGTGAAAGCACAATGACGCAATCTTATTCTGTCACCACTATAAACATAAATAAAATCACGACCGGTTTGAAATTATCGGCCCTTAAGGAATTTTTGTACGAATCCGCAACTGATATTGCCCTGTTACAAGAAGTTATAATTTCGGATTTGGTACTTCCCGGCTTTGTCAGTTACATAAATGTGTCTCCCGAAACAAGTGCTGGAACAGCTATTTTGGTTAGGGAAGGGATTACAGTAAGCGAGGTGGAATGACTGGAATCCGGAAGGGGAGTAGGACTAAATATCTATGGCGTGACTATCATCAACTTGTACGCCCCTTCAGGAAGTTCTCATCGAGCTGACAGGGCACGTTTCTTCAAAGATGACCTGATATACTTGTTAAGGAAATCGCCAAGACAGTTATTACTTGGAGGTGATTTTAATTGTGTTTTAAATCGAAAAGATCAGTTACCTAATTTTAATTTCTCAAGTGAACTAAAACAATTAGTTACTGGTTTAGAATTAAAAGATATATGGGAAATCAAATACCCCTCCACTGTTGAGTTCACTTATGTCACGGCAACATCACGTAGCAGGATTGATAGACTATATATTTCTAAAAATCTTGAAACTTCCGTGACAAAAGTAGAAACCATTCCTACGTACTTTTCAGACCATTCAAGTGTCTTAGTTTGCATAAATCTAACAAGACAGCCGGTTCGCCGATTCAAGAATCAGTGGAATTTGAACACTTCCTTGTTAGTAAATCATGATTTAGAAGATCTGATTAAAGAAACATGGGCAATATGCCTGCGAGCCCGTAGTAGACATGCCACTGCTATTGACTGGTGGGTTAAAATGGCAAAGCCAAAGCTGAAGAAAGTTCTTATTCAATACAGTGCCCAGAGCGCAAGGGAAATGAAATGCACTATAGAGTATTACTATTCCGTTTTGAGAGATCTATATGATCAAGTCTCAGCAGGTTCCTCACTTCGGATGGCAGGCATCAAAAAAGTCAAAGCCAAGTTACTTAATATCAAGAGAAGTCAAATGGAAGGGTTGAAAATAAAATCGAAGGCAAATTCGGTGTCAGAAGATGAAACTACTTCCCTATATCATTTAGTGAAGCATACGAAAAACGGGAGAAGGACTTTTATTGATGAAATTCGAACAAAACACGGTACGACACTCAGAACCCAGCAGGATATCATGGACGAGATTTATCGCTATTATTGCGAGCTATATTCTGTACATCAAAGTAGTGATGCTTCCTTGGAAGAATTCCTTGACATCCTAGCCCCACAGCTGACAGAAGATGACAACGAAAATTTTCTCGAGGTTGTCAGTGAAGAAGACGTGTATGAGACTCTGTGCGCCTCACCACCAAAAAAATCCCCAGGACCGAATGGTCTGCCAGCATAATTTTACATCCGTTACTGGCCAATAGTAGGTGCGAAAATCACGGGCATTGTAAATGAGGTTATTCAGGGTAAAATGATTCCGGCTGAGTTTAAGGAGAGTAAAATTGTTCTGGTGCCAAAAAATAATGGAAACAAAGATTTAAATAATTTTCGTCCAATTTCACTGCTGAATTAATAGCTAGAATAATAAACAAGAGAATTTCATGCCTTGCAGATAAAATTATTAGTCAACATCAGAACTGTGCGCAAGGCAGAACCATTTTTCAAAATCTAGCGGAATTCAGGGATATCATTGCAATAACTTCGGTAACAAACATAAAGTGTGCTTTATTGTTTTTAGATTTTTATAAAGCGTTCGATGTAGTAAATCATGAAGACATTGAAGAAAATAGGTTTCAACGATAGGGTCATACAGTTGATAAAGAGCATAGCAACTGGAATAAATGCTAAAATAGCGGTGAATTGTCAACAATCCAGGCCGATGCAAATACTTGAGGTGTTCCTCAAGGAAGTCCTCTGTCCATGTCGCTCTTCGCCATTTCGCTGGAACCTTTCCTCCGATATGTCCATGCTAGATTAAAAGGCTTAACATTATCAGGAAATAAAACAGTTATAAGAGCCTATGCTGACGATATAGGGGTCATTATAAGGAACAATGACGAGGTAACCACGCTAGCAACAGTGATTGATTCGTACTGTAGAGCATCTGGAGCCAATGCAAACGAAAAAAAAAGTAAGATGTTAAATCTCAGAGGTTTTGATAATACAAACGTCGAGTGGGCAAAATTAGTCCGACAACATAAAACACTTGGGATCACCCTGACAGCATGCCCTATGAAAATGACGGCTTTAAATTGGAAAGTTGCAGCAGATAAAGTGCAAGGAGCCATTGTAGAGAATTTAACTCGATATATGAACCAAGTTCAAAGAACACAGTATATCAACTCATGCATCCTTGCCAAGGCTTATTATACTGCCCAGCTGTTTCCAATACCGAGAATGATAGCGAGGAGAATAATGTCTAAAATCACCAACTTTTTGTGGAGAGGTGAAGTGTTCAGAGTACCTGCTAAAGTAGCCACTTTAGATCCTAAAAATGGTGGACTAGGATTAACTGATATAACGGATAAAGCCTCTGCTCTTTTTATCAAAAGGCAAGTTAATTTAATAAGAGACTCGCGAGAAAGCATAACCAGCCAACTTTTCGAGATCATTAAACCTCCAAGCCTGCTTCCCCCGATTGACGTGCAGAATATCAACAGTCGCTTACAGCACGTGAGGATTTTCTATGTTGAGTTTAGTTATGTCAGTGTCGAACTCAGGCAGTCCCGACACTTAACATCGAGAGCCATAATGCGGGAACGAAAGAAAAGCGAAGGAAGGAACAAAATAGAACGACAGTTTCCAAACATTGAGTGGACTGAGATTTGGAAAAACATTAGTTTTAATGTTCTCACGTCTAACATAAAAACGTCATGGTACAAGACAGCTAACAACATAGTTTGCACCAATGAAAGACTGCATGCAATCGGACTCTGTGAAACAAATTTATGTCAACAATGCCATCTAGTTGACACAGTAATTCATAGATATACTTGCAGCGGTCACATGAATAGTTGGAAGAGGATCCGGGAGCAAATAGCTCTGATTACAAGAACATCCCCTGAGTATATATCGCTGTCATTGATACACAGGCCTGAAGCACGCTATTTCCCAGAAGCAAAAAATAACGCTGTGTACTGGTTGCTGGGAAATTTTGTTAACTACGTCCTTAACAAATTAGGATCCGATAGCATCATAGAGTTCAAGGTACACATGCTGTGTGAGTTCCACAAAATTAGAAGCTATTCGAATCACAAGAAAAAGTTGGGTAATATGTTAAAAATTGTATTTGAAAGAATGGGCATTGGTTAATATAAAAAAGAAGGCCGTGTTGACAGTGATGTATTGTAGTTACCATAAGGATACTATTTACGATTTTACAGTATATTTATGATGTGTGCTTTTTCTACTTCAGAGAGTAGTGTTTGAAATTTATAAGTTAATGTACAGAACTTATGTGACATTGAGATTGTGTGTCTAATAGTGTCAAAACACAAAACATTAAAGGTGCGTTATTGGCTTATACTAGAAATTTGGAAATGGACAGTTTTTATAGAAATGTCCTTATCGATTGGTTAAAACCATAAGATTCTATCTGATAAATGCAATATTCGATGGCTGGCACATTGCCCGGTTCATTTTTGCACTGTGATGTGTAAGTCAGTTTCGCAGTGAAAGTCTGATTATAAAGATCTGATCACTTCAGATACTTAAGATTCAATTAATGTCCAGAAAGTGTAGTTGGAAGGCTAGTCAACTTTATTATATATCTCCTTTCCGCCATTCTCAAGTATTTCAAAAATTGCCTAATATGATTATTAAATTGTTTTATATTTAAAATTATCCCTCGAACTTGCTGATATCCATCATAAAGAAATTATGCTTCTGTAAAGATTGCAGCTCATGTAATTCAAAGTGCAGATTTTACTTCTTCAGGTTGAAGTTTGAATGCCTTTAAAAAAAATTTTCTTGATGTTTACCGTAATTCTTTCTGGTAATTTAGTCAGTTGTCTTTCCTTAACGTCAGCGTAATTGAAATGATCAAACCGTTTTGTTTAAATAACTTCATGTATGAATAACTTAGTATGTATTTGGAATGTGTAACATTGTTTTTTTAATAAATGTTTTTATGAAAAAAAAAGTTCGAGTCTCGGTCCGGCACACAGTTTTCATCTGCCAGGAAGTTTCATACCAGCGCACACTCCGCTGTAGAGTGAAAATTTTCCTAGTGCTTCCATAATTTCAAATCGTGTTATTTTATCCTTATGTACAAAAGTATTTTTTCTTTTCTTTTATTCGTGTGTAAGTGGGAGCAATACCATGTGTACTGCACAGTACCTTGCCAGAAACAGTCGCTCTGCCATGGAATGCACAAGATCTCCTGCACCAGCTTATTCATCTTACCTGTTACCTCAGCGTTCTGTATAACCACAAGCAGAAAACCTTTGCGAAATCTCCACCACGCTTCTCACAAGGAGACCATATACCAATCGGATTTTTGTAATTTTGTTTGTGTTTATGGTACATGAAGTTCGGAACTCAAATATCGATCACCTGAAGCAGTGGACTGCAACTCTCAAAAATACTCGAGGAAATCGACTTAGCAGTTTTCCTAGTGTGATTAATATTCGAATCGCAAAAAATCGCAACACAAAATATAATTAATGTAGAGTAATGAAATTTTGAGAATACATTTGCCTACATGACATATTTAAGTGATTAACATCACAGGATCACAGGTTAATGTAAGCACGAGATAAGCCATTGCAAATGTGAAATGCGAGTGCATTAATAACCAATGTATTCCGCCATAATGATGAATGCAAGCATGCAAACCTGCAAGAATTGCGTTGTACATGTGCTGGATGTCAGTTTGTGGGATGGAGTTTGATGCCTGTTGCACTTGGTCAGTCGATAGAGGGACGGTTAATCCCGTTTGTGAATGACGCTGGAGTTCTCGTCCGATAATGATGTCCCATACTGCTCGACTGTAGACAGATCTGTTGATCGAGGAGGAAAAGCCAATACGTCGACACACTGTGTAGCATTTTGGGTTATAATGCGGTATGTGGGCAAGCGTTATCATTTCGAAAAACACCTCCTGGAATGCTGTTCACGCCGGCCGTTGTGGCCGAGCGGTTCTAGGCGCTTCAGTCTGGAACCGCGCGACCGCTACTGTCGCAGGTTCGAATCCTGCCCCAGGCGTGGATATGTGTGATGTCCGTAGGTTAGTTGGGTTTAAGTAGTTCTAAGTTCTGGGGGACGATGACCTCAGATGTTAAGTCCCATAGTGCTCAGAGCCATTTGAACCATTTGATTGCTATTCACGAATGGTAACACAATAGGTCGAATCACCAGACTGACGTACAAATTTGCAGTCAGAATCCGTGGGATAGCCACGACAGTTCTCCACATATGAAGTCGCACTCCAGGCCATAACTTTAGGTGTAGGTCCAGTATGTCTAGCACGCAGACAGGCTGCTTGCAGGATCTCAACTGGCCTCCTCCTAATCAACACACAACCATCACTGACACCAAGGCAGAACGGGCCTTCAGCAGAAAACACGACATGTCTCCAGCCTTTCCTCCACTAGGCTCTCGCTTGACACCACTGCATCCGCAAATGGCGGTTGTTTGGGGTCAGTGGAATGCGCGCTACAGGGCGTCTGGATCGGAGCTGTCCTTGAAGTAACCGATTTGTAACAGTTCAAAAATGGTTCAAATGGCTCTAAGCACTATGGGACTTAACAAAAAAATGGCTCTGAGCACTATGGGACTCAACTTCTGAGGTCATCAGTCCCCTAGAACTTAGAACGGCTTAAACCTAACTAACCTTAGGACATCACACATCCATGACCGAGGCGGGATTCGAACCTGCGGCCGTAGCGGTCTCGCGGCTCCAGACCGTAGCGCCTAGAACATCTGAGGTCATCATCAGTCCCCTAGACTTAGAACTACTTAAATCTAACTAACGTAAGGACATCACACACATCCATGCCCGAGGCAGGAGTCGAACCTGCGACCGTAGCAGCCGCGTGATTCCGGACTGAAACGTCTTGAACCGCTCGGCCACAGCGGCCGGCTGTAACAGTTCGTTGTGTTACTGTAGTGCCAAGTGCTACTCAAATTGCTGCTGCAGATGCAATACTATGCGCCAGAACCATACGCCGAGCACGACGATCTTCCCTCCCCATAGTCTGGTTTTCTTGCGACCGTACACTCTCGCGACCACCGCTCCCAGCACTCATGTACAGTGGCTACTTTCCTGACAGATCTTTCTGCAACATCGCAGAAGGATCATCCAGTTTCTCGTAGCCCTATTACACGACCTGGTTCAAACTCAGTGAGGTTCTGATAATGCCGTCTTTGTCGACTTAAAGGCATTCTTGACTAGCATCAACTAACTGCCTCCACTCTCAAAGGTAACACTCACGACCGTTACTGCGTGTATTTAGAAAGCACTCCGTCTTCAGGCCACGAGCGGCCTACCGGTACCATCCGACCGCCGTGTCATCCTCAATGGAGGACGCGGATAGGAGGGGCGTGGGGCCAGCACACCGCTCTCCCGGTCGTTACGATGGTATTCTTGACCGAAGCCGCTACTATTCGGTCGAGTAGCTCCTAAGTTGGCATCACGAGGCTGAGTGCACCCCGAAAAATGGCAACAGCGCATGGCGGCCTGGATGGTCACCCATCCAAGTGCCGACCACGCCCGACAGCGCTTAACTTCGGTGATCTCACGGGAACCGGTGTAACCACTGCGGCAAGGCCGTTGCCGCGTGTATTTGAAGCAAACCTCATTTGCATAGTGGGGCGAATTTTGAATAGATTTCATCTTTGGGACGTGGAAACACGCCTACGAACTTTCGTTTATGCCACACAACTCCACCTTGATGTTGCGATTTGTTTTCCGTCGTTGTCTACTTAACGCGGACACCATGTAGTATGAGGGTACCCATATTACTGTTCCGAACCTTGCACGTTGCGATAGTGCTACTTGTTAAGCCCGCGTTGTTCTCTGGCAACGAATCCGTGTTTGAGAGTGTTTCTAATCGCGACGGTCCCGGAGTTAACAAAGCAGGTTGGGGCTCTAGGTCCTAGATAAGCGAGTCCTGCGAGGGCGGCTGTGCTATCGCGGCTGATTCAGCGTGCTTTATCAACGGTGAGCGATAAGCGCACGGCGAGCACTGGGCAGCCGGTGTTAGCTGGCGCCTAGCGCGAGCCTGCCAGATTACCTGCTATCCTATGCCTACAAAGAACGAAGCGAGTTCAAGTCGTCTCCCTTGTGACTTCAGTTTTTAAATTTCGTCATTTATATATGTATAGCACTGTGCCTGTATCTGAAGGCGACATCGACGTGTTACTGCGTGCTACTGCTGGGTGTTCAACTCCGACGTTCAAAAGCTGTTGCCGGATAAACTGTCATCATCCGAATTTGAGAATTTGGACGGGGACACGAGATGAAGTGGTAGCGCTTCTCTCGATCGTGGAACGTTGCCTGGATGTCCTCAGTAAATATAAAGACACTACGTGATCAAAAGTATCCGGACACCTGGCTCAAAATGACTTACAAGTTTCTGGCGCCCTCCATCGGTAATGCTGGAGATCAGTACAGTGTTGGCCCATCCTTAACCTTGATGACAGCTTCCACTCTCGCAGTCATACGTTCTGTCAGGTGCTGGAACGTTTCTTGGCGAATGGCAGCCCATTCTTCGCGGATTGCTGCGCTGAGGACAGGTATCGATGTTGGTCGGTGAGGCCTGGCACGAAATCAGCGATCTAAAACATCCCAGAGGTGTTCTATAGGATTCAGGTCAGGACTCTGTGCAGGCCAGTCCATTACAGGTATGTTATTGTCATGTTGCCGGCCGTCATTATAAACAACTGCTCGATCGTGTTGAAAGATGCAATCACCATCCACGAATTGCTCTTCAACAGTGGGAGGCATGAAGATGCTTAAAAAATCAGTGTAGGCCTGTGCTGTGATAGTGCCACGCAAAACAAAAAGGGGTGCAAGCCACCTCCATCAAAAACACGACCACACCATAACACCACCGCCTCTGAATTTTACTGTTGTCACTACAAAAGCTGGCAGATGACGTTCACCGGGCATTCGCCATACCCACATCCTGCCATCGGATCGCCACATTGTGTACCGTGATTCGTCACTCCACACAACGTTTTTCCACGATTCAATCGTCCAAGTTTTCGCTTCTTACATCAAGGAGGATATAAGATGAACATCAACAAAAGCAAAACAAGGATAATGGAATGTAGTCTAATTAAGTCGGGTGATGCTGAGGGAATTAGATTAGGAAATGAGGCACTTAAAGTAGTAAAGGAGTTTTGCTATTTGGGGAGCAAAGTAACTGATGATGGTCGAAGTAGAGAGGATATAAAATGTAGGCTGGCAATGGCAAGGAAAGCGTTTCTGAAGAAGAGAAATTTGTTAACATCCAGTATTGATTTAAGTGTCAGGAAGTCATTTCTGAAAGTATGCGTATGGAGTGTAGCCATGTATGGAAGTGAAACATGGACGATAAATAGTTTGGACAAGAAGAGAATAGAAGCTTTCGAAATGTGGTGCTACAGAAGAATGCTGAAGATTAGATGGGTAGATCACATAACTAATGAGGAAGTATTGAATAGGATTGGGGAGAAGAGAAGTTTGTGGCACAACTTGACCAGAAGAAGGGATCGGTTGGTAGGACATGTTCTGAGGCATCAAGGGATCACCAATTTAGTATTGGAGGGCAGCGTGGAGGGTAAAAATCGTAGGGGGAGACCAAGAGATGAATACACTAAGCAGATTCAGTAGGATGTAGGTTGCAGTAGGTACTGGGAGATGAAAAAGCTTGCACAGAATAGAGTAGCATGGAGAGCTGCATCAAACCAGTCTCAGGACTGAAGACCACAACAACAACAACATCAAGTGAGGCGTCCTTTGGCCTTTACCAGCGTGATGTGTGGCTTATGAGCAGCCAGTCCACGAAATCCAAGTTTTCTCATCCCCCGCCTAACTGTCATAGTACTTGTAGTGGATTCTGATGCAGTTTGGAATTCCTGTGTGATGGTCTGGATAGATGTCTGCCTATTACACGTTACGACGCTCTTCAACTGTCAACAGACGAGGTCGGCCTGTACGCTTTTGTGCTGTACGTGTCCCTTCACGTCTCCACTTCACTATCACATGGGAAACAGTGTACCTAGGGATGTTTAGTAGTGTGGAAATCTCGCTTACAGACATCTGACACAAGTGACACCCAATCACCTGACCACGTTCGTAGTCCGTGAGTTCCGCGGAGCGGTCCATTCTGCTCCCTCACGACGTCTAATGACTACTGAGATCGCTGATGTGGGGTACCTGGCAGTAGGTTGCAGCACAATGCGCCTAATATGAAAAATGTATGTTTTTGGGGGTGTCCGGATACTTTTTATCACGTAGTGTATGTCGGCTGTCTCTAACGCGATATAAGGCTTTGAATTATTGGATTGCGACATTGTGTGGGGACTTTAGGTTCGGTGGTCCCCTCGATTCTTCTCATAGTACTGTGTTACGTACATTAATTTAGGTACCTAGGTCCCATGGAAGCCCCGGCGAATGTCCCTCTTACCATAACGCTGTCCCCACCGTTCTGCGTCCGTTTCCAACAGCGACGTAGGCGTAATGCACGAGCACTGTTTCCACAGATGGGTAAGTAATATTCGGTAGAGGAATACACTTCCTGACAAAAAGAGTGAAGCACTCAGAAGACATTGACAGATGTCAACGTTACTTCACACACGTACACACCATCGGCGGGTGTGTAAATAATTAGAGAGGCAATCCTCTGCGGCAGGTATACCGACCCTCAGAGTGCATTAGCATCGCTCTTATTTAGAGGTATTACCAGGCCTGGTAGGATATATATAAGGGGAGTAAACAGCGTCAGACTATGATGAGTGGTCACTATGAAGGACCCGAAGATGCCACGTAGTGGGGCGAGACAGCGGTATTAACACCTGGCAGACTTTGAAAGGGGCCTCATCGTGGGTCTCCATTTGGACGGCTTGTCGAATCGCACAATAAGATTTGTGTAGCATTCATACTTAAAAATGGCCAGTTGCTCGACTGCATGGTAACTTGAGGAAGGCATATTCGATTTCATGATTCCCGTCGAACATATTTGTCCACGAAAAGGGGGGGATTGCTGTATTGCACACAAAGCATATGTTAACCTCTTCACATGTGCGTCTTCCATCCGAGAACAAGTAGTGGACTCCATGTAACATTCTATGTCATACCGCGCTATTGGTCGGAGAACAGCTACAGCCGGACTACGGAATTACCGTCTCATACGTAGGCTGCTGTTAACACGGTAACACAAACGACTGCGTTTGGATTGGTGCCGTGATTGGAAGTTTTAGATGCTGATGAATCGCATTGTTTTTAGCGTCGAGGTGTGGTTCTGCTCTACCTCGGATGGCAATCGGGGCGGCTACTTGCGGAGAGGTCCGGTTCTTCCAATGTTTTGGAGAGACACAGCGGAATTCTTCCTGTGGTCATGGTGTGGGGGACCAGCAGGTATTTCAGACCACGGCTGGTAGTGGTTGAAGAAACTCTGACGGCGGAGCAGTACATCACGAACGTCCGGCATCTTCACGTATTACCTCTCATGTGACCGTATCGTGGCGTCATTTTTCAACAGGACAGTACTCGTCCATACATTGAACGTACGGGACCAACTTGTACGTCAAATCCGTCCCAATGCTAGTATCCAAGATATTAAGAACATGTTACAACAGATGTGGGACAACTTGCCTCAGGAGAGAATACAACGGCTTTATGACATCCTCTCCAACTGAATCAGCGCGTGCATTCAAGCCAGAGAGGGGTGCAATGTCATACAGCGATATTAGCACCTCCTACGGCCAAGATCTTCGTAAATTTGACTCGATTTTATAATAATCGAAATAAAATCATATAATCTCCACCAGCGAAGTTTAATTTCGTTTCTTCCTTTCTGAGTGCTTAGCTTCTCTTGGCAGGCAGTGCATATACGGTCACGTGATGTAGTAACTCATGTACTCCACGCCACAATAAGCCTATAGCAAATACTGGAACAGTCTGCACCATGCAATCTTTATTGTGACCAGACATTGACGCTGACAAGTTGAGCTGAAATTCGACTTCAGGTTAGTCACTGAGTCGGTCCGTAACTGGTTCTCGAATGTCGTTTAGGTGGTAGCACACTGCCTGCTGAAGACAATTATCCGACGTTACCGTATTTTAATTTTTCACAAATACCTCCACAATATTTGTGAATACACTGACGGTTGCAATATTATATAGAAAGCCGGACTACAGTTACTTTGTATCAGCGCCTAGTACTGATATAGAGATTTTTGTTTTTCTCCATTCCAAGTTCAGCAGACAGGAAATCCGGAACAGTCGCCCAACTCTAGCATGAACGCTTACCCATACATTACTTAATTTGTGGAGAGACGACATGACAAGTAAGATATCTTTACAACTGACATCCCTGTAATCTCCCAGAAATGTGACCTCTGCATCTCTAAAGATATGTTGGATGAAACGACTAGTTCCCTGAGTTTGAGACCGACCATATACACGAAAAATGGAGACTTCGTATTTTGATTAAGTGGCAGAGAAACTAAGGCACATCTTTGAACACACGCTGAAAGACTCCTTACAAGTTGCAAAAAGCAACCAAAAAAGAGTATCTAAGAGTGACGAATGCTAGAAGATTACCTATAGATATTGTTTCAGACTAGTAAATACAGTATGTTATACGACTTACTGAGGTTGGACAGAGATGAACGGAGCAAATAATCGTCAACAGGCAAATGAGCAATGACAATTAAAAGTTGAATTAAAGCAGAAAACGTTTTAAAATGGTTTAAATTCTTTTTACTTCAATGTCTCTTTGATAATTAATTGATTTTACCTTAAAAGTTGATCGTAGCGTTTTTTCAACTAAATATTTGCTCTGACGCTAATGTCTCAAGCTGCTTCTACTCATATTTCGCCAAAAATAGCTCTATAGTTTTCTACGGTTGCTGATTTTAAACAACATAAAACCAAGATTTTTTCAGTAAATTTTTAATCACTAACTACAAGTTTCGACATCTACACTCCTGGAAATTGAAATAAGAACACCGTGAAATCATTGTCCCAGGAAGGGGAAACTTTATTGACACATTCCTGGGGTCAGATACATCACATGATCACACTGACAGAACCACAGGCACATAGACACAGGCAACAGAGCATGCACAATATCGGCACTAGTACAGTGTATATCCACCTTTCGCAGCAATCCAGGCTGCTATTCTCCCATGGAGACGATCGTAGAGATGCTGGATGTAGTCCTGTGGAACGGCTTGCCATGCCATTTCCACCTGGCGCCTCAGTTGAACCAGCGTTCGTGCTGGACGTGCAGACCGCGTGAGACGACGCTTCATCCAGTCCCAAACATGCTCAATGGGGGACAGATCCGGAGATCTTGCTGGCCAGGGTAGCTGACTTACACCTTCAAGAGCACGTTGGGTGGCACGGGATACATGCGGACGTGCATTGTCCTGTTGGAACAGCAAGTTCCCTTGCCGGTCTAGGAATGGTAGAACGATGGGTTCGATGACGGTTTGGATGTACCGTGCACTATTCAGTGTCCCCCCGACGATCACCAGTGGTGTACGGCCAGTGTAGGAGATCGCTCCCCACACCATGATGCCGGGTGTTGGCCCTGTGTGCCTCGGTCGTATGCAGTCCTAATTGTGGCGCTCACCTGCACGGCGCCAAACACGCATACGACCATCATTGGCACCAAGGCAGAAGCGACTCTCATCGCTGAAGACGACACGTCTCCATTCGTCCCTCCATTCACGCCTGTCGCGACACCAATGGAGGCGGGCTGCACGATGTTGGGGCGTGAGCGGAAGACGGCCTAACGGTGTGCGGGACCGTAGCCCAGCTTCATGGAGACGGTTGCGAATGGTCCTCGCCGATACCCCAGGAGCAACAGTGTCCCTAATTTGCTGGGAAGTGGCGGTGCGGTCCCCTACGGCACTGCGTGGGATCCTACGGTCTTGGCGTGCATCCGTGCGTCGCTGCGGTCCGGTCCCAGGTCGACGGGCACGTGCACCTTCCGCCGACCACTGGCGACAACATCGATGTACTGTGGAGACCTCACGCCCCACGTGTTGAGCAATTCGACGGTACGTCCACCCGGCCTCCCGCATGCCCACTATACGCCCTCGCTCAAAGTCCGTCAACTGCACATACGGTTCACGTCCACGCTGTCGCGGCATGCTACCAGTGTTAAAGACTGCGATGGAGCTCCGTATGCCACGGCAAACTGGCTGACACTGACGGCGGCGGTGCACAAATGCTGCGCAGCTAGCGCCATTCGACGGCCAACACCGCGGTTCCTGGTGTGTCCGCTGTGCCGTGCGTGTGATCATTGCTTGTACAGCCCTCTCGCAGTGACCGGAGCAAGTATGGTGGGTCTGACACACCGGTGTCAATGTGTTCTTTTTTCAATTTCCAGGAGTGTATAATATACTGGTATTTATTTCGAAGGCACTGTTTTACAAGTCGCACCTGACTTCGTCAGTAAAATGTTCTTCTGTCGACTATCAGTTCTCATTTGTTCACCGAAAATCAAATACGAAACAAAATGTAGGTTAAAGTAGTATCAGAAAAATTCTTAGGCCTAAATTTTACTCTAAGATTCTAGAAATTTAGAAAAATCGTACAACTTTACATTAACATAGGAAGCAGTGTCTCTGGTTGTGTGTGTGTGTGTGTGTGTGTGTGTGAGAGAGAGAGAGAGAGAGAGAGAGAGAGAGAGAGAGAATGAATGAAGACGTGTTAAAATTAACGAAGAAGCCTAAAATGTATTAGTGTTTCTCTTATCTTAATGTATGTTAATGGCAGTGTCAGCCGATGCTCAGATGCCGAATGAAATTCAATAAAAAATTCCAGTTGCAGACGACCGGTTTATAGCCCTGTCTAATGTATATTTAATGGGCTTCTGCTGTTTTGTTAACTATTGAGTGCTGATAGTCCAAACGACGGGTGTAAAGGGTCGATGCATTCCTCTTGTCAGTGACAGACGACAGAAGTATTTGGAAGAGGAAAAAACGCATGGGATGCGCGAGTCAAAAATCTCTTCAATCATCCATATTTCCGTAGACAGTCAAAACTACAAACACATAACATGCCCTGGCAAAACAAACGTTTAGCCGGCGTCCTCTATCACGGCCTGGAATGGAATTCTCACATATTTCGCGATACAGCCGCCACATTTGATAATCTTACCTTCACGTTTGGGATTTAGGACGATTTTTGATGTATTAAAGACGAGCTAGCTGTTATGCTTCACATAATCCCAGCTGCTTTTATTTTTGCTGTTGATGTGGACAACATGTTATCGATTTCAGACTTGCGTAACTCCATCTTCAGATAGCCGTATGACTGTCGAAGCGAAGGAATGCAGCGACCAAATCATTGGGTGTCTATAGATGGAGTTATATACGACGAACACTGAACTCGATAGCATATTCCGTATATAAATAGTAGTAGCTTCTTTACGTACTTGCACATGGTGTGGGCTTGTGCAACATATCTTCTAAGCGTACGCTATTTTATTTACTCGCTATATTCAACAGTCATTGTTTGGACAATCTTACGGATGTCTGAAGATGGAGTTGTACAAATCTGAAATCTAAGTTATACGTATAAACAGCAAAATCAAGACGGATGATGGGAAAACGTGAAATATTTATTATTAATAAATACTTCTGAACGCCACAAAATTCAATTTGGTAAAACAGATCACACACAAATGCAGTTTTAATTGTACAAGCTTCCTCCGGCAGCCGAGAATAACAGATTTTATAGTGACCTTGGAGGCACTCATATATATAAACAGTCAGAAAATACAATAGTGACAACACCGGACTCTCGTTCAGCCTACACCACCATCATCATCTTCATCATCATCAGCAGCAGCAGCCATCTGACATCCACAACTAGATAAAGCTCTCCTCCAGACTTTTCTGTGCATTAAGGTCTTCAGCATTGTATGGCAGTGAAACATGGCCTGTAGGAAAACCGGAACAGAAGAGAATCGAAGCATTTAAATGGGGTGCTACAAACTAATGTTAAACTTAGGTGGACTGATATGGTAAGGAATGAGGAGATTCTGCGCAGAATCGGAGAGGAGAGGAATATGTGGAAAACACTGACAAGGAGAAGGGACAGGATGATAGGACATCTGTTAAGACATCAGGGTATAACTTCCATGGTATTAGGGAGCTGAAGAAGGCAAAAACTGCAGAGGAAGACAAAGACTGGAATACATCCAGCAAATAATTGAGAACGTAGGTTCCAAGTGCTACTATGAGATGAAGAGTTTGGCACAGGAGAAGAATTCGTGGCGGGCCGCATCAAACCAGTTAGAAGACTAATGACTCCAAAAAAAGAAAGGTCTTCAGCCATACTGCTCTTGCATGCTTTTTATATATAATCATCTTACCAATTATCACGTTAGTATGAAGTTTTGGTTCTTTCGTGTGTCTTGGAATTCAATAAACAACTTCATTCGTCCGTCTGTCATCCATTCGCCTGGCTGTGTACTCCGTCCATTACCATTTTATTTTCACCATTACACCTTCCATTACAATATGTTCCTTGATCAACATATGTTTCTTGTCTCTCTGTCTCTCTTAGTGATTTCCTGTAGATCGCTCTCCATTGGTCACTGAGCAGACCTCAGTTTTGAACGGTTTGCATACGTAAAGTCCGTTTCTCTTCAGGCCATATCTGGAGCTCTGCAGAGTGTACAAATGGTATTATTAGTTAATTATTAGAGGTAAGCTGTTCGTTAGTAGTAGTTTATCTTACTGGATTAGTTTCAGGCTTTCGCCCGTCGTCGGCGGTATCACTATTACAAAAGACACATATTTCTTATAATACGTTACTTATAAGACTTTCTTTGAAATTCTAAGGGTAGCATCAATAAACTACAGGGCACGGAAGGCTATATACAACTTGTACAGAAATTAGACGGCAGTTTTAAGAGTGGAAGGGCATGAAAGGAACGCAATGGTTGAGAAGGAAGTGAGACAGGTTTGTAGCCTACGCCCGATATTATTCAATCTGTACATTGCTCAAGCAGTAAAGGAAACAAAAGAAAAATTTGGAGTAGCGATTAAAGTCTAGATGGAAGAAATAAAAATTTTGATGTTTGACGATGACATAATTCTCTCAGAGACAGCAAAGGACTCGGAACAGTAGTTAACCGGAATGGACAAGATTTTGAAAGGAGGATATAAGACGAAGGTCAACAAAAACGAAACAAGGATAATGATATGTAGTCGAACTAACTCAGGTGATGCTGAGGGAATTAGATTAGGAAACGAGGCACTTAAAGTAGTAAATGTGTTTGCTATTTGACAACAAAATAACTCAGTATGGCCGAAATAGAGAGGATATAAATGTAGACTGGCAATGACAAGAAAAGGGTTTCTGAAGAAGAAAAATTTGTTAACAGCAAGTGTAGATGTAAGTGTCAGGAAATCTTTTCTGAAAGTGTTCGTATGGAGTGTAGCCATGTATGGAAGTGGAACATGGACGATAAACAGTTTAGACAAGAAGAGAATAGAAGCTTTTGAACTGCGGTGCTACAGAAGAATGCTGAAGACAACCAGACTAGAAGAAGGGATCGTTCGGTAGGACCATTCTGAGACATCAAGGATAATCAATTTAGTACTGGAGGGAAGAATGGGTGGTAAAAATCGTAGAGGGAGACCAACAGATAAATACAGTTAGCAGATTAAGAAGGATGTGAGTTGCAGTAGTTACTCTAAGATGAAGAGGCTTGCACAGGATAGAGTAGCATGGAGAGCTGCATCAAACCAGTCTTCGCAGTGAAGACCACAACACAACGTTACCTATGGTACATAAAGTGGTTTTTTAAGTGTATGTGATTCCTTATATCATTATAGTGCGACTTGCTTTATGCGTAACGCTCTTTAGCGTATACCAATAATCTTATATATTTCGTAATAGTCGTGTAACAATACGATAGTCTGATATATATATATTCATATATGTAATGAGCGTAAGGTATTTTTTACGAAAATATACACAGTGGTCACTGGAAATTGTTGTGCTAGCGAAGATTATTCCATAAAGTGCTATTTCTGTCTCTGTCAGCAGAACAAAGTAAAGTGATACTTCAAACCATTAATGATTAACATAACGTATTTACATACTCATAATAACATCAATGTGGAGAGTTGCAAGGAGACATGAAGTTATTGGAAAGAAGGTGGTACTATATAGGTGAAGTAAAATAACAGTATCCAAGCTACTGACAAGACACACCAACAAGAGAGCGACGTATAAAGATCAAGATCAAGATGTTGATGTCGCGATAGTCGAATTTATGACAGTCTTTAGAACACAGAGAAAAGTGGTTATAAGAATGGTAAACACATAATGCAAATGAAGACAGCGCGATAGGCGCCTGCAATCAGAAACATAGCGACAGCTTCGGTTCTCGGCAGCAAAATGTACCGCAGTATATTTTACAGTTCCAACTGAGAAATAACACAGCTAACCGGATGACTGTGTTATTTTTCGCTGAAACTTATATACGATTGCTGAAAGTCAGCAATCTTCAAAACTGTTATAAGTTTTCCACAATTATTTCGAGGCACTGAAACACCGCTTCTATGAGAGCATTCGTTTCGAATAGACGTGGTGGTTTCATAAATTTGCTCCTGCGCCGAAGAAGATATAAATTCCGTCCTGTTTTGGATGTAAAAAATTGTCAATGTAAACTAGTAAATTCATAAAATCGTTCGTGAGCTTAAATTGCGAGTTGGTATCTTGCTAATTCATAAAATCGTTCGTAAGTTTGAATTGCGAGTTGTTACTTGCCGTAGAACACTGTTTATTTCCATAAACGTTTGATGCAACGCATTCAGTATTAAAAAAAAGGTTGTGAAATACCTAATATCTGTGTGTGTGTGTGTGTGTGTGTGTGTGTGTGTGTGTGTGTGTGCGTGTGTGTGTATGTCAACAACCTGTGTGGATATGTGGACTTGATTTACAATCCTAAATAAATAAATAAAAACAGTTCTCGTATACGGCTGGGAATTATTCCAGACCCCTATGACCTTCAGCGCTTGTAAATACGAGTACATAATACAAGAAAATTCTTCAAGACGCTTGCGAGGAATTGAATACTTTGTAGCAGGTATGGATTAAAGGAAGACACTTTTAACCTTTACTTTTAATTACTACCCTCGTCCTTCAGAGAAAGGGGCACCTCGTAGCAATTCAGTATTCCGCTCTTCAGGAAAAAAAGAAAGAGAATATTTTAACATTAAAAATAGTTTTCATTGAAGTTCCTTAGCACCATAACTTCAAAATCCTTTAAAGTTAACGCTATTCAGAAACAACGATATGCCTTGCCTCCTATGTTTAAAATTTCTGTGCGAGAAGTTTCTCCGACTGGAGAAAGAAGTATGAGAATAAATATATCGAAGTCGCGAAAATTATCCTTATAATCTATTGTTAACCGACGACCAGGTTGTGACTGCCTCCTGCAAAGAAGTTGTATATGATGTAGAACCTAACACTATCTTACTTTTTGAAATTTCACTTCTATAACGCTGTTTTCTTCGTTTACATCTTATTTTTTTAGGGTATATGTTCCTAGCCAAATTTTATCGAACTTCTTGAGCTGCTCTGTTCCATAAATTTTCCGACCATTTTTGTTGTTCAGTAAGTTGTCATGTATTGATCTACCTCCGGTGGTTCAGCGTCTCTAGAGTATCACACAGCTTCTGCTTTCGGGTACAGGTATTTTGCAGTTGCCAAACTGATAAAATGACGCTGCAATGTCTGTTTTTGCAATGGGTATTTCATTCCATCGCGAATATTCATTGTCTGCTGATTCTAGAACAAACTTCCGCAGGAGAGAGATTTCCATCTTTCTTCTGACCAACAGTGCAAGCCCATCGCATATAGCTTAGTTGTAGGTCAGCAGTCCGAAAGTTTTCGTTAGTAATTTACCCGTACAAGCTGGTGAGAGACGTTCCACACTCAACACTAAATTAAGCTCGTGGCCTAAGGTAGAGAGGGGGTCAGGGCCTATCTCGCTTTTTGCGCTCATGCGTGCTGGGAAAGCCACACCAGTGTAGAGCGCCGGCTTAACAAGCGCGTAATCAGCCGTTGTCGGTTTCGTAAGGACGACAGCTTCGTGGTACCCGGACTTCCTCGTGCAAGCACCTAGCACAAGTTACGTCGCTCCAAGCACGTTCAAATATTTGTGTCTAACGTTAGTATTTTAGGGCATAATTTATGTGCAACAATTAATACTTGTTTAATTCTCATCCTGTCCATTAATTGGTGGGTGTTGTCGAGACATGGAGGCATTCTGGAGACTTTGTTGGGCGTGACAGTAATGTAGAGTGTATTTACGGCTGTGTAAATTAGAAACCGCCAACCTATTATCTTGGTGTATTATTCGTATCAGTACGCAGCGTTTCCAAAATTTCCATTTCAGCGTCTCCTCCCACAATCGCAGATGTATCACCAGATGTACATTTATAGTAAAGAGATATTTCCCGAATATTTTAACTATTCAGTCTTCTAGTATAAATTAACATTCAGCACTGCCCTCCCAGGCGGAGATATAAACCAGTCGCGGTTTACCTTAGAAATGTAAGTCATTTGGAAAAAAGTTAACTACTACTGTGAAACATGTGGGTGCTAGGTTTAAAAGGATGAGGAAAATTCATCTGCGGCTGAAAATTAGAATAAACTCTCGATTTCCATCGTGCTTAGCATAATAAACGTAGTCAAAAAGTGAGTGTAATCGACGTGTTTGTTCGTAGTTAGAAGAAACATTTTAACATGTTATATGCATCGGAAGCGTGGCATGGCGACTTTGTATTTAGGTCTCACACTAATAGTCCAATCTCTCGAAGGTATAGCCGCAGCTGCTACTATTCCCTCTGGTTCAGTTTTTTGTAAGTAAAACTTGCCAGATTGGAATTTAATTCAGTTTCAACCTAAAACTATAGGGTTCCCTTTAACTAGCTGCGTGAACCGTAGGAAAGAAACGACATACAAACTCCGTTAGGAATCTGGCTACTGAGATACTATGGTGTTAAAATCATCCTTCGAACTCGTATTTACTTTGTGGGGTGCAAATATCCCAGGCGCAACGTTGAAGAATCTGTCGAGATATTTGCATTATGCTGGAGCCTCGAATTTTGAGCATGCTTGGACTTTTGAATTCTGTCACATATCAAAAGTTATGTGCATTGTTTATTTACTGATCTCCATCGACCTGTAGTCTATATGAGGCACTGACGGAAGTAGGTAGCCCTATCGTTGTCGGATATTACTGCAGTAACTCTGCGGTCAGTACCGAAGTTGTCGCTGATTCTCTCCATCTATAAGCAAGCTTCTGGCATCAGTAAAGAACATCAAGCTGTCGACACAGAACTGCATGCTTTCGGACTGCCAACCGGGCCTGTTATTCATTGTCCGAGTGTAGGACACGTAAAACAGACAAATATTCATAATTAGGTATATGAGATATATAGAGGCTTTTTAAAAGTATTTGAGAAATTGGAAAATGAGTTCGAAGTTTAACAGAAATCGTGACGTCGAGATGACAACGCTGAAGAAACGTGGTATTTAATGAAGTAATCCGAGTGGTGAGAACCTTCTCATCTTCCTCAAAGATCTGATCGCCATTTCGAAACGAATGACATCGAGAAAGAATCGGTGCAGAAATGGTTAACATCGCCGTCGTCGGCATCCATCTAACGTGATGCGCAAAACCTGAATTATGTTCCGATAAGATAATGAATAAACCACATCCAGGAGATATCGCACTAATAGCGTGTAATATCGCCTCTGGCCTTTACAATTTATTTATTTCATTTATTTATTTATTTCACCTGATCTGATAAGGGTCATCAGGCCCTCTCATACAACAGAAGAGGCTTTCACATATACAGAACCTGCTTCCTAACGAATAACAATTTTAACGGCCTCAGCTGGACGAAGAAGAGAGTCCACACGTTTCTCCAGGTATACCACGTCATGCTGAAGCTACTCATTAATAATAAGAATCTGTAGAGCTACCAAATTGCGGGCAGGATGATTACTACCTTTCATCCACTGTTACAAATAGTCTCAGACATTTCCAGTGGGATTAAGATCGTCTGATTTAGCGGACCAGTCAAGACGCGGTATGGTGCTTGAGTGTTTGTCAAACCAGGATCGCACGGGTATGGCTGTTGTGTTCGAGGATGCTGTTGTCTTGGAAGACTGGAGTGTCCACTGCACACTTTTACTCACCATGAGGATCTAGAAGAGAGAACACTTTCGCAGCACGATAACCTGAATGAGTGGATCCAAGTCTACGAAAAACACCACT
This sequence comes from Schistocerca americana, assembly GCF_021461395.2. Classification (NCBI taxonomy): domain Eukaryota; kingdom Metazoa; phylum Arthropoda; class Insecta; order Orthoptera; family Acrididae; genus Schistocerca; species Schistocerca americana. Next base: position 316,574,230 of record NC_060121.1, on the reverse strand, counting down.
AAAAATCTCATAACCACCTCTAGCCTGAAGTATATCCTCCACGCACTGTAGGTTAAACACCTCATTGGTCAATTGCTGCACTAGAGGCATTGCATCGTTTGAAAAGAGGTACTATCGCTACACATCGGATTGTACTACTCCACTCCATTCAGCTATTGTATAGTATCTGTGTTCTTTGGTCATTGAAGGTGTTTTCATCTTTACTGTGAGAAATGGTCTTTCCAACTGTCCTTTGTGTGCAGTTGCCCCGCTATGTTAATTCGTAAATTGATTGAGATGGACTGTATTTACTGACATCTGACAATGGACCCACCCTTACACCCTCTGCTAACAGAAATTTTCGTGCACAAGTACGGCACTCATTTCTTAAGAGTGAATCACTGGCAAAACTTGTTGTGTATCGGTATAGATATGTCGATGATGTTCCCTGTCTGTGGGAAAGTTCCACCAGACAACTACCGGAGTTCTTTGAAAATACGAACTAGTGGCATTGTTACATAATGTTAGTATGGAGTTACGAGGTTCCACCATTAATATCCAGGACGTCAACCAGACGGAAAACAGCAACCAAAAATTTCAAATTTTACATAAAGACTACTTTGTGATATACAAATGTAACTGTATAAAATTTTCAACGTATTTTAGGTCAAGAATCGTTAGATTAAGGCGTCTTTGATAGGTTTTCATGTTTGGGCTCAGATGTGTAACAGAAAATGGGCTTATAGCTCGAAAACTAGGACGTGCAATTTGTAAAACAAGGCTAAAAAGTTCTTCGCTTACACAACACAAAATAGTGTTTGACCGAGAATCCACAGTTGAATAAATTAAAATCAGCAAATCGTGTCGGAGTTGAAACTGATTGTCATTGACAAAGCGTGACATTCACCTCTGGCGCATGTCCGTTACGATTCTCTTAGGACCACTGTTTCTACGTCGTATTACGTGCCTACGAGTAATACATTCTTCCTTGTAGAGACGTTGGACAGTTCTCGTTAACATACCAACAAATCGGGTGACTTCACTTACGCTGTGTCCATAGACACATCGAAACGCGATAGCTCTTTTCAGCAATTTTGTCGCGCCTCCACGGCGACCCATCTTACTGCGTTGATTTGATACTATCAACTGGTTCCTACACAAAACTTCACTGCCATCACTTACGTCAACGGTGCAGGATCACATGACCACCTCGTACCAGTTTGCACACCACCAAAGTGATTAGTGGTCGCTTCTAACTGTCGTAGCTAATGTTTTATTCGGTGAGCTCAAATCAGGAGTTGAAGGCAGACTACGATCTATGCAATGAAAATAAGGTTCCGATAAACACTAACTATTAGGAAAACTTACGATTCTTATTTTTAGGGATCCGTACCTCAATAGGTAAAAAAGGAACCCTTACAGGACCACTTTGGCTGTTAAGACCCCTTTTTATCAGGAACAGGTTAGAGATATCAAACTGAAATTTATGTTAAATGCTAAAGTCTAACGGTCCCTTGCCGGTGTAGAAAATTTTGTAGTTCTTAAGTGAATGTAGTCAAAAGATACCGCTATTTATTTCACATATTTTGATACTCGCTAACTCACACATAAAACCTATACGGTACTTTTAAGGTTGACCTAAAAGCATGAAATTTGGCAAAGATCAAGGTTTCACAGTACAGGAACACGGAAAATACGAAAATTGTTAAATTGTAGTTATATCATAGCCGGCCGGTGTGGCCGAGCGGTTCTAGGCGCTTCAGTCTGGAACCGCGCAACCACTACGGTCGCAGGTTCGAATCCTGCCTCGGGCATGGATGTGTGTGATGTCCTTAGGTTAGTTAGGTTTAAGTAGTTCTAAGTTCTAGGGGACTGATAACCTCAGAAGTTAAGTCCCATAGTGCCCAGAGCCATCTGAACCAGTTATATCACATCCGCCCATCTGTTAACAGCCCTTTCTCTCAGGAACGGGTAAAGGCATAGAGTTGAAATTTGTGCCATGTCCGCCTTGGTAACTGCACTGTCAGCGCGGCAGACTGCTAGCCGTAGGGCCCGTGTTCGATTCCCGATTGGGTCGGAGATTTTCTTCTCTCGGGGACTGGGTGTTGTGTTGTTCTTACGTTCGTACCGTCATAATTGACATTCCGCTATTGACATGGCTGTATGGGCAAATCCCGAAAGCCTGTATTTTTTTAAATATAATTACGTCATATATTAGGGTCTATGGTTCTTTGGCTGCGTAAAAAAAAATTAAGCTTCTATGTCAGTACAATCAAAAGAAGCGACGATTTATGTCATGTGTTTTGATATTCGGAAAGTAACTCAACAAAACCTATAGATGAACTGTATACATAATTAAGTTTGTACGAAACCTTCAGAGGGCGAGTGCTACTAGCCTTTGTCCGGTTCTTTTGCTGTCAATTGGCTGAGTATTGATATACCGCAAAAAAAATCAATTACTTGACGATCCATTCCGTAAATGCCCTCCCATAATCGTAGGACACTGAACAGAATACGCGTTGCCTCAACCTTCCAGACATGGGCGGGACAAAGAACCTCCAACGGTACAAAGAGCAACCACTGCCGTGCACGTGACGGAGACTTGAAGAGCGCTGGTAATGCTGTTGATGCAGACCGGTTCACGGACGCATACAGATGAGGCCTCGTCCATTATGACAGCCTTACACGGTAGCTCTCGGAATGAGGTCACTGAAGCGAGCGTGTTTGTTTGTTTCACGAGGATGCCGGCATTCGCCGCGCGTGTTTCCGAAGCGTGCTTCCAGTGTCAGCTGACCGCTGCTGTTGCTGTGTTACATGCGACACAACTTCCGGAAGACAAAAACCAAATGTCGGAAACCGATTGTCGCCGACAATCCTGTATGGCCTGAATCGACTATGTTAGTCCGGTGAAATGTCAGTTTTCTGATTATCTATTGTTTCAGTCGTTAGGCCTCTGGAAGTCGTGTACTCCGATTTAAGCATGATGGCTGTTTCTCTTCAGTTAAATGCAGTATGTAGATAAGAAGTTCCTGCCGAGCAAGGTGGCGCAGTGGATAGCGCACTGGACTCACATTCGGGACGGCGACGGTTCAAACCCGTAGCAACCAAGTCTTCGAACGAATCTCTTATGAAACGGTTTGAATTCACGAAATCCAAGGGTATATGGTGCTGTATGTCACTATCATTTATTTTGAGAGATGCATGTGGGGCCTGAAGATGGCATAGTGGAATGCCGAAACTGATTGTCGTCAAAATAAAATAAAATAACGTCTTAGCTACATGGATGTTGGAGAATTTCATTGATACTGACAATTATTTAACCAGCTGATGTCCCCTGTCCATGAAGGATCAATAGAGAAACATAAGTAGTTCCTATATGGGTGCAAATATCGGCTGTGAAAGAGGGAATCCGGTAGCATTTCCAGAATCGATATGGGAGTGTTCACATTACCAACCAGCAGCGGTGTTGGGAAATCTGTTCTGGAAAACCGGATTTGGGAGCCACAGGTAAACGCAGTTTGTTGCGCATTGCTTCCACTTTGCGAATTCAGTGCTCCCTGCATTCTGTTCTTTTTTTCGTGCTTCTGCAGCAACAGCGAGCTTACGACCATGAGTCGACTTCCGTGACGTATTATGTCGAGACGGTTTTTTTGTGAACGCTAAAAAAATTGGCTACTCATAAAAACAAAAACAAAATTGCCCACTGAAATAATGAAAGCGTGACCTTTCACCTGTATGCATACGCAGAGATGCACTTCTCGGGAAAACGAAGCACTGGTAAGTGGGTATTCACTGGAAGATAAGAACCAAAATTTCTTTGACGTATCAGTGGAGTAAAGCTAAAAATAGTGACTGATGAAACTGGGCCGTTGAAAACTTAATTTTGCACTAGTAAATTTAAGTGTCTGTCACTAAGCAGGGCTGTGCCTCTTCTGGACTTAGGTCTCTCAATGAAGGGGATTAAGCTTATTACGTCAGTGCTAGTTGGTAGAAGACATATCCAGTAAATCGTGCAAACTGCTTCGTGCGAGTGTTCTAATCTATCTGTCAGTGTATTATACGAGGTGTCCCATTTATCTTGACCACCCTAAATAAATGTTTGTCCAAATGCAAATTACAAAATGTTTCAAGCAAATATTCATTAGCCGTCAGGGGGACATCAATCAGCATGACTGCCTTTGTTGTAGCTTTGTTTTTTACAAATATATGAACAGCGGTATGACTTTTTTAAATGGCACCCTTGTATTTTTTATTCGGCAATTCATTTCCTCTCCTAAAGAGCTATTCAAAAATGTATCACAGTGTACGATTCACTGAAACACAACGTTATTAATTACATAACACAACATTGACTTTGAGCCCGGGATCACAAATTCATCCACTTGCTGGAGTTGTCAGAAAACAAATGAAAACCAAGTAAAAACATAACAAACTGGTTCAAATGGCTCTGAGCACTATGGGACTTAACTTCTGAGGTCATCAGTCCCCTAGAACTCAGAACTACTTAAACCTAACTAACCTAAGGACATCACAGACATCCATGCCCGAAGCAGGATTCGAACCTGCGACCGTAGCGGTCGCGCGGTTCCAGACTGTAGCGCCTAGAACCACTCGGCCTCCCCGGCCGGCAAGAACATAACACAAAATTGACTTCGACTCTCCCGTACCATTGCCCTGGAGTAAAACATTCAAAGGTGCTCAAAGTGGTGACCCTGGACACCGATACACTAGTGCACTCGTTGAATGAAACAATTATTTATTGCTTCCAATGTTGCCTGCTGAAGAGGATTATAAGACAGTACGATACGTTCCAGCATGTTCTCTGGGAATATCGCGGTAGACAACGTCTTTATTGCATCCCCAAAGAAAAAAGTCCAGAAGATTTAAATCAGGAGGTCTAGCAGGCCAAGTAACTGTTCCTCCTCGACCAATCCATGTGGCAGGATAACTACGGTTCAGAACACGACGTGCACGCAAGGCATTATTTGCTAGACATCCATCGTGTTGATACCACATAAACATTCTGGTTTTTAGAGGCACTTCTTCCAGAAGCGGAGAAAGAATTCGTCTGAGGAAGTTCGCATACGCTGTGCCGTTCAGACTAGCATTGATGAAATAAGGGCCAATAATTCTAGTAGCAAGCATCACACACCTGACGTTAACTCTCCATTGACGCTGATGTTCCCCTGTCTAAGCCATCGTGGGTTGTCGCTGAACCAATAATAATGCATGTTCCTTGTATTTACCTGTCCTTTGTTTGAGAAGGAACATTCATCGGTAAATAGAACACTGGAGAAGAATTTCGTGTTGGAGAGGATTTGCTGCTGTGCCTCCTGACAGAACTGTACACGATTCTGAAAATCATTCCCATGCAATTCTTGATGTAGGTGTACATGGTAAGAATACGATGTATACCGGTTTTAGGAATGCCAATCTCGTGTTCAAGCTGTCGTGTGCTCACATGTGGATTCATAGCAACGGAAGCGAGAACAGTAACTTCGGCAGCTTCGTCTGTGCGAGTGCCAGGACGATTGCGTTGTCGTGGGTTGAAACTTCCCATTTCGCCGGCCGCAGTGGCCGAGCGGGTCCAGGCGCTTCAGTCCGGAACCGCGCGACTGCTACGGTCGCAGGTTCGAATCCTGCCTCGGGCATGGATGTGTGTGATGTCCTTAGGTTAGTTAGGTTTAAGTAGTTCTAAGTTCTAGGGGACTGATGACCTAAGATGTTAAGTCCCATAGTGCTCAGAGCCATTTGAACCATTTGAGCTTTCCCGTTTCTTGAAGCGTCGCAACAAGACGAGAAAACATCCGCCGGGAAGGTGGATTTTTGACAGGATATCGCTCTCTGTACAGTTCCCCTGCCTGCGTAGCATTTCGCCTACCTTCAACAACAACAACAACAATAAAAGAAACGTTACGTCGATGCAGTTTGTAGGAAGGACAGCCTATACTGTATGCCTACTCTACACAACTTATTTAAAAGGACTAAACTACGGTACTAAGTGTACTCGTACATAAGAAAATTACTGTTCTGCTAACTTACATTCCCCCATAGATGAGTAGCATTTCAACCTTCTCTTCGTTGGTGTACATTCTACTCACACAACTCTTCAACTGACTGTGGTTGACGGAATGACGGGTGGGCATTCTACTTATGTTTACATTTGTCCTCTGTCGCCGTCAGTACGTGGATGTGTTCCATTAACCCGAGTACCTGAACTAAGCGCTGTGAGTGTCCACGTCAGTGTTGTATTATGTATTCAATAATGTTGTGTTTTAGTGAATGGTAATATGTGGTACATTTTTGAATAGGTGTTTAGGGGAGGAAATGAATTACCGAATAAAAAATACAGGGTGCTATTAAAAAAATTCATACCGCTGTTCATATAATTGTAAAAAACAAAGCTACAACGAAGGCAATCATACTGATTGATGCCCCCTGACGGCTAAAAAACATTTGCTTGAAACATTTTGTAATTTGCATCTGGACAAACAGTTATTTATGGTGGTCAAGATAAATGGGACACTCTGTAACCCGAAACAGAAATGAGATTCAGCTCGGAATCCACCTGTAAACCACATCATACATGCAAATTATTCAGCGTTCCAGGCCACTGACTCTTGCAAAATAATTAATCTTAAAGCGAATATTGGCAGCCTTCTTTACATTCTGACTAAAAAACTTGAGCTCTAGTGACGAGTTTGTGAAGAAGTTAAAATAAAATTTATTAGTTAAAACTGCCGCACTTTCGCGGACAATGGCGTCATCAGGAGCTTTATAGGGAGCACTTCCCTACTTACTACTCAGCTTTGAATTTCCGTTTGCACTGCTACATCAGTACAGTCTACGACAACATGACTAGCTACTTCTGGCAAGCATGAACCTCGTTGACGTTGGTGTGTAATTGGCACCGATAAGATTGTTTTGTAAGGTACTGCAGAGACATCTACCTCTGTTTTCTACAGGCGCAACTCGAGATATTACGTACTACTCACCGATAGGTGGCAGGACAGCCCACATAAGACGTGTATGGAATGTTGATTCACTGTTTAAGAAAACCATATTGCCGCATTCGTTACAGTTTTCATTCGTAATGGTTTTGGCTGAATAGTGTGGCTGAGTAAATGCTTTACATCTTGATTTAAGGATTCGTTTTTTATTGATTTTATCTGACTCTTAAATTTATGTTAGATGTTAACGAATTCATTATTTCGGAAATACTGTTCCTTCTTTAGCCAGACAGCGTTATACATTATATCCTCTCTAACTCAGCTGTCATGATGTTCCATTATCCTTGTTTTACTTTTTTTGGTTTTAATCTTACACCCTATTTTCAAGACACTACCCATTCCTTTCGACCGCCCTTCTAAGTTCCTTGCTGTCTCTGACAGAATTACAATGTGATCGGCAAAATTTTTATTTCTTCTGCCTGAACTTTAATTCTCTTTCCACCGTTCTTCTTGGTTTCCATCACAGCTTGCTCAGTGTACAGGCTAAATAACGCCGGAGGTGATATTCCTTCCACTTTTCAGCATTCCCTTGTTGTGTTAATACTGGCTTGCCATCTGAGCTCCTAATATTCATTCTGCTGCTTCTCTTTTCTCCAAAGGTGTATTTAATTTACCAGTAGCATCTATTTACTCCTAGTGATGTATGCTTATACAGCCTTACATTTATCATCTAAGTTAACCATTTTTCACTTTGTGTCAATCTTATTCTTAAAAGGTCTGTATTCCCTTTTATCTGCTCTATCTGCCGCATTTTTATATTTTCTTTTTTCGCGTATTAAATTCAATATTTTTGTGTCTCCCAAGGATTACTATTGGGGCATGTCTTTTTGTTTATTTGGTACTCTGCTTCCTTCACTATTTCATACCTCAAAGCTTCACATTCTTTTTCTATTGTTTTTCTTTATTCCCCAAACCGTAATTGATATCGAGTGCCTAAATAAACAAGTAAGTAAATGCAAAGGAAGCGAGTAAACTTATAGCTAAGTTAGACAAGGTCTGGGAAGGAAATGAACCCCGACGTTGTTGAAGGAGCTATTCAGCACTCGCCATCAGTGAATCGAAGAAACCATGGAAAATCCCAATCCCTGCGGCTAATGCTGCATTTAATTCCTGTGTTTACCTAATACAAGTCCAGTGTCCCAGATATCGGCTACTGCCAAAACGTTGTATGAGATGATATCTTTAAAACAGGAAGTGCACACGAGGAATCAGAGGCTAATAAAAGTAACGACCAGAGTAATGGCGGCATGACTATTAAATTCGGGCAGACACACGACAAGAGCAGAACCTAGATGCTGTGTAGAGCTGCACAATCCATCAGACTAGAAGCATAATCTTGCGACTGCGAAGTTCTCAACTGGACCTTGCACTAACAGTTCTGAAAAAATATTCCCTCGCTATTTTGCTTGCTTTGAGCTGCGGCTTTCTCCGTTCCACTTTTAACAAACCTAAAATTGAGCAGAAAATATCTTGTCATCGATGTCATCTATATGCTAGCGCGTAGCTGAGAGATAGAATCTATGTTTAAAGTCAACATATTTTTGTTCTGTTTTTTAAATTAATTGTATTACGAGTTATGACATCAGTTCTAAGAAATTTTCTAAGTTTTTCTTGCCTTAACAAAATATCCCAGATCCGCAAACGAGAATGTTTAAAATTAGTTTTTGTTTTCTTTTTCATCACTGTCTTAGTTTGCAGCTGCTGATGGACTTGCAACAGTAGAAAATTCATTCGCATTCTCTGTGAATTAGCAAAAATTAAAAAACGTGGTCTTAAGAAAACAGTATTAAAGGCGTTACACCTGACAGTACACATATCAATTACCTTACTACACTGCTATAAATGTAGTGCAGCATATTGTCTTGACAGATTATAAGAAATACGGTACTTTAAATCTAGATGATTTAATAGTCAAGATGTAAGCAGTGGTTACAATTAAAGTGCAGTCACTCACAGAGGACCAGTGTGGACTGTAATTACCGTATGGCAACGAAAGCTGGTAAATATTCTCATGCGTTAATGCGAACGGATTTACGCTGGAAGAAAAATGTAATTACAATTTTGGCCACCAGGTGCAATTCAGACGCTGTACAGCATCACGTCGACGTCTTCAGCGCTCATACTGAACAAATTGTGTGAGTGGCAGTTAATAATAAAATCAACATTATGCCTTTGTCACTAGTTTGACCTTTCTGCCCACGTCCCATTCCTAACACATTACATATGGAAACATATATACACGTCTTTCTTGCAATCACAGTGCCAGATTTGCAACTGGTGGCCAAAACTGGAACTAATTTTTTTCCACCATACATCGGTTCCGCATTAACGCACCATAATACCTACAAAGTTTCGCTGCCATACGATAATTACAGCCCACAACGAATCTCTGTGAGCAGCTGCACTCTAATTACAATCACTCGGTACCTTGTACACATCACAGAAACAACACGTGAAACGAAACCAACCTTGAATGGGAATTTAACATTAGACTTGCTTTACTGTTTAGGTTAAGCAATTACTTTGTGGCAATTAAACCACTCACTACGCTGTTTCCATTACAGGATAAGTGCGTACACATTTCCGCATGCTCATTGCTGATTGGCAGCCGTTTTATGACCGCAGTTTGCAGCCTATGGTTCTACGGTCAGTTTTGCTCGATTCACTTCCCTACCCTGGTCCAATCTCAGTTTCTTTCTCCGTATCCTGTATATAATGATAGTAAAGACACTAACAAATAACTAACACAGCCGGCCTTGGTTGCCGAGCGGTTATAGGCCCTTCAGTCGGGAACCACGCGGCTGCTATGGTCGCGGGTTCGAATCCTGCCTCGGGCGTGGATGTGTGTGATGTCCTTAGGTTAGTTAGTTTTACGTAGCTTTAAGTCTAGGGGACTGATGACCTCAGACGTTAAGTCTCATAGTGCTTAGAGCAATTTGAGCCATTTTAACTAACACACTGCAACTGGCAGGAAGTTCCAAATTTTTTTAGTTATGTATTTATTGCTGTTATGAATGAAACTTGCGTTCTACTTACCTAACCCAGGTTGTATAACGCAAATTGTAATTGTTGCAAATGTTAAAAGAATGCTTTTATAAAATGATGACACTGTGTTGAAGGTATCTGGCACAGAATGAATGATTTATGCCAAGAGTCCCCAACCTCACCCGTGAAAACTGAATATTACCTTAATGCTACGCTCTTTGAGTAGATGAGTCGTTTTATATTGGAATTATGATCTGTATTCCTGGAACAACTGATGCTCTGGTACTCATTGTATACTTAGCTGGTGAAAAATAACTAAGTATGATTACTGACAATCAGTACAGACTATATTACTACAATGTTGTTTTACTGTGTTCCATTTTACATCATCCAGCCCATCGAAAGTCTTGAGTGTGCGAAGCGCATCCCCACCGGTGTCAAAAGGAGCCGTTTCCTTTGGAATATCCCAGGGGAATACGACGCAAGGTGCTCTACACCACCCCATCAGTTGTTGTTCTGGTCTTCAGTCCAGATACTGGTTTGATGCAGCTCTCCATGCTACTCTATCCTGTGCAAGCTTCTTCATCTCCCAGTACCTACTGCAGCCTACATCTTTCTGAATCTGCTTAGTGTATTCATCTCTTGGTCTCCCTCTACGAGTTTTACCCTCCACGCTGCCCTCCAATACCAAATTGGTAATCCCTTGATGCCTCAGAATATGCCCTACCAACCGATCCCTTCCTCTATTCAAGGTTTGTCACAAATTTCTTTTCCCTCCAATTCTATTCAATACCCGCTCATTAGTTATGTGATCTACCCATCTAATCTTCAGCATTCTTCTGTAGCACCACATTTCGAAATCTTCTATTCTCTTCTTGTCTAAATTATTTATCGTCCACGTTTCACTTCCATACATGGCTACACTCCAAACAAATGCTTTCAGAAACGACTTCCTGACACTTAAATCTATACTCGATGTTAACAAATTTCTCTTCTTCAGAAACGCTTTCCTTGCAATTGCCAGTCTACATTTTACATCCTTTCTACTTCGACCATCATCAGTTATTTTGCTCCCCAAATAGCAAAACTTATTTACTACTTTAAGCGTCTCATATCCTAATCTAATTCCCACAGCATCACTCGATTTGCTTCGACCCCATCAGTTATACTCAGAAAAATTAGCGGTTATTTGTTATTGGTTTCTGTAAACTTTTCACTGCTCGCGTCGTTGGTTGTGGATGTTAGCATACAGGGATTGGGTAGAAACATTGAAACATCACAAACACAACACAGTTCCATGCCTAATACAGTGTAGGAATACTGTTGGCATTCAAAATAGCTTCCAGTCGTCTGGAAATGGATAAACACACGTCCTGTGTGGTTTTCAAGGGAAACGTATAACATTCTTTCTGAATAATAGTGGCGAGTTCAGGTAACGATGATGCAGGTGGATACCGATCACGCACCCCTCTCTCAAAAGCAGACCACAAAGCCTCAATAATATTTAGACCTGGTGACTGTCGTGCCCAGGGGAGGTGCAAGACTTAATCGTCGTGAACGAAAACCCAGTCCTGGAACGTTGGTTGGCTGGTTTGGGGGAGGGGACCAAACAGCGAGGTCATCCGTCCCTTCGGATCAGGGAAAGAAGTCGGCCTTGCCCTTCCAAAGGAACCATTTGCCTGAAGCGATGTAGGGAAATCACAAAAAAACCTAAATAAGGATGGCCGGATGCGGGTTTGAACCGCCGTCCTCCCGAATGTGAGTGTCCCAACCACTGCACCACCTTCCTCGATGAGGGTCACTTGTCTAGGAATACAGCATCGCCATTTGGGGGACAAATGCTGCACTGTGGGATGGACCTGATCACAGAGAATGGTCACGTAGTCCTTGGTAGTAATGCGACCTTGAAGAGTGACCACGAAGCACATGGAATACCACGACGTGGCTGTCCAAATCATCACCGAGCCCCCGCCATGTTTCTCTCTAGGGACATAAACTCGGCCAGAAGTTGGAAACAGTGTATCACGAGACTCGTCCGTCCAAATAACTCTCTTCCGCTGCTGCATAGTCCAGGTTGTACGGCTTCGACACCACGTTTTCGTGTTACGGCCGTTTGCTTTACTGATGTGTGGTTTTTGAATTCCCGTTTGCTCTGATAATCCTAGCTTAATGGAGCTCTCTTCGTGTTGTTTTGGTGCTGACATGGCTCGCTGGTGAGGCATTCCGTTCTGCAGTGACTTGCAGTAATCGTTCTCTCTCTCTTCTTTTTTTTTTGGTCACAGTCCTCTTCAGTGACCGTCTGTCACGATGACTCAACACGCCCTTTCGTCCGCTTTGTGACTTAGCGGATTACGTTCTTCCGCTTTCCTTGTATGCGGTATAAATCTTCGATACGGTGTCTCTTGAAAAACCAAACACTTCTTCTACCTTGATTACGGAAGCAGCCACCATAACAGCACCAACAATTCCTCCCACTTTCGAATTTATTGAGCTACAACATAATGTTTCTCACAACTACACAGAGCACTATTCTGATCACGACTGACACTTGCAACATATAGAGGACATCGCATAGCTGCCGTTCGTGGTCAAATACAACAGCGCAACCTGCTGGCTTGTCTAGCACCTACATTTACACTACTGGCCATTAAAATTGCTACACAACGAAGATGACGTGCTACAGACTCGAAATTTAACCAACAGGAAGAAGATGCTGTGATAATGCAAATGATTAGCTTTTCAGAGCATTCACACAAGGTTGGCGCCGGTGTCGACACCTACAACGTACTGACATGAGGAAAGTTTCCAACCGATTTCTCATACACAAACTGCAGTTGACCGGTATTGCCTGGTGACACGTTGTTGTGATGCCTCGTGTAAGGAGGAGAAATGCGTACCATCACGTTTCCGACTTTGATAAAGGTCGGATTGTAGCCTATCGCGACTGCGGTTTATCGTATCGCGACATTGCTGCTCGCGTTGATCAAGATCCAATGACTGTTAGCAGAACATGCAATCCATGGGTTCAGGAGGGTAATACGGAACGCCGTGCTGAATCCCAACGGTCTCGTATCACTAGTAGTCGAGATGACAGGCATCTTATCCGCATGGATGTAACGGATCGTGCAGCCACGTCTCGATCAAATGGCTCTGAGCACTATGGGACTTAGCATCTGTGGTCATCAGTCCCCTAGAACTTAGAATTACTTAAACCTAACTAACCTAAGGACATCACACACATCCATGCCCGAGGCAGGATTCGAACCTGCGACCGTAGCAGTCTCGCGGTTCCGGACTGAGCGCCTAGAACCGCTAGACCACCGCGGCCGGCCCACGTCTCGATCCCTGAGTCAACAGATGGGCACGGTTACAAGACAACAACCATCATCTGCACTAACCGTTCGACGACGTTTGCAGCAGCATGGACTATCAGCTCGGAGGCCGTGGCTGCGGTTACCCTTGACGCTGCATCACAGACAGGAGCGCCTGCGATGGTGTACTCAACGACGAACCTGGCTGCACTAATGGCAAAACGTCATTTCTTCGGATGGATCCAGGTTCTGTTTACAGCATCATGATGGTCGCTTCCGTGTTTGGCGATATCGCGGTGAACGCACATTGGAAGCGTGTATTCGTCATCGCCATACTGGCGTATCACCCGGCGTGATGGTATGGGGTGCCATTGGTTACACGTCTCGGTCGCCTCTTGTTCGCATTGACGGCACTTTGAACAGTGGACGTTATATTTCAGATGTGTTGCAACTCGTGGCTCTACCCTTCATTCGATCCCTGCGAAACCCTACATTTCAGCAGGATAATGCACGACCGCATGTTGCAGGTCCTGTACGGACCTTTCTGGATACAGAAAATGTTCGACTGCTCCCCTGGCCAGCACATTCTCCAGATCTCTCACCAACTGAAAAGGGCTGGTCAATGGTGGCCGAGCAACTGGCTAGTCACAATACGCCAGTCACTACTCTTGATGATCTGTGGTATCGTGTTGAAGCTGCATGGGCAGCTGTATCTGTACACATAATCCAAGCTGTGTTTGACTCAATGCCCAGGCGTGTCAAGGCCGTTATTACGGCCAGAGGTGGTTGTTCTGGGTACTGATTTCTCAGGATCTACGCACCCAAATTGAGTGAAAATGTAATCACATGTCAGTTCTCGTATAATATATTTGTCCAATGAATACCCGTTTATCATCTGCATTTCTTCTTGGTGTAGCAATTTTAATGGCCAGTAGTATATGTTCAAGCTTGCATTTCCCGTGATGTTCCCAGATTTTTGTCGAGTCCCTGTAACTCCTTGTCACGTCTTTCCAGATGCAGCGGTGCTTATAATTTGCTCTGGTGTAATTTCTATTAATTTGTTTTGATTCCTACTGGCTTGAGTTACTTCCTCAACCCGCCTTTTTTATATACCCCTCCAACTGAACTTCGGATAAACGCTGACTGGACAAAGTATTAGCCACCCCCCTTAAAATAACACAATGGTCGCTTTGGAGCGCTGCATGTAATGTAGAATTGGTAATCGCGTGATCCTTCATCGCTTACGTAAGTAGTGGCAGTGAAGTGGCGTGTATGGGCCAGTCGTTTGCAGGGAATCACTGCAATAGGACAGGTCGACGTGTTGACGCTACATCAAGAGGCTATCGTATTAAGACGTGAGACGACATCGCCAATGAAGTTCTCCGATTTGTTGACGTGTCAGTGCAGACTATCCAACGTGTTTGCAGGGAATGGTGTACCACTTGCAGGCGTGGGACAACAGTGGTTGTATGAAGACTACCGTAAACTATGAAGACTGCTGTAAACTATCATACTTTTCCTGGTATCCCTGGTCAGTTACGATCGTAGTGGCGCTACCTGTCCGTTAGGTGTGTTGTACATGTATTGGACGTCCCCTTATTTCGACTGCTTTGCGTTTGCAATCAGCATCTTATTACACTGAAGTGCCAAAGAAACTGGTGTAGACAAGCGTATTCAAATACAGAGATACGTAAACAGGCAGAATACGGCGCTGCGATCGGCAACGTCTATATAAGACAAGTGTCTGGCGCAGATGTTGGGTCGGTTACTGCTGCTAAAATGGGAGGTTATCAAGATTTAAGTGAGTCTGAACGTGGTGTTACAGCCGGCGCACGAGCGATGGGACGCAGCATCTCCGAGGTAGCGATGAAGTGGGGATTATCCTGGACGACCATTTCTCGAGTGTACCGTGTACATCAGAAATCTGGTAAAACATCAAATATCCGACATCATTGCACCCGGAAAAAAGGTCCTGCAATTATGGGACCAACGACGACTGAAGAGAATCGTTCAACCCTTCCGCAAATTGCTGCAATTTTCAATGCTGGGCCATCAACAAGTGTCAGCAAGCGAACCATTCAACAAAATGTCATCGAAGGCCCTGTCTTGTACCCTTGATGACTGCATGACATAAAGCTTTATGACTTGAATGGACCCGCCAATACTGACATTGGACTGCTGATGACTGGAAATATGTTGCCTGGTCGGACGAGTCTCGTTTCAAATTGTATCGAGCAGATGGATGTGTACGTGTATGGAGACAACCTCATGAATACATGGACCCTGCATGTCAGCAGGAATTGCTCTGAGTGGCTCCAGCAACATTCTTCTGAATTTAATGAACACTGTTAAGCATATCTGGGATGCACTGCAACGTGCTGTTCAGAAAAATTTCTGGACAGCTCTGCAGGATTCATGGTGTCAATTATCTCCAGCACTACTTCAGACATTAGTCGTGTCCATGCCACGTCGAATTGCAGCAATTCTGCGTGCTCGCGAGGGCCCTACACGATATTAGGCAGGTGTACAAGTTCCTTTGGCTCTTAATGTGGATTACAGTAGAAACCGCATGCGGTGAACGGTCTAGAAAGTGAGTGAGGGTATATAAAGGGCCACGTAACCTGTGGAACTACATCACTGTTCTTCTGCCTGTTACTTAAAAATAAAAAGTATTTGTAAGAAAATAGAAATTGTCAATGTTTAATTCAAGTCTTAGTCGAAAACTGTTGATTTGCAATGTGAAATCGATTAATATCGTAGTAAAAATTACAAAAAACACAGATTTATCATATAGCGCTAGAAAACGCAATTCTTCGAAAAAAAGGTAAAATTAAAAAAGAAAAAACGGAAAACAGAAACACGTCAAACATCGCTTCAGTACTTTGTCCAGATTATATAGAACATTTTTCTGTTATCTGTAAACAACTTTTGCATTTACCAATGATAACAGGAAACTGTTACCTTTTATCATAATGAAGAATGTTCTATTCAGTACGAAACAACACCAATAGTTATATAGATTTTTTTGTGTTTGTGCATGTTAGCTTACTTGCATCGAAAGTAATTGCTTTGGATACAGAAAAGCGCATACGTTACGCCATTAAAGTTTTTATTACGAATAAATTGCAATTTATACTTTGTAAGTATATATAATACTCAATGGACTAACGTTAATTGCCGGCCGCTGTGGCTGAGCGGTTCTAGGCGCTTCAGTCCTGAACCGCGCTGCTGCTACGGCCGCAGGTTCGAATCCTGCCTCGGGCATGGATGTGTGTGATGTTCTTAGGTTAGTGAGGTTTAAGTAGTTCTAAGTCTAGGGGACTGATGTTAAGTCCCACAGTGCTCAGAGCCATTTGAACTAACGCTAATTGTGTGCAAAACAAACAATCAAACAGAAAACAAAGAGAATTGGTCAGCTTCCAGTTTCTCTCTCACACATCAATTTATGTTTCTTTCCCTACCAGTGTTACCAATACCACCGGTAATCTGACCATTTGCTACGTCATTTATATACTATACCAAAACTACTAGATCCAAACCAACGGGAACCAGAGATACGTGTCACATCTTGAGAATCGGTTTCAGACCTGCTGTTGGTGAATGCACATCTATCTCAACCATTTTCCGAGAGAAGAACGAGAAGGGAAGTCCATGCAATAGACATTTGGAATCGCCTCCTCCTCCAAAGATCACTGCTCACAGCTGCACGTCTTCAGTGATCCAAACAACACAGAAACTTGATAGTAGCTAAATGGGGCGTTTAGTGCGGAACGACGAGTTTCGGTTGCACACTTTTTCAAACGATATAAGGCATCGAGTGCACCGACGACCTAATGAGGCGTTTAACCTGTAGGCTGTGGCTGTACAGGGTGTAGGTCAGGCTAGAGGTAGTTCTGTTAAATTTAGGGGTTGTTTTCCGTGTCATGACTTGGGCCGAATCAACCAGGTTACCGTAAATATGAACCACAATGTTTGCATGTCCAGCACGTGTATGTTGCTGGTTTGACGAACACTCGGATACTTTTTCACGCCTCGACTAGCCCGCTAAATCAGTCGATCTCAATCCCACTTAAAGTGTCTGGGACTATTTGGAACAGCTTGTGTAACGTAGCAGTCAACCTGCCCGTAACTTGTCAGCCCTACGGGGCGTCATCATCAGTGAGGGGCTACCACTGGACATGGGTTACCTGAAGAAACTTGTGCAGTCTTTTCCTCGCGAACTGGCGTGATTGCCAAAGCTAGGGGTTTTGTTACACGGTATTAGCGTGATCTCTCCTGCGGGTTACTAATTTTTTGTCCGGTATTCTTGTTGTAACACACTTTCCAGAGATGTTTAGAGGACGTGTCTTACGTCTTTGTAATGAGAGAGAGTAAAATAAAATTGCTGTCCTGTTCACAGATTCAGTGGTAGTAGGCATAAGACTGCGCACCCTTTTATTAAAAGGACGATGAATTTATTTCTCTTAGTTATGCATTAAAAGTAATTTTCTCGAGCCAGAAATATTGGAACACTTGAGGCAATACAGACCCTACGAATTGCCTTAGGAAATAGATTAAGGAAAGGCAAACGTACGTTTCTAGCATTTGTAGACTTGGAGAAAGCTTTTGACAATGTTGACTGGAATACTCTCATTCAAATTCTGAAGGTGGCAGGGGTAAAATACAGGGAGCGAAAGGCTATTTACAATTTGTACAGAAACTAGACGGCAGTCATAAGAATAGAGGGGCATGAAAGGGAAGCAGTGGTTAGGAAGGGAGTGAGACAGGGTTGTAGCCTATCCCCGATGTTATTCAATATGTATATTGAGCAAGCAGTAAAAGAAAAATTCGGAGTAGGAATTAAACCCATGGAGAAGAAACAAAAACTTTGAGCATTGCCGATGACATTGTAATTCTGTCAGAGACAGCAAAGGACCTGGAACAGCAGCTGAACGGAATGGACGGTGTCTTGAAAGGAGGATATAAGATGAACATCAACAAAAGCAAAACGAGGATAATGGAATGTACTCGAATTAATTCGGGTGATGCTGAGGGAATTAGATTAGGAAATGATGTTCAAATGTGTGTGAAATCTTATGGGACTTAACTGCTAAGGTCATCAGTCCCTAAGCTTACACACTACTTAACCGAAATTATCCTAAGGACAAACACACACACCCGTGCCCGAGGGAGGACTCGAACCTCCGCCGGGACCAGCCGCAAGGCAATGGCAAGGAAAGCGTTTCTGAAGAAGAGAATTTTGTTAACGTCGAGTATAGATTTAAGTGTCAGGAAGTCTTTTCTGAAAGTATTTGTATGGAGTGTAGCCACGTATGGAAGTGAAACGTGGACGATAAATAGTTTGGACAAGAAGAGAATAGAAGTTTTCGAAATGTGGTGCTACAGAAAAATGCTGAAGATTAGATGAGAAGATCACATAACTAATGAGGAAGTATCGACTAGAATTGGGGAGAAGAGAAATTTGTGGCACAACTTGACTAGAAGGGGGGCATCAAGGGATCACCAATTTAGTATTGGAGGGCAGCGCGGAGGGTAAAAATCGTAGAGGGAGGCCAAGAGATGAATACACTAAACAGATTCATTAGGATGTAGGTTGCAGTAGGTACTGGGAGATGAAGAAGCTTGCACAAGATAGACTAGCATGGAGAGCTGCATCAAACCAGTCTCTGGACTGAAGACCATAACAACAACAACTGTAACCACAGACAGCTGTGTCTGAGCACAGGAGTCTCAAATGGTGGGGAAGGAGGAACTTCTGAGTTCACCTATCAGTTAATTCATAAATTTCTCAAAATGGTGTAAACTGCAGGAGTGCCAGTGGTCGTAGGTTTAAAAAATCCACCCCGAGACGACGGTTGCACTGAGGGCCACCGGCCTGCCCGACAGCCAGACAGCTGGCGCCACCCCAGTAACACCAACGTGTGCGCGGGCCAGTCGAACAGCCTCTCGGATGAAAGCCTAAGCAACCGTCGGCATTCCTGCCCCCCACTCACGTTGGCAGCAGGCATTTTTTGCTACAGGAGGAAGCAAAGAGTGTGCGACAACCCGAGTTTACGAAAGTACTGATAGACGCCCTCAGGGACTCAGTTCGTGACAGTGTTCAGTAAAGCTCAGCTCGTGGCAGTACTTGGTAAGGCTTTGCTTCGTGACCACCAGTCGCGCGGTAGCATCCGCCATTTTGCGCTTCATGCATTCATTTCGACCGCAAAGGAAGCAACCAGGCATTGTTACGCTCAGTTTTCATCAAGTCAGTCACGGTAGAATGCTCAGAGCAAAGCCGGCCATGTTTAAGACGCAAATATTCGGTTTGCACCTATGACCAGCACCCAGGTTATATCAGTGCTAAGCCGGGTTCCACTGTCCGTGTGCTCGCATTGTGTTTCTACTCATGGCTCTTTACCTTAACCCGTGATTCGAATCATGAAGTTACACTTAATTAAACTGCATAAAAACTCTCTCTAGGCACTGAAATAATTATCGTTATTTGTGTTCGTATTTTATGTATTCTCATGTACTTGTGGCCCATAACAAGCCTGCGGATCGCTTTTACAGTCAGAAATTGTGGACTGGCTACTTTCGATCTGTTTGCATCGAGACTGCCTCTAATTGCAATGTGTTACACAAGAATGTATCCACTCTTCGTTTAGGTGCCTGTTCTGGTCTGTAGTCCCCCCCCCCCCCACCTCCGGTTTACTTCATCAATCAATTAATTTAAATCAGCAAAAGACCATGAGGTGAGGTCCTTCTAATCTGAAGATAGAAAAGACAGTGACAGGCAGAACTTTTTTATTTCTTTCATTGCAGTTCCTCCTAAACTAAGAACAAGAAAACTGCATTGTGCACTGCACTATAATAGTTGTTTCGAGATTAAATTATCTCGCCAGTCAACGGATCTTTTCTATCGCTTCATGTAATTTTCGCAGGTGACTATATGTACGCGAAAAATATCAAAATGCACAAAGATATTTGATGTGGAATCCATATCTCCTACAACTGGCTACACGGAGAGGGCTGAATCTCTGGTCTAAGGAAGTCGTGGGGCACATCAGTTCCCTGTAGTGCGCAGCCGTAGCTGTGTGGTAAAATTAAAAATAAAAATAGAGAAACAAAAAGAAATTCTAGAAGGCATCTATTCTTTCGAATTCTAAATCGCAAAGAAACCAGGCTAGTGAAGGCGTTAATTGGCGAGGAGGAAAAAAAGTGGTCAGCGCGACTGACTGCTTTGCGGATGAACCGCGTTCGATTACCGCTGCTGCCAGGAATTTTTCTTTGTTGGGAAGACTAGAACCGGCTGCATTCAGCCTCGTGATGCCATTTGAGGAGCTACTCGACCTATTACTAGCGGCTCCAGGTCACGAAAACTGATAACGGCCGGGAGAGTCTTGTGCTGCCCCCCCCCCCCTCCCCTCTCCCACCAAACAGCATCGAATGACGCCTTTGTCGGAGGATGACACGGCGGCTGGTCAGTACTGGTGGGCCTTACGCGGCCTGTGGACGGAGTTTTACATCTCTCTCGGAACGGGCTCGGTAAACTATTTTTCCGTCATACCGGCCTTCGAACTGACCACAGCTTCATTTACGTGAATTGTGTCGCCGAAAGACGAACAGGACATACTCGTATTACGTAGCGACTGTGACGTGACTCACGCGTACAAGGCCGCGTCTTGCGGGCATTAATTGTTTATCTCTTTCTCTGCGCTTTTGACAGTGGCAAATTATTACTTACTCTTGATAATGGGTTTCTGTTAATCCTGAAAATAATTCTCTTAACTGGCAGAAGACAGGCGCATTGATATCAAGAGATCTGTCGCCTTCACGTCAATCAAAAATCTGTAAGCTTTTATTGAATATGAAAATGCGCCTGACGCTTTGACACGGATAAATTTGATCACAGATTACCTAGATGAAAAAATCATTTGGTGGCTTCGGAGAAATTGGCTTCTCTTCAAGAAGCAAGATACAGCTGGCGTCGAGATGGATGTACACATTTTTTTAAAAATTAAAGTGTTACAACTGGAGGAAAGCTGTGGACTCGTTATTAACAACGTTCAGTAAAATTTAACAGTTATAATTATGCACCAAATATATGTATTTATGTAGTATTTATTAAATGTATACAACTGGGCAAATGACACAAAAAAACGAACAGTTATATGAATTAAGTGTATTTACTTACGCAGTTATTATTAAATATATACAAAGGGACAAAGGGCACCGACGAAAACGAACAAAAATATCCAGATAAGTGCGAATAGGAGTCGCGCACCGACGGTTCAGTGAAAACTTAATTATGTAAACAGAGAGTTCATCCATCCAGGGAATCGAGATTCTGGACCGTTTTTGCCTGTTATCGATATCGATACTGGCATGATATTGGTCTCAGGAATTCCAGGACTTTCGAGAATGTTTTAATTTTCAGTTTTAAGTTTAAATTCGTTGTGTAATTTCGTATTTGTATTAACTATGTATGGGAGTGAAACATGCGCGATAACAGTTTAGACAAAAAGAGAGAATAGAAGCTTTTGAAATGTGTGCTACAGAAGAATGCTGAAGATTAGATTAATAGATCACATAACTAATGAGGAGGCACTGAATAAAACTAGGGAGAAAAGAAATTTGTGGCACAACCTGACTAGGAGAACGGATAGCTTGGTAGGGCTTGGTAGGACACATTCTGAAACATCAAGGGATAACCAACTTACTACTGGTGAGAAGCGGGCGGGGGGGGGGGGGGTGATAAAAATTGTAGTTGTAGAGGGAGGCCAAGAAATGAATACAATAAGCAGATCCAGAACGATGTAGGTTGCAGTATTTACTCGGAGAAGAAGAAGCTAGCACAAGATAGAGTAGCACTGAGAGTTGCATCAAACCAGTCTTCGGATTGAAGACAACAATAACATTGTAATTTATTTAATTTACTAATTTTCGAGTTATATGAACATGCTACGCTAACTGTCAATTGCAGATGCCTTAACTTCGTCTGCTCTCGTCCGTGTTGCGATTACCTGTAGGATTTAACAGAAGTCTCCAGAGGAGAAATCGGCACAGCCGGCCATAGGGCTATTGTTGTTACGTAAAAGTCTAATTGTTCTATGGAACGTTCCAATGGATATTTTATAGGATATCAGAACCCCATCCCAAATAATGGAAGTGCAGTCCTGCATCAGTTATTAATATTACTTTGCTTTGAAACATTACAAATACTGTACATGTTGAAGGCATTGATTATCAGCACGGTAGTGGGGCGGCCTTAAGGCCTGTGACTGCTAGACAGCAAAAGGCATCGTTTTCACAGCAGCAGAGGACTTCATCGTAGCTCAGCCAATTAGTACGAAGCATTTTTAAATTATATACACAAACCTTCCTCTTGAATCACTCTACCTATTATTGAAAACCAGATCAAAACAACGTGAGATCTGAGTTTCTCCTGGCGTATACAAATTTCAAATAACTTCCGGGAATTCAGCCAGGTAACATTTTCAGCGACCGCCGATATTTCGGCGGGAGAACACCCCGCCATTTTCAAGGCAAACTGCAACGGACAGGCGACGTACATGCAAATTTAGAACCTCGGTTCTCGGACTGAAGCAGGAAAGATAACACACACACTGAACACTAGTGCCACCAAAGATGACCAAAGTCAGAGCTATCGATAGTGAGACTACGAATTCGCAGGTGAGGTAGCATTGACTCTGTCCCTCTGTTTTTTGACAAGGGAGAGAGCCGGATTCCAAACAGAACTGTAGTCTCACTATCGATAGCTCTGCCTTGGGTCATCTTTGGTGGCACTAGGGTTCATTGTGTGTGTTATCTTTCCTGCTTCAGTCCGAGAACCGAGGTTTTAAAATTGCATATAAGGCGCCTGTCCGTTGCAGTTTGGCTTGAAAATGGCGGGGTGTTCTCCCGCCGAAATATCAGCGGTCGCTGAAAGTGTTACCTGGCTAAATTCCCGGAAGTTATTTGAAAGCAGATCAAAACAGTACTTCTTAATATTTTTGACAGATTACGAATAGAATGTACAGGGGATAGGCAAAATAATGAGAAACACTGTACGTACTTGGGAATTGTTTAATAATGGGGGGTTGGACCCCTATTTGCCCGTAATACAGCTGCGATTCTTTTTGGAATACCGGCATATAATGATTGTATAGTCTCCAGTGGAATGTTGTGCCACTCTTCGATCAGAACCTCTTCTAACTCCTGTAGTGAAGACGGAGGCGGAAATGTGCTCCGAAGTCTGCGCTCCAATACCGCCTAAAAGGGTTCGATAACAATAAAGTCTGGGGACTGTGCAGGCCAGGGAAGCCGCTGCAGTTTAGTTGCATGCTCTTCATACCACGATTGTACTTTCCTGACTGTGTGAATAGGTGCTTTTAGTCCTGAAATATGACATCATTGTTGGGGAACAACATTTGAATCATGGGATGCACCTGATCACCTAAAATGTTCACATAATCGTTAACTGTAACACGGCCTTTGAGAGTAATAATGGGACCAGCAGAATACCGCTGAAACGTCCCCTTAGAAAAATTTATGAATTGCTGTGGTGATAAACCTCTTACATTATTTGATTTTCAAACAGCTGAGCAGAACTGAACGTACTCAAACACTTCGCTCTACCTATTCTGATCAACACTAAACTGGCACACAATATTTTTTGGCGCAACGCAATCTGACTTTCAAAAATCCCTACAAAAGAATGACCCTGACTAACATTAACCTATACCTTTCACAAATCACTTACCTTACAAAAATCTTCGTTACTCGAACTACTGCAATACAGCGAGCGCCACTACTGCCAGCTAAATAAAAGATTCTAACTACTGAAGGCACTAACTACTGACAGGCATAGTTAGCAAATGAAATTTTGATAGAGGACAAACAATGTATTTACCTTAATAGTGTTCAAAAGTCATAATATATATAGCAGTTCATGACATCCAGTCTTACAAATTTACTGTCTCTGATGGACACACGTCCAGATCATCCGCTCTCAAAACTCCGCCATCTCTCTCCCCACATCCACCACTGCTGGCGGCTCACCTCCAACTGCGCAACGCTACGCGCTGTTAACAGCCAACTGCCCAACACTACAATAGCAAATTCCAACAATGCAAACCAGCCACAGACTGCACACAGCACAGTCAGTGCTACATGGCGTTACCAACATAAAAACCTAAACAGCCTACTTACACCGTGATATGGCTACCCACACCATCACACTTCCATCTCCATGCTTAATCGTTGGAATCAAGCAAACAGGATTGTAGTCTTCTTTTAGCGTTCTCCAGACGTAAACCCGGCCCGATGTTAGAAACAACGAAAACGTTGACTCGACGGACCATATGACGTGTTTCCACTGATCAGACGTCCAGGATTTATGCTTCTGACACCATGTTTTACGTTCCTTTACATTGGTTGTCGTCACTAATGGTTTCGGTATAGCAGCTCGCCCACGAATATTCGCTTTATGGAGTTGTCGACGGACAGTGTCGATAGATACAGAGTCTCGAAATGGCCATTGATCTCTGCAGTCACTTTAGCCGCCGTAGTTTTGTGCTGTTTTTACACATTTCGTGCTAACGTACGACGATCTCTGTTATTTAGTTTTGATTTTCGCCCTCTCTTACGTTTACACGATGATGTCTTTCCATGTTTTGTGTAGATTGTCATGACTGTTGAAACATTTGCTCTTGAAACATTCCATAAGTTGGCTGTCTTGGTTGCTGATGCTCCAGCTAATCCGGCCCCACAATCTGCCCTCTTTGGAACTCTGTTAGGTCTTTCGCTGCACGTCGACCTCGGCCTCTGAATGCAAATACGAAGTGCGCACTACCTGTAAAAAACCTGCACTGATGCCACGTCCGTACTGAACACGCAAAGTCCAGCGCGACACGTGCCTTACCTGCGTTGTTGACCACCAAACACAACCATCCCATTACCACCGCTGTTCACATTATTTTGCCTATCCCCTGCAAATTTGCAATGCCAAAAATATTTTTTATGCGATGTAATTACAATTTTACAATTTTCGTATTTTTCTGCTAACTTTTGCTGTAAAACCTTGATCCTTGATGAATTTCGTGATTCTAGGTCAACGAGAAGTACCCTACTGGTCGTCATGAGCGAGTTTGCGAGTATCAAAATACGTGGCATAAGTAGCCGTATATTTTCGTTGCATCGACTTGGACGTTTAAATGTTTTACACCGCCAGGAGACCAGAGACCCTACTATGTGACATAAATTTCAAGTTGATACTCCAGCATTTCCTTAGAAAAATGGTTCTTAACAGTCGAAAAGACAGAAAAATAGAGGGACGGACAACAAAGAGATCCTGTGAGGGTCCCCTTTGTACCGACTGAGACACGGAACCGTGAAGACAATATATTCATTAATAATAACACTAATCATCAAAAATGTTCAAATGTGTGTCAAATCTTATGGGACTTAACTGCTAAGGTCATCGGTCCCTAAGCTTACACACTACTTAACCTAAATTATCCTAAGGACAAACACACACACCCATGCCTGAGGGAGGACTCGAACCTCCGCTAGGACCAGCCACGCAGTCACTAATCATCTATACACATCCTGCAAAACTACTCGTTTCACATCATTTCGATAAAAGACTCGTTTCTATGGGATCTTGAGTGATTTTCTGTGGGATCTTGAGTGACTGTAGGGGCCAACCCGGGAAGCTGCATATTTTTCCGCATTGTACTGGTGGGGACTGGGTGCGTAGCGTTGCTTATCTTCAGGAGTTGTCGTTGTTTCCTAGCATTACACTTGTCTGTTTCTGTTTTCTCCGCCGAAAACCTTCCCAAACGTTGCGACACCATACTGAAGGGTTAAGTGCATTAGTAACCCAGTTATCATTTTCAATTTGACATTTGCTCATGTTGTCCTTTAGTAAATCTTTGTATTGTTTCTGTGGTGACCCTAAGTTTCTTTGATCATCCTTTAGCTGGAAATACATAATTTGCTTTGGTAGATTGGATTCAGGCATACGAACAATGTGGCGCATCCAACGGAGTTGATGCTTGATGATCGTGGCTTCTATGCTGGTAGAGTTTGCTTCTTCCAGAACACTGATGTTAGTGCGCCAATCTTGCCATTTCACCTTTAGGATCCTTCTCAGCCAGCGCTGATGGTACTTTTTCAGACATCGTATGTGCCTTCTGTAAGTAGTCTATGCGTCGCACCCATATGTGACAGATGGTATAAGAGTAGCCCAGCATACACAGGGCTAGGTCTTAACGCTGATGTTATGGTTATCAAAGACCCTTACCCGAAGCCGACCAAAAGCTATACTGGCACATTTGAGGCGATATTGTATTTCAGCATCAATACTTACATTTGGTGAAAATTGGCTGCCAAGGTATGGGAAATGTTCTATGTTCTGCAAAACTTTGCGTTGGACTGTGATTCTTGGGGCTATGGCGACAGAGATGGGGGAGAGGTTGATGTAGGATCTACGTCTCCAGGGTGTTAAGACTTAGACCAATGCTCGTACAAGCTTCATTAAATACATTTAGGATAACTTGTAAATATTCTTCTGAGTCGGCAAGAACGACATTATCATCTGCATGTTGAAGTTCAATGATGATTGTAGTGAATACTTTAGTCTCGGCCGCAGTGTACTGAGATTGAACAAACCACCACCAGACCTGTATTCTATTTATATGCCCTTTGGCAGCTCCCATCGACAAGATGAAATACGGTTCTGACAGATATTGAAAACGAAGTGGGAGCTATCACAGAACCTTTCTTCACACCCGTTGTGATTTCGAAATTCTCTCCAGAGCTATTGTTGACAAGAACCATGTCATTCATGTTATCGTGCAGTAGTCTAAGAATGTTAACGTACATCTCAGGACAGCCTATTTTAGCTAAGATCTTTCATAAGGCGTCTCTCTTGACTGAATCGAAGGCCTTGACAAGATCTATGAATGTTATGTACACAGGATGTTGTTGTTTTTTACGTTTCTCCTGCATTTGTCTGGCAGAGAAAATCATATCTGTGGTACTGCGATTAGGTCGAAATCCACACTGTGTTTCAGGTAAACAAACTTCAGCGAGAGGTGTCAGGCGTTTGGACAGAATTCGAGCAAGTATTTTTCCAGCAGCAGATAGAAGGCTCTGTCACCTTTTTTGAAGATGGTAACTATCAGCGCCTCCCTGAAATTAGGAGGAACAGTTTCAGTTCTCCGTATTTTGACAATGGGAATTAGTAATCTTCAACGTCCATTTTCCTTGAAAAATTCAGCGGGGATTCCATATGATTCGACGGCTTTGTTGTTTTTGAGTTGTTGATAGCTTTCTCAACCTCTTGGAGAGAAGGGAGTTCACCAAGACGAGGTTTTGTAGGTTCTTGAGGAATTATGGAAAGTGTTGTTTCATTGATTGCTGGGTCTTGATTGAAGAGTTCGTGGAAACGGTCCTTCCATCGTGTGTTAATGGAGTTGCTGTCCTTCAGGAGGATGAGCCATCCCTTCGTGTAAGGGGGTTTAGACCTTGTGTTACTAGGCTATATATAGTTTTCGTCATACTAAAGAAGGCTTGAGGTTTGTAGTTTCTGTTAGATGTTGCATTTCTTGAGATATCATCATCGTCTATCATTTCTTTTTCAGAGCACGAGATTTCCTCTGCACTTCCGCCTTCGCTTCTTGATATTCTCTTTTCTTGGTGATTGACTTAGGATTGATCTGCCGAGCCTGGCGTGCCTTTGTCTTTTTGTTTAGTAGTGCCTGAATTTCTTGGCCATTTTCGTCAAACCATTCTTGGTGTTTGGACATGCAGTATCCAACTGATTCTTCAGCAACTGCTTTCAGGATTTTGCATGGTAGCCTTTCATTCAAGAGTTTCTGGAGTTTTTTTGTATTGCTACTACCGTTACGACAGTCTGCGGTCATTTAAGGTCACCCAGGTTTTCTGTTTTCTACGTCGTAAGTGAATGTGTAGAGCCAACACAGACCTTATCAGTACGCGGTCCGTCCAGCAGTCATCAGCACTTATCAGTGCTTTCGTGATAATCACATCGCCTTGGTCTCTGGCGCGCACAATTATATAAACAATCATGTGCTAGTGTTTTCACCGTCTATGATGCCATGAGGTTTTAAATTTATCCTTCTGCCCGAAGATGGTATTAGTGGTCACTGTGGTGTGAGCATTTCGTGAGCGAAAAAAATTCCGTTAGAATTGCATTTCCCCAAATCCTCTTTTCCAATTACTTCGGGCCACAGTTTTGAGTCTCTACCAACTCGTTCAAATGATCTATGAACATGTAACTAACAGTCGTAGTACTAAATCCAACTCTTGTACGGCCTGTCAGTATGGTGTTCCCCTGCCCCTTATGTCAGTGTTCCGTGAATAACAATAACAACACTCAACATTCAATAACCATTCAAATCATCATAAAAATTAGAACAATTAAAAAGTCAGGAATGATGAGGTGTTTCCAAAAGCCGCATAGCTGCATGAAGGTACTTCATTCGCAACTACCGATTTCACGTCAGTACAGACGCATCTTCAGGTTTATCTGTCAAGAATACAAATCACCATGTGAAATTTTTGAAATAGTTGAAATATGGTGTTGGCATTCACCAAAAAAAACGACCAGTACTCACAATGGTTACATTTCCATACTGTATATAGCAATTACAGAGTCCCAGCTTTCGGGAAGTTGTCTACGTTGAGTCAAACCACACTGGTGGGTTGTCACAATAAAACTGAGTACACCCAAAAGATTCTCGGCAAAATATACAAGGCACGAGTGTTGAATGAGCCAGGCCTAGAAAAAGCGGGAGAAAAAAGCAAATAATGAATGGGACGCTATTCTGAACGGGCATAAAATGCTTACAAATTAACTAACGTCTAGGGTCTAGGGAGAGTACTATAAGTAAACGGGAAATACCATCCAAAAAATAATGCTCTGGTATGGAACTGAAACGTCGAGAATGTAAGAAATATGAAAAAAACTTACCGGATAACACGGCGAGGTATGTATTATAAGATCAGCTAGCTGCCAGCTAGACACACCAATATAAGTGAAATTTAAAACCCTCTTGCTGACAGGACGATGTGGTGAAGCAGTCGGTGGAGGCTAGCAATACACTGGAGACCGGAAGGCGACGGTGCCAAGGAGAAAAGCAAAGTAAAGACACGAACAACTGCACCGGCACTTCCATCGGATCAGAGCAGTGTCGGGCAGCTCACACCATATCGGCCTTTTAGCAAGAGGACGGAAGTACGCGCATCACAAGGGGTTTTAAATTTCACTTTCATTGGTTTTATACAGCTTGTACCTATTTGATTTTTTAAAACATCCTTCGAGCTGTTATGCGGTAAGCTGTTTTTCAGATTTCTTCCATTCTCGACGTTTCGGCTACATACTAGAGTATTATTTGTGGATGGTATTTTCCTAGACTTTAGTTAATTTTTAGGCATTTTATGCCCGTTCAGAGTAGCGTCCCTTACATTATTTGTTTTTTTCCGCTTTTTTCTAGGCCTGGCTCATTATGCAGTCATGCTTTGTACATTTTGACGACCATCTTTTGGGTGTACTTAATTTTATTATGACAACCCACTAGTGCGGTTTGATTCTTAACTTGGACAGTTTCCCGAAAGCTGGCACTCCTTAATTGTCTATCTCCAGTTTGGAAATGTAAGAATTATGAGTACTGGCCGTTGTTTGTTGGTGAATGCCAATATTATGGTTCTGTATTTCTACTATTTAAAAATTTCACACAGTGATTTGTATTCTTGACAGATAAATCTGAAGATGCGTCTATACTGACGGGAAACCGATAGTTGCAAATAAAGTACCTTCATACAGCTATGCGGATTTTGGAAACACCTCATCATTCTTGACTTTTTTACTGTTATAATTTTTAAGATAATTTGAATGGTTACTGAGTGTTGAGTGTTCGCAATGTCTCTGAGCTGTACTTGCCCTCCCCAGAAAGTAGTTTGTACCAGTGGGTCGACCTTTCTCGAAGTCTGAGAGATGGGGATAAGCTATAAGTGCACGTCCTCAGGACAGGCCGTGTCGCAGTATCCACCTGAAAAGTTACAGCTTAACGTTAGACACACCAAATAGCCAACACGTACTCACACCATTCTTCGCTTGAAGGGATGACTTTTTCTGTTCAGTGAATATGAAAATTTGTCCATTATATACCACGGACAAATACTTGAATATCGGTTTGGTAACCTTCGATCTAGGTGTTCAAGGTCTAGCACATTCCATTTCAGCTGGTATCTGAATAAACTAGTTCAAAGTAGTTAGCCGCGGTCACTTTCAGAATTACCTGTAGTGTTTTTACGTGATCGTTTAATGTAATCAAGTTTTATAATATCTCATGCCGACGTAGTTCTGAACCCGTTTTGTTTGCGAATGATACATCCGTAGTTGTGTGGTCTAATGTTACTCCAGCTGCAGTTCTTTGTAACAGGAGAGTGATGTAGTTTTTGCATTGGAATATTTAGCTTTGAGCCGTCGAATCTCCTCCACCAATAAAGTCCATTAAGGGATATATATTGCAGATTTGCCTGGATTTCGGACATGATGAAAACTTGGATGGTAAAATAATATTTTCCTACATGCTGATGAATCCTTTTTAGCAGCAGATATATATTTCGTAACAATTTACAAAGATGTTCACACGTAAGCTGTTTTCTACCAATGTGATTGACAAAACAGCAACTGTTACAGACTTTGCGTCATTACATTGGCCAAACTGCGACTGACTTCAGATGCATTGCACCACTCAATATATCCCATCATAATAAGGCCTGATCTTTGGCCTATTGTCAAAACAATTATATTTACTGATTTATTTTGAAAAGTTAATGATTTACAGCAAACTGTTAGTACGGTTTTAAAAACAATAAATGATTATTCATTCTGAGTACATTTCTAAATATTTTTCTTTTGGCTTTTGTGTGGAAATTCGGTTATGAAGTTACAGTAGCCGGCCGGTGTGGCCGTGCGGTTCTAGGCGCGTCAGTTTGGAACCACGCGGCCGCTACGGTCGCAGGTTCGAATCCTGCTCGGGCATGGATGTGTGTGATGTCCTTAGGTTAGTTAGGTTTAGGTAGTTCTAAGTTCTAGGGGACTGATGACCTCAGATGTTAAGTCCCATTGTGCTCAGAGCCATTTGAACCATTTGAAGTTACAATAACAATACCTATCGTAAAATCATTAATTAAATCTTGATTTCACGTTGGATTTTATTCCTGACATTAATTGAGGTGCGGTACAAAATACCGAAACGGAGTTTTAGGTTAAAGTTCTGTATGATAATTTCGTAGTATCAAAATGATTGAAGATCAATAGTATTTACATCAGAATTTTCGAGAATCGCTACTGAAAAAGTAAATTACTACTGATCTAATTGGTTTCTTGTTACTGACGTGATATATAAGGTGCACAAGTCACGTTAAATAATCAGATGACTGATAAATGTTCCAAAAGTCTATTTTTAGGTAAGATGAAATTTATGTATTTTGCTAATTAATTATTGGTTTAATTAAACACAAATATTTTTCCTAAAATATCTATGGGAATGTAATAATGTAATCACGAGAATAAAATTATAAATTATGCTGAAATTTACGACAGTATGTTAATTCACAACATCAAGTTCTCTAACTAATTATAACTTTCTGTTAATTACAGTCAAATATCTGAACTAATGTTAATAGTGTTGATTTTGTCTGTAAGTGAACTACACAGTTTAATTTTTTTTATATATTGTGGATCAGGTAATATGCAATCTGCTAAACTTTTAGTGGTGTCGAAGCATTCATTAACTACGCTGTAAATAGTCCCATTGCAATGGTTCGTTGTCTAAGTTACGTGTCAGATAACAAGGCGAAAGCTCTCCAGTGTACTCATCATCTGGTTTTAGTATTTTCCATCACTTATCAGTCGTTTCGGTTCTTTTAATGACTTAAGTATGTGCAAAAGCTGTCTCACACTGTGGTTCGACGTTAAACTGTAGGCTCCCCTATAATCGGTTGAGAAAGCCCGATCATATGGTGGAGGAAGGGAAGCTCACAACAACACCAACAGGACAATGCCGAGTAAAGTACCATGATTTTCAAATCAGCCTTCACGATAATGACAACTATGCCCTATAATCATAACTGTTACTGCTGCAGATCAGGAACAAAGTAAGATTGTAAAATGCCCTCTGGGGGGAAACAACTCTTGGTGCAAATATAACAGGCTGAGTCTTAATTGAAATAAAAGTAGTACATTTATACGTGACGAGTAAAGAATTTTACCATGGTTGTAATATCGTTCCAATTGCTCCTCGACATTTGGGACATTGGACTCATTTTCAAGAACGTCGCAGGAACACAAGAGTGGCCGGCCGGAGTGGCGCTAGGCGCTACAGTCTGGAACCGCGCGACTGTTCCGGTCGCAGGTTCGAATCCTGCGTCGGGCATGGATGTGTGTGATGTCCTTAGGTTAGTTAAGTTTAAGTAGTTCTAAGTTATAGGGGACTGATGACCTCAGAAGTTAAGTCCCATAGTGCTCAGAGCCATTTGAACCATTTTTGAACACAAGAGTGTAAATAACGCAATGGGTTCATCGCTGTTTTCATAATCTTATCAGAAACCTGTAGCGTAAAGTGTGATAACGAATAATAGTACAGTTGAGGTAGGAACACGTGTCTGACCTAATCAATGAAAATATACTTGGATGACTAAAAAACTCCCATAATCAATCACTGATATGTGACTTTTATATGTGCGTTTACCTTGTAATATGTGAGAATTAGATTCTATTCCCACATCTGACGAAATGAACACATAAAAGTGCCCACGAATCTAACCCCCGACGGGGAACAAAACGGTGAGTCATCTCTACTCCCCTAGGTCCGGGAAGAATCGATCGCTAAGCTCACTCTGCTACACCTGTCGACTAATGGTCGTATGCTCCCTGTTCCGGATGGAATACGCTGATTGCCAGTCTCTCCTATACTATTATCGCTGCAGCAGTCTACAGGGCTTTAATGTGTTGGCAATGACCACCAAACTAAATGGGACAGCCATTGGGTTAACGTAGTGACGCCTACACTTTCCGGCCGAGTATCGACTGTGCTGATAACGTCCCCCTCTTGTTATCAGAGCAGCAGTCCATAACACACACAATGTCTCTTAGACGACATGTCACAACGTAAAAACTGCAAACTTGCATGTTAGTCATATGTGGTGAGTAGCGAAATATAGGCGTATTTTCCAGTCGGTGGAATGGAGAACGAAGAAAAAGAAGACAGAAAGATAGAGATCTTTCCGCAACGTAGTCTTTTGACCCATTTGATCCAGAAGACTAGCGTAGCACATTTGTAATTGCTTCACTCTTTACGAGGCCACGAAAGACTCACTCTTGCTTCCCAGGAAATACTGGACACTATTTTTCCGGAAGACGAAACCAACGTAACCTTTCTTCGGTGCTGGGCTAAGAGTCCCACCCACTGTTTCGATCCCGGTTTCCTTTACAATATAATTCGAAAATTCATGAAAACTGATCAGAAAATTCATTTTATGAAGAATGAGTCGGTAACTTTACAGGCTAACTGCAGATAAATGGGCCAGTGGCGAGGAAATATATCTTAAATTGCGAGTTACGTATCTCATATTCTATACTTGAGTCTGAATACGTTGGATTTCCCATGAATGTTTTCAACATCGATAATGGTTCCTTACCACAAAAAAATATAATCACAGTTGGGAAATAGAACGTGGAAAAGGAGGTCGGCTTTACAGACAATAAACGATACCTCAACGGGGGCATAATAAGTAAGAGTCAACGGCTAGAAGCTACGACTATCTACGGTGATATTCTTGCCCTTGCAACGATGCGTGACTAAGTACTCTGTGCGAGAACAGCCAGCGTTCTTAAACTGTTTAGCTTTCTCTTTATTTTGTGGTGAGTTATAACAGCGAAAGTAAACTATGTATCCGAGTTTAAATTGCGTCACTAACTCTTTTGTCTCAGTGAAATAGGTCACAAGGATTCTACAGCTCTCAAGACCCACAAACCGATATTCCTGTTGAACATTCTGCCTAAGGTCCAGCAGCACACATTGTGCGATTGGTTGCAGGTCCACAGGGAGCTCCTGGGACTTAGCTAGCGCCAATATTGCTTCCGAAAGGCAAATCTACTGACAACGCAACCAACAGATTGCTTGAAATTTTCGATGGCCCCAGAATTAAGTACGAAGTAGCAGTCACGTTTGATCGCGGGCGCATTCGACAGCTTCCAGTAGCTCGCGATGTTCAAGCGTCTCTGGGATATTCAGGATCCAAGGTGTCAGTGCAAAGCTTCATAGATTATTGTTGCGGATATACCGTCGAATTGTGCGCAAGAAAGCAAAAACTTGCGAAAGAGATAACAAAACACTGCCCACGAGGCTCTACAAGTGGTACTACCCTTGATAGTTGACTACTGAATTCTTCCGTTTCTCCTCAATGAGGGAAACAACTGTTTATGGGGTAGTGGCGTACGCAGATGACGTCCTGGTGTTGGTATCTGCGGACTCTCGGGCGAAGTTGGGGGAAACGGTTGATAGTGTGTTCGAGAAGATACTTTGGTTCAAAAACTGGTTCAAATGGCTCTGAGCACTATGGGACTTAACAGCTGAGGTCATCAGTCCCCTAGAACTTAGAACTACTTAAACCTAACTAACCTAAGGACATCACACACATCCATACCCGAGTCAGGGTCCGAACCTGCGACCGTAGAGGTCGCGCGGTTCCAGACTGAAGCGCCTAGAACCGCTCGGCCACTCCGGCCGGCCCAGATACGTTGGTGTTCAAATAATAAACTAGCCATAGTAGCACACAAACCTACCCACATACCACTCAAAGGTCATCTACCTCAGAAATACTCCATATCAAGCAACAAGCACTGCAGATAACTGGGGGTCCACTTGTCTGAAACGAGGAATTTTATGCAGATATTAAGCTATCCACAAGAAATGAGTGAAAATTATGAACTATCTTGTGTGAGCCAGTATCATGAATTACAAGCTACCGATGCATGCCGCTACGGCTGTCTTCAGTGCCGTAGTTGGCTTCGCAACCAGCGTATGGACGCCTTGGATGCGATTCGAGAATAGGTCCTACCTTAGATGAGTGTAGAGGAGCGAACTTCTCAGGCTCCCTGGGCTCTTCGCTACAACACCTGTCAAGGGTGTACTGCTGATGCTGAGAATCTACCCATTTGCTTTTAAGTACAATAAAGAGCAGCGCTTAATTTCAGTCGAAGTAGATTCGACCGACAGGGGTAAGTATAAAAACAAAATCCAAGTCCGGGCCTGGAGAACAGGTGAATGGCAGCGCGATTAGAACGATAGGACCACCGACAGTCGTTCAAGTAACATTTCCCCAATTTTTGACACCGACTACGAACGCGCGTCGATGAGTCAACTAGGAGAATGATGCACTTTATTACTGGACATGGTTCTTACCCCATACACTTACACAGAATAAGGAGATGGATAACAGCTCTCTGCGAATGTGGCCCTTCGTTGTAATTTACACCAAATGGAAAGGGAGAGCGGACTGGATGATCTGAACTTGGGCAAAATTGGCCAAGAAAGGAAGATGCTGATCTCTGTTGCTAATACTACAATCTAATACAAAAAAGATGCATCATGAAGGAATTAACCGAAAAGGACAAAAATAGCTGGATGTGATGTACTTGTACAGAAAAACAAATGATTACAGTTCCAGAAAAATTGAATGATTCATTCAAGAGAAAGAGCTTCACAAATTGCTCAAGTCGATATCGCGTTGGTCCACCTGTGGCCTTTATGAAAGCAATTATTCGGTTTGGCATTGTTTGACAGAGTAGTTGGATGTCCTCCTGAGAGATAACGTGCCACATTCTGTCGAATTGGCTCGTTAGATCGTCAAAATCCCAAGATGGTTGGAGGACCCTGCCCACAACGCTCCAAACGTTCTCAACTGGGGAGAGATCCGGCGTCCTTGCTGGCCGAGGTGGGGTTTGTCAAACTCAGTCAAGCAGTAGAAACCCTTGCCGTGTGCGGGCGGGCGTTAGCTTGCTGAAACGTAACCCTTGGATGGCTTGCCATGAAGGGCAACAAAACGGGGCGTAGAACAGCGCCGACATCCTTTTGTGCTGTATGGATGCCGTGGATGACAGCCAGGAGTGGTGGGCTGCGGTGCCATTTCTTTCCGTTGTACGACGCCCTTGATTGTTATCCGCAGCACCCTTACAGCACAGCGGTAAGTCGACGATATTCTACGCCCGATTGGCAAGCCAACCTCGGCAAGATAATTGGGAATCCAAATGGTAATTATTAGTTTTATTATTTGGAAGATAAGGAGGCTTCTTTAGCTGACGAGCAAAACAAGGGATTATTGCAAACTCGGACTAACAACACGAGCCTAACCCTGCAATTGCGCTTTACTCTATGCTTGCGAATTTTACCTTGAATTCCATCTTCAAGCTTAGTTAAGCCATCTTAATCTCTCCCGGCCATATAAATGAAATCAGGCCTTGAGTGTAGTAAGATCTGCCATCACCGACGTGAGGGCAGCGTGACACGTCTTCTGTCTCCGAGCTCTCGACCAACACTGAAATTTTACTCTCGTAGACAGACCTCGTCTCACAACAATGCTTAGAATCGCGCTCCCATGTTTCGCCCTCAGATTGTTACTATCGATATCCGAGTGCTTAGTTATTTCCAGTCTTACACAATGCAAAGAATAGCTTTAAGTTGGCTGTATTGTTTTCGATACTCATTGCAATATTTAATCAGTGCAATGGAGAGTAATATTTAATCAATGTAATGGAGATTTCTGACGCACTCCTTACACCAGTTGGACAGAATTTTGCACTGTATCCCTTAGGAGGATATGCAACGACTCTTACCAATCAATGCCAAGTCGAATAATTGCTGGCTTAAGGGTCGGAGGTGGACCAACGCGTTAAGGATGGGTTCAGTTTGAGAATCTCTTTCTCTTGAATAAATCAATTTTTCTGAGATTGTAGTCATTTTTTGTCTGTACATGTATATCATGTACACATACCAAAAAAAGTTTCGCATCACCCCGGTTACCAGAACTCCTGAAGACAGACGTTGACTTTGGATGTTGTATCACAGACACAGTCCCTTTGACTGTTCAGAGATGTCACTAAACCCCCCTCCCCCAGAGATGTAAACAACCATACATGAGCAATGTCTATTAGACGGAGGGGGTCCGACAGCCTATCAGTTCCAGTCATTCCACCAGGAATGTAGTTCAACCATGCCTAGTCGGACAATACCGCGGTTCGATCGCGTCCGCATTGTTACTTTCTGCCAGGAAGGGCTCTCAACAAGAGAAGTGTCCAGGCGTCTCGGTGTGAACCAAAGCGATGTTGTTTGGACATGGAGGATATACAGAGAGACAGGAACTGTCGATGACATGGCTCGCTCAGGCCGCCCAAGGGCTACTGCTGCAATGGATGACCGCTACCTATCAATTCTGGCTCGGCGGAACCCTGACAGCAACGCCACCATGTTGAATAATGATTTTCGTGCAGCCAGAGGACGTCGTGTTACGACTCAAACTGTGCATGATGCGCAACTTCACTCCAGACGTCCATAACGACACCATGCAGCGCAGTACAGACGGGCCCAACAACACGGCGAATGGACCACTCAGGACTGGCATCACGTTCTCTTCACCGATGAGCGTCGCATATGCTTTCAACCAGACAATTGTCGGAGACGTGTTTGGAGGCAACCCGGTCAGGCTGAACGCCTTAGACACACTGTTCAGCAACTGCGGCAAGGTGGGGGTTCCCTGATGTTTTGGGGTGGCCTTATGTGGGACCGACGTACGCCGCTGGTGGTCATGGAAGGCGCCGTAGCGGCAGTACGATACGTGCGTGAATGCCATCCTCCGACCGATAGTGAACCATATCGGCAGCATATTGGCGAGGCATTCGTCTTCATGGACGACAATTTGCACGCCCATCACGCACATCTTGTGAATGACTCCTTCAGGAAAACGATATCGCTCGACTAGAGTGGCCAGCATGTTCTCCAGACATGAACCTTATCGAACATGCCTAGGATATATTGAAAAGGATTGCTTATGGACAACGTGACCCACCAACCGCTCTGAGGGATCTACGCCGAATCGCCGTTGAGGAGTGGGATAATCTGAACCAACAGTGTATTGATGAACTTGTGGGTAGTATGTTTTCATCTTTGGGCGGGTTTAGTGACATCTATGAACAGTCAAAGGGACTGTGTCTGTGATACAACATCCACAGTCAGCGTCTATCGTCAGGAGTTCTTGGAACCGGGGTGATGCGAAACTTTTTTGATATGCGTATATGATATACATGTGCAGACAAAAAATGACTACAATCTCAGAAAAATTGATTTATTCAAGAGAAACAGATTGACAAACTGAACGCATCCTTAACGCGTTGGTCCAACTACGACCCTTATGCAAGCAGTTATCCGACTTGGCATTGATTGGTACAGTCGTTGCATATCCTCCTAAGGGAATTCATCAATGTCTGGACCACCATCTCTGAAAGTCTCGCTGTATGGTGGTACAACATGCAATGTGTGGTTTTCAAGAGCAATAAAAAGGGCGGAAATGAAGTTAATGTTGATCGCTATTCCAATTTTCTGTACAGGTTCAGGAACTCTCGGAACCGAGGTGATGCAAAACTGTTTTTGATTTGTGTATATCTGTTTCCGACCCATTCGTATAATCCTTCGTGGTGCGCCTTTTGTTGCCTCAAAGCGTACATTTTTAAAGATTTGGTATCAAAGTGTTACATTCTTCTTCGTTGTCGGATTCATCTTCTTCTTCTTCATCTCTTTCGCGTTTATCCCGTCTATTACGGGGTGCGCTGCACTCAAGATCTGGTAAATTTATTTTTATTTAATTTTGTAGTCGGATACCCTTCCTGTCGCCGCAGTCACCTAAGGGCGCTGCATGTCAGTGAACCGCGTAAACTTCATTCTGTGTGTCATCGTATTTTAACCGTTCATCGCATTTTCTGAGACGGAAATTGGGGACCAGCCCAGCATATGCATAAACGAGCGTGGGAAAGCGCCTAAAAGCCACTGTCAGACCGGCCTGCGTGCCAGTCGCGGTCGTTAATCCGCCACGTGGATTCGAAACGGGTTTCGCTGACCTCGCTGAGTGGCAGGCTAGCGTCCTATGCGTTACGCTGTAAGAGCAGGTCATCGTAAGTGATATTCCCTATCAGGTTTGCGTTGCGTCTAAATGTCACGTGCTGCAAAGAGACACGTACTGCAACAGGACTTTAAACATCGAATTCTCAGGAAGTTTATCGGCACTTCTG
Source organism: Schistocerca americana (assembly GCF_021461395.2). Classification (NCBI taxonomy): domain Eukaryota; kingdom Metazoa; phylum Arthropoda; class Insecta; order Orthoptera; family Acrididae; genus Schistocerca; species Schistocerca americana. Next base: position 316,534,586 of record NC_060121.1, on the reverse strand, counting down.
GGTACTACATCCTGTCTGTTTTGTTAACAGAGATAGACGTACAAGGTGATAATGGATTTTGGGAATAGCGGTGCCTAACTATAACGTGGCGGACGATGCAGACGACACGAATCTAAAGGCACATGTAGTTACATGATCCAAGACCAGAGTTCTGTATCCAAGTGCTATGGAGACTTCTGGGTGCGATCCAGAAGCGTCAATGTAGGCACAGAGCATTACAGTTCAAATGAACCCTGGAGGCTGTAAATGCGAAAAAAGGTGCAAGTGACTCCCGTATATGAGAAGAGTAAAATATCGGCCCCACAAAATTGCAGAGCAATGTCATTATCTTCAATTTGCAGCAGACCTCTTGAGCACATTCTAAGCCCGAATATAACATATTTCCTTGAGACAGAAAAGCTCCTGTCCGAAGGTCAGCGCGGCTTCAGTAAGCATCGCTCGTGTGAAACTCAGCTGGCCCTTTTCTCGCACGATATCCTGCGACCCGTGGTCGAACGAGAACAGGTAGATTCCATGTTTCTAGATTTCCGGAAAGCGTTTGACACTATACTCGGCTGCAGACTTAAAAAAGGTCCAAGCACACGGAATAGGTCCCCAGATATGGAATAGAATCCAGTACGTTGTCTTGGACGGTGAGTGTTCATCACAGACAAGGGTATCATCAGGAGAACCCCACGGAATTGTGATAGCACCGCTCTTGTTCCCTATGAACATAAGCGATCTGCTGGACAGAGTGAGCAGCAATCTGCGGCAGTTTGCTGATAACGCTGAAGTATGTTGGAAAGTGTCATCTTTGAGTGACTGTAGGCGGACATAGGATGACGTACACAGAAGTTCTGTTTGGTATGATGAGTAGCAGCTTGCTCTAAATGTATAAAGATGTATATTAATGCGGACGAGTAGGAAAAACAATCGAATGCAGTATAAGGAGACTGCATATAGAATAGCAGTGTGACCCATTCTTGGGTACTGCTCGAGTCTCTGGGATCCACAAAGCAGTACAGAGGTGCGCTGCTAGATTTGTTACCGATAGATTCGATCAGCACTCGAGCATTACAAAGATGCTCGTGAACTCAAATATGAATCTCTGGAGGAAAGACGACGCTATTTTCGCGAAACGCTGTTGAGAAAATTTGCTGAAACTGCATTGGTGGCTGACTGCAGAATTATTTTACTACCGCCACCGAACATTTCGCGTAAGGACGGCAAAAACAAGATAAGACAAATCAGGACTCGTATGGAGACAGGAAAACAAAAATACAGGTCATTTACGAATGAAATAAATAGGAAGTACATGGAAGCTAAGGCGAAATGGCTTCAGGAAAAATGAGAAGAAACACGAACAGAAATTATTGTCAGAAGTATTTACTATCAAAAACAGCCTTGATCACAAATTATTTATTCCGGTGACCGGTTTCGACTACAACTGAGATAATCTTCAGACCAATGAGTAAGAACCTCCTTCTGGTGGTAGTGATTTACCACCAGAAGGAAGTTCTTACTCATTGGTCTGAAGATGACCACAGTTGTGGTCGAAACCGGCCACTGGAATAAATAATTTGTGTTCAAGACTTTTTTTGATAGTAAATATTTGTAATAAAATTGATGAATGTATACTCCCACAATGTATTTAGAAATAATTTAATGCCAGAAGTATTGACTCAGCGTACAGAAAATTCAAAACAACCTTCAGTGAAATCAAAAGCGAGGGGGTAAGATTCAGAGTACAATGGGAATTTCACTGTTAAATACAGAGGACAGAGCGAATTGGTGGAAAAGGTACGCTGAAGGCCTCTACGACGGGGAGAACTTGTCTGATGACGTGACATAAGGAGAAACAAGAGTCATTTGGAAGATGTAACGTTACGCGTATGTAGGCGACCTAATCGGCCGCCCAGTGTTGGTACGAGGTAAGATGAACTTGTTTTACGGCTGAACGCTAGCGGTCCCAGGTCGCACTGTGCGCCGCGGCAGTTTCGGTTTTCGGCTAGATGACCGAGCGAGTCCATTTGCAAATATTAGCAGCGTTACCGGATGTGGTTTAATCCCAGTATGAGGAATTTTGGCGACGGTCGGTCGCTGAGGACGACATACAACGCTGCAAAAAATGGCGGAGACGAATTTTAAGATGGCTACGTTACAACTCTCTGAATTCCGACGATAAATCACAGTTACATATTAAAGCGAATCTGAAAACATTGGCGATCCATAAAAACAAGGCACATTCAAGGACACAGAATATTATCTTTAAAACTACAGAAGTTAAAATTTCGCAACGAATAAACATTTCCACCACGACCATCTGAATTAACAACTTTTAATCGCTTCATGTAATGTCAACAAACAGTATCTCACAGTACAGTACTGCACTATAGCTATCATCTCGGAAAGCTACGTATCAGTATCCATTTTATTTATTGATTTACGACATCTTTTATATCTGTTTCATTATGCAAATGTTTGTCAGAACTTCGTACCCACCACAGTTACACAGCAAATGAATACAGCACAAATACCTCAAATTTTGTCACATTTGTGTAGCTATTTAATGAAGAGCTTACTATTTTACCAGTAACTTCAGTTAAATGTTGACTGAGTGCGCTGTTAAAAAAACTGTGCTAATTTGAAAGTAGTCAGCCGCGTGTGTTCGCAGACACAACAGTTGAATAGAGAAATCAAAGACGCTTCTGTCAAGCAGGCCTAAATAATTGTTTCAACAATCTATAGGATGATCTGTCATCATTTATCGTGAGCGCACTTGCTCAAGAATACTGGCTATTTATTTATAGACAAAGCTTCATTTATAATTATTGTAAATTATCTGAGTGTGACAGAATGTTAATAATATTCCTTCATTTAAGTGGTCAAGATGAGTCAAGTCAAGTCTGTAGCACACAAGAACGATGTGTTTTTGGTGGGGATGACTTTCAGCCAATGAGAAAGCAGACAGTAGTAGAATGCTATGAGAGTCAAGAGGATACTGGGACTTTTCGACTGAAGAGCTCAAGGGAGCGACTCTGGACACTGTATGTCGAGTTCTTGAAGAAGGCAGGGTTGCCTGAGGTAATGTAGGTGATTCAGTCGTATGGGTGTTTGATTCTGGGCGGTAAAATGGAAATGCCGTGTGGCTAGGACCTCTCGTCGGGTAGACCGTTCGCCTGGTGCAAGTCTTTCGTGTTGACGCCACTTCGGCGACTTGCGTGTCGATGGGAATGAAATAATGATAATAAGGACAACACAACACCCAGCACCTGAGCGGGGAAAATCTCCGACGCAGCCGGGAATCGAAACCGGGCCGTTAGGTATGACATTCCGTCGTGCTGACCACTTTTTTTTTCGTTCGTTATAGTTCGTTGCAATTGTTCGTGGCGAACGTCCCCTGACGCCCGTTGAAATTCATTATTGATCCATTCACTCATTTTTTGGCACCACTCAGCTGCTGCCAGGGGCGGACATTATGGGCAGTGAGCGGCCGCTATCATACTCAAACTTCTGAAGGAACTTTATAGTTGGAGAGGTCGGAATGTGCTCCAGAATAGGACTCTAGCTTAGTCCATTTGTGTTAAGGAACTGAGGATAAACAGAGTATGAGTTACTGTTTTTTGTATTGCGTGTGTCAATTTGTGAATCATCATGTTGAACTCTGAACTGATGAATATTTCATGTATTTTGATCACGAAGTGGACTTAGTTTACGCAAGTCTTTGATGACTATTTGGTTTGGGGATTTTGTTACCATCCTTGTAAGGCTCTCAACGTAACTTTACTGCATTTGATAAGGGTATGTATTTTAACTGAATACCATAGGACCACTTCCTGTTTATTTGCGATATCCATTCTTGAATAAACATTATTCAACATAATCCTCTGCACTCTGCATCAATTACAGACATCAGAACACTTGTTATTAAACTATTCGTTTAACTTTTATTTGGTATATCTGTGTGTTTTATTAACTCACAATTTCACCTAGAGGTTAGAATAATTGACTGCAGGATCACAGCTACAGGTTATTATTTGCAGAGAATTTTCTGCGGGGCATCAAAGCAGACGTGCGCGGCACCTCCCCTATGACTACATCGAGCTATTCTTTCCAAACAGAGCCGTGTATATCAAAAGTATCTAAAGTACGAGTATCCACAAGTAAAGAGGCAAATGTTTTGCTCGTAAGGGATGCTGTTTAGAAGAGCAGCTGCACAAGCAATAATCGTTAGGTACTGTAGCTAAGAGACGGGAGATCCAGTATTAGAATCAGAATTTAAAAGGGGTCTGGAAGACTTAGATCAAATGAGGCAGAAGGAAAGGAAATCCAATCGGAATTTCTAATATCATTAAGAGAAATCGTAACAAAAGACTATTGATGTTGGTGTGCAGAATGTGTAAGACTGGCGGTATACCGTAAGACTATCGAAAAAAATCATCCACACAAGTCCTAAGATTGAAAGAACCGACAAGTGCGAGTATTGTCGCACTGTCAGCTTAACAGTTCATGCATCCAAGTTGCTGACAAGAACAACATACAGAAGAAAGGAAAAGAAAATTGAGACTTTGTTAGATGACGTCGTAACTGCCGTCTGCTTCACGTCTGCTGTGCAGCGAGCTACGTTAATTTAAGTATTAACTGTATTTTTATTACTTGTCACTTCTTCTTCCGTGTGTTTTTGCTTTTAGGAAGCTTTAATTGTCGAGTGCTAGTAATAGTGTTCCATAGATTTCGTGTTTGTTTTGAACACAGTCAGAGAGAGTCCCTTTCAAAAAATGGCTCTGAGCACTATGCGACTTAACTTCTGAGGTCATCAGTCGCCTAGAACTTAGAACTAATTAAACCTAACTAACCTAAGGACATCACACACATCCATGCCCGAGGCAGGATTCGAACCTGCGAACGGAGCGGTCGCTCGGCTCCAGACTGTAGCGCCTAGAACCGCACGGCCACTCCGGCCGGCTAGAGTCCCTTTAGTCAACCATAGTGCCAGTAGTGCTAGTGTTTGTTTCCAATACAGTCCAGAGACAGGTAGTGCTATTTTCATTGTTTTCTACAAGAAGTGTCCAGCAACCACAGTTTAGTCAACAATCAGCCGCCTTTAGTGAATTAGCAGTCTAGTTAAAAGTTGATTAACTCTCTACAGTAAACTGATTTCCTAGGATGGATAGGATGTGTGACTGCTGTGTACGGACGCAGGAGGAGCTGGCCACTGTTCGCGAACAGCTGAACGTGTTGATGGCCGCGGTCAGCCGTCTTCAGGCTGCTGCCTCGGAGTGTAACGGCAGTGGGGAGTCTTGGTGCGTCGCATGGTACATCCCAGGTGTTACGTGCTTCACCCACTGTCCCTGCTGTCGAGACATCTTTGTGGGTACCGGGCGCGGTTGGGCCACCCTCTCTCCAAGGGGAGTGGCGGGTTCAGCGGCGTTCGCGGCGCACGAGGCGGAGGGTGAATGTGGAGGCTGGCCGTGTGGCATCGCCCGCTCTGCCTGTGAGTGGACATGTGGCTGCTCCTTCAGCAAGGTCCGAGCAGGCACACGGGGACAGGGGTTTATTAGTTATTGGGAGCTCCAACGTTAGGCGGGTGATGGAGCCCCTTAGGGAAATAGCGGAAAGGTCGGGGAAGAAGGCCAGCGTTCACTCTGTCTGCTTGCCGGGGGGTCTCATCCGAGATGTGGAGGAGGCCCTGCCGGCGGCGATAGAGAGCACTGGGTGCACCCGACTGCAAATTGTTGCTCATGTCGGCACCAATGACTCCTGTCGTCTGGGTTCAGAGGTCATCCTCAGTTCGTACAGGCGGTTGGCGGAATTGGTTAAGGCGGAAAGCCTCGCTCGCGGGGTGGAATCTGAGCTAACTATTTGTAGTATCGTTCCCAGAACCGATCGCGGTCCTCTGGTTTGGAGCCGAGTAAAAGGCTTAAACCAGAGGCTCAGACGATTCTGCGGAGATCTGGGGTGCAAATTTCTCGACCTCCGCTATCGGGTGGAGAAATGTCCCTCTGAATAGGTCAGGCGTGCACTACACGCTGGAAGCGGCTACAAGGGTAGCGGAGTACGCGCGGAGTGCACATGTGGGTTTTTTAGGTTAGAGAATTCCATCCCTAGGCCCGACAAGATGCCTCCTGAGACGCGGCAAGGTAGGAGTAGGCAAAACGCAACAGGGAATAACAATATTAATGTGCTAATAGTAAACTGCAGGAGCGTCTACAGAAAGGTCCCAGAACTGCTCTCATTAATAAACGGTCACAATGCCCATATAGTACTAGGGACAGAAAGTTGGCTGAAACCAGACATAAACAGTAATAAAATCCTAACCTCATATTGGAAGGTATACCGCAGAGACAGGCTGGACAGTGAAGGGAGAGGCGTGTTTATAGCGATAAGAAGTGCAATAGTATCGAAGGAAAATGACGGAGATCCGAAATGTGAAATAATTTGGGTGAAGGTCACGCTTAAAGAAGGCTCAGATATGGTAACTGGATGTTTCTATAGGCCCCCTGGCGCAGCAGCCGTTGTGGCTGAGCACTTGGAGGATAATTTGGAAAATATTTCGAGTAGATTTCTCCACAAAGTTATAGTTCTGGGTGGAGATTTTAATTTGCCGGATATAGACTGGGAGACTCAAACGTTCATAACGGGTGGCAGGGACAAAGAATCCAGTGAGATTTTTTAAAGTGCTTTATCTGAAAACTACCTTGAGCAGTTAAACAGAGAACCGACTCGTGGCGATAACATATTAGACCTTCTGGTGACAAACAGACCCGAGCTATTTGAAACAGTTAACGCAGAACAGGGAATCAGCGATCATAAAGCGGTTACTGCATCGATGATTTCAGCCGTAAATAGAAATATTAAAAAAGGTAGGAAGATTTTTCTGCTTAGCAAAAGTGACAAAAAGCAGATTAAAGAGTACCTGACGGCTCAACACGAAAGTTTTGTCTCAAGTACAAATAGTGTTGAGGATCAGTGGACAAAGTTCAAAACCATCGTACAATATGCGTTAGATGAGTATGTGCCAAGCAAGATCGTAAGAGATGGAAAAGAGCCACCGTGGTACAACAACCGAGTTAGAAAACTGCTGCGGAAGCAACGGGAACTTCACAGCAAACATAAACATAGCCAAAGCCTTGCAGATAAACAAAAATTACGCGAAGCGAAATGTAGTGTGAGGAAGGCTATGCGAGAGGCGTTCAATGAATTCGAAAGTAAAGTTCTATGTACTGACTTGGCAGAAAATCCTAAGAAATTTTGGTCTTATGTCAAAGCGGTAGGTGGATCAAAACAAAATGTCCAGACACTCTGTGACCAAAATGGTACTGAAACAGAGGATGACAGACTAAAGGCCGAAATGCTAAATGTCTTTTTCCAAAGCTGTTTCACAGAGGAAGACTGCACTGTAGTTCCTTCTCTAGATTGTCGCACAGATGACAAAATGGTAGAAATCGAAATAGGCGACAGAGGGATAGAGAAACAATTAAAATCGCTCAAAAGAGGAAAGGCCGCTGGACCTGATGGGATACCAGTTCGATTTTACACAGAGTACGCGAAGGAACTTGCCCCCCTTCTTGCAGCGGTGTACCGTAGGTCTCTAGAAGAAAGTAGCGTTCCAAAGGATTGGAAAAGGGCACAGGTCATCCCCGTTTTCAAGAAGGGACGTCGAACAGATGTGCAGAACTATAGACCTATATCTCTAACGTCGATCAGTTGTAGAATTTTGGAACACGTATTATGTTCGAGTATAATGACTTTTCTGGAGACTAGAAATCTACTTTGTAGGAATCAGCATGGGTTTCGAAAAAGACAGTCGTGTGAAACCCAGCTCGCGCTATTCATCCACGAGACTCAGAGGGCCATAGACACGGGTTCACAGGTAGATGCCGTGTTTCTTGACTTTCGCAAGGCGTTCGTTACAGTTCTCCACAGTCGTTTAATGAACAAAGTAAGAGCATATGGACTATCAGACCAATTGTGCGATTGGATTGAAGAGTTCCTAGATAACAGAACGCAGCATGTCATTCTCAATGGAGAGAAGTCTTCCGAAGTAAGAGTGATTTCAGGTGTGCCGCAGGGGAGTGTCATAGGACCGTTGCTATTCACAATATACATAAATGACCTTGTGGGTGACATCGTAAGTTCACTGAGGCTTTTTGCAGATGATGCTGTGGTGTATCGAGAGGTTGTAACAATGGAAAATTGTACTGAAATGCAGGAGGATCTGCAGCGAATAGATGCATGGTGCAGGGAATGGCAATTGAATCTCAGTGTAGACAAGTGTAATGTGCTGCGAATACATAGAAAGATAGATCCCTTATCACTTAGCTACAAAATAGCAGGTCAGCAACTGGAAGCAGTTAATTCCATAAATTATCTGGGAGTACGCATTAGGAGTGATTTAAAATGGAATGATCATATAAAGTTGATCGTTGGTAAAGCAGATGCCAAACTGAGATTCATTGGAAGAATCCTAAGGAAATGCAATCCGAAAACAAAGGAAGTAGGTTACAGTACGCTTGTTCGCCCACTGCTTGAATACTGCTCAGCGGTGTGGGATCTGTGCCAGATAGGGTTGATAGAAGAGATAGAGAAGATCCAACGGAGAGCAGCGCGCTTCGTTACAGGATCATTTAGTAATCGCGAAAGCGTTACGGAGATGATAGATAAACTCCAGTGGAAGACTCTGCAGGAGAGACGCTCAGTAGCTCGGTACGGGCTTTTGTTAAAGTTTCGAGAACATACCTTCACCGAAGAGTCAAGCTGTATATTGCTGCCTCCTACGTATATTTCGCGAAGAGACCATGAGGATAAAATCAGAGAGATTAGAGCCCACACAGAAGCATACCGACAATCCTTCTTTCCACGAACAATACGAGACTGGAATAGAAGGGAGAACCGATAGAGGTACTCAAGGTACCCTCCACCACACACCGTCAGGTGGCGTGCGGAGTATGGATGTAGATGTAGATGTAGATGTGTTCGGCACGAGAGAGGCAGTTCTGACGTTGCGTTTGATAATGGAACCAAGACTAAAGAGAAATCAAGACAAGTTCATAGGATTTGTCGAAATTGCAACAGCTTTTCACAATGTAAAATGGTGCAAGATGTTCGAAATTCTGAGAAAAATAGGGGTAAGCTATAGAGAAAAACGGGTAATATACAAATGGTTCAAATGGCTCTGAGCACTATGGGGGTCATCAGTCCCCTAGAACTTAGAACTACTTAAACCTAACTAACCTAATGACATCACACACATCCATGCCCGAGGCAGGATTCGAACCTGCGACCGTAGCGGTCGCGTGGTTCAAGACTGTAGCGCCTAGAACCGCTCGGCCACAACGGCCGGCGGTAATACACAATATGAACAAAAAGCAAGAGGGCAGTGTGACAGCGGAAGACCAAGAATGAAGTGCTCAGATTAAAAAGAGTGTAAGACAGGGATGTAGCCTTCCGCCCCTATTATTCAATCCATACATCGAAGAAGCAAAGACGGAAATAAAGGAAAGATTCAAGAGTGGGATTAAAATTCAAAGTGAATGGATATCAGTGTTAAGATTCGCTGATGACATGGCTGTCTTTAGTGAAACTGAAGAATTACGGGACCTGTTGATTGGAATGAACAGTCGAATGAGTTCAGAATATGTACTGAGAGTAAATCGAAGAAAGACGAAAGGAATGAGAAGTAGCAGAAATGAGAACAGCGAGAAACTTAATACCATAATTGATGATCACGAAGTAGATGAAGTTTAGGAATTCTATAACCTAGGTAGCAAAATATCCCACGATGGAGGGAGCAAGAAGGACATAAAAAGCAAACTAGTACTGGTAAAAAGGGAATTCCTTTGCAAGAGAAATCTAATAGCGTCAAATATGGGTCGTAATTTGAGGAATAAATTTCTGAGAATGTACGCGTGGAACACAGCATTGTATGGCAGTGAGACATGGACTATGGGAAAAACTGAACACAAGGGAATCGAAGCATTTGAGACGTGGTACTACAGAAGAATGTGAAAATTGGGCCGGCTGATAAGGTGAGGCATGAGGGGGTTCGCTGCAGTATCGGCGACAAATGGAACATATGTAAAACACTGACAAGAAGGAGGGACATGTGTTAAGACATCAGGAACTACACTACTGGCCATTAAAATTGCTACACCAAGAATAAATGCAGATGATAAACGGGTATTAATTGGACAAATATATTATACTAGAACTGACATGTGATTACATTTTCACGCAATTTGGGTGCATAGATTCTGAGAAATCAGTACCCAGAACAACCACCTCTGGCCGTAATAGCGGCCTTGATACGCCTGGGCATTGAATTAAACAGAGCTTGGTTGGCGTGTACAGGTACAGCTGCCCATGCAGCTTCAACACGATACCACAGTTCATCAAGAGTAGTGACTGGCGTATTGTGACGAGCCAGTTGCTCGGCCACAATTGAGCAGACGTTTTCTATGGGTGAGAGATCTGGAGAATGTGCTGGCCAGGGCAGCAGTCGAACATTTTCTGTATCCAGAAAGGCCCGTACAGGACCTGCAACATGCGGTCGTGCATTATCCTGCCGAAATGTAGGGTTTCGCAGGGATCGAATGAAGGGTAGAGCCACGGGTCGTAAGACATCTAAAATGTAACGTCCACTGTTCAGAGTGCTGTCAATGCGAATAAGAGGTGACCGAGACGTGTAACCAATGGCACCCCATACCGTCACGCCGGGTGATACGCCAGTATGGCGATGACGAATACACGCTTCCAATGTGCGTTCACCGCGATGTCGTCAAACACGGATGCGACCATCATGATGCTGTAAACAGAACCTGGTTTCATCCGAAAAAATGACGTTTTGCCATTCGTGCACCCAGGTTCGGCGTTGAGTACACAATCGCAGGCGCTTCTGTCTGTGATGCAGCGTCAAGGGTAACCGCAGCCATGGTCTCCGAGCTGATAGTCCATACTGCTGCAAACGTCGTCGAACTGTTCGTGCAGATGGTTGTTGTCTTGCAAACGTCCCCATTTGTTGACTCAGGGATCGAGCCGTGGCTGCACGATCCGTTACAGCCATGCGGATAAGATGCCTGTCATCTCGACTGCTAGTGAAACGAGGCCGTTGGGATCCAGCACGGCGTTCCGTATTACCCTCCTGAACCCACCGATTCGATATTCTGCTAACAGTCATCGGATCTCGACCAACGCGAGCAGCAATGTCGCGATTCGATAAACCGCAATCGCGATAGGCTACAATCCCACGTTTGTCAAAGTCGGTAACGTGATGGTACACATTTCTCCTCCTTACACGAGGCATGACAACAACGTTTCACCAGGCAACGCCGGTCAACTGCTGTTTGTGTATGGGAATTCGGTTGGAAACTTTTCTCGTGTCAGCACGTTGTAGGTGTCACCACCGACGCCAACCTTGTGTGAATGCTCTGAAAAGCTAATCATTTGCGTATCACAGTATCTTCTTCCTGTCGGTTAAATTTCACGACTGTAGCACGTCATCTTCGTGGTGTAGCGATTTTAATGGCCAGTAGTGTAACTTCCGTGATACTAGAGGGAGCTGTAGAGGGTAAAACTGTAGAGAAAGACAGAGATTGGAATGCATCCAGCAAATAATTGAAGATGTAAGTCGCAAGTACTACTCTGAGATGGAAAGATTGGCAGAGGAGAGGTATTTCTGGCGGGCCGCATCGAACCAGTCACAAGACTGATAACTTAAAAAAAAAAGGTGGAGGCATGCAGTCAGTTGTTTTTCTCTGCTCCATTTGCAAGTGGAACAGGAACGGTAGTAGTACAAAGCACCCTCCGCCACGCACCGTATGATAGCCTGCGGATTAGGTATGTAGGTGTTACACGAAGTCCCCTAGGTCAGGAGCACGTAGGTTACAGGAGCAGGAGGAGGGATGGGCGACGTGCCGACACGGAGATCTGTCAGTCTTACATACGTCACTCGTGGCTAGCTCCACTTGCGGTTGCATCTCGTGCCCCCATCTGTCAAATGAGATGCGCCGCCCCGTCGTCTGATCGCTGAGATAGTGCTATCTGGAGGGCAGGCATTGTGTACGGTACGTGCTGAGATTGCTAGGCACCGGACGCAGGAGGCCGGCAGATAACGGTGTAGCCTCAGATGAGAGATAGCGCCGCGCACGCAGGACGCGGGACACGGGAGGCGGGAGCGCGACCCGGCGGCCGCTGGTCAGCCCGGGCGGGTACCGCTGGCTACGGCTGTGTCACCGCGCCGTGACCCTGCCACCTCCCCGCTTATTTGCACGAGGAAAGCTGAAAGCTGCTGGCGTAGCGGGCGATCGCTGTGTACCGCAGGCGTCCCACTTGTCTTCTGTCACAAAGAAAGGAAGGAACATTACTGTTCATACCTGTACATGCACAGTGCAAAAGAATCAAAGGGTCACATTACGACGCAGATGCGAGAAATTTGGCTCGAAGGAACCTTGAACCTACGTCATGCCTCTGTAACGGTGCAAAAGCGTGGCGCCCCGCATGTCACCCCAGGGCTCGGCAGCGCTTCAGACAGCAAAGTGTCCATACACGAGAAAAAAAGGCCCAAGTTCAGAAGTTCGTGTGAGGTGGAAGGTCACATTGCCAACAAATTTCACCACAGTTCTGCCCGAAGCTGATCTCCCGCCTGCTCTTGACGCCTGTGCGATGGGGAACCGAGACGCACACTGCTGAAACCACACGGTTTTCATACACTACTGGCCATTAAAATTGCTACACCACGAAGATGACGTGCGACAGACGCGAAATTTAACCGACAGGAAGAAGATGCTGTGGTATGCAAATGATTAGCTTTTCAGAGCATTCACACAAGGTTGGCGTCGGTGGCGGCACCTACAATGTGCTGACACGAGGAAAGTTTCCAACCGATTTCTCATACACAAACAGCAGTTGACCGGCGTTGCCTGGTGAAACGTTGTTGTGATGTCTCGTGTAAGGAGGAGAAATGCGTACCATCACGTTTCCGACTTTGATAAAGATCTAATTGTAGCCTATCGCGATTACGGTTTATCGTATCGCGACATTGCTGCTCGCCTTGGTCGAGATCCAATGACTGTTAGCAGAATATCGAATCGGTGGGTTCAGGCGGGTAATACGGAACGCCGTGCTGGATCCCAAGGGCCTCGTTTCACTAGCAGTCGAGATGACAGGCATCTTATCCGCATGGCTGTAACGGATCGTGCAGCCACGGCTCGATCCCTGAGTTAACAAATGGGCACGTTTGCAAGACAACAACCATCTGCACGAACAGTTCGACGACGTTTGCAGCAGTATGGACTATCAGCTCGGAGACCATGGCTGCGGTTACCCTTGACGCTGCATCACACACAGAAGCGCCTGCGATTGTGTACTCAACGACGAACCTGGGTGCACGAATGGCAAAACGTAATTTTTTCGGATGAATCCAGGTTCTGTTTACAGCATCATGATGCTCGCATCCGTGTTTGGCGACATCGCGGTGAACGCACATTGGAAGCGTGTATTCGTCATCGCCGTACTGGCGTATCACCCGGCGTGATGGTATGGGGTGCCATTCGTTACACGTTTCGGTCACCTCTTGTTCGCATTGACGGCACTTTGAACAGTGGAAGTTACATTTCAGATGTGTTACGACCCGTGGCTCTACCCTTCATCGATCCCTGCGAAACCCTACATTTCAACAGGATAATGCACGACCGCATGTTGTAGGTCCTGTACGGGCCTTTCTGGATGCAGAAAACGTTCGACTGCTGCCCTGTCCAGCACATTCTCCAGATCTCTCACCAACTGAAAGCACCTTTTCAATGGTGGCCGAGTAACTGGCTCGTCACAATACGCCAGTCACTACCCTTGATGAACTGCGGTATCGTGTTGAAGCTGCATTGGCAGCTGTGCCTGTAAATGCCTTCCAAGCTTTGTTTGACTCAAAGCCCAGGCGTAACAAGGCCCCTTATTACGGCCAGAGGTGGTTGTTCTGGGTACTGATTTCTCAGGATCTATGCACCCAAATTGCGTGAAAATGTAATCACATGTCAGTTCTAGTATAATATATTTGTGCAATGAATACCCGTTTGTCATCTGCATTTATTCTTGGTGTAGCAATTGTAATGGCCAATACTGTATGTACGACAGAGGAAAACATTTCAGATACGCTGCTGTTCAGAATCTACAGGAAAGTGCCTTAGGAGGGTGCAAACGAACCTCCCCTTACCTTAGGACGCTCATTTATACACATTTCGCCGTCGAAAACGATAGCTTACTTTGTGAGACCCAACATGACGACGTTCTTGACAACCTTTGATACTATTGACACTTCCACACGGTGCAATGCTTCTCTAAGGACATACTGCACTACAAGCTCATTTAACACTGTCTGCTTTGGAGTGTAGCGTAACTGCAATTGTTGCCTTCGTAATCAGGGTGGAACCACTAGCGACTATTCAAAACCATTCCACGAAGATTGAATGTAATACATTTCAGCAAAGGGTATATATGTTTTCCAGCCCTCCCGTTCCACGCGTTCCTATGCCATCATGGGAGGTGGATGTAACGAATTTGATATATGCATGAATAAAATGACATAGGATCCTTTCGGTAATACCCTCAGGACCACCCGAGCACCTTTGATGAACACTTTAAAAATGTACCTCTACAGAGACCATCCTTGACCGATTCCTAGGCGCCTGCAGGCAGCCAGTCCCTCGACGCCCAACGGCTGACTGGCGCTATATTGCTGCTCTAGTGCTTGCTCGCGGGTATGCGGAATTTGAAGGGTGTCTAACGGTTTACTGTTAGCAGATGCCTAGGAGTCCGTCAAGGGTCGTCTCTGTGCAGGTATATTTTTAAAATACTCATCAAAGCTGCACGGATGATACCGAGGGTGTTGCCTAACAGGGTGGTCTTAGAGGAACCATTTTCTATTTTACTCATGCACGTGTCAAAGTCGCACCCCCGGCATCCCCCACGATAACGCCACAGGAGGACTGAAAAAGTATAAACAACCTTTGCTGCTCTGGATGATGTTCAGATTTCATCGAGTGGTTTTGAAAGTATGGATGGGAGAAACCGACGGGTTAAAACCGATACCGGTGTTTTAGTTCCGAATAACCGATACTTTTCGGTATTTGTTTGGACTCGGTTAAAGCGAATGTTTTTATTTTTTACTAATAACCGGGTAAAAAAACCGAAATATCAATTAGACATAGCAACAATGTTAAAATTTTTCGTTCTCAAATGTTGTTGTTGTGGTCTTCAGTCCAGAGACTGGTTTGATGCAGCTCTCCATACTACTGTATCCTGTGCAAGCTTCTTCATCTCCGAATAACTACTGCAGCCTACATCCTTCTGAATCTGCTTAGTGTATTCATCTCTATGTCTCCCTCTACAATTTTTACCCTCCACGCTGCCCTCCAATACTAAATTGGTGATCCCTTGATGCCTCAGAACATGTCCTACGAACCGATCCCTTCTTCCAGTAAAGTTGTGCCACAAATTCCTCTTCTCCCCATTTCTATTCAGTACCCCCTCATTAGTCACGTGATCTACCTTCGAATCTTCAGCATTCTTCCATGGCACCACATTTCGAAAGCTTCCATTCTCTTCTTGTCTAAACTATTATCGTCCATGTTTCACTTCCATATGTGGCTACATTCCATACAAATATTTTCAGAAAAGACTTCCTGACACTTAATTCTATACTCAATGTTAACAAATTTCTCATCTTCAGAAACGCTTTCCTTGCCATTGTCAGTCTACATTTTATATCCTTTCTACTTCGACCATCATCAGTTATTTTGCTCCCCAAGTATAAAAACTCATCTACTACTTTCAGTGTCTCATTTCCTAATCTAATTCCCTCAGCATCACCTGATTTAATTAGACTATATTCCATTATCCTTCTTTGAAGACACCGTCCATTCCGTTCAACTGCCCTTCCAGGTCCTTTGCTGTCTGTGACAGAATTACAATGTCATCGCTATATCTCAAAGTTTTATTTCTTCTCCATGGATTTTAATTTCTACTTCTAATATTTCGATAACTTCTTTTTTTTAATGACTAGAAAAGATTTCGCTGCTTGCTGTTTGAGTTCCAACCAGATGGCGAAGGGGACACCAAGATCCATTTATACTTCATAGAAGTCGAGCCTGCAATAGATTTCAAATCCACTACTACTGTCGATTTATTTATTCTTATCTCTTGTTTGGTGGCTTGTCCAACATTGCAGATCCACAGTTTCGTGTAACGTTTGAGGTGATTTTAACAGTTTGTAACACAAACAAAATCTGTTCATAATGTTTGTTTAATATTGGTCAGCTCCAAGCTAAGACATGTTACTCAACTTCCACATGGCATAATCAGTATTGCCACCATTCTGTTTAACAGAATCGAATTATAAGAATCAATCTGCTAGTAACTGACCTAACTCACCGAACACTTTCCAGAACTCCCCAAAATTGCCTACCTCCAGCTGTCTCTTATGAATCAAATGAATACTTCTGCAATTTCCACTAACGCTGAAGACCAGATTTCTGCAACATTCATTGGATCAAGATAATACACAGGAATCGTCACAGAATACCGGTTCTGTTCACACGCAGATCATATTTATAATATAATACTTAGCTGCCAGGACGCAGGACAAAAGGGCTCCACTTGGGCTACCCCCGAAAGCCAGAGAGGTACGGTTCAATCGAAGTGTTTGCTTCACTCTAAGTAGGTTGTCCCATTTAGAGAGTGACTGACAGCAGAGTATCAGAAACATAATGGCATACTTGAGCGAAACACAGGCATTCCTGCTCTGAGCATGCAGGTTTGTTGTTGGGTCACAGACGTCTTGACGACTTACGAATGCAAACATTTGAAGTAATTCCTATCGGCCTTCACAAGCAAATACAGCATGCAATCCGCTGGGGAGCCAACACTCAATGAGAGATGCCACAACAAGGAGTCAGCATGGGATTGGCACAGATTTTCCCATGCTACATGCCAGCTGCCGCTGGGGGACTTTTCGACTCACTAGGTCAGAAATTTCTGGACCCTGCACGAAGACTGGGAGATGCATTTATGCAGTGTCCGTTGTTCATTCGGTGAGATTGCAAATTGATCCCATCGGTGAAAAGCTTGAAATGGCAGGATATTCAGCGCTCTGGAGTCCAGAGTGGGAGAAAATGAACCAAACCCCCGAGCCGGGACGGTTGTAATGGTGGGTGGTCAGAGAGGAGACCGAGCGAGGTGGCGCAGTGGTTAGCACACTGGACTCGCATTCGGGAGGACGACGGTTCAATCCAGCGTCCGGCCACCCTGATTTAGGTTTTTCGTGATTTACCTAAATCGCCCCAGGCAAATGCTGGGATGGTTCCTTTGAAAGGGCACGGCCGATTTCCTTCCCCATCCATCCCTAAGCCGATGAGACCGATGATCTTGCAGTTTGTTGGTCTCCTCCTCCTCCCCCCCCCCCCCTCCAAATCAACCCAACCCAATCAAAGAGGAGACAGTTGGAGGAAAAGAGAAGAGATGGTCAGAGGGAAATGATCAGACAGTGAGAGAAGATAATAGGCGATTTATAAGTGAAAATAGGACTCAGGCAAGAAGAAACGATTTTCGTGCTGTTTCACAAAAAGCATTCTGACTTTGCCTCCTAGAGGAATGTCGCCCTATTGCAGACTATACTTTCAGATTTCGAGTCATATCCCTGCATTTTGATGTCTATTATCATTTTGTGACATTTTCCATTCTACATGGTGGGCGAGAAGTCGCTGTAACCCTGTAATCCCTGTTTAATATCAAATGTTATTATTCAGGTTGGTACATATGTTGTTTCTTATCAATTGTTGGAATTCATGTTTACATCTTTTCCCAGTCGCAGTCTAGTTTTAATTTGTAGCCATGGCAGATGTGTGCGGTCGTAGTTTCATTATTGAGTATCGATTAGTGACAAGTGTACGGGTGCACGAATAACACAAAGGGCAGACAATGAGACAGATAATGGGAACACCCAGGAAAGATTTAATAAAACTCCATTTCGAAAGGCAACGCTCCTGGATTGGGAAATACGTGCTTTCGCTTTTGGCAGTGTTAAAGACAGGCCGCGGAGTGGAAGGATGAAGACACGAGAAGGAACAAGTGCTGGAGACTCTGCTTCGACTGAACGATCTCCTATGACGCCGACCCATAAAGTGCTTCGGAATTGGGTATACCGAGGACAATAATGCGAGATCACACGGAAAAAGATATGAAGATCAGACGTTTTCGACAGACGTTGGTAAACGAGTTATCGGATACAAACTGGAATCAGTGCGTCTTCGCATGCCATGCTGTGTTAAGTCAATTTTCAGATCAGTAAAACGTGCCAAGGTTATGCTTATTTATCGCACTTCATGTGGTAGAAATATTGTCGTTTGTGCTGAACAGAACCCTCATTATGCAGTCGCGTTAGAAAGTAACCTGCCTCACGTAATGATACGGGCAGCAATGACATCATAACATATGCTTGGAGCGTACTTTTTTGAAGAGACTGTGAATGGCGCAAATTATTTACAGATTGTTACAAACATGGTAAACAGAAAGCTTATGGCTGCAGCAAGACGGAGCGCCGCCTCTCCACTACTTTCTTGCAGTGCGTGAGTTTCTAAATGAACACTTTCCAGGGCCGTGGATAGGTCGTGGTTCATCAGCAACATCAGCTCCCTTGAAATGGCCACCAAGAAGTCCTGACCCCATCACACCCGACAACTCGTTCTGGGGAGCCGTTAAGGCGCGTGTATCTGCACGTCGTTATGCTATAAACGAAGAACTGCGCAATGCTGCTGAGGATCCATTTCGCACTGTAACATCGGACATGCTCGAAGATATCTCAAGAAGAACCCGGAGGAAAACAGAAATGTGTCAGCAGTATGATAGGGAACATACTGATATACTGGACACTTAATACGTAAGTACTTGAGCTGAAACAAATCAAATCAATTGGTAATCGATACTAGGAAATACGCGGACGTCTCGCTCACCCTGTACGTCGGATGGATTTTCTTACAGTCTAGTGCTACAGTCTTTGAGCATCCTTCTGTGTATCCCTCGTCTGCCCGCAGCATCCAAATATTATACTGGCACTGCCTCTGAGAGATAATCACTGCAGACAGCAGACAGAGTGCGCAAGGTCGGTGACACTGACCAGCTGCCGGGTATTGCTCTACTTGGAAGGATTGAGCCGGTTGTCAACCGGCAGAAGAAGGAAGCAGTTGAGGTGGCCTGGATCGCAACCTCAGAGCCACAGGAAACGGGAGATGAAAGCTGCCTACTGTGAATGACAGCCACATGAGGAGAAGAGAAGAAATCAACATGTCGTACTGACATCGCGTCAGTAGCACACGGCAGCAAATAATGCGGACTTTGTCAAGAGATGGTACGCGCCCGAACACACTCTGTAGCCCAATTACTAAATCGCGTCTATACCCAGTGAGATTGAGCCGGAAAGTATTCTTATATTGTTGACCTTTGAATGATTAAAACAAGTGTAAATCTCTCCACGTGTTCATCATTTTTTATTTTTATGACGTCATTGGCATTTCAGACATAATAGTCTGTAATTCGGCTAGTAAGGGGGAGGATGGAGAGAGAATTAACCACTACGTTTCACCGCGTGACGAAGTCAGCATTGCATATATAATGGAAAGAGAAAATACCTTGAAATGGCAATGGGCTGGTCATGTCGCTCGAAGAAAGAGTGACAAATGATCAGAACAAATGCTAGATGTTATTTGTTTTGATGTTTTCTTTAATTAATACTAATTAGAATGTTGTCATCTGGATGAAATAAACTACTCTATAACGAGGTAATTCGACCTTGCACATCGACTGAATGTTTTTCAAAGAAAAATAAGTTGAGCAGTGCCCTCGTGTCAGACTTCGTGAGATTAGCTCATTGAAGCTGTCCCCCATAAAATCTGTTATCTTACTGCGAGTAAGAAGTTGTTCTGACTTTCAGTACGTATTAGTAATGCTGACAATAACTTCTAAAAGGGAAACCAAACATGAAAACTAGAGTAACACAAAGAAATTTGATAAAGTGAGTATAAGTAAAAGGGTCAATTTCTAAATGGAAGGAGATTGTTAACTGCAAGGCATTTCATCTATGCAAAAGTGCCTGTAATGTTACATCAGAGCCAATATTTATTACGCGAAAATTTATGAAGAATAAAGGGCCTTCCTTCTGATGTAGTTTGCTAGGAATAGATCGAGTGGAGGAAATTGATTTTTCATTTAAGATAAGAGCGAAGAATTCAATATAATTGTCTCGCAACACTCTGTGCACCGCCCTAGGGAATGTTTCCCGGCGATGTCAAAGAATAAAACAGTCCCATGGAAATTTAAAACTGATAAAAATCCTTGTCAGACAGAAAAAAAAGTTGTAAACGAGGAGTATAGTAAGACAATATTATCCACTAAAAAGTCTTAAAAAAACACATATGTATGAGCAAAGAGAGAAATCTGATATGTTTCCCCGTGGGTTAAGCGAAGTGAAGGCTAGATCCTTAGGACGCAAGTGTTTTCTGACTGTTTGGGTCACTTTGCATGACATAATTTCGTCCAGATATATTGAGGAAAAGCTTTAAAATACTCGCTCATCTTGTTACAAAAACGCAGAGCAGCTCCGGGCTGGAATGACCCCTTTCGTGAGAATCTGGGCAAATTCGCTTTAAATATGGCCTACTGAATCTCTTGGGACACTCACTCAGTGCTTTGCTCTCTTGGTGAACTGGAACTAACTGTTACGCAGCGATCACCTCAAGAAGGAGGAAAGAACGTTGTATTTGTTACTCGCTAGCATGTCCCATTGGCCATATTCATGGCATAGAACGCATCTTTTATATGACAGTTACAAACGTTTTATTAAAAAATGGACCTGTCTACATTATGACCACTTGTAGTTATATGATGTACAGCCTTTTATTGAAGTACTCAACTGTCGTAATGGAAGAGTTGTCGAGTAAAAAGGCGTGTAATCTGCATGAAACATAATTGGAGGTTATTATTTCGTAAAAGTAGCTAAAACGAAGCTCAGAGTAGCCTGGTGATTAATCAGCATCGCAATGTATTCTGCTGCATTTCCAGCCACTATTTCTCCTACTGCCTGTATAGCTCAGTAACGAAGCTTTTGCGTGTGGATCGTATGCCATTAGTGCTACCGTGTTACCCCTTCTCGTAGTTCATTGTCCTGAAAATTTAACTACCGGTTTTGTCATCAGAATATCACCTTCTTCCCTGGTTTGTGGATGAAACAGTTTGTTCAGGATGTTCGGCACTTCTGACCTGATTGAGTACATTGGTTAAACACATGCAAAAGCACTAAGGAAATTGGGGGGGGGGGGGGGGGGAGTTCAGCATTAAAACTCATTTCTTAGATCTACACACACACACACACACACACACACACACACACACACACACACACACACACTTACGAGACCAAACTTTATGACCATCTCTTTAAAAGCATGTCGGTCCAACTTTGGAAAATAACACAACTATGACCCCAGCGTTTTCGAGGGTATGTGGCATCATACATCTACGCAAAGATCACACAATTCCTGTAAATTACAGGCGGTGGTCTGCGGGTGCGGAGCTGGCACCCGATATCTACATCTGCATGACTACTCTGCAATTCACACTTAAGTGCCTGGCAGAGGGTCGTTCGAATCACCTGCAGGCTATTTCTCTACTGTTCAACTCCCTAATAGCGCTCGGAAAAAATGAGCACTTAGATCTTTCTGTACGATCTCTGATGTCTCTTATTTAATTATGATTATCATTTCTCCTTATGTACGTTTCGACATAAAATATTTTCACATTCAGAGGAGAAAGCTGGTGATTGAAAATCCGTGAAAAGATCTCGCAGCAACGAAAAACGCGCTTATCATATCCGACACTCTCTACACTATTTCGAGATAATAGGAAACGAGCTGGCCTTCTTTGAACATTTTCATTGTCCTCCACCAATACTATCTCGTAAAGATCTCATACCGCACAGCCGTACTCTAGCGGAAAACGAACAAGCGTAATGTAGGCAGTCTCTTTAGTACATCTGTTGCATTTCTGAGTATTCTTCCGAGAAACGTAGTCTCTTGTTTGCCTTCCCCACGACATTATCTGTGTGATCGTTACAACTAAAATACACTGAAGCGCCAAAGCGTATTCAAATGCAGAGATATGTAAACAGTCAGAACACGACGCTCGGTCGGCAACTCCTATATAAGACGACAAGTATTTGGCACAGTTGTTAGATCGGTTACTACTGTTACAATGGCAGGTTATCAAGATTTAAGTGAGTTTGAACGTGGTGTAATAGTTGACGCACGAGCGATGAGACACAGCATCTCCGAGATAGCAATGAGTGGGGATTTTCCCGTACGACATTTCACGAGTGTACCGTGAATATCAGGAATTCTGTAAAACATCAGATCACCGACATCATTGCGGCCGGAAAAAGATCCTGCAAGAACGGGACCAATGGCGACTGAAGAGAATCGTTCAACGTGACAGAAGTGCAACCCTTCCGCAAATTACTGCAGATTTCAATGCTGGGCCATCAACAAGTGTTAGCATGCGAATCATTCAGTGAACCGTCATCGATATTGGCTTTCGGAGCCGAAGGCCCACTCGTGTACCCTTGATGACAGCACGACATAAAGCTTTACGCCTCGCCTGGACCCGTCAACACCGACATTGGACTGTTGATGACTGCAAACATGTTTCCTGGTCGGACGAGTCTCGTTTCGAATTGTATCGAGTGGATGGATGTGCGTGGGTATGGAGACAACCTCATGAATCCATGGTCTTTGCACGTCAGTAGGGGACTGTTCAAGCTGGTGGAGGCGTGTGCCGTTGGAGTGACACGGGACCCCTCATAAGTCTAGATACTACTCTGACAGGTGACATACGTAAGCATCCTGTCTGATCAACTGCATCCATTAATGTCCATTGTGCATTTCGACGGACCTGGGCAATTCCAGCAGGACAATGTGACACACCTCACGTCCAGAATTGCTGCAGAGTGGCTCCAGGAACACTCTCCTGAGTTTAAGCACTTCCGCTGGCCACCAAACTCCCCAGATGTGAACATTATTGGCCATATCTGGGATGCGTTGCAGCGTGCTGTTCCGAAGAGATCTCCACCCCCTCGTACTCTTACGGATTTATGGACAGCCCTGCAGGATTCATGGTGTCAATTCCCTCCAGCACTACTTCAGACATTAGTCGAGTCCATGCCACATTGTGTCGCGGCACTTCTGCATGCGCGCGGGCTCCCTACACGGTGTCAGGCAGGTGTACCAGTTTCTTTGGCTCTTCAGTTTAGTTCGTAATTTTAATTCCTAGGTGTTTAGTGGAGTTGACAGCCCTTAAATTCGTGTGATTTATTGTGTAATCGATAATTAACGGATTTGTTTTTGTACTCACATTGCTGAACACACACTTTTCCTCACTGAGAGAGAACTGCCACCTTTCGTACCATTCACATATTGCGGCCAAGGCGTTTTGCAAAATGATGAAGCGTGGGCGCCCAACGCCTTGTCGTCTGCTCGTGCTTTCACCATCCATTCAGCGCTTTCCATGGATGCTCAACAATAGCATGCGCTCAGCCGACCACCTTCGCCGTTTCCAGGCGCAGGGCCTTTACAATCTGGCCTTTGTCAGAGTCGCTTATGTCACCTGATTCCTCATTCGTCTCTGCTCTACGTATAGACATTCCTTAGCGCGGAACATGTCCGCTAAGCCTCTAGGCGATATTCAGTCTCACTGGTTGCAGTGGTCACAGGCTAATGTTTTGTCTCAGCAGTGTGTCCACCGCAAATCACCGCACAGTGGTTGGCAGAAAATACCCCGCACTAGTATTAAGCGATTTTCTATCCTCTTCTATACGCATGCATCCAGATACGTCCCCTAATCTATCCCATTAACGTGATTCCTACGCGAGATACATGACGGACGTATCATAATTTTGCAGTCTTAGTCAAACACTGGTTCTTAAGATATACTCAACAGGGTTTCGATAGCAGATCTTTAATCTTTCTCCAACGATTCACATTTAAGTTTTTGGGCTTCTCTGTTACTCTTTAGTATGTGCTATACCGTTTCGTTTACGATGCTACCAGCGAGTCTCAGAATTGGTTCTGTGTCTACATCTACATCCACATCAACATCTACATGTTTACTCTGCAATTCATACTTAAGTGCCTGGCAGAGGGGTCATCGAGTCATTTTCATACTACTTCTCTACCATTGCACTCTCGAATGGCGCGTGGAAATAAGGAACACATAAATCTTTCCATTCGAGCTCTGATTTCTCTTATTTTATTATGATGATCATATCAGATGGGTGTCAACAAAATATTTTCGCATTCGGAAGAGTTGGTGATTGAAATTTTGTAAATAGATCTCGCCGCAAAGAAAACCGCCTTTGTTTCAGTGACTGCCACCCCAACTCGCGTACCATATCAGTGACACTCTCACTTCTATTGCGCGATAACACGAAACGGGATGCCCTTCTTTGCACTTTTTCGATGTCCTCCGTCAATCTCACCTGGTAAGGATCCCACAACGCGCAGCAATATTCCAGCAGAGGACGGACAAGTGTAATGTAGGCTGTCTCTTTAGTAGGTTTGTCGCATCTTGTAAGTGCTCTGCCAACAAAGCGCAGTCTTTGTTTCGCCTTCCCCACAATATTATCTATGTGGTCTTTCCAATTTAAGTTGCTCGTAATTGTAATTCCTAGGTATTTAGTCGAATTGACAGCCCTTAGTTTTGTGCGATTTATCGTATACCCAAAATGTATCGGATTTCTTTTAGTACCCACGTGGATGACCTCGCACTTTTCTTTGTTTATTGCCAATTGCCACTTTTCGCACCATACAGAAATTCTCTCTAGATCATTTTGTAAATGGAATTGATCGTGTGATGATTTTACTAGACGGTAAATTACAGCATCATCTGCAAACAATCTAAGGGGGCTGTTGAGATTATCACCTAGATGATTTATGTAAATCAGGAACAGCAGAGAGCCTATGATACTACCTTTCGGAACGCCAGATATCAGTTCTGTTCTACTCGATGATTTACCGTCCATCACTACGAACTGTGACCTCTCTGAGAGGAAATCACGAATCTAGTCACACAACTGAAACGATACTCCATATGCACGCAATTTGATTAATAGTCGCTTGTGAGGAACGGTATCAAAAGTCTTCTGGAAATTTAGGAATAATGAATCGATCTGAGATCCCTTGTGGACAGCACTAATTACTTCACGGGAATAAAGAGCTACCTGTGTTACACAAGAACGATATTTTCTGAATCCGTGTTGGGCATATACCAATAAGTCATTTTCTTCAAGGTGATTCATAATGTTCGAGTACAGTAAATGGTCCAGAATCCTACTACAAATTGAGGTCAGTGATATGGGTCTGTAATTCAATGGGTTACTCCTATTTCCTTTATTGAATATTGGTGTGACCTGTGCTTCTTTCCAGTCTTTAGGAGCAGATATTTCGTCAAGTAAGCAGTTGTATATGATTGCTAAGCAAGGCGCTACTGTGTCTGCATACTCTGAAAGGAACAAAAATGGTATGTTGGTATATAACCAACACGGATTCAGAAAATATCGTTCTGCTATCGTACCTCCTTGATAAGGACTTCGAACCCTTGACCGGTGTTCTATAATTGCAAGCACCAACGTTCTGTAAGCGGTTCTCTTTACAGAAGCATTCCGCTTTCCCAGAACCTATCTAGTAAACGCATTAAGTCTTCAGTACACTTTCCGTATTGCTAATCTTAGTTGTACTTCCCATTTTATGTCTTAATGTTATCCCTGAATAATTAACCGATGTAACGGGTTCCAGGTATTTTCCACTAACCTTACAATCTGATAGTATCTGTTGTTACTCTTTCCTAGGGCACTGTCCTGTATTCATAGACATTTAAAGAGAACTGCCATTCAGTATACGAAATCTAAATAATGCGTAAGTCAGTGAGAGTTTACTTACAACAGGCCAACGGCGATACTTCCCTGTAGATAAGAGAAGCGCCAGAGAACAATCTGATAGTGGTGTTATCATGTAAATCGTTGATGTACGGTTCGAACGTTATTAGTCAAGCCATTGTTGTTTCTGTTGGAATATTCATCAATCACTATAACGTATTGCAATCTGTTAGTTAACAATTTTGAAAAAAATATTTTCAAATGTTTTGTGAAACGATTTGTCTAAAAGTAAGAAATAAAACAGATGAGTGAAACATCTGACGCACCTTATTTACTGTACGTGATTTCGAGCATAATCCAAAGACGCTTCAAAGGGTCTGTAAATTATTTTAGTTGTTACTTTTAGGCAAATAATTTCACAAACTATTTGACTGCTTTAATCTTATTTTTTAATTTTGTTTAGAAAGCATGATATATGGACACCTCATTTGCGTTTCTGGCGCCTTCTGTTTTCGAAATGATCTGAATTTAGTACTTGTTTCGAAGGAAACTATTTTGACAGTTAAATATCGTACCAATGTAACGTTTTATGCACAAAATGGCTAGGCCTTCCAGAAATGAACTTTTTGACACTTGATTTAATACCCCGCACCAGTTGTTTGTGAAACATAAGCACAGCACTCCGTCTTCAAGCCACAAGTGGCCCATCGGTACCATCCAACCGCCGTGTCATCCTCAGATGAGGATGCGGATAGGAGGGGTCGTGTGGTCAGTACACCACTCTCCCGGCCGTTATGATGGTTTTCTATGACCGGAGCCGCTACTATTCGGTCGAGTAGCTCCTCAATTGGCATCACGAGGCTGAGTGTACCCCGAAAAATTGCAACAGCGCATGGCGGGCCGGATGGTCACCCATCCAAGTGACGGCCACGCCCGACAGCGCTTAACTTCGGTAATCTGACGGGAACCGGTGTATCCACTGCGGCAAGGCCGTTGCCCTTGTGAAACACAAGGAGCGATCTAAAAGCTTCTGTTCGAAGGCCGTACAGTCAATAATCGATATGCCAATCAGGTAAATCCGCCGTGGGCATTGAAGCAATCGCCTCACTGACGCACCAGGCTGAAGATCCCCGTTTGGTAAAAAAAACACCGTGTCCTGCTGTGTGAAGAAGTCCGTAATTGCCGGCTGCAATTCTTCATCCGAAAGTTATCGTTGATGCTTCAAGGACTTTTTGAAGGGACCAAATGCGTGATAAAACGCATGGGGAGATATCAGGAGTATAGGGCGGGTGGTCAGGTGTGTCACACGTGAACTGGCGCAACTTCCGCGTTACGACATTTGCGATATGGGGACGTGCGTTATTTCGAAAGAGCAGCACATCTTGTCGCGCACTCTTCCACAATGGTAGTTCCTAACAGACATGCTGCCCCCTCCTCCACCTCCCCCCCCCCCCCCCCTCCCCCCACACACACACACATTCTTCATTCCCCAATGGTTAATGGGGAACCGATTTTCGCTGGAAAAAAATTACTTCCAATTTTGAACAGCAGGTGCAAATTTGCTATGAGTGGAATAAAGAGGTATAGAAATGTGAGCAGAAAGGGTCAAAAAGTGAGAAATGCATGACGCTGATTTTATTGTTAACCGTTGTGGCTTGGCAAATGAGAGCGTGGATGTCGTATCGTCATACAAACAGTACAGAACGCCGGATTTGCACCTGGTAGCTAAAACTGGATTTTTTTTTTCGACGTGAATCGGTTCCGCATTAACGCACTATCATATCTACCAAATTTAGCTACACACGATAATTACCGCCACGCGGGATTAGCCGAGCAGTCTCAGGCGCTGCAGTCATGGACTGTGCGGCTGGTCCCGGCGGAGGTTCGAGTCCTCCCTCGGGTATGGGTGTGTGTGTGTTTGTCCTTAGGATAATTTAGGTTGAGTAATGTGTAAGCCTAGGGACTGATTGTTATGGGCTGGCAGGAGAGGCAACCCGTACGAATAGAGGAAGCCGATAGGCACGCGTTTAAGCTGGCGTGAGGTCTGGAACAGGACAAGGAATTTAGACTAGAAAAAAAGGATGTAGCTGGCGAAATACTTAATGTTGAACGTAGCTCTTGTCTGTACATTATTTACAATATCAATAGTAACTGAACATGGCGCCTTGCTAGGTCGTAGCAAATAACGTAGCTGAAGGCTATGCTAACTATCGTCTCGGCAAATGAGAACGTATTTTGTCAGTGAACCACCGCTAGCAAAGTCGGCTGTACAACTGGGGCGAGTGCTAGGGACTCTCTAGACTAGACCTGCCGTGTGGCGGCGCTCGGTCTGCAATCACTGACAGTGGCGACACGCGGGTCCGACGTATACTAACGGACCGCGGCCGATTTAAAGGCTACCACCTAGCAAGTGTGGTGTCTGGCGGTGACACCACACTGATGACCTTAGCAGTTAAGTCCCATAAGATTTCACACACATTTGAACATTTGAACACTATGAATTACCTCGGAGAAAACTGTCTACTGACACAGATTCAGCACGGGTATAGAAAACATCGTTTTTGTGAAACACAACTAGCTCTTAACTCACATGAAGTGTTGAGTGCTATTGACAAGGAATTTCAAACTGATTTTAAATTTCTAATTTGGACACTGTACCTCACAAGCGGCTTGTAATCAAATACCGTGCTTGTGGAATATCGTCTCAGTAATGCGACTGAATTCATAATTTCTTGTCAGAGAGGTCACAGTTTGCAGTAATTGCCGGAATGTCATACAATAAAAGTAGTTTTATAAGCCCTTTGCTGTTCCTTATCTATATAAACGATTCAGAAGACAATCTAAGCAACCATCTTAGGTTGCTTGCAAATGATACTGTCGTTTAGCGTCTAGCAATGTCATCAGTTCAAAACAAATTTCAAAACGATTTAGAAGTTGTCTCTATGGTGCGAAAATTCGCAATTGACCCTAAGTAACGAAAAGTGTGAGGTCATCCACAAGAGTACTAAAAGGAATCCGTTAAACTTCTGTTGCACGATAAATCATTCTATTGTAAAGGCCGTAAATTCAACCTAATACCTAGAAATTACAGTTACGAACAACTTAAATTTGAAAGAACACATAGGAAATGTTGTGGGGAAGGCGAACCAAAGACTGCAATTTATTGGCAGAGCATTTAGAAGATGCAACAGATCTACTAAAAAGAGTGCCTGCACTACGCTTGTCGGTCCTCTTTTGCAGTACTGATGCGTGGTCTGGGATCCTTATCAGATAGATTTAACAGAGTACATCGAGAAAGTTCAAAGAAGAGCAGCACGTATTATCGAGAAATTGGGGAGAGAGTGTCACGGACATGATACAGAATTCGGGGTGGATATCATTAAAACAAAGGCGTTTCTCGTTTCGACGGGCTTTTCTCGCGAAATTTCAATTACCAACTTTCTTCTCCGAATGCCAAAACATTTTGTTGACGCCGTCCTACATAGATCATTATAATAAAATAACGGAAATCAGAGCTCGCACGGAAAGGTATAGGTATTCGTTTTTTTGCGTACGCTGTTCGAGAATGGAATAATAGAGAATTATTGTGAAGGTGGTTCGAAGAACGCTCTGCCAAGCACTTAAGTGTGATTTGCGGAGTATCCATGTAGATGTCGATGTAATTTGCTTGTTTCATTGTCCTCTACTTTCCCTTTTCGTTTGTAGCCATAATAGTCAAATACCCTGTACAATGGCCTCAATTCAGCGAGGAACAGAAGCACAACTTTCTTCAGGAATGTTAAATAAGTTCCTCATTGATTATTATGTCCCGTAGAGCTACGAAACTAGAAGGACGTTGACTGTTACGTTCCATCTGCTGCTACAACTAGTCCCATTCATTTTGTATAGGGTTAAGATTGAGTAATTTAGGGGACTAGCTGACGTGCGACAGGGTCTGTGAACGTTCATCAAACCAGGAAAGTATGCGTGCAGCCCAGTGAAGACGTCATGTGAACATAGTATAAGAGGCATGTGAGAAAAGCAATGAGACTGATTTTTATCTACCAATTTTTTTATTTTTTCGGAACAATAATATTGTCTGCTTAAAAGTAGTTTCCTTGGGGCGGCGGCTGTACACCGGCGGAGTCGTTTTTCCCAGTCTTGGTAGCAGCGCTAAAAAGTTTCAACTGGTAGGGCGTTTGCCGGCCGGGGTGGCCAAGCGGTTCTAGGCGCTACAGTCTGGAGCCGCGCGCAAGCTACTGTCGCAGGTTCGAATCCTGCCTCGGGCATGGATGTGTGTGATATCCTTAGGTTACGTAGGTTTAAATAGTTCTAAGTTCTAGGGGACTGATGACCACAGCAGTTAAGTCTCATAGTGCTCAGAGCCATTTGAAACTTTTTTTTTTATAGGGCGTTTAAAATGTCGCTCACGTTGTTTTGATTGTTCTCTGAGTCCCAAAATTCGAGAAAAGAAAAAAGTCACAAGGACTCAGATCAGGTAAACGGGGGGTAGAGGAGGGGGGGGGGGGGGTGTGTGAAACAAGTGGAAAGGCTTTTGAGGCCAAAAATTCCGTGTTGGAAATGGCTGTGCGACACGAGGCTTTGTTATGACGTAACATCTCCTTGTCTGCTGTGTGCAAATCTTCGGTCAAAATTTGATGTACGGTGGAAATGTTTACGTGTAACAGGTCACTCATCATCGTTACTGCTTGATCCCATAAGAGCACACACACGTTCGATTTTTTCGTCGGTTCGGGGTCCCCCTGAGCGAGGTTCATCTTAAACAAGTTCTTGGTCTTCTAAAAATGATTTGTGCCAGCGAAAAACTTGTGCTCTTGATAAGGAATGTACTCCATAGACCTGATTCAACTTTTCAAAGGGCACACTCGCGGATCCTCCAAATCTGATGGCCTAACCTTGCTCTAAATTACGTTGTTCAGTATTCGTAACACACAACAAAAACACAATACACTTCCAGCGGTCTCTGAAATCGCATAACTGTACGGAGCTCAAGCACTGACTGAGGATCTGGAAGAGATGAACACACCGGTCTGCACAAATAGAACTACACGTGTAAGTAGGCTGTTTATGTTTTCTTATTGGCAACGTTACGTAGCGCTCTGTATGAAAATTACTGGCTGTGCTGTGTGCAGTCTGTGGCTAGTTTGCATTGTTGTCTGCCATTGTAGTGTTGGGCAGCTGGATGTGAACAGCGCGTAGCGTTGCGCAGTTGGAGGTGAGCCGCCAGCAGTGGTGGATGTGAGGAGAGAAATGGCGGAATTTTGAAATTTGTAAGACTGGATGTCATGAACTGCTATATATATTATGACTTTTGATGACTATTAAGGTAAATACATTGTTTGTTCTCTATAAAAATCTTTCATTTGCTAACTATGCCTATCAGTAGTTAGTGCCTTCCGTAATTTGAATCTTTTATTTAGCTGGCAGTAGTGGCGCTCGCTGTATTTCAGTAGTTCGAGTAACGAAGATTTTTGGTGAGGCAAGTGATTTGTGAAACGTATAGGTTAATGTTAGTCAGGGCCATTCTTTTGTAGGGATTTTTGAAAGTCAGATTGCGTTGCGCTAAAAATATTGTGTGTCAGTTTAAGCACAGTCATGTATAATTTTTCTAAGGGGACGTTTCACACGCAGCTGCTAGATCGCTCACAGCGTTGCCAGTATCGTTACATTTTTCACACACCTCGTGCTCTTCATGAAGATGCGCTGAAATAGACGTCCTGTTCATGTTCACGATAACCTGAATGAAAGGAGAGGGCGCCAAGTCATGGTACAAAAAACGCCCCCGAAACATCACAGAACCGCCTCCGTCAAGACCTACACCCTCCACACAATGCGGTTTAAACTCGTCATTGGGTCGTCGACGCACAGGACACCGTGCGCCTTTTGAAAAGAGACAAAATCAGGAGCTGATAGGACACGCAACACTCCTCTAGTCAGGTACTGTCTAAGATCTGTGTAGTTTTTCCTGTTGAGGACGTGCAGCTTTTGTGCCGCTGTGAGCAACGCCCTATGGCGACATATCCGTCTCCAAATGCCCTCTACATGTAGTTCACTTCGCAGTACTCGCTCGGAAACTTGATTGAAATGGACCCGCTTTCGCTGACAGCAGCAGTACCTGTCAGGTTTCAACTCCCTGTCAGCCTTAATATGATACGCATGGGATGTTACATGGAACTGCTGAATCCATTCCTTCTAGACACATTTAACAGTGTGCGTTGCTACACCAACAAATTGGACAACTTCATTCACAGTGTGGTCACGGGCACGGCCAAATACTACGGCTCCTCTCTGCCATTCCATCACGCCTCCTCGTCGATCGATCTCACTACGCCGATCCCATACAACGGACTGGCACATACACACCACTTCGCTACCGTGTGTTACAGCCGCGGTAGGATTACCATACGTTCACCATAAAAAAATTGGACTCGCACTCCTTACAAACTTTGTTGTGTATGTACACAGTTCATCCATCCCGGGAACTGAGAATCTCGACGATTTTTGCCTGTTATCGACACTGATATTGGCAAGATATAGGCCCTGAGAATTCCAAAACATCCCAGTACGGTTTAACTGTAAGTGTGAAGTCGGTTGACAAATGACAAAAGAAATAATTTCTGTATCATATAACTGGAATACTCTCTTTCAAATTCTGAAGGTGGCAGGGGTAAAATACAGGGAGTGAAAGGCTATTTACAATTTGTACAGAAAGCAGATGGCAGTTATAAGAGTCGAGGGGCATGAAAGGGAAGCAGTGGTTGGGAAGGGAGTGAGACAGGGTTGTAGCCTCTCCCCGATGTTATTCAATCTGTATATTGAGCAAGCAGTAAAGGAAACAAAAGAAAAATTCGGAGTAGGTATTAAAATTCATGGAGAAGAAATAAAAACTTTGAGGTTCGCCGATGACATTGTAATTCTGTCAGAGACAGCAAAGGACTTGGAAGAGCAGTTGAACGGAATGGATAGTGTCTTGAAAGGAGGATAAAAGATGAACATCAACAAAAGCAAAACGAGGATAATGGAATGTAGTCGAATTAATTCGGGTGATGCTGAGGGAATTAGATTAGGAAATGAGACACTTAAAGTAGTAAAGGAGTTTTGCTATTTAGGGAGTAAAATAACTGATGATGGTCGAAGTAGAGAGGATATAAAATGTAGACTGGCAGTGGCAAGGAAAGCGTTTCTCAAGAAGAGAAATTTGTTAACATCGAGTATAGATTTAAGTGTCAGGAAGTCGTTTCTGAAAGTATTTGTATGGAGTGTAGCTATGTATGGAAGTGAAACATGGACGATAACTAGTTTGGACAAGAAGAGAATAGAAGCTTTCGAAATGTGGTGCTACAGAAGAATGCTGAAGATTAGATGGGTAGATCACATAACTAATGAGGAGGTATTGAATAGGATTGGGGAGAAGAGAAGTTTGTGGCACAACTTGACTAGAAGAAGAGAGCGGTTGGTAGGACATGTTTTGAGGCATCAAGGGATCACAAATTTAGCATTGGAGGGCAGCGTGGAGGGTAAAAATCGTAGAGGGAGACCAAGGGATGAATACACTAAGCAGATTCAGAAGGATGTAGGTTGCAGTAGGTACTGGGAGATGAAGAAGCTTGCACAGGATAGAGTAGCATGGAGAGCTGCATCAAACCAGTCTCAGGACTGAAGACCACAACAACATCATATAACTACAAATTAACAATTTTTGGATTTTTTCCTTTATTTGTAATGTCAGACCTAGCTTCCTGCCAAATTTCATGATTGTAGGTCAACGGGAAGTCGTACCGTATAGGTTTTAATGAGTGAGTTCGCGAGTATCGAAATATCTGTATCTAAATCTACGACAATCTCCGCAGCCCACGTTAAGGCGCTTGGCGGGTGGTACCCCGTACTACTACTACCAGTCATTTCCTTTCATGTTCCACTTGCAAATAGAACAAGGAAAAAACAAATTGTCTGTATGCCTCCGTATGAGACCCAATTTCTCGTAACTTATATTCGTGATCATTATGAGCAATGTATGTTGGAGGCAACAGAATAGTTCTGCAGTCAGCTTCAAATGCTGGTTCTCTAAATTTTATCAGTAGTGTTCCTCGAAAAGAATGTCGCCTTCCATCCAGGGATTTTCATTTGAGTTCCCGAAGCATCTCTGTAACACTCGAGTATTGTTCGAACGTACTAGTAACAGATATACTATTCCGCCTCTGAATTGCTTCGATGTCTTCCTTCAGTCTGACCTGGTATGGAACCCAAACACTCGCGCGGTACTCAAGAATAGGTCGCACTAGGGTCCTACTTGCGGTCTCCATTACAGATGAACCACACTTTCCTAAAATTCTTCCATCAAACCAAAGTCGATTATTCGCCTTTCCTATTACAGTCCTTACACGCTCGTTCCATTTCATATCGCTTTGTAACGTTAAGCCCAGATATTTAAACGACGTGACAATATCAAGCAGGACACTACTATTGTTGTATTCCTACTCATCTGCATTAACTTATATTGTTCTATAATTAGACCTAGCTGCCACTCACCACGCTCACCACGCCAAATAGAAATTTTGTCTAAGTTATCTTGTATCCTCCTACAGTCACTCAACGACGACTCCTTACCGTACACCACGCCATCATCAACAACCAAGCACGGATTGCTGCCCAGCCTGTTCTCCAAATGATTTATGTGTATGGAGAAGGACAGCGGTACAACCACACTTCCTAGGGCACTCCTGACGATACCCTCGTCTCTCGTGAAAACTCGCCGCCGAGGACAACATATTGGATTCTGTTACTTCAGAAGTCTTCGACCCACTCACATATCTGTAAACCTATTCCATATGCTTGTACCTTCTGTAACGTCCTGCAATGGGACACTGAGTCAAACTCTTTCCGGAAATCCAGAAATATCGGATCTGCCCGTGTACTTCATCCGTAAATCACAATTCATGTAAGAAAAGGGCTAGCTGAGTTTTGCATGAGCGATGCTTTCTAAAACCAGGCTGATTCGTGTACCTAAGCTTCTCGACCTCAAGAAAATTTATTGCATTCGAACTAACAATAACCTCAATGATTCTGCAGCAAATCGATGTTTTTGCGGGTCCTTTCTTTTGCCCATCTTATACACAGGAGTCGGTTGCATTTTTTTTTTCAGTCGCTTGTTGGGACTTTGCTCTAGGCGAGAGATTCGCGATAAATACAAGCTAAGCACGGGGCCAATGCTGTAGAGTACTCTTTGAAAAACCGAATTCGGATTTCATTCGGACCTGGTGACATATTTGTTTCCAACGTCTTCACTTGTTTCTCTACGCCATGGGAGTCTGTCCGATGGTCAGACGACGGTATGTCTGTACGATTTTCCTGCGCGAACGATTTGTTGGACGTGAAATTTAAAACTTTAGCTTTCGTTTTGTTATCTTCAACTGCTACACCAGACTGGTCAAAAAGTGACTGGATGGAAGCCGTAGCGATTTTACATAGGACCAGAATTTTCTCGGCTTCTCTACCAGATCTTTCGCTAAGGTATGACGGTGGCAGTTGTATGCTTCGCGCTTAGACATTTTCACAGACGCACGAATCTCTACTAACTTTTGCTTCTCATCATTTGCGCGTTCTCTTTTGAACAGAGAGTGCAACAGCGTCTGCTTCCTCAGCATTTCCCAATCTCGTTCTTATACCATGGAGGGTCTTTTCCGTCCTTGACCCACTTACTAGGCACATAATTCTCTAGGCCACGATTTACAATCTCCTTAAACCTTGCCCATAATTCCTCTGCGTGCATCTTACTGGAACTAACTGATGTCAATTCACTGTCTTAGTGAGATGCTAACAATCGCTTATCTGCTCTTTCTAGCAGGAATACTCTCCTATACTTCTAGATTGATTTATTAAATATGTGATATAAATGGCCATATCTTTTGTTTGCATTTACTTACTTTACATTTTTTATACCTTGAAGGAACTATAGACCTAAGCATTTCACATCAATTTCAAGTTGATACTTCGAAACATTTCTGAGGAAAAGAGGTCTTAATAGATGAACGGACAGACAGTTACATTGCAAATTTAAAAAAAAAAAATATCGTGTGAGATAATTAGAAATGAACTGTTTTCGGATTTTTTTCCTTTAGTTGTACTGTGAAACAAAGGAGGTGGCTTACAAAACACTGGTTCGACCTATACTTGAGTATTGCTCATCAGTGTGGGATCCGTATCAGGTCGGGTTGACAAAGTGATCCCATGACGGTTCCGTTTTTACAGATCGAGATACAGAATCAGAAAAAGAGGACAGAACATGCATAAAGAGCACATATTTTATCGACAAAATCAAGCGGTTTACAACTTCAACTATGTACAAGTCTATTAAAAAAAAGGGACAGATTTCAAACATTTATTTCTTCCAAACTTAGATAGGAAAACAGTTCCAACTTTCCTGGAAAGAGAAAAGTTCTAATTTTTATGCATTCAGTGTAAGCACCATGTTTTTCACGACAAATATCAAAACGGTGGCTCATTTCTTGCCACATTCGAAGCAGCTGGTCTCTCGTTATCGAATTCACAGCTTCAACAACGTGATATCGCAAACTTTCAAGAATGTTTGGGATAGGGGGGATAAAAACGAGGTCTTTTACGTAACCCCACGGACTAAAAGTCACAACATGTGAGGTCTGGAGACATGGCAGGCCACCGATGATGCAGTTCATCTTCTGCTCCTTCTCTTCCAATCTTACGTCCTGGATGGTGTCATTCAGGTAACATCGGGTGTGTTTATTGAACATGTTCAGGGCAACCCATTCCTATCAATTTTGAATTCAATAACTTGTTTAAATGACTGAAAACCTTGTTTCCTGCAGCTC
This sequence comes from Schistocerca americana, assembly GCF_021461395.2. Taxonomy (NCBI): domain Eukaryota; kingdom Metazoa; phylum Arthropoda; class Insecta; order Orthoptera; family Acrididae; genus Schistocerca; species Schistocerca americana. The sequence continues at coordinate 316,497,803 of NC_060121.1, read as the reverse complement.
TTCGGATTCTATCAAGATTAGTGTTAGCATTATCACCAGCAAAACCTACAACTTTCCTTTCTATACCAAATATTTCTAACGTGTCCTTTATGTACGTATGTGGCCGTTGTGTCTGATTTTTCATTCGGTGTGTGTTTCATTTCAGTCACTTTCGTATTGATCCCACCTGCCTTGGTACCAAAGTATTGTATTACAGTAGGGAACACTTTCATAGGACAATGTAACAACAGCTTCAGCTTTGGCACGAGCACAGGAAACTGGCTTAGCAATGGTAGAGTCTTTGTAGAGAACTGTGTACAGTTTACTTTGCAATTCACTAACTTAAAGCTATGATGATAACGAACTACATGAAAATGCAGAGTACTTTCAGTTGCACACACCACATCATTTTCTTTGCTTTTACTTGATGCAAAAGGCATACCACTATCTCAAATAAACAACACAACTTTAACCTCAACTTCCAATGTTAGCAGAAAGAACACAAATGGTTCAAACGGCTCTGAGCACTATGGGACTTAACATCTAAGGTCATCAGTCCCCTAGAAAGAACTACTTAAACCTAACTAACCTAAGGACATCACACACATCCATGCCCGAGGCAGAATGCGAACCTGCGACCGTAGCGGTCGCGTGGTTCCAGACTGAAGCGCCTAGAACCGCTCGGCAGAAGGAGCACCAAAGAACGTAATGCGAAAGAGAGAACATACGGGATAAATATAGGGTAGTAAATTTCCTTTCATAAAACAATGCTTGCTTCAATCTGTTGCAACACTAAATCAAGAAGTATGATTCAACACACCTACAGTAACGTCTCTTGGATGCCGTGACGAAACAGATGTAACAACAGCTTCAGCTCTGGTGCGAGCACACGAAAGTGGCTTAGCAATGATAGAGTCTTTGTATAGAACTGTGTACCATTTATTTGTGCCGTCCTCTAACTGAAAGCTATGATGGTGACGAACTACATGAAAAGCCAGAGTACTTTCAGTTGCACTCACCAAACCATTTGCTTTGGTTTGATATGATGCAAAATGCATACCACTATCTCAAATAAACAACACAATTTTAATCTCTACCTCCAATGTTAGCAAAGGCACACCAATGAATATAGCACGGAAGACAGAACATACCTGTTGAATATAGGATAGTCAATTTTAAAACGACGTCGCCAACGACACGAAAATAAACGTAGTAGCCAATATCAAAGATATATTTTTTTGTTAAAACTTTTACAGTTGTATTTATTTACAATTAATTACATTGAGGACATATTTCCTTTGTTCAAAGCCCGCATTTTTTTCTCGGAGCCCATAACAGAGGGCATTTCATAGATTTTTATGAAAACCTCCTGCATATATTTTCTTGTGTCAAAAAGTAGACGTTTTCGAGAAAATGGCGTATGTTAACCCTTGTCACATGGTCCCTTGACCTCAGTTCTACACTATCTAAAGCGACCAGTGTGCTCTTTTAAGGAAGTTATCATTGCTTTGTCCAAAGAGGTTATGTACTATGATCGTTTGAGACACGGAGATGTTTTATTCTGCTCATTTTTTTTATTGTAAATATAGAGTGGTCTGCGCTCTTTTACAGTGTGGTTCTATTCTCTGAGCGAGAAGCGTCGATAAATTTGAGTTGGGGGGTGGGGGGTGGGGGGCAATGATACGTATTCAAAGAAAAAACGTAATATGAATTCCGCCTGGATCTCTCTTCCATTGTCCTCTACAGAGTTGGGTTACTTGGCCAGGGAAATTTTCCTGAGTGGCAAGACTGTTGGTAATCACGATTTTTGTAACAGCTTTAATCAGATATTCAAACAGGTGCAAAGTGCTGTTCTTTGTTATCAGCTGTATTAATTGATCGATATCACAGGTTTCGTAGAAACGGCTAAAGAGGATATTGTCGAGTGATATAACACTTTAAAGCAAACTGAAATGCGGTCCAGATACAGAGTTTAGTAAAGCTCTTGAGCAATCTGCACCAACACTCAAGGTTGTTTTTGTTATTCGATAAGTGAAGTTAAGCGTTCCGGTTACGGGACGCCCCAGTGTGGTTTTTTCTCAAGAAATGGTTGATAACATTAATGATATCGCGATACAAGAATGCTACATTAAGAGATGTTAGACTTTTGACACGGTAGTCATCTCGCCTGAACTGGTACATAACATTATGGATGAATTTGCGCATGTGCCAAGCGTGGCTTGTTGTCTTCCAGACAAAAACACTCAAGGAAAGAACTCTGAAAATCTCGTTTCGAATACATGTTCAACTGGATTCATGTCGGACGATTTGAGTGGCCAAATCATTCACTGGAAGTGTTCAGGATGTTCTTCGAATCAACTGCAAACAATTGTGGCCCAGTGAGATGGCGCATTCTCATCCAGAAAAATTCCATCGTTCTTTGGGAACATGAAGCCCATGAACGGCTGAAAATCATCTCCAAGTAGCGGAAAATTACCTTTTCCAGTCAAAGATCAGTTCCGTCCATTCCATGTAAACACAGCCCACACCATTATGGAGCCACAACCAGCTTGCACAGTGCCTCGTTGACAACCAGGGTCCATGGCTTGAAGGGGTCTGCACCAAACTCTAACCCTACCATCAGCTCTTACCAACTGAAATCGATTCTCATCCGAGCAAGCCTCGGTTTTCCAGTCGTCTAGCGTCGCTGATATGGTTACGTGCACAGGAGAGGCACTGTAAGTGATGTCGTGCTATTAGCAAAGGCACTCGCGTCGGTCATCTGCTGCCATAGCCCATAACGCCAAATTTCGCCGCACTCTCCTAACGGATACGTTCTTCGCACGTCCGACATACATTTCTGCGGTTATTTCACGCAGTGTTGCTCGTCTGTTAGCATCGACGCAAACGCCGCTGCTCTAGGTTGTTAAGTGAAGGTCTTTGGCCACTACGTTGTCCGTGGTGAGAAGTAATGCCTGAAATTTGGTATTCACGGCACTCTCTTGACACTGTGGATCTCGGAATACTGAGTTCCCTAACAATTTCCGAAATGCAACGTCCCATACTTCTAACACCAAGTACCATTCTGCGTTCAAAGTCTGTTTATTACCGTCGTGCGGCCACAATCCCGTCGCAAACCTTTTCACATGACTCACCTGAGTACAAGTGACAGCTCGATCAATGTATTGCTCTTTTACACCTCGTGTACGCGATGCTACCGCCATCTGTATAGTGCGTATCGCTATCCGATGACTTATGTCACCTCAGTGTGCCGCATGAGCGCAACATACTGATGTCTCATGATACCTGAGACGGAGGATGTAGTTGCAATCAGTGGACTGGACAATAACATGTAGCGGATTAGTGACCTTGAGTTCAGTTTCGTTCTTACTGTATAGGTGAAAATACAATGAAGAGCCAAAGAAACTGGCACACCTTCCTGATATCGTGTAGGGCCCCTGTGAGCACGCAGAAGTGCCGCAGTACGACGTGGCATGGCGTCGACTAATGTCTGAAGAAGTGCTGGAGGGAACCGACACCATGAATCCTGCAAGGCTGTCAAGAAGTCCATAAGAGTGCGAGGGGGTGTAGATCTCTTCTGAACAGCACGTTGAACGGCATCCTAGATTTGCTCAATAATGTTCACGTCTGGGGAGTTTGGTGGCCAGCGGAAGTGTTTAAACTCAAAAGAGTGTTCCTGGAGCCATTCTGTAGGAATTCTGGACGTGTGGCGTATCGCGTTGTCCTGTTGGAATTGCCCAAGTCCGTCGGAATGCGCGATGGACTTGAATGGATGCAGGTGATCAGACAGGATGCTTACGTACGTGTCACCTGTCAGAGTTGTATCTAGACGTATCAGAGGTCCCATAACACTCTTACTGCTCACGCTCCACACCATTATAGAGTCTCCAACAGCTTGAACAGTCCCCTGCTGACACGCAGGGCCTCCAGGGATTCATAAGATTGTCTCCATACCCGTACACGTCCATCCGCTCGATACAATTTGAAACGAGACTCGTCCGACCAGACAAGATGTTTCCAGTCATCAACAGGCCAATGTCGGTGTTGACGGGCCCAGGCGAGGCGTGAAGTTTTTTGTCGTCAGTCATCAAGGGTACAAGAGTCGGTCTTCGGCTCCGAAAGCCAATATCGATGGCGTTTCGTTGAATGGTTCGTACGCAGGAATTTGCGGAAGGGTTGCACTTCTGTCACGTTGAACGATTCTCTTCAGTCGCCGTTGGTCCCATAAAATGCAAGACCTTTTTCCGGCCACAGCGATGTCGGAGATTTGATGTTTTACCGGATTCTTGATACTCACGGTACACTCGTGAAACGGTCGTACGGGAAAATTCCCACTTCATCGCTGCCTCGGAGTTGCTGTGTCCCATCGCTCGTGCGTCGACTGTAACACCACATTCAAACTCACTTAAATCTTGATAACCTGTGATTTTAGCAGCAGTAGCCGATCAAAGAACTGCGCCAGACGCTTGCTGTCTTTTACGTACAGGCGTTGCCGACCGGAGCGTCGTATTCTGCCTGTTTACATAATCTCTATTTGAATGCGCATGCCTATTCAGATTCTTTGGCGCTTCAGTGTACAAGTTGCTGGACTGTGTTCATACACCGCAATAAAGCTCATTCGAAAAAAAAAAAAATAAATAAAAAAAAAGGTCTCTAGCGCTCCTCAACTTAGTCGACTGAAGAATAACATGGGAAACAAACTACATTCTGTCGCTTTCATAATGAACTGCGATTTCTGTCCGGTATAGCTAGGTAATAACTCTCACTAAGGCGCAATGAAGATATGCGGATCACTGAATCCCAAGTTACTGAAATTTATCATTTTGTTCGGTGTCAGTGTAGCTGAATCTGCTGAAGTAGTCATGATATTTAATTCGATATATCTGTGAAATCGTAATAGCGAAAGTAAAAGCATAGAGGCTGCATAAAAAACACGTGTTTTAAGATATATCCGATTTCATAAGATTAGATCCTTGTGAGTGTAACTCAGCGTTCCTGAAACTATTACTCCTGAACGCAGTCGGATATTAGCTATAATCTTGATCGTGTTGAGCACCGCAGCTGACACTAATGTTAATGATTTATAAAAACCACCTCAGCTGTATTATTACACCCTTATTGTGTTAGGACCGGTTTCGTTAGTTGAACATTACCCACTACAAAAAAAATGGCTACGAGCACTATGGGACTTACCATCTGAGGTCATCAGTCCCCTAGAACTTAGAACTACTTAAACCTAACTAACCTAAGGACATCACACACATCCACGCCCGAGGCAGGATTCGAACCACCGACCGTAGCGGTCGCGCGGTTCCAGACTGAAGCGCCTAGAACCGCTACCCACGACGACCAGACCATTTATGTCATGACTTTAGCACAACTCGGCAACCTGAAGATGTTCAACGAACGAAACCGGACGTAATACAATAAATGTGTGATAATACAACTGTGATGGCTCTTATTATTCATTAAGATACGAGTATTAGCTAGTCTTCCACCCCCCTCCCCCCACTATCATTAAGTTAACGCCTAACAAATTCTCTTTAAACACTATTTTTATAATACAGAAAGATAAATTATTTCGTTTTTTGTAGGTATTTTATTAAACCACAACTAATGACTGAACCAGACATTGCTACTTCTTATTTGTAACTACGTTTATTTATGGAATGATGAAGCAGTTCTCAATGCTTTGTGTGTGTTATCTACAACCTATTTTTCGAAAAGAAAGCTAACTCTTCACAGTGAGGGTGGACACTTGTTACAAAATTTTCTTCTTCTGGGCCACTCCTCTCCGTAGCGACACTTGCTTTCTCCACTCCTTGGGTACAATTTAAAATTAAACAATTTTAAAATATTTGTACTACTTGCTGTTCGTAAGTCACTTGAATGCTGGGCTCGTTACTTATGAAATGACAGGAGGAGGGCCGGCCGGAATGGCCGAGCGGTTCTAGGCGCTTCAGTCTGGAACCGCGCGACCGCTACGGTCGCAGGTTCGAATCCTGCCTCGGGCATGGATGTGTGTGATGTCCTTAGGTTAGTTAGGTTTAAGTAGTTCTAAGTTCTAGGGGACTGATGACCTCAGATGTTAAGTCCCGCAGTGCTCAAAGCCATTTGAACCATTTTTGAACAGAAGGTGGCAGACTTCACGCTGCCAGTGCTTTGTGGCTGTCAACTGCCACTAATAATAATAATAATAATAATAATAATGATAGCAATGTGTAGAACGACAGCAATTTAGTAGGTATTCCTTACAGTATACAGTTACTGTTCTGTAGTGATGTCAGTTAGTTCGTTAATCTGATTCGAAGTAAAGCCAATCCTGGCCCATTGTGGGAACTACCTACAAATCTGATAAGGCATTTTCATGGTATATTTAAGCATGTATGAAAGTGTATATCTCAGTTTCACTGCCATAGATGTGTCGTACAAACTACGTGTGTAGTGTGTGAACTCGGTGAGGAAGATGTCCATACGTTCGTTTCACAAGCTGTAACCTCCACCACACTGTGTCACACGGCAATGCTAGTCTAATTCTTGGTAACTTATGTGCCCACTATTGCGGTCTTACAAAAGTAACAGTAGCGATGTTTTAAAAATAATTAGTTTCGTGGCCGAGACATAGCTAAACGATTTTGTTTTTAACCCTCAGAAAATGTCATTTTACCCTTCAGGGAGTGATCACACCCGGTTGTGAATAGCTGTTCAGCATTAATGAAAACAGAAAATTGTGGTAAATTTTAACTTACAAATTGAACTACAAAGTTTTTGTTTTCAAAGAACTATCCGATTTTACAAGTGTATACCTTTTACATGCATCCACGTACAACCGCAGGGTACTTTTTAGAATAACCTTTAGGATCAGAGTTTCCATTTACCCTTCACAAATTTTCAGTGTGCCCTCCAATGGACGCACAACAATTAAAGCTCCAGACGATTGTCAAACTCCTTTCATACTTCTGCATGCATGTGTTATACGGCGTCGCAGTTTACCGTATGTTGTTCGAAGGGGAGGCACACAGACGGAGTCTTCCACAAACTCTCACAAAAAATGACAACATGAGATGTTCTTGGAGGCCAATGGTGCGATGCCAGATTCGTACGCCAATTACAGCAGATCCAGCGAGTAGACTTCTGTGGATAACGTGTAAAAACTCTGTTGAATGCCTTCTACGTCTTGATCGAACAACAGGGCGACCTGTGCTTTCCCCTTAGGTAAACAACCAGTATCTTGGAATTGGTGGTGTCACTGAGGCGTTATATCCCACGTATCACAATGAGAGACAGATGGGGCATTTCATAAAGATGCGGCAAGAATTTAACAGTTTGCGAGTGGGGCAATGTAGAACAATAGAACATCCGCGACATTGCGGCAGCCCTCACTGAGCATAGATAATTTTGCTAAGAAGTGCACAACCTAGTGCGTCACAGGTTTGCTGATCAACTTTTATTAGACCACTTGGTAGGCTGGCAAACGTTATTGTTCAGAAACAGAAACCGATCAGGCCCCCCGCAGTTTTAATTGCAAAAAAATTGCCCACCGACGAGAAGTGGTAGGAATAAACATCTGGGATCGGGTACTAAACTGAAAATTAACTAACGAAAGGACACTAATTATGTCCGATCGTTCGCGTCCGAACAGTCCACCACCAACCTCGCCTGCTTTTCTTGCTGTAAAATTCAGAAATCATAACATAGATGATTAAAACACAATAACCTTTGTAATAAAAATACAGTTAAAGCTACGACACTTATTTCTGCTCAGCTCGAGCTCCAACGACAAAAGGTGATAATAGAAGAAGATTAAATAACAGCGCTCTTTCATTTATTCTCAGTGTCTTTTAATTCACCACTTTTACAACTTCTGGAAATTTCGGCATGTTAAATGCAATATTCGAAACACATATCAAAATCCTGTTCTTCTTTACAGTTAAAATAGGGTTTCACTTTTTTACACATCATTACATTATAAATTATGAGATTAAAAAGAAGACAAAAAATAATGAAACCTTTTAACATCGTCGAGTTGTAACAGGTGCAATTCCGTACACCAGACGAAAATCACGCCATACTGTTGTAACTGAACTGCACTCGTTGACAGGGAGAACGCATTTTTTTATTTTATTTTTTTTTATTTGTAAGATCCTATGGGACAACTGCTGAGGTCATCGGTCCCTAAGCTTACACACTTCTTAATCTAACTTACGCTAAGGACAGCACACACACACACACACACACACACACACACACACACACACACATACACACCCGCGCCCGAGGGAGGACTCGAACCACCGACGGGGGAGAGTCGCGCGAACCTAAGACCACGCGGCTACCCCGCTCGGAAGGATAACGCAAAACGTCTTTTGATGCTGTGCTATTGCCATCTCGACTCAACGCACATTTGGCAATGAACGAGCGAGCGAAGGAGCAGGCAATCAGCACCAGGGAGAACCCTTCTGTCAACCATATGAACTTGCGGCCTACAACTGGCACCAAGGTAAACTTCAGTATCGACGCGTAAATTAAAATTCTTCCCTAGTTTCTATCTTCATTCTTGTAGAAGTAATACTCCTGAGAAATAGTCTGAATATTGGTCTTTATGATGCTATTGTGCCAAACATTACAAAAAAGCTACTTCCATTTATTTATTACATAACGAAAATAAATACAACTATAAATGGTGTCCGGGCTTCAGGTACACACAAACAAATGCTTATAACGAAAAGAAAATCGACATTTATGTTGTTGGGTAACCGATAGAGACGGTCTCCAAGACGTGGTCGTCATCATTTCACGAGCAGCGCTGGCATTGAGTCGCATGGCGCATGCGCAATGACAGGGCATGTTGGCGAACTGTGCAGTTCCACAGATGCCATCCCCCACCCACCGCCACCACCATCTCCACTCTCATGGGGATGTTGCCACATTTCTTCCTGAGACGTTTCCTGAGCTATGGGCAGAATGGGGACCCACTGCCAGGCCCCTAGGTATCGCGGTCTGACTCCGACAAATCTCAGTGCGAGGGGATTTATCAAGGACATTATTTACAGAACAAGGATTGAGATCTGGTACATCTGAGGCAACAGATCTACGCCGTGCTTACGAACATGTGGCGAGAAGTGGAGTATTGTTTAGGTATCTATCAAAAACGTTGAACAAATAAAGCTATAAACTTGAATAGGCACTGAAATAGAAATAAATATTTTTGTATGTCCCTAGCCCGGACACCCTGTACATTTCTGGACAAATGTAGACAATCGCAGACCTGTACAACTTCTGATCTAGTTCGCTCATCCATTCTATCGCTTCATCAGATGCATGGTGAATGTCCGTTATTGTTCATTTGCACGCTCGAAGAGGACAGGCAGCAACGATATGAACGATATGGCGATTGGAGATACGATAGCCATCAGCACTAGCTGGTCCCCACTAGTGCCGTAGAGAAAAACACTTTCCTTGTTCGGTTGGAATCCGTTTCATGATCCGCCATTGACGTATGTGAAGGCCTAATCCTTGTATCTGCGTGGAAGTGCGCTCAACTTCAGGTTTATGGACCGCTGACGATGCTCCCATTCTACTGTCCACGAATGGTTGACAGTGAAAGAGGACCCAACATATTTCTCATAAAGATGTTCAATACTTATCCACAAAAATTGTTGGTCTATTGCAGAATGACATAAAATGTCTGACAGGTACCAAGGCAACATATTGTTTAGTCCAGCGCAACGTACGAGGCAAACGTTTACAAGTAAATTCAGCGTTTCGAAGAAAGGACCGGCAAATTCGAATTATCCTCGGTAAAGAAGACTAAATCATCAAAAACATCTATAAAAAGGAAAAAGCAATCAACACAACAGTTGGAATGACAGAAAGTGAATGCTATCGTATCCCAGGCTCTCGCTCCATCACGGCACCATCGCCGCTTTCCGTTCTGCTCTGATAACGCATCGTGCCTCGTATTTTCACCTCGAATTTCTTGCAAGCCAAGGACTGCCGCTATATAAAAAAATACAGTCAGGAGTGGTTTAGTCAGAAGCGCCGAAACTGTAATCGGATTTCTAAATATGACTGTCTCAATTAGAAGCGGCCACTTGGGACGCGGGACTGAGAGGGGTGCCCAGTTGCTAGCTGTATACTGACACGAGTGAGCGTTCCGAAGAGGAAAGGCGGGAGGGGCGCCAAATGACAAGTCCCTTCTGAAGGAAAGTGTTCTCGAATGGCCCCCGTAAATACCCTTACAGAAGTGATGGTTATTTCCTAAGCCTGTGATGACAAGCGTGGAGTGAATGTGGACTGGATGTTGTATCAGCAGTCCAAGTGAGATTTTTAACTACGGTCGTATTTGTGTGTAGGAGTTCCTTATGAGTGGTTACCGAGAAACAGAGCTGTGCCCTTTCTGGTTTAAGAACGTAATTGGTCTCCAGGAAACGAGCGGCACGTGGCGTAGTATAAGTGACTGCGATAACGTTATAATGACCACGCCAATTCATTACGCCACCAGCCGTTTGCGTCGAATTCTTATCTCAAAACGGGCGGATGCTATCACAGATTTCTTTGCAATAACCGGAAGACATATTGCGCGCTATTGGCAAAGGAAATGTACTAACGCACAATGAAATGATCATTTGTTCTCATTACTCTCCTACGCTCACTAGCTTATGTTGAAATCTTTGGTTACTATAAGAAGCAAATGGCTAGCATAAAGCTTGTGTTTAATGTCCGAAGGCTCATCATATTCCTGAGTAAGACTGGCACTGCAATATCGTTTTTATTCGCCGACACCGGGCAAGCGACTTACAAGTAAAATGTCTCCTCTGCACGGGAATATATCTAATGGATGTACGAGTACAGGTTGTAGACGCATGGTTAACGACAAATGGAAGTGTGGGACTGGTCGTGAGTCGTGCTCGGATAGCCAAATGGTACAGCCGCCGCTGGAGATAAGCGGGAAATCCGGGTTCGAGTCCCGGTCGGGCACAAATTTCCACTGTCGCCATTCCATTCTACAGCTGATGGCAATATTGGCAACTGCGAATACATTTAATGGATTTCATAACGGCTGTATTCTCTGTGGAGCCTGTTCCATTCGCATATTGAACGCGCGAAGAATGCTTGAATGCCTCGGCCCTGTAATTAATCTAATCTTTTGTTAGCGATCCCTACTGGACCGCGACATCCGGAGTTGTACATTGCTCACTGATCGCTGGTGCTTGAACCTCGGCAAGCAGACTTTCGCTGGATAGTCTGTGTCTATCATCGAACGACTGCCAGTACAATTTTTTTTAGCATCTCCATGACGCTCCCAATTGCATCAAACAAACCAGCGACCATTCGTGCTGCCTTTGTATACATTCACTCTTTCCTGTTCCACCTGTCACCAGTAGCACGGGTCCCACATACTTTACTCTGTACGTTATTACAGTGCCTGTATTATTCCGAATTACGGTGCACTGTTCCCTCGGACATGAGAGAAGAACAGAGATAAAAATCGTATATCATAACGGGAATCATATAATAGATTCACGTGTAATATTATAGCGTATTACTTTAACATGCTTTGTAAAAATCGAGGCAAATTACCGTGCATAGCTAAGTAGGACACGGATGATTGAAACGCTGATGAGCGAGCGGTTGAGGTGACACAATGTTAAAATCGTGTCCATTCTCCAGCCACGGCATCCTGTGATTTACCTCAGATTATAAATTATCTTTCTGCCCTCCACGGCTTCGCTCGGGTAGCAGTAAGTATCTACGGACGAGATGTGTGGCGTAGCGCTAATAAATTATATACACAAGCCCTCTTCCTCAAATAGTCGACCTACTAGTCGAAAGAGTATCAAAACTCCTGCAATAGTTCCTGAAGTCAGCCTTCACATGCAAACAGAAGAACGCGGCTAAGGACTTTATAATATGTATAGATGGTGCTGCTCTGCCTCAAATGCTCATTCTTTTGTCATAAGTTTTTTCTACTGATATGATACAGTTTCTCTTCTTTTCCTTATTGCGTACTAATACTTTAATTCCTGCATACCTGCTACAACGTAGTAGTAAGTACCACGAAGGCAATTAAATTGAGGTCAGAGCTGAGCGTTTTTGTCCTTCATCAGATTTGAAAGTCAGACCAGCACGGGGTGACAAGCTAGCAGATGACCCCCAGTGCCTGTTCCCCTCATCTATTGAAAGAACCGATCGAGGTGGCGCCGTGGTTGGAACACTGGGCTCGATGATGATAATGATGATGATGATGTTTCGGATTGTTGGGCGCTCAACTTCGCGGTTATCAGCGCCCATACAAATTCCCAACTCAGTCCAGTCTCGCCACTTTCATGAATAATGATGAAACGATGAGGACATCACAAACACCATGTCATCTCGAGGCAGGTGAAAATCCCTGACCCCGCCGGGAAACAAACCCGGGTCCCCGTGCTCGGGAAGCGAGAACGCGACCGCGAGACCACGGGCTGGGGACACTGGATTCGACCATCCTGATTCAAGTCTCTAGCCTTTTCCCAGAATAACTTAAGAAAATCTCAGGAATGATTACTTGAACAAGATGTAGCAGAATTCCTTCCCTGTCCTTTTCCCAATCCGACCTTGGGCTCTATATATAATGACCTCATCTTCGATGGGACAAACCGTAATCGTACTTGCTCCCTTGTCTAAGAAGCATAGGCCTTCAGAATGCAAGAGTTGCCGTGTGAGACCTGATCCCAAGCTGTATCATTTTGACACTAGCAGCGATGCCTGGTTAGAGAGCTTCACGGGTAGTCCACACGAGAAAACAGCAGAGCTGTAAATCACTCCAGGAGTAGTAGTCGTGATGAGAACGTTGAAGAGCAGCGCATCAGTCTAAGAAACCCAGCGAGAAGAGGGAATTACTCCGGTAGATAATCAAATATTTATGTTGTAAGAAGACACCATGATTTGGGAATCTATACTGCACTAATTTACTTTGGATTCAATACATTACCGATTATGCGACCACCTGTAACAGTAAATACATCTATTTTCCCGTAAGTGAGAAACGCACTGCTATTATTTGTTGAATGACAAGTTTCACCACTGACTGTCATTATTGCAATTAGAATGACGTTTTATTTTTCACTACTGTATGGTTTCGGCTGTATAGCCATTTTAACTGCTTTGTGTAACCCGTCAAACGGACACACAGCGCCTGACAAAAAAGTGAAACACCCAGAAGACATGAACGGATACCAGTTTAACTACGTACACGTACACACTGAATCTTCTTTATTTGAATGTGTGAATCTGTACTTAAATTGCTGCATGACTGAGAAGATGAAACTTCTACGTTATTTGATTCTGAAACAGCTGAGTAAAACTGAACATACTGAGCCTACTTTCTCTTTACTTTTTGTTATCATGTCAATACTGACCCACAATATTCTAGCGCAACGCAGTCTGACTGCTCAAAAAAGAAATTACAACCTGACTTCAAATAATTAATACAAAAGAATGACCCTGAATAAGAAGCAATCCTGACAATAATCTACACATTTCATTAAGCACTTACCTCACAAAAATCTTCATTACCCTAACTACTGCAATACAGCTAGCGTCAATACTGCCAGCTAAATAAAAGATTCTAACTACTAAAGCCACTGACTACTAATAGGCATGTGGTTAGCAAAGGAAAGATTTTGTTACAAGCCAAATAATGTATTTTTTACCCTAATAATGTGACATCCAGTTCAGACACGAATATAAATTGTCATTGACATCCAGTACAAAGATATATAATCATGAATAATTTTCAATCTCCAAGTCGGATACTTCCAGATTGTTAGCCTACGCTAACACTTCAGACCTCTACCCTCCATCAATGCTAACTTCTCACATCTAACAACCGTCACTGCTGGCTGTCCACCTCCAACTGCCTAACAGTACTTCCATCACTGCTGGCGACTAGTGGTGGGGAGCTCGTGAATGAGTCGTTCAAATGAACGCTTCACTCCAGTGAAGTGTGAACTAACCACTCAATTTCAATGAACTGGTACTTCAAACTCTCCACAGATAGCACACTCCACACTTTTTTTCTAGTTCGTTCACTCACTCTCTTCCCCTCTCCCTCTCCCACTACATTGGCGCTACGTCACTCATCCTCCCTTCACTTCAGTCCTCCCTCTACTGCCTGTCGACGAATCGCGCGGTGAAATACACTTACAACAACAGTTGCACTTTGCTTTCCCATCGCCTAAATCGGCGAAGAAACCCCAAATTTCACTACTTCTACGCGATCGCGAGTTGCTAGCCATTGTATAAGCGTGAACAGACACAAAAATTGCTTTCCCAATAAAATAAAGAGAGATTTTACCTGAAATCGTACCAATGACTACAGGTGACAGTTTACGTTTTGAATTTAGAGGGTTATTATTCTCAACAAAAATAAAATCTACAGGAAAACTTCTGAATAATTACTTAACGTAGGTATATAGACTTTGTGACAGTGGTAAACATACTCATTCTATTTTGGATTAAATTTTAAAAGGAACATAAAATTGGACTTAATTTCGTTAGTAGCCCTAGTTTTCAGTCCATAAACACAACAAATAGGGTTTCACTTGGCAGATGAAGACTCTTTTTGGCGCTTCATGAAAAAATGTCGAGCAAGGTTAAACGTAATACCTTCTTTATATGTGACAGGCTTCTCTATTTATCTTTCCTTTGTCCCCTTCGACCATGCTGTATTTAAGTTATCTCAGACGCTGTAAGACGCAAAACGTTACGTGGACGTTACTTCATAGTTCGGCCATCTGTTGGTAAAATTATGAAGTATTACGAAGCTTTATTGTACGAGCGAGGCAAAGCGAGCGTAGCCGCGGCTGAGCGGCGAACTGGACAACTTCGCCAGGCTTCCGTACTTCATGAATGAACTACTTCATTTGAACGCTTCACGGCAAAGAGTGAAATGAATGAAGTACTTCACGGGAATGAACGAGTTCGACCCATCTCCACTGGCGACTAACTTCTAACGAGTCCAACCTGCCACAGATTCTCTTACAAAGAAAGCGCAGTCAGAGATCCAATCCAAAGCGTTACACAGCGCTGCCAACACAAAAGCAGCACACTTTCAACACCATCGGTGGGTATGTAAATGGTGAAAAATTGCAATTCTCTGTGAAAGAAATGTCTCCTGTGTGCATTGATATTGTTCGTATTGCTACCAGACCTAGTAGAGTTAAAAGGGGCGTGATGAGCGTCGGATGTTGACTGATCAGTGTGAAGGACACGGACATGTCACCTACTAGTGGAAGGCAGCGTATCGGCAACCGACACAGTTTCAAACGGACCTCGTTGAGCGGCTCCATTTGACCAGGTGGTCGAAACGTGCAATATCCAGATTTGTGGCACATTCGAAAGTGACAGTGGCGCTTTGTTGGACTACGTGCGAACCTGAGGCAGGCAAACCCGTCGTCAAGGTTCCACAAAAAGGGGAAGCCCCATATTGTGTACCAAGTACATCGTAACCCCTTCACATCTGCACCTGCCATCCGAGAACAAGAAGTGGACTCCCTGCAACATTCAATGTCGTCCTGTTCCAATGGTCGGAAACTGGGAGCACCCGGACTAGGGAATTACCGTCCAGTGTGTATTCTGGCGTTAACAACAAAACACAAACGGTTGCGTTTGGAGTGGTGCCATGGCCGGGAAGCATGGAGTGCTGATGAACGGCGTCAGCCGTGAATCGCGGTTATGTACAACTCAGATGACTATCGTCGTCGAGTACGAGGGACGTTTGAAAAGTCTGTGCAAAGTCCGAGAGATGGCACCACCGGCGCGTATCGAGGTCAGGTTTAGTTAGTAGCATCTTTGGAAAGAACGCACACCAAGTTTCAGCCATAGTGGTCTATTTCTTTGCGTTTGGCATTCGTATGAATCAAGGAAGTCGAGTGATTGTCAAAAAATGGACGAAAAAAATTTCGTGTGGTGATTAAACATTACTTTATGAAAGGGAAAACGCCTCAGGAGACTAAAGAGAAGCTTGATAAACATTACCGTGACTCTGTACCTTCGATTAGAACAGTTTATAAGTGGTTTCAAAATTTTCGGAGTGGCCATATGGGCACAAGTGATGCTGAACGTTGTGGACGCCCTGTAGAGGTTACGACTCCAGAAATCATTGATGAAATCCATGATATGGTGATGGATGACAGAATAGTTAAGGTGCGTGAGATTACTAGTGGTGTGGGCATCTCGAATGAACGTTTACATAATATTTTGCATAAGCATTTGGACATGAGAAAACTATCCGCAATATGGGTTCCGCGATTGCTCACGCTTGACCAAAACCAGGGTGGTTTGCATCTGTTCAGGAAGAATCCGCAGGACGTTAAGCGTCGTTTCGTCACTGTGGATGAAACATGGATACATTACTATACTCCTGAGACCAAACAACAATCTAAACAATGAGTTACCAAGGAAGAATCTGCACCAAAAAAGGCGAAGACCATTCCTTCGGCCAGAAAGGTTATGGCGACTGTGTTTTGGGATTCGCAAGGGATAATCCTCATCGACTATCTGGAAAAGGGTAATACTATTACAGGTGCACATTATTCATCGTTATTGGACCGTTTGAAAACCGAGCTGCAAGAAAAACGCCGGCGAATGGACCGCAAAAAAGTTCTTTTCCATCACGACAATGCACCAGCACACACCTCAGGAGCTGTGGTCGCAAAATTAATGGAAATAGGACTCCAACTCGTTTCACATCTCCCCTGTTCTCCAAACTTGGCTCTCTCGGACTACTATTTGCTCCCCGATTTGAAGAAATGGCTGGCGGAACAAAGATTTTATTCAAACGAGGAGGTGATTGCAGCAACTAATAGCTATTTTGCAAACTTGGACAATTCCTATTATTCGGAAGAGATCAAAACATTATAACAGCGTTGGACGAAATGCATAAGTCTAAAAGGAGACTATGTCGAAAAGCAAAAAAGGCTTACCCCAAACATGTAAGTAGTTTTTATTTTTACATGGACTTTTCAAAGGCCCCTCGTATGGATGCGACCAGAGGAGAGGTCCCATTCTTCCATTTCTTCCATGCGGCACAAAGGTGTTACGCCTGGCGTCGTGGTGAAGGTAGGTATTGGGTATGGCTCTAGGTCGTGTCTGGTAGTGATTGAGGGAACTGATGGCAAGATGGTACGTCACGGACATTCTACGTCCCCATGCATTATCCTTCATACGACAGTATCTTGCTGCTATTTTTCAACAGGACAAAGCTCGTCCATGCATGGTGTCCCTATGAACTGTCTGCGTGATATTGAGGCACTCCCCTGGCCAACAGGACCCAGATCGGTCTCCCGTGAGACGTGCCTGGGACCAGATCGGACGTCAGATCCGTCCTAGTGTTGGTATCTGGGATATCAGGAACCAGTTACAACAGCCGGGGGAGAGAGTACAACGGTGTCATGACACCCTTACCAACCAAATCAGTGCATGCATCAAGTCCAGGTGGGCTGAAATTCATACTAACAAGGGAAACTCCCCATCGAACCCCCCCTCTGATTCAGTGGTAAGCTGGTCCAGTCGACAGCCCGTAAAAAACTGAACACAGATCAAGCATGAAAACAGGAAGAAGGTATGCTGAACTGTGAAAAAAGAAGCAAAATAGGAACTGGGAACGATCGAAGTTGAAGATGTGCAACGTCGAGCGAAGTTGAATAGCGACGACGTCGTGGTTCTAATGTCACGTTGTTGGACTGCGAATGGAGTGATCCTCTTCAAATCTTACTAGTGCCCCAATTTTTTCTTCCTCACAAAAATTCAAAGTGTCTGTCCAGTCATTGACGTGTCTGTTCGCTGTATTCAAATGTGTGTCAGCGTCGTGGTGTAACGTCTGTTTGCAACACCGAGGGTGTAAAAATGGACCTCTACACGTAAGTACTGTACCTCCTATTTGTTCTACCCAGGTGCCACATCTCATGACCCTTGCGTTCCGTTTTGGAGGTTTTGACTCTTGAATTCGTTTATTGTAACATAGTTCGCACTCTTTATTTATTCTTTTCATTTCTGTGAGAGATCTATGCGGCACTCACCTGCGCTCGCTATTCATCACATCTACTTGCGATCGTAATATTTTCTATAACCAATGTATAGTATGACGGTTTCCAAGACTACAGAAGGAAAACAGACACGTCAATGAGCGAACGGAAAGTTCACAATATTGTGAAAAAAATGGCGGACGAGGGAGATTTGATCTCCCGGTTTGTAGTCGAACACCGTGACCACACAACCACGACGCCGGGGTACCTGCAGTACGCTCGAAGTTACTCATCTTGAGCTTGGACCGTTCATTGCTTTTATTCTGCTCCTTTTTCCCACAGTGCAACACATCTTCTTCCTGTTTTCATGCTTGATCTATGTTCAGTTTTTGACGGCCTATCCACTGGGTCATCTTACCACTAAATCTGACGGGGGTGTGATGGGAAGTTTCCCTTGTAAGTTGGCTCATATCCCCATGTTCTTTGTACAGTTCACTCGATTTTGTAATCACTAAAATGACACCACATACCCTGTCAACCCGTAAGGTTTCATTTAGTTTTGTCTTTCTCTTCCAGGTGTTCCACTTTTTGTCAGGCAGTGTATTTATGTTCAAATCAATGATCAGTCGGCGTTAAAACTTAGTTGGCTCGCTCAACGCCCGGCGAGGCAGTCCTTGCAATAATTTAATTGCTACGGCATCCACAGTTAAGTTACGACAGCCAGTCTGACAAATCACTGAATCGAATAACTTACTTCAGCTATGGACGCAGTTGCAGCTAAAATACTGCAAAGACTGCCTCTCCGGACGTTGGGCCACCCAAGAGCATTTTAACAATGTGTGACCAAAATACTGTTAAGTTCAAATGCAACATGAATAGCTCCTTCTGAGGTGTTATATCTTGCTGGTAGCAACGACACGTGGCTCTTATGACAACGCCACTCACTCGTGGCGGTGAAACGTAGGAAACCACTAAACGACCGTGAGCCGAAGATTCCGAGACGAACAAACACTTCACACAGTTTAAAATGCCGCAAACGTTTATTTCATTGTTACTCCGCTAAAGAGTAAAAGCTTGTGGGATCAGCAACGTCTTTCAGGCTTTGGTTACGTCGGACTGACCGCTGCGTTTTTTTCCTTAGGAATGACAGTCCCACAACATGACTGAAGCTCCTGTGCGGAGCTCAGAAGCAATAGATGGAATTGGTGGCAGAACGAAACTTCGAGGCGGTGCATGAAGTGAGCTCGAATAGAGAAAATGGTGGTAGCGATTTTCTTGCATAACATGGGTATACAGGTCAGAGCCATGACCCTTAACACAGTTTCAACTTGTTAAAGATATTAAGTAGATTACTTGCTTGCCGGCGTTTGAAAAGATTTCGTACACGGTCAATAACAATGTAAACATCAGCTCCGATTAGTAATACAACATGTTTGTACAGGAGCTACGAACTGCATTTGAAGTTCACACTAGTTGTTTCTGGTATGAACTGTAAAGGGAAACTGCCGATAAAGGATAACAGAGAACCATCTGCCAGTTCAGCCATCTTCACTGCTCCAATTGCTGACAGTTTTAAAGAGCTCCATTTCGTAAACCAGTGAGCATAGAACGTTTGTTTGTATGATATTTTGTCTTCAGAACCCCACTAGCGTCACTCTTTAATGAATTTCTTTTCCTCCTGAACGACCCTATGTTCGGATGACACTCTTTGGAACGAACTATTAATATTATAAGCATTTTAGATCTACTTGTGCTTGCGTAAACTGAACTTATTGTAGAACATCGAATTCAAACTGAATATATTTCTGTATGTGTATAGGAAAAAAAATTCGTTCGTAAGAGAAGTTCAAGGCGCCAATGATGTTATCTGTTACTTGATGTTGCGATTGCATTTGATTATGATAAAGTTAGATGATAAAATCTATCATATCTTCTATTAAAATGGAGGGGCTGTTAATATTATCATCAGGTAGCGATATATTCATCTTCTGCG
Source organism: Schistocerca americana (assembly GCF_021461395.2). Classification (NCBI taxonomy): domain Eukaryota; kingdom Metazoa; phylum Arthropoda; class Insecta; order Orthoptera; family Acrididae; genus Schistocerca; species Schistocerca americana. The sequence continues at coordinate 316,477,823 of NC_060121.1, read as the reverse complement.
TCTTACAGTAAGGAACACAAGGACTGGCGTCCAAACCAGCTAGTCCTAGGATTTTTATCTAATTTATCGCTTCATTCACGTATGGGAATGTACTGTTTGTTAATATGAAGAAATCCGAATTGCACCATGGTTCGAAGCCCAGATAAGTTATTTCAGATATCCGTGGAAAGCAAGAACAAACCACCTCAAACAGAACCATTCCTGATAACTCCTTCGAGTTGATAATAGCTTTACCTTTCAACCAAAAGAAAATATGGAAAGAGGAGAGGGAGTGACTTCTTTCTTTTTTCTCGAATGGAGAAACCATTTCTGGAATGACGGCGATGTTGCATTGAAAGCGAAAGTTTCCTGAACAGCCAAAATGCAGACGTCTACGACCAAGGTCTCCGCCAAGGCATCCATCACTGCGAAAAAGGGGTGCACTGAAGTAAATATGTAGAGTAGGGCGACACCATAACCACGTTTCATGGTCATTGATTGATGCTGTTTTCGATGTGATAATTGAAACATTAGGACTACCATTCGTAATGCCAGAAGCCTACACAATAGTGACAGCACATTATAGAAAGACCACTCGCAGAATCGCGGTTTGGGAGGATGTTGGTGCTTGGTTCCTATTTGAGATACGAACATGGGGTACTAAGGAGGGTTTGGATGACAAACAGGAGCTGGCACCCAGACAGATTGTGCGAATCTGTTATTTCCTTACGCAAAAGATTTTAATTCGGATGAAATTAATGCTTCGCTGATGGAACCATTTGCATGTACACAGAATCCCTTCTTTTACATTCCTAACTCTTCCCAAGACATATTCGCCTATATTTGTTCTATGATAGAAGCGTTTTTACATGCAAAAACAGTCACCCTTAAATAATTCCGAACTGGAGCGAGACTAATGATTCAGGTATGGTACGCCGGTGTGTCGGATCTTGGTCTAAAAAAGGTTTTAACCATTTTAAAAAATCTTGGTCTGTTTGGATTTTACATGCAAAAGCACGTTTTTCCGGGAGGATTTTGAAGCACTGCACTTTTATAGTTTAGACTTGAACGAATCCCTTCTCTTACATCCCTAACTCTGCCCAGGACATATTCGCCTATTTTTGTACTATGATAGGAGCGTTTTTCATTCTGGTGCATATTTGAACGAAGGACATACAAATAAAAATCCAATACTGATTGCCTTCGCAGCCGACGTCAATGAAAAGTAGCACTTCGTGATTAGATTACTTTCGACGTCACTCATCTCGTAACCGTAACTCGCAATTTTCTCAGAATCTGTTTACTCTAGGAACACAAGAGCCATCAGAAATGCCGTGGACTGGTTGTCATCTCTCAGTAACGTGGGATGGCGCCACATTACCTTTCGCTCTTGACAACAACTCTATCTGCGACTAACGTACTGTAATGACGTGTCCTTCGGAGGTAAATGGGCTCCGTATCGGTTTATCTCCCGGGCGGGAAGCGCTAAGTGTTCTCGGGGGCTTCTCTGATATCAGGTCAGTGAAACCGCGAGTCAGTGACCGCTGAGCGAAACGTCAGCCCACCATCGGAATGTCTTAGCAGCTAAGCACTGTACGTTGTCATGTTAAGAGTGAGCCGCAAGTAGCTCTCAGACGGAAGTCTCTTACGATGATGAGCAATTTTATAGTGAAAATATTTACAAGAAACATTCGATTTTCTGGCACCTTGAAAAAAATACGAGTGATTACACTGTGTTATTTCCATTCCCGAATTCGATTTTATGGCACCTTGGAAAAAAATTACTAATTATTACCCACTGTTATTTCCATTCCAGAATAGCTTCTTAGTAACGCCTTTATCGTTTGAGTGATTTCAGTAGGAATTTTTTGTTGTCATATCTTTGCCGACGTTATCTCAAACACCACATTCGCGGGATCGCACGCAAGAAGTGCGCGAGATGCTACCAAGATAGAAAAGATACCTGAAAGAAAGAAATAGTTTATCACGTTTATCAGAATTTACTGACAGTTTCGCACAGTCGTCATAAACTCCAGCGTCACTAATATAATTTTCCTGAGACATTCGAGAGTTAGATGATTTGTTGGTCATGTAGTGGATTTTAAGACTGACTTGAGCAACTTTCTCTTAAGCAATTCCTTCCGATCCGTAGAACAGTAATGTCCCAGAAATTATTGAAATTAATGTATTACTATTAAAAATTAATGTATTACTATTATAATTCCAATCCCAAAGAAAGCAGGTGTTGACAGATGTGAAAATTACCGAACTATCAGTTTAATAAGTCACAGCTGCAAAATACTAACGCGAATTCTTTACAGACGAATGGAAAAACTGGTAGAAGCCGACCCCGGGGAAGATCAGTTTGGATTCCGTAGAAACATTGGAACACGTGAGGCAATACTGACCTTACGACATATCTTAGAAAATAGATTAAGGAAAGGCAAACCTACGTTTCTAGCATTTGTAGACTTAGAGAAAGCTTTTGACAATGTTGACTGGAATGCTCTCTTTCAAATTCTTAAGGTGGCAGGGGTAAAATGCAGGGAGCGAAAGGCTATTTACAATTTGTACAGAAACCAGATGGCAGTTATAAGAGTCGAGGGGCATGAAAGGGAAGCAGTGGTTGGGAAGGGAGTGAGACAGGGTTGTAGCCTGTCCCCGATGTTATTCAATCTGTATATTGAGCAAGCAGTAAAGGAAACAAAAGAAAAATTCGGAGTAGGTATTAAAATCCATGGAGAAGAAATAAAAACTTTAAGGGTCGCCGATGACATTGTAATTCTCTCAGAGACAGCAAAGAGCAGTTGAACGAAATGGATAGTGTCTTAAAGGAAGATATGAACATCAACAAAACCAAAACAATGGAATGTAGTCGAATTAAGTCGGGTGATGCTGAGGTTATTAGATCAGGAAATGAGACACTTAAAGCAGTAAATGAGTTTTGCTATTTCGGGAGCAAAATAACTGATGATGGTCGAAGTAGAGAGGATATAAAACGTAGACTGGCAATGGCAAGGAAAGCGTTTCTGAAGAAGAGAAATTTGTTAACATCGAGTATAAATTTAAGTGTCAGGAAGTAGTTTCTGAAAGTATTTGTATGGAGTGTAGCCATGTATGGAAGTGAAACATGGATGATAAATAGTTTGGACAAGAAGAGAATAGAAGCTTTCGAAATGTGGTGCTACAGAAAAATGCTGAAGATTAGATGGGTAGATCACATAACTAATGACGAAGTATTGAATTGAATTGGGGAGAAGAGGAGTATGTGGCACAACTTGACAAAAAGAAGGGATCGGTTAGTAGGACATGTTCTGAGGCATGAAGGGATCACAAATTTAGCATTGGAGGGCAGCGTGGAGAGTAAAAATCGTAGAGGGAAACAAGGAGATGAATACACTAAGCAGATTCAGAAGGGTGTGGGTTGCAGTAAGTACTGGGTGATGAAGAAGCTTGCACAGGATAGGGTAGCATGGAGAGCTGCATCAAACCAGTCTCAGGACTGAAGACCACAACAACAACAATTACTATTAGCACTTAAATGGTATAAGCATCCATGTAGTCGTCATTTAATTCTCATATGTACCTAAAACGTACATCCTCGGGTTCTTTCTGGATATCAGAAACACCTGTCTCTAGAATACATGGTATATGATTTATAAATGTAAAAAATTAAATATAGCTCTAGAAAATAATCAAGTCACATTATGAAAGAATGTATTTCAATCACGTAATCTGGTAGAACTACATCTACAGAAAGCGATTGTTCAAAAAGCGCTCCGGTTTTTAATCGCGTCGTATATTTTTAATGCAGGTTTACCTCATTCTGGTATATCATTTCGGTTTCCATAACCACTCTGATTGTTGCTTCAGTCTGAATTTATCGCATTTCTTCATTATGTGTCTGACTATGGAGCAGTTTACTACTGCACAGTGTGTGCAGATAGTGAAAACGCTTTATTGGAAAGGGGAAAGTTATGCAGCAACTGTGAGACTACTTCGCGATTTAGGACGAAATGAAGCTCCGCATGAATCAACAATTCGCAGACTAAAGTTCAATGGAGCGGATTCAACAGAGGACATTTAAGAGTTATGTACGCCCTCATTCCGGCCGATATGTGCAAAACATTTCGGTGTTTCGTAACAGTGTGGCTGTCAGTCTAGTGAAGTCGTTTCTTCGCACAGGAAATTTCTCCAGTACGGCCATGTCTCCAATATAACCCCCATTAACACCCTTACAGAATTCAGTTAAAGCAGCCGCTGAAAGAAGCCGATCATGAAAAAAGACGGCATTTTGTTGACTGGCTTCTTCTGAGAAGACGACGATTTTCCGAGGAACGACATCTTCAGTAACGAGGCACTCATAAATAGATTTGTGAATAAACAGAAGTGGCGCAGATGGAGGTCAGAAAATTCTTGTATTGTTCGAAAGAGAGAAATGCATGCAAAGCGAGCGACGATTTGGTGTAACTTTTGATTATTTTTATTTTTTAAGAAAAGGCGTGACAAGCAGTGACAGTTAACGGAAACCGATACCTGGCGGAGATAATGCATTAGAATGGGTATTCAAGAAACAATCGAGGCAATCCGGAAACTGCTTATCGAGCAATTCATCTTGAGTGATGGCCATCAACGTCGTGACTTAAACCTTTGCAATTTTCCTCTTTGGGGTTATCTTAAATCAGTGGTGTACGTCAATAAACCCTGAAACATATGCGAGTTCATGGAGGAAATTCCGTGTGGGTAAATGCAAATGGAGGCAAAAGGCAATCATAGTGAATTTCACGGACAGAGCTCTTGCCTACCAGCGCTGTAGAGGAGGTCGTATGCCAGACATAATTTCCCATACCTGAAATGATTAGGTGTGATCAACATGTGTATGCATTTCGTAAATGTGTTTTAAAAAAAATAAATCTCACTTAATATATCAAAACAATCGCGCTTTTCGGTCGAAGCCACCCGGCGAATTAACGAAGAGAGCTGATGTGCCAGGCACCCTGGATATGGTTTCTAGTAGGGCTGTTGATAAAATATCGATATTTATTGGCGATAATTTTATTCCCGACATATCGATATCTAAATGGCAGTATTGAGTGCCGGAATTTTTATTATAAAAATGTAATTATTTTTTGCAGTTTTCTGTAAATATTTGAAATTGTTCTTTTGTAATTGTGGTAGAACATAATTTTGCTTTAACTGCGTGAAGGAGTCTTTCTACTTTTTGAGCATCCATCTCGTAGGGAGTCTTTTCTTCGACTGCGTGAAGTAAATGTGGCACAAACAAGTAGTCCGAAAAACAATTGTTAACGCAACTAGCATGCTCTTTCTTCACATCGGCACTTCTCAGAAACGGTTGATAAGTATAATGAACAAAAATCTAACTTATACGACTGGTCTTTGAGGAGATGTGTGAGGGGAAATGCTGACGTAATCGGCGCTCGACGCTACCAACAGAAACTACAACGTTTAACTTCACCACGCAATTTTGACACTAGTTCAGTGGCGTTTGCAGAAAAGAAAAAACAGGGAAGTCGATATGAAGTGTTCCAGACAAATCCGATACGTGACGAAACCGAACGACGGACCCATAGTGCCACTTGCATGCAGTTACCATTGTTAGCAAAGTGGTTATCGCCAAGCGTGTACCTTCATTGTTTTCCCTTAAGTGCTTGCTCTAAGGAGGGATAAACAGGCTACTAGCTTATTGATGCACACAATATCTCATAATAAATCAATATAAATCAATATATAGCTCTGAGACCGACAGTTTATTTACAATATGCTGCCGATATTTTTATAGGCCGGTACGTCGATTTATCGATACTTTTCTCCATATATCGAAGGCCGATAATGATACGCTTCGCTAACATGTACAAAACTTGCTCTCGCTCAAACATAATAACACAAATTCCGCTCCGGAGGAGGGGTGGGGATTGTAACGGGATGGCGACAGGAAGCCATCCGGCCGCCTCTTAAATTTCCCATGCCAAATATGACAAATCCGTTAATAATTATGCCGACCCTGCGATAATGTGATGCGGAACAGAGGCACAAGAAGAAAAAGCAGAAGTCACTGTACAGCGCATGGTGGAGAGTACTTGCACCAGTATTGACGACTCCCTATCCTATTCCATTCATTTACTGAGAGAGGGAAAAATGAATGCTTGTGTGGCTCCATACGTATCCTAATGCCACATATCTGAGTCTCATGATCCAAACGCGAGATATACGGTGATGCCACACGATGTGTTACACTGTCTTCAAAAATGGCTCTGAGCACTATGGGACTTACCGTTTGAGGTCATCAGTCCCCTAGAACATAGAACTACTTAAACGTAACTAACCTAAGGACATGACACACATCCATGCCCGAGGCAGGATTCGAACCTGCAGACAGAAGCGCCTAGAACCGCTCGGCCACACCGGCCGGCACACTGTCTTCCTCCAATATGGTGTTTCGCGATAACTTCTTGCAAGGATTCGCATTTAAATTCCCAGAGCATTTCTGTTACACTTCCATAAGGGTTACATAGTACTATTTCGATCGTGGCAAAGCGTCTCTAATTCCTTTCAATCATGGGCGTCAGCTTTTGGAGATCAATGTGGGTGCTCCAAATCACAGTCCACAAATGTTGAAAACTAACTCTCCTGGAGATCCAGTTTCAAGTACTTTTGAATGGGCAACACTTAATAAAGAAAAACAAACTGTTTTTGTTAGGTTTTTTCCACACTTGTTAATTAATACAAATAAATAATCCCCAATCTACAAAGGATTGTTTTATTTTTTCAAATCTTTGTATAATTTCTCACTCGCCAAGAATGTGTTCCCACGAACAGTGGATCGTACGATGAAAATGTTGGCCTCGGTGTCGAAGGGGATCACGTTTTTTGCTCCTTGCTTATGAACATGCTCGACAGCTTTGTCGTTCATTTCTCTTGCGTCATAATGTTGCGCAGTTAAGTTTATAATCTTGTAAGGGCGGAGTAAGAACGTTCTGCTGTACATTTCGAAACTCGTACAGTTAAAGCGATCTTTATCAAATTCATCACTTCAGGAGTCAATTTGCTGACGTGCATGTTTGAGGAAAAGAAGCTCCCTACTTCTTCCGTATTTCCAACGAAATAATTTGTAGATTAACACACATCTAACACCCTATTTCTGTGCAAAGTTAATCTTTCAGGATCAAAACCATCCTTAAAAAACTCTGTTATATAACTGCTATCTTTAGTTTTGGAAAGAAGAGATGTTTCTATTTCTTTGAAGTGTGTCATAGCAGGTTTACGAAAGCGATCCTCGAAACACTGAATGACAGTATCTAAATCCTCAAAAAAATTCTCCGGTAACAGTTATGGGCATAGGTAAAAGCGACAGGTAGAGCACAGTCATCAAGTTTTCGTGAAATCTTTCGAACCTTTGGAACTTTCGGATCTTCGACATCAAATTTCTTGGTTGATTCCAAACAAGAGCTCCATACTTTATGGAAACTTTCATCAGTGCGAGAGAACTTCACGACATCTCTGACACGGTTAATCTTGTCCATGGCCTTTTCGAGCTGTAGAGAGGAATTTTGCAAGAAAGCATTCAAAATTTCAACTGCATCTAAATTTTGGTAAGATATGTACTGACAAAGATAAATTCAAAAGAACACATAACACCGACATCGGATTTTTGAGCTCGAGTTCCTTGAAGGACAAAATTAACTGCTCGTAATTCTGGAAAATAGCTTTCAGTGAACTTATTCTACAACATCACATGACAGGGCAAAAAGCCCGTAGAGATACAGGATGAATAAAGCTAGCACCTTGGGCAGCTTGCAGAGAATCAGATAGCTAGTCGCTTAGGAAACCTGCGAAAAGAACTGGTCATTTCTTTCACATTTGAGTCTCCTCACCATGATCTCATTACCGCGGTCTCATTCTACATTTCCTCGTGAGTCACAAGGTTCAAAGAATAGGCCAAACAGTGAACATGGAGAACTCGCTGACTTTTGCTTGCAACTCAGAAAAACCGCCGGTCGTATTTACCGCTATGTCAGTAACAGTACCTTTGCGTGACTTAGTATCTAGAGAAAAACGAGTGAGAACATCCATTACAATTGTAAACAATCCTTAAGCTGTAGTAGATTTACTGTTATAGAAACCAAAATATTATACACTAATTTGAAAATTATCACCACTGATATGTCTAAAGAAATGTCACTAATTTCATCTAACTGATGCTGTGTAATTCACGTAAAAGAAAGTAAACTAAAACTTGCCGTTCCCCAAAGGACGGTGGCGTGTGAGTGATAATCTACTGAGGCAAGCAGGCTGTTTAAATCTCTGCCAGCTGATTCCCGTTGAAGGGAACTTTTCATTTATTCTATTTCATTTTCCTTATTTTAATCAGATAGTTTCTCTTTGTTCTAGGCATTGCCTTGGATTTATCCACATTTAAAGAGAACTGCCATAAATTACACCAAGTAGAAATTTTGTTCATTTTTTTCAGCATTACCTTATTATCGTCCAATGACGATAGTTTACTGCACACGTTATCGTCAGCGAAAGATCTGTGCTTGTCATCTTACGTGGTAAATCGCTGAAGTGTGTTGAGAACGTATAGATCCTATTGCGCTTCCTCGGGGCACTTCCCTTCAGCGCTCAACAAAAGATGGAGTTGTTTGAAGGAACCATTTTACTGCACTGCAGCGTATTGTTGCCACAAGTCTACAATTTTCACACCTGCGATTTGTTAATCAGGCAATTAATTGCGACAATGATACCGCGAAAGCCGAGTAAGGAATATCTTTGTGGATGGAGGAAGTCGAGCTGTCTGTTATGAGAACAACAAAACGGGAGCCGGACCTTCATACAACTGTCATGTTAAATTTCAGAACATTTTCTGTTATGCTATATGCACTCTAAAGATTATGACTTGGATTAGCATAAAAGATGTGTGTGACACGTTTAGCGAAAGGCATTATTCATCAGTTAATAATTTTTTTGTAATTCAAAAAATTAAATTAACTTTTTTGCCAACATATGTTAGTAATGATCGTTTATTTTTTGACATATTAATAAAAGTCGATGCCAAAATATGTAAACTGATATGATGGATAAATATGGAAAATTATGGTGTTTGTCTCTAATAGTTCACTTGCAAACGTTCCTCACCTGTGGAAAAATGCACATTCGTGCGAAACGATGTTTAAAATTTGATCTACAGTTTAGTGCACTCTCGGTCTACAAGAAGAATTTTCCAAGTCACTAACCAACTGTTCACGCCTTCTTTTTTTTTACCAGGTTTTGTGCTTTGTCTGTCTTGCCCCTTCTAAATCCTTCTGTTTCCTGTCAGTATTGCTCTTCCTCTCATTGTAAATGAATGAATAGCATGTATCACGTATTTTCCAATAGTTGTTTGTTTCTTGTATGTGGCAACAGCACCATATACTCCAGAATGTAGAGTACACTATGCTCTGTCTACAGATCTTGAGCCTTTACGTGGACTATGTCTGAAGGGATCACAGATATCATCATCATCATTTAAGACTGATTATGCCTTTCAGCGTTCAGTCTGGAGCATAGTCCCCCTTATAAAATTCCTCCATGATCCCCTATTCAGTGCTAACATTGATGCCTCTTCTGATGTTAAGCCTATTACTTCAAAATCATTCTTCACCGAATCCAGGTACCTTCTCCTTGGTTTACCCCGACTCCTCCTACCCTCTACTGCTGAACCCATGAGTCTCTTGGGTAACCTTGCTTCTCCCATGCGTGTAACATGGCCCCACCATCTAAGCCTGTTCGCCCTGACTGCTACATCTATAGAGTTCACTCCCAGTTTTCTTTGATTTCCTCATTGCGGACACCCTCCTGCCATTGGTGGTGGTGGTAGTGTTTAACGTCCCGTCGACAACGAGGTCATTAGAGACGGAGCGCAAGCTCGGGTTAGGGAAGGATTGGGAAGGAAATCGGCCGTGCCCTTTCAAAGGAACCATCTCGGCATTCGCCTGAAACGATTTAGGGAAATCACGGAAAACCTAAATCAGGATGGCCGGAGACGGGATTGAACCGTCGTCCTCCCGAATGCGAGTCCAGTGTGCTAACCACTGCGCCACCTCGCTCGGTCCTCCTGCCATTGTTCCCATCTACTAGTACCTGCAATCATCCTAGCTACTTTCATATCCGTAACCTCAACCTTATTGATAAGGTAACCTGAATCTACCCAGCTTTCGCTCCCATACAACAAAGTTGGTCGAAAGATTGAACGGTGCACAGATAACTTAGTCTTGGTATATTTGGAGCAAAAATTATACATACCGAGAACCAATGAATATTTACAAACATTATCAAAAGCTATCAGAAGCTGCTGCCATGGGCACTATAAAGTCAGTTCTCATAGATCTATTTGATACTGAGTTATTTGAAAACGTCTTCTTGGTCATATACGGAGTCTGAATGAAAGTGTAAACAATTTCATGTGAACCAGCATTTTGGTCCTAAGATTCATGAAGCTTCATTGCAACTGGATGTTGGAGCTGAAGTCTCATCCCACGCAAACTCACTACATATAGTAACATCGTCCGCATTATCCCAAGAAACTGCCTTTATTCTGTTACTTACTTACTTTCCTGGAGAGTTCTTTTTTTTTTTAATCCGTTTATTGAATTGCACTATGTTTGCACTGAACTGTCCGCCCCTTGGCTGAGTGGTCAGCGCATCGCATCTGACTGCCATGCGGTGGGCCCTTGCTCGATACGCGGCGGGACTTGAAATTTTTTACCTGCGAGGATTGGCTGTTGTGTTGTCCTCATCCTTTTTTCATCATCGACACGTAAATGACCCATTGTGGCGTCAACTGAAAAGTCTTGCAACTCGTCAGGTGAATATCCCGATCATCAATGGCATACGATCATTTCATTTTTTTCTTTTTTGTGCTGCACTAGCAATACAATTCACAATTCAACGTTAAATACACTCCTGGAAATTGAAATAAGAACACCGTGAATTCATTGTCCCAGGAAGGGGAAACTTTATTGACACATTCCTGGGGTCAGATACATCACATGATCACACTGACAGAACCACAGGCACATAGACACAGGCAACAGAGCATGCACAATGTCGGCACTAGTACAGTGTATATCCACCTTTCGCAGCATTGCAGGCTGCTATTCTCCCATGGAGACGATCGTAGAGATGCTGGATGTAGTCCTGTGGAACGGCTTGCCATGCCATTTCCACCTGGCGCCTCAGTTGGACCAGCGTTCGTGCTGGACGTGCAGACCGCGTGAGACGACGCTTCATCCAGTCCCAAACATGCTCAATGGGGGACAGATCCGGAGATCTTGCTGGCCAGGGTAGTTGACTTACACCTTCTAGAGCACGTTGGGTGGCACGGGATACATGCGGACGTGCATTGTCCTGTTGGAACAGCAAGTTCCCTTGCCGGTCTAGGAATGGTAGAACGATGGGTTCGATGACGGTTTGGATGTACCGTGCGCTATTCAGTGTCCCCTCGACGATCACCAGTGGTGTACGGCCAGTGTAGGAGATCGCTCCCCACACCATGATGCCGGGTGTTGGCCCTGTGTGCCTCGGTCGTATGCAGTCCTGATTGTGGCGCTCACCTGCACGGCGCCAAACACGCATACGACCATCATTGGCACCAAGGCAGAAGCGACTCTCATCGCTGAAGACGACACGTCTCCATTCATCCCTCCATTCACGCCTGTCGCGACACCACTGGAGGCGGGCTGCACGATGTTGGGGCGTGAGCGGAAGACGGCCTAACGGTGTGCGGGACCGTATACCAGATTCATGGAGACGGTTGCGAATGGTCCTCGCCGATACCCCAGGAGCAACAGTGTCCCTAATTTGCTGGGAAGTGGCGGTGTGGTCCCCTACGGCACTGCGTAGGATCCTACGGTCTTGGCGTGCATCCGTGCGTCGCTGCGGTCCGGTCCCAGGTCGACGGGCACGTGCACCTTCCGCCGACCACTGGCGACAACATCGATGTACTGTGGAGACCTCACGTCCCACGTGTTGAGCAATTCGGCGGTACGTCCACCCGGCCTCCCGCATGCCCACTATACGCCCTCGCTGAAAGTCCGTCAACTGCACATACGGCTCACGTCCACGCTGTCGCGGCATGCTACCAGTGTTAAAGACTGCGATGGAGCTCCGTATGCCACGGCAAACTGGCTGACACTGACGGCGGCGGTGCACAAATGCTGCGCAGCTAGCGCCATTCGACGGCCAAAACCGCGGTTCCTGGTGTGTCCGCTGTGCCGTGCGTGTGATCATTGCTTGTACAGCCCTCTCGCAGTGTCCGGAGCAAGTATGGTGGGTCTGACACACCGGTGTCAATGTGTTCTTTTTTCCATTTCCAGGAGTGTATAATACCTTATTCTTGAGACTTGCTTGCCTCAAACTGAAACAGTTCAATGTCAGCGTGTTATTAGAAAATGAAATTAAAATACTTGGAATTAAGCTACACTATGCGATCAAAAGTATCCGGACACCTGGCTGAAGATGACTTACAAGTTCGTAGCGCCCTCCATCAGTAACGCTGGAATTCAATATGGTGTTGGCTCACCCTTAGCCTTGATGACAGCTTCCACTCTCGCAGGCATACGTTCAGTTAGGTGCTGGAAGGTTTCTCGGGGAATGGAAGCCCATTCTTCACGGAGTGCTGCACTGAGAAGAGGTATCGATGTCGGTCGGTGAGGAACGGCACGAAGTCGGCGTTCCAAAACATCCCAAAGGTGATCTATAGGATTCAGGTCAGGACTCTGGGCAAGCCGGTTCATTACAGGACTGCATTATAACCAGGTGCTCGATCGTGTTGAAAGACGCAATAGCCATCTCCAAATTGCTCTTCAACAGTGAGAAGCAAGAAGGTGCTTAAAACATCAATGTAGGCCTGTGCTCTGATGGTGCCACGCAAAACAACAAGGGGTGCAAAGCCCCTCCATGAAAAACACGACCACACCATAACACCACCGCCTCCGAACTTTACTGTCGGCACTACACACGTTGGCAGATGACGTTCACTGGGCATTCGCCGTACCCACACCCTGCCATTAGATCGCCACATTGTGTACTGTGATTCGTCACTCCCTACAACGTTTTTCCACGGATCATTCGTCCAATGTTTACGCTCCTTACATCAAGCGAGGCGTCCCTTGGCCTTTACCAGCGTGATGTGTGGCTTATGAGGAGCCGTCCGACCATGAAATCCAAACTGTCATAGCACTTGCAGTGGATCCTGATGCAGTTTGGAATTCCTGTGTGATGGTCTCGATAGATGTCTGCCTGTTACACATTACGACCCTCTTCAACTGTCGGCGGTCTCTGTCAGTCAACAGACGAGATCGGCCCGTACGCTTTTGTGCTGTACATGTCCCTTCACGTTTCCACTTCACTATCACATCGGTAACAGTGGACATAGGGATGTTTAAGAGTGTGGAAATCTCGCATACAGACGTATGACACAAGTGACACCCAATCACCTGACCACGTTCGAAGTCCGTGAGTTCCGCGGAGCGCCCCATTCTGCCCTCTCACGATGTCTAATGACGACTGAGGTCGCTGAAATGGAGTACCTGGCAGTAGGTGGCAGCACAATGCACCTAATAACAAAAACGTATGTTTTTTTTTGGGGGGGGGGGGGGGCTCCAGATACTTCTGATCACATAGTGTATGTACAAAATACGTATGTCATTTTAAAGATAGAGGTCACTAGAATTTTAGTAAACAAAAACCAAATTTTCGTCCATTTCTGGATCCGACCCCCCTTAAAACCTAATCCAGGGGAAGTCTTACTCGAATTCTGTTTGGGCCAGGTGTCTTATATTCTCTTTAAGTATTCTTAATGTGTGCAGATACATACTAGTGATTTAAAAATTTTTTCCATCGTAGGTTTAAGCAGTCAGGTCACAGTCCAATATAATGCATCATACGCTGGACTAGAATGTTGCTCAAGATTCATCGGCTGCAAACGAATCGCAGAGAGAGGCAGCACAGTAGTTAAGGCACTGCAATCTCATTTGAGAGGAACAGATTTCAAATCCTCGTCCGACCATACATTGCATGATTTCTCTTAAGTTTATTAAACTGGACGCATGGATGTTTTTAAAACGGAGAACCTATCAATTTCTTTCCCCATCCTTGTTTACTCCGAGCTTATGCTCCGATTCTAAGAGCCACATTGTCGCCGAGACATTATCCTTCCACATTAATTTTACCTGTTGTCATTTTTCATGTTCGTAAGCAATATGCACGCATTTAAGTATTTCCTGGATTAGGTTTTAAGCTATTCATGTTGTAATAGGTTATTAATTACTCCCAATCCTCAAAGATATTCCTTACTCGGCTTTCGCCTACCAGTGACCCAAGAATTGTCTCCTTGACACGCAGCAGAGGTGAAAATTGTAGATACGTAGTAACGATACGCGGCAAAACAGTACCTGTGTAAGGTTTCGGAACTACATCCTGTGTTGAGCGCTGCGGAAAAGTTCTGTTTTGTAATAATCCCTTAGTGTCAATTGTACCCATAAGTGCTTGATGAGGTAATACATATCGAGAGATAACTTCCGGTGATTAATCGTATCACAGCCATTAAGCAAGAGAATGCCTACTCCAACAGCCACTTTGTTTCACAACTATCACCTGCGTATCGTGCCACATTCTGAATCTTCCTGTAATATTACCTGCATGCTAGCAGGAAGCTAACTCTGGAATCACCCGCCTTCTAAAGTTTGTTTCAGAGTCTTATATTCAGAGTCTTATATTCTAACGCTTTATTCGTGCGGTAGGAGGATGTCTGGACATTTTTAACTTCAATTCTCTTCTGATTAGCGCAGAAGGCTGACAGAGTCTCATCCCTGTGGAGTTACAGGGGGCGGACAAAATTATGGTAACAGCAAAACATTACCATGCCTAATACGAGGGTGAGTCAAATGAAAATCTTAAATTTGTCATAACAAATCGAAATTTCGCGCCGTTATCCTGTAAGTTGGTAAGCGTGCTACAAACAGTGTGCAGTATGGCCTGTAGGTGGAGCATAGTGCAGATGCACACAGTAGCAGTATAAAGATGGCCGCCCCACTTGCGACTTGCACCAGGAAAGAACAGCGTTCTATTATTCGGTTTTTGCGTAGTGAAGGTGTTAAACGTATTGAAATTCGTCGACGAATGAAGGTTCAGTACGGTGATGCATGTTTGTCACAACAGCAAGTCTACGAATGGAGTAGGAAGTTCGCAAATGGTGTGACTTCAGTGGAAGATGCTCCTCGTCCAGGCCAGGCACAACGAGTTGTGACTCCACAGAACATTGCAGCATTTGAAGCCATAGTGAAGGAAAACCGCCGAGTGACACTGAATGACATTGCAGCATGTTTACAGATTAGTCATGAGTCAGCACACCACATTGTGCATGCTGTGCTCCAGTTTCACAAAGTGTCTGCAAGATGGGTGCCACAGCAGCTGACTCCTGAAATGAGAGAACGACGTGTTGATACTTGTGAAGAACTTCTTCGGCGCTTTGAACGAGAAGGTGATGGCTTCCTTGCAATAATCGTTACTGGGGACGAAACTTGGGTTCGCTTCCATCAATCGGAAACGAAGAGAGCGAGCAAGGAATGGCGCCATTCCTCATCACCAAAACCAAAGAAGTTTCGAACAGAAACATCAGCAGGGAAGGTTATGCTGGCTCTCTTTCGGGACGAAATAGACGTCGTTTTAGAGCATTGCATGCCTAGAGGGACCACTGTCACCAGTGCATCATACAAATATCTCCTAAAAAATCATCTGCAGCCTGCAATCAAATCAAAGCGACGTGGATTGCTGTCAGCAGGTGTCCTTTTGCAAAATGACAATGCAAGGCCCCACACTGCCCGTACAACAGTTGCAACAATCACACACCTGCATTTTGAGTTCTTCCTCATCCACCATACTCACTATACCTTGCCCCAAGTGCTTTCCATATGTTTGGACCACTTAAAGACGCAATGGGAGGAAAGAATTCCGTTCTGATGAAGAGATACGCCATGCGGTGTATGAGTGATTGTGCGGACTACCAAAAGAATTTTTTCTGAGGGAATTTATGCACTTTGTAAGCGCTGGAGGACTTGCATTGAGCGTGGGGAGATCATGTTGAAAAGTGATATAGCTTTGTATCACTTGTGCACAATAAATAATATTTAAAAAATATTTAAGGTTTTCATTTGACTCACCCTCGTACAGTATAGGTAACTCGTTGCCATTCAAAACAGCTTCCATTCGTCTCTGAATGGATAAGTGCGGATCCTCTACCATTTTCAAGGGTATCTTACGCCGTTCTTCCTGTAAAATAGTGTTAAGTTTAGGCAACGATGATCGAAGTGGACAGCGATCACACACCCTTCTCTCGAACACCGACCACAAAGACTCACTAATATATAGACCTGGTGACTGTGATGCCCAGGGGAGATGCAACAGATCATCCTCGTGATCACAAAACCAGTCCTGAACCATGCGATCCATGTGAGAGGGGGCCTGTAGTCTTGGAACGCAGCATGCCCAATGAGGAACAGACGTTGTGCTATGGGATGGGCCTGCTCAGCCAAAATGGTCACATAATTCTTGGCAGTAATGCGAGCTTGTAGAGTAACAATGGGACCGATGGAATACCACGAAATGACTGCCCAAATCATCACCGAGACCCAGCCAATTTTCATTTTTGGGACGCAAACTCGGCCAGAAGTCTGAAACACCCTGAAACAAGACTCATCCGATAAAATAACTTTCTCCCTTTGCCCCATAGTCCATGTTTTATGACTTCGAGACCACATTTTCCTGTCACAGGCATTTGCGTCACTGGTGAGTGATTTTGCTATTCCAGCTCGCCCTGCAGTTTCCTGCTTATGGAGCTTCCTTCGTGTTATTTTGGTGCTGACAGCGTTCCCAAGGGCGACATTCAGTTCTGCAGTGACTTTTGCAGCTCTCTTCCCCTTATTTTTCGTCGCAGTCCTCTTCAATGGCCCTCTGTGAAGATCACTCAGCATACACTATCGTCCGTGTTGTGGCTTAGTGGATGATGTTTTTCTCCGCTTTTCCTGTATGCGGTATAAATCTTTGATACAGTGTCTCTTGATACGCCAAACACCTCGCCTCCCTTGTTTACAAAGCAACCACCATACGAGCACCAACAATTTGCCCACGTACGAAATTCACTTAGCTCCGACATAATGCACTCACAACTACATAGAACACTCTTCTGACGACGATTGACACTTAACAACGTGTTAAGGACATTGCACAGGTGCCGTTTGTGGTCAAATACAACAGTACAGCCTGTAGGCTCCGCTAGCATCTGCATTTATGTTCATGCATACATTTCTCGCGGTGCATGTTTGTTCCAATCGCTGCATGTCTCGTAGTCCGAGAATTAAGGACTGAGTATTTTTGAGTATTCATGTCATCTCATCCTAATATTATTTCGCAAAGAACCAAGGACTTTGCAACAAGAACGTTATTTACGTTGTTAAATAATTCTCTCGTCTTCCACCTTCACACCTAATACCTGATTGCTTAAGCACTGAAATTCTGTGCTTATATTACGCTACTGGCCATTAAAATTGCTACACCACGAAGATGACGTGCTACAGACTCGAAATTTATCCGACAGGAAGAAGATGCCGTGATATGCAAATGATTAGCTTTTCAGAGCATTCACACAAGGTTGGCGCCGGTGGCGACACCTACAACGTGCTGACATGAGGAAAGTTTCCAACCGATTTCTCATACACAAACAGCAGTTGACCGGCGTGGCCTGGTGAAACGTTGTTGTGATACCTCGTGCAAAGTTTGATAAAGGTCGGATTGTAGCCTATCACGATTACGGTTTATCGTATCGCGACGTTGCTGCTCGCGTTGGTCGAGATCCAATGACTGTTAGCAGAATATGGAATCGGTGGGTTCAGGAGGGTAATACGGAACGCCGTGCTGGGTCCCAACGGCCTCGTATCACTAGCAGTCGAGATGACAGGCATCATATCCGCATGGCTGTAATGGATCGTGCAGCTACGTCTCTATCCCTGAGTCAACAGATGGGGACGTTTGCAAGACAACAATGATCTGCACGAACACTTCGACGACGTTTGCAGCAGCATGGACTATCAGCTTGGAGACCATGGCTGCGGTTACCCTTGACACTGCATCACAGACAGGGGCGCCTGCGATGGTATACTCAACGACGAACCTGGGTGCACGAATGGCAAAACGTCATTTTTCGGATGAATCCAGGTTCTGTTTACAGCATCATGATGGTCGCATCAGTGTTTGGCGACATCGCGGTGAATGTACATTGGAAGCGTGTATACGTCATCGCCATACTGGCGTATCACCCGGCGTGATGGTATGGGATGCCATTGGTAACACGTCTCGGTCACCTCTTGTTCGCATTGGCGGCACTTTGAACAGTGGACGTTACATTTCAGATGTGTTACGACCCGTGGTTCTACCCTTCGTTCGATCCCTGCGAAACCCTACATTTCAGCAGGATAATGCACGACCGCATGTTTCAGGTCCTGTACGGGCCTTTCTGGATACAGAAAATGTTCGACTGCTGCCCTGGCCAGCACATTCTCCAGATCTCTCACCAATTGAAAACGTCTGGTCAATGGTGGCCGAGCAACTGGTTCGTCACAATACGCCAGTCACTACTCTTGATGAACTGTGGTATCGTGTTGAAACTGTATGGGCAGCTGTACCTGTACACGCCATCCAAGCTCTGTTTGACTCAATGCCCAGGCGTATCAAGGCCGTTATTACGGCCAGTGGTGTTTGTTCCGGGCACTGATTTCTCAGGATCTGTCCACCCAAATTGCATGAAAATGTAATCACTTGTCAGTTCTAGAATAATATATTTGTCCAATGAATACCCGTTTATCATCTGCATTTCTTCTTGGTGTAGCAATTTTTAATGGCCAGTAGTGTACGTACTGTACATGCGAAGTAAAGTGCTTTTGTAAGCAGATGCAACTTCCTGTACTGAATAACTCTTATGCTTCCGGATTATGTCTCATGAGTACAGTCGTGTAATGTGGACAAATCAAAATCGTGCGAACCTTTGTTTCCGTACTAAGTAAGAAGAGAATTATGGGTAGAAAAGATAAGCTGACAGTGATCTTTTAAGTTCTTGTCAGTTAGAATGACAGCCATCTTTTAACTTCGGTGTCAGGTAGAACGAAACCTGCCTTTGTTTCAGCGCAACTGGAAATACGTTCATTGCTCTTTTAACTGCGGGCGTATTAGAATCGGGCTGCATTCTGTTCCTTTACTGTAGTGTGGCTGTACAATCGGAGGCCTGCAGACAGGAAAGAACGATTGCGGCAGACAATGATGCCCTAGGTGCCATTGTAGTTGTGGGTGGGCCCACGCGTTATTGTTGGACTGCGAGGGCAGTATTGCACAATGAACTAGTCAGAGTTCTGTCTATAGGCTCATAGAACGTCACAATCCTACAGTACGCCAATTTTGCAGATTCTGGGATGGGTATTAGCACACTAATCCTTTCGAGGGAACTGTTCTTTTTTTTTTTAATAGTGTGTGTTTTTGTTGTGTCAAGATGGGGCACTACTCAAGATCAGCGAATGTCGCTAAGAAATAAAGGAGTTGATGGGATGAAGAAACCATGAAAGCACATGCTCAGAGCGAACATTTACAGAATACCGGGGGTGACGAGAAGTTACCACACCCTCCTTCTACAGTGCTTGATGTGAGACATTAAAACAAAACTCTCTGGAAAACTCGGCCATGATTAGGGTGACATGGATGTCCGAAGAAACATTGCTTTGTACTTCTTAACGACACAAGCACTGCAATGTAAACGCATGTTTGTTTCCACGTAGCAAAACAGCGGGAAACTGCTTGGATCAAAAATGGTTCAAATGCCTCTGAGCACTATGGGACTTAACTGTAGTGGTCATCAGTCGCCTAGAACTTAGAACTACTGAAACCTAACTAACCTAAGGACATCACACACATCCATGCCCGAGGCAGGATTCGAACTTGCGACCGTCGCGGTCGCGCGGTTCCAGACTGTAGCGCCTAGAACCGCTCGACCACTCAGGTCGGCGAAACTGCTTGGATACCACGTGCTATGCATCTCTTACAATGTCATCCGTTGCCATCACAGACATTCCCGCCGATAAGAAACTCAGTTTCCCACCAAACTGTTTTCTGAATTTAGAGTTGCGTAACTTCTGACTCATCCTGTCATAAAAATTTTATTCATGGATGGCAATGATAACCTCGTAACTGCCTTTTGCTCAATTTTATAGCAAAAGCAAAAAAGGCTTCTTAAAAAATTATATGCAATGATACAGATAGAGTTGCTACATGTGTAACTATGAAGCGGAAACCTAGTTATTGACATAACGGATTTCGTTACCGGAATTACGAGATTTTCATGAAACGACGGAGTTACGAGGTTTTCCTTGCATACCGTCGTTATGTATTGTTGTTATCATCAACATCCCAGGCATCTGTGTCGCTTAAAAGCCCTATTACCGGTTCAGCTTAGGTGACGGTAGGTTCGAAATACGGCCCTGGTCGGATGACTTTGGACCGTTACGGGTTGTTGCCGATCGTTGTCACTTGTCTACCACTAGGAAACAATAAAGCGCGCTGTAGCAAAATAGCATTGTTCATGCAGCGCTGATTCCAGTGTGCTGCCTGTTCTACGAGGAGGAGGCAGGGCATTGTAGCACACCTGTACTGCCGTTGTTGTTGTTGTTGTGGTCTTCAGTCCTGAGACTGGTTTGATGCAACTCTCCATCCTACTCTGTTCCGTGCAAGCTTCTTCATCTCCCAGTACATATTGCAACCTACATCCTTCTGAATCTGTTTAGTGTATTCATCTCTTGGTCTCGCTCTACGATTTTTACCCTCCGCGCTGCTCTCCAATACTAAATTGGTGATCCCTTGATGTCTCAAAATATGTCCTACCAACCGATCCCTTCTTCTAGTCAAGTTGTGCCACAAATTTCTCTTCTCCCCAATTCTATTCAATACCTCCTTATTAGTTATGTGTTCTATCCTTCTAATCTTCAGCATTCTTCTGTAGCACCACATTTCGAAAGCTTCTATTCTCTTCTTGTCTAAAGTATTTATCGTCTAAGTTTCACTTCCATACATGGCTACACTCCATACAAATACTTTCAGAAACGACTTCCTGACACTTTAATCTATACTCGATGTTAACAAATTTCTCTTCTTCAGAAACGCTTTCCTTGCCATTGCACAGTCTACATTTTATATCCTCTCTACTTCGCACATCATCAGTTATTTTTCTCCGCAAATAGCAAAACTCATTTACTGCTTTAAGTACCTCATTTCCTAATCTAATTCCCTCAGCGTCACCCGACTTAATTCGACTACAGTCCATTATTCTCGTTTTGTTTTTGTTGATGTTCATCTTATATCTTCCTTTAAGACACTATCCATTTCGTTCAACTGTTCATTGCTGTCTCTGACAGAATAACAATGTCATCGGCGAACCTCAAAGTTTTTATTTCTTCTCCATGGATTTTAATACCTACTCCGAACTTTTCTTTTGTTTCCTTTACTGCTTGCTCAATATACAGATTGAATAACATCGGAGAGAGGCTACAACCCTGTCTCAATCCCTTCCCAACCACTGCTTCCCTTTCATGTCCCTCGACTCTTATAACTGCCATCTGGTTTCTGTACAAATTGTAAATAGCCTTTCGCTCCCTGTATTTTACCCCTGCCACCTTTAGAATTTGAAAGAGTGTATTCCAGTCAACATTGTCAAAAGCTTTCTCTAAGTCTACAAATGCTAGAAACGTAGGTTTGCCTTTCCTTAATCTTTCTTCTAAGATAAGTCGTAGGGTCAGTATTGCCTCACGTGTTTCAACATTTCTACGGAATCCAAACTGATCTTCCCCGAGGTCGGCTTCTACCAGTTTTTCCATTCGTCTGTAAAGAATTCGCGTTAGTATTTTGCAACTGTGACTTATTAAACTGATAGTTCGATAATTTTCACATCTGTCAACACCTGCTTTCTTTGGGATTGGAATTATTATATTCTTCTTGAAGTCTGAGGGAATTTCGCCTGTCTCATACATCTTGCTCACCAGATGGTAGTTTTGTCAGGACTGGTTCTCCCAAGGCTGTCAGTAGTTCTAATGGAATGTTGTCTACTCCCGAGCCTCTGTCAAACTCTTCACGCAGTATTATGTCTCCCATTTCATCTTCATCTACATCCTCTTCCATTTCCATGATATTGTCCTCGAGAACATCGCCCCTGTATAGACCCTCTATATACTGCTTCCACCTTTCTGCTTTCCCTTTGTTGCTTAGAACTTGGTTTCCATCTGACCTCTTGATATTCATACAAGTGGTTCTCTTTTCTCCAAAGGTCTCTTTAATTTTCCTGTAGGCAGTATCTATCTTAACCCTCGTGAGATAAGCCCCTACATCCTTACATTTGTCCTCTAGCCATCCCTGCTTAGCCATTTTGCACTTCCTGTCGATCTCATTTTTGAGACGTTTGTATCTCTTTTGCCTGCTTCACTCACTGCATTTTTGTATTTTCTCCTTTCATCAATTAAATTCAGTATCTCTTCTGTTACCCAAGGATTTCTACTAGCCCTCGTCTTTTTACCTACTTGATCCTCTGCTGCCTTCACTATTGTACAGTAGTTATTCAATAATTCGTCGAGGCACGCATATATTCTGGGAATAAACCAGACTGCTCAGCACGGATTGTGCACTTAAGCTGAACTTCACTATCGCGATCAGATCAATCCAACTGGCAACTAAGCTTATGTATGTCGAACAATAGACTAAACTGGTGTGAAAGATAGAACTGTGATTTCTAAATCGATTATGATTTCGACCTGTTATCCAAATAGATTTATTTGCCTTTGTGCCACTGTGGTGTTGTGTAACTCATCGTCAACGCATGTCAGGAACATTAAACTTGCATTTGATGAATAAACTTGCATAGCAGGGGCCTACATTATTGTAGTCGTAATTCAATTGTAATCGTATTTTTAGCGCATATGGGACACTGTTAGATACAATACGATTAACAAATGTAGCTTCTCTACCAGTTAATAGTGCGATTCTCAAATTCTTATAAGCTGTAATAGTAATTTCTGGGAGGAAACTTAAACAGGATTACCCATTCTTTTGTGCCTTGTCTGCAAATACTGTACTCATTTACTTCAACTATTTCGTTTGATTTTGCAATATGCTGCGTTTTAGTGCACTATGTTCAGATAATAAATGTCACTGTAATTAAATAGATTGGCTTCCTACCAAAGAACATCGTTTATGGAGATTGCACAATTCTAATTAATGCGGAAATCTCGAAGAACACATGCAGTGATTACTCGTGCTTTGGTCTGGGTACTGTAAGGTAATCACCATCCCCGAGCTACATTTTCATATTTTGTGTGCTATATCTGTATTACTAAGCATATATCCCCATTGGAGGTTGTAACAGGCCAACAGCTTCCAGGAGCAATAAAAAATTTAAAATGCTATCGTAACTCAGTAAGACGTATAATCATATGTTAAAAGTTAAACACAATAAGACAGCAGTTAGAAACCCCAACTTTATTCATCCACTATTTGTAGATAACAGCAAACCCGGACTTCATGCATCAAGCATATGGGAATAACAGCACTTACCGACTTCCAACAAACGGTACACATTATGAAACCTTTATGAAACTTTTTCTCTCTTGACAGCTCACTCGGAATAAAGAAAGTAAAAAAAAGTTTACTGCTTACTACATTTTCACTGTTCATGCAGTCAGCATCAGACATGACGTTTTAATTTATTTCTCTTTACTACTGACTCTCTTCACAATGCAGTTCACAGACAGTATCCACTTCAAAATTGTCATTATATCACATAGGCCTATAGTTCAGGGTTGTCATAAACAATGAGATCTTGAACGGAATGACCTCCTCAATGCCAACCAGCATGGATTTCGAAAACATCGATCATGTGCAACCCAACTCGCACTTTTCTCATGTGACATATTGAAAGTTTTGGATCAAGACAACCAGGTAGATTCAGTGTTTCTTGATTTCCGAAAAGCGTTTGACTCAGTGCCACAGCTACGCTTATTGTCAAAAGTACGAGCATGTGGGGTAATCAAGTGAAATTTGTGACTGGGTGGAGGAGTTTTTGGTAGGGAGAACAGAGCATGTTATCTTGGATGGAGAGTCATCGTCAAATGTAGAAGTAACTTCGGGTGTGCCCCATGGAAGTATGTGGAGATCCTTGTTGTTCATGTTGGACAATGTATTAGTAAAATCAGGCTTTTTGTAGATGATGGCAGTTATCTGTAATGAAGTACTGTCTGAGAGAAGCTGCTTAAATATTCAATCAGATCTTGATAAGATTTCAGCGTGGTGCAGAGATTGGCAGCTTGCTCTAAATGTTCAGAAATGTAAAGTATTCCACTTCACAAAACGAAAAAAAGGGTGTAAGACATAGTAGGGATATGAAATGGAATGGTCACATAGGGTGAAGCAGGTGGTAGACTTCGGTTTATTGGTAGAATACTGGAGAAATGCAGTCAGTCTACAAAAGAGGTTGTTAACAAATCACTCTTGCGACACATTCTAGAATACTGTTCAAATGTGTGGGACCCGTACCTGAGGACTAACAGCGCATATTGCAACGTATACAGAGAAGGGCAGCACGAATAGCCATAGGTTTGTTTAAAGCGTGGAAGAGTGTCACAGAGGTACTGAAGGAACCGAACTGGGAGACTCTAGAAGGCAGACGTAAACTAGTCTATTAACAAAGTTTTAAGAACCGGCGTTAAATGATTGCTCTAGGAATGTACTAAAACCCCCTACGTATCACTCACATAGGGATCGTGAGGATAAGATTAGAATAGTTACTGTACGCACAGAGGCATTCAAACAATCATTCTTCCCGCGCTCCGTACGTGAATGGAACAGGAAGAAACCCTAATAGCTGGTACGATGGAACGCACCCTTCCATGCACCTCACGGTGGTTTGCGTAGCATAGATGCAGTTGTACGTATGTCTGAAAAACTTGCTTTTGCCTAAAATGGGCCGGCCGCTGTGGCCGAGCGGTTCTAGGCACTTCAGTCCGGAACCGCGTGACTGCTATGGTCGCAGGTTCGAATCCTGCCTCGGGCATGGATGTGTATAATGTCCTTAGGTTAGTTAGGTTTAAGTAGTTCTAAGTTCAAGGGGACTGATGATCTCAGATGTTAAGTCCCATAGTGCTCAGAGCCATTTTGAGCCTAAAATGGAGTGCAAATTATCCAGGCCATATTCAACCATTGTTTCGTAATTAGAGTACTTTCGACTTCCAACAAACTTTAAACATAATTTCAAACCTTTTCTGAATCTTTTCTCTTTTACATGCTTAACGTCAAGTATTTAACACATTAACTCGTTTGTAAAGTAATCACGCGTTTGAAGCTGTTTTATGCAAGGGAGTTCGATTCTTTAAGGAATTGGGGTTCAACTATCTATCTATCTATCTATATATATATATATATATATATATATATCACGGAATAATGTAGATAGAGAGGTAAAAATTGACACACATGCTTGGAATGACATGGGGTTTTATTAGAACAAAAAAAAAACAAAGTTCAGAAAATGTCGACAGATGGTGCGTGAAAGATCTCTTGCGCGCGTCGTTTGGTGATGATCGTGTGCTCAGCCGCCACTTTCGTCATGCTTGGCCTCCCAGGTCCGTGCGATTATTGGCTTTGGGGTTACCTGAAGTCGCAAGTGTATCGTGATCGACCGACATCTCTAGGAATGCTGAAAGAAAATCCGACGCCAATGCCTCCCCATAACTCCGGACAGTCTTTACAGTGCTGTTCACAACATTATTCCTCGACTACAGCTGTTGTTGAGAAATGATGGTGGACATATCGAGCATTTCCTGTAAAGAACATCATCTTTGCTTTGTCTTACTTTGTTATGCTAATTATTGCTATTCTGATCAGATGAAGCACCATCTGTCGGACATTTTTGGAACTTTTGTATTATTTGCTTCTAATAAAACCTCAAGTCATTCCAAGCATGTGTGTCAATTTGTACCTCTCTATCTACATTATTCCTCGATTTATTCAGCTTTCAAAGTTATACTGACTTTTTGATCACCCGGTATATATATATATCCGACGAGTATTTTGGATATATAAATAAAACCCCATGTCGTTCCAAGCATGTGTGTCAATTTTTACCTCCCTATCTACATTATTCCGTGGTATATAGGCTACCCAGCCATTGACCTTCGTCTGTGCGAATGCGCACAGGTTGCCCAAACTCTTACGGGAATCGTCACCTTAGTGTGCTCGAGTAATGAGTGGATGGGCAAATATCTATTAGGTATATTACATATGTAGAATTGTGGACAGTTGAGAATGTGTGTCTCACGGGAAGCGTGCAAGGGATAAGTCCCTGCAGTCGCGCTATTCATCTGTGTCCTCGGTGGCTCAGATGGACCAGTTCCGTTTCAGCCGCGCTCGCGAGTGGCCGCTGTTAACTGTTGCGCTGCACTTCAGTGTTTACATCTCTGTACTTGTGCTTCGCCGCGTGCCGTCCGTCCGTTAATCTCCGTGTTCGTTCCTGTTCCTTGTGATCTGATCGCTCTTTCTGGTCTTGCTGCTGCTACTTGGAATTTCGGTTGTTTAACCGAAATTGCTTCGCTGGATTAACCATGGCTACAAACCTCAGGAAGAATACTCTGGTATTTGCTTTTGACAAAGAATCCCGTCCTGTTCAGCCGACATCCCTGGAAATAGATGACTGGATTACACAGGTAATTGGTCTCAATTCTGAAACCGTTCATACCTGGCAACTGGATCAGGAAAAATACTGTGTTTTTGTCAAGTTAATCAGTGCTTCGACTGTTGATAAAGTGTTACGAAAGTGGGGCTATGAAGTAGATTTTGTGCATAGAAATGGTTATAAAAGTAAGGTTTCCATCTATAGAGCGCACATTCATTACAAAACCGTTCGTGTCTTGAATCTCCCCATTGAAATTGAAAATGATAAGATTAAGGAAGCTCTTTTAAACTACGGAGACGTTAAATCAATTGCAAATGAAAGATGGTCGCCTCGCTTTAAACTGCAGTGTTTTAACGGGGTCCGCTGTGTAGAGATGGACGTTAAGACGAATATTCCGTCTCACATAACTGTTTGTGGGTATAAGGCACAAATTGTTTATACAGGTCAGGAAGCTACATGTCATATATGTAACGAAACCGGCCACTTCAGACAGGAATGTCCGCGGCGAACTGTTGTGCTTAAAAGTAATTTGATACAGCGTCAGAAGCTTACCTTAAATGATCTGTTACCAAAGAATAGCCCGGAACAACTGGTTGAGGATGTTAACGCAGCGGGACAAGCTGATGTCTCCCTTCACGATAACAGTCAATTTCCCCCGTTAACAACAAACGGAAACCCCGTTGCCACTACTCGTGAAACTGAAATGCAACCGAAAAAACGACCTCTGGAGATAACTGATAGTTGTTCAGAGGACGAGCTGTCTTGTCCCACTCCCTCACTTCGCAAGCAAAAACAGTGCGATGAGAAGGCAGAGGTACCTGAAAGCAAAATGCGAATGGAAACTAATGAACAGAAAGATAATACACATACGGTACCAGAAAATGAAAGGGGTGTAAGCAGCATTAATTTGCAAGAAACAACAGGTGCAGTAGCCGACTGCAAAGATCAGAATCTATCTGTTAATAAACAAATTCAGGGAGAGGATGCAAAACTGCAGTCTCCATTTGTTTCCCTCGATCAGAAAGTGAGTGAAATTACTAAAGAACGAGGAAGTGGTGGCCAAACTGAAATCACGGTCAACACCTCAGGGCAGGCGCCGGCAACCGAAATTGCTAAAGCGTCTGCTGCTGCTCCAGATAAGCCGCGAAGTAAAATACCGACGCAACCAAATGAGAATGTAGCTCGTAACCAAGGGAAGGGAAAATCCAGTAGGGGCGACCCAAGCCCAAAGAATGTTCAGTCCGAAACGGTCGTACACGAATCACTGGAGGAAAAATCAGAAAGTTTACCAGGAAATCAGTCTGCTTGCGGTACAAGAGAAAACATCAGAAGTAGGAAAAAAACGGGACAGTAACTAATAAACTGATTGAAGTGTTATTCCATGTTCAGCCTTCCGAGAAAACTGTTACAGCTTAACTGAACCCTGAACCACAGTAAACTAAATTATTTCAACAAAACAACTACATAGTGACAGCACAATGACGCAATCTTATTCTGTCACCACTATAAACATAAATAAAATCACGACCGGTTTGAAATTATCGGCCCTTAAGGAATTTTTGTACGAATCCGCGACTGATATTGCCCTGTTACAAGAAGTTCTAATTTCGGATTTGGTAATTCCCGGTTTTGTCAGTTACATAAATGTGTCTCCCGAAACAAGTGTTGGAACAGCTATTTTGGTAAGGGAAGGGATTACAGTAAGCGAGGTGGAACGACTGGAATCCGGAAGGGGAATAGGACTAAATATCTATGATGTGACTATCATCAACTTGTACGCCCCTTCAGGAAGTTCTCATCGAGCTGACAGGGCACGTTTCTTCAAAGACGACTTGATATACTTGTTAAGGAAATCACCAAGACAGTTATTACTTGGAGGTGATTTTAATTGTGTTTTAAATCGAAAAGATCAGTTACCTAATTTTAATTTCTCAAGTGAACTAAAACAATTAGTTACTGGTTTAGAATTAAAGGATATATGGGAAATCAAATACCCCTCCATTGTTGAGTTCACTTGTGTCACGGCAACATCACGTAGCAGGATTGATAGACTATATATTTCTAAAAATCTTGAAACTTCCGAGACAAAAGTAGAAGCCATTCCTACGTACTTTTCAGACCATTCAAGTGTCTTAGCTTGCATAAATCTAACAAGACAGCCGGTTCGCCGATTCAAGAATCAGTGGAATTTGAGCACTTCCTTGTTAGTTAATCATGATTTAGAAGATCTGATTAAAGAAACATGGGCAATATGCCTGCGAGCCCGTAGTAGATATGCCACTGCTATTGACTGGTGGGTTAAAATGGCAAAGCCAAAGTTGAGGAAAGTTCTTATTCAATACAGTGCCCAGAGCGCAAGGGAAATGAAATGCACTATAGAGTATTACTATTCCGTTTTAAGAGATCTATATGATCAAGTCTCAGCAGGTTCCTCACTTCGGATAGCAGACATCAAAAAAGTCAAAGCCAAGTTACTTAATATCAAGAGAAGTCAAATGGAAGGGTTGAAAATAAAGTCGAAGGCAAATTCTGTGTCAGCAGATGAAACTACTTCCCTATATCATTTAGTGAAGCATACGAAAAACGGGAGAAGGACTTTTATTGAAGAAATTCGAACAAAACACGGCACGATTCTCAGAACCCAGCAGGATATCATGGACGAGATTTATCGCTATTATTGCGAGCTATATTCTGTACATCAAAGTAGTGATGCTTCCTTGGAAGAATTCCTTGACATCCTAGCCCCACAGCTGACAGAAGATGACAACGAAAATTTTCTCGAGGTTGTCAGTGAAGAAGACGTGTATGAGACTCTGTGCGCCTCGCCACCAAAAAAATCCCCAGGACCGGATGGTCTGCCAGCAGAATTTTACGTCCGTTACTGGCCAATAGTGGGTGCGAAAATCACGGACATTGTAAATGAGGTTATTCAGGGTAAAATGATTCCGGCTGAGTTTAAGGAGAGTAAAATTGTTCTGGTGCCAAAAAATAATGGAAACAAAGATTTAAATAATTTTCGTCCAATTTCACTGCTGAATTCTGATTATGAATTAATAGCTAGAATAATAAACAAGAGAATTTCATGCCTTACAGATAAAATTATTAGTCAACATCAGAACTGTGCGCAAGGCAGAACCATTTTTCAAAATCTAGCGGAATTCAGGGATATCATTGCAATAACTTCTGTAACAAACATAAAGTGTGCTTTATTGTTTTTAGATTTTTATAAGGCGTTCGATGTAGTAAACCATGAATGTCTTCTACAGACATTGAAGAAAATAGGTTTCAACGATAGGGTTATACAGTTGATTAAGAACATAGCAACTGGAATAAATGCTAAAATAGCGGTGAATTGTCAACAATCCAGGCCGATGCAAATACAACGAGGTGTTCCTCAAGGAAGTCCTCTGTCCATGTCGCTCTTCGCAATTTCGCTGGAACCTTTCCTCCGACATGTCCATGCTACATTAAAAGGCTTAACATTATCAGGAAACAAAACAGTTATAAGAGCCTATGCTGACGATATAGGGGTCATTATAAGGAATAATGACGAGGTAACCACGCTAGCAACAGTGATTGATTCGTACTGTAGAGCATCTGGAGCCAATGCAAACGGAAAAAAAAGTAAGATGTTAAATCTCAGAGGTTTTGATAATATCAACGTCGAGTGGGCAAACTTAGTCCGACAACATAAAACACTTGGGATCACCCTGACAGCATGCCCTATGAAAATGACGGCTTTAAATTGGAAAGTTGCAGCAGATAAAGTGCAAGGAGCCATTGTAGAGAACCAAGTTCAAAGAACACAGTATATCAACTCATGCATCCTTGCTAAGGCTTATTATACTGCCCAGCTGTTTCCAATACCGAGAATGATAGCGAGGAGAATAATGTCCAAAATCACAAAATTTTTGTGGAGAGGTGAAGCGTTCAGAGTACCTGCTAAAGTAGCCACTTTAGATCCTAAAAATGGTGGACTAGGATTAACTGATATAACGGATAAAGCCTCTGCTCTTTTTATCAAAAGGCAAGTTAATTTAATAAGAGACTCGCGAGAAAGCATAACCAGCCAACTTTTCGACATCATTAAACCTCCAAGCCTGCTTCCCCCGATTGACGTGCAGAATATCAACAGTCGCTTACAGCACGTGAGGATTTTCTATGTTGAGTTTAGTTATGTCAGTGTCGAACTCAGGCAGTCCCGACACTTAACATCGAGAGCCATAATGCGGGAACGAAAGAAAAGCGAAGGAAGAAACAAAATAGAACGACAGTTTCCAAACATTGAGTGGCCTGAGATTTGGAAAAACATTAGTTCTAATGTGCTCACGTCTAATATAAAAACGTCATGGTACAAGACAGTTAACAACATAGTTAGCACCAATGAAAGACTGCACGCAATCGGACTCTGTGAAACAAATTTATGTCAACAATGCCATCTAGTTGACACAGTAATTCATTGATATACTTGCAGCGGTCACATGAATAGTTGGAAGTGGATCCGGGAGCAAATAGCTCTGATTACAAGAACATCCCCTGAGTATATATCGCTGTCATTGATACACAGGCCTGAAGCACGCTATTTCCCAGAAGCAAAAAATAACGCTGTGTACTGGTTGCTGGGAAACTTTGTTAGCTGCGTCCTTAACAAATTAGGATCCGATAGCATCATAGAGTTCAAGGTACACATGCTGTGTGAGTTCCACAAAATTAGAAGCTATTCGAATCACAAGAAAAAGTTCGGTAATATGCTAAAAATTGTATTTGAAAGAATGGGCATTGGTTAATATAAAAAAGAAGACTGTGTTGACAGTGATGTATTGTAGTTACCTTAAGGATACTATTTAAGATTTTACAGTATATTTATGATGTGTGCTTTCTCTACTTCAGAGAGTAGTGTTTTGAAATTTATAATCTAATGTACAGAACTTATGTGACATTGAGATTGTGTGTCTAATAGTGGCAAACACAAATCATGAAAGGTGCATATTGGCTTATACTAGAAATTTGGAAATAGACAGTTTTTATAGAAATCTCCTTATCGATTGGTTAAAACCATAAGATACTATCCGATAAATGTAATATTCAATGGCTGGCACATTGCCCTGTTCATTTTTGCAGTGAAAGACTGATTATATAGATCTGATCACTTCAAATACTTAGATTCAATTAATGCCCAGAAAGTGTAGTTGGAAGGCTAGTCAACTTTATTATATATCTCCTTTCCGCCATTCTCAAGTATTTATGTTTAATTTAATTCTTTCTGGTGATTTAGTCAGTAACACAATCTTCTGTTGTCTTTCCTTAATGTCAGCGCAATTGAAATGATCAAACCGCTTTGTTTAAATAATTTCATGTATGTATAACTTAGTATGTATTTGCAATGTGTAACATTTTTTTAAATAAAGGTTTTATATATTAAAAAAAAAAAAGATGGGTAGAGCGTCTGCCATGTAAGCAGGAGATCCCGGGTTCGAGTCCCGGTCGGGGCACAAATTTTCAGCTGGCCACATCGAGGTATATCAACAACACCTGTCAGCAGCTGAGGTTTTCAGTTAGTCATCATTTACGAAAGATCATTCTGTCAACTCAACCAAAATTTCACAGGAGTCCAGTCTTACACTTTAGCCCCATCCTTATTTTTATGCGCTTAAATTACTTGCTGCGGCAGCTGACAGTGTACTGAGTGCGGTGGTGTCGGTGTGTTGCAGCGTGACGAGGAGGCGCTGGCAGCGATGGCAGAGGCGGTGTCGGCGGCGCGCACGGTGCGCCTGCGGCGTCGCGGACAACCGCCGTCGTTCGGCTTCTGGCTGCGCGGCGGCAGGGAGCACGGCACCGGCTTCTTCGTGTCGGCCGTCGAGCCGCGCTCCGACGCTCAGCGCCGAGGGCTCAGGGTACGTCTGACACGCCAGCTACCGGCCGCAAGGGAAAATGGGGAGGGGTGGGGGTTGTCTATTCCTCGAATCTCGAGCTACACAATTATTTATTATTCATTACAGAATTTTCAAGTATTCCTGAAAGTGTTTGCTTATACAGGCTGGCGCAGGGGAACGGGAAAGTTTGAACGTTACAGTTGGCAGCACTGTAGCGCCGGCAGATGTTCGAAACTTCGCACAATTGATGTGAACGCATTGCCATTTAGTAATCATGGAGAGTTGGACTGGTGCGGAACGTGCAGTAGCTGTGAGAGCGTTTTACAAAAATGGTGATAGTGCGACTGCCGCGCAGAGAACATTTCGACAGCATTACCAGCTTGGACGTCATGGACGTGTCCCATCTGCGCATGCGATTACAACGTGGGTGCGTAATTTTGGAGAAACAGGATCTGCCTTGAAAAAGAAACCTCCAGGTGGCATTCCAACGGTACGTACCCCAGAGAACATTGCAGCTGCTAAAGCTGCAATCGAGAGAAGTCCTCGCCGCTCCGTTCGACAGCATGCATCTTCGCTAGGGATTAAGCGACGAAGCTTACAAAGAATACTGCACGAATTAGACTTCCATCCCTATAAGTTGCAGATTGTGCAACACTTACGTGAGCGAGACCCAGCGTCACGTGTGGAGTTTAGTAGCCAGATGTTGGCTAAAATCAACGAGGACGTGAATTTCCTTGGTAACTTACGGATATCAGACGAAGCCCATTTCCACCTGAACGGATTCGTGAACAAACAGAATTTTCGTTATTGGGCACAGGACAATCCTTGTGAGTTTCACCAGCGACCACCACATAGCGCCAAGGTCACAATATGATGTGCTGTATCATGTCATGGTATTATCGGCCCTTATATTTTTGAATGTGAGGATGGTAGTCCAGTGACAGTAACATCCGCTCGATATGTTGAAATGCTTCAAACATTCTTTACACCGAGACTGTACGAGCTTAATCTTAACGTCGAAAACATGTGGTTTCAGCAGGACGGAGCCACGTCACACACTGCTCGACAATCGATGGCAGCAGTTCGTCAATTGTCTGGAAGACGCATTATTTCACGTAACGGTGACATTGCATGGCCTGCGAGATCCCCTGATCTTAGTGTGTGCGACTTCTTCCTGTGGGGATATCTTAAAGGCAAGGTGTACCGTACACGTCCTGCAATAATCCATGAACTGAAGGAGAACATTGAAAACGAAATCACTGTCATTTCCCAAGATTTGCTACACCGCGCATTCCAGAGTTTTCACAACAGGACGTTAGAGTGTGAACGCCGAATGGGAGCACATCTTCCCGATGTCATCTTTAAAAAGTAAAGAGACACTTTTGAACATTTTGATTGTAAAGACATACTGAATAATGGCATACTGAATACATTAACTTTCGTTAATAAATTACTAGTTTTATAAATTTATTCATGGAAATGACGTTATTTCGAAATTTACCGTTTCCGTGCGCCACCCTGTAGTTTTACCGAACCACAAATTTAGAATGCAGTGGAGAAGACCGGACAAACATGGGTGATTTTGTAATTTAAAAGTGTCTGCTCTCGTAACAATGCCGCCACAGGGCCAAGGCAGTGTTTTTCTGAATAGCCCGACTGTAGCTGATATGACAGCTAATATTTTAAAAAATATCGGAAATCCTTAGTATCGATAGTTTACAAAGTCCCTCGATATACCGTAAAAATGAATCGATATATCGATGGGTGAGACACTTGCATGCCTACCAATAAAAATACCGGCTGCAAATCGTAATTATACTGCTGGGTTTAGCGCTGTGTATTTAAGTACTGATTTATTATTAGATATTCTGTACATCAACAAACTAGCAGCCAGTCTATCCCCTCAGACCAAGAACAGAAGGGAAAACGATGCACGATCACGCTTGGCGATAACAACTTTGCTAACAATGGTAACTGCATGTAACTGGCACACTACATCTACATCTGCATTTATACTCCGCAAGCCACCCAACGGTGTGTAGCGGAGGGCACTTTACGTGCCACTGTCATTGCCTCCCTTTCCTGTTCCACTCACGTATGGTTCGCGGGAAGAACGACTGTCGCAAAGCCTCCGTGTTCGCTCGAATCTCTCTAATTTTACATTCGTGATCTGCTCGGGAGGTATAAGTAGGGGGAAGCAATATGTTCGATACCTCATCCATGAAACGCACCCTCTCGAAACCTGGACAGCAAGCTACACCGCGATGCAGAGCGCCTCTCTTGCATAGTCTGCCAATTGAGTTTGCTAAACATCTCCGTAAAGCTATCACGCTTGCCAAATAACCCTGTGACGAAACGCGCCGCTCTTCTTTGGATCTTCTCTATCTCCTCTGTCAACCCGACCTGGTACGGATCCCACACTGATGAGCAATACTCAAGTATAGGTCGAACGAGTGTTTTATAAGCCACCTCCTTTGTTGATGGACTACATTTTCGAAGGACTCTCCCAATGAATTTCAACCTGGCACCCGCCTTACACTAAAAGGTGTCCCATGGATCCATCGTTCGGTTTCGTCACTTATCGGATTTGCCCAGAACACTTCATGTCGACTTCCTTGTTTTTTTTTTTTCATTTCTGTCAACGCCAGCGACATAGCAGTTGTAATTTCAAAATTGATTTTGTTAATCATTTTCAGCAACTCTTTTCGAAGGACACCGATGTCAAGAAACAGCACACGAGTTGCGTTATAAATTGTTTATTTAATGCAGCTGGTGTGCTATTTCTTCACATCGGAAATCTTGTTATTATTCCATGCACTCCGCCACCTTCCAGTACAATCTGACTTCTGCTTTCGTGCCGCCTATACTTGCTTCACGCAAGTCAAAGAGTCAAGACGTGATGAAAGCCCAAAAAGTAGTAAAACTCCTTCACACAGTGAAAGTAAAATTATGTTCTACTACAATTTCAAAAGAACAGCTTCAAATATTTACAAAAAACTGCAATAAATAAATAAATAAATCGGCTCTCGTTATAGCCGTTTTCATATCGATATATCGGTGAATTAATGTTGCAGATATATATCGATATTTTATGGAAGAAATATCGATAGTTTGTCAACTGCTCTCGTAGCTAAAGGAAGGTCGGAAAAGCAGAACACTTGTATGGCCATACTTTGAGCACATCTTACCAACAATGAAGTACTGTATACCTCGATTGTTGATAATGACGGTGTGGTCTCTAAACATATTCATTTGACTTGAAATTTTATTGCCAAACATACATGTTCACCACTGCAGTTTCTATTTGGTTGCCTAAATTAAATCTATGTTTACTGTAGCATGTGATCCTCAACTCTACTTCCAAGCGGTTTGGTGCAGTCTCAGGAATAGTAGTCCCAGGCTACACTATATTTCATTTAACTTCTTCCACTGACCCAAAGCCTGCGTTATGGCCGTATTGCAGTTTTCTTTTGAGGCAACTGTCTCTGGTCTGGCAGCCCACTGCCTTTGATGGGTCAGTGTTCCCTTTTTTCTTTTTGCTAGGAAGTGGTTACCACAATAGAGTAGGTATTGGGATCGAATGTAAACTATTGTTCATACACACGTGCTTCAGCTGCTGCCTGAGGGCGCCAAATGCCTTCATTGTTTTTGCATCATGCCTCAACACGTGCTGTCACGTGTGCCTTGTTATTCCTTTGAGGCTTGTTAGACAGTATGTCAGTGATATAAAATCACTGCTGTAGTTGATGGTAGACTTCTGGATTGAAATCCTGTGGCTTTGTGGACTTTCATTTAGAATAGCCTTTGTTACCATTATGAAGTTGGTAACGTTTGAGGATTATCAGCAATGTTTCTGAATTCAGCAACTAGTTTGTTCTAGCAAGACAACCGTAGTTTACCCAAAAGGGAATCCTTGGAGCTGTGGAAATTGCATTGCAGCATTCTAAATTTTAACAGATATGATGTCTTCAGCTTGCCAGTAGCATGACTATTGGCCTGCTTTGTGGCAAAATACTCACTCTAGCATGTGATACGTACAGTGGACACTGCTGGCTAAGCTCACTTATTTCTAGAATCGTACCCAGCATCGATCGTAATTTGATATTACCTAGTGAGGTTATCATGGAATCCAAATGTGGTTGAGTCTGGGTGAAGTTAAGTGTCAAAGGTCAGTCAACGGTGGTGATCAGATGCTTTAAAAGACTGGCTGGGTCAGGAGCTGTAGTGGTAGAGTGCTTCAGAGAGAACTTGCAGAATATTGTTTATAACTTTCCTGATTGTGCCGTTGTAATGGGGGCTGACTTTCAATTGCCAGGTTGCGAGAGTCATGCTATGAAGACTGGTGCCAGAGACATCATTCTGAATGTGTTGTCCAAACAAAAATTACTTCGAGCAGATCATTAGAGAACCCACTCTTGAAGGTATCATCTTAGATCTCCTAGCAACAAACAGACCTGAAATTATCAAATCAATTACTGTAGAGGGAGGTATCAGTGATCATAAGATTGTGATAGCGACTACTACTATGGGTATTACAAGGAATGATAAGAAAGATAAGAAAATATTTTTGCTTAGCAAGAGTTGCAAGATACAAATTGCAGAATTTCTGAGTAGTCAACATCAAGTATTTGGTGCTGCGGACGAAGATGTGGAGCGCAAATAGAACAAATTCTAAAGCATTGTTCAATATGGCATAGACAAGTACGTTCTGAGCAAGATATTAATGGATGGGGAAGATTCATTGTGGTTTCGTAGCCATGTAAGGAAACTGCTGCATAAAAAAGAGAGCTTCATCACAGATTCAAGAGAAGCCAAAACCTAGCAGGCCATCTAAAGCTGTAAATGAAGCGAAAATGAGAATAAGAAGAGCAATGAGAGAGGTGTACAATGACTTTGAAAGTAACATTTTGTCAACCGATCTGACTAAAAGCCCTAAGAGTTTTCGGTCTTACATAAAATCAATAAGTGGTTCGAAATCAAGTATTCAGTTACTGTGGCCTGGCACTGAAACAAGATAACAGTGCCGGCCGCGGTGGTCTAGTGGTTCTAGGCGCGCAGTCCGGAGCCGCGGGACTGCTGCGTTCGCAGGTTCGAATCCTGCATCGGGCATGGATGTGTGTGATGTTCTTAGGTTAGTTAGGTTTAAGTAGTTCTAAGTTCTAGGGGACTGATGACCACAGATGTTAAGTCCCATAGTGCTCAGAGCCATTTGAACCAAGATAACAGAGAGAAGACCAAAATACCGAATTTAATGTTCCAAAATTGTCGAAGGCCGTAATACGGTCCCTCCTTTCAATCATCATATGAACTGCGAAACGGCAGATAATGAAATAACCTATTGCGGAATAGTAAAGTAATTACAACTGAGTAGCAGTAGAAAGGCATCAGGACCAGGTGAGATACCTGTAAGGTTCTACAAAGATTGTGCGAAAGAATTTGCTCCCCTTCTAGCAGCTGTTTATTGTAATTCACTGTAGCAATGAAGGGTACCTAGCGACTGAAAAAAAGTGCGGGTCATTCCCATTTTCAAGAAGGGTTATAGGAGAGATACGCATAATTATAGGTCCATATCATTGACTTCAGTCTGTTGTAGAATTGTGGAACATTTTTATACTAAAAAATTATGACATTTTTAGAGAACAAAAATATCCTCTATAAAAATCAACATAGATTCTGCAAACAGAGACTTTGCAAAATACAGCTCACTATTTGTCATGAGATCCGTAGCGCTGTGGATAACGGAGCTTAGGTTGAGCTGTGTTGCGTGAATTCCGGAAGGCATTTGACACTGTTCTGAACTGCCGTATAGTAAAAAAAAATACGAGCTTACCGAGTATCGGACCAGATTTTAGACTGTATTGAAGACTTCCATGCAGATAGAACTTATCACGTCACTCTTAACGGAAAAAAATGGCCAGATGTGAAGATAATTTCCGGAGTGCCCCAAGGAATTGTGATTGGACTATTAACTGTTTACAGTGTGTATAAAAGAAGTACAGTATAACCTCGGTAACACGGATCCGAATGGACCGAAAAATCAAGAGTCCGTGTTAAAAAAAAAATATCGTGATAAGTGAAAAACACAGATTTTCAATATGTATACATGTACAGTAGTACAGTAACGCGTCATACACTACAGTATCAATCACTTTACATGGCTGTAGACTTTAACACTATACACTGACTGTAAAAGTACAAATACGCACAAATTACACTATTTTCTTGGAAGAAGCTCAAGCATGGTACGCTGACATTCACGGGAATGAAAATATCTTGTAATTTCACAATCACCTGTAATCATAGCGGCCATAAACCCAGCAGTGACGTCGGATGTGAATCAAATTGTTCTAAACTGTTCAAGGCTATAAACATCTCCTGACAGGTAGGCGGAATGGTATCTCAATTGTCCTCCCCATCACTTTCTTCTGATGACCCTTGTTGCACTTCAATCAAAGCTTTTGTCACATCAGATTTCACAGAATCATATACGGCAACACCGCCATCTGCACAAATGAATTCCTCGAAATTAATGCCAAGGCTCGGAAACGTCTTGTAGAACTGTCCATTCGCAGGTGAAGTGGCATCGTCTTAACTTTTGGACATCTTCAGTGTTGCTATGTCTCCATGCTCTGTTGAGGCACTTCTGTACCTGATGTGACATGGAGTTCCAGGCTGCTGCGATGGCTTTCATTGCGTCAAGCAGATTCCAATTTCGGGTTGCAGAATTGTTTTCAGCAGCACAAATTGCAGCTCATACAAGTCTCTTCATGAGAGAAATGATGCTTTGGTCCAAGGACTAGAGTTGACTTGTCACGTTTGGTGGAAAAAAAACTGAACCTTGTGTGTCTAATGTAGGAAGAACATGCCTGTTTTGAGCAACCAATCGACTGTTGAAACGAAGAAAAAACTTGCGAAATGATGTACCGTCGATCCAAGCTTTCTTATGGTGAGAGTAGATGCAAGGTAAAGTGTCCGTATTTATGTTTTTAAAGCAACGGGGTTTTTTGGACTTACCGATAACGCAGGGACGAAATTTCTTTGCTACGTGATCCACCGTGACACTTACCACCTTCCATCCTCAGGGTGTGATTTGGAGAAAAGTTTGTTAAACTTCAGTTTCGTTCATATTGAACATATCACACCAGCCATACTTTTCCCTCACTCGGTCGAATTCATGCAACCAGCTGTTCGCACATTCTTCATCAACCTTTATTTGCTATACCGAATATTTGTACAGATTAAATTGAATGTTTCATTTGGAACTGATACAGCCAACCAGCAGAACAACTTAAGTCTTTGATGCCTATATTTTTGAAGATCTCATTTGCTTTTGTCATAGGGCCACATAAAGATATGTTAGATGCACGCATAGTGCTGAACCATTCTGGCAATAAGGTTTTTGTTTCTTCATACTTCGTGCTACGAAGCCCTTTAGATTTGTTCCCGAAACCTGATGCAGCAGCAGCAACGATCTGATGCAGCAACATTAATAATTTTTTCTCGATTCTTAATTATGATGTATAAAGTAGATTTGAGAATTCCAAACTGCTCTGCAATTGCTGTTTTCTTTGTACAATGGTCCACTTAATTTAGAATCGTAAGCTTTACCATACATTTACAAAAGTCCGTTTCCCCTTTGCCATGTTTTGCTTGCTCCGTTTGTAGATTTTTATTCAGTATTCTAAATCGATTTGGCTGTGACCAAAAGAGCACCCTAGATTTTAATGCACATGTTACTGAATTTATTTAAATATACCGTGCATGCTGATTGTTGAGGTGATGATTGCAGCCGCCGGCCTACAATACATTAGAAACGAGTCAACACGGATAGTCAGTTTTGTAGTTACATTTCGTGCTTTCATTTTGGAAAAAATCAACATGTTCAAATACTGTACATCAGAAGTTCATGTCACAGAAAACCATATCAATTTGACTCACAGAGGATTGATGAATGCTGCAGGCTCTGGCAGTTGAACCAGAATGTAAATAAATGTAACATATGGCGCATACATAGAAAAAGAAATCCACTGCCAGACAACTACACTATTGATGACAAACTACCATAAAATATGTAGGAGTAATTATCTAGAGCACCAGTCTGAGATTCACAGGACAAATCTTAAGGAAGTAAATGTAACTCATCCATGAAAGAAATGGCTTACAACATTTTTGTTCAACTGATTCTTGAGTATTGTCCATCAATCTGGGACTCTTTCCAGATAGGACTGATAGACAAGGGAGAGAGAGAAGACCCACCAAAGAGCAGTGTGTTTCATCACAGTCAACGTGAGAGCTTTGCAGAGATGTTCAACATACTTCAATGGCAGATGCCACAGAAGGAGAGTTGTGCATCACTGAGAGGTTTAATAGCGAAATTTTGAGAGAGAATATTCTAGAAAGAGTCAGACAGCTTACTACTTCGTCCCCCATACATTTCACAAATGATAACAAAAAGAAAAATTCGAGGAATTAAAGCTAATACAGAGGCTTACCAACAATCATTCCTCCCGCATGCCATTCACAAGTGCAACAGGGAAGGGTGGATCAGCTAGTAGAACCAGAAATACCCCCTGTCACACACATCATCAGGGGTATTGATGTAGATGTAGAAGTGAAATCTGTTGTCAGTTTGTTGGAAACTGTGACAACAAACTGTAAAACTTCATATTGAATCCTAGACAGGGAAGCACAAGTCTACATGGAAAATATTTTTACTTATATCATTAGCTTTTTGAATTTCACAGTTTACCCTAGATTTACTTTCCTTATTAATACAATTCAAGTAATATTCTTACTGCAGTCTTCTGTAGAATATGTTCTTTCTTTACCTTAGCTACACTGCACCAGGAGATTTTGCCTTGCGACAGTATTAAGTGGAAATTTGCTAACAGTCACATCAGGAGGTCAACACCAACACACATGCATTTGTCACAACCTAAAAAGCTTAGCTACTAGTTAACAACAGTTAAAAGGGACCTGGTGAATTTAGTGGTGGCCAATTCCATTTTTTCCAATGATGTATTTCTGTAAGGAGACTTGTAAACTAATTCTGGGTACTATTTGACTTCAGCATATCATAAGCAGTGGTATGATCAGTACAAATAAATATTATAACTTTTTTCACGTGACAGTTCTTTGCTAAAATACTCTTAGACTTATTTTATGTACTTTAGTATGTAGATGTTTATTTGCATCTGACATCTGCTCCACTAATTGGTAAGCATTTCCCTTGTTCCAGTCCTTGAGAAGCAATATACTTCTTGTGTGAAGTTGTTGTTGTTGTGGTCTTCAGTCCTGAGACTGGTTTGATGCAACTCTCCATGTTACTCTATCCTGTGCAAGCTTCTTCATCTCCCAGTACCTACCGCAACCTACATCCTTCTGAATCTGCTTAGTGTATTCATCTCTTGGTCTCCCTCTATGATTTTTACCCTCCACGCTGCCCTCCAATACCAAATTGGTGATCCCTTGATGCATGAGTGTTTAAAGTAACACAAATGCAGTGAAAGTGCTTTGTTCAACAGGCTTTTACAAAATTATTTGTTAAATTCATTTGATAAGTTTAATTCCATGTGTCAGAATAAGTCTCAGAAACCAGTACAAAAACATAATAGCAGAATTGATGATGTCACATACAAGAAGCTTTGTTAATCATGGTAAAGTTTTCATCATTAGTGATTTCTGTGGCTTGATATTGTAATAATCATCATATATTTGTCAAGTTTCTGCAATTTATTTCCTTATGCTTTCCCTGATTTAATGTTCCCCACAAATTAATCATCAAGTATTTGTTTTATCACAAATTCTTAATGTGTTTTCATCCTGGCTGCTACAAATATTTTCTGGTTTCTCTAAATATCCTTCATCTATTAATACACTGTAACATTTTCAAGTCGCATCTTTATTGGCTTCATCAATACTCTTTGTGGCACATTGAAGTAAAATGAGCACAACGTTAATTGCCCATTACTTTTATTTCTTCTAACTGTCTTGATATGTCAGTTCATGGTGAATTGCTTTCTCTGTTATACCCATCAATTTGTATAATATGCAAACATGGAGTAATCTCATTCATCTCAGTGTTTGTAAAAATCTTGTTAGCAGTTTTCTTTTTCACCTGTCTGTACACTGAATTTTAATTGCTTGCTTTCTTTAGTTAGAAAGATGAAATCCTTTACAGTATATTTATTTTGCGTGTTTTGTGACTAAAATTCTGTTGGAATATTATTGCAGGTTGGTGATCAAATTGTCCGTATTAATGGCTTCCCTGTTGATGATGCTGTACATCAAGAAGTCCTGCACTTCATACAGCTGCAGAATCAGCTGAGTCTGAAAGTAAGAAGTAAGTGTTGTCAAACATTTTAAAAACATTATTATGTTGATGGAAAGTCTCATAATGCCACATGGTAAAGCAATGACAATTTTACAAACCAAGATGTGCTGGTGCATAATTTAATCATGTATAACTTTTGGAGTGGATTGAAAGAATTCCTGTTTCTTTGGAAAATGGAGTTGTTTACTGTAGCACATGTTCATAATGTTAGAAGGCATTTGGTCTCTGAGTAACAAGATGTATGTGAGATTGGCAAATATGAGAGCTTACATTGACAGATCATGATAGCTACATAAATGAGTGATTTCATGAATGTACTGTATATAGCTTACTAAAGGTCACTATGGTGAGAACATACTTTGAGAATCTCAAGTTTGATGAAACTACCACCACAGGGTTCACTTAATATTGTCAGTATAGTGTAGTGGGATCACTGCAAGCTGGTCCAGACTACACTTAACAACAGGACAGCAATTATGATAACAGCTAACTTTCTGTCACAGGTTATAGTGATTAGTGTAGAATGAGTTAGGCTGATATAATGATTTGAACAGAAGAAAAGTTAATGGTACAGATAATTTTGTATATCATTCTGTGGCACTGAAAAGTATTTAAGGTGATCTGAAGTGATGGATCTCCTGCAGCAGAGCACAATTAGAGCTAGAATAATGTTTTCAATACATGTTGTAGGCCCTATTATTTGAGACTAGGTTGCTAGGAAGTTGAATTATTCTGATAATTATTATAAGAATCATACATGATTAGTTGCAAGACTGACATAAAAGATGAATGGAGAGATACTATACCTAGATACAGCCGATAGGAAAGACTCTTTCCTCCTCACCCCATCTGGTAAGCCTCCTCTTACCTGGGGTTCTGGGTGACTTTTTTGAACTGTATCCCTCTCCCTAATCCTCTCCAGTCCTTTTACTTCCCCTCTCTTCCTTCCTCTCCAACTCTTCTGGCAGAAGAATAAGCCACTGGCTCCAAAAGCTTGTAAAAGTTAAATCCTTTTGTGTGTATGTTCCTTTGCCACTGGTTGGTGAGTATATTTTTTATCCATCCATTTATACTATCTTATCAATAATTGATTATATTATTTTCATTGTTATAATATGTAGGTCCAGTAAGACTCAAAATTCACAAAGTATTGCAAATGGCCAAAAATTCTGCTGAAGACTAGAAAGATATATCTAAACAATAACTTTTAGTAAATGCAGACACTGCCTGCAGGGGTTACAGCAGGTATTGTTATTCACGTACGAGTAAACTGACACAGTTCGTGTATCATAAGATTTATATGACTAGTTTCACATATCAGATTTCAGCATCCTTGGATATTGATTGCCCTGATGACAATATGTTACAAGTTTAAAGCATCACTTGGAACCATAGTGTTGATGATGAATAATGAAAACCTAATTGTACTTGCATCTGCTGAGTGAAATTGCTCTTATAAATCAAATAATAACCAACCTGTGGT
Organism: Schistocerca americana; assembly: GCF_021461395.2. Classification (NCBI taxonomy): domain Eukaryota; kingdom Metazoa; phylum Arthropoda; class Insecta; order Orthoptera; family Acrididae; genus Schistocerca; species Schistocerca americana. Next base: position 316,433,355 of record NC_060121.1, on the reverse strand, counting down.
GGTTTATTTGTACAGCAAAATATATTGTTTATGCTTTCTCTTAAAATTTAGTCAGCTCATCATTAACTGATCCGATTAGAAGTGCACTGTATATCGTCATGATTTTAATAATATACTCATATTATGAACAGTTGAGCCTAATAGGTGAATTTTACACTAATTTGACCTCTTATAGCATCCTTTTCATGGATAATATTGTATTTCATTATTTAACAGAGAAAAAATGCAAAGGAGATGAAATTCTAAAAATCTGCTTCCGTATACAGTAAGCTCAATACTTAAAGGTAGTGCATTACTCAAGTAGCAAATACAAACAAAACTGATGCAAATAGCAAAAGAGTGTTAAACAATTTTTGTAATATAATATTTCAGTCTTGCATCAGCACACATTAAAGGCCAGAAACCATTCTTAATGTTGATTTTATGAAAGCTGTCCAAGATTGTTCTTCTGTGGAGATGTCAAATGAAGGTGTTTTTTCCTTTGCTTAATGTAATGTTTTCTCCAAGAGATCAGCTGTAGTTACTCTGCATTTATATTATGAAAAAGAATGGAAACTGGATTTTCCAGTAATAAGGAAAACATGAAAGGGACTACAGCATATGACTTCCACATTTCTTTCAGTCTGATTTAGTGCATCAATTGCAGAACTGCACATTCTTCAACACTAAGTGTCTTGTGTTCATTTTACTAAGTCACAGCCCAGTGTTTATTTTGCTAGCTATTTTGAGTATATTTCTACTTTATTGTCATCCTTCCCCCAGACAAAGGCTCCAGTGCAGCGGTTGGTTGGTTGGTTTAAGGAGGGAAGTACTCACAAATTGTGACTATGTGTCTGAGGGCCTGTGCCAACTTTCAAACACCTCTGCATACAAACCTTAGAACCATGGTCCCATCCCAGAAGTTCAACAGTAACTCCAGCAGCTCCACAAGGGCTCAGGTGCATCCCAAACACCACAGATCTCCCTGCCAGCCATTGCATTGTGGCTGGGTACAATGCTCGCACAGAACAAACCTCTGCCTTTGTTGACCAACACCTCCCAACTATTGTCTGTAATCTCATGTCCTACATTCAAGACACTGCTCACTTTCTTCCCTGCCTCTCCACAGTTTCTGTCCCTCTACCAGCAGACTCTTTGTTGGTCACTGTGGATGAGACGTCCTTGTACACTAACATCCCCCATCCCCATGGGCTGGAACATTACCTTTTCCAGTGTCCTCCTAATATTGAACCCACTGCCTCTTTCTTAATCCTCCTAGCCAACGTGACACACAATTACTTCACTTTCAGAGGCCAAATCTATAAACAAATCCATGGTACTCCCATGAGTAGTCGCATGACACCATCCTATGCCAACTAATTTATAGGCCATCTGAAAGAATCCTTCTTATCCAGGCAACACCTATAACTTCTTTTCTGGCTCAGATTCATTGATGACATTTTCATGATCTGGATTCATGGCAGACACAACTATTGCTCTTTCCTCCATATCCTCAACACCAACTCCCAAATACACTCCACCTGGTCCTTCTCAACTCAATGTGCTACCTTCGTAGATGTCTATGTCCATACCTAACCTAACCTAACCTAACCTAACCTAATCTCAGATGTCTCCATAAATATGTCTTTTCATACCAAGTGCACCAGCCACCAAGAGTACCTCTATTATGACAGCTGTCATCTGTTCTATGTCAAAAAGTTTTTCTTACAGACTTGCCACGCGTGGTTGTCAGGTCTGCAGTGGAAAGCCTGAATTGTTGAAATATACCAGTAACAGTACCATAGCCTTTATTGACATTCTGTATCCTATTCACCTCATCAGTAAATAGATCTCATGTGCAATCTCCTCCTCCAGCTCCAGTAAACTTGCTAACCAGTCACCAAAAAGCACTCCTCTGATCACCTGGTATCACCCTGGCCATAAAAAGCACAATCACATCATTCATCAGAGGTTTGAATACCACTCATTGTGTCCTTAGGTGCGGGATATCCTACCTATATCACCCTAAGTAGTGTTCTCCTATTTTCCTGAAATACAGAATATCCTTGTGCATCCCTACTCCAATCCTGCTCCAAATCCTGCACCAATCCTGCACTCCATGGGTGACTCCCTTCTGGTCTGCCCCATACAAATGCTCACTGCCTCCTGTCACAGACCAATCACAGCCATTTACTACTCTATAAAAGGCAGGACTATGTTTGACTATGTTAAATATCAGCTATGCTGCAATTGCTGTGCAGCATTCTAATAGGCTTGACAGGTAAGCAACTGTCTACCCGCATGAATGGCCACTGCCAAACAGTGACAAATGGCAAGTTTGACCATCTAGTTGCTGAACATGCCGTGCACCACAACACAGATGACTTTAACAGCTGCTTCACTATGCAAACTATTTGGGCACTCGCTTCCAGCACTATTTTCTCTGAACTATGCAGTTGGGAATTGTTTCTCCACCATATCCTGTGTCATTGCACTCCTTCTGGCCTAAATTCCTGCTAACCTGGTCCCACTGCCTTACCTTACCTTTTCCCTTCTCTCTTCTGTCCACGCCTCTTCTCCCCTTCCAGATCACACAATGCCTTCTCCTACCACTCTTCCTCCCCCCCCCCTCCCCTCCCTCCTGTCTTGTTGGTATTCTCTCTCTCTCCCTCTCTCTCCCCCCTCCTCCCTCCTAACATCCCTCCCCCTGTGCCTCTCTCCATCCCTCCCCCCTCTCACCCCTCTTCCACACCACTCCTTTCCTCTCTTCCCTCCCTATCTTCCCAATCAGCTCCATCTGTCTCTCTTTTCATCAACTTCCTGCCCCTCTCTCCCCTACTCTCACTATCTCTTATACACTATATGTTCTGGACTGCATTCATCTTGTTGTGCAGCCACCATCTCATCTGTCCAAAGACCTACCTCACACTGCCCTGCTATCTCTTCCTCACCTTGTGCATCCTTCTCTACCCGCTCCCCACCTCCATCTACCAATGCAATTGCTCTCAATGGTTGATAATTAATAGTTAGTCTAATCTCACTGCAGCTGCAGGTTTGTGCATTTGGGTGTGTGTGTGGTTGTGTGTATGAATGTATGAGGGTGGTTTGAAAAGTTCTCAGAATCACCACGAGAGGTCAGCGCTAGCGCAACGAGTTGTTCACGTGATATTCATTGGACCATTGCCTGTAAACACATGTCATGTCAGTGCCCTTGGAAGAGAACTGTGGCAGTGATGAGACTCTGCTGTTGTTCCAGCATAGTGATTTGCGAAGATGGAAGAAATCGAGATTCAAGCAGTGATTAAGTACTTCATAAAGAAAGGTATGAAAGCAAAGGACATTCACGCCGATTTCCAGAATACACTGTGGGACTCTGCTCCTTCATATACAACTGTTGCCAAGTATACAAATGAATTTAAATTTTGTCAGGAGATATTAGATGATGATTTGCACAGTGGTAGGCTAAGATGTGTCACTACTCCAGAAATCATTTCAAAAGTGCACAAAATGTTCATGGAGGATCGCCGCTTGAAAGTACATGAAATTGCTCACGCTTTCCAGATTCATCTGAAAGGGTATATCACATTTTAATTGAAGAATTAGAAATGGAAAAATTATCTGCAAGATGGGTGCCACAACTCTTGACGCTGGATCAAAAATGCATGAGAATGGACATATCAGAACAACGTTTGGCCCATTTTAGGAGAAACGAACAAGATTTTTTGCACTGGTTCGTGACCACAGATGAAACTTGGGTGAACTACTATACACCAGAGGAAAGCAGTGGAAACATGCTGATTCTCTGCCACCAAAGAAAGCAAAGACAATTCCTTCAGCGGGAAAGGTCATAGCATCAGTGTTCTGGGATGCGAAGGAGATTCTGTTTGTAGATTATCTCCCCACTGGGCAAACAATTACTGGAGAATATTATGCTAACCTCCTGGACAAATTTGCAACAAAAGATACCCTAAAAAAGACCAGGTTTAGCAAAGAAGAAAGTCATCTTCCATCAAGACAATGTGCACCCGCACATGTACCGTCACCATGGCAAAATTGCACAAACGAAGGTATGAATTGTTGCCGCACTGACCTTATTCACCTGATATGGCTCCATCAAACTTTCATGTCTTCCTAAAACTGAAAATTTTTATTGGTGGATGGAGATTCACTTCAAACGAAGAATTGATAGCCAGAGTTGACAACTATTTTGCAAGCCTGAAGGAAACTCATTTTGAGATGGGATCAAGGCAATGGAACATCGTTGGACCAAGTGCATTAATCTGTAAGGATACTACATTGAAAAATTAAAAAAAATCATTCAGTGATGTAAGTACATTTTTTTTATTCTGTTCCGAGAACTTTTCAAACCACCCTTGTATTTGCTTTTAGTACTGAAAGAGCAAGAGCTTGAAACCTAGTGTGAATACCGTTTTCTGTTGCACCACACATCAGTCTGCTGTAGGTGAGCGGTTGGCTTTCCTTTATTTTCCATATTATTTCTACCTTCTGTCCGCCTGTTTAGCTGACTGGTTGCGTGCTTGCCTCCCATGCAGTGGGCCCGGGTTTGATTCCCGGCCGGGTTGGAGATTTCCTCTGCTCATGGACTGGGTGTTGTATTGTCCTCATCATCATTTCATCCTCATTACTGGCATGCAAGTCACCCAATGTGGCATCAATGGGATCTCCCGGCCAACAATGCCACATGCTCATTTCATTTCATTTCTACCTTCTAGGATAAGTACAGAAACAATTTGTACAGAAATGATTTGTATTTTTCTCATATACTATCACACACATATGTTGAAATCGTTCCTTGCAATGCTGGCAATGTATTTTGAGAGTAGCATTGAAAGTAGTAATTATACTGATGTTTATGTATGCTTATTCTTCCTCTGCTGTTTTTACTCATTTCTGGTAATGTTCATTTGGTGTTGACAAATGCCACCTTCACATTATATATTTATATTCCAAAAGTGAGGTTTGTTCATGAGCAATATTCTACATTCTGTTTATACTATGACAGACTTATTCTCAGAGTGTAGATGAAATCTGAAAAATTGAGAAAGTTTTTATAATAAAACCCTGCCTCATGCAATTTCATTGTGTCACATATGCTTTTATACCCATGAACAAACCACATGGTTTACCATATTGACTTTTGAATGTTGAATTTTGCATCAGATCTGTCAATGGCCTTCTGCCATGGCCTCCATATATAAAGTCCCCTCCCTCCCACCCCCCTCCTCACAGACTGCTCAGCATTTACATTCCATTCATGTCTTTTCCACATCCAGAAAATTATCCATTTTATTTTAAGCATAAATCACCTTGCACAGTAATTCTAGCACAGTTTTATTAATGTGAAACTAAGGCACACTCAGGCAACTTTTCACAAGTAGTTCTTTAGCGGATAGCACACAGGTACATGTAGCTGGTCAGAAAATTTTGTTAGTTTCCCAGCAAGCTTTCACTTGTTTTCTAGTGTAAGCAAGTGCATGCATGCATCTTCCACTGCTGCCTGCCCCTTCTCCCCCATCCCCCCACCCTCATACACACACACACACACACACACACACACACACACACACACACACACACACACACACACACAGTAGATGTATCAAAGCCTATTTGTGTGAATCTGGGGGGCAGGGGAATAAGAAATATGGCCCACTCAATAACAAGTACAATGTTCTGAGGTATTACATGTGTTTGTGTGCAATTCACAGAATAACCGTAAGTGTTCATGTAAGAGATTTCTGTCACTTTTGTAGTTGTTTCCACCCTGGAATTTTCTATTGTCATTAAATTTTTATCGTTTCTTTGACCATAGCAATGATCTAGTTGTTTTAAAATCACCTTCATGATTTTTTCTGTCATTCTCAATTTAATAAAGACACATTTTTATGTTTAATTTTATCCTATACCATGGAAACAAACATGCTGCGTTAGAGCCATCACTTCACTTTGATAAATTAAAAGTTCATTCTTACATTTGAATACACATTAATCATTAAATAAATAAAATTAGATTGGATGCTTTATCCAGAATGGGGTTTTACAGTTTATATTTTAATAGTTTTTTTAATGACTGAGAGAAGAGACCACCACCTAAATTTTAAGACAAGTGCTGAGAGGTAAAGGGTCAATTGAAGTTTGCTCATCCATCAGTCAGCACATGTTTTACATGTCTGGCCCTGCACTCATATTTATATTCCTCTAAGGATCTTCTGTTTTTGTAATAATTATTTTCTTTTCTTTTCTTTTGCAGCAATGGGAATGCTGCCAGTGAAAGAGTAAGTAATAGCAGAATAATACATTCTTAGTACTGAATGTACTCAGATATATCAATGGAGTAAATTGTCTCATTTCACTTCACAGAAAGAAAACTGACCCTGTCACATGGTGTGTTGTAGAGAAAAACAACAATAAAAATATTAGTGCATCCATAGACGAAATGAGAATATTTCCAGCTGCCAACTCATTTACTTCTGATGACTGTGTCAGAGAGGTAAAGATATCAATTACAGCCACACCAAAGAGCAAATTAGGATGTGGGTATGTATATACAATTTATTGTATTATTTTGTTAATGTAATTTACAAACAAAGTGTTGCTAATGTTAGAAAATGAAACCATTATTAATGGAGGAAGAAGCTACGTTTACAAAAGGGTAAATCTGTTAGTGCAAAATGTCAAAAGCAGAAAAATTTGTTTAGCAATTTCAGTTTGTTTGCTGCACAGAAAGAGCCAAGTATCTATCCAGAGAAACTAAGTTCCAGAAATAAAGTTTGTTTTCACATATGAAATAAATGAATGTAGATCAGAAGAGCAATTTATTCTGATACAGTATAACAAAAGCAATTTTAAGATGAACTCTGAAATTCAAAACCGTGCTTTCTGAAGTAAAAATGACTTCCATATAGACTATATGTAGCTATCCATGGCTTAGAATGGAAGTTTATACACTGGTTCAAAAATCTGTAGCAGCTTTCCTGTAGACAAAATCTGATATATTCAAAAACAAAGTTAGAGAGCACCTCATTAGCTACTCATTCTGCAATTTATCATGGTATTTGGACTCAGTGATGTTAGTTCCACATAGCTCTGATGTTTGTGTTAAACAAATCTTGACTTCATGAGTATGTAGACAGCTGATAGCAGTTGTCTAAAGTGAATCCTTTCTTTGAAGAATTGTGTAAAATTATGATTACCTGACATTGTCAGATGTGTTGGAGATGATCTCAGAATCTAAACATGGTTGTTCTTGTTATTACAGAAGTTTATTCACCCAAATTACACAAAAATACATTGTGACTACTAGTTTCAGCAAAATCCAGGTCATTTGTATAGAAAAATCTTTTACAAGGCCAATCCTTTTAGCCAACTGTTCACATAAATTGGACACAACTTATGGATACAACATTCCATAGCACCATCTCTTGTCATTCAGTAAGAGACCAGCTGTGCAAACAGTACACAGGAGTTACAAATAAAATATATAAGGCGTGTACAAATTGTTTTCAAATTGTGTCCTCAATGATGTCTAATAGGATGGTTTCTTATCAGATGTCAATAAGAACACAAATTGAAAACATTTTATGTGTCTTATGTATTTTATTGGTCTATTGTGCACACAGCTATTCTCTTTCTGAATAACAAGAGTGGGTACTACAGAATGTTGTCTCTGCAGGTTGTATCCAGTTAATGTGAGCAGTCGACAAAATGGACTGGCCCTGTAAAAAATTTTTCTATGCAAACGATCTGAAGATGGTGATTTAATTTCACTGAAACTAGTAATAATTGGATATTTTTGTGTGTTCTGTGTGGATAACTTCTATAATAAGAACAACAACCATATTAAATAAAATCTACAGCTGAGTAATGTAAGACAAAAAGCTGTGGCTTTTCCCCAAATAGGTGTTTTTTCATAATACACAAATATATAGTAATCTAGACATAATTCCCATAATTGTCAGTGTGAGCTGATTATAAATAGTCGTAATTTGTTGTTAGTATACAGAAGCAGCCAGCTGTGGCTGCTTTTGCTAGTTAATGTATAACTTGACCCATTCCATAGACTGGATTTACAGAACCTAATGTGTTAATGAATGAATTGGCCCCAAGAACTAGATAATAGTTGTTGCACTAAGATGTTACCAAGAGGAGTGCAACAAGCACATATAGAAAAAGGAAAGTAGAAGGCATCAGAGCAACCTATGATAAATGCAAGTACGTAAAAGTTAGTTTGAATGGTAGAAAAGTATTCATGTCATGTAGACATCAAAACCAAGATATCTAATAAGAATTATGTTATTCATAATAACTAATTTACGATTTTATGAATATGTCTATACCCTTAGCCATGCTCCAAGTATTGTACTAGGTTTTATTGTTATGTGGTCTGATTTGCCAGTTGATTTAATTTTATTATAGATAATTGCATCATGCCTGCCTCCCTAGTCAAGGTCACTAATGCATGCCTGTGTCATGGCATATGGCTCAGAGACAAGCCAGTTTGAATTCTGGTGGTGGAAAATTTCCACTGCCAGGACAAGGAGGGATGGTGGCATAAAGTTGACGATCACCAATATTCTGAATTAAAGTTCATACCTCTCTGCAGTGACTCATGAAGTGAAGGCATGTGACACTGTTGATGGTGCTCTGCCTGTCAGATTGTAACATTAAGCTCAGCTGCCCCCTTGACACTACTCAAGAGGAGTATGCTATATGAGATGGCACTAGGTTTCACCTTATCCGTTCCTTTCATCCATAATGACACAAACTCAGTACAGCACAGTAAATGCACTCATCACAGTCATCTACTTGATACAGGTACAGACTAACCAATTCTTAACGTTTAAGAGGAAGGCAACAACAAACCACCTCCACTAGGACCTTGCCATGAGTAGAGATGCTGAATCCTTGCATCGTCTCCACATGTTCACATTTCCTGAGTGTGGGACTACTTTGGTATTTGATAGTTTGAGCTTACAGTCAGTGTCCATCTCTGTTTCTATGTTCGCAACAAAAAAAAAGAGCTCCATGTGCACTGTTATTATGTGTCTTTGATGTCATGTCTGTGTTTGTAGAGTAGTTCAAGATAAAATCTGCTGTCACTCTTTCAGGAAATTTCAAGCCTTATTAAAATATTTGAGCTTTTGGCCAAAAGGCTTCCTTCTAAAGTAGAAAGCACACACATATTCACACAAGCACAACTCGCACACACGTGACCGTTGCCTCTGGTCGCTGAGGCCAGACTGAGGATTGGTAGCCCTAACTCAGTGGCCAGAGAGAGTATTCAGGTGTATCTGAGATGTGCTTGTGTGAATTTGTGTGTTTTCTACTTTAGAAGAAGGTCTTTTTGGCCAAAAGCTCAGCTGTGTAGGAGTATTGGTTGTACCAGTCTGCTACTCACCATATAGAGGACACACTGACGCCCAAACCTCCAGATGTCAGATACTCCGATTGGTACCAAACGTTGTATGTAAATAGGGTGTCAAACAAAACACTGAGTTCGTGCTGTGTGCTGTTGTCCAACGGAATTTGTGTAAATGGTAATTGAAAGTAACATCAAAACTACCAAGTACAGGAAAGGCATACCTATGAGTAATAGATTTGTAGAACTCATGTGGGTGAGTTGGTGGAGCTTGAGGACATCATGTCAAATGTCCCACATTCAAACTCCACTGATGTCAATTTGTTTTAACTGTTTATGCGTGAAACTGTCAAATGGTAGAACCTTATCCTGACATTTAAAGGACTTTTCGGAGTTTGTAGCTATGTTCTTTTGGCAGTCTGCTTTCACTTCATTAGTTGAAAGTAGTTAACCTGTAGAGCACATTTCTATAGATAGGTGTGGTGTTCTGTCAAGATATGTGACATAAGCAGCTAGTGTATTTGTAGTTTCACAGAACAAACTCGAACAATCGGAACAGCAGAATAGAGAAACAGTTCCATCACACATATGGAAATATTAATAGTCCCATATAATACTTTCATGTATAAAATAGCAAAAAAAAATTGTCACCATTAGGGTATGAACCCATGACCCTTGGTAAGACATTCTAACGCTCTTCCAACTTCCACATGAAAACTATACATTTTAGTTAGTCACAGTTATACTTTTCCTGCAGTCTGTAATTCTGGTGCTACTTTTATTTAACATTTATGCCAATTCTGCTGGACAACAGCACGTAGTATGAACTGAATCAGAGCTTTGGTTGATACTATACCAACATAAAATGTTTGGTACCAATCTGTGTGTCTGACATCGAGGTTTGGGTGTGAGTTGCACTCTATCCTTTTCATAATATTATAGTTCTGTAGTTGAAAGGAGACAAAGATGGAATGGAAGGACACCAAGAAATGTGTCATTTTCAGTCCAGAGGTGACAGAAGGGTGGAGTTATAAGTCAAGATGGACTAAGAGGAAGAGAAATGAGATGCGGAATTAATAGTGTATTTAAGAAAGATGTAAAAACATAAAGAGAGCATATAAAAAAATAAAAAATCACAACAGAAAAAATATATTTCCTGTGGAGAAAAATGTTACTGGGGGAGGGGGGCATGAATGGATAGTACGGTAGGGGTTTTATTAACAGTTAATAGAGGTTTAGTCCAGAAGGGTTGTGGGAAAAGAGAATATGTTAGAGAGGAAGTCCCCATCTCCACAATTAAGGGAAACTGCTGATGGGTGGGAGGATCCAAATGGCCCATGTGGTGTAACAGGCACTCATCTACTATTCTCTCATTTTATAGTGAAGTGTAGGTACTGATGTGATAATAATTAAAATATGTGTGTTATAATACATTTGATTGTTTTAGACTTTTTTGAATGCTGTGTTTAAAATGTTGTTTTAATTTTGTGTGCTAAAATCTTATCTTGGAATTAGAATGTAGTGGACAGTACCCATTCTTATGACTAAAAAATCAATAAAACTGTTACAGGATTTGTAAAGGACCTGATTGGCACATGGGTGTCTTTGTACAGTTCACTAAAGAAAATGGTTTGGCAAGAGAAGCGGGTCTCAGACCAGGAGATCAGATAATAGAATGCAATGGAGTGAAATTTGATGATATTTCTTTCAGTGAGGTAAATGTCTACAACATTCAAAATAAATCTATCATATAAATAATTAAATTCCCCCCCCCCCCCCCCCCCCCCCCTTGTGTAATGTAATAGTGCTTCGCACATAATTCTGTGTTCCAGTAGTTGTATTTTGATACCTTTGACACATTTTAGTGATTACACAGACATACTTTCTGTGTAATACTATCTCAACACAGTAGAAACAAGACTGCTTCTAATAGAATAACGAACCTTTTATCATCACGAAGTAGTGCATGACAGATTTTTTTATCTTGAACATTGTGTTTAATCTGTTAAAAGTAGTTGTTACAGATTTGTTCTTTCAGCCCAGTAAAATATGTTATCCATGAAGTCTGACAGAAACAAAATTAAGCTGATGGTGCAAATTTGTGTATTTAACAAATATGGATGTTTAGGAGCAGTCACCTCTAAGTGTGATCCATTTGAGTTCATACACATCTAAATTTGTGTAATCAGTTGCCTATAACATTTCTACACATTATTTCCTGTGATGCTGTAAAGGAGTTTAAACATCTTTGTCTTTTGATGGAGTGCAGGAACATGTTTGTAGTAAAGTGCTCTTCCAGTGCACTGAGTTGGTCCATTTTTATGAAGAACTAAGTTCAGTACAGAAAATATGTTGTGTACCAACAACCCACAACAGACACTTCTTTAGCAATGCGATTAATCTCATTCTTTTGTAGTATTAGACAGTGGTGCTTATTTTTTAAATACTGGAGATAGTTTTTTTTTTAGGATTTTATGAAAATGCAGGTGCTTAGTTATCAGGTATGTGTGGATGACTGAAATATTACAGAAAAATAATACAACCAGAAATCGATAGGTGTTTGAAACTAATTAAAATCTGCAAACTGCCACTCATTAAATCTGAATCATCACATCACCTGGTCTTAAGTCACTTGGTGCATTTATTGTTCCACTCAGTGTTTACATACTTGCTTCCACTATCTTCCTTTTTCCACTGTCATTTTTCTCTCTCTTCCTACTTTTTCTCTCCAGAGCTTCATTTTAGTGGTATCTGTTTAATTTTTTCTGTCATTTTCATTCCTTTTATCTCACCAATGTTGACTTTGGGATGTTACATATTATTTCTCTTCTTTATTCAGTACTCTTGATTCACTTTATTGCTTATCATTCCTTTTACCCTTGTCTGTGACATCTCAGCATTACCTTTCATCTGTATATCTTGATGTATTCTCAGCTAATGGGATGTTAATCAATATTGTTTTATCTGATGCTTCTATCATTGTGTGATCTCTATTCACTTATTATTGATTCTGCTTCAGTGTAAAATAACTGGAAAGTAAAGTTATACTTCATACATAGGAAAGCTGTTTTTTGGAAAAATTAGTGCTGCCCAGTTGTACTATCCCACTAATATTCATCAGCTTAAGTGGATTTGACATTTACGTTACTATAATGGTACATACCAGAGATATCTTTCTGTCTTTTAGATTTCTCTTTTCAGGAGGCAGGTTAGTGAATGTGACTACTATCAGACAGTTTGTCATTTTCGAAATGACCTCTCAGATGTTGAGTATGGATACATAGGGTAAAAAAAAAAGCAGATTGCAGGTATGGAAGTGATATGTTGTCTCCATAGGCTTGATCACATATTAGCTTCATTGTAGCCTATGATACAAGTGTAAAGCTCACAGTGAATAACTTTTCTGTTTATGTCACAGAAAACAGCATAAAATCCAGCAAAGGAACTTTTGTAAGCAGTACATGTGTTCTGATTTTTTTGGTAAGCAACAGTAAAATTTTACAGTAGTGCTGAAGCTTTAACTCTTGTTTACAACTTATCCTTTGAGTTAAATAGAGATTTCTCTTCCTGGAGCAGGGTACATTAATACTACATATTTTCTGCCCCATTTGTTTCTTTTGCATAAGTATACTATTATTTGTATTAGACAAAAACTGGGCTGAGAGTATGAAGAAGGAAGAGTTAAATTTTTACCAACAATGGTTGCTTTAGAAATCTCTTCCCAATGATAGTCTCATATGTTTTCATAAAATTACATAACTGTCTGATTGGTTAGCATTAATTTTCCATTTTGGTATGAACTCATCTGCTTGACATATTTTATTGTCATTTTACCTTGACCAAAGTAACTGTAATTGACGATGTAGAATGAATGTAATTCACAGAGGAAGCAGCATAATGGCCACAAACTTCACTGCCCTAAATGAAAATTTCTCACCACTGTTCCAGTATTGCAGCTTTAATATCATTTTCTTAGGTACTAGTTTATGATGAGAAGTACTTCAATACATTTGTACTTATAGTTCACAACACAGGCTCAGTATCACTGACAGTCCACTTAGCAAATCTTTCCATCAACTGTCCAAATTCTGCAGTTGTCAAATTATTTCATGAGATATTAGACTATGACCAGAAGCATGCTGATATGTTCACCCTTCACTTCCAGACCAGTCTACGGTATATAGTTACTGCTACACATACGCTGTTCCCTCACTTGCCAACCAACAATAATGTCTCTCTACCACCGTAAACATTTTATTCTTTCACACAGAATGTTAACAAGATTATGAACTTATAATATATATTTAGTCATATATAAATGTTATTCCAAAAAAGAACAAAGCATATTGCAAACAAATTAAAGCAAGAAATGTTTTGTGTTTATAATCCTATGCCCCCCCCCCCCCCCCCCCCTCATGAACCTGCCTGTAGGGAGGCCTGCATGCTATAAAGACTCCTTTCTTACTAGGCTAATTACTGTTTAGCTCTACAGGGCCTTTATACTGAAATGTTTCCCCACACCACCTAGTATTGTCTTTCTATGTGTGTGAGTAACTGTATGTTCACTGTTGTGGTAAATACATACAGCGTACACAGGGCGGTGTGTGAAACTAATAGCGATTACATGCTTCCGCTGTTGTAGAAATCTGCTCCAGATGCTGCAGATACCGTGTTGAGCTGAAAGTGGTAACCAAAGTACAGAGAAATATTCTTCGGGGCTCTGTTGCATAGCAATCAGATTGCTTTCAGTTCTGAGAAATGTCCATTTACTATTGTGGATTTGAATGATCCATGAACTGACTTCTTTTCCGAAGAAAACATCGAACTATTTCACTAGAACTGAACGCTCCTGTCGGAACTGTTCTCAGCTGGTGTTTATTAGAAAATCGCAATAGCAGAATATCGCTGGGTGTATAATAAGACGTACCTTCTTGAAATGAACAATATTTTATTGTTCTATTAACTGATTTCCTTCCATATGCACTTATATTTTACAATGTGAATCAAAAACTCGCAATGGCGTCGATTTTTTACATCACAAGAATGGCTCTCTTCCCCTAAAATTACTCTTAACAAGAACAAAAAAACTCTACATCCTAAGAATAATTATGTGAGTGCTAACCGCCACAGAGTAATAAACAATATCTTTGTCTCTCTCTCGCACTGTCACAGCAAGTTACGCTGCATGATACATCATAATGCCTCAGTGATGCAGATAGCTGTATCATAGGTGCAACCATGATGGAGGGGTTCCTGTTGAGGGCCAGACAAATGTGTGGTTTCTGAAGGGGAACAGCAGCCTTTTCAGTAGTTGCAGGAACAACTGTCTATATGATAGACTGATCTTGCCTTGTAACACCAACCAGAACAGCCTGGCTGTGTTGATACTGTAAACAGTTGACAGCAAGGGAAAACTATAGCTGTAATTTTTCCCAAGGGCAGGCAGCTCTGCTCTATGGTTAAATGATGATGGCGTCCTCTTTGGTGAAATATTCCGGATTGGAGCATGGAATGTTAGATCCCTTAATTGGGCAGGTAGGTTAGAAAATTTAAAAAGGGAAATAGATAGCTTGAGTTAAATGTAGTGAGAATTAGTGAAGTTTGGTGGCTGGAAGAACAGGACTTTTGGTCAGGTGAAAACAGGATTATAAATACAAAGTCACATAGGGGTAATGCAGGAGTGGTTTTGTAATGAATAAGAAAATAGGAATGCGAGTAAGCTACTATGAACTGTATAGTGAATGCATTATCGTAGCCAAGATAGATATGAAGCCCATACCTACCACAGTAGTAAAAGTTTGCGTACCAACTAGCTCTGCATATGATGAAGAGCCTGAAGAAATGTGTAGTGAGGTAAAAGAAATTATTCAGATAGTTAAGGTGATGAAAATTTAATTGTGTTGGGTGACGTGCATTGGATCGTAGAAAAAGGAAGAGAAGGAAAAGTTGTAGGTGATTATGGACTGGGGGGAAGGAATCAAAGAGGAAGCTGCCTGGTAGTATTTTGCACAAAGCATAATTTAATCATCTCTAACACTTCATTTAAGAATCATGAAAGAATGTTGTATATGTGGAAGAAACGTCGAGACACCAGAAGGTTTCATATTGTTTATATAATAGTAAGACAGAGATTTCTGGACCAGATTTTAAATTGTGAGATATTGCATGAGATTGACAGGATGTGCAAAATGGCAAGCAGAAATGACTAGAGGACAAGTGCAAGGATTTAGAAGCGTATTTCTCTATGGGAAAAATAGATACTGCCCACAGAAAATTAAAGAGACTTTTGGAGACAAGAGAAGCATCTGTATGAATATCAAGGGCTCAGATGGAAAACCAGCACTAAGAAAAGAAGGGAAAGCTGAAAGGTGAAAGGAGTATACAGAGATCTAAACAAGAAAGATGAACTTGAAGGCAGTAGTAAAGAAATGGAAGAGGAAATAGATGAAGATGAGATGCAAGGTATAATACTGTGAGAAGAATTTGAAGAGCACTAAAAGACCTACGAAGTAAAAAGGCCCCTGGAGCAGGCAACATTCCGTCAAAACTACTGATAGCCTTGGGAGAGCTGGCCATGACAGAACCCTTCTATTGGGTGTGGAAGATGTGTAAGACAGGCGAAATACCCTCAGACTTCAAGAAGAATGTAATAACTCCAGTTATAAAGAAGGCAGTTGCTGACAGGTGTGAAAACTACTGAACAATCAGTTTAATAAGTCATGATTGCAAATTTACTAACACACATTCTTTATAGAAGAGTGGAAAAACTGGAAAAGATATTCTTGGGGAAGGGCAGTTTGGATTTGGAAGAAATCTGGGAACATGCAGGGCAGTACTGACTCCATCACTTTTCTTAGAAGATACGTTAAAGAAAGGCAAACCTGTGCTTATAGTGTTTGTAGACTTATATAAACCTGTTGACAACATTGAATTGAATATTCTCTTTGGAATTCTGAAGGTATCAGTGGTAAAGTACAGGGAACGAAAGGTTATTTACAAATTGTGTAGAAACCAGATAGTGGTTACTAGAGTCGAGCGGCATGAAAGCGAAGCAGTGGTTGAGAAGCGAGTGAGGTAGGCTTGTAGCCTATCCTTGGTGTTATTCACTCTGTGCACTGAGCAAGCAGTAAAGGAAACCAGAGAAAAATTTGGAGTGGGAATTGAAATTCAAGGAGAAGAAATAAAAGCCTTGACGTTTGCCGATGACATTGTAATTCTGTCAGATACAACAAAAGACTTGGAAGAGCAGTTGAATTGAATGAACAGTGTCTTGAAAGGAGGATCTAAGATGAACATAACAAAAGCAAAACAAGGATAATGAAATATAGTCAAATTAAATGAGGCAATGCTGAGGGCAGATCAGGTAAGAGACACTTAAAGTAGCAGATAGGTTTTACTATTTGTCCAGCAAAAAAGTAGAGAAGGAAGATATAAAATGTAGACTGGAATGCCAAGAAAAGCATTTCTGAAGAAGAGAAATTAGTTAACATTGAATATCTTTTTTTGTGTCAAGAAGTCTTTTCTAAAGGTATTTGTCTGGAATGTGGGCATTTATGAAAGAGAAACATGCATGATAAATGGGTTAGACAATGAGAGAATAGAAGCTTTTGAAATGTGGTGCTACAGAAGAATGCTGAAAGGTAGATGGGTAGATCATGAAACTAATTAGGAGGTACAGAATAGAAGTGGAGAGACAAGAAATTTATGGCACTACTTGACTAGAAGAAGGGATCGATTGATAGGATACATTCTGAGACATCAAGGGATCACCAGTTTAGTTTGGAGGAAAGTGTGGGGGGGGGGGGGGGGGGGGGGTAAAAATTGTAGAGGGAGACCAAGAGATTCAGAAGGATGTAGATTGCAGTAGTTACTGGGAGATGAAGAGGCTTGCACAGGTTAGAGTAGCATGGAGACCTGCATCAAACTAGTCTTCGGACTGAAGACAGAATGACAAAAACAACAACATTGTTATTTCACAAGGTCAGCCGCTCATAGAAAGGACAGACTGACAAGAAAATGTTGATTGAAGAGGGAGTGGAATGAAAAGTGGAATTAATAATGTGGTTAAGAAATAGGAGGAAATGATAAAAACAACAATACCTTCTGTTTGACAACTGTCACCCATTCCCTTCAATGGGGCCTTGGTATGTACGGTAAATGTTTCTGCTCAAGCACCACATCTGATGACATCTATACCAATAAACTATCCCAGACTTTCTCTCTCACATAACTACATCACAGATGTAGTCTGCAAAAGAATCTCCTGGAGTCTTCTTCTTGGAACCTCCAACAAATATTGTGCCCCTTTGTTACGTAGTATTACTCATCCCAAAAATGTTTAAAACAGTATTCTACAAATACTGTGACATTTTTAAGTCAAGCCCTGATGCCCGATTTGTCAAACTGTGTGACATGCTCAGACCATTTCCTACCCTTGCAACCATTTCTACTGTGATATCTGCCCCTTGCACCATCCAGACGACTACTACTTACTTCAGCTCCACCAACAGTAAATCCTATCACATCAAAGGCAGAGTAACTTGTGATAATACATGTGTTCACTGCATAGTTTTTTTATGTGGGATTGACCACCATTAAGCTGGATTAAAACATGAATGAGAATAGAATTTATTTAACCTTGTGGGCACCCAATAACCAATTGCTTAGCGTGCTCTACAGCTTAATCAGGAGACGAGTGGCTTTTATATCACATGGACCTTTTGGATACTCCCACCCAGTGTTAGTTTCCTCAAAGTCTGGGGTCTAAAACTTACTCTGCAACATATCCTTTCACTACTCTTCTCTCTTGGATTTATTCTCCGTTAATGACCCTGCCATGGTGTGTTAAATACTTAAGGGTTCATGCACTGAGAGAGCAGCAGTGTCACATCTTGATAGTTTCTTTAATATTCTGATTTGGGTTTTCCATTGTTATTTGTAATTTCTAACATGTATTTTTTGTTTTGTTCTTTCAATGGACAGTTGCTTTTTATCTTCTTTTGACATTCACTCATTTCTTCTGTATTTTTGTTGTCCTGTGACAGCTCACTGTGTTGTTGTTAATTTTGTATGCTGGTAACTGGAATGTATGATTATAGGGCTACATGAAAAGACTTAGCTGATGTTCAGTGTTTTTATTAAGGAAGGCAATGCTGCAGAAACAATGAAACAGTGTGTAAAACTGGAGGGATGAAAATAACCATTGCAACTCGTGAGAGACCCAGTTGACCTCTTTCTCCAGTAATTACTCATTTAATATGTGAGAGAGCTTCATTCACTGCAAAGATGAAATTGTTAACACATTTATTCTGCTTGCCCAAAATCCCATGCATGATTGCGGATATGTAGCTAAATTGTTGATATTATTTTCTCTCCACCCAGAAGTGTTTTCCTTATGTCTGTAGTTAATGTATTCTGCTTTGTTTCTGTACATAATTAAAATTCATAAAATACACACATTATGATAGTCCTATATAATTTTTACAGGCAGTGAGTATACTGAAAGGATCCAGGAATCTAGAGCTTCTTGTCCGCAAAGGAGCTGGTCTTGATTTATTTCCTGGAGAATCATCAGGATACAATAGTTCAGCAAGCAGTGTAGCAGGGGATCAGAGTCCAAACTGGGAAGAAACAAAACGATTATCAATTGTGAAAGAAGAATCTACTGAATTTGATGAAAGGTACTGAAAACCACTCTCTCTCTCTCTCTCTCTCTCTCTCTCTCTCTCTCTCTTTCTGTCCCTCTCTATCTGTCTTCTTGTATCTCATTGTTGCTAATATGCGAGTGAAGGAATATATGTGTTATAAATTGGATTCTAATTTGTGACTGATTGTGCTTTGCAATTGGCTTATGAAGTTTCATATTCTACCGTAATTATGACAGGAACTGTCATTTTTCAGTGTGGTGAACTATACATGAAAGAGGTAATTCTGCTTGCAGACTTCCCTCTTGTTTACCTGTAATTAATTGTAGGTTTGAGTGAACAATGGAGAGACAGTTATTGCTTTTACTTATTTGATTGTGTCTGCATTCTTCTGTTTGTCTCTCATTGTTGGAAGCAAGAGTTTACCGGGCATGCCACTTCAGAATGATTACAAGTAATAGCTTTGATAAACAAAGTACTATAGATGGAAGTAGTAATTTTTACTTCCAGGCAAATGAGAGCTATTTTTGGGATGTTCCGGTAAGCTGATTACTAACAAAATTAAATCATTAATGTAGGAGAAGATAGATTGTTTAATGTAGGAAAAGATAGATTGCTACTTACCTTTGTGGTTAGAGTTGGCAGTCATGTGGGGATGAGGTGTCCTTGCTTGTGTAAAAGAATAGTGTGTGTTTCTCTTTTTATGACAAAGGCTATAGCCAAAAGCTTATGTGTAAGTGTCTTTTAGTTGTGCCAGTCTGAAACTTAATGTGTCATCTTTATGGTAAGTAGCAATCTATCTTTTTCTACATTAATAATATTCCTATGTGGAGTTTCCGTTGTTTAAAACAGAATCATTCAATTTCGTTGATGAAAATAAATCTCTCATATACATTATGGCATGTAAGTCCTAATAATTTTTTTTGCATCATGACATTTTCTTGGCATAGTAATGGGTCGTACAAGACTCATAGATTGTGAGATATATTCTTATTATATGAAACCTAAAGGCACCATTAAATTCTTACAATGAAGACTTGTTTTTCTGTATTTTTCAGGTTTTTAGTATTTTTGCAACATATCATTCCTCATTAATTTCAGTTGTTTCAAATTGCTTATGATAGCTTCAAACTTTACACGAAATTTCTTCTTGACAATATGTAACACATGATGTCAAACTTACTGTTTTATGTATTGAATGATTTTGTAGTTACATTGTGCATCTGTAACAAAATTATGTTTTACACAGAAGAATAATAAAACTTATAACTTCTTGGCAGATTAAAACTATGTGCCAGACCAGAATTCGTACCTGTTACTTTCCCCTTTGGGGGCAAGTGCTGTCCGACTGAGCTACCAAGCATGACTCATGACACACCCTCACAACTTTACTTCCGCCAGTGATGAGGCAATTTGAGTCACATGCGTGGTTAGATCAATTGTCATAGCACTTGCCCGTAAAAAGTAAAATCCCCAGGTTAGAGTGCTGATCCAGCACACAATCTTAATTTTGTTTCATATCAATGACACTCTGCTGCAGAGTGAAATTTTTTCTGGAAATAACAAAACTTGATAAAAATTTGTGAAAATACATAATAATAAAGTATGTTCCACTATTCATTTATTTTTTAATCACAATTTCCTTTAGTACTTGTGGTCCACAGCTGGTTAATCGATAGAGTCTCTGGACTGTCACCTACACTAGGCTCCCACTGCTATTGCAGCTTCATTAGACCATCCTATTTTCTCTGTCACTTCTTTAGTTGAGCTCTGCCTTTCCTCAAAATTTTTAATTTTCACTACTCTACAATCTCTTATTTCCAGGGATGTCAGTTTGATTTCTGTTGCTGGTAAGTTTTTTCCAGAATCATAATTCATTATTAATTTTTTTGTTTGTGTTTCACAAGAAATTTATTACACTTTAATTTACACATACATACAGCAGGCACACATACCAAACAAGCTGAGAACTTTGAATAGCTAGGCTTCCACCAGTGGAGAGTAATCAAGTACATTGTTGGCATAAGGAAAAGATATATTGGTCCAGGAGAGAAACCTTACAAGTTTCTGGGTAGTGCAACAATACTGTATGCAGCCATATAGTCACATAGGTACAGAGCAACTTTGTGCATGGTTCTGTTCATGGAATCAGCTCAAAGCATGTATCACTGTAGGCAAAGCCATGAATGAGCCATTGTTTGTAGGATGTTTAGCTCTATGTGTATCGACACTTACTGTTTGGTTAGACACAGGTTTCCCCACCCCTAAGTTGGTGCATGCGACTGCATCTACATCTATATATAAATACATACTCCAGAAGCCACCGTATGGTTTATGGTGGAGTGTACCATGCACCATTACTAGGCATTTCCTAAATTCCACTCACAAATGCAGCAAGGTAAAAACAACTATGTGTATGCCTCTGTACAAGTCCTGATTCATTTTTGTCTTTGCAGTTCTACATGAAATGTGTGTGGGTGGCAGTAGAATTGTTTTTTAGTCAGCTGGAAATGCCTGTTCTCTGAATTTTCTCACTAGTGTTTCATGAAAAGAACATTGTCTTCCCTCCAGGGATTCCAGCTTGAGTTCATGAGACATATCTGTAACACTCATGGGTTGATCAGACCTACCAGTAACAAATCTAGCAGCACAATCCTGAATCGCTTCAATGTCTTCCTTTAATCTGACCTGTTGAAGGTCCCAAATACTGGAGCAGTACTGAAGAATGGGTCACACGTGTGTGGTCTCCTTTGTCAGTGAGGTAAACCTGTCTGAAACACTCTCAATAAACCAAATGTGACTGTTTCCCTTTCCTACCATTCTCCTTACATACTTGTTCCATTTCATATTGCTTTGCAATGTTAGACCTAGATATTTAATCAATGTAACTGTGTCAAGCAGCTAAACTATATCAAAAATTACAGGACTGCTTTTCTTACTCATCTGCATTGACATACATTTTTCTACATTTAGAGCAAGTAGCCATTCAACATGCCATATAGAAATTCTGTCAGTCTTACGTATATAGAGAACAGTAATGGTCCTATTGTATTTCCCTGGGGCACTGCTGATGATATCCTTGTCTCTGATGAAAATTTGCTGTCAAGGACAGTGTACCGGGATCCATTACTTAAGAAGTCTTACAGCCACTAACATGTTGAGAACCTATTCCACATGCTCAGACTAACAGTCTCAATGGGGTGTGATGTTGGATGCTTTCCAGAAACCTAAGAATATGGAACATGCTTGTTGCCCTTCATCCATGTTTGCTGGGAATAATGTGAGAAAAGGGTAAGCTGAGTTGTGCATGAGGGACACTTTCTAAATCCACACTGATTTGTGGACAAAAGCAATTTTGTCTCAAGAAAAGTTATTGTACTCAACTTAGAATATATTAAATATTCTGCAGGTCCATTTTTACACTTCTTTTACACAGGAGTCAAGGAGTCACCTGCACTTTATCCAGTCACCTGGGACTTTTTCTCTGGGCAAGATATTTGTGACAAATCCAAATTAAACAGGGGCCTGTGCTGGAAAGTACTCTCTGTAAAAGTCTGCTGTATATCTGAGTGGTCAACATAGCTAACTGTCACATGGAAGACCCTGGTTTGATTCCTGATACTGCCAGGGAGTTTTCCTTGGTGGTAGGACTATAACGGGGTGCACTCAGCCTCGTGATGCCAACTGAGGAGCTGCTTGACGAAGTGATAGTAGCTCCAGGTCATGAAAAGTGTCAGTAGCAGGGAAAGCGGTGTGCTGAATCCATTTCTCTCCATACTACATCCAGTGATGCTACTGGCAGAGGATGATGGCAGTCGGTCAGTAACAATGGGCCTGCCAGGGCATGTGGATGGAGTTCATGCTTACTCTCTGTAAAACCAAATTGGAGTTCAGTTCGATTCAGTTGCTTCTTAACACCAGGGGTGCCTATTTCTATATCATTCATATAGGAATCTGTGCAGCATTCAAATGATGGTATTTCTGTATGATCCTCTTGTGTGAATGATTTCTTGAATGTGAAATTTAAAACTTTAGCTTTCACTTTATTGTCTTCTATTGCCTACAGCGTACTTCTTGTGAAATTTAAAACTTTAGCTTTCATTTTATTGTCTTCTATTGCCTACAACATACTGCTTGATGTATGACTGTGTCTTGTTAAACATTTCGGAGGTTCTGAGAATAATTTGACTCTCTACCTGCTTCATGCTTTTTGTAGATGCATGAATTTCTACAAACTTTTTCCTATCAACATTTCCACGTTTTTTTTCCCCCACCTATGAGTACAACAATCTTTATTTCATCAGCATTTTCTTAATTTTGTTATTAAATCACAATGGGTCTTTTCCCTCCCACTTACTCGGAATGTCCTTCTCCAGGGCCCAATTTACAATCAGTTTAAACTTTGTCTGTAATTCCTCTATGTCCATCATATTGGAACTAAATGTAGGATGCTAAAAACTGCTTATCTTCCCTTTTTGGCATAAATACTCTCTTCTAACCTTCTTGATGGATTTATTAACTTCAGTAAACATTGTCACTATGATGACACCATGATCACAAATCCTGTCTCTATACTGTCACTGCCCATAAGGTCAAATCTGTTTGTTGCTGCAATGTCTAAAATATTTCCATTGCATATGGTGTGTTGAGAAAATGTGTTCAGAACTGCTTCACAAGACTGTCTGTCTGTGCCACATGCAATGAATCCATAAACATCCCAGTTTATACTTGCTAGGTTTAAGTCACCTCCAACTAATAGTGCATGACTGACGTATTCCTGCATTATTGGACAAAGAATTTTTTTGAATGGTTGTACAGCTGTTATGGTGGAATCTATTGGCCAGTAAAAATATCCAATGTTTAATTTTATTTCACTTAGATCAGCTACTTTTGTCCAGATAACGTCACAGTTCGACTTGAGTTCAATCTCAATAGAGACAGTATTTTTTTTTTAATCCAGTGAACACTCCCCCACTTATGGTGTATAACCCGTCTTTCTGATGTAGGAAATTCTTAGAATTATTTGAGCATGACATCTTTCCTGAAGGGCTGTAAATTTAGTAACTTTGTTATGAATGCTTCAAAAATGTACTGTTAGCATTTTGACAGACAAAGTGCATTTACTGTGTGTACAATTTGATTGTGATCACTGATCACTGCATATCAACTGGTGAGCATTCACCAACTGGTGAGCATTCATCAGGGGACCTCAAGCTATCGCCTAGCATTAAAAATAATAAAATAAAATAAAAAGTTAATTGCATAAGTACTTGGCGGCCTGAGTAGCTGCTTCTTGTCTGAAGTGCTCTCCTGACCTATCAGTGAGAATCCCACAGGTCTCTGCCACATAACACAGACCCAGACATCAGCAGCCAAGACCATCAACGAATCAATGCAGCCTTTGACTGATACCCTTCACTTGTCTCCAAACCAAAAGACCCCAATCAGTTCTGGGTATGATACTGCAAATCATGAGTAAGGACTTTACCCCTTTTCCCAATTGTCTGTACAAACTGAGGATGGAAATAGAACCCAAGCAACAGGTATCATTAGTGCTAACATGAGCCACAGCCTGCAGACGACTTTCGATAGACACATGCAGGGCCTACTCCAAATCTAGGATGAGGCCCTGTGGTAGACATATCAAGCATACATTGGATTTATTTCCAGCCCTGGAAACTATTTTCCTGATGGCCTACATAACACAACTAACATTGGAACTCCCGATGACTAGTAAACCTCTTGCCATGTGTTTCAGTGTGAATCTTGCTGAAGGAGTGGCCAACTGTCCACTCACAGCATGAACTGGTGAAGCCACACAGCCAGTCCCCACATAGACTTTCTGCCTCAATCAACATGAATGCACTACAACCCACTGCTTACTCTGCAGTGAAGGTGAATACCCCATGTTGGGTATGCTGTAAGGCACCTTGGTAGCAGAGCCTGTGGTTATGACAAGTAACACCTGTGGTGGTGGCCTATGTGATGTGCCAGATTCTCCACACCCCCAGGACAATAGGCTGCAGACAGCTGATTGTGGCCGACACTGTCCTGAGCTGTTTGTGAATTGTGGCCAGCTCCTCATTATACGGCACACAGAATGCACATGACCTATTCATCCTACTACAGCTAATTTGAGTATTAAACTGTAAAAACACACAAATAAATGTAATATTTAACTAGTTATTCTCTTGAAGTATCTCAAGTGACAGCTGGCACATGACTGTGGTGTCTCCAATGGTTGCTTTCTATTCTCCTGATGCATCACAAATGGCAGCTGGTGCCTAACTGATGTGGTTTGTTCAGTGCCTCAGCAGTTGGAAAGGTGCTGTTTGAGTCACCCCAGCACCAAGCAAGATGCATGCTGTGTTGTTCACATCTGGAGATAGGAGTGCGAATATAACACCTGTGGAGGCAGGGGTTGACGTGACATTCTCAGGTGGGAAGGGAATGATTGGTGCCAGTTCTGGAGCCCAACAGTTCATGGATCCCTGTTTGGAAAGCTATCTGGTATATATAGTAACATATCGGCCACAAGTTGTAAGTTGCGATTTCTTCTGTTGGGTGGATTGATCTTCCTTGTCAAGTATGTAAAAAGGCTAGCTAATGGGTGGGGACCATCATTGACCACAAGTTGTATAAACATAACACTGAAGCTATGTGTGAACATCTGTTGTGCCAAGGGTCAAGGGTGTAGTCTGGATGAGATGCTCCATGGCCAGCAGCCTCAAACTCTGCCACATCTCAAGCTTCCACTACCACGGACTGCCACCACTCAACACAATGCTTTTATGTCTTGTATCTATAAACATACATACTCAAGAATAGGGACAGCATTGTATTCATAGTGCTGTTTTCTCTGGTGATTAGTAGACAAAATAAAATTATCAGTAATTTGCAGTCTGTTTCTAAGCAGAACTTGGAAATGAAAAAATAAAGGTGGAACTTCTTCATATCATAAACATGCCCTTTGAAATACATGGATTGTGTCTTCTGGTCAGGCTATTGCAAGATATTCTGATTGCCAGTATTTGTTACTTAATTTAGCATTACCAGGTGCATATGTAGATCCACTTCTCTCGAGCTTGTACATTGTGGACATGCCAAAAACAGAATCAAGGAAGTTTGTTTATGATGATAACTGGATACTTGCAACAAGGTCTACCTCAATTGAACCGTCAGAAGAAATCCTAAAGGAGGATCTAGATGTAATGAGAAAGTACTTTTACAAATTGAGACTCCAACCAAATGCCACCAAAATGGAGGTTTTCTGCTTCCACATAAATAATAATCATCAGAAGAAAACTAACATACAGTTTGAAAACACTACACTGACTCATAATAAAACACCAAAATACCTTAGGGTAACCCTCGATAGAGGTCTATCTTACAGAGAGCATCTAACAAAATCAGCAAACACAGTGAAAACAAGAAACATCATCATTCAAAAGCTATTTGATACAAAATGGGGAGCATTGGTGTCCACCCTACATTCTTGTGCTCTGGGCCTTGTCTTCTCAGTCACTGAATATTGTGCCTCAGTTTGGCTACACAGCCCATATGCACAAAAGACAAATGCCCAACTAAATAATACCATGAGAATTGTTGCTGGTGTCATTAAATTAGATGCAGGCAATAGTGCCAAACTTACTTAGATGTGCAGTCTTTTCACTGATTGTATATATTGATATTGATTTTCCTAGTGATCCTGTTGTTTCTGTAGCAGTGCTGCCAGATTCTTGTATCAGTCTTCTTGCCATCAGGAACTTCAGCATCTGTGGTGTACATTTTTGATACAACTTTTCCTCATTGCCACTAATAGCATCTATTTCGAAAGGGGTGTACTACACCACAGTTTACATGCACATACAGAAAAAAGTATAAAACAGGCTCAAAACTTTGAATGGTGAGGTCGTCATCAGTGCAGAATAATCAAGACGCAGATGTTAAATCAGTCTGAGAGAGCAAACCAATCCAGAGAATGAACAAGTTGTGTAGTCCCAAACAATAAGACAAAACTGCAGGCAGTTCTATAGGCATGGAGGTACCGAGCTAGTGGCTACTTGCAGCTGTGTTGATGAATGACTATGAGGTTGGTCCACATTATGCTTCGCTATGGGAGTGATTCTGAATGCGGTGCCATTTGTAAGACATTTAGCTCCATGTGTTTGGCAGGTTGTGTGACCTGCTATTGGGCTCGGCTACAAGAATTTCATGTTCTCCACTTCTAATTATTTATTTGTATCAATAGATTTAATATATTATCACCTCAGCACTACAACAACTGCTCTTCTTTTATTTACATTTCATTTCTCCTGTTAGCAAATAATGTATTTCCCATACTTGACATACATATTGAAGAATGCTAGGAGAGCAACTGAAATATTATGAAAAACAATAACATTACCTTAGCTACAAACTTGAAAATCCAGGGATTATATATTTTTTTAGAAAGCCTGAAAAATAATTACAGATTTTTTATTCTCATTAATATTTTACAGCACTTGTAATGTTGTCATTGTTGTTTTATTTTTATTTCTCTTTTATATTCTTCTATTTTATCTTTCTTTAATTAAGTGCTTTCTTGTGCAATTATTTGTTGATATATTCATGTGTTATTAACCAAGCACCCTGTTGTATCCATTCTCTAAAGTAAAAATCACACAATATTTATGTAGCCTGTGTATTTGTTTATTGCAGGTTCTGCCATTTACAGAACAGCCAGAGTGCAGGATTAAAAGCAAACAAAGACTGGAAACAAATTGAATATGAATGGGAACAGGCTGAAAAGGAAGAAGAAGAAATTAAGAAACATTCCCAAAGAATTCTCAACCGAGTAAATGAGTGCTCCATCACAGGTTCACGCACAGTAATACATCTTGGCGAGAATGGCATTACCACATGCATTGAGAAAATAGCTCAGAATGTAATTACAAATCTTTCATACATATTAACACAGACATGTAAATTTTGGATTCATAATTTTCATTTTGTTTATGATGGCTGCAAACAGAAGTACCTTCTCTATCTAATGCTTTCCAGCATAAATAGCAATTACAATTTGGCTGAAGAAGAACAGTCTGCATCCGACATGATTTACAAAAGCTCAGTGCACAGCTCTGTCAGTTGAAATTTGGAGCTGTTAATTGAAAGAAAAGCTCTGCACTTGAAAGCAAGAAGTCGCACAATGCTAATAACGTTAATAATCTTTAAATAAATTGTACTTATGATAATTTTTTCCCCCCAGAGCAGAGAGTTCTACAGTGATATTTATTCTACTGATATGAACTCATACCATAATTCTGCAAACTATAAACTACCCTCAGAATTGCATATATCCACTTCAGTTAATAAAATCTTTTGCTGAAACCTGGGAGAAGATTCCCCTCTTAGTGCTGCTATATGTTATGGCGTTATTTTATTTTGATATATTACTAACTTCTCAAAAACCCATATCAGAATGATGCATGAAGCACAGAGACATGTAATGGGAGACAGTATTCAC
Source organism: Schistocerca americana (assembly GCF_021461395.2). Classification (NCBI taxonomy): domain Eukaryota; kingdom Metazoa; phylum Arthropoda; class Insecta; order Orthoptera; family Acrididae; genus Schistocerca; species Schistocerca americana. The sequence continues at coordinate 316,404,848 of NC_060121.1, read as the reverse complement.
AGAAACTTCAGAGTTCTCACTCTTTTTCTAGCTAAAGTACACACATTCACACATGTGCACTCACACACACACACACACACACACACACACACACACACACACACACACACACACACGCACACACATTCACACACAAATGGAAGGGGTAGGTGGAGATGTAGAGGGAAAAAGAGGGTGGAGAGGTTTAGAAAAGAGTGGGATGGATGAAATGGGAGGGGGGGAGGGGGGGGGGGGGGCGGTAGAAAGAGAGAATGCCAACATGCAACCATTCTATCTCTCTTTCCTTCACCAACCCTCTCTCTCCACCTACGACCATCACTCTCCTCTCTCTCCCCACTCCTTTGACCCCCTTTCTCTCTCTCTCTCTCTCTCTCTCTCTCTCTCCCTCTCCCCCTCCCCTAGCCCCCCCCCCCCCCCCCTCCATACTGCTTACTACCCCTCTCCCTTTTGGATGACCATCCCACATGAATGTTCCGTATGATCCTTTGTGGAGATCACCATTCTCCCTTTTCATCACACTGCACTGTTCTTTCAGAAAGAGAAAAAAAATACAAGAATATAAGGTTCTGGACAGATTGCCATACCAAAAGGCCAAGAAAAAGGAGCATCTACATCCTGCATACATCACAATGTTGTACGCTGCACTTATTATGGCAATGCCCTCTGTGCCAACAGTATTCTCCTCCATTACACATCCTACAGCAAGCCTTCAGGTCCGATCAACAGTGTCTTCTCCCATGATGGTTGGGGGTTCTTTCCTGCTGCTTCCCCCACACCCACTTTGGGAGCAACAACTCCTCACCCTTGGGGACACCAATCCCCATCCTCCAGGTGGAGACTTGTCACCCTTGTCTGGCTTCTCACGCCAGGAAGGGGTCCTTCAGGACATTCCCCTCTGAGGTTTTTGCTGGTCTGCAACAGGATACCAGCGAGTCACTGAAGGAGCCACAGTCCGCTTGTTGTATGGCTTCACAATCTTCTTCAGTCCCAGAAACTAATTCAGGGAAGCCCTCCTGGTTATCCAAACCCCCTAAAGAAAAGAAAGACAAAAAGAAGTGTCCCAAGATGAAGGAAATTCTGGTGACCCCCACATCATGGATTCCACACGTTGTCATTCTGTGGCCATGGAAATAATCACAGAGGTCCCTGAGGCTCCAGATCACACCACACAATGTGTCTCAGGTGACCCTGGGACATAACCTGTGTTCTTGGTCCCTTCGCATCCTCACAGCTTAGCGACAGCATGATTCGCCAGAGAAATTGTAGTTATTTTTTCCACCACCTGGCTGAGCTAAAACGTCTCTTAAGATCCTGCCCTGCTTTTTGTATTGCCCTTAGGAAACTTGGTTTCCAGCATTGCAGACTGCTGCCACTCATGGCTGCCGAGGATATTTTAAGGATTGTGCCGGTAATGATAGATTGTCGGGAGGAGTTTGCACGTATGTTACAAATTCTGTATATAGCAAACTTGTGCCTCTTCATACAGCTTTGGAGGCCATGGCTGCTCAGATAACAGAATTTCAGGATTTTACCACTTGTAAAGTTTATCTCCCTCTCGATGGTGAAGTTCCTTAGAACATACTGTCTGTATTGGTTTCTCAGCTCCACCTAATCTTCCTAATTGTGGGTGACTTCAGTGCCCATAGCCCTTTGTGGGGTGGAACCACAGTCACTGGCTGTGTTAAAGATATTGAAAATTTACTGGCAGATTTCAACGTCTGTCTCTTGAATGATGGTGCTGCCACTCACTTCACGATGGTACATGGAACTTAATTGGCCATTGATCTTCCTATCTGCAGTCCTGGTCCCCTCCCATCCATCCACTGGAGGGTGCACAATGACTTGTGTGGTAGTCACCACTTCCCAATATTCCTGTCTCCCCCTTGGCATCACTCTTGTGGATGCCCATGTCAATGAGCTCTCCACAATGCTGAATGGGATGCTTTCACCTCCACTGTTGTTCTGAGCTTCCCTGCAAACGGAGGTACTGAAGCGTCTGTCCAGAATCCAACAGCAACCATTGTATCAGCAGCCAACTTAGTGACCCCCTGTTCTTCGGGATGCCCCCCATAGAAATGAATGGAACTCAGAAAATGATGAGGCTGGACAGGTTTTAAAGTGCTATAAGTGGCATCCATTGATTGAGCATCTTGTTGCCTTTAAAAGCTCCATGCCCACATCCACCACTTAATAAAATGAAGGAAGAATGCTGGGAACAGTACATTTCAGCCATTGGATCATGTACACCCCCTTTGCACATTTGGGTCCTCTATGCATACCACATCCACAAAAAATACTCAAGCACCTCTCAGTGGATTGTCAATGTCATCTCCTTACCATCTGTAACTGTATCTGGAGCAAGGGAGAACTCCCATTTCAGTGGTGGGAGATCATCATCATCCCGGTATTGAAACCGGGTAAGCATACCCTAGAAATGGACAGCTATTGCCAAATTAGTCTCACTAATGTTCTCTGTAACCCAATTAGTCTCACTAATGTTCTCTGTAAGTTGCTCAGATGCATGGTGAGCCAGCAGCTGTGTTGCCTCCTTAAGTCTCAGAGCCTTTTGGGTCCATCTCAAGATGGTTTTCGCCATGGTTGTTCCACTGCTCATAATTTGGTTTGTCTGGAGTCTACCATCTGGACATCTTGTGACCATGGTTAATACCTTATTGCTTCTTTGACCTACAAATTCACATGGTGACATCTTATCTTTGCTACATTATATGAGTAGGGTCTCTGTGGCCCACTTCCAATTTTTTTCCAGAATTTCTTGTCACACCATACTTTCCATGTTCGAGTTGATGCTTCTTACAGTACCCCCCTCCCCCCTCCCTCCCTCCCCATATCCAAGAGAATGGTGTCCCGCAGGGCTCTATAATAAGTGTCCCTCTCTTATTTGTAGCCATCACTCATCTAGCAGCAGCTGTAGGGTCTTTAGTATCACTCTCCTTGTATGCCAACGATTTTTTGCTCCTCTGGTGTTGCTGAACCCCTACAGCAGGACACCATTGTAAAGGTGCAGTCATGGGCCCTCACCCACAGCTTTTAGTTTTCTACCATCAAGACTCTTGTAATGCACTTCTGTTTCCGTTGTTCTGTTCATCCACAACCAGAACTTTACCTCAATGAGCTATTACTCAGTGTCATGGAGACTTATTGCTTTTTTGGAACTGGTCTGTAATGCCCAGATGATGTGGCTTCCACATCATCACCAAATTAAGCAAAGGTTCTGGCTACATCTTAATACACTTGGCTGCCTCAGGAACACCAGCTGGGATGCAGACCACACTACAGATGCATTCATAAACAACAAAGACCTTATGATTATCAAAGAAATTAATTGCTAATATTAAATATACAAATTAATACTTTCACAATTGTAGAACACTAAAATAAATGTATGTCTGGAACATTGATTTATAATGAGTTACAATTTAACAAAATTTTATTGGGCAATCAGTCAGTATCAAAAAAGCAGTGTTACTGAAATTAGCTCATTCAGCAGGTGTTCCGGAACTTTTGGATATATATGAGGGGGGACCCAAAAGAAACCGGATTGTTGTCATAAAAATTTGTTGATGAACCTTTTTACAAAATTACTTCAGTCACCTTCAAAATACTCTCCATTACATGCGATGCACTCTTCCCATGTTGGAAGCATGTTTGGAACTCTTCAAGTTTGATATTGTCCAGTGCCCTTTGCGAAGCTGTTTTTACCACCTCCACATCATCATGATGCTTTCCTATTAGCGTTTTTTTCCTTCGTGAAAATAGGAAAAAGTTGCACGGGGCTAGTTCCGCTGAATACAGAGCGTGGGGAGTGACAGACCACCTCTGAGATGCCAAATAGTGGGTCACTCGTAAGGCCATGTGTGCTGGAGCATTGTCGTGATGCAGAAACCAGTCACCTGACTGCCAAAGTTCCGGGCATTTTCTCCTCAACCAAGTAAAAGTGCTGGTTAACAGTCTGTCCAGGGGGTATGAATTCCCGATGCACAATTCCATGAACATCAAAAAAGACAATGATCATCGTCTTCACATTTGACCTCACTTGCCTTGCCTTTTTTTGGTCTGGGAGAGTTGGGAGTCCTCCACTGGCTTGATGCTTGCTTGGTTTCTGGGTCATACCCATAACACCAACTCTCATCCCCTGTAATGACTTTGTTCAAGAAGTTTGGATCACGTGCAATCTCTGTTTTCAAGTCCTGACACACATTCATGTGGATGGTTTTTTGCTCCCGTGTGAGAGGGCATGGAACAAATTTAGCAGCAACACGTCTCATGTGCAAATCCTCACTCAAAATCCGCTGGCATGAGCTCCAACTGATTCCTGTCTCTGCTGAAATTTGGTCGATCGTTTGGCGACGATCCTCATTGATCTTTTGGTGGACCTTTTCAATGTTCTCCTCATTTCACGATGTTGAAGGGTGTCCAGAACGAGTTTGGTCTTCAACACACATCTCACCAGGTTTAAAGTGCCCAAGCCACTTGAAAACCTGTGTGCGGCTCATAGCGTCCTCCTGAAAAGCTTCCTGAAGCATTTGGTGTGTCTCTGTTGCAGTTTTTTTTAAGCAGGAAGCAAAATTTCACACACACTTTTTGTTCTTTTAAAGTTGCCATAACGACTTCGCAAAGGTAACCCGCCAACAGTCAGAGAAACATAATACCACACTTGCACGTTCAGCTCTACACTGACGCCGTCTGCATAGCTGTTTCATGAAGGTCTCTACTAACACCATCTAGCATGAGAACCCTGCACTACGTCTATGAGTGGCAGCGCCCTCGGAGTCCGGTTTCTTTTGGGTCCCCCCTCGTATACATTGTTGTACCTAACAGTGCTCCAATCTCACAGTTTAAGTAAGTAAAGCCTCACCATTGTTTCCAGAAAAGAAAATATATTGTTGTGCTAGAGAGAAAACAATATCTCAGTGACAGAAGACATTACCAAGCAAGAAATGCTAGTTGACACAAATGTACATAAGTTTGTGTACACTGTTGACCAAATTTTAAAAGAATAGGTGGTTCTTGTTGTATGAGTACCTCAATACTACTGCACCCTGAATCCAACCAAACTGATATACAGTTGCATAAAAGAAGTGACTGTTAAAGGCTAAGCAAAAGCATTTGTGTATTTTAAAACAGAGAAAAGGAACAACGTCAGTGCTAATTCTTCAATGCAGTGGAAACTTGAAAAGATTGTGACACAAATTGGGACTGACAGAGCAACATTTATTACTTATAACCATAACAATACTTTGTGTACTTTTCAAAGCTCAAAGGTTGTAATATGTTAAACAACATTCAGTGTGCAAACTAATAGTAGGCTACAGAGTGATGTGCATAAACAAATGGTATTGAGTGTCACATTTGAGGAAAAGTGTAGTTGCTGTCACCAGTAGTGTCATAGTGAAGAACTTGAAACTTTCAGCACAGGTCAGGAGCATGTACAGGAACTATCGCTCAAGTTTAAAAGAATAGTTGTTCATGCACTGGGTAGATATGTATCCAGTAGAACAGTTCATAATGGGATGAAACCTCCATGATATGCAGCCACTGCAAAGAAACTTCTAAAGAAACAGAAATTACTGTAAAATAGGTGCAAAACAAAGCACAGGGCTGTAGATAGATAGGCTGAATTAAACATGTTTGGCTGTCTTGAGAGCAATGCATGATGTATTCAATGACTACTATAGCAGAATATTGTCAAATGACATTTCACAAAATCTAAAGAAGTTCTGGTCATGTATAAAAGCTGTTAGGGGCACCAAAGTTAGTGTCCAGTCCCTAGTGAATGAGACAGAAACTGAAATTGAGGGTAGCAAAACAAAAGCTGAAATGCTTAACTTTGTTTTCAAATGTTCCTTTACTAATTAAAACCAAGGAGAATTGCCCCAATTTAATCCTCATACAATGGAAAAGGTGTATGAAATAACTATTAGTGTCAGTGGTGTTAAGAAACACCCGAAATTGTAAAAACTGAACAAAGCTCCAGGCCCCAATGGTATCCATGTCAGATTCTACACTGAATTTGTAACTGAGTTAGCCCCTCTTCTAACTATAGTCTATTGTAGATCCCTCGAGCAAAAAACCGTGCCCAGTTCTTCAAAAAATGCACAGGTCACACCTGTCCACGGAAGGGTTGTAGAAGTGATCCACAAAACTACAGTCCAATATCCTGGACATCAATTTGTTGTAGAATCTTAGAACATATTTTGAGCTCAAATGTCATGAGATATCTTGAACACAATGACCTTCTCAGTCCCATCCAGCATGGATTTCAAAAACACCGATCATGTGAAAACCAACTCACACTATTCTCACATGACGTACTGAAAGCTTTGGATCAAGGCAACCAGGTAGATGCAGTGTTTCTTGATTTTTGAAAAGGTTCTGACTCTGTACCATGCTTATGCTTATTCTCTAAAGTATGATCATAAGGGGTATCAAGTGAAATTTGTGACTGAATTGGGGACTTTTCAGCAGGGAGGACACAGCATGTTATCTCGGATGGAGAGTCATCATTGATGTAGAAGTAACTTTTGGTGTGCCCCAGGGAAGTGTGTTGGAACTTTTGCTATTCATGTTGTATATGAATGACCTTGCAGACAATATTAGTAGTAAAAGCAAACATTTTGCAGATGGTGCAGTTAGCTATAATAAATTACTGTCTGAGAGAGCTGCATGAATATTCAGCCATATCTTGATAAGATTTCAACGTGGTGCAGAGATTGACAGTTTGCTCTAAATGTTCATAAATGTAAAGTTTTGAACTGCAAAAAGTGAAAAAACATAGTATCCTATGACTATAATATCAATTAGTCTCTGTTGGAATTGGCCATCTCAAACAAATACCTGGGTGTAACACTTTTTAGGGATATGAAATGGAATGACCACATAGGTTCAGTCATAGCAGACTTTGGTTTATTGGAAAATACTGGGGAAATGTGATCAGTTTACAAAAGAGATTGCTTTCAAATCAGCTGTGCGACTGATTCTAAAATGTTACTTAAGTACCAGGTAGGACTAACCGGGGATATTGAACCTATACAGAGAAGGGCAGCCTGAATGGTCACAGGTTTGTTTAATCTGGGGGAGAGTGTCACAGAGATACTGAAGTAACTGAACTGGCAGACTCTTGAAGACAGACATTAACTATCATGAGAAAGTCTATTAACAAAGTTCAAGAACCAGCTTTGAATGATTACTCTAGGAATATACTACAACCCCTACATATCACTTACATGCAGATTCTGAGGATAAGATTGGAATAATTACTGCACACACAGAGATGTTCAAACAATCATTCTTCTTGTGCTTTCTGGGTGAATGGAACAGGAAGAAACAGTAATAACTGCTACAGTGGGATGTACCCTCTGACCTGCACCTTGCATGGTTTGCATAGTATAGATATATTCCAGTATCAAACATTTTAGTTGGATTACATGTGCAGGTTACTTCAACGTTAGCCCCTATAATGAGAAATGAAGCTCCTTTTTTTTTTATGGAAAATTCATGAGATTCAGTGAGTGTTGGTTCTAGCAGAACCATCAACTGAATTTTTTTAACTGAGTTTATTCATTCCAATCAATGTTAATAATTATTGCAAATTACTGGAATGCAAATCTGTTTCTGTTTTGCTTTCTATAATAAATTGAACTTCACATAGTAACAATGATAAACAACATGATTGTGTCCCCCAGGATCTTTATTTTGGAGTTGATTTTATTTTTATTTGGCTCTGTGAATTAAGTTATTTACAAGAGTTGTATATGCAATTTAAAAAAAATCAAGCAATGCAGTAATACTGCATGTTTTTTCTATATGTGAAATTTTACATACAGGTACAAATTTGGTTATGTGCTGTGGACACTTGGTAGAATTTATATCGTCAACAATATTGGTACAAGGAAAGTAATATATGAACAATATTACATGAGATCCTTTAAATATGGATACTAATTTAATTAGTAGAGGTTGTTGTTATTATCTGTAATGTAAGTTTTGCTTAATAGTAAAGTTAATGTTAAGACTATTTCATAACACTTAAATGTGAGTCATTTTAAACATTTTTGGAAGGTGACTGTCAACATCCATTAAGTAATGTATTAAATGCGTATTTGAACCATCAGCTGTTTTTAATTTAAACCCAAATATCTACCTGTTCCAGTACTGAGCGCTGCTCTGTATGCATTTAGTATTCGTATGTTTGCTTTTAAAGTCATTTGTCATGTATTTACATTCATGGCATGCACTGCACATTATAAGTAATGAATAATGCAATGTGGTGGCTTAAAACATTGTAACACTCATCCGTGAAGATAGTCCAAGACTGAAACTGGTAGATATTTGGGCTTAAAATAAAAACAGCTGGTGGTTCAAACATGCATTTTATACATTAATATCATTTTATTGAAACATGTGTATATTAAGTTTCATTCTTGTAAACTGTTTGAGCTAATAAATCTTCAGGTTGGTGCAGGCAAGAAATGCATATAGCAAGAATTTAGCATTCCTTATATAGAAATGTTTGTATGGTTTGAAGTGTGTGTTGTGCAAAGCTCATGTGTTTCAAATGCAACACAACATTAAATCAAGTAATTATTTGGACATTCACCATTGTTTCTCCATCCACCAAAACATTTTTCAGTAGAGTTGCTGCAATAGAGTTTTTTTTTATTACAATAGTAATACCAGTGCCTTGATTTATTATTTTACAAATGTTGTTGTTGCCACTTTATACAAGATATTGTCCTCAGACTATCGAGTTCTCTTGATTTCATGATGTAAAATTCACTGTTATACTAAGACGAACAGCCAGAACATTTCATTGTCTAGAGGTTATAACTTGAAGTCTTTGCCTACTGCAGGGAACTGAGCTTACAGCAAAGAGATGTGCTGGGAGAGAATTGCAGCAGCAGCATCAGGATGTAACAACAGTCATTGTTGAAGTCCATCAAAGTGAAACACCTGATGAAGATACAGAGCAAGTGCCCATATGCCCACCACCACCTGCCCCACCAGTAGCACCACTGTTGCTAAGTGACACGGTAAGCTTTTTTTACGAAGCTATGTCTCTTGACAGTTACTTATGTGAAAGACCGTGTTTTGTATTGAGCTGTGGGAATTAAAAAGTCACTTCATAAGCCTTAGAATAGATTTTTAATCAAACACTTGAAGCAAAATGGATAAGTGTACAAATGTTCAGGATTGCCAGGAATAGGAATCATGGTGAGAACTGTCAGTGTTATTGGCATCTAGGATGTTGGAATACAATCTTCATGATGAATTATGCTGGCCTTTCTTGGAAATGCAGTGATTGTCACCAACACCATATAATACTGAAAGAAGAGTAGCTACTTGTGAAACTTTGAGCTGATTTGGGAACAGCACAAGAACAGATAGCACAGTTGCAGTTTGCAGTACTAATATTAGAGCTAAATTAGAGGACAGGATTACAATCAAGCCTTGAAATTAGTGAAAAGGTTTAGGAGATTTTGCAAGTCTGATACATTCAGTCAAGCTATCTTCAATAGGTTCAGTACTTTGAAGGCCAGCAACAAAAGCATATGAACAACCCATCAATTTCAGATATTATTCAACAGTAAAGGCCATTAGACGCAAGCTAAGGCTAGACAGAAAGGTGTCCAGAATACCAAGAAGGCCTTATTGTTGGGTAGTAGTCATGGGAGGGAACTGTTAGGACTGGTGCAAAGTAATTTGGGAGAAGGTTATCAGATAACTAGCATTTTGGAGTCAAGTACAGAGCTCAGGATGTAGAAAACAAAAACATACTAACTGGTGGTGCAAACACCAGTGTGGACTGTAACTTCAGTTATACAATTGAGGATGACATCATACATGATATTGAGAATACTTCTCTCACTAATGTGAAGATCATGTCAATCTGTGAGTGGTATGATAAGTCCTGAATGAACAGTTGTGAAACATTTTAATTCAGAGCTTCAAAAATAGCTCTGGAGTGATGGTGTGACTGATGCAAGACTGTTGTATCACACACAGCATAGATTGCATCTAAATGCTTGTGATAAGAGGTTATTAAGGGGCTAACTATCAAGTGTGTCCAGTCTGACCAATGCAGTATCCATCCCATTTAAGTGCTTTCCAATTATTTTTCCTAGGCATTTTTAAGGGAAATTAGCCCACAAAATATAACTGCAGAGCAAATATAGTTATTCCAAACAGCTATTAGCACAGTGCCATACTGCAGCAAGGACAGTGTCACGTATATTAAAGAACACTTGTTCAGTACCTTCCTTCAAAATCTCAGAACCCTCATCAGTAAGAAGGATGCTCCCTAATATCCATAGAAAAGTGAAAGGCAGTTGTGTTGTGGTTTTTGGAAAATTATATGCAAATCAGTGCAATTGACAGGGTGTATACACCCCAGGAAACCTGGGCGAAACCCGGTAATCTTTTCATCTGGGATAAAACTGGGAAAAACCCTAGAATGTTTTAAAATTCTGGGAATTTTTCGTAGTTTTAGTTTCAAATTAAATTTTTGTAGTTTCAAATCGTAAGAACTGATACTCCAATAAAGAATTTTACTTTAGCCCACTACTTCAGAACAGTTTTGATGAACATGGTGTCATAATTGTTCACATTTTCTAACAGGCCATTGGAAAATTTTATGAATAGTGGTTTGAAAAACATTACTTTCAAAGTAAATTTCCTTTTACACAAGATGAATTGTGTTACCCTTCTGAATGTGTGATGAATTTCTTAAATACAGAGCATTTGACTCTCATTCAAAGCGTAACACTTTGAAGACCAGCCACTTAGAAAAATTTAGGGCCCAGAAGGCCAGATATTTAGATCATCATTTAAAATTTTATTGGCATATTTGCGTTTGATGTACCTTAAAGGGTAACACAACCAAAAAAGACCAATATTGTATGTGAAAGCTTTTCTTTTCTTGTAACCATACTATATGTGCATTAATCCAAACTATGAACTTTTCCTGTTTGCGTGTTTGCACTACTTAACAGCGATGGCTGACTGCATCACTTGTCCAATGCTCTGAGTATCTGCTGTTATTTGCTGGTGAGGTAACATGACTTGAGCTATGATTGGCTGACAAAAGCATATCGCAAACTCGATTTCACTGCTTCGGAAACTAACATGCTGTGTTTGGTGGAATTTGTATTTATACTTTTGTAACATGAAAATATACAGCATTAATGTTGCTGGCTATCAAAGATCTTTCCAAAATGCATTTTTTTTTTTTTTTGCTGGGTTTTGATTCCTAAAGTGCCGAGAAGTTCTACGCTAATGTATAAAACATTTACCATACAAAGGACTGGTAAGTTTTATAGTTCTGAGGTCAAGTACACTGTCACTTAACACAGAGAAAGTGTATTTTCAGCCAGAAAAATGTGTATTTTCACCAAAAAAAGTGTATTTTTAACTGGGAAATATGGAATTTTTTTCCCTGTCTGCATATATCCCCTGAATTGAACAAGTCCCTGTCCCTTACGGTTACTTGTTACTGTACTGAACAGTTTTTTGAATGCTGTGCCATAATTCTGGCGTAGAAAACATGCCAGCTAGTGCTACTGATAATTTACATGCCTCCATTAGTTTCCCCTTAACTGAAAACTTGTTGATGAAAGTTTCTCGGGTCTCCAGCCGGGTGATAGCGTTGATATCTCGCAACGTTTCGGGAAGTGTCATACTACCCATCTTCTGGCGAAGTGTCGAGATTCGTGGACAGCGGGGTATTTATATGCGTGGTCGCCCCCCTCCGCTGGACCTGATGGCTGCAGTGGACCAGCGGCATGCACACGGTGGTGCGGATGGCAGTCGCCTCCAGTGACTGTGTTCGGTTCTCGGTGTAAGCCTTCTGTCTGTGTCCGCAGCGGAAGACGTTGACGGGCGTGTTCCCGACGGATTGCCACTATCGCAGGGTTCCATGCTGCACTGAGTTGGTATCCCTCATCTCTGTTGACCAGATTGTCGCGAATCCTTATTTCTGTGGATTCTTTGATAACACTTTCCCAGAAGTCAGATGCTCGGCGCAGTACCTTCGTGTTTTCGAAGTTGAAGGTGTGTTCTTCATTTACGCTGTGTTCTGTTATGGCTGATTTTTCTGTGTGACCTGGTCGCACACATCTGATACGTTCTTCGCAGCATTTAGATATGCAGCACTGTGTTTGCCCAATGTATTGTTTTTCACATTTGCATGGTATGCTGTACACTCCTGGTGTGTTAAGGTTCAGCGCATCTTTGGCAGAACCTAGGAGCTCCCTCGTCTTTGGTGGTGGTCGGAGAATGGTTTTGATATTGCATTTGCCCAGAAGTTGTGCAATTTTGGCCGAGAGCGGACCCACGTACGGAAGGAATGCCAGTCGTTTGTCTTCTTCTTCTTCTTCATCATCATCTTCTTCTGGGGTTCTCACTGCTTCCTTCTCCCTTTTAAGCGCCCTGTTGATCTGCGTTTCACTGTAGCTATTTTGGCGAAAGACTTCCCTCAGGTGTTTCAGCTCAGATGGTAGGCTCTCTTTGTCACAGACGGTGTGCGCCCTATGTACCAGGGTGGTCAGTAGTGTTTGTCTTTGTGCTGGATGGCGGCAGCTTGTTGCATGAAGGTATAGGTCTGTGTGTGTCTTCTTCCTATGTACTGCATGGCCTAGTGAACCATCTGCCTCCCTCTTAATTAAAATATCAAGGAAGGGGAGGCATCCATTTTCGTCCATTTCCATTGTAAATTTGATGTTTGGATGGATGCTGTTCAGGTGTTCAAGAAACTCATATAGTGCCTGTTTGCCGTGTCCCCACACAACCAAAGTGTCGTCGACATAGCAGAAGAAGTGCTTCGGTTTCTGTCTGGCAGTTTGAAGGGCCACCTCCTCAAAATGTTCCATATACAGGTTTGCAATCGCAGGAGCCAATGGGTGCCCATGGCCACACCGTCGATCTGCTTGAAGAATTCATCATTGCACTGAAAGTAGGTGGTTGTTAGTGCATGTTCGAAGAGGCTGACTGTTTGTGGTTCAAAGTGCTGGGCTAAAAGTGCCAAGGAGTAGTTGAAGGGGCACTTTTGTGAAGAGCGACGTCACATCGAAGCTCACAAATAGGTCCCCCCTGTGTAGTCGCAAGTCCCTGAGTATTTTTATGAATTCGGCTGAGTTTCTCACATGGTGGCTGCAGTGTCCCACAAGGGCTCTGAGCAGTGTCGCTAGGTATTTAGCAAGTTTGTAACTGTGAGAATTGATGGAGTCCACAGTTGGTCTCAGAGGTATCCCTTCCTTATGGATCTTGGGGAGTCCATAGAGGTGTGGTATCGCTGGCGCTCTGGGGCACAGCCGCTTCTTCATTAGCTCAGGTAGGTCAGATTTCTTCAGCAGAGCTATCGTCTTTCTACTCATCGTTGGGGTTGGATCCCTCTTCAGCCTCTTGTAGGCCTCGTCTTGTAGCAGAAGGTTTATTTTCTGCCGGTACTCGGCAGTACTTAATAGCACTGTAGGGTTCCCTTTGTCCGCTGGTAGGATTGTTATATCAGGGTCATCTCTTAGGCACAGGAGAGCTGCTCATTCTTCTGCAGATATGTTATTTTTAGGTAATCGAGATCTGTTGATTATTCTGCAAGTTTCCCGTCTGACTTCCTCTGCTTCTTCCTTTGGAAGCCCTCGTATTGCTTCTTCCACGCCGCTGATAATGTCTTGTTTTGGGGTCGTTCTGGGGACGGGGGGCAAAATTCAGTCCTTTTATTGAGGACTGCTATTGTGGCAGTGTCCAGTTCTTTTCCAGTCAAATTGACCGCAGCTCTGGTGACATTCATCTCCTTTTTTGTCGTCTGAGTCCCGGCTAGTCTGCCGAATTTGCCGATTTGTTTAGATGTAGAGCCCCGTTTTTGTTTCTCACTGTTGGAGTACGTGCTGCAGTCGGCCCATTCCCACAGATATGCTGGTAATGTCGTTGCCAGTTGTAGGTGGCATGTGAGGAGGGTGCGCGCATTCCTATCAAGTCCTTTCCAAGTGAAATGAATGCGCTCCCTTACTAAGGCCATGCCTGCTCGTCGTAATGTCCGGTCGGTCTTCTTAGATTTTACTGGATGTCGAATCACCGCAAACCTTGGCAAGATGTTCCCATCTTGACAGCGTTGTAGGAAAGCCAGTGTGCTGACAAGTTTTGCTTTCCTGGTGCATTCTTTCTGCAGCTGTTTTAAGCTGCAGACTATTACCTCCCCGTAGAGGTGTCATATATGTGACTGTAGGCTTTCCCGGAGTAACTATTGATGAAGGTTTCTCGGGTCTCCAGCCGGGTAATAGCATTGATATCTCACGACGTTTCTGGAAGTGTCATACTACCCATGTTCTGGTGAAGTGTCAAGATTCGTGGAGAGCGGGCTATTTATATGCGCGGTCGCCCCCCTCCACTGGACCTCTGGTGGCTGTGGTGGACCAGCGGTGTGCATGCTGTGGTGGGAATGGCGGTCGCCCCCAGCAGCCATGTTCGGTTCTCGGTGTAAACCTTCTTTTTGCGTCCACGGCGGAGGACGTTGACAGGCGCGCTCCCGACGGATTGCCGAAGACAGAAGATTTACACCGAGAACTGAACAATGTTTTATCTGACTGTGACATAAAATGTTTGGAATAAAATATGCTGACTAATTACATCAAATTATAGAAAAGAAGTATTATATCAATAGCCACAAACAACAACGTAATTATACTGTTGAGAGAAAAATTATAGGATGAGTCTTGGGGAGATTTTTACAAGTCATATATTAAGTCATTCTTAAACATATTCCTACAGCTCTTTGCTTATTGTTTCCCCCTAGAGCAAGCATGGGTAAAACTGAGCAGAATCAAGGATATGAAATTATTTCATCATCTGACACAAGTGCATAAAACTTCTAAACGAGATTATTGATTTCGCTCATCACTGTCTGTCTTCAGACAAGAAACTAGAAGGTAGCTCATAAGCACATTGAGAGAACCAAATTTTCAGATAATGATGTAATATTGACAATATAGTTTCGTCAATGGGTTTATGGATGAACTACTGCATCCTCTTATGATTTGAATATACCCAGTGTCAGTTAGGAGTAGTAATTTCCTTTTTCAATTTTATTTGTTTGAGCTCAACCATAAACCATTTAAATAAGAATTTTAATAATAATAGATGTCTCCATCACCACTGAAATATGATTTTAGTGTATATTTCCTCAAAGACTTAAATATATTGCACTTACAGTTACAAGTGAAATGGGGATAAGCAAATCACCTCTAATTACAGTCTCATTTCACTCCTTTCAATTTTTCAAAAGTTTTTGAGAGTGACTTGTAATAGAATATTGGCTCATTTTTCTGAGCAAAATTTACTACTTGCCTCACACTTTGGCTACCATAAAAAAGTTATGACATTCCTCTTGAACTGGAAGAAACTTATCTTCATAACAGAAAGCATAAATTCATGATGACAGATCGTATCACACGTATGAAACTGTAAGTTTGAATGGGGGAACATAGCATGTAAGGCCCAATAAATATTGGTGCTTGGTCTATTCTTTTTCTTAACCTACATAAATAATCATCCAATGCCTTTGGTACAGCTCAAAAACTGTAATGTTTACTGCTGATACAAGCAAGGTCCAAAGAGCCTTACCACATATTGCTCAGATGAGAAGGTGTATGGGTCTAAAACTGGTTCAAAGCAAAGAGCTTGAGTCTTAACCACACAAAGACTGATATTCTACAGTTTCAAACAAGTACAAAAGGTCTAGAACCAGAAGTACACATTAATGACCATACACTAAATGAAACACTGTGTAAGATTCTTTGAAGTCCATGTGGATAGTAAGTTGAAATGAAGTCAGCACATAGTTTAACTAATCAAGAAGTTCAATTCTGTATGTTTTGCTCTTAAGAGTCTTGCTCATTGTGTTGACTAAAGACAAGGTATTGGCTACTCTTACATGTTTCACTCCCCGATGTTTTACATTGTTTTCTCCTGGTACAGTGTAACTAAAGTAAATAAAGTATTTCTTCAGTAGAAGCAAGCAATAGGAATGTTGCACAAAGTAGATAACCACGTAACATGAAGCATTGTCTTCAAGGAAGTGGAATCCTTACACTCACTTCCAGTAATACACTCCATAATTTTTGTTGCTGATAATAAATGAAAATCATTTAAGCTGAACTGTTATTTCCACAATCATAATATAAGACAGAAAAGTTATGTTCCTGTAGATGTACTTAGGTGCAAATATATTCAGAAAGCACCCATCTACCATAAAGTAAGACCTGGAATCCTTACACTCACTTCTCAGTATATTCATTCCATAATTTTTGTTGCTGATAATAAAAAAAACCATTTCAGCTGAATTGTGATTTCCACAATCACAATACAAAACACAAAAATAGTGTTCCTGTAGAAGTACTTTGGTGCAAATATATTCAGAAAGCACCAATATACAAGAGCAAGACTTTTGGAATCCCAGCAAGTTTAAAAGCAACTTAAAGCTTTCCACAAATTATCTGATTATTTAGCTTCAACAATTGAAAATTTCTGTTAACTACCGACAAGTTGCAATGTTCAGTTTCAAAGCTACTTGAGAAGTAGTAGTGTATTGTGAACAGGTCTGTATTGTTACAAATGTAGATAATAATTTTATTTGAAAAACAGCATCACAATGAAGTAAATATTAAGCTTCTGATGTAAGATAAACAGCAGCTGTTTGATATTACTGAGGAAGCAGTATCTTTTTCTAAGTAGTATCTTCCCTTCTGATTTTTTAATTGTATTTAGCTGGCATAAGCACAAATAGTATTAAGTACTATATTGTTAGTTTATTGTTCATACAGTGTATCTGTGTTTTTCTTGACTTTTGTTAATGTAGACTTTTGCTCTTTCCACATCCTGTAGGTTCTCCTTATTGATAGAATCCACACAACATGATGAATGAATGACTAAATGCACACCTCTTGAAAATCATCCCCAGTTGTTAAAAAAATATTTGTCTTCTAACTTAATCAAATGCATGGAAAAAATGGTTATTTCCATTCATATTTATTCATTATTGTAAATACAGCAGCTCAGCAATATAAATGAAAATTTATAATCAGGGTATTTTCCATTATGTCTCATTTGGTGACATCTTGATTTGGGTTTTCTTTATTTCATCTACATCACATCATGTAAATGATAGTATAGGTTTTGTGCATAAGTCTACAGTACATGATTTTCACCAAGCATTAGATAAGTTTTATTTTGATTAAGAATTTATGTGCATTCACATTTTTTTACCAAACCCTCATTTGTCTGCAAGTAAGTACGCTTTCATGTGATCTTATTCTTCCATTTAAAGCAGAACACATCATTCAAATGTTCAAGATCTGTTAATTAGTGAGAAGGTTGAAAATCTCAAAACTGATCCAGACTGCGCTGTGGGGATGGGATTTTTTCTAAATCACGTCAGAGGCATACATGGGGCTCAATGCCCTTCAGACATGCACCATATTCAAATTTGTATATCCTTTCAAATTTATATCATGACAGTAAATTCATTTGGTGAACATTATTGTTATGCATTTTTGTGTATTTAAAATTATTTCAATGACATCCATCCGGAACTTGGCTTCATAAACCTGGGGGTGGGGGGTGGAGTGGATGGGACATCTTGTTCACGGTCTATACAATGTTTGCAATGATTATAGAGCACTGGCAACAAACTATTGTGAGTATTATTCTACATTGTTCTAATTTTACAGGTCAGGTGTCAGCCACTTTTAAAGAAGAGCACTTCAAGTAGCTCATGTGCCAGTCTGAGTAGTAATATGAGTGCCACCAGCCTGTCTAGTGCTATTAGTGAAGAACTACAGCGGCGATTACAGGTATTATTACTAAAGTGTATATGCAATTCATGTTTTTAAAAAAATTACTAATAATCTAGGAATTTCATAAAGAAATGTTGCCTAAACTAAAAGCAATGTCAAGGTAAATCATACTAGTTCAGTCTCATAATGGAATAGACAGAGATCAGGAGAGAGGTGGAGGAGTGTGCCTTTCACTCAAATTATAAAATAATTTCTGTGATTGGTAGTATATTCTTGATGATTTTGAAGGGTATTCATTACTTGAGAGAGTTAAATAAAAATTGTTTGTACACACATTGTTATGAAAATAGCAGATTATATAGCATAACACACTATTTGAGTGCTAGCATTACTCTACGAGGATAAGACTTTCCGCATATTTACAGACAATGAATGCTTTGTTAAGCTCATCAATGTAAGTGGGAAAAGAAGAGTTAACAAAATATGGTCATGGTGTTATGTATTTTTAGATTTACTGAAGCTTTCAGGAAACAGTGGATTAGATAGGTGTGGGTGCTAAGTGTCATTATGTGCTTCACACTAAAATATCAAAAAGGTGAACCTTATATGAGCTGACATTGCTCTCTTCACAAGTTTCAGACTGTAATAATTACAAAACACGTTTTTAGCAGTAAATTTAGAAATTCACCAAATAGTGGAGACACAGAGACAGCAAAAGACACTAAACAAGATTGAAAACTTTGCTAGTTCGAGGATGAATTGTTTTTTGAGATTGCTTTATGGCTGGTTACATTTTACCAGCTGAATGCACTGTGCATTCAGAAGGATTTGTCTGGAAGTTAGCAAAGTTTCCAGTCTTGTTGAATGAAGACCTTTTGTCACTGTTTGACCAGAACATGATGGTGTGGAGCCAGTTATGAAGAAAATAATTTTCAGTCTGATTTATGTACCTTTCCACAACTCAACTCTTTTACTATTTGATGAGTTGTTACCTTTACTCCTAATGTATCACATGACAGGGAGGGCACTTGTCTTCTTTTGTTGACCATTCTGTTTTTGATTCAACAGATTGAAACCAACGCCATTTTAATCCTGCAGCCACTATGAATCAAGATAGAAAGGAATTAATGACATTTGTTGCCAGTGCATATTGATCTAAATCACTGGGGAAAGACAGATACTGTGTATATAATTAAGGCAAGGATGACCAATGATCACTTCATTGTGGATACACACCACAATTGGATTCTTACAGGAATTGGCAAAATTCTGCATGTAATGAGAATAATAGGCAAGGGGCATGCTAGGGTAGTCTGTGCAGTTGTGATGATCACTGTGTCCAGAGGGCACAGTGGTCAGTGCATCCACCTAGTAAGCAAGAAACAGCAGTTCAAAGCCCGGTCTGCCACAAATTTTCAGCTTTCTTCATTGGTTTAAATCAATACCCAATGGCAGCTAATGCCATTTTTCCATTGTTTAGACTGAATATTGCATTTTCATTTTGTTCACTGCAGCTGCCAAAAGTGTATTCTTGGAATCTGATTGTAAGTTATTCCAACTTCTTACTTGAGAGTTGCAATGGCATGAAAATTTGTGGTCCCTCAATACTGTAGTACCCTACCCATTACCAGAAAAATCAAGCAATTCTTGCACAGCTGTAACTCTAGCATGGCAAAGCGAGTATTCAGCATTGTAACTGTTGATGCAACTTCAGTGCATAAATTTGATCAAGAAACTGAGCAGTAGTATGCACCTGAATTGTCCTTGATTGTGTTTATACAGTAAAGGCAGAGAGACCAATGCGAGTATCCAATATCATGGCATGCATTTTCTTTGTTATGATGAGACACACTGATAATCACATATCTTATAACTATGAGAAGGGAAGTTGCTGCTCACCATAAAACAAAGATGCTGAGTCGCAGATAGGCTCAACAAAAAGACTCACACAATTATAGCTTTTGGCCATTAAGGCCTTCGTCAACAATAGACACACACACACACACACACACACACACGCGCGCGCGCGCGCGTGTGTGTGTGTGTGTGTGTGTGTGTGTGTGTGTGTGTGTGTGTGTGTGTGTCTATTGCTGATGAAGCCAAAAGCTATGATTGTGAGAGTCTTTTTGTCGTGCCTATCTGCAACTCAGCATCTCTGCAATATGGTGAGTAGCAACTTTCCTTCTCATAACATATACACCTACAGTTAAGAACAAAGACATTTAACATTGCTTGAATTTACCAGCTACTGTTAGAAACTGTGTTAATACAGGTAAGAGCATCATTTTCACTAAAAATATTTATATGCTGTAGATATAGTTACCAAAAAGAAACAATTTTAGTGTATTACTGGTAGAAATTTTGGACACAGTTGTTTTGTGGGAGAAATTTATCATGACATTGTTATAGTGCCACCAGAGCAGTGGTGCCACCAGAGCAGTGGATCTGTGGGTTCACCAACTGGCTCACACTAGAATGTAATTTGTGGCAGAGGCATCACAACTTCAGGACTTAAGTAAAACATAGTAAATACCCTCTGCAGTCATTCATAATGTATGATAACATCTGACAAAGACAAGACACCTTTAACACTGATAGACAGCATTTTTGTCATGTCTTATCGCAGTTATGGGACCTGTGATTGAAAATTAAATCAGTTTTTATCCATCAGACCAAAGTTCTTTGACATGCTTTGCTCTGTGTATCATAATTCTTGAAAACATCAGACTTTGGGTATTCTTCTGTGCTTTGGTTTAGTTGTACTGCCGATGTCTTCTCTAAAATTGGTTGAATTACTTACAAGGAATTCTCATGTGTGACCCTTGGTTCAGAAAGAAACTTCCCGGAAATGACAGAGGTTTAGCAACATTGCCGAATAGTCATGCTGCAGTGTGTCAGATTGTGTTGCGTTACATTAGTTGCCACTTGTGACTCTGTATTTAGAGTTATAACAACAATTGTAGTAAGTGACTGTTTGTTATTCTAAGTTCGTGAACAAACTTGGTTTTTATTAATTCAAAAGAAATGCTATGTACCTCTGTAAGCAGAATAAATTATATTTATTACATCTGAGGAGAGTTAGTTTTGAAATAGAAACTTAATTTTGTAGCAAATAAGAGCTACAAAATTAATTTTTGATGTAAGGTTGGTGGCCAAGAAAAGAAATGAGACTTCCACATACACTCTTTGATGAGTGTTAAATTTCTGACAGACTGGTTAGGAAGATCACATCACATGATCGTTGCTATTTCAGTGATTTGGAGAGAACCAATAAATCTCACTACAGACAGTTCTTTCTGTCTGACAGAAATATTTGGAATCATCAACAAAAACAACACAAAACAGTTGTGCAATAACCAAATTCCCCATCTTCTGTAAGACTTCTGTGTGCACTGTAGTGAAGAATTACTGGTACCAGCACCTCCTGACAATGTGACAGTGAGTGAAGATGAATACAGTGATGAACATGCAAAAGACAGAAGACAACATGTGGACAGTGATATGAACAATGAATCATCTGCTAAATATTTCATGTGTCAAGTGTAAACTCTGATTCTCCATGCTGTCTCTGAGCTAAAAACGAAGTATAGATATAAATGTTCTCAACAGCTTTGGGATTGTGATTATTAGGTGGAATTAACTGTTAAGTTAAATGTTTAAATAAATTTTGTTTACACATGAGATCTGAAGATCCTGACTTTCTGAATGAGGCATCGGAATGATTGCGTCACAACTCAGAAAAATAGAGTTCGCACCTGAGCAGTAAAATGCATCATACATAAATTTTTGTGTCAAGGATGCTGTGCAGAATAAAGTGACCACTGCATCATGTAATCAATGCATATCATGACAGGTGTTGACTTACTAGCATCAAACATGATCCTTAGTTCAATTGTGGTGAAACCACTGGATAATTCAGTACTGTGGTTCACCCAACATGAGAGCCAATTTGTCTTGGCCCACATCAACTTGAACAAAACTAAATACAGTTATGTGGTGGCTGCAAATAATGAGCAAATGGCTGTGGAAGTACAAGACATCCTAGCTTCACTTCAAAGTACTGAAAAACACACCTCTATCAAACATTCACTTGTAGCACACTTGGCCTAGTTGAAGCTAAGCAATTTGAAAAATTACCCCACACTGCAGAAAACAGGGACTGCATGCTATCTCAACTACTTCATCATTTTTGCATGTTCACAGGCAATGTGTTTGACAGTGATATTCTGTGGAATATTTGGTTGTTGCACTCACCTGCTAATGCAAAGAAAATACTCACAGTTTGTGCTGGTGATCTCGATACTCTCACTCAAACTGCTGGCTGAAAATTCAAGATGTATCCATCAATAGTATGACAACTGCCTCCAACAAGACAGAAACTTCTCTGAAAGCATAAGTAACTTAAATGTTGTAAGTAATCTGTGGCTCGACAGATGCAGCACCCTACATGTGTGTCACAATGGCAACATTCTTCCAGCAGAAACAAGTGTTTGTACTCACCAGGGAGAATATTTGTTGGTATCACAAAAAAATTGGAGCTGAAACTTGGCTGTGGTGAGCACCCTGTGACAAGGGAAAAGTCACTGAAACCAGTAGCAATGGTTACTGATTTCAAACCAGACAGCTGTCAACTCTTCATAACAAACACTACTGAGCTGCAATTTCTCATTAATACCAGTTCTGATCTCTCAGTTTACTCTTATTCTCATCTTCTGTGATGGAATATTGATGGCAGTCACCTGTGTACTCAAATGGATCTTCCGTCAAGACTTATGGCTACATCAGCTTACACCTAAATTTCAATATTTCACAAGAATTTGTATGGAGATCATTTGCCAATATGCTGTACCCAGCTATTGGATAGGTCATCTTATCTTTTTACATTCTTCTCCCAAATCTTTGCAATCGATGCCTGCTGGATTATATAATATGTGCCTCTATGCAATGCCAACTGTGTTGCTGGCATCAAAGTGGTTCACCATACAACAGCATGCTTTGCCATTTCCCTGAAGTCACCTGTCAATTGCCTAGCCAGCACTGGTAAGACACTCAGTGGTGCATTACATTGTCATTATGCCAGGACCACCAGTTCATGCATGGCCTCATTGTCTGTATCCAAAGAAACTAAAGACTGCAAAGCAAGACTTCTCTTTATGTTAGCACAAGAGATCTATCTCCTTCAAATAGTAGCTGGGCCTCTCCATTCCATATAATTCCTAAGAAGAACAATAGATGGCACCCTTGTAGTGTCTATCATCAGCTTAACTTCAGAACAACACCTGATTGTTTTCCCATGCCTCAGATGGCACCTTCTCTCCTACCCTCCGTCTAAACTGCAACACTTGACTGTCTGCCACTCCCACCATACTATCCCTCCCCCTCTCCGCTCCAGCCTCCTCCTTACCCCCACCCAGTCGCCAGTCCCATCATGCACTGGTGGTGCTTTTTCCAGTGTGGTCTCAGCTCTCTGAGACTGCAGACATGTGTGCAAGTTTCGTTTATGTGTGTGTGTGTGTGTGTGTGTGGGTGTGTGTGTGTGGGTGTGTGTGTCTACTGCTGACAAAGGCCTTAATGGCTGATAGCTTTAATTGTGTGAATCTTTTTATTGTGCCTATCACGACTCAGCATCTCCGCTATATGATGAGCAGCAACTTTCCTTCTCTGGTATTGTTGCAATCCATCCTGGATTTTCCGTAGAATGAACCACTTGTTCATTTTAGAATAAAAAAAATGCACATTTTGAACATTATTAAACCTGTCTATACTCACTCTTTCTTTAAACTGATGTTAACATATTGCTACCAGTAAGAGATCCTAAATGCTGTTTTGAGAATAAAATTTTCATACCGCAGACAACGGCATGGAATACTTATCATATAGATAAATATGCCACTGGATATGCTACAGTTGTGTCAGCAGCTGCAAGTGCAATGCAGCACAGCATAACTCCACCAAAAAAAATTATTTAGTCTCCATAGGAAATAAACGTAACTGATTTTAAAAATAATTTTGCTATATTAGCCACATGTTTTACACAGTTACCTATGAAGGTCATGAGACATGAAATGTCATTAGTTACATTTCTCAATGAAAACCTATATGTTTGGGTTACGTTAGTGATATGAGACTAGAAGTGCTGAAATTATCTATTTTTAACTGAGCCTTTTCCTCATGAAGTGAACATCTCAAATTTTTTGACTGAACAGTTCCCTCAAAATATTGGTTACTCTGTGAAAGTCATGATCACATGCACCCTGCAGTGGCACAGCTGTATAGCAGGATGGTAGAAACTTAATGCTTTCAGTTGTCAGAATAAGATAGTGTAGGTAATTTATACCTTCAAGTATTGTATCTCTGGCTTTTAGTAGTGAAAATGAAATAAGTCAATAAATTCATTTCTAACCCACAGTAAATATTCATAGTTATTTAAATAAGCTCATGCTACATGCTCATGAATGAATGTTGAAAATATTGATACTGCATCCTTCATGTGAAAATACTCTGCAATAAGTCCCCACTGATCTGTAGTTGAAATAGATCAATTTTCTGACATGGCGGTGCCAGAATTGACAGTAACTTGGGCTTCTAGTAGAATGACTGAACCTAAATCTCTCTCTTTCTTTTTCTCTCTCACGCATGCGTATGCTCACACACACACACACACACACAACACACACACAACACAGAAATCCAAACTTTGTGCCAGTTTATTTTATTGCTTTGTGAGTAATAGAAAAAAAATCACAGTCAAAACATTGTGTGTAAAGTACTGGTAAATAAGTGAAGTGAATGCTACTCTTTCTTCATTTTAAAAAGACTGGTTCCTAATCATAATCTTTCTTTTACAGCAAAGGAAAGTGGAAGATTTTTGCTCCCAGGAACTCAAAAGAAATAATAAACCATCAATCAGTATTGAAAAGCGACAACAACATGAACAGGTTAGTGGCTATTTTCTAACATTTTATATGTTTGATAACAATCCAACTGTATGAAACAGTCAAAGTTTATAAACAGCAGGTATAGGAATTTTTGTTATCATGATAGGTGCAAATTAAGACTGAATTAAAGTAAATACAATCATTTATGATGAAAACAAAACTAACATAAATTAAAATGGACTTTTTTCTTTGAAAACAACCTTGTCATTTCATGTTCCTCCTGTGTTCCTGGAAGGAGGTCCTCCATTATGCTTGTGGCAGGACACAAAACACATTGCAGTAATTGGTCTGTGGTCTCCTTCTCTCTCCTGTTCTCTCTACTCACACAGCATGGACTCTGCACAGACACTTCACTTCTTCAGTATGACTCTGAATCTTGTAATATTTGTGATGTAATTCCAGTTATCTGCTGACTATCATGTATTAAAGATTGAATACATGTGTTGTGTTCTTCATTCTGTAGACTGGCTTGATGCAGCTCTCCATGCCACTCAATCTTGTGCGAGCCACTTCATCTCCGAATAACTGCTGCAACCTACTTCTTTCTGAATGTGCTTAATGTATACATCTCTAGGTCACTCTCTGTGATTTTTATCACCCACACTTCCCACCAGTACTAAATTATTGATCCCTTGATGTCTCAGAATGTGTCCTATCAACCGATCCCTTCCTTTGGTCACGTTGTGTCACAAATTTGTTGTCTCCCCAATTATGTTCACTACCTCCTCATTAGCTATGTGATCAACTCATCCTACCTTCAGCATTCTTTTTTAGCACCAAATTTCAAAAGCTTCTATTCTCTTTTTCTCTAAACTGTTCATTGTCCATGTTTCACTTCCATACATGGCTACACTCCATTGAAATACTTTCAGAAAGGGCTTCCTGACACTTACATGTATACTTGATGTTAACAAATTTCTTTTCGGAAATGCTTTATTTACCTTTGGCTGTCTACATTTTATATCCTCTCTACTTCAGCCACCTTCAATTATTTTGCTGCCCAAACAACAAAACTCATCTACTACTTAAAGTGACTCCTTTTCCAAACAAATTCTCTTAGTACTTGATTTAATTTGACTGCATTCCATTATCCTTGTTGTTTTTCTTTAATTGATGTTCATTTTATATCTTTCTTTCAAGGCACTGTCCATTCTGTTCAATTGCTCTTCCAAGTCCTTGCTGTATCTGATAGAATTACAATGTCATCAGCAAATCTCAAAAGTATTTATTTCTTCTCCATGAATTTTAATTCCTGCTCCAATTTTTTTGTTTCCTTTACTGCTTGTTCAATATACATATTGAACAATGTTGGGGATAGGCTGCAACCCTGTCTCACTCCTTTGTCAGTCATTGCTTCCCTTTCATGCCACTTGCCCCTTATAACTGCCATCTGGTTTCTGTGTAAGTTGTAAGAAGTGTTTGTATCCCTGTATTTTACCCCTGCTCAGTTCAGAATTTCAAAGAGAGCATTCCAATCAACATTGTCAAGAGCTTTCTCTAAGTCCACAAATGATATAAATGTAGGTTTGCCTTTCTTTAACCCATCTTCTAAGATAAATCGTAGGGTCAGTATTGCCTCGCATGTTCCTACATTTCTCTGGAATCCAAACTGAGCCGGCCGCGGTGGTCTCGCGGTTCTAGGCGCGCAGTCCGGAACCGTGCGACTGCTATGGTCGCAGGTTCGAATCCTGCCTCGGGCATGGACATGTGTGATGTCCTTAGGTTAGTTAGGTTTAAGTAGTTCTAAGTTCTAGGGGACTAATGACCACAGCAGTTGAGTCCCATAGTGCTCAGAGCCATTTGAACCATTTAATCCAAACTGATATTCTCCAAGATTTGCTTCTACCAGTTTTCCCATTCTTCTGTAGAGAATTAGTGTTAGTATTTTGCAGTCATGATTTATTAACCGTAGAGAATTAGTGTTAGAATTTTGCAGTCATGATTTATTAACCTGATTGTTCAGTAATTTTTACACCTGTCAGCAACTGCTTTGTTTGGAATTGATACTACGACATTCTTCTTGAAATGTGAGGGTATTTTGCCTGTCTCGTACATCATACATCTCATGTATGTCAATAACTGACTGATTCTTACAGATCAGATTGTTTTTGGAACAGAACTTAAATTCACACAAAAATTCAGTTAAATTTTGATTGTGCACTGCACATATTTTTGAGAACAGACTAATTTAGTAGTATTTTTCTAATTTATTTGATACCAGAAATATTAAAAGATTTACTTGGGCAGATTTTTGCAAGAGAGTCCTGTATGCATGCTTAGTTCTTTATTTTGTATACATGTCAAGCTGTACAACCTTTATTGGAAGACAGGAGTGAACACAGTGGATAGGGACAAAAATGTAATCTGTAGGAGACTGCTTGATTAGACTGACCCATCATAGCTGATAAGTGGTGATTTGCAAATGTTGTTTACCTCATTTTGATTACAGTGCATATCAGACATTGTGATGTTGCACATTTATCCCTGTCTGCCCATACAGACATATGCTTTCTGTAATTTCTCTAAATTGGAGGATGGTTCCTGTAAAAGGGCAAAAGCAGTTGGTTTTCCCAATATAAGCTTATGCTCCATTTGTATGATCATAAGATAAATGGGGCATTGAACCCTAATCTTTCTTCCTTTATTGTATATGACTCAGGGTGTCAGACTAGCTTGGTACAGGCACCTGAATGCAAGCAACTGCCTATGTTTTAATTAATACTTAATCAATTCATATAGCCACATTAAAACATTAATTACATCATGAACATTCATATATTAATTCCACGAATGACATTTATATGCTAAGTGCAAGAGTATAATACGCACCAGCAAATTATTTTGGCAGCTTTAGATTTTCGAATGTAGCAATAAAGTGAATTTATTAAACCCACAACAAAAGAGCAAACATCCATATGATACAGTAACATTGGCACACTGGATAGAGGTGTTAGTACCTTAGTCTTTTATCTGCGGGCTGCTATTCCTCACAAATGTTAGCTGGTGCAATGCTAGCCAAATAGTGCAGTTTCATCAGTAGCAGTGTAGGATGTAGGAATTCTGTGACGATGTAGCATCATCTCATTGAAAGTCACAGACAACATTTTTGAATGTCTGCTTAATGTCTGCACCAGGCACGAGTTTTGAGCTGTTGCTTGCCACAAAATTAATGCCCTCCCTTTCCTCAAAATTGGGTAACTGCTTTAAGTGTTAGCAGGTGGGGCTATATATGCATCCAAACATTTGTTTGTATAAGATGACTGATTGTGAGGCATTGGAAGTGCAGTCACTTTGTGTATTGCCTAAAAGACTCTTCTCTGGTCTTATGTATGTTTTTACAATATTAATTGTACCAAAGAAAGATTCAGTCAATAAAACTATAAATTGGGCAGAACTGCTAGCCAGCTCTTACCTTCAGGAGGTGAAATGTGTTGTACTGCTGATGTACACTTATAAAAGTGACAACACTATCCTAGCTTTTAGAACTACTAGTTCCTTCCTTGGGGAGGAGAGGGATGGGTTGGGAAGCTTAAAAAGAAAGTACAATTCATGCCGCCTCCAGGATGAGAGTCTCAGTGGGCTCTGTGTAACCTACCATATCTTTCTTAACCTTCCCAAACCCATCCCTCTCCCCTCCTCAAGGAAGGGTTCTGAAAGCTACAATAGTGTTGCACAATACAAATGTTTGAGAAAAATTATTGTTTATCCCATGCTGCTGTAGAATTATTTTTAGCATTAGTCTGAAAATAAATTCTGTACTTTTCTTTATTTTCTGTCTCATAATTAACATAAATTATTATATTTTACTAAAATTATAGAAGTTGAATAAGAATATGAAAGAAAAAAATGTATACTGTTATTTAAATTTATCACTGAAAAAATATAAAATCTATATGTGCAACAAAATGAAATGTATTGTACCTGTATTTCGTAGTATTGTTACCTTGGACCAGGTATGGGGTTTCTTTGAATATATACATAAAAGGTAATCAGTGTATTATAATTTGTCATGTCTGCATAATATTCCTATAAATCTGCAATAGAATATGATCTATAGTATATTTAAATGCTGCCCTGTATTTGTCTCTACAGCTTATGGAGGAATTCAAACTAGTACATCAGAAGATGTTTGCAGGCTCTACACAGGGTGTCAATGATACAGATAACAGTGATTCTAAAAAAGAAACAGACAGTAGTGGATACACTGTTGAGGTTTGTATAATGGTCAACTTTCAATTAATACAGTAACTAATTAATGTGTTCTACTTAGCATTGTAGTAGTACTAAGAATCTTCTTTCATTCTGCAAACTCTGGCTACCATCTACAATATATATAACAGTCATATTACTCAGTACTAATGGAAATATGAGTTGGTTTGAGCAAAAAGCTTCAAATCATGTGAAAAGGTTGTGTAACCTTGTTACAATTCTTCATTGTGCTGCCGTTTCTCTTTCATCACTATATTTTCCTCTTGCTTTCATCAACATTTTCTTCTTGCATGCAGATGAAACTGCAGTAAGCTCCTAAGCAGCCTGCGAGCCTGACTCAGATTTGAAGAAATACTAAAAGAACCCACATGTAATTTCTCAAGACACTTCCAGTCTTTCTTCGAAGACTCTGTCTACTGGTATGGTGTCAGCATTATTTAAAGGTCCTTTTTCAGATTTTCCCAAATAAATCTCAAATTTTATGAATGTTCAGTCTGGTGTTATCTGTTTCCTTAGGCATATGCAGTGGAGAGCTATTTTTCTGGTAGAGAATGACTCTGTCTTCAGCTGATGTGGGCATCAACAAAGAGCATCATATGGATAATATGTACCACCTGCCTGGATCCACTACTTGCAAAATTTGCTTTGATAACCTCATATCTGTCATCTAACCTAAACTTAAAGAAGTTTTTAACGCATCAGGTGCTTCCCTTGTCATTGCACCTGTATTTTTAACTTGGAAACTGCACAAGGACTTCACATTTCTACATTCGATCCTTTATTTCATTCAGCAGAATTAATCTATGTCCATACAAATCTTATCCAAGGTAGTCTTTTTCTATACTGTTTCAGTAAGATCCTGCATATGCAGTCAGGATGGCAATCCTGAAAAACCTAGAATTCTCAGAGAATTATATTTCACCTAGAAAAATCAAGGAAATCTTAGGAATTTTCATGAATTTCACAAAATCTGAGGGAATTCAGCACTTTTACTCGTTTCAGACCCACTGGCTACAACTCTGTACAGTAAATTTTACTGTCTCTTAGAGAGAACAGAAATATTTTTCCCCAGTGGAAACCTCATGTACACATTTGTGAATGTTCAGTCTTTTTATCATATACAAATGCTGCTAACTGTTGGGCTTCACTATAAAACTATCAACAAGTCAGTGTAGCAGTACACAGCAGCATGTGGCTGCCAGAATATATGTCAGTGGTTGGTGAGCTATATTCCACTATATAAACAAATATTATTATTGTTATATTGCATGGTAATTTTTGAAAGACCAGTTTATTTATTACAACAATGAATATTTAAAAACTAGTTATTTTATTTCACTAAAAGAAGCATAGTGTACAAAATACATTTTGAAAACGGGTACATATTTTTGCATAAATCTTGCATCTAAAATCATTAAAAATCATCTAAGGGCATTACACTTTGAAAAAATGTATCTTGCTCCAGAAAAATCAGGTCTGATGGGGCCTGTCTCGTCTGTATTAATCACAAATTTTTTCTCAAAATTTGGGATAATTGCCTTTGCCTGCAGTTGAAACTTCCTTGCAGCTTCTAGCATTTCTAACCATGACATAGACTCCCTGTTATGCTTTAAAGATAAAGTTTTCCAATTGATATTAGCCTGCAGCAGCCAAAGTCCACTGCTGCAAGTTTCTTGTTGTTAACTGGCAAGTAAAATCAAAGTTGCATTTCATTACTGTGATTTGTTATTTAAACACGAATGTTGAAGATTGTAAAAATTAAATGTAAAGTTGATAAAAATGTACAATCACTTGATTCTTGCAAGCCCCCATGAAGCAGTCATTGGTCCATGAATCAATTATTGCATATTTATTTATCACTGTTCCTCCAGTTTTTATGTTGTTTTCCACCTCTTCAAATCTTCTTTCCTTTTTAATCTTCGAGATCCTTTTATTTGGTGAGTCTGTAGATTCCATGTGGGGGTACTCTTTTGCCAACCTCACTACTTTTATTTTTGTCTTCAGTAGAATCTATCTGGCTTTTCCCTTCTTTTTGGCTGTCTCATAATCCTCATAAAAAAAAAAAAAAAAAAAAAAAAAAAAAAAAAAATCTTCAACTACATAGAATGCACCTTCTTTATCTACTTAGTTTGATTGAATGAGGTCCTCATTAGTAATAAGTATCTTTTCTCCTAGCATTTCAATGATAGACTGATAAAGTTACTCTCCAACCTGCAGAAACCATTGCTGATGACTCTGTATTAACAAGAACTGCTTCTTGAAGAAGACTGTCACAGTACACAAATGCATCTTTTAAGTTGAATTTTGCGACATTATACATTGAGTCTTCATACAATTCACCAACCACACTAATCAAAGAATTGGGAGTCACCTCCATTTTTGAAGTAAAAATGTAAATTTTGTCATTTTCAAACAATTAGCACATACAATGTTTGTTGTTGCTATATTATCAAGGTCTTACCACTATGAAAGTCAGCTGCCGAAAGGAGCCTATCTCTACGCCTGGAGGTGGAAACGTTCAGCTGCAAAACAGTTCTAGGCATCTTGCCCTATTGCATGTATAAAGAATTTGACAAATCACAACAGGCATACATTTTCAAGAAAACTTACTGCATTTGGTCATTTACTTGTCGATAGTTCTAATTATAATATTTGTTGTAATAACTGAAATGATCAAACAGCCAAATAATTTCAGAAATTCAATAAAAGTTCATACAAATACACATATTTTTTCATTATATTATCTTCCAGATCTTATATATATGAAATAATATGACCAGTGTTGAAAAAAATATACGTTAAAAAATAAAAATCAAAGAAAGAGCAGGACTTGATCCAGAAATCCTCTGAATATGGAGTTCCAATGCTAACCACTTGACAGCTACTGTGTGATGATCCGAATGGCAGTTCACTGGTTCATACTCAGCACACAAAACTTCTATTATGATTTTCTCAGGACAGCTTAAGTAGTGTGCTTTACTACTTGCACATTGTGTTGTCCTAATATATTACTAAAGGGATGCTAAGTTTGAAGTAAATACATGATCTGAACATTGTGGCCTCCCCTTGTTAGTCCTGCCATCTTAAATGTGACACAGGCAAACATTGTTATCTGAAACATTTGGTTTTAAGCAGCCTAAGCTAATATCTGTACATTTATACAACAACAAATACAGGTACATGAGAACTATGTCTAAGCATACTCTCATAGGTGAGAAAGGGCCAAAGAGAACATGCAATACCTTAATTTTTACTTTATCAGTGGTCCTTTTGTATTTTATATTTTGAAGATATTGAACATATGATGAACCTGCATATAATGGATCAGAAGCATAGAGGAACTTTGACTGGAATCTTCGCAGAGTCCCATTCCTGAAGCTTGGAGAAGTGCTCCAAATGTTTATTAACCACAGATTCCTCATACGATTTGGTCAGTGAAGGACTTCACATTGCCCTACCAATGCACTCCTCCAAAATGTGGCAGCTGTGTGACAGTCTGGCTGTTATTTGGGAGTGCAATGTCACAAAATAAAAGTTCTGTTTCATTTTATGGCAGGATAACATAGTTCCGCAAAGAGTTTACAAATTTCCTGTTTCCCAGCAGACTTGTATGCTGTTATGAATGGGATAGGATCCTTATACCTGACTGAATTTGCAATGCAGACATGTAAGAATTTACTTTAGAATGCATCTTGGATGACTGGGAATAACAGTGTTGTTCTGCATAACTGGTCGTCATCTTCATAATTGCTAAAGATATAGATGGGGGAGACCACTACTGCCCAGTTTATTATGCTAGACTTCCATTGCCCATTTGTTTGACATGGCCAAATTGTCTCAGATGGGCCCTTGTTACTTTTTCTTCCAAGGGTGTCTATGCTCCAACTCCTTCCCTTACTTTTTCATTTATTACCCTATCCTTCATAGTTTTCTGAAACATAGTTTATAAGAACTTCATTTCTAGTTTGTAAGGACTTCATTTTGTGGCTTGCAGTTTGTTGTTGACCTGTTTGGTTGTTTGTCCTTTCCTTTTAACATCTTAAACCTAAATGTGAGACTACATTACAGCTGCTTCTTTAAGCTTGCATGGGTTGCACCCTTTCAGAACCTACCCACTACACCTACCCTGTACCAAAAACTTCTCTGTCTACTCTCACTGACAACAAATGCCAACAAGCAAAATGTCTATACTGATTCCATCCTACATCCTGTAGCTGAATAAGATCCTTAAAACAGTTCAAATATTGGGTATCTGTTGACTGTTCAAGTAACTTAAATCTGGTCTTAAGTTGCATGGAATTGAAAGTCATAGGTGGAACTTAAATAATCAAAGAAGTAAGGATAACTATGTACCAGATAGTTGAGATTTGTCTTGCCAATAGTGTAAGTGCCACAGAAATTTCTCCAAGGGGAGGCAAGATTCCAAAAGTGCCATTTTTTTATAACAGATTGGCATGTTTTGATAATGTTAAAAGTAAGCATATTTCATTAGTGTATCCAAACTATATGTTTTGATGGTGTTAATATAAATATGGATGTAGGAAACCTTCAGAAACCACCATATTGATCAGTAAAACATCACTTAACAGCTTTAGGATTGGACCAAATAGATCCTCACCTTCCTTGTTTGGCATGTTATTGGGTAGCTAATGAAACTGGACTATAGAATTCATAACTGTTTGGCTCACAAGCCTCAACACGTCAAATGCAGATGTACTGTTGAGATTAAGATGTGCAGCAAGAGTAAGGGCTGTTATTGTGGAAATTGGGGATGGTTATTGGGCTGGTGTACTGCAGCTATATTTGTGCTGTGCAGAGTGTTGGAACTGTCCCTTTCTGTAGCTCATTGGGCTGCACCAGGAAGCGACAGAGAAAAGGCCAGATGCTCTATTTTGGTAATGTTCTGTAAAGGTTTACATTCCTCAAGACTGCAGTATATCATGGCCACCCCACTGCTGCATATTGTGCTAAAGTGTGGAAGTGTGGCACAGGTGTGCACATCTCAGCCAGCAGGCAAAGCGGAACAGTGACATCTGTGACTATACAAGTATACCAAATGAGCAGTGGTGATTCCACTTGCTTGTTTAAAGGGTACTATGAGGAACGAAGCACACACAAGCTTTATTCCCTCTGGTGGCTGTGGCCTTATGTGGGACGTACTGAGAAAAGCCAAGTATTACGAAAAAGCAAAGAATGGGAGAGCTGTGTTCTCAGTCCAACACGACTGGGAACTGCAATTCTTATTTACAGCTGTAGGTGAAAACTCAGTGTTTGCTGTGCCACCAAATAATAGGCAGCAAGTGCAAGTTCACAATTGAAAGATACTAAAACTCATTTCATAAAGATGAGTGTAATGCACTTTTCAGTGAAGAATGGCAAGCCAAATTCAGTGTGCATAAGAAAATAGATGAGGAATTTCAACAGGTTTTTAATACAATCCACCGCTTGAATTCTTCATTTCTTGTGTTATATTTGTATCTGTTTTACTGTACAATGTACTGTTTTCAAATTTCCAGAATGACAATCACAGTATATCTGTACTGCAAGCAAGTTTCAAAATTGCATTAAAAGTAACAAGATCTGGAAAACCGTTTTCTGGAGGGGAGTTTGTAAAAGACTGTCTCATTGATGCTGCAGGACTTTTGTGTCCCACGAATGTTAGCAGGTTTCAAGAAATCGATGTTTCCAAACAAACAGTGACACGACCTTTAAGTGTTATGGCCAACGATGTGCACAGGCAGCTAATAAATAATGCTAAATACTTTGTTGCATTCTCTGTTGCACTGCATGAAGCAGCAGTTCTTACAAATGCAGCTCAGGTAGTGATATACGTAAGAGGTGTTGAAATGCTCTGTGTGTAACAGAGGCAGTTTTGGACTTAGTGCTTTTGAAAGAAACTATGACAGTGTAGACAAACTCCAAGCTGTTGTGCAAGCAATTGATGGTGTCGGTATGGACTGGAATCAGTTAATCTGAGTGACCATGAATGGAGCACCAGCAATGCCAAGCCATCAGAGAGGACTCATAGCCTAGGACACATAAAAGAGACATTATATGGAATTCAGTGCATTCTACATCGAGAGGTGCTTTGTGCAAAATCAGTAACGTTAGAAAAGTCATGCATATTGTTGCGCATACTGTAAACTATCTGAAAACATATGGGCTTATCCATCACCAGGTGCATTTTTTGCAAAACAGGTAAGTTAGAAAACGTCATGCAAATTTTTGTGCATGCTGTGAACTTTCTGAAAACATTACCTTATTTTACTGGAGTTCCCTGGCTCAGTTGAAGTGAAATACTGAAAAGATTTTTTTTATTTACATTTGGCTGGTAGTATATTTCTTACATGAGAAGAGAAAGAGTGAACCAAAATTAGAAGATCCTTGCTGGATATCAGACCTTCCACTTCTAATGGGCATTGCATTTCACGTGAACAGCCTAAATGTTAGTTTGCAAAGTAAAAATAATTTAATTTATGATGTGTTGGAAAGTAAACTTGCTCTTTGGGAGAGCCAACTATTGTCTGAAAACACTGCACATTTTCCTGTCCTTGGTTTGGTCCAAAAAAGTGCTAAATTTCAAGAACACATATCAATAACTGTGGAGGTTAAGGAGCAATTTTGAGCATGATTTGTAGACATTGCAATTGTGTCTCCTATCATTTGTTGCTTTGCACAGCTGTTTTCAGCATCAGTTGAAGATGCTCCACCTACAGATGGAACTGATTGACCTTTAGTGCAATACACAGTTGAAAGACAAGTTCTTTGTAGTACGAAGTACAGGAATATTCTGTGAAAACTTTCCACTGCAAGAATTTGCACACCTGCATCACAAAGCTGAGAGAGTTATGTCCATGTTTCGACCTACTTACATGCGTGAAAGATTTTTCTCCATAATTAAAATGAACAAATCAGGGTTTTGATTGAGCATTAATGATGAAAATCTTTACAACTGCTTACGTTTACCAATGTACCATGCTTTTGTGCCCGACATTAACTTTATTGTTTCTCATCACCAATGATAAACCTGTTTCGGATTTGTTTCTTTTCCTAATTTAAAATTGTTATTTGCTAACTGTGCCTCATGGTGCTCCATGTTATATAGGTTGCCATTGTTAACTGAAAAATTTGGTAAACTGGTTGGTCAAGGTATACTTACATGCTTAAAAATTATCCTTTCATTATTGAGAGACACGTTTGATACCTTTGCCATGAAGGATATTTAGGTGCCTAAAGTGGCATTTTTTCTTTTCATGTTTTATTTTAGAACTGTGACATTTGTTGATAGGGCAATGGAATAACACAATATCTTTCCATGATTGCATTGCACACTGTGAAAAGAGCACAAGTGTGCCACAGGTACATTGTATCCCTGCTACTGAGTAAAGCAAAGCAGCATAATCTGTGCTTCAAGACACACACTAAATGAATGGTGACAGTTTCATTTCCCTGTTTACACATCTAGTAAGTGTGCATAATGTGACCAGGAAGCTGCACATGTTCAGCAGCTCTGCACAAGTACAGAATTTCTGGCCAACTCTGCACTACATGCTGAAACCACTGTCATGGTAAAACATGATATAATTTCCTGTAAACATCCTGACAGCAAAACAGTGTAGGATTTACGAAAGGCACAGTGTTTCCCACCTCATTCAGTAACACTAAATCTGCGGTTGAGTAGAACCACAAAAAATCATTTCTATATGTGAGAATTCTGAAGCTAATAAAAATTCTACCACAGATTCCTGGAGTGGACAAGTGCCCACTCTTGCCCCTCCCCCCCCCCCCCTTCACCTCCCCCCCCACCCAATCCCCCCTCCTCTCCCTCGATATCTTTGGCCAATAGGCATGTATGTTGCTAATTTAGATGTGAATTGTACCTCAGAGGTAACATAATACATATACACACTCACATACACATGCCTAGCTGCATCTCCCAGCTGGCTGACTACAGTGAACTGGCACTGCAAGTCGAATGGAGAGAGCTGTTGTGTTGGATGGAGTGGGCAAAGTGGGAAAAGAGTAGGTGCATAAGACGGGCCTTGCATATTGATTTTCCACAGGGGTATGGGCCACGTAACAAGGAATTGGGAGTAGGTGCGGCATAAGTTTGACAAGTACATTTCATAGACTGGGTGGGCTGCAGAATTCCGTAGTGAGAGAGAGAGAGAGACATTGGATAGGATGTCCTCCATTTCTCGGCATGACAATAAGTGCCCAGCAAAGGATATACACTGAAGGAAAACATTGCAACACCAAAAAATGATTAATGAAGAGTAATGAAGTTTTGGGAATACATTTGTTGTCAGATGATGTCCCATATGTCCTCTGTTGGAGACCTAGGAGGTCAAGGCAACGTGTCGACACCCTGTAGAGCATGTTCGATTACAACAGCAGTGTGTGGGCAAGCTTTATCCCATTGGAATATACCCCCTGAAATGCTGTTCATGAACGGCAGCACAGCAAATCAAATCACCAGATTGACATACAGATTTGCAGTCAGGATGTGTGAGATAATTACAAGAGTGCTCCTGCTGTCACACAAAATTGTGCCGCAGACCATAACTCCACACGTAGGTCCAGTGTGTCTAGCACACAGATAGATTGTTTCCAGGCCCTCAACTGGCCTTCTCCTAACCAACACAGACCTGTCACTGTCACCGTGGCAGAACCAACTTTCATCAGAAAACACAACAGACCTCCATCCTGCTCTCCAGTGAGCTCTTGCTCGAAGCCACTAAAGTTGCAAATGATGGTGGTTTGGGGTCGGTGGCATGCGTGCTACAGTGTGTCTGGCTCAGAGCTGTCCTTGAAATAACCATTTTGTAATAGTTCTTTGTCGCTGTGGTGTCAATTGCTGCTCAGATTGCTGCTGCAGATGAAGTATGCTGCACCAGAGCCATACACCGAACGCCATGGTCTTCCCTCTGGGTAATGCCACTTGCCTGTCTGGAGCCTGATCTTCTTGTGACTGTACCTCCCTGTAACCACCGCTGTCAGCAATCATGTACTGAAGCTACATTCCTCCCAAGTTTTTCTGCAGTGTCACAGAAGGAACATCCAGCTTGTTGTAGCCCTATTACACAACATTGTTCAAACTCATTGAGGTGCTGATAATAACATAAAAGCATTCTTGACTAACATCAATGCACCACCTCCAATCTGGAAGGTAACTAATGCTCATGTCCTTTACAGTTTGTATTTAAAGCAAACCTAATTTGCATCCTCATAGTGGTGCTATATGCCACTCTTACCTGTGTGGTGCAAAATTTGGATATAAATCATCTTTGAGGTGTAGAAACATGCCTAACAACTTTTGTTTATGTCACACATCTTCTTCTTGGTGTTTTAATTTTTTTTCCCATCAGTGCAGTTAAGTATTTCCAGTATAGGATAATAGTGGATGGTCTCAAGTTATGCTAGTTTTTTCTTCCTTTTGCTTCTTACATCTTTTGCATATATTCTTTTTTTCCCTCCATTTCTAATTGAACCTGGAGCACCTTCTACACCTGTCATCTGTCTACAGTCTCCCTTCCCAAATGCCTGTTTTGTATCTGCATCTGTTATCCTTTTCCTTGAAAACTGTGGTATCCACATTATTCTTTTTCTTGTGGTATTTCTTTCTTCTTTCCTTTTGCTGTGTTATACTTACTTTCAATTCAACTTCATTATTTCTCTCTTCCATGGTCTTTTGCCAGCCTGCTTACTGCAGTAAATATAAACAACATAACAAGGACAGGTAATGGTGAGTCATTTTAAGAAGTGTTGGTGTTCTGTAGACAATCCCCTTATTGAAAATAAAATGTGAAACTTGTGTTTCCAATAAAAGGCTAATGAGTTTCTTATGCTTAAAATCACAATTCAAAACAGGATGCAAAGGAAGTAAAACAGTACACATAAAAAATGTTCCTTATGTAACTTAAAGACTTTTCTGGGATGAATATCAAGTAGTACCATGAATTATTGATAAAGCACAAAGAGGAAAGTTCATTACTAAACAATGTCACTGTGTTTTTGAATGCAGTATTTCCCCACTAGACATATCGACAGATCAACTGATATAATTATGCATATGTGCAGCGATGTTGCTAGGTGCAACACAGAGTGATACATTTGACAGTGCCAGGTTACATGAGTAAACAACAGCAGCAAATTTAATGACTGCCACATACCATCTCAGTCTCATTTGCCTCAGTTTGCTGATGTGTACTGCATGCAGTTTGGTGGATGTACTTATGATAACCATGTAATACTTGGCTATTTCTTGGACACTTATTTGGACTCTGTTATTCCCTGCCATCGACATTTGGCTTGCATATGTACATGTATATTTTCCTAATGTGGTGCAGTCTCCATTTTTGACTGCTTGTTGTGCCTTCAGTGAGCAAACAGGGTGTACTCATGCAATGAGTGTGTCTTTCTTGCTTGCCAGTCAGACAATGTTACATTGTTTTCCAGCACTAACATTTGAGTTTTTCAATATTTCTCTGGAGTACTTTTATGGTCAAGAAGTATCCGTCTTCAGAATTCTTTATTTCTGTTTAGTTCAAGAGGAGTCACGATGTATTACTATCTGTGATTTATTTGCACTTAATTGGCATCCAATAAAACCTGTTTTGTAGATGAAGAAGCAAACCTTTAGCATTAAAGCTGCACCACCACTGTGTTGATGATAACAGCAAATGTATCTGTCATGTACATGAAGTTGTAAAATGTTTCCTGGGACTATTGAAAAACATTGTTGAGATTACCCAAAAGCCCATTGATAAAATGATATGCAATTAAGGACGTATCCTGTAAAACATTACATTTAAATATTATTCCCACAAGATGTGTGGTATGTGCTGTGTGGGAGTGAATACATAATGATTACTTATAACTTCGACAATAAACTGTTTACCAAAAGAAAAAAAGGTATAATTTCAGCATCACTTTTTGTTCATTCTTTCTGGTAATTCTTAGATTATCTAGCTTGAGGACACTTCTCTGAAAAATCTTCATGTTTATCACACCAACACCCAGTGTCTTATCTCCCCTTCAGCAAACAATTCTTCCAGGTAAGATAAAACCGTATACTTTATCACTGCTGTTAAAGAATTTTATCTTGTTGTGTTGGCTCATACTTAATCAGAGCAAGATAATGGAATATAAGACAATCTGTTCATTCTTCACGTGTTACAATCAGGTAGTGTGATTTAAACAAGTGGTGTGATTTAACAGATGGCTTTGAGGTATCTTCTTATTTTACGGTGACACAATGAAATATGTAGTGGATGCAATGGAGCGTAAAGTGAAGAAAAAAAATCTGGTGCAAATTCAGTCTTATTCTGTGAGTATGAACACACTGCATCCCCTCACTCTCGTTTCTACTATGCAAAACATTGCTGAGAATAGACCATGTTGGGATTGTTTGTGTTCCATAGCAGAGTGGTTGTTAGCAAACACCAGTAATGTGATAATGCCTCATAAAATTATCTGGCAGCTGCATGTGAGCTGCAGGACTAGCTATGCAATACGTGAGGACTGTTATTGGAATTTGTACTATAGCAGTAATGTTATATGGAACCTAAAAATTATATTTTATTTGCTATTACAGAATTGTGGCACTCATTGTAAAAATTTCACTGATGCATTATTATGAGCCTGATATTCCAGATCTGAGGCCTACTGTGTATTTCCTTTTGTTTTCTCTACATTATTCTACTCTTTTTTCTGTTCTATTTCTCCATCTTATTTAAATCTTCCATATGTTTGAGGAAATATGTTAAAAGAAATTTCATTCTGTGCTTTTACTGGCCACAGCTTCATTTTTTGAAATTCACAGAATATTATTAATATTGGTAATCGTTACTTACTCAACCTGCTAGAAGTTAAGGTTCAGCTACTTTTTCCATGTGAATGATTGCAGCCACTGATGTTGTAATGGATAATATACATATTATGTGGCCATCTAAACATTTCTCATAAAAAATTTGTGTTCTGCTTCTGTCAGTTGACATGTTCCACATCACATTTAATGAAATTATGATCTATGGAATATGTAACTAACTATCTAACTCTTCTGCTAACACTACATGGTTCTAGTAGTTGGCTGTGCATAAGTGTTTTACTGTATGTATTCGCAAACAAATATAATGTATAACCAGGTGTGAGGCAACATGGTAGTTGCACACCATTGTGAAAGTTTCATCATGTTAAGTCTTCAGTGAGGTCTGCAGTGATATGTTTGAGAGAGTGTTTTAATTAGCAATTGTTACATCAAAAAGTGTGACTACATTCTCTTTGGTGTAGGGAACTTCTTCCAGATTTTTTCTGATGGCGCCCATGGCTGTATAATGAAGTTTGCAGCCTCAGCTATTGCCTTTACCCCAATACTAATAAACTGAACCCCTGTTTTTAAAATCTGTCCTCAGAGACCACAAAATACTGGTCATGTACTAGGTTTAACATGTCACTTTTAACAGCTACTACTCATTCCGCTATTGGTACATTGAATTTGCTGTATCATACGTCAGTTCTCTATACTACATCCTGCTAGGATCAATTGGTATCCTTCTCACCATTTTGTCTGTGAGGAATGGAAGTACATTATATGTCAGGCTACTGAATTCATCTCCAGGTGCCACATAGTGAGATAACTCCTCCCACCATGTTCTTGATGTGTCATTTAATTTGTATCTTGCTAATAGTCTAATCAACCAGTCCAGTGACTAGCAAAAATTCATACACGGAAAAAGAAACTGGGAGAGACTGTGACAGACTAAAGCTCTGCACCAGTTGTGACTAACTCTTGAATAAATGTATCTAAGAGACTTTTATGTTTCCTTACAGTTTTGCCTGAAGTGTGGTAGATTTTCCCCCACATAACTAAGTTGACTGAACAACCAAAACATCTAATGTGTACTACCCTTATTACAAAAATCTGAGGTGTTGTATATTATTTCCTGGTCAGATGTGAAAAAAATTAGTGAGTTTGAAGATAATACCTGTTGGATGGCTCTGTTTACTTTACGTTTTTGTAGCAGCTTTGGTAAACTGTGCTAGGAAGGATCACACACCATTTATAGCTGTTGTTAGGACAGATGATGCAATATACGAGGTCTGTTCAAAAAATTCCGGAACATTCGTAATTTCCCACCTATGATGTGTTCTAGTGAAATGCAGTTGGTATTTCTGTAACTGCCAGAAGTTTCACTGTTGTATGTCTGTTAGTTATTGTTCAGTTCTGTATTGAATAGAATATTTTGTCACACAGTTTGCGAATTTCGAGACAGCTGAGTTAGAGGAGCAATGCGTCTGCATTAAATTTTGTGTGAAACTCAAGAAACCTTTTACAGAGACACAGCAAAAGATGCAGGAAGCCTTTGGTGATGAATGCTTAAACCATGCTTGGTATTATTAATGGGTCACACCGTTTAAAAATGGCTGGACAGAAGTTAAAGATGACCTTCATTCAGTACACCTTTTGATGTCTACCAATGATGTTCATGTAAGGATTGTGCATACCAATCAAAGACTGACTGTCCAAGAAATTGCAGAAGAATATAACATTTCAGTTGGATCATGTCATGAAATCCTGACACAGCATCTTGGAATGCATTGGCGAAGGTTCTCCAAGACCAAAATAAGCTCGTCAGGTCAGGTCAAATGTCAAACCCATGTTGATAGTTTTCTTTGACTTTGAAGGATTAGGTCATCATGAATTCATGACACAGAAACAAACTGTTAATCAATGGTACTATCAGGATGTGTTGCGATGAGAAGGGAATGGTCTGAAATGAGGTGAGACAATTCATGGCTCTTGCATCTCGATAACGCGCGCATACATTCATTCCTGTTGGTGCATGACTATTGCATAAAAAACGAAATCACTGCACTGCCTCCTCCTCCATACTCTCTAGATCTGGCCCCTGCAGACTTCTTTTATTTCAAGCATTGAAAACCCTTTTGAAAGGATGAAGATTTTCAATGATAGACAAGATAAAAGGAAATTCACAGACGTCACTTTCCGCGATCCAGCAAGAGGCATGTCAAGACTGCTTCAGGAAGTGGAAATGGCAATGGGAGCAGTGTATCAATTGTGGAGCAGAGTATTTCAGAGGAGACCATGCAGAATAAGTAAAATGTAAGCATAGAAAGATTTTGTGGTCAAAATTCCAGAATTTTTTGAACAGACCTCCTATTCAAATAATCTATAAGTATCTTTCTGTAAGAAAGGATATATTTTATTTTCTGATATTGGCTGCACAGATGCTGTCCTTCTGCAGGAGCACTGGGCAGCCCCTTCCTCATTGTTGCAGTCTCTGTCTGTTACCACCAACAGCACGTCTTCTGCATTGCTGCCACCTGTGGGGTCTATCCTCCCCCCCCCCCCCCCCCCTCTCCACCCCTTCCTCTGCCACATAAAATGCACTGACAATGTTTTGTCAGTAACTTCTGTCTTGCATATTAGCCTGCCTTCCACTTTAAGCTCTCAGATTTCAAAATCTTGTCCAGTGCTGTCCCCAACAATCTGCCTTTCCTTATCCTGTCTCGTAAGTCTCACTTTATCTGGGGTTCTGGATTACTTTTCCAAATTCTGTCTGTTTCCTAAACCTCACAGTCCTTCCTTCACCCCTCTTGCTTCCTCTTGAACCCCTCTGCCATTAGAAAGAGCCACTGGCTCCGAAAGCTTGCAGACTTCAATACCTTTTTATATCGGTTCTCCTGCTGTCACTTAGTGGTTAGATGTTTTTTATCCATCCAATTACATTATATCTTCTTAAGAAGACATAGATATTTTACATGCTATTGTTAAATGGGAAATTAACCAGAGTCTGCTGAGGTAGCTTCTACACCATCTATAAAGTTTAAAACCAAAAGCATTTCATCAATT
This sequence comes from Schistocerca americana, assembly GCF_021461395.2. NCBI lineage: Eukaryota > Metazoa > Arthropoda > Insecta > Orthoptera > Acrididae > Schistocerca > Schistocerca americana. Next base: position 316,361,025 of record NC_060121.1, on the reverse strand, counting down.
TATGAAGTTGTTAATTCAGGCTTGTTGAGATTTTATTTTACTATGTAATCAGTTATATCCTCAGCTGCAGGTAATGGCAGCATTATGTTAGCTACATTCTGAGTTGGCGGCTTCTCTTTTTTTAGTTGCTTTTGGAAAATTCTTGTAATGCTTTCTGTTGTGTTGCTGAAGTTTCCATTCACAAATTTATCAAGTGTTTTAAGCAAATATTTGTCTAGTATGTCAATATTTTGGTTTCCCTTTCACTGCCTGCTACAAGATGCAGTTTCACATTGATATATAAATGTTTTCAGAACTCTAAACTATTTGCCATTTTACATAATCTCTGCTGAAAATGGCAGGAGTCAGCAACTGTAGAATTAGGGATGTATTGGGAATCATACAGCCAACCAGTTGCATGCCAAAAGTTTGTTCCAACCATTGCCTTGTTCTTGACAGTGCATTGGTTATAACATATCGTATTTTTAGGTGTTATTACTTTTTCTGAGAAAGAGAGGTTTATATCTGTTGAAACCTAGGTATAGGTATTGTGTGAAGGTGCTTGAATCACAGATAGCTGGGACAGTTCCTGGTGGTGGAAAGGTTTTCATCGTTAGTATTGGATTGGCAGGTGAAGGAGAGATGGTGGTGTGAAATTCCTTGTCACTAGACTTTGCAGCAATGCTCTGGGTTGAAATCCAAGTCTCTCTGTGGCCTCATGGAATGATGGCATGTTAATGGTGATCAACCTGTAGGATTGAGTAAATAAATACAAAAGAAAGTAATGTAAAATTAACGACAATTTTTATATGAATGTCCGTATTGCCTACAATTGTGTGTAATTGCATTAGCCCAACATTTTACCTCCTTTCACTACCTGGAAATGATTGTAAAAGCTTACTACATTGTATGTTGTGAATAGGAGATTCAACAATTACTAGTATATGATGACATCACATTATTACATGTACAGTTGATGACATTAACAAAAAGATGGTTCCTTTCATTACCTTGTGTACCAAGGACTCTGTTTCCTATACTATGTGTCACATATCCCCTATTACAAGTGATCATTTACTTGATGTCTATCACCTTAAATAACTTAATCATCAGTGACTATATATTGTAATCTCCCATTGCAGTTACTTGATTGTCAAAGTGCCTACAACTAATTAAATTCTACCTATAATACATCTAAACTGTATGTGTCTAATTACAGGAACGCTATGCACAAAAGTCCCAGAAGCCAGAAAACAAAGATGAGCACCACTCACAAAAGACTGATCATCCATTTTTAAAAAAGAAGAATCTCATAAGTGAAAACGAGCAAGTGGGTCACAGTCTAAGACACAAGGTATGATATTATTTCAGTATAATTTCTGCCTATAGAAAATAAAAAAAATAAACAAAAGATATACAGATTTGAGTTAGCAATTCCTGCCCACCACCTTTAACATTACAGTTACACAAACAGTTTCCACCCCCTCAGTCCTATCGTCTCCTCCCCATTCTCATCTCCCGCCCTGTTTATTTGCAGCCCTCTGCTAATGCATCCACCCATCTTTTGCTACTCCTCTCTTTTTTTTGCTCCTTTTTTTCCCCTCCCCCCTGCCCTTTAACCTCCTGACACTATGCCTGTTAGAAGTCTAGTCCCTACGCACTCCACCAGACAGTGTTCATCTCTCTCCCTACCCGTATGCTATTATCCCTTTCTCTTCCGTGCTCCCTCCAGATTGTTGCTTGCATCCCACATGATAGTTGCATTCTAGCCTGAGATGCTGGAGTTGGTGGTCATGTGTGCGTGAGGTGTGTACTTGCTTGCATGTGTGTGTACGAACGTGTGTGCGCGCGCGCGCACATGTTTGTGTGTGTGTGTGTGTGTGTGTGTGTGTGTGTGTGTGTGTGTGTGTGTGTCATTGTATGTATGTCTCTTTTACTGGTGAAGGCTATGGCTGAAAGCTATATGTAAGTGTCTTTTAATTGTGTCGATATGCAACCTGACATGTCTTCTTTACAGTAAGTAGGAATCTGTCTTTTGCTACAATGTAGAAATTCTTCTGTGGATTGGTTGGTTGGTGGGTTGGTTGATTCGGGAGAGGGGACCAAACAGTAAGGTCATCTGTCCCATCAGATTAAGGAAGAATGGGGAAGGAAGTTAGCTGTACCTCTTCACAGGAACCATCCCGGCATTTACCTGAAGTGATTTAGGGAAATCACAGAAAACCTAAATCAGGATGGCCAGTAGCTGGTTTGAACTGTTGTTCTCCTGAATGTGAGTGTGTTAACCACTGCGGCACTCGGTTGTTCTCTGGAATAGAAGGAGTTGTCAAGAAGAAACTTTCTCAGTTTGTTATCAAATTTTACTTTATTGTCTGTCAGACATTTTATGTCACTAGATACTGTGCACCCATTTCTCTGCTAAAGTAAACATAATTGGGAGTTATGAATATAATTTTTCCTTCTGGTACTGTAATTATGTACCCTATTATTCCTTTTGCACTGTAGTGAATTATTTGCAACAAACTTCCTGAAGGAATAAATATAATGTGAAGCAGTTGTCAGAATACCCAACTCTTTAAATGGAAGTCTACAAGATGATTGTGGGTGCACACCACATATTATTCTTAAAGCATATTTTTGTACAATGAAGACTTTCTTTCTCAAAGAGGAGTAACCCCAGAACATTATTCCATATGACATTATCGAATAAAAATTTGCAGAATATGTCCACTTACTGATTTCTCTCTCCTCAAGATTTGCAGTTATTCTAAGTGCAAATGTGGCTAAACTAACTTGTTTTAGGAGTTCCAAAATGTGTTTTTTCCAATTTTAAATTCTCATCAATATGGACCTCTAAAATTTGGAAGTTTCCACCCTATTTATTATTTCTTCACCATGTGTTACACTTGCCATTGGTTTAGTACCTCTAGATGTTCAGAACTGAATATGTTTTGTGTTTTTAAAATTGAAGTTGATACCATTCACAGAAAAGCAGTCAATGATACTTTTAATAACTTCGTTTACCATTTCTTCAATTTATATATGCTTGGATTAATTAGAATACTATAGTCATCTGCAACTTATTCTGCTTGTTGTATACTAGATGGAATATTGTTTACATACATGAGGAACAGTAGTGGACCGAAGATTGAACCTTGGGAACCCATAAGTGATTTATCTCCCTCCAGAGCTATGTCCCTGGACTATATTGCTTGAATTACTTGCAAGGGAACTTCATCAACTTGACCTTATATTTTCTCGAGAAAAAAACACGAGCTGGACATCAACCCCATCAATTGATCTCACTCAAGAATTCGGGCCATTATGCCAATACCACACAGGTATGGCTCTCTTACCGTAAGCTTTTAAGCATTCACGTGCTCAGGTTGTTTGTCATGCACCCCACTTCACTATTTCAGCATATTGCCCAAATACGAAGTATTGTGCAGTGAAGTGACAAATGTGAAGACCTAGGGAAGTGAAGGAGGGAATAATAGTAGGAAATGCAACCCATATAGTGCAACTCTTACCAGTGTACTCCACTTCAATAGTGTCAGCTTCACATGTCAAAGAAAATAATGTGCACTGATGATATTCAAAATTAAATTACCCTAGGCTACATGTTGAAAAACTGTCTCATTTGTTTCCACTGCAATTATGAATCACAATATAAAAATGTTCAAAGCAGAGGGATCCTTTGACACCAGCTACACATTAGAAATTGCGCACTTTGACATAATGAACATAACACTTCACCAGCATCAAAACAGTATTTCCACTTCAGATATACACCAAGAGGGCTCCTTTGAAAGGGCACGGCTGATTTTCATCCCCACCATTCCCTAATCTGAGCTTGCGCTCCATCTCTAATGACTTCATTGTTGAAGGGCCATTAAACATCAATCTCCTCCCCCTCTGGTCTCTGGTGTAGTCACTTCATTACCAAGCATGTTGGAAGACTGACCTAAACACTGGTGTACATAACTGCCTATGAAGAAGCAGCTGCATTTGCAAGATGGTGTTCCACTCACTAAAGTTTACATCAACACCCAGAAGTTGTTGAAAGTCTGTAAACCTCCAGACAAACCCCTGGAACACGCAGAAGCTAATGATGTCTAGCAGTTGGTAGTATCTTGTGCCACCTGCTGGTATTGTCAATATGGAAATGGTAGTGTCTACTACTGTGTGTCCACTGACAAACTTTTGTGACCAGGAAACCAGTCCACTGTTAAAATTGATCTGTTATCATCTCAGACGATTTTATAAAACACTTCTTCTCACCACTTCTGTAAAAGTTCCATGTTCACTTTCCCAGAAGATGAGGTGACAACTACAATTTTGTCCATGTGAAACAGATTTTGTTTGCTATGTGTCTACATAATGGCCCGAATTTTCATGTTAGATCAATTACTGGGGTTGATATCTAGCTCGTGTTTTTTTCTCAAGAAAATACAAGGTTGAGTTGATGAAGTTCCCTTTTAAATATAACTTTCTGCATTATTTTGATTGGATACGACATCATCCTGTGGTTGGCTACATCATCATTCCCATAGAAAGTCAATTTATCTAGGAGAATATTGTGATTCACACAGTCAAAGGCCTTAGAGAGGTTGCAGAAAATACCACCTCTCTAGTGATCTATGGAATTTTGCATGGCTGTTTATAACTGACACTACTCATTCACATATTATACATTTCATTGAGGATAACAAATACCAGAGAGTAATAAAAATAGTAACACTGTGTAGACGACAAGTGCTATTATTCATGTGACTAGAGTTAAGGCAATGTAACCTGCCCATACACAGAAGCTTAACGTGCAGTGAGCTAGCTTGCAAGACAGGAATTTGAGCCGAATGCATATCAAATCCCCACAGATCATTAACCACCACTGGTGTGGTATATTAGCTAGCTTCAGTGTGGTTGTACGTTGTTTTCCATGCTTGTTGAGGCAAATGTTGGACTGGTCTCACTCTCTGCTCCGGAAAATATGATACACAAACAGCTAAAATACAGTAACAAGCAGACCAGAGATTACATGATCCACAGAAGATGACACACACAGTTGCATTCCATTAAGTTAACTGATGACTAGTGACAGGAAAGATACCAACCAACAAAGATGAAATAAAATAAATTTGACAAATCTTGACCACAGTGCTGGGAAGGAGTGTTATAACAATTATATAATTTTTGTCAAACTGTGAAGCTCAACAGAAAATCAATCTCTGCTTGGTTCTGTAAGTATTATAATTAATGGTTATAAAATCATTCAAAAGTGCTTATTGGTGTAAAATAAACTACAGTCAACATAAGCACTCTGTTGCTTCAAGTGGCTTGTGGATGGTTATAAAAGCTGGGAAAGAATTTGAAAAAAATGAATAAAATAAAAAACAACACTAAAAAAGAAGAATGGGCAAGAGCAGTGATAACTGAAATAAGTGTGTAAAAACCAAGACCAGAGAAAATATAAAACTGGTTAAGACAGGCACTGAAAGGTAGGCAATGAAAATAGGCAGAATAAGAACAAAAAGTGAAGATTGTTTTAACATGGAAGACACTGAAAATGGATATGGAGTAATAGAAGGTATCCCAGCAATCAGAGTACATATTCCTTGATAAGGCTCCTTTCTTCCAACGTCTGGTATTGTGACTGTTTCTGCTTGGAATATACATTTTGACTATGATTAACATATTGTTGAAATGCTTGCTAGTTATTGATGTCAAACAGAAAGAAATGTAACGGGAAGAACAGCTGTATTATGCTTTTAATGTAATTCCTGCTTTCATCTAGATATTTTATTTTGCTGAGTATGTTATCAATATGAGCTTTGCTGCTGTAGAATTCACTCTGTTCCAAGTCAGCCTTCCAAAAGATGGTGACTGCTTCCTACTCTTGGAAAGATGTTGTTTAAAATTATCTTATGAGAAGCTTAAAGAAGGAATCTTCATGGGGTCGCAAATAAAAAATTTAATAAAAGACAGTTTGTTTGAAAGTACATTGAATCCAGTGGAGTAAAGGGCTAGGGTTTCATTTAAAGAAATAGTGGCCAGCTTTTTGGGCAGAAACAAACATTGAAATTATAAGCACAGCATTAAAATAATGTTGCAAAGTTTCATGAAATTAGAATGTAACATGAGTGTGAAGCTCCATTTTCTACTTTCACATATTGATGTTTCCCCACAAATCTTAGCGATGTCAGTGAAGAACAAGGAGAATGATTCCACTAGGATATCAGTGAAATGGTAAAGAGATAGCAGGGAAGGTGGAAAACGAAAATGATGAGAGATTACCATTATCTGCTAAAGAGAGATGACACTGATGATGGGAGGCAATCAAGGAAGGGAAATTTTACCCCATGTCAGAAAGAACTTGATGCAGTGAAATCACTTCAGGAAAATTAAATTGTGATACATATGCTGTGGTTTTTTAATAATTGATAGCATTTTAACTGAACATACATCATTGTCTACCCTAATGCAGTGTGTAGTGATTCCATAGAAGATTACAAAACAAGTAATGTATTTTTAATTCAGTTAAATCATTCCCTGTTAGGGGCAAAAAAGCAGTTTCAGCTAAAAGTTGAGATGTGATGTGTACAAAAATCTGACATGATACATAAAACTCAAAATCTTTTTTGAAATCAGAATGAAAAATATTCTAAATATCAGTTTACAGTCATAAAACATAATTCCAAAAATTTTAAAGTGCAGCACAGTGTAATTGGCATACAACAATGCTGTGCTTCCTTGCCTGGAGATGATAGATGGTGGAAGACTGTTCAATTACTGGTAATCAGCCAGTAAGAGGAAGAGATGAAAGGAGCATGAAGTTTTTGATTAGAGGACTGTGCACCAGTGTCTTCACTTAAAAGAAAAACATTTCCATAGTTAGTGAACAGGATCACTGTAATAGTAGTTTGCAATCATAGTATGTTTCACTTCATTAAATGGATAACAATTCTAATATAATACATCTGTATAACATGTTAATTTCACATTACTAATAATGGGCAGGGAGGTTGTCATGTCCTATTTTTAAAAATGACTCCAACATTTACCCTGATTGAATTGACAAAATTATAGAAATTACATATCAGCATACTTGAGTTAGGTAACAATTCTGAGTTGACATTGTAAGAAAGATATTTCTTTGTGTCCTTACCTTTCAGTAACTTGCAAAAGTATCTGGGAAATGGACTTTTGCTATTTCAGAAGAGAACAAGAATTCAAGAAGAGAAAAACATGGCCTAGAAATTATTTAGTCTCTCTCTGGCCACCAAAACTTCTTTCAGAAGCATGTTGAAACAAGATGCTACACTCACATCTACTTTTCTGAATGGAAAAGGAGGACATGACTCCCTCAGAGTCACCAGTCATTGAATGAGTGCAGGTCATCTGTCATGCTGAAGTTCTCCAAGTCATGAAAATGTATCTTCCATTAGAGCTTCTCTTTATCTTCAGTCCATTAGTTATGACATCCTCCACTACATTATCATGTCACTACTGTGAGGGAGTAGAAGGTCCTCCATAGCTGCATTACACAAATATACTAAGTTCTGATCTAATTGCAAGTCCATTTATTTTAGCTGTGAACTGACTACCTGCAGAACATTATGTGTTTTATTATGCAGTTTCTGTCATTTTTTCATGTCTACTTATTTGCTACCTTCTGTCACTAGAGGGCTCTGAATTGGAACATGTAAGGTGGTGGTGTGTAATGTAAATATGGTGGTGCCTGAGAAACAACGTGTAATAATTGAGTTCTTTTGCTTTTGCTGCACACAAAAGAATTAAATTACTGGTCAACTGATGAGTCATTTCTGTAGCTAAAGTGTAACTCTATTAATAAGCTGACATAATTCAAACAAACAGTGCCTCTACAGAACACTGACTTTTCAAGAGATTTTGAGAACACTAATGTGAATGATATTGGTATGTAGTTGTCAACACGATCTATATATGATTTCTTGAGAAGGTGTCTACACTGTATAGTTAAGAGTGTATGGGAAAAGACTTGTCTGGAAGATTGAGTTCACATGTGATTAAGCATATCAGTATTGTAGTTTGCACAAACCTCTATTCCAGTCTTAGTGCAAATGCTCCTCATCAAACCCTGCAGAGAGGTTTTGGATTTATGCTACCATTTCTCTTCCCCTTACCAGTTAATCTTGGTGATGAAAATGTCTGCCACATCTAGTATTTAAATAAGTTACATCTGGGCCAGGTATCACCATCCACAAGTGCATTGTCAACTTGGCTGTGGATAAAACTGGTTGGTGGTGAGCCTACCATTACCAACTGTAAAAATAGATCTCTTAATGTGACTGTGCTCAAACGTATAAATTTATTTATTTATGTTTCAGGTGCAAACTGATGGAAATAACAGCAAATCTCAGATAAGTAAAGGAATTAATGGCTATGAACAAGATTCTTCTACATCATCTTCATTTTCTGTTAAATCATCCCCCACAAGTACACCACCATCCTGTCCCACACCTGATTATGACAATATGAGTACAACATCTTCTGTGTCTCCTAGAAAATTGACAAATTCAGCACATGGACAAGTTTTAGTAAAAGAATTAAGTAAAAAATTATCAACATCAATAAGTTCTTCAGCATCACACAAAACTGTAGAGATTATAAATAGAACAGATGCAAAAAGAACAAACAGTGAGATGAGAGTTTCCAATAGACTTCCTGATAAGTCAGCAGAAAGTGTGGAGATGGAATCACTTGAATCCTTTAAACTGACAAATCCTCGTGGTCCACCTCCAAAACCGCCACAGACGTATTTCAACACAACAAAAGAAAGGCCTTCTACAATGGATTCCTCTAGGTATGTACCTTATGCTTATCTATCCACACAGTATTGTGTAAATAATGGTTAAAATAACTGCACATAGCGAAACACCAAATAACAGAAATTATTTTTTTCCATGACCTATTTGTAGTATAGTAGTATTTTACAGTAATATGAGCACTTCATATATATAATATTTACAGCATGCTATGTCCCACATGGTAGGTAACCCATTCAAGTAAAATAATGGATACAGTCATCACTACAATTCCTTGCATTGCAGTACAATGATGGGTGCCGCCCCCCCCCCCCCCCTTACAGCACTGTAGATGCAACATGTGACTCTGTAACTCACTGTTTTCAGCAGACATACTATTACATGGCACTAGTTGTATGTTAGTGAAATTGTTAGTCTGTGTGTCATGAGCTCTGGGAGTGACAATAAGTCTGACCCCCACAAAGTAGAAGCTGTAAGAACTTGACATTTTTTGGAAGAAAATGATTTCAGTGAACCCTGTAATGATACAAACTATGACCTTACAAGAGATACACTGTAAAGTGATGAAAACAGTAGCATTTTGCAACTGGAGGTATGCAGCAAAGCACAGTGATGCAAGATACTTGTGTCGATATGATGACAAAGGAAGCTACAGAGTGTTCAGCGGTGATTCATTGGAACTGGGATGATATAGCTAATCGTCCTCAAACCAGTGTTTGTACTGTGACTGGTATTGATAGAAAGGAAGTTCAGATAGTTTTTTTGACATCATGTTTAACTCTGATTTTCATTCTTCTTTCAGAGGTTATTTTCAGAATGTTAACAACATTTAATTGTCATATCATGTGTCACATAGCTTACATGGATTTGAATATCAGATACATAACAAACCCTTCATAATAAGTCTTTGTCAATAAGTGCAACAGCTGCTGAGATGATCTGCTCACTCACAGGTTAGTACTGAGTCAACAGAGCAGCATGTGCAGCGTATCTTAATCTCTGCAGCATTGATTCATCTCCATCATCTGTGTATCCAATCCATCATTGTGATGTAGGGCATCAACATGGTTCCAACCATCATGTTGGAAATTTGGAAGGGTACTATCCTTTGGAAAACTGAAGTAAGCATTGTCCTCTTTGACCTACAGGAATATCCATATTATCATGTATCATGTCACTGTATTTTCAGTGAAGGAAAAAGTCCTATCCAGGGACAAATGTGACTTTTGTGATCTTAAAATTAGTACAATGTGTGTTGACCTTCCCTGAAATGTGTATAGCTACTTCATCTCCAAATACTATTTTTTCATTCAAATAATCTGCTTCCATCAGGACAAGTTAGCAAATCTATTAGCAAAACACATACAGGGATCCACTAGTGTACAAATCCCTGTGGTTACTAGATCAAGTGAGACTCCACATTAGGTAAAATACAGAATTCAGGCAGACACTATTAATTCTTTGTAGGGTAAACTTCCTCTTTAATAGAGTGCACTGAAATCTAATCATACCCAAGAGCATAAAAAAGTCAAGATTTGAAAAATCTTGTATCACTAATTAATACAAATTTTAATGCTTGACAAAATATTGAGCACAATCCACCCTGTGGAAGTGCTATTTTTATGGTCGATAAGTTAACCACTTTGTGGGGTCTTTTACTAAAATAGCAATAAACAGAAGAAATGGAAGCTTTATTTGTTGTTATCTTTGTTTTTTATATTCATACACATAAATGCATACAAAATATAAACACATAAAATCGCAAATTATACACCAGATTTGTTCTCATGCTTACTTCTGCTGATGGAAGGTTGCAAAGCACTGTCTGCACTGCAAGTAGTGCATGCTAACTTACTACATTTAAGTTTGCTTAGTGTGCTGCAAATTGCACACCTCCTTGATATACCAGTTGTAGACATATGTTCAGTCATGTTCATGAAGTGCACCCCTTGGAATCCTGTAGCTCTTTTCTGAAATTTTGACCTACTAATTATTTTTTTTAGGCTGGGTGTTGGTCCCATTTTCAGTTTTGAGGAGAAATTTTCAATCAGCTCATTGGCCGAATATTTCTAAATTTTAGGTGTGACTGAGGTTTAGTATCCCCAGCAAGAAAGCTTGAGTTGGTTTAAGTTGATCCCTGTCAGTTGCATTGGACTGAGCTTGTTAGTTTCACTGTCCTACCTCAACCAGTAACATAAAGCGATTTTTTAAATGTCTCTGTCGCAAACTTTCAGTGTTGTCACAGCTCTGTACATGGCTGCTGATTTTGCCTGCAGCTGTTAGCACTTCACAGTTGAAAACTGGCAACAGTGCTGCAAGCTGGCAGAGCTCTTCTTCTGCCATCTCAACTACAGTTCCTTGTCAAGTATACATGAATTTACTGTTGCTGCAACAATGAAGTAGTAGAAAATTTTCATTAATCCCCATAGAGGGAAATGAAAATTCATAGGAACTCTAGGACCAAATGGTACCAAAAATGTTTTGAGTGTTATGTTGACATGGATTCATACCCTGCTTAGAAGAATTGGAAGTAATGTCATCAAACACATCTTCCAAAAGAAGCTGTTCTATGTCAGTAGAGTCGAAGCCTGATTTTCCTAATGACATTATAACCTAAATTGTAAAAAACAAATTATTTACATTACAATATTTTTAACTGTTACACAACTATGTAAAAATATGATATTGAAGGAAGAATGCATATTAAAACTGTTTACTGAGTGGAGTGCTACAATTTTGAAACTTTTTACTAAAAGTGTCATGTATACACTGATGAGCCAAAACATTATGACCACTGCCCACTGCGAGGTTGTATACTTCCTGGTGATGTTGCAGGTACATGACTCAGTAAGGAAAGAATGTAAGTGAGAAAGAGATGGACAGGCAGTCATTATAGTGAAGATATGGGCCGCAGATGTGGAAATCCACTAGTATAAGTGGTTTTGACAGAGGGCACATTGTTATGGTACTGCAGCTGGAAACAAGAATCTCTGAAATGGTGAAGCTGGTCTCCTGTTGGTGTACTACTGTTGTGAACACCTATGGAAATGGTTGAAGGAAGGTGAAATAATGAGTAGGCCATATGGTATTGGACGATCATTTCTCATTACAAAACGTAGAGGTTGGAGGATCCCCAATTGTGTAATCCAGGATAGGCAGTGGTCTGTGGCAGGTATGATGATAGACCACAATGCTGGTGCAGGCACAAGTGTTTCGGAGCACACTGTTCAAAGGTCATTGTTGAACTTGGAGCTCCACATCACATGGTTCCTACATGTTCCCTGTGTTGACCTAATGACATTGTTGCAGTGGGCACAGCATCACTGAGTTTTCATCATGGATCAATAGAAACATATGGCCTGTCTGATGAAGCACATTTCTTTTTACACCAGGTCACTGGTTGGGTCCTTACATGCCGTCATCAGGTGAACAGCTGCACAAAACATGCACCGCACCTCAGGTGCAGGCTGGTGAAGGCAGAATTATGCTATGGGGTACATTTAGTTGGGCTTCCTTGGAATCTGTAACAAATAATCGAAGGCATCATGACAGTAATGAACTACATGAACATTATTGCAGACCACTTGCATCACTTCATGCTTGAAGTCTCCCCCATGGCAATGACATCTTCCAGCTCGAAAAATGTCTGTGTTGCAAAGTCAGGATCATGCCGCAGTGGTTTGAGGGGCACAATAGTGAACTCACATTAATATGTTGGCTAGCAAATGTGCCTGAACTGTACCTATTGGAACACATATCAGGCAATAGTTGTGTGCCTGTAAACCAACATCGCAAAATTTGCAGGAATTGACTGACTTTTGCATAGACATTTGCTGCCACATACTTCTGGAATCATGTCAAGAACTTCTAGAATCAATGACAAGCAGAATCTCTGTTGTACTGTGTTTGAAAAGTGGAACAACATGCTATTAAATGGGTGGTCATAATGTTTTGGCTCATTGGTGTATGCTGAGGTACCAAATAACATAAAATAACATGTGCAGATGTATTTTTTACAACAAAATATTACAATAAATTGATAGAAAGTTAAGATTATGTATGTATTTTTGCTGATATGAGACAAGAAACCTCATTTTACAGTGATTTGCACTATATACAGTGAAACTAGGGGCAAATTATTGTTAACATATCTATATTACACTACAGTATCATAATAAATCGATTTATTATTGTAAATCTAGAGACTTACCAGCAAAATTCGACACAGTCTGTGCTCTCCTTCAGTTTTGATTGCTTTATGCAGCTCACAGCCCACAAAAAGTTGACCTTGCTATATTAAAATGGGAGTTGGCTTCTATGGAACTGCCTATAACATCTGAGTGCCATGCTGTATTTTAGAAGCCGATTGATAAAAGTGCCATTTATATAGTGAGATACCATAATAAAATAAAATAACTTCTGCAAAAGTATTTTTTTACAGCCAAAAAAGTACATAAACTCTAGGAAAATTGAGATTATGAACATCCTCTTGCATTCACACAGGGCCAGTTCCAGAACATTTTACTACACAAGTGACTTATCATTTGATGCCTCCCTCTTTTCCCCCACACACAGCTTAGTGCCCCAAGTGGCAGCTTGTGTTGCTTGTCCCTTAAGTCAACCCTGCATACATTAAACAAAAAAAAATTCATTTCACAGTGATTTGCACTAGATACAGTGAAATAGGAGGCAGGTTACTGTCTACGTATCTGTATTGCACAATAAAATCATAAAAAATCAACTTAATTTTGTAAATGTAAAGACTTACCAGCAAAGTTACAACTCAGTCCATTCACTGGAAACTGAGAGTGCTTTACTTTACCAACTACAAAGTACGAGTGCTACCACCTATTGACAGAACACTACAAGCTCATTGTGGTTGTTTTATTGGACAAAGAATGTTCCCATACAGTAGCTGAATGCAATAGGGTTGTTTATGGGCACTGGATTAGAGATTTTAACCTTAAGTGCTGTAGTTAAAATAATGACCACAAACCTATAAAGAGTTAGGACTTAAACTGACAAAGACTTCCAATTCAGTTTATAAAAATAGAGGTCCCTATAATGCTTAATGACCTTAATCACACATGCAGTGCATCATTAATTGGGGGTGTTCTCCAACACAGATTAGAATATATCATCTGTAGGCCTCTCTATATGAGGGGTCGATGTCAATAAATACCACCTTTAGAAAATTTAATGTTCTTCAGGGTTGCCACCCAGCTGTGTAGTAGTGTGATGTTTAGCCAGTCATATTTCAGATTTTAAAAAGGGCCTTCCCAAGGGCACAACTATTTATACATTTACTGAGAGCATTACAAAATTTTTAAATGATAGAATATCACCAGTTGGAATCTTCTGTGGCTTACTGAATGCATTTGATTGTGTCAGTCATAATATTGTGGTAGAGAAGATAAGCAATGAAAACTTCAGGTTAGAATAAAAACAATATAAGGAATAGGATAGATTGCTGCTCACCATAAAGGTGATCTGTTAACTTGCAGCAGACAGGTGCAACAAAAAGACTGTTACACTTGCAATTATTAGCCAAAGCTTTCCTCGGTAAAAAAAACATTCACACATTCATACTAGCAAGCACACCTCACACACACCCTGCAGCCGCCACCAGCAGTTCCAATCAGAATGTGACTGTCACGTGAATAGCAATGTGGAGTGGGGAAAGGGGTAGCAAGGTACTGGTGGGGGGACAGAAGAGCACTGTCGGACAGGGTGTGCAGAGACTACAGACTGCCAGACACAGTTTCAGGAGGTGGGGGGGATTCTGGGTGAAAAGGGAGGAGAGCAGAAAAGGAGGAGAGTGGAAAGAGCAGAGAGCAGAAAAGGAGAGTAGGGAAGGTACAGTGCAGAGGGAGGCACACAAAGACAATGTGAGAATGTGAAAGGGGAGGAGGTGACAGGATGAGGAGGTAGAAACTGTTGGTTGGAGGGTTTGGGGGCAGTAGGTTACTGCAGGTTGAGGCCAGGATAATTTAGGAAGAGGAGAATGTATTGTAAGGATAACTCCCATAATGTATTGTAAGGATAACTCCCATCTGTGCAGTACAGAAAAGATGGTTGTGGAGTGGAGGATCCAGATGGCCCAGGTTGTGAATCAGCCATTGAAATCAAACATGGTATCTTCTGCAGCATGTTGTGTCACAGGATGGTGTACTTTGTTTTTGGCCACAGTTTGGCAGTGGCCATTCATCCTGATGGACAGCTGGTTGGTAGTCACACCAATATAAAAAGCTGTGCAATGTCTGCAGCGGAGCTGGTACACAACATGGCTGGTTTCACAAGTGGCCAAGCCTTTGATGGGCTAAGATAAGCCTGTAACAGGACTGGAATAAGAAGTACTGTGTGGGTGGATTGGACAGGTCTTGCACCTAGGTCTTACACAAGGATATGATACCTGTTGCAGGAGGTTGAGATTGGGAGTGCCATAGGAATGGACTATGATGTTGTGGAGGCTGGGCGGGCTGTGGAATGCCAAGTTTTGGAGGGGTAAGGTGTCCCTCATTTTAGAGATGATGATAGATAATCAAGACCATGATGTAGGATGTGGTTCATTTGTTCCAGTCTGGGGTGGTATTGAGTGACAAGGCACTCTTTTGTAGGTGGCTCTTGGCGATGATGGGAGGATTTGGGGACATATGGGGAAATGGCAACCAACAGTTTCTACCACCTTGTCCTGTCACCTCCTCTCCTCTCACATTCCCACATCCTCTTTGTGAGCCAACCTCTGCCAACATACTTGTCCATCCTTTTCCCTTTCCTTCTCCCCTCCCCTCCTCTCCTTTTCGGCACCTCTCCTCTCCACTCTCCTCCCTTTCCTCTCATCTTCTTTTCCACTCTTCTCCTTTTCTTCTCCTCTCCTTTGCTCTCCTTCTTTTTCTCTTCTCTCCTCTCCACTCTCCTCCTTTTCCTCTCATCTCCTTTCCCACTCTTCTCCTTTTCCTCTCCTCTCCTTTTTCTGCTCTCCTCCTTTTTCTCTCCCCATTTCCTCACCCTCCACCTCCTGACACTGTGCCTAGCACCCATGCGTACTCTGCCAGACAGCGGTCTTCCTCGAAGTACTTCATGTTGCTATTCATGTGACAGTCGCATTCTGGTCAGATCTGTCAGTGGCAATGGCCAAGTGTGTGTGTGGTGTGCTTGATTGTGTGAATATGTGTATGTTTTCTTTGCTGAGGGAGGCTTTGGCTGATGGCTGCATGTGTAACAATCTTTTTGTTGTACCTGTCTGCAACTCAGTGAGTCGTCTTTATGGTGAGTAGCAATCTACCCTATTCCATAATTAGAGAAGTTAAGTTTTTAAGCAATATGTAGTTCAGCACATGCCTGTTTAGTTCTTATTTAAGAAACAGAATGCAGAACATTACCCTAGCCTGTTCAAGTAATTCAAAGATGAATGCAATTCCATCTGCATGGGGAGAAATTAGAAAGAGAGTCCACAGGGACAGTCGTTGGCAAATTTGACCTGGTTGAAGATGATACAAGCATTTCTATTAAGCTGAATTAAAAAGCATCACCACTGAACATATTAATTGTTGTTTTTGTGAAAGTTAGTGACTTGTTTTACACAAATGGGCTAGCCATAAACTTTTTAAAAAAAAAAAAAAAAAGAAAAGAGAAAAAAAAGGAAAGAAACCCAGCTTGTTCAGTTTTATACTGTTAAAAATATCCCAGCTCCTATCAATTACTGAGGATTGTTAGTATAATTAACGTGAAAGATTATTAATGTGCTATTAAATGGAAAAATCAGTATGAGCACTACAATGTCTACACTTATACGAATGCACAATAGCCACAGAGTAATAGTAAAAATCAAAGAGTAAGCAGAAAACTGTCAGTATTAATTCAGATATTCCAACATGTCCCCTTAAACTGATATCCTCACATATTCTGAAGTTTAGTTAACAGTCACCTCCTAACTTATTTCACAAGGCCATAGTTTCATATACATGTTTCATGTACAATGTTACTTAGGCGTTTTATGAGTATATCAGATATCATTTCTTCAGAAGAAAGACGTTCAATAGTAATAACAACTGACTCGGCATGCTTTCTTATAAAATATTTTAGATCTATTTGCTTGTATCTAGAACTTGTCACTGTATTTTTGGTTCATTGAATGGTACCTTTGTCATCACAATATATATTAAGTGACTTAGTGATACTACTTGGATCTACCTGACACATAAGCTATCTTAACCACAGCAAAACCTTAACAGTTGTTGCCAAAGGCATATATTGTAATAGCTTTTGTTTTCTACTAGTATTGTATTTCTATACTTGAAATAGTTACAGAGTATCTGCCATTAATTTTGTTTTCACAATCTGCAGCACTGAAGGTTATTATTTCTCTGTAGCCATGTCAAGAAAATTCTAGCTTATAGCCCACGGTTTCCTCTAAATATCTATACAGTATTTTCACTGACGAGTAATGGACCTATTTAAAATAGTTGTTATATTTTTAATAATGTTAATGGGAAAAAACATGTCAGGTCTGGAGGATGTAGGATAAATGTAGAAGACTTCTGTTGATTCATGATAAGGTTCACTTAAGTATCACTTGATTTGATTGCCTCAAAGTCCAAACTGAGTTCAAGTGGTGTTGACACCAGTTTGGCTTTACTCACTTCAAATTTCTCCAGAACTTTTCTTGCATAGGATTCTTGGGAGATCCAGATTTTTCCTTTTTCATGATTTTGTTTAATTTCCATACCTAGGCATTGGTTCACTGGTGTGAAGTCTTTTATCTAAAAAGAATTCCTTAAAAAAGTTTTTGATGTGAATCAAAACACTTTTGTAATTTGAAAATAATAACATATTAGCAACACACAAAGCTGTGATAGCTAGTTTGCTACCATCTTTATGAAAATAGTCTGCCCCATTAGCTGAGTGGTCAGCACGGCGGTCTGTCACGCCAAGGGACCTGGGTTCAATTCCCAGCTGGTTCAGAGATTTACGCCACTCAGGGACTGGGTATTGTGTTGTCCTAATTATCATTTCATCATCATCAGTGGAAGGCAACGGGAAACCACCACTGGAATCACTTCCTTAGACACTCATTCGGTGGACCTCTCTGACAAGGCTTCCCCCATGACAAGACCTGCCGTAAGGCAGAACACAAAGTTCTATGAAAAGAGATGCATGTATCAGTGTTTGATGAGATCAGTTTCAGTTTTCTTAACATCTCACTGGCTTTTATTATTATTATTATTATTCCAGTTCTGACCAGCCTCTTTAACTGCATAAACAACTTTCTTCAGACTCCATAATTTGTCAAGCACTGCAAAATTTTCTGGTGGACTGAGACATACTGCTTCTTTTAAATCTTTGTAGAGACAAGTGGTGGTGATATCAACATGGTTGATCTCTAGGTTCTCTCAAGCTGCTATAGATAAGAGATATCTAATGAATACATGCTTGGCCACTGGTGTGAAAGTTTGCTGATAAGTAACATCTTCACCTTGAGAGCACCCTTTTACCACTAGATTGACTTAAATGTTTCTGGTGTATTGCCAGTATCAGGCTTTATCTTTAATACCCATTTAGTCTTGAGAGGTTTGTGTGCCCCCTGGATAGCTCTCTCTCTACGAATGTGCCATTAAGAACTACAGACGAGAATTATTTCTTGATTGCTTTTTCAGTTCTTCCTTATTTATCCCTCCCAAGGCCTCTTTGACAACAATATCTTCATTTGGTAGTGTCCTTTTTGCAAATTGTAGGTAAAATAGTGGGTTTTGGCTCTCTGCTTGACCTTTGCGTTATAAACTATAGTTGAATTATAGGTTCCATTTTTTTAGCTTCAGTTTACACTGGATCGCTGTCAAAATCATAAAACAACCCATTAACATATTATACTGATTTGGCAGTGTGGAAAGTATGGATCTCATGATAAACTGCTTTCTGCTTCAGTTCTAAGACACTGGTGATTTTAAGTTCCTCTATCCTTGAACTTGCAAAATTCTCATCCTCCTGAAAATTTACATCCCTGTTGACGTCTGACAAATCTCCCTATCAGTGAATCAGTCACCTTTTTTGCCTGGCAGTAGTCTACAAAAATCATCTTCTGTGACTTCTTATCCCACTTTTTATGACGGGGTTTTGGAAGGAAGATTAGGGTGTAACCTCCTGTCAATCTCGAGGTCATTAGAGAAGGAGGGTTTTGCTGTGGAATCATTACACTACAGGTAGAAATCCTGAAGTGTGCTGAGTTCGGCTTTCTCCTGTATCAAAATGCATATGGTATTTAAAAGACTGCAAACTCCAGTGTGGAAAATAATAATATAAGGAAAAAGATAGTTTGCTACTCATCATAAAGGTGACACATAGAATTGCAGACTGGCACAGGTGAAAAGACTGTTGCACATTTAGCTTTTGGCCAAAGTCTTCTTCAGAAAAGGAAACACACACACTTTAATTCATACAAGCAAGCTTACTTCATGCACACATGACTGGCATTCCATTTTGAGCTGCTGGAGATGGCAGTCATGTGCATCAGGTGTGCTTGCTTCTGCAGTTTGCAAACTGTAACTACTCACTAAGCAGTGACAGGAGAAGACACATTTAAAAGGTATTTCAGTTTACAAACTGTAATACCTTATATATGTGTGTTCTCTTGCTGCCATCTAGTGAGTGGTTTTCTATGCAGTTACAATATATTTTTCCTTATATTGTTGCATATGACATTTTATTTACAAGTCTGGTGAATGAGTATCAGTTTGATAAGTATGCAACTGTAGCCATCACTTTAGCCCAATACTCCTTTGGTAAGTTTTCATTGAACATCTTGGTATTGACTTTTACAACTGAGATTTGACTAGCTCTCTCAGTGACACCATTTTGCTGTGGATTGTATTGTACTGTAAACTGGTGGATGTTACTTTCAGAAGTCAGAAATCTTTTTATTTTAAGTCATCAATAATTATGAGAAAATGAAGATGTCTATCAATAGACGCTGTGTCCATTGGCCCACATAAATCAGAGTTACCAAGTTCAAGACTTTTTAAAATACATTTTGCAAGCTGTGAATGGAAGATGTGACTATTTTCCCCATGATGGACAATTCATATGGAGCCTTGACCACACTATTGTCATTTAGTCCCATTGAAACTATTACTAACTTCAGCATACTTTGCAATGTATACATCCTAACCAGGGATGCCATAGGAATCCACTATTTTTTGTATAGTAGAATTGTTTTACTTCACCTGAATTCAAACTATGGATGTCATTCTTATGTGATGCTTTGGCACCTGCTGCATCATAAATGAATCCACCTTTCTATCTTTCTTTTTTCTAAAGGTCACTTTATATCCTTTGCTTACAATTTTAGTAACAGAGAGCAAATTCACAGTTGAGTTTGGAAGATGAATTACCCCAGGCACTTCTACATCTACTGTTTTATCACCTGTACTGGAGGTCAGATTGACATTTCCAGAAGTCTTTGCTACTAAACCATCACCCCCCACATTGATCACTGAGCTATTACACAGCCTGGCATTATGAAACTTCCCTTCATCATTCGTGGTGTGAATCAAGGCACAAGAATCTAAATACTACATCTCCCTTTTGTGAGACTGTTTAGAACCTGTTGCAAGAAAGGCATTCTTGTGTTCTAACTGTTTTTCTAATTTTCCTTTATCATTATTTTTTGCTGAGCTTCCTCCTTTTCATCATTTCTAGAACAATATTTGTCACTGTGTTCAAGTGCCATAATCATAGGTCGATAATCATCGGGTAATCTAGCAAGGAGCAAAAGTTCCAATCCACTCTTCACTCATCGAGAATTTCATTTCTTTTAGCTTAAGTGTGGTTGCTATGATTCAATTACAGCAGTCATCTACTGACTTGGATTTACCTAATTTTGTTCTGATTAATGTTTTAAGCAAGCCCACCCTATGTGTGAGTCCAGAGTCTTCAAGTGCTTTCTTGATGGTTATCCAGACATCTGCCATCAATACACGTAACTTATATGTGAGTAGCATGTCTTTTCCACGAAGAGGATAACCTGGGAATGTGCTTTTCTGTCTCATCTTCCAAGAATCATCCAATTTTGTCAGATCAGTAGGAATGTTTTCTGTAACATACCATAGTTTGTTGTGGATTAAATACACCTTCATGGCAAAGTTCCACATTGAATAATTTTCATGTCCGGGTGTCAGAAGCCCATATGAGGTTGTACCACTCATTTTTAGGACTAAATGTATGAAGTAAACAGCTGTCTACACACACAAATGATCAGTTGGTGGAAGAAACAGGTTGGTACACACATAAGTTGCATATGAACCGATTTCAGATTTCTGCATACGACTTCTATTTTTAATCTTTATAAAACATTGCTTTCACATCTGTGCCTATAACCTTCTTGCTGAGCATTTTTAGTACGATTAACAGGAAAGCTTTGTAAACAGTTAACATTTTATTAAACGAAATAAACAGTAAGTGCCTTGCAATGGCTACACATGTATGAATGTGCAACCACCACATATTAACAGTAAAAATCAAGGAGTAAACAGAAGATTATTGATATCGATTTACATGTACCAGCAATGCATATTAAACTGATTTCAATACGCAATGTGAAGTTGAAATGAAACAAACAGTTCATTGATGGAAATTCAATATCTGATAGTGCAAGTGTTTTCAAATATAAATTAAAGGTATTTCTCCTTAACAACTCCTTCTATAAAACAGAGGAATTCTTGATTAGAAATAATTAGTCAGCCATTTATAGAGAAAAAACTCAAAAAGACCAGCATATAGATACATAATTTTTTTTTAAATATATAGCCTGTTTTTTTTTTTTTCAGTTGATACTTTCGGCATCATAACATTTATCATGAATATGGTCCATGGAAAATGTAACTAATCAACATGAGCAAACTAATGCAAGAAAACTATCACAGTCTTTTGTTGGCATTCTTCAGAAACTGGTTTAAGTGCATGTGGAAGGGCTTTATTAACAGACAGATATGTCACATAAATGGTGTGGGGATTTGTGATGCATATTAAGAAAATCTTATTGGTGTTTTTCATTCCCTGTTTTACTTGTGACAGACACCCATGCTCTTTTTATTTGTAACTAAAGCCTATTTCTTTAAACTGATGCTATATTTTTACCAGTGAATGAATATAATCCACAGTTGCATAGAAAATAACATCAAATGATCAGAACATGTTTAAAAAAGTCACTCCAAGAACACAGAATCCTATATGATCTCCACTTGTGACTTTTTTCGTAGCTGCACTGCTTCTGTCACCTGGCAAATATGAATGCAAGTATCATACAGTATTATGAAAAGGATAGACTGATACTCACCATATAGTGGAGATGGTGAGTTGCAGACAGGCACAACAAAAAGGCTGCTAAACAAGTCAGCTTTTGGGCAAAAGGAAAAGGCTATATTCTGAAGTAGAGCACACACCCACACACACACACACACACACACACACACACACACACACACACACACACACACACACACACACACACACACATATTCATGCAAACTCAGACACCTGGAGTTTCCATTGTTCCAGTATCAGACTTTGTTCATATCTACATCATAGCTTTTGTTTTTTTAGGATGGGGCTGACCACCATTGATTTCATGTTTGCATTGTGACACAATGTGCAAACTAAATATTTGTGATTTTCTATCTGTTCCTCAGTATTACTTTTGTTGTAATATATCCTCTTCTATAAGGGATCTTCAAAAAGAAACAAGCCGGAGGCATAATTACAGAAACCAGTACCTGTATGTTATAAGTATTGACCTTGGCTGTTGAGACACATGTCCCAATGTGTCACAAGGTGGTGAATAGCTGTCTCATAAAATTCCCGGGGCTGTGATGTAAACCAGTTCCGCATGCACAGCTGGATGTCATCGTCTGAGATGAATCATT
Source organism: Schistocerca americana (assembly GCF_021461395.2). Lineage (NCBI taxonomy): Eukaryota > Metazoa > Arthropoda > Insecta > Orthoptera > Acrididae > Schistocerca > Schistocerca americana. Next base: position 316,338,326 of record NC_060121.1, on the reverse strand, counting down.
TGCCCCTACGCTGACACTCTTCTTTGACCAAGATGGCCCACTTCTGATTCACTTCCTGCAGCACAGGACAACAGTGAATGCCCAGCATTACTCACAACCCGTGACCACCCTTCGCCAAGCGAAAAGTCAACACGACCAGGCAATCTCACCCGTCAGGTCATTCTGCTCCACGACAATGCAAAGTCTCATACGTCCAACACAGTTGTGGCACTCCTGCAGAAATTCAAATGGGAGGCTCTCGGCTGCCCTCCATACAGTCCGGACCTCTCTCCCTGTGATTACGGCAGTTTTGGTCCCATTAAAAAGTCTCTGAGGGGCAAATGATTCACCTCGATGACAACGTCCAGCTGTATGTGTGGAAATGGTTAACATCACAGCCTCAGGAATTTTATGAGACAGCCATCCACTGCCTTGTGTCACACTGGGACAAGTGTCTCAACAGCCAGGGTCAATACTTCTAACATGCAGGTACTGGTTTCTGTAATTATGCATCCGGCTCGTTTCTTTTTGAACACCCCTTATACATGAATAACAAACTTTTGGAACTAGAAACATTCTGATTCGTCTTATGTAATTGTACTGTTAGATTAATACTTGGTACCCTGACAGCTAAACAGTTTGAAGCTAATAAATTATAGTATGGATATTTGAACACATTGTCATTACCAAACATTGTTTGTACTGGTATATAAAACTAAATCATATTATAATAAAAGGTAATTTTTTTAAAATGATGTCTTATTTGATTGTTGAGATTAATAACAATGCTTTTTTCTGATTTATGGTTTAATTTTTTTCAATAGTTCCTCCTCATCTGATGGGTCAACATCGAGTAAATCCCAAGCATCTATTAAAAAGCACCGTCCAGTCTCTGTAATAATTGGTGAATATCCTTCTGGAAAAGAAAAAAGGCAACCATCCAAGTTTGATTTTCTTGATAATGCAGTTTCAAATGGTACACAAAATTGTCCTGTTGAGAACAAGATGCCGGTTTCATCTCTTCTGCACTCAGAACTATCACAGACACTTTCAAGATCAAATCTTAGAAGAAGAACAGAAGAAAATGTAAGTTAAAGTGTTTAAACTACACAGAAGTATTTGTTGTACTAATGCACAGGACATTAAAAGTATGTACACTTTTAAATTACCCAGTGTCTCTCAATGGATAAGTCTTTGCTATTCAGTAGACATAAAGTCCAACTGAGAATAGGTAATAGGGCATAATATACAGGGTGTCCTAGCAGGAATGGCCAGTTTTCAGGGATATGACAGGAAAACTCATTTGAGGCAGAAAACTTTATATGCACATATGCCCTATTCTGAATGGTTTCCAAGATAGAACAGCTTTAATGTACATTTGATTTTGGGCTAGTGGTGCACACGTATGTGTAATTCCCACCCAGCCTCTTTGATGTTTTATTCTAGTCCAACCTACCTCATTTCTTTTAAACTCTTTGTTTAGGATACCTTTCTGCCATTAAACTAGCCCATTGAACACACAATGGTGTAGGTAGGTTCTCCTTTATATTGAGTATCTATTATTGGTTTGAGAGCACCATTAATTTTATTCAAAATTTGTATAGAACCTACTTGTAGTGCAACTACTTGCCTTGTAGCTAACAGAAATTTTCAATCCTTGAATCTAGGTAATCAGTTAAGGTGCATAAAGAGTGGCATTAGTCACATTCATTACTTTCTTTGATTTTATTTTGAATTTGTCATGATACCAAGTTTCTTTCTTTATGTTAGATGGGACCTTGTTTAATATCTTTGCGCTAGAGTATGTAAGTCCACTCTGAACCAAAGGCAACAAGGTCATGTCTACATGAACATTAATTTTGTGTCTCTATTATGGATATGTGTTCAAATTGTTTGGAAATACCCATTAAAAACTTCTAGGACTTGTAAAGAAAGCAAGTACATAATATTTTGAATAAGAATACATGTCTGGCAATGTACTGTTTCCATTCTACAATGGTTTCAGTTCAGGCATGTAGTCGCCCATGCCTGCTGAGGGAAAGAGAAAAGTCTCTGAGTTGTATTGGTGTGAAATAGGGTACACAGGATGATGTGCATTACTTCTTGTAGGTCATATGTGAAGTTTAATTTATGAGACTCCTGTAAAGCCTGATGAAACTTTACTGGCATGAGTTCTAGCTGCTGCACTAGAAGTTGAAGAGACACCAGGTGGGAGGGAGAATGTCTACCAGGACATGCTTCATAAGTACAGTGTCTGTAACAGTGTTGGTGGCTGCCACATTGATATTGAGCTGCTGTTGTAATGCATCAATGCATCAGTACTGTCCTGTATGTACAGTATGCATTTTTTAAGATGCAAGCATGTAATGTTTAAGTGTTATTATAAACAACTGTGCTTAAGTGATAAGTGGATGTTTTGTTATGTTTCCTTTTAAATTGTTACCTGATAAATGTACTGCATCAGCCTAATTCAATTCCTGAAGCAGAAGTGAATGAGTTAAACATTTGAACTGAAACAGTTGTGGAATGGAAATGGTATGTTTCCAGACATGGGTTCCAATTCAAAATATTATGTATTTATGACCCTCTACAAGTCCCAGAAGAGGTTTAGTATCCATTCAAAATCATAGTCACTAGAAAGGCAGTAAATTATGGAAAAATATTGTACCTGTTACTTATCCCATGGATATGTATAGCACAGTTTCATAAAATAAAACTTGATGGAAATTTCCAGTTTTACAGAAGAAATATTAAAATAATGCATACAATTTGTAGGATTATCTTTGTTGTGTGTTCATTGGAACCACAGTACACAGAGGCACATACATTCTAGATAATATTTATATATTCTTTTGCAGGGTATTGTTATTAGTATAGCTTGTGAAACACATTAATGAGTCACAACAGATCACTGGCATATCATCATTTGCATTCTTTCCTTTGTGGTTCCATAAGTAATTTATATAAATTATTTCAGAACTGTCTGAATTATGATTTTTTTTTACAGGGAATTATTGTAAATGGTGGGAGTACAGTAGAAAAGCAAGAGGGAAGCAAAGTGAAAATCTCAGTGAACTCGGACACATTGTGCAATAATTTCAGTTCATCACCATCGTTTAACAAAGGATCTGATGCAAACACACGGCAAATAGCTAACAGTGTTTCAAAAGCAAGTACTCTCAGTAAAGTACCTTTATTCAGTGGAACTCTGAAAAGCAATGTGAAACCTTCAATTCAACGGGTTGCGGAAAAGCTTGGAAGCAAACTTGAAACTAATTCTGTTACCGTTGTAATAGCTAATGAAAAAGGCAACAAAGACATTTGTGCAGTGAAATCTGATACAAATCAAAGTTAACAAACTACTACTACATATATGGTGCAAATAGTTCATGTTTTATTTGCATGATACTAAAACTGCCTGTAGATTAACTCCACTTCTGTTATTTGAGTGATTTGTGTAGCCAGTATCATTCATATTTATTTGAAGGCATGCATATCTTATTATTACAGGACAAATAATTTACCTATAATCTATAATTTACTGATGCAGTTTTACAAATATATCAATAATCTGTCATTACCATTTATACAACATACATGAACTGATAAACAAACCAACACTTTTCTAGTCACATTCAGATATGCATTACTTGATTTTTTGTTGTATTATAACCAGTATCTACAAATGTTGTATAGATTCAATAAAAATTCTCTTTATTTTGTTTTCTGTGTGTTATTATACCTAGAATTTATTGTGAATTCTTGGTGATTTGAACACTACCTTGCAGCAGCTAAAGAACATGTATTTCATGTGTAATTTGTATTGCATGCTAACAGAAGAAATGAAGACTAAGAATATTCCATCTCTTCTAAACTTATGACCTTGGAGTTTGCATTAGCAAAGTTTAATATTATAATCAGAAGTTTTTCATTCGGTCAGACATCAGAATAGGTTGATCCTGTCTCCTGCAAATTACATACTTTTGACCTTACCACAGTGGAGGTCAGGTCTATTTGTTACCATTAGGTCCAATATACGAGGGTAAGTCAATTATTATCCATAATTTAGTTATATTTTTGTAGTACTGTCATTTTACATTGATGGCTCATGCTTTGTTTATTTGTTGTTATATCTTTGCAATTTTCAAGCTGCTAGGTTAGTTGCATTATCACTGCTATGCTGTTCATCATGGTTGCTCCGCTGTCCATTTGCACCAAAGAAGAGCAACTTTTAGCGATCTGTTTTTTTGTGGTCGGAATGCATATCAGGGGCTGAAATTCATCAAAGACTTTCAGTACAGTACAGGAACAGTGTTTTGCCACAATGGAGTGTCTACAAATGGATTAAAAAATTCCGAAATGGTAGCACAAGTGTTACGCATGATGAAGGAGCCAGATGACCATTTACTGCCACAAATGAAGAAACCATTGAGCATTCATGTGAAATGATTCTCTAAGACAGACAATTAATTATTGACGAAGTGGCACATTGTCTGCAAATTAGTCACAGTTCTGCCTACGAAATCATCCACAACAGACCTGGGTTTCATAAAGTTTGTGCAAGATGGGTCCCAAAATAACTCGCACAGTTGCTTGGACATCTGCAAAAATCATTTGGATCGCTATGGTAATGAAGGGGACAACTTCTTAGACAGGATCATTAGTGGTGACAAAACATGGATCCATTATTACGAGCCAAAGAGTAAACGGCAAAGTATGGAATGGAAACATCCAGGTTCACCTTGCAAGAAAAAGTTCAAGACCCAACCAACCACAGGAAAACTGATGCTTATGGTTTTTTGGGACGCACAGTGTCCAGTACTGGAACATTATGGGGAAAGGACCACAACAATAAACAGTGTACATTACAGTGAGATGCTTAATGACAGGCTAAAGTCTGCAATTTGAAGAAAACACTGAGGATTGCTGTCAAAAGGTGTTGTGTTCACTACAATGCCTGTCCACATACTGCTGCCCACACTGCTGAAACGCTCCAGAAACTCAAATTTGAAGTACTGGATCATCCTCCATACAGTTCCGATCTTACCCCTTCTGACTATCACTTGTTTGGTCCACTCAAACAGGCATTAAGGGGCCGTTGATTTGCTTCAGATGCAGCAGTGAAAGAATAAGTGCATTCCTGATTTGCAGCTCAACTGAGAACCTTGTATAAGGGGATCTCACACACTAGCAGCTCCCATCCTCTGGTGTGTAGTGCATACCTGACCCATTTAGGAGCACCCTACTGTTCTCAACCATATGGCGCAAGTCCAGGAAGTCGCAGCCTAGCTTGTCACAGAACTTCTGAAGTCTCCGGTTCAGTCCTTCCACTCGACTGAGAATGAAAGGGTCATGATTAGTTCTGGGGAGAGTGCTGCAAATTGTGAGCTTCTTTGAGTCTCCTTGCGCAAGGCTGGTCTTCTCTGCCAGTCACTGGAGTGATCCAAGTATGACTTTGAAGCTCAGAGAAGAGGAATCGTTTGTTCCAGCATGGGACACAATCTGCACTTGCTTGCACCTGGCTCCCTCAGTGGCTGCCAGAGTAGCCTCATTAACATATTGGATGAGGTCTCAAGGCATACACACTGATTAGATTAGATTAGATTAGATTAGATTAATACTAGTTCCATGGATCATGAATACGATATTTCGTAATGATGTGGAACGAGTCGAATTTTCCAATACATGACATAATTAGGTTAATTTAACAACATACTTAAGTTAATATAACAACTTTATTTTTTGTGTTTTTTTGTTTTTCTTTATTTTTTATTTTTATTTATTTTTATTTTTTTTTAATATTTTTGTTTTTTTTTCTTTTTTTTCTTAATTTATATCTAAAAATTCCTCTATGGAGTAGAAGGAGTTGTCATTCAGAAATTCTTTTAATTTCTTCTTAAATACTTGTTGGTTATCTGTCAGACTTTTGATACTATTTGGTAAGTGACCAAAGACTTTAGTGCCAGTATAATTCACCCCTTTCTGTGCCAAAGTTAGATTTAATCTTGAATAGTGAAGATCGTCCTTTCTCCTAGTATTGTAGTTATGCACACTGCTATTACTTTTGAATTGGGTTTGGTTGTTAATAACAAATTTCATAAGAGAGTATATACACTGAGAAGCTACTGTGAATATCCCTAGATCCTTAAATAAATGTCTGCAGGATGATCTTGGGTTGACTCCAGCTATTATTCTGATTACACGTTTTTGTGCAATAAATACTTTATTCCTCAGTGATGAATTACCCCAAAATATGATGCCATATGAAAGCAATGAGTGAAAATAGGCGTAGTAAGCTAATTTACTAAGATGTTTATCACCAAAATTTGCAATGACCCTTATTGCATAAGTAGCTGAACTCAAACGTGTCAGCAGATCATCAATGTGTTTCTTCCAATTTAATCTCTCATCAATGGACATACCTAAAAATTTGGAATATTCTACCTTAGCTATATGCTTCTGATTAAGGTCTATATTTATTAATGGCGCCATACCATTCACTGTACGGAACTGTATGTACTGTGTCTTATCAAAATTCAGTGAGAGTCCGTTTACAAGGAACCACTTAGTAATTTTCTGAAAGACAGTATTGACAATTTCTGAGCCTGGGTGTGCTTTTCTGTCCCTTGTTGCCATTTCCTTAAGGGGTACCCATCATTCACCATACATCTAAGTTGTCAATGATTAATAGCCTCCTCTTGACATTGGACAAAACATGTTTCCCCAAAACAGGTGAAGTGAGTCCCACTGGCTCAGTTTCAGTAAAAGACAGCACCTCGAATTTGTTAATTAGAGGAATCGATACAGCACCCTGAGTCCTCCCTAGTCCCTGTCGACACTGTACAGGGTGCCTAGATCTACCATTGAAACTCACTGTCAAGTGGGTGAGTAATGACAGATCCTGTATACAGAGGAGACAGGTTCCACAGGAGAATGGAAGTAGTACTTGAAATACCTTTTGTAGCAGTACCACTGTTACACGACTCTCAGGAGCTCTTCCAACACAGTGGTTCACAGCAGCTGCCAATCATTTGACATTAGTCAGGGTGTTTTCTAGCTGCTTATGAACATCAACCAACTCATCTTATGTTCAAGAACAGCATTCCCAGTGAGGCAGCATTTTGGCTGGTGCATGTATTACAGGACACTGAACAAATAACTTTAAACTAAGCCTGCTAACTATATTTTATACCTCTTGAGCTAAAAAATTACTAACTCCCCATAAGAATTGCAACAAATATACAAACGCAATTTCTGTTAAGGCAACAGAAAAACCTGTGGCAAAAATTACTAATTTCCTAAAACTTTTTGAAATTACTTATACTGTAGTTATTAAAAAACTCAAGGGAAGCTTTTGATTCACACAGCATACAGCCCAGATCTAGTGCCGAGTGACTCTCGTCTTTTTTTGACAGCTGAAGGAGAGATCTGGGAGGACAATACTTGCGCACCAATTGAGAACTTCAAGACACCATGAAGACCCGTCTCCATAGGCTGGTGGCAATCTTTTATGAAATGGCTACAGAAAAGCTCATCTATTGATGTGACAAATGTCTTAATCTTCACTCTATGAAGCAAAGTGTCTGTAACTGCTCTTTACTCCTGGTAATAAAACCATTTTGTAACTTACATTTGTCTTTCCATTATGCCCTGTTGAAGGATGCAAGAAAGTAGCCCTCTTACTACAAACAGCATAGGTAACGAGTTATCATATCCATTATAAACTCAAAGCCAGAGCTCAAAGCAGTAGTATAAGTATTTATGTCTACTAGCTTTGCAAATGATGAACAGGTTGAAAGAAAGGCATAATGAGATCAAAGAAATTATTCACTATGTTAAAGATGAAAATTTAATTATGGTGAGGAACTGAAATGCAATAGTGGGTAAAAGAAGAGAAGCAAAAATAGAAGGAGAATGTGGACTGACAGAAAATAGAAAGTGGAAATCATCAGGCAGAATTTTGCCAAAGTAGAATTTAACAATTGCAAACACTTGGTTCAAGAATCTTGAAAATAGGTGTATATGTGGAAAGGATAGATTGCTAATCATCACATAGACATGAAAATTACTGCCAAAATATTAAACGTTTGGAGAAAATTCTTCTCCTGAAATAGAAAACACAAACATGTCTCGCACCCATGTGGCCACTGTCTTTAGGTACTGGAGCCTGATTGTGACTGCTTGTACTGTGAGCTGCAATCCGCTGGTGTGGGTGATGAGCATAAGGAGGAGACATGGGATGGGGAGAGGGAAGAGCAGAAGGTTAGGTGTGGGGGAAGATGCTGTGAAGCCTCATGTTACTGCACCTAGCAGCACTATCCCCTCCCCACCACTTCGCTTCAAGCTCTTATAGGCAGCACAGCATCTTCTACAACCCGTATCAGCTATACTTCCAACTTCCCATCCCATGCCACCTCCTTACCCTCAAAATCCAATCCGGCAGTTTGCAGCTCACATCACACCCACCTGCTCTTGGGCTCCAGCACCCAGAGACAGTGGCCCTGTGTGTGTGTGTGTGTGTGTGTGTGTGTGTGTGTGTGTGTGTGTGTGTGCGTGCATGGCTGCATGTTTTCTATTTCAGGAGAAGGACTTTGTCCAAAAACTTAATATTTTAGCAGTCTTTTTCATTGTGCCTGTCTGCTACTGAAACTTCCTTTACAGTGTGAGTGGCAAGCTATACTTTACTTATTGTTAGTATTATGAAAAGGAGAGACTGCTAATCAGCATATAGCACAGATGTTGAGTCCCAGAGAGGCACAAGTTATGCTTTCAACCAGAAGCACATAATCACTCAAATGAAGCTCACAAACACATGACCACTGTCTGTGACTGCTGAGGCCAGCCTGCGAGTAACAGGGCATGATGGAAGACGCAGTCTGGGTGATGGAGGTAAGGAGGAGATGGGTGGGGAGGGTGAGGGAGAGCAGGGTACAGGTGGGGGACAGTAAATTGCTGCTTGTGGGAGCATTGTTAGGGCAGCTAGGTGGAGTCAGGAGGTTGGATGGATGGTAAAGGTGGGCGGGAAGAAGTAAAAAGACTTTGGGTACACTTGTGCAATAAAAGGATGTTTAGTGCTGGAGTGGGATCAGGTAAATGGGTAGGTAGGTGAAGGATAATGACTAACAAAGGTTGAGGACAAGAGGGTTATGGGAATGTAGGATGTATTGCAGGGATAATTCCCACCTGTACAGTTCAGAAAAGCTGGTGTTGGTAGGAAGGATCCAGTGGCACAAGCCCTGAAACAGTCATTAAAATGAAGAATGTTGTGTTGGGCAACATGCTCAGCAACTGGGTGGTCCAGAAGTTTGTTGATGGCATTCATGCCGACAGACAGCTTGTTGGTTGTTACATCTACATAGAATGAAGCACAGTTGTTGCAGCTTAGGTTGTAACTGACATGACTGGTTTCACAGGTAGACCTGCCTTTGGTGGGATAGGTGATACTTGTGACTGGACTGGAGTGCTGGAGTAGGTGGTGACGTTGGGAGGATGTATGGGTTGGGTTGTTTGGGGGAAGAGACCAAACAGCGAGGTCATTGGTCCCATCAGAAAAGGGAAGGAAGTCAGCTGTGCCCTTTCAAAGGAACCATCCCAGCATTTGCCTGGACCGATTTAGGGAAATCACGGAAAACCTAAATCAGGATGGCCGGACGCGGGATTGAACCATCGTCCTCCCGAATGCGAGTCCAGTGAGGATGTGAGGATGTATGGGACAGACATCTAGGACTATTACAGGGATATGAGCCATGAGACAAGGGGTTGAGAGCAGGGCTTGTGTAGGGGTGGACAAGGATATTGTGTAGGTTCGGTGGGTGGTGGAATACTAGTGTGGGAGGGGTGGGGAGGGTAGTAGCTAGGACATACCTCATTTTAAGGCACAACAAGAGGTGGTCCCTATGCACAAATAGTACTTCACTGTCCCCCACCTGTAACCAGCTCTCCCTCCCCCTCCCCACCACAGCCTCCTCCTTAACTCCACCACCCAGATTGGTTCTCCCATCATGTGCAGTTGCTCACAGTCTGGCCTCAGCAGCCAGACACAGTGGCTGTGTGTGTGCACTGCCTTTTCATGAATGTGTGTGTGTATGTTGCCTACTTCAGATGGAGGCCTTCTGGCCGAAAGCTTAGATGTTAAGTAGTATTTTTGTTGTGCCTATATGCAGCTCAACATCCCCACTATATGGTGCTGTGCTGTGCATTCATGCAACAGGGTTACTGCACATAAGACACGGCCACTGCATTCTCAAGCATTGTGTGCCAGTGCTCCAGTGGCAGATGCGGGGCATACTTCAAAGTGCTCACACTGGGGGCGCCACAATAGATGCAGCAGTCATACCACTGGAGTTGACGGAGGCAATCAGGGTGCAACCCCCATGTGATTAAGTCGTGTCATCGTGGCCCTTGAAGGAGAGCTATCTGGTGGGTCTCCTGGAGTATGGAGCAGGTCCTTCAGTCGCAACACTGTTACTGTGATCGTGTTTACAGGATATAAACTTTGGCTTCAGACCTGGACATGAGTGATTACGCTGAGTTATGTTTCATCTTGCTTTCAGAAAAATCTTCCAAGTTGTAATTAATTCCGACTTTCCTTTTGATAGTTTGTACCTGGGATGCAACATATGGTGAATAGTAATCTATCCTTTTCATAATATTGCCATTATTTTCTTCCTGGATTTTCCATTGTTTGCTGCTGTCTTTCTGTTGTTATTCCAACCAGGATTTTCCATTGTTTGGTTGTATGTGTGGGAGAGACTGGGAGATAATGGAAAGTTTCAGATAGATAAAATAATTTTAAAACAAATATCTACCTGTAAAATCAGGTTTTAATATGTAAAACATTTCCAGAATCAGAAGTGGACTCCAATCAAAAATTATTAGTTATGAAATGTGGAATAAAGGCGAAGATTGCATAAACTATTTGGATGTGCAACCTGGACCAAGTGGACTGAGATGAGGAAGGGGATATGATAAAGTGACATGAAGTTGACAGAGTTCTGTAAAAGAGAAGAGGGAAGATTAGATTTAATGTCCTATAGACTACAAGATTGTTCTTACCCTTTTCAAAGAACTGTCATGGCATTTGCTTTAAACAATGTAGGGTAATCCCAGATGTCCTAAACCTGGATGTCTGGGTGGGAATTTGAACAACCATCTTATGACATATGAGTCCACTTTGTAACCACTGCACCACCTCGCTCAGTAGCTCTGAAATGTCTTAAGTTGAAGCAAGGCATCTTAAGTAGACAATATCAGAAAGATTACGACTGTGGGAGAAAAAGTCATGACAAAACTGTTTCACCTGTTATTTAGGATAAATGAAACATGTGAAATACCCTCAGAAAAACATAATAATCTGGATGCTGTAGAAATCAGACACTGACATATATGAGTATGACAAACTATTGTGTACAGCTTTGTATGCAATGGTAAGATGTCGGCTACAGATTGGTGTGACAACTGTTGTCGTAGGAAAGCTGGACAGGAGCAGAAATGACTTGCAAAGACATTAACACAACAAACAGTAGATTTACCTAACTGGTATTTATGCAATCATATGAAGACCCATTAAAAATACTGCAGAAAAAGTGCTAAACCCAGACTGCAGTACGTACTAAAGACATTGTTCATATGCCGATGCCGACAAGGAAAGGTGTTCATATTGTTGAAGGTTTACCCCGCTGCAAGTGAATGTCTGGTTATGTTGCACTATATTGTTATCACTGGTTACAGTTTGTTTTGCTCGTTTTGTGAATTGCACATTATGGTAGATGCACATTAAGCGAGGTTCCACTGTACTTCTGTGTTGTTACAGTTGTAGTTTAATTTTATTTACACTGGAGAAATATTGATTCATAAAGTTTTAAGTATGACATCAGTTTTAAGTATGACATTGGATTCTGCATAAATCTATAACATATTTGAAATACATATTTTTATTAAATACAAATTTTCCTACACTAAATTTGTGAAAATGTTTAATTTTTAGACAACACTGTACTTCTGTGTTGTTAAAGTTGTAGTTTATCTTGATTTATACTGGAGAAATATTGATTTATAAAGTTTTAAGTATGACATCAGTTTTAAGTATGACATCGGATTCTGCATAAATCTATAACATATTTGAAATACATATTTTTATTAAATATAAATTTTCCTACACTAAATTTCTGAAAATTTTTAATTTTAAGACACATAAATTTCAGTAATACAGATCAGGTATTTTAGTTGTCTTCAATTGCAGAATCTCTACTACTGAAGTTTTTATTATCTTTATAAAGAAAAATTTGCTGATGGTTGATAACATGCTAAATGTTTCTTTTTTGAACATTTGACTAAGTTGTCTCACAAAACTGCTTTCTTGTGATTACCATAGAAATATAGTAGTAAATACACAACAACGCAATAAAAATTACAATGTATCACATACTTCAATTGAAATGTGTATCACCTACTCCTTTTGTGGCATTATCTGTCATTGGATGTCTAAAATCAATTAAAATCTGAGCCTCTATAAATTAACCGACCAACAGATCCACATAATGGATATCATCGATTACAATGATGAATTATATTGGTTACAGACCTTTCTAGGAGATTGGTCCCTGGGTTCAGTTATGCTAAAGGTGCTACGTTCAATGTTATAATAAATAAGTAAAAACATTTATTCAGAATGCATAGTTATTTTTAAACACAGTCCACAGAAATCACTTCACAAGATCCACAGTAACAAATATCAGTCATGTTGTTTCACTGTTGCCAACTTAATTGTGACAGACAATCACAAAAAATACATGAATTGTATGTCACACAACCTACCCCAATGTTACCACACACTGAACTACCATTGGCATCTCTCAAAAATCTATTTCTAGACCTGCCTCTCCCCACCCATTTAGAAGATGTGAGCTCATGAAAACAAATATAAATATGTTCTTCATAGTAGAAGTAAGCTTCCTGGGGCCAAGTAATACTTTAATTTGTAATACTTTTAACACAAGACATTGTTGCTTGTGTACTAAATCACTCAGAATGTATAAAATGTGCTAGCAGCAATAAATGAGTTATTCCTGCCAAAAACCATGCTGCAATTACAGTGAAATAAAGTAAATTTAATTTTTAATTAAATTTAAAATGACATCAACGTTGTGTAAAGCATCTCATCATGAACCAGTTGTTGTACTGATTCCAAAACTGGTCTTAGAATTTGCAAGACACCCATGTTTCTAAAGCTGTACATAAAGCACCGGAATCCGAAGAAATGTTTGGAAAATTAATTACATTCCAAGGAGAATAAATAATGACTTAAAGGTTTGCCATTGATTTAATTCTGTAAAAGGTAGTAAAGAACTTGAGAGATCATAATTTTCTCTCTATTTTCAGAAAGAATTTTGCTCTATGTCCATATCTGATATTTTTTAGGAAATGACTCTTCCACAACCACACTGTATTTTTTATTTGTTGAGTCACAACTATTTAACAGGCTGAAGTGTCATTATCAAATACTCATACTCATTCAGGCCAGACATAAGTTATATTGTATTATCAGGTCACGTAACATGTGTTTATGTGCTGTTCAACAGCTAGACAAACATTATCTGGCCAAAGATTCACTATCAAGAACTTACACTCATTGAAACCAATCACACATCATCGTTGTATTATCAGAACGCATCTAACATATGTTTACTCACTGATCAGCAGCCAGACAAAGATTATCTGGCTCTTCAGCAACAAGGAAATACATGAAATTGCATGCATTACTGTTTTCCTTGTATCACACGAAAAATAGTCAAGAGGTTACAATGTTCTGCTGGTTTTTCACTATCAGATCAGGTAGCGAAGTAAAGTCTGATTGGGAGCAGAGCTAAGACTTCCTGTTATTCAGTCTTGCTCACCTTACTATTTCAACACACTCACCAACTTATTCCAATTGAACTTTGTTTCTCAAAGTATTACAATTACTGCTGGGAGTTAAGAGTACAAATCCAACATCCAGTTCTCAAAATAAATATGATGCTTCTGATGATCAATGTATAGAATATTTACTGTTGTGCATACTGACTATCATTATAAAGTTATTTCAACATTTGGAATGTCACAATTATATTGATAAGGACTAAGCCTTTGTGTTGTCCTTGTGATGTCATAGGCATTGTTGCAGCCACTCTTGTTCTATAGCTCACACCATGTCTACAAAGCAGGGGCTGATGACAAGGCATAAATGGCCCAGCCAGCAGGTACTGCGAACATCGTACATTGTTTATCATCATCCTGGTTTGTAGATACACTGCACCCATCCATTTCATAATACATGAGCATGGATAAAATGTACATCCAAACAGTAGATTATCTAATTCATTCCAAACATGAACTTTTTATAGTAGTGATCATCATTTGTTGGTTTGAAACATGCCTGTGCAGCACATCACTGCACCAAAGTGATACATTACACTACAAATTGTAAGACATGGTGCACAAGATGGTGCCCAGATGGTGTGGACATAGCTCATGTTCACACACTGCTCTACAAACATTAGCGTGAGATGTGCCCAAGGCTTGCACCACTTGGTGAATGGTAGTAGACTGTTCCATTGTGGAGTGTTCCAAATCATCTTCCTCAAAGGCAATCATTTGAACTGAGAGTACAGATCGCTGGCATCCATTTTTGACACCTAATACCTGATAGAAATATGGAATAATTGGTATAGTATTCAGAAGGGCTACCATATATACAATAAATTTCTCAATACCTCACAGTACTACTGTATGAACAAGGGAGTGTAATAAGTACAGCAAATGCACTTGGTTGCACATACACGCCACAATTTTGGAGAAACTCAAGGCAGTAAATACTGTACCTACATGCAACTTTCTGCTCTTCCGTAGTTTACCCTCAGCTGCTGCAAATACAGACTATTCCTGTTGGGAAAACTTTTCCTAATACAGCTATGCAGCAGCTCTGCCATTGCTATCAACTTTGCTGTATGTAAGCAACATGCTGGTAAGTTTGTTACTTATGCACTGATTTTTATCACAACAGTGATGCTGAATTGGTACAAAACATAGCTATTCATGTATGATGAGAACAAAGAACTATGGAATAAAGCAATACTTGGGCAGGAATGCTATGTGGCACAGTCTGGGAATTAACTTTACACCAGTGCCTATTAGATTACATAATTCATTAGGCTACCAAACACAGTCAAGAGATGTGTTGATGACATCACTGTTCTCAAACTTTGATGCTCCATAGCATCAAAACTAAGCACTTCCAAACCAGGGTTCCTACTTTAAAACTAACCAGTTTGCCATCCTACACAGCACATTAGACACCGTCAGTGGTTTTTTTATACATACCATTTATAGACTTATTGTTAAATACAAACAATGGAATGAGAGAAGATAATCAGTCACTGTAAATGAAGATGCTGAGCAGTGAACAGGCACATGAAAAATTACAGGAACATGATTAGCTTAGCTTAGGAACTGGCATCCTTCTTCTAAACAAAAAGACATTCACAGCTACATTGTTTGATGCTTGAACCACATTTGGTTATGAAAATATATTAAATCAATACATCTTCATGTCATAATCAGTCCATCTATAAATAATGATGATGATGTTTGGTTTGTCAGGCACTCAATTGTGCGGTCATCACCGCCCGTACCAAGTCCCAATTTTTACACAGTCCAAGTTTCACACAATCCAGTCTAGCCACTGTCACAAATGATGATGATGAAATGATGAGGACAACACAAACACCCAGTCCCCAGGCAGAGAAAATCCCAACCTGGCCAGGAATTGAACTAGGGACCCCGTGATCCAGAGGCAGCAATGCTAACCTCTAGACCACGAGCTGTGGACATCTGTAAATAAGAAGGAAGAGTAAAGAACACATTACGTGACAAGACAAGGATAGTAATAATAATGTACTAAACTTAATGTGCATTTCCAACAAAAAATGACCAAATGAATGGCTTACACAGATAAAATAAGCACATTAAACATGAACTCGAAACTCCCTGATGCAAAATATGCTATTTCATTCCCCGCAGTAAAGAAACAGTTCTCAATAACTGTACACACATTCATATGTGTAGTCTAGCTCAAAAAATGATTTGTCCAAAATCCAGTGAAGTTTTCAGCCTTTTTTTTATGCCTGTCAGTGACTCAATCTCTCTATTATTCTGTGAGTTGACCTTCACTCAAGAATAAAGTTACATTTTACCAGAACTTTCCATTACCAAACTGCAGAATTGTTCAGATGTAAGATACATTTGACATCAAATGCATAACCTCAAACAAAGTTAATAAATCAATATATTCCCAGGATTAACTATGAAGTAATACGCTACCTCATGAAAGAACTGAAGCACCTAGAGGACATGATTGAACGTCAATGTAACTTTGTACACTTGCACACCATTGGCGGGTATGTACTCGTAAATGACCAGATTTGCAGCTCTCTCCGACATGTAGAACAATTGCCAGAGTGCGTTAGTGTTGTTCATGTTTAGTGTTGGTACTAGGCCTTGGAGGGTATATGATGGGTGTGAAAAGTGTCAGATGTTGAATGTTCACTGTGAAGGACACAGAGATACCTTGTAGTCATATGAGACAGTATTATCAGCACCATACAAGGTTTGAAAGGAGTTCCATTGTGAGTCTCCTTTTAGCTGATTGTTTGAATCATGCAATATTAAGATTTGTGGCAATTCAGATGTGACAGTAATCTGATGTTGGGCTGCATGGAAACATGAGGGCAGGAAAGTGTCAATCCTGTACTTGTTGTCAAGGTTCTGGTCGATAATGTCTGACCTGCTCAAGGGAGGACTGCTATATCGTGCAGCAAGCACATAGTAAACCCTTCACATCTCCACCTGTCATCCAATAACAACTAATGGGCTCTCTGCAACATTCTGTGTCATCCTACACCATAGGTTGGAGATTAGCAGCAGCCAGACTAGGGAGTTACTGAGCCTACTGTGTAGGCTGCCATTAATTCCACAACACAAACAGTTGTGTTTCGACCAGTGCCATGACTAGGAAGCATGGACTGCTGATGAATGACATCAAATTGTGTTTAGTGATTAATCTTGGTTCTAAAATACTCAGGATGAGCATTATCTGTGAATTTGGTGACAACCTGGCGAGAGATCCAAATCTTATAACATTTTGGAGAACCACAGCTGGTTACTCTCGGTGTCACAGTGTAGACAGCCATCAGGTATGGCTTAAGTTCATGGCTGTTAGTGATCAAGGGAACTTGAGTGGCACAGCAGCATGTCATGGGCATCCTACATCCTCATGTGTTACCTCTTTGGAACAGTATTGTGATGCCATTTATCAAAAGGGCTGCGCTCATCCATACATGGCAAGTGTCCCTGTGAACTGTGTTAAATCTGTTCCCAATAGAGCACTCATAAGACTATCTGGAATGTCACTTCCATCCCAGTGCCAGTATCCAAGATATTGAGGATCAGTTACAACAGCGATTGACCAGCTCTCCTCAGGAGAGGATTCGACATCTTTATGACACACTTCCCAACTGAATCACTGCATGCATCCAGGTCAGAGTTTGTTATATACCAGAACTTACTGACAAGGTGCAGTTACAAAAAATCAGCCATCAGGTATGGCTTAAGTTCATGGCTGTTAGTGATCAAGGGAACTTGAGTGGCACAGCAGCATGTCATGGGCATCCTACATCCTCATGTGTTACCTCTTTGGAACAGTATTGTGATGCCATCACACACATCATGGATAAGTGGACTCATACTGCCAAGTCCTGTATGAATCTCAATGTTGTAATCACTGAAATAATATCACATAACCTATGCTCTCAAACTGCGAAGCTTCATTTCGTTACCACCTCCCCCTGTGGGTGCTTAACTTTTTTTTTTCTTTCCGGGCAGTGTATATTAAAATAATGTTGGACAGTGTGTTATGGACTAATTTACTAGTGGAGAATCAGGAAAACTTAAGAGCACAATGTTTTGAAAGTGATCAGATCCAAAAAGAATGGTTTTGTGACAACATTTAAGTAAGAAATGGTCTATTTTTAAAATTCAAGAATGGAGAACAGGAGAGACAGGCCTACTTCATGTGCTGTGCAACATGAAATCACCAAGTTTTCACATAAGAAAGGACTTTACACTACTATGCAAACTGAAGAGGAAATAAAACAAGTTTGTTATATACCAGAATTGACTAACAAGGTGACCAGTGCTCTGCAATTATGAAAAATGACCAATCATGGATAAGAAATCTGTATTTACATTGATACTCCATGAGTTACCTTTCAGTGTGTAGCAGAATACTTCTGCCACAACTGTGGTTTTCTTCCTGCCCCATTCCAGATTCAAATAGTCTGCAGAAAAGGTGTGTCAGAAAGCTTCCTTATGAGATTGAATTTTCTGATTTTCTCTTCTTAGTTGTTTTGCAAGATGTATGTTGGAGAAAGTAAAATTTGCCTGACTCCTCTTGGAATTGAAGGTCCTGAAATTTTGAAAGTAAACCTCTCTGTGGTATTGTAACTTTCCAGTTTTTCAGCAAACAGCCCCATAAGCAAAACTTGTATACTACCTTGAACTTCATTATATATTAAGCTTGTTATGCAAACAAAAAAATATCTGTGCAAATAAGAAATACATTGTTAACTGAAAAAAATTATACTTAGCTCTTGTATTCATCCTGAATGTTTGTATTCCTTTATGGTCTTTCCTTGGGTCCATTTATTTAAATAACGATAACGATTTTTCAGTGTGTTGATGTTGTAAATATTAATTTTCATTGGATGTGTTTCCCACAAAGTTCTCTTTTTATTTATCAATGTGGAAAGTCTTACGCATGATATACTACATTAGTGACCGTTCTCCATATCTCACATCAATTATGTACACTCTCCATGAGTTCTCTCAAAAACTACTACTTTACAAACATGCCAAAGTTGATGCCCAGAAAAAAGAAAATAGGTACAGTTGAGTGGTTTAGTGAATTAATTTTGTAATTTACAGACCTTTTGCTATTCCAAACTATTTTCTTCCAAATATTGTTTGATAAATTATAACTGTAAGATTTACTTTGTAATGTTCTTCAACAATTTTTGTGAGATATTAAACTGACCTCTATTTTAATCATGGTCAACTTTGTTTATACAATCTACAAATTTTATATAAACTGGCAATAACATGAAAAGCATTTCTGAAGAAGAGGAATTTGTTGACTCTGAATATAAATTTAAGTGTTAGGAAGTATTTTATGAAGGTAATGGTATTGAGTGTAGTCGTGTATGAAAGTGAAATGTAGAGGATAAGCAGTTCAGATAAGAAGAGAATAGCAGCTTTCCAAATGTGATGCTACAGAAGAGTGCTGAAGTTAGATGGTTTAAAGTTCTTATTTTTATTCTCTCTATTATTTAATGAGCATTTTATTAATGTGATTGCATATTATTATTAATTGATTATTATTTATGCTTTGGTTTAGCTATTCCTTTTCACTGTTTGCTCCTTTTAGTTAAGTTGAGTCCTTTTAATTATGTTTGTGGTGGTTATGAAGTCTATATTGCTTACTGTTCTCTGTAAGTTAAAGAATACAGTAATACCATATGCCTTTCACAGCAGCAGATCTCGTTGAGTCTCCTTGCTGGAATTTCTCCACCTGAATTTGCTACAGATAATTTATCACTCTAAGGAAGTAGATTGGAATAGTCAAGTGCTATGCTGTGTCATGTGTATAAAATGTAGCATCCAACTTTAGTTTGTGAAATTATTTAGATCTTTGGAGAAATATTCTTGGCGAATCCCAAAACCATGTAAAAAACTGCAGGTTCACACCATCAAACCACACAACACTTCTGAACGACTTGCGTCTTTATAATCACTGAATATTTCTTTTGAAATGATTAAGGATTATGAACTCTACACATCTGATACTCCTTTTGTGCCTTTATATGTATTTATTTACTTTATGGGAGCCTTTATATTTTATGAAGTAACAGCTTTTCATGAGATGAGAAAACATTTTATTTTCCAAGCACAGATAAAAAAACTAACAAGAATAAACAACTTGTAACCAAGTCGACTACGGCAAAGATAAATATGTATCAGCTGCAGCTTTCACCCGCTGTTTTTGGCGCAGTGGATAAATGACGTCGCCACATCAGCCCCCCTCCTTTTGAAACCGGGTGCACCAGGTATGTGGGGAAACTTGCACTTGATTTTTCTACCAGCTCTCGTGAAGACATCTGGTGCAGGCAATGGCTGCTCCTGTTCTGCACTTGCTGCTTCGTTGTCCTCTTCTGAAACTGAGGGCTCGGCGAGACTCAGCTGTTTGTTTGGCCTCCACATTTGAGGGTGATTTTGCAGACCAAGGAAGGAGTGTACCCTCTTCGGTGTAAGCAGGTTTAAGCTGCTCAATTGAGACTGTCTCTTCTTTACCATCCTTATCGATTTTGAAGCTGTGGCTTCCTCTTGTGATTACCCTGTGTGGTCCAGAGTAAGGCGAAACAAGCGGCGGGCACACCGTATCATCCCTAAGCCACACATGGGACGTTGCTTGCAGGTCTTTATGTACAAACACTCTCCGGTCTCCATGTCTGACAGGGTCAGTGGGTTTGATGTTTCTCATTCTAACGCTGAGTTGTCTCGCGAATTGCATGCATAGCTCAGGGGCGAACGGCTGCGTAGATGCTGGAACGATAAATTCTCCAGGAATCCTCAATTGCTCGCCATAAACCAGTTCTGCGGAAGAGCATTGTAAGTCCTCCTTCATGGCCGTTCTCAATCCGAGTAGGACCAGCGGTAGTGCTTCAGGCCATGAAGTGGAACTACACATTAATGCAGCTTTGACCGTGCGGTGTAGTCGTTCCACCATTCCATTACTAGACGGATGATTGCTTGTGGTGCGTAGGTGCTTGCACCCGCACAGTAGTAAAATTTCATTGAAAAGTTGGCTTTCAAACTGCCTTCCGTGATCTGCTGATATGTTTTGCGGAACACCAAACCTGGAGAACCATGAATGCAACAGTGCTTTTGCAACCGACTCCGCAGAAATGTCTTGTATTACAACTACTTCTGGCCACCTGGTAAAACGATCAATGATTGTGAGCAAATAGCGTTGTTATGAAGAGCATGATAGCGGGCCCACAATGTCCACATGTATATGTGAAAATCTTGCAGATGGCATCGGGAAGTCAGCAATAGGTGCAAAGACATGTCTGCTGATTTTATTACGCTGGTATGTTAGGCATGCACGCGCCCATGCACGACAATCTATTTGTATTCCAGGCCACACTACTTTGGAGGAAACTAACTTGGCCGTAGCTCGTACTACTGGATGTGATAGGTTATGTAGTGCACTATAAATCTCGCGACGATAATGTTCTAGTATGTAAGGTCGCTCCTTTCCTTTTGCTACATCACACCAAATTCCGTCTGGAACATTTGGGACAGACACACGTCTGAGCTGCAGCACAGTTCTCTGTTCCTCTATTAGACGGCGCAAGAAAGGATCTTCTCATTGTTTAGACGCTAACTCGGTCCAACGAATTGAATTTAAACTGGCACAATTCCTAGACAGGCAATCTGCGACCAGGTTGTCTTTTCCTGAAATGTGACGCACGCCAGTTGTGAACTGTGCAATGTACTCGACTTGCCTGCACTGACGTGGTGAATTGAGCTCTGTGTCTCGTTGAAATATAGCTACTAATGGCTTGTGATCGGTAAAAATTGCAAAGTGCCTCCCTTCGACAGACGTGCGAAAATGCTTTATGGCTAAGTAAATAGCAAGCAACTCACGGTCAATAGCACTCCATTTTTGCTGCTGTCGAGTCAGGTTTTTAGAGAAAAATGTGAGCGGCTGCCATCTGCCATCAACTTCTTGCTGTAGCGCTGCACCCACTGCTGTTTGGCTCGCATCAACCATGAGCGCTAAAGGAGCACTCAGTCTTGGATGTCCCAGTAGTGTTGCTCGAGAAAGACATTTCTTTAAGTCATGGAAAGCTACTTCAGCATCTGGACTCCATGGAATTTTACGATTTCCTGTTGTATTTTTACCTGCAAGTAACGTTGTGAGTGGTTCTTGGGCAGCAGCTATTTTAGGTAAGTGACGTCTGTAATAGTTGAGCAAGCCTAAAAATCTGCGAAGCCCTTTGTAAGTTGTGGGAAGGGGCATCTGTTGTACTGCTTCAACCCGCTCAGGCAAAGGTGACAGGCCTGCTGCTCAAACCAAATATCCCAGGAACTTAACTTCGCGTTTTCCAAACGTGCACTTTGTTTCGTTAATAATTATGCCATACTCTGTCAGACGGCGGAAAAGCTGCCGCAGATGTTCGACATGCTGATATACAGAACCAGAGAATACTAAAATGTCGTCCATATAACAAAATACGAATGGTAATTCTCGAAGCACCTCATGCATGAATCTTTGCCATGTTTGGGCAGCATTTCTGAGGCCAAATGGCATAAAATTGTACTCAAACAAACCGAATGGTGTGATAACTGCTGTTTTTTTAATGTCAGATGGAGCCATGGGAATCTGGGAAAATGCTTTGGCGCAATCAATCACACTAGATATTTTGGCATTGCTAATCGTACTGTTAAAATCAGTCCCATTGGGTACTGGGTAGTGGTCGGGAATTGTGCGGGCATTGAGCGCCCTGTAGTCTCCACATACTCTGCATGAATTGTCTTTTTTACGGACCATGTGAATTGGAGATGCCCATGAACTATCAGACCTACTTACAATACCTGTTTTTAGAAGTCTGTCGACCTCAGCTCGCACCGCGAGCAGCTTTTCTGGAGGCAGACGCTGTGGGCGGAAAGCAACGGGTTGACCTTGTGTCGTGCTGATGTGGTGTTGAGTATTGTGTCTGCATTTCCTGGTTGCGTTGACAGGTTCGGTAAGTGCTGGAAAGTCTTGAAGCAGTTTACGAAAAAGTGATTCCTCCGACAGTGCTCTGATATTGCCTACAGTATACGAATCGTTACGACTGTCGGGTGTCCTCTTGAGTAACGCACACGTGTGCGCCCCGCTTAGTTGCGGGTACGAAATTGTATCACAATATCCTGACGCGGATGACGTGGTAGAGGAGCCGGAAATCTTCGTGCGGAAAGACATGGGCACATCGCACTGCATTTGACCCGACGCGGAAGACACAGTAGGCAATATCCCTTCTGTGGGAACTGTCACCAAACGACGGTTAACCAGGTCGGGCATAAGTCGGTAGTTCCGTAAAAAGTCCGCTCCAATTATAGGACTCGGCACATCAGCAACCACAAAAGTCCATTTTGGATGGAAGTTGGAATTCAGATGTAATGCCAACTGTTTCTCACCATAGGTAGATATTCTGGAATTGTTTGCCGCAGTCAGCACATGTTGCATTGTTGTTGTGAGTATATCACCTCTCTTTCTTGGATAAACACTGACTTCTGAACCTGTGTCAATCAGAAACTTCTCACCTGAAGAGAGGTCCAACACGAACAATCAGTGTGATTGGTTGACTGCAGATACCGTGGCGTTTTCACCTCTTTGAATCACGCTATGACTCGGGCGCCTATGTTGTTGTTGATGAACGTTAGCGCCCTTTAACGCCCGCCTTTTAAGTTTGGGTAGCTGCAGGGTTGAATACATTGACGGGCAGTGTTACTGAACTGTCTGTGGTACCAGCACCATTGATCTGTCGAATCCTGTTGGATAGCATTTCTTCATCTTTTCCAACTGTGACTTCGTAGCTGCTGGTGGTGTGAAGTTACTTGCACGTTGAGTTTTGCCACTTGTGCTGCCAGTTGCTGTATGGTGGGTTCGGTCGATGAGCACTGCTGTTGGGAAGTATTATTGCATGTTCCTGGCTCACTGACGTCAGATTCCATCACACTACACGTTTTTGGGCCTCTATCCTGGCTGTAGTTGAATTCGGAACACGCAGAAACTTCGGTTAAGGTGTTTGCGATGGTGTCTGCCTTTTTTGCGATGGTGTCTGCCTTTTTTGCTAAGACTTGCAATGGTAAGTCTGTTTCTGCTGCAATGACAGCACGGATGTTGGCAGGAAGTTTACGAAGCCATATTAGACATAAAGACTCTTCAGGTAGGAGTTCCAGGCCGGCTAATGTACGTAAGACTTTGAGTACTTGTGACGGAGTGTTGTCGCCCAAATCTTCATATGCGAAAATTTTTTGTAGTCGCAAATCTGGTGACAACGTATAATGCTGTATGAGAGCTTCCTTTAGCACAAAGTAATTTTGTTGCGACAAGGTTTCTTCTACCTGCTCTATCACTTCTAAATTTAGATGTGAAACCACTATATTAAATTTGTCAATGTTGTTAGACACCCCACGCTGCCGAAATATGCATTCAGCCTGCGTGAACCAAAGCTAGGCGCGCGTCGGCCAGAACGCGGAAAGCTTAACATTTCCGTGTCGAGCGTAGGTACTCCCATCTTTTGCGTTAACATCTGTCGTTCCGTTTTGTGGTGAATCAAAGGGCATGGACCGTGATCCTTGGTCGAACAGACTGTAGTCTTCAATCTTGATTCCACTGCCCCATGCTTTTGTCTCTGAATTCATTATTCTCGTCAGTATATATATTTTCTTTATGCTTCTGCTACGATTTTTCGGGGTCACCACTATGGGAGCCTTTATATTTTATGAAGTAACAGCTTTTTCATGAGATGAGAAAACATTTTATTTTCCAAGCACAGATAAAAAAACTAACAAGAATAAACAACTCGTAACCAAGCCGACTACGGCAAAGATAAATATGTATCAGCTGCAGCTTTCACCCGCTGTTTTTGGCGCAGTGGATAAATGACGTCGCCACAACTTCAATACCATAAAGTATAGGTTACTGCCTTAATGGCGGCTTCCAACAATCTCCTCTCAAGCCAACATAGAACATCTCTCTTCCATTGTCCAACATGGAATAATTATCTCCTTGTTGTAGCTTAATACAGTCTGTATATCTTTGTTATCGAGTTCACATGAAGATGCTTAAATTCCACAGAGTATTTATCTCTCGCGCAGGTATTTTACATTTTTCATTGTATTAATAGTCTGTTGCACATTATTTATGGGGATTTGCATCATGAAACGCTACAGTGGGGACATATAACTAATGAGGAAGTTGTTGTTGTTGTGGTCTTCAGTCCTGAGACTGGTTTGATGCAGCTCTCCATGCTACTCTATCCTGTGCAAGCTTCTACATCTCCCAGTACCTACTGCAACCTACATCCTTCTGAATCTGCTTAGTGTATTCATCTCTTGGTCTCCCTCTACGATTTTTACCCTCCACGCTGCCCTCCAATGCTAAATTTGTGATCCCTTGATGCCTCAAAACATGTCTTACCAACCAATCCCTTCTTCTAGTCAAGTTGTGCCACAAACTTCTCTTCTCCCCAATCCTATTCAATACCTCCTCATTAGTTATGTGATCTACCCACCTTATCTTCAGCACTCTTCTGTGGCACCACATTTCGAAAGCTTCTATTCTCTTCTTGTCCAAACTGGTTATCGTCCATGTTTCACTTCCATACATGGCTACACTCCATACAAATACTTTCAGAAACGACTTCCTGACACTTAAATCTATACTCGATGTTAACAAATTTCTCTTCTTCAGAAACGATTTCCTTGCCATTGCCAGTCTGCATTTTATATCCTCTCTACTTCGACCATCATCAGTTATTTTACTCCCTAAATTGTAAAACTCCTTTACTACTTTAAGTGTCTCATTTCCTAATCTAATCCCCTCAGCATCACCCGATTTAATTTGACTACATTCCATTATCCTCGTTTTGCTTTTGTTGATGTTCATCTTATATCCTCCATTCCGTTCAACTGCTCTTCCAAGTCCTTTGCTGTCTCTGACAGAATTACAATGTCATCGGCGAACCTCAAAGTTTTTACTTCTCCATGAATTTTAATACCTACTCCGAATTTTTCTTTTGTTTCCTTTACTGCTTGCTCAATATACGGATTGAATAACATCGGGGAGAGGCTACAACCCTGTCTCACTCCTTTCCCAACCACTGCTTCCCTTTCATGCCCCTCGACTCTTATAACTGCCATCTGGTTTCTGTACAAATTGTAAATAGCCTTTCGCTCCCTGTATTTTACCCCTGCCACCTTCAGAATTTGAAAGAGAGTATTCCAGTTAACGTTGTCAAAAGCTTTCTCTAAGTCTACAAATGCTAGAAACGTAGGTTTGCCTTTTCTTAATCTTTCTTCTAAGATAAGTCGTATGGTTAGTATTGCCTCACGTGTTCCAACATTTCTACGGAATCCAAACTGATCTTCCCCGAGGTCCGCTTCTACCAGTTTTTCCATTCGTCTATAAAGAATTCGTGTTAGTATTTTGCAACTGTGACTTATTAAACTGATAGTTCGGTAATTTTCACATCTGTCAACACCTGCTTTCTTTGGTATTGGAATTATTATATTCTTCTTGAAGTCTGTGGGTATTTCGCCTGTCTCATACATCTTGCTCACCAGATGGTAGAGTTTTGTCATGACTGGCTCTCCCAAGGCCATCAGTAGTTCTAATGGAATGTTGGCTACTCCCGGGGCCTTGTTTCGACTCAGGTCTTTCAGTGCTCTGTCAAACTCTTCATGCAGTATCTTATCTCCCATTTCATCTTCATCTACATCCTCTTCCATTTCCATAATATTGTCCTCAAGTACATCGCCCTTGTATAAACCCTCGATATACTCCTTCCACCTTTCTGCCTTCCCTTCTTTGCTTAGAACTGGGTTGCCATCTGAGCTCTTGATATTCATACAAGTGGTTCTCTTCTCTCCAAAGGTCTCTTTAATTTTCCTGTAGGCAGTATCTATCTTACCCCTAGTGAGACAAGCCTCTACATCCTTACATTTGTCCTCTAGCCATCCCTGCTTAGCCATTTTGCACTTTCTGTCGATCTCATTTTTGAGACGTTTGTATTCCCTTTTGCCTGCTTCATTTACTGCATTTTTATATTTTCTCCTTTCATCAATTAAATTCAATATTTCTTCTGTTACCCAAGGATTTCTATTAGCCCTCGTCTTTTTACCTACTTGATCCTCTGCTGCCTTCACTACTTCATCCCTCAGAGCTACCCATTCTTCTTCTACTGTATTTCTTTCCCCCATTCCTGTCAATTGTTCCCTTATGCTCTCCCTGAAACTCTCTACAACCTCTGGTTCTTTCAGTTTATCCAGGTCCCATCTCCTTAAATTCCCACCTTTTTGCAGTTTCTTCAGTTTCAATCTGCAGTTCATAACCAATAGATTGTGGTCAGAATACACATCTGCCCCTGGAAATGTCTTACAATTTAAAACCTGGTTCCTAAATCTCTGTCTTACCATTATATAATCTATCTGATACCTATTAGTATCTCCAGGATTCTTCCAGGTATACAACCTTCTTTTATGATTCTTGAACCAAGTGTTAGCTATGATTAAGTTATGCTCTGTGCAAAATTCTACAAGGCGGCTTCCTCTTTCATTTCTTCCCCCCAATCCATATTCACCTACTATGTTTCCTTCTCTCCCTTTTCCTACTGACGAATTCCAGTCACCCATGACTATTAAATTTTCGTCTCCCTTCACTACCTGAATAATTTCTTTTATCTCGTCATATATTTCATCAATTTCTTCATCATCTGCAGAGCTAGTTGGCATATAAACTTGTACTACTGTGGTAGGCATGGGCTTTGTGTCTATCTTGGCCAGAATAATGCGTTCACTATGCTGTTTGTAGTAGCTAACCCGCACTCCTATTTTTTTATTCATTATTAAACCTACTCCTGCATTACCCCTATTTGATTTTGTATTTATAACCCTGTAATCACCTGACCAAAAGTCTTGTTCCTCCTGCCACCGAACTTCACTAATTCCCACTATATCTAACTTTAACCTATCCATTTCCCTTTTTAAATTTTCTAACCGACCTGCCCGATTAAGGGATCTGACATTCCACACTCCGATCCGTAGAATGCCAGTTTTCTTTCTCCTGATAACGACGTCCTCTTGAGTAGTCCCCGCCCGGAGATCCGAATGAGGGACTATTTTACCTCCGGAATATTTTACCCAAGAGGATGCCATCATCATTTAATCATACAGTAAAGCTGCATGTCCTCGGGAAAAATTACGGCTGTAGTTTCCCCTTGCTTTCAGCCGTTCGCAGTACCAGCACAGCAAGGCCGTTTTGGTTAATGTTACAAGGCCAGATCAGTCAATCATCCAGACTGTTGCCCCTGCAACTACTGAAAAGGCTGCTGCCCCTCTTCAGGAACCACATGTTTGTCTGGCCTCTCAACAGATACCCCTCCGTTGTGGTTGCACCTACGGTACGGCCATCTGTATCGCTGAGGCACGCAAGCCTCCCCACCAACGGCAAGGT
Source organism: Schistocerca americana (assembly GCF_021461395.2). NCBI lineage: Eukaryota > Metazoa > Arthropoda > Insecta > Orthoptera > Acrididae > Schistocerca > Schistocerca americana. The sequence goes on along the minus strand of NC_060121.1, from coordinate 316,309,972 downwards.
CCATGGTTCATGGGGGAAGAATGAGGAAGTACTGAATCAAATTGGGAGAAAATATATTTGTGGAAGAACTTGAGTAAAAGAGGGGATCAGTTGATGGGATGTATCCTGAGGAATCAAGGAATTTTCAGTTTGGTAATAGAGAGAAGTGCGGGTGGTAACAATTGTTGAGGAGAACGAGGTTTGACTACAAAAAGCAGGTTCTAATGTGTGGAGGTTGCATAACTTATGCTGAGATAGAGTGGTTACCACAGGGTAGATTAGTGTGGAGAGATGCATCAAACCAATTTTCGGACTGAAGACCACAATAGCAGTAACATACACAGTGAACCACAACTCTACCAACAAACTTTCAGAGGTTGTTCAGGGGCGCTTTCCAAGTATTTCGGTACAAGGAACTGATGGTCTCCAGACAATCATTATAGTGTAATAATGGAATTATGATTTATTTGGTTTGTTGCCACAGTCACCCTTTTATTCTGTGAAAATACCTTCACAAAAGTGAAGAAGCAATAAAATGAAATAACCAAAAAGTACAGCACATAAAACACAACAGAGAGTAATGCAACATCCTTCAGAAGAAACACATAGCCTTTTATCACAGTGTGTTCAATCTGTTCTGTCAGTGTACAGTAAAGCACATTACAAATGATACACTCAAGAAGTCTAGGAGTACTACACTGCGATAATACTAGGAACCAAGTCATGAAGAGTATCGACTGGAGTGTCATAAATTTGGCTCTTTACATGCCCCCCGAAGAAGTTGTCCAATGGTGTCATGTCTGGTGACTGAGCTGGCCATGCAACAAGACCATTGTGACCAGTCCATTGTTGTCCAAACAAAATGCAATTACACTCTAACAATCCACCAGACTGTGAGTACTGTATACCAAAATACTCAGAAAGTATTCCTGAGCAACCTGTGAAAGTTTGTCAGTGGAGTTCTGGTTCACCCTGTATAAGCAAAACATAAAACTAATATTTGTCAGAACTGTTAATTAAAACTTCACAAAATAATTACATGACACAATATATATTAAGAAAACCCATATTGTAGCAAAATAGGCTTAGCAGGAGCTCTCTCAAATGTCAAATACATGATATCTCACATCTCAGAAACTGGAAATGAACTGTTTGGAAACCCATGTCTCAAAAACTGGAAATTAACCCTCCAAAACCTCATCTCTCAATAACTTTTGTTGAACTACCCAACACCCTTGCCAACATTACAATGTACAGTGCCTCTCATCTGCCACTGGAGTTTGGAGAGGACTGCTGTAACATGTACCCTCATTGAAGAAAGTAGTGTAAAAAAAGTGCATGCTTCGTTGGATCTACTGTATTAACCCAACCTGTTACATGTTGCAGTATGACTAACAATACTCAAGAATCAGTCAAGTAAGAGTTTTGTAAGCTACTTCTTTTGAGGGTGAATTGCATTTCCTTAGAATTTTTACAGTGAATCTCAGTCTGACTTTTATCTTTCTTATATCTATTTTGATGTGATTGTTCCACTTCAGGTCATTTTGGATTATTACTGCTGTATAATTTAGGTTGGCAGTGCTTACACTGATATATTGTGCATAATGTAATCAAACAATTTTCCATTTACTTATGGCAATATGTTACATTTGTTGCTTGGTATCATGGGTTAAGTTTTAGTCCCTGTACCAACTGTCGATCCTGTACAGATCATTCTGCAATTTGTTTCATTTTTCTGGTGTTACGAGTTACCTATATATGGCAGCCTCAGCTGTGAACAGTTTCATGGAGTTTCCAATTCTATCCACCAGATCATTTATATAATAAAGGAAGAATTATTCCATTGTAGTTTATTCAGATTGAGTGTCTCTTTGCATATTTCTTACATTTAAAATCCAGGATGGAAGAATAACAATATTATGAAAAGGAAAGACTGATACTCGCCATACAGCGGAGATGTGTCACAGACAGGAACAACAAAAGCCAGAAGACCTGAAACAGAAAACACACACACACACACACACAAACACAAACAGGGCTCACACAAACTGGCTGCCAAGACCAGAGACAATGGCTGTGTGTGAGAGAGCTGCGTTTGTGTGACTGTGTGTATGTATGTTATCTATTTTGGAGGAAGGTCTTTTGGCTGAAAGCTTATGTATTTAGTACTCTTTTTGTTGTGCCTGACTGCAACTCAATGTCTTCACTGTATGGTGAGTAGTAATCTTTCCTTTTCATAATATTATTATTACTTCTCACATGGCTCATACTGTACCAGTTCAATCAACCCACAAAGAATAGAACCATGATCTAAATACAGCTGACATATTTACCAAGTTCTCTCAGCTGAAGCCTGTAAAGACTACTATCTTGATCTATAAAATATAATTTCACTTGTCCAGTATCAGTAATTAATAACAGAAGGATTTCCTTTACAACTTTATAATATGATAAGTATTGCAAGACAGAAAGAGTTGAAACATTTTAGTTATGCCAGAACTTCCTAGAGCAAATTCCTATATAGAGAAGATCAGTTCCTGTATTACTATCATCGCCAATTAATTTAGCATTGTCTGCTTTACTGAACAGTCCAACGGGGCACCAGTAATTAAACACACCATTAATGGCTGGACAACTAATTAAGTGTGATACTGAAACGTATCAAAGATTGTGATGGTGGTTTGGAGCAGTGGTGCCGGACTGAGAGGTGCACAACATCTTTATTAACAACTTAAAAATTGCAACTAGCAGATCAAAATCGAGAGGTGGACACGCAGTTCACTGTTACAGTTCAGTAGCACAAAGTAAAATAACCGCAACGTATGGTCATGAAAAAAGACTGTAGGACAGCATCACTTCTAAAAAATGTAGAAAATTTAACACTCAGAGTACCTGGCTGCCAATGCTGCAAATAAAAAAAATACTCTGATGACCGCAGGTCTATGATGCCATTTACATTTCCTTTAAAACAACCACTTTACGCACACTCATATGAGTAAATTAGCCATCTACTTGCAGCTGCTAGTACAATGTGCAGTCTTTGTTACTCCAAGCACTCAGAACATTACGATTTTAAAACTCTGCTGGTACAGCTAAGAAATTAACCCCAGAAAGTAAGCTCAGAGGTTTGAGGAAACAAATGGCAATAACCACAACTGCTATTCAGTCGGCAACATCAACCAATATAGAACCTATGACTATTAGCCAATAATGAATAGAAAAACATATGCACAAATAATAATAACAATAAAAAAGGAACATGATTACATTTGACCTAGACAATAGCAACTGCACAGGCAGGCATCATAGTCCAGATCACAGTACGGATTACTACAACCACCCTGTAACCCAAATCTCTTGCCACATAACAGGTCACTAATGAGCCAAAATACAACATTTCATTTTACACAACTGATCTCCATTTCATACAAACCAAACTGAGCCAATATTGACCCAAGGTAATAGGCTACTGACGAGGAGTTGATGAGTCTAAGTTCTCGCCAGATCAATGCATGTGACACTAATCCCAGGACCTGCTGGTGTGATGGCAGATGATGTTTCCTTGCTGATGACTCAACAGGGAAGGCACCCTTGCAAAACAAAACCCTGACACACAAAGCAAGCTCTGAAGTGCAACCCCCCCCCCCCCCCCCCCCCCACACACACACACCAAGTTTCGTCCATCATTTATACTCCTTCAACGACGCACATCAGATACATGTGTCAAACAACTCAGTGACATGATGGAGTCAAACCATCACAAACTTGTAACAGCATTTAGTGATATCCAGCATATTACCAATCTCACTCTGCATCATACATAACCATGTTTCAGGGATGATGATGATGATGATGATGTGGATGTGACTAGGCAACTAATAATGCAGGGGTCATAAATCTTTTGTACTCAACAGCCAATACTGACATTGTTGGGAGGCATCACCAGTTGCATAGGTACCAATATTATTGTTAATCGGTAACTAAAAACTAATATGTTATGAACCCCCAGTCAGATTAGCTCACTAAGGGTGTGATAAATCAGCTGCTGGTCCCCAAGTACTGATCGTTAAAGAGTCGGCATCATTCAGAACACTTCTTGTTGACTGTTGTCTGCTTCAAATTGCTGCCACCCTCAGTGACCCCAATGTTGTGACATTGTAATAGTCTGAACAAGTCCTGTTGTGTTGTCTGTTCAAAATAGCTCTGAGCACTATGGGACTTAACATCTGAGGTCATCAGTCCCCTGTGTGTTGTCTGTGTGGGTAAATAATTAATTGATTACTAATAATAATTGTATTTTTACTTAAATGCCTTTTTGCAAAATGAGACACAATCACAAATGTTTACTATATGCTGTGAATGTAATTTTTCTCCAACTAATTACATTGTATTAGAACAGCCTTAATTTAATTCCATACTGCCCACTGCAAAAACAAATCTATATTACTTATATGCCAAAATTTTTATCACAGCAGTTGACCGGTACAAGTCGCACACCACCATGAGTTGTCAGTGCTGTAAGACAAACAAAGCATATTACTGAACTGCTCAAACAATTAGGTTCAGCTGCTTTGTCTGTTTGTATAATTTCTGATGTTGGAAACAAACAAATCAACTTCCTCACATATTTTGCATAGTTCCACTCAATATCTTATGGAATAATCCCCTGTGGTAACTGATAACTTCAAAAGCAATTATTTATTGCACAAAAGTGAACAGTAAGAATTAGGAGGAAATTTCTGAGAATTTACGTTTGGAGCACAGCACTGTATGGTAGTGAATCAGGGTCTGTTGGAAAACCACAACAGAAGATAATTGAAGCTATCGAGATGTGGTGCTACAGAAGAATGTTGAGAATTTGATGCGCTGGAAAGGTAAAGAATGAGAAGATTCTCTGTAGAATTGGTGGGGAAAGGAATGTACCAAAAACACAGACATGAAGAAGGGGGAGGATGACAGGGCATCTGTTAAGACATCAGGGTATAACTTCCACGGTACTAGAGTGAGCTGTAGAAGGTAAAAAACCGTAGAAGAGAACAGAGAGTGGAATACATCCAGCAGATAATTGAGTTCATGCTACTCTGACAAGAAAGCTTGGTGCAGGGGAGGAACTTAGAGTGGGGGCAAGTCAAATCAGTCAAAAGACTAAAAGAAAGGAGGCCGGTGGTCATGTGTACATGAGGTGTGCTTGCTTATATGAATTAATGGTGTGTGTTTCTCTTTATTTTTCTGATGAAGGTGGTGGCCAAATGATGATATGTAAGTGTCTTTTAATTGTACCTGTCTGCAACTTAAACGTGACGTCTTTATGATCAGTAGCAATCCACATTTTCGTTACATTGTTGCTACTGAAATTTGTTGTAAACAAGTCCATCACAATCCGAGAAGACTAGTGCTGTCCATACCTACAACACTAGAGGAAAAAATAACCTTTATCACCCATCATAAAACCTATCAATGACTCAGAAAGCAGTTTAATATGCAACAACAAAAATGTGTGATCATTTACCCAAATAATGTAAGATGTGTGACAGGCAGTGAATCAAGTTTTAAATGTAATCTAAAACAACTTCTTCTGGACAGCTCTTTCTATCCCATGAATGAAATTTTATTTACAAATTGTAACCCTTTAAAAAAATCTAGTTTGTATGTGCAGTTGCATGTGTTGGGCTAAAAAAGTATTAATTAATGCTAACACTAATCATGTACACATATTCTGTATGCTGACTCATTCCACATAATTTCAATAAGAGAATCATTCAAATGACCTATGGAACATGTAACTAACTGACCAGCTAATAATAAAATATTCACCCTCTAACACCGTAGTGCCCATGCTACTTTCCCCTCTACCCCTGAAGTAAGCAGCCAGCTTTACTTAGCTCACAGCCGAATTCACTGACATGAAGTAAAATTAAGCAAATCTTAAAATATTACTATCTCTATAAATATTTTTGCTTGTTACTGAGCAGGAAAACAATACTCTTTAGCTCTTAACATTAGTTGACTTTTTGGATTTGGGCGTTAGTTGTTCAATGAATCTTATTATAAATACCGCGGGCTGCACAAATTCTTGATTCGGGCTGCAAGGAGCCCATAGGCTGCAATTTGATGACCTCTCTAATAACGTGTGGTATTGAAATAAATCAGAAATATTGATCTTGTACTAAACATGTACTAAAATTAATTTTAAAGTGATCCGCTAATACACTATTTGGATAAATGCACCAAATATTCATATGGGAGACATCTTGTTAAAAATTAATTAATAAATTAATACATTACTGTTAATTGTTGAGTGAATGCTGTTTACATTAGGGGGCATCTTAGATGTGTTTCTGCTGGAGTACATTAAGATCTGCATGTGGCCATGAAGCCATGCTTCGTGCATGTGAGATGTGCTTTTTAATGTCATGCATTATAAGTACTGCATGGAAGTGTAAAATTATCTGTAGAAGAAGAAGAAATAATACTAGTTACATGTCTGATTCTCTGCAATTAGACCAATACCCCATTTATTTTGAGGTGAAAATTGCGGTGAAATAACTTCAGCCAGTCCGCACATAGTATTTGGATCATCTGGGGGGGGGGGACCACAATGCATCTTATTGGCATTCTACGCAAATGTAAATCATTCTTCATAAAACACACACATATTGTTGTTCTTGCAGTCTTCAGCCCAAAGACTGGTTTGATGCAGCTCTCCATGCTACTCTATCCTGTGCAAACCTCTTCTTCTCCGAGTACTGCAACCAACACCTTTCTGATCTGCTTACTGTATTCATCTCTTGGTCTCTCTCTACAATTCCCCCCCCCCCCCCCCCCCCCCGCCCCTCCTCCCACTCACACACACTTCACCCCAGTACTAAACTGGTGATCCCTTGATGTCTCAGATTGTGCTACTAACGGATCCCTTCTTCTAATGAGATTGTGCCACAAATTCCTTTTCTCCCCAGTTCTGTTCAGTATCTCCTCATTAGTTACATGATCTATCTATCCAACCTTCAGCATTCTTCTGTAGCACCACATTTCAAAAGCTTCTAACACACACACATACACACACATGAATATAACTATGAATATTTATGTTTACATTCATACACATAATCCTTTAGGGAAGCCATAGTTCGATTATCAAAGAGCAGATATAAACAAATAAATAAAATTAAAAAGTACACTGTCATCCTGCTCACACGTAGTGTTCAGGTCTCAGGTCACCTACAAAAGTAAAGAAAACATCCCATAAGCATTATTAACAAACTTAATACATTATTTTAAAATAACACACATACACATATGAATATAAATATGCATACTTACATTCACAGCTCTCTGAATCATTCACAAGGAAAGCCATAGTTTCATTGTCAAAGAGTGATGACAGTATGCTTGCGACCATTCGTCACTGGCTGAAAAACAAGATGCTTACTTGCTCCATCTCCATTACCATAGTCAGACTGACATTTCATATTGAAGTAGTAGTCATCAATGTATGGGAGCTGCTCAATGCACTTACTGATGGAAAATGTTAGCATGCATGTTCCAGCTTGCAGAATGTTGATGCAGCTGTATTTCGCTAGCATTGCTCGGCTCAGAAGTCAGTGAGATATTGCACTGGTCATGGCATATGTGTATCCCACATGCACTGATTTTGCAGATCATACATTTTTATGTGAAAGCCACTTGACAGTGCATACACACATCCCATGGACCACTTTGAAATGCAACACACACTGCACGCCACAAGGAATACTGCTGTTTTCTGAGCATCTGCCACAGCACTGGACATGGCATTGTGTGATGAATACTTACCCTGTAAGATGTGTGGGAGGAGCTGAATAAAGTAATATACAGGGTGGTCCATTGATCATGACCAGGCCAAATATCTCATGAAATAAGCATCAAACAAAAAAACTGCAAAGAACGAAACTTGTCTAGCGTGAAGGGGAAAACCAGATGACGCTATGGTTGGCCCGCTAGATGGCACTGCCGTATGTCAAACAGATATCAACTGTGTTTTTTTTAAAATAGGAACACCCAATTTTTATTACATATTCATGTAGTACGTAAAGAAATATGAATGTTTTACTTGGACCACTTTTTTCACTTTGTGTTAGATGGTGCTGTAATAGTCACAAACATATGGCTCACAATTTTCGATGAACAGTTGGTAACAGCTAGGTTTTATAAATTTAAATACAGAATGTAGGTACGTTTGAACATTTTATTTTGGTTGTTCCAATGTGATTCATGTACCTTTGTGAACTTATCATTTCTGAGAACACATGCTGTTACAATGTGATTACCTGTAAATACCACATTAATGCAATAAATGCTCAAAGTGATGTCCGTCAACCTCAATGCATTTGGCAATATACGTAACGACATTCCTCTCAACAGTGAGTAGTTCACCTTCTGTAATATTCACACATGCATTGACAATGCGCTGACGCATGTTGTCAGGCATTGTCGGTGGATCACGATAGCAAATATCCAACTTTCCCCACAGAAAGAAATCTGGGAATGTCAGATCTGGTGAGCATGCGGGCCATGGTATGGTGCTTCGATGACCAATCCACCTGTCATGAAATATGCTATTCAATACTGCTTCAACCGCACATGAGCTATGTGCCGGACATCCATCATGCTGGAAGTACATCGCCATTCTGTCGTGCAGTGAAACATCTTGTAGTAACATTGGTAGAACATTACGTAGGAAATCAGCATTCATTGCATCATTTAGATTACCATCGATAAAATGGGGACCAATTATCCTTACTCCCATAATGCCGCACCACACATTAGACTAACCTGCCAAGGTCACTGATGCTCCACTTGTCGCAGCCATCGTGGATTTTCCGTTGCCCAATAGTGCATATTATGCCGGTTTACGTTACCGCTGTTGGTGAATGACACTTCATCGCTAAATAGAACGCGTGCAAAAAATCTGTCATTGTCTCATAGTTTCTCTTGTGCCCAGTGGCAGAACTGTACACGATGTTCAATGTCATCGCCATGCAATTCCTGGTGCATAGAAATATGGTATGGGTGCAATCGATGTTGATGTAGCATTCTCAACACTGACTTTTTTGAGATTCCCGATTCTCTTGCAATTTGTGTGCTACTGATGTGCTGATTACCCATGACAGCAGCTATAACACCTACTTGGGCATCATCATTTGTTGCAGGTCACATGTGGCTGAACACTTCCTGTTTCCTTGAATAATGTAACTATCCCGTGAACGGTCCGGACACTTGGATGATGTCATCTAGGATACCGAGCAGCATACATAGCACCCGCCCATTGTGCATTTGGATCACAGTAGCCAAACGTCAACACGATATCGACCTTTTCCGCAATTGGTAAATGGTCCATTTTAACACGGGTAATGTATCGCGAAGCAAATACCGTCCGCACTGGCGGAACGTTACATGATTCCACGTACTTATACGTCTGTGACTATTACAGCGCCACCTATCACAAAGCAAAAAAAGTGGTCCAACTAAAACATTCATATTTCTTTACATACTACACGAATATGTAATAAAAAATGGGGGTTCCTACTTTAAAAAAATGCAGTTTATATCCGTTTGACCTACGGCAGCACCATCTAGTGGGGCCAACCATAGTGCCATCTGGTTTCCCCCTTTAAGGTAGACAAGGTTCGTTCTTTGTAGTTTTTTCGTTTGATGCTTATTTCATGAGATATTTGGCCCAGTCACTATCAATGGACCACCCTGTATATATTTTTAGAGACCATCTCATTTATTTGTAACCAAGAGCAGCTGCTGTGTTAGTGTTTAAATAAAAAAATAAATGGGACATGGAAGAAAATAAGAAGAAAGTTCATTTTCCAAATGAGGAGTGTAATTAAGTTCAGATGTTAAATGATTGGGATTATTTTATACATATAGAGATTCCCATGGGCCCCTGGTTACAGGCAACTGCTGACTGCAGCCACTTCTAACATTGTATAGAAGAGGCATCTAAAATTATATATCCCATTGTTAATGAATTGCATAGAAAATGTGTAATGAAAAGAGGTATGCAAGGAGCTGAATAAATACATACACAGCTATTCTTTTTTCTTTTTTAAAAAAGCGAATATAATTTATTGATAACTCAATGTAAAAGTATTTGAACATTATCTCAAGCACACACATAACTACTGTTGTCAGCACCATACATTTGTTTGAGTATTGAAATTAAAGGGCAGTTATACTCTTTGAGATTTGTAACTGATGCACCTTTGAAGATTTAGCCAATTTCTCACAAGATTTCGAAGCTAATTTGGATTGCTTGAGTAACTGTTAAGTCATTAGGTAGTACCTATATATGTAATTTTGTACTTTGAGCTCTGCAGTGTGATATTCAACAATTTCATGGCAAAGTATTGGCTAATATTACGTTTATCCATTGGCAGGAATGTCTTTCATCGATTCGTCAAGATACAATTAGAACTTTTCATTTAAAACTATTCAATTATAAAAAAAACACAAAATATACTGTATACTTTGTATTATAACATCAGCATCCTGTAATAACTCTATCCATAATACTGTCAACTTTTTGTACTATTGTTTAACATAATGGCATCTAATTACTTTGTAATTACTGTTAACTCACAGTATGAAGTGTTTATTTAGGCTACTAGATTATACACTGAAATTCTGTCTATGCTAAAAAATAATGTACTCATATTTGAAGCATGAAACACGGTAAGAATATTTAGGATAATGTAGTTTCAGTGTAGTTACCAAAAATGCAATCAGCTTTGTATATTTGAACTATTTCACTTATTTTTCCATGAAACTGACATGTGTATTTGACATTGTATCCTACTTCATGTATTTCAGTTGTAATTTCTGAATGATAACATTTTCTGTAATTTTTAACAACTTCTGTGATAGTAATTAATGGAACTATTGTAGGCAACAATTTCAAATTGTTCGAAGAGATTTCAGGATTGCAACCAGTTGTTGTAAACTTCTCTCCATGATATTTCAACTGGACACCTGTCAGTCATCTTCAGGTGAGTCATTGGAGACTGATGAGGATGTTCTCCACTCCGCCTTATATAGTGCACTGATAGTATAGCCGCACATGTGTCAGAGCCAAGATGAGAGAAGAATCACACCACCCGGCAGCAGTGCCCTGGCTGGTAGAGCTGCAAGGACAAGCTGTCTTTGGCATTGCCACTCACCACAGTCATCAGAGTATTCTGGCGTCTTTGTCTGGAGCAAATTTTGGAGATGACGAGATTCCACACATTATCCAGTTGATAGGCACTGTCACAGTTTGTTAGATTTTCTGTGATGCATATTTCAATGGATTCTTTTATAATGGAGTCCCAAACAGATTTTCTGTAGCTGAAATTAATGTTTTGTCATAATCCAAAAGAGTATGCAGCTGGTTGTTGTAAACTTCACTCCACAATATTTCAACTGGACAGCTGCCAGTCATCTTCAGGTAAGCCATCAAAGACTGATAAAGATGAAGCCTATCATCGTAAACTTCACTCCACGATATTTCAGCTGGACACCTGTCAGTCACCTTCAGGTGAGCCATCGAAGACAGATGAATATGTTCTCTGCCCCACCTTATACAGGGTGTTACAAAAAGGTACGGCCAAACTTTCAGGAAACATTCCTCACACACAAATAAAGAAAAGATGTTATGTGGACATGTGTCCAGAAAAGCTTAATTTCCATGTTAGAGCTCATTTTAGTTTCGTCAGTACGTACCGTACTTCCTCGATTCACCGCCATGATTTCATATGGGATACTCTACCTGTGCTGCTAGAACATGTGCCTTTACAAGTACGACACAACATGTGGTTTATGCACAATGGAGCTCCTGCACATTTCAGTCGAAGTGTTCGTATGCTTCTCAACAACAGATTCGGTGACCGATGGATGGGTAGAGGTGGACCAATTCCATGGCCTCCATGCTCTCCTGACCTCAACCCTCTTGACTTTCATTTATGGGGGCATTTGAAAGCTCTTGTCTACGCAACCCCGGTACCAAATGTAGAGACTCTTCGTGCTCGTATTGTGGACGGCTGTGATACAATACGCCATTCTCCAGGGCTGCATCAGCGCATCAGGGATTCCATGCAACAGAGGGTGGATGCATGTATCCTCGCTAACGGAGGACATTTTGAACATTTCCTGTAACAAGGTGTTTGAAGTCACACTGGTACGTTCTGTTGCTGTGTGTTTCCATTCCATGATTAATGTGATTTGAAGAGAAGTAATAAAATGAGCTCTAACATGGAAAGTAAGAGTTTCTGGACACATGTCCACATAACATATTTTCTTTCTTTGTGTGTGAGGAATGTTTCCTGAAAGTTTGGCCGTACCCTTCTGTAACACCCTGTATAGTGCACTGATAGTATTGCCGCACATGTGTCAGAGTCACAGTGACAGAAGGACCACACCACCTGGGAGCAGTGCCCTCGCTGGTGGAACTGCAAGGATCAGCTGTCTTCAGTGTTGCTGCTCACTGCAGTCATTGGAGTTTTCTGGAGTTTTTGTTTGGAGTAATATCTTGGAGATGATGGGATTCCATGCATTATTCAGCTGGTAGACACTGTCATGGTTCACTGGATTTTCTGCAATTTGTATTTCACATCTAATGCCTTGACAGCAAGAAAATGGTCTCACGTGTAGAAATTTTTGACAAGCTATGTGGTACGAGAGTAAAACTTTTAAGTTCTTCAAGTTTTTTTAATGAGATGTCGGGACTGTGGTGTATACCAAAATTTGCCAGAGTGACACATTTTATTGATACTACCACTGCACAGAAGATAATGAGGAAGACTAGTCATGCTCCAGTGTCTCCTTGTTAAGGAGAGAATTTGTTATGCAAAACAAAGGTTGGATGCCATTTCAGAAGAACTGTTCCACCTACATCTGAAGATGGCAGCACTTCTTTCTCCTCGGTCATGGATTGGGTCAACAGGGTGACTTCAGCCAAGTTTGATTGGATGTTTAAGGATTCAAGTTCTCGGCAGATGTCAAAATTTGATCGTTTGGTGCCACAACAGTCGTCACCATAGGAAATAACTGCACAATGTCCCATTGTTAATGTTAAAGAGAAGAATTTGGATGATGTGATGCTGTCTGATTTGGGTAAAGGACTCAAACCTACACCAAGTGCACCTCTGATAAGTTTTGTGTGTGGTGTTGAAGAATCTGTATGATGCATCCCTATTGATGCTGCTGAAGAAATAACAAGGGAAACTTGCTTTGCTTTTTTGAAAGCCCTTCCCCAACACAGTAATGTAACCTCTGAAGAAAGGCTGCACTATGAAATCTCCAAGAGGATCTAGAAATAGTGGTGCTGAAGGCTGATAAAGGTAACTTAGCTGTTTTGTTACCTTGTAGTTTGCATTTGGGGAAGATGTGTGGCCTACTTAGTGATAGTATGCACAGGAAGATCGATCACAACCCTACAGCGTGTGTGCAATGGAAGACATGTGCACTCCTGAATTCATCCTCATTACCTCCAGAGACCATCAAGTGGTTAAGACCACATGACAATGTACCACCAAGACTGTATGGTCTTCCTAAAGTTCACAAAGAACATCTTCCTTTATGGCCTATAGTGAGTAATATTGATGACTCCCCATATGATTTAGCCAAACATCTTGCTTTCTTGCTGAGACCATTGGTGGACAATATCCACATCATATACTTTTTTTTTTTTTTTTTTTTTTTTTTTTTTACAAAGGTATCTCTTGATGATGTCTTGGCACTAATTGGAAAACAATTTCAGTCAGGCACCACTGCTTTGTTTTGGCATGCTCTTTCCTTAAGCTATTTTATGTTTAATCAAGAATATTTTGAACAGACCCGTGGCATCACTATGGCAGCCCCTTGTCTCCCCTGGCCACTAACATTTTTATGGAGGATTTTTTGGAAAGAGCACTTGAATCAGTGTTTCTTAAATGAACTATTTTTTGGGGATACATGGAGATACTTTCATAGTGTTGGAGAAGATAAGTTAATGGAGTTTTTACATCGTCTTAACTCCTTTAATGAGAACATTAGATCTCCTTTGGAATTCGAGAAAGATAGTTGTCTCCTATTCCTCGATATTTTGGTTAAACAGAAGAGTGATGGCTCTGTGAGACATTCTGTTTCTCATAAGCCCACTCACAATGATTTATACTTGCACTCTTCAAGTTGCCATCACCCATCCCAAACCGTGAGCATGCTTCAAACCCTTGCACACAGGGCTCATACAGTCTCAGATTCAGATTGTTTACCTAAAGAGCTTGCACATTTAAGAGCAATATTCAGAGACAATGGTTACTCGACATGGCAAATGTTAGGGCATTCTTGGCTAAAACCAAGAACTGGGAAGTGGATAAAGAGTAAAACATGCCAGCAAAGTCCCTAGCTTTTCTTCCCTTTGTTGGAAATATTTCCTCCAAAATAGCAAGAATCTTTAGTAACTTTCAGACGAAAGTGATTTTTTGCCCACCATCTAAAATTATGGACCTGCTGGGATCAGTGAAAGATAACTTGTTATTGCAGAAGGCGGGAATTTACAAAATACCTTGCCAATGTGGTATGGCCTATATCAGACAAACAACACACAATGGAAGAATGTTGCACAGAACATAAACATTGCACACATCTTCTGTAACCCAGCAAGTCTGCAATTGTGAACATTGTATCTCCAATGGACACTCAATGGAGTACAATAAAAGATTAATTTTGACCACAGCAACATCTTTTGGGACTCTGTTATAAAAGAATCCATTGAAATATACAGTGTGGAAAATCAAATGAACTGTGACTATCAGCTGGATAATGCGTGGAATCCTGTAATCCCCGGAATTTGCTCCATATGAAGATGCCAGAATACTCTGATGACTGCAGCAAGTGGCAACGTCAAAGGCAGGTGATTCTTGCAGTTCCACCAGCAAAGGTGCTGCCACTGGGCGATGTGTTCCTTCTGTCATCATCACTCTGATGCATGTCAAATTTACGACTGGCTGCAATCCAGAAATCTCTTTGAACATTTAATTCCCTGGGAAAATTTTATATTTGACAATCTTTGAACCATTAGTGAGAATAAATAAGACCTGTGAGAAATAGTGCAGGAGAGCCAGTATGATGTGAGATTTTGAGATGAAACTGTGTGATATAACAGCAAATGAGTTTGTGTACACCTGAATCTTTCTTTGACTTTTCACATTAGTAGAGAACCATTGTGTTCTCTGGCCCATTATAACTTAAGAAATTAACAGAGAGACTCAACTGCAGTGTTGCAACAAAATGCCAACATATTTTTTGGGAAAATTTGAGCTATACCTGTCCTAATTTAGGATTAATATTCACACAGACTTTTACTTTGATTTACTTTTATTTGACAATTATAATCCCCAGCAAGGCAATTACACCACAGTATAGTGAAATGAGCTGGAATGGCAATGTAATTCCCGTCAAAGTGCTAAAGTCAACTTGCGAGTTTCAGCTGTACCACTCTAACATCAAGAAGAAAAGTAAATATTATTTGGAAACAGGCATGTGCTGAGCACAGTTGTAAGGAATGGGAAAGACCCACTGTGGTTCGACAGGAAAGTTGCTACGAAAGCAAAGAGAGCTTCACTGCAAATTTAAACATAGTGAAAAAAAGTCACAAAGACAAACAGAAATTAAATGAAGCCAACATTGGCATAAGCAGAACTATGCCTGAAGTGTCCAACGAATTCGAAAATCTATCTACCAACTTGACAGAAAATCCAAAGACGATTTGGGCTTATGATAAATCAGTAAACAGATTGAATCCATCTATCCAGACATTCAGTCACAATAATGGCATGAAACAGATGACATAGAAAAGGCCAAAATACTACATGTCATTTCCCAAAACTGTTTTACTGAATGTATTGTCTCCTTTAAATCGTCACATGAATGACAAAATGGCTTATATTGAAATGAGTAGGGATGGGACAAAAAACTGACTGAAATCACTCAACAGAGGAAAAGCCACTGGACCTTATGGGATTCCAATATGATTCTACACAGAGTATGCAAAAGAACTTGCCCTTCTTCTAATAACAGTGTAGCACAGGTCTTTTGTGAAGCAAACTGATCCTCTTGAAAAAGCCCAATTAATTCCCATTTTCAAGAAGGGTCATCAAACAGATGCACAAAATTATAGGCCTATATCTCTAATGTCAGTGAATTATAGTATTTTGGAACATGTATTATGACTTTTCTGGAGACTAAAATTCTCTTCTGTGGGCGTCAAAATGAGTTCTGAAAGTGATGATCATGTGAAACAGAGATTTCTCTGTTTGTCTATGAGACCCAGAAGGCAGTAGGTACCAGCGCCCAAAAAATGCTGTATTCATTGATTTCCTTAAGGCATTCCATACAGTTCCACACTGTCACCTAAGGTGCAAAATATGAGTGTAGAGAACATCATACAACTGTGCGACTGGATTGAAGAGTTTCCAGCAAACAGAATACAGCACATCATTCTCAATAGAGAGAAGTCTTCAGACATAAAAGTGACTTTGGGTGTACCCAAGTGAGTGTCATAGGTCTATTACTTTTCAGAATATATATAACGACATAGTAGACAACAGGGGCATTTCCACGTGGCTTTTCGCAGATGATGCTGTTATACATAGAGAAGTCACAACACTAGAAGATTATAGCAAAATGGAGGAAGACCAGTAGAAGATCAATGCTTGGTACAGAAAGTGGCAATTAATCTTCAACATAAACAAATGTAATGTACTGTGTATATGTAGACAGTAATACCCGTTACTGTACGATAACATGGGTGCAGAAAACTCATTGGAAGCAGTTATTTTCATAAAATATCTAGGACTATGTGTATGGATCAATTTAAAGTGGAATGGCCACATATAACTGACTGCAGGAAAGGCAAGTGCTAGATTGAGATTCATTGGAACAATCCTTGGAAAATGCAGGCCATCAACAAAGAGGGTAGCTAACAAAACAGTCATTTGACCGATACTTGAATATCGCTCATCAGTATGGGTTACATACCAGCTGGAATTGATACAAGAAGTAGAAAAGGTTCAATGAAGAGCAATGGGTTTTGTTACAGAATCATTTGGTAATTACAAAAGTGTCACAAAGATGATGAACCAACTCCAGTGGCAGCTGCTGCAAGAGAGGCATTATGCATCATGGTGTGGTTTACTATTAATGTTCTGAGAGCATACATTCCTAGAAGACTCAACAAATATATGTTTCCTTCTATGAATACCTCATCACAAAATCATGAAGATAAAATGAGAGGGATTCATGTCCATACAGAAGCTTACTGGTCATCGTTCTTCCTGCAAACTATTCACAACTAGAACAGTAAAAAAAAGGGGGGGGGGGAGAGGGCAGTGGTACACAAAGTACTCTCCACAGCACACTGCAAGATGGCTTGGGGTACAGATGTAGATGTGGGTGCAGAACTATTGACACATCAGAGACACATCACAGATACACAATATAACAACTAAATGTCAAATACACAAAGCCATTAAGAATGTTGATCAATGGAAGAATCTGATCAAATTATCAGACAAAATTTCTAGAACAACTTACAAAGAATCCTATGCAGAAGGTCATACAGAGGTCAAGCCAATACATGGCAAAATGATGGATATGTGCGTGTATGTGAGTGTATACCTGTCCTTTTTTCCCCCTAAGTCTTTCCGCTCCTGGGATTGGAATGACTCCTTACCCTCTCCCTTAAAACCCACATCCTTTCATCTTTCCCTCTCCTTCCCTCTTTCCTGATGAAGCAACCGTTGGTTGCAAAAGCTTGAATTTTGTGTGTATGTTTGTGTTTGTTTGTGTGTCTATCAACCCACCAGTGCTTTCGTTTGGTAAGTCACATCATCTTTGTTTATATATATATACAATGGCCAACAAGTTAGATGTAGCTTAATCAATGTACTCAACCACTAACACATAATCAAATATGATGGCTGTGTGTCAGCTTCACAATGACTAATACTGAGGTATTACCACCTAGCAAGTCTCACCTGACCTGTGATTCTGTGCAACTTTCCCAAGTTCCCTTCATTTCCGAAACCTCACCTGTCCTTTTCAGTCTTTTTCCTTCACCTCTCTTTCTTCCCCTTCAACCCTTCCACCACAAAAGGAGCAACTGGCTCCAAAAGCTTGCAAATTTAAATATCTTTATGTGAGTGTTCTCATGCTACAACTTGGTGACTAGATTTTTTATCCAGCCAATTACATTATATGATTCTCTTAAGGCATCCAATGCCATGGCAGAGTAACTATGACTCTCTTAAGGGACAGAAGTAACTTTGAGAGTAACTATACTCTCATCATAGTTCCTTTTGGATGACTCCTGTAGTGATCATGATTCTCACAATTTGGGACGGGGTGGCACTCCTATAACTATGACTCTCTCCATGATGGGCAAATAACTGTGTGCCAGAGAGACAGGCATACCAATGATTGGTCATATTGGTGACACTCAATCTATTAAGTGAGGTTTGTGGGCAGTGATGAGTCAGACCAGTGCATACTGGGTTGGTAACTGAGGTTGCATTACTCTCTCATGACCCTGCAAGAAGGAGTGTGGAACCTACCAACATTGCTGCTTGCAGATCAGGGGGCAATAACTGTTTGCTGATGCAAAATTTCTGGCTTAGACAGGCACTATGGTTGACCTGTGTCTGCCAATCAGCTGCTGACCCACAATGGTCTGGCCCTACTAGACTCAATGGGGCTGAACAGGAAGACCACTCCTCGTATGTACAGTGGAAGCAACTGGAAAAACCTACTGCTATGTCCAGCCCTCGAGTAAGACCAAGAACCTGCCAATAAAAAGACTAATTAGTGTGATGCTCAGTGTGAGCTAACAGTAGAGGTGGTGTTGGAGTGACCAAAAAGAACCCACTCCATGGTGGATTTTGCCTGCCTTTAGTGAGGTTTGTGAATGGCATAACTTATGTCCCATTGACAGTCCAACAGGGTTGAGGTTTTGAGATCATACTACCACCTCAGGGACATCCCTTGCTATCTCTGCCAAAGCCGGATGCTTGGCTCTGCTGTGTAAAGGGCAACCCAGCAGGGAAGCTCCACAAACTGGAGCATGCCCTACTGATCGAGCATATCACCAACTCTGTAAAAGTCAAGTTACCAGGACAACCACCATATAATCCTGGCCTCAGCAGTGGGGTCAGCATATGCTGAATATGGGCCTCTGAGTAGCCTTCCTGGCAGAGGCCATTTTTCTGACCATGCCTGTTTAGCTGGCCTCTGGCAACTCCCATCTCATTTATGGGTCTCCCTTGCAGCCTAACTTTTCCAGTTCTACTTGCACTTACCATGGTAGACCAGGTCACAAAGAATGGTAGATTTGGGTCAGCAAGTGACCCATAGGATGACTGGATAGCAACTGATAGCAACTGTGTGCTTGACGCCTCTCCTATTCCAGTTTTTCACCATTTATGCGGGGTTAACACACCCTAACCAAAAGTGGGACTTTCTAGTCACTGCCATTAAAAACAGCAATGACTCATTGGGATTACTATGTCTAGGTAACTATGCAAGCACGAAAGGGAAGGGACTCCACAGTGTTTGAATGCCACATTTCTAAGTGCAGGGTAGACCAAATCCACCACAACAGGATAAATGCATGTGCAAAGTATGTGACATGTACTTTAAAACTAAATCAGCAAAGGAATCCAGCCATTAGAAACAAGGAAACAAAGGCCAAGATGGAAAAGTCCTGGTGGAGCTCAGGGTCAAAAGGCTTGTAAAATTCTCTCTAGAAGACCTCCTAAAGACTGCTGACCTGGAAGTTGAATTAGTCGATACCATCAAGCAAAAAAATGCGGCATTCATGAGAGATCTTGCTGGAAGATTCACTTGCAAACAGATTTCAGACAAGTGTCATGAATCTAGTGGAGGCCCTGAGGCTAGGGCAGCCTCATAATAAGCTTCTGGAAGACAGCAACGAACCTCCACCTCCCACCCAAATCATATCTAGCAGCAACAATAGTGAAAGCAAGACGGAAGTATCTATGAGAAGGATCCACCAGGGTCATCGTCCACTGAGGTGACAGGGATGATGCCAGGTGGGGAAGAACTGCTACAGATGTTTGTGGAGGATGCAGTAGAGACACTGTCATAGGAAGTCATGTTGCTGATACAGATGATAAAGGACACCACGACTAGAGCCATGTCAGTTTCCCTGAACACCAGGCAGCAGATTTTCTATGACATCTATGGATGGATCAGGTCACACCTGAAATAATAAGCAGGCAAGGTGGCTCCCAGATGGAAGTCAGAGGAAGGAGGTGCGAGTAAGAGTGCAATGAAACAGATTTTTGCATGCTGTCATCCAGGAAACATACAAAAAGGACCCCAAAAATGTTGTTGGCACACCTGATTAAGGGCACTGACATGGCAGGCCAGAGAGAAGAACTGCAAGAGGTAAGAGTTGTCTATGAGATGCTGTGGGAGACAGTACGAAAGAACGTCGACCTCCTGGTGTTGGAGTCAGATAGTGTCATGAAACTTTCTTTTGATCCACTGTTCACTTCTTGGGAGATAAAACAGAGGTACTCATTCCTCAAGAAAAAATTGGCCCCATTCCAAGATAGAATCCAGTCTCAAATGGTGATGAACTGGGCTACAAGAAACCTGGTTTGTGTCGTGTTCAACAAAATAGTAGTGATAAGTGAATTACTGACAGACTGGAGCACAAACAGGATGACCCTGATCACAAATATGGACATAGACCAGAACAAGGCAGCATATTGAAAGCCACTCACAATATTCTCTATCTTCAGTTGAATATTTTGGGGATCCTGGGTAAAAGAACAAGACAGGTTATTAAGGTCAAACCAAGGAAGATTAGGTTGGAGGCAGACTCTGGATGCTATAACAATATCCAACTCTTTGCAAAGTGGTAAGGTGATCTAATACTGATGGTGGCCCAGTGATGGCTTATTTACACATTCCTAACATCTTTGATACTGTGCCACATGTAGTCATTTGGCAAGCCCTAATCTGAAAAGGCTTTCCACCAGCTTTTGCCAATATGCACGGATGCAGACTGAGGGCCAGAGCCAGGAACTAGAGTTAAGCAGGATACCCTCTTCCACCTATGCTTTTCTACATCATTATGGAGTGCCTCCTCAACAAACTTGCCACCATGCCATACTGTATTGTAGAGAGGAGAAATATTTCTAGCCTGACATTCACTGATGATACAATGCTGTTAGTGAACAATACAACAAGAGCAAACTCATTATGAAATACAATGATTAAGTATTTGGAAAGCTTAACCATGACCATCTCAGCCAGTAAAAGCTGTACAACCCAGATAATAACAAAGAGGAACACAGGGTGCCTGATGAACCCAAGGCTAGAGACAGGGAAGAGGGAAAGAGTCCCTTATGCTGGCTCAGAACACTCACTCCAATACCTCGTGGTGAACATTTCTCCACAGACCAGTGTACGCAAAAGGACTGCCTACAACATCAAGAGCAGGTCGGGTGAGCCTTGGAAAAGTAAGCCTTAAAGCCCTATCAGAAGCTGCATCTCCCGAAGGTATATCTCATACTGCACCAGTTGTTAATGGCGAGATCATTAGTCACCCTCCTCAGAGATGCAGGCAATATCGCCAGTAAAACAGTAAAGGGCGTATTTTGCCTCAATGACCACATACTTTATGGCCCCATTTATTACAGGTCAAAAGGGGATCTAGGAATCATGCATTTGGAGCACCAGGTCATGTATGATGGCATTTTATGAGGGCTTAAAATGAAAAATACCAGTAGCTACAATTGAGAGGGCATTTGCCAACCACCTGTCAAATATGGCTGGGCAGCTAGATTAAATGTGCCATGTAATGTCAAAAACCTAATGCAGTACTGAGTTAGAGCTGCCAAACAAGGACAGCAGAGTTGGGTGTACCTCCCAACCCAGGGCCCTGAGGCTGTCACTCAGTTTCTTAGAGGCCAAACTCAAGAGCAATGTGGTTCTCCAGGGCCCAACACTGCTGGTCCACATGCCAAGAACACAGCTTTGTGCCTTCATTCAAACACTGCAGGGAAAAAACAATGCAGGCTAGGAGAGGATGCTGTGGTGACATAGTTTGTAGGAAGTATGGTGTACAGTTTGAGACAATGGGGCCACATCCTGGGACAACGTTTACCCACAAAGTTGCAGAGAATCAGCCACCATAATAAGATCATGGACCTGGCAGTGGACCAGTTAGAGACTATGGACAACAGGGAAGTAATAGCTAACTTCAAATCCCTGAAGGAGTCTCCTCAAACCAGACCTGATCATAACCATGGTCTGCTATGAAGATGGGGACTCCTACTGAAGGGGCGCAGAGGAAAAACACCAGAAATACAATGTCTTACTACTTCCCCTCTGTCAGGCAAAAGGGCTATCTGACAGAGAAGTTCTTTCCCTAGTAATCAGGATCAGATGGGTACTTCCCAAAACAACGATCACAACCATCAGTAAACTGGAGCTGTGGAGCAAAGCCAGTTAAAACCCATCTCCATGATCACTTTGCAGCATTTCATTCTAGTCTACCATTCTTTCATGGACTACAATGTGTCACCACTAAGCCCTAATGCCAATCGAGTGTGAGTTCTCCAAAGCTAAGTAAGGTTCTTTGCTCAAACTTAACTGGACAATCCACACAAGCACAAGTCATTTTCAGGTCAGGATGATCCCAACCTCTAGTCAATCCCCAGGCAAACCTATTAAAAAGTAGGTCACACGCAACAGGAGGAGGAAGCATCAAAATCCTTCCCCCCAAATCAATACAGCGGCATTTACAGGCCAATAAGTGCCTTTTATACACCTGAGAACTCAGTGTGAGTTAAAACCCTGTGGCAGCTAACATACAGTCATGGGCTCAATGGTGGGTAACTTTGTCTTAGTGGGGGCATCTGCATGGCTTTCCCTGGAAGTGGGTGTGTTCTCCACCCTATCCTAATGGCCACTCCCATAAGGGGTACCACTTTTAGCCTAATTTATCCTTGCTCACATTGTTTCCAAGCAGTGTCTGATTGGATTGCTAAGGCGGGAATCTCATTCTAAGATTCAAAGACAAGACGATGGTAAAGTGTCAACCCTTAAGGATTTAGATCATTGAGAACAATGACGATTACAATACATTGTTGGGGTAACTATGACTCTCTCAAGGTAGCCAACATCTCTTTGGCATAACTATGACTCTTAAGGTAAGTATAACTCTCTTAAGATAGTAATCCATCGTTGTTTGACTATGGCACTCTTAACTATTCAGTGCCTGTTCATGGTAATTATGATTATCTTACAGTAGCCAATTCCTTGTTTGAGTAATTTGGCTTGTCAGGTAACTGTGACCCTCTTCAGATAACCAGTACCTCATTTGGTAAGTACATCTCTGTTAAAGCTGTGCTTCACATAGGGGCATATCAGTGATGATGCACAGTACAAGCCATAGCTGATGTAGCCTCTCACTCTCAAGTAGGCTTCCCACCACCTTGGGCTCTGCATAGTGCCATGCTCTTCTTAGTGCCTACAACCTTGTAGAAGAGTATGCCAATTCTACCCTAACATATTCCCCTTTTCAGCTGAGACATCAACTCAAGAAAACAGAGGATGCAGCTCTTCCACATCTTCTCTGTAAAGTCATGGTTGAGACTGCAAATACAGACAGTAGGTGAGACAAGAAATGATCATTGGAGTGAAGAGAACTTGTCTCCTTAACATGTACCAAACTAGAGCTCTTTATACTGGGGGAGCTCTTTCTTGAGACAAAAGATCTAGCACTGCTGTTACTTCACAGCTCTAATGAGGCCATCAGGAGACAGCAGCTGAAGGCTATCCTTCTCAAGATACAAGGAACAGTTTGCCCCAAGAGCTTCAGCCTGATGATCCACATGTACCAACACCATTGTCTTCTGTTGACAAGCCCTTCAGGAGCATGTCTCTAGGCTTTCAGCTTTGGTTGAAAAATTCGCAGTTCTAAGATCCCTAGCAAGTCTGGGTCCAAGAACACAGCCTACTGTCATCCTTGGCCTGCTGCCCAAGGTGTTTGATGTTGTTGGCAGCAAAGAATAGTTACAGAAGAAGACACATAACTGATGGGAATACTCATGCTGTCAGGAGTCCTGCTGGAGAAGTAGCATGCATTGTACGCATGGTCTCCTGCATGAGACTCTTCTTCAGAGTCTTGCCGACATTCTGGACCTGGTAGACTCCTGATCCCAACTGTTCACATAGATGGTCAACTTCACCATAGGCCTCACTGATGGATGATCCATACAGCTCTTAGAGCACATAGCCTTCAAGACACTGTGGACACCAGTCATTGGCAAGGACACTGCTGCATCACTGCCATCCAGAGGTTCTGCTGCTTCTCCAGATGGTCTCAAGCCCTTCCTGCTTCATCTTCTGCAGATGGAGACCCTGGAGAAAGTCTTCAACCTTTTCTCCTCTCTAGAGCTCTTTCTATTCGATTCCTTTCTGCTAGGATCACCCTCCTTCCCAAGAAGGTCTCGCCAACATCCCCATTGATTTCCGTTTGCTCAGTGCTCGCTCAGGTTTTTCATAATGTCCTTTATCGTTCCTGATGTGGTTATGTGTAATAAACACCAATGGGCATTCATCTTGCAGGCTGGGATGTTGGAGAATAAGTTCCTGCTAGATCTTGTACTCACCGATGTGACTCACCTCTGTAGGTTTGTTTATATGGTGTCACTGCACATGCATTTGACTCATTGGATCACGTTGCTCTTGGTCCTGGTTTACTTTGCTGGATCTTGTGGTTCTGTGAGGTCAAGTACAACTGTGTTAGTGGACCCTGGCAGCATGTCCAAGATTGTATGGCCTTTGAGAGTCCTCTGTTATGTGATCCTGTTTCCGCCCTTCTTTTTAAATTTGCTATCGGCCATGTTCTAGACAAGTTGCCAACCCACTCTGATACCCAAGCCCTCAGCCACCATATCTACTTGATGACCTTTGTAGATGATGTCCTGCTCTTCACCTCAATGCTGAGAAAGGAGGCTACATGCCCTCATTGACTCTGAGATGTCAACCCTGGGCCAACTGGGATAGTGAGTCAATGGTAACAAATGTCTCACCTTCGCACTAGTAGCCTCTGGCTATTGAAAAGAAAGTGAATATTGAAGATGCAGTTGCCTTTAAGTGGGGACAACTGCCATGCCAGATATGCACGTGGGAGGGATCTTCTGATACCTGAGCCTGCAGTGTTGGCGGGAAGGTGCCTCTTCAACCCAAGGTGCCAAATCAGTGATAAGCTGGACGTCACCACCAGGACTCTCTTCAAGCCTCAGCAGAGGCTGTATATGGTAGCAAATGTCCTTCTCCCTTGCTGCTGCCATGGCCTCGCCTTAAGCCACATGTGTATGTGGCTCTGGACACTTGTGTGAGGGCTGCCGTTCAAAAACGGTTTTGCCTCCCAGCAGATACTTAATGGGCTATTTCCATGCCCTCTCAGGTTGTGAGAAGCGTTGAATTCCATCTGTCTGTTAGCTTGTAAGCATGCTTCGAGGCAACAGATTACAGACTCTGCTGCAACTGTTACCACCAGTCCATGAGAGAAGTCAGCGGGTGGTGCAAATGGTGACTGTGGTGCTAGAATGTCATCTTACATGGGAGGGCCACCTCCTAACTTCACCCAAGAAGGTTACCAAGATGTGATTAGTACAACCCAACATAGGCCTTTGAAGATGTGGCCCTTCTCTCATTTGCCACAACACCTGGATTGCAGACATCAGTCATTTTGTTTCCAGCCATGTGGTGGCTTATGTCACATGCAGGTGAGGCAGAAGGGATTCATCATCTGTGTTGATATTCACCTCCATACACTTGAGTGGGGCCAAAAGCTGGATATAATGGCTGTCAAAGATGATCAGGCTCACATCATTCACACACATATTGTCAGCAACCATCTCCATCTCAAATATTGTCATCAACAGAAGTCTACAAACTATAACAGTGAAACATTATATATGTTTTCTGCATTCTTCAGTGAGATGTCAAGGAGATCTCCACAATGACAACAATGTTGAACTGGAGGGGGACTTGGGCATGGAGTTCAGGCAGTGGTCTTCTCCAGATCTGCCTCAATCCACAAGACTCTTAAAGTTCTGTGTAGAAGAGTGCTAGATGGTGTAGTGATTTCCACAGGATATTCCAGTACATGATGACTACCAGCCCAATGAAAAGAGTCAGTGTTGGGTAGCGTGCTTGATTTCTACATACTCCAGGGGCACTGGAGCCTTCTATTGTTCGCTAAAAGACTGACAACCAGAGGATCATTAGTGAACATAAGTGAATATGTAATTAGGGTCCCTTGTCTCAGTCTATTAAAATGGAACCCTTATAGGATAACTTTGTTGCCTGACTGTTTGACTGTTAAGAACAATTTTTCTCAGGAGCAGGTAGATGTATCAAGCTCAAATTTATGTCACATATTAAGGTCTATGGTCCCTTGGCGGTGCAAAGAAGTTAAAGTTCTAAGTCAATGTGTTGAGAAGATTTTGACATTTATGTCACATATTTTGAAATTCACAAACTCATTCATCAAAACCCTATAGGGTACTTCCCATTGACCTAGAATCATGAAATTTGGCAAGAAGCAATGTTTCATAGTACAAGTAAAGAAAAAAAATCTGAAAATTGCTAAACACAAAATTGTATCACATACAAATATCTTTTTGCCATTTGAACATACATTGCGTTCCATTATTTGTCAAAAAGCATAATAGATGCACATTACTGCATGCTAACATGAAATGTGAGTTGCAATCATGTTTTAGTAAGTAAATGAAAAATGCTTAATTAAATCTTCCCTCTATATATACATAGACTGAAGCCCCTGACTGCTTCTTTTGTATGTCCTGGCTTATCTCAGACACTACTATAGAGATTTTGATATGGTCTTGGAATTTCTGAGACCATTATATTGCCAGTATTGATACTGGTAACAGGCAAAAATTGTTGAGATTCTCGATACCCAAAATGGGTGAACTATATAGTACAAGTTTAATTTAGTTTAAGTAATTAAGTTTGTACAGAGCCCTCAGTGCACGAATCCGACTCACACTTGGCCATTTTTTTTTATAGAACATTTATCTTGGAGGGAATCAATGGTCTATATAAAATACTTTAAAATGGATTAAAAACCATTTTGACTGCAGTAAAATATTTCTTTGTAGTGGTAACCAGTTTCAGTCAGAATGTGACCATCTTCAGACCATTTGTATTATGATGGTAGGTGGAGGTGGTGAACAGAGCAAATGTTGATGTTCATGGAGCTGCAACACTTGCTCTTTTCATTGCCATTGCCTACCATTATGGTATAAATCAGGGCTGGCCACAGCATGTCAACCTAAGACATGCAGTGAGCGGGAGTCAGGCATGTCAAGGCTGGCCTGCCACATGGCTTTGTACAATCCTTCTTAGAAGTACCTGCAACAGTGTAACATTTCATTTAGCATTGCAGTGCAACATTTTTCAGTCCTCACTATCAGCAGAATTGTGGTGTCATGGCTGTTTAACCTTTGCTGTTTGATTGTGGTGTGTAGGATGCTCACATGTCCAGTGGCCATTTGTATAAAAGTGGCAGTCTAGTGATCTATCATCACAGTTCTTTAATATATGTTTCATTTTGTGTCAGTTTGTGGACGATCTGAAAGTTACAATATTCTTGAAGAATCGAGTTAGCCAAGATCACTAGCAGTTCTGTTTTGACAGATCTACACTGTCATCATTGTGTCACAAAATCTAATGACGACAGGGTAGATCTGTTGAAATCAGTCAAAGTAACAAAAATAACTGCTTGTGATTTTGGCTAACGCGATTCTTCAAGAATAATACACTGAAGAGCCAAAGAAACTGGTACACCTGTCTAATATTGTGCAGGGCCCCTGCAAACATGCAGAAGTGGCGCAACATGACATGGCATGGACTCAACTAATGTCTGAAGTAGTGCTGGAGGGAACTGACATCATGAAACCTGCAGAGTTGTGCATAAATTCTTAAGAGCATGAGGGGGTGGAGATCTCTTCCGAATAGCATG
The DNA here is from genome assembly GCF_021461395.2 of Schistocerca americana. Classification (NCBI taxonomy): domain Eukaryota; kingdom Metazoa; phylum Arthropoda; class Insecta; order Orthoptera; family Acrididae; genus Schistocerca; species Schistocerca americana. The sequence continues at coordinate 316,281,900 of NC_060121.1, read as the reverse complement.
TTGCAAGGCATCCCAGATACGCTCAAAATGCTCATTTCTGGGGAGTTTGGTGGCCAGCGGCAGTGTTTAAACTCAGAAGAGTGTTGCTGGTGCCACTCTGTCGCAATTCTGGATGTCTGGGCTGTTGCATCGTCCTGCTGGAATTGCCCAAGTCTGTCAGAATGCACAATGGACATAAATGGATGCATGTGGTCAGACAGGATGCTTATGTACATGTCACCTGTCAGAGTCATACTCCCACTGCACATGCCCCACGCCATTACTGAGTCTTCAACAGCTTGAACAGGCCCCTTCTGACATACAGGGTCCATGATTCATGAGGTTGTCTCCATACCCGTACACATCCATCTACTCGAAGCAATTGAAACGAGACTCATCTGACCAGGCACCATGCGCCCAGTCATCAACAGTCAAATGTCGATGTTGACAGGCCCAGGCGAGGCATAAAGTTTTGTGTCATGCAGTCATCAAGCGTACATGAGTGGGCCTTCAGCTCCAAAATCCCATATTGATGATGTTTCATTAAATGGTTCGCACACTTGCACTTGTTGATGGCCTAGCACTGAAATCTGCAGCAATTTGCACTTATGTTGAACAATTCTCTTCAATCATCTTTGATCCCTTTCTTGCAGTGATGGCAGAGATTCCTAATATCATAGTACACGCGTGAAATGGGCATACGAGAAAATCCCCCTTCATCACTACCTCAGAGATCCTGTGTCCCGTTGCTCTTGCACTGATTATAATATCACTTTCAAACTCACATAACCTGCTATTGTAGCAGGAGTAACTGATCTAACAACTGCGCCAGACACTTTTGTCTTACATAGGTACTGCCGACCGCAGCACCGTATTCTGCCTGTTTACATATCTCTGTATTTGAACGCACAGGCTGATACCAGTTTCTTTGGCGCTTCAGCATATAATGCTTTTCAATAAATGGAAATGACAGAAGGGAGGGATGAGAATTCTCAATTGGCGTTATCGACATGTACTGCATATTTGCTATGAAAAGACGAATAAATACCACGCAGAAAGAATTTAAGTATTTGGTTGAAAATGAAAGAGCAAAGAACTACAGTAATCGACACAGGGGATTCACTGTTCTGTATGAAGAAGCAGTTTGTTCAAAATTTACTAGCCTGGAGCAAATGATGAAACTGGTGTTACAAATAATAAAATTTCTGAAGTAGAATGCGTTCTTCCATTGTCAGTTGCAAATGTTTTTCAATGGAACTGAACAATGAGTATGGAGACTTCATATAACACTGCAAAGTACGTTAGATAAGTCTGAGGGCGTACCTGAAACAATTTTTTGATTTAAAACTTGCTACTGATGAATGTATGAAGGAAAAAGGAGTGTGAGAACGAATATTATAACATATGGAATAGATTACAGACTTTGTACTTGAAGTGTCTCTCTGCACGCTATGTTCATACAGCCTTATTGTATTTGCCTTGTCCAATGTTTAAATAAATGTTCATTTGACTGCAAAAGTGTGTTATTACCCATCTACAACTCGTAATATCCGCAGTGGTGACCCCGACAGCATCGCCATGTGTTCGGGAATTTTTTTGTGCTTCTTGTCATCATTAACGGACTTCATGTGCTGGTCCACATTGTCTTCAGAACAATGGATCTACCAGTGTTGTTTTGTGCCAGTACCTTGCTCCCTATTGACTGTGGTTGCGTTTTTACTAGCTTTCCTAATGTACATTTGGTTAAAAGTGAACTGTTACCTGGCTCCAGTCATGCTGGCAGCCACTTAACCGTAACTGGCCCAACATGGCCACCAGCAAATGCTGCTATACAGCAACGGCTGCTACACGGACAAAGCACGTCGCTCAGTGACATTGTGAATGATAATTGAGTGAAGGATGTTGTTTTTCACCCTTCAGCTAAGCAGTCACCTTCTGTTTGGTCTGATGTGCCGGTGACATTCGAGTACTGTAAATTGAACGTTCATGCACATGGGGTCACACATTCTTATTTGCCTCACGTCATTGCAACCTCCCCGCCCCCCCCCCCCCCCCCCCATACAATGTCTCGGCGACTCTGCTCGCCTCAGCCATGCTGGTTTCCATGACCATTGCTCTGTGGTCACACCATGAGCACCTTCCAACCACTCTCGTACCAGCACTGACTGTTTCTTCTGCGCTGGTTTCCGGATCAGCCCCCCCTTGGCTGCATCGCAACTGCCTTCCGCCTGCTGTTGCTACGGCACTGGCCATTACACCAATGCCACTTCCACCTCCGGGCCTGCAGTTAAGACACATCGTGCCATAGGTTGCATTAACTCACTCCACATCGTGTGCTGCTTGCAGCCACCCCACCCCCATGCTGACCTCGAGCGATGCATCATCCACCACTACTGCACTCTGGTGTTGGGGGCTTCCTACATCATTCACACAGATCTTCACCTCACAGTGCTGCATCAACGTGTGTTACCCAGCATGTTTCCTAAGCTGCCTGCATTGCAAAAGGACAACCCTAAGAGTTGGCTCACATTGGTGGATCATCTACTGGATATCCATGGGATTTCGGAGGATGATGCACATTTCGTCTGCCTTGTGAGCCACCTCCATGCTCATCCAGACCTCATCAGGGATCTGATTCTCTCACCACCCACCTCACCGAAATATTTAATGGTAAAAACATTGCTCATCAAACGACTTTCTCGCCCTCCAGCAGAGACTATCCACCACATCATCCATGACGACCACCTCGATGGCTCCACACCTTCACAGCTTTGGCGGCACCTTCGTGCATTAATTGATGACCAAGCACTACCGGATGCTGTGCTGTGAACCTTATGGATGGTTAATCCTCTGTCGGACCTACAACTTCACCTACTATCTAACGTAACTGATCCTCTCGAGGTTCGTCTACGCATGGCTGATCGGGCCTATGCAATCATTCATCACCGACACCACCTGTCAAGGACGACTTCACCTTCATCTTCTGTTGGCACGCTTGCACCTTTGCTTCCATGCAGTGCTGGTAGGAGCCAGTACTTGTGCCTCAGCAGCTCAGCGACCTGCCAGGAGATGCCTCCTGGCGGCCTACAGGAGGTACTGCCTGTGACCTACCGACAGCAGCTGACTTCGCCTGAGCAGCAGCCTGAGTGGTCTTGGGCTATGACACAGTCAGCTGCATCCCCTGTCCACTCCACACCACCTCACCTCCAAGCATACCAACTACGCTGGTACCGTGCAACCTGCAGGGACGCCTCTCGCAACTTCCACGTGCCTTGTGCATACCCAAACGACTCCACTGGGCACGTTTAGTTGCCATGTCCCACCATGTTCGTTCACAGTGCCTACCTTATGACACCACACCATTTGCTCCAGCGATGTGACACATTTACGTCACGGACTTGTCATCAGGTAGGTGCTTTCTCGTCGACACTGGCGCCAATGTCAGCGTTATCCTGGCCAAGCTAGCGGGCAACACGGTTTCTCCTGCTAACCTCGCTTTGATCGCCACAAATCACTCTCCTGTCGTGATCCTTCACTCCATCAAGATGTTGCTTCGCCTATCACTGGTCTCGATCTTTCCTTGGACCTTCCACGTCACCAACATTGATGAACCTGTGATCCGGTTGAACTTTCTACACCATTACAAACTTTTGCCTGACCTGCAGGCTGCAACACTCTGCCATGCGTCTGGTTCTACGGTTCTGTGCTCGAATGAATTTGGCACAGCTCCACTCTACATCTCCTTGGCTACACTATCCACAGATGCATCTCTGCTTGAAGGTATTTCTGCACTTCTCTCCGATTTATCGCACGTCCGCATACAGATTGATGGGTTCCGCACATATAATGAGGAGTTACACTCCCACATTGGTGCCACCTCTGCTGAATTGGCTCACACACAGATTACTATACACAGCTTGCTGCAAAGCCACTTCTTTCAGAACTGTCATTCGCTTCTACTGTGTTTTCGCTCTGCATTGCTCCTCTGTCAAGTTTTCCTTCCCATGCTGCCCATTCTGTGCCATCGCTCTTGAACCTATAAGAAGCTCATGTTCTTGCTCTGTGACATCCCTTGCATCGTGTGGCTGCCACGCCACCCCCTCAGTCATGGTCTGCCAACGACGCACCATCCACACCATTCTGGCCCGGCAAGGTCAGTGACCCACTGTCGCTTGTGCCCCCCCCTTCCCCCCCTCCCCCTTCCCCCCTCCCCCCCTCCTGTCCTCCTTCGTGGGTTTTGGCAGTCAGCAACGGCACTTGTCACAGAATCCACACCACAGGTGGCCTACCTGTACATTATTAAGCTCGATGCCTTAACGCTTCCAAATTTCTGTGCGTGAAAGAATTTGTTTAGGTTTCATTGGCTTCGGGCATGCTCCGACCATTGGACAGCAACTGGTCTTCACCTATCCACCTTGTGCCTAAGAAAGATGGCTTGGTACACATGTGCTGGGACTACAGGTTCATTCATGCTAAGACAATAATCGATAACTATCCCATTCCTCATATCCAGGATTTCACTCAGTTACTGCATGGCTTGAAGTTCTTCTCTGTCTTAGACTGTTCGAAGGTGTATCACCAAATTCCCATGCACTCACTAGATATTCTGAGGATGGCCATCATCACACGCTTCGCCCTATTTGAATACTGTTACATGCCTTACAGCTTGTAAATGCTGTGCAGACATGGCAGTGTTTCATTGATTCCATTTTGCTACCTCTGCCTTTCGCTTTTGCCTATTTGGATGACATACTGATCTTTCTCATCTGCTGATGAACACCAGTTTCACCTTGACACAGTTCGTGCGGCTCTCATGGCCAATGGTTTGGTTATCAACCATGACAAATCTCAACTATGTTCTACATCAGTTACATTCCTTGGCCATATGGTCTCGGCCAACGGCCTCCAATCAATAATTCTTGTGTCAAAACCATTCTTGCACTGCCTCTTCCTGAGGATTACCCTCAATTCCATCATTTTCTGGGTGTGGCAAACTTTTGTAGACGCCATATCCCTAGGGCTGCCTCCGTCCAGTCGGCCCTTACCGATGCTCTCTCTGGTAAAAGTACCAAGGGAAAGCGAAAGCTGGACATAGTCTAAGCCGACACTCGATGCATTTGACAATCTGGAAATGGCCATTGTGAAAGCAGTCACTCTCTCTCACCCCAACCCCAAGGCCCATATTTCTATTACTATTGACGCTGGCGAGTCAGCTGTGGGCGCTGCCTTACAACAGCACACTGCAGACTCCACGCAGCTGCTCCGTTTCTTTTCAAAAATCACCAGTGGCATTATCAGTAGCAGCAGTGGAAAAGGGAGTAACAGTAGCATCAACAGCAGAAGTTTCACCAGCAACAGTAACTATAGTGCCTCTAAAAGGAGAAATGAGAATTGCAGCAGGAGAAGCAGCATCAAGTGTTACGTGTAGACGGAAAACAGCACCTCCTGTCCGTCTAAATGATTTTTTAGTGGAAGGCAGCAGGATGAAGCAGCCCAGGAGATAAGTAGTGTAACAAATTTCACAACACCTCACCAAAACGTTCAATCTAAAATAAACAACAATTATGATCTTAAAATTTGCTATCTGAATGTTCAAGGACTAATAGATAAAGAATTTATTGTAAACAGTTTTGGACTAGATAACAAATTTGATATTTTCTGTCTGAGTGAACATTGGGTTACTGAGAGTGTACTTACAGTTGTCAAACTTGATAACTATAATGTAGCAAATAGTTACTGTAGAAAACTGCATATAAGAGGTGGTGTGGCAATATATATTAATCAGTCATTCAGCTGCTCCATTGTTAAGTTGGACCTAGATTATTTATGTGAGGAACAGAACTTTGAAGCCACTGGTATAGTTATGGACAGTCTTAAGTTAGTAATAGTATCCCTCTACAGGTCACCTAAGGGTATCATCAATGTATTTCTAGAAAAATTGGACATGCTGTTAGATGTACTAAGAGGGACCAGATGGTTGCATTATGACATAGTAATTGGTGGAGATCTGAATGCGGATTTTGATATAACAACACATAAACGTACTGTGACTGAGTTGAAAAACCTTTTAAGACAGTGCAATTTGCACTCAATCAATAACAGGCCCACAAGAGATAAAGCATGTCTTGACAATATTTTTGTCAACTTTAAAACTACAGAAGAATCATGTGCTGTTACAGTGTTTCCATTTTCAGATCATGACTCTGTATCTTTAAACTATACAAGTAGGTTCTGTATTGATAATAGTAATATTCCTAAGCCTGTCCCAAAAGTTATAATCACCAGGCCTGTCACAGATGACAAAATTGTTCAGCTCTGTAAGTCCCTTGCTGAGAGAGACTGGTTCAACCAATGTCATGATGACACAAGTTATAGTCTTAGTGCTGATTTGTCAGGGAAACTATTATTTGAGAGATTTTTTAAAACATTTCTGACGCAATTTAATGACAATATCCCCGTAAAGAAATGCAAATTATCTGACAAAGGCTTTACAAACAGGGCTACAAACAGACAAAATTCATGGTTCACTAAACAACTATCAAGTATGAAAAACCAAGTTATGGTGTTGCACAATATATGTAGCAATCAGAAAACAGAACATGCCAGATTAGCCTATATAAAATGCAGGAATGAGTATAAAAAAGCCATCGCGGAAGCCAAAAAAGCACATAATTTCAATACCATTGATAATTCTACAAATAAGTGCAAAGCTGCATGGAAATTAATAAATGGTGTTGCTAAAGATGTAAGAAGCAAAAAAATTAATATAAGTCCCCAAAAATTCAATGATTTCTTTATTAAATCTGTTGAAAATGTAGGAAATACTATAATCAAACCTGATATCAATTCATCAGAGTTACTTTCTAAAAATGTTTGCAGAACACCAACAGACACAGGTACGTTTATGTTCTCCGAGGTCTCACCTAGTCATGTCCTAAGCATTGTAAAACGGATGAAATCTTCAGACAGTGTAGATATATACGACATATCCTGTAATTTACTAAAGAAAGTAATAGACTGTATTGTGTACCCCTTAACATTCTGTATAAATAAATGCGTATCTGAAGGATATTTTCCCGAAGAACTCAAAGTGGCTAGGGTAATTCCAATATATAAAAAGGGAGATATGGACTCACCTTGCAGTTACAGACCAATCTCCATAGTCCCAGCTTTTTCTAAAATACTGGAATGTGTAATTTACCAACAGCTATCTGTCTATTTTGAAAAATTAGGAATAATTAGTGAATCTCAGTATGGTTTTAGGAAAAAGTTGTCTACTGTGGATGCTATAGACTTTGTAGTCAAATACTTACATCAAGTGTTTGAGGATAAGGGCTATGCTCAACTCACATTTTGTGATCTAAGCAAAGCTTTTGACTGTGTAAAGCATAAGCCACTCCTAGAAAAACTGGAATTCTATGGCATTAGACATAACAGCCTTAAATTAATAAAATCATATCTTCAGAATCGTAAGCAAGTTGTTTGTGTAGGGAGAGAAATGTCGAGTATAGAGCAAGTCAAGGTAGGTGTTCCGCAGGGATCTGTGCTGGGCCCCTTTTTGTTCCTGATAATGATAAATGATCTGCCGTCATTTATCAAGTCCACCACTGTGTTGTATGCAGATGATACAACATTTCTTCATGCTAGTGAGGATTTCAATAGCCTTAAAACTTGTGCAGCAAAGACAATTGACCAAGCATCCTATTGGTTCAAGGCAAATGGATTCCTGCTGAATGAAAACAAAACACAGCAGATGGTCTGTAGTCTTAGAGACAAGCTTCTGTCAGACGATCCAAGTTATGTCAAATTTTTGGGGGTATACATTGATGATAAATTATCTTGGGGTCAACATGTACAATATATTAGTGGTAAATTGTCTAGAGTTATTTACCTGTTAAGGCGACTTAAGGATTGTGTTCCTGAAACATATGTTAGAACATCCTATTTTTCATTCTTTCAGAGTATAATAACATATGGAATTATTTTGTGGGGGAACTCTAGCTGTGTACATGACATATTAATACTGCAAAAAAAAGCTATTAGGATAATTACTGGTTCTGCATATAAGGCATACTGTAAACCATTGTTCTGTGAACAGAAAATCATGACTGTTATAAACTTGTACATATACTATGTTCTAATTTATACGAAGAAGAAATTACCAGAAACAAAAACCAGAGAAAATGTACACGGCCACAATACAAGAAGGAATAGGTGCCTCTATATTCCTTACCACAGGTTGTCAAAGTCACTCAACAGCTACGAAATCATGGGGTACAAATTATTTAATAAACTTCCTCAATCTGTTCAAGAATTACCTGAACAATTATTCAAACAAACAATTCATGACTGGCTAGTCCTCCACCCATTCTATGACATAAGAGAATTTATCAACTGTAATATAATACTATAATGTTAACAAGAAACCTGTTGTTTCTTTCAAACTATTAATTGTATTTTAGTATGTATATGACGTTGTCTATTGCTGTAATGGCCGAATGACAATAAAATTATTATTATTATTATTATTATTATTATTATTAGTTTAAATGGTTGGCTTTCAACCGCAAGCTTCTCGTGGTTTATGAGACAGTCAAACACTTCAGGGGCGATGTGGAGGGGCGTCCTTTCAGTATCTACTCGGACCATAAACCACTCATTGACGCAACATGCAGCCTGGTGAAGGATCTCCTGCCACAACGCTTCCGGCACATGGACTTTATTTGCCAACATTCTTCGGACGCTTGTTATATCCGCAGTGCTCAAAATGTTGTATCTGACTATCTATTTTGTATCTCAGTAATATATCAGTAATTTTGTACCTCAGACTGAAGACACAGACACACAGCGACTAGTTTCGGACGATGAGTCTTTGCTTGCCATCAAATTTCTTACCCTTCACGGGTCATCGACTCCAGTCCTCTGCAACATTTCTACTGCCCCCACCCCCCACCCCTTGGTGCCATCTGGCCTTCAACGTGGGATATTCAATTGCTGCTCCTGGATACGAGCATGTGTCCCTTGCCAACGTAGTAAAGTGGGCAGACCCACCCAGCCTCCTTTAGGATAGTTCAACATCCCCAGGAGTCGCCTGTGGCATGTACTCATTGACGTTGTCAGTCCTCTCTCCCCTTCTGAGGGGTACAAATACATATTGTCTATGATCGACCGTGTCACCATTTGGGTTGAAGTGGTTCCTCTGGTCGACATTACAGCAGAGAGCATTGCTCGCACCTTCTTATCAGCACGGGAGACGAGATTTGGCTTCCCAGGGATGACAATTCGAGTCCATGCTTTTTGCTCGACTGTGTGAGCCATGTGGAGTAGTGAAATTCCATACAACGGCCTATAATCCGCAGGCAAATGGCCCGGTTGAGCGATGGCACCAAACTCTAAAGCTGCACTCATGTACCATGGTGGGCTTTGGTCTGAGGCACTTCCTTGGGTCTTACTCGGCATCCGCTCCACCCACAAGGAGGACCTGAATGCTTCACTAGCGAGCGTCTTATATGGAGAACCACTCGTCCTGCCAGCTGATTTCGCAAAGACACACCCCCGTCCGACGCAATCGACCTTCCGGCCCTCATAGAATGAGTGTGTATGCATGTCACCCGCCTTCACCCACCCCTGCCTTGCACTCATTCCACGCCGCTGGTGTTTGTGCACAAAGACCTGGCATCGTGCGAATTCGTCATGCTACGAGATGACTCCGTACGTGCTGGCCTGCAACCTCCTTACTCTAGTCTGCACCGCATCTTACACCATGAAGTGAATACTTTCGTGATACTACTCAAAGGACGACTGAATACAGTTTCAGTTAACCGATTAAAATGTGCGTGGTCCCTCTCCGAGCCATGTTCTGAAACCCTGGTCAGCCTGCCATCGCCAACGCCTCACCTGCTGATGCTGCTGACTTGGCCTCCAATGACTCTCCACCGCAGCAGTCCGACGCATATGACCCTGTCAGCACGGCTTCCGAGGCACCCACTTCACGAGCTGGACAGCACCTTCATCCGCCACGCTAGCACCAAGATTTTGTGTTGAAGTGAGCTAGCTTCGCCCCGCTGTGCCCTGCCCTACCAGGGGAAAGCTCTGTGGCGCTTCTGTCGTGAAGTGCCACGTCTTTGGACCAAATGATCTTTGACTTTACTTTTGTCTCTGTCTCTCTGCATGCTCTGTTTGTACGACCTTATTGTATTCGCCTTGTTCAGTGTTTAAATAAATGTTCATTCAACTGCAAAAGTGTGTTATTATCGATCTATAACTCGTAATATCCACAGACACATTCTCTTAAAGCCAGACCAGTTCCCTAAGCTCACGGCTGTTAAAGAAAACGAGAGGTTTGAAGAATTTACTGTGGCCTTGAAAGAATTACAAGGACAGTTTTATAAAGGTTTTGAGAACACTGTCGATCATACATATGTTTTAGAGCTGTTTTCGAGACCGTTTGCGTTTCAGTCGAATGTGTCCCTGTGCACGTATGCAGATGCAATTAACTGACCGACATACAAGGTAATTCCAGTTTGAATGACAAATCTTTTTACGTTCTAACTGTCCAGAACGTCTACATTGCTTTCCTCAGTAGAGTTTCCAAAGCTCCATAATGTGGTTGAACACTGTAGCACAGTTTGTTATTATACTTTTCACACTCAGCAACAGCAAGCTGATAATCTACTGCTAAAGGAAAAAAATTAAAGACCAGCAGCACATAAATTTGCACTCGCAACATATAGGAGCACACTCTAATTAAGCAGCACTTTTCAACAGTAACATAAGGAGAACGCAGAACAAAAGTCAGCCATATTGTTAGTCAAGACACTGAAACTGACAGAATCAATACCGGTAGATAAAATAACTAATGGGGAGGGTCCTAGGATCTCAGAGCACGAATGACACCTGTATCGGTATTCTTTTATCAGAAACTCTTCTCTGCAGACCACCCAACTGCTCATGCAGCCAAATTTATGGCGCAGTAACGGTGGTGGGGCGGGGGTGGGGGGGGGGGGGGGGGGAGGAGTGTCGGATCGGGAAAGGCTTAATTTCGGCCGAAACAGCGTTCCAGCATCTCCTAGGAATTTTTTATTTTTAACTCACTGGAACAAGTGGGCACCAGAGATATAAAGTAGTACGTGTGTATAGAATCGCAACGTAACTGTCATTTGCTGCTAGGAAGTTTGGTAGGTGTTTGTGTTCAAATGAGTTCAATGGGGAGCTAAGTGACACTGCTATGGGAAACCGGACGGTAGCACCTGTTGTTTGTTATTAAATCTTGTGGTTTTATTGTTTTGATATTTCATTGAAAGTAGTACGGGCAATTATTATTTAAATAACTGTAATAAATTACACTCCTGGAAATGGAAAAAAGAACACATTGACACCGGTGTGTCAGACCCACCATACTTGCTCCGGACACTGTGAGAGGGCTGTACAAGCAATGATCACACGCACGGCACAGCGGACACACCAGGAACTGCGGTGTTGGCCGTCGAATGGCGCTAGCTGCGCAGCATTTGTGCACCGCCGCCGTCAGTGTCAGCCAGTTTGCCGTAGCATACGGAGCTCCATCGCAGTGTTTAACACTGGTAGCATGCCGCAACAGCGTGGACGTGAACCGTATGTGCAGTTGACGGACTTTGAGCGAGGGCGTACAGTGGGCATGCGGGAGGCCGGGTGGACGTACCGCCGAATTGCTCAACACGTGGGGCGTGAGGTTTCCACAGTACATCGATGTTGTCGCCAGTGGTCGGCGGAAGGTGCACGTGCCCGTCGACCTGGGACCGGACTGCAGCGACGCACGGATGCACGCCAAGACCGTAGGATCCTACGCAGTGCCGTAAGGAACCGCACCGCCACTTCCCAGCAAATTAGGGACACTGTTGCTCCTGGGGTATCGGCGAGGACCATTCGCAACCGTCTCCATGAAGCTGGGCTACGGTCCCGCACACCATTAGGCCGTCTTCCGCTCACGCCCCAACATCGTGCAGCCCGCCTCCAGTGGTGTCGCGACAGGCGTGAATGGAGGGACGAATGGAGACGTGTCGTCTTCAGCGATGAGAGTCGCTTCTGCCTTGGTGCCAATGATGGTCGTATGCGTGTTTGGCGCCGTGCAGGTGAGCGCCACAATCAGGACTGCATACGACCGAGGCACACAGAGCCAACACCCGGCATCATGGTGTGGGGAGCGATCTCCTACACTGGCCGTACACCACTGGTGATCGTCGAGGGGACACTGAATAGTGCACGGTACATCCAAACCGTCATCGAACCCATCGTTCTACCATTCCTAGACGGGCAAGGGAACTTGCTGTTCCAACAGGACAATGCACGTCCGCATGTATCCCGTGCCACCCAACGTGCTCTAGAAGGTGTAAGTCAACTACCCTGGCCAGCAAGATCTCCGGATCTGTCCCCCATTGAGCAAGTTTGGGACTGGATGAAGCGTCGTCTCACGCGGTCTGCACGTCCAGCACGAACGCTGGTCCAACTGAGGCGCCAGGTGGAAATGGCATGGCAAGCCGTTCCGCAGGACTACATCCAGCATCTCTACGATCGTCTCCATGGGAGAATAGCAGCCTGCATTGCTGCGAAAGGTGGATATACACTGTACTAGTGCCGACATTGTGCATGCTCTGTTGCCTGTGTCTAAGTGCCTGTGGTTCTGTCAGTGTGATGTATCTGACCCCAGGAATGTGTCAATAAAGTTTCTCCTTCCTGGGACAATGAATTCACGGTGTTCTTATTTCAATTTCCAGGAGTGTATTACGTGTGACAAGTACAGCTGTCAACAGCTAACAATTATACACGATAAGTTAATTTTCGGAAGTACATATCTGGCGTACAAAACTGACGTCAGCATACTGTCGTTTTCAGCCAAGTGGCTGGGGATCAAGAAAATGTTAAATGATAATTATGCCACGTTATTTCAGTGCAATTATTAAATACTAAGGCAGATATCTTCGTAAAGGAAAGTGCAGATTAGGGACAGAAGAGAATCAAATAACAAAGAAAACAAACATAAAACCAGGAAATGAAAGAAATCAATAGATGGTATAGCTGCTGGGTAAAAGCTTTTAAATGTTTCGTTTGTGTTAAAATCCCTTACTGGCACCCCAAAACTACTGCAGTTATTGCCTATTACTAGAACGCAATTCAAGAAGCTGACCGATATTCAACACTGGAAAATATAGTTCGCCCTCCAGTATTTGAACAGGCCTTCAAAACAGCGTTGCCAGCTTGACGGATTTCCCGTCAAATTTGACGGAATTTCATGTTGTGTGACGGGTAAAATTTAGTTTTGACTGTTGACGAATTTTTTGATTATTATTATTAAAACTGGGCTGTATTTTGCCGTTTTTTTCATTTTTTAAAAATGTTTCTTTGATAAAACTATTACGAACGCAAATCTTTGTGCAACTGCAAGACAGTACCATGAATGTATTGCACTAATACTCTTTAGTTTCACTCAGTGTGTTGCAAAAACGGGCTGAAATTCTCATTTGTTCATTCAAATTAAATACATATGGGATACAACCGAAAACTGAACTGGAATTAACTCCTTAGATTTCCTTCCTATTGAGCAATCTATATGGCTATTTTTTAGGTAACAATATTAAACATCTCTGATGACTGGCAAACTGTAGTAAGTGTCCCTTACTCACGAACTGAGTGTAGGGAGCAGAAGCAGGAATCCTGAAACCCCATTCTGGGAAGGGTCCGAATGGAGGTGGTTTGCCATTGCCCTCCTCCGACCTGTTACGAAGTTTCGAGCATGTTTTTGTACACAGGGGATGACTGCTGGTCTGTGTGGTGTCATGTTTGCGTTTTTATGGATGACGAGGGGGCCACCAAGCTTAACATCCCCATCCGATGGACGAATCATCATCAACAGTTTCACATGTCTTCTCCTCATGAGAGATTGTAGAGAGGTTTGGAATTTAATTCAGAACATTGGCACAAAAACTGGCGATCAGGAAGTTTGAACTACCATCTCTCCTTCCCTGGCCGTCCAAATACTGGCAGCAAAAGTATCACCTACAACCGGATTCAAACTGGATTTAAATACATGGTACTTGCCTCTAGCACCAGGAGCACACTAACAAAAATATGCTTTGCTCTATGAGTTAATGCCGTGAATTCTGGTTAGTGAGCGCAATATGTTTTAAAACAAGTTTTATTTTTTCTTTATTTTTGGGAGAAAATATGGAGATATTTCATTTTGACCGGTTTTGACGGATTGTTTGGTGTTAGTTTGAGGGAAAAAATTGTCACGTGATAGCAGTACTGGTTAGATCTGAAAGATGATCAACGAATCTAACTGCAAAATGATTAACTACAAACAGTGTCAGAGCAGCTTCTGCAGCTGCACATTCGTACGTATGTTTGATAGACTGAAATGACAATGTTGACCGTTGTGAAGATGAAAAAGGTTCAACTGCTTTTAAATGTTTCTTACTTTTACCACGCAGAACTAAAGCTGACAAATGCACATTCAGGTTGCATTGACAATATTTACACGGCGCACTACTAGGTTCCCCAGGCACCTCTAGCAACCAATCTTTTTTAACTGTTTACCACTTAACCACTCTTTCCTAAAATGTCGTACACACCGCTTGCCATTCTTTTCAGACATGTACAGTCAGTCATAAAAACAAACAAAAAGGGCACCAGACACTAGATGTTAAACACACAATAACTCACCACAACATTGTAACGTGGTATGCAGCTCCACAGTGATTATCAGTAGAAGTCGGCAGCAGCCGGAATTCGTGCCCTAGTGATTTGCAGATGTTCGTTGCCAACAGTGCAGAGTACCGTTAGCCGATGTTGACTGCATTCTCGTCTTCTTTCTTACTGAGCTGAGCTGTCTGCCGCAGTCTGTCTTTTGTTGCGCTATATTCATTGCGATTTTTACGAAAATGACTGATGATAAGTTTGCTGGTTCATCAGGGGGGCTACCTTCTACTCCACTTCGGAAAAGAAAGCCAGTTATTAAGAGCCCATGGAAGCTCAAAAGACAGGTTTCTGTTGCTTGCACTGGGTGCTTACAATACATGGAGGTGGATTTTGTGCCCCCCCCCCCCCCCTCCTCCCACCAACCCTCGCAACCCATCACTCCACGCAGCATACACAGCTTGTCCGCTCTCCCCTGTGCTCGCAAACCATGCTCGACAAATTCCAAGTTATAATTCGTGAGAAGTACCGTACACTAACATACTGCGCTCACTATCCAGAATTCACGGCATTAACTCATAGGGCAAAGCATATTTTTGTTAGTATGCTGCTGTTGCTACGGGCACGTATCATGTATTTAAAGCCAGTTCGAATCCTGGTGGTAGATGATACTTTTGCTGCCAGTATTTGGCCAGCCAGGGGAGTAGAGATGGTAGTTGAAACTTCCTGACCGCTAGTTTTTGCGCCAATGTTCTGGATTAAATTCCAAGCTTCTCCACAATCTCTCATGAAGAGAGTACATGTGAAACTGTTGATAGTGATTCGTGTGTCAAATGGGGTTGTTAAACTGGGTGGCACCCATGATGCCCTCCCTCCTCGTCCATAAAAACACAAACATGACACCACACAGTACCAGCACTCATCACAGTCCTCCCTTGTGTACAAAACCATGCTTGGCACTCCGTAACAGGTCGGAGGAGGCCAATGGAAAACCACCTTCACTCGGACCCTTCCCATAATGGGGTTTCAGGTTCAAATGGCTCTGAGCACTATGGGACTCATCTGCTGTGGTCATAAGTCCCCTAGAACTTAGAACTACTTAAACCTAACTAACCTAAGGACATCACTCACATCCATGCCCAAGGCAGGATTCGAACCTGCGACCGTAGCAGTTGTGCGGTTCCAGACTGTAGCGCCTTTAACCGCTCGGCCACTCTGGCCGGCGGGGTTTCAGGATTCCTGCTTCTGCTACCTCCACTCATTTCGGGAGTGTGGGACTCTTACTTGCTATTGGTTCCATACAACTGAAATTAGGGCCATTTGCCACTGCATTATGTTTGCTTTGCTGGGTTTGCTGGTGGTCAGAGATGTCAGATACTATTAGCTAAAAAATAGCCACATACATTGCTCGATGGGAAGGAAATCTAAGGAGTTAATTTCAGTTCAGCTTTCGATTATATCAAAAAAATGGCTCTGAGCACTATGGGACTCAACTGCTGTGGTCATTAGTCCCCTAGAACTTAGAACTACTTAAACCTAACTAACCTAATGACATCACACACAGCCATGCCCGAGGCAGGATTCGAACCTGCGACCGTAGCAGTCGCACGGTTCCGGACTGCGCGCCTAGAACCGTGTGACCACCGCGGCCGGCTCGATTATATCCTACATGTATTTAATTTGAATGAACAATTCAGAAATTCAGCCCATTTTTGCAACACACTGTACGAAACTTAAAGAGTTTTAGTGCAATACATTCATGGCACTGTCTTGCAGAGGCACAAAGATTTGTGTTCATAATAGTTTTACCAAAGAATTTTTTTTTTTCAAAATCAAAGGAAACCAGAAAAATCCATCAAAAAAACTATCCAGTTTTAATAACACACGTCAAAAAATTCGTCAACCGTAAAAACTAAATTTTACCCATCACACAACTTGGAATTCCGCCAAATTTGACGGGAAATCCGTCAAGTTGGCAACGCTGGATCTAACCAAGAAATTTCTTCAAAGTGCTGACCAAGCATCTGTATTACAGCTACAACGTATGAAGAGCATTGATTTGATCAGGAGCGTTCTCTTCCAGCACTTTGAGTAACAACTGCAAAACGATGTTGGTAATGGACATTTCAGTCTTCTTATAGATGAATCTACAGACATTTCTGTCACCAAATTATTGGCTGTGTGGATTGTATATTTTTCAAAAGACCAAAGCAGAGATATTTCTACCTTTTTAGGAATTGTTGAACTACAACAGGGGAATGCTGAATGTATTATTACTGCAGTAAAGTCATTACTTTCAAATTATGGTATAGACATTAAACAAATGAGAGGAACTGGTATGGATAATGCCTAAGTAATGGTGGGTATTGACAATGGGGTCTGTAGAAACTGAAATCTGAGGTCCCTAATCTTGTATTGATCCCCTGTGTTTGCCATTCAGTTCAGTTAGCAGTGGCCTCTGCTGCCCAAATGCTACCAAGGAATCTTGAGTTCTTTAATTTGTGAAAAGTATTCTTAATTTTCCAAATGTTCTTCTCGAAGAGTCATGTATAGGGAGCTGTTTAAAGCAATAAATGATGGAATCGAACCCCTTAAAGTTATACACCAATGAGACACAAGATAGCTATCGATCGGAGTTGCTGTTAATCGCATTTTAAGTCAGTGGCTTTAACTACAGACACATTTTGAAATATCCAGACAGCAGACAAGCGCTACACAGATGAACTATTATATATTATGTACTTTGATGCCATCAATAAGCTTTATCTTCTGTTTCTTAGACCAACTCTAGAAGAATGTCAAAAGGTCAATAAATTATTTCAAACGAGTACAGCAGATCGTTCAAAGACAAGACTTAGACCTTGTTATTGTAGGTCTACGAGGTGGATCATTGTCCCCGGTTATAATGGGGATTTGCCAATGGTAGAAGTTAGGAAATACAAATCCCCTAATATCTGTCTTGGGCATGAAGTAGAGGTTTCATTGGTAAATATGATGAAAGAACATAAAATTAACGCAGGAAGCGAAAAGTTTTTCACAGTAGATGCGAAAATTGCCTGTTTTGCTTAGCAGAGGAACTCCAGAGGCGACTGCTGAATAATGTCAAGGCCTTGCAAAAAGTGTGCCTAATTGCTCCAGAACAGTATTTGAAGGTGGTGAAAGAAAGTATAATCCCGCTAGCTCGGGAATTTCAATTACCTGACACAGAAATAACTAAAATTGACTTCCAGCGGTCAAAATTAACTACTGCTCAATGGAAAAATGTCGCCAATACAGTAGAACTTTGGCAAGGGATCACATCATGTAAAGACGCTAGTTCCCAAAATTCATTTAAGGAGATCTCAGATTTGGCAATGATGCTTTTGGTGCTACCTTGGTCAAACGTTCAGACTGAAAGAGCATTTAGCAATCTCAGCAATGTGAAAATCTCCCTCAGGAATAGACTTAAAACAAATATGGTAAACGCAGTTCTCACTGCGTGGGCCAGACTTGGGCGTGTGAACAAGTGCTGTCATAATTACGTCTAACTAGAGCACGGTTTGAACCAAATTGGCACAATGGCTGCGTACCGAGGAGACCAACAATCCAGCACGTCAATTGAAGAAAAGGCAGAGGACGATGTGGATGAACTGTTATTATTTTAATCAACATAGGTGAGTAAATATCTTTAAATTTGTGCATCTTCACCTTTTCGTGGGGCAATGGCTGCTCATTAAATTTTGGGAGTGCTGCGCATAATTTCGGCTTTTTCTTCGAATATTTCGGCTTTATACTGTCCAGCCATCTGTCTGTCGGCTCATTCTGAAGATGACAGGACGTTATACATGTTAATATTAGAAGTAAAAGCTGAATGCGTGCGACTGCATGCCAGAAACTTAATGGCTTGTATTTAAATTTGCTTGTTACTGCTACATTAAAATGTGATGTAGTTAATAATAATATATATTTTATATTTTGGCCGAGTACGGCGGTTTTTTAAATGATTATCCGCCTCGTAAACTAGTTATGAGTATAATGTTTAAAATAAATTTTAATTTCGTCTTTTTATTTGGCAGAAAATACGTAAGTTTTAGTTTTTTATGTTTGCAAGAAAATATGGAGGTATTTCATTTTGGCGGGGGTTTGACGGATGTTTGGGTGTTGGTTTGTCGGAAAAAATAATCACGTGTTGGCAACTTTGCTTTAAAATATGTTTTCTGTGAAGGACTGCGTTTATTTATTTGGAGCGAGATTTTCATTGTTGTGTTTACTAGACGGTGTCATTCGAAATGAAAACTTTTTGTGAACAATTTTAAGATTTAAAAACGAAGACATGATGAATAGGATTCAGAAATTACTATTCTCAGAATACAGTGAACTTGAAGAACTCGTTTTGTTAGAAAGCCCTTTCGCAGAAACCGAGAGGAACGGTAACGCCATACGTCAGGTTCAGTTAGGTACCGTATTCCAAACAACGTTATTTTTAACTTACATAAATGTAGCGTAACACTTAAGTGCGTAATGCGATTTGTTGATGCTTACAGATTTTGATTGTCCTCATGATAGACAGTAAGAATATTACGAAATGACAGATTTCGAGTGCATTATTCAGTAACAAATGAGATGTATATACAGGAAGCGGCTCTATTTACGGATTATAAAACGTGTCGACTTCGCATTTATAAACCCCTGCGTTCATTTTACCATTTACTGTAACTACTGGCCTGAGACAAAATCACGTAAACTATCTCCAGCCCATCACATTATCTGCACCAAATTTCACAGCTGTGATAACACACTCGAATTTGAATAGCGTTCACCAAGTGTCAGTCTTATACATTTCCATCCGAATTGTTCATCGCGTACTATGACTCATTCCTCTACATTGTTAAAGCGCTGCACTTGCTCTCGTATTTTTGAAGACAATGATTCACATCCCCGTCTCCTATCTAGATTTTGCTTTTGGTGGGAACCGCCCCAGCATTTGCCTAAAGTAATTTAGGTAAAGCATGGAAAACATAAATCAGAATGGCTGGCTGAATACTGGAGCCTACAAACCCCCAGGTGCGAAGCATCTGTTTAAAATAGTGCTACCTCATTCCATTTCTCCCCGGTGTATAATGCGAAAGTTATTTGGTAATGTAAAACGCTTGTGCTACACCGCTCATTCATTTCCTATTCCCAGTCGCAGCACACTATACGCATATATGTGTATATATACACATGTTTCATAATGTAACGCTACACACTGTCATCAGATGTTAGGACCATGGTGACAATGTATGGCTTCCATTCTGTGTACCGCAACATCCCATTTGTTCCCCTGAAAAACAGAATCAGCTTCACCCCGTAAATGAGATGTTGAGGATAAGGTGGTACTGAAGCGCCAAAGAAACTGGTATAGGCATGCGTATTCAAATACAGAGACATGTAGACAGGCAGAATATGGCGCTACAGTCGGCAACATCTATATAAGACAACATGTGTCTGGCTCAGTTGTTAGGTCGGTTACTCCTGCTACAACGGCAAGTTATCAGGATCATGCAAGTTTGAACGTGTAGTTATAATCAGCACACAAGCGATAAGACAGCACCTCCGACCCGTTTGACCATTTCACAAGTGTACCATTAATATGAGGAATCCGGTAAAACATCAAATCTCCTACATCACTGCAGCTAGAAAAAGATACTGCAAGAATTGGACCAGTGACAACTGAAGAGAATCGTTCAATGTGACAGAAGTGCAACGCTTCCACAGATTGCTGCAGGTTTCAAAGCTGGGCCATCAACAAGTGTCAGCACTTGAACTGTTCAATGAAATATCAGTGATATGGACTTTCGGAGCCAAAGGACCACTCGTGTACGCTTGATGACTGCACGACACAAAGCTTTATGCTTTGCATGGTCCTGTCAACATCGACATTGGACTGTTGATGACTGGGAACATGTTGCCTGGTCAGATGTGTCTCATTTCAAATTGTATCTAGCGGATGGATGTTTATGGGTATGGAGACGACCTCATGAACCCATGGATCCTGCATGTCAGCAGTGGTCTGTGAAGCTGGTGGAGCCACTGTTGTGGTGTGGGGCATGTGCAGTTGGAGTGATATGGGATCCATGATACATCTCTGACAGGTGACATGTATGTAAACAACTTATCTGATCACATGCATCCATTCATGTACATTGTGCATTCTGATGGAGTTGGACAATTCCAGCAGGACAATGTGACACCCCACTCATGCAGAATCGCTACAGCGTGGCTCCAGGAACACTCTCCTGATTATAACTCTTCCACTGGCCACCAAACTTCCCAGAGACAAACATTATTAAGCATGTCTGGGATACATTGCAACGTGCTGTTCAGAAGAGATTTCCACCGCCTTGTACTCTTATGGGTTTGTGAACAGCCCTGCAGGATTCATGGTGTCACTACTCTCCCAGACATTAGTCAAGTGCATGCCACGTCGTGTTGCGTTGCTTCTGCGTGCTCGTGGGGGCCTATAAGATGTTAGGCAGGTGTACCAGTTCCTTTAGCTCTTCTGTGTATTATACATTGCTTATCTCTGGGAACATGTTTTTCCAGAAAAGAAGGAAAAGACATAGCGTGAAAGTGTTACGTGAAATGGTAGATATTCAATTACCATTATTATTATTTATGTGTTTTACATTTTTTGCAAAATGACTACTCTGTATTATCTAAATAATCCTTCAGTGTAGCAACAGAATTTATGGCTAATGAGATACTTTCTATCTCCATTTTTAAAATAAGTTTGTTTTAGTAATCTCTTGAATATCTATGTTGAATTTATTTTACAGTTTTATTCCTGGGTAGGAAATGCTGTTTTAAATTTTATGTTTATTGTGTTTTTTTGATAAATGTAAGTTCAAGCTGGCTGTTGTTTGTGCAGCAATTCTGAAAGCTATTTTAGATGTGCATATTGTACCTGATTGGTAATTGTACTGACATTGTGTCATTAAAATCCCCAGTGTTTTGAACAGATCTTTACAATGAGCTCTACTACTATTTTTGGTTATTATTCTTATAGTGCATTTCTGTAGTTTGAAAACTGTGTTCTTATTTTGTGTATTTGTTCCCGAGAAAAGAATGTTATTTTTCTGTGCATTTGTCCCCCAGAAAAGAATTATGTAGCGTAGCTAAAAACTGAATGTACATGCAAATAGTATTTAATGAAAAAACAATGAGTGTTGTACAGTGATGACAGGATTCTAAGAACATAACATGCTTATGAAAATCTAATGGTGTCAGCAGCTCTTCCTCTGCATGCTGTGTTTGCAATTTGTTTTCGTTAGTCATAGCCAATTGGGTAATACTACACATTAGCCAGCTAGAATTGCTGGATCTCTTGACTTGTTTTGGTGGAAGACATGACTAGATTACTTTTGTTTGTGACAAGATAGACAATTATTGGTCTGACTATTATGGATTATGAATTTGGGTACTGGTTTTGGTATGTATCTCTTGTATTGTATGTTGCTCATAATATGACAGGACTTCTTGAGATATTAGCCTATTTTGTATCCCAATGTTATAGTTTGATTTTGAGTTCGTGAAGCCAATGAATGTGGCTTGAGGAAAATTTGCTGTGGTAGCAGGCTGATCTATATCATAGCCCGAGGTCTAGGCTGGATTGAAATATTACCATCTGGATGTGAATTGGCAAAGCCCACTGATATGACTGGAGAAAACTGGCTATGGTGATGGATTGATCTGTATTATACTCCAATGATTGTTTTGAAAAGATTGTTGAAGTGTTCCAATTTCTGCGGTGGTGCTTATTCAGAAACATAAGTGTACAGTTTAAATTTTACTGAATATTCTGTTTTATACCACAACAATCTGCACAATATGTTACATTATGCCATCATGTAATTTCATACACTACACATCATCACAATGTTTGTTGAACCATATTTTCTCATTGGTTCCACCACTTTATTCAATCATCCAACTCATTGGGGTTCATCTTGCTCACTTCCCATAATTCACCACATGAACAGGTGCCAACTGCAGTATGCAATGGAAAAGCTGCCAACACCAGAAGTACCTTTTATCCCTTCTGTTTGCAAATGACTGTGTGTTAACACCACTTCAACACTGAATATTCATTCCTAGAACTTTTTGTGTTTATCATGCAGTCTATTGAGGTGCCATTTACTTTAACTGTGTTATTTCCCTCTTGAAACTGAAAGTCACAGAATTTGTTTCTTTATGTTCAGTGTCATTTTATTGCATACTGGCCAGTTGTATACTTCCTTGAGTGTTTAAAAAGCATCCTCTGCTTGGAGTTCTCTTGTATTCTTAGTGGCTGTAATATTGCATTGTCAGAAAAGAACATTTTTTTCTCCCTGATTAACACTGCTGGGAAACTCAGTGATGTATATCTGGTACAATATTGGTCCTAAAATGGAATGACTGATTTCCTCCTGCATCCTTTCCCATTCCAGATTTGGTCGGCACCTCTGATGACTTTGTGTTGTCGACTTGAAACCCTGATCTTACATCTTTTAATCACACTATAAGTTAGATCACTGCAGCACAGACAGAAAATGCAATTATTTGCATCTGCCTCAGTGAGTCTGTGTTCTGGGTTATTTGTGACATCAGGGCATTGAAACCTGTATCTCTCAATTTATCATTTTTTTCGTTGGTGTCAGTTCATATCCGAGCTTTAACACTAGAACTGCATGATTTTTTTATATGCCACTACCAGTACCTAAAACCTTGACAGTGATCCATTGACAGCAGTGGTCTATGCTGTTTTCTATTTTAACACACCGTTAATTGAAGAAAAATATTTATTTGTGAAAAGAACATTGAAAGTGAACGAACAATGGAAACCCCAGGTAGGAATACCAACAATGTAAGGAAAGACAGATTGTTCCTTACCCTAAAGAAGATATATATAAAGATGCAGGCAGGCACAATTAAAAAACACTTACATAAAGCTTTTGGCTACAGCCTTCATCAGTAAAAGAGAGATGCACACCGTTCATACTCACATATCATATGTACAGCTGTACAATACTATGATTGCCTGGATCAATAAAAATACAATACAATACAATACAAGCAAGCACACTTCATGCACACACGATCATCAGAATGCAACTATCACATGAGATGCAAACAGCAGTCTGGAGGGGCCAGGAAAGGGGAAGGGATAGTAGTGTATGAGTAGAGAGAGAGAGAGAGAGAGAGAGAGAGAGAGAGAGAGAGAGAGAGAGAGAGAGAGACGAACGCTGTCTGCTGGAGTGTGTAGGGACTAGAATGTCAACAGGCTTGGCCTCAAAAGGTTGTGGAGCAGGGAGGTGGGGAAAAAAGGAGCAAAAAAGGAGAGGAGCAGGGAAAGACGGGTGGCCGCATTGGCAGAGGATT
Organism: Schistocerca americana; assembly: GCF_021461395.2. Taxonomy (NCBI): domain Eukaryota; kingdom Metazoa; phylum Arthropoda; class Insecta; order Orthoptera; family Acrididae; genus Schistocerca; species Schistocerca americana. The sequence goes on along the minus strand of NC_060121.1, from coordinate 316,257,873 downwards.
ACAAATAAACAGAATGGGGAGGAGATCATAGGGCAGAGGGGGTGGAAACTGTTGGGCGGAGGGAGTGGGGGCAGTATATTACTGTAGTTTAAGACTGGGATAATTATGGGAGCAGAGAGTGTGTTGCAAGGATAACTCCCACCTGCACAGTTTAGAACAGCTGGTGGTGGAGGGAAGTATCCAGATGGCTCGGGTAGTGAAACAGCCATTGAAATCAAGCCTGTTATGTTCAGCTGCATGCTGGGACACAGGATGGTCTACTTTGCTCTTGGCCACAACTTGGCGGTGGCTGTTCATCCTGGTGGACAGCTAGTTGGTAGTCATACCAATACAAAAAGCTGTGCAATGATTGCAGCAGAGCTGGTAAATAACACTGTTGCTTTCACAGGTGACAGAGATCCTGATGGAATGGAATAAACCTGTGACAGGTCTGGAATAGAAAGTGGGTGGATTGGGCAGGTTTTGCACCTAGGTGTTCCACAGGGATATGATCCATGTGACAGGGGTTGGGATTGCGAGTGGCATAGGTGTGGACTAGCATGTTGCGGAGGTTGGGTGAACAACAGAACACCACTTTAGGAGAGATGGGAAGTATCTCGAGTAGGATGACCCTCTTTTCAGGGCATGATGATAGGTAATCAGAGCCTTGGCAAAGGATGTGGTTCAGTTGTTCCAGTCCAGGGTGGTACTGGGAGATGAAGGGGACACTCCTCTGTGGTTGGTTCTTAGGGGTGGTGGGAGGATTAGGGGTGTGAGGAGAAATGGCATGGGGATCTGTCTGCAGACTAGATCTAGGGTTTAGTGCCTCTCTGTGAAGGTCTTGGAACAAGGAAGGTTTTGTCACTGCACATGTGCTGTCCCTGGGTGGTCAGGCTGTATGGGAGGGATTTTTTGGGCTGAAAGCTGTCAAAATGTAGTGGCTGGTGGGTTTCATGTAGCAGAAGTGCGGAAGGAGTCATCATAGAGGAGGAGGTCAACATCTAGGAAGGTGGCACACTGGGCTGAGGTGGACCACGTGAAGTGGATGAGAGAGAAGATGTTCAGGTTGTGAAAGAACAAAGATGGGGTGTCTTGGCCCTGAGTCCAGATCATGAAGATATCATCAATGGACCAAACCAGATCAGGAGCTTGGTGTTTTGGGAGGCAAGGAAGGTGTGCTCTAGATAGCCCATAAAAAGGTTGGCATAGGAGGATGCCATGCAGCTGCCCATGGCTGTGCCACAGATTTGTTCATATATTTTTCCTTCATTGGAGAAGTAGTTGTGGCTTAGGAAAAAGTTACTAAGGTATATGAGGAATGAGGTAGTGGGTTTGGAGTCTGAAGGACGTTCTGAAAGGTAATGCTCAATAGTAGTAAGACCATGTGCATGTGGGATGTTGGTGTTTAGAGAGGTAGCAACAACAGTGACAATTATGAATTCAGGAGGTAAAGGGGTGGGTAACTGTGCAGATGGGAGTTAACCTTACATAATTTTGTGCTCCCACAGTTATCTTGGCCTCAACCTATGGTAACATACTGTCCCCACACCCTCCATCCAACAGTTTCCACCCTCTCTGTCCTGTCATCTCCTCCCCATTTTCATTTCTCCCCAGCCCCCACTCCTGTTTATTTGCCGCTCTCTGTCCACATATCTGCCCATCTTTCCCCACTCCTTTTCTTTTTTTGCTCCTTTTTGCCCCACTTCCCTGCCCCACAACTTCCTGACACTGCACCTGTTAGTGTTCTAGTCCCTGGACAGTCCACCATGTAGCGTTCATCTCTCTCCTAACTTGTACGCTACTATCCCTTCCCCTTCCCCAGCCCCTCCAGATTGCTGTTTGCATCACATTGATAGTTGCATTCCAGACCGAGACGCTGGAGTTGGTCATCATGTGTGCATGAGGTGTGCTTGCTTGCATGTATGAATGGTGTGTGTCTCTCTTTTACTGATGAAGCTTTATCTAAACATCTTTTAATTGAGTTTGTCTGCAACTTAATGTGTCGTCCTTACAGTAAGTAGCAATCTGTCTCTTCCTACATTGTTGAACATTGAAATTGAAGTCATACATTGTTTTCATATGTAGTTATCATTTTTACTTATTATTGGCTTAATTTGGGATCAGAACACTGTTGTTTTTCTGATAATTATGAGTCATCAGTGCAAACATGGTACTGCTGCTAGAATACATTCATACATTTTCCACACTCAGGTTTCATACAAGCGTCACAAAGTCTACTATATTCATTACCTGACAAAAAACTGAGGCAACCACAAGACATGATTGGATATCAATACAGCTTCATACATGCACACTCCATTGGCAAGAATCAGTGGCTTCTGGAATGGACACCTTCTGCAGTATCCTGATTCATAGGGCATTCAGATGTAACAGTGGTCCTATGTTAGACTGCATGGGAATCTGATGGCAGGAATACTCATCATCAAGGTTCTAGTTGACCATGTTTAAGACCACAAGAAAGGATTGCCATATTCTGCACTAAGCACATTGTAACCCCTTCACATCTGTCCCTGCCATCCAAGAACAAGTAATGGACTCCCTTCAGCATTATGTGTCATCCAGCACCAGTGCTCAAGAACTAGTGGCAGTTGAACAGTAGGCTTACCGTCCCATGCCTAGGCTGCTGTTAATGTTGTGACTTGGCAAGACAGCCAAGCCAATAGGAGGTGAAGCCGAAAGGCACGCGTTTAAGCTCACACAGGCTAGCGTGAGGTCTGGTAGCTGTTGGAATACTTAACTTAAATCCATAATTGGTGAACATCGGTCTGATGGTACATGCATCACAAGATAAATAGCAATTGATAATGGCGCCTTGCTAGGTCGTAGCAAATGATGTAGCTGAAGGCTATGCTAACTATCATCTCGGCAAATGAGAGCGTAATTTGTCAGTGAACCATCGCTAGCAAAGTCGGCTGTACAACTGGGGTGAGTGCTAGGACGTCTCTCTAGACCTGCCGTGTGGCGGCGCTCGGTCTGCAATCACTGATAGTGGCGACACGCGGGTCCGACGTATACTAACGGACCATGGCCGATTTAAAGGCTACCACCTAGCAAGTGTGGTGTCTGGCGGTGACACCACATTCCTCCCCCGCAAATCGGCGTACGGTTGTGTTATAAGGCTTCCGCCCGCCGTGGGGAGGACCCCATGTTGACGTATGCGACGAGGTGGGGAGCCTAACAACAGGCGAGGCTGTGCCACCCGCACCCTGCCATTCGGTCCGAGGGGAGCTAGGAAACGCCCGAAAACCTAGTCCAGGGTGCACGCCAACATGCGGTGTATGCACCCGTAAAGAGACAGGAGGGGCTGAAGGGCCGACCTCCATCGGGTCGGGGCACCCGACGGGCGAAGACGCCATGTGGTCCGGAGCGGGTAAGAAGTCCATGTCGGAGGACAGCTGTTCACGGGAAGTGATCGGCGGCGCGTGACCCAGGGGGGCGCCCGGCGGTTGCAGCGCCGCATCCACTGGGGGCGTCGCCTGCGGAAGAACAGGCGGCGGCACGTCGCCATGGGGCAAAATGGAAGGCAGCGTCGGTAACACCTGGGGATGAGGCGAGCCAGTAGATGGGTCGGCACTGTCGCTGAAAGCAGACAGGGAGCGGCAGAACCCGTGCGACGACAGAGGCACATCTGATTGAGATGCCGATGCACCTGACCAGAGGCCCCCAAAACCAGATACATAGCGCGGCCGAGGCAGCGAAGAATGCGCCCTTCGAGCCAACGCCATGAACCTCGATAGTTGCGATAGTATACAACGTCGCCTGGGGCAAAAGCAGGTGTCTGCCACTGCACAGGAACCTGATGCGGCGGATGTAGCAAAGACATCAAGGTGCGATGAGGGCGACCGTGCAACAACTCAGCCGGCGAGCGACCATCTCGGGGCTGAGAGCGATACGAGGACAAAAAGAGCAATAACGCGTCCTCCCGAGAATGCGACTCTTTCAGCTTGAACATCTGTGACTTGAAAGTCCTGACCAAACGTTCAGCGGCATCGTTTGACTGTGGCGAAAACGGCGCGGATGTCAGATGTTGAATACCATTGGACTTGCAGAATGACGGAAATTCTGCAGACATGAATTGTGGGCCATTGGCGGAAACAATAGTCTGTGGAAGACCTTCAATGCAAAAGATAGCAGATAACGCTTGAATGGTGGCAGATGACGTCGTGGAAGACATCCGGACAACAAAAGGAAAATTACTGAATGAATCTACCACAACCAACCATCGAGCATTCCAGAATGGACCAGCGAAATCGATGTGTAAGCGTTGCCAAGGGGAAGTGGCTTTTGGCCATGCAAAGAATTTCCACGGTGGTGCGGATTGTTGTTCGGCAGACGCCATGCAAGAAGAGCACATATTCGTAATCGCAGCATCGATTCCGAACCAAGTACAGTGCGGACGAGCAAGTTGTTTCGTTCGCACTATACCCCAATGTCCTTGGTGGAGTAGCCGTAAGACAGAGGACTGTAACGAACGTGGAACCACGACCCTGGACTGATCATTATCAGAACGCAACAGCAAAACACCACGTCGTACAAAAAGTCTCTCCTTGTGAGCAAAAAATCGGCGAACCAACGGATCCTCGATCCGTGACTTTGACAAGGGCCATTGCGTAGCAACAAAACGCAGAACAGTAGCAAGGACAGGGTCAGCAGCTGTGGCTGTAGCTACACGACGAAAATCAATGGGAAACAATTCGACCACATCATCGGTTTCCGCTTCAATGAACATGCAAGCAAGTTCGGAGGAATCAAATGCTCTATCCTCAGCAACAGGCAAACGGGACAATGCATCGGCGTTTCCATGCTTAACAGTGGACCGATACAAGATATCGCAGCTATACTGCGAGAGGAAAATAGACCAGCGAATGAATTTCTGCGCTGTACATGGAGGTACAGGCTTGTTCGGATGAAAAAGCGATGTCAAAGGTTTGTGGTCTGTGATGATGGTAAAGTGACGACCATACAAGAAATCACGAAACTTTGTAACACCAAATACGAGAGCCAAAGCTTCTTTCTCGATCTATGAATAATTTCTTTGTGCAGACGAGAGCAATTTGGACGCAAAGGCAATAGGGCGATCGTGCGATCCATCTTTGTGCGCAAGCACAGCACCAATCCCGAAATCCGATGCATCTACCATCAACAAAAGGGGTTTCTGGGGATCGAATGGCATAAGGCAAGTATTGGAAAGCAACGCCGATTTCAACTGGCAAAAGGCGCGTTCGCATTCCGTCGTCCAGACGAACGGAACACCTTTACGGCGTAAGCGATGAAGCGAAGCTGAAATGGAAGAGGCGTGGTGCACATAGCCATGATAATAATTGATTTTTCCCAGCACACTCTGTAGCTGCTTCAACTTCTGCGGCGAAGGCAAGTCTTGTATGGCACGGAGGTGCTCTGGACTGGGATGTATGCCTTGGGCATTGAGTACATGGCCCAGATAGGGTAAGTCATGAGCAAAAAACAAACACTTGTCCTTCCGCAAGCGAAGACCATTTTGTCGCAAGACCTGAAATAATGTTCTGAGATTGGCTAAATTTTCTTCTCCCGACTTTCCGGAGATCGCAATATCGTCCAGATAGGTTGCTGCAGTAGGGACCAATGCACAAACAGTTTGTAGATATTGCTGAAACAATGCAGGGGTGGATGCACACCCGAAGGCAGTCATTTGAAGCGATACAAACCAAGATGCGTGTTAACCACCAAAACGCGCTGGGATTCTTCGTCCACCGGTATTTGCAAGTACGCATCTGCTAGGTCCAGCTTCGAAAAATATTTACCCGGGTACAGTTTGTCAAAAAGATCTTCCGGGCGAGGTAAAGGAAAAGTTGTAATCACTAGTTGTGGATTCACCGTTGCCTTGAAGTCCACGCAAAGTCTCAATTTTCCGGAAGGTTTTGGCAAAATTACTGAGGGTGATGCCCAGAGAGAAGCCGGCACACGTTCAATTACACCCTGTGATTCCAAATCGTGTAATGTTCTTGCGACCTCATCATGCAATGCATGGGGAACATTGCGCGCTCTGAAAAATTTCGGTTGCGCGTTGACTTTCAGTTCCAAATGTGCTTTATAGTTCTTAGCGCATCCAAGGCCCAGTACAAAAATGTCTGCAAACTCTTCACATAGACGAGAAACACTGTCTGAAGGCACAGTCTGGTTCACTGATAGGACCTGATTGACTATAGACAAGTTAACATCGCCATCCAGAGTGCTGCATCTGGAGGGGTGCCATGACCAGGAAGCACAGACTGGTGAAAAATGTCACTTTATGTTAAGTAACTCAACTACTCTTCACTATCCCAGATGACAATCGTAAGTGAACATGGTAACGGCTTGGGGGGACATCCCAGTCTTCTAATGTTTTGGAGAGGCACAGCAGTGTTACTATTGGCATCATGAGTGTGGGGAGCCATTGCATTTGACTGGAAGAGATCTAGGGAACTCTGACAGCACAACAGTATGTGACAGACTTCCTGCATCCTCATGTCTCTTGCTAGAGTACTGTGGTGCCATTTTTCAACAGGACAGTCGTCATGTGCCCATATTACATGTCTATGAACTGTCTGTGTGTTGCTGAGTTAGTCTGATGGGCAGCAAGATCCTCAGCTTTGTCCATGATAGATCATGTGTGAGACCAGCTCAGATGTCAACCCTGTCCCACTGCTAGTATCCAGGATATCAAGGACCAGTTACAACAGTTATGAACCAGCTTGTCTCAGGAGAATATATAGTGGCTTTATGACATCCTTCCCTACCGAATCAGTTCATGTATCCATTCCAGAGTGGGCACAACATCTTACAGACAAGAGGGCTCTTACTGTCAAGTTCTTTGTACATTTCACTCAATTTTGTAATCATAGAAATAACATCAAATACCCTCTCAACCAGTGAAGTTTCATTTTACTTCCTCCTCCTCTTCTGGGAGCTTCACTTTTTTTGTCAGGCCGTGTAGTATGTCACTCATCTTGTTCTTGCATTTTAAACTCTGCACTTCCATCAACCTTTCTTACTTGCGGGTTCCTCTTCTTAATATAACCCACTGTTGATACGTTTTGTCATTAAAAGTTACTGTTGGTGCGCCCCCCTTCTCCTTGAATGTTTCATAGTTTATGTAGCGTATATGTACATAATATGCATTAAAATAATAATGAGATATGTGCCCATTATCTAATATTGGTTTTCTGAGTTTATTGTGTAGTTTTTCTTTTTATGAAAAAAAGCATGTTAAATATGGAGAAGTGCATTAAACACAGTGTGGGTGTAATTGTTAGGCTATGCTACGGATCATTCTATTATCACTATTTTTATTATGCATGCCCAGACCTTCACCTTCCAACATAAGCTAAACCTTCAGCTATGCTGTAGATCAGTCTGACACCACATGCTAGCCCAATATTATGCTAGATTTTCTGGAAGAGCTTTTGAATCAAATCTACTTTCTACACTTGAAGGAAGTGCTCTAGTAATGAGATTCTTTTTTTTTTATTTTTCTTACCTGGTAAATCGAACATGTTGTGCCCTAAGTTCATGACAAAGTATTCAGATTGGGTTTAATTCACTAGTCCTTACTTTGCCTTGTATGCAAATCTGTTGAAAAGATATTTGGTGCTTGCACCCATTGCTAGCAAAAATTTGATGTCAAATTTGTCTGGCTTACCATTGCATAACTCTGCATCTTCCTTGGTGGGAAAGAGTCATCAATGATGATGTCTTGGACTGTAAAGCAATGACCAGTTTTAATGAAACAATTGCAGACTTATGGAATCAAAGCAGATGTGTCTGTTTTGAGTGTCACTGACCTATGTCCCTTGATGTCATAGCACAACATTTCCATAGTGTTTCTGTGTCAATCTCTTGACACTGTACCATGAAAGAATTGTACGCTCCAGTTTTTTAATACAAGCTATAAACTTCTGTTTCATTGGCACAAAAAGCCATGCACATACCAAACAACAAAGAATGGATCTAGCTCTGAAAGGAAAACACATCAACCTGTTGTGCCCTTTTTGCCACTGGGCTTCTGATATCTACCTCTTCATCTCTGTCTTCCTCCACTGTACAGAATATCATACCTTCCTGAATTGTATACCTGTTTCAATTGAGGAGTTTGTCTTACTGAGCTGTAACAGTCATTGATGTAACCCTCCTGACACATTAACTCTTCTTGCACTTGATACAATACTGTCTGCAATATCACCATCACCACTAGTTTCTACTTGTATTTCAGTTTCACTTGCTTTAGACTCATGCTCTGAAACCCCTAGCAAATACTGTAAATATTGCATTAGGCCTACTTTCTTCTCTGACAACTCATGAGCCATTCAGATATAGAGATATGCAGTAATCAGCTCAGAAAACTCGGCATACATTGTACATCACATCACAGTCTTGTGCAACCCAACAAAGTACTTGCAGTACTCTTTAGCAACATAGGTGCATAAAGAAATTTAAGCAGTGAGAAGGACTGCTGCCAAATTTCTAGGTATAAGTTAGAAATAAATCCTTGGATGTAGCTATGGGTTTGTAATTTCTACAGTGCAGTCTTTGTTAAAAAGTAATAAAAGTCACAAAATTTCAAAGTTTTATTTAAAAAGAATGTAGCCTTTATAGACAGACAAAATTTCAGACCAATCAGTTTCACAACTTCCACAGTTCTAGTTTTAAAGGAAGTTCTCTGCAATGGCTGTTGCGGATGCCTGTTGGGTGGCTTGTTCAGTGTTGGTACACTTAAAAGTTCAGTGATCTGTATCAGTTTTTTACATAGATAACAGACTAATGATTGTGTTTACAGTGTGCAAGATATCTTCACATCAAAAGTGTACTTAGGTATGTGCAAGTCTTGTGAAATACCTCTGACATAGAGACTGAGCTTCTGACTCAAACCATCAAAACCATTCACATTCATTCAGTCTTCTCCGGTGACATATTCCAACTATTTATGTCTGTATTACAATGACACATTGTCATTACACTTGAATACCATCCAGTACTTATCCTGTGCTCACACAGAGTGCATTTTGAAGGTTTTCACTATTTTAAGCTGTTCAGAACTCACCATACTAGCCCAGTGTTGACAACCTTGCCATATGTGTGGATTGTGTATTGGATATCACCATGGACAGCTTGTACTTCACTGTTCAACTTGGTCAATTTGTACTTTGCTGTTGACAGACTTTATTGTGTTTAAGGATGGCACTTGTAAGTTCTCCTGTGAAGCCACTATCACCAGGCAGGTATGAACTCTGAACATAAGGTTCACGTTTTCCAGCTAATCAATCAGCACTTAGAAGTTGTAGACTCAAACCTGAGAACTGCATGGGAGGGGGGCTCAAATTCTCATAACTGTTCTGACAAGTTGAGGGAGTGTTGGGAAGTATATCTCCATTTTTCCATATGATTATGTCAGGCAAGTGATATTCAAGACCCTATTCATCAAAGCACATTATTACTACTCTCTATTATTGTACAAATTAATACAAAAACTACAGCCCTTCACAGACCTTAGTAGTTTGTAGTTATCAGATATCAACAACTTCCTGTCCAAACAGTATGGTAACCAAATGTGTGTAGTATCTGCTCATCTGTGATTTAACTAGTCTTACTCATCTTGGGTAGTTGTTTTTCCAGGAATTAGCTGACAGTGCAACTACAAGTGTCAGGCTTATGAAGTATCACATGCTTAGTCTCTTATCTGATATGTATTAGTATGTGATTGGCAGTAGATCATGGAGGGCATGAAAAAGCTCAAACAAATCAGATCCCAGTCTTGGTGATGCTCTAAAAGTCGCTCAGTCAGTTGAGATAGATTGGGCTGTACAAAGAACATTTGGCAGCAATGTTGGAGTAGCTAGTATTCAACAATGTTTTATTCAGTGATCAACAGATGATGGCAGTTCAGCTGTCATTGTTGACAAACTATTGCAAAGCAATAAGTAGTAACATTTTGTAGTTACTGATCAATTAACAAAGAAGTAGTTAGTGCAAGAACTGCCTCAACATCTATAGGTGCTCCCAAGAAAAGAGCATGCATAATATAGTTGATTCAGGTCAGCAGATACAGCTTCAATTGTGCACCCTTCCTCCATGATGCTGAAAACAGACCCATTCAGAGTAAATAATGTAGTACTGCATCACACAAGTAGTGTACGGACTGTTATAATAGCTTAGCCATATATATTGCTCACTGTGGAACACATTATGCTATGCTTCAGCATGGGTGTTCACATGGTTGCTTTCTGTATGAACGAATACTGTGCAGCAACGTGTGAATACCACATGCCAGTTCAAAACACCAAACCAATATCCAGCACCATCTATGTAACTCTCAGTCAGTTAATCGTTACACTGGACATCAGCACCAACAAAGTGGAGTTTCATGTTAACACAGACACGGCAGTGTTGCTTATCAAAATGGACACCTACTGGTGCCCTGACTCTTGATAACTCCAGCCAGCACAGGGGCTGGTGGTTTCATACACTCAAAGGCTAAATTATGATACAAACTGTGAAATAATCAGTGTGTCTCAGTGTGCTTTGAAGTTTGTCACTTGACATTGTAGAAACTCTTAGTTTGTTGAGTTATGCTGGCTGTGCTTTGGATATTTGGTGAGTTTACCAACAACATGATAGTAGAGGTGTGTGGTTGGTAAATTTTTCATAAAGTACGACGTTGTTATGGATTTTGATAACAAGTCGATGTTATAGACGTGCCAATGATGAGACAATGGCAGACACAGTTTGATGAGTTATGCTGGCTGTGCTTTGGATATTTGATGAGTTTACCAACAACATGATAGCAGAGGTGGGTGGCTGGTAAATTTTTCATAAAGTATAATGTTGTTATGGATTTTGATAATAAGTCAATGTTATAGACAAGCCAATGATGAGATAATGGCAGACAAAAGAGAATAGACTGAAAAACTCTTTAGTGAAGAAAATTGAGGAAACTGCAGAATGAGAACTATTTTAGAATTTAACAATATTTTTTATATTGTCAGTGGTAAATTCATTAAACTGCTAATTCTTTCAGTTGACAATAAGACTTCTCGTTGGGGAAAGCAAGACTACCAAATAGATTTGGGATAAGTTGCATAATATTTTTGTTACTGACTCAGCTGAAAACATTAATCTGCTTAGATTCTAATTTCATAATATTGTGTGGGAAGCATCTGGTGTTATACAAAGCCATCTAGTCATATTTGATGAAATATAAACTTAAATTTCTTTCTTAGACAAGCAATCAATGACAGTGATCTTTGTGCATGATTTTTGCAACCTTTGCCCAAAGAGTTCAATTGCATTTGTATTATGTGGAATGATATGCCTGGTGAAGAGAAAATATGGAGTAAATTACAAAAATGGTATACAATGAAACAGTATATGAAAAATGTCGCATTATAAAAGGAATGACAATGGGAAAAGCTTTTCAGGTGGCAAAGTAGGTCACTTATCAAAACAATGTAACACAGGTTTTGTTTGCTTTAGGAGTGGCCGAGCGGTGGAACTGCGCGACCGCTACGGTCACAGGTTCGAATCCTGCCTCGGGCATGGATGTGTGTGATGTCCTTAAGTTAGTTAGGTTTAAGTAGTTCTAAGTTCTAGGGGACTGATGACCTCAGATGTTAAGTCCCATAGTGCTCAGAGCCATTTTGTTTGCTTTAGATGCAGAAAAAAGGATCGTCAATCAAATGAGTCTCCTATAATAGATGAAAGAAAAGACTACTATATCTCAACTTGTGTGACATCAGTGGGAAGTTCAAGAATTGTAGCCACAAAGATGCTTCAAAAATTGAGAAGAAAGTTTTTATGGTGAGATGCAAAGTTTTTCTCTTAATATAAACAAACAGGACTGTAATAAGTGATGTATTTGACAGTGTTGTAACAAATCAACATGACTAGTATATCATGTATGAGCTATTTGAAACTCCAAGAAAGAAAGATAGATCCAAATACAGTCAACAAATTGAAACATTTGGTATAAGTCAAGTTGATGTACAGGTAGTCAATGGACAGAGCGATATTTTGAAGATGTTTGATTTATCCTGATGTCTAGAAAGCTGCAATGGAATATATCAAATAATGGAAAAATGTGGCAAATTGTGGGCATTTTTAAAAAACTGCATTGCTGTAGCTGCATCCAGTGGAAAAACTGTGCTTTATTGTTAGCTGGGGAAGGTCAAAAAAAGTCTTGTGTTATTGCTGAAACTAATGATGCCTTACAGAGAAGGCATGAAAATCTGAGTCATTGAAATATATGCAACGCACTAAAGTTTTTGAAGAATAATTTTTTGAAAATAATGATTGACAGCAGCTTTCATGAGGGGTACTTGTACAGTAAACGTAAGCAGTTGGCATTCGATGAAAGAGTGGAAAACCCACAGAACATGGAGAATTAGGTTATGCAGAGGTTTATGCACCAATGGAAGGAAATGATTAGGAGGCTGATTCATATTTCATTGGATGATTTTTCCAGTTCCAGGATAATGTACCTTTAGTGACACAAAGATGAAATTAATGAAAAGTTACCACTGTTTATTAAAATGTGAAATGCTTAAGTCGAAGTTACTGTGAAATAATTATGTACAGATGGTGGCTAGAAGTTCCATAATAAAGAGTCATTTGAAATGAAACATTCAATTAGTGCACCATATACTCGTCAGCCGAATGAATGTGCTGAGGAGGAAAATATAACCCTGTATGAGATGGCACATTCTTCGCTCTGCTCTTCTGAACACTGTGGTCTTGCACAACATTGACACCATGCTAGGCATGCTATGTGATGTCCCCACCAATCCACAGCCATGTTGTAGACAACACCCTCTGTTGCACATGTGAGTAGTGCCACCACCAAGCCGGCTTAAGAAGGTGTCGCACCAAAGCCAGACATGCTAATTGTGAAGTTCACTTGGAGCCTTAACAGCATTAGTAGTTTGCCTCTCTGTCATTGTGATTGTTTATGGCAAACATGCCTGTGTAATAGACTAGTGTGGAATACTATTTGGATTTGCAGAAGAAAGTTAAGTAAATGATGTTACATATATATTATGTGTCCTGATGATTATTTTGCTCTCTGCCTCAGCATCCACTTAGTCCTTCGCATCCACAAATGGACTAACCCAACAACCACCTACCAGAAGCATTGCAGGGTGAGGCACTTCTGGTTGCAACATACACTCTGAATTGAACTAGTCACACAAAAAATTGAAGGTGAAACTCCAGTTAGATTTATGAAGAAGGCATGTCATTTTGATAATTTGCTGATATTTACAAAGGACTGCTCTCCACGGATTCTTATGCAAAAACCAAAGAAGTTTGATGCTAAATCTTCAAAAGTGTATGTGATTGATTATGATGATTGTGGGTATGATGTTCATTTTCCTGAAAAAGCATATGTCTGTATGCAGAGAAGTAAAATTCAAGTGCATACAATTACAGAAACCACTCACTCAAGAGTCTACAAGTATTGTTGATATGTCAGATGTAGATGAAAAAGGAAGATGTTACAGAAACTGAACATAAAGATGTTGATTTTGAAGAGAATAGTCAATGCGATTTTATGAATCAAGATGTAGTTACAAGCAGCAAAAAGATTGACAACCATTTTTATGTCAAGGGACAAGTTGAGAGCAACTTGGAAGCAAAAAAATGAAGAAAAAGGAAGACACCAAGGAATTGTAGAGAAGCAGTGCAGAGAGAAAATTCTGAATAATGGAAGACGAAATGGAAGAAGAAATCAAATCTCCGAAGGAAAATAAAACATGGAAACTAATTTACACAATTAAGACAAATAAGGTGATTGAAAATTGATGGGTTTTTGCTGCAGACTGCAAATTCAGGTAATGTGTTTCAATATGGGACCCACTTGGTCACAAAAGAATACATTCAACGATTTTAAATAAATTATGTTGACACATTTATCCCAGTACAAAGATTTGAGATGGTAAGAGTCCTGTTAAATGTTGCAGAACTTGGCTGGTTTATAAGACAAATTGATGTAAGGACAGTGATTCTCCATGGTGAGAAAGATTTACATGTGTCAACCAGAGGATTATGATGATGGCACAGGATGTGTATGCAAATTTCTGGAGAGTCTGTGTGGTGCAAAGCAAGCCTGAAAATGCTGGTATGAATATCTTGTTAAATTTCTTAGTGGATATAATTTGCAGGAGAGCTGTTCAGATCCAAGTGCATTCTGTGGTGAGGGGCTGGTACTGCTGTTTTGTATTGATGCTGGATTGATTGTGGGCTCTACTGATGCAACTACTACAGTTGGTTCAACATTTTTGGATTACTGTCAAGGGTGTAGGTTGCTTTCTAGGCTTACAAATCAATAACTTTGATGTAGGAGGAGAGAGTTTTGGAGAGGTGTGGAGTGATGGATACAAAACCATTGTGTATACCAATTGAACTAGGATGGACACTGTATGGCATTAAGTTTCAGAAGCATGATGACTGTGCTTATAGTTATGCGAATCATTGTGGGGAAAAAGCACACAAGACCATCAACAAGTGGCATTCTGTTTTAAGTATCAGATATGTGAAAAAGTAAATTATAGCTCTGTCTTCAAAGGAGGCCAAGTATGTGGCTGCAAATGAAGCTTTCAAATCACTTGTGTGGCTGCAAATTTACAGGTGATGGAGGAAACTGTTGGTATTGTGTCTACTTCATATATGGGTAAAACATTGCAGGAGAGACTGGAAGTATCTATGTTTTTCAATGTTTTATTTATTTATTTATTTTTATTTACATGTCAAGTTCTGTAGGACCAAATTGAGGAGCAAATCTCCAAGGTCATGGAACGTGTCAGTACATGAACTTACAACATAAAAGTAATAACAGATAAAAATAAATGTTCATGAACCTGCAAGAAAATCAGTTCATAAGTTTAAGCAAACGCTATCAGCTATACAATGAGAATCAGCTTAATTTTTCAAGGAATTCCTTGACAGAATAGAAGGACATGAGGAAACTCTTCAGTTTCAATTTGAAAGTGCGTGGATTACTGCTAAGATTTTTGAATTCGAGTGGCAGCTTATTGAAAATAGATGCAGCAGTATACTGCACACCTTTTTGCACAAGAGTTAAGGAAGTCCGATCCGAATGGAGGTTTGATTTCTGCCGAGTATTAACCGAGTGAAAGCTGCTTATTGTTGGAAATAAACTAATATTGGTAACAAGAAATGACAATAAGGAATATACATATTGAGAGGCCAATGTCAAAATACCCAGACTCGTGAACAGAGGTCGACAAGAGGTTCGTGAACTCACACCACTTATTGCTCGAACCGCCCGTTTCTGAGCCAAAAATATCCTTCTAGAAAGGGGAAGAGTTACCCCATAACATAATACCATATGACATAAGTGAATGAAAATAAGAAAAGTAGACTAATTTACGTGTCAAAGTATCACTCACTTTCGATACCGTTCGAATAGCGAAAATGGCAGTATTAAGTCTTTGAACAAGATCCTGAACATGGGCTTTCCACAACAGCTTACTATCTATCTGAACACCTAGGAGTTTGAATTGTTCAGTTTCACTAATCATATGCCCGTTCTGTGAGATTAAAACGTCAGGTTTTGTTGAATTGTGTGTTAGGAACTGTAAAAACTGAGTCTTGCTGTGATTTAACGTTAGTTTATTTTCTACAAGCCATGAACTGAGGTCATGTACTGCACTACTTGAAACCGAGTCAATGTTGCACACAACATCCTTTACTACCAAGCTAGTGTCATCAGCAAACAGAAATATTTTAGAGTTACCCATAATACTAGAGGACATATCATTTATATAAATAAGGAACAGGAGCGGTCCCAACACTGATCCCTGGGGCGGCCCCCACTTGACAGTACCCCACTCAGATCCCACATCACAGCCGTTATCAACATTGTGAATAATGACATTTTGCTGCCTGTTGCTAAAGTAAGAGGTGAACCAATTGTGAGCTACTCCCCTTATTCCGTAATGGTCCAACTTCTGGAGCAATATTGTGAGATCAACACAGTCAGATGCCTTTGTTAAATCAAAAAATACGCCAAGCGTTCGAAACTTTTTGTTTAGCCCATCCAGTACCTCACAGAGAAAAGAGAATATAGCATTTTCAGTTGTCAAACGACTTCTAAAGCTGAACTGTACATTTGATAGCAAACCGTGTGATATAAAATGATCAATTAACCTTACATACACAGCCTTTTTGATAACTTTTGCAAACACTGATGGCATAGAAATAGGTCTAAATTATCTACATTATCCCTTTCTCCCTTTTTATAAAGCAGCTTTACTACTGAGTACTTTAATCGCGCAGGAAACTGACCATTCCTAAAGGAAAAATTACAAATATGGCTAAATACAGGGCTACATGTGCAGCACAATACTTTAATATTCTACTAGACACTCCATCATAACCATGAGAGTCCTTAGTCTTCAGTGATTTAATTATTGACTCAATCTCCCTCTTGTCAGTATCACAGAGGAGTATTTCAGACGTCAATCTCGGAAAGGCATTTGCTAAGAAATTTATATGATTTCCTGTAGAAACTAAATTTTTATTTAATTCACCAGCAATGCTCAGAAAATGGTTGTTAAATATCGTACATATATCTGATTTATCAGTAACAGAAATATTATTACTGCGAACTGACTTTATATCATCAACCTTGTGCTGCTGACCAGACACTTCCTTCACAACTGACCATATGGCTTTAATTTTATCCTGTGAATTAGCTATTCTATTTGCATACCACATACTTTTTGCCTTGCTAATAACATTTTTAAGCACCTTAAATACAGTTTGTAATGGGCTACTGTAGCTTGATTGTGACTACTTCTAACATTTTGATATAATTCCCACTTTGTTCTACATGATATCCTTATCCCACTAGTCAGCCAACCGGGCTGTCCATTACTGCTAGTACCCTGTTTAGAATGTTCTAATGGAAAGCAACTCTCGAAGAGCATGAGAAATGTGTTATGGAAGGCATTGTATTTATCATCTATATTATCGGCACTATAAACATCTTGCCACTCTTGTTCCTTGACAAGTTTTGAAAAACTCTCTATTGCTGTTGGATTAACTTTCCTACGTAGTTTGTAATTAAATACGACATTGGTTTGAGTACAAAAACCTTTTAGTGTTAAAATCTGTGCATCATGGTCTGAAAGGCCATTCACCCTTTTACTAACAGAATGCCCATCTAGTAATGAAGAATGAATAAAGATATTGTCTATGACTGTGCTACTGTTCCCCTGCACCCTAGTTGGAAAAAACACAGTTTGCATCAGATCATATGAATTTAGGAGATCTACCAACATCCTTTTTCTTACACAATCATGTACAAAATTAATATTCAAGTCACCACATATAACTACTTTCTGGTACTTCCTAAAAAGTGAATCAAGAACCCTCTCTAGCTTAAGCAAAAATGCTCTGAAGTCGGAGTTAGGGGACCTATAAACAACAGCAATTAGAAGTTTAGTTTCACTAACTTCAACTAATGCTTCACAACTTTCAAATATCTGTTCAGTGCAGTGTCGTGATACGTCTATGGACTCAAATGAAATACTGTTTTTTATGTACAGAGCCACTCCCCCACCCCGCAAGGAACTCCTCGAGAAACAGCCAGCTAATCTGTAGCCTGGTAAAGGAAGCCTCTGAATTATCAAATTATTTAAGTGGTGCTCTGATATACCAATAATTTCAGAGTTAACATCTATTAGCAGTTCACTAACTTTATCTCTAATACCTCTTATATTTTGATGAAATATGCTAATTCCTTCTCTACTTGGAAGCATTACATCCTCTGGAGGTGAGCCCTTAGTTAGAGGCACTTCTTTTAAGCAGGTATACCTATCAGCTGACTTCAGTCTAAAAAAGGTGCAGCTCTAACACCAACTACTACAGTAATTTTTCCATGAGTGATACCACTACCACCACCACCACCCACTACACTGCCACCTATGAGCATAGCCAGCCTCCCCTTCCCATACCTATTGAGGTGCAGGCCATGCCTAGTGAAACCCCATCTACTGATAGACCCAACTGACACCACTGAGATGTGATCCATGCCCTCCGCCATCAGTGCCCTCCCCAGCCCCACATTAACGCGCCTAACAGCCGCATTAAGGTGAGGCCGATCATGACGCTGAAACAGTTGCATGAAATGCACATTAGTGCCACCAGTTTGAGTAGCTATCTTAACCAAGTCACCACTGATATCATATTCCCCGTCCCTATCGAGTCTGTTCCCTGCTCCACCCACTATCACTACCTGATCCTCTTTCGTAAAATTCTTACATAACTCCCCTATGCTTTCAGTCACCTGAGCCAACCCTGCACTAGGCTTCACAATGCTGGTGACCTGGTACTCACTCCCAAGCACTTCCTGCAACTGTTGGCCCACACCTCTACCGTGGGAACTACCTAGCAGCAGAACCTTCTTTCTGCAAGACTTTGCAACTAACCTAGGCCTCCTAATTGCTGAGGACTGCTGCAAGTTACCTACATCTACGGCTACACGAGGCTCCACTCCACTCAACTTTATAATAAACGTCAGTTGAAAACTAAAGCAAGAAATTTACTAAGCGATTTCAACACACTGAAAACTCTATAAAACACAGCGAGCGAACGATTACAAAAGTTTATTAAGTCGTTATTTCGCCACAAACGGCACGCAACACCGCTGAAATCTATTAAATTTAATAACTGTATTACAGAGCACAAATAAGTTTGTCAGTACTTAGCTTATAACCGCTACAGCTGCAGTGCACGCCGCAAAATGTTGTTAAATATATTAATATTCTTTAAATGTTGTCTCTTGAAATATAGAAACTGTGAGTTATTGTGTTGTGCTGGCATTGCCTTGGACATTTTTCAGTATTGTTCAACTTCTGAAGTTTTAAAATAAATGTTTTGAGACTCTCTATGGTGTTTTGCCAACACAAACTGAATGTAAAAATGTATGGATTGTGCTAACATTTTACTAGCAGTCTCACCCATAGGGGCTAACACCTCTTTTCATACCTGTCAGCCACTTGAGAACATTGTGTCAATCGTATAAGAAACTGCATGAACTTTAGCTGGGTTGTACAAAAAATTTTACAGCTCACATATTTGTCAAACCATTTTCTCAGTTCCATTTGTGCAGATATTGTTCAGTTTCATTCACCAGGCATGAACTAGCAAAGGCAAAACTGAACAGAGTATGAGGAATTGGGTTTATTGCACCCTTTACATCTACTCACTGGGCATCAGCCATGGTAATTACTAAGAAACCTATGGAATCTATATACATATTCATACCAATTTTAAAACTATTGCTAATACCCAGTCCAATATTGACATGAACCCAATTTCAAGCCTAAATGAATTCTTTGAAAAACTGGCTAGGGGCCAATACTCTTCCATAATAGATTTAGCAATTTTGTATTTGCAGATAACATTAGATGTAGAAATCTCTAGGAATAGATACACCATTTGCTTTTGTAAGTGGAGTGGCCATGTTTAAAAGGTAGTTGAAACAGGTCATTTGGAGACTTCCTCAGTGTGCAAGTGCAAAGTGTTCAAAATCTATAAGCACTTACTGTGACATATGTAGTGTACGTGTTACATGAAGCTGTGCTAAAAACTTCTTGAATGGCTGATACTCTGCCATTGAATGGCTTTGTTGTGTTTATGGAATGGTTGACTTGCCACTATCTCCAGGCAGGTAAGAGCTCTTCATTGTAACCTGTATCTTCTCACTGTAATCCATCAGCCATTTTTTTTTTTTTACTTTTTTTTTAAACCCTCAATAACTTGAACTTGAGCACCAGTTTGTATGACACACACACTGTTGATTATGGACTTAAATCCAAGCACCACTTCAGAGAACTCCCAACAGCATTAATATGGTCAATATTTGTTTATATCTTATATGGGGCAAGAGTAGGAGCACCAGTAAAATGGTCTATCTTCCCCTTCATTACCCCCAGTCAATGCATTAATTTTCCATTATTTATTTTTCCTTTTTGTGTAGCTTTCATACTTTACAGTTTTTCTTGTTATTTATTTCCTTGAGTGCTTCTCACCCACCATTTGCCATCTCATCTTTCCTCTTCTACTGCGACTTAAGTCTCATTCACACCTCCATTTTTGTTCTATCATTCCTTTATTTCTAGCTCATTAACTGCCTTCATTGCAATATCTGACTCCAGGCTTTCAAATCTTATTCCTGACATTTCAATACTAATTCTTCCTTTCTTATGCTGCCGTCTCCCTCTTTTCTGGTATCCCAGCCCAGTGAGTTTGTAGACCCACCATAAGGTATGGAACCTGATGAGACTGTTAAGTAGCACTGCTACATTTGTGGGTGCTGGTGTGACCACTGCAAGTGCTGCAACTGGTACACATCTGCCTTGCCAGCCAATCAGCACCCACACCTGCCCTTTAAAGCCAGCAGCACAGTGGCTCTGTAGTCATTCATGATTTCACTGTGCTCTTGTGTTTATCTGGCAACATATCATTGTTTTGTTCTGCATTCACTACATTTTAGGTTTTCAGTTTCAGTTTACCTGTTTGACTTATTATTCTGCCATGCTGTCTGTGTTGCCTGTCCTCTAATTTTGTCCTCCTGTTTACGCTTGGTGACTCGCTGTTGAACTCTGGGCCTTTTGGCCAGTTTCTGTTTCTCGACTCATTCCTGATCATGTCAAATTACCAGGCACTATATCTTTGTTCTGTAGTCTCATACCCATAAACGTTCTCTTCTCTTTTGATGAAAGAGACATGGTTCAAAAAATATGAGCCGTGATGTTTTCTACATTAGTGACCCAAAACATTATGACCATTTGTTTAATATTGTATTGGACCACCTAGTAACATCCTTCCTTTCAATTGCTGCAAGAAACCATTAAAATGTCCAAACTTGAAAAATATCACATTAAATGCAATTTTTTTTAGCAATGACAATGCTATTATGGTGCAGCTAATAAATGCCTGATAAGGAGAATTGTGCAATAACAAATTGTGTTACACATCTGTTTCTTGTAGCTGCTTAATGAAAATGTGGCTCACTGAAAAATATGGCTTACTGTAAGAATATTGCATCTAGGAATCATATTCCTGGTTTTTGTCTTTCAGATATGAATATTGCCTGGTTAACTTATATCCATTCATTGGTTTATTTCCTTCATTTCACATATAATATTTTTATGTTTCCAAAATGCTGAAATTACAACTGTTCAACATAGCAATATTCATAAACAACAGTCATTTCACTCTCCTGCCAAGTACATACTCCAACTTAAACGTACAAGAGAACAGAACATATTTCGGCGGGAGAACACCCCGCCATTTTCAAGGCAGCTGCAATGGACAGGCAACGTACATGCAAATTTAAAACCTTGGTTCTTGGACTGATGCAGGAAAGATAACACACACACTGAACACTAGTGCCACCAAAGATGATCGAAGTCAGAGCTATCGATAGTGAGACTACGAATTCGCAGGTGAGGTAGCGTTGACTCTGTCCCTCTGTGTTTTGACAAGGGGGAGAGCCAGATTCCAAACAGAGTTTAAACAAACACCTCCATCCCTGTTAACAAGGTTGCTTGCTAATTTAATCTCAACTGTTTCCTTAATAGGACTGTCCCAATAGCTGGAC
Source organism: Schistocerca americana (assembly GCF_021461395.2). Classification (NCBI taxonomy): domain Eukaryota; kingdom Metazoa; phylum Arthropoda; class Insecta; order Orthoptera; family Acrididae; genus Schistocerca; species Schistocerca americana. The sequence continues at coordinate 316,236,236 of NC_060121.1, read as the reverse complement.
GTGCATGTCAATATCTCGGTGTTATTATATAACATGGGGTGACCAGTATCCAAGCAATGTTCGGCAATAGTAGATCTACTTGGCTGCTGTGATAGTGTGTGCCGTTTATGCTCAGTACATTGGTCCTCCATGGTCCTGATAGTTTGACCAACATATGCCATGCCACAGCTACAAGGAATGCGATATACACCTACCTTATGCAGACCAAGATCATCCTTAACAGAACTCAAAAGCACTCTAATTTTAGACGGAGGTCAAAAAACACATTTCACATTGTATTTCTGTAAAATATGACCGATCTTATTGGAAGTGTTTCCTACATAAGGCAAAAAGGCAGTAGACTTAGGTGTCGACTCAGAATTATGATCAATCACCCAATTTACAGTTGGTCAATAGCGCAATGCACATTCAATCTGTCTATCACTATAACCATTTTGACGAAACGTAACTTCCAGTTGGAACAGCTCAGCTGGCAAAGTCTCAGCATCGGAAACGACATGTACCCTGTGTACCAAGGCATGAAGTACCCCTTCACGCTGAGCCGGATGGTGATAACTATTAGCCTGTAAGTACAAGCCAGTGTGAGTACATTTCCTGTAGACTGCATGTCCCTATGATTCATCATCCTTTCTCCTAACCAACACGTCAAGAAAGAGAAGGCAACCATCCTCTTCCACCACCATCGTGAAACAAATGTTCGGGTGGATCGAGTTCAGATGTTCTAGAAAGGCATTCAAATTCTCCCTACCATGACGCCAAACAACAAAGTTATCCAGTATGATATCTCATTCTGGAAACATCCCCCAGGCTGTGGCTAAGCCATGTCTCTGCAATATCCTTTCTTCCAGGAGTGCTAATTCTGCAAGGTCGCAGAAGAGCTTCTTTAAAGTTTGGAAGGTAGGAGATGAGGTACTGGCAGGTGTGAAGCTGTGAGGACGGGGCGTAAGTCGTGCATGGGCAGCTCAGTTGGTAGAGCATTTTTCCACGAAAGGCAAAGGTCCCGAGTTCGAATCTTGGTCCAGCACACAGTTTTAATCTGCCAGGAAGTTTCATATCAGCTCACACTCCGCTGCAGAGTGAAAATCTCACTCTGGAAACATCTCCCAGGCTGTGGCTAAGCTATGGCTCCGCAATATCCTTTCTTTCAGGAGTGCTAGTTCTGCAAGGTCGCAGAAGGGCTTCTGTAAAGTTTGGAAGGTAGGTGACGAGGTACTGGGAGGTGTGAAACTGTAAGGACGGGGCATGAGTCGTGCTTGGATAGCTCAGTTGGTAGAGCATTTGCCCATGAAAGGCAAAAGTCCGGAGTTCGAGTCTCGGTCCGGCACACAGTTTTAATCTACCAGGACGTTTCAACAAAGGTATCGTTAACATATCTAAAGGAACAGGCGGGTTTCAAAGGCGCTGACTCCCATGCACGTTCCTCGAAGTCTTCCATAAACAAATTTGTGATCACAATAGACAACGGACTACCCACCACAACTCCATCTGGCTGCTCGTAATACTGGTCATTGAATAAAAAGTAAGTGGATGTCAATACATGCCAAAAGAGATTAGTTAATTCAGCACCAAACCTAGCCTCAATTAACATCAATGAATCAGACAGAGGAACACGAGTGAAGAGAGAGACCACATCAAATATCACTAAAATATCAGAGTCATTCAACTGCAGTCCCTGCAAACGACGTAAAAAATCAGATGAGTTCCTGATATGATGTTCACGCCGACCTACTTGTGGACTCTATAGAGAAGCAAGATGCTTGGCTACACAATATGTCGGAGTGCCGATATTACTCACTATAGGACAGAAAGGAACCCCTTCCTTGTGAACCTTCAGAAGGCCATATAACCTAGGGGGAACAGCACTATAGGTGTTAAAACTCTTGATAGTGTCCTGTGACAAACCACTTTTATTCAGGAGGCTGTTGGTCTTTCTCTCAACACTTTTGGTGGGGGCAGCATCGACTCTATGATACGCTGAATCAGATAGTAAACGCTGCATCTTTTGTACATAACCCTGTTTATTTAAAACAACGGTGGCATTGCCCTTGTCCGCAGGTGAAATAACTGGTTATCAGGATCAACTTTGAGAGAGTGTAAAGCAGCCCTCTCTGCTGCTGTTACATTACTCTTGGGTGGACGAGCCCTAGTCAACACACGGCATGTCTCTTCCTAACCTCCTCTGCAGTGTCAGGATGCAGTTTGCAAACTGCCTCTTCAATTGAACTAATAAAATCAACTACTGGCAAACTCTTTGGAGTTGGTGCAAAATTTAAACCCTTCCCAAGCATGGATAAGGTTGTGTCGTCAAAAGATTTCTCTGTGAGATTTGTCACAGAACGTCGAGATATAACGTCAGATTCAGTGCGTTGAAAACATTCAAACTTTGCCAAATGCTGGGCAGTAATGGAATTGTATTCCCAGTCAGCTTGAGTCCATGAGGAGGCACCGTCCAACCAATCCCAAGTGTAATCAGACAATTCCAATGCAACCATTTAATGAAAACGAAACAATTTTTTGGAAACAGAATCCAAACGTCGACGAGTGAAACAAATCCTTTCACGAACAAGAGCCATGCCAGCAAGTTGCTTGATGCAACTGATGGCAGGAGAATTAATATGGTGCACAACCTTGGCAAATGTTGGGACATGATTTTCATCATGACACATCAATAAAAACGACAAAGCGCATTGCAGTCTAACTCGACAGCAACGAAGTTTATCCAACTTACGTAAACACCGATACATTTCCCCCCCGTAGAGGTAAACAATGTGAGACCTGAGCTTCTTCTGACGTATACAACTTTCATATCGCTTTCGGGAATTCAGCTAGGCAACACTTTCAGCAACAGAGGTTTTAAATTTGCATATACGTCGCCTGTCCATTGCAATTGCCTTGAAAATGGTGGGGTGTTCTCGCGCCGAAATATCGGCGGTCGCTGAAAGTGTTCCCTGGCTAAATTCCCGGAAGTTATTTAGAAATAATTAGCTTAGTTGAAAAAGAATTTGACGTACTGGAAGAATATGGTATCGACAGAAAAACCAGGACACTTATACAACAGACGCTTACAGACACTACCTCCAAGATTAAGTTCATGGGAGAAATTTCGGAACCCTTCCACATACACACAGGTGTCCGACAAGGAGACGGGCTCTCACCAATCCTGTTCAACATGGTGTTAGACAAAATTATCAAGCAGTGGGAGGAACAAGTTAAAGGAATACAGCTGGGAAGAACACGTGAAACCAAAACAATCATAAAATGTCTGGCATTTGCAGATGATATAGCCATACTCAGCAATAATACACAGGAGGCAAAGGAAGCACTGGAATGCTTGCATGAAATAGCAGCCAAAACAGGTTTGCAGGTATCTTACGAGAAGACACAATATATGGAACGACAGACCAACAATGTACACACCATGCATACGGTATATGGATCCGTAGAAAGAGTCGAAAAATTTAAGTATTTAGGGGAGTACATACAAATGGGAGGATCAAACAAGGCGGCTAACATGGAACAAACGAAGAAACTCCAGAAGGCATACAAACTCACATGGTCACATTATAATAAGAAAAGCATATCGAGGCAGGCCAAACTTAGGCACTACAAAACAGTTGTATTACCAGAAGCATTGTACGCGTCAGAAACAACCACAATTGGAGCATCAGGCATCATAGACACAGAAAAAATAGAACGCAAAATTCTCAGAAAAATATTTGGACCAATTCACAGAGATGGCGCATGGATGAAGCGACCTACCAAAGAGCTGTACCAGCACACTGACAGACTAACAGACGCGATCAGAAAACGCAGATTAACTTTATATGGGCACATACAGAGAATGGACAACAACCGACTTACAAAGAAAATTTTTGATGTAGTAAACAGCTCAAGCAAGAAAACAAATTGGTATCATGAAATAGACGAAGACTTAAGGCAGATAGGGATCAACAGGCAAATGATAGGAGACAGGAAATACTTCAGAAACAAAGTTAGGAGTGCAAAATTTATTGTAAAGGAGAGAAAGAAGAAAGGAACATTATGGACAGAGCAAAGGAAACAGGAGCGCAGCCAAAGGATGAAGAGATTTTGGGAAGAGAAGAGGAAGAAAGGAAAGAAGTGAAAATTGTGTCATCATGTGATTTTCGAGTTCAAACACTGTCCATAAGGGCAACAATGAAATGAATGAATGAATGAAATATATTTATGTTAGAGTCAATGTTTAAACATAAATCTTTAAATTTGAATACAAAGAAAATAATATTTTACAATTTGTTGTCTCAGAAGTTAAAATTTATGTGATATCCAAGAAAATGTCTGTGTACTGGGTACTCCAAGAGTTTGTATGTATTGAGTGCTCTGATCATTTAAGGATACTGTGAATTCTGGCTTGTGGTGAAAATGCCAGGTGTACATGTATGAAATGCAAATTTCAGACAACAGATGTCACAATAACGCAGTTTGCGCTGTAAGGATTTGACACTGTGCCATTTTGTTATGTCATCAACAAGTGTCAGACATGCATGAGTGATAAGTTGGAAAAGTGCATGAATAGTGTTGTGTAGTTGTGTTCAATATGTTGAAATTTATACTGAACACAATACCATTTGTGAACAGCTTTAATTTTTTGTTTTCATTTGAAGAAAACTGCTGCTGAATCATACTGATTATTTCAAGAATTGTATAGTGAACATGCTCGATCACATGTAGGAACGATGTTTTCAGTGTTTCAGAAATGGTAGCTTTGATGTAGGAGACGAGGAACATGTAAAACCGCCAAAAAAAAACAAAGATGTGGAATTGGAAGCATTGTTGAACAAAGATGATAAGCTGATTTTCAAACTCAAAAACTCACTGAGCAACTAAGCATTAGTCAACAAGCTGTTTCCAGTCAGCTATGGGAGATGGGAAAGTTTCAGAAGACCTGTGGATGGGTATTGCATGAGTTGAACGACAAGTGAATAGAAAAGGGCAAAAACACATGTGACATTTTGCTCACTTGGTACAAAGGAAAGTAATTTCTACATTGCATAGTTACAGGGGATGAAAAGTGGATTTATTTTGAGAATCCCAAGTGCAAAAAATCATGGGTAGACCCAGGCACACCATCCACATTGACCACAAGATCAATCACTTTGACAGAAAGACGATGCTCTGTTTCATGCGATCAGATGGGCATGGTCTATTATGAGTTGTTAAAACCTGGGGAAACAGTTAATCCTAAATGTTACCAACAACAATTGTCTGATTCGAATCATTCGCTGCTTGAAAAAGAGGGCACAATATTAAAAGACGCAACACAAAATAATTTTTCTTCATGACAGTGCTGCTTCACATATGACAGAACCAGTTTGTAACATGCTGGAAGCACTTGGCTGGGGAGTTCTACCCCATGCAGCATTCTCATTGTTTGCATCAATGGGTCATGCACTTCCTGAGCTGCGCTTTGGTTCATACAAAGATGTGAAAAAATGGCTCGATGAATGGTTCACAGCACAATGGGAAAATTTTTACTGGCACAGTATTCACAAATTGCTCAAAAGATGGGAAAATGTATAACAAACAATGGGGCCTACTTTGAATAAATCACTATTTATCATTCTTCTAAATTTAACATGTTTTTTAGACAAATCTGCATTTCATACTTGTACACTTGGTAAGGCCATTGACCAGTTCCATTACAACCTTTGGAATATGGTACAGTAGCAGTTCCACTTGGCATGGATTCGACAAGTCATTGACAAGTTTGTGAAGGCTTGTGACACCATATGTCAATGCACAGATCATACAATTCTCATAAATGTCAAGCCAATGATATGCAGTTGTAGAGCTGGTACCCAGTAAAGTCTAAGATGTGTTCCGTTTGAGTCAATTAAGACAAATTTGGAGGCCAAGGTAACAAAGTGAGTTCACCGTCATGTTTCTCAAACCACTGTAGCGCAATTGTGGGTTTGTAATACGGACAGTCATCCTGCTGGAAAATGCCATTGCCATCATTTGCCTGTAACGCTGCTAGGTGGCATTATCTCATGTTGGACAGTGGCCATAAAGTTCTGGTTCATTACTGTATGTGCCTGTTTCTGTTGTTGCTTAGCAAGTGAAGATTTTGAAGTAGACTAGGCATACTGCCATGCAGGAGGTCCATAACATGTTCACATAGTCCACAGCTATAGCGGTGCCCTCAATTACTACCCCAGATCCCACAGAAGCCCAAGTGAGTGTGCACCATAACATAATACTGCTCCCACCAGCTTATATCCATGTTTTGAGCAGCCATTTGTCCAGGAAGGTGTATCTGAATATGACCATTGACCTGGTATCACAATAAACAAGATTGCATGTAGCACATTTCCATTGGGCCATGGTCCAATGGAACTGAAGGTGTTGTTGGGTCAACATTGGAACACATAGGTGTCATTTACTGTAGAGCCCCGTGCTCAGCAGTGTACGTTGAATATTGTACTCCTAAACACTTGTGCCTGCACTATTACAGTATTGTACTCTGTCGTCAGATCTGCCATGTATCTCTGCCTGTCCTACTTTACAGAGATAGCAGGCGTGGATGTCCGACAGCCTGTCACCTGTTCGGAGTTTCACCATCCTTCAGCCACTCTCCATACATGTTACAACTATAGCATTTGAAAAGACAACCAGCTTTGCCATTTCTGATGTGCTTATTATCAGGTGACAGGCCATAACAATCTCTTCTGTAAAAGTCACTTATGTCAGTGGATTTCCCTGTTAGTGGCCCATATTGTTGATTGAATGATTGACCATTATCTCTGGTCCACTTTTAGACTTTCCTTATCACATCATTTGTCCGTAATGCTGCTAGGTGGCATTGTCTCAAGTTGAACAGTGGCCATAAAGTTCTGGTTCATCACTGTATGTACCTGTTTCTGTTTTTACGTAGACTAGGCATACTGCCTAAGTGGAACATAAAAACTGCCATGTAAACAAAAATCCTCTTATTCTATTTTGAAGTTTCTTCCTCACTCCTTTGCAGCCTATAGATCTTCATGATTAATTTTTATGTTTTGAAAATAAGAAATTCATAGCTAATAGTTTCCCGTATCTTTTGGAGTAGTAGTAGTAGATACCTGAAACTTTTTATATATTTGAATATAGTTCCTACTTTTATTTGTTTGTATGATCTAGATCTTGCTTATGAATCAAGAAATTGAAAAAAATTGCCTGATGTTAGGAATTGCTTTGAATTTTCAGGACTGACTCCAAGAAATCTCATTATTGCTGGAGATATGATCACACCTGCAGATGAGGTGGAAATTGGTTATTGCTTGGGACTAGATCCAGAAATTGAAACACTGGAACTAATTTCTATTATACCAGTTGAGTGTGTTAATCTTAGTGTTTTCAGCAGAAGGAAAAGGCGTACACTCAAAGCTCATTTTTGTAATTCTGTAATTAAATATTATGAACTTGGAGGCTCAGAACATCGTAAGGTGAGTTACCAACGTGTCTTATTCCTTCTGTGGTCAATATTTTTTCTAAGAATTGTGCGCACCCTAGGAAAGGATTACTGGTGATTTCACTGATCACATACAGAGGTTGGATAAAAATATGGAAACACTGAAAACCCATGCTTAATACAGTGCAGGAAACCTGTTAGCAATGAAAACAACTTACAGTGGATAAATACAGGTACTGTGCAGTTTTCAAGGGAAGCTTATACCATTCTTTCTGAAAAATAGTAGCAAGTTCGAGTATCAATGATTGAGGTAGGTAGCAATCACCCACCCTTCTTTCAGTAGACCACAAAGACTCAATAATATTGAGATCTGGTAACTGGTGGCCATGGGAGATGCAGCAATTCATCCTTGTGTCCAGAAAACCAGTCCTGAAAGATGCAAGCTGTGAGAGCAGGGACTCTGTCTTTGTGGAATACAGGATCACAGTTGCGAAACAAAAATTGTACCATGGGATGGAGCTGATGAACAAGAATGGTAACGTAACCCTTGGCAGTGAGGGAGAAGTTCGGGTTGGTTACACTAAACAACACCCATTTTGCAATAGTTAATTTATTCACCTAAACACAAGCAAGGCTCACAAAGAACTGACATGGCGGAACAGCCCAAAGACAATGCTCAGTGTCCAAAGACGATGCTCAGAGTCCACAGACGAACGCATATCGATGCTGGAGTCGACCTCATCGGCACCACATAGCCCCCCCCCCCCCCCCTCTCACTACGGATTACTCTTGAGAGGCCAGGGGGGGGGGGGGGTGACTAAGGTGTTGGCAAGGTTGGTCCGCGGGAGCTGGACCAAGGTCAGCTTGATGGCATCATCGGGGAGCTGTGTGGGTAGATGTAGTGAAGGAAGGTTCGGCTATTGAACCTGGAAGTCGTTGAAGCAAGCCGGGCGTCGTGGGCATGCTGGGCGTGCAGCGACAGGTAGGCCGGCGGTTTGCGAGTGGAACGGAGCGACAACGACGATGTCTCCGGTGGGCGTGGCGAACACACGAAGCATGTCCAGGTCAACGTCGGGTGGGAGGGGAACACATTGCACCAGGTGGCAGGGAATGGTGGAGGTTGTGTCATGAGCACTGGATGAAGAGAAACACACGACAAACAGTGTACCATTGCGCAGTATTATTGAGATGTTGTGGATTATGTCCGGGGAGACAGGCACAAACACTTCGTTCAAGATGGGGGGGGCGTGAGAAACCTCGACAGGGCGAGGCAGGCGACGGTGGAGAGGTCGAAGGGACCGGCGGCGAGGTTGTGATCGTAGGTAAGCTCAACACGGGGAGCGTGTAGTCACTTGATGGAGTGCGTGAGACCGGGGTAGAGCGCGAGGTCAGAGGAGAACTCGACGATTGGAGCTGAAAGTCATTCGATCGAGTGTGTAAGTCTGATGTGGAGGGAGTGGTCGAAGCGTCATGAGCCACGACAGTGAGGGGCGTGGTCGTGGCATGAAGGGGGGTAGAAGAAGGCTCGACATGAGCAGGCTTAAGTCTGTTGAGAGAGACTGTAACAGCTGAATCTTTCATCTGGATGTCATAGGTGTTGGCTGAGCGCCGGAGAACTTGGTACGGGCCGGTATATGGAGGTTGGAGGGGAGCACGGACAGTGTCATCTCGGAGCATGACGTACTCACAATTGTCCAGAGATTTCGGGATGTGAACCTTAGGGTGGGAATGGCTGGTGGGCGGAGGAATATGGAGCTTGATGAAGTGGCGTCTGACACGGTCCATGAAGGAAGGTAAGTCAGACTGAGGGAGAGAAGCGGAAGGGCTCACAAGTTCGCCAGGGAGAACAATGTTCTGGCCGTATACGAACTCAGCTATTGTACCTTTGAGGTCTTCCTTATAGATTGCACGAATGCCGAGTAGCACAAGGGGAAGGGCCTCTGTCCATAGAGAGTCATGGCATCGAAGAGCCACCTTGAAAGTGTGTGCTAGCACTCGACTAGCCCGTTACTTTGTGGGTGATATGCTGTGGTATGGATGCGCCGGATGCTGCAAATGTTACAAATCTCGTTGAACAGGACTGACTCAAATTGTCTGCCCTGGTCAGTAATGATGATAGCTGGACATCCGAAATGCGATACCCATAACTCGACGAAAACTTGAGCAACAGTTTCTCCCGTAATATTGGTGAGGGGGGCAGCCTCGACACAGCGAGTTGTTCGGTCGATAGATGAGAGAACACAACGAAAGCTGTTAGAGGGGGGGGGGGAGGGGGGGCGACAATGTCAATATGAATATGTGGAACGTCCAGGAGGGATCGAAAAGGCGCCGAGGGGAGGTGAAGTGTGCTTGTGTGCTTTGCAGCGTTGGCACGGGACGCAGGAGCGTGCCCATTGATGGCAGTCCTTGTTGACATTTCTCCACACAAAGTGCTCTGCTACGAGGTGGGTAGACACATGAACACCAGGGTGGGCCAAATTATGCAATGCGTTGAAGACAGCTCGACGGAGCGTGGTTGGGATGAGGGGGCGTAGCGTGCCCGTACTGTCGTCGCTCCAGATCTCACCAGAAATGCCAGGGAAGGTGGTGCGGATGAAGTATAGTGAAGAAGTAGAGTCTGAAATCAGGTTTTGTGTTTCCTTGTTGGCGGGTTGGAGGTTAGGCAATTCAGACAGGTCTAACAGTGAATGGACGGCGTCGACTCGTGAAAGGAAATCAGCAACTATATTGTCAGCACCCTTTATGTGTCTGACATCAGTGGTGAACTGAGATATGAAGTCCATGTATCTGAAGCGGCGAGGAGGTGGGTCAGCTGACGGGTTTGTAGTGGCCGCAGCCAGGGGTTTGTTGGTCCATTAAAACATACAAAGGGCGTCCCTCAACGTCAGTCTTAAAATGCTTGATCGGTTCGTAGACCGCGAGAAGCTCCCTGTCAAACGCGGAATATTTCCGTTGTGCATTGGTGAGCTTGTGCGAGAAGAACTGCAGAGGTGAAGTTTGACCGTCGATTGTCTGGCTAAGGACAGTGCCGATAGCAGTATTGCTCGCGTCTGTGGTGATGAAAAGCTTCGCATTGGGATGAGGATGCGCCATGGTGCAGGCCTTGTCAAGAAGATTTTTGAGGGCAGTGAAAGAGTCAGTCATAACAGGGGTCCATGGAACGGGCCGAGGTCCAGAAGTGTTGGTGCCTGCCAAGGCGTCCATCAGTGGAGCCTGAAATCCGCAGCCCGAGGTAGATGTCGGCGATAATAATTAACCGTCCCCAGAAAGTGACAGAGCTCTTTGAATGACGAAGGTGTGGGTAGGTTTAGTATTGTTTGTGCTTTCTCAGTTACAGCGGGTTGATGTAGCTGCAATTTGTCCTGGTTGGTCGTGATGCCTGCTGCCACGAGAGTCGTCATAACAGATTGCACATGTCGAATGTTGTCCTTGGCGGAGGAGCTGAACACAAGAAAGCTGAATTTTAGGTTGAATAGCACTTCGTTGATGAAGCGTTGCGTTTTTCAGACCGAAGGACATGAATCGAAACTGAAATAACCCGATCAGGGTGGTGATTGCTGTCTTCTCGATGTCTTCAGGTGCCATGGGGATCTGGTGGTAGGCTCGTTTGCATTCAATGACAGAGAGTGTGGTCACACCTGCGAGGGAACTGGTGAAGTCGGCAAAGTTGGGTATGGGGTAGGTGTCCATAATTGTTGATGCATTTAGTACGGTAGTCTCCGCACATGCGCCAGGACCCGTCTTTCTTGGGTGTCATATGTATGGGCGAAGACCAGCTACTGACAGAGGGTTCAATGACGCCGGAACTTAGTAGTGCAGAAATCTGATTTTTATGGTTGGAGAGGCGCTCGGGACAAGGTCGACGTGGTTTACTAGAGATCGGGGGACCTGACATGAGGCAAAGCTTGTGAACCGTGCCGTTGGTGACGACGGAAATGTTGCCGGCGGCACGGGAGGTGGTTTGTTTACAATTTGTGGTGGGCGGGGCGGGCGAGGCGAGCTCATGGTGCTCGGAGCCACTCAGCAGATCCGACGGGAGCCGAGGTGGCGAAGTGTACCAGGAGTCAACGCGACAAGATGGCCGTCGACCGAAGCAGTGGCACCGTGGTTGGGTGAGCTCGGTGGAGCTCGTGAGCCATTAGTGAGTCCATTGTCCGAGGGCGCGGCCTGTGGCAGCACGGTCGTGGGCGAAACGCTTGGTGCGAGTACACTGTTTGTGTTGTCAGTGGCAGTTGCACGGCGGCATGCAGGAGCCGAAGTTGCATAGTTTGAGGTGCTGTCCGCGAGGGGTGGGGTAGGAGCCGTCAGTTTGGGAACATGTGACGCTTGTCGTGCATGCACACTTGTGTCCAGCCAAGTGTCAAACACTGCCGTGTAGGAGGGTTTGGCCCTGCGGAACTGTCAGTACGCGTTATGGCAGTCTTGATAGCACAGTTGTGAGGCGTAGCGGGAGGTAAACACACGGAGGCTCGTTTGCTGGGATTGCAAGCAGAGTCAGCGCACTTACTGACCTTGCTTTGTCCTTGCTGTAGTGTCTGTGATTCCTTTGCTGCATCAGAGAGCTGGAGCTGTGTTTCGTGGAGCCGGAGGGAGAGCACAATGTTTTCCTTGCATAGGCGAGCGATGTATTCAAGCTCGACAAGGCACTTGTGCCTGGTTTCTTGTAACGTTGTCGACAGAGACGAGCATGTACAGATGAGATGAGCCCGGACCAATGTGTCACGGGAGGGCTTGCTCGATGGAGCACAGGGGAAGTGAGTCTTGGATGTAACATGGTGTTTTGCACTAGGTCCGGTGAAAGTTTGTGGAGTAGCAAGAAGTCAATGCCTAATATAGGTCCATCAATTTTGCACACTAAAATAGTCCACTCGAGTTTGTAGTTTGCGGAGAGTGAGACGACGTGGGAAGTTGAACCCGAGCATTGTAGTTAAGTTGAATTCACAGCTTCCAGTGAAGTATGATGAGGGCGGATGTTCAACGACGCTAAGGATATAGGCAGCAGTGAAACATTGGCGCCTGTGTCCACTAGGAAGTGGTATCCCGATGAAATGTCTAATGTAAAGTCGTCCGCAATTATCCGGTCATTCCCGGACAGAATGGAGCACTGGGGGGTGCCTGTCATGTGCCCAGGTGGCGGAGCCCGGACCTACCTGCGATTGGCGTTTGGGAAGTAGCAGGGTGGTCTGCAGTTCAGTGCCACCTCACCGAACCTTGTGTGGAAGTAACAGTACGGGTAGTGCAGTTGCATTTCCTGTGGAAAGTTCGTTGCCAGTGGCAGTGGCCGAGGTTCAGTGGCTGCAGCAAGTTTGGTTGCAGAAGGGGGCGTGACTGTGGGCGGAGCCAGTGACATCCCAGTTGCTTGTTTACTGCTTCCCGGAGCGAGCAGATCAGTCGGCACAGTATGGTCCTGGCCGCGTCCTGATGCAGGGTGATGAGCCTGAACCTGAGACTTGTCAGGTAGGCAGTGGCTGGCGAAATAGAGCAGTGATGTATCGCGTAGCTTGTCAGCAATTGTCATTCTTTGCTCGACAGGTTCAGGAGACCTTTGAGCCAGAACAAAGCGGATGTGAGGAGATAGTTTATCTGACCAGATGGCAAGGAGAGCTGAGTCAGAGAGTAGATCAGCGTTGACCAGGGCATGTAGTCGTCTCCAGAGCTGGGAAGGTTTGTAGTTGCCTAGTTGCTCGACGCGGAGCGGTTGCCCTATAGTTGCATCAGTTGAGCGTGCAAGTCGATGTAGAACTGTCTTTTTGGTTAGAGTGTACTGGGAAGATGAGTCCGGGGTGTCAAACAGGTCAGCAATCAAGTCCTCCTGAGCGTTCAGGTGGGTGATGAGGCACAGAAACCTGGTTGACTCGTCGAGTTTGTAATGGTCGAACACTTCGTACACAATTTTGAACCAGGTTGTTCCTCTGTCGGGATTAAATGGCGGCAGTGTCGGAAATCGTTGTAGAATGTTTGGAAGAAAAGGTAGAGTTGAGTTCGTTAGGGCACCGCCTGAATCGAGCTGTTGTTGCTGTAGTATCCCAGGAGAGTGTGCCTTCAGCGGATGTGGCAACGACAGCTGTTCGGGTGGCAGCGTTGTGGTTGAGTGCGATCCGTTGCGACGCGGAAGGCCGACATGGGTGAGACACCGTAATGTGTCGATTGTGGTTGCGGAAGCTCAACATGTTGCGGGTGTGTTCGGATTGACGCATTGCGGAAGACCGACGCGGAAGAGGCACCGAGATGTGCCGAGAACGGTAGCAGATTCTCGACTGGAGCCGGCGCAGGGGCGACAGGTGAGAAAAAGTTCAGAGTTTGAGAACGCATGTTAGTCCGCAGAAAACTTGATGTATGATCATGATCAGAGCCAGGGCCACCTGTGTTGCAGGCGAGGCTGCTGAGGTGCGGGCTGTCCAGAAGCACAGTGTGGGAAAAGATGTCGAACGTGGGACAGAATGTGTGAATGTGCACTGTTCATAGTCACTCCACTCAAAACGGTGTGCGGATAAGGTGAATGTTGTGGCACAAAACACTGAGGCATAGCAGAGGGACGGAAGTTGAGGTCAGGCACAGATAACGAAGTTATTGTTCCTGTTGCTCGCCGAGGTATCAAAGTAGGAAGGTGTGTGCTGATGCTGAACCGAGGCAGGTGCGGGCATGGTCGGATGCTGCGGAGATTGACCTGTGAATGAAGCAGTTCCGGCCATGTGGCAGGTATCCGTGTGGTACTGCACGGATTTCGGTGTGGCAAACCATTGTCGTGGCGGTAGTAGGTTGTCCGATGAAGCATTTGCAAAAATTGACATTGGTCTTGCACTGCACAGAGATCTGTAAGAGGTAACTGCACAGTAGATGAGGGAGGGCACATGTGCTGGGAACAAAGGTGTTTGATAGCCGGAGTCATGCACACTCCTAACCTCACTTATTGTTGCAGGCTCAACAACGTCCGGCGAAATCGGCAGAATCATCGAGTGAGAGGCATCATGTTGCAGTCCTGGTGGATGTACATCGCCCGCAACATGATGCAAGTCGATCACAAAATCTGGCATTAGGCACCGGGCCGAAGTCATTGTTCGAATGCTATGTCGATGTAATGCTCCGACGCGGAGGTCGCGGACACAGTACAACGGCAAAAACGGAAGACGTTACAACTCTGGGTCACCAGTGAGGGAGAAGTTCGGGTTGGTTACACAAAACAACACCCATTTTGCAATAGTTCATTTATTCACCTAAACATAAGCAATGTTGACAAAGGACTGACATAGCGGAACAGCCCAAAGACAATGCTCAGCGTCCAAAGACAATGCTCAGAGTCCACAGACGAACACATATCGATGCTGGTGTCGACCTCATTGGCGCAACAGCAGTAATGTGATCTTTCAGTGTTGATATGGTGCCTCTTGAAATACATTTCATTTTGACTGCCTTGATTATGGAAGTCCTGACAAAACTCTTACCATCTGGTGAGCAACTTGTATGAGACAGGCGAAATACCCTCAGACTTCAAGAAGAATATAATAATCCCAATCCCAAAGAAGGCAGGTGTTGACAGAAGTGAAAATTACCGAAGTATCAGTTTAATAAGTCACAGCTGCAAAATACTACCGCGAGTTCTTTACAGATGAATGGAAAAACTCATAGAAGTCGACCTCGGGGAAGATCAGTTTGGATTCTGTAGAAATGTTGGAACACGTGAGGCAATACTGACCCTACGACTTATCTTAGAAGAAAGATTAAGGAAAGGCAAACCTATGTTTCTAGCATTTTTAGACTTAGAGAAAGCTTTTGACAATTTTGATTGGAATACTCTCTTTCAAATTCTGAAGGTGGCAGGGGTAAAATACAGAGAGCGAAAGGCTATTTACAATTTGTACAGAAACCAGATGGCAGTTATAAGAATCGAGGGGTATGAAAGGGAAGCAGTGGTTACGAAGGGAGTGAGACAGGGTTGTAGCCTATCCCTGATGTTATTCAATCTGTATATTGAGCAAGCAATAAAGGAAACAAAAGAAAAGTTTGGGGTAGGTATTAAAATCCATGGAGAAGAAATGAAAACTTTGAGGTTCGCCGATGACATTGTAATTCTGTCAGGGACAGCAAAGGACTTGGAAGAGCAGTTGAACGGAATGGGCAGTGTCTTGAAAGGAGGGCATAAGATGAACATCAACAAAAGCAAAACGAGGATAATGGAATGTAGTCGAATTAAGTTGGGTGATGCTGAGGGAATTTGATTAGGAAATGAGACATTTAAAGTAGTAAAGGAGTTGTGCTATTTGGGGAGCAAAATAACTGATGATGGTCAAAGTAGAGAGGATATCAAATGTAGACTGACAATGGCAAGGAAAGCGTTTCTGAAGAAGAGAAATTTGTTAACATTGAGTATAGATTTAAGTGTCAGGAAGTCGTTTCTGAAAGTATTTGTATGGAGTGTAGCCATGTTTGGAAGTGAAACGTGGATGATAAATAGCTCAGACAATAAGAGAATAGAAGCTCTCAAAATGTGGTGCTACAGAAGAATGCTGAAGATTAGGTGGGTAGATCATATAACTAATGAGGAGGTATTGAATAGAATTGGGGAGAAGAGGAGCTTGTGGCACAACTTGACTAGAAGAAGGGATCGGTTAGTAGGACTTGTTCTGAGACATCGAGGGATCACCAATTTAGTATTGGAGGGCAGCGTGGAGAGTAAAGATCGTAGAGGGAGACCAAGAGATGAATACACTAAGCAGATTCAGAAGGATGTAGGCTGCAGTAGGTACTGGGGGATAAAGAAACTTGCACAGGATAGAGTAGCATGGAGAGCTGCATCAAACCAGTCTCAGGACTGAAGACCACAACAACAACAACGATTGTGGAAGCATCCATCATACGAGCACCAACAATTTGTCCACATTCAATTTCATTTGGTTCCAACAAACGCATCATGACTACTCAGAATATTGTTCTGATCCCAACTGACACTTGCAACATATTAAGGACATTGTGCAGATGCTGTTCCTGATCAAATATGACAGTGCAATCTGCAGGGTTGGTTAATATCTGCATTTATGTTCAAACATGCATTTCTTGCAGTGTTTTCATATTTTTGCCTGATCCCTGTATATTGTTTTTATTTTATTGCCTATGAGGCACATTACATGTTATGTTCTTAACATTGCAAGCAGCATTAATTATTAGTTTTAAGGATATGTTAATGGTATATCTACAATAGTTTAATATATTTCAAAGTACTCTCCAGGAGCATCTCCACATTTTTTTCCACCAACTCTCCCATGCCACACCTATTGAAAGCCTCGATGGGGTGTCCTTT
Source organism: Schistocerca americana (assembly GCF_021461395.2). NCBI lineage: Eukaryota > Metazoa > Arthropoda > Insecta > Orthoptera > Acrididae > Schistocerca > Schistocerca americana. The sequence continues at coordinate 316,219,512 of NC_060121.1, read as the reverse complement.
AAAACTGTTGTTATAGCTGCTTGAGTAGCCTCCGTGCCTTGAAAATGAAGTCCTTTGAGTACATTCCTGACCTTAGGGAACAAAAAGAATTTAGTTTGAGTGAGGTTGGGACTATCAGTTGCTAGAAACTATCAGGGCGTAGCAAAAAATATATGTTTCATTATTTTTGGGACACACCTTGTAGAAGCAACACATGACACACATGAAATAATCACAAACAACAAGAAATCATGGAAATCAAGATTCAAACTGCTGATGTTAATAATAAACTACAGGCAAACAATAGATCAAAGACAGGGCCTAACAATCCAGACCGAAGTTGTCTAGATGTGGGACAGAGAAGAAAACAAAAATGAAGGGTGTTGTAAAAATAAGTAATGTACATGGCAAATAAAACATTTTAAAAACTAATCAAGTGTGAGGGGGAACCAAGGGAATAGGCTGCTTAGTGCAATGAAGGAAGGATGGTTTTGGTAAGGAGAGTGTGAAAGCAAAAAAATGATAGGTAATAGGAGCTGAATATGTAATGAGCCAGAGATTGGAAGCACTATATTGGAAAAGTTCTTATTAAGTAATTCGTTGACATCTTCCTTTTTCAGAATATTTTGGAGTGTGGGATGATAATGAAATAGATTAGTAGAACTGAAGAATCCAGTGTGAGATTGGATATCTCCATTGTTTACAGGATCTCTAGAAGAAATTCACAACTGTGCTGAAAATATGATTGATGTGATTCTTTAACTTCGGGATGAGCTGTCAAAGAAAATGGAAAACATGGTAGTTTGGCTGGGCTTGGTATGAATGAGAAAAGACAAGACTGTTAAAGCTAAGATGCAGAAGGGTTAAAGAAGGAAATTAGAGTGATTAAGAAAAACATATCTGTTGAGAAGTTTTGTCTTTCAACTAGATTCAGTGTGAGTTAAAAGAAAGGGGTGTGAAATATTCTATGGACTGTTACAAGAGTTTGTGTTGAGAAAGGAACTGTCAGAGGTGGGATCTGGCTGATTAAAAATACTGTTAGTAGTACTTATTGTGTAGAAATTTAAGTTGGGTAGACATCATATTTCGTCAGTTAATATCTCAGATTACAAAGTGGTTAATAAAATGAATGACTTCATTGAACATATGAGATTCAAAAATCTGTTCTGTTTGCTAATGATATTAGTGTGTTACTCTTTGTATCTATAATAGGAAGTTTGCAGGTAACAGCCGAATACTCTACGTCAAGACTTTGATAACGATTCACCACAAACAAATTATAAATGCAGAAAACACAGTATGATTATAGAGAAGCTTTATAGCAAGCTTAATAGATGATCTATATTACTAAATGGTGCATGGTTTCAGTTGAAGGTTACCTATGTAATGGCTTACAGGGACAACATTTTTTTTCGATTTTCAAAAAATTATTGATAAAATTTAAGAATTTAAATTGTTTTCATAATTTATTCATTAAGAGTTATAATTCCACATCAGAGGTTTAACACAATAAGTCAAGTACTGAAGTTAGAAACTGTATATATGTCTTGAGGCAGCATAACTAGCTGCACACAAATTGTTGTTGTGGTCTTCAGTCCTGAGACTGGTTTGATGCAGCTCTCCATGCTACTCTATCCTGTGCAAGCTTCTTCATCTCCCAGTACCTACTGCAACCTACATCCTTCTGAATCTGTTTAGTGTATTCATCTCTTGGTCTCCCTCTACGATGTTTACCCTCCACGCTGCCCTCCAATACTAAATTGGTGATCCCTTGATGCCTCAGAACATGTCCTACCAACCGATCGTTTCTTCTGGTCAAGTTGTGCCACAAACTTCTCTTCTCCCCAATCCTATTCAATACCTCCTCATTAGTTATATGATCTAACCATATAATCTTCAGCATTCTTCTGTAGCACCACATTTTGAAAGCTTCTATTCTCTTCTTGTCCAAACTAGTTATCGTCCATGTTTCACTTCCATACATGGCTACAGTCCATACAAATACTTTCAGAAATGACTTCCTGACACTTAAATCTATATTCAATGTTAACAAATTTCTCTTCTTCAGAAACGCTTTCCTTGCCATTGCCAGTCTACATTTGATATCCTCTCTACTTCGACCATCATCAGTTATTTTGCTCCCCAAATAGCAAAACTCCTTTACTACTTTAAGTGTCTCATTTCCTAATCTAATTCCCTCAGCATCACACGACTTAATTCGACTACATTCCATTATCCTCGTTTTGCTTTTGTTGATGTTCATCTGATAACCCTCCTTTCATGACTGTGTCCATTCCGTTCAACTGCTCTTCCAAGACCTTTGCTGTCTCTGACAGAATTACAATGTCATCGGTGAACCTCAAAGTTTTTATTTCTTCTCCATGGATTTTAATACCTACTCCAAACTTTTCTTTTGTTTCCTTTATTGCTTGCTCAATATACAGATTGAATAACATCAGGGATATGCTACAACCCTGTCTCACTCCCTTCCCTACCACTGCTTCCCTTTCATGTCCCTCGACTCTTATAACTGCCATCTGGTTTCTGTACAAATTGTAAATAGCCTTTCGCTCCCTGTATTTTACCCCTGCCACCTTCAGAATTTGAAAGAGAGTATCCCAATCAACATTGTCAAAAGCTTTCTCTAAGTCTACAAATGCTAGAAATGTAGGTTTGTCTTTCCTTAATCTTTCTTCTAAGATAAGTCGTAGGGTCAGTATTGCCTCATGTGTTCCAATATTTCTATGGAATCCAAACTGATCTTCCCCAAGGTCAGCTTCTACCAGTTTTTCATTCGTCTATAGATAATACGCATTAGTATTTTGCATCCGTGACTTATTAAACTGATTGTTCGGTAATTTTCACATCTGTCAGCACCTGCCTTCTTTGGGATTGGAATTATTATATTCTTCTTGAAGTCTGAGGGTATTTCGCCTGTCTCATTCATCTTACTCACCAGATGGTAGAGTTTTGTCAGGCCGTCAGTAGTTCTAATGGAATGTTGTCTACTCCTGGGGTCTTGTTTTGACTCAGGTCTTTCAGTGCGCTGTCAAACTCTTCACGCAGTATCGTATCTCCCATTTCATCTTCATCTACATCCTCTTCCATTTCCATTATACAGTGTGTATACTACCCGGGACAACCGGGAGATCCGGGAAAAACCCAGGATTTTTTCATCCGGGAGAAAACCAGTAAAAACCCGGGAATTTTTTAGAATTCCGGGAACGTTTCATTGTTTTAGTTTTCAGTTAAATTTTTGTGATTTTGACTGGTAAGAACCAATACTCAAACAAAGGATATTACTGTATCCCGCGTCTGCAGGATAATACTGCAGCAACAAAACATTAACAAGAGGAAGAAAAAACGAAAATAAAACTTAAGTCGCAAAGGAAATCCCCATATACAACAACAAAACATAGTGCTCATACAAGCGGCTGCCAACAGCAAAGGCTTTAGAAAGACTATGCAATAATTCATAATGACAAATTGCCTCCGATGAGCATGACGTAACAGCTGTTTACGTTAGATTCGTTCGAGCAGTTGCGGGAGGGCTCTTGTGCATGTGCTGTTGAGTAGCGCATGGGTAGTACCTTCTCCCGGTTCTGGCTACGGATGTGTGGCTGGGCACCAGTGTCTAGTATTGCCCCGGTTTGGAAATATCGTAGATCCGGGGCTGATGCACAGAGCAGTCTGAGTTGTGGTAGGGAGGTGGGTAGTCTCCATGTGACCTGTGTTTATGTTTAGTGATTTTGCTGTTTCCTCTTCATTTATTACTCTCACATCAAATGAAAACAAAACGGACCGATGTGGCCAGGAGCTATCAAATGAATTAAAATACGTTCGCATAATTACGGAAGGCTAAAATATGTTATTATTTTCACGTTTTATTTCCACGTTTCTGACAGTCAAGCATTAATCACCTTGCAGAACAATGAAGTTATTTTTGTCGCTTTGCTAAAGAGATTTGGCTTTTATTAATCTTTTGCGCTGAGGCAGTCAATTTATTTGAAACAAAGTGTTTAATTTCACACTGTTGGCTAGTTTCAACTGTTCGCTGCATTTCAAGTGCACGTTTTCCATCTTCTAGCTCGCATGGCATTATGCCATAATAAAGAACCAAACATGATATAATATAGTACTGGTACCCAAGAAAATTCACATCTGAATCTGGACATACGAATGTGCACTTTAAGCCCAATTATGCATTTTAGTATGGCTCATGAAATTCCGATGAACTTGAAGTGTCCTCTGATGTCTTGTTTCTTTTGTGACATAGTACAAGATCTTTTAATGTTTTACACGTACGAACATACGGGCTTCCTGTGTGTGCGTAGCTACGCAAGAGTGGTGGCGCCTCTTGGGGCTCTCTGGCAACTGCTGAAACAAATCAGTTTCTAACAGGTCACGGGAAAACATTGCAGATGGTGGTTTAAAAAGCTTTGCTTTCAGAGTAAATTTCCTTTTACACAAGATGAACTATATGCGAGAATGTACGCTGAATTTCTTAAATCACAGAGCGTTTGACTCTCAATTAAAAATCAACTCTTTGAGGACGACCATCTAGAAGAATTTTGAACCCAGAAGATCAGACATTTACGTCATTACTAAAAATTTTACTGGCACGTTTGTGTGATATATCTTAAAGAGTAACATGCGCAAAAAAGATCAACACTATATTTGGAAGCTTAGCTTCTCTTGCATCTTTGAGGCTACGATTATATGTGAATCCTCTGTTTTTCTTGTAGCAACACTATGTATATTAATGTAAACCATACATTTTTCTTATTTGTGTCTTCACGCTAATTAAAAGTTATCTTGCTATTAGCTGGCTACATCACGTGTCATATGCTGTCATCAGCTGGCGAGATCACATGACATGAGCTATGACTGGCTTACAAAAGCACGTCGCAACCTCGATTTCAATGCCTTGGAAAGTAACATGTGGTGTTTGGTGGAATTCGAATTTACATCTTCGTAACACGAAAATATGCAGCGTACATGTTGCTGCTGCACATCAAAGATCTTTCAAAACGTGTTTTTCCCCCCATGAGTTTCGTTTTCTACGGGAAATTCTACGTGGGTGTATAAAACCATAAACATTCAAAAGACTGATAAGTTTTACAGTGCCGAGGAAGAGTATACTCTCACATAACATGGGGAAAAATGTCTTTTCACCCGGGAGAAAGTGTATTTTCAACCGAGAAATCCGGGAATTTTTTTTCCTTGTCCATGTATACACCCTGATTATATTGTCCTCAAGTTCAGGGGTAATAATATAACAAGTAATGAGATGTGTGAAAAACCTAATTTTTCTTAAAGCAGAGTTTGATTTGTTAAAGAAATCGGTGTTGGCGAGTTACTGTTATTGCAGAAAATTTTTATGTTGTAAAGGTTTTGGGTCTATGGGTGTGTATATCTGTGAATAACATATTGAAGAAACTCAGCAATGTGCCATAGACTGAGGATATTAAAAGTTACAACTAGTAAATAAAAAAATAAAAAAATTAAAAAAGCACAGGCATGCTGTGCACAGTTCCACTATGGAGTCTTTTTTCAGGAGAATAGCTGCTCAGATCATAAACATATTTATAATGCAAAAAAGAGCACTGAGGATAATATGCAGCTGTAAAAAACTGAGTTGTATGAACCTTATTTCACTGAGCTTGGGGTTGTAGATGTTCCATGTGTGTTTCTTTGCAGAACATGGGTATTTACAATTATGGTACTAGGTTAAAGTCAGACCTTCACAAAGTGTGTGCCTGAACATCATCCTTTAGAAAAGTGTAACCTACTGTGATATGATATTGTATTAGAAGAAATTAAAACTGCATCAGAGGCAGTATTTAGGAGCTAAGTAACGGAATTCCTAATGAAGCAATGTCTTTAGTCTGAACTAGAGTCTTAAAATACGTAAAACTGATAATTTTTCTTCAGATGTGCATCAAACAACCAAACTGGGAGTATATGCACGCTTTTATGGTTTTTCTTTGTTTATACTTTGTGTGATGATGTGTTATTTTGACCTCTCCAGTAGCACTTGTACAACCTTTACTCTATGCTGAAATGGACCAATAAATATACAGTACAATACAAAACGCAAACAGTTTACCTTAAGTGGAACAATGAGTCTGAAATGAGATGCTCACAATCATTGTATATTAGCAATTCTGATACTTGGTGTTGGGACATGCACTCTTAATTCAAACAGTGAAGAGATACATGTTGGTAATTTCTAGAGGAAATAGGGAAACAAATAATTGGATCAAGGAACAGCGTGGAATAAAAGAAATGACCATAAAGAACTGAAATGTAGATGGGTAGGTGATGTAGCTAAGTGCGTGAATAGTTAGTGGCCAAAGAAGTGTTCAAGTGAAGTCCAAGAAATAAGAAAACACAAGAAGGTGGCCAAATGGGAGGTGGATGGATGTCATTATAAAAGATACAAGAGCAACTTAGATGTACACTCATGTGCAGGAAAAACAGAACACCATGCACAACTAGAGATAGGACACTCATTTTCACAGGATGTGTAAATTAGTATGTTATGTACAAATGATTAGCATTTCAGTTACCTTAGTTCAGCATGTTTACTGTTCCCCAGTAGGCTAGGGTCTGCCATGGGCCCCCAATAACTTGTTCCATGCATGATGGCATTGACATGCGTAAGGTATGAATGGTATCCCATGGTATAGCCATCTGTGCTACATTCACCTGGGTCCAAAGTTCATTTGTGATGGTTGGCATTGTTTCACCTCATCCCACAAATTTTTGATTGGCGACAAGTTTGGTGACCTGGTGGGGCCAGGGCAAAAGGCTGACATCCTGTGACACCAAGAAGGCACTTGTTGTGCCATCATTTTCAAACAGAACCTGGATTCATCTGGAAATGCTATCTGACACCATTCCTGGCCACAGTGACATTGTAACATATGCCATTGCCATCTAACATGTTTCTGCACATGCCTGAAATGCTAGGGACACTTTGTTCCTTCAACAGGACGATTCATAACAGCCAACATTAAATACTTATAATTTTGATCTTCTAGATATGTTTTCTGCCACTATCTTGTGTATCCTTCATTCTTAATAATTTTTTAACAAACATTATTTCTGATTTCTGCTGTATTAATGTTGTTTTCTTTGTTAATTTAGTTGCTGTGTCTTTTATAAATAATACTATCAGATTGCTTTACATGATTTTTGTTTATTATTATTATTATTATTATTATTATTATTATTATTACATTTGTCGTAAGTATTGTGACAACTGTCATCATCAGATCCTGTAACTAAGATCAAAATCTTAGAACTCATGCAACAAGTTTGGTGTTAATTGCAATAAAACCTAAGCTGAAGTGGGACATCACTGCAAACTCAGGCCAAAAGATTACAAAAATGCACCTTCATTTTTCAGGTCATGTATATATAAAATGAGAGAGAGCCTTTAAAACTGCAAATATTGTAAGCTAAATTATAAGAAATGATTTCAATAGATTCGGTTCAATAACTGTAAAATTAACAATGTAGGAAAAGGTAGACTGCTACTTATTGTAAAGGAGACACATTAAGTTGCAGACTGGCCCTTTTAAAAGACACTTACATAAAGCTTTTGGCCACAGTCTTCTTTAGCAAAAGAGAAGCACACACCATTCGTATGTACAAGCAAACACATCTCATGCACACATGACTGCCAACTCTGATATATTTGGTTGGAATGCAACTATCACGTGGGATGCAAGCAGCAATCTGGAGGGGGTGGGGGAGGGGAAGGGATAGTAGTGCACAGATGGGGAGAGAGATGAACGCTGCATGACAGAGTGTGCATGGACTAGAATGCCAAGAGGTGCAGTGTCAGGAGGTTGTGGGGTAGGGAGAGGGGAAAAAAGGAGTGAGAAGAGAGGAGGGGGAAAGATGGGTGGGTGTGTTGAAAGAGGGCGGCAAACATAGAGGGTGGAGAATGGGGAGGAGATGATAGGACAGAGGGGGTGGAAATTGTTGGGTGGAGGGTGTATGGACAGCGTGTCACCATAGGTTGAGGACATTCACCCTGGTGTTGCACCTGGGTCTTCTACAGGGATATGATCCTTGTGGAAGAGGTTGGGATAGGGAATGGTGTAGGGGTGGACTAGGACGTTGTGGAGGTTGGGTGGGTGATGGAACACCACTTTAGGAGGGGTGGGTAGTACCTCGGGTACTACTGTTCCTACACCCTTCACCAAACAGTTTCTACCCTCTCTGTCCTATCATCTTCTCTCCGTTCTTGTTTCCTTCTCTTTGTTTCCGCCCTCTGCCAAAGCACCTGCCCATCTTTCCCTGTTCCTCTTCTTCCTCTCTCCCTTTTTTCCCACACCCTCCCCTGCCCCACAACCTCCTGACGCTGCACATCTTGGCATTCTAGTAACTGCAGACCCCACCAGAAAGTGTTCATCTCTCCTGCATGTACTCTATTATCCCTTCTCATTCCCAATCCCCACTCCCTCCAGATTGCTGCTTGCATCCCATGTGATAGTTGCATTTTGGCCAAAGATGTCGGAGTAGGCGATCATGTGTGCATGGATGTGCTTGCTTGTGTGTATGGATGATGTGTGTTTCTCTTTTGCTAAAGAAGGCTGTTCCTTTGCCTTGATCCAACGGCCGATAGGAACTATTTATTGATACAACACACAACCAAATGTATGGTTGGACGCATCACAAGACAGAATGAATTCCTTATTCAAATTTGTAAATACCAAGACCAGACTCGATATCAAAGCTTCTTTTAGTTTCTGAAAAGCGCATTGATAATCCTCTGATCAAACAAATTTTGAACCCTTATTTAATAATTGCCTGGCAACATCCAAAAATCCATTTACAAATCTTCTATAATAATTTGTGATGCCAAGAAATGATTGCATTTCATTCACTGATTCAGGTACAGAAAATTCGCATATGCCTTTAACTAACCTTGAGTCTGTCCTAACACCACACTTACTAATTATGTAACCATGGTATGCCAACTCTTCCAACACAAAATTAGACTTCTCTGTACTCAACATTAATTTCATGGCTCTCAATCTCAGGAATCATCCCTTAGGCACTGTATGTGCTGCTCTGTGTCACTCACAAAGACAAGTACATCATCCAGAGGCACCATACACTGACGTGGTTTCAGTTCTCTGAGACCTCCATCCAACAACCTCTGAAATGTCGCAGGGGTTTTCTTCAATCGAAAAGGCATCCTCCTAAACTGATAATGCTTCTGCAATGAAGAAAATGCTGGTTTTTGTTGGTACTCCAGAGTGATTTCTAGCTGATGGTAGGGACTCCTCAAGTCTGCTGTCAAAAAATGTTTGCACTGGACTAAATGGTCTCTGGTTTCCTTAATGTTCAGCAAGGGGTAGGCATCAAGGGGGCATCCATTATAGTTTTGGCATTCAGGTGTTGGTAATTGCAACAAAAGCTATGTTTCCATGAGCCACCTTTTAATTACTTGGCCACAATGACAATCTCGGCTGTTCGTGGGTATTACTTTCCTCATCAACCCCGTCCTTCAGCTGCTGATCGATCAACTCCTTTGAAGTAAATCAGAACTTTGTATGGTTTGTAGACACAGGTGATTCATTTCCTGTTATTATTAGGTTCTGCTTAATGTGCATTGCCAACAATGGCTCTTTTTGGAAAAATAAAACCTTGGCAACAGTTAATCTTCCATTCATTCCTTCTCTCTCCTTTATGTGCTTCAGTGTCCCTTGTAATGCAGTTTCAGTGGTGTTTGTCAATTTTCCATGGCTAACAACCTTATATCCCACTCTTGCTCCTCCAGAATATCCATGTTAGTGATCAACATCCCCTTTGCTAACCTTAAGTCCTTGGCACTGAAACTATGCATAAACACAGATACCAGTTTTTCACCATTTACCTCTTGTGCACATACAACACTTCACTGAGCAAACCACCTGACCCAATACTTCATTTATTTCCTACAGTTCCACCACATTCATCATCCCTAATGGTAAGCTAGACTTAACATTAACCCAAAGTGATTTCCCAGTTCTTTCGGTATGCAGTCATGTGAATCAAGTCTCAGTGTGGTTGTTCACAGTTCAAATGGTTTGTCATACTTGATAGACTCACCTCACGACATTGTAACACTGCCACTGGGCTCACCCAACTAAAACCTTTCTCCATTGAGCTCCACCATGTGTTGCCGATGATTGATTTCGGCACAAGGCAGGTGCAATGAATCCAAACCCAGAATCATATCATAGCCCTCACTCATTGCAGCACAATCTCTACATGTAGTCTGAACTGAACTGTACCCAGGCAAAAATCATGCTCACCGATCCCAATGGTGTATCAACTCTCTTCCCCACTTCACGCAATCTATATTGTGATGGGTTCCACTCCTTATGTTCCACCAGACCGTCACTGGCAAACTGATGCATATATCCAACAACATCCTGCAATTTGTCTTCCTTATTATTCTCCTGACAAAATGATCCATCTCTGCATATGACTTTGTAGCATCAACTTTACTGGGAAAGCCCTCAAGTGGACCTAGGGTTCCTGTTGGCATTTAACATATGTTTCTTTCCTAGTCCCCTATTTCTGAAACTACCATTACCATTGTGCTGCCTCTGCTTCTCCTTTCGCTGTCCTGTGGCCGGCAACATTGCCATAGCACATGCTCCATCTGTCCACATCTACAACAGCTTTTTGTTGGCTGAAAACACTGTCACTCTGGTTTATTCAATGTGGTTGATATATCAATTTCCTTGCATTTTGCTGTCAGTTTGACAGCTGTGTGCAAATCAGTAAGAACCCCTATCCATACCCTCCTTGCTATTTTTGATAGCAACCATCTAAAAATGCGTCAGGCACCCTCTGCCCAGCCTTCCGTGAAATTACTTCATTCACTACAGTGTTCTGCCCCAACTCGTATATACAACGATTGATCTTACTTATCCTATCCACAAATTCTTTTACTGACCCTGTGTGCCTCTGTCACCATGCCCAACAGTACCCAAAATGTGTAACACTGTTTTGCTTTGTATATCTTTGAACCAATCTCTTTCTAAATTCCTCAAATGTTTCAGCTCCCTTGAGAACCCCCATATAAACTGTATAAGCTTTTGCTTCGAAAATAGCAGCTAAACTTGCAGCTGCCAAATCAATCAACGATTGATCTTACTTATCCTATCCACAAATTCTTTTACTGACCCTGTGTGCCTCTGTCACCATGCCCAACAGTACCCAAAATGTGTAACACTGTTTTGCTTTGTATATCTTTGAACCAATCTCTTTCTAAATTCCTCAAATGTTTCAGCTCCCTTGAGAACCTCCATATAAACTGTATAAGCTTTTGTTTCGAAAATAGCAGCTAAACTTGCAGCTGCCAAATCAATCAACGATTGATCTTACTTATCCTATCCACAAATTCTTTTACTGACCCTGTGTGCCTCTGTCACCATGCCCAACAGTACCCAAAATGTGTAACACTGTTTTGCTTTGTATATCTTTGAACCAATCTCTTTCTAAATTCCTCAAATGTTTCAGCTCCCTTGAGAACCTCCATATAAACTGTATAAGCTTTTGCTTCGAAAATAGCAGCTAAACTTGCAGCTGCCAAATCTATATTTTGCTTTGTTGACAGTGCTTCTACCAGACTAGGTAACTCTGTGTTGTTATACTTTTTCCAATAATATACAAGCTGCCACTGATTCTTCTATACCTCTTACTCCTCGCCCTTCTTGGCACATCATACCGTGATGGGTTCCACTCTTTACGTTCCACCAGATCGTCACTGGCAGCTGATTCATATATCCAACAACGTCCTGCAATTTGTCTTCCTTATTATTCTCCTGACAAAACGATCCATCTCTGCGTATGACTTTGTAGCATCTAACTTTACTGGGAAAGCCCCCAAGTGGACCTAGGGTTCCTGTTGGCATTTAACATATGTTTCTTTCCTGGTCCCCTATCTCTGAAACTACCATTACCATTGTGCTGCCTCTGCTTCTCCTTTCGCTGTCCTGTGGCTGGCAACATTGCCATAGCACATGCTCCATCTGTCCACATCTACAACAGCTTTTTGTTATCTGAAAACACTGTCCCTCTATTTTTTCAATCTGTTTGATATATCAGTTTCCTTGCATTCTGCTGTCAGTTTGACAGCTGTATGCAAATCAGTAAGAACCCCTATCCATACCCTCCTTGCTATTTTTGATAGAAACCATCTAAAAAATGCGTCAGGCACCCTCTGCTCAGCCTCCTGTAAAATTACTTCATTCTCTACAGTGTTCTGCCCCAACTCATATATACAATGATTGATCTTACTTATTCTATCCACAAGTTCTTCTACTGACCCTGTGTGCCTCTGTCACCATGCCCAACAGTACCCAAAATGTGTAACACTGTTTTGCTTTGTATACCTTTGAACCAGTCTCTTTCTAAATTCGTCAAATATTTCAGCTCCCTTGAGAACCTCCATATAAACTGTATAAGCTTTTGCTTCTCGATTTTCTTAATTTTGCTACTTTGAAAGTTCTGCATCAGACCACCCTTCCATTTTTGCCAAATTCCTAAGATCCTCCACAAATGCTTGCACATCCTCAATTTATTTATCAGTGCTGCCAATAATATACAAGCTGCCACTGATTCTGATACACCTTGTACTCCTTGCCCTTCTTGGCATTCATTTTGAAAAACCAAGAATTACAAGATACACAATATAAAGTCTTGATGTTTAATCATTAGCTATCTAGCCATGTCCCTGTAATAATCACACTTCAAACTCGCTTCTGTTACTGATACTGTACATGGTGCTCAATGACTTTCCAAGTTACAGTGTGTAAATCTGACAGGTACTAGACAGTCATGATCTCCATTACCTCTAAAGTGACCTCCAAATCCCATAGCTCCTTATTTTTAATGAAAGTCACCTTAACAAAGAGCGTGGCAGTCAAGCTTTTTTCTGTGGGTAAGACACTTTAAGAACAGCAATTAAATTTCTTGACTCACCATACTGTAGCCAATAGGTTCACATGTTGCACTGGAAAAACATCAGTACCTTAACACCAGTGAAGTGAAGAGGGGTGGACATGCAAGGGGTTGCTATGTGGCGCCAGTCATACAGCCAGAAACCTCCCAGATTTCTTTATTACCACTCTTAGCCATGGTTCCATACAAGCAGCAGCAGGGTGACTGAAACACCCAGTGGCTTACAGCATGTTATTCCAGCAATGTTGACAGAGTGCAGTCTCAGCTGAGTAGAGGCACATGGCACAGCTGCCTCTGTCGGTGATGACTCCACCCTTCAAGAAACACGGCTAACTACAGCCATTAGTGCTTGGTGCTGCTTGTGCCCCAACGCTGTCCAGTAGCAGCCCAGTGCTGTCCAGTAGCAGCCGGCAGGTGATGTAACAGACCTGTATTGATGACTGGCTAAATGCTTTCCAGGACTGGTGCTGGCCCAGTGTGTCAGTGGCTCCAGTCCCCATGGTTTCAGGGTAGGCTGCCATGTCGCAGAGTCAAAGTACGCTCCACAAATGGCATTCTGGATGATGCCTCAAAGTACCACATCCCTATGGAAATAGAGCTGTGATACGAAACGCAAGTGACTGGAGTACATAATGGCTAGTTATGTATACACTTTTGGGCTGCACTGGCTTGGGCTCTGCTGTGCCTTGCAGCAAGTATGCTAAACACTTTTTTGGCTGCTGGTGTGGAAAGGGTTCTGCCATTTTCTGCCCAGGTATTGCTGTGTCAACTGTTTACACACCTCGTCAGGCCAGTTTGCCTTGCAATACTGCAACAGCATACATCCACACTTGCCTGTGGCTAGTGTTGCAGCAATCTACTTCCTACTCAGTGTATTTCTAATTAAATGTGGTTGGTGCACTACAATTGCAACATCATACAGAGCCCAGTAATGTAGCATGGTAGTCCTGGGATAAAGCTCCAATATTATGAGTAAAAACAGAAATACTGTACCCAAAGGAAAATTCTGTTGAGAACATTGTAAAATTAGCAAAAGACAGAATAGCTGGCCAATATTTGGTAATCCAGTCTCCCTCTTTGTTATTTTATAGAAACAGAAATATACAGTTTTTGTCACCATTACTTCATAAGGATATGTACCCTGTGGTTTCTAAGATTGAACACACTATGTATGTTAATTTTCTTTCTTCTTGTTCCCACTCCATTTGTTCCTGTGAAACAGTACAGTTTAACTCTTTGTTGCCAGTAATGTCAAAGAGTGCGCTCTTTGTCAAGTTAATGCTAATAAAGAATACACTGCTTCTGAGATGGTAGAATCCTGACCACTAATGAAGAATATTATTGATATATCTGAGAGTGCTTTCTCATTGTAATGTTACATCTAAATAATGACACCAACATAATATAGTGGAACTGTAACACATTTATTGATTCATGACAGTTGTATAAGTAGAACAGCGTGATATTATGAATGTACGGCAAACATTAACATAGTAACACAACATTCAAACAGTTAAAAACACACAGGGCAAATTTTACATGATTTGTTAACACTTTGGAGACCAAGCCCAAGCTTAGCTCAGGCCTCAGCTTTGTGTTAAAAAGGCCACACCCGAGTGTAGGTCAGGGCATGATTTTCTCAGTGTGCAAGCAAGCTATTTCTTGAAAACCCAATTCATTTGATTTGACAACAATGTACAGATGTCTTGCTATCTGTCCTTTGATTGGTGCTGCTTTCTCTTTTCAGTGTTCAGAATTATTTTGAAAGATACACTAGCAAATGTAAGAGCTGCTGTCATGAATGACTGAACCAATATGATCACATTGACTAATTTCATGTGTGTGTTTTTGTTAGGTTTTGTACTTTGCTGTAATTCTGCTACAGATATGTCATGTTTGTTGCATGAGCAAGAAATTTTGGAAGCTCAAAAGGAAGAAATTGCTCAATAGCTCACCTCACACTTTCTTCTTGGGAGGATAATTATACTTTCTGTCATCATTATTTTAAAATTTACAATCTTTCAAAGAATGAAAGTAAATTTGAAAACTGTATATTGGAGCTTGGTCCTTTTTATTATATTTCACTCATGAAGATACATTAATTACATCTTTCCCAGTAATGCTTTAAATTATGGCATAAATGGCCAAATTCCTAGGCCTGATATTCTTCGATGTAGTCAATCTCCAAAGTGTTAACAGATGGTGTTCACTTTGCCCAGCATCTGTTCATTGAATGATGATGTGATAGCAAGAACAACATAACGTATTGTTTAATGATGTGAATTGTACTCATTGTGTTGCTGTTTTTATTTTTTCAGTCTAAATTATGGCATTGTTGCATTGCTTTGCATTTTTATGTTATTTATTTTCAGTTTTGACTGTTTCTTGAGTTTTCAATTCTAAAACTAATATGTATGTATTGGCAGACATTTCATGCATGTATGACTTGTTATCAAAAAGTAATGAATAATGTATAGTTAGAATATAATACATTCATATGTTAATGAAACTTTCACTTTCATATACCAACTAGCATATTTCTTTTGAGAAAACAAGTCCTTTCTTTTTTAATCATTCTGCCCAATCTCTTATAATTGTCATACAGTACTTAAATGAATAAGTATTTATACAGAGTGACACTGTCTTCTTCTTTTTAATTTTACATGCAGATGTTCTGGAATCTATGGTGTGAGAAAGTGAGGTTTTTGTCCCCCAGTGAAGATTTCTCATGTCTGTCAGAAACATCAGCTGAATCTTCGTCATCTGAAAGCAGCCTCTTTATCAAGTCCAAGAAACATACAGTTTCTGAGTCAGGGAAGCACAGACTATGGTGTCAGTTTGGAAGGGGCCAAGCCAAAGATGAGGTATCATTTAATCAGTTATGCATATTGTTATTGCTGAAGTAAATCATAATTGTTGGAAAATAAACTGCTATATGTCTTAGGCTTTACTGATCACAGTGCCTTGATCGTTTATAAATTATCAAGAGGAATGTTTGTACAACATTCCTTTTTATTAGCAGCTGAGGGTGATATGAAGCTAACTCATGATCCTGGAAGTGAGATATACAAAAGAATCAGAATTCAGAAACAAAACAAAATGGGGAGTGTTAAGGAAAAATGTGCAAAGAATGGAAAGAATACCGATTTACATATTCCTCTGTTACCGTAGTATCACATGTCCATTTTATTTTGTTTTAAATGAAAGCACAAACTGTCATAAACAAACAAAATAATTTCATATAGTAACCATTACAAAAAGTTGAATATTTTGAAAATATGTAAGAAATGATGGATGGTGGTCATCCCTTTTATGTTGTCTAGTTGTCTCTGTAGAGCTGTACCATGGGAAGCAAGGAGAGGGTATTGTTTGGTGGCCAGTATCCTTTTTCTATAACACAAACTGCATGCATAGATTAACTGTATTCTTTATTCATAGGAATAGAAAGTCACTTATCTCCAGATTGTCATTGTGGTACCAGCTCTTCTGTATAGTCCAAGTTAGCCTCACTGTTGGTGAAGTACAAAGTACACTATTAGGGTTGTTACACGGTACCTGTCCCTGAGTTAGTGGCGGAGCTAACTGCTACTGCGATTCCCACTGGGCTGCGGCTGATGACACTGGAACTTACTCAGTGCGACAGACTGCGGCAGATTCGAACAGACTGGCCCTCTGGTCCTTGGTGGCTATTTAAATACTGGTGGCTGAGAGGGCATTGGCAGAACATTTCCTGCCAGTCTGTTGTTGGCCTCTATGTATCGTCTGGCAACCTCTTTGTCACATGGTGTGCTGGCACCAGCTTACGCCACCACAAAACATTTCCTTAGATATGATAACTATAACACCATTGTAACTGTAATTCAGTGCATCAGTCTGCAGACATTAATGGCCATAAAGTACTTCTGTATGCACAAATTATTATCCATTAAGTCATTCTTTTAACAAGTACACTTCTGCTAATAATAACGTATGAACATATCTCAGTGCCCATACTCCTTGACCAGCCACCACCATATAAAGTAGTTACTATGTTCTGTGATAATTTATATCTTCAATGATTCGGCATGAAGATACAAATGAATAATTGGGACATTAGAGAATAGAAAATCTTGACATGTGGTGCCATAGAAGCATGCTGAAGATTAGATGGGTATATTGAGATAACTAATGAGGAGATGCTGAAATGGATTGTGGAAAAATGAAATTTATGGCATAACTTGACTGACAGAATGGACTGGTTGACAAAACACATCCTGAGACATCAGGGAATTGTCAATCTAGTCATGGAGGGAAGTATAGTGGGTTACAATTGCATAGATAGAAACAGGAATTTATATGAACAGTAAGCAACATCAAAGGGGTGTTGGTTGAAGTAATTACTCGGTATTGAAGAGGCTTGCACAATATAAGGTTACAGATATTGATCCTGTTCTGGACAGATTGAATCTACCCTTAACACACCTATGATTCAGTGAGCTAACATTGCTGATGGGGAAGACCCATTGCACTAGAACGTTGCAGTTGGTGACTGCTGTGCATTTTGTCACAGAAGTGAGTTAATTGAGCTTGTGTGAGCCTGCAGGACACGTCCTGTGTGCTTGCACTCTATAGGATTGCACATGAAAGTGAATTAGTTTTGTGATATTACAGAATATTTAGTATCACAACTGACTCTTCTTAAAGAGAGGATCATGAGTGTGCACGTGATTGGGAATAAAAGGCATTAATTTGTGGAATGGAAATATTTAGAGAGTCAGAAGATGATTTTAAATTATGGTGGACTCTAAAGAACTTACAAGCAATGGCAAACTCAATTAAAAAGTGAAAAGTGTATGAATGTGATTGCGGAGTGAATGTTATTTGGCTGGTAGAGAAGTTAATATATGTGATTAAAGTACAATAAACAAAGTTTTGTCAAATCTGTGTGATTTTGTAGGAGTTTAGATCAAAATTGTGGGAACTGTAGACAGGGCATGTACCAGCAGGCAAGCCTACATCTATACCTATAGGACTACTCTGCATTCACATGTAAGTGCCTTGCAGAGTGTTCATTGAAACACTTTCACACTACTTCTCTACCATTCCACTTTTGGAACAGCGCACAGGAAAAACAAACACTCTAATACGAGGTTCGTTTGAAAAGTTCTCAGAACAGAATAGAAATAAAGTACTTACATCACTGAAACTTTTTTTATTTTTCAGTGTAGTCTCCTTGTAGATTAATGCACTTGATCCAATGATGTTCCACTGCTTTGATTCCATCTCAAAAATTTGTTTCCTCCAGGACTGCAAAATAGTTGTCAACTCCGACTAGTAATTCTTCATTTGAAGTGAATCTTCATCCACCAAGAAAAATTTTCAATTTTGGGAAGAGATGCAAGTCAGACAGAGCCATACCAGGTGAATAAGGCAGGTGTGGCAACAATTCATACCTTAGTTTGTGTAATTTTGCCACGGCGATGACATGTGTGCGGGTGCGCATTGTCTAGATGGTAGATGACCTTCTTCCTTGCTAAACATGGCCTTTTATGCATATCTTGTGTGGCAATTTGTTCAGGAGGTTAGCATAGTATTGTCCAGTAATTGTTTGCCCAGTGGGGAGATAATCTACGAACGTGATCCCTTCACAGCACAGAACACTGATGCCATGACCTCTCCCGCCGAAGGTATTGTCTTTGCTTTCTTTGATGATTAGATTAATTTTTCATTCCATAGATCCATGCTGAGGAGATCCTCGTGGATGTGGAACATGTCAACCTTTTTTTTTCCCTTCTTTTTTTCTCTTTTTTTTTTTTTTTTTTTTTTAAAAATCTGAAATAACAATACTAATAGTATGAATATATACAATACATCATTTGTTTCGATTAAAAAATTCTTCAGTGGAGTAGAAGGAGTTGGCCACTAGTAAGTCTTTCATGCTCCTTTTAAACTGATTTTTATTTGTAGCTAAATTTTTTATGTTTGCTGGCATACTATTGAAGATGAGTGTTCCTGGTATTGTGTGTATGAACTGAGCTGTTTGTTGGAAAAAGAGATATATTATTTAGGACAAATTTCATTAAGGAGTAAATATACTGAGAGGCAGTAGTTGAAGAGGTTTCTAGAGGACGTCCGTGAATTTACTCCACAAATAATACGTATTACATGCTTTTGGACTCTGAAAACTTTTGTTTGACTTGAAGAGTTACCCCAAAATATTATACCATATGACATTATGGAATGAAAGTAGGCAAAGTATGCAAGCTTTTTCATTCTTATGTCACCTATGTCTGCTAACACTCGAATTGCAAATACAGATTTGTCACGGCGTTTCTGCCGCTCTGTGGTGTGCTCCTCCCAACTGAATTTATTATCAAGTTGTAATCCCAGGAATTTAAGACTGACAACCTCTTCTATCTGCTCTTCTTCATACTTTATGCATATGCTGGGTGGAAACCTCTTACAGGTTCTGAATTGCATATAGTGAGTCTTTTCAAAGTTCAATGCCAGTGAGTTGGCTTAAACCATTTATTAATATCCAAGGAAATCTCAGTAGCAGATCTTTCTAGAACTACACTCAACATACTATTTATTGCAATACTTGTGTCATCTGCAAACAATATGAACTCTGCTTCTGGCAGTGTAACTGATGAGAGATCATTAATGTACACAAGAAAAAGCAATGGCCCTAAGATGGATTCTTGTGGGACACCACATGTAATTTCTTCCCATTCTGATGATGACTGATGACTTCATTCACTAATCCCTTGCACTGATACCCTTTGTTTCCTGTTAGTGAGGTATGGCTTGAACCATTTTGCAGCACTGCCAGTGACACTATAGAATTCTAATTTATTTAAAAGGATGTTATGGTTCACACAATCGAAGGCCTTTGACAAATCACAGAAAATACCTGCTGCTTGTAACTTGTTATTTAATGAATTAAGTACATTTTCATTGTAGGTGATATCAGAACCCTTCAGAAATCCAAACTGTGTTCTTGATAATATGTTATTTTTTAATATTTTACAGTATTCCTTGCATTTAGCTAAATTATCAGCATTGTAGCTATTCTTGGTTCACAGATACATTTTCCTTTTTGTCTTACAGGAATTCTTTATTCCTTGTGTAATATATGGTTTTATTATAGACTTCTGTTTAATTTGAGTAACTTTTAGAGGAAAACAGTTTTCAAACATGGTACTGACATTGTTCATGAATGTGTTATATTTTTCATTCATGTCATGAGCACTATAAACATCTTTCCAGTTCATATCTTTGAGCAGTTTTCTAAAACACTCAATTTTTGGTTGATTGACTACTCTCCTGTACTCAGATTTTTCAGTCTTGATAATCTGCTTAGAATTTACATCTAAAATAAGGAGCTGCATGTCATGATCTGATAGTCCATTTATAACAGGCTTTATGATATGATTTTGTTCCTTTGATTTGTCTATAAAAATGTTACCAATGGCTGTCCTTGAGGATTTAGTGATCCTAGTTGGAAAGTTTACAGTGTGAGTTAGATTGAAAGACAACATTACTAACTGCAGTAAATGTTTACTGGAAGATTGCGCTAGAAAATCTGTATTAAAGTCACCAGCAATCAAAATTTCTTTGTTTCTTCCTGTTAAATAACCCAAAAGAGCTTCTAGATGATTTTTGAATAGATTATAATTTCCTGCAGGTGCTCGGTGAATAGTCACTATTACATAGGATCTGTTATGGAATTATACTTCTGTCGCACATGCTTCTAGATGCTAATCCAAACAGAATTTACTAATGTCAATATTTTTGAATTTAAGGCAGTTTTTAATAAATGTGGCAACTCCTCCTCCATCCATATCTACTCTGCAAAAGTAGGAAGCTAGCTTAGATGCTGAAATGTCTAACATATCTATACCAGTGGTCACTTGATGTTCAGAGAGGCAGATTATGTCAATTTGGCTAGATGAATTCATTTCATCAATACAAATGAGTAGTTCATCAACTTTATTTCTGACTCCCGGAATGTTCTGGTGTAATAAAGATAACTCATACTGCAAACTGATGGGATTATAACTGCTTTGGTGGAAATGAACTAGCAGTTTCTGATTACTTTCTGTTGAAATGGAGGGTGTATGCTAAAATCTGACTCCTGTTCATCAGTTTTCTCAAACTGAGTGTGTCTGCCAATCTCTCTTAAAACTTGTTTTTATTACCCCTTCCCTATCCTAAAAAAGGCATCCCTCTGACACCTGCGACCACTCGTATTTTACCATTTGTGACAGTGTCCCCCCCTTAAGTTTGCTGCAACCAACCCAGACAGTTTTCCCTTCCCTTTCCTATTGCGGTGAAGGCCATGCCTAGTGTAGTCCCACCTATCGATAGCATCCACAGGAATCAAACCAATATGGGACCCTATATGCATCCTAAACAGCCACTCCAACTCCAAGTTCACCCTCCCTACGGAAGAGTTCAAATGAGGCCGATCATGGCGTCTCAACACGGACACAAATCCCACACTCGTATGCTTCATTGCTGATGCTATCTTCAGCAGGTCACTCTCTATGGAATGTTCAGAGTTTCTGTCAGTCCTATTTCCCAGACCACCCACTATAACCACGGCATCCTCCTTTGTGAAATCCTTGCATAAAGAACTTACATCCTCTGTTACCTGACCCAGATCTGCACTAGGCTTGAAAAAGTTTGTGACCTGGTACTCTCTACCTAAATTTTCCTGCAGTAGTTGGCCAACACCTCTACCATGGGAACTACCTAACAACAGAACTTTTTTTCTCTTTACAAATTTCTCTACCTTTTTCAAGTCCTTGAAAGCCTGTTGTGCCGTTTCTACAGCTTCAGCTACATGAGTCTCATCCAATTCTGACTGAGGCAACAGGTCAAATCTATTTTCAAGATTTATGACAAAGCTGTCTGATGCTCTCCTTTGCCTGTTCCCCCTATTACCTGTTGCCACTTCCCACCTCTGTTCACCCTTCTCCCTCTTTAACCTATCCAGATCCTCCCTTGCCTTGTCTAGGTCAGCTTGAAGAGCTGCAATTTTCCCTTCCTGCTCCAGTATTTTCCTATCTCTACTGCAGATCCTACAATACCACTGGTGAGCTTCATTTATGTCCCCATTTCCCACGCCACTACATTTGCCCCAATGAAAGAAAATACAGCACCCATCACACCATACCCCGGAACTAACAATCCTACGGCATGTCACACACTTCTCACTCATGGTAAAAACAGAAATCGTATAAACTGATTTAAGTACTAACTAAAACATAAACAGAGGACCCCAGAAACTATTCAGGAAGATATAAATAAATTGAAAGAGTACTGAATAAAAAAACTGGTGATTACATATAAGTTTAAGTCACTGTTTACTTATGATACGCGTGTGTGAAATTAAACGTAAAGTCCGTGCTATAGGCGCGAGAAGGAAAATAAACTTCTTACCCCGTTTAATCTTCCTTAACACTTCACTAGCACTTCCACTAATGTAAGAACACTTATATTATATTTATACCAACTGGATACATTTACCTATATGTTTAATTCACTGCTTACTTATGATTCACGCGTGTGAAATTAGGTCTAGGATTTGTGCTGCAGGCGCGAGGATCAGCATGTTTCCACTACTGTGACTGTTGTTTTGTCTCTGGGGTATAGTAGTGCACCGAAGTTTCATCTGTGGTCACAAACCAGCACAAAAACTCTTGTTCGTTTCTCCTAAAACTGGCCAAACATTGTTCCAATATGCCCATTCTCATGCATTTTTGATCCAGCATCAAGAGTTGTGGCACTCATCTTGCAGATAATTTTTCATTTCTAATTATTCAGTGTGGTTCATGGTGTGGGTTCTTGTAGTCATGTCCTAGTTCATGAACCACGGGCAACGTATGAGTGGCCAAGTAAGTGGTCCCGACAGTCGGGATACCAGTTACTTTGGAATAAGGCTGGGCATCTCGGACATATTCTGAGTCGTGGTCACCTTTGTGCTCATACGGCAAAGACTACCAAATCCACCGGTTAGTCCCTCAGCCGTTAGGGGTAAAACCCAATGGGACTCGGGGCAAGTAAGGCTAGCAACCTGCTTCCCTGGTACTTTAAATATGATGCTGGCAACAATCAGAGCAAAATGCCTCGGACCTTTGGAGGTGACGGAGTCCCACCTCTAACTGACAAACCAGGGACTCCTAAGATACGACTTGGCAAACAAATGGTAATGAGATGGGGAGCTATTAATATCAATGGGGGCTACTCTGGGAAGAAGGTAGAGCTGGCAGAGGCTGCAAGTAAGATGAGGCTGGATGTTTTAGCTGTTAGTGACATTCGGGTAAGGGGTGAGAAAGAAGAGGTAGTGGGAGAATACAAGGTCTACCTGTCAGGAGTCAAAGCAGGAATAGCGCGATGGGGTGTAGGGCTTTACATCAGGAAAGAAATGGAACCCAGTGTAGTTGCAATAAGGTATGTAAACGAACGACTGATGTGGATAGATTTGACAGTGTCTAGCAAGAAAATTAGGATTGTGTCAGTATATTCGCATTGTGAAGGGACAGATCAAGATAAGATGGGTAGTTTTTATGAGGCACTCAGTGATGTAGTTGTTAGAGTAAAGGACAAGGACAGTGTTCTGCTCATGGGTGATTTTAATGCCAGTATTGGAAATCGAACAGAAGGGTATGAAAAGGTTATGGGTAAATTTGGAGAGGATATGGAGGCCAACAGGAACGGAAAACAACTCTTGGATTTCTGTGCCAGTATGGGCTTAGTAACCACAAACTCCTTTTTTAAACATAAGAACATTCACCGGTATACTTGGGAAGGCAGGGGAACCAGATCTGTCATTGACTATATAATAACAGATCAGGAATTCAGGAAGGCTGTGAGGGACACACGTGTATTCAGGGGATTCTTTGATGACACTGATCATTATTTAATCTGCAGTGAAATTGGGATTGTGAGGCCGAAAGTGCAGGAGGTCAGGTCATATGTAGGAGGATAAGAGTGGAGAAACTTCAGGATAAGGAAATCAGGCACAAGTACATAACAGCGATCTCAGAAAGGTACCAGTTAGTTGAGTGTAGTCAATTACAGTCATTGGAAAAGGAATGGACAAGGTACAGGGACACAGTACTAGAAGTGGCTAAAGAATGTCTTGGAACAGTAGTGTGTAAAAGTAGGATGAAGCAAACAGCTTGGTGGAATGATACAGTCAAGGCAGCCTGTAAAAGGAAAAAGAAGGCGTATCAAAAATGGCTACATACCAGAACCCAGGTAGACAGAGAAAGTTATGTTGAAGAAAGAAACAAACCCAAACAGATAATTGCAGCATCCAAGAAGAAATCATGGGAATACTTTGGAAACAGGTTGGAGACTATGGGTCAAGCTGCTGGAAAACCATTCTGGAGTGTAATTAGTAGTCTTCGAAAGGGAGGTAAGAAGGAAATGACAAGTATTTTGGACAGGTCAGGAAAACTGCTGGTGAAACCTGTGGATGCCTTGGGCAGATGGAGGGAATATTTTGAAGAGTTGCTCAATGTAGGTGAAAATGCGATCAGTAATGTTTCATATTTCGAGGTAGAATGGGATAGGAATGATGATGGAAATAGGATCACATTTGAGGAAGTGGAAAAAATGGCCAATAGATTGCAGTGCAATAAAGCGGCTGGGGTGGAAGAAATTAAGTCGCAACTCATCAAATACAGTGGAATGTCAGGTCTTAAATGGCTACACAGGATAATTGAAATGGCCTGGGAGTCGGGACAGGTTCCATCAGACTGGACAAAAGCAGTAATCACACCAATCTTTAAACATGGAAACAGAAAAGATTGTAGCAACTACAGAGGTATCTCTTTAATCAGCGTTGTGGGTAAAATCTTCTCAGGTGTTGTTGAAAGGAAAGTGCGAGTATTAGTTGAGGACCAATTGGATGAAAATCAGTGTGGGTTTAGGCCTCTTAGAGGCTGTCAGGACCCGATCTTTAGCTTACGGCAAATAATGGAGAAGTGTTATGAGTGGAACAGGGAATTGTATCTATGCTTTATAGATCTAGAAAAGGCATATGACCGGGTTCCTAGGAGGAAGTTATTGTCTGTTCTACAAGATTATGGAATAGGAGGCAAACTTTTGCAAGCAATTAAAGGTCTTTACATGGATAGTCAGGCAGCAGTTAGAGTTGACGGTAAATTGAGTTCATGGTTCAGAGTAGTGTTATGAGTGGAACAGGGAATTGTATCTATGCTTTATAGATCTAGAAAAGGCATATGACCGGGTTCCTAGGAGGAAGTTATTGTCTGTTCTACAAGATTATGGAATAGGAGGCAAACTTTTGCAAGCAATTAAAGGTCTTTACATGGATAGTCAGGCAGCAGTTAGAGTTGACGGTAAATTGAGTTCATGGTTCAGAGTAGTTTCAGGGGTAAGACAAGGCTGCAACCTGTCTCCACTGTTGTTCATATTATTTATGGATCATATGTTGAAAACAATAGACTGGCTGGGTGAGATTAAGATATGTGAACACAAAATAAGCAGTCTTGCATATGCAGATGACTTAGCTGTGATGGCAGATTCGATTGAAAGTTTGCAAAGTAATATTTCAGAGCTAGATCAGAAATGTAAGGACTATGGTATGAAGATTAGCATCTCCAAAACGAAAGTAATGTCAGTGGGAAAGAAATATAAACGGATTGAGTGCCAAATAGGAAGAACAAAGTTAGAACAGGTGGACGGTTTCAAGTACTTAGGATGCATATTCTCACAGGATGGCAACATAGTGAAGGAAGTGGAAGCGAGGTGTAGCAAAGCTAATGCAGTGAGCGCTCAGCTACGATCTACTCTCTTCTGCAAGAAGGAAGTCAGTACCAAGACTAAGTTATCTGTGCACCGTTCAATCTTTCGACCAACTTTGTTGTATGGGAGCGAAAGCTGGGTGGATTCAGGTTACCTTATCAACAAGGTTGAGGTTACGGATATGAAAGTAGCTAGGATGATTGCAGGTACTAGTAGATGGGAACAATGGCAGGAGGGTGTCCACAATGAGGAAATCAAAGAAAAACTGGGAATGAACTCTATAGATGTAGCAGTCAGGGCGAACAGGCTTAGATGGTGGGGTCATGTTACACGCATGGGAGAAGCAAGGTTACCCAAGAGACTCATGGATTCAGCAGTAGAGGGTAAGAGGAGTCGGGGCAGACCGAGGAGAAGGTACCTGGATTCAGTTAAGAATGATTTTGAAGTAATAGGTTTAACATCAGAAGAGGCACCAATGTTAGCACTGAACAGGGGATCATGGAGGAACTGTATAAGGGGGCTATGCTCCAGACTGAACGCTGAAAGGCATAATCAGTCTTAAATGATGATGATGATGATGAATTATTCAGTTAAAATGTGATATACCCTTTCAGATGACATCTGGCAAGCATGAGCAATTTCAAGCACTTTCAATCAGCGATCCTCCATGCACTTCTGTCATGATTTCTGGAGTAGTGACACTTAGGCCAACCATTGCGCAGATCATCATCTAAGCTCTCCTGACCAAATTTAAATTCATTTGTCCACTTGGCAACAGTTGCATATGAAGGAGCAGAGTTTCCCAGTGTATCCTGTAAATTAGCATGAATGTCTTTTGCTTTCATACCTTTCTTTACGAAGTACTTAATCACTGCTCAAATCTCGTTTTTTTCCATCTTCGCAAATCACTATGTAGGAACAACAACAGAGCCACTTCACCCCCACAGCTCTCTTTCAAGAGCTTTGCTGTGGCACGTGTTTACAGGTAACAGCCCAATGGATATCACATGAACAACTTGTTGCGCTAGCACAGAACTCTCATGGGGATTCTGAGAACTTTTCAAACCACCCTCATATTTCTGCAAGCTCTGATGTATCTTATTTTATTACAATGATCATTTCTCCTACATAGGTTGGCATCAGCAAAATATTTTTGTATTTGGGGGAGAAAGTTGGAGATTGAAATTTCATAAAAAGATCTTGCCGCAGTGAAGAATTCCTTTGGTTTAATGATCGCCATCCCAATTCATATATCATGTCTGTAACACTCTCCCCCACTATTTTGCAATAATAAAGAGTTAGCTGCCCTTCTTTGAACTTTTTTTGTGCCCTCCGTCAATTCTGTCTGGTAAGGCTCCCAATCTGCACAGCAGTACTCTATCAGAGGATGAACATTCATAGTTTTGGCAGTCTCTTTATTGGATTTGTTGCATTTTCTAAGTGTTCTGCCAATAAAACACAGTCTTTGGTTCACCTTCCCCCAAATATCTATATAATCATTGCAATTTAAGTTGTTGAGATTGTTATCCCCAGATATTACGATGAATTGGCAGACTTTATATTTTTGTGGTTTATCATTTAACCAAAATTTAATGGATTCCTGTTCGTACTCATGTGGGTGACCTCATACATTTCATTATTTAGAATCGATTTTCACACCATGTGTATAATTTGCCAAAATCATTTTGCAATAGGTTTTGATCTTCTGATGACTTTATTAGACAGTAAATGACAGCATCATATGTGAACAACCTAAGAGGGCTACTCAGATTGTCTCCTAATTCGTTTATGTATGTCAGGAACAGCAGAGGACCTATAACACTTAGGGAAAGCTAAATAACACATCTGTTTTTTCAGTGATTCTCCATAAATTACTATGAACTGTGATCTTCTGATGGAAAATCTTGAAGCCATTTGTAGAGCTGAGATAGAACTACTCCATAGGCACACAGTATGACTAGAAGTTGCTTGTGAGTAATGGGATCAAGAGATTTCTGGAAATCTAGAAGTACACATTCAGTTTGATCTGTTGATACCACTCATTACTTCATGAGAGTATAGAGCTAGTTATGTTGTCCAGGAACAATATTTTCTGAATCTGTGCTGATTATGCACCAATAGATAATTTTCTTCAATGTAATTCATAATGTTTGAAGACAAGACAAGTTTCAAAATCATACTGCAAATCTACGCCAGGGATATGTTTCTGTCATTCCTTATTTGAGTATTGGTGTGACCTGTGCTACTTCCCAGTATTTAGGTGCAGCTCTTTTCTCAAGCGAGCAGTTGTATATGACTGCTAAATATGAAACTATTATATCAGCATACTCTGAAAGGGACCTAATTGGTATGCTGTCTGGACTGGAAGACTTGCATTTATTAAGTGAGTTGATTCGCTACACCAAGAATATATACTTTTAGGTCACATTTGCTGCAGTTCTTGATTCAAATTGTGGAATATTAACTTCACCTTCTTTGGTGATGTAATTTCTGAAAATCGTATTTAGTACCTCCACTTTAGTGGCACTGTTGTTGGTAACATTGCCTTCACTATCACGCAGTAAAGGTATTGATTGTGTCCTGCCTCTGGTGTACTTTACATATGACCAGGATCTTTTTATATTTTCTGCCAAATCTCAAGACAGAGTTTCATAATGTGGAAACTATTAAAAGCATCTTACACTGAAGGTAGTGCTGAATTCTGATCTTCTATTAAACTTTGCCAATCTTGGGGAACACGCATTGTTAACAATAGGATATCAGTTCCATCTGTTATTAAATTATTTGGTTTAAATCTCTTAGGTGTTGTTGACAATGTTTCTTTGAATTCAAAACACATTTGGTCTACACTTACAAAGTTAATTTGAAAGGAATGGAAACTGTCTCTTGGGAAGCTGTGACGCAAATTTTTATCTGCCCTTTTTAAATAGAGATATTTTGCAATTATTTTTTGTAGATTTTGGAGTTACAGTATTTAGTCTCATTACAACGGCCTTGTGATAACGAATTCCTGTATCAGTCATGACGCTTTCTGTTTGCTCAGAATTATTTGTTGCTAAGAGATCAAGTATGTTTCCATAACCATTTACATTTCGAATGGGCTCCTGAGCTTATAGCTCAAAATAATTTTTTGAGAAAGCATTTGGTACAATTTCTGACGATGTTTTATACCCACCATTGGCTCTCAACATGTATACTAGTCGATATATCAAGGGCAGAGTGCAGTGAGACCAACTATATCCTGAAATGATAGTCATGTTTTCTGTGAATCTTTCAGCAATTGTAACTTCTGAGTCAGAGGGTCAGTAAAAGTAACTAATTATTAATTTCTTATGGTTATCAAGTATAACCTCTACCTATACTAACTCACAGGGACTAAGTACTTCAGTTTTGCTACAAAATAAACTATTTCTAACAGCAACAAATGCCCAATCACCAATTGTATTTGATCTATCCTTTCTGAACAATATTATGTTGCTTGTATAAATTTTGGGTATTAGCCGGCTTTCAGTATCTATAATGATTTAAGCTTCAGTGCTTTTAATTAGTTATTGGAGGTCTGGTACTTTCCAGACATAGCTATGACAGTTTACAACTGTAATACTTCAGGTTCATAGGTCTATCCTCGTCATGTGTTTGCCCTGCACGCTTTGAGACTGAAGCCCCTTTTCTTCTCTTGCAAGACCCTGTAACCTAAAAAAACTGCCTAGTCCACTCCACACAGCACTTGCTATCCATGTAGCCACCTCCTGTGTATAATGGAATGCAGACCTATTAAACAGAACTTGATACTCCACCACCTTATGTCACAAGTGAAGGATCTGGAGTCTACATGTAACAAAACAGTCTGAGCCTCGGATTCAGACCCTCCACTTAGCTCTGTACCAAAGGTCTGCAATTGGTCCTGTCAACGATGTTACAGATGGTGAGCTCTGCTTACATCTAGCAAGCAGATAGCCCCATTATGCACCTAACATTGGAGTTTCCAACTACCAGTAATTCCAGCCCCTGTGAATGCCCAGATCTTGCAGGCAAAGAAGTGTCGTCTGAAACAGGACAAGCAACTTGATGTGGCTCAGGATCCATGTCAACCACAGATATTGCATGGAACCTGTTTATCAGATGAAGTGGAGAGGCCTTATGATTGACTCCTTGGGATTACCTGCCATTTTACAACAGGTGAGGGGTAAACTCAGGGTCGGCAGTAACGTGGATGGCCACAGTAGTGGACTGATTGGGGGAGATGTGGGACATGCTGGACATCCCTTAGAGCTCTACATCCGGTCCCCCCCCCCCCCCACACACACAGTGATGACTAGTGGAAGCAGCCTCAAATTGTGTGCCAAAAACCAGCAGTCCTTGAGCTGTGAATGAAGAGTCACCAACTCAGCCTGCATACAAACACAGTGATCACAGTGCCAACACAGTAGTCACATTTGCCCCATATTAAAGATGATGGAACTGTACACTCACAAGAATTAAAACATTAGATTGTGCCTGGTAAGCACACAAATACACAAGAAATTTATGAATTAAACTACTAAACACACGTATAAATGAAAAGAATTCATTTCTCTTTGAAGCCTGTACAAATAATTCATGAACTAATGTTGTTCCCACCTGGGGTATTTCTGGAACAAGAAATGCCTTTGGACTGAAGACTATAACTCGAGGAAAGTATAAATACTATAGAATATCAACTTTATGAGTTCATAATGTTAGGTTTTTATGGGTGGATTTGGCTACCGATTTCTCTGAAGCTTACAGAAAATTGTCAGTTCAACCTACTATTAAATGTTTTAAGAGTTCATTTGGCAGTTATTTGACATTAAAGGATTCAGTGTAATTGTAATTCGAGTTCAGTTGTACAAGGAAGCCCTTAATGACAACTACTTTAAAAAAAAATACTCTTCTGTTGCCTTAACAGTGCTACTAGTTGCTGTCTTTTCACAATGGTGATTGTTGATGTATGTATTTACAAAACACCAACATCAAACAGTGCCCTACCTGACATTAAGTTCAAGAAAACCACAAAGTTAAAATACAAATACTTTGTGATTTTGCTTCAGAAGAAAGTAAAGGCAACAAAATGCACTGACAATTATGAGAAATTGTATTCGGTTGCTAGCAAGTATTGTGCTTGTGCTCAAAATATTGGTGGTTGGTGGAAAAGAGAGAAAAAGGGAATGAAAAAACAGAATAAATATCTAGAATAATCTACATCCAATCTAAATGAAAAAATAAAGTTTGAAGATTCCATCTGTCTCAAGAACAGATGAAGTCATTTATTCCTGGTTCGAACAGCAGCATAGCAGACATATATGCATTTCAGATTGCATAATTGTGGCTTATGGTGATGAGAAAAAATTATTGAGAGATGTCACATTTAAATATATTAGCAGATTGAACACATGGTATAAACACAATTGCAGTACATATCCATAGTCAGTGTGATTACCTGTAGCACTGTGAACCATAATCCAAAGAAAGATCTCACCAGAGTCTGCAAATAATGCCAGATCTGTTGTATCCCAAAGAGTGCAGAATCCAAGTCCGTTCAAGTTGGATTAGCATCCAAGGAAGGAGATGAACTGTAACCAGCACAGTGAAAAAGATGAGAGTGATGGAAAGTGGCCTCGTGTTGCCTTATATCTTGCTCATTGTTTGAGGCCCTGCCCAGGACATACAACTTTTCAGAGGGTGTAGTGATAACATCGTGAAGGCAGTGAGAGAATCATCAATGCATGTGATGGAACACCCTGGCTGGTTGAAACTGTGTGCCAAACCGAGACTCAAACTCAGGGCCTTTGCCTTTCACAGGCAAGTAGTCTACTGATAGAGCACTTGCCCATGAGTTCAAATCTTATCCTGGCACACAGTTTTCATCTGCCAGGAAGTTTCATCACAGGCATTGATGATTATTTCACTGCCCTTGTGATGCCACTACTACACCCTCTGAAAAGCTACATGTCCTGGACAGAGCCTCATCATTGAGTGAGATATAGGGCAACATGAGGCCAGACCTCATCACTCTCGTCTTCACTGTGGTAGCTACAGTTCACCTCCTTTCTTGGATAAGTTTAAAAATATCTCATGTCTAAGGAGTTGCCAAGATAATTTCTTCTGTTATTGGACAGCATTCTCTCTCATCCAGCAGAAACTCAGAGGAAAAATAGTTGTTTTCACATCCTTATACCAAGTGTCTGAGAGATGCCCTTCATTTTTAACCATTTTCATCCTTCTGCCCTCCCCAAGAAAGATGCTATTAATTCTGAAACCAAGGATAGCATATGTACTTTTATTTGTGTCTCTCAACAGTACTGACATTTTTCCTGAAGGTAAGAATTGATCAGTAATTCTGTACCATAATTTTAAAATATTAATATTTTTGTTTATCATGTGGCATAAATTTTGTTTTGAAACAGAATCTTCAGCAATGTGAAATGAGTCAAATTATAATTTAAGAAAGAGAATCAGCCATTAGGTACTGCATTAAAAATTAATCAGCTTTAAACTGTTTGTGCTAGCTCATGTTAAATTTAACACACTGACATTAGGAGGAATTTTGCTACTTTGCATAAAAATGTGTCTGTCCCACTCAGTTAAATGAAGTAGCTATGTTTACATTGTAATGCTAGCTTAAAATCTACATGATCTCATTGCTATTTATCATAGAACAGATGTTATCTACATCTGTAATAACAGAGCATTGCTGCTTGTCATGCAGTTAATCTGAATCTTGAGCCCTGGAATCTAGATTATTAAATTATAGAACATGTTACAATATTCGACACCAATTGCAATGTAAGCTGTGGTGGTTTGGAAAGACCAGAAAACTTTGTTTTGGGGAGGACTAACATCTAGGATCAGAATTTCTCGTGACTAGAGAATAGAGCTTGATTTAATGTAGAGGACTAGCTCTACCCAAGACTTAATGTCACACTACCACCAATATTACAAAAATTCTTCTTTGTGTCATAAAACAAGCAAAACCCATATCCACTACACACAAAAATTCGAAATTCCAAGAACAAAGCAAAGATAATTTTGAACATTACTCCATATATAAGGTGTGCAACTTTGGTTCCACCGTTTTTTCCCCATATGTAAGGTTTGCAACTTTGGTTCCACCGTTTTTTCCCCGACATTTGATGCTTTAATGAAACAAATTGGTTACACATGTATCATTCAGAGTATTTTCCATTGCTAGCCACTACTTTCTCCCATCTTTTGGGCAGTGTACGAATCCTGCATCGAAAAAATTGTTCATCTTTTGAAGCGATCCACAAATCGATCCAATTTGTGACTCCTTCATGAGATTGGAAGTGTTGGTCCACCAGGCCATGCACCATTGATCTAAACAGCTGATATTCAGAGGGAGCAATGTCTGGAGAATACGACGGGTGTGGTAGGACTTCCCATTTTAACATTTACAAGTACGTTTTGACCTCTTTTGCAATGTGGGGTCGAGTTTTGTCATGCTGCAAAATCACTTTATCGGGCCTCTTGCTGTATTGCGGCTGTTTGTCTCTTATGCTCTGCTAAGATGCATTAATTGTGTTCGATAACAAGCACCTGTGATTGTTTCACTTGGTTTTAACAGCTCATAGTACATGACGCCAAGCTGGTCCCACCAAATGCAGAGCATAATCTTGGAGACGTGAATATTCGGTTTGGCCGTCAACGTGGCAGCATGGTCGGGATATACACATGATTTTTTGCATTTAGGGTATCATAATGAACCCATTTTTCATTCCTGGTCAAAATGCGATGCAGAAATCCCTTCCGTTTTTGCCTCTGAAGCAACTGTTCACAAACACACAAATGCCGTTCAACGTCTCTTGGTTTCAGCACACACAGGACCCTAGTCCCTTCTTTCTGAATCATTCCCATATCCTTGAGACATTTTGAAATGGCTTGCTGTGTCACTCCCACTAATTGTGTCAATTCTTCTTCAGTTTGACGCGAGTCTTCACTCAGCAATGTCTCCAATTCTGCATCTTCGAAAACATTCTCTCTTGCACCAGTATGCCAGTGTACAGCATTAAAATCACTGTTCTTGAATTGTTGAAACCACTCCAAACATGTTACGTCACTAATAGCGTCCTTACCATATGTACTTGAGAACATTAGATGAGGCTCAGCTGCTGTTTTCTTCATATTGAAACAAAACAGTAACACCTCCTACAAATGATGAGAATTAGGATCGTAAACTGACATTTTAAATCAAGAACAACTTTATGATGCATACACAAATTGACTAATGTTTGAATGAGGTTATGTTGACCAAGGTCCAAGCTAACTGCCGGACATCTGCAATCTGTTTCTTTCGACCGCTATTTACCATTGTCACCACCTATTGGCAAACAGCGGAGGCAAAGTTGTACACCTTGTAAAATGAATAAACTGGGTTAGGCCAATGATGTCCATCTCACTTCTTTAATGTATTTAGACAGGTAAGAGTGATTTGTGAAGTCAGTAAAATTAAATAAACACTTGATTTGAAGTAGCATTTCTTATCTGCTTTTCTTCATTCTCTCCTTGTGTGTGCGTGTGCGTGTGTGTGTGTGTGTGTGTGTGTGTGTTAGTAACCTACAATGGTGACTTCTGCCTGCTGATTCTAACTCATTTCGCAATCCTGAAGGCTTTCCATCATAGCAACGTTTATGGAACATTTTATTTGAATTAAAGTACAAAATCAGTAGAATGATTAGCTGAATTTTTCTTTAATTTCCCCATTCATAGAATGTAACTGCCCATGAAGAACAAAGTATAGTGTCTGATAACCATGTCGCAGAACTTCTTCCAGTCAACAGAAGTGTCCTCCGAGGAACATCATTAACTGAAATACGGGTGAATTTTGAGGAGTCATTCCAAAAGCAGTGCAGGTAACTATGCTGTAGAGAATTTTAAACATTGTAAAAACACATAACATGACAATACTGCAATGTGTCCACAATTAAAGTTCCAGTTTCAGAACACTGTAGAAAGACAGCCACTGCTCAGAATGATGTTCCTCAGTTTGCATTTGAGACACCCAACATGACTGTTTCCATGAAGGATTGTGAGCTGCTGGTGAAGGTTCTTCGCAAGAACAGTGACTGTGCAGCAGTAGTCCTGTAGGAGTTCTGGACACTCAAGGGTATGAAAAAAGGCAAAGGTCTGATATCTTTTAAGTATCTGGAGAAAATGACTATAAAATTCAAAAAGACAGGTCCTTTGAAGTGCAGTGTGGCAGAGGGACGAAGGCAGTTGATCAGACATCTATCAAAGATGCGACCACAGCATTGCAGGGGAGATTGAGTGGTGGTGTGCAAACGTGCAGTGATCGGAGAATTGCCCAAATGTTGGACATGCCTGCCAGCATGGTGCATAAAATCCTATGAAAAATCCTGCATTGCTATCCATACAAAATCACCCATGTTCTGGAGTTGTTTCCTGATCTGTCAACAAGAGAAATATTCCTTCTGGAATTTCCTGCTTGCATGGAAGTGGACAATGAATGGCCATGGAACATTTTGTGGAAAGATGAAGCCTATTTCCATCTCCAAGGACAAGTCCATATGCAGTATTGCAGAATATGGGCAACAGAAATCCATACACACATCAAACAGTACCACTTCATTCTGCAAAAGTGACACTGTGGTGTGTGTTGATGGCATTGTTTCTCATAGGGCCATATTTTTTTTGGGTTTTGTTACCTGTATGATCGCTGGTAAATACTATACAGTCTTTTGTATACAAATATCATTCCAACTCTTCAACAGTGTGGATATATGGGCAGGATCATTTTTATGCAAGGTGGCACATTGCACAGCGAGTGAAGTGGCTGCTGCAAAGGCATTTTGGAAATGCTAGATTTATCAGCAATCATTTCCTTACAGCCTGGCCATCCGGATCACCTGATCTCAATCTGTTTGACTTCTGGTGGTACGGTCATCACCAAGTTATGTTCAGTGCTCCAATTATGAACATAGCTGAACTGAAGGCACACATTGCACAGCACTTTCTGAATGTGACCTCCGAGACACTCTGATCTGTTGTGGAACATGCTGTCTCTTGATCTGAAGTTGTGGCAGAAAACAGTAGACAGTATACTGAAAATGTCTTGTGCCAGTCCCATGACAACTAAAAACCAATGGCATGTGTCTTTTGTTTTTTATGCAATTTTTTGGCCCTGAACAATTAAAAACCAATGTCATTTTGCTTGTTATGTGACTTTTCACGTCTGGGGGGAAATAAAAGGTTCTCATGCAATGTTGCGGGACCTTGCCATGGCAGAAGGGCTTGCCTAACTTACAGTGCCATAATTGTTGACTGCCAGACTTACGCAGTCATGCACATTGAACAGTATGTATGGTGTAATGTGCAGCTCAAACCGTAGCCATTGTATTGCAATTAATCATTTGTTTGTAGCTGACTCCATTTATCTTAAGATGCTTACAGCGCCATCTTTTGGTAAGATTTTTGTTAAATTTGTTCTGCTCCATGACGTTTCCCCCTGCGTCAGTAATATGCTGCTCAAATTTGACATCATTCTGAGCAGTGATTCTCTTTCTACAGCATTTTGAAACTGTAACTTTAATTATGGGCACCCTGTATAATGATTTGTCTTCACCTGAATGCTTTACTGTGCAATGAACTTGTTATTACTAGTGGACCTGTGTTATGATTGATAGTAATTGTACAAAATACAATATTAAGGCAATAAATTAACTTTACTAAATTTTAACAGAAGATTCCAACTTGTCAGGTAAAATAGCAAATGTAAAAAAATTAAGAAAAATTACATAGGAAAAATAAATGCCTGTTTGTTGTGGAATGTTCTTCATCACGTAAATTGAGAAACAAAGTCACAATGTGGAAAGCTGAGGCATTTTGCAGTTTTACATTTTTGAGGTAGTTGCACTAGAGATTGAACATATGAATATTTTGCTGTGTCACATGTTTTCTTCTTTTTGAAGTGTAACTCATCCTAATTCTACTCAGTAATGTGATACTTTCTGCTTATAAATGAATGTTTAAGTAAACTGTGTAATCCATGTAAGTTCCACTATTGGTATTTGTTGTAAGCACTGCCAGAACTTAATATTTTTTCTGTTTCAATTAGTTTAAGACTTATGTAGCTTCTCTATAACATACATATGTCTACAAGTTATTGGTACTTATTGTTAATTTGTGTTTGATCCTATAACATTTTATACTGAAACAGGACAAGTAAAAGATCATGTAAAATTAGACATTAATTATAGACATATGTCTTGTCTTAAGTCTATACATTAAGATCCTCTAATTTGCATATATGTCATTAATAATCATTAAATAAAGTACAAATAGTAGTTTCAGCTATTTGGTGGAATATATGAAAGTTTATGACTACAGTAATTTCAGTGTTTGTTATCCGTTCATGTTAATAACATGCTACCCAGTTGGGAGGTGTGACCTAGACAGTTTCAGAGAAAATGGTAAGCGCCAAAATGAAATGGGTGTATGAATGCATACCAAACACCAGTTCAAAGGTAGCTGAAATGAAAAGCAAATGTAAAGCCAAAGTAATCATCAATAGTTTGTGGACAAACCAAGAGAATAACCTAGAACAAGCTCATCACGATGGGCACAGTAGTAACGTCGGCGAATGGATAACTTCAGATGCATAATGCAACTGGCCAAGAAATGCACACTCACTTTTCTCCTAGCCTACACTGCCAGAAGGTTTTGCCAACTCATGTGGCATCTGCACTGTTAATGGAGTGACTGTGAAACTGAACAACTCCAGATGGCAGAGCTGGTGCCTTCATCTTTGTCTGAATCTGGCTATGATACCAAATTCAGTTTCTTTCCCATCATTGTGCTTGCTTGTAAATTTTTATGTTTTGGTGATGAAAATGTTATGGGATCTCCATAGAGGTATGCTTGCTGGAATATCATGCCTTCTTGGCACACGAATTCATCATTATAACTTGTCATCATGGTAAGGTACCAACCATTATAACTTGTCATCATGGTAAAGCACCAACCAAACTGACTTGGTCAAGGAAACAGCTCATTCGTTTCTATATGCAGATAGCATCCTCCCTCTGTATTGACAAGTTAAGTTGTTGTAATATTGTGCAAAGAAGACACGACATCCCAGCAGCACACCCAAGAGGAAGTCATATATTGTGTTAGCTTCAGCAATGATGTTTTCTTCTAGTAACTGAATTGTTGTTTTTCTAACTGTGGAATCAAAAAGTGCTTCATCAACAGATAAAGGTTTCTCTTTGCCATTGATATTGTGAGTAAGGTCTTCTATGTGCAAAAGAAAAAGGCTTGGACTTAGGATGGATCCTTGAGTTCTGCAGTATTATATAGTGTATTTCTGATGAATAAATTGTTATTTGTATGATGTTTCCAATGGATATGTCTTGCTTAAACACATCTTTTTGTTGACAGTGTATCAGATTACATCTAATACATTATTTGGAATACCTCTAAACATCTTTCCTGTTCAACTTATTTAGTAAGGTAACAAATTACGGTGATCAATAATGTCAAACATTTTAGGTAGGTCCAGAAATATTCTGCTATCCATTTCCCCTCTATCTGTAGCATCTAGAAGAGCACGCACATATTCAGAACCAGCTGTGTTTGTAGATACTGAGTTCCCAAAGCCATGCTGATACGACAATAATGAATTTTTGTATATACTCTCTAGCAACCCACTGTTTTATCACCTTAAAATTAAGCTGTGCTACATAGCTGTCAGTGCTTGTGTTGTTTGTGGCCTCCTCTTTGTGTGGTGTTGTGATCTTAGCAACCTATAGAAGACTGAGGAAAGAACATAAAGAAAAGATGTGATTTATTATATGCATCTGACATTCTACAAATATTGTCTTGTTCATTTTGTGGTACAAACTGGGTACCATTGAAATCACAGGAAACAATTTTTGTCAATACAGAAGGTTTGCAGGGGGGG
Source organism: Schistocerca americana (assembly GCF_021461395.2). Lineage (NCBI taxonomy): Eukaryota > Metazoa > Arthropoda > Insecta > Orthoptera > Acrididae > Schistocerca > Schistocerca americana. The sequence goes on along the minus strand of NC_060121.1, from coordinate 316,180,838 downwards.
GGGGGGGACATTTATTCACTATCAAACTGAAGCATATTTCAAGTTCCTTGGTTATTTTTGATGAGAAGTTTCACCATTTAGTTAAAGCACTCATTGCAAATGATTAACACAGTGTTCACATAAGATAATTGTACACGACTTCAGTTTTGTATATCAAGATTAGTTGTTTCAATGTTCCATGAATCATGTTCATTATAAGTCCCTATGATATGTAAATGTGAACTGTTTTAATATATGAGACTTTTTCTGTGAAAATATTGCTACCTTCTGGCCACTCATGGGAGTGTTTCTAAATCATGTTTACATAATACTTATTCTATTCTTAAATTAACTAATTGAAAGAAGATTTTGCCCTGTCTTACTAGTTAATTGTATGAAAAAGACAGTTTACTTAGCAATTAACTTTTTTTGTTCTTTTACATGTGTATTGACAGTACTAAGAATTTTACAACCTGAAGGTAAGTTATGGTCAGCCTTTCTGTCCATAATTTTGTAGTTCTCTGACTGGTTTGGCCATCAAGTTACAGGGCACACTACTTGGCACAACACAATCAATTTATTTTTAATTCATTGTCAGACACAGTCATGTTCATCTGTTCACAGCAGAATAGATGAAAGTGATTGTGTCATCAACTAAAATTGTTAATACATTATAACTATGACTAACTTCTCCTAGGACAGTATGTCATCTTCTCCAAAATGACCAACTTCAATGGCTGCTTCAGACAATGGCTGCTTTAGAACTTATGCCTTCTAGTTAAACCACTGTGCCTCCCATCCCATGTAACCAGCCTTTTTTAGTTGTGGAGAGGGAAACTTCCCTTCAGTGTTATCTTAAGTCTTGTAATACTGCTGGTACCAATATCCACTATCCCTGCCCTTCAGCTATAGCATCTCATTTTCTAGCTCTGTGCCTTTGTTCCCACCCTATATCCAAGTCAGTTGCTCATTTCAGTTGCTTCATAATTCCCCTTGCCACTAACTTAGATTACGTTTTGTAGGGTTTACTTAGGCTCCGTATCCAGCTACTACTGCCTGCATTTGTATATGTGTGTGTGTGTGTGTGTGTGTGTGTGTGTGTGTGTGTGAGAGAGAGAGAGAGAGAGAGAGAGAGAGAGAGAGAGAGAGTGGGGGGGGGGGGGGGGGTGAGTGTTAAAAATAATAATTAGAAAATAATCATAGCAGAAATAAAGTAAACTGAAACAACCCCTTGTGAATGTGAGAGTACATCATCTATACATTTCTCTAGAAGAGAGGCAAAATAAACTGGAAGAATTACAAATGAATATCTGTCCTACAGGGCACTCACAAATTCTCTCAAAAGCCTTTGTAAGAGACTAAAAAACAAAAGCAAATGGACTTACAGATAGGAGAGTGTAGTAAGTTGTTGCAAGAGACACTCCTAGATTTGGAATCTGTAAGATGATTTTTCAAATGAAAAACACCGAAAATATGGTAGTCACCTTTATGGACTTCAAGAAGGCATAATACAGTAGTCACCTTTATGCACTTCAAGAAGGCATATGACTCCATAGTTGGACAGATGCTGTTCAGCACACTAGAAGTCTTTCACATTGGCAGAAAGGTGAAAAGCTGTCATTTGGGCAATGCTGTCTTAACTCAATCTCTTTAAAGTAATAATATGAGTTACGATATGTTTAAGAGCCTAACTCCACTTTCAAATGCTCCTTTACAAAGGAAAATCCAGGAGAATTTCCCCAATTTAATTCTCGTATTACGGAAAAGATCAATGAGATAAGTATCAGTGTCAGTGGTGTTGAGAAACAGCTGAAATCGTTAAAATTGAACAAAGCCCCAGGCCCCAATGAAATCCCTAGCAGATTCTACACTGAATCTGCAGCTGAGTTAGTCCCTCTTCTAACTATAATCTATTGTAGATCCCTCAAATAAAAAACTGTGCCTAGTTCTTGGAAAAAGTTACAGGTCACACCCATGTGCAAGAAGGGTAGTAGAAGTGATCCACAAAACTACTGTCCAATATCCTTGACATAAATTTCATGTAGAATCTTAGAATATATTCTGAGCTCAAAAATAATGAGGCACCTTGAACAGAATGACCCCCTCAGTACCAACCAGCACGGATTTAGAAAACATCGACATGTGAAATCCAACTCGCACTTTTCTCACATGACACTCTCAAAGCTTTGGATCAAGTCAACTAGGTAGTTGCAGTGTTTCTTGATTTCCAAAAAGCATTTGACTCAGTACTGCACCTATGCTTATTGTCAAAAGTATGATCAGATGGGGTATCAAGTGAAATCTGTGACTGGATTGAGGACTTTTTAGTAGAGAGGACACAGCTTGTTATATTGGATGGAGAATCATCATCAGATGTAGAAATAACTTTGGTTGCACTCCAGGGAAGTGTGTTGGGATCCTTGCTGTTCATGTTGTATATTAATGACCTTGCAGACAATGTTAATGGTATAATCAGGCTTTTTCAAATGATGCAGTTACCTATAATGAAGTACTATGTGAGAGAAGCAGCATAAATATTTAATCAGATCTTGATAAGATTTCAATGTGATGAAGAGATTGACAACCTGCTCTAAATGTTCAGAAATGTAAAATTGTGTACTATGATTTCAATGAGTCACTGTTGGAATTGGTCAGCTCTTACAAATACACTTTGTAGGAATATGAAATGGAATGATCACTTAGGTTTAGTTGTGCATAAAGCAGGTGGTAGACTTCAGTTTATTGGTAGAACATGGGGGAAGGGCAATCAGTCTACAAAAGAGATTGATTACAAATCAATTGTGTGAGCCATCCTAGAATATTGCTCAAGTGTGTGGTACCCGTACCAGATAGGACTAACAGGGGATATTGAGCATATACAGAGAAGGGTAGCATGAATATTCATAGATTTGTTTATTTTCTGGGAAAGTGTCACAGATATACTAAAGGAACTGAATTGGCAGATGTTGCTGACAGACATAAACTATCTTGAGAAAGTTGATTAACAAAATTTCAGGAACTGGCTTTAAATGATTACTCTAGGGATATACTACAATCCTCTATGTATCACTCATATAGGGATCATGAGAATAAGATTAGAATAATTACTGCATGCACAGAGGCATTCAAACAATCATTCTTCCAGCACCCCATACACATATGGAACAGGAAGAAACTTTAATAACTGATACAATGGGACGTTCCCTCTTCAATGACCTCATGGTGGTTTAAAGAGTATAGATGTAGATGTAGATTACTACTTAGCACATTTAGAGGAGGCATTGTGCAGCAAACAGTCACATTTAAAACTAGACTGTTTGATAGTATGAAGCTATGTGTGGGCAGTGGGGATGCAGAAGAGCTGTGTAGTGGGGAGGCTGAGGAGTAGCAGGGAAGAGATAAGTGTAGATGCTGTAGTGCTGCCAGTGGGAGCGTGCAGGGACATTGCAGAGGAAAGATGGTGGACTGCTAGGTGCAGCATTGGGTGAAATAAGCAGAGATGGGGAAAGGACTCTGGAGGTGTGCTAGGTATGGAAGGAGGAGATTTAAAGTGTGTATGAGGCTGAAAAGGGAGCAGAGCAGGGGAACAGAGCCAGGCAGAGGACAGGGAGACTAGCAGTTTGAAGCCAAGTGGGTCACAGGAACAAAGGATATGTTGGAGGAAGACTCATCACCTCCAGTCTTGTTACAGACATTTTCTGCCCCATCGAAGGCTCACACACATGTGAAAACAATAGTGAGGTCTACCAGCTTAGCTGCAACCACTGTGTAAAATTCTGTCAGAATGACCACCAACAAGCTGTTCACCCACATAAATAGCCATCACCAAGCTGTGCCCAGGAGAAAGCCAGACCACCCAGTTACCAACAATGCCAAGCAACATGGTGTGTTGGACTTTAACAAATACTTTACTGCACATGTCATGTTGATTTTTCCCACCATCAGCTTTTCTGAATTGTGCAAGTGGAAACTCTCCCTATAATATATCCTTTGTTCCAGCAATCTTCCCTGGTTTCAACCTTCACTAGTCCTTATCCCCATCTGTCTCTGCCCCCTTCCTTGCTCCCACTTATGCCTCACATATGCCTCCTATTCCAACTAATGCAACTGTATAGTCCTTTACCCTCCTCTGCTCCTATTCTCTCTCCTTTTTCCTCAAGCACAGCCTCCTCATGCTGCACCTAACAACTCACCACTTTGATCCCACAACATCCCTGCACAGCCCCATAGGCAGCACCTCTTCTATATTCTCACTACCCAGCTCAGCTGAGATCGCATTTCACTACAGTTTGGGCCCCAGAGCCTGCATATGACAGTAGCCATGTTTTTGTGAGTTCAGTAGTTTTTTCTATACCTGACAAAGGACGCTGCATGATAGCTTAACACAATCAGTCAGTCTACTTTTAAATGTGCCTGTCTGCCACTCAATATTTTGTCTATGTGGTGAGTAGCAATCTATCCTAATTAATATTGTGATTATTCTATTACAAAACACCCAAATTGGAATTTAGAGTGAAGTTTCTGATGCATTGGAGATCAAAACCAGAGTGTGGTAGCGTCACTGTTACTCTTTAACATCATACCTGGAAAACAATTATCTGAGAAAAGGAAAAAAAGAAGCTAAAACAATGCAAATTGGCATAAAGAAGATAACAGTGTCAACATGAAATGCCTGGTGTTTTCTGGTGTTGTTGCCTTCCTTTAGGGCAACAGAGAACAAGTAAAAAACCTACTCAGGGTTGTCTTAAAAGCCTAGTTTGCAAATTTCATATGAAAAAACATGTAAACTGAGAGATAGCCACAGGACCAGTCTCCCTATAGTAACAACCAATGGGAAAACCATACTAGTTCCTCATATCAGATATTTAAGTAAAAATTATTCAGCTATTCTGATTTAACTTAGAGATCAATTAAGAAAGAATCAAAAAACTCCAAAGAAAATACATGCTTATGTGAAACCACTACAGGAAAAGATCCATATCAATGCACATTTGAGGCATTAGATCACAGTCATATTTCTGGAAGCACTATACGTATAAGAAAAAGCACATATTGGTTGACAGACAAAAATCAAAGAAACTGGAATGGAAAAGCCTTACAAAAATTTTTGGATCTAAAAATAGAGAAGGAATTTGGGTGGAGAGACCAATGTCAGACATGTACAAAGTCACAATCAGCATCATGGACAAATTCAGGATGAATCAAATTCCACAGGTCATTTGCAGGAAGAATGCAGAGAGAATCACAAGAAAAATTCTTGATTTCACATGTCGATGCAAGGAAAGAATAAAGTGATTAGAGAAGTTTAAGATAATGTCAGACAACTAAGCATGATGACAGATGACATGGGAGGTACAGAAAAGTTTAGGAAAACTATCAACAAACATGAAACTGAAATCACACAACAAAAGGAGAACACAGGATGTAGTGAACAGAACAATGAAAGAAACAACTCATTGAACACATGAAGAGAATTTGAGGAAAGAAGAAAAAATCAAAAATATTGTTATAAAGGAATTAAAGTTCAAATGTTCTCTTTAACAGGAAAAGCTAATAAATATTTAAAACATTATAGTGCATCATGTTGTTTATTTTCTACTCATCAAAAGATTTGCTTTCTTTACGCAGTAAATATTTATCTAATGCTATTTTTCCATGAGATATAAGGGGCAAACTGTTTACATGTTTTTTAAAATACAGTTTCTTGAGATGTTCTAGTGGTTGAGTTGATCAGCCTGGAAAATACCTGATTTTATGTTTGTGGCAGTGTTTCATTCACTCCCATAGAATATCTAATAAATCAAATCACAAATTAAACCTCATTTATTTAATTAATTAATTTATTTGTTCTTTGACCATTCAACACAATCACACAGGACGTAATAGATGCACTACAGAAATAATTTATACTTGTATAAAACATATACAAACTTGGATCAGACTAGGCAAGGATGGGCAGGAAGTTGGACATCATCTTTTCAGAAAAACTAGCCCAACATCCATGTTAGCAAGTTGGTGAAACCATGGAAAATCCAAGGCAGGATGGACAGATGGGTATTTGAACCCTGCTCCTCCCAAATAAGAGACCAATGCCTTAAGAGGACTGGTCCGTGAATACCAGCCCGTATAATGCTTACCATCTTTTGACATCTTTTGGGAACATTTTTATGTATGAACCACAGCTTTAGCTCTCACACTTTTCTTAATCATATTTTTTTGTTGCAAGTAAAATGCTAATTATTTATGTACATCATAGGTACGCATTACTCAAAAAACTACAAAGTAAAATGTTTATTTTTTCCTGTAAGTTCTTTACACTATCATCTTTAAAGCAGGCTATTGTAAAGATGTCACTGTCCTAAATTGTGGTACAAAAAATTTTTTAAGTATGATTATAAAAATTTTTCAAAATGAGTTCAGTGTTTTTCTTCAAAAAAGCATTTTATTTTTGAAGTTAAGTCACAAGAGTAGTCTACTTTTTAGTTAAGAATGTTTTAAGACAGTATAGAAAATTTTAGTTCTTTATCTTTAATAGTTTTTAGTCAAAATTTACCGGAATGTAAAATAATTTTAAGTTTTGGGAAATTCAAGTTAAACTTAAAACTTGCTTTTTCTATTAAACTTGCATGGCGTTAATGCATCCCAGGTCCATATTCATCTTATTTCCTGTGTTGTTCTTCCTCGCTTCTCTTTTTCACACTATTTCTTCTTATTCTTGCTTGTTTGGTGGCTTCCAACACAGAATTTTCTACTTCGAAGAGTCTCCTTTGGTCAGTGGCTGTTAGAGGTCTACACATATTTAGTTCATCAGGCACTCCCTCACTTCCATAACACTAAGCCTTGACACTGCGCCACCATTGAAACATAAAACAGTATCTAGCACCATGAATCACTGACAGGTGGGCGGAGTGCATGACATGGGTTGTCATCTGTGGAGGATTTATGAAAGAAGGACCCCATACTGCCTTTTTCATTCCCTCAAGGTCATTTTTATTTTGTCTTGTGGTTTGTTCATAATAATACTACAACCTCTCTGTTTCTTTGCCTGTAAGGCGACCATGTCACTAATGCACTTACCATCATCTAATTTCTTTCCATTCAAATGCCTCTTCAAGTTCCTCAGTCTTGTACCTAACCTTTTCTGGATGTGTCCGAAACATCCAGTTTTTGTGACATGATAAGGTTTGGATTCACAAATTTTTTGGTGCCCTTTTGAGTCTCCATCTCATGGGTAAGATGTATACATCACACCATATTTCTCCACTGATCTGTAAAATATCTTCACAACACCTTCAGATTCCATCCCTCCAATATAACCACTAAAATTTATCAAACATTTATGATTTTCAGTTCCACTAGTACAACCATGACAGTACTTGCTAACACATTCCACATCAATGACTTTACCATTGTCTAAGGAGGTAGCTGTCACTACACCATTTAGGGAACCACGGCCTCTTCATTGTCAAGATGCATCCGGGGCTGCAGACATACATGTACTGCTGTCGTTCATGTCTACACTTCCTGAACAGCATTGTTCATACTATAATTTGCTACTTCCAAAGTATGTAGAATAATTTTATTGTACCTGTCAAACCTTGATGGGGAAGGTAAGTCCATAAGAGCACAGAAAACTTGTGCACTTGTATACCCTTTGCCTACACACCTCATAGCATCAGCAAGCTTAGTATTTGTGTTATACACACCCTGTTTAGTTATGCCCCAAGTATAACCATATTCACTTAAATCACAAAAATTACAAGCAATTCTTAATTTTGATGCACAACCTCTTCTAGCGCGTACACTGTGTGATCAAAAGAATCCGTACACCTGGCTGAAAATGACTTACAAGTTCATGGCATCCTCCATTGGTAATGCTGGAATTCAGTATGGTGTTGGCCCACCCTTAGCCTTGATGACAGCTTCCTCTCTCACAGTCATATGTTCAATCAGGTGCTGAAAGGTTTCTTGTGGAATGGGTGCCCATTCTTCATGGAGTGCTGCACTGAGGATAGTATCGATGTCGGTCGGTGAGGCCTGGCATAAAGTTGGTGCTCCAAAACATCCCAAACGTGTTCTATAGGATTCAGGTCAGGACTCTGTGCAGGCCAGTCCATTACAGGGATGTTATTGTCACATAACCACTCTACCAGAGGCCGTGCATTATGAACAGGTGCTCAATCATGTTGAAAGATGCAATCGCCATCCCCAAATTGCTCTTCAACAGTGGGAAGCAAGAAGGTGTTAAAAATCATCAATGTAGGCCTGTGCTGTGATAGTGACATGCAAAACAACAAGGGGTGCAAGTTCTCTCCATGAAAAACATGATCACACCATAGCACCACTGCCTCCGAATTTTACTGTTGGCACTACACATGCTGGCAAATGGCGTTCACCGGGCATTTGCCGTACATACACAACCTGCCATCAGGTCGCCACATTGTGTACCATGGCTCGTCACTCCACACAACGTTTTTTCACTGTTCAATCATCCAATGTTTACTCTCCTTACACCAAGCGAGACGTCGTTTGGCATTTACCAGCATGATGTGTGGTTTATGAGCAGCCGCTCATCATGAAATCCAAGTTTTCTCTCCTCCCGCTTAACTGTCATAGTACTTGCTGTGGATCCTTGATGCAGTTTGGAATTCCTGTGTGATGGTTTTTGTAGATGTTTTTGTACTACTCATTACAACTGTCTTCAACTGCTGGCAGTCTCTGTCAGTCGACAAATGAGGTCGGCCTGTATGCCTTTGTGCTGTACATGTCCCTTCACTTTTCCAGTTCACTATCACATCGGAAACAGTGAACCTAGGGATGTTTAGGAGTGTGTAAATCTCGTATACAAGTGACACACAATCATCTGACCATGTTCAAAGTCCGTGAGTTCCTCAGAACGCCCCATTCTGCTCTCTCACAATGACTAATGACTACTGAGTCATTGGTATGGAGTACCTGGTAATAGGTGGCAGCACAATGCACCTAATATGAAAAACGTATGTTTTTGAGGGTCTCAGGATACTTTTGATCACATAGCGTATCTTCTCAACTATTCCTCACATTGCAAACATTTATTTATTAGTTCAGCTACAGCAGAGAGTTAAACAATAACGCAACCTGTATCGATAGTTGGCTTCTCTATATTACCAGCATTAATACTGTCAGTCCCATTGTCAAAATATTTTAGTTTTAGCTTCAAAGTACTTGGAGCAGTTGAAGCTGATTTAGGTGTTGAATCATGTTGTAGCAGAGTTAATCCATTTGGTGAACCAGTTTCCATAAAATTTATGTTATTTAACGCTTAACTTCTTAATTCTTCCCATTGATTTCAAGGGAAATAAGAAACTCTTGCACACAATAAGAGACTCACCACGCAATTACTTCACTGTAAACATAAGTATTCTCACCAAAATAGCAGCAAACTAAACTCTCTGTATAAATAAAACATAAGCAACTGTAAAGCTTTTCAGGTTAGCCAACTTAAGGGGCTAAAAAGTCATAAAAATAACAGAGCTGACTGTGTGCTATGGGGATGTCATGGTGCGTGCATCCATTTTTAAATACCTCTAATTTTGGTACCTTCCGTGGTCCATTTTCCTGGAAGTAAACTTTCCGCCGTTCATGAAACTACAGAGAATTTTTAAGAAAAAAATTAAAAAATCAATTTTTCGACAGTTGTTTGCATACAAGTCCCCATAAGGAAACCATTGATAAAACAGCGCATATATAAAGCCTGCAATTAGCTTACATCATGCACAAGCAGTACTTATAAACAGTTCTAGAACATAATGCTTTGTTATATTATAGCTTTGGGAAATATAAACACATGAACACAACTTCCTTCCCAACTGTTTCCCTTCACTGACATGGTATATTGCACTACATCTGGAAAAGAGAAAGCAGGAAATCAAGAACAGAAACATTCTGGTTCAGTTATCTGAGACTGCAGACGTGTAGTGGTTCTTGGTGTCATGGCTATCCCAAAGACACAAAAAGCAGCAGTATTTCGTGAATCCAGCCTGTAAACCTGTAAGGAGTGCAACTTTTAAATCACAGCAAAGCTGCCATTCATGATCCTTATATTTGATTGCCTCTAGCAGCATGGTTTCATAAGGTTCTTTCATGTCTACTGTGTAAGCTAAAGGTACCAATGGAAATGCATTGCCATTATGCAGTAGTACTGCTTTCAAGCTGGTTTTACTGGACTCAATAAATAGTTGCCACTCCTGTGGATTATGTTGTTCACCTAGATGCATCATTAGACCATTGACATCTCTACATATACACATTGAATTCTGCATATCGAAATATTGAGCGAAGGAAGCACCTCTTGATCTGAAACAGGAAATTTTTGTCCCTGGATCTAGAAGGTTCTGTTGTTGCAGTCTTGACACCAAGAGCTGAGCTTGCTTTTTCAAAAGTTTTAGATCGTGAACCAAATTGTTCAATTGCTTTTGATTAAAGAGCTGAGATGAAGTGTCATGATATTGAGATCAGTACTCTTCCATATGTTCAATACTTTTTGATTCACTTGACATGGTGTCTGGTTCCATGGCTTTCAAGTTACAGACAGGAACAGGCAACCCCTCATCAGGGGGCACAGTCAAATGCACTGAAGATACATTTGGATTCTTTGTTTTATGTCTAGTCTGCTTGAATGTCCCGAAATATTTGTAAGACAGTCTGAATAATGGTCATTAGGCTCACACCACACCATCGGAACAATGAATGGCGTGGTTCGGCATTTTCCTTTGAACCACTTGGTTAAGGTTGTAGTACAGGTTATGCAGGCAATATGAGGTGCAAAATTTTTATCTTGATCACCAACAGGGCAATCAAAACACAATTCATATGCCTTCTTAACGAAATCAGTGATTGGCTTTCTTTGGGCTTTTGGAGTGAATTTCCCACACTCATAAAAAATAGTTGTCGGGTGGTTTAGACAGCAACGAGGTTTAGTTGCCATTTTTCTTAGTGTAAGTTTTAAATGCAAAAAGTTTGCACCATATGTCACAGGAACTCTCACTGAGTGTCTCTTTCACACCAGTGGATTACCACACCAACCATTTACTGACAATTTGTAGATCTTCTAGCTCTTCTCTGCAAATCCAAAACAAACAATTAAACATAAGAACAGCAAAATGTGAAATCCTGAATAAAAAAAATAAAAAACCTTTAAAAACTCAAAAATGGTATGTGCCAGAACATTTTGAATGGTATATTTGGATTCTACACACCAAAATACATACTAGTTGATGTATCACATTCCAGATGCATAATGGCTGTTGACTAGTGTTACCAGCATATAATTGTCAGCAGGAGGAAGTGGGGGGGGGGGGGGGGGGCACCACATGATATCGTGATATGCTTGCTGCAGCTGTGGCACCTTACATGGGCGCAAGCTGTGGCTGTAGTATGTAGCCTGAGTATCTCTGACTTTTTCTCTCTATTGATACTTGGGCTGGGTGAGGAGTCCGAATCACTGTTGGATACTAAACCCCCTGGCCCTTTATCCCGTATGTAGGGCCGGAGGCTCTACCTGTGCCAGCTTTGCTGAGGAAGGGGAGAGGGGGGACACTGGAATCCCTATCAAAGCCTCCCATAGTAGGTCCTCCATGTGATCAGTTGGGTTGGAAGACAATGCCATCTGTGAGAGACCCAGCCGATTCACAGAATCTGGGGTGTAGTTTGAGTCTGCCTCCAGGGCAGTGTGTGCCAGACATGGTGCAATGAGACCCATAGTGTGGCCCCCATAGACACCACAGTCCAAAAATGCTTAGTTTCGAAGAGAGAAGAGGGGCCACTAGTGGTGAGGGTGGAAGTCAGAAGTACAATAGGGAAGGAGGTTGTTCTAGCTCCGTCAGTTCTCATCAGTGGTGATTGTTGACTGCCTGTTGATACCTAACATGAGCAGTAACAGACAAGCTGGTGGGCTGGCTTGTTCCTGCAGTAGGTGTGGAGGTTATGCCCAGTTGGCAGGGATTATGAAAGGAGCGACACATCACATTGTGGACTGAGCCGATTCTGTTATCTTACTACCTGCTTCTGGCTGGCCATGACTTCAAACATTTGCCACCTCCTGTTGCCATTGATAATGCACAGAGTCTACCCAGTGCTTTACATAAAAGTCAGAGCCAAGATCTAGTAGCCCATGCAATAATTCAGCTGTGTTTGTGGGTTTTGAGCCCACTGAGTTGGGCATAGCAGATCAAACAGGGTCAAATTTCAGCCTGGCTATGTCCATTTACAGGAAGGGGTGGACCAGTAGGTGGTGAGGAAGATAGTGACTACTTCCCTGGAGTCACCTGTCATTCTTTTGCACATCTATGTGTTGAGTGTCGTTACCATCCATTCAACTTCGGTATTGGACACTGGGTGGAAAGGGCCAGTGATCGGTTGTCCAATGCCAATGCACTGACAAAAGTTCTGAAATGCAGATGCCATGAGCTGAGGGCTGTTCTTGGAAACCAGGGTGGAAGGTACCCCTCTGTTGCAAATATCATGGCCGGGGCACTAATAGCAGCTGCTGTTGTAGTTGTAGCCATTCGTGCCAGATATGGAAAGTTAGAGAAGGCATCGATAACTAGCAAGCACATTTGTCCCCAGAATGGTCCAGCAAAATCAAAATGTACTCCAGAATGAAATTTTCACTCTGCAGTGGAGTGTGCACTGATATGAAACTTCCTGACAGATTAGAACTGTGTGCCAGACTGAGACTCCAACTCGGGAATTTGACTTTCGCTGGCAAGTGCTCTACCATCTGAGCTACCCAAACACAACTCACGACCCTTCCTCACAGCCTTAATTCCACCAGTACCTCGTCTCCTACCTTCCAAATTTCACAGAAGCTCTCCTGCAGACTTTTCAGAACTAGCACTCCTGGAAGAAAGGATACTGCAGAGACATAGCTTAGCCACAGACTGGGGGATGTTTCCAGAATGAAATTTTTACTCTGGAGTGTGCACTGGTATGAAACTTCCTGGCATTTTAAAGTGTGTTCCAGGCCAAAACTTGACACTTTTAATCTGCCAAGAAGTATCATATCAGTGCACACTCCACTGCAGAGCGAAAATTTCATTCTGGAAACATCCTCCAGGCTGTGGCTAAGACATGTCTCTGCAGTTTCCTTTCTTCCAGGAGTGCTAGTTCTGCGAAGTCTGCAGGAGAGCTTCTGTGAAGTCTGGAAGATAGGAGACAAGGTTCTAGTGGAATTAAGGCTGTGAGGACACGTCGTGAGTCATGCTTGGGTAGCTCAGATGGTAAAGCACTTGCCAGCAAAAGGCAAAGTCCCAAGTTCGAGTCTTGGTCTGGCACATAGTTTTAATCTGCAGAAGTTTCAATATGCACTCTTTGCCGAGTACAGTCAGGGTGCAGCCAAGGGTTGAAATGCTGCCCTATGGCTGACAAGTTGTGGATGCAGGCCTGGCAGTTCCAGATGATGTCTTCAATGGTGGCATCAACTCCTTACCAGTACATATGATGCCACACCGTTGTCTTCATTCTGGTCATCCTCCTATGCACAGTGTGAAGGAGCTTGAGCAGGCATGGGTGGCGCATAGGAGCGACTACCAATCAGCATTCAGAATCATCTGTAGCTTCATTTATATTAAGGCTGTGCCATAAGGAAAAACAGGTGCGCCCCAGGTTGGTGTCATTAGGCAGGTGCTCCGGCCAACACCACCTCACAGCAGATATCATCCTGCAGAGCAGCAGATCACAGACTGCTCTGCTGCAGCTTTGTATGCCATAAATTGGGAATTTGTCAAGGGTATGTCACTGATTTGTGTGTAAGGCATAACACAGTGCTTCATGCCTATCAAATATGGCACCTGATATCACAGCTTGCAGGATTGTGTGTTAGTGTTGGAGAGCTGCATGATGGGTTGATTATGGACCTCATTGGTAAATTACTTCATGACAACACCAACCACTGCAGCTGCTGTGCCACTTTATCAGGAAGTTCTGAATGTAGACTGAACAGCGGAATGAGGGGTTTGTGATAAGTGAAGTGTAATAGCATGAGATACACATGAAACTTCCTGATGCAATTTATGATAGCCAGAATTCCTTTCTCAATTTCTGAATAATTCCTCCGTGCCACATACAGAGTTTTAGACACAACTGCACTGGACTGTTCCATGCCATCAGCCTATTTGCGGCACAACGTGCCACAATCTGACATATCAGTGGTAAACATTAAACATTTGCTGAGATAGAACGTTGCTAAACAAGGGGCCCACCTGTGGCACTTTTTAAATTCGAACAAAGCCTCCTGGCACACCTCTTTCCACCCAAATTGAACACTTTTTTATCTGATTTAGGTGGGAAATATGGCCCACACTGTGAATAAACTTCACATAATAATTTGTTTTGCTGTGGAATGACCGTTTTTCTTTGAGGCTCTTAGGAGATGATAAATTAGTGATAGATCTACATGATCCTGTGTGCATGTGGACCGATCTGTACTTAATATATGTGCCAAGTACCTGACATTCAGCTTAAAGAAACTACATTTGGTGAGTTAAGACTGTGGACCATGGTCTCTGAGTCGCTCTAGCAACATTGTAGGTTGCAAAGGTGGTGCTCTGAAGGATCCCAGTAACTAATAAGTCATCTGTAGTTGAGTCGGTCTAAGTTGTCCACTGACAGTTACAATGAGCTGAGTGTATCAGCTTTATGGGCCTGCCTCAACCAATAAGATAACGTGATTTTGTAAATGTCTCTATGGCAGTGCGTTAGTCTTGTCGCAGCTGTGTAGACGGGCACTGTTTTCATCTGTGGCCATCAGAGCTTCGCAGTTGAAGTTGGCAACAGTGCTGTGAGCTGTCAGGGATCTTCTTATGCCATCTCGACCATAAATAATTAATATAGTGCTTGTGATGCCAAATGGCAATCTGTTGTAATGATACATGCCAGACAGAATGTTAATCACTAAAAACTGTTTCATTTCATTATCTAAAGGCAGTTCAAAGTA